>NC_053039.3:175159621-185159621 GCF_002575655.3 Aegilops tauschii subsp. strangulata
CATAAAACTGTGCAAACAAACACCAAAAAATCACAAAAATTCACAGAACACTCCTGTTGTTCTATGTTGACACGAGAAAAAACTTGAAAGCAATAAGAGGCAATGGATATAGTTTCGTCCCCAAAGGAGGGACGTTCCTACCGAAAACCATCATGCTTGTTGTGAGAAGCTCCGGTTTGTGAGAAAACATATACCCAAACCTACCCCAAATTGGACAAATTTTGTACCGCGGCATGTTGATGCCGCTCCATGATAGCATGCCAAGTTTCATGAATTTCAGACGAGTTTTGGATTTACTAGAATTTCAAAACCAGGACCTCAATGTTTTGCTGGCAATCAACGGCGCCCTGGTGTTTGAAATTCATTCCCATTTCTTGCATGGGACTAAGCATGCACCCAAGGACACATATTTGATTTTTCAACAAATTTATATGCACTGGAGCATGCGCAGGTAAATCAAATTTGAATTATGCACATAAATGCATTAAAAACTCAGTTAATGCATAAAACTGTGGAAACAAACCCCGAAAAATCACAAAAATTCACACAACACTCCTGTTGTTCTATGTTGACACGAGAAAAAAACTTGAAAGCAATAAGCGGCAATGGATATCGTTTCGTCCCCAAAGGTGGGACGTTCCCTACCGAAAACCATCATGCTTGTTGTGAGAAGCTCCGGTTTGTGAGAAGCATATACCCAAACCTGCCCCAAATGGGACAAAATTTGTACCACGGCATGTTGATGCCGATCCATGATAGCATGCCAAGTTTCAGGAATTTCAGACGAGTTATGGATTTACTAGAATTTAAAAACCAGGCATCTCAATATTTTGCCGGCAATCAACAGTGCCCTGGTGTTTGAAATTCATTCCCATTTCTTCCATGGGACCTAAGCATGCACCAAGGACACATATTTGATTTTTCAACCAATTTACATGCACTAGAGCGCGCATGTAGTTCAAATTTGAATTATGCACATAAATGCATTGAAAACTCAGCTAATGCATAAAAATGTCCAAACGAACCCCGAAAAATCACAAAAATTCACACAACACTCCTGTTTTTCTATGTTGACACGAGAAAAAAAAACTTGAAAGCAAATAAGAGGCAACGGATATCGTTTCGTCCCCATAGGTGGGACGTTCCCTACCAAAAACCATCATGCCTGTTGTGAGAAGCTCCGGTTTGTGACAAGCATATACCCAAACCTGCCCCAAATGGGAAAAAATTTGTACCACGGCATGTTGATGCTGCTCCATGATAGCATGCCAATTTTCATGGATTTCAGACATGTGTTTGATTTACTAGAATTGAAAAACCATGACCTCAATGTTTTGCCGGCAATCAACGGTGCCCTGGTGTTTGAAATTCATTCATATTTCTTGAATGGGACCTAAGCATGCACCCAAGGACACATATTTGATTTTTCAACCAATTTACATGCACTGGAGCATGCGCATGTAATTCAAATTTGAATTATGCACATAAATGCATTGAAAACTCAGTTAATGCATTAAAACTGTGCAAACAAACACCAAAAAATCACAAAAATTCACACAACACTCCTGTTGTTCTATGTTGACACGAGAAAAAACTTGAAAGCAATAAGAGGCAATGGATATAGTTTCGTCCCCAAAGGAGGGACGTTCCCTACCGAAAACCATCATGCTTGTTGTGAGAAGCTCCGGTTTGTGAGAAACATATACCCAAACCTGCCCCAAATGGGACAAAATTTGTACCACGGCATGTTGATGCCGCTCCATGATAGCATGCCAAGTTTTCATGAATTTCAGACGAGTTTTGGATTTACTAGAATTGAAAAACCATGACCTCAATGTTTTGCCGGCAATCAACGGTGCCCTGGTGTTTGAAATTCATTCCCATTCATGCATGGGTCCTAAGCATGCACCCATGGACACATATTTGATTTTTCAACCAATTTATATGCACTGGAGCATGCGCAGGTAATTCAAATTTGAATTATGCACATAAATGTCCAGACGAACCCCGAAAAATCACAAAAAATGCACACAACACTCCTGTTGTTCTATGTTGACACGAGAAAAAACTTGAAAGCAATAAGAGGCAACGGATATAGTTTCGTCCCCAAAGATGGTACGTTCCCTACCGAAAACCATCATGCTTGTTGTGAGAAGCTCCGGTTTGTGAGAAGCATATACCCAAACCAGCCCCAAATGGGACAAAATTTGTACCACGGCATGTTGATGCTGCTCCATGATAGCATGCCAAGTTTCATGAATTTCAGACGTGTTTTTGATTTACTAGAATTGAAAAACCATGACCTCAATGTTTTGCCGGCAATCAACGGTGCCCTGGTGTTTGAAATTCATTCCCATTTCTTGAATGGGACCTAAGCATGCACCCAAGGACACATATTTGATTTTTCAACCAATTTACATGCACTGGAGCATGCGCATGTAATTCAAATTTGAATTATGCACATAATTGCATTGAAAACTCAGTTAATGCATAAAACTGTGCAAACAAACACCAAAAAATCACAAAAATTCACACAACACTCCTGTTGTTCTATGTTGACACGAGAAAAAAACTTGAAAGCAATAAGAGGCAACGGATATAGTTTCGTCCCCAAAGATGGTACGTTCCCTACGAAAACCATCATGCTTGTTGTGAGAAGCTCCGGTTTTTGAGAAGCATATACCCAAACCAGCCCCAAATGGGACAAAATTTGTACCACGGCATGTTGATGCTGCTCCATGATAGCATGCCAGGTTTCATGAATTTCAGACGTGTTTTTGATTTACTAGAATTTAAAAACCATGACCTCAATGTTTTGCCGGCAATCAACGGTGCCCTGGTGTTTGAAATTCATTCCCATTTCTTGAATGGGGACCTAAGCATGCACCCAAGCACACATATTTGATTTTTCAACCAATTTACATGCACTGGAGCATGCGCATGTAATTCAAAATTTGAATTATGGACATAAATGCATTGAAAACTCAGTTAATGCATAAAACTGTGCAAACAAACACCAAAAAATCACAAAAATTCACACAACACTCCTGTTGTTCTATGTTGACACGAGAAAAAACTTGAAAGCAATAAGAGGCAATGGATATAGTTTCGTCCCCAAAGGAGGGACGTTCCCTACCGAAAACCATCATGCTTGTTGTGAGAAGCTCCGGTTTGTGAGAAACATATACCCAAACCAATTTATATGCACTGGAGCATGCGCATGTAGTTCAAATTTGAATTATGCACATAAATGCATTGAAAACTCAGTTAATGCATAAAAATGTCCAAACGAACCCAGAAAATTCACACAACACTACTGTTGTTCTATGTTGACACCAGAAAAAAACTTGAAAGCAATAAGAGGCAATGGATATAGTTTCGTCCCCAAAGGTGGGACGTTCCCTACCGAAAAGCATCATACTTTTTGTGAGAAGCTCCGGTTTGTGAGAAGCATATACCCAAACCTGCCCCAAATGGGCAAAAATTTGTTCCACGACATGTTGATGCCGCTCCATGATAGCATGCCAAGTTTCATGAATTTCAGACGAGTTTTGGATTTACTAGAATTTAAAAACCAGGCATCTCAATTTTTTGCCGGCAATCAACGGTGCCCTGGTGTTTGAAATTCATTCCCATTACTTGCATGGGACCTAAGCATGCACCCAAGGACACAGATTAGATTTTTCAACCAATTTATATGCACTGGAGCATGCGCATGTAGTTCAAATTTGAATTATGCACATAAATGCATGGAAAACTCAGTTAATGCATAAAACTGTGCAAACAAACCCCGAAAAATGAAAAAATTCACAAAACACTCTTGTTGTTCTATGTTTGACACGAGAAAAAAACTTGAAAGCAATAAGCAGCAATGGATATCGTTTCGTCCCAAAGGTGGGACGTTCCCTACCGAAAACCATCATGCTTGTTGTGAGAAGCTCCGGTTTGTGAGAAGCATATACCCAAACCTGCCCCAAATGGGACAAAATTTGTACCACGGCATGTTGATCCGCTCCATGATAGCATGCCAAGTTTCATGAATTTCAGACGAGTTTTAGAATTACAAGAATTTAAAAACCAGGCATCTCAATGTTTTGCCAGCAATCAACGGTGCCCTGGTGTTTGAAATTCATTCCCATTTCTTGCATGGGACCTAAGCATGCACCCAAGGACACGGATTTTATTTTTCAACCAATTTATATGCACTGGAGCATGCGCATGTAGTTCAAATTTGAATTATGCACATAAATGCATTGAAAACTCAGTTAATGCATAAAAATGTCAAACGAACCCCGAAAAATCACAAAATTTTCACACAACACTCCTGTTGTTCTATGTTGACATCAGAAAAAAACTTGAAAGCAATACTAGGCAATGGTATAGTTTCGTCCCAAAGGTGGGACGTTCCCTACCAAAAACCATCATGCTTGTTGTGAGAAGCTCCGGTTTGTGAGAAGCATATACCCAAACCTGCCCCAAATGGGACAAAATTTGTACCACGGCATGTTGATGCCGCTTCATGATAGCATGCCAAGTTTCATGGATTTCAGATGAGTATTGGATTTACTAGAATTTAAAAACCAGGCATCTCAATGTTTTGCCCGGCAATCAACGGTGCCCTGGTGTTTGAAATTCATTCCATTTCTTGCATGGGACCTAAGCATGCACCCAAGGACACAGATTTGATTTTTCAACGAATTTATATGCACTGGAGCATGCGCATGTAGTTCAAATTTGAATTATGCACATAAATGCATTGAAAACTCAGTTAATGCATAAAACTGTGCAAACAAACCCCGAAAACTCAAAAAAATTCACACAACACTCCTGTTGTTCTATGTTGACATGAGAAAAAAACTTGAAAGCAATAAGTGGCAATGCATATCGTTTCGTCCCAAAAGGTGGGACGTTCCCTACCAAAAACCATCATGCTTGTTGTGAGACGCTCTGATTTGTAAGAAGCATATACCCAAATCTGCCCCAAATGGGACAAAATTTGTACCACGCATGTTGATGCCGATCCATGATTGCATGCCAATTTTCATGAATTTCAGACGAGTTTTGGATGTACTAGAATTTAACAACCAGGCATCTCAATGTTTTGCCGGCAATCAACGGTGCCCTGGTGTTTGAAATTCATTCCCATTTCTTGCATGGGACCTAAGCATGCACCGAAGGACACATATTTTATTTTTCAACAAGTTATATGCACTGGAGCATGCGCATGTAGTTCAATTTGAATTATGCACATAAATGCATTGAAAACTCAGTTAATGCATAAAACTGTGCAAACGAACCCCGAAAAATCAAAAAAAATTCACACAACACTCCTGTTGTTCTATGTTGACACGAGAAAAAAACATGAAAGCAATAAGAGGCAATGCATATCATTTCGTCCCCAAAGGTGGGACGTTCCCTACCGAAAACCATCATGCTTGTTGTGAGACGCTCTGATTTGTGTGAAGCATATACCCAAATCTGCCCCAAATGGACAAAATTTGTACCACGGCATGTTGATGCCGCTCCATGATTGCATGCCAATTTCATGAATTTCAGACGAGTTTTGGATTTACTAGAATTTAAAAACCAGGATCTCAATGTTTTGCCGGCGATCAACGGTGCCCTGGTGTTTGAAATTCATTCCATTTCTTGCATGGGACCTAAGCATGCACCAAAGGACACATATTTGATTTTTCAACCAATTTATATGCACTGAAGCATGCGCATGTAATTCAAATTTGAATTATGCACATAAATGCATTGAAAACTCAGTTAGTGCATAAAATTGTGCAAACAAACCCCGAAAAAATCAAAAAAATTCACACAACACTCGTGTTGTTCTATGTTGACATGAGAAAAAAACTTGAAAGCAATAAGTGGCAATGCATATCGTTTCGTCCCAAAAGGGTGGGACGTTCCCTACCGAAAACCATCATGGCTTGTTGTGAGAAGCTCCGGTTTGTGAGAAGCATATACCCAAACCTGCCCCAAATGGACAAAATTTGTACCACGGCATGTTGATGCCGATCCATGATAGCATGCCAAGTTTCAGGAATTTCAGACGAGTTTTGGATTTACTAGAATTTAAAAACTAGGCATCTCAATATTTTGCCGGCAATCAACGGTGCCCTGGTGTTTGAAATTCATTCCCATTTCTTCCATGGGACCTAAGCATGCACCCAAGGACACATATTTGATTTTTCAACCAATTTACATGCACTAGAGCATGCGCATGTAGTTCAAATTTGAATTATGCACATAAATGCATTGAAAACTCAGCTAATGCATAAAAATGTCCAAACGAACCCCGAAAAATCACAAAATTCACACAACACTCCTGTTGTTCTATGTTGACACGAGAAAAAACTTGAAAGCAATAAGAGGCAACGGATATCGTTTCGTCCCCAAAGGTGGGACGTTCCCTACCAAAAACCATCATGCTTGTTGTGAGAAGCTCCGGTTTGTGACAAGCATATACCCAAACCTGCCCCAAATGGGAAAAAAATTTGTACCACGGCATGTTGATGCTGCTCCATGATAGCATGCCAAGTTTCATGAATTTCAGACGAGTTTTGGATTTACTAGAATTGAAAAACCATGATCTCAATGTTTTGCCGGCAATCAACGGTGCCCTTGTGTTTGAAATTCATTCCCACTTCTTGAATGGGACCTAAGCATGCACCCAAGGACACATATTTGATTTTTCAACCAATTTACATGCACTGGAGCATGCGCATGTAATTCAAATTTGAATTATGCACATAAATGCATTGAAAACTCAGTTAATGCGTAAAACTGTGCAAACAAACACCGAAAAGTCACAAAAATTCACACAACACTCCTGTTGTTCTATGTTGACACGAGAAAAAACTTGAAAGCAATAAGAGGCAATGGATATAGTTTCGTCCCAAAGGAGGGACGTTCCCTACCGAAAACCATCATGCTTGTTTGAGAAGCTCCGGTTTGTGAGAAACATATACCCAAACCTACCCCAAATTGGACAAATTTTGTACCGCGGCATGTTGATGCCGCTCCATGATAGCATGCCAAGTTTCATGAATTTCAGACGAGTTTTGGATTTACTAGAATTTCAAAACCAGGACCTCAATGTTTTGCCGGCAATCAACGGCGCCTCGTGTTTGAAATTCATTCCCATTTCTTGCATGGGACCTAAGCATGCACCCAAGGACACATATTTGATTTTTCAACAAATTTATATGCACTGGAGCATGCGCAGGTAAATCAAATTTGAATTATGCACATAAATGCATTAAAAACTCAGTTAATGCATAAAACTGTTGCAAACAAACCCCGAAAAATCACAAAAATTCAAACAACACTCCTGTTGTTCTATGTTGACACGAGAAAAAAACTTGAAAGCAATAAGCGGCAATGGATATCATTTCGTCCCCAAAGGTGGGACGTTCCCTACCGAAAACCATCATGCTTGTTGTGAGAAGCTCCGGTTTGTGAGAAGCATATACCCAAACCTGCCCCAAATGGGACAAAATTTGTACCACGGCATGTTGATGCCGATCCATGATAGCATGCCAAGTTTCAGGAATTTCAGACGAGTTATGGATTTACTAGAATTTAAAAACCAGGCATCTCAATATTTTGCCGGCAATCAACAGTGCCCTGGTGTTTGAAATTCATTCCCATTTCTTCCATGGGACCTAAGCATGCACCCAAGGACACATATTTGATTTTTCAACCAATTACATGCACTAGGAGCGCGCATGTAGTTCAAATTTGAATTATGCACATAAATGCATTGAAAACTCAGCTAATGCATAAAAATGTCCAAACGAACCCCGAAAAATCACAAAAATTCACACAACACTCCTGTTTTTCTATGTTGACACGAGAAAAAAACTTGAAAGCAATAAGAGGCAACCGATATCGTTTCGTCCCCAAAGGTGGGACGTTCCCTACCAAAAACCATCATGCTTGTTGTGAGAAGCTCCGGTTTGTGACAAGCATATACCCAAACCTGCCCCAAATGGGAAAAAATTTGTACCACGGCATGTTGATGCTGCTCCATGATAGCATGCCAAGTTTCATGGATTTCAGACGTGTGTTTGATTTACTAGAATTGAAAAACCATGACCTCAATGTTTTGCCGGCAATCAACGGTGCCCTGGTGTTTGAAATTCATTCCCATTTCTTGAATGGGACCTAAGCATGCACCCAAGGACACATATTTGATTTTTCAACCAATTTACATGCACTGGAGCATGCGCATGTAATTCAAATTTGAATTATGCACATAAATGCATTGAAAACTCAGTTAATGCATAAAACTGTGCAAACAAACACCAAAAAATCACAAAAAATCACACAACACTCCTGTTGTTCTATGTTGACACGAGAAAAAACTTGAAAGCAATAAGAGGCAATGGATATAGTTTCGTCCCCAAAGGAGGGACGTTCCCTACCGAAAACCATCATGCTTGTTGTGAGAAGCTCCGGTTTGTGAGAAACATATACCCAAACCTGCCCCAAATGGGACAAAATTTGTACCACGACATGTTGATGCCGCTCCATGATAGCATGCCAAGTTTCATGAATTTCAGACGAGTTTTGGATTTACTAGAATTGAAAAACCATGACCTCAATGTTTTGCCGGCAATCAACGGTGCCCTGGTGTTTGAAATTCATTCCCATTTCATGCATGGGTCCTAAGCATGCACCCATGGACACATATTTGATTTTTCAACCAATTTATATGCACTGGAGCATGCGCAGGTAATTCAAATTTGAATTATGCACATAAATGCATTGAAAACTCAGTTAATGCATAAAAAATGTCCAGACGAACCCCGAAAAATCACAAAAAATGCACACAACACTCCTGTTGTTCTATGTTGACACGAGAAAAAAACATGAAAGCAATAAGAGGCAACGGATATAGTTTCGTCCCCAAAGATGGTACGTTCCCTACCGAAAACCATCATGCTTGTTGTGAGAAGCTCCGGTTTGTGAGAAGCATATACCCAAACCAGCCCCAAATGGGACAAAATTTGTACCACGGCATGTTGATGCCGCTCCATGATAGCATGCCAAGTTTCATGAATTTCAGACGTGTTTTTGATTTACTAGAATTGAAAAACCATGACCTCAATGTTTTGCCGGCAATCAACGGTGCCCTGGTGTTTGAAATTCATTCCCATTTCTTGAATGGGACCTAAGCATGCACCCAAGGACACATATTTGATTTTTCAACCAATTTACATGCACTGGAGCATGCGCATGTAATTCAAATTTGAATTATGCACATAAATGCATTGAAAACTCAGTTAATGCATAAAACTGTGCAAACAAACACCAAAAAATCACAAAAATTCACAGAACACTCCTGTTGTTCTATGTTGACACGAGAAAAAACTTGAAAGCAATAAGAGGCAATGGATATAGTTTCGTCCCCAAAGGAGGGACGTTCCCTACCGAAAACCATCATGCTTGTTGTGAGAAGCTCCGGTTTGTGAGAAACATATACCCAAACCTACCCCAAATTGGACAAATTTTGTACCGCGGCATGTTGATGCCGCTCCATGATAGCATGCCAAGTTTCATGAATTTCAGACGAGTTTTGGATTTACTAGAATTTCAAAACCAGGACCTCAATGTTTTGCTGGCAATCAACGGCGCCCTGGTGTTTGAAATTCATTCCCATTTCTTGCATGGGACCTAAGCATGCACCCAAGGACACATATTTGATTTTTCAACAAATTTATATGCACTGGAGCATGCGCAGGTAAATCAAATTTGAATTATGCACATAAATGCATTAAAAACTCAGTTAATGCATAAAACTGTGCAAACAAACCCCGAAAAATCACAAAAATTCACACAACACTCCTGTTGTTCTATGTTGACACGAGAAAAAAACTTGAAAGCAATAAGCGGCAATGGATATCGTTTCGTCCCCAAAGGTGGGACGTTCCCTACCGAAAACCATCATGCTTGTTGTGAGAAGCTCCGGTTTGTGAGAAGCATATACCCAAACCTGCCCCAAATGGGACAAAATTTGTACCACGGCATGTTGATGCCGATCCATGATAGCATGCCAAGTTTCAGGAATTTCAGACGAGTTATGGATTTACTAGAATTTAAAAACCAGGCATCTCAATATTTTGCCGGCAATCAACAGTGCCCTGGTGTTTGAAATTCATTCCCATTTCTTCCATGGGACCTAAGCATGCACCCAAGGACACATATTTGATTTTTCAACCAATTTACATGCACTAGAGCGCGCATGTAGTTCAAATTTGAATTATGCACATAAATGCATTGAAAACTCAGCTAATGCATAAAAATGTCCAAACGAACCCCGAAAAATCACAAAAATTCACACAACACTCCTGTTTTTCTATGTTGACACGAGAAAAAAACTTGAAAGCAATAAGAGGCAACGGATATCGTTTCGTCCCCATAGGTGGGACGTTCCCTACCAAAAACCATCATGCCTGTTGTGAGAAGCTCCGGTTTGTGACAAGCATATACCCAAACCTGCCCCAAATGGGAAAAAATTTGTACCACGGCATGTTGATGCTGCTCCATGATAGCATGCCAATTTTCATGGATTTCAGACGTGTGTTTGATTTACTAGAATTGAAAAACCATGACCTCAATGTTTTGCCGGCAATCAACGGTGCCCTGGTGTTTGAAATTCATTCATATTTCTTGAATGGGACCTAAGCATGCACCCAAGGACACATATTTGATTTTTCAACCAATTTACATGCACTGGAGCATGCGCATGTAATTCAAATTTGAATTATGCACATAAATGCATTGAAAACTCAGTTAATGCATAAAACTGTGCAAACAAACACCAAAAAATCACAAAAATTCACACAACACTCCTGTTGTTCTATGTTGACACGAGAAAAAACTTGAAAGCAATAAGAGGCAATGGATATAGTTTCGTCCCCAAAGGAGGGACGTTCCCTACCGAAAACCATCATGCTTGTTGTGAGAAGCTCCGGTTTGTGAGAAACATATACCCAAACCTGCCCCAAATGGGACAAAATTTGTACCACGGCATGTTGATGCCGCTCCATGATAGCATGCCAAGTTTCATGAATTTCAGACGAGTTTTGGATTTACTAGAATTGAAAAACCATGACCTCAATGTTTTGCCGGCAATCAACGGTGCCCTGGTGTTTGAAATTCATTCCCATTTCATGCATGGGTCCTAAGCATGCACCCATGGACACATATTTGATTTTTCAACAAATTTATATGCACTGGAGCATGCGCAGGTAATTCAAATTTGAATTATGCACATAAATGTCCAGACGAACCCCGAAAAATCACAAAAAATGCACACAACACTCCTGTTGTTCTATGTTGACACGAGAAAAAAACTTGAAAGCAATAAGAGGCAACGGATATAGTTTCGTCCCCAAAGATGGTACGTTCCCTACCGAAAACCATCATGCTTGTTGTGAGAAGCTCCGGTTTGTGAGAAGCATATACCCAAACCAGCCCCAAATGGGACAAAATTTGTACCACGGCATGTTGATGCTGCTCCATGATAGCATGCCAAGTTTCATGAATTTCAGACGTGTTTTTGATTTACTAGAATTGAAAAACCATGACCTCAATGTTTTGCCGGCAATCAACGGTGCCCTGGTGTTTGAAATTCATTCCCATTTCTTGAATGGGACCTAAGCATGCACCCAAGGACACATATTTGATTTTTCAACCAATTTACATGCACTGGAGCATGCGCATGTAATTCAAATTTGAATTATGCACATAAATGCATTGAAAACTCAGTTAATGCATAAAACTGTGCAAACAAACACCAAAAAATCACAAAAATTCACACAACACTCCTGTTGTTCTATGTTGACACGAGAAAAAAACTTGAAAGCAATAAGAGGCAACGGATATAGTTTCGTCCCCAAAGATGGTACGTTCCCTACCGAAAACCATCATGCTTGTTGTGAGAAGCTCCGGTTTGTGAGAAGCATATACCCAAACCAGCCCCAAATGGGACAAAATTTGTACCACGGCATGTTGATGCTGCTCCATGATAGCATGCCAGGTTTCATGAATTTCAGACGTGTTTTTGATTTACTAGAATTTAAAAACCATGACCTCAATGTTTTGCCGGCAATCAACGGTGCCCTGGTGTTTGAAATTCATTCCCATTTCTTGAATGGGACCTAAGCATGCACCCAAGCACACATATTTGATTTTTCAACCAATTTACATGCACTGGAGCATGCGCATGTAATTCAAATTTGAATTATGGACATAAATGCATTGAAAACTCAGTTAATGCATAAAACTGTGCAAACAAACACCAAAAAATCACAAAAATTCACACAACACTCCTGTTGTTCTATGTTGACACGAGAAAAAACTTGAAAGCAATAAGAGGCAATGGATATAGTTTCGTCCCCAAAGGAGGGACGTTCCCTACCGAAAACCATCATGCTTGTTGTGAGAAGCTCCGGTTTGTGAGAAACATATACCCAAACCTACCCCAAATTGGACAAATTTTGTACCGCGGCATGTTGATGCCGCTCCATGATAGCATGCCAAGTTTCATGAATTTCAGACGAGTTTTGGATTTACTAGAATTTCAAAACCAGGACCTCAATGTTTTGCCGGCAATCAACAACGCCCTGGTGTTTGAAATTCATTCCCATTTCTTGCATGGGACCTCAGCATGCACCCAAGGACACATATTTGATTTTTCAACAAATTTATATGCACTGGAGCATGCGCACGTAAATCAAATTTGAATTATGCACATAAATGCATTGAAAACTCAGTTAATGCATAAAACTGTGCAAACAAACCCCGAAAAATCACAAAAATTCACACAACACTCCTGTTGTTCTATGTTGACACGAGAAAAAAACTTGAAAGCAATAAGCGGCAATGGATATCGTTTCGTCCCAAAAGGTCGGACGTTCCCTACCGAAAACCATCATGCTTGTTGTGAGAAGCTCCGGTTTGTGAGAAGCATATACCCAAACCTGCCCCAAATGGGACAAAATTTGTACCACGGCATGTTGATGCCGATCCATGATAGCATGCCAAGTTTTAGGAATTTCAGACGAGTTTTGGATTTACTAGAATTTAAAAACCAGGCATCTCAATATTTTGCCGGCAATCAACGGTGCCCTGGTGTTTGAAATTCATTCCCATTTCTTCCATGGGACCTAAGCATTCACCCAAGGACACATATTTGATTTTTCAACCAATTTACATGCACTGGAGCATGCGCAGGTAGTTCAAATTTTAATTATGCACATAAATGCATTGAAAACTCAGTTAATGCATAAAAATGTCCAAACGAACCCCGAAAATTGAGAAAAATTCACACAACACTCCTGTTGTTCTATGTTGACACGAGAAAAAAACTTGAAAGCAATAAGAGGCAATGGATATAGTTTCGTCCCCAAAGGTGGGACGTTCCCTACCGAAAACCATCATGCTTGTTGTGAGAAGCTCCGGTTTGTGAGAAGCATATACCCAAACCTGCCCCAAATGGGACAAAATTTGTACCACGGCATGTTGATGCCGCTCCATGATAGCATTCCAAGTTTCATGAAATTCAGACGAGTTTTGTATTTACTAGAATTTAAAAACCAGGATCTCAATGTTTTGCCGGCAATCAACGGTGCCCTGGTGTTTGAAATTCATTCCCATTTCATGCATGGGTCCTAAGCATGCACCCAAGGACACATATTGGATTTTTCAACCAATTTATATGCAATGGAGCATGCGCAGGTAATTCAAATTTGAATTATGCACATAAATGCATTGAAAACTCTGTTAATGCATAAACTATCCAAACAAACCACGAAAAATCAAAAAAATTCACACAACACTCCTGTTGTTCTATGTTGACACGAGAAAAAAACTTGAAAGCAATAAGCGGCAATGGATATCGTTTCGTCCCCAAAGGTGGGACGTTCCCTACCGAAAACCATCGTGCTTGTTGTGAGAACTCCGGTTTGTGAGAAGCATATACCCACACCTGCTCCAAATGGGAAAAAATTTGTACCATGGCATGTTGATGCCGCTCCATGATAGCATGCCATGTTTCAGGAATTTTAGACGAGTTTTGGATTTACTAGAATTTAAAAACCAGGCATCTCAATGTTTTGCCGGCAATCAACGGTGCCCTGGTGTTTGAAATTCATTCTCATTTCTTGCATGGGACCTAAGCATGCACCCAAGGACACAGATTTGATTTTTCAACCAATTTATATGCACTGGAGCATGCGCATGTAGTTCAAATTTGAATTATGCACATAAATGCATTGAAAACTCAGTTAATGCATAAAAATATCCAAACGAACCCCAAAAATCACAAAAAATCACACAACACTCCTGTTGTTCTATGTTGACACGAGAAAAAACTTGAAAGCAATAAGAGGCAACGGATATAGTTTCGTACCCAAAGATGGGACGTTCCCTACCGAAAACCATCATGCTTGTTGTGAGAAGCTCCGGTTTGTGAGAAGCATATACCCAAACCTGCCCCAAATGGGACAAAATTTGTACCACGACATGTTGATGCTGCTCCATGATAGCATGCCAAGTTTCAGACGAGTTTTGGATTTACTAGAATTTAAAAACCAGGCATCTCAATATTTTGCCGGCAATCAACGGTGCCCTGGTGTTTGAAATTCATTCCCATTTCTTCCGTGGGACCTAAGCATTCACCCAAGGACACATATTTGATTTTTCAACCAATTTACATGCACTGGAGCATGCGCAGGTAGTTCAAATTTTAATTATGCACATAAATGCATTGAAAACTCAGTTAATGCATAAAAATGTCCAAACGAACCCCGAAAATTGAGAAAAATTCACACAACACTCCTGTTGTTCTATGTTGACACGAGAAAAAAACTTGAAAGCAATAAGAGGCAATGGATATAGTTTCGTCCCCAAAGGTGGGACGTTCCCTACCGAAAACCATCATGCTTGTTGTGAGAAGCTCCGGTTTGTGAGAAGCATATACCCAAACCTGCCCCAAATGGGACAAAATTTGTACCACGGCATGTTGATGCCGCTCCATGATAGCATTCCAAGTTTCATGAAATTCAGACGAGTTTTGTATTTACTAGAATTTAAAAACCAGGATCTCAATGTTTTGCCGGCAATCAACGGTGCCCTGGTGTTTGAAATTCATTCCCATTTCATGCATGGGTCCTAAGCATGCACCCAAGGACACATATTGGATTTTTCAACCAATTTATATGCAATGGAGCATGCGCAGGTAATTCAAATTTGAATTATGCACATAAATGCATTGAAAACTCTGTTAATGCATAAACTATCCAAACAAACCACGAAAAATCAAAAAAATTCACACAACACTCCTGTTGTTCTATGTTGACACGAGAAAAAAACTTGAAAGCAATAAGCGGCAATGGATATCGTTTCGTCCCCAAAGGTGGGACGTTCCCTACCGAAAACCATCGTGCTTGTTGTGAGAACTCCGGTTTGTGAGAAGCATATACCCACACCTGCTCCAAATGGGAAAAAATTTGTACCACGACATGTTGATGCTGCTCCATGATAGCATGCCAAGTTTCAGACGAGTTTTGGATTTACTAGAATTTAAAAACCAGGCATCTCAATATTTTGCCGGCAATCAACGGTGCCCTGGTGTTTGAAATTCATTCCCATTTCTTCCGTGGGACCTAAGCATTCACCCAAGGACACATATTTGATTTTTCAACCAATTTACATGCACTGGAGCATGCGCAGGTAGTTCAAATTTTAATTATGCACATAAATGCATTGAAAACTCAGTTAATGCATAAAAATGTCCAAACGAACCCCGAAAATTGAGAAAAATTCACACAACACTCCTGTTGTTCTATGTTGACACGAGAAAAAAACTTGAAAGCAATAAGAGGCAATGGATATAGTTTCGTCCCCAAAGGTGGGACGTTCCCTACCGAAAACCATCATGCTTGTTGTGAGAAGCTCCGGTTTGTGAGAAGCATATACCCAAACCTGCCCCAAATGGGACAAAATTTGTACCACGGCATGTTGATGCCGCTCCATGATAGCATTCCAAGTTTCATGAAATTCAGACGAGTTTTGTATTTACTAGAATTTAAAAACCAGGATCTCAATGTTTTGCCGGCAATCAACGGTGCCCTGGTGTTTGAAATTCATTCCCATTTCATGCATGGGTCCTAAGCATGCACCCAAGGACACATATTGGATTTTTCAACCAATTTATATGCAATGGAGCATGCGCAGGTAATTCAAATTTGAATTATGCACATAAATGCATTGAAAACTCTGTTAATGCATAAACTATCCAAACAAACCACGAAAAATCAAAAAAATTCACACAACACTCCTGTTGTTCTATGTTGACACGAGAAAAAAACTTGAAAGCAATAAGCGGCAATGGATATCGTTTCGTCCCCAAAGGTGGGACGTTCCCTACCGAAAACCATCGTGCTTGTTGTGAGAACTCCGGTTTGTGAGAAGCATATACCCACACCTGCTCCAAATGGGAAAAAATTTGTACCATGGCATGTTGATGCCGCTCCATGATAGCATGCCATGTTTCAGGAATTTTAGACGAGTTTTGGATTTACTAGAATTTAAAAACCAGGCATCTCAATGTTTTGCCGGCAATCAACGGTGCCCTGGTGTTTGAAATTCATTCTCATTTCTTGCATGGGACCTAAGCATGCACCCAAGGACACAGATTTGATTTTTCAACCAATTTATATGCACTGGAGCATGCGCATGTAGTTCAAATTTGAATTATGCACATAAATGCATTGAAAACTCAGTTAATGCATAAAAATATCCAAACGAACCCCAAAAATCACAAAAAATCACACAACACTCCTGTTGTTCTATGTTGACACGAGAAAAAACTTGAAAGCAATAAGAGGCAACGGATATAGTTTCGTACCCAAAGATGGGACGTTCCCTACCGAAAACCATCATGCTTGTTGTGAGAAGCTCCGGTTTGTGAGAAGCATATACCCAAACCTGCCCCAAATGGGACAAAATTTGTACCACGACATGTTGATGCTGCTCCATGATAGCATGCCAAGTTTCAGACGAGTTTTGGATTTACTAGAATTTAAAAACCAGGCATCTCAATGTTTTGCCAGCAATCAACGGTGCCCTGGTGTTCGAAATTCATTCCCATTTCTTGCATGGGACCTAAGCATGCACCCAAGGACACATATTTGATTTTTCAACCAATTTATATGCACTGGAGCAGGCGCAGGTAATTCAAATTTGAATTATGCACATAAATGCATTGAAAACTCAGTTAATGCATAAAACTGCGCAAACAAACCCCGAAAAATCACAAAAATTCACACAACACTCCTGTTGTTCTATGTTGACACGAGAAAAAACTTGAAAGCAATAAGCGGCAATGGATATCGTTTCGTCCCCAAAGGTGGGACGTTCCCTACCGAAAACCATCATGCTTGTTGTGAGAAGCTCCGGTTTGTGAGAAGCATATACCCACACCTGCACCAAATGGGACAAAATTTGTACCACGGCATGTTGATGCCGCTCCATGATAGCATGCCAAGTTTCATGAATTTCAGATGAGTTTTGGATTTACTAGAATTTAAAAACCAGGCATCTCAATGTTTTGCTGGCTATCAACGCTGCCCTGGTGTTTGAAATTCATTCCCATTTCTTGCATGGGACCTAAGCATGCACCGAAGGACACGGATTTGTTTTTTCAACCAATTTATATGCACTGGAGCATGCGCATGTAGTTCAAATTCGAATTATGCACATAAATGCATTGAAAACTTAGTTAATGCATAAAAATGTCCAAACGAACCCCGAAAAATCACAAAAAATCACACAACACTCCTGTTGTTCTATGTTGACACGAGAAAAAAACTTGAAAGCGATAAGAGGCAATGGATATAGTTTCGTCCCCAAAGGTGGGACTTTCCCTACCGAAAACCATCATGCTTGTTGTGAGAAGCTCCGGTTTGTGAGAAGCATATACCCAAACCTGCCCCAAATGGGACAAAATTTGTACCACGGCATGTTGATGCCGCTCCATGATAGCATGCCAAGTTTCGTGAATTTCAAACGAGTTTTGGATTTACTAGAATTTAAAAACCAGGATCTCAATGTTTTGCCGGCAATCAACGGTGCCCTGGTGTTTGAAATTCATTCCCATTTCATGCATGGGACCTAAGCATGCACCCAAGGACACATATTTGATTTTTCAACCAATTTATATGCACTGGAGCAGGCGCAGGTAATTCAAATTTGAATTATGCACATAAATGCATTGAAAACACAGTTAATGCATAATACTGTGCAAAAAAACCATGAAAAATCACAAAAATTCACAGAACACTCCTGTTGTTCTATGTTGACACGAGAAAAAAACTTGAAAGCAATAAGCGGCAATGGATATCGTTTCGTCCCCAAAGGTGGGACGTTCCCTACCGAAAACCATCGTGCCTGTTGTGAGATGCTCCGGTTTGTGAGAAGCATATACCCACACCTGCCCCAAATGGGAAAAAATTGCACCACGGCATGTTGATGCCGCTCCTTGATAGCATGCCAAGTTTCATGAATTTTAGACGAGTTTGGATTTACTAGAATTTAAAAACCAGGCATCTCAATGTTTTGCCGGTAATCAACGGCGCCCTGGTGTTTGAAATTCATTCACATTTCTTGCATGGGACCTAAGCATGCACCGAAGGACACAGATTTGATTTTTCAACCAATTTATATGCACTGGAGCATGCGCATGTAGTTCAAATTTGAATTATGCACATAAATGCATTGAAAACTCAGTTAATGCATAAAAATGTCCAAACGAACCCCAAAAATCACGAAAAATCACACAACACTCCTGTTGTTCTATGTTGAATACGAGAAAAAACTTGAAAGCAATAAGAGGCAACGGATATAGTTTCGTCCCCAAAGGTGGGACGTTCCCTACCGAAAACCATCATGCTTGTTGTGAGAAGCTCCGGTTTGTGAGAAGCATATACCCACACCTGCACCAAATGGGACAAAATTTGTACCACGGCATGTTGATGCCGCTCCATGATAGCATGCCAAGTTTCATGAATTTCAGATGAGTTTTGGATTTACTAGAATTTAAAAACCAGGCATCTCAATGTTTTGCTGGCTATCAACGCTGCCCTGGTGTTTGAAATTCATTCCCATTTCTTGCATGGGACCTAAGCATGCACCGAAGGACACATATTTGATTTTTCAACCAATTTATATGCACTGGAGCATGCGCATGTAGTTCAAATTTGAATTATGCACATAAATGCATTGAAAACTCAGTTAATGCATAAAAATGTCCAAACGAACCCCGAAAAATCACAAAAAATCACACAACACTCCTGTTGTTCTATGTTGACACGAGAAAAAAACTTGAAAGCAATAAGAGGCAACGGATATAGTTTCGTCCCCAAAGGTGGGACGTTCCCTACGAAAACCATCATGCTTGTTGTGAGAAGCTCCGGTTTGTGAGAAGCATATACCCAAACCTGCCCCAAATGGGACAAAATTTGTACCACGGCATGTTGATGCCGCTCCATGATAGCATGCCAAGTTTCGTGAATTTCAGACGAGTTTTGGATTTACTAGAATTTAAAAACCAGGATCTCAATGTTTTGCCGGCAATCAACGGTGCCCTGGTGTTTGAAATTCATTCCCATTTCTTGCATGGGACCTAAGCATGCACCCAAGGACACATATTTGATTTTTCAACCAATTTATATGCACTGGAGCATGCGCATGTAATTCAAATTTGAATTATGCACATAAATGCAATGAAAACTCAGTTAATGCATAAAACTGTGCAAAATAACCCCGAAAAATCACAAAAATTCACACAACACTCCTGTTGTTCTATGTTGACACGAGAAAAAAACTTGAAACCAATAAGCGGAAATGGATATCGTTTCGTCCCCAAAGGTGGGACGTTCCCTACCGAAAACCATCGTGCTTGTCGTGAGATGCTCCGGTTTGTGAGAAGCATATACCCACACCTGCCCCAAATGGGAAAAAATTTGTGCCACGGCATGTTGATGCCGCTCCTTGATAGCATGCCAAGTTTCATGAATTTTAGACGAGTTTGGATTTACTAGAATTTAAAAACCAGGCATCTCAATGTTTTGCCGGTAATCAACGGCGCCCTGGTGTTTGAAATTCATTCACATTTCTTGCATGGGACCTAAGCATGCACCGAAGGACACAGATTTGATTTTTCAACCAATTTATATGCACTGGAGCATGCGCATGTAGTTCAAATTTGAATTATGCACATAAATGCATTGAAAACTCAGTTAATGCATAAAAATGTCCAAACGAACCCCAAAAATCACGAAAAATCACACAACACTCCTGTTGTTCTATGTTGACACGAGAAAAAACTTGAAAGCAATAAGAGGCAACGGATATAGTTTCGTCCCCAAAGGTGGGACGTTCCCTACCGAAAACCATCATGCTTGTTGTGAGAAGCTCCGGTTTGTGAGAAGCATATACCCAAACCTGCCCCAAATGGGATAAAATTTGTACCACGGCATGTTGATGCCGCTCCATGATAGCATGCCAAGTTTCATGAATTTTAGAAGAGTTTGGATTTACTAGAATTTAAAAACCAGGCATCTCAATGTTTTGCCGGCAATCAACGGTGCCCTGGTGTTGGAAATTCATTCCCATTTCTTGCATGGGACCTAAGCATGCCCCGAAGGACACATATTTGATTTCTCAACCAATTTATATGCACTGGAGCATGCGCATGTAGTTCAAATTTGAATTATGCACATAAATGCATTGAAAACTCAGTTAATGCATAAAAATGTCCAAACGAACCCCAAAAATCACAAAAAATCACACAACACTCATGTTGTTCTATGTTGACACGAGAAAAAAACTTGAAAGCAATAAGAGGCAACGGATATAGTTTCGTCCCCAAAGGTGGGACGTTCCCTACCGAAAACCATCATGCTTGTTGTGAGAAGCTCCGGTTTGTGAGAAGCATATACCCAAACCTGCCCCAAATGGGACAAAATTTGTACCACGGCATGTTGATGCCGCTCCATGATAGCATGCCAAGTTTCATGAATTTCAGACGAGTTTTGGATTTACTACAATTTAAAAACCAGGATCTCAATGTTTTGCCGGCAATCAACGGTGCCCTGGTGTTTGAAATTCATTCCCATTTCTTGCATGGGACCTAAGCATGCACCCAAGGACACATATTTGATTTTTCAACCAATTTACATGCACTGGAGCATGCGCATGTAATTCAAATTTGAATTATGCACATAAATGCATTGAAAACTCAGTTAATGCATAAAACTGTGCAAAATAACCCCGAAAAATCACAAAAATTCACACAACACTCCTGTTGTTCTATGTTGACACAAGAAAAAAACTTGAAACCAATAAGCGGAAATGGATATCGTTTCGTCCCCACAGGTGGGACGTTCCCTACCAAAAACCATCATGCTTGTTGTGAGAAGCTCCGGTTTGTGAGAAGCATATACCCACACCTGCCCCAAATGGGACAAAATTTGTGCCACGACATGTTGATGCCGCTCCATGATAGCATGCCAAGTTTCATGAATTTCAGACGAGTTTTGGATTTACTAGAATTTAAAAACCAGGCATCTCAATGTTTTGCCAGCAATCAACGGTGCCCTGGTGTTTGAAATTCATTCCCATTTCTTGCATGGGACCTAAGCATGCACCGAAGGACACAGATTTGATTTTTCAACCAATGTATATGCACTGGAGCATGCGCATGTAGTTTAAATTTGAATTATGCACTTAAATGCATTGAAAACTCAGTTAATGCATAAAAATGTCCAAACGAACCCCGAAAAATCACAAGAAATCACACAACACTCCTGTTGGTCTATGTTGACACGAGAAAAAAACTTGAAAGCAATAAGAGGCAACGGATATAGTTTCGTCCCCAAAGGTGGGACGTTCCCTACCGAAAACCATCATGCTTGTTGTGAGAAGCTCCGGTTTGTGAGAAGCATATACCCAAACCTGCCCCAAATGGGACAAAATTTGTACCACAGCATGTTGATGTCGCTCCATGATAGCATGCCAAGTTTCATGAATTTCAGACGAGTTTTGGATTTACTAGAATTTAAAAACCAGGATCTCAATGTTTTGCCGGCAATCAACGGTGCCCTGGTGTTTGAAATTCATTCCCATTTCTTGCATGGGACCTAAGCATGCGCCCAAGGACACATATTTGATTTTTCAACCAATTTACATGCACTGGAGCATGCGCATGTAATTCAAATTTGAATTATGCACATAAATGCATTGAAAACTCAGTTAATGCATAAAACTGTGCAAACAAACCCCGAAAAATCACAAAAATTCACACAACACTCCTGTTGTTCTATGTTGACATGAGAAAAAAACTTGAAAGCAATAAGCGGCAATGGATATCGTTTCGTCCCCAAAGGTGGGACGTGCCCTACCAAAAACCATCATGCTTGTTGTGAGATGCTCCGGTTTGTGAGAAGCATATACCCACACCTGCCCCAAATGGGACAAAATTTGTACCACGGCATGTTGATGCCGCTCACAGATAGCATGGCAATTTTCATGAATTTTAGACGAGTTTGGATTTACTAGAATTTAAAAACCAGGCATCGCAATGTTTTGCCGGCAATCAAGGGTGCCCTGGTGTTTGGAATTCATTCCCATTTCTTGCATGGGACCTAAGCATGCACCCAAGGACACATATTTGATTTTTCAACCAATTTACATGCAGTAGAGCATGCACATGTAATTCAAATTTGAATTATGCACATAAATGCATTGAAAACTCAGTTAATGCATAAAACAATGCAAAATAACCCCGAAAAATCACAAAAATTCACACAACACTCCTGTTGTTTTATGTTGACACGAGAAAAAAAACTTGAAACCAATAAGCGGAAATGGATATCGTTTCGTCCCCAAAGGTGGGACGTTCCCTACCGAAAACCATCATTCTTGTTGTGAGAAGCTCCGGTTTGTGAGAAGCATATACCCAAACCTGCCCCAAATGGGACAAAATTTGTACCACGACATGTTGATGCCGCTCCATGATAGCATGCCAAGTTTCATGAATTTTAGACGAGTTTTGGATGTACAAGAATTTAAAAACCAGGCATCTCAATGTTTTGCTGGCAATCAACGCTGCCCTGGTGTTTGAAATTCATTCCCATTTCTTGCATGGGACCTAAGCATGCGCCCAAGGACACATATTTGATTTTTCAACCAATTTATATGCACTGGAGCATGCACATGTAGTTCAAATTTGAATTATGCACATAAATGCATTGAAAACACAGTTAATGCATAAAAATGTCCAAACGAACCCCGAAAAATCACAAAAATTCACACAACACTCCTGTTGTTCTATGTTGACACGAGAAAAAAAACTTGAAAGCAATAACCGGCAATGGATATCGTTTCGTCCCCAAAGGTGGGACGTTCCCTACCAAAAACCATCATGCTTGTTGTGAGATGCTCCAGTTTGTGAGAAGCATATACCCAACCCTGCCCCAAATCGGACAAAATTTGTACCACGGCATGTTGATGCCGCTCCATGATAGCATGCCAAGTTTCGTGAATTTTAGACGAGTTTGGATTTACTAGAATTTAAAAACCAGGCATCTCAATGTTTTGCCGGCAATCAACGGTGCCCTGGTGTTTGAAATTCATTCCCATTTCTTGCATGGGACCTAAGCATGCACCGAAGGACACAGATTTGATTTTTCAACCAATTTATATGCACTGGAGCATGCGCATGTAGTTCAAATTTGAACTATGCACATAAATGCATTGAAAACTCAGTTAATGCATAAAAATGTCCAAACAAACCCCAAAAATCATAGAAAATCACACAACACTCCTGTTGTTCTATGTTGACACGAGAAAAAAACTTGAAAGCAATAAGAGGCAACGGATATAGTTTCGTCCCCAAAGGTGGGACGTTCAATACCGAAAACCATCATGCTTGTTGTGAGAAGCTCCGGTTTGTGAGAAGCATATACACAAACCTGCCCCAAATGGGACAAAATTTGTACCACGGCATGTTGATGCCGCTCCATGATAGCATGCCAAGTTTCATGAATTTCAGACGAGTTTTGGATTTACTAGAATTTAAAAACCAGGCATCTCAATGTTTTGCTGGCTATCAACGCTGCCCTGGTGTTTGAAATTCATTCCCATTTCTTGCATGGGACCTAAGCATGCACCCAAGGACACATATTTGATTTTTCAACCAATTTATATGCACTGGAGCATGCGCATGTAGTTCAAATTTGAACTATGCACATAAATGCATTGAAAACTCAGTTAATGCATAAAAATGTCCAAACAAACCCCAAAAATCACAAAAAATGCACACAACACTCCTGTTGTTCTATGTTGACACGAGAAAAAAACTTGAAAGCAATAAGAGGCAACGGATATAGTTTCGTCCCCAAAGATGGTACGTTCCCTACCGAAAACCATCATGCTTGTTGTGAGAAGCTCCGGTTTGTGAGAAGCATATACCCAAACCAGCCACAAATGGGACAAAATTTGTACCACGGCATGTTGATGCTGCTCCATGATAGCATGCCAAGTTTCATGAATTTCAGACGTGTTTTTGATTTACTAGAATTGAAAAACCATGACCTCAATGTTTTGCCGGCAATCAACGGTGCCCTGGTGTTTGAAATTCATTCCCATTTCTTGCATGGGACCTAAGCATGCACCCAAGGACACATATTTGATTTTTCAACCAATTTACATGCACTGGAGCATGCGCATGTAATTCAAATTTGAAATATGCACATAAATGCATTGAAAACTCAGTTAATGCATAAAACTGTGCAAAATAACCCCGAAAAATCACAAAAATTCACACAACACTCCTGTTGTTCTATGTTGACACAAGAAAAAAACATGAAACCAATAAGCGGCAATGGATATCGTTTCGTCCCCAAAGGTGGGACGTTCCCTACCAAAAACCATCATGATTGTTGTGAGAAGCTCTGGTTTGTGAGAAGCATATGCCCACACCTGCCCCAAA
The DNA here is from genome assembly GCF_002575655.3 of Aegilops tauschii subsp. strangulata. Taxonomy (NCBI): domain Eukaryota; kingdom Viridiplantae; phylum Streptophyta; class Magnoliopsida; order Poales; family Poaceae; genus Aegilops; species Aegilops tauschii. Next base: position 175,184,697 of record NC_053039.3, read on the forward strand.
TGGGACAAAATTTGTACCACGACATGTTGATACCGCTCCATGATAGCATGCCAAGTTTCATGAATTTCAGACGAGTTTTGGATTTACTAGAATTTAAAAACCAGGCATCTCAATGTTTTGCCAGCAATCAACGGTGCCCTGGTGTTTGAAATTCATTCCCATTTCTTGCATGGGACCTAAGCGTGCACCCAAGGACACATATTTGATTTTTCAACCAATTTATATGCACTGGAGCAGGCGCAGGTAATTCAAATTTGAATTATGCACATAAATGCATTGAAAACTCAGTTAATGCATAAAACTGCGCAAACAAACCCCGAAAAATCACAAAAATTCACACAACAGTCCTGTTGTTCTATGTTGACACGAGAAAAAACTTGAAAGCAATAAGCGGCAATGGATATCGTTTCGTCCCCAAAGGTGGGACGTTCCCTACCGAAAACCATCATGCTTGTTGTGAGAAGCTCCGGTTTGTGAGAAGCATATACCCACACCTGCACCAAATGGGACAAAATTTGTACCACGACATGTTGATGCCGCTCCATGATAGCATGCCAAGTTTCATGAATTTCAGATGAGTTTTGGATTTACTAGAATTTAAAAACCAGGCATCTCAATGTTTTGCTGGCTATCAACGCTGCCCTGGTGTTTGAAATTCATTCCCATTTCTTGCATGGGACCTAAGCATGCACCCAAGGACACATATTTGATTTTTCAACCAATTTACATGCACTGGAGCTTGCGCATGTAGTTCAAATTTTAATTATGCACATAAATGCATTGAAAACTCAGTTAATGCATAAAAATGTCCAAACGAAACCCGAAAAATCACAAAAGTGCACACAACACTCCTGTCGTTCTATGTTGACATGAGAAAAAAACTTGAAAGCAATAAGAGGCAATGGATATAGTTTCGTCCCCAAAGGTGGGACGTTCCCTACCGAAAAGCATCATGCTTATTGTGAGAAGCGCGGGTTTGTGAGAAGCATACACCCAAACCTGCCCCAAATGGGACAAAATTTCTACCACGGCATGTTGATGCCGCTCCATGATTGCATGCCAATTTTCATTAATTTCAGACGAGTTTTGGATTTACTAGAATTTAAAAACTAGGATCTCAATGTTTTGCTGGCAATCAACGGTGCCCTGGTGTTTGAAATTCATTCCCATTTCTTGCATGGGACCTAAGCATGCACCCAAGGACACATATTTTATTTTTCAACCAATTTATATGCACTGAAGCATGCGCATGTAATTCAAATTTGAATTATGCACATAAATGCATTGAAAACTCAGTTAATGCATAAAACTGTGCAAACAAACCCCGAAAAATCACAAAACTTCACACAGCACTCCTGTTGTTCTATGTTGACATGAGAAAAAAACTTGAAACCAGTAGGCGGCAATGCGTATCGTTTCGTCCCAAAAGGTGGGACGTTCCCTACAGAAAACAATCATGCTTGTTATGAGAAGCTCCGGTTTGTGAGAAGCATATACCCAAACCTGCCCCAAATGGGACAAAATTTGTACCACGACATGTTGATGCCGCTCCATGATAGCATGCCAAGTTTCATGAATTTCAGACGAGTTTTGGATTTACTAGAATTAAAAAACCAGGCATCTCAATGTTTTGCCGCCAATCAACGGTGCCCTGGTGTTTGAAATTCATTCCCATTTCTTGCATGGGACCTAAGCATGCACCCAAGGACACAGATTTGATTTTTCAACCAATTTATATGCACTGGAGCATCCGCATGTAGTTCAAATTTGAATTATGCACATAAATGCATTGAAAACTCAGTTACTGCATAAAAATGTCCAAACGAACCCCGAAAAATCACAAAAATTCACACAGCACTCCTGTTGTTCTATGTTGACACAAGAAAAAAGCTTGAAAGCAATAAGAGGCAATGGATATAGTTTCGTCCCCAAAGGTGGGACGTTCCCTATCGAAAAGCATCATGCTTGTTGTGAGAAGCATATACCCAAACCTGCCCCAAATGGGACAAAATTTGTACCACGGCATGTTGATGCCGCTCCATGATAGCATGCCAAGTTTCATGAATTTCAGACGAGTTTTGGATTTACTAGAATTTAAAACCCAGGCATCTCAATGTTTTGCGGGCAATCAACGGTGCCCTGGTGTTTGAAATTCATTCCCATTTCTTGCATGGGACCTAAGAATGCACCCAAGGACACAGATTTGATTTTTCAACCAATTTATATGCACTGGAGCATGCCCATGCAGTTCAAATTTGAATTATGCACATAAATGCATTGAAAACTAAGTTAATGCATAAAAATGTCCAAACGAACCGCGAAAAATAACAAAAATTCACACAACACTACTGTTGTTCTATGTTGACACGAGAAAAAAACTTGAAAGCAATAAGAGGCAATGGATATAGTTTCCTCCCCAAACGTGGGACGTTCCCTACCGAAAACCATCATGCTTGTTGTGAGAAGCTCCGGTTTGTGAGAAGCATATACCCAAACCTGCCCCAACTGGGACAAAATTTGTACCACGGCATGTTGATGCCGCTCCATGATAGCATGCCAAGTTTCATGAATTTCAGACGAGTTTTGGATTTACTAGAATTTAAAAACCAGGATCTCAATGTTTTGCCGGCAATCAACGGTGCCCTGGAGTTTGAAATTCATTCCCATTTCTTGCATGGGACCTAAGCATGCACCCAAGGACTAATATTTGATTTTTCAACCATTTTAAATGCACTGGAGCATGCGCAGGTAATTCAAATTTGAATTATGCACATAAATGCATTGAAAACTCAGTTAATGCATAAAACTATGCAAACAAACCCCGAAAAATCACAAAAATTCACACAACACTCCTGTTGTTCTATGTTGACACGAGAAAAAACATGAAAGCAATAAGCGGCAATGGATATCGTTTCGTCCCCAAAGGTGGGACGTTCCCTACCGAAAACCATCTTGGTTGTTGTGAGAAGCTCCGGTTTGTGAGCAGCATATACCCACACCTGCCCCAAATGGGACAAAATTTGTACCACAGCATGTTGATGCCGCTCCATGATAGCATGCCAAGTTTCATGAATTTCAGATGAGTTTTGGATTTACTAGAATTTAAAAACCAGGCATCTCAATGTTTTGCTGGCAATCAACGCTGCCCTGGTGTTTGAAATTCATTCCCATTTCTGGCATGGGACCTAAGCATGCACCGAAGGACACATATTTGATTTTTCAACCAATTTACATGCACTGGAGCATGCGCATGTAGTTCAAATTTTAATTATGCACATAAATGCATTGAAAACTTAGTTAATGCATAAAAATGTCCAAACGAACCCCGAAAAATCACAAAAATTCAGACAACACTGCTGTCGTTCTATGTTGACATGAGAAAAAAACTTGAAAGCAATAAGAGGCAATGGATATAGTTTCGTCCCCAAAGGTGGGACGTTCCCTACCGAAAAGCATCATGCTTGCTGTGAGAAGCTCGGGTTTGTGAGAAGCATACACCCAAACCTGCCCCAAATGGGACAAAATTTCTACCACGGCATGTTGATGCCGCTCCATGATTGCATGCCAATTTTCATAAATTTCAGACGAGTTTTCCATTTACTAGAATTTAAAAACCAGGATCTCAATGTTTTGCTGGCAATCAACGGTGCCCTGGTGTTTGAAATTCATTCCCATTTCTTGCATGGGACCTAAGCATGCACCCAAGGACACATATTTGATTTTTCAACCAATTTATATGCACTGAAGCATGCGCATGTAATTCAAATTTGAATTATGAACATAAATGCATTGAAAACTCAGTTAATGCATAAAACTGTGCAAACAAACCCCGAAAAATCAAAAAATTTCACACAACACTCCTGTTGTTCTATGTTGACATGAGAAAAAAACTTGAAAGCACTAAGCGGCAATGCGTATCGTTTCATCCCAAAAGGTGGGACGTTCCCTACCGAAAACAATCATGCTTGTTGTGAGAAGCTCCGGTTTGTGAGAAGCATATACCCAAACCTGCCCCAAATGGGACAAAATTTGTACCACGACATGTTGATGCCGCTCCATGATAGCATGCCAAGTTTCATGAATTTCAGACGAGTTTTGGATTTACTAGAATTTAAAAACCAGGCATCTCAATGTTTTGCTGGCAATCAACGGTGCCCTGGTGTTTGAAATTCATTCCCATTTCATGCATGGGACCTAAGCATGCACCCAAGGACACAGATTTGATTTTTCAACCAATTTATATGTACTGGAGCATGCCCATGTAGTTCAAATTTGAATTATGCACATAAATGCATTGAAAACTAAGTTAATGCATAAAAATGTCCAAACAAACCCCGAAAAATCACAAAAATTCACACACCACTCCTGTTGTTCTATGTTGACACGAGAAAAAAACTTGAAAGCAATAAGAGGCAATGGATATAGTTTCCTCCCCAAACGTGGGACGTTCCCTACCGAAAACCATCATGCTTGTTGTGAGAAGCTCCAGTTTGTGAGAAGCATATACCCAAACCTGCCCCAAATGGGACAAAATTTGTACCACGGCATGTTGATGCCGCTCCATGATAGCATGCCAAGTTTCATGAATTTCAGACGAGTTTTGGATTTACTAGAATTTAAAAACCAGGCATCTCATTGTTTTGCCGGCAATCAACGGTGCACTGGTGTTTGAAATTCATTCCCATTTCTTGCATGGGACCTAAGCATGCACCCAAGGACACATATTTGATTTTTCAAGCAATTTACATGCACTGGAGCATGCGCAGGTAGTTCAAATTTTAATTATGCACATAAATGCATTGAAAACTCAGTTAATGCACAAAAATGTCCAAACGAACCCCGAAAATTGAGAAAAATTCACACAACACTCCTATTGTTCTATGTTGACACGAGAAAAAAACATGAAATAATAAGCGGCAATGGATATAGTTTCGTCCCCAAAGGTGGGACGTTCCCTACCGAAAACCATCATGCTTGTTGTGAGAAGCTCCGGTTTGTGAGAAGCATATACCCACACGTGCCCCAAATGGGACAAAATTTGTACCACGGCATGTTGATGCCGCTCCATGATAGCATGCCAAGTTTCATGAATTTCAGATGAGTTTTGGATTTACTAGAATTTAAAAACCAGGCATATCAATGTTTTGCCGGCAATCAACGGTGCCCTGGTGTTTGAAATTCATTCCTATTTCTTGCATGGGACCTAAGCATGCACCCAAGGACACAGATTTGATTTTTCAACCAATTTACATGCACTGGAGCATACACATGTAGTTCAAATTTTAATTATGCACATAAATGCATTGAAAACTCAGTTAATGCATAAAAATGTCCAAACGAACCCTGAAAAATCACAAAAATTCACACAACACTCCTGTCGTTCTATGTTGACACGAGAAAAAAATTTGAAAGCAATAAGAGGCAATGGATATAGTTTCGTCCCCAAAGGTGGGACGTTCCCTACCGAAAAGCATCATGCTTGTTGTGAGAAGCTCCGGTTTGTGAAAAGTATATACCCAAACCTGCCCCAAATGGGACAAAATTGGTACCACGGCATGTTGATGCCGCTCCATGATTGCATGCCAATTTTCATGAATTTCAGACGAGTTTTGGATTTACTACAATTTAAAAACCAGGATCTCAATGTTTTGCCGGCAATCAACGGTGCCCTGGTGTTTGAAATTCATTCCCATTTCTTGCATGGGACGTAAGCATGCACCGAAGGACACATATTTGATTTTTCAACCAATTTATATGCACTGAAGCATGCGCATGTAATTCAAGTTTGAATTATGCACATAAATGCATTGAACACTCAGTTAATGCACAAAACTGTGCAAACAAACCCTGAAAAATCAAAAAAATTCACACAACACTCCTGTTGTTCTATGTTGACATGAGAAAAAACTTGAAAACAATAAGCCGCAATGCATATCGTTTCGTCCCAAAAGGTGGGACGTTCCCTACCGAAAACCATCATGCTTGTTGTGAGAAGCTCCGGTTTGTGAGAAGCATCTACCCAAACCTGCCCCCAAATGGGACAAAATTTGTACCACGGCATGTTGATGCTGCTCCATGATAGCATGCCAAGTTTCATGAATTTCAGATGACTTTTGGATTTACTAGAATTTAAAAACCAGGCATCTCAATGTTTTGCCGGCAATCAACGGTGCCCTGGTGTTTGAAATTCATTCCCATTTCTTGCATGGGACCTAAGCATGCACCCAAGGACACAGATTTGATTTTTCAACAAATTATTATGCACTCGAGCAATGGCATGTAGTTCAAATTTGAATTATGCAGATAAATGCATTGAAAACTCAGTTAATGCATAAAAATGTCCAAACGAACCATGAAAAATCACAAAAATTCGCACAACACTCCTGTTGTTCTATGTTGACACAAGAAAAAAACTTCAAAGCAACAAGAGGCAATGGATATAGTTTCGTCCCCAAAGGTGGGACATTCCCTACCGAAAAGCATCATGCTTGTTGTGAGAAGCATATACCCAAACCTGCCCCAAATGGGACAAAATTTGTACCACGGCATGTTGATGCCGCTCCATGATAGCATGCCAAGTTTCATGAATTTCAGACGAGTTTTGGATTTACTAGAATTTAAAAAACAGGCATCTCAATGTTTTGCCGGCAATCAACGGTGCCCTGGTGTTTGAAATTCATTCCCATTTCTTGCATGGGACCTAAGCATGAACCCAAGGACACATATTTTATTTTTCAACCAATTTATATGCACTGAAGCATGCACATGTAATTCAAATTTGAATTATGCACATAAATGCATTGAAAACTCAGTTAATGCTTAAAACTGTGCGAACAAACCCCGAAAAATCAAAAAAATTGACACAACACTCCTGTTGTTCTATGTTGATACGAGAAAAAAACTTGAAGGCAATAAGTGGCAATGGATATCGTTTCATCCCCAAAGGTGGGACGTTCCCTACCGAAAACCATCATGCTTGTGGTGAGAAGCTCCGGTTTGTGAGAAGCATATACCCAAACCTGCCCCAAATGGGACAAATTTAATACCACGGCATGTTGATGCCGCTCCACGATAGCATGCCAAGTTTCATGAATTTCAGACGAGTTTTGTATTTACTATAATTCAAAAACCACGCATCTCAATGTTTTGCCGGCAATCAACGGTGCCCTGGTGTTTGAAATTCATTCCCATTTCTTGCATGGGACCTAAGCATGCACTCAAGGACACAGATTTGATTTTTCAACCAATTTATATGCACTCGACCATGCACATGTAGTTTAAATTTGAATTATGCAAATGCATTGAAAACTCAGTTAATGAATAAAAATGTCCAAACGAACCCCGAAAAATCACAAAAATTCACACAACACTCCTGTTGTTTTATGTTGACACGAGAAAAAAACTTGAAAGCAATAAGAGGCAATGGATATAGTTTCGTCCCCAAAGGTGGGACGTTCCCTACCGAAAAGCATCATGCTTGTTGTGAGAAGCTCCGGTTTGTGATAAGCATACACCCAAACCTGCCCCAAATAGGACAAAATTTCTACCACGGCATGTTGAAGCCGCTCCATGATTGCATTCCAATTTTCATAAATTTCAGACGAGTTTTGGATTTACTAGAATTTAAAAAACAGGATCTCAATGTTTTGCTGGCAATCAACGGTGCCCTGGTGTTTGAAATTCATTCCCATTTCTTGCATGGGACCTAAGCATGCACCCAAGGACACATATTTGATTTTTCAACAAATTTACATGCACTGGAGCATGCGCATGTAGTTCAAATTTGAATTATGCACATAAATGCATTGAAAACTCAGTTAATGCATATAACTGTGCAAACAAACCCCGAAAAATCAAAAAAAATTCACACAACACTCCTGTTGTTCTATGTTGACACGAGAAAAAAACTTGAAGGCAATAAGTGGCAATGGATATCGTTTCGTCCCCAAAGGTGGGACGTTCCCTACCGAAAACCATCATGCTTGTTGTGAGAAGCTCCGGTTTGTGAGAAGCATATACCCAAACCTGCCCCAAATGGGACAAATTTTATACCACGGCATGTTGATGCCGCTCCACGATAGCATGCCAAGTTTCATGAATTTCAGACGAGTTTTGTATTTACCAGAATTTAAAAACCACGCATCTCAATGTTTTGCCGGCAATCAACGGTGCCCTGGTGTTTGAAATTCATTCCCATTTCTTGCATGGGACCTAAGCATGCACCCAAGGACACAGATTTGATTTTTCAACCAATTTACATGCAATGGAGCATGCGCATGTAGTTAAAATTTGAATTATGCACAAAAATGCATTGAAAAACTCAGTTAATGCATAAAAATGCCCAAACGAACCCCGAAAAATCACAAAATTTCACACAACACTCATGTTCTTCTATGTTGACACGAGTAAAAAACTTGAAAGCAATAAGAGGCAATGGATATAGTTTCGTCCCCAAAGGTGGGACGTTCCCTACCGAAAACCATCATGCTTGTTTTCAGAAGCTCCGGTTTGTGAGAAGCATATACCCAAACCTGCCCCAAATGGGGCGAAATTTGTACCACGGCATGTTGATGCCGCTCCATGATAGCATGCCAAGTTTCATGAATTTCAGATGAGTTTTGGATTTACTAGAATTTAAAAACCAGGCATCTCAATGTTTTCCCGGCAATCAACGGTGCCCTGGTGTTTGGAATTCATTCCCATTTCTTGCATGGGACCTAAGCATGTACCCAAGGACACATATTTGATTTTTCAGCCAATTTACATGCACTGAAGCATGCGCATTTAATTCAAATTTGAGTTATGCACATAAATGCATTGAAAACTCAGTTAATGCATAAAACTGTGCAAAATAACCCCGAAAAATCAAAAAAATTGACACAACACTCCTGTTGTTCTATGTTGACACGAGAAAAAAACTTGAAGGCAATAAGTGGCAATGGATATCGTTTCGTCCCCAAAGGTGGGACGTTCCCTACCGAAAACCATCGTGCTTGTTGTGAGAAGCTCCGGTTTGTGAGAAGCACATACCCAAACCTGCCCCAAATGGGACAAATTTTATACCACGGCATGTTGATGCCGCTCCACGATAGCATGCCAAGTTTCATCAATTTCAGAAGAGTTTTGTATTTACTAGAATTTAAAAACTAGGATCTCATTGTTTTGCCGGCAATCAACGGTGCCCTCGTGTTTGAAAATCATTCCCATTTCTTGCATGGGACCTAAGGATGCACCGAAGGACACAGATTTGATTTTTCAACCAATTTATATGCACTGGAGCATGCGCATGTAGTCCAAATTTGAATTATGCACATAAATGCATTGAAAACACAGTTAATGCATAAAAATGTCCAAACGAACCCCGAAAAATCACAAAAATTCACACAACACTCCTGTTGTTCTATGTTGACACGAGAAAAAAAACTTGAAAGCAATAACCGGCAATGGATATCGTTTCGTCCCCAAAGGTGGGACGTTCCCAACCAAAAACCATCATGCTTGTTGTGAGATGCTCCAGTTTGTGAAAAGCATGCGCATGTAGTTCAAATTTGAATTATGCACATAAATGCATTGAAAACTCAGTTAATGCATAAAACTATGGAAACAAACCCCAAAAAATCAAAAAAATTCACACAACACTGCTGTTGTTCTATGTTGACATGAGAAAAAAAACTTCAAAGCAATAAGCGGCAATGCATATCATTTCGTCCCAAAAGGTGGGACGTTCCCTACCGAAAACCATCATGCTTGTTGTGAGAAGCTCCGGTTTGTGAGAAGCATCTACCCAAACCTGCCCCAAATGGGACAAAATTTGTACCACGGCATGTTGATGCCGCTCCGTGATAGCATGCCAAGTTTCATGAATTTCAGACGAGTTTTGGATTTAATAGAATTTAAAAACCAGGCATCTCAATGTTTTGCCGGCAATCAACGGTGCCCTGGTGTTTGCAATTCATTCCCATTTCTTGCATGGGACCTAAGCATGCACCCAAGGACACAGATTTGATTTTTCTACCAATTATTATGCACTGGAGCATCCGCATGTAGTTCAAATTTGAATTATGCAGATAAATGCATTGAAAACTTAGTTAATGCATAAAAATGTCCAAACAAACCCCGAAAAATCAAAAAAATTCGCACAACGCTCCTATTGTTCTATGTTGACACTAGAGAAAAACTTGAAAGCAATAAGAGGCAATGGATATAGTTTCGTCCCCAAAGGTGGGATGTTCTCGACCGAAAAGCATCATACTTGTTGTGAGAAGCATATACCCAAACCTGCACGAAATGGGACAAAATTTGTAGCACGGCATGTTGATGCCGCTCCATGATAGCATGCCAAGTTTCATGAATTTCAGACGAGTTTCGGATTTACTAGAATTTAAAAACCAGGCATCTCAATGTTTTGCCGGCAATCAACGGTGCCCTGGTGTTTGAAATTCATTCCCATTTCTTGCATGGGACCTACGCATGCACCCAAGGACACAGATTTGATTTTTCGACCAATTTATATGCACTCGAGCATGCGCATGTAGTTCAAATTTGAATTATGCAAATGCATTGAAAACACATTTAATGCATAAAAATGTCTAAACGAACCCCGAAAAATCACAAAAATTCACACAACACTCCTGTTGTTCTATGATGACACGAGAAAAAAACTTGAAAGCAATAAGAGGCAATGGATATAGTTTCGTCCCCAATGGTGGGACGTTCCCTACCGAAAAGCATCATGCTTGTTGTGAGAAGCTCCGGTTTGTGAGAAGCATACACCCAAACCTGCCACAAATGGGACAAAATTTCTACCACGGCATATTGATGCCGCTCCATGATTGCATGCCAATTTTCATAAATTTCAGACGAGTTTTGGATTTACTGGAATTTAAAAACCAGGATCTCAATGTTTTGCCGGCAATCAGCGGTGCCCTGGTGTTGGAAATTCATTCCCATTTCTTGCATCGGACCTAAGCATGCACCCAAGGACACATATTTGATTTTTCAACCAATTTATATGCACTGGAGCATGCGCATGTAATTCATATTTGAATTAAGCACATAAATGCATTGAAAACTCAGTTAATGCATAAAACTATGCAAACAAACCCCGAAAAATCAAAAAAATTCACACAACACTACTGTTGTTCTATGTTGACACGAGAAAAAAACTTGAAAGCAATAAGCGGCAATGGATATCGTTTCGTTCCCAAAGGTGGGACGTTCCCTACCGAAAACCATCATGCTTGTTGTGAGAAGCTCCTGTTTGTGAGAAGCATATACCCAAACCTGCCCCAAATGGGACAAAGTTTATACCACGACATGTTGATGCCGCTCCACGATAGCATGCCAAGTTTCATGAATTTCAGACGAGTTTTGTATTTACTAGAATTTAAAAGCCACGCATCTCAATGTTTTGCCGGCAATCAACGGTGCCCTGGTGTTTGAAATTCATTCCCATTTCTTGCATGGGACCTAAGCATGCACCCAAGGACACATATTTGATTTTTCAACCAATTTACATGCACTGGAGCATGCGCATGTAGTTCAAATTTGAATTATGCACATAAATGCATTAAAGACTCAGTTAATGCATAAAAATGCCCAAACGAACCCCGAAAAATCACAAAACTTCACACAACACTCGCGTTGTTCTATGTTGACACGAGAAAAAACTTGAAAGCAATAAGAGGCAATGGATATAGTTTCGTCCCCAAAGGTGGGACGTTCCCTACCGAAAAGCATCATGCTTGTTGTGAGAAGCTCCGGTTTGTGAGAAGCATATACCCAAACCTGCCCCAAATGGGACAAAATTTGTACCACGGAATTTTGATGCCGCTCCATGATTGCATGCCAATTTTCATGAATTTCCGACGAGTTTTGGATTTACTGGAATTTAAAAACCAGGATCTCAATGTTTTGCCGGCAATCAGCGGTGCCCTGGTGTTTGAAATTCATTCCCATTTCTTGCATCGGACCTAAGCATGCACCCAAGGACACATATTTGATTTTTCAACCAATTTATATGCACTGGAGCATGCGCATGTAATTCATATTTGAATTAAGCACATAAATGCATTGAAAACTCAGTTAATGCATAAAACTATGCAAACAAACCCCGAAAAATCAAAAAAATTCACACAACACTACTGTTGTTCTATGTTGACACGAGAAAAAAACTTGAAAGCAATAAGCGGCAATGGATATCGTTTCGTTCCCAAAGGTGGGACGTTCCCTACCGAAAACCATCATGCTTGTTGTGAGAAGCTGCTGTTTGTGAGAAGCATATACCCAAACCTGCCCCAAATGGGACAAAGTTTATACCACGACATGTTGATGCCGCTCCACGATAGCATGCCAAGTTTCATGAATTTCACACGAGTTTTGTATTTACTAGAATTTAAAAGCCACGCATCTCAATGTTTTGCCGGCAATCAACGGTGCCCTGGTGTTTGAAATTCATTCCCATTTCTTGCATGGGACCTAAGCATGCACCCAAGGACACATATTTGATTTTTCAACCAATTTACATGCACTGGAGCATGCGCATGTAGTTCAAATTTGAATTATGCACATAAATGCATTGAAGACTCAGTTAATGCATAAAAATGCCCAAACGAACCCCGAAAAATCACAAAAATTCACACAACACTCCTGTTGTTCTATGTTGACACGAGTAAAAAACTTGAAAGCAATAAGAGGCAATGGATATAGTTTCGTCCCCAAAGGTGGGACGTTCCCTACCGAAAACCATCATGCTTGTCGTGAGAAGCTTCGGTTTGTGAGAAGCATATACCCAAACCTGCCCCAAATGGGACAAAATTTGTACCACGGCATGTTGATGCCGCTCCATGATAGCATGCCAAGTTTCATGAATTTCAGACGAATTTTGCATTTACTAGAATTTAAAAACCACGATCTCAATGTTTTGCCGGCAATCAACGGTGCCTTGGTGTTTGAAATTCATTCCCATTTCTTGCATGGGACCTAAGCATGCACCCAAGGACACAGATTTGATTTTTCAACCAATTTACATGCACTGGAGCATGCGCATGTAGTTGAAATTTGAATTATGACATAAATGCATTGAAAGCTCAGTAAATGCATCAAAATAACCAAATGAACCCTGAAAAATCACAAAAATTCACACAACACTCCAGTTGTTCTATGTTGACACGAGAAAAAAATTTGAAAGCAATAAGAGGCAATGGATATAGTTTCGTCCCCAAAGGTGGGACGTTCCCTACCGAAAACCATCATGCTTGTTGTGAGAAGCTCCGGTTTCTGAGAAGCATATACCCAAACCTGCCCCAAATGGGAAAAAATTTGTACCACGAGATGTTGATGCCGCTCCATGATAGCATGCCAAGTTTCATGAATTTCAGACGAGTTTTGGATTTACTAGAATTTAAAAACCAGGCATCTCAATGTTTTGCCGGCAATCAACGGTGCCCTAGTGTTTGAAATTCATTCCCATTTCTTGCATGGGACCTAAGCATGCACCCAAGGACACAAATTTGATTTTTCAACCAATTTACATGCACTGGAGCATGCACATGTAGTTCAAATTTGAATTATGCACATAAATGCATTGAAAACTCGGTTAATGCATAAAAATGTCCAAACGAACCCCGAAAAATCACAAAAATTCACACAACACTCCTATTGTTCTATGTTGACACGAGAAAAAAACTTGAAAGCAATAAGAGGCAATGGATATAGTTTCGTCCAAAGGTGGGACGTTCCCTACCGAAAAACATCATGCATGTTGTGAGAAGCTCCGGTTTGTGAGAAGCATATACCCAAACCTGCCCCAAATGGGACAAAATTTGTACCACGGCATGTTGATGCCGCTGCATGATAGCATGCCAAGTTTCATGAATTTCAGACGAGTTTTGGATTTACTAGAATTTAAAAACCAGGCATCTCAATGTTTTGCCGGCAATCAATGGTGCCCTGGTGTTTGAAATTCATTCCCATTTCTTGCATGGGACCTAAGCATGCACCCAAGGACACAGATTTGATTTTTCAACCAATTTACATGCACTGGAGCATGCGCATGTAGTTCAAATTTGAATTATGCACATAAATGCATTGAAGACTCAGTTAATGCATAAAAATGCCCAAATGAACCCCGAAAGATCACAAAAAATCACACAACACTCCTGTTGTTCTATGTTGACACGAGTAAAAAACTTGAAAGCAATAAGAGGCAATGGATATAGTTTCGTCCCCAAAGGTGGGACGTTCCCTACCAAAAACCATCATGCTTGTCGTGAGAAGCTCCGGTTTGTGAGAAGCATATACCCAAACCTGCCCCAAATGGGACAAAATTTGTACCACGGCATGTTGATGCCGCTCCATGATAGCATGCCAAGTTTCATGAATTTCAGACGAGTTGTGCATTTACTAGAATTTAAAAACCACGATCTCATTGTTTTGCCGGCAATCAACGGTGCCCTGGTGTTTGAAATTCATTCCCATTTCTTGCATCGGACCTAAGCATGCACCCAAGGACACAGATTTGATTTTTCAACCAATTTACATGCACTGGAGCATGCACATGTAGTTGAAATTTGAATTATGACATAAATGCATTGAAAACTCAGTTAATGCATCATAATAACCAAAGGAACCCCGAAAAATCACAAAAATTCACACAACACTCCTGTTGTTCTATGTTGACACGAGAAAAAAACTTGAAAGCAATAAGAGGCAATGGATATAGTTTCGTCCCCAAAGGTGGGACGTTCCCTACCGAAAACCATCATGCTTGTTGTGAGAAGCTCCGGTTTGTGAGAAGTATATACCCAAACCTGCCCCAAATGGGACAAAAGTTGTACCACGACATGTTGATGCCGCTCCATGATAGCATGCCAAGTTTCATGAATTTCAGACGAGTTTTGGATTTACTAGAATTTAAAAACCACGATCTCAATTTTTTGTTTGCAATCAACGGTGCCCTGGTGTTTGTAATTCATTCCCATTTCTTGCATCGGACCTAAGCATGCACCCAAGGACACATATTTGATTTTTCAACCAATTTATATGCACTGGAGCATGCGCATGTAATTCATATTTGAATTATGCACATAAATGCATTGAAAACTCAGTTAATGCATAAAACTGTGCAAACAAACCCCGAAAAATAAAAAAAATCACACAACACTCTTGTTGTTCTATGTTGACACGAGAAAAAAACTTGAAAGCAATAAGCGGCAATGGATATCATTTCGTCCCCAAAGGTGGGACGTTCCCTACCGAAAACCATCATGCTTGTTGTGAGAAGCTACAGCTTGTGAGAAGCATATACCCAAACTTGCCCCAAATGGGACAAAATTTGTACCACGGCATGTTGATGCCGCTCCATGATAGCATGCCAAGTTTCATGAATTTCAGACGAGTTTTGGATTTACTAGAATTTAAAAACCAGGCATCTCAATGTTTTGCCGGCAATCAACGGTGCCCTAGTTTTTGAAATCCATTCCCATTTCTTCCATGGGACCTAAGCATGCACCCAAGGACACAGATTTGATTTTTCAACCAATTTACATGCACTGGAGCATGCACATGTAGTTCGAATTTGAATTATGCACATAAATGCATTGAAAACTCGGTTAATGCATAAAAATGTCCAAACGAACCCCGAAAAATCACAAAAATTCACACAACACTCCTATTGTCCTATGTTGACACGAGAAAAAAACTTGAAAGCAATAAGAGGCAATGGATATAGTTTCGTCACCAAAGGTGGGACGTTCCCTACCGAAAAACATCATGCATGTTGTGAGAAGCTCCGGTTTGTGAGAAGCATATACCCAAACCTGCCCCAAATGGGACAAAATTTGTACCACGGCATGTTGATGCCGCTGCATGATAGCATGCCAAGTTTCATGAATTTCAGACGAGTTTTGGATTTACTAGAATTTAAAAACCAGGCATCTCAATGTTTTGCCGGCAATCAATGGTGCCCTGGTGTTTGAAATTCATTCCCATTTCTTGCATGGGACCTAAGCATGCACCCAAGGACACATATTTGATTTTTCAACCAATTTACATGCACTGGAGCATGCGCATGTAGTTCAAATTTGAATTATGCACATAAATGCATTGAAGACTCAGTTAATGCATAAAAATGCCCAAATGAACCCCGAAAGATCACAAAAAATCACACAACACTCCTGTTGTTCTATGTTGACACGAGTAAAAAACTTGAAAGCAATAAGAGGCAATGGATATAGTTTCGTCCCCAAAGGTGGGACGTTCCCTACCAAAAACCATCATGCTTGTCGTGAGAAGCTCCGGTTTGTGAGAAGCATATACCCAAACCTGCCCCAAATGGGACAAAATTTGTACCACGGCATGTTGATGCCGCTCCATGATAGCATGCCAAGTTTCATGAATTTCAGACGAGTTGTGCATTTACTAGAATTTAAAAACCACGATCTCATTGTTTTGCCGGCAATCAACGGTGCCCTGGTGTTTGAAATTCATTCCCATTTCTTGCATCGGACCTAAGCATGCACCCAAGGACACAGATTTGATTTTTCAACCAATTTACATGCACTGGAGCATGCACATGTAGTTGAAATTTGAATTATGACATAAATGCATTGAAAACTCAGTTAATGCATCATAATAACCAAAGGAACCCCGAAAAATCACAAAAATTCACACAACACTCCTGTTGTTCTATGTTGACACGAGAAAAAAACTTGAAAGCAATAAGAGGCAATGGATATAGTTTCGTCCCCAAAGGTGGGACGTTCCCTACCGAAAACCATCATGCTTGTTGTGAGAAGCTCCGGTTTGTGAGAAGTATATACCCAAACCTGCCCCAAATGGGACAAAAGTTGTACCACGACATGTTGATGCCGCTCCATGATAGCATGCCAAGTTTCATGAATTTCAGACGAGTTTTGGATTTACTAGAATTTAAAAACCACGATCTCAATTTTTTGTTTGCAATCAACGGTGCCCTGGTGTTTGTAATTCATTCCCATTTCTTGCATCGGACCTAAGCATGCACCCAAGGACACATATTTGATTTTTCAACCAATTTATATGCACTGGAGCATGCGCATGTAATTCATATTTGAATTATGCACATAAATGCATTGAAAACTCAGTTAATGCATAAAACTGTGCAAACAAACCCCGAAAAATAAAAAAAATCACACAACACTCTTGTTGTTCTATGTTGACACGAGAAAAAAACTTGAAAGCAATAAGCGGCAATGGATATCATTTCGTCCCCAAAGGTGGGACGTTCCCTACCGAAAACCATCATGCTTGTTGTGAGAAGCTACAGCTTGTGAGAAGCATATACCAAAACCTGCCCCAAATGGGAAAAAATTTGTACCACGGCATGTTGATGCCGCTCCATGATAGCATGCCAAGTTTCATGAATTTCAGACGAGTTGTGCATTTACTAGAATTTAAAAACCACGATCTCATTGTTTTGCCGGCAATCAACGGTGCCCTGGTGTTTGAAATTCATTCCCATTTCTTGCATCGGACCTAAGCATGCACCCAAGGACACAGATTTGATTTTTCAACCAATTTACATGCACTGGAGCATGCACATGTAGTTGAAATTTGAATTATGACATAAATGCATTGAAAACTCAGTTAATGCATCAAAATAAACAAAGGAACCCCGAAAAATCACAAAACTTCACACAACACTCATGTTGTTCTATGTTGACACGAGAAAAAAACTTGAAAGCAATAAGAGGCAGTGGATATAGTTTCGTCCCCAAAGGTGGGACGTTCCCTACCGAAAACCATCATGCTTGTTGTGAGAAGCTCCGGTTTCTGAGAAGCATATACCCAAACCTGCCCCAAATGGGAAAAAATTTGTACCACGACATGTTGATGCCGCTCCATGATAGCATGCCAAGTTTCATGAATTTCAGACGAGTTTTGGATTTATTAGAATTTAAAAACCACGATCTCAATGTTTTGTCGGCAATCAACGATGCCCTGGTGTTTGAAATTCATTCCCATTTCTTGCATCGGACCTAAGCATGCACCTGAGGACACATATTTGATTTTTCAACCAATTTATATGCACTGGAGCATGCGCATGTAATTCATATTTGAATTATGCACATAAATGCATTGAAAACTCAGTTAATGCATAAAACTGTGCAAACAAATCCCGAAAAATCAAAAAAATTCACACAACACTCCTGTTGTTCTATGTTGACACGAGAAAAAAACTTGAAAGCAATAAGCGGAAATGGATATTGTTTCGTCCCCAAAGGTGGGACGTTCCCTACCGAAAACCATCATGCTTGTTGTGAGAAGATCCGGTTTGTCAGAAGCATATACCCAAACCTGCCCCAAATGGGACAAAATTTGTACCACGGTATGTTGATGCCGTTCCATGATTGCATGCCAATTTTCATGAATTTCAGACGAGTTTTGGATTTACTAGAATTTAAAAACCAGGCATCTCAATGTTTTGCCGGCAATCAACGGTGCCCTAGTGTTTGAAATTCATTCCCATTTCTTGCATGGGACCTAAGCATGCACCCAAGGCCACATATTTGATTTTTCAACCAATTTATATGCACTGAAGCATACGCATGTATTTCAAAATTGAATTATGGACATAAATGCATTGAAAACTCAGTTAATGTATAAAACTGTGCAAACAAACCCCAAAAAATCAAAAAATTCACACAACACTCCTGTTGTTCTATGTTGACATGAGAAAAAAACTTGAAAGCAATCAGCGGCAATGCGTATCATTTCGTCCCAAAAGGTGGGACGTTCCCTACCGAAAACCATCATGCTTGTTGTGAGAAGCTCCGTTTTGTGAGAAGCATATACCCAAACCTGCCCCATATGGGACAAAAATTGTACCACGACATGTTGATGCCCCTCCATGATAGCATGCCAAGTTTCATGAATTTTAGACGAGTTTTGGATTTACTAGAATTTAAAAACTAGGCATGTCAATGTTTTGCCGGCAATCAACGGTGCCCTAGTGTTTGAAATTCATTCCCATTTCTTGCATGGGACCTAAGCATGCACCCAAGGACACGGATTTGATTTTTCAACCAATTTATATGCACTAAAGCATGCACATTTAGGTCAAATTTGAATTATGCAAATGCATCGAAAACTCAGTTAATGCATAAAAATGTCCAAACGAACTCCAAAAAATCAAAAAAATTCACACAACACTCGTGTTGTTCTATGTTGACATGAGAAAAAAACTTGAAAGCAATAAGTGGCAATGCGTATCATTTCGTCCCAAAAGGTGGGACGTTCCCTACCAAAAACCATCATGCTTGTTGTGAGAAGCTCCGATTTGTGAGAAGCATATACCCAAACCTGCCCCATATGGGACAAAAATTGTACCACGGCATGTTGATGCCCCACCATGATAGCATGCCAAGTTTCATGAATTTTAGACGAGTTTTGGATTTACTAGAATTTAAAAACTAGGCATCTCAATGTTTTGCCGGCAATCAACGGTGCCCTAGTGTTTGAAATTCATTCCCATTTCTTGCATGGGACCTAAGCATGCACCCAAGGACATGGATTTGATTTTTCAACCAATTTATATGCACTGGAGCATGCACATGTAGTTCAAATTTGAATTATGCAAATGCAGTGAAAACTCAGTTAATGCATAAAAATGTCCAAACGAACCCCAAAAAATCAAAAAAAAATCATACAACACTCGTGTTGTTCTATGTTGACATGAGAAAAAAACTTGAAAGCAATAAGTGGCAATGCGTATCATTTCGTCCCAAAAGGTGGGACGTTCCCTACCAAAAACCATCATGCTTGTTGTGAGAAGCTCCGGTTTGTGAGAAGCATATACCCAAACCTGCCCCATATGGGACAAAAATTGTACCACGGCATGTTGATGCCCCTCCATGATAGCATGCCAAGTTTCATGAATTTTAGACGAGTTTTGGATTTACTAGAATTTAAAAACCAGGCATCTCAATGTTTTGCCGGCAATCAACGGTGCCCTGGTGTTTGAAATTCATTCCCATTTCTTGCATGGGACCTAAGCATGCACCCAAGGACACGGATTTGATTTTTCAACCAATTTATATGCACTGGAGCATGCACATGTAGTTCAAATTTGAATTATGCAAATGCATTGAAAACTCAGTTAATGCATAAAAATGTCCAAACGAACCCCAAAAAATCACAAAAATTCACACAACACTCCTGTTGTTCTATGTTGACACGAGAAAAAAACTTGAAAGCAATAAGAGGCAATGGATACAGTTTCGTCCCCAAAGGTGGGACGTTCCCTACAGAAAACAATCATGCTTGTTGTGAGAAGCTCCGGTTCGTGAGAAGCATATACCCAAACCTGCCCCAAATGGGACAAAATTTGTACCACGGCATGTTGATGCCGCTCCATGATAGCATGCCAAGTTTCATGAATTCCCGATGAGTTTCGGATTCACTAGAAGTTAAAAAAAAGGCACCTCAATGTTTTGACGGCAATCAACGGTGCCCTGGTATTTGAAATTCATTCCCATTTCTTGCATGGGATCTAAGCATGCACCCAAGGACACATATTTGATATTTTAACCAGTTTATATGCACTGGAGCATGCGCATCTAGTTCAAATTTGAATTATGCACATAAATGCATTGAAAACTCAGTTAATGCATAAAAATGTCCAAACGAACCCCGAAAAATCACAAAAACTCACACAACACTCCTGTTGTTCTATGTTGACACGAGAAAAAACTTGAAAGCAATAAGAGGCAATGGATATAGTTTCATCCCCAAAGGTGGGACGTTCCCTACCGAAAAGCATCATGCTTGTTGTGAGAAGCTCCGGTTTGTGAGAAGCATATACCCAAACCTGCCCCAAATGGGACAAAATTTGTACCACGGCATTTTGATGCCGCTCCATGATTGCATGCCAATTTTGATGAATTTCTGACGAGTTTTGGATTTACTAGAATTTAAAAACCAGGATCTCAATGTTTTGCCGGCAATCAACGGTGCCCTAGTGTTTGAAATTCATTCCCATTTCTTGCATCGGACCTAAGCATGCACCCAAGGACACATATTTGATTTTTCAACCAATTTATATGCACTGAAGCATGCACGTGTAATTCAAATTTGAATTAAGCACATAAATGCATTGAAAACTCAGTTAATGCATAAAATTGTGCAAACAAACCCCGAAAAATCAAAAAAATTCACACAACACTTCTGTTGTTCTATGTTGACACGAGAAAAAAACATGAAGGCAATAAGAGGCAATGTGATACCGTTTCGTCCCCAAAGGTGGGACGTTCCCTAATGAAAACCATCATGCTTGTTGTGAGAAGCTCCGGTTTGTGAGAAGCATATACCCAAACCTGCCCCAAATGGGACAAAATTTATACCACGGCATGTTGATGCAGCTCCATGATAGCATGCCAAGTTTTATGAATTTCAGACGAGTTTTGGATTTACTAGAATTTAAAAACCAGGATCTCAATGTTTTACCGGATATCAACGGTCCCCTGGTGTTTGAAATTCATTCCCATTTCTTGCATGGGACCTAAGCATGCACCCAAGGCCACATATTTGATTTTTCAACCAATTTATATACCCTGAAGCATACGCATGTAATTCAAAATTGAATTATGGACATAAATGCATTGAAAACTCAGTTAATGTATAAAACTGTGCAAACAAACCCCAAAAAATCAAAAAAATCACACAACACTCCTGTTGTTCTATGTTGACATGAGAAAAAAACTTGAAAGCAATAAGCGGCAATGCGTATCATTTCGTCCCAAAAGGTGGGACGTTCCCTACCGAAAACCATCATGCTTGTTGTGAGAAGCTCCAGTTTGTGAGAAGCATATACCCAAACCTGCCCCATATGGGACAAAAATTGTACCACGGCATGTTGATGACCCTCCATGATAGCATGCCAAGTTTCATGAATTTTAGACGAGTTTTGGATTTACTTGAATTTAAAAACTAGGCATCTCAATGTTTTGCCGGCAATCAACGGTGCCCTAGTGTTTGAAATTCATTCCCATTTCTTGCATGGGACCTAAGCATGCACCCAAGGACACGGATTTGATTTTTCGACCAATTTATATGCACTGGAGCATGCACATGTAGTTCAAATTTGGATTATGCAAATGCATCGAAAACTCAGTTAATGCATAAAAATGTCCAAACGAATTCCAAAAAATCAAAAAGAATTCACACAACACTCGTGTTGTTCTATGTTGACATGAGAAAAAAAGTTGAAAGCAATAAGTGGCAATGCGTATCATTTCGTCCCAAAAGGTGGGACGTTCCCTACCAAAAACCATCATGCTTGTTGTGAGAAGCTCCGGTTTGTGAGAAGCATATACCCAAACCTGCCCCATATGGGACAAAAATTGTACCACGGCATGTTGCTGCCCCTCCATGATAGCATGCCAAGTTTCATGAATTTTAGACGAGTTTTGGATTTACTAGATTAAAAACTAGGCATCTCAATGTTTTGCCGGCAATCAACGGTGCCCTAGTGTTTGAAATTCATTCCCATTTCTTGCATGGGACCTAAGCATGCACCCAAGGACATGGATTTGATTTTTCAACCAATTTATATGCACTGGAGCATGCACATGTAGTTCAAATTTGAATTATGCAAATGCAGTGAAAACTCAGTTAATGCATAAAAATGTCCAAACGAACCCCAAAAAATCAAAAAAAATTCATACAACACTCGTGTTGTTCTATGTTGACATGAGAAAAAAACTTGAAAGCAATAAGTGGCAATGCGTATCATTTCGTCCCAAAAGGTGGGACGTTCCCTACCAAAAACCATCATGCTTGTTGTGAGAAGCTCCGGTTTGTGAGAAGCATATACCCAAACCTGCCCCATATGGGACAAAAATTGTACCACGGCATGTTGATGCCCCTCCATGATAGCATGCCAAGTTTCATGAATTTTAGACGAGTTTTGGATTTACTAGAATTTAAAAACCAGGCATCTCAATGTTTTGCCGGCAATCAACGGTGCCCTGGTGTTTGAAATTCATTCCCATTTCTTGCATGGGACCTAAGCATGCACCCAAGGACACGGATTTGATTTTTCAACCAATTTATATGCACTGGAGCATGCACATGTAGTTCAAATTTGAATTATGCAAATGCATTGAAAACTCAGTTAATGCATAAAAATGTCCAAACGAACCCCAAAAAATCACAAAAATTCACACAACACTCCTGTTGTTCTATGTTGACACAAGAAAAAAACTTGAAAGCAGTAAGAGGCAATGGATACAGTTTCGTCCCCAAAGGTGGGACGTTCCCTACAGAAAACAATCATGCTTGTTGTGAGAAGGTCCGGTTCGTGAGAAGCATATACCCAAACCTGCCCCAAATGGGACAAAATTTGTACCACGGCATGTTGATGCCGCTCCATGATAGCATGCCAAGTTTCATGAATTCCCGATCAGTTTCGGATTCACTAGAATTTAAAAACCAGGCACCTCAATGTTTTGACGGCAATCAACGGTGCCCTGGTATTTGAAATTCATTCCCATTTCTTGCATGGGATCTAAGCATGCACCCAAGGACACATATTTGATATTTTAACCAGTTTATATGCACTGGAGCATGCGCATCTAGTTCAAATTTGAATTATGCACATAAATGCATTGAAAACTCAGTTAATGCATAAAAATGTCCAAACGAACCCCGAAAAATCACAAAAACTCACACAACACTCCTGTTGTTCTATGTTGACACGAGAAAAAACTTGAAAGCAATAAGAGGCAATCGATATAGTTTCGTCCCCAAAGGTGGGACGTTCCCTACCGAAAAGCATCATGCTTGTTGTGAGAAGCTCCGGTTTGTGAGAAGCATATACCCAAACCTGCCCCAAATGGGACAAAATTTGTACCCCGGCATTTTGATGCCGCTCCATGATTGCATGCCAATTTTCATGAATTTCTGACGAGTTTTGGATTTACTAGAATTTAAAAACCAGGATCTCAATGTTTTGCCGGCAACCAACGGTGCCCTGGTGTTTGAAATTCATTCCCATTTCTTGCATCGGACCTAAGCATGCACCCAAGGACACATATTTGATTTTTCAACCAATTTATATGCACTAAAGCATGCACATGTAGTTCAAATTTGAATTATGCAAATGCATCGAAAACTCAGTTAATGCATAAAAATGTCCAAACGAACCCCAAAAAATCAAAAAAATTCACACAACACTCGTGTTGTTCTATGTTGACATGAGAAAAAAACTTGAAAGCAATAAGTGGCAATGCGTATCATTTCGTCCCAAAAGGTGGGACGTTCCCTACCAAAAACCATCATGCTTGTTGTGAGAAGCTCCGGTTTGTGAGAAGCATATACCCAAACCTGCCCCATATGGGAAAAAAATTGTACCACGGCATGTTGATGCCCCTCCATGATAGCATGCCAAGTTTCATGAATTTTAGATGAGTTTTGGATTTACTAGAATTTAAAAACCAGGCATCTCAATGTTTTGCCGGCAATCAACGGTGCCCTAGTGTTTGAAATTCATTCCCATTTCTTGCATGGGACCTAAGCATGCACCCAAGGACACGGATTTGATTTTTCAACCAATTTATATCCACTGGAGCATGCACATGTAGTTCAAATTTGAATTATGCAAATGCATTGAAAACTCAGTTAATGCATAAAAATGTCCAAACGAACCCCAAAAAATCACAAAAATTCACACAACACTCCTGTTGTTCTATGTTGACATGAGAAAAAAACTTGAAAGCAGTAAGAGGCAATGGATACAGTTTCGTCCCCAAAGGTGGGACGTTCCCTACAGAAAACAATCATGCTTGTTGTGAGAAGCTCCGGTTCGTGAGAAGCATATACCCAAACCTGCCCCAAATGGGACAAAATTTGTACCACAGCATGTTGATGCCGCTCCATGATAGCATGCCAAGTTTCATGAATTCCCGATGAGTTTTGGATTCACTAGAATTTAAAAACCAGGCACCTCAATGTTTTGACGGCAATCAACGGTGCCCTGGTATTTGAAATTCATTCCCATTTCTTGCATGGGATCTAAGCATGCACCCAAGGACGCATATTTGATATTTTAACCAGTTTATATGCACTGGAGCATGCGCATCTAGTTCAAATTTGAATTATGCACATAAATGCATTGAAAACTCAGTTAATGCATAAAAATGTCCAAACGAACCCCGAAAAATCACAAAAACTCACACAACACTCCTGTTGTTCTATGTTGACACGAGAAAAAACTTGAAAGCAATAAGAGGCAATGGATATAGTTTCGTCCCCAAAGGTGGGACGTTCCCTACCGAAAAGCATCATGCTTGTTGTGAGAAGCTCCGGTTTGTGAGAAGCATATACCCAAACCTGCCCCAAATGGGACAAAATTTGTACCACGGCATTTTGATGCCGCTCCATGATTGCATGCCAATTTTCATGAATTTCTGACGAGTTTTGGATTTACTAGAATTTAAAAACCAGGATCTCAATGTTTTGCCGGCAATCAACGGTGCCCTGGTGTTTGAAATTCATTCCCATTTCTTGCATCGGACCTAAGCATGCACCCAAGGACACATATTTGATTTTTCAACCATTTTATATGCACTGAAGCATGCACATGTAGTTCAAATTTGAATTAAGCACATAAATGCATTTAAAACTCAGTTAATGCATAAAACTGTGCAAACAAACCCCGAAAAATCAAAAAAATTCACACAACACTTCTGTTGTTCTATGTTGACACGAGAAAAAAACATGAAGGCAATAACAGGCAATGTGATACCGTTTCATCCCCAAAGGTGGGACGTTCCCTAATGAAAACCATCATGCTTGTTGTGAGAAGCTCCGGTTTGTGAGAAGCATATACCCAAACCTGCCCCAAATGGGACAAAATTTATACCACGGCATGTTGATGCAGCTCCATGATAGCATGCCAAGTTTTATGAATTTCAGACGAGTTTTGGATTTACTAGAATTTAAAAACCAGGATCTCAATGTTTTGCCGGCAATCAATGGTCCCCTGGTGTTTGAAATTCATTCCCATTTCTTGCATGGGACCTAAGCATGCACCCAAGGCCACATATTTGATTTTTCAACCAATTTATATGCACTGAAGCATACGCATGTAATTCAAAATTGAATTATGGACATAAATGCATTGAAAACTCAGTTAATGTATAAAACTGTGCAAACAAACCCCAAAAAATCAAAAAAAATCACACAACACTCCTGTTGTTCTATGTTGACATGAGAAAAAAACTTGAAAGCAATAAGCGGCAATGCGTATCATTTCGTCCTAAAAGGTGGGACGTTCCCTACCGAAAACCATCATGCTTATTGTGAGAAGCTCCGGTTTGTGAGAAGCATATACCCAAACCTGCCCGATATGGGATAAAAATTGTACCACGGCATGTTGATGCCCCTCCATGATAGCATGCCAAGTTTCATGAATTTTAGACGAGTTTTGGGTTTACTAGAATTTAAAAACTAGGCATCTCAATGTTTTGCCGGCAATCAACGGTGCCCTAGTGTTTGAAATTCATTCCCATTTCTTGCATGGGACCTAAGCATGCACCCAAGGACACGGATTTGATTTTTCAACCAATTTATATGCACTGGAGCATGCACATGTAGTTCAAATTTGAATTATGCAAATGCATCGAAAACTCAGTTAATGCATAAAAATGTCCAAACGAACTCCAAAAAATCAAAAAAAATTCACACAACACTCGTGTTGTTCTATGTTGACATGAGAAAAAAACTTGAAAGCAATAAGTGGCAATGCGTATCATTTCGTCCCAAAAGGTGGGACGTTCCCTACCAAAAACCATCATGCTTGTTGTGAGAAGCTCCGGTTTGTGAGAAGCATATACCCAAACCTGCCCCATATGGGACAAAAATTGTACCACGGCATGTTGATGCCCCTCCATGATAGCATGCCAAGTTTCATGAATTTTAGACGAGTTTTGGATTTACTAGAATTTAAAAACTAGGCATCTCAATGTTTTGCCGGCAATCAACGGTGCCCTAGTGTTTGAAATTCATTCCCATTTCTTGCATGGGACCTAAGCATGCACCCAAGGACATGGATTTGATTTTTCAACCAATTTATATGCACTGGAGCATGCACATGTAGTTCAAATTTGAATTATGCAAATGCATCGAAAACTCAGTTAATGCATAAAAATGTCCAAACGAACCCCAAAAAATCAAAAAAATTCACACAACACTCGTGTTGTTCTATGTTGACATGAGAAAAAAACTTGAAAGCAATAAGTGGCAATGCGTATCATTTCGTCCCAAAAGGTGGGACGTTCCCTAACAAAAACCATCATGCTTGTTGTGAGAAGCTCCGGTTTGTGAGAAGCATATACCCAAACCTGCCCCATATGGGACAAAAATTGTACCACGGCATGTTGATGCCCCTCCATGATAGCATGCCAAGTTTCATGAATTTTAGACGACTTTTGGATTTACTAGAATTTAAAAACCAGGCATCTCAATGTTTTGCCGGCAATCAACGGTGCCCTGGTGTTTGAAATTCATTCCCATTTCTTGCATGGGACCTAAGCATGCACCCAAGGACACGGATTTGATTTTTCAACCAATTTATATGCACTGGAGCATGCACATGTAGTTCAAATTTGAATTATGCAAATGCATTGAAAACTCTTAATGCATAAAAATGTCCAAACGAACCCCAAAAAATCACAAAAATTCACACAACACTCCTGTTGTTGAATGTTGACACGAGAAAACAACTTGAAAGCAGTAAGAGGCAATGGATATAGTTTCATCCCCAAAGGTGGGACGTTCCGTACAGAAAACCATCATGCTTGTTGTGAGAAGCTCCGGTTCGTGAGAAGCATATACCCAAACCTGCCCCAAATGGGACAAAATTTGTACCACGGCATGTTGATGCCGCTCCATGATTGCATGCCAAGTTTCATGAATTCCCGATGAGTTTTGGATTCACTAGAATTTAAAAACCAGGCACCTCAATGTTTTGACGGCAATCAACGGTGCCCTGGTATTTGAAATTCATTCCCATTTCTTGCATGGGATCTAAGCATGCACCCAAGGACACATATTTGATATTTTAACCAGTTATATGCACTGGAGCGTGCGCATGTAGTTCAAATTTGAATTATGCACATAAATGCATTGAAAACTCAGTTAATGCATAAAAATGTCCAAACGAACCCCGAAAAATCACAAAAACTCACACAACACTCCTGTTGTTCTATGTTGACACGAGAAAAAACTTGAAAGCAATAAGAGGCAATGGATATAGTTTCGTCCCCAAAGGTGGGACGTTCCCTACCGAAAAGCATCATGCTTGTTGTGAGAAGCTCCGGTTTGTGAGAAGCATATACCCAAACCTGCCCCAAATGGGACAAAATTTGTACCACGGCATTTTGATGCCGCTCCATGATTGCATGCCAATTTTCATGAATTTCTGACGAGTTTTGGATTTACTAGAATTTAAAAACCAGGATCTCAATGTTTTGCCGGCAATCAACGGTGCCCTAGTGTTTGAAATTCATTCCCATTTCTTGCATCGGACCTAAGCATGCACCCAAGGACACATATTTGATTTTTCAACCAATTTATATGCACTGAAGCATGCGCGTGTAATTCAAATTTAAATTAAGCACATAAATGCATTGAAAACTCAGTTAATGCATAAAACTGTGCAAACAAACCCCGAAAAATCAAATAAATTCACACAACACTTCTGTTGTTCTATGTTGACACGAGAAAAAAACTTGAAGGCAATAAGAGGCAATGTGATACCGTTTCGTCCCCAAAGGTGGGACGTTCCCTAATGAAAACCATCATGCTTGTTGTGAGAAGCTCCGGTTTGTGAGAAGCATATACCCAAACCTGCCCCAAATGGCACAAAATTTATACCACGGCATGTTGATGCCGCTCCATGATAGCATGCCAAGTTTTATGAATTTCAGACGAGTTTTGGATTTACTAGAATTTAAAAACCACGCATCACAATGTTTTGCTGGCAATCAACGGTGCCCTGGTGTTTGAAATTCATTCCCATTTCTCGCATGGGACCTAAGCATGCACCCAAGGACACAGATTTGATTTTTCAACCAATTTATATGCACTGGAGCATGCGCATGTAGTTCACATTTGATTTATGCACATAAATGCATTGAAAACTCAGTTAATGCATAAAAATGTCCAAACGAACCCTGAAAAATCACAAAAATTCACACAACACTCCTGTTGTTCTATGTTGACATAAGAAAAAAACTTGAAAGCAATAAGAGGCAATGGATATAGTTTCGTCCCCAAAGGTGGGACGTACCCTACCGAAAAGCATCATGCTTGTTGTGAGAAGCTCCGGTTTGTGAGAAGTATATACCCAAACCTACCCCAAATGGGAGAAAATTTGTACCACGGCATGTTGATGCCGCTCCATGATAGCATGCTAAGTTTCATGAATATCAGACGAGTTTTGGATTTACTAGAATTTAAAAACCACGATCTCAATGTTTTGCCGGCAATCAACGATGCCCTGGTGTTTGAAATTCATTCCCATTTCTTGCATGGGACCAAAGCATGAACCCAAGAACACATATTTGATTTTTCAACCAATTTATATGCACTAGAGCATGCGCATGTGATACAAATTTGAATTATGCACATAAATGCATTGAAAACTCAATTAATGCATAAAACTGTGCAAACAAACCCCGAAAAATCAAAAAAATTCACACAACACTCCTGTTGTTCTATGTTGACACGAGAAAAAAACTTGAAAGCAATAAGCGGCAATGGATATCGTTTCGTCCCCAAAGGTGGGACGTTCCCTACCGAAAACCATCTTGCTTGTTGTGAGAAGCTCTGGTTTGTGAGAAGCATATACCCAAACCTGCCCCAAATGGGACAATATTTGTACCACGGTATCTTGATGCCGCTCCATGATAGTATACCAAGTTTCATGAATTTCAGACGAGTTTTGCATTTACTAGAATTTAAAAACCAAGCATCTCAATGTTTTGCCGGCAATCAATGGTGCCCTGGTGTTTGAAATTCATTCCTAATTCTTGGATGGGACCTAAGCATGCACCCAAGGACACAGATTTGATTTTTCAACCAATTTACATGCACTGGAGCATGTGCATGTAGTTCAAATTTGAATTATGCACATAAATGCATTGAAAACTCAGTTAATGCATAAAAATGTCCAAATGAACCCCGAAAAATCACAAAAACTCACACAACACTCCTGTTGTTCTATGTTGACACGAGCAAAAACTTGAAAGCAATAAGAGGCAATGGATATAGTTTCGTCCCCAAAGGTGGGACGTTCCCTACCGAAAAGCATCATGCTTGTTGTGAGAAGCTCCGGTTTGTGAGAAGCATATACCCAAACCTGCCCCAAATGGGACAAAATTTGTACCACGGCATTTTGATGCCGCTCCATGATTGCATGCCAATTTTGATGAATTTCCGACGAGTTTTGGATTTACTAGAACTTAAAAACATGGATCTCTATGTTTTGCCGGTAATCAACGGTGCCCTGGTGTTTGAAATTCATTCCCATTTCTTGCATCGGACCTAAGCATGCACCCAAGGACACATATTTGATTTTTCAACCAACTTATATGCACTGAAGCATGCGCATGTAGTTCAAATTTGAATTATGCACATAAATGCATTGAAAACTCAGTTAATGCATAAAACTGTGCAAACAAACCCCGAAAAACCAAAAAAATTCACACAAGACTCCTGTTATTCTATGTTGACACTGGAAAAAAACTTGAAAGCAATAATAGGCAATGGATATAGTTTCGTCCCCAAAGGTGGGACGTACCCTACCGAAAACCATCATGCTTGTTGTGAGAAGCTCCGGTTTGTGAGAAGCATATACCCAAACCTGCCACAAATGGGACAAAATTTGTACCACGGCATGTTGATGCCGCTCCATGATAGCATGCCAAGTTTCATGAATTTCAGACGAGTTTTGGATTTACTAGAATTTAAAAACCACGCATCTCAATGTTTTGCTGGCAATCAACGGTGCCCTGGTGTTTGAAATTCATTCCCATTTCTCGCATGGGACCTAAGCATGCACCCAAGGACACAGATTTGATTTTTCTACCAATTTATATGCACTGGAGCATGCGCATGTAGTTCAAATTTGAATTATGCACATAAATTAATTGAAAACTCAGTTAATGCATAAAAATGTCCAAACGAACCCCGAAAAATCACAAAAATTCACACAACACTCCTGTTGTTTTATGTTGACATAAGAAAAAAACTTGAAAGCAATAATAGGCAATGGATATAGTTTCGTCCCCAAAGGTGGGACGTACCCTACCGAAAACCATCATGCTTGTTGTGAGAAGCTCCGGTTTATAAGAAGCATATACCCAAACCTGCCCCAAATGGGAGAAAATTTGTACCACGGCATGTTTATGCCGCTCCATGATAGCATGCCAAGTTTCATGAATTTCAGACGAGTTTTGGATTTACTAGAATTTAAAAACCACGATCTCAATGTTTTGCCGGCAATCAACTATACCCTGGTGTTTGAAATTCACTCCCATTTCTTGCATGGGACCAAAGCATGCACCCAAGAACACATATTTGATTTGTCAACAAATTTATATGCACTAGAGCATGCGCATGTAATACAAATTTGAATTATGCACATAAATGCATTGAAAACTCAGTTAATGCATAAAACTGTGCAAACAAACCCCGAAAAATCAAAAAAATTCACACAACACTCATGTTGTTCTATGTTGACACGAGAAAAAAACTTGAAAGCAATAAGTGGCAATAGATATCGTTTCGTCCCCAAAGGTGGGACGTTCCCTACCGAAAACCATCTTGCTTGTTGTGAGAAGCTCCGGTTTGTGAGAAGCATATACCCAAACCTGCCCCAAATGGGACAAAATTTGTACCACGGTATGTTGATGCCGCTCCATGATAGTATGCCAAGTTTCATGAATTTCGGACGAGTTTTGCATTTACTAGAAATTAAAAACCAAGCATCTCAATGTTTTGCCGGCAATCAATGGTGCCCTGGTGTTTGAAATTCATTCCCAATTCTTGGATGGGACCTAAGCATGCACCCAAGGACACAGATTTGATTTTTCAACCAATTTACATGCACTGGAGCATGCGCATGTAGTTCAAATTTGAATTATGCACATAAATGCATTGAAAACTCAGTTAATGCATAAAAATGTCCAAATGAACCCCGAAAAATCACAAAAACTCACACAACACTCCTGTTGTTCTATGTTGACACGAGCAAAAACTTGAAAGCAATAAGAGGCAATGGATATAGTTTCGTCCCCAAAGGTGGGACGTTCCCTACCGAAAAGCATCATGGTTGTTGTGAGAAGCTTCGGTTTGTGAGAAGCATATACCCAAAACTGCCCCAAATGGGACAAAATTTGTACCACGGCATTTTGATGCCGCTCCATGATTGCATGCCAATTTTAATGAATTTCCGACGAGTTTTGGATTTACTAGAACTTAAAAACCAGGATCTCAATGTTTTCCCGGTAATCAACGGTGCCCTGGTGTTTGAAATTCATTCTCATTTCTTGCATCGGACCTAAGCATGCACCCAAGGACACATATTTGATTTTTCAACCAACTTATATGCACTGAAGCATGCGCATCTAGTTCAAATTTGAATTATGCACATAAATGCATTGAAAACTCAATTAATGCATAAAACTGTGCAAACAAACCCCGAAAAATCAAAAAAATTCACACAACACTCCTGTTGTTCTATGTTGACACGAGAAAAAAACTTGAAAGCAATAATAGGCAATGGATATAGTTTCGTCCCCAAAGAAGGGACGTACCCTACCGAAAACCATCATGCTTGTTGTAGAAGCTCCGGTTTGTGAGAAGCATATACCCAAACCTGCCCCAAATGGGACTAAATTTGTACCACGACATGTTGATGCCGCTCCATGATAGCATGCCAAGTTTCATGAATTTCAGACGAGTTTTGGATTTACTAGAATTTAAAAACCACGCATCTCAATGTTTTGCTGGCAATCAACGGTGCCCTGGTGTTTGAAATTCATTCCCATTTCTTGCATGGGACCTAAGCATGCACCCAAGGACACAGTTTTGATTTTTCAACCAATTTATATGCACTGGAGCATGCGCATGTAGTTCAAATTTGAATTATGCACATAAATGCATTGAAAACTCAGTTAATGCATAAAAATGTCCAAACGAACCCCGAAAAATCACAAAAATTCACACAACACTCCTGTTGTTCTATGTTGACATAAGAAAAAAACTTGAAAGCAATAATAGGCAATGGATATAGTTTCGTCCCCAAAGGTGGGACGTACCCTACCGAAAACCATCATGCTTGTTGTGAGAAGCTCCGGTTTGTGAGAAGTATATACCCAAACCTGCCCCAAATGGGAGAAAATTTGTACCACGGCATGTTGATGCCGCTCCATGATAGCATGCCAAGTTTCATGAATTTCAGACGAGTTTTGGATTTACTAGAATTTAAAAACCACGATCTCAATGTTTTGCCGGCAATCAACGATGCCCTGGTGTTTGAAATTCATTCCCATTTCTTGCATGGGACCTAAGCATGCACCCAAGAACACATATTTGATTTGTCAACCAATGTACATGCACTAGAGCATGCACATGTAATACAAATTTGAATTATGCACATAAATGCATTGAAAACTCAGTTAATGCATAAAAATGTCCAAACGAACCCCCAAAAATCACAAAAATTCACACAAACAATCCTGTTGTTCTATGTTGACACGAGAAAAAAAACTTGAAAGCAATAAGAGGCAATGGATATAGTTTCGTCCCCAAAGGTGGGACGTTCCCTACCGAAAAGCATCATGCTTGTTCTGAGAAGCTCCGGTTTGTGAGAAGCATATACCCAAACCTGCCCCAAATGGGACAAAATTTGTACCATGGCATGTTGATGCCGCTCCATGATTGCATGCCAATTTTCATGAATTTCAGATGAGTTTTGGATTTACTAGTATTTAAAAACCAGGATCTTAATGCTTTACCGGCAATCAACGGTGCCCTGGTGTTTGAAATTCATTCCCATTTCTTGCATGGGACCTAAGCATGCACCCAAGGACACATATTTGATTTTTCAACCAATTTATATGCACTGGAGCATGCGCATGTAATTCAAATTTGAATTATGCACATAAATGCATTGAAAACTCACTTAATGCATAAAACTGTTCAAACAAACCCCGAAAAATCAAAAAAATTCACACAACACTCCTGTTGTTCTATGTTGACACGAGAAAAAAACTTGAAAGCAGTAAGCGGCAATGGATATTGTTTCGTCCCCAAAGGTGGGACGTTCCCTACCGAAAACCATCATGCTAGTTGTGAGAAGCTCCGACTTGTGAGAAGCATATACCCAAACCTGCCCCAAATAGGACAAAATTTGTACCACGACATGTTGAGGCCGCTCCATGATAGTATGCCAAGTTTCATGAATTTCAGACGAGTTTTGGATTTACTAGAATTTAAAAACCAGGCATCTCAATGTTTTGCTGGCAACCAATGGTGCCCTGTTGTTTGAAATTCATTCCCATTTCTTGCATGGGACCTAAGCATGCACCCAAGGACACATATTTGATTTTTCAACCAATTTACACTGGAGCATGCGCATGTAGTTCAAATTTGAATTATGCTCATAAATGCATTGAAAACTCAGTTAATGCATAAAAATGTCCAAACGAACCCCGAAAAATCACAAAAATTCACACAACACTCCTGTTGTTCTATGTTGACATGAGAAAAAAACTTGAAAGCAATAAGAGGCAATGGATATAGTTTCGTCCCCAAAGGTGGGACGTACCCTACCAAAAACCATCATGCTTGTTGTGAGAAGCTCCGGTTTGTGAGAAGCATATACCCAAACCTGCCCCAAATGGGACAAAATTTGTACCACGACATGTTGATGCCGCTCCATGATAGCATGCCAAGTATCATGAATTTCAGACGAGTTTTGGATTTACTAGAATTTAAAAACCACGCATCTCAATGTTTTGCTGGCAATCAACGGTGCCCTGGTGTTTGAAATTCATTCCCATTTCTCGCATGGGACCTAAGCATGCACCCAAGGACACAGATTTGATTTTTCAACCAATTTATATGCACTGGAGCATGCGCATGTAGTTCAAATTTGAATTATGCACATAAATGCATTGAAAACTCAACTAATGCATAAAAATGTCCAAACGAACCCCGAAAAATCACAAAAATTCACACAACACTCCTGTTGTTCTATGTTGACATAAGAAAAAAACTTGAAAGCAATAATAGGCAATGGATATAGTTTCGTCCCCAAAGGTGGGACGTACCCTACAGAAAACCATCATGCTTGTTGTGAGAAGCTCCGGTTTGTGAGAAGTATATACCCAAACCTGCCCCAAATGGGAGAAAATTTGTACCACGGCATGTTGATGCCGCTCCATGATAGCATGCCAAGTTTCATGAATTTCAGACGAGTTTTGGATTTACTAGAATTTAAAAACCACGATCTCAATGTTTTGCCGGCAATCAACGATGCCCTGGTGTTTGAAATTCATTCCCATTTCTTGCATGGGACCTAAGCATGCACCCAAGAACACATGTTTCATTTGTCAACAAATTTATATGCACTAGAGCATGCGCATGTAATACAAATTTGAATTATGCACATAAATGCATTGAAAACTCAGTTAATGCATAAAACTGTGCAAACAAACCCCGAAAAATCAAAAAAATTCACACAACACTCATGTTGTTCTATGTTGACACGAGAAAAAAACTTGAAAGCAATAAGTGGCAATGGATATCGTTTCGTCCCCAAAGGTGGGACGTTCCCTACCGAAAACCATCTTGCTTGTTGTGAGAAGCTCCGGTTTGTGAGAAGCATATACCCAAACCTGCCCCAAATGGGACAAAATTTGTACCACGGTATGTTGATGCCGCTCCATGATAGTATGCCAAGTTTCATGAATTTCGGACGAGTTTTGCATTTACTAGAAATTAAAAACCAAGCATCTCAATGTTTTGCCGGCAATCAATGGTGCCCTGGTGTTTGAAATTCATTCCCAATTCTTGGATGGGACCTAAGCATGCACCCAAGGACACAGATTTGATTTTTCAGCCAATTTACATGCACTGGAGCATGCGCATGTAGTTCAAATTTGAATTATGCACATAAATGCATTGAAAACTCAGTTAATGCATAAAAATGTCCAAACGAACCCCCAAAAATCACAAAAATTCACACAAACACTCCTGTTGTTCTATGTTGACACGAGAAAAAAAACTTGAAAGCAATAAGAGGCAATGGATATAGTTTCGTCCCCAAAGGTGGGACGTTCCCTACCGAAAAGCATCATGCTTGTTCTGAGAAGCTCCGGTTTGTGAGAAGCATATACCCAAACCTACCCCAAATGGGACAAAATTTGTACCATGGCATGTTGATGCCGCTCCATGATTGCATGCCAATTTTCATGAATTTCAGATGAGTTTTGGATTTACTAGTATTTAAAAACCAGGATCTTAATGCTTTACCGGCAATCAACGGTGCCCTGGTGTTTGAAATTCATTCCCATTTCTTGCATGGGACCTAAGCATGCACCCAAGGACACATATTTGATTTTTCAACCAATTTATATGCACTGGAGCATGTGCATGTAATTCAAATTTGAATTATGCACATAAATGCATTGAAAACTCAGTTAATGCATAAAACTGTTCAAACAAACCCTGAAAAATCAAAAAAAATCACACAACACTCCTGTTGTTCTATGTTGACACGAGAAAAAAACTTGAAAGCAATAAGCGGCAATGGATATCGTTTCGTTCCCAAAGGTGGGACGTTCCCTACCGAAAACCATCATGCTTGTTGTGAGAAGCTGCTGTTTGTGAGAAGCATATACCCAAACCTGCCCCAAATGGGACAAAGTTTATACCACGACATGTTGATGCCGCTCCACGATAGCATGCCAAGTTTCATGAATTTCACACGAGTTTTGTATTTACTAGAATTTAAAAACCACGCATCTCAATGTTTTGCTGGCAATCAACGGTGCCCTGGTGTTTGAAATTCATTCCCATTTCTCGCATGGGACCTAAGCATGCACCCAAGGACACAGTTTTGATTTTTCAACCAATTTATATGCACTGGAGCATGCGCATGTAGTTCAAATTTGAATTATGCACATAAATGCATTGAAAACTCAGTTAATGCATAAAAATGTCCAAACGAACCCCGAAAAATCACAAAAATTCACACAACACTCCTGTTGTTCTATGTTGACATAAGAAAAAAACTTGAAAGCAATAATAGGCAATGGATATAGTTTCGTCCCCAAAGGTGGGACGTACCCTACCGAAAACCATCATGCTTGTTGTGAGAAGCTCTGGTTTGTGAGAAGTATATACCCAAACCTGCCCCAAATGGGAGAAAATTTGTACCACGGCATGTTGATGCCGCTCCATGATAGCATGCCAAGTTTCATGAATTTCAGACGAGTTTTGGATTTACTAGAATTTAAAAACCACGATCTCAATGTTTTGCCGGCAATCAACGATGCCCTGGTGTTTGAAATTCATTCCCATTTCTTGCATGGGACCTAAGCATGCACCCAAGAACACATATTTGATTTGTCAACCAATGTACATGCACTAGAGCATGCACATGTAATACAAATTTGAATTATGCACATAAATGCATTGAAAACTCAGTTAATGCATAAAAATGTCCAAACGAACCCCCAAAAATCACAAAAATTCACACAAACAATCCTGTTGTTCTATGTTGACACGAGAAAAAAAACTTGAAAGCAATAAGAGGCAATGGATATAGTTTCGTCCCCAAAGGTGGGACGTTCCCTACCGAAAAGCATCATGCTTGTTCTGAGAAGCTCCGGTTTGTGAGAAGCATATACCCAAACCTGCCCCAAATGGGACAAAATTTGTACCATGGCATGTTGATGCCGCTCCATGATTGCATGCCAATTTTCATGAATTTCAGATGAGTTTTGGATTTACTAGTATTTAAAAACCAGGATCTTAATGCTTTACCGGCAATCAACGGTGCCCTGGTGTTTGAAATTCATTCCCATTTCTTGCATGGGACCTAAGCATGCACCCAAGGACACATATTTGATTTTTCAACCAATTTATATGCACTGGAGCATGCGCATGTAATTCAAATTTGAATTATGCACATAAATGCATTGAAAACTCACTTAATGCATAAAACTGTTCAAACAAACCCCGAAAAATCAAAAAAATTCACACAACACTCCTGTTGTTCTATGTTGACACGAGAAAAAAACTTGAAAGCAGTAAGCGGCAATGGATATTGTTTCGTCCCCAAAGGTGGGACGTTCCCTACCGAAAACCATCATGCTAGTTGTGAGAAGCTCCGACTTGTGAGAAGCATATACCCAAACCTGCCCCAAATAGGACAAAATTTGTACCACGACATGTTGAGGCCGCTCCATGATAGTATGCCAAGTTTCATGAATTTCAGACGAGTTTTGGATTTACTAGAATTTAAAAACCAGGCATCTCAATGTTTTGCTGGCAACCAATGGTGCCCTGTTGTTTGAAATTCATTCCCATTTCTTGCATGGGACCTAAGCATGCACCCAAGGACACATATTTGATTTTTCAACCAATTTACACTGGAGCATGCGCATGTAGTTCAAATTTGAATTATGCTCATAAATGCATTGAAAACTCAGTTAATGCATAAAAATGTCCAAACGAACCCCGAAAAATCACAAAAATTCACACAACACTCCTGTTGTTCTATGTTGACATGAGAAAAAAACTTGAAAGCAATAAGAGGCAATGGATATAGTTTCGTCCCCAAAGGTGGGACGTACCCTACCAAAAACCATCATGCTTGTTGTGAGAAGCTCCGGTTTGTGAGAAGCATATACCCAAACCTGCCCCAAATGGGACAAAATTTGTACCACGACATGTTGATGCCGCTCCATGATAGCATGCCAAGTATCATGAATTTCAGACGAGTTTTGGATTTACTAGAATTTAAAAACCACGCATCTCAATGTTTTGCTGGCAATCAACGGTGCCCTGGTGTTTGAAATTCATTCCCATTTCTCGCATGGGACCTAAGCATGCACCCAAGGACACAGATTTGATTTTTCAACCAATTTATATGCACTGGAGCATGCGCATGTAGTTCAAATTTGAATTATGCACATAAATGCATTGAAAACTCAACTAATGCATAAAAATGTCCAAACGAACCCCGAAAAATCACAAAAATTCACACAACACTCCTGTTGTTCTATGTTGACATAAGAAAAAAACTTGAAAGCAATAATAGGCAATGGATATAGTTTCGTCCCCAAAGGTGGGACGTACCCTACAGAAAACCATCATGCTTGTTGTGAGAAGCTCCGGTTTGTGAGAAGTATATACCCAAACCTGCCCCAAATGGGAGAAAATTTGTACCACGGCATGTTGATGCCGCTCCATGATAGCATGCCAAGTTTCATGAATTTCAGACGAGTTTTGGATTTACTAGAATTTAAAAACCACGATCTCAATGTTTTGCCGGCAATCAACGATGCCCTGGTGTTTGAAATTCATTCCCATTTCTTGCATGGGACCTAAGCATGCACCCAAGAACACATATTTCATTTGTCAACAAATTTATATGCACTAGAGCATGCGCATGTAATACAAATTTGAATTATGCACATAAATGCATTGAAAACTCAGTTAATGCATAAAACTGTGCAAACAAACCCCGAAAAATCAAAAAAATTCACACAACACTCATGTTGTTCTATGTTGACACGAGAAAAAAACTTGAAAGCAATAAGTGGCAATGGATATCGTTTCGTCCCCAAAGGTGGGATGTTCCCTACCGAAAACCATCTTGCTTGTTGTGAGAAGCTCCGGTTTGTGAGAAGCATATACCCAAACCTGCCCCAAATGGGACAAAATTTGTACCACGGTATGTTGATGCCGCTCCATGATAGTATGCCAAGTTTCATGAATTTCGGACGAGTTTTGCATTTACTAGAAATTAAAAACCAAGCATCTCAATGTTTTGCCGGCAATCAATGGTGCCCTGGTGTTTGAAATTCATTCCCAATTCTTGGATGGGACCTAAGCATGCACCCAAGGACACAGATTTGATTTTTCAGCCAATTTACATGCACTGGAGCATGCGCATGTAGTTCAAATTTGAATTATGCACATAAATGCATTGAAAACTCAGTTAATGCATAAAAATGTCCAAACGAACCCCCAAAAATCACAAAAATTCACACAAACACTCCTGTTGTTCTATGTTGACACGAGAAAAAAAACTTGAAAGCAATAAGAGGCAATGGATATAGTTTCGTCCCCAAAGGTGGGACGTTCCCTACCGAAAAGCATCATGCTTGTTCTGAGAAGCTCCGGTTTGTGAGAAGCATATACCCAAACCTGCCCCAAATGGGACAAAATTTGTACCATGGCATGTTGATGCCGCTCCATGATTGCATGCCAATTTTCATGAATTTCAGATGAGTTTTGGATTTACTAGTATTTAAAAACCAGGATCTTAATGCTTTACCGGCAATCAACGGTGCCCTGGTGTTTGAAATTCATTCCCATTTCTTGCATGGGACCTAAGCATGCACCCAAGGACACATATTTGATTTTTCAACCAATTTATATGCACTGGAGCATGTGCATGTAATTCAAATTTGAATTATGCACATAAATGCATTGAAAACTCAGTTAATGCATAAAACTGTTCAAACAAACCCCGAAAAATCAAAAAAATTCACACAACACTCCTGTTGTTCTATGTTGACACGAGAAAAAAACTTGAAAGCAATAAGCGGCAATGGATATCGTTTCGTCCCCAAAGGTGGGACGTTCCCTACCGAAAACCATCATGCTAGTTGTGAGAAGCTCCGGCTTGTGAGAAGCATATACCCAAACCTGCCCCAAATAGGACAAATTTTGTACCACGACATGTTGATGCCGCTCCATGATAGTATGCCAAGTTTCATGAATTTCAGACGAGTTTTGGATTTACTAAAATTTAAAAACCAGGCATCTCAATGTTTTGCTGGCAACCAATGGAGCCCTGTTGTTTGAAATTCATTCCCATTTCTTGCATGGGACCTAAGCATGCACCCAAGGACACATATTTGATTTTACAACCAATTTACACTGGAGCATGCGCATGTAGTTCAAATTTGAATTATGCTCATAAATGCATTGGAAACTCAGTTAATGCATAAAAATGTCCAAACGAACCCCGAAAAATCACAAAAATTCACACAACACTCCTATTGTTCTATGTTGACATGAGAAAAAAACTTGAAAGCAATAAGAGGCAATGGATATAGTTTCGTCCCCAAAGGTGGGACGTACCCTACCGAAAACCATCATGCTTGTTGTGAGAAGCTCCGGTTTGTGAGAAGCATATAGCCAAACCTGCCCCAAATGGGACAAAATTTGTACCACGGCATGTTGATGCCGCTCCATGATAGCATGCCAAGTTTCATGAATTTCAGATGAGTTTTGGATTTACTAGAATTTAAAAACCACGCATCTCAATGTTTTGCTGGCAATCAACGGTGCCCTGGTGTTTGAAATTCTTTCCCATTTCTCGCATGGGACCTAAGCATGCACCCAAGGACACAGATTTGATTTTTCAACCAATTTATATGCACTGGAGGATGCGCATGTAGTTCAAATTTGAATTATGCACATAAATGCATTGAAAACTCAACTAATGCATAAAAATGTCCAAACGAACCCCGAAAAATCACAAAAATTCACACAACACTCCTGTTGTTCTATGTTGACATAAGAAAAAAACTTGAAAGCAATAATAGGCAATGGATATAGTTTCGTCCCCAAAGGTGGGACGTACCCTACAGAAAACCATCATGCTTGTTGTGAGAAGCTCCGGTTTGTGAGAAGTATATACCCAAACCTGCCCCAAATGGGAGAAAATTTGTACCACGGCATGTTGATGCCGCTCCATGATAGCATGCCAAGTTTCATGAATTTCAGACGAGTTTTGGATTTACTAGAATTTAAAAACCACGATCTCAATGTTTTGCCGGCAATCAACGATGCCCTGGTGTTTGAAATTCATTCCCATTTCTTGCATGGGACCTAAGCATGCACCCAAGAACACATATTTCATTTGTCAACAAATTTATATGCACTAGAGCATGCGCATGTAATACAAATTTGAATTATGCACATAAATGCATTGAAAACTCAGTTAATGCATAAAACTGTGCAAACAAACCCCGAAAAATCAAAAAAATTCACAGAAGACTCATGTTGTTCTATGTTGACACGAGAAAAAAACTTGAAAGGAATAAGTGGCAATGGATATCGTTTCGTCCCCAAAGGTGGGACGTTCCCTACCGAAAACCATCTTGCTTGTTGTGAGAAGCTCCGGTTTGTGAGAAGCATATACCCAAACCTGCTCCAAATGGGACAAAATTTGTACCACGGTATGTTGATGCCGCTCCATGATAGTATGCCAAGTTTCATGAATTTCGGACGAGTTTTGCATTTACTAGAAATTAAAAACCAAGCATCTCAATGTTTTGCCGGCAATCAATGGTGCCCTGGTGTTTGAAATTCATTCCCAATTCTTGGATGGGACCTAAGCATGCACCCAAGGACACATATTTGATTTTTCAACCAATTTACATGCACTGGAGCATGCGCATGTAGTTCAAATTTGAATTATGCTCATAAATGCATTGAAAACTCAGTTAATGCATAAAAATGTCCAAACGAACCCCGAAAAATCACAAAAATTCACACAACACTCCTGTTGTTCTATGTTGACACGAGAAAAAAACTTGAAAGCAATAAGAGGCAATGGATATAGTTTCGTCCCCAAAGGTGGGACGTTCCTTACCGAAAAGCATCATGCTTGTTGTGACAAGCTCCGGTTTGTGAGAAGCTTATACCCAAACCTGCCCCAAATGGGACAAAATTTGTACCACGGCATGTTGATACCGCTCCATGATAGCATGCCAAGTTTCATGAATTTCAAACGAGTTTTGGATTTACTAGAATTTAAAAACCAGGATCTCAATGTTTTGCCGACAATAAACGATGCCATGGTGTTTGAAATTCATTACCATTTCTTCCATGGGACCTAAGCATGCACCCAAGGACACATATTTGATTTTTCAACCAATTTATATGCACTGGAGCATGCGCATGTGATTCAAATTTGAATTATGCACATAAATGCATTGAAAACACAGTTAATGCATGAAACTGTGCAAACAAACCCGAAAAATCAAAAAAAATCACACAACACTCCTGTTGTTCTATGTTGATAGGAGAAAAAACATGAAAGCAATAAGCGGCAATGGATATCGTTTCGTCCCCAAAGGTGGGACGTTCCCTACCGAAAACCATCATGCTTGTTGTGAGAAGCTCCGGTTTGTGAGAAGCATATACCCAAACCTGCCCCAAATGGGACAAAATTTGTACCATGGCATGTTGATGCCGCTCCATGATAGCATGGCAAGTTTCATGATTTCAGACGAGTTTTGGATTTACTAGAATTTAAAAACCAGGCATCTCAATGTTTTGCCGGCAATCAACGGTGCCCTGGTGTTTGAAATTCATTCCCATTTCTTGCATGGGACCTAAGCA
Organism: Aegilops tauschii subsp. strangulata; assembly: GCF_002575655.3. Lineage (NCBI taxonomy): Eukaryota > Viridiplantae > Streptophyta > Magnoliopsida > Poales > Poaceae > Aegilops > Aegilops tauschii. The sequence goes on from NC_053039.3 coordinate 175,228,398, forward strand.
TGCACCCAAGGACACATATTTGATTTTTCAACCAATTTATATGCACTGGAGCATGCCCATGTAGTTCAAATTTGAATTATGCACATAAATGCATTGAAAACTCAGTTAATGCATAAAAATGTCCAAACGAACCCCGAAAAATCACAAAAATTCACACAACACTCCTGTTGTTCTATGTTGAAACGAGAAAAAAACTTGAAAGCAATAAGAGGCAATGGATATAGTATCGTCCCCAAAGGTGGGACGTTCCCTACCGAAAAGCATCATGCATGTTGTGAGAAGCTCCGGTTTGTGAGAAGCATATACCCAAACCTGCCCCAAATCGGACAAAATTTGTACCACGACATGTTGATGCCGCTCTATGATAGTATGCCAAGTTTCATGAATTTCAGACGACTTTTGGATTTACTAGAATTTAAAAACCAGGCATCTCAATGTTTTGCTGGCAATCAATGGTGCCCTGGTGTTTGAAATTCATTCCCATTTCTTGCATGGGACCTAAGCATGCACCCAAGGACACAGATTTGATTTTTCAACAAATTTACATGCACTGGAGCATGCGCATGTAGTTCAAATTTGAATTATGCACATAAATGCATTGAAAACTCAGTTAATGCATAAAAATGTCCAAACGAACCCCGAAAAATCACAAAAATTCAAACAACACTCCTGTTGTTCTATGTTGACACGAGAAAAAAAAACTTGAAAGCAATAAGAGGCAATGGATATAGTTTCGTCCCCAAAGGTGGGACGTTCCTTACCGAAAAGCATCATGCTTGTTGTGAGAAGCTGCGGTTTGTGAGAAGCATATACCCAAACCTGCCCCAAATGGGACAAAATTTGTACCACGGCATGTTGATGCCGCTCCATGATAGCATGCCAAGTTTCATGAATTTCAGACGAGTTTTGGATTTACTAGAATTTAAAAACCAGGATCTCAATGTTTTGCCGGCAATGAACGATGCCCTGGTGTTTGAAATTCATTACCATTTCTTGCATGGGACCTAAGCATGCACCCAAGGACACATATTTGATTTTTCAACCAATTTATATGCACTAGAGGATGCGCATGTAATTCAAATTTGAATTATGCACACAAACGCATTGAAAACTCAGTTAATGCATAAAACTGTGCAAACAAACCCCAAAAAATCCAAAAAAATCAGACAACACTCTTGTTGTTCTATGTTGAGAGGAGAAAAAACATGAAAGCAATAAGCGGCAATGGATATCGTTTCGTCCCCAAAGGTGGGACGTTCCCTACCGAAAACGATCATGCTTGTTGTGAGAAGCTCCGGTTTGTGAGAAGCACATACCCAAACCTGCCCCAAATGGGACAAAATTTGTACCACCGCATGTTGATGCCACTCCATGATAACATGCCAAGTTTCATGAATTTCAGACGAGTTTTGGATTTACTAGAATTCAAAAACCAGGATCTCAATGTTTTGCCGGCAATCAACGGTGCCCTGGTGTTTGAAATTCATTCCCATTTCTTGCATGGGACCTAAGCATGCACCCAAGGACACATATTTGATTTTTCAACCAATTTACATGCACTAGAGCATCCGCATGTAATTCAAATTTGAATTATGCACATAAATGCATTGAAAACTCAGTTAATGCATAAAACTGTGCAAACAAACCCCGAAAAATCAAAAAAATTCACTCAACACTCCTGTTGTTCTATGTTGACACGAGAAAAAACATGAAAGCAATAAGCGGCAATGGATATCGTTTCGTCCCCAAAGGTGGGACGTTCCCTACGGAAAACCATCATGCTTGTTGTGCGAAGCTCCGGTTTGTGAGAAGCATATACCCAAACCTGCCCCAAATGGGACAAAATTTGTACCAAGGCATGTTGATGCCGCTCCATGATAGCATGCCATGTTTCATGAATTTCAGACGAATTTTGGATTTACTAGAATTCAACAACCAGGATCTCAATGTTTTGCCGGCAATCAACGGTGCCCTGGTGTTTGAAATTCATTCCCATTTCTTGCATGGGACCTAAGCATGCACCCAAGGACACATATTTGATTTTCAACCAATTTATATGCACTGGAGCATGCGCATGTAATTCAAATTTGAATTATGCACATAAATGCATTGAAAACTCAGTTAATGCATAAAACTGTGCAGACAAACCGCAAAAATCAAAAAAATTCACACAACACTCCTGTTGTTCTATGTTGATAGGAGAAAAAACATGAAAGCAATAAGCGGCAATGGATATCGTTTCGTCCCCAATGGTGGGACGTTCCCTACCGAAAACCATCATGCTTGTTGTGAGAAGCTCCGGTTTGTGAGAAGCATATACCCAAACCTGCCCCAAATGGGACAAAATTTGTACCATGGCATGTTGATGCCGCTCCATGATAGCATGGCATGTTTCATGATTTCAGACGAGTTTTGGATTTACTAGAATTTAAAAACCAGGCATCTCAATGTTTTGCCGGCAATCAACGGTGCCCTGGTGTTTGAAATTCATTCCCATTTCTTGCATGGGACCTAAGCATGCACCCAAGGACACAGATTTGATTTTTCAACCAATTTACATGCACTGGAGCATGCGCATGTAGTTCAAATTTGAATTATGCACATAAATGCATTGAAAACTCAGTTAATGCATAAAAATGTCCAAACGAACCCCGAAAAATCACAAAAATTCACACAACACTCCTGTTGTTCTATGTTGACACGAGAAAAAACATGAAAGCAATAAGCGGCAATGGATATCGTTTCGTCCCCAAAGGTGGGACGTTCCCTACCGAAAACCATCATGCTTGTTGTGAGAAGCTCCGGTTTGTGAGCAGCATATACCCACACCTGCCCCAAATGGGACAAAATTTGTACCACAGCATGTTGATGCCGCTCCATGATAGCATGCCAAGTTTCATGAATTTCAGATGAGTTTTGGATTTACTAGAATTTAAAAACCAGGCATCTCAATGTTTTGCTGGCAATCAACGCTGCCCTGGTGTTTGAAATTCATTCCCATTTCTGGCATGGGACCTAAGCATGCACCGAAGGACACATATTTGATTTTTCAACCAATTTACATGCACTGGAGCATGCGCATGTAGTTCAAATTTTAATTATGCACATAAATGCATTGAAAACTCAGTTAATGCATAAAAATGTCCAAACGAACCCCGAAAAATCACAAAAATTCAGACAACACTGCTGTCGTTCTATGTTGACATGAGAAAAAAACTTGAAAGCAATAAGAGGCAATGGATATAGTTTCGTCCCCAAAGGTGGGACGTTCCCTACCGAAAAGCATCATGCTTGCTGTGAGAAGCTTGGGTTTGTGAGAAGCATACACCCAAACCTGCCCCAAATGGGACAAAATTTCTACCACGGCATGTTGATGCCGCTCCATGATTGCATGCCAATTTTCATAAAATTCAGACGAGTTTTCCATTTACTAGAATTTAAAAACCAGGATCTCAATGTTTTGCTGGCAATCAACGGTGCCCTGGTGTTTGAAATTCATTCCCATTTCTTGCATGGGACCTAAGCATGCACCCAAGGACATAGATTTGATTTTTCAACCAATTTATATGCACTCGAGCATCCGCATGTAATTCAAATTTGAATTATGAACATAAATGCATTGAAAACTCAGTTAATGCATAAAAATGTCCAAACGAACCCCGAAAAATCACAAAAATTCACACAACACTCCTGTTGTTCTATGTTGACACGAGAAAAAAACATGAAAGCAATAAGAGGCAATGGATATGGTTTCGTCACCAAAGGTGGGACGTTCCCTACCGAAAAGCATCATGCATGTTGTGAGAAGCTCCGGTTTGTGAGAAGCATATACCCAAACCTGCCCCAAATGGGACAAAATTTGAACCACGGCATGTTGATGCCGCTCCATGATAGCATGCCAAGTTTCATGAATTTCAGACGAGTTTTGGATTTACTAGAATTTAAAAACCAGGCATCTCAATGTTTTGCCAGCAATCAACTGTGCCCTGGTGTTTGAAATTCATACCCATTTCTTGCATGGGACCAAAGCATGCACCCAAGGACACATATTTGATTTTTCAACCAATTTATATGCACTGGAGCATGCCCATGTAGTTCAAATTTGAATTATGCACATAAATGCATTGAAAACTCAGTTAATGCATAAAAATGTCCAAACGAACCCCGAAAAGTCACAAAAATTCACACAACACTCCTGTTGTTCTATGTTGAAACGAGAAAAAAACTTGAAAGCAATAAGACGCAATGGATATAGTTTCGTCCCCAAAGGTGGGACGTTCCCTACCGAAAAGCATCATGCATGTTGTGAGAAGCTCCGGTTTGTGAGAAGCATATACCCAAACCTGCCCCAAATCGGACAAAATTTGTACCACGGCATGTTGATGCCGCTCCATGATAGCATGCCAAGTTTCATGAATTTCAGACGAGTTTTGGATTTACTAGAATTTAAAAACCAGGCATCTCAATGTTTTGCCGGCAATCAACGGTGCCCCGGTGTTTGAAATTCATTCCCATTTCTTGCATGGGACCTAAGCATGCACCAAAGGACACAGATTTGATTTTTCAACCAATTTATATGCACTGGAGCATGCACATGTAGTTCAAATTTGAATTATGCACATAAATGCATTGAAAACTCAGTTAATGCATAAAAATGTCCAAACAAACCCCGAAAAATCAAAAAAATTCACACAACACTCCTGTTGTTCTATGTTGACACGAGAAAAAACTTGAAAGCAATAAGAGGCAATGGATATAGTTTCATCCCCAAAGGTGGGACGTTCCCTACCGAAAAGCATCATGCTTGTTGTGAGAAGCTCCGGTTTGTGAGAAGCATATACCCAAACCTACCCCAAATGGGACAAAATTTGTACCACGACATGTTGATATCGCTCCATGATAGCATGCCAAGTTTCATGAATTTCAGACGATTTTTGGATTTACTAGAATAAAAAAACCAGTCATTTTGCCGGCAATCAACGGTGCCCTGGTGTTTGAAATTCATTCCCATTTCTTGCATGGGACCTAAGCATGCACCCAAGGACAAAGATTTTATTTTTCAACGAACTTATATGCACTAGAGCATGTGCATGTAGTTCAAATTTGAATTATGCACATAAATGCATTGAAAACTCAGTTAATGCATAAAACTGTGCAAACAAACCCCGAAAAATCAAAGAAATTCACACAACAATCCTGTTCTTCTATGTTGATACGAGAAAAAAAGTTGAATGCAATAAGCGGAAATGGATATCGTTTCGTCCCCAACTGTGGGACGTTCCCCACCGAAATCCATCATGCTTGCTGTGAGAAGCTCCGGTTTGTGAGAAGCATATACCCAAACCTGCCCCAAATGGGAAAAAAATTTGTACCACGGCATGTGGATGCCGCTCCATGATAGCATGCCAAGTTTCATGATTTCAGACGAGTTTTGGATTTTCTAGAATTTGAAAACCAGGCATCTCAATGTTTTGCCGGCAGTCAACGGTGCCCTGGGTTTTGAAATTCATTCCCATTTCTTGCATGGGACCTAAGCATGCACCAAAGGACACAGATTTGATTTTTAAACCAATTTACATGCACTGGAGCATGCGCATGTAGTTCAAATTTGAATTATGCACATAAATGCATTGAAAACTCAGTTAATGCATAAAAATATCCAAACGAACCCCAAAAAATCACAAAAATTCATACAACACTCCTGTTGTTCTATGTTGACACGAGAAAAAAAGTTGAAAGCAATAAGAGGCAATGGATATAGTTTCGTCCCCAAAGGTGGGACGTTCCCTACCGAAAAGCATCATGCATGTTGTGAGAAGCTCCGGTTTGTGAGAAGCATATACCCAAACCTGCCCCAAATGGGACAAAATTTGTACCACGGCATGTTGATGCCGCTCCAGGATAGCATGCCAAGTTTCATGAATTTCAGACGAGTTTTAGATTTACTAGAATTTAAAAACCAGGGCTCTCAATGTTTTGCTGGCAATCAACGGTGCCCTGGTGTTTGAAATTCTTTCCCATTTCTTGCATGGGACCTAAGCATGCACCCAAGGACACAGATTTGATTTTGCAACCACTTTATATGCACTGGAGCATGCGCATGTAGTTCAAATTTGAATTATGCACATAAATGCATTGAGAACTCAGCTAATGCATAAAAATGTCCAACCGAACCCCGAAAGATCACAAAAATTCACACAACACTCCTATTGTTCTACGTTGACTCGAGAAAAAACTTGAAAGCAATAAGAGGCAATGGATATAGTTTCGTCCCCAAAGGTGGGACGTTCCCTACCGAAAAGCATCATGCATGTTGTGAGAAGCTCCGGTTTGTGAGAAGCATATACCCACACCTGCCCCAAATAGGACAAAATTTGTACCACGGCATGTTGATGCCGCTCCATGATAGCATGCCAAGTTTCATGAATTTCAGACGAGTTTTGGATTTACTAGAATTTAAAAACCAGGCATCTCAATGTTTAACCGGCAATCAACGGTGCCCTGGTGTTTGAAATCCATTCCCATTTCTTGCATGGGACCTAAGCATGCACCCAAGGACACAGATTTGATTTTTCAACCAATTTATATGCACTGGAGCATGCGCATGTAGTTCAAATTTGAATTATGCACATAAATGCATTGAAAACTCAGTTAATGCATAAAAATGTCCAACCGAACCCCGAAAGATCACAAAAATTCACACAACACTCCTGTTGTTCTATGTTGACACGAGAAAAAACTTGAAAGCAATAAGCGGCAATGGATATCGTTTCGACCCCAAATGTGGGACGTTCCCTACCGAAAACCATCATGCTTGTTGTGAGAAGCTCCGGTTTGTGAGAAGCATATACCCAAACCTGCCCCAAATGGGAAAAAATTTGTACCACGGCATGTTGATGCCGCTCCATGATAGCAGCCAAGTTTCATGATTTCAGACGAGTTTTGGATTTACTAGAATTTAAAAACCAGGCATCTCAATGTTTTGCCGGCAATCAACGGTGCCCTGGTGTTCGAAATTCATTCCCATTTCTTGCATGGGACCTAAGCATGCACCCAAGGACACAGATTTGATATTTCAACCAATTTACATGCACTGGAGCATGCGCATGTAGTTCAAATTTGAATTATGCACATAAATGCATTGAAAACTCAGTAAATGCATAAAAATATCCAAACGAACCCCAAAAAATCACAAAAATTCATACAACACTCCTGTTGTTCTATGTTGACACGAGAAAAAAACTTGAAAGCAATAAGAGGCAATGGATATAGTTTCGTCCCCAAAGGAGGGACGTTCCCTACCGAAAACCATCATGCTTGTTGTGAGAAGCTCCGGTTTATGAGAAGCATATGCCCAAACCTACCCCAAATGGGACAAAATTTGTACCATGGCATGTTGATGCCACTCCATGATAGCATGCCAAGTTTCATGAATTTCAGACGATTTTTGGATTTACTAGAATAAAAAAACCAAGCATTTTGCCGGCAATCAACGGTGCCCTGGTGTTTGAAATTCATTCCCATTTCTTGCATGGGACCTAAGCATGCACCCAAGGACACATATTTGATTTTTCAACGAACTTATATGCACTAGAGCATGTGCATGTAGTTAATATTTGAATTATGCACATAAATGCATTGAAAACTCAGTTAATGCATAAAACTGTGCAAACAAACCCCGAAAAATAAAAAAAATTCACACAACACTCCTGTTGTTCTATGTTGATACGAGAAAAAACTTGAAAGCAATAAGCGGCAATGGATATCGTTTCTTCCCCAAATGTGGGACGTTCCCTACCGAAAACCATCATGCTTGTTGTGAGAAGCTTCGGTTTGTGGGAAGCATATACCCAAACCTGCCCCAAATGGGAAAAAAATTTGTACCACGGCATGTGGATGCCGCTCCATGATAGCATGCCAAGTTTCATGATTTCAGACGAGTTTTGGATTTTCTAGAATTTGAAAACCAAGCATCTCAATGTTTTGCCGGCAGTCAACGGTGCCCTGGGTTTTGAAATTCATTCCCATTTCTTGCATGGGACCTAAGCATGCACCAAAGGACACAGATTTGATTTTTAAACCAATTTACATGCACTGGAGCATGCGCATGTAGTTCAAATTTGAATTATGCACATAAATGCATTGAAAACTCAGTTAATGCATAAAAATATCCAAACGAACCCCAAAAAATCACAAAAATTCATACAACACTCCTGTTGTTCTATGTTGACACGAGAAAAAAAGTTGAAAGCAATAAGAGGCAATGGATATAGTTTCGTCCCCAAAGGTGGGACGTTCCCTACCGAAAAGCATCATGCATGTTGTGAGAAGCTCCGGTTTGTGAGAAGCATATACCCAAACCTGCCCCAAATGGGACAAAATTTGTACCACGGCATGTTGATGCCGCTCCAGGATAGCATGCCAAGTTTCATGAATTTCAGACGAGTTTTAGATTTACTAGAATTTAAAAACCAGGGCTCTCAATGTTTTGCTGGCAATCAACGGTGCCCTGGTGTTTGAAATTCTTTCCCATTTCTTGCATGGGACCTAAGCATGCACCCAAGGACACAGATTTGATTTTGCAACCACTTTATATGCACTGGAGCATGCGCATGTAGTTCAAATTTGAATTATGCACATAAATGCATTGAGAACTCAGCTAATGCATAAAAATGTCCAACCGAACCCCGAAAGATCACAAAAATTCACACAACACTCCTCTTGTTCTACGTTGACTCGAGAAAAAACTTGAAAGCAATAAGAGGCAATGGATATAGTTTCGTCCCCAAAGGTGGGACGTTCCCTACCGAAAAGCATCATGCATGTTGTGAGAAGCTCCGGTTTGTGAGAAGCATATACCCACACCTGCCCCAAATAGGACCAAATTTGTACCACGGCATGTTGATGCCGCTCCATGATAGCATGCCAAGTTTCATGAATTTCAGACGAGTTTTGGATTTACTAGAATTTAAAAACCAGGCATCTCAATGTTTAACCGGCAATCAACGGTGCCCTGGTGTTTGAAATCCATTCCCATTTCTTGCATGGGACCTAAGCATGCACCCAAGGACACAGATTTGATTTTTCAACCAATTTATATGCACTGGAGCATGCGCATGTAGTTCAAATTTGAATTATGCACATAAATGCATTGAAAACTCAGTTAATGCATAAAAATGTCCAACCGAACCCCGAAAGATCACAAAAATTCACACAACACTCCTGTTGTTCTATGTTGACACGAGAAAAAACTTGAAAGCAATAAGCGGCAATGGATATCGTTTCGACCCCAAATGTGGGACGTTCCCTACCGAAAACCATCATGCTTGTTGTGAGAAGCTCCGGTTTGTGAGAAGCATATACCCAAACCTGCCCCAAATGGGAAAAAATTTGTACCACGGCATGTTGATGCCGCTCCATGATAGCAGCCAAGTTTCATGATTTCAGACGAGTTTTGGATTTACTAGAATTTAAAAACCAGGCATCTCAATGTTTTGCCGGCAATCAACGGTGCCCTGGTGTTCGAAATTCATTCCCATTTCTTGCATGGGACCTAAGCATGCACCCAAGGACACAGATTTGATATTTCAACCAATTTACATGCACTGGAGCATGCGCATGTAGTTCAAATTTGAATTATGCACATAAATGCATTGAAAACTCAGTAAATGCATAAAAATATCCAAACGAACCCCAAAAAATCACAAAAATTCATACAACACTCCTGTTGTTCTATGTTGACACGAGAAAAAAACTTGAAAGCAATAAGAGGCAATGGATATAGTTTCGTCCCCAAAGGAGGGACGTTCCCTACCGAAAACCATCATGCTTGTTGTGAGAAGCTCCGGTTTATGAGAAGCATATGCCCAAACCTACCCCAAATGGGACAAAATTTGTACCATGGCATGTTGATGCCACTCCATGATAGCATGCCAAGTTTCATGAATTTCAGACGATTTTTGGATTTACTAGAATAAAAAAACCAAGCATTTTGCCGGCAATCAACGGTGCCCTGGTGTTTGAAATTCATTCCCATTTCTTGCATGGGACCTAAGCATGCACCCAAGGACACATATTTGATTTTTCAACGAACTTATATGCACTAGAGCATGTGCATGTAGTTAATATTTGAATTATGCACATAAATGCATTGAAAACTCAGTTAATGCATAAAACTGTGCAAACAAACCCCGAAAAATAAAAAAAATTCACACAACACTCCTGTTGTTCTATGTTGATACGAGAAAAAACTTGAAAGCAATAAGCGGCAATGGATATCGTTTCTTCCCCAAATGTGGGACGTTCCCTACCGAAAACCATCATGCTTGTTGTGAGAAGCTTCGGTTTGTGGGAAGCATATACCCAAACCTGCCCCAAATGGAAACAAATTTGTACCACGGCATGTTGATGCCGCTCCATGATAGCATGCCAAGTTTCATGATTTCAGACGAGTTTTGGATTTTCTAGAATTTGAAAACCAGGCATCTCAATGTTTTGCCGGCAATCAACGGAGCCCTGGGTTTTGAAATTCATTCCCATTTCTTGCATGGGACCTAAGCATGCACCCAAGGACACAGATTTGATTTTTCAACCAATTTACATGCACTGGAGCATGCGCATGTAGTTCAAATTTGAATTATGCACATAAATGCATTGAAAACTCAGTTAATGCATGAAAATATCCAAACGAACCCCAAAAAATCACAAAAATTCATCCAACACTCCTCTTGTTCTATGTTGACACGAGAAAAAAACTTGAAAGCAATAAGACGCAATGGATATAGTTTCGTCCCCAAAGGTGGGACGTTCCCTACCGAAAAGCATCATGCATGTTGTGGGAAGCTCCGGTTTGTGAGAAGCATATACCCAAACCTGCCCCAAATGGGACAAAATTTGTACCACGGCATGTTGATGCAACCCAGGATAGCATGCCAAGTTTCATGAAATTCAGACGAGTTTTGGATTTACTAGAATTTAAAAACCAGGCATCTCAATGTTTTGCCGGCAATCAACGGTGCCCTGGTGTTTCAAATTCATTCCCATTTCTTGCATGGGACCTAAGCATGCACCCAAGGACACAGATTTGATTTTTAAACCAATTTATATGCACTGGAGCATGCACATGTAGTTCAAATTTGAATTATGCACATAAATGCATTGAAAACTCAGTTAATGCATAAAAATGTCCAAACGAACCCCGAAAAATCACAAAAATTCACACAACACTCCTGTTGTTCTATGTTGACACGAGAAAAAACTTGAAAGCAATAAGAGGCAATGGATATAGTTTCATCCCCAAAGGTGGGACGTTCCCTACCGAAAAGCATCATGCTTGTTGTCAGAAGCTCCGGTTTGTGAGAAGCATATACCCAAACCTGCCCCAAATAGGACGAAATTTGTACCACGGCATGTTGATGCCGCTCCATGATAGCATGCCAAGTTTCATGAATTTCAGACGAGTTTTGGATTTACTAGAATTTAAAAACCAGGCATCTCAATGTTTTACCGGCAATCAACGGTGCCCTGGTGTTTGAAATTCATTCCCATTTCTAGCATGGGACCTAAGCATGCACCCAAGGACACAGATTTGATTTTAAACCAATTTATATGCACTGGAGCATGCGCATGTAGTTCAAATTTGAATTATGCACATGAATGCATTGAAAACTCAGGTAATGCATAAAAATGTCCAAACGAACCCCGAGATATCACAAAAAATCACACAACACTCCTGTTGTTCTATGTTGACACGAGAAAAAAACTTGAAAGCAATAAGAGGCAATGGATATAGTTTCGTCCCCAAAGGTGGGACGTTCCCTACCGAAAACCATCATGCTTGTTGTGAGAAGCTCCGGTTTGTGAGAAGCATATACCCAAACCTGCCCCAAATGGGACAAAATTTGTACCATGGCATGTTGATGCCGCTCCATGATAGCATGCCAAGTTTGATGAATTTCAGACGAGTTTTGGATTTACTAGAATTTAAAAACCATGCATCTCAATGTTTTGCCGGCAATCAACGGTGCCCTGGTGTTTGAAATTCATTCCCATTTCTTGCATGGGACCTAAGCATGCACCCAAGGACAAAGATTTGATTTTTCAACAAACTTATATGCACTAGAGCATGTGCATGTAGTTCAAATTTGAATTATGCACATAAATGCATTGAAAACTGAGTTAATGCATAAAACTGTGCAAACAAACCCCGAAAAATCAAAAGAAATTCACACAACACTCCTGTTGTTCTATGTTGACACGAGAAAAAACTTGAAAGCAATAAGCGGCAATGGATATCGTTTCGACCCGAAATGTGGGACGTTCCCTACCGAAAACCATCATGCTTGTTGTGAGAAGCTCTGGTTTGTGAGAAGCATATACCCAAACCTGCCCCAAATGGGAAAAAAATTGTACCACGGCATGTTGATGCCGCCCCATGATAGCATGCCAAGTTTCATGATTTCAGACGAATTTTGGATTTACTAGAATTTAAAAACCATGCATCTCAATGTTTTGCCGGCAATCAACGGTGCCCTGGTGTTTCAAATTCATTCCCATTTCTTGCATGGGACCTAAGCATGCACCCAAGGACACAGATTTGATTTTTAAACCAATTTATATGCACTGGAGCATGCACATGTAGTTCAAATTTGAATTATGCACATAAATGCATTGAAAACTCAGTTAATGCATAAAAATGTCCAAACGAACCCCGAAAAATCACAAAAATTCACACAACACTCCTGTTGTTCTATGTTGACACGAGAAAAAACTTGAAAGCAATAAGAGGCAATGGATATAGTTTCATCCCCAAAGGTGGGACGTTCCCTACCGAAAAGCATCATGCTTGTTGTCAGAAGCTCCGGTTTGTGAGAAGCATATACCCAAACCTACCCCAAATGGGACAAAATTTGTACCATGGCATGTTGATGCAACCCAGGATAGCATGCCAAGTTTCATGAAATTCAGACGAGTTTTGGATTTACTAGAATTTAAAAACCAGGCATCTCAATGTTTTGCCGGCAATCAACGGTGCCCTGGTGTTTCAAATTCATTCCCATTTCTTGCATGGGACCTAAGCATGCACCCAAGGACACAGATTTGATTTTTAAACCAATTTATATGCACTGGAGCATGTGCATGTAGTTCAAATTTGAATTATGCACATAAATGCATTGAAAACTCAGTTAATGCATAAAAATGTCCAAACGAACCCCGAAAAATCACAAAAATTCACACAACACTCCTGTTGTTCTATGTTGACACGAGAAAAAACTTGAAAGCAATAAGAGGCAATGGATATAGTTTCATCCCCAAAGGTGGGACGTTCCCTACCGAAAAGCATCATGCTTGTTGTCAGAAGCTCCGGTTTGTGAGAAGCATATACCCAAACCTGCCCCAAATAGGACGAAATTTGTACCACGGCATGTTGATGCCGCTCCATGATAGCATGCCAAGTTTCATGAATTTCAGACGAGTTTTGGATTTACTAGAATTTAAAAACCAGGCATCTCAATGTTTTACCGGCAATCAACGGTGCCCTGGTGTTTGAAATTCATTCCCATTTCTAGCATGGGACCTAAGCATGCACCCAAGGACACAGATTTGATTTTAAACCAATTTATATGCACTGGAGCATGCGCATGTAGTTCAAATTTGAATTATGCACATGAATGCATTGAAAACTCAGGTAATGCATAAAAATGTCCAAACGAACCCCGAGATATCACAAAAAATCACACAACACTCCTGTTGTTCTATGTTGACACGAGAAAAAAACTTGAAAGCAATAAGAGGCAATGGATATAGTTTCGTCCCCAAAGGTGGGACGTTCCCTACCGAAAACCATCATGCTTGTTGTGAGAAGCTCCGGTTTGTGAGAAGCATATACCCAAACCTGCCCCAAATGGGACAAAATTTGTACCATGGCATGTTGATGCCGCTCCATGATAGCATGCCAAGTTTGATGAATTTCAGACGAGTTTTGGATTTACTAGAATTTAAAAACCATGCATCTCAATGTTTTGCCGGCAATCAACGGTGCCCTGGTGTTTGAAATTCATTCCCATTTCTTGCATGGGACCTAAGCATCCACCCAAGGACAAAGATTTGATTTTTCAACGAACTTATATGCAATAGAGCATGTGCATGTAGTTCAAATTTGAATTATGCACATAAATGCATTGAAAACTGAGTTAATGCATAAAACTGTGCAAACAAACCCCGAAAAATCAAAAGAAATTCACACAACACTCCTGTTGTTCTATGTTGACACGAGAAAAAACTTGAAAGCAATAAGCGGAAATGGATATCGTTTCGTCCCACAATGTGGGACGTTCCCTACCGAAAACCATCATGCTTGTTGTGAGAAGCTCCGGTTTGTGAGAATCATATACCCAAACCTGCCCCAAATGGGAAAAAAATTGTACCACGGCATGTTGATGCCGCTCCATGATAGCATGCCAAGTTTCATGATTTCAGACGAGTCTTGGATTTTCTAGAATTTGAAAACCAGGCATCTCAATGTTTTGCCGGCAATCAACGGTGCCCTGGGTTTTGAAATTCATTCCCATTTCTTGCATGGGACCTAAGCATGCACCCAAGGACACAGATTTGATTTTTCCACCAATTTACATGCACTGGAGCATGCGCATGTAGTTCAAATTTGAATTATGCACATAAATGCATTGAAAACTCAGTTAATGCATAAAAATATCCAAACGAACCCCAAAAAATCACAAAAATTCATACAACACTCCTGTTGTTCTATGTTGACACGAGAAAAAAACTTGAAAGCAATAAGAGGCAATGGATATAGTTTCGTCCCCAAAGGTGGGACGTTCCCTGCCGAAAAGCATCATGCATGTTGTGAGAAGCTCCGGTTTGTGAGAAGCATATACCCAAACCTGCCCCAAATAGGACAAAATTTGTACCACGGCATGTTGATGCCGCTCGATGATAGCATGCCAAGTTTCATGAATTTCAGACGAGTTTTGGATTTACTAGAATTTAAAAACCAGGCATCTCAATGTTTTGCCGGCAATCAACAGTGCCCTGGTGTTTGAAATTCAATCCCATTTCTTGCATGGGACCTAAGCATGCACCCAAGGACACAGATTTGATATTTCAACCAATTTACATGCACTGGAGCATGCGCATGTAGTTCAAATTTGAATTATGCACATAAATGCATTGAAAACTCAGTTAATGCATAAAAATATCCAAACGAACCCCAAAAAATCACAAAAATTAACACAACACTCCTGTTGTTCTATGTTGACACGAGAAAAAAACTTGAAAGCAATAAGAGGCAATGGATATAGTTTCGTCCCCAAAGGTGGGACGTTCCCTACCGAAAAGCATCATGCTTGTTGTGAGAAGCTCCGGTTTGTGAGAAGCATATACCCAAACCTACCCCAAATGGGACAAAATTTGTACCACGACATGTTGATATCGCTCCATGATAGCATGCCAAGTTTCATGAATTTCAGACGATTTTTGGATTTACTAGAATAAAAAAACCAGGCATTTTGCCGGCAATCAACGGTGCCCTGGTGTTTGAAATTCATTCCCATTTCTTGCATGGGACCTAAGCATGCACCCAAGGACAAAGATTTTATTTTTCAACGAACTTATATGCACTAGAGCATGTGCATGTAGTTCAAATTTGAATTATGCACATAAATGCATTGAAAACTCAGTTAATGCATAAAACTGTGCAAACAAACCCCGAAAAATCAAAGAAATTCACACAACACTCCTGTTGTTCTATGTTGACACGAGAAAAAACTTGAAAGCAATAAGCGGCAATGGATATCGTTTCGTCCCCAAAGGTGGGACGTTCCCTACCGAAAACCATGATGCTTGTTGTGAGAAGCTCCGGTTTGTGAGAAGCATATGCCCAAACCTACCCCAAATGGGAAATAATTTGTACCACGGCATGTTGATGCCGCTCCATGATAGCATGCCATGTTTCATGATTTCAGACGAGTTTTGGATTTACTAGAATTTAAAAACCAGGCATCTCAATGTTTTGCCGGCAATCAACGGTGCCCTCGTGTTTGAAATTCATTCCCATTTCTTGCACGGGACCTAAGCATGCACCCAAGGACACATATTTGATTTTCAACCAATTTACATGCACTGGAGCATGCGCATGTAGTTCAAATTTGAATTATGCACATAAATGCATTGAAAACTCAGTTAATGCATGAAAATATCCAAACGAACCCCAAAAAATCTCAAAAATTCACAGAACACTCCTGTTGTTCTATGTTGACACGAGAAAAAAACTTGAAAGCAATAAGAGGCAATGGATATAGTTTCGTCCCCAAAGGTGGGACGTTCCCTACCGAAAAGCATCATGCATGTTGTGAGAAGCATCTACCCAAACCTGCCCCAAATGGGACAAAATTTGTACCACGACATGTTGATGCCGCTCCATGATAACATGCCAAGTTTCATGAATTTCAGACGAGTTTTGGATTTACTAGAATTTAAAAACCAGGCATCTCAATGTTTTGCCCGCAATCAGCGGTGCCCTGGTGTTTGAAATTCATTCCCATTTCTTGTATGGGACCTAAGCATGCACCCAAGGACACAGATTTGATTTTTCAACCAATTTATATGCACCGGAGCATGAGCATGTAGTTCAAATTTGAATTATGCACATAAATGCATTGAAAACTCAGTTAATGCATAAAAATGTCCAAACGAACCTCGAAAAATAACAAAAATTCACACAACACTCCTATTGTTCTATGTTGACACGAGAAAAAAACTTGAAAGCAATAAGAGCCATGTATATAGTTTCGTCCCCAAAGGTGGGACGTTCCCTACCGAAAACCATCATGCTTGTTGTGAGAAGCTCCGGTTTGTGAGAAGCATATACCCAAACCTGCCCCAAATGGGACAAAATTTGTACCACGACATGTTGATGCCGCTCCATGATAGCATGCCAGGTTTCATGAATTTCAGACGATTTTTGGATTTACTAGAATAAAAAAGCCAGGCATTTTGCCGGCAATCAACGGTGCCCTGGTGTTTGAAATTCATTCCCATTTCTTGCATGGGACCTAAGCATGCACCCAAGGACAAAGATTAGATTTTTCAACGAATTTATATGCACTAGAGCATGTGCATGTAGTTCAAATTTGAATTATGCACATAAATGCATTGAAAACTCACTTAATGCATAAAATGTCCAAACGAACCCTGAATAATTCCAATTCTTTTATGATTATTGTAGATAAAAGGTCTAGCAATTTAAACACCGTCCATGGCCGCTCTGACCCCGTTATGTAATTCAAATCAAGACCAAAAATCAAGTAGATCCCACATAGTTTATTATAACCAACCGTGTGACATGCAGCACAAACTATCTTCGGACCGTATCTGATGACACTTTGCGCGCCAGTTTATTGTGTGAAGCGATTCCAAATTTTTGGCTTCCGCGGAAATATATACCTCCCCGCCCCCTCCCCCTTACCAAAAGCCACATTTCCCCCCTTTTCGCCTTCCTTTCCAAGTTGAAACCTCATCTCGAGAGCCAGGAGGTTGGTGCCCGGAGTGGCTCTGGCAACTCACCAGTACAACAAGGGCACCCACGATGTGGAGGCCTCGCCCTCTTCCATGTCAAAGGAGCCAATCGTCATCGATATCTCCGACAATGAGGAGTAGCTTGTCTTATTAGCTCACTATAAGGACCCATGTTCAGTTTGCTAGCTACTGCCTTTCCTTAACAAATTCTAGTGAATTGTGCTATCTACTTTCACCATGCAATCTTCTGCTATAGTGTATATGTTCTATATGTCATGCAATATGGTGTTCAATTAACTGCTTGGTTCAATTCTGAAAATGTGATGTTCAATTCTTCAGGGTGTAATATTTCCAAGTTGTTAAGCATGCTTGGTTTGGTTAACTGTCTGATCTTCTATCAGGAGTATGTTATATTGTTCAATTGGTGTTTACTTCACTGCTTGGTTCATTTTTTGTGGCTTGGTTCACTTGTTGTGGTGTTTAGTTAACTACTTGGTTCAATTATGCAATGTGATGTTCAATTATTGTGGCTGCATTCTGTTATTGTATACCATGTGAGGAATAAATCGAATTTGGCTGTACTAAATACATGAGAAACAAATACAACTGCTATATTTCCAAGTTGTTAAGCATGCTTGGTTTGGTTAACTGTCTGATCTTCTATTAGGAGTATGTTATATTGTGCAATGTGCCGCCAGGTGGCCAGCTGGTCCAAGCTCAGCTCAGGATACTAGGCCTTGACGAACTCCAGCGCCCGCCTGGCGCCTGACCGAGCCGCAGAAGCCTTCCAGGCCTCGAAGCGGCCGGCCGCCACCTCCGGCCAGTCGGCAGTCCGACTGGGAGTGCGGGGAATCACCTCACCGGGCCAGAGAGCGGTCAGTACCTGTGCCCCAACACGCTGAAGCCGGCGGAGCATGCGGTGAGACGGCTGGAGGCGGGCTTGAATCGCCAGGAGCTGTTCCTCAAGCGACCGCGAGCGTTCGGCGTGATCTGGGCGCCATCCTGCCTTTGCGCCTCGCGCTGGGCCTCGACGACCTGGTTGGCAGCAGTAGAATAGCCAGGGAAGTACTCCTCACAAGAAAGAAAGGCAAAGAAGAGAAAAATACCAAGTCAGAGAGTGAACCAAGCGGCAAGCGGCAAGCAAGGAACGAAGAAGAGGGCGGCCTACCATCAACCAAGTCTTCGATCTGGCCGTAGCCGTTGATCAACGACTGCCTCGCCTCGGCCCAGCTCGCCGCCTCGGTCTCATACTCGGCTTGGAGGGCGGCCTAGCTATCCTGCACCGCCTTCAGGGCCGCCTTGTGGCTCTCCTCCTGGTCGGCCAGCTTCTTGACCAGGCGGTCACGCTCCTGAGCCAAGCCGTCGAACTCGGCTTCCTTAGCGCCAAGGGCGGCCTGATTCCCACCCAGCTGCTCCCTCAGTTTGGCGTTGGCCGCTGCAGATATGGCAAAGAAGAAAAGAGCAATAAGAAAGAAGTCGTCAAGAAAGATCCGACCTGACTGCTCAGCAGTCGGCCCGAATCACGGGGACTACACCCAGTGGGTGCGTTGACGAGCCCCCACGTGAGATAAAAGATGAAGCACTTACACTGGCTCTCAGATAGATCAGCATTCTTCTAGGTTAGCTCTCGAGCCTGGGAGTGGAAGGCAGCCGCGCGGAGGTTGTGGTAGTCCTGCAAGTCAAACAGAGAAGCGAATGAGAACAAGATAGTAAACAAAGCCCGCTAAGAAGTTCCAAGCCGCCTGCTCAGCAGCCGACTCGGAACTCGGGGAGTACACCCAGTGGGTGCGCTGACGCGCCCCCACGGAAGAAACCAAGATCAAAAAGCAAAAAAGTGAAGACTTACGCGAATGGCCGCCCGCGTCGTGAGGAACTCGTCATTATATTGCCACAAAGCCGCGGCCTGGGACGGAAGCCGGTTCCAGACTTCTTGCGCTGCCACATTCACCACGGCCGTCCCTCCACCTTGGCGTCCACCCCGAGCTAGCGCTGGCCGCCTCCACGTCCTGGGCCGACGACCTGGAGCCCGCGGCCTTCTACGGGTGCGGAGCCGAAGTGGCCTTCCACGCGCGCTGGTGCGATGGCGACTGGACCACCAGGTCCGTCCTCGCAGCTGGCTCGCCCCCAGCGATTGCGCAGGCGGCACGTTAGGCCGGCTGCCTTGGGCCGCCCCAGTCGGCGAGGACGGTGCCGCCTCCCTCTCCGGGACGACGACGTCATCCTCCCTCTCCAACCCCGGCAGGTCACCGCCGGCTTCCTCCGGCGGGGGCTCTGGGACCTCGGGCGCCGCGACACGCAGAGGGGTGACATGCAAGGCCCCCTCCGTTTTCGCTGTGGCTGCTGCCTCCGCCTGGGCTTTGGCCGCCGCGTCGGCACGCGCCTTCGCCGACTCATTCTCCTGCTGTGTCGCCTTGGCGGCAGCCGCCCTCAGCTCCTCCGCCTCCCGCTCCTCCCGCTCCTCCCGCGCATTTCGCTCCGTCGCCGCTTGAAGCTCGGCGCGGGGGTCCACACGGCGGGTGCGCCCGGATCCTCCCGGCGATCCAACCACGGAGGCGGCAGCAACCCGCTCAAGAGAAAGCGGAGCCCTGATTTTTGAGACAAGACAAGGATTCAGAAATCGACAAGAAAAGAAGAAATAGTATGCAAGAGAATCTACACTTACACCGACACCGTTTGCCGCAGCTTCACCATCTTGCGGAAGCGGGTCGCCTTCATGGTCGCCTCATCCCGCCTGGTCCCCGCCGCCCCGCCCTTGGGCTTCTTCGGCCGACTGCCAAACAAGCCCGACGCGGCCCGGCGCTTCTGCCCGCCGCCCCGAGCAGGCGGCGCGGCGGAGGAACCCGCGCCATGGCCGGACGCCGGCTGGCGGCGTGGGACGATTTCCGCCTCGTCGTCATCCGGCCAGTCGTCGAAGCTGGCTCCAAGCCCAGAGCCGCCTCCTTTGCCGCCTCCCGCCTCCGTGTTGTCGTCCATGGCGGCCGCCCCCAAGTCGTGGTCCTCCAAGTCATGCTCCGCCCGGTCGGGGAGAAATCGGCGATCCGCCCCCGAACCGGCCGCAGGTCGAAGGAGAGGGCTCTGCCAAGACGTGCCGACCGGTCAGAGTCGGCCAAGAAAAACTCGGCGACAAAACTAAGAGAAGAAAGGATAAAGAGAGCATACCGTAGGCGGGGGATGAGCATGGGAGTACGGCTCCTTGCCAAACCGCCACTTTGCGGAGAGCTTGCAGTTCGCAAGATAATTCACCATATGAGCCACCTCGTCGTGAGGCATATCCTTGGTGCACATTCGACTCGGATCGAGTTGGCCGCTCATCTGACAAATCAGATGAGGGCGGCTTTGAAGCGGAAGCACCCGGCGCCGACGAAGGCGGCCAGCAAGTCGGACCCAGTCAGGCCCTCTGACTGGATCATTACACGGAGTCGGGCGACGGCCGCGGCTCCAGCCGGCGACAGCGTCACGGCCCGATAAGACCACTTGGGCCGCCTCCCAGCCGGCGGGCCGGCTACGTAAGCCGGCAATTGACGTAGTTGCCTTGCGGGGCGGCGTTCTTCACGTAGAAGTACGACTTCTGCCAGCGCTTCACCGACTAGATCAGCGTGATGACGGGGAAGGGGTTGTCGGTTGCCGGCCTCCGCATCGCGATGAAGGCGCCGCTCTGAGCCGGCACGCCCTGCATGCGGGAGTCAAGCTTGGTTTGGAAGTATTCCCCCCCAGAGCTTGAGGGTGGGGAGAACGCCAAGAAAGCCCTCGCACAGAGTGACGAAGGCGGACAACAGCACCACCGTGTTCGGAGTGAGGTGGTGCAGCGGGAGTTGATAAAACGCGAGGAAGGAGCGGAAGAAGGCGCTCGCCGGCAGGCCGAGGCCGCGCAGGAAGTGCGAGCGAAAGATTACCCGCTCGCCTTCCTCCGGCGCTGGCGTTATCTCCTTCTCCGGTGCAAGACGGACCCGCACCTGGTCTTTGCCGGGCAACCGACGCGTCTTGCGAAGGAAGGCGATGTGGTCCATATGAACATTGGAGCCGTCCCAGTCTCTGCCGTACTGCATGGTGGCGAGAAGCTGGCGAGAAAGGATGCGGCGGCGGAGGAAGCACGGCCCTGCGGCGGCGAAGCTGTGGGGTGGTGCGAAGTTTGGTGGGACGGCGCGGCGGCGAGACGCTGCTGCGATGGAAAGGAGGAGGAAGAAGATGGCGGAGAGAGGAGGAGCGTGCGAGCGCCTGCCGCTTCCCCTCCTTCCCCTACTTATAGCCTCGTGCGGCGAAGCCGAGGAGGCGAGGCGTGGGGGGGAACGTGGGATTAACTGCGCCCACTCCCCCACGTCCCGCGATTATTACGCCCTAACGGCGTGCGGAAACCGCCGCCGGAAGGCGTGCGGATAGCTTTGGGCTACAGAGAATCCGCGCCTGGGCCTAGGTGTAGGAGTGGTGGGCCCCCGGCCTGCGGCGACGTCCTATCGCGCGCATGGGTTGGCAGGCTTTTTTCAGCCGGAGGATGCCACGTGGTTCGCGGGCGGCGAGTGGCCGGCCCGCAGCCCGGTGCGCGCACCAACTGACTCCCGCCTTCAGACTTTAGAAATTTCACCAAGACGGCGCGCCCAACCGAAGCCGGCTCCCAGCTGCTGGCTCGTCGAGATGAGAAGCTGACCGAGCTTTTCGACCTCCTCTCAGCCTCGAAGCCCAACTAGCTTCGGGGACTACTGTCGGAGTAAATGGCCACGGGTAGCCTAACCGACTCCCCCTGGCTCTTCAAAAAATTATCAGGCCAATCGAGCCTTCAAGCATCCAGAGCATGGGGCCGCCTTCCTCCGGCCGGCTATCCCCAGGGCCGACTACCAGAAGGCAAACCGGCCTCAAAGACCTTCCCGAAGAAAGCTACGAGAAGACCGACTCCAGGAAGCCAGCCCCAAGAGGACCGACTCCCAGAAGCCAGCCATGAAGATGACCGACTCCCAGAAGCCGGCCAAGACTGCACCCACGAAGACTGCATCCACATAACGGTGATAAGACGGGGCATGGCCGCAGTACAACCCACTACCCCCGAATCCAGGAACAGGCATGGCCACAGGGTGCCGTACGAGTCAGCCATCCCACGTCCGGCGCGGCACTGTAGCCATGTTGACCTCAACGTCACCCACGACAGGCGCCAGTCCGACCCACGGGCGGCGGGCCCCTTTAGCCAGAGAGACGCTCGAAGGTGGCCCGGCCTCCCCTAGTCGGCCTAGGGCGTAGCCCGCTCCCAATAGCCGGCTACCTCCCACCCTCGAAACATGTGCATCATTAAGGAGACAAGACGAGGCTACAGTGAGAGCCCGCAAGGCGGTGTCACTGTAGCCACGCTTACCTCGACAAAGCCCTCGTCATCAGAGGCGAGGCAACAGTAAACAGCCGCCGACAAGGCCCCCAAGCGGTGGGGCCAGCCTGTCGGCCAAGAGGCAGGCAGCCGGCGGGACCCACCAGTCGGCGGGCCCCAATGGCCGGCGGAGAAGCCGGCGAGCACAGACACTGACGGCTGGGACCCGCGCCCAGCCGGATTACCATTGTACCCCTGGGGGGTAGGCCTATATAAACCCCCTGGGACACCCATGCAAAGGGTTGATCTCACATAGTTTCACACACCACATAGAGAGAAAAGGAGAGCTAGCCTTGCCCTTCTTCTTCCCCTAGCCAAACAGCTCAAGGAGCACTTGTAGCTACTTGTATTGATCTAGTGATCATGCGGAGACCCCACAGAGCAGGACTAGGGGTGTTATCTCCACGGAGAGCCACGAACCTGGGTAAGATCCGCCGGCGTGCATGTCTTCGCCATATCCCGTTTCCAGGCACCGGCGATGTCTTACTGGCTCCCACAATGATAAGCCACCCGTTGGCATATGTCGCACCTACCACCCGACAGGTTCAATTCTGCAATGCGATGTTCAATTGATGTGGCTGCATTCTCTTAGTGCATACCATGTGAGGAAGAAATCGAATTTGGTTGTACTAAATACATGAGAAACAAATACAATTGCTATATTTCCAAGTTGTTAAGCATGCTTGGTTTGGTTAACTGTCTGATCTTCTATTAGGAGTATGTTATATTGTGCAATGTGGTGCTCAGTTAACGTTTGGTTCATTTGTTGTGGTGTTTAGTTAACTGCTTGGTTCAATTCTGCAATGTGATGTTCAATCGATGTTGCTGCATTCTGTTATTGTATACCATGTG
This sequence comes from Aegilops tauschii subsp. strangulata, assembly GCF_002575655.3. Lineage (NCBI taxonomy): Eukaryota > Viridiplantae > Streptophyta > Magnoliopsida > Poales > Poaceae > Aegilops > Aegilops tauschii. The sequence goes on from NC_053039.3 coordinate 175,252,132, forward strand.
AGGAATAAATCGAATTTGGCTGCACTTAATAGATGAGAAACATATACAAGTGCTATATTTCCTAGTTCTTAATCATGCTTGTTTTGGATAAATGGGTTTTCCATGTGGCTTGAATTAAGCTGATGAATCTGCAATGTGCTTATTTATCATCGGGCACAGACTACCCTGAGAGCCGCCTCGTCAGCCTCCTCGAGCAGCTTCACGTCTCCAGCGAGCTTGCTATGGACTTGGAGTCGGTCGGCTCCACCGACCCGATGCTTGTCGACTCCGACACGGCATCGCTTGACGCTTTCCCCACCGACATGGTGATCCTCGACGACCCTCTCCCCCGAGCCGACAGTGGCACCAGCGCTGTCACTGAGGTGTTGGTCATCAGCCATGGCACCATCTCGGGCGAGAACTCCCACGACGCCCTACAAGCGGCGCTGCACGACTTGTCCGTCCCCATCCCGGCCGACGCCGACGCCGAGACTCTGGAGGCACGCCGCCTCGCCCTCATCGCGGAGGGCCAGAAGATAGCCTCCATGAGACGCCTCACTGAGGCTCACCAGCGCGAAGTCGACCGCGCCGCCTTTGGTACGCCGCCTCACGGCGGGCCGAGCTGAGCCGGCCTCGTCAAGAAGCGCGGCGCGGCCATCCCCAGCATGCTGGGGGCAGACCGCCCAGTCTACGCCACGCCACTTGAGAACCTGCGTGCCGCTCAGGCGGCCGCAGAAGAGCTGAATGGGCTGGGGGCTGATGAGCTCCCCTACATGACAAGGCGCATCCAGCAGCTGATCGACGCGGCCGCAGAACGGCATGAAGCCGGCGCCCGCGCTGAGAGTCCTCCCCCACACCGAGAACACGCCGCGACATCCCGGTCGCCGACTGCGAGCGGCGCCCGCACGAGGAAAGACAAGGAGCCGGCTGGTAGCCGCAGCCGGACTCGAATCACCATTGAGCGCGACGCAGAAGGCCGCCCCCGAGCGATGGAACGACAAGGCAATCCGCCTCCCCCCACTTCGTGGAGAGAGATATCCCACCCCGCCGCATGTCAGGCATCCGACTCTCGGTGGCCGACTAGGCCACCGCGAAGGAGTCGGCGAGAAAGATGCCCGCCACCGGATCGACCACCTAGCGCGATCCCTGGCGTTAGAAGAAGAAGATGATGTCGGCCCGCCTTGCTTTGGCCCCCGCATCCGCGACGAGCCCTTCCCCAAAGGATTCTCACTCCCCAGAGACACGCCAAAGTACAACGGCTCCGTGAAGCCGGAAGATTGGTTGATCGACTACTCTATCGCTGTCAGCATAGCGAACGGCAACAGGCGCGTTGCCGTGAAGTACGTTCCTCTCATGCTTCAAGGCATGGCACGCACCTGGCTGAACAGCCTCAAGCCCTACAGCGTCAACAGCTGGTTGGACTTCACGGAAGTCTTCGTCCGCAACTTCACCAGCACATACAAGCGGCCTCCCAAGCCCCACCAGCTCTCCTTATGCGTCCAAGGGCCCAACGAATCGACTCGCGACTACCTCACGTGGTGGGCCGAGCTCCGCAACTCCTGTGAGGGGGTGCACGAGGTTCAAGCCATAGAATACTTCACCGCCGGGTGCCGAGAGGGCACCCTCCTCAAGCACCGACTCCTCTGCGACGAGCCGACTACCCTCGACGAGCTGCTGGTCATAGCAGACAAGTATGCCACGGCCGACTCCTCGATGAGGACCGAGCTCCGAGTGGACGCCTCTGGAAAGGTGCTCGCTCCGGCTCCCAAGACGCCGGCTGGTGACTCCAACCGACACCCCTACCAGAACGACCACAAGCGCAAGGCCCCTATGGCGCCTTCCACCAGTCAGCAGGTGGCCACCGTTGAAGACGAGCAACCCGAAGAGCGGCCCGCTCCCAAGAAGAAGGGCGGCAGGCCCGCTTGGCAGCCGGCCTTCTCCTACGAGCAAACTCTCGATGCCCCCTGCAAGTTCCACAGCGGCGCGAAGCTGTCCAACCACATAACCCGGAAGTGCCATTGGCTCACGCGGATCTCCAAGGGCGAGGGACTGGTGCCGCCTCCGCCTCCCGGCCCGCCGCCTCCAGCCCCTCAGTAGCCGGCTGCTCGACCAGCAGTCGGAGCCATTCAGGATGAGTTCCCAGATGAGCACGCCGCCTACGTCGTCTTCACGAGCCAGATTGAGGACAAGCACAGTCGGCGCCGACAGCACCAAGAAGTCAACGCGGTCGCCTCCAGCAACCCCGAGTTCATGCATTGGTCTGAAAGGCCTATCAGCTGGAGCTGGGCCGATCACCCAGAGGTGATGCCGTCTCCCGGATCCTACGCATTGGTGTTGGACGTCACCCTCACGACGGAAAGGCGAGCTGCCCGTTTCTCCCGCGTGCTGATTGATGGCGGAAGCAGTATCAACATATTGTACCGTGACACCATGGAGAAGTTGAACCTCAAGGCGAAGCAGCTCATGCCAAGCCGGACTGTGTTCCATGGCATCGTACCCGGCCTGTCCTGTTCCCCAATCGGCAAGATCAAGATGGATGTTTGCTTCGGAGACAAGGATCACTTTTGCCGAGAAGCGATCTGGTTTGAAGTAGTGGACCTAGAGAGCCCTTACCATGCCTTGCTTGGCCGACCTACCCTGGCCAAGTTCATGGCTGTGCCCCACTACGCCTACCTCAAGATGAAGATGCAGAGTTCAAAGGGGATCATCACTGTAGCCGGAGACTACAAGAAGTCCATCGAGTGCGCTGCAGCCAGCAGCCGACTGGCCGAGTCCCTCATGGTTGCTGAAGAGAAGAAGATGCTAGACCGAGTTGTGGCCATGGCCGGCAAGCAGCCGGCCCTGTCCCCAACCCCAAGGAATATGATGCACAGGGATCCCTCCAGCCGGCCAAGGAGACAAAGAAGATACCTCTGGACCCGGAGAACCCGGAGAGGTTTGCTGTGATTGGTGCAAACCTGGACAGTAAATAGGAAGGCGAGCTCGTCGACTTCCTCCGTGAGAATCGAGACATCTTTGCATGGTCCCCAAAGGACATGCCGGGTGTTCCGAAGGATTTCGCCGAGCACAAGCTACACGTCCGAGTGGACGCGAAACCAGTCAAGCAGCCTCTCCGCCGACTGTCGGAGGAGAAAAGAAGGATCGTAGGAGAAGAGGTAGACCGGCTCTTGGCCGCCGGCTTCATTATGGAAGTGTTTTTCCCAGAGTGGCTTGCCAACCCGGTCTTGGTGTTGAAGAAGAACAACAAATGCCGTATGTGTATAGATTACACTAGCCTCAACAAAGCCTGCCCCAAAGATCCGTTTGCCCTACCACGGATTGATCAAGTGATAGACTCCACAGCCAGATGCGAGCTGTTGAGTTTCTTGGATGCCTACTCAGGATACCATCAGATCAATTTGGACCCAGCTGACCGCCTGAAGACCGCCTTCATCACACCATTCGGAGCTTTCTGCTACCTGACTATGACATTCGGCTTGAGAAATGCCGGTGCCACTTTTCAGCGTTGCATGTAGAAATGCCTCCTCAAGCAACTTGGCAGAAATGCCCACGTCTATGTAGACGATATTGTGGTGAAGGCGGAGAAGCGCGGCACCCTGCTGGAAGACCTCAAAGAAACATTTGCCAAGTTGCGCCGATTCCATATCAAGCTCAACCCCGAGAAATGCGTGTTCGGAGTACCAGCCGGCCAACTTCTAGGCTTTTTGGTCTCCGAACGCGGCATTGAGTGCAACCCTGTGAAGATCAAGGCCATTGAGAGAATGGAGATTCCCACCAAGTTGCGAGACGTTCAGAAGTTCACCGGGTGCCTGGCCTCCCTAAACCGCTTTATCAGCCGGCTAGGCGAGAAGGCTCTCCCCCTGTACCGACTCATGAAGAAATCCACCACTTCGAGTGGAACGACCAAGCAGACCAAGCCATCCGCGAGTTGAAGAAGATGCTGACCACTCCACCTCTCCTGGCAGCGCCGACTGAGAAGGAGCCCATGCTCCTCTACATTGCTGCGAGTAGCCGAGTGGTCAGTACAGTCATCGTGGTCCAGCGCCCAGAAGAAGGCCGAGCTCAGTTAGTTCAGAGGCCGGTATATTATTTAAGCGAAGTACTGTCCACCTCAAAGCAAAACTACCCGCACTACCAGAAGATGTGCTATGGAGTGTACTTTGCCGCCAAGAAGCTGAAGCCCTACTTTCAAGAGCATCCCATCACGGTCGTATGCACCACCTCGCTCACCGAGATCATAGGCAGCCAGGATGCATCCGGCCGGGTGGCTAAGTGGGACATTGCGCTGGCACCTTACACGATCTTCTACCAGCCTCGCACCTCCATCAAGTCCCAAGCATTGGCCGACTTCCTTGTCGACTGGGCCGAGACCCAGTACCTACCGCGGGCTCCCGACTCCACTCATTGGCGGATGCACTTCGACGGGTCCAAGATGCGCACCGGCTTGGGAGCCGGCATCATCCTCACCTCTCCGAAAGGCGACAAGCTCAGATACACATTGCAAATCCATTTTGCCGCCTCCAACAATGTGGCTGAGTACGAGGCGCTCATACACGGGCTCCGGCTAGCCAAAGAGCTCGGCATACGCCGGATCCTGTGTTATGGCGACTCAGACTTGATGGTCCAGCAGTCATCTGGCGACTGGGACGCCAAGGACGCAAACATGGCGAGCTATCAATTCCTCGTCCAGCAGATCAGTGGATACTTTGAAGGGTGCGAGTTCCTCCACGTGCCACGGGCCGACAACAACCAAGCAGATGCCCTGGCACGGATCGGCTCCACCCGACAAGCTATACCAACCGGTGTCTCTCTCCAGAGCCTCCTCAAACCGTCTATCAAGACGTCTCCAGAATCGGACTCTATCTTCGTACCGCCTGCCCCTGATGCAGTCGGATCCGACTGGGGGAAGCCAGCAGGCGGCTCGGGGACTTCGACAAGCGGCCCGGGGACTGCCGTAGTCGCACCCAGCTCGGGGCCTTCAGAACCCGGCCCAGGGACTGCAGCAGTCGGCTCGGGGACTGCAGCGACACAACAGGCGGTGGCTGACTCCAACTCTCCACCACCCAACCCTCAGTGGCCATACTGACAACAGAAGAAGTCACAGCTCCATCATGGGCCCAGCCCATCCTCAACTTCCTAGTCAACAGAGAGCTGCCGACTGATGAGATCTCGGCAAGATTAGTTCAACGCCGAGCCGGAGCATAAACAATAATAAACAGAGAACTTGTCAAGCGTAGCGTCACTGGAGTCTTCCAGCGCTGCGTCGAGCCAAAGAAGGGCATAGCAATCCTCAAGGACATCCACCAAGGCGAATGCAGCCACCACGCAGCCTCAAGATCACTTGTCGCCAAAGCTTTCCGCCATGGTTTCTGCTGGCCGACTGCTTTGGAAGATGCCAAGGAATTAGTCAAATGCTGCAAAGGATGCCAAGTCTTCAGCTCCAAGCAACACCTGCCGGCTTCTGCACTCAAGACCATCCCCCTCACCTGGCCCTTTGCCGTTTGGGGGCTGGACATGGTGGGCCGATTCAAGACAGCCCGCAGCGGCATGACACATTTGCTTGTCGCCGTGGACAAATTTACCATGTGGATTGAAGCGAAGCCAATCAAGAAGCTGAACGGGCCGACTGCCGTGACATTCATCGCAGACATCACTACTCGCTATGGTGTACCACACAGCATCATCACCGACAACGGCACGAATTTTGCCAAGGGAGCACTGGCACGTTTCTGCGCGACAAAGGGCATCCGACTGGACTTAGCGTCCGTTTCCCACCCGCAGTCAAACGGCCAGGTCGAGCGAGCTAATGGCCTCATCCTCTCCGGCATCAAGCCCCGACTGGTCATACCACTGGAGCGTTCGGCCGGCTGCTGGCTCGATGAGCTGCCGGCTGTCCTCTGGAGTCTGCGTACTACCCCGAACAATTCAACCGGCTTCACTCCGTTCTTCCTTATATATGGTGCCGAGGCTGTCATCCCAACTGACATCGAGTTCGACTCGCCTCGGATCACCATGCACACGGAGGCGGAGGTCAAGGAAGCGCGAGAAGACGGCGTCGACCTGCTGGAAGAAGGCCGGCTATTAGCACTCAGCCGGTCCGCCATCTACCAGCAGGGTTTGCGGCGTTACCACAACCGGAAGGTCAAGCTTGTGCTCCGGCTGATCCAGCGAACAGCCGGCCAGCACAAGCTCTCGGCCCCTTGGGAAGGCCCTTTCGTCATCAGCAAGGCCCTAGGCAACGACTCCTACTACCTGATTGATGCACAGAAGCCAAGAGCACGCAAGAGGGATGATTCCGGCAAGGAGTCGGAACGACCATGGAACGCCAATCTCCTGAGAAGATTTTACAGTTAAAAGCAGTATGTATTATGCTACCTTTTTGTATTAAGTACAAGACAACGGGCCCCCGAGGCGCACTCGGGGACTGCCCTCCTTTATCTATGAATGACGAGTGGCATACCCATGAATGTACTATTACATTTGATTCTCTATCTGGCACCGGGTTCGAGTAGTCGGCCCGGGGACTGGCCGCCTTGAGTTATATTAAAAGTTCTACCTGAAGTCAGACAAGTAGTGTGCCAGCACCCGAGCCCTCTCTTGTTGTAAGTCGCAGCTCGAAGAACCGACTGTCCGACTGGCAAGAGCCAAAGGTAGGAAAGGATGCCCACACGAAAAACGGCTAAGGACTAACGAACTTATATAACACAAGCCGGCCTCCAACCACGCCTACCGGCTATCAAAACAGCCGACTGGCCAGCTTCCCAGTCACTTCGCTACAATCCAAGAAAGCTAGATTACTTGCTCTCCCAACCGGTCAAGCACTTCTCCAGCCATAGACTGCAGAGCAGCTGTCCGGCTGGGAAGGCGGCAACCAAGGGAGGGTAGTAAAGGAAACAGCGAAAGGATGAAAAGCAAAGAACAAGGGAAAGCCAAACACATGCATGATTATATTTACACGTAAGGCTTTCAACAGGCCGACAGTCAATATAGTTCGAATACACCCCCAGTGGGTGGAATTGTGCAAACTTACCAAAATACTGTTCCAAGAGTAATAAAACAGGAAAGTAAAGGTGGCAGATTAGACTAAGGGCGCAGCAGGGGAGCCAGGCTGGTCGGTGGAGACGGCAGCGCCGGCTGGAGGAGTGGCCGGCTGGCGAGTCTTGGCTTGATCATCGCCGGCTGCAGGAGGTGCGCTCGCACGCGCCTTGTTGCTAGAGGCACGGTCAAGCTGAGGCTGACCGGCTGCTCCACCATCTGGCGCGGCACCTTCACCCTCCTCCTCCTCCTCCTCGCCCTCGTCGCTGGAGTCAATCTCCTACGCCGAGTCCTCGCCATCTGCCGGGTTCAGCCCGAACCACTCCTCCGGCTGGGCAACGCCGTTGTCATCCACCTCAGGAGCAAAGGCGCTGGTGTCGGTGTAGTGGGCGATCGCCGAGGCTCGCTGGATGATAGCTGGCCGCACCGGCTCTAGCTCCGTATTGGCCTCCTGCCGCCAGGTGGCCAGCTATTCCAAGCTCAGCTCAGGATACCAGTCCTTGACGAACTCCAGCGCCCGCCTGGCGCCTGACCGAGCCGCAGAAGCCTTCCAGGCCACGAAGCAGCCGGCCGCCACCTCCAGCCAGTTGGCAGTCCGACTGGGGGTGCGGGGAATCACCTCACCGGGCCAGAGAGCGGCCAGCACCTGCACCCCAACACGCTGAAGCCGGCGGAGCATGCGGTGAGCCGGCTGGAGGCGGGCTCGAATCGCCAGGAGTTGTTCCTCAAGCGACCGGCGAGCGTTCGGCGCGATCTTGGCGCCAGCCTGCCTTTGCGCCTCGCGGTGGGCCTCGACGACCTGGTTGGCAGTAGTAGAGTAGCCAGGGAAGTACTCTGCACAAGAAAGAAAGAGAAAGAAGAGAAAAATACCAAGTCAGAGAGTGAACCAAACGGCAAGCGGCAAGCAAGGAACGAAGAAGAGGGCGGCCTACCATCAACCAAGTCTTCGATCTGGACGTAGCCGTTGATCAACGACTGCCTCGCCTCGGCCCAGCTCGCCGCCTCGGTGTCACACTCGGCTTGGAGGGGGGCCTCGCTATCCTGGACCGCCTTCAGGGCCACCTTGTGGCTCTCCTCCTGGTCGGCCAGCTTCTTGACCAGGCGGTCACGCTCCTGAGCCAAAGCGTCGAACTCGGCTTCCTTAGCGCGAAGGGCGGCCTGAGTCCCACCCACCTGCCCCCTCAGTTTGGCGTTGGCCGCTGCAGATATGGCAAAGAAGAAAAGAGCAATAAGAAAGAAGTCGTCAAGAAAGATCCGACCCGACTGCTCAGCAGTCGGACCGAATCTCGGGGACTACACCCAGTGGGTGCACTGAGGCGCCCCCACGTGAGATAAAAGATGAAGCACTTACCCTGGCTCTCAGATAGATCAGCATTCTTCTGGGTCAGCTCCCGAGCCTGGGAGTTGAAGGCAGCCGCGCGGAGGTTGTGGTAGTCCTGCAAGTCAGACAGAGAAGCGAATGAGAACAACATAGCAAACAAAGCGCGCTAAGAAGTTCCAAGCTGCCTTCTCAGCAGCCGACTCGGAACTCGGGGACTACACCCAGTGGGTGCGCTGACGCGCCCCCACGGAAGAAACCAAGATCAAAAAGCAAAAATGGGAAGACTTACCCGAATGGCCGCCCACGTCGTGAGGAACTCGTCATTAAATTGCCTCAATGCCGCGGCCTGGGACTGAAGCCGGTTCCGGACTTCTTGCGCCGCCACATTCACCACGGCCGTCCCTCCACCCGGCGTCCACCCCGAGCTGGCGCTGGCCGCCTCCACGTCCTGGGCCAACGAGCTGGTGCCCGCGGCCTTCTGCGGGTCCGGAGCCGAAGTGGCCTTCCCCGCGCGCTGGCGCGATGGCGACTGGACCACCAGGTCCGTCCTCGCAGCCGGCTCGCCCCCAGCCGATTGCGCAGGCGGCACGTTAGGCCGGCTGCCTTGGGCCGCCCCAGTCGGCGAGGACGGTGCCGCCTCCCTCTCCGGGACGACGACGACGTCCTCCCTCTCCAACCCCGCCAGGTCGCCGCCGGCTTCCTCCGGTGGGGGCTCTTGGACCTCGGGCGCCCGACACGCAGAGGGGTGACAAGCAAGGCCCCCTCCGCTGTCGCCGCGGTTGCATCCTCCGCCTGGGCCTTGGCCACCGTGTCGGCACGCGCCTTCACCGAGTCATCCTCCTCCTGTGCCGCCTTGGCGGCAGCCGCCCTCAGCTCCTCTGCCTCCCGCTCCTCCCGCGCCTCCCGCGCATTTCGCTCCGCTGCCGCTTGAAGCTCGGCGCGGGGGTCCACACAGCGGGTGCTCCCGGATCCTCCCGGCGATCCAACCACGGACGCGGCAGCAACCTGCTCAAGAGAAAGCGGAGCCCTGATTTTTGAGATAAGACAAGGATTCAGAAATCGACAAGAAAAGAAGAAATAGTGTGCAAGAGAATCCACACTTACGCCGACACCATTTGCGGCTGCTTCACCACCTTGCGGAAGCGGGCCGCCTTCGCGGCCGCCTCATCCCGCCTGGTCTTCACCGCCCCGCTGATGGGCTTCTTCGGCCCACTGCCGAACAAGCCCGACGTGGCCCGGCGCTTCTGCCCGCCGCCCCGAGCAGGCGGCGCGGCGGAGGAACCCGCGCCATGGCCGGACGCCGGCTGGCGGCGTGGTACGATTTCCGCCTCGTCGTCATCCGGCCAGTCGTCGAAGCTGGCTCCAAGCCCGGAGCCGCCTACTTCGCCGCCTCCCGCCTCGGTGTTGTCGTCCATGGCGGCCGCCCCCAAGTCATGGTCCTCCAAGTCATGCTTTGCCCGGTCGGGGAGAAATTGGCGATCCGCCCTCGACCCGGCCGCAGGTCGAAGGAGAGGGATCTGCCAAGACGTGCCGATTGGTCAGAGTCGGCCAAGAAAAACTCGACGACAAAACTAAGAGAAGAAAGGATAAAGAGAGCATACCGTAGGCGGGGGATGAGCACGGGAGTACGGCTCCTTGCCAAACCGCCACTCTGCGGAGTGCTTGCAGTTCGCAAGATAATTCACCATATGAGCCACCTCGTCGTGAGGCATATCCTTGGTGCACATCCGACTCGGATCGAGTTGGCCGCTCATCTCACAGATCAGATGAGGGCGGCTTTGAAGCGGAAGCACCCGGCACGCGACGAAGGCGGCCAGCAAGTCGGACCAGTCAGGCCCTCCGACTGGATCATTACCCTGAGTCGGGCGACGGCCGCGGCTCCAGCCGGTGACAGCGTCACGGCCCGATAAGACCACTGGGGCCGCCTCCCAGCCAGCGGGCTGGCTACGTAAGCCGGCAAGTTGACGTAGTCGCCTTGCGGGGCGACGTTCTTCACGTAGAAGTACGACTTCTGCCAGCGCTTCACCGACTAGATCAGCGTGATGACGGGGAAGGGGTTGTCGGCTGCCGGCCTCCGCATCACGATGTAGGCGCCACTCTGAGCTGGCACGCCCTGCATGCGGGAGCCGAGCTTGGTTGAAGAATTCCCCCCAGAGCTCGAGGGTGGGGAGAACGCCAAGAAAGCCCTCGCACAGAGTGACGAAGGCGGACAGCAGCACCACCGTGTTCCGGGTGAGGTGGTGCGTCTAGAGTTGATAAAACTCGAGGAAGGAGCGGAAGAAGGCGCTCGCCGGCAGGCCGAGGCCGCGCAGGAAGTGCGAGCGAAAGATTACCCGCTCGCCTTCCTCCGGCGCCGGCGTGATCTCCTTCTCCGGCGCGAGACGGACCCGCACCTGGTCTTTGCCGGGCAACCGTGGCGTCTTGCGGAGGAAGTCGATGTAGTCCATATGAACGTTGGAGCCATCCCAGTCCCCGCCGTACTGCATGGTGGCGAGAAAGGATGCGGCGGCAGAGGAAGCACAGCCCCGTGGCGGCAAAGCTGCGGGGTGGTGCGAAGTTTGGTGGGACGACGCGGCGGCGAGACACTGCTGCGATGGAAAGGAGGAGGTAGAAGGTGGCGGAGAGAGGAGGAGCGTGCGAGCGCCTACCACTTCCCTTCCTCCCCCTACTTATAGCCTCGTGCGGCGAAGCCGAGGAGGCGAGGCGTGGGTGGAACATGGGATTAACTGCGCCCACTCCCCCACGTCCCGCGATTATTGCGCCCTAACGGCGTGCGGAAACCGCCGCCGGAAGGCGTGCGGACAGCTTTGGGGCACAGAGAATCCGCGCCTGGGCCTAGGCGTAGGAGTGGTGGGCCCCCGGCCTGCGGCGACATCCTGTCACGCGCGTGGGTTGGCAAGCTTTTTTCAGCCGGAGGATGCCACGTGGTTCGCGGGCGGCGAGCGGCCGGCCCGCAGCCCGGCGCGCGCACCAACTGACTCTCGCCTTCAGACTTTAGAAATTTCGCCAAGACGGTGCGCCCAACCGAAGCCGGCTCCCAGCTGCTCGCTCGTCGAGATAAGAAGTTGACCGAGCTTCTCGACCTCCTCTCAGCCTCGAAGCCCAACCAGCTTCGGGGACTACTGTCGGAGTAAATGGCCACGGGTAGCCTAACCGACTCCCCCTGGCTCTTTGAAAAATTATCAGGCCAATCGAGCCTTCAAGCATCCAGAGCATGGGGCTGCCTTCCTCCGGCCAGCTATCCCCAGGGCCGACTACCAGAAGGCGACCCAGCCTCAAAGACCTCCCCAAAGAAAGCTACGAGATGACCGACTCCAAGAAGCCGGTCCCAAGAGGACCGACTCCCAGAAGCCGGCCATGAAGATGGCTGACTCCCATAAGCCGGCCAAGACTGCACCCACCAAGATTGCATCCACATAACGGTGATAAGACGGGGCGTGGCCGCAGTACAGCCGAGTACCCCCAAATCTCGGAACAGGCATGGCCACAGGGTGCCGTACGAGTCCGCCATCCCCCGTCCGGCGCGGCACTGTAGCCATGTTGACCTCAACGTCACCCACGACAGGCGCGAGTCCGACCCACGGGCGGCGGGCCCCTTTAGCCAGAGAGACGCTTGAAGGCAGTCCGGCCTCCCCTAGTCAGCCTGGGGCGTAGCCGGCTCCCAATAGCCGGCTACCTCCCTCCCTCGATAAATGTGCATCATTAAGGAGACAAGACAAGGTGAGGCTACAGTGAGAGCCCGCAAGGCGGCGGCACTGTAGCCACGCTTACCTCGACAAAGGCCTCGTCATCAGAGGCGAGGCAACAGTAACCAGCCGCCGACAAGGCCCCCAAGTGGTGGGGCCGGCCTGTCGGCCAAGAGGCCGGCAGCCGGCGGGACCCACCAGTCGGCGGGCCCCAATGGCCGGCGGAGAAGCCGGCGAGCACAGACACTGACGGCTGGGACCCGCGCCCAGCCGGATTACCATTGTACCCCTGGGGGGTAGGCCTATATAAACCCCCCGGGACACCCATGCAAAGGGTTGATCTCACATAGTTTCACAGACCACATAGAGAGAAAAGGAGAGCTAGCCTTGCCCTTCTTCTTCCCCTAGCCAAACAGCTCAAGGAGCACTTGTAGCTACTTGTATTGATCTAGTGATCATGCCGAGACCCCGTAGAGGAGGACTAGGGGTGTTATGTCCATGGAGAGCCCCGAACATCGGTAAGATCCGCCGGCGTGCATGTCTTCGCCTTATCCCGATTCCAGGCACCGGCGATGTCTTACTGGCTCCCACAATGATAAGCCACCCGTATGTCGCACCTACCACCTGACAGGTTCAATTCTGCAATGCGATGTTCAATTAATGTGGCTACATTCTCTTAGTGCATACCATGTGAAGAATAAATTGAATTTGGCTGTACTAAATACATGAGAAACAAATACAATTGCAATATTTCCATGTTGTTAAGCATGCTTGGTTTGGTTAACTGTCTAATCTTCTATTAGGAGTATGTTATATTGTGCAATGTGGTGCTCAGTTAATGTTTGGTTCATTTGTTGTGGTGTTTAGTTAACTGCTTGGTTCAATTCTGCAATGCGATGTTCAATTGATGTGGCTGCATTCTGTTATTGTATATCATGTGAGGAATAAATCGAATTTGGCTACACTTAATACATGAGAAACATATACAAGTGCTATATTTGCTAGTTCTTAATCATGCTTGGTTTGGATAAATGGGTTTTCCATGTGGCTTGAATTAATCTGATGAATCTGCAATGTGCTTATTTATCATCAACATATTTTACTGATAGCATGCGAACCCTTACTTAACCTGATGACTAACTACCTTATATGTGTTGCAGGGAAACAATGGGAAGCACTGAGGTTTATAAGATGGTACTAACTATTATACCTTGCGTTTTTGTATTCCTTTGCCCCATTTCCAATATAGAGAAGATATTTATGCACATCCTTGTTTTCAGGCTTCACTAATGATTACCTCTCAAACCACCTCTGTGGTCAGGAGGCGAGGAAAGTTTTCATACAACACCCATGGTTCAATATTGAAGTGTTCCTGAAGAGGTCGAAGGATGGACGATCAATCATCCACAAGCACTGGCCTAAAGTTGGAAAGACCTTCAACATGAATGAAGGTTCAATATTCGCCTTCCGCTTCAGCAGTTTTCCAGATGAGATGCATCTCTCTATGTACCGTATATCCTGCTAATTTTGAAAGGTTCTAGATGTTGCATGTGAAACTTGCTGCTGGTGCAGTTGTGTAATGGGGTAGCTAAGTGCTGAAGCTATATCATGTTGTACTCTGAAGTATTTCAATTATGAAATCCAGCTTCCTTAATATGGAAATGGAATATATTATGTTCTTAATATGAATGTCAATTAGATTAGTAAATGGATTATTAATAATAGGGCAATTAGCCCGCTAATTGGCCAATTAGCTTGCTAATTGGGTTTTCCTATTGCAAACGGTTAATGAGAAACCACCGTGGGCGATGACCTCAGGCAACGCACACAGTTTATAGGAATAAACCGTGTTGGATCAATGAACAATCACACACGACATTCTCTTCAAAATTGTTTGCGTTACGCCACCTTGCGCAAACGTTTTCCTTGTAGTGACTGTGTGGTCTGTATATACGAACGGAAACCTTTAGTGGTGACTGGCTGTGTGGGATGTACTGACGGCCGCAAATGATTTCGCCTGTATAATTGTATTTCTTTTGAGCACTACTTTACATATTTCTGTATTTGAGTGCTCACCGGTCGCACACGACCTCATTTTGCCGAGCGTGTGTGCCAGTAGGGCATATCCTCAACGGTTTCTGGGTTGTGTGGGAAGGACCCCCCTATCGCCCACACTCACTTGGCAACGGTTTCGAATGCCATCGCGGAAAGGGGTTAAAACCATTTGTTTAGGACCGACGCGCACCAGTGATGGTGTGTCAAGTTAATAGGAGCTGGCTTGGCAAGCGGTGGAATATCCTTGTCGGGGCTCCTCCTCCTCGCGACACCATATGATGCATTTAATTCTTTTTGTCCTAACTAGCAGACTTGGGCATGATAGCACTATTCGCTATCTAATCACTAGATAATGACTGTTTTGCCATTGTGTTAACCCCTTAAACTGTAAAAGGAGGGCCATGGCAACCTTTACAAGGGTTCAAACCCATTCCAACTCCACGCACACTTGCTCATGTAGCTGCCTTGCACCTTACCGGGCGAAAGCGCTCCTTTTACTTGTGTACCCACACTGGTATGCGTTGGTGCTATACAAACGGTTTTTAACCCCTTTCCGCAACGGCATTTGGAACCGCCGCCAAGTGAGTGTAGGCGATAGGGGGGTCCTTACCACACGACCCAGAAACCATCGGGGATAGGGAGCCAAGATGCATATACAGTACTTGTACTTGTTTGTGCTCGCATTGCCATCGCAGTCGGTATTCTGTGGTGCTACATTTACAATGCGCAGCCCATCACGAACGGTTCACTATTATAGAACGTGTATGATAAGCATACAATCACACACATGCCAAAAACCTTATGCGATAACTAACACTACAAAAAAAGACACATCCCTGACATTTTGGGCCGAACGAAAAAAAATTATGTCATGCTTATGACACTTCTATGACGATAATTGTGACAAAACCCGGTATCATCATAGATGTGGTGGGCTCCTACTTCTATGACAAAAAATCATGAAAGAATGGGCTTTTCGTCCTGGGCGGGCCGGAGACGCAGCTGCATGACATTCTTTGGGCCGTCCATGACGGAAAAAACCATGGTAGAAGCGAGGGCGAGGAAAATATCGGGGGAGTTCCCGGTTACGGTGGGTGGTCGGGGGCCGAGCGATGCGCGTTTCTCTTGTATGTACGCATGTGTCTGCGAGGCGTTGCGCTCTAACTGAACCCGAGCAAGGCGTTGAGCTCTAACTTAACCCGAGCGATTGGACTAGCTACGTTACTGAACCCGAGCGATCGATCTCTTGCTGTTAACTGAACCTGAGTGATTCCTTCGCTACTACTGCTAACTGAAGCCAATCGATGCTGCCTCTTGATGAACAGTGAGTGTTGTTGGGGGTTTGGATGAACAGTTCCCGGTCGGGGGTTGGATGAACAGGACCCCATGGTGTTGCCCCTAGATGAACAGGACCCGATCGATCTAGCCGGTGGATGAACATGACCCCGTGGAGGGCTGGTTGAATGGTAGCCGGTGGAGGGCTGGATGAACAATAGCCCATGGAGGGGTGGTTGAACAGGACCCCGTGGAGATGGCTGGTTGAACAGTAGCCGGTGGAGGAGCGCACGGTGGAGGCTGGATGAACAGGAGCCCGTGGATGAACACTCACAGGTGGAGGCTGGAGGAGGTCGACGGTGGATGAACAGTAGCCCGTGGAGGCTGGAGGAGGTCGACACTGGAGATGAACAGTATCCCGTGGAGTCCCGTTTTGTGGTACGTCACACCCCTCCCAATGAACAGGTCCCCGTTTCGACCGTAGCGCTCCAACACAAGTCCGTTTCCTCCGTTTTGCGGTACGCCACACCCCTCCCGATCAACAGGACCCCGTTTCGACCAAGAGAAGTCTGTTTCCTCCGTTTTGCGGTACCCCAGACCCCTCCCGATGAACAGGATCCCGTTTCGACCGTGGCCGGTCAAACACAAGACCGTTTCCTCCGTTTTGCGGTACGCCAGGCCTCGTTTCCATTGGCTGTTCCGTCCAAGCCGGTTGGCTCCCGATGAACAGCACGCGTTCCGTTGCCTCTCGATGAACACGACGCATTCTGTTGCCTCCCCATGAATATGACGCCGACGCAGTTTCTCCGTTCCGACCCAGCCATGTACACGAGCCATGGCCGTACGTATGTGCGAGTAGGTGTTTGAGACCCCGCCCGTATGTACGTACGTGGCCGTATTTTCTTTCTTGCACCCTGACTGTACATACGTGTACATGCTACATGCGCGCCTCTACTACGACACGTGCCCTTCCTTACACGGCCATGGTTCATCGCTGCAGCCTACAGACAGACCAATCGTATGTACGTACACGTTCACAACCAAAATGACAACGCTACGTATGCTTCGACTAGGTGGGTCCTAACTGTCAGGCACTTCCTTCCGTGCAAAGATGTAGCTGGTGGGTCCCAGCAATTAGGGGGAAACGTTGTTTTTCTGCGAAATACAGTGGCCTGTCCGGTGAGTCCCTGCTGTCAAGTGGAGGAATAATTATTTTGCGCATAACAAGGAGGCACTTCCTTGCTGCTGCCGTGGACCTAGCTATCAGCCTCTCCACGTACAGTAATCTCCCGATGGAAGTCGTTCCTTGACAATGTTGGCCACGCCGCGCAGAGAGCACCAGGGCGGTGGACGACAGTGAGGCCTATGAAGGGGATGACGTGGAGCCGGGGAAGAAGAGGTAGTCGATGCCCACGCGGAGAGGAGTACGAGGGTTCACTGGTTCGGCTTCAGTGAGAGGCTACCGTCACCGCAGGGCCTGGCCAGCGGTGGGAGTAGTAGGGGGCGGTGAGGCCACCGCGCCAGCACAGCCGGCCACGGGAGGCAAGAGCACGCGGTACGACCGGCGCTGCTTTGGGCGGCTGGACCAAGAAGACCAGAGGTTGAAGATGCACTATGGCCGTTGGATGGACATTGTACGGTCACTGGAGGTAGAATCGTTCATATTGACTAAGTTGACAAAGCCCTCCGTCCCCATCAACTTAGTAGGCCCACAAGTCAGCCTCCCACTATGCTGGGTCCCAGCTAGCAGGGGGTATTCATTTTTTTGAGCGTAATAAGGAGGCACTTCCTTGCATGCGAAGATATAGCTGGTGGGTCCGACCTGTCAGCGGGGGGAACGTTTTTTCACGAAATACAGAGCCCTTTTGGTGGGTCCCAGCAGTCAGGTGGAGGAATCATTATTTGGCGCGTAATAAAGAGGCATTTCCTTGCGTGCGGCCGTGGACCCATCTGTCAGCCTCTCCAGGTACAGTCCACTTCCGATGGATGTCGTTCGTTGACCGCGTTGACCTCGCCGCGCCGAGAGCACCAGGGCGGTGCACGACGGCAAGGCCTAGGAAGGGAACAACACGGAGCCAGGGAAGACTCAATAGTTGTTTCCCATGCGGAGGGGAGTACGAGAGTTTACTAGTTCGTCTGCCGTCGCCGGAGAATAACAGCAGGTTTGGGTGAGTAGAGGGATGGCTAGGCCAGCGATGGGAGTACGATGGGGCGGTGAGGCCTGCGCAGCAGCATAGCCGGCTGCGGGAGGAGGGAGCAGGCAGTCCCGCCGGCGATTGTTTGAGCGGCTGTGGAAGGAAGAGCAGAGATTGAAGAAGCGTGATGGCCATTGGATGGACATCCAACATTCACTGCTCTCGTGTGTTGACTAAGTTGACACGGCGTTGCGTGTGCGTCAACCTTTTTTTAGGAAAGCATATGTGTCAACCTGTAGTAGGTGCACAAGTCAGCCTCAAATCTGTGGAAAATAACATTACACCCCAAATCTGTGGAAAACAGCATTACAACCCATCTGCCATTATTTCTAATAATTTACAGCCCATTTGCTAATTCTTAAGAATTTTTTTGAGCCCATCTTCTATTTGTTATCATTACACCCCATATTGTGGCCACAGTTAAAAATTATATGAAATTTTGCATATTTCGGTGCAGTCAACTGTTTTTAATCCTGAAATATAGAGTCACATTCAAACTATTTTGAAAATAATTTATATAAATATAAAATCCAAATAATTTAACATGCATAAAAATCAATGATATTTAAAATCTTGTAATGAAAAAAGAATGAAACTAATTCCCGGTTTGATGTGTATTAAAAATGTATAGCCCATTTCTGGGCAAATCGAATGAAACTCTCCTCATCTTGAAAGATTTGCAGCCCAGCAGGGCTGATAAAGCAAGTAGGCCTCATTTGGGTATTTCTTTTAAAAAAATAGAACTGGGCAAGCTATTTTCGGCAAGAAAAAAACACAACTGGGCTCATGATGTGGTAAACATAAATAAAACCCTGGCTAGACGGGCTACTGCCCCCGCACAGCCCCGTTGTTACCCTGATCCGTCGCTAAAACTAGTATAAATAACAACGGCTTGTTCCTAAAAAAAGTAAATAGCAACCGCGCGACCTGCTGGGTCCCTGGTGTTAGCCGCTCGTTGTGTAATTCTCTCATTTATTGACTACGTTGACAATGGCATGAGCCCCAGATGTCCAACCATTAGGAGGGACCATTTTTTTGGGCTTGTAATAACGAGGCACTTGCTTGCGTACTACCATGACGCTGGTGGGTCCCTACTTTCAACCTCTCCACGTATAGTCAGCTCCTTGTTCCTCTCGGTTGTTGACGACGTTGACAATGCAAGAGGGCGGTGCACCGCGCACGACGAGCGAACTAGGGCAGAGGGCGACGGCGTGGCCTCGGACGGAACGGACAGGAGCCGTGGAAGATGCGCCGATCCAGTCGCAGGCGGAGGGGAGTAGGAGGGTTGACTTGTTCGGGTGCGAGTGCATGTTGGGGCTGACGTCGCCGGAGAATAATAGGACGTGTGGGGGAATAGAGGGAGGGACTGGCCAACGTTGGAGGGTACGGTAGGGCGACGGAGGCGCAGCCAGCCATGGGAGGCGGGAGCTGGCGGAGCCGACGGGGTGGTTTGGTTTGGGCGGCTAGAGGAAGAAGACAAGAGATAGAAGATAGACGACAGATGTTGGATGTCAATCCAACGGCTGGTAGGCAGAATCGTTTGTTGACTAGCTAGTAAGTCGACACCACCTTGGATACGCTATTTCCTTGTGGGTCCCAAATGTCAGAATCCAAATCTGTCACGGTCATGCAGCCTTTCCTATGAAAATTTACAACCCATTTGGTGTGGTAGTTCGAAATAAGTTTGTGGGTGCTGGTGGGGGTTAATCACTTGGCTTCTGTAATGCACAGTGAGCTCAAGCAGCCTGCGAGACTGATGTTATTTACCTTGGTTGGGATTTGTTACAATATTTCACTCTAAATTAAACGAATGGCAAGACATTTGCCTTGTTCCAAGAATCACAGCCGAGTTGAAAAGGGCAAGAACATCTAAATCCAACTTACAAACTATACAAAAGCACGAGGGTTAATTGTTCATCAGGTTTAGACAAAACCCAGGTTGAAAAGGGCAACAACATCTAACTCCAGCTTTGTTTTCGGCAGTCACAATCAAATGGATTGGTCAGGTCCATAGAATGAACATCCTGGGTTGTAAAATTTACTAGATTATGACCACAATATGTTGTAAATAGAAGCCCAGCACATTCAGAAGCTCTTTTGCCCACCTGAAACTCCCTTTTTTGCTCTTCGACATACCCATCTGTCAAAACCATGCTACTGATAAACTTAAGCCTGATGGACAATAGTAACCTCGCATTCAGTAGGAAGAATGTGCCAAATCTAGTGTTTGCATGGTTGGGTACATATCGTTCTAGCGTTATTGTCTTCAATCGAATGTCATGAGAAGTGAGAAAATCCCAGTGCTTACGAATCCACCGATTGGTTATAACTTTCTTACCCTGTCCTGTTGCCTAAATAGACATGAAGATCGAAAACAGTTAAGGTCTAAAAAAAGAGTCTGGAAAGAGCAACAGCTGAACGGTTAATTCTAGTACACTATATGCGGGTTTCCAATGTGCGTGAAATTATCACCTTTATATACAACTTCTCCAGACATGGAAAGCATTGCAGCAAGCCAATAATCCTGTTCAGATCAAAACTATTCATTTGGATATATAAGATCTTGACAGAATCCAGCACCATTGATAGGCTATCCATGGAGAAACTTTTCATTGAGCATAGAACATAATATTAGTACAAAACGTGTACTCCGAGATGATATATAACTTATGCGCAGAAATTTAAAATGCAGCTTATGGTTACAAGTGTAGATGATAATATAAAGTACCTGAAGCACTATGGAGTGAAACACCATATTGAAATGAGCACAGAGATCATGTATTACACCCAAGGTCTCCGGTTTAGGCGCAGAGAGGACGGTTATTTGCGAAGGTGAATAACTAGAATCAAGGATCAACCTTTGAAGTGAAGGGGCATCTTGGATGATGAGCTGCCTTTCGTCAAAATAAATTCCAATTCTTACAAGGTTAGGTGACTTTATTTGGAGACAACCGATTCTAACTATGAAAACAAGCACCAAGAACTCCAGGGCAGGGCAACTGGAGTGGATGATGTTGTCCAATGAGGCCTCCGATATACGAACCCGCACAAGTGAAAGTTTCTTGAGAAATGGGAGTCGAAGGTTTAGTACCAGATTGTCTGGTAGGTAGCACGGCGTAAAGGTGGCGGTGTGGAGAGAGGAGGAAAACTGCGAGATGGACATCGGTGCTCAGGGCACATGTAGATGGCGTTCGGTATCTGGTAGGTGATATCTAGGGGAATAGTAGAACTCAAGCAGCTGTAGTTCTGTGAATTCAGGGGATTTCAGCCAGGCGTCCACCATGCAGGGCATGGTATGCTTGCTCAGGTAGCATGACGGGATGCAGAGGCTTTGAACGGAGCCCTGGTGGGAGGAGATGATGGCTCTAGGGATTTGAAAATCATTGAAGAGAGATAGCTGACGACAGTCGAGATTAAGGGACACGACGGGCCATAGAGGGCGCCACCGAATTGAGAGGACTTGGGTGCGGCAGTAATCGTTGGTGGGGAGAAGCGAGATGATCTCCCCAAGGACGGCGTCCGGGAGATCGCTGATGCGGTCCACCCGAGATTCTACGGGTTCCTGGGATCCAGTGGGGGTGGGGTCGCCGCTTCTCCCCGTGCTACCGGGTGCAGGATCTATAATAGGCGTCGCCGCTGGCAGGAGCCTCATCTTCTTGGCGCTGGGGTCAGCCGACTCCATTTTCCTCGAGGGCGTCGTGTCGCCCTCATGGATTTGAGCAGAGTAAGGAATGATGAGCCTAGTTGTAGTGCGAGTGAAGAAGAAGGGGAGCTGGGGGTTTTTCTATAGTAGTGAGGAAGAAGGGGAGCTGGGGTTTTCTGTAGGAGTGAGGTGAGGAATTTGGGGGTACGAGTGGAGCGAGCTGACATGAGGTGGGTGGGAGTGAGGAGGAAGAAGAGCGCCCAGGTTTTTTTGGGCGCGGTGTGCTGGGTGTGGGTAGCGCCTCTCATTAAGTAAATATATGGGCTTTTGAATTGATTTTATTATTTACTAGGGTGGATTGGCTGTTTTGTCTTCGGCCCAGAGAAACAATTACTACTAGTACAGTGGAGACACTCTACAGCTACCCAGAAAAACAATTACTACTAGTACAGTGGATACACTACCACTTCTGGCTCCTCCTAGGTCATCGAAATCTCTCCCTCTACTGAATGCCGTTTTACTTTTGTTCACCGACATGCAAGCCATGCCGCGCGCGGGCCCAAATGCCATCTACCAAATTAGAAGGCAGTATGCAGGCGGAGAGTCACCCCAGTCCTAGAGCAGCAGTAATGAGCCGTCGTATCACAAAACCCCACCACCCCGCAGTCTAAGTTTGACGGACGAAGCAACAATCATTTCACTCTTCACTGAATCGCCTTCTCCCTCACCGTCTTCAAGAAAGCCAACACTCGCATCTGCCACTGTTCTTCTCTCCCAACGAAGGGAAGGTAAGCGGATATGTGATATTGGTATATTTTCATTCAGAGAAAAAAAGAACTTTTGCAGAGCAGTAACCGATGCTCACTCTCTTGTTTGTTTCATTGTCATTGCGATTGTGTTTTCCTTTCAGCGGTCTCCTAGTATTCGTCAGTTTCATGATGGACCAATGAGAACCAGGCAAAGATCTACCGATATTGGAGCAGATGCGGGAGGCTGATCCCCACGAGACAGAGAGCTCCAAGAAGATGGAGGCAGCCACCGAGCCGACCCCAGATATGCACACGGCCAGTACTGAGATGGTCAACGCCCCGTTTGAGGTTACAACCCCCGTGGCACTGCAGGAGCAGTTTTCCCCCTTCGAGGATGTGTCCCCCCTGAGCTGCCCAAGGTGATTTTCTTCTTTGCCGATCTCGATTGTGATTTTTCATCTAAGTATGTTGCGATGAATAATGCAAAATTTTATTAGCTTCGATGCCATGCTATACATAGTGGTTTAAATAACTTGTGTTTCTTATATTGGAAAGTAATTCAGAATTTGTTTCTATTTCAATTAGAGCCCTGATGTAGACAAGGATTGTGTGGTTGTACATGTCCCACGCTATGAGGCGGATGACCTGAATATACGCACTCGGAAAACAGAGTTCTTAGGCTGTTGGATCCTAGAAACCATTTGCACTTATACCAATGTCGAGATGTATTCCAGCCTCACTGTTGTCAGGCGTGTTGTCCAGGGTGTACTGAAGCACAAGAAGTTCAAAGCTACTACTTCATTTGTGAGGCATACTGTTCTTGTCAAGCTTACGTAGGAAGATGATGTGGCATGCCTCCACAAACAAGTTTATGAGTGGCAAGGCCACAAGGTTATCTTCATGAAGGTTCAGAAGATTGAGCTGCTGTCGGACGTCCTCGATGATGTTCATGGCAAGGTTTGTCTTGTGTCCAGCCCAAATTAGATCGAGGCATGAAATAGTTGCCCCAGCTAGTGTTTAATAGTAGTTTGGATTGTGTCTAATTATCTGAACCTTGCCTATTATCGAGCCCTCTGGGCTAGTACTTTGTTTGAATCCGTCCATGGGAACTGCTGCTACTTTTGTGTGCCCATGAATCATGTGAGAACAACCATAATTGTTGCCGAAACAGATGCGTCGTCACTAGTTTTTTCATGACTATGGCATGGTAAGACATAAGTTGTCACGGTTTATCATACGAGCAGTGTGTGTTTGATGAAATAGAGTACTCATTCGAGAAATGTGCGCGGACATATACATAAGTACTTGTAAACACTGTTGGTGCTACCCCACTGGTAAGCAGTTGTTCAAAATACGGCCGATTGGCTCAGCTCGCTTCAAGACTAGGTTATCGACCAGCTAACAATCAATAATCTGTTGTCCGACATATAAGCACCTACGTATCTTGTTACAGTGGTTCATGCAGGTAACTGAGGCCACAATGTAAATTCCAAACGTTCACACGCTAGTCCAGCATTCATCTGGAACACTCAGATTAAACTCGGCTTCATAAAAAACTTGAAAAGCATAAGTTAAGCAATTTTATACATCTCAATGATTCATAGAACATAACAAACATATACTAGTTCACAGCAAAAGACAAAGTTGTGAGAAGGTTTACAAATCAGGAAAAAACAAGGAAGGCTTCTCTGAGCAAAGGGCCTCCCGGCAGGCTTAAATTTCCTGGAGTTCACTCTGGTTTTTCTTGTTGCCACCATCCAGGGTTAGGTTCTCTCATTCCAGAATAACCAATTATAATTCTATTCTTAGCTGGAATGCTGAACTGGACCATGTAGTGTACTGACAAGGTGAAATTCTTGTGCATTCCACTAAATTTAAGCACCGCTATTTGCAGAAATAAACTGACCACAATGCCTCTTGTCCGTGCACCTATCCCAAAAACCTCTGTGCAGCCGTGCCAGCTAGTCCTCGGTCCATGGATCAACTCATAGAAAGTGCATTCCAGACTAGGATGCAGTTGTTTTCGCTCGTCCCTGCAATGCAATCAGGAAGTAAAATGCATGAATCAGCTTCTTTTAGATTGCTTTGGTCACTCTACCTAGTTACTACCAATGTAGGAATACCTGGAACACTGGTGGTTAGAGGACGGCAGCTAGGAATAGCCATCTCATTTTGTGCAGTTGTACTAAAACTGAGGTGTGTACTTTTGATTACGCAGATAGAAACGATATGGAGACACACATCACTGTATGCGCAAATATGAAATACAGTTATTTAAACAGTGACAGATATTTGTAGTGGCATATGATTAACAATATCATCTATTGTGTTATAATTGGCACTAGATTGACAGTATGAAAGTGCCCTTAAGTAAGCAGCATCACATCACATCAACACTGCCACTAGATTAACATGCAGAACAATAGCATTAGTATTACTGTCATGAGAGTAGCACATGGTCAGTAAATGTGCAATCAAATTTGTGCAGTTCCACTGGGATGAAGCAATGTTAGCGGTGTGAGATTCAAGTGTAACTACAAAAAACGGTTCATGGGAATTAAAGAAAGAAGGAAGCACTTCATAAAATGGTGGTGGCATTGCTTCAATTTATCGACGGCACTAGACCATTACTTATAGTGACATTAGGCGGCATTGCTTAATGCTTCATGTGATTTTACATTAACGATAGCGATATGGGCGTAGGGACAGCAGGGGCATAAAGTGGCGAGGGAGATGTGGTTGCCGAGAGAGGAAAACACTTAGGCAGCAGGGGCATTTCTCATTTACGTTATCCCCCAACACCCCTCACTTTCTTTCCTTTTTCAACCAAGAGACAGGTCCACTTCCCCCCACCCTTCGCCATCCACCATGCTTTCTTTGCCTTTTCAACCAAGAGACCGGTTGGGTAGCCAGTATCTACTACTGTCCCCCGTTTCCTCTTAGAACCAAGTCCTAGATTCATGTTACAGCTTTCCCACTTTCTTCCCTGTTTGAACCAACTTTTAGATTCGACTGCATGAACTAGCTTTACCTCTAATAATAGTAAAAGTATACGTGGCTTTGGAACAGCCGACGAAAGTACAAAAAGATCCACACGCAGCCACGTGGGGAGCTGGGGCAGTAGAGCAAGGCAGGTTTCGAAGGAATATATACTGAGGGTCGTCGGCATGTGGCAACAACGGCATTGGGAGGCCGCATCTTCGCCACAATACCACAGGGAGGAAGAAGGGGTCGGAGGCCCTCCCGAGCCGGCGCTCTCTCGGAGAGAACGGCATGGCCGCTGATCAGGACGCACGGGCAGCCGTTGGTCTCCTCCCGCTCCGCCGACGACACCGTGAACGGTGCACCTACAAGCCTGCCTCGGTCGAGGTGGTCCGACCGGATTTGTGACCAGTCATGAGTAGAGAGAGAGAGTGTGGCCACCTATGTCTTGCTTAGATCTGGAGAGCATGAGAAAGTGAAAGAGAGGAACCCTAGTAAAGCAAGCGCTAAGGCTCCTGCTTATATATATAGTGGAGTGATTTTGTTGTACCAACTTCAAAAAAATGCGCTCCAACATGTACCCGCGAGTGGGTGTGAGAGAACTAGTGCGTGCGTGCACCGCTTCTGTTTGTGAGAGTACAATATACTACGCCCAAAGAACGTTCGCCACAAGAGTAATAGTATAAGTGTGTGACGTGTGAGCTAATAAGAGGTGTGCGACGCCTTTTGTTTTTTAGAAGTTCTGAGGGTAGGGTGTGAAGAGCACATATGTGTGTGAGGTCTACCTGCAGATAGACAGTGGGTGCAAGAGGAGTCGGGAGAGTCATGACTCGTGAGGGTGCATGTGTGTGTGAGAGAGAGGGGGCACGTATCAATGCAATGCATGTGTCCGTAAATCATTATCCGACAAACGTTCGCCACAAGTCGTTTCCTGACGAACGCCGTAAGAACCGTTAGATCGGCATCCGACAGTGTCAGTTTTGAAATGTCATTTAATAGAGCAGCCACTCCTCCTACCCACAAATCTTCCACGTGAGTATTAGCAACTTCCGTATGCTCCTCCCTCCGTTCCTAAATGCAGTGCATATAGCTTTATTGAAAATTCGAACCTCGCAAACTTTTACCGAGTTTTCGTGTACCAAAATGCACATATAGAATACCCATTATATATCATTTCATTCATCTTCGAGAGGTAACTATATATATGGGGGAGGAGTCTACAAAGAAAGACCATCGTAACCATCCTTTGGTGTGGAGGAATATCATAGGAACTCTATATGATAGGATTTTTATAGGATTTTTTCCTTTAGAGCCCATTGGTTCATAGGAACAGATTCATATACTCCACATTTCAAAGGAAATAAACATGATATCATTTTTATAGCTTTAGAGCCACTTGGTTCATATGAATGGATTCCTATACTCCCATAATTTTGAAGGAAAATAAACATTAGCGTATATTCAATAGAAAAGTTCCTATGATGTGAACCAAGTGACATCTCTTTTCTAATCCCTCCTCATAGGAATTGAGATACATGTCCTCTCTAGATTCAATAGAAAAGTTCCTATGATGTGAACCAAATGACATCTTTTTTCCAATCCCTACTCATAGGAATTGTGATACATGTCATCTCTTTCCCTACAACTTCCATGTATACATCTTCTATTCCTAAATAGCTAGTACAACCCACTAGTAGCTTTTTTCCTAGACATGCAACTATGGCACAAGAACACGTCAGGCATGCAAGTCATAAATCACATTGTTTTTCTACTCTATGCATGCAAGCACCGCATCATCAATTCGTGCATGTTACATAAGTTATTTCTTGCATTAAATTTTGTATTGACAATTTATGTGCTGGTCATGTGCACACATATGTAGTTCACATTCACATTTTTGTTAGAAATGTCATTCTTTTAACTACAATTCATTTTTTCTCTTTATACTCCCTCCGTCTAGGTGTGTAAGTCATCTTCCGAAAACCAAATAATCCCAAAACACAGTGGCACGGTACATTAACTCCCTCCTCATTTCTTGTTTCGTGACATATAAACCAATAAGAGATGTGGGCCGTTTATGCTTTCAATGGCTTGAGACTTTCAAACATGACATGTAGTGGTTAATTCATTGCATGGAATGCTATTAACTAGCAAAAAACCTAAGATGATTTATACACCTAGACGGAGGGAGTATTACATTTTTTTTCATTTTAAGCATACATTCACTTCCCATTAGTTATAGATGTTTTTGGAGGAACTTTTATGCATTATCTATACCTATACCCTATATAGTGTGCGAATAACTTTGAAAGATGGTCGTTGCATGAAGGTAATCCGATAGTGCAGAGATGGCAAATCCGAGCACTACTGGCCGTTGGATATCATTAACATTCCACCAGATTCTGCCACATGTACAACCTAGAAGACTCCATGGTTGAACTTAAGCATAATGCACAAACCTCAAAACACAGGCACTTCTCCTCTATTCTAGAATCTTCTGTACCATAATTGCCGAAACTTTTTTTTTCTAAATGAATTTCCATTATTTGTTTTTTAGTTTATACTTTACAATGCACAATCCCATGAATCCTAACCTTTTTATAAAACTAATTGATTTTTAACGAGATGAACTATAAGAACTAAATGAACATCTACATCATGCATATATGACTGAAAGCTTTACATGCTATAGTGTGTATTTATTCATAATTTGGTTTCCAAATCTCATGCGTTTAATGCATGTGTACCTTACTAGTTTTGAGTAGAGTAGTAAATTTCACGCGACCGCGGGTATAGCAAAATGCAGGGCCCATGCATCATTGCCTTTCAGTCGAACCTACGTCCACAATTTTTTGTATGTACGTATATCTCCACTGGTCCCAGAGGGAGTCCTGGACTAAGGGGCCTCGAGCGTTTGGCCTGTGTGACGTGGGCCGGACTGATGGGCCATGAAGATACAAGATAGAAGACTTCCTCCCGTGTCCGGATGGGACCCTCCTTTGTGTGGGTGGCAAGCTTGGCGTTCAGATATGAAGACTCCTTCTTCTGTAAACCGAATCTGTACAGCCCTAGGCCCCTCCGGTGTCTATATAAACTGAAGGGTTTAGTCCGTAGAGCAGAATCACAATCATACAGGCTAGACATCTAGGGTTTAGCCATTACAATTTTGTGGTAGATCAACTCTTGTAATCCTCATATTGATCAAGATCAATAAAACAGGAAGTAGGGTATTACCTCCATCAAGAGGTACGGAACCTGGGTAAACATCGTGTCCCCCATCTCTTGTTACCATCGACCTTAGACGCATAGTTCGGGACCCCCTACCCGAGATCCGCCGATTTTGACACCGACATTGGTGCTTTCATTAAGAGTTCCGATGTGATGTCGAAGATAGGATTGATGGCTCGCCTTGCTATCCAGGACAGTATCACGTCCGGAGGAGCCCTGGCCTCAGGCCAAACCCTCTGGCTGGGCGGCTTTACCATGACCGCCCGTTCGGCTGCCAAGCCGATGATGACTTCTCAGGTCATCGAAAATCTTCTCCGGCAGAGCTATCGTCTTTAAAAGAACTCCTGGATCGCATTGCCGCCATGGGGGTCGCTACAGACTATGATCAGATTGGGCTTAAACCCGATCAGAGAGAAATCAAATCTCCGTCAATCACCCATCAGATAGCGATCGTAGAGGAGCAAAACAACAACTCTTCCCCTTTGTTGAAGACGAGTTGTGTTCGGATTTCCGAGCTCGAAGAGCGGGATACTTGTCTGCTGGACGACACCCCCGGTCCTTCGAACCTAGAATCGGGCGTCGGGCCTGGAAAATCGCTTAACACCCCGGAGCCCGAACTAATAAGCTCAGAAGTTTCTCAAACTCCGGACTCCAAATTGGGTCAGGGTTCGGATTTAAAGCCACCCACCCACCACAAGCAATACCCGCCAAGCAATTCTGGTCCTCCGGATATATGCGACCTCATGTACGTACGGCAGCAGTCTCAGGAAACAGTCCATCAATTTTGGGCCAGATTCCTCCTTGTCAACGACAATATTAAAGATTGCCACGACAAGGATGCGATTTCAGTATTCTGCAATAATTGCACGGACGAAGGAATCCTCAACACCATCAACCGCCGTCGTGTATTACACTTCGCCGACTTGGCAACCATAGTACAGAAGTCCTGTGCAATGGAAAGTGCCTGGAAAACTCAGACAGCTCATTGGGAACCACCGATCTCCACTCAACCCCTCTAGCGGGCAAAAAGTATGCACCCTCGCGGGACACCTGACCCCATAGTGAAGAAAACTAAGCCCAATACGGGACGCTGAACCGTTATGGAGGGATGGCTCGACAGGCCATGCAAAATACACACGACACCGGATACCGTACCAACCCACAGCCTTAGAGCATGTTGGATACTCCGGCAAGTGGCCAAGAGCGTGAGGATATCCTCACCAAAAACACCTCAGAGCAACGGCCCCCGGAAGATGACGACCTCAGAGTATTGACGGTCTTTGAGACTTTCGCTTCAAACAATCGGCGCAAGAGGGCATTCCGCGACCTCGCCGAAGTCTGCCAAGTCGCACCAATAAACCCCTAGAACGACACGGCCATAACTTTCAATGCCAGTGACGAACCAAAATTCCGGTCAGTTCGGGCACCAGCCGCCTTGGTCCTCAATCGAATTGTGGATGGCTTTCGTCTCACTAAAGTGCTCATGGACGGTGGCAGCGGACTAAACCTTATCTACGAAGACGCACTCAATAAAATGGAAATAGATAGGAGCCGCTTCGAGCAAAGTAATATGACCTTCTGAGGAATCATTCCCAGCCGGGAGGCGCGATGCACGGGGGAAATTACACTCGACATGGTATTCGGCACGCCGGAGAACTATCGGTCCAAAGAGATAACCTTCCAAGTGGCCCCTTTCAACAGTGGATATCATGCCCTATTGGGGCGAGATGCATTCACACACTTCGAAGCTATACCTCATTACAGGTACAAGACGCTCAAGATGCCGGGGCCCAACGGTATTATCACTCTCGCCATTGATCCGGACATAGCACTCCGGGCCAAAAACAAAACTGCATCACTGGCCGTCGAGGCACTATCCGAGGCCCTCGTGGCTGAGGAGTTAACCGCACTACGCTCCACGGTGGATAGGGACGACGTAATCCTTGATAAGCGACCCAAATCCACCTCCTTCAAACCAGCAGACGAAATAGTCAAATTTTAGGTCCACCCGACGGACCCCAAGAAGACAGCTTCCATCGGGGCACGCTGCACTACGAGCGTTCCTGCGTGAGAACTGGGACATATTCGCCTGGGACCCTTCTGATATGCCAGGAATCCCACACATGTTGGCCGAACACAGCCTCAATATATTGAAGGGATTTAAGCCGGTCAAGCAAACACTGCGGCGCTTTTCTGAACCCAAACGAAAAGCTATGGGGGAGGAGCTAGCCAAGTTAATAGAGGCCGGATTCATCAGAGAAATAAAACACCCGGACTGGCTAGCAAACGTGGTGATGGTGCCAAAGAAGGATAAATCCTGGCGCATGTGCGTTAATTTCAAAGACCTCAACAAGGCCTGTCCTAAGGATCCCTTCCCCTTCCCCCGCATTGATCAGATTATCGATGCTACTGTAGGACACGACTCACTGTGTTTTCTCGACGCATACTCCGGATACCATCAAATCAAAATGAAGGAGTCCGATCAAGCCGCAACGGCATTCATTACCCCATACGGGCCTTTCTGCCTCAACACTATGCCCTTTGGGCTTAAAAACGACGGCGCCACCTACCAACGCATGATTCAAACATGCCTGGAGAAACAAATCGGCAAGACAGTTGAAGCATACGTGGATGACGTCGTCATCAAGACTAGGCACGTCGAGTCATTAATAGACGACCTGCGTCTCACATTCGAGAACCTCCGTACATATGACATCAAGCTCAATCCGGAAGAGTGTGTTTTTGGCGTTCCTGCTGGAAAACTGCTGGGCTTCATCGTTTCCAATAGAGGAATTAAGGCAAATCCAGCCAAAATCCGAGCTTTGTCACAATTGGCTACACCAACAGACCTTAAACAGGTCAAAAAACTAGCCGAATGCATGGCAGCTTTAAGCCGCTTTATCTCCAGACTAGGAGAAAAAACATTGCCACTTTATCGCCTTCTCCAACGCACAGACCACTTCGAGTGGATGGATGTGGCAACAGCCGGACTGGAATTAATAAAGGCTCTTTTAGCAAGCAACCCAATCCTGGCCGCGCCGAACATCGGCGAACCGATGTTACTATACATCTCTGCAACACACCAGGTGTTGAGCGCGGTGCTCGTCTTTGAGCGAGAGGAGGACGGACACAAATTCCCACTTTAGAAACCGGTATACTACGTATGCACTGTCCTCACACCATACAAATCCCGGTACCATCATTACCAAAAGATAGCATATGCGGTCTTCACGGCATCCCGGAAGCTACGACACTAATTCCAAGAGTGCTCAATCACAGTGGCTTCTGAAGTACCACTCAATGACATAATAAACAACCGCGACGCTACGGGCCGGATTGCCAAGTGGGCCATTGAGCTCTTGCCATTCAACATAACATAGAAACCACACCGAGCCATTAAATCCCAAGTACTGGCCGGCTTCATCGCCGAATGGACAGAGGCCGAACTCCCTAAAGAGTACGGTACATATTCCAACTGGGTCATGCACTTCGATGGCTCTAAAATGCTGGCCGGCTTAGGAGCGGGCGTTGTCTTAACGTCCCCCACTGGAGACACAGTCCAGTACGTACTCCAAATATTATACACGGATTCCAACAATGCAGCCGAATACGAGGCCTTATTGCATGGTCTTCGGATGGCTGCCTCCATGGGCATACAACGCTTGGAGGTGCGCGGGGATTCAAATCTCGCAATATCCCAAATAAATGGAGACTTCAACGCTAAAGATCCGAAGATGGCGGCCTATCGTAACGCCATACTCAAAATATCAGCTCAGTTTGAGGGACTCGAGTTCCATCATGTGGCTCGAGAAAGTAATCAAGCTGTGGACGTCCTTGCTCGCATTGGCGCCAAGCGTGACCCCGTCCCGCCTAACATCTTTCTGGAAAGGCTCTTCAAGCCATCCGTGGTGTGGCAGGGTCAGAGCAGCAACACCAGTCCGGATTTGATTATACCCCTAGATTCCGAACACAATACCAATATCATCGGGGGCCCAGCCACCGAAATAACACCATCGGCCCATCTAATAATGGCAGTAATTGCCCCATGGACCGAAACCTTCTTGGGCTACCTTAATAGGCGAGAGCTCCCTGAGGATCAGAATGAGGCTCGCTGCATTGTTCGGCGCTCAAAAGCCTACAAGGTCCATGACGGAGAGCTCTACAAGAAAAGCACTACCGGAGTCCTCCAAAGATGTATCTCCGAAGAAGAGGGACGACAGCTCCTGGCGGAAATACTTGCTGGTCTCGGCAGTCACCACGCCGCGGCTCGGGCCCTTGTAAGTAAAGCCTTCCGTATAGGTTTCTTTTGGCCGACGGCCCGAGCAGATGCACAGGACCTTGTCCAACATTGTGTCAGATGCCAGCTTTTCACCAATCAAAGCCATATGCCGCCTACCGCTCTACAAACAATCCCCATTACTAGGCCTTTTGCGGTCTGGGGGCTTGATATGGTTGGACCCCTTAAAGGAGGAAGCCATAAGAAAAAATATCTGCTGGTCATGGTAGATAAATTCACCAAGTGGATAGAGGCCAAGCTAGTTAAAACGGCCGAAGCCGGACCAGTGATAGACTTTATATCCGGTGTCGTGCACCGTTATGGTGTCCCACACAAAATCATCACCGATAACGGCTCCAATTTTATAGTCGATGAAGTGAAAACCTGGTGTGCTAACCTGGGCATTAAGCTCGATTACGCCTCCGTCTATCACCCACAAACAAACGGTCAGTCGAATGAGCTAATGGTCTTATCATGAGTGGCATTAAGCCTAGACTAGTGCGGTCTTTCAAAGAATCAGACAAGCACTAGGTTGAGGAGCTCGACTCCGTACTCTGGGGGCTGCAGATCACGCCCAATCGCACTACCGGATACACACCATTTTTCATGGTGTACGGCGCAGAGGTCGTTTCGCCCTACGACATCATTCATGACTCACCTCGAGTGCGCATGTACGAAGAGAGAGAGGACGATCTTGATCAGCAGGACAGTCTAGATGCCCTAGAGGAGGTGCGCGATGTTGCAGAAGCCTGTTCTGCATTCTATCAACAACAGGCTCGCAGATACCAAAGCAGAGAAGTGCGGGCCAAGACTTATAATGTTGGCGAACTCGTTCTACGCTTGCCAGAAAATAAAAAGGACAAACTCAAGCCCAAGTGGGAGGGTCCCTTCATCATAGATGAAGTTCTCACTGGAGGAGCGTACCGCGTGCGTGATGCATCGGACAATCGCTTAGAGCCGAACCCGTGGAATGCCGCCAGACTTCGAAGATTCTACGCCTAGAGTCGTACTCTTTGTTCGTCTTCTTGTCCCTTTGTTTCCATTTTTTCTCTCTTTAATTTTCTCTCTAGCTCTATAGCTCTTGTGCGGCTAAACCGCACACCTATGACGTACACATCCTTAAATGTATATGCACATAATACCTGGGGGCTTCTTTTACAGAAGCTTATTATTATTTTTCGAGCATCAAGATCACGACATATGTGTCCTTTCCTCATATGTACCTTTTCTTCGCCATTATATGCACCGTTATGACATAAGTTTTTGCCAAGCTGGGTTGCCTGGCTCCTGTGCTTATGCTCTATGTTCCCGTTTGTTCTGCTAGGGCATACAGGGATCACCTCTGCGATTGTTACATCCGGGTCATCCGGACTTGTACCTCAGACTGCGTGAAGCCCAAAGCTAGCGTTCTTAAGGGAATATTCGGTTGGCGGAATAAAGACGTTATACCCCAATTACAATGTGAACGCCCAGATGTTACATATACTGCGATTTTTCAATCACAGTTCGGGCATGCATACTAACGCATGTTCACCCAGGGAAAGGAACCCTTAACGGAACTATTCTCCCTGGAAGATGTTTCTTACAATCAACAAGTAATATAACATAGCTAGCCGGATACAAGTTGTCTGTTCAAGCAACTATGAGCCCTACGCCTGGTTTCCACGCATACCCCAGTCTATATTGCCGCTCCGGTATTCAGAAACACTCCGCACCTTCGGGTCCAGAGGTCGAAGCGAACAGGTCTGCCATGACAATTGTTTTACAATCCGGCTAGGGACAAATTTGTCAATTGAAGTACATAGTCACTTGGACTCAAAAACTTCTTCCTCTAAGTCGTCTAACATGCTGTCTAGCTTATAATCCTGTTGGGAAAACTTAGTGGCTATCTTTACTTGGTCATATACCAAACTAGCTGGAATTTCTTGTCCATTTGACCCCCGAGGTCCGACCCGGTCCATATGATCCGGATCAAGTTTGGTGTACCGTGTTTTTACCATGGCCCAGGCCTCTCGCGTACCTTCTCGGCAGGCCGATATCTTCCATAATCGGAAGTGCCGCCGACCTCCTTGGAATAGCTTCACAAGCTCCTCCATACTTCCTGGACGGGAGGCGGATGGCCACAAAGACTTGGCAATGCTCCGCATTGCTTGCTGAGCTCGCTCGTGCAGTTGGGACAGCTCTTGCAGCAGGTCGCCTTGAGATCTGGACATTTCCTCTTCGGGACGGCTAGTCAGCATACCTGCAGACATAAATCTGTCAGCTCATTTCTTCGCTGAATTACACGGAGGTAAGTTCAAAAGCATACTGAATATGCCGCCTCGTAGCCTCCTATTTTCCTTTACGGCGTCAGCTAGTTGGGCTTGTACATCTTTTAGCTCTTCGCCCAGCAGGGTGTTGGAATCCTGTAGCTTGTTCTTATCATGCCTGACCCGTGTCAGCACACGTTCGCTTGCGGACAGTTGCCTTTCGGCCTATTGTTTACCCGCCTGCGTGACTTTTAGTTCCTCTTTCAGTTGATCTACCGATCCTGTCATCGGAAAAGCAAACAGTATTAACATTACTAGTACATGATTATACTTTTTCTGGATGGAGGGAAACATTACCAGGCGCTGCCTCCTTGGACTTCTCCAGTTCGGTGGTAACAACAGCTAGCTGAGTCCGGCACTTTTCCAGCTCTTGTGACAGCATGTTGTTCTTCTCCATGAGTGCCTGATTATACAATGATCCTTAAATTAGTTGTTTCAACTACTTTAAGTCTCGGGGGCTACTGGTTTATGATTACCAGATCCGTACAATGCGTACTTACCCGCATATCTTTCAAATGCTGGTCCGTGGCTCTAGTAAGCCCATCTCGAGCAGCTCGGATGTACGCATCAGGCGAGCTGAAGGCATTGAACGCCTCCTTTGTAAAGATGGGGTCGCGAAGAGCAGCCCTCCGGCGCCGATGATTCATGGCGCTCTCTACTTCAGAGTTCGTGACGAATACATCATCTGAATCCTTTGATGGAGGACAATCCAGCGTCACTCCCGTGTCAGCCTTTGCCCTAAAGGCAGGGTCTGGAACCTGACTGGTGGAGGCACGGCTGGCAGGATCCCCGGACATAGTCCGGCGAATACTCTTCCTGATAAAACATAGCGGACAATGTCACAGTTCGATGTGACTGCCAGGGGCATATTTAAAGCCATACCTCTTTGATGAGGGCTCGGCCGTGTTGTCGTTTGCCTTCCTCTTCGAAGACCCGCTCGACGTGGTCACCGATCTCTTATGAGACGCCCCTGGTGTAACATGGCGTGCCGAGCGCCTCCCCTTTGGAGCACGAGATAGTGCGGTGGGTGAGGCATAATGAGGAAGCTCTTTCGGAGGAGATGTCTCCTGATTACTTACATATGAGGCAGGAAGGAGGCCGGGATAATCGGCCGTGATGGCCACTTCTGTGCCCTCATAGCTCGCCTGGTAGAAGACTCCCTCCTTGAGCTCTACGAATATGTCCGGATCTTCTTTGAATCCTGGATCGAGGTCCCGGTTATGGTCCTCCGGGTGTGGAGCAGGCTATGGATCCCCGCGGCGACCCGTCGCCATTCCTATTTGATGGACGGGTTAACGTCGGTTAAACATGACTCGGGGAGAGGATTGAATAAAGTGGTGGGATTAAAACTCACCCAACTAGGAGGATTGTACATGGAAAATCCCTCTCGGCGCATAAGACAAGTGAACTCCTCTTTCTCCCCATTATACAGGTCGGCCAATATTGCGGCCAGGGCGGTGAGAGAATCTGGACCCTTTCGTCCACAGCATGAGGCGTCATCTTCCCCATTGTAGTGCCACATAGGGAGCCCCCTGAATTGGAGCGGCTGAACACCTCGCGCTATGGAAGTTGCCATTACCTCGATTATTGATAATCCGGACTGGGCAAGTGTCCTTATCTTGCCCATTAATTGTTGGATTGATGCGCTGTTTTCCTCCTTGAGGCTCCGAGGACGCCAACTGTGGCGTTCCCTCAACGGAGCGCTGGAAAATTTGGGAAGGCCCATTCAGACTGGTTCAGGGAGAGCGACATCTTCAATATAAAACCACTCCGAGGGCCACTCTCTGGATGCCTTCTTCGGCATGCTGCACAAGTATCCGGTCCTGGCTATGCGCCATATCTCAGCGCCGCCCACTTTGAATACGGATCCCTTTTGGGTACGACGGACGAGGCAGAAAAGTTTCCTCCATAAATCAAAGTGGGCCTCGTAGCCCAGGAATAGCTTGCAAAGAGCGACAAAACCCGCGCTATGCAGGATGGAGGCTGGAGTGAGGTTGTGTAGTTGGAGGCCGTAGTACTCCAGTAGACCTCGGAGGAAGGGGTGGATTGGAAACCCGACGCCTCTTATTAAGAAGGATATGAAGCACACTCGCTCCCCCCTGGTTGGATTAGGGAAATTTTCCGCCAGGGCTTCGCCTGTAAAAGAGGTTAATCCTGCCGGACGGGGACTAGATATGCGGGGGAAAGGAATCCCTGCGTTTGAAGCTTACTTAGATGGTCATGGTATACTGAACATTTCTCCCAATAGCCTTTTTCGGAGCCATGGGGGCAGGAGGAAGAACTGGGGACACTAGCCATGCTGGAATGGTTTCTCCTAGCAAGCTCTAAGGATTTTCCGCCTGTTGTGAGATGGCATCTGAGATCCAATCCACTTAAATACATGTCTTTCTTACATGGCCAGGGTGTTATGTGCAAAAATACTGTGACCTTTCGTGTTCGCTCGACACGTGGAAGCCGAAGCAATGGAGGCACAGAAGCCAATGGGTACGACATTAAATGGAAAGCCGAGTATAACTCTACGGATCGGATGCTTTGAAGTATTCGGAGGAAGAACCCGCCTTGCAATGCCGAAGACTATCAGCACGCCAGACACATCGTCATTGAAGTCTGGTTCGGGGCTACTGAGGGAGTTCTGGATTAAGGGGTCCTCGGGCGTCCGGCCTGTGTGACGTGGGCCGAACTGATGGGCCATGAAGATACAAGATTGAAGACTTCCTCCCGTGTCCGGATGGGACTCTTCTTTGCGTGGGTGGCAAGCTTGGCGTTCGGATATGAAGGCTCCTTCCTCTGTAAACCGACTCTGTACAACCCTAGGCCCCTCCGGTGTCTATATAAACTGGAGGGTTTAGTCTGTAGAGCAGAATCACAATCATACAGGCTAGACATCTAGGGTTTAGCCATTACGATCTCGTGGTAGATCAACTCTTGTAATCCTCATATTCATCGAGATCAATCAAGCAGGAAGTAGGGTATTACCTCATCAAGAGGGCCCGAACCTGGGTAAACATTGTGTCCCCCGTCTCCTGTTACCATCGACCTTACACGCATAGTTCGGGACCCCCTACCCGAGATCCGCTGGTTTTGACATTGACAGTCCCCGAACCCAAAATGCTGCCTCGTTCCCATAAAACCAAGCGGCCCACACATATTAAAGCTTCGACTCGAACTCAATCCCTCTCCCATTTACTACGACATGGCCCGGCACGCCGTAGTACTCCTACAAACCCTACCGCCGCACGCATCATCGGTTTTCTTCAAGAGGACGAGGAGAAGCGGATTTGTAGTGGAGGCGCTTTAAAAAAGGATTTGTAGTGGAGGCCCCTACCCTAGGGTACCCTAGGTAGCTGCCGCACACATCATTGGTTTTCTCTTTTCATTATGCTCTTGCTCCCTAGAGTGAAATGATGGTTGCTTCGTCCGTCCAGCTTAATGCGGGAAAGGTGGGGTTTTGTGATTTGACCCCTCATCTCTCATTTACTAATACTGCGGCGCTACGACCGGGGTGCCTCCAAGTCCAACCGCTGCTCCGAACTGTAATTTGGTGCATCGCACGTGGAACAAGATGATGGATGAGCCACATGTCGTCCATAATGGTCCTATTAAGTGTGTCACCATTTCGTGTGC
The DNA here is from genome assembly GCF_002575655.3 of Aegilops tauschii subsp. strangulata. Taxonomy (NCBI): domain Eukaryota; kingdom Viridiplantae; phylum Streptophyta; class Magnoliopsida; order Poales; family Poaceae; genus Aegilops; species Aegilops tauschii. Next base: position 175,290,489 of record NC_053039.3, read on the forward strand.
GGACTGACCCTGCGTGAGTTGCTACGCCAACACGACAGGAGTTGCTGTCACGACCGGATTATCAGGATATAAATTCCCAGAAATACGGCTTGTGAGCTCACCAGCCCCAGGATTACTGTTAGCTGATGAGGCACCAACTTGATACAAGGAAAATCCAAGCAAGTACAAAAATATGTAGTACAAGGCTATTCAGGCCTAGGAGTACAACATTTGGTTTCTAATGGTTGAGGGCGGAAGCGATTGGGTACATCTGCGTCTATGGGACTCCATTTCCCACAAGAACAGCTGACCAGGATAACTCCTATCTTCGCGAGGCTGCACACGTCAACGCGTAGGTTCCGAGGTTGTCACCGCGATGCTTAACTCCGAGCAAGGAATCTGGCCAAGACAATAGCCAGGGACAAGCCAGTGAGTACGTTTGAATGTACTCGCAAACATTAAGAACACGGGTATAATAAATCAAAAACATGCTCTGGATTATTATGTGATCACACGTCTGTCACGAAAAGGTACGAAAACCATGATGCACACATGTGGTTAAAATAATTCAAAGTACAATACTGGGGTGCCAAACGAGTGTCTGAAAGACTCCTCGAGCGGAAAATGCGGAATATTAATGCAGGTGCCAAACGAGTGTCTGAAAGACTCCTCGAGCGGAAAATGCGGAATATTAATGCCACAGTCGGGCGTCGGGGCGACACCACATAAAGGGCTTATAACAGAAAATAAAGACAGTGCATGCCGCAGTCGGACGTCTGAGCGACATCACATAAAGGGCTTATAAAAGATAAAAGAACAACAAGCATGCCGCAGTCGGGCGTCTAAGCGACACCACAGAAGGGGCTTATAAGAAAATAATCACAGCGAATATCCAGGAGGTAGGACCATCCCAGGGATACTCAATAATATACGTAATATAAATGGTTAGTCCAAAATAATAAAGATCGTAATCCATAGGTACCATAATCATAAACAGTATTTAGTACAGTCGTTTCTCCATCCGAAAACCGATAATTTAGTCAAGTCGTATCTCCATCCGAATACCGCTACAGAGTTCTAGTTAAATCGTTCTCCAACCGAATACCGTTACCAGACTCAACTCAGACTATGGTCTTTACTCAAGGACATGACGATCCAACAGGATATATCCTCTGCAGAGGGAGTACCATTTTTCCACGAGTAACGGGATTACTCAGTCCCTCGGGACTAATTCCGTCTACAGTCTTTTGATTGAAAACACGCCTGACCTGCACACACCGGCTTAACTCACCAGTGTCTGGAATCACCCACGACACCTGCCAAGCAAAACTCTAAGTGGGGAGGCTACAACCTCGACGTAGCATGGGATCACAAAATTTATACCGCGCGCAAACTGGGGAAGCTATCCCCTTCGCTACAACCGAAACACCCATGCCCCCGGACCAAATGACAGGCTTTAATCCATGGCCATGGGACCCTCATCACGGCCTCTCTGTACGGTGTGTGCTTTGGAAAGGGGTTGACAACCTACTGAACCATACCCTGTCCCCTGCAGGGACAAGTGGTGGCACCGACAAAGAAGGAAGCTATTGATCAAGACTCGGTCTACAACCGACTCCGGTGGTCCAGGAATCCACCAACAATATTACCACTAGTGAAATAAATCACCACTCCTCGAGCCTCACCATGCTATGTCGGGCATACTCGTCTTGACGAGGGATTAGGGACAAGCTCGCGTCTACCCAAGATCACGACTTTCCCGGCTTCCTACCGGTGTGCAAGAGAAGCTCACGAGGATGATCCAAATCAGTAGTGTATCCTTGCTGACCACAAAACAACTCCAAAGTGCACTCATGCACGAGACCATATCGATACATAAACTATCACACACTCCAAGTCAAAAGGTGTTGTGATCGCATCCAAACACCACAACAAAATATATGCCAGAGTTCAGAAATGCTTGCCTTCAAGAGTATGCAAAGGATGCACTTATTGGAAGCTTTCCTTTTCCTCCAAAAATCCTATTTTGCAAAATACACAAATACAAATATTTCAAATACAGTACCAAAACCTGTCTCAAATATTTTTGAAATAAATCTTAAAATAAACTAGATGAATTTTGAGAGAGGTAGGAAAAAGAATCAACTCATTTGGAGTTTTATTTTAAAAGTTATAGCCAGTCAAAGTTTGGTCAAATCTGTTTTTTAAATAAAACTAGAAAAAGGAAAACTCTTCGAGGGAAATACGTTTTCGCAGCAGAGAAACGTACGCGGGGTTTTGCGCCTTCACTTAAACAGAGAGAGGGCGGACGTGCGAGTCGCTGACAGTGGGTCCAGAGGGCCCACTAGTCAGGTTTGACTAGTCTCCCTCTCCCTCCTTTCTCTGTGCCCGAACGGTGGCGAGGCTCCGGTGGTCGCCGGCGACGAACGGCGGCTCCTCGAGGGCATCTGCGGGCAGGGATGGGTTGGCTAGACCGAGGTGATCCTCTGGGTGGTGGTTGGGTCGGCGGAGGTGGAAGGGGTCACCGGCGGCGAGCTCCGCGGCGGAGAGGGCTACGGTGGCGAAGTGACTCTAGTGCTCTGGTGATCTCTGATCGAGCTTGGGTAGCTGGGCAGCTCCGCAAGGACCAGAGGGAGCGACTGGTGGTGTTGGATTGGTGGGGGAGGGCTTGGCTGCGACGAATGGCGCCGAAGCTTGGCGGCGGCCGAGCTGGCCGGAGTTGGGGAGGACGGTCCTCTCCGGTCAATCTACTGCTAGGGGAGCTCTACGGGGAGTGTCTGAAGTCGCGTGAGTGCTCGGAGGGGTTCGGGGACCCTTTGTATAGGCGCTTGAGGCTGGCTCCCGCGGTGGCCGAGGATAAGATCACCGGCGACCACTTTCCTGTAGTGGCAGGGCATCGTGGCGGCGACGAAAGCGTTCCGACGAGCGGGAGGATAAGCGCGGCCTGTGCTCTGAGGTAGCTGGCGTGCGCTGGAGGTTTGGACGGCGCCGTCCGCGGTGGAATCCGCTGCCGACGCCGGCGTGCTGCCAAGGTGCTGCCAGTGGCGCTGCAGGGTGCCATCGATGCCGTGGAGCAGGGGGCGGCTAGTGCGCGGTTCAGCGATGCAGAGGGAGGCCAGGGTCGGGTCGCATCGAGTGCGGCAGTGCGGCGTGTCGGCTCAGTGCGCGCGCGTGCAAAACATGCGCTCTGGGCGCGCCCAGAGCACGCACGGCACCTGCTCGACGACATGCCAGCGCACTCTAGAGCTCGAGGGTGGAGCTGGCACTGCACAGGATGGAAGTAGGGGTAGCAAGACACTCAGTGGACAAGGTGGATAGGTCAGGGGTCCAAGTCCACAATGCCAAACGAGAGAGCTTGCCAAAAATGACTGTGCACACCAGGTGTTCGACATAATGTCCAGTGCACTTAGGGAACTCTTGGAGTGGCCAAAATCTCCAGATCAGGGTCTCTTTAGATGCAGGAGATGGTGGTAAGGTTAGTTTGGCAAAAACAGAAAGTTGATAGTGCAAGCTTTGCAAAACTCCAGTTTTGGACAGAAAGAAAAAGGGTTTAAAGCATGCACTTCAAAGCCTCCAATGAGCCCAATCTCCTGGACTTAAGAGTTTGGTAGGGAGGGCTACAAGTAGGAAAAAGCTCAGGGTTACTAGAGCAAAGGAAAATAAGGTTGCAGTACAAATCATCAAATTGGACCAGAATGCAAAAGAGGCTGATCCACTCAAATTTTCCAAAGAACATCCCTGGGTTTTTGCTTGAAGATGAATGGTATGCATCCACTGACATCTCCAAACACTTGGAAGAATTTTTAGGAGAATATTTAAATGGGTTGTAGTGCAAAAGTGCTTACTGGACCAGATTGTAAAAGTTGGTGTAGAGCTCAAAATCTCCAATGGCCAGAAGGTATTCTTGCACAAAAGTGATGTGGAACCATCACATGACATCCCCAAATTTTGGTGGAATTTTTAGAAGCATTTATCAAATGGTTGCAGTGCAAAAAGGAGCTCCAAATTTATGAAAGATCATTTTAAAAGAATTAAAACTTATGAAAAATAATTATGCAAATAAATCCACTGATAAAGGATTGATTTTATAAAGAGGGCACACAAGTCAAAATACACTTTGAAGGTTTTTCCCACAAGAGGCATAAATCCAAAACCACAGAAGGTAAAAGTTGACAATTGGAAAAGTTTTACTTCCTGGCAACATTTTAATAAATAAAAACAAGGCCAAAATTTTGGGGTGTCACAGTAGCCTACCACTTGGTTTTGCTCCTTAGTGAATCCCAACTATATTGATCTAAAAAGATACGTACTGTACTACCCTCTCCGTCTCGGTTTATAGGGCAAGCACGTAGTTCTCGGTCATCCATTTGACTAACTAAATATGAGTTACTATGTCACAAAAAGTATATCATTGGATTCTTAAGCGGATGTAGTTTCTAAACATATATTGTTCATCACATATATAGCGATTTAAATTCTCAACCTAGAATGACGTGCATGCCCTGTAAACCGAGATGGGGGAAGTACTAAAAATGAGGTGATTTTACTGAGCGATGGGCGGGGGAGCATGGCCTGTCATGCGTTCCCACGTGTCATGATGTACCAAGGCAATATGCGTGTCCCTCTTGAGGCAGAACAATGGCAGAAGCAATACTACATGGTTTTCTTGAAGGAGATGATGGCGAATCGAAGTGTGAAATAATGGTTGCTTCGTCCGTCTGGGAAGGTGCGGCATTGTGATTTGACGTCTCATTGCTCATTACTACTACTGGGGTTGTACGACTGGGGTGCGTCCCCCTGTTGTTCTTCACTATTATTTGGTGCATGACACGTCGACCCTATTGCTATATGTCCCACATGTCGGCGAGAGGAAGTACATAATTCATGAAAGCGAGCGTAGACGGAGGAGTACAAGACATGGCTTGGTTTTTGCTGCTTCGCGCGATCCATCGATACAAACCCGGAGTAAAAAAAGGCGATGGCCGGTCTTTTCCCACGCGGCAGGCAGGGGAGTTTGGCATAGTCTGTTCGAGGCAACGGGGTAGGAAGGGAAACAAGCAAATAAAGGTTGAGCGACTTAGTTTTGGGAAAATCTGATTTTACGGAGTACGTACCCACTATGGAGGTAGTATACTACTTACTACTCCCTCCTTTCCGGTTTATAGGGTTCGTCTAAAAAATCGTCTTTCCATTTTACAAGTCTCAATTCTACTAGTAGTAGTAGTACCATCGCATGTTGGATTTCGAGGTGCATTAAATCACCCGATGCAAGCATTGTCAAGAGAAAACTCACCAATGCACGTTGAAGTTAATGGAAATTTAGCGGTCATGCATGCATTTGTTCTAATTAATGTCTCGGTAAACATAACTTCTTGGGAAAAACGAGCGTACATTACTTGTGCAAACTACGAAATTAATTCCAACACTCACCATCTACCTTGGTTGGAGAGATTTTGAAATTGAGCCATAAACTGGAAAGGAGGGAGTAGTAACACAGCCTAGGGTAGCTTGCTGCACCACGGACTCCAAGGAAATTGTTGTACTAGTACTACTCCTATATACCACTGTAATACTCCTACTACTACTACTAAAAGACATATATTTCAAACAATATGATAATCTCCCTAACCAAGGTAGGGACAAGGAGTAAACGGAGGGAGTAGTAAAATTTTCTCCTCGTCATAGGAGCCACCGCGCGGGTGGGCGAGGGAGCGGGCGTAAGGCGTAGTAAGCAAGCTTCACCTCGTCCTGCGAGCCACCATGCCCGTGGGAGGAGGAGACGGCGTAGTAAGCAAGATTCTCCTCGTTCTACGAGTTGACGGGACACGTCAAAAGTAGTATGTACAGAGCATTCGAGTGTATACAGCCTTGCCTCTAAGGTAGGCCCCACATGGTTTGCCTCTTTTTTAACATGACGCGTCAAGTCGCAATTTGTTTGTTCACCCATGGTCGACGATCCTCCATCACGTGGACAACCATTACACGTGTCAAATTACCATGTGGCCTACCTTTTCATACAGAAATGAGCTCCACCGTGTACCCGCGCGGGTGTGGTTGGGAAAGAGACGGGAGTACGTGCGCCGTGGGTGCACCTCTTCTCTTCGTGCACGTCCCCCACCTACGTGGGTGTGTGTGAGAGAGATACAAACCTAGACATAATGCGCCGTCCATCCCCATGCCCCCGCCCAGTCCGACCACCAGTCACCACCATGCCCCACTCCTCCTCACCTTATCTCTCATCTTTCTCGAGATATCATTTTTTCGATGAAATTCTCGAGATACCATTTTTCCGATAAAGTTCTCGAGATATCATTAGTTTTTACACATGGGATTACTCCTGCATGGGTCAATCACAGCAGGTGTTTTGTAAAAAATGCATCTTGACGTTCCATGCAATGCACGGGCATCTTGCTAGTCCATGAAAACAACTCATGGCCAAATTTCACGGCGAACGAGGGATTTGAATCTGCTGGGAGGTGCTGTTTGGATCTTGCCCGGGGTAGCCAAAATATTGGCGACCCTTTTGTCCACTGGTGCCTTTGCCACTGATGAACGAGGAAAGGCTCGGGTGCTCATGCATCCTCCAGCGTGCATGTTCGAGACGAGCTCGCACGAGCTGTGCTTTTTTTGTCCCACCACGCCGCCCGAGCCGGCAGCAGACCGACCGGCGACCCGCATATTACGCCATCAAACCATAGCCGCACACATTCTGACAGCAACTCAACCAACCGGATGAAATTCATGGAAACACGGCGATATTTGATATAAACAATGACAGAATTCATATAAAATACCGGATTTTCATACAAACATGATGGATTTCATTACATTCAAATCAGCTAAGCAGTGCTAGTTCTGGACAGCACAGGTATATAATACCTGGCCTAAATGGTCGCCCGCCGATCCATTTGTGTTCCTCATGTCCGGCAGCACGATCACCGGACTGCCGGGAGCCCCTGAGGTATATGCTTCAACGCAAAGGATGGCTCGCTTCCCCACTGCCGAAGCCGAAGATGATGGTGGAAGGGGGCTTCTCCGCTTCCGTGGATCCCATGCGGGGTCGACGAAGGTCCTCCCAACAAAAGGATCCGGCAAGACACCTGCTGTGTACGCTGACGTCGCCTCCGCGGTGGCCTTCATTGGACCCAAGCGGCGGCGGCCTCCTGTGTTCTACTTCTCCTCGATGATGGTGGCGGACGCGGAGGCGCTGGCCACTGACTCGTCGCTCTCCACGCACCCGCCTTTTGTCTCTGCTTGCATGGCGCGGCCACCGGCATGGGAGTTTCGGCCACAGAAACGGGAGACGCGGTCTCAGACACGGGAGGCACGGTATGAGGCGGCGGCGTGAACGGCAACGACGACGCCCGTGCACCGCTCCTCGTCGAGCTGGCCTGGAGCGGCGAGTTGCTGAATCGCGCGCCGGCATGGGGCGGCAACTGGCTCAGTCGGATGAGGGGAGGGAGGTGGATCAGTGAGCTGCATAGCTCGTATCCGGCAGGCTCGGCGGGCCACCCAGCCTACTTGGATGCGTGATAAATACTTTTCGTAAGCTATTGTAAGAGTGGACGAAATGGTGAAGGAGGAGATAGGGGAGCAGCGGAGGTGTGCGATTCTTGGCCAGTGTTTGGCCTCGTTTAAATAGGAGATTAAATAGACAGCAGTCGGGACGAGCTCGGCCGGTGTTGCGTTTAATGCCGGCCCGGACATGAACGAACGTGTGTGCAGAGTGGTCTTATCTTCCACACAGGTTTCATGGAGGCGTTTGAATGTGGCAAGGAGGCGTGTTCAGCCGGGCATGCATCGAGTGGCGCCCTCGACTCTCACGTACAACACCGCGCCGTTCTTCCACTGACGTGTGGGCTCTTTCGGTACATGGCCTACATGTCAGTGACCCAACGCAGGCAGCGCACGGGAGAGGAACTTTTGGTGGGCCAGGGCGGTCAGAAGCGGGCATTTCATAAACCGATGATTGTTCATTGAGTGTGACGTCATCTATTTCATCTAGATAAGCCTACTATATAATGTAAGAGAATTTTAAAATTTTCATACATACATTGATAGCCCGTTCGATACGTTCTGATTTGTAAAGACCGCTACAAACATCAATGTTTTGCTTATCAAGGATAAGATTGATTAATACCCGTAACAATCCATGTCCTTAACAAAGGGTGCATGCACGTATAGGTTGAGTGTGTGTCTTGCGTCGTGTGCTGTGTGCATGTAGGCGTGCGAGTGTTGCATGCATGCATGTGTACGTTTAAGTGTTGCATGCATGTGTGCGTACGTGCGTGTGTTCGTGAGTGCATGTGTACGTGTCAGTGTTGCACGCCTGCATGGGTGCGTGTGTTTGTTATGTGTACGTGTCAGTATTGCACGCATGCATGCGTGCGTGTTCGTGCGAGTGTTGCGTGCTTGCATGTGTACATGTGGGGTGAGGCTACACGTCAGTCGACTGACTTTTTCATCTGTGGTCAGTAGATTTTCCAGCCGTTGGATACGAAATTAAGGGCCTATAGTTTATCTTCAACCTCCACCCCTTGAGCCGCCAGCCACCACCGGCCGAACCGCCGCCGCCCCGCCCGCCCCGAAACCACTCCCCACCGCCGGTCCCCCGCCGCCCTGGCCATCCCTCTAGCCCCCCCCGCTCCTAGCTTTTTCTCCGGCGATCCCCACGTCACCGCCCAATCACCGTGCCCCCACCACTGGCGACTACCAACCAGAGGTCTCACGACTTCGAATCCCCAACGACCACTTACTTATTACCGTTTTTGTCCTTCATATACGCGCTGACGGGTGGGCCCAAATGGTAATGTGCGCTGCTGAATGTGGACCGTTTGACTGGTCAATTGATCGTGTCATCAACAAATTACGGAGTTGTATGGTGAGCCAGTGACTGTATGATCACCCTAAAATGTATTTTATTAACACAGTACAGACTCAAACTACCATTTCTTTCTTTCATATACACGCTGACTGGTGGGCCCCACGGTTACGCGCCCCGATGTTGCAACAATAGTTGCGCCACGTGGAACGTTTGACTGGTCAATTTATTGTGTCATCAACAAAATACGGAGTTGTACGGGTGAGCGATTGACCGTATAATCATGACATGTATTTTTTAACACGGTACAGACGCAAGCACTCATATATACGCGCAAGCACTCACCGCTATTAGTGCACACACGCAGACCCTACCCCTATGAGCACCTTCGAGAGAGTGAGACAACATCTGATCTTGAGATTTTACGAAGTCACCATAGGTGCCTCGTAGTTTAGTGGAACGTCTCCTCCCACTGAATGCACATCACCGTAACATATTGAAATTAACCCAGGATAAATGCGAGCACCAGCACTTTAACCCTGGTGGGCTCGAGAAACCACTGTCCTCCTAACCATCCAACCACAGGTTGGTTAGCACCACAAAATGTATGTGGTGACCGTGATGAGCTTATTCTGAGGTCCAGTGACCGTATCGTGCTTTCGCTTAAAATACAATGACCGAAAGTGTCGACAACAAAATACGGAGCACACACCAAATACATTGTCCGTCAGTGTCATAAAAAAAATACGGAGACATATCTTGAGCTAGATACCGTATGATCACCACGAGAATGTATACGGTGACCGTAAAGAGCATATTCTAAAGTCCAGTGATCGTATAGTGCTTTCGCTTCAAATACAGTGACCGTCACGCGTGAATGTGTCATGGGCATGCATACTTTTAGAGGGCCGAGAGATAGTTTGTGTGCGTACGTGGAAGTGGTGTAGAAAGTGGGGGTGTCCGGTGGAGACAAGGGGAGATATGCCCTTCGTTCCTCTTTCCCATGACTAATATTTTAGGAGAAAATATAAACATTTACAATGTAGAACAAATATTTTTGGACGCACCATGCAATTAACTTTCATGTATAACAGTACTATTGTATATGCTTATTTTCTTAGTGGTCGATTGCGTGTGTGGTGTGGTGGGCACATCATTTCTAGTTGTGGTGGGTCTACAAGAGGACTCATGGGTCGGTTCCATCCTGCGCCACATAGGTTGGACCGAAACGCATTATACGAAGACCCATGTGGAGGACTCGGCGTACACGAAGCTACCAGAGTCGTGGAGGACACTATCCCCACTGGTGATAAGTCGACTATATATGATTTGTAACCCTAGGCCCCGAGTATGTTATAGAAGCCTGAGGGCTAGTTTGCCGATAGTATACACACACGCACAATGTCTGGTACTCATGTGTACTTTGTACACACCCCTATCACTAATATACAGTACTAGGAGTAGGCTTTTTCCTCAATTACAAGGGTCCGAAAATGGGTAAAACTTTGCCTCGTATTACCATCCAGCCTAACAGTCAGGGATATCCTACCGAATCATCTGACTGAATCATATCTGCCAACTACTAAGAGAGAGGTGTATCTGTGGGGGGGGCAATGTGTGCGAGAGAGGCCTAAAGATAATGTGCATGCGGGAGACACGTAGGCACATGTGTGTGCGTATAGAGGGCTAGTAGAGACCGTGCATGTGTATATATGCATGTGAGAGAAATAGTGTTTTCCAACTGAGATTAGTGAAAAGAGTGGTACATAGTAGTCAGAAAGAGAGAGAGAGAGATAGAGAGAGAGTGTGAGCGTGAGACACCCCGACACCCCGGGAGAGATTGTGAGCATGTGTGAAAGAGAAATGCCGATGTACATAAAGTGTGTGCACTTATGCGTTAGATAGAGAGATATATAGCGCGTTTGTGAGAACGGGTCGAGGCATAGTGCATCTACGTGTAAAAGGCGGTTCTACGCATTAAATTAAAATATAAATGGCATTATTATTTTTGAATGAGATCATGAATTTTGCAATTTGCTTATGAACGAAAGTCGGTCTATCAGACACCCATACTCTATTGAATTCTAGCATGTGCATGTGTTTATTTCATATTATCGATCCATAGAGTGAGAGCGGTTTGAAATACAGGCAATGCTTTGCTTTTGCAATTCATATATAAACATTAATTAGTGCACTCCATGTTGTTAGTGTGAAGCACTTTATACATTTGTCACTTACATGGAGACATTCCAAATTGCTAGCTACAAAATAGAATACATGTTGAATTCAACATAAAGGGGGTTTCGAAGATTCGAATTCATAGGAAGTGCATTCATCCATTTGAACCCGAGATAATTGCATTTGTAAATCAGATCTAAAAGGGGGCATCAATCTTTGTTGTGCGTTTGAACATGCTATATATTCATACGCATGTCTAACTATTTTTTGCAACCAAGGAGATTATATCTGGAACCATGCATGAACTGAGGTAACCTGCATATTTTTTAATATATACTCATGTATTATGTATATTCAAATGTACCCCCTCCATTCCAAAATAATAGTAGTTTTATGATTTTCAAGAGTAAAGATTTGTGAAGTATGACAAATCCTGAAAGTTTAGTTCAAGAGAACCAAAAACGTTAATGCTTCTGCTCCCAAATATTGAACGAAGCGCCAAATAAGCCTCTGGTCACCCAAAACCGCGCGAGACTAATGTTTGGTGGTAGGAAATTACTGTCCTGACTCTGGCACGTGTAGCCTATCGGCCCGTTGTCCAAAGGTCTAAAACGGGGTAGGTTTGTAACTTCACCAAGACGCCAGTCTCAATTGCCTCCGAGAAGCATTCATACGCCGTGGGCGCCTAAACACCCATGCACTCGGCCGAAATCTATACCGCCCACCATTTGGGACACCTGAGATTACTGTCCTACCCCCAACCCGCAATATATCGGAAAATTTAGATTGGGGCAAAGTTTGTAACCTTCTCCAAATTTCAAATAAGCGCATCCCAAACCGAAACATTGTTCACCCTTAGTTCCACCCTCCCTTCGTTTCCCCATTCATACTCCGTGGGCACCAAAACGCCCTATCCACCAGTCGCGAAACCCCAGCCTCCTCCGTCCTTCACCCCATCGTGCCCAATCCACCGCCGCCCTCCTCTATCACGCCAGAGCCGGTACCCCGTCGTCGTCCAACGCAACCGCAATCGCAACACCCTCAAGGACTTAGCAGCTGAAGCCGAGGCAGAGCTGCCTCCACGACGCTGACGCCGACGTGCGCCGTACCAGAACCACTTCGACCACGCTGTCCTACGCCTCACCGCTGCCGCTCCACTGTCGCAACCCAACCGCACCGGAGCTGTTCCCGCTACGCCGTCGTTCACCGCCTCGGATCTGGTTCCCCGCTGCCGACAGACGGCCACCGCACCACACTCAACAACTTGGCCATGGGTTCGTCCATGGCTCCACCGTCCTCCACAACGTCTCGTTTCCAGCGAACCACAAGAAGATCATTGGAAAAACAGAAGGAGGACACAGCACTGCCAGCAGAAAGAGGTACTCCTCCTCCCTTATTCGTGCAAATATTACGTCTCTGCTCACACCGTATTCATCCCACGAAAGGAACTAGTTGAGCGCTTCGTACTACATGTTCTTCTTGATACTAAATGCACAAGGTTTCCTCCCATTTACTATTTCACCTTTGCTAGAGGTCAGTGGCCCGCCTGGATTTCAATTTAGGGTCAGTCGAGTCACAATTAAAAGAAGCACCACCCGCTTAGGCACGCGGAGCACCTAGTCCGCCTGTTCGCCGGGGAAGCGGCGCATCGGTGTCTATCATACGGGTGTGGGTCGTAGGAGCTGCTTGCGCCCGATCTGGAGGTCGGCGGGGCTTGAAGGGATGGTCGGGGGGCAGTGCCAAGCACAGCGGTGCGGTGAGGTCGAGGGGAGGGCGGAGGCAGGGGACTGGCCCGATGGTCGCTGGCGTTTCAAAGAAGATCGTAAGATTGACTGGCTGGAGGTAGATGAAGGAGATCTGCCCGTTCTTTGTACATCGGACGGTGCAGAAAAATGGACTGGCCTATTTGTTTTCAGTCGGCTGTTATTTTCATAGGACCACTGTCACATCCCTAGCTTCTCGTATTGCACTAGGCTAGCTTCATGTGTGCATCATGTTTAAATTCTTTTGAACTTGAAATGGGGATGTTCAAACCCTAGCACCAAATGGAACTCAACTAGGTTCAATCCAAAATCTTTTTTCAAAGAACCCAAGATGCCTTTGAAAATGTTCATGATTTCTGATAAAGGTGAAAACCTCTGCCAAAAATGATGAATATATTTCTAGGACATTCTGGATCTTTGAATTAACTCATATCGTATTTGAGTTGGAGCATTTAAATCCTATAAATATTTTTAAATGCTCTAATAATTCTGAAACTAGTTTTGGGTTGTTGGAAATAATCCAAACACCGCCCACAATTATTTTCAGGATTTTACAAAATGGATTAGTATTTTTACTAATTCAAAACAGAATAAAAGAAATAGAAAACTGAAACAAAAGGAAAAGAGAGCTTACCTGCAACTTACCTGGACCTACTACCTATGCAGCCCACCTGGCAGGCCAGCCAACTGGCCCAACCCACCAGAAGCCCCACCGTCTTCAACCTCTGCCAGCAGGCAGAGGCGTGTCGACGCGCGCGCGCCCGAGCTCCACCTCCTGCTTCCCCCTCGCGCTGTCTCCGCGTCACAGGAACGGCCTCGACCCCCTCTGCCTCTCCCCTCACTCTGGAGCTCTCTCCCTCTCCTCTAGCTCCCTCCCCGCAGCACCACCGAACACGACGTCGCCGCCGTTTGCTGCTGCTACGGCCACTGCCACTCCCCTCACCTCTCCGACGCGGCCCCGAGCTCCGACGTGCCTCCCTCGTCCACCACAACGGCTCACGCGACCGGAAGAGCCCCGAAGCGCCGCCCCGACGCTTTTCCCCTCCTCGGCCGCCGGAGATCGGCCTCGCCGCCACGCTCAGCTCTGGCCCTCCCCGAGCCCGCTTCGAAGCCTACTGCAACCGCTGTGAGCTGCTGCTCCTTCTGCCCCCTCTCTGTTTTCTCGATTGCACGCCGCAGCTGCCGCTTTGCCGACGACTGAAACCGCCGCCGCCTGAGCTCATCGCCGCCACCGTTACACGCCGTCCCCGGCATCCCCACGACCACCATTGGATGCCCCGCACCACGGGCTCTCCAACGCACCTAACCGCGCGGCCATCCGTGGCCGCAAACGGCCGGCCGGCGATCGGCGCCGCGTCGGGTCATTGCCGGCGTAACCACGCCGACGTGGCACGGCCATTAGGCGCTAACCCCGCTGCTTAAACCGCCCACAACCACTGACAGTGGGCCCCAGGCCTGGTCAAACCCAGTCAGCGCTGGGTTTGACCGGGATTAGCCCTGTGTCGCTGACGTGTGGCCCCCACACGTCAGGTTTGACCTGGGTCAACCCAGTTGACTGCTGACGCAGTCCTGACACAGTGCTGACGCAATTAATGATTTTCTTGTTTTAATAATAATCAGAAAATCCAGAAAAAGGCTTAAACTTCTAAAAATCGTATAAATTCAACCGTAGCTCCAAATGAGACAAGTTATATATGAAAAATGATCAGAAAAATCCAATCTATCCATCTGTATTGGTTTAATGCATGTTTAAACATCTTAACCTTGCTGTTCAGTTCAAAACATGATAAGGCACTATTTAAATTCATAATTTGAGTTTGGAATTGAACCTTTGACTCAAAATGACCCAAACCCATCTGTTTGTAGTTGCATTAGCCAAAACACATTCATGTTGCCATGTCATAGCATGCATCATATTGTGCATTGCATTGATCGTGTTTCTTCTCTGTTTGCCGGTGTTGTCCCCTCTCAGTAGACGTTGCTTCGACGATGCGATCGTTGACACTGATGAAGAGCTATACTATCTTCGGAAGTGTCAGGCAAGCAAAACCCCCTTGTTCATTTCGATACAATCCCACTCTCTCTCTCCTGCTCTCTTTTACTTCATTAGGACAACAACGATTCATCTGTTACTTGTTGCGGTAGCCGAACCCCTTTATCCTCTGCATGACCTGTCATTGCCACAGTAAATAGATGAAACCCACTAGCATGAGTAGGAGTTGTTTGAGCCCTGATGTGCCTACTCATTCATGCTTGTTGTCATGCCTGCTATTGCTTAGAGTTGTGTCGGGTCTGATTCATCGGGAATGAATTGGAAAGTTGTGATCATGTCCTACTGTGTGAGAGCTAAGTGTGTGAACACGATTTGGTAAAGGTAGCGGTGAGAGGCCATGTAGGAGTACATGGTGGGTTGTCTCATTGAAACCGTCCTCAGGAACTGAGTTCTGTGTTTGTGATCCATGAACAGTTACTACCACACATTGGGTTCCGGTAACTCGACCCCTCTCGACTTATTAATCAACTTGATCTCTGTCCAGTAGTTGCAACTAGTTTCTGGTGTTTGTAGGTAGTGTTAGTAGTCTACCAAGTGGCACCCGATACAGGTGGGCTCGGACAGACTAGGCACACGTGGCCTGGTGTACCGAGTGGCACCCGGATGGTGGGCTCGGGAACCCTGCACACATCGTTTGGGGCCGTGAGCGACACCCCGGCCGGATCTCCTTGCGGATGGAACCCGAATAGGCGATAAACCTGGACGAGAGACTTGTGTGGTTAGTCAGGTCGTGGCCGACTCCCTCGCCAGGCTTCCGCTTGAAGGTTGCCGAGGTACACGACGTGTACATGGTGGTAAGTGGCGAGAGCGTGTGTGAAGAAGTACACCCCTGCAGGGTTAATATGATATATTCGAATAGCCGTGTCCGCGGTAAAGGACTTCTGGCTTGCCTATAATAGTTCATAGACAAGTGAAAGTGGATACTCTAAAATGCGCAAGATAAGCGTGAGTGCTTTGGATGGCGTTCTCGTAGGGAGACGGGAGCAGATCCATAGTGGTGTATTGATATGGTGAATATGTGGACTCGTCTGCGCCACCTCAAAAGAGTTGCTTGCAGTCGTAGTTCAAGATAGCCACTGAGTCAAAGCTGGCTTGCTGCAGTTAAACTCCACTACCCCCTTTGTTGATACCGATGCATATGTAGCTAGTTCTGATGTAAGTCTTGCTGGGTACATTTGTACTCACGTTTGCCTATTCTATGTTTTGCAGAGAGACGTCAGTCTCGCTAGTAGTTCCGTGTGGACTCCGATGTTTAGCTTGATACCTCAGCTACGATCTTGTGCGCTCGGCAGGATCTGGTAGATAGTCAGGCTTCTCAGCCTTTTTCATTTGTAGATGTCTGTACTCAGACATGTTAAGCTTCCGCATGTGCTTTGACTTGTATGCTATGAATGTTGGGTCATGAGACCCATGTTTGCAATATCTGGCTCTTCGGAGCCTAATGAATAAATACTCTGAGTCGTAGAGTCTTGTTGTGATGCCATGTTGTATTTGCACATATCGAGCATATTGTGTGTATGATTGAAATGCTTGGTATGTGTGGGATCCGACAACCTAGTTGTTTATCCTTGGTAGCCTCTCTTATGGGGAAATGTAGTCTTGTGCTTCCATGGGCCATAGTAGTCCGCTACAGCCCGGTTCACAGGAGTCCTGCTAGCCCAACACTACTGCTCCGGAACACTTGACTGGCCGGCATGTGATTCACTTCGTTCCTGTGTCTGTCCCTTCGGGGAAATGTCACGTGGTGACATCCGGAGTTCTGCCTAGCCTGCTACAGCCCGGGTTCCCAGAGTCCTGTTAGCCCAGAGCTACAGCCCGGATTCGCACGCTGCTGACCGACATGCTCGATGTTGATTCATGTATGCCTGTCCCCGTAAGTTAGTGCCACTTTGGGTTCACAACTAGTCATGTCGGCCCGGGTTCTCTGTCATATGGATGCTAGCGACACTATCATATACGTGAGCCAAAAGGCGCAAACGGTCCCGGGCCATGGTAAGGCGACACCCGTGGGAATACCGTTCGTGAGGCCACAAAGTGATATGAGGTGTTACCGGCTAGATCGATGTGACTTGGAATCGGGGTCCCGACAGCTTTGGTATCAGAGCCTGACTTCCTGTATGATTACCAAGCCAAACTGGTCGAAGTTGAGTCTAGAAATGCTTTAGTTATATAAGGGAATTGATTGTGGATGGGAACGTAAGGCTCTTTTTACTCCTTTACCTTATACCCTTCTGATCTGAGTCATCCTCTTCTCTTCTACGGGGATTAAGAACTAGGATTCTTGTCTTTCTATCAGGATCACATGTTACTCATCCGTAGAATCTTAGGATTGATGGATTCAAGTCTCAGTTCAGTTCCTAGTATTTTCCTGTGTTAGCAGTTGGTCTCGGAACCCTGCTATTGTGATGTTAAGTGGCTATGCCACCATTTTGCAGGATGTCTCAAACCCTTTTTGAGCATTTACAGCCGTAATGCTGTCCGAGTCATCCCAGGTTTCTAAATAATCCAATGCATTTGCAAATCCCTTATTTTCGTTCCCGATGTTTCTCTGGGCCAGCTTAACCACACTATTCGGTGAGTTGAGGTACTCTGTTACCTCGACATATACGTTGGAGCTATTATTATGACCCTAGGTGTTTTAGGGAGTCACCTAGTAATCTAGCCATGTTTTGTGTTCCCGGTGTGATGATTCTGGCCACCATTCTCGAAAGCATCTCGTGATGCCATTTAGTAGTAGGCATCCTACCCTTGGGTTCTTGACCCAAGATTCACTCTACTTACCTCCTGTTGATAGTGTTTGCTCGTTCCTTTAGGATATTAGTAACCTTTGCGATAGTCCTCGAGGTCCGTGGTATATCCTTCTTCCAAATACCATGAATTGCTTATGGCAGAAGTTCTTGAACCAAAAGATCACAATAAGAGTGCTCTTGATGAGTCCTCCATTCTGAATTGTGAATCTGCCAGTCCTACCTTTCTGCGTGGATTATCCGAAAGAAATATGTTGAACTTTTTCGACATACTAACCTATGCGTCCACAACTCAGAAAATTATATGTTCCTTTGAGTTGTTCTCTTTAGTTGCATTCTGACCTCTGTCTATCAATTGATAGTCAGGACTAGTTGTGCATTCGTGTTATTGATGCCTATTATCCTTGTGGTCCGTCAAACCATTCTATTCCAGAATGACTAGGAGAAACAAACTCCAGTACCCTATCCATTTCTAGTATTTGGTCAAAGTAGTTGTATTCCACAGATCAAAATGCCAATCCAGCTTTTGTTCTGTTCTACCTTGGAGTATTACCATCTTTATGTCAAGAGTGTCATGAGAATTGCACCATCTCTTATGAATTCTTGACGTAGTAATACTTCTTACCATCATTGTTAATTCCTCGGTTCCCGTGTTATTGTAACCGGAATACCGACAAGTGTACTGTGATGTGTGATATCAATACTCCTAGCAACTCCGTTGCTTGGTAGTTAATGGACAACACTCTCATTCTTAGTGTGCTGGTTATTAAATCATCATCCTAAGATTGATCGTGCTACCTAGTCCTTATTTCTGGTGCACTCTTCGATCAATGAGTTAGGATTTTGTCAAACCCTTACTCTCTTGATCACATCGTCTTGCCCAGAAAAGCAAGATTGATCTCGAGCTTAGTAACGTACCGGTGGTACGTGATTTTCCGAATATCTTCTCGGAGGTATCACCAGGTCGTCACCTGACCGCTATGTTGAGTTCGTGATCATGTTGGTATTCTTGTAAACCACCCTTTCTCCAAGAATCTGTGTTGGATACCCCTGAGCTAGTTGGTTAAGCCAAACAACAACTTGGAGAGTTGGAAGATAAAAGCTTGCCTGGCTTAGTTCATTCTAAGGGATATCTTTTTGTGTGTGTGTTGAAGAAAGATGATATCTTCATTGATTGATCCTTGTGATCAATTGTTGGATCTACTGTCTTGTAGATACTTTGATTTGAGTGTGGGCTATCGTCAAATCAAATCAGAACCAACGATGTTCGTAATGTTGTCTTACTCGTGGTTGTTTCCTCGAGCATACACCATTATATTCTTTGGGTTTGACCAATGCTATCGCTTTGTTCACATAGTTGTGGACTTCCATTTTCATGGAAATTTGGATGACCTGTTGTTGAGCCCATCGGCAATATTTTCATCTTGTCCATGACTCGTGTTGAACATTAAGTTAGTGTTGGAAACTTGTGCTAGCATTTTCTTCGTGCTATCCCATGAAGGATATGTTTGGATGAAAGAAGTGACTTTCTTTAATTCACGTGCACTTGATGTAAGGTGTCGCCGTGGATCCGAGAAAGATTGTTTTTGTTTTCTCTGGAACCATCCCAAGTCAGTCATGCATGTGCGAAGTATGCTATGGTTTGATAGGCTCGCTACCTCCATTCTATGTGTGTTCCTAGCACACCAAGCCACTGATTGATTTGTTCAAGGAAAAGGAGTTGTTGTGCAAATCCTAGGTCATGCACAAGACTTCGTTACCCTAGATGATGGTTCCCCACCTGAACTCGGTAGTGTTTTATCATAAGACTACTATGTGGTCATGCTTGTCTGGGACAGTGTGTTCACATGTGTTTAGCAGAACCAGCTCATGTTTTGGAGCTTGCTACCGTAGCTCATTTCCCGAGAATCTCGCAACGTCATCTCGTCGATTTGTGTTGCAAACCTTCATTTTCTTCTAGACTCAATGAGTCTGGAATATCCTGTTACCAACCAGATTTGAGTCTCAGGCAGATATGATGGTTGGAACTTCTTCCAAGAACTATGATATAGGTTCCAGTGAAGTGGATGCACCTAGCTGGAAGCACCATTATTGTAGTATCTTGATTAAGCCATTTGGTCACTTCCGATGAGGATTTCATATGACTTATCCCACAAGTTGTTCCTTATGGATTTTTGTGCCTCCGAAGTCCGACCTTTACCTGATGGCCATGTTGATGTTTTAAGCATTGACTGTGGTACCTAGTACATCAAGGAGAACATTAGAAGCGGAATGCTAAATGTCTCTCGGTCGATCATCCAGATTTGTTTCTTTGGCATTGCTAAGGGCAAATCTGAGAAAGTGTTATCTCCTTTGCACCTGCATCCTCCATCACCGTTCATCATGGTAGTATGATGTGTTGCCAGGATCCTCGGCACGGATGTTGGTAAAACCTTGATGAATATGGAAATGCTCAAGTTCTTGAAAGCACGCGCAGTCACTTGGTTATATCCTTGGTATCAACTGGAATGTGCCTTCCATTTGCCGAGTTGTTCTATAACCATAGTTTCCTTTCCAAATTGAGTGTGCCATTCTTTTGAATTCTTTCAAACGATCATTTGTAAATTGCCTTACACTGGTATGAAGAGTTTCAATGATCTCTGAATCAAAAGTAATTCTTTTGCCACTTAAGGGAATATTTCTATGAGCCACCCTCCCTAAGGTGCCCCGTTATGGAATGATGGCAGACAACTCCTCGTTATCTTGAAACCATGCACCGTCTTATTCAGCGTGGAATTGTGCTTCTCAACTTGAATCTTCATTCTCTGTTTCACTTCTTCCCTCTGGATGTATGTTCCGTGTCTTGGCTCGAGAGATGTTCAACATCTCATTCCGTGAGTTGGTCGTGAGTTGCTCGATCTTTAAGAAGATCGATTCCTATAGAGTTTCTTCTGTCGTCATCATGTTGGATGAAGATCCCGAAAGCAAAGACGACAAGATCAATTTGAAGTAATGAATCAACATCTTCGATGAGGGCAATTGGACCGAGAAGATTGTGTTAGCTTTTGTGTCCCCTCTTCCTCTTACCCTATGCTTGAATCTCGGGACGAGATTCTTGTTTAGTGGGGGTGAGTTGTCACATCCCTAGCTTCTCGTATTGCACTAGGCTAGCTTCATGTGTGCATCATGTTTAAATTCTTTTGAACTTGAAATGGGGATGTTCAAACCCTAGCACCAAATGGAACTCAACTAGGTTCAATCCAAAATCTTTTTTCAAAGAACCCAAGATGCCTTTGAAAATGTTCATGATTTCTGATAAAGGTGAAAACCTCTGCCAAAAATGATGAATATATTTCTAGGACATTCTGGATCTTTGAATTAACTCATATCGTATTTGAATTGGAGCATTTAAATCCTATAAATATTTTTAAATGCTCTAATAATTCTGAAACTAGTTTTGGGTTGTTGGAAATAATCCAAACACCGCCCACAATTATTTTCAGGATTTTACAAAATGGATTAGTATTTTTACTAATTCAAAACAGAATAAAAGAAATAGAAAACTGAAACAAAAGGAAAAGAGAGCTTACCTGCAACTTACCTGGACCTACTACCTATGCAGCCCACCTGGCAGGCCAGCCAACTGGCCCAGCCCACCAGAAGCCCCACCGTCTTCAACCTCTGCCAGCAGGCAGAGGCGTGCCGACGCGCGCGCGCCCGAGCTCCACCTCCTGCTTCCACCTCCTGCTTCCCCCTCGCGCTGTCTCCGCGTCACAGGAACGGCCTCGACCCCCTCTGCCTCTCCCCTCACTCTGGAGCTCTCTCCCTCTCCTCTAGCTCCCTCCCCGCAGCACCACCGAACACGACGTCGCCGCCGTTTGCTGCTGCTACGGCCACTGCCACTCCCCTCACCTCTCCGACGCGGCCCCGAGCTCCGACATGCCTCCCTCGTCCTCCACGATGGCTCACGCGACCGGAAGAGCCCTGAAGTGCCGCCCCGACGCTTTTCCCCTCCTCGGCCGCCGGAGATCGGCCTCGCTGCCCCACTCAGCTCCGGCCCTCCCCGAGCCCGCTTCGAAGCCTACTGCAACCGCTGTGAGATGCTGCTCCTTCTGCCCCCTCTCCGTTTTCTCGATTGCACGCCGCAGCTGCCGCTTTGCCGACGACTGAAACCGCCGCCGCCTGAGCTCATCGCCGCCGCCGTTACACGCCGTCCCCGGCATCCCCACGACCACCATTGGATGCCCCGCACCACGGGCTCTCCAACGCACCTAACCGCGTGGCCATCCGTGGCCGGAAACGGTCGGCCGGCGATCGCCGCCGCGTTGGGTCATTGCCGGCGTAACCACCCCGACGTGGCACGGCCATTAGGCGCTAACCCCGCTGCTTAAACCGCCCACAACCACTGACAGTGGGCCCCAGGCCTGGTCAAACCCAGTCAGCGCTGGGTTTGACCGTGATTAGCCCTGTGTCGCTGACGTGTGGCCCCCACACGTCAGGTTTGACCTTGCTCAACCCAGTTGACTGCTGACGCAGTCCTGACATAGTGCTGACGCAATTAATGATTTTCTTGTTTTAATAATAATCAGAAAATCCAGAAAAAGGCTTAAACATCTAAGAATCGTATAAATTCAACCGTAGCTCCAAATGAGACAAGTTATATATGAAAAATGATCAGAAAAATCCAATCTATCCATCTGTACTGGTTTCATGCATGTTTAAACATCTTAACCTTGTTGTTTAGTTCAAAACATGATAAAGCACTATTTAAATTCATAATTTGAGTTTGGGATTGAACATTTGAGTCAAAATGACCCAAACCCATCTGTTTGTAGTTGCATTAGCCAAAATACATTCATGTTGCCATGTCATAGCATGCATCATATTGTGCATTGCATTGATCGTGTTTCTTCTCTGTTTGCCGGTGTTGTCCCCTCTCAGTAGACGTTGCTTCGACGATGCGATCGATGCCACCAGTGAAGAGCTATACTATCTTCGGAAGTGTCAGGCAAGCAAAACCCCCTTGTTCATTCCGATACAATCCCACTCTCTCGCTCCTGCTCTCTTTTACTGCATTAGGACAACAACGATTCATCTGTTACTTGCTGCGGTAGCCGAACCCCTTTATCCTCTGCATGACATGTCATTGCCACAGTAAATAGATGAAACCCACTAGCATGAGTAGGAGTTGTTTGAGCCCTGATGTGCCTACTCATTCATGCTTGTTGTCATGCCTGCTATTGCTTAGAGTTGTGTCGGGTCTGATTCATCGGGAATGAATTGGAAAGTTGTGATCATGTCCTACTGTGTGAGAGCTAAGTGTGTGAACACGATTTGGTAAGGTAGCGGTGAGAGGCCATGTAGGAGTACATGGTGGGTTGTCTCATTGAAACCATCCTCAGGAACTGAGTTCTGTGTTTGTGATCCATGAACAGTTACTACCACACATTGGGTTCCGGTAACTCGACCCCTCTCGACTTATTAATCAACTTGATCTCTGTCCAGGAGTTGCAACTAGTTTCTGGTGTTTGTAGGTAGTGTTAGTAGTCTACCAAGTGGCACCTAGTACAGGTGGGCTTGGACAGACTAGGCACACATGGCCTGGTGTACCGAGTGGCACCAGGATGGTGGGCTCGGGAACCCTGCACACATCGTTTGGGGCCGTGAGCGACACCCCGGCCGGATCTCCTTGCGGATGGAACCCGAATAGGCGATAAACCTGGACGAGAGACTTGTGTGGTTAGTCAGGTCGTGGCCGACTCCCTCGCCAGGCTTCCGCTTGAAGGTTGCCGAGGTACACGACGTGTACATGGTGGTAAGTGGCGAGAGCGTGTGTGAAGAAGTACACCCCTACAGGGTTAATATGATCTAGTCGAATAGCCGTGTCCGCGGTAAAGGACTTCTGGCTTGCCTATAACAGTTCATAGACAAGTGAAAGTGGATACTCTAAAATGCGCAAGATAAGCGTGAGTGCTATGGATGACGTTCTCGTAGGGAGACGGGAGCGGATCCATAGTGGTGTATTGATATGGTGAATATGTGGACTCATGTGCGCCACCTCAAAAGAGTTGCTTGCAGTCGTAGTTCAGGATAGCCACTGAGTCAAAGCTGGCTTGCTGTAGTTAAACTCCACTACCCCGTTTGTTGATACCGATGCATATGTAGCTAGTTCTGATGTAAGTCTTGCTGGGTACATTTGTACTCACGTTTGCCTATTCTATGTTTTGCAGAGAGACGTCAGTCTCGCTAGTAGTTCCGTGTGGTCTCCGACGTTTAGCTTGATACCTCAGCTACGATCTTGTGCCCTCGGCAAGATCTGGTAGATAGTCAAGCTTCTCAGCCTTTTTCATTTGTAGATGTCTGTACTCAGACATGTTAAGCTTCCGCATGTGCTTTGACTTGTATGCTCTGAATGTTGGGTCATGAGACCCATGTTTGTAATATCTGGCTCTTCGGAGCCTAATGAATAAATACTCTGAGTAGTAGAGTCTTGTTGTGATGCCATGTTGTATTTGCACATATCGAGCATATTGTGTGTATGATTGAAATGCTTGGTATGTGTGGGATCCGACAACCTAGTTGTTTATCCTTGGTAGCCTCTCTTATGGGGAAATGTAGTCTTGTGCTTCCATGAGCCATAGTAGTCCGCTACAGCCCGGTTCACCGGAGTCCTGCTAGCCCAGCACTACTGCTCCGGAACACTTGACTGGCCGGCATGTGATTCACTTCGTTCCTGTGTCTGTCCCTTCGGGGAAATGTCACGCGGTGACATCCGGAGTCCTGCCTAGCCTGCTACAGCCCGGGTTCCCGGAGTCCTGTTAGCCCAGAGCTACAGCCCGGATTCGCACGCTGCTGACCGACATGCCCGATGTTGATTCATGTATGCCTGTCCCCGTAAGTTAGTGCCACTTTGGGTTCACGACTAGTCATGTCGGCCCGGGTTCTCTATCATATGGATGCTAGCGACACTATCATATACGTGAGCCAAAAGGCACAAACGGTCCCGGGCCATGGTAAGGCGACACCCGTGGGAATACCGTGCGTGAGGCCACAAAGTGATATGAGGTGTTACCGGCTAGATCGATGTGACTTGGAATCGGGGTCCCGACAACCACACCTTGTGTTGTGCTGGAGGAGCATCTGCATTTCCCAGCCATCCCTGTGCTCATATTTCAAAATCCTAGAATCTAGTAATTTCGTGTGCCATGCATGTGGTAGAACTATCATGTGTATCCCTTCATTTATTTCTCACCGACCTGCTATCTGCTACCTTTATACTATACTACTTATGCACACACTTCACCCATACTCACACTATTGTTTTTTATGCATGGGTATTTCAGACTCTGGCGCAGTGTTGATGAATACAAAAAAGAAAAGACAGAAGTCGCTCCAATGTAATTCAAAGATAAGCACTAAGCGTCTCAGCGCTCTAAAGGGTGCAGTGCTAGCAGATGGAGACAGTAAACGTAGCTATGCAGTTGATGATCTCAATTGCCACACACAACCATCCCAGGTGCTTGCTTTAACTTCGCTCTGTCAAATGTGGTTGCATGTTGCATATGGTGTCTAGCTTGTATTGCTTCCAATTTGGTTAAATTGCATCAGCTTACTTTACACATTATACATTTGATAATGACATGCCTTCCTGTTTTTGATACATACTACATATGTCTATTAACCATGTTCGTACATCAAATTAATGCTCTTTTGTATCCCTCATCAATCACTTGTGATGAGACAGTCACCCCAGTGGGTTACTGTGAGACGCGCTACTCGTTTAAAGACTGCAGTGTCATCCTCCCCACATGATTCTAAAGAAACATCAAGGCTAAATGAAGATAGTCAATGTAGGTTTGTAGTTGATGACCGCAATTCCGCCACACCACCATCGCAGGTGCTTGCTCTTACTTGGTAGTGTCATATGTGGTTGCATGTTGCATATGGTGTCTACCTTGTAATGCTTCTAATTAGGGTAAATTGCATTTGCTTAGTTAACACATTATACCTGTGAATATGACATGCATTCCTATTTTGGTACATATTACGTCTTTCTATTAATCATGTTCTTACATCAAACTACTTTTCTTGTGTATCCGTCATCAATCACTTCTGACGAGACACCTTCAAGTTGACAGTGTAATATTGGTTGCACCTTCCATATCATTTCAAACATGTATTGCCTCTAATTTTTTGAGGTGCCACTTATAATGAGACACATCTAACTTGGTAGAGTGATTTTGGTTGGATCTTTCATATGGTGTCTAGATTGCATTGCTTCCAATTTGTTGAAATGCCTTCTTCTTAGCGTTTTTCGTACATATTCCATCCTCCTACAATGTGGTTTCCTTACATAAAAGTCGTGTTCGTCAGTATCATGCGTCAACGAATTTGGACGTGCGGATTTCATTCCTTTTTCTTGTGTGTTTACTTGACAAGGAAAAATCTAAAAGTACGAAGGCACGGAATGATGGTGGTCCTCTGGAGCAATCGAAACAAATGATATCTACAGATTCTCCTGCTACTCCTACTGCAGTGCAAGTTCCAAATCTCATCTCCCCTACTCCACAACCCCAGGTGCTTGCTCTAACATGGTAGTGTGATATCTGGTTGCATGTTGGATATGGTGCCTAGCTTGTATTGCTCCTAATTTGTTAAATTGCATCTCCTTAGCTTACACATTATACATGTGAATATGACACGCCTTCCTGTTTTTGGTACATACTACATCTGCCTATCATACCATGTTCTTACATCAAACTACTGTTCTAGTGTATCCTACATCTATCGCTTATGATGAGATAGTCACGCCCGTGGGTTAGTATGAGACGCGCTACTCTTATAAAGAGTACAGTTTCATCCTCTCCACATGATTGTCAAGAAACAGCAAGCCTAAATGAAGATATTGAACGTAGCTCTGTACTTGAAGACCACACTTCCCCTACACCACAATCGCAGGTGCTTGCTCTAACTTCGTAGTGTGATATGTGGTTCCATGTTGCATACGATGTCTAGCTTGTAATGCTTCTAATTAGGGTAAATTGCATCTGCTTAGTTTACACATTATACCTGTGAATATGACAAGCCTTCCTATTTTTGGTACACACTACCTCTATGTGTTAACCATGTTCTTACATGAAATTACCTCTCTTCTGTATCCTGCATCAATCACTTACGATGAGACACCTTTATTCGTTGCATATTGCATATTATTTCTAGCATGTTGATATGTATTGCTTCTAATTTGGTCAAATACATTTGTTAGGCCACCCTTTTAATTTGGCAGAGTGATATTGGTTTCATCTTTCATATGGTTTCTATCTTGCATTGCTTCTAACTAGTTCAAACACCTTGTGCTTAGTTTACACTTTATACATCATACACATCAATTGTCATGCCGTCCTGTTTTTCATACATATTCGGTCCTCCTATCATGCGTCTGTCTTGCATGAAAGTAGTGTTCGTCAGTATCATGCATCATTGAGTTCTGAAGAGCAAATTTTATTCCTTTTTCTTGTGGGTTTGACTTGACTTAGCAAAATCCAAAAAGAGGAAGGAAAAGAGTAAGGAAGGCGATGATGGTGGTCCTCTGGAGCAACGTAAACGGAGCATCTGTATGGATTCTCCTTGTACTGCTAGCGCATTACAAGTTCCAAGTCTCCGCTCCCCTACTCCACCATCCAAGGTGCTTGCTCTAACTTGGCAGTGTGATATCTGGTTGCATGTTGCATATGGTGTCTAGCTTGTATTGCTCCTAATTAGTGTAAAATGCATCTGCTTAGCTTACACATGATACGCGTGAATATGACACGCTTTCCTGTTTCTGGTACATACTATATCTGTCTATCACACCATGTTCTTACATGAAACTACTCTTCTTGTGTATCCTGCATTAGTCACATATGATGGGACACCTTTAAGTTGGCAGTGTGATATTGGTTTGCATATTGAATATGATTTCTAGCATGTAGTGCTTCTAGTTTGATGAACGCCACCTATGACGAGACAGTTTTAACTTGGCAGGGTGATATTGATTGCACCTTCCATATGGTGTCTAGCGTGCAGTGCTTCTAATTTGTTGAAGTGCCTTCTGCTTAGTTACCACATCAAAGGTGTGAATATGTCAAGCCATCCAGTTTTTCATACATATTCCATCCGCGTATCATGACTTTGCCTTTCATCAGAGTAGTGTTTGTTAGTATCATGCATGAATGAGTTCTGAAGAGCGAATTTTATTCCTTCTTCTTGTCGGTTTGACCTCACAATGCAAAATCAATAAAGCGGAAGGAAATTGATAAGGCATTGGATGATGGTGATCCTTCCGAGCAACTGAAACGGAGGGTCTCTACAGATTCTACTCCGCCATCCTCCCAACAAGATTCACAAGACAACGCAAGGCTATACAGTCAACGTAGATGTGTAGATGATGAGCACATCTCCCCTACTCCACCATCACAGGTGCTCGCTCTAATATGGCACTATTATATGTGGTTGCATGTTGCGTATGATGTCTAGCTTGTATTGCTTCTAACTTTGTTGAATTGCATCTGCTTACTTTACACATAATGCCTGTTAATATGACACCTGATCCTGTTTCTAGAACATACTTGTAGATGATAAGCACATCTCCCCTACTCCACCATCATAGGTGCTTGCTCTAACTTGGAACTGTTATATTTGGTTGCGTGTTCCGTATGATGTCTAATTTGTATTGCTTCTGATTTTTTTGAATTGCATCTACGTAGATTACAACTTATACCTGCAACGATCACTTACCCATAAGACACATTTAACTTGGGAGTGTGATGCTTGCAACGATCACTTGCATTGTCTTCTAGCTTGTACTGCTTCTAATTTCTTGAAATGGCACTTACGACGAGACACTTTTTACCTGATAGAGTGATATTGTATGCATGTTCATATGGTGCCTAGCTTTCATTTCTTCTAATTTTGTTGAAATGCCTTTTGCTTACTGTTTTTCATACACATTCCATCCTCCTATCGTACGTCTGAATATGCAATGCTGTCTTTTTTGGGTATATATTCCATCCTCTTATCTTGCGCTTGCCTTACATCAAAGTAGTGTTTGTCTGTATCATGCATCAACCAGTTATGCAGAGCTAATTTTATTCATCTTCTTTTGGTTTTGACTTCATAAGGCAATATCAGAAAATAGGAAGGAAAAGAGTAAGTTAGGGATGTTGGTGGTCCTCCGGACCGACGCAAACAGAGACTCTCTAGATTTGCCACTGCTACTGCTAATGAAGTTGAAGTCCCAAGTCTACATGATGAGTTCATCTCCTGTACTCCACCATCGCAGGTGTTTGCTCTAAGTTGACAGTGTGATAATTGGTTTCATGTTGCATATGTTGTCTAACCTGTATTTCTTCTATTCTGATTAAATTGCAGCTACTGAGTGTATACATTATACATTTGCATATGACATGCCTTTCTGTCTAGAATACACTGCATCTATCAATCATACTGTGTTCTTACATCAAAGTGCTGTTGTTGTGTATCCCGCATCAGTCACTCATGATTTGATGCTTTTAACATGGCAGTTTGATAGTGGTTGCATCTTGCATTGATTTCTACGTTGTACTGCTTCTAATTTTTTTAAATGCCACTTATGACAAGACACTTTTAACTAGGTAGAGTGATATTGGTTGCATCTTTCATATGGTGTCTAGCTTGCATTACTTCTATTTTCTTGAAAATCCTTCTACTTAGTTTACAAATCGTAGCTATGAATATGCCACGCCATCCTGTTTTTCTTACATATTCCATCCTCATATGGTTGTCTTACATCAAAGTATTGCTTGTCTGTATCATGCATCAATGAGTTCTGTAGAGAGATTTTATTCTTTTGTGTTGTGGGTACGGCTTGACATGGCAAAGTCAAAAAAGAGCAAGGAAAAGAATATAGTAGGGAATGGTGTTACTCGTCGGGTGAAACGGAAAAGGATATGCCCTCGAGATTCTGCTGGTACTTATAGTGGATTAGAAGGTCCAAGTCCACTGGCTAAATCTACAAACACAGTATCACCTACTCCACCAGCTGCAGCATCCGCTTCAACTGTACCAGCATCTCAATGAGTTACTTGTTCGTTTGCTCCGGAACTGGCCAGTTCCCAAGCTGTCATCACGCCTAACACTACTTCTGAAGCACTGCTGACACAACATGACTTGGCAAGATCAGATGAACCTTATGAGCATCAACACCAAGATGGTACCTGACCGAGTCAAGTTGCAGTTGCATGCTCCTTTATATGTACTCTCATAGTTTGATGTGCCCTAACACTTTACATATTCTTTGCTGAACTAGCACCACGGCGCAAGCGAAAACAAACATCCAGGATAATGCTTGACAGATTAACAAAATCTAAAGGAGGAAGAATGGAGATCCATTTTGAGGCAAGTTTAAAAAGGCCACGTGATGCTACAGAGTCAGCCAAGTTAGTATCAGAGGCAGCCATTGCCGTTAGGTGTTATGCACGTATCCTCCCAACATGGATCAAGTACAGGAATGAGAAAGGCAATACCCAGTTTAACACCTTCCTTGACCATTTATCCATAAGTAATGTGATTCATCGCAATTTGTAATATTGTCTTGCTCTGTGCCATACTTTCTAGCTTCCTCCTAATAAGACTCACATTCTTTTTTCAACAGATGAGGTTCAAGTTGGATCCGGAAGATGATGCAACTAAACAAGCATGCACTCATGTTTTTCAGTCTGCTCTGCGACAGTATCGGTACCACCTTAGAAAATCTCACTTTGAAGGCAAGGCTAACAATGAAATCGCCCAAACATCTCCATTGGACTATATTACAAATGAAGACTGAACAACCCTTGTTAAACACTAGTCTGATCCAAAGTATCAGGTAGGGTATATTTATTTGATCAGACCACATATTGAACTTGTATTTAATGAAGACTAGACAACCCTTGTTAAACACTAGTCTGATCCAAAGTATCAGGTAGGGTATATTTATTTGGTTAGACCAAATATTGAACTTGTATTTATGTATGTATCTTCTGCTATGCTAATTGCTTGAAGAACAAGACCAACCGTTCTAAAGTGAAATTCCAATAGACAACAGGATCTCGTAGCTATATTGCACACTACAAGGCTCTTGTAAATAGCTGCTAGTTACTTATTTTTTCTGTGCCATATTATCGTATCTATATTGACTTGTTCCAAATACAGAGGAAAACCTGTGCGGACCAAAAAGAACCTGAACCGAATGCAGCGCAAATCTTCAAGGATTGCCACACCAGCAAGATGAAGGGCATGAGCACACCAGTTCAGGCCGTTGTTGTAAGTCCTTACTCCTACTGCCTTTGAACTGATTGGTACTGTGATGTGTTCATTTAACTGCTTGGTTTGCAGCCAATGTCAGTTACTCTGTTCACTTTTATACACAATTGTCTTAACGTATCATTTCACCTTACATGGTTTAAAAGAGATGAAGGATATTCTTTTGGTCTTGATCTGTAATCTAGTTGTGATGTTCACGCGCGCACACAATGATACAATAGCCTGTTTGTTTTATATCTGTTTGCCCATGATATGAATGATGTCATACTATGTTCATCCTACTTTAAACCATGTCTCTTTATCCTTAGATGTCAACGAATATGAGGAAATAGACAATGCAGTAGGCATGCTACATGGACATATGTTCCGAAAGTGATTTTATTATGTAGTTGGGACTACAATACATGCTAATGTATTACAGTAGTTCACCAAAATAGGTTATGTATAAACAAGAAACCTACTTTGTTTGTTTTTGACTCAATAGTAACTTATCTGGTACACTAATCTACAAGTTCAAACTTTCAGCAAGCTATGGAACAAATGATTGAACAGCCACAACCACCTGAAAGTGACGAGGCTACCACATGCACAATGTCACCTCTTGCTGCAGTGCGTCAGTATCTCTCCACTAACAATGCAAAAAGCACCTTCCTGCATATTTCTGGGTTGGTTGTCAAGGTAACTTCTTCCAAATCGCCTACTGAACAAAATCTTCCGGCTAGATAGAGTGATATATCTGTGCTCTAGACACAAGTCCAATCCCTAATGGACGTTGTGTCGGAAACAAGAATAGTGGTTAACAAATGTCGTGAAGATATGAATGGTTTTGAAACCAGACTATCAGACATTTGCTTCGTTGTTCAAGACCAATGGCGGAAAAAGGGGAAGATTGTGCTGCACCATCAGATTCTACAGCCTGAAACATTAGCACTCAGGTCAAATGATCTGTGCTTATATACATCTGATGGTGCTTTTATCTGCAAGGACTGTAAACTTTATGCCAACATGCCTTTTGTTCTATGGTTTGAATTTATTTTGTTGTGATACAACATTTATGATGTTGCGCAAGGCTGCAGTAATTACGACACTATTTTTGTATAGTGTAGGTTTATCTTAGTAATGTATTCCGTCGAAAGCTTCGTAGGAGCCCAACGTGCCAACATTCGTCGCGCCCATTCCAATTGGGCTAAAAATGATTCTGGCCGAAATTTGCACGTAGCCCACTAAAAATATCTGGGCCTAAATCAACATGAGCTTTCATATTTTTCTGGTAGGCCTGTACCCATAGTGGACCTTTAACAGGCCTAAACAAAATTTGGGCCCTCAGTAATAATAGGCTGTTTACAGGTGTAAATATCTCGAGCCCATAAAAACATGGGCCTTTAATAGGCCGAAAGGAAGATTGGGCCCTGATTGTGCCAAATAACCCACGGGTCTTAGCAGGCCGAAATGGTGGCCCGTTTACAATGTGGATCGTCCATAGGCCGAAATTCAGACGGGCCGTAAATGCACCGACCTACTACACGGGCCTTTAACAGGCTGGAAGTTCGGTCGGGCTTGATTAGTGTCATTTTTATATGGGCCGTTAGTAGGCCCGATGTGGCGTTGGGCCACATATGGCCCATGGATTTCGTCCGATGTTAACAGGCCGAAAGTCACAACAGGCTGAAAGTGGCCCAAATCTATAGTGGGCCTCTAACAGGCCGAATGTCACACATGGCCGAATATGCCCCATATCCTTCACGGTCGTTTATGGGCGAAAGTTTCAATGGCCTATAAATGGGCCCAAATGAAGCAGGACCTTTAATAGGCCGGAAACACACCGGGTCGTAAGTCGGCCCAAATACTTAGCGGACTGTTAACGGGCCAGAATTGACCATGGGCCGCGATGATGACAAGTTTAGGACGGGCCGTTTATGGCCTAATTTGACACTAGCCGTATGGGCCTTAACTGAGAATGTTGGGCCTTTAGCTGGGCCAGCCCATTATGGTCTGCAAAATCACTACAAAAAAAGACACATCCGTGACATTTTGGGGTGAGCGAAAAAAAATTCTGTCATACGTATGACACTTCTATGACGATAATTGTGACAAAACCCGGTATCATCATAGATGTGGTGGGCTCCTACTTCTATGACAAAAAATCATGACAGAAAATGGGCTTTTCGTCCTTGGCGGGCCGGAGACGCAGCTGCATGACATTCTTTGGGCCGTCCATGACGGAAAAAACCGTGGTAGAAGCGAGGGGGAGGAAAATTTCGGGGAGTTCCCAGTTACGGTGGGAGGTCGGGGGCCGAGCGAGGCGCGTTTCTCTCGTACACGTACGCGCGTGTGTGCGAGGCATTGGATCTAACTGAACCCGAGCGAGGCGTTGGGCTCTAACTGAACCCGAGCGATTGCACTACAGTCTACGCGTTACTGAACCCGAGCGATCGATCGATGGCTGTTAACTGAACCCGATCGAGCGATTCCTTTGCTACTGCTGCTAACTGAAGCCGATCGATTGGATGAACAGTGAGTGTTGCGGGGGGGGGGGGGGGTTGGATGAACTCTGAGCGGTGGCGTTGCCTCTGGATGAACAGGACCCCGTGGTGTGGAGGGCTGGATGAACAGTAGACAGTGGAGGGGTGCCCGTGGAGGGGTGGTTGAACAGGACCCCGTGGTGTGGAGGGCTAGATGAATAGTAGACGATGGAGGGGTGCCCGTCGATGGGTGGTTGAACAGTAGCCGGTGGAGTAGCACGCGGTGGAGGCTGGATGAACAGGAGCCCGTGGAGGCTGGAGGAGGTCGACGGTAGCCTGTGGAGGTTGGAGGAGGTCGACGGTGGAGATGAACAGTATCCCGTGGAGTCCCGTTTTGCGGTACGCCACACCCCTCGCGATGAACAGGACCCCCGTTTCGACCGTAGGAGGTCCGTTTCGTCCGTTTTGCGGTACGCCACACCCCTCCCGATCAACAGGACCCCCGTTTCGACCGTAGGAGGTCCGTTTCGTCCGTTTTGCGGTACGCCACACCCCTCCCGATCAACAGGACCCCTGTTTCGACCGTAGGAGGTCCGTTTCCTCCGTTTTGCGGTACACCACACCCCTCCCGATCAACAGGACCCCCGTTTCGACCGTAGGAGGTCCATTTCCTCCATTTTGCGGTACGCCACACCCCTCCCGATCAACAGGACCCCGTTCCGAACGTAGGAGGTCCGTTTCCTCCGTTTTGCGGTACGCCAGGCCTCGTTTCCATCGCCTGTTCCATCCAAGCCCTCCCGATGAACACGACCACGCATTCTGTTCCGACCCAGCCGGTTGGTTCCCATGCGTTCCGTTGCCTCCCGATGAACACGAGCATTCCGTTCCCTCCCCATGAACAAGACGCATTCCGTTGCCTCCCCATGAACACGACGACGATGCTGTTTCTCCGTTCCGACCTAGCCATGTACACGAGCCCTGGCCGTACGTATGCGCGAGTAGGCGTTCGAGACCCCGCCCGTATGTACACATACGTGGCCGTATTTTCTTTCTTGCACCCTGGCCGCTGTACGTACGTGTACATGCTACGTGCGCGCCTCTACTACGACACGTGCGCGCCTCTACATCGACCAGTATGTCTGTACACGTTCGCGACCAGAATGACAACGCTACGTACGCTTCGACCAGGTGGGTCCCGACAGTCAGACACTTCCTTGCCTGCGAAGATGTAGCTGGTGGGTCCCAGTAGTCAGGGGGGCGAATCGTTTTTTTACCCGGACGCACTTCCTTGCGTGCGAAGATGTAGCCGATGGGTCCCAGCAGTCAGGGGGGCGAATCTTTTATTTTTTGCCCGGACGCACTTCCTTGCGTGCGAAGGTGTAGCTGGTGGGTCCCAGCAGTCAGGGGGGCGAATCATTTTTTTTGCCCGGACGCACTTCCTTGCGTGTGAAGATGAAGCTGGTGGGTCCCAGCAGTCAGGGGGAAACATTTTTTCCGTGAAATACAGTGGCCCGTCCGGTGGGTCCCAGCTGTCAGGTGGAGGAATCATTATTTTCCGCATAATAAGGAGGCACTTCCTTGCTGCGGCCGTGGACCCAGCTGTCAGCCTCTCCAAGTACAGTCCATGTCAGATGGAAGTCGTTCCATGACCACGTTGACCAGGCTGCGCCGAGAGCACCACGGCGGTGGATGACGGCGAGGCCTAGGTAGGGGACGACACGGAGCCGGGGAAGACGCGGCAGTGGAAGCCTGCGCGGAGAGGAGTACGACGGTTCACTGGTTCGGCTGCGGTGTGAGGCTGCCGTCACCGCAGGGCCAAGCCAGCGGTGGGAATAGTAGGGGGCGGTGAGGCCTCCGCGGCAGCATAGCCGGCCACAGGAGGCAGGAGCATGCGGCATGATCGGCGCTGCTTTGGGCGGCTGGAGCAAGAAGACCAGAGGTTGAAGAAGCACTACGGCCATTGGATGGACATCGTACGGTCACTAGAGCTAGAATCGTTCATATTGATTAAGTTGACAAAGCCCTCCATCCCCGTCAACTTAGTTGGCCCACAAGTCATCCTCCCACTATGGTGGGTCCCAGCTAGCAGGGGGTATTCATTTTTTTGTGCGTAATAAGGAGGCACTTCCTTTCGTGGGAAGATATAGCTGGTGGGTCCGACATGTCAGCGGGGCGAACATTTTTTTCACGAATACAGAGGCCCTTCCGGTGGGTCCCAGCTGTCAGGTGGAGGAATCATTATTTTTCACGTACAGTCCACGGCCGATGGATGTCGTTCGTTGACCATGTTGACCAGGCCGCGCCAAGAGCACCATGGCGGTGGACGACGACGAGGCCTAGGAAGGGAACGACAAAGAGCCGGGGACGACTCGGCAATGGTTGCCCACGCGGTGGGGAGTACGAGGGTTTACTGGTCCGGCTGCCGTCGCCGGAAAATAACAGGAGGTGTGGGTGAGTAGAGGAATGGCCTGGCCAGCAATGAAGTAGGGTGGGGCGGTGCCGCTTGTGCGGCAGCACAGCCGGCCACGGGAGGCGGGAGCAGGCAGTCCCACAGGAGCTAGTTTGGGCAGCTGGAGCAAGAAGATCAGATATTGAAGAAGCAGCACGACCGTTGGATTAACATCCAACGGTCACTACTGCTAGAATCGTTTGCAGACTAAGTTGACAAAGCCAAAGTACACGTCAACCTAGTAGACCCACAAGTCAGCCTCCAAATCTGTCCCAAACAACATACAGCCCGAAATTTCTGGCCAGATTCAAATTAATTTTAAATCTAAATATACCTTAATTTAAATTCAATGAAATTTTACCCGC
Source organism: Aegilops tauschii subsp. strangulata (assembly GCF_002575655.3). NCBI lineage: Eukaryota > Viridiplantae > Streptophyta > Magnoliopsida > Poales > Poaceae > Aegilops > Aegilops tauschii. The sequence goes on from NC_053039.3 coordinate 175,326,605, forward strand.
ACAAAAACAATGAAATTTAAAATATCAAAATCCGAAAGAAAACAGTATTTTGGAACTAATTGCCTGTTTGCAGTATTTTTTCATTTTACAACCCATTTATTATTACTTATAGCCCATTTCTTATTTCTTATAGCCCATTTTCTGGGCAAAATGCATCCCTCCTCGTCTTGAAAGATTTCCGGCCCAGCAGGGCGTAGAAAAGCAAGTAGGCCTACGTTGGTTATTCAGCAAAAAACAAAATAGCTGGCTAGCCATTTTTAGAAAGGAAAAAAACAAACTGGGCTGGTCATGTGCTAAACATATGAAATAAAAGCCTGGCCTAGACAGGCCACGGGTCCCACACAACCCAGTTGATACCCTTCTCCGTCCCGAAAAAACAAAATTACTGCACGCGCTGCTGGGTCCTTACTGTCATCCTCACCATGTACAGTCATCTCCTTATTCCTCTCGGTTGTTGACCATGTTGACAACACCGGAGTGTGGGTCCGCGGCGAGCGAACCAAAGCGGAGGACGATGGTGAGGCCTCAGACAGGAACGAACAGGAGCCGGGGAAGATCACAGCCAGCCGTGGGAGGCGGGAGCAGGCGGTCCCGCCGGCGCTAGTTTGGCTTTGGCGGCTCGAGGAAGAAGAGACTGAAGAAACGCGACAGACGTTGAATCTCAATCCAACAGTCAAGGTTGGCACAATCGTTTGTTGACTAAGCGGACACCAAGTAGCATACTTTTTTATATATAGGAAGAAAACTGCGAGGAAAATGCGTTCGTCTACCGTCCTCCTCACAGGGAACGTTTGCCACATAAGTGACTAGCACCCTTGGTTTTCAACCAAGAGGTCTTGGGTTCGAGTCCCAGGAACTCTCAATTTTGTCCTGCTTCCTTCCTCGCAAAAAAAGGGAAAGAAAATCAAAGACTTGGGAAGGCGTACAGAACAAGCTAGTGTACCAGTAAAGAGACGTTGCCGAGTTTTAGAAAAAAGAAAGATTTGCTCCTATAGCTGGTTCGAATCCAAACCTAGACTATGACTATATATGGTGCTATGCTAATCTGCAAGTAATGAAACTGACATATCCAACGTTCGCTCCTCTTCTCTACTTACCCTGCCTAGCATCAGAAGCTCTGGCCGCAGCAACCATGTCCGTTGGCTGCTCGTCCACCTGCTCTTCAGCAGGCAACAACCAGATATGCGCCAAGTCGCCACCCGTACCATCGCCTGTGGGTCTCATCACACCCCCGCCGGCACGCGCACCGCAGCCGATTGCTCATCGCAACCCGCTGCCGTTGGTGTGGTGCCACTGCTGCAAATCACGCAGAGTCATCCGTCGCGTCTCAACCACAATCCACAACCCTGGCCGAGGCTTCTACAAATGCCCGAATCATGGGGTAATAATATGTTTAAGTGTTGTTCTGCTACTTTCAGATACTGATTTTTTTAATAGTTTGGTTGATGATCTTCCAATTTGATTCGTGCAGAAAAGGGAAGATTCGTGTGATTTGTATTTCTGGGAAGTTGCTGATGTGGGAGAATGCAACTACGCTGATTATTTGGTTAGCCGAGGAATCCCAATACCAGCAGGTTGGGGTGTTCGACAAGTAACTGAAGGAACAGCAGAAGAGGAAGATGAAGAGCAGAAGGTTAAAGATGCAGTTCCTCTGATCATGGCCAAGCAACAGCTGCTGAACAGCCTTGACAGCAATGAGGAGATGAAAGAGCTTGTGAAGATAATGGGCAAAATCGATGTGCTCTGTAGGATGATTGTCTCTTTATTTGCAGTGTATGTAGCACTCGTGATGTATTCAGTGGCTACGACATGAGCACTTTGCTGAAACTAGTAATGAATGAAACCTGTGTAGCAGGCTGGGCGTAGTGTTGTGAACATCTAATGATTTCTATTAACGGAAATCAGGGGGTATCCCCTTTTGCTCATATAAATAAATAAATAGCAGAGGCCCTATCGGGTCAGCTTTGTTCTCATTCGAAGACGTCGAGAAAATTGCAGTCCAACAGCAAACTATGTCATCAAATTCAAGTTTCACAGCCAAATATGAGTACAACTAAACAACAATGTCATCATGTTTTAGTTGTCATACAATCACCTAACACAAATCAGCATACATAACATGTGATGTTCTCACAGCAAAATACTAAACAACATGTTCATCAGGTTTCAGTTGTCATAGGAAACACAATTTCACATAGTAGATAAAAAAACGTCTTCTGACAGGAAAATACGACAAAAGCAATGTAATCATCATCCGCAGCAGCAGCGTCAACATCTTCGCCATGTGTATCAGTCTAAATCATAATTCCCCACAGTGTCATCTTCTTCTTCGTCCTCAACGTCCTCGAACGTTGGCTTCTTCTTGATCAACTCTTGTATGTCCACAGCACGACAGGCAATCTTTTCGCCGGCGTCTTGACGTGATGGTTCTCAAAGATATTAGGAACATCTATGTTATCTTGTACATGAGGAGCAGTATAAGCATCATCTTGTTGTGCAACTTCATTAAACGAATTCCTCTGCTCAAACCTTTGCAATACTCTCCAGTCTTCGCTACGTGCAAATGTGTCTTCCAAGAAAAATATCTGTGTTGCTTGATTTGCCAAAATAAAAGGCTCGTTGGTCTGGTACGCCGCCTTGACATTGATGGATTTGAAATAATCATCAGCTCTGGGTTTTGCAATCCTGGAAAATAGGTTATACCAATGACAGCACAACAGAACCACACACTGATGATCCTCGAAACTGGAGATATACTACAACTGAACAATATCTGTTATGTTAGCATACATTTCAGTTGTCTCTTTGTCATATGTATCCGTGCTCATGATGGCACTGTTTTGTGTCTTCCTGCCTTCGTCTCGTGCAAGGGTGTTGTAGCGCACATCTCCAACAACGCAAGATTCATAATGTCTTACCCGAGTATCAGGACCCATTGCTAGTGAGTAAAGGGCATCATCAACTGCCTGCCCATCCTCCCGCATCTTCTTAACCTATTGTTAGAAAATAGACAAGACGGTCATCTTATGTACTCAATATATTAAAAAAACTGATAGTGCACTTCAAAAGCTTACATGGTTCTTGAACCATTTCGCAGATCCTGCCATAACCAGTTTGTCAATGTTTCTTGGATTTTGCGGTAGTACCTCCTCTTTGTAGATGCTGCACAACATAGTGATCGCGTCAAATATCTAAATATATAAGAATGTGCTGCAAGTTTAGTAGATTACGATGTATAAGCTACAGTACTGCACTTACTTGATATAAGGTAGTATCTCAGGACAGTTATTCAACACATACCAAACCATTTTGTCCAAATCTTTAGGTTTGTCCTCTTGTCGACTCTTCCCTGTAACTCGAACGGAATAATCGAAAACATTGAGCCCGGGATTGTCTTCACCCACCTCTTTGCTAAGCTGATCAGCTATTTCAATGTATTTTGATCAGAATGTAAACGCTTCTGTAGCAATGTAGGCCTCTGCAATGGAACCCTCGGGTCTAGCTCTGTTCCTAACATAGCCCTTGAAAGTGCCTAGCCGCCTTTCAATAGGGTACATCCAGCCATACTGTACTGGACCTCTAAGTAGTGCCTCATCAGGTAGATGAACATCCAAATGCACCATCACATCAAAGAAGGCTGGAGGATATATCTTCTCAAGGTCGCATAGGATAGTTGGTATCTTGTCTCTAAGACGCTCCAAAGCATCTATCCTGATATTCCTACTGTAGAGTTCCCTGAAGAATTGTCCCAACTCTGCAACTACTCTGTATAAGTCAGGGCGGCCCAATCCTCTAAGGATAACAGGTAAAACCCTTTGAATTAGGACGTGGCAGTCATGTGTTTTCAACCCTTGTACCTTGTTTCCATCTGCACTGACTCTCCTTTCAGGGTTGGAAGCAAATCCATGTGGGAATCTCACACGTGACAGGACCTCGCAGAATTCTTTTCTTTTTACCTTGTCCAAGACGTACACAGCTGGTGCCATATCCCGTGGTTTACCTTCATCTTGCACCTGCAAATCCTTTCTGATACCCAGGTGTGTCAAATCAATCCTAGATTTTAAGGTATCTTTCGTCTTGCCTTCAATATTAGGAAGTGTGTCGATAATGCTGTCACATATATTTTTCTCGATGTGCATCACATCAAGATTATGCCGCAGATCCAAATCTTTCCAATACTCTAAGTCCCACAAAGTGGACCTGCGGGTAAACAATAATCTCTCTTCTACCCTGCCACGCTTCCTTTTCCCGCTACCATTACCAGGATGGTTTCCTCGTGTAATATGCCTGCCCTTCTCTAATTCCACTTGCAACTCATCGGCGGTGAGCCTCTTTGGCGCATCACGGTTTTCATGCTTTGCATTGCACACATGTCTTTGGTATTTTCTAGGATGCGGCTTGTTCATGGCAAGGAAACGACGGTGTCCAATGTAATAGATCTTGCTAAGTATTGCGTATGACAGCGGATTCCTGTCACGGCGAACACATGCATTGTAACCATGTGTCGTTCGCCCTAACATAGTGCCCAAAGCCGGATAATCTTGGATGCACCAAATTATAATAGCACGCAGAAAGAAATCAGCTGGTGGGCTGCTATATAGGTCTCGATTGAGAACACCCTTCCATAGCTGTTGAAGTTCCTCCACAAGAGGCTCCATGAACAAATCAAAATCCTTTCCAGGACTTTTTGGACCTGGGATGAGCAAGGCCATCATGTAGTTTGATTCTTTGGTGCAGACATTTGGAGCCATGTTGTAATGGATAACAAGCACTCGCCACATGCTATATGTGGCGCTCTGGTGGCCAAATGGGTTAAATCCATCTGAAGCTAAGCCAAGTCTAATGTTTCTCGGGTCAGCAACAAACTCTTTGTGTTTATCATTGAAGCTTTTCCACTCACTACCATGAGATGGATGGCTCATTACATTCTGATCCCTGTACTCCTGGTTCCTAGAATGCCACAGTACATCCTCTCTTGTTTCAGCATCATGAAACAACCTCTGCAATCTTGGTGTAAGTGGAAAATGTCTCAGAACATTATGAGGAATCCTCTTCACAGCATCGCCATCTTTCCATCTTGATGATTTGCATTTCGGGCATTCACTTAAGTTGGCATAATCCTTACAGAACAGAACACAATTATTCTTACAAACATGGATCATATCATATCCAATTCCAACTGCACGAAGGAAATTCTTCATTTTACTGTAGGTGTGTGGCAGCTCAGACGCATCTGGGAAAGATTTGCGGAAAGCAGCCAACATCGCATCGAATGATTTGTTGGGCATCCGCTCAGACGTCTTCACCTGAAGAAAGGTGACCATAGCTGAGAATACTGACAACTTATTTCCTGGGGTGACAGCAACGTTGCATTGTTCCAACATGCGGGCCCACCGTTTTTCTTCTGCAGGTGAAAGTTCACCGAATGCACGAGCATTTCGTAGTATTGTTTCAATGTTGGTCAAACTCACTGGCTCCGTCACCACCACCTCCTCCTCCTCTTCTACCTGAGCATCAGGCAGATCAAGATGGTGATCTGCTGCTTCCACGTTATCAATAACATTGACGTTCACAGCTTCACCATGATGAACCCACCTAGTATATGTGACCGACATCCCATACAAGTGTAGATGATTTTGCACAGTTGACTGGGGTCTTGTAACTGAATTCATACAACTTCTACACGGGCAGAGCACATCTTATTTTGGACCACCGTACTCAGCTCTGATATAGTTCATGAAGTTTTCAACCCCCTCGACATATGCAACGGAGAATCTTCGAGTAGAAGTTATCCATGTCCTATCCATCTGTTAGACATACAAATTAGTTCTTCTACTAGATATTACAGGAAAAACATATATGCTTTATTCTGAAGTCCAGAAAAAAAATACCTAGGTCGATGTCTAAAGCTATGCCAAGATATTTGGACGAGCAGATCTAAGTAACGAAATATATGTAAAGCTAATTCAGCAAACAAATTTGAGTGCCAAATTATGGCAGGCTGTTTCAGCAGTCAATGAGGCCGAGCACACAGCCATCGAACTATTGAAGGCCATCGCAGCAACAAAGATCGAGTATAAAACGGTGTAGAGCTATTTCACCTAACAGATTGGCTACTAGACCATGGCAATCTACGTCATAATAAATATATGGCAGGATATTTTAGCAACTAATCGGCCTTGGCATGCCATCTCACCTAAGCAGATTGACTGCAGAACAGGGCAAGGAAGCTTCTTAAGAAGAGCATATTGACAGTAAACTACTTCGGCAAACAGTGAGATTAACAGTGTCTATCAGCTAACATTCAGCGCTACACCGACATGAACGGGGCCTTAGTCGAGAATGCGCGTACCGTGGGACCAGCTGACCGCCGTGCGTCTCCACACGAACGTCGCCAGCGGTGGCGGCGCTGACCGCCGTGCGCCTCCACAAGAACGTAGCCAGAGGTGGCGGCACGGCTAGAGGACGGTAGTCTACGAGAGCGTACTGTGGGAGCGAGAGGATCACCGAACCGCGGCGCCGACGTATCGGCGCGGCGGGGAGGGCGGCTTTGGCGGAGTGAATGGAGTGGGGGGGACAGGGGGGAGGGGGGTTTGGGGAATATTATTGGCTAGTTGGCCGAAGGGCGGTTGAATCGGATTTGGGGGGAATTTTTGGGTGTGGGGGGCGAGGATTTTCGCGCGGTGGGCGGGGGGAGTTTGGCGCATGGTCGGTTTCTCCAAGTGCGGTCCCACGTGTCAGTGAAGAGGCAAGCCGAAGCGCATTCCGTTTGCGTGAGCCGTGTGCAGGACCGAACGTGTGTGGGGTGCAATGCGACCGCGACAGGAGTGTTGTGAGTGTACCGCCTTTTTTCCTTTTAAACTAGGTGCTTCGCCCCCTCAAAAAAAAATTGTTGCTTCGCGCGATCCATCGATACTACTACTAGTAATCCGGTAATCCCGACTAAAACGGCACGGCCGGGTCTTTTCCCGCGCGATATGCTAGGAGGTTGGCTTAGTTGGGTTTTTTAGGACAAGTAATGCTACACCTACGTAATCCCAGTTACGTAATTAATGTAATGTGAAACGTGTGAGCTGTTGATTGTAGATAGGGGGAGGGAGGGGCCCACCACCATGAAAATCAGGGGAGGAGAGAGAGAGGCAATTTTCGTTAACCCTTTCGTAGGTTCCGTAGATGTAGAAAGATGTGAAATGCGTGAATGTGGAGTGGACGTACTATTGGAGTGCCTAAGATAATTTGTGTATGTATAGACCCTATGTGTTTATTTTACTTCACATGTTAGATTTGTCTCGGTTCAATAAAAAGCAGAGTTGGTGATGATGGTGTGCCTGTCATCCTGCAATATAGGCCGTCCGATCTATATCTAGCGAATAGGAAAAAAACTACGACAATTTACCCGCACTCCTCTCCACATTTGCAGATAAGGCTTTCCCTCGTTCATCCTTTTCTCCCACAAGATCTTGATCTTCCGTGCAACGCACAGGCATCTTGCTAGTACTCCTACAATATGTATATTATTGTGAAAGTTCATATACACCGGCCGAGATTAATGCAAACACTGCAGATTTTCATTACATTTCGAACTTTTATAGGACAGAAAAATAAAAGAAACCCGACCCTAAACCTATTCTAAGGCGGTGATCGACGTCCTCCATCTGCGATTTCTATGTACGGGGGCGGGGTTCAAGACCCATGAAGTGAAGGTGCGGTCTCCGGTGAGGAAGAGTAGAACACGGGACACGGACCGGCCAGTTGGCACACCATGCCCTGCCGCCTCCCATGCCCTACCCATCCTCGGAGGAGTCCCCGACCTCGGCGGTGCCGGACGTTGGACGGCGGCAAGTTGGACGCGTGGCTGACGGTGCTCCCTTCGTCGGTCGCCAGCATGGCCACCGCTTGTGCGGTCGCATCCGCGTCCGGCTACGCCGCTATTGCGTCGTGAGAGGCGACTTGAGCGAGGGCGGCGACCTCGAGCTTCATCCCCGAAGACAAGCTCTCCTGCAGAGCGTTTGCACTTGCGATCATGGCGGATGTGGTGCCAGGTAGGAGGACGATGCGCTATGGTGTGGAGGTTAGCTGGGCGTTGCCGCTTTAAGTAGCGCATTCCGGTGAGGCCAAGCGTCCGGGTGCGTCATTAAGTCACTGGAGTTGGTTCCTCGGGCACCGAGCCTCTTAACAACGACATACGAACGGATGGCATGAATGCGGGCAGCTGGCGCCGGCTGGGAACGCACCACGCGACGGCGCGAGGGACGAGGGTTTTGGTGTGCCAGGGTAGTCAGCTGCGGTTGTGGCAACATTGGAGATGCCCTTTGCTCACATGCGATCCCTGCATGTCATTGAAAATGCAAGACGACCCGGCATGGTCTCAGGTCCAGAGGATGCAGTTGGCCGTGCTACACCACTCCGCGGACGCGTCGCGGCGCCCCGTGCATCCTCGACGAGCCAGGTGTTGGGGTGTGTTTGGATTGTGGCCAAAGTGCACCTTACCAAAATTTTGGTCATGACCCAAAGATTGGTCTTTGTTTGGATGGTTGCCATTTTTTTTGGCATGCCAATGAACTCTAGCCAACTCTAGTTCATTTTTCTTGCCAATGTAGGCCAAATCATGGGCAACCAATTCCTCAACCAAAATTTTGGTCATGACCCAAAGATTGGTCTTTGTTTGGATGGTTGCCATTTCTTTGGCATGCCAATGAACTCTAGCCAACTCTAGTTCATTTTTCTTGCCAATGTCGGCCAAATCATGGGCAACCAATACCTCAACCAAAATTTTGGTCATGAGCAAAGATTGGTGTTTGTTTGGATGGTTGCCATTTCTTTGGCATGCCAATGAACTCTAGCCAACTCTAGTTCATTTTTCTTGCCAATGTCGGCCAAATCATGGGCAACCAATACCTCAACCAAAATTTTGGCTACTCAATGCATTGATGGGGCAACCTTGGGCACAAACCAAACATACCGTTGGTCGTGCCACAGCACTAATGCCACCCTCGGCACACTGAAACCGACCGTGTCTAGTGATGATATGAGCGTGTCGCTCACCGCAGTCGCCGTGTCTAGAGGCGGTGCTGGAGCTGCGCCCCGTTATTGGCCCCAACGACCCACATGAACGGTTGTCGGTGGCGGGGAGGTCGTGGGCCAGATCCTCCATTGGACTAGTCTGTGCTACGTCGTCCCGACGGGTGTGCCCCACATGTCGGTTTCCCTGTTTTCCCGGCCATATTCGAGCGTCAGTGCTCCGCGTTGCGCATTAGGCCTTTCACTATGTAGACCAAGCGAGACAAATTATTGTGTATTTGAGCCATTCAAGTATAATCATGTGGCGTTTGCTTATTTCTCATTCCTCTCCAACCCTGTTCTCCATCGATCATGTCGCCCTCCAGTCGAGTCCATCCTCCCGCATGCCTCATTTGAACATTCCACCGAGTATCATTCGCATGTACCCACCCTAGTCCTCTTTCAATAGATCTCCGGACCCCGAGATGAAATCGAGAGGGAACGAGTGGGGGCACGTGATACCTAAGGCGGATTAAAAATTTTGAACCGGTGATCATAGCATCCGCAAATCATATATGAAGGGTATTCAATGTTCGTTTCATTTTCGAACGTACAATATACTCCCCCTATCCTTTCTAGTTTACATATAAGTTTTATGTGTAGTCAAAGTATCTCTACTTTGATCAAAAAGGTATCAACATTCAACAACGCCCAATCAATATTGTTAGATTCGTACGTACTCCTATATTTGTACTCGAGATGGTTTCCAATTTGACTATTGACAAGATTAATAGTACATGAGATGTATAATGTGAAAATTATATCATTGGAAACTCCTTTCACATACAAATTTGACCGTATGCTTTGTGTAAGTTGCATGTCATATATTATTACTCTAACATTTGGTCAAAGTTAGCCTCGAAAAATGCATTAGACCCTGCATGCTTTGTGTAAGTTGCATCTCATATATTATTACTCTAACATTTGTGTAAGTTGCATGTCATATATTATTACTCTAACATTTGGTCAAAGTAGTATAATGGAAGTGGATCCTCTGACGTAGGTATCCCTGCCTTACCCTCCCTTTCGGTCACTTACTGGCGGACCCCATGCTTGTTAGGCCCCGCATGTTAGTTACTCAATGGGTTCGGCCACGTCAGGGGATCCTCATCCGTAGTATAGTCCCTCTGTTTTTATTTACTCCGCATAAAACGGAGGGAGTGGTGGTATAATAAATGACGCGGGCGGGGGAGGGGGAGGGACGTCAGTTTGCTCTCAACTGCGGTCCCACAAGCGAGCGAAAACGCAAGACGAAGCGTGTTCCATCGGTGAGCGACGTGGAGGGTCCAGCATGCCGGGCTGCAACACGAACGCGACAAGAGCGATGTACAGTCAAAACCGATTGACCGGTCGTCACTGCAACCACTATTCACGCCAGAACCTTCGTTGCTCGGCCTACGCCAGCCACTGCCCTAAAACCACACCAAATCTCCAGCCCATTCCCCCACCTTTCGATCCCCTAGCCTGCATCAAGCGTCCCCTAGTTCACCGGAAAGCCATGGTGCGCCGCAAGATCACTTACTACAAGATGTTGACGCCGGAGCGCCGCGCAGAAATCACGGCGGCGGTCGGCGCCATAGACCTCCGTTCCCAAGCTCGCTTTGCGGCGGGCCAATCCCCGGGTTCTCTAGAGCCAAGCTACGAGGAGGAGGAAGCCGATCCAATGTTCATGGCGGAGGTTGCGGTGTAGAAGGCCCCTGATGGGTATGAGACGATGGACGTCGACTTCGTGCCGGCGTCCGAGTCCCCCATGGTGTAGGCGGACCAGCGGTTCAACATGGCGATACTAAAGGAGGACCGGGAGGTAGAGGCTCAACTCGACGCGGAGCGCGCGCATGCCGCTGCCATCGAGGCTCTCCTGCAGGCGGAACCGGATGTCGTGGATGTGAACCGGGCGGCGGAGGCTCAACTTGAGGCGGAGCGCGCGGATGCCGCTGCCATCGAGGCCCTCCTGCAGGCGGAACCGGACGTCCTAGACTTGAACCGGGCGGCAGAGGCTCGACTCGACGCAGAGCGCGTGGATGCCGCTCTCATCGACACCCTCCTGCAGGCGGAACCAGACGTCCTGGACTTGAACCGGGCGGCGGAGGCTAGACTCGACACGGAGCGTGCGGATGCCGCTGCCATCGAGGCCCTCCTACAGGCGGAACCGGACATCCTCGACTTGAACCGGGTTGTGCTCTCATCCGTGCAGAGCACCCGCACACTCCGCTTGAACGAGTAGCTGGAGGCCGAGGACAACCACGGTGCGGAGACACACGTCGGCAGCGACGGCTGGTTCGCGCCGGCAGCCAAAGACGACGAGGCTGTCTCTTTCCGCGAGCAGTGATAGTTTTTCTTTATGTTGTTGTTTTTATGGACCTTTTGCTGTGTAAAAACATATATTTGTTATGCAAGTCGCCTGACTTGGGTTAGTCTACCATTTCAGGCGGTTGGATGAATATCCTACGTCTCCTAACCCTTCTTTCCTTCTTCCTCACCTCTTCTTCTTCCCCAACAGACCACCGCACGGGCCGTACGGATACTCCACAACATGCGGTTGGATAAACATACTCTATGAACGAAAATTATGTGTCAGTGATAGGATGGCTGAGTTTGGATTGTTCACATGCGACAACACGTGTCAGTGAGGGTGCGTTCCCTTGGTTGGGTTTGCGGCGTGCAGGAGCGACTGTGTGAGGGTGCGGTGCGACCGCGGCGTGCAGGAGCGACCGTGTGAGGGTGCGGTGCGACCGCGACAGCCGTGCGCAAGTGTACCTCCTTCTCATTTTGAAAACTTTAGGCAAGCTTGGCAAAAATGTGTGGTGAAGTTTGGCAATGCAAGGCCTAGACCCAAACAGGATAAGTACGTACGTACTAGGAGTACTAGTGTTAAAAAAGAAAGGCGGGGTTTTCCTTCGCAGGATTTAATCAATACAAATCCTCGTTTCACGTGTCAATTAATGCGTATTTTTCTCTCCAAAGACCAAAGAGCTAACCATCTCACTCCTCATCGCTTGATTAATGTAGCACCATGCAAACCAACCTTCTCACTTCCGCATGCATGCAGGGGATATTAATGTCCTTGGTTGCTAACCGCATCAATTTTGCCTCGATTAGTGTTAGTGGCCCTTTGCAAATTGTAATTTTGATATACTGGCCTTGTGTACAAAAAAATGGAGGTAGTAACTATATTTGACTTCCTTCCCCATTGCGGTCACGTCGACGATATCTTTTTTTGGGTGGTTTGGCGAAGTGCGTTCGACGGAGAACACCATTGAGGGAGACCACGGTAAGTCGTTCGGAAGTGCCGCCTGCAAGCCGAGACAACCGCCTTATTTGCATCCAGGAAGTCCTTTACTAGTACTACTAGGAGTACTAGTGCGGTGAGATGGTTTCTTGAAGAAGACGATGGAGAAGCGGAGTCAGCGAAGAGTGAAATGATGGTTGCTTCGTCTGTGCTTTTGTTATTTGACGCCTCACTGCTTTGTGATTTGTGATAGAAGGGACAGGGGAGTAGACTCCGTGCTCTATACTGTACTACATGCGTCCAAGCATGGGAGAAAGAGGAGAGACGTTGCATTTTTCTATTCCTTCAATCAATCAATCAGGGAGCTTCGGTTCCATCCTTTTGGCTTTGGCAACACCGTCCATAATGGTTCCCACGATGCCAAAAGCTATTTTCACATTTGGCTACACATTGTGGATGCCCTTATGCGTACCACTTGGTTTTGCTCCTGTGTGCTATCTATACAAATCTCAATTATATTGATCTAAAAAATTATAAAATCAAGATTAGTAAAAAGGAGGTGATTTTGCCGCGCGGATGGTGGGGGAGGTGTCTTATTTGAGCAATGCTACATCCACGTAATGGTTTACGTAAAGTTACGAACTGATGTGATGTGGGACTATTTGATTGGATTAAAGGAGAGGATTAGGCCCACCCGACCTGAAAATCAGGGGGGCATATATAGATTAGATGGAAAGTATACGTAGCAGCTACGTAGCCCTTTGTAAGTCTAGGATTAGGCTTCTTATTTTCGGAGGACGTTGTCCTGTTGGTTTGCTAACATGCGGTCCCACGTGTCAGTGCTTTACCAAGCCGATCCGTGTCCCACATGAGGCAGAACAATGGCAGAAGCAACACGTGGTTAAGTTGAAGAAGATGAGGGAGAAGCGGATTCAGCAACGAGTGAAATGATGGTTGCTTCGTCCCTCCAACTTAACTGCGGGAAAGGTGCAGCTTTGTGATTTGACGCCTCATTGCTCATTACTACACCGGCGCCATGACTGGGGTGCTTCACCCCGGCTGCTCTGCACTGTATTCCGGTATGGCCCGTGGACCCGGTAGCTTGATGTCCCACATGTCGGCGAAAGGGACTAGAAGATTTATGAAAGCGAGCGCTCCATTCTTACGATGGAGGAGTAGACGACACGACGGCCAAGTGAACTGTCACTTGTACTGTATAGTACTATAGTTTTGCTGTTTCGCACGATCCATCGGTACAAACCCGATTAAACAGGAAAGGGCGGGATTTTTCCCGCGCGGTAGATGATACTGGCCATACATTTCGAAGGCAATTTTAATGTATGCAAACTGAATAATTATAAGTAACAATATGATATCTAGTAAAACTAAAAACACATATGATTTATTGTGTTAGAGTGTAGTAGTAGTGCTGTATTGCATAGTTGTTAGATGTAACATGCGAGAACGTGTAGAGATGTAGTTTTGAAGGGCCTACAGAGAGAAAAGCGTAATACGGTCACCGAACTTCAGAATAAGTTGATTACGGTCACTATATACGTTTTGCGGTGATTATACGGTCACTTGCTCACAGTTCAGCATCGGATTGCACTCTGTTGACCGGCCAAATAGTCTGCGTGGCGCCATGTTGACTAGTTAAATTGACCACGTTCCTTGTGGGTCCCACCTGTCAGTTCGCATCGGCAAAAGGTCAGATAAACACAAATTTACGCAGGCGCAACAAGGCTCCAACCCGTGCGCGGGAATCACCTGGTTGTGTATGTGTCTGTCAGGGCCTGATGTGTGCGCATGCACGTGTAGGTTGAGCACTTGAGCGTGAGAGTGTGTGTTGGTCGTGTGGTGTACTGGTGTGTGCATGCATGCGTGCGTGTGTGCGTGAGAGTGTTGCGTGCGTGCATGTGAGTGTTGCGTGCGTGCGTGGCTGCGTGTGTATGTGTGAGTGTTGCGTGCGTGCGTGGGTGCATGTGTTTGTGTGAGTGTTGCATGGATGCAGTTCGTGTGCATGCGTGCGTGTGTGTATAATCACCACACCAGCTCCTGTGTGTTAAAACAGACGGCTCAGCATACCAATACAAGGCCACCTTGTCCGTTGTGCCCGCGGTCATGACTTCGAACCACCGTCCAAATATTTTTTTTGTCGTTTGTTTTCATTCTTACTAGCAAGATGCCCGTGTGTTGCACGTAACATCAAGATGCATTTTGTATGACTTGTTTATCTTGTGAGAGAAAAGGATGAACGAGGGAAGGCCTTATTTGCAAATGTGGAGAGGTGTGTGGGTACCTTTTTGCAAAATTGCCATAGTTTCTTTCCTATCCGTCGGATATAAATCGGACGGCCTATATTGCAGGATGGCAGGCAGACCATCATCACCAACTCTGTTTTTATAAGAGTGTATTTTATGTATTTTATAAGAGTGTAGATGTAGAGTATATACAAGTCGACAGGTGGGCACGATGGTAGTGAGATAATGTGATGCAACACTAGAGGTGCCACGTGGAGCGTTTAACTGGTCAACTAGTCATGTCATGAGCAAATACAGAGTTGTACGGTGAGCCCGTGACTGTATAATAACCACTAAACGTAAATGGTGACCGTAATGAGTGGATTCTGAAGTCCAATGTACGTATCGTGCTTTCGCTTCAAATACAATGATCATCATTGCATATATCGCGAGAGAAAGATGAAACATGCGTGAATTTTCTGGGGGCTTACTTTTAGAGGACCTGGAGATAGTTTTGTGTGCATACGTGAAAGGGGCGTACAGGGGGGGTATGAGATGGAGAGAGAGATGCTCTTCGTTTCTCTTTATTATGACTAACTTTGTATATAATATAAAAATATACAAATTCACAGTGCGGAATAAATATCATTGTGGGCACCATGCAATGCAAATTAGCGTTCGTACTCCTCCATATAACTTTGTAATGTTGTATATATGTAGAAACTCTAAAATAATTTTTTGGCCACACTTTATTCAAAAGGAATGTTGTATGCGAAATAGTGAAGAGAGGGCTTTTTAGATCAATGGGGTACGTGATGTAACATGTGTGAATGTGTAGTTGATGCATTTGGCGGGGCCTAGATAGAGGGGCCGATGGGGGGGCGTGGGAGAGATAGCACGAGAAATGAGAGTGGTCTAGAGAGAGAGAGACGAATATGACGTCACGACAAGAGATTCCATTCCCTTGAGTGTGTATATGCAAGGGGGAGGGAATAGAGGCACCAGGAGAAATTTTCTGTGTGTTTGGTGTTTGTGTTGGTATGTGTGGGTGTGAGAAGATAATGAGACATGGGGGCAGAGGGTGTGTCACCGCGTGAGGTCCGGTGGGTCGAGGTGAGGCCCTTCGTTCGGTTCCGTCCTGCGCCACATTGGTTGGCCCGTGATGAATATAGGAAGACCCATGGATGACTAGTCGTACAAGACAAAGATATCAGAATTGTGAAGGACTCTGTGTCCACTGACAAAGCCGGCTAGGATTTGTAACCCTAGGTTCTCGGACTAAGGCAACCCCTTTATCTCTGATATTACTATTCATCCAACCTATCTTTAAGGGGCATCCTACAGAATGCTCTACTAGAATCATACTCGTCGATTAGGAAGAGAGGTGTGAGACAATGCGTGAGAGACAGGCGTAAAGATAATGTGGGTACATGAGACACGTAGGCAGGTCCATGTATATAGAAAGGGTCGATGAGGATTGTGCGTGTGTATGTTTGCGAGAGGAAGAGTGCTTGTGATAAAGGTTAGTGAAAACAGTTGTAAATGGTTACGAGAGGGAGGGAGGGTTATATCTAGAGCATGTGTGCGAGAAAGACACCTCGGGAGAGAGTGTGTGAGCATGTGTGAGAGACCACTGGTGAAGAGTGAAACTACACGTAAAAGACTGCTCTACACATTGATTAAATATATAAATTGTATCCAAATATTAGGATGGGATCATGATATTTGCAATTCGCGTAAGGAGCGGTCATTGATCCATCAGACATCTAGATTCTATCGAATTTGAGCATGTCTATGTTATTATTCGACACAATTGATCCACATAGTTAGTATTTTAAACTCCAGAAAATGCATCGCTTTAGCAATCGAATATAAACGTGAGTATAGTTCATGTTGTGTGTGTAAAGCACATTATACAGACGAAAGTTACACAGTGGACATTATAAATAGCTACCTATGAACTAGCATACATTTGAATTCAACTTAAGGTGGTTTAAAAAATCGAATTCAACATGAAGTCCATTCAATTATTTGAATTTGATATCATGGCATTTGTAAACCATACCTAAATTATGGGGGCACCAATCTTTGCTCTGATTTTGTACATAATAGCATATGTAGTCGTGTACAAAATAGATTCAAATTTAGCTCCCCCATTCCAAAGTAATCGTAGTTATAGGATTTTCAAGTGTCAAAATTTCAAAAATAATCGGATAATTTAATGAGGTTTTCAAACATACAAGGTCAAATATAACGTTGTCTATTTAGGTCAATCCTCATAGTTCAAGAGTACTCTAAACGTGAATGCTTGTGTTTCAAAATTTCGAACGAAGCGCCAAAAGAGCCTCTACTCACCCGAAACCGCGTGAGACCAATGTTTGGTAGTACAAGGAAATTACTTTTCTAATAACTCTGACCCGTGAAACCTACCGGCCCGACGTCCAAAGGTCTAAACCGGGGTAGGTTTCTAGCTTCATCTAGACGCCACGCAACCGCATCCGAAAAACATTCATACACAATGGCCGCCTAAGCACACATGCGCGCGGCCGAAATCGCTCCCGCCCACTATTTGGGACACTTGGGATTACCATCCTACCCCCGACCCACAGTAGGTCTGAAATTTAAGAGGGGGGCAAAGTTTGTACTTTCCCCAAATTTCAAACAGGCGCGTCCCATCTTCTGTTCAAAAAAGCCAAAAACAAGCGCGTCCTAGACCGAAACATGGTTCCCCCCACCCGTCCGATTCCCCATTCGTACTCCGTGGGCGCCAAAACTACCTCTCCATCAGCCGCGAAGCCCCGACGTCCTCCGTCCGCCACCCCATCCCACCCATCAACCACCGCCCTCATCCATCACGCCGGAGCCGATACCCCGACGTCGTCGTCCACCGCAACCTCAACCGCAACGCCCTCCACGGCTAGTAGTTGAAGCCGAGGCCGAGCCGTCCGTACCCGAGCCAGTTCAACCACGCCGTCCTGCGCCTCACCGCTACCGCTCCAACTTCGCCACCCTCCACCGCACCGGAGCTATTCCTGCTACGCCGTCCTTTGCCGCCTCGGATCTGCTTCCCCTCCGCCGACATACGGCCACGGCAACACAGTCAACAATTTGGCCATGGGTTCTTCCAAGCCTGCACCCTCCAGAACATCGGTTTCCCCAGTAAAAAGAAGAAGATTGACGCGACATGTGGAGGTGACCACCCCGGCAACCGAAAAAGGTACTCCTCTTCCCTTATTCGTGCAAATCTTACGTCTCTCCTTGCACGGTATTCATCCCACATAAGACACTAGTTGACCGCTTCTTCTTGATACTAGATGTTCCTAGTAACTCGCGATGCACAAGGTTTCTCCTCATATACTATTTCACCTTAGCTAGAGGTCCGTCGCCCCCCTGAATTTCAATTTCTGGCCAGTTGATTCCCAATTAACGGAAGCATTCCCTGGCGTAACAGGCACTAGTATGCCTATTCTACCGGGGAAGCAGCGCCTTGGTGTTTATCTTAGGGGCGTGTGCGGCCTAGAGCTACTGGCGCCCGATCTGGAGGTCGGCTTGGATTAAAGGGATGGCCTGGGGGCGCTGCCAAGCACGGCGGTGGTATGAGGTCGATGGGAGGGCGGGGCGGCGGAGGCAGGGGTCTGGGCCGGTGGTCGCTGGCGGTTCAAGAAAGATCGTCAACAGTGACTGGTGGGAGGTAGACGAAGGCCATCTGCCCGTTCCTTATAGATCGGACGGTTCTTTAAAAAAATCGACTGACCTATTTATTTTCAGTCGACTGTTATCTTAGATATGACCACATGTGGTGGTGTGCTGGAGGAGTACCTGCATTTCCTGTGCTCATATATTACAAAATCACACGGAGTAGAATCTAATTTTGTTTGCCATGCAATGTTGTAGAGCTATCATATGTCTCCTGTCATTTATTTTTCAGCCACCTGCTATCTGCTACTTTTACAGTGCACTAGTTCTGCACACACTTCACCCTTACTCTCACTATTGTGTTTTTATGCAAGGGTATTTCAGACTCTGCTGCCATGAGAGAAGCCAAAAAGGAAAGAGAGAAGTCGCTCCAGCTTCGTATGCGGGTAGGCAAGACACGTTACAGTGCTATAAAGGGTGCAGTGTCAGAAGGTGGAGACGGTAAACGTAGCTCTGGAGTTGATGACCTCGCTCGCAATGAACCACCATGCCAGGTGCTTGCTTTAACTTCGCGGTGTCATATGTGGTTGCATGTTCCATATGGTGTCTAGCTTGTATTCGAAAGGCCGAAGTCGGTAAGATAAGGAAAGATATTTTTTACATGAACCACCATCCCGTGAGCACCAGAAGACAAATACCTAGTCAGGGCACTGGCCGAGCCAGTGACAAGCCCAGCAAAGATAGGCATCACCTGGAAGCCAACTAAAAAGCTGCGATGGTGGCGAAGCAGCCCGCCTCCCACCAGGCTCTCAAGTCCTAGATGATCATGCTCACCACTCCAGCCGGATGTCTAGCTTGTATTGCTTCCAATTTGGTTAAATAACATCTGCTTAGCTTACACATTATACCTTTGAATATGAAATGCATTTCTGTTTTTGGTACATACTAGTACATCTGTGTATTAACCATGTTCTTACATCAAACTAATGTTCTTGTGTATCCCTCATCAATCACTTATGATGAGGCAGGTAGGCAAGGGGACTACTCCTCATTTAAAGAATGCAGCGTCAGCCTCCTGACATGATTCTCAAGAAACAGAAATGCTAGATGAAGATAGTGAACGCAGCTCTGTAGTTGATTACAACATTTCCCCTACACTAGCATCGCAGGTGCTTGGTCTAACTTGGCAGCGTGATATGTGGTTGCATGTTGCATATGGTGTCTAGATTGTAATTCTTCCAATCTGGTTAAACTGCATGTGCTAGTAGCTTATACATTATACCTATTAATGTGACATGCCTTCCTGTATTTAGTACATAGTACATCTGTCTATTAAGCATGTCCTTACATAAAACTATTTTTTTGTATCCCGCACCAATCAACATGACGAGACACCTTTAGTATATGCAGTGCGATATTAGTTGCATCTTTCATATGATTTATAGCATGCGCTGCTTCTAATTTGTTGAAATTCCATTTATGATGGACGCTTTTAACTTGGCAGAGTCATATTGGTTGCATCTTTCATGTGGTGTCTAGCTTGCATTGCTTCTTATTTGCTGGAATGGTTCCTGCTTAGTTTACACAAACAGTTGTGAACATGCCATGCCGTCCTGTTTTTGTACATATTCCATCCTGGTATCATATGTTTGCCTTACATCAAAGTAGTGATTGTCAGTATCATGCATGAATGAGTTCTGAAGAGAGAATTTTATTACTTTGTCCAGGTACATCTTATCCACGCAAATGATTGTGTCGTTCTCGTCTGACGGGATGGAAATGACCACTACTAGTGAAAACCTTATACACAGAATATTAGCAGCAGTGCGGTACAAAAAGAGGCGCTACTGCTAATTATCAGTAGCGCAGGATAAAGCAAGCGCAACTGCTACTCACTTAGCAGTAGCGCGGCCCAGTGGAACCACGCTGTCATGAAAATCGACCGATAGTACCCGCCACCCTAGGTTTAGTAGTAGCGCGCTCTTGCTAACTGTGCTACTAATAAAGTTATAGTAGTAGCGCGCTTTTTTTGGGCGGCGCTACTGCTAATTTTGAAACTGGCCACATGGCGGGCCCCGCTTACCACTAGCGTGTGTGCTCGAAGCACGCTGCTTCTATGTTCTTAGCATTAGCGTGGTTTACGACCCGCGCTATTGCTAAGACGCAACATAATACCACCTTTTCCCTCCCCCTCCCTCTCCCCCATCCTCTCTTCCTCACTTTCCCCTACCTCCCACCTCCTCTCTCCCTCACTTTGCTTCTTCCTCACTACTTCTCCCCCCATTACTCTCCCTCTTCTACCTACCTTTCTCTCTCTTTATTACTCCTAGCTAACTACACCACCTCCATTAATGCATCTCCTTTCTCTTTTTCCTTCCCCCTCCACTAGTTGAAGTTGTCTCGTCCCAAATTAGCATTTAGTGAAGTGACCTATGTACCCACTAACTAGATCTAGCCTTGTCAAGAAGAGCTTTGTCCACTTTTGATCTCCCTAGTACATGCATCCATCTCCACCGCGTGTGCTCGATCTCGAGAGATAGGTGTTTAAAAGTTCATACTTTTGCAAGAATGAAAATATGTGTATGTGTGTGCGATATGACATAATTGGGCGATATGATGGAAATTGTGTGTGTGGCATGAGTTGACCCCGAATTGTGCTTGTGAGTTGCCTATGTTTCACCGAAATGTCGATTTATTTCCGTTTCCGCGAATTGTGGGCAAACTCTAGATCTATATGTCCTATTTTTAGGGAAGGTCATGCCGAATTTTTTGTGACTTTGATGCATGCACACATTTTTATAATCAATTTGTTTATTATCACCGTGCAGGCGTTTATGATGGTCAGTGGAACGATGGTGGACAGGTGGTTGCGGCCGGCGGTGCAGGACATGAAAGAAAATAACCAGACAGAGGTTTTATATCCGTGTCGAAGATGCAAAGGAATAGTTTGGATCGACCCCTATGATGATGGTCGTGCCGAAGCGCACCTGCTCATGACTGGTTTCATGGATAGCTATACTCGGTGGATAATTGAAGATGAGGGTGATGATGTTGAGGACGCTGATGGGGTAGGCAATGACGACACAGGGCAAGACGAAGAGATGATCGATAATGGCGGCGGGGAAGAGGCTGGACATGGCGGCGGAGAAGGGGCCGGACATGGCAGAGGAGAAGGGGCCGGACATGGCGGCGGAGAAGGGGCCGGACATGGCGGTGGAGAGAACATGCACTCCACGCTGCAGAGTTCATCAGTACTAAGTTCAATCGTGCGGGACCCTCATGTTCAAGCACTGCAGCAACTGGTGGTAGACTCGAACACTCCATTGTATGATGGTTGCAATCCTTAGGTGATCCGCTTGAGTTTCACGCTCCAACTCCTGAAGACGAAGGCTACAAACAAATGGACCGACACTAGCCTCGATGAGCATCCCAAGTACCTAAAGGATGTTCTTCCCGCGGGGAATCTATGTCCAGTGTGGATGAGGCCAAGAAGATCGTGTGCCCTCTTCATCTGCCGTACATTAGATACCATGCATGCATCAACGATTGCATAATTTATCGGAAGGAGCACGCGGAAAAAACAAGCTGTCCGGTGTGCAGTGCTTCTCGATACAACATAGTCGGGAAGAAATCTCCCCAGAAAGTTGTATGGTACTTACCGATCACTCCCCGTCTCCAGCGGTATTTCGTAGATCCCAAGTAAGAAAAGCTCATGCGCTGGCACCCGGAGAGGAAGAAGCCCGACGATGGAGATGATCCGAAGCTGAGATATGTCAAGGATGGAAGCCAGTGGAGAGCGTTGAACGGCTTCTATCGGTATTTCGAACGTGATGCAAGGAACATCGTGCTCGGCGCATGTACCGATGGCATGAATCCATTTGGCAATGAGGACACCAACCATAGCACATGGCCCGTGTTTGTATGGATCTACAACCTCCCCCCCCATGTTGTGCATGAAGTCGAAGTACATTCACATGAGCATGCTGATTCAAGGGCCGAAACAACCAGGAAATAATATTAATCTGTATATGGGGCTACTTCAAGAGGAGTTAGAGACATTATGGAAAACACCGGCCAAGACATGGGACGCCAGCAAAGTGAGTATTTCTACATGAGAGCCGCATTGATCACGACAGTGCACTACTATCTCGGTTACGGATATGTCACAGGCCAGGTGCGCCAAGGATATTGCGGATGCACGCGGTGCATGGATGATACGACATCTCAGCAGTAACGTCAAGGAAAGATGGCAGGTCAGGGAAAATCGTGTACATGGGGCATCGAAGATGGCTAAATCAGGACGACCCGTGGAGAAACCATGGAGATCTATTCAATGGTCACGCTGAGCATCGAGGACCTCCACGTAAGCGGAGCGGCGCCGAAATCGATGAGCTATTGAAAAACTGGGATCAGTGCCCCATGCCGGGAAAGACGATGAAAAAGGCGTCGGAGCCGGTGCTGAAGGTATCGAAGACGAGGTTTGTGTTCTGGGACTTGGAGTACTGGCACAAACTCGACACACCTCATTGCCTTGATCAAATGCATATTTGCAAGAATGTCCTCGAGAGCTTGCTTGCGACACTGATGAACATGCCGGATAAGACCAAGGATGGGCCGAAGGCAAGAAAAGACTTGCAATATTTGTAAATCAGGGAAGATCTGCACATGCCGCCCCGTAAAAAGTCAGACGAGACAGAGACGGAGACAGAGGCGCGAGAGAAGAAGGGCAAAAAAAGTAAAGGAAGATGATTATTGCCCCCCTTCTTGCTTCAACTTAAGTCAGGCTGAGATCGATCACTTCTTTAAGTGCCTTACCGGAGACAAAGTTAGTTCCGGTTACTGTGGCAAGATAAGCAGATATCTAGAGACGGACAAGAAAAGGTTCAGTGGGATGAAGTCCCATGACTGTCATGTGATGATGACGCAGATACTACCTGTTACCCTTAGAGGGATAATGGAAAAGCACGTCCGCGACACGCTTATTGGTCTCTGCAACTTTTTCGACGTCATCTCTCGAAAGTCGATGAATGTGAAGCAGCTCCGAAGGCTACAAGAAGAGATCGTTTTAAATGAGCTTGAGATGTACTTCCCGCCCGCGTTCTTTAACGTCAATGTGCATCTGTGTGTCCATATTGTGGATGGCATAATAGAGCTGGGGCCGTCATTCCTGCACAACATGATGCCGTTTGAGAGGATGAATGGGATCATCAAAGGATTCGTTCGTAACATGTCCCGTCCAGATGGAAGCATCGTTCAGGGCTATCTGACACAAGAGTGCATCTCTTTCTGCGAGAATTTTCTATATGGCGCAGACCAGCCGCCTGGTGTTGGTGTCGGTTTGCCTGTTAACAGGCACGATGGGAGGCTCGAAGGAGAATGTCACTCCAACGGTCGCAGGGAACTGCACGTGGCATACTCAGATTGACGCAACGACTTGGATAAAGCAAACTTGGTAGTGCTACAACACTAAGACGAGGTAGATCCTTTCTTGGCACTGCACAAAGGAATTGTCGCAAAGAAGTATCGTGAGCGGGGGGTATGCAGGACGGACGCCAAAGTTAATAGAGAGCACAACTCCACTTTCCTGCATTGGTTCAAAGAGCATATTATTGCTAATCCCCTGGAAGAGGGCTCTAATGATAGATTGCTCATATACGCCTTAGCACATGAACCCTCGCCCAACCTCGCCACCTATCAGGCATACGATATCAACGGATACACGTTCTACATGGAGGCCAAAGATATGGACAGTGATGATCAGAACTCAGGGGTGATGATGGAATGGATGAAGGGCAGCGACAATGGCGCAACTGAGAGATTTTACTGAAGGGTCAAGGAGATCTGGGAGCTTGACTACTCTGGACTGCACAACACGATGATGTTCCGTGTCAGATGGGCTAATAATATCGAAAGAGAAAACGAGCCAAGAGTGGTACCGTGAACGCTATCGCAAAAAACAAGCCATGGGTACACGCTAAGCACGTGACACAATGCTTCTTCATAACCGACCCGGGCAATCCCAACCGTGTTGTCGTGGGGAGAGGCAAAAGGAACATCAGTGGAATGGATGGAGTCACCAACAAGGAAGACTATGACCAGTACGACAACCCAATGAGGGAAGATGACGATGACGATGAAGTATACGTCAAAAGAAGAATCAAGACTACATTACCTAAGAAAAATCGTACTCCATGGAAAAGGAAAAGTCACAATGAGGGGCTCAATTATTCTTCAATGAACAGGAAGGGAAAGAAGCTCACTAAAAAATGAAAACGTCAACGCTGAGGAACCGTATGTTATCGGTCAACGCTGAGGAACCGTATGTAATATATATGTTCCTATTTTTTATACATACTTAACCATCAAACGATGCAATATATATCGCCTTAGTTATATACATTGTATCACCTTCCCTTCGTTCACTGCTCTCGGAAAAAAGGAAAAGAAAAGTGAGAGAAAATAAAGGAAAAGAAAATAGAAGAAACAAATAGGAAAACTGCTATAGGTACTGGTTATAGCAGTAGCGCTTTTCTGAAAAAGAGCTACATCTAGTCAAGGTAGCAGTAGCGCTTTCCATATAAAACGCGATAGCTACCTGTAATAGCACTAGCGCTGTCAGCATAAAAGCACTATAGCTAACTTAGCTATAGCGCGTTTTTTTGAAACGCGCTATTGCTACGTCGACTTAACCCCCAAAATCCTCGCTCTCTCTACTTCTTCCCGCCACTACTCTCCCCCCCCCCAAAACTCCACTCTCTCTTCCCCCGTGTCGTCACCGTCGAAGCCCTGTCCTCGTCACGCCCCTGTGCTCGCCCCCGTCCCGACGCTCGCCCCCGACCCCGACGCGCAATGCCTCCCTGCTCAGCTTCCTCCCATGCCAATCTCGGCCATCGTCGGGACTGCCTTCTAGCCCATGCACCCTCTGTAAGCCCCCCACCACTCCTGCTCTCTCTTCTAGATAGGGTTCTTCTGTTAATTTACTTAGGTTTTAGTTAGGGCAGTAGGTTAATTAGGTTATCTATTTAGTTATGAATTTAGCTAGGTTTTTATGGACCATAGGTTTCAAAATAGGAAAGAAATTTAGGGTTAAGCAATTGTAGTTAAAATAAAAGTCAGAATTGATTATATAGGTTTCTTGCATTTTTTAGTTTAAGTAATTGTCGCTATATAAATTTTATAGTGCTAGTTAGTTAATTAGAATTAGTATTAAAAATGAATTAGTTTAAGCAATGGTCCAAATCAACATCCCTTGTTAAAGCAAATTTTTTTGGTTTCAAATTTAGGTAGGCTGAATTTACTTTCAAATATTAGGAAGAAAAATGACTTCTTGCATTTTTCTTCAAGTTCTATATTTTTCTTCCTTTTATATGCAAATTTGAAGTGGACATGTGATTTGGACATGTCATATATGGAATTTGGACATGTCATTCGGACATATGATGTTTTGGACATGTCATATTTGGAAAATGATGATTATGTGCAGGGTAAATGATCCGAATGGCCTATGTTACACCGCAATG
The DNA here is from genome assembly GCF_002575655.3 of Aegilops tauschii subsp. strangulata. Lineage (NCBI taxonomy): Eukaryota > Viridiplantae > Streptophyta > Magnoliopsida > Poales > Poaceae > Aegilops > Aegilops tauschii. The sequence goes on from NC_053039.3 coordinate 175,352,290, forward strand.
TTGATTCATTTCCATTCCGGTGAATTTCAGGCGCTCGATATGTCCACTTTTTAGCAAAGGTCATGCCAAAATTTTCCGTGAATTTTGGCATGACTTGTGCTAGATAGTAGGCGTCTCAAGTGCCGGGAGTTGCTGGGAAACAGCATTCCGGCAAACATAGATCTTTTTTATGTCATTTCTCATTGTTTTTCATAGTTTTAGAATTAAACGAGGAGTCTTTATCATAGGAAACATGTGGAACAACGAAGAAACTGGGCCTTCTGACCAAGATGCAGACGAGATGCATTATGAGGGTGAACAAGAGTAGCTCGAATTCTTGTCTGCTAAGCACAGTCAAGGTTTGCAGGTCAGCCTCGATGATGGTACTGACGCCGACATTGACACCGATGGCGCCGGCACCGATGGCGGCGCCAAGACCGGCGGGGAAGGTACCGGCGCCGATGCCGCTACCGAAAAGAAGAAGCAGAAGAAGCAAAGGATACGAAAACCTAACAAACTCGGCATTGGACAACTGGTGATCACAAAGATGGCATCTGGCAAGTTTGAGCCATTAGAGCCAGAAGAACCTCGCAAGTGCTATGGGAACTAAGTAGGATATCCTACGAGAATGCGCGAGCCTCAACGATGATGACTTAAGGTGTAAACAACATTTGAGGCAGTTCAGCAATGATTTGGCCTCCTGGAAAGGGAGGGTGAAACGAGCTATTGAGCCTAAGGAACCCCTGTCCAAGATTCTGGAGGAAAATCCAACACTTACGGAAGAGGAGTTCAAAAAGTTCAAGGACACTTGCGCTACCGAGGCAGCCAAGGCTAAGGCTGCGTAATTCAAGAGACTTCACCAAAGGAACACGAGGAAGCATCGCCTCGGAAGCCATGGCTACCTCGGTAAAAGGCCCATATGGGATAAGGAGGACGCAGAACGTGAAGCCGCGGGTCTCCCAGACCCCTTTGCGAAGTTCACCAACCCCTTGGAGCGTGACTTCATCAGGGCCCGCTACAAGTGAGACAAGGAAAACAAGGTTTTTTACATGGACCAGATCATGAGGAGACTGATTAAAATACTGGTAATTATTCTTTTACCACCTTACATTTAGCTCCAGATCTACACATTCGTAAATGGTTCACATTCCTTCTGTAGGAGAAGCAACACCAGCTTGCAGTCGAAAGCCCTACTTCTCTGACGAGGCCCAAGTGGGACACCCCTCTCAACCGGGCCTTGAACGAACTTAAGGGACTCCCTTTGGGCCAGAGGCCGCAATATGGACGTGTGCACGACGCCGGAGAGGGCGCCACGTGGAAGGTCTTTTACAATGAGGCCCCGGAGGCCAAGAAGCAGAAAAAGAAGTTTAGTCATGCGGACATCGACGAGAAGGTGAAGCTTGCGTTCGAGAAAAAAGCAGCTCAGGACGCTAAATAAATAGCCGAGGAGAAAAATGAGTTGCTACAGCAGGCAGTCAATGCATCTGTAACTGCCTGCGGAAATGATTTCGCTACTAACTTGGTCCCGGCTATCATCAACTGGATGAAGGAAATTCTAGACAAGACGGTACATGATTTCCCGTTGCCCAGTTTCATCGTGAGCAACTCCGTTAACAACATCACCGCACCATCACCTGCTCACGCAACCGGGCCTGCTCTCGCACCTGCTCCTAGCAGCCCTTCCTTAGTTCTGGCACGCTAGGCGGGCCTTCCTCTTTGGCTGAGCTTGACGCCCTCATGGTAATTACATGTCACACGAACATATATATCTAGAATATTCCATTTCCGTTTTCCTTTCGGATGTTTTACGCCGCATACATGTGTTTGCAGGCCGACGAAACCCCGTGCACCGTACTCTACTGGATCAAAGGGCGGAAGGTGGATGTGGGAAAGGGGGTGATAATGAAGCCCTTGGAACTCACGTTCCACAACCAACCGATGCACGCTGGGCACTTCAGGGTTACCTTGTCCAGTGTGACATTGGGCCACGGGGATTTGCCTCCTCCATTACGCCTAGGGTGAGAGGACAACAAGACCCCGCCGCGGATTCGAAGCTGCAAGGGTTGGGTGCTGCTATGGCCGAAGAATCTTCTACGTTTGGAGCCAGCCGAGATCACACCAATAACTGCACATCAACTAGAATGTATGGAGACAACCACCCCGCCTACGCAATTACCAGCTCCTGTAGTGCCAGGTGAGAGCGGCGGACGGCGTGATGAAGGGGGCCCAATAGTACTGGCTGATGTAATCAGTCCCGTAGAACAGAGAATGGATGATGAGACGGAGGAGATGGAGGACCCAATGGGTTTCCTCATTACAGGCGCCTATGACGGTGACTTAGATATGATGGGTCAACCATATGACGAATCAGGCTATTACCATGCTAAGGAGGATATGGATGATCTGCCCAGGCAGGAACGTCCTAGCAGGGATTGCAAGAAGTCTCTCTTCATGAAATCCTCAGAGGACATACCTGAAGATGCCGCCTCAACACAGGCTCAACTAGCTGGGGGTCGTACAGTGCTTAGCCCGGCAACACTGGTGTAGGGGTTAAGGAAGGGTCTGGAAGGTGTGCCCAAGAAAAAGGAGAGGAAGAGACCGGGGAAGATAGCTGCCTCCAAACAAGCCAGAGCACATAGCAGCTAGACGGTGGATTTTCAAGAGCGTGTACCTGTCAAAGGTGCGGCCATGTTCCATGTCACGGGTGAGCCGATGCTACCGCTGAAACCGCTGGAGGCACTATCAGGGGATCTCAGGAGACTGCCGACCATGTGCTGTTGACTGAGAAAAGCCTACTAGCCTCGAAGGATCCAGGATATCCAACATACGTGGCTCGTGTGCCTGAGGGGAAGTGCTACATCAACACACGGCCTGCGGAGGTGTTCTTCCTTCGGTTTGACCATATCTTCGAGATGTTTCTGACAAGGCGGCTCGATTTTACAACGCCTTTTTGCGCTACATATGAGCTCCGTCATGAAGAGAGAAGAAGTCTCGCAAATCTGTGTGGCAGATCCGTACTACATGCACGGGTCGTTCTTGAGTCTCGGTGACTTTGAGCGTGAAACTGCTAGGGAGTACCTCCAAAACATCATCGTACATAATAAGGACTAGGAAATTGTCCTCCTTCCTTATCATCCAAAGTAAGTCATTTCCGGACAACCCTTTCGTACATTTCAATCATTCCTTCTCGCTCATATAGAGAATAATTTGAGGTGTCTTTTTTCCCACAGCAACGGGCGCACCGTCCTTATCGTTTTTTACCTGTGAGTCTCCCACGCCGTGTATTTCGACCCTACCAAAGATTACAACAAGGAGGACTACACCCACATAATGAATATTCTAGATGATGCTCTCCAAGGCTTCATCATTAGGGGTGGCCACCTGCAGATCGGGAAAGAAAGGAACAAGAAGTTGGGTTTCTCGCATAAAACTAACTTCTGTTGCATCCATGTCCCAAAACCAAGCAAGAAAGATAGATTCTACCTCCTCCATCTCATGATTGAGTTCAGTACGGATCACAAAAAGCTTCGCATGACAACCAGAAACAATGATCATATCCACAAGTGGGTAGAATCTCATGGAGAAGCGGATTTTAAACTTAGATATGACTTCTTTCGCATCCAAAGGGACATTGCAACGATCATCATGAAAGAAGTCGTCGATGAGAAGGGGATGTTCCACCACAGCCCTATATCGCGAGATGACGTCCGAACTCGCATAGGCATGCAACGTCATGACTTCACGTTGTTCAAGAATCTAGGGTCCATCCTTGATGATATGGAAGGATGGAACTTCTAGTGATTTACGATGCCGATGATGATGATATGTGTCGCTTGAACTTGTATACTTTCTGTAGCGATGAAACTTTGTGATGTCCACGGTCCCTGCCGAACTTCTGTAACGCTACTTTGTTAGTTTCGGTACGATGATCTGCGTACCTCGAGTTAATTAGTTTGCATACTATATGTTGCATCTAGTTGCTAACCCTTCCTTTTCGTGTTGCTCTAGTATATTTTGTTGCATATGATTGTACATTCTCTTGATGAAGATGCATCTCTAACAGGTACCTAGATTCTTGATGGCGAAGAAGGAGTGCTATGTCATGTACAAAGGGAAGGATCCGGGAGTGTATGATGAGTGGCCTGAGTGTCAGGTGCAAGTGGAGGGGGTCTCGGGCGCCAACCATAAAGGCTTCAAAAGCAGATAAGAAGCAGAAGCTAGTTTCTTGAGGTTCACACTAGCGCGAGAGAGGACTCATAACCGCCGCCTCATGTACTGCATAGTTCCGCTATCACTCATAGCGATTGCTCTTCTCACGTATATCATTGTTTAGATGGATGACGACGTAGTTGCACGTATTCCACACTTGTATCGCTATTATCGAGATGATGACGAGAGACCACTTTGTGTTGGATGATGATTATGATGATGACATGATTTGATGAGACTATTTGTATGTATATGCTATGATTACATTTGTATGTGTATGATATGCTAAAGATTATTGTATAAAGCCCTAAACAAAATTTCAGCAACCAAAAATATTGAGCAGAAAAAAATAAAAAAACTAATAACAGTAGCGCGGGGTATCGCTTTAGCAGCTGCGTGCTCTTAGTAGTAGCACTCTTTGCTAAAGGGAACTGCAGCTGTTAGCAGCGGTGCATGCTGCACACAGACGCTCCTGGTATACGTAGATAGCAGAAGCGCGGGTCGAACCACCCTACTGAGAAGCGTTAGCTGTAGCGCCGTATCAGTAGCGCGGCCTCCCGCGCTACTGATAAGCATTTAACCTGCGCTACTGCTAGGCTTTTCCCTAGTAGTGGACTCCTATCGGCCCAGGCATCTTCAAGATGTTGTAGGCATAGTGGACTGCCGCCATGAATTTTGCCTGAGCTGGTCGTCCAATAATCCCATTGTATGGCAGGGGGAGGTCGACTACGTCAAACACAACTTTCTCAGTCCGATAGTTCAGTTCTCCCCCAAACGTCACTGGCAACGTGATCTTTCCCTTAGGATGACTCCTGCCGTGATTAACTCCTTGAAACGTGCCCATGACCTTCAGCTCCTCCTTTGCTATCTGAAGCTTGCTAATAACCTTTGTGGAAATCAGATTTAACCCGGCCCCACCCTCAACCAACATCTTTATGACCTTGAGGTTCCAAGATGTTGGAGAGACCAACAATGGCAAGCATCCTACCGCGGTGGTGCGGTCAGGATGGTCCTCTTCATCAAAGATGATGGGCGTGCGTGACTATTTGAGCGGCTTCCGAGACTCTACCGCTGGCTCCACGGCATTGACCTCACGCGCCCACCGTTTAAGTTGGCGGTGAGAGGAGTGCAAAGCTGCACCCGCGTCAATGCATAGCTAGGGTGTCAGTGGCCTTCTGGAACTCCTGCTCACTGGTTTCCACTTCATCCCCTCCATCACTCTCATCCTTGCAAACTTCCTTCTCTCGGCCCCTGGCGGTTTCCCTTGGTTCCGAAAAGCCCTGCCGGGACGATTTGCTTCACCGCCCCGGCCCTTACTGCCAGCACCATTCTGATCTTTTTCCTTATCACATTTCTCATACTCAGCTCCCTATCTCTTGACAAGCTGCTCAACCTGATGACACTCTTGGAGATCATGGCCTTTGGTCCGATGTATCTTGCAGTATGACCTATCACCTTTCCCAGCCTTCTCGGTAGCCGCAGACTCCCGGCAGTCAGCGCACGTGGCAGATTCCTTGCCGGGGGCTTCGGCTTTAGCCTTCTGGCCGGTACTAAGCGTGCCCGATCCTTCGACAGTCATCACTACCTTGTCCTTGCGCCTCTTGTTGTGCTTCTTGCTCTTCTTCTGACTGGTGGATTCATCATCGTCCTCTGAGTCAAGGTTGATGCAATCTTCTTCTCCAGGGAGTTTCCTTCCTTCCTCCATCCGAGCACACTTGTCCACCAAAGTGTAAAGCTCCTTCACAATTTTGGGCGACTGCACATTCATCTTGGAATGAATCATGCGTTTGCGCACGTTGGACCAGAAGGCAGCTATCACAGCCACTGGATGGATATTCGGGATATTCCTGTGGTCTCTGCTGAATCTCTGCAAATACTTGCAGAGGGTTTCTTCTTCTTTCTGTTGGAGAAGCTGTAAATCGCTGACCCGTCCTGGTTCTTGATGGCTGCCGGTGAAGGCGCCAATGAACTCATGACATAGGTTAGCCCATGACGAAATAGAGTTCTCCGGCAGGTGCATCATCCAAGACCTCATATTGGACTTGAGTTCCAAAGGGAAGTAGTTGGCAAACACCTTCTCATCTCTCCCTCCGGCAGCCTGAACAGCGATAGTGTAGATGCTCAAGAACTATGTCGGGTTCAGCCTTCCAGCATACTTCTCTGGTATCTCTGGCTTGAACGTACGAGCGGATGGCCAACGGACTTGCCGCAGCTCATGAGTAAAGGCAGGACACCCAACCTCGAAAGGCAGGCACCCGCTATCCTCAAGCGCGGGCTCGTCGATGTTGGGGCCATCGCAGCCATTGGCCTGGCGGAGGCCGTCGCGGCGTTGTTCGATGACGACCACTACTAGGGAAAACGCTAGTAGTAGTGCTTGTTCTATAGCTAGTAGTAGCGCTACCACTAAGGCGCTACAGCTAACTAGTAGCCGTAGCGCTGGAAAGCGAGCGCTACTGCTATACCTAGTTAGCAGTAGCACTTTGTTTAGGAAAGCGCTACTGATAATAGTAAGTAGCAGTAGCTTTTCTTCTGAAAAGCGTTGCTGCTAACTTTTCCTGTATTTTTGAAACTACAGCTTATTTTCATTGTAGGTTTTATATACAGTATTTTCATCATATGATTTTATGACCATGATTAGTTATTATATATAACAGTGGGTGAAATGTACGTGGATTAGATTCAAGTGGAGGCAACATGTGGTGCATCTTGAAAGTAGTACTGGTCCAAACATGATCTAGTCTGGATTGTTAGTACTTCCGATGTGCACCACATGTTGCCTCCACTTGAATCTAATCCATGTTCATTTCACCTACTTATATATATAATAACTCATCATACTCATATAACAACTTAGCATCATCCATCATCGATCATAATAATAAATAACTCATCATTGGTATCATAACAACAAGTCCTACTCATCATCATCGATCATACAACTTCTACTCGTTATCATAATAACAAGTCATAATCATCATCATCATAGTCATCTAACCAACCCTACTTAATTGTTCTTAGCACACGATCATGCGTACTAGCTAGGACCTAAATACCCTCTCTAAGGTAAAATAGCATAAAACAAGAAAGGCCCTGACTCTCCATTATGGAGAATGGATATTATCCTGTCTCCAATTCTTGCCCTTCCCACAATGTTGCTTACAAATAGCTCCCTACGATTGAACATACATTTTTTCCAATCTTTGTTTGTCATGTCTTCATCAGTTTTAGAAATCCGGTATGAACAGCAGTGATGCGTAGGCTGACCTGGTCGTAAGTTCATAACATCAAGGCAACCATTCGGAAACATCAGATGAGGCACACAATCCTTCGGGACTTTCTGTTGAAAAACATAGTAATAACTTCGTAGTTAGCAATGTAGTAGAGTTTTAGAAGAATTTATGCAAAAGTTGCACGGATGTCGTAATAGTAAAAATCTTACCATGACATCTCCACGGATGTTATCGTAGTTCAACACGTGCACTAGTGGGCACCTATTAACCATAATGTGGAGGAGTTTGATAATAGTTATTCCAATTCTCAAGATCAGTAATAAATGTGATTAGATGATTTTTCTCCTAATAAGTTAATTATGAGCCATTGGTGTAGTAGGTTCTGTCTACCATCTTCCGCACATGAGTTGAAGAATGAAAATAAGCTATCAATGGAAATAAGTTGTCAACTATTATGAAATAAACAATATAAATTACTTAATAACTATGTTTGAGAAACTCACATAACGGTAGAATTGGAAGTGTATCAACAAGGACCCAAAAGTCCATATTGTCTTGGGTAATGCCAGGATCACCAAGATCCATGGTGACAAGCATACCCTCATGAAAATCATACATCTTGCAAAGTGCTTCCCAATTCGGGTAACCAGAATGGGATACGCTCTCGGAATTGTGTAGATTTACATCAAAATCCATACCATGATGGGTCCTTAGGTGAATTATCTTTGTTTCCATACTTTCATGATCTTCAAAATCCATCCTCTCCAAGACATAGCGTCTTGAATGGCATGGGATAAGCTAGTCGAATTGTAAAAGACAAAAATTACACGTTGAAGTAGCAGAAGTTGTGCTTAATTACGAAAAAAACACTTGTCAACGTTGCGTACCGTTTCAACATCGAAGGTCTCCTGGAGCGTAATGGTGAAGCACCGACCTTCGTCCATGTGAGGCCTGTCGCACAGACCCCGATCGTCGCCGCACCAATCGCACTCCCCCGGGAGACTTTCGTCATCCGACGACGACATTTCCTAGGTTCATAATTCAAAGATTGAACTTGTACAATTAAATATATGGACTACAAAAACTAAATTAGATAATTATTAGTCATCACAGGTTGACTATCGGTCTGTAGAGTCTTTTCTTGAAAACTCTCAGCTCACGTGGTGTATACATTTGACCGTTGGTGATGATCGCTTCTCCTTTCGTCCCCGAGTGCATTACACCAAAATGTCTAGCACACAGCAACGAAGGAGAAGCGACCCCCACGACAACAGTCGGGATTTTTTGTCCTCTCATATATGGTGGAGACTCTCCCTCACTGATTCCTCTCTGACATTTGCGACCGTCGGTGATGGTCGTTGCTCCTCCTTCCCCTAGTGCATAACAAAGGTCTAGCACAAGGGGAAGATGGAGAAACGACCCCCACGACAACAGTCGGGATTCTTCATCCTCTCTCATTTATTGTGGACACACTCCCTCACTGATTTTTCGAACGTCGGTGATGGTCGTTATTCCTCCTTCCCCTAGTACATAACAAAGGTCTAGCACAAGGAGAAGAAGGAAAAACGACCCCCACGACAACAATCGAGATTCTTCTTCTCTCATATATGGTGCCTCAATAGACTTAAAGTCAACCCGAAATGTCGTTTAATTATCTTTCTAGAAAATCCAGGCCACTTGATATTTCCTACATATTCTAGCACAAGTCATGCCAAACTTCACGGAAAAATCCGGCATGACCTTTGCTAAAAAAGGACATATCGAGCGCCTGAAATTTGCCAAAACGGAAATTAATCAACACTCCGGCAAAACATAGGCGACTCGGAGGTGTTACCAAACATGGCCGGCCACTTGGTCAAGCACATATCCTATTATAGCTACACAAGATATACATGTTTATATCTACATCATTTCAATGGTTGAAAATATGACCAAAAACATTTCAAAATATCTTATAGGACCCATATTGACATGGAGATTTGGATGGTCTCACCTCGAGGTTGGAGGGGTCGGTGACAGGGACGACGGCGGGGATGATGGAGGGGCTCCTTGATTTCTGCAAAAACAAAAACCCTATAAGCTATCAACTAATCAAATGCATACGCCTTGCATGGTGCTCTCCAATTTGAGCATTCAAAATAGGAGTAGTTCTCCAATTTGAGCATTCAATAAGCAAAACCAAATCATTAAATAAATTAGTATTCAAATTAGCATGCATTCAATAAGCAAAACTAAATCATCTCTTGCGTCCATACATCATTGAATATTATCACTAATACATCTTGAATAGTATCATACATATAACATCACTAATATAGCTAAAACCCTAGCGAACGACGGGTATCAACGCGGGCGGTGGACACCCAAAGAGAAGGAACCATCACAGGATCATAGCTCCTGTGAGATCCTTGAAGAACCTGCCCTCCAACAAGCCTCCACACCATCACTAGCCCACGCGATCGCCACCAAAGAAGGTTCGGGTCAACAACGGGCTGGCTCCTGACCAAGCTGCGTCCCCTGGAAGGTAGCACCTCCCAGTAGTAGCCCGGCGGAGACCAGTCCCGGACATGGCCCCTCTGATCAAGCAGGCCTCCTCCGCCGAGTCGACGAAGATGATGCGGGATATGCATCATCGATGTCTATGCGAGAATAGTTGTTTTAACTAAAATAATAATAACAAATGTGACATGTTGAACATGGCTAGATCAAAACTATGGTTCATACTACATTATTCTAAGATTAAACACCTAAAATACCTAAATTATATTAACTACATCTAATTAAAAACTTGCATTTTGTACATGGTTCGATCATAACTAGCTAGGGTTCATACTACATTATTCTAAAACTAAACACCTAAGATCATAACCTACTACATTATTCTAAGATTTAACCTAAAATTTTCAACTAGCTAGGGTTCAAAATTAACTAGGGAGGAGGGAGAAGGAGTACCTCTTGGTGGAGGACGGCCATCATGGGGGGGGGCAGGGGAGGTGGGCCGGCGCGGGAGGTCGGCCTGCGGGGGAGGAGGATGGTGCGGTGGAGGGTGGCCGGCGGGGGAGGAGAGCCAGCACGGGCGACGGGAGAAGACCGACGCGGGGGACGCCGGCGCGCGGCGGAGGTGCGCGAGTGAGAGTGTGCGAGGGGGAGAGTGAGGTCGAGCGCGGGCGAGAGCATGGATAAGGTGCCCGTAGTAGTAGCGCTTGTATGTTGAGCGCTACTGCTACGTACAATAGCAGTAGCACTTTCTACGTACAAGCGCTACTGGTAAGTGCATAGTAGTAGCGCTTATATTGCCCAAGCGCTACTGATAAGTAGTAGCAGCGGTTTCTTATAAAAAGCACTACTACTAAGATCCTGTGTAAAGGCATTTCCCTAGTAGTGGACGCGCGCGTCTCCCCTCCGCTTGTCCTCCGGGGCTCGCCATTGACTTGGACGTGCTCGTGTGTCGGAAGAGGCCATCAAGACGTCATAGGGTTCCTGATTCTGCCGCACCCGCGCTGGTTGCCGTGGTGGGGACTGCACCGTGGGGGTGGCTCCTTCCATACGACCAGCAGTGCTAGCCGTTGTCGTTGCTTGGGGAGGCCGCGACGGACCAGCCCACTGTGAGCCCCCAGCTTTGGCGGAGCCAATCAGACTCTGAATGGTGGCTCTCCATTCATCCATCTGATCGGCCTCTGGGGCAAACCTCAACAGCAGCTGGGCACGTGCCATGGCCTCCATAGCGGTGCTCGGCATCGGTGATGATGATGTAGACTGCACCGTCACCCGGCTTCTGATGGTGCTGGTGGTGACGGCGTCGCACCCTCGCTGTTGTGAGCCGGCCACTTGGATGGAACGGTGTCAGGGCAAACACGCTTGAGGACCAGCGGTTCCGTTGGGCAGAGCGGCTGGGTCGACCCGTCCCAGGGGTGGCGCACGGCCTGTGGTCGTGCCCGTAGCGGGGGCAATCGGAGGGCGGCGATTCGCCCCAGGTCGGGTGTCACCACTATGGTTGTGCCCTTCGGCGTGGGGAAGAGGTACAGATGAAATAACCCCTTTGCTCGTACCTCGTGGAGCATGGCCGCATGGATGATGCTGATGCTGCTCTCCTCTAGTGCCTCCCACTCCTGTTTCGGCCCCGGGGGACGTGGTGATGATGCCGCCTGTGTCGACCGCATCTCGCGCAGCGCCCACATCCTCGTGAGCCTCTGCACATCCCGTGGCGTCGGTGGCCGTGGGTGGTGGAGCCTTCGAGGCTGACGGGTGAGCTATAGCACCGGGCTTTTTCTTGGGCGCCATAGTCAATGAAGCCGCAAGATGATAAAGACGGCGATGTAGATGACGCGTTGTTCACGCTTTCATGTTCGTGCAAGCGATCCCCCTACCTGGCGCGCCAAAGATGTTGCGGGAAACGACGGCCACCTATGAGGCCAAGAGTCCCTTACTAGTTCGGCGGGGGGATGGCACATTGCACAAACAGCAGAGGAGCGTGAGACAACACGACAGAGATCACACAGGCAGTTTTACCCAGGTTCGGGCCGCTGTGAGGCGTAAAACCCTACTCCTGCTTTGGTGGATTCATGGTGGAAAGATGGTGGTATGCGCAGCACGCTTGCCCGGCAGGGTTGCCTTGAGGCAGAACGGCTACGCGCGTATGAATATGTGAGGGACTGGATTCGCCAACCAAGGTTCCAACCATTTCTACGGTTGCCTTGGGCCTCCTTTTATAGACAAAGGGCTCACCACAGTGGCAAATCAGTCATTGTACACTGAGAAGATACCAAATAGTGCTATCATACCTAACTCTACAGGCTGACAGAGTGCATTAAATGCACCGCTCAACGTCACATCGCAGCTTGCCCGGCAGGGCCAGCTTCACATCTGCTCGCTGGACACATCGCGGGACGGGTGTCGCATGTACGCATTTCTTGTACAAAGTGGCCGCCATGTGCAAAATGGCTGCCACTTAGCCACTTTGCGGCTTGACACCGCACCTATCAACGACGTGTGTCGTGGTGAGGTGGGGTGGTGAGGTGGTTCTGTCCTCGCGAGTCACGGCAGGCCCTGCCGGGGCGTCTTCAAGGTTTTCTTTCGGTGGTAACCCTGTCCTCGCTAGGCTCGCCTGCCCGGCAAGGGAGGCTTCTCTCTTGGCAGTATCTTACTTCTCTGTCTTAGTCTTGGTCCTCCTGAGCTGCACGTTGGTTCCTTGAAGATCTGATCTCTTGTGCTTTGGCCTCACCTTGGTGCTGGAATCATGCTCCCGTGCCTGTGCACAGTCTGTGCAACGGACCCAAGGTTTGTTGCACCGACACGCTGATGCGGCCTGAAGCTACGTCGGTATTTCCCCAAACAGGAAGGCATCATGCAGCACAACGACGGTAGGTATTTCCCTCAGTTATGAGACCGAGGTTAGCGAACCAGTAGGAGAACCAAGCAAGAAAACGTAAACAGCCCCTTCATACAAATAACAAATACTCGCAACCCGACGTGTAAAAGGGGTTGTCAATCCGTTTCGGGTAGCGGCACCTCAAGATAGACAAACGGACGTGAGCTAAATTGTAGTAGATTGATAGATCGAACGCCAAATAAAATAAATAAGAATAAAACGCAGCAAGGTATTTTCGTATTCGTGGTTTAATTGATCTAAAAATAAAGGGCAAATAAAATAGATCGCAAAGGCAAATATATGAGAAGGAGACCCGGGGGCCGTAGGTTTCACTAGTGACTTCTCACGAGAAAAATGGCAAACGGTGGGTAAACAAATTACTGTTGGGGAATTGATAGAACTTCAAATAATCATGACGATATCCAGGCAATCATCATTACATAGGCATCACGTCCAAGATTAGTAGACCGACTCCTGCCTGGATCTACTACTATTACTCCACACATCGACCGCTATCTAGCATGCATCTAGTGTATTAAGTTCATGGAGAAACGGAGTAATGCAATAAGAACGATGACATGATGTAGACAAGATATATCTATGTAGAGACAGACCCCATCGTTTTATCCTTAGTAGCAACGATACATACGTGTCGGTTCCCCTTCTGTCACTGGGATCAAGCACCGTAAGATCGAACCCACTACAAAGCACCTCTTCCCATTGCAAGATAAATAGATCAAGTTGGCCAAACAAAACCCAAATATCGGAGAAGAAATACGAGGCTATAAGCAATCATGCATATAAGAGAACAAAGATGATTCAAATAACTTTCATGGATAAAAAGACAGATCTGATCATAAACTCAAAGTTCATCCGATCCCAACAAACACGCCACAAAAAGAGTTACATCCTATGGATCTCCAAGAGACCATCATATTGAGAATCAAACGAGAGAGAGGAAGCCATCTAGCTACTAACTATGGACCCGAAGGTATGCAAAGAACTACTCACGCATCATCGGAGAGGCACCAATGGAAGTGGTGAACCCCTCCGTGAAGGTGTCTAGATTGGATCTGGTGGTTCCGGACTCTGCGGCGGCTGGAATTGATTTTTGTCGACTCCCCTAGGGTTTCTGGAATATTGGGGTATTGATAGAGCAAAGAGGCGGTCCGGGGGGCACCCAAGGTGGGCACAACCAACCAGGGCGCGTCTGGACCTCCTGGCGTGCCCTAGTGGTTTGTGCTCCCCTTGGAGCACCCCCCAGGCGCTGCCTTGGCCCATTGGCTGTCTTCTGGTCCATAAAAAATCTCCATGAAGTTTCGTTGCATTTGGACTCCGTTTGGTATTGATTTCCCGCGATGTAAAAAACATGCAGAAAATAGCAACTGGCACTTGGCACGATGTCAATAGGTTAGTACCAAAAAATGATATAAAATGATTATAAAACATCCAAGATTGATAATATAACAGCATGGAACAATAAAAAATTATAGATACGTTGGAGACGTATCAGCACCCCAAGCTTAACTCCTGCTCGTCCTCAAGTAGGTAAGTGATAAAAACAAATTTTTTGATGTGGAATGCTGCCTAACATGTCATCTCATATTTCTTTTATTTATAGCATGGACATTTAAACTTTTATATTGTTCAAAGCAATTGTCTAGTTTTGACATGACAACTTAAATACTCAAGCGTATCAACAAGCAACCATGTCTTTCAAAATATCAATGCTAAAATAAGCTATCCCTAGCCCATCATGCTCAATCATTGATCCATTAATGAAACACACTCACATATTAACTACACACAATTCTCAAGTACGATCATAGTGCCTCGTAGTTGGTGCTTTATAAGAGAAGATGGAGACTCAAATTCAAAATAAAAATTGCATAAAGTAAAAGAAAGGCCCTTCGCAGAGGGAAGTAGGGATTTGTAGAGGTTCCAGAGTTCAAAGCGAATACCTTAGAGGTAAATACATTTTGGGAGGTGTGTCCTTCCCACCAACGAAAACGACTTAGAGTTCCCAACACTTTCCATGCTAGATATATCATAGGCGGTTCCCACACAGAAAATAAAGTGTATTCCTTTTTCAACCATACTTTCACTTTCCATGGCTAACCGTATCCACGGGTGCCTTCCATACCAACACTTTCCAAGGAATTTATTATTTGACAACATAAAGTAAATTCATTTTTCATTTCGGGACTGGGCATCCCTAATACCTTTGCCTTACTCTGGTGCAATGTCAAGTGAATAAACACTCATCGTGAGAATAACACATCTAGCATGGAAAATATTAGCCACCCCTCACCGCTCCGCGAGCGGTACGAACACACAAAAGAGAAGTTTATTTTGAAAATTAGAGATGGCACATACAAATTTGCTTAGAATGGCAAAATAATACCACATATAGGTAGATAGTGGAGTCATGTGGCAAAACTGGTTTAAAGGTTTTTGGATGCACAAGTAGTAATCATACTTAGTGCAAAATGAAGGCTAGCAAAAGATTGAGAAGCGACCAACGAAGAAACGAATAATCTCATAAGTGAGCGTGAAGCACAATTAACACCGAATAATGCACCACAAGTAGGATATAATTTCATTGCATAATTATTGACATTCGTGCTTGCATAAGGAATCACAAACCTTAACACCAATATTCTTAATAAAGCATAATTACTCATCAAGATGACTCACATATCACATCATCATATCTCAAAACTATTGCTAAGAATCAAGTTTATTTTGTTCAATGATCTTCATGAAAGTTTTTATTATATCCTTCTTGGATATCTATCACTTCGGAACTAATTTTCATATGTTGCTTTTGATAAGCACAAACAGATATAAGTGAAGATCATGAGCATAATATTTATTTCTCTCAAATTAATTTAAGTGAAGCAAGAGAGAATTTCTTGAAATTTTTACTAACTCTGAAATAAATCTAAGTGAAGCAAGAGAGCATTTCTTCAAAAATACTAAAGCACACCGTGCTCAAAAAGATATAAGTGAAGCACTAGAGCAAGTCCATAGCTCATAAAAATTTAAGTGAAGCATCAGGATCATGCCGACACGTGAGATGAGATGTGGGACCGAACTATGTACGCTTGAGTATGCTTAATGACGGTTGAACTATGTACTTATTGTTGAACTATGCTCGTGTACGTGTACGCTTATTATCTATGTCTTAGTTTGTTTAATCTGTGTTTACTTATGTCTAACCGTGGCATATGGATGCAATCAGTTCGGTTGATGGAATCTACCTCTATCCTGGTTTATTGGTCGCCTTTGTAATTTGTGTTAAATTTTGACCAAAGATTTAACTCAAAAAATGTTAATGTAGGTCAACAAAATTATATCATTGGATGGGTATTTGAGCATAGTGTTCAATGATATAATTTTTGTGACATGCATAAACATTTCTTAGTTAAATATTTGGTCAAAATTTGGTACAAATTACAAAGGGGACCAATAAACCAGGATGGAGGTAGTACATCAATCACACACGGTTCCCAAAATTGGAACCGTGTGCCATGACTTCCATTTTTCCTGTTGCCTCCAAAATTCTCTGTGAGACAGAAAACCCTCACCACACAATTCAAAAAAGAAAAAAAGAAAACCCTCACAATCCCCATGTCACAAAAACCCTCACCCCGCTCGCCACCCCCTCCGGTCCCCATTCACACCTGCACAAGCTTCTCCACGTTGATGCAAGGCACCGCCTATCACGGCGGTAACCACTTAGCTCGACGCCTTCCGCCGCTGTCAGGCTGCCGGCAAAGCTCACTGTATTTCGCCACTTCCGCTTGTCGCCACCTATCACCATTGACTTTCTCGACGCTGCTCGCGATCGACCCAGCTCTGCTCGGTTGGGGAATCTGCCGTATTGAGGGTTCTTTCTCATGAACAACAAGGTAACTAATTTAATGAGATATTATCTCATCTCTTATCCCAGTTCATCTGCCTCCTTTAAGGGGAATCTGCCGAAATCACCGTGAATTCCTTTTTATTTGAGTTGATTTGAGGGTTTTCTTCCATTCATAGAGTGTAGAGTGCGCGGACACATCAGGACTTTGCGGCCTCCGCCAGACATTCCATCTCACCGTACCAGATGACTTGAGGATGCGCTCGATATGTTTAATCTCACCCTAAATCGGTTGGCATGGCCTCCTTTCCTGAAGATATTCTAAATATTGCTACATGCACCATATACGTCAAAGGGTATTTTCCCGCTCTTTTTTCTATATTAGGCACATTAATGATGTATTGTTCTTTCGATTAGTGTCATATTTCCATGACATCATGTTTACCCTCTCTGTTTAATTATAGATTTTTGTCTTTTGATTTCAACTGTTGTACAATTCTTTCAATTTGGGACCATGTTTGCATGTTACCATATTTTCTTTAACAATCCTACAATTTTCTACAGCGCGTCCCTTGCTATGCAACATAATCTGTAGTGCACAATCTTTCCCTTTACATAAATCAAGACTGCAGGGATGTCATACTGAACACAAACCATTGATTTACAATCGTTGCTACTATAAGACTTGATGAACGTGGTGACTCCTATTTTAGCACTGGCCTTTGGAAATAAATTTCTAAGTTTTATGTACTGAAAGATGGTACTATAATTGTATTGCACATAAAAGGGCCTGGTCATGAAATGTATGCTAACTTCCCCGACGAAATCATCCGTCCAGACTTTGTTCGAAGTAAGTTTTCTTTTCAACTATCTGCATGTTGACTTACCCAGCAAGATCAAATGAATTGTGTAGTATTTAAGCAAGCAATTGTTATTCCATGTTCTTACTGTATTCCTACCTAATAACTTCTAGTTACCAATACACTTTTCTATTGCCCTGTTTTAGCTAAATATTCCCTGTACTCCCACTTCTATCAAAAAGCGCTGCTAACAAGGAGCGTCCGGAGGTGGAGAACGGGGCTGCCAACAAGCGGAGGCGGGGCAAGCAAGAACCGTAAGCGACTCCAGCAGGCCTAGACTTCATCAGCAACCTCCCCGATGATATGTTGACAGTCATCATCTCCCTCCTCCCGAACAAATATGGGGTGCAGACAACCATCCTACCCCGCGGTGGCGCTCCCTATGGAACTTCACCCCTCTTGACCTCATCGATACCCACGAGCACTGCCATGGCTATCGCAAAAGCTTGGATGCGTTCTCCAGGATCCTCGGCAGTCACCTTGGCCCAACGAGAGGACTTAGAATGGGCAAGGACCGAGCCAAGCTTGACGACTGGTTCCAATACCCCGCCTTAGATCAGCTCGAGGAGCTCATTTTTGATGATGCGCATATGCGCTCGCTACCAACATCTGCGCTCCGCCTCACGCCCATGCTGCGTGTTGCCAAGTTCAGGCACTGCCATCCCCCCTTAATGACGGACCCGCTCTTATTCTACCACGACTGAAGAACCTCGAGCTCGTCGATGTCTGCCTCCGAAACGGTGAGATGGAGCTCCTGCTCTATGGCCGTACTGCACTCGAGTATCCTCGTCTTCAGGCGATCAATGGGTTGAGCAGCTTCCACATCACCTCAATGAGTCTCCGGACAATATATGTGTGTTGCTAGTGCGGCAGGAAGACATCACAAGATGTGTACCACGGTATGGTCACTGATGACACACCTACCCTTGAGATATTACTTGTAGTTGATCAAGAAGGTCCAACAAGAATCAATGTCATTTCTATGCCGAAATTGACAATGGTGGGCTACTCGTCTGACAAATACTCCGAACTTGTTATTGGATCCACACCCATTCTGGTACAACAGCCGCCTTCTACCTCTCCTTCTACAAATTAACATTATTTCTAATTTTGAAGATGTTTGTTCGTTTGTCATCCAGAAAATGATTCCGACAAGCTTGTCCCCGAAAATGCACACAGTGAAGGTCTTGGCATTAGAATCTATCGGCCCCAACCTGGAGCAAGTTGTCAGTTTCCTGAGCTGCTTTCCGTGCCTGGAGAAGCTATATATCAAGGTGATGTTGCTTTCCTGTTTAATGTTGACCATAAGGGAATTCAATTTGTGACACCTTTTTCCAAGTTTATAATGAGAATGTACTACGATTTCTGAAGGATCCTTTTGGATGATTTCAGTACATACATGTCCCCCATATTGGTTGCTTGATCCATATGGTTACAATCCATAAGCATTTCTCCTTTGGATTCATCTATACTAGTTTTCTTAGGGAACTTTTCATCCGCTCCAACCTCTTGTGAAGAAGGCTACATTTTCCTAGAATGTAATCAAATGCCCATGTTTATCATGTCAGATCCAAGATGGCATGTTAGTGCATTTTACAAATCTTGCAAACCAAATAGGCTTGTAGTAGTGTTCAAAATTGCATGTAGGCACTAACATGTTTTCTTCTTTTGCAGATAAGATTAGGCCCAGTGGTGGATACAATATAACAATCACGTCGAATGCCTAGATCTGTATCTCTCAGAAATTACTTTGAACTCCTACCGATGCACCTTACCGGAGATTATATTCGCTACGTTCTTTGCTGTCAGAGCAAGTGTGCTGAAGGTAATGAGTGTCGGGATCTAGCGACATATGCCAGGGGTGGCTTATCATGGATGGGGACAATAGTACGTCGCCGGGCTCAAGAAGCGGGATTCGGCGAGACCGCATACGTCTGTGAATCTTACGCAGGTTCGGGGCTCACCGTGGAGATAGCACCCCTAGTCCTACTCTGCGGGGTCTCCGCATGATGACTATGATCAGTAAGGTAGCTACAAGCTTGCTCATTGAGTTGTTTCGGCTAGAGGAAGGAGAAGAGCAAGGCTAGCTCTACTCCACTCTCTCTATGTGTGTGTGTGCTCTCTAGGGCTGTGAACAAAGGTCTGAACCCCTTGCATGGGGTGGCCTAGGGATTTATATAGGCCTATCCTCAGGGGTACAACGGTAATCTGGTCAGGTGTAGGACCCGGCCATCAGTGTCTTTGGACGCCGACTTCTCCGCCGGCTGCTGGGACTGCCGCTTGGTGGGTCCCACCGGCTCCTGGGACTGCCGCTTGGTGGGTCCCACCGGCTCCCGGGGGCTCGGCCGACAGGTAGAGCCCGCTGCCTGCGGGCCATGCCGACCGCTTTATACTGTAGCCTTGCTCCTGATGACGAAGGCTTTGTCGGGGCTAGCGTGGCTATAGTCCCGCTGCCTGGCAGGCGCTCACTGTAGACACACCCTGTCTCATCTGACTAATGGCGCTCAGACTCTGAGGGGGGAGGGGCCGCCTGATGGGGCATCGCCGCCTTCTGGGCTCGCCGACAGGTAGGGCCCGCCGCCTGCGGGCCATACCGGCCAGCCATCGTGGGAGCATGGCTCCTCCTGATGTAGGTGATGTCACGGGCCACGTGGGTACGGTGCCGCGCCATGTGAGGGATGTCTGCTTGGTACACCGCACTATGGCCACGCTTCATCCTGGATTCGGGGGTGGCAGGTCGCACTGTTGCCATGCCTCGTCTCGTCGTGTTTAGGTGGTGTACGTACACGAAGAGAATAGGTGTACGTACTCACGCTTCGTGCCCAGTCACACCCGCGTGGATACACGGTGGAGCTCATTTCTGTACGAAATGGCAGCCCACGTGCGAATTTGAGCGCGTGTAGTGGATGTTTACCTACAGAGGTCGTGTACCACGCGTGCAGGAAACAAAGTTCGACTTGATGCGTTGGCGCGTTATTTTTAAATAAAGTTATATCGCTCAATGCCACGTACATAGAATATAAAACATTTTTATGGAGAAAAAGGTAGTCCACTCCACTATATACAATGGAGCCTGCCTGCCAGGGTTTGTCTCTCTTCATAGTATCTCACACAAGGCGGTAGTGGTCTCTCTCTCTCATCGTTGGTCACTAATCCGGCCGCATCCCGTCCGCCGGCGGAAAGGGAGGATGTGCATCGTTTCTCCGTTCGATCTGCGGTAGCCGCCGTTCTCTCTGACCAAGCTCCGGTGCGGTAGGGCCTACACCACCTGCTCGCTGCCGCAGTATGGGCAGATCCCACCCACCGCCGCTCTCCTTGTTACATCCCGACAAACCCCAGGTATCCCCTCCGGCCTTGCTCCATTGCCCGTCTTTCCACGTCGCTACATGTGGAAAATCTTACATGTGGACCTTCCATAGTTCTTTGCCCAAAATGTAGCTCGTCCAGCGTACTTTCCATATTGCAATCTCGTCCTCACACTGTTTTAGACAAACGCAACAGTGTTGTTATCTTCCTTTAGGACAAGGAATATTCTTCTTTTTTGTCGTCGTATGTGTCATCAACTGTAATTGGCCAGTAATTGTTTCCTTTCTACCTCTTTTTTGCAAACCGGGCTATCCATTTCACCACGTTGCTATTGTGACCTTTTGGTGAACTACACAAATCACTTTTTTCTTAAGAGTGTTTTGTTCAGTTGTACTAAAATGTCACACGGGCAACGTCTCTACATTTCAGTGCGACTGCACAAAGGGAGATTGGTTTTGCTCTATCCCCCTAATCCAACTCCGAGCCTAATCTTCTCAAACTATTTGCTTAATCTTCTCCAACTAGTTAGTCTTAAGAGAGACTGCAAAGGTGACCGACTTCTATTTGTGTGTTTATTGTATCTTCAACAGTCCTCTATTATTGTAATCACACTTAATATCTTTGGAACAGGGACGCTCAACTCTATTTTAGTGGAACTGCACAAAATGATCGGAATGTTGCATGCTCCAGACAGCTACTTTTTTCCCAACATGCCTTGTTGATTTAGACAGAGCCGGGGGGAAGTTGCTACTAATGAAAGCATGGATCAATTTTAATTTAACACCTTCTCACAACTTTGTCTTTAGTTGTGATGTAAACATTAGCTCTGATCTGCTAATCATTGAGATGCATTAGCAAGGAAGTTAGTTTTTTATTTTTTTCCGAAAGAGCATGGATGGCAAGACACACGAAACAAAAGCTGAAAGCTCGGAGCATTGTACAATTTCTTGTCGCTCGAAAATGATTTGTATAGTATGTCAATTATGTAAACAAATGCCGGAAGCTTAACAGCATTGCCAGAAGCCTCTTCAGCATCCGGGTCCATGTGCCATGCACAAAATTATACTTCCTCCGTTCCTAAATATTTGTATTTTTACAAATTTCAAATGGACATATTTTAGAGTGTATATTCACTCATTTTGCTTCGTATGTAGTCATTTTTTGAAATCTCTAGAAAGACAAATACTCTGTAGTACATTTAAGAACGGAGGGAGTAGTGCACAACCGCATGGGAGACTCAGCCCGGTCGTTGCGCCGCACTAATAGTGAGTAATGAGCAGTCAAATCATAAGCCCCACCTTTCCCACTATAAGTTGCTCGGAAGAAGCAACCATCAATACACTCTTCTTTGAATCCGCTCAAACTACTCCCTCCGTCACTGTTTATAGAGCGCACTTCAAAAAAAACAATCTCTGGGACCAAGGCGACTAGCGATCGGCCTGAAAAATAGCATTGCTAGTTATAGCACGGCGTCTATTACTAGAGGAAATAATGCGTACACACATGCATGCAGTGCTTCCACCCCGGGTACACACATGCCTGCACTTACTCCACTCCGCGTACACACGTAGTACATCAAGAGAAAATTGTGGACTTGATTGCGGTTACCACGCCCTAATTAATTGAGCATTAAACCAAACGCATCTAAAGTCTCTCTGGTGGTGGATATGCATGGAGAGAAATGCATCCGAATGAAGCGCGCCCTGTAAACTGTGACGGAGGGAGGAGTAGTATGAAGGTGCAACACCAAGTACGCGTATGGCCAGTCGGTCAATGCACTTCCTCTTGGCATATCACTAACATGTGGGATCGGAGTGTGCCAACCGATCTCAATTGACGGCAAGATGGCCAACCCGCCGTTCCTTGAGAGAGACGAGGAACGAGAACACGCAGACGGCCTCGCACGGAGGCCAAGATATATTCGAGCATGGTTGATCGATATCATCATTACATGTTCGATGTTTTTAATACAACTATTGGGCTGCCGTTTTCTGCAATTCTCCTGAATAAATGTGTACTTTATCAGAGATTAAAATAAAATAATAGTACAGACGCTCCACCATGCCGTTCTAGTAGTAGTACTACTCGTACTACTAAACCTTGCGCTTGGCTCTTCGCCTCTTCATGAAGTCGAACAATGATGGTACTACAGTGTATGCCTCGGGCAATCTGACACCGAATGAACTATTGCATGTCCACCGCCTGGGCGAGGGTAGGTTGCATTAGTCAAAAGCTTCTCCTCGTCCTGCGAGGCACCAGGCTTGAGGTAGACGGAGTGGGCATAAGCGAGCTTCACCTTGTCCTGCAAGCTTATCTTCGTTCTACGAGTTGACGGGACACACCAAAAAGTAGTGCTAGTCCATACTCCCTCCTTTCCGGTTAATATGGCTTAATCTTTTTTGTGGGTAAATGAGAGAGATTTGTTCATATATAAGCATTCTTAGGTTGATCAGCCAAGAGACTGGTCACTAGGAAGCGGGGTACCCCCAAAAAAAGAAGAAGGAAGCAAGGTGTTTCATCATGCCAGCTCTCGGTCACATTCAAAGTGCAGCAAGCATGGTTCGCACAAAGATACACCGCAAGGTTTGCTGACTTGTTTACATAATGAATAACAAAAAAGAGAAAATATTACCGCGCGCTCCTATTTGTAATAGGATATGAGCCAAAATTAAGCGAGAATTGTGGCGAGTATTCCATGCAATCAACTTCCATTATCACATGCGAGAACCCTCGAAGAGAACCAAATGTGTTGAAGATTGCTTTATCACATTTTAAAATAAAATAAGAGTGCAGACGCTCCTCCATCCGGTTCCTAGTAGTAGTACATACCTCTATAGTAGTAGTACTAGTACTAGTAAACTTTGCGCTTGGTTGTTCGCCTCTTCAGGAAGTCGAACAATAATGGTACTAGTACAGTGTATGCTTCTGGCAATCTGACAGCGAATTAACTGTTGCAGGTCCACCCCCTGAGCGAGGGAGAGCTTGCACTAGTCAAAAGTTTCTCCTTGTCCTGGGAGCCACCGCGCGCAAGCTTCTCCAGTCCTGCAAGCTTCTCCTCGTTCGGTAAGTTGACGGGACACAGCAAAAAAATGCTAGTCCATACTTGCCTCCTTTCCGGTTAATATGACTTAATTTAAAACGAGATAAATACACTGTCTATCACTGTATATTGTAAAAATCCGGTCAGTGGACTTCATAATACGCTTATTGCGCTCAATATATACATTTTCCGGTGTTTATACGGTCACTAGCTCACCCTGGCTGAGTATGTGTGTGCATGCACGTGTAGGTTGAGCACTTGAGCGTGACCGTGTGTGTTCCATCGTGTGCTCGGACATGCATGCATTAGCGCATCGCGCCCATTTTCGCATCCATGTGTACGTGTGACTGTTGCATGCATGCACGAGGTTGTAGTCCCTCACATTCACATGTTCATAAGTCAATGCTTTGTAAAAATGTTGCATGCAAGGTTTAATCATTCGTTGTTCACTCATGCATTCCCGATATTAATACGTTGGTAAAGACGATTTCTTGAGGAAAACGAGCCCATGAATTGAGTACAAAGGGGACCAATAAGCCAGGACGGAGGGAGTACCATTAGTGAACCGGAAGGAGGGAGTAGGTACTAGTACTACTACGTAACAACATGCAGTAACAAAATTCCTCCATGTGCATCCTCTCTACGTGTCATGCAAGAAAATAGAGATGAGTACAAGTGAGACTCGGGAACGGTCATACACGTAGGGGGTGATAGAGGCAAAGGTGTCCCATCTTTCGATGAGATGGTGGTCATCGTTTATGGTGGAGTAGACTTTGACGATCCGACTACGAACGTACGAGGATGTCGCGCCTTAGCAATCGCTAAACCAACTCCGAGATGTTATTGATCACGCCAGAGCACGATCAACCGGACCACAAGGGTCTGTTTCCTGCAAGCAAATGAAGAACAAGCAAGAAACTGAGATTGCAATATGGATATTGCGAATATAAGAGGAAAGCTTTATTAATGAAGGTGGGGTTCTGTGACGCCTTTGTCTGGTCGTTGAACACAAACGAAGTACACGAAGTTGCAGCTATGCAAACTTTTAATCTAAACCAAAACCAAAGTCTAAACGGTGCCCTAAGGGTTGTATGTATGGAGGAAGAGAGGGGAATTTCGTGGCCGTTGGAGGAGGGGTACGAAACCAACCCTATCTCTTGTTTCCCCACACTTACAGACTCTAAAAACAGTCTATACTCAAGTATTTCGAAATTACATGGGCCTGGCCCAATAATATGGTGACGCAACACCTATAATAGTCTCTGGATGAAATTTATGAAGTGGCATCTTGTATATTTCGTCCAAGGCTTCATGCACTCATTATGGTGGCTTCAAAGTCCTGAAATCATCACTTGTAACTCCGTTCTTGTTCCCCATGCGCATGCCATCATCTCCATGCTTGGTCTTGCTCCAGTGTCCATCTCTCTTATCCATGCCAGGCCCTTCATTTGCAAGCAAAACAAATGTATCTAATTTAGCCAGCATCATATTATCATGAACATTAGAATCATTAACAAGAAACGAAAGTACCTGATAATTAATTGGCGTGCGTGAGCTCTAGTAATTGGTCCAGTATATGTAGCAGTAGGGGCTGTGTGTGTAACAATGGTATTGATGTCCCCATCATCCTCCCCATCTTGAAATGAAGTCGTCCTCAACGGAAGCTCATCTTCCTCACCCAAATAAGGCTTCAAATCCGCAATGTTAAAAGTGGGACTAACCCGAAAATCTGTAGGCAGCTCAAGTTTATATGCATTATCATTTATTTTCTCTAACACCTTGAAATGACCATCAGCACGTGGCATTAGCTTTGATTTGCACAAATCAGTAAATCTATCCTTACGCAAATATAACCAACCAATATCTCCAGGTGCAAACACAACATGTTCTCTACCCTTATCTCCAGCAAGTTTATATTTAGCATTCATACGATCAATGTTTTCCTTAGTTAACTCATGCATTTTTAAGATCAATTCAGCACATTGTTTAGCATCAAAATTAACCTTATCCGAAGATGGAAGAGGAAACACATCAATAGGTGCACGAGGTAGGAAACCATACACAATTTCAAAATGGCACATCTTAGTAGTAGAATGCAATGAACGGTTATAAGAAAATTGAATATGAGGCAAGCATTCTTCCCACATTTTCTTATTATTCTTCAAAACAACCCTAAGCATAGTAGACAATGTTCTATTCACTACTTCAGTTTGACCATCAGTTTGGGGGTGACAAGTAGTACTAAAAAGCATTTTCGTCCCCAACTTAGCCCATAAACATCTCCAAAAGTGTCTAAGAAATTTAGTATCACGATCTGAAACAATAGTATTTGTCACACCATGCAAGCGAATAATTTCACGAAAGAACACATTAGCAACATTAACAGGATCATCGCTTTTATGACATGGTATCAAGTGTGCCATTTTCGAGAATCTATCCACGACACCAAATATACTATCCCTCCCCTTCTTTGTTCAAGGTAAACATAAAACAAAGTCCATAGATATATCCTCCCAAGGAATACTAGGTACAGACAAAGGCATATATAAACCATGAGGATTGAGTCGTAACTTAGCTTTTTGACATGTAGTGCAGCGAGCAACAAAACGCTCAACATCCCGTCTCATCTTTGGCCAAAAGAAATGTGTAGCCAGTATGTCCTCCATCTTCTTCACGCTAAAGTGTGCCATTAATCCTCTTCCATGCGCCTCCCGCAACAACAAAAGACGAACGGAGCTAGCTGGAATGCATAGCTTGTTAGCACGGAACACAAATCGATCATTAACGACGAACTTGTTCCATGCTCTTCCTTCTTTACAATTATGCATTACATTGTACATATTGATATTTGATGGTCTCCAAATCAAATATTTTGAAGGCAAGTTGTGAAAGCATAGTATAGCGACGAGACAATGCATCAGCAATAACATTTTCTTTGCCCTTCTTGTGTTTAATGACATAAGGGAAAGTCTCAATGAATTCAACCCATCTAGCATGTCTACGATTCAGTTTAGCTTGACTTTTAATATGTTTCAAAGATTCATGATCAGAATGTATAACAAATTCTTTACGCCATAAATAATGTTGCCATGTCTTTAAAGTCCGAACAAGAGCATATAATTCTTTATCATAAGTAGAATAATTCAGACTAGGCCGACTCAATTTTTCAGAAAAATACGCAACAGGTTTGCCATCTTGTAATAACGCACCTCCTAATCCAATTCCACTAGCATCACATTCAAGCTCAAAAGTCTTATTAAAATCAGGAACTTGGAGTAAAGGAGCATGTGTCAACTTATCTTTCAATACCGCGAAGGCTTCTTCCTGTGTGGTACCCCCAAACAAAAGGCACATCCTTCTTTGTAAGCTCGTTGAGAGGTGCAGCAATGGTGTTGAAATCTCTCACAAAACGCCTATAGAAACCAGCGAGGCCAAGGAAACTCCTCACTTGCGTGACCGTTTTGGGCTGCGACCAACTCTCAATAGCTTCAATCTTGGCTTTATCAACTTCAATTCCCTGTGGAGTAATAACGTAGCCAAGAAAAGATACTCGGTCAGTGCAAAATGTGCACTTCCCAAGGTTCCCAAACAATCGTGCATCACGTAAAGCAATAAAAAAGCACGTAAATGTTCCAAATGTTCCTCCAAAGATCTGCTATAAATCAGTATATCATCAAAATAGACTACCACAAATCGTCCAATGAAAGCACGTAAAACCTCGTTCATTAATCTCATGAAAGTACTAGGTGCATTAGTTAACCCAAAAGGCATGACTAACCACTCATATAATCCAAACTTAGTTTTAAATGTTGTTTTCCATTCATCCCCCAATTTCATACGAATTTGATGGTATCCACTACGCAAATCAACTTTGGAGAATATTGTAGACCCACTCAATTCATCAAGCATGTCATCTAGCCTAGGAATAGGATGACGATAACAAATAGTCATATTATTAATGCCTCTACAATCAACACACATACGCGATGTACCATCCTTTTTCGGCACTAGAATAATAGGAATGGCACAAGGACTAAAAGATTCACTTATATAACCTTTGTCGAGCAGCTCCTGGACTTGACGCATAATCTCCTTCGTCTCCTCTGGATTGGTACGGTATGGTGCACGGTTGGGTAGAGATGCACCGGGAATTAAGTCAATATGATGCTCAATCCCTCGAATAGGTGGTAATCCTGGTGGCACGTCTTGTGGAAAGACGTGAGCGAACTCCTGCAAAATGTTAGTAATAGCAGGAGGCAAAGAGGAAGACACGTCCTCGAATGAAAATAATGCCTCTTTGCACACAAAAGCATAGCAAATAGATTTGCTAAAATCTAGCTCATCAATATCAGATTTGGTGGCAAGTAAACATGCACTTTTCAATTTAATTTCAGAAGCAACACTAGATGGTTTATTATTAGGCTTCATTTGTTGCTCATATTCTTTTGCCACAATCTGATTTTCACTGTTATTTTTCTCCTGTTTTGCTTTATTAGCTCTATTAATATCATCTTTTAAAATGGAATCAGGAGACATAGGAAGCAAAGTAATATGTTTATCCTTATGAACTAGAGTATACTGATTGTTTCTACCATGGTGTACATAATTTTTATCAAATTGCCATGGTCTACCAAGTAATAAGGAACATGCTTACACGGGTACCACATCACAATCAACATAATCAGCATATGTAGAGATACTAAAATGCACACGAACAGTACGTGTTACCTTAACCTTGTCGCTGTTGTTGAACCATTGGATGTAGTAAGGATGTGGATGTGTTCTTGTGGTGAGAGATAGCTTCTCGACCATCTCCATGCTAGCCAAGTTGTTACAACTCCCTCCATCTATGATGACGCGAACAGAACGTTCCTTCACAACTCCCTTTGTATGGAACAAACTATGCTTCTAATTTTGCTCGGCTTGTGTAACCTGCACAGGCAAAACACGTTGAGCAACTAAACATTCATACCTGTCAGCATCTTCAGCAGCCATGTATTGCGTCTCATGATCAGAATCATCTCCACTGTGCTCTTCACTTGTAATAAGAGCCAAAGTCTCCTCATCATACTCACTAGCGGACTCATACCCACCATCCTCACTAACAATCATCACACACTTAGATGGGCATTCTCTCACATAATGACCTCCAACCTTGCAACGATGAAAAATAATATCATGTGTTTGCCATGTTGATGCCATGGATGAAGAAGAGCTCTGTGCAGGCCCAGAAGGTGTGCTCTTAGCAGATAGTGGTGGTTATGCCCGCTTTCTTGTATCACGGTTGGAGGTGGCAGCTGACGGAGGTGCCGGTGCGGCAGAATGTGTGGAAGTAGAGGATGCACGTGGTGTCCATGATAAAGGTCGACCTGCAGAAATGTTAGTTCGCGCCAATGGCTATCGTTCCTGCACTTCACGTTCAGCTTTGCAAGCAAGATGGAATAAACGAGTGATATTATTATATTCCTTATACTCTAGAATGGTCTGAACCCCTTTATTTAATCCACCCATAAAACATGCAAGCATAGCTTCATTATCCTGAACAATACCACATCTAATCATACCAGTTTGTAATTCCTGATAATATTCTTCTACACAATTTTTCCTTGTCTTAAATGCTGCAGTTTTTGTAGTAACTCACATTGATAATATGGTGGAACCCAACAAGTACGCATAGTCGCTTTCAAAGCAGCCCAAGTAGTTGGAATATTATGAGGATATAATCTATGATGTTCAGACCACCACACACAAGCAAAACTAGTGAATGCACAAAGAGCAGCAGCAACACTTCTCTCCTCGGGATATTGTAAACATGTAAAACGTTCTTCAATTTCTAACTCCCAAGTAAGATATATATCAGGATCATATCTACCCTCAACTGGTGGAATATTCAGTTTTAGTTTAGGGAGATGGTCAGGCTCTCGTACCTGAGGTGGTCGTGCAGCCCTACCGTTGCGATTATTTGCATGTGGACGACCTGGTGCTGGTGGTTGCACGTAGTTCTGATTTTGATCAACCTCATCCTCGTAATCGCCCGCATAATCGTCATCCTCCTCAGCGGCGGCAGCAGGAGCCACAGAAGCATCAACAATAGGTGTAGCGACACCAGCAGTTTGACCAGGGTCAAGGGGAACGCGCAGTGCTCGTCCCACTTGATTTGGAAGGCGACGTTGTTGTTGTTGTTGTAGAGTTGCGACAGGTGCAGGCGACGGTGGTTGTGGAAAACACGCGAGCAATTCATTAAACTTGTTATCGAGCTTTGTTTCAAACGTCTTCTGAATTCCATCTATCTTCTCCATGGCCTCTTCAAATCTGTTTAGCACATCTTGCACCTGTCCACTCATCATTTGCTGAAATTTATCATGTAGCTGTTTGTTCGTCATGTTCTCCCAATCAGTCTCATCGGCTTGTGATCCTGCCATGGTTAGTAGCAATAGAAACACACAAGAATATGATTCTACAGACTACTAGGAAGTGGTGATGGTGGTGTATCACAAATCCGTCAAGCGAATCTCCAATTCTTACCAGTTCTTACCCAGCGGCAGGTGGTGATCGGCAACCGTTGTAGTCAAAACTCTCAAAGATTGGACAGAGCGATTGCCAGGTGGTGTTAAACGCACGATGTAGATGTATGTTGAGCTGGGAAGGCTTATGATATGGTAGCAAAAATGTCAGCAATAATCAATTCAGAGATGCAAAGTTGAATAAACGCTCAACGATGGTACTATGCTGGTCCTAGGCTAGACCGTACTAGAGACGCGAGCCTAGAACAATAACAAAATCATGGCACGACACGTAAACAAGGGAAAAGCACAACCTAAAAAAATTTGCTCTTTTTTTGCGCTCCTTTTTTTTTGCGAAAAATCACTATAATGGCGAGTGTCTCAAACTCTTCCCAAGTCAAACTAACAGGATAGGCATGAATTTTTTTGGACATTTTTTTGGAAATCAGGGCAGCGACGACAAAAAAGTGTGACAAAAAATCACTATGACGGTGAGTGTCTCAAAATGCTCCTTGGGACCTAAAAATATGATAGGGAAAAAATATTTTGGATCACTGAAATTTTGGCCTAAAAACTGCCCAGGGGTCTCCAGACTTTTTTTTTGAAACCTACTCAGGCCAAGGAACACGAATCGGAAAATAAATGTATCTAAAAAATAAACCTAATATGAAAATAACTCGGATTGGTGGTGGACAGGAAGATGTATATGTGGAATCGGATTGGTGGTGGACAGGCAGATGTATATGTGGACTCGGATTGGTGGTGGACAGGCGAATGTATATGAGGACTCGGATTGGTGGTGGACATGCGGATGTATATGTGGACTCGGATTGGTGGTGGACAGGCGGATGTATATGTGGACTCGGATTGGTGGTGGACAGGTGGATGTATATGTGGACTGGGATTGGTGGTGGACAGGCGGATGTATATGGTAGCGGTAAAGAATATGTTGGCGGTGGTGGTATAGGGCATGAGCGATGACGATGGTGCAGCGGCGGCGTGACAACTTGTGAACACAACTCGAAACTATAAGGGAAACTAGATGCTAAGACCAGTAACTTGACACGACGATGCAACCACAAATTCAACAAAGCAAAATACTGAAAAGACTCTGCAAAGGCTCAGGCTGGTTCGGATATGATGAACAAACCCTAATTTTTTGTGGCTTTTTCATGGACTGTAGGTACAAAGAACAGACTCGATCTAAACTACGAAAAACTATAAAATCTCACCGAGCAACCTGGAAATCTGATACCACTTGATAGAGGCAAAGGTGTCCCGTCTTTCGATGAGATGGTGGCTATCATTTATGGTGGAGTAGACTTTGACGATCCGACTACGAATGTACAAGGACGTCGCGCCTTAGCAATCCCTAAACCAACTCCGATGTTATCGACCACGCCGGAGCATGATCAACCTGACCATGAGGGTCTGTTTCCTGCGAGCAAACAAAGAACAAGCAAGAAACTGAGATTGCAATCTGGATATTACGAACATAAGAGGAAAGCTTTATTAATGAAGGTGGGGTTCTATGACGCCTTTGTCTGGTCGTTGAACACAAATGAAGTACGCAAAGTTGCAGCTATGGCGAACTTTTAATCTATACAAAACCCAAAGTCTAAACGGTGCCCTAAGGGCTGTATATATGGAGGAAAGGGGGGAATTTCGTGGCCCTTGGAGGAGGGGTCCGAAATGAACCCTATCTCTTGTTTCCCCACGCATACGGACTCTAAAAATAGCCTATACTCAAGTATTTTAAAATTACATGGGCCTGGCCCAATAATAAGATGACAGCAACACCTATATTAGCCTCTCGATGAAATTTATGAAGTGGCATCTTGTATATTTCGTCCAAGGCTTCATGCACCCATTATGGTGGCTTCAAAGTCCTGAAATCATGACTTGTAACTCCGTACTTGTTCCCCATGCGCATGCCATCATCTCACTGCTTGGTCTTGCTCTAGTGTTCATCTCTCTTATCCATGCCAGGCCCTTCATTTGTAAGCAAAACAATTGTATCCAATTTAGGCAGCATCATATTCTCATGAACATTAGAATCATTACGAATAATTGAAAGTACCTGATAATTTAATTGGTGTGCGTGAGCTCTAGTAATTGGTCCGGTATATGTAGCAGTAGGGGTGTGGGTGTAACAATGGTATTGATGTACTCACAAGGGGGGGGTACGTGTAGGGGCCACTAAGGAGCAGTCAAATTGAATAGTAAGTTAGTCAGAAGAAGCAACCATCATTTCGCTCTTCAATGACACGTACGCAATATAAAATGGTTGGTATGGAGAGAAAAAGAAAACCACTATATATACACTAGCAGGAGCCTAAGCTACAAGCCTGCTTGCTTGGGTTGCTCTCTTCACAAGCATAGAACGACGGTGGCCACACCGCTGGTCACAGATCCGGCCTGGTCCCGCTGCTGGGGGAAGGGAATGATATTCTGCGTAGACGCGATCGACATCGGCGAGGGAGAAAACCCACAGTCGGTGCATCCCAATTGGGGGTCCCCGCTGTATGAGCTGATGCGCCTCCCAACCGCCCTTCTAGCTATAGCCCGACATCCCAGGTACATCTTCCTTTTGGAGCCGGCTTGCTCCACTGTCGCAACTCCCCACGTAGCTCCATCTCCATGTCGATCATTCTCTACTTCTACCGGCTTGTATTTGTGATGAGTTTATGTTTCATGAACTAGTGCCAATACTATTATTCTAATCACACTTCTTCAATATCTTTGCCATCAGGGATGCTCAGCTAGATTTTAGTGGAACTGCACAAAAGCATCGTATGATCCGAGGGTGCCAGCCATCTTTCCTTCGACAGGTTCTACCTAGACAGGAAATTAAATCTTGTTTAGGGCTTAGGGATTATGTCGTAGTAACCTCATGAGTAGTTTTTCTTTTGTACACACTCTCACAACTTTTGTCTTTAGTTGTGAAGAAAATATTGGCTATGATCTGTGAATCATTGAGATGCATCAGCATGCATGTTAGTTTTCCTTCGTATTTAATGGAATGCTGTAATGGGGCAACCTTGGAGTAGGAATCAAAATGGAGTGGAAAGTTTCCGTTTTCGGTGAAAAAATGGAAATGGAGAGAAACCAACATTTCGTTTTGTTGGATCGTGCCATCGAGCAAAACGAACGTTTAAATCAAGTATGTCGCGTTCGTGTCTCACCCTCCTGCACGGCTCCACCCCACATGGTCGCTCGGCATGCCACTCGCCGCGAACCAAGTATACGGTAACTTTCCTGCTTGCTTGTCGATGGATCACGCCATGGAGTACTAGCACTACTGGAAGAGATTGGTGAGTTGGGGGAGGACAGCTAGCTGTAGCACGGACTCCCAAGAACCTTTTACATGCATGTTGTGGCCGGCAATTGCGAGCTTTGAACACAGAGCAGTCGCGTGCACCGTGAAGCGGCACGGGCGACGCTCTCTCGGTTGGCGTGCCGCTTCAATGCCGGCGCCAGTGAGAGGTTGCATCCGCTCTGGACGGGCATGAATGCGGCACTGACCGTTTCGGGTGGGAAGCACGTGCGGGTGATGAAGAGGGTTTGGGTTGGTCAGGAGCTGGCGTGGCAGTAGTCCAGACGCCCGCAAACAAGAGATGATGTATGTTATATTGCTGCGTATATAATTAACAACTTAAATAATGTGCCAGTTGGAAAAATATGATTGGAGATTGAGGTGGAGATGGAGATGCAATTTTACGTAAACACGGATATGCATGTCTATGTATATGTGTGTGTGCGCGATGACTCTTGCTACCTGGAAGCGAGGGCGTGTTTTTGATCGAGTTTTCTTTCTTGGTAAGTTCAAAAAAATTGTCCGCCAGTTTTCATTTCTTTTTTCCGGGAACGCGCGTATTCTATTTAAAACCACTGCTATGGAGAGATTTTTTTACTCCATTGTATATATAGCCTCTTGTTTGATAGGGCTTCTCGCGTCTCGCTCTCTCACCCTCTCCATATCAAAACAAGATGACAGTGCCCACTCTATCTCTCTCCTCACCGGTGGTCACAGATCCGGCCGAATCCCGTCCGCTGTAGGAGGTGAGGAGGTGCAGCGTTGACGTTGTCGCCGTCGGCGATGGAGGAAGCCGATGCGCACTGTCCTCTCGGAGTCAGCGCTGGCGCGGACGAAGGTCCTCCACGCCCTTGTTCGCTGCCGTCCTGTGGGCAGATCCCTCCTGCCCCCTGAGCGACAACTCGCCCACCTGAGGTATAACTACTTGTACTGGTCCAGCTCCCCAGGTCGCTGCATGCGGGTTTGCTTCTATGCGGCTACTCCCTAGCTCCCCATGTACAGTAGCTAGGGTTCGTCGGCTAGTCCAACATCACCTACTATTATAGAGGAAATGCCACTCGGAAAGTTGTCCTGGTTTATGCCTCGGAGGAGGTATACATGTTGTTTCGACAAAAAGTACATGGTGGTTGTGCAGTCATTGTCCATATGCTCCTATTGTTGCTGCTAATCTAATACTATCACTGGTTAAATGAAGAAATGCTTTTTTTCTCGGGTATCCTGGTTTAGTTCCCATCAAGATAATCATGATGCTTCTGTTTGTTGGTGCACTTTTCATTAATTCTTATTGGCAATTGAGATGTCACTGTTAATCTTGTACAACTGCAAAAACAAAGTAACAACACTATATCCCTTTTTTATTTTTGCAAACAGCGATGCGTATCTCCATACCCGGGCATGTCTTCCTCAATTTTAGTGGAACTGCACAAAATTGGATGGCTATTGTTGTTCCGCCTCACTGTCCTCTGCCACGTGGTTCTTCCTTCCTCGAGCTTGATTACTCAGAAGAAACAGACAACAGTGAGGATTTGTCAAACTTCATAGGTGCCTCGCCCAAACTTGACGCCAAATGGATGATGCATCACCACGATGACCTATCGATGCTCATGGTTGCGCCTCATGGTTGCATCGGCTAGTGAACCTGATCGATTTTCAATGAAAACAAGTTGTCTTCCATCAGTGCTCTTGGCTTGTTACCCACAAAGATGATATCCTTCATCAGTTCACCTTGGTTGCGTTGGAGGCGCAGTCGTCTATCACGTTGGTGCAATTTTACCACACAATTGGCTATGAACCAAATGTTTCCTCGAAGAAGGATCGACGTTGGTACTAAGAGCATAAGTTTTGTATTGATTTCTAAGCCTTCTCACAAATTTGTCTTCAGCTCCCCTGTAATTTTATTTGTCCAGCTATTAACTAAATATGTGGCCAGACTTTGATTAAAAAAATGGTGTGGACTAAAAACCCGGATGGACATAGTAGCCCTCCATTTTTATTTACACTGCATATTAGATTTGACTGAAGTCAAACTTCTTAAGGTTTGACCAAGTTTAGGCCAAACACAACAAACCATAATTACTGAGAGAGGGCAAACTGTACATACCCTCAAACCTTTTCGATAATTGAAATTAAAATTCTTTATTTGTACACATTCTCACATGTTTCCGATAATTTGGCGCATGTGTGGTTGTTCACTTAATGGAGGGTAGTGTACCGCACGTGAAGGACAGGAAGTGCGACCAGTACGCGTGGATCATTAGTTCATCGTAAGTAGTAGTTTTCTTCACTGGTATGTTAAGCAAAGAGTTTCGTTTCGTACTTACACAATTTAAAACGATTGTTATGGAGAGAATAAGAAATCCACTCCACTATATATTAGTAGTATACACGAATACTATATGGACGCAGCTTCATTGACTTAGTGCACCTGCCTTTGGGTGTATGATAGGTGGGCCCAACATGTGGCTGGCCCACCTGTCATACAGCCAAAGGCAGGTGCAGTTAAGGCACCAGAGCTCAGTGTGTACTATATACGTAGTACTATATAAGCTGGAGCCTCAGCGCTTGTTCGCTAGGGTTTGCACTCTCCACACTCTTGCCGCACAACACACACACACACACACACACACACACACATATATATATATATATACACACACGCTGGAGGCTCATTGTTCCTTTGCTAGGGTTTGCTATATTCAAAGTCTCGCACCCTCTTCACTAGATCTAAACAAGACTGCGTTGGCCTCTATCTCTCTCTCTCTCCCCCCTAATAGCTGGTGAAGGAGCCGTCCAGATCCCGTCGCACCGGGAAGGGAAGGAGGTGCAGCTGTCGGCGTCCTGGGAACGAGGGTACCCAGACTTGCCTGCCTGCGGCCCACGGCATGGCTCCACCAACGGCCCGGTACGGCCCAGCTTCGGCAGCAACAACTCAAGACCCTCGCGAGGGGCCAAGCCTCGCGAGGCGGACGACGCCAGGACCTCCCTTGGGGCGGCCTCACTAGGCTGGCTCCCGAGGAGCGGAGATATCTATGCAAGGGGCACCTCGTGAGGTTCACGTGACGTGAGCCATGACGACCAAGGCCAGGCGGGGGCCAGCGGGTCCAGTGTGCCGGTTTCCTCTTTGGTGCTAAAGAGGCAGGCACATGCGAGGAGTTCCGAGGCATAACGCAAAGGTTTCCATATCGGTGCAACAAGACCAAGACCAGCAGGACAGCAGGACGGAGGTTACCATGGAGCCCACAACAGTGTCAGCACCAGATCCTTTGGCAGGCGAAGACCACCTTTTGTCAGGATAGCTTGTACTAGTTGCCCCCCTTCAAACTTGGCCGTTGTGGGATCCCTTCCCACCTAACATTTGGGACGAGGACCAGGCCCTCTATAAATAGGACTAGCCACCATCGTAGGAGGTATCTCATCTTGGATTGGATCCATTCCACCAAGTCCATCTCACCAGCTCATCGAGCTCAAGAACACCTCTCCTCGGGATCCAATACATCCACTGTACTAGTTCATCCTTAGTCCTCGAGGCAATCCACCATCGCCACACTGGAGTATGGTATTACAACATACGGAGCACCCCAGAGTTCGAACCTCATAAGGGTTTTCCAGAACCCCGAATCCGACATTTGGCGCGCCGGGTAGGGGTGCGCCGAAGCCTTTCCTCCGTCGATCCAGGCTCCACCAGTGCCATGGCTGATGCTCGTCGAGCCTGCGCTGAGTGTCGGGCCGCTCTCAACGCCCGCGTCGCCCAGACGGCGCCCGTCGGCGGGCCTCCCTATCGATCTACATCACCTACTGCCAACACAGCCACCGTCCCAGCGGGAAACGAGCAACAAGCTTCGTCGCTGCACCGCTCTGTGCGGTGGGACGGACGCACCGCCACCCCGTCACTAACTCCGGCCGGCTCGTCGTCCCACGCTCGTCGCGCACCCACGGACGCGCAGGCCGTGCTACTCATGGCGTGCGAGCTCCTGCGTTACTGCCCCATCGACGACCTCTATTTGGATAGGCTGGACCGCATCGCCAAGCTCGTCAGCGTTGCTGGGGGCTCTCCCGCACCGTCTCTCTCGCTGCCTTGTCCACCTCCTGCTGCGGCGATGTAGCCCATGGAGCACCTCCACCACCACCGCGTCAAAACGATGCCCTCGCACCAAGACGCGCGGCCCCGTGGCGCGACCCACCGTGCAGGGCGCCAGCGCATGAAGAAGGAAGCTGCGAGGAGATCCCTCGGCCGCAAGAAAACGCTCCTGCACTCCCAGCACCACCACATCAGGAACGTGCGTTGCCTGTGGCAGCGGTGCGTCGGTACGAGGACCAGGCTCCGCCTCCACGACGGGCTTCGGTGACTACAACATGTTGTTCTGCCTTCACTCCCGAGCTGCGCAGCATTGTCTGGCACGGCAAGTTCAAGCCCGACCTGCATCCGTGCTATGACGGCACCCCCGACCTTGCTGAGTTCCCGCAGCTCTACGACCTGAGCATCGAGGCACCCACGGCAATGAGAAGGTCATGGCGAATTGGGTTCCCATGGCCCTCAAGGATGGCGCGCGCTCGTGGCTTTGAACTTGCCTACAAGATCAATTTCCTCCTAGAGCGAGATGCGCGAGCGTTTTGTCGCCAACTTCCAGGGCACTCGCGACCGCCCGTCGGCCGCGGGTGACCTGCAGTGCATCAAGCAGCAGCCAGGGGAAACCCTGTAGAAGTACATCCAACACTTCAACAGCATTCGTCTCAAGATCCCCAAGGTGACGGACGAGGCACTTCAATAGCGTTCATCTCAGCATTCTCCGATGGCATCCGTGATGTCAAGATGAAGAGGAGCTCGCCATTCACGATGACCTATGCACGGCTCTTGAGATGTTCAACATGGCGACCAAGTGCGCGATAGCTGAGGAAGGGCGCCTCTCCCTCCTCGAGTTGCGGCTGCCGATCCAGAGGACAAGAAGGCCAAGACCAAGGATGTGAAGTGCAAGGGAGTAGCCGTGCTCGCGGCCGACTCAGAGATGAAGCGCGGCTGCGACCACCCGGAGTCGTCCAAGGGCAGCCGCCTATTCTGCGCCTTCCACAACATACACAACCATAACACCAACGATTTTCAGGACCTCAGGGCCATCAGTGATGGGTGCTTCGGTCGATGCCCCGAGCGCAACGACCAGGGCTACCGTCGAGGAGGAGGATGAAGTGGAGGACGCTGGGACGACCGCGGCCCCCGCCAGGAGTGGCGCGACCGGCCTCGTGAGGACCGCTAGCAGGACCAGCCACGCGAGCACACCTGGAGGGACCACCCTTGCAAGGACCGTCCTCAGGCCAAGGCTGGCCTCCCTTCTCTACCACCACCGCCAAGGAGGAACGACGACCATCATCAGGACGAGGGTGCTGGGGGCTTCGAGGAGCCGCGCGCCATCGCCTGCATCTTGCGTGGAGCTCAGGCCCCCGCCTCCTAGCACATCTTCAAGCAGTTTCCCCGGGAGGTGAACGCGGCTCTCCCCAGGCTTGACGCAACACGCCTGGTCAGGTGGTCTAAGTGCGCTATTACCTTCAGCTCGTCAGACCAGCTCAAGTGTGCGGCAACTGCTGGCGCCCTCTCGATGCTCTGCTCGCCCATCATCAGCAATGTCCTTGTCACTAAGACCCTCATTGACGGCGGTGCAGGGCTCAACGTCCTCTCCATCGATACGTTCGACCGCCTCCAAGTGTCGTATGATCAGCTGTAGCCAACCAAGCCCTTCTCAGGAGTAACCGATGGCTCCACCACCCCGATAGGCCAGATCCGCCTCCCAGTCACCTTCGGCAAGCGCGACAACTACCGCACCGAGCTCATCGACTTCGACGTCGCCCACATTCGCCTCCCGTACAACGCCATCCTTGGGTATCCAACCCTGGCCAAGTTCATGGCAGTGACCCACCATGGTTACAATGTCCTCAAGATGCCAGGGAGCTGCGACATCATCACGGTCTCCTGCGAAGAAAAGGAAGCGGTGTGCTCTCTCAAGCGCGCTTACCAAGCTGCGGCGATTGAGGACCCAGACAACAAAGGCGCCATCTACCCTCCTGAGGCCGTCCCCAAGAAGAAAAAGCAGCTGCTCCACCAAGGGCCTCAGGAGAGCGGCGTTTCCAGCGGCACCACCTCAGGACCTGCGCCCACAGATGGGGCGCCTCCCTCCATCGCATAGGAAGGCGCGCCAAACGCCCTCCTCAGGCTGGGCTCCGGGGCTCTCTTCTGGAGGGCCTCAAACCTGGCCAATGTCACGAGGGAGGCGCTCGGGCACCACGTAGAGGCATGCTTCACCACACGCTTCCCTCATCAGGGCACAAGGCACGAGGTGCCCGGTGCTCAGGAGTTCATCACCAAGACCACCAAGGAGCTTCAAGAGGCAAGAGCCATGCACGGCGACCGCTGCCCACCACCTGGTGCAGCTCCTTGTCCTGGCGGGGATGACGAGCTGCGCGTCTGCGTCGACACCAGGGCTCAATAGGGCCGCATCTCAGGGGCGCTTCTGGCCATCGAGCGTTGGTCGGTGCGAGGGTCCCCCTCACAGCTACGTTCGCAATCCTTTTGGCCTGCCGAACGCGGCTGTTACCTTCCAACAGCCCATGCAGGGCACCCTGGCAGCTCACGAGGCCAGGCGCCAGGTGGTCCTGTGGGAGGAGGAGCCAGAACCTCCGGGGTCCCCCGTGAATCGGCCGCTGGACGACTCATGAGGAGCAACCTCTTCGGCACGCATCTTTAGCTACTCCAACACCTCTTCAACAACGGTGCTAGGTGACATTTTCTGGTTTATTCAGCGGGGGGCGCCCCTCGGGCTGCATCATCCCCAGGTCATGGGCCTGTCCCTGCGACATGTATCCTTTTGCATCTTTAGCTTACTCTGTTGGGGGCGCCCCTCGGGCGGCATCATCCCCAAGCCGCATGGGTCCGTCCCTGTGGCATGTACCGTTCTTCATCTATTCGAACTAGCTTGCCTCCTTCCATGAGTCACCTTATGATTATCGCTCGCTTACCTGTCACCCTTCTTGGCATCCGAACACTGGCACGGTGTTTGTGCTCGGGTCTGTCCCTGCAACGCTAATAAACATGAGAAATCGAGCTCTGGTTCGCGGCCCGCCCCGCGCACGTCACCTCATCAGATCCTCAGTGCCTTCATCTTCTTGAGGAAATATCAGCGGCAGGACAGCAAACGCGATTACGGGCTATATCACCCCCTCGGACTAACCCGCAGGAATCTCTGGAGCTTAGCTACGGATAGCCCTGTTAGCTGCTCCTTTTCATGTGATTCGCTTGCACATTAAAGGGCGGGCTCCTGAGCATCGCGCCTCAGGAGCCCTTACTGACTCTGTAGCCCTCACCCCCTGTCCTTGACCACGGCATCGCGACCTAGCATACCAGCGGCGGCTAAGCCTCGCTCAAGGGTCGGGACCCGAGGACGCATAACACTTAGAATAGCGTGAAAAGGGGAAGCTGGCGCAGATCTAACCTAGCAGTACCAGCATCGTTGACGCACAAATCGGGGACTGCGCAAGGAATCGTTTCAGGCTCGCTAAGATAAGTCATGCATTCAAGTTGGCCCAGCACAGCGCCTCAGGATTTTCGACTCTTGCAGCCTCGCTCTAGCAATGCCGCCTTCCTTTTCTGCATTTAGGAAGCTGCTTGCACACCAAGGGGGACCTCTTGAGCATCGCGCCTTAGGAGCTCTTACCGGACCTTGGGCCGCTCACCTCCTGGCCTTGACCATGGCATCGCGACCTGGCATACCAGCGACGGCTGAAGCCTGCCTTGGAACTAGGACCTGTTGGCGTAGAGCACTAAGCTACCGCGACGACGAAAAGGGGGGACAATGCCAAAGCAAGACGCGCAATCACGAATTTCATAATGGGAATAACATTGATGCAAAAGCACTACAGATTCTTTACACACCCCCGCGGGGTTCATCTCGATTCCTCACAGGGAACAAAAGAACAAGGCTTCCAGGAGTCATATCTACAGACGTCGCCGCCGATGCCATCATCAACAGTGGGCCACGGGGGGCCGACGCCAACCCCATCCAGATTAATGACGATGACGAGCGGACGCCGTTGCTGTGCTCCGGGCACGGCGAGAGCTCGGGGGCACGTAGCTGTCGTCGCTCGTCTCCGGAGTCTCGTCAGGCTCAGGAGAGTCCCTCGACTCCCAGGCGTCGTCGCTGGTGCTGTAGGGGCTGTCGGCATGACCAAGGGCTGGCCCAGTGCCTACCGCTGCGCCGTCCTGGCGACCCCCTCCAGGGGAGCACTCCAGGCGGCGGCCTTCCTCGTCGAAGACCTTGAAGAACAATGTGGAGGCATCTTTGTACTTGAAATGGATGGCGAGGGCCCCCTCCGCGCAGCGGGAATCTGATCCATGTGCGTGGTGGCATCACCGCCCACACCATGAGCTCGTGCGAGGAGCCCTCGGTGTGAGTTCGTGGGCCGGCGGCGCGTGCCACCACGTCCTGGCCACCGCGGCTATGGCGCGAGCGGCGCTGCCTCCTCCTCCGAATCCTTGCGCTTGGTCGTACAAGGGTGGCGCGTAGCCAAGGGGAGGCCGGTCGTACCAAGGCCTCTTCACCTCCTGCCTCACGACGATGTTGCGGGAGCGGGCCAACCTCTTCTTCGGCGGAAGTGGCCCCTGCTCTTCACGAGGGGTTTTTCCTTTCTCAGCGGTGGAGAATCTCCTTCTCGGTGCCATGGGTGTCGCAGCAAGACGGCGGAGCACAGAGGAAGAATAAGCGGGCGGACTAGAGAAGGAGAAGAGTGACGGGGGCTCTGCCCCCCTCCTCATTTATAGCAAGAAGGAGGCCAACCGCCGGCCTCCACGATCGCAGGTAGTGATGGTTTTCTTCTGCATGTAGCAGGGTCTCGTCAAGTCAAACGGATATCAAGACCACGTGGGGAAGTGGAGGCGCCCACGTCACGTCAATCGCCACACGTCGACCAAGCCCGCAGGCGGTTGGGGCCCGCGGCACTCCGCACTTGCCCTTTGGCTTCGCCTCAAAGCGAAGTTCGAGAGCACCTTGGTCCTGGAGGCTACTGTCGGCGTCCTGGGAACGGGGGTACCCAGACTTGCCTGCCTTCGACCCACGGCGTGGCTCCACCAACGGCCCGGTACGGCCCAGCTTCGGCACCAACAACTCAAGACCCTCACGAGGCGGACGATGCCAAGACCTCCCTGGGGGCGGCCTCGCTAGGCTGGCTCCCAAGGAGCGGAGATATCTATGCAAGGGGCACCTCGCGAGGTTCATGTGACGTGAGCCATGACGACCAAGGCCAGGCGGGCGCCAGCGGGCGCAGTGTGCCGGTTTCCTTTTTGGTGCTAAAGAGGTAGGCGCAGGCGAGGAGTTTCGAGGCATCAGGCAAAGGTTTCCATATCTGTGCAACAAGACCAAGACTAGCAGGACGGTAGGATGGAGGTCACCACGGTGCCCACAGCAGCATCACCACCAGAGCCTTTGGCAGGCGAAGACCACCTTTTGTCAGGATAGCTTGTACTTGTTGTCCCCCTTCAAACTTGGTCGTTGTGGGATCCCATCCCGCCTAACATTTGGGAATTGGACTAGGGCCTCTATAAATAGGACTAGCCACCACCGTAGGAGGCATCTCATCTTGGATTGGATCCATTCCACCAAGTCAATCTCACCAGCTCAAGAACACCTCTCCTCGGGAGGCAGTTCATCCACTATACTAGTTCATCCTTAGCCCTTGAGGAAATCCACCACCACCACACTAGAGTAGGGTATTACACCACACGGTGGCCCAAACCAGTATAAACCTCCATGTCTCGTGTTCCTTGGGTTCGTCGAGCTAGGCCGTGAGATCATTGAGCGAGCGAACTAGAGAGAGAGAGTTCTTCGTGCGCATCCCAGAGTTGAAACCTCATAAGGGTTTGCCGAAAT
Source organism: Aegilops tauschii subsp. strangulata (assembly GCF_002575655.3). Lineage (NCBI taxonomy): Eukaryota > Viridiplantae > Streptophyta > Magnoliopsida > Poales > Poaceae > Aegilops > Aegilops tauschii. The sequence continues at coordinate 175,395,871 of NC_053039.3, forward strand.
CCTGAATCCGACAGCAACGTTCACTCTATTGCCTTCGGTGAGGGAGGCAATCCACTGCCGGCTGCGCTGTTCTCCTTCACCCATCGCCTGTGCGGGAGGGCCACCAACCCCTTCTTCCTCCCAGCCATACATAGTGTGGGCAGATCCAGCCTCCTGCCACACGCCTAGCCACATCCTGATGACCCTAACGTATAACTTTCTTTGAAACCATCATTGCACTAGCTGCATGCGGATCTTTTTCGATTTTGTAGTCGAATCTAGGTCTTGGTTCAAAGAGGAAAGAAGGGTGCGGTGGGGTGGAGCATGAATCTGGGATGTGGTTCAATGAGGAAAGGAGGGAGGGAAAGTAGTATAGACTGGCTATCCAGCCTCTTTGTTGGTCAAAAAGGGAAAAGGGGGGTAACCCAGTACACACATCTGTAAGGAACCGATCTCTTTGCTGAAAAAGGAAAGAAACTGGGGGTCGGGTAATTTGTGCCGGACTAGATTTGCTGCCCTCACATAGGAAAAAGGTTCAAAGAGAACAAATATGGGACCAACGCAGATATGCTGCTTGGCAACATACTCGGAATCACCCATTTATATGTGTGGACGCACAGGGTGCTGGCATGTCCCATGTCCCATACAACTATTTTGCTATTGTTAATCTAAGAATGCCGCTGGAAAATTGAAGCGATGCCACTGTTAAAAGGAAATTACATTCTTAACGATTGTTGTTTTAAGAGAATGTCTCTGTTAATATGAATCAATGCAACCGTTTTAGAAATGCTACTGTCCTACTTTGTTTTCCATCAAGATAAGTTCGATGCTTCTTTCTGGCGCCGTTTGTTTCATCCTCCTTTATTAGCCAGTAATTGTTTCCTTTTTTGCCTCTGTTAAAACAGGGATATCTATTCAACTTGTTGCTATAGTGAACTTAAATGTCACACCGGCAACTTTGCTTGATTTCAGTGCAACTGCACAAAACAAGATTGGATTTCCTATTCGTGTTGGTAGATTCGTATTTTATCTTGTCTATCTCATGAAAGGTCAGTACAGACCTTCATCCACATGATTGTGCAGTGTGCTTTGAGATGTTGTTCTACTTGTATTGGTACTGTTTTAAATAAATGTTGAATTGAAGCTATTGAATTGCTCTCTTTTCCATTAAGTAGTGAACAAAAATGGGACCAACCCAGACATGATGCTTGTTGCTTTGTGTCGGATTCTAGGTTCCAGCAAACCCTTGAGGTTCGAGCACAGGGGTGCGCACGAAGATCTCTCTCTCCGTAGCTCAATCGCACAACGATCTCTAGGCCTGGCTCGACGAACTCAAAGAACAAGAGACACGATGGTTTATACTGGTTCGGGCCACCGTTGCGGTGTAATACCCTACTCCAGTGTGGTGTGGTGGATTGCCTTGTAGGCTGCGGATGAACAGTACAAGGTAAGAACAGCCTCCTGAGAAGTGTTCTAGAGCTCGGTGAGCTGGTGGGATGGCCTTGGTGGAATGGATCCAATCCAAGATCAGTTGCCTCCTATGGTTGTGGCTAGTCCTATTTATAGAGGTCCCGGTCCTCTTCCCAAATATTAGGCGGGAAGGGATCCCACAACGGCCAATTTTTAAGGGAGACAACTAGTACAAGCTATCCTGACAAAAGGCGGTCTTCGCCTGCCAAAGGCTCTGGTGGTGACGCCGCCGCGGGCTCCGCGGTGACCTCCATCCTGCCGTCCTGTTGGTCTTGATCTCGTTGCACCGATATGGAAACCTTTGCCTGATGCCTTGGGACTCTTTGCTTGCGCTTGCCTCTTTAGCACCAAAGAGGAAACTGGTACACTACACCCGTTGGCGCCTGCGTGGCCTTGGTCGTCATGGCTCACGTCATGTGAACCTCGCGAGGTGCCCCTTGCATAGGTATCTCCGCTCCTCGGGAGCCAGCCTAGTGAGGCTGCCCCTGAGGACGTCTCGGTGTTATCCGCCTCGCAAGGGTCTTGAGAGGTTGTTGCTGAAGATGGGCCGTACCAGGCCGTTGGTGGAGCCGCGTCGTGGGCCGCAGGCAGGCAAGTCTGGGAACCCCCTTTCCCAGGATGCCGACAGTAGCCCCCGGGCCCAAGGCGTGCTTGGGCTTGGCTTGGAGGCGAAACCAAAGGGCAAGTGCGAAGCGCCGCGGGCGCCAACAGCCTGCGACCTTGATTGACGCATGGCGATTGACGGGACGTGGGCGCTTCCGCTTCCCCATGCTACCTCGGCAACCGTTCGACTTGACGAGACCCTGCTGCATGCAGAAGAAAACCATCATTACCTGCGATCATGGAGGCTGGCGGTTGCCCTCCTTCTGGCTATAAATGAGGAGAGGGGCGGAGCCCTCATCGCTCATCCCTTTCTCCACTCCGTCTGCTTCTTCTTCTTCCCTCTCACTTCACCATCTTGTCGCGACAGCCATGGCACCGATGAAGAGGTTCTCAGCCGCAGGGAAGGGGAAAACGCGCCAGGAGGGAGCCGGCTCACCACCGCCCAAGAGGGGGCGTGGCCGTCCCCGCAAGCACGCTGCGACCCCTGCCGTGGTCCCCCAGGGAGAGGGCGCACCCCCTCGGGGACAGGCATCGTCCTTGGCGGGCACGGTGGTGCCTCCTCTCGTGGCGGGGGCCGTTCCATGCGAAGCAGCCCTGGCGCCGAGGGGAGGCGTGCCGTGGTTGCCCAGCCCCCTCGGCCGCGCTTCCATTTAGCGGAGGTGCTCCCGGAATTTGCCGTGTGGTCAGAGCGGCCGGCCGGCACTTGGCTCCAGCACCCGCGCTCCTATGCCAGTGAGCTGCCGGTCGCAGGTCTCGACGGCTTCTGGGTGCAAGCTGATGGCTGCTGCGGCAAGGCCTCATGGGCTGCGGTGGAGGTTTCTGCCGCAGGCAATGCGGTCCTGGCCTGCGGCTGGCAAACGTTTGCCCGCGCGTGTGGCCTGGGCAGGAGGTGCACCCTCCACTTCAAGTATGATGGCGTCGCGACCCTCTACGTGAGGGTTTTCGGGGAAGATGGCCGCCGTGCAAGGTGGTTCCCCGAGGACATCGACGGTGACGACGAGCTGGGTCTTCACGACGGCTGCGACGATGCCGAGGGCGGGCTCGCCCTTGGTGACGGTCGTGGCCCGTCCGGTGGCGGCAGCTCCTCCTCCGGTGCAAGCTCCAACAGCGGTGGCTATGACCAACCGCCACATCGCCGGGCTCGCTCCAAGGACGGCGGCGGGTCATCCCGTCACCGCGTCCTGGTGAAGCACGAGGAGGACTCCGGCTGAGTCCTGGGGGAAGCGCTGTAGGCCAGCCTTCGTGAGCTGCTGCGTGCGTGTGCGCTGCCTTTGCTTATCCTTTCCTTTCTTCCTGCATTCCAAGAAACAAGTATGGGGCCCTGTGTGGGCATGTACTGAACCGTAATTCTTATGCCGCTCATGTTATGCTTATTGTCTCTGTGTTGTGTTGTAGCATATGTGCTTTATGTAGGCGTAGAGGGATAACTTAGCTTGATACGTCTGAGGTAGTCTCCCCCTCGTGAGGGTGCGCGCCTCCTGGCGTCTGGTGAGGCTTCCCTCCTACCGACTCGGTAGCGGTTGACCTCGGGGGACATTGCAAAGCTGCGATAATTCGTTAGGAAATCCTTATCCTTCCTTGCGGGTGGCCTCAAGCATGGCTGACTGTGGCCAAGCGCACAGCGTTGCGGTACCCGTGGGGCACAGACTTAGGGGAGTGTGCCAATCACGAGCTCAACCGAGGGCGCCTCGCGAGGATCAGGGGAGCCGAAGCTCTGGAGCTGACAGGGCTTTGGCGAGGTGTGCTCATGACCGGGTTAGCCCGGCACACGCACACACCTGCCCAGCCCCCGCGCGAGGCGCTCGAGGGAGAGCGTCGGGCAACTGCTGCCCTCCCTGGAGCAAAGCAAAGAGCCAAGCGAAGAAGCAACAGTGAAATACTCAACCAAGCGATAGGGAAATGCTAGAACTTCAAATTCCGTTAAAAGGGCGTGCAAACCAAATACAGAAAGCAAATGAACAGCCGCGTCCGGCACCTAGTCTAGTCTTCTCACCAGCGCGGAGCTAAGTGCTGCCACTAGGACGTGGGAGGGAGCCCCCGAGGCCCAAGGGCGGCACTCCGGAGACTCCGGGGTGTGTACATCACCACTCATTATTACGTGAGAGTCTCACGAGCGGAGACCTTCACAGGCTCTGGGCCTTGCTTCATGGGTAGAACTTCTTGAGATGTTGGATGTTCCAGGCGTTCTGGATGGGGATCCCATCCTGCGTTTCCAGGCGTCAGGCCAGGAAACACGGGTAATCCTAAACGGGCCCTCCCACATGGGTGAGAGCTTATGCAGCCCTTCCCTGGAGAGCACCCGCCCCAGGATGAGATCGCCCACCTCGAGCATCCTAGAGTGGACGTTGCGGCAGTGATACCATCGCAGTGCCTGCTGGTACCTTGCCGCTCGGAGCGAGGTTTGGCGACGGTGTTCCTCCCTCAGCACGAGGTCCATCCCCCGCATGGCGTCCTGACGTGCCTCGTAAAATGCCAGGACCCGCGTGGAGCGATGCCTGACCTCGTGAGGGAGGACTGCTTCTCCTCCGTAGACGAGGAAGAATGGGGTCTCGCCTGTTGGCTTGGTGGTAGTGGTGCGGATGGACCACAGCACGGACTGGAGCTCGTCATGCCAGCCCCTACCACAGGCCTCGACCTTCTTCTTAAAGGTCCTGGTCTTGAGGCCTCTCAAGACCTCTGCGTTGGCGCGCTCGGCTTGGCCATTGCTCCAGGGGTGTGCCACTTAGGCGTAGCACATCTCCGTTCCAAGGTTAGCACAATATGTCTTGAAGAGATTGCCAGTGAACTTCGAGCCGTTGTCGGTAATGATGCGGTTAGGGACCCCAAACAGGCTCACGAGGCCCTTGATAAACTTGACCGCAGACCCGGCTGGGATGGTGGGGATGGCTTCCACCTCCGCCCATTTGGTGAACTTGTCGATGGTGACGTAGAGGTAGCGGTAGCCCCCGGGCGCTTGAGGCAATGAACCCAGGATATCTAGCCCCCAGACCGTGAACGACCAGGAGAGCAAAATGGTCTGGAGGCCCTGAGCTGGCTGGTCAATTTTCTTGGCATGGAACTGGCAGGCCTCGCAGATCTCACCAGCTCGGTTGCGTCGTTGAGTGTCGTTGGCCAGTAGAACCTGCTGCGGAACGCCTTGCCCACCAGGGTGCGCGATGACGAGTGATGATCGCAATCTGCACCATGTATGTCAGCTAGCAGCTCGCACCCTGCTTTGTCACGACCGGTTTTTCAATAAAATATTTATTGAGAGACCAATCCCTTTTACGGACCAGCGAGAAAGAATTCCTTCTCACTGGTAGACAATATCTTGGTCACAGAAGAAAAATACCAGGAGTACTAAATATAATACAAGGTTGAGCAGAGACTGCCCAACAATTTATTACATGCACGCCGCTGAAACAAGACGGCGGATAGGGTGGCAAACTACTAACTTACGATAATAACGGTGGTGGAAATATCACCGCAAAGCGAGTGATATGATTCCAGAAGACTACAGCTCTTCGAGTGTCGGAGAGAGGCTCGAGGAGACTTATTGCGGGTGGCGGAAGCGTATACAATACAAGTGACCAATGTCCGGGATCGCGCAGGACTGACTGGGACTCCTCTAGGCATCGGACGTGCTATCAAACTCTTCATCCAAGAGATCTTCTTCGTCAACATCTGGCCAAATCAACAAGCCAGGTGAGTACTATGAAAGTACTCGCAAGACAGTTCGGACATAAGATATAACAAATGTAAACATGAAGCATATGAACAAGTTAACCGGTGCGATTAGACATAGCGGTAATAAATACTGGGTGCCAAGCGAGGGTCTGAATGACGCCTCGAGCGGAAACTGCAGAATAGTAATACTGGTGCCAAACGAGTGTCTGAAAGACTCCTCGAGCGGAAAATGCGGAATATTAATGCGGGTGCCAAATGAATGTCTGAAAGACTCCTCGAGCGGAAAATGCGGAATATTAATGCGGGTGCTAAATGAGTGTCTGAAAGACTCCTCGAGCGGAAAATGCGGAATAATAATGCCACAGTCGGGCGTCAGGGGGACACCACATAAAGGGCTTATAACAGAAAATAATAGACAGTGCATGCCGCAGTCGGACGTCTGAGCGACATCACATAAAGGGCTTATATTTAAAGTGAGAAACGAGTACAAGCCACAGTCGGACGTCTGCGCGACGTCTCATAAAGGGCTTATATCACAACTCATTAATACAATAGTTCGGGAACATAAATTATCACAAGCATGAGACAAATATAAAGTTAGTCCATCCACAGGAATAACAATAAATCTGAATTTACCACTTGAGCTTGATCATCGGGGACAAGTTTTTCCACACAGATAGATATGGATATAATACTTACACTGCTTGATCATGGATACGATGATTTGAAAAGAATTGACTCTGCAGAGTTTGTACTTAACCACAGCCAACGGATTTAGTAGTCACGGGGACTAGTTCCGTCTACGGTGTTTTGGAAGAAACACGTCTAACAAGTACACACCCAATTCAACCATCCGAAGCCAGGAATCACCCTCGGCAACATTCAAGAAAAACCTTGAGACGGGGAGGCTACAACCTCGCGTAGCATGGGATCAAATTTCTATACGCGCGCTTTAAGGGGGCGCCCCCCCCTCGGTCCCAACCGGAAACACCCATGCCCCCCGACCGAATGACTGGCTTTAATCCTGGGCCAAGGTACCATCATCCCGGCCTCTCTATTTTGTGTGTACACGTAAAGAGGTTACCAACTTACTAAACCGCATCCTGGCAATGAGACATGTGGTAGCACGGAAAGGGGAAAGAACGGTAATGCGGCTCCAACCACGTTAACGTCGGAGAAAGTCGGATGACGCAAGGCTGGTATGCTACAACAGTACCACCTTGCTGCCCTTCATGTCACCACATTATTAGGCCACCTCTCATCAGAGGTCATCGCGAGTTTGGAACAAGCGGGAAAAGATCGATAACGTGGCTCCAACCACGTTAACGTCGAAGAAAGTCGGATGACGCAAGGCTGGTATGCTACACCAGTACCACCTTGCTGCCCTTCATGTCACCACATGATTAGGCCACCTCTCATCAGAGGTCATCGCAACTTTGGAACAACCGGGTCGTTGCCTTACGAGCAACGAGGTATTTTCCGACACTCATATGCCACGCACAAACTCTCACGTGAACATGTAAAACACCTGTCATATCAAATTTTCAAAACATGCTTGCCTGGTTCGGAGAAGTTGGAGTCTAGCTCGGCGAAGTTCGCGGCTCCGTCACCTCTCCCGGAACCTACGGCAATCACGAAACGGGTACTAACGTGAAAACCAACACATGCACAGAAACTTTTCCAAATATTTTTCAAATAAATCCCATAAAAAACTAGACAAAATTTGAAGATTGTCAGAAAAAGAATCACTCCAAAATACCTTTTTATTAAAAAGTTATAAAGGTTTTTGTCCAGGGACCTATCTGTAATGAAACAGAAAAGTTCCAGGGTTTTAACTGAGAAACAGAAAACGCTTCGGTTGGGAATGCGCAAGCGCAAAGGAGAAAACGTATTCTGCCCGAAGGCGCCAACAGAAAACGGTTCGGGAATAAAAGAACAGAGGCTGACACGTGGGGTCCACATGTCAGGTTTGAAAAGCTCGCCGGCGCCCGAAGACTGCGGTGGACGCCGGCGTCGAACCACGGCGAGTTAGGAGGAATGGAGGGTACCAAGAGCTTCAGCGTCCTCTTCCGCGTCGGTGGGTGGTGGACTCGTCCAACGGGGAGCACCACGTCGACGGCGACACTTTCTCCGGCGGACGGCGGCTCGGGTGAGGAAGGGGAACTCCGGTGGAGGGCTGCAAGCTTCAAATTGAAGTGCGGGTCAGAAAGAGGGATGGATGGTGAAGCTACTGGCAAGAGAATGGAGGCGGAGGAGCACACACGGGGGCGAATCGGGCTGGATCCCGTGGCGGGTCGCGGCGGCCGGAGTCGAGGAAGGAGACCTCCTCAGGGCTCTTCCAGTGGCTAGGCGTGCTCTAGGGGGAGTGCAGTGCTGGTGGGTGCTCGAGTTGAAGCTCGGGGCCTCTATTTATAGGCAGATCGGCGGGGTGGCCGTGAACGGGGAATCTCCGGCGAGCGATTACGGCGGAGCAGTGGATTGGCAGGGGGTTTGAGCGGCCGGGCAGCATCAGTGGAGGTTACTGGATTCGTTTTGCAGCTAAACGGGGTCGGTCTTGGCGTAATGGCGTCAGTCCACGGTGAGGTGACCGCACGGGCTCAACGGCGGCAGAGAGCGCGCTCCGCGCCCTGCGGTTCACGACGAGAGCGGCAGCGCGTTCGGGGGAGTGGAAGGCCACGCGGCGAGCTCCGGTGGTTTGGGCGGCGCTGGGTGGCGTCGTCGGCGCCGTGTCTCCCACTGGCGTCCGCAAAGCCGCCGCCGGCGTTGGTCACGGGGCGGCTCACCTTCTGCTGCTCGTCGCCGAAGCCCGCAAGGCGCCAGGCGTTCGTGCGGTGCAGGAACAAGGGGGCGGGGACGAGGAGCAAGGCGACGCGGTGGCACTGGCGAGATCGACGTCCTCCTCTGAAGAAAACGACAGCAGCCACTGACTGAATCTCTGAACTTTCTGAACTTTGACAAAGACAGTGCACTGCAGGTGTTCGACAGAAGGTGTGGGCTATGAGATAAATTTTTCTGGAGCTGTAACTTGGTGAGATGACCACTCAATGCACCCAGAGGCTGCCTGATTTTACTTGAAATTTTTGGAGAAGTTTTGGAATGAATTTCACCAAATTTGACAAATCTGGTCCAAACTTGCAGCAGGTGTAGTTTGAAAATTTTGAACTGAAGACCAGTGGATCTTCATGGTTCTAGGTTGAGGGTACAAAGAACTAGGAGGGGAAAAAGGTTTGGTGCCAAAAATCAAGACAGAAAGTGGAGTTCCTTTGTAAATCTCCTAGTGGTAGAATAGAAGACAGAAATTTGTTTGAATATAATTTGAATGGAAATAATCACATGGGGAGGTTCAACTTGCTGGATTTGATGCAAATCATGACCCAGAGGTGAGGGAGTGGTTAGGAGAGAGGATTTGCACTAATGCCATGGCAAGAAGGAATTGTTGAAAGTGGCAAAGGATTTTCCAAAAGCCATAGTGCAAATTCAAAAAGGTTTTCAAAAGTTATTTTCCCCAAAAGAAAAACATTTTGTGTTGAGTCCAAATGAAAGGCAAGAACTTCCAAGACCAAAGGCAGATCTTGGGTGAATCCAAATAAAACTTTTGCCATAAGGAAAAATATTTGAGAGTGAGAGTTCTCTTAAAGGAAAAATTTAAATCACTCCCCTCAAGTCAAATAGAAATCTTTTGAAAAATCCAAATAAAAACTTGGGTGTCACAACACCTACCCCCTTAGGAAAAATTCTCGTCCTCGAGATTTCTGCTGATCCTCAAATAGATGTGGATACTCTGCTCGAAGGAAATCTTCCCTTTCCCATGTAGCTTCATCCTCAGTGTGGTTGCTCCACTGAACCCTGAAAAATCTTGTCGTTTTCTGACGGGTCCTCCGTTCAGACTCTTCTAAAATCTTTTCTGGCCTTTCTCTGTAGGTGAGATCTAGTTGCATGTCAATGTCCTCATGAGGTACATGTTTTTCTGGGTTGCTCACACATTTTCTTAACTGTTAGACGTGGAACACGTCATGGACGTCAGACAGCTCCTTGGGGAGGTCTAGTTGGTAGGCCACCGTGCCTCTTCGTGCCTTTACACAAAATGGTCCAATAAATCTTGGGGCTAGCTTCCCCTTAATTTTGAACCGTTGCAGACCCCTCATAGGAGATACTCGGAGGTATACGGAATCACCAGGTTCAAAGCTGACCTCACGGTGCTTCTGATCATAGTAGCTCTTTTGTCGGCTCTGTGCTGTCTTGAGTCTGTCCCTGATTTGTTTAACTTTCTCCTCGGCATCTTTAAGCATGTCTGGGCCGAAGATACGGCTGTCACCTGTCTCTGACCAATTCAGAGGGGTACGACATCTTCGTCCGTACAACGCTTCAAAGGGTGCCATTTGTAAGCTGGCTTGGTAACTGTTGTTGTAAGGAAATTTGGCATACGACAAACTCTGTTCCCAACTGGATCCATAGGTGAGCACACAGGCTCTTAGCATATCCTCTAGGATTTGGTTTACACGTTCTGTTTGTCCATCGGTCTGAGGGTGGTATGCTGTACTGAAAGCCAGTTGCGTGCCCAGAGCTTGTTGTAGGTGATCCCAAAATTTGGAGACGAATTGGGTGCCTCGGTCTGATATTATAGTCTTTGAGACTCCGTGCAAGCAAACTATACGGGAGAGATAATGTTTTGCCAGTCTTTGTGTGGAGTATGTAGTCTTCAAGGGAATGAAATGAGCAACCTTGGTTAGTCGGTCTATGATGACCCATATGGCGTCATTTCCGCGTTGTGATCGGGGTAATCCGACAATGAAGTCCATTCCGATTTCATCCCATTTCCACTCCGGTATCTTGTTAGGCTGGAGTAGCCCTGCTGGCTTTTGGTGCTCGGCCTTGATGCGCTGACATGAATCGCAACAAGCAATGAACGTGGCTATATCTCTTTTCATACCGTGCCACCAAAATCTTTCCTGGATGTCCTTGTACATTTTGGTTCCTCCAGGATGGATCGAGTATGGGGCGGTGTGGCTTTCCGTCAAGATCTGTTGCTTGAGTTCCTCAATGAAAGGTATGCAAAGTCTGTCTCGGTACCATAATGTTCCTTCACTGTCCATGATGAATGCTGAAGTCTTACTAAGATTCATTTTCTTCTTTACGCCTTCGATACTGGGATGTCCCTGTTGAGCCTTCTTGATTTGTTCCACTAGGGTGGGTTGTATCTCCAGGTTCGATACGGTGCCCTCCGAGACTAACATCATGTTGAGCCTAGTGAACTCTCGCTGAAACTCAGGCCTCAAATTTTGCTGACCGTCACTGTCCGGGCTAGGGTTTCGACTAAGGGCATCGACCACTACATTTGCTTTCCCTGGGTGGTAGTGAATGCCGATGTCGTAGTCCTTGACCAGTTCCAACCAGCGTCGTTGGCGTAAATTCAGCTCTGGCTGTGTGAAAATATATTTGAGGCTCTTATGGTCCGTATATATTTCACAGCGATTTCCCAACAGAAAGTGCCTCCACTCCTTGAGTGCATGTATAACTGCTGCTAGCTCCAGGTCATGTGTTGGGTAATTTTCCTCATGTTTTCGCAGCTGCCTGGAGGCATATGCGACAACCTTGCCATCCTGCATTAGCACACATCCGAGACCTTTTCGGGACGCGTCACAATACACTTCAAAGCTCTTGTGTATGTCTGGTACGGTTAAGCCCGGTGCGGTTGTCAGTTTCTTCTTGAGTTCTTGGAAGCTCGGCTCGCATGCTTCCGTCCATACAAATTTCTTGTCCTTCTTGAGTAACTGTGTTATAGGTTTTGCCACAATGGAGAATCCTTCAATAAATCTCCTGTAATATCCGGCCATTCCTAGGAAACTCCGCACATCTGTAACATTCGCGGGTGGCTTCCAGTCTAGTATGGCCTTGACTTTTTCTGGGTCTATGGCCACGCCTTCTTGGTTCAATATATGGCCCAAGAACCAACTTGTCTTAGCCAAAATTCGCATTTGCTAAATTTGGCGTACAACTGATGTTTCCTCAATTCTCCCAAAACAATTCTAAGGTGCTCAGCATGCTCTTCTGGTGTCATTGAGTAAACCAGAATATCGTCAATGAATACCACCACAAATTTGTCCATGAATTTCATGAACACTTTGTTCATGAGGTGGACGAAATATGCGGGGGCGTTCGTTAGTCCAAAAGACATCACTGTAAACTCGTATAACCCATATCTAGAAGTGAAAGCTGTCTTGGGAATATCTTCCGTCCGTACCTTCAATTGGTGATATCCTGATCTCAAATCAATTTTTGAGAATACCTTGGCCTGTGCGAGCTGGTCAAACAAATCATTTATTCGTGGCATCGGATATTTGTTTTTGATGGTGACCATATTGAGGGCTCGATAGTCTATGCACAGCCTCAGTGTCCCATCTTTCTTTTTGGCGAACAACACAGGCGAACCCCAAGGTGAGGAGCTGGCTCGAATAAATCCTTTGTCCAACAATTCCTTTATCTGCTTCTTCAACTCCACCAATTCTGAGGGTGCCATTCTATACGGCTTTTTATAGATGGGAGCGGTGCCAGGTGCTAGTTCAATGCTGAATTCTATCTCTCGGTCTGGTGGCATGCCTGGTAGTTCTTCCGGGAACACATGAGGGAACTCGCATACCACTGGAACTTTTCTCAGTTCCGCAATGTCCATTTTGTTCAGTTTTGGTTTCTGGGATTGTGGCCTTTCTTGAGCGGAAACTCTTATAGTCTTGCCGTGATGGTAAGTGAGAATCACTGTCCGATTGAAACAGTCGATGAATGCTTTGTTGGTGGTCAACCAGTCCATCCCTAAAATGACATCCAGTCCTTTACTTTCCAACACGATGAGATTCGCGTGGAATTGTAGTCCTTCGAACTCAATGACCACTCCTTGGCAGTAACCTTGAGCGATTTGCTTATTTCCGGGGGACTTGATGATCATAGATTTTTCCAAGGGAAGTATCGGAAAACCGTGTTGCGAAACAAAACTCTTTGAAACGAACGAATGGGAAGCTCCAGAATCAAACAAAACCGTGGCAGGTACTGCGTTGACAGGGAACGTACCGAGCACGATGTCTGGGGCATTCTGCGCTTCTTCCCTGGTCACATGGTTCAGGTGACCCTTCCTGTGGTTGTTGCTGGGGTTGAAGTTGTTGCGCTTGGGGGCTGGATTGTTCCCACCATTGTTCGGCTTGGGTGCCGAGTCTCTCGGCTTCGGCCACTGTTTAGCATAATGCCCTTGTTGACCACAAGCATAGCAGGTGACCCCTGGACGGTATGTGAACTCCTTGTCCCTGGCATGAAACTGTCCGACGGGCCTTGGCTCAGTAGTCGTGGATCTCCTTGCGTCTGTCCTTGGGACCTCAGTCTTGCCTCGGTTGCTGCGGGCAAGAGTCGTCTTGTCCCTCTTCCGCTTACGGATATCTTCTAGACTACGGCGCTCATTCTCCAAGGTGATGGCCTTGTCCACCAGCGTCTTAAAATCCAGAAAGGTGTGTACGATTAGTTGGCATCTTAACGCTGGTGCCAGGCCGTCCAGGAATTTTTCCATCTTCTTGTTTTCTGTCATGTGCTCGTCGTAGGCATAACGAGACAGCTGGGTGAACTGACCGTTGTATTCTGTGACGGACATGCCTCTTTGCTTTAGGTCATCAAACTCTCTCTTCTTGATCTTTAGTATGCTCCTGGGGATGTGTGCCCCACAGAAGCCTTCCTTAAATTCTTCCCAGGTGATGTTGTGTTCCCTGGGATGCATGTGTAGGAAGTTTTCCCACCATGCTGCGGCTGCTCCAGTAAGGTAGTGTGGTGCATAAAGCACCTTCTCATGATCTGAGCACTGAGCAATAATCAGTTTCCTTTCAATCTCACGAAGCCAATCATCGGCTTCCAGCGGTCTATCGGTGTGAGCAAAAGTTGAGGGGCGAGTCTTCTGTAACTCAGATAACTTGGAATGTGGTTGATAGGGTTCATGATGGTTTCCCATATTGATGACATGATTCATCATCTCTTGGTGCTGTTGCTGGCTTTGCTCGAAGAGACGGCATACTTCAGACAGTGCTGCTTCGCTGTCTGGTTGGCTGGACTGACCCTGAGTGAAATTGTTGCTGGTCTGCGTCCCGTAAACCTCTTCTGGCTGATTGGGCATAGAGCGAGTCCATGGGCGAGACATTTTTCCAGTCTGGGGTATTATTTGCAAAACCCATGAGAAAAACTGTGTAGCATAAGAAAAATCTTGCAAAGGCGATAATTAAAGAGGCTTCAAGGTTTTCAAAGAAACACAAATGATTTTTCACGGAGAAGAGGTGCTTAACATAAAACTTACATGCGAAAGGCAAACACATGATACAGCACCCAGGATGCGCGTACACATCCTGACATGTTATTAAAAAAACTAGCGTACTACTCCGGAAGGAAGCAACCACACCAATACAAACTAGCGTACAGATAAAAAACACGTCATACAAGCAGGCATAACACGCGGCTACTCGGTGCTCTCAGTCGGAGATGGTGAAGATCTCCTTCCCCTTGCCAATGGCAAGGCTCAGCGGTCCAGGAGAATCAACCTCCTCCTCTCTAGCTGGCTCCTGGCGCGCGACGCTGCGCGGCGGTGATGGTGCGGGGGTGACTGGTGGTAGAGCGCGTGCGGCAGGCGGTGCGGCTCTGACTGGAGTAGGAGCGATGACTCGGTCGAACTCCTCAGTGGTAGGCAGACGGCGAGCAGTGGCCAAAACGGCCGGTGCATACGAGGCTAAAGACGAGACGAATGTCAGAGGCGGCGCCGTGTGGAGAAGCTCCTTCCTGCTAGCAGGACTGCCCCGGACTAAGTCCATGCGGGCAGCCACAAGATCATCTACGAGGTTGTCGAAAGACTCCTCCAGAGCCTTGAGATACTCCACAACCATCTCGATGGCTTCATCTCGTTCTCCCCGATGGCAGGCGAACGCATAGTGGCTGGTGTAAGGCACATGGCATGGGAGGTAGCGGTAGCGACGAGTCTTCATCGTAGGAAGGATGTCCCTAAGGCGAGCTATCGCCTCGCGGGCAGCCATCTGCATGGCATGCCTCTCCGTAGGCATGGCCCTTCCCGTAAAACGGAAGTGACGAGCAGCAGAACGTCCTCCCCTGAACTGCACCACGGCTTGGTGCATAGACACGTCGTCACTGAGCTTGTGCTGATAGAGCGTGAACTCCGGGCGAGCTGCTGGCCCGATCGCGAGCTTGGTGATGGAGACGAGGAGCTTGACAAACCCCTCGGGCACGTTGGTGAACACTCGATTCTCACAGCTGCTGCCAGCCATCTACAAAAGTAGGCAAAAATTCTGAGTAGTCATGTCATAAATTTATGATGACCAACAGAAAATAGCTACAATTGCAAAAATGCTGAAAAGGCACAAAGGACGCTAATAACCGATTAGCGATCGCACCTAGTGGCTTCCTACAGTCAGCCTAGCTCTGATACCAAGCTTGTCACGACCGGTTTTTCAATAAAATATTTATTGAGAGACCAATCCCTTTTACGGACCAACGAGGAAGAATTCCTTCTCACTGGTAGACAATATCTTGGTCACAGAAGAAAAATACCAGGAGTACTAAATATAATACAAGGTTGAGCAGAGACTGCCCAACAATTTATTACATGCACGCCGCAAAAACAAGACGGCGGATAGGGTGGCAAACTACTAACTTACGATAATAACGGTGGTGGAAATATCACCGCGAAGCGAGTGATATGATTCCAGAAGACTACAGCTCTTCGAGCGTCGGAGAGAGGCTCAAGGAGACTTATTGCGGGTGGCGGAAGCGTATACAATACAAGTGACCAATGTCCGGGATCGCGCGGGACTGACTGGGACTCCTCTAGGCATCGGACGCGCTATCAAACTCTTCATCCAAGAGATCGCCTTCATCAACATCTGGCCAAATCAACAAGCCAGGTGAGTACTATGAAAGTACCCGCAAGACAGTTCGGACATAAGATATAACAAATGTAAACATGAAGCATATGAACAAGTTAACCGGTGCGATTAGACATAGCGGTAATAAATACTGGGTGCCAAGCGAGGGTCTGAATGACGCCTCGAGCGGAAACTGCAGAATAGTAATACTGGTGCCAAACGAGTGTCTGAAAGACTCCTCAAGCGGAAAATGCGGAATATTAATGCGGGTGCCAAACGAGTGTCCAAAAGACTCCTCGAGCGGAAAATGCGGAATATTAATGCGGGTGCCAAACGAGTGTCTGAAAGACTCCTCGAGCGGAAAATGCGGAATAATAATGCCACAGTCGGGCGTCGGGGGGACACCACATAAAGGGCTTATAACAGAAAATAATAGACAGTGCATGCCGCAGTCGGACGTCTGAGCGACATCACATAAAGGGCTTATATTTAAAGTGAGAAACGAGTACACGCCACAGTCGGACGTCTGCGCGACGTCTCATAAAGGGCTTATATCACAACTCATTAATACAATAGTTCGGGAACATAAATTATCACAAGCATGAGACAAATATAAAGTTAGTCCATCCACAGGAATAACAATAAATCTGAATTTACCACTTGAGCTTGATCACCGGGGACAAGTTTTTCCACACAGATAGATATGGATATAATACTTACACTGCTTGATCATGGATACGATGATTTGGAAAGAATTGACTCTGCAGAGTTTGTACTTAACCACAGCCAACGGATTTCAGTAGTCACGGGGACTAGTTCCGTCTACGGTGTTTTGGAAGAAACACGTCTAACCAGTACACACCCAATTCAACCATCCGATATCAGGGATCACCCTCGGCAACATTCAAGAAAAACCTTGAGACGGGGAGGCTACAACCTCGCGTAGCATGGGATCAAATTTCTATACGCGCGCTTTAAGGGGGTGCCCCCCCTCTCGGTCCCAACCGGAAACACCCATGCCCCCTGACCGAATGACTGGCTTTAATCCTGGGACAAGGTACCATCATCCCGGCCTCTCTGTTTGGTGTGTACACGGAAAGAGGTTACCAACTTACTAAACCGCATCCTGGCAATGAGACATGTGGTAGCACGGAAAGGGGAAAGAACGGTAACGCGGCTCCAACCACGTTAACGTCGGAGAAAGTCGGATGACGCAAGGCTGGTATGCTACAATAGTACCACCTTGCTGCCCTTCATGTCACCACATGAGTAGGCCACCTCTCATCAAAGGTCATCGCGACTTTGGAACAAGCGGGAAAAGATCGATAACGTGGCTCCAACCACGTTAACGTCGAAGAAAGTCGGATGACGCAAGGCTGGTATGCTACAACAGTACCACCTTGCTGCCCTTCATGTCACCACATGATTAGGCCACCTCTCATCAGAGGTCATCGCAACTTTGGAACAACTGGGTCGTTGCCTTACGAGCAACGAGGTATTTTCCGACACTCATATGCCACGCACAAACTCTCACGTGAACATGTAAAACACCTGTCATATCAAATGTTCAAAACATGCTTGCCTGGTTCGGAGAAGTCGGAGTCTAGCTCGGTGAAGTTCGCTGCTCCGTCACCTCTCCCGGAACCTACGGCAATCACGAAACGGGTACTAACGTGAAAACCAACACATGCACAGAAACTTTTCCTAATATTTTTCAAATAAATCCCATAAAAAACTAGACAAAATTTGAAGATTGTCAGAAAAAGAATCACTCCAAAATACCTTTTTATTAAAAAGTTATAAAGGTTTCTGTCCAGGGACTTATCTGTAATGAAACAGAAAAGTTCCAGGGTTTTAACTGAGAAACAGAAAACGCTTCGGTTGGGAATGCGCAAGCGCAAAGGAGAAAACGTATTCTGCCCGAAGGCGCCAACAGAAAACGGTTCGCGAATAAAAGAACAGAGGCTGACACGCGGGGTTCACATGTCAGGTTTGAAAAGCTCGCCGGCGCCCGAAGACTGCGGTGGACGCCGGCGTCGAACCACGGCGAGTTAGGAGGAACGGAGGGTACCAAGAGCTTCAGCGTCCTCTTCCGCGTCGGTGGGTGGTGGACTCGTCCAACGGGGAGCACCACGTCGACGGCGACACTTTCTCCGGCGGACGGCGGCTCGGGTGAGGAAGGGGAACTCCGGTGGAGGGCTGCAAGCTTCAAATTGAAGTGCGGGTCAGAAAGAGGGATGCATGGTGAAGCTACTGGCAAGAGAATGGAGGTGGAGGAGCACACACGGGGGCGAATCGGGATGGATCCCATGGCGGGTCGCGGCGGCCGGAGTCGAGGAAGGAGACCTCCTCGGGGCTCTTCCAGTGGCTAGGCGTGCTCTAGGGGGAGTGCAGTGCTGGTGGGTGCTCGAGTTGAAGCTCGGGGCCTCTATTTATAGGCAGATCGGTGGGGTGGCCGTGAACGGAGAATCTCCGGCGAGCAATTACGGCGGAGCAGTGGATTGGCAGGGGGTTTGAGCGGCCGGGCAGCATCAGTGGAGGTTACTGGATTCGTTTTGCAGCTAAACGCGGTCGGTCTTGGCGTAATGGCGTCGGTCCACGGTGAGGTGACCGCACGGGCTCAACGGCGGCAGAGAGCGCGCTCCGCGCCCTGCGGTTCACGACGAGAGCGGCAGCGCGTTCGGGGGAGTGGAAGGCCACGCGGCGAGCTCCGGTGGTTTGGGCGGCGCTGGGTGGCGTCGTCGGCGCCGTGTCTCCCGCTGGCGTCCGGAAAGCCGCCGCCGGCGTCGGTCACGGGGCGGCGCACCTTCTGCTACTCGTCGCCGACGCCCGCAAGGCGCCAGGCGTTCGTGCGGTGCAGGAACAAGGGGGCGGGGACGAGGAGCAAGGCGACGCGGTGGCACTGGCGAGATCGACGTCCTCCTCTGAAGAAAACGACAGCAGCCACTGACTGAATCTCTGAACTTTCTGAACTTTGACAAAGACAGTGCACTGCAGGTGTTCGACAGAAGGTGTGGGCTATGAGATAAATTTTTCTGGAGCTGTAACTTGGTGAGATGACCACTCAATGCACCCAGAGGCTGCCTGATTTTACTTGAAATTTTTGGAGAAGTTTTGGAATGAATTTCACCAAATTTGACAAATCTGGTCCAAACTTGCAGCAGGTGTAGTTTGAAAATTTTGAACTGAAGACCAGTGGATCTTCATGGTTCTAGGTTGAGGGTACAAAGGACTAGGAGGGGAAAAAGGTTTGGTGCCAAAAATCAAGACAGAAAGTGGAGTTCCTTTGTAAATCTCCAAGTGGTAGAATAGAAGACAGAAATTTGTTTGAATATAATTTGAATGGAAATAATCACATGGGGAGGTTCAACTTGCTGGATTTGATGCAAATCATGACCCAGAGGTGAGGGAGTGGTTAGGAGAGAGGATTTGCACTAATGCCATGGCAAGAAGGAATTGTTGAAAGTGGCAAAGGATTTTCCAAAAGCCATAGTGCAAATTCAAAAAGGTTTTCAAAAGTTATTTTCCCCAAAAGAAAAACATTTTGTCTTGAGTCCAAATGAAAGGCAAGAACTTCCAAGACCAAAGGATGATCTTGGGTGAATCCAAATAAAACTTTTGCCATAAGGAAAAATATTTGAGAGTGAGGGTTCTCTTAAAGGAAAAATTTAAATCACTCCCCTCAAGTCAAATAGAAATCTTTAGAAAAATCCAAATAAAAACTTGGGTGTCACATGCTTCCTGGAAACGCATCGCAAGGAAACATCGTTTGGTTGTTTTCTGTATAGCTCACCATCCCGGATGCAGTATGTTGTCGCCTGCCGGGCCACGCGCTCCGCGTCCTCCTCCTTCTCTGGTAGTATTCCTTGTCCTAGGTACGCCCTGAACTCTTCAGTCCAGCAACCCTCCTGGGGTTCGAGCGCGAGGAGTAGGAGCACTTCTGAGGTCGGGCCACAGGCTGGGGCTCCTGAGGCCGGTGGCGGGGGAAGCTCCTCTCGAGGCGGCAAGGACTCCGCAGCCGGAGGGGCTGCAGAAGGCTTGAAGAGCCGCTCCTCGAAGATGCCGGGTTCCTGTGGCTGGCGGTTGGACGCCCTCTTGGCGATGTCGTCGGCTTCCTTGTTTGTGCCACGGGGCACATGCTGCAGCTCTAGGCCAGAAATTGCTTCTTCATCTTTGCACACCTCCATGAGGTATGCCTCCATGCGCTCGTCCTTTGGCTCATACACTTTGTTGGAAAAGTTGACGAGGAGCTGAGAGTCGCCCTTGATGGTGAGGCGTTTCACTCCCAAGGCCACCGCAGCCTTGAGACCAGCAAGCAATCCCTCGTATTCCATGACATTGTTGGAGACCTTCTTGCCACGCTGGAAGCAGAGTTGCACGGTGTAGTAGAGCTTGTCTTGGGTGGGTGAGACGAGCACGGCGCCAGCCCCCGCGCCCTCGCGTGCAAAGGCGCCGTCGAAGTACATGACCCAGCCGTCTGGTGCTTCGCTTCCTGGTGAGAGATCGGTCCTCACTCACTTCGGGTATTGGGGCGTCAGTCCATTCCACCACAAAATCGGCGAGCGCGGCTCCCTTGATGACCCTGGTGGCGCCTTGTCATGTAGGGGAGCTCATCAGCCCCCAGCCCATTCAGCTCTTCTGCGGCCGCCTGAGCGGTGTGGCGTAGACGGGTCGGTCTGCCCCCAGCCCCCGCCATGAGGTGGCGTACCGAAGGCGGCGCGGTCGACTTCGCGCTGGAGAGCCTCGGTGAGGCGTCTCATGGAGGCTATCTTCTGGCCCTCCGCGATGAGGGCGAGGCGGCGTGCCTCCAGGGTCTCGGCGTCAGCGTCGGCCGGGATGGGGACGGACAAGTCATGCATCGCCGCTTGTAGGGCGTCGTGGGCGTTCTCGCCCGAGTCGGCGACGTGGCTGATGACCAGCACCTCAGTGACAGCGCTGCTGCCGCTGTCAGCTCGAGGGAGAGGGTCGTCGAAGACTACCACATCGGAGGGGTAGGCGTCGAGCGACGCCGTGTCGGAGTCGACAAGTATCGGGTCGGTGGAGCCGACCGACTCCAAGTCCACAGCAAGCTCGCTGGAGACGTGAAGCTGGTCGAGGAGGCTGACGAGGCGGCTCTCGGGGTAGTCCATGCCCGCGTCGGATGCGGGCTCGTCGGAGATGCGAGTCTCTCCAAGAAGATCGGCGAGGCAGCTCGCTGCGCAGGCGTCGTCGACGCCTTGCAGTGCGTTGGGGCAAGCGCCATCGGGCGTAGCAGGCTGGCTGCGCTCGCGGGGGAGGAAAAGGGTTCCCGTCCAGAACAGGTCTCCGGACGACGGTGCACCTGGCCCCACGGTGGGCTTCAAATGTCGGGTGGCAGGTGCGACATATGCCAACGGGTGGCTTATCATTGCGGGAGCCAGTAAAACATCGCCGGTGCCTGGAAACGGGATGAGGCGAAGACATGCACGCCGGCGGATCTTACCCAGGTTCGGGGCTCTCCGTGGAGATAACACCCCTAGTCCTGCTCTGCGGGGTCTCCGCATGATCACTAGATCAATACAAGTAGCTACAAGCGCTCCTTGAGCTGTTTTTCCTGAGGAAGAAGAAGGGCAAGGCTGGCTCTCCTTTTCTCTCTATGTGGTGTGTGGAATTCTATGAGATCAAACCTTTGCATGGATGTCCCGGAGGTTTATATAGGCCTACCCCCCAGGGGTACAATGGTAATCCGGCTGGGCGCGGGTCCCAGCCGTCAGCGTCTATGCTCACCGGCTTCTCCGCCGGTCATTGGGGCCCGCCGACTGGTGGGTCCCGCTGGCTGCCGGCCTCTTGGCCGACAGGCCGGCCCCACTGCTTGGGGGCTTTGTCGGCGGCTGGTTACTGTTGCCTCGCCTCTGATGATGAGGTAAGCGTGGCTACAGTGTCACCGCCTTGCGGTCTCCCACTGTAGCCTTACCTCGTCTTGTCTCCTTAATGAGGCACATGTTACGAGGGAGGGAGGTAGCCGGCTATTGGGAGCCGGCCACACTCCTGGCCGACTAGAGGAGGCCAGGCCGCCTTCGGGTGTCTCTCTGGCAAAAGGGGCCCACCGCCTATGGGCCGTACTGGCACCTGTCGTGGGTGACATCGAGGCCAAGCCGGACGGGGGATGGCTGGCCCGTACGGCGCCCTGTGGCCATGCCTGTTCCGGGATTCGGGGGTAGTGGGCTGTACTGTGGCCACGCCCCATCCTATCGCCGTTATGTGGGTACAGTCTTAGTGGGTGCAGTCTTGGCCGGCTTCAGGGAGCCGGCTTTCTTCATGGCCGGCTTCTGGGAGTCGGCTTTCTTCATGGCCGGCTTCTGGGAGTCGGCTTTCTTCAAGGCCGGCTTCTGGGAGTCGGTCCTCTTGGGACCGGCTCCCTGGAGTCGGCTATCTCGTATCTTTCTTGGGGGAGGTTTCTGAGGCTGGGTCGCCTTCTGGGAGTCGGCCCTGGGGATAGCCGGCCGGGGGAAGGCGGCCCTATGCTTTGTATGCTTGAAGGCTTGAATGGCCTGATAATTTTTCGAAGAGCCATGGGGAGTCGGTTAGGCTACCCGTGGCCATTTACTCCGACACATAATGAAGTGGAAGGATATGCTGGATACCTCTGAGATCTTCTCTTGTGATGACAGGGTTATTCTGAGTCCCTACTTCATACAGGTTTATGCTTTTGTAACCCTTTCTCCCTGTTTTGCGCTAGTTTTGGTAAGGGGTATTGTGAGGTACTTTTATTTGTCGTGTTTTTATGTTCTTAATTTTGTTGATGGTTTGTTTGTAATGCAGTACTGCCTGGATTATGATGTGTTCTCTTCACCAATTCCAAACTTCGATGCAAAAAAATCGGCGAGTCTGCTTCGAATGTTTGTTCATAAGTAAGAAGACCTTCTTAATGCAAAGTTGGTTAGGTTTTTATAACTATTTCTTTTTAATTATGTATATCCTTTCCTGAGTTTTCCAACAAGTTATTGTTCATCTGTGTTGTTCACAACTTACAGTTTATAGTTTTTGCTCACGGTCTTTTGTAATGTTTGCAAGTTTTTTGCCATTTTTCAAGCCCATTTATAAACTAGCGCACTACAGTGTGTATGTGCTGAATAGATATCGTGGGAGCATTGACATCCTTGATTCACTTCCTTACTCTAAGGATGGCTTGTCACAAACCAGTTTCCACGAAGACTGCACAAATATTGTGAGTTTTCATAATTGAACCTCCATCATAGGCTTTTTTGTCATGAATTTCATTCTGCCTTCCTTTGACAAACATTTTGATGTATGATTTGTAATACTGCAAAGTTGTGTGCTTGAACTAAGTATCATTTGATAGTTGAACTTCTTATATCTTTTAGTTGGATTTTATCCAAGTCTTAATATATGTACTTGAAGTTACCTATTTGTTCAATATGTTTTTGATTTTAGTGTTCATGTAATGTCTGGCAGTTCAAGAGATTTGTTGGGTTGCTAGAGGAGGAGCACGGCAAGGTTGAGTACAAAGAGAGCAAGCAACCAAAGTGGGTGACTATTGCAAAGAGACCGACTTTTGTTGAAGTCCCAAAGCAAGGTGCTAATGAGTGTGGTTTCTTCTGCGTGAAGTTCGTCTCTACATATGATGGCAATGACATTACCAAAGATTTGTGATGTGGAAGTATGTTTTCTAGTTATTTTTTTCTTGTCATCTTTTAATGTCTTAATTTGTTTTTACCCACATGTTGTTGTTGTGCTTTAGTTTTGTGTTCTTCTTTTTAGCCTTACTCTTTTTCTGATTCTTCATTCTTTTGTTTTGCAGGCTGCCGTAGATGATTGGAAGGCCGAGTACATGCACACTCTAGTCTTCAGCCCAAAGAATGAAATTCTCCATGGAGAGCTTGCAGCTAACATACAGAACTTGGCGCCATGAATTCTGCGTTTAGAAACATTGGTTTAGTATAGATTTGGTTTCACATAGATTTGGTTTGGTAATGGTTGGAATGATTTGTTTATGTAAGCTATTGAAGAGTGGTTTAGTAATTTGTATATTTTATAACTGCATGGTTTTCTTGTGATAGAGGACCAATGTATCTGGAGTAAAAAATGTTTGGTTTGTGATTTTCTTGTTATTGTATGAACTCAGTATTTTTTTCACACAATCTAGTGTGGTTTCTTTGCCCCCTATGTGTATTTGAACTTCTGCCTGTTCTCTGGTTAAACTGCTATTTTAACCCAGAGATCATTTTTTCCCACACAAACCAGCGTGGTTCCTATACCCCCCTATATGTATTTGGACTTCTGAATGTGTTCTGGCTGAACTGCTATGTTAACCCAGAGAGCATTTTGTGTTGTAAAATGTACTAGTACGACACCATCTTTGTTGGTAATCACACTGGCATTTCTTTTTGACATGGATGTAGTTTAGGGCGTAGGCTTTTCTGACGTGTTGGTTTGTAGCGTTGTCTCTATTATAATTTTTCAAAATCAAATTGTAGCTTTTTGCATAGAAGCTATATGTCCTTTGTAATACTTGAACTGCATATAGTATTCAAGTAGAACTTCACATAACAAAATTCTCTTGCACTCCTTTATGGTGATATTTATTTATTTTTTTGTCGGCGTTCTAGGTGAACTTCTCCAGGTATGTAAATAGAACTTCATAACCGCATGCGTGACCTTCAGCTTACTAACTTAGTTTACACGACAGTACCTTTTTGTCAACCATATTTTTTTCTACATCGACTCTTATACCAGAACTTCTCCCGTATGCCTATTTGAACATCATTGTTTTTTCTTTTTTTCCCGCTTACTCTTTTTATGTAATATAGCACCTCCTAGTATACCAGAACATCTCTAGTAAGATTATTTAGAACTTCTGCAATATGACTATTTGAACTTCTCCAGACATACGGTTCAGTAGTGGAGTAACATAATATGTGCTGACATGACATAAGCTTTTGTGTTTAATTGACCTAGTCTAATTGCTCATCAGCCTTGCGTTCCTCCTAGGCTTTGCTGCTTGCGGTTTATGTTTGTAATGTACCTCTTCCTTTTCCTCTTGCTCTTCCTCTTCGTCTTCGTCTTCTTCTTCTTCGACGAGGTCTTCGCTTTCCTCTTCATCGTCTTCAACTTCGTCTTGAAAGTCTTACTCATCTTCATCTTCCACGACTTTCTTTGTGCTGGCAGGTTTTGCTTTCCCTTTATTTTCTAGATTTTGACTCCCCTTCTCAGCTTCTTCTTTGCGCTTCGGACATGTTCGTGCATTGTGTGGAGCATAATCCTTGCATATGCTACAAAGCCTACTCCTAGCTTTCTCTGGGTGTGGTCCCTTCTTATGTTTTTGAGCTTTGGGTTGCTTGACTTCCTCGGCATATTTTCTTTCTATAAGTGTTACACAAGTCAGTTTGTTATGTCCTGCAACCAGTTTGCATACACTGCAATGCTTTTGTCTAAGTGGCACTCCATTCTCATCCAGTTGACCACTCTCTCTGCAGGTGGTGCCTTTATTTGAGCTCTCTGTTTACTTTTCTTTGTTGCAGAATGTTTCTTCCTACACTTTGTTTCAGAGTACAACAGCGGTTTCATCATCACTTGTTGCTGGTGTTGTTGGTTATCTTGCTGCATTTACTGACCTGCACCCTCCTGACATTGAATGGCTTGAGCATTGGTTTGGAGCATTTCAGCTTCATAATAAGCAAGGTCATCAGTTTCAGAATCCTCTTCAGCCATTCTTTCACCAATATCTGTCTGTTTTGTTGAATATATGGCATCTAGTTCTTCTACGAGCCTCTTCAGAACATAGAAGGCTCTGTCGTATTGTTGTTCACATCTCATTGCGTTCATGTTAACCATCAAATTTAGCTATAGTAGGATGTCTTGCTTGGAGATTTTAGAGCTGCCATTGGACGTTGTTGTGTTGTAGTCCCTTGTATCAAATGTTGGTGGCGATTTAGCAGTCTTGGTATACTATTTAACGATATATTTGTCCGAAAACTCGTCAGCCCTCAGATAGTCCGGAATGTTCATTATGTGAAGGCATAACAGACTTGCAGTGAGATAAATGCACAATTTATTGTTTGTGAGCCATCAATGAGTTACCATATAGTGATATCATAGTATTAGATTAGCTGTTTATTTCTTTCTTTTTCCACTCACCTGTGTGATTCCAAAGCTTGCATTCACACTCATATATTTTATTCAATGGGTCAGCTACAACCTGAAATTCATGCTTTGACCATGCAAATACTTTTTCCTCATGTTTCCCTTTGCTATGGTAGTACACAAGGTACTCATTTTTCTCTGCTATTTTCTTTCACAGAATAGTGTGCTCTTTCTCATCCTATCCCTCACCTTGTTGTATACAGCTCTCGTGTACTTGATAGCCATGTCTTCCACATAGCCGTGATTTGTTTTGTCACTGGATTGTTCTACATATGTCAAAATAAGAGATTAGTCAAGCAGAGTAATTGATATTTTTATTTAGATAGCAAGTGCACATGTTCAAGGTTCTGAATAAGAGGGTGTTTTTGTCTTAATGCCATGTTGCCCATCATTTGCTAGTTCTCCTTCTGCAACCGAGTTGGTATGCAAGAATTTACCTGCCTAGCAAACTTGTGTAGGTTTTGCGTCCCCTTGACAAACCCTCTCTTGACTACATGATTCATGCTCTCACTTCGTTGTGTAGAAGTCATTCTAGCACAGAAAATGTTCTTGTAGTATGTTGATATCCATGTTTTCCTATCACTCCATAGTTGCATCATCATCGGGTTGTTCTGCAGGTTGTACTTCTACATGAGTGCAGTCCAAGCAGCTTCAAACTCTGATGGCATTAGTGATCAGTTTAGGATAGACGTGAAATCCTCTTTGAATGTTGGATACTTTTTGTACAGGAACATGAGGTATTCCTTGAACTTCTTGAGGATGTGCCAACGACATAGCTTGTGGATGGTATTTGGGAATGCTTGTGGTATAGCTTTTGCCATTGACGGGCACTGGTCTACATGAATGTAAAATGTAATATGCAGTGTTATTGAACTTTATTGATCCTATATTCAGTGTTGTAAAATGTAAATTGCTTCTTACATTGTTGGTGGACTTCTGTTCTACATGTATTTAAACTTCACAGCTAGTAGTAGGTCTGTCTAATCAAGTTACATATATTTTTTCTTATTGCACTATTGGTGAACTTCTATGCTACAAGTATTTGAAATTCATAGCCAGCACTATATCTATCTAATCATGTCACATGCTTTTTTTCTTATAGCAGTGTAGTTGGACTTCTATGCTACCAGAGTTTGAACTGCATGGTTTACTTTCTTTTTCATTTCCACCAATATACCCGATATATCCATAACAAAAAAATGTTAAAACTTGTAATTTTTTTATTTTACCTGTGAGAATACAAGTTGGGTGTTTTTTGTTCATGCACTGTACGAATGTATCAAAGAGTGATAGAGGTGAAGGTGTCCTGATGTTTCGATGATATAGCTATCGTTTTCTGTGGGAGTCGACTTTGACGATCCGACTACGAACGTGCGAAGACGTCACGCCTTAGCAATCACTAAACCAACTTCCGAGGGGTTATTGACCACGCCGGAGCATGATCAACCTGACCACGAGGGTCTATTTCCTGCGACCAAACAAAGAACAAGCAATAAACTAAGATTGCAATCTGGATATTGCAAATATAAGATGAAAGCATTATTGATCAAGGTGGGGTTCTGTGACGTCTTGGTCTGGTTATTGAACACAAACGAAGTACGTGAAGTTGTAGCTATGGCGAACTTTTAATCTAAACAAACCCAGAGTCTAAACGACACCCTAAGGGCTGTATATATGGAGGAGTAGGGGGAATTTCATGACCCCTTGTAGGAGGGGTCCAAAACCAACCCTAACTTTGTTTCCCCACACATCCGGACTCTAAAAATATCCTACACTTAACTATTTCGAAATGACATGGGCCTGGCCCAAAAATAAGGTGGCGCATTACCAAAAATAAGCTATGGACGAAATTTATGAAGGGCCATCTTGTATATTTTTTCCATGTCCTTGTAGGTCATTACGGAGGCTTCAAAGTGCTGAAATATGCAGTAGAACACCATTCTGGATCCCTTCGCGTGCGTCTTCATATCCATGCTTGATCCTGCTTCAGTGTTCATCCCTTTTGTCCATGCTAGGCCCTTCATTAGTAATCAACAAAAACATATCCAATTTAGGCAGCATCATATTCTCATTAACACTAGAATTGTCACCAAGAAACGAAAGTACCTAGTAATTCAATTGGCGTGCGCAACATCTAGTAATTGGTTCAGTATGTATAGCAGCAGGGGTTGTGCGTGTAACAATGGTATTGATGTCCTCATCATCCTCCCCTTCTTGGAATGAAGTGATCCTCGACGGGAGCTCATCTTCCTCACCCAAATAAGGCTTCAAATCTGCAATGTTAAAAGTGGGACTAAGCCCAAAATCTGCAGGGAGCTCAAGTTTATATGCATTATCATTTATTTTCTCTAACACCTTGAAAGGATCATCAGCACGTGGCATTAGCTTTGATTTGCACAAACCAAGAAATCTATCCTTACGCAAATGTAACCAAAAAAGATCTCCAGGTGCAAACACAACACGTTTTCTATCCTTATCTCCAGCAAGTTTATATTTAACATTCATATGCTCAATGTTCTCAGTTAACTCATGCATTTTTAAGATCAATTCAGCACATTGTTTTGCATCAAAATTAACCTTCTCTGAATAGGGAAGAGGCAACAAATCAATTGATGCACGAGGTAGGAAACCATACACAATTTCAAAAGGGCACATCTTAGTAGTAGAATGCAGCAAACAATTATAAGCAAATTCAATATGAGGCAAGCATTCTTCCCACATTTTCTTTTTATTCTTCAAAACAGCCCTAAGCATAGTAGACAATGTTCTATTGACTACTTCTGTTTGTCCACCAGTTTGGGGGTGACAAGTAGTACTAAAAAGCAGTTTAGTCCCCGAGTTAGCCCATAAACATCTCTAAAAGTGGCTAAGAAATTTAGTATCACGATCTGAAACAATAGTATTTGGCACACCATGCAAGCGAATAATTTTATGAAAGAATAAGTCAGCAACATTAGCAACATCATAGCTTTTATGACATGGTATGAAGTGTGCCATTTTCGAAAATCTATCCACGACAGAAAAATGCTATCCCTCCCCTTCTCTGTTTGAGGTAATCCTAAAACAAAATCCATATATATATCCTCCCAAGGAACACTAGGTATAGGCAAAGGCATATATAAACCATGAGGATTGACTCGTGACTTAGCTTTTTGACATGTAGTGCAGCGAGCAACAAAACGCTCAACATCCCATCTCATCTTTGTCCAAAAGAAATGTGTAGCAAGTATATCATCCGTCTTCTTCACGCCAAAGTGTCCCATTAATCCTCCTACATGCTCCTCCTGCAACAACAAAAGACGAACGGAGCTAGCTGGAATGCATAGCTTGTTAGCAGAAAACACAAATCCATCGTGAAGGACGAACTTGTTCAATGTTCTCCCTTCTTTACAATTTTGCAATACATCTTTAAATTCAGCATCATGCACATATTGAACTATGATGGTGTCCAAATCAACTATTTTAAACTCAAGTTGTGAAAGCATAGTACAACAACGAGACAATGCATCAGCAATAACATCTTATTTACCCTTCTTGTGTTTAATGACATAAGGGAAATTCTCAATGAATTCAACCCATTTAGCATGACTACGATTCAGTTTTGCTTGACTTTTAATGTGTTTCAAAGATTCATGATCAGAATGCATAACTAATTCTTTTGCGCATAAATAATGTTGCCATGTTTCTAAGGTCCGAACAAGAGCATATAATTCCTTATCATAAGTAGAATAGTTCAGACTAGGCCCACTCAATTTTTTAGAGAAGTATGCAATAGGTTTGCCATCTTGTAATAACACACCTCCTAATCCAATTCCGCTAGCATCATATTTTCAAGGTCAAAACTCTTATTAAAATTAGGAAGTTTGAGTAAAGGAGCATGTGTCAACTTATATTTCAATACCGTGAAGGCTTCTTCCTGTGCGGTACCCCAAACAAAAGTCACATCCTTCTGTGTAACCTCATTGAGAGGTGCAGCAATGGTGCTAAAATCTCTCACAAAATGCCTATAGAAACAAGCGAGTCGAGGAAAACTCCTCACTTGTGTGACCGTTTTGGGCTGCGGGCAACTCTCAATAGCTTGAATCTTGGCTTTATCAACTTCAATTCTCTATGGAGTAACAACATAGCCAAGAAAAGATACTCGGTCGATGCAAAAGGTGAACTTCCCAAGGTTGCAAAACAAACGTGCATCACGTAGAGCAATAAAAACAACACATAAATGTTCGAAATGTTCTTCCAAAGATTTGTTATAAATCAGTATATCATCAAAATAGGCTACCACAAATCATCCAATGAAAGCACATAAAACTTTGTTTATTAATCTCATGAAAGTACTAGGTGCATTAGTTAACCCAAAAGGCATGACTAACCAATCATATAAACCAAACTAACTTTTAAATGTTGTTTTCCATTCATCTCCTAACTTCATACGAACTTGATGGTATCCACTATGCAAATCAACTTTGGAGAATATTGTAGAGCCACTAAATTCATCAAGCATATCATCTAGCCTAGCAATAGGATGACGATAACGAATAGTAATATTATTAATGACTCTACAATCAATGGACATACGCGATGTACCATCCTTTTTCGGCACTAGAATAATAGGAATAACACAAGGACTAAGAGATTCTCGTATATAACCTTTGTTGAGCAGCTCCTGGACTTGATGCATAATCTCCTTAGTCTCCTCTGGATTGGTACGGTATGGCGCACGGGTTGGCAGTGAAGCACCGGGAATTAAGTCAATCTGATGCTCAATCCCTCGAATAGGCGGTAATCTCGGTGGCACATCTTGTGGAAAGACGTCAGCGAACTCCTGCAAAATGTTAGTGACAGCAGGAGGCAAAGAGGAAGGCACGTCTTCGAATGAAAATAATGGCTCTTTGCACACAAAATCATAGCAAACGGATTTGCAGCAATCTAGATTATCAATATAAGATTTGGTGGCAAGTAAACATCCACTTTTCAATTTAATTTCAGAAGCAACACTAGATGGTTTAATATTAGGCTTCATTTTTTGCTCAAATTCTTTTGCCACAATCTGATATTCACTCTTATTTTGCTCCTGTTTTGCTTTACTAGCTCTATTATTATCATCTTTCAAAATATAATCAGGAGACATAGGAAGCAAAGTAATAGGTTTATCCTTATGAACAAGAGTATCACTGGTGCGCGTCGGTCCTAAACAAACGATTTTTAACCCCTTTCCGCGACGGCATTTGGAACCCTCACCAAGTGAGTGTGTGCGATAGGGTGTCCTTCCCACACGACCCAGATACCGTCGGGGATATGGGGCAGTGATCCAGAGGCCTTTCCAAATGTAATCGTGTGCGATGCAGCACACACTAAATTCTTTCGCATGTGTGGTATCGGTGATTAAACGTTTCTAATGACGCAGTGAAACCATACGATCTGTCGCAACGAACCGTTTGGGAAACAATATGTAAGGCACACGGGCCAACATATGAACTATGTGCGATTTGTGCCCTATCGCACATGAGTTTTCTGCGTAACCCGTGTGCCATGCTAGACTCCATCGCACACGTTTTCCAACAATTACCATCTGCGATAATGTTCTATCACAAACGGTTCAGGAGCCGCTTCGCACACATACAAGTGTTGCATACCATTTGTGATTTGTTAGGTATCACCGACGGTTGCCGCAAGAGTGACGTGTGCTTTTCGTTTGGGATCCCACACGTTTCCTGAAAAAATTACGACTGGGATTGTATTTTGCATTGGGCACGGTTTACTCCCAGTTCTCGTGTGCGATAATGTGATATCACAAACGGTTCTAGAGAACCTACACACACGTAGTAGAGCTGCAAGTCGTTTGCGATCTATTGTGTATCACCGACGGTTCCACTACGATTGACGTATGCTTTTCGATGTGGATCGCACACACTCATTTAGTTGAACCGTGTGCGGAGCAATTGCCAGGTTAAAACAAATATATCCCATTTTGAATCGGCACGCAAAAAGCAAATTCGCCACAATATTCAATTGAACAAATAAACAAAAATATCTCATTTTGAATAGGCACGCAAAAAGCAAATTCGCCACAATATTCAATTGAACAAATAGTGTCCACAGGAAGAACTTTCATTAGATTTCGCAACAATTGCAATTGAACATATGGTAGCTAAATTCCAATGATTTGTCCACACATATATGCATTACATAATTAGTCATAGTGTATGAAATACGAAGACCTCATCAGATGGAAAACAATGGATTCATGCGTTATATGTTTAGCGGCTAACTGTTACTCAATGTTTTAGGAGAACGCATGCTGAAATCTTCATTATCACCAGTGGGATTGATGTAGTGTTCCAGGAAGAAGTCACTGATAAATCTCCGAACCATCAACAATTCACCAGCTGGGAGCGGTTCAGGGGTCCTCGGTTTTAAGATGAGCTGCGGTATTTTTAAGATCAGAATGTGCCATATGAGTGGAGTAGAAGATATTAATTAAGATAGACTTACTGGTACACAACTATCAGCAGATTTGCAGATGGAGATCATGTGTCTGCAAACATAGTATCCACAAAGGTTGGTCCCTGCTTCTTGCTGAGGACACTAAAAATTTTTGTACAAAATTAGTCATGTATTTGTCCTGTTAGGAACAACCTAACCGGTGTTAGATGTATTATTTTTACTTTGGACAAAATAGAAAGAGGTTTATTTAGAAGCTTGAACATTTGACTAGCGTAAGGAAAGGTATTTGCAGACTGTTGGATAAATTTTCTGAAAATAATGGATTTTGGTGCGTTACCCGGGAAACGATCTCGTGCTGCAGAGGTAGTTTCCTCTTGAACAGGTTCCCTGGTTTAGTTTGCCACAATGCGAGCACACTGCAAATGATGATGAATTTTGACAACATCAATTATTGAACCAGATATGAATGCAAATTAATTTCAACATCATAGAATTCAATACCTATCCAAGAATTGCTGAAGATGCGTTAGATCCTGAGCGTTTGTTGACTCTCTCAGAGAATCGATGTAGTAAATTGTGTTCTTGTTTGGAACAATGAATACCAATATCCAGTGATTGCTACATATTAAGAAAGCCATGAACTTACGAATGATGTCGAAATCTGAAAGTGTCGGTGTATAAAAGTAGGGGCCCCTTTTGTACCCCTCTACTTGTGCATAGGAAGTCAGAGCCGCGCCCGCGGCCACACTAAGTAGGGCAGAGGAAGGCACACGACGGGCAAGGCAACACCAAGACCAGAAACACAAAGAGCAAGACGGCGAGGTGGACTCCCCCGGCAAGACCCTTGCCGGGGCGGCCTCCACAGCCTCGGCAAGAGTCTTTCCAGGGCAACTTGCCCAAATGCCAGCAGGGCGCGCCCCCCTTCAGCCCAAGGGTTCCAACACCGCCAACAACCACATTGGAACCAAAGGCTCGGGAGGCACCTCTGTGGTGGCATGCAGATCTTCGTCAAGATGATAGACACACAAGATCAGATGAGGACCAGAAGACGACGATCCTCGGTGAGATCCTTGCCGAGGAGATCCACGAGACCCCCGGCAAGATCCTTGCCGGGGACGACCGCGACGCCACGGCAAGACCGCTTGCCGGGGCCCCGGCAAGACCCTTGCCGAGGACATCCGCGGGGCCGCAGCCAGGCCCGCGTCCGCCAAGACTCCACCGCCGTTCCCATACAGCTGCCAGCCCAACCAGCTGGGTTGGCACCTGCGTGGCGACATGCGGCTTCCAGGGCAACTCAGTGAACACCTACGTGGTGGCATGCAAATCTTCGTGAAGACCCTACCACCACGCCATCTCAGCAGCCAGCCAGCCTACGTGGTGCTGCATGCCTCGTTGGCCTGGACGCATGTCGGAGCAAGACGGAGCAGCGACGGACGGGACGGGCCTCGTTGCCGTCCCCAATAAAGCAACGGGACACCTAAGAAGCGCATTTAATGCGCCTTGTCCCGTAATGACAGGCGATAAGCTCGTGTACTGTACACCTTTCCACCTCATGTGTGCCACTGTGGCAACCCCTTTTGTCTATAAAAGGAGGCCCAGGGCGTCCAGGAGGAGGATTCAGATCTTTTGGACTAAGCACTCACCGTAGCTAGTTCAAGAGCTCAACAACACTCAAGTATACACCAAAGCAGGACTAGGGTTTTACGCATCCTCGCGGCCCGAACCTGGGTAAACGATCTTTGTGCTAGCTCCTATACCTGCTCTTTGCACAACCCCGCGCCCGCCAACCGTAGAAGGGATCCCAGTGATCCCATAGGTGTCGTTTCCACCGACATCTTTGGCGCGCCAGGTAGGGGAGCGCAGTTGTGAAAATCTGGTCTAGCAGTTAGTTTAGCAGTTCTTCATCGCCATGGCTCCCAAGAAGAAGACAATCACAGCGATCGATTCATCGGGAGCCGAACGGCCCGCACTAGTGCGGGCGAGTGGCGGGGCGGTCGCGGACGGAAGCCGAGGCACGGCCCGCGAACACCCAAATCGCTCTGGCAGTCAACGCCTGGCGAGTGGCATCGTTCGTGCGCGAGACGACGGGCTGCACGCCGCCAAATCCAAAGACAGAGCCGGGCCCCCCGTAGGCGGCTCGGGGCCTTCCAGGGGCGGCGTCGTGCCACCTACGGGCGGCGCGGCGACTTCCAAGACGCCCACGCCGACGCCCACAACGTGCTCCTCCCAGGTAGTGCACGATGAGCCACGTCACCACGCTGGTGACCCTGGGCGCCGCCGTGGGAAGAGTCATGCACTTCATTCGCGGGACGTAGAAGGCCAGCATGCACGCCGAGACGCTGGCGAAAATGGCGCGCAGCCGCCAGGACGTGATAGAGCTCCTTCTAACGTGGTTAGAAGTCGGAGCGCGTAACGGTCCACGCAGCATTCGCGGCCACCCACGCCAACAGAAGCTTTGGCGCGCGCAGTTGCTCCTCGACTTTCCTCCTGCTGCAGAAAAGCTCGACGAATGGAGAGCCACCATCCAGAGCCTCGTCGGCGTCGCCAACAATGATGAGCCACGACCAGCGGGGCCCTCAGGCCGGTGCTCCGTCGAACCACCGCATGGCAGCGGTGGGAGGACCGGGGGTGTTGCGGCCAAGGTGCACTCTCCTCCTCCACACCAGCCACCGCGGGCATGGATCCGTCATGATGACGCTTGTGATAACATTTCCATAGTGTCCTCCCACCCATGGATCTACCATGATGAGCGCCAAGTTCTTCGGGAGCGAGCCCGTGAAGACGCTCGAACTACCATCGAGCGCCAGTGCGATGCACGCCACCATCCCTCTGTTGTGCGCCATTAGTATGCCAAAGCACATGGGTATAGATGGCCCCCTGGGAGGCATACTAATGGCGCACTGTTGTATATACTAATGGCGCATCTGTGGTGCGCCATTAGTATACCAGATACTAATGGCGCACCAGTGGTGCGCCATTAGTAAAATATACTAATGGCGTGCTACTAATGGCGCACCACTAATGCGCCATTAATGGCCAGATTAGGTGCGCCATTAGTAGGCCTTTTTCTAGTAGTGGCGGGGCCCACTATGGACCACCCAGCACCAGGAGGCCCTGGCGGCCTACCTTACGTGGTGGGTTGCCCAGCCTTTACCCGTTCCAGTGGCCCTCCCACCACACGTTCAAGCCTGTCGTCGGCTAGAAGTACAACGGCAAGACCCACCCGTCGGAGTTCCTCGGCATCTACACCATCGCCATGCAAGCTGCTGGGGCTCGCGACAACAAGGTGCTTGCCAATTACTTCCCGTTGGCACTTAAACCCAATGTCATGTCATGGTTGATGCACTTGCCAGTGGATTCTGTTTCTTCTTGGTCGGATTTGTGCCATGAGTTCGTTGGCGCCTTTACGGGGGGCCACCAAGCTCATGGCTAGGCAAGCGATTTGCATATCATCCCCCAGAAAGAAGGTGAAACCCTGCGCAAGTACGTACAGAGATTCAGCTGGGTGCAGTACAACATCCCAGATGTTCATCCCACCGCTGTGATCAGCGCATTCCACCAGAATGTGCGCAACCGCAAGATGCATGAAGAGTTGCCGATGAACAAGGTCAAAGATGTGGCCGAACTTTATGTTCTGGCCGAGAGGTGCACTCGAGCTGAAGAGGGGAGGAAGTACCCCGGTGAGGATGCCGGTGCGGAAACCGACTCCGCAGACATAGGCACAGCCACCCCGACGAAGAAGGGCCGGCGCCGCAACAGGATGCGCAAGGGAAAGACTGTGCTTGCCGTCGAGGGATCCGAGGACACCGGCGCTGCCAAGAAGGACAAGAAAGACGAACCCGGCAAGGAAATTGTCGGTTGCGCCGCTTGCCGGGCCTTGGCGGCTGCCAACAAGCCAGGAGGCTCCGACAAGCAGTACTGCAAGATCCACCGCACCAAGAGCCATGACCTCCAGAACTGCCGGCAAGTTGAGCTACTTGCTGAGAAGCAAAAAACTGAGTATGAGAGGCGGGACAAGGAGAAGGGTCAGGATGGTGCCGAAGGAACCGGCAAGAAGCGTGGCGGCCAAGGGGGCCGCCGCGGCAAGGATAGCCAGCAAGAGAGGCCCGCTCGGGGCCGCGACAAGAAGCAGGAAGATGACGGTCATGACGAGGACAACGAGTCCGGCGAGCAAGATTTCCAGAAAGCTACGGAGGCCATGTGCGTCGATGGTGGCGCCTCGCTGCACACTTCTCATCGCCAGCTCAAGCAGTGGGCGTGCGAGATCGCAGCAGCAGAACCATCACTCGATGTCAGAAGCCACTGAAGTGGTCCAGCATGCCTATCATGTTTTACGCCGAGGACCACCCTGATCACACAACTGCGGTCGGGTGCTTACCGTTGTTGGTTTTGCCAAAAATACGCAACCTCAAGGTGACAAAAATGCTAGTTGACGGCGGGGCCAGTCTGGACTTGATCTCGCCTGTTGTGATCAAAAGGCTACAGATTACCGATGGAGACCTCGAAGAGACGGGTACTTTTTGTCGAATGTGGGGTTACGGCAAACCCTTAAGGTTTGAACACTAGGGTGCACGCGAAGTCTTTCCCTCCTACCAATCTACACCCTAGCTCGCTATGATCTCGCGGACGAACTCAACGAACTCGCAACACAAAGAGACACGGGATTTATACTGGTTTGGGCCACCATTGTGGTGTAATACCCTACTCCAGTGTGGCGGTGGTGGATTGGCTCTTGGGCTGATGAAGAACAGTACAAGGGAAAGAACAGTCTCCTGAGGTTGAGGTGTTCTTGTGCTTGGCGTCTTGGCGGGTGAGAGCTAGGTGAACTGCTCGATGCCCCTATGGTGGTGGCTAGTTCTACTTATATAGGCCCTGGTCCTCTTCCCAAATATTGAGCGGGAAGGGAGCCAACAACGGCGGGTAAATTTGAAGGGGGACAACTAGTACAAGCTATCCTGACAAAAGTGGTCTTCGCCTGCAAAAGACTCTGTGGTGACGCCGTCTTGGGCTCCATGATGACCTCCGTCTTGCCGTCCTCCTGGTCTTGGTCTCATTGCACTGATATAGCAACCTTTCCCTGATGCCTCGGTACTACTCGCCTGCGCTGACCTCCTTAGAACCAAAGAGGAAACAAGGACGCTGCGCGTGCTGGCGCCCGCCTGGTGTCGATCGTCATGGCTCATGTCACGAGAGCTCGTGAGGTTTGCCCCACCTTGATATCTCGTCTCCTAGTGAGCCTGCCTGACTAGGCCACTCCTGAGGAGGTCTCGCGTCGCCCGCCTCGCGAGTCTAGGACCCTCGTGAGGGTCTTGGATGCCTTGTTGATGAAGATGGGCCGTACGGCCTGCTGGCTTAGCCACGCCGTGAGCCGCAGGCAGGCAAGTCTGGGGACCCCCGTTCATAGAACGCCGACAGTAGCCCCCGGGCCCAAGGTGCGCTCAGGCTTGGCTTCGCGGCGAAGCCAAGGGTCAAGTACGGAGCACCGCAGGCCCCAAATGCCTGCGGCCTCGGTTGACGCGTGGCGGTTGATTGGACGTGGGCGTCTCCGCTTCCCCACGCTGCCTCAGCAACTCCACGACTTGACAAGTCCCTGCGACATGCAAGGAAAACCATCATTAC
The DNA here is from genome assembly GCF_002575655.3 of Aegilops tauschii subsp. strangulata. NCBI lineage: Eukaryota > Viridiplantae > Streptophyta > Magnoliopsida > Poales > Poaceae > Aegilops > Aegilops tauschii. The sequence goes on from NC_053039.3 coordinate 175,433,667, forward strand.
CTGCGATCGTGGGAGGCGCCGGTTGGCCTTCTTCCGTTATAAATGGGGAGGGGGCGGAGCCCCCGTCGCCCATCTCTTCCTCGCTTGCTTACTTCTTCTCCCTCGCTCCATTGCTTGCGGCGCCACCAATGGTGCCACGAAGGAAGTTCTCCGCCGCCGAGAAGGGAAAGGCCCCTCGCGAGGGACCCGTCTGTCCGGCACCCAAGCGCGGGCGCGGCCGTCCGCGCAAGCATGCCGCATCCCCCGCCGTGGCCCACCGTCGAGGCGACACCGCGGCACGCGGAGGGGGTCGTCCCAACCATGGCGGTCCAGTTGACGAGGGGAGGCATGCTGTGGTGGCGCGACCTCCCCGTCCGCGCTTCCATACGGCGGAGGTGTCGCTGGAATTTGTCGTCTGGTCGGAGAACCCGGCCGGCAACTGGCTCCAGCTTCCGTGCTTCTTCGTCGACGAACTGCCGGCCCCTGGTCCAGGCGGGCTCTGGTTGCAGGCTGATGGCTGCTGTAGCAAGGCCTCTTGGGTCACGGTCGAGACTTCTGCCGCGGGCCCGCGGCTGACAGACGTTCGCCCGTGCGCGCGGCCTGGGCAGGCGGTGCACCCTCCACTTCAAGTACGACGGTGGATCGATCCTCTACATGAGGGTGTTTGGGGAAGATGGTCGCCGCACCGGGTGCTGCCCCGAGACGAACGACGGTGAGGAGGTGCTCGGCCTTGGTGACGGTCGCGGCGAGGACGAAGGCGAGCCTGCCCTCGGCGGCGACCGTGTCTCCTCCAGCTATGGCGGCTCTTCCTCCAGCGACAACTCCAGCAGTCGTGGCTACGACCAGCCGCCGCGCCCGCTTCGAAGGCGGCAGCGGGTCATCTCGTTGCCCCGCCTCCGTGAAGCGCGAGGAAGGATCTGGCTAGGCTCGGGGCGTCGCTAGGGGCCTGCCTCCGCAGATCGCCGCAACGCCGCTTTGTTTTGCTCTTTTTCCTGCATCAAAAAGTGAAACCAGTATGGGCCCAGAGGGCGTGTATCGAACTATGGTTCCTTGGTGATCGTACTATGCGTGTTATTCCCGTGCCGTGTTGTTATTCTGCGCAAAGATAACTTAACCTGGTGCGTTCAGGACGTCCTCTTCCTTACAAAGCGCTTGTTTCGTCGTGAACATCTTGCCTTGGTGGCCTGCATTCGCTCAGGAACTACACAAACTCGTTAGGAAGTGTGTTAAAGGACTTGCCGTCCACCCTGGCCCTGACCTGGGGCTTTGTATCGCGGTACCCGTGGGGCACGGACTAGGAGAGGTGCGCCAATTTTTGGGCTCGAACGAGGGTGGCTTGCGAGAAGGCAGAGAGGAGAAAAATGCTCGCGAGGGCACCTGCCTAGCCCCCTCACGAGGTATGCGAGAGAGAGAACACGAGCAAACCAGAGCTGGAAAATGCGGTAAGAGGCGAGGGAATCAAATCAGCAAGGAACACCAAAAGCAAACTTCGATTAAGGAAAGGCGAGCCAACTACGGAAAGCAAATGAAAAGCCGCGTCCGGCACCTAATCTAGTCTTCAAGTCTTCTCACCAGCGTGGAGCTAAGTGCTGCCACTAGGCGTGGGCGGGAGCCCCAGGGCCTGAGGCCGGTGGTCCTGAGACTCCGGGGCGTGTACAGCCCCAACTCATTATTACGTGAGAGTGTCACGGGCGGCGATTCTTCACATGCACCGGGCCTTCTTCACAGGCTCTGGGCCTTTCTTCACAGGCTCTGGGCCTTGCTTCACAGGCTCTGGGCCTGGCTTCACCGGCTCTGGGCCTTGCTTCATGGGTAGAACTTCCGGAGGTGCTGGATGTTCCAGGCATTTTGGATAGGTACCCCGTCTTGTGTCTCCAGGCGCACGGCGCCACGCCTGGAAATGTGGACGACCATGAACGGGCCCTCCCACATTGGTGAAAGCTTATGCAGCCCTTCCCTAGAGAGGACCCGCCTCAGGACGAGGTCGCCCACTTCGAGCGTCCAGGAGCGGACGTTGCGGTAGTGGTATCGCCGCAGCGCCTGTTGGTACCTTGCCGCCCTTAATGCAGCCTCGGGACAACGTTCCTCCCCCAGCACGAGATCCATCCCCCGAGTGGCACCCTGCTGCGTTTCGTCAAACGCCAGGACCTGTGCAGAACGATGCTTGACCTCGTGAGGGAGGACTGCTTCAGCTCCGTAGACGAGGAAGAATGGAGTCTCGCCCGTTGGCTTGGTGGCGGTGGTGCGGATGGACCACAGTACGGATTGGAGCTCATCGTCCCAGCCCCTGCCGCAGGCCTCCAGCTTCTTCTTGAAGGTCCTGGTCTTGAGGCCCCTCAGGACTTCCGTGTTGGCGCGTTCGGCCTGGCCATTGCTCCTGGGGTGCGCTACCGAAGCGTAGCAGATCTGCGTTCCAAGGGCAGCACAGTAGGTTTTGAAAAGGTTGCTAGTAAACTATGAGCCGTTATTTGTGATGATGCGGTTGGGGACCCCGAAGCGGCTCACGAGGCCCTCGATGAACTCGACAGCAGAGCCGGCTGGGATGGTACGAACGGCTTCTACTTCTGCCCACTTGGTGAACTTGTCGATGGCGACGTAGAGATAGCGGTAGCCCCCTGGCGCCCGTGGGAACGGGCCTAGGATGTCCAGCCCCCAGACCGCGAACGGCCATGTGAGCGGGATGGTTTGGAGGCCCTAAGAAGGCTGATGGATTTGCTTGGCGTGGAATTGGCAAGCTTCGCAGGATTTCACCAGCTCGGCCGCGTCGTTGAGTGTTGTAGGGCAGTAGAATCCACTGCGGAACACCTTGCCGACGAGGGTCCGTGACGACGAGTGGTGTCCGTAGTCCCCAGTGTGTATGTCAATCAGCAACTTCCTTCCTTCATCCCTGGAGATGCAGTGCAGTGTGACATCGTTCGGTCGTTTCCTGTATAACTTGCCGTCTTGGATACAGTATGCCGTGGCTTGCCGGGCCACGTGCTCCGCATCCTCTTCCTTCTCTGGCAGCGTCCGGTGCGTTAGGTACTCCTTGAATTCCTTGGTCCAACATTCCTCCTGAGGCTCGAGCGCCAAGAGCAGCCGAGCTCCTGAGGTCGGGCCACAGGCTGGGGCTCCCGAGGCCGAAGGCTGTGGGAGCTCCTCCCGAGGCTGAGTCATGCTTGAAAGAGGTGGCGTAGCTGATGGCCTGAAGAGCCGCTCTTCACAGACACCGGGCTCCTGCAGCTGCCGCTTGGATGCTCTCCTGGTGATCTCGTCGGCTTCCTTGTTGGTGCCCCAGGGCACGTGCTGCAGCTCCAGGCCCGAGAATTGCTTCTCCATCTTGCGCACCTCCGCGAGGTAGGCCTCCACATGCTCGTCCTTTGCCTCGTACACCTTGTTGGAGAAGTTGACGAGGAGTTGCGAGTCGCCTCTGACGGTGAGGCGCTTCACCCCTAGAGCTGTCGCAGCCTTTAGTCCAGCTATGAGGCCTTTGTATTCTGCGATGTTGTTGGAGACCTTCTCGCCATGCTGAAAGCAGAGTTGCACGGCGTAGTAGAGCTTATCCTGAGTGGGCGAGATGAGCACTGCTCCAGCCCCCTCACCCTGGTGCGCGAAGGCGCCATCGAAATACATGACCCAGCCGTCCCGAGCCTCGCTCCCTGGGGAGGTGGACCGGTCTTCTCGTTCCTCAAGTGTCGGGGCATCCGTCCATTCTGCCACGAAGTCACCTAGCGCAGCCCCCTTGATGACCCTAGTAGTGCTGAACTCCAACTAGAAGGCTTGCAACTCGATGTTCCACTCAGCAACCCTTCCGGCTGAGTTAGGGCTCCTGAGTACCCTCTCCAATGGGTAGGCTGAGACGACCTTGATGGGGTGGCCCTGGAAGTAGTGTCGCAGCTTGCGTGAGGCCACCAGGAGCGCGGGCAAGAGTTTTTGGGGCATGGGGTAGCGCGCCCTCGTGTCCCGCAGTACGGTGCTGACGAAGTACACCGGGTGCTCGACAAGGGCAGGCACACTATCGAGGCTCGGGCCCTACGGAGATCGGGGCATGTCCTGAGGTGGAGGGGTTCCTGAGACCTGACTGTCCTTAGGAGCTTCTGTGATGTTGCCCTGCTGAGCTTGATATTCCACCGCCGATGCCTTTGCTGCGCCCTCCTGACCCTGCGCCATTTCATCTCCAGCTTGGCGCGGCGCGCCCTTGGCTTGGCGCTCCTCCTGAACCACCACCAGCGCCGCGCTGGTGGAGTACGGGGTGGCGGCAAGGTAGAGTACCAGAGGCTCGAGGGGCCGTGGTGCCACCATCACCGGGGGACTGGTAGGGTACTTCTTGAGGTCGTGGAAGGCCTGGTCGGCCTCCGGGGTCCACTCGAACGGGCCCTTCTTCTTCATGAGCTTGAAGAAGGGCAAGGCGCACTCTCCCAGTTTGGAGATGAAATGCCCTAACGCGGTCACCCGCCCCGCTAGCTTCTGCATCTCCTTGAGGGTCTGTGGTGGGCTCATGTCCTCGATGGCCTTGATCTTTTCTGGGTTCGCCTCGATCCCTCTGTGTGATACGATGAAACCCAGTAGCTTGCCGGAGGGGACGCCAAACACACATTTCTCCGGGTTAAGCCTCAAGTTCACTTGGGGCAGGATCTCGAATGTCTCCTCCAAGTCTTGAATCAATGTCCTCACCTCGCGAGACTTTACCACTATGTCATCGACGTAGGCCTCTGTGTTTCTCCCGAGCTGCCACCCCAGGGAGATGTGCATCAATCGCTAAAAGGTCGTGCCCGCGTTGCGCAGCCTGAAGGGCATGCAGGTGTAGCAGTACAGCCCACATGGTGTCAGGAATGCTGTCTTCTCCACGTCTTCCACCGCCATCTTGATCTGATGATACCCTGAGAACGCGTCCAGGAAGCACAACAGGTCACACTCGGCGGTGGAGTCGACAATCTGGCCGATGCGCGGTAGTGGGAATTGATCTTGGGGGCAGGCTTTGTTGAGGTTGGTGAAGTCGACGCAGATCCGTACCTTTCCGCCTTTCTTCGGCACTACGACGGGGTTCGCCAGCCATTCGGGATATCGGACTTCTCGGATGGCACCCGCCGCCTCCAGCTTGCGAGTCTCTTGGATGATGAAGCCTTGCTTTTCAGTGGACTGCCGTCTTGCTCGCTCCTTCACGGGGCGTATATTGGGGCACACCCTTAGATGATGGTGGATCACCTCCCTCGGGAGCCCTACCAGCTGGTTAGGCTCCCACGCGAAGATCTCCTTGTTCGCGCGCAAGAACCTCACCAAGGCTTCTTCTTGTTCTGGGTCGAGGCCGGCTCCTATGGTAAAGGTGGCTCGTGAAGACCCGTCCCCGTCGACCGGCACCTGCTTGGTCTCTGCCTTGTCTTGGGTGAACAGCTGCTTCTTCTTGGTAGGCGCGGCCTCCTTGGCCTCGGGGGTACCGGCGCCGACGGGCTGTGCTGCTGCCGCGGTCTTGAAGGTGAGCCTGAGTGCCGTCACGGCCTCCTTAGTGTCCCCCTTGATGGTGAGGACGCCTTTGCTTCCTGGCATCTTCATGAGGTTGCAAGCCGGGTGAGTCGCCGCCATGAACTGAGCAAGAGCCGGGTACCCGAGGATGGCGTTGTACGGGAGACTGATGCGTGCGATGTCGAAGTCCACCAGCTCGGTGCGGTAGTTGTCGCGTGTGCCGAAGGTGACAAGGAGGCGGATCTGCCCCAGAGAGTGAGCAGCTCCACCACCCACTCCCGAGATGGACTTGCTGAGGCCGAGCCGCTCAAGCAGGACGTGAAGAAGGCTGAAGGCTTCTATGGAGAGCAAGTTGAGGCCAGCACCGCCGTTGATGAGGGTCTTGGTAACGGCCACGTTGCAGATGGTGGGCGTGCAAAGCATCGGGAGCATTCCGGAACCGGCGGTGGAGTCGGGGTGGTCTTCTGACCCGAAGGTGAGGTCGGGCTCTGGCGCGGCCCAACCCGGCGGAGCCCCCGGGTGACTGGACGTGGCTCCGATCTGACGGAGGAACGGCTTGACGTGGCGGTCTGAAGGTGGTGCTTGAGTGCCACCCAGCAGGGCCGCGACTGCGTGGTGCGCCGGCACCGCGTAGCGAGCGGTGAAGAGGTCGCGGAGTTCCCCCTAGGAGGCCACCGTAGATCCTGGGAGGTTGAGGAGCCAGGCACGCGGCTCACCGGCAAGGGCCATGGGGAACCAGTTGGCCATGATCTTGTCGTCACCTCCGGCTTCGAGGACAGCCTCCTCGTAGGCCAGCAGGAACGGCGTCGGGTCTGCCGCACCGTCATAACGCGGCAGATCTCTGGCTTGAATTTGGTCGGCCACCGCACTCGCCGCAGGGCGGGGCCAGGGCTCGGTACCCTGACGCCCCGCTGTCGATGTCGGCCACAGAGGTGGGTGACGGGGCACCCGCCATGGGAGCGAAGTGCGGCAGAACGGGGCGCAGGTTGGTGGAGAGGAGCTCCGGCACACCCCTGCCTGGCGCGCTAAATGTCGGATGTGGGGTTCCGGCAAACCCTTAAGGTTTGAACACTGGGGTGCGCGCGAAGTCTTTCCCTCCTACCGATCTACGCACTAGCTCGCTACGATCTCGTGGACGAACTCGACGAACTCGCAACAAAAAGAGACACGGGATTTATACTGGTTCGGGCCACCGTTGTGGTGTAATACCCTACTCTAGTGTGGCGGTGGTGGATTGCCTCTTGGGCTGATGAAGAACAGTACAAGGGAAAGAACAGCCTCCTGTGGTTGAGGTGTTCTTGTGCTTGGTGTCTTGGCGGGTGAGAGGTAGGTGAACTGCTCGATGCCCCTACGGTGGTGGCTAGTTCTACTTATATAGGCCCTGGTCCTCTTCCCAAATATTGAGCAGGAAGGGAGCCAACAACGGCGGGCAAATTTGAAGGGGGACAGCTAGTACAAGCTATCCTGACAAAAGTGGTCTTCGCCTGCAAAAGACTCTGGTGGTGAAGCCGTCTTGTGCTCCACGATGACCTCCGTCTTGCCGTCCTCCTGGTCTTGGTCTCGTTGCACCGATATAGCAACCTTTGCCTGATGCCTCGGTACTCCTCGCCTGCGCTGGCCTCCTTAGCACCAAAGAGGAAACAAGGACGCCGCGCGCGCTGGCGCCCGCCTGGTGTCGATCGTCATGGCTCACATCACGAGAGCCTCGTGAGGTTTGCCCCGCCTTGATATCTCCGCTCCTCGTGAGCCTGCCTGACTAGGCCACTCCCGAGGAGGTCTCGCGTCTCCTGCCTCGCGAGGCTTGGACCCTCGCGACGGTCTTGGATGCCTTGTTGACGAAGATGGGCCGTACGGCCTGCTGGCTTAGCCACGCCGTGGGCCGCAGGCAGGCAAGTCTGGGGACCCCCGTTCCCAGAACGCCGACACTTTTCAAGGGGTCAACCCGGGAAGGAGTCAGCCGAAGGGTAAGGTCACGTTGCCCGTGATGTTTGGAGGCGAGTTGAACTACTGGACAGAGAGGATTGTTTTCGATGTAGCCGAGATCCCCTAGCCCTACAACGGGATCCTCGGCCGCCCGGCGCTAGCCAAGTTTATGGCGGCGTCACATTACGCCTACAACACACTGAAGATGCCTGGGCCGATGACTATCATCACCGTCCCCTCCGACAAGAAGGATGCGCTGATCTGCGCTGACCAACTCTACCGGGAGGCAGTTGCAGTGACTGCCGCCAAGGCACTTGCTCCTGGCGCCGAAGCCCCGGGAGGGAAGAAGACCGGCAAGACCTCTCGCACCCACTCCGGCAAGCGCACCTCTTCGGAGTGCTGTGCACCCGTCGAGGACGTGCCAGATAGCTCCACCGGCAAGAGCAAGAAATCCAGAGCTACGCCACCAGAGACCAAGAAGTTGTCCGTCAAGGAGGATGGCACGGGAGGGGCTTTCACCATAAGCTCCTCCCTTGACAGCAAATAGGAAAGCGCGCTCGTCACCTTCCTGCGGGGGAATGTTGATGTGTTTGCATGGCAAGCATCCGACATCCCCGGCGTTCCCAGGGAGGTGATTGAGCACCATCTTGTTGTCTGTCCTCATGCGCGACCCATCAAGTAGAAGGTCAGGAAGCAAGCTTTGGAGCGGCAGGAGTTCATCACGGAGGAGATCAGGAAGTTAGAAGCGGCAGGCTTTTTGAGGGGAGTACTCCATCCAATGTGGTTGGCCAATCCAGTGGTGGTGCGCAAGGCAAATGGGAAGTGGAGGATGTCTATTGATTACACGGATATCAATAAGGCTTGTCCAAAGGACCCTTTCCCATTCCCGCGCATTGACCAGATGTGACAGCCTGGTTTTTGCCCTCTTTTCTTTGCCTGATTTTCAGTTGGTTTGAATTTGAAATTTGGAGTTTTGAATCTTTTCATATGGACTTAAACACCTGGGTACCCCTTGGCTTTCACCCAAGTTTCCCATTTCCCTCTCTATCCATCATTCCTCTCTGGTTCACCTCAAAATAGTATATAGAATATTTTTCCTAAATGAAAAATATTCATTTCCCTCTCTTAAACCCTGGCTAGCCCAATGTGCTCCATAGCAACCCCAATTTTTCTTGCCCACAAAAATTTGAGAAAATTCACAAATATTCTTTGAACACTAGGGCACCTTCCTGAGCAAAAATATTGCATAACTTTTTGGAATATTTTTGCTACAGAAAATATTTTCTGTGCTAGATAGAAATGGTGGTTTCTACAGCAACTACCATTTTACTTGCTCCATTGTGTCTGATTTTTCTAGTGCATCATCACCTTAGTAGATGACTACTAACCTCCAAAGCCCATCCCTCAACTCCCAGCTGTTTGACCATAGTAAGCTCTCAAAGTTACTGACCAAAAACTTACTTGGCAGTAGAAATATATCCTACTGCGTCTCGGTGCAAACCAAAGCGTGCTAATCTTCAAAACTACCACGAACAACAAGCCAGACATAAATTTTGGACTTAGGTCGGCCTGAGAGCAAAGTTCACGCGGTGACCACGCATGTACATGATGCCAACCTTCTTGTCGTCGCGCTCTGAGTGTCGCCGAGCGCTCTGTTTCACGCATGCTCGCTTCCCCGACTGCCTAAGCGTGCCAAACCTCGCCACAATCTTCGTCCAAGCTCTCTTAACTCTCCCCTGGCACTCGCCGATGCCGGAGCTCGCCACAGAGAGCACGGGCGCGGTCCGGCCAACGCAACAGTGCACTCTGCACAATGCTCGTCGCCTTCCCCTCGATACTGTGCTTGTCCCCATTCTCCCACAGTCCCCGCGTGAGCTGCGTCGCCTTCTCCCTCTCTCACTGACGCCGCTCGTCGTCAGGCACCGTGTCCAGGTGTCCACCAGCGGAGCCTGAACCCCCCTTGATGCTTGCCTATAAATGGATCCCTCCCCAGCTCCTCGAGCACCATCCACCACTCCCACACTCTCCACAATCTCATAGATATTCGTAGCCCGGCCGGGTAGGCCGCGGGCCGCTGTCACCGAGCTCGAGCTCGCCGGCGATCCCCTCGGGTCGTCTCCGTAGCTCTGGCCCCTCCCAGGCCTGGCCAACCCTTCCAGGGCCTCCGCCACTCTTCGGTGGTGCTGTTCCGCCTGGTTGGAGCCCCTGGAGTCGCCTCTGTTCGTCGTCGTCTTCGTCTCCGGCGACCTCCGCTCTCTGTCTCCGCTAAAGCGGCCGATTCCGATGTCGTCCGACCACCCCTAGCTACTCTACGGGTACGGGAAGGTGCGCCTCTGTCTCCTCTCTCGATCCCTCCTTCTCGTTTTGGCCAAGAAGCCCTCGTCGCCGGCGTGTGCTCCGGCGAAGCCGCGCCGTCCTCTGTTTCCTTCCCCCTCTCCCCCTCACCTGACTAGCGGGGACCGCTACTCAGCCACTCAGTACGCGCGCGAAGCAGTACGAGTGGTGGCGCCCTGAGGCTTTACGCCTTCGACATCACCACCCCCCCTAGTCTGTTTTTATTTAAATTCAAATTCATATTTTTCTAGAGAGCTTCAAACAGCCAAAACTCTTCAACCATAAGTCCAAATTAATTGATTCTTTTTGCATTGTGTTCTTTCTAAAGAAATCTAGCAGCTCACCAAAAATGGGATTTTTCCCTGCTGTATAGATTTTCTGGTGATTCTCAGAAGGTTTCTTGATGATTTCTTTTTGTGTTTATAAATATTTTCAGAGGGTGAGGCTTGTCTTGAGGATCACCAGGAGGCTTGTGAACCTCATCTGCACTAAGGCAAGCCACAACAACATTTTCATGGTGCCATTACAATATATGTGATTTTTCTACTTGAATGAATGATTTAATCCATGCATTTTAATCACTATTATGTTATTTATATTCTGTTAGTTGCTTGTTTAAGTTAATATGCTTGATTTACAGAAAGTTAAAGCAACTAAGTTGGTAAATAAACTAGAATTAATTTTATTTATTATAGAGTAATATAGTTATGGTTATAAGTAATTATATGAAGTTATTTTCTTGCATGAGAAAAATAATAAATTTGCCAAAAAAGATTCTGTTTAAAGTAAGGTTTAATCTTAACCAGAGAGTGTCATGAGTTGTTGATGCTTATGCTTAGTGTGGATTTAGTTGACTCAGTCATGTCACAGCCCTAGAATAATTGTTTGTAATTAGTGGCATTGCATCCATGCATCATGTCTAAATTTATTTGAATTTGAAATGGGGACTGTTGAAACCCTAGCACAGATGAATCCAACTAGGTTCAAATAAAAATCATTTTCAATGAACCCAAAATTCCTTTGGAAAAGTTCATCATTTTTGAATTGGTATAGAACCTCTGCCAAAAATGGTGCACATTTTTCCTAGGTCACTTTGGATTTTTGAATGAAGTCATAAAGTATTTGAATTGGGGCATTTAATTGCTATAAATATTATTAAATGCTCCAACAATTCTGAAAATAGCTAAGGGCCTCTGAGATAATTCAGTAATTCCCAATAATTAATTTCAGGATTTATAGAAGTGATTTGGTGTTTTACTAAATCAAAAACAAACTTGCAAATTAGAAAACAGAACAAAAGTAGAAAGTAGAGAGAGAGAGTACCTGGGCCACTTACCTGGCCTTACCTGTAGCCGGCCCATTAGGCAGCCCAGCCCACCAGGCAGCCGTGCCATCTTCAACCTCTGCCAGTAGGCAGAGGCGATGACGCACGCGCTCGCTGGGAGGCCTCCACCTCCTGCTTCCACCGAGGCGTTCCTGAGCCTCCCCCTCGCGCCACCGCGATGCCACGAACCCCCTGGAGCCCTCTCACTCTCTCCCTCAAGCGCCCTCCCCCTCTCCTACTCTCTCCACCGAGCCCAGCCGCAGCCGCACCGCCGACGTAACCACGGCCACCGTGATCCCCTCAACTCCCACCTCGTCTGCAAGCTCCGCCATCGTCCGCTGCTTCGCCCCACCCTGGCCCCGAGCGCTGGGACGGCCTGCATCGCCGGCTGCTTCATCTTCTTCCTCCTCAGTCGCCGAAGGCCACGCCCGTCGATTCGCCGCCGTCTCCGCGTCCCCGAGCACGCCGACCTGCTCGTCCGACTCGCCGTGAGCCACTGACCCGAACCCCCTCCTTTGCGCTCCATTTGCACGCTGTAGCCGTCGCTCTGCCGGAAACCGAACCGCGCCGCCGCCCGAGCTTCTCGCCGCCGTGGCCACAGTCGTCGTAGCTCCCAACCAAGCACACCCACGTGCTCACCGCGCCGCGTAGGTGCCGTAGGAGCTAAGCACGCCACTCCATGGCCACCGCAGCCCCGTTCCCGAGTGCGCCCGAGCTCCGGCCGCCGCGGTCAAGCTCCTCGCCATCACCTCCGGCCACCCCAGGCCCGACTGGCACCACCGCCCGACGCGCGCTCGTCTGGGCTCTCGAACGAGCCCAGCCACGCTACGAACGGGGCACCACAGCCCGCGCCCGAGTGCCCCGCCGCGTCTGCTGCCGCCGGCGGCTAAACGCCGGTGTTTTAACCCCGGTTGACCAGGGCTTTGACCTCCCCTGGGTCAATGACATGCGAACCCCACCTGGCTAATTTAAACCAAGTTTAGCTTTAAATTTAACTGGTTTAACCTAGGTTAGTGCTAATTAAACAGGGTTAGTTTAGCTAGCCACTGACACGTGGGCCAAATGCGTCAGGTTTGACCTGGACCGCCCAGTTGACCTGCTGACGTCACTGTGACGTAATGCTGACGCTATAACTCATTTCTGGATTTATTCTTATATAGGAAATTCCAGAAAATGCATAAAACTTCTAAAAATCATATAAAATAATCTATAACTCAGATGGAAAACATTTATATATGAAAAATGATCAGAAAAATCCAATCTATCCATCTGTACCATTTTCATGCATGTTAGAACAACTTATGGCTGCTGTTTAGGCCAAATCATATAAATGGCATTTAAACCCTCACATATGGAGTTTGAATTGAACCTAGGGTTCAAACCAACTCCATTTAACATGTTGCTAGCTGCACTAGCTCAATTCACAGCATATTGCCATGTCACATTCATGCATCATATTGTTGCATTGCATTGATTGTGTTTCCTCTCTGTTGCCGGTATTTGTCCCCTCTCGGTAGACGATGTTCCGGCGTTGTGATCGTTGACACTAATGAAGACTCAATGCTATCTTCAGAAGTGCCAGGCAAGCAAAACCCCCTTGTTCATTCCGATACAATCCCACTCTCTCGCTCCTGCTCTCTTTTACTGCATTAGGACAACAACGATTCTTCTGTTACTTGCTGCGGTAGCTGAACCCCTTTATCCTCTGCATGACCTGTCATTGCCACAGTAAATAGATGAAACCCACTTGCATGAGTAGGAGTTGTTTGAGCCCTAATGTGCCTACTCATTCATGCCTGTTTGTCATGCCTGCTATTGCTTAGAGTTGTGTCAGGTCTGATTCATCGGGGATGAATTGAAAGTGGTGAACTTGTCCTACTGTGTGAGAGCTAAGGGTGTGAACACGATTTGGTAAAGGTAGCGGTGAGAGGCCATGTAGGAGTACATGGTGGGTTGTCCCATTGAAACCGTCCTCAGGAACTGAGTTCTGTGTTTGTGATCCATGAACAGTTACTACCACACATTGGGTTCCGGTAACTCGACCCCTCTCGACTTATTAATCAACTTGATCTTTGTCCAGGAGTTGCAACTAGTTTCTGGTGTTTGTAGGTAGTGTTAGTAGTCTACCAAGTGGCACCCGGTATAGGTGGGCTTGGGACAGACTAGGCACACGTGGCCTGGTGTACCGAGTGGCACCCGGATGGTGGGCTCGGGATCCCTACACACATCGTTTGGGGCCGTGAGCGACAACCGACCGGATCTCCTTGCTGATGGAACCCGAATAGGCGATAAACCTGGACGAGAGACTTGTGTGGTTAGTCAGGTCGTGGCCGACTCCCTCGCCAGGCTTCCGCTTGAAGGTTGCCGAGGTACACGACGTGTACATGCTGGTAAGTGGCGGGAGCGTGCGTGACGAAGTACACCCCGCAGGGTTACATCATCTATTCGAATAGCCCTGTCCGTGGTAAAGGACTTCTGGGTTGCCTGTACAGTTCATAGACAAGTGAAAGTGGATACTCTAAAATGCGCAAGATAAGCGTGAGTGCTATGGATGGCGTTCTCGTAGGGAGACGGGAGCGGATCCATAGTGGTGTATTGATATGGTGAATTTGTGGACTCGTGTGCGCCACCTCAAAAGAGTTACTTGCAGTCGTAGTTCAGGATAGCCACCGAGTCAAAGCTGGCTTGCTGCAGTTAAACTCCACCACCCCCTTTGTTGATACCGATGCATATGTAGATAGTTCTGATGTAAGTCTTGCTGGGTACATTTGAACTCACGTTTGCTTATTTTATGTTTTGCAAAGAGACGTCAGTCTCGCTAGTAGTTCTGTGTGGACTTCGACGTTTAGCTTGATACCTCAGCTACGATCTTGTGCCCTCGACAGGATCTAGTAGATAGTCAGGCTTCTCAGCCTTTTTCATTTATAGATGTCTGTACTCAGACATGTTAAGCTTCCGCATGTGTTTGACTTGTATGCTCTGAATGTTGGGTCATGCGACCCATGTTTGTAATTTCTCGCTCTTCGGAGCCTAATGAATAAATACTCTGAGTCGTAGAGTCTTGTTGTGATGCCATGTTGTATTTGCACATATCGAGCATATTGTGTGTATGATTGAAATGCTTGGTATGTGTGGGATCCGAGAACCTAGTTGTTTATCCTTGGTAGCCTCTCTTATGGGGAAATGTTGTCTTGTGCTTCCATGAGCCATAGTAGTCCGCTATAGCCCGGTTCACCGGAGTCCTGCTAGCCCAGCACTACTGCTCCGGAACACTTGACTGGCCGGCATGTGATTCACTTCGTTCCTGTGTCTGTCCCCTCGGGGAAATGTCACGCGGTGACGTCTGGAGTCCTGCCTAGCCTGCTACAGCCCGGGTTCCCAGAGTCCTGTTAGCCCAGTGCTACAGCCCGGATGCACATGCTGCTAACCGACATGCTCGATGTTGATTCATGTATGCCTGTCCCCGTAAGTTAGTGCCACTTTGGGTTCACGACTAGTCATGTCGGCCCGGGTTCCCTGTCATATGGATGCTAGCGACACTATCATATACGTGAGCCAAAAGGCGCAAACGGTCCCGGGCCATGGTAAGGCGACACCCGTGGGAATACCGTGCGTGAGGCCGCAAAGTGATATGAGGTGTTACCGGCTAGATCAATGTGACTTGGAATCGGGGTCCTGACAGCGTTGGTATCAGAGCCTGACTGCCTGTAGGATTACCAAGCCATACTGGTCGAAGTTGAGTCTAGAAATGCTTTAGTTATGTAAGGGAATTGATTGTGGAAGGGAACGTAAGGCTCTTTTTACTCCTTTACCTTATGCCTTCTGATCTGAGTCAACCTTTTCTTTCCTACGGGGATTCAGAACTAGGCCTTCTCATCTATCTATCAGGATGACGTGTTACTAATCCATAGACTTATAGAATTGATAGTTTCAAGTCTCAGTTCAGTTTCTACTACTTCCGTATGTTCATAGCTGGCCTCAGAACCTTTTTATTGTGATGTTGAGTGGTTATGCCACCATTTTACATGATGTCTCAAATCTTTTTGAGCATTTACAACCGTTATGTCGTCCGAGTCATCCCAGGTTTCTAAATAATCTGATGCATTTGCAATATCATTTCCCTCTGGTTTCGATGTTCCTTTAGGCCAGGCTAATCACACTAATTGCTGAGTTGAGGTATTCTATTGCCTCGACATATATGTTGGAATTATTATTATGACCCTAGGTGTCTTAGAGGACCACTTAGTAATCTAGCAATGCTTGCATCCCCAGTGTGATGATTTTGGCCATTATTCTCGAAAGCATCCCGTGATGCCATTTAGTTAGTAGGCATTCTATTTCTGGGTTATTGAGCCCAAGATTCACTCCACTTACCTCCTGTTGATAGTGTTTGCTCATTCCTTTAGGATATTAGTAACCTTTGCATTAGTCCTTGAGGTCTGTGGTATATCGTTCTTCCAATACCATGAACTACTTATGGCAGAAGTTCTCTTGAACCGAAAGATCACAACCAGAGTGCTCTTGGCGAGTTCTCCATTCACATTGTGAATCTGCCAATCCTTCTTCTTCTGCATGGGTTATCCGAAAGAAGTATGTTGAACTTGTTCGACATACTAATCCATGCATCCACAACTCAGATAATCATATGTTCTTTTGGGTTGTCCCTCTTTAGTTATTTTCTGACCCTCGTCTGTCAATTGATAATTAAGAGTATGTGTGCATTCATGCTCATCGATACCTCATATTCTTGTGGTCTGTCAAGCCATCCTATTCCAGAATGACTAGGAGAAACTAACTCCAGAACCTCATCCATATCTAGGATCAGGTCAAAACAATTGTATTCCGCAGATCAAATGCCAATCCAGCTTTTGCTCTGCTCTACCTTGGAGTGTTACCATCTTTATGTCAGGAGTGTCATGAGAATTGCACCACCTCTTATGAATTCTTGACGCAGTAATACTTCTTGCCATCATTGTTCATTCCTCGGTTCCGTGTTATTGTAACCGGAATGCCGACAAGTGTACTGTGATGTGTGAAATCAATACTCCTAGCAACTCCATTGCTTGATGGTTAATGGACAATACTCTCATTCTTAGCGTGCTGGTTATTGAATCATCATCCTAAGATTGATCGTGCTACCTAGTCCATATTTCCGGGTGCACTCATCGGCCAATGAGTTAGGGTTGTGACAATCCCTCGCTCCTTGATCATACCGTCTTGCCCTGAAAAGCAAGATTGTTCTCGAGTTTAATAACATATCGGTGGTTCGTGATTTTCCAAATATCTTCTCGGAAGTATTACCAGGTTGTTCCCTGATCGCTATGTTGAGTTCGTGATCATGTTGGTTTTTCTCTAAACCACCCTTTCTCCAAGAATCTGTGTTGGATACCCCTGAGCTAGTTGGTTAAGCTAGACAACAACTTGGAGAGTTGGAAGATAAAAGCTTGTCTAACTTAGTTCATTTCCAAAGGGATATCCTTGTGTGTGTGTGTGTCGAAGAAAGGTGACATCTTCATCGATTGGTCCTTGTGATCGGTTGTTGGGTCTATCATCTTGTCAAAAATTTGATTTGAACATGGGCTATCATCAAATCAAATCAGAACCAACGATGTTCATAATGTTGTCTTACTCGTGGTTGATTCCTCGAGCATACACCATTATATCTTTGGGTCTGACCAATGCTATTCTTGTGTTTATTTAATTTTGGAATTCCATCTATATGGAAGCCTAGATGGATTGTTGCTGAGCCCATTGACAACATTTTCATCTTGTCCATGATTTTGTTGAGCATTAAGCTAGCGTTGGAAACTTTTATAAGCATTATCTTCATGTCCCGTCCATGAAGCATATGTTTGGATGAAAGAAGTGACTTTCCCTAATTCACGTGCATTTGATGTAAGTTGCCGCCGTGGATCCGAGAAAGATTGTTTTTGTTTCCTCTGGTACCATCCCAAGTCAATTATGCATGTGTGAATGTATTCTATGGTTTGGTAGATTAATTACCTCCACTCCATATGTATTCCCTAGCATGCCAAGCCACTGATTGATTTGTTCAAAGAAAAGAAGTTCATGCGCTAATCCTGAAGGCCCGGACGGATATGCACAAGACTTGGTTATCTCGATGATGGTTCCCAATCAGAACTTGGTAGTGTTTTATTATAAGACTACCACGTGGTCATGCTTGTCTTGGACAACGTGCTCAAATGTATGTAGCAGAACCCGCTCATGTTTTGCAGCTTGCTACCGTAGTTCATTTCCCGAGAATCTCGCAACGTCATCTCGTCGATTTGTGTTGCAAACCTTCATTTTCTTCTAGACTCGATGAGTCTAGAATATCCTGTTACCAACTAGATCTGAATCTCAGGCAGATATGACGGTTGGAACTTTTCCAAGATTATGATGTAGGTCCCGACAAGGTTGATGTTCTGGCCGACAAACCTAGCCGGAAGATCTATCATTGTAGTATCTTGATTGAGCTATTTAACCATCTTCCCCATGAGGATTTAGTGCAACTTATTCTAGAAGTTGATCCTCAGGGGTCCTTGTGCTCTCGGTTTCCTCGATTATGCTAGAACCATTCAACAGTGGAATCACTCCCGTTGAGTTATCCCCAGTTACCAGAATCATTCCCATCATTAGCATTTTGTTCCTAGCTTGCACCGCCATTGTGCCATTCTATCATGGACTACCCTTCTCGGTAATCTCTGGTTAGGATCATCTTCAACAGTGGTCCTACCACGTGCCCCATCCATTTCCGATGATAAGCAAAATCATTCGTTGCGTTGTCCTCAAC
This sequence comes from Aegilops tauschii subsp. strangulata, assembly GCF_002575655.3. Taxonomy (NCBI): domain Eukaryota; kingdom Viridiplantae; phylum Streptophyta; class Magnoliopsida; order Poales; family Poaceae; genus Aegilops; species Aegilops tauschii. The sequence goes on from NC_053039.3 coordinate 175,451,459, forward strand.
AAGGTAGTTCACATCATCCATTCTAATCCGGGGATGCCATCCCTTCGTATTCCGCCAAACGATCGTTCGTGATTTTTCCTTAGGCTGGTTTAGAGAGTTTAGATGATCTTTGTATCAAAAGTAATTCTTTTTGTCACTTAAGGGAATAATTCTACGAGTCATTTTCCCTAAGGTGCCGTTTTGGAATCATAGTAATTCATCTCCTTGTTACTCTGAAACCATGCATCATTCTTCTAAAGCGTGGAATTGTTGCCCACCAAATCGAACTTCGTCATTGTTTCTTCCATCCCTCTCGATGTGTGTTTTGTGTCTCAACTCGAGATGTTTCAACATCTCATTCCACGAGTTGATCTTGAATAGCTCAATCTTCGAGAAGATCAATCCCAGTAGAGTTTCTTTCCATCGTCGTCGCATGGGTGAAGATCTCAAAAGCGAGGATGTCGAGATCAACATGATGCAACAAATCAACGTTCTTATGAAGTGCAATTGGACCATGGAGCTTCTGCTAGTTTTGTGACCCCTCTTCCTCTTACCCTACGTCCTGAATCTCAGGACGAGATTCTTGTTTAGTGGGGGTGAGTTGTCACAGCCCTAGAATAATTGTTTGTAATTAGTGGCATTGCATCCATGCATCATGTCTAAATTTATTTGAATTTGAAATGGGGACTGTTGAAACCCTAGCAAAGATGAATCCAACTAGGTTCAAATAAAAATCATTTTCAATGAACCCAAAATTCCTTTGGAAAAGTTCATCATTTTTGAATTGGTATAGAACCTCTGCCAAAAATGGTGCACATTTTTCCTAGGTCACTTTGGATTTTTGAATGAAGTCATAAAGTATTTGAATTGGGGCATTTAATTGCTATAAATATTATTAAATGCTCCAACAATTATGAAAATAGCTAAGGGCCTCTGAGATAATTCAGTAATTGCCCATAATTAATTTCAGGATATATAGAAGTGATTTGGTTTTACTAAATCAAAAACAAACTTGCAAATTAGAAAACAGAACAAAAGTAGAAAGTAGAGAGAGAGAGTACCTGGGCCACTTACCTGGCCTTACCTGTAGCCGGCCCATTAGGCAGCCCAGCCCACCAGGCAGCCGTGCCATCTTCAACCTCTGCCAGTAGGCAGAGGCGATGACGCACGCGCTCGCTGCGAGGCCTCCACCTCCTGCTTCCACCGAGGCGTTCCTGAGCCTCCCCCTCGCGCCACCGCGATGCCACGAACCCCCTGGAGCCCTCTCACTCTCTCCCTCGAGCGCCCTCCCCCTCTCCTGCTCTCTCCACCGAGCGCAGCCGCAGCCGCACCGCCGACGTAACCACGGCCACCGTGCTCCCCTCAACTCCCCACCTCGTCTGCAAGCTCCGCCATCATCCGCTGCTTCGCCCCACCCTGGCCCTGAGCGCTGGGACGGCCTGCATCGCCGGCTGCTTCATCTTCTTCCTCCTCGGTCGCCGAAGGCCACGCCCGTCGATTCGCCGCCGTCTCCGCGTCCCCGAGCTCACCGACCTGCTCGTCCGACTCGCCGTGAGCCACTGACCCGAACCCCCTCCTTTGCGCTCCATTTGCACGTTGTAGCCGTCGCTCTGCCGGAGACCGAACCGCGCCGCCGCCCGAACTTCTCGCCGCCGTGGCCACAGTCGTCGTAGCTCCCAACCAAGCACACCCACGTGCTCACCGCCCCGCGTAGTTGCCGTAGGAGCTAAGCACGCCACTCCACGGCCACCGCAGCCCCGTTCCCGAGTGCGCCCAAGCTCCGGCCGCCGCGGTCGAGCTCCTCGCCATCGCCTCCGGCCACCCCAGGCCCGACTGGCGCCACCGCCCGACGCGCGCTGGTCTGGGCTCTCGAACGGGCCCAGCCACGCTGCGAACGGGGCACCACAGCCCGCGCCCGAGTGCCCCGCCGCGTCTGCTGCCGCCGGCGGCTAAACGCCGGTGTTTTAACCCCGGTTGACCAGGGCTTTGACCTCCCCTGGGTCAATGACATGCGAACCCCACCTGGCTAATTTAAACCAAGTTTAGCTTTAAATTTAACTAGTTTAACCTAGGTTAGTGCTAATTAAACAGGGTTAGTTTAGCTAGCCACTGACACGTGGGCCACATGCGTCAAGTTTGACCTGGACCGCCCAGTTGACCTGCTGACGTCACTGTGACGTAATGCTGACGCTATAACTCATTTCTGGATTTATTCTTATATAGGAAATTCCAGAAAATGCATAAAACTTCTAAAAATCATGGAAAATAATCTATAACTCAGATGGAAAACATTTATATATGAAAAATGATCAGAAAAATCCAATCTATCCATCTGTACCATTTTCATGCATGTTAGAACAACTTATGGCTGCTGTTTAGGCCAAATCATATAAATGGCATTTAAACCCTCACATATGGAGTTTGAATTGAACCTAGGGTTCAAACCAACTCCATTTAACATGTTGCTAGCTGCATTAGCTCAATTCACAACATATTGCCATGTCACATTCATGCATCATATTGTTGCATTGCATTGATTGTGTTTCCTCTCTGTTGCCGGTATTTGTCCCCTCTCGGTAGACGATGTTCCGGCGTTGTGATCGTTGACACTAATGAAGACTCAATGCTATCTTCAGAAGTGCCAGGCAAGCAAAACCTCCTTGTTCATTCCGATACAATCCCACTCTCTCGCTCCTGCTCTCTTTTACTGCATTAGGACAACAACGATTCTTCTGTTACTTGCTGCGGTAGCTGAACCCCTTTATCCTCTGCATGACCTGTCATTGCCACAGTAAATAGATGAAACCCACTAGCATGAGTAGGAGTTGTTTGTGCCCTGATGTGCCTACTCATTCATGCCTGTTTGTCATGCCTGCTATTGCTTAGAGTTGTGTCAGGTCTGATTCATCGGGGATGAATTGAAAGTGGTGAACATGTCCTACTGTTTGAGAGCTAAGGGTGTGAACATGATTTGGTAAAGGTAGCGGTGAGAGGCCATGTAGGAGTACATGGTGGGTTGTCCCATTGAAACCATCCTCAGGAACCGAGTTCTGTGTTTGTGATCCATGAACAGTTACTACCACACATTGGGTTTCGGTAACTCGACCCCTCTCGACTTATTAATCAACTTGATCTCTGTCCAGGAGTTGCAACTAGTTTCTGGTGTTTGTAGGTAGTGTTAGTAGTCTACCAAGTGGCACCCGGTACAGGTGGGCTTGGGACAGACTAGGCACACGTGGCCTGGTGTATCGAGTGGCACCCGGATGGTGGGCTCGGGAACCCTGCACACATCGTTTGGGGCCGTGAGCGACACCCGGCCGGATCTCCTTGCGGATGGAACCCGAATAGGCGATAAACCTGGACGAGAGACTTGTGTGGTCAGTCAGGTCGTGGCCGACTCCCTCGCCAGGCTTCCTCTTGAAGGTTGCCAAGGTACACGACGTGTACATGGTGGTAAGTGGCGGGAGCGTGTGTGACAAAGTACACCCCTGCAGGGTTAACATCATCTATTCGAATAGCCGTGTCCGCGGTAAAGGACTTCTAGGTTGCCTGTACAGTTCATAGACAAGTGAAAGTGGATACTCTAAAATGCGCAACATAAGCGTGAGTGCTATGGATGGTGTTCTCGTAGGGAGACGGGAGCGGATCCATAGTGGTGTATTGATATGGTGAATATGTGGACTCGTGTGCGTCACCTCAAAAGAGTTACTTGCAGTCGTAGTTCAGGATAGCCACCGAGTCAAACCTGGCTTGCTGCAGTTAAACTCCACCACCCCCTTTGTTGATACCGATGCATATGTAGATAGTTCTGATGTAAGTCTTGCTGGGTACATTTGTACTCACGTTTGCTTATTTTATGTTTTGCAGAGAGACGTCAGTCTCGCTAGTAGTTCCGTGTGGACTTCGACGTTTAGCTTGATACCTCAGCTACGATCTTGTGCCCTCGATAGCATCTAGTAGATAGTCAGGCTTCTCAGCCTTTTTCATTTGTAGATGTCTGTACTCAGACATGTTAAGCTTCCGCATGTGTTTGACTTGTATGCTCTGAATGTTGGGTCATGAGACCCATGTTTGTAATTTCTCGCTCTTCGGAGCCTAATGAATAAATACTCTGAGTCATAGAGTCTTGTTGTGATGCCATGTTGTATTTGCACATATCGAGCATATTGTGTGTATGATTGAAATGCTTGGTATGTGTGGGATCCGACAACCTAGTTGTTTATCCTTGGTAGCCTCTCTTATGGGGAAATGTTGTCTTGTGCTTCCATGAGCCATAGTAGTCCGCTACAGCCCGGTTCACCGGAGTCCTGCTAGCCCAGCACTACTGCTCCGGAACACTTGCCTGGCCGGCATGTGATTCACTTCGTTCCTGTGTCTGTCCCCTCGGGGAAATGTCACGCGGTGACATCCGGAGTCCTGCCTAGCCTGCTACAACCCGGGTTCCCGGAGTCCTGTTAGCCCAGTGCTACAGCCCGGATTCACACGCTGCTGACTGACATGCTCGATGTTGATTCATGTATGCCTGTCCCCGTAAGTTAGTGCCACTTTGGGTTCACGACTAGTCATGTCGGCCCGGGTTCCCTGTCATATGGATGCTAGCGACACTATCATATACGTGAGCCAAAAGGCGCAAACGGTCCCGGGCCATGGTAAGGCGACACCCGTGGGAATACCGTGCGTGAGGCCGCAAAGTGATATGAGGTATTACCGGCTAGACCGATGTGACTTGGAATCGGGGTCCTGACAAGTCATTACTGTTGATATGTGATGCATATGTTAGTGTTGCATTTTCATGGCATACTATGACACCCGTTATTTTCATTTTAAGTTGAACCTGATAATAACTCAACTTGAATATATCGTTGACAGGATCAGGGTGCCACTGAATCGAGTTTTTCCCAGTGCAACCACATTTGCCTTTATGGGAAGGACTTTATTCGGTCCGTTGTCATGCCTCTGGTCGGTGCCTCCAACGAGGGAAGGTTATGGGCGTGCGGTACCCTGGCCCGGTAAGCAGACATAACCTTGTGTGCCCGTTGTTGAGATTTTGGTACCGTGTCCCCGTGTGGGACAGTTTACGTTTTGGCCACGACGGTGGTCGTTGTGTCTTTGGTAGACACGGGGCCACCCAGGACTAGCCCAGTGGGGAATGAGTCGGAGTGGTCGGGAGAGTGTCATGGCAATGGAGGGATTTCGCCGGAATGCCATTGGTCCACCCGAATGGGTGTGCGAGGCCATGGGTTCCGTGGTGTGGGTACAGTGCGCTACCTTTGCAGAGTGTATTAATCTATCGATAGCCGTGTCCACAGTTACGGACACGCTCGAAAGTAGGTCACACCATGGGTCAACGTTCAGTAAATCCCGCACACTAAGTTATGAACTTTGCACTGTTGATGATGGCGGAAAGGTCAACTTGTTGTTTTGGACAAAGTGTTGGTCATTGTTATGATTGCCGGAAGGATCACCGTTTGAGACCAAATACTGGTCGTGGTTGTGATCGCTGGAAAGATCATGCGATATTCATAGATAAGACTTTAAGGTTGGAACATTGGTGCTCCAAGAGCCATCACCGTTGGTAAGCCAGTCCGAGAGATTTTTTTCTCAGGAGCATGGTCACAGCATGTTTGATATCTTGTTGCATTATTAATAATTGGTTACTTATCATGATTTTGTTTTCCATTAGGTTTATGTTTGTTGTGAGCTTGCAAGTACATTCAATGTACTGACCTAGCATGTCATGCCAGATTTCAGGAAGGTCTCGTTGGAAAGGAGTGCTGTATGGGTCTAGATCGTGTCCACATTGGTGTCCCTGTGCTATGGAGTTCCGCTACGACGTTGTTTCACTGCCGCGTAGTTGTTACGATCGTGGCCCCTTTATGTTCACTAAATAATGTACATATTGTTCAGCCTCAGCGTGTGTGCCGCTTAGCCTCGCTACCTGTTGTAATATAAACTTTGATCCGCTAGCATCAAGAAAGCGGTCATTTTCTGTACCAAGATGTTGTGTGTTGCCAGAAGACATGGTCTCTGGGCTGGCAACGCATGGTAAACCGGTTGCTCTGAGCCGGGGTGCCACAACGCTTGGTATCAGAGCCACGCTGATTTCTATGACTGAAATAGAGCTGGCAAAGGACTTAACATATGAAGAGAGACCGGTTAAAATTTTGGATCAGATGGAAAGGGTCACTCATAGCAAATTAAGGAAGTTCTACAAGGTTCAGTGGGAGCATCACACATAATCAGAATCAACGTGGGAACGGGAAGAATTTCAAATGGCACATTATCCATAATGGTTTTCCCAAGTGTCCCATTTCCCTCTCTATCCATCATTCCCTCTCTGGTTCACCTCAAAATAGTATATAGAATATTTTTCTTAAATGAAAAATATTCATTTCCCTCTCTTAAACCCTAGCTAGCCCAGTGTGCTCCAAAGCAACGCCAATTTTTCTTGCCCACAAAAATCTGAGAAAATTCGCAAATATTCTTTGAACACTAGGGCACCTTCCTGAGAAAAAATATTGCATAAATTTTCGGAATATTTTTTCTACAGAAAATATTTTCTGTTGTGGACAGAAATGGTGGTTTCTACAGCAACTACCATTTTACTTGCCCCATTGTGGCTGATTTTTCTTGTGCATCATCACCTTAGTAGATGACTGCTAACCTCCAAAGCCCAGTCCTCAACTCCCAGCCGTTTGACCATAGTAAGCTCTCAAAGTTACTCACTAGAAACTTACTTGGCAGTAGAAATCTATCCTACTGTGTCTGGGTCCAAACCAAAGCGTGGTAATCTTCAAAACTACCAGGAACAACAAGCCAGACATGAATTTTGGACTTAGGTCGGCCTAAGGGAAAAGTTCAAGCGGTGACCACACGTGTACACGATGCCAACCTGCTTGTCGCCGCGCTCTGAGTGCCACCGAGCGCTTTGTTTCGCGCGTGCTCGCTTCCCCGACTGCCTAAGCGTGCCAAACCTTGCCACAATCTTCGTCCAAGCTCTCTTCACTCTCCCTGGCACTCGCCGACGCTGGAGCTTGCCGCAGCGAGCAAGAGCGCGGTCAGGCCAACGCAACAATGCGCTCCGTACTATTCTCGTCGCCTTCCCCTCGATCCTGTGCTCGTCCCCGTTCGCCCATAGTCCCTGCGTGAGCTGCGTCGCCCTCTCACTGACGCCGCTCGTCGCCGGGCGCCATGTCCAGCTGTCCACTGGCAGAGCCTGATCCCCCCTCGATGCTCGCCCATAAATGGAGCCCTCCCCAGCCTCCTCGAGCACCATCCACAACTCCCACACTCTCCACAATCTCGTAGATAGCCGTAGCCCGGCCGGGCAGGCCGCGAGCCGCCTTCCCCGAGCTCGAGCTTGCCGGCGATCCCCTCGGGTCGTCTCCGTAGCTCTGGCCCCTCCTAGGCCTGGGCAACCCTTCCAGGGCCTCCACCACTCTACGGTGGTGCTGTTCCGCCTGGTTGGAGCCCCTGGAGTCGCCTATGTTCGCCGTCGACTTCGTCTCCAGCGACCTCTGCTCTCTGTCTCCGCTAGAGAGGCCGATTCCGACGCTGTCCGACCACCCTAGCTACTCTACGGGTACGGGCAGGTGCGCCTCTGTCTCCTCTCTCGATCCCTCCTTCTCGTTTTGGCCAAGAAGCCCTTGTCGTCGTCGTGTGCTCCGGTGAAGCCGCACCGTCCTCTGTTTCCTTCCCCCTCTCCCCCTCACCTGACTAGCAGGGCCCGCTAGTCAGCCACTCAGTACGCGCGCGAAGCGGTACGAGTGGTGGCGCCCTGAGGCTTTACGCCTTCGATGTCACCCCCAGTCTGTTTTTATTTAAATTGAAATTCATATTTTTCCAGAGTGCTTCAAACAGCCAAAACTCTTCAACCATTAGTCCAAATGAATTGATTCTTTTTGTATTGTGTTCTTTGTAAAGAAATCTAGCAGCTCACCAAAAATGGGATTTTTCCCTGCTGTCTAGATTTTCTGGTGATTTTTAGAAGGGTTCTTGATGATGTCTTTTTGTGTTTATAAATATTTTCAGAGGGTGAGGCTTGTCTTGAGGATAACCAGGAGGCTTGTGAACCTCATCTGCACTAAGGCAAGCCACATCAACATTCTCATGGTGCCATTACAATATATGTGATTTTTCTACTTGAATGAATGATTTAATCCATGCATTTAAATCAATATTATGTTATTTATGTTTTGTTAGTTGCTTGTTTAAGTTAATATGCTTGATTTACAGAAAGTTAAAGCTAACTAAGTTGGTAAAGAAACTAGAATTAATTTTTTTATGATAGAGTAATATAGTTATGGATATAAGTAATTATATGGAGTTATTTTCTTGCATGAGAAAAATGATAAATTTGGTAGAAAAGATTCTGTTTAAAGTAAGGTTTAATCTTAACCAGAGAGTGTCATGAGTTGTTGATGTTTATGCTTAGTGTGGCTTTAGTTGACTCAGTCATTACCGTTGATATGTGATGCATATGTTAGTGTCGCATTTTCATGGCATACTATGACACCAATTATTTTCATTTTAAGTTGAACCTGATAATAACTCAACTTGAATATATCGTTGACAGGGTCATGGTGCCACTGAATCGAGTTTTTCCCAGTGCAACCTCATTTGCCTTTATGGGAAGGACTTTATTCGGTCCGTTGTCATGCCTCTGGTCGATGCCTCCAATGAGGGAAGGTTATGGGCGTGCGGTACCCTGGCCCGGTAAGCAGACATAACCTTGTGTGCCCGTTGTTGAGATTTTGGTACCGTGTCCCCGTGTGGGACAGTTTATGTTTTGGCCACGACGGTGGTCGTTGTGTCTTTGGTCGACACGGGGCCACCCAGGACTAGCCCAGTGGGGAGTGAGTCGGAGTGGCCGGGAGAGTGTCATGGCAATGGAGGGGTTTCGTCGGAATGCCGTTGGTCCACCCGAATGGGAGTGCGAGGCCATGGGTTCCATGGTGTGGGTACAGTGCGCTACCTCTGCAGAGTGTATTAATCTATCGATAGCCGAGTCCACAGTTGCGGACACGCTCGAAAGTAGGTCACACCATGGGTCAACGTTTAATAAATCCTGCACACTAAGTTATGAACTTTGCACTGTTGATGATGGTGGAAAGGTCATCTTGTTGTTTTGGACCAAGTGTTGGTCGTGGTTGTGATCGCCGGAAGGATCACCGTTTGAGACAAAATATTGGTCGTGGCTGTGATCGCCGGAAAGATCACGAGATATTCATAGATAAGACTTTAAGGTTGGAACGGTTGTGCTCCAAGAGCGATCACCGTTGGTAAGCCAGTCCGAGAGATTTTTCTCTCAGGAGCATGATCACAGCATGTTGGCTATCTTGTTGCATTATTAATAATTGGTTAATTATCATGATATTGATTGCCATTATGTTTATGTTTGTTCTGAGCTTGCAAGTACATTCAATGTACTGACCTGGCGTGTCATGCCAGATTTCAGGAAGGTCTTGTTGGAAAGGAGTGTGGTCCGGGTCTGGATCGTGTCCACATCGGTGTCCCTGTGCTATGGAGTTCCGCTATGACGTTGTTCCCCAGCCACGTAGTTGTTATGATCGAGGCCCCTTTATGTTCACTAAATAATGTACATATTGTTCAGCCGCACCGTGTGTGCCACTTGGCCTCACTACCTATTGTAATATAAACTCTGATCCGCTAGTATCAATAAAGCGGTCGTTTTCTGTACCAAGATGTTGTGTGTTGCCAGAAGACATGGTCTCTGGACTGGCAACGCATGGTAAACCGGTTGCTCTGAGCCGGGGTGCCTCAACGCTTGGTATCAAAGCCACGCTGACTATAGGCCATGCTAGATTACGACGTGTTAACTGGACATTAGATACAAGTCTAAGTTGAGTGCCGGTAGCATTTGTAGCTGGTTGTTGCATTGCATGCACTTGTTTTATTTTTATTCTAACCTACTAATGGTTGTGAGTGTAGATGGCTCCGTTGTCGTATCCGTGCCAGTTGCAGCTGATGCTGTTCACGTCGCCGCATCTCCTTCGTAACGTGTGGTGTTGGTTGTACCCCCTCGGTGATGATCCAGTCTATCGTGTGTACCGGGAGCGTCTAGCTGACTCAGTGTATGAGTATCACGCAGTGGTTACTCTGCGCACCAGTTCTGATTCCAGCACTTACACTCGTACCTCTCGGAGCGGTTACGCTTCTACCACTTCTCAGGCTGTTCAGTTTGCTGCATTCGAGGTCCTTGTCGAGCTTCGTTACAACGAGGTCCGGATGCAGAACCACCCAGGTTTCTACTACTATCCTTCTCTGCACGAGGTCGTGTCCATTTCCCTATCATTGATCCGGAGTCTGATAGTGTTGCTAGCCATCTTGCTCATTATATCACCGCTAGCTATCTTATGATCGACGAGATGGCTCGAGAGCTAACTCGTGCCCATACTGCTTTAGCCTCTGCTTTAGTCTCTACCAGATCTGCCACTACTCCATCCTCCCTGGGATTTACACCTTATATCCCAGCCGGTTCTAGTTCCCCCGTTGCACCCGTTACTCCCCCGAGTAGCTCGGGCGCCGCGACCGTGAATCCTCTCAGTGCCCCTACTGAGTGGGTTTCACTTCTCACTACTCCTGTAGCCCCGATGCTTCACCCTACACTTGCCCCAGAGGGAGAGCCCTCGAGGCAGCGCTGTTGTGTTACCTTTAACCCGGAGGTCTCTGTTAACCTCCCAGTTCAGGATCCGAGTCCGCTTTAGGAGAGGACCCCGCAACGCTAGCAGAGCAGTAGAACTTCTGAGTATTCGCAGTTGTCAGGATGGTGTACGAGTGTAGTCGTACGAGTCATGAGGTTTCGTTTCATGTATGAGAGTAGTTGAACCTGGCATGATGTTTATCTTTCATGTATGAGTCTATGTATAATTATGTTGGAACTCTAATGTTTTCGCCCTATTTTCTTCGTCATTTCGGTTTTTCTCGGGCTTTTGTTGCTGGCTTTCCCCAATTTATTTCGAATGTTTCTCATCTTGGTTGCGTTGTATTGGGAAAAATCACAATAGGATACCACAGGGAGGCAGAAGTAGCAACATTCGTGAGGGTACTCCTGTTCGTCATTCCGCATGACAGGCAGGACACTCCCCCGAGCCATACGTTCCACCATCGCCTCCACCACCAAATCCGCCCTCCACCGAGCAAATTCTACGTATGTTTGAGGCAAGACGGAATAATGATTTGATTGAAATATTAAGAAGTGTGCAAGCTATGGTTGGACAGAATGGAAATCAGAACAGCCATCACTCCAAGCTGTCAGATTTTCAGAGGACCAAGCCTCCCAGTTTCAGTCAGGTTATTGATCCCTTGGATGCAGACGATTGGCTGCGAACCATTGAGAGGAAACTTGAGATTGCTCGTACTGAAGAAGATGATAAAGTTCCATTTGCAACTCATTATCTTGAAGGCGCTGCTGCCATATGGTGGGAAAATATAAAAGCCATGTGGCCTGCTGATGAAGAAATCACTGGTCAAAATTCAAGGATCAGTTCCGAAAATATCATATCCCTACTGGAATTATGAAGAGTAAGCAGCGTGAATTTCTCGCGCTCCTCCAAGGAAATCAGTCTGTGGGTGAATATTTGCAAAAATTCAATCATCCATCACATTACTTCCTTCATGACGTGGCCACTGATGAAAGAAAGATTGACATATTTCTTGGTGGATTAAACCCACAACTCCGGTGTACTCTCAGTATGTTTGATTTCCCATATTTCCAAACTCTGGTGAACAAGGCTTTCATTGCTGAAAGGGAGCAGAAGCTTGTATCAGATAATAGGCCTGCTAACAACGACCACAAGCGCAAGTTTGAGCCAAAGAAGGATGGGCAATCCGTGTAGAAGGCTCGTACCTGGCAGCAGACTCAGGTGGAATACAAGCCCAATTGGCAATAGAATGTTAACAAGACCACCACCCAAGTCAAGAATGTCTTGACCAACCCAGTGCACGAGGAGCGCCAGCGCAACAATTCTTGTTTCAGTTGTGGGAAAACTGGACATTATGCCAGACAGTGTCCCAAGAACAGCAAGGCGAATGCTCTTTTCAGGCCACAAGTCAATTTTATGGGGTCATGCCCGAACCAGCAAAACAGCACTGTGCACGTTCATCACCTCTCCGCCGATGAAGCCCAAGAGAACCCCGAAGTCGTCATTGGTATGTTTTCTGTTAATAACATACCTGTAGTAATTTTATTTGACTCTGGGGCTTTCCACTCTTTTATTTCTCCGAGTTTTGTTGCCCAAAACAAATTTCCTTGTTCGCTTTTGGGCAAGAATATGCTGGTACAAACCCCGGGATCCTTAATCAAGAGCAATCTGGTGTGCCGTAATCTGGAAATCAATATCTACGAAGTCTGTTTTCCAACTTCATTCATAATCATTGAGTCTGCTAAGTTGGATGTTATCTTGGGTATGAATTGGCTGACTCAATATCAAGTATGCATAAATTGTGCAACCCGAGAAGTCACTTTGACCAGTCAGAAGGGGCAGACAACCAAATTCTATGCTCGCAGAAGCATACCCAACAAAGAAATGGCCTTCACCGCTGTGGCTAAATTGGAGTTAATTCCTGTGGTCAGTGAGTTTCCTGATGTGTTTCCAGAAGTGCTGCCAGGCATGCCACCCGATCGAGAGCTTGAGTTTGCAAAAGATATTGTGCCCGGAACCGCACCGTTATACAAGAAGTATTACCGGATGCCCTCATCAGAACTAGTGGAGCTAAAGAAATAGCTTGATGAAATGCTTGAGAAAGGATATGTCCGTCCCAGCTCTTCACCATGGGGATCACCTGCTATCTTCGCGGACAAAAAGGATGGTAGCCTCCGCATGTGTGTGGATTACCGTCAGCTGAATGATGTCACAATCAAAAACAAATATCCGCTGGCAAGGATTGATGACTTGTTTGATCAGCTCAGTGGGGCCAAGGTATTCTCCAAGATTGATTTACGGACAGGATATCATCAGCTCAAGGTTAAAAAGGAAGATATTCCTAAGACCGCATTCACCACTCGATACGGTCTTTATGAATATACAGTGATGTACTTTGGTCTCTCCAATGCCCCTGCCTTCTTCATGCATATGATTAACAAAGTATTCATGGACATCCTCGATAAGTTCGTGGTTGTCTTCATCGATGACATACTTATTTACTCAAGAAGTGAAGAATATCACAAAGGACACCTCCGAGCAGTGTTACAATGACTCCGCGACCATCAACTATACGCCAAATTCAGTAAATGCGAATTTTGGCTCAAGCAAGTTGGACTTCTTGGACATGTGCTATCCGCCGAAGGTATAGCCGTAGACCCGAGCAATGTAAAGGATGTGCTCGATTGGTTGCCGCCCACAACCGTATCTCGGATCCGAAGTTTTCTTGGATTAGCCGGATATTACCATCGTTTCATTGAAGGATTTTCCAAGATTGCTAAACCCATGACGGAGCTGCTCAAAAAGGATAAGAATTTTGGATGGACTAAGGACTGTGAGAAAAGTTTCAATGAGATAAAGATACGGCTGACGACTGCACCTCTGTTGACTCTTCCTGATATCTACGCGCAGTTTTGATGTGTACTGTGAAGCCTCCAGACAAGGACTTGGATGGGTACTTATGCAAGACGGCAAGGTAGTAGCCTATGCATCGTGACAGCTATGACCCCACGAAGGAAATTATCCTACTCATGATTTGGAATTGGTCGCGGTGGTTCATGCTCTAAAAATTTGGAGACATTATCTCATCGGGAAGAGGTGCCAAATTTTTACGGATCACAAAAGTCTCAAGTATATATTTACTCAGCCAGATTTAAATCTCTGTCAACGAAGATGGCTTGAGTTAGTCAAGGATTACGATATTGGAATAAATTACCACCCGCATAAGGCCAACGTGGTTGGCGATGCACTCAGTCGAAAGCCTGTCAGCCTAAATGTCATATTGAAATCCTTGCCTCCTGAACTTCAAGGGGAGATTGCTCAGCTCAACCTGGTAATAGTTGATGCTGGCATTGCTAATATTTTGGATGTTTCCCCCAACCTTGAGGAAGAGATCCGCAAGGCCCAGCCAGCTGACACCGTCCTGCAGAAACGTGCCAAGAATATGGTAGCATAACAGACTTCAGATTTCTCGAAGGATCAATTTGGTACACTCCGCTTCCATGGAAGGATTTGTGTACCCAATCAAGCGGATTCAAAGAAGAAAATCCTGTCAGAAGCACACGAATATTCGTATTCAATTCACACTAGAGGTACGAAAATGTATGAAGACCTTCGACAAATATTTTGGTGGGATGGAATGAAGAAAGACATTGCCTATTTTGTGGCCTGTTGCGACATATGCAACAAGGTGAAGCCGGAGCATCAGAAGCCAGCCGGACTTCTCCAACCGTTGCCAGTCTCACAATGGAAATGGGATGATGTCTGCATGGATTTCATCACAGGACTACCCAAGACTCAGCGAGGCAATGATGCAATCTGGGTCCTAGTGGACACCTTAACAAAGGTTGCTCACTTTATCCCGATCAAAACCACATATCGAGCGCATCAACTTGCACAGCTATATGTATCCAGAATAGTCAGTCTGCATAGAGTACCCCGAACCATCACTTCTGACCGAGGTTCACTTTTTACCTCCACTTTTTGATCACGTCTCCATCAAGCCTTGGGGACCGCACTAAAATACAGTACCGCTTATCATCCTCAGACTGATGGACAGACAGAGCGGGTAAACCAAATACTCGAAGATATGTTGCGAGCTTGTGCTTTGGCCCAAGGGCCTAAATGGGAAGACTGTATGCCGTATGCCGAGTTCTCTTACAACAATAGATTCCAGACCAGTCTAAAGATGTCACCATATGAGGCTTTGTATGGCTGTAAGTGCCGCACTCCTTTAAATTGGTCGCAAACTGGAGATAGCCGCATCTTCGGAACAGATCTAGTGACGGAAGCTGAGAAACAAGTTAAGGAAATCAGAGACAGATTGCAATTGGCCAAATCTCGACAGAAGAGTTATTATGATGCAAAGCACCGACAGATCAGTTTTGAACCCGGAGAACACGTATACCTTCGAGTCACCCCTATGAAAGGAATCAAGAGATACCAGACTCATGGAAAGTTGGCACCCAGATTTATTTGTCCATTTCCAGTTATGTCACGAGTGGGTACCGTTGCATATCAGTTGGAACTACCCTATGAATTGTCGGACGTGCACAACGTTTTTCAGGTTTCACAGTTGAGGCGATGCATATCGCCGTCTGAGAAAAAGACTCCTATGACCGAAATAGAGCTAGCAAAGGACTTAACATATGAAGAGAGACCAGTTAAAATTTTGGATCAGAAGGAAAGGGTCACTCGTGGCAAAGTAAGGAAGTTCTACACGGTTCAGTGGGAGCATCACACAGAGTCAGAATCAACGTGGGAACAGGAAGAATTTCTAATGGCTCATTATCCAGAATGGTTTTCCCAAGCAACCGAATCTCGAGGACGAGATTCATTCTAAGTGGGGGAGGTTTGTGACAGCCTGGTTTTTTGCCCTCTTTTCTTTGCCTGATTTTCAGTTGGTTTGAATTTGAAATTTAGAGTTTTGAATCTTTTCATATGGACTTAAACACTTGGGTACCCCTTGGCTTTCGCCCAAGTGTTCCATTTCCCTCTCTATCCATCATTCCCTCTCTGGTGCACCTCAAAATAGTATATAGAATATTTTCCTTAAATGAAAAATATTCATTTCCCTCTCTTAAACCCTAGCTAGCCCAATGTGCTCCAAAGAAACCCCAATTTTTCTTGCCCACAAAAATCTGAGAAAATTCGTCAATATTCTTTGAACACTAGGGCACCTTCCTGAGAAAAAATATTGCATAACATTTTGGAATATTTTTTCTACAGAAAATATTTTCTGTTCTGGACAGAAATTGTGGTTTCTATAGCAACTACCATTTTACTTGCTCCATTGTGGCTGTTTTTTCTTGTGCATCATCACCTTAGTAGATGACTGCTAACCTCCAAAGCCCAGCCCTCAACTCCTAGACATTTGACCACAGTAAGCTCTCAAAGTTACTGACCAGCAACATACTTGGCAGTAGAAATCTATCCTACTGCGTCTGGGTCCAAACCAAAGCGTGGTCATCTTCAAAACTACCAGGAACAACAAGCCAGACATGAATTTTGGACTTAGGTTGGCTAAGGGAAAAGTTCACGCGGTGACCACATGTGTACACGATGCCAACCTGCTTGTCGCCGTGCTCTGAGTGCCGCCGAGCACCTTCTTTCGCGCGTGCTCGCTTCCCCGACTGCCTAAGCATGCCAAACCTCGCCACAGTCTTCATCCAAGCTCTCTTAACTCTCCCTGGCACTCGCCGACGCCGGAGCTTGCCACAGCGAGCACGGGCGCGGTCCGGCCAACGCAATAATGCGCTCCGCACCGTTCTCGTCGCCTTCCCCTCGATCCTGTGCTCGTCCCCGTTCGCCCACATTCCCTGCGTGAGCTGCGTCGCCTTCTCCCTCTCTCTCTGACGCTGCTCATCGCCGGGCGCCGTGTCCAGGTTTCCACCGGTGGAGCCTGAACCCCCCTCGATTCTTGCCTATAAATGGAGCCCTCCCCAACCTCCTCGAGCACCATCCACAACTCCCACACTCTCCACAATCTCGTAGATAGCCGTAGCCCGGCCAGGCAGGCCGCGGGCCACCTTCCCCGAGCTCGAGCTCGCCGGCGATCCCCTCGGGTCATCTCCGTAGCTTTTGCCCCTCCCAGGCCTGGGCAACCCTTCTAGGGCCTCCGCCACTTTCCGGTGGTGCTGTTCCGCCTGGTTGGAGCCCTTGGAGTTGCCTCTGTTCGCCGTCGTCTTCGTCTCCAGCGACCTCCGCTCTTTGTCTCCCCTAGAGAGGTCGATTCCGACGCCGTCCGACCACCCTAGCTACTCTACGGGGACGGGCAGGTGCGCCTCCGTCTCCTCTTTCGATCCCTGCTTCTCGTTTTGGCCAAGAAGCCCTCGTCGTCGGTGTGTGCTCCGGTGAAGCCACACCGTCCTCTGTTTCCTTCCCCCTCTCCCCGTCACCTGACTAGCAGGGCCCGCTAGTCAGCCACTCAGTACGCGTGCGAAGCGGTACGAGTGGTGGCGCCCTGAGGCTTTACGCCTACGACGTCGCCCCCAGTCTGTTTTTATTTAAATTCAGATTCATATTTTTCCAGAGAGCTTCTTACAGCCAAAACTCTTCAACCATAAGTCCAAATGAATTGATTCTTTTTGTATTGTGTTCTTTGTAAAGAAATCTAGCAGCTCACCAAAAATGGGATTTTTTCTGGTGGTTTTTAGAAGGGTTCTTGATGATTTCTTTTTGTGTTTATAAATATTTTCAGAGGGTGAGGCTTGTCTTGAGGACCACCAGGAGGCTTGTGAACCTCGTCCGCACTAAGGCAAGCCACATCAACATTTTCATGGTGCCATTACAATATATGTGATTTTTCTACTTGAATGAATGATTTAATCCATGCATCTCAATAACTATTATGTTATTTATGTTCTGTTAGTTGCTTGTTCAAGTTAATATGCTTGATTTACAGAAAGGTAAAGCTAACTAAGCTGGTAAAGAAACTAGAATTTATTTATTTATGATAGAGTAATATAGTTATGGATATAAGTAATTATACGGAGTTATTTTCTTGCATGAGAAAAATGATAAATTTGGTAGAAAAGATTCTGTTTAAAGTAAGGTTTAATCTTAACCAGAGAGTGTCATGAGTTGTTGATGTTTATGCTTAGTGTGGATTTAGTTGACTCAGTCATTACCGTTGCATTTTCATGGCATACTATGACACCGGTTATTTTCATTTTAAGTTGAACCTGATAATAACTCAACTTGAATATATCGTTGACCGGGTCATGGTGCCACTGAATCGAGTTTTTCCCAGTGCAACCACATTGGCCTTTATGTGAAGGCCTTTATTCAGTCCGTTGTCATGCCTCTGGTTGGTGCCTCCAACGAGGGAAGGTTATGGGCGTGCGGTACCCTGGCCCGGTAAGCAGACATAACCTTGTGTGCCCATTGTTGAGATTTTGGTACCGTGTCCCCGTGTGGGACAGTTTATGTTTTGGCCACGACGGTGGTCGTTGTGTCTTTGGTCGACACGGGGCCACCCAGGACTAGCCCAGTGGGGAGTGAGTCGGAGAGGCCGGGAGAGTGTCATGGCAATGGAGAGGTTTCGTCGGAATGCCGTTGATCCACCCGAATGGGAGTGCGAGGCCATGGGTTCCATGGTGTGGGTACAGTGCGCTACCTCTGCAGAGTGTATTAATCTATCGATAGCCGAGTCCACAGTTACGGACACGCTCGAAAGTAGGTCACACCATGGGTCAATGTTTAATAAATCCTGCACACTAAGTTATGAACTTTGCACTGTTGATGATGGCGGAAAGGTCATCTTTTGTTGTTTTGGACCAAGTGTTGGTCGTGGTTGTGATCGCCGGAAGGATCACCATTTGAGACCAAATATTGGTCGTGGTTATGATCGCCGGAAAGATCACGAGATATTCATAGATAAGACTTTATGGTTGGAACGTTTGTGCTCCAAGGGCGATCACCATTGGTAAGCCAGTCCGAGAGATTTTTCTCTCAGGAGCATGATCACAGCATGTTGGCTATCTTGTTGCATTATTAATAATTGGTTAATTATCATGATATTGTTTGCCATTATGTTTATGTTTGTTGTGAGCTTGCAAGTACATTCAATGTACTGACCTGGCGTGTCATGCCAGATTTCAGGAAGGTCTCGTTGGAAAGGAGTGCTGTCCGGGTCTAGATCGTGTCCACATCGGTGTCCCTGTGCTATGGAGTTCCGCTACGACGTTGTTCCGTTGCCGCGTAGTTGTTATGATCGAGGCCCCTTTATGTTCACTAAATAATGTGCATATTGTTCAGCCGCACCGTGTGTGCTGCTTGGCCTCGCTACCTGTTGTAATATAAACACTGATCCGCTAGTATCAATAAAGCGGTCGTTTTCTATACCAAGATGTTGTGTGTTGCCAGAAGACATGGTCTCTGGGCTGGCAACGCATGGTAAACCGGTTGCTCTGAGCCGGGTGCCACAACGCTTGGTATCAAAGCCGCGCTGACTATAGGCCATGCTTCATTACGACGTGTTAACTGGACGTTAGATACAAGTCTAAGTTGAGTGCCGGTAGCATTTGTAGCTGGTTGTTGCATTGCATGCACTTGTTTTATTTTTATGCTAACCTACTAATGGTTGTGAGTGTAGATGGCTCCGGTGCCGTATCCGTGCCAGTTGCAGCAGATGCCGTTCACGTCGCCGCATCTCCTTCGTAACGTGTGGCGTCGGCTGTACCCCCTCGGTGATGATCCAGTCTATCGTGTGTACCGGGAGCGTCTAGCTGACTCAGTGTATGAGTATCACGCAGTGGTTACTCTGCGCACCAGTTCTGATTCCAGCACTTACACTCGTACCTCTCGGAGCGGTTACGCTTCTACCACTTCTCAGGCTGTTCAGTTTGCTGCATTCGAGGTCCTTGTCGAGCTTCGTTACAACGAGGTCCGGATGCAGAACCACCCAGGTTTCTACTACTATCCTTCTCTGCACGAGGTCGTGTCCATTTCCCTATCATTGATCCGGAGTCTGATAGTGTTGCTAGCCATCTTGCTCATTATATCACCGCCAGCTATCTTATGATCGATGAGCTGGCTCGAGAGCTGACTCGTGCCCATACTGATTTAGCCTCTGCTTTAGTCTCTACCAGATCTGCCACTACTCCATCCTCCCTTGGATTTACTCCTTATATTCCAGCCAGTCATAGTTCCCCCGTTGCACCGGTTACTCCCCCGAGTAGCTCGGGCGCCGCGACCGTGAATCCTCTCAGTGCCCCTACTGAGTAGGTTTCACTTCTCACTACTCATGTAGCCCCGATGCTTCACTCTACACTTGCCCCAGAGAGAGAACCCTCGAGGTAGCGCCGTTGTGTTACCTTTAACCCGGAGGTCTCAGTTAACCTCGTCAGTTTTGAATCCGAGTCCGCTTTAGGAGAGTACCCCGCAGCGCCAGCAGAGCAGTAGAGCTTCTGAGTATTCGCAGTTGTCAGGATGGTGTACGAGTGTAGTCGTACGAGTCATGAGGTTTCGTTTCATGTATGAGAGTAGTTGAACCTGGCATGTTGTTTATCTTTCATGTATGAGTCTATGTATAATTATGTTAGAACTCTAATGTTTTTGCCCTATTTTCTTCGTCATTTCGGTTTTTCTCGGGCTTTTGTTGCTGGCTTCCCCAATTTATTTTGAATGTTTCTCATCTCGGTTGCGTTGTATTGGGAAAAATCACAATAGGATACCACAGGGAGGCAGCAGTAGCAACGTTCGCGAGGGTCCTCCTGTTCGTCATTCCGCACGACAGGCAGGACAGTCCCCCGAGCCATACGTTCCACCATCGCCTCCACCGCCAAATCCGCCCTCCACCGAGCAAATTCTGCGTATGTTTGAGGAAAGACAGAATAATGATCTGATTGAAATATTAAGAAGTGTGCAAGCTATGTTTCGACAGAATGGCAATCAGAACAGTCATCACTCCAAGCTGTCAGATTTTCAGAGGACCAAGCCTCCTAGTTTCAGTCAGGTTATTGATCCCTTGGATGCAGACGATTAGCTGCGAACCATTGAGAGGAAACTTGAGATTGCTCGTACTGAAGAAGATGATAAAGTTCCATTTGCAGCTCATTATCTTGAAGGCGCTGCTGCCATATGGTGGGAAAATATAAAAGCCGTGTGGCCTGCTGATGAAGAAATCACTAGTCAAAATTCAAGGATCAGTTCCGAAAATATCATATCCCTACTGGAATTATGAAGAGTAAGCAGCGTGAATTTCTCGCGCTCCTCCAAGGAAATCAGTCTGTGGGTGAATATTTGCAAAAATTCAATCATCTATCTCGTTACTCCCTTCATGACATGGCCACTGAAGAAAGAAAGATTGACAGATTTCTTGGTGGATTAAACCCGCAACTCCGGTGTACTCTCAGTATGTTTGATTTCCCAGATTTCCAAACTCTGGTGAACAAGGTTTTCATTGCTGAAAGGGAGCAGAAGCTTGTATCGGATAATAGGCCTGCTAACAACGACCACAAGAGCAAGTTTGAGCCAAAGAAGGATGTGCAACCCGTGCAGAAGGCTCGTACCTGGAAGCAGACTCAGGTGGAATACAAGCCCAATTGGCAATAGAATGTTAACAAGACCACCACCCAAGTCAAGAATGTCATGACCAACCCAGTGCACGAGGAGCGCCAGCGCAACAATTCTTGTTTCAGTTGTGGGAAAACTGGACATTAAGCTAGACAGTGTCCCAAGAACAGCAAGGCGAATGCTCTATTCAGGCCACAAGTCAATTTTATGGGGTCATGCCCGAACCAGCAAAACAACACTGTGCACGTTCATCACCTCTCCGCCGATGAAGCCCAAGAGAACCCCGAAGTCGTCATTTGTATGTTTTCTGTTAATAACATACCTATAGTAATTTTATTTGACTCTGGGGCTTCATACTCTTTTATTTCTCTGAGTTTTGTTGCCCAAAACAAATTTCCTTGTTTGATTTGGGCAAGAATATGCTGGTACAAACCCCGGGATCCTTAATCAAGAGCAATCTGGTCTACCGTAATCTGGAAATCAACATCTACGGAGTCTGTTTTCCAACTTCATTCATAATCATTGAGTCTGCTAAGTTGGATGTTATCTTGGGTATGAATTGGCTGACTCAATATCAAGTATGCATAAATTGCGCAACCCGAAAAGTCACTTTGACCAGTCAGAAGGGGCATACTACCAAATTCTATGCTCGCAGAAGCATACCCAAGAAAGAAATTTCCTTCACCGCTGTGGCTAAATTGGAGTTAATTCCTGTGGTCAGTGAGTTTCCTGATTTGTTTCCAGAAGTGCTGCCAGGCATGCCACCCGATCGAGAGCTTGAGTTTGCAATACATCTTGTGCCCGAAACCGCACCGTTATACAGGAAGTATTACCGGATGCCCTCATCAAAACAAGTGGAGCTAAAGAAATAGCTTGATGAAATGCTCCAGAAAGGATATGTCCGTCCCAGCTCTTCACCATGGGGATCACCTGCTATCTTCGTGGACAAAAAGGATGGCAGCCTCCGCATGTGTGTGGATTACCGTCAGCTGAATGATTCACAATCAAAAAAAATATCCACTACCAAGGATTGATGACTTGTTTGATCAGCTCAGTGGGGCCAAGGTATTGTCCAAGATTGATTTACGGACAGGATATCATCAGCTCAAGGTTAAAAAGGAAGATATTCCTAAGACCGCATTCACCACTCGATACGGTCTTTATGAATATACAGTGATGTCATTTGGTCTCACCAACGCCCCTGCCTTCTTCATGCATATGATGAACAAAGTATTCATGTACATCCTCGATAAGTTCGTGGTAGTCTTCATCGATGACATACTTATTTACTCAAGAGGTGAAGAAGATCACAAAGGACACCTCCGAGCAATGTTATAACGACTCCGCGACCATCAGCTATACGCCAAATTCAGTAAATGCGAATTTTGGCTCAAGCAAGTTGGATTTCTTGGACATGTGCTATCCGCCGAAGGTATAGCCGTAGACCCGAGCAATGTAAAGGATGTGCTCTATTGGTTGCCGCCCACAACCATATCTCAGATCCGGAGTTTTCTTGGATTAGCCGGATATTACCGTCGTTTCATTGAAGGGTTTTCCAAGATTGCTAAACCCATGACAGAGCTGCTCAAAAAGGATAAGAAGTTTGAATGGACTGAGGACTGTGAGAAAAGTTTCAATGAGATAAAGATACGGCTGACGACTGCACCTGTGTTGACTCTTCCTGATATCTACCGCAATTTTGATGTGTACTGTGACGCCTCCAGACAAGGACTTGGATGCGTACTTATGCAAGACGGCAAGGTAGTAGCCTATGCATCGCGACAGCTACGACCCCATGAAGGAAATTATCCTACTCATGATTTGGAATTGGCCGCGGTGGTTCATGCTCTAAAAAATTGGAGACATTATCTCATCGGGAAGAGGTGCCAAATTTTTAGCGATCACAAAAGTCTCAAGTATATATTTACTCAGCCAGATTTAAATCTCTGTCGACGAAGATGGCTTGAGTTAGTCAAGGATTACGATCTTGGAATAAATTACCACCCGGGTAAGGCCAACGTGGTTGGCGATGCACTAAGTCGAATGCCTGTCAGCCTAAATGTCATATTGAAATCCTTGCCTCCTGAACTTCAAGAGGAGATTGCTCAGCTCAACCTGGTCATAGTTGATGCTGGCCTTGCTAATATTTTGGGAGTTGCCCCCACACTTGAGGAAGAGATCCGCAAGTCCCAGCCACCTGACACGGTCCTGCAGAAATGCGCCAAGAATATGGTAGCATAACAGACTTCAGATTTCTCGAAGGATCAATTTGGTACCCTCCGCTTTCGTGGAAGGATTTGTGTACCCAATCAAGCGGATTTAAAGCAGAAAATCCTGTCAGAAGCACACGAATATTCGTATTCCATTCACCCTGGAGGTACGAAAATGTATGAAGACCTTAGACAAATATTTTAGTGGGATGGAATGAAGAAAGGCATTGCCTATTTTGTGGCCTGTTGCGACATATGCAACAAGGTGAAGGCGGAGCATCAGAAGCCAGCCGGACTTCTCCAACCGTTGCCAGTCTCACAATGGAAATGGGATGATGTCTGCATGGATTTCATCACAGGACTACCCAAGACTCAGCGAGGCAATGATGCAATCTGGGTCATAGTGGACACCTTAACCAAGGTTGCTCACTTTATCCCGATCAGAACAACATATCGAGT
Organism: Aegilops tauschii subsp. strangulata; assembly: GCF_002575655.3. NCBI lineage: Eukaryota > Viridiplantae > Streptophyta > Magnoliopsida > Poales > Poaceae > Aegilops > Aegilops tauschii. Next base: position 175,475,286 of record NC_053039.3, read on the forward strand.
GGATCAACTTGCACAGCTATATGTATCCAGAATAGTCAGTCTGCATGGAGTACCCCGAACCATCACTTCTGACCGAGGTTCACTTTTTACCTCCACTTTTTGATCACGTCTCCATCAAGCCTGGGGGACCGCGCTGAAATACAGTACCGCTTATCATCCTCAGACTGATGGATAGACAGAGCAGGTAAACCAAATACTCGAAGATATGTTGCGAGCTTGTGCTTTGGCCCAAGGACCTAAATGGGAAGACTGTCTGCCGTATGCCGAGTTCTCTTACAACAATAGCTTCCAGACCAGTCTAAAGATGTCACCATATGAGGCTTTTGTATAGCTGTAAGTGCCGCACTCCTTTAAATTGGTCGCAAACTAGAGATAGCCGCATCTTCGGAACAGATCTCGTGACGGAAGCTGAGAAACAAGTTAAGGAAATCAGAGACAGATTGCAATTGGCCAAATCTCGACAGAAGAGTTATTATGATGCAAAGCACCGACAGATCAGTTTTGAACCCGGAGAACACGTATACCTCCAAGTCACCCCTATGAAAGGAATCAAGAGATACCAGACTCATGGAAAGTTGGCACCCAGATTTATTGGTCCATTTCCAGTTATGTCACGAGTGCATACCGTTGCATATCAGTTGGAACTACCCCCTGAATTGTCGGACGTGCACAACGTGTTTCATGTTTCACAGTTGAGGCGATGCATATCGCCGCCTAAGAAAAAGACTGGTATCACTGAAATAGAGCTGGCAAAGGACTTAACATATGAAGAGAGACCGGTTAAATTTTTGGATCAGATGGAAAGGGTCACTCATAGCAAAGTAAGGAAGTTCTACAAGATTCAGTGGAAGCATCACACAGAGTCAGAATCAACGTGGGAACGGGAAGAATTTCTAATAGCACATTATCCAGAATGGTTTTCCCAAGCAACCGAATCTCGAGGACGAGATTCATTCTATGTGGGGGAGGTTTGTGACAGCCTGGTTTTTGCCCTCTTTTCTTTGCCTGATTTTCAGTTGGTTTGAATTTGAAATTTGGAGTTTTGAATCTTTTCATATGGACTTAAACACTTGGGTACCCCTTGGCTTTCACCCAAGTGTCACATTTCCCTCTCTATCCATCATTCCCTCTCTCGTTCACCTCAAAATAGTATATAGAATATTTTCTTAAGTGAAATATATTAATTTCCCTCTCTAAAACCCTAGCTAGCCCAATGTGCTCCAAAGCAACCCCAATTTTTCTTGCCCACGAAAATCTGAGAAAACATATTGCATAACTTTTTGGAATATTTTTTCTACAAAAAATATTTTCTGTTCTGGACAGAAATGGTGGTTTCTACAGCAACTAGCATTTTACTTGCTCCATTGTGGCTGATTTTTCTTGTGCATCATCACCTTAGTAGATGACTGCTAACCTCCAAAGCCCAGCCCTCAACTCCCAGCCATTTGACCACAGTAAGCTCTCAAAGTTACTGACCAGAAACTTACTTGGCAGTAGAAATCTATCCTATTGCGTCTGGGTCCAAACACAAGCGTGGTAATCTTCAAAACTACCAGGAACAACAAGCCAGACATGAATTTTGGACTTAGGTCGGCCTAAGGGAAAAGTTCACGTGGTGACCACACGTGTACACGATGCCAACCTGCTTGTCGCCGCGCTCTCAGTGCCGCCGAGCGCTTTGTTTTGCGCGTGCTCGCTTCCCCGACTGCCTAAGCGTGCCAAACCTCGCCACAATCTTTGTCCAAGCTCTCTTAACTCTCCCTGGCACTCGCCAACGCCGGAGCTCGCCGCAGCGAGCACGGGCGCGGTCCGGCCAACGCAACAATGTGCTCCGCACTGTTCTCGTCGCCTTCCCCTCGATCCTGTGCTCGTCCCCATTCGCCCACAGTCCCTGCGTGAGCTACGTCGCCTTCTCCCTCTCTCACTGACGCCGCTCGTCGCCGGGCGCCGTGTCCAGGTGTCCACTGGCGGAGCCTGCACCCTCCTCGATGTTCGCCTATAAATGGAACCCTCCCCAGCCTCCTCGAGCACCATCCACAACTCCCACACTCTCCACAATCTCGTAGATAGCCGTAGCCTGGCCGGGCAGGCCGTGGGCCGCCTTCCCCGAGCTCGGGCTTGCCGGCGATCCTCTCTGGTCGTCTCCGTAGCTCTGGCCCCTCCCAGGCTTGGGCAACCCTTCCAGGGCCTCCGCCACTCTCCGGTGGTGCTGTTCCGCCTGGTTGGAGCCCCTGGAGTCGCCTCTGTTCGCCGTCGTCTTCGTCTCCAGCGACCTCCGCTCGATTCCGACGCCGTTCGACCACCCTATCTACTCTACGGGTACGGGCAGGTGCGGCTCCGTCTCCTCTCTCGATCCCTCCTTCTCATTTTGGCCAAGAAGCCCTCGTCGTCGGCGTGTGCTCCGGCGAAGCCGCACCGTCCTCTGTTTCCTTCCCCCTCTCCCCTCACCTGACTAGCGGGGCCTATTAGTCAGCCACTCAGTACGCGCGCGAAGCGGTACAAGTGGTGGCGCCCTGAGGCTTTACGCCTTCGACGTCACCCCCAGTCTGTTTTTATTTAAATTCATATTCATATTTTTCCAGAGAGCTTCAAACAGCCAAAACTCTTCAACCATAAGTCCAAATGAATTGATTCTTTTTGTATTGTGTTCTTTGTAAAGAAATCTAGCAGCTCACCAAAAATGGGATTTTTCCCTGCTGTCTAGATTTTCTGGTGATTTTCAGAAGGGTTCTTGATGATTTATTTTTGTGTTTATAAATATTTTCAGAGGGTGAGGCTTGTCTTGAGGATCACCAGGAGGCTTGTGAACCTCATCTGCACTAAGGCAAGCCACATCAACATTTTCCTGGTGCTATTACAATATATGTGATTTTTCTACTTGAATGAATGATTTAATCCATGCATTTAAATCACTATTATGTTATATATGTTCTGTTAGTTGCTTGTTTAAGTTAATATGCTTGATTTACCGACAGTTAAAGCTAACTAAGTTGGTAAAGAAACTAGAATTAATTTTTTATGATAGAGTAATATAGTTATGGATATAAGTAATTATATGGAGTTATTTTCTTGCATGAGAAAAATGACAAATTTGGTAGAAAAGATTCTGTTTAAAGTAAGGTTTAATGTTAACCAGAGAGTGTCGTGAGTTGTTGATGTTTATGCTTAGTGTGGATTTAGTTGACTCTGTCATTACCATTGATATGTGATGCATATGTTAGTGTTGCATTTTCATGGCATACTATGACACCGGTTATTTTCATTTTAAGTTGAACCTGATAATGACTCAACTTGAATATATCGTTGACCAGGTCATGGTGCCACTGAATCGAGTTTTTCCCAGTGCAACCACATTGGCCTTTATGTGAAGGCCTTTATTCGGTCCGTTGTCATGCCTCTGGTCGGTGCCTGCAACGAGGGAAGGTTATGGGCGTGCGGTACCCTAGCCCTGTAAGCAAACATAGCCTTTTGTGCCCGTTGTTGAGATTTTGGTACCGTGTCCCCGTGTGGGACAGTTTATGTTTTGTCCACGACGGTGGTCGTTGTGTCTTTGGTCGACACGGGGCCGGGAGAGTGTCATGGCAATGGAGGGGTTTCGTCGGAATGCCGTTGGTCCACCCGAATGGGAGTGCGAGGCCATGGGTTCCATGGTGTGGGTATAGTGCGCTACCTCTGCAGAGTGTATTAATCTATCGGTAGCCGAGTCCACAGTTACGGACACGCTCAAAAGTAGATCACACCATGGGTCAACGTTTTATAAATCCTGCACACTAAGTTATGAACTTTGCACTGTTGATGATGGTGGAAAGGTCATCTTGTTGTTTTGGACCAAGTGTTGGTCGTGGTTGTGATCGCTGGAAGGATCACCGTTTGAGACCAAATATTGGTCGTGGTTGTGATCGCCAGAAAGATCACGAGATATTCATAGATAAGACTTTAAGGTTGTAACGTTTGTGCTCCAAGGGAGATCACCGTTGGTAAGCCAGTCCGAGAGATTTTTCTCTCAGGAGCATGATCACAGCATGTTGGCTATCTTGTTGCATTATTAATAATTGGTTAATTATCATGATATTGTTTGCCATTATGTCTATCTTTGTTGTGAGCTTGCAAGTACATTCAATGTACTGACCTGGCGTGTCATGCCAGATTTCAGGAAGGTCTCGTTGGAAAGGAGTGCTGTCCGGGTCTTGATCGTGTCCACATCGGTGTCCCTGTGCTATGGAGTTCCTCTACGACCTTGTTCCGCTGCCGCGTAGTTGTTATGATCGAGGCTCCTTTATGTTCACTAAATAATGTACATATTGTTCAGCTGCACCGTGTGTGCTGCTTGGCCTCGCTACCTGTTGTAATATAAACTCTGATCCGCTAGTATCAATAAAGCGGTTGTTTTCTGTACCGAGATGTTGTGTCTTGCCAGAAGACGTGGTCTCTGGGCTGGCAACGCATGGTAAACTGGTTGCTCTGAGCTGGGTTGCCACACCCGATTGTTGACTCCATGGCCTGGTGTGACTTGTTATCGTTCCTCGACGCCTACACAGGATACCACCAGATCTTCATGACGAGAGAAGATGAAGAGAAGACAACATTCATGACCCGATGTGGCACATATTGCTTTTTGCGAATGCCTTTCGGGGTGAAGTGTGTTGGCTCAACATTTGCAAGAGCAGTCCAAATTTGGTTTGAGGCCCAGCTACATAGAAATATGGAAGCTTATATGGATGACATAGTGGTCAAAACCAAGTACAAGGCGACACTCGTGCAAGACTTAGAAGAGACGTTTGCAAATTTGCGCAAGATCAACCTCAAGTTGAACCCTGAGAAGTGTGTCTTCGGTGTTTCGTCCAGCAAACTTCTCGGGTTCTTTATGTCAGAGCGCGGGATCGAGGCGAATCCAGATAAGATCAAGGCCATTGAGCAAATTGAGGCACCTAAGCGGATCAAGGATGTGCACCGGCTCACTGGCTGCGTTGCCGCCATGAGCAGGTTCATTTCCAAGTCTGCCGAGCGTGCCCTCCCCTATTTTAAAATCTTGAAGAAGGCGGGCCCAATGGAGTGGACACCAGAGGCCGAAGGAGCACTGCAGGATTTGAAGAAATACCTCTCCTCTACACCAATAATGGTAGCACCTAAACCACAAGAGTCGTTGCTATTGTATCTTGCGGCAACGAACCAAGTGGTTAGCGTCGTGCTAGTGGCACAGAGGGAGGTCGACGAAGAGGCAGCGGCAACGGCATGACGGGCGGATGACGAGCCAGAGCTTCCCCCGGCAGGGCCTGGTGCCGGCGAGGGGAGGCCCCCGGCAGAGTCTGACGCCGGCGGGACAAGGCCCGTGCAACCGAATGGAGTGGTGCAGAAGAAGATGATGATGCAGCACCCGGTTTACTTTGTCAGCTCCCTATTGCAGGGGACTAGATCAAGGTACTCCGGCGTGCAGAAATTGCTCTTCGGCCTCCTTATGGCCTCGAGGAAGCTGCATCATTACTTCCAAGCCCACGAAATCACCGTCGTCACCCGCCTCCCGTTGCAACGGATATTGAATAACCCAGACCCAACCGGGAGGATTGTGGAATGGGCCATGGAACTGTCAAGCTTTGGTTTGAAATTTGAAAGTACTTCGACAATCCAGAGTAGGTTCTTGGCAGAGTTCATTGCCGAATGGACCCCAACGCCCGATGAAGAAATCCAGCAGACCACTCTCCCCGGCAAGGAAACAAGTCGTAACTGGATTATGTACTATGATGGGGCTTTCTCGCTGCAAGGCGCCGGTGCTGGTGTGCTACTCATTGCACCCACCGGAGAGCACCTCAAGTATGTAGTCCAGATGCGCTTTCCCAGGGAGATGTCAACAAACAACACTGCTGAATACGAGGGGTTGCTTGCCGGTCTCAGGATCGCGGCAGACCTCGGGATCAAGAAGCTCATCGTCAGGGGTGATTCACAGCTCATCGTCAAGGAAGTTAACAAAGATTATCAAAGCCCGTTGATGGAGGCCTACATGAATGAGGTGAGAAAGCTGGAGGAGCGTTTTGATGGTATACAAGCAGAGCATGTTCCCTGAGTGGAGAACGACACCGCCGATTACCTGTCGAAGCGCGCTGCACTCAAACTACCTGTGGAACCAGGTACTTTTGTGCTTCAGTTAACTCAACCATCCGTTGAACCATCGACAGAGCAGAACAAGCATAGGAGATCAGGCCCCGGCAAATACTTTCCCGCCGAGCTCCCAGGAGCCGCCGACAAGGATGTTGCCGTGGACACCGAGCCTGCCATGGGGCCACGGATTCCGGCAGGGCGTCAAGCCCTGGCCGTAGAGACAGCTGCTCCCATGGCAGAGGAAATGCCTTTGGTCCTTGCCGTCGAGCCCCAAGCTCCGGCATGGGCACAACATACTGTCCGATTCCTTCAAACAGGGGAACTCCCTGAGGAGCAGGAAGAAGTGGAGAAAGTAGCTCGTCGGTTTGCCATGTATCAGTTCGTCGACGACATTCTGTACAGAAAAAGACCAAACGGTTTGAAATTGAAGTGCATTCCCTGGGAGGAAGGACTGGAGCTATTGGCAGAGATACACGGAGGCATATGTGGCTCCCACATAGGGTCGAGGGCCCTTGCCGGCAAGGCATTCCGGCAAGGTTTCTTCTAGCCCACGGCCCTCCAGGATGCAACGACACTAATAACAAAGTGTGAAGCGTGCCAGTTTCATTCAAAGAAGCTTCATCAACCAGCTCAAGCTCTCCAGACAATCCCTCTTTCCTGGCCATTCTCTGTCTGGGGGCTCGACATACTGGGCCCCTTCCCCTGTGCTGTCGGGGGCTTTGAGTACTTCTACGTTGCGATCGACAAGTTCACAAAGTGGCCGGAGGTGGAGGAAGTGAGAAAGGTGATAGCACAATCAGCCGTCAAATTCTTCAAAGGGCTAGTCTGATGTTTTGGTGTGCCAAACAGAGTCATCACCAACAACGGCACACAGTTCACGAGCCACGCCTTCATGCAGTACCTCCAAGACCTCGGTAGCAAGGTCTGTTTTGCTTATGTTGCACATCCATGGAGCAACGGCCAGGCTGAGAGGGCAAATGCTAAAGTGTTGCGAGGCCTCCGGACAAGGACTTTTGACAGGCTACGCAGGTGCGGACGACGCTGGATTGATGAATTATCGGTGAATCTTTGGTCAATCAGAACAACACCAAATCGAGCCACCGGCCAGACACCCTTCTCCCTCGTTTACGGGGCAGAAGAAGTTCTCCCCACGGAACTCACATACGGGTCACCTCGAGTGCTCACTTATGATGAGCTTGAGCAAGAGCAGTTGCGGCAAGATGACACAACGCTCCTTGAGGAAGATCGTCTTCGGGCGGCTGTGCGCGCAGCATGCTACCAGCAAGCCTTGCGCCGCTACCATAGCCGCAAGGTTCATGCCCGAAGCTTTGAGGAAGGCGACCTTGTTCTTCGGCACGTTCAGTCGGCCAAGAATTCCACCAAGTTAACGCAAAAGTGGGAAGGCCCTTCTCGGGTAATATGAGTCACCAGGCCCGGCGCAGTCCGCCTGGAGACTGAAGATGGTATTCCAGTGAGCAACTCCTGGAATATCGAACATCTTCGCAAGTTTTACCCGTAAGGCGCGGTTGTCGGGCTCCCCGGCAAACCACCTTTTGTACAAGCCTTGCCGGCAAGGCATGTAACCCTTTGTACAAAGCCAGCCGTAGACCCTGAGCATAAATAAATGAAGCGCTGACCCCCTAAGTTTTAGCATGCATGCTAGGTTGAGTCTCTCTCTGTGTCAGGGTTGATAGTGCTTGGCGGCGACTAACCCTTAGCGTAGAGGTCGAGTATGCATCTCTCTATTCATTTCCGTCCTTTTTGGGTTCGCAGGGTGCGTGGACATTTCTGCTAAGCTATTCTGGAAGAAAAGAGAACAGGCCGACGCTCAGACCCCGACAAGCCAAGGTTGCCGGGGGCTATGACATCAGGTAAGTTTTTCTCCCCCACTCCGTGCCTCCGTATGAAACTTGAACGTACGAGACTTCACTCACTCTCATACCATCTTGCTCCCTCTGTCCCATGTCCGAAAGCCTTACTTTCGGCCGGAACTTGGTTGTAGTGCGATGGGAAGGTGGCGAGCGAAGGGCCTAATCCTACTTGGCCCCTACCTCCGCCAAGGGCGTGAGTATAGCTGAGCTATAGGGCAGGACGGCAAGGCCTGTTTCCGGGGTACAGTGTTTATCTTAAAGATAACAAGGACTCGCTCCTTTGTGTGGCCCTCGCCCACGCTCAAACAAAACCCGGAAAACACCCTTCTCTTCATTAATACGTTGCTAACAAGTACAATTCATACGAAATGCATACATGAGCAAGGGGGTTACCAGGCCTAAATTCTACTAAGGCTCATAGGCTTACAAACTGAAAAAAGATAAGTGCCCCGTAATGCCCCTTCTTGCCCTTTTCCTCCCAGGTGCGGCAGGTGAAGGCAAAAAATGGGCGATGGGGAACGCGCCGATGGAGAGCTTGACGAGGAAGGCCCTCGGCAGGGCGCGTGGCCAAGGGACGAGCAATGCGGTCAGTCGGAGTCGGAGTCGGCGTCCCTCTGCTCGACACCCACGTTGACGCTGTCGCTGTCCTCCTCGTCACTCCCGCTTGAGGAAGAGTTTTCGTCATCGGAGGAGCTCTCCACACAGCACTTTAGGCGAGTTCCAAAGTCTCCAAAGAAGTTGATGGAGAGCAGGTCGTTCTCCATTAATTTGAAATAGAGAACGAGCCCCGCCGTCAGGCTATGGATATGAGCGAAGGTCTTCCATCCATGACGAAGATACATGACGTGGGGGCGGGGAAGTCGACATCGACCCGCGTGCCGCCATTCCCGCAGCCCCTCATATGCAACCCCAGAGATTGTGGCGGGTCGAGCTCCATCTCCCGAGCGAATGCAGTAGGAAGACGAAGATGACGGCGCGCTAGCCGGTGCAGCCTGATGAAGAACTCACGGGGCTGGTCCCCGACGTGGCCCTCCATTGGGGGAGGGACCGCTGGCGGAGGCGAGGCCGATGCGCCGCTCCGTCCTCCTCTTCCCCGAGCGCCACAGCGGCCTCGGCCTCGCCCCCTCCCCCTTCCCCTTGTGGCCAGCTCCGCCGCCACAAGCTCTTGGGAAGGAGGGGCGCGTTGTCGAGCGGAGACCCTCGACGCCACCGTCGAAGCACCGGCGCGACCTCTCGCCATAACAGAAGAGAGAAAAAGCCAAGGTGGAAAGAGGCAGATGGTGAAAGATTGAGGGGTCCCATCCCCCTCCCTTCTTATAAAGGGGCGGGGTCGAGGCTCAGCCGCCCCACTCAACCAATCCGGCCATCAAGGGCGCACGGAATTGAGACCGGCCCGTTGCTCCAATCAGCGGCTGCCCGGTTTCCCGCCTCATCATTCAAGGCTCGCGCCTGCGGCCTACCATCTTCAAGGCATGGGAGACACGTGGCGAGTGAACAGAGATCGAGGGGACAAGGGAGGCGAACGTTGTCCACCCCGTGATCGCGGGGCACGGGCGCCTCAAAGGCCACGACTCGAGTCCGCTCAATAAATGAGCCGCGCCCCTATGTCTTCCTTTTTTTATGGGGAAAGCGCGAGCTGCCTCTTTACTGCGATCGTGGCCACACTAAGTAGGGCAGAGGAAGGCACAAGACAGGCAAGTCAACGCCAAGACTAGAAACACAAAGAGCAACAGGGCGAGGTGGACTCCCCCAACAAGACCCTTGCCAGGGCGGCCTCCGCAGCCCCAGCAAAAGTCTTGCCGGGGCAACTTGCCCAAACGCCAGTAGGGCGCGCCACCCTTGAGCCCCAGGGTTCCAACACCGCCAACAACCACATTGGAACCAAAGGCTCGGGAGGCACCTCCGTGGTGGCATGCAGATCTTCGTCAAGATCATAGACACACAAGATCAGATGAGGACCAGAAGACGACAATCCTCGGCAAGATCCTTGGCGAGGAGATCCACGAGACCCCCGGCAAGATCCTTGCCGGGGACAACCACGACGCCATGGCAAGACCGCTTGCCGGGGCCCCGGCAAGACCCTTACTAAGGACATCCGCGGGGCCGCAGCCAAGCCCGCGTCCGCCAAGACTCGATCGCTGTTCCCATACAGCTACCAGCCCAACCAGCTGGGCAGACACCTACGTGGTGACATGCGGCTTCCAGTCCAACTCAGTGAACACCTACGTGGTGGCATGAAAATCTTCATGAAGACCCTACCACCACGCCGTCTCAGCAGCCTGCCAGCCTACGTGGCACTGCATGCCTCGTTGGCCTCGACACGTGTTGGAGCAGGACGGAGTGGCGACGGACGGGACGGGCCTCGTTGCCGTCCCCAATAAAGCAACGGGACACCTCAGAAGCACATTTAATGCGCCTTGTCCCGTAATGACAAGCGATAAGCTTGTGTACTGTACACCTTTCCACCTCCTGTGTGCCACTGTGGGAACCCCTTTTGTCTATAAAAGGAGGCCCGAGGCGTCCAGGAGGAGGATTCAGATCTTTTGTACTACGCACTCACCGTAGCTAGTTCAAGAGCTCAAGAACACTCAAATATACACCAAAGCAGGACTAGGGTTTTACGCATCCTCGCGGCCTGAACATGGGTAAACGATCTTTGTGCTGGCTCCTAGACCTGCTCTTTGCACAACCCCGCGCCCGCCAACCGTAGAAGGGATCCCAGTGATCCCATAGGTGTCGTTTCAACCGACAAAAAGACAATGAGTGTACGCGTGGTTGTTTAGTTGACTTACCGTTCATGATATGGCCAGAGAAATGATTCTGCATGGGACGTGTTTTCGAAGATACGGGCGACCGTGTTAACAGCCCAGTCCCGTCGGTGCTTTTAATGTAATGTTGTGCCATTTGCTAATGCAGGATCTATGAAATACACACTCTCACTTTGTCTTCTCTGCGCGTTCAATCCCGTGAGAGGAATAAAATCCAGTTAGTTGTTTATCATTTACAGCCTTGTATGGAGAAGTTGATCAGAGTTTGTTAAGTACTTACAAAATCACGCATCTAACAAGAGTGGCATCGAGCACGTTGAAGTTAAAGAAGAGATGTAAGTCCTCGAAACTCACAATGATGGAACCAGCATCGTGTCGGAAATGATCTCTGTTGTAGTGGACTAGAAAATGGTGATGACCTTCTGACATTTGATCCATGCAATATTCATGTAACTCACGGCAACTAGAGCTGCACTCATCAAAGTATTTGCCAACAAGAAATGGCTGGCCATGGACGTAATTGTGTGCTTGAAGTACGCATGCTTTATTTTTAGCAAGCAACAAACATACTTCTTCATCACCCATGGCGTCAGAAATAATATTACTCCCCGATTCGAACAAGCTGTTGTTAATTTGGTTCTGGGCGATGAGTGCTTTAAGTAAGACGCAATCGTTCTCTTTCCTCTTCACTCTCCCGCTGCGCTTCCTCGTGGTCGTGGGTGTAGCCTTTTTGGCCACTTCCTTCTTGGTACTTGAAGCATTTCTGGCAGAACGTCTGGTTGCCTGCACGGTAGACTGCCGAGCAGATGGTGAAGCTTGGACGGACTGCTTAGCAGACCGTTTATCTATGCCGGACCACGGAGCTGGCGTTGCTGCTGTGACGGACTGCTGGGATGTAGGAGCAGAGGCATCAGACTGCTGACCATGCGTTGAAGCTATGTCGGGTTTCTGCGCAGGTGGTGCCAACTTGTCGGTGTGCTGAGGAGGCCGTGCCAACGCGTTGGTTTGCTGAGCTGGAAGTGTTGACGCATTGGTATCCTGATCATGCGCCTGCGGCCTGACGGACTGAGGAGCAGTCGGTTCTGGACCTACAGACTACTTAGCAGGCGGTTCTGAAGCATCAGACGGCTTAGTAGTCTGTTCCACCAGGTTGGTCTGCTGAGCATGTGCTGCAGCTGGGTCTCCCCCCGCTGCTTCAGCGGCCGGCATCTGAACCGGTGGTGCGTCATCAGCAGTTGTAGGCCTTGCCACTGGCTGCATTGGGGTGGAGGATGACATGGCCTATACGCCACAGTCGGTTCGGCTGATCACAGGTTGATGCATCAACCCGCGAGAGCTGCTGTGGCAAGGAGAGCATCACCGGTTGAGGGGCGATAGTGGTTGCTCTTGGCGGGGCTTCAGGAATCTCATCGATGAACTCTATTTCCTTTCGTGGCCACTGGATGTGATGCAACAGTGTTTCTCCCAAGGTCCTTTGCTCATCGATGTCTCCTAGGACATTCTTCAGGGCAAATTCATTGAATCCAGGCTTTACTTCAGTCACGTAGAACTTCACACAGCCCGGCTTCAACGGCGCATTGTCCAAGAAGAGGCCATCTTCCAAGAAGGGTGGGCAAACCCAGGCTGTTGCACATTTTAATGTACCTTTAGAATGTGTAAGCATGCCCTTCAGTCTGTCTTTCATTCCAGATAGATCAGATATAGCATCATCACAAGCAGCTGCAGTCTCAGAGTCGATGGGGTCAGCTGATGCACAGCTACTCTTGTACAGTGTTGTCGCGCAATAAGCAGCATCATCCATGCCCGCCTCCCCTCCCATCTGCTGGCTATCTGTCAGTATTAGAGTCTTCTGCATCATCATTGACTCCTCAACATCCTTTCGAACAGCCGGATAAATCTGCTTCTTCAACTTTTCAAACAATGCATTCTGCTTCATTTCACTCCTCGCTTTTTTCATGCCGAGCCTCTCTTCTTTGCTGAGTGTGAAAGCCCTCTTGTGCGGGACATTAACACCTATACCCCTTGCATGGCCAGGGGGCTCTTTTATTTCCAGAGCAATGGACAGAATGTCACATGGCCCTGAGTTGCTGTAGAACCTTCCAGGGATCTTGGAAGCCTCTACCATCACTTCATACAGTTTGGCGTCACGTGCGTTTTCAAAGTAATAAGTTTCGTCATCACGCCTCTTTGCACGTGCCCGCAAGTAGTCTCTGGCGCGTTCGCCCCTGATTTCCCTTAAGGCTGAATCCCCACCCACTGCTTCTTTGTCCTCCTGTTGCCATATCAATTTCATGCCGTAGTATCCTGCCAAACCCTGGAGTGTATGTTCTTCTTCCGAAGTTCAGATTGCTTGAAACTCTTCTAAGCAAAATCTAGAGTTGCCCTGACCCTTTTGAATTCTGCCCAGTCTGCCTTTGTAATTTGGGGGTATGCGGGGATTGGGTCCTTGCCTTCACTCAAGTACTTCTTGTACAACACGTGCTTCCAGTTTCTCCAAGCATCCCTAGCCTTCTTCAGTGCAGCGTGTTCCACCTGCATTCTCCACTGCTCTGGAACGTTGAAGTGATCCATGATCTCCCGGACTATCCTTCGCCGTGTTTCTGTGTCAGCCTTCCGAAACCCCGACAGGTTAATGTTGAGCCTTGTCCTGCCAACAAATCCACACACACTCCTGAACCTCATGCATGCTTTATCTGGTTTAGTTGGAGCCCAGGACTTTAAATCAATCTCGGTTACTTCATATACACCTTTAGGCTGGTGTGTGGGCTTCCTTGGAGAATTCCTCCATGTCCTGAACGAAAGGGTAATTGCTGCAACTCTATCCCGTTCAAGACTACTTGATCCCTCACAATCTGCTGAAGACCTAGGGTTGTCCGAATCAGATGAAGATACATGGCCAGAATGAGTGTTGTCGCTGCTACTCGGCATCTACAAAGAACACATGCGAAATTCAGGAAAGGAGGATAAGCATAAAACTAACAACTTGGTATCAAGCTTTCTAAACATGCCATGCAATAGTTTAGAAAATGTACGGCTAATTTGTTAAGTTTGTGTGACTCAGGCGCCCGAGATCTGTAAATAGGGAGTAACTTATTGGAACAAATACAGCTTATATGTAGTAAGGAAGGTTGATAAGGAACATATATACGCTCTTCGTTATTTTATAGCCAATTTGGGAACATACAGAACGAAATTGGAAGAGGGATTGCGAGGAAATATGCCTCACCAGCAGTAACTAACAGGCTTCTTAATGCAAACCCGGCCGGACCACAGGAGAGGCGAGGGTTACTGCATTGATTTGCTTGAGGGTGGTTGGCGAGCAAACGAAGACGGCGAGGTGCGAGCCGCCACGTGTTGGGAACGGCAGTGGAGGTAGGCTTGACGCCGAAGAGCGGGCACATGGCCAGGGTGAGCACGGTGGCACCGGAGAGGGTTCTGTTGTGGATCTGGGGGAGGGGGGCCTGGCGAAGGAGATTGGGTGGACTAGTTGAGTGAAAAGCGAGCGGACGGTGGGTGGGTGTTGGCGGCCTAGGTGAAAAGGGTGAAAAATATCCCCTGTCGCCGCGCCCGCGGAAGGCCCTATGCAAATGGTTGCCTCTAAGCGCTCGTGTGCACAAATAGAATAATTTCGTTTCAAATGAAGACGTAGTAATGTTGAAATGAAGACCTGAGTTCATCGTTTCGCCTCTAAATGTTTTGCACGTAAACCAATCACAATTTTACCACGGGTTTGATTTGCTGGCGCATTTCAGGTCTCGTGTGCTATATGTAAGACATTTTTTTGGCATTTACCATGCATGTTGGCATATAAATCAATTCCTAACCGGACTGCATTTCCTGTCGAAAGGGACGAGGATTGCTGTTCAATCTGGGAGCATCCAACGGTGCGGACGTACGATCTGTGGGGTTTGTGTTCTGGCCAATCAGAACGCATGACTCAGAATGCGCACGCAGCGAGGGGGGCATCGGCCACGGTTTGGTAGGCACACGTCTTTCGTGTGTGAACCATGTGCTATTTGAAAACATTTTTTGGGAGGGGCTACTTGAAAACAGGCACATGTGTTGTCGAAAGGGATGAGGATCGCAGTTTGATCAAGGAGAATCCAATGGTGCAGACGTATGATCCGTGGGGTTTGGGTTCTGGCCAATCAAAACGCACGACTTAGATCGCGCGCATGGCAGAGGGGTGGGGGTGCATCGGCCACGGTTTAGTGGACACACGGCTTCCATGAGTAAACCGTGTGCTCTTTAAAAACATTTACGTTACCAAACATCATATTTTTGTTCGAATGAAAACATGAGTTCATCGTTTCGCCTCCAATTTTTTTCCACGGTAAGAAATCATGAGTATAGTGGAGAGTGTCATATACTAGTATCATGAATATACAGTACATATGATACTAGTGTATGATACTACCTTTAATTAATTATAGCGCATAGTATCATATATAGATCATATTTATTGCCATGCATGACACAAATTAGCATCGCATTTAACATGATACGGTATCTACCTACTATATGTTACTCTAACCCTCTTTATATATATTTAATTCTTTGCCACATCGGAATACTTGCTATTTCTGAGTGCATGACATCATCGGCTATGATACCACCACTATTGCCATGCATGACACAAAGTAGTATAGCATTTATTATATATATATGTTACGGTATCGACCTATGTTACTTCTTGTTTGCCACATCATCATATTTTCTATTCCCGGGTGCATGATACCGGATATGATACCACCACTATGGCCACCCTAATAAGGTTGGTCGTAATATTGGAGTATCAAGCGGTATGATGCATGCCAACTAGACTTTTTGGATGATGTGTGATACGTCTCCAACGTATCTATAATTTTTTATTGTTCCATGCTATTATATTATCTCTTTTGGATGTTTAATGGGCTTTACTAAGAACTTTTATATTATTTTTGGGACTAACCTACTAACCGAAGGCCCAGTGCAAATTGCTGTTTTATTGCCTATTTCAGTGTTTCGCAGAAAAGGAATATCAAACGGAGTCCAAACGGAATGAAACCTTCGGGAGAGTTATTTTTGGAACAAACGTGATCCAGAGGACTTGGAGTGGACGTCAAGAAAGAAGCGAGGAGGCCACGAGGCAGGGAGGCGCGCCTGCCCCCTAGGCGCCCCACCCTCGTGGGCCCCTCGCAGCTCCACCGACCTACTTCTTCCTCCTATATATATATACCCATATACCCTGAAAACATCAGGAGCACCACGAAACCCTATTTCCACCGCCGCAACCTTCTGTACCCGTGAGATCCCATCTTGGGGCCTTTTCCGGAGCTCCGCCGGAGGGGGAATCGATCATGGAGGGCTTATACATCAACACCATAGCCTCTCCGATGATGTGTGAGTAGTTTACCACAGACCTCCGGGTCTATAGTTATTAGCTAGATGGCTTTTTCTCTCTCTTTGGATCTCAATACAAAGTTCTCCTCGATCTTCTTGGAGATCTATTCGATGTAATTCTTTTTGCGGTGTGTTTGTCGAGATCCGATGAATTGTGGGTTTTTGATCAAGATTATCTATGAACAATATTTGAATCTCCTCTGAATTCTTTTGTGTATGATTGGTTATCTTTGCAAGTCTCTTCAAATTATCAGTTTGGTTTGGCCTACTAGATTGATCTTTCTTCCAATGGGAGAAGTGCTTAGCTTTGGGTTCAATATTGCGGGGTCCTTTCCCAGTGACAGCAGGGGCAGCAACGCACATATTGTATTGTTGCCATCGAGGATAAAAAGATTGGGTTTATATCATATTGCTTGAGTTTATCCCTCTACATAATGTCATCTTGCCTAATGCGTTACTCCGTTCTTATGAACTTAATAGTCTAGATGCATGCTGGATAGCGATCGATGTGTGGAGTAATAGTAGTAGATGCAGAATCCTTTTGGTCTACTTGTCGCGGACGTGATGCCTATATACATGATCATGCCTAGATATTCTCATAATTATGCACTTTTCTATCAATTGCTCGACGGTAATTTTTTCACCCACCTTAATACTTATGCTATCTTGAGAGAAGCCACTAGTGAAACCTATGGCCGCCGGGTCTATTCTCCATCATATAAGTTTCCAATCTATTTTTACTTTGCATTCTTTACTTTCCGTTTATATTATAAAAATACCAAAAATATTCATCTTATTATCTCTATCAGATCTCACTTTTGTAAGTGGCCGTGAAGGGATTGACAACCCCTTTATCGCGTTGGTTGCAAGGTTCTTATTTGTTTGTGTAGGTACGAGGCGACTTGCGTGTAGTCTCCTACTGGATTGATACCTTGCTTCTCAAAAACTGAGGGAAATACTTACGCTACTTTGCTGCATCACCCTTTCCTCTTGAAGGGAAAAACCAACGCAAGATCAAGAGGTAGCAAGAAGGATTTCTGGCGCCGTTGCCAGGGAGATCTACGCCAAGTCAAGTCAAGTCAAGACATACCAAGTACCCATCACAACTCTTATCCCCCGCATTACATTATTTGCCATTTGACTCTCGTTTTCCTCTCCCCCACTTCACCCTTGCCATTTTATTCGCCCTCTTTTCCTTTTGCTTTTCTTCGCTTGCTTCTTGCTGCCTGTTTGCCCTAATGGCTCTGCCTAAAAACATTGATCCTTACCTTAAAGGTTGGAAGAAATTGAAAACAACATCAGAAGCTTTATGACTTTGCAATTTGAGAATAATTTCTTTAGAAACGAGCTTAAAGAACAAAAAGGCTTTATGGAGTACATGAATAAAGAGCTTGATGATATGTCTAAGGAATTTTATGGTTTGAAATCTCAGTCTGCTCATGTTGAAAAATTAATAGCCCAAATTTTGGATAAGCAGGCCACCTTGGTCAAGAAGATGGCCGCCAAACTGGAAGATCTAGAAGGTAATAGGGATGAAGATCTAAAAGTAATTGATGTATCCTCTATTAAATCTTTTTTTTGCAATATGAATCTTAATAATGATGGGAATGGAGATGAGTCAACTTTAGTAAAAGGCGTCCCAATGATTCGGAGTTTTTAGATCTTGATGCAAAAATTGGTAAAAGTGGGATTGAAGATGTCAAAACTTTACATAGCAATGAACCCACTAATTTGGATTTCAAGGAATTTAATTATGATAATTGTTCTTTAATAGATTGTATTTCCTTGTTGCAATCCTTGTTAAATTCTCCTCATGCTTATAGTCAAAATAAAGCTTTTACTAAACATATCGTTGATGCTTTAATGCAATCTTATGAAGAAAAGCTTGAATTGGAAGTTTCTATCCCTAGAAAACTTTATGATGAGTGGGAACCTACTATTAAAATTAAAATTAAAGATCATGAGTGCTATGCTTTGTGTGATTTGGGTGCTAGTGTTTCCATGATCCCAAAAACATTGTGTGATGTGTTAGGTTTCCGTGAATTTGATGATTGTTCTTTAAACATGCACCTTGCGGATTCCACCATTAAGAAACCCATGGGAAGAATTAATGATGTTCTTATTGTTTCAAATAGGAATTATGTGCCCATAGATTTCATTGTTCTTGATATAGATTGCAATCCTTCATGTCCTATTATTCTTGGTAGACCTTTCCTTAGAACGATTGGTGCAATTATTGATATGAAGGAAGGAAATGTTAGATTCCAATTCCCGATAAGGAAAGTCATGGAACACTTCCCTAGGAAGAAAATTAAATTACCTTATGAATCTATTATGAGAGACACTTATGGATTGCATACCAAAGACGATAATACCTAGATCTATTCTTGCTTTTGTGCCTAGCTAGGGGCGTTAAACGATAGCGCTTGCTGGGAGGCAACCCTATTTTATTTTTGTTTCTTGCTTTTTGGTTCTGTTTAGTAATAAATAATTCATCTATCTTCTGTTTAGATGTGGTTTTATGTTTTAATTAGTGTTTGTGCCAAGTAGAACCTTTGGGAAGACTTGGGTGAAGTCTTTATGATCTTGCTGTAAAAAACAGAAACTTTAGCGCTCACGAAATTAGCTACAACTTTTTACTGGAGAGAGATATTTAGTTGATTCTTTTTGAAGATGATTAATAGACAAATTCTTCACGTCCAGCAACTTATTTTAGAATTTTTGGAGTTACAGAAGTATATGTTTGATCCAGATTACTACAGACTAGTCTGTTTTTGACAGATTATGTTTTTCGTGTGTTGTTTGCTTATTTTGATGAATCTATGGCTAGTATCAGAGGGTATGAACCATAGAGAAGTTGGAATAAAGTAGCTTTAAAACCAATATAAATAAAAAATGAGTTCATTACAGTACCTTATGATGGTGATTTGCTTTCTTATACTAACGGAGCTCATGAGATTTTCTGTTAAGTTTTGTGTTCTGAAGTTTTCAAGTTTTGGGTAAAGATTTGATGGATTATGGAATAAGGAGTTGCAAGAGCCTAAGATTGGGGATGCCCAAGGCACCCCAAGGTAAAATTCAAGGACAAACAAAATCCTAAGCTTGGGGATGCCCCGGAAGGCATCCCCTCTTTCGTCTTCGTCTATCGGTAACTTTACTTGAGGTTATATTTTTATTCACGACATGATATGTGTTTTGCTTGGAGCGTCTTGTATGATTTGAGTCTTTGTTTTTAGTTTACCACAATCATCCTTGATGTACACACCTTTGGGAGAGACACTCATGAATCAGAATTTATTAGAATACTCTATGTGCTTCACTTATATCTTTTCAGCTAAATAGTTTTTGCTCTAGTGCTTCACTTATATCTTTTAGAGCACGGTGGTGGTTTTATTTTATAGAAATTATTGATCTCTCATGCTTCACTTGTATTATTTTGAGAGTCTTTGAGAACAGCATGGTAGTTTGCTTTGGCTATAAAATTAGTCCTAATATGATGAACATCCAAGATGGGTATGATAAAAACTATCATATAGAGTGCATTGAATACTATGAGAAGTTTGATACTTGATAATTGTTTTGAGATATGAAGATGGTGATATTAGAGTCATGCTAGTTGAGTAGTTGTGAATTTAGAAATACTTGTTCTAAAGTTTGTGATTCCCGTAGCATGCACGTATAGTGAACCGTTATGTGATGAAGTCGGAGCATGATTTATTTATTGATTGTCTTCCTTATGAGTGGCGGTCGGGGACGAGCGATGGTCTTTTCCTACCAATCTATCCCCCTAGGATCATGCGCGTAGTACTTCGTTTCGATAACTAATAGATTTTTGCAATAAGTATGTGAGTTCTTTATGACTAATGTTGAGTCCATGGATTATACGCACTCTCACCCTTCCACCATTGCTAGCCTCTCTAATACCGCGCACCTTTCACCGGTATCATACACCCACCATATACCTTCCTCAAAACAGCCACCGTACCTACCTATTATGGCAGTTCCATAGCCATTCCGAGATATATTGCCATGCAACTTACCACCGTTCCGTTTGTTATGACACGTTTCATCATTGTCATATTGCTTTGCATGATCATGTAGTTGACATCTTATTTTTGGCAAAGCCACCATTCATAATTCTTTCATACATGTCACTCTTGATTCATTGCATATCCCGGTATACCGCTGGAGGCATTCACATAGAGTCATATTTTGTTCCAAGTATTGAGTTGTAATTTTTGAGTTGTAAGAAAATAAAAGTGTGATGATCATCATTATTAGAGCATTGTCCCAAGTGAGGAAAGGATGATGGAGACTATGATTCCCCCACAAGTCAGGATGAGACTCCGGACAAAAGGAAAAAAAAGTGGCCATAAAAAAAGGCCCAAATAAAAAATGAGAGAAAAAGAGAGAAGGGACAATGTTACTATCCTTTTACCACACGTGTGCTTCAAAGTAGCACCATGATCTTCATGATAGAGAGTCTCCTATGTTGTCACTTTCATATACTAGTGGGAATTTTACATTATAGAACTTGGCTTGTATATTCCAATGATGGGCTTCCTCAAAATGCCCTAGGTCTTCGTGAGCAAGCGAGTTGGATGCACACCCACTTAGTTTGTGTTGTTGAGCTTTCATACACTTATAGCTCTAGTGCATCCGTTGCATGGCAATCCCTACTCACTCACATTGATATCTATTGATGGGCATCTCCATAGCCCGTTGATATGCCTAGTTGATGTGAGACTATCTTCTCCTTTTTGTCTTCTCCACAACCACCATTCTATTCCATATATAGTGTTATATCCATGGCTCACGCTCATGTATTGCGTGAAGATTGCAAAAGTTTGAGAACATCAAAAGTATGAAACAATTGCTTGGCTTGTCATCGGGGTTGTGCAAGATACTTTGTGTGATGAAGATTGAGCATAGCCAGACTATATGATTTTGTAGGGATAACTTTCTTTGGCCATGTTATTTTGAGAAGACAGGATTGGTTTGTTAGTATGCTTGAAGTATTATTATTTTCATGTCAATATTAAACTTTTGTCTTGAATCTTTCGGATCTGAACATTCATGCCACAATAAAAGAGAATTACATTGAGAAATATGCTAGGTAGCATCCCACATCAAAAATTCTGTTTTTATCATTTACCTACTCGAGGACGAGCAGGAATTAAGCTTGGGGATGCTTGATACGTCTCCAACGTATCTATAATTTTTTATTGTTCCATGCTATTATATTATCTATTTTGGATGTTCAATGGGCTTTACTAAGCACTTTTATATTATTTTTGGGACTAACCTACTAACCGAAGGCCCTGTCCAAACTGTTGTTGTTTTTGCCTATTTCAGTGTTCCGCAGAAAAGGAATATCAAACGGAGTCCAAACGGAATGAAACTTTTGGGAGAGTTATTTTTGGAACAAACGTGATCCAGAGGACTTGGAGTGGACGTCAAGAAAGAAGCAAGGAGGCCACGAGGCAGGGAGGCGCGCCTGCCCCCCTGGGCGCCCCCACCCTCGTGGGCCCCTCGCACCTCCACCGACCTACTTATTCCTCCTATATATACCCATATACCCTGAAAACATCCAGGAGAACCACGAAACCCTATTTCCACCGCCGCAACCTTCTGTACCCAAGAGATCCCATATTGGGGCCTTTTCCAGAGCTCCGCCAGAGGGGGAATAGATCATGGAGGGATTCTACATCAACGCCATAGCCTCTCCTATGATGTGTGAGTAGTTTACCACACACCTTCGGGTCCATAGTTATTATCTAGATGGCTTCTTCTCTCTCTTTGGATCTCAATACAAAGTTCTCCTCGATCTTCTTGGAGATCTATTCGATGTAATTCTTTTTGTGGTGTGTTTGTCGAGATCCTATGAATTGTGGGTTTATGATCAAGATTATCTACGAACAATATTTGAATCTCCTCTGAATTCTTTTATGTATGATTGGTTATCTTTGCAAGTCTCTTCGAATTATCAGTTTGGTTTGGCCTACTAGATTGATCTTTCTTGCAATGGGAGAAGTGCTTAGCTTTGGGTTCAATCTTGCGGTGTCCTTTCCCAGTGACAGCAGGGGCAGCAAGGCACATATTGTATTGTTGCCATCGAGGATAAAAAGATGGGGTTTATATCATATTGCTTGAGTTTATCCCTCTACATCATGTCATCTTGCCTAATGCGTTACTCCGTTCTTATGAACTTAATACTCTAGATGCATGCTGGATAGTGGTCGATGTGTGGAGTAATAGTAGTAGGTGCAGAATCGTTCCGGTCTACTTGTCGCGGACGTGATGCCTATATACATGATCATGCCTAGATATTCTCATAATTATGCACTTTTCTATAAATTGCTCGACAGTAATTTGTTCACCCATCGTAATACTTATGCTATCTTGAGAGAAGCCACTAGTGAAACCTATGGCCGCCGGGTCTATTCTCCATCATATAAGTTCCCAATCTATTTTTACTTTGCATTCTTTACATTATTCTCTATCAGATCTCACTTTTGCAGGTGGTCGTGAAGGGATTGACAACCCCTTTATCGCGTTGGTTGCAAGGTTCTTATTTGTTTGTGTACGTACGAGGCGACTTGCGTGTAGTCTCCTAATGGATTGATACCTTGGTTCTAAAAAACTGAGGAAAATACTTACGCTACTTTGCTGCATCACCCTTTCCTCTTCAAGGGAAAAACCAATGCAAGCTCAAGAGGTAGGAATGTGGCACACAGTTAAATGATGAAAGACAGGGTGTGTGGTATCATATCATGATACCGTATCATATTAAATGTTGTACTACTTTGTGTCATGCATGGTAATTAATAAGGAACCTACGATACTAACTTATGATACTATGCATGCGCGCATTACGGAGGTATTGCCGTTCATACACTAGTATCATGCATATATACTCCCTCCTTTCCGGTTTATAGGCTTATCTCAAAATTTTAGTTTTTCCATTTTATAAGGCTCAATTTGGTTGTTCCCCATCACATGTCGAGATTCCAAGGTGCATTAAATCATTGCATGCAAGTATTAAGAGAAAGTTGACCAATGCATGTACTTTATATATGCATGCATGTATTGCAATTAATACATTCGAAAACATAATTTTTTGAGGAAAACAAAAGCATTAATTGGGTGTTTTTTGCAAACTACAAAGAGTATTGCACCACTCACCATCTACCTTGGTTGGTGAGATTTTTGAATTGAGCCCTATAAGGCTGGTTGTAATGGGGAGTATCATATATACTAGTAGTATCATGCATATATATGATAGTGTAGCTAGGATACTACTTCTGTAATGCATAGTATCATAAGTTAACATCTTAGGTTGCCTTACTAATTTCCATGCATCACACAAAGTAGTAGTACAACATTTAATATGACACGGTATCATGATATGATACCACATCCTCTCTTGTGTGCCACATCATCCAGAAAGTCTAGTTGGCATGCATGATACCGCTTATGATAATATACCATTACAACCAGCCTAAACCGGAAAGGAGGGAGTATGAGACTAGCCACAATGGAGAGTAGTAAACTAGTAACATACACATATCCCTAGACTATATATGTTACTACCTTCATAGTGGGTAGTAACATAAGTGTAGTGTCATGCAAAGCTTCATTTCTTAGGTTACAGACTCATATTGCATTGGGACATGTGATACTACAGTAACTAGCTAAGTTACTGAAACTATCTCTCTCCTCATTAACTTATTGCCACATAAGCAAGTTTGCTGAGTTGGAGTCGGTGTTACTGCTGAAGTTACTCCCACTGTGGCTAGTCTGATACTAGCTAGTTGTCTATGATATACTAGCTACCTCACCAAGAGCATGGTTAATAATACAGCCAAGGGTGGCTATAAGAAGTTGCCATGTCATATACAGCCAATCTCTTAGCGGGCATGTACAATAATAAGTTTTATATACGTACTAGTTTATCAATAGTTGGCCCACCTTACATTCTCACAAAGTGTCTTGGGTCTCGTGTTGCAGCTGGCTCTACTAACCAAGAGCCCGCTTCTCTTCACTTTCCTCCAACTAATAAGCACATATATATTATTCTATTCCTTAAAGCCAGACTACCCACGGTGGGAGTAACATAGGTAGTAACATCACACATATCTAGATAAAATAGATGATGTGTCAAGCAATAAATGAAGAAAGGGAGGAAAGTGGATATGTGTAATGTTACTAGCTACCTATGTTACTCCCACTGTGGGTATAGTCTTACTATAGTATGAGACTACCCACAATGGGAGTAATATAGGTAGTAACATCACACATATCTAGATAAAGTAGATGATGTGTCAAGCAATAAATGAAGAAAGAGAGGAAAGTAGTAACATAGGTAGTTACTAGTAGTATGAGTAACATCACATGTACATATCAAGGCAAGATGTGTCTATAGCCTAATAAATGAAGTGTTGCATGCTACCACACATATATGTTACTCCCCACTATAGAGGTAGTAACATAGACTAGTAACACATGGGCATGTTACTAGTCTATGTTACTACCCATTGTGGCTAGTCTGAGTAACATCACACATCTCAAGGCAAGATGAGTCTATAGCTAATAAATGAAGTATTGCATGTTACTACACATATGTTACTCCCCACTATAGAGGTAGTAACATAGACTAGTAACATTCTATGTTACTACCCATTGTCGCTAGTCTTATGTCACTCTATTGTGTACTTACTTGCTCTAATGCATAGTATCATAGAGTAGCTAGTATCATACGTAGTACTTTATTTATATTGTCATGCATGACACATAGTAGCATAAAATTTATTATGATATGGTTTCATGATATGATACTTAACCCTCCCTTTCTTCATTTAATTAATTCTATGACAGCTCTCAAAATTGCCTAGTTGGCATGCATGATACTAGCTATAATCCCCCTTACTATCAGCCTAGCAAAGGTGTATAGATCATTTGTGTGTCGCTTTGTGAGGTTTCATCCGTTTGTTCGAGAAGCGGGGAGAAGTTTCAAACATTTCGGCCGCAAGGTGCGGCCACTGGCGTAGGCCTAGTTTGTATTTTAATTACAGAAAATTCAGATGGAGTTCGGACATCATCAAACTCGATGTGTGCCTGTGGCGTGCTCTCACGACCCCGTGGAAAATTTTTGGTAAAGTTTGGCACAAGTTTTGATGACCGCTCCTTCCAAACCGGAGCATCTGACATGAAGGATCATGGTTTTCCAAAAGGAGACATGTCAATTCAAACTCCTGTGGCCGGTGACTTCATCGTTTGGCCTCATAAAAATTTCCACGGTACGCAATCACCATTATACATGGGTTTGATTTTCTGGCGCATTTCAGGTATCGTTAGCTATATTTAAGACATTTTTTGAGATTAACGTGCATTTTGTGCATAAAAATAAAATTACAACCGGAACTGCATGTGCTGCCGGAAGGGATGAGGATCGCCGGTCGATCTGGGAGCATCCAACGGTCCATACGTACGATCCGTGGGGTTTGGGTTCTGGCAAATCAGAAAGCACGACACAGATCGTGGGCGGGGTGGCGGGGTTTGGTCGGCACACTGCTTTCATCAACGAACCGTGTGCTATTCGCAAACCAGATTGCATAGTTTTGTTCACACATACTGTAGTGAGATTGATTGAGTGTGCTACCTCTATGATATAATAATAATAATAATAATAATAACAAAAAACAATTCATCTTCATTGCCTGAGCTGACAACATATCAAGGTCAACATATTAATAGTTCTTACATCAGCAGAAAACCGGGCATAACTCACAAATTCAGTACACGCGACAGTTCTAAATTGAACGAATTAAGTTGCAGGGTAGGCATAAAGACTAGTCTCACGGCTTAATTCCCATGAACATGGGGGAACTGGGATCATTAAGTTGAGCCCGGATTAACTTGGGGTTTTTGATGATTTTACGCTCCTCTGTTGCACTGGTGCATGATCCCTTGGCTGGCAACTCATCAAATTCATCGTACTCGTCCTAATCAGCAACATCGTCGACACCCAGTACCCTTGTCTTCCCATGCATCGCTAATTGACCGTTCTTATGCAAGGGTGAGGGAGTCCTAGATTAAGGGGTCCTTGGGCGTCCGGACTATGTAACATGGGCCGGACTAATGGGCTATGAAGATACAAGACACAAGACTTCTTCCCGTGTCCGGATGGGACTCTCCTTCGTGTGGATGGCAAGCTTGGCGTTCGGATATGAAGATTCCTTCCTCTGTCAACCGACTCTGTACAACCCTAGGCCCCTCCGGTGTCTATATAAACCGGAGGGTTTAGTCCGTAGAGGCAATCACAATCATACAGGCTAGGCATGTAGGGTTTAGCCATTATGATCTCGTGGTAGATCAACTCTTGTAATCCTCATATTCATAAAGATCAATCAAGCAGGAAGTAGGGCATTACCTCCATCAAGAGGGCCCGGACCTGGGTAAACATCGTGTCCGCCGTCTCCTGTTACCATCGACCTTAGACGCACAGTTCGGGACCCCCTACCCGAGATCCGCCGGTTTTGACACCGACATTGGTGCTTTCATTGAGAGTTCCACTGTGACGTCAAAGACAGGATTGATGGCTCGCCTTGTTATCAAGGACAGTATCATCTTCAGAGGAACCCTGGCTCCAGGCCAAACCCTCCGGCTGGGCTGCTTTACCATGACCGCCCGTGCGGCCGTCAAGCCGATGATGACTACTCAGATCATCGAAAATCATCTTTGTATCGACTCCGAATACTCCAAACGGATGGATCCAGTGGATTTGTCGTCTTCAAACGAACTCCTGGATCGCACCGCCGCCATGGGGGTCGCTACAAACTATGATCGGATTGGGCTTAAACCCAATAAGAGAGAAATGAAATCTCCGCCGATCGCCCATCAGATAGCGGTCGTAGAGGAGCAAAACAACTCTTCCTCTATGCTGAAGACGAACTATGTTCGGATTTCCGAACTCGAAGAATCGGATACCTGTCTATGGAACGACACTCCCAGTCCTCCAAACCTAGAGTCGGACGTTGGGCCTAAAAAATCAGTTGACATCCCGGAGCCCGAACTATTAGGCTAAGAAGTTTGTCAAACTCCAGACCCCAAATTGGGTCAGGGTTCGGATATAAAGCCACCCACCCACCACTAGCAATACTCGCCAAGAAATTCCGACCCTCCGGATATGTGAGACCTCATGTACATACGATAGCAGTCTCAGGAAGCAGTTCATCACTTTTGGGCCAGGTTCATCCTTGTTAAAGACAAGATTAAAGATTGCCGCGACGAGGACGCGATTTCATTATTCTGCGATAATTGCACAGACGAAGGAATCCTCAACGCCATCAACCGCCGTCTCGTATTACCCTTCGCTGACTTGGCAACCATAGTACAAAAGTACTGCGCAATGGAAAGCGCCTGGAAAACTCAGTCAGCTCACTGGGAACCCCCGGTTTCCATTCAACCCCTCGGGCGGGCGAAATGGGTGCACCCTCGCGTAGCACCTGACCCCATATTGAAGAAAACTAAGCCCATTACGGGACGTGGAACTGTTCTGGAGGGATCGCTCAATAAGCCATGCAAAATACACACGACGCCGGACACCGAACCAACCCACAGCCATAGAGCATGTTGGATACTCCGAGTCAGGACACCGATTCCAAGTCACACCGATCTAGCCTGTAACACCTCATATCACTTTGCGGCCTCACGCACGGTACTCCCATGGGTGTCGCCTTACCATGGCCCGGGACCGCTTGCGCCTTTTGGCTCACGTATATGACAATGTCGCTAGCATCCATATGACAGAGAACCCGGGCCGACATTGCTAGTCGTCAACCCAAAGCGGCACTAACATATGGGGACAGGCATACATGAATCAACATCGAACGTGTCGGTCAGCAGCGTGCGAATCCGGGTTGTAGCACTGGGCTAATAGGACTCCGGGAACCCGGGCTGTAGCAGGCTAAGCAGGACTCCGGATGTCACTGCGTGACATTTCCCCGAAGGGACAGACACAGGAACGAAGTGAATCACATGCCGGCCAGTCAAGTGTTCCGGAGCAGTAGTGCTGGGCTAGCAGGACTCCGGTGAACCGGGCTGTAGCGGACTACTATGGCTCATGGAACCACAAGACTACATTTCCCCATAAGAGAGGCTGCTAAGGATAGACAACTAGATTGTCGGATCCCACACATACCAAGCATTTCAATCATACACACAATATGCTCGATATGTGCAAATACAACATGGCATCACAACAAGACTCTACGACTCAGAGTATTTATTCATTAGGCTCCGAAGAGCCAGATATTACAAACATGGGTCTCATGACCCAACATTCAGAGCATACAAGTCAAAGCACATGCTGAAGCTTAACATGTCTGAGTACAGACATCTACAAATGAAAAAGGCTGAGAAGCCTGACTATTTACTGGATCCTGCCGAGGGCACAAGATCGTAGCTGAGGTATCAAGCTAAACGTCGAAGTCCACACGGAATTACTAGCGAGACTGGCGTCTCTCTGCAAAACATAAAATAGGCAAACGTGAGTACAAATGTACCCAGCAAGACTTACATCAGAACTAGCTACATATGCATCGGTATCAACAAAGGGGGGTGGTGGAGTTTGACTGCAGCAAGCCAGCTTTGACTCGGTGGCTATCCTAAACTATGACTGCAAGTAACTCTTTGAGGTGGCGCACACGAGTCCACATAATCACCATATCAATACTCCACTATGGATCCGCTCCCGTCTCCCTACGAGAACGCCATCCATAGCACTCACGCTTATCTTGCGCATTTTAGAGTATCCACTTTCACTTGTCTATGAACTGTTATAGGCAACCCAGAAGTCCTTTACCGCGGACACGGCTATTCGAATAGATGATGTTAACCTTGCAGGGGTGTACTTCGTCACACACACTCTCACCACTTACCGCCGTTTACACAGCATGTACTCGGCAACCTTCAAGCGGAAGCCCAGCGAGGGTGTCGGCCACAGCCTACCTAAACGCTCAAGTCTCTAGTCCAGGTTTATCACCTATTCAGGTTCCATCCGTAGGGAGTCCGGCTGAGGTTTCCACATACGGCCCCGAACGATGTGTGCAGGGTTCCCGAGACACCAAACGGGCGCCCGGTACACCGTGCCACGTGCCTACCGCATCACAGCCCACCCCTCGGTCAGCGCTGTCCACGGCCTCCAGCATACTACAAACACCAGAAACTACTTGCAACTCCTGGACAGAGGACAAGGGTGATTAAGAAGCCGAGAGGGTCCATTGGTTTCGGGCCCAATGCGTGGTAGTAACTGTATCATGGATCACAAACACAGAACTCAGTTCCTGAGGACGGCTTCAATGAGACAACCCACCATGTACTCCTACATGGCCTCTCACCGCTACCTTTACCAAATCGTGTTCACACACTTAGCTCACACACAGTAGGACATGTTCATCACCATTCCAATTCATCCCCGATGAATCAGACCTGACACCACTCTAAGCAATAGCAGGCATGACAAACAAGCATGAATGAGTAGGCACATCAGGGCTCAAACAACTCCTACTCATGCTAGTGGGTTTCATCTATTTACTGTGGCAATGACAGGTCATGCAGAGGATAAGGGGTTCAACTACCGCAACAAGTAACAGATGAATCGTTGTTGTCCTAATGCAGTAAAAGAGAGCAGGAGCGAGAGAGAGTGGGTTTGTAACGGAATGGACAAGGGGGGTTTTGCTTGCCTGACACTTCCGAAGATAGTATAGCTCTTCATCGGTGTCATCGATCTCATCGTCGGAATCACGACTATCGAGAGGGGACAATCACCGGCAAACAAGGAAGAACACAATCAATGCAATGCACAATATGATGCATGATCATGACATGGAAATATGACGTGATTTGGCCTAATGCAACTTGCAACAGAAAGGTTTGGGTTGATTTGAACTCAAGGTTCAAATTCAAATTCAAACTATGAATTCAAATAGTGCATTATCATGTTTTCACCTATACAGCAGGTATAACTTAGTTTGACATGCATGAAAATGATACAGATGGATAGATTGCGTTTTTCTGATAATTTTTCATATATAACTTGTTTGATTTGGAGCTACGGTTGAATTTCTATGAATTTTAGAAGTTTGCACTATTTTCTGGAATTTCCTGACTACAAATAAATCCAGAAAATGTAATACTGCGTCAGCATGACGTCATCACTGCGTCAGCGAATCAACGAGCTGGCCAGGGTCAAACCTGACCAGCGGGACCCATTGGTCAGTGACCCTGTGACATTTTGTGTCACAGACAGGTGGGGTCGGGTTAACGGACACGTCAGCGTAGTCAAAACTGACACGTGGCCCCACGGTAATTAGATTAACCTTAAACTATTTGGTTAGCCGGTTAGTTAAGCAGAGGGCCCGCATGTCAATGGCACAGGGCATCATTAGCACTAGCCTAATCGGGGTTAGGCCGGCGCTTAGCCGCCGGTGACCTCTGGCCACGGCGGAGGCACGCCGGAATCGCGGCTCCGGCGTCCATTCGACGCGCGGATGGGTGCTATGGGTAGCTAGCACTCGCGCCCATCCAATGGAACACGCGGGAGGCCGTGGGGTGGCCGGAAGCAGCGCCGGCGTTGAGGTTAGCAGCGGCCGGGGCTACGGGACCGACGAAACGACGCTGCAGTGCACGGCAGGAGCAACGGTTGAGTGTTCTAGGCTCCTGACGGCGTGCTGAGCATGGTGCAGTGCTTGGTTGCGGTCATAGCTAGCTCTGGCCACGGCGGGGATGTGGCTTGACGGCGGCGAGCTTCGGAGCTCATGAGGACGGCAGCTACAGGGTGAAATCAACGAGGTGGTTAGGGGGAAAAGGACCGGAGCCTCACAGAGATTCGAATGGCTCCGTCGTTGAGCTCGGGGAGGCATTGGACGACGCAGATCGGCGGGCGAAGTCTGGCGGCAGATGCGGCGGTGACGAGCTCGGAGGCGTCGTCACAGCGCATCCGGCGATGCATGGCTCGGCGGGGAGGTCGAGGGCGACGAGACGGAGCCTTTGGGCATGGCTGAAGAGTGAGGGCGCGGCTCTGGGCACGGTGGCACCGAACGGCGGTGACGGCACGCTCGGTGTCTACGTGAGAGAGTGAGACAGAGGAGAGGGGAGAGACCACGGGTGAGGGGGAGGGGAGAGAGACCTCTGGGCGTATCCGTGGCGCGTCTAGAAGAGCCGGCGTCGCGGTGGAAGCAGGAGCTGGCGTGCGCGCGGCGACCACGCGCCCACGGCGTCCTACTGGCGCGGGGAGGAAGACGACATGGGAGAGAAGTTGGGCTGGGCTGGCTTTGGCCAGTAGGCCACTACGGTGGTGGGGTGCAAAGTGAGGTTTCCTCTCTCTCTCTCCTTTAATTCAGTTTTTTCTATTTTGCTTTTCTGTTTTTGATTTAGTAATAATACTAAACCATTTTAAAAACTCCTGAGAAAATTTGTGGGCACTTTTAAAATATTTACTAACAGCCCTCAAATGTTTTCAAAATTATTGAAGCATTTAAAATATTTATAGCCATTAAATGCTCCAATTCAAATACTTATGATTTAATCCAAAAAAATCCAGAAATGACCTAGAAATATTGGCATCATTTTTGGCAAAGGTTTTCACCTTTATCAAAAATTATGAACATTTTCAAAGGCATTTTGGGTTAATTGAAAATATTGTTTATTTGAACCTAGTTGAATGCATTTGGTGCTAGGGTTTCAACATCGCCATTTCAAGTTTCTTTGAAAATTAAACATGATGACATGAGGAACAAGCAAAGTCAAACAAGGGCTGATCTGGGGCTGTGACAGCTCACCCCCACTAAACAAGAATCTCGTCCCGAGATTCAAGACGTGAGGTAAGAAGACAGAGGGTACACAAAGCTAACACGATCTTCGTGATCCAATTGCTCTTCGCGAAGATGTTGATCCGTTGCTTCAATTAACGTTGACGGCTTTGCTTTCGAGATCTTCATCCGACACGATGACGACAAGGGAAGCTCTATAGAAATCAATCTCCTTAAAGATCGAGCAACTCACGATCAACTCACGGAATGCGACGTTGAGTATCTCTTGAGCTGAGACTCAACACATACATCGAGAGAGGGATGAAGTGAAACAGAGAACAAAGATTCAAGTTGATAAACACAATTCCACGTTGAATAAGACGGTGCATGGTTTCAAAGTAGCGAGGAGATAATTGCCACGATTCCATAACGGGGCACCTTGGGGAAGGTGACTTGTAGAAATATTCCCTTAAGTGGCAAAAGGAATTACTTTTGATATAAATATCATTGAAACTCTTTATACTAGCCTAAGGCAAACACAACAATCGTCTGGCGGAGTTCGGGAGAACGACACACTCGGGCTAGAATGGACGATGTGGAATACCTTGTTGAAGACAACACAAGGGGTGATTTGCTTATCACCAGAAATGGTCGGAACCCCTGGTGGGACCACTTTTGAAGATGGTCCTTATTAGTAATTACTGGGAAGGGTAATCCAAGGTAGGATGGCACAATGACGGTGCAACCTGGGAACAAAAAATGCAAATGCTAGGAATGATTCTAGTAACTGGGGAAAAGCTCAACAGTAGAGAGTGAATCCACTGTTTGAAAGGTTTAGCATAACCGAAGGAAACTGGGAGCAATTCCAGTTAGTGCCGATGATAACACCTAGTGCTTGTGCGTGCTCTCAAGAACTTGAGCATTTCCATATTCATCAAGGTTTTACCAACATCCGTGTCGAGGATCCTGGCAACACATCATACTACCATGATGAATGGTGATGGAGGATGCAGGTGCAAAGGAGGACAACACTTTCTCAGATTTCACCTTAGCGAAGCCAAGGGAGCAAAATCTGGATGATCGACCGAGAGACATTTAGCACTCCGCTTCTGATGTTCTCCTTGATGTTCTAGCGTAACCCATTAGATGTGGTTTGGTATCTTGAACATCAAGTAGTAGGTCGGACTTCGGGAGCGTAGGAATCCATAAGGAATAACTAGTGGAATAAATCCTAAGAAATCCTTATGGGGAGGTGGCCAACTTACTCAATCAAGATACTACCATAATAGGTCTTCCGGCTGGGTGTGTTGGCCACGACATCCACTTTACCGGTTATCGAGAGACCAATATTATAATTCTCGGAAAATGTTCCAACCATCATATCTGCCCGAGATTCAGATCTGGTTGGTGTCAGGATATTCCAGACTCATCAAGTCTAGAAGGAAAATGAAAGTTTGCAACACAAATCGACGAGATGACGTTGCGAGATTCTCAGGGGATGAACTACGATAGCAAGCTCCAAAACATGAGCTGGTTCTGCTACAAACACATGTGAACACGCTGTCCCAGACAAGCATGACCACATAGTAGTCTTATGATAAAACACTACCGAGTTCAGGTGGGGAACCATCATCTAGGGTAACGAAGTCTTGTGCATGACCTAGGATTTGCACAACAACTCCTTTTCCTTGAACAAATCAATCAGTGGCTTAGTGTGCTAGAGAATTCATATGGAATGAAGATGATCAGTCTAACAGACCACGGAATACTTCGCACGTGCATAACTGACTTGGGATGATTCCAAAAGAGGCAACATTGACTTTCTCAAATCCACGACGGCAACTTGCATCAGATGCACGTGAATTAGAGGAAGTCACTACTTTCATCCAAACATATGCCTCATGAACGGAACACGAAGATAATGCTTATAAAGTTTCCAATACTAGCTGGATGTTCAACACGAGTCATGGAGAAGGTAGCAGTGTTGCTGATGGGCTCAACAACAATTCATCCAGGTTTCCATGGAGATGGAATTCCATAATTATGTGAACAAGTGATAGCATTGGTCAGACCCAAAAGATATAATGGTGTATGCTTGAGGGATCAACCACGAGTAAGACAACATTATGAACATCGTTGGTTCTGATTTGATTTGATGATAGCCCATACTCAAATCAAAGTCTTGATACAACAATAGGTCCAACAACTCATCACAGGGACCAATCGATGAAGATATCATCTATCTTCAACACACGCAAATATATCCCTTGAAATGAACTAAGCTGGCAAGCTTTTATCTTCCAACTCTCCAAGTTGTTGTTTAGCTTGACCAACTAGCTCAGGGGTATCGAACACGGATTTTTGGAGAAGGGGTGGTTTACAAGAAACCAACTTGATCACGAATTCATCATAGTGGTCAGGTGACAACCTGGTGATACTCCCGAGAAGATATTCGGAAAATCACGTACCACCGATATGTTACTAGGCTTGAGAACAATCTTGCCTTTCAGAGCAAGACGATATGATCAAATAAGCAAGGGATTGAATAATCCTAACTCATTGATCAAAGAGTGCACCGGAAATAAGGACTGGGTAGCACGATCAACCTTAGGATATGATTCAGTAACCAACACGCTAAGGATGAAATTATTGTCCTTTAACTACCAAGCAACTGAGTTGCTAGGAGTATTGATTTCACACATCATAGTTCACTTGTCGGCATTCCGGTTGCAACAACACGGGACCAAGAAATGAGTGATGATGGCGAGGAGTATCACTGCGTCAAGAATTCATAAGAGGTGGTGCAATTCTCCTGACATTCTTGACATAAAGATGGTAACACTCCAGGGTAGAACAGAACAAAAGCTGGTTAGGCATTTGATCTGCGGAATACAACTACCTTGACCCAATCCCAGAGAGGGACGAGGTACTGGAGTTTGTTTCTCCTAGTCATTCCGGATTAGAATGGCTTGACAGACCACAAGAATAATAGGCATCGATAACACAAATGCACAATTACTCCTGACTATCAATTGATAGACGAGGGCCAGAAAATAACTAAGGAGGGACAACCCAAAGGAACATATGTTTTTCTGAGTTGTGGATGCATGGATTAGTATGTCGAGCAATTTCAACATATTTCTTCTGGACAACCCATGCAGAGGAGGAAGGACTGGCAGAGTCACAATATGAATGGAGTACTCCTCAAGAGCGCCCTGGTTGTGATCTTTTGGTTAAAAGAAGTTCTGCCATAATGGTTCATGGTATTTGGAAGAAGGAAATACCACGGACCTCGAAGACTATCGCAAAGGTTACTAATATCTTGAGGGAACTAGCAAATACTAACAACATGAAGTGGGGTGAATCTCGGGTTCAAACCCCAGGAGTAGAATACCTACTAACTAAATGGCATCACGGGATGCTTTCGAGAATGATGGCCAGAATCATCACACCGGGAACACAAAACATAGCTAGTTTACTAGGTAATCTTCTAAGACACCTAGGGTCGTAATAATAACTCCAACATATATGCCGAGGCAATAGAATACCTCAACTCAGCAATTAGTGTGATTAACCTGGCCTAAAAGAACAACGAAACCAGAGGGAAAAGATTTTGCAAATGTATCAGATGGTTTAGAAACCTGGGATGACTCGGACAGCATAACGGCTGTAAATGCTCAGAAAAAGATTTGAGTCATTCACAAGGATTTGCATAGTCACTTAACAACATCATATCAAGGTTCTGGTTCAACTGACAACATACTGAAAGTAGTAGAAACTAAACAGGGGCTTGAATCCAACAATCCTATGAGTCTACGGATTAGTAACACGTGATCCTGATAGAAAGATGAGAAGGCCTAGTTCTTAATCCCCGTAGAAGAGAAGAGAGTGACTCAGATCAGAAGGCCATAAGGTAAAGGAGTAAAAAGAGCCCTACGTTCCCTCCCACAATCAATTCCCTTATATAACTAAAGCATTTCTAGACTCAACTTCGACCAGTTTGGCTTGGTAATCCTACAGGCAGTCAGGCTCTGATACCAACGCTGTCAGGACCCCGATTCCAAGTCACACCGATCTAGCCTGTAACACCTCATATCACTTTGCGGCCTCACGCACGGTACTCCCACGGGTGTCGCCTTACCATGGCCCGGGACCGCTTGCGCCTTTTGGCTCGCGTATATGACAATGTTGCTAGCATCCATATGATAGAGAACCCGGGCCGACATGGCTAGTCGTGAACCCAAAGCGGCACTAACGTATGGGGACAGGCATACATGAATCAACATCGAACGTGTCGGTCAGCAGCGTGCGAATCCGGGCTGTAGCACTAGGCTAACAGGACTCCGGGAACCCGGGCTGTAGCAGGCTAAGCAGGACTCCGGATGTCACCGCGTGACATTTCCCCGAAGGGACAGACACAGGAACGAAGTGAATCACATGCCAGCCAGTCAAGTGTTCCGGAGCAGTAGTGCTGGGCTAGCAGGACTCCGGTGAACCGGGCTGTAGCGGACTACTATGGCTCATTGAAGCACAAGACTACATTTCCCCATAAGAGAGGCTACTAAGGATAGACAACTAGATTGTCGGATCCCACACATACCAAGCATTTCAATCATACACACAATATGCTCGATATGTGCAAATACAACATGGCATCACAACAAGACTCTACGACTCAGAGTATTTATTCATTAGGCTCCGAAGAGCCAGATATTACAAACATGGGTCTCATGACCCAACATTCAGAGCATACAAGTCAAAGCACATGCGGAAGCTTAACATGTCTGAGTACAGACATCTACAAATGAAAAAGGCTGAGAAGCCTGACTATTTACTGGATCCTGCCGAGGGCACAAGATCGTAGCTGAGGTATCAAGCTAAACGTCGAAGTCCACACGGAACTACTAGAGAGACTGGCGTCTCTCTGCAAAACATAAAATAGGCCAACGTGAGTACAAATGTACCCAGCAAGACTTACATCAGAACTAGCTACATATGCATCGGTATCAACAAAGGGGGGTGGTGGAGTTTGACTGCAGCAAGCCAGCTTTGACTCGGTGGCTATCCTAAACTATGACTGCAAGTAACTCTTTGAGGTGGCGCACACGAGTCCACATAATCACCATATCAATACTCCACTATGGATCCGCTCCCGTCTCCCTACGAGAACGCCATCCATAGCACTCACGCTTATCTTGCGCATTTTAGAGTATCCACTTTCACTTGTCTATGAACTATTATAGGCAACCCAGAAGTCCTTTACCGCGGACACGGCTATTCGAATAGATGATGTTAACCCTGCAGGGGTGTACTTCGTCACACACGCTCTCACCACTTACCGCCGTTTACACAACATGTACTCGGCAACCTTCAACCGGAAGCCCAGCGAGGATGTCGGCCACAGTCTACCTAAACGATCAAGTCTCTTGTCCAGGTTTATCGCCTATTCAGGTTCCATCCGCAGGGAGTCCGGCCGAGGTTTCCACATACGGCCCCGAACGATGTGTGCAGGGTTCCCGAGACACCAAAAGGGCGCCCGGTACACCGTGCCACGTTCCTACCGCATCACAGCCCACCCCTCGGTCAGCACTGTCCACGGCCTCCAGCATACTACAAACACCAGAAACTACTTGCAACTCCTGGATAGAGGACAAGGGTGATTAAGAAGCCGAGAGGGTCCATTGGTTTCGGGCCCAATGCGTGGTAGTAACTGTATCATGGATCACAAATACAGAACTCGGTTCCTGAGGACGGCTTCAATGAGACAACCCACCATGTACTCCTACATGGCCTCTCACCGCTACCTTTACCAAATCGTGTTCACACACTTAGCTCACACACAGTAGGACATGTTCATCACCATTCCAATTCATCCCCGATGAATCAGACCTGACACCACTCTAAGCAATAGCAGGCATGACAAACAAGCATGAATGAGTAGGCACATCAGGGCTCAAACAACTCCTACTCATGCTAGTGGGTTTCATCTATTTACTGTGGCAATGACAGGTCATGCAGAGGATAAGGGGTTCAACTACCGCAACAAGTAACAGATGAATCGTTATTGTCCTAATGCTGTAAAAGAGAGCAGGAGCGAGAGAGAGTGGGTTTGTAACGGAATGGACAAGGGGGGTTTTGCTTGCCTGACACTTCCGAAGATAGTATAGCTCTTCATCGGTGTCATCGATCTCATCGTCGGAATCACGGCTATCGAGAGGGGACAATCACCGGCAAACAAGGAAGAACACAACCAATGCAATGCACAATATGATGCATGATCATGACATGGCAATATGACGTGATTTGGCCTAATGCAACTAGCAACAGAAAGGTTTGGGTTGATTTGAACTCAAGGTTCAAATTCAAATTCAAACTATGAATTCAAATAGTGCATTATCATGTTTTCACCTATACAGCAGGTATAACTTAGTTTGACATGCATGAAAATGATACAGATGGATAGATTGCATTTTTCTGATAATTTTTCATATATAACTTGTTTGATTTGGAGCTACGGTTGAATTTCTATGAATTTTAGAAGTTTGCACTATTTTCTGCAAATTCCTGACTAAAAATAAATCCAGAAAATGTAATACTGCGTCAGCATGATATCATCACTGCGTCAGCGAGTCAACGGGCTGGCCAGGGTCAAACCTGACCAGCGGGACCCACTGGTCAGTGACCCTGTGACATTTTGTGTCACAGACAGGTGGTGTCGGGTCAACGGACACGTCAGCGTAGTCAAAACTGACACGTGGCCCCACGGTAATTAGATTAACCTTATACTATTTGGTTAGCCGGTTAGTTAAGCAGAGGGCCCGCATGTCAATGGCACAGGGCATCATTAGCACTAGCCTAATCGGGGTTAGGCCGGCGCTTAGCCGCCGGTGACCTCTGGCCACGGCGGAGGCACGCCGGAATCGCGGCTCCGGCGTCCATTCGACGCGCGGATGGGTGCTATGGGTAGCTAGCACTCGCGCCCATCCAATGGAACACGCGGGAGGCCGTGGGGTGGCCGGAAGCAGCGCCGGCGTTGAGGTTAGCGGCGGCCGGGGCTACGGGACCGACGGAACGACGCTGCAGTGCACAACAGGAGCAACGGTTGAGTGTTCTAGGCTCCTGACGGCGTGCTGAGCATGTTGCAGTGCTTGGTTGCGGTCATAGCTAGCTCTGGCCATGGCGGCGATGTGGCCTGACGGCGGCGAGCTTCGGAGCTCATGAGGACGGCAGCTACAGGTTGAAATCGACGAGGTGGTTAGGGGGAAAAGGACCGGAGCCTCACAGAGATTCGAACGGCGCCGTCGTTGAGCTCGGGGAGGCATTGGACGACGCAGATCGGCGGGCGAAGTCTGGCGGCAGATGCGGCGGTGACGAGCTCGGAGGCGTCGTCACAGGGCGTCCGGCGATGCATGGCTCGGCGGGGAGGTCGAGGGCGACGAGACGGAGCCTTTGGGCATGGCTGAAGAGTGAGGGCGCGGCTCTGGGCACGGTGGCAGTGAACGGCGGTGACGGCACGCTCGGTGTCTGTGTGAGAGAGTGAGACAGAGGAGAGGGGAGAGACCACGGGTGAGGGGGAGGGGAGAGAGACCTCTGGGCGTCTCCGTGGCGCGTCTAGAAGAGCCGGCGTCGCGGTGGAAGCAGGAGCTGGCGTGCGCGCGGCGACCACGCGCCCACGGCGTCCTACTGGCGCGGGGAGGAAGACGACAGGGGAGAGAAGTTGGGCTGGGCTGGCTTTGGCCAGTAGGCCACTACGGTGGTGGGCTGCACAGTGAGGTTTCCTCTCTCTCTCTCTCTCTTTTAATTCAGTTTTTTCTATTTTGCTTTTCTGTTTTTGATTTAGTAATAATACTAAACCATTATAAAAACTCCTGAGAAAATTTGTGGGCACTTTTAAAATATTTACTAACAGCCCTCAAATGTTTTCAGAATTATTGAAGCATTTAAAATATTTATAGCATTAAATGCTCCAATTCAAATACTTATGATTTAATCCAAAAAAAAATCCAGAAATGACCTAGAAATATTGGCATCATTTTTGGCAGATGTTTTCACCTTTATCAAAAATTATGAACATTTTCAAAGGCATTTTGGGTTAATTGAAAATATTGTTTATTTGAACCTAGTTGAATGCTGGTGCTAGGGTTTCAACATCCCCATTTCAAGTTTCTTTGAAAATTAAACATGATGACATGAGGAACAAGCAAAGTCAAACAAGGGCTGATCTGGGGCTGTGACAGCTGGCAAATGGCCAGGGGCGGCAAGGATATCCTCACCAAAGACACCCCCGAGCAACATCCCCCGGAGGACGGCGACCTGAGAGTATTGACGGTCTTCGAGACTTCGCTTCAAACAATCGGCACAAGAGGATACTTCGCGACCTCGCCGAAGTCTGCCAAGTCGCAGCAATAAACCCCTAGAACGACACGGCCATAACTTTCAATGCCCGTGACGAACTAAGATTCCGTTCAGTCCGGGCACCAGCTGCCTCGGTCCTCAATCCAATTGTGGATGGCTTTCGGCTCACTAAAGTGCTCATGGACGGCGGCAGCAGGCTAAACCTCATCTACAAGGACACACTCAATAAAATGGAAATAGACAGGAGCCGCATCGAGCAAAGTAATAAGATGAGGACATCAATACCATTGTTACACCCACAACCCCTGCTACTATACATACTGGACCGATTACTAGAGCTCGCGCACGCAAATTAAATTACCTGGTACTTTCGTTTCTTGGTAATGACTCTAATGTTCATGAGAATATGATGATGCCTAAATTGGATACATTTGTTTTGCTTACAAATGAAGGGCCTAGCTTGGGGAAGGATGAACATTGGAGCAAAAACAAGCATGGAGTTGATGGCATGCGCAAGGGAAACAAGAACGGAGTTTCAAGTGATGATTTCAGGACTTTGAAGCCACCACGCATGAAACCTTGGACGAAATATACAAGATGCCACTTCATAGTATTCTTCCAGAGGCTATTCTAAGTGTTGCGTCACCTTATTATTGGGCTAGGCCCATGTAATTTCGAAATACTTAATATAGGATGTTTTTAGAGTCCGTATGTGTGGGGAAACAAGAGTTCGGGTTGGTTTCGGACGCCTCCCTCAAGGGCCACGAAATTCCCCCCTCTTCCTCCATATATACAGCCCTTAGGGCGACGTTTAGACTTTGGGTTTTGTTTAGATTAAAAGTTCGCCATAGCTGCAACTTCGTGCACTTCGCTTGTGTTCAGTGACCAGATAAAGGCGTCATAGAACCCCACCTTCATCAATAAAGCTTTCCTCTTATATTCGCAATATCCAGATTGCATCTTAGTTTCTTGCTTGTTCTTCGTTTGCTCGCAGGAAACATTTACCTTACCTAACATCATATTTTTGTTCGAATGAAAACATGAGTTCATCATTTCGCCTCCAATTTTTTTCCATGGTAAGAAATCGTGAGTATAGTGGAGTGTCATATACTACTATCATGAATATACAGTACATATGATACTAGTGTATGATACTACCTCTAATTAATTATAGCGCATAGTATCATATATAGATCATATTTATTGCCATGCATGACACAAATTAGCATCGCATTTAACATGATACGGTATCTACCTACTATATGTTACTCTAACCCTCTTTATATATATTTAATTCTTTGCCACATCGGAATACTTGCTATTTCTGAGTGCATGACATCATCGGCTATGATACCACCACTATTGCCATGCATGACACAAAGTAGTATATAGCATTTATTATATATATATATGTTACGGTATCTACCTATGTTACTGCTTCTTTGCCACATCATCATATTTTCCATTCCCGGGTGCATGATACCGGATATGATACCCCCACTATGGCCACCCTAATAAGGTTGGTCGTAATATGGGAGTATCAAGCGGTATGATGCATGCCAATTAGACTTTTTGGATGATGTGTGATACGTCTCCAACGTATCTATAATTTTTTATTGTTCCATGCTATTATATTATCTCTTTTGGATGTTTAATGGGCTTTACTAAGCACTTTTATATTATTTTTGGGACTAACCTACTAACCGAAGGCCCAGTGCAAATTGCTGTTTTTTTTGCCTATTTCAGTGTTTCGTAGAAAAGGAATATCAAATGGAGTCCAAACGGAATGAAACCTTCGGGAGACTTATTTTTGGAACAAACGTGATCCAGAGGACTTGGAGTGGACGTCAAGAAAGAAGTGAGGAGGCCACGAGGCAGGGAGGCGCACCTACCCCCCTAGGCGCCCCCACCCTCGTGGGCCCCTCGCAGCTCCACCGACCTACTTCTTCCTCCTATATGTACCCATATACCCTGAAAACATCCAGGAACACCACGAAACCCTATTTCCACCGCTGCAACCTTCTGTACCCGTGAGATCCCATCTTGGGGCCTTTTCCGGAGCTCCGCCGGAGGGGGAATCGATCATGGAATGCTTATACATCCACACCATAGCCTCTCCGATGATGTGTGAGTAGTTTACCACAGACCTTCGGGTCCATAGTTATTAGCTAGATGGCTTCTTCTCTCTCTTTGGATCTCAATACAAAGTTCTCCTCGATCTTCTTGGAGATCTATTCGATGTAATTCTTTTGCGTGTGTTTGTCGAGATCTGATGAATCGTGGGTTTTTGATCAAGATTGTCTATGAACAATATTTGAATCTCCTCTGAATTCTTTTATGTATGATTGGTTATCTTTGCAAGTCTCTTCAAATTATTAGTTTGGTTTGGCCTACTAGATTGATCTTTCTTGCAATGGGAGAAGTGCTTAGCTTTGGGTTGAATCTTGCGGGGTCCTTTCCCAGTGCTAGCAGGGGCAGCAACGCACATATTGTATTGTTGCCATCGAGGATAAAAAGATGGGGTTGATATCATATTGCTTGAGTTTATCCCTCTACATCATGTCATCTTGCCTAATGGGTTACTCCGTTCTTATGAACTTAATACTCTAGATGCATGCTGGATAGCGGTCGATGTGTGGAGTAATATTAGTAGATGCAGAATCGTTTCGGTCTACTTGTCGCGGATGTGATGCCTATATACATGATCATGCCTAGATATTCTCATAATTATGCACTTTTCTATAAATTTCTCGACAGTAATTTGTTCACCCACCGTAATACTTATGCTATCTTGAGAGAAGCCACTAGTGAAACCTATGGCCCCCGGGTCTATTCTCCACCATATAAGTTTCCAATCTATTTTTACTTTGCATTCTTTACTTTCCATTTATATTATAAAAATACCAAAAATATTTATGTTATTATCTCCATCAGATCTCACTTTTGTAAGTGGCCATGAAGGGATTGACAACCCCTTTATCGCGTTGGTTGCAAGGTTCTTATTTGTTTGTGTAGGTACGAGGCGACTTGCGTGTAGTCTCCTACTGGATTGATACCTTGGTTCTCAAAAACTGAGGGAAATACTTATGCTACTTTGCTGCATCACCCTTTCCTCTTCAAGGGAAAAACCAACGCAAGATCGAGAGGTAGCAAGAAGTATTTCTGGCGCCGTTGCTGGGGAGATCTACGCCAAGTCAAGACATACCAAGTACCCATCACAACTCTTATCCCTCGCATTGCATTATTTGCCATTTGCCTCTCGTTTTCCTCTCCCCCAGTTCGCCCTTGCCATTTTATTCGCCCTCTTTTCCGTTTGCTTTTTCTTCGCTTGCTTCTTGCTGCCTGTTTGCCCTAATGGCTCTGCCTAAAAACATTGATCCTTACCTTAAAAGGTTGGAAGAAATTGAAAACAACATCAGAAGCTTTATGACTTTGTAATTTGAGAATAATTTCTTTAGAAATGAGCTTAAAGAACAAAAAATCTTTATGGAGTACATGAATAAAGAGCTTGATGATATGTCTAAGGAATTTTATGGTTCGAAATCTCGCTCATCTTGAAAAATTAATAGCCCAAATTTCGGATAAGCAGGCCACCTTAGTCAATAAGATGGCCGCCAAACTGGAAGATCTAGAAGGTAATAGGGATGAATATCTAAAAGTAATTGAATTATTACCTATTAAATCTTTCTTTTGCAATATGAATCTTAATAATGATGGGAATGGAGATGAGTCAACTTTAGTTAAAAGGCGTCCCAATGATTCGGAGTTTTTAGATCTTGATGCAAAAATTTGTAAAAGTGGGATTGAAGATGTCAAAACTTTACATAGCAATGAACCCACTAATTTGGATTTCAAGGAATTTAATTATGATAATTGTTCTTTAATAGATTGTATTTCCTTGTTGCAATCCTTGTTAAATTCTCCTCATTCTTATAGTCAAAATAAAGCTTTTACTAAACATATCGTTGATGCTTTAATGCAGTCTTATGAAGAAAAGCTTGAATTGGAAGTTTCTATCCCTAGAAAACTTTATGATGAGTGGGAACCTACTATTAAAATTAAAATTAAAGATCATGAGTGCTACGCTTTGTGTGATTTGGGTGCTAGTGTTTCCACGATCCCAAAAACATTGTGTGATGTGTTAGGTTTCCGTGAATTTGATGATTGTTCTTTAAACTTGCACCTTGCGGATTCCACCATTAAGAAACCTATGGGAAGAATTAATGATGTTCTTATTGTTTCAAATAGGAGTTATGTGCCCGTAGATTTCATTGTTCTTGATATA
This sequence comes from Aegilops tauschii subsp. strangulata, assembly GCF_002575655.3. Classification (NCBI taxonomy): domain Eukaryota; kingdom Viridiplantae; phylum Streptophyta; class Magnoliopsida; order Poales; family Poaceae; genus Aegilops; species Aegilops tauschii. Next base: position 175,519,852 of record NC_053039.3, read on the forward strand.
GATTGCAATCCTTCATGTCCTATTATTCTTGGTAGACCTTTCCTTAGAACGATTGGTGCAATTATTGATATGAAGGAAGGAAATATTAGATTCCAATTCCTGTTAAGGAAAGTCATGGAACACTTCCCTAGGAAGAAAATTAAATTACCTTATGAATCTATTATGAGAGGAACTTATGGATTGCATACCAAAGATGATAATATACCTAGATCTATTCTTGCTTTTGTGCCTAGCTAGGGGCGTTAAACGATAGCGCTTGCTGGGAGGCAACCCAATTTATTTTTGTTTCTTGATTTTTGGTTCTGTTTATTAATAAATAATTCATCTAGCTTCTTTTTAGATGTGGTTTTATGTTCTAATTAGTGTTTGTGCCAAGTAGAACCTTTGGGAAGACTTGGGTGAAGTATTTATGATCTTGCTGTAAAAAACAGAAACTTTAGCTCTCACGAGATTAGCTACAACTTTTTACTGGAGAGAGATATTTAGTTGATTCTTTTTGTAGATGATTAATAGACAAATTCTTCACGTTCAGAAACTTAGTTTAGAATTTTTGGAGTTACAGAAGTATATGTTTGATCCAGATTACTACAGATTGTTCTGTTTTTGACAGATTCTGTTTTTCGTGTGTTGTTTGCTTATTTTGATGAATCTATGGCTAGTATCGGAGGGTATGAACCATAGATAAGTTGTAATACAGTAGCTTTAACACCAATATAAATAAAAAATTAGTTCATTACATTACCTTATGATGGTGATTTGCTTTCTTATACTAACGGAGCTCATGAGATTTTCTGTTAAGTTTTGTCTTATGAAGTTTTCAAGTTTTGGGTAAAGATTTGATGGATTGTGGAATAAGGAGTTGCAAGAGCCTAAGCTTGGGGATTCCCAAGGAACCCCAAGGTAAAATTCAAGGACAACCAAAAGCCTAAGCTTGGGGATGCCCCGGAAGGCATCCCCTCTTTCGTCTTCGTCTATCGGTAACTTTACTTGAGGCTATATTTTTATTCACCACATGATATGTGTTTTGCTTGGAGCGTCTTGTATGATTTGAGTCTTTGTTTTTAGTTTCCCACAATCATCCTTGCTGTACACACCTTTTGGGAGAGACACACATGAATTGGAATTTATTAGAATACTCTATGTGCTTCACTTATATCTTTTGAGCTAAATAGTTTTTGCTCTAGTGCTTCACTTATATCTTTTAGAGCACGGTGGTGGTTTTATTTTATAGAAATTATTGATCTCTCATGCTTCACTTGTATTATTTTGAGAGTCTTTTAGAACAGCATGGTAGTTTGCTTTGGCTATAAAATTAGTCCTAATATGATGAACATCCAAGATGGGTATGATAAAAACTATCATATAGAGTGCATTGAATACTATGAGAAGTTTGATACTTGATAATTGTTTTGAGATATGAAGATGGTGATATAGAGTGCATTGCTCGGTGAGATTTTACAGTTTTTCGTAGTTTAGATCGAGTCTGTTCTTCATACCTACAGTCCACGAAAAAGCCACAAAAAAATTAGGGTTAGTTCATCATATCCGAACTAGTCTGAGCCTTTGCATAATCTTTTAGGGTTTTTGCTTGGTTGAATTTGCGGTTGCATCGTCGTGTCAAGTTGCTGGTCTTAGAGTATAGTCTTTTAGAGTTTCGAGTTCTGGTCATAAGTTGTCACGCCGCCGCCGCACCATCATCATCGCCCCTGCCATCTACCACCACCGCTTATCCGCCACTGCTCTGAATCCGTATCCATATACAACCACCAATCCGTATCCATATACCACCACCGATCCATATCCATATACCACCACCGCTACCATATACCACCATCGCTGCCATATCCTACCACCATATATCCACCACCAATCTGACTTCTTTTCATATTAGGTTTGTTTTCGAGATACTTTTATTTTCCGTTTCGTGTTTCCTTGCCTGAGTAGGTCTCGGAAAAAAAGAGTCTGGAAAAAAACGAGTCTGGAGACCCCCGGGCAGTTTTTAGGCCAAAATTTCGGCGACCAACGGCGCATTGTCCAAGAAGAGGCCATCTTCCAAGAAGGGTGGGCAAACCCAGGATGTTGCACATTTTAATGTACCTTCATAATGTGTATGGACGCCCTTCAGTCTGTCTTTCATTCCAGATAGATCAGATATAGCATCATCACAAGCAGCTGAAGTCTCAGTGTCGATGGGGTCAGCTGATGCACAGCTACTCTTGTACAGTGTTGTCGCGCAATAAGCAGCATCATCCATGCCCGCCTCCCCTCCCATCTACTGGCTATCTGTCAGTATTAGAGTCTTCTGCATCATCATTGACTCCTCAACATCCTTTCGAACAGCTGGATAAATCTGCTTCTTCAACTTTTCAAACAATGCATTCTGCTACATTTCACTCCTCGCTTTTTCATGTTGAGCCTCTCTTCTTGCTGAGTGTGAAAGCCCTCTTGTGCGGGACATTAACACCTATACCCCTTGCACGGCCAGGGGGCTCTTTTATTTCCAGAGCAATGGACAGAATGTCACATGGCCCTGAGTTCCTGTAGAACCTTCCAGGGATCTTGGAAGCCTCTACCATCACTTCATACCGTTTGGCGTCACGTGCGTTTTGAAAGTAATAAGTTTCGTCATCACGCCTCTTTGCACGTGCCCGCAAGTAGTCTCTGGCGCGTTCGCCCCTGATTTCACTAAAGGCCGGATTCCCACCCACTTCTACTACTTCTTTGTCCTCCTGTTCCCATATCAGTTTCATGTCGTAGTATCCTGCCAAACCCTGGAGTGTATGTTCTTCTTCTGAAGTTCAGATTGCTTGAAACTCTTCTCAGCAAACTCTGGAGTTGCCCTGACCCTTTTGAATTCTGCCCAGTCTGCCTTTGAAATTTGGGGGTATGCGGGGATTGGGTCCTTGCCTTCACTCAAGTACTTCTTGTACAGCACGTGCTTCCAGTTTCTCCAAGCATCCCTAGCCTTCTTCAGTGCAGCGTGTTCCACCTGCATTCTCCACTGCTCTGGAACGTTGAAGTGATCCATGATCTCCCGGACTATCCTTCGCCGTGTTTCTGTGTCAGCCTTCCGAAACCCCGACAGATTAATGTTGAGCCTTGTCCTGCCAACAAATCCACACACACTCCTGAACCTCATGCGTGCTTTATCTGGTTTAGTTGGAGCCCAGGACTTTAAATCAATCTCGGTTACTTCATATACACCTTTAGGCTGGTGTGTGGGCTTCCTTGGAGCATTCCTCCGTGTCCTGAACGAAAGGGTAATTGCTGCAGCTCTAACCCATTCAAGACTACTTGATCCCTCACAATCTGTTGAAGACCTAGGGTTGTCCGAATCAGATGAAGATACATGGCCTGAATGAGTGCTGTCGCTGCTACTAGGCATCTACAGAGAACACATGCGAAACTCAGGAAAGGAGGATAAGCATAAAACTAACAACTTGGTATCAAGCTTTCTAAACATGCCATGCAATAATTTAGAAAATGTACGGCTAATTTGTTAAGTTTGTGTGACTCGGGCGCCCGAGATCTGTAAATAGGCAGTAACTTATTGGAACAAATACAGCTTATATGTAGTAAGGAAGGTTGATAATGAACATATATACGCTCTCCGTTATTTTATAGCCAATTTGGGAACATACGGAACAAAATTGGAAGAGGGGTTGCGAGGAAATATGCCTCCCCAATAGTAACTAACAGGCTTCTTAATGCAAACCCGGCCGGACCACAAGAGAGGTGAGGGTTACTGCATCGATTTGCTTGAGGGTGGCTGGCGAGCAAACGAAGACGGCGAGGCACAGGCCGCCGCGTGTTGGGAACGACAGTGGAGGTAGGCTTGACACCGAAGAGCGCGCACATGGCCGGGGTGAGCACGGCGGCACCGGAGAGGGTTCTGCTGTGGATCTGGGGGAGGGGGAGCTGGCGAAGGAGATTGGGTGGACTAGTTGAGTGAAACGCGAGCAGACGGTGGGTGGGTGTTGGCGGCCTAGGTGAAAAGGGTGAAAAATATCCCCTGTCGCCGCGCCCGCGGAAAGGCCTATGCAAACGGTTGCCTCTAAGCGCTCGTGTGCACAAACAGAATAATTTCGTTTGAAATGAAGACGTAGTGATGTTGAAATGAAGACGTGAGTTCATCGTTTCACCTCTAAATGTTTCGCACGTAAACCAATCACAATTTTACCACGGGTTTGATTTGCTGGCGCATTTCAGGTCTCATGTGCTATATGTAAGACATTTTTTGGCATTTACCATGCATGTTGGCATATAAATCAATTCCTAACCGGACTGCATTTCTTGTCGAAAGGGACGAGGATTGCTGTTCGATCTGGGAGCATCCAATGGTGCAGATGTACGATCTGTGGGGTTTGGGTTCTGGCCAATCAGAACGCATGACTCAGATTGCGCACGCAGCGAGGGTGGGTCATCGGCCACGGTTTGGTAGGCACACGGCTTTCGTGTGTGAACCATGTGCTATTTGAAAACATTTTTTTGGGAGGGGCTACTTGAAAACAGGCACATGTGTTGTCGAAAGGGATGAGGATTGCAGTTCGATCAAGGAGAATCCAATGGTGCAGACGTATGATCTGTGGGGTTTGGGTTCTGGCCAATCAGAACGCACGACTTAGATTGCGCGCATGGCAGAGGGGTGGGGGGTGCATCGGCCACGGTTTAGTGGACACACGGCTTCCATGAGTAAATCGTGTGCTCTTTAAAAACATTTACCTTACCTAACATCATATTTTTGTTCGAATGAAAACATGAGTTCATCATTTCGCCTCCAATTTTTTTCCATGGTAAGAAATCGTGAGTATAGTGGAGTGTCATATACTACTATCATGAATATACAGTACATATGATACTAGTGTATGATACTACCTCTAATTAATTATAGCGCATAGTATCATATATAGATCATATTTATTGCCATGCATGACACAAATTAGCATCGCATTTAACATGATACGGTATCTACCTACTATATGTTACTCTAACCCTCTTTATATATATTTAATTCTTTGCCACATCGGAATACTTGCTATTTCTGAGTGCATGACATCATCGGCTATGATACCACCACTATTGCCATGCATGACACAAAGTAGTATATAGCATTTATTATATATATATATATGTTACGGTATCTACCTATGTTACTGCTTCTTTGCCACATCATCATATTTTCCATTCCCGGGTGCATGATACCGGATATGATACCCCCACTATGGCCACCCTAATAAGGTTGGTCGTAATATGGGAGTATCAAGCGGTATGATGCATGCCAATTAGACTTTTTGGATGATGTGTGATACGTCTCCAACGTATCTATAATTTTTTATTGTTCCATGCTATTATATTATCTCTTTTGGATGTTTAATGGGCTTTACTAAGCACTTTTATATTATTTTTGGGACTAACCTACTAACCGAAGGCCCAGTGCAAATTGCTGTTTTTTTTGCCTATTTCAGTGTTTCGTAGAAAAGGAATATCAAACGGAGTCCAAACGGAATGAAACCTTCGGGAGACTTATTTTTGGAACAAACGTGATCCAGAGGACTTGGAGTGGACGTCAAGAAAGAAGTGAGGAGGCCACGAGGCAGGGAGGCGCACCTACCCCCCTAGGCGCCCCCACCCTCGTGGGCCCCTCGCAGCTCCACCGACCTACTTCTTCCTCCTAATTGTACGAATATACCCTGAAAACATCCAGGAACACCCCGAAACCCTATTTCCACCGCTGCAACCTTCTGTACCCGTGAGATCCCATCTTGGGGCCTTTTCCGGAGCTCCGCCGAAGGGGGAATCGATCATGGAATGCTTATACATCCACACCATAGCCTCTCCGATGATGTGTGAGTAGTTTACCACAGACCTTCGGGTCCATAGTTATTAGCTAGATGGCTTCTTCTCTCTCTTTGGATCTCAATACAAAGTTCTCCTCGATCTTCTTGGAGATCTATTCGATGTAATTCTTTTGCGTGTGTTTGTCGAGATCTGATGAATCGTGGGTTTTTGATCAAGATTGTCTATGAACAATATTTGAATCTCCTCTGAATTCTTTTATGTATGATTGGTTATCTTTGCAAGTCTCTTCAAATTATTAGTTTGGTTTGGCCTACTAGATTGATCTTTCTTGCAATGGGAGAAGTGCTTAGCTTTGGGTTGAATCTTGCGGGGTCCTTTCCCAGTGCTAGCAGGGGCAGCAACGCACATATTGTATTGTTGCCATCGAGGATAAAAAGATGGGGTTGATATCATATTGCTTGAGTTTATCCCTCTACATCATGTCATCTTGCCTAATGGGTTACTCCGTTCTTATGAACTTAATACTCTAGATGCATGCTGGATAGCGGTCGATGTGTGGAGTAATATTAGTAGATGCAGAATCGTTTCGGTCTACTTGTCGCGGATGTGATGCCTATATACATGATCATGCCTAGATATTCTCATAATTATGCACTTTTCTATAAATTTCTCGACAGTAATTTGTTCACCCACCGTAATACTTATGCTATCTTGAGAGAAGCCACTAGTGAAACCTATGGCCCCCGGGTCTATTCTCCACCATATAAGTTTCCAATCTATTTTTACTTTGCATTCTTTACTTTCCGTTTATATTATAAAAATACCAAAAATATTTATGTTATTATCTCCATCAGATCTCACTTTTGTAAGTGGCCATGAAGGGATTGACAACCCCTTTATCGCGTTGGTTGCAAGGTTCTTATTTGTTTGTGTAGGTACGAGGCGACTTGCGTGTAGTCTCCTACTGGATTGATACCTTGGTTCTCAAAAACTGAGGGAAATACTTATGCTACTTTGCTGCATCACCCTTTCCTCTTCAAGGGAAAAACCAACGCAAGATCGAGAGGTAGCAAGAAGTATTTCTGGCGCCGTTGCTGGGGAGATCTACGCCAAGTCAAGACATACCAAGTACCCATCACAACTCTTATCCCTCGCATTGCATTATTTGCCATTTGCCTCTCGTTTTCCTCTCCCCCAGTTCGCCCTTGCCATTTTATTCGCCCTCTTTTCCGTTTGCTTTTTCTTCGCTTGCTTCTTGCTGCCTGTTTGCCCTAATGGCTCTGCCTAAAAACATTGATCCTTACCTTAAAAGGTTGGAAGAAATTGAAAACAACATCAGAAGCTTTATGACTTTGTAATTTGAGAATAATTTCTTTAGAAATGAGCTTAAAGAACAAAAAATCTTTATGGAGTACATGAATAAAGAGCTTGATGATATGTCTAAGGAATTTTATGGTTCGAAATCTCGCTCATCTTGAAAAATTAATAGCCCAAATTTCGGATAAGCAGGCCACCTTAGTCAATAAGATGGCCGCCAAACTGGAAGATCTAGAAGGTAATAGGGATGAATATCTAAAAGTAATTGAATTATTACCTATTAAATCTTTCTTTTGCAATATGAATCTTAATAATGATGGGAATGGAGATGAGTCAACTTTAGTTAAAAGGCGTCCCAATGATTCGGAGTTTTTAGATCTTGATGCAAAAATTTGTAAAAGTGGGATTGAAGATGTCAAAACTTTACATAGCAATGAACCCACTAATTTGGATTTCAAGGAATTTAATTATGATAATTGTTCTTTAATAGATTGTATTTCCTTGTTGCAATCCTTGTTAAATTCTCCTCATTCTTATAGTCAAAATAAAGCTTTTACTAAACATATCGTTGATGCTTTAATGCAGTCTTATGAAGAAAAGATTGAATTGGAAGTTTCTATCCCTAGAAAACTTTATGATGAGTGGGAACCTACTATTAAAATTAAAATTAAAGATCATGAGTGCTACGCTTTGTGTGATTTGGGTGCTAGTGTTTCCACGATCCCAAAAACATTGTGTGATGTGTTAGGTTTCCGTGAATTTGATGATTGTTCTTTAAACTTGCACCTTGCGGATTCCACCATTAAGAAACCTATGGGAAGAATTAATGATGTTCTTATTGTTTCAAATAGGAGTTATGTGCCCGTAGATTTCATTGTTCTTGATATAGATTGCAATCCTTCATGTCCTATTATTCTTGGTAGACCTTTCCTTAGAACGATTGGTGCAATTATTGATATGAAGGAAGGAAATATTAGATTCCAATTCCTGTTAAGGAAAGTCATGGAACACTTCCCTAGGAAGAAAATTAAATTACCTTATGAATCTATTATGAGAGGAACTTATGGATTGCATACCAAAGATGATAATATACCTAGATCTATTCTTGCTTTTGTGCCTAGCTAGGGGCGTTAAACGATAGCGCTTGCTGGGAGGCAACCCAATTTATTTTTGTTTCTTGATTTTTGGTTCTGTTTATTAATAAATAATTCATCTAGCTTCTTTTTAGATGTGGTTTTATGTTCTAATTAGTGTTTGTGCCAAGTAGAACCTTTGGGAAGACTTGGGTGAAGTCTTTATGATCTTGCTGTAAAAAACAGAAACTTTAGCTCTCACGAGATTAGCTACAACTTTTTACTGGAGAGAGATATTTAGTTGATTCTTTTTGTAGATGATTAATAGACAAATTATTCACGTTCAGAAACTTAGTTTAGAATTTTTGGAGTTACAGAAGTATATGTTTGATCCAGATTACTACAGATTGTTCTGTTTTTGACAGATTCTGTTTTTCGTGTGTTGTCTGCTTATTTTGATGAATCTATGGCTAGTATCGGAGGGTATGAACCATAGATAAGTTGTAATACAGTAGCTTTAACACCAATATAAATAAAAAATTAGTTCATTACATTACCTTATGATGGTGATTTGCTTTCTTATACTAACGGAGCTCATGAGATTTTCTGTTAAGTTTTGTCTTATGAAGTTTTCAAGTTTTGGGTAAAGATTTGATGGATTGTGGAATAAGGAGTTGCAAGAGCCTAAGCTTGGGGATTCCCAAGGAACCCCAAGGTAAAATTCAAGGACAACCAAAAGCCTAAGCTTGGGGATGCCCCGGAAGGCATCCCCTCTTTCGTCTTCGTCTATCGGTAACTTTACTTGAGGCTATATTTTTATTCACCACATGATATGTGTTTTGCTTGGAGCGTCTTGTATGATTTGAGTCTTTGTTTTTAGTTTCCCACAATCATCCTTGCTGTACACACCTTTTGGGAGAGACACACATGAATTGGAATTTATTAGAATACTCTATGTGCTTCACTTATATCTTTTGAGCTAAATAGTTTTTGCTCTAGTGCTTCACTTATATCTTTTAGAGCACGGTGGTGGTTTTATTTTATAGAAATTATTGATCTCTCATGCTTCACTTGTATTATTTTGAGAGTCTTTTAGAACAGCATGGTAGTTTGCTTTGGCTATAAAATTAGTCCTAATATGATGAACATCCAAGATGGGTATGATAAAAACTATCATATAGAGTGCCTTGAATACTATGAGAAGTTTGATACTTGATAATTGTTTTGAGATATGAAGATGGTGATATTAGAGTCATGCTAGTTGAGTAGTTGTGAATTTAGAAATACTTGTTCTAAAGTTTGTGATTCCCGTAGCATGCACGTATAGTGAACCGTTATGTGATGAAGTCGGAGCATGATTTATTTATTGATTGTCTTCCTTATGAGTGGCAGTCGGGGACGAGCGATGGTCTTTTCCTACTAATCTATACCCCTAGGAGCATGCGCGTAGTACTTTGTTTCGATAACTAATAGATTTTTGCAATAAGTATGTGAGTTCTTTATGACTAATGTTGAGTCCATGGATTATACGCACTCTCACCCTTCCACCATTGCTAGCCTCTCTAATACCGCGCACCTTTCACCGGTATCATACACCCACCATATACCTTCCTCAAAACAGCCACCATACCTACCTATTATGGCAGTTCCATAGCCATTCCGAGATATATTGCCATGCAACTTACCACCGTTCCGTTTGTTATGACACGTTTCTTCATTGTCATATTGCTTTGCATGATCATGTAGTTGACATCGTATTTTTGGCAAAGCCACCATTCATAATTCTTTCATACTTGTCACTCTTGATTCATTGCATATCCCGGTATACCGCCGGAGGCATTCACATAGAGTCATATTTTGTTCCAAGTATTGAGTTGTAAGAAAATAAAAGTGTGATGATCATCATTATTAGAGCATTGCCCCAAGTGAGGAAAGGATGATGGAGACTATGATTCCCCCACAAGTCGGGATGAGACTCCGGACAAAAATAAAAAAAGAGGCCATAGAAAAAGGCCCAAATAAAAAATGAGAGAAAAATAGAGAAGGGACAATGTTACTATCCTTTTACCACACTTGTGCTTCAAAGTAGCACCATGATCTTCATGATAGAGAGTCTCCTATGTTGTCACTTTCATATACTAGTGGGAATTTTACATTATAGAACTTGGCTTGTATATTCCAATGATGGGCTTCCTCAAAATGGCCTAGGTCTTCGTGAGCAAGCGAGTTGGATGCACACCCACTTAGTTTCTTTTGTTGAGCTTTCATACACTTATAGCTCTAGTGCATCCGTTGCATGGCAATCCCTACTCACTCACATTGATATCTATTGATGGGCATCTCCATAGCCCGTTGATACGCCTAGTTGATGTGAGACGATCTTCTCCTTTTTGTCTTCTCCACAACCACCATTCTATTCCATATATAGTGTTATATCCATGGCTCACGCTCATGTATTGCGTGAAGATTGAAAAAGTTTGAGAACATCAAAAGTATGAAATAATTGCTTGGCTTGTCATTGGGGTTGTGCAAGATACTTTGTGTGATGAAGATTGAGCATAGCCAGACTATATGATTTTCTAGGGATAACTTTCTTTGGCCATGTTATTTTGAGAAGACAGGATTGGTTTGTTAGTATACTTGAAGTATTATTATTTTCATGTCAATATTAAACTTTTGTCTTGAATCTTTCGGATCTGAACATTCATGCCACAATAAAAGAGAATTACATTGACAAATATGCTAGGTAGCATTCTACATCAAAAATTCTGTTTTTATCATTTACCTACTCGAGGACGAGCAGGAATTAAGCTTGGGGATGCTTGATACGCCTCCAACGTATCTATAATTTTTCATTGTTCCATGCTATTATATTATCTCTTTTGGATGTTTAATGGGCTTTACTAAGCACTTTTATATTATTTTTGGGACTAACCTACTAACCGAAGGCCCAGTGCAAATTGTAGTTTTTTTTTTGCCTATTTCAGTGTTTCGCAGAAAAGGAATATCAAACGGAGTCCAAACGGAATGAAACTTTCGGGAGAGTTATTTCTGGAACAAACATGATCCAGAGGACTTGGAGTGGACGTAAAGAAAGAAGCAAGGAGGCCACGAGGCAGGGAGGCGCGCCTGCCCCCCTGGGCGCCACCCACCCTCGTGGGCCCCTCGCAGCTCCACCGACCTACTTCTTCCTCCTATATATACCCATATACCCTGAAAACATTCAGGAGAACCACGAAACCCTATTTCCACCGCCGCAACCTTCTGTACCCGTGAGATCCCATCTTGGGGCCTTTTCCGGAGCTCCGCCGGAGGGGGAATAGATCACGGAGGGATTCTACATCAACACCATAGCCTCTCCGATGATATGTGAGTAGTTTACCACACACCTTCGGGTCCATAGTTATTATCTAGATGGCTTCTTCTCTCTCTTTGGATCTCAATACAAAGTTCTCCTCGATCTTCTTGGAGATCTATTCGATGTAATTCTTTTTACGGTGTGTTTGTCGAGATCCTATGAATTGTGGGTTTATGATCAAGATTATCTATGAACAATATTTGAATCTCCTCTGAATTCTTTTATGTATTATTGGTTATCTTTGCAAGTCTCTTCGAATTATCAGTTTGGTTTGGCCTACTAGATTGATCTTTCTTGCAATGGGAGAAGTGCTTAGCTTTGGGTTCAATCTTGCGGTGTCCTTTCCCAGTGACAGCAGGGGCAGCAAGGCACGTATTGTATTGTTGCCATCGAGGATAAAAAGATGGGGTTTATATCATATTGCTTGAGTTTATCCCTCTACATCATGTCATCTTGCCTAATGTGTTACTCCGTTCTTATGAACTTAATACTCTAGATGCATGCTGGATAGCGGTCGATGTGTGGAGTAATAGTAGTAGATGGAGAATCGTTCCTGTCTACTTGTCGCAGACGTGATGCCTATATACATGATCATGCCTAGATATTCTCATAATTATGCACTTTTCTATAAATTGCTCGACAGTAATTTGTTCACCCATCGTAATACTTATGCTATCTTGAGAGAAGCCACTAGTGGAACCTATGGCCCCCGGGTCTATTCTCCATCATATAAGTTTCCAATGTATTTTTACTTTGCATTCTTTACTTTCTGTTTATATTATAAAAATACCAAAAATATTTATCTTATTATATCTATCAGATCTCACTTTTGCAGGTGGCCGTGAAGGGATTGACAACCCATTTATCACATTGGTTGCAAGGTTCTTATTTGTTTGTGTAGGTACGAGGCGACTTGCGTGTAGTCTCCTAATGGATTGATACCTTGGTTCTCAAAAACTGAGGGAAATACTTACGCTACTTTGCTGCATCACCCTTTCCTCTTCAAGGGAAAAACCAACGCAAGCTCAAGACGTAGGAATGTGGCACACAGTTAAATGATGAAAGAGAGGGTGTGTGGTATCATATCATGATACCGTATCATATTAAATGTTGTACTACTTTGTTTCATGCATGGTAATTAATAAGGAACCTACGATACTAACTTATGATACTATGCATGCGCGCATTACAGAGGTATTGCCGTTCATATACTAGTATCATGCATATATACTCCCTCCTTTCCGGTTTATAGGCTTATCTCAAAATTTTAGTTTTTCCATTTTATAAGGCTCAATTTGGTTGTTCCCCATCACATGTCGAGATTCCAAGGTGCATTAAATCATTGCATGCAAGTATTAAGAGAAAGTTGACCAATGCATGTACTTTATATATGCATGCATGTATTGCAATTAATATATTGGAAAACATAAATTTTTGAGGAAAACAAAAGCATTAATTGGGTGTTTTTTGCAAACTACAAAAAGTATTGCACCACTCACCATCTACCTTGGTTGGTGAGATTTTTGAATTGAGCCCTATAAGGCCGGTTGTAATGGGGAGTATCATATATACTAGTAGTATCATGCATATATATGATAGTGTAGCTAGGATACTACTTCTGTAATGCATAGTATAAGTTAACATCTTAGGTTGCCTTACTAATTGTCATGCATCACACAAAGTAGTAGTACAACATTTAATATGACACGGTATCATGATATGATACCACATCCTCTCTTGTGTGCCACATCATCCAGAAAGTCTAGTTGGCATGCATGATACCGCTTATGATAATATACCATTACAACCAGCCTAAACCGGAAAGGAGGGAGTATGAGACTAGCCACAATGGAGAGTAGTACACTAGTAACATACACATATCCCTAGACTATATATGTTACTACCTTCATAGTGGGTAGTAACATAAGTGTAGTGTCATGCAAAGCTTAATTTCTTAGGTTACAGACTCATATTGCATTGGGACATGTGATGCTACAGTAACTAGCTAAGTTACTGAAACTATCTCTCTCCTCATTAACTTATTGCCACATAAGCAAGTTTGCTGAGTTGGAGTCGGTGTTACTGCTGAAGTTACTCCCACTGTGGCTAGTCTGATACTAGCTAGTCGTCTATGATATACTAGCTACCTCACCAAGAGCATGGTTAATAATACAGCCAAGGGTCGGCTATAAGAAGTTGCCATGTCATATACAACCAATCTCTTAGCGGGCATGTACAATAATAAGTTTTATATACGTACTAGTTTATCAATAGTTGGCCCGCCTTACATTCTCACAAAGTGTCTTGGGTCTCGTGTTGCAGCTGGCTCTACTAACCAAGAGCCCGCTTCTCTTCTCTTTCCTCCAACTAATAAGCACATATATATTATTCTATTCCTTATAGCCAGACTACCCACAGTGGGAGTAACATAGGTAGTAACATCACACATATCTAGATAAAATAGATGATGTGTCAAGCAATAAATGAAGAAATGGAGGAAAGTGGATATGTGTAATGTTACTCCCACTGTGGGTATAGTCTTACTATAGTATGAGACTACCCACAATGGGAGTAACATAGGTAGTAACATCACACATATCTAGATAAAGTAGATGATGTGTCAAGCAATATATGAAGAAAGAGAGGAAAGTAGTAACATAGGTAGTTACTAGTAGTATGAGTAACATCACATGTACATATCAAGGCAAGATGTGTCTATAGCCTAATAAATGAAGTGTTGCATGTTACCACACATATATGTTACTCCCCACTATAGAGGTAGTAACATAGACTAGTAACACATGGGCATGTTACTAGTCTATGTTACTACCCATTGTGGCTAGTCTGAGTAACATCACACATCTCAAGGCAAGATGAGTCTATAGCTAATAAATGAAGTGTTGCATGTTACTACACATATGTTACTCCTCACTATAGAGGTAGTAACATAGACTAGTAACATTCTATGTTACTACCCATTGTCGCTAGTCTTATGTCATTCCATTGTGTACTTACTTGCTCTAATACATTGTATCATAGAGTAGCTAGTATCATACGTAGTACTTTATTTATATTGTCATGCATGACACATAGTAGCATAGCATTTATTATGATACGGTTTCATGATATGATACTTAACCCTCCCTTTCTTCATTTAATTAATTCTATGACAGCTCATCAAAATTGCCTAGTTGGCATGCATGATACTAGCTATAATCCCCCTGACTATCAGCCTAGCAAAGGTGTACAGATCATTTGTGTGTCGCTTTGTGAGTTTTCATCCGTTTGTTCGAGAAGCGGGGAGAAGTTTCAAACATTTAGGCCACAAGGAGCGGCCACTGGCGTAGGCCTAGTTTGTGTTTTAATTACAGAAAACTCGATGTGTGCCTGTGGCGTGCTCTCACGACCCCGTGGAAAAAATTTGGAAAAGTTTGGCACAAGTTTTGATGACCGCTCCTTCCAAACCGGAGCATCCCACATGAAGGATCATGGTTTTACAAAAGGAGACGTGTCAATTCAAACTCCTGTGGCCGGTGACTTCATCGTGTGGCCTCATAAAAATTTCCATGGTACGCAATAACCATTATACACGGGTTTGATTTTCTGGCGCATTTCAGGTATCGTTAGCTATATTTAAGACATTTTTTGAGATTAACGTGCATTTTGTGCATAAAAATAAAATTACAACCGGAACTGCATGTGCTGCCGAAAGCGATGAGGATCGCCGGTCGATCTGGGAGCATCCAACGGTCCAGACATACGATCCGTGGGGTTTGGTTTCTGGCCAATCAGAAAGCACGACACAGATCATGGGCGAGGTGGCGGGGTTTGGTCGGCACACTGCTTTCATCAACGAACCGTGTGCTATTCGCAAACCAGATTACATATTTTTGTTCACACATACTGTAGTGAGATCGATTGAGTGTGCTACCTCAATGATATAATAATAATAATAATAACAAAAAACGATTCATATTCATTGCCTGAGCTGACAGCATATCAAGGTCAACATATTAATAGTTCTTACATCAGCAGAAAACCGGGCATAACTCACAAATTCAGTACACGCGACAGTTCTAAATTGAACGAATTAAGTTGCAGGGTAGGCATAAAGACTAGTCTCATGGCTTAATTCCCATGTACATGGGGGAACTGGGATCATTAAGTTGAACCCGGATGAACTTGGGTTTTTTTGATGATTTTACGCTTCTCTGTGGCACTGGTGCATGATCCCTTGGCTGGCAACTCATCAAATTCATCGTACTCGTCCTGATCGGCAACATCGTCGACACCCAGTACCCTTGTCTTCCCATGCATCGCTAATTGACCGTTCTTATGCAAGGGTGAGGGAGTCCTAGATTAAGGGGTCCTTGGGCGTCCGGACTATGTAACATGGGCCGGACTAATGGGCTATGAAGATACAAGACACAAGACTTCTTCCCGTGTCCGGATGGGACTCTCCTTTGCATGGATGGCAAGCTTGGCGTTCGGATATGAAGATTCCTTCCTCTGTAAACCGACTCTGTACAACCCTAGGCCTCTCGGGTGTCTATATAAACCGGAGGGTTTAGTCCGTAGAGGCAATCACAATCATACAGACTAGGCATCTAGGGTTTAGCCATTATGATCTCGTGGTAGATCAACTCTTGTAATCCTCATATTCATAAAGATCAATCAAGCAGGAAGTAGGGCATTACCTCCATCAAGAGGGCCCAAACCTGGGTAAACATTGTGTCCCCCGTCTCATGTTACCATCGACCTTAGACGCATAGTTCGGGACCCCCTACCCGAGATCTGCCGGTTTTGACACCGACATTGGTGCTTTCATTGAGAGCTCCGCTGTGACGTCAAAGACAGGATTGATGGCTCGCCTTGTTATCAAGGACAGTATCACCTTCGGAGGAACCCTGGCCCCAGGCCAAACTCTCCAGCTGGGCGGCTTTACCATGACCGCCCGTGCGGCCGTCAAGCCGACGATGACTACTCAGATCATCGAAAATCGTCTTCGTATCGACTCCGAATACTCCAAACGGATGGATCCGGCGGATTTGTCGTCTTCAAACGAACTCCTGGATCGCACCGCCGCCATGGGGGTCGCTACAAACTATGATCGGATTGAGCTTAAACCCAATCAGAGAGAAATGAAATCTCCGCCGATCGCCCATCAGATAGCGGTCGTAGAGGAGCAAAACAACTCTTCCTCTATGCTGAAGACGAACTATGTTCGGATTTCCGAACTCGAAGAACCGGATACCTGTCTATGGAACGACACTCCCAGTCCTCCAAACCTAGAGTCGGACGTTGGGCCTAAAAAATCAGTTGACATCCCGGAGCCCGAACTATTAAGCTCAGAAGTTTGTCAAACTCCAGACCCCAAATTGGGTCAGGGTTCGGATATAAAGCCACCCACCCACCACTAGCAATACTCGCCAAGAAATTCCGACCCTCCGGATATGTGAGACCTCATGTACATACGATAGCAGTCTCAGGAAGCAGTTCATCATTTTTGGGCCAGGTTCGTCCTTGTTAAAGACAAGATTAAAGATTGCCGCGACGAGGACGCGATTTCAGTATTCTGCGATAATTGCACGGACGAAGGAATCCTCAACGCCATCAACCACCGTCGCGGATTACCCTTCACTGACTTGGCAACCATAGTACAAAAGTACTGCGCAATGGAAAGCGCCTGGAAAACTCAGTCAGCTCACTGGGAACCCCCGGTTTCCATTCAACCCCTCGAGCGGGCAAAATGGGTGCACTCTCGCGCAGCACCCGACCCCATATTGAAGAAAACTAAGCCCTTTACGGGACGTGGAACCGTTCTGGAGGGATGGCTCAATAAGCCATGCAAAATACACACGACGCCGGACACCGAACCAACCCACAGCCATAGAGCATGTTGGATACTCCGGCAAATGGCCAGGGGCGGCGAGGATATCCTCACCAAAGACACCCCCGAGCAACACCCCCCGGAGGACGGCGACCTCAGAGTATTGACGGTCTTCGAGACTTCGCTTCAAACAATCAGCACAAGAGGATACTTCGCGACCTCGCCGAAGTCTGCCAAGTCGCAGCAATAAACCCCTAGAACGACACGACCATAACTTTCAATGCCAGTGACGAACTAAGATTCCGTTCAGTCCGGGCACTAGCCGCCTTGGTCCTCAATCCAATCATAGATGGCTTTCAGCTCACTAAAGTGCTCATGGACGGCGGCAGTAGGCTAAACCTCATCTACGAGGACACACTCAATAAAATGGAAATAGACAGGAGCCGCATCGAGCAAAGTAATAAGATGAGGACATCAATACCATTGTTACACCCACAACCCCTGCTACAACACATACTGGACCGATTACTAGAGCTCGCGCACGCCAATTAAATTACCAGATACTTTCGTTTCTTGGTAATGACCCTAATGTTCATGAGAATATGATGCTGCCTAAATTGGATACATTTGTTTTGCTTACAAATGAAGGGCCTAGCTTGGGGAAGGATGAATATTGGAGCAAAAACAAGCATGGAGTTGATGGCATGCGCAAGGGAAACAAGAACGGAGTTTCAAGTGATGATTTCAGGACTTTGAAGCCACCATAATTAATGCATGAAACCTTGGACGAAATATAAAAGATGCCACTTCATAATATTCTTCCAGAGGCTATTCTAAGTGCTGCGTCACCTTATTATTGGGCCAGGCCCATGTAATTTCGAAATACTTAATATAGGCTGTTTTTAGAGTCCGTATGTGTGGGGAAACAAGAGTTAGGGTTGGTTTCGGACCCCTCCCTCAAGGGCGACGAAATTCCCCCCTCTTCCTCCATATATACAGCCCTTAGGGCGACGTTTAGACTTTGGGTTTTGTTTAGATTAAAAGTTCGCCATAGCTGCAACTTCGTGCACTTCGCTTGTGTTCAATGACTAGACGAAGGCGTCACAGAACCCCACCTTCATCAATAAAGCTTTCCTCTTATATTCGCAATATCCAGATTGCAATCTTAGTTCCTTGCTTGTTCTTTGTTTGCTCGCAGGAAACAGACCTTCGTGGTCAGGTTGATCGTGCGCCGGCGTGGTCAATAACCCTCGGAAGTTGGTTTAGCATTTGCTAAGGCGCGACGTCTCGCACATTCGTAGTCGGATCATCAAGGTCGACTCCCATAGAAAACGATAGCCAACATCTCATCGAAACATCGGGACACCTTCGCCTCTATCAAGTGGTATCAGATTTCTAGGTTGCAGAGTGAGATTTTACAGTTTTTCGTAGTTTAGATCGAGTTTATTCTTAATACCTACAGTCCACGAAAAAGCCTAAAAAAAATTAGGGTTAGTTCATCATATCCGAACCAATCTGAGCCTTTGCATAATCTTTTAGGGTTTTTGCTTGGTTGAATTTGCAGTTGCATCGTCGTGTCAAGTTGCTGGTCTTAGAGTATAGTCTTTTAGAGTTTCGAGTTCTGGTCATAAGTTGTCACGCCGCTGCCGCACCATCATCATCGCCCCTGCCATCTACCACCACTGCTTATTCGCCACCGCTCTGAATCCGTATCCATATACAACCACCAATCCGTATCCATATACCACCACCGATCCATATCCATATACCACCACCGCTACCATATACCACCATCGCTGCCATATCCTACCAGCACATATCCACCACCAATCTGACTTCTTTTCATATTAGGTTTGTTTTCGAGATACTTTTATTTTCCGTTTTGTGTTTCCTTGCCTGAGTAGGTCTCGAAAAAAAGAGTCTGGAAAAAAACGAGTCTGGAGACCCCCGGGCAGTTTTTAGGCCAAAATTTCGGCGACCAAAAATATTTTTTCCCTATACTATTTTTAGGCTTTTCTGAGTCTTTTGAGCCACGTGCCATCATAGTGATTTTTTGTCACACTTTTTCGTCATCGCTGCCTGATTTCCAAAAAAAATAGTCAAAAAATTTCGTGCCCATCCTGTCATTTTGACCTAGGAAGAGTTTTGAGACACTCGCCATTATAGTGATTTTTCACAAAAAAAAGAGGAGCGCAAAAAAAAACGGAGCGAAAAAAATCCAGAGTGTGCTTTTCCCTTGTTTACGTGCAGCGCCGTGATTTTGTTCGTGTTCTAGGCTCGCATCTCTAATACGGTCTAGCCTAGGACCAACACAGTACCATCGTTGAGCTTTTATTCAACTTTGCATCTCTGAATTGATTATTGCTGACCTTTTTTCTACCATATTACAAGCCTTCCTAGCTTCACATACATCTACGTCGTGCGTTTGACTCTCCCTGGTAATCGCTCTATCCAAGGTTTGAGAGTTTTTGACTATAGCGGTTGCCGATCACCGCCTGCTGCTGGGTAAGAACTGGTAAGAATTTGAGATTTGCTTGACGGATTTGTGACACCCACCACCACCACTTGTTAGTAGTCTGTAGAATCATATTTTTGTGTGTTTCTATTGATGCTAACCATGGCAGGATCACACGCCGACGAGACTGACTCGGAGAACTTGATGAACAAGGAGCTTCATGATAAGTTTCAGCAAATGATGAGTGGACAGGTGCAAGATGTGCTAAACAGATTGGAAGAGGCCATGGAGAAGATAGATGGCATGGAGAAGACGTTCGAAACAAAGCTCGATAACAAGTTTGCTGAATTGCTTTCGCGTTTTCCACCACCACCGCCGGCTGCAGCTATCGCACCTCTACAACGACAACAACAACGCCCCTTCCAAATCAGTTCGGACGAGCGAAGCGTGTTCCTATTGAGGATGGTCAAACTTCTGGAGCTGATGTACCTGTTGTTGATGCTTCTTTGGCTCCTGCTACTGCTGCTGCTCGTGCCGAGGAGGATGATGAATATGCGGGAGATTACGAGTATGAAGTTGATCAAAATCAGAACTACGTGCAACCACCAGCACCCGGTCGCCCACATGCAAATAATAGCAATGGTAGGGCTGCATTGCTAGCTCAGGTATGAGATCATGACCATCTTCCTAAACTGAAATTGAATATTCCACCATTTGAGGGTAGATATGTTCCTGATATATATCTTACTTGGGAGTTAGAAACCGAACAACGTTTTACATGTTTAGAATATCCCGAGGAGAGACGTGTTGCTGCTGCACTTTGTGCTTTCACTAGTTTTGCTTGTGTGTGGTGGTGTGAACATCGTAGATTATATTCGAATAATATTACAACTACTTGGGCTGCTTTGAAAACTGCTATGCGTACTCGTTGGGTTCCATAATATTATCAACGTGAATTACTTCAGAAATTGCAGCGTTTAAGACAAGGAAAAAAAAATCTGTATAGGAATATTATCAGGAATTACAAACTGGCATGATTAGATGTGGTATTGTTGAGGATAATGAAGCTATGCTTGCACGTTTTATGGGTGGATTAAATAGAGAGATTCAGACCATTCTAGAGTATAAGGAGTATAATAATATCACTCGGTTATTCCATCTTGCTTGTAAAGCTGAAGGTGAAGTGCAGGATCGACAAGCATTGGCGCGAACTAACTTTTCTGCAGGTCAACCTTTATCATGGACACCACGTGCATCCTCTACTTCCACTTCACCATCACCTCCATCAAGTACCACCTCCAACCGTGATACAAGAAAGCAGGCACAACCACCACTATTTGCCAAGAGCACACCTGCCGGGCCTGCACAGAGCTCTTGTTCTTCCATGGCATCAACAGGGCACACAAGTGATATTATTTGTCTTCATTGTAAGGGAAGAGGTCATTATGCAAGAGAATGCAAATTTCAGCGTGTGATGATTGCTACTGAGGATGGTGGGTATGAGTCTGCTAGTGACTATGATGAGGAGATTTTGGCTCTTATTACACGTGAAGAACACGGTGGAGATGATTCTGATCATGAGACGCAATAAATGGCTCCTGAAGATGCTGACAGGTATGAATGTTTGGTTGCTCAACGTGTTTTGAGTGTGCAGGTTACACAAGCTGAGCAAAATCAGAGGCACAATTTGTTCCATACAAAGGGAGTTGTGAAGGAACGTTCTATACGCGTCATCATAGATGGAGGGAGCTGCAACAACTTGGCTAGCATGGAGATGGTAGAGAAGCTATCTCTCACCACAAGACCACATCCACATCCTTACTACATCCAATAGTTCAACAACAGCGGCAAGGTTAAGGTAACACGTACTGTTCGTGTGCATTTTAGTATCTCTACATATGCTGATTATGTTGATTGTGATATGGTACCTATGCAAGCATGTTCCTTATTACTTGGTAGACCATGGCAATTTGATAAAAAAATTGTACACCATGGTAGAAACAATCAGCATACTCTTGTTCATAAGGATAAAAATATTACTTTGCTTTCCTATGACTCCTGATTCCATTTTGAAACATGATATTAATAGAGCTAATAAAGCAAAACAGGAGAAAAAATAAGAATGAAAATGAGATTGTGGCAAAAGAATTTGAGCAACGAATGAAGCCTAATAATAAACCATCTAGTGTTGCTTCTGAAATTAAATTAAAAAGTGCATGTTTACTTGCCACCAAATCTGATATCTATGCGCTAGATTTTAGCAAATCTGTTTGCTATGCTTTTGTGTGCAAAGAGGCATTATTTTCATTTGAGGACGTGCCTTCCTCTTTGCCCCCTGCTGTTGGCACCGATTTTGGCCAAAAGTAAAATACAATGCTTTGATATTATTCAAATTGAACCATTTACATAAAATGATGAAACCAAAAAAAGGTGATTTGCCTAATACACGGATAAAAATACCATGATAAAATGGTAGACCCAAAAAAAGGGGGAAGAAAATGAGCCATATCACCATCTAAATTAGAGGACATATGACTTTCATACACATATGCCATTATCAATGGCGAAATGCCGATGTTGGCACAAATTCAAAGTTTCATAGACGACGCTAATATTGCCAAAATATTTTATCATATTTACAAGCATTACTCTGTCACCGCTAAGAAAAATGAAACGATAATGTTCGCGTAAAATAATATAACACGCAATGATGCGTAAAGAAAATGTCAAGCCATCGTATAATTATCAACCAAAAATGTTGTCCTGTGTCACAATAATTAATTTGGCCTAGCTAGCCCAGTCATACTTATGGCTACGTACATGTATGGTGCAAGTATGAGCTACGTGCATGCATGTGTTAAGCATGGATTAATTATGCGGCAAGATTAAAAGCTAATTAAGTAATTAGCCGGCCCATGGCCACAACACGTATGGCCTGCATGCATTAAACGTATTATAGTCAGCTGGGCCCATCCAACTAAACTCTCAAAGCCCATTAAAAAAAATGATCGCATAGAAGAAATCCACTCGACCAAGTTTCCTGCACGATTAAACTAGAATGTGGGCAAACCCCCATGATCCCATGATTACAAGACGTGAGCGCGTCCAGCCGAAGGCCTCGCCTGCTCTCTCCTCTCCTATAAATACCAGCTAGAACAACGTTGCCAAGGTTGCTCGCTCATCATCGATCCATCCATTGCTCGCTCATCATGCATCCAGTCCATCACTCACACACACATACATACGCTGCAACGCCGCTAGCTTCGTCGCCGGCCGATCCGTTCGCTCGCCGTCGTCGCCGCTGGCTGTCCGTCCGCTCGCCGTCGTTGCCGCCGGCCGTCCGTCTCGTTCCGTCCGCTCGCCATCGTCGCCGGCCGTCCGCTCGCCGTCGTCTACGTACGTCGCTGGCCGCACTGCTCATCATCTGCACCGCCCAGAATCTGCTAAACACCAACGTCGCTCATCTACATCACCACTTCACACGTATGCGAGGAAAGCCAAGGCAAGGTGAGAGTACATGGCTACCTCCTTGCTCCCTTCTTGATGCATTCCTCTTGAACCATATGTCTGAAGTAGTATTGGTGTTCTATGATCACTCCATATAGCACACCTAGTTTGGTCTCATGGGATCTAGCATCCCTTGTTGATACAAACCATGGTTAAGTTATGTTCATCTTGTCTTGGTCTCATGGGATCATCCATCTCATGTTGATACAATTCAAGAATAAAAGTATGTCTATCTTTGTTTGGTCTCATGGGATCTTGCATCTCATGTTGATACAATTCAAGAACAAAAAATATATTCCTCCTTGTTTTGGTCTCATGGTGATCTTGCATCCCATGTTGATACAATTCAAGATATCCATCGACGATGCTTTATTTTTACCACCTATCTCATATATTTTCGGTTCTACCCACAAGTTTCTTCTTGTCTTGGTCTCATGGTGATCTTGATCCCATGATGAAACAATTCAAGATAATGCATGAGATGCCTAGTGGTTATATATCACTCCTCAATCCTATAATGATGCAAACTAAGTGCACACGTGCGACCAAAAGTTATGCTCATCTTGTTTTGGTCTCATGGCGATCTTGTATCCCATGTTGATACAATTCAAGAATAAAAATATGTCTATCTTGGTTTGGTCTCATGGTGATCTTGCATCCCATGTTGATACAAACCAAGGATATAAATAGAAGTTAACCTCATATTGATTGGGTTTCATAAAGTCCCATTTTGTTCTAGACCCATAAATGCATCAGTATAGGGTGTAAACTTGGTGCATGTGGCTATATGTTCATTAGTCTCAGGAAGTAGCATCACATGCTCGGATTTTGTACTAGTGAATACCCATGACTTTTGCTCTTCATGGTTTAGGGTCATATATCTAGACTTTGAGAATTGTCATATACTTCATCTGCCCATGCAAAACATAAATCAATATATACTCCTGTTTGGTTACACTACGAGCATACAAGTTGTGCTACGTTAGTGATAATACAAGCATGAAGAAATCAACATACTTCACTTGGGTATGCTACACATGGGCACAATGTTGCTACATGATGTTAGTACTAATACAAGTGAAGTGAAACTTCATAAAAATATTCTCATGCACCGCAAATCCGAAGTCATATAAATATTTGACTAGATTCACTTAGTCACATGCCCATATATGATATGTTCGAGACTAGCAAAACTAGTATTTAAGCATAACCCATATGTCATAATATAATATCTCATACAGATTAAAATTGTACCATGCATCGAAAAGTAACTAGGGTCATATCCTATGTTACTCGCACTAAACATAATATAGTGTGATCAAATATGTCATCAACAAATTTCATATAGCCCTCGCATATAATGGGTCGAGGCAAAGCTATATACATTGCTATAAAGTAAACCCAACATTCTGCCTTTAACTCATAAAAAGAGTTATGCCCTATATTGCATATACACCGTTAGCCCGGCTAGTTAACCATTAAATAAGATAACTACTACATATTCGCGATGGTTAATGATCTAGGCATAAACATGCTATATGAATGAACATTGTCAAATCATGAATGTTGTGCCACGCATATGTTAGCATAGACGAAGTTCAAGGCTCTCCGAGTACGCCGACGTCGAAGACAGCGAGGAGGATTTTTATTTCTACATTTTGTAGTTTTCTTTTAATTCTACATTTTGTAGTACTCATGTGTTGTGATGCTATGTAATAGATATGTTGGAATTCTTAATCAGGGGTTTTCTCTACGGAGATGTAATTAACATATCTTTTATGTAAATGTAAGAGTTCTGGAAATAAAGTACCTGCAATGTTTGATCCTATTTTTATTCCATGCATTTAAATTATTCACTCTATATCAATGACGTGGACACGTATTTTCACGCCCGCCATTTTCCTGTCATCAGATTCTGGCACGCCCGGTGGGACATATTTCTCCCCTCATCTTTGAAATTCCAACGTAGCATATGACATATGACTTCCCATAATATATCTCCCAAATACATCAAATTTTCGAGGATTAATATATTTTTCCTCTATTTTCACTAGGTATGGAAGGCCAAGTGCAGAAGTTTGTGACTCTTCGCTTTGGTGACCAATGGCTTGATGTGCCAATTGGTCCTATCGTGACCTCACTAAGTGAAAGTTGGAAGACTACTGCTGCATCTCCAATTTTACCAGTTCAAGAAGAAGTCACTTCTCCACCAATGGAGGGGTTCACACCTGTTTTGTCAAAGTCTGCAAAGAGGAAAATGAGGGCTGTAGAAAGAGGGTTGCTCATAGTTCTGCAAGAGTGGTTACTCATGCTCCAGTGTCAGTAATGAAAGGAAGGATTGTTGAAGCAGGACCATCCATCCGCCAGCAGTCCAAGGACAAGGGAAAGAAAGTGGTGTTTGAGAAATCTGAGTTTCCGCCACTTGTTTATAAGGGAAAAGAGAAGATGGTGGAGACACCCAACTCCAAGCTACCTGGGAAAAGAGGCGGCGTTGCGGTCATATTGCCGTTAGCGTCATCTTCAACAGGAAGGCCCACCAACGCTCGGAATATACTTCGAGCCGATGCCCCTGAGTTTGTCCCCTCACTGGCCCATAAACCTAGTGAGGAATGCTTGGGAATGATGCAAAAACGTTCCCTGGAATGGAAGGGAGTGTGCCTTACACCTGGTGACCTCAAAACAGGCCACATAGATCCAACATCTGCACCATCAGTTCCTCTGTTTGAAGAAGCACCCATCTTACGAGAGTCCTTTGAAGGTTTGTTTGATCCAGTGTGACATCAATAGCGACAGAGAAATGTCCGTCGATCTTGGATTGATCTTCCAGCTGTCGTAGATCAAGATGCGGCGAGCCGACACCGTTCTCATGTGAGCTAGTCTATCAAGGGGAGATGGAAAAACACTCGTCCAAAGATCCAAGTTCAGAATCCAGATGACTCATATGTTGTTAAATGCATATGTCAAGCAATAAGGTCACAGCTTCCCGGTGCATCCACATCACAAAATGATGAGGGTGGTGCCATCATGCGACTGGCGGCGGCCCTGGCCACGACGGTGGTCGTTGTGTCTTTGGTCGACACGGGGCCACCCAGGACTAGCCCAGTGGGGAGTGAGTCGGAGTGGCCGGGAGAGTGTCATGGCAATGGAGGGGTTTCGTCGGAATGCAGTTGGTCCACCCGAATGGGAGTGCGAGGCCATGGGTTCCATGGTGTGGGTACAGTGCGCTACCTCTGCAGAGTGTATTAATCTATCGATAGCCGAGTCCACAGTTACGGACACGCTCGAAAGTAGGTCACACCATGGGTCAACGTTTAATAAATCATGCACACTAAGTTATGAACTTTGCACTGTTGATGATGGCGGAAAGGTCATCTTGTTGTTTTGGACCCAATGTTGGTCGTGGTTGTGATCGCCGGAAGGATCATCGTTTGAGACCAAATATTGGTCGTGGTTGTGATCGCCGGAAAGATCACGAGATATTCATAGATAAGACTTTAAGGTTGGAATGTTTGTGCTCCAAGGGCGATCACCGTTGGTAAGCCAGTCCGAGAGATTTTTCTCTCAGGAGCATGATCACAGCATGTTGGCTATCTTGTTGCATTATTAATAATTGGTTAATTATCATGATATTGTTTGCCATTATGTTTATGTTTGTTGTGAGCTTGCAAGTACATTCAATGTACTGACCTGGCGTGTCATGCCAGATTTCAGGAAGGTCTCGTTGGAAAGGAGTTCTGTCCGGGTCTAGATCGTGTCCACATTGGTGTCCCTATGCTATGGAGTTCCGCTACGACGTTGTTCCATTGCCGCGTAGTTGTTATGATCGAGGCCCCTTTATGCTCACTAAATAATGTACATATTGTTCAGCCGCATCGTGTGTGCCGCTTGGCCTCGCTACCTGTTGTAATATAAACTCTGATCCGCTAGTATCAATAAATCGGTCGTTTTCTGTACCAAGATGTTGTGTGTTGCCAGAAGACATGGTCTCTGGGCTGGCAACGCATGGTAAACCGATTGCTCTGAGCCGAGGTGCCACAACGCTTGGTATCAGAGCCGCGCTGACTGTAGGCCACGCTAGATTACGATGTGTTAACTGGACGTTAGATACAAGTCTAAGTTGAGTGCCGGTAGCATTTGTAGCTGGTTGTTGCATTGCATGCACTTGTTTTATTTTTATGCTAACCTACTAATGGTTGTGAGTGTAGATGGCTCCGGTGCCGTATCCGTGCCAGTTGCAGCTGATGCCATTCACGTCGCCGCATCTCCTTCGTAACGTGTGGCGTCGGCTATACCCCCTCGGTGATGATCCAGTCTATCTTGTCTACCGGGAGCGTCCAGCTGACTCAGTGTATGAGTATCACACAGTGGTTACTCTGCGCACCAGTTCCAATTCCAGCACTTACACTCGTACCTCTCGGAGCGGTTACGCTTCTACCGCTTCTCAGGCTGTTCAGTTTGCTGCATTTGAGGTCCTTGTCGAGCTTCGTTACAACGAGGTCCGGATGTAGAACCACCCAGGTTTCTACTACTATCCTTCTCTGCACGAGGTCGTGTCCATTTCCCTATCATTGATCTGGAGTCTGATAGTGTTGCTAGCCATCTTGCTCATTATATCACTGCTAGCTATCTTATGATCGACGAGCTGGCTCGAGAGCTGACTCGTGCCCATACTGCTTTAGCCTCTGATTTAGTCTCTACCAGATCTGCCACTACTCCATCCTCCCTGGGATTTACTCCTTATATTCCAGCCAGTTCTAGTTCCCCCGTTGCACCGGTTACTCCCCTGAGTAGCTCGGGCGCCCCGACCGTGAATCCTCTCAGTGCCCCTGCTGAGTGGGTTTCACTTCTCACTACTCCTGTAGCCCTGATGCTTCACCCTACACTTGCCCCAGAGGGAGAGCCCTCGAGGCAGCGCCGTTGTGTTACCCTTAACCCGGAGGTCTCAGTTAACCTCGTCAGTTCAGGATCCGAGTCCGCTTTAGGAGAGGACCCCGCAGCACCAGCAGAGCAGTAGAGCTTCTGAGTATTCCTAGTTGTCAGGATGGTGTACGAGTGTAGTCGTACGAGTCATGAGGTTTTGTTTCATGTATGAGATTAGTTGAACTTGGCATGATGTTTATCTTTCATGTATGAGTCTATGTATAATTATGTTGGAACTCTAATTTTTTCGCCCTATTTTCTTCGTCATTTCGGTTTTTCTCGGGCTTTTGTTGCTGGCTTTCCCCAATTTATTTTGAATGTTTCTCATCTCGGTTGCGTTGTAATGGGAAAAATCACAATAGGATACCACAGGGACGCAGCAGTAGCAACAGTCGCGAGGGTACTCCTGTTCGTCGTTCCGCACGACAGGCAGGACACTCCCCCGAGCCATACGTTCCACCATCGCCTCCACCGCCAAATCCGCCGTCCACCGAGCAAATTCTACGTATGTTTGAGGAAAGACGGAATAATGATTAGATTGAAATATTAAGAAGTGTGCAAGCTATGGTTGGACAGAATGGAAATTAGAACGGTCATCACTCCAAGTTGTCATATTTTCAGAGGACCAAGCCTCCCAGTTTCAGTCAGGTTATTGATCCCTTGGATCCAGACAATTGGCTGCGAACCATTGAGAGGAAACTTGAGATTGCTCGTACTGAAGAAGAAGATAAAGTTCCATTTGCAACTCATTATCTTGAAGGCGCTGCTGCCATATGGTGGGAAAATATAAAAGCCATGTGGCCTGCTAATGAAGAAATCACTAGTCAAAATTCAAGGATCAGTTCCGAAAATATCATATCCCTACTGGAATTATGAAGAGTAAGCAGCGTGAATTTCTCGCGCTCCTCCAAGGAAATCAGTCTGAGGGTGAATATTTGCAAAAATGCAATCATCTGTCACGTTACTCCCTTCATGACATGGCCACTGAAGAAAGAAAGATTGACAGATTTCTTGGTGGATTAAACGCGCAACTCCGGTGTACTCTGAGTATGTTTGATTTCCCAGATTTCCAAACTCTGGTGAACAAGGCTTTCATTGCTGAAAGGGAGCAGAAGCTTGTATCGGATAATAGGCCTACTAACAAAGACCACAAGCGCAAGTTTGAGCCCAAGAAGGATGGGCAACCCGTGCAGAAGGCTCGTACCTGGCAGCAGACTCAGGTGGAATACAAGCCCAATTGGCAATAGAATGTTAACAAGACCACCACCCAAGTCAAGAATGTTGTGACCAACCCAGTGCACGAGGAGCGCCAGCGCGACAATTCTTGTTTCAGTTGTGGGCAAACTGGACATTATGCCAGACAGTGTCCCAAGAACAACAAGGTGAATGCTCTATTCAGGCCACAAGTCAATTTTATGGGGTCATGCCCGAACCAGCAAAACAACACTGCGCACGTTCATCACCTCTCCGTCGATGAAGCCCAAGAGAACCCCGAAGTCATCATTGGTATGTTTTTTGTTAATAACATACCTGTAAATTTTATTTGACTCTGGGCTTCCCACTCTTTTATTTCTCCTAGTTTTGTTGCCCACAACAAATTTCCTTGTTCGCTTTTTGGCAAGAATATGCTGGTACAAACCCTGGGATCCTTAATCAAGAGCAATATGGTCTGCCGTAATCTGGAAATCAATATCTACAGAGTCTGTTTTCCAACTTCATTCATAATCATTGAGTCTGCTAAGTTGGATGTTATCTTGGGTATGAATTGCCTAACTCAATATCAAGTATGCATAAATTGCGCAACCCGAGAAGTCACTTTGACTAGTCAGAAGGGGCAGACTACCAAATTCTATGCTCGCAGAAGCATACCCAAGAAAGAAATGGCCTTCACCGCTGTGGCTGAATTGGAGTTAATTCCTGTGGTCAGTGAGTTTCCTGATGTGTTTCCAGAAGTGCTGCCAGGCATGCCACCCGATCGAGAGCTTGAGTTTGCAATAGATCTTGTGCCCGGAACCACACCGTTATACAACCCTCATCAGAACTAGTGGAGCTAAGGAAATGAAATGCTCCAGAAAGGATATGTCCGTCCCAGCTCTTCACCATGGGGATCACCTGCTATCTTCGTGGACAAAAAGGATGGCAGCCTCCGCATGTGTGTGGATTACCGTCAGCTGAATGATGTCACAATCAAAAGCAAATATCCGCTGCCAAGGATTCATGACTTGTTTGATCAGCTCAGTGGGGCCAAGGTATTCTCCAAGATTGATTTACGGACAGGATATCATCAGCTCAAGGTTAAAAAGGAAGATATTCCTAAGACCGCATTCACCACTCGATACGGTCTTCATGAATATACGGTGATGTCCTTTGGTCTCACCAACGCCCCTGCCTTCTTCATGCATATGATGAACAAAGTATTCATGGACATCCTCGATAAGTTCATGGTAGTCTTCATCGATGACATACTTATTTACTCAAGAAGTGAAGAAGATCACAAAGGACACCTCCGAGCAGTGTTACAATGACTCCGCGACCATCAGCTATACGCCAAATTCAGTAAATGCGAATTTTGGCTCAAGAAAGTTGGATTTCTTGGACATGTGCTATCCGCCGAAGGTATAGCCGTAGACCCGAGCAATGTAAAGGATGTGCTCGATTGGTTGCCGCCCACAACCGTATCTCAGATCCGGAGTTTTCTTGGATTAGCCGGATATTACCGTCGTTTCATTGAAGGATTTTCCAAGATTGCTAAACCCATGACGGAGCTGCTCAAAAAGGATAAGAAGTTTGAATGGACTAAGGACTATGAGAAAAGTTTCAATGAGATAAAGATACAGCTGACGACTGCACTTGTGTTGACTCTTCCTGATATCTACCGCAATTTTGATGTGTACTGTGACGCCTCCAGACAAGGACTTGGATGCGTACTTATGCAAGATGGCAAGGTAGTATCCTATGCATCGCGACAGCTACGACCCACGAAGGAAATTATCCTACTCATGATTTGGAATTGGCCGCGGTGGTTCATGCTCTAAAAATTTGGAGACATTATCTCATCGGGAAGAGGTGCCAAATTTTTACCGATCACAAAAGTCTCAAGTATATATTTACTCAGCCAGATTTAAATCTCCGTCGACGAAGATGGCTTGAGTTAGTCAAGGATTACGATCTTGGAATAAATTACCACCCGGGTAAGGCCAACGTGGTTGGCGATGCACTCAGTCGAAAGCCTGTCAGCCTAAATGTCATATTGAAATCCTTGCCTCCTGAACTTCAAGAGGAGATTGCTCAGCTCAACCTGGTCATAGTTGATGCTGGCCTTGCTAATATTTTCAAAGTTGCCCCCACAGTTGAGGAAGAGATCTGCAAGGCCCAGCCAGTTGACACCGTCCTACAAAAACGTGCCAAGAATATGGTAGCATAACAGACTTCAGATTTCTCGAAGGATCAATTTGGTACCCTCCGCTTCCGTGGAAGTATTTGTGTACCCAATCAAGCGGATTTAAAGCAGAAAATCCTGTCAGAAGCACATGAATATTCGTATTCCATTCACCTAGGAGGTACGAAAATGTATGAAGACCTTCGACAAATATTTTGGTGGGATGGAATGAAGAAAGACATTGCCTATTTTGTGGCCTGTTGCGACATATGCAACAAGGTGAAGGCGGAGCATTAGAAGCCAGCCGGACTTCGCCAACCGTTGCCAGTCTCACAATGGAAATGGGATGATGTCTGCATGGATTTCATCACAGGACTACCCAAGACGCAGCGAGGCAATGATGCAATCTGGGTCATAGTGGACACCTTAACCAAGGTTGCTCACTTTATCCCGATCAGAACCACATATCGAGCGGATCAACTTGCACAGCTATATGTATCCAGAATAGTCAGTCTGCATGGAGTACCCCGAACCATCACTTCTGACCGAGGTTCACTTTTTACCTCCACTTTTTGATAACGTCTCCATCAAGCCTTGGGGACCGCGCTGAAATATAGTACCGCTTATCATCCTCAGACTCATGGACAGACAGAGCGGGTAAACCAAATACTCGAAGATATGTTGCGAGCTTGTGCTTTGGCCCAAGGACCTAAATGGGAAGACTGTCTGCCGTTTGCCGAGTTCTCTTACAACAATAGCTTCCAGACCAGTCTAAAGATGTCACCATATGAGGCTTTGTATGGCTGTAAGTGCCGCACTCCTTTAAGTTGGTCGCAAACTGGAGATAGCCGCATCTTTAGAACAGATCTCGTGATGGAAGCTGAGAAACAAGTTAAGGAAATCAGAGACAGATTGCAATTCGCCAAATCTCGACAGAAGAGTTATTATGATGCAAAGCACCGACAGATCAGTTTTGAACTCGGAGAACACGTATACCTCCGAGTCACCCCTATGAAAGGAATCAAGAGATACCAGACTCATGGAAAGTTGGCACCCAGATTTATTGGTCCATTTCCAGTTATGTCACGAGTGGGTACCGTTGCATATCAGTTGGAACTACCCCCTGAATTGTCGGACGTGCACAACGTGTTGCATGTTTCACAGTTGAGGCGATGCATATCGCCGCCTGAGAAAAAGACTTCTATGACTGAAATAGAGCTGGCAAAGGACTTAACATATGAAGAGAGACCGGTTAAAATTTTGGATCACATGGAAAGGGTCACTCGTAGCAAAGTAAGGAAGTTCTACAAGGTTCAGTGGGAGCATCACACAGAGTCAGAATCAACGTGGGAACGAGAAGAATTTCTAATGGCACATTATCCAGAATGGTTTTCCCAAGCAACCGAATCTCGAGGATGAGATTCATTCTAAGTGGGGGAGGTTTGTGACAGCCTGGTTTTTGCCCTCTTTTCTTTGCCTGATTTTCAGTTGGTTTGAATTTGAAATTTGGAGTTTTGAATCTTTTCATATGGACTTAAACACTTGGGTACCCCTTGGCTTTCACCCAAGTGTCCCATTTCCCTCTCTATCAGTCATTCCCTCTCTGGTTCACCTCAAAATAGTATATAGAATATTTTTCTTATATGAAAAATATTCATTTCCCTCTCTTAAACCCTATCTAGCCCAATGTGCTCCAAAGCAACCCCAATTTTTCTTGCCCACAATAATCTGAGAAAATTCCCAAATATTCTTTGAACACTAGGGCACCTTCCTGAGAAAAAATATTGCATCACTTTTTGGAATATGTTTGACCACAGTAAGCTCTCAAAGTTACCATTTTACTTGCTCCATTGTGGCTGATTTTTCTTATGCATCATCACCTTAGTAGATGACTGCTAACCTCCAAAGCCCAGCCCTCAACTCCCAGCCGTTTGACCACAGTAAGCTCTCAAAGTTACTGGCCAGAAACTTACTTGGCAGTAGAAATCTATCCTACTGCGTCTGGGTCCAAACCAAAGCGTGGTAATCTTCAAAACTACCAGGAACAACAAGCCAGACATGAATTTTGGACTTAGGTCGGCCTAAGGGAAAAGTTCACGCGGTGACCACACGTGTACACGATGCCAACCTGCTTGTCGCCGCGCTCTGAGTGCCGCCGAGCGCTTTGTTTCGGGCGTGCTCGCTTCCCTGGCTGCCTAAGCGTGCCAAACCTCGCCACAATCTTCGTCCAAGCTCCCTTAACTCTCCCTGGCACTCGCCAATGCCGGAGCTCGCCGCAGTGAGCATGGGCGTGGTCCAGCCAACGCAACAATGCGCTCCGCACTGTTCTCATCGCCTTCCCCTCGATCTTGTGCTCGTCCCCGTTCGCCCACAGTCCCTGCGTGAGCTGCGTCGCCTTCTCCCTCTCTCACTGACGCCGCTCGTCGCCGGGCGCCGTGTCCAGGTGTCCACCGGCGGAGCCTGAACCCCCCTCGATGCTCGCCTATAAATGGAGCCCTCCCCAGCCTCCTTGAGCACCATCCACAACTCCCACACTCTCCACAATCTTGTAGATAGCCGTAGCCCGTCCAGGCAGGCCGCGGGCCGCCTTTCCCGTGCTCGAGCTCGCCGGCGATCCGCTCGGGTCATATTCGTAGCTCTGGCCCCTCCCAGGCATGGGCAACCCTTCCAGGGCCTCCGCCACTCTCCGGTGGTGCTG
Source organism: Aegilops tauschii subsp. strangulata (assembly GCF_002575655.3). NCBI lineage: Eukaryota > Viridiplantae > Streptophyta > Magnoliopsida > Poales > Poaceae > Aegilops > Aegilops tauschii. The sequence continues at coordinate 175,554,188 of NC_053039.3, forward strand.
TTCCGCCTGGTTGGAGCCCCTGGAGTCGCCTCTATTCGCCGTCGTCTTCGTCTCCAGCGACCTCTGCTCTCTGTCTCCGCTAGAGAGGCCGATTCCGACGCCGTCCGACCACCCTAGCTACTCTACGGGTACGGGCAGGTGCGCCTCCATCTCCTCTCTTGATCCCTCCTTCTCGTTTTTGCCAAGAAGCCCTCGTCGTCGGCGTGTGCTCCGGTGAAGCCGCACCGTCCTCTGTTTCCTTCCCCCTCTCCCCCTCACCTGACTAGCAGGGCCCGCTAGTCAGCCACTCAATACGCGCGTGAAGCGGTACGAGTGGTGGTGCCCTGAGGCTTTACGCCTTCGACGTCACCCCCCAGTCTGTTTTATTTAAATTCAAATTCATATTTTTCCAGAGAGCTTCAAACAGCCAAAACTCTTCAACCATAAGTCCAAATGAATTGATTCTTTTTGTATTGTGTTCTTTGTAAAGAAATCTAGCAGCTCACCAAAAATGGGATTCTTCCCTGCTGTCTAGATTTTCTGGTGATTTTCAGAAGGGTTCTTGATGATTTCTTTTTGTGTTTATAAATATTTTCAGAGGGTGAGGCTTGTCTTGAGGATCACCAGGAAGCTTGTGAACCTCATCGGCACTAAGGCAAGCCACATCAACATTTTCATGGTGCCATTACAATATATGTGATTTTTCTACTTGAATGGATGATTTAATCCATGCATTTAAATCACTATTATGTTATTTATGATCTGTTAGTTGCTTGTTTAAGTTAATATGCTTGATTTACAGAAAGTTAAAGCTAACTAAGTTGGTAAAGAAACTAGAACTAATTTCTTTATGATAGAGTAATATAGTTATGGATATAAGTAATTATGTGGAGTTATTTTCTTGCATGAGAAAAATGATAAATTTGGTAGAAAAGATTCTGTTTAAAGTAAGGTTTAATCTTAACCAGAGAGTGTCATGAGTTGTTGATGTTTATGCTTAGTGTGGATTTAGTTGACTCAGTCATTACCGTTGATATGTGATGCATATGTTAGTGTTGCATTTTCATGGCATACTATGACACCGGTTATTTTCAATTTAAGTTGAACCTGATAATGACTCAACTTGAATATATCGTTGACCGGGTCATGGTGCCACTGAATCGAGTTTTTCCCAGTGCAACCACATTGGCCTTTATGTGAAGGCCTTTATTCGGTCCGTTGTCATACCTCTGGTCGGTGCCTCCAACGAGGGAAGGTTATGGGCGTGCGGTACCCTAGCCCGGTAAGCAGACATAACCTTGTGTGCCCGTTGTTGAGATTTTGGTACCGTGTCCCCGTGTGGGACAGTTTATGTTTTGGCCACGACGGTGGTCGTTGTGTCTTTGGTCGACATGGGGCCACCCAGGACTAGCCCAGTGGGGAGTGAGTCGGAGTGGCCGGGAGAGTGTCATGGCAATGGAGGGGTTTCGTCGGAATGCCGTTGGTCCACCCGAATGGGAGTGCGAGGCCATGGGTTCCATGGTGTGGGGACAGTGCACTACCTCTGCAGAGTGTATTAATCTATCGATAGCCGAGTCCACAGTTACGGACACGCTCAAAAGTAGGTCACACCATGGGTCGATGTTTAATAAATCCTGCACACTAAGTGTTGGTCGTGGTTGTGATCGCCGGAAGGATCACCGTTTGAGACCAAGTATTGGTCGTGGTTGTGATCGCCGGAAAGATCACGAGATATTCATAGATAAGACTTTAAGGTTGGAATGTTTGTGCTCCAAGGGCGATCACCGTTGGTAAGCCAGTCCGAGAGATTTTTCTCTCAGGAGCATGATCACAGCATGTTAGCTATCTTGTTGCATTATTAATAATTGGTTAATTATCATGATATTGTTTGCCATTATGTTTATGTTTGTTGTGAGCTTGCAAGTACATTCAATGTACTGACCTGGCGTGTCATGCCAGATTTCAGGAAGGTCTCGTTGGAAAGGAGTGCTGTCCGGGTCTACATCGTGTCCACATCGGTGTCCCTCTGCTATGGAATTCCGCTACGACGTTGTTCCGCTGCCGCGTAGTTGTTATGATCGAGGCCCCTTTATGTTCACTAAATAATGTACATATTGTTCAGCCGCACCGTGTGTGCCGCTTGGCCTCGCTACCTGTTGTAATATAAACTCTGATCCGCTAGTATCAATAAAGCGATCGTTTTCAGTACCAAGATGTTGTGTGTTGCCAGAAGACATGGTCTCTGGGCTGGCAACACATGGTAAACTAGTTGCTCTGAGGCGGGGTACCACACCAGATTGTTGACTCCACGGCCGGGTGTGACTTGTTATCGTTCCTCGACGCCTACTCAGGATACCACCAGATCTTCATGATGAGAGAAGATGAAGAGAAGACATCATTCATCACCCGATGTGGTACATATTGCTTTTTGCGAATGCCTTTCGGGTTGAAGGGTGCTGGCTCAACGTTTGCAAGAGCAGTCCAAATTGGTTTTGAGCCCCAGCTACATAGAAATATGAAATCTTATATGGATGACATAGTGGTCAAAACCAAGGACAAGGCGACACTCGTGCAAGATTTAGAAGAGACGTTTGCAAATTTGCGCAAGATCAACCTCAAGTTGAACCCTGAGAAGTGTGTCTTCGGTGTTTTGTCCGGCAAACTTCTCGGGTTCTTTAGGTCAGATGGCGGGATCGAGGCGAATCTAGATAAGATCAATGCCATTGAGCAAATTGAGGGACCTAAGCGGATCAAGGATGTGCGCCGGCTCACTGGCTGCGTTGCCGCCATAAGCAGGTTCATTTTCAAGTCTGCCGAGCATGCCCTCCCCTTTTTTAAAATCTTGAAGAAGGCGGGCCCAATGGAGTGGACCCCAGAGGCCGAAGCAGCACTACAGGATTTGAAGAAATACCTCTCCTCTACACCAATACTGGTTGCGCCTAAACCACAAGAGCCGTTGCTGTTGTATCTTGCGGCAACGAACCAAGTGGTTAGCGCCGTGCTTGTGGCACAGAGGGAGGTCGACGAAGAGGCAGCGGCAATGGCATGATGGGCGGATGACGAGCCAGAGCTTCCCCTGGCAGGGCCTGGTGCCGGCGAGGTGAGGCCCCCGGCAGAGTCTGACGCCGGCGGGACAGGGCCCGTGCAAACGAATGGAGTGGTGCAGAAGAAGAAGATGATGCAGCACCCGGTTTACTTTGTCAGCTCCCTATTGCAGGGGGCTAGATCAAGGTACTCCGGCGTGCAAAAATTGCTCTTCGGCCTCCTTGTGGCCTCGAGGAAGCTGCGTCATTACTTCCAAGCCCACGAAATCACCATCGTCACCCGCCTCCCGTTGCAACGAATATTGCATAACCCAGACCCAACCGGGAGGATTGTGGAATGGGCCTTGGAACTGTCAAGCTTTGGTTTGAAATTTGAAAGTACTTCGACAATCCAGAGTAGGTTCTTGGCAGAGTTCATTGCCGAATGGACCCCAATGCCCGATGAAGAGATCCAGCAGACCACTCTCCCCGGCAAGGAAACAAGTCGTAACTGGATTATTTACTTTGACGGGGCTTTCTCGCTGCAAGGCGCCGGTGCTGGTGTGCTACTCGTTGCACCCACCGGAGAGCACCTCAAGTATGTAGTCCAGATGCGCTTTCCCAGGGAGATGTCAACAAACAACACTGCTGAATACGAGGGGTTGCTTGCCGGTCTCAGGATCGCGGCAGACCTCAGGATCAAGAAGCTCATCGTCAGGGGTGATTCACAGCTCGTCGTCAAGCAAGTTAACAAAGATTATCAAAGCCCGTTGATGAAGGCCTACGTGAATGAGGTGAGGAAGCTGGAGGAGCGTTTTGACGGTATACAAGCAGAGCATGTTCCCTGAGTGGAGAACGACACCGCCGATTACCTGTCAAAGCGCGCTGCACTAAAACTACCTATGGAACCAGGTACTTTTGTGCTTCAGTTAACTCAACCATCCGTTGAACCATCGACAGAGCAGAACAAGCGCAGGAGATCAGGCCCCGGCAAATACTTTCCCGCGGAGCTCCCAGGAGCCGCCGACAAGGATGTTGCCGTGGACACCGAGCCTGCCATGGGGCCATGGATTCCGGCAGGGCGTCAAGCCCTGGCCGTAGAGACAACTGCTCCCATGGCAGAGGAAATGCCTTTGGTCCTTGCCGTCGAGCCCCAGGCTCCGGCATGGGCACAGCAAACTGTCCGATTCTTCCAAACAGGGGAACTCCCTGAGGAGCAGGAAGAAGCGGAGAAAGTAGCCCGTCGGTCTGCCATGTATCAGTTCGTCGACGACGTTCTGTACAGAAAAAGAGCAAACGGTGTGAAATTGAAGTGCATTCCCTGGGAGGAAGGACTGGAGCTATTGGCAGAGATACACGGAGGCATATGTGGCTCCCACATAGGGTCGAGGGCCCTTGCCGACAAGGCATTCCGGCAAGGTTTCTTCTGGCCCATAGCCCTCCAGGATGCAACGACACTAGTATCCAAGTGTGAAGCGTGCCAGTTTCATTCAAAGAAGCTTCATCAACCAGCTCAAGCTCTCTAGACAATCCCTCTTTCCTGGCCATTCTCGGTCTGGGGGCTCGACATACTGGGCCCCTTCCCCCGTGCTGTCGGGGGCTTTGAGTACTTCTACGTTGCGATCAACAAGTTCACAAAGTGGCCGGAGGTGGAGGCAGTGAGAAAGGTGATAGCACAATTAGCCGTCAAATTCTTCAAAGGGCTAGTCTGCCGTTTTGGTGTGCCACACAGAGTCACCACCGACAACGGCACACAGTTCATGAGCCATGCCTTCATGCAGTACCTCCAAGAGCTCGGTAGCAAGGTCTGTTTTGCTTCTGTTGCACATCCACGGAGCAACGCCAGGCTGAGAGGGCAAATGCTGAAGTGTTGCGAGGCCTCCGGACAAGGACTTTTGACAGGCTACATAGGTGCGGACGACGCTGGATTGATGAATTGCCGGCGACTCTTTGGTCGATCAGAACAACACCAAATCGAGCCACCGGCCAGACACCCTTCTCCCTCGTTTACGGGGCAGAAGCAGTTCTCCCCACGGAACTCACATACGGATCACCTCGAGTGCTCGCTTATGAGGAGCTCGAGCAAGAGCAGTTGCGGCAAGATGACACAACGCTCCTTGAGGAAGATCGTCTTCGGGCGGCTGTGCGCGCAGCATGCTACCAGCAAGCCTTGCGCTGCTACCATAGCCGCAAGGTTCATGCCCGAAGCTTTGAGGAAGGCGACCTTGTTCTTCGGCACGTTCAGTCGGCCAAGAATTCCACCAAGTTAATGCAAAAGTGGGAAGGCCCTTCTCGGGTAATACGAGTCACCACGCCCGGTGCAGTTCGCGTGGAGACCGAAGATGGTATTCCAGTGAGCAACTCCTGGAACATCGAACATCTTCACAAGTTTTACCCATAAGGCGCAGTAGCCGGGCTCCCCGGCAAACCACCTTTTGTACAATCCTTGCCGGCAAGGCATGTAACCCTTTGTACAAAGCCAGGCGTAGACCCTGAGCATAAATAAATGAAGTGCTGGCCCCCTAAGTTTTAGCATGCATGCTAGGTTGAGTCTCTCTCTGTGTTAGGGTTGATAGTGCTTGGCGGCGACTAACCCTTAGAATAGAGGTCGAGTATGCATCTCTCTGTTCCTTTCTGTCCTTTTTGGATTCGCAGGGTGCGTGGACATTTCTACTGAGCTATTCTGGAAGAAAAGAGAACAGGCCGACGCCCGGACCCCGACAAGCCAAGGTTGCCGGGGGCTACGACATCAGGTAAGTTTTTGTCCCCCACTCTGTGCCTCCGTATGAAACTTGAACGTACGAGACTTCACTCACTCTCATACCATCTTGCTCCCTCTGTCCCATGTCCGAAAGCCTTACTTTCGGCCGGAACTTGGTTGTAGTGCGATGGGAAGGTGGCGAGCGAAGGGCCTAATCCTACTTGGCCCCTACCTCCGCCAAGGGCGTGAGTATAGCTGAGCTATAGGGCAGGACGGCAAGGCCTGTTGCCGGGGTACAGTGTTTATCTTAAAGATAACAAGGACTCGCTCCTTTGTGTGGCCCTCGCCCACGTGCAAACAAAACCCGGCAAACACCCTTCTCTTCATTAATACGTTGCGAACAAGTACAATTCGTACGAAATGCATACATGAGCAAGGGGGTTACAAGGCCTAAATTCTACTAAGGCTCGTAGGCTTACCAACTGAAAAAAAGATAAGTGCCCCGTAATCCCCGTTCTTGGCCTTTTCCTCCCAGGTGCGGCAGGTGAAGGCAAAAAATGGGCGATGGGGAATGCGCCGATGGAGAGCTTGACGAGGAAGGCCCTCGGCCGGGCGCGTGGCCAAGGGACGAGCGATGCGGTCAGTCGGAGTCGAAGTCGGCGTCCCTCCGCTCGACACCCTCGTCGTCGCTGTCGCTGTCCTCCTCGTCACTCCCGCTTGAGGAAGAGTTTTCGTCATCGGAGGAGCTCTCCACACAACACTTTAGGCGAGTTCCAAAGTCTCCAAAGAACTTGATGGAGAGCAGGTCGTTCTCCATTAATTTGAAATAGATAACGAGCCCCGCCGTTAGGCTATGGATACGAGCGAACGTCTTCCATCCGTGGCGAAGATACATGACGTGGGGGGAAGTCGACATCGACCCGCATGCCGCCATTCCCGCAGCCCCTCATATGCAACCCCAGAGACTGTGGCGGGTCGAGCTCCATCTCCTGAGCGAATGGAGTAGGAAGACAAAGACGACGGCACGCTAGCCGGTGCAGCCTGATGAAGAACTCACGGGGCTGGTCCCCGACGTGGCCCTCCATTGGGGGAGGGACCGCTGGCGGAGGCGAGGCCGATGCGCCGCCCCGTCCTCCTCTTCCCCGAGCGCCACGGCGACCTCGGCCTCGCCCCCTCCCCCTTCCCCTCGTGGCCAGCTCCGCCGCCACAAGCTCTTGGGAAGGAGGGGCGCGTTGTCGAGCGGAGACCCTCGACGCCACCGTCGAAGCACCAGTGCGCCCTCTCGCCATAACAGAAGAGAGAAAGAAGCCAAGGTGGAAAGAGGCGGATGGTGAAAGATTGAGGGGTGCCATCCCCGTCCCCTTCTTATAAAGGGGCAGGGTCGAGGCTCAGCCGCCCCGCTCAACCAATCCGGCCATCAAGGGCGCAGGGAATCAAGACCGACCCGCTGCTCCAATCAGCGGCGGCCCGGTTTCCCGCCTCATCATTCAAGGCCCGCGCCTGCGGCCTACCATCTTCAAGGCATGGGAGACACGTGGCGAGTGAACAGAGATTGAGGGGACAAGTCAGGCGAACGTTGTCCACCCCGTGATCGCGGGGCACGGACGCCTCGAAGGCCATGACCCGAGTCCGCTAAATAAATGAGCCACGCCCCTACGTCTTCCTTTTTTATGGGGAAGGCGCGAGCTGCCTCTTTACTGTGATCGCGGCCACACTAAGTAGGGCAGAGGAAGGCACAAGACAGGCAAGTCAACGCCAAGACCAGAAACACAAAGATCAAGAGGGCGAGGTGGACTCACCCGGCAAGACCCTTGCCAGGGCGGCCTCCGCAGCCCCGGCAGGAGTCTTGCCGGGGCAACTTGCCCAAACGCTAGCAGGGCGCGCCACCCTTGAGCCCAAGGGTTCCAACACCGCCAACAACCACATTGGAACCAAAGGCTCGGGAGGCACCTCCGTGGTGGCATGCAGATCTTTGTCAAGATCATAGACACACAAGATGAGATGAGGACCAGAAGACGATGATCCTCGGCGAGATCCTTGGTGAGGAGATCCACGAGACCCCCGGCAAAATCCTTGCCGAGGACAACCGCGACGCCACGGCAAGACTGCTTGTCGGGGCCCCCGCAAGACCCTTACTGAGGACATCTGCGGGGCCGCAGCCAAGCCCGCGTCCGCCAAGACTCCACTGCTGTTCCCATACAGCTGCCAGCCCAACCAGCTGGGCAGACACCTGCGTGGTGACATGCGGCTTCTAGGCCAACTCAGCAAACACCTACGTGGTGGCATGCAAATCTTCATGAAGACCCTACCACCACGCCATCTCAGCAGCCTGCCAGCCTACGTGGTGCTGCATGCCTCGTTGGCCTGGACGCGTGTCGGAGCAGGACGGAGCGGCGACGGACGGCACGGGCCTCGTTGCCGTCCCCAATAAAGCAACGGGACACCTAAGAAGTGCATTTAATGCGCCTTGTCCCGTAATGACAGGCGATAAGCTTGTGTACTGTACACCTTTCCACCTCTTGTGTGCCACTGTGGCAACCCCTTTTGTCTATAAAAGGAGGCCCGAGGCGTCCAGGAGGAGGATTCAGATCTTTTGGACTACGCACTCACCGTAGCTGGTTCAAGAGCTCAAGAACACTCAAATATACACCAAAGCAGGACTAGGGTTTTACGCATCCTCGCGGCCTGAACTTGGGTAAACGATCTTTGTGCTAGCTCCTAGACCTGCTCTTTGCACAACCCCGCGCCCGCCAACCGTAGAAGGGATCCCAGTGATCCCACAGGTGTCGTTTCAACCGACAGAAAGACAATGAGTGTATGCATGGTTGTTTACTTGACTTACCGTTCATGATATGGCCAGAGAAGTGATTCTGCACGGGACGTGTTTTCGAAGATACGGGCGACCGTGTTAACAGCCCAGTCCCGTCGGTCCTTTTAATGTAATGTTGTGCCATTTGCTAATGCAGGATCTATGAAATACACACTCTCACTTTGTCTTCTCTGCGCGTTCAATCCCATGACAGGAATAAAATCCAGTTAGTTGTTTATCATTTACAGCCTTGTATGGAGAAGTTGATCAGAGTTTGTTAAGTACTTACAAAATCACGCATCTAACAAGAGTGGCATCGAGCACGTTGAAGTTGAAGAAGAGATGTAAGTTCTCGAAACTCACAATGATGGAACCAGCATCGTATCGGAAATGATCTATGTTGTAGTGGACTAGAAAATGGTGATGACCTTCTGGCATTTGATCCATGCAATATTCATGTAACTCGCGGCAACTGGAGCTGCACTCATCAAAGTATTTGCCAACAAGAAATGGCTGACCAAGTACGCATGCTTTATTTTTAGCAAGCAACAAACGTACTTCTTCGTCACCCATGGCGTCAGAAATAATATTACTCCCCGATTCGAACAAGCTGTTGTTAATTTGGTTCTGGGCGATGAGTGCTTTAAGTAAGAGGCAATCGTTCTCTTTCCTCTTCACTCTCCCGCTGCGCTTCCTCGTGGTCGTGGGTGTAGCCTTTTTGGCCACTTCCTTCTTGGTACTTGAAGCATTTCTGGCAGAACGTCTGGTTGCCTGCATGGTAGACTGCCGAGCAGATGGTGAAGCTTGGACGGACTGCTTAGCAGATGGTTTATCTATGCCGGACCACGGAGCTGGCGGTGCTGCTGTGACGGACTACTGGGATGTAGGAGCAGAGGCATCGGACTGCTGACCATGCGTTGAAGCTATGTCGGGTTTCTGCGCAGGTGGTGCCAACTTGTCGGTGTGCTGAGTAGGCCGTGCCAACGCGTTGGTTTGCAGAGAAGGAAGTGATGACACATTGGTATGTTGATCATGCACCTGCGGCCCGACGGACTAATGAGCAGTCGGTTCTGGACCTATAGACTACTTAGCAGGCTGTTCTGAAGCATCAGACTGCTTAGTAGTCTGTTCCACCAGGTTGGTCTGCTGAGCATGTGCTGCAGCTGGGTCTCCCCCCGCAGCTTCAGCGGCCGGCATCTGAACCGGTGGTGCGTCATCAGCAGTTGTAGGCCTTGCCACTGGCTGCATTGGGGCGGAGGATGACATGGCCTGTACGCCACAGTCGGTTCGACTGATCACTGGTTGATGCATCAACCCGCGAGAGCTGCTGCGGCAAGGAGAGCGTCACCGGTTGAGGGGCGATAGTGGTTGCTCTTGGCGGGGCTTCAGGAATCTCATCGATGAACTCTGTTTCCTTTCGTGGCCACTGGATGTGATGCAACAGTGTTTCTCCCAAGGTCCTTTGCTCATCGATGTCTCCTAGGACATTCTTCAGGGCAAATTCATTGAATCCAGGCTTTACTTCAGTCACGTAGAACTTCACACAGCCCGGCTTCAACGGCGCATTGTCCAAGAAGAGGCCATCTTCCAAGAAGGGTGGGCAAACCCAGGCTGTTGCACATTTTAATGTACCTTTAGAATGTGTAAGCATGCCCTTCAGTCTGTCTTTCATTCCAGATAGATCAGATATAGCATCATCACAAGCAGCTGCAGTCTCAGAGTCGATGGGGTCAGCTGATGCACAGCTACTCTTGTACAGTGTTGTCGCGCAATAAGCAGCATCATCCATGCCCGCCTCCCCTCCCATCTGCTGGCTATCTGTCAGTATTAGAGTCTTCTGCATCATCATTGACTCCTCAACATCCTTTCGAACAGCCGGATAAATCTGCTTCTTCAACTTTTCAAACAATGCATTCTGCTTCATTTCACTCCTCGCTTTTTTCATGCCGAGCCTCTCTTCTTTGCTGAGTGTGAAAGCCCTCTTATGCGGGACATTAACACCTATACCCCTTGCATGTCCAGGGGGCTCTTTTATTTCCAGAGCAATGGACAGAATGTCACATGGCCCTGAGTTGCTGTAGAACCTTCCAGGGATCTTGGAAGCCTCTACCATCACTTCATACAGTTTGGCGTCACGTGCGTTTTCAAAGTAATAAGTTTCGTCATCACGCCTCTTTGCACGTGCCCGCAAGTAGTCTCTGGCGCGTTCGCCCCTGATTTCCCTTAAGGCTGAATCCCCACCCACTGCTTCTTTGTCCTCCTGTTGCCATATCAATTTCATGCCGTAGTATCCTGCCAAACCCTGGAGTGTATGTTCTTCTTCCGAAGTTCAGATTGCTTGAAACTCTTCTAAGCAAAATCTGGAGTTGCCCTGACCCTTTTGAATTCTGCCCAGTCTGCCTTTGTAATTCGGGGGTATGCGGGGATTGGGTCCTTGCCTTCACTCAAGTACTTCTTGTACAACACGTGCTTCCAGTTTCTCCAAGCATCCCTAGCCTTCTCCAGTGCAGCGTGTTCCACCTGCATTCTCCACTGCTCTGGAACGTTAAAGTGATCCATGATCTCCCGGACTATCCTTCGCCGTGTTTCTGTGTCAGCCTTCCGAAACCCCGACAGGTTAATGTTGAGCCTTGTCCTGCCAACAAATCCACACACACTCCTGAACCTCATGCGTGCTTTATCTGGTTTAGTTGGAGCCCAGGACTTTAAATCAATCTCGGTTACTTCATATACACCTTTAGGCTGGTGTGTGGGCTTCCTTGGAGAATTCCTCCATGTCCTGAATGAAAGGGTAATTGCTGCAACTCTATCCCGTTCAAGACTACTTGATCCCTCACAATCTGCTGAAGACCTAGGGTTGTCCGAATCAGATGAAGATACATGGCCTGAATGAGTGTTGTCGCTGCTACTCGGCATCTACAAAGAACACATGCGAAATTCAGGAAAGGAGGATAAGCATAAAACTAACAACTTGGTATCAAGCTTTCTAAACATGCCATGCAATAGTTTAGAAAATGTACGGCTAATTTGTTAAGTTTGTGTGACTCAGGCGCCCGAGATCTGTAAATAGGGAGTAACTTATTGGAACAAATACAGCTTATATGTAGTAAGGAAGGTTGATAAGGAACATATATACGCTCTTCGTTATTTTATAGCCAATTTGGGAACATACATAACGAAATTGGAAGAGGGATTGCGAGGAAATATGCCTCACCAGCAGTAACTAACAAGCTTCTTAATGCAAACCCGGCCGGACCACAGGAGAGGCGAGGGTTACTGCATTGATTTGCTTGAGGGTGGTTGGCGAGCAAACGAAGACGGCGAGGCGCGAGCCGCCACGTGTTGGGAACGGCAGTGGAGGTAGGCTTGACGCCGAAGAGCGGGCACATGGCCAGGGTGAGCACGGTGGCACCGGAGAGGGTTCTGTTGTTGATCTGGGGGAGGGGGGCCTGGCGAAGGAGATTGGGTGGACTAGTTGAGTGAAAAGCGAGCGGACGGTGGGTGGGTGTTGGCGGCCTAGGTGAAAAGGGTGAAAAATATCCCCTGTCGCCGCGCCCGCGGAAAGCCCTATGCAAATGGTTGCCTCTAAGCGCTCGTGTGCACAAATAGAATAATTTCGTTTCAAATGAAGACGTAGTAATGTTGAAATGAAGACCTGAGTTCATCGTTTCGCCTCTAAATGTTTTGCACGTAAACCAATCACAATTTTACCACGGGTTTGATTTGCTGGCGCATTTCAGGTCTCGTGTGCTATATGTAAGACATTTTTTTGGCATTTACCATGCATGTTGGCATATAAATCAATTCCTAACCGGACTGCATTTCCTGTCGAAAGGGACGAGGATTGCTGTTCAATCTGGGAGCATCCAACGGTGCGGACGTACGATCTGTGGGGTTTGTGTTCTGGCCAATCAGAACGCATGACTCAGAATGCACACGCAGCGAGGGGGGCATCGGCCACGGTTTGGTAGGCACACGTCTTTCGTGTGTGAACCATGTGCTATTTGAAAACATTTTTTGGGAGGGGCTACTTGAAAACAGGCACATGTGTTGTCGAAAGGGATGAGGATCGCAGTTTGATCAAGGAGAATCCAATGGTGCAGACGTATGATCCGTGGGGTTTGGGTTCTGGCCAATCAAAACGCACGACTTAGATCGCGCGCATGGCAGAGGGGTGGGGGTGCAACGGCCATGGTTTAGTGGACACACGGCTTCCATGAGTAAACCGTGTGCTCTTTAAAAACATTTACGTTACCAAACATCATATTTTTGTTCGAATGAAAACATGAGTTCATCGTTTCGCCTCCAATTTTTTTCCACGGTAAGAAATCATGAGTATAGTGGAGAGTGTCATATACTAGTATCATGAATATACAGTACATATGATACTAGTGTATGATACTACCTTTAATTAATTATAGCGCATAGTATCATATATAGATCATATTTATTGCCATGCATGACACAAATTAGCATCGCATTTAACATGATACGGTATCTACCTACTATATGTTACTCTAACCCTCTTTATATATATTTAATTCTTTGCCACATCGGAATACTTGCTATTTCTGAGTGCATGACGTCATCGGCTATGATACCACCACTATTGCCATGCATGACACAAAGTAGTATAGCATTTATTATATATATATATGTTACGGTATCGACCTATGTTACTTCTTGTTTGCCACATCATCATATTTTCTATTCCCGGGTGCATGATACCGGATATGATACCACCACTATGGCCACCCTAATAAGGTTGGTCGTAATATTGGAGTATCAAGCGGTATGATGCATGCCAACTAGACTTTTTGGATGATGTGTGATACGTCTCCAACGTATCTATAATTTTTTATTGTTCCATGCTATTATATTATCTCTTTTGGATGTTTAATGGGCTTTACTAAGCAATTTTATATTATTTTTGGGACTAACCTACTAACCGAAGGCCCAGTGCAAATTGCTGTTTTTTTGCCTATTTCAGTGTTTCGCAGAAAAGGAATATCAAACGGAGTCCAAACGGAATGAAACCTTCGGGAGAGTTATTTTTGGAACAAACGTGATCCAGAGGACTTGGAGTGGACGTCAAGAAAGAAGCGAGGAGGCCACGAGGCAGGGAGGCGCGCCTGCCCCCTAGGCGCCCCACCCTCGTGGGCCCCTCGCAGCTCCACCGACCTACTTCTTCCTCCTATATATACCCATATACCCTGAAAACATCAGGAGCACCACGAAACCCTATTTCCACCGCCGCAACCTTCTGTACCCGTGAGATCCCATCTTGGGGCCTTTTCCGGAGCTCCGCCGGAGGGGGAATCGATCATGGAGGGCTTATACATCAACACCATAGCCTCTCCGATGATGTGTGAGTAGTTTACCACAGACCTCCGGGTCTATAGTTATTAGCTAGATGGCTTTTTCTCTCTCTTTGGATCTCAATACAAAGTTCTCTTCGATCTTCTTGGAGATCTATTCGATGTAATTCTTTTTACGGTGTGTTTGTCGAGATCCGATGAATTGTGGGTTTTTGATCAAGATTATCTATGAACAATATTTGAATCTCCTCTGAATTCTTTTGTGTATGATTGGTTATCTTTGCAAGTCTCTTCAAATTATCAGTTTGGTTTGGCCTACTAGATTGATCTTTCTTCCAATGGGAGAAGTGCTTAGCTTTGGGTTCAATATTGCAGGGTCCTTTCCCAGTGACAGCAGGGGCAGCAACGCACATATTGTATTGTTGCCATCGAGGATAAAAAGATTGGGTTTATATCATATTGCTTGAGTTTATCCCTCTACATAATGTCATCTTGCCTAATGCGTTACTCCGTTCTTATGAACTTAATACTCTAGATGCATGCTGGATAGCGGTCGATGTGTGGAGTAATAGTAGTAGATGCAGAATCCTTTTGGTCTACTTGTCGCGGACGTGATGCCTATATACATGATCATGCCTAGATATTCTCATAATTATGCACTATTCTATCAATTGCTCGACGGTAATTTTTTCACCCACCTTAATACTTATGCTATCTTGAGAGAAGCCACTAGTGAAACCTATGGCCCCCGGGTCTATTCTCCATCATATAAGTTTCCAATCTATTTTTACTTTGCATTCTTTACTTTCCGTTTATATTATAAAAATACCAAAAATATTCATCTTATTATCTCTATCAGATCTCACTTTTGTAAGTGGCCGTGAAGGGATTGACAACCCCTTTATCGCGTTGGTTGCAAGGTTCTTATTTGTTTGTGTAGGTACGAGGCGACTTGCGTGTAGTCTCCTACTGGATTGATACCTTGCTTCTCAAAAACTGAGGGAAATACTTACGCTACTTTGCTGCATCACCCTTTCCTCTTGAAGGGAAAAACCAACGCAAGATCAAGAGGTAGCAAGAAGGATTTCTGGCGCCGTTGCCGGGGAGATCTACGCCAAGTCAAGTCAAGTCAAAACATACCAAGTACCCATCACAACTCTTATCCCCCGCATTACATTATTTGCCATTTGACTCTCGTTTTCCTCTCCCCCACTTCACCCTTGCCATTTTATTCGCCCTCTTTTCCGTTTGCTTTTTCTTCGCTTGCTTCTTGCTGCCTGTTTGCCCTAATGGCTCTGCCTAAAAACATTGATCCTTACCTTAAAGGTTGGAAGAAATTGAAAACAACATCAGAAGCTTTATGACTTTGCAATTTGAGAATAATTTCTTTAGAAACGAGCTTAAAGAACAAAAAAGCTTTATGGAGTACGTGAATAAAGAGCTTGATGATATGTCTAAGGAATTTTATGGTTTGAAATCTCAGTCTGCTCATGTTGAAAAATTAATAGCCCAAATTTTGGATAAGCAGGCCACCTTGGTCAAGAAGATGGCCGCCAAACTGGAAGATCTAGAAGGTAATAGGGATGAAGATCTAAAAGTAATTGATGTATCCTCTATTAAATCTTTGTTTTGCAATATGAATCTTAATAATGATGGGAATGGAGATGAGTCAACCTTAGTAAAAGGCGTCCCAATGATTCGGAGTTTTTAGATCTTGATGCAAAAATTGGTAAAAGTGGGATTGAAGATGTCAAAACTTTACATAGCAATGAACCCACTAATTTGGATTTCAAGGAATTTAATTATGATAATTTTTCTTTAATAGATTGTATTTCCTTGTTGCAATCCTTGTTAAATTCTCCTCATGCTTATAGTCAAAATAAAGCTTTTACTAAACATATCGTTGATGCTTTAATGCAATCTTATGAAGAAAAACTTGAATTGGAAGTTTCTATCCCTAGAAAACTTTATGATGAGTGGGAACCTACTATTAAAATTAAAATTAAAGATCATGAGTGCTATGCTTTGTGTGATTTGGGTGCTAGTGTTTCCATGATCCCAAAAACATTGTGTGATGTGTTAGGTTTCCGTGAATTTGATGATTGTTCTTTAAACATGCACCTTGCGGATTCCACCATTAAGAAACCCATGGGAAGAATTAATGATGTTCTTATTGTTTCAAATAGGAATTATGTGCCCGTAGATTTCATTGTTCTTGATATAGATTGCAATCCTTCATGTCCTATTATTCTTGGTAGACCTTTCCTTAGAACGATTGGTGCAATTATTGATATGAAGGAAGGAAATGTTAGATTCCAATTCCCGATAAGGAAAGTCATGGAACACTTCCCTAGGAATAAAATTAAATTACCTTATGAATCTATTATGAGAGACACTTATGGATTGCATACCAAAGACGATAATACCTAGATCTATTCTTGCTTTTGTGCCTAGCTAGGGGCGTTAAACGATAGCGCTTGCTGGGAGGCAACCCAATTTTATTTTTGTTTCTTGCTTTTTGGTTCTGTTTAGTAATAAATAATTCATCTATCTTCTGTTTAGATGTGGTTTTATGTTTTAATTAGTGTTTGTGCCAAGTAGAACCTTTGGGAAGACTTGGGTGAAGTCTTTATGATCTTGCTGTAAAAAACAGAAACTTTAGCGCTCACGAGATTAGCTACAACTTTTTACTGGAGAGAGATATTTAGTTGATTCTTTTTGAATATGATTAATAGACAAATTCTTCACGTCCAGCAACTTATTTTAGAATTTTTGGAGTTACATAAGTATATGTTTGATCCAGATTACTACAGACTAGTCTGTTTTTGACAGATTATGTTTTTTGTGTGTTGTTTGCTTATTTTGATGAATCTATGGCTAGTATCAGAGGGTATGAACCATAGAGAAGTTTGAATAAATTAGCTTTAAAACCAATATAAATAAAAAATGAGTTCATTACAGTACCTTATGATGGTGATTTGCTTTCTTATACTAACGGAGCTCATGAGATTTTCTGTTAAGTTTTGTGTTCTGAAGTTTTCAAGTTTTGGGTAAAGATTTGATGGATTATGGAATAAGGAGTTGCAAGAGACTAAGCTTGGGGATGCCCAAGGCACCCCAAGGTAAAATTCAAGGACAACCAAAATCCTAAGCTTGGGGATGCCCCGGAAGGCATCCCCTCTTTCGTCTTCGTCTATCGGTAACTTTACTTGAGGTTATATTTTTATTCACGACATGATATGTGTTTTGCTTGGAGCGTCTTGTATGATTTGAGTCTTTGTTTTTAGTTTACCACAATCATCCTTGATGTACACACCTTTGGGAGAGACACTCATGAATCAGAATTTATTAGAATACTCTATGTGCTTCACTTATATCTTTTCAGCTAAATAGTTTTTGCTCTAGTGCTTCACTTATATCTTTTAGAGCACGGTGGTGGTTTTATTTTATAGAAATTATTGATCTCTCATGCTTCACTTGTATTATTTTGAGAGTCTTTGAGAACAGCATGGTAGTTTGCTTTGGCTATAAAATTAGTCCTAATATGATGAACATCCAAGATGGGTATGATAAAAACTATCATATAGAGTGCATTGAATACTATGAGAAGTTTGATACTTGATAATTGTTTTGAGATATGAAGATGGTGATATTAGAGTCATGCTAGTTGAGTAGTTGTGAATTTAGAAATACTTGTTCTAAAGTTTGTGATTCCCGTAGCATGCACGTATAGTGAACCGTTATGTGATGAAGTCGGAGCATGATTTATTTATTGATTGTCTTCCTTATGAGTGGCGGTCGGGGACGAGCGATGGTCTTTTCCTACCAATCTATCCCCCTAGGATCATGCGCGTAGTACTTCGTTTCGATAACTAATAGATTTTTGCAATAAGTATGTGAGTTCTTTATGACTAATGTTGAGTCCATGGATTATACGCACTCTCACCCTTCCACCATTGCTAGCCTCTCTAATACCGCGCACCTTTCACCGGTATCATACACCCACCATATACCTTCCTCAAAACAGCCACCGTACCTACCTATTATGGCAGTTCCATAGCCATTCCGAGATATATTGCCATGCAACTTACCACCGTTCCGTTTGTTATGACACGTTTCATCATTGTCATATTGCTTTGCATGATCATGTAGTTGACATCTTATTTTTGGCAAAGCCACCATTCATAATTCTTTCATACATGTCACTCTTGATTCATTGCATATCCCGGTATACCGCTGGAGGCATTCACATAGAGTCATATTTTGTTCCAAGTATTGAGTTGTAATTTTTGAGTTGTAAGAAAATAGAAGTGTGATGATCATCATTATTAGAGCATTGTCCCAAGTGAGGAAAGGATGATGGAGACTATGATTCCCCCACAAGTCGGGATGAGACTCCGGACAAAAGGAAAAAAAAGTGGCCATAAAAAAAGGCCCAAATAAAAAATGAGAGAAAAAGAGAGAAGGGACAATGTTACTATCCTTTTACCACACGTGTGCTTCAAAGTAGCACCATGATCTTCATGATAGAGAGTCTCCTATGTTGTCACTTTCATATACTAGTGGGAATTTTACATTATAGAACTTGGCTTGTATATTCCAATGATGGGCTTCCTCAAAATGCCCTAGGTCTTCGTGAGCAAGCGAGTTGGATGCACACCCACTTAGTTTGTTTTGTTGAGCTTTCATACACTTATAGCTCTAGTGCATCCGTTGCATGGCAATCCCTACTCACTCACATTGATATCTATTGATGGGCATCTCCATAGCCCGTTGATATGCCTAGTTGATGTGAGACTATCTTCTCCTTTTTGTCTTCTCCACAACCACCATTCTATTCCATATATAGTGTTATATCCATGGCTCACGCTCATGTGTTGCGTGAAGATTGCAAAAGTTTGAGAACATCAAAAGTATGAAACAATTGCTTGGCTTGTCATCGGGGTTGTGCAAGATACTTTGTGTGATGAAGATTGAGCATAGCCAGACTATATGATTTTGTAGGGATAACTTTCTTTGGCCATGTTATTTTGAGAAGACAGGATTGGTTTGTTAGTATGCTTGAAGTATTATTATTTTCATGTCAATATTAAACTTTTGTCTTGAATCTTTCGGATCTGAACATTCATGCCACAATAAAAGAGAATTACATTGAGAAATATGCTAGGTAGCATCCCACATCAAAAATTCTGTTTTTATCATTTACCTACTCGAGGACGAGCAGGAATTAAGCTTGGGGATGCTTGATACGTCTCCAACGTATCTATAATTTTTTATTGTTCCATGCTATTATATTATCTATTTTGGATGTTCAATGGGCTTTACTAAGCACTTTTATAATATTTTTGGGACTAACCTACTAACCGAAGGCCCAGTCCAAATTGTTGTTGTTTTTGCCTATTTCAGTGTTCCGCAGAAAAGGAATATCAACGGAGTCCAAACGGAATGAAACTTTCGGGAGAGTTATTTTTGGAACAAACGTGATCCAGAGGACTTGGAGTGGACGTCAAGAAAGAAGCAAGGAGGCCATGAGGCAGGGAGGCGCGCCTGCCCCCCTGGGCGCCCCCCACCCTCGTGGGCCCCTCGCACCTCCACCGACCTACTTATTCCTCCTATATATACCCATATACCCTGAAAACATCCAGGAGAACCACGAAACCCTATTTCCACCGCCGCAACCTTCTGTACCCGTGAGATCCCATCTTGGGGCCTTTTCCAGAGCTCCGCCAGAGGGGGAATAGATCATGGAGGGATTCTACATCAACACCATAGCCTCTCCGATGATGTGTGAGTAGTTTACCACACACCTTCGGGTCCATAGTTATTATCTAGATGGCTTCTTCTCTCTCTTTGGATCTCAATACAAAGTTCTCCTCGATCTTCTTGGAGATCTATTCGATGTAATTCTTTTTGTGGTGTGTTTGTCGAGATCCTATGAATTGTGGGTTTATGATCAAGATTATCTATGAACAATATTTGAATCTCCTCTGAATTCTTTTATGTATGATTGGTTATCTTTGCAAGTCTCTTCGAATTATCAGTTTGGTTTGACCTACTAGATTGATCTTTCTTGCAATGGGAGAAGTGCTTAGCTTTGGGTTCAATCTTGCGGTGTCCTTTCCCAGTGACAGCAGGGGCAGCAAGGCACGTATTGTATTGTTGCCATCGAGGATAAAAAGATGGGGTTTATATCATATTGCTTGAGTTTATCCCTCTACATCATGTCATCTTGCCTAATGCGTTACTCCGTTCTTATGAACTTAATACTCTAGATGCATGCTGGATAGTGGTCGATGTGTGGAGTAATAGTAGTAGGTGCAGAATCGTTCCGGTCTACTTGTCGCGGACGTGATGCCTATATACATGATCATGCCTAGATATTCTCATAATTATGCACTTTTCTATAAATTGCTCGACAGTAATTTGTTCACCCATCGTAATACTTATGCTATCTTGAGAGAAGCCACTAGTGAAACCTATGGCCCCCGGGTCTATTCTCCATCATATAAGTTCCCAATCTATTTTTGCTTTGCATTCTTTACTTTATTCTCTATCAGATCTCACTTTTGCAGGTGGTCGTGAAGGGATTGACAACCCCTTTATCGCGTTGGTTGCAAGGTTCTTATTTGTTTGTGTACGTACGAGGCGACTTGCGTGTAGTCTCCTAATGGATTGATACCTTGGTTCTAAAAAACTGAGGAAAATACTTACGCTACTTTGCTGCATCACCCTTTCCTCTTCAAGGGAAAAACCAATGCAAGCTCAAGAGGTAGGAATGTGGCACACAGTTAAATGATGAAAGACAGGGTGTGTGGTATCATATCATGATACCGTATCATATCATGATACCGTATCATATTAAATGTTGTACTACTTTGTGTCATGCATGGTAATTAATAAGGAACCTACGATACTAACTTATGATACTATGCATGCGCGCATTACGGAGGTATTGCCGTTCATACACTAGTATCATGCATATATACTCCCTCCTTTCCGGTTTATAGGCTTATCTCAAAATTTTAGTTTTTCCATTTTATAAGGCTCAATTTGGTTGTTCCCCATCACATGTCGAGATTCCAAGGTGCATTAAATCATTGCATGCAAGTATTAAGAGAAAGTTGACCAATGCATGTACTTTATATATGCATGCATGTATTGCAATTAATATATTCGAAAACATAAATTTTTGAGGAAAACAAAAGCATTAATTGGGTGTTTTTTGCAAACTACAAAAAGTATTGCACCACTCACCATCTACCTTGGTTGGTGAGATTTTTGAATTGAGCCCTATAAGGCTGGTTGTAATGGGGAGTATCATATATACTAGTAGTATCATGCATATATATGATAGTGTAGCTAGGATACTACTTCTGTAATGCATAGTATCATAAGTTAACATCTTAGGTTGCCTTACTAATTTCCATGCATCACACAAAGTAGTAGTACAACATTTAATATGACATGGTATCATGATATGATACCACATCCTCTCTTGTGTGCCACATCATCCAGAAAGTCTAGTTGGCATGCATGATACCGCTTATGATAATATACCGTTACAACCAGCCTAAACCGGAAAGGAGGGAGTATGAGACTAGCCACAATGGAGAGTAGTAAACTAGTAACATACACATATCCCTAGACTATATATGTTACTACCTTCATAGTGGGTAGTAACATAAGTGTAGTGTCATGCAAAGCTTCATTTCTTAGGTTACAGACTCATATTGCATTGGGACATGTGATACTACAGTAACTAGCTAAGTTACTGAAACTATCTCTCTCCTCATTAACTTATTGCCACATAAGCAAGTTTGCTGAGTTGGAGTCGGTGTTACTGCTGAAGTTACTCCCACTGTGGCTAGTCTGATACTAGCTAGTCGTCTATGATATACTAGCTACCTCACCAAGAGCATGGTTAATAATACAGCCAAGGGTGGCCATAAGAAGTTGCCATGTCATATACAGCCAATCTCTTAGCGGGCATGTACAATAATAAGTTTTATATACGTACTAGTTTATCAATAGTTGGCCCACCTTACATTCTCACAAAGTGTCTTGGGTCTCGTGTTGCAGCTGGCTCTACTAACCAAGAGCCCGCTTCTCTTCACTTTCCTCCAACTAATAAGCACATATATATTATTCTATTCCTTATAGCCAGACTACCCACAGTGGGAGTAACATAGGTAGTAACATCACACATATCTAGATAAAATAGATGATGTGTCAAGCAATAAATGAAGAAATGGAGGAAAGTGGATATGTGTAATGTTACTAGCTACCTATGTTACTCCCACTGTGGGTATAGTCTTACTATAGTATGAGACTACCCACAATGGGAGTAACATAGGTAGTAACATCACACATATCTAGATAAAGTAGATGATGTGTCAAGCAATAAATGAAGAAAGAGAGGAAAGTAGTAACATAGGTAGTTACTAGTAGTATGAGTAACATCACATGTACATATCAAGGCAAGATGTGTCTATAGCCTAATAAATGAAGTGTTGCATGCTACCACACATATATGTTACTCCCCACTATAGAGGTAGTAACATAGACTAGTAACACATGGGCATGTTACTAGTCTATGTTACTACCCATTGTGGCTAGTCTGAGTAACATCACACATCTCAAGGCAAGATGAGTCTATAGCTAATAAATGAAGTATTGCATGTTACTACACATATGTTACTCCCCACTATAGAGGTAGTAACATAGACTAGTAACATTCTATGTTACTACCCATTGTCGCTAGTCTTATGTCACTCTATTGTGTACTTACTTGCTCTAATGCATAGTATCATAGAGTAGCTAGTATCATACGTAGTACTTTATTTATATTGTCATGCATGACACATAGTAGCATAAAATTTATTATGATACGGTTTCATGATATGATACTTAACCCTCCCTTTCTTCATTTAATTAATTCTATGACAGCTCTCAAAATTGCCTAGTTGGCATGCATGATACTAGCTATAATCCCCCTTACTATCAGCCTAGCAAAGGTGTACAGATCATTTGTGTGTCGCTTTGTGAGTTTTCATCCGTTTGTTCGAGAAGCGGGGAGAAGTTTCAAACATTTCGGCCGCAAGGTGCGGCCACTGGCGTAGGCCTAGTTTGTATTTTAATTACAGAAAATTCAGATGGAGTTCGGACATCATCAAACTCGATGTGTTCCTGTGGCGTGCTCTCACGACCCCGTGGAAAATTTTTGGTAAAGTTTGGCACAAGTTTTGATGACCGCTCCTTCCAAACCGGAGCATCTGACATGAAGGATCATGGTTTTCCAAAAGGAGACATGTCAATTCAAACTCCTGTGGCCGGTTACTTCATCGTTTGGCCTCATAAAAATTTCCACGGTACGCAATCACCATTATACACGGGTTTGATTTTCTGGCGCATTTGAGGTATCGTTAGCTATATTTAAGACATTTTTTGAGATTAACGTGCATTTTGTGCATAAAAATAAAATTACAACCGGAACTGCATGTGCTGCCGAAAGGGATGAGGATCGCCGGTCGATCTGGGAGCATCCAACGGTCCATACATACGATCCGTGGGGTTTGGGTTCTGGCAAATCAGAAAGCACGACACAGATCGTGGGCGGGGTGGCGGGGTTTGGTCGGCACACTGCTTTCATCAACGAACCGTGTGCTATTCGCAAACCAGATTGCATAGTTTTGTTCACACATACTGTAGTGAGATTGATTGAGTGTGCTACCTCTATGATATAATAATAATAATAATAATAACAACAAAAAACAATTCATCTTCATTGCCTGAGCTGACAACATATCAAGGTCAACATATTAATAGTTCTTACATCAGCAGAAAACCGGGCATAACTCACAAATTCAGTACACGCGACAGTTCTAAATTGAACGAATTAAGTTGCAGGGTAGGCATAAAGACTAGTCTCACGGCTTAATTCCCATGAACATGGGGGAACTGGGATCATTAAGTTGAGCCCGGATTAACTTGGGGTTTTTGATGATTTTACGCTCCTCTGTTGCACTGGTGCATGATCCCTTGGCTGGCAACTCATCAAATTCATCGTACTCGTCCTGATCAGCAACATCGTCGACACCCAGTACCCTTGTCTTCCCATGCATCGCTAATTGACCGTTCTTATGCAAGGGTGAGGGAGTCCTAGATTAAGGGGTCCTTGGGCGTCCGGACTATGTAACATGGGCCGGACTAATGGGCTATGAAGATACAAGACACAAGACTTCTTCCCGTGTCCGGATGGGACTCTCCTTCGTGTGGATGGCAAGCTTGGCGTTCGGATATGAAGATTCCTTCCTCTGTCAACCGACTCTGTACAACCCTAGGCCCCTCCGGTGTCTATATAAACCGGAGGGTTTAGTCCGTAGAGGCAATCACAATCATACATGCTAGGCATGTAGGGTTTAGCCATTATGATCTCGTGGTAGATCAACTCTTGTAATCCTCATATTCATAAAGATCAATCAAGCAGGAAGTAGGGCATTACCTCCATCAAGAGGGCCCGGACCTGGGTAAACATCGTGTCCGCCGTCTCCTGTTACCATCGACCTTAGACGCACAGTTCGGGACCCCCTACCCGAGATCCGCCGGTTTTGACACCGACATTGGTGCTTTCATTGAGAGTTCCGCTGTGACGTCAAAGACAGGATTGATGGCTCGCCTTGTTATCAAGGACAGTATCATCTTCAGAGGAACCCTGGCTCCAGGCCAAACCCTCCGGCTGGGCGGCTTTACCATGACCGCCCGTGCGGCCGTCAAGCCGATGATGACTACTCAGATCATCGAAAATCGTCTTCGTATCGACTCCGAATACTCCAAACGGATGGATCCGGTGGAGTTGTCGTCTTCAAACGAACTCCTGGATCGCATCGCCGCCATGGGGTCGCTACAGACTATGATCGGATTGGGCTTAAACCTGATCAGAGAGAAATGAAATCTCCGCCGATCGCCCATCAGATAGCGGTCGTAGAGGAGCAAAACAACTCTTCCTCTATGCTGAAGACGAACTATGTTCGGATTTCCGAGCTCGAAGAGCCGGATACCTGTCTGTGGTACGACACTCCCAGACCTCCAAACCTAGAGTCGGACGTTGGGCCTGAAAAATCAGTTGACATCCCGGAGCCCGAACTATTAAGCTCAGAAGTTTGTCAAAGTCCAGACCCCAAATTGGGTCAGGGTTCGGATATAAAGCCACCCACCCACCACAAGCAATACTCGCCAAGCAATTCCAACCCTCCGGATATGTGCGACCTCATGTACATACGATAGCAGTCTGAGGAAATAGTCCATCACTTTTGGGCCAGGTTCCTCCTTGTTAAAGACAAGATTAAAGATTGCCGCGACGAGGACGCGATTTCAGTATTCTGCGATAATTGCACAGACGAAGGAATCCTCAACGCCATCAACCGCCGTCTCGTATTACCCTTCGCTGACTTGGCAACCATAGTACAAAAGTACTACGCAATGGAAAGCGCCTGGAAAACTCAGTCAGCTCACTGGGAACCCCCGGTTTCCATTCAACCCCTCGGGCGGGCGAAATGGGTGCACCGTCGCGTAGCACCTGACCCCATATTGAAGAAAACTAAGCCCATTACGGGACGTGGAACTGTTCTGGAGGGATGGCTCAATAAGCCATGCAAAATACACACGACGCCGGACACCGAACCAACCCACAGCCATAGAGCATGTTGGATACTCCGTGTCAGGACCCTGATTCCAAGTCACACCGATCTAGCCTGTAACACCTCATATCATTTTGCGGCCTCACGCACGGTACTCCCATGGGTGTCGCCTTACCATGGCCCGGGACCGTTTGCGCCTTTTGGCTCACGTATATGACAATGTCGCTAGCATCCATATGACAGAGAACCCGGGCCGACATTGCTAGTCGTGAACCCAAAGCGGCACTAACATATGGGGACAGGCATACATGAATCAACATCGAACGTGTCGGTCAGCAGCGTGCGAATCCGGGTTGTAGCACTGGGCTAACAGGACTCCGGGAACCCGGGCTGTAGCAGGCTAAGCAGGATTCCGGATGTCACCGCGTGACATTTCCCCGAAGGGACAGACACAGGAACGAAGTGAATCACATGCCGGCCAGTCAAGTGTTCCGGAGCAGTAGTGTTGGGCTAGCAGGACTCCGGTGAACCGGGCTGTAGCGTACTACTATGGCTCATGGAAGCACAAGACTATATTTCCCCATAAGAGAGGCTGCTAAGGATAGACAACTAGATTGTCGGATCCCACACATACCAAGCATTTCAATCATACACACAATATGCTCGATATGTGCAAATACAACATGGCATCACAACAAGACTCTACGACTCAGAGTATTTATTCATTAGGCTCCGAAGAGCCAGATATTACAAACATGGGTCTCATGACCCAACATTCAGAGCATACAAGTCAAAGCACATGCGGAAGCTTAACATGTCTGAGTACAGACATCTACAAATGAAAAAGGCTGAGAAGCCTGACTATTTACTGGATCCTGCCGAGGGCACAAGATCGTAGCTGAGGTATCAAGCTAAACGTCGAAGTCCACACGGAACTACTAGCGAGACTGGCGTCTCTCTGCAAAACATAAAATAGGAAAACGTGAGTACAAATGTACCCAGCAAGACTTACATCAGAACTAGCTACATATGCATCGGTATCAACAAAGGGGGGTGGTGGAGTTTGACTGCAGCAAGCCAGCTTTGACTCGGTGGCTATCCTAAACTATGACTGCAAGTAACTCTTTGAGGTGGCGCACACGAGTCCACATAATCACCATATCAATACTCCACTATGGATCCGCTCCCGTCTCCCTACGAGAACGCCATCCATAGCACTCACGCTTATCTTGCGCATTTTAGAGTATCCACTTTCACTTGTCTATGAACTGTTATAGGCAACCCAGAAGTCCTTTACCGCGGACACGGCTATTCGAATAGATGATGTTAACCCTGCAGGGGTGTACTTCGTCACACACGCTCTCACCACTTACCGCCGTTTACACAGCATGTACTCGGCAACCTTCAAGCGGAAGCCCAGCGAGGGTGTCGGCCACAGCCTACCTAAACGCTCAAGTCTCTAGTCCAGGTTTATCGCCTATTCAGGTTCCATCCGTAGGGAGTCCGGCTGAGGTTTCCACATACGGCCCCGAACGATGTGTGCAGGGTTCCCGAGACACCAAACGGGCGCCCGGTACACCGTGCCACGTGCCTACCGCATCACAGCCCACCCCTCGGTCAGTGCTGTCCACGGCCTCCAGCATACTACAAACACCAGAAACTACTTGCAACTCCTGGACAGAGGACAAGGGTGATTAAGAAGCCGAGAGGGTCCATTGGTTTCGGGCCCAATGCGTGGTAGTAACTGTATCATGGATCACAAACACAGAACTCAGTTCCTGAGGACGGCTTCAATCAGACAACCCACCATGTACTCCTACATGGCCTCTCACCGCTACCTTTACCAAATCGTGTTCACACACTTAGCTCACACACAGTAGGACATGTTCATCACCATTCCAATTCATCCCCGATGAATCAGACCTGACACCACTCTAAGCAATAGCAGGCATGACAAACAAGCATGAATGAGTAGGCACATCAGGGCTCAAACAACTCCTACTCATGCTAGTGGGTTTCATCTATTTACTATGGCAATGACAGGTCATGCAGAGGATAAGGGGTTCAACTACCGCAACAAGTAACAGATGAATCGTTGTTGTCCTAATGCAGTAAAAGAGAGCAGGAGCGAGAGAGAGTGGGTTTGTAACGGAATGGACAAGGGGGGTTTTGCTTGCCTGACACTTCCGAAGATAGTATAGCTCTTCATCGGTGTCATCGATCTCATCGTCGGAATCACGACTATCGAGAGGGGACAATCACCGGCAAACAAGGAAGAACACAATCAATGCAATGCACAATATGATGCATGATCATGACATGGAAATATGACGTGATTTGGCCTAATGCAACTAGCAACAGAAAGGTTTGAGTTGATTTGAACTCAAGGTTCAAATTCAAATTCAAACTATGAATTCAAATAGTGCATTATCATGTTTTCACCTATACAGCAGGTATAACTTTGTTTGACATGCATGAAAATGATACAGATGGATAGATTGCATTTTTCTGATAATTTTTCATATATAACTTGTTTGATTTGGAGCTACGGTTGAATTTCTATGAATTTTAGAAGTTTGCACTATTTTCTGGAATTTCCTGACTACAAATAAATCCAGAAAATGTAATACTGCGTCAGCATGACGTCATCACCGCGTCAGTGAGTCAACGAGCTGGCCAGGGTCAAACCTGACCAGCGGGACCCATTGGTCAGTGACCCTGTGACATTTTGTGTCACAGACAGGTGGGGTCGGGTTAACGGACACGTCAGCGTAGTCAAAACTGACACGTGGCCCCACGGTAATTAGATTAACCTTAAACTATTTGGTTAGCCGGTTAGTTAAGCAGAGGGCCCGCATGTCAATGGCACATGGCATCATTAGCACTAGCCTAATCGGGGTTAGGCCGGCGCTTAGCCGCCGGTGACCTCTGGCCACGGCGGAGGCACGCCGGAATCACGGCTCCGGCGTCCATTCGACGCGCGGATGGGTGCTATGGGTAGCTAGCACTCGCGCCCATCCAATGGAACACGCGGGAGGCCGTGGGGTGGCCGGAAGCAGCGCCGGCGTTGAGGTTAGCAGCGGCCGGGGCTACGGGACCGACGAAACGACGCTGCAGTGCACGGCAGGAGCAACGGTTGAGTGTTCTAGGCTCCTGACGGCGTGCTGAGCATGTTGCAGTGCTTGGTTGCGGTCATAGCTAGCTCTGGCCGCGGCGGGGATGTGGCCTGACGGCGGCGAGCTTCGGAGCTCATGAGGACGGCAGCTACAGGGTGAAATCGACGAGGTGGTTACGGGGAAAAGGACCGGAGCCTCACAGAGATTCGAATGGCTCCGTCGTTGAGCTCGGGGAGGCATTGGATGACGCAGATCGGCGGGCGAAGTCTGGCGGCAGATGCGGCGGTGACGAGCTCGGAGGCGTCGTCACAGGGCATCCGGCGATGCATGGCTCGGCGGGGAGGTCGAGGGCGACGAGACGGAGCCTTTGGGCATGGCTGAAGAGTGAGGGCGCGGCTCTGGGCACGGTGGCACCGAACGGCGGTGACGGCACGCTCGGTGTCTACGTGAGAGAGTGAGACAGAGGAGAGGGGAGAGACCACGGGTGAGGGGGAGGGGAGAGAGACCTCTGGGCGTCTCCGTGGCGCGTCTAGAAGAGCCGGCGTCGCGGTGGAAGTAGGAGCTGGCGTGCGCGCGGCGACCACGCGCCCACGGCGTCCTACTGGCGCGGGGAGGAAGACGACAGGGGAGAGAAGTTGGGCTGCGCTGGCTTTGGCCAGTAGGCCACTACGGTGGTGGGGTGCACAGTGAGGTTTCCTCTCTCTCTCTCTTTTAATTCAGTTTTTTCTATTTTGCTTTTCTGTTTTTGATTTAGTAATAATACTAAACCATTTTAAAAACTCCTGAGAAAATTTGTGGGCACTTTTAAAATATTTACTAACAGCCCTCAAATGTTTTCAGAATTATTGAAGCATTTAAAATATTTATAGCCATTAAATGCTCCAATTCAAATACTTATGATTTAATCCAAAAAAATCCAGAAATGACCTAGAAATATTGGCATCATTTTTGGCAAAGGTTTTCACCTTTATCAAAAATTATGAACATTTTCAAAGGCATTTTGGGTTAATTGAAAATATTGTTTATTTGAACCTAGTTGAATGCATTTGGTGCTAGGGTTTCAACATCGCCATTTCAAGTTTCTTTGAAAATTAAACATGATGACATGAGGAACAAGCAAAGTCAAACAAGGGCTGATCTGGGGCTGTGACAGCTCACCCCCACTAAACAAGAATCTCGTCCCGAGATTCAAGACGTGAGGTAAGAAGACAGAGGGTACACAAAGCTAACACGATCTTCGTGATCCAATTGCTCTTCACGAAGATGTTGATCCGTTGCTTCAATTAACGTTGACGTCTTTGCTTTCGAGATCTTCATCCGACACGATGACGACAAGGGAAGCTCTATAGAAATCAATCTCCTTAAAGATCGAGCAACTCACGATCAACTCACGGAATGCGACGTTGAGTATCTCTTGAGCTGAGACTCAACACATACATCGAGAGAGGGATGAAGTGAAATAGAGAACAAAGATTCAAGTTGATAAACACAATTCCACGTTGAATAGGACGGTGCATGGTTTCAAAGTAGCGAGGAGATAATTGCCACGATTCCATAACGGGGCACCTTGGGGAAGGTGACTTGTAGAAATATTCCCTTAAGTGGCAAAAGGAATTACTTTTGATATAAATATCATTGAAACTCTTTATACTAGCCTAAGGCAATCACAACAATCGTCTGGTGGAGTTCGGGAGAACGACACACTCGGGCTAGAATGGACGATGTGGAATACCTTGTTGAAGACAACACAAGGGGTGATTTGCTTATCACCGGAAATGGTCGGAACCCCTGGTGGGACCACTTTTGAAGATGGTCCTTATTAGTAATTACTGGGAAGGGTAATCCAAGGTAGGATGGCACAATGACGGTGCAAGCTGGGAACAAAAAATGCAAATGCTAGGAATGATTCTAGTAACTGGGGAAAAGCTCAACAGTAGAGAGTGAATCCACTGTTTGAAAGGTTTAGCATAACCGAAGGAAACTGGGAGCAATTCCAGTTAGTGCCGATGATAACACCTAGTGCTTGTGCGTGCTCTCAAGAACTTGAGCATTTCCATATTCATCAAGGTTTTACCAACATCCGTGTCGAGGATCCTGGCAACACATCATACTACCATGATGAATGGTGATGGAGGATGCAGGTGCAAAGGAGGACAACACTTTCTCAGATTTCACCTTAGCGAAGCCAAGGGAGCAAAATCTGGATGATCGACCGAGAGACATTTAGCACTCCGCTTCTGATGTTCTCCTTGATGTTCTAGCATAACCCATTAGATGTGGTTTGGTATCTTGAACATCAAGTAGTAGGTCGGACTTCGGGAGCGTAGGAATCCATAAGGAATAACTAGTGGAATAAATCCTAAGAAATCCTTATGGGGAGGTGGCCAACTTACTCAATCAAGATACTACCATAATAGGTCTTCCGGCTGGGTGTGTTGGCCACAACATCCACTTTACCGGTTATCGAGAGACCAATATTATAATTCTTGGAAAATGTTCCAACCATCATATCTGCCCGAGATTCAGATCTGGTTGGTGTCAGGATATTCCAGACTCATCACGTCTAGAAGGAAAATGAAAGTTTGCAACACAAATCGACGAGATGACGTTGCGAGATTCTCAGGGGATGAACTACGATAGCAAGCTCCAAAACATGAGCTGGTTCTGCTACAAACACATGTGAACACGCTGTCCCAGACAAGCATGACCACATAGTAGTCTTATGATAAAACACTACCGAGTTCAGGTGGGGAACCATCATCTAGGGTAACGAAGTCTTGTGCATGACCTAGGATTTGCACAACAACTCCTTTTCCTTGAACAAATCAATCAGTGGCTTAGTGTGCTAGAGAATTCATATGGAATGAAGATGATCAGTCTAACAGACCACGGAATACTTCGCACGTGCATAACTGACTTGGGATGATTCCAAAAGAGGCAACATTGACTTTCTCAAATCCACGACGGCAACTTGCATCAGATGCACGTGAATTAGAGGAAGTCAATACTTTCATCCAAACATATGCCTCATGAACGGAACACGAAGATAATGCTTATAAAGTTTCCAATACTAGCTGGATGTTCAACACGAGTCATGGAGAAGGTAGCAGTGTTGCTGATGGGCTCAACAACAATTCATCCAGGTTTCCATGGAGATGGAATTCCATAATTATGTGAACAAGTGATAGCATTGGTCAGACCCAAAAGATATAATGGTGTATGCTTGAGGGATCAACCACGAGTAAGACAACATTATGAACATCGTTGGTTCTGATTTGATTTGATGATAGCCCATACTCAAATCAAAGTCTTGATACAACAATAGGTCCAACAACTCATCACAGGGACCAATCAATGAAGATATCATCTATCTTCAACACACGCAAATATATCCCTTGAAATGAACTAAGCTGGCAAGCTTTTATCTTCCAACTCTCCAAGTTGTTGTTTATCTTGACCAACTAGCTCAGGGGTATCGAAGACGGATTTTTGGAGAAGGGGTGGTTTACAGGAAACCAACTTGATCACGAATTCATCATAGTGGTCAGGTGACAACCTGGTGATACTCCCGAGAAGATATTCGGAAAATCACGTACCACCGATATGTTACTAGGCTTGAGAACAATCTTGCCTTTCAGAGCAAGACGATATGATCAAATAAGCAAGGGATTGAATAATCCTAACTCATTGATCAAAGAGTGCACCGGAAATAAGGACTGGGTAGCATGATCAACCTTAGGATATGATTCAGTAACCAACACGCTAAGGATGAAATTATTGTCCTTTAACTACCAAGCAACTGAGTTGCTAGGAGTATTGATTTCACACATCATAGTTCACTTGTCGGCATTCCGGTTGCAACAACACGGGACCAAGAAATGAGTGATGATGGCGAGGAGTATCACTGCGTCAAGAATTCATAAGAGGTGGTGCAATTCTCATGACATTCTTGACATAAAGATGGTAACACTCCAGGGTAGAACAGAACAAAAGCTGGTTAGGCATTTGATCTGCGGAATACAACTACCTTGACCCAATCCCAGAGAGGGACGAGGTACTGGAGTTTGTTTCTCCTAGTCATTCCGGATTAGAATGGCTTGACAGACCACAAGAATAATAGGCATCGATAACACAAATGCACAATTACTCCTGACTATCAATTGATAGACGAGGGCCAGAAAATAACTAAGGAGGGACAACCCAAAGGAACATATGTTTTTCTGAGTTGTGGATGCATGGATTAGTATGTCGAGCAATTTCAACATATTTCTTCTGGACAACCCATGCAGAGGAGGAAGGACTGGCAGAGTCACAATATGAATGGAGTACTCCTCAAGAGCGCCCTGGTTGTGATCTTTTGGTTAAAAGAAGTTCTGCCATAATGGTTCATGGTATTTGGAAGAAGGAAATACCACGGACCTCGAAGACTATCGCAAAGGTTACTAATATCTTGAGGGAACTAGCAAATACTAACAACATGAAGTGGGGTGAATCTCGGGTTCAAACCCCAGGAGTAGAATACCTACTAACTAAATGGCATCACGGGATGCTTTCGAGAATGATGGCCAGAATCATCACACCGGGAACACAAAACATAGCTAGTTTACTAGGTAATCTTCTAAGACACCTAGGGTCATAATAATAACTCCAACATATATGCCGAGGCAATAGAATACCTCAACTCAGCAATTAGTGTGATTAACCTGGCCTAAAAGAACAACGAAACCAGAGGGAAAAGATTTTGCAAATGCATCAGATGGTTTAGAAACCTGGGATGACTCGGACAGCATAACGGCTGTAAATGCTCAGAAAAAGATTTGAGACATTCACAAGGATTTGCATAGTCACTTAACAACATCATATCAAGGTTCTGGTTCAACTGACAACATACTGAAAGTAGTAGAAACTAAACAGGGGCTTGAATCCAACAATCCTATGAGTCTACGGATTAGTAACACGTGATCCTGATAGAAAGATGAGAAGGCCTAGTTCTTAATCCCCGTAGAAGAGAAGAGAGTGACTCAGATCAGAAGGCCATAAGGTAAAGGAGTAAAAAGAGCCCTACGTTCCCTCCCACAATCAATTCCCTTATATAACTAAAGCATTTCTAGACTCAACTTCGACCAGTTTGGCTTGGTAATCCTACAGGCAGTCAGGCTCTGATACCAACGCTGTCAGGACCCCGATTCCAAGTCACACCGATCTAGCCTGTAACACCTCATATCACTTTGCGGCCTCACGCACGGTACTCCCACGGGTGTCGCCTTACCATGGCCCGGGACCGCTTGCCCCTTTTGGCTCGCGTATATGACAATGTCGCTAGCATCCATATGACAGAGAACCCGGGCCGGCATGGCTAGTCGTGAACCCAAAGCGGCACTAACGTATGGGGACAGGCATACATGAATCAACATCGAACGTGTCGGTCAGCAGCGTGCGAATCCGGGCTGTAGCACTAGGCTAACAGGACTCCGGGAACCCGGGCTGTAGCAGGCTAAGCAGGACTCCGGATGTCACCGCGTGACATTTCCCCGAAGGGACAGACACAGGAACGAAGTGAATCACATGCCGGCCAGTCAAGTGTTCCGGAGCAGTAGTGCTGGGCTAGCAGGACTCCGGTGAACCGGGCTGTAGCGGACTACTGGCTCATTGAAGCACAAGACTACATTTCCCCATAAGAGAGGCTGCTAAGGATAGACAACTAGATTGTCGGATCCCACACATACCAAGCATTTCAATCATACACACAATATGCTCGATATGTGCAAATACAACATGGCATCACAACAAGACTCTACGACTCAGAGTATTTATTCATTAGGCTCCGAAGAGCCAGATATTACAAACATGGGTCTCATGACCCAACATTCAGAGCATACAAGTCAAAGCACATGCGGAAGCTTAACATGTCTGAGTACAGACATCTACAAATGAAAAAGGCTGAGAAGGCTGACTATTTACTGGATCCTGCCGAGGGCACAAGATCGTAGCTGAGGTATCAAGCTAAACGTCGAAGTCCACACGGAACTACTAGCGAGACTGGCGTCTCTCTGCAAAACATAAAATAGGCAAACGTGAGTACAAATGTACCCAGCAAGACTTACATCAGAACTAGCTACATATGCATCGGTATCAACAAAGGGGGGTGGTGGAGTTTGACTGCAGCAAGCCAGCTTTGACTCGGTGGCTATCCTAAACTATGACTGCAAGTAACTCTTTGAGGTGGCGCACACGAGTCCACATAATCACCATATCAATACTCCACTATGGATCCGCTCCCGTCTCCCTACGAGAACGCCATCCATAGCACTCACGCTTATCTTGCGCATTTTAGAGTATCCACTTTCACTTGTCTATGAACTGTTATAGGCAACCCAGAAGTCCTTTACCGCGGACACGGCTATTCGAATAGATGATGTTAACCCTGCAGGGGTGTACTTCGTCACACACGCTCTCACCACTTACCGCCGTTTACACAACATGTACTCGGCAACCTTCAAGCGGAAGCCCAGCGAGGATGTCGGCCACAGTCTACCTAAACGATCAAGTCTCTTGTCTAGGTTTATCGCCTATTCAGGTTCCATCCGCAGGGAGTCCGGCCGAGGTTTCCACATACGGCCCCGAACGATGTGTGCAGGGTTCCCGAGACACCAAAAGGGCGCCCGGTACACCGTGCCACGTGCCTACCGCATCACAGCCCACCCCTCGGTCAGCGCTGTCCACGGCCTCCAGCATACTACAAACACCAGAAACTACTTGCAACTCCTGGACAGAGGACAAGGGTGATTAAGAAGCCGAGAGGGTCCATTGGTTTCGGGCCCAATGCGTGGTAGTAACTGTATCATGGATCACAAACACAGAACTCAGTTCCTGAGGACGGCTTCAATGAGACAACCCACCATGTACTCCTACATGGCCTCTCACCGCTACCTTTACCAAATCGTGTTCACACACTTAGCTCACACACATTAGGACATGTTCATCACCATTCCAATTCATCCCCGATGAATCAGACCTGACACCACTCTAAGCAATAGCAGGCATGACAAACAAGCATGAATGAGTAGGCACATCAGGGCTCAAACAACTCCTACTCATGCTAGTGGGTTTCATCTATTTACTGTGGCAATGAAAGGTCATGCAGAGGATAAGGGGTTCAACTACCGCAACAAGTAACAGATGAATCGTTGTTGTCCTAATGTAGTAAAAGAGAGCAGGAGCGAGAGAGAGTGGGTTTGTAACGGAATGGACAAGGGGGGTTTTGCTTGCCTGACACTTCCGAAGATAGTATAGCTCTTCATCGGTGTCATCGATCTCATCGTCGGAATCACGGCTATCGAGAGGGGACAATCACCGGCAAACAAGGAAGAACACAATCAATGCAATGCACAATATGATGCATGATCATGACATGGCAATATGACGTGATTTGGCCTAATGCAACTAGCAACAGAAAGGTTTGGGTTGATTTGAACTCAAGGTTCAAATTCAAATTCAAACTATGAATTCAAATAGTGCATTATCATGTTTTCACCTATACAGCAGGTATAACTTAGTTTGACATGCATGAAAATGATACAGATGGATAGATTGCATTTTTCAGATAATTTTTCATATATAACTTGTTTGATTTGGAGCTACGGTTGAATTTCTATGAATTTTAGAAGTTTGCACTATTTTCTGGAAATTCCTGACTAAAAATAAATCCAGAAAATGTAATACTGCGTCAGCATGATGTCATCACCGCGTCAGTGAGTCAACGGGCTGGCCAGGGTCAAACCTGACCAGCGGGACCCACTGGTCAGTGACCCTGTGACATTTTGTGTCACAGACAGGTGGGGTCGGGTCAACGGACACGTCAGCGTAGTCAAAACTGACACGTGGCCCCACGGTAATTAGATTAACCTTAAACTATTTGGTTAGCCGATTAGTTAAGCAGAGGGCCCGCATGTCAATGGCACAGGGCATCATTAGCACTAGCCTAATCGGGGTTAGGCCGGCGCTTAGCCGCCGGTGACCTCTGGCCACGGCGGAGGCACGCCCGAATCGCGGCTCCGGCGTCCATTCGACGCGCGGATGGGTGCTATGGGTAGCTAGCACTCGCGCCCATCCAATGGAACACGCGGGAGGCCGTGGGGTGGCCGGAAGCAGCGCCGGCATTGAGGTTAGCGGCGGCCGGGGCTACGGGACCGACGGAACGACGCTGCAGTGCACAGCAGGAGCAACGGTTGAGTGTTCTAGGCTCCTGACGGCGTGCTGAGCATGTTGCAGTGCTTGGTTGCGGTCATAGCTAGCTCTGGCCATGGCGGCGATGTGGCCTGACGGCGGCGAGCTTCGGAGCTCATGAGGACGGCAGCTACAGGGTGAAATCGACGAGGTGGTTAGGGGGAAAAGGACCGGAGCCTCACAGAGATTCGAACGGCGCCGTCGTTGAGCTCGGGGAGGCATTGGACGACGCAGATCGGCGGGCGAAGTCTGGCGGCAGATGCGGCGGTGACGAGCTCGGAGGCGTCGTCACAGGGCGTCCGGCGATGCATGGCTCGGCGGGGAGGTCGAGGGCGACGAGACGGAGCCTTTGGGCATGGCTGAAGAGTGAGGGCGCGGCTCTGGGCACGGTGGCAGCGAACGGTGGTGACGGCACGCTCGGTGTCTGCGTGAGAGAGTGAGACAGAGGAGAGGGGAGAGACCACGGGTGAGGGGGAGGGGAGAGAGACCTCTGGGCGTCTCCGTGGCGCGTCTAGAAGAGTCGGCGTCGCGGTGGAAGCAGGAGCTGGCATGCGCGCGGCGACCACGCGCCCACGGCGTCCTACTGGCGCGGGGAGGAAGACGACAGGGGAGAGAAGTTGGGCTGGGCTGGCTTTGGCCAGTAGGCCACTACGGTGGTGGGCTGCACAGTGAGGTTTCCTCTCTCTCTCTCTCTTTTAATTCAGTTTTTTCTATTTTGCTTTTCTGTTTTTGATTTAGTAATAATACTAAACCATTTTAAAAACTCCTGAGAAAATTTGTGGGCACTTTTAAAATATTTACTAACAGCCCTCAGATGTTTTCAGAATTATTGAAGCATTTAAAATATTTATAGCATTAAATGCTCCAATTCAAATACTTATGATTTAATCCAAAAAAAATCCAGAAATGACCTAGAAATATTGGCATCATTTTTGGCAGAGGTTTTCACCTTTATCAAAAATTATGAACATTTTCAAAGGCATTTTGGGTTTATTGAAAATATTGTTTATTTGAACCTAGTTGAATGCTGGTGCTAGGGTTTCAACATCCCCATTTCAAGTTTCTTTGAAAATTAAACATGATGACATGAGGAACAAGCAAAGTCAAACAAGGGCTGATCTGGGGCTGTGACAGCTGGCAAATGGCCAGGGGCGGCAAGGATATCCTCACCAAAGACACCCCCGAGCAACATCCCCCGGAGGACGGCGACCTGAGAGTATTGACGGTCTTCGAGACTTCGCTTCAAACAATCGGCACAAGAGGATACTTCGCGACCTCGCCGAAGTCTGCCAAGTCGCAGCAATAAACCCCTAGAACGACACGGCCATAACTTTCAATGCCCGTGACGAACTAAGATTCCGTTCAGTCCGGGCACCAGCTGCCTCGGTCCTCAATCCAATTGTGGATGGCTTTCGGCTCACTAAAGTGCTCATGGACGGCGGCAGCAGGCTAAACCTCATCTACAAGGACACACTCAATAAAATGGAAATAGACAGGAGCCGCATCGAGCAAAGTAATAAGATGAGGACATCAATACCATTGTTACACCCACAACCCCTGCTACTATACATACTGGACCGATTACTAGAGCTCGCGCACGCCAATTAAATTACCTGGTACTTTCGTTTCTTGGTAATGACTCTAATGTTCATGAGAATATGATGATGCCTAAATTGGATACATTTGTTTTGCTTACAAATGAAGGGCCTAGCTTGGGGGAGGATGAACATTGGAGCAAAAACAAGCATGGAGTTGATGGCATGCGCAAGGGAAACAAGAACGGAGTTTCAAGTGATGATTTCAGGACTTTGAAGCCACCACGCATGAAACCTTGGACGAAATATACAAGATGCCACTTCATAGTATTCTTCCAGAGGCTATTCTAAGTGTTGCGTCACCTTATTATTGGGCTAGGCCCATGTAATTTCGAAATACTTAATATAGGATGTTTTTAGAGTCCGTATGTGTGGGGAAACAAGAGTTCGGGTTGGTTTCGGACGCCTCCCTCAAGGGCCACGAAATTCCCCCCTCTTCCTCCATATATACAGCCCTTAGGGCGACGTTTAGACTTTGGGTTTTGTTTAGATTAAAAGTTCGCCATAGCTGCAACTTCGTGCACTTCGCTTGTGTTCAGTGACCAGATAAAGGTGTCACAGAACCCCACCTTCATCAATAAAGCTTTCCTCTTATATTCGCAATATCCAGATTGCATCTTAGTTTCTTGCTTGTTCTTCGTTTGCTCGCAGGAAACAGACCTTCGTGGTCAGGTTGATCGTGCTCCGGCGTGGTCAATAACCCTCGGAAGTTGGTTTAGCATTTGCTAAGGCGCGACGTCTCGCACATTCGTAGTCGGATCGTCAAGGTCGACTCCCACAGAAAACGATAGCCAACATCTCATCGAAACATCGGGATACCTT
Organism: Aegilops tauschii subsp. strangulata; assembly: GCF_002575655.3. Classification (NCBI taxonomy): domain Eukaryota; kingdom Viridiplantae; phylum Streptophyta; class Magnoliopsida; order Poales; family Poaceae; genus Aegilops; species Aegilops tauschii. Next base: position 175,593,413 of record NC_053039.3, read on the forward strand.
CGCCTCTATCAAGTGCTATCAGATTTCTAGGTTGCTCGGTGAGATTTTACAGTTTTTCGTAGTTTAGATCGAGTCTGTTCTTCATACCTACAGTCCACGAAAAAGCCACAAAAAAATTAGGGTTAGTTCATCATATCCGAACTAGTCTGAGCCTTTGCATAATCTTTTAGGGTTTTTGCTTGGTTGAATTTGCGGTTGCATCGTCGTGTCAAGTTGCTGGTCTTAGAGTATAGTCTTTTAGAGTTTCGAGTTCTGGTCATAAGTTGTCACGCCGCCGCCGCACCATCATCATCGCCCCTGCCATCTACCACCACCGCTTATCCGCCACTGCTCTGAATCCGTATCCATATACAACGACCAATCCGTATCCATATACCACCACCGATCCATATCCATATACCACCACCGCTACCATATACCACCATCGCTGCCATATCCTACCACCATATATCCACCACCAATCTGACTTCTTTTCATATTAGGTTTGTTTTCGAGATACTTTTATTTTCCGTTTCGTGTTTCCTTGCCTGAGTAGGTCTCGAAAAAAAAAGAGTTTGGAAAAAAACGAGTCTGGAGACCCCCGGGCAGTTTTTAGGCCAAAATTTCGGCGACCAAAAATATTTTTCCCTATCCTATTTTTAGGCTTTTCTGAGTCTTTTGAGCCACGTGCCATCATAGTGATTTTTTGTCACACTTCTTCGTCGTCGCTGCCTGATTTCCAAAAAAATAGTCAAAAAATTTCGTGCCCATCCTGTCATTTTGACCTGCGAAGAGTTTTGAGACACTCGCCATTATAGTGATTTTTCACACAAAAAACAGGAGCGCAAAAAAAATAGAGCGAAAAAAAATCCAGAGTGTGCTTTTCCCTTGTTTACGTGCAGCGCCGTGATTTTGTTCGTGTGCTAGGCTCGCGTCTCTAATACGGTCTAGCCTAGGACCAACACAGTACCGTCGTTGAGCGTTTATTCAACTTTGCATCTCTGAATTGATTATTGCTGACCCTTTTTTCTACCATATTATAAGCCTTCCTAGCTCCACATACATCTACGTCGTGCGTTTGACTCTCCCTGGTAATCGCTCTATCCAAGCTTTGAGAGTTTTTGACTATAGCGGTTGCCGATCACCGCCTGCTGTTGGGTAAGAACTGGTAAGAATTTGAGATTTGCTTGACGGATTTGTGACACCCACCACCACCACTTGTTAGTAGTCTGTAGAATCATATTTTTTTGTGTTTCTATTTATGCTAACCATGGCAGGATCACACGCCGATGAGACTGACTGGGAGAACTTGACGAACAAGGAGCTTCATGATAAGTTTCAGCAAATGATGAGTGGACAGGTGCAAGATGTTCTAAACAGATTGGAAGAGGCCATGGAGAAGATAGATGGCATGGAGAAGACGTTCGAAACAAAGCTCGATAACAAGTTTGCTGAATTGCTTTCGCGTTTTCCACCACCGCCGCCGGCTGCAGCTATCGCACCTCTACAACGAAAACAACAACGCCCCCTTCCAAATCAGTTCGGACGAGCGAAGCGTGTTCCTATTGAGGATGGTCAAACTTCTGGAGCTGCTGTACCTGCTGTTGATGCTTCTTTGGCTCCTGCTATTGCTGCTGCTAGTGCCGAGGAGGATGATGAATATGCGCGAGATTACGAGTATGAAGTTGATCAAAATCAGAACTACGTGCAACCACCAGCACACGGTCGCCCACATGCAAATAATCGCAATGGTAGGGCTGCATTACCAGCTCAGGTACGAGATCATGACCATCTTCCTAAACTGAAATTGAATATTCCACCATTTGAGGGTAGATATGTTCCTGATATATATCTTACTTGGGAGTTAGAAACCGAACAATGTTTTACATGTTTAGAATATCCCGAAGAGAGACGTGTTGCTGCTGCACTTTGTGCTTTCACTAGTTTTGCTTGTGTGTGGTGGTGTGAACATCGTAGATTATATCCGAATAATATTCCAACTATTTGGGCTGCTTTGAAAACTGCTACGCGTACTCGTTGGGTTCCACAATATTATCAACGTGAATTACTTCAAAAATTGCAGCGTTTAAGACAAGGAAAAAAATATATATAGGAATATTATCAGGAATTACAAACTGGCATGATTAGATGTGGTATTGTTGAGGATAATGAAGCTATGCTTGCACGTTTTATGGGTGGATTAAATAGAGAGATTCAAACGATTCTAGAGTATAAGGAGTATAATAATATCACTCGTTTATTCCATCTTGCTTGTAAAGCTGAACGTGAAGTGCAAGATCGACAAGCATTGTCGCGAACTAACTTTTCTGCAGGTCAACCTTCATCATGGACACCACGTGCATCGTCTACTTCCACTTCACCATCACCTCCATCAGGTGCCACCTCCAACCGTGATACAAGATAGCAGGCACAACCACCACTATCTGCCAAGAGCACACCTGCCGGGCCTGCACAGAGCTCTTCTTCTTCCATGGCATCAACAGGGCACACAAGTGATATTATTTGTCGTCGTTGTAAGGGAAGAGGTCATTATGCGAGAGAATGCAAATTTCGGCGTGTGATGATTGCTACTGAGGATGGTGGGTATGAGTCTGCTAGTGACTATGATGAGGAGATTTTGGCTCTTATTACACGTGAAGAACACGGTGGAGATGATTCTGATCATGAGACGCAATACATGGCTCCTGAAGATGCTGACAGGTATGAATGTTTGGTTGCTCAACGTGTTTTGAGTGTGCAGGTTACACAAGCTGAGCAAAATCAGAGGCATAATTTGTTCCATACAAAGGGAGTTGTGAAGGAACGTTCTATTCGCGTCATCATAGATGGAGGGAGCTGCAACAACTTGGCTAGCATGGGGATGGTAGAGAAGCTATCTCTCACCACAAGACCACATCCACATCCTTACTACATCCAATGATTCAACAACTGCGGCAAGGTTAAGGTAACACGTACTGTTCGTGTGCATTTTAGTATCTCTACATATGCTGATTATGTTGATTGTGATATGGTACCTATGCAAGCATGTTCCTTATTACTTGGTAGACCATGGCAATTTGATAAAAAATCTCTACACCATGGTAGAAACAATCAGTATACTCTTGTTCATAAGGATAAAAATATTACTTTGCTTTCCTATGACTCCTGATTCCATTTTGAAAGATGATATTAATAGAGCTAATAAAGCAAAACAGGAGAAAAATAAGAGTGAAAATCAGATTGTGGCAAAAGAATTTGAGCAACAAATGAAGCCTAATAATAAACCATCTAGTGTTGCTTCTGAAATTAAATTAAAAAGTGCATGTTTACTTGCCACCAAATCTGATATCTATGCACTAGATTTCAGCAAAAAAATTATTATGCTTTTGTGTGCAAAGAGGCATTATTTTCATTCGAGGACGTGCCTTCCTCTTTGCCCCCTGCTGTTGGCACCGATTTTGGCCAAAAGTAAAAGACAGTGCTTTGATATTATTCAAATTGAACCATTACATAAAATAACGAAACCAAAAAAGGCGATTTGCCGAATACACGGATAAAAATACCATGACAAAATGGTAGACCCCAAAAAAGGGGGGGAAGAAAATGAGCCATATCGCCATCTAAATTAGAGGACATATGACTTTCATACACATATGCCATTATCAATGGCGAAATTCCGATGTTGGCACAAATTCAAAGTTTCATAGACGACGCTAATATTGCCAAAATATTTTATCATATTTACAAGCATTACTCTGTCACCTCTAAGAAAAATGAAACGATAATGTTCGCGTAAAATAATATAACACGCAATGATGCGTAAAGAAAATGTCAAGCCATCGTATAATTATCAACCAAAAAAGTTGTCCTGTGTCACAATAATTAATTTGGCCTAGCTAGCCCAGTCATACATATGGCTACGTACATGTATGGTGCAAGTATGAGCTACGTGCATGCATGTGTTATGCATGGATTAATTATGCGGCAAGATTAAAAGCTAATTAAGTAATTAGCCGGCCCATGGCCACACCACGTATGGCCTGCATGCATTAAACGTATTATAGTCAGCTGGGCCCATCCAACTAAACTCTCAAAGGCCATTAAAAAAACTGATCGCATAGAAGAAATCCACTCGACCAAGTTTCCTGCACGATTAGACTAGAATGTGGGCAAACCCCCACGATCCCATGATTACAAGACGTGAGCGCGTCCAGCCGAAGGCCTCGCCTGCTCTCTTCTCTCCTATAAATACCAGCTAGAACAACGTTGCCAAGGTTGCTCGCTCATCATCGATCCATCCATTGCTCGCTCATCATTCATACAGTCCATCACTCACACACACATACATACGCTGCAACGCCGCTAGCTTCGTCGCCGGCCGTTCCGTTCGCTCGCCGTCGTCGCTGCCGGCTGTTCGTCCGCTCGCCGTCGTTGCCGCCGGCCGTCCGTCTCGTTCCGTCCGCTCGCCGTCGGCACCGGCCGTCCGCTCGCCGTCGTCTACGTACGTCGCCGGCCGCACTGCTCATCATCTGCACCGCCCACAAGCTGCTAAATGCCAGCGTTGCTCATCTACATCACCACTTCACACGTATGGGAGGAAAGCCAAGGCAAGGTGAGAGTACATGGCTACCTCCTTGCTCCCTTCTTGATGCATTCCTCTTGAACCATATGTCTGAAGTAGTATTGGTGTTCTACGATCACTCCAAATAGCACACCTAGTTTGGTCTCATGGGATCTAGCATCCCTTGTTGATACAAACCATGGTTAAGATATGTTCATCTTGTCTTGGTCTCATGGGATCATCCATCTCATGTTGATACAATTCAAGAATAAAAATATGTCTATCTTTGTTTGGTCTCATGGGATCTTGCATCTCATGTTGATACAATTCAAGAACAAAAAATATATTCCTTCTTGTTTTGGTCTCATGGTGATCTTGCATCCCATGTTGATACAATTCAAGATATCCATCGACGATGCTTTATTCTTACCATGTATCTCATATATTTTCGGTTCTACTCACAAGTTTCTTCTTGTCTTGGTCTCATGGTGATCTTGATCCCATGTTGAAACAAATCAAGATAATGCATGAGATGCCTAGTGGTCATATATCACTCCTCAATCCTATAATGATGCAAACTAAGTGCACACGTGCGACCAAAAGTTATGCTCATCTTGTTTTCGTCTCATGGCGATCTTGTATCCCATGTTGATACAATTCAAGAATAAAAATATGTCTATCATGGTTTGGTCTCATGGTGATCTTGCATCCCATGTTGATACAAACCAAGGATATAAATAGAAGTAAACCTCATATTGATTGGGTTTCATAAAGTCCCATTTTGTTCTAGACCCATAAATGCATCAGTATAGGGTGTAAACTTGGTGCATGCGGCTATATGTTCATTAGTCTCAGGAAGTAGCATCACATGCTCGGATTTTGTACTAGTGAATACCCATGACTTTTGATCTTCATGGTTTAGGGTCATATATCTAGACTTTGAGAATTGTCATATACTTCATCTGCCCATGCAAAACATAAATCGATATATACTCCTGTTTGGTTACACTACGAGCATACAAGTTGTGCTACGTTAGTGATAATACAAGCGTGAAGAAATCAACATACTTCACTTGGGTATGCTACACATGGGCACAATGTTGCTACATGATGTTAGTACTAATACAAGTGAAGTGAAACTTCATAAAAATATTCTCATGCACCGCAAATCCGAAGTCATATAAATATTTGACTAGATTCACTTAGTCACATGCCCATATATGATATGTTCGAGACTAGCAAAACTTGTATTTAAGCATAACCCATATGTCATAATATAATATCTCATACAGATTAAAATTGTACCATGCATCGAAAAGTAACTAGGGTCATATCCTATGTTACTCGCACTAAACATAATATAGTGTGATCGAATATGTCATCAACAAATTTTATATAGCCCTCGCATATAATGGGTCGAGGCAACGCTATATGCGTTGCTATAAAGTAAACCCAACATTCTGCCTTTAACTCATAAAAAGAGTTATGCCCTATATTGCATATACACCGTTAGCCCGGCTAGTTAACCAGTAAATAAGATAACTATTACATATTCGCGATGGTTAATGAGCTAGGCATAAACATGCTATATGAATGAACATTGTCAAATCATGAATGTTGTGCGACGCATATGTTAGCATAGACGAAGTTCAAGGCTCTCCGAGTACGCCGACGTCGAAGACAGTGAAGAGGATTTTTATTTCTACATTTTGTAGTTTTCTTTTAATTCTACATTTTGTAGTACTCATGTGTTGTGATGCTATGTAATAGATATGTTGGAATTCTTAATCAGGGGTTTTCTCTACGGAGATATAATTAATAGATCTTTTATGTAAATGTAAGAGTTCTGGAAATAAAGTACCTGCAATGTTTGATCCTATTTTTATTCCATGCATTTAAATTATTCACTCCGTATCAATGACGTGGACGCGTATTTTCACGCCCGCCATTTTCCCGTCATCAGATTCTGGCACACCCGGTGGGACTATTTCTTCCCTCACCTTTGAAATTCCAACATAGCATATGACATATGACTTCCCATAATATATCTCCCAAATACATCAAATTTCCGAGGATTAATATATTTTTCCTCTATTTTCACTAGGTATGGAAGGCCAAGTGTAGCAGTTTGTGACTCTTCGCTTTGGTGACCTCTGGCTTGATGTGCCAATTGGTCCTATCGTGACCTCACTAAGTGAAAGTTGGAAGACTACTGCTGCATCTCCAGTTGTACCAGATCAAGAAGAAGTCACTTCTCCACCAATGGAGGGGTTCACACCTGTTTTGTCAAAGTCTGCAAAGAGGAAAATGAGGGATGCTAGAAAGAGGGTTGCTCATAGTTCTGCAAGAGTGGTTACTCATGCTCCAGTGTCAGTAATGAAAGGAAGGATTGTTGAAGCAGGACCATCCATCCGCTAGCAGTCCAAGGACAAGGGAAACAAAGTGGTGTTTGAGAAATCCGAGTTTCCGCCACTTGTTTATAAGGGAAAAGAGAAGATGGTGGAGACACCCAACTCCAAGCTACCTGGGAAAAGAGGCGGCGTTGCGGTCATATTGCCGTCAGCGTCGTCTTCAACAGGAAGGCCCACCAACGCTCGGAATATACTTCGAGCCGATGCTCCCGAGTTTGTCCCCTCTCTGGCCCATAAACCTAGTGAGGAATGCTTCGGAATAATTCAAAAACGTTCCCTAGAATGGAAGGGAGTGTGCCTTACACCTGGTGACCTGAAAACAGGCAACATAGATCCAACATCTGCACCATCAGTTCCTCTGTTTGAAGAAGCACCCATCTTACGAGAGTCCTTTGAAGGTTTGTTTGATCCAGTGCGACATCAACGGCGACAGAGAAATGTCCGTCGATCTTGGATTGATCTTCCAGCTGCCGTAGATCAAGATGCGGTGAGCCGACACCGTTCTCATGTGAGCTAGTCTATCAAGGGGAGATGGAAAAGCACTCGTCCAAAGATCCAAGTTCAGAATCCAGATGACTCAGATGTTGTTAAATGCATGTGTCAAGCAATAAGGTCACAGCTTCCCGGTGCATCCACATCACAAAATGATGAGGGTGGTGCCATCATGCGACTAGCGGCGGCCCTGGCCCAACGACCTGAGTACCAAGAGTTGATTCAGCAACATCCTAAACACCAAGAGTATGTGAACCAAGCTGCTCGTGTCCGTTCAAGAAGGGCGATGTACAAAGAAAGAGAAAGGGCGGTACGGGCATAGTCTGGGTCAAGCAGAGTCCAAGGGGCAGAACACGTTCCATCAGATGAGGACAGTCCGGCTAAAGTGAACAAGTGGCTATCAAATCCATCAAATGAGGTGGCCACGAGCTTGTCTCCATGGCCCTCTCGTAAGCAGACCAAGAATAAATCATTCGAGGTGTTCCAAGCAATGCCAGTTGGTGTCAGGGCGGCGTCAGACAAGACGAGCGAAACATCCTCCACATCAATACATTTCAAGAGGAAGAAGGCACGCAAAACTGTCATAGAAGGTCCCCGTCGTACGACACGAAGCCAAAAGGGTTCAGATTATGAAGAACTTGGGTCCAACTATAGTGGGTCTTATAATCCCCTATCGGACAGTACCCCTTGTCCTTCTAAAAATGAGATAGAACTCCGCCATAGTGCAGAGCATACAGAACAAGTCCTAGCCGTGAATGAAACTCGTTCGGTTGAAGAGCAATTAGCCAACCTTATGGCAGCACTTCAGCGAAAGGAAGACGAGCTCGCAGCCCTTCGAGTTCAGATGAGCAATAACCAAAACAAAGGAAATGAAGGGGATGGTGGCGCAAGTGCTAGCAACCAACATGGAGGAGCAGGGCTTAACCTTGAGGCGATCCAAATAATGATCGCTGAAGGGGTAAAGTCGCAGTTGATGCAAACTCAGTACTCGATGCGGCCAGGGTATGTTAAGCCGTACCCACCTGATGTGGACCTAGTTCCTTTCCCAACAAATTACAGGCAACCGCAGTTTAGTAAGTTCAACGGGAGTGGATCTCCCCATGAGCACATAGCACACTTCCTTGCTGCTTGTCAGGATACAGCTAACAACGGAGCACTTCTCCTTAGGCAGTTTGTATAGACATTGTCCGGGCCTGCCTTCACTTGGTACAGCAAGCTACCTCCAAGCTCTATAAAAACAAGGGGACAAATGCAAAACTCATTCCTTGAGCATTTTTATAGCACGCAGAGGACGGTGGGCATAACTGAGTTGACCCAAACTGAACAAGGGTTCAACGAGAGGGCAGCTGATTTCATAAATAGATGGAGAAACCTAAGTCTTCATTGCCCACAACCAATTACTGAGCCAGTTGCAGTGAGCATGTGCATGAACAATCTCCGCTCAGAAGTGGCTGTCCAGTTACAAGGAGTGAGGCCCCTCACGTTTGAAGAGTTAACTTCCAAATCCACGAATATAGAAAATTTTATGCAGCTTGTCGCTCGTCGAACAAAAACGACGTTTAACAAGCCTACAGACAAAGGTGGTCAGCGTGAAAAGTTGCCGATGAAACCCAAGTCTGCACAAGCCATGGAGACAACGACGGTAAAACCTCGGTTTCAGCCCGGAAAAGCACCTATAGGAAACAAGGACAGCGAGATGCACAGGTTGGTAGGAGGCCAACTCTAAGCGAACGACAAAATAGGGAGTACTCTTTTCTTGTAGAAGAAATTGATGACCTTTTCACTGGTTTAAAGGAGTTGAGTCTGATAGAACTTCCCAAGCCCAAAAGGTTGGAAGAAGCTTCAAAATTTGATGATCCAAATTTCTGTCACTACCATCGCATTTTGGGCCATGCACTCAAAGATTGCTTTGTTGTGAAGAATATCATCCAGAAAATGATCGATGAGGGGACCATTGATGCGGATCTCCTCAAAAGCATGACAAAGGGAAAGAAAAAGGCTTCAGCAAATGTCGCCACCCTCCAAGATGAAGCGGTGAGTTGTGCATCTTCAAATATGAGGGTTACTTATGATGATGCAGTACTGATTTCCGAATATGGTTCTTCTCCTATGATAATTCCAGGCCTTGCCAAATCGCAAGATCAGCATAAAGGAGAGGCTCACACTCCCTGCAGTAATGGGGCAGCCCAAGATTGGGGGCAACGGCGGTCAAAACGCCGTGTACTACCCCCAGTGATGGAAGAAGCCCCTCCTCTGCGCTTCGCACCAAAGATATATCAGCACACCATGAAGCGCATGAGAGTACCAAGTGAAGAATTCAATGTTCTCACTATTGGTGTGTTCGAGGATGACGGCGAGTCTCTGTGCTTCCCTGAAGAAGAACCGTTAGAAGTTGATCTGGTTCATCTTACATCAGGTCGTCAATTAGCAGACCCTCATCCTCCACCTAGAAAGGAACCAAAAAGTAAGGATGCAGTTCCGAATGATTCGACAGACCCTGCATGTAGGGTGCCAGTCAAGTATGATGTAATCGCACATTTGAAGAAAATACCAGCTATGCTTTCTGTGTATGATGATTTGTGACTTTCATCTAATATGCGTAAAGCTCTTGTCATGGCACTCACGTTTCCTAAAGACTACAGAGTAGAAGTATCTCAAACCGAGGTAGAAGAATCTGAAGTCCTAAATATGACGTTCACAGATAAGGGTATGTTGTTAGGCCCCAAGAAGCACAACAGACCTCTTCTCATGTTCGGCGAAATTGATGTATTGCCAATAAATCGCATAATGATAGATGGTGGGTCAGCTATAAATCTGCTACCATTGCGTACACTCAAAAAGATTGGATATTCCAAGGGAGATTTGAGAAAGTCTAACGTGGTTATACATGGATTTAACCAATCAGGACAAGAAGCTATGGGTACCATTTCGTTGGTTTTAAAATTGGATACACTATCCACATATGTGAAGTTTCACGTGATTGATGCGGCTACATCATATAATGCATTGCTTGGACGCTCATGGTTACACGAGAATCAAGTTGTGCCATCCACTTTACATCAGTGTATCAAATATATAGATCGGACAGGTGATACATCAGAATATTCGCTGATAAGAAGCCATTCACTATAGCCGAATCTTTCTATGCTGATGCAAAGTTCTACTTCGAGCCCGTTGATAAGGTGCAGAAGCCAAAATCCTGGAAAATACCCGAGCCAAATGTGGTAGAAAAGGAGGTCGTAGAATCCTCGTCAAAGAAAAAGACCTATCAGTATATACCAAGCAACCAAAGGAAGAAGGGTGACCCAATATTTCGTGTCATAGACAAATCCCATGACATGAAAGGTACTAATTTCCCTACGCCTTTACCTCCTGTGGTACAATATAGAATAAAACAACCCCAAAAAGAGCCGCGTCGTTCAAACGTTGGTGAAAGTGAAAATAAAAATACAACACAAATATCTTCGTTTAACAAAGATGATGAATCTTCACCCATTTCTTTTTATGATAACAGGGTCTTGTACATGATGCAGCAAATGGGCTATGACATCGCCACTGGCCCGTCCTTATGTGATGGCCGGGGACAACTAGTACCATTCGAAAAGGTGTTATCTCAAGAACAACTCGAAGCTCTGCACGAAGACCATGTTTTAAAAGAAATGAAGGATGGGTTAGGATATGAGGTTTGTATGGCTTCGGCTGAGTATACGGACATGACAGAAGCATCTCCGCAAATGGAGGATGGCAACCAATGTACCGTGGATGACTTGGAAGAAATAAATATTGGTACGACTGATGATCCTCGTCCAATTTTTATTAGCAAATACTTGTCCAAAGAAAATAAACTAAAATATCATGAGTTCCTGTGTGCAAATAGAGACGTATTCGCTTGGACTTATGAAGAAATGCCTGGGTTGGACCCAAACATAGTTGTCCATCATCTTGCTGTGTGACATGACGCCACACCAGTGAAGCAAGCTCAAAGAAAATACCGGCCTGAAATACTTCCACAAATAGAAGCCGAGGTCGACAAACTCATAGCCGCAGGGTTTATTAGAGAACTCAAATATCCCACATGGGTCTCTACTATTGTACCAGTTAAAAGGAAAAATGGTCAAACACGCATATGTGTAGATTTCAGGGATATGAATAAAGCATGTCCCAAAGATGATTTCCCAATACCCATCTATGAAATACTAGTTGATGCTACTATGGGGCATGAAATATTTTCTTTCATGGATGGTTGTTCCGGCTATAATCAAATTAAAATGGCACCTGAGGATGAAGAGTTAACAGCATTCCGCACACCTAAAGGCATATATTGTTATAAAGTAATGCCTTTTGGATTAAAAAATGCTGGGGCGACATATCAATGAGCAATGACAATCATCTTAGACGGGTTGTTATATGTGATTGTTGAATGCTATATAGACGACATAGTTGTTAAATCAAAGCATGAACAAGACCACCTGAAACACCTTGAAATGGTTTTTGAGCGTCTTAGGCAACATAATCTAAAAATGAACCCCATGAAGTGCGCATTTGGAGTTTCCTCTGGAAAATTTATCGGTTTTGTGGTTACAAAAAACGGTATTCAGATCGATCCAAGTAAAATAAAGGCGATTGTTAAGATGCCACCACCGACAAACTTACATGTACTAAAGAGTTTCCAAGGCCATCTAGCATATATTAGGAGGTTTATCTCAAATTTGTTTGGGAGATGCAAACCTTTCTCGCAACTTATGAAGAAAGGAGTCCCTTTTGAATGGGATCAAGCATGCCAAAACGCATTCCTAGAAATTAAGAAATATTTGATAAATCCTCTTATTTTAGGCACACCGATTAAAGACCGACCATTAATTCTCTACACTGCTGCAATGCCTACATCACTAGGTGCACTCCTGCCGCAAAATAATGATGTAGGAAACGAAACGTCCCTGTATTATCTTGGCCGCACCTTGGTAGGGACCGAGTGCAACTATCTAGACATGGAAAAAATATGTCTCGCACTGGTGTTCGCTGCATAAAAATTGCGACACTACATGTTAGAACACACTGTACATTTAGTCTCAAGAGCAGACTCACTCAGATATATCTTAAGTAAAATGGTACTCTCAAGGAGACTAGCTAAATGGGCGATGCTTTTGTCACAATTTGACATCACGTATATACCGCAAAGGGCCGTAAAAGGCCAAGCTTTGGCTAACTTCCTTGCGGCACATCCGATCCCAGCTGGTTTTCCTATAGATGATGACTTGCCAGATGAGGACGTATTCGCCACGACGGTTACAAAATCAACATGGCAAATGGACATCAATGGCGCTTGCCGGCAATCTGGGTCAGGCGCTGGAGTCGTTTTCATTACACCTAATGAAGGGATGATCCCATACTCATTTACCCTAACTTCGGCGGTGTCAAATAACTCAGCCGAATATGAAGCTCTTATCATTGGGCTTGAAATAGCAATAAACATGGGGCTCGATACGCTCTCTGTTTATGGGGACTCACAATTAGTGATTAATCAATTGAGGGGGACCTACATGGTAAAGAAACAAGAGTTGTTACCATATTTCAAAAGGGCGAAAGAGCTTTTAGCTATGTTCGTAGATATAAATGTTGAACACATAGTTAGGAACCAAAATGAAAAGGCCGACGCCTTAGCTGGTTTAGCTGCTGGTATGTCATTAAACTCAGACGAAACAATGGACGTACACATAGAGGAGCGAAGAATACTGCTAATATTTGCTGAAGAAGAAGAAGCGATAGTATCTTCTGCAATGACAGCTGATGTATGTGAAATCGAGGTAGGGGATTGGCGAGCACGATTCCTCGAATATCTACTTCATGGATACCTACCTCTTGATGCTAGCGAAAGATCTAGAATTCACAAAAGGTCAACCCATTAGACATGCATCAACGACATACTCTATAGGTGTTCCCATGATGGCATATTATTGCGCTGCCTTGCCGGAAATGAAGTTATGGAGGCCTTAAACGAGGTGCATGCTGGAATATGTGGCTCGCACCAATCAGGGCCTAAATTGCACTACCAATTAAGGCGTCTAGGTTACTACTGGCCCACAATGTTTGAAGACGCCACTAAATTTGCAAAGAAATGCCATGAATGCCAAGTGCATGCTGACTTTATACATTAGCCGCACGAACCACTCCATGCGACAAATATGTCTTGGCCTTTTGAAATGTGGGGAATGGATATAGTTGGGCCAATTCATCCACCATCGTCCAAAGGTCACAAATTCATTTTAGCAGCGACAGACTATTTTTCCAAGTGGGCTGAACTTACACCACAAAAGGAAGACAAAGTGGAGAATGTTGAACATTTTATAAGAACACAACTCATTTATCGCTTTGGTGTTCCTTCTCGGATTATGTCTGATAATGGACTCCTTTTAAAAACAAACAAGTGGAAAGATTATGCTCAAAGTTTAAGATAGACCATCATTATTCCACGGCATATAATCCTGCCGCCAATGGACAAGCAGAAGCTTTCAACAAAACTCTTTGCAAGTTACTAAAGAAAGTTAGATCAAAAAATAAACATGACTGGCATGAAAAGCTTCTCGAAGCCTTGTGGGCTTATAGAACCACAATACGCACGCCGACAGGAATGACACCTTATTCCTTAGTATTTGGAGGAGAAGCCGTTCTACCTTTAGAGGTACAGATCACGTCATTGAGAGTCGCTACACATGAAAATTTGTCGGAAGAAAAACCAGTACAATTGCGTCTCGATGAATTAGAAAGACTAGAAGGTAGACGACTTCAAGCTTTGCAAAATCTTGAGGCATACCAAGCTAGGATGTCTCGAGCATTCGACAAACGAGTTAAAAGAAGGTCGTTCAAACAAGGAGATCTAGTACTTGCGGTCATCCGTCCTATGAAAATCGTGCGACGGATGAAAGGAAAATTTGAACCAAAATGGGAAGGTCCCTTCGTCATAAAAGAGGTTTATTCTAGCGGCGCATATAGAATCATATCACCAGATGGGGAATACTTGCCGGCACCGGTAAATGGGAAATTCCTTAAGCGTTACTATGCATAAAAAGGATATTACTCCATACCCTCACGAGTCTAAACTGGGGCACAAAAAATAATTACTCCAACGACTTACGAGTATTCTTTGATGCAAAGAACATAAATCATCGAGCGCACTCCATACCCTCATGATTATAAACCGGGGCACACAAAATCACTCCAATAAACTTACGAGTCTAGACTATGGCACTTAGGATAAAGTAAATAGATTTCACTCCAATAAACTTACGAGTCTAAACTGTGGCACTTAGGATAAAGTAAATAAATTTCACTCCAATAAACTTACGAGTCTAAACTGTGGCAGATATTTTTTTATAAACTCCAACGACTTGCGAGTATAAACTGTGATGAAAAAAAGCATCCAAATTACTCCATACCCTCATGAGTATAAACTGGGGCTTACCAAAAAAAAAGATACTCCAACAACTTACGAGTATAAACTGTGATGCCAAAAAAATCATCCAAAATACTCCACACTCCTACGAGTATAAACTGGGACACAAAAAAAACCAATGACTTACGAGTATAAACTGTGATGTAATAAAAAAATAAACATCAAGCAGGCTCCAGACTTCATAAGCTTAAACCGTCGTACAAAAAAATGGTACGTACATGCATATATATAATAAAAATAGAATAAAATAAATAAGGCTTCAGGCCATACACAATGATAGTGTAAATAAATAAGGATGCTTCAACGTCAAAGCTGGCGTACTAGCACATCATGCATAAAATTTGGAGTTCCCACGTGAATAAACAAAGTACTGCTACATTTGAAGTGAAACTGAGTACTGAACATAAAATGATTCAAAGGGAAACGATGAATTGAAATGGATAAATAAAAAAACTAAGCGAAGTCTAGGCCTTCTCAAGGAGCTCGCCAGTTCTGCAGGCTGTTCAACAACTGACTTGCTTCAGTCTTTAAATCTGCTGTCTTTTGTTTAAATTCAGCAAGCCTTGTACATTTGCCAGCATTGGTATCTTGTAGACTCTTCACCAACTTCTTCTGTTCAGATTGATGAGCATCATGTGCTTGTCGGCGCTGTTCCATTTCCAATTTAAGCCTGTCCAAAATAGCAGTAACCTCTTCAAGCTGGGCCTTCAGCTCTGCTTCCCGTGCCTCTATTTCAGTGCACTTCTTTTCTACGGCAGATAAGTCCTCAATTATGGCCTTGGAAACCTCATGTCCAGACTTAATCTTAAGTTCTACTTCAGCAAGAACATGTTCATCTCGCTCGGATTCCCTCGTGAATTTGGTCTGGCCACCCTCCAACTTCTTGGAAAGGTCAATAAGCCCGACCAAAATGGCCTGCACCTTAGCTACCTCAGGCACTTGCGTGGGCAGCATTTGAGAAACACTCTCAAGCATCATGCGTCGCTCGGGATCACCAAAGGTAGAGTCGTTCAGTCCTTCGAGGGCTCATTTCACTACGAAATCCGTAGCATCCACAAACATGTCCTTGATGAAACTGCAGTCAATCTGTGCGCCTTTCCCTGATACAACCATCACCTCAGGGTCTTGTGAGTGGCGAATTTCTTGGTCACAACCTAAAAAAAAGGAAGAGTCGTGAGAATTTGATGATAATGATGGTTCATAGACACGGCCAATTAAATAAATATTTATAGGTAAATAAACTACCAGGTAAAGTTGACAAGAAATCAAGAGCACTAGGGGTATGGGGCACAGCTTCAGACACACCCGGGCTGGAAGGTAGACGACTTGTGCCACACTCGCCAATGGTATAATCCTTGAAGGATAAATCGAAAAGGTCACCAAGGCCATGGTCCTTTTCTCCTGTGAGAACATGGCCAAAATCTTCATCATTAACAAGGCTACTGAGTTCAACATCTAATGACGGACCGTCCAAGGTTATTGGTTCAGAAAAATCATATTTTTCAGAAAAATCAAGTTTGCGCTTGAGGGGGAGCCTCTCTTCCTCGTCAGCATGAGTGGGCAAGAAATTTCTACGCTTCTGTCCGCCGGTGGCCGGGGCAGTTTCCGGAAGATCATCACTAGCCACTAGCAATGGATGAGCAGAGGAAGAACCAAGTGCAATAACAGACTTTGGTACGCCACTTTGCTGCAGCCAGATATATAAAAGGATGATATTATTAGTACTGATTAGTACAACAAAGAAATGAACAAGTCGCATGCAGACCATTAACTCACCTCTATAGATTTCATGGGTTGAGTAGCGACAGCATCCTTAAAATTCGCTTCTTCTATTAAAAGGAGATATAGAAAAAATGAGACAAAGAAAGGAGCAAACGAACTATGGTAGTACCAAATATATATAGATGTATATATCTTACCTTTTTAGAGTTGATTAAAGGTTCATCATTTGAGAGAAAGCCACACAGAATGGGACGTCAGTGGTCCATAATTCTCTTGCCATTCAATTTGAGGGCTGCAATATGCTCTTCCTTACCCCTGGCCGAGACTTCCTTTATAACAACAAAATCATTTTCTGAAAGCTTGCGAGGAACTATGTACTCCTCTCCGTGTTTAAGAAAATTACGTTTCCGCGGATTATAATTCGGACCATTCGAAATGCCCATACGAAGAGTATTGAATATGTTGTTAAATGGTTTCATAAATCCCACCCACCAGTTGTTCCAGGCCACAGGAGAAAATGCCTCATGCGCATCGTTAAGAAGGTACTGGATCTCTCCTTGGTCCGAGCGTATCAAATGCGACCAATACGCATATGCAACTCCAATATCCTTCTTTGTGTACACGCTGACTAACGGAGCATAGGGCACTTGTTGTCTCAAAGTAAGTTGTCGTGCAACTCGACCAGGATGATATGGCTCCGCTATGCAAAGATCATCAACATCAGTAGCACGCCCCCATGGAAGCATACCCTGATGTGAAGAAATGGTGAAAGATCTTTGCAACTGATCCACCCCGACCAAGTTCTTTGGAGTATAAGGATTCCAAAAAATATTGGCTCGGTCATCAAGGAAAATGCGTGCCTTAGCAGGAGTGAAAGTTACGGGAACCCGAAACATAGTTTTAACCATGGTTGGTTGCATCGGCAATTGCTTAACATCTAGAAGATGTTTCCCTTTCACTTTGTCCGTAAATGGTTTTCTCAAATAGAGACCCATCCACCCCGCGATATAATGCACTGGCCAAAGTCTTTTCTCATAAGAGGGAGCAACGGGGTGCATACTGATCCTTCGAAGAGAATAATACAATGAACAAAGTGCTGAGGGAGCCAAAGAGATCTTGCGACCCGAAACGATCCAAGAGGCCATAAGAAGGACACCGGGACGAATGTAAGGCCCCCCACCAACAACCACGTAAGAGCAAAGCCAGTGGGCTATAAAAGCCGCAACATACATGTGTTGTTCCCGAAGGGAGGTGAAAGATGAAGTGCGTTCGCGTTTGTTATGGAAATGGTCACACCAAACTTGAAAAGTCACACTTCCATTTTCGCGGCTGAGCCAAGAGAATTCTTCTAAAAGGCCAGATAAGAAATTTGGGAACATAAGCTTTGAAGGTTCTAGGTCATCTATAGAGGGAACATATTCCTCGTATGGATCTCCAACTGAAGGAAGACCTGACATTAGAAGCATGTCAAGCAGAGTCACAGATGAAAAAAGAAAAGTATTTGTTTCTGGATCCCATCTTTCCAGTAGTGACCTCAGTAGCGAATCTGAAACTTCATACTCACCGAGGGAGCAATAAATAGCCCCATATATGTAATCGGTGTTCTCCGCTTTTCCTTTCAAACAAAACGAGTGGTTATTCAATATAGAGATGCCCCACTCAACATAGCCATTGGGTTGCGGAACATAATCGACTGTGTGACCATCCCAACCTAGACCTTTTGCTACCATCCTGATCCCTAGGGTGTAGGCTTCATGATCAGGTTTAGGATAAGGTGCTTGTGGATGAAAAGAATAGTCACTAAGAGTAGACCCCACATTCCAACCACGAGGATGGCGCGTCAAATCCGCATGTGCGAGCACCTGCTGTCCGATCACTGGGTTGACCTCTTCACTAGTATTAGGCCCATATAGATGCCGCTCAGCTAACTGACAAATCGACAGTTGATTGGAAGGAACAGGCCCCTCACCATGCGCCATCTATATGTAAAAAGGCACAAAATGAATACAATGGCATGTATATGTGTAAAAGAAACGCCTGGTTAAATAAGAAAAGAAGAAGGGAAAGTCACGATGGTGTTACCTAGCTTTATTAGCAATTATTCTCGGCCAACCATTCAATACTTTCCCTGTATGTAAAACAAAAAGAGGGAACACTTCAGTAAATAAAAAAACATTAGACCCAAGCATAGGTTGTATATGTTATGATCTGCTTGTTGTGAAAAACAAAACATATTTTTGATATAATATACGTGTGACGCTTATAGTCGTCTCCACGGTCGTACGACGGACCAAGCCCACATAGGGACTTGCCGGGACGCCGACCGTGAGAAAGAAAACATATTGCTGGCATAATATCATCTCCGCGGTTGTACGACGGACCAAACCCATATAGGGACTTGCCGGAACGCCAACCGGAGATCAATCATATTTTCCACACACATCGCCGACCGTGAGAAAGAAAACATACTGCTGGCATACTATCATCTCCGCGGTTGTACGACGGACCAAGCCCATATAGGGACTTGCCGGAACGCCAACCGGAGAGAAATCATATTTTCGACACACATGCTAGGCTTGTTGTTCTCGACGGTCGTACGACGGACCAAGCCCACATAGAAACTTGCCGGAACGCCAACCGTGAGAAAAACGTATTTTTGACATAATATATACATCGCGCTTGTAATCATCTCCACGGTCGTACGATGGACCAAGCCCATATAGGGACTTGCCGGAACGCCGACCGGAAGGAAATCATATTTTTGACATATATGCTATGCTTTCTGGTCTCGAGGCTATACGACGGACCAAGTTCATACAAACTTGCCGGCACGCCAACCGCAAGACAAATATATTGCTTGATCACACATGTAAGTTCAAGTAAGGTGCCATATAAACGTATCCAAATGAAATTGCATGCCATGATGATGTGCGTTCATGTCTACTGTACATATCCTACTTCAAACAAAATTGAACAGGAAAGAGACAGGCCTCGGAGTGTTACCTGGCCGGAAAGCAAACGGGCGATCTATTCTACTAGATTGTAATCACCTCACCTAAAAACACAAAAGGGAGAGAAGGGAAGTTAGGTTAAGATACATGAATAATCTACTCCTAAGGGAAGCAATCACATACTCACCAGCATCTGAGGCAGAAAGCAATCTGCATCTTCATGGGAGTTGCTAGCTTCCGTGCCTAAGAAAAAAGCAAATCGGAGTTCAGCTAGATGATGGAGACGCAAGGATATATGCCATCATTGCCTTAATCGCGATACGTACCGGTAGTCTGCTGAAGAGCGGACTTTGATTAAGATCGGCAAAGTGCCGTAGTCACTGAAGCCCGGGGATATGAAAAGAGAAGAAAATACATTTGTTAAACTGAGGACGAGAGAGACGCTCGCCAGTACGCGGCTGGGATTCGGTAGTAGCAGCTAGCTCTGGATAACTCTCTCCTTTTTTAAATGTCAACTCCTTATCCTTGAGACTCTCAACTAACCGGCAAACTCATAGCGAACCTCCAAGATTAAGGCCTTATCTAGTTAACGGATCCAAACAAACTTTCACATGCACGGTACACAACTGGCCTAACGTCAAGCCGGCCATTTCAATAAAGTATATATGCATGCGCTTCCGGGGTAAAGCCAAATCATGAAGGCACGTAAAAAAAGGGGAGATATATATATATTTTTTCAAGCTCTGAATCCGAATGAAAAAACATTCACATTCAGACCTCGAGGGGCATCTGTTGGCACCGATTTTGGCCAAAAGTAAAATACAGTGCTTTGATATTATTCAAATTGAACCATTTACATAAAATGTTGAAACCAAAAAAAGGTGATTTGCCGAATACACGGATAAAAATACCATGATAAAATGGTAGACCCAAAAAAAGGGGGGGAAGAAAATGAGCCATATCGCCATCTAAATTAGAGGACATATGACTTTCATACACATATGCCATTATCAATGGCGAAATTCCGATGTTGGCACAAATTCAAAGTTTCATAGACGACGCTAATATTGCCAAAATATTTTATCATATTTACAAGCATTACTCTATCACCGCTAAGAAAAATGAAACGATAATGTTCGCGTAAAATAATATAACACGCAATGATGTGTAAAGGAAATGTCAAGCCATCGTATAATTATCAACCAAAAATGTTGTCCTGTGTCAGAATAATTAATTTGGCCTAGCTAGCCGAGTCATACATATGGCTACGTACATGTATGGTGCAAGTATGAGCAACGTGCATGCATGTGTTATGCATGGATTAATTATGCGGCAAGATTAAAAGCTAATTAAGTAATTAGCCAGGCCATGGCCACAACACGTATGGCCTGCATGCATTAAACATATTATAGTCAGCTGGGCCCATCCAACTAAACTCTCAAAGCCCATTAAAAAACTGATCGTATAGAAGAAATCCACTCGGCCAAGTTTCCTGCACGATTAAACTAGAATGTGGGCAAACCCCCACGATCCCATGATTACAAGACGTGAGCGCGTCCAGCCGAAGGCCTCGCCTGCTCTCTCCTCTCCTATAAATACCAGATAGAACAACGTTGCCAAGGTTGCTCACTCATCATCGATCCATCCATTGCTCGCTCATTATTCATCCAGTCCATCACTCACACGCACATACATACGCTGCAATGCCGCTAGCTTCGTCACCGGCCGTTCCGTTCGCTCACCGTCGTCGCCGCCGGCCGTCCGTCCGCTCGTCGTCGTTGTCACCGGCCGTCCGTCTCGTTCCGTCCGCTCGCCGTCGCCACCGGCCATCCGCTCGCCGTCGTCTACGTACGTCGCCGGCCGCACTGCTCATCATCTGCACCGCCCACAAGCTGCTAAACGCCAGCGTTGCTCATCTACATCACCACTTCACACGTACGGGAGGAAAGCCAAGGAAAGGTGAGAGTACATGGCTACCTACTTGCTCCCTTCTTGATGCATTCCTCTTGAACCATATGTCTGAAGTAGTATTGGTGTTCTACGATCACTCCATATAGCACACCTAGTTTGGTCTCATGGGATCTAGCATCCCTTGTTGATACAAACCATGGTTAAGTTATGTTCATCTTGTCTTGGTCTCATGGCATCATCCATCTCATGTTGATACAATTCAAGAATAAAAATATGTCTATCTTGGTTTGGTCTCATGGGATCTTGCATCTCATGTTGATACAATTCAAGAACAAAAAAAATATTCCTTCTTGTTTTGGTCTCATGGTGATCTTGCATCCCATGTTCATACAATTCAAGATATCCATCGACGATGCTTTATTTTTACCACATATCTCATATATTTTCGGTTCTACCCACAAGTTTCTTCTTGTCTTGGTCTCATGGTGATCTTGATCCCATGTTGATACAAATCAAGATAATGCATGAGATGCCTAGTGGTCATATATCACTCCTCAATCCTATAATGATGCAAACTAAGTGCACACGTGTGACCAAAAGTTATGCTCATCTTGTTTTGGTCTCATGGCGATCTTGTATCCCATGTTGATACAATTCAAGAATAAAAATATGTCTATCTTGGTTTGGTCTCATGGTGATCTTGCATCCCATGTTGATACAAACCAAGGATATAAATAGAAGTTAACCTCATATTGATTGGGTTTCATAAAGTCCCATTTTGTTCTAGACCCATAAATGCATCAGTATAGGGTGTAAACTTGGTGCATGCGTCTATATGTTCATTTGTCTCAGGAAGTAGCATCACATGCTCGAATTTTGTACTAGTGAAAACCCATGACTTTTGCTCTTCATGGTTTAGGGTCATATATCTAGACTTTGAGAATTGTCATATACTTCATCTGCCCATGCAAAACATAAATCGATATATACTCCTGTTTGGTTACACTACGAGCATACAAGTTGTGCTACGTTAGTGATAATACAGGCATGAAGAAATCAACATACTTCACTTGGGTATGCTACACATGGGCACAATGTTGCTACATGATGTTAGTACTAATACAAGTGAAGTGAAACTTCATAAAAATATTCTCATGCACCGCAAATCCGAAGTCATATAAATATTTGACTAGATTCACTTAGTCACATGCCCATATATGATATGTTCGAGACTAGCAAAACTTGTATTTAAGCATAACCCATATGTCATAATATAATCTTTCATACAGATTAAAATTGTACCATGCATAGAAAAGTAACTAGGGTCATATCCTATGTTACTCGCACTAAACATAATATAGTGTGATCGAATATGTCATCAACAAATTTCATATAGCCCTCGCATATAATGGGTCGAGGCACCGCTATATACGTTGCTATAAAGTAAACCCAACATTCTGCCTTTAACTCATAAAAAGAGTTATGCCCTATATTGCATATACACCGTTAGCCCGGCTAGTTAACCATTAAATAAGATAACTACTACATATTCGCGATGGTCAATGAGCTAGGCATACACATGCTATATGAATGAACATTGTCAAATCATGAATGTTGTGCAATGCATATGTTAGCATAGACGAAGTTCAAGGCTCTCCGAGTACGCCGACATCGAAGACAGCGAGGAGGATTTTTATTTCTACATTTTTTAGTTTTCTTTTAATTCTACATTTTGTAGTACTCATGTGTTGTGATGCTATGTAATAGATATGTTGAAATTCTTAATCAGGGGTTTTCTTTACCGAGATGTAATGAATAGATCTTATATGTAAATGTAAGAGTTCTGGAAATAAAGTACCTGCAATGTTTGATCCTATTTTTATTCCATGCATTTCAATTATTCACTCTGTATCAATGACGTGGCCGCGTATTTTCACGCCCGCCATTTTCCCGTCATCACCTGCTGTCACTAAGATTTTGCAAGAGTTCGCTGACGTCTTCCACAAGACGTGCCACCGGGATTACCACATATTCGAGGTATTGAGCATCAAATTGACTTAATTCGCGGTGCATCACTACCCAACCGTGCACCATACCGTACCAATCCAGAGGAGACAAAGGAGATTATGCATCAAGTACAAGAGCTGCTCGACAAAGGTTATATACGCGAATCTCTTAGTCCTTGTGTTGTGCCTGTTATACTAGTGCCTAAAAAGGATGGTGCGTTGCGTATGTGTGTTGATTGTAGAGGCATTAATAATATTTCTATTCGGTATCGCCATCCTATTCCTAGGCTAGATGATATGCTTGATGAATTGAGTGGCTCTACAATATTCTCCAAAGTTGATTTGCGTAGTGGATACCATCAAATTCGTATGAAATGGTAGATGAATGGAAAATAACATTTAAAACTAAGTTTGGTTTATATGAGTGGTTAGTCATGCCTTTTGGGTTAACTTATGCACCTAGTACCTTCATGAGAGTAATGAACGAAGTTTTACGTGCTTTCATTGGACGATTTGTGGTAGTCTATTTTGATGATATACTGCTTTATAGCAAATCTTTGCAAGATAATTTGGAACATTTACGTGCTGTTTTTATTGCTCTATGTGATGCACGTTTGTTTGGTAATCTTGGGAAGTGCACCTTTTGCACCGACCGAGTATCTTTTCTTGGCTATGTTGTTACTCCATAGAGAATTGAAGTTGATAAAGCCAAGATTGAAGCTATTGAGAGTTGGCCGCAGCCCAAAACGGTCACACAAGTGAGGAGTTTTCTTGGACTCGCTGGTTTCTATAGGCGTTTTGTGAGAGATTTTAGCACCATTGCCGCACCTCTCAATGAGCTTACAAAGAAGGATGTGCCTTTTGTTTGGGGTACCGCACAGGAAGAAGCTTTCACGGTATTGAAAGATAAGTTGACACATGCTCCTTTACTCCAACTTCCTGATTTTAATAAGACTTTTGAGCTTGAATGTGATGCTAGTGGAATTGGATTAGGACCTGTTGCGTACTTTTCTGAAAAATTGAGTGGGCCTTGTCTGAATTATTCTACTTATGATAAAGAATTATATGCTCTTGTTCGGACTTTAGAGACATGGCAACATTATTTATGGCCTAAATAATTTGTTATACATTCTGATCATGAATCTTTGAAACATATTAAAAGTCAAGCTAAACTGAATCCTAGACATGCTAAATGGGTTTAATTCATTGAGACTTTCCCTTATGTCATTAAACACAAGAAGGGTAAAGAAAATGTTATTGCTGATGCTTTGTCTCGTCGCTATACTATGCTTTCACAACTTGACTTCAAAATATTTGGTTTGGAGACCATCAAAGATCAATATGTGCATGATGTTGATTTTAAAGATGTAATGCAGAATTGTAAAGAAGGAAGAACATAGAACAAGTTCGTTATTAATGATGGCTTTGTGTTCCGTGCTAACAAGCTATGCATTCCAGCTAGCTCTGTTAGTCTTTTGTTTTTGCAGGACGCGCATGGAGGATTAATGGGACACTTTGGCGTGAAGAAGACGGAGGATGTACTTGCTACACATTTCTTTTGGCCAAATATGAGACGGGATGTTGAGCGTTTTGTTGCTCGCTGCACTACATGTCAAAAAGCTAAGTCACGACTCAATCCTCATTGTTTATATATGCCTTTGCCTGTACCTAGTGTTCCTTGGGAGGATATATCTATGGACTTTGTTTTAGGTTTACCTCGAACAAAGAAGGGGAGGGATAGCATATTTGTTGTCGTGGATAGATTCTCGAAAATGGCATACTTTATACCATGTCATAAAAGCGATGATGTTGTTAAATGTTGCTGATTTGTTCTTTCGTGAAATTATTCGCTTGCATGGTGTGCCAAATACTATTGTTTCAGATTGTGATACAAAATTTCTTAGCCACTTTTGGAGATGTTTATGGGCTAAATTGGGGACTAAACTGCTTTTTAGTACTACTTGTCACCCCCGAACTGATGGTCAAACTGAAGTAGTCAATAGAACATTGTCTACTATGCTTAGGGCTGTTTTGAAGAATAATAAGAAAATGTGGGAAGAATGCTTGCCTCATTTTGAATTTGCTTACAATCGTTCATTGCATTCTACTACTAAGATGTGCCCCTGTGAAATTGTGTATGGTTTCCTACCTCGTGCACCTATTGATTTGTTGCCTCTTCCATCTTCGGAGAAGGTTAATTTTGATGCTAAACAACATGCTGAATTGATTTTAAAAATGCATGAGTTAACTAAGGAAAACATTGAGCGTATGAATGCTAAATATAAACTTGCGGGAGATAAGGGTAGAAAACATGTTCTGTTTGCACCTGGAGATCTTGTTTGGTTACATTTGTATAAGGATAGATTTCCTGATTTGCGCAAATCAAAGCTAATGCCACGTGCTGATGGTGCTTTTAAGGTGTTAGAGAAAATAAATGACAATGCATATAAACTTGAGCTGCCTACAGATTTTGGGGTTAGTCCCACTTTTAACATTGCAGATTTGAAGCCTTATTTGGGTGAGGAAGATGAGCTTCCGTCGAGGACGACTTCACTTCAAGAAGGGAAGGATGATGAGGACATCAATACCATTGTTACACCCACAGCCCCTGCTACTATACATACTGGACCGATTACTAGAGCTCGCGCACGCCAATTAAATTACCAGGTACTTTTGTTTCTTGGTAATGATTCTAATGTTCATGAGAATATGATGCTGCCTAAATTGGATACATTTGTTTTGCTTACAAATGAAGGGCCTAGCTTGGGGAAGGATGAACATTGGAGCAAGAACAAGCATGGAGTTGATGGCATGCGCAAGGGAAACAAGAACAGAGTTTCAAGTGATGATTTTAGGAGTTTGAAGCCACCATAATGAATGCATGAAACCTTGGACGAAATATACAAGATGCCACTTCATAATATTCGTCCAGAGGCTATTCTAGGTGTTGTGTCACCTTATTATTGGGCCGGGCCCATGTTCGAAATACTTAATATAGGCTGTTTTTAGAGTCGGTATGTGTGGGGAAACAAGAGTTAGGGTTGGTTTCGGACCCCTCCCTCAAGCGCCATGAAATCCCCCCCCCTCTTCCTCCATATATACAGTCCTTAGGGCGACGTTTATAATTTGGGTTTTTTTTAGATTAAAAGTTCACCATAGCTGGAACTTCATGCACTTCGTTTGTGTTCAACGACCAGACAAAGGCATCACAGAACCCCACCTTCATCAATAAAGCTTTCCTCTTATATTCGCAATATCCAAATTGCAATCTTAGTTTCTTGCTTGTTCTTTGTTTGCTCGCAGGAAACAAACCTTTGTGGTCAGGTTGATCGTGCTCCGGCGTGGTCAATAACCCTCGGAAGTTGGTTTAGCGATTGCTAAGGCGCGACGTCTCGCACGTTCATAGTCGGATCATCAAGTCGACTCCCACAGAAAATGATAGCCAACATCTCATCGAAACATCAGGACACCTTCGCCTCTATCATAATACGACCTTCCGAGGAATCTTTCCCAGCCGGGAGGCGCGGTGCGCGGGGAAATCACACTTGACGTGGTATTCGGCACGCCAGAGAACTACCGGTCCGAAAAAATAACCTTCCAAGTGGCCCCTTTCAACAGTGGATATCATGCCCTGTTGGGGCGAGATGCGTTCACACGCTTTCAAGCCATACCTCACTATGGGTATATGAAGCTCAAGATGCCCGGGCGCAACGTTATTATCACTCTCGCCAGTGATCCGGACATAGCCCTCCGCGCCGAAAACAAAACCGCATCCCAGGCCCTCGAGGCACTGTCCGAGGCCCTCACGGCCGAAGAGTTAACCTCACTACGCTCCACGGTGGACAGGGACGACGTAATCCTTGATAAGTGGCCCAAATCCACCTCTTTCAAACCACCTGATGAAATAGTCAAATTTAGGTGCACCCAACGGACCCCAAGAAGACAGCTTCCATCGGGGCACAACTGGACCCAACGGTTGACACCGCACTACGAGCGTTCCTACGTGAAAACTGGGACATATTCGCCTCGCACCCTTCTGATATGCCAGGAATCCCACGCAGGTTGGCCGAACACAGTCAATATTTTGAAGGGATATAAGCCGGTCAAGCAAACACTGCGGCGCTTTTCCGAACCCAAATGACAAGCTATGGGGGAGGAGCTAGGGAAGTTAATCGAGGCCGGATTCATTAGAGAAATAAAACACCCAGACTGGCTAGCAAACCTGGTGATGGTGCTAAAGAAGGAAAAATCCTGACGCGTGTGCATCGATTTCAAAGACCTAAACAAGGCCTGCCCTAAGGATCCCTTCCCCCTCCCCCGCATCGATCCGATTATTGATGCTACTGCAGGACACGGCTCACTGTGTTTCCTCGACGCATACTCCGGATACCATCAAATCAAAATGAAGGAGTCCGATCAAGTCGCAACGGCATTCATTAACCCATACGGGCCTTTCTGCTTCAACACTATGCCCTTCGTGCTCAAAAATGCCGGCGCCACCTACCAACGCATGATTCAAACATGCCTGGAGAAACAAATCGGCAAGACAGTTGAAGCATATGTGGATGACGTAGTCATCAAGACTAGGCACGTCGAGTCATTAATAGACGACCTGCGTCTCACATTCGACAACCTCCGCACATACGTCATCAAGCTCAATCCAGAAAAATGTGTTTTCGGCATTCCCGCTGGAAAACTGCTGGGCTTCATCGTTTCCAATAGAGGAATTAAGGCAAATCCAGCCAAAATCCGAGCTTTGTCAGAATTGGCTATACCAACAGACCTTAAACAGGTCCAAAAACTAGCCGGATGCGTGGCAGCTCTAAGCCGCTTTATCTCCAGATTAGGAGAAAAAGCATGGCCACTTTATCGCCTTCTCCGACGCACCGACCACTTCGAGTGGACGGATGCGGCAACGGCTGGACTGGAAGAAATAAAGGCTCTTTTAGCGAGCAACCCAATCCTGGCCACGCCAAACGTCGGCGAACAAATGTTATTATACATCTCTGCAACACACCAGGTGGTGAGCGCGGTGCTCGTCGTTGAGCGAGAGGCGGACGGACACAAATTCCCACTCCAGAAACCGGTATACTACGTATCAACTGTCCTCACACCATGCAAATCCCGGTACCCTCATTACCAAAAGATAGCATATGCGGTCTTCATGGCATCCCGGAAGCTACGACACTACTTCCAAGAGTGCTCTATCAGGATAGCTTCCGAAGTACCACTCAATGACATAATAAACAACCGCGACGCTACGGCTGGATTGCTAAGTGGGCCATTGAGCTCCTGCCATTCGACACAACATACAAACCACACCGAGCAATTAAATCCTAAGTATTGGCCGACTTCGTTGCCGAATGGACAGAGGCCCAACTCCCTAAAGAGTACGGCACGTATTCCAAATGGGTCTTGTACTTCGATGGCTCTGAAATGCTGGCCGGTTTAGGAGCAGGTGTCATTTTAATGTCCCCCACTGGAGACACAGTCCAGTACGTACTCCAAATATTATACACAGACTCCAACAATGCAGCCGAATACGAGGCCTTATTGCATGTCTTCGGATGGCTACCTCCATGGGCATACAACACCTGGAGGTGCGCGGGGATTCAAATCTCGCAATATCCCAAATATATGGAGACTTCGACGCCAAAGATCCGAAGATGGCGGCCTATCGTAACGCCGTACTCAAAATATCAGCTAGATTCGAGGGACTCGAGTTTCATCATGTGGCTTGGGAGAGTAATCAAGCGGCGGATGTCCTTGCTCGCATGGGCGCCAAGCGTGACCCCGTCCCGCCTAACATCTTTCTAGAAAGGCTCTTCAAGCCATCCGTGGTATGGCAGGGTGAGAGCAGCAACACTAGTCCGGACCCGATTACACCCCCCAGATTCCGAACACAATACCGATATCATCGGGGGCTCAGCCACCGAGATAACATCATCGGCCCATCTAATAATGGCAGTAATCGCCCCATGGACTGAACCTTTCTTGGCCTACCTTAATAGGCGAGAGCTCCCTGAGGACCAGAATGAGGCTCGCTGCATTGTTCGGCGCTCGAAAGCCTACAAGGTCCATGACGGAGAGCTCTACAAGAAAAGTGCTACCGGAGTCCTTTAAAGGTGTATCTCCTAAGTGTTGGGTAATGTAGTAATTACAAAAATTTTCCTACGCACACGCAAGATCATGGTGATGCATAGCAACGAGAGGGGAGAGTGTTGTCCACGTACCCTCGTAGACCGAAAGCGGAAGCGTTATCACAATGCGGTTGATGTAGTCGTACGTCTTCACGATCCGACCGATCAAGTACCGAACGCACGGCACCTCCGAGTTCAGCACACGTTCAGCTCGATGACGTCCCTCGAACTCCGATCCAGCC
The DNA here is from genome assembly GCF_002575655.3 of Aegilops tauschii subsp. strangulata. NCBI lineage: Eukaryota > Viridiplantae > Streptophyta > Magnoliopsida > Poales > Poaceae > Aegilops > Aegilops tauschii. Next base: position 175,623,278 of record NC_053039.3, read on the forward strand.
GAGTGTTGAGGGAGAGTTTCTTCAGCACGACGGCGTGGTGACGATGATGATGTTCTACCGACGCAGGGCTTCGCCTAAGCTCCGCAACGATATTATCGAGGTGTAATATGGTGGAGGGGGGCACCGCACACGGCTAAAAGATCGTAGATCAATTGTGTGTTCAGAGGTGCCCCCTGCCCCCGTATATAAAGGAGCAAGGGGGGAAGCTGGCCGGCCCTTGGGGCATGCCAAGGAGGGGGGGAGTCCTCCTCCTAGTAGGAGTAGGACTCCCCTTTCCTAGTCCAACTAGGAAGAGAGAAGGAGGAAGGAAAGAGAGGGAGAGGGAGTGGGAAAGAGGGGCCGCGCCCCCCTCCCCTAGTCCAATTCGGACTCCTCACGGGAGGGGGCACGCCACCTCCTGGGCTGCTGCCCTCTCTCTCCCCTCAGGCCCACTAAGGCCCAATACTTCCCCGGGGGGTTCCAGTAACCCCTCCGGCACTCCGGTTTTATCCGAAACTTCTCCGGAACACTTCCGGTGTCCGAATATAGTCATCCAATATATCAATCTTTATGTCTCGACCATTTCGAGACTCCTCGTCATGTCCGTGATCACATCCGGGACTCCGAACAACCTTCGGTACATCAAAACTTATAAACTCATAATATAACTGTCATCGTAACGTTAAGCGTGCGGACCCTACGGGTTCGAGAACTATGTACACATGACCAAGACACCTCTCCGGTCAATAACCAATAGCGGAACCTGGATGCTCATATTGGTTCCTACATATTCTACGAAGATCTTTATCGGCCAGACCGCATAACAACATACGTTGTTCCCTTTGTCATCGGTATGTTACTTGCCCGAGATTTCGATCGTCGGTATCTCGATACCTAATTCAATCTCGTTACCGGGAAGTCTCTTTACTTGTTCCGTAATACATCATCCCGCAACTAACTCATTCGTCACAATGCTTGCAAGGCTTATAGTGACGTGCATTACCGAGTGGGCCCAGAGATACCTCTCCGACAATCGGAGTGACAAATCCTAATCTCGAAATACGCCAACCCAACAAGTACCTTTGGAGACACCTGTAGAGCACCTTTATAATCACCCAGTTACGTTGTGACGTTTGGTAGCACACAAAGTGTTCCTCCGGTAAACGGGAGTTGCATAATCTCATAGTCATAGGAACATTTATAAGTCATGAAGAAAGCAATAGCAACATACTAAACGATCGAGTGCTAAGCTAACGGAATGGGTCAAGTCAATCACGTCATTCTCCTAATGAGGTGATCCCGTTAATCAAATGACAACTCATGTCTATGGCTAGGAAACATAACCATCTTTGTTTAACGAGCTAGTCAAGTAGAGGCATACTAGTGACACACTGTTTGTCTATGTATTCATACATGTATTATGTTTCCGGTTAATACAATTCTAGCATGAATAATAAACATTTATCATGATATAAGGAAATAAATAATTCTTTATTATTGCCTCTAGGGCATATTTCCTTCAGTCTCCCACTTGCACTAGAGTCAATAATCTAGATTACACAGTAATGATTCTTACACCCATGGAGTCTTGGTGCTGATCATGTTTTGCTCGTGGAAGAGGCTTAGTCAACGGGTCTGCAACATTCAGATCCGTATGTATCTGGCAAATTTCTATGTCTCCCACCTGGACTAAATCCCGGATGGAATTGAAGCGTCTTTTGATGTGTTTGGTTCTCTTGTGAAATCTGGATTCGTTTGCTAAGGCAATTGCACCAGTATTGTCACAAAAGATTTTCATTGGTCCCAATGCACTAGGTATGAAACCTAGATCGGATATGAACTCCTTCATCCAGACTCCTTCATTTGCTGCTTCCGAAGCAGCTATGTACTCTGCTTCACACGTAGATCCCGCCACGACACTTTGCTTAGAACTGCACCAACTAACAGCTCCACCGTTCAATGTAAATACGTATCCGGTTTGCGATTTAGAATCGTCCGGATCAGTGTCAAAACTTGCATCAACGTAACCACTTACGATGAGCTCTTTGTCACCTCCATAAACGAGAAACATATCCTTAGTCCTTTTCAGGTATTTCAGGATGTTCTTGACCACTGTCCAGTGCTCCACTCCTGGATTACTTTGGTACCTCCCTGCTAAACTTATAGCAAGGCACACATCAGGTCTATTACACAGCATTGCATACATGATAGAGCCTATGGCTGAAGCATAGGGAACATCTTTCATCTTCTGTCTATCTTCTGCAGTGGTCGGGCATTGAGTCTTACTCAATCTCACACCTTGTAGTACAGGCAAGAACCCTTTCTTTGCTTGATCCATTTTGAACTTCTTCAAAACTTTGTCAAGGTATGTGCTTTGTGAAAGTCCAATTAAGCGTCTTGATCTATCTCTATAGATCTTAATGCCTAATATATATGCAGCTTCACCGAGGTCTTTCATTGAAAAACTCTTATTCAAGTATCCCTTTATGCTATCCAGAAATTCTATATCATTTCCAATCAGCAATATGTCATCCACATATAATATCAGAAATGCTACTGAGCTCCCACTCACTTTCTTGTAAATACAGGCTTCTCCAAAAGTGTGTATAAAACCAAATGCTTTGATCACACTATCAAAGCGTTTATTCCAACTCCGAGAGGCTTGCACCAGTCCATAAATGGATCGCTGGAGCTTGCACACTTTGTTAGCTCCCTTTGGATCGACAAAACCTTCCGGTTGCATCATATACAACTCTTCTTCCAGAAATCCATTCACGAATGCAGTTTTGACATCCATTTGCCAAATTTCATAATCATAAAATGCGGCAATTGCTAACATGATTCGGACAGACTTAAGCATCGCTACGGGTGAGAAGGTCTCATCGTAGTCAATCCCTTGAACTTGTCGAAAACCTTTCACAACAAGTCGAGCTTTATAGACAGTAACATTACCATCAGCGTCAGTCTTCTTCTTGAAGATCCATTTATTTTCAATGGCTTGCCGACCATCGGGTAAGTCGACCAAAGTCCATACTTTGTTCTCATACATGGATCCCATCTCGGATTTCATGGCTTCAAGCCATTTTGCGGAATCTGGGCTCACCATCGCTTCTTCATAGTTCGTAGGTTCGTCATGGTCTAGTAACATAACCTCCAGAACAGGATTACCGTACCACTCTGGTGCGGATCTTCTTCTAGTTGACCTACGAGGTTCAGTAATAACTTGATCTGAAGTTTCATGATCATTATCATTAACTTCCTCACTAATTGGTGTAGGTGTCGCAGAAACTGATTTCTGTGATGATCTACTTTCCAATAAGGGAGCAGGTACAATTACCTCATCAAGTTCTACTTTCCTCCCACTCACTTCTTTCGAGAGAAACTCCTTCTCTAGAAAGGATCCATTTTTAGCAACGAATATCTTGCCTTCGGATCTGTGATAGAAGGTGTACCCAACAGTCTCCTTTGGGTATCCTATGAAGACACATTTCTCCGATTTAGGTTCGAGCTTATCAGGTTGAAGTTTCTTCACATAAGCATCGCAACCCCAAACTTTAAGATACGACAACTTTGGTTTCTTGCCAAACCATAGTTCATAAGGCGTCGTCTCAACGGATTTCGATGGTGTCCTATTTAGAGTGAATGCAGCCGTCTCTAAAGCATAACCCCAAAACGATAGCGGTAAATCAGTAAGAGACATCATAGATCGCACCATATCTAATAAAGTACGATTACGACGTTTGGACACACCATTACGCTATGGTGTTCCGGGTGGCGTGAGTTGCGAAACTATTCCGCATTGTTTCAAATGTAGGCCAAACTCGTAACTCAAATATTCTCCTCCACGATCTGATCGTAGAAACTTTATTTTCTTGTTATGATGATTTTCAACTTCACTCTGAAATTCTTTGAACTTTTCAAGTGTTTCAGACTTATGTTTCGTTAAGTAGATATACCCATATCTCCTCAAATCATCTGTGAAGGTGAGAAAATAACGATATCCGCCACGAGCCTCAATATTCATCGGACCACATACATCTGTATGTATGATTTCCAATAAATCTGTTGCTCTCTCCATAGTTCTGGAGAACGGTGTTTTAGTCATCTTGCCCATGAGGCACGGTTCGCAAGTACCAAGTGATTCATAATCAAGTGATTCCAATAGTCCATCAGTATGGAGTTTCTTCATGCGCTTTACATCGATATGACCTAAACGGCAGTGCCACAAATAAGTTGCACTGTCATTATCAACTCTGCATCTTTTGGCTTCGACATTATGAATATGTGTGTCACTACTATCGAGATTCATTAAAAATAGACCACTCTTCAAGGGTGCATGACCATAAAAGATATTATTCATATAAATAGAACAACCATTATTCTCTGATTTAAATGAATAAACGTCTCGCATCAAACAAGATCCAGATATAATGTTCATGCTCAACGCTGGCACCAAATAACAATTATTTAGGTCTAATACTAATCCCGAAGGTAGATGTAGAGGCAGCGTGCCGACGGCGATCACATCGACTTTGGAACCATTTCCCACGCGCATCGTCACCTCGTCCTTAGCCAATCTTTGCTTAATCCGTAGCCCCTGTTTCGAGTTGCAAATATTAGCAATAGAACTAGTATCAAATACCCAGGTGCTACTGCGAGCATTAGTAAGGTACACATCAATAATATGTATATCACATATACCTTTGTTAACCTTGCCATCCTTCTTATCCGCCAAATACTTGGGGCAGTTCCGCTTCCAGTGACCAGTCTGCTTGCAGTAGAAGCACTCAGTTTCAGGCTTAGGTCCAGACTTGGATTTCTTCTCCTGAACAACAACTTGCTTGCTGTTCTTCTTGAAGTTCCCCTTCTTCTTCCCTTTGCCCTTTTTCTTGAAACTAGTGGTTTTACTGACCATCAACACTTGATGCTCCTTTTTGATTTCTACCTCCGCTGCCTTTAGCATTGCGAAGAGCTCGGGAATTGTCTTATCCATCCCTTGTTTCGTGGTGTTCTCACGGGAGGGGGTGTGAGTCGACAGATGCCACGAGGGCTTTGTGTGAGGGTAAGACTGCTGCTGATAGGCCCGGGAGCGGGTATGCGAGTAGCACGCGCTAGTTTACCCAGGTTCGGGGCTCTCCGGAGAGATAATACCCCTACTCCTGCATGTCTGAGTATATATATCTGGGGTGTACATCGGGCAGTACAAAGTGCTCCTAGAGCTGTATCTGGGGCAGTGCCATGGGCATCTGGCTCCATATATGCATGCACAAAGCATGCTTTGGTGGCCGGCTATGAGCATGGCCGCATGTGTGTGCTTGGGCATGCTTGCCCGTGGGGATGGATGGATGGATGGCTAGCTAGCTCTCTTGCTAGCTAGCTTGCTTGTTGTGTGCGTGTGAGTCCATCCATGGATGGATGGATGTGTGTCTCCTTTTATAGGAGAGGGTAGCTTTGTATCTAAGCTATGTGGAGGTATGGGAGCAAGGCATGGTGCATGTCATGCTTGTCCCCTAGGTCACTTCATGAATAGTGCCAGGGGACAAGTGACACTATACATGACGGTGTCGCGGTACGGTTGTCTTGTCCGCGGTATGGCCGTCTCGTCGGGGTCTTGTCGATGCCGGGTCGGACTGCAGTCGGCAGCCGGCTAGTCGGCGCAGTTGGTCAGCTGGCAGCCGGCCGGGCAGCCGGCCGGGTGGAGCAGTCGGACGGGGAGCCGGCAGGAGCGGCCGGGTAGTCGGACTGAGAGGCTTTGCTAGCCCCGATGTCTTGAAATATTGTCTTGCCGTCTTCGGGATACCCGTGTCCAATTACTCCGACAGTAGCCCCCAAGCCTCCGGGCAACTTGGCAAAGTCGGGCGGAGTGTTCATGGAAATGATCATGCAAAAGACAAAGTTAGTCCATGCAGATATATCAAATGATTGCTTTTTATCACTGCAAGTTTTATGCGGAGGGTGCCGACTCGGTTTCGTCCGAGCCCCCTTCAATCTTTTTCATGTTCCCTCCGCTCTTTGGCTTGTGCTCTCGCTTGCCGGACAGCCGCTCTGCGGTCTGTGGCTGAGAGTGGGCCGCGAAGTGGAGTGTACAATACTCAGACTCTGGGAGCGAATTTAACCGAGTAGATACTCATAAAGAAAACGGTCGGGTCGCCCGAAGCGTTTTTCTTCCCGGATGTTTTTCGCGTGGGTGGCCTCCAGCGTTCACTCTTGCCAGTCGGACAGCCGCTCTGCGGTTTGTGACTAAGAGTGGGCTTTTCATACCGCGCACGCTACTAAGCCGTCTGCGGGAACTAACGTCCCAGGCCAAGCGGCCAACCCCCGGGCCAACTCTGGCTGGCGCCAGGGCGAACAGTGATGCAACTGTAATAAAATGCGGAGATAGCCCCCGAGCATCGCTCGAGGTTATCCGTGCTCTCGTGGTGAAAAAATATGCGGGTGAGGAGCTCACATTAATTTTCGTGTAGCCGAGGCGGAGTTTGCCGAAGAGAGCCGGCGCACCCGCTGGGTGTAGCCTTCGAGCCCCCGGTCGCTCGAAGGAGGGTCCCGGCCGGTCAGGCTCGACCGGCCAGGCGGCGAGGCGTCTTGCAGTGCCCTTTTTCTTCTTCTGCCGGCTGCTGGCAGCCGGACGAAACTCTTCTCTTGTCTCCGTGGGGGCGCGCCAGCGCACCCGCTGGGTGTAGCCCCCGAGATTCGGGCCGACTGCTGAGCAGTCGGGCCGGATCTTCTGGCAACGACTTTGTCTTCTTTCCTCGCGGGGGCGCGTCAGCGCACCCGCTGGGTGTAGCCCCCGAGATTCGGGCCGATTGCTGAGCAGTCGGGCCGGATCTCCCGGCGACTACTCTGTCTTCTCTCCTCGCGGGGGCGCGTCAGCGCACCCGCTGGGTTTAGCCCCCGAGATTCGGGCCGACTGCTGAGCAGTTGGGCCGGATCTCCCGGCGACTACTTTGTCTTCTCTCCTCGCGGGGGCGCGTCAGCGCACCCGCTGGGTGTAGCCCCCGAGATTCGGGCCGACTGTTGAGCAGTCGGGCCGGATCTCCCGGCGACTACTCTGTCTTCTCTCCTCACGGGGGCGCGTCAGCGCACCCGCTGGGTGTAGCCCTCGAGATTCGGGCCGACTGCTGAGCAGTCGGGCCGGATCTCCCGGCGACTAATTTCTCTTCTCTCCTCGCGGGAGCGTGTCAGCGCACCCGCTGGGTGTAGCCCCCGAGATTCGGGCCGACTGCTGAGCAGTCGGGCCGGATCTCCCGGCGACTACTCTGTCTTCTCTCCTCGCGGGGGCGCGTCAGCGCACCCGCTGGGTGTAGCCCCGGAGATTCGGGTGCTCGAAGGGGGGGTCTCGGCCGGTCAGGCTCGATCGGTCAGGCGTCGAGGCGGGACGCGGCCGAGCCGGCTTGGCGCAGCCGGCCAGGCGGCCAGGCGTCTGGCAGCGCCCTTTTTCTTCTCTTCTCTTCGACCGGCTTCTGGCAGCCGGTCGAATTTTTTTCTTTTTCTCCTGCCGACTATGGGCAGCTGGACGCACGTCCCTTTTTTTTTATTAGGCCGTGGGTAGTCGGCCCTTCTCTTTCTTTTCCCTTTCTCCAACCGGACCACGCCTCGCCCTTTTTCACTGGCAGCCTACCACAGCGGTCGGGTGGGGGAGCCGGCGGGGACGTGCGAGGCCGGCAGGCGGCCGGTTGCGCTGGAGCCGGCAGGCGGCCGGGCGCACTGGAGCCGGCAGGCGGAGGGCCGGCCGAGTGGCGGGAGCCGGCAGGCGGCCGGGCGCGCTGGATCCGGCAGGCGGAGGCCCGGCCGAGGTGGCAGGAGCCGGCAGGCGGCCAGCGCGCGCGGAGCCGGCCTGGGTGCGGACGGGGGCGCAGGAGGCGCGGAGACGGCCGAGGCACGAGCGGAGCCTGCCCGGCGCAGGCCTGTTGGCGGAGGCGGCTCGGAGCAGACGCCGGGTCGGCGCTTGCGCGGGCACACGTGGTGGACGGGCGCGACCGGGCTCTAGGCGGCCGGGTGCGACGCAGGCGGAAGGCGGCCAGCGCGGGAGCCGGCAGAGCACGCGGAGGTCGATCGGCTGGAGCGGCGAGCCGGCCAGGGCGCGCAGGCAAGAGGCGGTCGGGCGGGCGCGCGCGAAGACGACGGCGAGCAGTAGTGGCATACGAGGCGGGGCGGCGTAGACGGCCAAAGGGCAGCAGCCGGCGCCGGGGCGCACGGCGCAGCCGGCAGCATTTTTTTATGCGTGGGTGAAGCCGGACGCGCCCGGCAGTCGCGGAGGCACTGAGCCAGTGCGCATGGGGGCGCAGCAGCCGGCTCGAGCCGAGGAGAGGCAAAGCGCGGAGCCAGCGCGCACGGGGGCGCAGCGGCCGGCCTGACCAGAGGAGAGGCGAGGCGCGCGCGCGGGCATGCGAGGCCGCGCGAGGCCGGACGCGGCCGAGGCCGGCTTGGTGGAGGAAAACACGGGTGCGTGAAGCCGGACGTGGCCAGGCGCGAGGACGACCGGAGCCGGATGCTGGGGGGGGCCGGAGCCCGCCGGGAGCTGAAGCCGGTCGGGCGCAAGCGGCCGCGTAGCACCAGGCGGAGCAGGCGGCCCGAGCAGGGGCAACGCCAACTGTCGGCCAGCGGCGGCAGCAAGCGGAGCAGCCGAGCACACCGCGAGCCGCGTGATGGAGGGAAGGCCGGGAGCCATGCTGGCGGAGCGGCGGGGCGCACGTGAACGTGCGGAGCACTGTGCGAGCAGGACCCGCAGGCATGGGTGCGCGCATGCATTGTCTGTGTTGCGCCAGGCCACTGTACGCCACTGTACGAGCATCATTGCATGGCCGGTGGCTAACACTGTACGAGTAGTGTACACGCAGTAGGTGGTGGCAAGGCTGTGGCGCGAGCGCTTTTCTTTGACAGAAGCTTTTGCTTTTGCTTGTACTAGTGTAAAAAAGAAGAACGAAGGAGAGACTGGAGCAGAGCGTCCGCAAGCCCGCGAGCAGAACGGCGTGCACGGCGGCACGGCTGGCCGGAGCGAGGCGCCGCAGAGGGGAGCGGATGCGCGGCCCTGGGGGAGTGAGGTGCCGCGGCGCACACGGACGGAGGCGAACAACGAGGGTGCGCCGCACTGGACGGGCGCGCCGGGGGCACGCTGACGTCGAGCCCCCAGCGCCTCTGGGGAGGCGATGACAATGCCACGATGGAGGTGACGAAGATGACGAGGTCGACGATGAGGACGCGCCGTCCCGCGCGGCCGCTCCGGGGGCGGGTCGAAGTCGAGCCCCCGAGCGCTACCGGAGAGACGGCGCGACGCCGCGGCGATGATGGCGAAGATGGTCCCAACGGCGAGGACGCGCCGCCCCTCGTGGCCATTCCGAGGGCGCGTCGATATCGAGCTCTCGACCGCTATCGGAGGGACGGCGCGACGCCGCGGTGATGATGGCAAAGATGGTCCCGCCCGGACTGCGAAACCAGCAGCAGCGTGGTGCATAGTAGTAGTACCGCCCCACGGTGGGCGCCAAATGTCGTGGTGTTCTCACGGGAGGGGGTGTGAGTCGACAGATGCCACGAGGGCTTTGTGTGAGGGTAAGACTGCTGCTGATAGGCCCGGGAGCGGGTATGCGAGTAGCACGCGCTAGTTTACCCAGGTTCGGGGCTCTCCGGAGAGATAATACCCCTACTCCTGCATGTCTGAGTATATATATCTGGGGTGTACATCGGGCAGTACAAAGTGCTCCTAGAGCTGTATCTGGGGGCAGTGCCATGGGCATCTGGCTCCATATATGCATGCACAAAGCATGCTTTGGTGGCCGGCCATGAGCATGGCCGCATGTGTGTGCTTGGGCATGCTTGCCCGTGGGGATGGATGGATGGATGGCTAGCTAGCTCTCTTGCTAGCTAGCTTGCTTGTTGTGTGCGTGTGAGTCCATCCATGGATGGATGGATGTGTGTCTCCTTTTATAGGAGAGGGTAGCTTTGTATCTAAGCTATGTGGAGGTATGGGAGCAAGGCATGGTGCATGTCATGCTTGTCCCCTAGGTCACTTCATGAATAGTGCCAGGGGACAAGTGACACTATACATGACGGTGTCGCGGTACGGTTGTCTTGTCCGCGGTATGGCCGTCTCGTCGGGGTCTTGTCGATGCCGGGTCGGACTGCAGTCGGCAGCCGGCTAGTCGGCGCAGTCGGTCAGCTGGCAGCTTCGGGATACCCGTGTCCAATTACTCCGACACCTTGCATGTTATAGTTCATCACGAAGCTCTTGTAGCTTGGTGGCAGTGATTGAAGAATTCTGTCAATGACGCTATCATCCGGAAGATTAACTCCCAGTTGAATCAAGTGATTATTATACCCAGACATTTTGAGTATATGCTCACTGACAGAACTATTCTCTTCCATCTTGCAGCTGTAGAACTTATTGGAGACTTCATATCTCTCAATCCGGGCATTTGCTCGAAATATTAACTTCAACTCCTGGAACATCTCATATGCTCCATGACGTTCAAAACGTCGTTGAAGACCCGGTTCTAAGCCGTAAAGCATGGCACACTGAACTATCGAGTAGTCATCAGCTTTGCTCTGCCAGACGTTCATAACTTCTGGTGTTGCTCTTGCAGGAGGCCTGGCACCTAGCGGTGCTTCCAGGACATAATTCTTCTATGCAGCAATGAGGATAATCCTCAAGTTACGGACCCAGTCCGTGTAATTGCTACCATCATCTTTCAACTTTGCTTTCTCAAGGAACGCATTAAAATTCAACGGAACAACAGCACGGGCCATTTATCTACAATTAACATAGACAAGCAAGATACTATCAGGTACTAAGTTCATGATAAATTCAAGTTCAATTAATCATATTACTTAAGAACTCCCACTTAGATAGATACCCCTCTAATCATCTAAGTGATTACGTTATCCAAATCAACTAAACCATGTCCGATCATCACGTGAGATGGAGTAGTTTCAATGGTGAACATCACTATGTTGATCATATCTACTAGATGATTCACGCTCGACCTTTCGGTCTTCGTGTTCCGAGGCCATATCTACATATGCTAGGCTCGTCAAGTTTAACCTGAGTATTCCGCGTGTGCAACTGTTTTGCATCCGTTGTATTTGAACGTAGAGCCTATCACACCCGATCATCACGTGGTGTCTCAGCACGAAGAACTTTCGCAACGGTGCATACTCAGGGAGAACACTTTTATCTTGAAATTTTAGTGAGAGATCATCTTATAATGCTATCGTCAAGCAAAGCAAGATAAGATGCATAAAAGATTAACATCACATGCAATTAATATAAGTGATATGATATGGCCATCATCATCTTGTGCTTGTGATCTCCATCTCGGAAGCACCATCATGATCACCATCATCACCGGCGCGACACCTTGATCTCCATCGTAGTATCGTTGTCGTCTCGCGAACTTATTGCTTTTACGACTATCGCTACCGCTTAGTGATAAAGTGAAACAATTACATGGCGATTGCATTGCATACAATAAAGCGACAACCATATGGCTCCTACCAGTTGCCGATAACTCGGTTACAAAACATGATCATCTCATACAATAAAATATAGCATCATGTCTTGACCATATCACATCACAACATGCCCTGCAAAAACAAGTTTGACGTCCTCTACTTTGTTGTTGCAAGTTTTACGTGGCTGCTATGGGCTTAGCAAGAACCGTTCTTACCTACGCATCAAAACCACAACGATAGTTTGTCAAGTTGGTGCTGTTTTAACCTTTGCAAGGACCGGGCGTAGCCACACTCGGTTCAACTAAACTGAGAGAGACAGACACCCGCCAGTCACCTTTAAGCAATGAGTGCTCGCAACGGTGAAACCAGTCTCGCGTAAGCGTACGCGTAATGTCGGTCCGGGCCGCTTCATCTCACAATACCGCCGAACCAAAGTATGACATGCTGGTAAGCAGTATGACTTATATCACCGACAACTCACTTGTGTTCTACTCGTGCATAGCATCAACGCATAAAACCAGGCTCAGATGCCACTGTTGGGTAACGTAGTAATTACAAAAAATTTCCTACGCACACGCAAGATCATGGTGATGCATAGCAACAAGAGGGGAGAGTGTTGTCCACGTACCCTCGTAGACCGAAAGCGGAAGCGTTATCACAACGCGGTTGATGTAGTCGTACGTCTTCACGATCCGACCGATCAAGTACCGAACGCACGGCACCTCCGAGTTCAGCACACGTTCAGCTCGATGACGTCCCTCGAACTCCGATCCAGCCGAGTGTTTAGGGAGAGTTTTGTCAGCACGACGGCGTGGTGACGATGATGATGTTCTACCGACGCAGGGCTTCGCCTAAGCTCCGCAACGATATTATCGAGGTGTAATATGGTGGAGGGGGGCACCGCACACGGCTAAAAGATCGTAGATCAATTGGGTGTTCAGAGGTGCCCCCCTGCCCCCGTATATAAAGGAGCAAGGGGGGAGGCCGGCCGGCCCTTGGGGCGCGCCAAGGAGGGGGGGAGTCCTCCTCCTAGTAGGAGTAGGACTCCCCTTTCCTAGTCCAACTAGGAAGAGAGAAGGGGAAGGAAAGAGAGGGAGAGGGAGAGGGAAAGAGGGGCCGCGCCCCCCTCCCCTAGTCCAATTCGGACTCCTCATGGGAGGGGGCGCGCCACCTCCTGGGCTGCTGCCCTCTCTCTCCCCTCAGGCCCACTAAGGCCCAATACTTCCCCGGGGGGTTCCGGTAACCCCTCCGGCACTCCGGTTTTATCCGAAACTTCTCCGGAACACTTCCGGTGTCCGAATATAGTCGTCCAATATATCAATCTTGATGTCTCGACCATTTCGAGACTCCTCGTCATGTCCGTGATCACATCCGGGACTCCGAACAACCTTCGGTACATCAAAACATATATACTCATAATATCACTATCATCATAACGTTAAGCGTGCGGACCCTACGGGTTCGAGAACTATGTAGACATGACCGAGACACCTCTCCGGTCAATAACCAATAGCGGAACCTGGATGCTCATATTGGTTCCTACATATTCTATGAAGATCTTTATCGGTCAGACCGCATAAGAACATACGTTGTTCCCTTTGTCATCGGTATGTTACTTGCCCGAGATTCGATCGTCGGTATCTCGATACCTAGTTCAATCTCGTTACTGGCAAGTCTCTTTACTCGTTCCGTAATACATCATCCCACAACTAACTCATTAGTCACAATGCTTGCAAGGCTTATAGTGATGTGCATTACCGAGTGGGCCCAGAGATACCTCTCCGACAATCGGAGTGACAAATCCTAATCTCAAAATACGCCAACCCAACAAGTACCTTTGGAGACACCTGTAGAGCACCTTTATAATCACCCAGTTACGTTGTGACGTTTGGTAGCACACAAAGTGTTCCTCCGGTAAACGGGAATTGCATAATCTCATAGTCATAGGAACATGTATAAGTCATGAAGAAAGCAATAGCAACATACTAAACGATCGAGTGCTAAGCTAACGGAATGGGTCAAGTCAATCACGTCATTCTCCTAATGAGGTGATCCCGTTAATCAAATGACAACTCATGTCTATGGCTAGGAAACATAACCATCTTTGATTAACGAGCTAGTCAAGTAGAGGCATACTAGTGACACACTGTTTGTCTATGTATTCACACATGTATTATGTTTCCGGTTAATATAATTCTAGCATGAATAATAAACATTTATCATGATATAAGGAAATAAATAATACTTTATTATTGCCTCTAGGGCATATTTCCTTCACTAAGAAGAGGGACGGCAGCTCCTAGCCGAAATCCATGCTGGTCTCAGCGGTTACCCCGCCGCGGCTCGGGCCCTTGTAAGTAAGGCCTTCCGTACAGGCTTTTTTCGGCCGACGGCCCAAGCAGATGCACAAGACCTGGTCCAACGTTGTGTCGCATGCCAGCTCTTTGCCAATCAAAGCCATATGCCGCCTACTTCTCTACAAAGAATCCCCATTACTTGGCCTTTTGCGGTCTGGGGGCTTGATATGGTCGGACCCCTTAAAGGAGGAAGCCATAAGAAAAAATATCTGCCAATCATGGTAGATAAATTCACCAAATGGATAGAGGCCAAACCAATGAAAACGGCCGAAGCCGGACCGGTGATAGACTTTATATACGGTGTTGTGCACCGTTATGGTGTCCCACACAGCATCATCACCGATAAAGGCTCCACCTTCACAGCCGAGGAAGTGAAAACCTGGTGTGCTAAATTTGGCATTAAGCTCGATTACGCCTCGGTCTATCATCCACAAACAAACGGTCAAGTCGAACGAGCTAATGGTCTTATTATGAGCGGCATTAAACCTAGACTAGTGCGGTCTTTGAAAGAATCAGACAAGCACTGGGTTGAGGAGCTCGACTCCGTACTCTAGGGGCTGTGGACCACACCTAATTGCACTACCGCATACACACCATTCTTTATGGTGTACAGCGCAGAGGCCGTTTTGCCCTGCGACATCATTCCTGACTCACCTCGAGTGCGCATGTATGAAGAGAGAGAAGCCGACTTGGATCAGCAGGACAGTCTAGATGCCTGGGAGGAGGAGCGCGACGTTGCAAAAGCCCGTTCTGCATTCTATCAACAATAGGCTCGCAGATATCAAAGTAGAGAGGTGCGGGCCAAGACTTATAATGTTAGTGAACTCGTTCTACGCTTGCCAGAAAAGAAAAAGGACAAACTCAAGCCCAAGTGGGAGGGTCCCTTCATCATAGATGAAGTTCTCACTGGAGGAGCGTACCGCCTCCGTGATGCATCGGACAATCGCCTAGAGCCGAACCCGTGGAACGCCGCCAGACTCAGAAGATTCTACGCCTAGATCCGGACTCTTTGTTCGTTTTCTTCTACCTCTGTCTCCGTTTTTTCCTCTCTTTATCTTTTTTAGCTTTACGCTCTTGTGCGGCTAAACCGTGCAACTATGACGTAGACATCCTTAAATGTATACGCCCATAATGCCTGGGGGCTTCTTTTACAGAAGCTTATTATTATTATTATTATTATTTTCCGAGCATCAAGCTCCACATATATGTGTCCTTTCCTCATATGTACCTTTTCTTTGCCATTATATGCATCGTTATGACTTAATTTTTTGCCAAGCTGGGTTGCCTGGCTCCTGTGCTTATGCCCTACGTTCCCATTTGTTCGGCTAGGGCATAAAGGGAGCTCCTCTGCGATTGTTACAGCCGGGTCATTTGGACGTGTACCTCAGACTGGGTGAAGCCGAAAGCTAGCGTTCTTAAGGGAATATTCAGTCGGCGGACTAAAGATGTTTTCCACTCATTACACTATGAAGCCCCGGATGTTACGTATACTGCGACTTTTCGATCACAGTTCGGACATGCATACTCTCGCATGTTCACCCAGGGAAAGGAACCCTTAACAGAACTATTCTCCCTGAAAGATTTTTCTTACAATCAACATGTAATATAACATAGCTAGCTGGATACAACTTGTCTGTTCAAGCAACTATGACCCCTACGGCTAGTTTCCACGCATACCCCGGTCTGTATTGCCGCTCTGGTATTCGGGAACACTCCGCACCTTCGGTTCCAGAGGTCGCAGCGAAAAGGTCTTCCATGACAATTGTTTTACAATTCGGCTAGGGAAAAATTTGTCAATTGAAGTACATAGTCACTTGGACTCAAAATCTTCTTCCTCTATGTCGTCTAACAGGCTGTCTAGCTTACAATCCTGTTGGGAAAATTTGGCGGCTAACTTTACTTGGTCATATACAAGACTAACTGGAATTTCTTTTCCATTTGACCCACGAGGTCCTACCCGGGCCATATGATTTGGATCAATCTTGGTGTACCGTGTTTTTACCATGGCCCAGGCCTCTCGCGCACCTTCTCGGCAGGCCGATATCTTCCATAATCGGAAGCGCTGCTGAGCTCCTTGGAATAGCTTCACAAGCTCCTCCATACTTCCTGGAGGAGAGGCGGATGGCCACAAAGCTTTCGCAACGCTTCGCATTGCTTGTCGAGCTTGCTCGTGTAGTTGGGGCAGCTCTTGCAGCAGGTCGCCTTGAGAGCCGGACATTTCCTCTTCGGGACGGCCAGTCATCATACCTGCAGACATAAATCTGTTAGATCATTTCTTTGCTGAATTACATGAAGGTAAGTTCAAATGCATACTGAATATGCCGCCTCGTAGCCTCCTATTCTCATTGACGGCGTCAGCTAGCTGGGCTCGCACATCTTTTAGTTCTTCGCCCAGCAGGGTATTAGAATCCTGCAGCTTGTTCTTTTCATCCCTGACCCGTGTCAGCACACGTTCGCCTGCGGCCAGTTGCCTTTTGGCCTCTTGTACACCTGCATGCGCGACTTTCAGTTCCTCTTTCAGTTGATCTGATGATCCTACCATGGGAAATACAACAATATTAATATTGCTGGTATATGATCATATTTTTCTTGATGGAGGGGAACATTACCAGGGGGTGCCTCCTTGGATTTCTCTAGTTCGGCAGTTGCCGCAGCTAGCTGGGTCTGGCACTTTTCCAGCTCTTGAGACAACAGGTTGTTCTTCTCCGTGAGTGCCTGGTTATACAATGATCCTTAAATCAGTTGTATCAACTGCTTCAAGTCTCGGGGGCTACTGGTATATGATCACCAGATCGGTACAATGCGGACTTACCCGCATATCTGTCAAGTGCTGGTTTGTGGCTTTGGTAAGCCCATCCCGAGCAGCTCGGATATATGCATCAGCCGAGCTGAAGGCATTGAATGCCTCTTTTGTAAAACCGGGGTCGCGGAGAGCGGCCCTCCGGCGCCGGTGATTCAAAGCGCTCTCCACTTTCAAGTTTGTGACGGATACATCATCTGAATCCTCTACAGAAGGGCAATCCGGTGTCACTCCCGTGTCAGCCTCTGTCCTTAAGGCAGGGTGTGGAACCTGACTGGTGGAGGCGTGACTGACAGGACCCCTGGACATAGTCCGACGCACGCTCTTCCTGATAAGGCAAAACGGACAATGTCACAGTTTGATGTGACTGCCAAGGGGCGTATTTAAAAAGCCATACCTCTTTGATGAAGGCTTGGCCGTGTTTTCATTTGCCTTCCTCTTTGAAGGCTTGCCCGGCGCGGGCGCCGCTCTCTTGTGAGTCGCCTCCGGTGCAGAATGGCACGCCGAGCGCCTCCCCTTTGGAGCACGAGATAGTGCGGTGGTGAGGCAGAATGAGGAAGCTCTTTCGGAGGAGATGTCTCCTGATTACTTACATGTGAGGCAGGAAGGAGGCCGGGATAGTCGGCCATGATGGCCACTTCTGTGCCATCGTAGCTCGCCTGGTACAATACTCCCTCCTCAAGCTCTACAAATATATCCGGATCCTCTTCAAATCCGGGATCGAGGTCTCAATTATGGTCCTAAGGCTGTGGAGCGGGGCTATAGATCCCCGCGATAGCCTTCCGCCATTCCTGTTAGGAATGAACGAGTAAATGTCAATTAAATATGACTCGGGGAAGGGATCGAGTAATGATGTAGGATTAAAGCTCACCCAGCTAGGGGGATTGTACATGGAGAATCCCTCTTGGCGCTTAAGGCGAGTGAACTCTTCTTTCTCCCCTTTATACAGATCGGCCAATATTGTGGCTAGAGCGGTAGGGGTGTCCGGACCTTTCCGTCCGTAGCGTGAGGCGTCATCTTCCCCATTGTAGTGCCACATAGGGAGTCTTCTGAACTGGAGTGGCTGAACACCCCGCACTAGGGAAGTTTCCATTACCTCAATTATTGATAATCTGGACTGAGCGAGTGTCCTTATCTTGCCCATTAACTGATGGACTTCTGCGCTATCCTCCTCCTCGAGGCTCCGAGGACGCCAGCTGTGGCGTTTCCTCAACGGGGCGCTGGGAAATTCGGGGAGGCCCATTCGGACTGGGTCGGGGAGAGTGACATCTTCGATATAAAACCACTCCGAAGGCCACTCTTCGAATGCCTTCTTCAGCGTGCCGGACAGGTATCCGGTCTCGGCTATGCGCCATACCTAGGCGCCGCCCACCTCGAATACCGATCCCTTTTGGGTACGAGGGACGAGGCAGAATAGCTTCCTCCATAACTCAAAATGGGCCTCACAACCCAGGAATAGCTCGCAAAGAGCAACAAAACCCGCGATGTGCAAGATAGAGGCTGGCCTGAGGTTGTGCAGTTGGAGGCCATAATACTCCAGGAGTCCTCGGAGGAAGGGATGGATTGGAAACCCGACGCCTCTTAACAAGTAGGAAACGAAGCACACTCGTTCCCCCCTGGTTGGATTGGGGAAATTCTCCACCTGGGCTTCGCCATTGAAGGAGGTCAATCCTGCCCGATCAGGGACTAGATCCGTGGGGGGAAGAAATCCCTGCGTTTGACGCTTAACCAGCTGATCGTGGGATAAAAACATCTCTCCCAATTGCCTTTTGCGGAGCTGTGGGGGCGGGAGGGAGAGCTGGGAACGCTAGCCATGTGGGAATGGTTTCTCCTAGCAAGCTCTAAGGATTTTCCGCTTGGTGTGGAATGGGATCTGAGATCCAATCTCTTTAAATCGATGCCTTTCTTACATGGCCGGGGTGTTATGTGCAAAAAATACCCTGACCTCTCGTATTCGCTCGACACGTGGAAGCAGAAGCAATGGAGGCGCGGAAGCCAAAGGGCGTGCATTAAAACACAAACCGAGTACAGCTTTTCGGGTCAGGTACTTTGAAGTAATAGGAAAAGGAACCCGCCTTGCAATGCCGACGACAATCAGCGCACCGGACACATCGTCATTGAAGCCTGGTTCGGGGGCTACTGAGGGAGTCCTGGATTAAGGTGTCCTCGGGCGTCCGGACTATGTAACATGGGACGGACTAATGGGCTATGAAGATACAAGACAGAAGACTTGTTCCCGTGTTCGGATGGGACTCTCCTTTGCGTGGATGGCAAGCTTGGCGTTCGGATATGAAGATTCCTTCCTTTGTAAACCGACTCTGTACAACCCTAGGCCCCTCCTGTGTCTATACAAACCGGAAGGTTTAGTCCGTAGGGGCAATCACAATCATACAGGCTAGGCATCTAGGGTTTAGCCATTACGATCTCGTGGTAGATCATCTCTTGTAATCCTCTTATTCATCAAGATCAATCAAGCAGGAAGTAGGGTATTGCCTCCATCAAGATGGCCCGAACCTGGGTAAACATCGTGTCCCCCGTCTAGTACTACCATCGACCTTAGACGTATAGTTCGGGACCCCCTACCCGAGATCCGCCGGTTTTGACACCGACAAAGGGGTTTTCCACAAAGAAAATCTGGGTAGCATCGCTAGCAAGAATGAATGGGTCCGCATGATATGCCATCGTTGTCCTGTTAACACTGGTCTTCCTGTACTCATCAATCCTTACCTGTCCAAGAGGGATCCATGCGCACCTGAATAATGCCACCTTAACTTTCACATAGTCAAGCTCCCAAATCTCTTTGATGGTTCCATAGTATACCCTTTTATCAGCTTCATTTACAGTCATGCATTCTATTCAAACAGAGCTGTTCTGATACAAGGTCTTCTTATCACGTTCCTCAGTGTAGAACATGTATCCATTTATGTCATATGCTTGGTACGTCAACACCGTAGGTGATGGCTTTTGTGCCAACCACGTAGCAATGTCATCGATGGATCCTTGTGCCAAATGATTCTTCAGCCATTCGGCGTACTTCTTAGTGTGCTCCTTCATCTCCACTTCTAATGAAGGCACCATTGGTAAGAAGCTTTGGCATATCTCCGCCAAGTGTTTTTGGCATAAGCGATGAGAACTGGGTTGTTAAGCAGTACCGTCAAATGGGCATTCTCTGCCAATTCTCCAGGTGGAGCCATTTGCATGCCAGCAAGGACTGGCTTACCTTTCAGCCTTCCCTCGAGGCGAGAGAGGGGCAAACCTATAGGTCTTTGTTTCATATATTCGGTGCAAAACTCAACCACCTCCTCTGCGATATAACCTTGTAGGATGCTTGCCTCTGGATGGTTTCGGTTCCGACAAAAGCGCTTCAGTATTCCCATGAACCGCTTGAAGGGATACATGTTGCGAAGAAACACAGGACCACAATACTTTATCTCGTCGACAAGGTGCACAGTGAGATGGACCATGACATCAAAGAATGACGGTGGGAAAAACATCTCTAGGTTGGACAATATTCTTGCAATATCATCTTGCATATGATCCAACACTTCAGGATTTACAACTTTCTGCCATAGTTGGTTGAAGAAATCACAAAGGTCATTGAGTGTGTTTCTTATATCTTTGTCCATCAGATTCCTGATGGCCACCGGGAGGATTTGTGTCAACATTACGTGGAAATCATGTGACTTCATGTGTCCCAACTTCATTTTACCTGAGCTCACCTCCACGAGACTTCTGATGTTTGCACAGTAGGAAGAGGGTGTCTTAACTGACAACAAATAGATGAAGAACTGTGTTGCCTCTTTTGTATTGAAACTGTAACTCTGGCAAGCTTTGATGAATTTGTCATCATCTTCTGCTTCACTCTTGCGTTGTGATTGATGAGCAAGCATATCGAGCCGTGAACCGTCACCATCCTTTCTTTTACCTTTAATCTTGAGCAGAGTACCAAGGATGCTTTCACATACATTCTTCTCTACGTGCATGACATCGATGCAGTGACGTACACGTAGAATCTCCCAATAAGGTAATTTCTAGAACACTGATTTCTTCTTAAACACTTGATCCTAGGGTGTTAGTTTCACCGTCAAAGGGTGGTTATTGCCAAGCACAACATTAAATTTTTTAGCCATGTTGTGGACCACCTCCCCTTCATAGGGTCTTGGGCCCTCAGTTGCCTCTGCCGTACCATCAAATTCAGCTTTCATCTTTCGGTATGGTGATTTCTCCATAAGAACCTACGATGACGCAAATACACTGTTCTGCACGAGTTGGGAACTCTTCTGCAAGTTGTCCTATCCATGCATGTGAAACACCCTACATCTCCCCTTGTTTTCTGCCCCGATGTGTTGCCTAATGCCGGCATATCTTGAATGGTGTGCATCAGCATCGCATGTAGATAAAAGATCTCCTTTCTGTAAGCATCATAACATTTTACAGCAGGCGCATCTATCCACACTGTCAGCAGTTCTTCTACCGGTAGCTGAAAGTAAATGTCGATGTCATTTCTAGGTTGCTTCAGGCCTTGGATAATCATTGACATCATAATGTATTTTTTTCTTCATACACAACCAAGGAGCTAGGTTATATATGCACAGAAGCACCGGCCATATGCTGTGATTGGTGCTCATATCGCCAAAAGGATTCATCCCGTCAGTACACTCCCCGAGCCTTATACTTCTAGGATCCTTGGCAAAATTTTCAAACTTGTTGTCAAATAATTCCCACTGAGCCCCATCTTTCGGGTGCCTCATAAACCTATCCGCAATTCGCTCATCATGATGCCACCGCAACCTCTTTGCCTCTGTAGGTTTGCAAACAAACGCCTCAACCTTGGAATTAAAGGCAAGTACCAAACAACCTTGAACAGGATTCCTGTCTTGATCTCGTTGTCTAATTTGTACTTGTCCTTTGCTCTCCTGCACTTGTATCGTGCATGCTTGCATGTGGGACATGCACGAAAGTCTTTGTACTCACCACAGTACAATATACAATCATTCACACAAGCGTGTATCTTCTCTACTTCTAGTTTCAATGGGCAAACAATTTTCTTCCCTTCATTCGTGCTTCTGGGGAGCACATTATCTTCTGGAAGAATATCTTTCAAAATACCTAAGATCTCTGTGAAGCCCTTGTTTGATAGACCATTTGCTGCTTTAAATCTAAGAAGCGCCAGGGTGGCACTCAACCTGGAATATTTCTTTTTGCAACCTGGATATAATTCTTTCTTGGAGTCCACATCAATGGTTGCCAGATCCTTGTACCCAATCATATCCTTTTCTGCGCCCTCGAAATCTGCAATCATAGCAGCCAAATCTGGCATATCAAGATCGTCGTCATCTGTGTGGACGTCTTAGTTTTCAAGTGGGCATTTCGGCTTTCCGGTGTTCCATTGGTAGCTTGACGCCTCTGCCCTGATGTTAGGTTCAACATCCATGTGACACTTATCGGGGTTTGGCATCTCGCTGCCATGGGTATCTTCATCCATGACCTCCTCTTCATCGTGTCTTGTCCAACGTGTATATCCATCCATGAATCCCCTAGAGACTAAGTGCATCTGGACATCTGCAACTTCATGTGACTCTGTATTGGCACAATCAGTACATGGACACATGATGTAATCCGCATCACCAATTCTCCTCTTTGTACTTTTAGCCAAATTCATGAACTTTGTCACGCCACTAATAAAATCTGCGGTTTTCCGATTCTTCATCCATCAAGATCGTTCCATCTGCAGCAGACGAAAGGTAATTAAAAACAAAACAACAACATTAATACACGGATTAATTGCTACCTAGAGATGCGTGCATAAATCACAGGGTTTTATTTTAATAATTACTTAGGGCGCTCCATGTTGTTATCCAGATGTGCAATGACAAAAATTAATGGCCAATCAGTTTACACGCAGAGTACTACTACAACACTACACTTAGGAATTGAATAACTTAATTAAGCCACTCACGAAAAGAATACCTTAATTAATTAGCTGCGCGGCGACCTCCACCCAGCAGACAGACAAGCGCGATGCGGCGGCACGCCGAGACAGCAAGGTCGAGGAGCAAAGCTTAGTGCGGCTGCCACCTGAAGTTCGACCTCCACTATCCCGCCATCGACCGCGATGGATGTCCTTGAACCACGTCGCCGCCGACCTTGATGGTTGAGTTCCTCCTATCTCCCGCCGCAGACCGAGGATTGACCTCCTATGACGCCGCCATCGCCCACCGACTGAGAGATTGACCTCTTCTCTGGTAGTCGCTGCCTTGGCTGCCACCGCCATCTCTATATGCAGAGCGGCTGTTTTTTTACGGATATCCGCGGAGCGGCTGTTTACACGGTATCTCACTGTAACTCAATTATATGGATAGGGTAGTACATCACATACTGTTATCTAACGGCAACCGTGTCTAACCTTCGTTGTCTTCTCACACGGTTTGGTGCGGAAATCATGTGTGACGTTGTAATATCTAACACAAACGGCATGTACAAACAGTGTGCCGTATACAACATATATATATAGTGCCATTAGTAGTTCCCGACCATTAGCTTATCTCCACAGTTTCCCCATTTCCCCCAAATCCCTACATAGCCTCCAAATTCCCTCGCATGGCGCTGACATTGGGGGAATGCGGACGAGTGGTGCTGATGGTTTCGGTGCGGCTGCTCCTGCTCGTATCACCGCCACAACGGCGGTCACCGCCGAGCACTTGCCTAAGGTCATGGGAAGGTAGGTGTACTACGGATCCGAATCGTCCTGTTAGGTTCCAATCTTTCCCAATCTTTTTAGCATGTCCAAAGTATAGATCCTTGCTGAATCCATCCTGAATGACCCCCCCCCCCCCAGGAAAGCGATCTGCCACCGGATCCGGAGCTTGACTCCAAACTCCCGCAACACGAGTTCGACTCCGAGTTTTGCGCCACCGAGAAGTACCAAAAGCTGAGTTGTGTGCACGGGCACACTCCCGCTCGACGTGTATGCACGGAGGGATTCGACATTGGCAGGCGGTTTCTCAGTTGCCCCTTAGAGGTTAGTGCTAATTAAGTTAATCATTTTACTTCAGTTAATGCCACTGCTCATCCAGAATACTTTTAACATTGGCAGGGATATGAGGCTTGTGCCTTTGTTAACTGGCTGGATGAAGAATGGCATGGCAGGGCTCGGAGTGTTATCACCAAGCTCGCAGAAGATAACGTAAAGCTGAAGAAGAAAGTGGCTGATCTGGAATGTACAATCAGTACGATGAAGCAAGAAAGAATTAGTCACACGCAACAGATGAAAGCAAGAGACAAGACGGAACTAGCATGTGTAGTTGTGGTTGTCGCATTAGACATGTTCTATGCGTTGTTTGCCATGATGATTAGGGCTTTTGTTTGACAGTATTGCTAAAGCACACATAGATGTGCTCTAAGTAATGCACATCTAGGTCCTATGCCATTGATGTTACGCGAAGATTCATGCAGATATTTTCCTTTGTCTTTTTTCTTTTCCTTTCTAGTTTGATTATTACTGGCTTTATCAATAAGAAGAGCTCAATGTATTGCTTTCCAACTGTCCTAATCCATTCGTACCGGTACTGGTGCATAATCTCAAAACTCGTTCCTTGTTTTTTTCCTGAAAAATAAACTAGCCAAATAGCCAATAGGAGTCCTGCGCAACCCCGGGAATTTGGAGCGACTGGGTACAAATAATTGCGGTTGATTATATCAGCGGTTAGATAATACGTCAACCCCCGCTTCAATCCCCACTTCAGTTGGCAGTTCCTCTTCTCTGCATACCCCGCTTAAGTGTCCACCATCTTCATTGTCCCCGGCAAGCCGCGCTACACACTGGCACACACTCTGCAGCCATGTCGAGCGATAGCGAGGACGACAGTTTGGACAGCAGTCTGTCGCCCGATGATAGGTCAACATCGGAATCATCCCGCTTGTCTTCCATGAGTCCAACGTCGAGCCCAGACCTCGATTATATCCGGTTCATGGAAGGGACGCCGCCTCCGGAGTCGTCAGACGACAACCAGACGGACGAGGAGCCATTGGAGGACGAAGAAGAGGACGACGATGATGAGGAGGAGGAATGGTCGAACGAGGAGGAGGACGACGACGACAACGACGGCGGCGGCGATGATAAGCCAACGGTCAGCGCCAAGAAGCGTCCTCGCCAAGACGATGTCGCGGGGCCATCCAACAATAACAACAAGAAGAAGAAGGACTAAATTAAGCAGACTGTGTATATCTCTATTTACCCTGTCAATCTCATCGCAGACGGTTAGTAATATGTATTCGACAGAGATCTTCTACATTATCGCCAACAGGTTGGTTTGTTGAACTGTGTGCCCTGACGAGCACACAATTCACAAAAAAAGACCGTATGGGTTGTCTATAATGATCGCACACAATTCTGATTACCGACCAGTTTGCCAGGTATCACACACATCTTGTTACGCCGAATCGTTTGTGTTCACGTCACTCATCGCAAACGGTTCATCAGAGTGAACTGTATGCCGTATATCGCACACACCTTGATCTGGCTGCCCGTTTCTGTTGTTCTGTCTCATCGCAAACAGTTCGTAGAGATCAACTGTATGCCCATTATCGCACACGCAACTATAATCTGAACCGTGTTTGATGTATCATTCATCGCAAACGTTTGCATCATTTCTGACGGTTTTCATATAGCATCGTTTGCGATTATTGCATCACACACAGTTTCTCGAAGGGTCTCTGATCGTAGTGTCGCTTTAGCAGCATCTTGTAGTAGTGTATACTAATTGTTTATACCATGGTGTACAATTTTTTTATTGAATTGCCATGGTCTACCAAGTAATAAGGAACATGCCTGCATGGGTACCACATCGCAATCAACATAATCAACATATGTAGAGATAATAAAATGCACACAAACAGTACGTATTACCTTAAACTGGTCGTTGGTGTTGAACCATCAGATATATTAAGGATGTGGATGTGGTCTTGTGCTGAGAGATAGCTTCTCCACCATCTCCATGCTAGCCAAGTTGTTGCAGCTCCCTCCATCTATGATGACACAAACAGAACGTCCCTTCATAACTCCCTTTGTATGGAACAAATTATGCCTCTGATTTGGCTCAGCTTGTGTGACCTGCACACTCAAAACACGTTGAGCAACTAAACTTTCATACATGTCAGCATCTTCAGCAGCCATGTATTGCATCTCATGATCAGAATCATCTCCACCGTGTTCTTCACTTGTAATAAGAGCCAAAGTCTCCTCATCATAGTCACTAGCGAACTCATACCCACCATCCTCAGTAGCAATCATAACACGTGGAGATTGGCATTCTCTCGCATAATGACCTCTACCCTTACAACAACGACAAATAATATCATGTGTGTGCACTGTTGATGCCATGGATGAAGAAAAGCTCTGTGCAGGCCCGGTATGTGTGCTCTTGGCAGATAGTGATGGTTGTGCATGCTTTCTTTTATCACGGTTGGAGGTGGCAGCTAACGGAGGTGCCGGTGCAGCAAAACGTGTGGAAGTAGAGGATGCATCTGGTGTCCATGATGAAGGTCGACCTGCAGAAAAGTTAGTTTGCGCCAATGCCTATCGATCCTGCACTTCACGTTCAGCTTTGCAAGCAAGATGGAATAAATGAGTGATATTGTTATACTCCTTGTACTCTAAAATGGTCTGAATCTCTCTATTTAATCCACCTATGAAATGTGCAAGCATAGCCTCATTATCCTCAACAATACCACATCTAATCATGCCAGTTTTTAATTCTTGATAATACTCTACAAAAGATTTTCCTTGTCACAAGCATTGCAGCTTTTGAAGTAATTCACGTTGATAATATGGTGGAACCCAATGAGTACACATAGCAGTTTTCAACAGTAGTACGAGCGGCACCAGAAGTTTGTCCTGGCTCAAGAGGAACACGCTGCGCTCGCCCTACTGGATCGCGAGGTGGAGGTGGTTGTTGATGTTGTTGCAATGGTGCATCTGATGTGGGTGGTGGGTGTGGAAGAAGTGCAAGTACTTCATCGAAATTGGCGTCCAACTTGGTGTCAATTGTCTACTCAATGTCATCTATCATCTCTAGTGCCTTTCCAAAGCTGGCCATCATGTCTTCCACCTGTTGACTCAACATTTGCTGAAATTTATCATGAAGCTCCTTCTTCGTCATGTTCTCGCAGTCAATCTCGTTGGCTTGTGGTCCTGCCATGGTTAGCAGCAATAGAAACACACAAGAATATGATCCTACAGACTATTAAAAAGTGGTGGTGGTGGGGTGTCACAAATCCATCAAGCTAATCTCAAATACTTACCAGTTCTAACCAGCAGCAGGTGGTGATCGGCAACCTCTCAAAGCATGGACAGAGTGATTGCCAGGTGGTGTCAAACGCACGATGTAGATGTATGTGGAGCTGGGAAGTCTTAGGATATGGTAGCAAAAATGTTAGCAATAATCAATTCAGAGCTCCAAAGTTGAATAAACGCTCAACGACGGTACTGTGCTGGTCCTAGGCTAGACCCTGCTAGAGACGCGAGCCTAGCTAGAACACTAACAAAATCACGACGCTGCACGTACACAAGGGAGGAGCACACTGTGAATCTATTTTTTTCTTCCTTTTTTCACCTTTTTGCACCTTTTCCATCTTTTTTTTGTTTGTTTGCTCCACAACAATTTTTTTCGGGAAAGTCTACAAATGGTCTAAAAACTGCCTAGCAAGATATTTTTTTAAACTGGAACTATTTTTCTTGTACGGGTAGCAAGGAAGTTGGGGAATCTGACTTGTTCATGACTCGTAGTATCGCGTGATCTAGAACTTGAAAATAAAGGAAAAAATACTGGACTCGAACTAGGACTAGTGGCGGAGATGAATCTGGTGGAACTCGGACTGGTGATGGTATATGACGGTGGTATATGTGGACTCGGATTGGTGGTGGTATATGGTGATGGTATATGTGGACTCGGATTGGTGGTTGTATATGGCAGCGGCGATTGATATGGTGGGGGTGGTGGTATATGGCAGCGGCGATGTATATGGTGGGGTGGTGCTACTTCTTGAGCTTGCGTTGGTGTTTTCCTTGAAGAGGAAAGGGTGATGCAGCAAAGTAGAGATAAGTATTTCCCTCACTTGAGAACCAAGGTATCAATCCAGTAGGAGAAACGAGCAAGTCCCCAATATATGCACCTACACAAACAATCAAACATGTACCCAACGCGGTAAATGGGTTGCCAATCCCTTCACGGTCACTTGCAAAGGTGAGATCTGATAGAGATAGATATAAAAGATTACTAAAACGTAAAAGTAAATAAATTGCAGCAAGGTATTTTTGGTATATAGATCTGAAAATATATGAAGGAAAATAGACCCGGGGGCCATAGGTTTCACTAGAGGCTTCTCTCCTAAAGGCAAATAATACGGTGGGTGAACAAATTACTGTCGAGCAATTGATAGCAAAGCGCAAAGTTATGATGATATCCAAGGCAATGATTATGAATATAGGCATCATGTCCGTGTCAAGTAGACCGACTCCTGCCTGCATCTATGTCATGGGAAACCACGGCCACCTATGGGACCAAGAGTCCCTTGCTGGTTCGGCGGGGGGATGGCACATTGCATAAAGAGCAGAGGAGCGTCAAACGGCACGACAGAGATCACACAGGCAGTCTTTACCCAGGTTCGGGCCGCCGTGAGGCATAAAACCCTACTCCTGCTTTAGTGGATTGATGGTGGAAAAATGGTGGTGAGTGAGGGAGTCCTGGATTAGGGGGTCCTCGGACAGCCGGACTATATCCTTTGTCCGGACTGTTGGACTATGAAGGTACAAGATTGAAGACTTCGTCCCGTGTCCGGATGGGACTCTCCTTGGCGTGGAAGGCAAGCTTGGCAATACTGATATGTAGATCTCCTCCCTTGTAACTGACTCTGTGTAACCCTAGCCCCCTCCGGTGTCTATATAAACCGGAGGGTTTAGTCCGTAGGACAACAACAATCATACCATAGGCTAGCTTCTAGGGTTTAGCCTCTACGATCTTGTGGTAGATCAACTCTTGTAATACTCATATCATCAAGATCAATCAAGCAGGAAGTAGGGTATTACCTCCATCGAGAGGGCCCGAACCTGGGTAAACATTGTGTCCCCCGCCTCCTGTTACCATCCGCCTTAGACACACAGTTCGGGACCCCCTACCCGAGATCCGCCGTTTTTCACAGAGAGATTGGTGCTTTCATTGAGAGTTCCACTGTGCTGTCACCGTAAGGCTTGATGACTCCTTCGATCATCGGCAACGATGCGATCCAGGGTGAGGTTTTCCTCCCCGGACAGATCTTCGTGTTCGGCGGCTTCATACTACGGGCTAACTCGCTTGGCCATCTGGAGCCGATCGATAGCTACGCCCCTGGCCATTAGGTCAGGTTTGGAAACTTGAACTATACTGCCGACATCCGCGGAGACTTGATCTTCAACAGATTCGAGCCCATGTCAGGTGCGCTCCACAATCACGACGAGCATGATTTAGCTCTGCCGTCGGACTGTGTTCGGGAGATCACACCTGCAACAACTCCGGCCCTCAATCGGGAACAAATTGCGCCATCTGTGGACGGGTGGATGGACCCCGCCACGGAGGCCGCACACTCAGTGGCGATAGCGCCGAATACTGACTTCACCTCCTACGAGACCCATGTTGCCGAACCGCTGGATTCGTCCCCGGCCACGGACACCTAGCCACTTGTGTCCGTGCCCATCGAATCTGATTGGGCGCCGATCATGGAGTTTACCTCCGCGGATATCTTTCAGGACTCGCCTTTTGGCGATGTGCTAAATTCATTAAGGTCTCTCTCCCTGTCAGGAGACCCTTGGCCGAATTATGTCCGGCTAGAATGGGATGCAGACGACAAAGAAATTCACGACCCACCCACCACCCACTTAGTAGCCACTGTCGACGATTTAACCGACATGCTCGATTTCGACTCCGAAGACATCAACGGCATGGACGACGATGCAGGAGAGGAACAGGAACCATCACCCACAGGGCGCTGGACAGCCACTTCATCACATGACATATACATGGTGGATACACCCAAAGAAAACAATGACGAGGAACGGAAGGATGCAGCGTAGGATAGCTCCCTCAAGAAAGAAACCAAAGCGTTGGCGTAGGCGCCGCTCCAAATCCCGCCTCGGCAAAAACAGCGATAACAGCGCAAGAGAAAATAACACCCCAGTCGACTCCAGAGGAAACGACGACCACATTGACCCAGCGGCAGAGCAGGATGAACCAGCAAACGGCGAACATAGTACGGATCCGCTGTCCGAACACGGCAACGCCGAGGATAAAGCTCATCAACCTCCCTCCGGAGAAAAAAACAGTCCGGACAAGGATGCACACATCATCCCAGAAAGGCACTTGGAACAAGAGAACCTCCGCAGAAGGCTTATTGCCACCGCGAGGAGTCTGAAGAAGCAGAAACAAAGGCTTAAGGCCGCGCAGAATACGCTCAACAGTAGATGGAACAAAGTGCTCGACAATGAAGAAAAGTATGGTGGTAGTTACCTCACAAAGAGCTATCGAAAGTGCAAGCTGTTGCCTGAATTCGATGATGAGGCCTTAGAGCCCACACAGCCGAAAAACAAAAAGGCCGACCGGTCGGATCAACCACCTTGTGGCTGCGATAGAGTGGCTAACAAGGCCGCACATAAGTCAGCACACGATTCACGTGAGGACTTGCATCAGAAGACCGGCGCGACCAGATCCATCTACGGATCAAGGAAACGCGCTCCAGCGCACAACCAAAACCGAACACTACAACCGTCAGAACACCATGACACATCCAAATACAGGGTGCCGCACACCCGCTATGTTTCACCGATGAGGTGCTGGACCACGAGTTTCCAGGAGGATTCAAACCAGTGAACATAGAGGCGTACGATGGAACCACAGACCCTGGGGTCTGGATTGAGGACTTTATCCTCCATATCCATATGGCTCGCGGAGACGATCTCCACACCATCAAGTACTTGCCCCTCAAGCTGAAAGGACCAGCTCGACACTGGCTGAAGAGCCTCCCCGAAAACTCAATTGGAAGTTGGGAGGAGCTTGAGGATGCTTTTCGGGCTAATTTTCAAGGGACCTATGTCCGACCTCCGGATGCAGACGATTTAAGTCATATAATTCAACAGCCCGGGGAGTCAGCCCGAAAGCTTTGGAATAGATTTCTCACTAAGAAGAACCAAATCGTCGACTGCCTGGATGCCGAAGCCTTAGCAGCTTTCAAACACAGCGTCCGAGACAAATGGCTCGCCAGACACATCGGCCAAGAAAAACCGATAACAATGGCAGCCCTAACAAGCCTCATGACCCGCTTTTGCGCGGGTGAAGATAGCTGGCTAGCCCGTAGTAGCACCAGCAACCCAGGCACATCCGAAGTCAGGGATGGCAATGGAAAACCACGACGCAGTAAAATCAGGCATCGAAATAAAGAAGACAGCCCAGATAACACGGTGGTAAACGCCGGATTCAGGGGCTCTCGACCGGGTCACCGGAAAAAGCATTTCAAAGGCAGCAGAGATGGACCGTCCAGCCTAAACAAGATTCTAGACAAACTATGTCAGATTCATGGCACCCCCGATAAACCTGCAAATCACACCCACAGAGAATGCTGGGTCTTCAAGCAGGCCGGTAAGCTAAACGCCGAACACAAGGCGAGGGAGACACCAAGTGAAGACGAAGACGAGCCTCGCCAGCAAAGCACTGGGGGACAGAAAAAATTCCCACCAGAGGTCAAAACAGTGAACATGATCCACGTGACGAAGAGGAGAAGCAAACATGCACTCCGAGACACACGCGTCGTAGAGCCCGTCACCCCTAAGTTCAACCCCTGGTTGGCCTGCCCGATCACTGTTGATCACAGGGATCACCTGACAAGCATCCGGCACGAAGGATTGGCTGCCTTGATGTTAGTCCCAATAATAAACGGATACCATCTCACACGAGTCCTTATGGACGGCGGCAGTAGTCTTAATCTGATATATCAGGACACAGTCCGCAAAATGGGGATAGACCCGACAAAAATCAGCCATAGTAATACTACCATCAAGGAAGTAATACCAGGCCCAGAGGCCCGCTGCACGGGCTCTCTAATACTAGAGGTTGTATTCGGTTCTCCCGACAACTTCCGAAGCGAAAAGTTAACCTTCGACATCGCTCCATTCCGAAGTGGCTATCAAGCACTACTCGGAAGAGCAGCTTTTGCTCGTTTTAATGCAGTACCGCATTACGCTTCCCTCAAGCTCAAGATGCCCGGTCCACGTGGCGTCATCACAATTAACGGAAATATTGAACGTTCCTTACGCGCGGAAGAATGTGCGACGGCTTTAACAGCCGAACACTAAACGGCCCCTCCAACCAGAATAAATGATCGGTCGTCAAGACCGCGGACACGGCTAGACGAGTCCGTCGTATCACTAGCTATAACAGCTTAGATAAACCCGAGATTGGTTTGATGATTATACCCCCATAGGCGGTACCAGGGGCTTCCCGCGTGTAAATAGGACGACAATCGTGCTACACCCTTCCAGGATACGGCACAACGGAGACACAGGCGCAGACGTGCAGCAGGGACCTGCTCAAAGGTTTCTTTTTAGATTAAGACCCTGTGTAAACCTTTTTTACTGTCTCTTGTTGTTCACATCCTCCGGATACTCAGTATAACCGAGAGCGATGCTGACGTTATTGGAATTTCGCCACGTCAGAACGATGCACGTACCTGGACACTCAGGGATCATCATCAAGGGCGTTATTCAGCCCGGCATATGTTGTAAAGACCGAATACCTCAGGGAGTGTTCGGCGTCGCGAGTTTGGCCTTATATGCATCAACTCTGAATCATGTCTTTGGTCAAATGTTGGGTTTGCCCGGCTCCCGTGTTTTGCTACCTTACGTTCCGCTCTATCGGCTAAGGTGGCACCGGGAGAACTACTGCGATTGTGCCCTGGTTCATCCGGATGAGCACCTCAATAGAGGAAGCCGAAAACTGACTGTCATGATAAAGCGCGAGACTGGTCAACCACTCGATGACTTACGGAATCTTCGGGATTCCTCCGCATTAACGAAGGGCCGTTTCCCGGTCATGTATGTACGTGCCCCATATTCGGATGAGCATGGAGGTACCAGGGCTATATAGTAGTCCCACCGTCAAACTCCTATGGCTAAGTGAAAGTGTTAAAGCAATATAGTCCGATTGCCTCGTTCGCTGCGCTATCACCTCCTTAATGGACCAAGATGTTGGATCAAGTGTGAATACATGTTTTTTGCGAACACCCCCGCATTATATGCGTGGGGGCTGAAGCCGACGACTGGAAACTTTCAGGTTATATACATATATACATAAACGGCCGCACAGGAGGCATCGTAATACTTTCAGGCAAAAGTATAAACACAGCCTTTATAATTTAATAAACATTGTTCTTACAATAGGAATACATGTCACTAGAACATAATATTCTTCGAGCACTGAGCCTCTATTAAACGAGCGCCTTCAAGGACTTCTTCAAAGTAGTGCTCGGCCGATACTCGGCCCACAACCGAACTCTGGGTTGCAATAGTGGTGGCCTCCATCTCTGCCCAGTATGTCTTGACACGGGCAAGAGCCATCCGCGCACCCTCTATGCACGCCGACCTCTTCATAGCGTCGATGCGCGGCACAGCACCAAGGAACTGTTGCACTAAACTAAAATAACTATTCGGCCTTGGCCCTTCCGGCCAAAGATGATCCACAACAGACCTCATGGCAAGCCCGGACAACCTATGGAGCTCGGCCCACTCGGCCATTCGCTCATTCAGCAGCAGCGGACGCACTGGAACATTAAACTGTGACCAGAACAACTTTTCCACTTCACGATCTTTTTGATCTTTGAAAAACTCGGCCGCATCAGGAGCATTCGCTGCCAAATCCACGTATGCGTCTGCGGAACTCCATAGTTGATAAAGAGGGGCATACTTAGGATCTTCGAACTTTGTCCGCAACAAAAAGGGCTTCCCAGCAGCGATATCCCCGGCTTGACATAGCTCCTCCTTCGCCACTCTGATTTTAGAGCGGGCGTCCTTGGCCGCTACCATGGCCTTCTCCAGGTCCGTCATCTTCGTTCGGTTTTCCTTTTCAAGAAGCTCGTAACGGTTGGCGGCATCTTTAAACTCAACAGCCATCTTGGCTATTTTCTCCTTGCTTTGGCAATGCGCAGCCTGTTCCGCTCTCAGCTCTTCGACCGCCTTTAGAGCGGCCGCATCACTCTTCCTGGCTTGTTCCTTGGCTCGGGCAAGTTCCGCCCGAAGGGTCTCCACGGCGGCAGCCCCATCTGCAGTCACAACATATTAAAGATACTAGCATCATGCTCCTCTTAATATGTGTTGATCACCGGAGAAAAAGCATACCCTGTGCCTCGTCAAGCCGCTTGTTTACAAGCACGATGTCAGCATCTGCCGCATCAAGTTGCCGTTTTAGCTCGGCAAACTCACCAGTCCGGCTAGCCACTTGACCTCCAGCCACCTGCACATGAAGGCAGCCTGATTATTACCTGGGACTATGATCCTCTGTTTGCCGCCGTTCACGACAGCAACCAGAGTGTCAGGGGCTACTATCTGCATAGAGCACACCTAGCGTGTGCGGTACCGTCAAAAACATATACTACTTCACGTACCTCAAAGCCTTTCAGCAGACTCATAAAAGCTTCATGCAACCCGCTTTCGGCGGATGAAATCCTCTCAACCACCATGCCCATTAGAGCACGATGCGTTTCCGAGACATCCTCTTGCTCCAGAAGATTCATCAGTGCGTCCGATCGCACACCGGACGGTTCCAGACTCTTTTTGTGGCTCTCCTTAGGAGCCGAGTACTCCGGACTTCGGGGGGCCGAAGGGTTACCCCCTGGCCTTGGCGGATCAGGAGAAATCCTCCATGACGACACCTCAAGGTCGCCCGCTTCACGAGGCGGGGAGGAACGGGGAGGTGTTTCGCTCTCCATCATCTCCGGAAGAAGATCCCCCGAAGACGAACTCTGTCGAGAAGGGCTACGATCCGAACTACAAGATGCACGCTTCGGTTATTGTTCTCAGAAATGAAGCAGGATATATTTACTATAAAGAACTTTCGTTTACTTACAGCTCGATAGAGGGCTGGTCCCCTTGCGGGTACTGTGCGGTAAGGATGCCCTCCGGAGTAGGACCCTTCGGCAAAGGATTCTTCCCTCGCTTGGAGACCATTACTTCCAAGTCTTATGAGGCGGTCCTCTTCCTTCCCTGGGGAGAGGGAATTTTAGATTCTTCCCCCTGGTTATCCTCCTTCGAGGAGGCACTAATTCCCCCGGTTTGGATGAATAGTGAGTAAGGCTCGCTCTCGGCCTCTTTGTTCCTCCCTTTACCTTCCCCTGATGGCGCTTGATAAGGCGCAAGCTCAAGCATCCTGGCTAGTACAGGATCCGGTGAGCCCTCGGGAAGGGGGGCCAGACACCTGATCATCTTCGCCTTTTTTATCCAGTCCTGGTCAAAAGGCGACTTTTCAAAATGATGTTGTGATAAATTAAAAGACAACGTGTTCGGCCACGGGATTACTTACTTGAGTGTCTGGACGATTGCAGTTCAGACCCGCATCCTCGGAGGTGTCCGGACACTCTATTTGTGATCCGAAGAATGATCTGTACATATCTTCGAGCGTCACGCCGAAGAAGTGCTGAATAGTTCGTGGTCCTTCCGGGTTGAACTCCCACGTACGGAGAGGTCGACGTTTGCAAGGCAGGGCTCGACGAACTAGCATAACTTGCATCACCTTAACAAGGCTGACATCTCTCTCGTGGAGATCTCGGATGCGACTCTGCAATGTCGGCACATCATTTACTGGCCCCCAGTCCAGCCCCTTGTTGACCCATGACGCCAGTTGTGGTGGGGGGGCGAGCAGAAGGCAGGGCGGCTACCCACTTGGTACCCCAGGGAGCTGTGATATAAAACCACTCCCGTTGCCATAAACTGGACATCTCCGAGAAGGAACCCTTTGGCAATGGAACATCGGCGCCTTTGCTTATTACGGCACCTCCGCACTCTGCAGGTCGCCCCTCAATCATCTTCGGCTTCACATTAAAGGTCTTGAGCCATAAGCCGAAGTGTGGGGTAATGCGGAGGAAGGCTCCACACACGACGATGAACGATGAGATGTGAAGGATGGAATCCGGAGCCAGATCATGGAAATCGAGCCCGTAGTAGAACATAAGCCCTCTGACAAACGGATCCAGACTGAAACCTAGCCCTTGGAGGAAGTGGGAGACGAATACGACACTCTCGCCAGGTTCGGGAGTGGGAATGACCTGCCCTCGAGCAGGCAGCCTGTGCGAGATTTCGCCGATCAAATACCTAGCTTCTCTTAGCTTCTTGATGTCCTCCTCTGTGATGGAGGAGGGCACCCACCGACCTTGAAGGTTGGATCCGGACATGATTGTAGGTCCGAAGCGCCTAGCCTGAGCCTTGGGTGTTGGAACTCGAGGTGGGGGGAGGATTCGATTGAGCGCGAGAGGAAGGTGACAGGCCTAGGCCTCTTTATAAAGGGGATGAACATCAAGCGTCCTCCGCGTGGCCGTTTGGGACTTGCCTAAATTGAGGAGTCATATCAACAGGCACGATTGGGTTACCTATACCCGTATTGATGAGAATCCCGTGAAAAAAGGGACACGATCTCTGCTTCGACAGGACGTGCCAATAAAAACCGCCTCGCAACACGTGCAGTGGCAGGCTCGGAAAAACGGTTCGTCATGACCAGACCACGGCAATACATCACATTATGAAAAGCGGTCGGCAGATTGGATTTGTGGGAATATTATTCTCTCTACGGTGGTATGTGGAATTTGTTTTGCAGAGCCGGACACTATCCTTGTGTTCAAAATCATCTATGGAGTATTCGGAGGAGGAACCCGCCTTGCAATGCCGAAGACAATCTGCGCGCCGGACTCATAGTCATTGAAGCCTGGTTCAGGGGCTACTGAGGGTGTCCTGGATTAGGGGGTCCTCAGACAGCCGGAGTATATACTTTGTCCGGACTGTTGGACTATGAAGATACAAGATTGAAGACTTCGTCCCGTGTCCGGATGGGACTCTCCTTGGCATGGAAGGCAAGCTTGGCAATACTGATATGTAGATCTCCTCCCTTGTAACCGACTCTGTGTAACCCTAGCCCTTTCCGGTGTCTATATAAACCGGAGGGTTTAGTCCGTAGGACAACAACAATCATACCATAGGCTAGCTTCTAGGGTTTAGCCTCTACGATCTCGTGGTAGATCAACTCTTGTAATACTCATATCATTAAGATCAGTCAAGCAAGAAGTAGGGTATTACCTCCATCGAGAGGGCCCGAACCTGGGTAAACATTGTGTCCCCCGCCTCCTGTTACCATCCGCCTTAGACGCACAGTTTGGGACCCCCTACCCGAGATCCGCCGGTTTTGACACCGACAGTGAGCGCAACATGCTTTACCCGGCAGGGTTGCCTTATGGCGAAAAAGGCTACGCATGTATGAATGTGTGAAGGGGTGGATTCGCTAACCATTTCTACGGTTGCCTTGGGCCTCCTTTTATAGGCAAAGGGGTCACCACAGTGGCAAATCAGTCATTATGCACTGATTAGATAGCGAACAGTGTTATCATACCGAACTCTCTAGGCTGACAGAGCGTATTAAATGCGCCGCTCAACGTCACATCATAGTATGCCGGATAGGTCTTGCCGGGCTATTTTGCCAGCTTCGCGCCTGCTCCCTCGACACGTCGCAGGACGGGTGTTTCTTGTAGGTGTTTTCTATAGGAGGTGGCTGCCATGTGGCAAATAACCGCCACTTAGTCACTTTCTGGCTTGACACCGCACTGATCGATGACTTGTGTCGTGGTGAGGTGGTTGTGCCTCCGCAAGCCCTGATACGTCCATTTTGCATCATGTTTTCTTAATGTTATTTATAATGTTTTTATCCATAATAATGCTTTTTGGAGTAATTCTAATGCCTTTTCTCTCACAATTTGCAAGGAACACACCAAGAGGGAGAATTCCGGCAGCTGGAAATCTGGACCTGGAAAAGCTACGTCAGGCCACCTATTCTGCACAACTCCAAATGAGCTAAAACTTCACGGAGAATTTTTATGGATTATTTAAGAAATATTGGAGCTAATAAATACCAGAGGGGGCCACCAGGTGGAGACAACCCACCTGGGCGCGCCCTGGTGGGTTGTGGCCTCCTCGGCCCACCACTAGTGCCCATCTTTTGGTATATATGTCATTTTGACCTAGAAAAATAAGGAGAGGGCTTTCGGGACGGAGCACCGCTGTCTCGAGGCGGAACTTGGGCAGGAGCACTTTTGCCCTCCGGCGGAGCGATTCTGCCGGTGGAACTTCCCTCCTGGAGGGGGAAATCATCGTCATCATCATGACTAACAACTCTCCCATCTTGGGGAGAGCAATCTCCATCAACATCTTCACTAGCACCTTCTCATCTCAAACCCTAGTTCATCTCTTGTATTCAATCTTGTTACCAGAACTATAGATTGGTGCTACGGGGTGACTAGTAGTGTTGATTACATCTTGTAGTTGATTACTATATAGTTTATTTGGTGGAAGATTATATGTTCAGATCCATGATGCTATTTAATACCCCTATGATCATGAGCATGTTTATCATTTGTGAGTAGTAACTTTTGTTCTTGAGGTCACGGGAGAAATCATGTTGCAAGTAATCATGTGAACTTGATATGTGTTCGGTATTTTGATAGTATGTATGTTGTGATTCCCTTAGTGGTGTCATGTGAACGTCGACCACATGACACTTCACCATACTTGGGCCTAAGTGAATGCATTGTCGAGTAGTAAATAGATGGTGGGTTGCGAGAGTGACAAAAACTTAAACCCCAGTTTATGCGCTATTCCGTAAGGGACCGATTGGATCCAAAAGTTTAATGCTACGGTTAGAATTTATTCTTAATACTTTTCTCATAGTAGCGGATGCTTGCAGGAGGGTTAATCATAAGTAGGAGGTTTTTTCAATTAATAACAGCACCTAAGCACTGGTCCACCCACATATCAAATTATCAAAGTAGCGAACACAAATCGAACCAACATGATGAAAGTGACTAGATGAAATTCCCGTGTACCCTCAAGAATGCTTTGCTTATCATAAGAGACCGTTTTGGCCTGTCCTTTTCCTCAAAATGATTGGGCTACCTTGCTGCATACTTGTTACTATTATCGTTACTTGCTCGTTACAAACTATCTTGCTATCAAACTACTTGCTGCTTACAATTTCAGCACTTGCAGACAACACCTTCCTAAAAACTACTTGTCATTTCCTTTTGCTCCTCGTTGGGTTCGACACTCTTACATATCGAAAAGAGCTACAATTGATCCCCTATACTTGTGGGTCATCAAGGCTATTTTCTGGCGTCGTTGCCGGGGAGTGAAGCGCCTTTGGTAAGTGGAATTTGGTAGGGAAACATTTATATAGTGTGCTGAAATTTATTGTCACTTGTTACTACGGATAAACAATCCTTTGAGGGGTTTTTTAGGGGTATCTTCACCTCGTCCGGAACCACAATTAGTTACCCCTCAACCTACTGCACCTACTGAAAATATTGAATATGAAATTCCTTCTGGTATGATAGAACAACTGCTAGCTAATCCCTATGCAGGAGATGGAACTGAACATCCGGATATGCACTTGATATATGTGGAACAAATTTGTGGATTGTTTAAGTTTGCAGGTTTACCCGGAGATGAGGTGATGAGAAAGGTTTTCCCTTTATCGTTGAAGGGAAAAGCATTGGCATGGTATAGGCTATGCGATGATATTGGATCATGGAATTGGAATAGTTTGAAATTGGAGTTCCACCAAAAAAATTATCCTATGCATCTAGTTCATCGTGATCGGAATTACATATATAATTTTTGGCCTCGTGAAGGAGAAAGTATCGCTCTAGCTTGGGGGGGGGGGCTTAAGTGAATGTTATATTCATGCCCCAATCATGAGTTCTCAAGAGAAATTATTATCCAGAATTTTTATGCTCAGCTTTTTCGTAATGATCAAACCATGCTTGATAGTTCTTGTGCTGGTTCTTTTGTGAAGAAGACTATTGAATTCCAGTGGGATCTTTTGGAAAGAAATAAACGCAACTCTAAAGATTGGGAACTCGACGAAGGTAAAGAGTTAGGTATTGAACTTAAGTATGATTGTGTTAAACCTTTTATGGATACCAATGCTTTTCAAAAGTTTAACACTAAATATGGAGTTGACTTTGAGATAGTAGCATCCTTTTGTGAATCATTTGCTACTCATGTTGAACTCCCTAAGGAGAAGTGGTTTAAATATCACCCACCTATTAAAGAAGAAATTTAAAAACTAGTACAAGTTAAAGAAGAAACTATATGTTATAATGTTGATCCAGTTGTTCCTTCTGCTTATATAGAGAAACCACCTTTCCCTCTTACGATAAGGGAGCATGCTAAAGTTTCAACTGTGGTTAACAAAAGCTATATTAGAACACCTAAACCTGATGAACAAATTAAAGTAGAACATAGCATTGCTATGGTTAAAGATCTCTTAGAAGAAGATATGGATGTGCATGTTATTTACTTCTGTGAAGAAGCTGCTAGAATTGCTAAACCTGATGGAAAAGATAAACATAGACATGTTGTTGGCATGCCTGTTATTTCAGTTAAAATAGGAGATCACTATTATCATGGTTTATGTGACATGGGTGCTAGTGTGAGTGCTATTCCTTACACTCTATATCAAGAAGTTATAAAGGAGATAGCACCTGCTGAGTTAGAAGACATAGATGTTACTATTAAACTTGCTAATAGAGACACCATATCACCTTGTGGGATTATTAGATATGTTGAAGTCTTGTGTGGGAAAATAAAATATCCTACTGATTTTCTTGTTCTTCGTTCCCCACAAGATGACTTCGGTCCCATTATCTTTGGTAGACCTTTCTTGAACACCATAAATGCTAAGATAGATTGCAAGAAACAAACCGTGGGTGTTAGCTT
Organism: Aegilops tauschii subsp. strangulata; assembly: GCF_002575655.3. Lineage (NCBI taxonomy): Eukaryota > Viridiplantae > Streptophyta > Magnoliopsida > Poales > Poaceae > Aegilops > Aegilops tauschii. The sequence goes on from NC_053039.3 coordinate 175,663,905, forward strand.
TGGTGATGTGTCTCATGAGTTTAATTTTTCCAAGTTTAGTAGAAATCATCATGAAAAAGAATTGCCTAGTAAAGATGAATTAATTGGTCTTGCTTCTATTGTTGTGCCACCTACTGATCCTTTAGAACAATATTTGCTATACCAAGGAAATGATTTACATATGCATGAAGGAAATGAAATAGATAAAGTTTTCTTTCAAAAACATCCTCTGCTTAAACACAATTTGCCTATTTAAACTCTAGGAGGTCCTCCTCCACCTAAAGGTGATCCTGTGTTTGAATTAAAACAATTACTAGACACTTTGAAATATGCTTATGTTGATGAAAAGAAGATATATCCTGTTATTATTAGTGCTAACCTTTCAGAACATGAAGAAGAAAACTATTGAAAGTTCTAAGGAACCACCGGGCTGCTATTGGATATACTCTTGATGATTTAAAGGGCATTAGTCCCACTCTCTGTCAGCACAAAATGAATATGGAACCTGATGCTAAACCAGTTGTTGATCATCAATGTCGGTTAAACCTGAAGATGAAAGAAGTGGTAAGAACGGAAATATTAGAAGCAGGTATAATCTATCCCATAGCTGATAGTAGATGGGTAAGTCCTGTTCATTGTGTTCCTAAGAAGGGAGGTATAATTGTAGTTCCTAATGATAAGAATGAACTCATTCCACAAAGAATTGTTACAGGCTATAGAATGTAATTGATTTTAGAAAATTAAATAAAGCAACTATAAAAGATCTTTACCCTCTGCCTTTTATTGATCAAATGCTTGAAAGATTATCTAAGCACACACACTTTTGCTTCCTTGATGGATACTCTGGCTTTTCACAAATACCTGTTTCTCAACCTGATCAAGAAATGACCACTTTTACTTGTCCTTTTGGAACCTATGCTTATAGATGTATGCCTTTTGGTTTATGTAATGCACCTGCTACCTTTCAAAGATGCCTGATGGCTATATTCTCTTACTTTTGTGAAAAGATTGTTGAGGTTTTCATGGATGATTTCTCTATTTATGGGAAGTCTTTTGATGATTATTTAAGCAATCTTGAGCAAGTTTTGCAGAGATGTGAACAAACAAATCTTGTCTTCAATTGGGAGAAGTGCCACTTTATGGTTAATGAAGGCATTGTCTTGGGTCATAAAATTTCTGAAAGAGGTATTGAAGTGGACCAAGCTAAGGTTGATGCAATTGAGAAAATGCCATGTCCTAAGGACATCAAAGGTATTCGTAGTTTCCTAGGTCATGCTGGTTTCCATAGGTGATTTATCAAAGACTTATCTAAAATTTCTAGGCCTCTTACTAGTCTCTTGCAAAAGGATATTCCTTTAGTTTTTTATGATGATTATCTTGAAGCCTTTGAAACACTCAAGAAAGCCTTAATCTCCGCACCTATTGCTCAACCACCTGATTGGAACTTGCATTTTGAAATTATGTGTGATGCTAGTGATTATGTTGTTGGTGTTGTTCTAGGACAAAGAGTTCATAAGAAATTAAATGTTATTCATTATGCTACTAAACTCTAGTCAATTCTCAAAGAAAATATGCTACTACTGAAAAAGAATTCTTAGCAGTTGTGTTTGCTTGTGATAAATTTAGGCCTTACATTGTTGATTCCAAAGTAACTGTTCACACAGATCGTGCTTCTATTAAATATATTTTGGAAAAGAAAGATGCTCAACCTAGACTTATTCGTTGGGTTCTCTTGTTACAAGAATTTTATTTATATATTATTGATAGAAAAGGAGATGAGAACCCCGTAGCTGATAACTTGTCTAGGCTTGAAAATGTGCTTCATGACCCGCTACCTATTGATGATAGTTTTCCTGATGAGCAGTTAGCTGCAATAAATGTTGCTAATAGTACTCCTTGGTATGCTGACTATGCTAATTACATTGTTGCTAAATATTTACCACCTAGCTTTACATACCAACAAAAGAAAAAAATATTCTATGATTTAAGGCATTACTTTTGGGATGACCCACATCTTTATAAAGAAGGAGTAGATGGTATTATTAGACATTGTGTACCTGAGCATGAACAGGGACAAATCCTACAGAGATGTCACTCCAAAGCTTATGGAAGGCATCATGCTGGAGATAGAACTGCTCACAAGGTATTGCAATCCGTATTTTATTGGCCTACTCTCTTCAAGGATGCCCATAAGTTTGTCTCATCTGGTGATGAATGTCAAAGAATAGGTAATATCGGTAAGCGACAAGAAATGCCTATGAATTATTCACTTGCTGTTTAACCATTTGATGTTTGGGGATTTGATTACATGGGACCTTTTCCTTCCTCTAATGGGTATACACATATTTTGGTTGCTGTTGATTATGTTACTAAATGGGTAGAAGCTATTCCAACCAGTAGTGCTGATCACAACACCTCTATTAAAATGCTTAAGGAAGTTATTTTCCCAAGGTTTGGAGTCCCTAGATATTTAATGACTGATGGTGGTTCACACTTTATTCATGGTGCTTTCCGTAAAATGCTTGCCAAGTATGATGTTAACCATAGAATTGCATCACCCTATCTTCCTCAGTCTAGTGGTCAAGTTGAACTTAGCAATAGAGAAATAAAATTAATTTTGCAAAAGACTGTCAATAGGTCCAGGAAGAATTGGTCTAAGAAATTAGAACAGCATATAAAAATCCTATGGGTATGTCTCCTTATAAAATGGTTTATGGAAAAGCTTGTCATTTGCCTCTTGAGTTAGAACATAAAGCATATTGGGCCGTCAAAGAGCTCAACTATGATTTCAAACTTGCTGGTGAAAAGAAGTTATTTTATGTTAGCTCATTAGATGAATGGAGAACCCAAGCTTATGAAAATGCAAAGTTATTCAAAGAAAAATTTAAAAGATGGCATGACAAAAGAATCCAAAAGCGTGAATTTAAAGTCGGAGAATATGTTCTTTTCTACAACTCTCGTTTTAGAATTTTTGCAGGGAAGCTCCTCTCGAAATGGGAAGGCCCATATGTCATCGAGGAGGTTTACTGGTCTGGTGCCATCAAAATAAATAATTCTGAAGGTACTAACCCGAAGGTTGTTAATGGGCAACGAATAAAGCATTATATCTCAGGTACGCCTATTAATACTGAAAGTAATATAATCCAAACTTTGACACCGGAAGAACACATAAAAGAGTCCTTTCGGAACACTCCAGAATTGTGAAAATAAGGAGGTACGTGATACGGTAAGCAAACGGACTCCGAAAAATCCGCAAAAATATTTTTTGTCAGTTTTGGAATATTTTAGAATTTTGGAAATAAAGAAACTACCAGGAAGCGTCCCCTGGTGGACAAAAGACACCAGGGCGCGCCAGGCTTGCCTGGCGCGCCCAGGTGGGTTGTGCCCACCTAGGACACCTTCCGTACTCTGTTTTTCTTCCATGCACTTGTCCTGCAAGATAAAAAATCTATATATACTTCCCGAACCTGTTAACCACCATATCGCGGAGAAAATCCTCTGTTCTCTTTTCTTGCTATTTCCGGTCAGATTTATCAAGCTAGGTATCATGTCTTCCTGCTCCTCCAACCACATGGAAGAAGATGCTTGGCTGATGAAGATCGAGACGAAGAGGGAGGAACCTGCAGACGCCATGAAGGGAGAGAAGGGCAAGGAAGCTACCGTAGATCCATCCCTGGTGGCAGCACAAGCATGGCTGGCCGAGGAGGAGCAGGAAGATATCCTTTAACCCTACCTTACTCACCTTACTCCTGCTGAGATTGAAGCTTCTCGTGTCATTGAAATAGTTCGTATACAAAATAAGTATCTTACTTGCGAAAATATTCTGCACAAAGAGCATATCATCCGTCTTCGGAGTGTCATACGTCGGCTGGAGAACCTCTTGATCCTTAAGGACAGGATTGCTTCATCACCACCATCATCTTCTTCACCTCCCAAGGAGAACTAAGTATCGGGTATGGGCACTCCCCTTGGCTTCCGCCAAGCTTGGGGGAGGTTCCCCGGTATTGTATCATCCCACTATCTTTTTTCTTTTATTTATCTTAGTTCAATCTTTTGCTTTAGATGAAATAAAGTTTAGTTCGATCCTTTCCTCTTTGAGAGTTTGCTTAGTGATCTATCATTGTAATCATGTGCAAGTTATATAATAAAGTTAGTTTGAGTTTTTGCTTTCTTCACTTTCATGTTGCAAATAAAGAAAAGAAATAAGAAAGAAAGAAAAAGAGAAAGGAAATAAATAAAAGAAAGGATATAAATCACTAAGATTATATACTAATCCTATGGTAGGTGATAGCACCACATAAGGAAAAGTATAAGTAAGAAATTTTTATTAGATATTGACAAATATAGCATTAGTCAATGATGCAACTCATGAAAGAATTAATAAGGGAAGAGAAGATTCACATATAAATATAGTATCGTAGAAATCTTTTGTGATTGTGAACCCTCATCAAAATATTATATGCCAAAATTGTTGACGTTGGACAAGGAAGACAACTTAATGATTTATGTTTGTTTATATTCACATAGAAGTCATATTGTCATAGATCCTTCAACATGTGGTGCTTGCCCCTATCATTGCTAGCCAAAAATTCCGCACTAAGTAGAGATACTACTTGTGCATCCAAAAACCGTAAACCCAAATCTTTTTCAAGTGTCCACCATACCTACCTATGGATTGAGCAAGATCCCTCAAGTAAGTTATCATCGGTGCAAAAAGGGAAAGAAAAAATTGCTTCTAAATATGTGAGATCATTTAGTGTAAGAGAAAATTGAGCGTTGTACGAACTTGGATGACAAAGAATAAAAGTGACAAACTGCATAATAAAGGTTATCATCTTAAGGGACAATACAACGTGACGTTCTCTTGCACTAAGGGATTGAGCATGCAAACAAATAAGCACATGGCAACCTCTGCTTCCCTCTCCGAAGGGCCTATATTTTACTTTTATGTATTTACTTTTATGCAAAGAGTGAAAGTTTTCCTTCTATTCCTTTTTATTTTCTCTTTTGGCAAGCATCATGTGGTGAGGAAAGATCTAGGCACATATGTCCAGTTGAATATAGATAACATGAGTTATTATTGTTGACATCACCCTTGAGCTGAGTATGTTGGGAGGCGAAACTATAAGCCCCTATCTTTCTATGTGTCTGGTTGAGACGTTTTGCTCATGGGTACGAGGTGAGTGTTAGCAATCATAGAAGACTATATGATGGTTGAGTATGTGGACTTGCCTAAAGGCTCCGACACGTGACTCTTCCTGAAAAGATGATGAATTGTAGTTGCAAAGTTGACTGAGAACATAGTTTGTTGGTTTCTAATAGAGTTTTTGCTTTATACTTCGATTGTGTGATGAACTGTTACTTATTCATAGGAAGTATATGATGCAAGTTCTATTATAAAAGGCCTATGTTAAATTTTGTTGCTGTTATAATATTCAAAATGATGCTTCTATGTCTGTATTTTGTTTTTATCGACACCTCTCTCTCAAAGCATGTGGACATGTTTTTCGTTTTCGGTTTTTGCTTGAGGACAAGCGAGGTCTAAGCTTGGGGGAGTTGATACGTCCATTCTGCATCATGTTTTCTTACTGTTATTTATAATGTTTTTATCCATAATAATGCTTTTTGGAGTGATTCTAATGCCTTTTCTCTCGCAATTTGCAAGGAACACACCAAGAGGGAGAATTCCGGCAGCTGGAAATCCGGACCTGGAAAAGCTACGTCAGGCCACCTATTCTGCACAACTCCAAATGAACTAAAACTTCACGGAGATTTTTTATGGATTATTTAAGAAATATTGGAGCCAATAAACACCAGAGGGGGGCCACCAGGTGGGCACAACCCACCTGGGCGCGCCAGGCCCCCAGGCGCGCCCTGGTGGGTTGTGGCCTCCTCGGCCCACCTCCGGTGCCCATCTTTTGGTATATAAGTCATTTTGACCTAGAAAAAATAAGGAGAGGGATTTTGGGACGGAGCGCCGCTGTCTCGAGGCGGAACTTGGGCAGGAGCACTTTTGCCCTCCGGCAGAGCAATTCTGTCTGGGAACGTCCCTCCCGGAGGGGGAAATCATCGTCATCATCATCAATAACAACTCTCCCATCCTGGGGAGGGAAATCTCCATCAACATCTTCACCAGCACCATATCATCTCAAACCCTAGTTCATCTCGTATTCAATCTTGTTACCAAAACTATAGATTGGTGCTAGGGGGTGACTAGTAGTGTTGATTACATCTTGTACTTGATTACTATATGGTTTATTTGGTGGAAGATTATATGTTCAGATCCATGATTCTATTTAATAACCCTCTGATCTTGAGCATGTTTATCATTTGTGAGTAGTTACTTTTGTTCTCGAGGTCACGGGAGAAGTCATGTTGCAAGTAATCATGTGAACTTGATATGTGTTCGATATTTTGATAGTATTTATGTTGTGATTCCCTTAGTGGTGTCATGTGAACGTCGACTACATGACACTTCACCATACTTGGGCCTAAGGGAATGCATTGTGGAGTAGTAAATAGATGGTGGGTTGCGAGAGTGACAGAAACTTAAACCCCTGTTTATGCGCTATTCCGTAAGGGACCGATTGGATCCAAAAGTTTAATGCTATGGTTAGAATTTATTCTTAATACTTTTTATCGTAGTTGCGGATGCTTGCGGGAGGGTTAATCATAAGTAGGAGGTTCATTCAAGTAAGAACAACACCTAAGCACCGGTTCACCCACATATTGAATTATCAAAGTAGCGAACACAAATCGAGCCAACATGATGAAAGTGACTAGATGAAATTCCCGTGTACCCTCAAGAACGCTTTGCTTATCATAAGAGACCGTTTTGGCCTGTCCTTTGCCTCAAAAGGATTGGGATACCTTGCTGCATAGTTGTTACTATTATCGTTACTTGCTCATTACTAACTATCTTACTATCAAACTACTCGCTACTTACAATTTCAGCACTTGCAGACAACACCTTACTGAAAACTACTTGTCATTTCCTTCTGCTCCTCTTTGGGTTCGACACTCTTACTTATCGAAAAGAGCTACAATTGATCCCCTATACTTGTGGGTCATCAAGTCCCGGCAGGCCTGCCGGGATGACCAGAAGGCTTGCTTCCGGGGGTTACCCCATTCTTGCCAGGCTCGCCTACCCGGCAAGGGAGGCTTTTCCCTATGTAGTATCTTTCTTCTCGGGCTTAGTCTTGGTCCTCTTGTGCTGCATGCTGCTCCCTTGAAGAACTGATCTCTTGTGCTTTGGTCTATCCTTGGTGCTGTGATCCTGTTCTTGCCCATGCATGTGCACAGTCTGGGCAACAGACCTAGGGTTTGTTGCACCGACAGAAGCCCCTGGGCTTGTCCCGAACACGCTGCCGGGCGTCGTCGGGGTAGGCCCTAATAAGTTCACAGGCAGGGGTGTGAAGGTGGCTGGCCCCTTGAGATCTTCTTTGCTTCTTCATTATCTTGAGTCTGGGTCAGTTTCTAGTTTTCCTGCGCGTCGTGTAAAGCCAATCGTGGTGGGGCACCCTTGTAATGGCCCGGGAATGACTTCACCGCATGGGGTAGAAACTGCCAATTCACTCTTCCCACCACACCCTTATCCTCAACCACGTATGCTGCATGCATCGCGCGGGGTAGGTAACGGAGGCGTGTGCTACGGGAGAGCATCAAGGCGGGGCCCGGTCTTCTTGAATTGGTGGAGGAGGGCGGTGGTCGCCCGCTGAGGGATCAGCTCTCTTCCCCGTCCCGCCTATAAAAGGAGGCACTCATCCTCGCATCCCTTCTCCTCCATCCTCGGCTTTCTGCTGGCAATGCTGAAGAGACGGGCCTGGGGCTAGGCCCCAGGTAGTAAGTTGAGGTCGGAGACACCATATGCTTGTGTCGATGCTTGGGGAGTGAATCTGGTCCATGCCTGTAGAAGATGCGGTGGACGAGCCACCCACGGTACGGGAGATATTGAGCTTCCCCATTGTGGGGATATGCTTGTCTCTTCTGCCAGGGTCGGCCATCCATTAGGTAATGCGGCATCTTGCCCTGAGCTGTTGCTCCTTGTTGGCTCAGCGACCAGGTTCCTGGCGCCTTCCATGCTCGCTCGGGGGGCAGGGCTGGGGATCGTTGGTAATCCCAGTCCTTCCCCTTTCGGTGGATCCCGGGCTGATGTTGAAGGGAGGCACGCTTTCTTGCCCGCCAAGGTGGGGAGCACCGCATCCCGAACCCCCTGGCCGTCTTAGCCTCCGGCTGCTTCTCCAGGGAAGGCGTTGGACTGGGGTCTGGGCGCTTCTCCGAAGTGGCGGTGGGGGAGAAAAAATGAGGGAAGACGGAGAAGGCGGGTGGCAGGGCATCAGGTCGGAGTACGATGGCGTGGATGCCTTCGCCTCCTACTGATGTCCTACCGCCTTGTCTTTCCGCTCCCCCTCCCCCAGGCACCATCATCACCAGTCTATTTGGGTGATAGCCGGGGCGGGATGTTCCCTTGGTGCCGTCGCCTCTCCTCCAGTAGTCTTCCAGCTGATCTTTGGTGGATGACTCTGCCGGTGCTCAAGCCGGGGCTTCTTGCTGGTCCTGGAGGTGGTGACCAGGGAACCGCCGCTCTGCTCTCCATATCCCTCCTTCGCAGCGTCACCACTCCAGATCTTGTCAGGCCGCGCCTCCGCCTTGTCTGCCACCGCCATCCTGGATTTTTCCTTGTCCAGGCGGGCACGGTGGAGCGCCTAGAGCTTCTGGAATTTGACGCTAATGGCCTGAAGAAGCTGCTCTTGGGAACCGCCACCTTCGGTGCTCAGTTCATCAACAACCTGAAGCCCGGCGGAGGTGAGCGCCTCGTCGTCAAACACCTCCCCCTCAGTTGGCGCCCTGGTGCTCGCCGTTCCTGGGAGGTGGACGAATAGGTCATCGCTCACCTTCAAGTACTTGCCTGAGCCAGAGGCAGCAGAGGAGGAAGGCTGGTCGTCAACCACGCCCTCCTCGGCAGCGGCCTTGCCGGCCTCCCCGGCAGGCCCCTTGCCGGCCTCCTCGGGAGCGGCCTTGTCGGGCCCCCGGTAGGCCCCTTGTCGGCATCCTCAGTGGCGGGCTTGGCGGCGATCTTGTCGGCCTCGGCCTCGGCGTCCCTGGCGACCTCCTCGATGATGGTGTCAATGTCCTCCCGGTCCGCCAAGGAAGGGTCTGGATACCAAGAAGAGGAATGAGCCGGGGCCACGGTCAAGGTTCAAAAAGAAGGAGACAGAACAGGGACGGGAAGCAAACAACTTACCCGCACCAGGTTGGGAAGAAGTGGCGCCCTCGCCACCAGCATTCGTTGCCGCGGCAGAGCCACCGGCACCCAAGCTCGCCTCCTCCTCCTCCATATGCGTGGGCTTGGTGGTGGATGCCCTTGCCGGGGACGCCCCTCTGGGTGGCGTAGTCGAGGGGGGGCGTGTTGGGAGTGGCCCTCGGTGGCTCCTCCTGCTGTCATTCTCATCCTGCAAACCTAGCAAGGTCAGCATCAAGAATTCACACCCCAATGCTCATCAATGAAGGAGTGAGTGATGGACTCACGCTGGGGGCTGAAGCGGGGGCTGCGTCGGGGGCTGCTGTTCAGGCTGCTCTCCACCAGCAACGATGTACGCGAAGTGCCCGCTGGGGGCTTGTCGCCCGTCGAGGCCTTGGCCCTCTTCAGCACCCTCTGGGCCAGCGTCTCCGTGTCCTTGTGAAGATAACATCAAATCAAAGGAGGATTACACAGGAGTAAGGTCATGAGATGATGTGGGGGGCGAAATACTTACTCGTCCTCCACCTCCTCCTCCACTAGCTTCCTCTTCCTCGCCGGGCTAAAAGATCCAGGGTCAAACTTAGCCTCCAAGGTGCTGCCCGAAGGAGGAGAAGGGGATGGGGTCCCGTGCCGCTTGGATGAGGAGGAAGCAATCATTGTCCTCTTCACCACCGTGGCCTTCACCGCCTTCTTCGCTGCCGCGGGCCTTCATCGCCCTCGTCTGGTGCACGAGCTGCTCCTCGGCCGGCTGCCGCAGCGTGGTCTTGTCGGGCCGAACCGGCTCGCCAAAGCTGGCCCGGCGTAGGACGCACCGCCTCCCCGCAGCCGGGGGGTCGTTCGCCACGACCTCCTCTTCGGACGACTCATCGCCCGCATCTTCAACAAGGGGGGCCTCGGCGCCGGTGCCGCTGGCCTCCCCAGCAGACTCCGCTCACTGGGCAAGCTCCTTCTCCTCCGCGGCCGCGTCGGCCTCGTCCTCTACGGCGCCAACGCTGCCGGCCCCCCTTGCGAGCGCCGCCTCCGCCGCCCTGGCGGCGATGTTGTCCAGCTCCGCCTTGGTGGTGTACTAGATGAGCAGCGGCTCATCACGGACATAGCTCTCAGACAAAGTGTCGAAAAACTCCTGCACCTTCTCCACTGGTGGCTCGGCCCAGGCCGGGTCAAGGCCATGCGCACTGAAGTCCGGCATCATGGCGATGATGGCGGACTGGCGAGAGTTGTTGCTCAGTGGGACCACTCCCGCCGGCAACCCAAACAGGGGCCCCTTGACGGCCTTGCTGGCCTTCGCGGCCCTGCCGGTCCTCTCAGCCCTGTCATCGCTGTCCATGTCAAGCTGAAAGAGCCTTTGACAGAAATGGGCGTGCCCCATCATCGTGAAGTTGTGCTTCAGGCCAGGGCGGAGCCTCATGATGTGGGCCGCGTTCCTGAAATCCCAGGCCGGCCTCCCCTTGTTGTGCAGCGGGGCGATTCGGCGACGGATGAAGTCGGCCCCGATCATCTCGAGGGTGAGCCCGGCCATCATGAGGCGATAGATCCTGGTGGTGGCGACCATGAGTTTCTCGTCGTTGGCGTCGAGGTTGCTCCAGTCCCTGCGGCGGGTCGGCGGGCTCTGGCAAACTCGGCAGAACTCCTGCAAATCCTTCTCCTCGATCCAGCACCACCGGCTCCGCCACTCCTCCCACCTCTCCTTCTGGGCACCCTTCGGATACGTGCCCTTATCCTGGGTCCTCGGGATCCAGGTGATTTAGCTGGAGATGGCACCGTCTGGCTGGAGGCGAGGGGAGAAGTAGTCGCGGAAGAGCACCATGCTAGGGAGCACCCCGGCAAAGCCGTCGCAGAGATGGGCAAAGAAATCCATGCACGCCACGGCATTTGGCGTAAGATCCAGAAGATGGAAGCCATAGGTGTGCATGACATCGTTGAAGAAGTCACAGAAAGGGGGGCAGAGCCCGTAGGAGAAGAAATCGACAAAGAAGGTGGTACCGATTTGGGCCGGCCTTGGCGAAATCGGCAGGGATGACGCGCGTGGCAGGGTGCCCCGTCGTCTTCCTCCCCCACAGTGGCAAGAAGTAGTTCCTGAGGTGGACCACATTGACTGTCGAAGGGAAGTAGGCGAGCTGCGTCCGCCGCACTGCCAACTCGCTCTCCGGCGCCTCCTTCTCCCCGGTGTCCTTGGCCGCTCCCTTGCCCTTGCTGGTTTTGGGTGGCATGGCAGCTGGGAGAGGACGAAGAATCCAGAGCAATGGGGGCGCGGCGGCGGCGAGCAGAGGTGAGAGCTTCGAATCTTTCGCCCGAGGAAGAAGAGGGGAACGGCGGTTCCGAGATTGGAAAAGGCACAAAGGGTAAATGAGCAGCGCGCCTGCGGTTTTTCTTTTTACGGGGAAGGCGCGGGCCACCTCTTTACCACGATGTGACGCATGCGTGCAGCAACTGCCCCATGCACGACCCCCACGTCACGCATTCAACGCAGGTCGTGGGGAAGCGCAACGAGCGAGGGAGTTACTGCAGTAAAAACTCCTCCACGCGCGTGCCCGCGCACCTTTCTGGGCCTGTCCCAATAACGCCCCGCACTTATATGTGGCCCAGGCCCGGGGGCTCCTGTCGGTGTACAAAAGTAGGGGCCCCTTTTTGTACCCCTTTACTCGTGCGCGGGCAGTCGCAGCCCCACGCGCGTGGCCACGCTTGGCGCGGCTGAAGAAGCAAAGATTACCAGAACCGTGCTCAAGACCAAAAGTACGAAGAGCTGAGGGGCGAGGTGAAACTCCCCTGGCATGGTCCTTGCTGGGGCGGCCTTCACGGCCCCGGCAAGAGCCTTGCCGGGGCAACTTGCCCAACACCAGCAGAGCCGCCACCCTTGAGCCCGAGAGTTCCGACGTCCTCAACCACATTGGAACCAAGGCTCGGGGGGTGCCTCTATGGTGGCATGCAGATCTTTGTGAAGACCAAGAACATATGATGCTAGATGAGGACCAGAAGACGGAGACCCCCGGCAACATCCTTGCTGGGGACACCTACGAGGTCCCAGCAAGGCCCTTGCCGGGGCCCCGGCAAGACCCTTGCCGGGGACATCTGTGGGGCCGCAGCCAGGCTCCCACCTGCCAAGGCTCCACCGCCGTTCCAACACAGCAATCAACCCGCCAACAAGGCAAGCGCCTATGTGGCGACTTGCAGCTTCCAGGCCAACTCAGCAAGCACCTGCGTGGTGGCACGCAGATCTTCGTGAAGACTCTGCCACCGCGCCAACTTAGCAGCCAGCCAGCCTGGACGCGCGTTGGAGCGAGGCGAAGCAGCGACGGACGGGACGGGCTTCATTACCTCCCCCGATAAAGCAAGAGGACACCTAAGTAGCGCATTTAATGCGTTTTGTCCTGTCATGTCAGGCAATAAACTCGACCAGTGTACAACTTTCCACCTCCTGTGTGCCACTGTGGTAGCCCCTTTTGACTATAAAAGGAGGCCCGCGGCGTACTGAGTGAGGATTCGGACTTTTTGGATCTGGCACACTTTGTAGCTAGTCCAAGACCACCAGATAAATAGAAGCTAGCGGGAGTAGGGTATTACGCATCGCTTGCGGCCCGAACCTGGATAAATCTCCCGTGTTGATCCCTCAACCCCGCTCTTTCCACAGATCCGGGCCCGCGGACCATAGAAGGGATTCCCCGTGATCCCATAGGTGTTGTTTCCACCGACACGTCTCTCTTGAGTTGTGCAACACGAGCGTTTTCCATGGATTCCACATTTTGTGCTCATTCCTTGGTTGCATGACCCCATTTATCTATCTGCGCGTGTGTTTCCGTGTGCCACATATTGCTATTGGTCTACTTGTTTCACTTGCGAATTTGTGAATCTTTTCCACCATTATTGACTCTTGCTAAAATTTTGCATCAAAGTTTTGTGCCACTATCCTCACCGACCTCCAACATAAGCCTTACTTGTGTAGGTGTGAGAATTGACAAGATCAGGTACCAATTGTGCTATTTCCTTGATACATTATTGAGTGATCATTGATCCATCTTCAACATTGGAAAGGTACTGGTCTAGTTCTTTCCTTTCTTCCACTCATAGTTGCTCGAGTCTTGTGATGGATAGGCAAGGCATTCATCTCCGGTCTTCCGCGACAACGACGGCGCGAACAACTACATCACCGAAATGCCCATCTTCCGACTACAACGAGCAATGCGAGGCATTGAGCGAGTCACTGTCGACATTCACCAATGCGAAGCACGGACAATGGACTACATCGACACCAAGTTGGATGCACAATTGGATGACATTCGACACGTGTGGGCCAACTACAAGTCTTCTTCCTCTATGTCATCTTCAAGGCGGAGACGCTCAAGTCGCAAATCTTTGGAGCGGCCACAAGATGCAAGTACCACGCGGCACCGTCAAGAAAACCTTCATGAGTACAAGAGAAGACCGAGAGACGAGCACCACCACGAGCAAGCTACGGCTAATACCACCACTTCGGCATCTTCGCCTAGCTCCGACGAGTACGGCTACATCGGCCTTCATCCACGGTGACGATGACGAGATGATCGAGCATGGGATTTTCCCTTCGGTCATGGAGGAGAGCGATGATGCGCCATCTTCGGCCTTCATCCACCATCTTCGGCCTTAATCCATGGCGACGACGATGAGATGGTTGAGCATGGGATTTTCCCTTCGACCACGGCGACGTACAATGACTTGAGTGACTTGTGCCACCATATTGAGAGTGCGAGTGACTTCACCACTAGACCCATATATGATGAGTTGCCCCAATTCCCATGTGAGGAGAGCTACAACCCCCACCACTTGAGTGAGATGAGTGACTCCACCATATGTGACTTTGAGTGCACCTACCTTGAGGGAGTGAGTGAGCCACCACAACATAGAGAGAGTGAGGTAGTTGATAGGGCATGTGAGGCCATTTCGATTTCTAACAACTTAACCTCTACCTCTATTGTGTCTTCTCCTTTGGTCCTAGGTCCCATATATGATGATGTGCCGATTCACGATGACTTCATCCTTCCTTTGGACAAGATGATGGCCATGGTGGAATATGATGCACCCCCCACATGGTTCCATCAAGTTGATGATGATGACCACCATTTGGTCTTTGCCACCTCACCTACACCACTTGAGTGGAATGAACAAGGTAACATAGGTGAAGGTGATGCTCTAGTCCCACTAGTGGACATTCTCGACATTGATTGCTTGCATGAAGTTGATCCACCTATTGTCATGCTTCATGCTAATTCGACTTCCCCATGCGATGATTTACCCATTTATGATGAGTTTGATGATTGCCATGTGGAGTCTATTAGTTGTGATGCCATGTTACATAGGATTTCTTGTAATAATTCTCTCGGTCACATCATGGTTGACAATCCGCTTGACTTGTCATATGCTATGCATGAGATCAACCATATGTCATATTTGCAATCTCTTCATAGTGACTATGCATATGCCATTAAAATTAACCCAATTTGTACATATGGCATAGATGACAAGCCCACGGTTATTGGAATTGGTTTTTCTTGTGATGATATTGATATGCTCCCTTTGCATCATTTATCTCATATGCCATGCCATGACCACCTAGCTTTGGATATGCATTGTTTTGGATGTTCTCCATTTTCTCCATATGATGTTTCCAATATTGCTCATGAGGAGACCCCCATAGATTCCTCATACATTTTAGGAGATTTTGATCCATCCTATCCATTGCATGATCCCAATACTTGTGTGCACCATATGCTCCCCATGAATGAAAATGCTATTGATGTGTCATATACTTACATTCTAAATTTGTGTCCCCGTCGTGCCATATATAACAGCTATTCTTTCATGATGGATGACATGTTCTTATACCATGCATCAAATTTCTTAGAGCGATGCTTATCTTGTGCTAACTCACACATGCACATACACATCATGATGGATGATGTGTACATTTACCACGCGCACAATTTCTTTGGTTTGTGTCACTTTTGTGTAGGTACACATTCTACCTCGTCAACCTCGCAATCCCATGAGTTGACGAAACGAGCTCTAGAGAGCAATGATGAATTGGGATACCGTGGATTGTTCTTCCCACCGCTCTCTTCGCGCAAAGACTTCACACATTTCTTCTACATGGCTCTCACTTGGTTATGGGTTGTTGTCCATTACATACTTTATGCCCATATTGCCATGTTCACTTTGCATGATATGCTCATTTCTTTACATTTGCCATGCATTTGTGACCCATGCTTTGCATTACACATGATGATTGAGTCTACTACTTATATGCGTATTTGCAAGCTTGGTGGAGATATTGCTTGTTATTGCCATGTTTGCTATGTGACCCATGCCTATGATGATACATTGATCTTGCTTTGTATTTGTGCTTGTGATATGTCATGTGCATTGTCTATGCTTATTATATGCTCACATGACATGATTGCCATGATTTCCTCTAGAGTGTTGCATCTTCGCTCCACTAGTTTGCACGACTTGATTTCTATGCTTTCTCATGTTGCATCCAATTCTTGGATTACTTGCTCCTATCATATGTTTGCTTGCAACAATTTCATTACTTCACATATGCCATGTCCCATTGCTTGTCACACGATTGATTTGATTGCCTCACACATGATGGACAATTGCTCTTTGCATTGTGTTGAGTGCCACACTATTTTCGCTATACCATGTGCAGATTATGCTCGGATTGTCTTGCACTTGCCCCATGTGTTTAGATATTCCATTTCTTTTGGTGTTGTGAAAGACTCTTATGCCTACCATAGACCGTTCATTGAGAGTCTTATGCATGCTTGCTATGACATTGAGGTAGATGCTTGTTTACTTGTCCAACATATTAGCACATTTACCTCACCTTTGCATGATTGTTTCCATGATGCTTTTCCATGTGCTCAATTTAGATGCTTAAATTTAGTGCCACACTTCTTTGTCAAACCATATGCTATGCTTGAGGACAACACTTATTGGCTTAATCACCTCTCGAATGTTTGGTTTTGCTCTAACGCTAACCACATTGGTTTTTCCAAGTATTTGTTGTACTTGCTCCTTTTGAAGGAATCACAAGATGGTGCGACATTGGAGAGTGCCCATTTCGAGCTTGAACATGATAAGGGCTTAGTGGTTGTCCACTTCTACACGGTGACGCCCTCTCTTTCCCATGGTGATGAAGATCATGATCCGTGGACAGATCTCTCCCAAGGGGGGGGGGAGATGATGCGGAGCATCCCTCGACCATCACCATGGACGTCACACCTCCACCGCAAGGATGAAGAAGACCGATGACAAGAGCACACGCACATGCCACCAAAACCAAGGTTGACTCCTTCCTCTTCAAACTCCATTCAAATTCACACGAGAATCGGGTTCTACATCAAACGGAATTGTTGTGCATTTTTAGGTACTTCGGAGATCGTCATGAGGAAGCACGGAGGGATCACCAAGTTCACCGGAGACCTACGAAGGAGGAAGAGAGGAACGAGAAGGACGAGAGAGGAGGAGCACTGGACACTCCGGGTGCCCGGCCTCTTCGGCTTCGAGTGCCTGGCCACAGCCTGGGCGCCACCTCCAGCCAGCCCCGGGTGCCCGGCTTGTTGACCCCCGGGTGCCCGGCCCCTCCTGACCGCCGGCCCAGCTCGCCCGGGTGCCCTGTCCCTTGGCTCCGGGTGCCCAGGCCACCCCCCACAGCGCCGGCCCAGCCCCGCCCCGGGTGCCCGGCCCCTTGGCTTCGGGTGCCCGGGCCTCCTCCCTGCGCCAGCCCAGCTTGCCCGGGTGCCCGGCCCTCCTACAGCCGGCGCCCCTGACCGGTCCGGGTGCCCGGCCGGTTTGCCCCCGGGTGCCCGGTCCACTCCCAGGGCCTGCGTGCCTCTTTGGGTTTTTACCCATGTATCCCCCCTCCTCCTCTTATTTGGTCCCTAGACTATATAAACACCTCCCCTAGCTCATTTGTAGGATAGCAAAGTATTGGATAGACAAAGAGAGAGCTTTGCTCATCTTTCTCCTCTTGGAGATCTAGACCTCCTCTTGGAGAGGCTCCTCTTGGAGATCAAGGCCTCCTCTTGGAGAAGATCCTCTTGTGGATATCAAGGCCTCCTCTTGGAGAAGGATCCCCATCATAGGATCATCAAGACATCTCTCCTCGTAGGATTGGAATGAACTAGTTACCTCTTGTATCTTCTTGTGTTGGATTTGGACCTTTGTATCTCTCTTTGTGTGATTGGACTGAGCACATGTGTGATTGGATCAAGTCAATTTGAGTGTTCCTGTTGTTTTCCTCCTTTGTGTTCTTCTTGTTCTTGGGGATTTCCCCTCCAATTCGTGAAAGATCTCCATCTAGGGTTCCACCCTACAACAGTTATGATCAGCACTACTAGTTGGAATAGCTTCTACCCACTTAGTAACGTAATCAACAACAACTAAAATATGTGTATACCCATTAGAGGAAGGAAAATGTCCCATATAATCAAAGCCCCAAATATCAAATGGTTCAATAACAAGTGAATAGTTCATAGGCATTTCCTGACGTCTACTAATATTAACAAATCTTTGACATTGATCACAAGACAATTCAAACTTACGAGCATCCTTGAAGAGAGTAGGCCAATAGAAACCGGATTGCAATACCTTATGTGCAGTTCTATATCCAGCGTCGTGTCCTCCGTAAGACTCGGAGTGGAACTTGCGTAGGATCTGTTCCTGTTCATGCTCAGGTACAGAATATCTAATAACACCATCTACTCCTTTATAAAGGTGTGGGTCATCCTAGAAGTAATGTCTTAAATCATAGAAAAACTTTTTCTTTTGCTGGTATGTGAAACTAGGTAGTATAAATTTAGCAACAATATAATTAGCATAATCAGCGTACCAAGGAGTATTATGAGAAGCATTTATGACATTTAATTGTTCATCAGGAAAACTATCATCAATAGGCAGTGGGCCATCAAGAACATTTTCTAACCTAGATAGGTTGTCTGCAACGGGGTTCTGAGCTCCCTTTCTATCAATAATATGCAAAAACAAATTGTGTAGCAAGAGAACCCATCTAATAAGTCTAGGTTTAGCATCTTTCTTTTCCATAAGGTACTTTGGAATCAACAATATAAGGTCTGATCTTATCACATGCAAATACAACTGCTAAAAATTCCTTTTCAGTGGTAGCATAATTTCTCTGGGCACTGTCTAGAGTTTTACTAGCATACTAAATAACATTTAGTTTCTTATCAACTCTTTGTCCTAGAACAGCACCAACATCGTAATCACTAGCATCACACATAATTTCAAAGGGTAAATTCCAATCATGTGGCAGAACAATAGGTGCAGAAATCAAGGCTTTCTTAAGTATTTCAAATGCTTCTACACAATCATCACCAAAAACAAACGGAACATCTTTTTGTAAGAGATTAGTGAGGGGCCTAGAAATTTTAGAGAAGTCTTTAATAAACCTCCTATAGAAACCAGCATGACCAAGGAAACTCTTATACCTTTAATATCCTTAGGACAGGGCATCTTTTCAATAGCATCTACTTTAGCTTTATCAACCTCAATACCTCTTTCAGAAATTTTCTGCCCCAAGACAATACCTTCATTAACCATACAGTGGAACTTCTCCCAATTCAAGACAAGATTAGTTTCCTCACATCTCTGCAGAACTCAATCAAGGTTGCTTAAGCAATCATCAAAAGAAGCTCCGTAAACGGAGAAATCATCCATGAAAACCTCAACTTTTCTCAAAAGTCAGAGAATATAGCAGTCATACATCTTTGAACGGTAGCAGGTGCATTGCATAAACCAAAAGGCATATGTCTATAAGCAAAGGTACCGAAAGGGCAAGTAAAAGTGGTTTTCTCTTGATCCTCTTTTGACATAGGTATTTGAGAGAAACCAGAATAACCATTTAGAAAGAAAAAAATGTGTATGTTTGGATAATCTTTCTAACATTTGATCAATAAAAGGTAGAGGGTAATGATCTTTTCTAGTAGCTTTATTTAATTCACGAAAATCAATTACCGTTCTATAACCTGTAGCAATTCATTGAGGAATCAATTCATTCTTATCATTAGGAGCAACAGTAATACCTCCTTTCTTAGGAACTAAATGAACAGGACTTACACATTGACTATCAGCAATAGGATAAATTATACCTGCCTCCAAAAGCTTTAGTATTTCATCTCTTACCACTTCTTTCATCTTAGGATTTAATCGTCGTTGATGATCAACAACCGGTTTAGCATCTTTCTCCAACTTAATTTTGTGTTGACATAGAGTGGGACTAATGCCCTTAAGATCATCAAGAGTATATCCAATAGCGGCACAGTGCTTCTTCAGAGTTTTCAATAATTTCTTTTCTTCATGCTCTGAAAGGTTAGCACTAATAATAACAGGATATATCTTCCTTTCATCAAGATAAGCATATCTCATAGTATCAGGTAATTGTTTAAGCTCAAACACGGGATCACCCTTAGGTGGAGGAGGATCTCCAAGGATTTCAACAGGCAAATTGTGTTTCAAAATAGGTCCTTGATTAAAGAATACTTCATCTATTTCCTTTCCTTCATTCATAAACATATCATTTTCATGGTATAGCAAATATTATTCTAAAGGATCGTTAGGAGGCACGGCAATAGAAGCAAGACCAATAATTTCATCCTTACTAGGCAATTCTTTATCATGGGGTTGTCTACGAAATTTAGATAAATTAAAATCATGAGACATATCCCCTAAACCAACAGTAACAATATATTTTTCGCAGTCTATGTTAGCATTAACCATATTCAAGAAAGGTCTACCAAATATAATGGGACAAAAATTATCTTGTGAGGAACCAAGAACAAGAAAATTAGTAGGGTATTTTATTTTCCCACACAAGACTTCAACATCTCTAACAATCCCAATTGGTGATATAGTATCTCTATTAGCAAGCTTAATAGTAACATCAATATCTTCTATCTCGGCAGGTGCAATATCATTCATAATTTCTTTATATAAGGTATAAGGAATTGCACTCACACTATCACCCACATCACATAAAGCCATGATAAAAATGATCTCCTATTTTAACAGAGACAACAGGCATGCCAACAACAGGTCTATGTTTATCTTTCATATCGGGTTTAGCAATTCTAGCAGCTTCATCACAGAAGTAAGTAACATGCCCATCAGTATTGTCAACCACGACATCTTTAACCATAGCAATACTAGGTTCAACTTTAATTTGTTCAGAGGGTTTGGGTGTTCTAATATAACTTTTGTTGACCACAGTTGAAGCTTTATCATGATCCTTTATTCTAACAGGAAAAGGTGGTTTCTCAATATAAGCAGTAGGAACAATAGGATCAACATTATAAGTAATAGTTTCTTCATTAACTTTAATATGTTCTACTACTTTAACTTCAATGGGAGGATGATATTTAAACCACTTCTCCTTAGTGAGATCAACATGAGTAGCAAAAGATTCACAAAAAGAAGCTACTATCTCAGAGTCAAGTCCATATTTAGTGCTAAAATCATGAAAAGCGTCGGTATCCATAAAAGATTTAACACAATCAAACTTAAGGTTTATACTATACTCCTTACCTTTGTCAAGTTACCAATCTTGAGAGTTGCATTTAATTATTTCCAATAAATCCCATTTGAATTCAATATTCTTCTTCATATAGGAACCAGTACAAGAACTATCGAGCATCGATCGATCATTATGAGAAAGCCGAGCATAAAAGTTTTGAATAATAATTTCTCTTGAGAGCTCATGATTGGGGCATGAATATAACATTGAATTAAGCCTCCCCCAAGATTGAGCGACACTTTCTCCTTCACGAGGCCAAAAATTATATATATAATTCCAATCACGATGAACCAGATGCATAGGATAAAACTTCTGATGAAATTCCAATTTCAATCGGTTGTAGTTCCACGATCCAATATCATCCAATAGCCTATACCATCTCGACGTCTTTCCCTTCAAAGATAAAGGTAAGACCTTCTTCTTGACAACATCCTCGGGCATACCTACAAGCTTAAACAATCAACAAACTTCATCCACATAGATTAGGTGCATATCGGGATGTAATGTTCCATCTCCTGCATAAGGATTAGCTAGCAGTTTCCCTATCATACCAGAAGGAATTTCATAATAAATATTTTCAGTAGGTACAGTAGGTTGAGGAGCAACTCTTTGCTCTTCCGGTCGAGGTGAAGATACCCCGAACAAGCCCCTCAAAGGATTATTTTCCATAGTACCAAGTGACAGTAAATTTCAGCACACTATATAAATGGTTCCTTACCAAATGCGCTTCACTCCCAGACAACGGTGCCAGAAAAGAGTCTTGATGACCCACAAGTGTAGGGGATCTATCGTAGTCCTTTCGATAAGTAAGAGTGTCGAACCCAATGAGGAGCAGAAGGAAATGACAAGTGGTTTTCAGCAAGGTATTCTCCGCAAGCACTGGAATTATCGGTAAGAGATAGTTGTGTGATAGGATAATTCGTAACGGATAACAAGTAACAAAAGTAAAAAAGGTGCTGCAAGGTGGCCCAATCCTTTTCGTAGCAAAGGACAAGCCACGACGAACTCTTATATAAAGCAAAGTGCTCCCGAGGACACATGGGAATTGTTGTCAAGTTAGTTCTCATCATGCTCATATGATTCGTGTTCGTTACTTTGATAATTTGATATATGGGTGCACCAGTGCGTGGGTGCTGCCCTTCCTTGGACAAGCCTCCCACTAATGATTAACTCCTCTCGCAAGCATCTGCAACTACGAAAGAAGTATTAAGGTAAACCTAACAATAGCATGAAACATATGGATCAAAATCAGCCCCTTACGAAGCAACGCATAAACTAGGGTTTAAGCTTCTGTCACTCTAGCAACCCATAATCTACTTATTACTTCCCAATGCCTTCCCCTAGGCCCAAATAATGGTGAAGTATCATGTAGTCGGCGTTCATATAACACCACTAGAGGAAAGACAACATACATCTCATCAAAATACCGAAGGAATACCAAATTCACATGATTACTTATAACAAGACTTCTCCCATGTCCTCAGGAAAAAATGTAATACTCACAAAGCATATTCATAATCATAATCAGAGGAGTATTAATTATCATTAAGGATCTGAAAATATAATCTTCCACGGATAAACCAACTAGCATCAACTACAAGGAGTAATCAACACTACTAGCAACCCACTGGTTCTAATCCGAGGTTTTGGGACCAAGATCGAATACAAGAGATGAACTAGGGTTTGAGAGGAGATGGTGCTGGTGAAGATGTTGACGGAGATTGACCCCCTCTCGATGAGAGGATCATTGGTGATGACGATGGCTTCGATTTTCCCCTCCTGGAGGGATGTTGCCCTGGCAGAACAGCTCCGCCGGAGCCCTAGATTGGTTCTGCCCAGGTTCCACCTCGAGACAGCAGGGCTTCGTCCCGAAAGTGTCCTTCTAATTTTTTTCCAGGTCAAAACACACCATATAGCCAAAGATGGGCATCGGAGGCCTGCCAGGGGTCCCTCAAGGTCGGGGCGCGCCCAGGGGGTAGGGCGCGCCCTCCACCCTTGTGGCTGGCTAGTGGCCACCCTCTGGTACTTTCTTCACCCAATATTTTTTATATATACCAAAAACATGCTCCGTGAAGTTTCAGGACTTTTGGAGTTGTGTAGAATAGGTCTCTAATATTTGCTCCTTTTCCAGTCCAGAATTCCAACTGCCGGCATTCTCCCTCTTCATGTAAACCTTATAAAATAAGAGAGAATATGCATAAGTATTGTCATATAATGTGTAATAACAGCCCATAATGCATTAAATATCAATCTAAAAGCATGATGCAAAACGGACGTATCAGTGACTCATCGACATGGTGTTGAGGTGATGTTGAAAGGGGTCAAACATTCGTCAAGTTATATATAACAAAAGGCATGTGGCAATGAACGGTCATTCTACTAGTTTTTTAAATGCTTCAAAGATTTGGACCAAGCCATGTGACCAAAACTTGAGTTGTACTCTTCCTTTATTCCTTTTCTTGCCTTCTTCAAAACAACCAATGGATCAACTCAAACAAAAGGCATGAAGAGATGAGAGAGTTGGCTGCGGGGTTCTATGAGAATCTGTTCTCCTTGGAAAGATCGGCAGGGGTGCACGACCTACTTCAGCATGTGGAGGCCTCGGTGACTGAGAACATGAACGCAAGACTTACCGCGGCGATCACAGACGAAGAGATAGAGGTGGCATTGTTCCAGATGGGTCCAACAAAAGCGCCAGGACCAGATGGCTCCCAGCGCTGTTCTACCAGAGGCACTGGCCTCTATTACGGGAGGATGTCTGTAGGGCAGTGCGGAGTTTTCTTCAGGGAGAGACGACACCATCAAATTTTAATGACACAACTATTGTTATGATCCCAAAAGTTAACTCACCGGAGTTACTAACGCAGTTTCGCCACATTAGCCTCTGTAATGTGCTTTATAAGATAGAAACAAAGGTGTTGGCTAGTCAACTCAAAGGAATTCTGCCGGTTCTTATATCTGAGTAGGAAAGTGCATTTGTGCCAGGGAGATTGTCGGCGTTCTGGGAACGGGGGTCCCCAGACTTGCCTGCCTGCGGCCCACGGCGTGGCTAAGCCAGCGGGCCATACGGCCCATCTTCATCAACAAGGCATCCAAGACCGTCGCGAGGGTCCAAGCCTCGCGAGGCGGACGACCGAAGACCTCCTCTGGAGTGGCCTAGCCAGGCAGGCTCACGAGGAGCGGAGATATCAAGGCGGGGCAAACCTCACGAGGCTCTCGTGACGTGAGCCATGAAGAACAACACCAGGCGGGCGCCAGCGCGCGTAGCGTCCTTATTTCCTCTTTGCTGCTAAAGAGACCAGCGCAGGCGAAGAGTACCGAGGCATCAGGCAAAGGTTGCTATATTGGTGCAACGAGATCAAGACCAGGAGGACGGCAAGACGGAGGTCATCGTGGAGCCCAAGACGGCGTCACCACCAGAAGTTTTCGCAGGAGAAGACCACTTTTGTCAGGATAGCTTGTACTAGCTGTCCCCCTTCAAATTTGCGCGCTGTTGTTGGCTCCCTTCCCGCTCGATATTTGGGAAGAGGGCCAGGGCCTATATAAGTAGAGCTAGCCACCATAGTAGAGGCATCTCATCTTAGCTTGATCCAACCTGATCGAGAGCCTACCCTAGCCACAAGAACACCTCAACCTCAGGAGGTTGTTCTTCCCTTGTACTGTTCATCATCAGCCCTAGAGGCAATCCACCACCACCACACTAGAGTAGGGTATTACACCACAACGGTGCCCGAACCAGTATAAACCTCGTGTCTTTCTGTGTTGCGAGTTCGTCGAGTTTGTCCGCGAGATCTTAGCGAGCTAGGGTGTAGATCGGTAGGAGGGAAAGACTTCGCGCGCACCCCAGTGTTCGAACCTTAAGGGTTTGCCGGAACCCCACATCTGACATTTGGCGCGCCAGGTAGGGGTGCGCCGGAGCTTCTTCTCCACCAACCGGCTCGCCGACGCTCCCCAGCCACTATGTCCGGCGACTCAAGGGCCGACTCTGACTGCTGGGCAGCCAGGCCAGCCCGGGCAGCGCTGCCTGCCCATGAAGATCTCGACCCCGCACTCCAGGCGGCCCGAGCGCCGCCAAACTCCGCCTGGCGCGGGCAGCGCGGCCAGGCATCGTCCACCCTCACCCCGCGGCAAGTACGGGCTGCCGCAAGAGCAGCGAGCCATGCCGCAGCAACGGCGCCGCACTCACGACAGGAGCAAGCAAACATATGGGCAGCGCTCACCGTGGCAAGGGAGCTGCTGCGATGCAGGCTGATGGAAAGCAGCCGGGATACACTGCTGGAGCGTGTTGCCGAGCTGCTGGATGCAGCGGCGTCGGGAGCACCACCCTTCTGCTATCGACTTCCTCCTCAGGCCACTACAGGGCCGCGCGGTGAACCTCACCACATCCGCGCGCCATCAACTACGCCCGGGGGCTTCATCAACATCAGCACGGCCATCGGCGTAGGGGGCTCCGACTCCCCCATGCCGCCCGCGATAAACACGAGCGCAAGCGTCACCCTCCATGGTCCCAGCCGGATGCCACGCTACCATCCTCAGGACGCCACCCTGGGCCGAGCAACAGGGAGCGTGGGGCACCACGGCAAGGTGTTTGGGGTGACGGCCCCGGAAGCCTACGTGCCCCGCATGATGGACCAAGAGTACGCACCAGAGGACGACCCCGGCTCATTCATTGGAGAAGATTGGGGAGAGGGGGCCCTAGGAGCAGAAGCCTTCCAGGAACCAACGGAGAACTACAACGATCGCGCCGGCAACGACAACTACAGGGTACCGCTAATCTCTCAGGAACAGGCTTATGCTAACCATGGGCTGCAGATGAATCAGGTTGCAGCGTATATCGACGACCCTGGCACGGCAGCACCCGTTCCAACAAGGGAGACACGCTGCAGGCCGCCGGGAGGGAGCCAGGAGCAAGGCCCCTCCCCGTGGCGTGCGACGCCTGGCGACACCCGGAGGTAGGCCCTCTGCCGGGGAGGCCTCGACAACCCTTCCCCCGGTAGAGGACCTGTGGTCGCCGAGGGCACCGCTGGCGTCCTCTTTCCCTCCCTTGTGTCGTCCCGGTGACCTGTTGGCTCAAAGGAGGTCAAGGGTGAAGCAAGGCAGGGCCCTCGTCTGGCGATATGAAGCAAGGCCGGTACCTGTGAAGAAGTCCCAGTGCATGTGAAGCTCGCCGCCCGTGACACTCTCACGTAATAATGAGTTGGGGCTGTACACGCCCAGGAGTCTCAGGGGTGCCGGCCTCAGGCCCTAGGGCTCCCTCCCACGCCTAGTGGCAGCATTTAGCTCTGCGCTGGTGAGAAGACTTGAAGACCAGAAGACTAGACTAGGTGCCGGACGCGGCCTTTTGCTTTGGGTCTCTTTCTCTGTAGCTTTGCTTTCTGGATCTGGATTTGAGTTGAAGTTGAGTTTTTATTGATGCGCGCGGGGGGTCCTTTTCTCGTTCAAGCAATTTCTTGCCTTCTGAATCTTGTTTTGTCTGGGACTCATGTCCGTCGCTTTCCCCTCACGAGCTCCTCGCGAGCGGGACAACACAAAGCGCGCATGCCAAGTGCGCGCTAGCACTACAACTGGTGCTCAACTCTAGTGGGGCCCCTTCTGACGGGGCGACGAGCTCCGCAGGGTTCTCATAAACTCGACGCGTCACGACCCAGCTCAAAGCTGGCGCTGACTAAGGTAAACCACGACAGAGAACTCGCATCCGGATTCACGAGCTCACGAGGACACAAACTCGCATCGCATAGGAAAGTAAAAACTGCAATTTGCTTACATGAGGGGCTCCCCCTCCCAAAATGCTCTTACAAGTTTTCCAAGGGCCATGCCCGAGCTTCGTGTGCAGGATGAAACGACAGGAGAACATGGGATCAGCCAGAAATGTCGCTCGCTACATCACCCGCGGATGCGTCACTCGCGTCATCATCGTCTTCATCGGCAACGTCGCCACCGCCGGGGACGCCCCCAACGCCGTTGTCAACCACGTCGCCTTCGTCTACGGCGACCACCATCCCGTCATCTTTCGAAGTGAAGGCCCTGACCAACGCGTCCACGTTGTCTTCAACCCAACGCGCCAGGTCATCCCGGACGACCGTTGGAACGGGGGCGATGGCTGCGTTGAAATCAAAGTTGGGGTCGACATTCAGAAGGTGGCTGAAGACACGGGAGAAAGCGCGCTCAAGCAGGCCACGCCCCCTTTCCTCCACAAGCTGGCGAGCTCTGGCAGATCGAGCCTCTAGGCGCGTCACCACCTCAGTGAAGAAGATCAGATGGCGGGCATAGTCATTTGAGTGAGGGGCCGGCACCTCCACTTCGCAAATATGGCCCAGGGCGGTCTTGGCCCTGTTCCGAAGATCCTGAAGCATAGGAGCATGCTCGCGCTCCAGTGTTCGTCGTTGGAGCACTTCCTCCATGTTCTGCCGTGCAATGGCCTCAGCGTCATCAACCCGCCTATGAAGGGAACGGAGCTCGGCGTGGGCAGAGGCCATGTCCGCCTGCGCCGTAACCAGGGTGGCAGTCGTGGCCTCCACGCGCCTCTCAGCCTCATCCAACCTGGGCCTGAGGGCAGCGGCCCTGCCCGCATCCTCCGTACCCGCGAGCTTCAGCTTCAGGTCGTACCTACCCTCCAGGTCAGCGCGAACCTCGGCCACCCGGCGATTCACCTCCTCCTCAACTCCGGCCTCGCGAGCCCCGACCGCATCTTCTGCTTGAGCAACTTGACGTTCCCTCGTCTCCAGTTGCTCGAGCTCGAGGCTGCACTCCACGGCTTCCAGGGCCAGCGTCTCACCGCGCTTCCGGACCTCCTCATCCTCCGCGGGCGTCCCCCTCAGCGATGCAAGAGCGGCCCTGCGCGCCTCCACCTGCTGCTCAAGGGATGCGCTCCAGGCCTGGAGCTCCCATGCGCGTTCCTCTGCAGCCTCGCGACGGCGGTCAGCCTCGCGAGCCTCTTCCAAGGCTCGCGAGCGGGCTTCATGTGTGACCTTGAGGGACGCCTCGGCCTTCGCGTTCTCAAGGTCGCGCTGATAGTGACCGAGGTTGATGGCCACCCTCAGCTTGCGCCGCTCCTCCACCAGCCGGAGACATTCAGCCTCAAGGCGCGAGTCAACACCCGCGAGCTCTTCACCAAGTCGGCTCATCGCGCCCATCGCCTCCTGGAAGAGCTCGTGATGAACCATGCTCCGCCCATGCTCGAGCTCGAACGCTCGACCCTCCTCATCCTCCACCTCGGGGGCTGTGGGCGGGGCGCCAAGCGGCGCGCCACCCCCCGGCAGGGGGCTGGGGGCAGACGCCGCACCTGACGCCAGCTCGTCCTCGCGAGAAGCCCAAGCTGGCTGAGGCTCGCTGCTTGAAGAGGAACCAAAGATCGAAGCCAGCCAGCTGCTGCCCATGAGTGAAGGAGGAGCCTTGGGTACGCCCACCAAGCTCCACGCCAGACCATGGGGGAGGGATGGACAAGCTGCGGGCTCAGCGCGCCGCGAAGGCAGAGATGCTCCTCCGACCGACCCAGCTCCAAGGGCGGTAGGAAGACTAGGAATGCTCAAGGCAGATGGGGGAGTTGATGAAGGAGGAGGCCGCTTCTCGGGAGACGCAACAGCTTCAACGGAAGGAGCCCTGGAGAACTAACGTCAGGATAAGGAGGCTACACGCAGGAAGCCGTGGCAACAAGGTACTTACGCGTCAATGGCGATGTACTTTCGCCGCTTCAACGACCCGAAGATGTTGCTGCCGCTAGGGGATCCTTTCCTCTTGCGGAGCTCCTCGAAGTCCACACAAAGACGACCGAAACGCTGGACGTGACGGCCGGTGCGTAGCGGGGCCGAAGAAGAGCCTGGAAGGATATCTTCAGGAGGGCCCGGTTGCGGCGAACAGCCGGGCACCGTTTCACCACAACCTCCCGAGGCTCCTGGAGCCTTGGACTTGGGAGCCACATGCTGCACCTCCTCAATAATCGGCGCCTCAGGAGGGGGGTCGCAGGCCCCCGAAGACGACGCCCCAGGATCACCATTCGGCGTGTGTTCCTTAGGATTCGAGCCACCGGCCCCCGTCGGAGCTCGCTCTCCCGCACCTTCACCTGGGGTGAGCTCGGCACCGGCGGCGAAGAAGGGAACCACGACGACGGGGTTCTCGCGGGGCCCCACCAGTCCGATCGGCCGCAGCCCCCATTCGTGGAAGGAAGGCATGCTCGCTGCAAACTCATCCTTGTTCTTGCAGCGATACAGCAGGCAATTCTTCCCAGGAATTATGGCCGGCGAAGGGACACCCGTCAAGACCTTGAGCACTATTTGCCGCGTCCCAAGAGGGAGCCCAGACTCCTGGAACCTCATGTGGTCCTGACTGTTGAGCAAGGTCCACATTGAGCGAGAGTGGCGCTGAAGCGGAGCAACCCGGCGTTTGACAAACTCCTTCACCACCATCGGCGCGGTCACGCCGCCGTCCTTCAGCAGCCTCAGCCTGGCTCAGATGAGGGCAAGGCCGGGGCTCGAGAGCTTCTGGTGGCTCCAGCCGGAGTTTGGAATAGTAGGCCCCGTCGGGAGACGAAGCAGGGGGCTGAGCACGCCGGCATTGACAAACACCCATCACGTACGAAACTCGCTCATGGATGAAGGGAGCTCGAAGTCAATCCACGCGCCCGCGGTCGCAGCCACGGCCTGGAAGCTCACGCACCCCGAGCATTGCTGAGGGTCGGCCAAGTGCAATGAGAAGAAATGATGGAGGAGGGCCACCGAAGGAGCGATGCCCACCATGGCTTCGCACACGAAGGCGAAGACAGCAAGAAGAGTCGCCGATTGGGGGTCAAGATTCAGCATGCGGATCTGGTAATGCTCTAGCACCGCGTTGAGGAAGGCAGAGAAGGGAGGAATCAGGCCAGCCCAGAGGGCATCTATGAAGATTGGGACCTCAGTGGCTGCCCGAGCCATGCGAGTGCGAGACGCAGGCCAAGCCACCGTCGCTCCCCACTCGTTGAAGCTGGAAGCAAGCATCGGATGCACCTTGTCCATGGCCTCGTCGTTGAGCACCCGGGATCGGCCTAGCGCTGGCTCGACAGCCAGAGATGCGCCTGACGGAGACATTGGCTTCTTCCCCTTGTCCGCTTGTTTTGGCGCCATGGCAACAAAGCAGGGGGAGGGCAGGTCAGATCGGAGAAGGGAAGCATAGTCTCAAGGAAGTAGGGAGATTGGGGAAGCGAGGCGCAGACGACGGAGGAATAACTGTGTAGGCCGCGGGGGCCGCATAGCTAGGCGGATTCAAAGGCAGCGTGGGGAAGCGGAGATGCCCACGTCCAATCAACCGCCACGCGTCAACCAAGGCTGCAGGCTTTTGGGGCCCGCGGTGCTCCGAACTTGACCCTTGGCTTCACCGCAAAGCCAAGCCCGAGCGCACCTTGGGCCCGGGGGCTACTGTCGGCGTTCTGGGAACGGGGGTCCCCAGACTTGCCTGCCTGCGGCCCACGGCGTCGCTAAGCCAGCGGGCTGTACGGCCCATCTTCATCAACAAGGCATCCAAGACCCTCGCGAGGGTCCAAGCCTTGCGAGGCGGACGACGCGAGACGTCCTCTGGAGTGGCCTAGCCAGGCATCCTCACGAGGAGCAGAGATATCAAGGCGGGGCAAACCTCACGAGGCTCTCGTAACGTGAGCCATGACGAACGACACCAGGCGGCCGCCAGCGCGCGCAGCATCCTTATTTTCTCTTTGGTGCTAAGGAGGCTAGCGCAGGCGAAGAGTACCGAGGCATCAGGCAAAGGTTGCTATATTGGTGCAACGAGACCAAGACCAGGAGGACGGCAAGACGGAGGTCAACGTGGAGCCCAAGACGGCGTCACCACCAGAACTTTTCGCAGGCGAAGACCACTTTTGTCAGGATAGCTTGTACTAGCTGTCCCCCTTCAAATTTGCACGCCGTTGTTGGCTCCCTTCCCGCTCAATATTTGGGAAGAGGACCAGGGCCTATATAAGTAGAGCTAGCCACCATAGTAGAGGCTTCTCATCTTAGCTTGATCCAACCCGATCGAGAGCCTACCCTAGCCACAAGAACACCTCAACCTCAGGAGGTTGTTCTTCCCTTGTACTGTTCATCATCAGCCCTAGAGGCAATCCACCACCACCACACTAGAGTAGGGTATTACACCACAACGGTGCCCGAACCAGTATAAACCTCGTGTCTTTCTGTGTTGCGAGTTCGTCGAGTTTGTCCGCGAGATCTTAGCGAGCTAGGGCGTAGATCGGTAGGAGGGAAAGACTTCACACGCACCCCAGTGTTCGAACCTTAAGGGTTTGCCGGAACCCCACATCCGACAGAGATTAATCGCTAACAATGTTCTTGTAGCGTATGACTGCGTTCATGCATTATGAACCAGGAAAAGGAGGAGAGCTTTTTTGTGCGGTAAAGTTGGATATGATGAAGGCATATGATAGAGTGGAGCGGATATTCCTCGAACAGATGCTTGCTAGGTATGGTTTTGATCCAGCGTGGATTACTATGATTATGAGATGTGTTACTTCTGCAACATTTTCAGTTAATTTGAATGGAGGTCTGTCGAGGAGATTTGTACCTTCACGAGGCCTTCGGCGGGGGGATCCCCTCTCGCCATATCTCTTTCTTTTTTGTGTGGAGGGCTTCTATGCACTTTTAAAGAAGGCCCAACGGGATGGAAGCTTGAAGGGGGTGACGTTTGGCAGCACTGGCCCCCATGTGACCCACTATTGTTTGGAGATGATAGCATCATGTTCTTGGAGGGCACAAGGTAGAATATGGAGACTCTAAAGGACATTTTACAAAGATATGAGGAGGCCTCGGGACAACGTATAAACCTTCAGAAATCTGAAATTTTCTTTGGTAAAGGTTGTTTGGATGGGACAAAGAAGGAGTTGAAGCAAACTATTGGTATCGAGGAGGAGGCTCTAAGCGAGAGATACCTAAGCCTACCAACACTGGTTGGGAGGTCAAAAGATGGTATATCAAATATGTGACAGAGTGTTCGAAGGGCAAGGTGAATGGATGGAAAGGATAGGGGTTGTCCAAGAAGGCGAGAGAGGTTCTTATAAAATCGAGTCTCCAAGAAACACCTACGTTTACCATGAGTTGTTTTCACCTCACAAAGAAGATGTGCCGGAATCTGACTTCAATCTCTTCTAAATTCTGGTGGGGTGCAATGAATGGTGAACGTAAGGTACACTGGATCGCTTGGGAGAAGATGTGTGCTGCCAAAAGGGATGGGGGACTCGGCTTCCGTGACCCTGAGGCATTTAACCAAGCTCTCCTAGCAAAACAAGCTTGGAGAATTCTTCAAGTTAGTGGTTCACTATGTGCTCGAGTGCTGAAAGTACGATATTTCAGGAGGACTCAATCCTTTCTGCCACTTGTCCATCAGCGGGCTCATTCATGTTCCAGAGTATTCTTCATGGCAGAGACCTTATGAGGGAAGGACTTGTGTGGCGCATAGGTGACGGATCAAATGTAAATATCCACCATGACAATTGGATCCCGAGAGCAGGAAGCATGAAGCCGCTCGGTCAGGAATTTATATGGGGCATAATGAAAGTCAGAGATCTTCTTCTCCCCAATGGAACGGACTGGGATGCTTCTCGGGTTGATGCAATATTCACGCCAAATGATGCAGTGGATATAAAGAGGATAGCAGTGGGAGGGCCAAATTGTGATGACTTCTTGGCGTGGAACTTCACTAAAAACGGAGTGTTCACGGTGAAGTCAGCTTATCACTCGAGAATGCCCATGAATAAGACAAGGTCCGGATGGCCGGAACCCTCGACATCTACAAATAAACACAAAGGTTTCATGGTGCTTTGGGACACCTCAGCACCGGGGAAAGCTAAAGTGCATGTGTGGAGAATGGTGAGGAACGGATTGGCAGTTGGCTCGGAACTCCATCGACGAAGAATTAAACCAGGGGTGTTTTTTGTGGCACGCAGCCGGGAGGAGACGATACTCCATCATTTCTAGACGTGCCCACACTCAGCACTCTTTTGGCAGCTGTTGCTCTCGAAAATGGGAGCTATGGTGGCTAACCCACCAGAGATAATTAGATCCCAGAGTGAGCTATCGAACTGGCTATAAGGATGGTTCGCAGGTGCTGCAGAAGAGGAGAGGGAGCTGTTTATCCAAGAAATGTATGGGCTGTGGTTGGCAAGGAATGAGGCTACAGATGGGAAACATATTGCAGTCCACATGAAATAGTGAGGACTGTGTTGATAAATGGAAGGAATTGAGGGAAGTACATGCTGCAGCACCTAGGCCCCCCAAAACGATCATTCATCAAAGGTGGGAACCTCCGGAGGTGGGCTGGGTGAAGATCAATGTGGATGGAGCCGTGTCAAAGTTTGGAGAAAAGGGAGGCGGGGGAGTCTGATGAGGACATCAATACCATTGTTACACCCACAGCCCCTGCTACTATACATACTGGACCGATTACTAGAGCTCGCGCATGCCAATTAAATTACCAGGTACTTCCGTTTCTTGGTAATGATTCTAATGTTCATGAGAATATGATGCTGCCTAAATTGGATACATTTGTTTTGCTTACAAATGAAGGGCCTAGCTTGGAGAAGGATGAACATTGGAGCAAGAACAAGCATGGAGTTGATGGCATGCGCAAGGGAGACAAGTACAGAGTTTCAAGTGATGATTTCAGGACTTTGAAGCCACCATAATGAGTGCATGAAGCCTTGGACGAAATATACAAGATGCCACTTCATAATTTTTGTCCAGAGGATATTCTAGGTGTTGCGTCACCTTATTTTTGGGCCAGGCCCATGTAATTTCGAAATACTTCAATATAGGCTGTTTTTAGAGTCCGTATGTGTGGGGAAACAAGAGTTAGGGTTGGTTTCGGACCCCTCCTCCAAGGGCCACGAAATTCCCCCCTCTTCCTCCATATATACAGCCCTAAGGGCATCGTTTAGACTTTGGGTTCTATTTAGATTAAAGTTCGCCATAGCTGCAACTTCGCGTACTTCGTTTGTGTTCAACAACCAGACAAAGGCGTCACAGAACCCCACCTTGATCAATAAAGCTTTCCTCTTATATTTGCAATATCCAGATTGCAATCTTAGTTTCTTGCTTGTTCTTCGTTTGCCTGCAGGAAACAGACATTTGTGGTCAGGTTGATCGTGCTCCGCCGTGGTCAATAACCTCTCGGAGTTGGTTTAGCGATTGCTAAGGCGCGACGTCCTCGCACGTTCGTAGTCGGATCGTCAAAGTCGACTTCCTCCAAAATGATAGCCACCATCTCATCGAAAGACGGGACACCTTTGCCCCTATAAAGTGGTATCAGAGCTTCAGGTTGCTCGGTGAGATTTTACAGTTTTTCATAGTTTAGATCGAGTCTGTTCTTCATACCTCTAGTCCACAAAAAAGCCACAAAAAAATTAGGGTTAGTTCATCGTATCCGACCAGTCCGAGCCTTCGCATAGTCTTTTCAGTATTTTGCTTTGTTGAATTTGCGGTTGCTTCGTCATGTCAAGTTGCTGGTCTTAGCGTCTAGTCCCTTAGAGTTTCGAGATCTGTTTACAAGTTGTCACGCCGCCGCCGCACCATCGTCTTCGCTCCTGCCATATACCACCACCACCAACATATTCCTTACCGCTGCCATATACATCTGCCTGTCCACCACCAATCCGGGTCCACATATACATCCCCCTGTCCACCACCAATCCGAGTCCACATATACATCCGCCTGTCCACCACCAATCCGAGTTCTTTCCATATTAGGTTTGTTTTCAAGATATTTTTATTTTCTGATTTGTGGTTCCTTGTTTGAGTAGGTTTCGGAAAAAATTAGGTTTTTCTGAGTCTTTTGAGCCACGTGCCATCATAGTGATTTTTTGTCGCACTTTTTCGTCGTCGCTGACTGATGTCCGAAAAAATAGTCACAAAAATTTCATGCCCATCCTGTCATTTTGACTTGGGAAGAGTTTTTAGACACTCGCCATTATAGTGATTTTTCGCAAAAAAAAGAGGAGCGCAAAAAAAGTGTGCAAAAAAAACAAAGCGAAAAAAATTCCAGAGTGTGCTTTTCCCTAGTTTATGTGCAGCGCCGTGATTTTGTTAGTGTTCTAGGCTCACGTCTCTAGCACGGTCTAGCCTAGGACCAGCACAGTACCGTCGTTGAGCATTTATTCAACTTTGCATCTCTGAATTGATTATTGCTGACCCTTTTCCTACCATATTATAAGCCTTCCCAGCTCCACATACATCTACGTCGTGCGTTTGACTCTCCCTGGTAATCACTCTATCCAAGCTTTGAGAGTTTTGACTACACCAGTTGCTGATCACCACCTGCTGCTTGGTAAGAACTGGTAAGAATTTGAGATTTGCTTGACGGATTTGTGACGTCCCACCACCACCATTTTCTAGTAGTCTGTAGGATCATATTCTAGTGTGTTTCTATTGCTGCTAACCATGGCAGGATCACAAGTCGATGAGACTAACTGGGAGAGCATGATGAATAAGGAGTTGCATGATAAATTTCAGCAAATGTTGACTGAACAGGTGCAAGATGTGCTAAACAATTTTGAAGAGGCCATGGATAAGATAAATGGCCTTGAGAAGACGTTCGAAACAAAGCTCGTTAACAAATTTAATGAAGTGCTTGCCTGTCTTCCACCACCACCACCGGCTACACCTGCCGCACCTCTGCAACAACAACAACAACAACAACAACAACAACAACAACAACATCCACGTCGTGAAACAGCCCTCCGCCGAGCGAGCCGTGTCCCTCTTGAGCCTGGCCAAACTATTGGTGCTGCTGTTGATACTTCGGTGGCTCCTGCTGCTGATGAGGAGGATGATTATGTGGGAGATTATGACGATGACGTTGATCAAAATCAGAACTACGTGCAACCACCAGCACCAGGTCGTCCACATGCAAATAATCGCAATGGTAGGGCTGCATTCCCAGCTCAGGTACGAGATCGTTACCATCTTCCTAAATTGAAATTGAATATTCCATCATTTGAGGGTAGATACGTTCCTGATATATATCTTACTTGGGAGTTAGAAACCGAACAACGTTTTACATGTTTAGAATATCCCGAGGAGAGACGTGTTGCTGCTGCACTTTGTGCTTTCACTAGTTTTGCTTGTGTGTGGTGGTCCGAACATCGTAGATTATATCCGAATAATATTCGAACTACTTGGGCTGCTTTGAAAACTGTTATGCGTACTCGTTGGGTTCCACCATATTATCAACATGAATTACTTCACAAATTGCAGCGTTTAAGACAAGGAAAAATTCTGTAGAGGAATATTATTAGGAATTACAAACTGGCATGATTAGATGTGGTATTGTTGAGGATAATGAAGCTATGCTTGCACGTTTTATGGGTGGATTAAATAGTGAGATTCAGAACATTCTAGAGTATAAGGAGTATAATAATATCACTCGTTTATTCCATCTTGCTTGTAAAGCTGAACGTGAAGTGCAGGATTGATAGGCATTGGTGCGAACTAACTTTTCTGCAGGTCGACCTTCATCATGCACACCACGTGCATCCTCTACTTCCACTGCACCATCACCTCCATCAGGTGCCACCTCATACCGTGATACAAGAAAGCAGGCACAACCACCACTATCTGCGAAGAGCACACCTGCTGGGCCTACACAGAGCTCTTCTTCTTCCATGGCATCAACAGGGCACACAAGTGATATTATTTGTCGTCGTTGTAAGGGAAGAGGTCATTATGCGAGAGAATGCAAATCTCAGTGTGTGATGATTGCTACTGAGGATGGTGGGTATGAGTCCGCTAGTGACTATGATGAGGAGACTTTGGCTCTTATTACACGTGAAGAACACGATGGAGATGATTCTGACCATGAGACGCAATACATGGCTCCTAAAGACGCTGACAGGTATGAATGTTTAGTTGCTCAACGTGTTTTGAGTGTGCAGGTCACACAAGCTGAGCAAAATCAGAGGCATAATTTGTTCCATACAAAGGGAGTTGTGAAGGAACGTTATGTTCGCGTCATCATAGATGGAGGGAGCTGCAACAACTTGGTTAGCATGGAGATGGTGGAGAAGCTATCTCTCACCACAAGACCACATCCACATCCTTACTGCATTCAATGGTTCAACAACCGCGACAAGGTTAAGGTAACACGTACTATTCGTGTGCATTTTAGTATCTCTACATATGCTGATTATGTTGATTGCGATGTGGTACCTATGCAAATATGTTCCTTATTACTTGGTAGACCATGGCAATTTGATAAAAATTCTGTACACCATGGTAGAAACAATCAGTATACTCTTGTTCACAAGGATAAAAATATTACTTTGCTTCCTATGACTCCTGATTCCATTTTGAAAGATGATATTAATAGAGCTAATAAAGCAAAACAGGAGAAAAATAAGAGTGAAAATCATATTGTGGCAAAAGAATTTGAGAAACAAATGAAACCTAATAATAAACCATCTAGTGTTGCTTCTGAAATTAAATTGAAAAGTGCATGTTTACTTGCCACAAAATCTGATATTGATGAGCTAGATTTCAGCAAATTTGTTTGCTATGCTTTTGTGTGCAAAGAGGGAATATTTTCATTCGAGGACGTGCCTTCCTCTTTGCCGCCTGCTATCACTAACATTTTGCAGGAGTTCGCTGACGTCTTTCCACAAGACATGCCACCGGGATTACCACCTATTCGAGGGATTGAGCATCAAATTGACTTAATTCCTGGTGCATCGCTACCCAACCGTGTACCATACCGTACCAATCCAGAGGAGACGAAGGAGATTATGCATCAAGTACAGGAGCTTCTCGACAAATGTTATATACGTGAATCTCTTAGTCCTTGTGTTGTTCCTATTATACTAGTGCCTAGAAATGATGGTACGTCACGTATGTGTGTTGATTGTAGAGGCATTAATAATATTATTATTCGTTATCGTCATCCTATTCCTAGGCTAGATGATATGCTTGATCAATTGAGTGGCTCTACAATATTCTCCAAAGTTGATTTGTGTAGTGGATACCATCAAATTCGTATGAAACTGGGAGATGAATGGAAAACAGCATTTAAAACTAAGTTTGGTTATTATGAGTAGTTAGTCATGCCTTTTGGGTTAACTAATGCACCTAGTACTTTCATGAGACTAATGAATGAAGTTTTACATGCTTTCATTGCACGATTTGTGGTAGTCTATTTTGATGATATACTGATTTATAGCAAATCTTGGGAAGAACATTTGGAACATTTACGTGTTGTTTTTATTGCACTACGTGATGCACGTTTGTTTGGTAACATTGGGAAATGCACCTTTTGTACCGACCGAGTATCTTTTCTTGGCTATGTTGTTACTCCACAGGGAATTGAAGTTGATAAAGCCAAGATTGAAGCTATTGAGAGTTGGCCGCAGCCCAAAACGGTCACACAAGTGAGGAGTTTTCTTGGACTCGCTGGTTTCTATAGGCGTTTTGTGAGAGATTTTGGCACCATTGCTGCACCTCTCAATGAGCTTACAAAGAAGGATGTGCCTTTTGTTTGGGGTACCGCACAGGAAGAAGCCTTCATGGTATTGAAAGATAAGTTGACACATGCTCCTTTACTCCAACTTCCTAATTTTAGTAAGACTTTTGAGCTTGAATGTGATGCTAGTGGAATTGGATTAGGAGGTGTGTTATTACAAGATGGCAAACCTGTTGCATACTTTTCTGAAAAATTGAGTGGGCCTAGTCTGAACTATTCTACTTTTGATAAAGAATTATATGCTCTTGTTCGGACCTTAGAAACATGGCAACATTATTTAGGGCCCAAAGAATTTGTTATACATTCTGATCATGAATCTTTGAAACACATTAAAAGTCCAGCAAAACTAAACCGTTGACATGCTAAATGGGTTGAATTCATTGAGACTTTCCCTTATGTCATTAAACACAAGAAGGGTAAACAAAATGTTATTGCTGATGCATTGTCTCATCGTTATACTATGCTTTCATAACTTGACTTTAAAATATTTGGTTTGGAGACCATCAAAGATCAATATGTGCATGATGCTGAATTTAAAGATGTATTGCAGAATTGTAAAGAAGGTAGAACATGCAACAAGTTCGTCGTTAACGACGGATTTGTGTTTCGTGCTAACAAGCTATGCATTCCAGCTAGCTTCGTTCGTCTTTTGTTGTTGCAGGAGGCGCATGGAGGAGGACTAATGGGACACTTTGGCGTGAAGAAGACGGAGGATATACTTGCTACACATTTCTTTTGGCCAAAGATGAGACGGGATGTTGAGCGTTTTGTTGCTCGCTGCACTACATGTCAAAAAGCTAAGTCACGACTCAACCCTCATGGTTTATATATGCCTTTGCTTGTACCTAGTGTTCCTTGGGAGGATATATCTATGGACTTTGTTTTAGGTTTACCTCGAACAAAGGGGAGGGATAGCATACTTTTTGTCGTGGATAGGTTCTCGAAAATGGCACACTTTATACCATATCATAAAAGCGATGATGTTGTTAATGTTGTTGATTTGTTCTTTCATGAAATTATTCGCTTGCATGGTGTGCCAAATACTATTGTTTCAGATCATGATACTAAATTTCTTAGCCACTTTTGGAGATGTTTATGGGCTAAGTTGGGGACTAAAATGCTTTTTAGTAGTACTTGTCACCCCCAAACTGATGGACAAACTGAAGTAGTCAATAGAACATTGTCTACTATGCTTAGGGCTGTTTTGAAGAATAATAAGAAAATGTGGGAAGAATGCTTGCCTCATATTCAATTTTCTTATAACCATTCATTGCATTCTACTACTAAGATGTGCCCTTTTGAAATTGTGTATGGTTTCCTACCTCGTGCACCTATTGATTTGTTGCCTCTTCCATCTTCGGAGAAGGTTAATTTTGATGCTAAACAACATGCTGAGTTGGTTTTAAAAATGCATGAGTTAACTAAGGAAAACATTGAGCATATGAATGCTAAATATAAACTTGTGGGAGATAAGGGTAGAAAACATGTTGTGTTTGCACCTGGAGATCTTGTTTGGTTACATTTGGGTAAGTATAGATTTCCTGATTTGCGCAAATCAAAGCTAACGCCACGTGCTGATGGCCCTTTTAAGGTATTAGAGAAAATAAATGATAATGCATATAAACTTGAGCTGCCTGCAGATTTTGCGGTTAGTCCCAATTTTAACATTGCAGATTTGAAGCCTTATTTGGGTGAGGAAGATGAGCTTCCGTCGAGAACGACTTTATTTCAAGAAGGGGAGGATGATGAGGACATCTATACAATTGTTACACCCACAGCCCCTGCTACTATACATACTAGACCGATTACTAGAGCTCGTGCACGCCAATTAAATTACCAGGTACTCTCATTTCTTGGTAATGATTCTAATGTTCATGAGAATATGATGCTGCCTAAATTGGATACATTTGTTTTGCTTACAAATGAAGGGCCTAGCTTGGAGAAGGATGAACAATTGAGCAAGAACAAGCATGGAGTTGATGGCATGCGCAAGGGAGACAAGAACCGAGTTTCAAGTGATGATTTGAGGACTTTGAAGCCACCATAATGAGTGCATGAAGCCTTGGATGAAATATACAAGATGCCAGTTCGTAATTTTCGTCCAGAGGCTATTCTAGGTGCTGCGTCACCTTATTTTTGGGACAGGCCCATGTTATTTTGAAATACTTCAATATAGGTTGTTTTTAGAGTCCGTATGTGTGGGGAAACAAGAGTTAGGGTTGGTTTCGGACCCCTCCTCCAAGGGCCACGAAATTCCCCCCACCCCCTCCCTCTTCCTAGCCCTTAGGGCATCGTTTAGACTTTGGGTTTTGTTTATATTAAAGTTCGCCATAGCTGCAACTTTATGTACTTCGTTTGTGTTCAACGACCAGACAAAGGCGTCACGGAACCCCACCTTGATCAATAAAGCTTTCCTCTTATATTCGCAATATCTAGATTGCAATATTAGTTTCTTGCTTGTTCTTCGTTTGCCTGCAGGAAACAGACCTTCGTGGTCTGGTTGATCGTGTTCCGACGTGGTCAATAACCTCTCGGAGTTGGTTTGGCGATTGCTAAGGCCTCGACGTCCTCGCACGTTTGTAGTCGGATCGTCAAAGTCGACTTCCTCCAAAACGATAGCCACCATCTCATCGAAAGACGGGATACCTTTGCCCCTATCAGAGTCGTTTTACGTGATCAGAATGGGGCGTTCATAGCCGGTGCCTGCCATTATTTTCCTCATGTTGCTGATTCAGAAGCTGTTGAAATCCTTGCATGCAAGAGAGCGTTGCAAGTGGCTAGAGATTGTAATGTCAGTAAGTTGCACCGTGAGTTGGACAGTCTGACGGTGGTGAAGATGATCAATGAACCAACCAGAAACCTGAGCGCCGTTGGACTTTGGATTGGGGAGGTGAAGGAAATGGTCAGATCCTTTGAAGATGCAAAGGTAACGTGGGTGCGATGCTCGTCGAATAATGCTGCACATAAGGTAGCATGAGTGGGGGTAGGGGATGAAATATGTAATGTGTGGCTTATGGTTCCTCCGGACTCTATTCTAGATGTACTTGCGGATGAAATCCCGAACCTTAATATTTGAATAAAGTAGAACATTTACCCTTCAGAAAACAGGCACGATCAACACGTCCTCCCTTTTCCTTTTTTTCGCTCTCTCTCTCTCTTCCTTCGGTTCTTCAATTTCCTCTCTCCTTATTTACCGCGAAAAGGACCAAGTCGAAAAGCAAAAATGGATCAGAACTCTCTTTTTTACAAGGAAACGTCCAGATTATGGAAACCTCCAACAGAATTTTGTGCTTCATTTTTTCAACGGAACTTGTTTTCTTTTCAACTCTCTGTTAGGAAACGACCTTCAGAAAAGCAAATCTGCATGGAACTCCTTCTAAGCTGAGCAAAAAGAAAAATAAATCGCAGCCTATTATTTCGTGATTTCCAAGGGAGCAAGGATAATCTTAACCTTCTCTTTCCTTTTAAATATCTTTTTCAAAGTCTGTCTCCCTCACGTTTTGCACCCAGCAAGGAAATAATATGTTTCATTACTTTCTCTTTCCTTCTCTCTCCTTCACTTTCCTTCTTTTACTTTTCACTTTTTGTCCTGGCCGATCCAATCTCTCTTTCTTTGCTTTTTTTGCGAACTCCAAATGTGGAAACAACAAAATCTCCTTAATTGAAGTGCAGATTTCTTTTCAAATACTTATCCCCTTCCAAAATCAAACAACCCACGCGGGATTACTTCAAAAATGCAATAGATTTGTTCTGTTTTCTCTCTCTTTCTCTCCAGAGGAAAGAGATCTCACACTTTCCAACTATGGTATCTCTTCTCTCTCCTAACGTGATCTCCTTCTATTTTCTTTCTTGTCAACCTTTAACTTCCAAAGGAAAAAAAGTTATGCAATGAAACAAACCGATGGATACTTGCGTACTAGTAATTGTTTTCCTTGAAATTCTATGGCAGCACGGAAAAATTCCAAAATCAAAACCAATCTGCACTTTTTTCGATCTCTCCAAGATGAACAGTACACATCTCTTGTATGTTGATCTCTGTCGGATGTGGGGTTCCGGCAAACCCTTAAGGTTCGAACACTGGGGTGCACGTGAAGTCTTTCCCTCCTACCGATCTACACTCTAGCTCGCTAAGATCTCGTGGACGAACTCGACGAGCTCGCAACACAGAAAGACACGAGGTTTATACTGGTTTGGGCCACCGTTGTGGTGTAATACCCTACTCCAGTGTGGTGGTGGTGGATTGCCTCTAGGGCTGATGATGAACAGTACAAGGGAAGAACAGCCTCCTGAGGTTGAGGTGTTCTTGTGGCTAGGCTCTCGATCGGGTTGGATCAAGCTAGGATCAGATAAGGTGAGACCAGCTCATCCCCCCTCTTTGGTGGCTAGCTCTACTTATATAGGCCCTGGTCCTCCTCCCAA
Source organism: Aegilops tauschii subsp. strangulata (assembly GCF_002575655.3). NCBI lineage: Eukaryota > Viridiplantae > Streptophyta > Magnoliopsida > Poales > Poaceae > Aegilops > Aegilops tauschii. The sequence continues at coordinate 175,706,582 of NC_053039.3, forward strand.
ATATCGAGCGGGAAGGGAGGCAACAACGGAGGCAAATTTCAAGGGGGGCAGCTAGTACAAGTTATCCTGACAAAAGCGGTCTTCGCCTGCGAAAAGCTCTGGTGTTGACGCTATCTTGGGCTCCACGATGACCTCCATCTTGCCGTCCTCCTAGTCTTGGTCTCGTTGCACCAATATAGCAACCTTTGCCTGATGCCTCGGTACTCTTCGCCTGCGCTGGCCTCCTTAGCACCAAAGAGGAAATAAGGACGCTGCGCGCGCTGGCGCCCGCCTGGTGCCGTTCGTCATGGCTCACGTCACGAGAGCCTCGTGAGGTTTTGCCCCGCCTTGATATCTCCGCTCCTCATGAGCCTGCCTGGCTAGGCTACTCCAGAGGAGGTCTTGCGTCGTCTGCCTCGCGAGGCTTGGACCCTCGCGAGGGTCTTGGATGCCTTGTTGATGAAGATGGGTCGTACGACCCACTTGCTTAGCCACGCCATGGGCCGCAGGCAGGCAAGTCTGGGGACCCCCGTTCCCAGAACGCTGACAGTACCCCCCGGGCCCAAGGTGCGCTCGGGCTTGGCTCCGCGGCGAAGCCAAGGGTCTAGTTCGGAGCACCGCGGGCCCCAAAAGCCTGCAGCCTCGGTTGACGCGTGGCGGTTGATTGGACGTGGGTGTCTCTGCTTCCCCACGCTACCTCGGCAACTGCTTGACCTGACAAAAGGCTGGCGCAGGCAGCACTTGCCTTCATTGCTTCTTCCTTGCCTCGCTCCAGATCCCCTTTCTTGCTCCTCGCCACCGCTACCTCCAGATCCGCTCCAATCTCATCCTGCACCCGCAGTCCATGGCGCCGCGCAAAGTCAAGACTTCCTCAGCACCGGCTTGGTATGAGCCGGCCTTGGAGGCGCCCACCGTCACGGAGAAAAGCCTCGCCTCCGTGCGCCTGCTGACGGCGGGCGAAAGCAATGAGTGGGGGGCGACTGAGCTCCGGCTTGCCTCCGACGTGTCGGAGCCCGAGGGAAGCACCTTCTTCCCCTTCTTCTCGAGCGGTGTCGCCGTCGGGTTGGTTCCTCCCTTCTCTGATTTCTTTTATGAAGTCCTCGACCACTACGGTCTGTAGGCGTTGCATCTCCATCCCAACTCTGTCCTCCTCCTGTCCATCTTCGCCTACTACTGTGAGGCGTACCTGGGCGTGATGCCGTCCGTGGCATTGCTTCGCCATTTCTTCTTCCTTCGTGTCAGCGAGGGTCACATCTCCGGATGTGCTAAATTCGTCGCATGCGGCAAGGCCAACTCGATCTCAAGCACCGGGAAGAGGGCCGACAACATTCGATCCAAATGGGTCATGATGGATGCCCAGCGTGCCGATCCGCGCCTGGCGTTGCTGACGGAGGTGCCTCGGCAGGGCAAGGGGTGGCCCAAGGCGGAGCTTGTTGACAAGCGGGCATCGTCAGTGTTGGTGCAGATGATGACCGACCTGAAGTCGGGCAACGCGAGGGCGACCAAGATAACGGGGGCGATGCTCCTGAGGGAGTTCTTGATGCTGCGGGTTGCCCCGCTCCAGGCGCGCGCGCCCCCTCTGGGAGCTTGAAGAAGAGGAGAACAAGACCCGCCTGAGGCCAGAGGACCTGCCTGGCGATGAATTGGACGCCATCCTGCGCCTCATAGTCGGGGACAACCAGGAGTACCCGCCGAGCGCCTTCGTTCCCCTGTTCCAACACAGGGACCGGGAGGAATTCGTCGCCTCCAGACCTACTTTTGATGCGCGCGGGCTAGTGCCGCCGGCGCTTCCGGGAGCTCCTACGGCGCAGAAACCGGTGGAGGTATCTTCTGGCGAGTCCCGCGGAGGGGGGAGAGGAGGTGGACTCGGAGAATACCCTGGAAGAGGTGGGGAGACTTCCCCTCTAAGCAAGGCCGAGATTCTCCGCGCCCTTCCTGATGATGCCAAGGTCGACGCCCGCCAAGGGGAGAGGGAGCCGCCCCTCATCCCGACGAAGGGTAGGTCATCGCTGGTGGCCCGTGGTGCCGCCTCCGCCCTGGCACCTCCTGGGGCTGGATCGGGTTCTGCCTCCATACCGCCTGCTGCTGCCGGGACCCGAACGCCTGCTCCTCAGGTCCCGAAGCTGTCAGGCTTCAAGCTTCCCAAGCGGTCAGTGGAATACATCGCAGTGGATCGGTAAGTGTCTTAAGCTTCGCCTTGTCCATGTTTGTACTCGTCGTTTCCTGATACTCGCCCTTGGTTGATCAGGCCGACATCTTCGGCGAAGAAGAGGAAGGAAGACGTCGCGGCCGTGCCTCCCGCGGAGAAAGGAGGCAACAGCGCCCGCATCTCCCCAGCCCAATCGTCCTCGCGAGGCCAAGTGGAGCACCGCCGCGTGGAATCAGCCCCCATGGCCCCGCTGGCTCCGGAGGTGCCGGTACTTGGCGCGGGTGACGAGGTCCCAGCTGTTCCGGAACCCGTGGTCTCCCAAGCCCTGGCGACGATGTCGCTTCCTCCCACTGCTGCACCTCCACTCCCTGGTTCTTCTGCTCCTGTTGCCGTCTTGGCGCGTGCCCTTTCGGAGATGACCTAGCTGCAGGCGGATCTCTTGAGCACGGACCCGCGCCTGGTGGCCGGGCGTCTGGAGTTGGCCTCTAGCTGGCTTCACTCTGACCTAGCAGTTCGCGCGGGGCTGGGCCAGGCTGCTGCGGCTTCCGAGAAGGAGAAGCAAGGAGCCGCCAGCGCTGCAGCCGATCGTGAGGCGGTGCTCAAAGACGCCAAGGCCGCCCGTGACCACTGGCAAGTGCTGGAGGGCGAGTTGCAGAGCCTGCGCCAAGCACACCGAAGAGGTGCGCTGCCGCCAAGCGAAGGAGGAGGAGATGAAGGCCCGGGAGGAAGCCGTCAAGAACCGTGATGCTGAGCTGGCGGAGCTGGGGAAGAAGCTGGCCGCTGAGCGCAACCGGTTAGAAGAGTTGGAGCAAAAGATGGGGACGAGGGAGGCCGATCTTGATGCCAAGGCGCGAGTCCTGGACGAAGACCGCGTGGCCTTTGCGGATCTCGAGAAGAGATCTCGCAAGGCGCTGAAGACGCTTTACGAGCACGGCCTGGAGAAGCCTCTGGACACTGACGAGGACGGCCCCGCCCAGCTGCTTCCTGTCATGGTGAAGGCGCTTGAGGAGGTCGTTGATGGTCTCGGTCCCATGGCGGAGGCAGAAGCTCGCGTCCTGTCTTCAGCCGCGGTGACTCGCGTCTTTAGCCACCTGCACCTTCGCGGCCCCAACACTTGCCTTGACGAGCTGCTGGAGCCTATAGCTGAAGGCCAATGCGAGGCGGCTGCCGCGACCGTGCAAGATCAGGTGGGGGCCTTGCTAAGCAAGTTCCGCGGCTTTGTCTCTGCTCCTCTGTCCGGCAATGTCATCGACCTTGCAGCTGGTGGTGAAGGTGAAGACAAAATTGCTCACGGGGGAGCACCTTCCGCAGGCGACGGTGACGTCTAGAGGTGACCCGCGGCCATTCTTCCCGTTCCGTTCCTGCAACATGTATGAGGCCTCGTGGAGGCGTTTAGACTTTTCATTTGGTATTGTGAGGACAATATGCTTGTAATATTTGCTTCGAGATTTTGCGATTTCCTTCCTATTTGCTTTGCGTTCTGCGTCGGCAGAGCCCGACCCCGCGTATACCTCAACCGCCATTGGGCCGACCGGAGACGGACCAAGGAGTGAGGGGCTACGTGACCAGTTAGGCTCCTGAGTCGCGATGCTCAGGAGTCCCCCTTGACGTGCAAATAGCATATAGGGAGAGTTCGTGAGGATAGATTAATGTTCTACGTCTGCAGAGCCCGGCCCCGCGCATACCTCAACCGCCGTTGGGCCGACCAGAGACTAGGACGGACCAAGGAGTGAGGGGCTACGTGACCAGTTAGGCTCCTGAGTCGCGATGCTCAGGAGTCCCCCTTGACGTGCAAACAATTTCCATACCTGCCCTCGTCGAGGCCTCGGGAGGGGCGCGCGATGCCCATGTCTGGGGGACCTGGTTCGGTGGCGTGCGCTTGGGCGTGACCCAAGCGCAGCTCCCGTGCCCAGCCCCCTTGTGCGGCTCTCCCGAGGGGAGGCATTGTGGTGAGGCTGGGCGCTGAGCTCTGGGCTCCCTGAGGTTGGTACGACCGGGGGGCCGCCCTCAGTTGTTTATCACCAGCGTGGAGCATAGTGCTTCCGCTTGTGCATGGGCATAGCCGCTCCTCGGCAGTGTCGACAGCCAGTGCGGAGCATGGTGCTTCCACTTGGGCGTGGGATGGGGGCCCCCCTCCGGGAGGAGCCCCCGGGGCGTGTACAGCCCCGCCCTGACACGTGCCTTGCAAGGCAAGGTTGCGAGGTGTATCTGGGCACTCGTGGGCCAGCGCGGGAATCACGAGGCCCTACCTCAAGGCGGGTTGCGCCTGGTCTTGAGTCTTGGTGACTGTATGTCCCTGCAAGGCGGTTAGATGCAAGCACTCTACGTCCTCAAGCCCCGGCCCTCGAGCGAGCTTAGCCGCCGCTGGTATGCCAGGTCACGATGCCGTGGTCAAGGCCAGGGGGTGAGGGCTGGAGAGCCAGTAAGAGCGGCAAACCCTTAAGGTTCGAACACTGGGGTGCGCGCGAAGTCTTTCCCTCCTACCGATCTACGCTCTAGCTCGCTAAGATCTCGCGCACGAACTCGACAAACTCGCAACACAGAAAGACACGAGGTTTATACTGGTTCGGGCCACCGTTGTGGTGTAATACCCTACTCTAGTGTTGTGGTGGTGGATTGCCTCTAGGGCTGATGATGAACAGTACAAGGGAAGAACAGCCTCCTGAGGTTGAGGTGTTCTTGTGGCTAGGCATCCAAGATCATCTGAGGTTGAGGTGTTCTTGCGTCTCGTACGACCCATCTTCATCAACAAGGCATCCAAGACCCTCGCGAGGCGGACGACGCAAGACCTCCTCTGGAGTAGCCTAGCCAGGCAGGCTCATGAGGAGCGGAGATATCAAGGCGGGGCAAAACCTCACGAGGCTCTCGTGACGTGAGCCATGACGAATGGCACCAGGCGAGCGCCAGGCGGGCGCCAGCGCGCGCAGCGTTCTTATTTCCTCTTGGTGCTAAGGAGGCCAGCGCAGGCGAAGAGTACCGAGGCATCAGGCAAAGGTTGCTATATTGGTGCGACGAGACCAAGACCAGGAGGATGGCAAGATGGAGGTCATCATGGAGCCCAAGACGGAGGTCTTGATGATGATGATGAGGGGGGATGAGCTGGTCTCACCTCATCTGATCTTAGCTTGATCCAATCGGATCGAGAGACGCGCACAAGCTTGTACGCACAAGAACACCTCAACCTCAGGAGGCTGTTCTTCCCTTGTACTGTTCATCATCAGCCCAAGAGGCAATCCTCCACCACCACACTGGAGTAGGGTATTACACCACAACGGTAGCCCGAACCAGTATAAACCTCGTGTCTTTCTATGTTGAGAGTTCGTCGAGTTCGTCCGCGAGATCTTAGCGAGCTAGGGCGTAGATAGGTAGGAGGGAAAGACTTCACGCGCACCCCAGTGTTCGAACCTTAAGGGTTTGCTGGAACCCCACATCCAACATTTGGCGCACCAGGTAGGGTTGCTCAGGAGTCCCCCTTGACGTGCAAACAATTTCCATACCTGCCCTCGCCGAGGCCTCGGGTGGGGCGCGCGACGCCCAGGTCCAGGGGACCTGGTTGGGTGGCGTGCGCTTGGGCGTGACCCGAGCGCAGGCCCCGTGCCCAGCCCCCTTGTGTGGCTCTCCCGAGGGGATGCATTGTGGTGAGGCTGGGGGGTGAGCTCTGGGCTCCCTGAGGTCGGTACGACCGTGGGGCCGCCCTCAGTTGTTTATCACCAGCGCGGAGCATAGTGCTTCCGCTTGTGCACGGGCATAGCCGCTCCTCGGCAGTGTTGACAGCCAGCGCAGAGCATGGCGCTTCCACTTGGGTGTGGGATGGGTGCCCCCCTCCGGGAGGAGCCCCCGGGGCGTGTACAGCCCTGCCCTGACACATGGCTTGCACGGCAGGGCTGCGAGGTGTATCTGGGCACTCGTGAGCCAGCGCGGGACTCACGAAGCTCTTCCTCAAGGCGGGTTGCGCCTGGTCTTGAGTCTTGGTGACATTATGTCCCTGCAAGGCGGTTAGATGCAAGCACTCTACGTCCTCAGGTCCCAGCCCTCGAGCGAGCTCAGCCGCTGCTGGTATGCTAGGTCGCGATGCCGTGGTCAAGGCCAGGGGTTGAGGGCTGGAGAGCCAGTAAGAGCTCCTCAGTCGCGATGCTCAGGAGCCCCCCTTTTAACATGCAAGCGAATTGCATAGGATGAACAGACCCGTGGCGGGTGGCAATCGAGCGGCGATAGCCGTTGGCAGGTTAAGCATGGAGAGCAGGTCAGCTTGGATAAATGCAGGAAGATACATGCCACCGGGTCCGGCCCGAGCGGCTTGGGGATGATGCAGCCCGAGGGGCGCCCCCAACAAGGTAAGCTAAAGACATAAGCAAAAGGGATACATGCCGCAGGGACAGACCTACGCGGCCTGGGAATAATGTAGCCCGAGGGGCGCTCCCAGCTAAACGAGCTTGGAAGATGTCACCTGGTTCTGTAGACGAAGTAGAGTTGGTGCAGCTGAAGTCGTGCGTTGAAGAAATGACTCCTCATGAGCCACCGGGACCCTGAGCCTCGGGAGGCTCTGGGGGCTCGGGAGGTTCCCTGAAAACCGTCTCCATCTCCTCCAGGACGGCGTGGTACCTGGCCTCCTGAGTCACCAGGACACGCCGCCAGTCGCGCTAATAAGCTGACGCCACGCTCGGCAAGCCGAAGGGCATGCGAACGTAGCTGTGTGGTGGGCCCTCGCAGCGGCCCACACGCGATGGTCAGAAGCGCTCCTGAGATGCGGCCCTGTTGATCCCGAGGACGTCGATGCAGACACGCAACCCAGCATCCTCGTGAGAGGCTGTCGCCGCGCATGGCCCTTGCATCTTGTTGTTCCTGAGTGGTGGGCACTCCCTGCCCTATGCTCTCCTGAGGGTCACGTGCCGCGAAGCACGCCTCCAAGTGGTGCCCAAGCGCCTCCCTCGTGAGGTTGGCAAGGTCAGAGGCCCTCTAGAAGAGATCCCCCGAGCCCTACCTGAGGAGGGCACCGGGCGCGCTTTCCTATGCGATGGAGGGAGGCGCCCCTGGGACGGGCGCAGATCCTGACGAGGCTCCTGCCGCGTCGCCATCCTCCTGAGGTCCCGCTCGGCGCGGCTGCTTCCTCCTGGGAACGGTCTCCGGAGGGCCTTCGCTTCTGCTGTCGGGGTCGTCGATCGCTGCGGCTTGAAAGGCGCGCTCAAGGGAGTACACCGCATCCCTCTCCTCACATGGGACCGTGATGATTCCTCCGCTTCCTGGCATCTTAAGAACGTTGTAGCAGTGATGAGTGACTGGCATGAACTTGGCCAGGGCTGGATACCCGAGGATAGCATTATATGGCAGGCGGATGTGCGCGACGTCGAAGTCGATGAGCTCGGTGCGGTAGTTCTTGCGCTCCCCGAAGGTGACAGGCAGGCGGACCTGCCCTATTGGTGTGGTGGAACCGTCGGTCACTCCTGAGAAAGGCTTGGTGGGCTGGAGTTGTTCATATGGCACTTGGAGGTTGTCGAACGTGTCGACGGACAGGACGTTGAGCCCTGCGTCGCCGTCGATGAGGGTCTTGGTGACCTACACATTGCTGATGACTGGGGAACACATCATAGGGAGGGAGCCAGCGGTGGCTGCGCATTTGAGCTGACCCGCCGAGTTGAAAGTGATGGCGCATTGGGACCACTTAGGCGGGCGCGTGGCCTCGAGCTTGGGGAGCACCGCGTTCACCTCGAGAGCGAACTGTTTGAAGATGCGCTGAGAGGCTGGGCCTGGGCGCCGCCCAAGATGCAGGCAATTGCACGCGGCTCCTGGAAGCCCCCAGCCCCCTCGTCCTGGTGGTGGTAGTCGTTCCTTCTTGGTGGCGGCAGCGTGGGAAGACCGGTGTTGCCCTGGGGGCGATCCTCACGAGGCGGGTCCCTCCAGGCGCCCTCGCGAGGTTGGTCCTGCCAGCGGTCCTCACGAGGCCGGTCGCGCCACTCCTGGCGCGGGCCACGGTCATCCCAGCGTCTGCCTCCACGTCCTCCTCCGCGGCCGTAGCACCGGTCATTGCGCTCGGGGCGTCGACCATAGCGTCCTTCTCGTATGGCTCTGAGCTCCTGACAGTCGCTAGTGTTGTGGGTGTCCAGGTTGTGGAAGGCGCAGAACGGTCGGCTGTTCTTGGATGACTCGGGCTGATCTCTGCTCCGCTTGGTGTCGGGCTCCGCTGCGAGCACCACCGCCTCCTTGCGCTTCACATCCTTGGTCTTGGATTTCTTCTCCTCTGCGCCTGTGGCTGGCAGCTCGAGGAGAGAAAGGCGCCCCTCTTCAGCTCTTGCGCACTTGGTCGCTAGGTTGAATAGCTCTTGAGATGTGTAGAGCTCCTCGTGGATGCCGAGCTCTTCCTTCATCTTGACGTCGCGGACGCCGTCAGAAAACGCGGAGATGATGGCCTCGTCTGTGACCTTGGGGATCTTGAGGCGGGTGTTGTTGAAGTGCTGGATGTACTTCTGGAGGGTCTCTCCTGGTTGCTGCTTGACGCGGCGCAGGTCACCCGCGGCCGGCGGGCGGTCGCGAGTGCCCTGGAAGTTGGCGACGAAGCGGTCGCGCATCTCGTCCCAGGAGGAGATCGAGCCGTGCTGCAGGTTCAGGAGCCAGGAGCGGGCTCCATCCTTGAGAGCCATGGGAAACCAGTTCGCCATGACTTTTTCGTCGCCGTTGGCCGCTTCGATGCTCAGCTCATAGAGCTGCAGGAACTCTGCGGGGTCGGCGGTGCGGTCGTAGCGAGGAGGCAGATCCGGCTTGAACTTGCCTGGCCAGGCGACGCTACGCAGCTCGGGGGTGAAGGCGCGGCAGCCGGCCATGGTTGCCGGGGCCCGCTTCGGAGGTGGAGCTTGGTCTTGGCGAGGTCCACGCTGCGCCGCTGCGGGCGGCGCGCGGTCTTGACGAGGTGGCGCGGGGAGCGCAGGTGCAGCTTCTCGCGGTCGCGGGATTTCTTGGCAGCTTCTCTCTTCGCACGCGGGCGCCGGGCGCGGCGGATCACGCTGCGGAGCCGCGTGCCTTGGTGCCAAGGCGCCGTCTTAGGGCTGAGGTGGTGGAGGTACGCCATGAGCCCCGTCGCCTGCGGCTGGTTGAGGTGGAGGCAGAGAGTGGGACGGCGCCGGAGAGCCCCCTGCGGCGCGGACCAGCTCGGTGACGCGGTCGAGCCACTCAACGGGGCAGTAGCGTAGGAGCTCGTTCGCCGTGAGGAGCGCGGTGCGCGTGAGACGAAGAACCGGCAGGGGTCAGTGATGGAGTAGCGGTGCGGCCGTCCTGCCACACCGAAGGATGCAGCGAGGACGCCTGCTGCTCGTTCCTGCCGGGTCGGTGGCAGCGTTGGCGGCGGGAGACGGAGAACGACGAGGTGGCCTGCCAAAGGGAGCCGTCTGAGCGACGCGGGCGGTGAGGGCAGCCCGAAGCTCAGCTTGAGCATGGCGAGCGTCCTCCATGGAGATGACGGAGCGACGTAGCGGCGAACTGATGGACGGAAAGCTACGGCGCACCCCTACCTGGCGCGCCAGGTGTCGGATGTGGGCTTCAAGCAAACCCTTAAGGTTCGAACACTGGGGTGCGCGCAAAGTCTTTCCCTCCTACCGATCTACGCTCTAGCTCGCTAAGATCTCGCGAACGAACTCGACGAACTCGCAACACAGAAAGACACGAGGTTTATACTGGTTCGGGCCACCGTTGCGGTGTAATACCCTACTCCAGTGTGGTGGTGGTGGAATGCCTCTAGGGCTGATGATGAACAGTACAAGGGAAGAACAGCCTCCTGAGGTTGAGGTGTTCTTGTGGCTAGGCTCTCGATCGGGTTGGATCAAGCTAAGGTCAGATGAGGTGAGACCAGCTCATCCCCCCTCTTTGGTGGCTAGCTCTACTGATATAGGTCCTGGTCCTCCTCCCAAATATCGAGCGGGAAGGGAGCCAATAACGGCGGCAAATTTCAAGGGGACAGCTAGTTCAAGTTATCCTGACAAAAGTGGTCTTTGCCTGCGAAAAGCTCTGGTGGTGACGCTGTCTTGGGCTCCACGATGACCTCCGTCTTGCCGTCCTCCTGGTCTTGGTCTCGTTGCACCAATATAGCAACCTTTTCCTGATGCCTCGGTACTCTTCGCCTGCGCTGGCCTCCTTAGCACCAAAGAGGAAATAAGGATGCTGCGCGCGCTGGCGCCCGCCTGGTGCCGTTCGTCATGGCTCACGTCACGAAAGCCTCGTGAGGTTTTGCCCTGCCTTGATATCTCCGCTCCTCGTGAGCCTGCCTGGCTAGGCTACTCCAGAGGAGGTCTTGCGTCGTCCGCCTCGCGAGGCTTGGACCCTCGCGAGGGTCTTGGATGCCTTGTTGATGAAGATGGGCCGTACGGCCCACTTGCTTAGCCACGCCATGGGCCGCAGGCAGGCAAGTCTGGGGACCCTCGTTCGCAGAACGCCAACAATCTCTTCCTTCGATCCAAACTTCCTGATTTTTTTCTCGCTCAAGTGGCAAGATGAACTAGCATGTGATGGCGACGTACGAAGAAGTGGATGGATAGTGGTGATGGACACTCTATGGCAGTGGAAAACGACAATGAAACTAAACAATGGTGTATGAAGATGTGGTGTGAAAAGACGTGACTGGAACTCAAAACTCTAAAAGTTTAGAGAATGAAAATCAGCAACTCGACACACGATGCAACCAAAAATTCAACAACACAAAAACTAGGTGGCAATTGCGGAGAGGCTCAGATGGTCTTCGACACGGATGAAGTAATCTATAATCTTTTTTTGGCTTTATCTTGGACTCTGGGTATGAAAAACATATGCAATCTAGACTATGAAAAACTGTAAAATCTCACCAAGAAACTTGAAAACTGATACCACTTGATAGAGGCGAGGGTCCCGATCTTTTGATGAGACGATAAATATCGATTTGGTGGAGTCCACTTATACGATTCGACTACAAATATGCACGACGTTGCGCCTTAGCAATCGCTAAACCAATCTCCTGAGGTTACTGACAATGCCGGCCATGAAGGTCTATTCCTGCAAGCAATCAAAGAACAAGCAAGAATATGATAATGCAATATGAATATGGTGAATCTAGATGAAGTATTGATAAAGCTGGAGATCTGAAAGTAGTCTTGATCTGGTCGTTGGACACAAACGAAGTACACGAATTTGCAGTGGCTAACTAAACAAATCCCCCAGTCTAAACGGTGCCTTAAGGGCTGTATTTATAAGGAGACAGAGGGGAATTTCGTCCACCCTTGGCAAGGTGGAACTAAATCTGGCCTAAGTCAATTTCCCTATTAATACGGACTCTAAAAAACTGCCTATTAAGTGTATTTCAAAAATACATGGACCTAGCCCAAAAATAAGGTGACACAGCACCAATAATAAGCTATGGACGAAATTTATGAAAGGCCATCTTGTATATTTTGTCCATCTTCCTGATGTCATCATGGTGGCTTCGAAGTGCGAAAATCTCCACTGTCTCCTCCGTTCTTGTTCTCTTCAGAGGCGCCTTCATCTCCATGCTTGATTATACTCCAATGTTCATCCTTCTTGTCCATGCTAAGCCCTTCAATTGTAAGCAACACAAATGTATCTAAGTTAGGCAGCAACATATTCTCATGAACATTAGAAACATTACCAAGAAATGAAAGTACCTGATAATTTAACTGGCATGCGTGAGCTCTAGTAATTGGTCCATGATACGTCTCAAATGTATCTATAATTTTTGCTTGGTCCATGCTGTTATATTATAATTTTTGGATATTTTACAATCATTTTATAGCAACTTTATATCATTTTTTGGGACTAACCTATTGACATAGTGCCTAGTGCCAGTTGCTATTTTTCACTTGTTTTTTCTTCGCAGAAAATCAATACCAAACAGAGTCCAAATGCAGCTAAACTTTTTCGAGAATTTTTCTGGTGCAGAAGACACCATATGGGCGAAAGAAGTACCAGAGGGGGCTCCGAGGGGAGCACAACCTACTAGGCCGCGCCCGGGTTCCCGGGCGGGCCCAGGTGGGTTGTTCCCACCTTTGTGGCCTCCCGCACCGCCTCTTCGCCCTATAAATCCCCAAATGTTCCAAAAACCCTAGGAGAGTTGACGAAAAACAATTCCAACCGCCGCAAGTTCTAGAACCACGAGATCCAATCTAAACACCATCATGGAGGGGTTCATCATCCTCATTGGTGCCTCTCCGATGATGTGTGAGTTGTTCATCATAGACCTATGGATCCGTAGGCAGTAGCTAGATGGCTTCCTCTCTCTCTCTCTCTCTCTCTCTCTCTTGATTCTCAATACAATTGTCTCTTGGAGATCTATTTTATGTAACTCTTTTGCAGTGTGTTTGTTAGGATCCGATGGACTTTGAGTTTATGATCAGATCTATATCCATGAATATTATTTGAGTCTTCTTTGATCTCTTATATGCATGATTATTTATAGCCTCGTATTTCTTCTTCAAATATTTGGTTTAATTAGGCCAACTAGATCGATTTTTCTTTCCATGGGAAGAGGTGCTTTGTGATGGGTTCGATCGTGCGTTGTTCTTTCCCGGTGACAGATGGGGCAGCAAGACACGCATGTATCGTTGCTATTAAGGATAACGAGATGGGGGCTATTCCTACATGAATAGATATCGTCTACATCATGTCATCGTTCTTATTGCATTACTCTATTTGTCCATGAACTTAATACACTAGATGCATGCTGGATAGCGGTCAATGTGTGGAGTAATAGTAGTAGATGCAGGCAGGAGTCGGTCTACTAATCTTGGACGTGATGCCTATATATTGATCATTGCCTTGGATGTCGTCATAACTATTTGATTTTCTATCAATTTCCCAATAGTAAATTGTTTACCCACCTTGTGCTATTTCTTCATCATATTTGCTTTCTGATCTATTATTTGCCACTTTTATTTTCAGATTTATTATTCCAAAAACCCAAAAATACCTTGCTGCACTTTTTATTTGCATCTTTTATTTCGCGTTTTATCGAGATCCATTTATCCAATCTATCACAATTTTATCCCGTCAACTTGACAATTTCTTGCGCCGTTACCCAAAGAAGGGATTGACAACCCCTTATACACATCTGGTTGCAAGTATTAGTTCTTTGTGTGCAGATACCATTTACATAGTGTTGCTTGGTTCTCCTACTGTATTGATACCTTGGTTTCATAACCGAGGGAAATACCTACCGTAGCTGCGTTGCATCATCCCTTCCTCTTTGGGGAAATACCGATGTAGTTCAAGCGACATCAAAAGGAATTTTTGGCACCGTTGCCGGGTAGACATCATCAACATCTATCTGGTTCCTAATCACAAATCTCATCTCCTTGCAATTTACAGTATTGGCCATTTGCCTCTCGTTTTCATCTCCCCCACCTCACAAAAATTTGTCGTTTTATTCGCCCTCTTTTTTTTCCGCCCTTTTCTCGTCAGATCTGTTTTTGTTTGCAATCTTGTTTGCGTAGTCACGATGTGTCAAAGGAAATACTATGATGTTCCTTACCCCCAATATTTTGCTTGAGATTATAAAAGTGAAGGAAATATGCCCTAAAGGCAATAATAAAGTTGTTATTTTATATTTCCTTATATCATGATAAATGTTTATTATTCATGCTAGAATTGTATTAACCGGACACTTGATACATGTGTGGATACATAGAAAAAACACGGTGTCCCTAGTAAGCCTCTACTAGACTAGCTCGTTAATCAAAGATGGTTAAGTTTCCTAACCATGGACATGTGTTGTCATTTGATGAACGAGATCACATCATTAGAAGAATGATGTGATGGACAAGACCCATCTGTTAGCTTAGCATATTGATCGTTCATTTTTATTGCTATTGCTTTCTTCATGTCAAATACATATTCCTTCGACTATGAGATTATGCAACTCCCGGATACCGGAGGAATACCTTGTGTGCTATCAAACTTCACAACATAACTGGGTGATTATAAAGATGCCCTACAGGTATCTCTGAAGGTGTTTGTTGGGTTGGCAGAGATCGAGATTAGGATTTGTCAATCCGAGTATCAGAGAGGTATCTCTGGGCCCTTTCGGTAATACACATCATGATAAGCCTTGCAAGCAATGTGACTAAAGAGTTAGTTACGGGATGATGTATTACGGAACGAGTAAAGAGACTTGCCGGTAACGATACTGAACTAGGTAAGAAGATACCAACGATCGAATCTCAGGCAAGTAACATACCGATGACAAAACGAATAACGTATGTTGTCATTACGCTACGACCGATAAAGATCTTCGTAGAATATGTGGGAACCAATATGAGCATCCAGGTTCCGCTGTTGGTTATTGACCGGAGAGGTGTCTCGGTCATGTCTACATAGTTCGCGAACCCGTAGGGTCCGCACGCTTAACGTTCGATGACGATTTTGTATTATATGAGTTATGTGATTTGGTGACCGAATGTTGTTCAGTGTCCCGGATGAGATCACAGACATGACGATGAGTCTCGAAATGCTCGAGAGGTAAAGATTCATATATTGGACAATGATATTCGGACACCGGAAGTGCTCCGGGGGTATCGGATACATATCGGATCACCGGAAGGGGTTTCGGGCATCCCCCAGGCAACTACATGGGCCTAATGGGCCAAGAAGGGGACAGACCAGCCCCTAGGGGGCGGGTGTGCCCCATGTAGGCCTAAATAAGGGGGGTGGAAAGAGGGGAAGAGAGAAAGGAAGGGGAGTAATTCGGCCTCCCCCTTCCTTCTCTCCTTCCTCCTCCTTCATTCCCCCTCGGATGAATATGGAAGGGGGGAGGCCGAATTGGGAGGCGCCCAAGTAGGATTCCTCCTACTTGGGGCGCCCCCTTGGCTGCCTCTCCTCCCCTCAAACCTATATATATGAGGGGGGCACCGCTTGAACACACAACAACGATTGTTAGCCGTGTGCGGCGCCCCCCTCCACAGTTTACGCCTCCGGTCATATTGTCGTAGGGCTTAGGCAAAGCCCTGCAATAATCACTTCACCATCACCGTCACCATGTCATCGTGGTGACGAAACTCTCCCTCGACACTTTGTTGGATCAAGAGTTTGAGGGCCGTCATCGAGCAAAACATGAGTAGAACTCGGAGGTGCCGTACGTTCGGTGCTTGATCGGTCGGAACGAGAAGAAGTTTGACTACATCAACCGCATTGTCAAACGCTTCCGCTTTCGGTCTACAAGGGTACGTGGACACACTCTCCCCCTCTTGTTTCTATGCATCTCCTAGATAGATCTTCCGGATGCATAGGATTTTTTTTGAAATTGCATGCTACGTTTCCCAACAGTGGCATCCGAGCCAGGTCCATGCGTAGATGATATGCACGAGTAGAACACAAAGAGTTGTGGGCGGTGCTCGTCATACTGCTTACCACCAATGTCTTATTGTGATTCGGCTGTATTGTTGGATGAAGCGGCCGGACCAGCCTTACATGACCACGTTCATGAGACCGGTTCCACCGACAGACATGCAACTAGTTTTGCATAAAGGTGGCTGGTGGGTGTCTATTTCTCCAACTTTAGTTGAATCGAATTTGACTGCGGCCGGTCCTTGTTGAAGGTTAAAACAGCAAACTTGATAAATCACCATTGTGGTTTTGATGCGTAGGTAAGAACAGTTCTTGCTAGAAGCCCATAGTAGCCACGTCAAACTTGCAACAACAAAGTAGAGGACGTCTAACTTGTTTTTGTAGGGCATGTTGTGATGTGATACGGTCAAGACATGATGTGATATATGTTATTGTATGAGATGATCATGTTTTGTAAAAGTTATCGGTAACTGACAGGAGCCTTATGGTTGTCGCTTTATGGTATGAAATGCAAACGCCGTGTAATTGCTTTACTTTATCACTATGCGTTAGCGATAGCTGTAGAAGCAATAGTTGGCGAGACGACCACGACGGTACGATGGAGATCAAGGTGTCAAGCCGGTGACGATAGAGATCATGACAATGCTTTAGAGATGGAGATCAAAGGCACAAGATGATGATGGCCATATCATGTCACATATTTTGATTGCATGTGATGTTTATCTTTTATGCATCTTATTTTGCTTAGTACGGCGGTAGCATTATAAGATGATCCCTTACTAAAATTTTAAGGTATAAGTGTTCTGCGTGAGTATGCACGGTTGCGACAGTTCGTCGTGCTGAGACACCACGTGATGATCGGGTGTGATAAGCTCTACGTTCACATACAACGGGTGCAAGACAGTTTTGCACATGTGGAATACTCAGGTTAAACTTGACGAGCCTAGCATGTACAGACATGGCCTCAGAACACTGGAGACCGAAAGGTCAAACGTGAATCATATAGTAGATATGATCAACATAGAGATGTTCTCCATTGAAAACTACTCCATCTCACGTGATGATCGGACATGGTTTAGTTGATATGGATCACGTGATAATTTATATGACTCGAGGGATGTCTATCTAAGTAGGAGTTCTTAAGTAATATGATTAATTGAACTTAATTTATCATGAACTTAGTCCTGATAGTATTAGCATATCTATGTTGTGGATCAATAGCTCGCGTATAGCTCCCCTGTTTTATTTTTGATATGTTCCTAAAGAAAAACTAAAGTTGAAAGATGATGGTAGAAATGATGCAGACTGGGTCCATGATCTGAGGATTATCCTCATTGCTGCACAGAAGAATTATGTCCTTGATGCACCACTAGGTGACAGACCTATTGCAGGAGCAGATGCAGACGTTATGATCATTTGACAAGCTCGGTATGATGACTACTTGATAGTTTAGTGCACCATGCTTTACGGCTTAGAACCGAGACTCCAAAAATGTTTTGAACGTCATGGAGTATATGAGATGTTCCAAGAGCTGAAAATGATATTTCAGACTCATGCTCATGTTAAGATCTATGAGACCTCTGACAAGTACTCTGGCTACAAGATGGAGGAGAATAGCTTAGCTAGTGAGCATGTGCTCAGAATATCTGGGAACTACAAACGCTTGAATCAAGTGGGAGTTAATCTTCCATATAAGATAGTGATTGACAGAGTTCTCTAGTCACTATCACCAAGTTACTAGAACTTTGTGATGAACAATAATATGCAAGGGATGACGAAAACGATTCCCAAGCTCTTCGCGATGCTGAAATCGGCGAAGGTAGAAATCAAGAAATAGCATCAAGTGTTGATGGTTAAACAAGAACACTAGTTTCAAGAAAAAGAGCAAGGGAAAGAAAGGGAACTTCAAGAAGAATGGCAAGCAAGTTGCCACTCCCGTGAAGAAGCCCAAAGCTAGACCCAAACCTGAAACTGAGTGATTCTACTGCAAAGGAAATGGTCACTGGAAACGAATACCCCAAATACTTGGTAGATAAGAAGGATGGCAAAGTGAACAAAGGTATATTTTATATAGAGATTATTGATGTGTACTTTACTATTGTTCGTAGCAACCCCTAGGTATTTGATACCAGTTCAGTTGCTAAGATTAGTAACTCGAAACGGGAATTGCAGAATGAACAGAAACTAGTTAAGGACGAGGTGACGATGTGTGTTGGAGGTAATTCCAAGGTTGATACGATCACCATCTCACACTCTGTCTACCTTCGGGATTAGTGTTGGACCTAAATAAATGTTATTTGGTGTTTGCATTGAGCATGAATATGATTGGATCATATTTATTGCAATACAGTTATTCGTTTAAGTCAGAGAATAATTCTGTTTACATGAATAAAACCTTCTATGGTCATACACCCAATGTAAATGGTTTATTGAATCTCGATCGTAATGATACACATCCTATATACTTAAGAAGTTCACCCCCACTACTTGATTTATCTCGCAGCATAGACACATCAACATCCAATCACACAAACCATTGTCGGATCACGGGTTCCGGCAAAACCCTCGAGGTTCGAACACTGGGGTGCGCGCGAAGATCTCCTCCCTACCGATCCACGCCCTAGCTTTCTAAGATCTCGCGGACGAACTCGACGAACTGATAAGACAAAGACACAAGATTTATACTGGTTCGGGCCACCGTTGTGGTGTAATACCCTACTCCAGTGTGGTGGTGGTGGATTTCCTCTTAGGCTGATGATGAACAGTACAAGGGGAAGAACAACCTCCTGAGGTTGAGGTGTTCTTGTGCTTGACAAACTTGTGTGGGTGAGATGCCTCTGAATGAATTATCCCCTACGGTGGTGGCTAGATCTACTTATATAAGCCCTGGTCCTCTCCCCAAATATTGAGCGGGAAGGGAGCCAATAACGGCCAATTTGAAAGGGGACAGCTAGTACAACTTATCCTGACAAAAGTAGTCTTCGCCTGCAAAAGGCTCTGGTGGTGACGCCGTCTTGGGATTCATGGTGACCTCTGTCTTGCCGTCTTGCTGGTCTGGGTCTCGTTGCACCGGTATGGAAACCTTTGCTTGATGCCTCGGTACTCCGCGCCTGCGCTTGCCCCCTTGGCACCAAAGAGGAAACAAGGACGCTGCGCGCGCTGGCGCCCGCCTGGTCTCGATCGTTATGGCTCACGTCACGAGGACCTCGCGAGGTTTGCCTTGCCTTGATTCTTCGCCCCTCATGAGCCTGCCTGGCGAGGCCGCACCTGAGGAGGTCTTGTGTCGTTCGCCTCGCGAGGCTTGGCCCCTCGCGTGGGTCTTGAATGCCTTGTCGATGAAGATGGGCCGCGCCGGCCCCCTAGCTCAGCCACGCCGTGGGCCGCAGGCACGCAAGTCTGGGGACCCCTGTTCCCAGAACGCGGATAGTAGCCCCCGGGCCCAAGGCGCGCTCGGGCTTGGCTTCGAGGCAAAGCCAAAGGTCAAGCGCGGAGCTCCGCGGGCCCCAAAAGCCTGCGGCCTCGGTTGACGCATGGCGGTTGATTGGACGTGGGTGTCTCCGCTTCCCCACGCTGCCTCGGCAACTGCCCGACTTGACAAGTCCCTGCGACATGCAAGAAAAACCATCATTACCTGTGATCGTGGGGGGCACTGGTTGGCCTTCTCCTTCTCCCCCACTTCTTCCCATTCCGCCTGCTTCTTCCTCCTCTGCTCCACCACCGACTCCAATGGCACCGTCGAAGAGGTTCTCCGCCGCGGAGAAAGGAAAGGCCTGTCGTGAGGGGCCTGACTCCTCGGCGCCCAAGTGGGGACGTGGCCGTCCCCGCAAGCACACCACGACTCTCGTCGTGGCCCCCCGCTACCGGGGTGGCGCCGCTGCGCGTGGTGGGGGTCGCTCCGGTCACGGCAGCCCCGTCGATGAGGTGAGACGTGCCGTGGTTGCGCGGCCTCCCCGGCCACGCTTCCACTCGGCAGAGCTGCTGCCGGAGTTCGTTGTCTGGTCAGAGGATCCGGCTGGCAACTGGCTTCAGCTTCCGCGCTTCTTCGTCGACGAGCTGCCGGCCTCTGGTCCAGGCGGGCTCTGGCTGCAGGCAGACGGCTACTGAAGCAGGGCCTCCTAGGTCGCGGTTGAAGTCTCCGCCGCGGGCAACATAGCTCTGGCCCGCGGTTGGCAGATGTTCGCCCGCGCGCGTGGCCTGGGTAGGCGGTGCACCCTCCATTTCAAGTAAGACGGTGATGCGACCCTCTACGTGAGGGTGTTTGGGGAAGATGGTCGCCGCGTCGGGTGCTGCCCCGAGACGAACGACGGTGAGGAGGTGCTCGGTCTCGGCAATGGCCGTGACGAGGGCGAGCCCGCCGGCCACGCCTCGTCCATCTACGGTGACTCTTCTCTTGGCGAAAGCTCTAGCAGCGGCGGCTATGACCAGCCACCACGCCGCCGCGCTCTCTTCGAAGGTGGTCGCGGGTCGTCTCGTCGTCACACCTCCATGAAGCGCGAGGAGGGATCCGGCTAAGCTCGGGACGTCGCTAGAGGCCTTCCCCCGTGGTTCGCTGCAACGCCGCTTTTGTTTTGTTCCTCTTTTCTTTCCTGTATCAAAATGAAACCAGTATGGGCCCGGAGGGGCGTGTATCGAACTGTGATTCCTCAATCATTATGCTATGCTTGTTATTTCCGTGCTGTGTCGTTATTTTGTGCGGAGATAAATTAGCCTGGCGCGTTCGGGGCAGCCTCTTCTTCACGAGGCACTTGTTTCCTCGTGCCTGTCTTGGCTTAGTGGTTGCTCAGGAACTGCAAAAAATTCGTTAGGAAGCTCGCTAGGAGACTTATCGCTCATCCGAGCCTTGACCCAGTGCTTCATATCGCGGTACCAGAGGGGCACGGATTCGGAGAGATGTGCCGGCTTATGGGCTCGAACGAGGGTGCCTCGCGAGAAAGCAGACTGAAGGCAGAGAGAAGGACCAACACTGGAGGAAGAAACCCTTGCGAAGGCACCTGCCTAGCCCCCTCGTGAGGTATGCAAGAGAGAGAACATAAGCGAACTAGATTCGGAAAAGGCAGCAAAAGCGACGGAACCAAATCAGCAAGGAACACCAGAAGCAAACTTCAATTAAGAGAAGGCGAGCGAACTACGGAAAGCAAATGAAAAGCCGCGTCTGGCACCTAGTCAAGTCTTCAAATCTTCTCACCAGCGCGGAGCTAAGTGCTGCCACTAGGCGTGGGAGGGTGCCCCCGAGGCCTGAGGGCGGCACTCCTGAGACTCCGGGGCGTGTACAACCCCACTCATTATTACGTGAGTGTCACGGGCGGCGATTCTTCACAAGCACCGGGCCTTCTTCATAGGCACTGGGCCTTTCTTCATAGGCACTGGGCCTTGCTTCATGGTTAGAACTTCCAGAGGTGCTGGATGTTCGAGGCGTTCTGGATGGGCACCCCGTCCTGTGTCTCCAGGCGCGCGGCGCCAGGCCTGGAGATATGGACGACCCTGAACGGGCCCTCCCACATGGGTGAGAGCTTGTGCAACCCTTCCCTGGAGAGTACCCGCCTCAGGACGAGGTCGCCTGCCTCGAGCGTCTTGGAGTGGATGTTGCGACAGTGGTATCGCCGTAGTGCCTGCTGGTACCTTGCTGCCCTTAGTGCAGCTTTGCGGCGACGTTCCTCCCCCAGTACGAGGTCCATCCCCCGCATGGCGTCCTGCTGCGTTTCATCAAACGCCAGGACCCGTGCGGAGTGATGCTTGACCTCATGAGGGAGGACTGCTTCGACTCCGTAGACAAGGAAGAACGGGGTCTCGCCCGTCGGTTTAGTGGCGGTGGTCCGGATGGACCACAGCACAGACTAGAGCTCGTCGTGCCAGCCCCTGCCGCAGGCCTCGAGCTTCTTCTTGAAGGTCCTGGTCTTGAGGCCTCTCAGGACCTCCGCGTTGGCGCGTTCAGCCTAGCCATTGCTCCTGGGGTGCGCCACCGAAGCGTAGCAGATCTGCGTTCCAAAGTTAGCACAGTATGTTTTGAAGAGGTTACTGGTGAACTGCGAGCCATTGTCGGTGATGATGCGGTTGGGGACCCCGAAACGGCTCACGAGGCCCTTGATGAACTTAACCGCGGAACCAGCTGGGATGGTGCGGACAGCTTCCACTTCCGCCCACTTGGTGAACTTGTCGATGGCGACGTAGAGGTAGCAGTAGCCCCCTGGCGCTCGAGGGAATGGGCCCAAGATATCCAGCCCCCAGACCGCAAACGTCCATGTAAGCGGTATAGTCTGGAGGCCCTGAGCTGGCTGATGGATCTGCTTGGCGTGGAACTGGCAAGCTTCGCAGGACTTCACCAGCTCAGCTGCGTCGTTGAGCGCTGTGGGCCAGTAGAATCCACTGCGGAACACCTTGCCAATGAGAGTCCATGACGATGAGTGGTGTCCGTAGTCCCCGCCGTGTATGTCAATCAGCAGCTCCTTCCCCTGGTCCCTGGAAATGCAACGCAGTGAAACATCATTTGGTCGCTTCCTGTACAACTCACCGTCCTGGATGCAGTATGCCGTGCCTTGCCGGGCCACGCGCTCTGCATCCTCTTCCTTCTTGGGTAGCGCCCCTTACATCAGATATTCCTTGAATTCCTTGGTCCAACATCCCTCTTGGGGCCCGAGCGCCAAGAGCAAGCGAGCTCCTGAGGTTGGGCCACAAGCTGGGGCTCCCGTGGCAGGAGGTTGTGGGACCTCCTCCCGAGGCCGTGCTGTGCTTGAAAGTGGTGGCGTCGCTGACGGCTTGAAGAGCCGCTCCTCAAAGACGCCAGGCTCTTGGGGCTGCCGCTTGGATGCCCTCCTAGCGATGTCATCGGCTTCCTTGTTGGTGCCACGGGGCACATGCTGCACCTCCAGGCCTAGGAACTGCTTTTCCATCTTACGTACTTCTGCGAGGTACGCCTCCATGTGCTCGTCCTTTGGCTCATATACTTTGTTGGAGAAGTTGACTAGGAGCTGTGAGTCGCCCCTAACGGTGAGTCGCTTTACCCCTAGAGCTGCCGCGACCTTTAAGCCAGCTATGAGGCCTTCGTATCCTATGATGTTGTTGGAGACCTTCTCGCCCTGCTGAAAACAGAGCTGCATAGCGTAGTAGAGCTTGTCCTGCGTGGGCGAGATGAGTACTGCTCCAGCCCCGCGCCATGGTGCGCGAAGGCACCATCAAAATACATGACCCATCCGTCGGGCGCCTCACTTCCTGGCGAGGTGGACCGGTCCTCGCCCACTTCAAATGCCGGGGCATCCATCCATTCCGCCACAAAATCAGCGAGCGCGGCTCCCTTGATGACTCTGGTAGTGCTGAACTCCAACTGGAACGCCTGCAGCTCGATGTTCCACTCAGCGACCCTTCCAGTGGAGTTGGGGCTCCTGAGCACCCTCTCC
This sequence comes from Aegilops tauschii subsp. strangulata, assembly GCF_002575655.3. Taxonomy (NCBI): domain Eukaryota; kingdom Viridiplantae; phylum Streptophyta; class Magnoliopsida; order Poales; family Poaceae; genus Aegilops; species Aegilops tauschii. The sequence continues at coordinate 175,729,409 of NC_053039.3, forward strand.
AATGGGTAGGCCGGGACGACCTTGATATGGTGGCCCTGGAAGTAGTGCCGCAACTTGCGCGAGGCCACCAGGAGCGCGAGCAGGAGCTTCTAAGGCATGGGATATCGTGCCCTCGCGTCCCTCAACACCGTGCTGACGAAATACACCGGGTGCTCGACGAGGACTGGCGTGTTGGTGAGCCTCGCGTCTTGTGAAAGCTGGGGTGCCTCCTGAGGTGGTGGGGACCCTGGCGCCTGATCGCTTGCGGGAATCTCTACGGCGTCGTCCTGCCGAGCTTGGTCTTCTGTTGCTGCCGCTATGGCTCTTGCTGCGCCTTCCTGATCTTCTGTCATCTCGGCTGGCGGCGTAGCTTGGCGCAGCGCGCTATTGGCCTGGTGCTCCTCCCGAACCGCCACTAGCGCAGCGCTAGCGGAGTATGGGGTGGCGGAAAGATAAAGTACTAGAGGCTCGAGAGGTCGTGGCGCCACCATCACCAGAGGGCTGGTCGGGTATCTCTTGAGGTCTTGGAAGGCTCGGTCGGCCTCCGGAGTCCATTCAAACGGGCCCTTCTTCTTCATCAGCTTGAAGAAGGGTAACGCGCGCTCTCCCAGCTTGGACATGAAGCGCCCAACGCAGTCACCCGACCAGTCAGCTTCTGCATTTCCTTGAGGGACTGCGGTGGGCTCATGTCCTCAATGGCCTTGACCTTCTCCGAGTTCGCCTCGATCCCTCTGTGTGACACGAGGAATCCCAGCAGCTTGCCTAAAGGGACACCGAACACACACTTTTCCGGGTTAAGCTGCAAGTTCACCTGGCGCAAGCTCTCGAAGCTCTCCTCCAGGTCTTGGATCAAGGTTCTCACCTCCCGAGACTTCACCACAATGTCGTCGACATAGGCCTCCATGTTTCTCCCGAGCTGCCGCCCTAAAGCGATGTGCATCAGCCGTTGAAAGGTCGCACCCGCGTTGCGCAGTCCGAAGGGCATACAGGTGTAGCAGTACACCCCACACAGGGTCAGGAAGGCTATCTTCTCTACATCTTCCACCGCCATGTTGATTTGGTGATACCCTGAGAGCGCATCCGGGAAGCACAGTAGGTCGCACTCGGCGGTGGAGTCGACGATCTAGTCGATGCGCGGGAGAGGGAACGGATCTTGAGGGCATGCCTTGTTGAGATTGGTGAAGTCGACGCACATTCGCTCCTTCCCGCCTTTCTTCGGCACCACGACGGGGTTCGCCAACCATTCGGGGTACCTAACCTCACGAATGGCACCTGCCGCCTCGAACTTGCGGGTCTCTTGGACGATGAAGGCCTGCTTCTCCGTGGACTGCCGCCTTGCTCGCTGCTTCACAGGGCGCACATTGGGGCATACCCTTAAGTGGTGCTGAATCACCTCTCTCGGGACCCCCACCAGCTCATTGGGCTCCCATGCGAATATATCCTTGTTCGCGCGCAAGAACTTCACCAATGCTTCCTCTTGGCTGGGTTGAGGCCGGCACCTATGGTGAAGGTAGCTCCTGAGGAGCCGTCCTCGTCGACCGGCACCTGCTTGGTTTCTGCCTTGTCTTGGGGGAACAGCTGCTTCTTCTTGGTTGGCGCGGCCTCCTTGGCCTCAGGGGCACCGGCGCCGACGGGCTGCGCCGCCGCAGCGGTCTTGAAGGCAAGTTTTGGTACACAAGAGACTCTTTGTTATTTGGTTGCAGGGTTGTTTGAGAGAGACCATCTTCATCCTACGCCTTCCATGGATTGATAAACCTTAGGTCATCCACTTGAGGGAAATTTGCTACTGTCCTACAAACCTCTGCACTTGGAGGCCCAACAACGTCTACAAGAAGAAGGTTGTGTAGTAGACACAAGCAGTTTCTAGCGCTATTGCCGGGGAGGTGAGTGCTTGAAGGTATATCTTTAGATCTTGCAATAGAATCTTTTTGTTTCTTGTTTTATCACTAGTTTAGTTTATAAAAGAAAACTACAAAAAATGGAATTAAGGGTGCCTCATATGCTTCATCTTTTAATATCTTTTGTGAAAATGATGGGAAGGAAAATTGTGCTCAAATCCTAGAAGAAGAATTACATAGAAAACTTGGCATAAAATATGTGAATGATGGGCATGATTGCAATGTTGTTAGTATGAATTCTTTGAATACCCATGATGCTAATGATATGCAGAGCCACAAGCTTGGGGATGCTATGTTTGATGAAGATGATATGTTTAGTCCCCCAAGTTTTGATGAGCAAATTTATTAGGATGAAAGCATGCCTCCTATTTATGATGATTATTGTGATGACATGTATGCTATAAAGAATAATTATAACCATGAAACTTGTCATCATGATTTTATTTTTCAATTGGATTATGCCTCACATGATAGTTATTTTGTTGAGTTTGCTCCCACTACTATTCATCAGAAGAAATTTGCTTATGTGGAGAGTAGTAAAATTTATATGCAAGTAGATCATGAAAAGAATGCTTTATGTGCTGGTTATATGGTTGAATTCATTCATGATGCTACTGAAAATTATTATGAGAGAGGATCATATGCTTCTACATATTGCAATAATATCAAGTTTCCTCTCTATGTGTTGAAAATCTTGAAGATTTGCTTGTTTACCTTCCTATGCTAGTTGATTATTGTTCCCATAAGTTGTTTGCTCACAAAATCCCTATGCATAGGAAGTGGATTAGACTTAAATGTGCTAGTCATATTCTTCATGATGCTCTCTTTATGTTTCAATTCTTATCTTTTATGTGAGTATCATTGAAATCATCATACCAAGCTAGGGGCGTTAAACGATAGCGCTTGTTGGGAGGCAACCCAATTTTACTTTTGTTCTTTGCTTTTCGCTCCTGTTTAGTAATAAATAATTCATCTAGCCTCTGTTTAGATGTTGTTTTATTGTTTTAATTAGTGTTAGTGCCAAGTATAACATTTGGTAAGACTTGGGTGAAAGTTAATGTGATCTTGCTGTTTAAAAGAGAAACTTTGCGCTCACGAGATTAGCTGATATTTTTTACTGGAGAGCGCTTTTAGGTTGATTCTTTTTGCACATGATTAATAGACAAATTACTCAGTTCCACCAATTTATTTCAGAATTTTTGGAGTTACATAAGTATTCGAATGATACAGATTACTACAGACTGTTCTGTTTTTGACAGATTTTGTTTTCATTGTGTTGTTTGCTTATTTTGATGAATCTATGAGTAGTATCGGAGGGTATGAACCATAGAGAAGTTGGAATACATTAGATATTACACCAATATGAATCTGAGTTCAAAACAGTACCTAATTGGTGATTTATTTTCTTATACTAACGGAGCTTACGAGTTTTCTGTTGAGTTTAGTGTTGTGAAGTTTTCAAGTTTTGGGTAAAGATTCGACGGACTATGGAATAAGGAGTGGCAAGAGCCTAAGCTTGGGGATGCCCAAGGCAACCCAAGGTAATATTCCAGGACAACCAAAATCCTAAGCTTGGGGATGCCCCGGAAGGCATCCCCTCCTTCATCTTTGTTCATCGGTAACTTTACTTAGAGCTATATTTTTATTCACCACATGATATGTATTTTGCTTGGAGCGTCATTTTATTTTATTTTGTTTTACTTGCTGTTTGAATAAAATACCAAGATCTGAAATTCTTAGATCTTAGAGAGTCTTCACATAGTTACATAATTATTCAATTACTCGTTGATCTTCACTTCTATCTTTCGGAGTAGTTTGTCGTTTGCTCTAGTGCTTCACTTATATCCTTTTAGAGCACGGCGGTGGTTTTATTTTGAAGAAATAGATGAATTATCATGCTTCACTTATATTATTTTGAGAGTCCTAAACAACATGGTAATTTGCTTTGGTTATGAATTTAGTCCTAATATGATGGGCATCAAAGAGGGATATAATAAAAACTTTCATATAAAGTGCATTGAATACTATGAGAAGTTTGATTCCGTATGATTGTTTTGAGATATGAAGATGGTGATATTAGAGTCATTATAGTTGAGTAGTTGTGAATTTGACAGATACTTGTGTTAAAGTTTGTGATTCCCGTAGCATGCACGTATGGTGAACCGTTATGTGATGAAGTCGAAGCATGATTTATTTATTGATTGCCTTCCTTATGAGTGGCGGTCGGGGACGAGCGATGGTCTTTTCCTACCAATCTATCCCCCCTAGGAGCATCCACGTAGTACTTCGTTTCAATAACTAATAGATTTTTGCAAAAAGTATGTGAGTTGTTTATGACTAATGTTGAGTCCATGGATTATACGCACTCTCACCCTTTCACCATTGCTAGCCTCTCTTGTGCCGCGCAACTTTCACCGGTACCATACACCCACCATATACCTTCCTCAAAACACCCACCATACCTACCTATTATGGCATTTCCGTAGAAATTCCGAGATATATTGCCATGCAACTTTCCACCGTTCCGTTTATTATGACACGCTTCATCATTGTCATATTGCTTTGCATGATCATATAGTTGACATTGTATTTGTGGCAAATCCACCTTAATAATTCTTTCATACATGTCACTCTTGATTCATTGCACATCCCGGTACACCGCCGGAGGCATTCATATAGTCATATCTTGTTCTAAGTATCGAGTTGTAATTCTTGAGTTGTAAGTCAATAAAAGTGTGATGATCTTCATTATTAGAGCATTGTCCGAGTGAGGAAAGGATGATGGAGACTACGATTCCCCCACAAGTCGGGATGAGACTACGAACAAAAAATTAAAAATTAAAAAAAAGAGGCCAAAAAAATAGGGGAGAAGGCCCAAAAAAAGAGAAAGGCCAAAAAAAGAGAAGGCCCAAAAAAACAAAACAAATTGAGAGAAAAAGAGAGAAGGGGCAATGCTACTATCCTTTTACCACACTTGTGCTTCAAAGTAGCACCATGATCTTCATGATAGAGAGTCTCCTATGTTGTCACTTTCATATACTAGTGGGAATCTTTCATTATAGAACTTGGCTTGTATATTCCAAAGATGGGCTTCCTCAAAATGCCCAAGGTCTTCGTGAGCAACCGAGTTGGATGCACACCCACTTAGTTTCTTTTTGAGCTTTCATACACTTATAGCTCTAGTGCATCCATTGCATGGCAATCCCTACTCACTCACATTCATATCTATTGATGGGCAACTTCATAGCCCGTTGATATGCCTAGTTGATGTGAGACTATCTTCTCCTTTTGTCTTCTCCACAACCACCATTCTATTCCACCTATAGTGCTATGTCCATGGCTCACGCTCATGTATTGCGTGAAAGTTGAAGAAGTTTGAGAACATCAAAAGTATGAAACAATTTCTTGGCTTGTCATCGGGGTTGTGCATGACTTAAATATTTTGTGTGATGAAGATAGAGCATAGCCAGACTATATGATTTTGTAGGGATAGCTTGCTTTGGCCATGTTATTTTGAAGAGATATGATTGCTTTGTTACTATGCTTGAAGTATTATTATTTTCATGTCAGTATTAAACTTTTGTTTTGAATCTTTTGGATCTGAATATTCTTGCCACAATAAAGAAGATTACATTGAAAAATATGTTAGGTAGCATTCCACATCAAAAATTCTGTTTTTATCATTCACCTACTCGAGGACGAGCAGGAATTAAGCATGGGGATGCTTGATACGTCTCCAACATATCTATAATTTTTTATTGTTCCTTGCTATTATATTATCAATCGTGGATGTTTTATATGCATTTATATGCTATTTTATATGATTTTTGGGACTAACCTATTAACCTAGAGCCCAGTGCCAGTTTCTGGTTTTTCCTCGTTTTTGAGTATCGGAGAAAAGGAAAACCAAACGGAGTCCAATTGACCTGAAAATTAACGGAGATCGTTTTTGGACCAGAAGAAGCCCACAGAGCATCGGAGATGGGCCAGAAGAGTCCCGAGGCACCCACGAGGGTGGGGGCGCGCCCTACGCCCTGGGCGGGGCCCCTACCTCGTGGCCGCCTCGGAGACCCCCGTGACTTGTTCCCGGCGCCAAAACCTCTTATATATACAGAAACCCCCAGAACATAACCTAGATCGGGAGTTCCGCCGCCGCAAGCCTCTGTAGCCACCAAAAACCAATCGGGACCCTGTTCCGGCACCCTGCCGGAGGGGAGATCCCTCACCGGTGGCCATCTTCATCATTCCGGCGCTCTCCATGACAAGGAGGGAGTAGTTCACCCTCGGGGCTGAGGGTATGTACCAGTAGCTATGTGTTTGATCTCTCTCTCTCTCGTGTTCTTGATTCGGCATGATCTTGATGTATCGCGAGCTTTGCTATTATAGTTGGTTCTTATGATGTTTCTTCCCCTCTACTCTCTTGTAATGGATTGAGTTTTCCCTTTGAAATTATCTTATCGGATTGAGTCTTTAAGGATTTGAGAACACTTGATATATGTCTTGCATGTGCTTATCTGTGGTGATAATGGAATATTCATGTGATCTACTTGATGTATGTTTTGATGATCAACTTGCGGGTTCAGTGACCTTGTGAACTTATGCATAGGGGTTGGCACACGTTTTCGTCTTGACTCTCCGGCAGAACTTTGGGGTGCTCTTTGAAGTTCTTTGTGTTGGTTGAATAGATGAATCTGAGATTGTGTGATGCATATCTTATAATCATACCCACGGATACTTGAGGTGACATTGGAGTATCTAGGTGACATTAGGGTTTTGGTTGATTTGTGTCTTAAGGTGTTATTCTAGTACGAACTCTAGGATAGATCGAATGGAAAGAATAGCTTCGTGTTATTTTACTACAGACTCTTGAATAGATTGATCAGAAAGGATAACTTTGAGGTGGTTTCGTACCCTACAATAATCTCTTCGTTTGTTCTTCGCTATTAGTGACTTTGGAGTGACTCTTTGTTGCATGTTGAGGGATAGTTATATGATCCAGTTATGTTATTATTGTTGAGAGAACTTGCACTAGTGAAAGTATGAACCCTAGGCCTTGTTTCAAAGCATTGCAATACCATTTACGCTCACTTTTATTGCTTGCTAGCTTGCTGTTTTTATATTTTTAGATTACAAATACTCATATCAATCATCCATATTGCACTTGTATCACCATCTCTTCGCCGAACTAGTGTACCTATACAATTTACCATTGTATTGTGTGTGTTGGGGACACAAGAGACTCTTTGTTATTTGGTTGCAGGGTTGTTTGAGAGAGACCATCTTCATCCTACGCCTCCCACGGATTGATAAACCTTAGGTCATCCACTTGAGGGAAATTTGCTACTGTCCTACAAATCTCTGCACTTGGAGGCCCAACAACGTCCACAAGAAGAAGGTTGTGTAGTAGACATCTATATGAACACTGCATTCCTTAATGGATTTCTTAAAGAAGAGTTGTATATGATGCAACCAAAAGGTTTTGTCGATCCTAAAGGTGCTAACAAAGTGTGCAAACTCCAGCGATCCATGTATGGACTGGTGCAAGCATCTCGGAGTTGGTATATATGCTTTCATAAGGTGATCAAAGCATATGGTTTTATATAGACTTATGGTGAAGCCTGTATTTAAAAGAAAGTGAGTGGGAGCTCTGTAGCATTTCTGATATTATATGTGGATGACATATTATTGATTGGAAATGATATAGAATTTCTGGATAGCATGAAAGGATACTTGAATAAAGAATTTTTCAATGAAATACCTCGGTGAAGCTACTTATATATTGGGCATAAAGATCTATAGGGATAGATCGAGACGGTTAATAGGACTTTCACAAAGCACATACCTTGACAAGATTTTGAAGAAGTTCAAAATGGATCAGCCAAAGAAGGAGTTCTTTCCTGTATTGTAAGGTGTGAAGTTGAGTAAGACTCAAAGCACGACCACGGCATAATGTAGATAGAGAATTAAAGTCATTCCCTATGCCTCAGCCATAGGTTCTATAAATATGCCATGCTATGTACCAGACCCATTGTGTACCTTGCCATGAGTTTCGCAAGGGGGTACAATAGTGATCCCGGAGTAGATCACTGACAGCGGTCAAAATTATCCTTAGAGGAATAAGGAAATGTTTCTCGGTTATTGTCGGTGTACAAAAGAAGGGGCGCACCTTTGTACCCCTTTACCTGTGCACGGACAGTCGGAGCCGCGCCCACGGCCGCACCAAGCAGAACAGGGGAGGTGAACCGAGGTAAAACTGAAGCCCAAGACAGCTAGAGCAACGCCAAGGCCGAGACCACAAAAGAGCAGAGAGACGAAGCAGGTTCCCCCGGCAAGACCCTTGCCGGGGCAGCCTCCGCGGCCCCGGCAAGGCCGTTGTCGGGGCGGCTCATCCAACACCAGCGGAGCGCATCACCCTTGAGCCCACGGTCTCCAACACCATCAACCACGTTGGGCCAGGGCTCAGGAGGCACCTCCATTGTGGCATGCAGATCTTTGTGAAGACAAGGAATATTCAAGATCAAATGAGGATTAAAAGACGGCAACCTCGGCAGGATCCTTGCCGAGGAAAGCCACATAACCCCCGGCAAGATCCTTGCCGGGGATGACTGCGCATCGCGGCAAGACCCTTGCCAGGCCACCCGGCAAGACCCTTGCCAAGAACGCCACCAGGGCCACCGCCAGGGCCGCACCAGCCAAGCTTCCACCGCCGTTCGCATGCACCTGCCAGCCCAACCAGCTGGGCTGGCACCTGCGTGGCAACATGCAGCTCCCGGACCAGATCAGCAAACACATGCGTGGCGGCATGCAGATCTTCGTGAAGACCCTACCGCCGCACCACCTCAGCGCGGAAACAGAAAAGCTAAGTCATTCAGAGCCTTGAGTTATTTCCATTTTTTATATAAGGTTATCGTCCTCAGAGATCCTACCTATGTATGGAAAACCTGCACACAAAGGGGCCCTCCCGCGATTGGCAACGCCCTTGTTCTGTTTCCAGTCCGCTCAATAGCTCAAGCGGCCGCGTCAAGAGTGGCGGGGTAGCCTTCCGCACCTGGCAACGCTCTCGATTCTGACTCGAGTTAAGCTCGACAGTTCGGGCGGCCAGGTTAAGGGCGGTAAGGTGGTTCGCCCGGCAGCAAGCACACCCGGCAGGCCAATGGGGATCCGTCCCCAAGACGCCGCCCTGGGTTTACGCGCCGGCAGGCCTACCCAGTTACGTAGGTTGGACATACAAAGGAAAATCGAACAGGAAAATAACGTGCATAATATCAAAGTACTGCATCCGTGACACATCCGTGACATTTTGGGCCGAACGAAAAAAAACTTCTGTCATACATATGACACTTCTGTGACGATAATTGTGACAAAACCCGGTATCATCATAGATGTGGTGGGCTCCTACTTCTATGACAAAAAATCATGACAGAAAATGGGCTTTTCGTCCTGGGCGGGCCGGAGACGCAGCTGCATGACATTCTTTGGGCCATCCATGACGGAAAAAACCGTGGTAGAAGCGAGGGCGAGGAAAATTTCAGGGAGTTCCCGGTTACGGTGGGAGGTCGGGGGCCGAGCGATGCGCATTTCTCTCGTACACGTACGCGCGTGTGTGTGAGGCGTTGGCTCTAACTGAACCCGAGCGAGGCGTTGGGCTCTAACTGAACCCGAGCGATTGCACTGCAGGCTACGCGTTACTGAACCCGAGCGATCGATCGATGGCTTTTAACTGAACTCGATCGAGCGATTCCTTCGCTACTGCTGCTAACTAAAGCCGATCGATTGGATGAACAGTGAGCATTGCGGGGGGGGGGGGGGGGGGGGGGTTGGATGAACAGTGAGCGGTGGCGTTGCCTCTGGATGAACAGGACCCCGTGGTGTGGAGGGCTGGATGAATAGTAGGCGGTGGAGGGGTGCCCGTGGAGGGGTGGTTGAACAGGACCCCGTGGTGTGGAGGGCTGGATGAACAGTAGACGGTGGAGGGGTGCCCGTGGAGGGGTGGTTGAACAGTAGTCGGTGGAGTAGAGCGCGGTGGAGGCTGGATGAACAGGAGTCTGTGGAGGCTGGAGGAGGTCGACGGTAGACCGTGGGGGCTGGAGGAGGTCGACGGTGGAGATGAACAGTATCCTGTGGAGTCCCGTTTTGCGGTACGCCACACCCCTCCCGATGAGCACGACCCCCGTTTCGACCGTAGGAGGTCCGTTTCGTCCGTTTTGCGGTACGCCACACCCCTCCCGATCAACAAGACCCCCGTTTCGACCGTAGGAGGTCCCTTTCCTCCGTTTTGTGGTACGCCACACCCCTCCCGATCAACAGGACCCCCGTTTCGACTGTAGGAGGTCCGTTTCCCCCGTTTTGCGGTACGCCACGCCCCTCCCGATCAACAGGAGCCCCGTTTTGACCGTAGGACGTCCGCTTCCTCCATTTTGCGGTACGCCAGACCCCTCCCGATGAACAGGATCCCGTTTCGAACGTGGCCGGTTGAACACAAGGCCGTTTCCTCCGTTCTGCGGTACGCCAGGCCTCGTTTCCATCGCCTGTTCCGTCCAAGCCCTCCCGATGAACACGACCACGCATTCCGTTCCGACCCAGCAGGTTGGCTCCCACGCGTTCCGTTGCCTCCCGATGAACACGACGCATTCCGTTGCCTCCCCATCAACACGACGACGACGTTGTTTCTCCATTCCGACCCAGCCATGTCAACGAGCCCTCGCCGTACGTATGCGCGAGTAGGCGTTGAGACCCCGCCCGTATGTACACATACGTGGCCGTATTTTCTTTCTTGCACCCTGGCCGTTGTACGTACGTGTACATGCTACGTGCGCGCCTCTACTACGACACGTGCGCGCCTCTACATCCACCAGTATATATGTACGTACACGTTCGCAACCAGAATGACAACGCTACGTATGCTTCGACCAGGTGGGTCCCGACTGTCAGGCACTTCCTTGCGTACGAAGATGTAGCTGGTGGGTCCCAGCAGTCAGGGGGGCGAATCGTTTTTTTTTTTGCCCGGACGCACTTCCTTGCGTGCGAAGGTGTAGCTGGTGGGTCCCAGTAGTCCGGGGGAAACGTTTTTTCGCGAAATACGGTGGCCCGTCCGATGGGTCCCCGCTGTCAGGTGGAGGAATAATTATATTGCGCGTAATAAGGAGGCACTTCCTTGCTACGGCCGTGGACCCAGCTGTCAGCGTCTCCACGCACAGTACTCTTCCGATGGAAGTCGGTCGTTGACCACATTGACCACGCCGCGCCGAGAGCACCACGGCGGTGGACGACGGCGAGGCCTAGGAAGGGGACGACACGGAGGCAGGGAAGACTCGGCAGTTGTTTCCCACGCGGTGGGGAGTACAATTGTACGAGGGTTTACTGGTTCGTCTGCCGTCGCCGGAGAATAACAGCAGGTGTGGGTGAGCAGAGGGATGGCTAGGCCAGCAATGGGAGTATGGTGGGGCGGTGAGGCCTACGCGGCAGCACAGCCGGCCGCGGGGAGGAGGGAGCAGGCAGTCCCGCCGGCACTTGTTTGAGCGGCTGGAGCAGGAAGAGCAGAGATTGAAGAAGCACGACGGCCGTTGGATGGACATCCAACAGTCAGTGCTTGTGCGTCAACCTTTTTTTTAGGAAAGCCTCAAATCTGTGGAAAACAGCATACAGCCCATCTGCCATTATTTCTAATAATTTACAGCCCATTTGCTAATTCTTAAGGGTTTTTTGGAGCCCATATTCTTTTTGTTAGCATTACAGCCCATATTGTGGCCACGGTTAAAAAATTATACGAAGTTTTGCATATTTCGGTGCGGTCCGAACTGTTTTTAATCCCGAAATTTCGACTCACATTCAAACTGATTTTAGAAATAAATGTATATCAATATAAAATCCAACAAATTCTCCACGCATAAAAATTAATGTAATTTAAAATCTTGAAATGAAAAAAAAGATATTTGAAACTAATTGCCGGTTTGATGTGTTTTAAAAATGTACAGCCCATTTCTCATTACTAATGGGCCATTTTCTCGGCCAGCCGAATGAAAGCTCTCCTCATCTTGAAAGATTTGCAGCCCAACAGGCCTGACAAAGCGACTTACTTGGCAAATCACAAAAAAACTGGGCTGTGGCCGTGGACCCAGCTGTCAGCCTCTCCACGTACAGTACTCTTCCGATGGAAGTCGTTCCTTGACCACGTTGACCACACCACGCGGAGAGCACCACGGCGGTGGACGACGACGAGGCCTAGGAAGGGGACGACGCGGAGCCGGGGATGACGCAGCAGTGGAACCCCGCGCGGAGAGGAGTACGAGGGTTCACTGGTTCGGCTGCGGTGTGAGGCTGCCGTCGCCGCAGGGCCTGGCCAGCGATGGGAATAGTAGGGGGCGGTGAGGCCTCTGCAGCAGCACAGCCGGCCACGGGAGGCAGGAGCATGCGGCAGGACCGGCGCTGCTTTGGGCGGCTGGAGCAAGAAGACCAGAGGTTGAAGAAGCACTACGGCCGTTGGATGGACATCGTACGGTCACTGGAGCTAGAATCATTCATATTGACTAAGTTGACAAAGCCCTTCGTCCCCGTCAACTTAGTAGGCCCAAAAGTCAGCCTCCCACCAAGGTGGGTCCCAGCTAGCCGGGGGAGTATTCATTTTTTTGTGCGTAATAAGGAGGCACTTCCGGTGGGTCCGAGCTGACAGCGGGGGGAACGTTTTTTCGCGAAATACGGTGGCCCGTCCGGTGGGTCCCAGCAGTCAGAGGGAAATGATTTTTTTCACAAAATACTGGTGGCCCGTCTGGTGGGTCCCGCTGTCAGGTGGAGGAATAATTATTTTGCGCGTAATAAGGAGGCACTTCCTTGCGGCCGCCATGGACCCAGCTGTCAGCCTCTCCACGTACAGTACTCTTCCGATGGAAGTCGGTCGTTGACCACGCTGACCATGCCGCGCCGAGAGCAGGGAAGACGCAGCAGTGGAAGCCCGCGCGGAGAGGAGTACGAGGGTTCACTGGTTCGGCTGCGGTGTGAGGCTGCCGTCACCGCAGAATAACAGGGGGTGTGGGTGAGTGGAGGGATGGCCTGGCCAGCGGTGGGAGTAGTATGGGGGCGGTGAGGCCTCCGCGGCAGCACAGCCGGCCACGAGAGGCAGGAGCAGGCGGCACGACCGGCGCTGCTTTGGGCGGCTGGACCAAGAAGACCAGAGGTTGAAGAAGCACTACGGCCGTTGGATGGACATCGTATGGTCACTGAAGCTAGAATCGTTTATATTGACTAAGTTGACAAAGCCCTTGGTACGCTCCAACTTAGTAGGCCCACAGGTCAGCCTCCGAAACGGTGCGCCCCAGATGTCAGGGGGAGGAATCATTTTTTGGGCGACCGAAGCTAAGAATATGCGAGATTGAAGAAGAAGCACGACATCCAATGGCCACTGCTGCTAGAACCGTGTGTTGACTATAATAAGTTGACAAAGCCTTGCATACGAGTCAACTTATTTTTTTAGGGGATGCGTCACTTAGTAGGCCCACAAGTGTGTGGCAGAGAACTTATAGCCCATTTGCGTTTTGTAAGAATGTACAGCCCATTTTTCAATTCTAATGGAATTTACAACAGCCCATTTACAGTTTGTTACAAGTACAGCCCATTTTCTAGCTAGGACAACGATTAATAATTTGAACCAACCGTTGAAAGACAGAATTCAATAAAATTTCCCACATTTTCATGGGATCCGAAATATTTTTATCCCGAAATTTCTACTCAGATTAAATATAAATTTGTATTACGTAAAATCCAACGAAACATTGCGCGCGCAACAATGAAAATTTAAGATTTTCAAAATCCATAAATAATATTTTATAAACTAATTTCGTGTTTGGTGCATTTTTTATAGTTACTGCCCAGTTTTTATAATTACATCCCATTTATTATTTTTTAAAGCCCATTTTCCTGTTAAGCCTAATGCATCCCTCCTAGGAAAGATTTGCAGCCCAGCGGGGCGGAGAATAACAAGTTGACCTTGCCTGGGTATTCCTCAAAAAGACGTATAGCTAGGCTAGCCATTTTCATCTTGAAAAAATTAGTATCTGGGCTGGATATCTGGCCTGGGCTAGACGGGCCACAGCCCGCCTAGTTAATACCCTGCTCTCCTCTAAACAACAACGAAATCATCGCCAAGAAAAACTCTGCAGTGCTCACGCCTCAAAAACACAAATACTGCTCGAGCTGCTTGGTCCCAGCTGTCGGCCGCACCTTGTGCAATTCTCTCGTTTATATTGACTACATAGGTTGACAATAGTGCGGGACCGTGATGTTAGGAAACCAGGAGAAAGCAAAAAAAAAGTTGTACATGATAAGGAGGCACTTGCGTACGTACGGCTATGGCCCTAGTGGGTCCCTAGTGTCATCCAGTCAAAATAAAGTCATCTCCTAAATCCTCATGTTCGTTGACGATGTTAACAATGCTCGGCGCCACGGCGAGCGCAACAACTCGAAGGACAACGGAGAGGGCCTCGCAGGCCCTACGGATGGTCTGATACAACGCCCGCTGCTCATTCAGGAAGCCAGGATCATCGGACACCTATGAGCACCTTCGAGAAACTGAGACGGCATGAAACGGTAAGGCCGCGCTTGGGAGCTCTAGTTTATTTCAAACCTGTATTAACATACAAGTGTAATTTACTCGTCATCGGAAACAACGCGTAAAATACAGGCGTAATGAAACCGAGGGCCCGAGGTCTGTAAGTAAAACCGGCGGGTTACGCGTGTAATTTGAGAGACCAGTGTATATTTTACGAGCACTGCTATATGGACGACATTACCAGACGATACATGCACGACGTGCGTATCATGCCATCCATGGGCAAGGCTGAAACAACAGCTAACGGCTGGATTAGCAATCGTCTGAGTGTCGTTTAGCATTTTTATCGTGTGTGAAGTACTTCTGATATTTTACTAGTCAAAATCGACCAACGAAGCGCCTTCGCCCGAGACCATCTGCTTTAATTTACAAGCGTCAGTTTTACAAGCGGTTTTGGTTGGAAAACGACGATCCAATCACGGCCTAATATCATGAGTTGGTCGGAAGATCATATGGTTTCACGTCTAACCTACCCGACTTGTCGTATAGGCTATGAATGAAACATCAGACGATGAACTTCTTAAGCACGGAAACAACAGAAGAGGGTGATCTTCTTAACAAGCAAATCACTGGCATTAGATCGACATGCAAAACAATACGAAGCATTATTCTCAGGAGGCACGGTGAACAGCTCGTGATGCCGCATGCCACAACATTCCAAGCTCAACTTTGCAATCAAACACAAGGCCTGGCATTACATAGACAATATTCAGAACAAACTCTTAACACAGGAATATCTCAACAGAGTAACTATTTACTTCTAAATTGAACACATGAATAGGAAAAAACACTCGACGCTGCTCACAGCAAGGGCGTCCCACTCAAAAATATCAAATGCATGTCTTCTGGCTAACATCAATGAGCAAATTTTGACAAGGTTTTCCAATTCCAATATATTAAACTAACGTCTTCTTGCTAACATCAATGATTAAACTTTGACAAGCTTTTCCCATTCCAAATATGTAATGCCTATGATCGTGGAGTCCTGTCGTAGCTTCTTGTACTTGTTTGGGCACTTTTTGCCCAGGGCAATCCACGTGTTGTTAAATTGCCAATGGTCTCTGCAGACTAGTCATGTCACCGGTGTCTAATAATACTCTGTAAAGCTTCTCGGTCATTCCTTCTGTAATGTAGCGCAAACAGTGACTGCTTCTTTCTACAAAGTGGAACGACCAACTGGACCCAGTAATGCAGCAGTTTGCCTTGGACACATTGGCTCCTTTTGTGCAGTTCAACTAAAATCGAAGTCGGAATAAAACCGAGCTTTAATTTTGATATCCTTGTAAGCAACAATTGGTATAACGGAAACAATTACTGAGAAATAACGGTTGATGACTTATACTCGCAGAAGAAAAGCATCTACTGATCTACTTGATCTTAATGGGAAACAAAGCAGGAGAGTAGCAATTCTCCATCAGTGTGATTCATTCATATTGACTGAGACATTATCTTAACAATGCTTTGTTTCAACATGTATAAAGAACAACAAAGCAGAAAAGTATCATTCCTAAAACAATGCAACTGATTCATTTTAACAGAGACATTATCTTAACAATACCTTGGTTAAACATGTAGAAAGAACTACAAAGCATGATAGTACCATTCCTAATAAGAGTTGCAGTTTTGAACTAAGATTCAGTAGTTAATTAATTCTGAGAGTGGCATTGCTTAATTTTACCAGCGGCATTAGATTAACGAAAAGCATAAACAGTTCCAGGGGAGAGTGGGCGCAACAACAGTATGTGCTTCCATCTACTTATAAAGGGGGTGATGCAGAGTTTGTTGTAACAAAGCAACAAGCATCATGTCTGGGTTGGTCCCATTTTTGTTCACTACTTAATGGGAAAAGACAGCAATACAATAGCTTCAATTCAACATTTATTTAAAACAGTACCAATACAAGTAGCACAACATCTCAAAGCACACTGCACAAGCATGTGGATGAAGGCCTGTACTGACCTTTCATGAGACGACAAAGATAAAATACGATCTCGATCTCCTTTTGTGCTGTTCCACCAAAATTAAGCAAAGTCACCGGTGTGACATTCAAGTTGAACTGCACAAAACACTCTTAAAACATAAGTGTTTCGAGTAGCGAAGCAAAATTTCGCAATAGCAACAAGTTGAATCGATAGCCCTGTTTTAATAGAGGCAAAAAAGGAAACAATTACTTGCCGATAAAGGAGGATGAAACAAACGGTGACAGAAAGAAGCATCTAACTTATCTTGGATGGAAAACAAAGTAGGATAGTAGCATTTCTAAAATGGTTGCATTGATTCATATTAACAGAGACATTCTCTTGAAACAACATTCGTTAAAAAATGTAATTTACTTTTAACAGTGGCATTGCTTCAATTTTTCGGCGGCATTCTTAGATTAACAACAGCAAAATAGCTGTATGGGACATGCCAGCACCATGTGCATCCACACGTATAAATGGGTGATGTAGAGTATGTAGCCAAGCAGCATATATGCGCTGGTCCCATATTTGTTCTCTTTGAACCTTCTTCCTATGTGAGGGCAGCAAATCTAGTGCTGCACAAACTACCCGACCCCCCAGTTTCTTTCCCTTTTCAACAAAAAGATCGGTTCCTTACAGATGTGTGTACTGGGTTACCCCCTTTTTCCCTTTTCGACCTACAAAGCGGCTGGATAGCCAGTCTATACTACTTTCCGCCCCTCCTTTCCTCATTGAACCACGTCCTAGATTCTTGCTCCAGCCCACCGCACCCTTCTTTCCTCTTTGAACCAAGACCTAGATTCGACTACAGATCGAAAAAAATATCCACATGCAGCTAGAGCAACGACGGTTTCAAAGAAACTTATAACTTAGGGTCGTCGGGATGTGGCAAGGCGTGCGGCGGGAGGCTGGATCTGCCCACACTACGTACGACAGCGAGGAAGAAGGGGTCGGTGGCCCTCCCACATAGGCGCTGGGTGAAAGAGAACAGCGCAGCCGGCAGTGGATTGCCTCCCTCGCCGAAGGCGATAGAGTGAACGCTGCACCTCCTCCCCTTCCCGGTGCGACGGGATACGGACGCCTCCTTCACCAGCTGTGAGGGGGGGAGAGAGACAAGAGGCCAACGCAGTCTTGTTTAGATCTGGTGAAGAGAGGGTGAGAGACTGTGAATATAGCAAACCCTAGCAAATGAACGCTGGGCCTCCAGCGTGTAACATATATGTAGTGCGGCGAGCGTGTGGAGAGTGCGAACCCTAGCGAACAAGCACTGAGGCTCCCGCTTATATATATACTACTGTAGTACGGACTGAGCTCCAGTGCCTTCACTGCACTTGCTTTTGGCAGTATGACAGGTGAGCCAGCCACATTTTGGGCCCACCTGTCATAAATCCAAAGGCAGGTGCACTAAGTCAATGAAGCTGCGTCCATATAGTACTCTCGTGTATACGACTAATATATAGTGGAGTGGTTTTCTTATTCTCTCCACAACAATTGTTTTAAATTGTGTAAGTACGAAACAAAACTCTTTATTTAATGTAAAGTGAAGAAAACTAGTACTACTTCCGATGAACTAACGATCCTCGCCCACGCGTCCTGGTCGCACTTCCTGTCCTTCACGTGTGGTACACTACCCTCCCTTAAGTGAACAACCACACATGCGCCAAATTATCGGAAACGTGTGAGAGTGTGTACAAATAAAGAATTTTAATTTCAATTATCGGAAAGGTTTGAGAGTACTACAAAGTTTGACTTTAGTCAAATCTAATATGCGGAGTAAATAAAAATGGAGGGCTACTACGTCCATCCGGGTTTTTAGTCCACACCATTTTTTAAATCAAAGTTAATAGCTGGACAAATAAAATTACAGGGGAGCTGGAGACAAAGTTGTGAGAAGGCTTAGAAATCAATAGAAAACTTATGCTCTTAGTACCAACGTCGATCCTTCTTCGAGGAAACATTTGGTTCATAGCCAATTGTGTGATAAAATTGCACCAACGTGAAAGACGACTGCGTCTCCAACGCAACCAAGGTGAACTGACGAAGGATATCATCTTTGTGCGTAACAAGCAAAGAGCACTGATGGAAGACATGTTGTTTTTCATTGAAAATCGATCAGCTTCACCAGCCGACGCAACCATGAGGCGCAACCATGAGCATCAATAGGTCATCGTGGTGATGCATCATCCATTTGCCATCAAGTTTGGGTGAGGCACCTATGAAGTTCGACAAATCCTCACTGTGGTCCGTTTCTTCTCAGTAATCAAACTCGGGGAAGGAAGAACCACGTGGCAGAGGACAGTGAGGCAGAACAACAATGGCCATCCAATTTTGTGCAGTTCCACTAAAATTGAGGAAGACATGCCCGAGTATGGAGACACGCATCGCTGTTTCCAAAAATATAAAAAAGGGTTAGCAACGACATCTCAATTGTCAATAACAATTAATGAAAAGTACACCAACAAACAGAAGCATCATAATTATCTTGATGGGAACTAAACCAGGATACCCGAGAAAAAAAGCATTTCTTCATTTAACCAGTGATAGTACTACCACCATATGGACAACGACCACACAACCACCATGTACTTTTTGTCGAAACAACATGTATACCTCCACCGAGGCATAAATCAGGACAACTTTTCAAGTGGCATTTCCTCTATAATAGTACTAGTAGGTGATGTTGGACCAGCCGACGAACCCTAGCTACTATGCATGGGGAGCTGGGTAGTAGTCACATAGAAGAAAACCCGCACGCAGCGACCTGGGGAGCTGGACCAGTACAAGAAGTTATACCTCAGGTGGGCGAGATGTCGTTTAGGCGGGCGGGCGGGATCTGCCCACAAGACGGCAGCAAACAAGGGCGCGGAGGATCTTCGTCCGCGCCAGCTCCGGCTCCGAGAGGACGGTGCGCATCAGCTTCCTCCGTCACCGACGGCGACAACGTCAACGCTGCACCTCCTCACCTCCCGCAGCGGACGGGATTCGGCCGGATCTGTGACCACCGGTGAGGAGAGAGATAGAGTGGACACTGTCATCTTGTTTTGATATGGAGAGGGTGAGAGAGCGAGACGCGAGAAACTCTATCAAACAAGAGGCTATAATGGAGTGAAAAAATCTCTCCATAGTAGTGGTTTTAAATAGAATACGCGCGTTCCCGGAAAAAATAAACGAAAACTGGCGGACAATTTTTCTAACGTACCAAGAAAGAAAACTCGATCAAAAACATGCCCCCGCTTCTAGGTCGCGAGAGTCATCGCGCACACACACATAGAAATAGACATGCATATCCGTGTTTACGTAAAATTCCATTTCTATCTCCATCTCCAATCATATTTGTCCAACTGGCACATTATTTAAGTTGTTAATTATATACGCAGCAATATTAACGTACAACATCTCTTGTTTGCGCACGTCCGGACCGCTGCCACGGCCGGTCCTGACCAACCCGAACCCTCTTCATCACCGGCGCATGCTTCCCGCCCGAAACGGTCAGTGCCGCATTCATGCCCGGCCAGAGCGGACGCGACCTCTCACTGGCGCCGGCATTGAAGCGGCGCGCTGGCCGAGAGAGCGTCGCCCGTGCCGCTTCCGGGTGCACGCGGCTGCTCCGCGTTCAAAGGTCGCAATAGCCGGCTACAACATGCATGTAAAAAGTTCTTGGGAGTCCGTGCTACAGCTAGCTGTCCTCCCCCAACTCGTCAATCTCTTCCAGTACTGCTAGTACTCCATGGCGCGATCCATTGACAAGCAGGCGGGAAAGTTATCGTATACTCGGTTTGCGGTGAGTGGCATGCCGAGCGACCGTGTGGGCTCGAGCCGTGGAGGAGGGTGAGACACGAACACGACAGACGTGATTTAAACGTTGGTTTTGCTCAATGGCGCGATCCAATGAAACGAAACGTTGGTTTCTCTCCGTTTCCATTTTTTCTCCGGAAAAACGGAAACTTTCCACTCCATTTTCATTCCTATTCCAAGGTTGCCCCGTTACAACCTTCCATCAAATACAAAGGAAAAACTAACACGCATGCTGATGCATCTCAATGATTCACAGATCATAGCCAATATTTACTTCACAACTAAAGAAAAAAGTTGTGAGAGCGTGTACGAAACAAAAACTACTGATGGGGTCACTACGACTTAAACCCTAAACCCTAAACATGATTTAATTTCCTGGCCAGGTAGAACCTGTCGAAGGAAAGACGGCTGGCACCCTCGGATCATACGATGCTTTTGTGCAGTTCCACTAAAATCGACCTGAGCATCCCTGATGGCTTAGATATTGAAGAAGTGTGATTAGAATAATAGTACTGGCACTAGTTCATGAGACATAAACTCATCACAAGTAGAAGCCGGTAGAAGTAGAGAAAGATCGACATGGAGATGGAGCTACGGCAGTGGAGCAAGCCGGCTCCAAAAGGAAGATGGACTACCTGGGACATCGGGTTGTAGCTAGAAGGGCGGTTGGGACGCGGCATCGGCCCATACCACGGTGACCCCCGATTGGGATGCACCGACTGTGGGTTTTCTCCCTCGCCGATGTCGACAGCGTCTACCAGAACATTGTTCCCTTCCCCCAGCTGCGGGATTAGGCCCGTCGTTCTATGCTTGTAAAGACAGCAACCTAAGGAAGCAGGCTTGTAGCTTAGGCTCCTGCTCGTGTATATATAGTGGTTTTCTTTTTCTCTCCATGTCAACCATTTTATATTGCGTACGTGTCATTCAAGAGTGAAATGATGGTTGCTTCTTCCGACTAACTTACTGTGTGATTTGACTGCTCCTTAGTGGCCCCTACACGTACTCCCCCTACGTGTATGCAACAGTCACACGTACACATGGACGCAAAAACGCGCGCGACGCCCTAATGCATGCATATCCGAGCACACGACGGAACACACACGGTCACGCTCAAGTGCTCAACCTACACGTGCATGCACACACATACTCAGTCAGGGTGAGCTAGTGACCGTATAAACACCGGAAAATATATATATTGAGCTTAATGAGCATATTATGAAGTCCACTGACCGTATTTTTACAAATATACAGTGACAGACAGTGTATTTATCTCGTTTGAAATTAAGCCATATTAACCGGAGAGGAGGCATTATGGACTAGCATTACTTTGCTGTGTCCCGTCAACTTGCCGAACGAGGAGAAGGTTGTAGGACGGGAGAAGCTTGCGCGCGGTGGCTCACAGGACAAGGAGAAACTTTTGACTAATGCAAGCTCTCCCTCGCTCAGGCGGTGGACGTGCAACAGTTAATTCGGTGTCAGATTGCCAGAAGCATACACTATACTACTAGTGCTATTATTGTTTGACTTCCCGAATAGGCGAACAGCCAAGCGCAAAGTTTACTAGTACTACTACTATAGTCTATAAAGGTACGTACTATACTAGTACTATGGACCGGATGGAGGAGCATCTGCACTCTTATTATAATTTTAAAATGTGATAAAGCAATCTTCAACACATTTGGTTCTCTTCGAGGGTTCTCGCATGTGATAATGGATGTTGATTGCATGGAACACTCGCCACAATTCTCGCTTAATTCTGGCTCATGTCCTGTTACAAATAGTAGCGCTCAGTAATATTTCCTCTTTTTTGTTATTCAGCATGTAAACAGGTCAGCAAACCTTGCGGCGCATCTTCATGCGAACCGTGCTTGCTGCACTTTGAATGTGGCCGAGAGCTGGCTTGATGAAACACCTCGCTTCCTACTTCTTTTTTTGCGGGGTACCTCGCTTCCTAGTGACCAGTGTCTTGGCTGATCGTCCTAAGAATGCTTATATATGAATAAAGTTGTCTCATTTACCCGCAAAAAAGATTAAGCCATATTAACCGGAAAGGAGGGAGTATGGACTAGCACTACTTTTTGGTGTGTCCCGTCAACTCGCAGAACGAGGAGAAGCTTTCAGGACAAGGTGAAGCTCGCTTACGCCTTTTGACTAATGCAACCTACCCTCGGTGGACATGCATCAGTCCATTCGGTGTCAGATTGTCAGAGGCATACACTGTAGTACCCAACATGCGGAGTACCATCATTGTTCGACTTCACGAAGAGGCGAAGAGCCAAGCGCAGTAGTACGAGTAGTACTACTACTAGAACCGCATCGTGGAGCGTCTGTACTCTTATTTTTTTATCTCTGATAAAGTGCACATTTATTCCGGAGAAGGGCGGAAAACGGCAGCCCAACATGTAATGAATGATATCGATCAACCAACCATGCTCGAATATATCTTGGCCTCCGTGCGAGCCCGTCTGTGTGTTCTCGCTCCTCGTCTCTCTCAAGGAACGGCGGGTTGGCTCTTTGCCGTCAATTGAGATCGGTTTGCTCACACTCCTGTCCCACATGTCAGTGATATGCCAAGAGGAGGTGCGTTGACCGACTGGCCATACGCATACTTGGTTTTGCACCTTCATACTACTCCTCCCTCCATCACAGTTTACAGGGCACGCTTCATTATGATGCATTTCTCTCAATGCATTTCCACCACCAGAGAGACTTTAGACGCGTTTGGTTTAATACTCAATTAATTAGGGTGTGGTAACCACAATCAAGTCCACAATTTTCTCTCCATGTACTGTACTACTACGGAGTGGAGTAAGTGCATGCATGTGTGTACCCGGGGTGGAAGCACTGCATGCATGTGTGTACGCATTATTCTCTCTAGTAATAGACGCCGTGCTATAACTACCAATGCTATTTTTCAGGCCGATCGATAGTCGCCTTGGTCCCACAGATTTTTTTTCTTTTTTCTGAAGCGCACTGTATAAACAGTGGCGGATGGAGTAGTACGAGCGGATTCAAAGAAGAGCGTATTGATGGTTGCTTCTTCAGAGCAACTTACAGTGGGAAAGGTGGGGCTTATGATTTGACTGCTCATTACTCACTATTAATGCGGCGCAACGACCGGGCTGAGTCTCCCATGCGGTTGTCCACTACCCCCTCGGTTCTTAAATATACTCCGGAGTATTTGTCTTTCTAGAGATTTCAACGAGTGACTACTCAAATATTTGTCTTTTTAGAGATTTCAAATGGACTGGCACATACGGATGTATATAGACATATTTTAGAATGTAGATTCACTCATTTTGCTCCGTATGTAGTCACTTGTTGAAATCTCTAGAAAGACTAATAGAATACTTAGGAATGGAGGGAGTACACATACGAAGCAAAATGAGTGAATCTACACTCTAAAATATGCCCTTTTAAAATTTGTAAAAAGAAAAATATTTAGGAACGAAGGAGTATATTTTTGTGCATGGCACATGGACCCGGATGATGAAGAGGCTTCTGGCAATGCTATCAAGCTTCCATCATTTGTTTACATAATTTACGTACTATACTGTTGAGGATATAGACCTTAGAGTCACCCGCCAGGAGGGGCCGGGTTACTCGTATGGTCGTTGCCAGAAGCCCGGGGCCAAGCTTGAAGACGATGGGCCAGAGATGGGCTTAAGACCCGGATATGGCTTAAGGCCCGTAGTTACAATCATTATTATGGTAGAACTTGTAGTGTAAGGCAAGTATAGTTGAGAGTCCGAGCCGGACACTCTTATGAGCCGGCAGGGACTCTGAGGGCTGCTGGGCATCAGCCTCCTATATAAAGGGACGACCCGGCAGCGGTTTAGGGACAAGAACAATCGGATCGAGAGCCAGGCACAGCGGTTTAGCTCCCTGGTGATCGTAACCCTAATCAATACCACCTCAAACTGGACGTAGGCTTTTACCTTCACCGTAAGGGGCCGAACCAGTATAAACCCCCGTGTTCCTTGTCCCGCATTAACCCCTTCAAGCTTCCTAGTTGCAATGGCTCCACGACTAAGTCGTAGCTCGAGGACATCTGCCGTGACAATTCCACGACAGCTGGCGCCCACCGTGGGGCCAGCGCACGGTGGATTTGAGTTCTTGAAGGGCAGCTTCGAAGGGCTCAAGGGATACGCTGTGGGCCGGATGACCAAGAGTCGTCGCGGCAAGCTCTACATCGACGATGCAAACTGGGGCCCCGACGCCGGCTCAATTGAGTACGGGTACCGGGTCCCCTTCGGCGGAATTCATGTTTTCATTGGCAAGATTGGTGAGCCGGGCCCTGAGCCGGGTCTCTGCGCCGATCTCATCGAGACGGCTCAGCTTGCGCGACCCGCCCGGGCCCGGCCTGCCTTAAGGCATGCTTTTGTGGGGTGTATCCAGGGAGGACTCTCTGATCGATCTGGATCTGGTGATGAGACGGCCGCCGACTCTGACGGCGAGTCAGCCACCGATGAGTCAAACTCGTTGTACCAACTACAAGATGGCAGGCTCATGGGTTGTTCCGATGGTGACGGTATTCCGGACCTATTTGAGCCGCCAAGTCAGGTTGGAGTTTTTATGGCTGGTGCGCAGCCTGTTCAGAACCCCGCTGCTAGAGCGGGAAACCCAGTGCCTTCTCCGGCTCAGGTGCTAATGGATCTCACGGACAAGATGACGGCCCTGTTAACCGCCACGGTTGACCCGGCGGATCAAGCTCGGCATGATGCGGAGGTGGCACAGTTAAAATTGGATCTAATGAAGGCTAAGGAGGATCTGGCATCGGAAGGGATCAGGATGACTGCGGAGCGGGCGGCTCTCGATGCCCAAACCCAGTTGATTCAAGCGCAGTCCTTCCGGCTCACAATGGATCAAAACGCGGCCAATGAGGTCCTAAGAAGGAGGCATCAAACGGCCCAATCTCGACTCCCTCCGGTTTACGATCCACGCAACCTCTTCAACACACCAGGTGCAGGGTCTAGTAACCCGCCAGGGGTCATAGTGCCCGGGTCCGGGACCCCTATTCAGCCACAAGTGATGGGGCCTCCCCAGGTGCCCCCTGCCCTGCCTCAGTACATGCCCATACCCCCGGGTCATTATAATAACCCGCTGGAGAACATGGTCGCTGCGGCGGCACGGCTGGCGGCTCTCCCAGTTGACGACGACTCTCCGACGGCTATTGAAACCCGCCGGGTCAGGGAACTCCTTCAGACGGCACTGGCGCAGCAGGAGGCATACTCCTACAGCCGGGATAGGATCCACTCGACCCCCCGTCCGGGCCGAAGCCCGAGTTACAGCCGGCACATAGTCTCAGCTACCGGCTCAAGTAACGTCTGACGCCTTGACCCGCCCCCTGGCCATGGCCCGGCTTATAACGGAGCCTTCCACGCCGCAGACCAGGACAGAGCGCGGCAAGAGGCGGAGCAGGTGCCACAATTGACGGCTTACCAGACCCCCCCGGCTTATCCGACGACTTCCGTCGACGTGGGTATCCCCACCAGGACGGGGGGTGTCCCTTGTTTAGTACCAGCTATCCGCAATGAGCGTCTGCCCAAGGACTTCAAAGGCCCTAGGAAGGTGCCTAATTACACAGCAGACATACAGCCTGCAGCCTGGATCGAGAGTTATGAGATGGCCATGGAGCTACTGGAGGTCAGTGAGGCGGCCATGGCTAAGTACTTCACCATGATGTTGGATGGGACTGCCCGCACTTGGTTGAAAGGGCTACCACCGAACTCCATCGGGTCTTGGGCTGAGCTGAAAGCCCGGTTCATCCAAAACTTCAAAGACACCTGTAGGCAGTCTATGTCAATTGTGGATTTGACTAACTATAAGCAGCAGGAGGGTGAGTCTACGACACATTGGGTTCGCCGGGTTAAGGAGATCATACATTCATCAGATAAGATGGATGCCGGCTCTGCAGTCTTTATGTTGGAACAGAATTGTCGTTTCGTGCCCCTAAAGATGAAACTCGGGCGGCTTAAGCGCGACTGCAGTGATATGGGTACACTAATGGCGGCTCTTGTCAAGTACGCCGATTCTGATGGTACCAAGGATCCCCCTTCGGATGATGAAAGGGCAGGGAAGGGAAAGAAGAATGGCACTGGCAAGGGTCCCCAGCACAACCCGGGGAACCAAGGGGGAGGCAAGCGCAAGGCCGATGGCAGCCTAGAGTTTGTAGCCAACGCCAGCTCACAAGGTAATAACCAGCGACGTAAGGGGAGGCCCCCTCCCCGAGGCGGCGGGTCAGGTCCGACGCTGGAGCAGCTGTTAAATGAGCCTTGTCCAAGGCATGGCTCAAGAGAGAAGCCAGCGACTCATTTATGGAAGGATTGTGCAATCATGAAGGCCTTTAAGAATTACAATGGCCCGGGCCGCGGCTCAGGCGCCGGCGGCCTTCATGGCCCGGGCGGCGGCTCAAATTCTGGTCCTCAGAACGGTCAAGGGGGCTTTAATCAACAGTCTGGCCAGGGTCATCAACAGCAGCAGGGAGGTTATCAGACCAATCCAAAGCAGCTTAGTGGTGGACAGTATCATGTGTTTACCACTAGTTTGTGCAAGCGAGATCAGAAGCTTCACAAGAGGGCTGTGAATGCTGTTGAGCCGGCAGTTCCACGCTACTTGCGGTGGTCCGAACAGCCTATAGTGTGGAGCAGGGAGGATCACCCTCCACGGGTGGATAACCCGGGCCACTTGGCCTTAGTGGTGGCTCCTCAAGTGGGAGGATATAAGTTCACAAAGGTGCTCATGGATGGAGGCAGCAGCATCAACATCCTCTATTATGAGACTTTTCGCCGTATGGGGTTGGTTGATAAGAACCTCAGCCAGTCAAACACTATCTTCCATGGTGTGGTACCTGGTAAGTCGGTTTATCCAGTCGGCAAGATCGAATTGGAAGTGGCTTTTGGTGATGAGAACAACTACAGGGTGGAGAAATTGACCTTTGAGGTGGTCAAGATAAGAAGTCCATATCATGCTATATTTGGGCGGCCGGCTTACGCCAAGTTCATTGCACGGCCGTGTTATGTGTACTTACAGCTCAAGATGCCGGGTCACAATGGGACCATTACGGTTCACGGCAGCCGAAAGGTGGCTCTGGAGTGTGAGGAAGGCGATGCGGCTTATGCAGAGTCTGTTTGTGCTACAGAGGAGTTGAAGTTTTACAAAGACAATGTTGACCCAACAGATATGACCTCTCTGAAAAAGCCGACTACGGAGAATGGCCGGCGATGAAATTTAAATTGGCTGATGAGACTAAACTTGTTGATTTTGTTCCAGGTGACTCATCTCAGCAGTTTGGCATCAGTGCAAATCTGGATCCAAAATAGGAAAGCGCGCTCATCGAGTTCATCCGTGAGAATAGGGACATCTTCGCATGGAAACCTTCTGACATGCCAGGTGTACCTAGAGAACTCGCTGAGCATACTCTCAATGTTGATCCGAAATTTAAGCCGGTCAGACAGTTCCTTCGGCGGTTTAATGAAGAGAGGCGGAAAGCTATTGGTGAAGAAGTGGCCCGGCTCTTGGCGGCCGGGTTTATCGTTGAAGTCTTTCACCCAGAGTGGTTAGCTAACCCGGTGCTCGTACTCAAGAAGAACGGCACCTGGCGGATGTGTGTGGACTACACGGACTTGAACAAGGCGTGTCCGGCTGATCCTTTTGCCCTCCCCCGTATTGATCAAATCATTGATGCTACGGCAGGTTGTGCACGCTTAAATTTCTTGGATGCTTATTCCGGATATCATCAGATTAAGATGGCAGTTAAGGACCAGGAGAAGACGGCGTTCATCACTCCCTTTGGAGCCTTCTGCTATGTGTCTATGCCCTTTGGACTCAAGTGTGCACAGGCGACTTACCAGCGTTGTGTATAGAACTGTCTTCATAAACAGATTGGGCGCAATGTTCACTCTTACGTGGACGATATTGTGGTTAAGTCCATAAAAGAGGAAACCCTGATAGATGATTTAAGGGAAACCTTTGATAATCTCCGGGTCTATAAGATGATGCTTAACCCGGCCAAGTGTGTCTTTGGTGTTCCTGCAGGCAAACTCTTGGGTTTCTTGGTTTCTGACAGAGGCATTGAGGCTAACCCGGAGAAGATCAAGGCCATCACCTCCCTGGCTAAGCCGGCGTGTATAAATGACGTTCAGCGCTTGGCGGGTCGCATCGCTGCTTTAAGCCGGTTTATAAGCCGTTTGGGTGAGAAGGCCATGCCCTTATATCAGTTGATGAAGAAAACTGATAACTTTGTCTGGAATGATGCAGCTAATACCGCCTTTGAGGATTTGAAGAAGCAGCTGGCAGAGCCCCCAGTCCTTGCTGCTCCGGTTGATAAGGAGCCCTTACTACTGTATGTGGCGGCAAACGCACGAGCTGTCAGTGTGGCCATTGTGGTGGAGCGCAAGGAGGAGGGTAAGGAGCATCCGGTTCAGCGGCCGGTTTATTATGTCAGCGAAGTGCTCATTGAGTCCAAGCAGCGGTACCCACATTGGCAAAAGCAGGTATATGGTGTGTTCATGGCGAGCCGAAAACTTAAGCATTATTTTCAGGGTCATCCCATCACTGTGGTCAGTTCTGCCCCTCTTGGTGATATCATTCAAAACAGAGAGGCTACAGGGAGAATTGCTAAGTGGGCTATAGAACTTGGACCTCATGGTCTCAAATATGTGCCACGCACTGCTGTTAAATCTCAGGCCTTGGTGGATTTCATTAATGATTGGACAGAGTCACAAGTGCCCGAGCCAAAGCCGGATAACACGTATTGGACTATTCACTTCGATGGGTCCAGGCAGTTGGAGGGCTCGGGGGCTGGAGTTGTATTGGCTTCCCCTAAAGGTAACAAGTTCCATTATGTGCTACAGTTGATGTTTCCTTGCACTAACAATGCGGCTGAGTACGAGGCCTTGCTCCACGGTCTTCGGATGGCTAAGGAGATGAGCTTGAGCCGGGTAAGGTGCTTTGGTGACTCAGACTTGGTGGCTCAACAAGTATCAGGCAAGTGGGACTCTAAGGATCCTCTCATGGCGGCTTATCGCCGTGAGGTTGATGCCATTGCTGGGCACTTTCAGGGCTACCAAGTAGAGCACATTGATCGCAGGAAGAACGAGGGGCTGATGCTCTAAGCCGGCTAGGCTCTCAGCGAAAGCCGGTGCCGCCTAACACTTTCCTGGACGTCCTGTATAACCCTTCGGTTAAGTTGCCTACAGAGGAAGACTTGGCTGTCCCTGACCCGGAGGCACGACTGGTGGCGGCTCTTCATGTCATACCAGACTGGACAATGCCATATCTGGCCTATATGACCCGGGGCGAGTTGCCTGAGAATGAAACTTTGGCCAGGCAAATAACCCAGCGGGCTAAGTCAATGATCGTTATCGATGGCGAGTTGCATCATCGCAGTGTTACAGGAGCATTTCAGCGTTGTGTCTCCCCTGAGGAAGGTCAAGAGATCTTGCGTGAGATCCATGAAGGGGATTGTGGCCATCATGCCGGCTCAAAGTCCCTTGTGGCCAAGGCTTTCCGTCATGGTTTTTATTGGTTGATGACTCATGCTGATGCAGAGGACTTGGTCAGTAAATGTGATGGTTGCCAGAGGTTCTCACGACGGGCTCACGTACCGGCTCAGGAGCTGAGGATGATCCCAATCACTTGGCCCTTTGCGGTCTGGGGGCTTGATATGGTTGGACCTTTTAAAAGGTCCAAGGATAAGAAGACCCACCTCTTGGTGGCAGTTGACAAATTTACCAAGTGGGTTGAAGCGGAGCCAGTTAGCAAGTGTGATGCAGCCACGGCGGTTCAGTTTATGAAAAGGGTGATCTTTCGCTTTGGTTTTCCACACGGCATTATAACTGACAATGGCACCAATCTCTCCAAAGGCGCCATGGAAGAGTTTTGTCAACGAGAGCATATCCGACTTGATGTTTCCTCAGTGGCTCATCCTCAATCCAATGGTCAAGCTGAGAGAGCTAATCAGGAGATTCTGAAGGGCATCAAGCCCCGGCTTTTGGTCCCTTTGCAACGGACGCCGGGTTGTTGGGTGGAGGAGTTGCCCTCCGTCTTATGGAGCATCAACACTACTCCTAACAGGTCTACAGGCTTCACGCCTTTCTTCATGGTTTATGGAGCAGAAGCAGTCCTCCCCAGTGACATCCGTCACGACTCACCTCGCGTGGCGGCTTATGTTGAGATGGATAATGAACAGGCGTGCCAAGATGCTCTTGACTTGTTGGACGAACAGCGTGATGTGGCAGCAGCCCGTTCAGCGATTTACCAACAAGACCTGCGCCGTTATCATAGCCGCCGGGTCAAATCCCGGGTCTTCCAGGAAGGCGACCTTGTGCTCCGGCTCATCCAGGATCAAACAGATGCACACAAGTTATCCCCACCTTGGGAAGGGCCCTTTGTGGTCAGCAAGAACTTGCACAATGGGTCATATTACCTCATTGACATTCAAGAGCACAAACATTCACGTAAGTCGGAGGAAGAGACCCGTCGGCCGTGGAACATAGCTCAGCTTCGGCCTTACTACACTTGAGCCACCGGCTCTCGTGGTGTACATATTTCTCTCAGCCATGTATATATTATGATAAGCAATAAAGCAGGACCTCTGTCCTTTTTTCTCCTCCAAATATGCACGTGTTGTTTTTATTACAAGATTACATGATGACTTAAAGGAGGATCCGGCTTATGATCGTATTCGAATCTAGCCGTAAGCAGTAAAGTCACTTGGGGGCTTCCTGTTCAAACATGGGTCGTATTCGAACCAAAGAGAACATAGCTGTCGATACCCATTTGATTGGCAAAGTGCCGAGCTCATTGGGAGGTTACCTTTGGTCATATTTGAATCATAGCTTAACCCCTCTGAGAACCGACGTGGATCGTATTCGAATCAGCGTCGTTAAACAATTCTTAAAATCACTTGGGGGCTTCCTGTTCAAACATGGGTCGTATTCGAACAAAAGAGAACATAGCTGTCGGTACCCTCTTGATTGGCATCGCCACACCCACTGGGGGCTATATGATCGTATCCGAATCTTAGCTTAACCCCTATGGGCTGGGTCTCTGGTCGTATTCGAACCGGAAGCCCCTAAGTTCTTCTGCTTTATCACAAGTTTTCTTTGATTATGTCAAGGTGTGTACAGCCGGGTCTCACTTTTCCGGCTTAACCTTGGTTTACAGTATTGCTGAACGCAATGGGTGTTATGAGGCAGGTAAACCGGAGTTGCGGTACCAACTTTCTCATCCGGATTTTCTAAGCCAGAAGTATACTTGCAGGCCGTTCAGCCTGTTCTTACGGCTGTGTTCAGGATACTATTGAAGACAAGTCCTTTTCGATTCATATTCCGGGTTATCTAAAATTTATGATTCTCCGGACGGTAAGATGCCCCGAGACTTGTGATTTGCCTTTCTATGCAGGATAATTAAGGGCACCTCTTTGAGGTTAAGAAAAACAAAGGATTGATTATGACCCGGGGAAATATCAAAGAGACAACTTCAAAAGACTTTCGCATTCAATACGTGCACGATGGCACGACAGAGATGAACTGTTGCACCTACTCTATTACAAAACTCATCAAGTCTAAAAAGAGTGGAACATTGTTTGGTAAACCGCCAGCCGAGTTATGATGCCCGCTGAGTTGAAGTCTCCGGCTCGTTCCTATCCTCTCCTTCGGCTGATCCCAAGACCTGGAAGGTTGATGACTTCCAGTCGATGCCGCTGAGAGCTTCGAATTGGGATTCCTCGTCAATTAACCCGGCCGGGTCAATCTCCGGGGCGAAGGTGTGCTGACGAGCCGGCGGGATCAAGTTGAGGGCTTCATAGCGAGGGGTTGGAATCCTCTGATTCTCCACGTCATAACCCGACTGGTACTTGGTCAGGTCTGTGTCGTTCCCGATAAGGGTGGCCACCGGGCGTACCGCCTTCACGCAAGCTGCGAAGTCCTTCTGATCGAAAGCTGAGCCATCTTCCTTCAGGCTTGGACAGCCAAGGGCGATGTCCGCCGGGTCTAACTCCGGCAGGAATGCCTTGGCCCGGCTCAGCGCGGCGATCGCTCCGGCTCTCGCAGAGGCACGTCGCAGCTCTTGGATCCGCTGAGGCAGAACAGCGAGCCGGCGCAGGACTTCTGCCAGGTGAGTCGGCACCTCGTTGGATAGGGCCACCACAGCTAAGGCACGCTGTGACCCGGTGTAGAGCTGTTCCACCAGGGTATACACGGCCTTTAGCTTGGTGACCACACTCTGGTTGAGGTTGGCACTTCTGGGACCTGTTTAACAGAATCAGATAAGCCGGCGGCAAAGGATGAATCATGAGATATAAACATTCTAAACTTGATGAAAGCCGGTGAGGCGACTTACCGAAGATGGCGGCCACCATTTGGGATACCTGGCGCTTTAGGCCGGAGAGCTCGGCGGTCTTCTCAGAGAGAGCCTTCTCCGCCTGTTCCGCCTGGGTCACCAGTGCGGCCTTCTCTTCGGCCTAGGCTTTCCGCTCAGCATCAAATTCTGTCTTCAGCTTCTCTTGAGCAGCGATGCTGGATACAAACTTGGCGTTTTCCTTCCGGGTCTCCATCTCCTGCGTCTTCAGCCGGCTCTTGAGATCTGCAAGGTCCGCCTCTAGCTTCTTGCCAACAGCCTGCGTACATTTCCGGGTTATTAACAGTCATTATATAAGTCCCAAGTGTTTTCCAAGCAAAGACACTTGGCACTTGGGGGCTAATGCATATTGGACGTATCTATCTACATACTGCCGGCTCCATTGAGTAAGCCGGAACCTAAGTCTACAACATATTCAATCATAAGTCGTCGACTTGGGGGCTATCATGGTAAAGGTAACTATGCAGTAAGTAAGAGGACAACAGAATGATACCTCAGATTTTTGCTGGATCTGGTTCACCATGGCGACCTCTGCGTCCCGGCTCTTGTGCACTTGGCTGATGTAGCCAGAGACGAGCTCTCCAATGCTCAGGTTGGTGTAGTCGAAAAGGTCCAGGTTCACCCGGTGGGGCTGCAGCAACTCCCCCTTAGCGGAGCACTTGGCCAGCACGGTAGGTCTCCCCGGCTCAACGAACTCCGTCCGGGTGATTACCATGTCCGGGTCGTCTGCTGGTGGAGCCGAGCTGGAGGCCTCCGGGTTAACAGAAGCTTCGGTCGTTGCCTTGGTAGTCGGGGCAGTGGCCTCAGGTGCCGTGTCCATTGGAGTGGTGGCTTCGGGGGCGGAGGCAGCTGGCGGTTCTTGAGCCGTCACCTCCGGTTCAGGTAAATCCGGCACTCCGGCTGACTTGGTCTTCTTCACTCTCTTGGTGAGCTTTGCCTGGGCGCTGAAAGGACAGAAACATTTAGCACAAAGAAAATAAGTACAGACAAGTATAATATAAGATGGTTATCATTACCCGGGCGCGGTCTTGAAAGTCGGAAGACTCGACTGCATAGAGTCGCCCGAAGAAGGGGAGGTCTCCTGATAATTGGAGTCAGAAGAATTGAGTGGCTGACGGATAACACCCGCCAACAGATGAAAAGGGTACAAGTGGGAAAAAACCTCAGTTCTGCGCTTCCTTGTTGCGTCGGGTAACCCGGCGGAGAGGTCGGTGTCCTTGTTGGTCCGGGTGTGACGCCGGCTTTCATGAACCTGTCGCTTCAAAATAAATTGAGGGTCTTGATAAGCTAAAGGATGTGAAAAGCTTACTTTCCGGGTTACCCTTCGGACTTTCAGCTGTGGCAAGGGCTCCGAGTCGGAGGAAAGTAACATTACCTCTTCAACCACTGGGTTACTGGCGCCGGTGTCATCCTGTCAGTGAGCAAGTGTTGATAAGGCGGACAGCAACAAACAACAAATATAGCAAGAACTTAAAGGCTTAGGGGTTACCTCTGACTCGGAGCTGTCGCTCAATTGCATCAGCTCCGAAGCAGTAGGCCTGCTTCCTTTTTTGCGAGGGGCGGCTTTCTTCGCCTTCCTGGCCTTCTTGGCCGCATCATGATCATATTTGACCCGCCAGAACTTATCATCAGCCTGAAAAATACAATGATGAATTCTTAAAACGGTTCAGATGAAGGTTATATGCAGAAGAAGATAAAAAGTTAAAGTCACCGGCTTACCGCTGGGGCTGGGTTGGTCTTGCAGAAGGGGGCTAACCCGGTCCTTCCACAGTCTGCCAGGCTCTTGCTTAAAAGAGCCTTGGTCATCTCCTCTGCAACGTCTTCTGGAAGATCATTGCGGCTGTGTCTCTGAGGGTCATCCTTTCGTCCTGTGTACTCGCACATTAAGCCGGGGCGGCGAATCAATGGGATCACCCGCCATGAGATCCAGACCCGGACCAGGTCGATTCCGTTCAGACCATTGCCCAGGAGAGCTTTGATCTTGTTAATAGTAGGGAGCAGGGGCTGGCGCTCTGCTTGAGACAGCTTGTCTGACAGTGGGTGAGTCGGCTCTAGACGTGTTGGGCGAAAGCCGGGCAGCGGGCTTTCATCAGCCGGGGACGTATCTTGGCAGTAGAACCAAGTCATGTTCCAGTCCTTTGGGTGGCTCGGCGGCTCTGCGTAAGGGAAAAGGCAGTCCCTACGCCGCTGGATGGAGATACCACCTAACTCAAGACTTGGCCCATTGGCGCATTCATTCTGACGGTTCAAATAAAAAAGCTCTCTGAAGAGCAGCAGACTAGGTTCTTCTCCAAGGTAAACCTCACAGAAGACTTGGAAATTGCAGATGTTGGACACTGAGTTGGGTCCTATGTCTTGAGGCCGCAAGTCGAAGAAGTTGAGCATGTCCCTAAAAAACTTTGAGCCGGGCGGTGCGAAGCCCCGGCTCATGTGATCAGCAAAAATCACTACCTCCCCATCCTTTGGCTGTGGCCTCTCTTCTGACGGGTCAGGGGCACGGTAGGACATGATGTCTTTCTTGGGCAGATATCCTGACTTAACAAAATCAGCTAGGGTCTCGTTGGTGACATTGGATCTCATCCAGTTGCAAGTAATGGGAGCTTTGGGAGGCATGGTGAAAGTCGGCAGTCTATGACAAAAAGGAAAAAACGTCCGGGTTAATTATAAGCCGGAGGAGATCTATAGTTCAAAGCTAAGGTGGCGGCTTATGAAGGGGACTAATGGTATATACCTAAGTACATCGGGTTATTTAAGCCGCAGGGGCATTCAGAATAAGTTGATTATCTACGGCCTTATCACAGTTAAGCCGGAGGATTCTACGAAGCATGGTTTTCTTTAAACCGGAGGATTCTACGGCGCGTGGTTTCTTTAAACCGGAATTGTAAGCCGCCAAGATTCAATGGTTGCAGTTTTTACTAAGTGTGGTAAAATAGGTTTCACATATTGCAGTAACTTTTTTGGATCAAAATGGTCGGGCAAAAGAAAAAATTTCTAGACCTAGAAACAGAAGTGAGGGAGTTCTTGGGCTTGAACAAAGTTCCTATGCAGTAAAAGAAGAGCTGCTTGCGTGTAAAATGGGTACCAAACAACCACCGCACTGGTTCTAGGCAGGTCTAAGATCAAACAGGGGCAATAACTATGAGAACTACCAAAACTTGCGGGCAATGGCGACGAACACGAAGAACGTGGATGGACCCTACTGCAGATCTGCTCTACGGGGTAGTGAGGACTTACCGGATCTGAAAAGGTGCGGGGGTCGTCGCCGTTTGTCTGGTCCGAGTCAGGGTGATGCAGCGGCCAAGGTTGACGAAGACCGGAG
Organism: Aegilops tauschii subsp. strangulata; assembly: GCF_002575655.3. Lineage (NCBI taxonomy): Eukaryota > Viridiplantae > Streptophyta > Magnoliopsida > Poales > Poaceae > Aegilops > Aegilops tauschii. The sequence goes on from NC_053039.3 coordinate 175,765,325, forward strand.
GCGAGACGACGGCGGCGGAGTGCGAGCTCAGGCAGAGAGGCAGTGGCGCGAGGAGGAAGAAGGGTGGCAGAGAAGCCCGTCGGGCCGGCCTATTTATAAGGGCGGGCTCCTGAGTGGGCGCGAGAGTCAAGGAGACCGTGGCGTGGTTATCTCCCCTCACAACGCCTCGATTTTCGGGATGATAGTAAAGGAAAAGATCCGTTGCGGATCTAGCGGAGTAAAAAACGGGCTTAATGGACGATGACGTCACGGCGGATTATCCGGAGTCCAGAGGATGACGTCACGCCGGGTTATGGCCTTCACACGAATGGTAAGCCGGAGATTTTTTCTGTCGAAAGAGTTGAATATTGACATGAGCCGGCTCAAATCAATCTGGGGCCTAATGTTGAGGATATAGACCTTAGAGTCACCCGCCAGGAGGGGCCGGGTTACTCGTATGGTCGTTGCCAGAAGCCCGGGGCCAAGCTTGAAGACGATGGGCCAGAGATGGGCTTAAGACCCGGATATGGCTTAAGGCCCGTAGTTACAATCATTATTATGGTAGAACTTGTAGTGTAAGGCAAGTATAGTTTAGAGTCCGAGCCGGACACTCTTATGAGCCGGCCGGGACTCTGAGGGCTGCTGGGCGTCAGCCTCCCTATATAAAGGGACGGCCCGGCAGCGGTTTAGGGACAAGAACAATCGGATCGAGAGCCAGGCACAGCGGTTTAGCTCCCTGGTGATCGTAACCCTAATCAATACCACCTCAAACTGGACGTAGGCTTTTACCTTCACCGTAAGGGGCCGAACCAGTATAAACCCCCGTGTTCCTTGTCCCGCATTAACCCCTTCAAGCTTCCTAGTTGCGATGGCTCCACGACTAAGTCCTAGCTCGAGGACATCTGCCGTGACAATTCCACGACATATACAGATAATTTTCTAGCGACATGAAATTGTACAATGGTGTGAGCTTTCAGCTTTTGTTTCGCGTGTCTTTCCATCGATGCTCTTTCGGAAACAATAAAGAACTAACTTCCTTGCTAATGCATGTCAATTATTAGCAGATCAGAGCTAATAATTACATCACAACTGAAGACAGAGTTGTGAGAAGGTGTTAAATTAAAATTGATCCATGCTTTCATTGGCAGCAACGTCCCCCCAGCTCTGTCTAAATCAACAAGGCATGTTGGGGAAAAAAGTAGCTGTCTGGAGCATGCAACATTCCGATCATTTTGTGCAGTTCCACTAAAATAGAGCTGAGCGTCCCTGTTCCAAAGATATTAAGTGTGATTACGATAATAGAGGACTGCTGATGAAACAATAAACACACAAATAGAAGCCGGTCACCTTTGCAGTCTCTCTTAAGACTAACTAGTTGGAGAAGATTAGGCTCGGAGTTGGATGAGGATGATAGAGAAAAACCAATCTCCTTTTGTGCAGTCGCACTGAAATGTAGAGACGTTGCCCGTGTGACATTTTAGTACAACTGCACAAAACACTCTTAAGAAAAAAGTGCTTTGTGCAGTTCACCAAAAGGTCGCAATAGCAACGAGTAGAAAGGAAACAATTATTGGCCAATAACAGTTGATGACACACGCGACGACAAAAAAGAAGCATATTCCTTGTCCTAAGGGAAGATAACACCACGGTTGTGTTTGTCCAAAACGGTGTGAGGACGAGAATGCAATATGGAAAGTACGCCGGACGAGCTACGGTTTGGGAAAAGACCTATGGAAGATCCACATGCAGCGACGTGGGAAGACGGGTAGTGGAGCAAGGCCGGAGGGGATACCTGGAGGTCGTCGGGATGTAACTAGGTGAGCGGCGGCGGGCGGAATCTGCGAGCAGGTGGCGTAGGCACTGCCGCGCCGGAGCTTGGTCAGAGAGAACGACGTGTACCGCAGATCGGGACGTGCTGCCTCGGCGCCGTCAAACGGAGAAACGATGCACTTCCTCCCTTTCCCCCGGCAAATGGGATGCGGCCGGATCAGTGACCAACGGTGACAGAGAGAGAGAGGCCACCACACTCCCTTTCCCCCAGCGGACGGGATGCGGCCGGATCAGTGACCAACGGTGAGAGAGAGAGAGGCCACCGCGCTCCCTTTCCCCCGGCGGACGGGATGCGGCCGGATCAGTGACCAACGGTGAGAGAGAGAGAGGCCACCGCAGCCTTGTGTGTACTCTGAAGAGCGACAAACCAGGCAGGGAGGCTCCATTGTATATAGTGAGCGGACTACCTTTTTCTCCATAAAAATCAATTTATATTCTCTGTACATGCCATTGAGCGCTATAACTTTATTTAAAAATAACGTGGCAACGCGTCAAGTCGAACTTTGTTTCGTGCACGTGTGGTACACGACCTCCCTAGGTAAACAACCGCTACAGGCGTTCAAATTAGCACGTGGGCTGCCATTTCGTAAAGAAATGAGCTCCACCATGTACCCGCGCGGGTGTGGCTAGGCATGAAGCGTGAGTACGTGCACGGTGCACCTATTCTTTTCTTGTATACGTACACCACCTACGTGGGGTTGTGTGAGAGAGATACAAACCTAGAGAGATATAGTGTGTGGGTTCTTGAGAGTTTGGGGGGGGGTCAATCAAAAAATGTAACATATGCAACGTGTGTGAAATAGAGTCCTGGATATAACATATATATAGAGGGGGTGATCCACGAGAAGAGAGTGGAGGTATCATCGGCTTGAGGTGTCCATAGAATCGAAGAGAGGGATGATGTGTGTGTGTGTGTGTGCGCGCGCGCGATCGATAAAGAGTGCCATCAAATTTGTGTGTGCCCACGTCAAAGATATAGAGTGGCTGGCCTACTGGAACGTGAGATGGGACATGTGCAGTTTGTCTCTGTGGCATGGATACCTACCTGCAGCGCTCGACTATCGGTGTGTGGTGGGGGAAGAGGGAGGCCCAATTAACTATAGAGGTACAATGGCTGGTATATGTGTGGAGGAGGAGAGAGGCCTACCTCATGTATTAAGGAGATCGATCTGCCCCGTGTATTAAGGGAGATCGATCGGCTTCCATGCATATGTGCAGGAGAGGAATAAGGTTGGGAGAGAGATAGAGCTAGAGTGTTGGAGGGGGTGGTAGTGGAGTTGCTTCTAACAAATGGTGGGATAGGCTTGCTAGACAAACGGAGGGCACGCCCGCAATATCAATAAGAGAGGAGATGGCTGCTTGTTGTCTGTGCACGTGCGTGTGAGAGACGGGTCAGGAGGCATGCACGAATGATGAGGGGGACGATGTGGCTGTGGTAAGCATACGTAACTACATAGGAAGATCAATCGCCCTTTGTTAGAGAAAGGAGAGACGTAACTTGTGAGGTACGTCGATCAATGGGGGGGGGGTAGTTAAAGTCGATCTAGGTATATGTTGGGAGATCGATCGGTATACATGCATGTGTGTGTTAGAAGCAAATGAGGCACGAGGAGAAGGATAGAGAGAGAGGGATGCATGTAGGAGGTGGTACAAGAGGCATACTATATCGAGGGGGGAGGAGTGTGCGAGTACGAGAACGATGAAAAGATTGGTGGGAATGAGGCATGGACGGTGACAAGAGAAGAGGGGAAGCTTGTGTTTGTGCTAGGCACACCTGGCTAGAGAGGCATATCGATCGATGTGTGCCGTAAAAAAGGAGCTGGGGGCCTACACACACCGTGGGTGAACGACCTAAAGTGAAAAGATGAATTTGCGCGATGGAGCTAGAGAATGCTGAGGGAGGGTGAGAGGGATGCGGGTGTGTGCATGCACAAGAGAAAGTTAGCACTAGCTACAAAGATAAGAGGGTTGTGTGGGTGTAAAAGACGAATAGAGATCATATATACTTCATTATAAAAAGCGAATTTAGATATTTGAAGAATTTATCATAGTGTTCCGAACCGACGCATGTGTGAATATATATAACGGTGATACACATGGTGTGGTTATGAACATGTTATACTACATTAAATATATTTTATCTCTACTCTTATAAAAAACGGAGTTGTTGATGATGGTGTGCCTGCCATCCTGCATTATAGGTCACCCGATTTATATCTGGCGGATAGCAAGGAAACTATGATGGTTGAAGTTGGCAACAATCATGATTGTAGATTCTTATTGAAATAGAGAAACGAATTCAAATTTAGTTCAAATTGCAGCGGTAGTATAGACATTTGGAATGCACTAAAATGTTGGTATGAGTAGGTTACATGCATTATACAGCAAGCGAAAAATTTAATCGGACATAACATGGATTCATACTCCCTCCTTCCATCTATATAGGGCGTAATGAGATTTTTAAGACCGCCTTTGACTATTGACAAGATTAATAGTACATGACATGCACAATGTGAAAATTATATCATTGAAAGAACCTTTCATAGACGAATTTAATGGTGTGCTTTGTGTAAGTTGCATGTCATATATCATTGCTCTAATATTTGGTCAAAGTTAGCATCGAAAAACGCATTAGGCCCTATATAGATGGAAGGAGGGAGTAGCATTGAATAGCATTTGTATAGTAAAACGGGGCAAGACTCTCTCTTTGTGTGGTGTGAATAGTTTTATTTTTTTCGTTTTCTTTTTGGTTGAGGGAAGTGCGAATTGATTTGGTACGTACAAGTACAATATTACTACACGTTAGGCTTGTCCCTAAAATTCAACCCGCGTCTTGTTATATCCTGAAAATTCAAATATCGTGCTCCCAAAACTGGTGCCTTCACAACCCGCGCCTTGTTATCCCGAAATTACAACGCGCGCGAAAACTCCCTCCAGCTGCCAAATCCCGACACGTGAAATCCCCCTTCTAACCTTGAGCCGAAAGGGCCGCTAGTTCAAATCGGTGGGGGGTACTTTTGTAACACACCCTACATTTTGGACAAGCGCGTCCCTAAGTCATGCTTCACCCCCTCCCATCGCCCCCTTTTCGCCATTCGAAATCCCAGGCTGCCATAACCTCTCCGCTCCAGCCGTGAAACCCCACCCTCCTCCGTCCACCACGTCACCGCTGCCCAGCCGGAGCCTCTTCCCCGACAACGTCGTCCACCGCAACAGCTCGACGTCCCTCGTCCATGTAACATCCCAAATTTTCAATTTGGAATGTTATACATTAGATCATCATTGCATAGCATATTTTATTGCATTTTGGCAAATCCTCGATAAATCCTAAGCAACTCAAGGACCCTCGGAGAGAGTTGGGGATTTTCCCGGTTTTTCATATTTGATTTTTATCAAATAATAAAACGAGGATTTTTGGTTTTAATTATTTTTCTCTCCGAAAAATATTTCACATTAAAATAAATGAGAGGAGAAAATATGCCTTCTCCAAAATAATTGAAATATTGGAGGAAAAATATTAAAATCAAATATTGGATTTTATTCGGATTTTATTTGCAATTTTAATTGCATTAAAAAAATTGCACGTTTTCGAAACTGCATTTTGGGCCAAAAAAATGTTCATCTCGTTCTAATTATTTTAATTAGACGGGGAAATTTTGTTTTACCATTTTTGGATTTTTATTTTATTTTTGCGATTTTTTTTAGATTCGGTGAACATTTAAAAAAAACCGCGCCCGACTAGGAAAATTTGTTCCCCGCGTCGTCTCCCTCCCACGCACGGCGCGCCCGCCACCGCCCGCCGCCGCCTTGCCCCCTCCTCCACGCCACCCCTCCCCCTCATTAAATACCCCCCACCCCGCCACCTCTCCCCACCCCGCCGCCCAACCCGCACCCGCCGCCGCCGCCTGCAGCGCCCGCACCGCCGCCGCAGCCGCCGCCGACCCCGGAGCCCGAGCGCCGCCGCCTCCCGCCGTCGCCCCGACACCGCCCGAGCCCCGCCGCACCTCGCCCGCCCCGCCGGAGCCCCGACGGAGCTGCCCGCCGAGGTAGCCGAAGCCGCCGCAGCCGAGACCGGTTTTTTTTTAACCGATTCGGTTTATTTTTTTCTAAACCCTAAGTTTTTTTTTATAGATCGGTTTATTTTTTCGGCTTTATTAATTAGTGAACGTTCACCGACCCATTCGTTTTAACGAACGTGTTCGTCGGATTGTCGCCGTTAACGAACGTTCGTTCGTTTAACTGTTCGTCAGTTTTTCTTTTTCGTCGGATTTTCCGCGATTATTCCAGATCGTGATTTCCGATCAGATCTTCGTTTTCGTTTAACTTTTCGCTCGTTTATCGGAATCAGGCGATTCAAGCGCCTAGTGTTTCGTCTCGAAATTCTCTTTCCGTTTAACCTACGGAAACAAGTTTTTGCTACTGTAAAATTTGACCTAGATCCAGATTAGTAAAGGAAGCTTGTTTCTTTCGCCGTTTGATTTTCGTTGCTCCGTTCGATTTGATTCTTTTTGCAAACCGGAGTTCTTAAGTTGAACTTTCTGGTTGGATCTTTTGAGTTTTACTTGTGCATTAGATGAGTACTTATTGTTTGCTTGTTTGTTTGCGATAGAGTACCCGGAGTGCGCCGCTTGCTACTTCGAATCCCTAGGTTTCGCGGATCATCAGCAAGGCAAGTAACACTTTGATCATACTCTTCCATACCCAGTTTTAATTGCATTAGATCAATCCTCAAACATTGCATGGTTAGGATCTAATTAAATTGTGGATATTGGGAAGTAGATGAGGTAGTACCTATCACCTGTTTTATTATCAAACCCTTGGGAGTTACTTCTACGTTGCTTATATTGCCATGCTATGCTTGTAGACGTGGATTGGGTTTGAGAGATATTCACGACAGATGTGAGATTGTTAACTAATGGTTTACTTAAGGTGGCAACTAAAACTCACATCTGGGTGGATTGAGGCACCTGGAGAACCCAGTGCTGCCTGTATTTTTGGATATCCCTGAGTACCCGTGTGATCATCCTATGGACCGCCATCCAGGCTCAAAGGGATCATGAGATTATTCATGCTAGAAACTTCCGTGTGCAGCCACAAGCTATTATGGGCTCTAGCATAGTTGATTAAGTTGTGTGAGCTCTTGAAGAGGTAGACTAGCAGATGTAGGGGATGTAGGTGGTACGGTCTACCCGGAGTAGAGTTTACGCTTCTCAAAGACTGTGTCTCGGTCATCCGTTTCTCAAACATCATGTAGTGCGGGAAATCAAGCGGAGGCGATAGAGTCTTGTGGGGAAAAGTGCACAAACCTCTGCAGAGTGTACAAACTAATCATGGTTAGCCGTGTCCCCGGTTATGGACATCTTGAGTATCTAGTACTTGGATTATCATATGAATCTCATCACCATGTTACTTTAATTAATATTGTTGGGTTAATGATGATACTTAATTGGGATTGAGTTGGAGGTACCTTCTCAATGTTTCACAACCACCATGATAGTTAAATAAAATTTATTCCTTTGCAGTAGGGAAAAATTGGCTTTTCGCAAAACTGTAACCATAGAGCTTTCTACCAGCCATATATGCATGTAGTATAGCATTATTATGTTCATTATTCTCTATGTGTTACATTGCCAGCATATTCCATGTGCTGACCCGTTTTCGGGCTGCAACGTCTCATGTTGCAGAATTTTCAGACGACGAGTAAGGTGCCTTAGGTCGTGGTCTTATACTCAGTGATGCCGTTGGAGTTGATGGACTCACTTATCTTCCAAGCCTTCCGCTGTTATCGTATTTAGATGGCCTTAAGCCATATTTATCATACTATTTCTCTCTTGAGATATTCGTTGTAATAAGTGTGTGATTGCTACTCTGTTATAAATCCTCCATTTGTACTGTGTGTGTCAGCATTACTGATCCAGGGATGACCCTGGTGCACAGCAGCACAGACTGTCTGAGGTCTGGTCGCTACAAAGGTGGTATCAGAGCACACGCTGACTGTAGGACACGACCACTAAGCTTAAACCCTAGAACACTTCTCTCTTCTCATTTCTGACTCCTCTCCACTTTCTACTCTTTTAGGAATGGCGGATGCAAGGAGCAAGTTCATGCAACCAAATGAAGATACGCCTTTTGGACGACACTTGAAGGAAGTCACTAAGTACTTGAACATTGGAATACCAAGCATCACCGGAACCTACAACGCCACATTACCTGAAGAGGAGAGCTGGAAGATTCAAGTTCAAGTTCCAGGAAGGACGTTTGCACCAGTCACTGAGCCTATAAAATTGGCTTTTGAAGCACCAACCTGGAGTTTAGGGAAGAGCATCGCAACCCACATCGCTATGGGACGCATTGGAGAAGTCTACCACAGGGAGCTTAAGGATACTATTTATCAGATTTGTGGACGCCGAGACGAGCAATGGGAGATGATCAGCACCAAGAAGGATGGATCAATTGCATCTTTCATCCAGGAGCAAAACCAACACATTTGTCGCCAGGAGAACCAGTTGTGCTCAGACAAGATAGATCTGAAGAAGGCATTGACGAAGATCAAGGAGCTGGAGGAAGAACTCAAGGTTACACACGAGGATTATTTGGAGGAACTCGTCGCGCTAGTAGGGAAGAATGACGACCTGGAGAAGAAGATTGGAGTATTCATGGGGAATCCAGTGCCAAAAGCAGAAGATGATGAATGCGCTTGCCCGGATAACTACATCATCATTGACGACACCGACTCGGACCCCAGTGAAGATGACTTTGTTGATGAAGCTGGAGCAGATATCATGGAGTCTTTGACTGATCAAAATTTCTAGTAGACCACCATATCAGTAGTAGTTTTCCTCCATATATAATAGTATAGTTCAAGCACTTTTGTAATGCTAGTTAGATCGATTGTATGCCTTGTTTGAATTGATTGAGTGATATTGATTGTGTTTGCCTCATGAGCATATGGGTAGTGTTTTCTCTCTAGACCTCATTCTATTCTGAACTCTCATCTTTTCTAACCTATTAGATGCCTCCGAGACGCGACACCGGATTTGTTTTCCCACCGGAGATCACCCAGTTGATTCAGCAACAGAATGCCCTGATGCAAGTGTTAGTACAGAACCAAGGCAACAACAACAACAACAACAACAACCCACCACCACCACCTGTTGATCACTTAGCCCGTTTCTTGAGGCTAAATCCGCCGGTGTTTTCCAGCAACACCGAGCCGATTGTTGCAGATGATTGGCTCCGCAAAGTTCGAAGGGAGTTGACCACTGCAGGATGCACAGATGCGGAAAGAGTACGTTTTGCCGCACATCAGCTTGATGGACCTGCAGCATCATGGTGGGAGAATTACACAGCCACACACCCTATTGACACTGTCACATGGGACCAGTTTCAGCAAGCTTTCCGTACAGCCCATGTTTCAGTAGGAGCTATGGCTATGAAGAAGCGTGAGTTTCGTAACCTACGCCAAGGAGGATGCACCATAGGCCAGTATGTAGAGGATTTCAGTAAGTTAGCACGTTATGCACCAGATGACGTTGCTACAGATGCAGCCAAGCAGGAGAAGTTTTTGGAAGGACTGAATGATGAGCTGAGCATGCAGCTAATGGTAGCAACTTTCAACAACTACCAGGAGTTGGTAGATAGAGCACTCATGATTGAAGGGAAGCAGCAGCAGATTGAAAACCGTAAGAGGAAGTATGGACAAGGGAAGTATAATTCTGGAGCTCAGCAGAAGCCACGTTTTACCCCGAAATCGGGAGGACAGTTTCAGCATACCCATGGAGGAGGTAGTTCGCACAACCATAATGGCTCCAAGAATGGTAATGGGAATGGAGGAAGCAACGGACAGAACCGCTCCAACCCTTCAACCCCAGCCAAGAGGGATCTAAGTCACATTACTTGTTTCAAGTGCCAGAAGACGGGACATTATGCAACCGACTGCCCTGAAGCCCAGAATGGAAATGGCAATGGAAGCTCTGGGAAGAAGCCGTACTCTTTCAACAAAGGACAAGTGAACCACGTGAGCGTGGAAGAGGTTGAAGCACAGCCTGATGTAGTAATAGGTAAGTTTATGGTTAAGTCATTTACTGCACTCGTTCTTTTTGATACTGGTGCATCGCATTCATACATATCAAGGGGATTTGTGGATAAGTATAAACTGCCAACCCAAGCCCTTAGGTCACCCATGTTAGTAACCTCGCCAGGAGCAGAGTATATGGCTAGTTTATGGTGTGAACGGTTACCATTAAGGATTGGTAACTACCTGTTTCCCTCAGACCTAATAATATTGGAATCGCAAGGATTGGATGTGATATTAGGCATGGATTGGTTATCAAAGTATGAAGGGAACATTGAGTGCGCCAGTAAGTCGATTTTGCTTACCACCCCAGAAGGAAGAAGGATTAAGTATGTATCCCGGCATGTGCCGAAGAGGACTCAAGTGAATTCCTTATCAGGAGTTGTACAGGAGGAAGTACCAGTGGTGAAGGACTACGCGGATGTATTTCCAGAAGAGTTGCCAGGCATGCCACCGGATAGAGACATTGAGTTCTTGATTGAACTTTTGCCAGGCACAGGGCCAATATCTAAGAGACCGTACAGGATGCCCGCAAAAGATTAGGAGGAGATTAAGAAGCAGATTAAGGAGTTATTGGATAAAGGCTATATTCGCCCAAGTTCGTCACCTTGGGGATCACCAGTACTTCTAGTGGAGAAGAAAGATGGATCGTTGAGGATGGTTGTTGATTATCGTGGATTGAATGAAGTGACCATCAAAAACAAGTACCCACTGCCGATGATCAATGATTTGTTTGACCGCTTACAAGGAGCTAAAGTATTTTCCAAGATCGATCTACGATCAGGATACCATCAGTTAAAGATTCGAGAGCAGGATATACCTAAGACGGCTTTTACCACCAGGTATGGGCTATATGAGTATACCGTTATGTCATTTGGTCTGACTAACACACCTGCCTATTCCATGAACCTAATGAACAAAGTGTTTATGGAGTTTTTTGGATAAGTTCGTCGTGGTGTTCATTGACGATATTTTAGTCTACTCGAAGGATGAAGAAGAGCATAAGGAGCATTTGCGCTTGGTACTTGAGAAGCTCAGAGAACACCAGTTATACGCCAAGTTCAGCAAATGTGAATTTTGGCTGAAGGAAGTTGGATTCCTCGGACATGTTATATCCGGAGAAGGAATAGCAGTAGACCCCACCAAAGCTGACACAGTAACAAGCTGGGAATCACCCACGTCAGTTGGAGAGATCCGGAGTTTTCTTGGACTCGCGGGATACTACCGGAGATTCATCGAGAATTTCTCGAAGATTGCTAAGCCCATGACTGAGCTATTGAAGAAGGACACCAAATTCAATTGGACTGAGGAATGTGAAGCTAGTTTCCAAGAGTTGAAGAAACGATTGGTTACATCACCAGTGTTGATTCTGCCAGATCAACGCAAGGATTATGAAGTTTATTGCGACGCTTCTCGTCGAGGACTTGGAGCAGTGCTTATGCAGGAAGGAAGAGTTGTTTCATATGCTTCACGACAACTTAAACCCCATGAGAAGAATTATGCCACACATGATTTGGAATTAGCAGCCGTAGTGCATGCGTTGAAGACATGGAGACATTTCCTCATCGGAAACCATTGTGAGGTGTACACGGATCACAAGAGTTTGAAGTACATTTTCATGCAGAAGGAGTTAAATCTCAGGCAGAGGAGATGGTTGGAGCTTATTAAGGACTATGATATGAGATTGCATTATCACCCAGGGAAGGCTAACGTAGTAGCAGACGCGTTGAGCCGCAAGAGCCATGTCAACACACTCATGACAGGAGCGTTACCCCAGGAGTTAGCCGAGGATCTTCGCGATCTATGTCTGGAGATAGTACCGAGGGGCTATTTAGCAACGTTGGAGATTCAATCTACCTTGATGGAAAAGATCAGAGAAGCTCAGAAGACAGACAATGAGATTGATGAGATAAAGGAAAATTTGAGCAAAGGAAAAGCCAAGGGATTTCGTGAGGATGAGCACGATACCTTATGGTTTGAGGACCGCGTTTATGTGCCCAATGATCCGGAGATCAGGAAGTTGATCTTGCAAGAGGCCCATAATTCACCGTATTCGATTCACCCAGGAAATACCAAGATGTATTTGGATTTGAAGGATACTTTCTGGTGGACCGGAATGAAGAAGGATATTGCGGAGTATGTAGTAGTATGTGATGTATGTCAGAGAGTGAAGGCAGAACATCAGAAGCCAGCGGGATTGCTACAGCCATTGCCGATACCCGAATGGAAGTGGGATAAACTAGGCATGGATTTTATCACGGGATTGCCCAGGACTCGTTCAGGCTATGACTCAATATGGGTTGTAGTCGACCGTTTGACGAAAGTAGCTTATTTCATCCCAGTGAAGACCACTTACACCAGTGCTAAGTTGGCAAAGATATACATGACCAGAATCGTATGTTTGCATGGAGTTCCGAGGACCATTGTATCAGACAGAGGAACCCAGTTTACCCCGAAGTTTTGGAATCAGTTACATGAAACTTTGGGAACCAGGCTAGAATTCAGTACAGCCTTTCACCCACAGACAGATGGACAGACCGAGAGAGTCAATCAGATTTTGGAAGACATGTTAAGAGCTTGTGCGCTAGATTATGGATCTAGACATGTTATGAAGAACTACCCCACTCACGATCTTGAGTTGGCGGCAGTTGTCCATGCATTAATAACGTGGAGACATCTCTTGTTGGGAAGACAAGTGGACATTTTCACCGATCACAAGAGTCTCAAGTACATCTTCACTCAGCCCAACCTCAACCTCAGGCAGACCTAATGGGTCAAAATGATTCAAGAGTACAATCTGAGTATTGAATATACTCCAGGCAAGGCTAATGTCATTGCAGATGCTTTAAGCAGGAAGGCTTATTGCAACAGCTTAATCCTCAAGCCTTTCCAACCGGATCTTTGTGAAGCTTTCCGCAAGCTGAATCTCCAAGTTGTTCCTCAAGGCTTCCTTGCCAACCTCATAGTCTCTCCTACTTTGGAAGATCAGATTCGTGATGCACAACTCCTGGATACCATGGTGAAGAAGGTGAAACATGGTACCAACAAGGGTCTTTCCAAATACAAGTGCTATCGCATTGATGACAGAGACACTTTGTTCTTCGAGGACCAGATTGTGGTTCCTAAAGGTGATCTAAGGAAAGTCATAATGAACGAGGCGCACAATTCTCTCCTTTCCATTCATCCTGGAAGTACGAAGATGTACCATGACCTCAAGTAGTCGTATTGGTGGACTCGAATGAAGCGAGAAATTGCTCAATTCGTGAATGAATGTGATGTCTGTCGAAGAGTGAAAGCAGAACACCAACGACCAGGTGGTCTCCTTCAACCTCTTGCTATCCCAGAATGGAAGTTTGATCATATCGAAATGGACTTCGTGACTGGTTTTCCAAAGTCCAAGCATGGAAATGATGCTATCTTCGTTGTCATCGACAAGCTTTCTAAAGTGGCTCATTTCCTTCCAATCAAAGAATCCATCACAGCAGCTCAGTTGGCAGAGCTATACACCTCCAGAATTGTCTCCTTGCACGGCATTCCACAATTGATTTCTTCAGATCGTGGAAGCATCTTCACCTCTAAGTTCTGGGACTCCTTCCAGAAGGCCATGGGCACAAACATTCGCTTCAGCACAGCTTTCCATCCTCAAACTAGTGGCTAAGTCGAGCGAGTCAATCAAATTCTTGAAGATATGCTCAGGGCTTGTGTCATTTCCTTTGGCATGAAATGGGAAGATTGTCTTCCATATGCTGAATTCTCCTACAACAACAGCTTCCAAGCGAGTTCGGGCAAGGCCCCATTCGAGATTCTCTATGGCAGAAAGTGCCGTACTCCTCTCAATTGGTCAGAGACTGGTGAACGCCAACTTCTTGGCAATGACTTAATCACTGAAGCTGAAGAAATGTGTAAAGTCATCCGTGATAATCTCAAAGCCGCGCAATCGCGCCAGAAGAGTTACTATGATAGTAAGCACCCTGATTTGGCTTTCGAGATCGGAGACCATGTCTACCTCCGTGTCTCTCCAATGAAAGGTACTCGTCGCTTCGGTATCAAAGGGAAGCTTGCCCCTAGATACGTGGGTCCTTTCAAGATCATTGGCAAAAGAGGTGACCTCGCCAATCAACTTGAGCTTCCTTCCAACTTCGCGAACGTGCACGATGTGTTCCACGTGTCACAGCTCCGCAAGTGCTTCAAGACGCTCGAGCGCACTATCAACTTCGAAGAGATTGACCTCCAAGAAGATTTGTCTTATCATGAGCACCCCGTTGCTATTCTTGAAGAAACTGAGCGCAAGACTCGGAACAAGTCAATCAAATTCCTGAAAGTGAAGTGGTCGCACCATTCCGACCGGGAAGCCACCTGGGAACGCGAGGACCATCCCGTTCCGAATATCCAGAGTTCTTTCAGTCCTAGATCTCGGGACAAGATCCTCTCGTAGTGGTGGAGTGTTGTAACACCCCGCATGTAACTTGCCATATTTGTAACTCCGACTCTTGCCATTTTCGGCTATGTGCTATGATATTCCCTTCGTGGTCGGGTTTTGTTTTCCGTTTTGTTTTTTTGTTCATGTCATGCATTTCATATCATGTCATCATGTGCATTGCATTTGCATACGTGTTCGTCTCACGCATCCGAGCATTTTCCCCGTTGTCCGTTTTGCAATCCGGCGCTCCCATCTCCTCCGGCGCACCCCTTTTGTTTTCTTTCGTGAGCGGGTGTCTAACGTTCTCGGAATGGACCGAGGCTTGTCAAGTGGCCTTGGTATACCACCGGTAGACCACCGGTCAAGTTTCGTTCCATTTGGAGGTCGTTTGGTACTCCAACGGTTAACCGGGCATCCGCAAAGTCCTTTTGTATGTTGTAGCAAAACCCCCTCTCTAAACAGCCCAAAACCCACCAAACTCTCTTCCATGCTCTAGGTCGTTCAATCACGATCGTGTGAGCGAAAACCGCACCTCATTTGGACTCTCCTAGCTCCCTCTACCTATTTATATGTGACCCTCCCGAAAACGAACGCAGATGAAACCCTAACCTCGTCCCCTCCGCGCCGCCGGACAAAATCGCCACCGATGGACACGTCCGTCTTTCACCGCCGCCGCCACGTGTCACCGCCGCCTTCGCCGTCGCCGCCGGCCCGCCCGAGCCCGCGGGAGGCCCTCCCGGGCCCGAGCGCGCCCGCCGCCCGTCCTCTCTCCTCCTCCCCTCCGGCACCGGCCGCCGCCGCCGCCATCGCCGGCCCCGCCGCCCGCGGCCGCCGCCTCCGCCGGCGCGCCTCCGCCTCCCGTCGCCTGCGCCGCCCCTCTTCCCCGCACCGCCGTCCTCCTTCCTCCGGGCCCGCCGCCGTCGCCCTTCCTCTCCCAGCTCCGGCCGAGCTCGGCCCCGGCCCCGATCCGATCTGGTGAGCGCGTGATTTGACTTTCTCCTCGACCCCCCGAAACTTCTAAGTTTTTTCGTTCTACAGCAAGTGCCCATGTTCATCATTGCATAACTCTCTGCCCTCGGCCCCGGCCCCGATCCGTTTCGTGCGTGTAATATGTCAAATTGTTCGTCTCGTGATGCTCTTCATTTTGTTCAATTGCACCATGTTTATTAGAGGCCATCTTGATGCCCAAATCTCTGTTGCAAGAGGGCTAGTTGCTGTTATCTGCTGGTTCTCAACAGAACTTGGAGATTTGTCATTTTTGTATCATTTAATCTGTGCATCTTATGGGCATGAGCTCTACATTTGTTTTGTTGTATGTCATGCCATCTTTCCAAGGGTGTATGCCATGTATTTTTTTGATCTCTGTGGTCACTAGCACAAGAATGCAAACTAGGCCCCGTAGTGTTTCTGATTTCACAGAGTAATTTCTCCAAGTCTTTGTCTGCTGTTATTTTGTTGCCATGTAAACTTGATGCTACAGAGAGATCCATGCATATTTTGGAGATGTTCAGTAAGGATGTTTTGTATATATTGTTGTAATTGATCCATGCCTGCCCTATTTTGCAATTATGGAGTGCCATAGCATGACTCAATCTTGCTCTACTTTTGCTATAAAATATTTCTGGCAGATTCTTAACATGATATTCATTTTTGCTAAGCTTGTTGTAGTTGATCCATACATGCTATGCTTTTGTTCTTGCCATGGATAGCTTCATAAACATGCCATCTTGCTGTAGGTATGCTTGTTTTGTCATGCATTTCTTTGTGGTGAGTGCATCAAGCTCACCAAGATGCCCTCATATTATTGTTTCTGTCATGCTCTGTTTTCTGCTAAGTCTGAAACCTGATAACGAAACTTGCTATGTTTATATGCTTGACATCATATCTTCTGGTCCTTTTTGGCTTATGGTCATTAAGGGACTTTTGTCATATGAATTTAGTAGAATACTGTCATGCCTTGTTTTGCCATGTTAACTGCCTGTAGCATGTTGATTTCGTGCTCTGAACATTGCTACCTGATGCTGTTTCTGCCATGTCCAGTAATTTCACTAAGTCTGTGAACCTGTTATCTTTTGCACTTTTGCCATGCTTGTTTGAGCTTGTTATGTTGTGATCTAGCCGTAGCTCAGTGTTCATCTTTTGTCAAGAATATCCTGTAGATTAGTTCCATATGCTTTATTGCTATGGTGGAGTGCTGTAGCATTGTTGCTTGTTGCATTTTAAGTGCTATCATGCTGTTAATCGCAGATTCGTGTCATTCTTGTTTTGCTTGCCATTTGCAAACCGTGCATCCGTTTCCGGTGATCTTTATATCGATTTCGACCAAAATCATCTCATATTTCCAGTGGCATGCTTGGTTTTCCAAGTTACTGCCTTGTTCATCATTTTCCTTCCGGAGCACGCATATGCATCGCATATCATACATGTTTTGCATCATGTTGCTCGTGCATTCCTCGTGATTGATTGTGGTTCCGTTGCTTGTGTTCTTGTCTTGGGTAGAGCCGGGAGACGGGTTCGTGAACGAGGAACCTGTTGAGTACGCTTACGAGGATCAAGCTTTCGACAACTCTGAGAACCTTGCAGGCAAGATGACCACCCCTCGAAATCACTTCTATCTTTGCTTTGCTAGTTGTTCGTTCTATTGCCATGCTGTGCTACCTATCACTTGCTATATCATGCCTCCCATATTGCCATGTCAGCCTCTAACCATCCTTCCCTAGCAAACCGTTGTTTGGCTATGTTACCGCTTTTGCTCAGCCCTTCTTATAGCGTTTCTAGTTGCAGGTGAAGTTGAAGTTTGTTCCATGTTGGAACATGGATATGTTGGGATATCACAATATTTCTTATTATATTAATGCATCCATATATTTGGTAAAGGGTGGAAGGCTCGGCCTTATGCCTGGTGTTTTGTTCCACTCTTGCTGCCCTAGTTTCTGTCATACCGGTATTATGTTCCTTGAGTTTGCGTTCCTTACGCGGTTGGGTGATTTATGGGACCCCCTTGACAGTTCGCCTTGAATAAAACTCCTCCAGCAAGGCCCAACCTTGGTTTTACCATTTGCCACCTAAGCCTTTTCCCCCGGGTTTTCGCGAGCCCGAGGGTCATCTTTATTTAAACCCCCGGGCCAGTGTTCCTCTGAGTGCTGGTCCAAACTAGAGCCACTTGCAGCGCCACCTTGGGGAAACTCGAGGATTGGTTCTAGCTGTACGTAGTGTTCATCCGGTGTGCCCTGAGAACGAGATATGTGTAGCTCCTATCGGGATTTGTCGGCACATTCGGGCGACTTTGCTGGTCTTGTTTTACCATTGTCGAAATGTCTTGTAAACCGGGATTCCGAGACTGATCGGGTCTTTCCGGGAGAAGGTTTATCCTTCATTGACCGTGAGAGCTTATGATGGGCTAAGTTGGGACACCCCTGCAGGGTATTATCTTTTGAAAGCCGTGCCCGCGGTTATGAGGCAGATGGGAATTTGTTAATGTCCGGTTGTAGAGAACTTGTCACTTGACCCAGTTAAAATACATCAACTGTGTGTGTAGCCGTGATGGTCTCTTCTCGGCGGAGTCCGGGAAGTGAACACGGCCTGAGTTATGAATGACGTAAGTAGGAGTTCAGGATCACTTCTTGGTCATTGCTAGTCGACGACCGTTTCGTTGCTTCTCTTCTCGCTCTCTTTTGCGTATGTTAGCCACCATATATGTTTATTGCCGCTGCAGCTCCACCTCATTACACCATCCTTTTCCTATAAGCTTAAATAGTCTTGATCTCGCGGGTGTGAGATTGCTGAGTCCTCGTGACTCACAGATTCTACCAAAACAGTCGCAGGTGCCGACGATGCCAGTGCAGATGATGGGATCGATCTCAAGTGGGAGTTCGATGAGGAACGTGGTCGTTACTATGTGTCTTTTCCTGATGATCAGTAGTGGAGCCCAGTTGGGACGACCGGGGATCTAGAATTTGGGGTTATCTTATTTTCATTTGGATCTTGACCGTAATCGATCTATGTGTGTATTCTGGATGATGTATGAATTATATTTATGTATTGTGTGAAGTGGCGATTGTAAGCCAACTCTTTATCCCATTCTTGTTCATTACATGGGATTGTGTGAAGATGACCCTTCTTGCGACAAAACCACTATGCGGTTATGCCTCTAAGTCGTGCCTCGACACGTGGGAGATATAGCCGCATCGTGGGCGTTACAAGTTGGTATCAGAGCCAGGTTAACCGTTGGAGTACCAAACGACCTCCAAATTGAACGAAACTTGACCAGTGGTCTACCGGTGGTATACCAAGGCCACTTGACAAGCCTCGGTCCATTCCGAGAACGTTAGACACCCGCTCACGAAAGAAAACAAAAGGGGTGCGCCGGAGGAGATAGGAGCGCCGGATTGCAAAACGGACAACGGGGAAAATGCTCGGATGTGTGAGACGAACATGTATGCAAATGCAATGCACATGATGACATGATATGAGATGCATGACATGAACAAAAAAACAAAACGGAAAACAAAACCCGACCACGAAGGGAATATCATAGCACATAGCCGAAAATGGCAAGAGTCAGAGTTACAAATATGGCAAGTTACATGCGGGGTGTTACAAACACACCGCAAAAAGTATTACATCAAATAGATCTCCAAGAACATCGAGGAGAACTTTGTATTGAGAACCAAAGAGAGAGAAGAAGCCATCTAGCTAATAACTATGGACCCGAAGGTCTGTGGTAAAGTACTCACACATCATCGGAGAGGCTATGGTGTTGATGTAGAAGCCCTCCGTGATCGAATCCCCCTCGGCAGATCGCTGGAAAAGGCCCCAAGATGGGATCTCACGGGTACAGAAGGTTGCGGTGGTGGAAAAGTGGTTTCGTGGCTCCCCTGGATGTTTACAGGGTATAAGAGTATATATAGGCGAAAGAAGTTGTTCGGTGGAGCTACGAGGGGCCCACGAGGGTGGGGGCGCACCTACCCCCCTGGGCGCGTCGTCCTGCCTCGTGGCCGCCCCGTTGTGTCTCTGACTTCGGCTCCAAGTCTCCTGGATTGCGTTTGTTCCTAGAAAGATCCTCGCGAAGGTTTCGTTCCGTTTGGATTTCGTTTGATATTCCTTTTCTGCGAAACACTGAAATAGGCAAAAAAACAGCAACTGGCACTTGGCCTTCGGTTAATAGGTTTGTCCCAAAAATAATATAAAACAGCATATTAAAGCCCATTAAACATCCAAAACAGATAATATAATAGCATGGAACGATCAAACATTATAGATACGTTGGAGACGTATCAGCGCCCAAGTAGGATTCCTCCTAGTTGGGGCACCCCCTTGGCTGCCTCTCCTCCCCTCCAACCTATATATTTGAGGGGGGAACCGCTAGAACACACAATAACGATTGTTAGTCGTGTGCGGCGCCCCCCTCGACAGTTTACGCCTCCGGTCATATTGTCGTAGTGCTTAGGCGAAGCCCTGCATGGATCAGTTCACCATCACCATCACCACGCCGTCGTGCTGATGAAACTCTCCCTCGACACCTTGCTGGATCAAGAGTTCAAGGGACGTCATCGAGCTGAACGTGTGCAGAGCTCGGAGGTGTCGTACGTTCGGTGCTTGATCGGTCGGAACGAGAAGAAGTTTGACTACATCAACCGCGTTGTCAAACGCTTCCGCTTTCAGTCTACGAGGGTACATGGACAAACTCTCCCCCTCTTGTTGCTATGCATCTCCTAGATAGATCTTGCGTGAGCGTATGAATTTTTTTGAAATTGCATGCTACGTTCCCCAACAAAAATACCAAGGAATATATGACTACACAATTTGAGCACAATAAGTATTTTACTGAAGAACTTAAGGAACACTCTGTTGTGTTAGATGCTATAATAAAACAACTTGATGATATTAGTAGAGAATTTTGTAATCTCCAATCCAAGTATGTTTTTGCTAAGAATTTGCTAGGAAAAATATCAGATGCACAAGCTACCCTAGTAAATCAAATGGCCGCTAAACCAATTTCTTTAGAAGATGAAAATGATGAAGATCTTAAAATGATTGGCATTTCTTCTATTGATTCCTTATTTAGTAAAAATTAAAATTGATGCTAAAGGGACTGAAGAAGGGTCAACTTAGCTAGAAGGCGTCCCGATAAATCAGAGGATGAAAATCTTGATGAGAAAATTGATAAGAGTGGGTTTGGAGAGGTCAAAACTTTAACTAGTGATGTGCCCACTCTTTTGGATTACAAAGATTTTAATTATGTTAATTTCTCTTTGATTTATTGTATTTCTTTGTTGCAATCCATGATAAATTCACCTCATGCCTGTGAACCAAATAAAGCTTTTACTAAACATATCGTAGATGCCATGATGAAAGCTTTAGAAGAAAAGTTGGAATTAGAGATCTCAATTCCTACAAAATTACATTATGAATGGGAACCTAATATCAAAGTCAAGATTAAAAATTATGAGTGTTTTGCTTTATGTGATTTGGGTGCTAGTGTTTCCACAATTCTGAAATCTTTATGTGATGTGCTTGGTCTTATCGATATTGAAGAATGTTCTCTTAATTTGCACTTGGCGGATTCTACTATTAAAAAGCATATGGCAAGAATTAATGATCTTCTTATTCTTGAAAATTGGAATTATCTGCCCATAGATTTTATTGTTCTTGATATTGATTGCAATCTGTCTTGTCCAGTTATACTTGGTAGACCGTTTTTACGCACTATAGGTGCCGTGATTGATATGAAAGAAGGCAATATTAAATTTCAATTTCCACTAAGGAAGGGTATGGAACACTTCCCTAGAACAAGAATTAGGCCACCATATGAATCAATCATGAGGGCATCCTATAGATCAACAACTAAAGATGATAATACTTGAATCTATGAATTATGCCTAGGTAGGGGCATAAAACGATAGCGCTTGTTGGGAGGCAACACAATGAATATTTTTTTTGTCTTTTTCTTTCTATTCTGGAGTGTTTACACAATTATGCTACTATTATGATTGTGTTTTTTATGTTTTAATTAGTGTTTGTGCCAAGTAAAGCCTTTGGGATCATGTCGGGTGATAGTTGATTTGTTCTTGTTGAAAAATAGAAACTTTTGCGCCTAGTAACCGAGTTGTTTAAAATCACAGAAGCCCGATAAAATTCTGAATTTTTTAAACAAGTTTGATATACAAATTGCCTACGTTGTCCTAATTTTCAGAATTTTTGGAGTTACATAAGCATTTGAAGTTTTCATATTACTACAAACTATTCTGTTTTTGACATATTCTATTTTCTTTGCATTGTGTGCTTATTTTGATGAATCTATGGATCAAATTGGAGGGTATAAGCCATGGTAAAGTTAGAATACAGTAGATATAATGCAAAAAAAATAGGTTTGCAATAGTACTTAGAGTGGTGATTTGCTTTCTTATACTAACGGACCTCATGAATGTTTTGTTGAGTTTTGTGTGATTAAAGTTTTCAAGTTTTGGGTGAGATCACGATGGATGAAGGAATAAGGAGTAAGAAGAGCCTAAGCTTGGGGATGCCCCATGGCACCCCAAGTTATTATCCAAAGAGAAACAGGCAACTAAGCTTGGGGATGCCCCGGAAGGCATCCCCTCTTTCTTCTAACGACCATCGGTATTTTACTTGGGGCTATATTTTTTCTCACATATCATGAGTTTTGCTTGGAGCGTCTTGTATTATATGAGTCTTTCCTTGTTTTTATTTTTAGTTTGTGTCATCTATCTTTGCTGGACACACCTTTTTGAGAGAGCCAAAATGATGCTATGATTTGTTAGAAGTGCTCTCTATGTTTCACTTAAAAAAATTGAGCTATGGAATTGCTCTAGTGCTTCACATATATCTTTTTGAGCATGGTGTGTTTTAATATTTTTGAATAAATCTCTCATGCTTCACTTAGATTTATTTGAGAGTTAGTAAATTTTCGAAGAAATTCTCTCCTGCTTCACTTATATTATTTTGAGAGATGAAAAAATTTATGCTCATGTTCTTCACTTAGATTTGTTTGAGCTATCAAAAGCAACATATGAAATTAGTCCCAAAGTGATAGATATTCAAGAGGGTTATAATAAAAAATTTCATGAAGATCATTGGACAAAATAAACTTGATTCTTTGTAATAATTTTGCGATATGATGATAATAATATGTGAGTTATGTTGGTGAGTTATTATGCTTTAGTAAGAATATTGGTGTTAAGGTATGTGATTCCCTATGCAAGCACGAAAGTCAATAGTTATGCAATGAAATTACATCCTACTTGTGGTGCATTATTCGGTGTTAGTTATGCTTAATGCTCGCTTATGTGATTTTTCTTTTCTTGGTTGGTTGCTTCTCAATCTATTTGCTAGCCTCCAGTTGTACTAAGTAGAAATACTACTTGTGCATCCAAAATCCTTTAACCCAGTTTTGCCATATGAGTCCACCATACCTACCTATATGCGATATTCCCGTGCCGTTCTAAGCAAATTTGTATGTGCCATCTCTAATTTTCAAAATAAATTTCCTTTTTGTGTGCTCGTACTGCTCATGAAGCGACAGGGGGTGGCCAATATTTTCCATGCTAGATGTGTTATTCTCAAGATGAGTGTTTATTCACTTGTCATTGCGTGAGAGTACGGCGGAATTAGGGATGCCCAGTCCTGACATGAAAAAAATTACTTTATGTTATCAAATAATAAATTCCTTGGAAATTGTTGGTATGGACGGTACCCGTGGATACGGCTAACCGTGGAATGTGAAAGAATGGTGGAAAAAGGAATAAACTTTATTTTCTATTTGGGAACCGCCTATGATATATCTAGCATGGAAAGTGTTGGGAATTACTTGGTCATTTTCGTTGATGGGAAAAGTATGCCTCTCAAAAAATTTATCTCTGAATTTTAGCTCTGAGCATATCCCTACTTCCCTCTGCGAAGGGCCTTTCTGTTTATTTCATGCAATTCTTATTTTTATTTGAGTCTCCATCTTCTCTTATAAAGCACCAACTAAGGGGCACTATGATCGTACTTGAGCATTGGGTGTAGCTAATATGCGAGTGTGTTTCATGAATGGATCAATGATTGAGAATGATGGGCTAGGGATAACTTTCTTTAGTGCTGATATTTTGAAAGACATAGTTGCTTATTGATATGCATGAGTATTGAAATCTTCATGTCAAAATTAGACTATTGCTTTGAATCATATAAAAGTCCAAATGTCCATGCTACAAAAGAAAAAGAATATGAGATGAACATGTTAGGCAGCATTCCACATCAAAAATTCAGTTTTTATCATTTACCTACTCGAGGACGAGTAGGAATTAAGCTTGGGGATGCTGATACGTCTCCAACGTATCTATAATTTTTGCTTCTTAATGTGTTTATATTATCATTTTTGGATCTTTTACAATCATTTTATGGCAACCTTATATCATTTTTTGGGAGTAACCAATTGACATAGTGCCCAGTGCCAGTTGCTATTTTTTGCTTATTTTTTACTTCGCAGAAAATCAATACCAAACGGAGTCCAAACGCAGCGAAACTTCTTGGAGATTTTTTCTGGACCAGAAGACACCAGATGGGGCAAAGAAGTACCAGAGAGGGCTTCGAGTGGAGCACAACCCACCAGGGCACGCCTGGGGGCCCAGGCACGCCCAGGTGGGTTGCGCCCACCTCGGTGGCCTCCTGCACCACCTCTTCGCCCTATAAATTCCCAAATATTCCAGAAACACTAGGGGAATCTAAACACCATCACGGAGGGGTTCATCATCCTCATTGGTGCCTCCCCGATGATGTGTGAGTTGTTCATCATAGACCTACGGGTCCGTAGGCAGTAGCTAGATTGCTTCCTCTCTCTCTCTCTCTCTCTCTCTCTCTCTCTCTCTCTCTCTCTCTCTCTTTTGATTCTCAAAACAATGGTCTCTTGAAGATCTATTTGATGTAACTCTTTTGCGGTGTGTTTGTTGGGATCCGATGAACTTTCAGTTTATGATCAGATCTATATCCATGAATATTATTTGAGTCTTCTTTGATCTCTTATATGCATGATTATTTATAGCCTCGTATATCTTCTTCGAATCTTTAGTTTAGTTAGGCCAACTAGATCGATTTTTCTTGCCATGGGAAGAAGTGCTTTGTGATGGGTTCGATCGTCCGGTGTTCTTTCCCAATGACAAAA
Organism: Aegilops tauschii subsp. strangulata; assembly: GCF_002575655.3. NCBI lineage: Eukaryota > Viridiplantae > Streptophyta > Magnoliopsida > Poales > Poaceae > Aegilops > Aegilops tauschii. Next base: position 175,789,787 of record NC_053039.3, read on the forward strand.
GGGGCAGCAAGACACGCATGTATCGTTGCTATTAAGGATAACAAGACGGGGGCTATTCCTACATGAATAGATTCCGTCTACATCATGTCTTCGTTCTTATTGCATTACTCCATTTCTCCATGAACTTAATACACTAGATGCATGCTGGATAGCGGTCGATGTGTGGAGTAATAGTAGTAGATGCAGGCAGGAGTCGGTCTACTAGTCTTGGACATGATGCCTATATATTGACCATTGCCTTGGATATCGTCATAACTATTCATTTTCTATCAATTGCCCAACAGTAATTTGTTTACCCACCGTGTGCTATTTCTTGAGAGAAGCCACTAGTGAAATCTATGGCCCCCGGGTCTATTCTTCATCATATATGCTTTCTGATCTATTATTTTCCATTTTTATTTTCAAATATATTATTCCAAAAACCCAGAAATACCTTGGTGCACTTTTTATTTGCATCTTTTATTTCGCATTTTATCGAGATCTATTTATCCAATCTATCACAATTTTATCTCGTAACTTGACAATTTCTGGCGCCGTTACCCGAAGAAGGGATTGACAACCCCTTATACGCGTCAGGTTGCAAGTATTTGTTCTTTGTGTGCAGGTACCGTTTACATAGTGTTGCTTGGTTCTCCTACTGGATTGATACCTTGCTTTCATAACTGAGGGAAATACGTACCGTAGTTGTGTTGCATCATCCCTTCCTCTTTGGGGAAATATCGACGTAGTTCAAGCGACATCAGTACAATAGGTATAGTAGCAGGGGTTGTGGGTGTAACTGTGGTAGACATGTCCTCATCATTTTATATGATTGAAGTTTTGAAGTTTTGGGTGAGATATCGATATGTGGAGAATAAGGAGTGGAAATATCCTAAGCTTGGGGATTCCCAAAGCACCCCAAGGTAACATTCAAGGAAGACCCAAGCACCTAAGCTTTGGGATGCCCTGGAAAGCATCCCCTCTGTCGTCTTCAACATTTTCAGTAACCTCACTTGGAGCTATATTTTTATTCGTCACATGATATGTGTTTTGTTTGGAGCATCATTTTATTTTATTAGTAATTGCTCATTGTCATTTAAAATAATATTTTGTATCTTATATTTCAATAAAAGTGTCGAGTATAGCCTTTACCATGCTTATTTTGCAAGTCTATATGTTGCTATTTGAAAACATAAAATTTTCTATTATTGTCTGAATTCTTCCGAATTGTGAGAATGAGATAAAATCTTGAAATTTTTACACAGTAAGCTATGATAAATTTTCTACAATGTGATAATTTTTCAGAATTTTTTGGAGTTAAATAAGTGTGAATCTTCTTACATCCTTTACACAGATTGTTGTTATGTTTGCATTGTTTGCATATGTTTGCTTGTTTAATGATCCCATTTGAGGATAGGAGTGTTAAATATGCAGATGAATTTAGTATGAAATGTTAAATTATAATTTTAGTGATTTGTTATAGTAGAGAATGATAAGGTTTTTCATTGATTTATACTAACTTATCTCATGAGTTCTTGTTGAGTTTTGTGTGGATGAAGTTCTTAAGGTTTAAGGGAACCGTGATATGAGAGGAATTAAAGAGACACAAGAGCTCAAGCTTGGGGATGCCCAAGAAATCCCAAGAAAATAGTCCAAGAAGTCTCAAGCATCTAAGCTTGGGGATGCCCCGGTAGGCATCCCACCTTTCTTCTTCAACGATTATCGGTTTGTATCGGTTGAGCCTAAGTTTTTGCTTCTTCGCATAGATGTGCTATTCTTGGAGTTCCCTTTTATTTTTGTTTGTTGTTTGAATAAAATATTTGGATCCAAAAATTTTGAAATGAGAGGGAGAGAGTCCTCACATGGCTACTTAATTATTTAACTACTCATTTGCTCTTCACTTATATCTTTTTGGATTAGTTTGTCATTTACTCTTGTGCTTCACTTATATCCTATGAGTAAATTGTTGAGCCCATTGAACATCATAAAGTTGAAATTATATGTGCTTCGTATGCTTGTATCTTGCCTAGAAGTAGTTTCACATTGGGTTTAGAAAGTAAATTTTACTGAAGTTTGACAATCACAATATTGGTCATACAAGCAATTCACGAATGATAAGCATAAGGAAGAGAACTTTCACATACAAATATATTATCTTGGACATCTTTTATGATTGTAAATACCATTAATTATTTTCAACCTTGAGAAAATTAGTTGAAGTTGGACAAGGAAGACAACGTAATGAGTTATGTTTTGGTATATTTGCATCGAAGTTATATTATTGTGGATCCTCCAACATGTGGTGCTTGTTTTTTAGAATCTTTTGCTAGCCAAAATTTCTGTACTAAGTGGGAATACTACTTGTGCATCCAAGTTTCTTCCATGAGTGTCCATCATACCTACCTATATACGGTATTACCCTGCCGTTCCAAGTAAATTTTCATGTGCCATCTCTCAATCTTCAAATAAACATCCATTTTGTGTGCCCGTACAGCTCAAAAGCGGCAGGGAGTGGTCAGTATCTTCCATGCTAAGTAGGTTATTCTCACGATGGGTGTTTATTCACTTTTCATTGCACGAGAGAGTCTGGTAATTGGGATGCCCAGTCCCATGATCAATATGAAAAATAATGAAACAAACTCCCCCAGAAAGTTTGTTGTATGGAGGGCATCTGAGGATACAGCTAGCCATGGCTTGTGTTTGAATGGTTGAGGGGAGTAAACTTTACCTTTCCACTTGGGAACCGCCTATAATGTGTTTAGCATGGTAGATATTGAGAACTATCGGTTGTGACTGTCGGCGTTCTGTGAACGGGGGTCCCCATACTTGCCTACCTGCGGCCCGCAGCGTGGCTATGCTAGCAGGCCGTATGGCCCATCTTCATCAACAAGGCATTCAAGTCCCTCGCGAGGGGCCAAGCCTCGCGAGGCGGACAGCGCAAGACCTCCTCAGGAGCGGCCATTCCAAGCAGGCTCACAAGGAGCGGAGATATCAAGGCATGGCAAACCTCACAAGGCTCTCGTGACGTCAGCCATGACGATAGACACCAGGCGGGCGCCAGGCAGGCACCAGCGCACGCAGCGTCCTTGTTTCCTCTTTGGTGCTAAGGAGGTAGGCGCATGCGCGGAGTACCGAGGCATCAGGCAAAGGTTTCCATATCGGTGCAACGAGACCGAAGACCAGCAGGACGGCAAGACGGAGGTCACCATGGAGCCCAAGACGGCGTCACCACCAGAGCCTTTTGCAGGCGAAGACCAGTTTTGTCAGGATAGCTTGTACTAGTTGTCCCCTTTCAAATTGTCCGCCGTTGTTGGCTCCCTTCCCGCTCAATATTTTGGGAGAGGACCAGGGCCTATATAAGTAGAGCTAGCCACCACAGTAGAAGGCGATTTGATAACCCATTAAGAGGCATCTCGCACACACAAGTTAGTCAAGCACAAGAACACCTCAACCTCAGGAGGATGTTCTTCCCTTTGTACTGTTCTTCATCAGCCCAAGAGGTAGTCCACCAACACACACTGGAGTAGGGTATTACACCACAACGGTGGCCCGAACCAGTATAAATCTCGTGTCTTTCTATGTTGCGAGTTGGTCGAGTTCGTCCGCGAGATCTTAGCGAGCTAGGGCGTAGATCGGTAGGGGGGAAAGAACTTCGCGCGCACCCCAGAGTTCGAACCTTAAGGGTTTTGCCGGAACCCCACATCCGACATTTGGCGCGCCAGGTAGGGGTGCGCCGTAGCTTCCCTTCCATTGATCATGGCGGACACTCGCTGTCTCCATGGCGGACGCTCGCCGTGCTCGAGCTGAGCGCCGGGCTGCCCTCACTGCCCGCGTTGCTCAGACGGCTCCCGTCGGTGGGCCACCTCGTCGTTCTCCGTCTCCTGCCGCCAACGCCGCCACCAGCCCAGCGGGGAACGAGCAGCAAGCGTCCTCGCTGCACCCGTCGGTGCGGCAGGACGGCCGCACCGCCACTCCATCGCTGACACCGGCCGGTTCTTCGTCCCACGCACGTCGCGTTCCCATGGACGCGCAGGCCGCGCTCCTCATGGCGAACGAGCTCCTGCGCTACCGCCCGGTCGACGACCTCTATGAGGACTGGCTCGACCGCGTCGCCGAGCTCGTCCGCGCCGCAGGGGGCTCCCCGGCGCCGTCCCTTTCTCTGCCTCGCCCTCCGCCAGCCACAGGCGACATGGCTCATGGAGCGCCTCCACCACCTCTGCCCCAAGATGGTGCCTTGGCGCCAAGGCGCGCGGCCCAACGGCGCGATCGACCATGCCCGGTACCCGCGCGCGAAGAGAGAAGCTGCCAAGAAATTCATCGGCCGTGAGAAGTTCCACCTGCGCTCCCCGCACCGCCTCGCCAAGATCGCTCGCCACCCGTGGTGGCGGCACGCGGGCCTCGTCAAGACCAAGCTCCACCTCCGAGATGGGCCTCGGCGACCATGGCCGGCTGCCGCGCATTCACCCCCGAGCTGCGTAGCGTCGCGTGGCCGGGCAAGTTCAAGCCGGATCTCCCTCCTCGCTACGACGGCACCGCCGACCCCGCAGAGTTCCTGCAACTCTACGAGCTGAGCATCGAAGCAGCCAACGGCAACGAGAAAGTCATGGTGAACTGGTTTCCCATGGCTCTCAAGGATGGTGCCCGTTTGTGGCTCCTGAACCTGCCGCAAGGCTTGGTCTCCTCCTGGGACGAGATGCACGACCGCTTCGTCCCCAACTTCCAGGACACCCGCGACCACCCGCCGGCCGCGGGCGACCTGCGCCGCATCAAGCAACAACCAGGAGAGACCCTCCAGAAGTACATCCAGTGCTTCAACAACATCCGCCTCAAGATACCCAAGGTCACGGACGAGGCCATCATCTTCGCGTTCCCCGATGGCGTCCGCGACATCAAGATGAAGGAAGAGCTCGCTATCCACGAGGAGCTGTGCACATCTCAGGAGCTGTTCAACCTGGCAACCAAGTGCGCAAGAGCTGAGGAGGGTCGCATGTCCCTCCTCGAGCTGCCAGCTGCGGGCGCAGAGGAGAAGAAGGCCAAGGCCAAGGACGTGGAGCACAAGGAAGCAGCAGAGCCCGACACCAAGCGAGGCAGAGATCAGCCTGAATCATCCAAGAACAGCCGGCCATTCTGGGCCTTCCACAACCTGAACACCCACAACACCAGTGACTGTCAAGAGCTCAGAACTATTCACGAAGGACGCTACGGTCGATGCCCCGAACGCAGCGACCGGGGCTACGGCCGAGGAGGAGGACATGGTGGCGAACGCTGGGACGACCGTGGCCCGCGCCAGGAGTGGCGCGACTGTCCTCGTGAGGACCGCTGTCAGGATCATCCTCGCGAGGGTGCCTGGAGAGACCAGCCTCGCGAGGATCACCCTCAGGGCAACGCCGGTCTTCCCCCGCTGCCGCCACCACCAAGAAGGAAGGACGACCACCATCAAGACGAAGGGGCTGGGGGCTTCCAGGAACCGCGTGCAATCGCTTGCATCTTGGGCGGAGCCCAGGCCCCAGCCTCTCAGCATATCTTCAAGCAGTTTGCTCGTGAAGTGAATGCAGTCCTCCCCAAGCTCGAGGCCACGCGCCCACTCAGATGGTCCCAGTGCCCCATCATGTTCAACTCGGCCGATCAACTCAAGTGCGTGGCTACCGCTGGCGCCCTCCCGATGCTATGTTCACCAGTCATCAGCAATGTGCAAGTTACCAAGACCCTCATCGACGACGGCGCAGGGCTCAACGTCCTGTCCATCGACACGTTCGACAACCTCCGAGTGCCGTATGAGCAGCTTCAGCCTACCAAGCCTTTCTCAGGAGTGACCGATGGTTCCACCACGCCGATAGGGCAGGTCTGCCTCCCTGTCAGCTTTGGGGAACGCAAGAATTACCACACCGAGCTCATCGACTTCGACGTCGCACACATCCGTCTACCGTACAACGCCATCCTCAGGTACCCAGCCCTGGCCAAGTTCATGGCGGTGACACACCACGGCTACAATGTCCTCAAGATGTCAGGGAGCGGCGGAATCATCACGATCCCATGTGAAGAGAGAGATGCAGTGTGCTCCCTCGAGCGCACCTTTCAAGCTACCGCAATCGACGACCCCGACAGCAAGAGCGAGGATCCTCCCGAGGCGATCCCCAAGAAGAAGAAGCAGTTGCGCCGTGCCGGACCTAAGGAGGGTGGCGTCGCGGCTGGAATCTCGTCAGGATCAGCGCCTGCTCTAGGGGCGCCTCCCTCCATCGCATAGGAAGGCGTGCCCGGCGCCCTCCTTGGGCAGGGCTCGGGGGCTCTCTTCTGGAAGGCCTCAGACCTTGCCAACATCACGAGGGAGGCACTCGGGCACCACTTGGAGGTGTGCTTCGTGGCACGTTTCCCTCAGGAGAATACAGGGCAAGGAGTGCCCACCGCTCAGGAGTTCATCACCAGGACCACTCAGGAACTGCAAGACGCAAGGGCCATGCGCGGCGACCATCGCTCACGAGGCGCAGCTCCCCATCCAGGCGAGGATGTCGGGCTGCGCGTTTGCATCGACGTTCCAGGGCTCAACAGGGCCGCATCTCAGGAGCTTTTCTGGCCTTCGCGCATGGGCCGTTGCGAGGGTCCACCGCATAGCTATGTTCGCATGCCCTTTGGCCTGCCGAACGTTTCGTCAGCCTATCAGTGCAACATGCGGCGTATCCTGGCGGCTCAGGAGGCCAGGCACCACGCCGTCCTGGCAGAGATGGAGACGGTCCTCAGGGAACCACCTGGGCCCCTAGAGCCTCTCGAGGCTCAGGGCCCCGGTGGCTCGTGAGGAGCCATTCCTTCACCGCATACCTTTAGCTGCCCCAACTCTCCTTCATCAACAGGACGAGGTGACATTTTCCAAGTTCATTTAGCTGGGAGCGCCCCTCGGGCTGCATTATTCCCAGGCCGCGTGGGTCCGTCCCTGTGGCATGTATCCCTTTTGCTTATGTCTTTAGTTTACCCTGCTGGGGGCGCCCCTCGGGCTGCACCATCCCCAAGCCGCTCGGGCCTGACCCAGTGGCATGTATCTTTCTGTATTTACCCAAGCTGATTTGCCTTCCATGCTTAATCCGCCTATGATTATCACCTGCTCGATTGCCACCCGCCACGGGTACGTCCCTTCATCATGCAATCCGTTGCACGTTAAAAGGGGGCTCCTGAACATCGCGACTCAGGAGCTCTTACTGGCTCTCCAGCCCTCACCCCCTGGCCTTGACCACGGCATCGCGACCTGGCATACCGGCGGCGGCTGAGCTTGCTCGAGGGCCGGGCCCTGAGGACGTAGAGTGCTTGCACCTAACCGTCTCGAAGGAACGCACAGCTATCAAAGACTCAAGACCAGGCGCAACCCGCCTTGAGGTAGGGCCTCGTGAGTCCCGCGCTGGCTCACGAGTGCCCAGATACACCTCGCCGCCCTGCCGTGCAAGCCACGTGTCAGGGCGGGGCTGTACACGCCCCGGGGGCTCCTCCCGAAGGGGCCCCCCTCCCACGCACAAGTGGAAGCAGCATGCTCCATGCTGGCCGTCGACACTGCCGAGGAGAGGCTATGCCCGTGCACAAGCGGAATCACTATGCTCCGCGCTGGTGATAAACAACTGAGGGCGGCTCCACGGTCGTACCAACCTCAGGGAGCCCCAGAGCTCAGCGTCCGGCCTCACCGCGACGCCTCCCCTCGGGAGAGCCGCGAGAGGGGGCTGGACACGGGGGCTGCGCTCGGGTCACGCCCAAGCGTACGCCACCCAACTAGGTCTCCGGGCCTGGGGGCTGCGCTCGGGTCACGCCCAAGCGAATGCCACCTAACCAGGTCTCCCGGACCTGGCCGTCGCACGCCCCTCCCGAGGCCTCGGCGAGGGCAGGTATGGAAATTTTTTGCACGTCAAGGGGGACTCCCGAGCATCGCGACTCAGGAGCCTAACTGGTCATGTAGCCCCTCACTCCTTGGTCCGTCCTGGTCTCCGGTCGGCCCAATGGCGGTTGAGGTATGCGCGGGGCCGGGCTCTGCCGATGTAGAACATCAATCTATCCTCGCGTACTCTCCCTATAAGTTGTTTGCGCGTCAAGGGGGGACTCCTGAGCATCACGACTCAGGAGCCTAACTGGTCACGTAGCCCCTCACTCCTTGGTCCATCCTGGTCTCTGGTCGGCCCAATGGCGGTTGAGGTATGCGCGGGGCCGGGCTCTGCCGACGCAGAACGCAAAGCAAATAGGAAGGAAATCACAAAATCTCAAAGCAAATATTACAAAGCATATTGTCCTCACAATACAAAATGAAATGGTTAACGCCCGCACGAGGTCTGATGCATATTACAGGAACAAAACAGGAGAGTAACCGCAGGTCACCCCTGGACACTGCCATCGCCTGCAGAAGGTGCTCCTCCTCGGGTAACGATGTCTTCACCTGCACCACCAGCCGCGGGATCGGCGGCATCACTGGACAAGGGCGCGGAGGCAAAGCCACGGAACTTCTTCAGCAGGGCTTCCACCTGACCTTGCACGGCTGCGGCGGCGGCTTCGCATTGATCATCAGCCACAGGCTCCAGCGGCTCGTCAAGACAAGCGCTGGGGTCGCGAAGGTGCAGATGGCTGAAGACACGAGTCAATGCAGCTGAAGACAGGACGCGAGCTTCCGCCTCCGCCATGGGACCGATACCATCCACGACTTCCTCAAGTGCCTTCACCAAGAGAGGAAGCAGCAGGGCGGGGCCGTCCTCATCGGTGGTCAGCGGCCTCTCCAAGCCGTGCTCGTAGAGCGTCTTCAGTGCCTTGCGAGACCTCTCCTCGAGATCGGCAAAGGCCACGCGGTCTTCGGCCAGGACCCACGCCTTGGTGTCAAGATCGGCCTCCCTCGCCTTCACCTTCCGCTCCAGTTCTTCCAACTGGCTGCGCTCGGCAGCTTGCGTCCTCTCCAACTCCCCCAGCTCAGCGACACGGTTCTTGACGGCGTCCTCCCGGGCCCTCATCTCCTCCTCCTTCACCTGGCGGCCGCGTGTTTCTTCGGCGTGCTCGTCGCGCAGGCTCTTCAGCTCGTCCTCCAGCTCACGGCAGCGGTCGCGGGCGGCCTTGGCGTCTTTCAGTGCCGCCTCGCGATCGGCTGCAGCATTGGCGGCGCTTTGCTTCTCCTTCTCTGAAGACGCCGCGGCCTGGCTCAACGTCGCGCGGACCGCCAAGTCAGAGTGAAGCCAGCCAGAGGCCAGTTCCACGCGCCCGGCCACCAGGCGCGGGTCCTCGCTCAGGAGATCTGCCTGCAGCTGGGTCATCTCCGAAAGAGCACGCTCCAGGACAGCAGCAGAAGTAGAAGAACCTGGGAGTGGAGACGCGGTAGAGGAAGGAGGCGACGTCGTCACCAGGGCCTGGGAGGCTGCGGGTTCCAGAGCGGTCGGAACCTCATCAGCAGAGCCAGACGCCGGTGCCTCTGGAGCCAGTGGGGGCATGGGGGCTGACTCCCCACGGCGATGATCTTCTTGGCCTCGCGAGGGCGACCGGGTTGGGGAAGTGCGAGTGCTGCTGCCTCCTTTCTCTGCGGAGGGAGGCGTGGCTGCCGTATCCTCCTTCCTTTTCTTCGCCGAAGGTGTCGGCCTGATCGACCAAGGGTGAACGTTAGGAAATAACAAGTGCAGGCAGGGACAAGACGAAGCTCAAGGCACTTACCGATCCACCGCGACGTATTCCACCTTCCGCTTGGGGATCTTGAAGCCCGAAAGTTTCGGAGCCCGGGAAGCAGGCGCGCGGGTTCCGGGGGCAGAAGACGGCGCAGCAGGAGGGTTGGAGGCCGCCCCATGCAGCGTCAAGGCGGAGGCAGCATCCCGAGGGATCAGTGATGACCTACTCCTCGTCGGGACAACGGGCAGTTCTCCCTCCTCCTGGCGGGCGTCGACCTCGGCGTCGTCAGGAAGGGCGCAGAGGATTTCATCTTTGCTCAAGGGGGAGTGTTCCCCCATCTCTTCGAGGGTCGCCTTCGAGTCCCCCTCCTCTTCCTTCCCCCCGCCGGACTCGTCGGAGGACACCTCCACCGGCTTCGGTGCTGCAGGGGCTCCTGTGGGCGCCGGTGGCACCAGCCCGCGCGCATCAAAGGTCGGCTTGGAAGCAACAAATTCCTCCTGGTCCTTGTGGTAGAATAAAGGAACGAAGGTGCTCGGTGGGTACTCCTGGTTGTCCTCAACTATGAGGCGCAGAACAGCGGCCAGTTCGTCGCCAGGCAGGGCCCCTAGCCTCAGGCGGGTCTTGTCCCCTTCGTCTTCAAGCTTCCACAGGGGGCGCGCGCACCTGAAGTGGGGCAACTCGCAGCATCAAGAACTCCCTCAGGAGCATGACCCCCGTCACCTTGGCCGCCTTCGCGTTGCCCGACTTCAGGTCGGTCGTCATCTGCCCCAACACAGACAACGCCCGCTCATCAGCGAGCTCTACGCGGGGCCACCCCTTGTTGAACTGGGGCGCCTCCGTTGGCAACACCAAACGTGGATGGGCGCACTTGGCGTCCATCATAACCCATTTGGATCGGATGTTGTCGGCCCTCTTCCCGGTGCTCGAGATCGAGTTGGCCTTGCTAGATGCAACGAAATTGGCGCACCCAGAGATGTGTCCATCGCTGACGTGAAGGAAGAAGAAGTGGCGTAGAAGCACCACGGATGGCATCACACCCAGGTATGTCTCGCAGTAGTAGGCAAAGATAGACAGGAGGAGGATAGAGTTGGGATGGAGGTGCAACGCCTGCAGCCCGTAGTGGTCGATGACCTCATAAAAGAAATCGGAGAAGGGGGGAACCAACCCGACGGCGATGCTGCTCAAGAAGAAGGGGAAGAAGGTGCTTCCTTCAGGCTCCGGCACGTCGGAGGCAAGCCGGAGCTCGGTCTTGCCCCCTTCATTACCCTCCCCCGCCGTCAGCCGGCGCGCAGAGGCAAGGCTTTTTCAGTGATTGTTGAGGATATAGACCTTAGAGTCACCCGCCAGGAGGGGCCGGGTTACTCTATGGTCGTTGCCAGAAGCCCGGGGCCAAGCTTGAAGACGATGGGCCAGAGATGGGCTTAAGACCCGGATATGGCTTAAGGCCCGTAGTTACAATCATTATTATGGTAGAACTTGTAGTGTACGGCAAGTATAGTTGAGAGTCCGAGCCGGACACTCTTATGAGCCGGCCGGGACTCTGAGAGCCGTAGGGCGTCAGCCTCCTTATATAAAGGGACGACCCGGCAGCGGTTTAGGGACAAGAACGATCTCATCGAGAGCCGGGCATAGCAGTTTAGCTCCCTGGTGATCGTAACCCTAATCAATACCACCTCAAACTGGACGTAGGCTTTTACCTTCACCGTAAGGGGCCGAACCAGTATAAACCCTCGTGTTCCTTGTCCCGCATTAACCCCTTCAAGCTTCCTAGCTGCGATGGCTCCACGACTAAGTCCTAGCTCGAGGACATCTGCCGTGACAATTCCACGACAGTTGGCGCCCACCGTGGGGCCAGCGCATGGTGGATTTGATTCTTGAAGGGCAGCTTCGAAGGGCTCAAGGGATACGCTGTGGGCCGGATGACCAAGAGTCGTCGCGGCAAGCTCTACATCGACGATGCAAACTGGGGCCCCGACGCCGGCTCAATTGAGTACGGGTACCGGGTCCCCTTCGGCGGAATTCACGTTTTCATTGGCAAGATTGGTGAGCCGGGCCCCGAGCCGGGTCTCTGCGCTGATCTCATCGAGACGGCTCAGCTTGCGCGACCCGCCCGGGCCCGGCCTGCCTTAAGCCATGCTTTTGTGGGGTGTATCCATGGAGGACTCTCCGATCGATCTGGATCCGGTGATGAGACGGCCGCCGGCTCTGACGGCGAGTCGGCCACCGATGAGTCAAACTCGTTGTACCAACTTCAAGATGGCAGGCTCATGGGTTGTTCCGATGGTGACAGTATTCCGGACCTTTTTGAGCCGCCAAGTCAGGTTGGAGTTTTTATGGCTGGTGCGCAGCCTGTTCAGAACCCCGCTGCTGGAGCGGGAAACCCGGTGCCTTCTCCGGCTCAGGTGCTAATGGATCTCACGGACAAGATGACGGCCCTGTTAACCGCCACGGTTGACCCGGCAGATCAAGCTCAGCACAATGCGGAGGTGGCGCGGTTAAAATTGGATCTAGTAAAGGCTAAGTAGGATCTTGCAGCGGAAGGGATCAGGCTGGCTGCGGAGAGGGCGGCTCTCGATGCCCAAACACAGCTGATCCAGGCGCAGTCCTTCCAACTCACGATGGATCAGAACGCGGCCAATGAGGTCATGAGAAGGAGGCATCAAAAGACCCAATCTCGACTCCCTCCGGTTTACGATCCACGCAACCTCTTCGACACGCCAGGTGCGGGGTCTAATAACCCGCCAGGGGTCATAGCGCCCGGGTCTGGACCCCTTATTCAGCCACGAGTGATGGGGCCTCCCCAGGTGCCCCCTGCCCCGCCTCAGTATGTGCCAATACCCCCGGGTCATTATAATAACCCGTTGGAGAACATGGTCGCTGCGGCAGCACGGTGGCGGCTCTCCCAGTTGACGGCGACTCTCCGACGGCTATCGAGACCCGCCGGGTCAGGGAACTCCTTCAGACAGCACTGGCGCAGCAAGAGGCGTACTCCTATAGCCGGGACAGGATCCACTCGACCCCTCGTCCAGGCCAGAGCCCGAGTTACAGCCGGCACATGGTCTCAGCAACCGGCTCAAGTAACGTCCGACGCCATGACCCGCCCCCTGGCCATGGCCCGGCTCATAATGGAGCCTTTTACGCAGCAGACCAGGACAAAGCGCGGCAAGAGGCGGAGCAAGTGCCTCAATTGACGGCTTACCAGACCCTCCCCCCCCCCGGCTTATCCGACGACTTCCGTTGATGTGGGTATCCCTACCAGGACCGGGGGCGTCCCTTGTTTAGTGCCAGCTATCCGTAATGAACGTCTACCTAAGGACTTCAAGGGCCCTAGGAAGGTGCCTAACTACACGGCTGACTTACAACCCGCAGCCTGGATTGAGAGTTATGAGATGGCTATGGAGCTGCTGGAGGTCAGTGAGGCGGCCATGGCCAAGTATTTCACCATGATGTTAGATGGAACTGCCCGCACTTGGTTGAAAGGGCTACCACCGAATTCCATTGGGTCTTGGGCTGAGCTGAAGGCCCGGTTCATCCAAAACTTCAAAGATACCTGTAGGCAGTCTATGTCAATTGTGGATTTGACTAACTGTAAGCAGCAGGAGGGTGAATCCACGACCCATTGGGTTCGCCGGGTTAAGGAAATCATACATTCATCAGATAAGATGGATGCCGGCTCTGCAGTTTTAATGTTGGAACAGAATTGTCGCTTCGTGCCCCTGATGATGAAACTCGGGCGGCTTAAGCGCGACTGCAGTGATATGGGTACTCTAATGGCAGCTCTTGTCAAGTACGCCGATTCCGATGGTACCAAGGATCCCCCTTCATATGATGAAAGGACAGGGAAGGGAAAGAAGAATGGCAATGGCAAGGGTCCTCGGTTTAACCCGGGGAACCAAGGAGGAGGCAAGCGCAAGGCTGATGGCAGCCTAGAGTTTGTAGCCAACGCCAACTCCCAAGGTAATAACCAGCGACGCAAGGGGAGGCCCCCTCCCCGAGGCGGCGGGTCAGGTCCGACGCTGGAGCAGTTGTTGAATGAACCTTGTCCAAGGCATGGCTCTAGAGAGAAGCCAGCGACTCATCTGTGGAAGGATTGCCCAATCATGAAGGCCTTTAAGAATTATAATGGCCCGGGCGGCGGCTCAGGCGCTGGCGGCTTTCATGGCCCGGGCGGCGGCTCAAATTCCGGTCCTCAGAACGGTCAAGGGGGCTTTAATCAACAGTCTGGCCAGGGTCATCAACAGCAGCAGGGGGGTTATCAGACCAATCCAAAGCAGCTTAGTGGTGGACAGTATCATGTGTTTACCACTAGTCTATGCAAGCGAGATCAGAAGCTTCACAAGAGGGCTGTGAATGCTGTTGAGCCGGCGGTCCCACGCTACTTGCGGTGGTCTGAGCAGCCTATAGTGTGGAATAGGGAGGATCACCCTCCCCGGGTGGATAACCCGGGCCACTTGGCCTTAGTGGTGGCTCCTCAGGTGGGAGGATATAAGTTCACAAAGGTGCTCATGGATGGAGGCAGCAGCATCAACATCCTCTATTATGAGACTTTTCGCCGTATGGGCTTGATTGATAAGAACCTCAGCCAGTCAAACACTATCTTCCATGGTGTAGTACCTGGCAAGTCGGCTTATCCAGTCAGCAAGATCGAATTGGAAGTGGCCTTTGGTGATGAGAACAACTACAGGGTGGAGAAATTGACCTTTGACGTGGTCAAGATAAGAAGTCCATACCATGCTATATTTGGACGGCCGGCTTACGCCAAGTTCATGGCACGGCCGTGTTATGTGTACTTACAGCTCAAGATGCCGGGTCACAATGGGACTATTATGGTTCACGGCAGCCGGAAAGTAGCTCTGGAGTGTGAGGAAGGCGATGCGGCTTATGCAGAATCTGTTTGTGCTACAGAGGAGTTGAAGTTTTACAAAGACAATGTTGACCCAACAGATATGACCTCTCTGAAAAAGCCAACCACAGAACAAGAGCCGGCAATGAAATTTAAATCAGCTGATGAGACTAAACTTGTTGATTTTGTTCCAGGTGACTCATCTCAGCACTTTAGCATCAGTGCAAATCTGGATCCAAAATAGGAAAGCGCGCTCATCGAGTTCATCCGTGAGAATAGGGACATCTTCGCGTGGAAACCTTCAGACATGCCAGGTGTACCTAGAGAACTCGCTGAGCATACTCTCAATGTTGATCCGAAATTTAAGCCGGTCAGACAGTTCCTTCGGCGGTTTAATGAGGAAAGGCGGAAAGCTATTGGTGAAGAAGTAGCCCGGCTTTTGGCGGCCGGGTTTATCGTTGAAGTCTTTCACCCAGAGTGGTTAGCTAACCCGGTGCTCGTACTCAAGAAGAACGGCACCTGGCGGATGTGTGTGGACTACACGGACTTGAACAAGGCGTGTCCGGCTGATCCTTTTGCCCTCCCCCGTATTGATCAAATCATTGATGCTACGGCGGGTTCTGCATGTTTAAGTTTCCTGGATGCTTATTCCGGTTATCATCAGATTAAGATGGTAGTTAAGGACCAGGAGAAGACGGCGTTCATCACTCCCCTTGGAGCCTTCTGCTATGTGTCTATGCCCTTTGGACTCAAGTGTGCACAGGCGACTTACCAGCGTTGTGTACAGAACTGTCTTCATAAGCAAATTGGGCACAATGTTCACGCTTATGTGGACGACATCGTGGTTAAGTCCATAAAAGAGGAAACCCTGATAGATGATTTAAGGGAAACCTTTGATAATCTCCGGGTCTACAAGATGATGCTTAACCCGACCAAGTGTGTCTTTGGTGTTCCTGCAGGCAAACTCTTGGGTTTCTTGGTTTCTGACAGAGGCATTGAGGCTAACCCGGAGAAGATCAAGGCCATCACCTCCCTGGCTAAGCCGGCATGTATAAATGACGTTCAGCGCTTGGCGGGTCGCATCGCTGCTTTAAGCCGGTTTATAAGCCGTTTGGGTGAAAAGGCCATGCCCTTATATCAGTTGATGAAGAAAACTGATAACTTTGTCTGGAATGATGCAGCTAATACCGCCTTTGAGGATTTGAAGAAGCAGCTGGCAGAGCCCCCAGTCCTTGCTGCTCCGGTGGATAAGGAGCCCTTGCTACTGTATGTGGCGGCAAACGCACGAGCCGTCAGTGTGGCTATTGTGGTGGAACGCAAAGAGGAGGGTAAGGAGCATCCGGTTCAGCGGCCGGTTTATTATGTCAGCGAAGTGCTCATTGAGTCCAAGCAGCGGTACCCGCATTGGCAGAAGCTGGTATATGGTGTGTTTATGGCAAGCCGGAAACTTAAGCATTATTTTCAGGGTCATCCCATCACTGTGGTCAGTTCTGCCCCCCTTGGTGATATCATTCAAAACAGAGAGGCCACAGGGAGAATTGCTAAGTGGGCTATAGAACTTGGACCTCATGGTCTCAAATATGTGCCACGCACTGCTGTTAAGTCTCAGGCCTTGGTGGATTTCATCAATGATTGGACAGAATCACAAGTGCCCGAGCAAAAGCCGGATAACACGTATTGGACTATTCATTTCGATGGGTCCAGGCAGTTGGAGGGCTTGGGGGCTGGCGTTGTCTTGGCTTCCCCTAAAGGTGACAAGTTCCATTATGTGCTACAATTGATGTTTCCTTGCACTAACAACGCGGCTGAGTACGAGGCCTTGCTCCACGGTCTCCGGATGGCTAAGGAGATGAGCTTGAGCCGGGTAAGGTGCTTTGGTGACTCAGACTTGGTGGCTCAACAAGTATCAGGCAAGTGGGATTCTAAGGATCCCCTCATGGCGGCTTATCGCCGCGAGGTTGATGCCATTGCTGGGCACTTTCAGGGCTACCAAGTGGAGCATATTGATCGTAGAAAGAACGAGGCGGCTGATGCTTTAAGCCGGCTGGGCTCTCAGCGAAAGGCGGTGCCGCCTAACACTTTCCTGGACGTCCTGTATAACCCTTCGGTTAAGTTGCTTACAGAGGAAGACTTGGCTGTCCCTGACCCGGAGGCACGACTGGTGGCGGCTCTTCATGTCATACCAGACTGGACAATGCCATATCTGGCTTATATAACCCGGGGAGAGTTGCCTGAGGATGAAACTTTGGCCAGGTAAATAACCCGGCGGGGTAAGTCAATGATCGTTATCGATGGCGAGTTGCATCATCGCAGTGTTACAGGAGCATTTCAGCGTTGTGTCTCCCCTGAGGAAGGTCAAGAGATCTTGCGTGAGATCCATGAAGGGGATTGTGGCCATCATGCCGGCTCAAAGTCCCTTGTGGCCAAAGCTTTCCGTCATGGTTTTTATTGGTTGACGGCTCATGCTGATGCAGAGGACTTGGTCAGTAAATGTGATGGTTGCCAGAGGTTCTCACGACGGGCTCATGTGCCGGCTCAGGAGCTGAGGATGATCCCAATCACTTGGCCCTTTGCGGTTTGGGGGCTTGATATGGTTGGGCCTTTTAAAAGGTCCAAGGATAAGAAGACCCACCTCTTGGTGGCAGTTGATAAATTCACAAAGTGGGTGGAAGCTGAGCCAGTTAGCAAGTGCGATGCAGCCACGGCGGTTCAATTTATGAAAAAGGTGATTTTCCGCTTTGGT
This sequence comes from Aegilops tauschii subsp. strangulata, assembly GCF_002575655.3. NCBI lineage: Eukaryota > Viridiplantae > Streptophyta > Magnoliopsida > Poales > Poaceae > Aegilops > Aegilops tauschii. The sequence goes on from NC_053039.3 coordinate 175,806,955, forward strand.
TTTCCGCACAGCATTATAACTGACAATGGCACTAATATCTCCAAAGGCGCCATGGAAGAGTTTTGTCAACGAGAGCATATCCGACTTGATGTTTCTTCAGTGGCTCATCCTCAATCCAATGGTCAAGCTGAGAGAGCTAATCAGGAGATTCTGAAGGGCATCAAGCCCCGGCTTTTGGTCCCTTTGCAACAGACGCCGGGTTGTTGGGTGGAGGAGTTGCCCTCCGTGTTATGGAGCATCAACACTACTCCTAACAGGTCTACAGGCTTCACGCCTTTCTTCATGGTTTATGGAGCAGAAGCAGTCCTCCCCAGTGACATCCGTCACGACTCACCTCGCGTGGCGGCTTATGTGGAGACGGATAATGAACAGGCGCGCCAAGATGCTCTTGACTTGTTGGACGAATAGCGTGATGTGGCCGCAGCCCGTTCAGCGATTTACCAACAAGACCTGCGCCGTTATCATAGCCGCCGGGTCAAATCCCGGGTCTTCCAGGAAGGCGACCTTGTGCTCCGGCTCATCCAGGATCAAACAGATGCACACAAGTTATCCCCACCTTGGGAAGGGCCCTTTGTGGTCAGCAAGAACTTGCACAACAGGTCATATTACCTCATTGACATTCGGGAGCACAAAGATTCACGTAAGTCGGAGGAGAGACCCGTCGGCCGTGGAACATAGCTTAGCTTCGGCCTTACTACACTTGAGCCACCGGCTCTCGTGGTGTACATATTTCTCTCAGCCATGTATATATTATGATAAGCAATAAAGTAGGACCTCTGTCCTTTTTTCTCCTCCAAATATGCACGTGTTGTTTACATGATGACTTAAAGGAGGATCCGGCTTATGATCGTATTCGAATCTAGCCGTAAGCAGTAAACTCACTTGGGGGCTTCCTGTTCAAACATGGGTCGTATTCGAACCAAAGAGAACATAGCTGTCGATACCCATTTGATTGGCAAAGTGCCGAGCTCATTGGGAGGTTACCTTTGGTCATATTTGAATCATAGTTTAACCCCTCTGAGAACCGACGTGGATCGTATTCGAACCAGCATCGTTAAACAATTCTAAAAATCACTTGGGGGCTTCCTGTTCAAACATGGGTCGTATTCGAACCAAAGAGAACATAGCTGTCGGTACCCTCTTGATTGGCATCGCCACACCCACTGGGGGCTATATGATCGTATCCGAATCTTGGCTTAACCCCTTTGGGCCGGGTCTCTGGTCGTATTCGAACCGGAAGCCCCTAAGATCTTCTGCTTTATCACAAGTTTACTCTGATTATGTCAAAGTGTGCACGGCCGGGTCTCACTTTGCCGGCTTAACTTTGGCTTACAGTGTTCGTTGAACATCATGGGTGTCATCAAGGCAAGTAAATCGGAGTTAACTTACCAACCTTGTTACCCGGGTTATCTAAACCGGAAGTATGCTTACAGGCTGATAAAGTGTGTTATTATGGCTGTATTCAGGATACTATTGAAGACAAGTCCTTTTGATTCATATTCCGGGTTATCTCAAAATTATGATTCTCAGGACGGTAAGACGCCCCGAGACTTGTGATTTGCTTTTCTATGCAGGATAATTAAAGGCAACTTTTGGAGGTTAAGAAAAACAAAGGATTGATTATGACCCGGAGAATTATCAAAGGGACATCTTCAAAAGACTTTCGCATTCAATACGTGCACGATGGCACGGCAGAGATGAACTGTTGCACCTACTCTATTACAAAAACTCATCAAGTCTAAAAACGGGTGGAGCATTTTTTGGTAAACCGCCAGCCGAGTCACGATGCCCGCTGAGTTGAAGTCTCCGGCTCGTTCCTGTCTTCTCCTCCGGCTGATCCCAAGACCTGGAAGGTTGATGACTTCCAGTCGATGCCGCTGAGAGCTTCGAATTGGGCTTCCTCGTCAATTAACCCGGCCGGGTCAATTTTCGGGGCGAAGGTGTGCTGACGAGCCGGAGGGATCAGGTTGAGGGCTTCATAGCGAGGGGTTGGAATCCTCTGATTCTCCGCATCATAACCCGGCTGGTACTTGGTCAGATCCGTGTCGTTCCCGATAAGGGTGGCCACCGGGCATACCGCCTTCACGAAGGCTGTGAAATCCTTCTGATCGAAAGCTGAGCCGTCTTCCTTCAGGCTTGGATAACCCAGGGCGATGTCTGCCGGGTCTAGCTCCGGCAGGAATGCCTTGGCCCAGCTCAGCGCGGCGATTGCTCCGACTCTCGCAGAGGCCCGTCGCAGCTCTTGGATCCGCTGAGGCAGAACGGCGAGCCGGCGCAGGACTTCGGCCAGGTCAGTTGGCACCTCGTTGGATAGGGCCACCACAGCTAAGGCACGCTGTGACCCGGTGTAGAGCTGTTCCACCAGGGTGTACAAGGCCTTTAGCTTGGTGACCACGCTCTGGTTGAGGTTGGCACTTTTGGGGCCTGTTTAACAGAATCAGATAAGCCGGCGACAAGGATGAATCATGAGATATAATCATTCTAACATGGATGAAAGCCAGTGAGGCGACTTACCGAAGATGGCGGCCACCATTTGGGAAACCTGGCGCTTTAGGCCGGAGAGCTCGGCGGTCTTCTCAGAGAGAGCCTTCTCCGCCTGTTCCGCCCGGGTCACCAGTGCGGCCTTCTCTTCGGCCCAGGCTTTTCGCTCAGCATCAAACTCGGTCTTCAACTTTTCTTGAGTGGCGATGCTGGATACAAAATTGGTGTTTGCCTTCCAGGTCTCCATCTCCTGCATTTTCAGCCGGCTCTTGAGATCCGCAAGGTCCGCCTCTAACTTCTTGCCAATAGCCTGTATAAATTTCCGGGTTATTAACAGTTACTATATAAGTCCCAAGCGTTTTCCAAGCAAAGACACTTGGCACTTGGGGGCTAATTCATATTGAATGTATCTATCTACATACTACCGGCTCAATTGAGTAAGCCGGAACCTAAGTCTACAACATATTCAATCATAAGTCGTCGACTTGGGGGCTAGCATGGCAAAGGTAACTAAGCAGTAAGTAAGAAGACAGAAGAAGGATACCTCAGATTTTTGTTGGATCTGGTTTACCATGGCGACCTCCGCGTCCCGGCTCTTGTGTACTTGGCTGATGTAGCCAGAGACGAGCTCTCCAATGCTCAAGTTGGTGTAGTCGGAGAGGTCCAGGTTCACCCGGTGGGGCTGCAGCAACTCCCCCTTAGCGGAGCACTTGGCCAGCACGGTCGGTCTCCCCGGCTCAACAAACTCCGTCCGGGTGATTACCACGTCTGGGTCGTCTGCTGGGGGAGCTGAGCCGGAGGCTTCCGGGTTAACTGAAGTTTCTGTGGTTGCCTTGGTAGTTGGGGCAGTGGCCTCAGGTGCCATGTCCTTTGGAGTGGTGGCTTCGGGGGCGGAGGCAGCTGGCGGTTCTTGAGCCGTCACCTCCGGTTCAGGTAAATCCGGCACTCCGGCTGACCTGGTCTTCTTCGCTCTCTTGGTGAGCTTTGCCTGGGCACTGAAAGGACAGAAACATTCAGCACAAAGAAAGTAAGTACAGACAAATATAATATGAGATGGTTGTCATTACCCGGGCGCGGTCTTGAAAGTCGGAAGGCTCGACTGCATAGAGTCGCCCGAAGAAGGGGAGGTCTCCTGATAATTGGAGTCAGAGGAATTGAGTGGCTGACGGATAACACCCGCCAACGGATGAAAAGGGTACAAGTGGGAAAAAACCTCAGTTCGGCGCTTCCTTGTTGCATCGGGTAACCCGGCGGAGAGGTCGGTGTCCTTGTTGGTCCGGGTGTGACGCCGGCTTTCATGAACCTGTCGCTTCAAAATAAATTGAGGGTCTTGATAAGCTAAAGGATGTGAAAAGCTTACTTTCCGGGTTACCCTTCGGACTTTCAGCTGGGGCAAGGGCTCCGAGTCAGAGGAAAGTGACGTTACCTCTTCAACCACCGGGTTACTGGCGCCGGTGTCATCCTGTCAATGAGCAAGTGTTGATAAGGCAAACAGCAACAAATAACAAATACAGCAAGAATTTAAAGGCTTAGGGGTTACCTCTGACTCGGAGCTGTCGCTTAATTGCATCAGCTCCGAAGCAGTAGGCCTGCTTCCTTTTTTGCGAGGGGCGGCTTTCTTGGCGGCTTTCTTCGCCTTCCTGGCCTTCTTGGCCGCCTCATGGTCATATTTGACCCGCCAGAACCTATCATCAGCCTGAAAAATACAATGGTGAATTCTTACAACGGTTCAGATGAAGGTTATATGCAGAAGAGGATAATAAGTTAAAGTCAGCGGCTTACCGCTGGGGCTGGGTTGATCTTGCAGAAGGGGGCTAACCCGGTCCTTCCGCAGTCTGCCAGGCTCTCGTTTAAAAGAGCCTTCGTCATCTCTTCTGCAACGTCTTCTGGGAGATCATTGCGGCTGTGTCTCTGAGGGTCATCCTTTCATCCTGTGTACTCACACATTAAGCCGGGGCGGCGGCTTAATGGGATCACCCGCCATGAGATCCAGACCCGGACCAGGTCGATTCCGTTCAGACCATTGCCCAGGAGAGCCTTGATCTTGTTGATAGTTGGGAGCAGAGGCTGGCGCTCCGCTTGAGTCAGCTTGTCCCACAATGGGTGAGTCGGCTCTAGACGTGTTGGGCGAAAGCCGGGCAGCGGGCTCTCATTAGCCGAGGATGTATCTTGGCAGTAGAACCAAGTCATGTTCCAGTCCTTTGGGTGGCTCGGTGGCTCTGCGTAATGGAAAAGACAGTCCCTACGCCGCTGGATGGAGATGCCACCTAACTCCAGACTTGGCCCATTGGCACACTCATTCTGACGGTTTAAGTAAAACAGCTCTCTGAAGAGCAGCAGACTAGGCTCTTCTCCAAGGTAAACCTCGCAGAAGACTTGGAAATTGCAGATGTTGGACACTGAGTTGGGTCCTATATCTTGGGGCCGCAAGTCGAAGAAGTTGAGCACGTCCCTAAAAAACTTTGAGCCGGGCGGTGCGAAGCCCCGGCTCATGTGATCCGCAAAAATCACTACCTCCCCATCCTTTGGCTGTGGCCTCTCTTCTGACGGGTCAGGGGCACGGTAGGACATGAGGTCTTTCTTGGGGAGATATCCCGACTTAAAAAAATCAGCTAGGGTCTCGTTGGTCACGTTGGACTTCATCCAGTTGCAAGTAATGGGAGCTTTGGGAGGCATGGTGAAAGTCGGCAGTCTATGACAGAAAGGAAAAAATGTCCGGGTTAATTATAAGCCGGAGATCTACAATTCAAAACTAAGGTGGCGGCTTATGAAGGGGACTAATGGTATATACTCAAGTACAGTGGGTTATTTAAGCCGCAGGGGCATTCAGAATAAATTGATTATCTACGGCCTTATCACAGTTAAGCCGGAGGATTCTACGAAGCATGGTTTCCTTTAAGCCGGAAGATTCTACGTCGCGTGGTTTCTTTAAACCGGAATTGTAAGCCGCCAAGATTCAATGGTTGCAGTTATTACTAAGTGTGGTAAAACAGGTTTCACATATTGCAGTAACTTTTTTGGATCAAAATGGTCGGGCAAAAGAAAAATTTCTAGACCTAGAAACAGCAGTGAGGGAGTTCTTGGGTTCGAACAAAGTCCTTATGCAGTACAAGGAAGGCTACTTGCGTGTGAAATGGATCTTAAACAACCACCGCACTAGTTTTATGCAGGACTAAGATCAAGTAGGGGCAGTAGCTAGGAGAACTACCGAAACTTGCGGGCAATGGTGACGAACATGAAGAACGTGGATGAACCCTACTGTAGATCTGCTCTACGGGGTAGTGAGGACTTACCGGAGCTGAAAAGGTGCGGGGGTCGCCGCCGTTTGTCTGGTCCGAGTCAGGGTGATGCAGCGGCCAAGGTTGATGAAGACCGGAGGCGAGACGACGGCGGCGGAGTGCGAGCTCAGGCAGAGAGGCAGCGGCGCGAGGAGGAAGAAGAGTGGCAGAGAAGCCCGTCGGGCCGGCCTATTTATAAGGCGAGCTCATAAAGCGGGCGCGAGAATCAAGGAGACCGTGGCGTGGTTATCTCCCCCCACGACGCCTCGATTTTCGGGATGACAGTAAAAGCAAAGATCCGTTGCGGATCTGGCGGAGTAAAAAACGGGCTTAATGGAAGATCATGTCACGGCGGATTATCCGGAGTCCAGAGGATGACGTCACACCGGGTTATGGCCTTCACATAAATGGTAAGCCGGAGATTTTTCCTGTCGAAGAATTGAAAGATTGACATGAGCCGGCTCAAATCAATCTGGGGCCTAATGTTGAGGATATAGACCTTAGAGTCACCCGCCAGGAGGGGCCGGGTTACTCTATGGTCGTTGCCAGAAGCCCGAGGCCAAGCTTGAAGACGATGGGCCAGAGATGGGTTTAAGACCCGGATATGGCTTAAGGCCCGTAGTTACAATCATTATTATGGTAGAACTTGTAGTGTACGGCAAGTATAGTTGAGAGTCCGAGCCGGACACTCTTATGAGCCGGCCGGGACTCTGAGAGCCACAGGGCGTCAGCCTCCTTATATAAAGGGACGACCCGGCAGCGGTTTAGGGACAAGAACGATCTCATCGAGAGCCGGGCATAGCAGTTTAGCTCCCTGGTGATCGTAACCCTAATTAATACCACCTCAAACTGGACGTAGGCTTTTACCTTCACCGTAAGGGGCCGAACCAGTATAAACCCTCGTGTTCCTTGTCCCGCATTAACCCCTTCAAGCTTCCTAGCTGCGATGGATCCACGACTAAGTCCTAGCTCGAGGACATCTGCCGTGACAATTCCACGACAGTGATGGTGGGTGCTTCAAGAGCTGGCTCGTACCAAGCCGGGGCCGAGGAGGGCTCGGTCTTGCGTGGCGCCATGGGTCACAGATGCAGAGCAAGGTTGGAGTGGATCTGGAGATTTCAGCAGCGAGGAGCGAGAAAGGGGATCTGGAGCAAGGCGAGGAAGAAGCAATGAAGGCAAGCACTCTCTACGCCAGCCTTTTGTCAAATCGAGCAGTTGCCGAGGCAGCGTGGGGAAGCGGAGACGCCCACGTCTAATCAACCGCCACGCGTCAATCGAGGCCGCGGGCTTTTGGGGCCCGCGGCGCTATGCGCTTGGCCTTTGGCTTCGCCTCGAAGCCAAGCCCGAGCGCGCCTTAGGCCCGGGGGCTACTGTCGACGTTCTGGGAACGGGGGTCCCCAGACTTTCCTGTCTGCGGCCCGCGGCGTGGCTATGCTAGCAGGCTGTACGGCCCATCTTCATCAAAAAGGCATTCAAGACCCTCGCGAGGGGCCAAGCCTCGTGAGGCGGACGGCGCAAGACCTCCTCAAGAGCGGCCATTCCAAGCAGGCTCACGAGGAGCGGAGATATCAAGGCGGGGCAAACCTCACGAGGCTCTCATGACGTGAGCCATGACGATCGACACCAGGCGGGCGCTAGCGCGTGCAGCGTCCTTGTTTCCTCTTTGGTGCTAAGGAGGCCGGCGCATGCGCGGAGAACCGAGGCATCGGGCAAACGTTTCCATATCGGTGCAACGAGACCGAAGACCAGCAGGACGGCGAGACGGAGGTCACCATGGAGCCCAAGACGGCGTCACCACCAGAGCCTTTTGCAGGCGAAGACCACTTTTGTCAGGATAGCTTGTACTAGTTGTCCCCTTTCAAATTGGCCGTCGTTGTTGGCTCCCTTCCCACTCAATATTTGGGGAGAGGACCAGGGCCTATATAAGTAGAGCTAGCCACAACAGTAGAAGGCGATCTCATAACCCATTCAGAGGCATCTCGCACACACAAGTTAGTCGAGCACAAGAACACCTCAACCTCAGGAGGCTATTCTTCCCTTTGTACTGTTCTTCATCAGCCCAAGAGGCAATCCACCACCACACACTGGAGTAGGGTATTACACCACAACGGTGGCCCGAACCAGTATAAATCTCGTGTCTTTCTGTGTTGCGAGTTGGTCAAGTTCGTCAGTGAGATCTTAGCAAGCTAGGGCATAGATCGGTAGGGGGAAAGAACTTCGCGCGCACCCTAGAGTTCGAACCTTAAGGGTTTTGCCGTGACCCCACATCCGACAGTGACGTTGATAGGAAAGGCATGCCTCTAAAAATGTATTCATCTATGTTTTAAGCAATGAGCTCTGGCACCTCTGCAAGTCCATGCTTCCCTCTGTGAAATCTTTTACTTTTCAGTTTTTACTTTCATGCAAGAGTCAATAGTATTTCTTCTTATTCCAACCTATCCTTAGTTGGCAAGCATCATGTGGTGGGAAAGATCCATGCACATATGGCCATTCAAATATATTTGATCATGAATTATTATTTTTGACAATTATCTCTATGATAAATGTGTTGGGAGGCGAAACATTAAGCCCCTATCTTTCTCTCTGTTCGGTGCATGCTATTTGTTCTAAAAATATGCTTTGAGTATTAGCAATCATAGAAGACTATATGATAATTGAGTATGTGGAGCTCTTGCTTAGACTTTGTCGAAAATAAGTTGAATTGCAATTGTTTGTTGACTAAGAACATAGGTTGTTAACTTTCAATAGAACGCATTGTTTGAACCATAACATGTGAATTGATTGCTACTTTATCATGATGAGTTTTATGGGAAAGAGTTGTTGTTATGATGCTAGGAAAAGTGATTAAAATTATGGTTCAAACTTATGCAGTATGCTAGCATTCACACTTCATAAATTATTTATTTTATCATTTCTACTCGAGGACGAGCAGGAATTAAGCTTGGGGATGGTGATACGTCTCCAATATATCTATAATTTATGAAGTATTCATGGTATGTTGATTATAATTTTGTATGATTCGGTGCACTTTTATATGGCTTTTATATAATTTTAATGGACTAACATATTGACATAGTGCCCAGTGCTAGTTGTTGTTTTTTTGCTTATTTTTCGTTTTCCAAAAAATCTATATCAAATGATGTCCTAATGCAGCAAAACTTTTTGACGACTTTTTTTGGAACAAAAGAGACCTCCAAAGCTTCGTGGGAGGACCAGAAGAGCCACGAGGCACCCACAAGCCATCATGGTGCGCCCGGGGGGTGATCGTGGCCTGGTGACTTCTGGGCCCATCTTAGCTCCTTTTCACCGGATTCCAACTCTGAAAATTCTTGTAAATGGGGAAACCCCTAGAAATAAACCTAGAACTTCGACTCCGCCACCGCAAGCCTCTGTACTAAACAGATCCCATATGCAGCCAGTTTCGGTACCTAGCCGGAGGGGCAAATCATCACCGTAAGCCATCTTCATCATCCCGGCGGTCTACCTTGAAGACTTACCCAAGTGATTGGGTGACATCTATGGATCTTAGCTCAAGGGGAATAAGGTGAAGACTAGGTCTTTTGAGTTCAATCTCAACCTCCTCAAAAGGATCGAGAAGAGGTATCTAGAGGGGGGTTAGACCCTCAACAAGTAACAGTGGCATTGTTTAGGTTCTTCAAGTTAAGGTGGAGTTTTAGCACAAGTTTAAGCATTCACAATACTTTTCAAGCAAGCATGACAAGAGTATGAGCAGCGGAAAGGGTAAAGCATGCTAATTGCAAGAAAGTAAAGGGATTGTATTGGAGTGTGCAAACGCAATGAAGACACAGAGATTTTTGGCGTGGTTCCGGTAGGTGGTGCTATCGTACATCCAAGTTGATGGAGACTTCAACCCACGAACGGTAATGATTGCGCGAGTCCACGGAGGGCTCCACCCACGAAGGGTCCATGAAGAAGCAACCTTGTTTATCCCACCATGGCCATCGCCCACGAAGGACTTGCCTCACTCGGGTAGATCTTCACAAAGTAGGCGATCTCCTTGCTCTTACAAACTTTTTGGTTCAACTCCACAATCTTGTCAGAGGCTCCCAAGCGACACCTAACCAATCTAGCAGACACCACTCTCCAAAAGGTAATAGATGTTGTGTTGATGATGACCTCCTTTCTCTTGTGCTTCAAATGATAATCTCCCCAACACTCAACTCTCTCTCATAGATTTGGATATGGTGGAAAGATGATTTGAGTGGAAAGCAACTTGGGGAAGGCTGGAAATCAAGAATCTTGTGGTAGGATTGGAATATCCTCATCTCAACACATGAGTAGGTGGTTCTCTCTCAGAAAATGTATGCTGGAAGTGTAGGCACGTTCTGATGGCTCTCTAACATATGGAGAAGGGGGTGGAGGGGTATATATAGCCTCCACCGAAATCCAACCATTACACACATTTGACCCAACTCGTTCAGACAGAATAGAAGAACTCGGTGACCGATTCAGTTCAAAATGTGAACATTAGGAATCTCGGTGGGACCGACTGGAACAACTAAGTGAGACCGATGTGCTAGGGCTTAGGGCAAACATCAACTCGGTGGCACCGATTGCATCAACTCGATGAGACCGAAGTGAAGCAATAAGGCAACAGAGAAGATGTAAGGCCAACTCGGTGTGACCGATCGCAATTTTGGTGAAATCGAAACAATTGCAATAGGCAACAGAGAGTTTGCAAGGCCATCTCAGTGAAGCCGAGATCCGTATCGGTATGACCGAACTTTTAGGGTTTCTGGTTGTGGCTATGTCATATGAACTCGGTGGCGCCGAATAGGAAATATCGGTGGGGCCGAGTTTGAGTTTAGGTTTTGGACATATTTGGAATGAGAAAGTGGTTGAGGGCTTTGGAGTAATATCACTAAGCATTTTGAGCAAGTAGATCATTAAGCAACACCTCATCCCCTTTTAATAGTATTGGCTTTCCTATGGACAAAGTGTGATCTTGGATCACTAAAATATAAATGAAGAGTCTTGAGCTTTTGCCAATATGCGTCCTAGACACCTTGAAGGGGTTCCCCATCCTCTTGTCCTTTCCACGCCATTGTTTAACTTGTCTGAAGTACACTAGATAAAAGTATTAGTCCAACAAAAGATATGTTAACATTAATTACCAAAATCACCCAGGGAGCACTTGTGCTTTCAATCTCCCCCTTTTTGGTAATTGATGACAACATACATCAAAGCTTTAGATAAATGACATGAAGAGAACAGGTAAAGCTTTGGAGAAACATGTAACATGCATAAGCTCCCCCTACGTATATGAAATCATGTGAAGATAGAATATAAGAACATGTGAATGCATAATTATGATAGAGCAAGCAAAGAGTTACATGTATCTTGGCTATATGCATCAGAGCAAATGATGTGGTTAAGAAGTGTACCTCCATGTTTATGAATCCTTCTTGCGAACAATATGTACATCAGCAAGAGATCATCATGCATATGAGTGTGATGCATATGCTTACCTTGTGGTCTTGAGCTGGCTTTGGAAAGAGTGGACTTGAGAAGACGGGGTTAGATAACACAAGAACACTCCTAAGTAAAGCAGTTTCAGAAAACCACAAAAGTACCAAGACTGGGATGACATGTAACGGGTGAGTACTGAGTACTTCATTAAGATATAGACATGTCCCCAAAGATTTAAAGATGTGCAAATAATTTCAAATATTTTTCTACCCTTAGACATGAACTCTTTCTCCCACTGAATCTGATATTGGACAATGGGAGAAAATAGGGTAGGGTGAGATAGAATCAGAGCACAAAATAGAGTAATATCAACTGAAATCAGAGCAGCAAGGATTTTCAATAGCAACAGCTAAGATCAAACATGTTGACATGTCTTTCCCCTCTTAAAGACATGTGACTTCTCTCGTCTTTGTTGACAATCATCTGTAGAAGAGCTTAAATGTGCTGATATGATAAGCTTTGATGTTCTCCCCCCTTTGACATCAATTTCCAAGAAGGGTACTTCTAGAGCATGAGTCCAGTAGGTGTGGTCCTTGAAAGTCACTACAAAGTAGTAGGTATTTCATGATGCTTATAAAGGAAAGAATCATTGAGTGGAGCTGAAGAAAATAGACAGAAAGAAATGGCAAAACATTTTGTCAGAGTTGAAATCGGTGACACTGATGCGTTTTCCATCGGTGGCTCCGAAATAACAGTCACAGAAGGTACTTATCTGTGTGACCGAGTTAGTCCATGTCGGTTGTACCGATGAACTATTCACAAGGAGATCTTGCATTTCGGTCAAGCCGATAGGTTTGAATCGGAGGGACCGAGTTCAACACAGAGTAAAGATTTTGTCAACTTAGCTCACTTGGCAAATGAAATCTCACAAGGATTTGCAAGAAATTACCAAAAAGATTTGCAATGAATTAAACACGGAATAAAATTAGAAGAGAAATCTAGATGAAGTCTTGTTTGTTTGTTCCGAGAGAGACAAAGTAGAAAAGAAAGTATACAAATAGAAAGAGCAAATGGGCAAAAGAACATTAGAGAACTTTATCCAGAGAGGGGTCGGCCACTAAGTCACCTATGTTATAGTATATTGACTTAGGAGTCAAGTGAGATCCCTTGATCATAGGGCATACTCGTCGTTTAAGCTCAAAAATGGGGTTACCATTTTTCGTTTAAGAATTTTGATGTATTCACACCTTGTTGAGTTGCTTTGTCTCATGACTTGGAGCAAAGCTTCTCTAAGATGGAATGACACTACTTAAGGATGGTCCAAACGCGACAGTCCAATTAGAGACCCTTCGACGAAACTGTGTGTGATGCATTAATCACAACAGGTGATGTAATAAAACCGTCAAAAAATATGTAAAATGTTTACGATGGTGGTGACATAAAACACGGATCATATTGGAGTTGCGTGCGTGATGCGTGGCAAACAGTTAATCCAGAAGAACTGTTTGCGATGAGGCAGAACAACAGAAACAGGCAGCCACATGAGGGTGTGTGCGATATACGAATACAATTCCCTAGGATGAACTGTGTGTGATTAGACAACACAATAGGAATGGTCAGCCAGATCAAGGTATATGCGATGGAGGGCATACATTCACTTGAATGAACTGTTTGTGATGAGCCAACACAACAGAAATAGTTCAACTGAACAAGATGTGTGTGATACGCGACAAACAGGTCCATAATCAGAAATGTGTGCGAAGACCAATAATAACACAGACGAGTGCTGCTAATAAGCCGTTGATGTCGCTTGAAGCTACGTCGGTATTTCCCCAAAGAGGAAGGGATGATGCAGCATAGCGGCGGTAGGTATTTCCCTCATATATGAAACCAAGGTTATCGAACCAGTAGGAGAACCAAGCAACACAACGTAAACAGCCCATGCACACAAATAACAACACCTCGCAACCGACATGTTAAAGGGGTTGCCAATCCCTTTCGGGTAATCGCGCCAGAAACGACGTGCGGACGGGAATAAGTTGTAATAAATTGATAGATCGAACGCCAAATAAAATAAATAGAAATAAAATGCAGCAAGGTATTTTTGTATTTTTGGTTTAGTAGATCTAAAATAAATGCAAGGAAAAGTAGATCGCAAAGGCAAATATATGAGAAATAAGACCCGGGGGCCGTAGGTTTCACTAGTGGCTTCTCTTGAGAAAGATAGCAAACGGTGGGTAAACAAATTACTGTTGGGCAATTGATAGAACTTCAAATAATCATGACGATATCCAGGCAATGATCATTATATAGTCATCACGTCCAAGATTAGTAGACCGACTCTTGCGTGCATCTACTACTATTACTCCACACATCGACCGCTATCCAGCATGCATCTAGTGTATTAAGTTCATGGAAAAACGGAGTAATGCAATAAGAATGATGACATGGTGTAGACAAGATCTATCTATGTAGAGATAGACCCCATCATTTTATCCTTAGTAGCAATGATACATACGTGTCGGTTCCCTTTCTATCACTAGGATCAAGCACCGTAAGATCGAACCCACTACCGGGCACCTCTTCCCATTGCAAGATAAATAGATCAAGTTGGCCAAACAAAACCAAAATATCGGAGAAGAAATACGAGGCTACAAGCAATCATGCATATAAGTGATCAAAGAAACTCAAATAACTTTCGTGGATATAAAAAGATATAACTGATCATAAACTCGAAGTTCATCAGATCCCAACAAACACACTGCAAAAGAGTTACATCATCTGGATCTCCAAGAGACCATTGTATTGAGAATCCAGCGAGAGAGAGAAAGCCATCTAGCTACTAACTATGGACCCGAAGGTCTACGAAGAACTACTCACGCATCATCGGAGAGGCACCAATGGAGGTGGTGAACCCCATCTGAGATGGTGTCTAGATTGGATCTGGTGGTTCTGGACTCTGCGGCGGCTGGATGAATATTTCGATGACTCCCCTAGGGTTTCTGGAATATTGGGGTATTTATAGAGCAAAGAGGCGGTCTGGGGGCACCCGACGTGGGCACAACCCACCAGGGCGCGCCTGGGCCTCCTGGCGCGCCCTGGTGGGTTGTGCCTCCCTCGGGGCACCCCCCAGGCACAGCCAGGGCCCGTTGTGTTCCTTCTGGCCCATAAAAAATCATCATGGAGTTTCGTGGCATTTGGACTCCGTCTGGTATTGATTTTCTGCGATGTAAAAAACATGGAAAAAACAGCAACTGGCACTTGGCACTATGTCAATAGGTTAGTACCAAAAAAGATATAAAATGATTATAAAACATCCAAGATTGATAATATAACAACATGGAACAATCAAAAATTATAGATACGTTGGAGACGTATCAGCCGTGTGATTTGCTTTGTCTACAGATGCGTATTATTCTGATCACGGGATCATGGGATCGGCATATTATTCTGATCACAACCTGAACTTCCTGAGTTACACAAACTGAACTTCCCACTATAGGAATGAAAGTGCGTTATATCGACTAGAGGGGGGTGAATAGGCGATTTTTATGAATTCTTCACTGAGGAATTTCAGGGTGAGGAAATTCCTAAGCGAAGAACTACTTGCAGCGGAATAAATACTCAGATGCAAACATAATAGAACATAAGCATGGTCATCATGAAGAAATGAAAACAAGCACAGATAACAGAAAGCGTAAACACAGGATAAACAGGAAGAAGACAAACAGACTGAAGAAATTCAACTGATGAAATTGAGAAAGTCTTCAGTCAAAGTCTTCAAGCAGATATGAACAAGCACACAACACAGTAATGAGGAAATGGAAGGGTTGAGGAAATAGAACCAGTAGGCTTGTTGAAGATAGTGATTTGGTAGACCAGTTCCAACTGTTGTGACAGTTGTATGACTGGTTGGAGTGGCTAGGTATTTAAACCTGAGGACACACAGTCATCACCGTATTCTCCTTGAGCTAAGGTCACACAGACCTCGCCCAAACACTCGTGGTAAGTCTTAAGGTGACTTTCAAACCTTCACAAACTCGGTCACTCGGCGATCCACAATTTCCTCTTGGATGCTCAGACCATGACGCCTAACCGTCTGGAAGATGCACAGTCTTCTAAGGTAACAAGCGTCGGATCCACACAGGATCAATCTCTTCAGTGATGCTCAATCACTTTCGGTTTGTAGGTGTTTGGGTTTGGGTTTTCCTCACTTGATGATTTTCTCTCAAAGTCCTTGGAGGATGGGATGCTCTCAAATGACAAGTGTGAGTTTCTCTCGGAGCAGCCAACCAGCTAGTGGTTGTAGGGGGCGGCTATTCATAGCGTAGGGAGCAGCCGACATGATAAGACCTAAATGCCCTTCAATGATATGACCGTTAGGTGGGTAGATATTTTGGGACAGTTGGCGCGTAGCACAGCAACGGTCGGATATTTGATCTATCAAATTCCTCAGTGCTATCATGTTCCTCACTTGTAGGCAATCCACACTGGCGAATTCCTAACTCCTCAGTCAGAACAAATTCCTCAGAGACCAGAAGAACTTCGTCTCTGTCACTGAAGAAATTGACTGAGCTGCATGAGATTTCCAATGGCTTCACTCGAAGGGATTGGTAGGTGTAGGATTTTGAGATGAGCATCACTTGGAAATTTTTCCTTAGTTTTTCCTCGACCCCCTTTAACAGTACGGTGTTTCCTATGACTCAAGAAAGATAAAATGAAACTACGAAAACAAAATTCTTCACGCTTCATGTTCCTCGTATGAATACCAAGTCTTCATGGTCACACCAATTTCTTCACTTTCAAATTCTTCAGAAAGTCTTCAGAAATCCAAAGTCTTCAGTCGAAGACATTCATTTTTAGGGGTCGACTTTCTCTGTAAATATCAAACTCCTCATAGACTTATAGACTTGTCTACACTCACAAACACATTAGTCCCTTAACCTATAAGTCTTCAATACACCAAAATCACTAAGGGGCACTAGATGCACTTACAATCTCCCCCTTTTTGGTGATTGATGACAATATAGGTTAAGTTTTCAACGGGGATAAAACTTATGAAGTGTAAATACTAATATTGAGGAATTTGATAGCAAGATATAGAAGAACTCCCCCTGAAGATGTGCATAGTGAGGAATTTGCTTTTGAAGCAATGCACACTTGAAGAGTAGAATCATGGAGATCTCCCCTATATCTTGTAATTCATACACGCATTTAACATATAATATGAAGAGTTTGAAATGCATGATGAAATATGGTGACTGGTGTAATTCAGCATGCGTGCATTAACATATAAGTGGAATAAGCATGCAGAAGAACACATCATAAGTATCAGACCACCATCGGGTTTAAGTTTACAACTCGATCCGGCAAAGTCTTCAAAAGAACTAAAGTTGTAACTTCGCAAAAAACGCCCATATATAGACCCGCTTGAAGACTAACTCAAATTTATCCCCCTTTGTCATCGAATGACCAAAAGGGTCGGAAAAATGAGGACTAACGCCCCTAAAGAATATCATGTTGATGGAGGAGCACCAGCGTCGTTGGGGTCGGTTGTTGAAGTAGGGCCTACTGCAGTGTCGTCCAAATCTTCATGCTCATCTGTGTCGCGCGATGAAGAATACGAGCTGGCCACCAAGGAAGGAACTTTCACTTTCTTGAATTTCTTCACTGGAGGTTGAGACCAGTCAAAGTCCTGCTTGAGACCCATTTGCTTCAGATCTTCTTCACCATACAGATGAGACAGAATAGCCCAGGTGCAACCGAAGATTTCATGGAGGTAGTAGTGGTTCTTCTTCACTGCATTGTGTGTAGCAGTCGTGTTGTGAAGAATTGACCCAAACTGACGCTTAACCCATTTGTGGTTGCGATCGACCTTCTGGTGAAGACTGAGGAGAAGCTCACGATCAGTCATCATCCTTGGAGCCATGCCTTGAGGATTTTGCTTTGAGGCATTGGCGGCAGAGCCATGAGTGGCAGAGTCATCGTTAGTAAGATGCAGCTTTGCGTAACTGACCATCCAATGGACGAATGCCTTCATCAATAACAGCAGTGGCCTTGCCCTTTTCATCAGCTGAGGAAAATATCCGTTTGAGGACTTCAATGGGGGGCAAGTAGCTGCCATGGTTGAGTGTGTCAGCCTTGTAGTTGAGTGAAGACCTTGTTCTGAGGAATATCATAATCCGGGGAGCGTAAGGCTTCAACTCAAATGGAGATAATGCAACATTGGCCAGAGTCCTCATGAAGAAATCATGGTAGTTGACAGGAACGCCATGAATGATGTTGAAAAGCAGATTCTTCATGATGCCAACGACCTCTTCTTCATTAGAGTCGTGGCCTTTGATTGGACTCAATGTCTTCGTCAGAATGCGATAGACAGTCCGTGGCACATACAACAATTCCTTCACGAGGAATTTGGTCCTTGGGGCCTGACCGGGCTTCAGTGGCTTCATCAACACTTGCATGTAGTGATCTGTAAGCTCGGGTTCATGGTATATACAACGAGCACCTTCAAGGGGGGGACTGACAGGCAGGGCATGAAGCAATTCAGAGGCCGATGCTTTGAAATGAGTATTCTCTGTCATCCAATCCAACACCCAAGAGTTCACATCTGTAGCGTCTCCTGTGACGTCAGCGTTGCATAGAATTGAAGAATTAGTTCTTCATTGCAATCACATATATATGTGCAGAAGTTGAGCAGTCCAGCATCGTGAAGAATGCTAAGGACTGGCATGAAGCAAGGCAGTGATTCCATGTCCATGTGAGGAATATGCTCATGGTCGAAGACTTTGTCCTTGTTGAAAAGCAGCGAAGAATAAAAGTTGGCTTGCTGGCAGTCCAGAAACGCTTCCTTCTAAGACGAGCATAGTCATATGGGATGTAATCCGTGAAGAACACATGCTCGTGGAAGAAGTCATCAGCCTTGAAGTTTTGCTTCTTGGAGAAAGGATCCTTTGGCTTGGGCTGAGGAGTGTCAGTCAATTGCATCACAACCTCAGGAAGCGCAATCTCAGGAACCACAGGCTGAGGAATTTCAGTTTCTTCTTTAGTTGCAGCCTGGTTCTTCAATTCTTCAGCAGCTTGTTCATCAGCACTAGTGGATGGAATTTCTTCATGAATGGATGGAGTGGTGCGAGGTTCTTCAGAGCCCATTTGAACTTCAGTATGCACTAGGGACTGAGGAATTTGTTGCAGACGAGTGAACAAAGGAGAATTGGGGTGTTGACTTTCCCAAAAGTCATCATTCATCACTGGTGTTGTGCTCCCAATGTCCACATCCTCATCTTCTTCACTTAATTCTTCAACGCTTGCCTCTTTAGCTATGAACTGAGGCATGGGCGATGAGACAACTGGGGTTGAAGGGATTGTATCCACTTCAATTTCTTCGTCCAACTGCTCTGAAGAAGCAGCAGAAGGAACATCTTCATCGGATCCACTTGGGATCTCATAGTCTTCACCAAAAGAAACGAGTTCCTTTGATGGCATGCATGAGACTAGAACAGCATCTATTGGATTCTCAAAAGAGCTTGTCAATTTCTTCATCTTCTTTAGAGCTGAAGATCCTGATGAAGTTGATGCTTTCCTTTTCTTCAGTACTGCACGCTCCGCAGCCTTGGTCTTCTTAGCTTCTGATGCAGAAGGAAGAATTGGACTTAGTGTAGGTGCAGGAGGAGCAGAGGAAATTGGTTCATTTCTTCAGGCACAACTGATGCAGTTGCCCTGGCATGGTTAGTTTCTTCAGGCACAGCGGTTGAAGCTTCAGCTGGCCTGACTATTTCTTTAGGCGCAACACTAGTGGTTGCCCTGGCAGTTTCATCAGCGGCTGGAATGCAGTCATCAGCCCTGGTACTAGCAGTTTCATCAGCACCCTGAATTTCATCAGTGGTGCTGGCATGTTCTTCAGTAGGCTGAGCAGATGCCTCAGCCTGAGGAGATTCATGTTGCATTGGGGCAGCAACATTGGAGGTGAATCCCTTCGTCATATTGACGAATCTGACTTTGGCTCCAAGCCAGTCAGCATAGTAGCAATCAAAATCATCACTCGGATTCTTGATTTCAGATTGAACAGCCACAAGTTCATTAGTGGTCATCTTGACAAAATTCTTCTTCAGAAAGCGCTCCTTCTTGTACTGCGCTTTCTTCAACAGCCTGGCCTTCTCAAATTTCCATTTTTCTTTGCCTATGAAGGCGGTCAGCATGTGACTTTGGCCAGGAGTGAATTTGAAGTCAGGCATGGGAGTGTTGAGATCCTTGTGCCAGAGATCAATGTACTCGAGGATCAACTTTGGATCCAGAAGGAGAGGAACTTCACTTCCTTTGGCTCTAGCGGCCCTGTGCTGCCTGTCTCTAATGATTTCGGTGAGTTCCTCATCATCAGCTTCGCCTTCATCAGACGGCAATTGGAAGGCGACCTGCTTCATGTGAGGACTTGGTCGAGAACCTCGTCCAGCATTGGCCTTAGTCTTCAGCAGAGTGGGGCCAGTTGAGGAATGCGGAGGAGCTGAAGAACTTGCAGAGGCTCCTGAGGCAATAGAGATGCCTGTTGTCCGTTGGCACGAGGCAAGATGCACAGGTGCTGAGGATTTGGAAGAAGGAGCTGAGGATTTTGGAGGAGCTGGTGCAGTTTGAGGAATTTGTCGTGAGGGCTTTGCGGGGCTGGGCCGTGAGGGCATTGCAGATGAGCTTGGCTGTGAGGACATTGGTGCAGAAGCCTTGCGCTTGTATGCGGGCTTCTTGGGCATGGCCTTCTTAGGCTTGCTAGCAAAGGCCTCAACAGCAGCAGCAGCAGAATCTTCATTTAATTTCTTCACTGCTTCTTTTGCCACTTTGGCCAGCTTGGCTTGACGCTTGGCCCATTCCTTTGGAAATTCTTCACCTCTTCTGATGCTAGAGGGATCAGCTTCTTGACCAAGTGCAAGTGGAGGTCTTGGGCATGGAGGGTGTACAGCAAATTTCTTCATGTACTTACAAGTTACATATCTGTAATCCCTCCATTCTCTGGCCCATCTCCTCTCAATCTTCTGAATGCGCACTTTGCGCTCATTCTTTGTTTCCTCAGGGGGTGTGCAGTACCCTGCATAGATGTCATCAGGGATCTCAAATGCAGTGTTGACTTTAGGTTTCTTTCCTCCCTTCTGAGGTTTCTTGCTGTCAGCCATTTTCTTCAGGTGAGGATTTTGAATTATTGAGTTCTCAGATGAGGTGTGCAACTTTTCTTCGAGGAACGCTGCAAATGAGTTAAGTTGATGAGAACCTAGTGATTCAGCAGCGGACATGTGTACCTATGAACAGAATATAGTTGCGAAGAATTTGGGGAGGTCATATGCGTTCTCAGAAGTTTTTGCAAAAAGAACAAGTTTGAGGAATTTGACCAGATGAGTCTTGAGGAATTTCACTAAGCGTTATTTGACTTAGGTTCCAGAGTTGTACAGATTGAAAATCCACACAATTGAGGAATCTTGAAGAAAAATGTTGCTTAGGGAAACAGATCAAGAACAGATGTTGTGAGAGGTATTTAGTATGTGAAGATTTGAAGAATAAACACCTTTTCAAGATTTTGTAGAAATCATCAGAATCAACAAGGGCAGTAAAAGTAACTTTTAATTACCCTTGACGAAGAACACGACAAACTGTGAAGTGTAGATTTAGAAGTTCGCCAGTTCAGATCTTCCATGCCCTAACTTGGCAGAGGATGACAGCTACGGCGGCGGCGGAGTGAAGAAATCCGCGGCCGGCGCAAGTACGATGGCGACGAGGTCGAGGCAGCGAAGCTCTTCCTCACCAGCGACGATGGAAGTAGCGGCGGCGCTAGGTTTTGAGAGCTCGAGCGAGGGAGTGAGGTCGAGCGGAGTAAAAACGAAGTGAGGAGGGAAGGGGTATTTATAGCCAAGGTGGAAAACCGCTCGTCCGAGGAAATTGGACGAACGTGCCCCTGACCCTTCGTATTCGCGTGACATGTGTCACCCACATATTGAGAGGTGGCGATCGTGCGAGATCGTGGGTGAATAGATAAATCCATCATGGAATGTGGAACGGTTTGAGCGGCAAAAGCCGAAAATTCAGATAAGATAATTTTAATGTATCGTTCGCAAATTCTTCAGCTGACAAGGACACAGTGAAGATTTTGAATGAGTGTCAAATAGAACGCATATGAAGAATTTGTGAATAGACTGGGTTGAGTTTAGCATAGAGGGGGGAGGGTCCGATCACATTCACTTAGCAGAAAAGGCAACATGAAGAATTAGCAATAAGTGAATGCTGTGGAGGACTTAAACTCATATATATATATATATATATATATATATATATATATATATATATATATATACATATAGCCAACGAAGAAAAACAACGGAAAGAGTGAAGACATCGAAAAGTTGAAGAAATTGAGCAACTGAGGAATTACAAAAAGAGGAAAAAACTCAAATGGAGGATTTTCAACTTTTGGTGGTGGCGTGACCCACCGTATAAGAATGATGATTTCAGACACCGCGTACAATTGTCGTAGGGCTCTAAGAATCAAATTCTTCGTTAATTTCTTCACACTGAGAGTGTTAGTCTTCATTGATAGAAGAAAAACGTTTCTTCATGTGTTGCACATCTAAGTCATCATTTTTGCATAAGTGTTAGGATGTGTGTCCTTTTCAAAGGACATTCGAAGATTCTAGGATATTTAGCTCACACCGCAACTTGCTAAATCTCTTCTCATCCGAGGGCTTTGTGAAGATATCGTCTAGCTGTTCTTTAGTCTTCACATGCTCAATAGAGATGTCACCCTTCAACACATGATCGCAAAGAAAATGATGACGAATCTGAATGTGCTTTGTCTTCGAGTGCTGAACTGGGTTATGAGCAATCTTGATGGCACTCTCATTGTCACGGTAGAGAGGCACATTCTTCATGTTGACGCCATAGTCCTTGAGGGTGTGCTTCATCCATAGCAATTGAGCACAGCAAGAACCAGCAGCAATGTACTCAGCTACAGCAGTAGACACTGATACGCAGTTCTGTTTCTTCGAGGACCAACAGGCCAAAGATCATCCGACGAAATGGCATGTGCCTGAGGTTGACTTGTGGTCCACACGATCACCAGCATACTCAGAGTCTGAATATCCAATGAGATCAAAAGTCGAGCCCTTGGGATACCATAATCCAAGTGTTGGTGTGTGAGCTAGATATCGAAGAATATGCTTCACAGCCTTGTGATTCCTTCGGTGTAGCTTGAAATCGGGCACACATGCAAACACTAAGCATAATATCTGGCCTAGATGCACATAAATACAATAAAGAGCCAAGCATGGAGCGGTATACCTTTTGATCGAAGTCAATACCATTTTCATCGGTGCATAGATGACCATTTGTGGGCATAGGGATTTTGACGCCTTTGCAATCTTGCATGCCGAATTTCCTCAATACATCCTTGAGGTATTTCTCCTAAGATATGAATATGTCATTGCGCTGTTGGCCAATTTGAAGACCTAAGAAGAATTTCAATTCTCCCATCATAGACATTTGATATTCTTCACTCATCATGTAGGCAAATTCATCACTGTAACGTTGGTCAGTACAGCCAAAGATAATATCATCAACATATATTTGGCACATGAATAATTCATCATCATAGGTTTTGGTGAAAAGAGTTGGGTCATGTGAACCGGGTTTGAAGCCTTTCTTCATGAGGAATTCCTTCAAAGTATCATACCACGCCCGAGGGGCCTGCTTGAGGCCATCGAGGGCCTTATTGAGTCTGAAGACTTTGTCAGGATGCTTTGAATCTTCAAAACCTATAGGGGTTGAGCAACATATACTTCTTCCTCAAGCTTACCATTGAGGAATGCACTTTTCACATCCATTTGATATAAGATGATATTATGATGGTTAGCATAAGCAAGTAATATGCGAATAGCCTCAAGTCTAGCAACAGGTGCAAAAGTTTCATTGAAATCAATTCCTTCAACCTGTGTGTAGCCTTGAGCTACAAGCCGTGCCTTATTCCTCACCACAAGGCCATTTTCATCTTGCTTGTTGCGGTAGATCCACTTTGTGCCAATGATATTGTGCTTGCGAGGATCTGGACATTTGACCAATTCCCAGATGTTGTTGAGCTCGAATTGATGTAATTCCTCTTGCATAGCTTGAATCCACTCAGGCTCCAGAAATGCTTCATCTACCTTAGTGGGCTCTGTGATAGAGACAAAAGCAAAGTGCCCACAAAAGTTAGACAAATGTGAAGCTTTTGAGCGTGTGAGAGGACCTGGTGCATTGATGTCGCTGATGATTTTCTCAGTCTGCACTTCATTTGCAACGCGAGGATGAGCGGGTTGTCGTCGAGGAATTGGATCAACATTTTCTTCAGCACCATTTTCCTCAAGTGCATCAGCATGATGTTCTTCATGTTCTGGAATTACTTCTTCAGCAGATTATTTGGTAGGAATGACATCCTCAGTAGCTTTGAACTTGATGGTTTCCTCAGGTGATTTTTCATCTAGCATAGGAGGTAGGTGCTCTCTTTGCGAGCCATTAGTTTCATCGAACCGCACATCTACAGTTTCAACAACTTTGGACGTTGTTGAAGACTCTGTAGGTGTGCGAGTCCTTTCCGTAACCAAGCATAAAACCTTCATGTGCATTCAGTGCAAATTTAGAATTGTGATGAGGATCTCTAATCCAACATTTAGCACCGAAGACTTTCAAATAACTCACATTGGGTTTCTTGTCAGTGACGAGTTCATATGCAGTCTTCTTGAAGAATTTGTGAAGATATACCCTGTTGATGATGTGGCATGCAGTATCAATTGCCTCAATTCAGAAATGACGAGGCATCTTGTATTCATCAAGCATAGTGCGAGCCATCTCAACAAGAGTCCTGTTCTTGCGCTCCATGATGCCATTCTGCTGAGGAGTATAAGGAGCAGATAACTCATGAGTAATACCGAGTTCATCAAGATAGTCATCAAGACCAGTATTCTTGAACTCAGTTCCATTGTCACTTTTGATGTGCTTTATCTTCACACCAAAGCTGGTTGAAGCCCTCGAGGAAAATCGTTTGAAGACTTCCTGCACTTCACGTTCGTAAGTGAGAATATGCACCCATGTGTAACGAGAGTAATCATCAACAATAACAAAGCCATATAGAGATGCTTCATTGGTAATGGTTAGGACCAAAGAGATCCATGTGAAGCAATTCAAATGGTCGACTGGTAATCATGATAGTCTTCGCTGGATGCTTGGCCTTGGTCAACTTTCCAGCTTCACAGGCTCCGCACAAGTGATCCTTGAGGAATTTGACATTCTCAATGCCAATGACATGCTTCTTCTTCGCGAGCGTGTGCAAGTTCCTCATGCTAGCATGACCAAGTCATCGATGCCATAGCCAGCCTTCTAAAGCTTTTGCAAGTAGACATATAGCTGGTTGTGGTCCTTTAGATAAATCAACAATATACAGATCTCCTCTCCTAAAGCCTTCGAAGACTTTGGAATGGTCAGCTTCCATGATTACAACACAATGATACTTGCCAAAGATAACAACCATATCAAGATCACAAAGCATTGAGACTGACATGAGGTTGAATCCTAAGGACTCAACAAGCATGACTTTGTCCATGTGTCGATCCTTCGAGATCTCAACCTTACCAAGACCCAATACCTTGCTTTTTCCCTTTGTCAGCGTAGGTGATATGCTTCAGATGTGATGGAGATAAGGGAGCGTCCACCAATAGATTCTTGTCACTAGTCATGTGATTTGTACATCCACTATTGAGGACCCACTCAATGGCTTTGGGTTGATCATCCTGCAGATGAATTAGTGCATCTTATGAACTCATATACTTCATCAGTGAAGAATATGACATCAAATTCATAAGATCAATTTCATCAAGCAATGGAACTGATAAAACAGAATGAGGACGTGAGAAATGAAAATTCATTTCTTCATGATTAGCTTGCGTCCTTTCAAGCATATTCAGGTCTCCAGCAAATTCTTCAGACGTTTATGTTCGTCTGGAGACCTGTCCCTGCATAAGAAATTAGTTCCTTTTCTTCACCACCTGAAAGTGCATTATATCGACTAGACGGGGGGTGAATAGGCGATTTTTATGAATTCTTCACTGAGGAATTTGCCAGTGAGGAAATTCCTTAGCGAAGAACTACTTGCAGCGGAATAAGTACTCAAAAGTATGCATAGCAGAACACAAGCATGGTCATCATGATGAAATGAAGACAAGCACAGAGTACAGAAAGCGTAAACACGGGATAACACAGGATGAAGACAAACAGACTGAAAAAATTGAACTGAGGAAATTGAGAAAGTCTTCAGTCAAAGTCTTCAAACACAGATATGAACAAGTGCACAACACAGTTATGAGGAAATGAAAGAGTTGAGGAAATAGAACCAGTTGGCTTGGTGAAGACAATGATTTGGTAGACCAGTTCCAATTGCTGTCTCAGTTGTACATCTGGTTGGAGCGGCTAGGTATTTAAACCTGAGGACACACAGTCCCGGACACACAGTCTTGAACACGCAGTCCAAGACACTTAGTCCTCACCGTATTCCCCTTGAGCTAAGGTCACACAGACCTCGCCAATCACTCGTGGTAAGTCTTCAGGTGACTTCCGAACCTTCACAAACTCGGTCACTCGGCGATCCACAATTTCCTCTTGGATGCTCTAGACCATGACGCCTAACCGTCTGGAAGAAGCACAGTCTTCAAAGGTAACAAGCGTAGGATCCATGCAGGATCAATCTCTTCAGTGATGCTCAATCAATTTGGATTTGTAGGTGTTTGGGTTTGGGTTTTCCTCACTTGATGATTTTCGCTCGAAGTCCTCGGAGGATGGGATGCTCTCAAATGACAAGTGTCAGTTTCTCTTGGAGCAGCCAACCAGCTAGTGGTTGTAGGGGGCGGCTATTTATTGCCTAGGAAGCAGCCCGACATGATAAGACATAAATGCCCTTCAATGATATGACCGTTAGGTGGGTAGATATTTTGGGACAGCTGGCGCATAGCACAGCAACGGTTGAAAATTTGAGTATCAAATTCCTCAGGGCTATCATGTTCCTCACTGTGTAGGCAATCCGCACTGGCGAATTCCTAACTCCCCAGTCAGAACAAATTCCTCAGAGACCAGAAGAACTTCGTCTCTGTCACTGAAGAATATGACTGAACTATATGAGATTTCCAATGGCTTCACTCGAAGGGATTGGTAGGTGTAGGATTTTGAGTTGAGCATCACATGGGAATTTTTCCTTAGTATTTCCTCGACCCCTTTAACAGTATGGTGTTTCCTATGACTCAAGAAAGATAAAATGAAACTACGAAAACAAAAGTCTTCATGCTTCATGTTCCTCAAATGAATACCAACTCTTCGAGGTCACACCAATTTCTTCATTTTCAAAGTCTCCAGAAAGTCTTCAGAAATCCAAAGTCTTCAGTCGAAGAACTTCATTTTTAGGGGTCGACTTTCTCTGTAAATATCAAACTCCTCATAGACTTATAGACCTGTGTACACTCATAAACACATTAGTCCCTTAACCTATAAGTCTTCAATACACCAAAATCACTAAGGGGCACTAGATGCACTTACAATCTCCCCCTTTTTGGTGATTGATGACAATATAGGTTAAGTTTTCAACGGGGATAAACATATGAAGTGTAAATACTGATATTGAGGAATTTGATTGCAAGATATAGAAGAACTCCCCCTGAAGATGTGCATAGTGCGAAATTTGCTTTTGAAGCAATGCACACTTGAAGAGTTGAATCGTGGAGATCTCCCCCTATATCTTGTAATTCATACATGCATTTGACATAATATATGAAGAATTTGAAATGCATGATGAAATATGGTGACTGATGTAATTCAGCATGCGTGCAATAACATTAACGAGTAATAAGCATGCAGAAGAAACAGCAAAAGTATCAGGTCACCATAGAGTTTAAGTTTACAACTCGATCCAACAAAGTCATCAGAAGAACGAGAGTTGTAACTTAGAAAAAAATAACGCCCATATAGATAGACCCGCTTGAAGACTAACTCAAATTTCTCCCCCTTTGTCATCGAATGACCAAAAGGTTCGAAAATGAGGACTAACGCCCCTGAAGAATATCAAGTTGATGAAGGAGCGCCAACGTTGTTGGGGTCGTTTGTTGATGTAGGGCCTGCCGCAGTGTCGTCCAAGTCTTCATGCTCGTCGGTGTCACGTGATGAAGAATAGGAGCTGGCTACCAAGGACGGAACCTTGACCTTCTTGTATTTCTTCGGTGGAGGTGCAGACCAGTCAAAGTCCTGCTTGAGACCCATTTTCTTCAAATCTTCTGCGCTATAAATTTGCGACAGAACAGTCCAGGTGCGGTTGAGGGTTTCATGCAGGTAGTAATGGTTTTTCTTCACTGCATTGTGGGTAGCAGTCATGTTGTGAAGAATTGAACCAAACTGACGCTTGACCCATTTGTGATTGCGATCAACCTTCTGGTGAAGACTGAGGAGAAGCACACGGTCAGTCATCACCCTGGGAGCTGTGCCTTGAGGATTTGGCTTGGTTGTGTTGGCGGCAGAGTCATGGGTGGCAGCGTCATCATTGGTGGAGTAGGATGCAGCCTTGCGAAATTGACCATCCAATGGACGAATGCCTTCATCAATAATAGCAGTAGCCTTGCCCTTTTCATCAGTTGAGGAAAATGTCTGTTTGAGGACTTCAATCGGGGGCAAGTAGCTGCAATGGTTCAGTGTATCAGCTTTGTAGTTGAGTGAAGACCTTGTTCTGATGAATCTCATAATCCACGGAGCATAAGGCTTCAACTCAAACGGTGACATTGCGACATTTGCCAGAGTCCTCATGAAGAAATCATGGAAGTTGACGGGAACGCCATGAATGATATTGAAAAGCAGATTCTTCATGATGCCAATGACTTCTTCTTCATTCGAGTCGTGGCCCTTGATAGGACTCAATGTCTTCGTCAGAATGCAATAGACAGTCCGAGGCACATATAACAATTCCTTCACAAGGAATTTAGTTCTTGGGGCCTGACCTGGCTTCAATGGCTTCATCAGCACTTGCATATAGTGATCTGTAAGCTCAGGTTCACTATAGACGCAATGAGCAGCTTCAAGGGGAGGACTGAGAGGCAAAGCACGAAGCAATTCAGTAGCTGGTGCCTTGTAGTAAGTATTTTCAGACATCCAGTCCAGCACCCATGAATTCACATCTTCAGAGTCTCCGGTGATGTGCAGAGTTGCATAAAATTGAAGAATGAGCTCTTCATTCCAATCACATATATCAGTGCAGAAATATAACAGCCCAGCGTCGTGAAGAACACTGAGGACTTGCACGAAGCACGACAGAGATTCCATATCCACGTGAGAAATGTGCTCATGATCGAAGACTTTGTCTTTGTTGAACAGCACTGAGGAATAAAAATTTGCCTGGCTGGCAGTCCAGAAACGCCTCTTCCTAATGCGAGCAGAGTCATAGGGGTTGTAATCAGTGAAGAATACATGCTCGCCGAAGAAATCATTAGCCTTGAATTTTTGCTTCCTTGAGAATGGATCCTTTGGATCCTTTGGCTTTGCCAAAGGAGTGTCAGTCAGTTGCATTACAACCTCAGGAATTGCAATCTCAGGTTCTTCAGGCTGAGGAATTTCTAGTTCCTCTTCAGTGGCAGCCTGGGTCTTCAATTCTTCATTTTCATATTCTTCGGCACTAGTGACTAGAATTTCTTCATGAGCAGACGGTGTGGCATGAGCTTCATCAGATCCCATTTGAACTGTAGTTGCCGGGGACTGAGGAATTTGTTGCAATGGTGTGAAGAGTGGAGAGTTGGGGTGCTGACTTTCCCAAAAGTCATCATTCATCACTGGTGTGGTACAGCCAATGTCCACGTCTTCATCTTCTATTTCTTCAACGCCGGCCTCTTCAGCAGTAAACTGAGGCATAGGCGAGGAAACAGCTGGAGTTGAAGGGATTTCATCCACTTCAATTTCTTCATCCATCTCCTCTGACATAGCAGCAGAAGGAGTTTCTTCATCAGATCCGCTAGGGATCACATATTCTTCATCAAAAGGGACGATTTCCTTTGATGGCATGGAGGAAACAGGAACAACATCAATTGGATTAGCAAATGAGCTTGTCAATTTCTTCGTCTTCTTCGGTGCTGAAGAATCTAAAGGAACTGATGCTTTCCTTTTCTTCACTGCTGCACATTCTGCAGCCTTGGTCTTCTTCACGTCTGATGCAGATGGAAGGATTGGAGTTGGGGTAGGCGCAGGAGGAGCAGAGGAATGTGGTTGATTTTCTTCAGGCACAACTGATGCAGTTGCCCTGACCTCTTCATTTTCTTCAGGCGCACCACTAGTAGATGCCCTGGCAATTTCATCAGCAGCTGGAATGAAGTCATCAGCCCTGGAACTCACATTTTCTTCAGCAACCTGAAAGTCATCAGCGGTGCTGGCATGTTCTTCAGTTGGCTGAGCATATGCTTCAGCCTGAGCAATTTCTTGTTGCGATGGGGCTGCAACATTTGAGGTGAACTTCTCAGTCAGTTTAACAAACCTGACCTTGGCTCCTTTCCAATCAACATAGTACGCATTGAAATCATCGCTAACGACTTTGATTTCAGACTGGATCTTTACAAGTTCATCAGTTGTCATAGAGACAACGTTGTTCTTCGGGAATTTCTCCTTCCTGTACTGCGCTTTCTTGATCTATCTGGCCTTCTCAAATTTCCATTTCTCTTCTTGGATGAAGGCAGTCAGCATATGACTTTGGTCAGGAGTCAGCTTGAAGTCAGGCATAGGAGTGTTTGGGTCCTTGTGCCAGAGATCAATGTAGTCGAGGATCAACTTTGGATCCAAAAGCAGAGGCACATTTGTGCCCTTGGCTCTAGCGGCCCTGACTTGCCTATCTCTGATGATTTCAGCAAGTTCTTCATCATCAACTTCGTCTTCTTCAGACGGCACTTGGAAGGCGACCTACTTCTTGTGAGGACTTGGGCGAGAACCTCGTCCAGCAGTGGTCTTTGTCTTCAGCAGAGAGGGTCCTGTTGAAGAATTTGGAGCAGCTGAGGAACTAGCTGAATCTCGTGAGGCAATAGAGATGCATGTAGTCCTTTGGCACGTGGCAAGATGCACAGGTGCTGAGGACTTGGCCGGAGCAGCTGAGGACTTTGGAGGAGCAGGAGCAGCATGAGGAATTGGCCGTGAGGGCTTTGATGATTCTGGCCGTGAGGGCATTGAAGGTGAAGCACTTGGCTTACGCGTAGGCTTCTTTGCCATGGATTTCTACGGCTTGACAGAGGCCTCAGCGGCAGAAGCAACAGAGTCTTCATTGAATTTCCTCACTGCTTCTCTGGCTTGTCTAGCCAGCTTGGCCTGGCGCTTGGCCCATTCATCAGGATAATCCTCACCACGCTTGAGGCTGGTGGGATCAGCTTCTTGGCCAGGTGCCAACGGAGATCTTGGGCATGGAGGATTGAGTGCGAATTTCTTCACGTACTTGGGAGTCACATACTTGTACTCCCTCCACTCTCTTGCCCATCTCCTCTCTATCTTCTGAATGCGCACCTTGCGCTGATTTTTATCTTCCTCAGGGGGTGTGCAGTACCCAGCATAGATGTCCTCAGGGATTTCAAATGCAGTGTTGATCTCAGGCCTCTTTCCTCCTTTCTGTGGCTTCTTTCCATCAGCCATTTTCTTCAGATGAGGAATTTGAACAATTGAATTCTCTGAAGAAGTATGCAACTTTTCTTCGAGGAACGCTGCAAATGAGTTAAGTTGATGAGAACCTAGTGATTCAGCAGCGGACATGAGTACCTGTGAACAGAGTATAGTTGCGAGGAATTTGGAGAGGTCATATGCGTTCTCAGAAGGTTTTTCAAAAAGAACAAGTTTGAGGAATTTGACCAGATGAGTCTTGAAGAATTTCACTAAGCGTTCTTTGTCTTAGGTTCCAGAGTTGTATAGATCGAAGATCCACACAATTGAGGAATCTTGAAGAAAAATGATGCTTAGAGAAACGAATCAAGAACAGATGACATGTGAGGTGTTTAGTGTGTGAAAAATTTGAAGAGTAAACACCTTTGAAGATTTTGTAGAAATCATTTGAATCAAAGAGGGCAGTAAAAGTAACTTTTAATTACCCTGGACGAAGAACACGACGAACTATGAGGTAGAGATGAGAAGTTCGTCTGTGCAGATCTTCCACGCCCTAACTTGGCGGAGGAAGACGGCTACGGCGGCGGCGGAGTGAAGAAATCCGTGGCCGGCGCGAGTACAGCGGCGACGAGGTCGAGGCAGTGAAGCTCTTCCTCACCGGCGACGATGAAGTAGCAGCGGCGCTAGGGTTTGAGAAGCTCAAGCTGGAGAGAGGTCGAGCGGAGTAAAGGAAGTGAGGAAGGGGAGAGGGGGTATTTATAGCCACGGTGAAAAACTGTTCGCCCGAAGAAATTGGACGAACGTGCCCCTGACCCTTCTCATTCGCTTGACATGTGTCACCCACGTACTGAGAAGTGGAGATCGTGTTAGATCGTGGGTGAATAGATAAGTATTTCGTGGGATGCGGAACGGTTTGAGCGGCAAAGCCGAAAATTTGGATAAGATAAGTTTTAACGTTTCGTTCGCAAATTCTTCAGCTGACAAGGACACAGTGAAGATTTTGAACGAGTTTCAAATAGAACGCACATGAAGAATTTGTGAATAGATTGGGTTGAGTATAGCATAGAGGGGGAAGGGTCCGATCACATTCACTTAGCAGAAAAAACAACTTGAAGAATTAGCCATAAGTGAATGCTGTAGAGGACATAAACATATATATATATCGCCAATGAAGAAAAACGACGGAGAAGGTGAAGACAATGCAAAGTTGAAGAACATAAAAAACTGAGGAATTTCAAAAACTGAGGAAAAACTCAAATTGAAGATTTTCAACTTTTGTGGTGGCGTGACCCACCGTATAAGAATGATGATTTCAGACACCGCGTACAATTGTCGTCGGGCTCTGAGAATCAAATTCTTCATTAATTTCTTCACACTTAGAGTGTTATTCTTCATTGATTGAAGAAGAACGTTTCTTCATGTGTTGCACATCTAAGTCATCAATTTTGCATAAGTGTTAGGATGAGTGTCCTTTTCAAAGAACATTCGATGATTCTAGGATATTTAGCACACACCGCAACTTGCTAAATCACTTCTCATCCAAGGGCTTTGTGAAGATATCGGCTAGCTGTTCTTCAGTCTTCACATGCTCAATAGAAATGTCGCCCTTCAACACATGATCGCGAAGAAAATGATGACGAATCTAAATGTGCTTTGTCTTCGAGTGCTGAACTGGGTTGTGAGCAATCTTGATGGCACTCTCATTTTCACAGAAGAGAAGCACATTCTTCACGTTGACGCCATAGTCCTTGAGAGTTTGCTTCATCCACAGCAATTGAGCACAGCAAGAACCAGCAGCAATGTACTCAGCTTCAGCAGTAGACAGTGATACGCAGTTTTGTTTCTTCGAGGACCAACAGACCAAAGATCGTCCGAGGAAATGACATGTACCAGATGTTGACTTGCGGTCCACACGATCACCAGCATAGTCAGAGTCAGAATATCCAATGAGATCAAAAGCCGAGCCCTTGGGGTACCATAATCCAAGTGTTGGTGTGTGAGCTAGATACCGAAGAATATGCTTGACAGCCTTATGGTGTGATTGCTTCGATGTAGCTTGAAATCGGGCACACATGCAAACACTAAGCATAATATCTGGCCTAGATGCAGATAAATACAATAAAGAACCAATCATGGAGCGGTATACCTTTGGATCGAAGTCAATACCATTTTCATCAGTGCACAGATGGCCATTTGTGGGCATCGGAATTTTGACGCCTTTGCAATCTTGCATGCCGAATTTCCTCAGTACATCCTTGAGGTATTTCTCCTGAGATATGAATATGCCATTGCGCTGTTGACGAATTTGAGACCTAAGAAGAATTTCAATTCTCCCATCATAGACATTTGATATTCTTCACTCATCATATAGCCAAATTCATCACTATAATGTTGGTCAGTACAGCCAAAGATGATATCATCAACATATATTTGGCACACAAACAATTCACCATCATAAGATTTAGTGAATAGAGTAGGGTCGAGTGAACCGGGTTTGAAGCCTTTCTTCATGAGGAATTCCTTCAAAGTATCATACCATGCCCGAGGGGCCTGCTTGAGGCCATAGAGGGCCTTATTGAGTCTGAAGACTTTGTCAGGATGCTTTGGATCTTCAAAACCTGGGGGTTGAGCAACATATACTTCTTCCTCAAGCTTACCATTGAGGAATGCACTTTTCACATCCATTTGATATAAAGTGATATCATGATGGTTAGCATAAGCAAGTAATATGCGAATAGCTTCAATTCTAGCAACAGGTGCAAAAGTTTCATCGAAATCAATTCCTTCAACCTGTGTGTAGCCTTGAGCTACAAGCCGTGCCTTGTTCCTCACCACAAGGCCATTTTCATCTTGCTTGTTGCCGTAGATCCACTTTGTGCCAATGATATTGTGCTTGCGAGGATCTGGACGTTTAACCAGTTCCCAGACGTTGTTGAGCTCGAATTGATGTAATTCTTCTTGCATGGCCTGAATCCACTCAGGCTCCAGAAATGCTTCATCTACCTTAGTGGGCTCTGTGATAGAGACAAAAGCATAGTGCCCACAAAAGTTAGATAAATGTGAAGCTTTTGAGCGTGTGAGAGGACCTGGTGCTTCAATGTCATCGATGATCTTTTCAACTTGCACTTCTTTTGCAACGCAAGGATGAGTTGGTTGTCGTCGAGGAATTTGATCAGCATTTTCTTCAGCACCATTTTCTTCAGCATTTTCTTCAGGTGCATTAGCTCGACGTTCTTCACATTCTGGAATGAATTCTTCAGCAGATTCTTCAGTAGGAATGACATCCTCAGTAGCCTTGAACTTGATAGTTTTCTCAGGTGTTGGTTCATCTATCACAGAGGGTAGGTGCTCTCTTTGCGAGCCATTAGTTTCATCGAACCGCACATCTACAGTTTCAACAACCTTGTGAAGAACATTGTTGAAGACTCTGTAGGTGTGCGAGTCCTTTCCATAACCAAGCATAAAACCTTCATGTGTTTTCGGTGCAAATTTAGCATTGTGATGAGGATCTCTAATCCAACATTTAGCACCGAAGACTTTGAAATAACTCACATTGGGTTTCTTGTCAGTGAGGAGTTCATAGGCAGTCTTCTTGAAGAATTTGCGAAGATATACCCTGTTGATGATGTGGCACGCAGTATAAATTGCCTCAATCCAGAAGTGACGAGGCATCTTGTACTCATCAAGCATAGTGCGAGCCATCTCAAAAAGAGTTCTGATTTTGCGCTCCACAACTCCATTCTGCTGAGGAGTGTAAGGAGCAGATAACTCATGAGTAATACCAAGTTCATCAAGATAGTCATCAAGACCAGAATTCTTGAACTCAGTTCCATTGTCACTTCTGATGTGCTTGATCTTCACACCAAAGTTGGTTGAAGCCCTCGAGGAAAATCGTTTGAAGACTTCCTGCACTTCATGTTTGTAAGTGACAATATGTACCCAAGTTTAACGAGAGTAATCATCAACAATAACAAATCCATAGAGAGATGCATCATTTGTGACAGCTGAGTAATGATCAGGACCAAAGAGGTCCATGTGAAGCAATTTGAATGGTCGAGTAGTGGTCATGATAGTCTTCGCTGGATGCTTAGCCTTGGTCATCTTTCCAGCTTCACAGGCTCCGCATAAGTGATCCTTGAGGAATTTGACATTCTCAATGCCAATGACGTGCTTCTTCTTCGCAAGCATGTGCAAATTCCTCATGCCTGCATGACCAAGTCGTCGATGCCATAGCCAGCCTTCTGAAGCTTTTGCAAGTAGGCACACGGCTGGTTGCAGTCCTATAGAGAAATCAACAATATACAAGTCTCCTCTCCTAAAGCCTTCGAAGACTTTGGAATTGTTAGCTTCCATAACCACAACACAACGATACTTGCCAAAGACAACAACCATATCAAGATCACAAAGCATTGAGACAGACATAAGGTTGTATCCTAAGGACTCGACAAGCATGACTTTGTCCATGTGTCGATCCTTTGTGATCGCAACCTTACCTAGACCCAATACCTGACTTTTGCCTTTGTTGGCGAAGATGATATGCTTCAGATCCGATGGTGATAAGGGAGCATCCATCAATAGATTCTTGTCACCAGTCATGTGATTTGTACATCCACTATCGAGGACCCACTCAGTGGCTTTGGGTTGATCATCCTGCAGATGAATTAGTGCAGCTTACGAACTTCATATACTTCATCAGTGAAGAATATGACATCACAATTCATCAGACCAATTTCATCAAGCAATGCAACAGTTAAAACAGTATGAGGACGTGAGAAATGAAAGTTCATTTCTTCATGATTAGCCTGCGTCCTTTCAGGCACTTTTCAGGTCTCCAGCAAATTCTTCACACGTTTGAGCACGTTTGGAGACCTGACCCTGCATAAGAGATTAGTTCTTTTTCTTCACCACCCACATCTGAAGGGGTGGCAAAGAGTTCATCACTCTGTGAGCTCCATACGAGAAACGTGGCATAGAAGCCAATCCATTTCGTTTCACATAAGAGGAGTTAGGGTAAGCATATTAATAAGCAGAGAAATTCTTCGAGGACTTACGAACATAATGGTTAGAAAAATAATGCTCATATTCATAGCCCTTAGATCTTCCCTGCGAAACAGAAGCGTTAGCACGATGATGTTCATATGAGGACTTTGATCCTTTTGAGGAATTTGATACATGTGAGGAGTTTGGTCCATATGAGGACTTGGATCCATATGAAGAATTTGGTCCATATGAAGAATTTGATCTGGGGTTCCTATTCTTCACAGGTGGTGTCATGATGACATTCACCTGAAGACTTTCAAGGCACCTTTTGGGAACCCAGATTTTCTTCATAGGAGAACCGTTCCTGCAGTTAGTGCCAACATATCTAGCAAATACCTCACCATTCTGATTTTTGAATAGTTTATAGTTTGAGTCAAATGTCTCATCAGAAGAATGAGGAGATTCACATGTAAAGCTGGATAGAGTAGATGGATCTACTGGAGGTCCCTTTGCAGCAACCCATGAGGTTTTGGGGTACTGCTCAGGCTTCCAATATGTACCATCCGCATTGAGTTTCCTCTCAAAGGCAATACCCTCTTTCCTAGGGTTCCTGTCGAGGATCTGCTTTTTAAGCACATCACAAAGAGTCTGATGCCCTTTGAGGCTTTTGTACATGCCTGTCATGTACAATTCCTTCAGCCCTGCATCGTCAGTGATACTAGCAATGCCCTCAGATGAGGAATTAGTGATAGCGGAGACAGTTGAAGAATTTGTAGCATTAGAAGCATTTGAACATTCAGGTGAAGAATTAGCAGATTCACGTTCAATGCATTTCAAACATGGAGAACAAATTCTTCCTGAGCAGCGCTGATTTGTTGAGCAAGTAATGAATCCGCTCCTTCTGGAGATCTTCATAACTCACTCTTAGCTTCTCAAGATCTTGCTTTCTTTGAAGAAATTCATAAGAAAGCTTCTCATGTCAGATAAGAGAGTGTTATGATGACCTTGAAGGTTGTCAAATCTAGACTGAAGTCTTTGAAGAATTTAAGTCCAGGTTTTAGTGCGATCCATTTCTTCACCCAACATATCATCACTTTTATCTAGCATGTTTTGAACCTTTTCCAAGGCCTTTTGTTGTTTAGTGGCAATACAAACAAGCTTGGTATAGCTAGGTCCAAAATCATCATCAGATTCATCATCACTAGACTCGGATGAGGAACATTCGGTTACCTTGGCATCATTTGCCATGAGGCATGGTGCAGAAGATGATGGTTCAGGTTCGAAAGTCATCATTTTGAGTGATTCCTTAAAATCCTCAAACCAGGGATCATGACAAGTTCGATGACCTTCATAGACGTCAGAGATTCGGTCCCAGATAAGCTTCGCATTGCAAAGATGCATAATGCGCCTAAATTCATCTCTGGATAGACAGGAACAGATGATATCCTTCGCCATGATGTCAAGTCGAGTGTACTTGTGAATATCATCAGTGTCCGCCATCTTGCATAGATCGATAAGACCAATCTCAGTGACGGTCCACAGCTCGCTGTTCATTGCCATGAGGCGCTTCCTCATCATGGCCTTCCACTTGGGATAATCATGACCGTCAAAGATGGGGCATGTCACTTTCTTCATACCTGCGGTCGACAAAACTAAAACTCCACGCGGTTAAACCAAAATCACACAGAACAAGGGAGTACCTTGCTCTGATACCAATTGAAAGTGCGTTATATTGACTAGAAGGGGGGTGAATAGGCGATTTTTATGAATTCTTCACTGAGGAATTTGCCAGTGAGAAAATTCCTTAGCGAAGAACTACTTGCAGCGGAATAAGTACTCAAAAGTATGCATAGTAGAACACAAGCATGGTCATTAAGATGAAATGAAGACAAGCACAGAGTACATAAAGCGTAAACACAGGATAACACAGGATAAAGACAAACAGACTGAAGAAATTGAACTGAGGAAATTGAGAAAGTCTTCAGTCAAAGTCTTCAAACACAGATATGAACAAGTGCACAACACAGTTATGAGGAAATGACAGAGTTGAGGAAATAGAACCAGTTGGTTTGGTGAAGACAATGTTTTGGTAGACCAGTTCCAACTGCTGTCTTAGTTGTACATCTGGTTGGAGCGGCTAGGTATTTAAACCTGAGGACACACAGTCCCGCACACACAGTCCTGAACACGCAGTCCAAGACACTTAGTCCTCACCGTATACCCTGTTGATGATGTGGCATGCAGTATCAATTGCCTCAATTCAGAAATGACGAGGCATCTTGTATTCATCAAGCATAGTGCGAGCCATCTCAACAAGAGTCCTGTTCTTGCGCTCCATGATGCCATTCTGCTGAGGAGTATAAGGAGCAGATAACTCATGAGTAATACCGAGTTCATCAAGATAGTCATCAAGACCAGTATTCTTGAACTCAGTTCCATTGTCACTTTTGATGTGCTTTATCTTCACACCAAAGCTGGTTGAAGCCCTCGAGGAAAATCGTTTGAAGACTTCCTGCACTTCACGTTCGTAAGTGAGAATATGCACCCATGTGTAACGAGAGTAATCATCAACAATAACAAAGCCATATAGAGATGCTTCATTGGTAATGGTTAGGACCAAAGAGATCCATGTGAAGCAATTCAAATGGTCGACTGGTAATCATGATAGTCTTCGCTGGATGCTTGGCCTTGGTCAACTTTCCAGCTTCACAGGCTCCGCACAAGTGATCCTTGAGGAATTTGACATTCTCAATGCCAATGACATGCTTCTTCTTCGCGAGCGTGTGCAAGTTCCTCATGCTAGCATGACCAAGTCATCGATGCCATAGCCAGCCTTCTAAAGCTTTTGCAAGTAGACATATAGCTGGTTGTGGTCCTTTAGATAAATCAACAATATACAGATCTCCTCTCCTAAAGCCTTCGAAGACTTTGGAATGGTCAGCTTCCATGATTACAACACAATGATACTTGCCAAAGATAACAACCATATCAAGATCACAAAGCATTGAGACTGACATGAGGTTGAATCCTAAGGACTCAACAAGCATGACTTTGTCCATGTGTCGATCCTTCGAGATCTCAACCTTACCAAGACCCAATACCTTGCTTTTTCCCTTTGTCAGCGTAGGTGATATGCTTCAGATGTGATGGAGATAAGGGAGCGTCCACCAATAGATTCTTGTCACTAGTCATGTGATTTGTACATCCACTATTGAGGACCCACTCAATGGCTTTGGGTTGATCATCCTGCAGATGAATTAGTGCATCTTATGAACTCATATACTTCATCAGTGAAGAATATGACATCAAATTCATAAGATCAATTTCATCAAGCAATGGAACTGATAAAACAGAATGAGGACGTGAGAAATGAAAATTCATTTCTTCATGATTAGCTTGCGTCCTTTCAAGCATATTCAGGTCTCCAGCAAATTCTTCAGACGTTTATGTTCGTCTGGAGACCTGTCCCTGCATAAGAAATTAGTTCCTTTTCTTCACCACCTGAAAGTGCATTATATCGACTAGACGGGGGGTGAATAGGCGATTTTTATGAATTCTTCACTGAGGAATTTGCCAGTGAGGAAATTCCTTAGCGAAGAACTACTTGCAGCGGAATAAGTACTCAAAAGTATGCATAGCAGAACACAAGCATGGTCATCATGATGAAATGAAGACAAGCACAGAGTACAGAAAGCGTAAACACGGGATAACACAGGATGAAGACAAACAGACTGAAAAAATTGAACTGAGGAAATTGAGAAAGTCTTCAGTCAAAGTCTTCAAACACAGATATGAACAAGTGCACAACACAGTTATGAGGAAATGAAAGAGTTGAGGAAATAGAACCAGTTGGCTTGGTGAAGACAATGATTTGGTAGACCAGTTCCAATTGCTGTCTCAGTTGTACATCTGGTTGGAGCGGCTAGGTATTTAAACCTGAGGACACACAGTCCCGGACACACAGTCTTGAACACGCAGTCCAAGACACTTAGTCCTCACCGTATTCCCCTTGAGCTAAGGTCACACAGACCTCGCCAATCACTCGTGGTAAGTCTTCAGGTGACTTCCGAACCTTCACAAACTCGGTCACTCGGCGATCCACAATTTCCTCTTGGATGCTCTAGACCATGACGCCTAACCGTCTGGAAGAAGCACAGTCTTCAAAGGTAACAAGCGTCGGATCCACGCAGGATCAATCTCTTCAGTGATGCTCAATCACTTTGGGTTTGTAGGTGTTTGGGTTTGGGTTTTCCTCACTTGATGATTTTCGCTCAAAGTCCTCGGAGGATGGGATGCTCTCAAATGACAAGTGTGAGTTTCTCTCGGAGCAGCCAACCAGCTAGTGGTTGTAGGGGGCGGCTATTTATAGCCCAGGGAGCAGCCCGACATGATAAGACATAAATGCCCTTCAATGATATGACCGTTAGGTGGGTAGATATTTTGGGACAGCTGGCGCATAGCACAGCAACGGTCGGAAATTTGAGTATCAAATTCCTCAGGGCTATCATGTTCCTCACTGTGTAGGCAATCCGCACTGGCTAATTCCTAACTCCCCAGTCAGAACAAATTCCTCAGAGACCAGAAGAACTTCGTCTCTGTCACTGAAGAATATGACTGAACTGTATGAGATTTCCAATGGATTCACTCAAAGGGATTGGTAGGTGTAGGATTTTGAGTTGAGCATCACATGGAAATTTTTCCTTAGTTTTTCCTCGACCCCCTTTAAGAGTACGGTGTTTCCTATGACTCAAAAAAGAGAAAATGAAACTACGAAAACAAAAGTCTTCACGCTTCATGTTCCTCAAATGAATACCAAGCCTTCAAGGTCACACCAATTTCTTCATTTTCAAAGTCTTCAGAAAGTCTTCAGAAATCCAAAGTCTTCAGTCGAAGAACTTCATTTTTAGGGGTCGACTTTATCTGTAAATATCAAACTCCTCATAGACTTATAGACCTATGTACACTCATAAACACATTAGTCCCTTAACCTATAAGTCTTCAATACACCAAAATCACTAAGGGGCACTAGATGCACTTACACCACCCACATCTGAAGGGGTGGCAAAGAGTTCATCTTTCTGCGAGCTCCATAAGAGAAAGGTGGCATAGAAGCCAGTCCACTTCGTTTCACAGAAGAGGAGTTAGGGTAAGCATATTAATAAGCAGAGAAATTCTTCGAGGACTTACGAACATAATGGTTAGAAAAATAATGCTCATATTCATAGCCCTTAGATCTTCCCTGCGAAACAGAAGCGTTAGCACGATGATGTTCATATGAGGACTTTGATCCTTTTGAGGAATTTGATACATGTGAGGAGTTTGGTCCATATGAGGACTTGGATCCATATGAAGAATTTGGTCCATATGAAGAATTTGATCTGGGGTTCCTATTCTTCACAGGTGGTGTCATGATGACATTCACCTAAAGACTTTCAAGGCACCTTTTGGGACCCAGATTTTCTTCATAGGAGAACCGTTCCTGTAGTTAGTGCCAACATATCTAGCAAATACCTCACCATTCTGATTTTTGAATAGTTTATAGTTTGAGTCAAATGCCTCATCAGAAGAATGAGGAGATTCACATGTAAAGCTGGATAGAGTAGATGGATCTACTGGAGGTCCCTTTGCAGCAACCCATGAGGTTTTGGGGTACTGCTCAGGCTTCCAGTATGTTCCATCAGCGTTGAGTTTCCTCTCAAAGGCAATACCCTCTTTCCTAGGGTTCCTGTTGAGGATCTGCTTTTTAAGCACATCACAAAGAGCGTGATGCCCTTTGAGGCTTTTGTACATGCCTGTCATATACATTTCCTTCAGCCCTGCATCGTCAGTGATACTAGCAATGTCCTCAGATGAGGAATTAGTGATAGCGGAGACAGGTGAAGAATTTGTAGCAGTAGAAGCATTTGAACATTCAGGTGAAGAATTAGCAGATTCACGTTCAATGCACTTCAAACATGGAGGAATGAATTCTTCCTGAGCAGCGCTGATTTGTTGAGCAAGTAATGAATCACGCTCCTTCTGAAGATCTTCATAACTCTCTCTTATCTTCTCGAGATCAGATAAGAGAGTGGTATGATGACTCTGAAGATTATCAAACTTGGACTGAAGTCTTTGAAGATTTTCAGTCAAAGTTTTAGTGCGATCCATTTCTTCACCCAACATATCATCACTCTCATTAAGCATATTTTGAACCTTTTCCAAAGCGCTTTGTTGTTTAGTGGCAAGGGAAGCAAGTTTGGTGTAGCTGGGTCCAAATTCGTCACCAGATTCATCATCACTTGACTCAGACAGGTAGCATTCAGTTACCTTGGCACTTTTTGCCATAAGGCATGGTGTAGAGGATGATGATTCTGGCTCAAAAGTCATAGCCTTGGGCGATACCATGAAATCCTCAAACCAGGGATCATGGTCAGACCTATGACCTTGATAGACCTCAGAGAGTCGGTCCCAGATAAGGTTCGCATGGCTGATATGCATAATGTTCCTGAACTGATTTTGAGACAAACATGAGCAGATGATGTCCTTCGCCGTGAGGTTGAGAAGAGTGTACTTGTGAATGTCATCAGCTTCCGCCATCTTACACAGATCGGTAAGACCAATCTCAGTGACGGTCCACAGCTCGATGTTCATCGCCATGAGTCGCTTCTTCATCATGGCCTTCCACTTGAGAAAATCATGAATGTCAAAGATGGGGCATAACACAGTCTTCATTCCTGCGGTCAACATAACTAAAACTCCAGACGGTTAAACCAAAATCACACAGAACAAGGGAGTACCTTGCTCTGATACCAATTGAAAGTGCGTTATATCGACTAGAGGGGGGTGAATAGGCGATTTTTATGAATTCTTCACTGAGGAATTTCAGGGTGAGGAAATTCCTAAGCGAAGAACTACTTGCAGCAGAATAATTACTCAGATGCAAACATAACAGAACATAAGCATGGTCATCATGAAGAAATGAAAACAAGCATAGAGTACAGAAAGCGTAAACGCAGGATAAACAGGAAGAAGACAAACAGACTGAAGAAATTGAACTCAAGAAATTGAGAAAGTCTTCAATCAAAGTCTT
Source organism: Aegilops tauschii subsp. strangulata (assembly GCF_002575655.3). NCBI lineage: Eukaryota > Viridiplantae > Streptophyta > Magnoliopsida > Poales > Poaceae > Aegilops > Aegilops tauschii. The sequence continues at coordinate 175,849,840 of NC_053039.3, forward strand.
CAAGCAGATATGAACAAGCACACAACACGGTAATGAGGAAATGGAAGGGTTGAGGAAATAGAACCAGTAGGCTTGGTGAAGACAGTGATTTGGTAGACTAGTTCCAACTGTTGTGACAGTTGTACGACTGGTTGGAGCGGCTAGGTATTTAAACCTGAGGACACACAGTCCCGGACACACAGTCTTCACCGCATTCTCCTTGAGCTAAGGTCACACAGACCTCGCCCAAACACTCGTGGTAAGTCTTCGGGTGACTTCCAAACCTTCACAAACTCGGTCACTCGGCGATCCACAATGTCCTCTTGGATGCTCAGACCATGACGCCTAACCGTCTGGAAGATGCACGGTCTTCTAAGGTAACAAGCGTCGGATCCACGCAGGATCAATCTCTTCGGTGATGCTCAATCACTTTGGGTTTGTAGGTGTTTGGGTTTGGGTTTTCCTCACTTGATGATTTTCGCTCAAAGTCCTCGGAGGATGGGATGCTCTCAAATGACAAGTGTCAGTTTCTCTCGGAGCAGCCAACTAGCTAGTGGTTGTAGGGGGCGGCTATTTATAGCCTAGGGAGCAGCCCGACATGATAAGACATAAATGCCCTTCAATGATATGACCATTAGGCGGGTAGATATTTTGGGACAGCTAGCGCGTAGCACAGCAACGGTTGGATATTTGATCTATCAAATTCCTCGGGGCTATCATGTTCCTCACTTGTAGGCAATCCGCACTGGCGAATTCCTAACTCCTCAGTCAGAACAAATTCCTCAGAGACCAGAAGAACTTCGTCTCTGTCACTGAAGAAATTTACTGAGCTGCATGAGATTTCCCATGGCTTCACTCGAAGGGATTGGTAGGTGTAGGATTTTGAGATGAGCATCACTTGGAAATTTTTCCTTAGTTTTTCCTCGACCCCCTTTAACAGTACGGTGTTTCCTATGACTCAAGAAAGAGAAAATGAAACTACGAAAACAAAAGTCTTCACGCTTCATGTTCCTCGTATGAATACCAAGTCTTCATGGTCACACCAATTTCTTCACTTTCAAAGTCTTCAGAAATCCAAAGTCTTCAGTCGAAGACATTCGTTTTTAGCGGTCGACTTTCTCTGTAAATATCAAATTCCTCATAGACTTATAGACCTGTGTACAATCACAAATACATTAGTCCCTTAAACTATAAGTCTTCAATACACCAAAATCAGTAAGGGGCACTAGATGCACTTACAAGGAACCCGACCTTCGGGCTATCTTCGCAACCGTGTCTCCCCGCGTGAATTTTTCTGGTCAGTCGTGTTCTATGTGATGTAAGTCTAATCTGCAAACGGTTTTTAGCAACTAAATGCCCGTTTTAAATAGGAATCTCGCTCATTGGAGGATTTGCTCTCGGGTCGTGATGAAACATGTCTCTGTTGCAATTTTACTGCCTGAGTTGTTCGACCTGAACTTGCCCCAGTGCTAGGTTGAACTCTGCAAACATTGCCCAAATGGGGCTTGCGATATACCATTGGAAAGCTATGGACACGAGTATCATGACCCAAGTTAAATTTTTGGCAAAATGTAAGCGGTTTAAGAGCAGTTTTGAAAACCATTTTTTCTTAATACAAAAAATGTGAATCATATTTTTGCTCGCATTTCTAAACTGTTTATCTTAATGAGGCAAATAATATGGCGTTGGAAATCTGATGCAAAATCACTCCTTCCACATGTTGAAAGTTTTCTCTAATTCCCTATGGTTAAAGAGTAATTTGGAAAATCATAAAATTTCGCAAACCAAACAGCCAAGTTCGAATTTTCGATGCCACTTCTAAACGGCTAATCCAAGTGAGGCAAATGATATGGCATTGGAAATATTCTGTAAATGTGCTACTTTTCCATGTTGAAAGTTTTTTCTAATTTTGAATGGTTTAAAAGTAATTTAGAAAACGGTACAAGTTTCACTGAGTTCATATTTTCGAGCTAATTGTTTAACCGTACGTCCGAATGCAGCAAATGATATGGCGTTGGAAAGCTTGAGGAAATGCAAAACTTTTTGGTATGTATTGTTTCTCCCAATTCCTTACGGTTTTAAATCAATTTGGAAAATGTCTAAAAACATTCTTTGGCCGTAATTTCTACAAACTATATCGGAATTGGGCAAATAATATGCCGTTGAAAAGCTACGGAAAATGCCAAACTTTTTCATGTAGATGGTTTTCTCTGATTCTTAGCCATTTTCAAGAAATTTTGAAAACAGCGAGATCATGCGTTCTGCCTTTATCGCGAAACAGATTCTTCGAAAATGCACCGCGTGAAGAATTTGAACTTCTCGGCATGCCTACTTGAACTTCACTCTGTTGTTCACGTGCTTTTTTTGCTCGTAGCTCTCCATCCACTCATCGGAATTGAGCAAGTGATATACCGATGGAAAGCTGCTATAAACACGCAACTTTCCCATGTTGATCATTATTTCATACTCGTGACAATTTTAAAAGTTTTTCATCTTAAATTCATTCAGTGTAGTAGTTGAACTTCCTACTATTTTCACATTGAACTTATGTGACGTATTTTCGTTTGTAATTTTATCACACATTCGTTAGATTTACACAAGATATTCCTTTTGTACAAACCTCTCTCACAATATTTTTTTTAACTTTCTCCGACCGAGGACTTGAACTTATAACAACAAAAAATTGGACCTTTCCTTTTAATTCATTTTTCTCTTATTAAACACACACCATGTAGTACATTAACTTTTTCCATTTTTATTCTTTAAATTTTTTTATTTTCTTTTTGAAATCAAATTGCTCCCAAATAATAACTGAACTTCTTTGTGGATTGAGAGAATTATTTTAAAACGCAAAAACACAAAAAAAAATGTGTTCTCGAACATGGAAATACAAGGTGAACCTCTCTCGCAAGAATTTTTGAACTTTCCCGGAAAGAACACTTGAACTTCTTTCAACAAACCTTTTAAGCTTTTATTTTTCTATACTTTTACTATCACCTTAAATGCATTCCTTGGAGTACTTGAACTTTTCGTTGTTTTCACTATGAACTTTTGTCGCATTTTTGTGTATACGTCGAATTACACGCAACTGAAGGTCGGACGTCATTTTTTGCCATTTTAAAACATGTAATTGGAGGTCGGACGTCCCGCAATATAAATTCTGAACCGTACACGGAGGTGTACGTGAACTTCTTGCAACAAATCTGAGTTTTTTATATACTTGAAACTTCTCTGTTATTTTAATTTCAACTTCTTAGTCATATTCTTAGAAAGGAAATATGTTTTCAAATAAGCATCAACCATTTTTTTGTAAATTGCACTTCATAGTTTTTTTCTTAGAGACGGTAATAATTTGGGTGCCCCGTATACATCGTACTACTCCTCTATTTTAATTTGAACTTCGTCATTTTTATTCTTTACTAACAAGGAAAATCCGAGTTTCTTTATAAATATCAAACTTCTATATTTTGTAATTTGGACTTCTTGGTTTATTTCTTTTAGCATCAAAATATCCTAGTTTTGTCATAAATATTGGGACCCCTCCACATTTTTTAATTTTGGTTTATTTGTAAAAACATAGACACAAACGAGAGAGAGAATTATGTGTACATAAAGTGGGTAGCAATTTCCAACTTTCGCTTGTCGAGCACTTGAACTTCTAGCAAGAAATCTTTTTTTTATTTTTATGAGTTGGTTTTAAAAATGCCGAAATGGCATTGGTTTTTCTTTTCTTTTTCGAACATGTAAATTGTAGGTTTTAATAAACTCCAAACTTCCATGTTAATTTAATTTGAACCTCACATTGGTTTTATTTTCTATTAGCGGTTAGAATCCGAGTTTTCAATAAACATTGAACCGCTCCATTACTTTAATTTGTACTTCTAAGTTTCTTTTAAAAACGGGGAAACCCATTTACTAAATTTTTTTGTTATTTATTTAGAGCTTTCGTTGTGGAAACTTGTAGAACAAGAGGAACTTTTTGAATTTTCCAGGTCTGTGCACTTGAACTTCTAGCAACAAAATTTTTGGACTTCGCCTTTTTACTCCTATTTTCTCATACGAAACACACACCATGCAGTACGTGAACTTCCGTCTGTTGTCAATTTGAACTCTCTATTTCACTTTAGTAGCGGAAAAAAATCTAAGTTTTTTATAGACATCGAACCGCTCTAACTCTTTTATTTGAACTTCTTTGTGTGTGTTTAGAAATGTGAAAATTGGAGTTTTGTTAGAAACATCAAACTTCTTCATTATTTCTAATAGAAGTTATTGGTATTATTCTTTAGTAACCGGAAAAAACTGAGTTTTCAACTAAATATCAAACTGCTCTGCTTTTAAAATTGAACTTGGTTTTATTCTTCAACAACTTTTTCATGTAGACACTTGTTACAAATTTGTTGTTGTTTGAGAGCAGATTTAAAAATGGCAAAAACTACATTGGTTTTCCTTTTTTTACATGTAATTGAAGGTCGGACGTCTCACAATTTAATTTTCGAACTATGCAGGGAGGAGCAGGTGAACTTCTCGCTACAAACCTTTTGAGCTTTTAGTTTTGTATTCTTTTTATTCTCAACTGAAAACACATTCTGTATAATAGTTGAACTGCTCGCTGTTTTCACACTGAACTTTGCTCATGTATTTTTTGTTCGTAATTCGTCACCCGTTCGTCGAAGTTACACAATGTTTGTGTGTACTTTTGCACAAGTAAATAGACAGTGAACCTCCTTTAAAAGAATATGTGAACTTCCTGGGCCGACCACGTGAACTCCTAGCTAAAGTCTTTTTAGACCTTGTCTTTTTATTTTATTTTTTTCTTATATGAAACGCACTCGATGTAGTTGTTGAACCGCTGGTTGCTTTCACTTTGAACTTCTCTCTACTTTCGTTTCAAATTTTTAGTCGATCGTTACCATATTCGGCGCCCTGGGGTGCAAGGTGGCGCCACGGTGTAGCCGAGATGGGAGCGACAACCGATGGTGCACGGGCTGATGCACGGGGTATGATAATACTGCTTGGAAAAGCTTAGGTATATAAAACCGAATTATTTGAATTTTGAAATACTCTGTTATTATAAATTGAACTTCTCTGTTTACTCTTTAGTAACGAGAGAAATATGAGTTTTGTAAAAAACATCAAACCACTCTACTATTACAAATTGAACTTCTTGGGTTTATTGTTTTTAGTAATGAGGAAAATCTAAGTTTTATATACATTGAACTACTCCGATATAGACCAAAATTTACACTGTTTAACGGGGATAGATCATATGATATCCTGTTGGAGAGAGTTTGAACAAGAGAAAATTTTGCATGTAGAGAGTTTTTCCAAAATTCTTCGTCGTATATGAGTTGTTTCTACAAATGCCCAAAATGACATTGGTTTTTTTGTTATTAGAACTTGTAATCCTAGGTTTTACTATACTTTGAACTTCTATGTTATTTTAATTTGAATTTCAAGTCTTTAAGTTTGAGTAAGGAATTGTTTCTGATTTTAAAATAAGCAACAAATTTGAGTATTTTTTTTAATTGAACTTCATGGTTGAATCTTTAACAACGTTGGATACCTATTTTTTTTAAGGGTAAAATCATATATGTTTTAATAAACATTGAACCACCATGTTATTTTAGTTTGAACTTCTAGTTTTTTAAGAAACTGGAAATTTTAATAACCTTTTTAGTTGTTGCTTTTATTTTAATTTGAACTTCATTTTATTCTTTAGTAACGAGAAAAAAAACAAGTTTTTCATAAAATTTGAACTTCTTAGTTTTATTCTTGGGAGAAAATATGGTTTTAGAATCATACAATTTACTTAAAATTGGCATTCCAAATCTTATTTTTCCTAGAAACAGGAAAAAAATTGTGTTTTCCGTACACATCGAACATAATCCATTATTTTAATTTGAACTTTTTGATTTTATTTCTTTTACTACCAAGAAAATGTGAGTTTTTTATAAATAGCGAACTTATCTATTTTTGTATTTTAGACTACTTGGTTTATTTTATTTTAGTAACAGGAATATCCTAGTTTTGTAATAAGTATTGAACCAGTTCGTTTTTTTAAATATGAACTTGTAGAGTTTCTTATTTAGAAATGGTGAAAATCCTTTTTAATGATTTTTTAACTGCTCTATTTTCAGAATTTGAACTTCTTGTTTTTTATGTAGAAACAGTGAAATATCTGCTTCAAAGTGCCATGTTATCTTTTGAACTTCTGTGTTATTTTTGTTTGACCTTCTTATGATGTTCCCATCGCCATATTTGGATTTTCTATTTTTTATACATTAAACTATTTGTGTGATTTAATTTTGAACTTCTTTTTTCCTTTTTTAATAACGACCAAAATTTGAGTTTTCTATAATCATCAAAATGCTCCATCTTTTTAATCTGGACTTCTTGGTTTTATTTATTTTTGTAATAGAAAAAATCCTTGTTTTTAATAAACATTGAGCCGCTCCATTTTTAAAGTTGAACTTCTAGGCTTTTTCAACGGTGAAAAACCCTTTTTTTATAAAATTGTTTGATATGCTTTTGTTTTTTATTTTGAGAATCATGAGAGCTCCATCTATTACAAAGACGAGCAAAAAAATGATCTACTAACATCAAACACAAGAACTACATGCAGCCACACACTTGTAATCATGGGAATCTTCTTTGGTTTAATATACACGTTGAACCAGAAATTGCAGCTAGGATGAACTTCTCTTTTTTTTGTCCCAAATAAATCCGAAGAAGTGCAACTTTTTCCCTCTGAACATTTCTGATTTTTTATCCAATAACTCCCCAAAACTTTTCATCACATTTGTTCTTTCTAAACTTCAATTCCAACACAAAACAAAAAGGAGAGAACTTATTCCCAGCTTTTTCTAAATTCACTAACAGAAACATCTTCTTTTTACATTCAGCATGGATATAAGTCTGCTACAATAGTTCTGTCTCAAGGGAAAATTGTAGCACATATATGTGAAAGTTGTTTGATTACATTGGCATGGAAAATAGGTCTATTGTAGCAGTTCTTACAAAGATCAACACAGGCTGTTCGTAAGCAAATGTTATAACCTGCAGAACACATCATAAGAGAAGGGATTTTTTCACCCAACAATCAGTGACACAAAATGCATTGCGCAAGTGCCAATTGGGTATCAACCAACAGAAGTTCAGAAGTAGCAGGGGCACAAGTCCGGAGGATCTCATCTGAGACATGCAGATCCAGCCAGTTGGATGGGGGCGACGGACCTGAGGGGAGGAAAGGGACGCCAGAGCCTGCAACGCGCCCATGCCCACACGTGCAAGCCATGAAGGCACAGAAGCACTGGTGCTCGTGGTCGGGGCAGAGCAGGGAGGAGGAGCGCGTCAAGCCTTCCATTGGTTGCGGGGAAGAAGCATGGCGGCGAGATCCGTAGGTTGGCTCCGGTCCATTGCGGTGATTGCAGGTCGGGTCAGCTGCTATGGCGGGGGAAGAAGAATGGATGAGCAGATCTGGTGTCGGCGATGGTGAAGGCCCGAGGCGGCAACAGCTGGGGGCCAAGGCGGGTGCGTGTGGGTCGGCGGGGAAGGCGGTGCTCTGGCGGTGGTTGGAGGTCGGGTGGGTCGGCGGTGAGGGTGGTGGAGCTCCGGCTGTGGTTGGAGGCCGGGTGGGTCAGCGGTGAGGGTGGTGAAGCTTCAGCGGCGGTTGGAGGTCGGGTAGGTCGACGACAGGGGTGGTGGCGCTCCGACGGCGGTTGGTGGTCGGGTGGGTCGGCGGCGGGGGTGGTGGTGCTCCGTCGGCAGTTGGAGGTCGGGTGGCGGCGGGGGACGAGGCGTGACGGCGACGGCCACGTGCGGTGGGAGGGAGCGGGAGATAGGTGAGGATTGGATCAGGGAAGTTGGGGATCGGGGGTGGACGAGAGGGAGGTGGTGGGTGGGCTTTTTTCTTCCGGGTTCGGGAATTCGGAAACATCTGATCGCCGCGCGGTAGGATCAGAATAACTATTTTAATCCTGAGATTATATGTAGTTATGTATATCTGAAATAAACATCCAATTACATAAGTGACTATACAGATTATTTGCACACACCTCAATAAACAATTGTATGCATTCTAAACTAGGAGAAACGATCGTCTAGTCATCTACTTCTTGTGATGCTTCCCCCACTGCTCTATGACTCGATCCCTCGTCTGGGGCAGGAAGAAGACACTCCCTCATGTCAACGACGCATATACATCTCTTAGCTTGTGTACACGTCCTTGGTCGCGTACTTGATGTGTTGTTCATCCAGTCTCTCATGCCTTACATTGTGCTAGGCGTTCTTATCCTTCTTGCTCTCATCCTTCATCTTCATGCAGTAGGCGTCGATGATGGCTGATGCGAGGTCAACCAGGGAGTTTTGTTTGCTATTGTCGTTGTCCCAGACCTTGTAGTGGTCCTGTATGTTGACAAGATTCTGGCATTTCAAGCCCGAAACCTTGAGCGCTTTTAGATTGCTGGTGGTGTCCACCGTAGGGAAACTGTAGTTGGAGCTGTTAATAAACCTGGATAAACGCTCGCAGGGCCTTGTGGCCAGGTGGTAGTGGTAGACAAGGACGTCATGTCGCACGCACAACTGGGCGACGGCAACCTTCTGATCGTGCCTGGCACGACCGATGGTGTACTCGAGGTCGAAGCCGACCACTTGGTACTTGTCCTCAGCAAGCAACTGCTCCATAATTTGGATGGAGCTCTCCACCGAGATCGGTTCGTTCGTGTACACCACCGAGAGGGCCTTCCCCCTCACATGGGTGTCCAACGTGATGCGTGGTGAACTGCCCGCAATTGTCGTCGTCGGTCGCTGGGAGCACCATTAGAGCCACGGGGAGCGCCATGGAACTGATGGATGTCCTCTCTGTATGTGTCATCGTGGGTGTGCTTATTGTGTCGTGTGGTGTGAGAGATGAAGGTAAATGGCCGCGGGAATAAATGGGGCCGGGAGGCCTGGATTTTCGGCGCGTCCACATGGCAATTTTTGCAGCGGGTAACTGCATCGTGGCGTCGTGTCCAGCGCAACCGCATGCACACGAACATACGTGATTGTGCGCTGGCCCCAAGCACTGACAGCGCGCGTGGAGGGACGAGGGCAGAGCGCCCGGAGGGACGCGTGAGCAGAGCGCGCGCGGCGGGACGCGAGCAGTGCGCGCCGCGGAGGCCTCAACCGCGAGCAACACACGCATAGAGCAGTTGAACACGCAGGGAATGGTCATCTACAAGTCGCCCGGTAGTTGCGTCGCTTCATAGAGAGCGGCCGTATGCTACCTCCGTCTTGGTCTATTAGTCCCCTTTATATTCTACGCCATATTTTGACCTTAAATTCAACCAACCAAATGTTAATACATGTTACAAAAACTATATAATTGAAAAGTATGTTCAAATATGAATTCAATGATATAATCTCTGGTGACATGCATTCGTATTTTATTAGTTAAAGCTCTAGTCAAAATTTGGCACAAAAATACATAGACAACTTATAAACTAGGACGGTGGTAGTAGGTAATTTAATCGCAAATGTTTTTATTTTATTAACCGTATGTGTATGTGTCCTTTCGTCCTCCTCTCGCGTCTTGTCACCCCGCTGCTGCAGACGGCTTAGAGCGCAAGCTTGAGCAGCGCGCGGGGGCGTTCTTCTGGCCAAACGGTGGTGAGCCCATTCCCGCGCAACCGCGCAGGTTCCCCAAGCTTCCCGCCCGACTCGGTGAAATCCCCCAAAATCCCAATGCTTACCAGTCTGCTATATAAACCCTCACGGCCGGCGAGTCCTGCATCGCATTTTCCCCTCCCTCCCTATAGTTTATCTCATCTGCTTCTCCCACAATCGCCAATGGCACCGATCCGTCGTTGTCACTCAGCCACTCCACCATCATCAGAGGGCAGCTCCAGCTAGGAGGCTACACCGTGGCCACGGCACAGTCCCCGGCGTAGTGTAGTGCGCGTGGCATCCCTGTTGGGTGTGCGCGAAACACCCACCACACGATCCGCCACTGCTGTCCATCGGCAGCTGTTGCTGGCCGCCGTTGCCGCCACCCCACCGTCTGCCGCCACACCACCGTCGAAAGCCAGGTCCATCGCCCACTCCGTCATCGCGACCCAAAGGCGGGAGGTGGCCGTCGTGGCCGCCACCCCATTGCCGGCCACCATGGCCATCACGCGCTCCGCCGTCGCGGCCCAAAGGCGGGAGGTGGTGGTCGTGGCCGCCACCCCATTGTCTGTCGTCGTGGCCGCTAGCCCACCATCGGCCGTCGGGGTCATCACCCGCTCGGCCACCGCCGCCCGAAGGCAGAGGTGGAGGCCCGCACGTGCGTCAGCGACCTTGCGTGCTACATCGAGTTCCTGTGAGAGGAGGAGGAGTGCTTCGTCGAGCACGCAAAGAGCCTTACCGCCGCCGTGGCCGCAGCACACGCCACCGCAAAGGCAAGGAATCAGGAGATCTACGAGGAGAACCACCGCTTCGAGAGGAGTCGTCTGGAGCGGTAGAGGGCGTTCAAGGTGAGCGTCGCTGAAGGTGCAGCGGCGGCAGGCACCGTATTGCAGTTGTCCAGCTCATCGGTAGGCTCCTCCTCCTCTGCCTCTTACCGAGCGCGCTCCGCAGAGGAGAGGCTGCCGGAAGTATACAAAGCCCCTCTGTAGTAGTAGTAGTAGTAGTTAGGGGCTATTTTGTTCAGTTCATCTGACTATAGATGTGGCGGAACTGTACAATGTACTTAAAATTAGCTAGTATATATAGTTGAACTAGCTATTTCAGTACGTGGTTGGCAACAATTCGGGAAAAGTTTGGTCGGTTCAGTTGTCGAGTTGAACTGTTTGTATAAAGAACGACTGCTTAATCTATGAATGAAATCTATGCTTAATTACTGAATATTAGTTGCAAAAATTAGATAGTGCTAGTGATTTTTAGCTGCATATTTTGGCAAATCGCAGTGTTACAAGGTTGACAAATGGCAATGTTACTAGATCAACAAATTTCAATCTTTGCAGTTTGACAAACGGCAATATACCCAATATGACATATACAAATCTTACCAAATTGTCTGTACGTGGTTCCACACGGGTCATCCAAAACAACCATTTGCATTCAAGGGATGTACAAATCCTGCTCGACCCATTTTCTCTTGGCTTAGCTCCGAAGTCTGGCTTTGCATACTGTATTCAATCTGAACCGTTTGTGTTGAAGAGATGCACAAATCCTGCACTGTGAATTTTCCCTTGACTTACTGGGGAAGACCATAGCTCTCACTTTGCATACGGGTGTTCTATCTACAACATTTGCAATCAAGAGCTGCACAAATCCTGCTCGGCACATTTTCCCTTGGCTTCCCGGGGAAGCTGTCGGTTTGCATACGGGTGTTCTAACTAAAACGTTTGCGATGAGTGTTTTATAGTTAAAAACCATTGACGTTTTTTAAAGAATATCGTTTAATAAGTCTGTACATTAAGAGAGAAAAATGCAAGTTCGTTCAAACCATATCTTTCATTCAGTCACACTTTGAATTTATATTCGTATGATCGAGATACAATATTAAACCCAAAAAAACTATTTCCGGTGGCGGCGGATGCGGCGTGTCACGCCGGTGTTGTGTTGTCGTCCTCCGAGACGCCATTGTTGAAGTCTTCAAGGCAGCACAGAATGTTCTTCACTTGGAAATCAAACATCATGTCGTCGCGCGATCGACGGGCGGGGTGTGGGAGGACGGCAACTGGCGGCGCTGCGAGGTAGCGGTCGACGGTGGCGTCCCATGCCGCTGAGGGGGGCGCGCGCACGGGCACGGGCGGGGTGGGTGCAGGAAAACGCACGGGCACCGGCACCGTGGTAGGTGCAGGGGCACGCACGGGCATGGGCACAGGAGCTGGCGCTGGCATGTACACGAGCTCGCGCGGGCCCGCGGAGACCTTGCTGACACCCGCGGCTTCTAGCTCTGCGATAGTGCTCGGCGACCAGCCCGTCAATGCTACGGGGATGGTCGCTGGCGCGGGTACGGGGATGGGAGCTGGGACGGGTGTCGTGGGAGTAAGTCTGACAGTAGAATAGGGGGAACGTACGAGGAGGCAAGATCCTAGCTACGATGAGGTTGTGCACGCAAGATTTATGAGTTCAGGCCCTTCACGGAGTAAGTAACAACCCTACGTCTCGGTGCCCGGAGGCTTGGTCGACTGGATTATGCGTGAAGTTACAGGGGGTGCCAACCCTTGTGCCAGTGGAGGGGGGTGGCTTATATAGAGTGCGCCAGGACCCCAGCCAACCCATGTTACAAGGGGTTCAATGTACATTAAGGTGAGACATTACTGGTAACGCCAATAATAAAGACATATAAATGACCATTAAGACTACGGAGTGAACGCCTGACCGTTGCCATCCTGAGTGACTTTAGACCTTCTGTACTCCGAGTGGTTTTTGGTATGGTCGAATGATTATACCCTGGTCGAATCGAATTGGGTTATCCGAGTGGAATAGTTGGTCGAGTGGGTTGCACTCTGAGGTGATTTCAGTCAGTAGATGCTGCTGCACTTTTGAATGTCTTTGACTCTAGGGCAGTGTCCTTGGGAAGGGTGTCTAGGTCAAGCCTATTACCCTACCCTAGGTACATATCATCGTCAGTGAACCGTGTTGAAACTTCAACTCTATTTTCAGTCGCCTTGGTCCATTCAGAGTTTGTCGAGTGAACTTATACAGATATGCTTCGAGTGTTGGAATGGTATGAAATCTTTGGCGCGATTGGTTGCATTGTTGTTCCCGGATCTCACGGGATTCAAAATTTTGAGAAGCGCGCGGGGCGGAGAGTGCCGTAGTAAAAGAAACGGATTAGGCGGGGACGCCTCGATTCTCGCGCCACCTTTTTCGCCACGTATCGAGCGCGTGACTGTTGCTGGATTTGATAGGATCGCTTGGGCCCATGAGTCAGTGATAAGCCACAAGTATAGGGGATCAATTGTAGCGTCTTTCGATAAGTAAGAGTGTCGAACCCAACGAGGAGCTAAAGGTAGAACAAATATTCCCTCAAGTTCTATCGACCACCGATACAACTCTACGCATGCTTAGCGTTCGCTTTACCGGAAACAAGTATGAAACTAGAAGTACTTTGTAGGTGTTGTTGGATAGGTTTGCAAGAATATAAATAGCACGTAAATAAAAACTAGGGGCTGTTTAGGTAAAGACACAATAAAGTAAATATAGCGAGTATGGGAAAGTGGTGGTAGGAGTTGCGAAATTGTCCCTAAGCAATTGACTACTTTACTAGACCGATAGCAAGTTTTATGTGGGAGAGGCCACTGCTAGCATGTCATCCCTTACATGGAATTCTATGCATTTATGATTGGAACTATTATCAAGCGTCCGCAACTACTAACGTTCATTAAGGTAAAACCCAACCATAGCATTAAGATATATTGGTCCCCCTTCAATCCCGTATGCATCGATTTCTATGCTAGGTTGAAGCTTCTGTCACTCTTGCTCTCCAATACATAGTCCTATCAATATACAACTAACCCTATGGTGTGATCCACGCGCGCGCTCATATGATGGGCATGAAAGGACAGCAACATAACCACAAGCAAATTAAATCAATCATAGCAATTCATCAACCACCGATAGGACAACGAAAATCTACTCAGACATCATAGGATGGCAACACATCATTGGATAATAATATGAAGCATAAAGCACCATGTTCAAGTAGAGGGTACAGCGTGTTGCGGGAGAGTGGACCGCTATAGATAGAGGGGGGAAGGTGATGGAGATGTTGGTGGAGATGGTGGAGGTGTTGGTGAAGATCGCGGTGATGATGATGGCCCCCGGCGGCGTTCTGGCACCACCGAAAGTGAGGGGGAGAGAGCCCCCCTCCTTCTTCTTCTTCCTTGACCTCCTCCCTAGATGGGAGAAGGGTTTCCCCTCTGGTCCTTGGTCTCCACGGCATGGGAGGGGCGAGAGCCCCTCCGAGATTGGATCTGTCTCTCTGTCTCTCTCTGTTTCTGCGTTCTCGTCTTCTACCCTTTCACCGTTTCGTATATATATGGAGATCCGCAACTCCGATTGGACTGAAACCTTCGCCCAGATTTTTCTCCAAAAATTAGCTTTTTTGCGGCAAAAGAATAGTAGCAACCGCCTTACGGGGGCCCACGAGGGGGGCAGGCGCACCCCCGTGCCTCGTGCCCCCCTCGGGCACTGTTTCGCATTGATTCTTCTTCCCATATTCTCCAAATATTCCAAAAATATTCTCCGTCCGTTTTTATCCCGGTTGGACTCCGTTTGATATGGGGTTTCTGCGAAACATAAAACGTGCAACAAACAGGAACTGGCACTGGGCACTGGATCAATATGTTAGTCCCAAAAATAGTATAAAAAGTTGACAAAAAGTATATGAAAGTTGTATAATATTGGCATGGAACAATAAAAAATTATAGATATGGCGGAGACGTATCAGCATCCCCAAGCTTAATTCCTGCTCGTCCTCGAGTAGGTAAATGATAAAAAAGATAATTTTTGATGTAGAATGCTACCTAGCATAATCTTGATCATGTATCTAATCATGGCATGAATATTAAGATACGAGTGATTCAAAGCAATAGTCTATCATTTGACATAAAAACAATAATACTTCAAGCCTACTAATAAAGCAATCATGTCTTTTCAAAATAACAAGGCCAAAGAAAGTTATCCCTACAATATCATATAGTCTGGCTATGCTCCATCTTCACCACACAAAATATTCAAATCATGCACAACCCCGATGACAAGCCGAGCAATTGGTTCATACTTTTTAACTCGCTTCAGCTTTTTCAACCCTCACGCAATACATGAGTGCAAGCCATGGATATAGCACTATAGGTGGAATAGAATATGATGATGGGGGTTATGTGGAGAAGACAAAAAAGAGAAAGTCTCACATCGACGCGGCTAATCAACGGGCTATGGAGATGCCCATCAATTGATGTCAACGTGAGGAGTAGGGATTGCCATGCAACGGATGCACTAGAGCTATAAGTGTGTGAAAGCTCAAACTGGAAACTAAGTGGGTGTGCATCCAACTTGCTTGCTCATGAAGACCTCGGGCATTTGAGGAAGCCCATCATCGGAATATACAAGCCAAGTTCTATAATGAAAATTCCCACTAGTATATGAAAGTGATAACTCAAGAGACTCTCTATATGAAGAACATGGTGCTACTTTGAAGCACAAGTGTGGTAAAAGGATAGTAACATTGCCCCTTTTTCTTTTCCTTTTTTTGCGGGCTTCTTTGGCCCCATTTTTTTATTTAGGCTTCTTTGGCCTCCTTTTTTGGGGGGGGGGGCAATGCTCTAATAATGATGATCATCACACTTTTATTTACTTACAACTCAATATTACAACTCGATACTAGAACAAAAATATGACTCTATATGAATGCCTCCGGCGGTGTACCGGGATGTGCAATGATCTAGCGTGGAAATGACATAAAAAAACGGACAAGCCATGAAAACATCATGCTAGCTATCTTACGATCATGCAAAGCAATATGACAATAAATGCTCAAGTCATGTATATGATGATGATGGAAGTTGCATGGCAATATATCTCGGAATGGCTATGGAAATGCCATGATAGGTAGGTATGGTGGCTGTTTTGAGGAAGATATAATGAGGCTTATGTGTGATAGAGCCTATCGTATCACGGGGTTTGGATGCACCGGCAAAGTTTGCACCAACTCTCGAGGTGAGAAAGGGTAATGCACGGTACCGAAGAGGCTAGCAATGATGGAAGGGTGAGAGTGCGTATAATCCATGGACTCACATTAGTCATAAAGAACTCATATACTTATTGCAAAAGTTTATTAGCCCTCGAAGCAAAGTACTACTACGCATGCCCCTAGGGGGATAGATTAGTAGGAAAAGACCATCGCTCGTCCCCGACTGCCACTCATAAGGAAGACAATCAATAAATACCTCATGCTCCAACTTCGTTACATAACGGTTCACCATACGTGCATGCTACGGGAATCACAAACCTCAACACAAGTATTTCTACAATCCACAACCACCCACTAGCATGACTCTAATATCACCATCTTTATATCGCAAAACTATTGCAAGGAATCAAACATGTCATATTCAGTGATCTACAAGTTTTATGTAGGATTTTATGACTAACCATGTGAATGACCAATTCCTGTCATCTCTCTAAATAGATATAAGTGAAGCAAGAGAGTTTAATTCTTTCTACAAAATATATGCCCATGCTCTAACAAATATAAGTGAAGAAAAAGAGCATTCTACAAATGGCGGGTTTCTATGTAAAGAGAAGCAGGCAATCCAAACTTCAAATGATATAAGTGAAGCACATGAAGCATTCTATAAAGCCATACTCAAAAGATTTAAGTGAAGTGCAATGAGCATTCTATAAATCAACCAAGGACTATCTCATACCAGCATGGTGTGTAAAATAAAAATGAAAACTAAATGCAAAAGACGCTCCAAGATTGCACATATCGCATGAACGAAACGAATCCAAAAACATACCGATACTTGTTGAAGAAAGAGGGGATGCCTTCCGGGGCATCCCCAAGCTTAGACGCTTGAGTCTCCTTGAATATTTACTTGGGTTCCTTGGGCATCCCCAAGCTTGAGCTCTTGCCTCTCTTCCTTCTTCTCACATCGAGACCTTCTCGATCATCGAACACTTCATCCACACAAAACTTCAACAGAAAACTCGGTAAGATTCGTTAGTATAATAAAGCAAATCAGTACTCTAAGTACTGTTGCAAACCAATTCATATTTTGTTTTTTCATTATTTCTACTGTAATATAACTTTTTCATGGCTTAATCCACTGATATAAATTGATTGTTTCATCAAAACAAGCAAACTATGCATCAAAAACAGAATCTGTCTAAAACAGAACAGTCTGTAATAATCTGAACATTCACCATACTTCTGATACTTGAAAAATTCTGCCAAAATTAGGAAAAATAAAAAAATTTGTATAGAAAGACAGTGCAAAAAGAATCAGAACCTTCTGACATTCCAGTAAAAAAATGAAAAATCGAGCACTACAGCCAAAGTTTTTGTCCTGCACCGCACAAACCAACATGCATTGTAAACATCCTAAAGGCAAACCTTGGCACATTATTTTTATTTCTAAACTTTATAAAAGCACACAAAAGAAATAAATGACTCTCTAAAACTTCCGGGTTGTCTCTCAGGCAGCGCTTTCTTTAAAGTCATTAAGCTAGGCATATAGTGCTCAAGTAATGGATCCACCCGGATCCCAAGGTATATCAAAGCCAATTTTAATTAACAATGACTTGTGATTTAGTAGTGAGCGCAAAGTAACATATATCATGCAACAACAAAGTCTAACTCTCTTCCTATGCATCGGCATGTCATAAAAGAACAATTCATGCACACAAAGTAAAGGCCAATGCATAGTATAAACAGTTTCTTGCAATTTTATCATGTTGGAAACATAGAGAGGTGGAGATATAGTTCCTCTCTCATAATAATTGCAAGTAGGAGCAGCAAGCACATGCATATTATATCTATCAAAATCATCATGTGTAGAAGTAAGACGCAACCCATCAATATAATCCTTAATAAGTGCAAACTTCTCTGATATAGTATAATCGGGAGAATTCAAAAAGATAATAGGACTATCATGCGTGGGTGCAATAGCAACAATTTCATGTTTAACATAAGGAATTATAGCAAGTTCATCTCCATAAGCATAATTCATATTGGCATCTTTGCCACAAGCATAGCAAGCATCATCAAAAAGGGATATTTCAAGAGAATCAACGGGATCATAACAGTCATCATAGCAATCATCCTTCGGTAAGCACGAAGGGAAATTAAACAATGTACAAGTTGAAGAGTTACTCTCATTAGAAGGTGGGCATGGGTGATAAATCCGCTCTTCCTCCTTTTGTTCTTCGCTCTCCTCCTCATCTTTTTCATCCAATGAGCTCACAGTTTCATCAATTTCTTCTTCCATAGACTCCTGCAAAATATTAGTCTCTTCTTGGACAGTGGAGACTTTCTCAATAAACACATCAATATCGGCATTGTATTCATAATTCTCATAGCAATATTTCAATATAGCAAAATTTTCAGGCCTATAAACATCATCATCAAAAGCTTCATACTTTTCAAACAAAGATGCAATTTCATAAGCACCCTTAAAAGCAACAAATTATTAAATTTGTTCAACATCATAGTAATCATATATACCATTAGCATAAGAAGCTAAGGTTTCATTATCATTAAATTTGCATGAAAAGGGGAGGTGTGGAGCCTTCATCCTAGAGCAACAAGTATAATCATAACTCAAGCATACTTTCCGAGCATACCACTTCAACATATAAATTTGATCCCATAATAGTTTCCCTTTTTTAGTCAAGCGATAATCCCTAAAGTATTCATGTTGATCCAACGTGTCTCCCATTACCAAATTGAATGAGTTTTTCTCAGGATTATCAAAGTGGTACATAATATTTTTCACATATTGAGCATCGAGGGTTTTAGGAGGTTCCCCATCTCCATGAGCAGAAAGTACACCTAATTTTTTTGGTATTTCGTGTTCCATATCCATAACTAAAGATAGAGAACAACTAAGAATAGCAAATAAAAATTACTTAGTGATAAAGCAAATAAGCACACACGAGAATATTCACCCACGCTATTGCTCCCCGGCAACGGCGCCAGAAAAAGGTCTTGATAACCCACAAGTATAGGGGATCAATTGTAGCCTCTTTCGATAAGTAAGAGTGTCGAACCCAACGAGGAGCTAAAGGTAGAACAAATATTCCCTCAAGTTCTATCGACCACCGATACAACTCTACGCACGCTTAGCGTTCGCTTTACCGGAAACAAGTATGAAACTAGAAGTACTTTGTAGGTGTTGTTGGATAGGTTTGCAAGAATATAAAGAGCACGTAAATAAAAACTAGGGGCTGTTTAGGTAAAGACACAATAAAGTAAATATAGCGAGTGTGGGAAAGTGGTGGTAGGAGTTGCGAAATTGTCCCTAAGCAATTGACTACTTTACTAGACCGATAGCAAGTTTTATGTGGGAGAGGCCACTGCTAGCATGTCGTCCCTTACATGGAATTCTATGCATTTATGATTGGAACTATTAGCAAGCGTCCGCAACTACTAACGTTCATTAAGGTAAAACCCAACCATAGCATGAAGATATATTGGTCCCCCTTCAATCCCGTACATCGATTTCTATGCTAGGTTGAAGCTTCTGTCACTCTTGCCCTCCAATACATAGTCCTATCAATATACAACTAACCCTATGGTGTGATCCACGCGCGCGCTCATATGATGGGCATGAAAGGACAGCAACATAACCACAAGCAAATTAAATCAATCATAGCAATTCATCAACCACCGATAGGACAACGAAAATCTACTCAGACATCATAGGATGGCAACACATCATTGGATAATAATATGAAGCATAAAGCACCATGTTCAAGTAGAGGGTACAACGTGTTGCGGGAGAGTGGACCGCTATAGATAGAGGGGGGAAGGTGATGGAGATGTTGGTGGAGATGGTGGAGGTGTTGGTGAAGATCGATGTGATGATGATGGCCCTCGGCGGCGTTCTGGCACCACCGAAAGTGAGGGGGAGAGAGCCCCCTCCTTCTTCTTCTTCCTTGACCTCCTCCCTAGATGGGAGAAGGGTTTCCCCTCTGGTCCTTGGTCTCCATGGCATGGGAGGGGCGAGAGCCCCTCCGAGATTGGATCTGTCTCTCTGTCTCTCTCTGTTTCTGCGTTCTCGTCTTCTGCCCTTTCACCATTTCGTATATATATGGAGATCCGCAACTCCGATTGGACTGAAACCTTCGCCTAGATTTTTCTCCAAAAATTAGCTTTCTTGTGGCAAAAGAATAGCAGCAACCACCTTACGGGGGCCCACGAGGGGGGCAGGCGCACCCCCTGCCTCGTGCCCCCCTCGGGCACTGTTTCGCATTGATTCTTCTTCCCATATTCTCCAAATATTCCAAAAATATTCTCCGTCCGTTTTTATCCCGCTTGGACTCCGTTTGATATGGGGTTTCTGCGAAACATAAAACGTGCAACAAACAGGAACTGGCACTGGGCACTGGATCAATATGTTAGTCCCAAAAATAGTATAAAAAGTTGACAAAAAGTATATGAAAGTTGTATAATATTGGCATGGAACAATCAAAAATTATAGATATAGCGGAGACGTATCAGTCAGCCGCTCGGAAGTGGGCCTTTATAAGGCGTCGGGGTCGATGTATTTTGCACAGTGCGCCTCATTCCCCTCCTTCCTCCTCTGCTTCTCCACCGCATTCGTCTCCACTTCCGACGCCACTGCCCCGTCTGCGCGCAATCTGCTGCGATGGGAAAGGACAAGATGGCGGACCTGGAGCGCGCGAAGAAGGCGATGGCGGCGGCGAAGGGCAAGAAGACGAGTCGGGGGGTCATCGTCGAGGTCTGGCCTACCGCCCAGCTGGATCCAGGGTGACTAGATTCGCTCCATGATCCAGAAGGAGGACCTGGAGGATCTGGTTGAAGGGGGCTTGATTGCCCATGGATCTTGGAGGTTCCCGGGAAGCGAGAATGAGCCGCGGCCGAAGGAGGGTGAGTGGGTCCTCCTCGCGACTCATGTTAATCGTGGTTTCTCTTTGCCCCCTCATCCTTTTTCGGGGTTTCCTGAACTTTTTTGGTGCCCAACTTCATCACTTTTCCCCCAACACCATCACATATCTCGCTGCATTTGTTTCCATGTGTGATAATTTTCTGGCCCGTCGACCGCATTGGGGTCTCTTCAAACACATCTTTACTTGCCGCTCCCAGTTTGTGAAAAAGGCTAATGCGAGTGATGAGAGGACGCACGTGATCCAGATGTGCGGGGGTGTAGGGATTCAGACGAGGGGTAGGAGTACTTTTCCAGCTATGATTCTTCCCGATTTAGTTAGAGGATGGCAGTCGACCTGGTTTTATTGTAAGGACCAACCGACCCCTGGTCAATCGACTGGCCTTCCTCCCTTCTCCATGGAGCGAGTCCAGCAACCCTCTTCCTTGAAAGTGACTCCAGCATAGAAAGCAAAGGTGACCATGCTCGTCGAACGGGTAGTCCAACTAGTCCGTGATGGTGTGACTGGCATGGATTTGCTTGAGGTGTTTCTCAGTCGACGCATCCAGCCACTCTAGGCCCGCGATTATCCCATGTGGATGTACTCGGGTATTGATGACACCACTCAGATCCACCCGAAGGAAGTCACCGAGGAGACAGTGGCGCAGTGGTTGCAGGGCATCACTGGAAACAAAGACAACCCCAGGGGTTCCAGGAGGGTTCCACCAGTCGACGCCGCCAATGAACCTGACAAGGTCTAACCTTTACTGCCGAGTGTCTTTTTGTTCTGATTTGTGATTATCCTTGAACCTGACTGATGCTTGTACACTGCTTTTCCTTGTAGATTTATACTAAGATGTACTAGATGCCGAGTGGAGAACAAGTCCAGGAGGGAGCCGAGAGCGAAGGCGAGAGTGCCGATTATAAATCTGAAGACGAAAGCGACGATGACGACGATGATTCAAGCAGCAGCGAGGAAGTCGACTCACCGCCTCGCTTTGAAATACGTTCCAAGCAGACGCACGACCTAGCAAGTGGACGTGGCAAAGCGGTTGTGTCGAGCATGCAGGTGCTGAAGCGCACTCGGACATCCACTCCTGATCCGACGGAGAAGGCCCCAAAACAGCCCAAGGTTGCGCCCACAAAGATGATACGTCTCCAACGTATCTATAATTTTTTATTGTTCCATGCTATTATATATTCTGTTTTGGATGTTCAATGGGCTTTATTATACACTTTTATATTATTTTTGGGACTAACCTATTAACCGGAGGCCCAGCCCAAATTGCTGTTTTTTTGCCTATTTCAGTGTTTCGCAGAAAAAGAATATCAAACAGAGTTCAAACGGAATGAAACCTTCGGGAGCGTGATTTTTGGAACAAACGTGATCCAGAGGACTTGGAGTGGACGTCAAGCAACCGACGAGGAAGCCACGAGGCAGGGGGCACGCCTACCCCCTGGGCGCGCCCTCCACCCTCACTGGCCCCTCGTGGCTCCACCGACCTACTTCTTCCTCCTATATATACCTACATACCCCCAAACCATAAGCAGAGGAGCCAAAACCCTATTTCCACCGCCGCAACCTTCTGTACCCGTGAGATCCCATCTTGGGGCCTTTTCCGGCGCTCCGCCAGGGGGGGGCATTGATCACAGAGGGCTTCTACATCAACACCATAGCCTCTCCGATGATGTGTGAGTAGTTTACCTCAGACCTTCGGGTCCATAGTTATTAGCTAGATGGCTTCTTCTCTCTCTTTGGATCTCAATACAAAGTTCTCCTCGATTCTCTTGGAGATCTATTCGATGTAATCTTCTTTTGCGGTGTGTTTGTCGAGATCTGATGAATTGTGGGTTTATGATCAAGATTATCTATGAACAATATTTGAATCTTCTCTGATTTCTTTTATGTATGATTGGTTATCTTTGCAAGTCTCTTCGAATTATAAGTTTGGTTTGGCCTACTAGATTGATCTTTCTTGCAATGGGAGAAGTGCTTAGCTTTGGGTTCAATCTTGCGGTGTTCGATCCCAGTGACAGTAGGGGAAACGACATGTATTGTATTGTTGCCATCGAGGATAAAAAGATGGGGTTTATATCATATTGCATGAGTTTATCCCTCTACATCATGTCATCTTGCTTAAAGCGTTACTCCGTTCTTATGAACTTAATACTCTAGATGCATGCTGGATAGCGGTCGATGTGTGGAGTAATAGTAGTAGATGCAAGCAGGAGTCGGTCTACTTGTCACGGACGTGATGCCTATATACATGATCATACCTAGATATTCTCATAACTATGCTCAATTCTATCAATTGCTCGACAATAATTTGTTCACCCACCGTAATACTTATGCTATCCTGAGAGAAGCCACTAGTGAAACCTATGGCCCCCGGGTCTATTTTCCATCATATAAATTTCCAATCTATTTTTATTTTGCAATCTTTACTTTTTATCTTTATCATAAAAATACCAAAAATATTATCTTATCATCTCTATCAGATCTCACTTTTGCAAGTGGCCGTGAAGGGATTGACAACCCCTTTATCGCGTTGGTTGCAAGGTTCTTATTTGTTTGTGTAGGTGCGAGGGACTTGAGCGTGGCCTCCTACTGGATTGATACCTTGGTTCTCAAAAACTGAGGGAAATACTTATGCTACTTTGCTGCATCACCCTTTCCTCTTCAAGGGAAAACCAACGCAGTGCTCAAGAGGTAGCAAGAAGGATTTCTGGCGCCGTTGCCGGGGAGGCCTACACCAAGTCAAGTCAAAATTTGATCTCCCGACAACAGCCATTTCTGGCACCGTTGCCGGGGAGTCTACGCACAAGTCAAGACATACCAAGTACCCATCACAAACTCTTATCCCTCGCATTACATTATTTGCCATTTGCCTCTCGTTTTCCTCTCCCCCACTTCACCCTTGCCGTTTTATTCACCCTCTCTTTCCTTTCGCCTCTTTTTTGCTTGCCCCTCTTGTACCATGGCCGAATGACAAAGGGCCAAGGGCTCTTTCTATGGTTTTAATGCTTTGGATAGCCCCTCTGTCCTCTCTAAGCTCATAAATAATGATGCTATGGAAATACCTACCGGGGTTGTAAATGAGGGTTTGAATAATTTCGATGAAGATGATCCCGGAATTTTTTGTTATTTACTTGATGAGTCTTTGAAAGATGCTTGGTATAGGCTTTTGAGGATCCAAGCTAGCTATGTGCCCCAATATCAAATTGAGGTATACCTAAAAAGCTTTTATGTTGGGTTGCCCGCTTCGTTCAAGCAAATTTTAGATTCTATTTTTGAAGAGGGTTTTCTTGAAGGAGATCCCATAGATACCTATGAAAAGATGAAAACTATATTTGGGCACCCTATGAGTGAGAAAGTTGAATCCACCTCTCTTTTGTGCTTTTACCAAAACAAAATTATCAAAGAGATGAAAGCTAGCTTAGATGCAAATTTCCGTAGCGTGCTTAATCTTTCTTCCACCATTAATGGCCACATGCTTTATCAAAATAGAAAGATAAATGCTATAGTGTCACATCCCTAGTTCTGATATGCTCTAAGCTAGCTACAGTTGTTTGCATCATGTTTATATTCCAATGAACTTGAAATGGGGACATGTGAAAGCCTCAGAAATCATTTCGGGAAATGACCAAGATAAAAATTGCACCAAATAGGTCCAAGAAAATGTTGATGTTTCTCTCTGAAAATATTGGTCAGAGGTAAAATTCAAACCAATATTTTTAGGAGCTCATAAATATTTAGTTTTGGGTATTTGGAACTAATGCAATAATTATTTGCATTGGATATATATATATATATGTTATATATTTTATATATGTCCAATAATTCTGGGTAAATGTGAGGGGCTCTGGAATATCCAAATAGTCCCTACAAAAATTTACCAGAAGCATATAAAATGATTTAGTGCAGAGACTAAATCAAAACAGAGTTAAAATAAATAGGAAAACAGAAACTAAAATAGAAAGAAAGAGGGACAGAGAACCATCCTGCACAGCCCACCACTGTAATAGCCTACTGGCCGAAGCCAGCCCAGCCCACCAGGGGCAGCACTGTCTTCTTCCTCCTGCGAGGAGGAGAAGCAGCTGCGTGCCCGGTGCGCAGACGAGCCACGCCGGCTCCTCCCTGCCTGCGTGCCCCTCGACTGCCTGGTCGCCTCCACGCGTACCACGCCGCCCCCTCGACCCTCTCTCACTCTCCCTCGAGCTCATCCCCTCCTCTGGCTCGCTCTCTCACGCCCACCGAGCACGCCCGTCACCACCGTCGCCGTCCATCGTGGCTACCGAGACCCCCTCGTCCAACCACAGTATCCCCGAGCTCCGTCGTCCCGCTCTTCCTCTCCTCGTCGACGCACGCAACTCCAGGAGCAGCAGAACGCCACCCCCGTCGTCTTCATCACCGTTTATGTCCGGTGATCCCCGTGGTCGAATTCGCCGCCACAGAGGCCTCCCCGAGTCCAATGAGCCGCCAACGACCCCGCTGTGAGCTCCACTCCGTTTCCCCTGCTTCGTTTTGCCCGCCCGTGCTCCGTAGCCCCCTCACCGATGAGCCCGTGTGTGCGCCGCCGCGCGAGGTCGTTGCCGACATCGTTTCCGGCCACCCCGCGGCCTCCCGTCCGGTCCTCTGGATGCGGACGAGTGAGATGCCCTCCCTGGTGCCAGCATCGCGACGAACTGCCGTCCCTAACGCGAGTCCGGCGAGCTCTCGTCGTCGGTTTGGTCATCGCCGGCGTAGATCCGGTGATGATGACGTGGCTGCTTAATTAGGGTCTAATCACCTAGTTAATTAACCACAGTGACACAGACAGCCGGGCCCCACCTCATAATTAACCACAGGGTTATTCCTTGCTTTAAATTAAGCTAATGCTTTGACCCCGCCACCACAGCGTTGACCTGGGCCCCACTGTCAGGTTTGACTTGGACCAGCCGTTTGACCTGCTGACATCATGCTTACACATTGCTGACGCAGTTAATCGTTTTCTGGATTAAAAATAATCCAGGAAATTCCAGAAATTGTTATAAACTTCTAAAAATCATAGAAAATAATCTATAACTCAGATTGAAAAGATTTATATATGAAAAATGATCCAAAAAATCCAATCTATCCATCTGTACCATTTTCATGCATGTTAGAACAATTTATGGCTGCTGTTTAGGACAAATCATGTAAATGGCATTTGAATTTCCACATATGAAGTTTGAATTTGAACCTAAGGTTCAAACCAACTCCATTTAATATGTTGCTAGTTGCATTAGCCCAAATCACAGCATATTGCCATGTCATAATCATGCATATAGTTTTTGCATTGCATTGATTGTGTTTCCTTCTCTGTTGCCGGTATTTGTCCCCTCTCGGTAGACGATGTTCCGACGTTGTGATCGTTGACACTAATGAAGACTCAATGCTATCTTCAGAAGTGCCACGCAAGCAAAACCCCCTTTTCCATTCTGATACAAACCCACTCTCTCGCTCCTGCTCTCTTTTACTGCATTAGGACAACAACGATTCATCTGTTACTTGCTGCGGTAGTTGAACCCCTTATCCTCTGCATGACCTGTCATTGCCACAGTAAATAGATGAAACCCACTAGCATGAGTAGGAGTTGTTTGAGCCCTGATGTGCCTACTCATTCATGCTTGTTTGTCATGCCTGCTACTGCTTAGAGTTGAGTCAGGTCTGATTCATCGGGGATGAATTGTAATGTGGTGAACATGTCCTACTGTTGAGAGCTAAGTGTGTGAACACGATTTGGTAAAGGTAGCAGTGAGAGGCCATGTAGGAGTACATGGTGGGTTGTCTCATTGCAGCCGTCCTCAGGAACTGAGTTCTGTGTTTGTGATCCATGAATAGTTACTACCACACATTGGAATGCTTAAGTGCCCCTCTCGACTTATTAATCAACTTGATCTCTGTCCAGGAGTTGCAACTAGTTTCTGGTGTTTGTAGGTAGTGTTAGTAGTCTACCAAGTGGCACTCGGTACAGGTGGGCTTGGGACAGACTAGGCACCGTGGCCGGGTATTCCAAGCGTCACCCGTTTGGTGGGCTTGGAACCCTGTACACATCGTTTGGGGCCGTGAGCGACACCCCGGCCGGATCTCCTTGCGGATGGAACCCGAATAGGCGATAAACCTGGACGAGAGACTTGTGTGGTTAGTCAGGTCGTGGCCGACTCCCTCGCCAGGCTTCCGCTTGAAGGTTGCCGGGGTACACGACGTGTACATGGTGGTAAGTGGCGAGAGCGTGTGTGACGAAGTACACCCCTGCAGGGTTAACATCATCTATTCGAATAGCCGTGTCCGCGGTAAAGGACTTCTGGGTTGCCTGTACAGTTCATAGACAAGTGAAAGTGGATACTCTAAAATGCGCAAGATAAGTGTGAGTGCTATGGATGGCGTTCTCGTAGGAAGACGGGAGCGGATCCATAGTGGTGTATTGATATGGTGAATATGTGGACTCGTGTGCGCCACTCAAAAGAGTTACTTGCAGTCGTAGTTCAGGATAGCCACCGAGTCAAAGCTGGCTTGCTGCAGTTAAACTCCACCACCCCCTTTTGATACTGATGCATATGTAGATAGTTCTGATGTAAGTCTTGCTAGGTACAATTGTACTCACGTTTGCCCATTTTATGTTTTGTAGAGAGACATCAGTCTCGCTAGTAGTTCCGTGTGGACTTCGACGTTTAGCTTGTTACCTCAGCTACGATCTTGTGCCCTCGGCAGGATCTTGAAGATAGTCAGGCTTCTCAGCCTTTTTCATTTGTAGATGTCTGTACTCAGACATGTTAAGCTTCCGCATGTGTTTGACTTGTATGCTCTGAATGTTGGGTCATAAGACCCATGTTTGTAATATCTCGCTCCTCGGAGCCTAATGAATAAATACTCTGAGTCGTAGAGTCTTGTTGTGATGCCATGTTGCATTTGCACATATCGAGCATATTGTGTGTATGATTGAAATGCTTGGTATGTGTGGGATCCGACAACCTAGTTGTTTATCCTTGGTAGCCTCTCTTATGGGGAAATGTAGTCTTGTGCTTCCATGAGCCATAGTAGTCCGCTACAGCCCGGTTCACCGGAGTCCTGCTAGCCCAGCACTACTGCTCCGGAACACTTGACTGGCCGACATGTGATTCACTTCGTTCCTGTGTCTATCCCTTCGGGGAAATGTCACGCGGTGACATTCGGAGTCCTGTCTAGCCTGCTACAGCCCGGGTTCCCGGAGTCCTGTTAGCCCAGTGCTACAGCCCGGATTCGCACGCTGCTGACCGACATGCTCGATGTTGATTCTTGTATGCCTGTCCCCGTAAGTTAGTGCCACTTTGGGTTCACGACTAGCTATGTCGGCCCGGGTTCTCTGTCATATGGATGCTAGCGACACTATCATATACGTGAGCCAAAAGGCGCAAACGGTCCCGGGCCATGGTAAGGCGACACCCGTGGGAATACCGTGCGTGAGGCCGCAAAGTGATATGAGGTGTTACCGGCTAGATCGGTGTGACTTAGAATCGAGGTCCTGACAGCTTTGGTATCAGAGCCTGACTGCCTGTAGGATTACCAAGCCAAACTGGTTGAAGTTGAGTCTAGAAATGCTTTAGTTATAGAAGGGAATTGATTGTGGAAGGGAACGTAAGGCTGTTTTTACTCCTTATACCTCATGGCTTTCTGATCTGAGTCAACCTCTTCTCTTCTACGGGGATTAAGAACTAGGCTTCTCATCTTTCTATCAGGATCACGTGTTACTAATCCGTAGACTCGTAGGATTGTTGGTCTGAAGCCTCAGTTCAGTTTCTACTACTTCCATGTGTTGACAGTTGATCTCGGAACCTTGATATTGTGATTCTGAATGGTTATGCCACCATTTTTGCAGGATGTCTCAAATCTTTTGAGCATTTATAGCCGTTATGTTGTCCGAGTCATCCCAGGTTTCTAAATAATCTGATGCATTTGCAAATCCCTTCTTTCCATTCTCGATGTTCCTTTGGGCCAGATTAACCACACTAATCGTTGAGTTGAGGTACTCTATTGCCTCGGTATATATGTTGGAGCTATTATTATGACCCTAGGTGTTTTAGGGAGTCACCTAGTAATCTAGCCATGTTTTGTGTTCCCGGTGTGTTGATTCTGGACACCATTCTCGAAAGCATCCCGTATGATGCTATTTAGTAGTAGGTATTCTACTCCTGGGTTCTTGACCCGAGATTCACTCTACTTACCTCGTGTTGATAGTGTTGCTCGTACCTTTAGGATATTAGTAACCTTTGCGATAGTCCTCGAGGTCTGTGGTATATCGTTCTTCCAATACCATGAACCACTTATGGCAGAAGTTCCTCGTTGAACCAAAAGATCACAACCAGGGCGCTCTTGAGGAGTACTCCATTCATATTGTGACTCTGCCAGTCCTTCCTCCTCTGCATGGATTATCTGGAAGAAATATGTTGAACTTGTTTGACATACTAAATTTATGCATCCGCAACTCAGAAAACCATATGTTCCTTTGAGTTGTCTCTCTTTATTTGTATTCTGACCTCTGTCTATCAATTGATAGTCAGGACTAGTTGTGCATCTGTGTTATCGATGCCTATTATTCTTGTGGTCCATCAAGCCATTCTATTCCGGAATGACTAGGAGAAACAAACTCCAGTACCTCATCCATATCCAGGATTGGGTCAAGTAGTTGTATTCCGCAGATCAAAATGCCTAACCAGCTTTTGTTCTATTCTACCTTTGAGTATTACCCCCTTTATGTCGAGAATATCGTAGGAATTGCACCACCTCCTATGAACTCTTGATATAGTGATACTTCTTGCCATCATCGTTCATTGCTCGGTCTCCGTGTTATTGTAACCGGAATACCGACAAGTGAATCGTGGTGTGTGAAATCAATACTCCTAGCAACTCCGTTGCTCGGTAGTTGAAGGACAATAATTTCATCCTTAGCGTGTTGGTTACTGAATCACATCCTAAGGTTGATCGTGCTACCTAGTCCATTTTTCCTGGTGCACCCTTTGATCAAGAGTTAGGATTGTATCAATCCCTTTCTTGTTGGTCACATCGTTTTGCCCCGAAAAGCAAGATTGTTCTCGAGCTTAGTAACATATCGGTGGTTCGTGATTTTCCGAATATCCTCTCGGAAGTTTTACCAGGTTGTCACCTGACCGCTATGTTGAGCTCGCGATCAAGTTGGTTTTCCAATAAACCACTCTTTCTCCAAGGATCTGTGTTGGATACCCCTGAGCTAGTTGGTTAAGCCAAACAACAACTTGGAGAGTTGGAAGATAAAAGCTTGCCTGGCTTAGTTCATTTTAAGGGATATCTTTTTGTGAGTGTGTTGAAGAAAGATGATATCTTCATTGATTGATCCTCGTGATCAATTGTTGGATCTATTGTCTTGTCCAAACTTTGATTTGAGTGTGGGACATTGTCAAATCAAATCAGAACCAACGATATTCCTAATGTTGTCTTACTCGTGGTTGAACCCTCGAGCATACACCATTATATCCTTTGGGTCTGACCAATGCTATCACTTGTTCACATAGTTATGGAATTCCATCTCCATTGGAATTTTGATAAATTGTTGCTGAGCCCATCGGCAACATTCTTATCTTCTCCATGACTCGTGTTGAACATTAAGTTAGTGTTGGAAACTTGTGCTAGCATTTTCTTCGCGCTATCTCATGAAGGATATGTTTGGATGGAAGAAGTGACTTCCTCTGATTCACGTGCATTTGGTGCAAGTTGCCGCCGTGAGTCCAAGAAAGCTTGTTTTGTTTTCTCTGGAACCATCCCAAGTCAGTCATGCACGTGCGAAGTATGCTATGGTTTGATAGGCTCGCTACCTCCATTCTATATGTGTTCCTAGCACACCAAGCCACTGACTGATTTGTTCAAGGAGAAGAAGTTCCTTCCTAAGAGCATGCCTTATGCGAGGACTTCGATATCCTTGATGATGGTTCCCAATCAGAACCCGGTAGTGTTTTGTTGTAAGACTACTACGTGGCCATGCTTGTTCGGGACAGCGTGCTCACATGTATGTAGCAGAACCAGCTCATGTTTTGGAGCTTGCTACCGTAGCTCATTTCCCGAGAATCTCGCAACGTCATCTCGTCGATTTGTGTTGCAAACCTTCATTTTCTTCTAGACTCGATGAGTCTGGAATATTCCGTTACCAACTAGATCTGAATCTCAGGCAGATATGACGGTTGGAAACTTTTTCCAGGATCTATGATGTAGGTCCCGACAAGGTTGATGTTCTGGCCGACGCACCTAGCCGGAAGATCTATTATTGTAGCTTCTTGATTAAGCAATTTGACCATCTTCTCCATGAGGATTTCGTATGATCTATTCTAAAGGTTGTTCCTTATGGATTTCTGCGCTCCCGAAGTCTGACCACTACTTGATGGCTATGTTGATGCTTTAAGCATGACCGTAGTAACCAGTACATCAAGGAGAACATTAGAAGCGGAGTGCTAAATGTCTCTCGGTCGATCATCCAGATTTCGTTCCCTTGGCCTCGCTAAGGTGAAATCTGAGAAAGGGTTGTCTTTCTATGCATCTGCATTGTCCATGACTATTCGTCAAGGTAGTAAGAGGTGTTGCCAGGATCCTCAATACGGATGTTGGTAGAACCTTGATGAATATGGAAATGCTCAAGTTCTTGAGAGCACGCGCAAGCAAAATCAACCATCGCGTTGTCTTCAACAAGGTAGTCCACATCATCCATTCTAGTCCGATTATGTCATTCTTTTGAACTCCTTCAAACACTCGTTTGTGAATTTCCTTAGGCTGGTTTAGAGAGTTTCAATGATCTCTGTATCAAAAGTAATTCTTTTTGCCACTTAAGGGAATAACTCTACAAGTCACCTTCCCTAAGGTGCCATTATGGAATCATGGCAGATAACTCCTCATTATCTTGAAACCATGCACCATCTTATTCAGCTTGGAATTGTGCTTATCAACTTGGATCCTCGTTCTCTGTTTCACTCCATCCCTCTGGATGTATGTTTCGTGTCGTAGCTCGAGAGATGTGCAACATCTCATTCCGTGAGTTGATCGTAAGTTGCTCGATCTTTAAGAAGATCGGTTCCTATAGAGTTTCTTCTATCGTCATCGTGTTGGATGAAGATCCCGAAAGCAAAGACGAAAAGATCAATTTGAAGCAGTGAATCGACATCTTCGATCAGGGCAATTGGATCGAGAAGATTGTGTTAGCTTTTGTGTCCCCTCTTCCTCTTACCCTACGCTTGAATCTCGGGACGAGATTCTTGTTTAGTGGGGGCGAGTTGTCACATCCCTAGTTCTGATATGCTCTAGGCTAGCTACTGTTGTTTGCATCATGTTTATATTCCAATGAACTTGAAATGGGGACATGTGAAAGCCTCAGAAATCATTTCGGGAAATGACCAAGATAAAAATTGCACCAAATAGGTCCAAGAAAATGTTGATGTTTCTCTCTGAAAATATTGGTCAGAGGTAAAATTCAAACCAATATTTTTAGGAGCTCATAAATATTTAGTTTTGGGCATTTGGAACTAATGCAATAATTATTTGCATTGGATATATATATATATGTTATATATTTTATATATGTCCAATAATTCTGGGTAAATGTGAGGGGCTCTGGAATATCCAAATAGTCCTTACAAAAATTTACCAGAAGCATATAAAATGATTTAGTGCAGAGACTAAATCAAAACAGAGTTAAAATAAATAGGAAAACAGAAACTAAAATAGAAAGAAAGAGGGACAGAGAAGCATCCTGCACAGCCCACCACTGTAACAGCCTACTGGCCGAAGCCAGCCCAGCCCACCAGGGGCAGCACTGTCTTCTTCCTCCTGCGAGGAGGAGAAGCAGCTGCGTGCCCGGTGCGCAGACGAGCCACGCCGGCTCCTCCCTGCCTGCGTGCCCCTCGACTGCCTGGTCGCCTCCATGCGTACCACGCCGCCCCCTCGACCCTCTCTCACTCTCCCTCGAGCTCATCCCCTCCTCTGGCTCGCTCTCTCACGCCCACCGAGCACGCCCGTCACCACCGTCGCTGTCCACCATGGCTACCGAGACCCCCTCGTCCAACCACCGTATCCCCGAGCTCCGTCGTCCCGCTCTTCCTCTCCTCGTCGACGCACGCAACTCCAGGAGCAGCAGAACGCCACCCCCGTCGTCTTCATCACCGTTTATGTCCGGTGATCCCCGTGGTCGAATTCGCCGCCGCAGAGGCCTCCCCGAGCCCAATGAGACCGCCAACGACCCTGCTGTGAGCTCCACTCCGTTTCCCCTCCTTCGTTTTGCCCGCCCGTGCTCCGTAGCCCCCTCACCGATGAGCCCGTGTGTGCGCCGCCGCGCGAGGTCGTCGCCGGCATCGTTTCCGGCCACCCCGCGGCCTCCCGTCCGGTCCTCTGGATGCGGACGAGTGAGATGCCCTCCCTGGTGCCAGCAGCGCGACGAACTGCCGTCCCTAACGCGAGTCCGGCGAGCTCTCGTCGTCGGTTTGGTCATCGCCGGCGTAGATCCGGTGATGATGACGTGGCTGCTTAATTAGGGTCTAATCACCTAGTTAATTAACCACAGTGACACAGACAGCCGGGCCCCACCTCATAATTAACCACAGGGCTATTCCCTGCTTTAAATTAAGCTAATGCTTTGACCCCGCCACCACAGCGTTGACCTGGGCCCCACTGTCAGGTTTGACTTGGACCAGCCGTTTGACCTGCTGACGTCATGCTTACACATTGCTGACGCAGTTAATCGTTTTCTGGATTAAAAATAATCCAGGAAATTCCAGAAATTGTTATAAACTTCTAAAAATCATAGAAAATAATCTATAACTCAGATTGAAAAGATTTATATATGAAAAATGATCCAAAAAATCCAATCTATCCATCTGTACCATTTTCATGCATGTTAGAACAATTTATGGCTGCTGTTTAGGACAAATCATGTAAATGGCATTTGAATTTCCACATATGAAGTTTGAATTTGAACCTAAGGTTCAAACCAACTCCATTTAATATGTTGCTAGTTGCATTAGCCCAAATCACAGCATATTGCCATGTCATAATCATGCATCTAGTTTTTGCATTGCATTGATTGTGTTTCCTTCTCTGTTGCCGGTATTTGTCCCCTCTCGGTAGACGATGTTCCGACGTTGTGATCGTTGACACTAATGAAGACTCAATGCTATCTTCAGAAGTGCCACGCAAGCAAAACCCCCTTTTCCATTCTGATACAAACCCACTCTCTCGCTCCTGCTCTCTTTTACTGCATTAGGACAACAACGATTCATCTGTTACTTGCTGCGGTAGTTGAACCCCTTATCCTCTGCATGACCTGTCATTGCCACAGTAAATAGATGAAACCCACTAGCATGAGTAGGAGTTGTTTGAGCCCTGATGTGCCTACTCATTCATGCTTGTTTGTCATGCCTGCTACTGCTTAGAGTTGAGTCAGGTCTGATTCATCGGGGATGAATTGTAATGTGGTGAACATGTCCTACTGTTGAGAGCTAAGTGTGTGAACACGATTTGGTAAAGGTAGCAGTGAGAGGCCATGTAGGAGTACATGGTGGGTTGTCTCATTGCAGCCGTCCTCAGGAACTGAGTTCTGTGTTTGTGATCCATGAACAGTTACTACCACACATTGGAATGCTTAAGTGCCCCTCTCGACTTATTAATCAACTTGATCTCTGTCCAGGAGTTGCAACTAGTTTCTGGTGTTTGTAGGTAGTGTTAGTAGTCTACCAAGTGGCACCCGGTACAGGTGGGCTTGGGACAGACTAGGCACCGTGGCCGGGTATGCCAAGCGTCGCCCATTTGGTGGGCTTGGAACCCTGTACACATCGTTTGCGGCCGTGAGCGACACCCCGGCCGGATCTCCTTGCGGATGGAACCCGAATAGGCGATAAACCTGGACGAGAGACTTGTGTGGTTAGTCAGGTCGTGGCCGACTCCCTCGCCAGGCTTCCGCTTGAAGGTTGCCGGGGTACACGACGTGTACATGGTGGTAAGTGGCGAGAGCGTGTGTGACGAAGTACACCCCTGCAGGGTTAACATCATCTATTCGAATAGCCGTGTCCGCGGTAAAGGACTTCTGGGTTGCCTGTACAGTTCATAGACAAGTGAAAGTGGATACTCTAAAATGCGCAAGATAAGCGTGAGTGCTATGGATGGCGTTCTCGTAGGAAGACGGGAGCAGATCCATAGTGGTGTATTGATATGGTGAATATGTGGACTCGTGTGCGCCACCTCAAAAGAGTTACTTGAAGTCGTAGTTCAGGATAGCCACCAAGTCAAAGCTGGCTTGCTGCAGTTAAACTCCACCACCCCCTTTTGATACTGATGCATATGTAGATAGTTCTGATGTAAGTCTTGCTGGGTACAATTGTACTCACGTTTGCCCATTTTATGTTTTGCAGAGAGACGTCAGTCTCGCTAGTAGTTCCGTGTGGACTTCGACGTTTAGCTTGTTACCTCAGCTACGATCTTGTGCCCTCGGCAGGATCTTGAAGATAGTCAGGCTTCTCAGCCTTTTTCATTTGTAGATGTCTGTACTCAGACATGTTAAGCTTCCGCATGTGTTTGACTTGTATGCTCTGAATGTTGGGTCATAAGACCCATGTTTGTAATATCTCGCTCCTCGGAGCCTAATGAATAAATACTCTGAGTCGTAGAGTCTTGTTGTGATGCCATGTTGTATTTGCACATATCGAGCATATTGTGTGTATGATTGAAATGCTTGGTATGTGTGGGATCCGACAACCTAGTTGTTTATCCTTGGTAGCCTCTCTTATGGGGAAATGTAGTCTTGTGCTTCCATGAGCCATAGTAGTCCGCTACAGCCCGGTTCACCGGAGTCCTGCTAGCCCAGCACTACTGCTCCGGAACACTTGACTGGCCGGCATGTGATTCACTTCGTTCCTGTGTCTGTCCCTTCAGGGAAATGTCACGCGGTGACATCCGGAGTCCTGTCTAGCCTGCTACAGCCCGGGTTCCCGGAGTCCTGTTAGCCCAGTGCTACAGCCCGGATTCGCAGCTGCTGACCGACATGCTCGATGTTGATTCATGTACGCCTGTCCCCGTAAGTTAGTGCCACTTTGGGTTCACGACTAGCCATGTCGGCCCGGGTTCTCTGTCATATGGATGCTAGCGACACTATCATATACGTGAGCCAAAAGGCGCAAACGGTCCCGGGCCATGGTAAGGCGACACCCGTGGGAATACCGTGCGTGAGGCCGCAAAGTGATATGAGGTGTTACCGGCTAGATCGGTGTGACTTAGAATCGGGGTCCTGACATATAGATAATAAATTTTCTCTTTTCTTTCCCAACACCAAAGATGGCAATACCTAGATCTATCCTTCCTTTTATGCCTAGCTAGGGGCGTTAAACGATAGCGTTTGTTGGGAGGCAACCCAATTTTATTTTATTTTCTTGCTTTTTGGTTATGTTTAGTAATAAATATTTGATCTAGCCTCTGGTTAGATGTGTTTTTATGTTTTAATTAGTGTTTGTGCCAAGTTAAACCTATAGGATCTTCTTGGATGATAGTTATTTGATCTTGCTGAAAATTCCAAAAACTTTCTGTTCACGAAAACAATTGTTAAAAATCACTAGAACGTGATAAAATACTGATTCCAATTGAGTAGATCAATAAACAAATTATCTAGGTCGTCCTATTTTCGTGAAATTTTTGGAGTTCCAGAAGTTTGCGTTAGTTACAGATTACTACAGACTGTTCTGTTTTTGACAGATTCTGTTGTTCGTGTGTTGTTTGCTTATTTTGATGAATCTATGGCTAGTAAAAGAGTTTATAAACCATAGAGAAGTTGGAATACAGTAGGTTTAACACCAATATAAATAAAGAATGATTTCATTACAGTACCTTGAAGTGGTGTTTTGTTTTCTTTCGCTAACGGAGCTCACGAGATTTTCTGTTGAGTTTTGTGTTGTGAAGTTTTCAAGTTTTGGGTAAAGATTTGATGGATTATGGAACAAGGATTGGCAAGAGCCTAAGCTTGGGTATGCACAAGGCACCCCAAGGTAAAATTCAAGGACAACCAAAAGCCTAAGCTTGGGGATGCCGCGAAAGGCATCCCCTCGTTCGTCTTCGTCTATCGGTAACTTTACTTGGGGCTATATTTTTATTCACCACATGATACGTGTTTTGCTTGGAGCGTCTTGTATGATTTGAGTCTTTGCTTTTTAGTTTACCAAAATCATCCTTTCTGTACACACCTTTTGAGAGAGACACACATGATTCGGAATTTGTTAGAATACTCTATATGCTTCACTTATATCTTTTGAGCTATATAGTTTTTGCTCTAGTGCTTCACTTATATCTTTTAGAGCACGGTGGTGGTTTTATTTTATAGAAATTATTGATATATCATGCTTCCCTTATATTATTTTGAGAGTCTTAAACAGCATGGTAATTTGCTTTAATGGTGAAATAAATCCGAATATGATAGGCATCCAAGATGAGCATAATAAAAACTCCCATATTGAGATCATTGAATATCATGAGAAGTTTGATACTTGATAAGTGTTTTGAGATATAAAGGTGGTAATATTAGAATGTGCTAGTTGAGTAATTGTGAAATTGAGAAATACTTGTGTTAAGGTTGGCAAGTCCCGTAGCATGCACATATGGTAAAAGTTGTGTGACAATTTTGACACATAAGGTGTTCTTTTATTGCTTTCCTTATGAGTGGTGGTCGGGGACGAGGCGATGGTCTTTTCCTACCAATCTATCCCTCTAGGGGCATGCGTAGCAGTACTTTGCTTCGAGGGCTAATAAACTTTTGCAATAAGTATATGAGTTCTTTATGACTAATCTGAGTCCATGGATTATACGCACTCTCAACCTTCCACAATTTTCTAGCCTCTATGGTACCGTGCATTGCCCTTTCTCGCCTTGAGAGTTGGTGCAAACTTCGCCGGTGCATCCAAACCCCGTGATATGATACGCTCTATCACACATAAACCTCCTTATATATTCCTCAAAACAGCCACCATACCTACCTATCATGGCATTTCCATAGCCGTCCCGAGATATATTGCCATGCAACTTTCCACCGTTCCGTTTATTATGACATGCTCCATCATTGTCATATTGCTTTGCATGATCATGTAGTTGACATCGTATTTGTGGCAAAGCCACCATTCATAATTTTTCATACATGTCACTCTTGATTCATTGCATATCCCGGTACACCGCCGAAAGCATTCACATAGAGTCATATTTTTGTTCTAAGTGTTGAGTTGTAATTCTTGAGTTCTAAGTAATAAAAGTGTGATGATCATCATTATTAGAGCATTGTCCCATGTGAGGAAAGGATGATGGAAACTATGATTCCCCCACAAGCCGGGATGAGATTCTGGACTAAAAAAAAGAGGCCAAAAAAAAGAGAAGGCCCAAAACAAAAAAAGAGAAAAAAAATGAATGAAAATGAGAGAAAAAGAGAGAAGGGACAATGTTACTATCCTTTTCCACACTTGTGCTTCAAAGTAGCACCGTGATCTTCATGATAGAGAGTCTCCTATGTTATCACTTTCATATACTATTGGGAATTTTTCATTATAGAACTTGGCTTGTATATTCCAATGATGGGCTTCCTCAAAATGCCCTAGGTCTTCGTGAGCAAGCAAGTTGGATGCACACCCACTTAGTTTCTTTTGTTGAGCTTTCATATATTTATAGCTCTAGTGCATCCGTTGCATGGCAATCCCTACTCCTCTCATTGACATCAATTCATGGGCATCTCCATAGCCTATAGATTAGCCGCGTCAATGTGAGAGACCCCCATCATTATACTTTATTCCGCCCATAGTGTTATATCCATGGCTTGCGCTCATGTATTGCGTAAGGGTTGAAAAGGCTGAAGCGCGTTAAAAAGTATGAACCAATTTCTCGGCTTGTGATCGGGGTTATGCATGATGAGAACGTTTGTGTGACGAAATTGAAGCATGGCCTAACTATATGATTTTGTAGGGATAAGCTTTCTTTGGCTATGTTATTTTGATAAGACATAATTGCTTGGTTAGCATGTTTGAAGTATTATTGTTTTTATGTCAACATTAAACTTTTATCTTGAATCTTTCGGATCTAAATATTCATGCCACAATAAAAAGAATTATATTGAGAATTATGCTAAGAAGCATTCCACATCAAAAATTCTGTTTTTATCATTTACCTACTCGACGACGAGCAGGAATTAAGCTTGGGGATTCTTGATACGTCTCCAACGTATCTATAATTTTTTATTGTTCCATGCTATTATATATTCTGTTTTGGATGTTCAATGGGCTTTATTATACACTTTTATATTATTTTTGGGACTAACCTATTAACTGGAGGCCCAGCCCAAATTGCTGTTTTTTTGCCTATTTCAGTGTTTCACAGAAAAAGAATATCAAACAGAGTCCAAACGGAATGAAACCTTCGGGAGCGTGATTTTTGTAACAAACGTGATCCAGAGGACTTGGAGTGGACATCAAGCAACCGACGAGGAAGCCATGAGGCAGGGGGCGCGCCTACCCCCTGGGTGCGCCCTCCACCCTCGTGGGCCCCTCGTGGCTCCATCGACCTACTTCTTCCTCCTATATATACCTACGTACTCCGAAACCATAAGCAGAGGAGCCAAAACCCTATTTCCACCGCCGCAACCTTCTGTACCCGTGAGATCCCATCTTGGGACCTTTTTTGGCGCTCCGCCGGAGGGGGCATTGATCACGGAGGGCTTCTACATCAACACCATAGCCTCTCCGATGATGTGTGAGTAGTTTACCTCAGACCTTCAGGTCCATAGTTATTAGCTAGATGGCTTCTTCTCTCTCTTTGGATCTCAATACAAAGTTCTCCTCGATTCTCTTGGAGATCTATTCGATGTAATCTTCTTTTGCGGTGTGTTTGTCGAGATCCGATGAATTGTGGGTTTATGATCAAGATTATCTATGAACAATATTTGAATCTTCTCTGAATTCTTTTATGTATGATTGGTTATCTTTGCAAGTCTCTTCGAATTAACAGTTTGGTTTGGCCTACTAGATTGATCTTTCTTGCAATGGGAGAAGTGCTTAGCTTTGGGTTCAATCTTGCGGTGCTCGATCCCAGTGACAGTAGGGGAAACTGATGAGGACATAGACCTGGGGTAGGGTAATAGGCCTGACCTATACGTCCTACCTAAGGTCCTTGTCCTAGAAGCAAAGAAGTTCAAGAGTAAATAGAGGGGGCCCAACAAAGGTGTCGAGTGCAATCCACTCGACCTACCATTCACTCGGAGACCCCTCCTTATTTAGGTCACTCGACCACTGAACCACTCGACATGCAGAAGACCTAAAGTCACTCCGCGCAGCAACGGTCGGACGTTTACTCATATACTTAATGATCATTTATAGCACTTTATTACGGACGTTACCTGTAACGCTCTCTCTTTATGTACATTGAACCCTATGTAACGTGGGCGGACTGGGGTCCTGGCGCACTCTATATAAGCCGCCCCCCTCCACTAGCACAAGGGTTCGCACCCTTGTAAACACACACATACATAATCCAGTCGACCGCCTCCGGGCTCCGAGACGTAGGGCTGTTACTTCTTCCGAGAAGGGCCTGAACTCGTAAAACTTGTGTGTACAACTTCGCCATAGCTAGGATCTTGCCTCTCCATACTTACCCCCTATTCTACTGTCAGTCTTAGTACCACGACAGTTGGCGCCCACCGTGGGGCAGGTGTCTTAGTGACTTGTTGGAGAAGTTGCAATTTTTCCGATCCCCATCATCATGGTTTCTAGCGGAGGATTGGCCGAGGGCTGCAAGATCCGTCTCGGCGCGCTCGTGTTCGTCGCCGACGACTCCGCTTGGCTCCAAGAGGCTCCACTCGACGTCGAGGCGCTCCCCGTCCGTGGGGCAACGCACTTTCGCGCGTGCGTCCGCGGCAGCCGTCGACTCAGTATCGGTCGGCTCCTGTGGCATCCTCGCTCCCTGCTGTTCGCTGGCGCAAGCGTTCCGGTCGGTTGTGGCTCCAGCGGTGGGTGAGGCATGCGGTGGCTCGCCAGTCGGCCACCCCACAAGTCGCGGCAATCGAGCCCGACGAAACTCTCTACGGCCTGTTCGACTAGCTCCGTCGAGACGGCATCCGAGTGCGACAACAGTGACCCCACGGCGGAAGTCCTGATGGTCAAGGGACCGTGCAGTCCTCTTGGCTTCCCCCGCGACGTCGGTGGCGATGGCGGAGGCGATCCGTCGCGCGTCCACGAGGAGTACCGCCCCGAGCCCCTCTCTTCGCAGCAGAGGGAAGAGCTTCGCCGCCGTAACATGGATGCACTTCACACTCCTATCGTTGGAGAAACCCCCGAGGCCCGGGCCTTGGAGGAGGCGCACCTGGCCAACTTGGCTGAGCGCACACGACTGGAGAATCTCCAGCACGCACTCGACGAGCGTGCTCGGCAGCGGATTCCTGAGTCCAGTCAACGACAGCTTTTTTCGCCCCCAATTCAGGTATACCGAACTCCGATTCAGAATCTCATAGTTGCAGCCCGAATAGCAGAGTTGATTTAGCCTTCCCAGTCAGAAGCTGGCAGAGGTTTGATGCAGATCCGGGCTTTACTCTGGGCAGCGGGAGAGCAGAACACAGCAGTGTCCCAGTCGCGGAATAGGATTCATAGCAGATCTGTGGTGGCGGACACAGTTCAATCGGCTCACAGTCCAAGATCGCCTCCGAGGCGTGAGGGACGTGGAGATCGGCGAGAACAGTACAGAAACCGTGAACAGGATGATCACCGACTCGACCACGATGATCGTCGTCGAGTGCCCACGCCTCCCCCAAGGAGTGGGTCATACGTGCCTCGGCAACACGATGACAGACGCCCTCATAGTGGTGGGCGAAGGATTCCAGTCGACCCCCGAGAGCCGGGCTTTGATGCGAGATCTATTCTCGTTCAGGGTCTGGTTGACAGGAATAGAGCTCACAGAGAAGGTCATGACAGAGATTATCCGACTGGCAGCAGAGTGCATGTCTCAGGTCCAGAGTGTTTCAGCAGAGCCATCAGGGCTGCAGTGATTTCTCCCAACTTCAGGTTGGCGACTGGAGTCAGCAAGTTCACTGGTGAGTCCAAGCTTGACACTTGGCTTGAGGACTACCGAGTGGCTGTTCAGATTGGCGACGACAATGATGAAGTGGCCATGAAGCACCTTCCTCTGATGTTGGAGGGCTCGGCCAAAGCGTGGTTGAATTAGTTAGCACCTGACAGCATATATAGTTGGGAGGAACTCGCCCGAGTTTTTGTTAGGACCTTTGAAGGTACATGCAAATGGCTGGCAGGGTTAACAGAGTTGCAGTCCTGTGTGCAGAAACCGAATGAAACCTTGAGAGATTATATCCAGAGTTGGATCACGTTGCATCACACAGTGGAGAATGTGTTAGATCACCAAGCAGTTTGTGCCTTCAAGGAAGGTGTCAAGTATCGAGAATTGAACCTGAAGTTTGGTCAAACCGGGGATATGTCTCTGAGTCGGATGATGGAGATTGCCACCAAGTATGCTAATGGTGAAGAGGAGGATCGACTCCGGAGTGGCAAGCACAAAATAGTCGCCCAAGAAACCAGAGGAGGGAATTCCAGTCGGAAGCAGAAGCGCAAAGCCGAGCCAGCTGCTCCTGGTGAGGCCTTAGCCGTGACTCAAGGGAAGTTCAAGGGGAAACCCAAAGGGCCGTGGAACCCCAAGAAAGTGAAAGATCAAGATGGAAATGATGTGTTGGATTTACCATGCCACATTCACACCAAAAAAGATGAAGAGGGTAATTTCATTTACCCTAAACACACCACTCGACAGTGTCGGCTCCTGATTCAGCAGTTCTGAGAGAAACAGCCCAAGGAGAAGGAAAAGGAGTCGGACAAGGGTGAGGATAAGGAAGAAGATGATGATGGTTTCCCCAACGCCAATTCCACTCTGATGATTTTTGCTGATGTTGAGAGCAAAAGTCGACTGAAAGTCATTAACAGAGAAGTGAACATGGTCGCTCCGGCGACGCCCAATTATTTGAAGTGGTCTCAGACTTCCATTACATTCGACCAGTCTGATCACCCAGCGCGCATAGCCACCCCTGGGAGGCAAGCGTTGGTGGTCGACTCAGTTGTCGAAGGCACTCGGCTGACTAAGGTGCAGATGGATGGTGGCAGTGGCCTGAATATCCTTTATGCCGAAACCTTGGAAGGGATGGGCATTCCGATGTCCAAACTTAGTGAAAGCAATATGAGTTTCCATGGGGTTATACCTGGCAAGAAGGCTGTCACTCGGCCAGATCGGCCTCGATGTGGTTT
The DNA here is from genome assembly GCF_002575655.3 of Aegilops tauschii subsp. strangulata. Lineage (NCBI taxonomy): Eukaryota > Viridiplantae > Streptophyta > Magnoliopsida > Poales > Poaceae > Aegilops > Aegilops tauschii. The sequence continues at coordinate 175,892,715 of NC_053039.3, forward strand.
TCGGTGATTCTAAGAATTACCACAAGGAAAAGTTGACATTTGAAGTCGTGAATTTCCAGAGTGCTTATCATGCTATTCTGGGTAGGCCTGCTTATGCACGTTTTATGGCTCGACCATGTTACGTGTACCTCAAATTGAAGATGCCTGGTCCCAGAGGAGTGATCACTATCACTGGCAATCGGCAGAAGGCAGAAGAGTGCTTCCAGAAGGGCTCAAAGATCGCCGATGCACAAATGGCAGTAGTAGAATTGCAAGGGTATCAGAAAAATGTAGATCCGAGTGATTTGCTGCAAGACAAGAAGCCTGCCACAGACTCTGCATTTCAGTCGTCCGGTGAAACGAAGCCGATTCATATTCACCCGACCGATCCCAATGCTGCTCCGACTCACATCTCAACAACACTCGACAGCAAATAGGAAGAAGTGCTCATCCAGTTCCTCCGTGAGAACTGGGACATCTTTGCATGGAAACCTTCTGACATGCCGGCTGTTCCCAGGGGGGCTGGCTGAGCACCGTTTGTGTGTCGACCCAAAAGTGAAACCAGTCAAAGAACATCTTCAACGGTCCGCCGTACAAAAGAGAAAAGCAATTGGTGAAGAAGTGGCTCGGCTCCTAGCAGCTGAGTTCATCCGCGAGATTTACCACTCCGAGTGGCTCGCCAATGTTGTCATGGTCCCCAAGAAGGACGACTCACTTCGCATGTGCATTGACTTCAAGCATATCAATCGGGCCTGCCCGAAAGATCATTTTCCTCTCCCCCGCATCGACCAAATAGTTGATTCGACTGCGGGGTGTGAGCGCTTGTCCTTTTTGGACGCCTATTCCGGGTATCATCAGATCCGACTATATGGACCCGATGAGATAAAAACAACTTTCATCACTCCATTCGGGTGCTTCTGTTATGTCACCATGCCATTCGGCCTCAAGAACGCCGGAGCCACGTTCATGAGGATGATTCAGAAGTGTTTGCTCACTCAAATCAGTCGGAATGTGGAAGCGTACATGGATGACATTGTAGTCAAGTCACTTAAGGGTTCCGACCTGCTGGCTGACCTTGCTGAAACTTTTGCCAACCTCAGAAGGTACGATATCAAGCTTAATCCATCAAAGTGCACATTCAGAGTTCCTGGCGGAAAATTACTCGGTTTCCTCGTTTCCGAACGAGGGATCGATGCTAACCCAGAGAAAGTTGGTGCTATACTCCGGATGAAATGCCCTGTGCGTGTGCACGATGTCCAGAAGCTTACTGGTTGTTTGGCCGCCTTGAGTCGATTCATTTCTCGCCTCGGTGAAAAGGCATTACCTCTTTACCGACTGATGAAGAAGTCTGATAAGTTCGAGTGGACTCCTGAAGCTGATGCAGCGTTCGTAGAGCTCAAAGCCCTTCTTTCCACCCAACCGGTGCTCGCTGCCCCAATCAGCAAAGAGCATTTACTGCTTTACATTGCAGCCACTGGACAAGTTATCAGTACAGTACTCACGGTCGAGCGGGAAGAAGAAGGCAAAGCCTATAAAGTTCAGCGCCCAGTATATTATGTTTCTGAAGTTCTGACTCCATCAAAGCAAAGATATCCACATTATCAGAAGCTTGTTTATGGGATTTACATGACCGCGAAGAAGGTTGCACACTATTTCTCTGATCACTCTATTACAGTCGTCAGCGACGCTCCATTATCAGAGATTTTAAACAACAGAGATGCAACTGGTCGAGTGGCAACGTAGGCGATTGAACTCCTTCCCTTGGATATCAAGTTTGAGGCAAAGAAAGCTATCAAGTCCCAAGCAATAGCAGATTTCCTCGCCGAGTGGATCCAACAGCAATTGCCGACTCAAGTTCACTCGGAACATTGGACCATGTTCTTTAACGGATCCAAGATGCTGAATGGTTCCGGTGCTGGGGTGGTATTGGTATCCCCCCGAGGAGACACGCTCAGATATGTCCTCCAGATTCACTTTGATTCCTCCAACAACAAAGCTGAATATGAAGCACTCCTGTATGGGTTGCGTATGGCCATTACACTCGGCGTCCGTCGCCTCATGGTCTACGGCGACTCAGATTTGGTGGTTAATCAAGTGATGAAGGAGTGGGACGTTAGAAGCCTAGCTATGACTGGTTACTGTAATGCAGTGAGAAAGTTAGAAAAGAAGTTTGAGGGGTTAGAGCTCCATCATATACCTCGACTAAAAAATCAAGCAGCTGATGATTTGGCAAAGATAGGTTCCAAGAGGGAGGCCATTCCCAGCAACGTGTTTTTGGAACACATTCATACACCTTCAGTTCAAGAAGATCCTTTCACTGAAGAGCCCCCGCAGCCTAAGAGTGCTACAGATCCGACTGAAGTAGAAGTCCTAGCCGTGGTCGACTTGATCATGGAGGTTTTGGTCATCACTCCCGACTGGACAGTGCCGTATATTTCATACATTCTCAGGAAGGAACTCCCAGAGGATGAAGAAGAGGCTCGACAGATCGTCCATCGACCCAAAGCCTTTACTGTGATAAGAGGACAGTTTTTCAGAGAGAGATCTACTGGACTCTGCCAGAAATGCATAACACCAGAAGAAGGTCGAGTGATCCTCAATGACATCCACTCGGGGACCCGTGGTCACCATGCGTCCTCTCAGACCATTGTGGCCAAAGCATACCGAGCAGGATTTTACTGGCCACGAGCAAATGAGATGGCAAAAGAAATAGTCGACAACTGTGAAGGTTGCCAGTTTTACTCCAACATGTCTCACAAGCCTGCGTCGGCCCTGAAGACCATTCCACTCATCTGGCCCTTTGCTGTTTGGGGCTTGGATATGGTTGGACCTCTAAGGACTGGTAGGAGCGGCTTTACTCACGTGCTCGTGGTAGTCGACAAGTTCACCAAATGGATTGAAGCCAAGCCTATCAAAAACCTTGAGGCAAGTACTGCTGTCGGCTTCATCAGGGAGTTAACATTTAGATATGGTGTTCCACACAGCATCATCACTGACAATGGGTCAAACTTCGATTCTGATGAGTTCAGAGCCTTATGTGCTTCCCAAGGTACTCGAGTCGACTACGCTTCGGTCGCTCACCCCCAGTCGAATGGACAAGTCGAAAGAGCAAATGGATTGATTCTCAAAGGGCTGAAACCCCGACTGATGCGTGATCTCAAACACACAGCAGGAGCCTGGGTCGATGAAATTCCGTCAGTGCTGTGGGGACTAAGGACAACTCCCAATCGGTCGACTGGCCGAACTCCATTCTTCTTAGTTTATGGAGCTGAAGCTGTACTCCCGAGTGACTTGCTCCACAATGCACCCCGAGTCGAGCTTTTCACATAAGATGAAGCAGAACAGGCACGGCAAGATGCAGTCGATCTCCTGGAAGAGGAAAGAGATGGCTCTGATCCGGTCAACCATCTATCAGCAAGACTTGCGTCGATTTCATGCCAGAAACATGAGGGGTCGGGCATTTCAAGAGGGAGACCTGGTTCTCCGAGTGGATCAGCAGAAACCACACAAGCTCGCTCCTGCCTGGGAAGGTCCCTTCATTGTCACGAGAGTGCTCCACAACAGAGCGTACCACCTCTACAGTGTCGAGCACAAGAAAGATGAGCCGCGCGCTTGGAATGCGGAGCTGCTCCGCCCATTTTATACTTAAGTACTCATTCCATCGAGATGTAATAAGAAATACCTTTGTAGTCTGTTTATCAAAGACAAGAGCTTTACAATCTTCTAAATTGATTGTCGTTGCTTATATTTGTGTCTGAAATCCCCCAGTGGGTGGCTTGGCCACGAATCCGTTTCGCCTAAGTTTAAAAAAATTCCTACCGAGTGGTGAGCAAGCCTCTCACTCGGGGGCTTAGCTGCGAATCCGTTTCGCCTAAGTTTAAAAAAAATCCTACCGAGTGGTGAGCAAGCCTCTCACTCGGGGGCTTAGCTGCAGTCCAGTACTCGCCTAAGTTTGAAAAATCCTACCGAGTGGTGAGAAAGCCTCTCACTCGGGGGTTTAGCTGCAGTCCAGTACTCGCCTAAGTTTGGAAAATCCTACCGAGTGGTCAGCAAGCCTCTCACTCGGGGGCTTAGCTGCTAATCTGTTTCGCCTAAGTTTAAAAAAATCCTACCGAGTGGTGAGCAACCCTCTCACTCGGGGGCTTAGCTGCAGTCCAGTACTCGCCTAAGTTTGAAAAATCCTACCGAGTGGTGAGCAACCCTCTCACTCGGGGGCTTAGCTGCAGTCCAGTACTCGCCTAAGTTTAAAAAGATCCTACCGAGTGGTGAGCAACCCTCTCACTCGGGGGCTTAGCTGCAGTCCAGTACTCGCCTATGTTTAAAAAGATCCTACCGAGTGGTGAGTGTCGGTGTCAAAACCGGCGGATCTCGGGTAGGGGGTCCCGAACTGTGCGTCTGAGGCAGATGGTAACAGGAGGCAGGGGACACGATGTTTACCCAGGTTCGGGGCCTCTCGATGGAGGTAATACCCTACTTCCTGCTTGATTGATCTTGATGATATGAGTATTACAAGAGTTGATCTACCACGAGATTGTAGAGGCTAAACCCTAGAAGCTAGCCTATGGTATGATTGTTGTTGTCCTACGGACTAAACCCTCCAGTTTATATAGACACCAGAGGGGGCTAGGGTTACACAGAGTCGGTTACAAGGGAGGAGATCTACATATCCGTATTGCCAAGCTTGCCTTCCACGCCAAGGAGAGTCCCATCCGGACACGGGATGAAGTCTTGAGTCTCGTATCTTCATAGTCCAACAGTCCGGCCAAAGGATATAGTCCGACTGTCCGAGGACCCCTTAATTCGGGACTCCCTCTATAGCCCCTGAACCAGCCTTCAATGACGATGAGTCCGACGCGTAGATTGTCTTCGGCATTGCAAGGCGGGTTCCTCCTCCGAATACTCCATAGAAGATTTTGAACACAAGGATAGTGTCCAGCTCTGCAAAACAAATTCCACATACCACCGTAGAGAGAACAACATTTCCACAAATCCAATCTGCTAACACATTTTGCAGCATGACATCACACCACGGCCCGGTCATTATTCGAACCGTTTTTCACAACCAGCCACTGCACATATTGCGAGGCGGTTTCCTTGGCATGTCTTGTCGAAGTAGAGATCGTGTCCCCTTATCACGGGATTCTCATCAATACAGGTGTGGGTAACCCAACCGCGCCATCAACTACGGCGCTTGGGGAATAAGCGGTTTTACCAGGCAAGTGGGGAGGCGCAGAATCCCTGCTGCCTTTATAAGGGGTTAAGGACTCCCTTTCGCACCCATGCTTTCTACTTCCCGATTCATTCCCCTCCGCCCAAGCTCCAGCGCCCAAGCGTTCATCTTCTCTGCCCACAAGAGGCCTTCCTAAGATGTCTGGATCCGGAGCAGGAGGCAGATGGATGGCCTCTACCGTCCGAGAGAAGGATATCAAAAAGCTTCGGGAGGCCGGGTACCTGGCCAAGAAAATTAGCCACCGTCTCCCGACGGCGGGACAGGTCGTCCCTACTCGGGAACCCAACGAGAGGGTTGTATTCCTCCCTCACTTTGTCCGTGGGCTAGGGTTTCTCCTCCACCCGTTCGTTCACGGCATCATGTATTACTATGGGATCGATCTTCACGATCTGTCCCCTAATTCCTTCCTCAACATCTCGACATTCATTGTCGTGTGCGAGGCTTTTCTCCGCATCTCGTCGCACTTTGGTTTATGGCTGAAGATTTTTAATGTGAAGCCCAAGGTGGTGGGCGGCGAGCACGCTGAGTGCGGGGGCGCTATGGTGAGCAAGATGCCCAATGTCATATGGCCAACAGGAACCTTTAATGATTCTGTCAAGGAGTGGCAACAGCAGTGGTTTTATATCACTGAGCCGGGCAGCATGGAATGGGCCGCCACTCCCGAGTTTCGATCCGGTGCCCCCCTGCGGCTTACATCCTGGGTCAAGAAGGGCCTGGACTGGTCCTCGTCCGACGAACTATCGGTGCTCCAGATGCGCCTTAAAGACATGGGAGACAAGAACATTGAACTTGTCAATGTAGTCCAGGTGATGTTAGTTCGCCGGATCCTGCCTTGTCAACACCGGACTTGCAATCTATGGGAATTCGATCCGGCCAGGCACCAAACCTTGCGAGAGCTTTTCGGCTCCTCACACAAGGACATCTGGAAGGTGCTTTTCAAGTCCAGCAAATCATGGCCGGACTCCGCCGAGGACCGCGGGTACCAACTGTCCCTCCCTGCAAGTTCGGTAAGCCATCAATTTTTTTATCCGTGTAACCAAAAGGAAGCGCTTAACGTGTTTTATACAACTCTCCCAGGGCTGGACGAAGAAGGCGGAGCGGATCCATTGTCCGGCCCCGCTGCCCGAAGAATCGGCCGTCCCACTTCTGACGAAGATGCTGGTCCCGGCGCCTTACAAGGTGCCGAAGAAGACGACCGAGAAGGAGGCCAAAAAGACCCGAGGCGGCCTTCGTCACCGCGGCACTTCGGACACAATATCCAAAGGCTCTGATGCTTGTTTCGCCTTCGAAGAGGACGACGAGGAGGAGGAAGATGAATCCCCTGCGGGGGAAAAAAAGAAGAGGACGACCTCCGTACACTTGGAGGCCGAGCTGCCCAGAAGGGGAAAGGCTCCTCTTCCGGAGGAGTCCACTGGCGCCGCCGACAGCGGCCCGGCATGGGTGAAGGAAATATGCCCTAGAGGCAGTAATAGAGTATTATATATTTCCTTATATCATGATAAATGTTTATTATTCATGCTAGAATTGTATTAACCGGAAACATAATACATGTGTGAATACATAGACAGAGTGTCACTAGTATGCCTCTACTTGACTAGCTCGTTAATCAAAGATGGTTATGTTTCCTAGCCATAGAGATGAGTTGTCATTTGATTAACGGGATCACCTCATTAGGAGAATGACGTGATTGACATGACCCATTCTGTTAGCTTAGCACCCGATCGTTTAGTATGTTGCTATTGCTTTCTTCATGACTTATACATGTTCCTATGACTATGAGATTATGCAACTCCCGTTTACCGGAGGAACACTTTGTGTGCTACCAAACGTCACAACGTAAATGGGTGATTATAAAGGTGCTCTACAGGTGTCTCCAAAGGTACTTGTTGGGTTGGCGTATTTCGAAATTAGGATTTGTCACTCCGATTGTCGGAGAGGTATCTCTGGGCCCACTCGGTAATGCACATCACTATAAGCCTTGCAAGCATTGTGACTAATGAGTTAGTTGCAGGATGATGTATTACGGAACGAGTAAAGAGACTTGCCGGTAACGAGATTGAACTAGGTATCGAGATACCGACGATCGAATCTCGGGCAAGTAACATACCGATGACAAAGGGAACAACGTATGTTGTTATGCGGTTTGACCGATAAAGATCTTCGTAGAATATGTGGGAACCAATATGAGCATCCAGGTTCCGCTATTGGTTATTGACCGAAGAGGTGTCTCGGTCATGTCTACATAGTTCTCGAACCCGAAGGGTCCGCACGCTTAACGTTACGATGACAGTTATATTATGAGTTTATATGGTTTGATGTACCAAAGGTTGTTCGGAGTCTCGGATGTGATCACGGACATGACGAGGAGTCTCGAAATGGTCGAGACATAAAGATTGATATATTGGACGACTATATTCGGACACCGAAAGTGTTCCGGAGAAGTTTCGGATTAAACCGGAGTGCCGGAGGGTTACCGGAACCCCCCGGGGAAGTACTGGGCCTTAGTGGGCCTTGAGGGGAGAGAGAGGGCAGCAGCCAGGAGGTGGTGCGCCCCCTCCCAGGAGGAATCCTAGTTGGACTAGGAGAGGGGGGCGCAGCCCCCTTTCCCTCTCCCTCTCCCTCTCTTTCCTTCCCCCCTCTTTTCCTAGTTGGACTAGGATAGGGGAGTCCTACTCCTACTAGGAGGAGGACTCCCCCCCTCTCCTTGGCGCGCCTAGGGCAGCCGGCCTCCCCCTTGCTCCTTTATATACGGGGGCAGGGGGCACCTCTAAACACACTTGATATACGATATTTTAGCCGTGTGCGGTGCCCCCCTCCACCATATTAAACCTCGATAATACCGTTGCAGAGCTTAGGCTAAGCCCTGCGTCGGTGGAACATCATCATCTTCACCACGCCGTCGTGCTGACGAAACTCTCCCTCAACACTCGGCTGGATCGGAGTTCGAGGGACGTCATCGAGCTGAACGTGTGTAGAACTCGGAGGTGCCGTGCGTTCGGTACTTGATCGGTCGGATCGTGAAGACGTACGACTACATCAACCGCGTTGTGATAACGCTTCCGCTATCGGTCTACGAGGGTACGTGGACAACACTCTCCCCTCTCGTTGCTATGCATCACCATGATCTTGCGTGTGCGTAGGAAATTTTTTGAAATTACTACATTCCCCAACAGTGGCATCCGAGCCTGGTTTTATGCGTTGATGCTATGCACGAGTAGAACACAAGTGAGTTGTGGGTGATATAAGTCACACTGCTTACCAACATGTCATACTTTGGTTTAGCGGTATTGTGAGATGAAGCGGCCCGGACCGACATTACGCGTACGCTTACGCGAGACAGGTTTCACCGTACGGAGCACTCGTTGCTTAAAGGTGACTGGCGGGTGTCTGTCTCTCTCACTTTAGTTGAACCGAGTGTGGCTACGCCCGGTCCTTGCGAAGGTTAAAACAGCACCAACTTGACAAACTATCTTTGTGGTTTTGATGTGTAGGTAAGAACGGTTCTTGCTAAGCCCGTAGCAGCCACGTAAAACATGCAACAACAAAGTAGAGGACGTCTAACTTGTTTTTGCAGGGCATGTTGCGATGTGATATGGTCAAGACATGATGTGATATAATTTGTTGTATGAGATGATCATGTTTTGTAACCGAGTTATCGGCAACTGGCAGGAGCCATATGGTTGTCGCTTTATTGTATGAAATGCAATCGCCATGTAATAGTTTTACTTTATCACTAAGCGGTAGCGATAGTCGTAAAAGCAATTAGTTGGCGAGACGACAACGATACTACGATGGAGATCAAGGTGTCGCGCCGGTGATGATGGTGATCATGGCGGTGCTTCGGAGATGGAGATCACAAGCACGGTGCTTCGGGGGTGGAGTTCACAAGCACAAGATGATGATGGCCATATCATATCACTTATATTGATTGCATGTGATGTTAATCCTTTATGCATCTTATCTTGCTTTGATTGACGGTAGCATTATAAGATGATCTCTCACTAAAATTTCAAGATAAAAGTGTTCTCCCTGAGTATGCACCGTTGCGAAAGTTCTTCGTGCTGAGACACCACATGATGATCGGGTGTGATAGGCTCTACGTTCAAATACAATGGGTGCAAAACAGTTGCACACGCGGAATACTCAGGTTAAACTTGACGAGCCTAGCATATGCAGATATGGCCTCGGAACACGGAGACCGAAAGGTCGAGCGTGAATCATATAGTAGATATGATCAACATAGTGATGTTCACCATTGAAACTACTCCATCTCACGTGATGATCGGACATGGTTTAGTTGATTTGGATCACGTAATCACTTAGATGATTAGAGGGATATCTATCTAAGTGGGAGTTCTTAAGTAATATGATTAATTGAACTTAAATTTATCATGAACTTAGTACCTGATAGTATCTTGCTTGTCTATGTTAATTGTAGATAAATGGCCCGTGCTGTTGTTCCGTTAAATTTTAACGCGTTCCTTGAGAAAGCTAAGTTGAAAGATGATGGTAGCAATTACACGGACTGGGTCCGTAACTTGAGGATTATCCTCATTGCTGCGTAGAAGAATTACGTCCTGGAAGCACCGCTAGGTGCCAGGCCTCCTGCAAGAGCAACGCCAGAAGTTATGAACGTCCGGCAGAGCAAAGCTGATGACTACTCAATAGTTCAGTGTGCCATGCTTTACGGCTTAGAACCGGGTCTTCAACGACATTTTGAACGTCATGGAGCATATGAGATGTTCCAGGAGTTCAAGTTAATATTTCAAGCAAATGCCCGGATTGAGAGATATGAAGTCTCCAATAAGTTCTATAGCTGCAAGATGGAAGAGAATAGTTCTGTCAGTGAGCATATACTCAGAATGTCTGGGTATAATAATCACTTGATTCAACTGGGAGTTCAACTTCCGGATGATTGCGTCATTGACAGAATTCTTCAATCACTGCCACCAAGCTACAAGAGCTTCGTGATGAACTATAACATGCAAGGGATGGATAAGACAATTCCCGAGCTCTTCGCAATGCTAAAGGCAGCGGAGGTAGAAATCAAAAAGGAGCATCAAGTGTTGATGGTCAGTAAAACCACTAGTTTCAAGAAAAAGGGCAAAGGGAAGAAGAAAGGGAACTTCAAGGAGAACAGCAAGCAAGTTGCTGTTCAGGAGAAGAAATCCAAGTCTGGACCTAAGCCTGAAACTGAGTGCTTCTACTGTAAGCAGTCTGGTCACTGGAAGCAGAACTTCCCCAAGTATTTGGCGGATAAGAAGGATGGCAAGGTTAACAAAGGTATATGTGATATACATGTTATTGATGTGTACCTTACTAATACTCGCAGTAGCACCTGGGTATATGATACTGGTTCTGTTGCTAATATTTGCAACTCGAAACAGGGGCTACAGATTAAGCGAAGATTGGCTAAGGACGAGGTGACGATGCGCGTGGGAAATGGTTCCAAAGTCGATGTGATCGCCGTCGGCACGCTACTTCTACATCTACCTTCGGGATTAGTTTTAGACCTAAATAATTGTTATTTGGTGCCAGCGTTGAGCATGAACATTATATCAGGATCTTGTTTAATGCGAGACAGTTATTCATTAAAATCAGAGAATAATGGTTGTTCTATTTATATGAATAATATCTTTTATGGTCATGCACCCTTGAAGAGTGGTCTATTTTTAATGAATCTCGATAGTAGTGATACACATATTCATAATGTCGAAGCCAAAAGATGCAGAGTTGATAATGACAGTGCAACTTATTTGTGGCACTGCCGTTTGGGTATACTGATGGAATTTTGGAATCACTTGATTTTGAATCACTTGGTACTTGCAAACCGTGCCTCATGGGCAAGATGACCAAAACACCGTTCTCCGGAACTATGGAGAGAGCAACAGATTTGTTGGAAATCATACATACAGATGTATGTGGTCAAATGAATATTGAGGCTCGTGGTGGATATCGTTATTTTCCCACCTTCACAGATGATTTGAGCAGATATGGGTATATCTACTTAATGAAACATAAGTCTGAAACATTTGAAATGTTCAAAGAATTTCAGAGTGAAGTTGAAAATCATCGTAACAAGAAAATAAAATTCCTACGATCTGATCATGGAGGAGAATATTTGAGTTACGAGTTTGGCCTACATTTGAAACAATGCGGAATAGTTTCGCAACTCACGCCACCCGGAACACCACAGCGTAATGGGGTGTCCGAACGTCGTAATCGTACTTTATTAGATATGGTGCGATCTATGATGTCTCTTACTGATTTACCGCTATCGTTTTGGGGTTATGCTTTAGAGACGGCTGCATTCACTCTAAATAGGACACCATCGAAATCCGTTGAGACGACGCCTTATGAACTATGGTTTGGCAAGAAACCAAAGTTGTCGTATCTTAAAGTTTCGGGTTGCGATGCTTATGTGAAGAAACTTCAACCTGATAAGCTCGAACCTAAATCGGAGAAATGTGTCTTCATAGGATACCCAAAGGAGACTGTTGGGTACACCTTCTATCACAGATCCGAAGGCAAGATATTCGTTGCTAAGAATGGATCCTTTCTAGAGAAGGAGTTTCTCTCGAAAGATGTGAGTGGGAGGAAAGTAGAACTTGATGAGGTAACTGTACCTGCTCCCTTATTGGAAAGTAGATCATCGCAGAAATGAGTTTCTGCGACACCTACACCAATTAGTGAGGAAGTTAATGATAATGATCATGAAACTTCAGATCAAGTTATTACTGAACCTCGTAGGTCAACTAGATCAAGATCCGCACCAGAGTGGTATGGCAATCCTGTTCTGGAGGTCATGTTACTAGACCATGACGAACCTACGAACTATGAAGAAGCGATGGTGAGCCCAGATTCCGCAAAATGGCTTGAAGCCATGAAATCCGAGATGGGATCCATGTATGAGAACAAAGTATGGACTTTGGTTGACTTGCCCGATGGTCGGCAAGCCATTGAAAATAAATGGATCTTCAAGAAGAAGACTAACGCTGATGGTAATGTTACTGTCTATAAAGCTCGACTTGTTGCGAAAGGTTTTCGACAAGTTCAAGGGATTGACTACGATGAGACCTTCTCACCCGTAGCGATGCTTAAGTCTGTCCGAATCATGTTAGCAATTGCCGCATTTTATGATTATGAAATTTGGCAAATGGATGTCAAAACTGCATTCCTAAATGGATTTCTGGAAGAAGAGTGTTATATGATGCAACCGGAAGGTTTTGTCGATCCAAAGGGAGCTAACAAAGTGTGCAAGCTCCAGCAATCCATTTATGGACTGGTGCAAGCCTCTCGGAGTTGGAATAAATGCTTTGATAGTGTGATCAAAGCATTTGGTTTTATACAGACTTTTGGAGAAGCCTGTATTTACAAGAAAGTAAGTGGGAGCTCGATAGCATTTCTGATATTATATGTGGATGACATATTACTGATTGGAAATGATATAGAATTTCTGGATAGCATAAAGGGATACTTGAATAAGAGTTTTTCAATGAAAGACCTCGGTGAAGCTGCATATATATTAGGCATTAAGATCTATAGAGATAGATCAAGACGCTTAATTGGACTTTCACAAAGCACATACCTTGACAAAGTTTTGAAGAAGTTCAAAATGGATCAAGCAAAGAAAGGGTTCTTGCCTGTACTACAAGGTGTGAGATTGAGTAAGACTCAATGCCCGACCACTGCAGAAGATAGAGAGAAGATGAAAGATGTTCCCTATGCTTCAGCCATAGGCTCTATCATGTATGCAATGCTGTGTACCAGACCTGATGTGTCCCTTGCTATAAGTTTAGCAGGAAGGTACCAAAGTAATCCAGGAGTGGATCACTGGACAGCGGTCAAGAACATCCTGAAATACCTGAAAAGGACTAAGGATATGTTTCTCGTTTATGGAGGTGACAAAGAGCTCATCGTAAGTGGTTACGTTGATGCAAGCTTTGACACTGATCCGGATGATTCGAAATCGCAAACCGGATACGTATTTACATTGAACGGTGGAGTTGTCAGTTGGTGCAGTTCTAAGCAAAGTGTCGTGGCGGGATCTACGTGTGAAGCGGAATACATAGCTGCTTCGGAAGCAGCAAATGAAGGAGTCTGGATGAAGGAGTTCATATCCGATCTAGGTGTCACACCTAGTACATCGGGACCAATGAAAATCTTTTGTGACAATACTGGTGCAATTGCCTTAGCAAAGGAATCCAGATTTCACAAGAGAACCAAGCACATCAGAAGACGCTTCAATTCCATCCGGGATTTAGTCCAGGTGGGAGACATAGAAATTTGCAAGATACATACGGATCTGAATGTTGCAGACCCGTTGACTAAGCCTCTTCCACGAGCAAAACATGATCAGCACCAAGACTCCATGGGTGTAAGAATCATTACTATGTAATCTAGATTATTGACTCTAGTGCAAGTGGGAGACTGAAGGAAATATGCCCTAGAGGCAATAATAGAGTATTATATATTTCCTTATATCATGATAAATGTTTATTATTCATGCTAGAATTGTATTAACCGGAAACATAATACATGTGTGAATACATAGACAAACAGAGTGTCACTAGTATGCCTCTACTTGACTAGCTCGTTAATCAAAGATGGTTATGTTTCCTAGCCATAGACATGAGTTGTCATTTGATTAATGGGATCACCTCATTAGGAGAATGACGTGATTGACATGACCCATTCCGTTAGCTTAGCACCCGATCGTTTAGTATGTTGCTATTGCTTTCTTCATGACTTATACATGTTCCTATGACTATGAGATTATGCAACTCCCGTTTACCGGAGGAACACTTTGTGTGCTACCAAACGTCACAATGTAAATGGGTGATTATAAAGGTGCTCTACAGGTGTCTCCAAAGGTACTTGTGGGGTTGGCGTATTTCGAGATTAGGATTTGTCACTCCAATTGTCGAAGAGGTATCTCTGGGCCCACTCGGTAATGCACATCACTATAAGCCTTGCAAGCATTGTGACAAATGAGTTAGTTGCAGGATGATGTATTACAGAACGAGTAAAGAGACTTGCCGGTAACGATATTGAACTAGGTATCGAGATACCGACGATCGAATCTCGGGCAAGTAACATACCGATGACAAAGGGAACAACGTATGTTGTTATGCGGTTTGACCGATAAAGATCTTCGTAGAATATGTGGGAACCAATATGAGCATCCAGGTTCCGCTATTGGTTATTGACCGGAGAGGTGTCTCGGTCATGTCTACAGAGTTCTCGAACCCGAAGGGTCCGCACGCTTAACGTTACGATGACAGTTATATTATGAGTTTATATGTTTTGATGTACCGAAGGTTGTTCGGAGTCCCGGATGTGATCACGGACATGACGAGGAGTCTCGAAATGGTCGAGACATAAAGATTGATATATTGGACGACTATATTCGGACACCGGAAGTGTTCCGGAAAAGTTTCGGATTAAACCGGAGTGCCGGAGGGTTACCGGAACCGCCCGGGGAAGTATTGGGCCTTAGTGGGCCTTGAGGGGAGAGAGAGGGCAGCAGCCAGGAGGTGGTGCGCTCCCTCCCAGGAGGAATCTTATTTGGACTAGGAGAGGGGGGCGCAGCCCCCTTTCCCTCTCCCTCTCCCTCTCTTTCCTCCCCCCCTCTTTTCCTAGTTTGACTAGGAAAGGGGAGTCCTACTCCTACTAGGAGGAGGACTCCCCCCCTCTCCTTGGCGCGCCTAGGGCAGCCGGCCTCCCCCTTGCTCCTTTATATACAGGGGCAGGGGGGCACCTCTAAACACACTTGATATACGATATTTTAGCCGTGTGCGGTGCCCCCTCCACCATATTACACCTCGATAATACCGTTGTAGAGCTTAGGCGAAGCCCTGCGTCGGTGGAACATCATCATCGTCACCACGCCGTCGTGCTGACGAAACTCTCCCTCAACACTCGGCTGGATCGGAGTTAGAGGGACGTCATCGAGCTGAACGTGTGTAGAACTCGGAGGTGCCGTGCGTTCGGTACTTGATCGGTCGGATCGTGAAGACATACGACTACATCAACCGCGTTGTGATAACGTTTCCGCTGTTGGTCTACGAGGGTACGTGGACAACACTCTCCCCTCTCGTTGCTATGCATCACCATGATCTTGCGTGTGCGTAGGATTTTTTTTGAAATTACTACGTTCCCCAACAATGGGATCCCAGGGCCCAGCCCCTGGTGAACTCGTAAGTATATAAAATCCGAGTATGTTTTAGGAGTCCAGACTCATCATGGCATAGCATTTTAACCTAAGCCGTATTTTTTGTAGTCCGGCGAGGTCTCGTACCAAACAATCCTCATCAGAGGATTCGTTGAGCTCAGATGTTATGGAGAGCGCGACGTCCCCAAAGGTCCCTTCCTCCAAACAGGTGCATAACACCGAGGCTTCGTCCTAGAAGGACCCCGGCCAAGGAGGAGAGGAAAAGATCGTGAAGGCGGCGCCTGGAGGTCAAACCTCAGGGGCCGGACATATGGGGGAAAAATTCCCATGGGAGCTGACGGCGAGGGCCATCTTGAGTTCGGCTCCTAGCCGGATGTGTTTCCGGAGATCTATACGGCTCCAGAATCAAGCAGGCAGCCCCCCTCAGCTGGAGGGGGCGTGCCTGTTCCATCGGCAACCTCTGTCCAACCAGAGTTGTCGGATGCTTTGTTGGTGGCGCTGAAGAGCACCTCCATCGTTGATGAACACCGTGCCCTTATGGGTGCGGTGATTGAGAAGATTCGGTCAGCTGAGAGTGGACTGAACGAAGCCTGTATCAGCCTTATAAGAGGCTTTGAGGTATTTTTTATGAGTTTTCGAAGAGTGTCATAGTATAGATAGTAGCCCCTGATACTTTGTTCGGTGAAAGAAAGAACCAGGCAGAGGATCGAATTTATGTTCGTAGGAAGACTCATTGAATGACATCTATTTCTCTTCTGTTACAAGCAGGCGTTTGTAGCGGCTGCTGCCTCTCATACTGCGGAGATCTCCAGACTGAATCAAAGTCTGGAGCGGGCCAAAGAAGAACTTGGCCAATTGAAAATGTAGTTAAGAGATAAACAAGGTATGCACAAGTCTTGTTCGCATTTATTGCGAATGAATTTTCAATATGAAATAAGCTTCATGATTTGCGCTAGGGATTGTGACCGAAGTCGAGGCCCTTAAGAAGGCTGTGGTCGAGGCCGAGAAAAAGGCAGCCACAGAGCAGGCTCTTCGTGAGAAGCACGAGGCCAGGGTTATTAAAGCTGAGCAGGAGCTGCAAGAGGCCGTGGGGAAATGCGAGACCTTGGAGGAGAGTTTAATGGAGAAAGAATCCGAACTCACCGAGGCGCATCAGGCCACGAGCGATGCCCGGGTGGAAACCCAAAGCGCCCTGCAGGGGATCCAAGAGGCGAGAAAGATCGCGGCGGGTAAGGCTTTTTCCATGTAAAGCAAGTATTTGAGGGGAAAACTATGTTTCTAATTTTGAATCCGGATTTCTCAGGGGTATTTGCCGAACTACCCCGCAGCATATCAGATGCCGCCCAATTCTACCGAGCCGAAGAAAGGAACACTGCAGATAAGCTCTTCTGGTCGCAGTATTTGGCACCGAATTATCCGGTGCCTTTTGCCGATCAGCTGAAATAGCTGATCGAACTGCATAAGGCGGCGGAACTAGCCATGAAAGATTTGGTTATCCGGCTATGGCCTGCCGAGCCGATTCCAAGCAGCTACTTCGGGCTCGTGAAGCGGCTTGTAAGCGCTTGCCCTCGACTTGACGTCATCAACCGGTCGGTCTGTATAGAAGGTGCGCGAATGGCCTTCGCCCGCGCAAAGGTGCACTGGGGGAAGATGGATGCTGAAAAGCTGATGACCGAAGGACCGCCAGAGGGGAAGGAGCACCGCAAGCCCGAATTATATTATGAGAGTGTCCTAAAAGGATCCTACCTTGCAGCGGAGCTATGCGCTAAGGACATTATACTTCCCTGAATGCCAATCATGTTGTCCTTTGTAATGTTTGAACAAGGTCATTTATTTATTGCCTGTTATATAAAAGTTTACCCTCCTGTGTGGCCGTTTTATATGTTAAACTTGAGAGTTGGCCAGTCGTCGGCTTCTGCCCCCACATAAGAAGTACGAGGGTGTTCGGGATAAACCTAAGCACTCTTTATCCCAGTTTTGGGTCCTTCGAAGGAGGTGCTCAGCACAACGAACCAGGCAATCGGACTATAGGGATTTATCACTCTCACTTAGCCATAGGAGCTTTAGTAAGGTCGGTGCAGCCCCTGGTGTTCGGAAGACCGTACTAGGGGCTCTATAAGCACCTGATCGAAGGAAAAACCGATCCATCGCATGCTGCATTGGTTATGGCATTATGCGGGAGAAATCCTTAAAGATTTTGTGACCTCTCGAATAGCTGACCAGCTCTCGCCGTATCATGACAATCAGTTTTCGGCTTTCTCTACTGAGGTGCTCGTCCGGAAGAACCGGGACACAATCGCAGTAGTTCTCCCAGTGCTACCTTAGCCGATATAGCGGAACAGAAGGTACCAAAACATGGGAGCCGGGCAAACCCAACTATTGACCCAAGACATGATTCGGAGCTGATGCATATAATGCTATAGGTTCGGGGTGCCGAACTTCCATGAAGGTGTTCGGACTTTATTGCCGTGTTATGGGTAAAATGAAGCCCCTGGCATATTTTAAGGCATATCGCTGTGTATGGATGCCACTTGGCAAAAGAATTTCAATAAGAAATAACAGCAGGTAAGTGTCATATAAATCCACATGTTGTATTTGAATAGTACGTCTATGCGTATGAGTACATGTAATGTGATAAAAAAGGAATATGATTGCGGAACCTGCTGAGACCAGGGGGGAAGAAGCTGAGTGCGGATCCGTAGTATAGCCGGATGGTCATTGCGGGGAATGTCTAAGGAATCCCTTGCACGTTCAAGCTGCCTCCGTATAGCCCGTCCTGGTCGGCGCAAAGGTGAACCTGCGAAGGAAATGAAATAAATGTTTGCGTGCCGGAGAGCGGTGGAGCCGCTGAGTGCGGCCTGTCCTGGCCTTCGCCGGAGTGTTTAATTGAGCTCTGGACGAGCCGGGCTATCCTGCCGCGAAGTAGTTCGGAGTCCCTTGACGGTGTCCGGGAGCCTGGACATCGACTCGAGGTTCGGCTGCAAGGTGCTGCTCGTTGCTTCTGCTGCGAAGGCAGGAGTGTACTTGTTGGTGCCGAGGGAAGGTTCGGCCTTGCCATTAACAGTGATGACGCCGCGTGGACCGGGCATCTTGAGCTTACGGTAGGCATAATGTGGCACCACGTTGAATTGAGAAAACGCGGTTCGTCCGAGCAGTGCCTGATAATCACTGCGGAAAGGGACGATTTCGAAGATTAACTCTTCGGTACGGTAATTTTCTGGTGATCCGAAGACTACCTCAAGGGCAATGGAGCCTGTACAGCTGACTTCCACACCTGGTATAATGCCTCTGAAATTGGCTTTAGTGGGTTTGATCACCGAATGATCGATGCCCATCTTGCGCACTGTGTCCTGGTAAAGCAGATTTAGACTGCTGCCTTCGTCCATAAGGACTCGAGTGAGGTGGAACCCGTCAATTATTAGGTCGAGGACTAGTGCGGTTGGATTGCCCTGATTGGCGTTAACCGGATGATCCGTGCAGTTGAAGGTGACCGGCCCTAGTTTATATTGTGGGATGACTAGTTCCATTAAGTCGGCATCCCTAAGGGTGCATATTCGGTTCGAGTTGGGAATTTGGGTGGTATTTACCACATTCACCGATTGAATATGCTGGGGAAATTTCTTTTGCCCTCATGTGTTCGGTGATCTGGGCTCTTCGTCGCCATCATCGCTTTGAGACCCCGCTTCTCCGTTTTTGGCGCCTGACCTGCCGGCTTGTTTGAAGACCCAGCATTCTCTGTTGGTATGGGTGGCTGGCGTTCCTGGCGTGCTATGAATTTGGCATTGGCGATCGAGTATGCGGTCCAGACTGGATGGACCCGAATTGTTATTTTTGGGTGGCCCTTTCCGCTGACCAGATTTTGAGCCCCTAAACCCAGCATTAACTGTCGTATTTTCAGCGTTTTCACCATATTTGTGGCGCTTGTGTTTGTTGCGTCGTGGTTTGCCGTTGCTATCCCTGACCTCTGATGTGCCAGGTTTGCTTTCTGTATTGTTACTACGAGCCAACCAGCTATCTTCACCCGCGCAAAAGCGGGTCATAAGTGACGTGAGGGCAGCCATGGATTTTGGCTTCTCTTGGCCGAGGTGCCGGGCGAGCCACTCGTCACAGATGTTATGCTTAAATGCCGCTATGGCCTATGCATCCGGACAGTCGACAATTTGGTTCTTCTTAGTTAGGAACCGGGTCCAGAATTTCCTGGCCGATTCCCCTGGCTGCTGAGTTATAAGACTTAAATCGTCAGCATCCGGCGGTCGCACATAAGTGCCTTAGAAATTGTCCAGGAATGCATCTGCCAGGCTCTCCCAGCTTCCGATGGAGTTTGCCGGCAAGCTATTGAGCCAATGCCGAGCTGGACCTTTGAGTTTTAGCGGGAGATACTTGATGGCATGTAAATCATCCCCGCAGGCCATGTGAATGTGGACGAAGAAGTCTTCTATCCATACCGCGGGGTCTGTGGTACCATCATATGATTCAATGTTTACGGGTTTAAACCCTTCTCGGAATTCGTGGTCCATTACTTCATCAGTGAAGCATAGGGGGTGTGCGGCGCCTCTGTGCCGGGCTATATCATGACGCAGTTCATGCGAGTCTTGTCTGCTGTATTTGGCCCGGCCAGACTTGCTTTTAGCATATCCGGCGTGACGGTCGTCGTCCCGCATTGGGGCGCGCCCCCATGATCCGTAGAGCGAATCTTGCATGTTTTGCTTTGTTTTCCAATATGTCTCGTAGGTTCCGCGTGTTATCTCTGGCCTTGGTATTTTTGTTTGAATGACGGCGGGGTGCGGGCTGGACTTCGGGCTGATGAGCCTCTCTGTCTCGGCCACGAGGTGGCCGATCAGCCGCATCATACGCTGGTGATGTAGATTTCAATTCTTCCTCCTCGAGTTCGGGTAGCAACCTGCGCTTTGGGTACCTCTGGGTTGGGCGCTCGAGTTCGTATTCCTCGGCCGCCAGGACTTCAGTCCATCTATCCGCTAGCAGATCTTGATCAGCTCGAAGCTATTGTTGCTTTTTCTTCAGGCTGTTTGCTGTGGCTATAAGCCGATGCTTGAAGCGCTCCTGCTCGACGGGATCCTCAGGCACGATAAATTCTTCGTCGCCGAGGCTCACCTCGTCTTCGGAGAGAGGCATGTAATTTTCATCCTCTGATTCTCCGTCCGCTGCCTATTCCGCAGGGCTAGCTTGTTCATCCTCCCGCTCGAGGTCTGGCTGGAGGGGATTATCGTCGTCTTCGGCACTATCCGGAGCGTTATTGTCTCTTGTGCCGGTATCGCTGCTTTTGCTATGGCGAGACTTAGAGCGGCGCCGTGGACGTCGGTGCTTGGATTGCTTCTTGGAGGGATTATCCTCCGTTGTCTTATCGCCATTCCCTTCTTTGGGGGTGTCCACCATGTATATGTCATATGATGAGGTGGCGGTCCAGCGCCCTGTGGGCGGTGGTTCTTGTTCGTCTCCTGCATCGTCGTCCATACCGTCGATGTCTTCGGAGCCGAAGTCGAGCATGTCTGTTAGATCGTCGACAGTGGCTACTAAGTGGGTGGTGGGTGGGGAGCGAATTTCTTCGTCGTCCACATCCCATTCTAGCCGGACATAGTTCGTCCAAGGGTCTCCTGATGGGGAGAGAGACCTCAACGAGTTTAGCACGTCGCCAAGGGCGAGTGCTGAAAGATATCCGCGGAGGTAAACTCCATGATCGGTGCCCAATCGGATTCGATAGGCACGGACGCAGGCGGCTCGGAGCCCATGGCCGGGGACGAATCCAAGGGTTCGGCAACACGGGTCTCATAAGAGGTGAAGTCAGTATTCGGCTCTATCACCACTGAGTGTGCGGCCTCCGTGGCGGGGTCCATCCTCCCGTCCTCAGATGGCGCAATTTGTTCCGGATTGAGGGCCGGAGTAGTTGCAGGTGTGATCTCCCGAACACTGTCCGACGGCAGAGCTAAGTCATGCTCGTCGTGATTGTGCGGCGCACCTGACATGGGCTCGAATCCGTCGAAGATCAAGTCTCCATGGATGTCGGCAGTATAGTTCAAGTTTCCAAACCTAACCTGATGGCTAGGGGCGTAGCTCTCGATCTGCTCCAGATGGCCAAGCGAGTTGGCCTGCAGTACAAAGCCGCCGTATACGAAGATCTATCCGGGGAGGAAAACCTCACCCTGGATCGCATCGTTGCCGATGATCGAAGGAGCCATCAAGCCTTATGGTGACGGCACAGTGGAACTCTCAATGAAAGCACCAATGTAGGTGTCAAAACCGGCAGATCTCGGGTAGGGGGTCCCGAACTGTGCGTCTGAGGCGGATGGTAACAGGAGGCGGGGGACACGATGTTTACCCAGGTTCGGGCCCTCTCGATGGAGGTAATACCCTACTTCCTGCTTGATTGATCTTGATGATATGAGTATTACAAGAGTTGATCTACCACGAGATCGTAGAGGCTAAACCCTAGAAGCTAGCCTATGGTATGATTGTTGTTGTCCTATGGACTAAACCCTCCAGTTTATATAGACACCGGAGGGCGCTAGGGTTACACAGAGTCGGTTACAAGGGAGGAGATCTACATATCGGTATTGCCAAGCTTGCCTTCCACGCCAAGGAGAGTCCCATCCGGACACGGGACGAAGTCTTGAGTCTCGTATCTTCATAGTCCAACAGTCCGGCCGAAGGATATAGTCCGGCTGTCCGAGGACCCCTTAATCCGGGACTCCCTCAGTGAGCAAGCCTCTCGCTCAGGGGCTTAGCTGCGAATCCGTTTCGCCTAAGTTTAAAAAAAATCCTACCGAGTGGTGAGCAACCCTCTCACTCGGGGGCTTAGCTGCAGTCCAGTACTCGCCTAAGTTTGAAAAATCCTACCGAGTGGTGAGCAACCCTCTCACTCAGCGGCTTAGCTGCGAATCCGTTTCACCTAAGTTTGAAAAATCCTACCGAGTGGTGAGCAAGCCTCTCACTCGGGGGCTTAGCTGCAGTCCAGTACTCGCCTAAGTTTGAAAAATCCTACCGAGTGGTGGGCAAACCTCTCACTCGGGGGCTTAGCTGCAGTCTAGTACTCGCCTAAGTTTGAAAAATCCTACCGAGTGGTGAGCAAGCCTCTCACTCGGGGACTTAGCTGTAGTCCAGTACTCACCTAAGTTTGAAACTCATTCCTATCCGCAAGGACGACGAGGTGCAGGTCGACTGCAACCTTCTCCTCGGAGCTACGCCACAAGTACAACGTACGCTCCATCCCCATCCGCAAGGACGACGAGGTGCAGGTCGACTGCAACCTTCTCCTCGGAGCTGCGCCACAAGTACAATGTACGCTCCATCCTTATCCGCAAGGACGACGAGGTGCAGGTCGACTGCAATCTTCTCCTGGGAGCTGCGCCACAAGTACAATGTACGCTCCATCCTTATCCGCAAGGACGGCGAGGTGCAGGTCGACTACAACCTTCTCCTCAGAGCTGCGCCACAAGTACAACGTACGCTCCATCCCTATCCGCAAGGACGGCGAGGTGCAGGTCGACTGCAACCTTCTCCTTGGAGCTGCGCCATAAGTACATAGCTGTATCTCAAGTACAAAGATAATTCCGAGTGAAGAGCAAATTCCACTCGAAGGCAAACACAAGCATATTCAGAGATAAACCAAGTTCAGATAAATCCTAAAGTTCCGGACGACGGATCAAAAGGACTCGAGCATCAAGCCCGAAGAAGTTTAACGATTACACAATCACTCGGCATTCCGAGGCAAATAAAGGTGGAGCATAATGTTTCTCGGTCATGCATCAGGAGAAGGACTGGCTGGGTCGCAGAAACTGTCAAGGTCTATGCTGTCTGCAATGCGAGTGGTGGCGTCAAGGAAAGTGTCCATGAAGGACTGGAAAATGTGCCTCTTTGTGTTAGCAACCTTGAGCTCCGCCAGCTTGTCTTATTTGACGTCTTTGCAGTGCACTCGGACTAGGGACAACGCGACATCAGCGCCACAGCAAGCAGATGACTTCTTCCATTCTTGCACTCGGATAGGTATTTGATTCAGTCGAGCAATCAGAGACTCGAGGTCTTGAGACATTTCCGCCTGAGGCCAGAGTTCAGCGTCAACCCGAGTCATTGCTGCCTTTAGGCGGGCAAGATAAGCAACCGCGCTATCCATACGAGATTCCAGCCGCTGCACGTTCATCGCAACATCATCCTTGACTGGACAATTTATGGGATCGAGACCCGTCTCGACCCGCCCAGTTTCTGCTTCAAAGTCCTGACAAAGCTCTGAACAGTTGAGTAAAGGGTGAGTCGACGGTATAATCAGGCCTGACAGTCGACCGTAATAAGTCAGTCAATCATCAGTACCTTCAAGTTTTAGGACCAGCTTTGCAGCAAGCTGGCCCAGATAAGACTCCAACTCGCCCTTCTTGGCCTTGAGGCTCCCAAGCTCGTCAGCCAGCTTGTCCTTGTCTTTCTTCAGTCGCTCGACCTCCCGACTGGCGTCAGAAACAACAGTCTTCAGTTTGGAGTTCTCTTCTTCTAACTTGCCGACTGAAGCAAGCTTCTTGTCATCAAGCATCGTTTTCTCTCGCGCTTCCTTCTGTGCAGCAGCAAGATCCAGATCCTTCTTCTCCAAAGCCTGCTTCATTTTCTCTAAAGAAATAACATTCTTCAGACGGGCTTGGAGTTGACGGTTTTCACTACATACATCTGCTCGAGTGGAGTCACTCGGTTCAAAAAATGGAAAGGAAAAGTGCCAGCAGTGAGATAGATAGTTGACGATTGGTTACCTCCCATGGCAGCTACTTCATCACGAGCAGTCTTGAGATTCTTCTTGGCCAATTCCAGATCAAGGTTCAGGCTGATTTGCTGCTTGTTCATTGTAGAAAGCTGAGCTCCAAGATCACAAGATTTCTGCAGTATAAGCCATATCAGTCGACTGAGATAAAAAGACATCACAGTGATAGCTACTCTAAGACTACCGCCGAATCAAACATTCAACGGCAGTCTCGGGGACTACACCCAGTGGGTGCACTTAGCGTGCCCCCACTAGTTTGAATAAACACTCGACATGGTCTGCCCAGCGCGAGTTAAAAAAAAGCAGTTCTCAGACCATAGTCGACTGCCCGCAGTCAACCACGGTCTCGGGGACTACACCCAGTGGGTGCACTTAGCATGCCCCCACTGGTTCTGGTTTCATTCGACCTGGTCCGTCCAGACCGAGTGACAAAATTCAGATTCTCAGACCACAATCGACTGCCCGCAGTCAACTATGGTCTCAGGGACTACACCCACTGGATGCACTAAGAGTGCCCCCACTAGTTCATAGATTCAATCCAAGACGACTCCAATTGACTTGTGCAACTTCAAAACAGTCACACCCCAGTGGGTGATCGGACGAGAAATATGATCAATCGGAGATCAACTAACCTGGACATTGGTCTGCAGAGCAGCTCCGGCGTTGAAGGCCACCTGACTGGCCTCATGCACCACTTTCATTTGCCCCATCACAAGGTTCAACTGAAGAAGAGCTTCTTTGGCGGCAACCGGTGGGTCGTCCGGGGTTTGATACACAGTGAAAAGCGATGACGGCAGAGCAGTCGGAGCAGCCGCTGGGTCTGATGCGTGGAGCTGTATTGGTGCAGCAGAAGTCTGAGCAGCCGATCCTGATGGACAATCAGTCGACAGCGGGATAGCGAAAGTGACGTTGGTACGAGCCAGATCTGTCGATCGCTCGACTGCCGTCCCAGGCATTACAGTCGACTGAGGAACCTGGGCCTCAGGCGCTTTCCCGCTCAGTTCCTTGTCCCTCCTCCTCCTTCCCCTCAACGGTACTTCTTCTTCATCGTCTGGGAGCACAACAACGTCCCGTGGAGCTGCAACAAACAGAGAAAGTCAAAGAGATAGCTGACAAACAATCCAGTCGTCCAAATAAATTCGAGTCGGGCAGACTTACTGGCTTTGGAGGTAGCTGCATCGTCGGTTTCCTCGTCGTCTGGGGTCTTGTCGATATCCATATCAGTCGCGGCCGAGGCCGGGCTGTAAAGGTTGATCATCCACTCGATCAGTACAAGAAAATCAGTCGGAACAAGAAAATATGGAAGAACATTTACCCAAAAGCAACAGGGACGTCCATCTTGATTCTAGGCAAGGTCTTCCGAGCCTTCGAAGGATTGATCTTGGGCTGCTTGGTGACCTTCTCAGCCAATTCTGGAGTCGAAGACCGAGCGCGCTTTTGAGATGGAGCACTCGAGGCCACAGCCTTGCCGCGCCTGCCCGCGGGATCATGGTGCTGCTTGGATCGATGTTCGGAACGAGGTGGTGAGTCAGCTACCTCCTCATCGTCCGACTCATCGCTCTCATCTTCATCATCGTCGGCTGGTGACTCCCACTCACCGCTCTCCTCCGCGCTGTCCTCGCCCTCATGGTCCTGCTCCAGAGCTTGTTCGCCATTGGGCATTGAGTACATCTCTATGTAAATCTACAAAACAAGGAGCCGAGTGGAAATCAGTCGGATCAACAAACGGTCAGAAAACACATCCAAAATCAATCAGTTGTACTGGCCAAACCTTGTCTGGCTGGTTGCTGTCGCAGAAGGGGTTGACTCTCCTGGCGCCCCTGGGGTTGTCCTTGTTCCCGGTGATGCCCCTCAGCCATTGGGCCACTGTTTTTGCCGCCACCTCCTCCGGATGAACCCGAGTGGTGTCGCCAGCCCCGGAGTACATCCACATGGAGTGGTCACGAGCTTGGAGTGGTTGAATGCGCCAACTGAGGAACACCTCCAACAGATCCATGCCGGTGACACCTTGGTTGATCAGTTGAACTACTCTCTCGACCAGCATGCCCGTCTCTGCCTTCTCCACGGCGGTCACTTTCAACAAAGATGGAGTCTGAACACGATCAAAAGAGAAAGGGGGAAGTCCAGTCGACTGGCCTGGGGTCACGATATCCTGGCAATAGAACTAGGTCGACTACCAGCCCCTGACCGACTCAGGAAGAGTCATCGAAGGGAAGGAACTCCTTTTCCTCTTCTGGATGCCCAGACCCCCACACATCTAGATGACATGGGTTTTCTCGTCGTTCGAGTTCGCTTTCTTCACTGTTTGGGAGCGGATGGTCAAAATGTGCTTGAAAAGACCCCAGTGCGGTCGACACCCCAGGAAATTCTCGCACATGGACACGAATGCAGCAAGGTATGTGATGGTGTTGGGAGTAAAATGATGGAGTTGAGCCCCGAAGAAATTCAAGAAACCTCAAAAGAAGGGGTGTGGAGGAAGCAAGAAGCCGCGGTCAACGTGAGTGGCGAGTAGAACACACTCACCCGGTCGCGGCTGCGGCTCCGTTTCCCCCTCCGGCAGCCGCGCAGACTCGTGGTCGATCAGCCCTAACTCAGACATATCGTCCAAGTCTTCCTGCCAAAGTGAGGATCGGATCCAATCTCCCTGGATCCAACCCGACGGCAGCCCCGAGCGCGATGAAGATCCCCGATTCGTCTTCTTGCTTTTCGCCGCCCCCGTCGCCTTCTTCACGTGTTCCAGCGCTGCCGTTTTCTCCTTCCCCATGGCGGCGGAGCAGCGGTGTCGAGAGCGGAGAAGTTGAACGAGGAGCAAGAGGAAGAAGAAGGAGAATGGGCACGCACAGTGCGGACGCCTCGGCCTCGCCGCTTTTAAAGGCCTACTTCCGAATGGCTGACGCGTGGGCCCGGGCAATCCTGTCAAATCCCTTAACAGTCGCACATGGGATATGTGGCGAAAAAGGTGGCGCGAAAATCGAAATGTCCTATTTATCTACTCTGCTTACCATGGCGCGCTCCGCTTGGCGCGCTTCCACCAAAATTTCGAATCCCGCGAAATCAGGGATCCTCTACAACCGATCACGCCAAAGATTCCATGTCAAAGATAACACTCGATGGGTGACGTTATAAAAATCAGTCAGCAATTTCTGAATCGATCAAGGCGACTGAAACAAAGCCGAAGTTCCAACAACTAGCCTCCATTTGAAGATGAAAGCAAGAGTCAAAGCAAGGTCAAACTTCAACCTTGTTTTCACTCGAACCTCAGTCCATTCGGGGGCTAATGATGAGGACATAGACCTGGGGTAGGGTAATAGGCCTGACCTATACGTCCTACCTAAGGTCCTTGTCCTAGAAGCAAAGAAGTTCAAGAGTAAATAGAGGGGGCCCAACAAAGGTGTCGAGTGCAATCCACTCGACCTACCATTCACTCGGAGACCCCTCCTTATTTAGGTCACTCGACCACTAAACCACTCGACGTGCAAAAGACCTAAAGTCACTCCGCGCAGCAACGGTCGGGCGTTTACTCATATACTTAATGATCATTTATAGCACTTTATTATGGACGTTACCTGTAATGCTCTCTCTTTATGTACATTGAACCCTGTGTAACGTGGGCGGGCTGGGGTCCTGGCGCACTCTATATAAGCCGCCCCCTCCACTGGCACAAGGGTTCGCACCCTTGTAAACACACACATACATAATCCAGTCGACCGCCTCCAGGCTCCGAGACGTAGGGCTGTTACTTCTTCCGAGAAGGGCCTGAACTCGTAAAACTCGTGTGTACAACTTCGCCATAGCTAGGATCTTGCCTCTCCATACTTACCCCCCTATTCTACTGTCAGTCTTAGTACCACGACAGAAACGACATGTATTGTATTGTTGCCATCGAGGATAAAAAGATGGGGTTTATATCATATTGCATGAGTTTATCCCTCTACATCATGTCATCTTGCTTAAAGCGTTACTCCATTCTTATGAACTTAGTACTCTAGATGCATGCTGGATAGCGGTCGATGTGTGGAGTAATAGTAGTAGATGCAGGCAGGAGTCGGTCTACTTGTCACGGACGTGATGCCTATATTCATGATCATACCTAGATATTCTCATAACTATGCTCAATTCTATCAATTGCTCGACAGTAATTTGTTCACCAACCGTAATACTTATGCTATCCTGAGAGAAGCCACTAGTGAAACCTATGGCCCCCGGGTCTATTTTCCATCATATAAGTTTCCAATCTATTTTTATTTTGCAATCTTTACTTTTTATCTTTATCATAAAAATACCAAAAATATTATCTTATCATCTCTATCAGATCTCACTTTTGCAAGTGGACGTGAAGGGATTGACAACCCCTTTATCGCATTGGTTGCAAGGTTCTTATTTGTTTGTGTAGGTGCGAGGGACTTGAGCGTGGCCTCCTGCTGGATTGATACCTTGGTTCTCAAAAACTAAGGGAAATACTTACGCTACTTTGCTGCATCACCCTTTCCTCTTCAAGGGAAAACCAAGGCAGTGCTCAAGAGGTAGCAAAAGACTCGGAAGGCCTTGCCAAAGATCAAAGTGGACGTCGCCGTTGCCTCTGCGTAAGTATTTCGCTTCATCACTTTGCTTTCGCGTCGTTCGGGAACTTTTGTACTTCAGTCGACTCATTCTCAATCCTGACCAAACAAATCCTGAAACTTGCAGTGCTGCTACTTCTGGGACTTCCATTTACAAGGATGAAGATGATGAGGAAACTGAAGATTTGGCCACTTCTAAAGCAGGTATGACTTCTGCCATCTTGCCTTCATTTTGTCAATTGATTTATCAGTCGACTGAAGCTTTGTGGTCAAGTCTTTGCAGCGTCGCAGAATGTTATCGAACATCTAGACGATGATGAAGATATGCCCAACAAGCCTACAGGAAGGAAGAGCAGGACCTCGAGCAGGAGGGTGCCAGCCAGCATGGTACCTCAGACGACGTCAGTGCTAGAACCAGTGATCCAGCAGTCCGGAGACCTCAATCGAGCTTCTGTTACTTTTGCCGATCATGTGTCGAGTGAACATCCTTCGGCGTTGACTGTCCAAGTCCCTGCTTCGTCCGTGCAAATCCATGCTTCAGATCCTCAAGCTGCTGCGACTGTTCCACTTACCCCACTTTTCGCCACCCATCATGTCCCAGAGGACCTAGTGAGCGCTGCCAAGGAAGCTATACGCCAGGCAGGCCTTATGATGGAGCAGATGAAAGTGGTGCGCGAGGCCAGTCGGGCTGCCTATGACGCCAGCTCAGCACTCCAGACCAACGTCCAGGTTAGCTGATTTCCAACTGATCTTCCATCTTGATGCTTGTTCTGTTAGGATATGTTACCCGACAACCTTTAATGTGCATCTATTGTCAGTCTGCACCTTGCATCCATACACCCACTAGGCGTTTCAACTTTCGCTGAGTAATTTTTCCACTTGAGTCGACTAGGTCGTGTCGATTGTATCTTTGAACTAGTGGGGGCACGCAGAGTGCACCCACTGGGTGTAGTCCCCGAGGCCGTCGTCGAATGTGTGATTCGGCGGGGGTCTTGATAAAAATGTCTTTTTACAGTTCTTCCACCCGATCTAGACATGTCTTGTCAAGTGGAATATGGACCAGTGGGGGCACGCCAAGTGCACCCACTAGTTGTAGTCCCCGAGACCATAGTCGACTGCGGATAGTCCGCTGTGGTATGAGAATAATTGTTGCTCTTTTTTTCCGGCTGGACGGACCAAGTCGATTGGAAAGTCGAACCAGTGGGGGCATGCTAAGTGCACCCACTGGGTGTAGTCCCCGAGACTACTGTTGAATGTATGATTCGACAGTAGTCTTAGAACTCTTTTTGTCGTATCGAATTGAACTTGTGTTTTATCGCTCGGAAGCAATCAAATCTTTGTTCCTGTCGACTGATTGTCCACTGACTACAGAGATCTTGTGAGCTCGGGGATCGATTTGCTGACTTGGAGCTGAAACAGATTCAGCTCAACCTTGATCTGGAACTGGCCAAGCAAAATCTGCACAAGGCTAAGGATGAAGCAGCTGCTATGGGAGGTAATAACTTGTCGACTGTTTGCTTTGTCGGCTTTACTTTTCGCCTTTTGAACCGAGTGACTCCACTCGAACATATGTGCGTAGTGAAAACAGACAACTCCAAGTTCGACTGAAGAATGTTATTTCTTTAGAGAAAACGAAGCAGGCGCTGGAGCAGAAGGACATTGAACTTGCCGCAGCTCAGAAAACGGCGCGGGAAAGAACTGAACTTGCCGACAAGAAGCGGGCTTCAGTCGTCAAGATAGAGAAGAGAACGCCAAACTGAAGACTGCCATCAGCAAAGCCAACAAAGAAGTCGTGCAGCTGAAGAAGGACAAGGTGGCTCTGACCGACAAAGTTGGAGACCTTACTCAGAAGAGGGGTGAGCTGGAGGTTTATCTGGGAGGACTCGCCAAGAAGTTGTTCCTTATGCTTGAAGGTACTTTTTCTTGTCCGACTGATTTGCCACTTTCGACTCTTTACATGACCGTCGACTCATCATTTCTCTGTGCGTACAGAATTCTGTCAAAACTTCGAGGAAGAGACTGGGAGGATTGAAACGACCTTGGACCCTATCAACTCCCCTGTTAAGGATGAAGCTGCCATCAACGTGCTCCGACTGGAATCTCGCCTCACTAGTGCCATGGACTATCTCGCACGATTGAAGGTGGCGGTGTCGTGGATCGATACGGCGCTCTGGCCAAGGGTGACATTCCAAAATGACCTCGAGTCTCTGATGACTCGACTCAACGAGATTCCCGGTCGAGTGTTGGAGTGGAAGAAGTCATCTGCCCGATGTGGTGCTGATGTGGCTCTGTCTCTGGTTCGCGTCCACTGCAAAGAAGCCAAGGAAGAGAAGCTAGCAGCGCTCAAAGTTGCCAACACTAAGAAGCTTCACTTCGAGTCGGTCATGGAGACCTTCCTCGAAGCAGTCACTCGTATTGCAGACGGAATTGACCTGGACGAGTTCGTCGAGCCTGCCAGCCCTCCCCCTGCGGAGTAAACAAACTTTATGCTCTGATTAAATTTGCCTCGAATGCCGAGTGATTTTGTAATCGTTAAACTCCTTCGGGCCTGATGCCCAAGAACTTTTATCTTCGGTTCTGAACCTTGCGAGACTTATCTGAACTTGGTTTTTCTTTGAATATGCTTGTCTTTGTCTTTGCTGCTTTTGAATCTCTTGACTCCGAGTGAAACTAGATTCTTCACTCGGAACTGCCATTGGATTTGTGACGCAGCTCTGACGAAAGGGTTGTGGGCATGAGCATTAGGTGCCGCACACGACCTGCACCTCGTCGTCTTTGCGGATCAGGATGGAGCGCACATTATACTTGTGACGCAGCTCCGTCGAGTGGGTCATGGACAAGAGCACTAGGTGTTGTGCATGACATGCACCTCGTCGTCCTTGCGGATCAGGATGGAGCGCACGTTGTACTTGTGACGCAGCTCCGTCGAGTGGGTCATGGATAAGAGCACTAGGTGTTGTGCACGACCTGCACCTCGTCGTCCTTGCGGATCAGGATGGAGTGCATGTTGTACTTGTGACGCGGCCACTAGGAGTGGTTTTTATCTTAGGCGAGTACGAGACTGTAGCTAAGCCCCCGAGTGAGAGGGTTGCTCTTCACTCGGTAGGATTTTTAAAACTTAGGCGAGTACAAGACTGCAGCTAAGCCCCCGAGTGAGAGGGTTGGTCTTCACTCGGTAAGATTTTTTTTAAATCTTAGGCAAGTACAGGACTGCAGCTAAGCACCCGAGTGAGAGGGTTGCTCTTCACTCGATAGGATTTTTAAAACTTAGGCGAGTACAGGACTTCAGCTAAGCCCCCAAGTGAGAGGGTTGCTCTTCACTCGGTAGGATTTTTTAAAATCTTAGGCGAGTACAGGACTGAAGCTAAGCCCCCAAGTGAGAGGGTTGCTCTTCACTCGGTAGGATTTTTAAAACTTAGGCGAGTACGGGACTGCAGCTAAGCCCCCGAGTGAGAGGGTTGCTCTTCACTTGGTAGGATTTTTAAAACTTAGGCAAGTACAGGGCTGCAGCTAAGCCCCCGAGTGAGAGGGTTGCTCTTCACTCGGTAGGATTTTTTTAAATCTTACGCGAGTACAGGATTGCAGCTAAGCCCCCGAGTGAGAGGGTTGCTCTTCACTCGGTAGGATTTTTAAAACTTAGGCGAGTACAGGACTGCAGCTAAGCCCCCGAGTGAGAGGGTTGCTCTTCACTCGGTAGGATTTTTAAAACTTAGGCGAGTACGGGACTACAGCTAAGCCCCCGAGTGAGAGGGTTGCTCTTCACTCGGTAGGACTTTTTGAAACTTAGGCGAATCAGGTTCGCAGCTAAGCCGCCCACTGGGGGTTTTTGAACACATGCGTATGTAACAGCAATCATTTAGGAGACGGGAAAACTGCATCTTTGATAAACAAACTGAAAGGTAGTTCTTATTACATTTCATCAGTCCGAATGCTTAAGTATAAAAATGGCGGAGCAGCTCCGCATTCCTAGTGTGTGGCTCGTCTTTCTTCTGTTCCACATTGTAGAGGTGATACGCTCCGTTGTGGAGCACCTTGGTGATGATGAAGGGACCTTCCCAAGCAGGAGCAAGCTTGTGAGGTCGTTGCTGATCCACTCGGAGCACAAGGTCTCCTTCTTGAAATGCTCGACCTCTCATGTTTCTGGCATGGAATCGACGGAGGTCTTGCTGATAGATGGTCGACCGGATCAAGGCCATCTCTCTCTTCTTCCAGAAGGTCAAGAGCATCTTGCCGAACCTATTCTGCTTCTGCTTCTGAGAAAAGTTCTACTCGGGGCGCGTTGTGAAGCAAATCACTCGGCAGCACGGCATCAGCCCCATAGACCATGAAGAAGGGAGTCCGACCAGTCGACCGATTTGGTGTTGTTCTCAATCCCCAAAGGACTGATGGTAACTCGTCTACCCAAGCACCTGATGCATGCTTGAGGTCACGCATCAACCGGGGTTTCAGCCCTTGGAGGATCAAACCATTTGCTCTCTCTGCCTGCCCATTCGACTGCAGATGCGCGACAGACGCGTAGTCGACCCGAGTTCCTTGGGAGGCGCAGAATGCCATGAACTCATCAGAATCAAAGTTGGAGCCATTATCTGTGATAATACTATGAGGACTCCATATATGAATGTCAGCTCTCTGATGAAACTGATGGCAGTGCTTGA
This sequence comes from Aegilops tauschii subsp. strangulata, assembly GCF_002575655.3. Lineage (NCBI taxonomy): Eukaryota > Viridiplantae > Streptophyta > Magnoliopsida > Poales > Poaceae > Aegilops > Aegilops tauschii. The sequence continues at coordinate 175,926,064 of NC_053039.3, forward strand.
ACCGAGATTCTTGATAGGCTTGGCTTTGATCCATTTAGTGAACTTGTCGACTGCTACAAGCAAATGAGTGAAACCACTTCTGCCGGTCCTCAGGGGTCCAACCATATACAATCCCCAAACAGCAAACGGCCAGATGAGTGGAATGGTCTTCAGGGCCGATGCAGGCTTATGGGACATGTTGGAGTAGAACTGACAGCCCTCACACTTGTCAACTATTTCTTTTGCCATTTCATTTGCTCGCGGCTAGTAGAAACCCGCTCGGTATGCTTTGGCCACGATGGTCCGAGAGGACGCATGGTGACCACAGGTCCTCGAATGGATATCATTGAGAATCATTCAACCTTCTTCTCGCGTGATGCATCGCTGAGCAAATCCAGTAACACTCTCTCTATAAAGTTGTCCACCTATCACGGTAAAGGCTTTGGATCGACGGACAATCTGTCGGGCCTCATCTTCATCCTCCGGGAGCTCCTTCCTGAGTAGATATGAAATACATGGCACTGTCCAGTCAGGAGTGATGACCGAAACCTCCATGATCAGGTCGACCACGGCTGGGATTTCGACTTCAGTCGGATCAGTAGAACTTTTTGGTTGCGGAGGTTCTTCTGTGAAAGGATCCTCTTGAACTGACGGAGTGTGGAGATGCTCGCACTTGGAGCCTATCTTCGCCAGATCATCAGCTGCTTGATTCTTGACTCGGGGTATGTGGTGGAGCTCTAACCCCTCAAACTTCTTTTCCAACTTTCTCACTGCATTGCAATAGCCAGTCATAGCTAGGCTCATGATGTCCCATTCCTTCATCACTTGATTGACCACTAAATCTGAGTCATCGTAAACCATTAGGCGACGGACGCCGAGTGAAATGGCCATACGCAACCCGTACAGAAGTGCCTCATATTCAGCTTCATTGTTGGAGGAAGGCTTGTTGTGAGAGAAGCTCTTATTTGCGAGAAGCTTATACCCAAACCTGCCCCAAATGGGACAATATTTTTGCCATGGCATGTCGATGACATTATATCATGTCAAGTTTCATGTATTTCAGATGAATTTTCGATTTACTAGAATTTTAAAACCATGTATCTCAATGTTAGCGGGCGAGCGACAGTGTCAAGGTGTTTGACATTCATTCTCATTTCTTGCATGTGACCTAAGCTTGCAACCAAGGACACACATTTGATTTTTCAACCGTTTTTATGCACTAGAGCATGTGCATGTAGTTAAATTTTGAATTATGCACATAATGCCTAGAAAACTCAGTTAACATATAAAAATGTCCAAACGATCCCTGAAAAAATCCAAATTTAACATGACACTCTTGTTGTTCTATGTTGACAACAGAAAAAAATTGAAAGCAAGAAGAGGCAATGAATATCATTTTGTCCACAAAGGTGACACGTTTCCCTAACGGAACCATGAGGCTTCTTGTGGGAAGCTCTGGTTTGTGAGAAGCTTATACCATAACCTGCCCCAAATGGGACAATATTTTTTGCCCCAGCATGTTGATGCCATTCCATGATAGCATGCCAAGGTTCATGAATTTCAGATGGGTTTTGGATTTACTAGAATTACAAAAGCAGGTACCTCAACATTTTCCGGAGAGCCACGGTGCCGTGGTGTTTGAAATTCATCCCCATTTCTTGCATGGGACATAATCATAAACCCATGGACACATATATGATTTTACAACCCATTTTGGTGCACCGGAGCATGTGCATGTAGTTTAAATTTGAATTGTGCACCTGAAATGGCTAGAAAACCAAGTTAATGTATAAAAATGTCTAAACAAACCCTGAATAATTCCAATTTTTTTACGACACACCTATAGTTGCATGTTCACTGCAAGATGAAAAGTCAAGTAGATCACACACAATTTTTTATCACCAACCGTGTGAGATGCAGTACAAAATATCTTGGAGCACCGTCAGAGTATAGTACACTTATGGCTTACGCGAGAAGGTGCATCGGCTACAGTCCACAGCTGACGTCTCAAGCAAACTAACTCGCTCCCCAAATATCATTTCACTGTTCAATCGTCGCTGGTGAAAATGGGGACGTAGACCCGCGTCATGAGGGCAACTTCGGCGGCCCACTCCGGCGAGAGTGCGGCCGTAGCCGCCATGCGCGTGCTAACAAGGTGCATGAGCGCGGCCGCAATCTGCGACCGGGCGGCCAAGGCAGCCCAAATGGCCACTGTTGCTTCTCAGGTGGCGGCAGCAACATCTGCCTCGGGGATAGCAACTGGCGAGAGCGGCACAACAGCTGTCCGTTCCGCAGCGGTGGCCTTAGCCTTGATGGAGGCCACCCACAACCATGTCAATGCCGCCCACACCCAGCTCATGGCGGTCACTGCACAAATCGAACGAAGCTTCTCCGACAACGGTCGGCAACCCACGGCCAAAGAGTTGGCAATCGCCGAGAGCGTTCGAGCAGATGTGTGTTCCTCCGCCGCATACCTTCCCACGATGGAGTCCGTCCAAGCCCAGATCGCGGCCGCCCACGCCTAGCTCATGGCGGCCTTTTCCAAAGAGATGGCGGACACGGATGGCGAGATGCTTGCCGAGTATGGTGCGATGGATGCCATGGAGCCCCTTCCCAAGGAGACCGTCGGGCGCGTGCTGGACATGGAGGAGGCGGTGGAGATTGACGGGCACCAGCCGTAGTAGTACTCTTTGTTTTGTTTAATTAAGAGCTCCAGTCTTTAATTTGTTATAGTAATGTTTTGGTCAGCTAGCTCTGTTTAATTGCTGAACTTTCTCGATTAAGAAATCTAGGTGTGCTGTAGTCTCCTTTGTGTAGCCAAATTATGCAGTGACGTGGATGACCACTGTAACCAGGGAAATTCGAACCAAAATTTGCACATTCAAACTCATCACACACGGGTTAAGCTATCTGAATCATTTGTGATGTTCACATATCGTACACAATGCCGAATAAGGGACCGTGTCTGTTGACGCTTTGCACGCCAGTTTTTTCGCTGCACCGATTCAAAAATTTTGGCTTCCGCGAAAATATATACCTCCCCACCCCCTCCCCCTTACCAAAAGCCACATTTCCCCTATTTCCGCCTTCCTTTCCAAGTTTAAACCTACATTCCTTGCTTGCAGCGCCGCCTCCTCGCTGGCGACCCTCCTTCACGCTGCTCGGCCTCATCTATCCAAGCAGGTAATCCACTCCCGACCCCCATCCTCCTCCTCCTTGCACATCCCACATGCCCCGACCACCGGCACGACTGAGGGAGTCTTGGATTAGGGGGTCCTCGGACTGCCGGACTATATACTTTGGCCGGACTGTTGGACTATGAAGATACAAGATTGAAGACTTTGTCCCGTGTCCGGATGGGACCTCCTTTGCGTGGAAGGCAAGCTTGGCAATTTGGATATATAGATCTCCTCCCTTGTAACCGACTCTGTGTAACCCTAGCCCCCTCCGGTGTCTATATAAACCGGAGGGTTTAGTCCGTAGGACAAGAACAATCATAATCATAGGCTAGCTTCTAGGGTTTAGCCTCTACAATCTCGTGGTAGATCAACTCTTGTAATACTCATATCATCAAGATCAATCAAGCAGGAAGTAGGGTATTACCTCCATCAAGAGGGCCCGAACCTGGGTAAACATCGTGTCCCCCGCCTCGTGTTACCCTCCGCCTTAGACGCACAATTCGGGACCCCCTACCCGAGATCCACCGGTTTTGACACCGACATTGGTGCTTTCATTGAGAGTTCCACTGTGCCGTCACCATAAGGCTTGATGGCTCCTTCGATCATCGGCAACGATGCGATCCAGGGCGAGGTTTTCCTCCCCGGACAGCTCTTCGTATTCAGCGGCTTCGTACTGCGGGCCAACTCGCTTGGCCATCTGGAGCAGATCGAGAGCTATGCCCCTGGCCATCAGGTCAGGTTCAGAAGCTTGAACTATACTGCGGACATCCGTGGAGACTTGATCTTCGACGGATTTGAAACCATGTCAGGTGCGCCGCACGGTCACGACGAGCACGACTTAGCTCTGTCACCGGACGGTGTTCGGGAGATCACACCTGTAGCTACTCCGACCGTCAATCCGGAGCAGATTGCGCCGTCTGATGACGGGTGGATGGACCCCGCCATGGAGGCCGCACACTCAGCGACGATAGAGCCGAATACTGACTTCACCTCCTATGAGACCCGTGTTGCTGGACACTTGGATTCGTCCCCGGCCACGGGCTCCGAACCACCTGCGTCCGTGCCTATCGAATCTGATTGGGCACGGATCATGGAGTTTTTCTCCGCGGATATCTTTCAGCACTCGCAACTGGGCGACGTGCTAAATTCATTAAGGTCTCTCTCCTTGTCTGGAGACCCTTGGCCGAACTATGTCCGGCTTGAGTGGGAAGCCGACGACGAAGAAATTCGTTCCCCACCCACCACCCACTTGGTAGCCACTGTCGACGACTTAACCGACATGCTCGATTTTGGCTCCGAAGACATCGACGGTATGGACGACGATGCAGGAGACGAACAGGAACCACCGCCCACAGGGCGGTGGACTGCCAGCTCATCTTATGATATATACATGGTGGACACCCCCACAGAAGGCGATGGCGATAAGGCAACGGAGGATACTCCCTCCAAGAAGCAATCTAAGCACCGGCGTCAGCGGCGCCGCTCTAAGTCCCGCCATAGCAAAAGCAGCGATACCGGCACAAGAGACAATAATGCTCCGGATAGTGCCGAAGACGAAGATAATCCCCTCCAGCCATGCCTCGAGCGGGAGGATGTGCAAGCTAGCCCTCAGGAACAGGCAGCAGACAGAGAATCAGAGGATGACAATTACATGCCTCTCTCCGAAGACGAGGTGAGCCTCGGCGACGAAGAATTTATCGTGCCTGAGGATCCTGTCGAGCAGGAACGCTTCAAGCGCTGGCTTATAGCCACAGCAAATAGCCTGAAGAAAAAGCAACAACAACTTCGAGCTGATCAAGATCTGCTAGCGGATAGATGGATCGAGGTCCTGGCAGCCGAGGAATACGAACTCGAGCGCCCAACCAAGAGTTACCCAAAGCGCAGGTTGCTACCCCAACTCGAGGAGGAAGCATTAAACCCCACACTACCAGCGTCTGACGCGGCTGATAGGCCACCCCGTGGCCGAGACAGAACGGCATATCAACCTGAAGTCCAGCCACACCAAGGCCCGGGGCAACACGCAGGACCTGCGAAACGTATTGGAAAACAAAGCAGGACATACAAGATCGATCTACGGATCATGGGGGCGCGCCCTAAGGCGTGACGATGATCGTCACCCCGGATATACTAAAAGCAAATCTGGCCGGGCTGAATACAGCAGACAAGACTCGTATGAACTGCGTCGCGACATAGCCCGGCACAGAGGTGCCGCACACCCCCTATGCTTCACTGATGAAGTAATGGATCATGAATTCCCAGAGGGATTTAAACCCATGAACATTGAATCATATGACGGTAAAACAGACCCCGCGGTATGGGTTGAAGATTTCCTCCTCCACATCCACATGGCCCGCGGTGACGATTTACATGCCATCAAGTACCTCCCACTAAAACTCAAAGGACCGGCTCGGCATTAGCTGAATAGCTTGCCAGCAAAGTCCATTGGCAGTTGGGAGAATCTGGAAGACGCATTCCTTGAAAACTTCCAGGGCACTTATGTGCGACCACCGGATGCTGATGACTTGAGTCACATAACCCAGCAGCCAGGGGAATCGGCCAGGAAATTCTGGACCCGGTTCTTAACAAAAAAGAACCAAATTGTCGACTGTCCGGATGTCGAGGCCTTAGCGGCATTCAAGCATAACATCCATGACGAGTGGCTCGCCCGGCACCTCGGCCAAGAGAAGCCGAAGTCTATGGCAGCCCTCACGACACTCATGACCCGCTTTTGCGCGGGCGAGGACAGCTGGCTGGCTCGCAACAATAACACATCAAGAATTCTGGGCAATTCAGATGCCAAAGATAGCAACGGCAGACCACGTCGCAACAGACACAAGCGCCGCAACAACGGCGACAACGCCGAAGACACGACAGTCAATGCCGGATTCAGTGGCTCTAAATCCGGTCAGCGGAAAAAGTCGTTCAAAAGAAGCAATCCGGGCCCGTCTAGTTTGGACCGCATACTCGACCGCTCGTGTCAAATTCACGGCACTCCCGATAAGCCAGCCAATCACACCAATAGAGAATGTGGGTGTTCAAGCAGACCGGCAAGTTGAATGCCAAAAACAAGGAAAAGGGGCTGCATAGCGACGACGACGAGGAGCCCTGGCTGCCGAACACAGGAGGACAGAAGAAGTTTCCTCCACAAGTGAAAATGGTGAACATGATATACGCAACCCATATTCCCAAGCGGGAACGGAAGCGTGCACTAAGGGACGTCTATGCGATGGAGCCAGTTGCCCCAAAGTTCAACCCATGGTCCTCTTGTCCGATCACTTTCGATCGCAGGGACCATCCCACTAGTATCCGTCATGGCGGTTCTGCCGCATTGGTCCTTGATCCCATCATTGACGGATTTCACCTCACTCGAGTCCTTATGGACGGTGGCAGCAGCCTGAACCTGCTCTATCAGGATACAGTGCGCAAAATGGGTATAGACCCCTCAAGGATCAAACCCACAAAAACCACCTTCAAAGGTGTCATACCAGGTGTAGAGGCCTGTTGCACGGGCTCAATCACACTGGAAGTGGTCTTCGGATCTCCGGACAACTTCCGAAGCGAGGAATTAATCTTCGTTATCGTCCCCTTCCGTAGTGGCTATCACGCACTACTCGGACGACGCATTTGCTAGATTCAATGTGGTACCGCATTATGCATACCTCAAGCTCAAAATGCCTGGACCTCGCGGGGTTATAGCAGTTAATGGAAACACAGAACGCTCGCTCCGCACAGAGGAGCACACTGCGGCCCTCGCAGCGGAAGTACAAAGCAGCCTTCTGAGGACAACCGCCAATTCGGCGAAGAAGCCACCGGAAACCTTCAAGTGAATCCGGAGTACCCTGCAACAGGATCGCCAGGCACGTTCAGAGCTTGCCTAGCAATTCGGCCTCCGTCCTAGTCCCAGTCAAGCGGCAAAATTTGTGCCGCGCGTACATAATTACGCACTCAAGATACCATGGGCACAGGCGGAGGCAAGGCCCACAATGCGGCTCAACCGCCTCAGGGCCCGTACATCTTTATCATTTTCTCTCTTTCAGGACCCTACTCTCTGGAAGCTCTTTCCGACAGCCTGATCATTGGACCCATTACGGGAAGGAAATACCAAGGAAGCAAGACGCTTTGACGTACAAGGGAATCCCTAGGTGGTCTCTGATAACGATCGATATACCTGTTTTACATACCCATACACAGCTTGCCCTTGGATAGGACATGTCAAATAGACCTATTTTTTGCTTATTGCACTACTTGTATCCGTACGCTTTGACGTATTATTTAAATAACAATGCATAGCGTTAGCCTATTATTGCATTTCCTTTTTTTCCTTGTCTGCTTATTTACGACAAATTGCACCCGTACATTCTGGTACGACCAGTGCGCCAGGGGCTTCAGTATACCCCATAACACGGCGTGAAAAGTCCGAACACTTTCGACAGTGCGGCACCCCAAACTTATAACATTATATGCATCAGCTCCGAATCATGTCTTGGGTCAATAGTTGGGTTTGCCCGGCTCCCATGTTTTGGTACCTTATGTTCCACTATATTGGCTAAGGTAGCACTGGGAGAACTACTGCGATTGTGTCCCGGATCTTCCGGACGAGCACCTCAGTAGAGAAAGCCGAAAACTGACTGTCATGATGCAGCGAGAGCTGGTCGCTGTTCGAGAGGTCTCAAGTCCTTAAAGACTTCTTTCTCTTCGGGCGAGGAGTCGGCCTTGTCCGATTTAGGCGTATATAGCGCCCCAAATTCGGCCTTCCGAATATTAGGGGCTTCACCAAAATTTAAAATTGTAGACTTCTATGGCTAAGTGAGAGTGATAAAGCTTTATAGTCCGATTGCCTGGTTCGTTGTGCTGAACACCTCCTTCGAAGGACCCAAAATTGGGATAAAGAGTGATCAGGTTTATCCCGAACACCTCAGTACTAGTTACATGGGGGCAGAAGCCGACGACTGGCCAACTCTTAGATTTTATAAACGGCCGCACAGAAGGTAATATTTTAAATTAACAAGCGTTGCATAGCGCAGATGACTCGTTTCATATTAAAGGATCACATGAGTACATTCATTCAAATATTACATCCTTAGCACATTCCTCCGCCACAAGGCGAGCACCCTTCAGGACACTATCATAATACTTTTCGGGGTGGCGATGCTCTTTGCCCTCCGGCGGCCCTTCCTTCACCAGCTTTTCGGCATCCAACTTCGCCCAGTGCACTTTCGCCCGGGCAAAGGCCCTGCGCGCACCCTCAATGCAGACGGACCGCTTTATGACTTCAAACCGTGGGCAGGCATTCACAAACCGCCTTACTAGACCGAAGTAGCTACCAGGCAGGGGCTCGCCAGGCCACATCCGGACTATAAGACCCTTTATGGCCTGTTCGGCCACCTTGTGAAGCTCGACCAGTTACTTCAACTGGTCGCTCAAGGGCATCGGATGTTTGGTCCCAGTATACTAAGACCAGAACAACTTCTCCGTCGAGCTCCCCTCCTCGGCCCGGTAGAACTCCGCGGCATCCGACACACTACGGGGTAGATCTGCGAACGCTCCTGGAGAGCTCCGAACTCGGGTAAGTAAAAGGAAAGTTTCCTTCACATGCTTGCTTTGCATAATGAATGCCTTACCCGCCGCTATCTTCTTAACCGCTTGAATCTCCTGGAGGGCCTTTTGGGCTTCAGCCTTGGCATGTTGTGCGTTTTCGAGGGCCTTCGCAAGCTCGGACCCTTGCATCTTAGAGTCACGCTCCAAGGACTCGTATTTCTTGACGAGAGCCTAGAGCTCTTGCTGCACCTCGCCAACTCGGGCCTATTGCTTCTCTCGCTCGATGCGCTCCTTGGCCGCTTTGTCTTCGGCCTCGGACAGCGCCTTCTTCAGGGCCGCCACTTCTGTCGTGGCCCCTAGCAAAATTCATGATGATCCTATTATTCAAAAACCACATTTTTCTTTATCAATATACAGACGGGGTATCACTTACCTTTGTTCTCTTTGAGCTGCCTCTTGGTAAGGCCGAGCTCTTCCTTGGACCGCTCAAGGTCCCGCTTCAGTGCGGCGACCTCCGCAGTACAAGCGGCAGCGGCCAGCAGTGAAGCCTGCTTATTCACATAGACACATTCTGATTAGACTCCTGCGATTATTATTTGATCCTCTATTCGGCCTTTCTTTGCGAATGCCTAACAGAGCATCAGGGGCTACTATCTATGCTGTAACATTTTCTTATAATTTGATTACTTACCTCAAAGCCTATTAGGAGGCTGGCACAGGCTTCAGTCAGTCCGCTCTTGGCGGACTGAACCTTCTTGACCACTGCACTCATAACAGTGCGGTGCTCTTCGTCAATGGAAGCGCCGCGAAGCGCTTCCAGCAAGTTGTCCGATGCCTCTGGATGCACAGAGGCCATCGACACAGATGGCTTGCCCCCCCTTAGTGAGGGGTTGCCTAACAGAATCCGGAACCACTGGAGGTTCCGACGCAGTATTCGGCTGGGGGCTAGACTTGCTGCCCCCGGCATTAAGGCCCAGGGGAGTCTTGCCCCTCGTGCGCCCAGCGCCTGGAATGTCGCCTTGGGGCGCCTCCTCACCTACCTGGTAAACTCGCTTATTCCCCAAGCACCGTGATTAATGGCGTGGTTGGGTTACCCACACCCGTATTGATGAGAATCCCGTGATAAGGGGACACGATCTCTGCTTCGACAAGACGTGCCAAGAAAACCGCCTCGCAATATGTGCAGTAGCTGGTTGAGAAAAACGGTTCGAATAATGACCGGACCACGGCGTGATGTCACATTGTCAGCAGATTAGATTTGTGGAAATATTATACTCTCTACGGTGGTACGTGGAATTTGTTTTGCAGAGCCGGACACGATCCTTGTGTTCAAAATCTTCTATGGACTATTCGGAGGAAGAACCCGCCTTCCAATGCCGAAGACAATCTGCGCGCCGGACTCATCGTCATTGAAGCCTGGTTCAGGGGCTACTGAGGGAGTCCTGGATTAGGGGGTCCTCGGACTGCCGGACTATATACTTTGGCCGGACTGTTGGACTATGAAGATACAAGATTGAAGACTTCGTCTCGTGTCCGGATGGGACTCTCCTTTGCGTGGAAGGCAAGCTTGGCAATTCGGATATGTAAATCTCCTCCCTTGTAACCGACTCTGTGTAACCCTAGCCCCCTCCGGTGTCTATATAAACCAGAGGGTTTAGTCCGTAGGACAAGAACAATCATAATCATAGGCTAGCTTCTAGGGTTTAGCCTCTACGATCTCGTGGTAGATCAACTCTTGTAATACTCGTATCATCAAGATCAATCAAGCGGGAAGTAGGGTATTACCTCCATCGAGAGGGCCCGAACCTGGGTAAACATCGTGTCCCCGGCCTCCTGTTACCCTCCTCCTTAGACGCACAGTTCGGGACCCCCTACCCGAGATCCGCCAGTTTTGACACCGACAGCGACACCTTCCACCCAAGTCACCGACCCCTCCCCCAAATAAGCGCCGCCCTAAGCCATGGTGCATGCTAGGAGCTCAAGGAGCATTTGGCAGCAGAGAAGCAAATCGCGACCGCACGAGCGGATGAGGTCGCGATGGCCGCCATTCGTGCCGACCCCCAGATCTTGGAGGAGCACCTCGCCGTCGAGGCCACCGTCGACGTCTCACGCGCCAACGCCGCGACGCTGTTGGCTGCTTTAAACGACAATTCATGGCGTTTTCTCGAGGCCACCCTCGGTGCCTTCGACGAAGATTATGAGGTGTTTTCTCAGCATGCCCGTGCTTACCTCAACTCGAGAGCTAGCAGGTTGGTGGCCGGAGCGGCTGAAGCAACTCACCACTACGACAAGGGCACCACGATGTGGAGGCCTCGCCCTCTTCCATGTCCAAGGAGCCAATCATCATCGATATCTCTGACAATGAGGAGTAGCTTGTCTTATTAGCTCACTATAAGGACCTATGTTCAGTTTGCTAGCTATGCCAGTTAAGCATGCTCGGTTTACCCATTGCATGTGCTGCTCCTACCTTTCCTTAACAAATTATAGTGAATTGTGCTATCTACTTTTAATGCAATATGTTGCTCTAGTGTATATGTTCTATATGTCGTGCAATGTGGTGCTCACTTATTAACTGTTTGGTTTATTAGTTGTCATCTTCAGTTAACTGTTTGCTTCAATTCTGCAAATGTGATGTTCAATTCTTCATGCTGCAATTTTGTATTGTCTTCCATGTGAGAAATAAGTCGAATTTATCTTTACAAAATACACGAGAAAAAAATAGAATTGCTATATTTCCAAGTTGTCAAGCATGCTTGGTTTAGTTAACTGTCTGATCTTCTAGTATGCTATACATTGTGTAATGTGGTGCTCAGTTAACGTTTGGTTCATTTATTGTGGTGTTTAGTTAACTGTTTGGTTCAATTCTGCAATGCAATGTTCAATTGTTGTGGGTGCACTCTGCTATTGTATACCATGTGAGAAATAAATCGAATTTGGTTGTACTAAATACATGAGAAACAAATACAATTGCTATATTTCCAAGTTGTTAAGCGTGCTTGGTTTGGTTAACTGCCTGATCTTTTATTAGGAGTATGTTATATTGTTCAATATGGTGCTCAGTTAATGTTTGGTTCATTTGTTGTGGTCTTTAGTTAACTGATTGGTTCAATTCTGCAATGCGATGTCCAATTTTCATGGGTAGAATTTTATATTGTTGTGCATGTGAGGAATAAATCAAATTTGGTTGCACTTAATATATGAGAAACGTATACAACTGCTATATTTCCTAGTTCTTAATCATGCTTGGTTTGGATAAATGGGTTTTCCATGTGGCTTGAATTAATCTGATGAATCTGCAATGTGCTTATTTTTCATCAACATATTTTACTGATAGCATTTCGAACCCTCACTTATCTTGATCACTAACTACCTTATATGTGTTGCAAGGAAACAATGGAAAGCACTAAGGTTTACAATCGAGGTTTGTTTATGCATGGTCCTTTGTCTAATAGAACATTATTGTGCAATTGCAGGAACCATTCTAATATTTAGGTTTTTAACAATTTGGTCTTGCACATGTAGGTCCTGCTGTCAGAGGTTTTGACCCACTGTTCGACCCTTTTTGCGTATGGGGAAATGAGTTGTCCATGAATATCAGTCAAGTCAAGAAACTCAGAAAGATTGTTAGGATAAAGAAATTAGCGACAAAAAACAACAAGATCTTTGTCTGCACAATGAAGAAGACATCGGTTCGCTACAAGATGGTACTAACTATTATAGCTTGCCTTTTTTTATTCCTTTGCCCCATTTCCAATATAGAGAAGATATTTATGCACATCCTTGTTTTCAGGCCTTTCCAAAGCAGTTCATTGATGATTACCTCCCAAACCACCTGTATGGTCAGGAGGCGAGGAAGGTTTTCATATAAGACCCACGGTTCAATATTGAAGAGTTCCTAAAGAGGACGAAGGATGGACGGTCAATCATCCACATGCACTGGCCTAAAGTTACAAAGACCTTCAACATCAATGAAGGCTCAATATCCGCCTCCCGCTGCAGCAGTTTTCCAGGTGAGAATCATCTTCTATGTACCGTCTATGATACTAATTTTGAAAGGTTATAGATGTTGCATGTGAAACTTGGTGCTGGTGTAGTTGTGTAATGGGGTAGCTGAGTGCTGAAGCTATATGATGTTGTGCTCTGATGTATTTCAATTATGAAATCCTGCTTCCTTAATATGGAAATGAAATATAGTGTCTGCTTAATATGAAATGTCAATTAGATTAATAAATGGATTATTAATAATAGGACAATTAGCCTGCTAATTGGGTTTCTCTATTGCAAACGGTTATTGAGAAAACACCATGGGAGATGACCTCAGGCAACGCACACAGTTTCTAGGAATAAACCGTGTTGGATCAATGAATAATCACACACGACATCCTCTTGAAAATTGTTTGCGTTAGGCCACCTTGTGCAAACGTTTACCACATAAAAAGTGTGTGTGATGAACAGCCTTTGCCACACAGTTTCTTCTACGCACCGTGTGTGATACATTCAATAATGCAAACGATAAAATTGTTAATATCATGTGCAATGGCAACGCTATCACAAACGATTTAATGGGGGAAATTGTGTGTGATGTACCTGTGAACGGAAACGTTTTCCTTGGAGTGACTGTGTGGGATGTATATATGAACGGAAACGTACTTCTTGGATTAACTTTGTGTGATGTACATATGTCACGCCCAAGATGCAACCCTATCCTACAGGAACTCGAAGGTCCCACCAAGGATAGAAGCGCATCTTGAAGATGCTTATGCAAGGTGGATATCATTACATCAACATTACATAATAGATGGGGATACATACAAGGCATACAAATGCCGCAAGAATACGTCCATACATCATACAAAAGATAAACATCCGACTACGGATGAAACACAAACAGAAGCTCAAACGACATCCACCCTGCTAGCCCAGGCTGCCGACCTGGAACCTATCCCCTGATCGAAGAAGAAGCAGAAGAAGGACTCCAAAACAGGTAACATCGCTCTCGCGTCATGATCATCGCATAACCTGTACCTGCAACTGGTGATGTAGTAATCTGTGAGCCACGAGGACTCAGCAATCCCATTACCATGGGTATCAAGACTAGCAAAGCTTAATGGGTAAGGAAGGGGGTAAAGTGGTGGGGGTTGCAGCAGCGGCTAAGCAATGTATGCTGGCTAACTTACGCGAATAAGAGTGAGAAGAGAAGCAATGGAACGGTCGTGAGACTAGCAACGATCAAGAAGTGATCCTAAACTCCTACTTACGTCAAACATAACCCAGAAACCGTGTTCACTTCCTGGACTCCGCCGAGAAGAGACCATCACGGCTACACACGCGGTTGATGCGTTTTAATTAAGGTCAAGTGTCAAGTTCTCTACAACCGGATATTAACAAATTCCCATCTGCCACATAACCGCGGGCACGGCTCTCGAAAGTTTATACCCTGCAGGGGTGTCCCAACTTAGCCCATTATAAGCTCTCACGGTCAATGAAGGATATTCCTTCTCCCAGGAAGACCCGATCAGTCTCGGAATCCCGGTTACAAGACATTTCGACAATGGTAAAACAAGACCAGCAAAGCCGCCCGGATGTGCCGACAAATCCCGATAGGAGCTGCACATATCTCGTTCTCAGGGCACACCGGATGAGCCAGACGTCGGGTTGGCATAGACCCTGGTTGCCCAGGGGGCGCCGGACATCACTCATTTTGGACCAGCACTCGAAGGCGCACTGGCCCGGGGGGTAAATAAAGATGACCCTCGGGCTCCAGAAACCCAAGGGAAAAAGGCTAGGTGAGGCAAATGTAAAACAAAGGTTGGGCCTTGCTGGAGGAGTTTTATTCAAAGTGAACTGTCAAGGGGGTCCCATAAATCACCCAACCGCGTAAGGGATGCAAAATCAAGGAACATAACACCGGTACGACGGAAACTAGGGCGGCAAGAGTGGAATAAAACACCAGGCATAAGGCCGAGCCTTCCACCCTTTACCAAGTATATAGATGCATTAATTAAATAAGAGATATTGTGATATCCCAACATAAACATAATCCAACAAGGAGCAATCTTCATCTGCAACTGGCAACGCTATAAGAGGGGCTGAGCAAAGCGGTGACATAGCCAAACAACGGTTTGCTAGGAAGGGTGACAAAGGTTAGAGGAGGTTTCATGGCAATTTGGGCGGCTTGAAGAGCAAGTGAATAGGTAGCGCAGCAAAGCGATAGAACGAAGCAACTAGCATAGCAATGATAGTAGTGAGATCCAAGGTGACGGTCATCTTGCCTGAAATCCCGCTAGGAAGAAGAACGAGCCCATGAAGAAGATGAAGCCACGAAGACGAAGGAATCCTCACGATCGCAACGACACGGGAACTATCAAGAAGGAGCACACAACAAGGTAAACACACAACACATAACAAGGCATGATGCTTAACCAAGTATGATGCATGACAAGGCTACATGAAGCTACTCATGACAAGAGATGGTGCATACAAGAACAACACATCAAAGCAAATTTAAATGAGGCCGGAAACAACATATAACAAATCCGGTAAGTCCTCATATGCAAATTTCGAAATTGGTCCGGATCTGAATAAACCTTATGTTGAAGTTGTTAAACAGCAAGTTAAAGAGTACCATGATGATCTACACGAAATTCTAGTCAAGTTTCATATAAAGTTCATTAGATTCGGAGCTACGGTCTAGAAGATATGAGCAAAACAAGTTAAACATGGCATTGATGCAAAATGCATTCGAACATCAAGCAAACACCTCAACACAAGGATGCAACCAGATAATA
The DNA here is from genome assembly GCF_002575655.3 of Aegilops tauschii subsp. strangulata. Classification (NCBI taxonomy): domain Eukaryota; kingdom Viridiplantae; phylum Streptophyta; class Magnoliopsida; order Poales; family Poaceae; genus Aegilops; species Aegilops tauschii. Next base: position 175,941,548 of record NC_053039.3, read on the forward strand.
TGGAACTACATGCAATTCTAAGCAAGTTACATATAGAGCACACCCCAAACGGAGCAACGGTGCAACACATACACTCCAAACAAGATATAACAACAATCTGTCCAAAACAGCAACTAGGCATAGTGCAAGCATCATAAAAATATACTACCGCACCTCAACATGAAACAAATGACATGGGAATAATGTACATGTAAAGCAAAACAAAACATGAACACTGAGCTATCTCCAGAAACCACTAGAACATGCTAAAAGGACATTGCAAGATTGCAAATAATAACAGTTTCACAGACTTAGCAGAAATCACTGGGCATGGCAGAAATAACATCAGGTTGCAAAGTTTGGAGCTATCAAACAACATGCTACAGGAGCTTATCATGGCAAATGAAAGCATGGTATGATTCTACTCAAAGCATGTAACAAATGTCCCTTAGTGAACATGAGCCAAAAAGGCACAGAAGATATGATGGCACCCATGTAAACATAGCAAGATTCATAAACAGATTCAGACAAGAAAAAAACAGAGCATGGTAGGAATAACGATAAGTAGGCATGTTGGTGAGCTTGCACCACTCCCCACAGAGCAATACATGGCATGACAAGGTAACCAGAAGTAAGAAGGCATAAATATGAAGCTAAGAATGGCAATAGCATAGTCATAGGGTACATGGATCACTAGTAACAACCATGGCAAAATTGATTAACATGTAAGCAACCTGCCAGGAACATTTTATAGCAGAAGTAGAGCAAGATTACGACAATCGACAGCAGGTTATAAATGCAAACAAGGGCATGTATGGATAGGGCATAACATGTATAACAAAACATCCTTAGTGAACATCTCCGGATTATGCACAGAATGACTTGTAGCAGCAGGTTTACATGGCAACAAAATATAACAGACTCGGCAACATCACGGAGGCTACTTTGCATGCTTGTGTTAGTCACCACATCGATCACAAAAATACAAGACAAGCACCACTGTCAAGATGGCATGATGTAGAACAAAACACATGTAAAGCTCATGCTCATAGGATGCACACAAAAAAATGCAATGAAAACGACAAATCACCAAGTTCTGATAACAGACAGCAGTTACCAACATATAGCACTCTTGCAACGATGATTAGGGTATCAATATGAACTCTAATTAACATGACCCAATGGAACAAAATGAAGAGCATCTCATGATGAACATTTTGATATATTATATGCATGAATCAGAGCACCGAGCACGAAGTTATGACATGGCAAATATGGCAACATGAGATGCAAATCCTGGGACTTAGAGAGATCTTTACCCCGCGAAAGACTGGACGAGGGGATGCGGGACGGAGGGATCCCGGACGGGCGGAGGTGCGTTTGGATCACGGGAAGGGTGGATCTCGTCCACCCGCCCGGATCTGGCGACGAGGCGACGCCGGCGAAGCTCCGGCGAGCTCCGGTGAACGGGGACGGGCGGCAGGGGCGGATCTGGCCCCAGGGCGGCCGGATCCGGGCGCCGGGGCTCACCGGCCGGCGGCGCGCGGAACGGGCGGCGGCGAAGGGCGGCGGGAGGAGCTGGGCGGCGCCGGCGGGCGGAGCCGCGGCGCGCGGTACGGGCCCCGCAGGCCTAACGCGGGCCGAGCGGGCTGACGGCGGTGGGCTGAGGAGGAGGCCACGTGGCGCAACGTGGTTGGCTGCGGGCGGTGACGGGATCCGTCCGGCGCGGGGCGGACATGTCCGGCAGCGAGAGGGAGGGGAAGGCTAGGGTTCATCCGTGAAATTTCGGGGGAGGTGCAAATATATAGGCAGAGGGAGCTAGGAGAGTCCAAACGGGGTGCGGTTTTCGCCCACACAATCGTGATCAAACAACCGAGAGCATGGAGGGGAGTTTGCTGGGTTAGTGGACTGATTTGGAGGGGTGTTGGGCTGCAAAGAGAGAGGGGTTTCGGGCTACGCGGTTAACCGCTGGGGCATCAAACGAACTCCAAATGGAACGAAATTTGACGGGCGGTATACCGGTGCTATACCAAGGCCACTCAGCAAATCTCGGCCCATTCCGAGAACGTTTTTCTCCCACTCACGAAACAAGGTCTGAGAGGGGCGACGGGCGCGTGCGAGAGTGTTGGATCGCGAAACGGACAACGGGGAAAAGGACGGGATGCAAGTTTTGAAAAACATGATGATGCAATGCAGATGATGACATGGCAAAATGCAACACGCAAGCACATGACATGGCAAGGACGGCGAATAACTGGCAGACACCTGGCGCATCGGATCCAGGGCGTTACAACACTCCTCCACTAATAAGAGATCTCGTCCCGAGATCTTAGGACCGAGACGGAAGGAAAAAGGGATGAGGTGAAATAAGAACAAAACAGTGAGGATGAACAACATCAAGAACACTCGAGAAGAAGAGAGGGACGACGAGAATGACGAGAATCAAATGCTCATGAAATCAGATAGTGTCGTGGAATTAACACGTCAGATGTCCTAGGTGTAAGGACTTAGTTGTGAGGCCAACGCATCTTTGTAGTAGCTTGAGAGGGGTTGAGCGGAATCGAGAGACGCAACACAAGGCAAGGATTTAGACAGCTTCGGGCCCCGGGAAACATCATCCGGTAACAACCCTACATGCTGTTTGAGGCTAGGTCTCATTATGATCATGGGAGAGTCGCCGGGAACCGGCTCTCGGTCTCTAGCCCTAGAGATTGTTTCTTGTTACCTTTTTTTCCTCTTGGGGAGCCCTGCCCCTCCTTATATAAGTTAGAGGGGCGGGTTACATGTGGAGTCCCAGTAGGACTACGACTAGTCTATCTTCTCTTACAAGTTAATTATAAGTCCGGGTCTTGCTTCCTCGTAAAGGAAATATTCGTCATCCCTTTCCTCTTAATCCGGCCCATCATAACGTGAGCCGGCCTTCTCGGCCCTTGGCCTAGTCTTCTATCTGACCCGTCGTCGGGGTCATCCGTGAGTCGTCAGGCTCATGAATCGTCTGACAGTGAGCCACCAGACCCGTGAGTAGCCAGTCCTCCGGCGGGTCACGGTGAAGCGCCAAGTCCGGCCGGGTCATACTTCCGGCCGGGTCATACCGCGGGGTATATCCCCGACATTAGCCCCCAGTTTAATTTGGATTTATCCATGTTAAACTAATCTGCAATATAATCACAAGAACAAATTTGACAGGTTGTGTTCCGGGTTAAATATTCTTTGTAAGCCGGCACTTGATCATCCTTAAGTCCTTGTCATCTTCCTTCTTGATATGTATCCATAATCTCATAGAAAATCTTTTTAGCAGATATGTTCAAATTTTTCCAATGCAAAAAATCCAGATACTTCCTTTGAAAAATCCGGGTCAACAGGCCAGCTTCAGAGTCAACTTGCTGACATTGGTCTCTTGTTGAGAAATATTGTAAGAGATAATCCACTTGAGTCGGCTTTCAATGCTCTGACTTGACAAAAATATTGGTCTTCAAATATTCAACTTATATTCATCCGGCTTAAAGATATAAAACTTGCCGGTTTATGAGTACCAAAATTGCCGGGTTATAAATAGATGATGCCAAGTCATAACTGTCGCCGACTCCGGTTTATGATTTTTGCAGACACCAGGTCAATCTAATTTACTCAAAACTGAGAATTTGAAGATATTTCTCCCTTATATCCATATTACCTGTAGCCCCCAAGGGCCGGTTTAATCAGCATGAATAAGACGGGACTTATCACCATGGCTTTAAATAAAATCCAGTTGTGTAGCCCCCATGAGTCGGCTATAGTCATAGTAGTGTAGCCGGGTCATCCTAGAATTGTCTTGAATTGTTGCCAGGAGCAATTGGTAGCCCCCAAGGGCCGGCTCATTACGATGTGATGATTCGGGTCTTCAATGAAGTGAGCAAAAAATGACTTTGCATTAGCCCCCAAGTGCCATGGTGCATGCTGGCAGTGACATGGGACTTGCATATTTGATGTAATCTCAACTTGAATAATGTAGCCCCCAAGTGCCGGGTTGTAAGCCTGCAGCGACTCGGGACTATTCCTTCCGTTGTAGAATAAATCATATCCATTGATAAAATAATTGCGCTGAAGCGACTTTGAAAACCTCAACCATAATATTAGTTTCTGATAACCATAATAAAAATCCAGCCATGTTGGCTATTAAAGATTTGACTAACCCGGTTTGAAAACCTCAATCATTCAAATCATAATGAAAATCCAGCCAAGTTTGGCTATTTAAAGATTTCAAATACCTTATCTGTTGACAAGTAAATCCGGAGTTTAAATACCCGGCGGCTCTTGGCCGATGGCGATTTATTACGCCTCCATTGTAAGCCGGAAATTTATAACCCGACTATTTATAGCCTTTTGAGAAAATCAAGAATTGATAACCCTTTTGAGACACCAATGTCAATCTTTCGACGATGGGCTTGGACTTAAACATTTATATAAGTCATAGTTCTGCAAATCCTGCATAGAGTTTAAACAACATACGCCCTGGCGACTTAATGTCAAAAGCCATGGCGGGTAACTACCCAAATGTAGTCTTATCCTGCACACAAGTAGATCACAAGAAACCTTGGCGGTTTACCGCAGGGCGGGTCATAATATCTTACATATGACCACGGATGTGTAAAAAAGGAGTCACAGATAAGCCTGTTATGAATCATAACTTTGAAACATAACAATAATATCATACTTGTGATATTGAATTTGCATTTGTCGGTTTATATGACCTGCACAATAAGGGTGATAACCTAATCTTTGATACGCGCATGATTCCAATGGCGCAATTCAAAACATACCGGCGGCTTAAAGTCCATAGCCAGGGCTAGTTTAAACATAATTATGTCTAAACAATATCATACCTGTGATATTGAACTGTACCGCCGGCTTATGATACCTGTGCAGTAAGTGTGATAACCCAATCCTTAGAAGCCAATGCTTCCACATAGATGATGATTGTCACAAGCCGGTGACTTATCATCGAAAATCAAGCCGGGTTTAAATAGAAACCACTCATATACACTTTAGATGTGTTCAAAAGAGCTTCAAATAAAATCCCAAAAATTATTTGCAAAAAGAAACTTCAAAAAATCTTGAGGCTTCTGATTCGAATACGATCAGAAAACCGTCCCAAAGGGGTTAAGCTAAGATTCGAATACGATCATATAGCCCCCAGTGGCTTTGGCGTTGCCGATCAAGAGGGTACCGACAGCTATGTTCTCTTTGGTTCGAATACGACCTATGTTTGAACAGGAAGCCCCCAAATGACCTTGAGAGTTGTTTAACGACGCTGATGCGAATACGATCCACGTCGGTTCCCAAAGGGGGTTGAGCTATGGTTCAAATATGACCAAGAAACTCCCCAATGAGCTCGGCAGTGTGCCGATCAAAAGGGTATTGACAGCTATGTTCTCTTTGGTTCGAATACGACCTATGTTTGAACAGGAAGCCCCCTAGTGATCATGAGAATATTTAAAAACTCTGATTCGAATACGATCAGGGTCACACCAAAAGGGTTAAACTAAATTCGAATACGATCAGCTCCCAATGGTCATTAAAGCAGGGTACCTATATTTGAGTTGTGCTTTGTAACAGACTCTCTTTGGTCCCTTTAATTTTTCTGAGAACTCGAACTTTGCGAGAGACAACCTCTTTTTGAACCGGAAATTTGTAAACCAGATATTGAGAGCTTCAAAGCTTTATAAGATATAAATTTACCTTGAGCCGGATGTTTGAACCGGATTTGAAAGCTTCAAAACTTTGCGGGAGAGAGATATCTCTTGAACCGGATTTTAAACCGGAATTTTTATTTTGAACCGGCAATTTTCTGACGGCCTTTAAATTTTCATCAATATGGTAGCAGCCTCCGGAACCGGGTTATCATTCCCTCCAACGACCCGGGGTTCCCGAGTCATGTCACTGTAGCCCCCGAGTCTCAAGATGACTCGAGGAGTTGGTTTGAGATTCTCCATATTTAACCGTGATATAAGACCGGCATAACTTGTATATCATTGGTGTTGATAGCACGATGTGTATCCACAGAAGGTTGAGGTCACTGCGGCGGGTTATAAATGATCCTGTATGAGCCGTGTCAGCAACTCGGCCAATGGTTCCTTCCAACTGGCTGTTTGAAGTTCAACCAAACTGTAGTGACGGGGACTTGTGCGCATGTCCATTGAGCCATCCGGTGCAGACGGCGGTTGATAGTATATGATAATTTGCCTCCATTTTCTTGAAAGAAAACTGGGCTACCCAAGCTGTGACTTGCTCATACTCATAAACAGCTAATGCTGACGGGTGCGGCCCGGTGTGTTGATGTAGACTAGGCCGCGAGAGACGGGCGGCAAAGACGACCGCGGCTTCAGAGGCGGCACAGACACACGAGTCGGCCGCGGTATTGTAAACCGGCGTGGACGGGCGAATTAGCCACGTCATATTGATGTAAACCGGTCTACAGAATGGCGGTTTGCACATATATTCATCGAGCTTGATGGCATGATAAGATACTAGCGCATTTCTAATGGTAGCGCGAGTTTATACATCCATGACACAGCCATAGCTTTTGCAGTGAACAATTGTCCTGCATAACAATATTGCAGACCAAGGCAAAGGTAAACTGTTCTTTTGACAAAAATAATATGTGCTAAAAATATATTTTAGATGGATATCACCTGATGTGTTTAGGCCAAAAATAATCCGCCATGAAGTTGATGATCACTAGGTGAAACTGAAATCAATCACGGCCGAGCCGGCCGCGGGAGCAGACATATGAGCCGGCCGCGGTGTTGTAAGCTGGTGGGGACGAACAAGTTGTCCTCTTTGTTGTAAGCCGGCGCGGATGCGTGAACTGGCCGCGAGAGCGGACGGGCGAGTCGTCCACGGCGTTGTAAGCCGGCGTGGTCGCGAGAAACGGCCACGGCGTTGCAAGCCGGCGCGGTCGCGAGAGACGGCCACGGCGTTGTAAGCCGGTGCGGGAGTCCATTTGAGTAACGACAACCACCTGTGCCAAAAGATGTTGGCATGCCTCCATCTCCGCGGTATAATATTACTTTGTAATAAATAATTCTCCTGCATGTAAAAACAGCAGGGCAAAGTATTTTTGCTCGGATGAATTAATACGTGCTTAAAAATAAATAGGGTAAATAGCACCTGATTTTTGTCCAGACGACAGATGATCCTTTTCGCGGATCAAAATTTCACTCATGGTGCCGGTTGATCTTTATCCACTTCCTTTAAACCCCCCTGGGCAGTCAACACACCCATGAAACGGATCCAGATAGAACCAACACAGCCAGCCAGCAGTCAGGCGCGGGCAAAGCTAGCTGTAGCATGGTTGATGGATTGGGGGTGGATCAAGGCGGCCACGAAACAGAGCGTATCACAGTGCGGCAGAACCGGCTGGGCAGCTCGACTTGAGCAGAGGCGGCTCCAAGCAGATGAACCCGCGGGGCAGTTTGACGCGCAGACGTTGAAGCATGGTGGCAGATCAGTGCACATGTGAGGCGCGTGACCCGGCTCGCGGTACGGCGGTAAAAACACCCGGCCGGTTCATCGGTGGAGAAAGCTTGCAGGTGGAGCAGTACAGAGGCATAGGGCTGGTGGCCCTCAAGTGAGGCAAGGCCGCGCGGCCGAAGCGGCCCATCGGCAGAAGCATGCGAATCGGTGGTTGAGGCGACTCGCGCATTCCGTTGCTGGGTTGGTTGTTCTGCAAAAATCCACGTCCGTCTCATCTTCCGGGTCGTGGCCTGTTCCTCCTCTCTCTTTTTTTTATGTGAACTAGCACATTAGCAAACTCACGTGAGGGATCTTTGGCGCATATGTCTTTGTCCTTCCCATGTAGGAGTAAGCAGTAATATTAGTTTTTGATTCTTGCGTAAGCATTGGTGCTTGGTCCTTCACGTGGGGGCGGGGCTGTAGCTTCAGAGATGTGACATCGCTACTGTTGCAAGATTCGCTTGAACTTTTGACAGGACCAATGGATGGACCACTCGGGGGTTGACCCTTGCCCACACACGCGTTTGTTGATTGATCGGATTCAACGGATCACTTTGCATCGGCGGCGCACAGCAGAACTCCAAACCCTTGCGTCGGCGGCTTATTCGCTATGGGCGACTCATGGCCGCGGGCGTGAGCTTTGCGCGAGGGCGGCTCAAAGTGGAGATGACCCGACAATCCAGTGAGGTGAGTTGACGAAACGGCGGCCCGGGGTGCGGCCGTTGATCGCAACAGAACAGTAGCGGGAGGCGAGGCCGCGTGTGAGGACGCACGCCCAGGGAGGCTGGACTCGTACCCAGTGACAGATAGCAGCGGCGGCAATCGAAGACAGGGCCACTTCGGCGAGAGGGAGAACAAAACTGGGGCGGTCCGACAGCGCACCAGTACGAGGTCGAGTCGGAGCTGAGGAACAGTGGGGCCGGCTTGGCGCGGCAACGATGCACGTCCGAGGAATCTCACGCCCGTTAACTTTCTCCAACGAGCCGTCGTTGACGTACGGCGCTGGTGATTGGACCTGTTGCCAGCTTGACCCGGTGTTGCAATCCTTGTCCAAACATGCATGCTCACGTGAAGCAGGGCAGGTTGCCTCCTCAAAATCACTTTATGCAATCCGTAACAACGTATAGTCTTGCCTTCAAGCAACAGTAGCATAATTGTTTATTGGAAGTAGTACTACTCCGAGCAAGAGTAGCAATAGTCTTTGGCAGATCAATTTATGAAAGCACCCCGTATTTTGACTCTTGCCCACACGCGCCTGTCGACGTAGATTGATCTGACGTGGTGTACGGCAGCTCGAGCACAATTCCTGTCGGCCTCAAAAAATTGATCTTCTATCCGGATTTGACGGATGGCGTTTCATCGGCGATACGCACAGGAACGCCAAACCCTAAATTCCCTTGAACTCAAAACTCATACTGGACAGTTGCAAACTTCTCGATCCCTGGGAGCGAACCCTCCAAGAACTCAACACCACCGTGCGCAGGCCCCATGGTGGGCGCCAACTATCATGGAATTAACACGTCAGATGTCCTAGGTGTAAGGACTTAGTCGTGAGGCCAACGCATCTTTGTAGTAGCTTGAGAGGGGTTGAGCGGAATCGAGAGACGCAACACAAGACAAGGATTTAGACAGCTTCGGGCCCCGGGAAACATCATCCGGTAACAACCCTACATGTTGTTTGAGGCTAGGTCTCATTATGATCATGGGAGAGTTGCCGGGAACCGGCTCTCGGTCTCTAGCCATAGAGATTGTTTCTTGTTACCTTTTTTTTCCTCTTGGGGAACCCTGCCCCTCCTTATATAAGTTAGAGGGGCGGGTTACATGTGGAGTCCCAGTAGGACTACGACTAGTCTATCATCTCTTACAAGTTAATTATAAGTCCGGGTCTTGCTTCCTCGTAAAGGAAATATTCGTCATCCCTTTCCTCTTAATCCGGCCCATCATAACGTGAGCCGGCCTTCTGGGCCCTGGGCCTAGTCTTCTATCTGACCCGTCGTCGGGGTCATCCGTGAGTCGTCAGGCTCGTGAATCGTCTGACAGTGAGCCGCCAGACCCGTGAGTCGCCAGTCCTCCGGCGGGTCACGGTGAAGCGCCAAGTCCGGCCGGGTCATACTTCCGGCCGGGTCATACCACGGGGTATATCCCCGACAGATAGACTCTGAAACCACTCCGGTTAGAACGAGATAAGAAACGAATAAGACTTAAATGATTTAGGCAGCACTCCGGCTGAAACAAGGAAAGAATAGAACATGAACTTGAGAAATGGAACGATACTTGACTTGAGGAACAACACAAAACCTCCGGAAGACTTGAAATAGTAGAATGAGAAGAACGGGGAAGAACAATGACAACTTCTACCATGAATGAAATACAGAGCATCCTTAGAAGGAAATATTGATCGAAGTTGTTGGAAATTCAACAACAAGAGAATAAGCTTGTTGTGGACTTATGGATAACATCTCAAGATTATGAGTTGATAACCGACCACAAGCGAAAAAAATTGAATAGCTGAGAGGAACGAAGAAATGCAAAACTCCACTTCAAAAGAATTCGGAGGATTAATTGCACTTCGATATGCAAGACGAAAAAGATACTTGAGCTACGCCTACAAGAATCTTGATGAACACTTGAAGAATGAATTAAATCATGACGAGCCACCATGATGACTCCGGTAACAAAAGAATGACGAGATAAAATTCAAGGATGAAAGGGATAAGATTAAATCCTTGCGATGTTTTGGATGGAGGTTCGCGACGAAATCGGCGAGAGGCTTAGGACTCCGGAAAAGAAAAGATGAAAACACTTTGAACCGAGAATGTGATAAGAAGAACAACCTCCAAAACGAAGAGATAAAACCACTTGAGGAAAGAAGAATAAGGATTACGTTATGCTTATCCTCCACCAATTAAATTGATGAGATGCCATGGATTTGCATACCACTTATTCGCGTTGGAAAGATTAAGGGGGGATATACCGCAAAACTTGAGAAAGTCTTCATGAACCACCGGTAGGATTTGGAAAGAACGAATTAATTGATATGATAACAACAGAAAGAATCTTGAAGGAGCCACCGTAGGAATTGAAATGAATGACGAAAAGAGAATGAATCACCGGAAAGAATTAGAAAAGCACGAATATACTTGAGGGAATCAAGATGCAATTGAAAGAAGAGATCGCGAGCTGATTGAAGCATACTCGAACGAAGCACCGGAAGAATATGTAAACGAACGAAGGGGCACGAATATAGAATAATCGGAGAACGGATTTGAAAACTTAGAACGAAGAAATATTCTGAAATGGAGGCCTCCGGATAATTGAGACGGAAAACAAGTCCTGAGATACTCCGGATGGGTGAAAATAATTGCACGACTAGAAACAATTTGATAGGATAACCATCGAGCTAGCACCGCGAATTTCTGGGAGAGCGGACAAGATTTAAGAGAAATTCTTCTTCGGACTTCAATGTTGAGAATGACGACGAGAAAGAACACCAAAATTGTTGAGATACTCTGGGAGAATGAAAAGCGAAGAGGTTGAGCCAACAATGAAAATAATTTGAAATTGATCTTGGAAAAGCGTCTGACTGATGAAATTCATACTTACATCAAACTTCGAAAAGGATTTGAGAATAGCTCCGGGAAATTAGAAGAGTCAAGTAAGATCCTGGGAAAAGACCTGTGGGTTAAGGCCCACTGAAGAGAAATCACCGTTGAAAAAGGATTGTTGAAGAGATAGATGATGCACCGGAACAATTGAAATATTTGAATGAGGTGACAACCTCGAATTAATTCAAACACAGCCGAATCTCCTGAGATGTCTTCATCACTCCGGAACGATAAAATGACGAGAGGGGAACGAGCAACGGAAAACATTTGAGCCGAGGAAAGAATATAATCACTACCGAAAATTGGAATTGAATCCACCAGAGAAGAAAAGAGATGAAGAATGTCAAACGAGACGAGAATTTACCCGTTGAAATAATTGAGGGAAGACTGAAGATACTCCGCACGAATGAAATAGAGGCTCGAATAGAGGCTCAGACTCCGGGAATAAAAAGGGTGGGAGGGCGGGAAAAACACAGGTAACTGGAACAACGAATAATTGAATAGAGAAGCGCCGGTTGAAATGATTGAGGAGAAAAAACAAAAGCTTCGCACGAGTAGGATGGATACTCGAATTTCGGACTCCGGCTCCGAGAAGAAAAGGGGTGGGCGAGTGGGAAAAAGAAAAACAACTGAGGACAGAGAAACAACCTCGTTGAGAGAGAACTGAGGATTGAACTTGCAAAAACAAAGTGGTCGAATCGACTTGACGAGAAAATGCACCGGATGAAAAGAGCTGAGAACCCACGATCGAAAAACTAACCGCGTGATCCTAAAAAAAGTTTGAAGGGGAAGAGGAGTAATTCAAAACACCTACGTCAAGGTTTCTCACCAGAGCGACGAAGGGGCTGAGGAGTAAAAAGAATTCCTAATCTCCGATATAACTAGACTCAGAAAAAGTTTTCTTCTAGCCTCAACAACGGCCAAACTACACGATCAAAACAAGGGGGGCTCCTAGGGTCGGTCGAGGCTCTGATACCAACTTGTCACACCCAAGATGCAACCCTATCCTAAAGGAACTCGAAGGTCCCACCAAGGATAGAAGCGCATCTTGAAGACGCTTATGCAAGGTGGATATCATTACATCAACATTACATAATAGATGGGGATACATACAAGGCATACAAATGCCGCAAGAATACATCAATACATAAACAAAAGATCAACATCCGACTACGGATGAAACACAAACATAAGCTCAAACGACATCCACCCTGCTAGCCCAGGCTGCCGACCTGGAACCTATCCCCTGATCGAAGAAGAAGCAGAAGAAGGACTCCAAAACAGGTAACATCGCTCTCGCGTCATGATCATCGTATAACTTGTACCTGCAACTGGTGATGTAGTAATCTGTGAGCCACGAGGACTCGGCAATCCCATTACCATGGGTATCAAGACTAGCAAAGCTTAATGGGTAAGGAAGGGGGTAAAGTGGTGGGGGTTGCAGCAGCGGCTAAGCAATGTATGCTGGCTAACTTACGCGAATAAGAGCGAGAAGAGAAGCAATGGAACGGTCGTGAGACTAGCAACGATCAAGAAGTGATCCTGAACTCCTACTTACGTCAAACATAACCCAGAAACCATGTTCACTTCCCGGACTCCGCCGAGAAGAGACCATCACGGCTACACACGCAGTTGATGCGTTTTAATTAAGGTCAAGTGTCAAGTTCTCTACAACCGGGTATTAACAAATTCCCATCTGCCACATAACCGCGGGCATGGCTCTCGAAAGTTTATACCCTGCGGGGGTGTCCCAACTTAGCCCATTATAAGCTCTCACGGTCAACGAAGGATATTCCTTCTCCCAGGAAGACCCGATCAGTCTCGGAATCCCGGTTACAAGACATTTTGACAATGGTAAAACAAGACCAGCAAAGCCGCCCGGATGTGCCGACAAATCCCGATAGGAGCTGCACATATCTCGTTCTCAGGGCACACCGGATGAGCCAGACGTCGGGTTGGCATAGACCCTGGTTGCCCAGGGGGCGCCGGACATCGCTCGGTTTGGACCAGCACTCGAAGGAGCAGTGGCCCGGGGGGGTAAATAAAGATGACCCTCGGGCTCCGGAAACCCAAGAGAAAAAGGCTAGGTGAGGCAAATGTAAAACCAAGGTTGGGCCTTGCTGGAGGAGTTTTATTCAAAGCGAACTGTCAAGGGGATCCCATAAATCACCCAACCGCGTAAGGGACGCAAAATCAAGGAACATAACACCGGTATGACGGAAACTAGGGCGGCAAGAGTGGAACAAAAGACCAGGCATAAGGCCGAGCCTTCGACCCTTTACCAAGTATATAGATGCATTAATTAAATAAGAGATATTGTGATATCCCAACATAAACATAATCCAACATGGTGCAATCTTCATCTGCAACTGGCAACGCTATAAGAGGGGCTGAGCAAAGCGGTGACATAGCCAAACAACGGTTTGCTAGGAAGGGTGACAAAGGTTAGAGGAGGTTTCATGGCAATTTGGGCGGCTTGAAGAGCAAGTGAATAGGTAGCGCAGCAAAGCGATAGAACGAAGCAACTAGCATAGCAATGATAGTAGTGAGATCCAAGGTGACGGTCATCTTGCCTGAAATCCCGCTAGGAAGAAGAACGAGTCCATGAAGAAGATGAAGCCACGATGACGAACGAATCCATCACGATCGCAACGACACGGAACTATCAAGAAGGAGCACACAACAAGGTAAACACACAACACATAACAAGGCATGATGCTCAACCAAGTATGATGCATGACAAGGCTACATGAAGCTACTCATGACAAAAGATGGTGCATATAAGAACAACACATCAAAGCAAGTTTAAATGAGGCCGGAAACAACATATAACAAATCCGGTAAGTCCTCATATGCAAATTTCGAAATTGGTCCAGATCTGAATAAACCTTATGTTGAAGTTGTTAAATAGCAAGTTAAAGAGCACCATGATGATCTACACGAAATTCTAGTCAAGTTTCATATAAAGTTCATTAGATTCGGAGCTACGGTTTAGAAGATATGAGCAAAACAAGTTAAACATGGCATTGATGCAAAATGCATTCAAACATCAAGCAAACACCTCAACACAAGGATGCAACCAGATAATATGGAACTACATGCAATTCTAAGCAAGTTACATATAGAGCACACCCCAAACGGAGCAACGGTGCAACACATACACTCCAAACAAGATATAACAACAATCTGTCCAAAACAGCAACTAGGCATAGTGCAAGCATCATAAAAATATACTACCGCACCTCAACATGAAACAAATGACATGGGCATAATGTACATGTAAAGCAAAACAAAACATGAACACTGAGCTATCTCCAGAAACCACTAGAACATGCTAAAAGGACATGGCGAGATTGCAAATAATAACAGTTTCACAGACTTAGCAGAAATCACTGGGCATGGCAGAAATAACATCAGGTTGCAAAGTTTGGAGCTATCAAAAAACATGCTACATGAGCTTATCATGGCAAATGAAAGCATGGTATGATTATACTCAAAGCATATAACAAATGCCCCTTACTGAACATGAGCCAAAAAGGCACAGAAGATATGATGGCACCCATGTAAACATAGCAAGATTCATAAACAGATTCAGACTTCGAAGAAAAAAACAGAGCATGGCAGGAATAACGATAAGTAGGCATGTTGGTGAGCTTGCACCACTCACCACAGAGCAATACATGGCATGAAAAGGTAACTAGCAGTAAGAAGGCATAAATATGAAGCTAAGAATGGCAATAGCATAGTCATAGGGTACATGGATCACTAGTAACAACCATGGCAAAATTGATTAACATGTAAGCAACCTGCCAGGAATATTTTATAACAAAAGTAGAGCAAGATTACGACAATTTAAAGCAGGCTATAAATGCAAAAAAGGGCACGGATGGATAGGTCATAACATGTGTAACAAAACATCCTTTGTGAACATCTCCAGATTATGCATAGGATGACTTGTAGCAGCAGGTTTACATGGCAACAAAATATAACAGACTCGACTTAGCAGAAATCACAAAGTCACAGAAATCAGCAACATCACGGAGGCTACTTTGCATGCTTGTGCTAGTTACCACATCGATCAAAAAAATACAAGCCAAGCACCACTTTAAAGGTGGCATGATGTAGAACGAAACACATGTAGAGCTCATGCTCATAGGATGCACACACAAAATGCAATGAAAACGACAAATCACCAAGTTCTGATAACAGACAGCAGTTAACAGCATATAGCACTCTTGCAACGATGATTAGGGCATCAAGATGATCTCTAATGAATATGACCCAATGGAACAAAATGAAGAGAATCGCATGGTGAACATTTTGATATATTATATGCATGAATTGGAGCACCGAGCACGAAGTTATGATATGGCAAATATGGCAACATGAGATGAAAGTCCTGGGACTTGGAGAGATTTTTACCCCGCGAAAGACTAGACGAGGGGATGCGGGACGGAGGGATCCGGGACGGGCGGAGGCGCGTTTGGATCACGGGACGGGTGGATCTCGTCCACCCGCCCGGATCTGGCGACGAGGCGACGCCGGCGAAGCTCCGGTGAGCTCCGGCGAACGGGGACGGCCGGCAGGGGCGGATCTGGCCCCGGGGCGGCCGAATCCGGGCGCGGGGAGGCGATGCGGGCGCCGGGGCTCGCGGAACGGGCGGCGGCGAAGGGCGGCGGGGGCGCCGGCGGGAGGAGCTGGGCGGCGCCGGCGGGAGGAGCTGGGCGGCGCCGGCGAGCGAAGCCGCGGCGCGCGGTACGGGCCCCGCGGGCCTGACGCGGGCCGAGCGGGCTGACGGCGGCGGGCGGAGGAGGAGGCCACGTGGCGCGATGTGGTTGGCTGCGGGCGCGGCGGGATCTGTCCGACGCGGGGCGGACATGTCCGGCGGCAAGAGGGAGGGGAAGGCTAGGGTTCATCCGCGAAATTTCGGGGGGAGGTGCAAATATATAGGCAGAGGGAGCTAGGAGAGTCCAAACGGGGTGCGGTTTTCGCCCACATGATCGTGATCGAACGACCGAGAGCATGGAGGGGAGTTTGCTGGGTTAGTGGGCTGATTTGGAAGGGTGTTGGGCTGCAAAGAGAGAGGGGTTTCGGGCTACGCGGTTAACCGCTGGGGCATCAAACGAACTCCAAATGGAACGAAATTTGACGGGCGGTCTACCGGTGCTATACCAAGGCCACTCAGCAAATCTCGGCCCATTCCGAGAACATTTTTCTCCCACTCACGAAACAAGGTCTGAGAGGGGCGACGGGCGCGTGCGAGAGTGTCGGATCGCGAAACGGACAACGGGGAAAAGGACCGGATGCAAGTTTTGAAAAAACATGATGATGCAATGCAGATGATGACATGGCAAAATGCAACACGCAAG
This sequence comes from Aegilops tauschii subsp. strangulata, assembly GCF_002575655.3. Taxonomy (NCBI): domain Eukaryota; kingdom Viridiplantae; phylum Streptophyta; class Magnoliopsida; order Poales; family Poaceae; genus Aegilops; species Aegilops tauschii. The sequence continues at coordinate 175,957,995 of NC_053039.3, forward strand.
CACACGACATGGCAAGGACGGCGAATAAATGGCAGACACCTGGCGCATCGGATCCGGGGCGTTACAACATACTAATGGAAACGTATTCCTTGGATTGACTGTGTGGAATGTACATACGAACGAAAACGTTTAGCGGGGACTGACTATGTGGGATGTACTTACGACCGGAAACGATTTGGCTTGTATAATTGTATTTTTTTTACTATGAACGACAGTGGGAGAGGCTCCCACTGACTTTGTATTACTCACAAACCAGTTACATCAGGTGTTACAGGTGGGTATTTAGTGGCCCCCCGGCCATAGCCTTAAACTAAACAAACGGTTCACAGGCCTTGTATATAAGTGGTTAAGAAGGGGCGCAGCCCCTCTTTACAATTGTGCACAAGAAGACCCAACAGGTCTTTGAATCTAGCCAGCCATGAACGGAAAGAATGTGGGACCCCTCTGAAGTGCTCATTGTTCCTCTCTATCCACAAGCTCCAAGCAGCCATCAAGAAAATGTCCATAAAAAGTGGACGGCTCTAATTCCCCTTTCCATCGTGCAGCAATGCAAGTCTGTTCCCCGACGCCGGCCATCGCATGCCAACCTTCTCCCAACAGTTCTGGCTAAAGGGGCACAGGAAAATGAGGTGCTCGATGGTTTCCTCCGGAGGGTTTTGGCAAAGCAAGCAAGCGTAGTTGTTGTCTGCAACAACATAGTGCCTACGTCTCAGCATGCCTCTCGTGTTTAAGCGGTCCACAAGCAGCAACCACCCAAACATTTTGAATTTGATTGGACTTCTAGCCTTCCAAAGTCAGGAGAAGGCAGCGTCAGCAGTCGTCTCTCTGAAGCAGTGGTCATGGAATTTCTTGGAGGAGAAGCCACCCCCAAGATTGCATTCCTAGGTGTCCTTGCAACCCCTTTCGAGGATCACATGCATCGATCTTTGCTGGATCGCTCTGACTTCATCTCTGGCCTGAGCAGACAGGGGCAGATGGAAGAGGACGCCTGGGTCCGTAGCAATGAGAACATTAGCCACAGATTCATCCTCATTCAGGAAGAAGGAGAACGCCCTAGGGTAAAGATCCGCGAGGGGGCATTTTGTTCATCGACAAACCATGCGTCTTTCCAGAAGAGCGAGGAGGACCCGTCCTCAAGGGTGACACTGGTGATCCCTCGAAAAACATCGGTGAGTTGCATGACATCAAGCCACCAGAAAGAGCCAACAGGGACAACTGTGTGCGGGACTTTGCCCGAGTAATATGTATCCCAGATCAAGTTCACCCATGGTACATCCTCGTGGTTGTAGAACTTAAACAGGTGCTTAAGCAAGAGGGCCATGTTTTGTGTTTTTATGTCAATGACTCCCAGGCCTCCTTTGCGTTTTGGCCTACAGACCAACTCCCAAGCTGCCAACGAGTTATTTTTGACCCCATCATCAGAATTCTTGGCACAGAGACAGTATCTTCGCAATTTATCGAGGTGCTCAATCACCTTAGGGTGTAACTTGATAGTGCACATGGCATAGATGATCATCAATGTAACAGCAGAGTTGACCAGGGTAAGTTTGGCTCCTGACGACATGAGGGACAGTGATGTGGACATCTTCCTCTCCACACCATGTACTAGCGGCATGAGGTCGTGCAGATTTGGCCTCGTTGTACCCATCAGGAGACCCAGGTAGGTGAACGGAAGCGAGCCAACTGAGCAACCAAACACCCGCGCCAGATCCATAGCGCGTCGGTTGTCTATGTTGATGGGAATCAACGTAGATTTATGGAAGTTGATTTTCAGTCCAACCGAGGCCGCATAATCCTCGAGGATGAGTTTCATACTAGCAGCTTGTTTAGGGCAGGCAGGCATCACCAGAATAGTGTCGTCGGTGTACTGAACCACTGGAAAGTCACCATTATGGTTGCAGGGAATTGGTAGGTCAATCAGGCGTCGACGAAAAGCATCATTAATGGCAGCTTGGAGGAGGTCCGCAGCGAGGACAAAAATCAGAGGTGAAAGAGGATCTCCTTGACGCACCCCACACTTGCACTGAAATTTTCTGCCGGGAACTCCATTAAGGAGGACCGAAGGGACACCAGAACCGAATATAGTTTCCATCCATCCCAGCCATTTGTCATCAAAACCCATATGTCGCATGATCTCTAGCATGGGGGCATGTTCAATTGTGTCGAAAGCTTTCGCGAAATCAAGTTTAAGAAGTATGATCTCATGCGAGGAAGCCTGACATTGATGGATATATTCGAATGTCCAAGTCAAACAGTCTTGGATGGTCCTCCCCTTAATGAAGCCGTACTGGTTCCTGTGAATGATTTTCAGAATAACTTTCTCCAGGCGGTTAGCCAAAATTTTGGTGACTATTTTCAGGCAGCAGTTAAGCAGAGTTCTAGGTCTGTAGTCATTAGCAGTCTTAGGAGAAGAAATTTGCGGGATCAAGGTAATGTATCCTTCACTGATACTGGTGATATCAAGATTACCTTCATGAAAGTCTCGGCACATCTTGTAGAAATCTTCTTTGATGATCTGCCAGCAACTCTTAAGAAAGCAACCGTTGAAACCATCCGGACCAGGGGCCCTGTCAGCCGGCATTTCTTTAACCGCTGCATCAATTTCCTCATTCGAGAAGGGGGCTGATAAATCAGCTAAACCATCAATCCTCTTAATGATGCGTGTGAGGTCATATCGCATATTAGAGGGCTTAGAAGAACCCAAGCGTTCTTTATAGGCTTTGTACAAAACCCCTTCTTTGCCAACATGATCACTGACCACAATATCTCCATCGCGTAAGCTTGCAATAGAATTGTGTCTGTACCTCTCGGTTGCAAGCGATTGAAATAGCTTAGTGTTTTCGTCAGCAAATCTGAAGTAACGGATGGTGCATCTCTTCCTCCAGTATTCATTCTGATATTTAAGCAGAGTATTCAGACGCAGCTTCAAAATACGCCTGAAATTTGTTTCTTGGACGAAGAGTGGTCGCTTGTCTTCAAGATCATCAAGATGGGTAAGAGCCTCATTACTATTATGGACCATGGTTTTCATGGCCGAGAGCCCTCGACTCCAGTGCTTGAGATCATATCGCAGCAACTTGAGCTTTTTGCAGATAAGCGCGGCAGAATTAGGAGCATGACACGGCTTGGACCAAGAACCAGCAACTACGTCATGAAAGCCCGTGTGATTGACCCAGAAGTTTTCAAAACGAAACAATTTAGACTTTGGGATTTTGGACTCTATGGCCACCACACACGGGATATGATCAGAGACAGGTTTGCCGAGCGGTAGGACCAGCGTGTTTGGGAAATCAGTCGTCCAATTGGAAGAGGAGAAAAACCAGTCAAGTTGCTCAAGCAAAGGATCATCCTGCATATTGCTCCAAGTGAATCTACCCTTGACAGGGATTTCCATCCAAGATTGTGCTCTGATTTATTCATTAAAAAGGAGCATGTCAGCGGCATCTCCACCTGGTTTGTTTCTATTCAACGTGGAACGAATGAAATTAAAATCGCCCAGAATCAACCAATTTTCATCATCAGGGATATTAAGATCAGACAACCATGAGGTAAAATCCACCCTTCTCTGACCAGAGCAGGGTCCATAAACATTGACCAGGTTCCAAGCTTCATCGGACTGCGTGGCAACAAAGGATACCCCCACAGCAAAAGATTCAACGTGCCAAGGTGTGCCCACAAATACAGAACTATTCCAGATAGTAATAATCCCACAGAAGCGCCTAAAGAGGGAGCAAACACAAATTTATCAAATCATTTAGGGCAGAAGGTTTTAATAAAAGCTAAATCAAAAGCTTCACGCTTGGTCTCTTGGATACAAAGCATAGAACAACCACTAGAATCAATAGCGTTTCTAAGAGCCAAAAGCTTGCTATCAGAGTTTATGCCCCTGATATTCCATGATAACACATTCCACGATTTATTCATTGCCGAAGAAAAGATCAGTTTCCTCCGTCAGGAGCCGAGTGCTGGCCATCCAGCAGCTTCTCAGTAGATAACTCTTCAGGAGGGATCCCGCATCGGCCACCCAGCTGTTGGAGTTCCTCAATGGAAGTAGGGGGCGGGCAAGATGCAGTATCAGCTTGCACAGGAGCAGCCGCCGTAGAGATGGCTCTGACAGAAGGCACCACGCGAGCACACACCCTGGATCTGGCTTGCTTGGCGTCAGAAACTTGGTTGATCTTGAAACCATCATATTTGTTTGATCTAGTGCTCCTTCTAACCACGGTGGTGTCCAGCGGTATCTTGGCATTGCGTGAGGCACCTGGCATAAACTGAGACGAGGAGGCAATCAACTGAAGTGCAGTCCCTTGGTTAGGCAAAGTATCTGAAACAGAAGCGGGTTGGGCACGAGCAGAGTCATTAGCAAGATGCATAGAAATGGCTTTAAGACCAGGCGATTGGCTCTCTAGTTCCCAATCAACAGCAGCAACATTAGAGATGTCGAAATTGTCCACAAGCAGCAGGTTACACGGGATTAGATGAGCTCCCACCTGAAAATTAGTGGAGAAAGTCACTGACATAAAATCAGGTTCAGGTGCAACACTCAGCATCCAGGCAGCACAGACCAAATTCAGTTGGCACTGAATTTCCCTAAATGGATTAAGAGGAAACATGACCTGCTCAGGTTGAGCATTGGTAAGGGCCGGTGTGTATATGCACTTGAGCATGCCTCCAATCCAGAGCAGAAATTCAGAGTCAAGCGCTACAGTGAGACTGATCGAATTGCCCCCAGCTCTGACAAACGCCAACCGAGCAACCGGATTCCCAAGAACAAAGCTTTCAGCAAGGGCTTCAACTGCATCAATTTCTCCCTCAGAAGACCACACGTCAGACAAGTTGTCCTGAACATTGTGCTCCGAGTTCACACCATCCATCAGAGACGGCCCATCATATTGGAAAAAGGATCTGAAGCTGAAACCAGAGTAGAGGGGAGGAACCACTAGCCACATGCGCCAGCCATTTTCCTGAATCTGTTCGTTAGCAGGTGCAGGCGCATTCCATGCAGCTTCATTCAGAGCCTCCTGTGCAGCCATCTCATCAATCCTGGCCTGTTGCATGAAAGTGTAGTAGGGGAGCTCATACGGGTGTGGTGATGCATTAAGAAGCGGAGGAGCTTCCTCCGTTCCCATCAGACCTGGGATGATATTTCTGCCATTAAGAACATACACCGGAACTGACCAAGAGCGGCCAAGACCCGGAAACATTCCGACTCTGGTGACCAAGAGGCTGTGTGGCACTTCAGCAACATCTTTGATATGACACTTTACCAAAACACGAGCCTTGTTCTGACCCGGGCGTGGCCAGACAAGGAGTTTACCAAAGTTAGAGACAGCCTTGTTAACATAGTGGTCAGTCTGATAATCCATGGGGAACGCAAGGAACATGATCCAAACTTCATACTCAAAAGCGGGCATGCGCATATTGATGCTCTCATCATGCGGGACTAGCGAGAAGGTAGAGTCATCAGTCAGGGCGTGAGGCCCTTCCCTAATCGCAGCATCCCTACTCTTCATGTCCGCGAAAACCACGCAACCAATACCAAGCGGATAAATGAAATCATCAAGCAAGTCATACTCCAGATCCACAGTGATGATGCGGCAAACCTCGGCAAGCCAGAACTCCTTCTGATGATCAGGAACAGGAGGATCGACAGAGACTACGGCATACCTGTCATGGTTGAGCGGTCGGTCATCCACCACCATGACTTGGCGTTGGACGTGATGAGCAGGGCCGCGGTCGAACGTCGAACCCGGCGGAGCGAAATCGAAAGGGCGCACCGGAAAGTTCGCCATTGACGCCGATGAAGGGGAACGGAGAAGTGGAGGAGGCGCAGCCGGCGATGAAGAACAGACCGTGGTTTTTTGCAAGGGTAGAAGTGGCAGGGGTGGCAGACTCGAGGAGGACATCGCCGCACTCGATTGGGGTTTTTGGCAGGTGGAATTGACTACCCCTGGACGAGGGAGTCGTATCGTCGAGCAATGGGAAGGTGCCATGTCTGGGGGGCGGGGGATCTTCTGTTTCCGAGTCCAAACCATATGCGCTCGCGAATCCCGCTTAGTACGGGCCATACCAACAACCATAGAATTACCCACCATAGAGGATTTCGGTGTACTGTTGGGCAAGATTACATTGGATTTAGATGCATGCGGTTTGATCGGTATCCAGCATAGCTTGGGCATATTGTGACATAAGATGGGCTTATGGGCTCTATGGCCGACCTGGTGACAGAACGGACACCTGTGAAGCCCAGGACAATTGACAGATCGGTGCCCCACGGATCGACATACCAAACAAGTCATGGGTGAGGAACGGCCCAGTATGCATGGCTCATGACGTGGAGAGGGTAAAGGGGCTTGATCAGCCCCTGATGAGGCCATATTCTCCAAACATAAACATTTCCCAGTACTATCCCCACAATGTTGACAGAAGAGGCCCGTGCAAATTGCCGACGGATGGCCAAAACGATCACAAAGAGAACAGTGCTTAAGCCTTCTGTATATGTATTCCTTCATTGGTATTGAGCAAAGATCCACCATTAACTTAACGCACTCATCATCATAACCAGCTTGCCAACCATCTAGGATATGGTAAAGGGTATCATCCGGAATAAAATCCCATATACCTTGCTTGAACAGATGTCCCTGAAAAGATGGCAGCTTATCTGTCGAAGCGGAAGGAATTGGTATGTTGACAGTCCCAATACGAAAGAGATCCTGATTTTCCGAAGAAACCGGAACCGTAAACCTGCCCAAAGAGATCTCCGATGAGGAACTGACGCCGGAATATCCCTCTGTCGGCGTTGAAGTCAATCCCAAGTTCGCAAAGACCAATAGTGAGGCCGGATCAATGTCATCAATGGATTTGGATGAAAGCCATTTTGATTTGATTGCCGGGCCAGGTGATGAAGCCAGATCATTGATTTCAGTGTCTGCATTCCAGCCATGGGATCGGTGGCGAGGCATTACTCCTCGGTGGAGATGAAAATGACAGATGAAGTCCGGACAAATACGATCCCGTAAGCCATAAATAAAATTACCCACACGATTAGATGCCACCGAGAACCAAAAACGCCGATCACCCAAACGGATCACCTTAAAACCTTCACTGATTCCACCAATGCAAGACTGGAGAGCCAAACCCACTGAATTCACCAAGAGAGGAAAGGAGGCGGAGGAAAAAGAAACTTCAATGAAGAATTCCTTGGAGTTGGGGTTGGGGACGAAATGAACCGTAGATCCAAATCGTGCACGCACCTGGCCCTCGACCTTGAGGCCGGGGGAGAAATCCCAATGGAGGAGGCCGTCCAATGGGGTCGCCGGAGATGGAGACTAGGGCAGGGTGCCAAAGTCGCCATGAGAGTCGCCATGGGAGGGTGGAGGGGTATAATTGTATTTTTTAGCACAACTATACATATAACCGTATTTGATCGCTTGCCCGTTGCTCATGACCTCAATTTGCCGAGCATGTGTGCCAGGAGGCCTATCCCCGGCGGTTTCTGGGTCGTGTGGGAAGGACCCCCTTATCGCAGTCACTCACTTGGTGACGGTTCGAAATGCCGTCGCGGAAAGGGGTTAAAAACCGTTTGTATAGCACCTCGTTCTACCAGTGTGACATACCTTGGGTTGTGGTGTTGATCTTGCTCATGTAGTCGAACTTGTGTTGGATGCTCAAGGTTGATGTAGTTCATCAAGAGTTGGGAGCACCACTTGGATTTTGATTTCATCTTCCTACATGGGTTAGTCTTGCAAGGAGTAACACTTGTGTATCCAAATGACAAACATGAAACATGATACTAAGTGAAACTTGATATATTTAAATTGTCAAAGGATATGTTGAGTGAGTTCATGCTTCCTTGTATTCAACAACCATATAGTAGGGACTTGGTGATGTAGAGATTGCTCAAAATGTGAGTGACTTGCAGTCTCATAGATTTAGGTTCATCCAAGTACCTACAAGGGTTAGCTAAAATGCAAGGGTACAAGTATAGATCCAAGACATATGATCATCATCATAAGAGAAATATCAAGGATTAGTCATAAAAGGCTCATGCCTTGCATGTATCCAAATGGAGCTTCTACTCCAACTTTGAGGCATCAATGATATTCAATTCACCTCTCAAACGGAAAAAAATTCTCATCAAGCGGTTTAGTGAATATATCCGCCAATTGCTTATCAATACGCACATGCTTAAGATTGATGTCTCCTTTAGCAACATGATCTCAAATGAAATGATGACGAACTTCAATATGCTTAGTTCAAGAATGTTGCACGGGATTGTGAGCAATCTTAGTAGCACTTTCATTATCACAAAGCAATGGAACATGTTTCACATGTATCCCATAATACTTAAGGGTTTGGGTCATCCAAAGTAATTGAGCACAGCACAATCCGGCAGTAATATATTCCGCTTCGGCAGTAGATAAGGATACCGAGTTTTGTTTCTTGGAGGACCAAGGGACAGGGGATCTACCAAGAAATTGACAAGTACCCGAAGTGGACTTTCTGTCAACCTTGTCATCGGCATAGTCTGAATGAGAGTAGCCGACAAGATCAAAAGATGACCTCTTTGGATACCAAATGCCAAAGTTTGGTGTATGAATTAAATATCTCACTATCCTTTTCACGGCCTTAAGATGACATTCTTTAGGGGCCGCTTGATATCGTGCACACATGCACACACTTAGCATAATATCGGGACGGGAGGCACATAGATATAACAATGAACCAATCATAGAGCGGTAATCTTTTTGGTCAACTAGTTTGCCATCCTTAGTAAAGTCAAGATGTCCACTAGTAGGCATGGTTGTTTTCATACCTTTGATTTCTTGCATGTTGAACTTCTTGAAAAGATCCTTGGTATACTTTGTTTGAGAAACAAAGGTACCTTCCTTAGTTTGCTTGATTTGCAATCCAAGGAAAAATTTGAGTTCACTCATCATAGACATCTCAAACTTCTCCGACATTAGCCTTCCAAACTTTTCACTAAAATGGGGGTTAGTAGAACCAAATATGATATCATCCACATAAATTTGGCACACAAATAATTCACCATTAACCCTTTTAGTAAAAAGTGTAGAATCAATCTTCCCGATTTCAAAGCCTTTTTCAATAAGGAACTTGGTCAGGTATTTATACCATGCTCTAGGATCTTGTTTAAGACCATAAAGAGCTTTATGAAGTTTGTAAACATGATTAGGTTTCTTGGGATTGACAAATCCGGGAGGTTGTTTAACATACACTTCCTCTTCAATTTCTCCATTAAGAAAAGCACTTTTGATGTCCATTTGGTATAAGGTGATATCATGGTGATTGGCATAAGCAAGTAAGATGTGTATGGACTCAAGTCTAGCAACGGGGGCATATGTCTCACCATAGTCCATACCTTCAAATTTAGTGTAGCCTTGAGTGACGAGACGGGCCTTGTTGCGTACAACTTGTCCATCTTCATCTTGCTTATTTCGAAACACCCATTTGGTTCCAATGACATTATGAATTTCATCGGTCTTTTCAACCAATGTCCACACTGGATTCCTCTCGAAGTTGTGTAGCTCTTCGTGCATAGCATTGACCCAATACGGATCCTCAAGAGCTTCTTCAACCTTCATAGGTTCAATACTAGAAATGAATGAGTAGTGTTCAAAAAAGTTAGCTAAACGAGTTTTAGAGCGAGTGATTCTCCTGGTTTGAATATCATCAAGGATTTGTTCGACGGGGTGGTCTCTTGATTTAACTCGTGAGAGCTTTTGTTTGGGTTGAGGTGGAACATCCTCTTCATTGTCTTCTTCTTCCTCTCTTTCTTCATTGTTGTTGGTGTTGTCGTTCTCTTGTGGACGTGGAGAGGGAGGTCGAGGTGGTTCTTCTTGTTGTACTTCCTCATTTCCTCTATCTTGACGAGTTCCACTTGTATATGCCTCCAAGTCAACTTGTAGTTCACCTTGATGTGAAATTGAGGCTTCCACTTGGATGGATGAAGTGCTCTCCTTCACCTCCATTGGGCGAACCTAGCCAATGGACAAATCTTGGATTGCTTCCGAAGGATCTTTGTCTCCTACATCAATTGGCAATTGCTCTACTTGCGACTCGTTAGATTCATCAAACTTCACATATACCATCTCTTCAACCTTTCAGGTGAAATTGTTGTAGACACGGTAAGTGTGAGAATTTGAGCCATAACCGAGTAGGAAACCTTCATGAGATTTAGGAGCAAACATCGAGTGACGATGCTTATCAAGAATGTAACACTTTGAGCCAAATACTCGAAAGTATCCAACTTGGGGTTTGTTACCTGTGAGAAGCTCGTATGCCATTTTGCCGAGAACCTTGTGAAGATATAGTCGATTTGTAGCATGACAAGTTATCTCAACCGCTTCCGCCCAAAAGTGTCTTGGCGTCTTGTATTCATCAAGCATTGTTCTTGCCATCTGAATAAGTGTCTGATTCTTCCTCTCAACAACTTCATTTTGTTGAGGCGTGTACGTAGCCGAGAACTCATGTGAAATCCCTTCTTCGTCAAGAAAGGTATCCACATTGGTGTTCTTGAACTCCGTTCCATTGTCGCTTCGAACCTTCTTGATATTCACTTCAAATTGGTTTTCGGCCTTCATAGCGAAGTTCTTGAAGATCTTTTGGACCTGCGATTTGTCATCAAGAAAGAACACCCACGTAAATGTTGAAAAGTCGTCAACAGTGACCAAACCGAACGAGTTACCACCAAGACTCTTGTAGGCGTTGGGACCAAAAAGATCCATATGAAGTAGCTCAAGCTGTCTTCTCGTGGTTATGATGTTCTTCACGGGATGACTTCCTCCAACCTGTTTTCCTGCTTGAAAAGCACTGCAAAGTCTATCCTTGTCAAATATGACATCTTTAACACCAAGGATATGATCACCTTTAATAAGCTTATCAAGATTTCGCATGCCCACACGACCTAACCTTCTATGACATAACCAACCTTTAGAAGATATAGCAATTAAGCAAGTATGAGGTTGAGCTTTCTTAGTGAAATCAACAATGTATAGGTCACCTCTACGTATACCAGTAAAGACCATATTATGATTATCTCTTTGAAACACTTGGCAATCTACTTCAGTAAATAGAACATTGAAACCGAAGTCAGCTAGTCTAGATACTGAAAGTAGATTACAACCAAGAGATTCGACGAGCATAATGTTTTGGATAGAGCTATCATGGGAGATGACCACCTTACCAAGGCCAACTACCTTACCCTTGGAGTTGTCACCAAAAGTGACATACTTGTGGGGACCATCATTCTCAGCAAGCTCACAAAACATGTCCTTATCTCCAGTCATATGATCAGTACATCCACTATCAAGAACCCATTCCTTTCCTCCGTCCATGTAACCACGATGGTTAGCCATAAGACCAAAGCGTCTCATTGACTCATCGATATCAAAGTCACTATCATCATCCCCATCATAATTCCATGTTCAACATCATCATGTGAATGATCATCACCTAGAGAGAGTGATTCATTAGATTTATCACCATGACAATGTGAATGTTTATGAATTCTAATAATTTGTGAAATGATGCCAGTAATGACTCCAACATCTCCTTTGGCACGCATAAGGTCACGGAGGTCAAATAGACAATCATCAAATTTAGGATCACTAGTATCCATATTTTGAAAAAGCAATGGACTTTTGAAGAATCTCATCCAGATTTTTCAAGGAATAGTTTGGAAAGCGCTCCTCAAGATATTACTATATAGTATAAGCACATTCAAATGTAGGCAAGCATACAAGCAAATTTCTAGGCAATCCTCTCATGATAAGATCAATAGTTCTAAGATTGCGGGTCATGTCAAGATACTCATCAGGGGTAGGATACAAAGGATCAATGGGGGGCACATAAGGGGTGATAATATACTTGTTCAAATTATATTCATTGAAAATCTCAAGCATCTCGTTCTTCCAAGAACTATAGAACTCTCCGTCAAGCATATGCACTCTACGTCTAATACTCCGATCATAGACTCATCCATCTTCCTCCAATGGCGATTAAACCAAAGCAATGGAGACCAATGCTCTGATACCAATTGAAAGGATAGAGAAGAGGGGTCTAGAGGGGGTGATTAGACCCACAACAAGTAAAAGTGGCAATTTTTAGGTTCTTCAAGTTGAGGTGGAGTTTTAGCACAAGTTAAGCATTCACAATACATTTCAAGCAAGCATGACAGGAGTATGAGCAGCGGAAAGAGTAAAGCATGCTAATTGCAAGAAAGTAAAGGGATGGGATTGGAGTGTGCAAACACAATGAAGACACGGAGATATTTGGCATGGTTCCGATAGGTGGTGCTATCGTACACCCACGTTGATGGAGACTTCAACCCACGAAGGGTAACGGTTGCGCAAGTCCACGGAGGGCTCCACCCACGAAGGGTCCACGAAGAAGCAACCTTGTCTATCCCACCATGGCCATCGCCCATGAAGGACTTTCCTCAGTCGGGTAGATCTTCACAAAGTAGGCGATCTCCTTGCCCTTACAAACTTCTTGGTTCAACTCGACAATCTTGTCGGAGGCTCCCAAGAGACACCTGACCAATCTAGGAGACACCACTCTCCAAAGGGTAATAGATGTTGTGTTGATGATGAACCCCTTGCTCTTGTGCTTCAAATGATAGTATTCCCAAACTCAACTCTCTCTCACACACACACACAGATTTGGCTATGGTGCAAAGATGATTTGAGTGGAAAGCAACTTGGGGAAGGATAGAAATCAAGAATCTTGTGGTAGGATTGGAATATCTTGATCTCAACACATGAGTGGGTGGTTCTCTCTCAGAAAATGTATGCTGGAAGTGTAGGCACGTTCTGATGGCTCTCTCACATATGGAGAAGGGGGTGGAGGGGTATATATAGCCTCCACACAAAATCCAACCGTTACACACATTTGACCCAACTCGGTCAGACCGAATAGAAGAACTCGATGAGACCGATTCAATTCAAAATGTGAACGTTAGGAATCTCGGTGGGACCGACTGGAACAACTCGGAGGGACCGACTAGAACAACTCGGTGCGACCGATGTGCTAGGGCTTAGGGCAAACATCAACTCGGTGGCACCGATTGCATCAACTCGGTGAGACCGAAGTGAAGCAATAAGGCAACAGAGAAGATGTCAAGCCAACTCGGTGTGGCCGACCGCAATTCCGATGCAACCAAAACAATTGCAACAGGAAACAGAGAGTTTGCAAGGCCATCTTGGTGAGACCGAGATCCGTATTGGTATGACCGAATTTTTAGGATTTCTTGCTGTGGCTATGTCATATGAACTCGGTGGTACCGAATAGGAAATATCAGTGGGGCCGACTTTGAGTTTATGTTTTGGACATATTTGGAATGAGAAAGTGGTTGAGGGCTTTGGAGCAATAATATCACTAAGCATTTGGAGCAAGTAGACCATTAAGCAACACCTCATCCCCTTTTAATAGTATTGGCTTTCCTATGGACTCGGTGTGATATTGTATCACTAAAATATAAATGAAGAGTCTTGAGCTTTTGCCAATATGTGTCCTAGAAACCTTGAAGGGGTTCCACATCCTCTTGTCCTTTCCACGCCATTGTTGAACTTGTCTGAAGTACACTAGATAAAAGTATTGAAGGAAATATGCCCTAGAGGCAATAATAAAGTTGTTATTTATATTTCCTTATATCATGATAAATGTTTATTATTCATGCTAGAATTGTATTAACCGGAAACTTAGTACATGTGTGAATACATAGACAAACAGAGTGTCCCTAGTATGCCTCTACTTGACTAGCTCGTTAATCAAAGATGGTTAATTTTCCTGACCATAGACATGTGTTATCATTTGATCAATGGGGTCACATCATTAGAGAATGATGTGATGGACAAGACCCATCTGTTAGCTTAGCATAATGATCGTTTAATTTCATTGCTATTGCTTTCTTCATGACTTATACATATTCCTCTGACTATGAGATTATGCAACTCCCGGATACCGAAGGAACACTTTATGTGCTTTCAAACGTCACAACGTAACTGGGTGATTATAAAGATGCTCTACAGGTGTCTCCGAAGGTGTTTGTTGAGTTGGCATAGATTGAGATTAGGATTTGTCACTCCGTGTATCGGAGAGGTATCTCTGGGCCCTCTCGGTAATGCACATCACTATAAGCCTTGCAAGCAATGTGACTAATGAGTTAGTTAAGGGATGATACATTACAGAACGAGTAAAGAGACTTGCCGGTAACGAGATTGAACTAGGTATGAGGATACCGATGATCGATTCTCGGGCAAGTAACATACCAATGACAAAGGGAATAACATATGTTGTTATGCGGTTTGACCGATAAAGATCTTCGTAGGATATGTAGGAGCCAATATGAGCATCCAGGTTCCGCTATTGGTTATTGACCGGAGATGTGTCTTGGTCATGTCTACATAGTTCTCGAACCCGTACGGTCCGCACGCTTAACGTTCGATGACGATTTGTATTACGAGTTATGTGTTTTGGTGACCGAAGTTTGTTCGGAGTCCCAGATGAGATCACGGACATGACGAGGAGTCTCAAAATGGTCGAGAGGTAAATATTCATATATTGGAAGGTTGTATATGGACACCGGAATGGTTCTGATAAGTTTCGGGGATTTATCCGAGTACCGGAGGCTACCGGAACCCCCAGGAAAGTTAATGGGCCTATTGGGCCATAGTGGAGGAGAGGAGGCAGGCCACAGGAGGTGGCGCCCCCCACCCTTTCCCAATCCAAATTGGACAAGGGGAGGGGTACGGCCCCCCTCTTTCCTTCTCCCTCTCTCTCCTTTCCCCTTTTCCCCTCTCCGTTGGAAGGAAAGGGGGGCCGAATCCTACTAGGAACGGAGTCCTAGTAGGACTCCCCCCCCCCTTTGGCGCGCCCCCCTTGGGCCGGCCTCCTCCCCCCTCCTTTATATACGTGGGCAGGGGGCACCCCAAAGGCACAATAGTTGTTTCTTAGCCGTGTGCAGTGCCCCCCTCCATAGTTTACTCCTCCGGTCATAGTGTCGTAGTGCTTAGGCGAAGCCCTGCGCGGATCACATCACCAACACTCTCGCCACGCCATCGTGTTGACGGAACTCTCCCTCAACCCTCTACTGGATCAAGAGCTCAAGGGAAGTCATCGAGCTAAACGTGGAGGTGATGTACGTTCGGTACTTGGATCGGTTGGATCGTGAAGACATTCGACTACATCAACCGCGTTCACATAACGCTTCCTCTTTCGGTCTATGAGGGTACGTGGACACACTCTCCCGTCTCGTTGCTATGCTTCTCCTAGATAGATCTTGTGTGATCGTAGGAAATTTTTTGAATTACTACATTCCCCGACAGTGGCATCCGAGCCAGGTCTATGCGTAGATGATATGCATGAGTAGAACACAAAAGAGTTGTGGGCGATAACAGTCATACTTCTTACCACCAATGTCTTACTTTGATTCGGTGGTATTGTTGGATGAAGCGGCCCGGACCGACATTACATGACCGCGTTCATGAGACTGGTTCTACCGACGTGCTTCGCACATAGGTGGCTGGCGGGTGTCTGCTTCTCCAACTTTAGTTGAATCGAGTTTGACTATGGTCGGTCCTTGTTGAAGGTTAAAACAGCACACTTGACGAAAAATCATTGCGGTTTTGATGCCTAGGTAAGAACGGTTCTTGCTAGAAGCCCGTAGCAGCCACGTAAAACTTGCAACAACAAAGTAGAGGACGTCTAACTTGTTTTTGCATGGCATGTTGTGATGTGATATGGTCAAGACGTGATGAGATATAAATTGTTGTATGAGATGATCATGTTTTGTAGAAGTTATCGGCAACTGGCAGGAGCCTTATGGTTGTCGCTTTACTGTATGAAACGCAATCGCCATGTAACTGCTTTACTTTATCACTAAGCGGTAGCGATAGTTGTAGAAGCAATAGTTGACGAGGCGACAACGCCGCTATGATGGAGATCAAGGTGTCAAGCCGGTGACGATGGAGACCATGACGGTGCTTTGGAGATGGAGATCAAAGGCACAAGATGATGATGGCCATATCATGTCTTATATTTTCATTGCATGTGATGTTTATCCTTTATGCATCTTATTTTGCTTAGTACGGTGGTAGCATTATAAGATGATCCCTCACTAAATTTCAAGGTATAAGTGTTCTCCCTGAGTATGCACCGTTGCTACAGTTCATCGTGCCGAGACACCACGTGATGGTCGGGTGTGATAAGCTCTACGTTCACATACAACGAGTGCAAGCCAGTTTTGCACGTGCAGAATACTCGGGTTAAACTTGACGATCCTAGCATATGCAGATATGGCCTCGGAACACTGATAGCGGCGTTATAGTTCAGTGTGCCATGCTTTACGGCTTAGAATCAGGACTTCAAAGACGTTTTGAACTGAAGGAAATATGCCCTACAGGCAATAATAAAGTATTATATATTTCCTTATATCATGATAAATGTTTATTATTCATGCTAGAATTGTATTAACCGGAAACATAATACATGTGTGAATACATAGACAAACAAAGTGTCACTAGTATGCCTCTACTTGACTAGCTCATCAAAGATGGATATGTTTCCTAGCCATAGACATGAGTTGTCATTTGATTAACGGGATCACCTCATTAGGAGAATGACGTGATTGACTTGACCCATTCCGTTAGCTTAGCACTCGATCGTTTAGTATGTTGCTATTGCTTTCTTCATGACTTATACATGTTCCTATGACTATGAGATTATGCAACTCCCGTTTACCGGAGGAACACTTTGTGTGCTACCAAACGTCACAACGTAAATGGGTGATTATAAAGGTGCTCTACAGGTGTCTCCAAAGGTACTTGTTGGGTTGGCGTATTTCGAGATTAGGATTTGTCACTTCAATTGTCGGAGAGGTATCTCTGGGCCCACTCAGTAATGCACATCACTATAAGCCTTGCAAGCATTGTGACTAATGAGTTAGTTGTGGGATGATGTGTTACGGAACGAGTAAAGAGACTTGCCGGTAACGAGATTGAACTAGGTATCGAGATACCGACGATCAAATCTCGGGCAAGTAACATACCGGTGACAAAGGGAACAACATATGTTGTTATGCGGTCTAACCGATAAAGATCTTCGTAGAATATGTGGGAGCCAATATGGGCATCCAGGTCCCGCTATTGGTTATTGACCGGAGACGTGTCTCGGTCATGCCTACATAGTTCTCGAACCCGTAGGGTCCGCACGCTTAACGTTACGATGACAGTTTTATTGAGTTTTGATGTACCGAAGGAGTTCGGAGTCCCGGATGAGATCGGGGATATGACGAGGAGTCTCGAAATGGTCGAGACGTAAAGATCGATATATTGGACGACTATATTCGGACTTCGGAAAGGTTCCGAGTGATTCGGGTATTTTTCGGAGTACCGGAGAGTTACGGGAATTCGTATTGGGCCTTAATGGGCCATACGGGAAAGGAGAGAAAGGCCTCAAAAGGTGGCCGCACCCCTCCCCATGGTCTGGTCCGAATTGGACTAGGGAAGGGGGGCGCACCCTTCCTTCTTTCTCCTTTCCCCTTTCCTTCTCCTACTCCCACAAGGAAAGGAGGAGTCCTACTCCCAGTGGGAGTAGGACTCCCCCCCTATGGCGCCTCTCCCCTTGGCCGGCTGCCTCCCCCTTGCTCCTTTATATACGGGGGCAGGGGGCACCCCAGAGACAACAATTGATCCTTGAGATCTCTTAGCCGTGTGCGGTGCCCCCCTCCACCATATTACACCTCGATAATACCGTTGCGGAGCTTAGGCGAAGCCCTGCGTCGGTGGAACATCATCATCGTCACCACGCCGTCGTGCTGACGAAACTCTCCCTCAACACTCGGCTGGATCGGAGTTCGAGGGACGTCATTGAGCTGAACGTGTGTAGAACTCGGAGGTGCCGTGCGTTCGGTACTTGATCGGTCGGATCGTGAAGACGTTCGACTACATCAACCGCGTTGTGATAACGCTTCCGCTGTCGGTCTACGAGGGTACGTGGACAACACTCTCCCCTCTTGTTGCTATGCATCACCATGATCTTGCGTGTGCGTAGGAAATTTTTTGAAATTACTACGTTCCCCAAGAGTGGCATCCGAGCCTGGTTTTATGCGTTGATGCTATGCACGAGTAGAACACAAGTGAGTTGTGGGCGATATAAGTCATACTGCTTACCAGCATGTCATACTTTGGTTCAGCGGTATTGTGAGATGAAGCGGCCCGGACCGACATTACGCGTACGCTTACGCGAGACTGGTTTCACCGTTGCGAGCACTCGTTGCTTAAAGGTGACCGGCGGGTGTCTGTCTCTCTCACTTTAGTTGAACCGAGTGTGGCTACGCCCTGTCCTTGCGAAGGTTAAAACAGCACCAACTTGACAAACTATCGTTGTGGTTTTGATGCGTAGGTAAGAACGGTTCTTGCTAAGCCCGTAGCAGCCACGTAAAACATGCAACAACAAAGTAGAGGATGTCTAACTTGTTTTTGCAGGGCATATTGTGATGTGATATGGTCAAGACATGATGTGATATAATGTGTTGTATGAGATGATCATGTTTTGTAACCGAGTTATCGGCAACTGGCAGGAGCCATATGGTTGTCGCTTTATTGTATGAAATGCAATCGCCATGTAATAGTTTTACTTTATCACTAAGCGGTAGCGATAGTCGTAAAAGCAATAAGTTGGCGAGACGACAACGATACTACGATGGAGATCAAGATGTCGCGCCGGTGACGATGGTGATCATGACGGTGCTTCGGAGATGGAGATCACAAGCACGGTGCTTCGGAGATGGAGATCACAAGCACAAGATGATGATGGCCATATCATATCACTTATATTGATTGCATGTGATGTTAATCCTTTATGCATCTTATCTTGCTTTGTTTGACGGAAGCATTATAAGATGATCCTTCACTAAATTATCAAAGTATAAGTGTTCTCCCTGAGTATGCACCGTTGCGAAAGTTCTTCGTGCTGAGACACCACGTGATGATCGGGTGTGATAGGCTCTACGTTCAAATACAACGGGTGCAAAACAGTTGCACACGCGGAATACTCAGGTTAAACTTGACGAGCCTAGCATATAACAGATATGGCCTCGGAACACGGAGACCGAAAGGTCGAGCGTGAATCATATAGTAGATATGATCAACATAGTGATGTTCACCATTGAAACTACTCCATCTCACGTGATGATCGGACATGGTTTAGTTGATATGGATCACGTGATCACTTAGAGGATTAGAGGGATGTCTATCTAAGTGGGAGTTCTTAAGTAATATGATTAATTGAACTTAAATTTATCATGAACTTAGTCCTGATAGTATTTTGCAAATTATGTTGTAGATCAATAGCTCGCGTTGTTGCTTCCCTGTGTTTATTTTTTATATGTTCCTAGAGAAAAATTATGTTGAAAGATGTTAGTAGCAAAGATGCGGATTGGATCCGTGATCTGAGGATTGTCCTCATTGCTGCACAGAAGAATTATGTCCTTGATGCACCGCTAGGTGACAGACCTATTGTAGGAGCAGATGCAGATGTTATGAACGTTTGGCTAGCTCAATATGATGACTACTTGATAGTTTAGTGCACCATGCTTAACGGCTTAGAATCGGGACTTCAAAGACGTTTTGAACTTCATGGACCATATGAGATGTTCCAGGAGTTGAAGTTAATATTTCAAGAAAAATACCCGAGTTGAGAGATATGAAGTCTCCAACAAGTTCTATAGCTAAAAGATGAAGGAGAATCGCTCAAGTATTGAGCATGTGCTCAGATTGTCTGGGTACTACAATCGCTTGAATCAAGTGGGAGTTAATCTTCCAGATAAAATAGTGATTGACAGAATTCTCTAGTCACCATCACCAAGTTAGTACAACTTCGTGATGAACTACAGTATGCAAGGGATGACGAAAGTAGTTCCCGAGCTCTTCGTGATGCTGAAATCGACGAAGGTAGAAATCAAGAAAAACATCAAGTGTTGAGTTGACGTGACCACTAGTTTCAAGAAAATGGCAAAGGGAAGAAGGGGAACTTCAAGAAGAACGGCAAGCAAGTTGCTGCTCAAGTGAAGAAGCCTAAGTCTGGTCCTAAGCCTGAGAGTAAGTGCTTCTACTGCAAAGGGACTGCTCACTGGAAGCGGAACTAACCCAACTATTTGGTGGATAAGAAGGATGGCAAAGTGAACAAAGGTATATTGGATATACATGTTATTGATGTGTACTTTACTAGTGTTTATAGCAACCCCTCGGTATTTGATACTGGTTCAGTTGCTAAGAGTAGTAACTCAAAACGAGAGTTGCAGAATAAACAGAGACTAGTAAAAGGCGAGGTGACGATGTGTGTTGGAAGTAGTTCCAAGATTGATATGATCATCATCGCACACTCCCTATACTTTCGGGATTAGTGTTGAAACTAAATAAGTGTTATTTGGTGTTTGCGTTGAGCATGTAATGATTTGATCATGTTTGTTGCAATACGGTTATTCATTTAAATTAGAGAATAATGGTTATTCTTTTTACATGAATAAAACCTTCTATGGTCATACACCCAATAAAATAGTTTGTTGGATCTCGATCGTAGTAATACACATATTTATAATATTGAAGCCAAAAGATGCAAAGTTAATAATGATAGTGCAACTTATTTGTGGCACTACCGTTTAGGTCATATTGGTGTAAAGCGCATGAAGAAACTCCATACTGATGGGATTTTGGAATCACTTGATTATGAATCACTTGATGCTTGCAAACCGTGCCTCATGGGCAAGATGACTAAAACGCCGTTCTCCGGAACTATGGAGAGAGCAACAGATTTGTTGGAAATCATACATACAGATGTATGTGGTCCGATGAATATTGAGGCTCGTAGCAGGTATCATTATTTTCTGACCTTCACAGATGATTTGAGCAGATATGGGTATATCTACTTGATGAAACATAAGTCTGAAGCATTTGAAAAGATCAAAGAATTTCAGAGTGAAGTGGAAAATCATCGTGACAAGAAAATAAGGTTTCTACGATCTGATCGCGGAGACAAATATTTGAGTTACGAGTTTGGTCTTCAATTAAAACAATGTGGAATAGTTTCACAAATTCACGCCACCTGGAACACCACAGTGTAATGGTGTGTCCGAACATCGTAACCGTACTTTATTAGATATGGTGCGATATATGATGTCTCTTACCGATCTACCACTATCGTTTTGGGGTTATGCATTAGAGACAGCTACATTCACGTTAAATAGGGCACCATCAAAATCCGTTGAGACGACGCCTTATGAACTGTGGTTTGGCAAGAAACCAAAGTTGTCGTTTCTTAAAGTTTGGGGTTGCGATGCTTATGTGAAAAAGTTTCATCCTGATAAGCTCAAACCCAAATCGGAGAAATGTGTCTTCATAGGATACCCAAAGGAGACAGTTGGGTACACCTTCTATCACAGATCCGAAGGCAAGACATTCGTTGCTTAGTATGGATCCTTTCTAGAGAAGGAGTTTCTCTCGAAAGAAATGAGTGGGAGGAAAGTAGAACTTGATGAGGTAACTATACCTGCTCCCTTATTGGAAAGTAGTTCATCACAGAAACCAGTTTCTGAGACACCTACACCAATTAGTGAGGAAGTTAATGATGATGATCATGAAACTTCAGATCAAGTTATTACTGAACCTCGTAGATCAACCAGAGTAAGATCCGCACCAGAGTGGTACGGTAATCCTGTTCTGGAAGTTATGTTACTAGACCATGACGAACCTACGAACTATGAAGAAGCGATGGTGAGCCCAGATTCCGCAAAATGGCTTGAGGCCATGAAATCTGAGATGGGATCCATGTATGAGAACAAAGTATGGACTTTGGTTGACCTCCCAATGATCGGCAAGCCATTGAAAATAAATGGATCTTCAAGAAGAAGACTGACGCTGATGGTAATGTTACTATCTATAAAGCTCGACTTGTTGCGAAAGGTTTTCGACAAGTTCAAGGGATTGACTACGATGAGACCTTCTCACCCGTAGCGATGCTTAAGTCTGTCTGAATCATGTTAGCAATTGCCGCATTTTATGAAATCTGGCAAATGGATAAACAAAACTACATTCCTTAATGGATTTATTAAAGAAGAGTTGTATATGATGCAACCAGAAGGTTTTGTCAATCCTAAAAGGTGCTAACAAAATATGCAAGCTCCAGCGATCCATCTATGGACTGGTGCAAGCATCTCGGAGTTGGAATATACACTTTGATAAGTTGATCAAAGGATATAGTGTTATACAGACTTGCGGTGAAGCCTGTATTTACAAGAAAGTGAGTGGGAGCACTACAGCATTTCTGATAAGTATATGTGAATGACATATTGTTGATCGGAAATAATGTAGAATTATTCTGCAAAGCATAAAGGAGTGTTTGAAAGGAGTTTTTCAAAAGAAAGACCTCGGTGAAGCTGCTTACATATTGAGCATCAAGATCTATAGAGATAGATGAAGACGCTTAATAAGTTTTTCAATGAGTACATACCTTAACAAGATTTTGAAGTAGTTCAAAATAGAACAGTCAAAGAAAGAGTTCTTGCCTGTGTTACAAGGTGTGAAATTGAGTAAAGACTCAAAGCCCGACCACGGCAGAAGATAGAAAGAGAATGAAAGTCATTCCCTATGCATTGGCCATAGGTTCTATAAAGTATGCCATGCTGTGTACCAGATCTATTGTATACCCTACACTGATTTTGGCAAGGGAGTACAATAGTGATCTAGGAGTAGATCACTGGACAGCGGTCAAAATTATCCTTAGTGGAATAAGGAAATGTTTCTCGATTATGGAAGTGACAAAAGGTTCGTCGTAAAGGGTTACGTCGATGCAAGTTTTGACAGTAAATCTAGATGACTCTAAGTCTCGGTTTAGATACATATTGAAAGTGGGAGCAATTAGCTAGAGTAGCTCCGTGCAGAGCATTGCAGACATAGAGATTTGCAAATATACTTACGGATCTGAATGTGACAGACCCGTTGACTAAAATTATCTCACAATCAAAACATGATCACACCTTAGTACTCTTTGGGTGTTAATCACATAGCAATGTGAACTAGATTATTGACTCTAGTAAACCCTTTGAGTGTTGGTCACATAGAGATGTGAACTATGGGTGTTAATCACATGGTGATGTGAATTATTGATGTTAAATCACATGGCGATGTGAACTAGATTATTGACTCTAGTGCAAGTGGGAGACTGAAGGAAATATGCCCTAGAGGCAATAATAAAGTATTATATATTTCCTTATATCATGATAAATGTTTATTATTCATGCTAGAATTGTATTAACCGGAAACATAATACATGTGTGAATACATAGACAAACAGAGTGTCACTAGTATGCCTCTACTTGACTAGCTCGTTAATCAAAGATGGATATGTTTCCTAGCCATAGACATGAGTTGTCATTTGATTAACGGGATCACCTCATTAGGAGAATGACGTGATTGACTTGACCCATTCCGTTAGCTTAGCACTCGATCGTTTAGTATGTTGCTATTGCTTTCTTCATGACTTATACATGTTCCTATGACTATGAGATTATGCAACTCCCGTTTACCGGAGGAACACTTTGTGTGCTACCAAACGTCACAACGTAAATGGATGATTATAAAGGTGCTCTACAGGTGTCTCCAAAGGTACTTGTTGGGTTGGCGTATTTCGAGATTAGGATTTGTCACTCCAATTGTCGGAGAGGTATCTCTGGGCCCACTCGGTAATGCACATCACTATAAGCCTTGCAAGCATTCTGACTAATGAGTTAGTTGCGGGATGATGTGTTACGGAACGAGTAAAGAGACTTGCCGGTAACGAGATTGAACTAGGTATCGAGATACCGACGATCAAATCTCGGGCAAGTAACATACCGGTGACAAAGGGAACAACGTATGTTGTTATGCGGTCTAACCGATAAAGATCTTCGTAGAATATGTGGGAGCCAATATGGGCATCCAGGTCCCGCTATTGGTTATTGACCGGAGACGTGTCTCGGTCATGTCTACATAGTTCTCGAACCCGTAGGGTCCGCACGTTTAACATTACGATGACAGTTTTATTGAGTTTTGATGTACCGAAGGAGTTCGGAGTCCCGGATGAGATCGGGGATATGACGAAGAGTCTCGAAATGGTCGAGACGTAAAGATCGATATATTGGACGACTATATTCGGACTTCGGAAAGGTTCCGAGTGATTCGGGTATTTTTCGGAGTACCGAAGAGTTACGGGAATTCGTATTGGGCCTTAATGGGCCATACGGGAAAGGAGAGAAAGGCCTCAAAAGGTGGCCGCACCCCTCCCCATGGTCTGGTCCGAATTGGACTAGGGAAGGGGGGCGCACCCTTCCTTCTTTCTCCTTTCCCCTTCCCTTCTCCTACTCCCACAAGGAAAGGAGGAGTCCTACTCCCGGTGGGAGTAGGACTCCCCCCCTATGGCGCGCCTCTCCCCTTGGCCGGCTGCCTCCCCCTTGCTCCTTTATATACGGGGGCAGGGGGCACCCCAGAGACAACAATTGATCCTTGAGATCTCTTAGCCGTGTGCGGTGCCCCCCTCCACCATATTACACCTCGATAATACCGTTGCGGAGCTTAGGCGAAGCCCTGCGTCGGTGGAACATCATCATCGTCACCACGCCGTCGTGCTGACGAAACTCTCCCTCAACACTCGGCTGGATCGGAGTTCGAGGGACATCATCGAGCTGAACGTGTGTAGAACTCGGAGGTGCCGTGCGTTCGGTACTTGATCGGTCGGATCGTGAAGACGTTCGACTACATCAACTGCGTTGTGATAACGCTTCCGCTGTCGGTCTACGAGGGTACGTGGACAACACTCTCCCCTATCGTTGCTATGCATCACCATGATCTTGCGTGTGTGTAGGAAATTTTTTGAAATTACTACGTTCCCCAACATGAACGTCATGGAGCATATGAGATGTTCTAGGAGTTGAAGTTAATATTTCAAGCAAATGCCCGAATTGAGAGATATGAAGTCTCCAGCAAGTTCATAGCTGCAAAATGGAGGAGAATAGTTCTGTCAGTGAACATATACTCAAAATGTCTGGGTATCATAACCACTTGACTCAGCTGGGAGTTAATCTTCCTGATGATAGTGTCATTGACAGAGTTCTTCAATCACTGCCACCAAGCTATAAAGGCTTCGTGATAAACTATAATATGCAAGGGACGGAAAAGACAATTCTCGAGCTCTTCACAATGCTAAAGGCTGCGGAAGTAGAAATCAAGAAGGAGCATCAAGTGTTGATGGTTAACAAGACCACTAGTTTCAAGAAAAAAGACAAAGGGAAGAAGGGAAACTTCAAGAAGAACGTCAACCAAATTGCTGCTCAAGGGAAGAAGCCCAAGTCTGGACATAAGCCTGAAACTGAGTGCTTCTACTGCAAAGGGACTGGTCACTGGAAGCGGAACTGCCCCAAGTATTTGACGGATAAGAAGGATGACAAAGTGAAAGGTATATTTGATATACATGTTATTGATGTGTACCTTACTAATGCTCGTAGTAGCGCCTGGGTATTTGATACTGGTTCTGTTGCTCATATTTGCAACTCGAAACAGGGGCTACAGATTAAATGAAGATTGGCTAAGGACGAGGTGACGATGCGCGTGGGAAATGGTTCCAAAGTCGATGTGATCGCCGTCGGCACGCTACCTCTACATCTACCGTCGGGATTAGTTTTAGACCTGAATAATTGTTATTTGGTGCTAGAGTTGAGCATGAACATTATATTTGGATCGTGTTTGATGCGAGACGGTTATTCATTTAAATCAGAGAATAATGGTTGTTCTATTTATATGAGTAATATCTTTTATGGTCATGCACCCTTGAAGAGTGGTCTATTTTTGTTGAATCTCGATTGTAGTGATACACATATTCATAATATTGAAGCCAAAAAATGCAAAGTTAATAATGATAGTGCAACTTATTTGTGGCACTGCCGTTTGGGTCATATTGGTGTAAAGCGCATGAAGAAACTCCATGCTGATGGGCTTTTGGAATCACTTGATTATGAATCACTTGATGCTTGCGAACCATGCCTTATGGGCAAGATGACTAAGACTCCGTTCTCCAGAACAATGGAGCGAGCAACTAACTTCTTGAAAACAATACATACTGATGTATGCGCTCCGATGAGTGTTGAGGCTCGCGGCGGGTATCGTTATTTTTTGACCTTCACAGATGATTTGAGCATATATGGGTATATCTACTTAATGAAACATAAGTCTGAAACATTTGAGAAGTTCAAAGAATTTCATAGTGAAGTAGAAAATCATCGTAACAAGAAAATAAAGTTTCTATGATCTGATCGTGGAGGTGAATTTTTGAGTAATGAGTTTGGTCTTCATTTGAACCAATGTGGAATAGTTTCACAACTCATGCCACCTGGAACACCACAGCGTAATGGTGTGTCCGAACGTCGTAAACGTACTTTATTAGATATGGTGCGATCTATGATGTCTCTTACCAATTTACCGCTATTGTTTTGGGGTTATGCTTTAGAGACGGCTGCATTCACGTTAAATAGGGCACCATCTAAATCCATTGAGACGACACCATATGAACTGTGGTTTAGCAAGAAACCTAAGCTGTCGTTTCTTAAAGTTTGGAGTTGCGATGCTTATGTGAAAAAGCTTCAACCTGATAAGCTCGAACCCAGATCGAAGAAATATGTCTTCATAGGATACCCAAAGGAGACTATTGGGTACACCTTCTATCACAGATCCGAAGGCAAGATATTCGTTGCTAAGAATGGATCCTTTCTAGAGAATGAGTTTCTCCCGAAAGAAGTGAGTGGGAGGAAAGTAGAACTTGATGAGGTAATTGTACCTTCTCCCGAATTGGAAAGTAGTTCATCACAGAAATCAGTTCCAGTTGCCTACACCAATTAGTGAGGAAGTTAATGATGATGATCATGAAACTTCAGATCAAGTTACTACCAAACCTCGTAGGTTAGCCAGAGTACGATCCGCGCCACAGTGGTACGGTAATCCTGTTCTGGAGGTCATGCTACTTGACCATGGTGAACTTACGAACTATGAGGAAGCGATGATGAGCCCAGATTCCGCGAAATGGCTTGAGACCATGAAATCTGAGATGGGATCCATGTATGAGAACAAAGTGTGGACTTTGGTTGAGTTGCCCGATGATCGGCAAGCCATAGAGAATAAATGGATCCTCAAGAAGAAGACTGACGCTGACGGTAATGTTACTGTCTACAAAGCTCGACTTGTTGCGAAAGGTTTTTGACAAGTTCAAGGAGTTGACTACGATGAGACCTTCTCACCCGTAGCGATGCTTAAGTCTGTCTGAATCATGTTAGCAATTGCCGCATTTTATGATTATGAAATTTGGCAAATGGATGTCAAAACTGCATTCCTTAATGAATATCTTAAAGAAGAGTTGTATATGATGCAACCAGAAGGTTTTGTCGATCCTAAAGGTCCTTACAAAGTGTGCAAGCTCCAGCGATCCATTTATGGACTGGTGCAAGCCTCTCGGGGTTGGAATATACGCTTTGATAGTGTGATCAAAGCATATGGTTTTATACATATTTTTGGAGAAGCCTGTATTTACAAGAAAGTGAGTGGGAGCTCAGTAGCATTTCTAATATTATATGTGGATGACATATTGTTGATTGGAAATAATACAGAATTTCTAGATAGCATAAAAGGATACTTGAATAAGAATTTTTCAATGAAAGACCTCGGTGAAGCTGCTTATATATTGGGCATGAAGATCTATAGAGATAGATCAGGACGCTTAATTGGACTATCACAAAGCACATACCTTGATAAAGTTTTGAAGAAGTTCAAAATGGATCAGTCAAAGAAAGGGTTCTTGCATGTGTTACAAGGTGTGAAGTTGAGTCAGACTCAATGCCCGACCACTTTAGAAGATAGAGAGAAAATGAAAGTCATTCCCTATGCTTCAGCCATAGGTTCTATCATGTATGCAATGCTATGTACCAGACCTGATGTGTGCCTTGCTATAAGTTTAGCAAGGAGGTACCAAAGTAATCCAGGAGTGGATCACTGGAGAGCGGTCAAGAACATCCTGAAATACCTGAAAAGGACTAAGGACATGTTTCTCGTTTATGGAGGTGACAAAGAGCTTGTCGTAAATGGTTACGTCGATGCAAGCTTTGACACTGATCTGGATGACTCTAAGTCGCAAACCAGATACGTATTTATATTGAATGGTGGAGCTGTAAGTTGGTGCAGTTCCAAACAGAGCGTCGTGGCGGGATCTACGTGTGAAGCGGAGTACATAGCTGCTTCAGAAGCAACAAATGAAGGAGTCTGGATGAAGGAGTTCATACCCGATCTGGGTGTAATACCAAGTGCATCGGGTCCAATGAAAATATTTTGTGACAATACTGGAGCAATAGCCTTGGCGAAGGAATCCAGATTTCACAAGAGAACCAAACACATCAAGAGACGCTTCAGTTCCATCCGCGATCAAGTCAAGGAGGGAGACATAGAGATTTGCAAAATACATACGGATCCGAATGTTGCAGACCCATTGACTAAGCCTCTTCCACAAGCAAAACATGATCAGCACCAAGACTCCATGGGTGTTAGAATCATTACTATGTAATCTAGATTATTAACTCTAGTGCAAGTGGGAGGCTGAAGGAAATATGCCCTAGAGGCAATAATAAAGTTGTTATTTATATTTCCTTATATCATGATAAATGTTTATTATTCATACTAGAATTGTATTAACCGAAAACTTAGTACATGTGTGAATACATAGACAAACAGAGTGTGTCCCTAGTATGCCTCTACTTGACTAGCTCGTTAATCAAAGATGGTTAAGTTTCCTGACCATAGACATGTGTTTCCTTTACTTACCCATCTGTTAGCTTAGCATAATGATCGTTTAATTTTATTGCTAATGCTTTCTTCATGACTTATACATATTCCTATGACTATGAGATTATGCAACTCCCAAATACCGAGGAACACTTTGTGTGCTATCAAACGTCACAACGTAACTGGGTGATTATAAAGATGCTATACAGGTGTCTCCGAAGGTGTTTGTTGAGTTGGCATAGATTGAGATTAGGATTTGTCACTCCGTGCATCGGAGAGGTATCTCTGGGCCCTCTCGGTAATGCACATCACTATAAGCCTTGCAAGCAGTGTGACTAATGAGTTAGTTACGGGATGATGCATTACAGAACAAGTAAAGAGACTTGCCGGTAACGAGATCGAACTAGGTATGAGGATACCGACGATCGAATCTCGGGCAAGTAACATACCGATGACAAAGGGAATAACGTATGTTGTTATGCGGTTTGACCGATAAAGATCTTCGTAGAATATGTAGGAGCCAATATGAGCATCCAGGTTCCACTATTGGTTATTGACCGGAGATGTGTCTCGGTCATGTCTACATAGTTCTGAACCCGTAGGGTCCGCACGCTTAATGTTCAATGACGATTTGTATTATGAGTTATGTGTTTTGGTGACCGAAGTTTTTACGGAGTCCCGGATGAGATCACGGACATGACGAGGAGTCTCGAATTGGTCGAGAGGTAAAGATTCATATATTGGAAGGTTCTATGCGGACACCGGAATGGTTCCGATAAGGTTCGGGGATTTATCGGAGTATTGGGAGGCTACCGGAACCTCCGAGAAAGTTAATGGGTCTATTGGGCCATAGTGGAGGAGAGGAGGCAGGCCACGGGAGGTGGCCCGCACCCCCCCCCCCCTTGCCCAATCCGAATTGGACAAGGGGAGGGGGCGCGGCCTCCCTCTTTCCTTCTTCCTCTCTCTCCTTTCCCCTTTTCCCCTCTCCGTTGGAAGGAAAGGGGGGCCGAATCCTACTAGGAACGGAGTCCTAGTAGGACTCCCCCCCCCTTTGGCGCGCCCCCCTTGGGCCGGCCTCCCCCTCCCCCCTCCTTTATATACGTGGGTAGGGGGCACCCCAAAGGCACAACAGTTGTTTCTTAGCCGTGTGTGGTGCCCCCCTCCACAGTTTACTCCTCCGGTCATAGTGTCGTAGTGCTTAGGCGAAGCCCTGCGCGGATGACATCACCAACACTGTCGCCACGCCGTCGTGTTGACGGAACTCTCCCTCGACCCTCTACTGGATCAAGAGCTCGAGGGACGTCATCGAGCTGAACGTGTGCTGAACACGGAGGTGTCGTACGTTCGGTACTTGGATCGGTTGGATCGTGAAGACATTCGACTACATCAACCGCGTTAACATAACGCTTCCGCTTTCGGTCTACGAGGGTACGTGGACACACTCTCCCGTATCGTTGCTATGCTTCTCCTAGATAGATCTTGCGTGACCGTAGGAAATTTTTTGAATTACTACGTTCCCCAACATTAGTCCAACAAAAGATATGTTGACATTAATTACCAAAATCACCCAGGGAGCACTTGTCTTTCACCTCCCTAACCAAACATACAGCTGTCACAGCAGCTGGAACTGGTCAACAAATCACGTGTCTTCTCCGAGCAACTAGTTCTATCACATCACTCCTTTACTTACTGTTTAGTTTCGTGAAGCCTTTACCTGATCATTAGGTGTGAAGACATTGTGTGGAGACTATCTTCATCTTTGTGATCACACTAACTACTTAATCCAGTCTGTGCTACCTTGATTTTTGTCTATCTTCACTTCTCATTTCATCTGTGTTGATATGACAACATGTCTAGTGTAGTTTATCTTCCGGTCTATCATGTTCAGTTACTATTTTTCTTTCGTGTCCTCGAAGACATTGCCTGTATTGAAGACAACCATAAAAATCGCCTATTCACCCCGCCTCTAGTCGATAACTAGAACTTTTAGTATGACTGCATGGAGTTCCAAGGTCCATTGTCTCAGACTATGATAGAAAGTTTCTTGCTGCATTTTGGCTGACTTTGTGGGACCAATTCAACATGGAATTAAAATTTTCTAGCACTGTTCATCCACAAACAGATGGACAAATGAAAGTGGTGAACAAGTTTTTGGGTATTTGATACGTCTCCAACGTGTCTATAATTTATGAAGTATTCATGCCATGTTTATTATAATTTTGTATGATTTTGGTACACTTTTATATGGATTTTATATGATTTTCATGGACTAACATATTGACCTGGTGCCCAATGCCAGTTGATGTTTTCTGCTTGTTTTTGGTTTTCCAGAAAATCCATATCAAATGAAGTCCAAATGCAGCGAAACTTTTTGATGATTTTTTGCAACAAAAGAGACCCCCGAAGCATCGTGGGAGGACCAGAAGAGCCACGAGGCCCCCACAAGCCACCAGGGTGCGCCCGAGGGGGTGGTCGTGGCCTGATGGCTTGTGGGCCCATCTCAACTCCTTTTTGCATGATTCCAACTCTGAAAATTCTTATAAATAGGGAAACCCCCAGAAATAACCCTAGAACTTCGACTTCACCGCCGCAAGCCTCCGTACCAAAGAGATCCCATTTGGAGCCCTATTCCGGCATCCTGCCGAAGGGGGAAATCATCACCGGAGGCCATCTTCATCATCCCGGTGGTCTCCATGATGAGGAGGGAGTAGTTCACACTCAGTGTTGAGGGTATATACCGGTAGCTATGTGTTTGATCTCTCTCTCTCTCTCGTGTTCTTGATTTGGCACGATCTTGATATACCGCGAGCTTTGTTAATATAGTTGGATCATATGGTGTTTCTCCCTCTCTATCTTGTTGCGATTAAGAGTTTTTACCTTTGAGGTTTCACTATTATCGGATTGAATATTTTGGATTTGAGAACACTTGATATATGTCTTGCATGTGGATACTCATGGTGACAATGGGGTATTCTATTGATTCACTTGATGTATGTTTTGGCACTCAACTCGCGGTTTCCCGAGGTGACATTGGGGTTGATGCACGTTTTTGTCCTACTTTCTCCGATAGAAATCTTGGGGCACTCTTTGAAGTTCTTTAAGTTGGATTGAATATTATGAATCAAGTTGTTTCATGCATATCAAATAATCAACTCAGGAATACTTGTGGTGACATTGGAGTATCTGGGTGACATTAGAGTTGGTTGATGTGTATCGTATGGTGTTATTTTAGTACGAACTCTAGGTTTTTTTTTGAAAACATTAAGCTTTATTAATTAGAAATAACAGTTACATCATCAATAAGGAGAGATACAATATCAACCATGGGCTCCTCAAACCAATCCCTAGTCACAGAGAATTTCGCTAGCCTAGCAATTTCATGAGCAACTTTATTTGCTTCCCTATTACAATGTTCAAATCTAGTAATAGTAAATTCGCAGGCCATAAAATAGCAATCATCGAACACTGTCGTCGCCACTCCCGCCGATTGTCCTCCATTCTTCATCGTGTCAATCACTTCCGTATTATCAGAGTTAACAATAAGGCGGTTGCACCCCGCCTTCTGTGCTTATAGGAATAGCTTAATAGATTGAGCGGAAAGGATAACTTTGAGGTGGTTTCGTACCCTATAAAAAATTCGTCTTATCTTCTCCGCTAATAAGAACTTTGGAGTGATTCTTTGTCGCACGTTGAGGGATTGTTATATGGTTCAATTATGTTAGCACTGTTGAGAGATTACACTAGTGAAAGTATGAACCCTAGGCCTTGTTTTCAAGCATTGCAATATCGTTTGTGCTTCGTTTTATCACTTGCTACCTTGCTGTTTTTTATTTTTAGATTACAAAAACCTATATGTACTATCCATACTACACTTGTATCACCATCTCTTCGCCGAACTAGTGCACCTATACAATTTACCATTGTATTTGGTGTGTTGAGGACACAAGAGATTTCTTGTATTTGATTACAGGGTTGTTTCAAAGAGACCATCTTCATCCTACGCCTCTCACAAATTGATAAACCTTAGGTCATCCACTTGAGGGAAAATTGCTACTGTCCTAAAAAACTCTGCGCTTGGAGGCCCAACACGAGTGTACAAGAATAAGTTGTGTAGTGGACATCAGTATTCTAATCCGCTGCATATGTGGAGAAAGAAAGGGGCAATGGGATTTGGCTTTATCTCTTGCAAAGTTCTCCTACACTAACTCCAAGCATAGATCCACATGAAGGAGTCCTTTTCCATTGTCTACACTAAAGTTCCAACACATGTGGTGGACCTGGTGAAGCTACCATCAAAGGGAAACCCAAAATCAGCATTGTCCTTTGATGATAATTACATTGAGTTATTTGAAGAGATTCGTGGTGTTTTGGAAGCACAAAATCAGAAATATAAACAACTTGCTGACTGCAAAAAGAGGTCGAAATCATTCCAAGTTGGTGATAAGGTGATGGTCTACCTCCGAAAAAAGAGACTGCCTTTAGGTGTTAAAGGGAAGCTTAGGCAGCGAAAGTATGGGCCCTTCTCTATCATGAGGAAGATAAATGATAATGATTATGTGATAGATTTTCCAAGCGACATGGGTATATCCGACACTTTCAATGTTGCAGACTTGACCCTCTACCATCTAGAAAAAGCGCTCTATGAAGATAACTCGAGGGCGAGTTCCAAACAATCAGGGGAGAATGATGAGGAAAATAAAAATATAATCATATGTCAAAACTGTTTGGCTACTTCTAGATACTTCTATTGTATTCTAGTATTTCTTTTCTTTTCTCAACCCTGGCTACAGTTTTCGAGAGTCTTCTAGCTATGAGTAGAATGGTGAATCTTAAGTAATGTTTTCTGGAGTGTTCTAGCCATAAGTAAAAGTATGTGAAGGCTTTCCCTAATATAAATAGAGGTCCTCACCTCTAGTTTGTAACCAGACTATATACTCCCACTGCGTATAATAGAACTTGGTGTTCTTATCTAAGATCTTGGAGTAGATCTTGTGCTCTAGGAGTTCTGGATTAAACTCATGTTGCCATATTAGCCTACATCCAACCTCTAGAGTGATATCTGGCGCAACACGTTGAAGTAGTTCCTTTAACTCTAGTGTTGTACACTTTATAGCAACAGGGTGGAGTTGCTCCTCGAAAACTTGTGCTGCTTTAGGTCTCTAACTACATCAATTTTGCAATCAACATAGTTCGACTTTGCTTTCATACAACAAGACAGACCATCGAGGCAATGGCCAAGCATGAAAGAAGTAGTGAATCCCATGTAAAAAGCATTCATATGCTCCATCATCATCAAACCGGTCCCTCTAACAATTCTCTCCAGCCTGTTAGAAGGGAATAGAGAGAAATTGGTGGAATCGATGTTATTGCTTGAGCCTCATGGGCGTATATATAGGAGTACAATGAGAACGAGGGTCGATGCAGCCGTGGGAGAACCATGGGGCGACGACACTGCGGTCAAAGGGACGACGCGTCTACAGCTTGTTGCTCGATCAGTGTAGAGACGCGTGTACTCGGGGACATCTTCACGGACTCGTCCGGCCGAACGGAAACACGTACGCATCGTGCATGGACACATACAGGCATGCAACGCACACCAGCACACGATGCAACGCGTTTGGTTGTCCAGGCCATGACGGAGTCATCATGCACAACTTGATGTGCTAGCAACACAACCACGAGGCGCACATGACGGTGCGAGCGGGCGCCGTAGCTGATGCGATGACGAACAGCCGGGGACGCCGTGATGCAGCTGATCTGGGCAGATGATGGGCGCCCGAGCAGTAACCACACGTCTGCGCGCGGCTGCCATACCAGGGCGCTCACGCGACATGCATGGAGCCCGGGGAACTTTTTAGCACGAGACCATGAAGATGTCGATGAAGTACCCAAGTGTTGTAGACAATGTACGACGGCGGACGGCACAAACCGATCTATAGATAAAAAAGCCAAAAAAGAATACAGATCAATCGATCGGCAAGAGACAAAACCCCAATCAACAGATCGGAAAAACTAGGGCAGTCAATCAATGCGGTCGATGGACGAACCCTGGATACGGATTGCGTGGCCCTCGGTGATGATCATGGAGATCGGCCGCCCCAGGGGTGGCACGAAGCGGAAGCGACAGCAGTGGCTAGGGTTTGGATCGATTAGGCTGATACCGTGTTAAAAGAGAATAGAGGGAGATTGATGTAATCAATGTTATTGCTTGAACCTCATGGGCATATATATAGGAATACAATGATCAATTTGAAGTACAAGACAAAACAGGACCAGATCATAGTTTATCCTATACTTCCTAATAATCATAATACTCAACACAGCCGTTATCTCCTTCCACGCCTGGACAATTCTGACGTGTCTTCTTCACCCTGACATGATGTGCGTGGTACAACAAAAGTCCAGGTTGACGAAAAGGAATCTTTGTTTGGCATCTTTGTTCTATTGCACGATGTATATGTATGTTTACAGCTTGAGACGCTCTGAACCATCTAATAAGACAAGTAAGATAAGGTGTTTTGACGATCTGTGATACTATTCCTAAGTGGTGAAACTACATCATTGCGATCTTTAGCCCAAGGAATAGTGCAACAGATTGCTTCAAACATCGTGGGTGCTCTAGACATGCATGCTCTTATGATTGGAAAAAAGACTGCCATCATGATTGTTAATGAAATGCGCAAAGATGGCAAGGAATTCCATGGCACCTAGTTACAGAACGATCCACAACGAACCCCACCAAGCAACCATCATAATGTTTTTTCTAGAAAGCAGCCATTTCTAGGAAGCAGCCATAAAGAAAGTTGGTGAACCAGGGGTAATCATAATAACAGCTACTCCCTCCGTCCGAAAATACTTGTCATCAAAATGAACAAAAAAGGATGTATCTAGAACTAAAATACGTCTAAATACATCCCTTTTTATCCATTTTGATGACAAGTATTTCCGGACGGAGGGAGTACAACAGAATTGTACAAACGGAGAAAATTCTTCGACATGGCAGAAGGAATAGGTATTGCTCTTGCGTTTAGTTATCTCCCCATGCACGCTGGCAACACAGTTTCTTCTTAATCCAGCTTCTCAAGTTCACCCATTCTCTCTATAATCGCCTGAAGAAAACACAAGCGATGTCAAGCAGCATCTGAGTTCTCCGTACAGAGAAAAAGAGTATCTTATCATTTTCCATGTCAAGTTTGGCGTCCCACAAGCTTTCAGAAGACAAGGTGTAAACAAGAAAGCCTCTATGTGAGGCTACATAGATACTTCCTCCGTAAAGAAATATAAGAGCATATAGATCACTATTTTCAAACCGTACTTTTGCTTATTGTTCATTCTGTGATGATATAATACAGATGCAACTGTAGTGTTAGTGTACTTTAACATGCATCTTACAAATAGGGGGATTTAGTATCAGAGTATGTCGACTCAGCACAAAATGCAGCGTAACAAAACATTCTAAAAATCGTTGTCGGTGCTAACAAGATAGCTAGGGATGTAAGCCACTAAAAATGTGTGTAGTACAAGAATAAAGGTGCTCTACCAGGCCAACTACAGAATGGGATAAACACATTTGAAGTTATCCAAATGTAATAGTGACGCAAAAGAAATACATTTGCCAGTCATATATATATACCGCACATGAACAAAATACATTTGACATTTCCCAAATGTGAAAAAATTGCTAGTTGATTTCCATCACCAAATATATAATATTACTAGTAAGATGCCCGTGCGTTACACGCAACACCGAAATGAATTGATCCGGGTCATCTCATGTTTAACAAATATCGATAGGTTTCTTCGGATATTCATTCTTCTCTAGAGCTCACAAGCATACGGGTGAATAGTAAATGTAAGAAAATAGATTAAAAAATATCTTTTGCAAACAAAAGCCTCAAGTATGGAGTGGTAGGCATCTTGTAAATGACGTAGGCATCTTGATCAACAAGAGCCTCAAGTATGGAGTGGTAGACATCAAGAGACGTGGGGACCGGATTATCCTGATTAAGCTGGTAGTTGAGGACTTGGTTCTCAATGTTATCAGCGCGTATGCCCCGCAAGTAGGCCACAATGAGAACACCAAGAGGGAGTTCTGGGAAGGCCTGGAAGGCATGGTTAGGAGTGTACCGATTGGTGAGAAGCTCTTTATAGAAGGAGACCTCAATGGCCACGTGGGTACATCTAACACAGGTTTTGAAGGGGCGCATGGGGGCTTTGGCTATGGCATCAGGAATCAAGAAGGAGAAGATGTCTTAAGCTTTGCTCTAGCCTACAACATGATTGTAGCTAACACCCTCTTTAGAAAGAGAGAATCACATCTGGTGACTTTTAGTAGTGGCCAACACTCTAGCCAGATTGATTTCATCCTCTCGAGAAGAGAAGATAGGCGTGCGTGCCTAGACTGTAAGGTGATACCTGAAGAGAGTGTTGTACCCCAGCATAAGCTGGTGGTTGCTGACTTCCGCTTTCGGATTCGTGTCCAGCGGGATAAGCGTGCCAAAGTTGCTAGAACGAAGTGGTGGAAGCTCAAGGGGGAGGTAGCTCAGGTGTTCAAGGAGAGGGTCATTAAGGAGGGCCCTTGGGAGGAAGGAGGGGATGCGGACAATGTGCGGATGAAGATGGCGACTTGCATTCATAAGGTGGCCTCGGAGGAGTTTGGAGTGTCCAGGGGAAGGAGAAGCGAAGATAAGGATACCTGGTGGTGGAATGATGATGTCCAGAAGGCGATTAAAGAGAAGAAAGATTGCTTCAGACGCCTATACCTGGATAGGAGTGCAGACAACATAGAGAAGTACAAGATGGCGAAGAAGGCCGCAAAGCGAGCTGTTGGTGAAGCAAGGGGTCGGGCATATGAGGACCTCTACCAACGGTTAGGCACGAAAGAAGGTGAAAGGGACATCTATAAGATGGCCAAGATCCGAGAGAGGAAGACGAGGGATATTGGCCAAGTCAAATGCATCAAGGACGGAGCAGGCCAACTCTTGGTGAAGGACTAGGAGATTAAGCATAGATGGCGGGAGTACTTCGACAAGCTGTTCAATGGGGAGAATGAGAGTTCTACCATTGAACTGGACGACTCCTTTGATGAGACCAGCATGCGTTTTGTGCGGCGAATCCAAGAGTCTGAGGTGAAGGAGGCTTTAAAAAGGATGAAAGGAGGCAAGGCGATGGGCCCTGATTGTATCCCCATTGAGGTGTGGAAAGGTCTCGGGGACATAGCGATAGTATGGCTAACCAAGCTTTTCAACCTCATTTTTCGGGCAAACAAGATGCCAGAAGAATGGAGACGGAGTATATTAGTACCAATCTTCAAGAACAAGGGGGATGTTCAGAGTTGTACTAATTACCGTGGAATTAAGCTGATGAGCCATACAATGAAGCTATGGGAGAGAGTCATTGAGCACCGCTTAAGAAGAATGACAAGCGTGACCAAAAATCAGTTTGGTTTCATGCCTGGGAGGTCGACCATGGAAGCCATTTTCTTGGTACGACAACTTATGGAGAGATATAGAGAGCAAAAGAAGGACTTGCATATCGACAACATATTGACTTGGAGAAGGCCTATGATAAGATACCGCGGAATGTCATGTGATGGGCCTTGGAGAAACACAAAGTCCCAGCAAAGTACATTACCCTCATCAAGGACATGTACGATAATGTTGTGACAAGTGTTCGAACAAGTGATGTCGACACCGATGACTTCCCGATTAAGATAGGACTACATCAGGGGTCAGCTTTGAGCCCTTATCTTTTTGCATTGGTGATGGATGAGGTCACAAGGGATATACAAGGAGATATCCCATGGTGTATGCTCTTTGCAGATGATGTGGTGCTAGTTGACGATAGTCGGACGGGGGTAAATAGGAAGTTAGAGTTATGGAGACAAACCTTGGAATCGAAAGGGTTTAGGCTTAGTAGAACTAAAACCGAGTACATGATGTGCGGTTTCAGTACTACTAGGTGTGAGGAGGAGGTTAGCATTGATGGCCGGGTGGTACCTCGGAAGGACACCTTTCGGTATTTGGGGTCAATGTTGCAGGAGGATGGGGGTATTGATGAAGATGTGAACCATCGAATCAAAGCCGGATGGATGAAGTGGCGCCAAGCTTCTGACATTCTCTGTGACAAGAGAGTGCCACAAAAGCTAAAAGGCAAGTTCTACAGGACGGCGGTTCGACCCGCAATGTTGTATGGCGCGGAGTGTTGGCCGACTAAAAGGCGACATGTTCAACAGTTAGGTGTGGCGGAGATGCATATGTTGAGATGGATGTGTGGCCACACGAGGAAGGATCGAGTCCGGAATGATGATATACGAGACAGAGTTGGGGTAGCACCAATTGAGGAGAAGCTTGTCCAACATCGTCTGAGATGGTTTGGGCATATTCAGCGCAGGCCTCCAGAAGCTCTAGTGCATAGCGGACGGTTAAAGCGTGCGGAGAATGTCAAGAGAGGGCGGGGTAGACCGAATTTGACATGGGAGGAGTCCGTTAAGAGAGACCTGAAGGATTGGAGTATCACCAAAGAGCCAGCTATGGACAGGGGTGCGTGGAAGCTTGCTATCCATGTGCCAGAGCCATGAGTTGGTTGCGAGATCTTATGGGTTTCACCTCTAACCTACCCCAACTTGTTTGGGACTAAAGGCTTTGTTGTTGTTGTTGTTGTTGTTGTTGCTGCTGCAAACAAAAGCGTTCAAGTGTTCAACCTGCATCCAAAACTTCATGAAGAAATAACACTTATTGTGCTTTGCAAAAAATGACCTTCAAAAAATATTTTTTAAGTATCGATTTTGTTTATTTTTTCTAGACAACTATGAATGTAATTCAGGATGACTTGGAAGGGGGCAGAGGAGATGGCGAGGAGGAGGGGTCGTGGTGGTGGTCGGCAATGCGGCCCAAGTGAAGGCATGAGAGGCGTTGGGGGCAGACGACACCAAGAGCAGCGACCTCTCCAGATTCTTCTTATTTTGTCATGAGATGGCTAGATGAGGTGAGAGGCAGGGGGTTATCTACAAACAAGTAGTGGACTGCGGGGGCCTTTTTGTAAAACTGACATAGTTTGTCTCAGATGCATTGGATGTAAATCGAACGGTTGTAAATGAAGGATGGCAGGCACACCATCATCACCAACTCAGCTTTTTATAAGAGTAGAGAGTAGAGATAGAGATGATAGATGAGGTACCTTTTTGCTTGTTTCTTGCAGCTCTCCAGCGAGAATAAACTCATCCAATATCAAGTAAACCTAGAGAAAACATGATAAATAATGGATTCAAAATTATAAATGATTCCTAGCCACAAGAACAATTTATTCAAAATTAAGAAGATCTTCAAATATGTTACTTTGATTTAAAAAGATAAAGAAATTAGAAGTATAATCGGTCAAACTTGGTTCAGATTACACCTAAAATCAACTTAAAAATGTTTCCTCTTTCCAGATCCAGTTTAGACTTTAGAATGGATTGCTGTCTAATGCAAATACAGTTTGAATCTTGACCAAATTTACCAAGGGTCGAGTGTAAACTATATGGCTGACAGGAAGGAATTTGAAATCATGCCAGCAGAAGGACAAATCTGTATCCAAATATAGAATAGCTGCCTACCCTTGTCAAGTTATGTTTCATGGCTTCCGGCAAAAAAAAAAAAGAAGCTATGTTTCATGGCAAAACTTGCCCAGCAAATGAATATTTAAACAAATACACTACCAGCTGAGTAACTTCCATCTTTTTTTTTCAACACGAGGAGTGAGGTAAGATAAACAGTTTTGAAGTAGCTATTCCGATGTTACCTTGTGGAAGTTAAATACTAAATCAAGTTCACACACGTTGCTGAAGAAATGGTCCAATATCTCCACAAATAAGTGGATACATTCCAAGTATACCAACTCATTATCCGTGATATCTACACATATTGAGAAAAATAGTCCTGCATATCTCCTGTAGATAACTTTGTGCGTACGGAACTGCATGAAAAAACATCCAAATTAGATTTTGCCTGCTCCCCACTCGATAGCAGTTTCTTACAGATATGTCCATAGATTGAAATAGGTTAATTCACTAGGAGCATATACAGTGTGGTGTTTAAGAGGCTTAGAATTTCTAGCTTAGTCATCTAACAGTATTATTATTAACTTGCATATTCAGAATGTTACTCATTGTCGAAACCAAACACTACCTCATTAAGTAAACGTACCTAGTGGTAACTGAGAATCGTCAAAGAAATGAACAAATTATCATTCAAGACAATGTCCAAGGCATTTATGGTATTTTATTACTTGGATTCTTTGACTGTTTGAAACCAGTTAGCAGATGACTCTTGATCTTCCAAAATTTCAGAACCAAACCTATCTATCTCTTCACCCTGTTTTTAGGGGTTTCCTTTCCAAGCTTACCATACTACTGACTTTGTAGTTATAAGTGGGATATGAACGGATTAAGGACGAGCAGCCAAGGGGATCATAACAACAAATGAAAAACACGCATGCAGTATAAAGGTAAAAGCCCCGTCTTTGTGATCCAGAACAGAGGTTGTACACGGATACAATATACAACTGTTTTCATTGGATATTCACATATCTATCAGTATAAGACAACACAATTGATGCTCCTGAAAGATCTTCTGCGTATGTAAATTTGGAAACTGGACATGCCATCTCAATTTGGATCCTACAGTTATCCTGCTACTCACCGATGCACGCATGGCAGCAAAGGAATTAGAATGGATTCACTAAAGGAAAATTTACAGTAAGCAAGTATCAAGAACCCATTAGCTTGACATCTAGCAATAGCATATATCAGGAACCATTCACAAACTATGTACCAACTATAATGATAAAAATTACGCTTTTAGCAAACCCAGCAAAATGTGCAAACAACAACAGATGTAGTATGAACTATGAACCCAGCAGTATAGCATTCAGTGTCTTCTCTACAACTACTGCATTCAACCTGCAGATGCTTGTGTAGTTGCATCTAACCAAAGAACTACTGCATTCAACAAGGCACAACCTTTTCTAACCGCGATTGAATGTACATTGTACAACAGTATCCACAATTCTACAGCGACTGAACTTATTCTACCTTTTGATCAGATCAAGAACTCGGACCCCTGGTCTAAATTGCTTCAGACCAAAGCAAAAAAACAACGATATCTAAGCTAATTTCGCTTGCGCATATACAGCTGTTTGGCCTCAAATCAGGATCAAGAATTCAATCACCTCAACGAAGTTAGTGAACTTGGGGTCCCTGTTGACGACCAGCCGATGCACCTGGGATACAGAGGAACAACCCAGATCAACAACACCCTAATCAGATAGAATCTTTCTCTACGGCTAAATGGGCTGGCCCTGGCTCCGCTCACCTCATACTCAACCTTGTGCTTCTCTGAGTCCTCGAGCGGGACGTAGTACTTGGCCAGCCGCGTCTTCCCCTGCCGATTCTGCAACAGGATGAAACGGATCTGCAAATAGGCGAGCAAAGATCGGACGGAAGAATGTCAGATCCCGGAGAGGAAACCCGGCGGAGTGGAACGCGAGAACGATCCGTACCATGCTGGGTGATGATGATGACGACCACGCTTGAGAATTCGCGGGATTGGAGCTTGGGAGGGGAATGAATCGGATTTGTGTTGCTTGGTTTGTTGGGTTGGCTATGCAGAATGAGCTGTAGGGGGGTTCACCGTTGAAAAGTGGTGCCTCGGCTTCCTCTCCAACCAGGCCAGTATTGCTCTTGCATGCGTTAATTTAACTTCTGTGAATTCTTTTTTACGCAGCCGCTCATATGCACGCAACGCATGCCTACTAGCACCTTAAAAAGACTCAATCGATACATCATCTTAAAATTGACAAAATCATCACAGACAGCTTTGTAGTTGACGGAAACGTCTCCTTCCACTGAATCACATCGCCGAAAGGACTAAAATAAATCTAAAAAATGCGAGCACTAATCACGGTCGGAGCATAGTGGTCGTGGTGTTGGGAAACGTAGCAATAATTCAAAATTTTCCTACGTGTCACCAAGATCAATCTAGGAGATGCTAGCAACGAGAGAGGGGGTGCATCTTCATACCCTTGAAGATCGCTAAGCGGAAGCGTTACAAGA
The DNA here is from genome assembly GCF_002575655.3 of Aegilops tauschii subsp. strangulata. NCBI lineage: Eukaryota > Viridiplantae > Streptophyta > Magnoliopsida > Poales > Poaceae > Aegilops > Aegilops tauschii. The sequence continues at coordinate 176,000,955 of NC_053039.3, forward strand.
ACGCGGTTGATGGAGTCGTACTCGCGGCGATTCAAATCGCAGAAGATCCGATCTAGGGCCGAACGGACGGCGCCTCCGCGTTCAACACACGTACAGCTCGGGGACGCCTCCTCCTTCTTGATCCAGCAAGGGGAAAGGAGAAGTTGAGGGAGAACTCCAACAGCACGACGGCGTGGTGGCAATGGAGCTCGTGGTTCTCCGGCAGAGTTTCGCTAAGCACTACGGAGGAGGAGGAGGGAGGGCTGCGCCAGGGAAGAGGTGCGGCTGCCCTCCCACCCCTCCACTATATATAGGGGCAAGGGAGAGGGGGGGCGGCCCCCTCAGATCCCATCGGTGGGAGGGGCGGCGGCCAGGGAGAGGTGGCTTGCCCCCAAAGCAAGGGGGGCGCCCCCCTTTAGGGTTTCCCCCAAACCCTAGGCGCATGGGCCCTAGGGGGTTTGGCGCCCAGCCCACTAAGGGCTGGTTCCCTTCCACCTACAGCCCATAAGGCCCTCCGGGGCAGGTGGACCCTCCCGGTGGACCCCCGGAACCCCTTCGGTGGTCCCGGTACAATACCGGTATACCCCCGAATATTTCCGGTGACCGTATGGTGACTTCCCATATATAAATCTTTACCTCCGGACCATTCCGGAACTCCTCGTGACGTCCGGGGATCTCATCCGGGACTCCGAACAACCTTCGGTAACCACATACTATTTCCCATAACAACTCTAGCGTCACCGAACCTTAAGTGTGTAGACCCTACGGGTTCGGGAACCATGCAGACATGACCGAGACACCTCTCCGGCCAATAACCAATAGCGGGATATGGATACCCATATTGGCTCCCACATGTTCCACGATGATCTCATCGGATGAACCACGATGTCGAGGATTCAATCAATCCCGTATACAATTCCCTTTGTCTATCGGCATGTTACTTGCCTGAGATTCGATCGTCGGTATCCCAATACCTCGTTCAATCTCGTTACCGGCAAGTCACTTTACTCGTTCCGTAATGCATGATCTCGTGACTAACTACTTAGTCACATTGAGCTCATTATGATGATGCATTACCGAGTGGGCCCAGAGATACCTCTCCGTCATACGGAGTGACAAATCCCAGTCTCGTTTCGTACCAACCCAACAGACACTTTCGGAGATACCTGTAGTGTACCTTTATAGCCACCCAGTTACGTTGTGACGTTTGGTACACCCAAAGCATTCCTACGGTATCCGGGAGTTGCACAATCTCATGGTCTAAGGAAATGATACTTTACATTAGAAAAGCTCTTAGCAAACGAACTACACGATCTTTGTGCTATGCTTAGGATTGGGTCTTGTCCATCACATCATTCTCCTAATGATGTGATCCCGTTATCAATGACATCCAATGTCCATGGTCAGGAAACCATAACCATCTATTGATCAACGAGCTAGTCAACTAGAGGCTTACTAGGGACATGTTGTGGTCTATGTATTCACACATGTATTACGGTTTCCAGTTAATACAATTATAGCATGAACAATAGACAATTATCATGAACAAGGAAATACAATAATAACCATTTTATTATTGCCTCTAGGGCATATTTCCAACACGTGGCCCCTCCAAATTTTGCACATTTGTGACGAAAAATATCAAAAGAGAGCACACATTAGTGATAGTTCTGTGTTTTGCGCCCCACAAAATTCAGATTTTGTGTTTTGCCCCCTCCTCCCCCATCTAGCTTTGTCAAGCTCCGCCACTATCACCAATGGCAAGTTTAGGACATGAACCCTAGTGGCTAGAAATACCACTATCCTTCTTATTCACAGGTGGTTCGTACTTTTATAAAAATTTAAAAAACACGTTCCACATTAAATAAGTCCTGAAATTCGCAGGTGCAGGCATGTGCGTATCCGCATATAACCGTGTCCATCTGTGTTGTGATCCAAAAATTTCTTTTGGAATAAATTATGTGAAAAAGAGATAAAAAATCTGAACCCGTCAATACAACACAATATACATGTTTTATTTGAAACACAATGTACCTGTTCATTTTGTGCTTATACTTAGTCCAACCGCTTTCTCCATGTCATTGTTCATGTACATTCTCTTCATCTTTTCATCATATTTCAATTCATTCTTTATTATTCAAGCGGTTATTGTTTTTTTATAGAAAGACTGTAAGGGAACCCCTACAGTATAATTGGTGCAACATACCCAAATTGCAAGTGCCATGCCTTGAATCTGGGTGGGTGGGAAGCCATCAACCCCTCCCCACAACTAGGTTATGCCTTAGTCTGCAACCGGTTATTGTTTTCAATCGTATTTTCCACCATTGTTACTATTTACCTTTTTCCTGGGTGCATCTACTTTAGTGTCAACTTTCACTAGTCTTCTTTTTTCACATGATTTGTGTTCTTCCTTTCACTCATTTGACCGTCTTCTTTCTTAATTTGTTTTATGTCCATTCAATTAGCCTATTTCAAATTCATGGCATGCTTTTTCGCATTGCAAAATCATCAACTCATTATTTGTCCTCATTGTGTTACGACACATTATGTCATCTTGGACATATTTGTCGTTCTAAAAATATCATTACAGATACCACTATGATTTCATTCTTCCAACCTTAATGGTCTTTCATTTGATTTTATTCTTACTCCTAGCCTTGTAGATCTTTTTTAAGTTATGTTATCTTAAGCTTTAAGTTTAATTTTTGTCCTCCGAAACTTGTGTTACAAAACATATGTACATACCAAGTTTGATCTCTTGAGACTTACCAAACCGCATGATCTCCGTCGATTTTGTTGTTTCATACTTAATATGGACCATATTCATGAATATGAAGACCATAGCGATGCACTTTGCAAGTTTGAGGACCATTGTAGACGTAACCGGTGAGTTCGGGGAATATAGATGCAATTTACTTGGAAAATAATGTATGATAAGTTGCCAGAAAACGATTGGCCAGCCAGCCGGATGTCTGGCCTATAGCCTAGAAATTCGGCTAACCAACAGAAGGTTTTTGCTCAAGCCTAACGCCTGGCCTGCTCTTTGGATGCCGGTCCCTAGAGCACTCACATGTGGAAGACAACCCCTGGAGCGAACCCGGACATCCGACCCTTCAACGGTCAGACATCCTGATGAGGACATGACTACCTTGGATACGACCAAAAATATTGCATACATGCATATTTGTCAGGTGATTTCTAGTGCAAACTATTCAATAATTTATTTATGTTATCCAGAACAAAAATACTTCACACACTTTTGTGTTTTGTCTAATTGCAGGTGTATGGGACATTTGTACAATCCGCATATGAAGATAAGGGAAAAGGAGAAGTTTAGGTTCTGTTCAAAAAGTCCTCTCAAGTCACTTTTGGGCCAAGAGAATATAGAGTCCAAGTCTCTCACGTTCTGGATTCAGATTCAGACTACACAAACATACCTGACTCAAAACGAAAACAACTTTTTCATACGGACTCCGAATTGGGTGATTTTTTTGTTGGAAAGTAGATTTTGTGCTCTTTCCAATCCAACTGGATTCACCTTCAAATTCATCTGGAGCGTTGAGATATCGACGAAACAATTTGACGCTGCAGCAGAATCTGAGTCAAACTACAAGTCCAAAGGTGTTGCATCACCTCCAATTGGGCACATGAGCCTTGTACGACCTAGGGTTAGTTTTAGGCTGCCTTGGGACGTCCTTCCACCTCCTTGGCCGCCACCCCTTGCTCCTATATAAGTAGATCCATCTAGTAGCTTTTTCCTTGGGGATGTGTTTAGTTAAAAGTTAGCCATTGCAACTTCGTGTACTTCGTTTGTGTCCAACGACCAGACTAAGACCGCTTCCGGATCCCCACCTTTATCAATACTTCATCTATATTCACAATATTCAGATTGCATTACCATATTCTTGCTTGTTCTTCGATTGCGTGCAGGAATAGACCTTCGTGGTCAGGCTGATTGTGCTTCCAGCATCGTCAGTAACCTCGGGAGATTGGTTTAGCGATTGCAAGGCGCAATGTCGTGCACGTTTGTAGTCGGATCGTCAAAGTTGGCTCCACCAAATCGATAGTTATCATCTCATCGAAAGATCGGGACACCCTCGCCTCTATCAAGTGGTATCAATTTTCAGGTTACTCGGTGAGAATTTCCAGTTATCCCTAAATTAGATTTATTTTCTTACCTACTGTCCAAGAAAAAGCTACACAAAAAAGTTAGATCTATTCATCCTTTGTCCTAGCCAGTCTGAGCCTTTATAATTTTCTTTTTATTGTTTTCATTATTGAATTATCGGTTGCATCATCATGTCGAGTTGCTGGTCTTAGTGTCTAGTTCGTTTAGAGTTTCGAGTTCTGTTCACATTAGTCACGTCGCCGCTGCATCGTTATCCCTTCCACTGTCCACCACACCATCCATCAATTTCCACCACATGCTACCCATAGTTCGTTGTCACAATCATAGTTGAGGTCGTTCACATCTTCGCTTGATCCAATCTGCATCTTATCTAGTTTGTCTTGGAAAGTGGGAGAGAAAAAAGGCAGAGAGAAAAAAAAAGTAAAAAAAAGTCAGAGAAAAAAAGTGAGAAAGAAAAAGAAAAAAGTGAGAAAAAAGAGAAGAAAAAAAGAAATTTCGGATCTATCTAGAATCAATCTCGTGCCTGAATTCGGATTGGAATCTGTTTTACGTAGTGTTCAGTAAAACAGGTATGTATTTTTCATACGAAGTCCGTTTTGGCTCCACAAGTACTCAAATTAAAGCTAGCGACGAGCCGCATCTGAATAGTTGCAAAGGATAGTTCAATATTTGGCACCTCAAAATCGGCTTCTAAATAGGTCTTTTTGCCCTCTGAAGTTCGCGAACACAGTTTATTCCATTTTTTCAAGCCAGTTTTAGAATTTTTTGACTCCTCATATCAACTCAGAATTGAGTGATTCTTTTTGCGTTTGAAAACTTGAGTCAGTGCCATTTTTGAGAAAAATTATTAGAAAATTAGCACAAACTTTTCTAGAGAAAAGTTGGAGAGAAAGTTGTTGATATATCCTGCTTGGCAGTTGTTTTTCATCATTGTCTTTACTGTCGTTGTGATCTTCACTTATATCTTGTTGTCCAAAGCTACTTAGTATCCTTCATTGATGCTAGTTGTGCTACGCCGTGACCTTATTAGTGTTCTAGGCTCGCGTCTCTTGTCCGGTCTAGCATAGGACCAGCACAGTACCGTCGTTGAGAGTTTATTCAACATTGCATCTATGAATTGATTATTGCTAATCTTTTGCTACCATATATAGCCAACCCAGCTCCACATATTTCTACACTGTGTATACGTACATTCCCCTGGCAATCGCTTTACACAATCTTCGGAGTTATTTGACACCGCTGGTTGCCTGTCACCACCTGCCGCATGGTAAGAACTTGTAAGATATTGATATTTGGTTTACTGCGAGCACTTTACAACCACATCCTAGTAGTTCATAGGAACATTATTCTTGAATTTTGTTTCTTGTTTTTACTAATCATGACAGGTTTCGGAGATAGAAGTTCTTGGACGACAGACACATCTTCACCATCACGAGAGTTGGGACAACACATACAAGCACATGGTCATGTTATCTGTTTACTGTCATTTGAGGGTAGATTTAATCCTGCTATTTATCTAGCTTGGGAGCTTGAAGTAGAACAAGTTTTTAGTCACCATGACTTTTCTGAACTTGAGCGAGTATGAGCTGCCACTAGAGCATTTACTGGTTTTGCTTCTGTTTGGTGGAGTGTGCATTCTAAGAAAAACATTGATAACCAACCCACAACTTGGAAAGATTTGAAAGATGTAATGAGACAACAATTTTTCCCTCCTTACTATCGTCGTGAATTGCTTCGCAAATTTAAACAATTTAAACAAGGCAACAACACTGTTCATGCTTACTATCAAGAGTTCAAATCTTATATGCATCATTGGGACATAGAAAAATCTAGGATGATACAATGAATAGATTTTTTGATGGTTTGAACCATGATATTCAGGCAAGATTTCAGTATATTCCTCGTTGCATTACTGGTATGTATGTTCGTACTTGTACCTTTGAGATACAGTTACAGGAGGATGCATTGGGTGACTACAACAACTACTATTCCAATTCATGCTCACTACTATCGGTTGATTCCTCCACCGTTGCACCTACTAGAGCAGCCACACCTCAGATTGTGAGTGCGACATCATATCAAGTGTATGGTACATTGTCATTGTCCATACCTACATCAGCTACGTCTTTGCGACAAGGTAACAGTAAAGGTATTGATGATATGACTTCACATGAGAATGATGCATGCCTAATTAACTTAAAATACATCATGTGTTGAGTTACCTGTTGATTTGAGCACGCCACCTATTTTAGAGAATCATGTTACTGTCATGAATGCATCATGTGATCAAATAACTAAAATACCAACAATTTTGAGTGTGTCCATTGAATTAACTGTTGATGTCAAAGAACCATGTGAATCAGGAAATAAATCAGATTTGGATCAAATACATTTTAAAATAATTGTGCCAATGTTTAATCATTTTGATATGACCTCTAATCTTGCTGATCATTCTGTGTCAAATGACTTATTGCATGTTTTCTTATTTAAGCATGGTGTATCATGTAAATTTGATGCACGTAAGGTTTATTCACAAATGTTGGGATGGTTTAATGATGAATATTGTCAATCTTTTGATATGAATAAGAGCTTCACTTATATGTGCAAACTGAGTTGCAATATTCTCATGCCTTCCACTTATGATAATATTTTGGCTTTATATTTTATGATCTATGAAAGTTACTCATGTATACATGTGTCATATCTGCAAAAACCAAGGGAAGTAAAAATGAATGACTTATACATATACAACGTGTACACCTTGTCTCTTTTGTTAGCCACATTTCAGATTAAGCAACGCCGAGGACGGCTTTGTTTTCAAGAAGGGGAGGATGATAAGGACATAACTACCTTGGATACGACCAAAAATATTGCATACATGCATATTTGTCAGGTGATTTCTAGTGCAAACTATTCAATAATTTATTTATGTTATCCAGAACAAAAATACTTCACACACTTTTGTGTTTTGTCTAATTGCAGGTGTATGGGACATTTGTACAATCCACATATGAAGATAAGGGAAAAGGCGAAGTTTAGGTTCTGTTCAAAAAGTCCTCTCACGTCACTTTTGGGCCAAGAGAAGATAGAGTCCAAGTCTCTCACGTTCTGGATTCAAATTTGGACTGCACAGACATACCTGACTCAAAACGCCAACAACTTTTTCATACGGACTCCGAATTGGGTGATTCTTTTTTTTGGAAAGTAGATTTCGTGCTCTTTCCAACCCAAATGGATTCACCTTCAAATTCATCTGGAGCATTGAGATATCGACAAAACAATCTGACGCTGCAGCAGAATCCGAGTCAAACTACAAGTCCAAAGGTGTTGCATCACCTCCACTTGGGCCCATGAGCCTTGTACAACCTAGGGTTAGTCTTAGGCTCCCTTGGGACGTCTTTCCACCTCCTTGGCCGCCACCCCTTGCTCCTATATAAGTAGATCCATCTAGTAGCTTTTTCCTTGGGGATTTGTTTAGTTAGCCATTGCAACTTCGTGTACTTCGTTTGTGTCCAATGACCATACCAAGACCGCTTCCGGATCCCCACCTTTATCAATACTTCATCAATATTCGCAATATTCAGATTGCATTATCATATTCTTGCTTGTTCTTTGATTGCGTGCAGGAATAGACCTTCGTGGTCAGGATGATTGTGTTTCCAGCATCGTCAGTAACCTCGGGAGATTGGTTTAGCGATTGCTCAGGCGCAACGTCATGCACGTTTGTAGGTGGATCGTCAAAGTCGGCTCCACCAAATCGATAGTTATCATCTCATCGAAAGATCGGGACACCCTCGCCTCTATCACATCCGGACCCTGCCTATGAACAGATTGGCCCGAGAGGCCTTCTGATAGAGGCGAAGGTGTCCCGATGTTTAGATGAGATAGCTATCGTTTTCTGTGGGAGTCGACTTTGACGATCCGACTACGAACGTGCGAAGACGTCGTGCCTTAGCAATCACTAAGCCAACTTTCAAGGGGTTATTGACCATGCCGGAGCACGATCAACCTGACCACGGGGGTCTATTTCCTGCGAGCAAACGACGAACAAGCAAGAAACTGAGATTGCAATCTGGATATTGCGAATATAAGAGGAATGATTTATTGATGAAAGTGGGGTTCTGTGACGTCTTGGTCTGGTTGTTGAACACAAACGAAGTACGCGAAGTTGCAGCTATGGCAAACTTTTAATCTAAACAAAATCCAAAGTCTAAACGACGCCCTAAGGGTTGTATATATGGAGGAAGAGGGGGGAATTTTGTGACCCTTGGAGGAGGGGTCTGAAACCAACCCTAACTCTTGTTTCCCCACACACACAAACTCTAAAAACATCCTATACTCAAGTATTTCAAAATTACATGGGCCTGGAACAAAAATAAGGTGGCGTGGCACCTATTATAAGCTATGTACGAAATTTATGAAAGAGCATCTTGTATATTTCATCCATGCCCTTGTATGTCATCAAGGAGGCTTCAAAGTACTGAAATCTGCACTAGAAACGCCGTTCTGGTTCCCTTCGCGTGCGCCTTCATCTCCATGCTTATTTCTGCTCCAGTGTTCATCCCTCTTGTCCATGCTTGCCCCTTCATTAAATGTATTCAATTTAGGCAGCATCATATTCTCATGAACGTTAGAATTGTTACCAAGAAACAAAAGTACCTGGTAATTCAATTGGCGCGCGGGAGCTCTAGTGATTGGTCCAGTATGTATAGCAGCAGAGGTTGTGGGTGTAACAATGGTATTGATGTCTTCATCATCCTCCCCTTCTTGAAATGGAGTCGTCCTCGACGGAAGCTCATCTTCTCCGTTAAAAGTGGGACTAACCCCGGAATCTGCAGGCAACTCAAATTTATATGCATTATCATTTATTTTCTCTAACACCTTAAAAGGACCATAAACAGGTGGCATTAGCTTTGATTTGCACAAATCAGAAAATCTATCCTTACGCAAATGTAACTGATGGCTCGTGTCCGCGTCAGTATTTTCCCCGAAGAGGAAGGGATGGTGTAGCACAACTACGGTAGGTATTTCCCTCAGTGATAAGACCAAGGTTATCGAACCAGTAGGACAACCACGCAACACTATGTAAATGGTACCTGCACACAAAGAACAAATACTTGCAACCCAATGCGTAAGAGGGGTTGTCAATCCCTCTTGGGTAAAAGATAGATAAAATTGTAGTAGATTGGATAAATAGATCTCGCGGGAACGTGAGATAAAATAAATAACAAAAAATTGCAGCAAGGTATTTTTGGGTTTTTGGATTAATAGATTTGAAAATAAAAGAGGCAAATAATAGATCGGAAAGCAAATATGATAAAGAAGAGACCCGGGGCCGTAGATTTCACTAGTGGCTTCTCTCGAGAAAAATAGCATACGACGGGTAAACAAATTACTCTTGGGCAATTGATAGAACTTCAAATAATTATGACGATATCCAGGCAATGATCATTATATAGGCATCACGTCCAAGATTAGTAGACCGACTCCTGCCTGCATCTACTACTATTACTCCACACATCGACCGCTATCCTGCATGCATCTAGTGTATTAAGTTCATGGAAAAATAGTGTAATGCAATAAGAACGATGACATGATGTAGACAAGATCTATTCATGTAGGAATATACCCCATCTTGTTATCCTTAATAGCAACGATCAATACGTGTCTTGCTGCCCCTTCTGTCACTAAAAAAGAACACCGCACGACCGAACCCATCACAAAGCACCTCTTCCCATGGCAAGAAAAATTGATCTAGTTGGCCTAACTAAACCAAAGATTCAAAGAAGAAATATGAGGCTATAAGTAATCATGCATATAAGAGATCAAAACTCAAATAACTTTCATGGATAAAATAGATCTGATCATAAACTCAAAGTTCATCGGATCCCAACAAACACACCGCAAAAAGAGTTACATCAAATAGATCTCCAAGAGGCCATTGTATTGAGAATCAAAAGAGAGAGAGGAAGCCATCTAGCTACTGCCTACGGACCCATAGGTCTACAATGAACTACTCACACATCATCGGAGAGGCACCAATGAGGATGATGAACCCCTCCGTGATGGTGTGTAGATTAGATCTGGTGGTTCTGGAACTTGCGGCGACTGGAATTGTGTTTCGTCGACCCCTATGGTTTTTGGATTTTCGGGCTATTTATAGAGCAAAGAGGCGGTGCGGGAGGCCACCGAGGTGGGCACCCCTCTGGTACTTCTTCGGCCCAAGTTGTTCCTTCTGGTCCAAAAAAATCTCCAAAAGGTTTCGCTGCGTTTGGACTCCGTTTGGTATTGATTTTCTGTGAAGTAAAAAACAAGCAAAAAACAACTGGCACTGGGCACTATGTCAACATGTTAGTCCCAAAAAAATGATATAAAGTTTCTATAAAATGATTGTAAAACATCCAAGAATGATAATATAACAGCATGGAACAAGAAAAAAATCATAAATACGTTGGAGACGTATCAATAACCAAACAAGATCTCCAGGTGCAAACACAACATGTTTTCTACCCTTATCTCCAGCAAGTTTATATTTAGCATTTATACGCTCAATGTTCACCTTAGTTAACTCATGCATTTTTAAGATCAATTCAGCATGTTGTTTAGCATCAAAATTAACCTTCTCCGAAGATGGAAGAGGCAACAAATCTATAGGTGCATGAGGTAGCAAACCATACACAATCTCAAAAGGGCACATCTTAGTAATAGAATGCAACAAACGATTATAAACAAATTCAATATGAGGCAAGCATTCTTCCCACATTTTCTTGTTATTCTTCGAAACTGCCCTAAGCATAGTAGACAATGTTCTATTGACTACTTCAGTTTGTCCATCAGTTTGGCGATGACATGTAGTACTAAAAAGCAGTTTAGTCCCCAACTTAGCTCATAAACATCTCCAAAAGTGGCTAAGAAACTTAGTATCACGATATGACACAATTGTATTTGGCACACCATGCAAGCGAATAATTTCACGAAAGAACAAATCAGCAACATTAGCAACATCATTGCTTTTTATGACATGGTATAAAGTGTGCCATTTTTTAAAATCTGTCCACGACAACAAATATGCTATCCCTCCCCTTCTTTGTTCGAGGTAAACCTAAAACAAAGTCCATAGATATATCCTCCCATGGAACACTAGGTACATGCAAACGCATATATAAACCATGAGGACTGAGTCATGACTTAGCTTTTTGACATGTAGTGCAGCGAGCAACAAAATGCTCAACATCCCGTCTCATCTTTGACCAAAAGAAATGTGTAGCAAGTATGTCCTCCGTCTTCTTTACGCCAAAGTGTCCCATTAATCCTCCTCCATGCACCTCCTGCAACAACAAAAGACGAAAGGAGCTAGCTGGAATGCATAGCTTGTTAGCACGAAACACAAATCCATGTTAACGACGAACTTGTTCCATGTTCTCCCCTCTTTACTATTCTGCAATACATCTTTAAATTCAACAGCATGCACATATTGATCTTTGATGGTCTACAGACCAAATATTTCGAAGTCAAGTTGTGAAATCATAGTATAACGACGAGACAATGCATCAGCAATAACATTTTCTTTACCCTTCTTGTGTTTAATGACATAAGGGAAAGGCTCAATGAATTCAACCCATTTAGCATGTCTACGGTTCAGTTTTTCTTGACTTTTAATGTGTTTCAAAGATTCATGATTAGAATGTACAAATTCTTTGGGCCATAAATAATGTTGCCATGTTTCTAAGGTCCGAGTGAGAGCATATAATTCTTTATCATAGGTAGAATAGTTGAGACTAGGCCCACTCAATTTTTTAGAAAAGTATGCAACAGGGTTGCCATCTTCTAATAACACACCTCCTAATCCAATTCCACTAGCATCACATACAAGCTCAAAAGTCTTATTAAAATCAGGGAGTTGGAGTAAACGAGCATGTGTCAACTTATCTTTCAATACCATGAAGGCTTCTTCCTGTGCGGTACCCCAAACAAAAGACACAACCTTCTTCGTAAGCTCATTAAGAGCTGCAGCAATGGTGCTGAAATCTCTCACAAAACGCCTATAGAAACCAGCAAGGCCAAGAAAACTCCGCACTTGTGTGACCGTTTTGGGCTGCGGCCAACTCTCAATAGCTTCAATCTTGGTTTTATCAACTTCAATTCCCTATGGAGTAATAACATAGCCAAGAAAAGATACTCGGTCGATGCAAAAGGTGCACTTCCAAAGGTTACCAAACAAATGTGCATCACGTAGGGCAATAAAAATAGCACGTAAATGTTCCAAATGTTCCTCCAAAGATCTGCTATAAACCAGTATATCATCAAAGTAAACTACCACAAATCGTCCAATGATAGAACGTAAAACTTCGTTCATTAATCTCATGAAAGTACTAGGTGCATTAGTTAACCCAAAAGGCATGACTAACCACTCATATAATCCATACTTACTTTTAAATGTTGTTTTCCATTCATCTCCCAATTTCGTATGAATTTGATGGTATCCACTATGCAAATACATTTTGGAGAATATTGTAGAGCTACTCAATTCATCAAGCATATCATCTAGCCTAGGAATATGATGACGATAACGAATAGTGATGTTATTAATGCCTCTACAATCAACACACATACGCGATGTACCATCCTTTTTTGGCACTAGTATAATAGGAACAACATAAGGACTAGATATTCGCGTATATAACCTTTGTCGAGCAGCTCCTGTGTTTGACGCATAATCTCCTTCGTCTCCTCTAGATTGGTACGGTATGGCGCATGATTTGGCAGCAAAGCACTAGGAATTAAGTCAATTTGATGCTCAATCCCTCGAATAGGAGGTAATCCCGGTGGCACGTCTTGTGGAAAGACGTCAGCGAACTCCTGCAAAATGTTAGTGACAGCAGGAGGCAAAGAGGAAGGCACATCCTCGAATGAAAATAATGCCTCTTTGCACACAAAAGCATAGCAAACAAATTTGCTGAAAATCAAGATCATCAATATCAGATTTGGTGGCAAGTAAACATCCACTTTTCAATTTAATTTCAGAAGCAACGCTAGATGGTTTATTATTAGGCTTCATTTGTTGCTCAAATCCTTTTGCCACAATCTGATTTTCACTCTTATTTTTCTCTTGTTTTGCTTTACTAGCTCGATTAATATCATCTTTCAAAATGGAATCACGAGTCATAGGAAGTAAAGTAATATGTTTATCCTTATGAACAAGAGTATACTGATTGTTGCTACCATGGTGTACAATTTTTATTATCAAATTGCCATGGTCTACCAAGTAATAAGGAACATGCTTGCATGGGTACCACATCAGAATCAACATAATCAGCATATGTAGTGATACTAAAATGCACACGAACAGTACGTGTTACCTTAACCTTGCCGCTGTTGATGAACCATTGGATGTAGTAAGGATGTGGATGGGGTCTTGTGGTGAGAGACAACTTTTCCACCATCTCCATGCTAGACAAGTTGTTGCAACTCCCTCCATCAATGATGACACGGACAGAACATTCCTTCACAACTCCCTTTGTGTGGAACAAATTATGCCTCTGAGTTTGCTCAGCCATGTATTGCGTCTCATGTTCAGAATCATCTTCACCGTGTTCTTCACTTGTAATAAGAGCCAAATTCTCCTCATCATAGTCACTAGCGGACTCATACCCACCATCCTCAGAGCAATCATCACATGCTTAGATGGGCATTATCTCGCATAATGACCTCCACCCTTGCAACGACTACAAATAATATCATGTGTTTGCCCTGTTGATGCCATGGATGAAGAGCTCTGTCCAGGACCAGATGGTGTGCTCTTGGTAGATGGTGGTGGTGGTGCATGTTTTCTTGTATCTCGGATGGAGTTGGCGGATGAAGTAGGTGGTGTTGCTACAGGATGTGTGGAAGGAGAAGATGTACGTGGCGTCCATGAGGAAGATCGTCCTGCAGAAAAATTAGTTCGCGCCAATGCTCGTCGATCCTGCACTTCACGTTCAGCTTTGCAAGCAAGATGGAATAAACGAGTGATATTATTATACTCCTTATACACTAGAATGGTCTAAATCTCTCTATTTAATCCACCCATAAAACATGCAAGCATAGCCTTATTATCCTCAACAATACCACATCTGATCATGCCAGTTTGTAATTCCTGATAATATTCTTCTACATATTTTTTCCTTGTCTTAAGCGCTGCAATTTTTGAAGTAATTCACGTTGATAATATGGTGGAACCCAACGAGTACGCATTGCAGATTTCAAAGCAGCCCAAGTAGCTGGAATAGGATATAATCTACAATGTTCAGACCGCCAAACACATGCAAAACTAGTGAAAGCACAAACAGAACACATCTCTCCTCGGGATATTGTAAACATGTAAAACGTTGTTCAGTTTCTAACTCTCAAGTAAGATATATATCAGAAACATATGTACCCTCAAATGGTGGAATATTCAATTTTAGTTTAGGAAGATGGTCATTGCGAATATATGCATGAGGACGACCTGGTGGTGGTGGTGTTGGCGGTTGCACATAGTTCTGATTTTGATCAACCTCACCCTCGTAATTGTCCTCCTATTCTGCAGTAGCAGCGAGAGCTACATAAGCATCAACAATAGTAGCAGTGGCACCAGAAGTTTGTCCTGGCTCAAGAGGAACACGTTGCGCTCGCCCTGCTGGATCGTGATGTGGAGGTTGTTGTTGATGTTGTTGCAATGGTGCAGCAGATGCGGGTGGTGGTTGTGGTAGACGAGCGAGTACTTGATCGAACTTGGCATCCAACTTGGTGTCAATTGTCTTCTCAATGTCATCAATCCTCTCCAGTGCCTTCCCAAAGCTGGCCATCATGTCTTCCACATGTTAACCCAACATTTGCTGAAATTTATCATGAAGCTCCTTCTTCGTCATGTTCTCCCAGTCAATCTCGTCGGCTTGTGATCCTCCCATGGTTAGCAGCAATAGAAACACACAAGAATATGATCCTACAGACTACTGTCGGATCATGGGTTCTGGCAAACCCTGGAGGTTCGAACACTGGGGTGCGCACGAAGAACTCTCTCTCCCTAGCTCGCTCGCACAACGATCTCAAGGCCTAGCTCGACGAACCCAAGGAACAAGAGACTCGGGAGTTATACTGGTTCGGGCCATCGTTGCGGTGTAATACCCTACTCCAGTGTGGTGTGGTGGATTGCCTTGTAGGCTGTGGATGAACAAGTACAAGGTAAGAACAGCCTCCTTAGGAGAGGTGTTCTTGGGCTTGGTAAGCTGGTGGGATGGCCTTGGCGGAATGGATCCGATCCAAGATGAGTTGCCTCCTATGGTGGTGGCTAGTCCTATCTATAGGGGCCTTGGTCCTCTTCCCAAATGTTAGGCGGGAAGGGATCCCACAACAGCCAATTTTGAAGGGAGACAACTAGTACAAGCTATCCTGACAAAAGGTGGTCTTCGCCTGCCAAAGGCTCTGGTGGTGACGCCGCCGTGGGCTCCGCGGTGACCTTCGTCCTGCCGTCCTACTAGTCGTGGTCTCGTTTCACCGATATGGAAACCTTTGCCTGACGCCTCAGGACTCCTCGCCTGCGCCTGCCTCTTTAGCACCAAAGAGGAAACTGGCACTCTGCACCCGCTGGCAATCGCCTGGCCTTGATCGTCATGGCTCACGTCACGTGAACCTCGCGAGGTGCCCCTTGCATAGATATCTCCGCTCCTCGGGAGCTAGCCTAGCGAGGCTGCCCCTGAGGAGGTCTTGGTGCCGTTCGCCTCGCGAGGCTTGGCCCCTCGCGAGGGTCCTGAGTGGTTGCTCCTGAAGATGGGCCATACCGGGCCGTCGGTGGAGCCGCGTCGTGGGCCGCAGGTAGGCAGGTCTGGGTACCCCCGTTCCCAGGACGCTGACAGTAGCCCCCGGGCCCAAGGCACGCTCGGACTTGGCTTCGAGGTGAAGCCAAAGGGCAAGTGCGGAGCGCCGCGGGCCCCAACAACCTACAACCTTGATCAACGCGTGGCGACGGGTGGTACGTGGGCGCCTCCACTTCCCCACGCAACCTTGATTTCTGCCTGGCTAGGCGGCCACCATTGTCTACACAGCTCCGCCTCCATTACAGGCAACGCGCTCCGCAGCTCCCTCGTCTTCCGGGAAACAACGGATCCCTCCTCCTGGTCCAATCTGACACCAACTCTCCCCGCCGCCATGGCACCAAGCCGGAAGAAGAAGGGGAAGAAGAAGTCCCGTACCTCGCCCCCCATGCTGCCAGTCTTCGAGCCCGCCATCGAGCGGCCAGTGGTGCTCAACCAGGAAGCGATGGACAAGGTACGCCCACCGCTCGCCACCTATTCCAATGAGTGGGGGGCGATGGTGGCTTGGCCTGCTTCCCGCGCGACGATTGACAGGACGGCCACCGAGGTCCCCATCCATATTCACGCCCTCTGGGTTGGCCTGGTTCCTCCCTTCTCCGATTTCTTCAACGCGGTGCTTTCGCATTATCAGATAAATGCGCTGCACCTCGATCGCCAATCCATCATCCTTCTTGCCGTCTTCGCCTTCGTCTGCGAAGCCATGGTGGGCATTGCCACTTCCGTGGCCTTGCTTCGCCACTTCTTCTCGCTGCATCTGACGGACGCTCTCCAGCGCTCGGGGTGTGTATCCCTTCAGGCCGTTGCGGCGACGGCCGGCTCGGGAATCAATTTCGAGCTCTCGCCGGTCGTTGGAGGTTTTCGGAAGCGGTGGGTGTTTGTGGATGTTGGCGTGCGTAGCCCCCTGCTGCTGCTCCCGCGGGTTCCGGCTGCCCCAAGCCCAGGCTGGGCGCACGCGAAGCTTGCCGACCGGTGGCTCGCCCATGTTTGGTGCCGGCTGGCCAAGCTGAAGGACCTTGGGGTGACGGTGCCTATGGTGGTGAAGGAGTTCATCCAGTGCCGCATTGCTCTGCTTCAGTGCCACTCTCGGCCGATGTGGGCCTTCTCCGGCTACGGGGACCGCATGGGGCTACATGCGTCTGCTCTTCCTCCCGAGGCGCAGCGCACAGTGCTCAAGCTTCTGACGGGCGACCCAACGCTAGCCAACCTGCCGGAGGAGGGCTGCCTTCTATACTGCTGCTCGAACAAGGTGGAGTTCGTGAAGCCGATGCCTCCCTTCGACGAATGGGGGTTGCGCCCAGTCAGTCTTGTAAAGCCACGCGGAAGCCCTGTCTTCGTGCCCCCCCGCCTGCCACCACCTCAGTGCTCGCCCCAGAAACTGATGCAGGGGGCAAGCACCGTCGGAAGTGGCCGCTGAGGAAGCGACGCCAGTCGAAGTCCCTAAGGCTAGGGCGAGCCTTCCCGAAGCGGCAGCAGGAGGATCGACGGGGTCGGCCCCCCTGGGGTGAAGGCTCCCGAGGCTCAGGCAGGTCATCCTGAGGTGGCGATCGTGGGGCCGACGTAAGCGGGCGCTCCCGGCGTCGCCCCCTCAGGAACCCCGTCAACTGCCCAAGGCGGCGGTGGCCGCACCCAGGGCTTTGGGCAACTCCGCCTGAATTTTGGGGCACCCCGCAAGAGGAAGGTGTCTCCAAGCTGCAATGGAGGCGCGCACCGGCCGCTGAAGTAGAGAAATACATTGCCAAAGACAAGTAAGTACCACGTATGCGTGATTTCCTGAGTGCTGCATCCTTTTCTGACCAACGATCTTCAGGTTTCCCTCGGCTGGAACGGCAAGATCTCTTGAGGTGCGGCCCTCCACTACTACAGGATGCTGCTAACGCGACACTACGATCAGAGACCTTTTCACGAAACTGTGTGCGATGCATTAATCACAAACGGGGATGTAAAAAACTGTCAAAAAAGGTGCAAAACGTTTGTGATGGAGGACGCATCAAACACGGTTCAGATTTTAGTTGCATGTGCGATGTAGGGCACACGGTTAACCCGTTCGAACTGTTTGCGATGAGGCAGAACAACAGAAACGGGCAACCATATCAATGTGCGATATGCGGCATACAGTTCGCTCCGATGAACCGTTTGCTATTAGGGAGTGCAACATAAACGGTTAGCCAGATCAAGGTGTGTGTGATATAGGGCACACAGTTCACTCGGACGAACTGTTTTCGATTAGCGAACGCAACAGAAACGGTTCAACTTAACAAGATGTGTGTGATACATGGCAAACAGCCGACTCGGATGAACTGTTTGCGATGAGAATTTACAACATAGACGGTTAATACAGTTAGTTCGTGTGCGATTCTGTGTGTACAAAAAACTTTAAAAAATGCAAACTAGTTGCTTGCGGTTGGTAGGAGTATCGCACACGATGCGTCTGCGAGTACTCGTGTGCGATGATTAGTAAGTTACACATGCATTTCCTTATGTTAACACTTGTGTGATAAATAACACGTGGCACCGGATACGGTATTCGTGTTGTGTGTGTGCTCCACTTAGTCTTCCCGCGCTCGAGCGAATGCTTCCCGCGCTCCACATGGCTGAATTGTAAAATCCATGCCTATTCCCTCACCGGTTTCCCGCCACCAGGTAACGGCTTGTTGCATATAACCCAGGCGGCAACGCACCGCCGCGACACTCTGTGAAGATCTAGTACTCACCCATCTACCATTAGTTATTCCAAGCATGCCAGGCAACGACCAAAGCTTCGACGTCGACGCCTACCTGCGTTACATCTTCTGCGAGGAGAACGAGCCGGAGCAGGTCGGGGAGCAAGAGCTTCATCGGCCGGTGCAGGCACCATGGCCCATCGGCAGCGATATCGGCGTCACAGTCCTTGGGAGCACAACTGACATATTGGAGAGGAGGTGTGATGAGCAGTTTGCCATCCATCATGCAAAAGATCCAGAGCTGCTCGGTGCCATGATCGATGACCCACCCGAAGAACCGCCGTCACCAATGCTCATCGAGAGCCTGATGCCCCCTAAGGAATGGGCAGAGGACCTCTGTGATTCAGTCAAGACAAAGGCAGCCTGCAGCTTCATCATTGCCCGCGGCGGCCGTGTTAACCTCGATCCCGATGATGTGGTGGCCAGGCTCGAGCGCATCCTTGACGGAGTTGACGTCCCCGACGAAGCAGAACATCACCAATGTGATATCTTGAGGATGCAGGTGATCGACGGAATTTGCTACCAGGCCAGAGACATGGAAATGGAGCGGGTCCGCGGAGTTGTCATGCGCGCGATTGCACATTGTCAAGCTCTTCTGGAAGAGGCCCAGCAGCCCCAAGAGCCTCCCAGCGCCAGCAGCTCTGTAGGCGGAGGCGGGTCAGGACACTCGGAGTGAACGGACGCAAGGGTGCTATGCTGATCATGGAGTCCGAGAAGACCATCGTCGGAAGGCCGCCAGCTCAGCCTTTTAGCTTATATTTTATTATAATTGTGTGCATATGTAGGTCGTGATGTTCTGGGCCTTGCCGCATTTGGCATTTTAAATTATCCTGAATATGTAAGACAATTATTAAGAATTATGAACCATTGCCATTGTAACTTTGCCTCAATGGCGAGCAGAGCGCGCGCATGGACGCCAGAGCGGAGCGCGCCACGGCTGCCTCAACGGCGAGCAACCACGTGGTCAACCTTCTGCCATCAATAAATTTTGACCTTGTTTCTCGTCACATTGCTGATTACAATGCAATAAGTAATTGCAAATCTGTTCACACCTATCAAACTAATATGTGTTCACACTTAGCACCGGGCTATACAAACTACCCACTCGAAAATTACTTCACAGTTCCTCTCCTCATCACCCACAAAACTGGTTTTTTCTGTCAAGTCGTTCCGCCATGACCGGTAGGAGGAGTTTAGGGTGGACATATAACCAGGCAGCAAAGACCAAGGCCACGGAAGCACTAGAGACTTCCCACCGTGAAGCCGCAGCCGCAGCAGAGATGTCTCGGCGCGCCGCGGAGCCCTCGAACGAGCTCTCACGGGCACGCGAGGGCTCTCACAAGCGCATTCATGGTGTCGGCCATCGCGATGAGCCCCGTTCTTGAAGTCCTTCGCCGGCAACGACGACATTCTCGCTGGCGTCACTACGCAGCAAGAGCTGGTCGATGGCTTGATGAAGTTGCTCAAGATCAGCGATGCCTCGGTTGACAAGGCGACCGACCTCATCGAGCAACTCATGGATGACAATGCGAAGTTCCTCAAGTTGGTCGCCAAGAAGGAGGAGGAGGCCGCCAGCTGGAAGATGCTGCATGAGCAGAGCAGTGCCTCGGAGATGACGCTGAAAGCGGTCGTCGAGGAACTAATGGGTGGCTTGAGGAAGCTTCGGATCGAGCGCGAGCAGGAGGTGGAGGAATCCGTGGCCGCTTTCAAGCAAAGTCGTGAGGAATTGAAGAAGGAGTAGGAGGATTTCGCCGCCCGGCGATCCATCGACGAGTAGAGACAATAGCGACCCAGATCGTTGTCTGCAATTTCCTTCTTCTCTTGCCCCCGTGTCTTCCGGGCTTTGCCGCATGTGGCATTTTAAATTATCCGGAACATGTAAGACAATTATTATCTGCGCCATTGTAAATTTGTCGTCGTATTGTAGCGACCTGACCTCAAACAGTCTAGTCTCTGTGCATCAGTGTCATCCCTGGATCGGTAATGCTGACACGCACAGTACTTGAAGGATTTATAACAGAGTAGCAATCACACACTTATTACATCGAATGTCTCAAAAGAGAACTTATTACAATAAATATGGCTTAAGGCCATCTAAAACGATAACAGCGGAAGGCTCGGAAGATAAAGTGAGTCCATCAACTCCAACGGCATCACTGAGTATAAGACCACGACCTATGGCACCTTACTTGTCGTCTAAAAAGTCTGCAACATGATACGTTGCAGCCCGAAATCGGGTCAGCACATGGAATATGCTGGCAAACTAACACATAGAGAGTAATGAACAGAATAATGCTATCACTACATGCATATTTGGCTGGTGGAAAGCTCTATGGTTACAATTTTGCGAAAAGCCAATTTTTCCCTACAACAAAGGAATAAACTTTATTTAACTATCATGGTGGTTGTTGAACATTGAGAAGGTACCTCCAACTCAATCCCAATTAAGAACGTGATTAACCCAATCAAATTAAATTAAGTAACATGATGATGAGATTCACATGATAATCCAAGAACTAGATACTCAAGATGTCCATAACCGGGGACACGGCTAACCATGATTAGTTTGTACACTCTACAGAGGTTTGTGCACTTATCCCCACAATACTCGATCTCCTCCGTTTGATTTCTCGCACTACATGGTGTTTGAGAAACGGATGACCGAGACACAGTCTTTCAGAAACAATTACTCTTTACTCCGGGTGGATAGTTACACCTACTTTCCCCTACATCTGCTAGCCCACCTCTTCAAGAGGTCATGTAACCTACTCAACTATGCTAGAGCCCATAATAGCTTGTGGCTGCACACGGAAGTTTCTAGCATGAATAATCTCATGATCCCTTTGAGCCTGGGTGGCGGTCCATAGGATAATCACACGGGTACTCCGGGATATCCAAAAATACACGCAACACTGGGTTCTCCAGGTGCCTCAATCCACCCAGATGTTTATTTAAGTAGCCACCTTAGGTTGAACCATTAATTAACAATCTCACATCTATCATGGAAAATTCACTCAAACCCAATCCACGTCTACGAGCATAGCATAACAATATAAGCAAACGTAGAAGTAACTCCCAAAGGTTTGATAATAAACAGGGCAATAGGTACTACCTCATCTACTTCCCAAAACCCACATATTAAACAGTTCCTAACCATGCAATAGTTTGAGGGTTGATCTAATGCAATAAAACTGGGTGGTAAAGAGGTATGATCAAAGTGTTACTTGCCTTGCTGATGATCCGTGAAACCTAGAGACTCGTAGTAGCACGCTTCGCACTCCGGGTACTCTATCACAAACAAACAATACATACATAAGAAATCAAGCAAGGGTGCACGGGTAAAGCTCAAAATAAGAGATCTAACCAGAAAGTTCAACTTAAGAACTCCGGTTTTCAAAAAGAATCAAATCGAACGAAGCAACAAAACTCAAACGGCGAAAGAAACAAGCTTCGTTTACTAATCTGGACCTAAGTCAAATTTTTACAGTAGCAAAAACCTGTATAAGTTTGTTAAACATAAAGAGGGTTTCGAGATTAAACTCTAGGCGCTTGAATCGCCTGATTCCGATAAACGAGCGAAAAGTTATACTAAAACAAAAAACAGATAGGAAATCACGATCGAAAATAATCGTGAAAAATCTGAGAAAAAGAAAAACGGACGAACAGGCTAACGAACAAACGTTCGCTGTCTGCGGTTAAACGAGGAAAACCATTCGTTAAAACGAACGTACGGACGAACGTCCACAAAATAAGTAAACCAAAAAAAACTAAACCGATCTATTTATTTAAAACAACCGCGGTTTTTTTTAAAAACCGATCGGTTTTCCGGGAAAGACCGGCGGCGGCGGCTACCTCGGGTCCGGCGGGATTCCGGCGAGGCGCGGGACGGCGGCGGGCGGCGGGTGGCGGTGAGGGCGAGCGGCGGCGGCGCCTTCCTGCGGCGGCGGCGTTTGGCGGCGCAAGCGGCGGCGTTCGGTGGCCCGGGCGGCTTGGCTCGGGGTGGGGAAGAGGTGGCGGCGGGGCGGGGTACTTAAAGGGGTCGGGGGGGGGGGGCGTCCGACTTGGGGGAGGGGGCACCCCCGGGCGGCGGCGGCGGCGCTGACCCGGATTCCGGCGGGAGTCCGGCTCGGCCACGCTCGGGCGAGGCGGCGCGGGCAGGTGGGCCGGCTGGACCTTCGGCCCAGTTCGGTCCGCGGGCAAATATATATTAAAAAAACAATTCCGCCGAAACTTAAATAAATCCTAGAAAAGTAAATAAAAATCTAAAAATGCCAAAACAAAGTTTTTCCGTCTAAAATAAAATATTTAGAACAAGATGAACATTTATTTGGGCCTAAAATGAAATTTTGAAAAACGCATATTTTTCAAATTCAAATAAAATAGCGATAAAATCCGAAATAAAACCTTATTTGATTTTATTATTAAATCCTCAATATTTCTTTATTTTGGGAAAGTCATTTTATTCCCTCTCTCTTATTTTTATTATTGAAATAATTGAAGATAAAATAAATAAAATCAAATGATCCTATTTTCAAAATTTGAGAAAACCCAAATATGAAAATAACGAAATCCCCAACTCTCTCCGTGGGTCCTTGAGTTGCGTGGAAATTTCTAGGATCGCAAAACAAAATGCAATAAAACATGTTATGCATGATGATCTAATGTATAACATTCCAAATTGAAAATTTGGGATGTTACAAACCTAGCCCCTTAAGATGAATCTCGCCCTCGAGATTTGGGTTGGCTAGAAAATAGGTGAGGGTGGTCCTTCTGTAGATCTTCCTCTCGCTCCCAGGTGGCTTCATCCTCAGTATGGTGACTCCACTGAACTTTGCAAAACTTGATAACCTTGCTGCGGGTGACTCTGCTGGCAAACTCAAGAATCTTAAGTGGTTTCTCCTCGTAGGTCAGATTGCTATCCAACTGAATCGCTTCCAGTGGCACTGTATCTCTCAGTGGTATCTCAGCCATCTCCGCGTGGCACTTCTTCAGCTGGGATACGTGGAACACATCGTGAACTCCTGACAATCCTTCGGGCAATTCTAACTTGTAAGCAACTTCTCCCATACATTCCAAAACTTTGTATGGTCCTACAAAACGTGGCGCTAACTTTCCCTTAACTCCAAAGCGCTTAATTCCTCGAAGTGGTGATACTCGAAGATAAACTCTGTCTCCGACTTCGTAAACTCTTTCCTTGCGTTTAGAATCTGCATAGCTCTTCTGCCTGGACTGGGCTACCTTGAGCCTATCGCGAATCAACTTAACCTTCTGTTCAGACTCTTTAATCAAATCTGGTCCAAACAACTGGCGGTCTCCAACTTCGTCCCACAACAACGGTGTCCTGCATCTCCTTCCGTACAAAGCTTCGAAAGGGGCCATCTTCAAACTGGATTGGTAGCTATTGTTGTAAGAAAACTATGCATAAGGTAAATTGTCGTCCCAACTGGATCCATAATCTAGCGCACAAGCTCTCAGCATGTCCTCCAAAATCTGATTGACTCTCTCAGTCTATCCATCTGTCTGTGGATGAAAGGCTGTACTGAACTCTGGCCTGGTACCCAAAGTTTCATGCAACTGATTCCAAAACTTTGAAGTAAACTGGGTTCCTCTATCTGATACAATGGTCCTCGGAACTCCATGCAAACATACGATCCTGGTCATGTATATCTTTGCCAACTTAGCACTGGTATAAGTGGTCTTTACTGGGATGAAATGAGCTACCTTCGTCAAACGATCGACTACAACCCATATCGAGTCATAGCCTGAACGAGTCCTGGGCAATCCCGTAATAAAATCCATGCCTAGCTTATCCCACTTCCATTCGGGTATCGGCAATGGTTGTAGCAATCCTGCTGGCTTCTGATGCTCTGCCTTCACTCTCTGACATACATCACAAACTGCTACATACTCCGCAATATCCTTCTTCATTCCGGTCCACCAGAAACTATCCTTCAAATCCAGATACATCTTGGTATTTCCTGGGTGAATCGAATATGGTGAATCATGGGCCTCTTGCAGAATCAACTTCCTGATCTCCGGATCATTGGGCACATAAACGCGGTCCTCAAACCATAAGGTATCGTGCTCATCCTCACGAAATCCCTTGGCTTTTCCTTTACTCATCCTTTCCTTTATCTCGGCAATCTCCTTGTCTGTCTTCTGAGCTTCCCTGATCTTATCCATCAAAGTAGACTGAATCTCCAATGCTGCTACAAAGCCTCTTGGAACTATTTCCAAACCTAGTTCGCGAAGATCCTCTGCTAACTCCTTGGGTAACTCTCCAGTCATGAGTGTGTTGACATGCCTCTTGCGGCTCAACGCATCAGCTACTACGTTAGCCTTCCCTGGGTGATAATGCAATCTCATATCATAATCCTTAATGAGCTCCAACCATCTCCTTTGCCTGAGATTCAACTCCTTCTGCGTGAAAATGTACTTCAAACTCTTGTGATCCGTGTACACCTCACAATGGTTTCCGATGAGAAAATGTCTCCATGTCTTCAACGCATGCACTACGGCTGCTAACTCCAAATCATGTGTAGCATAATTCAACTCATGGGGTTTAAGCTGTCGTGAGGCATATGACACAACTCTTCCCTCCTGCATTAGCACTGCTCCAAGTCCTCGACGAGAAGCGTCACAATATACTTCATAATCCTTGCGTTGATCTGGCAGAATCAACACTGGCGCTGTAACTAAACGTTTCTTCAACTCCTGGAAACTAGCCTCACATTCCTCCGTCCAATTGAACTTGGTGTCCTTCTTCAACAATTCCGTCATAGGCTTTGTAATCTTCGAGAAATTCTCAATGAATCTCTGGTAGTATCCTGCGAGTCCAAGAAAACTCCGGATCTCTCCAACTGTCGTGGGTGACTCCCAATTTGTCACAGTGTTAACCTTGGTGGGATCTACTGCTATTCCTTCTCCGGATATAACATGTCCAAGGAATCCAACTTCCTTTAACCAAAACTCGCACTTGCTGAACATGGCATATAACTGATGTTCTCTGAGCTTTCCAAGTACCAAACGCAAATGCTCCTTATGCTCTTCTTCATTTTTCGAATAGACCAGAATATCATCAATGAACACTATGACGAACTTATCCAAAAACTCCATAAACACTTTGTTCATCATGTTCATGAAATAGGCAGGTGCGTTAGTCAGGCCAAATGACATAACGGTGTACTCATATAGCCCATACCTTGTGGTAAAAGCTGTCTTGGGTATATCCTGCTCTCGAATCTTCAACTGGTGGTATCCTGATCACAAATCAATCTTGGAAAATACTTTAGCTCCTTGTAGTCGGTCAAACAGATCATTGATCATCGGCAGTGGGTACTTGTTCTTGATTGTTACTTCATTTAATCCACGATAATCAACAACCATCCTCAACGATCCATCTTTCTTGTCCACTAGAAGTGCTGGTGATCCCCAAGTTGACGAACTTGGGCGAATATATCCTTTATCCAGTAACTCCTTAATCTGCTTCTTAATTTCTTCCAAATCCTTAGCGGGCATCCTGTACGGTCTCTTAGATATTGGCCCTGTGCCTGGCAAAAGCTCAATCAAAAACTCAATGTCTCTATCCGGTGGCATGCCTGGCAACTCCTCTGGAAATACGTCAGGGAAATCCTTCACCACTGGCACTTCCTCCTGTACAACTCCTAATAAGGAATTCACTTGAGTCCTCTTCGGCACATGCCGGGATACATACTTAATCATTCTTCCTTCTGGGGTAGTAAGCAAGATCGTCTTACTGGCGCAATCGATGTTTCCTCCATACATCGATAGCCAATCCATTCCCAAAATCACATCCAAACCTTGGGACTCCAAAACTATTAGGTCTGAGGGGAAAACATGCCTACCTATGGCCAATGGCATCTGAAAACATCCTTGGCTTGCCATATACTCTGCTCCTGGCGAGGTTACTAACATATGTGTTCTAAGAACTTTCGTGGGCAACTTAAACTTATCCACAAATCCCCTTGATATGTATGAATGCGATGCACCAGTGTCAAAAAGAACGATTGCAGTAATTGACTTAACCAAAAACTTACCTATTACTGCATCAGGCTGGGCTTCTACCTCCTCCACGTTAACGTGGTTCACCTGTCCCCTGTTGAAAGGGTTCGGCTTCTTCCCCGAGCTTCCATTGCCATTTCCATTCTTTGCTTCCCGACAATCAGTGGCATAATGTCCAGTCTTCTGGCACTTGAAACAAGTAACGTGGCTTAGATCCCTCTTGGCTGGGGTTGATGGGTTTGAACGGTTCTGTCCGTTGCTTCCTCCGTTCCCATTGCCATTCTTGGGGCCACTATGATTGTGCGAGCTCCCTCCATTGTGATTGTGACCTCCGTGGTTATGCTGAAGGTGTCCTCCCGAGTTTGGGGTAAAACGAGGCTTCTGATGAGCTCCTGTACTGTACTTTCCTTGTCCATACTTACTCTTACGGCTCTCAATCTGCTGCTGCTTCCCTTCAATCATGAGAGCTCTATCTACCAACTCTTGGTAGTTGTTAAAAGTTGCCACCATCAACTGCATGCTCAGCTCATCATTCAGTCCTTCCAGAAACTTCTCCTGCTTAGCTGCATCCGTAGCAACGTCATCTGGGGCATAACGTGCTAACTTACTAAAATCCTCCACGTACTGGCCAACGGTACGTCCTCCTTGGCGTAAGTTGCGAAACTCACGCTTCTTCATAGCCATAGCTCCTGCTGAAACATGGGCAGTACGAAAAGCTTGCTGAAACTGGTCCCATGTGACAGTGTCAATGGGGTGAGTGGCTGTGTAATTCTCCCACCATGATGCTGCGGGTCCATCAAGCTGATGTGCGGAAAAACGCACTCTCTCCGCATCTGTGCATCCTGCAGTGGTCAGCTCCCTTCCAACCTTGCGGAGCCAATCATCTGCAACAATCGGCTCGGTGCTGCTGGAAAACATCGGCGGATTCAGCCTAAGAAAACGGGCTAAGTGATCAACAGGTGGTGGTGGTGGTGGGTTGTTGTTGTTGCCTTGGTTCTGAACTAGCGCTTGCATCAGGGTATTCTGCTGCTGAATCAACTGAGTGATCTCCGGTGGGAAAACAAATCCGGTGTCGCGTCTCGGAGGCATCTGATGGGTTTAGAAAAGATGAGAAAATAGGATAGAATGAGATCTAGAGGGGAAACACTACCCATATGCACATGAGACAAACACAATCATATCACTCCAATCAATTCAAACAAGGCATACAATCGATCTAACTATCGTTACAAAGTGCTTGGACTATACTATATACATGGTGGAATACTACTACTAATTTGGTGGTCTACTAGAAAAATTGATCGGTCGAAGACTCCATGATATCTGCTCCGGCTTCATCAACATAGTCATCATCGCTGGGATCCGATTCGGTGTCGTCGACGATGATGTAGTTCTCCGGGCAAGTAGAATCGTCATCTTCTTCTCCTGGCGCAGGGTCTCCCATGAATACTCCGATCTTCTTTGTCAGGTCTTCATTCTTCTCCACTAGTGCGATGATTTCCTTCATATAATCCTCGCGTGTAGCCTTGAGTTCTTCCTCTAGTTCCATGATCCTAGTATTTGCCTTCTTCAAATCTATCATGTCTGCGCACATCTGGTTCTCCTGGCGACGAATGTGCTGGTTTAACTACTGGATGAAAGCTGCAATAGATCTATCCTTCCTGGTGCTGATCATCTCCCATTGCTCGTCTCGGCGCCCACAAATCTGATAGATAGTATCCTTAAGATCATTGTGGTACACTTCTCCAATGCGTCCCATGGTGATGTGGGCTGCCATGCTCTTTCCTAGACTCCAGGTTGGTGCATCAAAGGAAAACTCTATGGGCTCAGTGACTGGCATGAACGTCCTTCCTGGAACTTGAACTTGAATCATCCAGCGCTCCTCTTCTAGTAGTGTGGCGTTGTAGGTCCCGGTGAAGCTTGGTATTCCGATGTTCAGGTACCTAGTAACTTCCTTCAAGTGTCGTCCAAAAGGTGTATCCTCATCCGGTTGCGCGAACTTGTTCCTTGCATCTGCCATCCTAAAAGAGTGGAAGAAAGGAGAGGAGTCAGAAATGAGAAGAGAGTAGTGATCTAGGGCTTTAGCTTAGTGGTCGTGTCCTACACTCAGCGTGTGCTCTGATACCATCTTTGTAGCGACCAGACCTCAAACAGTCTAGTCTCTATGCATCAGTGTCATCCCTGGATCGGTAATGCTGACACGCACAGTACTTGAAGGATTTATAACAGAGTAGCAATCACACACTTATTACATCGAATGTCTCAAAAGAGAACTTATTACAATAAATATGGCTTAAGGCCATCTAAAACGATAACAGCGGAAGGCTCGGAAGATAAAGTGAGTCCATCAACTCCAACGGCATCACTGAGTATAAGACCATGACCTATGGCACCTTACTCGTCGTCTGAAAAGTCTGCAACATGATACATTGCAGCCCGAAAACGGGTCAGCACATGGAATATGCTGGCAAAGTAACACATAGAGAGTAATGAACAGAATAATGCTATCACCTACATGCATATTTGGCTGGTGGAAAGCTCTATGGTTACAGTTTTGCGAAAAGCCAATTTTTCCCTACAACAAAGGAATAAACTTTATTTAACTATCATGGTGGTTGTTGAACATTGAGAAGGTACCTCCAACACAATCCCAATTAAGAACGTGATTAACCCAATCAAATTAAATTAAGTAACACGATGATGAGATTCACATGATAATCCAAGAACTAGATACTCAAGATGTCCATAACCGGGGACACGGCTAACCATGATTAGTTTGTACACTCTGCAGAGGTTTGTGCACTTTTCCCCACAAGACTCGATCTCCTCCGTTTGATTTCTCGCACTACATGGTGTTTGAGAAACGGATGACCGAGACACAGTCTTTCAGAAACAATAACTCTTTACTCCGGGTGGACAGTTACACCTACTTTCCCCTACATCTGCTAGCCCACCTCTTGAGGAGGTCATGTAACCTACTCAACTATGCTAGAGCCCATAATAGCTTGTGGCTGCACACGGAAGTTTCTAGCATGAATAATCTCATGATCCCTTTGAGCCTGGGTGGCGGTCCATAGGATAATCACACGGTACTCCGGGATATCCAAACATACAGGCAACACTGGGTTCTCCAGGTGCCTCAATCCACCCAGATGTTTATTTAAGTAGCCACCTTAGGTTGAACCATTAATTAACAATCTCACATCTGTCATGGAAAATTCACTCAAACCCAATCCACGTCTATGAGCATAGCATAGCAATATAAGCAAACGTAGAAGTAACTCCCAAAGGTTTGATAATAAACAGGGCAATAGGTACTACCTCATCTACTTCCCAAAACCCACATATTAAACAGTTCCTAACCATGCAATAGTTTGAGGGTTGATCTAATGCAATAAAACTGGGTGGTAAAGAGGTATGATCAAAGTGTTACTTGCCTTGCTGATGATCCGTGAAACCTAGAGACTCGTAGTAGCACGCTTCGCACCCCGGGTACTCTATCGCAAACAAACAATACATACATAAGCAATCAAGCAAGGGTGCACGGGTAAAGCTCAAAATAAGAGATCTAACTAGAAAGTTCAACTTAAGAACTCCGGTTTACAAAAATAATCGAATCGAACGAAGCAACGAAACTCAAACGGCGAAAGAAACAAGCTTCGTTTACTAATCTGGACCTAAAACAAATCTTACAGTAGCAAAAACCTGTATAAGTTTGTTAAACATAAAGAGGGTTTCGAGATGAAACTCTAGGCGCTTGAATCGCCTGATTCCGATGAACGAGCGAAAAGTTATACTAAAACGAAAAACAGATCGGAAATCGCGATCGAAAATAATCGCGAAAAATCCAAGAAAAAGAAAAACGGACGAACAGGCTAACGAACGAATGTTCGCTGTCTGCGGTTAAACGACGAAAACCGTTCGTTAAAATGAACGTACGGACGAACGTCCGCAAAATAAGTAAACCGAAAAAAACTAAACCGATCTATTTATTTAAAACAACCTCGGAATTTTAAAAAAGCCGATCGGTTTTCCGGGAAAGACCGGCGGCGGCGGCTACCTCGGGTCCGGCGGAATTCCGACGAGGCGCGGGACGGCGGCGGCTCCGGCGGCGGGCTCCGGCGGGGTCGGCGTCGGGAGGCGGGGCGGCGGTGAGGGCGGGCGGGCGGGCGGCGGCGGAACGGCGACGGCGGCGGCGTTTGGCGGCGCGGGCGGCGGCGTTCGGTGGCGCGGGCGGCTTGGCTCGGGGTGGGGAAGATGTGGCGGCGGGGCGGGGTACTTAAAGGGGTCGGGGGGGCGTCCGACTTGGGGGAGGGGGCACCCCCGGGCGGCGGGAGTCCGGCTCGGCCACGCTCGGGCGAGGCGGCGCGGGCAGGTGGGCCGGCTGGGCCTTCGGCCCAGTTCGGTCCGCGGGCAAAAATATTTGGTTTTTGTAAAAAAAACAATTCCGCCGAAACTTAAATAAATCCTAGAAATATAAATAAAAATCTAAAAATGCCAAAACAAATTTTTTCCGTCTAAAATAAAATATTTAGAACAAGATGAACATTTATTTGGGCCTAAAATGAAATTTTGAAAAACGCATATTTTGAAATTCAGATAAAATAGCGATAAAATCCGAAATAAAACCTTATTTGATTTTATTATTAAATCCTCAATATTTCTTTATTTTGGGAAAGTCATTTTATTCCCTCTCTTATATTTTTATTATTGAAATAATTGAAGATAAAATAAATAAAATCAAATGATCCTATTTTCAAAATTTGAGAAAACCCAAATATGAAAATAACGAAATCCCCAACTCTCTCCGTGGGTCCTTGAGTTGCGTGGAAATTTCTAGGATCGCAAAACAAAATGCAATAAAACATGTTATGCATGATGATCCAATGTATAACATTCCAAATTGAAAATTTGGGATGTTACACTTATTATCCGTTTCCACTTTATTTGTGGTCGTATTATCCGTGCCCTATGTGGCAATTTAAATTAGGGCGGAATACGAGTTGAAAACACGAACAAAGCAAATGTTGCCATGGGATCACAAGCAAACACCCTCCGTCCAGGTGCTTTAATTAACCCATTAATGGAGAAGTTGTGAGCGAGGCGGGCGGCGGCTGGTGCATGTAGGTCAAAGAGCTCTCTTCCCGGTGAGCATGGGCGGCCTTGCTGCTCGCACGTGTCTCGTCGAGCCTGTGAGGTGGACAGGATGCACGCGTCCCGTCGAGCCTGCGCGGCGGACTGCTCACACACGTCCCGTCGAACCTGCACGGTGGACTTCTCGCGCTCGTCCCGTCTAATCAAACAGCTACACGCACGCCACCGAGTATGGTTAAATTTCAACGCGGTAAATATAATACAACCGTTTGCGATATTAACGTGTCAGCTTTTTGTTTCAAAAGGGACTTCGTTGGCTACTAATGTGTGCGCCTTTTCTCAAACTGGACGATTTTTTTACCATGGCATATATGTGCCATGTCATGAAACCATGCCAAGTTTCATGTTTTTTGGGTGACTTTTTTATTTACTGGGATTTAAAAACAGAGATTCTCATTGTTTCAGGACGACGACAAGTTTGTAATTCATGCTCATTCCTTAAACGAGACCTAAACATGCACCCAATGACACATGTACAATTTCCCACCCATTTGAGTTCAAATTTGAATTATGGACTACATTAAATGCATGGAAAACTTAGTAATTAGTAATATATATACAATGGCCAAACGAACCCTGAACAGTTTCAAATTTTAGCCCGACACTCCTGTTATTCTATGTTGCTTGTAGAAAACAAAGTTCAAGGCGAGAAGAGGCATCGATTATCGTTTTGCCCACAAGAGGGGCATGTTTCCGTACCGGAACCATGAGGGTTGTGACAGGCTCTGGTTTGTAAAAGGATTGTAATATAGCTTCGCCCAAATTGGACAATTATATATACCACGACTAGTACAAGCTATCCTGACAAAAGGTGGTCTTCGCCTGCCAAAGGCTCTCGTGGTGACGCTGCCGTGGGCTCCGCGGTGACCTCCGTCCTGCCGTCCTGCTAGTCGTGGTATCGTTGCACCGATATGGAAACCTTTGCCTGACGCCTCGGGACTCCTCGCATGCGCCTGCCTTTTTAGCACCAAAGAGGAGACTGACACTCTGCGCCCGCTGGCGCTCGCATGGCCTTGATCCTCATGGCTCACGTCACGTGAACCTCGCGAGGTGCCCCTTGCATAGATGATACGTCTCCGTCGTATCTACTTTTCCAAACACTTTTGCCCTTGTTTTGGACTCTAACTTGCATGATTTGAATGGAACTAACCCGGACTGACGCTGTTTTCAGCAGACTTTCCATGGTGTTATTTATGTGCAGAAACAAAAATTCTCGGAATGACCTGAAACTCCACGGAACGTCTATTTGGAAATTATAAAAAAATCCTTGCAAAAGATGAAGACCAGGGGGCCCACACCCTGTCCACGAGGGTGGGGAGCGCGTCCCCCTAGGGCGCGCCCCCTACCTCGTGGGCCCCCTGGAGCTCCTCCGACCTCAACTCCAACTCTATATATTTGCTTTCGGGGAGAAAAAAACCAGAGAGAAGAATTCATCGCGTTTTATGATACGGAGCCGCCGCCAAGCCCTAAAACCTCTCCGGAGGGCTGATCTGGAGTCCGTTCGGGGCTCCGGAGAGGGGGATTCATCGTCATCTTCATCATCAACCATCCTCCATCACCAATTTCATGATGCTCACCGCCGTGCGTGAGTAATTCCATCGTAGGCTTGCTGGACGGTGATGGGTTGGATGAGATTTATCATGTAATCGAGTTAGTTTTGTTAGGGTTTGATCCCTAGTATCCACTATGTTCTGAGATTGATGTTGCTATGACTTTGCTATGCTTAATGCTTGTCACTAGGGCCCGAGTGCCATGATTTCAGATCTGAACCTATTATGTTTTCATGAATATATGTGAGTTCTTGATCCTATCTTGCAAGTCTATAGTCACCTACTATGTGTTATGATCCGGCAACCCCGAAGTGACAATAATTGGGACCACTCCCGGTGATGACCATAGTTTGAGGAGTTCATGTATTCACTATGTGCTAATGCTTTGTTCCGGTACTCTATTAAAAGGAGGCCTTAATATCCCTTAGTTTCCATTAGGACCCCGCTGCCACGGGAGGGTAGGACAAAAGATGTCATGCAAGTTCTTTTCCATAAGCACGTATGACTATATTCGGAATACATGCCTACATTACATTGATGAATTGGAGCTAGTTCTGTGTCACCCTATGTTATGATTGTTACATGATGAACCGCATCCGGCATAATTCTCCATCACCGATCCAATGCCTACGAGCTTTTCCTATATTGTTCTTCGTTTATTTACTTTTCCGTTGCTAATGTTACAATCACTACAAACCCCCAAAATATTACTTTTGCTACCGTTACTTTTGTTACCGTTACCACTACTATCATATTACTTTGCTACTAAATATTTTGCTGCAGATATTAAGTTATCCAGGTGTGGTTGAATTGACAACTCAACTGCTAATACTTGAGAATATTCTTTGGCTCCCCTTGTGTCGAATCAATAAATTTGGGTTGAATACTCTACCCTCGAAAACTGTTGCGATCCCCTATACTTGTGGGTTATCAAGACTATTTTCTGGCACCGTTGCCGGGGAGCATAGCTCTATTCTTTGAGTCACTTGGGATTTATATCTGCTGGTCACTATGAAGAACTTGAAAGACGCTAAGACAACAATTTATCCCTCAACTACGAGGGGAGGTAAGGAACTGCCATCTAGCTCTGCACTTGATTCACCTTCTGTTTTGAGTAAGCTTGCGACACCTAAACCTGCTTCTGCTATTCTTTCTGATATGTCGCATGTTATTGATGATGCCACTTCTGCTATGCATGATACTTATGATGAAACTACTTCTACGCTTGATACTACTGTGCCACTTAGTGAATTTCTTGATGAACAAATTGCTAGGGCTAGAGAGAAAGAAATTATTGAAACTGATTATATTGATGAAAGTGATGATGAAGACTTGCCTGTTATTCCTGAGGGTTATGTTTTTGATAAAGAAGCTTCTTTAGCTATTTTAGCTTGCAAAGATAGATATGAACTCAAGAGGTTATTAGCTAAATGGAACCAACAATCTCTTAATGCTAGAATGAAACCTTACCCTGCTTTTGCAACTTCACCTATCCGTGTTACCGATAAGGATTATGAATTCTCTATTGATCCTGATATAATTACTTTGGTTGAATCTGATCCTTTTCATGGCTATGAATATGAAACTGTTGTGGCACATCTTACTAAATTAAATGATATAGCCACCCTGTTCACTAATGATGAAAAATCTCGCTACCTTTATATCCTTAAAATATTTCCGTTCTCATTAAAGGGTGATGCTAAGATATGGTTTAGTTCTCTTGATCCTGGTTGTGTGCGTAGTCCCCATGATATGATTTATTACTTCTCTGCTAAATGTTTCCCCGCTCATAAGAAACAAGCTGCTTTGAGGGAAATATACAACTTTGTGCAAATTGAAGAAGAGAGTCTCCCACAAGCTTGGGGGAGGCTTCTCAAGTTACTTAATGCTTTTCCTAATCATCCTCTCAGGAAAAATGAAATACTTGATATCTTTTATAATGGACTAACCGATGCCTCCAGAGATTACCTGGATAGTTGTGCTAGTTCTGTTTTCAGGGAAAGAACACCGGATGAAGCTGAAATTTTATTGAATAATATGTTGACAAATGAAAATAATTGGACACTTCCTGAGCCAATTCCTGAGCCTATTCCTAAACCAACTCCGAAGAAGAGAGGTGTTCTATTTCTTAGTCCTGAAGATATGCAAGAGGCAAAGAAATCTATGAAAGAAAAAGGTATTAAAGCTGAAGGTGTTAAGAATTTACCTCCTATTGAAGAAATACATGGTCTTAATTTACCGCCTGTTGAAGAAACATATGATCTTAATCCATTACCCATTGAAGAAACTCATGGTCTTGATAACCCGACACATGTAGTAAAGGTAAATTCTCTCTATAGATTTGATGAAGGTGATATTCCTCACTATAAGTCTGCTAGAGAATGCTTAGAAGAGTTTGATAATTTTATTGTCAAACAAGAAAACTTCAATGCTTATTTTGGTAGACAAGTGAAATACAATTCCGATAAGCTTGAACACTTGAGTAATTACATGGCTAATGTTAGAGGTGAACTTAAACTCATTAGTACAAATGCTTCTATGGTTACCACTCAAGTAGAACAAGTACTTATAGCTCAAAATGATTTGCTCAATAAAATGAATAGTAAGAAAAATGATTATGTTGTTAGAGTGGCTACTAGAACTGGTAGAATGACTCAGGAACCTTTGTATCCTGAAGGCCACCCTAAGAGAATTGAGCAAGATTCTCACAGGAATAATATTGATGCACCTAGTCCTTCTAAAAGGAAGAAAAAGAGAAATGATAGGACTTTGCATACTTCTAGTGAACCTATTGCTGAACCACCTGAGAATCCAAATGATATCTCTATTTCTGATGCTGAAACACAATCTGGTAATGAACATGAACCTAATGAAAATGTTAATGATGATGCTCAACCTAGTAATGACAATGATGTAGAAATTGAACCTGCTGTTGATCTTGATAACCCACAATCAAAGAATCAATGTTATGATAAGAGAGATTTCGTTGCTAGGAAACATGGTAAAGAAAGGGAACCTTGGGTTCAGAAACCCATGCCTTTTCCTCCCAAACCATCTAAGAAAAAGGATGACGAGGATTTTGAGCGCTTTGCTGAAATGATTAGACCTATCTTTTTGCGTATGCGATTAACTGATATGCTCAAAATGAATCCTTATGCTAAGTATATGAAAGATATTGTTACAAATAAAAGAAAGATACCGGAAGCTGAGATTTCCACCATGCTTGCTAATTATACTTTTAAGGGTGGAATACCAAAGAAACTTGGAGATCCAGGAGTACCCACTATACCATGCTCCATTAAAAGAAACTATGTTAAAACTGCTTTATGTGATCTTGGAGCCGGTGTTAGTGTTATGCCTCTTTCTTTATATCGTAGACTTGATTTAAATAAGTTGACACCTACTGAAATATCTTTGCAAATGGCTGATAAATCAACTGCTATACCTGTCGGTATTTGTGAGGATGTGCCTGTTGTGGTTGCCAACGTTACTATTTTAACGGACTTTGTTATTCTTGATATTCCCGAGGACGATAGTATGTGTATATTCTTGGAAGACCTTTTTTTGAATACTGCAGGGGCTGTTATTGATTGCAACAAAGGCAATGTCACTTTTCATGTTAATGGTAATGAGCATACGGTACACTTTCCGAGGAAACAACCTCAGGTCCACATTATCAACTCTATTGGAAAAATTCCATCGATTATATTTGGAGGTTTTGAATTTCCTCTTCCTACTGTCAAGAAGAAATATGATATTCTTATTATTGGGGATGTGCATATCCCCGTTGAGGTAACATAGTGTTATTCGAAATTCTCCGGTTCCATGTTATTCAGAATGAGTTTATTAACAAGACTTGATCAACCTTGTTAGTGGATTCCTTTTGATGAGCATGAGATGGATGAAACTAGAAGGCACAACCTTCTGTACCCTCCTTCTACTTTCTGTTATTTAGTTGAAATAAAGTAAAAATAGTACTTTTATGTCTGTTTTCTGATTTATCCGTGCAATATAAAAATATCCCGAAAATAAAAGTTCTCCAAATGCCTTGAAAATGGAATATGATTTTTTCTAGATTTTTTGAGAATATCTGGCACTGAGAACACAGCAGGAGGGGCAAGCACCTGGCCACGAGGGTGGAGGGCGCGCCCTACCCCCCAAGGCGCCCCCTGCCTCGTGGGCCCATGGTGGCCCTCCTCCACTTATTCCTGCACCCATACACTCCTTCTTCCTCCCACAAACACCAATATCCAGCTCAAGCACGAGTTCTAGCTCATTTTGCTGCGATTTTCGATCTCCTTGCTCAAAGCACCTCTCACAAAACTGCTTGGGGAGATTGTTCCTTGGTATGTGACTCCTCCATTGGTCCAATTAGTTTTTGTTCTAGTGCTTTATTCATTGCAAATTTGTGCTGCCTAGGTGACCATGTTCTTGAGCTTGCATGTCAAATTTATATGGTTCCAAGTAGTTCTAATGCATGATATAGTCTCTAGGCACTTGTAGGAGTAGTTGCTATCAATTTTATTGAGTTTGGTTCGCCTTTGTATGAAGTTACTAAAAATTTCAGAAATTTTTCAAAGGAAGAAATATGCTTAGAAAAATGTTCCAAGGTGGTTCTTCAAGGAAGCAAGGACCCAGGCTTGCAATGCGTGATGCTGACGAGGAGCCACCAAGGGACGCTCCAGTGCGGCCTTGTGAATGGCCTTCAGAAAATTTTATGGATCGAGCGGGAATCAAGGAAGAATTTAACGCATATTTGCGTAACGCCGATCTTGTGAGCTTTGAGGCAGACAAATGCCGCCAGTACCACTATCTCACTAGTACATTTGTGAGGAGGTTTGAATTTTCATCTTCACGTAATTCTCCAACTATCCTGTTTGATCTTTATGAAAAATCTTATACCATGGACTTAGAGGATTTTACTTCTGCCTGCAAACTTCCACAATGGGGTAGTGTTAGTTTACCCCGTAAATCTGAATTTAGAAACTTTCTTGCTGGTATAACCGTGGGGGAATCTAGAGATATAGCACAAGCTACCATAGGGACCATCCATTTTCCTGCTATACATTATTTTGCTCTCTTCATAGGTAGGTGCATAAATGGTAAAGATGAAGCATGTCATATGTGTGTCCCTGACCTTAGTATTCTTAGGAGTGCTGTGTTAGGAGACAAATCTTATAATTTGGGAGCCATTGTTGCACGTAGGTTGCATAATAATAGATTTAATGGAGATTTCTTTGGAGGAATTTATGCAACCCGCTTAGCTGATTTTCTTGGTGTGGACGTTCGTGAGGATGATATTGAGTTGCCTACTACTTATTTAGACTATAATTCTATGGTCTACCACCAGTTTGTCGAGAGGAATGAATCACCTCTTCGATATCGCTTAATCTTTGACAGACGTCATGCTGTCCGTATTACTCTCCCTGCTCCTGGCTTCTTTGATTATCAGGCAAAAGGAAGACATTTTATTACCAGAGAGGAGGCATATGAGTACGAGAGGAGGGCGGAGGCAGCTCGCCGCCACGCTGCAGCTCAGGAGGCGATAACCGCTGCATCTCAATACGACCCCAGCTACACATACGGGTATCCGCCAGGCCATCCGTGGCAATGAACCAACTTAGGCCAAAAGCCTAAGCTTGGGGGAGTACGTATTTCCCACCGACATTACATTTATGTTCACACACTCATTGCTAGATGTCGGCGCTCAAACTTTTTCACTGTAATATCCATGCTAGTTTATTTTCCTTTTTCTTGCTTTCTTCTTGTGTGTTTGTTAAACTTTAAGAAAAACCAAAAACAAATTAGTGTAGCTTTTAGTTAGTTTACTTTTCTTGCTGTAGTAGTAATAATTAAAAAGAAAACCCAAAAAGATTTCCCGTTCTTCTTTTGCTTGTTGGGAGCTTTCCCGTGTAAATAGCTTTTATTTCTTTTCTTTCTTTGGGGGTTGATAGGAGAAGACCATGATTAAATTGTTGAAGTTGGTCCTATATGCATTATTGTTGATTTAACCAAGAGCCCATATTGCCTTGTCTTCTCCTGTTTATTGAATGCTCGCAGATTCCAGCTTAGTCCAATGCACGTGCACTCTTATTATTATTCACATCGTTCGGTCGTGCAAGTGAAAGGCAATTATGACGATATATGATGGACTGACTGAGATGAGAAAAGCTGGTATGAACTCGACCTCTCTTGTTTTTGTAAATATAATGAGTTCATCGTTCCTGATTCAGCTTATTATGAATAAACATGTTTGCAATGACAATTAGAGATCATAGTTACTCGTACCATGCTTGATTAGCTATGAGTTACAATGGTTTACCTTGCGTGCCAACATGCTATTAAAATGGTTGTGATGTGGTATGATGGGGTGGTATCCTCCTTTGAAAGATTTAAGTGACTTGACTTGGCACATGTTCACACATGTAGTCGAAACAAAATCAACATAGCCTTCACGATATTTATGTTCATGGTGGATTATATCCTACTCATGCTTGCATCCAATGTTTATTAATTTTAATGCATGTTCATGACTGTTGTCGCTCTCTAGTTGGTCGCTTCCTAGTCTTTTGCTAGCCTTCACTTGTACTAAGCGGGAATACTGCTTGTGCATCCAATCCCTTAAACCCCAAAGTTATTCCATATGAGTCCACCATACCTTCCTATATGCGGTATCTACCTGCTGTTCCAAGTAAATTTGTATGTGCCAAACTCTAAACCTTCAAATAAACATTCTGTTTTGTATGCTCGAATAGCTCATGTATCAACTAGGGCTGCCCTTATCTTCCATGTTAGGCGGGTTATTCTCAAGAGGAGTGGACTCCGCTCCTCACTCACGAGAAAATGGCTGGTCACCGGGATGCCCAGTCCCATGCTTTATTCAAACTAAATCAAAAATAATTGCAAACAAAACTCCCCCTGGGACTGTTGCTAGTTGGAGACACTCGTTGTTTCGAGCAAGTCATGGATTGATGCTTGTTGGTGGAGGGGGAGTATAAACTTTACCATTCTGTTTGGGAACCGCCTATAATGTGTGTAGCATGGAAGATATCGCCATCTCTTGGTTGTTATGTTGACAATGAAAGTATGCCGCTCAAAATATTATTTATCTCTATTTCAAAACCGAGCTCTGGCACCTCTACAAATCCCTGCTTCCCTCTGCGAAGGGCCTATCTATTTACTTTTATGTTGAGTAATCACCCTCTTATTAAAAAACACTAGCTGGAGAGCGCAGCTGTCATTTGCATTCATTACTATTAATTTATATTGGGTATGACTATGACTAGATCTCTTTTACCATGAATTACAATGTCTAGTCAGTCCTTGATCTTTAAAGGTGCTCTGCATTTATGTTTTGCAGTCTCAGAAAGGGCTAGTGAGATACCATCCTGTTATATCATATTATGATTGTTTTGAGAAAGTGTTGTCATCCGAGATTTATTATTATCGCTCGCTAGTTGATTATGCCATTCATATGAGTAAACATGAGACCTGAGAGTTATTGTGAATGTGGTTAGTCATAATCTTTGCTGAAAACTTGAATGCTGGCTTTACATATTTACAACAACAAGAGCAAACAGAGTTTGTAAAAGTTTTTCTTTATCACTTTCAGGTTATCAACTGAATTGCTTGAGGACAAACAAAGGTTTAAGCTTGGGGGAGTTGATACGTCTCCGTCGTATCTACTTTTCCAAACACTTTTTCCCTTGTTTTGGACTCTAACTTGCACGATTTTAATGGAACTAACCCGGACCGACGCTGTTTTCAGCAGACTTTCCATGGTGTTATTTATGTGCAAAAACAAAAGTTCTCGGAATGACCTGAAACTCCACGGAACGTCTATTTGGAAATAATAAAAAATCCTTGCAAAAGATGAAGACCAGGGGGCCCACACCTTGTCCACGAGGGTGGGGGGCGCGCCCCCCTACCTCGTGGGCCCCCTGGAGCTCCTCCGACCTCAACTCCAACTCTATATATTTGCTTCCGAGGAGAAAAAAACCAGAGAGAAGAATTCATCGCATTTTACGATACGGAGCCGCTGCCAAGCCCTAAAACCTCTCGGGAGGGCTGATCTGGAGTCTGTTCGGGGCTCCGGAGAGGGGGATTCGTCGCCATCGTCATCATCAACCATCCTCCATCACCAATTTCATGATGCTCACCGCCATGCGTGAGTAATTCCATCATAGGCTTGCTGGACGGTGATGGGTTGGATGATATTTATCATGTAATCGAGTTAGTTTTGTTAGGGTTTGATCCCTAGTATCCACTATGTTCTGAGATTGATGTTGCTATGACTTTGCTATGCTTAATGCTTGTCACTAGGGCCCGAGTGCCATTATTTCAGATCTGAACCTATTATGTTTTCATGAATATATGTGAGTTCTTGATCCTATCTTGCAAGTCTATAGTCACCTACTATGTTATGATCCGGCAACCCCGAAGTGACAATAATCGGGACCACTCCCGGTGATGACCATAGTTTGAGGAGTTCATGTATTCACTATGTTGGGGATCGTAGCAGAAATATAAAATTTTCTATGCATCACCAAGATCCATCTATGGAGTTTACTAGCAACGAGAAGGATGGAGTGCGTCTACATACCCTAGTAGATCGCGAGCGGAAGCGTTCAAGTGAATGGGGTTGATGGAGTCGTACTTGTCGTGATCCAAATCACCGATGACCGAGCGCTGAACGGACGGCACCTCCGTGTTCAACACACATACGGAGCAGCGACGTCTCCTCCTTCTTGATCCAGCAAGGGGGAAGGAGAGGTTGATGGAGATCCAGCAGCACGACGGCGTGGTGGTGGAAGTAGCGGGGATCCCGGCAGGGCTTCGCCAAGCGCAAGCGGGAGGGAGAGGTGTCACGGGAGGGAGAGGGAGGCGCCAGGGGCTAGGGTACTGCTGCCCTCCCTCCCCCCACTATATATAGGGGTCCTGGGGGGGCGCCGGCCCCCTGGAGATCCCATCTGAGGGGGGGCGGCCAAGGGGGTGGCTTGCCCCCAAGCCAAGTGGGGCGCCCCCCACCCCCAGGGTTTCCAACCCTAGGCGCAGGGGAGGCCCAAGGGGGGCGCACCAGCCCACCAGTGGCTGGTTCCCCTCCCCACTTCAGCCCATGGGGCCCTCCGGGACAGGTGGCTCCACCGGGTGGACCCCCGGGACCCTTCCGGTGGTCCCGGTACAATACCGATAACCCCCGAAACTTTCCCGGTGGCCGAAACTGGACTTCCTATATATAATTCTTCACCTCCGGACCATTCCGGAACTCCTCGTGACGTCCGGGATCTCATCCGGGACTCCGAACAACTTTCAGGTTTCCGCATACTAATATCTCTACAACCCTAGCGTCACTGAACCTTAAGTGTGTAGACCCTACGGGTTCGGGAGACATGCAGACATGACCAAGACGACTCTCCGGTCAATAAACAACAGCGGGATCTAGATACCCATGTTGGCTCCCACATGTTCCACGATGATCTCATCGGATGAACCACGATGTCGAGGATTCAATCAATCCCGTATACAATTCCCTTTGTCAATCGGTACGTTACTTGCCCGAGATTCGATCGTCGGTATCCCAATACCTCGTTCAATCTCGTTACCGGCAAGTCACTTTACTCGTACCGTAATGCATGATCCCGTTACCAACCACTTGGTCACTTTGAGCTCATTATGATGATGCATTACCGAGTGGGCCCAGAGATACCTCTCCGTCATACGGAGTGACAAATCCCAGTCTCGATCCGTGTCAACCCAACAGACACTTTCAGAGATACCTGTAGTGTACCTTTATGGTCACCCAGTTACGTTGTGACGTTTGGTACACCCAAAGCACTCCTACGGCATCCGGGAGTTACACGGTCTCATGGTCTAAGGAAATGATACTTGACATTGGAAAAGCTCTAGCAAACGAACTACACGATCTTTGTGCTATGCTTAGGATTGGGTCTTGTCCATCACATCATTCTCCTAATGATGTGATCCCGTTATCAATGACATCCAATGTCCATAGTCAGGAAACCATGACTATCTGTTGATCAACGAGCTAGTCAACTAGAGGCTCACTAGGGACATGTTGTGGTCTATGTATTCACACATGTATTACGATTTTCGGATAACACAATTATAGCATGAACAATAGACAATTATCATGAACAAGGAAATATAATAATAACCATTTTATTATTGCCTCTAGGGCATATTTCCAATAGTCTCCCACTTGCACTAGAGTCAATAATCTAGTTACATTGTGATGAATCGAACACCCATAGAGTTCTGGTGTTGATCATGTTTTGCTCTAGGGAGAGGTTTAGTCAACGGATCTGCTACATTCAGGTCCGTATGTACTTCACAAATATCTATGTCTCCATTTTGAAGACTTTCACGAATGGAGTTGAAGCGACGCTTGATATGTCTGGTCTTCCTGTGAAACCTGGGCTCCTTGGCAAGGGCAATAGCTCCAGTGTTGTCACAGAAGAGAGTCATCGGGCCCGACGCATTGGGAATCACCCCTAGGTCGGTAATGAACTCCTTCATCCAGATTGCTTCTTGCGCTGCCTCTGAGGCCGCCATGTACTCTGCTTCACATGTAGATCCCGCCACAACGCTTTGCTTGCAACTGCACCAGCTTACTGCCCCTCCATTCAAAATATACACGTATCCGGTTTGTGACTTCGAGTCATCCAGATCTGTGTCGAAGCTAATGTCGACGTAACCCTTTACGACGAGCTCTTCGACACCTCCATAAACGAGAAACATATCCTTAGTCCTCTTCAAGTACTTCAGGATATTCTTGACCGCTGTCCAGTGTTCCATGCCGGGATTACTTTGGTACCTTCCTACCAAACTTACGGCAAGGTTTACATCAGGTCTGGTACACAGCATGGCATACATAATAGACCCTATGGCCGAGGCATAGGGGATGACACTCATCTTTTCTCTATCTTCTGACGTGGTCGGGCATTGAGCCGTGCTCAATTGCACACCTTGCAAT
The DNA here is from genome assembly GCF_002575655.3 of Aegilops tauschii subsp. strangulata. NCBI lineage: Eukaryota > Viridiplantae > Streptophyta > Magnoliopsida > Poales > Poaceae > Aegilops > Aegilops tauschii. The sequence goes on from NC_053039.3 coordinate 176,045,333, forward strand.
ATAGGCAAGAACCCCTTCTTGGACTGATCCATATTGAACTTCTTCAATATCTTGTCAAGGTACGTACTCTGTGAAAGACCAATGAGGCGTCTTGATCTATCTCTATAGATCTTGATGCCTAATATATAAGCAGCTTCTCCAAGGTCCTTCATTGAAAAACACTTATTCAAATAGGCCTTTATACTTTCCAAGAATTCTATATCATTTCCCATCAATAGTATGTCATCCACATATAATAAGAGAAATGCTACAGAGCTCCCACTCACTTTCTTGTAAACACAGGCTTCTCCATAAGTCTGTGTAAACCCAAACGCTTTGATCATCTCATCAAATCGAATGTTCCAACTCCGAGATGCTTGCACCAGCCCATAGATGGAGCGCTGGAGCTTGCATACCTTGTTAGCATTCTTAGGATCGACAAAACCTTCCGGCTGCATCATATACAATTCTTCCTTAAGAAAGCCGTTAAGGAATGCCGTTTTGACGTCCATTTGCCATATCTCATAATCATAGAATGCGGCAATTGCTAACATGATTCGGACGGACTTCAGCTTCGCTACGGGTGAGAAAGTCTCACCGTAGTCAACCCCTTGAACTTGTCGATAACCCTTAGCGACAAGTCGAGCCTTATAGATGGTCACGTTACCATCCGCGTCTGTCTTCTTCTTAAAGATCCATTTATTTTCTATGGCTCGCCGATCATCGGGCAAGTCAGTCAAAGTCCATACTTCGTTTTCATACATGGATCCTATCTTGGATTTCATGGCTTCTAGCCATTTGTCGGAATCCGGGCCCGCCACCGCTTCTTCATAGTTCGAAGGTTCACCGTTGTCTAACAACATGATTTCCATGACAGGGTTGCCGTACCACTCTGGTGCGGAACGTGTCCTTGTGGACCTACGAAGTTCAGCAGTAACTTGATCTGAAGCTTCATGATCATCATCATTAACTTCCTCCCCAGTTGGTGCAGGCACCACAGGAACATCTTCCCGCGCTGCGCTACTTTCCGGTTCGGAAGGGGTGACTATCACCTCATCAAGTTCCACTTTCCTCCCACTCACTTCTTTCGAGAGAAACTCTTTCTCCAGAAAGGACCCGTTCTTGGCAACAAAGATTTTGCCTTCGGATCTGAGGTAGAAGGTATACCCAATGGTTTCCTTAGGGTATCCTATGAAGACGCATTTTTCCGACTTGGGTTCGAGCTTTTCAGGTTGAAGTTTCTTGACATAAGCATCGCATCCCCAAACTTTTAGAAACGACAGCTTAGGTTTCTTCCCAAACCATAATTCATACGGTGTCGTCTCAACGGATTCCGACGGAGCCCTATATAAAGTGAATGCGGCAGTCTCTAAAGCATAGCCCCAAAATGAGAGCGGTAGATCGGTAAGAGACATCATAGATCGCACCATATCCAATAGAGTGCGATTACGACGTTCGGACACACCATTTCGCTGAGGTGTTCCAGGCGGCATGAGTTGTGAAACAATTCCACATTTCCTTAAGTGTGTACCAAATTCGTGACTTAAATATTCTCCCCCACGATCTGATCGTAAGAACTTTATTTTCCTGTCACGTTGATTCTCAACCTCACTCTGAAATTCCTTGAACTTTTCAAAGGTTTCAGACTTGTGTTTCATTAGGTAGACATACCCATATCTACTTAAGTCATCAGAGAGAGTGAGAACATAACGATAGCCACCGCGAGCCTCAACACTCATTGGACCGCACACATTAGTATGTATGATTTCCAATAAGTTGGTTGCTCGCTCCATTGTTCCGGAGAACGGAGTCTTGGTCATCTTACCCATGAGGCATGGTTCGCACGTGTCAAATGATTCATAATCAAGAGACTCCAAAAGTCCATCTGCATGGAGCTTCTTCATGCGTTTGACACCAATGTGACCAAGGCGGCAGTGCCACAAGTATGTGGGACTATCGTTATCAACTTTACATCTTTTGGTATTCACACTATGAATATGTGTAACATCACGTTCGAGATTCATTAAGAATAAACCATTGACCAACGGGGCATGACCATAAAAGATATCTCTTATATAAATAGAACAACCATTATTCTCGGATTTAAATGAGTAGCCATCTCGAATTAAACGAGATCCTGATACAATGTTCATGCTCAAAGCTGGCACTAAATAACAATTATTGAGGTTTAAAACTAATCCCGTAGGTAAATGTAGAGGTAGCGTGCCGACGGCGATCACATCGACCTTGGAACCATTCCCGACGCGCATCGTCACCTCGTCCTTCGCCAGTCTCCGCTTATTCCGCAGCTCCTGTTTTGAGTTACAAATATGAGCAACCGCACCGGTATCAAATACCCAGGAGCTACTACGAGTACTGGTAAGGTACACATCAATTACATGTATATCACATATACCTTTGGTGTTGCCGGCCTTCTTGTCCGCTAAGTATTTGGGGGCAGTTCCGCTTCCAGTGACCACTTCCCTTGCAATAAAAGCACTCAGTCTCAGGCTTGGGTCCATTCTTTGACTTCTTCCCAGCAACTGGCTTACCGGGCGCGGCAACTCCCTTGCCGTCCTTCTTGAAGTTCTTCTTACCCTTGCCTGTCTTGAACTTAGTGGTTTTATTCACCATCAACACTTGATGTTCCTTTTTGATCTCCACCTCCGCTGATTTCAGCATTGAATATACCTCAGGAATGGTCTTTTCCATCCCCTGCATATTGAACTTCATCACAAAGCTCTTGTAGCTCGGTGGAAGCGACTGAAGGATTCTGTCAATGACCGCGTCATCCGGGAGATTAACTCCCAGCTAAGACAAGCGGTTGTGTAACCCAGACATTTTGAGTATGTGCTCACTGACAGAACTATTTTCCTCCATTTTACATCTGAAGAACTTGTCGGAGACTTCATATCTCTCGACTCGGGCATGAGCTTGGAAAACCATTTTCAGCTCTTCGAACATCTCATATGCTCCGTGTTTCTCAAAACGCTTTTGGAGCCCCGGTTCTAAGCTGTAAAGCATGCCGCACTGAACGAGGGAGTAATCATCAGCACGTGACTGCCAAGCGTTCATAACGTCTTGGTTCTCTGGGATGGGTGCTTCACCTAGCGGTGCTTCTAGGACATAATCTTTCTTGGCAGCTATGAGGATGATCCTCAGGTTCCGGACCCAGTCCGTATAGTTGCTGCCATCATCTTTCAGCTTGGTTTTCTCTAGGAACGCGTTGAAGTTGAGGGCAACATGGGCCATTTGATCTACAAGACATATTGTAAAGATTTTAGACTAAGTTCATGATAATTAAGTTCATCTAATCAAATTATTCAATGAACTCCCACTCAGATAGACATCCCTCTAGTCATCTAAGTGAAACATGATCCGAGTTAACTAGGCCGTGTCCGATCATCACGTGAGACGGACTAGTAAACATCGGTGAACATCTTCATGTTGATCGTATCTTCTATACGACTCATGCTCGACCTTTCGATCTTCCGTGTTCCGAGGCCATGTCTGTACATGCTAGGCTCGTCAAGTCAACCTAAGTGTATTGCGTGTGTTCCGAGGCCATGTCTGTACATGCTAGGCTCGTCAACACCCGTTGTATGCGAACGTTAGAATCTATCACACCCGATCATCACGTGGTGCTTCGAAACAACGAACCTTCGCAACGGTGCACAGTTAGGGGGAACACTTTCTTGAAAATATTATAAGGGATCATCTTACTTACTACCGTCGTTCTAAGCAAATAAGATGTAAAACATGATAAACATCACATGCAATCAAATAGTGACATGATATGGCCAATATCATTTTGCTCCTTTTGATCTCCATCTTCGGGGCGCCATGATCATCTTCGTCACCGGCATGACACCATGATCTCCATCATCGTGTCTTCATGAAGTTGTCACGCCAACGATTACTTCTACTTCTATGGCTAACGTGTTTAGCAATAAAGTAAAGTAATTTACATGGCGTTATTCAATGACACGCAGGTCATACAAAAAATAAAGACAAGTCCTATGGCTCCTGCCGGTTGTCATACTCATCGACATGCAAGTCGTGATTCCTATTACAAGAACATGATCAATCTCATACATCACATATATCTCATTCATCACATCCTTTTGGCCATATCACATCACAAGGCATATGCTGCAAAAACAAGTTAGACGTCCTCTAATTGTTGTTGCAAGTTTTTAGGTGGCTTCTATAGGTTTCTAGCAAGAACGTTTCTTACCTACATAAAACCACAACGTGATATGCCAATTTCTATTTACCCTTCATAAGGACCCTTTTCATCGAATCCGTTCCGACTAAAGTGGGAGAGACAGACACCCGCTAGCCACCTTATGCAACTAGTGCATGTCAGTCGGTGGAACCTGTCTCACGTAAGCGTACGTGTAAGGTCGGTCCGGGCCGCTTCATCCCACAATACCGCCGAAACAAGATAATACTAGTAGTGGCAAGAAAAATTGACAACATCTACGCCCACAACTACTTTGTGTTCTACTCATGCATAGAAACTACGCATAAACCTGGCTCTGATACCACTGTTGGGGATCGTAGCAGAAATTTAAAATTTTCTACGCATCACCAAGATCCATCTATGGAGTTTACTAGCAACGAGAAGGAAGGAGTGCATCTACATACCCTTGTAGATCGCGAGCGGAAGCATTCAAGTGAACGGGGTTGATGGAGTCGTACTCGTCGTGATCCAAATCACCGATGACCGAGCGCCGAACGGACGGCACCTCCGCGTTCAACACACATACGGAGCAGCGACGTCTCCTCCTTCTTGATCCAGCAAGGGGGAAGGAGAGGTTGATGGAGATCCAGCAGCACGACGGCGTGGTGGTGGAAGTAGCGGGGATCCCGGCAGGGCTTCGCCAAGCGCAAGCGGGAGGGAGAGGTGTCACGGGAGGGAGAGGGAGGCGCCAGGGGCTAGGGTACTGCTGCCCTCCCTCCCCCCACTATATATAGGGGTCCTGGGGGGGGGGGGGCGCCGGCCCCTGGAGATCCCATCTGAGAGGGGGGGGCGGCCAAGGGGGTGGCTTGCCCCCCAAGCCAAGTGGGGCGCCCCCACCCCCAGGGTTTCCAACACTAGGCGCAGGGGAGGCCCAAGGGGGGCGCACCAGCCGACCAGTGGCTGGTTCCCCTCCCCACTTCAGCCCATGGGGCCCTCCGGGACAGGTGGCCCCACCCGTTGGACCCCCAGGACCCTTCCGGTGGTCCCGGTACAATACCGATAACCCCCGAAACTTTCCCGGTGGCCGAAACTGGACTTCCTATATATAATTCTTCACATCCGGACCATTCCGGAACTCCTCGTGACGTCCGGGATCTCATCCGGGACTCCGAACAACTTTCAGGTTTCCGCATACTAATATCTCTACAACCCTAGCGTCACTGAACCTTAAGTGTGTAGACCCTACGGGTTCAGGAGACATGCAGACATGACCGAGACGACTCTCTGGTCAATAACCAACAACGGGATCTGGATACCCATGTTGGCTCCCACATGTTCCATGATGATCTCATCGGATGAACCACGATGTCGAGGATTCAATCAATCCCGTATACAATTCCCTTTGTCAATCGGTACGTTACTTGCCCGAGATTCGATCGTCGGTATCCCAATACCTCGTTCAATCTCGTTACCGGCAAGTCACTTTACTCGTACCGTAATGCATGATCCTGTTACCATCCACTTGGTCACTTTGAGCTCATTATGATGATGCATTACCGAGTGGGCCCAGAGATACCTCTCCGTCATACGGAGTGACAAATCCCAGTCTCGATCCGTGTCAACCCAACAGACACTTTCAGAGATACCTGTAGTGTACCTTTATGGTCACCGAGTTACGCTGTGACGTTTGGTACACCCAAAGCTCTCCTACGGCATCCGGGAGTCACACGGTCTCATGGTCTAAGGAAATGATACTTGACATTGGAAAAGCTCTAGCAAACGAACTACACGATCTTTGTGCTATGCTTAGGATTGGGTCTTGTCCATCACATCATTCTCCTAATGATGTGATCCCGTTATCAATGACATCCAATGTCCATAGTCAGGAAACCATGACTATCTGTTGATCAACGAGCTAGTCAACTAGAGGCTCACTAGGGACATGTTGTGGTCTATGTATTCACACATGTATTACGATTTCCGGATAACAAAATTATAGCATGAACAATAAACAATTATCATGAACAAGGAAATGTAATAATAACCATTTTATTATTGCCTCTAGGGCATATTTCCAACACACTATGTGCTAATGCTTTGTTCCGGTACTCTATTAAAAGGAGGCCTTAATATCCCTTAGTTTCCATTAGGACCCCGCTGCCACGGGAGGGTAGGACAAAAGATGTCATGCAAGTTCTTTTCCATAAGCATGTATGACTATATTCGGAATACATGCCTACATTACATTGATGAATTGGAGCTAGTTCTGTGTCACCCTATGTTATGATTGTTACATGATGAACCGCATCCGGCATAATTCTCCATCACCGATCCAATGCCTACGAGCTTTTCCTATATTGTTCTTCGTTTATTTACTTTTCCGTTGCTACTGTTACAATCACTACAAGACCCAAAAATATTACTTTTGCTACCGTTACTTTTGTTACCGTTACCACTACTATCATATTACTTTGCTACTAAATACTTTGCTGCAGATATTAAGTTCTCCAGGTGTGGTTGAATTGACAACTCAACTGCTAATACTTGAGAATATTCTTTGGCTCCCCTTGTGTCGAATCAATAAATTTGGGTTGAATACTCTACCCTCGAAAACTGTTGCGATCCCCTATACTTGTGGGTTATCAATAGATATCTCAGGAGCCAGCCTAGCGAGGCTGCCCCTGAGGAGGTCTTGGCGTCGTCCGCCTCGCGAGGCTTGGCCCCTCGCGAGGGTCTTGAGTGGTTGCTGCTGAAGATGGGCTGTACCGGGCCGTCGGTGGAGCCGCATCGTGGGCCGCAGGCAGGCAGGTCTGGGTACCCCTGTTCCCAGGACGGCGACAGTAGCCCCCGGGCCCAAGGCGTGCTCGGACTTGGCTTCGAGGCGAAGCCAAAGGGCAAGGGCGGAGCGTCGCGGCCCCCAACAGCCAGCGGCCTTGATCAACGCGTGGCGACGGGTGGTACGTGGGCGCTTCTACTTCCCCACGCAGCCCCGATTTCCGCCTGGCTAGGAGGCCACCATTGTCTACACAGCTCCGCCTCCATTACAGGCAACGCGCTCCGCAACTGCCTCGTCTTCCGGGAAACAACGGATCCCTCCTCCTGGTCCGACCTGACACCAACTCTCCCCGCCGCCATGGTGCCAAGCCGGAAGAAGAAGAAGGGGAAGAAGGAGTCCCGTACCTCGGCCCCCATGCTGCCAGTCTTCAAGCCCGCCATCGAGCGGTCAGTGGTGCTCAACCAGGAAGCGATGGAAAAGGTACGCTCAGCGCTCGCCGCCGATTCCAATGAGTGGGGGGCGACGGTGGCTTGGCCTGCTTCCCGCGCCACGATTGACAGGACGACCACCGAGGTCCCCATCCATCTTCACGCCCTTTGGGCTGTCCTGGTTCCTCCCTTCTTCGATTTCTTCAATGCGGTGCTTTAGCATTATCAGATCAATGCGCTGCACCTCGATCCCCAATCCATCATCCTTCTTGCCGTGTTCGCCTTCGTCTGCGATGCCATGGTGGGCATTGCCCCTTCCGTGGCCTTGCTTCGCCACTTCTTCTCGCTGCATCTGACGGACGCTCTTCAGTGCTTTGGGTGTGTATCCCTTCAGGCCGTTGCGGCGACGGCCGGCTCGGGAATCAATTTCGAGCTCTTGCCGGTCGTCGGAGGTTTTCGGAAACGGTGGGTGTTTGTGGATGTTGGCGTGCGTGCCCCCCTGCTGCTGCTCCCGCGGGTTCCGGCTGCCCCAAGCCCCGGCTGGGGGCACGCGAAGCTTGCCGACCGGCGGCTCGCCCATGTTTGGTGCCGGCTGGCCAACCTGAAGGACCTTGGGGTGACGGCCCTATGGTGGTGAAGGAGTTCATCTGGTGCCGCATTGCTCCGCTTCAGCGCCACTCTCAGCCGATGTGGGCCTTCTCCGGCTATGGGGACCGCATGGGGCTTCATGCACCTACTCTTCCTCCCGAGGCGTGGCGCACGGTGCTCGAGCTCCTGACGGGCGACCCAACGCCAGGCAACCTGCTGAAGGAGGACTGCCTTCTGTACTACTGCTCGAACAAGGTGGAGTTCATGAAGCAGATGCCTACGTTCGACGAATGGGGGCTGCGCCCAGTCGGTCTTGTAGGGCCGCGCGAAAGCCCCATCTTCGTGCCCCCCTGCCTGCCGCCACCTCAGCGCTCGCCCCAGATGCTGATGCAGGGGGGCAAGCACCGTCGAGCTCCAGCGAAGTGGCCGCTGAGGAAGCAACGCCAGTCGAGGTCCCTCAGGCTAGGGCGAGCCTTCTCGAAGCGGCAGCAGGAGGATCGACCTGGTCGGGGGCCCCTGGGGTGAAGGCTCCCGAGGCTCAGGCAGGTCATCCTGAGGTGTCGGTTGTGGGGCCGATGCAGGCGGGCGCTCCCGAGGTCGCCCCCTCAGGAACCCCGCCAACTGCCCAAGGCGGCGGTGGCCGCGTCCAGGGCTTTGGGCAACTCCGCCTGAATTTTTGGGCACTCCGCAAGAGGAAGGTGTCTCCAAGCTGCAATGGAGGCGCGCACCGGCCGCTGAAGCAGAGGAAATACATTGCCAAAGACGAGTAAGTACCTCATACACGCGATTTCCTGAGTGCTGCATCCTTTTCTGACCAACGATCTTCAGGTTTCCCTCGGCTGGAACGACGAGATCTCTTGAGGTGCGGCCCTCCACTACTGCAGGATGCTGCTAACGCGACACTATGATCAGAGACCCTTTCACGAAACTATGTGCGATGCATTAATCACAAACGGGGATGTAAAAAAACCATCAAAAAAGGTGCAAAACATTTGTGATGGAGGACGCATCAAACACGGTTCAGATTTTAGTTGCATGTGCGATGTAGGGCACACGGTTAACCCGTTCGAACTGTTTACGATGAGGCAGAACAACAGAAACGGGCAGCCATATCAATATGTGTGCGATATACGGCATACAGTTCGCTCCGATGAACCGTTTGCTACTAGGGAGTGCAACATAAACGGTTAGCCAGATCAAGGTGTGTGTGTTATAGGGCATACAGTTCACTCGGACGAACTGTTTTCGATTAGCGAACGCAACAGAAACGGTTCAACTTAACAAGATGTGTGTGATACGTGGCAGACAGCCGACTCGGATGAACTGTTTGCGATGAGAATTTACAACATAGACGGTTAATACAGTTAGTTTGTGTGCAATTCTGTGTGTACAAAAAACTTTAAAAACTGCAAACTAGTTGCTTGCGGTTGGTAGGAGTATCGCACACGATGCGTCTACGAGTACTCGTGTGCGATGATTAGTAAGTTACACATGTATTTCCTTATGTTAACACTTGTGTGATAAATAACACGTGGCACCGGATACGGTATTCGTGTTGTGTGTGTGCTCCACTTAGTCTTCCCGCGCTCGAGCGAATGCTTCCCGCGCTCCACATGGGTGAATTGTAAAATCCCTGCCTATTCCCTCACCGGTTTCCCGCCACCAGGTAATGGCTTGCTACATATAACCCAGGCAGCAACGCACTGCCGCGACACACTGCGAAGATCTAGTCCTCACCCATCTACCATTAGTTATTCCAAGCATGCCAGGCAACGACCAAAGCCTCGACGTCGACGCCTACCTACGTTACATCTTCGGCAAGGAGAACGAGCCGGAGGAGGTCAGGGAGCAAGAGCTTCATCGGCCGGTGCAGGCACCATGGCCCATCGGCAGCGATATCGGCGTCACAGTCCTTGGGAGCACAATCGACATATTGCAAAGGAGGTGTGATGAGCAGTTTGCCATCCAATGTGCAAAAGATCCAGAGCTGCTCGGCGGCATGATCGACGACCCACCCGAAGAACTGCCGTCACCAGTGCTCATCGAGAGCCTGATGCCCCGCAAGGAATGGGCAGAGGACCTCTGTGATTCAGTCAAGACAAAGGCAGCCTGTGGCTTCATCATTGACCGCGGCGGCCGTGTCAACCTCGATCCCGATGATGTGGTGGCCAGGCTCGAGCGCATCCTTGGCGGAGTTGACGTCCCCGACGAAGTAGAACATCACCAACGTGATATCTTGAGGATGCAGGTGATCGACGGAATTTCCTACCAGTCCAGAGACATGGAAATGGAGCGGTTCCGCGGAGTTGTCATGCGCGCGATTGCACGCTGTCAAGCTCTTCTGGAAGAGGCCCAGCAGCCCCAAGAGCCTCCCAGTGCCAGCAGCTCCATAGGCGGAGGCGGGTCGGGACACTCGGAGTGAACGGCCGCAAGGGTGCTATGCTGATTATGGAGTCTAACAAGACCATCGTCGGAAGGCCGCCAACTCAGCCTTTTAGCTTATATTTTATTATAATTGTGTGCATATGTAGGTCGTGAGTGTTCTGGGCCTTGCCGCATTTGGCATTTTAAATTATCCTGAATATGTAAGACAATTATTAAGAATTATTAACCGTTGCCATTGTAACTTTGCCTCAACGGTGAGCAGAGCGGGCGCAAGGACACCAGAGCGGAGTGCAAGGCTGCCTCAATGATGAGCAACCACGCGGTCAGCCTTCTGCCATCAATAAATTTTGACCTTGTTTCTCATCACATTGCTGATTGCAACGCAATAAGTAATTGCAAATCTGTTCACACCTATCAAACTAATATGTGTTCACACTTAGCACCAGGCTTAAAAACTACCCACTCGATAATTACTTCACAGTTCCTCTCCTCATCACCCACAAAACTGGTTTTTTCTATCAAGTCGTTCCGCCATGACCGGTATGAGGAGTTTAGGGTGGACATATAACCGGGCAGCAAAGACCAAGGCCGCGAAAGCACTAGAGAGATCCCGCCGCGAAGCCGTAGCCGCAGCAGAGATGTCCCGACGCGCCACGGAGCCCTCGAACGAGCTCTCACGGGCTTGCGAGGGCTCTCACAAGTGCTTTCACAGTGTCGGCCATCGCGATGAGCCGGCGTTCCTGAAGTCCTTCGCCGGCGACGACGACATTCCCGCTGGCGTCACTATGCAGCAGGAGCTGGTCGACGGCTTGATGAAGCTGCTCAAGATCAGTGATGCCTTGGTTGACAAGGTGACCGACCTCGTCGAGCAACTCATGGATGACAATGCGAAGCTCCTCAAGTTGGTCGCCGAGAAGGAGGAGGAGGCCGTCGGCTGGAAGATGCTGCATGAGCAGAGCAGTGCCTCGGAGATGACGCTGAAAGTGGCCGTCGAGGAACTGATGGGTGGCTTGAGGAAGCTCCGGATCGAGCGCGAGCAGGAGGTGGAGGAATCCGTGGCTGCTTTCAAGCAAAGTCGTGAGGAATTGAAGAAGGAGCTGGAGGATTTCGCCGCCCGGCGATCCATCGACGAGTAGAGACAGTAGCGACCCAGATCGTTGTCTGCAATGTCCTTCTTCTCTTGCCCCCCGTGTCTTCCGGGCTTTGCCGCATGTGGCATTTTAAATTATCCAAAATATGTAAGACAACTATTATCTGCGCCATTGTAAATTTGTCGTCGTATTATCCGTTGCCATTTTATTTGTGGTCGTATTATCCGTTGCTCTATGTGGCAATTTAAATTAGGGCGGAATACGAGTTGAAAACACGAACAAAGCAAAGTCTGCCATGGGATCACAAGCAAACACCCTCCGTCCAGGTGCTTTAATTAACCCATTAATGGAGAAGTTGTGAGCGAGGCGGGCGGCGGCTGGTGCATGGAGGTCAAAGAGCTCGCTTCCCGGTGAGCATGGGCGGCCTTGCTGCTCGCACGTGTCCCGTCGAGCCTGCGAGGTGGACAGGATGCATGCATCCCGTCGAGCCTGCGCGGCGGACTGCTCGCACGCGTCCCGTCGAACCTGCATGGCGGACTTCTCGCACTCGTCCCGTCTAATCAAACAGCTGCACGCACGCCACCGAGTATGGTTAAATTTCGACACGGTAAATATAATACAACCATTTGCGATATTAACGTGTTAGCTTTTTGTTTCAAAAAGGACTTCGTTGGCTACTAATGTGTGCGCCTCTTCTCAAACTGGACAATTTTTTTACCACGACATATATGTGCCATGTCATGAAACCATGCTAAGTTTCATTTTTTTGGGCGACTTATTTATTTACTGGGATTTAAAAACCGAGATTCTCATTGTTTCAGGACGACGACAAGTTTGTAATTCATTCTCATTCCTTAAACGAGACCTAAACATGCACCCTTTGACACATGTATGATTTCCCACCCATTTTGCTTCACTGGAGCATGTGGTTGTAGTTCAAATTTGAATTATGGACTACATTAAATGCATAGAAAACTTAGTAATTAGTAATATATATACAATGGCCAAACGAACCCTGAACAGTTTCAAATTTCAGCCCGACACTCCTGTTATTCTATGTTGCCTGTAGAAAACAAAGTTCAAGGCGAGAAGAGGCATCAATTATCGTTTCGCCCACAAGAGGGGCATGTTTCCCTACCGGAACCATGAGGGTTGCGACAGGCTCCGGTTTGTAAAAGGCTTGTAATATAGCTTCGCCCAAATTGGACAATTATATATACCATGTAGTGACACCATGCCAGGTTTCATGATTTCCTGGTGAGTTTTGGATTTACAAACATTTAAAAACCGAGATTCGCAATGTTTGTGGCCAGGCCAGGACGGCGAGACGGTTGAATTCGTTCCCATTCGTTCTATGGGACATAAACATACACCCCAAGGAAACATGTACGTTTTTTCTAGCCATTTTGGTGCACTGGAGCATGTATTTGTAGTTCGGATTTGAATGATGGACATTAGATGCCTAGAAAACTCAATTAATGAATAAAAAAGGTCAAACGAACCCTGAATAATTTCAAAGTTCAGCGTGAATCTCCTGTTGTTCCGTGTCGCGTGTAGAAGAAAATACGAGGCTAGAAGAGGGAGTGATTATCGTTTGTCCCACAAGGGGACACATTTCCCTATTGAAACCACGAGGGTTCTTGCGACAGGCTCCGATTTGTAAGAGGTTTGTAATAAAGCTTGGCCCAAATTGGCAATGTTTTTACCACGACATATATGTGCCATGACGTGACACCATGCCACCTTTGATGACTTTCTGGTGAGTTTAGGATTTATGGGGACTTAAAAACCGAGATTCGAAATGTTTGAGGACGAGCCAGGACACTGGTACGGTTGTAATTCATTCCCGTTCCTGGCATGAGACCTAAACATGCACCCAAGGACACATGTATAATTTTTCTAGCCATTTTGGTGAACTGGAGCATGTTTTTGTAGTTCAGATTTGAATTATGGACATTAAATGCCTAGGAAACTCAATCAGTGTATAAAAAGGCCAAACGAACCCTGAATAAGTTTAACTTTCAGCACAGATATCCTGTCGTTCCATGTTGCCCGTGGAAGAAAATACAAGGCGAAAAGAGGCAGTGATTACGTTTCGCCCACAAGGGGAACATGTTTCCCTATCAGAACCACGAGGCTTCTTTGAGAGAAGCTCCAGTTGTTGTAAGAGGTTTGTAATAAAGCTTGGCCCAAATTGGACAATGTTTTTACCACGACATATATGTGCCATGACGTGACACCATGCCACCTTTGATGACTTTCTGGTGAGTTTAGGATTTATGGGGACTTAAAAACCGAGATTCGAAATGTTTGAGTATGAGCCATGACACCAGTACGGTTGTAATTCGTTCCCATTCCTGGCATGGGACCTAAACATGCATCCAAGGACACATGTATAATTTTTCTAGCCATTTTGGTGAACTGGAGCATGTATTTGTAGTTCGGATTTGAATTATGGACATTAATGCCTAGGAGACTCAGTTAGTGTATAAAAAGGCCAAACGAACCCTGAATAAGTTTAAATTTCAGCATGGATATCCTGTCGTTCCATGTTGCCCGTAGAAAAAAATACAAGGTGAAAAGAGGCAGTGATTACGTTTCACCCACAAGGGGGACATGTTTCCCTATCAAAACCACAAGGCTTCTTTGAGAGAAGCTCCGGTTTGTAAGAGGCTTGTAATAAAACTTGCGCCACAATGGATGAAAAAAATTCCTCGACATATAAGTGCGATGTCGTGACACCATGGCAGGTTTCACGATTTTCAGCTTAGTTTTGGATTTACGGGGATTTAAAAACCGCGATTCTTCTCACGAAATGCTTTCAAATAGCACACGGTTCACTCACGAAAGCCGATATTCAATGAAAACTTCGTGGAAACCATATTTTAAAGTTTCATAAAAATCTAAAAAAATGTGGGATGTTAAGAAGGTGATGTTTTATTGTGACACAAAATATCAAGTTGAAAAACATTACGAGATGTGAGCTATGAAAAAGACAAATTCCGCCCTGAATAGTGACATTACTGTTCGGCACTATCCAACACTAATTTTTCTTTTTCATAGCTCACATCTCTTAATGTGTTTCAACTTGAAATTTTGTGTGCCAATAAAACATCATCCTCTTAACATCCCGCATTTTTTTGAAACTTCAAAACATCTTTTTCTCATGGTTTTCGCCCGTTTCCACCGAATGTTGGTTTCCGTATGATACCCCCCCGCCGCGCGCGCAATCTGAGTCCCGCGTTCTGACTGGACAGAACCCAAACCCCACGGATCGTACGTGTGCACCGTCGGATGCTCCCAGATTGAACGGCAACCCTGAGCCCTTTCAATATCACATGCACTACATGGGTAAGCATTGTGCGAATGCGTCGTGTAGCTCACGCTTCCTTCTCTACTAGGTTTTCATTCAAAACAGGCTACCGTTTCTCGCCACTCCTCTCATCGGTTTCCCGCCTCTTCTCCCAGATATGCATGATGTAGATGTTCGTTTAATTCTTATAGTTCATCTCAACCAAAATCAATTAGTTTTATAAAAATATATTTTAAGATTCATGGAATTGTGCATTGTAAAGGTAAAAACAAAAAGTGACAATTCATTTAGAAAAAAAGGTTTGGGCAATTAAGATATGGAAGATTCTAGAGAACAAAGGAGAAGTGCTTGTGTTTTGAGGTTTGTGCATTATGCTTAAGTTCAACCATAGAGTCTTCTAGATTGTACATGTGGCAGAATCTGGTGGAATGTAGATGATAGCCAACGGCCAGTAGTGCTCGGATTTGCCATCTCTGTATCGTCGGATTAGCTTCATCCAACGAGCAACTTTCATAGTTATTCGCACACTATATAGGTGTATAGATGTATAGATATATATAGACGTGTCCCATGCTAGACAAAATAAAGTTTGAGCGCATGCGTGGGACGACCCCCCCCCCCCGCTGCCGCCTCGAAGTTGGGAAACTAACATCGTAGGTATTGAACCAGGCTTGGAGTCGGGTACGGTGTTCGGTTTGTAATGTACTTGGCGTGGCCCATCAAAGTTGTGCATTTGGGATTTAAACACATCATACACCATCGCACCCATACATATTTTCGGGCCGCATGCAGTGTATACGGGGTCTTTTGATCGACCACGTCTCCCTTGTGCGGTTTTTTGTGATGACACGGATATCTGTGGGCTCCCCGAGTGTATATATATCATCCCTTTGACCAATAATGAGGGGTATGTGTTGGCCATGAATGGATTCCTCCTAGTTCATGTTAGGGCCCGTCACCGTCAAATGTCAGCCAACCAAAGCTCGAGCTCATGCGTTGTCAGGATTCCCTCCCAGATGCTCGGACTGCTGGGTTCGACCTACATCAAACCCTGCGTACGTATCTCTTCCTTAACTACCTTGCCTTCATGGTTGTTGTCTGTATCGAGAGGTGGGCACCACATCTAAATTGTACATTATTCTATATTGAAAACACACATCACCCCTTCCCAACGTACATCATTTTGGGCCGCATGCAAGAGGTGCTGGTTTTGTGGTCCCTCTCGTGCGATGTTTATGATGGTTCAATCTATTGGCCCAAGCGGTTTATCGACAACAACAACTGTCATTTGACCAAACGAAAGATTCATTGGTCCGTCTTATGGTAGGTCATGGCGACATGCATGTATGACCAAAGTATCGATAATTACGTGCATCTGCCCCGCTGACACGAAGTGGGAGGTGGTGGGCCAAGCATCCTAGCTAGGTACGACATTATGTCATTATATATATCCTAGCTAGGTGGTTGTTAGGGTGCTTTCGGGTTTGCGAGGCAGGTACCACCAATGTTATGCATTGTGTATTTAAAGTTTTAAACATCCCCAATATTCGTACATATATTTGGCCACTTCCAGGTGGTTCTTGACTTCTGGCCCCTCTCATCGATCTTTAATGACGCGCCCAACCGTGGGCCCGCGGGGTCAAAGTTGTGCATTGGAATTTTGAACATCACATACCACCCTTTTCACTCATATATATTTGGGCCACATGCTGGTGTGGCTATCTTTTGACCCTCCCTAACGTTATTTTTTGCTGCAAAGACTCTGATGACCCTCAACGGACATGGGGTATAATATCTTAACCGTGTGCGATACAAGTGCGATGTGAATCACCACGACCGCGCAAGCGTGAGCAAATTAAGGTGGAGGTACTGGCTCAACCGTGTATGATGCAAGTGCGCTGAAATCACCATGACCGCGCAAGCGTGAGCAAAGGGTGGAGGTACTGGCTCAACCGTGTGCGATGCAAGTGCGCTGAAATCACCATGACCGTGCAAGCGTGAGCAAAGGGTGGAGGTACTGGCTTAACCGTGTGCGATGCAAGTGCGCTGTAAAACCACCACCTGTGGAAGCTAAAGGCGGGTAAGTTTATTTGGAAATTAGGACGAACCGTGTGCGATAGACCAGCTAGCTAGAAATATAAAAAACAAACTACCCGCCTTGAGCGTTGCAAAAATCGGCGGATCCGCGCCACTTTTCCTTATTATCATACACGCATATTGTTATTGGACCGTGCGCGATCTTGGGCACTCCCGCCCCGCATCAATTCCTTTACCAATATTTTAGTAGCCGCCGTACTTCAACCGTCGCCCACACTCCTCCAGCACCGACCTTATAGTAAAATTGAAGTAGCCGAGGCATTTGAACCGTCGCCCTCCCTCGTCCACCACCATATCCACCCACCATTACTAAAATTTTTAGTAGCCGCGGCATATCCTCAAACACCACCCCCCTCCATAGTCCCACACCCGCCCCCTCCCCCCCTTCGAACCCTAGCTCGCGGCCGCCGCCAACCCTGCCGGTCTACCCATTCGTCCTAGCTTAGATAATGAAGTTCAGGTTATCCAGCGATTCCCATACCGTCGCCCCACTCCCCTGAGTTTTTAGATGAGGCATGCGGTGTCCCTCCCCGCTAGATCCACATCCCCTGCTCCAGAATGTCGCAGCCTAAGCTCGACCACGTATCCCGGGGAGCCCGACGAGCGTTCGGCCAAGAAGAGGTTTATCATGGCCTCTCCGGCGGACGTTGGCGAGGTGGCCGCCGTTCGCCCCGACCTGTCGATCCCGGAGCAACACGTCGCCGCGGAAGCCGGCGAAGACATTGACTACATTGCCATGCCGAAGGCTTCATGTCAGCGGGCTAGCGTATTACTGTATCTCGGGAAAGCTGGCTACGACATCAAGCTCGTCCACACCGACGGCTTCACGCGGGCCATGTCACAGGTTAAGTGGTCCATCCCCAAACCCTCTGGTTCAACCGCCGTCGACCTCTTCGACGGCCCTGCCGCTTATCTTCTCCGCCAAGTGGTCAAGGATTTGCGAGCTTTATACACCATTGAGCCCATTTTGTCACTTCTGAAGGACACGTTCTACGGTGGCAGCTTGGGATCCTCAATTGCCAAGTCAGATCTCATCGACCACGACCACGATCACGAGGAGGGCACCCCCGGAGGTTCTTCCAAGGTGAAACAACTCATCTGTGACATCAGAGAGCGCATCATGGGTCTATGCTCTTCCAACTAGAAGGATCCCGTCCTTGAAATGTGAGGCAACATTCTATCAGCAAATCTTACCTTTTCTAGCTTGCCAACCCATACCCTTTGTTGTAGTAGCATTTGCTGTGCGGTGCTTTAACTGTGCCGTGTTTAATTATTTCAGTTATGCAAAAATCTTTAGTTTCACGAATGGCTATATTTGGTTGTTTATAGTGAGTAGATGCCTTGTTTATCTATATTTGGTTGTTAGGTTGGTTGGAGTGAGCATTTTTTCAGTTATCGAGCAGATGCCTTGTTTATCTGTATTTGGTTCTTAGTTTGGTTGCAGTGAGTATTTGTCCAGTTATCAAGCAGATGCCTTGTTTATCTGTATTTGGTTGTTAGGTTGCTTTTTTTAGCATTTCTCCAGTTATCAAGCAGATGCCTTGTTTATCTGTATTTGGTTGTTAGGTTGCTTTTCTTAGCATTTCTCCAGTTATCAAGCAGATGCCTTGTTTATCTTTATGTGCTTGTTAGGTTGGTTGCAGTGAGGATTTGTCCAGTTTTCAAGCATATGCCCTGTTTATCTGTATTTGCTTGTTAGGTTGGTTGCAGTGAGACTCTGTCCAGTTTTCAATGGCTATATTTGGTTGTTACACTGGTCATTTATGCCTTTTTTATTTCAGTCATTCACAATATGTGGTTCATTATGTGCAAGTCGGAACTGTGCCGCTCGACTACATCAATACCAGTTTGAACGGCTATATTTGGTTCCAGTTATTCTTGGTGTAGTTAACACATGCCCTTTATTTCAGTTTTACACATTTATCCAGTGTGATGTTTAAGCATTACCTACGTTCTATTCATTTTCAACAATACCAGTTTGAATGGCAATATTTGATGGCTGTTAAGCCTGCTGTCGGTAACATTGCCTTACATTTTATATCTGCTTTAACAGGATGCTGAAACCAACACATTCAAGTTATCATTTGGAGATGATGTTGTTTATCTTTGCTATATTTGTTTGATGTTTAGATTGTTGTACTTATCATGCCTTTCCACTACTTATGCAGGACAACAACGGGAGTGGCCACCATTTTCCGCCGAGGTTAGCTTCATCCCTCGGCTTGTACTCCCCCCGTCGTTCCATAATGTAGTGCATATAGATCCAGGCCTGGACACTAGTTAGCTTCTAATATTGACTTGTTGCTTGTAGGTACATATGCCCTTGGCAAGGATCCACGCATCGACCCTTTTTGCGTATGGGGCAATGAGATATTGATGAACAAGCATCAAGTGAGGAAACTGATAAGGATTATTAGCAAAAGGATACGAATGGTGGCAAGCAAATTATTTGTTTATGCTCTATCCAACACAACAGTGAGCTGTAGGATGGTAACTACAAACTCTGCAACCTTCTCTTTTTACTGCCCATAATGAGTTGTTAGACTACAATGTCTGAATATTTTTCGTTCCCAGTGGTTCCCGAAGAAGTTCACTCAAGATTACCTCGCAAAGTACATGATTGGTGGACATGCAATGAAGGTTAAAGTATTTCATCCAGACTACAATGAGCATCGAGAAGTCCTAATGAGGACAGTGAAGGATGGACGGGCAGCCATCACAAGGGGTTGGCCTAGAGTCGTGCGCGCCTTACGCATGGAGGAGGGCACAATATGGGCATTCCGCTTCACCTTCTCCAGCAACCAAAATGTCTTTTGCCTCTCTCATTACAATCTTTAGTACATCTGTGGTTCATCATTCTTTACTTGGTGCTTCTGTAGTTCTTCCGTATATGTACCTGTGCATTGAATTATGGATTCGTGGTTGAATCTATATTTGTAATAAACATGGTTGGCTATGAAATAAGTGATTGCCTACTTTCAAATTCAAAACATGTGATTTTCAAATTAGGGATTAATTGGATTAATTATGGATTAATTAGGGATTACACTGCACACGATCTGCGAAAGCGAAACGTCTGCGATATACGCGGAGATCAGAAACGTTTCTAGGATCCACTACGTGTGCGATCAATCTCCACTTCACACACGACTTTCTCTTGAAAACTGTTTGCATTAGGCCACCTTGCGCAAACGTTTATAACACAAAAAGTGTGTGTGATGGACAACCTTTGCCACACAGTTTCTTCTACGCACCGTGTGTGATGCATTCAATAACGCAAATGATAAAATTATTAATATCGTGTGCAATGGCAACGCTATCACAAACGATTTAACGGGAAAAATTGTGTGTGATGTACCTGTGAACGGAAACATTTTCCTTGGAGCGACTGTGCGGGATGTACATACGAACGGAAGCATTTAGCGGGGACTGACTGTGTGGGATGTATGTAACGCCCCGAGACCGACGCTTCAGAAGACTTCCATATTTTTTCGTGATCGCTGTGTGTTTCTTTTGCTTGCTCTATTTATTTTTGCATTGCATCATGTCATCATGCCATCATGTCATTTAATTTTTAAAACTCAACTAAGTAAATTGCATGGATCTTCGATCCATTTAAATCGAGGGAAATGCACATGGTGATTTCTCTTTATAACATATATCCTCCCAATATTATTAGGGAACTATATTAAAATATTCCATTAATTGGAGTTCACCATAACACACTTGCAAATATCCCAATGCCTTTGTTATCTTAATTCTTGGTCTCCAATCTTGCCATATATTCTTTCTTCACTTTCCGGAGCTCCACCAAAAATCCGATCATTTTTGGACCTTCCCATCCCTCACTTCCTATTCAAATGCTTTTGAATTTATATTTTTCAATCTGGCCTTTTCTATTTTTCCTGGATCAAGCACATTTTTGTGAGTCCGGGAAAATTATCCGCGTGTCCAACTTCTTCCCCAACACCTCCTTTCTTCTTCTTTTCTTCTTTGTTATTTTCTGTTTTAGAATATAAGAGAGTAGGGAGAGAGAGAGAACCAGGCCGACCCATCCCCACAGGCCCAGCCGTTGGCCTCTAACAGCCCAGTCATCCCCATCTTAACCCTAGCCTCCTCCCGATCCCCTCGCTCTCTCCCTCAATGCCCCATCCAGCGCCGCCAGGAGCCCCGATCCCCATCTCCCTCCGCTCGATCTCCTCCTCACCCTCTCTATCTCCTAGCGCGCGCCCCCTTCGCCTGCCTTCTCCCTCCTGCTTCTTCGACCTCGCCTCGCCCCGCGACCCTGCCGCCGCTCCGGCCGGCGAGCCCATGCTCCGACGCCGCCGTCCTCGTGCTGCAACGCTGCCAGCAAGCCCTGCCTCTGTCTCCTCCTTCCCCGCGCGTGAGATGCTCTCCTCCGCCAGCCACCTCCCGCTCGCCTCCTTCTTCTCTTCCTCGCGCGCCCGCGACCATGGCTGCCTCGTCATCAAGCTCGCCTTCGTCTCCCTAGTGGCCGACTGCGTCGACCTCCTCTGCAAGGACAAGCCACTGCTGCTGCCACCACCACCACCTTGCTCCGTCGCTCGCCTACCCCATGACCTCGCGTCGCCCCGCTGCCCGAGCCGTCCTCTCCGCCCTCCTCCTGCGCCGCACACACACGCCCCGCGCCTCACCTCCATGGCCTTCTACCCGAGCCACCATGACCACGTGCGCCTCCTTCATGGTTGCCGTGCTGTCGGTTTTTCATGCCTCGTCCTGCTGCTGTGGGTGCCTCGCGAGCCGCCGATGTCCTCGCGAGCTGCTCTGTCCGATAGGGCTCCCTTCCAAGACGAGCTGGCTGCCCCGTTGGCCCTGCTGCCTTTGTCGTGGCCAAGTCAACCCAAACGCCCGGAGTACATCTTTGGTTGCACACCAAGTCGGCCATGCCTTGCTGCCTCCTATACACTGTTGGTCAACAGTTGATGCACGCCAAGTACTTCGACTACAGCCGATGCCCCGAGGACACCGAGTACGACTACACACGGCGATGCATCAAGTTCCTCTACGACCCGTGTACGACTACGTGATTTCACCAAGTACCCCTCGGATGCGCCAAGTTCGACTACATGGACCACCAACTTCCTCTACCGATGACTCTAACGACTACGAAACGTGTACCACTACCGTCGACCCGCAAAGACCCCGTGGACGTCAAGTTCTTTGTCGTGACCCCGAGCATCTACGGAGTATGTACCACTACTTCCACTACCGTCGCGAGAACGACTACTTCCCCTACGACACGTGAACAACTACTTCCACTTCGAACGCGTTCCGCCCCGAATGCACGCTTCGAAGGTATAACCCCGAGACGACGTTCGTGGACCGAATGCATGTGTTGTATGAGGTGCTCGTGTTTGCACCGTTTCCTAGTTGTCATTGCATGTTTCTCCTAGTTTGCCATGCCGCCGTACCGTGGGAACCCGGTTACCGAGATCACCCCACCATCTTTTGCATGTTTCGCACATCCGCACACTTGCTCTTTTGCACCGGTATCTCAATGAGTTATCGGATCATCGGAAGGTTGCCGTGGCACCATTTTCGTTATCGTTGCCGTGGCACCCTTTTCGTTCCACCACGGTAACAAATGCTTCATAACATGCTCATGTCCACATTTTCATAAAATTGCTTAAAAACTTGCATATTGTCATTCACATCATGATAACAACATTTAAATGTTTACAATTGATGTTTGCATTAAAATTGTTAAATGACATGAGGATTTTCCGGAATTATTGTTTGTTGTTCCGGCCTCATTTAAACTTGCCTAAATAGTTAGTTTACTTATGCTTCACCTCTTGCCATGTTTAATAACATTTAATATTGTTGGGTACATAAACGAAAGAGAACTAAATAATTGAATGTGGTGTTTCGTCAATATGCAACTCGTTGCATATTGAGCTCCATTTAATTTGTAATGTTGTTTGTTGCACTTTGCCATGCCATGCTCATTAAAACGGACATGCATCATACTTGTTTGCGCATCATGCCATGTGTATGTGGTTGTTGTTTACTATGTTGTTTGTTTCTTTCCGGGTTGCTTCTCTCGTTAGCTTCGGTTTCGTTCCGGAGTTGTGAGGATTCGTTCGACTACATCCGTTTGTCTTCTTCATGGACTCGTTCTTCTTCCTTGCGGGATCTCAGGCAAGATGACCATACCCTCGAAATCACTTCTATCTTTGCTTGCTAGTTGTTCGCTCTATTGCTATGCTGCGCTACCTATTCACTTGCTCTTCAAGCCTCCCAAACTGCCATGAACCTCTAACCTTTGTCACCCTTCCTAGCAAACCGTTGTTTGGCTATGTTACCGCTTTGCTCAGCCCCTCTTATAGCGTTGCTAGCTGCAGGTGAAGATGAAGATTGCTCCATGTTGGATTATGTTTATGTTGGGATATCACAATATCTCTTATATTATTAATGCATCTATATATATTTGGTAAAGGGTGGAAGGCTCGGCCTTATGCCTGGTGTTTTGTTCCACTCTTGCCGCCCTAGTTTCCATCATACCGGTGTTATGTTCCTTGATTTTGCGTTCCTAACGCGGTTGGGTGATTTATGGGACCCCCTTGACAGTTCACTTTGAATAAAACTCTTCCAGCAAGGCCCAACCTTGGTGTTACATTTGCGTCACCTAGCCTTTTTCCCTTGGGAGTCGCGCATCCCGAGGGTCATCTTTATTTTAACCCCCTCGGGCCAGTGCTTCTCGAAGTGCTGGTCTGAACCGAGTAGACTGCGGGGCCCCCTCGTGGAAACTCGATGTCTGGTTTTACTCGTAGGATGTCTCATCCGGTGTTGCCCTGAGAACGAGATATGTGCAGCTCCTATCGGGATTGTCGGCACATCGGGCGGCTTTGCTGGTTTTGTTTTACCATTGTCGAAATGTCTTGTAACCGGGATTTCGAGACTGATCGGGTCTTCCCGGGAGAAGGAATATCCTTCGTTGACCGTGAGAGCTTATAATGGGCTAAGTTGGGACACCCCTGCAGGGTATTATCTTTCGAAAGCCGTGCCCGCGGTTATGTGGCAGATGGGAATTTGTTAATATCTGGTTGTAGAGAACTTGACACTTGACCGTAATTAAAACGCATCAAACGCGTGTGTAGCCGTGATGGTCTCTTCTCGGCGGAGTCCGGGAAGTGAACACGGTTTCTGGGTTATGTTTGACGTAAGTAGGAGTTCAGGATCACTTCTTGATCATTACTAGTTGACGACCATTCCGTTGCTTCTCTTCTCACTCTCATTTGCGTATGTTAGCCACCTTATATGCTTAGTGCTTGCTGCAGCTCCACCTCATTACCCCATCCTTTCCTATAAGCTTAAATAGTCTTGATCTCGCGGGTGTGAGATTGCTGAGTCCTTGTGACTCACAGATACTTCCAAAACAGTTGCAGGTGCCGACGATACCAGTGCAGGTGACGCAACTGAGCTCAAGTGGGAGCTCGATGAAGATCTTGTTCGTTGTGTTGTTTCTTTTCCCTGTTGGTCAGTAGTGGAGCCCAGTTGGACGATCGGGGATCTAGCAGTTTGGGTTGTCTTCTTTTCTTTTGGTTCTGTAGTCGGACCTATGTGTGTACTCTGTTTGATGTATGATTTATTTATGTATTGTGTGAAGTGGCGATTGTAAGCCAACTCTTTATCCCATTCTTGTTCATTACATGGGATTGTGTGAAGATGACCCTTCTTGCGACTAAACCACAATGCGGTTATGCCTCTAAGTCGTGCCTCGACACGTGGGAGATATAGCCACATCGTGGGTGTTACAATGTACTTGCGACCGGAAACAATTTCGCCGTATAATTGTATTTTTTAGCTCTACTGTACGAATTTCCATATTTGAGTGCTTGCCGGTTGCACATGACCTCATTTTGCCGAACATGTGTGCCAGGAGGGCATATCCCCGACGGTTTCTGGGTCGTGTGGGAAGGACCCCCCCTATCGCCCACACTCACTTGGCGACGGTTCCAAATGCCACCGCGGAAAGGGGATAAAAACCGTTTGTTTAGGACCGACGCGCACAAGTGCTCGCCAGCCCCCGGCTCGTCGTTGACCTTGAGCTCTACTTGCCAGACCACCGCGCGGGGCCCGCTGCTCGCTTCAGAGGCGGACGCATTAACCTGGGGCCTTGACCCGTCCTTCTTGGCGCCACTTCTTGGCACTCCGGCCTGGGGCGCAGCCGGCGTGCCAAGGACTCCTCCGTTGGTCATCGTCGGCACCTGGGCGTCCCCAGAACCGGCCTCGTCTACGGGTGGTGAGGCCGCATCGTCTAGCACCTTTGCCGGGGCCAGCAAGGCGGCGCAGAACGCGCCGACCTCGAGCTCCTTGTCGGGGTCAAGCAGGCCATCTCGAACTTCCTCAGCGACCCTTGACGCGGAGGACGGACTCGGCCGCGCCCTAGAGCTTGCGTGCGAACGCGGTGTCGTATGCCACGAGCTCTTGCAGGAGGCGATGGTTGCGCTGAGCAGCCTTGGAGGAGAGCTCGCGGTGGTTGACGCTTGCCTCGAGACGGAGAACCTCCGCCTGGCTCGCGAGTGGCACCAGTTGAAGGTCGCCATCAACCTTGGGCAGCTTCATCATGAGCGTGACAAGGCAAAGGCCGCAATGGAACTCGCGGCCTCCCGCGAAGCCAGCGCTCGGGCCCTGGAGGAGGCGAAGGAGGGGGAAAAGGCTGAGTTCAATCCAAAAAGGGAAGCGGCGAATCGAGCTACAAAAAGTAGGGGGAATAAAAGCAAATGGCCGCGTCCGGCACCTAGCTAGTCTTCTTGTTTTCTCACCAGCGCGGAGCTAAGTGCTTTCACTAGATGTGAGCATAGTCATTGGGGCACAGTGTCGACGGCCAGCACGGAGCATGGTGCTTCCACTAGGACGTGGGCGGGAGCCCCCGAGGCCCGAGGGCGGCTCTCGGGAGACTCCGTGGCGTGTATAGCCCCACTCATTATTACGTGAGAGTGTCACGGGCGGAGACCTTCACAGGCGTGAGCCTTGCTTCATATCGCCAGATGAGGGCCCCGCCCTGCGCCTCCCCCGACCACCGTTGGGGCGTCCGGAAACCAGGACGGTGCCAAGGGGCAAGGGGACACTAGCGGCGCCCTCGGCGACCACGGGCCCTCTGCCAGGGGAAGGGCTCAACGGCGCCTCCCGACAGAGGACCTACCTCCGGGCAGCACCTTGCTCCGTGCGGCGCGGGGGAGGGCCTAGCTCCTGACCCCTCCCACGCAGCCCCTAGAGCGCTACCCCCTGTTGGAGCGGGGTTGCTTCCCTGGGGTCGCCTTCCGCCGCTGGGGCCTGGTCCACCCCATGGTTAGCGTAAGCCTGCTCCTGATATATCAGTGGTACCCTGCGATTGTTGTCGTTGGCAGGGTCTGTGAGGCTCCTGGGTGGCTCGTGGAAGGCCTCAACTTCCAGCATCTCTTCTTCCCAGCCCGGCTCGAGAAACGAGCAGGGGCCATCCTCCGGCGTGTACTCCTGGTTCACCATGCGGGGCACATAGGCTTCCGAAGTCGCCGCTCTGGAACCCTTGCCTAGGTGCCCTGCGCCACTGGGCCCTGCGCGTCCCCCTGGTGGCTATAGGGTGGCGCCCCATTATGGCCGCGCGGGGCGACGCCCCAACCCGCGCCACCCTGGGGAAGTGCAGGCGCGGCTGGTTGAACGACACCGTCGGCCGTGCTGACGCCGTTGAATCCTCATCATGCGCCTGGGAGCATGCGGGCGCGACGAGGCCCGCCGTGCGATCTGGCCACAACTTGAGATGTAGGTAAGGAGTAGAAAGGCGGCGTACCCCTGGATGGAGCGTCCAACAGCTCAGCGACGCGCTCCAGCAGCGCGTCGTGTCTGCTCTCCGCCGGCCGGCACCGCGGCAGCTCCCGGGCCACGATGAGCGCATCTCGCATGTTCGCTTGTTCGCGTCGATTGTGTGGTGCCGTTGCTGCGGCGTAGCCTGAGGATCTCACGGTGGCCCGCGTACAACGCGGTGTGAGGGTGGGAGGCGTCGGTCCATGCCGCCCGCGTCCGGCGGCGTTCGGCGGTGTGCGGGCCGCCTGGAGTGCGGAGTTGAGGTCTTCTTGGGCGGACGGCGCCGCCTGACGGGCCAAGCAGCCCAATGGTCGGCTTGGGTCCTTGGGTCGCTAGACATCGGAACCACAGGGTGTCGGTGGGTCGATCGACGGAAGAGGGGCTTCGGTGCACCCCTACCTGGCGCGCCAAATGTCGGATCGTGGGTTCCAGCAAACCCTAGAGTCTCGAACACTGGGTGCGCATGAAGAACCCTCTCTACCTAGCTCGCTCGCAGAACGATCTCAAGGCCTAGCTCGATGAACCCAAAGAACAAGAGACTCAAGAGTTTATACTGGTTTGGGCCACCGTTGCGGTGTAATACCCTACTCTAGTGTGGTGTGGTGGATTGCCTTGTAGGCAGAGGATGAACAAGTACAAGGTAAGAACAGCCTCTTGAGGAGAGGTGTTCTTGGGCTCGGTAAGCTGGTGGGATGGCCTTGGTGGAATGGATCCGATCCAAGATGAGTTGCCTCCTATGGTGGTGGCTAGTCCTATCTATTGGGGCCTTGGACCTCTTCCCAAATGTTAGGTGGGAAGGGATCCCACAACGGCCAATTTTGAAGGGAGGCAACTAGTACAAGCTATCCTGACAAAAGGTGGTCTTCGCTTGCCAAAGGCTCTGGTGGTGACGCCGCTCTGCGGTGACCTCCGTCCTGCCGTCCTGCTGGTCGTGGTCTCGTTGCACCGATATGGAAACCTTTGCCTGACGCCTCGGGACTCCTCGCCTGCGCCTGCCCCTTTAGCACCAAAGAGGAAACTGGCACTCTGCGCCCGCTGGCGCTTGCCTGGCCTTGATCGTCATGGCTCACGTCACGTGAACCTCGCGAGGTGCCCCTTGCATAGACATCTCCGCTCCTCGGGAGCAGCCTAGCGAGGCTACCCCTAAGGAGGTCTTGGTGTCGTCCGCCTCACGAGGCTTGGCCCCTCACGAGGGTCTTGAGTGGTTGCTGCCGAAGATGGGCCGTACCAGGCCGTCGGTGGAGCCGCGTCGTGGGTAGCAGGCAGGTAGGTCTGGGTACCCCCGTTCCCAGGATGCCGACAACTACTAGAAAGTGGTGGTGGTGGGGTGTCACAAATCCGTCCAGCAAATCTCAAATTCTTACCAGCTCTTACCTAGAAGCAGGTGGTGGTCGGCAATTGTTGTAGTCAAAATGCTCAAAGCTTGGATAGAGCGATTGCCAGGTGGTGTCAAACGCACGATGTAGATGTATGTGGAGCTCGGAAGGCTTATGATATGGTAGCAAAAATGGCAACAATCAATTCAGAGATGCAAAGTTGAATAAATGTTCAACGACGGTACTGTGCAGGTCCTAGTCTAGACCATGCTAGAGACGCGAGCCTAGAACACTAACAAAATCAGCACACTACACATAAGTAAGGGAGGAGCACGCTTTCAATTTTCTTCTTCTCTTTTTACCTTTTTTGCACCTTTTCCCTCTTTTTTTGCTCCGCAACCTTTTTCGAAAAAGTATACAAATGGCCTAAAAACTGCCTAGCCAGAATTTTCCAGACTTAGTTTTTTCTGAAACTCGAACTATTTTTCTTCTACGGGTGGCACGAAAGTTTGGGAGTCCGACTTGGTCATGACTCTTAGTATGGCGTGATCTGGAAATTAAAACCAAAGCGACAAATACTGGACTCGGACTGGTGGCGGAGATGAATCTGGTGGAACTCGAACTGGTGGCCGAGATGAATCTGGTGTAACTCGGACTGGTGGCGGAGATATGTAGGTCGGTGGAACACTGACTGGTGGCGAATCTGTGATGGAGGTGGACTCGGATTAGCGTGATGGAGGGGGATATGTGGTATATGGCAGCGGTGATGACGATGGTGGTATATGGTAGCAGTGGTGACGATGGTGGTATATGGCAGCGATGGTGACGATGATGGTAAATGGCAGCGGTGGTGATGATGGTGCGGCGACGGCGTGACAACTTGTGAACAGAACTCGAAACTCTAAAGGACTAGACACTAAGACCAGCAACTTGACTTGACGATGCAACCGAAAATTCAACAAAGCAAATACATAAAAGATTATGCTATGGCTCAGATTGGTTTGGATAAGATGAACTAACCCTATATTTCGTGGCTTTTTCGTGGACGATATGTATGAAGAACAGACTCGACCTAAACTATGAAAAAAACTGGAAAATCTCACTGAGCAACCTGGAAATCTGACACCACTTGATAGAGGCGAAGGTGTCCCGATGTTTCGATTAGGTAGCTATCGTTTTCTGTGGGAGTCTACTTTGATGATCCGACTACGTATGTGCGAAGACGTCGCACCTTAGCAATCGCTAAACCAAGTTCCGAGGGGTTACTGACCACACCGGAGCACGATCAACCTGACCATGAGGGTCTATTTCCTGCGAGCAAACGAACAACAAGCAAGAAACTGAGATTGCAATCTGGATATTGCGAATATAAGAGGAAAGCTTTATTGATGAAAGTGGGGTTCTCTGATGTCTTGGTCTGGTCGTTGAACACAAACGAAGTACGCGAAGCTACAGCTATGGCAAACTTTTAATCTAAACAAAACCCAAAGTCTAAACGATGCCCTAAGCGCTGTATATATGGAGGAAGAGGGGGGAATTTTGTGACCCTTGGAGGAGGGGTCTGAAACCAACCCTAACTCTTGTTTCCCCACGCATACATACTCTAAAAATAGCCTATACTCAAGTATTTCAAAATTACATGGGCCTGGCCCAAAAATTAGGTGGCGCAACACCTATTATAAGCTATGGACGAAATTTATGAAAGGGCATCTTGTATATTTCGTCTGTATCCTTGTAAGTCATCAAGGAGGCTTCACAGTACTGAAATCTGCACTAGAAATGCCGTTCTGGTTCCCTTCTCGTGCGCCTTCATCTCCATGCTTGTTTCTGCTCCAGTGTTCACCCCTCTTGTCCATGCTAGCCCCTTCATTAGTAATCAACACAAATGTATCCAATTTCGGCAGCATCATATTCTCATGAACATTAGAATTGTTACCAAGAAACGAAAGTACCTGGTAATTCAATTGGCGTGCGCGAGCTCTAGTATTTGGTCCAGTATGTATAGCAGTAGGGGCTGTGGGTGTAACAATGGTATTGATGTCCTCGTCACCTTATATCCCTCTCCTACCCTCATATCTTGCCTTAGACTGTAAGTACTTGCCCCTACCTCCTCATTAGGGTTAGTAAAGTATATGTAGACATTTTAGAGAGCTTTGCTCCTTGTACCTCATCCTTTGGGGAACAAGACCTCCTATTAGGGTAAGGATCTCACTAGATCACAAGACCTCCTATTGGGAGAAGATCTACCTAGATCATCAAGACCTCCACTTGCAGAGAAGAACTACCTATGAAGACCTCATCTCCCCATGTGTATCTGGAAGAACTACCTAGCTAATCCCTCTCTCTCTCTCTTACTTGACTATGGATCTTGTGATTCTTGTGTAGATGACATGTGTGATTGGATTTATGTTCATGTGTGTTTGTGCTTCTGATTTCTTGTGTTTCCTTGTTCTTGAGTGTTCCTCTTGATCCACCTACAAGTTGTGAGAGATTGGGCAATGTAGGGCTTGGCTCTACATCATCGTTCCCCTTTGCGGTTCTCTGTTTGTTTGGGAATGCCCTACCGGCCGATCTACTCGTCATCTACTGACACACACCTGAAATCATAGTGATATTGTTTGTTTTTGCATCAAGGGTGTAAAGGATCATCATTTTGGATAAGGGTGTAGTACATGGTGAGAATCCCATTTAAACATATGGTTATTTTCACTATTCCAAAATGGAGCAAGGCCGAAGCATGAAAAATATTCCGAGTCCATTCACCTGCTCAAGCAAACAGCTTATGTATCGCCAAAGAAAGTCATAGGCAATGATCATCATTATATTTATCTGTCATTATTAAACACACGTAAAATATAAACGCAATATGAACATAATAGTTTACAGAAAATTCACGAAAAATATCCTTCAAATGATTCACCTAACTTCTCGATTGCATTTGGTTTTTGCCCATTTGCGATTCATTCACAAAACATGTTGTTGATAGTCTGGTTGGATTCTTGGCTACATTGGTCTTTGCGCCAAAGGCGCAACGGGTCATCTAGCTACTGTCAAAGATGACACACATATAAGATTTTGGGACAATTAACGCACGTGACGTCACTTTACGTGCAATACGTAGGACCTTCTCATTATGTTGAGCATAAGCATGCTACCATTGGGACACGTTTGGTTCCTGGCATCCACCCCAATTAGGGCCCCGGGGGAAGAAAATGACATGTTTGGTTGCCTGGGCTACATCAGATTCTTGGCCAGCATGGAACTTAAAGCACCTTTGGGTCCGCGGGACGGCCAAATCGATAGTTTTTGGCGAGCCAGGCTCATGCGAGCTATGCGTGCCCAATGCATGCACTGTTGTGAATCACAGGAGTTGATGGGATGTCTCATAAGTACCCAAGCTCTCTCTAGTCACCTCCCACGACCATTGACACCACACTCGTGTGCTCTCTCTCACTATCCCTTTGGTGTCTCCAATGGCAAAGGCACGGGCACCCCTCCCACACACATCATCGCTGACAACAACCCCATCCAAGAAAGGTGGGTTGTCGTGCCTCGCCTCTTCCAGCAGGGACCTCATGGCGGTTTTCTGGAGCTGCCCCCCTTCTGCACCATGTCGCGTGCACCGGCCAATGCACTAGCCCCACCGCACACTCCGGCTCTGCCCCCAGTGCTGGACCTAGTCATCTTGGGTTCAACGATGGCAGGGTTGCAAATCTCACCGGCTACAACGATGGCGGCCCAGGAGGGTGTTTTTCTGCATTGAAGGGTTTTCTCCACTACATCTGGTGCTAGGCATGGGGAGCTTAATGGTAGCATGCTCATCCTCCACCCCGCGCGGCATGAGGACCGTGGCCACGCCTAAGGAATGGGCACTAAGTGATGAGGACACCACAACCATTGACAAGTCTCCAACAATTATAGGTCCAATCACAAGAAGGCGCGCCAAACTAATAAGTGACCAGGTGAACACTAACTTAAGTTTTCCTTGTAACCCTAATGACCCAACTATGCTTTCATCCCCATTGTTGTCAGTTGAACTTAGGTATCACATGGAACAAATCCAACAACCTATGAGCTCTTGAAGCAACCGGATTGAAGGACCAAGTTTGCAGAAAACAAGTTTCAAGTGGCTGATGCTGTCAATTTTTACCTCTGATGTTTCATTGTGCCATACCCATGTGGTGGAGAGACGGGGCCATATGGGTACATCACTAGAAGGTACATCAAATTTACTTTCCAATGCAAAAAAATTCACATCATTTGGAGTTGTGAGTCAAAAGTTCTAGCCAATCTCGTGGAAGGTGTCCAGGCTGTCAAGGCTTCGCGAATTTCTAAGGGGCTCTCCAACAACTCCCAAAGTTGACTGCTTATTCCCCCAAGGAATCCATGTAAACCTGCTTCCTTTTGAAACCATTGTCACACCTAGCTAAGGGGGGTTTTCCCTGCTATAAATCCCCATCTCCCCCATCCATTTGGGAACCTTTTGCTAAATCATTCAGCTACAAGCTTGTGCAACAAGACTGCTAGAGAGATATGAGAGATCCTTGCTACCTTTGATCTTGTGAGTTCATATGGATTTGCGACAAGGAGCCTCTGGTTCCCCTTAATTCGTGCTCTACGGTTTTGGCCGTTTTGTGTGGGTAAGTCCCGGTTTGTGGTTCTATGATTTTTCGGATAGCGGGTTGGAGTTCTTGTAGCTCTGGTCAGCTATCCCCAACGTATGGGTTGCATCCAACCTTGGCAGGTATAAGGCTACTTATCTCGGCTGCTTGCTGCTAGTTATCCCTCCCGATTCGATCCTATGACGTGAAGATCAAGCCATCCTCGGGCGTGAACTCGTTCATCGGGTTCCCACCTATCATCTGGCATCAGAGCCTTCGTTGACACGGTAGGGTCTGTTATCCATGTTTATCTTGCTATCACCCCTTTAGATCGAGTGTTTTTCATGCTATATTTTCTGTCCTAGAAGTCCAAAGCCCCACCAAAAATAAATCCAAGCCTTGTTGGTGCTGAGATCTTGTTATTACATACCTTTCATGTTCTTCATCTTTTAGATCTGCACCAAGTTCATCTTCATAATTGTTTTCAGATTTGGTTTTTGTGCTTTGGAAAAAGAGAGGAAAAAAGTGGCAAAAAATCAAAGAGAGAAAGAAAAGAGTGGCAGAAAAAATGTCAGGAGAGAAAAAGAAAGTGTTGTGTAAGATCCAAAAGTTTCAGCTTGGTAGAAAAACTTTAGAAGCTTATGTGTTGTGTTTTCTTCAATCTTGGTGCAAAGGTGCAGCAGATCTATCCCCATATTTTCTTGGTTTGCATCAACTTGATTTCAGCACAAGCCCCTTTGTGTTTACCCCACCATGCTCCACCAAAAACCGAAGCTAGTTCTTTGATCCCTATCTTTCAGTCACTTTAACACATCTGGGAGAAGCACAATCTGATGTAAACTCATGAGAACTTTTGTGAGTAAGAGTGAGGTTGTGTGATTCCACAAAAAATATCCTTTTCCACTTTTTAGCCCCACTAACATGGCAGGAACTGCATTGAGTGTTCTTGGAGAAGATCAACGGGAAGAAGTTTCCCCGATCACACATGCCGAGTTTCAGGAATTACGGAACATGGTTTGAGACCTTGGAAGGATGTTTCACGAGCGACCTCCAGCAGGTGGCGATAGGGTTCGACACCGACAACACCCTATTGACCCACCTGAGCAAGTTTGGGATGAGAATTCTGTGCATGCTGCTATTGACGGTGCCTTGGAGGGTGATAACAACAGCTATGGTGGACATGTGGCTGCTTCTC
The DNA here is from genome assembly GCF_002575655.3 of Aegilops tauschii subsp. strangulata. Taxonomy (NCBI): domain Eukaryota; kingdom Viridiplantae; phylum Streptophyta; class Magnoliopsida; order Poales; family Poaceae; genus Aegilops; species Aegilops tauschii. Next base: position 176,079,095 of record NC_053039.3, read on the forward strand.
GTGGGCGTGGTGCCGCTTCTCATGGAGGGCAGCGAGGAGGACAACTTTGAGGGCGAGGTCATTGTCCTCGTGGGCACTACTTGTTGGGGAACGTTGCAGGGGAAAAAAATTCCTACACTCACCAAGATCAATCTAGGAGATGCACATCTATGAGAGGAGAGATTGGATCTACATACCCTTGCATATCTCTAAGAGGAAGCGTTAAGAAATGCGGTTGATGTAGTCGAATGTCTTCGCGATCCAATCACGATCCATCCACGAACTCCCGATCAAATGTTGAACGGACGACACCTCCGAGTTTAGCAAACGTGCGGCTCGGCAGCATCCTCTCCTTCTTGATCCAGCAATCGAGAGGGGGGGGGGTGACTAGATCGGGACCAACACGACGGTATGGTGGTGGTGGCAGCGGAATTCTGGCAGGGCTTCGCCAAGCGCGTACCGCTGAAACATGGGAGGAGTTGCGAGAGGTAATGGGAAAGGGTCGAAGGGTGGCTGCCCCCAACGCCTCCCCACCTTTATATAGGCGTGGAGGGGCTGGTGGCTTGCCCTCCAAGGCCCTAGGGTCGTTAGCCAAAGGGGGAGGAAGGAAATCCCACCTTTCCTTCCCCACCGATCGCTATCCCCCTTTTTAGGGATCCTGATCTTATCCCCTTGGGATATGATACTATTCCTTTTAAGTGAGGATCTAGTGCGCCTAAACCAGGGTTGCGGGGAGTTTCCCCACTACCCACGTTCATGTGGGTCCGCCATGCAGGTGGGCACTACTCCGGAACCTTCTAGAACCTTCTCGGTACAATACCGAAAAAACTCAAACTTTTTCGGGAACCCCGATAACAACTTTCCATATATGAATCTTTACCTCCAACTATTCCGGAGCTCCTCGTGATGTCCCGGATCCCATCCGGGACCCCGAACAACCTTCGGACTTTCCACTATTAATATCTCAATACTACCCTAGTGCCACCGAACGTTAAGCGTGCGACCCTACGGGTTCGAGAATCATGTTGACATGACCAAGACTCCTCACTGGTGCGCGTTGGTCCTAAACAAATGTTTTTTACCCCTTTTTGTGACGACATTTGAAACCGTCGCCAAGTGAGTGTGGGCGATAGGGGGGTCCTTCCCACAAGACCAAGAAACCGTTGGGGATATGCCCTCCTGGCACACACACTCGGCAGAATGAGGTCGTGTGCGACCGGCGAGCACTCAAATACAGAAATACATACAGTAGTGCTAAAAAATACAATTATACAGGCAAAATCATTTCTGGTCGTAAGTACATCCCACACAGCCAGTCACCACTAAACGTTTCCGTTCGTATATACATCCCACACAGTCACTACAAGGAAAACGTTTGCGCAAGGTGGCGTAACGCAAACAGTTTTGAAGAGAATGTCGTGTGTGATTGTTCATTGATCCAACATGGTTTGTTCCTAGAAACTGTGTGCGTTGCCTTAGGTCATTGCCCACGGTGTTTTCTCATTAACCGTTTGCAATAAGAAAACCCAATTAACAAGCTATTTGGCCAATTAGCGGCTAATTGGCCTATTATCAATAATCCATTTACTAATGTAATTGACATTCATATTAAGCACATAATATATACCCCATTACACAATTGCACCAGTAGCAAGTTTCACATGCAACATCTAGAACCTTTCGAAATTAGCATCATAGACGGTACATAGAGAGATGCATCTCATCTGGAAAACTGCTGAAGCGGAAGGCGAATATTGAGCCTTCATTCATGTTGAAGGTCTTTGCAACTTTAGGCCAGTGCCTGTGGATGATTGACCGTCCATCCTTCGACCTCTTCAGGAACACTTCAATATTGAACCGTGGGTGTTGTATGCAAACTTTCCTCGCCTCCTGACCACAGAGGTGGTTTGAGAGGTAATCATTAGTGAACCCTGAAAACAAGGATGTGCATAAATATCTTCTCTATATTGGAAACGAGGCAAAGGAATAAAAAAGGCAAGGTATAATAGTTAGTACCATCTTGTAAACCTCAGTGCTTCCCATTGTTTCCTTGCAACACATATAAGGTAGTTAGTCATCAGGTTAAGTAAGGGTTCGCATGCTATTAGTAAAATATGTTGATGAAAAATAAGCACATTTTAGATATCAGATTAATTCAAGCCACATGGAAAACCCATTTATCCAAACTAAGCATGATTAAGAACTAGGAAATATAGCACTTGTATATGTTTCTCATGTATTAAGTGCAGCCAAATTCGATTTATTCCGCACATGTTATACAATAAGAGAATGCAGCCACATCAATTGAACATCGCACTGCAGAATTGAACTAAGCAGTTAACTTAACACCACAACAAATGAACCAAATGTTAACTGAGCACCACATTGCACAATATAACATACTCCTAATAGAAGATCAGACATTTAACCAAACCAAGCATGCTTAACAACTTGGAAATATAGCAATTGTATTTGTTTCTCATGTATTTAGTACAACCAAATTCGATTTATTCCTCACATGGTATACAATAAGAGAATGCAGCCACAGCAATTGAATATCGCATTGCAGAATTGAACCAAGCAGTTAACTAAAGACCACATAAATGAACCAAACGTTAACTGAGCACCAGATTGCGTAATATAACATACTCCTAATAGAAGATCAGACAGTTAACCAAACCAAGCATGCTTAACAACTTGGAAATATAGCAATTGTATTTGTTTCTCATGTATTTAGTACAACCAAATTCAATTTATTCCCCACATGGTATACAATAAGAGAATGCAGCCACAACAATTGAACATCGCATTGCAGAATTGAACCAATCAGTTAACTAAACACCACAACAAGTGAACCAAGCCACAACAAATGAACCAAGCAGTTAACTAAACACCAATTGAACAATATAACATACTCCTAATAGAAGATCAGACAGTTAACCAAACCAAGCATGCTTAACAACTTGGAAATATTGCACCCTGAAGAATTGAACATCACATTTGCAGAATGGAACCAAGTTTGAACACCACATTGCAAGACATATAGAACATATACACTATAGCAGAAGATTGCATGGTGAAAGTAGATAGCATAATTCACTAGAATTTGTTAAGGAAAGGTAGTAGCTAGCAAACTGAACATGGGTCCTTATAGTGAGCTAATAAGACAAGCTACTCCTCGTTGTTGGAGATATCAATGACGATTGGCTCCTTGGACATGGAAGAGGGAGAGGCCTCCACATCGTGGGTGCCCTCGTTGTACTGGTGAGTTGCCTGAGCCGCTCCGGGCACCAACCTGCTGGCTCTCGAGATGAGGTAAGCACGTGCACGCTGAGAAAACACATCGTAGTCTTCGTCGAAGGCACCGACGGTGGCCTCAAGAAAACGCCATGAACTATCGTTTAAAGCAGCCAACCGCGTCACGGCGTCGGCGTGCGAGGCGTCAATGGTGGCCTCGACGGCGAGGTGCTCCTCCAAGTTCTGGGGGTCGGCATGAATGGCAGCCTTCGCGACCTCATCCGCGCGTGCGGCCGCGATTTGCTTCTCCGCTACCAAATGCTCCTTGAGGTCCTGGCTATACTGCTTGCACCATGGGTTAGGCCGGCGCTTATTTGGTGGAGGGGTCGGTGATTTGGGTGGAAGGTGTCGCGCTCGCGCCGGCGGTCGGGGCATGTGGGATGTGGAAGGAGGAGGAGGATGGGGGTCGGGTTTGGATTACCTGCCTGGATAGGCGAGGCCGAGCAGCGTGAAGGAGGGTCGCCGGCGAGGAGGTGGCGGCGCTGCAAGCAAGGAGTGAAGGTTTCAACTTGGAAAGGAAGGCGGAATGGGGGGAAATGTGGCTTTTGGTAAGGGGGAGGGGGCGGGGAGGTAGATATTTCTGCAGAAGCCGAAAATTTGGAATCGCTTCAGCCAAAAAACTGGCGCGCAAAGTTTCATCAGACACGGTCCCTTATTCAGGCACGGTCCAAAGATATTTTCTGCTGCATCTCACACGGTTGGTTATAATAAACTGTGTGGGATCTACTTGATTTTTCGTCTTGATTTGAATTACATAATGGGGTCACAGCGGCCATGGACGGTGTTTGAATTGCTAGACCTTTTATCTGCAGTGATCATAAAAGAATTGGAATTATTCAGGGTTCGTTCGGACATTTTTATGCATTAAGTGAGTTTTCAATGCATTTATGTGCATAATTCAAATTTGAACTACATGCACATGCTCCAGTGCATATAAATTGGTTGAAAAATCAAATCTTTGTCCTTGGGTGCATGCTTAGGTCCCATGCAAGAAATGGGAATGAATGTCAAACACCCTGCCACCGTCACTTGGCCGCAAACATTGAGATACCAGGTTTTTAAAATCTTGTAAATCCAAAACTCGTCTGAAATTCATGAAACTTGGCATGCTATCATGGAGCGGCATCAACATGGCGTGGTAAAGTTTTTGTCCCATTTGGGGCAGGTTTGGGTATATGCTTCTCACAAACCAGAGCTTCTCACAACAAGCATGATGGTTTCGGTAGGGAACGCCCCAACTTTGGGGACAAAACGATATCCATTGCCTCTAATTGCTTTCAAATTTTTCTCGTGTCAACATAGAACAACATGAGTGTTGTGTTATTTTTTGTGATTTTTCGGGGTTCGTTTGGACATTTTTATGCATTAAGTGAGTTTTCAATACATTTATGTGCATAATTCAAATTTGAAATACATGCACATGCTCTGGTGCATATAAATTGGTTGAAAAAACAAATCTTTGTCCTTGGGTGCATGCTTAGGTCCGATGCAAGAAATGGGAATGAATGTCAAACATCCTGCCACCGTCACTCGGCCGCAAACATTGAGATACCTGGTTTTTAAATTCTAGTAAATCCAAAACTCGTCTGAAATTCATGAAACTTGGCATGCTATCACTACAAAAAAAAAGACACATCCGTGACATTTTGGGCCGAACGAAAAAAAATTCTGTCATACTTATGACACTTCTATGACGATAGTTGTGACAAAACCCGGTATCATCATAGATGTGGTGGGGTCCTACTTCTATGACAAAAAATCATGACAGAAAATGGGCTTTTCGTCCTAGGCGGGCTGGAGACGCAGCTTCATGACATTCTTTGGGCCGTCCATGACAGAGAAAACCGTGGTAGAAGCGAGGGTGAGGAAAATATCGGGGGAGTTCCCGGTTACGGTGGGTGGTCAGGGGCCGAGCAATGCACGTTTCTCTCGTACGTACGCGCGTGTGTGCGAGGCGTTGCGCTCTAATTGAACCTGAGCAAGGCGTTGGGCTCTAACTGAACCCGAGCGATTGCACTGCAGGCTACGCGTTACTGAACCTGAGCGATCGATCGATGGCTGTTAACTGAACCTGATCGAGCGATTCCTTCGCTACTGCTGCTAACTGAAGCCGATCGATGCTGGCTATGGATGAACAGTGAGCGTTGTTGGGGGGTTTGGATGAACAGTTCTCGGTGGGGGTTGGATGAACAGGAACCTGTGGTAGTAGAGGCCGTTGCCGCTGGATGAACAGTACCCCGATCGATCGAGCCGGTGGATGAACATGACCCCGTGGAGGGCTGGATGAACAGGACCCCATGGAGGGCTGGATGAATAGGACCCCATGGAGGGCTGGATGAACAGTAGCCCGTGGAGGGGTGGTTGAACAGGACCCCATGGAGAGGGCTGGTTGAGCAGTAGCCGGTGCAGGAGCATGCGGTGGAGGCTGGATGAACAGGAGCCCGTGGATGAACAGTCGCAGGTGGAGGCTGGAGGAGGTCGACGGTGGATGAACAATATCCCATGGAGGCTAGAGGAGGCCGACGGTGGAGATGAACGGTGTCCCGTTTTGCGGTACGCCACACCCCTCCCGATGAACATGACCCCCGGGTCGACCGTAGCGCTCCAACACAAGTCCGTTTCCTCCGTTTTGCGGTACGCCACACCCCTCCTGATCAACAGGACCCCGTTTCGACTGTAGGAGGTCCGTTTCCTCTGTTTTGCGGTACGCCAGACCCCTCCCGATGAACAGGATCCTATTTCCACCGTGGCCGGTCGAACAAAAGGCTGTTTCCTCCGTTCTGCGGTACGCCAGGCCTCATTTCCATCGCCTGTTCCGTCCAAGCCGGTTGGCTCCCGATGAACAGCATGCGTTCCGTTGCCTCCCGATGAACACGACGCATTCCGTTGCCTCCCCATGAACACGATGACGATGCAGTTTCTCCGTTCCGACCCAGCCATGTACATGAGCCCTGGCCGTACATATGCGTGAGTAGGCATTCGAGACCCCGCTCGTATGTACGTATGTGGCCGTATTTTCTTTCTTGCACCCCGGCCGCTGTACGTACGTGTACATGCTACGTGCGCGCTACATGCTACGTGCGCGCCTCTATTACGACACGTGCGCGCCTCTACTATGACACGTGCCCTTCCTTACACGGCCATGGTTCATCGCTGGAGCCTGCAGACAGACTGATCGACCAGTATGTACATACACGTCCGCGACCAGAATGACAACGCTACGTACGCTTCGACCGGGTGGGTGCCGACTGTCAGGAACTTCTTTGCGTGCGAAGATGTAGGTGGTGGGTCCCAGTAGTCAGGGGGCGAATAAACTTTTTCTTGCCCGTAATATGGACGCACTTCCTTGCGTGCGAAGATGTAGCTGCTGGGTCCCAGCAATCAGGGGGGAAACATTTTTTTCGCGAAATATGGTGGCCCGTCCGGTGGGTCCCTGGTGTCAGGTGGAGGAATCATTATTTTCCGCGAAATAAGGAAGCACTTCCTTGCTGCGGCCGTGGACCCAGCTGTCAGCCTCTCCATGTACAGTACTCTTCCGATGGAAGTCGTTCCTTGACCACGTTGACCATGCCGCGGCGAGAGCACCAGGGCGGTGGACGACGGCGAGGCCTAGGAAGGGGACGATGCGGAGCTGGGGGAAGACGCAGCAGTGGATGCCCACGCGGAGAGGAGTACGAGGGTTCACTGGTTCGGCTGCGGTGTGAGGCAGCCGTCACCGCAGGGCCTGGCCAGCGGTAGGAGTAGTAGGGGGCGGTGAGGCCTCCGCGGCATCACAGCCAGCCACGGGAAGCAGGAGCACACGTTACGACCGGCGCTGGTTTGGGCGGCTGGAGCAACAAGACCAGAGGTTGAAGAAGCACTACCACCGTTGGATGGACATCGTACGGTCACTGGAGCTAGAATCGTTCATATTGACTAAGTTGACAAAGCCCTCCGTCCCCGTCAACTTAGTAGGCCCACAAGTCAGCCTCCCACTATGGTGGGTCCCAGCTAGCAGGGGGAGTATTCTTTTTTTGTGCGTAATAAGGAGGCACTTCCTTGCGTGCGAAGATATAGCTGGTGGGTCTGAGCTGTGAGCGTTAGTATTCATTCTTTTTGGCGTAATAAGGAGGTACTTGCTTGCGTGCGGCCATGGACCATGTGGGTCCCAACTGTCAGCCTCTCCATGTACGTCCCTCTTCTAATGTTGTCATTTGCTGACAACGTTGACCACGCCGTGCCGAGAACACCAGCGCGATGGACGACGGCGAGACCCAGGAAGGGAATGACCCGTAGGCGGTGAAGCCACAACAGTGGAGGGATGTGGGTGAGTAGAGGGATGGCCTGGCCATCGGTGGGAGTAGTAGGGGGCGGTGAGGCCTGCGCAGCAGCACAGTCGGCCATGGGAGGCGGGAGCAGGCGGTCCCGCCGGTGCTGGATTTGGTGGCTGGAGCAAGAAGATCAGAGATTGAAGAAACACAACGGCCGTTGGATGGTTGGATTGACATCCAATGGTTACGTCTGCTAGAATCGTTTGTTGTCGTATATAATAAGTAGAAAAAATCTTGCATACGCGTCAACTTAATAGGCCCACAAGTCAGACCATTCCCTATTTTTTAATAATTCATATTTAGCTCATTGCAACTTCTTATGCAATCTATTGCAGCCCGTTTTTTTGTTGGCCAGGGCCAGGGTTAAAAATTTAAGCGAAATTTCGCATATTTCCGTGGGTTCCAAACTATTTTTAATACCGAAATGTTGAGCGAGATTTAAAGTACTTTGAATATATATATATATATATGAATTAGGTTAAAGCCCAGTGAAATTGGAATATGAAAATGTGAAAATATTCAGAAATTATAAAGTAATTGCCAATTTGTCATCTGTTTTTTATATTTACAGCCCATTTCATATTACTTTCAAGATTTGCAGGCGTCTTGAAAGAGTTGCAGCCCATCAGGGCGTAGAAAAATAAGTAGGCCTGGATTGGGTATTCTTCAGAAAAAATAAACTGGGCTCATTTTCACAAACAAAAAATAGTTGGGCTGGTCATGTGGTGAACATACAATATAAGTCTGGGCTAGACGGGCCACAACCCAGTTGAAACCCTGCTCCGTCTCAACAATAACAAAAAAAATACTGCTCGAGTAGCTACGGCCCAAGTGTTAGCCGATCTTGTGCTGTTCTCTTGTCTATTGACTATATACGCTGACAATGTTGTGGGTCCCAGATGTCAGGAAACCACTATCAAGAAGCATTTTCTTTTTCCATACGCTGACAATGGAGTATGTATATATAACAAAAAAAATGAGCAACTTCCTTGCGTCCGGCCATGGACATGGTGGGCCCCTACTGTCATCCTCTCCACATACAGTCCTCTGCCGATTCCTCTTGTTTGCTGACCATGTTGACAATGCGAGAGGGCGGCGCCACGGCGAGCACAGCAAAGCGCGTGGAGGACGATGATGAGGCCTCGGAGGTCGGTGTTAATGATTTAGGAGACGGTGGGGCGGCGATGCGTGCGCTGAGGCGCAGCCAGCTGTGGGAGGCGGAAGCAGGTGGTCCCGCTGGCTGGAGGAAGACAGGACTGAAGAAACATGACAGACTATAAAAGCAGCAGGAGTACTTAACAACCTTAACTGAAACCAGCAGGGGCACTTAACAACCATAGCTGAAAGCAGTATGAGTACTTATACATGTTCAAACGTACAAAGCATGCCTCGAACAGTGCTACTTTGCCTACAGTTAACCAAAGGGTGAGGCCGCCAAGCCCCAGGACAAGGCCCAGGCGCCACCCCGCGCATCCACAACCTTCTGAAAGCGGCTTCATCTTGCAGTGTGGTCAATAAACAGGATATTCGCTTTAGAGCCATGGAAAAGTAGGAACGCAATCTTCTGTCCTATTCTCCAAGATGGACGGGCCTTCATTATTTGAGACCATCCATGAATAAGTATCTTTTCACCTCCAAGGGGAATGGAGTAGGTTGACATAAACATCATGTTGTGACCAAGCGCAAGTCTGACCCGACCATGGTCAAGGATCTGAATAGGAACAATAGACCCGGGCAGTTCCTGTTTCAAGAAGATCACAACTGTAACAACATATATAACAGAAAACAGCTCATACCATAAGTTTCTCAACACAGTTGGACCTGTTCAACGAGTGCAGTAGTGGCACACATATCCCACATGGCCTTCCACCATTGAAACGCCCCACAAGGACCTCAAGATGATCAATAAAGTGTAGGAACTTGTGGATGTCGTCCAAGTCAACTTCAGTGCCATGAGTAACAACCGAGTTCTTATAGAATAACAAACGAGTAGCCTGCTTAACTCCGAAAAAACCTACACGTGCCACCAATTATAAGAAAATATTAATTAGAAGTAGCATCTTCATGAGAGATTCGTTGCTACTTCTAAAGTTAAATTGTAATTAGTCAGACAGAATAGGTGGATTAAGAAGTAATCCAGTCAAGAAGCAAGAACCAGATACAAAACTAACATGGATGAACAATTGGAACGACGTCGGGGTGGAAGATCGCAGTGAAGATGAGACCAGGTTCTTCTATTTCCATCAACATTCGTGCGCCAACTTTCAGTCCGGAACACTTGAGAAAGTTTATCCAAGTTCGGCCATAAAAAAGCAGCGATCTTCTTGGTTCACGAACCCAACTCGAAACTTATATCCATGGCTTGTGTTCACTGTGACCATTAAATTGGTGTATTCAGTTATGGCAAGGCCGAGCATCTTGAGTACATGTGTTCTGGCAGAGTAAGGAATGCACTGCAGGAAAAATAATATGAGAACACAATGTATTCCCTATATCCAAATCTAGAAATAATTTCCTCCTTCACGTCAGTGTTGACCATGGTACTAGTACCTTTTATCCAAATATAGCAATCCAAATTTCCAAATTAGTCAACATCATGTTCAAAAAACCCCACCCTCCCGGATAGAAAAGAGGATTCTAGGAACATACTGTGTGCGTTTTAAAATTCTGTGTTAGGATGAGAAGGAACAAGTGTGGCATCTCGCCGAGGGCGCAGAAACCTGTAGGGTCCTCGCACTTTGGGCACTGCAAATGAAACACACTAGATTCTGTAGGAAGAAAAATGCATCAGCGGCGGCGGCTGCCATCCTAGGAGTACCCGCGACCAAGGGACTGGGATTTATCGGGGATGGATGAAGAATTTGTACCAGGTTCTCCATGAGAAAACCCTATGCAATCGCCGAGCGGGGTTTTTCTCTGAACAAGCAGACGAGGGAGAAGGGGATTTAGGCCCAGTGAAATATTGCCGCTTCGTCCGTCCAGCTTACTGCTAAAGCAGGAAAGGTGGGGTTTTTGTGATTTGACGGCTCATTGGGCATTACTGCGGCGCTACGACCGGGGTGTGTCTATCGTGTAGTTGTGCACTCTAATTTGGTGCATATGGCACATGGACCCCGTTGCCGGATGCTCCACATATCAGCGAAAGGAAGTAGAAAGATAGGAGTAACTAGTTACAGATAAATATATTTTTGACAGAGAGATACCCCATCTGTAAAGAAATATAAAGATCTTTTATATCACAACATTATACATAAGAAAAATCAAGGGGAATATATATAACATATATATTTATAAAAAATGGAGTTTTTTAACACGGTATAGACGAGTTGGTGATGATGGTGTGCCTGCCATCCTGCAATATAGGCCGTCCGATTTATATCTGACGGATAGGAAGGAAACTATGGCAATTTTGCAAAAAGGTACCCACACACCTCTCCCCATTTGCAAATAAGGCCTTCCCTCGTTCATCCTTTTCTCTCACAAGATAAAATACTCATACAAATGCATCTTGATGTTACGTGCAATGCACGGGCATTATGGGGGTTCAGCTGTGAAATACTCAGACAGGTTCACGGTTCTGGACTTTGGGCCACAGGCCAGTGGGCCTGCATGTTTGGGGGCCCATGTGTTCTACCTCAGCGCTTTTCATATTGCAAGCGGTCGGTACGGCGCTGGTTTTAGATGCTGTCGCAAGGCGAATACACAAAATTGAATAAAGCACGGCAGCTGTTGGAATGAAATCAAACGACAGTCCCTAACAAGCAATCAGAGTTGCAATTCTATCAACGATACTGTCGTACTACTTATACACACATGACACTTGTTTCACCATGCCAGAGTATTACATCAAAATCTCTCGGAGGATAGATCAGTTCGGCAGTTGCGTGCTGCTACTGAAGAATTTCAAAGTTGATTTGGACCAGCTCTCCTTGCCGAGAAAGTTCGATTTTGACATCATCCCCTACCGCAAGATATGATTTAGATTTGAACCTTGACCATCCTTTAGCATCAATCATCATGTGACCATCCTTTGTACTTACGGTATATTAAGCAGGTTCATTCACACCAAGGCTGCGCATGGTAAGAGAAACTTGGCCACGGTCGCCCGGTTTGTTGAACGACTCACTCGTTGCTCTAGGAATCCTCTGTTTGCAAACAAGAAGACATACACAAACAGTTAGATCAATACAGTGAATCATGTGAAACAACATGGAAAGAAAAAAGAATGAAGCACTTGGGCGGCCAATGCTTACCAAGAAGGTGGACATGTCGGTTTTTGTAAGGATTTTGGTATAGGAAGTGCGAACTGCAGCCCAGTCTGTTGCCGGTGCAACTGCTGGTTCCGTTGCCGCTGCACGGGCCGGAGCAGATGCAAATGCAAGTGTTGGTGCTGGTGCCGAAGCCGTTGCTGGCCGGTGCGAATGGTAGTGCCGCTGCTACTGCCGGAGATGGTGCTCCTTGTAGAGCTGGTGTCGGTGTCGGAGCAGGTGCCGGTGTCGATGCCCGATCCTCCGGTAGATTAGCCTGATCCGCTGACGCGGTCGGTGCCCAATCCTCAGCTGGATCAGACTGAGCTGCTGCCGCTGTCAGTGCAAGAGCAACTGCCGGTGCTCGATCCGTTGCTGAAGGTGGTACCGATGTGCGAGATTGCGGCGATCGTGTCTGATCTGCTATGATCAGCTTTCTAACTTGACTAGGCTCCGTGACCGTGATCCAATCTTTTTCTTCATTTCTTTTGAATGCGAGAATGACTAATTGTGGCGTGTTTGTTAAACCAAACTGTAGTTCATAATAGGGATTCAGCTTGTACTCAGACAACAGACTGATCCAATTTTTTCCAGTAATATAAGTGATGGACAGTGCCTTCGTTACTGACACGACATAATAAGTGAAACCTGCAAAAATATCCATCGCAGAGCAAACCAAACGGTTTATTCTGTGATGAATGTCACATGGCAAAACCTGCATCGTAAAATTCCAGCAAAAGAAAGAAAACATGACATTAGATCAATAAGATCTAGACAGTAAATCAATAAGATTGACTTGATGTGATACGAGTGAATCCTTACCAGGAAATCACTATGTTGAAGTACTAAACAGAAGATTGGTCGTCCAACTACGCGTGGCATGCAGGGCCCCCGCCTACTCCCACAAGCAGGACAGTCCAAAGGTCATGACAAATCGTATGGACCTAACATCCATGGGACTGGAAATCCTGGTGGGTGCGATAAACCCTGCAATGCATACAGATATTGGAGTGTAACCATAATTTATAAACCGTCCTCACAAGAAAGATGATCTGGATACTTCAAAATATACAAACTAAATTGAGTGGACAAACATTAACATAGACTGTTCTCAGGACTCACCACACACCAAAAGCGGCAGTACTAAACAATACAGGGTTCACAAACACAAATCAAGTACTGAACAATAGTACTTACTACAGACAAGCAAAGTTGCACTAATTAAACTCTGCAGACTATTTCTTGCCACCGGCCTACGGGATGAACCCCGCATAACTGACTAGGCCGTGGACTTCGTGAGAGATGTCTACCGGCACCATCACAATCTCCTCAACCTTGGAGAACCTAATAGAGTGGTCTTTCCACTCATAAACATGATGATGAAGACATGCCGCATCAGATTTGTCGGGAAGCTTTACAAGAACCACACCCTTCGTAAGCCAGGCAATTGTTGTGGTCAAGTACAGCCTCGAGAACATGCCTGACACCAATGCTACATGAAAACACTAGTTCAGGACACGTGGCGACAAGGACATAGCAGCTGGATAGTTTAGCAGTAGAACTCATCCTCAGGTCTTCCAGTTCACACGGCATGACTTTGAGAACTTCATCTCCACTGTGGACCTAGTTCTAATTCAAACAAAAACCAAATATTTTATTACTACCTCCGTTCAGAAATATAAGATGATTCTCGATATTTTACTCCATATATGACTACATATATGCACAGAAATGAGTGAACAAAGACACTAGAACATGTCTTCAAAGGCATGAGAGCAGAGGGATTACTTGCAATATCCATAACACAAGTTACTGATGCAAATATACCCTCTTCAAAGGTAGCATTGATGTTCATAAAGTAGTTGAAAGTAATCTATAAGAAATCAGTGTCAACCTCTCGCATGTTTTGGTCAAAAGAGGAATTTAGAACCGCCATTTGGAACACAAAAATCACATGCAAGATCACCCAGAAAGTGGTACTACTAGTACTAGTACTGCGTGTTAGATGAAAAAACACGATCAAGATCGAGAAAAAGATCGTCAAGAAGAGATATTACCTGGACTTGCTTAATGAGGGATCCCGGAGAGGGGGGCTTGGACAGGGCGATGGCTTTGAGCTTGTCCGCGGTAGTCTCGGCGGGGTGCTTGCGCTTCTTCGTACCATGAGCCTCGACAGTTTTTGCCAGAGCCATAGATATCACTTCGGCCGGTGCTCCAACGTCCATCAAGAAACTGTCAAATAGAAATAAAAGAAAAGAAACCATAATCACAAACCCAAAAGAAGAACATAGAGGGAGTTATAGGATCAGTCTCGGGGTTGCAAGACCGGGCTTTGGCCAGAATCAACACCATTGATGCGCTCACCTTTCCTTCTTTGGGAGAGAAGAACAATGGCAGAAGCAGGTCGGGGTTTTCTTGAAGAAATGAGGAACAAGATGAGGGAGAAGCGAGGGTTGGGTAGAGAGGAAGCTGAGAGAGAAGAGTGAAATGATGGTTGCTTCGTCCGTCCAACTTACTGCTAGAAAGGAGGGGGTATTGTGATTTGACGGCCCATTGGGCATTACTGCGACGCTTCGATTGGGGAAGTCTACCATGCAGTTGGGCACTCTACTACGGAGTAATTTAGTGCATGGCTGGTGGACCCTGATGATGGTTCTCCCACACGTCGGCGAAAGTGAGTAGCAAAGTTCCCGATGACCGTCGAGGAGGATGCGCATGGTAGAGCGAGTCCACTGTTTTTTTTGAAGAAAAAAATGATTACAGCAAGCGTTTCCACTCTTACGACGGAGGAGTGCGAAACACGGTAGCCACTTGAACATACACAGTGCTCCTACTACTAGGCATGTGCAGTGGTTTATACGTCAGTACTACATAATCTTGTTGCTAGTGTAAGATATGACGATAACAAATGATGTTGTGCGCATGTCAACTATATGAACAGTAATGTAACTATATTGAGATGAGAATGCAACCAAACACACCGACACGCTTTGTGCTACAGTGACTGATCTGCACCGTCTGATTTTGATCCAACGGTCATGTTGCACCTAGACATGGACATGCCCATGCAGAGGACGCCTAAACACCACCGAAGTCCCTCTGCTTCTCGAGGCGCACGACGTTGGTGATGCAGGGTGCAATGGCCCGCAGAGCCCGCTCCCGGTCGACGGGAGCCATCTCGTCAAAGACGGCGTCCAATGGCACGAATGGATTCCGGTGACGGATCCCTGAGAGGATTCGCCCGGCAACGGTGACGGCAGCCCACAACCCCTCCTTGTCCAGTTCCGCCCCCACCATCGCCTGGAGACGGCTCAGCTCCTCGGAGATATAGGTGAAGAAGGAGACCAGGTCAGGAAGCCGTAGCTCATTGAAGTCGACGGGGTGGTCGAACGGGTTTAGCCCGACGGCCGGCATGGTCGCACTGACACGACGATAGGGATCGCGCAGCCGCAACACGTGAGTGGCAACTTGGTCCATCAAGTGGCTGAGGCGATCCTGGGCCTCGTCACGATCGGCCCGCTCACGCTCCAGCCGCCTCCCCTGACGGCCTATCATATCTCCCGCTTTCTGCAGCAACGCCGCCGACACCTCGAGCATCTTTGTGGTGGACGCCTGCCGCTTTTGAAGATCCGTGAACTCCCGCACATAACGGAGGAGCATGGCACTCCTCTCCTCCTTAAGCTCATGAAGCTCCACGTCCTTGGCCCTGAGCTCCGCATCCTTGGCCTCGAGCTCCTGTGTCAGGCGCCTCACCTCAGACTCCGTGATCTGCTGCACCGCCATGGCACCAGGTAGAAGCAATGGGGAGAGGAAGCAAAGTGGGCGAAATGGCTAAAAGGCAATGCAATCTACGGGAAGGCGGAGGGAGCCAGCCGAGGAGTAGGGAATCTTTAGGTTTTCACCATGGGAAAACACCAGTCAACGACTTCTCACATCAGGGAGCAGTGGGTTTTACAGGCGGAGTGATCGTGACTAATTACTGCCGCGCCTGATCCCGTCAATCAAAAAATTAAAAATTCTATCGTGCCTGCTCCCGTCAATCAAAAAATTAAAAATCCTGTCGCGCCTGCCGCACGCAATGACTAGAGCAACGCCACGGTGGATATTTAAATTTACCTGCCGGCTAGGAGATAAAAAAGGGTGAAAAAACAAATGTGGCGGCGGCCTAGCTAATCAGTCGCACTAGCCCAACTAGCTAGCCACCGTGCTTCACTAATGTACTCGGCGGGAAATGTGGTCTTTCATGATTTCACGACTCATTTACTTGCTTCAGCGCTACGACCGAGGAGGACCCAGAAAACGCGCGGTAGGGCATCCCACGTCTCGGCAAGGAAGAATATACGCGTGCACCACCCGGGAGGACCCCGAAACCGCACGGTAGGGTGTGCCACGTCTCGGCACGGAGGAAAAATGTGCGTGTAAAAATATATCAGACGCAGTAGTACCTATGGTTCGACCTCGGGACCCAGCCAGTCGGTCGAAAACACCCCACTAGCCACACAGCTTCATCATGCTAACGTGGCACGGAGGATAGGTGTGGTTAGCTCTGTCTCGACCAGCCACAACGTCTCTTGTTCTAGGCGATTCTTCTATTTTCCAAGCTTTTTTTTAGTTATAATAACACCACGGCAAGCTAGCGGCGCTCTTCGTGTGTGCCCGTGCGTCTAAAGGTTAGACGATGGAGAGGAGAGAGAGATCGCAGACCTGGGACCCACCAGTAAGTGAGTCAACAGTCATGCACGTGTTGACGAGGCACTCCCTCTACTCTACTCAACGTAATACTGTATAAAATCAAGTTATGGGACAAAGCCAACAACCGTTGTTGTTCCAGGCTATCGACTTACGCTTTCTAGTCCAGGTTGCCAGTTCGAATCTCGTCTTTCAGATTTGTTAGTTTTAGGTCCAAATTTGAGCAATGACAAGTGGGACTCCCGTGTGTTGTTCCGATATTTCAGTGTAGGATGGTTTTTTTGAACAAACACTTTGCGCGGTTAGACAAGTAACGGCACGAGTTACACGTATTTTGCAAGTTTACGAACAAAAATGACAACGACATAGAATATCACATCCACCCCGCAGCTTAGATGCTATGGTGATATGACGAGTATTTACATTGTTGGAAGTGAGATCCAATGGTTTGAGAGTAGTCTTTGTAATTATGTGCAATTTCCAAACTCTCCAAAGGTTTTTTTGCAAATAAAACATTCAGGCCTCGTGTGTGCTGCTGCATCTTGGATCCAATGGCTCCCCGTTGCTCATATTAGCTGCTCCCAGTAGCTTAATTAGCTGCTACGGTGATATGAGCATCTAGGTCGTATGATCTGTGATCAGATGGCACATGCGTAGTACTTGTACTTTTTGCGCAATTCCCAAACTCTCTTAGTCGTATATTGCAAAAACATTCAAACCTCCTACTGTGGGCCATTAGATCTCCGTGAACTCGTATCACCATAGAATCTACGGTGCGGGAGCACCTCATATTCACCCGTGCAAGAAAACATCAGGTGCTCTCGCAGCTTGGATGCTATGGTGATACGAGCTTCGAGGTTGTTTGATCTGAGATCCAATGGCATCTGAGCAGTCTTTGTTCGTATAAGCAGTGGCCGAACTCTTTGGGGGCTTTTCTGCAAAAAACCATTCGAACCACCGAGGAGTTGTTGGGTCACAAATCCAACGGCTCCGAAGAGCTTGTATCACCAAAGCATCTAAGGTGTGGTAGCACATGATATTCTTACATACAGGAGAATATGATGTCCTCCTTCATCTTAGATGCTACGGTGATACGATCTTCGAGGTCGTTGGGTATGGGATCCAAGGGCATCTGAGTAGTTTTTGTACAAATTGTGTGCAATTCCCAAACTCATTGAGGTTTCCTGTAAAAATATTAAGACATCACGTGAGCTGCTATATCTCAGATCTACAAGCTCCAAGCAACTCGTATCAACATATAGCATCCAAGGTGTGGGGGCAGATGATATTATCTCGGGGAGGAGGGGGGTGCACAATCAATCGGTGTTTGGGAGCTAGGATGGGGACAAATATAATCTAAACAATCCTAAACAGAGCTTTACACATTTATCTAAGGTCGAGGGGTTAACCCCCGACAATCTACATAGCTCCGCCTAGACACAACATTTGCATGTACTGTAGTACTAGACTTAATATTCATGTTTCAGTTTCCTGTTCATTTTCAATATTGAATTGAGGACCATGCATGTCTTACATTTTACTCCTTTCGTTCCTAAATATTAGTCTTTTTAGAGATTTCAAATGGACTGGCACATACAGATGTATATGGACATATTTTAGAGTGTAGATTCACTCATTTTGCTCCGTATGTTGTCACTTGTTGAAATCTCTAAAAGACTAGTATTTAGGAACAGAAGGAGTATTTTTGAATTCGTGTCATACATGCATGGTTTGGAAAAATAGATGCACTATACTTATTGGATTGTTGTTGTGTTCGTGTGTGTGTGTGTGTGGGCATATGCTTGATACATACAAAGTTTTCTCACCACCATATTGTTCATCTTTTAAATTTGAATTTGCAATGAAAAACTTACTAGGGATACCATGAAATGTGAAATCCACGTTGAGATCACTATATCACAAACTCACTCTAATTCAAGAACTCGTCATAAATCAATTACCACGTCGAGATTACTATTTGCAGGGAAAATACGGGCATTGTAATACACATAGATTCGTTCGGCAATTTAAAAGATACCTTTCGTATTCTCAAATGGTACCCAATGGCGTACCAGCCAGACCTTGGCTCGCGTTAATCCTCAAAAAAAAACCGGGCTCGTGTCCTTCTGGTGGCGTGCATGGTACGTACATTAGCCAACCCCAACCAGTCGAGCCTCCGCATTTCGAGTCGAAATATCTGGCGGCCAGAATTCCAGCCCTAGGAAATTCCCCTCATGTCCCCGGTCCATAATGACTACCGATGAATAATGGAGGGATGATTTAGTAACTAGACAATGTTACCTACCGCGCCGAGCACGGTTCAATTCCCTCGATCGCCGCTCCCCAAGGTCACCCGTCAACTGCATTGCCTAGTGCTACTACTACTACACCAGGATGAGCACAGAATTGAGCTCGTTTGTTCGTGCCTAGTACTACTTGAGTTAATATATTAGGGACCACTAAAAAAAGAGTTAATATATCAGGCAATGCACTGGTACGGACGGATTATCCTTTTACTCTACATATATAACTTGTCTGAAGTCTAACTAAGCAAAATGTTTGACCAAATCCTTTCTTAGGAAATACAACAGGACAGATGTATCGCTTGAAAATTTATTGCATGATGCATGTTATGATGTTGTTTCGAATCTTGGATTTTAAATTTCAGAAAATCCAAAAGTGACAAGAAATTCATGAAACTGAGCATGGTCACGTGATATGGCACACATATTCCTTCGTAATTTTTTCTTCAATTTGAGACAAGCTGTTTATGACAAGTTGCACAAATGAAGAGCCAAGGTATTTTGGAACAAAGACCTGTGACGTTAAGGCGAACGCTTTCACTATTGAAACCGTGGGCGTTTACGTGCCGCCACGAGTCCTGCTTCTCATCGGTAGGTGCCGTCCGAGCAAGCTTGTGAGTCGACGGGAGGCGTGCGAGCAGACCGCTGCGCTTGCTGACAGGGAGACGTGTGAGCAGACCGCTGAGCATGCTCACCGGGAGGTGAGCCCTTTGACTAGGCTCCGCCGCCCACCTTCGTCCCAACTGCTCCCACTTTTAATGTCACCGGCGCCGCAGTTTAAAATCAACCCCGCCTACGCGGTATCGCTACAATCTTCTCTCTTCCTCTCCGATTCTCCTGTCGTCTACCTCCAACCAGCTTGACATAAACGTACGCCATGCCGCATCACGATGGTCTGCCCTTAGTCTTCCAGTTTCCTGAGGAAGACACCCACTCGGAGTCTCAAGAACATAAGCCGCTTTGGGACGAGCTTGAACCGGCCTTGCGGGAAGACGCCGCGCCTGTCCCCACTCTCGTTCCGGCTCCCGTAGCCCCGACTGCGCCAACGCCCATCCCCATGGCATTGATGGGCTGGGAGCCGCACATTGTCGCCGAGCTTGATGCCATGGGATTCCACGAGGTCCCCGCCGACTTTCACGCGCCCGTGCACCTGCCAGCGCATGTGCCTGCGCGTGCACTGACGTGCATGCCCGTGCCGGTGCCCGTGCACCTGCCAGCGCATGCGCCTGCGCATGCACTGACGTGAGTGCCCGTGCTGGTGCCCGTGCACACGAATGTCTCCGCCGCGCCGTTGCCAGCGCTTGTCCCCGCGCGGGTGCCAGTGCCCCCCTCAGCAGCATGGATGGCTGCCGTCGACCGCTTCCTTGCGCCAACGCCAGTCGCCTCCTCTCGCCAGTTGACTCGCTCCTGGAGACCGAAGTCCAGAATATTGTGGCCTTCCTTGAAGCTAGGGCCAACGTCCAGGAGTACGCCAACAACGGCGCAAGACCCGTCGGTCAGTGGCCCGATGACACACAGAGCAGGGCAGAGGAGCCCCTTCCCACCGCAAGACGCCCCCGCCGCCGCCGCATAATCTAAATTTGCCATGAAAAACGTTTGGATTGCCATGCTTAAAATCCAAACATTTATCATTTCCGTTTATTTTAGATCGATCGTCGTATGAATGTAAAGTCGGAGTCAGACTGAATGAAATATATGGTTTGATCGATTGAATGTTCTGCTAGAGCCGTATCAAATTAAATATAAAACGTCATCAAGCGACATGTATTCCTTCTCATCCAACGACCTAGACTGCTTCAATGTCGGGCGCTCAACACGTTTAGCGTGCAGCTAATTTCATGCAAAAAATAGTGCTAATCACATAATAACACGCAAATAATATCCTACTTAATATCCGCATGCACTTAATATACTTCCAAATTAACGTGCATTGCACGTACACATTGCGCATGCTACTCTTGCAAGCTGCGACTCTTCATTTGCGCAAGCTCGATGCCATGCCCGTGCTGTCGCCGCTGCCTCCCATGCAGGCTACACCCAGGGTTGGATCTTCATCTTCTTGTCCTTCCGTTCGATTGAAGCCCGGCGACCGCCCTCCAACGAGAGCGCGAGGAAGTGCTGTGTCGGTCTGTCTAGCGGCGGCTAGGTTAGGAGCGAACCAGACTGGAGGCTGGAGCGAATGAATTGGGATTTTTCCTGCCGTCGATCGATATGGGAGGCACTTGTTTGGGCCGCGAGCCTGCTATAGGGCCTGCCTTGCACTTACGTTATTGGCCCATCCAAATTGAAACATTTTTCTTCATTTTTTACATTGCCTGCTTGTGCGTTGGGCCGAACAAAACTAGCCTCGGCCAACCTGGACGACTCAAACTAGGTGCACACTTTCCAGCCACCCAAGGCGGCCGCCCATACCAGCCCCTATGGTGCCGTCACCCCTTTTTGTTTGTATGATTGGGGTAGTGAAAAATATTCCAGTGGCGCTTTTGATTTACCCAAAGAATGGTTGAATTGCTTGTTTCTATGACCTGAGTTCGCCAATAATGTGAAGGATGCCAGTATTTTCATCCTATTGTAGATTGCTTAGATCTCGATAAGCCAAATGTGATCGCATGAAATATACAGTAAAAGCCAGTGTGATGTGTGTGGCTACAACTAGTCTGACTACACGTCCTCATATGACATATCAAGGATGCACCATCTTACCAGATTAACCATTCGACTTACCAATGAAGTGTGGGAAGAAAGAAGTATTGGGACTGCGTATCCAAGCAATTGATGCCATGGACTCCTTCGGAGAACCTTGTAAGCGAAAAAGAAGTTGCAGTGTGCCTGTACAAAGAGCTAGCGTAAGTTCAGTTATCTGCTTCTCGGAATTTTAGTTAGCCACTTATTGCAAAATTGTTCAATTACGTTGCTTGGCTTAATTTAGTTTGCTACTGATTACATAATGCCATAGCCTGTTAATCCTATTATAGACTGCGCCTATCTATGTGTTTGATACTTACTATTAAGAATTACCTGTTTGCCTGAACTTAAATAGCTACTTAAGCACACAGATAGCTGGTCATATGTATTTCTAGGGTGCAACAGAATTCACGTGTAATTTACGTTCTGATACCCTGTTTGTTTAAATTGTTTGCTGTTATCACTTGTAGCACTAGTAATGTTTGCATGTTCATAGATAGACAACTATCAGGTTTATATGAGGGACACTGTCTTTT
Source organism: Aegilops tauschii subsp. strangulata (assembly GCF_002575655.3). Classification (NCBI taxonomy): domain Eukaryota; kingdom Viridiplantae; phylum Streptophyta; class Magnoliopsida; order Poales; family Poaceae; genus Aegilops; species Aegilops tauschii. Next base: position 176,101,141 of record NC_053039.3, read on the forward strand.
TAACTTATATATGTGTTGGAATCATTTTGCTTACTCAAAGAAATTTACAGATGTCTGTGTTGCTGGTAAACGGTACCGACTTGTTACTTTAATACGTTGCCAAGAAATTGTTAGTTTTACTAGTTCAAGTGTAATTAAATACATTGCCAAAACCGGTTAGTTTTACTACTTTGATATTAGTTTCTTATGGCTCTTGCAAAACTTTATTTATTGATTGCTAACATTCAAGTTTCCAGGATCCAACTGAAACTCCGTTGGCACAACAGGTATGTTTTCAGAAACTTCCTTGTTTACCTGGTTTGCTGCTGTAACTTGTTGCTGTAATCATCTTTCCAACTTCAAGTTTTCAGGATCGAATTGGAAGTCCAATTGCACAGCAGGTACATTTTCAAAAAAATATTTGTGTAACAGGTTTGCTGCTGTAACTTGTTGCTCTAATCAAGTTACTGACTACTCAACTTTTCAGGATCCAAGAGAAACTCCAATGCCACAACAGGTTCCTTTTGCAAAACTTGTTTGTTTAAATGCTTTGCTTCTGCAACCGGTTGCTCTAATCACGTTACTGGCTACTCAACTTATCAGGATCCAAGAGAAACTCCAATGCCACAACAGGTACCTTTTGCAAAACTTGTTTGTTTAACTTCTTTGCTGCTGTAACAACCGGTTACAATGATGTTAATAACTAGTTTTCAGCATCCAATCGAAACTCTTTAATTCCTTGTTTCTTTAACTGGTTTGCTGTTATAACTCCCAGTTGAGATGTTTTGCTAACTTCAACTATTCGAAATCCAATCGGAACATTAATGGCAAAACAGGTTAGCCCAAGATCAAAGGGCGATGTCCCCATGGACATTGTATCATCCCACAGCAGTGGCACCGGCCCAATCGTGCATCATGAATTGCCAACTGCTGATGCTCTAGAGGTTAAACTAGTGGTAGAAAGAGATTCTGCTTCTGCACTTAGAGATGAAGTTGACATGTTGAGGAAGCAAACATCACAATCACAAGCAGTACTCAAGACAACGATTAAATATTTGGTGGATTTCAAAATGAAGCAAGCTGAGACTGACCGCATTGTTAAGGTCCTGAAGGAAAAAAGGAAATTAAATTCCCACTTGGTAAATCATAGGTGAAATGTTCTTTTGATCGTTGAATAACCTTTGTGTTGTTTGTTCATGTAATCAATCAAGCCATTTGTTTTAGAAATCATCAGATAATTGTTTTTTGTTTTTTGGTTTGTAATTTTATTTGAGAACAAGTCTGTATTAATTGATAAGACTCGAAGACATTTCATTTTGATTACTGTGCCAGACCTACAAATATGCTAATCGGGCTGAATGTGCATTCAACAATAATAGTAGTATAGATGGACCATAAGTGGCACGCATCGGAAAGGGCAAAGATGTTGTAGTAGCTTCGCTAAAAAAGGATGCAGTTCTAGCAAAAAAAGTACAGCGGACTGGCTTATGTATTAGTTGATATTATTGATCCATATACTCTATAAGTGTTTATATGTCAGTTAGTTATGTACATTCTTGGTTGGTTGACTCGGTATTTGAATCTTGATACATCGCTTGTGTACATATCTAAATGGGAGTACACATTATGTTGCGTGTGACATTTGAGTTGGACATAAAGTCTTCCAAATATTCAAATTCACCTTAAACTGGATTCTAGCTTCTGAATTTGAGTATCGGCATTTGTAAATCATATTCATATATGAAAGTGGAATACATCTTTGTCGTGCTTTTGAAGATATATAAAAACACACAGAATGATTTATAAAGATTCGTATAGGAATACAAAATGGATTCGAATTTAGTTGCTAGGGTAAACGTGGATGCTTATTGTCCCAAAATTCTAAAGAAGCGGCAAAATGTCCACTCCCACGTCGGCTGCCCGCAGCCAAGTGTTTGGGAGATGGAAAATTACTGTCTACCCATTACACGGACAATCCATCGGCCCGATTTCCACTGCTTTCAATAGGGGTAGGTTAGTAACTTCAATTAGACGTGACACGACCGCCTCTGAGCCCATTCCAACACGGTGGGCGCCAAACATGGGCGGCAAAACACATTTGATTCAAGCTCGTCCGAAAGACCTCTGTTTCTCCCTCCATTTCCCCATTCATAAACGGTGGGCGGCAAAACAAACTCGACTCGGCCGAAATCGATGTAGGCAAATATTTTCAGTAGGGGCAGGTTTGTAACTTCACTCAGACGTGACACAACCGCCCTACCTATCGGCCCCGTTCATACATCGTGGGCGCCAACCATGGGCGCCAAAACACCCTCTCCTCGCCCGAAATCGCTCTGTGCAAATATTGGCGGGATGCGAAATTACCGTCCTATCCCCAACCGATGAGACGTCCAAATTTTAAACGGGGGCTTAGTTCGTAACTTTCCCATATTTCAGACAGGCGCGTCCCAAAAACATGGTTCCCCGTACCTCTCCCTCCATTTTCCCATTCATACACCGTCCGTGCTAGAACACCATCCCCACACCAGCCTCCTCCGTCCGCCACCCCATCCATCGCTGCCGTCCTCCACCCCATCCATCGCGACCGTCCTCCACCATGCCGGAGCGCCTACCAAGACTGCGTCGTCCACTGCTAGAGATGGACGTTTCTCATCCACGACGACGGACCAAGAGCCTTGCCTCGCGTCCTCTCGCTTCATCGGCGCCGTCGTCCTCTTTGTCGGGGCCGCTCACACGACCTTCTCTTCCACCGCAACGGGACTTATCCCCCGATGCACCCGTCTACCGTCGCAGATCTGCTTCAACGCCACCGACAGCCATCACACCCCCGATGCCTACACGGCGCCGCAAGAGAGGTGGTACTTCATATCTCCTTAACTTTTTGATCACAACCAGAAAATAGATCGTAACTTGGTTACTCTACTTTCTTTTCAGCTCTTAGAATTTAGTTCTTAGTTCGAAGCAAACAATTGATGCTAAATATCATTTCTCCAGTTTGCAGCTTTAAATCTGCCATGGCACAGTCATAGTACGGTTTTGCTTAGGGTTTAATTGATCATGTTGGTTTCGTGGTGGTTTCTTTAATAGAGATCGGAGGGGAAACCCTCTTTTGCTAAAAAATGCTTAGGGTTTCCCCCTTTTATGATCACTATACGATCAGAATACGTGCTTCGTGTCATAATAGTACCGCTCCACCCATCAAGCTAAACAAGCTTAGTTGTTCAAATACGAATCTGATATTATTAAAATAGAGTCGTTTAATTGGTCAGCTAAATGTTCCTAATTTAGTTTCGAAAATGCATGTTCGCCGCTCGGGTGTGTATCTCTACAGGGTGCCCACTGTGGGTCGGCCCACCCTGGGATTTTGGGTCGTCCCAGGCCTCGATTTCCCTCTGTTCTGCTGCGCGCTTCTGATCTCTACTTGCCCCCAGCCGCCTGGCTCGCCGGCGACTTGCCGTTCCCGAACAACATGACTCTAGGAGGAGATGCCGGGCTAGCAGGAGGTCAGGAGCCGCTCGCCCTACAGCGTCACCGCTGCCTGGGCGCGCCGCCGTGCCTACCTTCCCAGTACGTTTAGGGCTCAGGCATGCAGCACCCACTATGCCAACCCGATTTATCCTGAGATACGTCCTCAACACTCAGCACTTCAGCAGCCACTCCTCATCACCCATTTTCTAATTGATTAATTACTCGTTAGGCAGGACTGTCATTAGGGTTTGTTGTGTGCTGAGTGCTACCTACACTTAATGCTTTAGATGTATTTCAATAATCTTTAGTACCTCTAAAGTTCACAGGGTTTCAAAATTCCGGCCCTAGGAACAGACACTAGTCATTTTGGATTGTTGGTCGTAGTGACATTGACCCAGATTACTACTTCAGGCCAAGTTTGTTGACAATTTTACTTGTCTTTCTTACTCATTCAATATGATATCCAATTATTCACGTCGATTAGTTGCAAACAGTAAGTGCTAGACAAACTTCTTGATTCAGATTTTGGACGGTCTCTTACTACAGTTACAATTCTGTATACTTGTCCTAGTGAGCTCACAAGTAAATGATTGATTCACTACATCTATGCTTGCCTTCTCATATTTGTTGTCAATATTCTTTTAGGGTGGACCACCCTGTTTCAAAATACTGGAACCGTAGACATGAGTGAATAGTATTTCTCTGTGTGATCTCTTCCATCATGTGTGGGCAATAAACACTGCATTGTATAGAAAGAAAGTGTCATTTCCAGCTTTTACATAGGCTACGATATTTTACATGGAATACAATCTGCCTACTTGCTTTGTGTCACACTACCAACACTCCACCCTTGAAGCTAAACATTATGCCACTCATAATTCCTTGGTTTATTTGTTCAAATACGAATTTGATATGATTCTAATGTTCCTACTTCAGTTTTGAAATGTGTATCTGCCTGTTGTAGAGACATAAGGGGTTTGTATTTCTGTGTGTGGTCTGGTCAGCACGGTTGGGGGGTGAACTTTGCATATGCAGGGGTTTATAGGGAGACACTCTTCGAGTTGAATCCGCAATGCATTCCATACATAATCTGACTACTTTTTATGTTTTCATGAATCTCAGATTCTGAATAGCATCATAATGATTATGAGCTTGCGCGCATGAAAAGAATAAAGCAGAACAATGCCATGGCTGTCAAACTTGGCATTAAGGGACTGAAATCAAGTCTGGATGCAATGCAATGCAAACACTCTCCACCTACAGATTCATGCTCAGAATACGATCCTAACAGTGATTCTGAGCTAGAGGGAGACCTAAGTCAATGTAGCTCCCTAGTGGAGGAGTCAGAGGCAGATGCCCTATCTTATTCCCCATCAAGGTGCTTGCTCTAACTTTCCGCGGTTATATTGGTCGCACATATCTTGCAACTAATGCTTTGCATTGCTTCTACTTTGTTGCACTGCCATTAGCTTAGTTTACACATCGTGTATGTGAATACGCCCTGCCTATCCATTTTCAGTACATATTCCATCTGTCATCATACCATATTTATCCATTCAAATGTTGTTCTTGTGTATCAGACGTTCAAAGGAAGAGGGTGATTGCTGATCACGGAGGAGCACAAGCAAATTATTTGGAAAAGGTAGTGACACTTGATAAATCAAATAGCCCATTAGGTGTAGTTGCAATATCACCTGACCCGCAAAACACCCCAACTCTAGCAGACTCTAGCCCTACTACACTGGTCATTTCTGATGCCCCAACTCAGCAGACCCCAACTGCAGCAAACAGTATGATGATGCCAGTTGACATAGCACCAGCTCTACGACGCAAAACCCCCATTCCAGCAAAGAGTACACCAAATCCAGTTGCCAAATCCCTTTTCGAACCAGAGAGAGCCCCAATTGCAGCAAATAGGACCCCTATTCCATTTCTTCCCAGTTTAGAAGACGAAGCTTATATTGTTGTCAGGAACTTTGTGCGCATCTTTCCTTCATGGAAAGAATATACCGCAGACACAGAACAATTTCAAGTCTTCCTCCACAACTTATGCGTAAGTAATGTACTAATATTATTCATGGTAATTACTGCATATGTTTCTGCTGACAGAAGACACAAGATTTCATTCTCTTAAATAGGTGAGGATCAAACTGGATTGTCAAGACGAGCAAGGGTTGGTTACGCTTTTCAAGCACTCATTGATGAAGTATCGTTCCTACCTGAGGCAAGCGCACTTCGATGGCAAGCCTCTAAACAAAATTTCTGTAAAGTCTCCGGTGCTACATTTATCCGACAGCGACTGGAATAATCTTGTTACACATTGGTCTCGTCTGCAGCGTAAGGTACTATCTATGATATCACATCACAATTTGAACTACATTTCTGCATTTGGCTTAACATCTCACTTGTACGAAAACTGTTAGCAGAGGAACATTCATTCTCAAGGGACCACAGAATCTCGCAACTATATTGCACACTGCATTGCTCTTGTGAGTACCTCTTGCCCTGTATGACCATACTTACTTTCATAGCTGTTTGATTATGTAGCATCACTGCACATGTTAGCCTCGTTATCGTCCATTTGGTGGACATTATAACATCCGTATGGACTCTTACATAAATTAGAATCAACCCAATGCTTTTGAAGAGGTTTAGCTCTGCAGTCCTCTTGTAAGGACTGAACGTTGTCTATCACTGTACTTACATTAACAGCTACTCCCTCCGTCCCATAATATAAGAACGTTTTGTACGGTACACCAATGTTCGAAACACTCTTGTATTATGGGAAGAGGGATTGGTTCATTGTGTAGCATTCTGCATCTTATCTCCCTCGCCCACCATTTACTAAAAGATATTAGATCTATATTTAATCTAACCAAAAAGTTGAATACACAGACAATGCCAGTGCAGAAGTGTAGCCCATTGGTCTTGTTAGTACATTTTGTCCTGTAACGCTTGTACTTCCAGGGATTGGTAGTTGATTATGTAGCATGAATCTGCATCTTATCTTCATTATCCTCTATCCCTTCCAGTATTATCATATCTATAATTACTCTCTACAAAATGTAGAGTACAGGCAATGCTTATGAAGAAGATTCTGTGCTGAAATTCTTGAGTTATCCTTCCCTTGACATGGAGAAGGGCATTATAAAACCGGTGTTAACTGTTAATGTAAGTCAGTCCTTCTAAAGCCTTTATCCTCAACTGCTGTTTAATTTGCTCATACTCCCTATCGTTTACTGCTGTTTAGTTTGCTGTTTCTATCAAAATGCATGTTCGCAAGAACCGTAAGTTCCAAGTTTTACTTGTAAAACCAAATTCCTTATTCATACCATGCACATTACTCAATACTCCCTATACGTATGCTTGTTTTTGTGGATCTATAATCCAGTGTGTGGTGAAGCAGCCCACGTATGCACCTTGTCATGTCCTGTTTTATCTTACTGATGTGGCTGATGATATGAACAACATGCCATGCACATTAACCAAAATAGATACAATGATTGTCTTTGCCCTTCATCTATGCTTGTTATGTTGACATGGTAATCTAGTAGTGTGGTGAAGCTCCCCGCATTATGAACAATGCCAGATTACGCTATTGATATTTTGAACTTACTATTTATTTTCTAATTTGAAATTGGATGGAATTGACAGCACAGTTATCATCTTTGTTTATACACGTGGAAAACCTGTCATCTCTCTGCTTGTTTCAGGGTGATATGCCTGATGGCATGCACAAGTCTGCTGAAGGCTGTGAGACAAACCCAACATATATTGCATCAAAGAAGGAAAAACATCTTGAAGATAGCGAGACAACCCCAAAGTTTTGTCTTGATGCAGTGTTCAAGTTACTTGAGACTAGCAGTCACACAAGCTCACATAATTCATTGTCTGAATCAGTTCGACTTCTTCAGTCCCAAGTTCTAGCAGAAAGGCATTCTGCAACTCAACTTCAACTTGAAGTCCTATCTCTAAGAAAGATTGCGGAGAACACCAATGAGAACCTCATTGCTAAACAACTACACCTGGAAGCTATGACCGACATGCTAGGCCGGTCTCACAGCCTTGCTCAGCAGCTTGCGTAGCAGTCCCCGCGCAAGGCTAATCTTTCTTGAACTGTCGTGGAAGTGGTCTCGGTTCAGTATTATTTTGTTATGCTGCAATGGTACCCAGTTTTTGTAATCTGCTTCTTCGTTGCGCTTTATGATCACTGGTGGCGAACTTCGATGCCCAGTGGATGTAATATACCATAAATCCTTTATTGTATAGTGTAGGTTTATTCTAAGTTACTATGTCGTAATTTCTTTATTGTATAGAGTAGGTTTGTTCTTAATTCCTACTAGCTACTGCCATCATTCGCTATCTGAAAAAAATCTGATGTAGTCGACCGGGCCGAAACATTCGCCTCTAACGGGCCACAATTGGGCCGGCCTACATCTTTCTTGGGCCCGAATGGCCATTGGGGCCTTCACACTTTGCGCCATGCCCACAACTTACTCCGGCCTATATTCGGCCCAAATTTTAGTTGGGCCTTTTGTGGACCCAACACTTAGATTGGCCCAGGTAGCATTGGGCCATTAACAGGCTAGATATTCTACTAGCCTGTTACGGCCCAGAAGAAACCATGGGCCTTTAGCAGGCCGAAATGCATGTCGGGCCTCAATTTTCACTAGTCGTTGACGGGCCTTCAGCAGGCTGAAATGTAGACCGGGACTTTTTTGGCCCAGTTATATGACGGGCCGTTACCAGGCCGAAACATATCTTGGGCCTTAGTTGGCCCATTGATATCATGGGCCTTTAAGAGGCTGAAAGCTTAGTACATGCATCAACGAGCCAAATTATATGACAGGCCTTTAACAAGCCCAAAGTCACATTGGGCTGAACTATTGCCACCTTTATCACGGGCCATTAGTGGGCCGGATGTCGCATCAGACCTTTTATAGCCCATGGGCAGCACGGGCCATTCCCAGGCCGAAAGACACACCAGGCTGAAATGGGCCCATGTCTACATCGGGCCTCTAACAGGCCAAAATTCACTGGGCTGTAATTGGGACCAAATATTCGGCGAACAATTAACGGGCCAGATCTGGCTTCGGGCCGTAAATGGGCCTTTATTAAACAGGACGTTATTGGGCTGGCCCACTAGTACCTAAGTAAGTACTACGGGCCTTTGACTGGGCCGACCTTTTTAACCTATATGGGCCTCTGTTGGGCCCTGCCACGTGTCGACGTATCATAGGCATGTCTCCTCCAATGGACGGGCAACATCTGGCCCACCGAGGAGCAGTCACGTGTTTCCTCCGGCCAAGGAGAATTTTATACGTGGAAAATCACCATTGGTCCAGGCTGTTAACGGGTTATCGGATCCAAAACCGGACCCGATAGCTTAACAGCGAGCTGTTACGGTGGATGCCACGTGTTGGTCACCCTTGATGAAAGCACTTCTATGACGCATGATTTATCGTCATGGAAGTGGACACTTCCGTTATGATAATTTTGGTAATGTCAGACACTTCTACGACAGCACAGGTATGCCTATCTTGATGCTGTCATAAAATTGTCATGGATGTACATGCATGACAGAAAACGTGACCTACTGTGACAAACACGTATCATCACGGGAGTGTCTTTTTTTGTAGTGTATCATGGAGCGGCATCAACATGGCGTGGTAAAGTTTTTGTCCCATTTGGGGCAGGTTTGGGTATATGCTTCTCACAAACCAGAGCTTCTCACAACAAGCATGATGGTTTCGGTAGGGAATGCCCCAACTTTGGGGATGAAATGATATCCATTGCCTCTAATTGCTTTCAAAGTTTTTCTCGTGTCAACATAGAATAACAGGAGTGTTGTGTTATTTTTTGTGATTTTTCGGGGTTCGTTTGGACATTTTTATGCATTAAGTGAGTTTTCAATGCATTTATGTGCATATTCAAATTTGAACTACATGCACATGCTCCGGTGCATATAAATTGGTTGAAAAATCAAATCTTTGGTCCTTGGGTGCATGCTTAGGTCCCATGCAAGAAATGGGAATGAATGTCAAGCACCGTGCCACCGTCACTCGGCCGCAAACATTGAGATTCCTGGTTTATAAATTCTAGTAAATCCAAAACTCGTTTGAAATTCATGAAACTTGGCATGCTATCATGGAGCGGCATTAACATGCTGTGGTAAAGTTTTTGTCCCATTTGGGGCAGGTTTGGGTATATGCTTCTCACAAACCAGAGCTTCTCACAACAAGCATGATGGTTTCGGTAGGGAACGCCCCAACTTTGGGGGCGAAACGATATCCATTACCTGTTATTGCTTCCAATTTTTTTCTCGTGTCAACATAGAACAACAGGAGTGTTGTGTTATTTTTTGTGATTTTCGGGGTTCGTTTGGACATTTTTATGCATTAAGTGAGTTTTCAATGCATTTATGTGCATAATTCAAATTTGAACTACATGCACATGCTCTAATGCATATAAATTGGTTGAAAAATCAAATCTTTGTCCTTGGGTGCATGCTTAGCAGAAGGTTGCTGTCGCCCAGTAGTGCGTGCGCCATCATGTCCTCATCTACCACTATTGCATGGCCACAGAGCCTTGCGACCATTTCAACAGGTTTGTCAACAGCAGTGACTACAAGTTCGCCACGGTGGATGCCACCAACGATGTAAAAGCGCTCAGTGTTACGGGCTTGGCCTGCAAGAACCTTGCCGAAATCCGTGACCACTACACGGTCCGGGGTAGCACGAAGAAGGACTCCCTGGTCGAACTCGCCTCGGCCATCATCGACCCGTACTACGAAAAGATGAAGCAGGATGCCCAGAGAACAAGTCCCGTATACTGGCACGGGGCCTGGATGCGTCAACTGGATGAACCTCACCTCAGGTTGCGGCCAAGAGCGTGTACACATGCTACGAGATGCACAGGCGGATCGTTGACATGAGAAAGTGCCTCGTTACCCAAATCGACGAGCCCGGATCGAGCCACAAGCACAACAAGTGTCACAAGAAGTAGATGATGATCAGATGATCATTTATGCTAGTTAATCATGCATGTAATATATAATTTACTTTATTGGTGTGTGGAAATGTCATGTGTGTAGTAGCCACCTATGTAATTATGCATGTAATAGTTTACTTTGGTGTGTGCAAATGCCATGGTTGTAGTAGCCACCTATCTAAGTGGATGTTTAATTTGGTTATGCAAGCATGTCCTTATAAGTGTGTGTGTGTGTGTGTATGTTGTTGTTCTGTATGCAATCCCATCGCACAACACACATGTCTTGTTAAGTTGAACCGTTTCTGTTCTCTTGTGTCAACGCAAACAGTTCGTCCGAGTGAACCTCATGCCGTATATCACAAACACCTTCATCTGGCTTACCGTTTCTTTTGTGTTGCCTAATCACAAACAGTTCATCCGAGTGAACCATATGTTGTACATCGCACACACCTTCATCTGGCTGCCCGTTTCTTTTGTTCCTCCTCATCGAAAACGGTTAATTTAACTGAACCGTATGCCCTGAATCACACACACAACTAAAATCTAAACCGTGTTTGATGCATCCTCCATCGCAAATGTTTTGCACCTTTTTTGACGGTTTTTTACACCACCTTTTGCAATTATGGCATCACACACAGTTTCGTCGAAGGGTGTCTGATCGTAGTGTCGCGTTAGCAGCATCCTGCAGTAGTGCCTCTCCGGTCAATAAACAATAGTGGGACCTGGATGCCAATATTGATTCCTACATATTCCACAAACACTACTTGGAAAAGGGCTATAGGTAATATGGACATTAATGGCGCACCATGTATGTGGTGCGCCACTGCTATATAGCAGTGGCGCACCAGATACAGGTGCGCCATTATTGACATATTACTAATGGCGCACCTGGTGTGTGGTGCGCCATTACTAGTTTTGAAAAAAAAATAAAAAAAAAATTGTTAGCAGGGGCGCACCAGGGAATAGTGCGCCATTACTAGTTGACATAGTAATGGCGCACCTGTACAAAGTGCGCCATTACTATGTGTATGACTGGGTCAAACCTTGGTCAAACTTAGTAATGGCGCACTTTGCATAGGTGCGCCATTACTATGTCAAACTTAGTAATGGCGCACCTACACAAAGTGCGCCATTACTAACTTTGACCAAGGTTTGACCAAGTCATACACATAGTAATGGCACACTTTGTACAGGTGCGCCATTACTATAACCAAATGCACCCCCGTGTGGACCGCCTTTTCAGTTTAAAAAAAATAAAAGGAAATGATGGAAATGTCAAAAAAATAAAAGAAAATAAGTTTCCCACGCGATATGTGGTCTAGTTGTTGGGAAAATTTACAAATATGAATTTTGACTTTATTTGCAAAATCTCTCTGGAATTTAGTAAAATGGGCATAACTTTTGCATACGAACTCGGATTAGAAAGTTTTTTATATGAAAAAGCATCTACTCGAAAAGTTACATCCGAATTCAACGGGGGAACCCCGTTGAAGATTTTCAGAATCCCCAAAAACCTAACAGAATAAAAGATACGGGGCTTTTAAGATCTAGAGGGGGGAAAATGAAAAAAAAATCAAACTTAGTAGTGGCGCACCATTTGCTAGGTGCGCCACTAGTAATAGAAAAAAAATTGGTTCCGCATTTTTTTGGATTTTTTTTTTCAAAATATGATACGTAATATGACCGGGAAGTTTGAAATATTTTTTCAAAATTTCATCACACTCATGAATATGAACAAAGTCCTAGACATCAGCAAGGTTTAATAGGATTGATATGATAGATTTATGAACAAGGGCTTCTTAAGTGAGCTGGTGCTGGGGTTGGATAGAACTGCGAAGTTAAGCATGCTCGGGCTGGAGTAGTGTGAGGATGGGTGACCTTCTGGGAAGTTTGACCACGGAGTGTGATTTGACTTGAGATTAAGCATATTGACCCGAGATGAAGCCATAGTGACCTGAGATTATGAAAAAACGAAAAAAAAATTTGAAAAATGTTTTTTGAAAAAAAAAATCTGAAATTTTTTTGAAAAAAAATTGTTAGTAATGGCGCACTTCTATGTGGTGCGGCATTACTAAGTCAGATAGTAATGGCGCACTTCTAGGCATAGTAATGGCACACTATAGGTGCGTCATTACTATCTGTGATAGTAATGACGCACCAAATGTGCGCCATTACTATTTGTTACTAGTGGCGTGGTAATAGTGGCGCACCTATAGTGCGCAATTAATGGCAAAAATAGGTGCGCCACTAATTAGCCTTTTCCTAGTAGTGAAAGATCTTTATCGGTTGAATCACGATGTCAAGCATTCAGTTAAGCTTGTATACAATTCCTTTTGTCCGACGATATGTTACTTGCCTGAGATTCCATTGATACGTCTCCAACGTATCTATAATTATTGATTGTTCCATGCTGTTATATTATCAATCTTGGATGTTTATAATCATTTTATAGTCATTTTATATCATTTTTTGGTAACCTATTGACATAGTGTCAAGTGCCAGTTGCTGTTTTCTGCATGTTTTTTACATTGCAAGAAATCAATACCAAACGGAGTCCAAATGCAACGAAACTTTACGGAGATTGTTTATGGACCAGAAGACACCCAGTGGGCCAAGGCAGCGCCTGGGGGCTGCTCCGAGGGAAGCACAACCCACCAGGGCACGCCAGGAGGCCCATGCGCGCCCTGGTGGGTTGTGCCCACCTCGGGTGCCCCCAGGACCGCCTTTTTTCTCTATAAATACCCCAATATTCCAGAAACCCTAGGGGAGTCGACGAAAATCAATTCCAGCCATCGCAGAGTCCAAAACCACCAGATCCAATCTAGACACCATCACGGAGGGGTTCACCACTTCCATTGGTGCCTCTCCGATGATGCGTGAGTAGTTCTTTGTAGACCTTCGGGTCCATAGTTAGTAGCTAGATGGCTTCCTCTCCCTTGTTCGATTCTCAATACAATGGTCTCTTGGAGATCCATATGATGTAACTCCTTTTGCGGTGTGTTTGTTGGGATCGGATGAACGTTGAGTTTATGATCAGATCTATCTTTTTATATCCATGAAAGTTATTTGAGTTTCTTTGACCTCCTATACGCATGATTGCTTATAGCCTCGTATTTCTTCTCCGATATTTGGATTTTGTTTGGTCAACTTGATCTATTTATCTTGCAATGGGAAGAGGTGCTTTATAGTGGGTTCGATCTTACGGTGCTTGATCCTAGTGACAGAAGGGGAACCGACACGTATGTATCATTGCAACTAAGGATAAAACGATGGGGTCTATCTCTACATAGATAGATCTTGTCTACATCGTGTCATCATTCTTATTGCATTACTCCGTTTCCCCAAGAACTTAATACACTAGATGCATGCTGGATAGTGGTCGATGTGTGGAGTAATAGCAGTAGATGTAGGCAGGAGTCAGTCTACTAATCTTGGACGTGTTCCCTATGTAATGATCATTGCCTGAGTATCATCATGATTATTTTAAGTTCTATCAATTGCCCAACAGTAATTTTTTTACCCACCGTTTGCTAATTTTCTCGAGAGAAACCACTAGTGAAACCTATGTCCCCCATGTCTCTTTCTCATATTATTTGCCTTTGCAATGTACTTTTCCTTTGCTTTTATTTTCAGATCTATTAAAACAAAAATACAAAAATACCTTGCTGCGTTTTATTCTTATTTATTTTATCTGGCATTCGATCTATCAATCTACTACAATTTATTTCACGTCTGTTTGCCCGTCTTGGGGCGCCGCTACTCGAAAGGGACTGGCAACCCCGTTTACACGTCGGGTTGTGGGTATTTGTTATTTGTTTGCAGGGGAAGTTTACATTGTGTTGCTTGGTTCTCCTACTGGTTCGATAACCTTGGTCTCATAACTGAGGGAAATACCTACCGCCGCTGTGTTGCATCATCCCTTCCTCTTTGGGGAAATAGCGACGTAGCTTCAAGCCGAATCAAAAGGAATTTCTGGCGCCATTGCTGGGGAGGATCTTCAACATATACTAGGTTCCTAATCAAAAATATCATCTCCTCGCAATTTACATCATTTGCCATTTGTCTCTCGTTTTCCTCTCCCCCACTTCACAAAAAATTGCCGTCTTATTCGCCTCCTTTTCGTTCGCCGTTTTCTCGTTAGATCTACCCTTTGCTTGCAATCATGAGTGACTTTGGTATGGCACCAACAGATGATGGCCTAACTCCTAAGATTGGACGTACGGGCAATCTGGATGCTAAAACTTTTATCTTGGGGCAAGGGAATGTTATGGGAAAAGAACGTATCCAAGAATTTTTCAATTGTGTTGGAAATCTAAGTCTTGATGATGCTCCTATACTTAGGACTACTAGATCCTATGCGGATGCTATTTCAGCACTAGTTCTGAAACTTGAAAGTAAATTTATTCTTCCTCATCCTACTTTGCAAAGATTGTTTTTTGAGCTCCCCGTTATAAAGAATCCTAAGGATAAAAAGTTGGCCACTCTCGTTCTTATGAATGAGTTTGACTACATAATACGGGAAGCTAGGGAAATCTTTGATTTTTATGGCATGAATCGTGAAAAGCCCGAGATAGATGAAATTCTTTACAATAGCGATTATGCGTTAAGACACTTGCTTGGGGATAATAAAATCATTGATGAGAATCTTAAAAAGGAAGTCCCCATTCTAGATATAATTCAACAAGTTTTCAATAATGTTAATCAACACTATTCTTGGATTGTTGCCGGAAATCAACGTGGTTACGATAATGTAACTAAATAATGCTAAGGTTTTTATGGACAATATGTTTTATGTTGTTTTTACAAAACCCCATGATGAAACCACTTCTAAAAAAATTAAGAAGAAAGATGGCAAAACTTAGATCCTTGCTTTATGCCTAGCTAAGGGCGTAAAACTATATCGCTTGTTGGGAGGCGACCCAATGAATAAAATTTATTTTTGCTTTTTGCTTTCTGTTCTTCAGTGTTAGAACAATTATGCTACTGTTATGATTGTTTTTTTAATCAGTGTTTGTTCCAAGCCTTTAGGATCTTCTTGGGTGATAGTTGTTTGATCTTGCTAAAAAAATTAGAAACTTTTGCGCTCACGAAAACAATTGTCATTTTTTTACCAGAGCGTGATAAAATACCAATCCTTTTTGCAGAAGATTAATATAAAAATTGCTCAGGTCGTCCTAATGTTTCAGAATTTTTGGAGTTTCAGAAGTATTCGAAATATCCAGATTGCTACAGACTGTTCTGTTTTTGACAGATTCTGTTTTCTTTGCATTGTGTGCTTGTTTTGATGTCTCTATGGTTTTCTTTGATGAGTTTTTTCCATAGAAAATCTGGAATATAGTAGATATAATGCAAGAACAAAATTGGAATTGGTTTGCTACAGTACTTATAGTAGTGATTTGCTTTCTTATACTAACGGATCTCACGAAGGTTTTGTTGAGTTTTGTGTGATTGAAGTTTTCAAGTTTTGGCTTATCTTACGATGGATGAAGGAATAAGGAGTAAGAAGAGCCTAAGCTTGGGGATGCCCCGGCATCCCAAGCTATTATCCAAAAGAGAGCAAGCAACTTAGCTTGGTTATGCCCCGAGTGGCATCCCCTCTTTATGCTAACGACCATCGGTATTTTACTCGAAGCTATATTTTTATTCGTCACATACTAAGTGTTTTGCTTGGAGCGTCTTGTATGGTAAGAGTCTTTGCTTGCTTTATTTTGTGTTTTAAATCTTGCTTCCTTGCTGGACACACCTATTTGAGAGAGCCAAAATTATGTCATGACTTGTTAGAATTGCTCTCTATGCTTCACTCAAATTTTTATGAGCTATGGACTTGCTCTAGTGCTTCACTTATATCTTTCTGAGCATGGTGTGCTTTAGTATTTTTGAACAAATGCTCTCTTGCTTCACTTAGATTTATTTGGGAGTTAGTAAAATTGTCAAGAAATTCTCTCCTGCTTCACTTAAATTAATTGGACAGAAAGAAAAATTATGCTCATGATCTTCACTTATATTTGTTTGAGCTTATCAAAAGCAACATATGAAAATTAGTTCCAAAGTGATAGATATCCAAGAAGGATATAATAAAAACTTTCATGAAGATCATTGGAGAAAATAAACTTGATTCTTAGTAATAGTTTTGAGATATGATGATGTGATATGTGAGTCATGTTGATGAGTGATTATGCTTTAGTAAGAATATTGGTGTTAAGGTTTGTGATTCCCTATGCAAGCACGAAAGTCAATAATTATGCAATGAAATTATATCCTACTTGTGGTGCATTATTCGGTGTTAATTATGCTTAATGCTTGCTTATGAGATTATTCATTTCTTGGTTGGTCGCTTCTCAATCTTTTACTAGCCTTCATTTTGCACTAAGTATGATCACTACTTGTGCATCCAAAAACCGTTAAACCAGTTTTGCCACATGAGTCCACTCTACCTACCTATATGCGGTATTCTTTTGCCGTTCTAAGCAAATTTGTATGTGCCATCTCTAATATTCAAAATAGATTTCTCTTTTGTGTGCTCGTACCGCTAACAAGGCGGTGAGGGGTGGCTAATATTTTCCATGCTAGATGTGTTATTCTCACGATGAGTGTTTATTCACTTGTCATTGCACGAGAGTAAGGAAAAGGTATTAGGCATGCCCAGTTCCAAAATGAAAAATTAATTTACTTTATGTTCTCAAATAATAAATTCCTTGGAAAGTGTTGGTATGGAGGGCAACCATGGATACGGCTAGCCATGGAAAGTGAAACTATGGTTGAAAAAGGAATAAACTTTAATTTCTGTTTGGGAACCACCTGTATCTACTCAAATCATCGGTGAAGGTGAGAAAGTAACGACATCCACCGCGCACGTCAATGCTCATCAGACCACACACATCGGTATGTACGATTTCCAACAAGTCACTTACCCGTTCCATTGTCCCGAAAAACAAGGTCTTAGTCATCTTGCCCATGAGGCATGGTTCGGATGTGTCAAGTGATTCAAAATCAAGTGACTCCAAAAGTTCATCAGCATGGAGTTTCTTCATGCGTTTTACACCAATATGACCTAAGCGGGAGTGCCATAATAAAGTGGTAGTATCATTATCAACTCTACATCCTTTGGCATCAATGTTATGAACATGTGCATCATCACTATCAAGATGCAATAAGAATGAACCCCTCATAATGGGTGCATGACCATAAAAGATATTACCAATATAAATAGAACAACCATTATTCTCTAATTCAAATGAGTAATCGTCTCACATTAAACAAGATCTAGATATAATGTTCATGCTCGACGTAGGCACTAAATAACAATTATTCAGGTTCATCACTAATCCCGATGGTAATCAAAGAGCGAGCGTGCCGATGGCGATTACATCAACCTTGGAACCATTTCCCACGCGCATCGTCACTTCGTCCTTCGCCAGCCTCCATCTATTCCGTAGTTCTTGTTTTGAGTTGCAAATGTGAGCAACCGAACCGGTATCAAATACCCAGGAACTACAACGAGAGCTGGTAAGGTACACATCAATAACATGTATATCATATATACCTTTGTTGACGTTGGCCCCCTTCTTGTCGACCAGATACTTGGGGCAATTCCGCTACCAGTGGCCAGTTCCCTTGCAATAGAAGCACTCAGTTTCCGGTTTGGGTCTAGCCTTGGGTTTCTTCACGGGAGGAGCAACTGCTTTGCCACTCTTCTTGAAGTTTCCCTTCTTTCCCTTACTTTTCTTGAAACTAGTGGTTTTTTTACCATCAACACTTGATGCTCCTTCTAGATGTCTGCCTCTGCGACTTTTAGCATTGCGAACAACTCGGAGACTGACTTGTTCATACCTTGCATGTTATAGTTCAACACAAAGCTCTTGTAGCTAGGTGGTAGCGATTGAAGAACTCTGTCAGTGACCGCCTCAGGCGGGAGCTCAACTCCCAACTCAGCCAGACGGTTGTAATACCTAGATATTCTGAGTATGTGCTCACTGACAGAGCTGTTCTCCTCCATTTCGCAGGCATAGAACTTATCGGAGGTCTCATGCCTCTCGATCCGGGCATTTTTCTCAAAAATAAACTTCAACTCCTGGAACATCTCATATGCTCCATGACGTTCAAAACGCCTTTGAAGTCCCGGTTCTAAGCCATACAGCATGGCGCACTGAACTATTGAGTAGTCATCAACACGCGACTGCCAGGCATTCACAACGTCCACAATCGCTGGATGGGGTGGCGCACCAATCGATGCATCAAGGATAAGACTTTTGGGCAGGCGTGAGGATAATTCTCAGATTACGGGTCCAGTCCACAAAGTTGCTTCCATCATCTTTCAGCTTAGCTTTCTCTAGGAACGCATTGAAATTCAGGGGAGCTACTGCGTGAGCCACTGATCTACAACATAATTTGCAAAGACAACTTGATGAAGACATGATTACCTTGGCTAAGAACAAAAATACTGCAGACATGCATATTTGTGAGGTGATTTCTAATGCAAACTATGCAATAATTTATTTATATTATTCAGAACAAAAATACTTCACATACTTTTGTGTCATGTCTAATTACAGGTGTATGGGACATTTGTACAATTCACATATGAAGATAAGGGAAAAAGAGAAGTGCAGGTGCTATTCAAAAAGTCCTCTCATGTAACTTTTGGGCCAAGAGAAGATAGAGTCCAAGTCTCTCACGTTCTGGACTTAGATTCGGACTGCACAGACATACCTGACTCAAAACGCCAAGAACACTTTCATAAGGACTCCGAATTGGGTGATTCTTTTTTTGTTGGAAAGTAGTTTTCGTGCTCTTTCCAACCCAATTGGATTCACCTTCGAATTCGCCGAAGCGTTGAGATATTGACGAAACAATCTGACGCTTCCGCAGAATCTGAGTCAAACTACAAGTCCAAAGGTGTTGCATCACCTCCACTTAGGCCCATGAGCCTTGTACAACCTAGGGTTAGTTTTAGGCTGCCTTGGGACATCCTCCCACCTCCTTGGCAGCCACCCTTTGCTCCTACATAAGTAGATCCATCTAGTAGCTTTTTGCTTGGGGTTTGTTTATTTAAAAGTTAGCCATTGCAACTTCGTGTACTTCGTTTGTGTCCAACGACCAGACCAAGACCGCTTTCAGATCCCCACCTTTATCAACACTTCATCTATATTCGCAATATTCAGATTGCGTTATCATATTCTTGCTTGTTCTTCCATTGCGTGCAGGAATAGACCTTCGTGGTCAGGCTGATCGTGCTTCTAGCATCGTCGGTAACCTCGGGAGATTGGTTTAGTGATTGCTAAGGTGCAACGTCGTGCATGTTTGTAGTCGGATCGTTGAAGTTGACTCTACCGAATCGATAGTTACCATCTCATCAAAAGATCGGACACCCCACCTCTATCAAGTGGTATCAGTTTTCAGGTTGCTTAGTGAGAATTTCTAGTTTTTCCTAGATTAGATTTATTTTCTTACCTATTCTCCCAGAAAAAGCCACAAAAAAATTTAGATCTGTTCATCCTTTGTCCAAGCCAGTCTGAGCCTTTGCAATTTATTTTTCCTTGTTTGCATTTTTGAATTAGCGGTTGCGTCGTCGTGTCGAGTTGCTGGTCTTAGTGTCTAATTCGTTTAGAGTTTCGAGTTCTGTTCACATTAGTCACGCCACCGTTGCATCATTATCCCTTCCGCTGTCCACCACCGCATCCATCAATTTCCACCACGTGCTACCCATTGTTCATTGTCATAATCATAGTTGAGGTCGTTTCACATCTTCGCTTGATCGAATCTGCATCTTATCTAGTTTGTCTTGAAAAAGGGAGAGAGAGAGAGAGAGAGAGAAAAAGATGGAGAGAAAAAAGTTAAAAAAGAGTCAGAGAAAAAAAGAAAAAAGTGAGAGAAAAAAAGAGAGAAGAAAAAAACTAATTTCGGATCTATCTAGACTCAATCTCGTACGTGAATTCGGATTGGAATCTGTTTTGCTCACTGTTAAGTAAAGCAGACATATCTTCCTCATACGAAGTCCGTTTTGGATCCACAAGCTCAAATTTAAGCTATCAACGAGCCGCATCTAAATAGTTGCATAAGTTAGTTCAATATTTGACACCTCAAAATCAGCTTCTAAATAGGTCTTTTTGCCCTCTGAAGTTCGCGAACACAGCTTCTTCCGATTTGTCAGGCCAGTTTTAGAATTTTTTGACTCCTCATATCAACTCGGAATTGAGTGATTCTTTTTGCATTTGAAAGCTTGACTCAGTGCCATTCTTGAGAAAATTATCATAAAATTGGCACAAACTTTTCTAGAGGAAAGTTGGAGAGAGAGTTGTTGGCACATCCTGCTTGGCACTTGTTTCTCATCATTATCTTTACTGTCATTGTGATCTTCACTGATATCTTGTTGTCCAGAGCTACTTCATATCCTTTATTGATGCTAGTTGTGCAATGCCGTGACCTCATTAGTGTTCTAGCCTCGCGTCTCTAGTCCGGTCTAGCTTAGGACCAGCACAGTATCGTCGTTGAGCGTTTGTTTAACATTGCATATTTGAATTGATTATTGCTAATCTTTTGCTACCATATGTTTAAGCCTTCCAAGCTCCACATATTTCTACACGGTGTATACGTACGTTCCCCTGGCAATCGCTTTACTAAATCTTCAGAGTTATTTGACACCGTTGGTTGCCTATCACCACCTGTTGCATGGTAAGAACTTGAAAGACATTGATATTTGCTATACCGTGAGCGTTTGACCACCACATCCTAGTAGTTCATAGGAACATTATTCTAGGATTTTGTTTCTTGCTTTCTACTAATTATGACAGGTTTCGGAGTTGTTAGTTCTTGGGCTTCATCGATCGTGGGATACATGCCACCACCTAAGCAAATACTACAACCATCACGAGAGGTACACAAACATCCAAACACACATGATCAGGTTAATGTTTCTATACCACCATTTAATGGCCGTTTTAGACCTGCTTTATATATTGCATGCAAGTTCGACATAAAAAATATATTTGCTTCACATAATTTTGTTTAGTCTTACTTAAGTTTGGTGGAGTGAATTAAGGTCGCGGTTGGTTCATTCGCTGGTTATGCTTTAGTTTGGTGGAGTGAATACTGTCGGTTAAAGCCTGATTATATACCTACTACTTGGGATGGTTTAAAACATGTCATGAGAGATAGATTCATAGATCTTCATTATACTCGTGGCATGATTAAAAAACTACAACATTTAAACCAAGGTAGTGACACAGTAACAAAATATTATGATGGTTTACAAACTACCTTGTTGCACTCATTTTTAGAAGAAAGTGAAGAAGATTTTATGGATAAAATTTGGGGAGGATTAAACCATGATATTCAGGAGATACTAATTCATGAAGAGTGTTATCCTATGGACCGTTTGTTTAGTCTTGCTTGCAAAGCTGAACAGGCAAGCAGGAAATAAAACGACGTGTCTCCCACGAGGAGAACAAGCGCAAGGTGCACATTCCAAGTGTTGATACAGATGTTTCTTCAACTGCTAGGCGTACTATGACAACCACATCCGTGGTTGCAAGGACTACATCATCTCCGCCATGTGACACATCACCATCGAGAGTGCCTACATCATCTAAGTTGATCATAAGAGGTAATGACAAAGCTACAGATCTTCCACTTCCACATGAGTATGATGAATGCCTGGTCAATTTGAATGCACCATGTGATGACCTACCAACTACTTTGATCACAACACCTATTTTAGAGGACTATGTTGATCATTTGATTTTGCCATGTGATCAAACAAATGCAATATCAACAATGGCGAGTGCACCCATTGAATTAATTGAGAAAGAACCATGTGAACTAGGGAATAAATCAGATTTGGATCAAATACGTTTGAAGATAATTGTGCTAATTCTTAATCATTTTGATATGACCTCTAATATTGGTGATGATTCTGTCTCAAATGACTTGTTGCATGTTTGCTTATTTAAGCATGCTGTAGCATGTAAATTTGAACCAATTAAAGTTTATTCACCAATGTTGGGATGGTTTAATGACGAACATTGTCAATCTTTTGATATGAAGAAGAGCTTCACTCATATGTGCAAACTGAGTTGCAATCTTTTCATGCCTTCTACTTCTTGTGTTAATATTTTGGCTTTTATTTTATAACATATGAAAGGTACTCGTGTATACATGTGTCATATGTGCAAAAACTCAAGAGAAATAAAAATGGATGACATATACATATACAACATGTACACTTTGTCTCTGTAGTTAGCCATATTTCAGATTAAGCAACGCTGAGGATGGCTTTATATTCAAGAAGGGGAAGATGATGAGGACATGACTACCTTGGATACGGCCAAAAATATTGCATACATGCATATCTGTGAGGTGATTCTAATGCAAACTATGCAATAATTTATTTATGTTATTTAGAACAAAAATACTTCACAGACTTTTGTGCCATGTCTAATTACAGGTGTATGGGACATTTGTACAATATACATATGAAGATAAGGGAAAAAGAGAAGTTTAGGTGCTGTTCAAAAAGTCCTCTCACGTCACTTTTGGGCCAAGAAAAGATAGAGTCCAAGTCTCTCACGTTCTGGACTCAGATTCGGACTGCACAGACATAACTGACTCAATACGCCAAGAACTCTTTCATCCGTACTCCGAATTGGGTGATTCTTTTTTTGTTGGAAAGTAGATTTCGTGCTCTTTCAATTCGTCTAGAGCGCTGAGATATTGACGAAACAATCTGACACTGAAGCAGAATCCAAGTCAAACTACAAGTCCAAAGGTGTTGCATCACCTCCACTTGGGCCCATGAGCCTTGTACGACCTAGGATTAGTTTTAGGTTGCCTTGGGACGTCCTCCCACCTCCTTGGCCACCACCCTTTGCTCCTATATAAGTAGTTCATCTAGTAGTTTTTTTGCTTGGGATTTGTTTAGTTAAAAGTTAGCCATTGCAACTTCGTGTACTTCGTTTGTGTCCAATGACGAGACCAAGACCACTTTCAAATTCCCACCTTTTATCAACACTTCATCTATATTCGCAACATTCGTATTGCATTATCATATTCTTGCTTGTTCTTCGATTGCGTGCAGGAATAGACCTTCGTGGTCAGGCTGATCATGCTTCCAGCATCGTCAGTAACCTCGGGAGATTTGTTTAGCGATTACTAAGGTGCAACGTCGTGCATGTTTGTAGTCGGATTGTCAAAGTCGGCTCCACTGAATCAATAATTACCATCTCATCAAAAGATTGGGACCCTCGCCTCTAGCACAACTTAGACTATTGTTCAAGATAATGTGTTCAACTAATCCAAGTCCGATCATCACGTGAGATGAGGTGGTTTCAATGGTGAACATCTCCATGTTGATCATATCTACTATATGACTCATGTTTGACCTTTCGGTCTCTTGTGTTTCGGGCCAATGTTTGTACATGCTAGGCTCGTCAAGTTTAACCCAAGTGTTCCGGATGTGCAAAACTGGCTTGGGCCTGTTGTATGCGAACGTAGAGTCTATCACACCTGATCATCACGTGGTGCTTCAAAACGACAAACTTTCACAATGGTGCAAACTTGGGGAGAACACAATTTTATCTTGAAATTTTAGTGAGGCATCACCTTATAATGCTACCGTCGTTCTAAGCAAAATAAGACGCATAAAATGATTAACATCACATGCAAATCATAAGTGACATGATATGGCCATCATCTTGTGCTTTTGATCTCCATCTTCAAAGCACTGACATGATCTCCATCGCCACCGGCATGACACCATGATCTCCATCATCGTGTCGCCATCGGGGTTGTCACGCCAACCATGCTTCTACAACTATTGCTACCGCTTAGCGATAAAGTAAAGCATTACATAGCGCTTAATGCTTGGCACGCGGGTCATACAATAATTAAAGACAACCCTATGGCTCCTGCCGGTTACCGTATTCATCGACATGCAAGTCGTGATAATCTATACAAAACATGATCATCTCATACATAAAATATATCTCATCATGTCTTTGGCCATATCATATCACAACATACCATGCAAAAACAAGTTAGACGTTCTCTACTGTGTTGTTGCATGTTTTACATGGCTGCTATGGGTGACTAGTAAAAACCATTCTTACCTACGCAAAGCCACAACTATGATATTCAAGTTGCTATTTAACCTTCTACAAGGACCGCCTTTGTGGAATCTACTTCAACTAAGGTGGGAGAGACAAACACCCGCCAACCATCTTTATGCAATCAAGTTGATGTCAGTCGATGGAACCGGTCTCATGTACGTGGACATGTAAAGTTGGTCCGGGCCGCTTCATCCCACAATACCACTGAATCAAGATAAGACCAAGGAAGGAAGCATTCTGAATATGAACGCGCACAAACTCCTTTGTCTTCTACTCGTGATTTCATCTACGCATAGACCTAGCTCATGATGCCACTGTTGGGGAACATTGCAGGGGAAACAAAAATTTCCTACGCTCACCAAGATCAATCTAGGATATGCACATCCACGAGAGGAGATATTGGATCTACATACCCTTGTAAATTGCTAAGCGGAAGCATTAGGAAACGCGGTTGATGTAGTCGAACGTCTTCGCGATCCAATCGTGATCCATCCACGAACTCCCGATCAAGTGCCGAACGGACGACATCTCTGAGTTTAGCACACGTGCGGCTCGGTTGCGTCCTCTCCTTTTTGATCCAGCAAGCGAGAGAGAGAGAGAGAGAGAGAGAGAGGTAGATGAGACCGGGACCAACATGACCGTATGGTGGTGGTGGTGGCAGCGGAATTCCGGCAGGGCTTCGCCAAGCGCGTACTGGTGAAACGTGGGAGGAGTTGGGAGAGGTAACGGGCAAGGGTCATTGGGTGGCTGCCCCCCAATGCTGCCCACCTTTATATAGGCGTGGAGGGGGCTGGTGGCTTGCCCTCCAAGGCCCTAGGGTCGTTGGCCAAAGGGGGAGTAAGGAAATCCCACCTTTCATTCCCCACTGATCGCTATCCCCCTTTTTAGGGATCCTGATCTTATGCCCTTGGGATATGATACTGTTCCTTTTAAGGGAGGATCTTGGTGCGTCTAGACCAGGGTTGTGGGGACTTTCCCCACTACCCACGTTCATGTGGGTCCCAGTCCAGAACCTGCCCGGTACAATACCAAAAAACTCAAACTTTTTCCGGAACCCCGATAACAACTTTCCATATATGAATCTTTACCTCCGCACTATTCCGGAGTTCCTCGTGATGTCCCGGATCCCATCCGGGACTCGGAACAACCATGGATCAAGACTGGTCACCCATAAAGATGCTCTACAGGTATCTCCGAGGGTGACCATAAAGAGCATCTTTATGGTCACCCATTTATGTTGCGACGTTTGATATACACAAGGTACTCTTCCAATGTCAGTGAGTTGCATGATCTCATGGTCATAGGAACAGATACTTGACATGCAGAAAACGATAGCAATAAACTTGATATGATGATATGCTACGTTTATAGTTTGGGTCTTGTCCATCACATCATTATCCTATTGATGTGATCCCGGTATCAAATGACAACTCATGTGTATGACTAGGAAACCATACCATCTTTGACCAACGAGCTAGCCCGGTAGAGGCTCACTAGGGACATGTTGTTCTCTATGCATCCACACATGTATTTGAGTTTCCAATCAATACAATTATAGCATGGATAATAAACAATTATCATGAATAAGGAAATATAATAATAACCACTTTTTTATTGCCTCTAGGCCATATTTCCAACACTACTATGACCCTCATGAGTGTGTTGCTAATGTCCATGGTGATGATTTTGATGATTATGATGGTGTCCCATACCATCGTGCTGCTGAAGATGGGCGTCGTGCAAAACATCGTGATCGAGATGGTCGGGATGACATAGCAAGAATCAAGTTGCACGTCCCCAAGTTCACAGCAAAGGAAGACCCCGATGCATATTTTGATTGGGAAGATTAGTGTGATCAGATTTTCCGTATCCATAACCTTGCTGATCTAAAGAGAGTCAACCTTGCTTGTGTTGAGTTTTCTAGTTATGCACTTACTTGGTGGAATCAACTACAAGAAAATCAGTTGTTGCTAGGCCGTGACCACATTGACACTTGGGAAGAGATGAAACAAGCCATGAGGCAAAGGTTTGTTCCTTTCACAATATCAAAGAGATCTCCAAAACAGATTGCAGCGCCTCAACCAAGGTACGCGCATGGTGGATGAGTACTATAAAGAGATGGAATTACTGCTGGTTCGTGCTCGTATTCATGAAGATGAGGAGTCAAAGATGGCGAGATTTCTACATGGTCTCAACAATGAAATTTCTGATTTTGTGGAGATGTTTCCCTATAACACTCTACAAGATATTCTGGAGCAAGCGGAGTGAACAGAGAGGAAGGTGCAGCGGAGTGGTCATGGACGGATATCTCATAACCGCATGACCACACCATGTCAAAGGTTGCAGCCAAGTGCCTCTCATGGTGGTTCTCAGTTTCAGCATAATTCACACCCTACTGCCACCCGAAGAACAGTGGCTTCATCAGCATCATCACCGGCTCCTAGGAATGTTGACAAGCATGCTCCCCTGCTGCTGGAAGTACTTCTAACCCCACGGCTGTACCATCATCTCAAAGCCAAGATATTGAGTGTTGGAAATGCAAAGGGCATGGTCACATTTCTTCTGAATGTCAAAACAAGAGAGTTCTATTTATCAATGAACAAGGTGAATGGGAATTTGAGAGTGAACATGAAGATAGTGGAGCACCGGGTGATCATGAGGATGAAGATGGTGAGAAGAGTGCTTGTGATATTCAGGCCTACATGGGAGATTGCTTTGTTTCTCGTCATGTGCTTAGTGTCAATGCAACTAGAGAAGAGAAAGGGCAGTGACATAATATTTTTCACACCTGTGGCAGCATCAAGGAGAAGTTTTGTAGAATTATTGTTGACAATGGCAGCTACAACAACATTGCAAGTTTAGATTTAGTAGAGAATTTGGGACTGAAACAAATAAAGGTATCCAAGTCCATATAAGATGCAATGGCTCAATGATTGTGGTACACTTTGAGTAAGCAACATAGTCACCATTCAATTTTCCATTGGGAAGTACCAAGATCAAGTGGAATGTGATGTGGTGCCAATGCAAGCATGCCAACTGCTATTGGAAAGACCTTTGTTGTATGATTGTGATGTGCAAATCTGCGGCCGTGCTAATCATTTCTCGTTCCAATACGAGGGAGAGCGCATATCTTTGCTTCCTTTGACACCCGAAGAAATATTGATGGATGATCTGAAAAAGAAAGAGAGAGTGAGTGAGAAACATTTGAGTGACATCCACCAACATAGTGAGTGAGAGAATCCAAAGCCAAATGAAATCCCACAGCTTAAATTGACCAAGACATTGGAAAAATTGGGGTTAGTTATGATGGCTAGGAAAAGGGACATGAGAGAGTTGAGAGAACCCAATTCCGTGTTCTTTGTACTTTTGTACAAAGACAACTTTCTTTCTACTAACAACTTATCATCTACCAGTCCTAGTGTTGTTGTTTAGATTTTGCAGGGGTATGAAGATGTGTTTCCCGAGGAAATACCACCAGGGCTCGCACCACAAAGAGGCATTGAACACCAAATTGATTTGGTTCCAGGAGCCCCATTGCTGAACCGACCACCATACCGCACAAACCAAGAGGAAACCAAGGAGATTCAACGACAAGTTGAAGGCTTACTAAACTAAGGTTATGTAAGGGAAAGTGTCGTAGATTTGTCACGGCGGATGTCCTCGTGAAAAGGACTTAGTCGTGAGGCCAACACATCTACGTAGTAGCTTGAGAGGGGTTGAGTGGGACGAGAGACACGAGGGTTTTTACCCAGGTTCGGCCCCTCACGGTGGAGGTAAAAGCCTACATCCTGCTTCAATGGTGATGCTCACGATTACAAGGGCAATGATCCGCTACCTCTGTCTCAAGAGCTATTGACTTGTCTGCCTAAAACTTGTCCCCCTTGGGGTGCCTGCCCCTCCTTATATAGTTGGAGGGGTGGGTTACATGTAGAGTCCTAATAGGACTAGAATTACTCTACTACAAGTGGAGTCCTAGTCTTGCTTCCTTTGTAAGGGAATATTCCTTATGTCTTTCCTCTTAAACCGGCCTAACGTAACATGAGCCGGCCTTCTATGAGCCGCCTTCTGGGCCACCAGGTCTTGTCGCTCCTCTGACCTGCCCTGCCGGGTCACCAATGAGTCACCGGGCCCGGCCGGGTCATCAGTGAGTGGAGAGATCTGGGTGGGTCACTTAGTGAGTCGCCAAGTCAGGCCGGGTCATACTTCCGGCCAGGTCATACCACGAGGTATATCCCCGCGTTGATCGGCTACCCTAGAGAGTCTTTTCCCTGATCCGTTGATTGGGGTTTTTCTCTCTCGGTGAACGATTGATCGGTGTTATTTTTCTTTGGTTTTCCGATCTAAGATCGATTTGCGTCGCCCGCCGCCGTTCGCCGTCTACAACGTGTGTTTGCTTCATCGACATCTTCATCATCTTCAGGCTGGATTGTGCATCGGGCATCACGGCTATCTCATGAGCGCACTGATCCGGCGGCCGCACGACGCGAGTCCAGCGGCCACTCACGCGCCAAGCGCCGCTGCTCCGTGCTCACACACCTTGCTTCCTCTATGGGTGTGGCTGCACGTGTGCCTAGCGGTGTGTTATGGTTGCTGATGCATGGACGCGACCGTCGGCCTCTTGCGCAAAGCGTGTCCTTGCCTGGTTGCACGTGCCCGCACAGTGTGGCTGCACGATGCACCGCGTGGGCATCTGCATCGCTGACCGAGATCACCTGCGTGTCCAAGATCTGTCCTATCCACGCCGCGTTGCTGACCTGATCAGTATGTTTGCATGCGCCTCTACAGATCCTTTGAAGACTGTCTTCGAGTTCGACACGCCTCACTGATCGAGCAACGGGCTGCCGCTACGTCGCCCCATCGGGCCGCAGCGCCGCCGCCCCATGGTTCTTCTCCCGGCTGCACCGACCCTCGCGCCGCCGTTGCGTCACCCTGTCGGGTCGTAGCGAGCGTGGCACACGGTCCATGCCGCCGTCCTGAGGCCGTTCCCGTGGTTGCACCACCTCGTGTGCTGCCGCTGCGTTGCCCCTTCGGGCTGTAGTGCCGCGGCCCATGGTCAACCGCCGCACCGAGGCCGTCCGCTCCAGGCGTCCCCAAGGCTGCACCGACCATAGTGCTGCCGGTGCGTCGCCCCGTCGGGCCGTAGCAAGGATGGCACGCGATCCCTGCAAACCGCCCTGAGGTCTTCCCCGTCGTCGCCCCAACCTGCCCACTGTCGTTGCGTCGCCCTTCGGGCCGAAACGCTGCGGCCCGCGGTCCACCGAAGTCCATGTGCGTTTACTTCCACGTGATATATGCTGCGCTGCCTCCCTTGGCGCAGGAATGTCACCGTCCGCGCCGGTCTTCATCACGCTGTTGGGTTCATTATCGCCTACTTCGAGCACCGCCATCCCGCTCCTTCTCTAGCCGCCGCTGCTGCCTCCTTAGGCCGCCGCCGCCGCTGCTCTTCTTCCGTGGCTCCACGACGACTACCTCGACATCGGTGACCCCCAACTCGACACCGACCACAGCATTCTTCGCACGGCTACCTCGACTATGGCTACACCACCTACGCTCTTGGCTACCTTGACAAACGGCACAAGGGCTACCGCCTTGCTTGAGCAACCTCGTCGGTTTCCACTCCAGCCACGACTTCGCGATGCATCGACCGTTACGACTGTGGGGGGTGTCCGTTGGCTTACCTTCGGATTATTCTCCGTTCTCACCATCTGCGTCACTACCGTTGTGACTGCGGGGGGATGTTGAGTATCGT
This sequence comes from Aegilops tauschii subsp. strangulata, assembly GCF_002575655.3. Classification (NCBI taxonomy): domain Eukaryota; kingdom Viridiplantae; phylum Streptophyta; class Magnoliopsida; order Poales; family Poaceae; genus Aegilops; species Aegilops tauschii. The sequence goes on from NC_053039.3 coordinate 176,131,429, forward strand.
GATTATTAGGAAAGCTAGGATGGCGTAGGATATTATTCTACCTTGCCTTGTACTCAAAGATGATCATGTACTCCTATATATATGCCCATGAGGCTCAAGCAATACAACAAACTATTCCACCAAATCCTTCTCTCCCTTATAACATTGACAGAGGCAAGGCCAGCTCGACGGGGACCCTCGTGTAGGGGTGGCGCACCCGCTGCAGTTGACACGAGCGGCGGCTCAGAACAGCAGGGCAGCTTGCGGCAGTCCGCGCGCCGAAGGCAGCTTGCGGCAGAAAAAACGGTGGGTCGCAGTAGGAGTGGACGGCTTGGCACAGAACCATAGCGAAAGCAGAGGTGGCTCAGTGCTTCACCGCGGTGGCGGCTCACCACGAGGGCTGTGGTGGCTCACCGCAGTGGCGGCTCGGCGAGGCGGCAGCGCCTTGTTACTTGAAGGAGGATGGTTCAAGGCGGAGTTGGCGGGTTGAAGAGGTGTGGCCAAATCGGCGGCTGACGGTGCAATAGAGGAGGCCGGCGACACGCTGTCGGGCCTGAGACGGCGATGGTTTGCGGCAGTGGTGAGCCAGGACGGTGTGGCGATTCAGTGGAGGTGTCTTCAAAGCCGTGGTGGCGACTTGGCCGCGTGGGCGAGGGCGGTCTGACGGCGGGTCAAGGCAGGCCCACGACAGTGGTTTTGACGGAGGTGACCCGACGCGGGGACGACCCGGCGGAGCTGACGTTTTACTGCTGCGGCTCACGGAAAACTGCGGCGGCTTTGAAACAGGGGGACGAGAGTTGGATTCGGATGGCACCGCTGTAGGCTAAACGTAGTTTGAGGTTGGCGGCTCAGCAGGAAGCCAGTTTAAAGATAGCGGGTGGAGGCAGCTTGCGGTGATGCAAGGCAGAGGTGAGGTGGCCCAAAGCAAAGGTCGGGGCGGCTCAGTAGAGACGGCGGCTCGAGGCCTACTCGAGACTCGGAAGACAGGCACAACGGCGGAGCTCCCAAGGGCTTAGGCAGGTCAAGGCCACGGTGGCTTGAAGACGGAGGTCGGCGACTCACGGCGTGCAGACAAGCGGTGGCGCTCAGGCACGGTGAAGAGATGTTGTAGCCCGTGGCCGGCAGGCGCTTCAGGAGGAGCACGGAGGCAGCGAGCTGAGGCCGCATGGCCGCGGCGGCTCAGGCTCGGCCCGACGGAAATCGGTGAAGCGTGGCTGGTTCGATGGCGGAGACCGAGTCTTCTGTCCCAATCCTTTTCCGGGTCGTGGCCCTTTTCCTTCGTCTTCTATTTTTTTGCTTGATCTTCACGTGGGTAGATGGGTCTCTGTACATAGGTTGGTTTCTTTTTTCCCCCTGTAAACCGGACAAGTAGCAGAAGTTGATCTACGCCAATTAGTCTCGGATTAGTACCAGCAGCAGACATCGATCTATTGGATTGACCAATCGCCACAGACACGTGTGGCGGCGCATAAGCTGAAACCCGAGCTTCTCTTGAACTCGATCTTCTAAACTTCGTTTCAACGGCTCGTTGACGGTGTAAATCCTTCCATGCTAGTGGCAGAAAACTTCTCAGCTAACACATGAAATATGTGGTTGAGGTGAAGCTTTCAGTGCCGGTTCTTCATCATCTCGATGATTGCGTGCATCTCGATCCAAAAAGAGATCCCTCCTAGAACACAAACCACCGTGCGCTTTCCCCACGGTGGGCACCAACTGTCATATATTTGTTACGGCAGATGTCCTCTTGAAAAGGACTTAGTCGCGAGGCCAACGCATCTGCGTAGTAGCTTGAGAGGGGTTGAGTGGGACGAGAGACGCGAGGGTTTTTACCCAGGTTCAGCCCCTCACTGTGGAGGTAAAAGCCTACATCCTGCTTCATTGATATTCATCATGGTGATGCTCACGATTACAAGGGCGATGATCCACTACCTCTGTCTCGAGAGCTATTGACTTGTCTGCCTAAAACTTGTCCCCCTTGGGGTGCCCTGCCCCTCCTTATATAGTTGGAGGGGCGGGTTACATGTGGAGTCCTAATAGGACTAGGATTACTCTATTACAAGCAGAGTCCTAGTCTTGCTTCCTTTGTAAGGGAATATTCCTTATGTCTTTCCTCTTAAACCGGCCTAACGTAACATGAGCCGGCATTCTATGAGCCGCCTTCTGGGCCACCAGGTCTTGTCGCTCTTCAGACCTGCCATGCCGGGTCACCAATGAGTCACCGGGCCCAGCCGGGTCATCAGTGAGTGGAGAGATCCGGGCGGGTCACTTAGTGAGTCGCCAAGTCAGGCCGGGTCATACTTCCGGACGGGTCATACCGCGGGGTATATCCCCGATAGAAAGTCTCTCTCCTTATGCTATACCCGTTGTCTTAGTACCAAAAAAAGATGGATTCCAGATGTGCTATGATTGTAGGCCTATTAACAACATCACCATGAGGTATAGGCACCCCATACCTAGGCTTGATGATATGCTTGATGAACTTAGTGGCGTCACCATCTTTTCTAAAATTGACTTGTGAAGTGGCTACCACCAAATTAGAATGAGAGAGGGTGATGAATGGAAAACTGCTTTCAAAACAAAATCTGGTTTGTATGAGTGGTTAGTTACACTATTTGGATTGACAAATGCACCTAGTACCTTCATGAGATTAATGAATCATGTGCTTAGAATGTTCATTGGCAAGTTTTTGGTTGTTTAATTGATGACATCCTAATTTATAACAAAACTTTGGATGAACATGTTGAACACATCCGGTGTGTGCATTCTGTCCTAAGAGAGGAGAGATTGTATGCTAATAAGGAAAAGTGCACATTTTGCACAGACAACATAGTGTTTCTTGGCTTTGTTGTTTCCGGTAAAGGTGTGGAGGTAGATGAGGAGAAGGTCAAAGCCATCCGTGGGTAGATGCCTCCACGAAATCTAAGCCAAGTACGAAGCTTTCTTGGCCTTGCTGGATTCTACCGTCAGTTTGTGAAGGACTTCAACACCATTGCTGCCCCAATGAATGAGCTAACCAAGAAATATGTTCCCTTCAAGTGGGGAAATGCACAAGAGAAGGTCTTCCAAGAGCTGAAAGAAAATTTGACATCTGCACCACTACTTGCACTACCCAACTTTGGCAAGACTTTTGAAATTGAATGTGACACAAGTGGTGTTGGTATCGGAGGCGTACTAATGCAAGAAGGCAGGCCTATTGCATATTTTAGTGAGAAGCTAAGTGGTCCAACTCTAAATTACTCGGTTTATGACAAAGAATTATATACACTTGTGAGATCTTTGGAAACATGGCAACATTATTTGTGGCCTAAATAATTTGTGATACATTTCGACCATGAATCTTTAAAGCACCTTAGGGATCAACAAAAATTTAACCGTAGACATGCAAAATGGAGTGAATTCATAGAATCTTTTCCCTATATTGTCAAGTACAAGAAAGAGAAAGATAATGTTGTTGCCGATGCTTTGTCTAGACGCCATATTTCACTCTCACAACCTGATACTAAATTTTTTTGGGTTGCAAAGCATCAAAGAATTGTATGCCAATGGCCCATATTTTGCTGAACCACACTCAAAGTCTAGCGAGGGGAAAGGTTGGGAAATGTTTCACTTGCATGACAGATTCTTGTTTCGAGCTAACAAATTGTGCATCCCAAATTGCTCTGTTCGTTTGTTGCTTTTGCAGGAGGCTCATGCTGGTGGTCTCATGGGACATTTTGGAGCAAAGAAAACTGAGAGTGTGTTGATTGACCATTTCTTTTGGCCAAGGATGAGGCGTGATGTTGAGCGCTACGTGCTATGTTGTGAGATCTGCCGTAAAGCTAAGTCATGCTTAAACCCTCATGGACTTTATACGCCTTTAACAATTCCTAGTACACCTTGGGTGATAGAGGCAAAGGTGTCCCGTCTTTCGATGAGATGGTAACTATTGTTTCGGAGGAGTATACTTTGGCGATCCGACTACGAACGTGCGAGGTCGTCGCGCCTTGGCAACCGTAAACCAATTCTGAGAGGTTATTGACCACGCCGGAGCACGGTCAACATGACCATGAAGGTCTATTTCCTGCAAGCAAACGAAGAACAAGCAAGAAACTAAGATTGCAATCTAGATATTGCGAATATAAGATGAAAGCTTTATTGATCAAGGTGGGGTTCTATGACGTCTTGGTCTGGTCGTTGAACACAAACGAAGTACGCGAAGTTGCAGCTATGGCAAACTTTTTATCTAAACAAAACCCAGAGTCTAAACGGCGCCCTAAGGGCTGTATATATGGAGGAAGAGGGGGGGGGGATTTTGTGGCCCTTGAAGGAGGGGTTGAAAACCAACCCTAACTCTTGTTTCCCCACACATACGTACTCTAAAAATAGCCTATACTCAAGTATTTCGAAATTACATGGGCCTGGCCAAATAATAAGGCGATGCAACACCTATAATCGCCTCTGGACGAAATTTAGGAAGTGGCATGTTGTATATTTCATCCAAGCCTTCATGCACTCATTATGGTGGCTTCAAAGTCATGAAATCATCACTTGAAACTCCACTCTTGTTCCCCTGGTGCATGCCATCATCTCCATGCTTGAACTTGCTTCAAGGTTCATCTTTCTTGTCCAAGCTAGGCCCTTCATTTGTAAGCAAAACAAATGTATCCAATTTAGGCAGCATCTTATTCTCATGAACATTAGAATCGTTACCTAGAAATGAAAGTACCTGGAAATTCAATTGGCGTGCGCGAGCTCTAGTAATTGGTCTAGTATGTATAGCATCAGGGGCTGTGGGTGTAACAATGGTATCGATGGCCTCATCATACTCCCCTTCTTGAAATGAAGTCATCCTCGATGGAAGCTCATGTTCCTCACCCAAGTAAGGCTTCAAATCTGCAATGTTAAAAGTGGGACTAACCCCAAAATCTGCAGGCAGCTCAAGTTTACATGCATCATCATTTATTTTCTCTAACACCTTAAACGGACCATCAACACGTGGCATTAGCTTTGATTTCCGTAAATCAGGAAATCTATCCTTACGCAAATGTAACCAAACAAGATCTCCAAGTGCAAACACAACATGTTTTCTACCCTTATCTCCAGCAAGTTCATGTTTAGCATTCATACGCTCAATGTTCTCCTTAGTTAACTCATGCATTTTTAAGACCAATTCAGCACGTTGCTTAGCATAAAAAATAACCTTCTCCGAAGATGGAAGAGGCAACAAATCAATAGGTGCACGAGGTAGGAAACCATACACAATTTCAAAAGGGCACATCTTAGTAGTAGAATGCAGGGAACGATTATAAGCAAATTCAATATGAGGCAAGCATTCTTCCCACATTTTCTTGTTATTCTTCAAAATAGCCCTAAGCATAGTAGACAAAGTTCTATTGACTACTTTAGTTTGTCCATCAGTTTGGGGGTGACAAGTAGTACTAAACCGTAGTTTAGTCCCCAACTTAGCCCATAAACATCTCCAAAAGTGGCTAAGAAATTTAGTATCACGATCTGAAACAATAGTATTTGGCACACCATGCAAGCGAATAATTTCACGAAAGAATAAATCAGCAACATTAGCAGCATCATCGCTTTTATGACATGGTATAAAGTGTGTCACTTTCAAGAACCTATCCACAACAACAAATATGCTATCCCTCCCCTTCTTTGTTCAAGGTAAACCCAAAACAAAGTCCATAGATATATCCTCCCATGGAACACTAGGTACACGCAAAGGCATATATAAACCATGAGGATTGAGTCGTGACTTAGCTTTTTGACATGTAGTGCAGCGAGCAACAAAGCGCTCAACATCCAGTCTCATCTTTTGGCCAAAAGAAATGTGTAGCAAGTACACCCTGCATCTTCTTCATGCCAAAGTGTCCCATTTATCCTCCTCCATGCGCCTCCTGCAACAACAAAAGACGAACAGAGCTAGCTGGAATGCATGGCTTGTTAGCATGGAACACAAATCCATCACTAATGATGAACTTGTTCCATGTTCTCCCTTCTTTATAATTATGCAATACATCTTTAAATTCAGGATCATGCACATTGATCTTTGATGGTCTCCGAACCAAATATTTTAAAATCAAGTTGTGGAAGCATAGTATAACGACGAGACAATGCATCATCAATAACATTTTCTTTACCATTCTTGTGTTTAATAACATAAGGGAAAGTCTCAATGAATTCAACCCATTTAGCATGTCTACGGTTCAGTTTCGTTGGACTTTAATATGTTACAAAGATTTATGATCAGAATGAATAACAAATTCTTTGGGTCATAAATAATGTTGCCATGTTTCCAAAGTCCGAACAAAAGCATAATATTCCTTATCATAAGTATAATAATTCAGACTAGGCCCACTCAATTTTTCAGAAAAGTATGCAACAGGTTTACCATTTTGTAATAATGCACCTCCTAATCCAATCCGACTAGCATCACATTCAAGCTCAAAAGTCTTATTAGAATCAGCAAGTTGGAGTAGAGGAGCACCTGACCTCAAGATGAAGATGCCAGGAACCAAGGGCATTATCACGATCAGTGGCGACTATGAGAAGTCGTCCGCCTGTGCTGCAGCCAGCAGTCGGCTGGCTGAGTCCCTCGTGATCGCGGCTGAGAAGAAGCTCCTGGAACGGGTGGTGTCCATGGTCGGCAAGCAGCCGGACCTGTCACCATAGCCGAAAGAGTCACAGACTGAGGGCTCCTTCAAGCCAGCCAAAGAGACAAAGAAGATTCCCTTGGACCCTGAGCACCCGGAGAGGCATGCTGTCATATGTGCCAACCTTGATAGCAAATAGGAAAGCGAGCTCATTGATTTCCTCCGTGAGAATCGGGACATCTTTGCATGGTCCCCCAAAGACATGCCGGGTGTTCCGACGGATTTCGCCGAGCACAAGCTACACGTCAGAGCAGATGCCAAGCCAGTCAAGCAACCCCTCCGCCGACTGTCGTAGGAGAAGAGAAGAAATGTTGGAGAAGAGATCGCCCGCCTATTGGTAGCCGGCTTCATCATGGAAGGTTTCTTCCCAGGGTGGCTCGCCAACCTAGTCCTTGTACTAAAGAAAAAAAACAAGTGGCGCATGTGCATACACCAGTCTCAACAAAGCCTGCCCCAAGGATCTGTTTGCATTACCCCGGATTGACCAAGTGATAGACTCCACAGCCGGATGCGAGCTGCTGAGTTTCTTGGATGCCTACTCAGGTTACCACCAGATCAAGTTGAACCCGGCAGACCGCCTGAAGACCGCCTTCATCACACCATTTGGAGCCTTCTGCTACCTGACCATGACATTCGGCCTGAGAAATTCCGGTGCCACGTTTCAGCGTTGCATGCAGAAGTGCCTCCTCAAACAGCTCGGCAGAAATGCCCATGTCTATGTAGACGATATTGTGGTAAAGACGGAGAAGCGCGGTACCCTCTTGGAAGATCTCAAGGAAACTTTTGAAAACCTGCGCCGGTTTCAGATCAAGCTCAACCTAGAGAAATGCGTCTTTGGAGTACCAGCAGGCCAGCTCCTTGGCTTCCTAGTCTCAGAGCGCGGCATAGAGTGCAACCCTGTGAAGATCAAGGCCATCGAGAGGATGGAGAAACCCACCCGACTGAGAGACGTCTAGAAGTTCACCGGCTGTTTGGCATCCATCAGCCGTTTCATCAGTCGGCTGGGCGAGAAGGCTCTTCCCCTGTACCAGCTCATGAAGAAGACCACTCATTTCGAGTGGAATGACAAGGCGGACGAAGCTTTTCTCCAGTTAAAGAAGATGTTGACCACGCCGCCTGTCTTGGCGGCTCCGACTGCTAAAGAGCCCATGGACCTCTACATCGCTGCCACCAGCCGGGTGGTCAACACAGTCATTGTGGTAGAGTGCCCAGAAGACGGCAGAGCACAGCCAGTCCATAGGCCTGTGTATTATCTGAGCGAGGTGCTGTCAACCTCGAAGCAGAACTACCCTCACTACCAGAAGATGTGCCACGGTGTGCACTTTGCCGCTAAGAAACTGAAGCCATACGTTCAAGAGCACCCAATCACGGTTGTCTACACTGCCCCACTTGCCGAGATCATTGGAAACATAGATGCATCTGGCCGAGTGGCCAAATGGGCCATCGAGTTGGCCCCGTACACCATCTTCTACCAGCCGCGCACCGCCATCAAGTCCTAAGCACTGGCCGACTTCCTTGTCGACTGGGCCGAGACCCAGTACCTGCCGCCAGCCCCGGACTCCACTCATTGGCGAATGCACTTTGACGGCTCGAAGATGCGCACCGGTTTGGGAGCCGGCGTTGTTCTCACCTCTCCCAAAGGCGACAAGCTCAGATACACATTGCAAATCCACTTTGCTACCTCCAACAATGTAGCCGAGTATGAAGCACTAATGCACGGCCTCCGGTTGGCCAAAGAGATCGGCATCCGCCGGATCCTGTGCTACGACAACTCTGACTTGGTGGTCCAACAGTCGTCTGGCGACTGGGACACCAAGGATGCAAACATGGCAAGCTACCGCTTCCTCGTCCAGCAACTCAGCGGATACTTTGAATGGTGTGAGTTCCTCCACGTGCCAAGAAACGGCAACGAGCAGGCAGACGCCTTGGCAGGGATCAGCTCCACCCGTCAAGCAATATCAGCCGGCGTTTCCTGTCAGCGCCTCCGCAAGCCGTTGATCAAGCCTTCTCCAGAATCGGAGTCCATCTTCGTGCCGACTGCTCCCAAAGCAGTCGGATCGAACTCGGGGGCTGCAGCAGCCGGCACTGGGACTTCGGCAAGCGGCACGGGGACTGCAGCAGTCGTACCCGGCCCGGGGACTTCACAACCCGGCCCGGGGACTTCACCAAGCGGCTCGGGGACTGCAGCAGTCGCACCCGGACCGGGACTTCACAACCCGGCCAGGGGGCTGCAGCAGTCGGCCCGGAGATTTCAACGATGCAGCAGGTGGCAACCAACTCCAACCTGCCACCTCCCAGCCCAACTGCCCTAGTACAGGTGGCTGTAGTGGCAGTAGAAGAAATTCAAGCACCATCATGGGCAGAGCCCATTCTCAAGTTTCTGGTGAACAGAGAGCTGCCGACCGATGAGATCTCGGCCCGGCAAGTACAACGCCGATCAGGAGCCTACACAATAGTAAACAGAGAGCTCGTCAGACGCAGCTTGACTGGAGTCTTCTAGTGCTGCGTAGAACCAGAGAAGGGCCAAGCAATCCTCAGAGATATCCACCAAGGCGAGTGTGGCCACCACGTGGCTTCCAGATCTCTTGTCGCCAAAGCTTTCCGCCATGGTTTCTTCTGGTTGACTGCTTTGGAGGACGCCAAGGAGTTGGTCAAGCATTGCAAAGGGTGTCAAAAGTTCAGCTCCCAGCAGCGTCTACCGGCCTCTGCACTCAAGACCATCCCCCTGGCTTGGACTTTTGCCGTCTGGGGGTTGGATATGGTGGGACCATTCAAGACAGCACGCGGCGGCATGACCCACCTGCTCGTCGCCGTGGACAAGTTCACCAAGTGGATTGAAGCAAAGCCAATCAAGAATTTGAATGGTCCGACTGCTGTGACCTTCACCGCAGACATCACCACCCGGTACGGAGTACCGCACAGCATCATCACCGACAATGGCACAAACTTTGCCAAAGGAGCCTTGTCCCGTTTCTACGCGACGCAGGGCATCCGACTGGACTTAGCGTCCGTTGCCCATCCGCAGTCAAACGACCAAGTCGAGTGAGAAAACGGCCTCATCCTCTCCGGCATCAAGCCCCGACTGGTCGAGCCACTGGAGCGGTCGGTCAGCTGCTAGATCGACATGCTTCGGCCGTCCTTTGGAGCATCCGCACCACTCCGAGCAAGTCAACCAGCTTCACTCCATTCTTCCTCATGTACGGTGCTGAGGCCGTCATCCCAACTGACATTGAGTTTGACTCACTTCACCTCACCATGTACACGGAGGCGGAGGCGCGAGAAGATGGCGTCGACCTGCTGGAAGAGGGCCGGCTGTTGGCACTCAGCCGGTCCGCCATCTACCAGCAGAGTCTGTGCCGCTACCACAGTCGGAAGGTCAAGCCAAGGTCCTTCCAAGAGGGAGACCTTGTGCTCCAGCTGATCCAGCGAACAGCTGGCCAACACAAGCTCTCGGCCCCTTGGAAGGCCCCTTCATCGTCAGCAAAGCATTGGGCAACGACTCCTACTACCTCATCGACGCGCAGAAGCCCAGAGCACGCAAGAGAGACGATTCGGGCAAGGAGTCGGAGTGCCCATGGAACGCAAATCTCCTCCGAAGGATTTATAGTTGATTCAGTATGTACCACGCTACCTTTTGTATTAAGTACAAGACATCGGGCCCCTCGAGGAACGCTCGAGGGCTACCCCTTTTTTATCTATATGATAAGTTCTATGCCTATGAGTATGGTATTTCATCATTCTGCCTGGCACCGGGTTCGACCAGTCGGCCCGGGGGCTTCCCGGCTTGTACTATGAGAATGCTACCTGCAGTCGGAGAAGTGTGTGCCGGCACCTAAGCCCTCTCTTGCCACAAGCCGCAGCTTGCAGAGCGACTATCCGGCCGGCAAGAGTTAAAGGCAGGAAACGGTGCCCACACGAAAAATGGCTAAGGACTAAAGCATTTTCATAGGCCGAGCCGGCTCCTCGCCTTGCCGACCAACTGCTGAGTAGCCGGCCGGCCGGTTTCTAACTTAAATTTGCTACACTCTACCAATGGCTAAAGTACTTGCCTTCCCAAAAATGGACAAGTACTTGACCCAGCCACAGACCGCAGAGCGGCTGTCCGGCTGGCAAGACGGTAGCCAAGGGAAGGCGGCAAAGGAAAAGCCAAAAGAGTAGAAAAGCAAGACAAGTCGGAAATCGGCAAAAGACAATTTTTTACAGCAAAAAGGCCCTTGGCCAGTATTCAACAGAGTTTGAATACACCCCCAGCGGGTGGAACTGCGTGGACTTAACAATCTTTATTCAAGCGGTTACAAAACAGGAAAAGGAAAGATAACTCGGCCGCCTAGGCCAGAGGAGCAGCAGCCGGATCGGAGGGCCCGGCGGAGGTAGAGGCTCCGGGTGGTGGAGCGGCTGCCTGGTGGGTCTTGGCCTGGTCAGCGTCGGCAGCAGTCGGTTCGCCGGCGCTTCGCCCGTTGGTCGAGACTTGGTCAGGTCGAGGCTGGCCATTGTCTTCACCATCCGGCGCATCGTCTTCGCTGTCCTCATCCTCATCCTCCTCCTCCTCGCCCTCATCGCTGGAGGTGATCTCCTCCACCGAGTCCTCACCGCCTTCCGGGTTCAGCCCGAACCACTTGGGCAACACCTCGGCGCCCGCTTCGTCTAGCTCGGGGAGGAAGACGCTGGTGTCCGTGTACTCAGCAATCGCCGCGGCGCAGTGATAGAGTTGGGCACCACCGCCTCCAACTCCTCGCCGGCCTCAGCACGAAGACTGGCCAGCTGGTCCATGTTCAGCCAGGGTACCACCCCTTGACGAACTCTAGGGCTCGCCGTGCACCTGCCCGAGCGGAGGAGCCTTTCCACGCCTCGAAGCGGCCAATGGCCACCTCTAAACAGTCGGAGGTCCAGCTGGCGGTGCACAAAATGGGAGTGCCTGGCCAGAGGACGGAGACCACCTAGGCTCCAGCCTGCTAGAGACGGCGGAGAGCCCGATGCGTTTGCTGGAGACGAGCTTGGATGGCAAGCATCTGCTCGGCAAGGGTCCGAGGGGCATTGGGCGCGATTGTCGCGCCAGCCAGCCTCCGCTCGTTGCGATGAGCCTCGGTGGCCTGACCGGCGGCAACGGAGTAGCCAGGAAAATACTCTGCGCAAGGGGAGAAGAAAAAAGTGAGAAGTCGGAGGCCGGCTTGCAGGACCAACCGGCAGGAAGAAGAAGGAAAAGATCAACCTACCATCGACCATGTCCTCGACGTCGCCGAAGCTGGACGACAGGGCCTTCTCCTTCTCAACCTAGTTCGAGCGCTGAGTCTCGAACTCGGCCTGAAGGGCCTCCTCCGCGTCCTTGAGCTTCTGCAGCTCTGCCTGGTGCTTGTACGCCTGGTCAGCCAGCTGCTTGGCCAGACGGTCTCGCTCCTGCTCCATCTTGAGGCGCTCCTCCTCCTTAGCATGCAGTGCGGTCTGAGCTTCGCCCATTTGCTACCGCAAGGTGGCATTGGCTCCTGCAGAAGACGAGGGTAAGAAGAGGTCAACAAATCAACAATGAAAGAAGTAGTTGCCGGAAGATCTGACCCGACTGCTCAGCAGTTGGCCCAAATCTCGGGGGCTACACCCCGCAGGTGCGCTGGCGCGCCCCCACGAGACTAAGGATTGAGCAATTCAATGAAAGAAATAAGAAGTAGTTGCCAGAAGATCCGACTCGACTGCTCAGCAGTCGGCCCGAATCTCGGGGGCTACACCTCGCGGGTGCGCTGGCGCGCCCCCGCGAGAATAAAAGAGCGGAGTGCTTACTCCGGCTGTCGGTCAGCTCGGCGGTCTGCTTGTCCAGCTCTTGGACGTGGGAGTTGTAGGCGGCCGCACGAATGTTGTGGTAGTCCTACAACAGAATCAACAGAAGAGAAGAAAGGGTCAGCACTCAGAGTTTTCCTTTAAGTTCCAAGCCGCCTACTCAGCAGCCGGCCCGAAACTCGGGGGCTACACCCAATGGGTGCGCTGGCGCGCCCCCACAGAAGATTGCAAGAAATTGAAACCGAAGCACAAGGAGCATACCCGGATGGCGGCTCGCGACGCCAGGAACTTCTGCGTATAGTCCTTGAGGGCGTCGCCTTGGGCCTGAAGTAGGGAGTAGACCTCGTGCGCAGCCTTGTTCAGGACGCTCGTCACGCCCCCAGTCGTCCACTCCTACGGGACGGCACTAGTGGCCTCCGCTTCTAGGGCCAACGAGCTCGAGGCTCCGATCTCTTGAGGGCGCGGCGCCGAAGTCGCCTTGGCCGCACGCCGACACATTGGAGTGCGGGCCACAGGGGTCGCCCCTACCACCAACCCGCCACCGACTTGAGGCGCCTGTGCCGCGTTAGGCTGACTACCCTGGGTCTCGGCAGCCGGCGTCTGCTGGGGGATCTCCGCCTTGGGAATGACGGCTTCGCCGCCCTCCCTCTCCATGACCGGATGGTCGTTGCCGGCCGCTCCAGTCGGCACTAAGACCTCTGACGCCGGCGGCATGGAGCGCAGCGAGATGACCACCTGTGGAGCCTGGCCACCCACGGCTCCTCCTGCTCGTGCCTTGGCGGCCGAGTCAGCCTGGGCCTTGGTCGCCTCCTCCTCCTGGGCCTTGGCCGCGGCGTCAGCCTGGGCCTTGGCTGCCGCGTCCTCCTCCTCCTGCGCCACCTTGGCCACGTCCGCCTTCGCCCGCTCCGCCCTCTCCTTCTCCTCGCGCGCCTCCCGCGCGTTCTTCTCTATCGCCTCCAGAAGGTCGACCGCTCAAGAGAGAGCAGGGCCCTGTTCACACAAAACCAGAAAAATTCAGAAAGAAGTTTGTGAAAAAGGAACAAAGGAAGACATCAGGAAAGATGTATTCTAATGCGGACACCATCGGCGGCTGCTTCGGGGCCCTCTGATACCGGGCTGCCTTCACGGCGGCCTCCTCCCGCCTGGTCTCCGCGGCCGAGCCCTTGGGCTTCTTCGGCCGGCCGCCTTGCAGCTGCGTGCCGGCTCGACGCTTCAGTGCGCCGCCTGGTGCGGGAGGCGCCGCTGAGGAGCTCGCCCTGCCCTGTTGGCAACCGGCTGGCGGCGCGGCTCGGCCTCCTCCTCGTCGTCATCTAGCCAGGTCTCAATGCCGCCTCCTCCACTGGAGCCGCCTGCCCTGTCGCCACCGCCCGTGGCGTCGTCTTCCAAGGCGGCCGCCCCCAAATCGGGGTCGTCCGCGTCGCTCACCGCTCGGTCCAACAGGTACTCCTGGCCGTGTGCTGGGGCGTCGGCTGCCTGCTCGGTCATGAGGAGCTGCGACACGTCCAACTGGTCAGACGACAAAGCAGAACTCGGCAAAAGAAGAAAAGATCAAGAAAGAAAGGGGAGTCGGGAGCTTACGGCAGGAGGCGGATGCGCACGGGAGTATGGCCGCTTGCCGTACTACCAATCCGACTCCAAGAGCTTGAGGTTTGCGATCTCATCCACCATACGGGCCACCTCTGTGGCCGGCATCTCTTGGGTGGACAGTCGGCATGGGTCTCGGTGCCCACTCATCTGACTGATCATGTGAGGCCGGCCCTGGAGAGGGAGAACCCGGCGCACCACGAAGGCGGTCAACAAGTCGGACGCCTGGAGCCCCTCCAAGTCCGTCATCTCCTTAAGCCTGGCGACGACGGTGGTAGAGGCGGGCGACACGTGCTTCAGCTTGAAGGCCCAGTTGGTGCATGGCTCGGCCAGTGGGTCGGCTTCGTAGACCGGCAGGTTGACGAAGTCCAACGCCAGGTTGACGTTCTTCATGGAGAAGTATGACTTCTGCCACATCTTCATGGACTAGGTCAAGGTGATGGACAGGAAGCAATTGCCGGCTCCTGGGCGCTGTACCGCGATGAAGGCGCCACACTGGGCCGCCTCCTCCTTGGCGGAGACGCCGAGCTTGGTGTAGAATAACTCCCCCCACAGCTCGAGTGTGGGGAGGACGCTGAGGTAGCCTTCACACGGAGTGACGAAGGCCAACAGCAGCACCATCGTGTTTGGTGTGAGGTGGTGCAGCTGGAGATGGTAGAATTGGAGAATGGAGCAGAGGAAGCCGCTCGCTGGCAGGCCAAAGCCCCGGAGGAAGTGCGAGCGGAACATGACGCGCTCGCCTTCCTCCAGCACCGGCGAGATCTCCTTCTTCGGCGGGACGCGCGCCTTGATGTAGCCCTCGCCCAGCAGCCTCCGCGTGTTGCGGAGGTAGGTGATGTGGTCCTCGATGACGTTTGAGCCGTCCCAGTCGCCGGCTCGCGCTCGCGCCATGGAAGCTCGAGGTCAACGGAGCAACGGTGTGGCGGAAGGGCCGGGCTTGGTGACAACGGGCCGCGGCGGCGCTTCGGCGTGTTGCGGGAGTGCGGCAGCGACAGAAAGAGAGAAGAGGAAGGGCAGAGCAAAGGAAGAGGAGGGCACGCGGGCCAGAGCCGCCCCCTCCTTCCCCTACTTAGAGCCCTGGGCTACGAAGCAGAGGGGACGGGGCGTGGGGATCGTTGGATGAACTGTGCCCACAACCCCATGACCCCGCATTTACCATGCAGTAACGGTGTGGAGTAATCACGGCCCGGAATCCCAACCGTCTGCCTCGGCCACAACAGATCCACGTGCGTGCCAAGGCCCTGTAGTGCTGGGCCCCGGCCTGCGGCGATGTCCCATCGCGCGCGTGGGCTCGCAGGCGGCCCGGCCGGCTGGCACCACATGGCTCGCAGATAATAGGCCACCGTGATGTTTCAAAAACCACCAGGCGACCCGCCTGGTCGTGTCCGGCTCCTGGCAGTCGGCGTGCCGGAAGACGGACGAAGCAAGATCAAACGAAGCACTTGGAGTAGGAAGCTGCCGAGGCTCCTTCCTTTTCACCAGCCACGAAGCCTCATCAGATTCGGGGACTGCTGTCGGAGTAATTGGCCACGGGTAGCCTCATCGGCCCCCCATGGCGCTTCAAGACATCGGGGCCGGCAGCTCCCTCAAGATTCAAAGAGCCAAGCGCCGTCTCCTCGCGGCCAGCTGGTCCAAGCGACCAGCTGCCAGGAGACGGCACATCCCAGCAAGTGGCCATAAGGTGGGCCGACTCCTAGCAGGCGGCCCCCAGAGAGGCCGGCTTCTAGCAGGCGACCCCAAGCGTCATCATAGTCTACACCCACATAAATACGATGAGACGGGGCGTGGCTACAGCGCGCCCTGCCACCCCCAAATCCAGGGCCGAGCGTGGCCACAGTGCACCGTACCAGACGAAGATCTCCCGTCCGGCGCGACACTGTTGCCACTCCGCCCATGACATCACCCATGGCAGAGAAGGCCATGCCTCCACTACGGGCTGTCGGTACGGCCCACAGGCGGTGGGCCTTACCTGTCAGAGAGAAGCCAGAAGGCAGCGAGCCCAGACCAGTCGGCATGAGGGGAGGCCGACTCCTACCAGTCGGCCCTCCCCTCCCTCAAAGTCCGTGCGCCAATAATCTGAAGAGATGGGGGATGGCTACAGTGATCGCCTGCCATGCGGCTGTACTGTAGCCACGCCTCCCCCGACCAAGCACGCGTCATTACCAGCATCACTACAGTACTGAGCAGCCGGCCAGACCCGCAAGCGGCGGGCACGGCCTGTCGGCCAAGTACGAGACAGCCAGCGGGGCCCACCAGGCGGCGGGCCCCATTAGCTAGCGGAGAAGCCGGCGATCAGAGACACTGACAGCGGGGTCCTACACTCAGCCAGATTACCTTTGTACCCCTGGAGGGTAGTCCTATATAAACCCCCAGGGCACCCATGCAAAGGGTTCAGACCTTAGTTCATTCACCCATACATACGGAGAGAGGAAGCTAGGGCTAGCCTTTTTCTTCTTCCCCCTCTAGAGAAACAACTCAAGGAGCAATCTTGTATTCACTCTTGTTGCTTTAGTGATCATGCGGAGACCCCACAGAGCAGGACTAGGGGTGTTATCTCCTAGGAGAGCCCCGAACCTGGGTAAGATACGCCGGCGTGCATGCCTTCGCCTCATCCCGTTTCCTCGCACTAGGGACGTCTTATTAGCCCCCTCCATGATAAGCCATCCTTTGGCATATGTCGCACGACACCCCCGACAGCGGTGAAGTCAAACTCAGGAGCATCGTCGGGCTTGGACATCGTGGTGGTACTAGGCTCATGCTCATCGTCTTGGAGCTTGGTCTTCCAGAAGTGTGCTTGGGGTGGAGAAGCCTTGGCCTTCATGAGTTCTTGTTCCGCCTTGAGAGCACCAATGTAGTTGTCGTCGAGGGACTTGTAGTTCTCGAGGAAGATAGTCTTGGAGATATCGTTGTTTTATCCCATCATAAAGTGGAACTTCATTGACATGGAGTCGTCCACGCCGGCTCGTCACAAGGCATTCTTCATCTCCTTGAAGTACTTGTCGATGGACTTGGATCCTTGGATGGTGTTCTCCAATTGGCGTAGAAGTTGTTCCGTGTAGGTTGGAGGCACGAACTCTCGCTGCAAAGCTCTCTTCGTCTTGGGCCAACTCATGACGTAGCTCTCCGAATGTGTGTGAAGCCACCATTTGGATGCGTAGTCGTGGAAGTTCCTTGTGGCGCACTTCACTTGATCTTTGGGAGGAACTTGATGTAGCTTGAGGTAGTCGTCCATGAGGCGCTCCCACTCGAGATACTCCTCGGGTTCTTGAGTCCCATAGAAAGGAATCGCGTGGTCGATGTCGAGGTCGTAGTAGCTCGTGGAGTCGCGGACTTGAACTTGGGGAGCTTGTCTTGAGCGTAGTCTTGAGGTGCTTGTTGGCGAAGATGCCGCATGTCCAAAGGCGAAGATGCCTTGAAGTCGCTTGGCGAAGATGCCAAGGTAGATGGTGAAGTTGTTGAGCGGTTGTTGGTGTTGAGCTCTTGACCATCACGTACTTGTTGTTGATGGTGTCGACGCCGATGTGACCTTGCCGGAGATGGTAGCTCGGAAGCATGTGCACTTGAGCGTCTTCTCGAAGATGAGGAAGACCTCTTGGAGGACTTGATGAGGGTTGGATCCCCTCCATTTGAGCTTGCATCTTGGCGTCAATGAAGTTTTGCGTGGCATCGAACTCGTCATTGTTGTTGTTGATCGAAGGAGGTGTGCTTTGCCTATCCATCACAAGACTCGAGCAAAGGGTGATTAGGAAATGAGATAAACAATACCAAGCTACCTTTTCCCAAAGTTGAGGATGTATCACGTTTCACTCAATGTGAAATGAAAGAATAGTGGAATTGGTACCGTACTTTCTCACTCACACCTACAAAGTAAAGCTTATCGAGTGGCTTGGTTAGGACAAGTGGCACAAAATTTTGATGCAAAATGTTAGCAAGAGTCAATAATGTTGAAAGAGATTCACAAATTCGCAAGTGAAACAAGTAGACCAATAGCAATGAATGGCACACGGAAACATGCACACAAATAGATAAATGGGGTCGTGCAACAAAGGAATGAGCACAAAATGTGGAATCCACGAAAAATGCTCGTGTTGCACAACTCAAGAGAGACGCTAGCACGATTGCTCAATAGGGGGATACGACACTTGTGCACAACCTATAAGATGCAAAATGGATAAACTTTCTATCCCAAGTATGCTATTATGTATGGTTCCCAGTGTTTCACACACGATGATCCAAGATGGTCAATATGGTAGTATGATATGCAATGTGGCGATGCTATGGCTATTTCTTACAAGCTCTTTGTTTTCTCTTTGCTTAAAATCTTATTCTCTTTTTTTGTATGGCCACTACGCAAAATGCACAAACCAAGATAGCAATTGTGTATATGCGGGAACAATCTTGTGACACAAGAGATGATATGATGATACTAAGATGAGGATACCAAGATGATATGTTATGTATGCAATGGAAGGTGCGGATCACTAATGTGCACAAGTAAAGTTGCCGGCAATACTCAAATGGCTAGTCTCGATAGGCAAGTGACGCAAAATGGCTAGGGGTTAACAAAACAATGGCAAGAAAGAATGTACAATGATGGGATACCACGATACCAAGATGATATAGAGGTTACCGTTCTTGCTTACGGTTAGGGTGCCAAAATGGTGAAGGTGGACAATGTCGAATCCTTGTTGAAGTTGAGCGGCGGTGTTGTCGATGTTGAACCGTTCCTAGTTAGCCAAAACACCCTAGGAAATGGAAAAACCGCGAACTCAAAATCTCATACGGAAAATGTCAAATGGTGATAGCGGAATGCGGTGGTGGTTCCAGAGTTGACAATGCGGAAGTGGTGGT
The DNA here is from genome assembly GCF_002575655.3 of Aegilops tauschii subsp. strangulata. NCBI lineage: Eukaryota > Viridiplantae > Streptophyta > Magnoliopsida > Poales > Poaceae > Aegilops > Aegilops tauschii. The sequence continues at coordinate 176,150,253 of NC_053039.3, forward strand.
AGTGGTTGATGAAGGTGTAACCGTCCCTAAGTAGCCAAAACACCTTAGGAGAGTCAAGTCACCACTCAAGCAACCACGAATGCTATATGGATCAAAATGGGTTAGGTTGCGGAAAGCTATGGTGGTTTTGCGGATGATATGGTGGAGAGCCTAGGCAAAGATGCCAAAATTTCAAAACATTTATGGAGTCAAATGATGTTGGAACATATCTAGATGGATGGGGAATGTCAATAGCTACTCAATGAGCTAAAGAACGTCAAAATCGGACTCCGGATGTGGAAGATATGGCCGAAACAAGAAATCAGCCGAAGCAGTTTTTGAACTAGCGGGCAGTCTGGTCCTGGGTAGCGGACAGTCCGGTCTTCATCCGAAAACCTTCTGATTCGAGCGGACAGTCCGGCCGAAGAGCGATTTTGGTCCTGATGCGAGCGGACAGTCCAGTACGGTGGTCCAGACAGTCCGTTGCGGGTTGGGAAGGCACGAAATTGAATTTTTTTGGGCGGAAATGGATGATTTTGTGGTCGAAATTGAGGATATTTCGGGGATGGAAGGTGGGGAAACTTGTGGGGAAGCTAGATCCACTCGAAACACAATGAATCCATGGATCAAAATCAACAAAACATCATCAAACCAACAAATCACAAAAAAATTGGGGTATTTTTGGTGGGGATTTTCGGATTTTAGGACGAAATCAAGCAAATCAAGGCTAGAAAATGGTGGGGCAGACTCAAAATTCATGATCAACATGGCTCATGATACCAAGATGTTTTAGGGTGGAGACCCTAAGCATAGATCTTTCACGAATTGGAGGGGATCCACGAAGAACACGAAGAACAAGAGGGGAAATCACAAGAGGAAAACACTCAAGAACAAGTCCAATCACACATCCACTAGACTCACAATCACATAAGATCCACAAAGGTACAAGGACAACAAAGGGAAAGATACAAGGTAAAGTTCATCCCAAATCCAAAGGGGATGAGGTCTTGATGATCCTATGATGGGGATCCTTCTCCAAGAGGAGGCCTTGATATCCACAAGAGGATCTTCTCCAAGAGGAGGGCTTGATCTCCAAGAGGAGCTTCTTCAAGAGGAGGTCTAGATCTCCAAGAGGAGGTCTAGATCTCCAAGAGGAGGAAGATGAGCAAAGCTCTCTCTTTGTCTATCAAAATACTTTGCTAACCCTCAAAAACTGAGAGGAGCACGGAATATATAGTCTAGGGGCGAAAGGGTATGGGCCTCGGTGGTAAGACGGGCTTTTTAGCCCAATTCGTAGCGAAACTGGGCCTACCGGACAGTCCGGTGGTAAGGACCGGATAGTCCGGTGAGGACAAATGCATTTTCGTACGCCACCGGACTGCCCGCTATGGGGACCGGACTGTCTGGTAGTGCAATTTCAGTGTGACCGGACAGTCCGATGTGGGGACTGGACTGTCTGGTAGTGCAATTTCTGCACGCTTCCTTTTCTTCATCTTGACGCTTCCGGTCAGCTCTTGGGTCTTGGGGTCCTTCTCCTTTGCCTCCGGGAAGCTTCCTAGCTGCTTGGTGGCAGTTGCCCTCATACCTAACGATGCACAATGTTCCATGGTGAGGTAGCAACCGAGTCCAATGGATATTCATGTAAATATCGAAGAGGAGTGGGTTCACCTTAAGTCCGGTAGGTCCACTTGGGGCTTGAGGTGCTATGAAGGTGTACATGGAGATGATCGTAGGATGCTCCACATCAGCTATCAAATCTCACAACGTAACTGGGTGATTATAAAGATGCTCTACAGGTGTCTCCGAAGGTGTTTGTTGGGTTGGCATAGGTCGAGATTAGGATTTGTCACTCCGAGTATCAAAGAGGCATCTCTGGGCCCTCTTTGTAATGGACATCATGATAAGCCTTGCAAGCAATGTGACTAATGAGTTAGTTGTGGGATGATGCATTACGGAACGAGTAAAGAGACTTGCCGGTAACGAGATTCAACTAGGTATGAGGATACCGACGATCGAATCTCGGGCAAGTAACATACCGATGACAAAGGGAATTACGTATGTTGTTATGCGGTTTGACCGATAAAGATCTTCATAGAATATGTAGGAACCAATATGAGCATCCAAGTTCCGCTATTGGTTATTGACCGGAGATGTGTCTCGTTCATGTCTACATAGTTCTCGAACCCGTAGGGCCCGCACGCTTAACGTTCGATGACGATTTGTATTATGAGTTGTGTGTTTTGGTGACCGAAGTTTGTTCGGAGTCCCGGTTGAGATCACGGACATGACGAGGAGTCTCGAAATGGCCGAGAGGTAAAGATTCATATATTGTAAGGTTATATTTGGACATCGGAATGGTTCCAAGTGATTCGGATATTTTCCCGGAATACCGAGGGGTTACCGGAACCCCCCGGGGAAGTGTTGGGCCAACATGGGCCTAAGGGAGAGGGAGGGAAGCCTGCGGGGGGTGGCCGCGCGCCCCCCTCCTAGGGAGTCTGAATAGGACAAGGAGGAGGGGGCGGCGCTCCCTTCCCTTTCCACTCCCTCTCCTTCTTATTCCCTCCGGTGGAAGAAAGGAAAAGGGGGGCGAATCCTACTTGGACTAGAGTCCAAGTAGGACTCCCCCCATGGCGTGCCCCTCCTGGCCGCCGGCCTCTCTCCCCCTCCTTTATATACGTGGGCAGGGGCACCCCAAAGGCACACGAAGAGTTCTCTTAGCCGTGTGCGGTGCCCCCTCCACAGTTTACTCCTCCGGTCATAGCGTCTTAGTGCTTAGGCGAAGCCCTGCACGAATCACATCACCAACACCGTCACCACGCCGTCGTGCTGACAGAACTCTCCCTCGACCCTCTACTAGATCAAGAGCTCGAGGGACGTCATCACATCAACCGCGTTAACATAACGCTTCCGCTTTCGGTCTACGAGGGTACACAGACACACTCTCCCCTCTCGTTGCTATGTATCTCCTAGATAGATCTTGCATCATCGTAGGAATTTTTTTGAATTACTACATTCCCCAACAGTGGCATCCGAGCCAGGTCTATGCGTAGATGATATGCACTAGTAGAACACAATGAGTTGTGGGCGATAATAGTCATACTGCTTACCACCAACGTCTTACTTTGATTTGGCGGTATTGTTGGATGAAGCGGCCCGGACCGACATTAGATGATGCGTTCATGAGACTGGTTCTACCGACGTGCTTCGCACATAGGTGGCTGGCGGGTGTGTGTTTCTCCAACTTTAGTTGAATCGAGTTTGACTACGTCTAGTCTTTGTTGAAGGTTAAAACAACACAATTGACGAAAAATCGTTGTAGTTTTGATGCATAGGTAAGAACGTTCTTGCTAGAAGCCCGTAGCAGCCACGTGAAACTCACAACAACAAAGTAGAGGACGTCTAACTTGTTTTTGCAGGGCATGTTGTGATGTGATATGGTCAAGACGTGATAAGATATAAATTGGTGTATGAGATGATCCTGTTTTGTATAAGTTATCGGCAACTGGCAGGAGCCTTATGGTTGTCGCTTTATTGTATGAAATGCAATCGCCATGTAATTGCTTTACTTTATCACTAAGCGGTAGCGATAGTCGTAGAAGCAATAGTTGGCGAGACGACAACGACGCTACAATGAAGATCAAGGTGTCAAGCTGGTGACGATGGAGATCATGACGGTGCTTTGGAGATGGAGATCAAAGGCACAAGATGATGATGGCCATATCATGTCACATATTTTGATTGCATGTGATGCATATCTTTTATGCGTCTTATTTTTCTTAGAACGGCGGTAGAATTATAAGATGATCCCTCACTAAATTTCAAGGTATAAGTGTTCTCCCTGAGTATGCACCATTGCTACAGTTCGTCGTGCCGAGACACCACATGATGATCGGGTGTGATAAGCTCTACGTTCACATACAACGGGTGCAAGCCAGTTTTGCACGCGCGGAATACTCGGGTTAAACTTGACGATCCTAGCATATGCAGATATGGCTTCGGAACACTGAGACTGAAAGGTCGAACGTGAATCATATAGTAGATATGATCAACATAGAGATGTTCACCATTGAAAACTTCTCCATCTCACGTGATGATCAGACATGGTTTAGTTGATATGGATCACGTGATCATTTATATGACTAGAGGGATGTCTATCTAAGTGGGAGTTCTTAAGTAATATGATTAATTGAACTTTAATTTATCATGAACTTAGTCTTGGTAGTTTTGCATATCTATGTTGTAGATCAATAGCTCACGATTAGCTCCCCGTTTATTTTTGATATGTTCCTAGAGAAAAATAAGTTGAAAGATGATAGTAGCAATAATGCGGACTGGGTCCGTGATCTGAGGATTATCTTTATTGTTGCACTTAAGAATTATGTCCTTGATGCACCGCTAGGTGACAGACCTATTGCAGGAGCATATACAGACGTTATGAACATTTGACAAGCTCAGTAAGATGACTACTTCATAGTTTAGTGCACCATGCTTTACGGCTTAGAACCGGGACTTTAAAAACCATTTTGAACGCCACAGAGCATATGAGTTCTTCCAAGAGTTGAAATTGGTATTTCAGACACATGCCCATGTCGAGAGGTATGAGACCTCTGACAAGTACTTTGCCTACAAGATGGAGGAGAATAGCTCAACTAGTGAGCATGTGCTCAGAATGTCTAGGTATTACAATCACTTGAATCAAGTGGGACTTAGTCTTCCAGATAAGATAGTGACTGACAGAGTTCTCTAGTCACTATCACCAAGTTACTAGAACTTCGTGATGAACTATAATATGCAAGGGATGATGAAAACGATTCCCAAGCTCTTCGTGATGATGAAATCGGCGAAGGTAGAAATCAAGAAAGATCATCAAGTGTTGATGGTTAACAAGACCACTAGTTTCAAGGAAAGAGGGCAAGGGAAAGATATGGAACATCAAGAAGAATGGCAAGCAAGCTGCCACCCCCATGAAGAAAACCAAAGCTGGACCTAAGCCTGAGACTTAGTGCTTCTGCTGCAAAGGGAATGGTCACTGGAAATGGAACTACCCCAAATGCTTCGCGGATAAGAAGGATGGCAAAGTAAACAAAGGTATATTTGATATACATGTTATTGATGTGTACTTTACTAGTGTTCATAGTAGCCACTGGGTATTTGATACCGGTTCAGTTGCTAAGATTAGTAAACTCGAAACAGGAGTTACAAAATGAATAGAGACTAGTTGAGGGCGAGGTCACGATGTGTGTTGGAAGTGATTCCAATGTTGATAAGATCACCATCGCATACTCCCTCTACCTTCGGGATTTGTATTGGACCTAAATAATTGTTATTTGGTGTTTGCGTTGAGCATGAATATGATTGGATCATGTTTATTGCGATACGGTTATTCATTTAACTCAAGAATAATTGTTGTTCTGTTTACATGAAGAAAACCTTCTATGGTCCTACATCTAATGTAAATGGTTTACTAAATCTCGATCCCAGTGATACACATATTCATAATATTGATGCCAAAAGATGCAAAGTTAATAATGATAGTGCAACATATTTGTGGCACTGCCGTTTAGATCATATTTGTGTAAAGCGCATGAAGAAACTCCATGCGGATGGAATTTTGGAATCACTTGATTATGAATCATTTGATGCTTGTGAACCATGCCTCATGGGCAAGATGACTAAAACTCCGTTCTCCGGAACAATGGAGCGAGCCACTGACTTATTGGAAATAATACATACCGATGTATGTGGTCCAATGAGTGTTGAGGCTCGCGGCGGATATCGTTATTTTCTGACCATCACATATGATTTGAGCAGATATGAGTATATCTAATTAATAAAACACAAGTCTGAAACATTTGAAAAGTTCAAAGAATTTCAGAGTGATGTTGATAATCATCATAACAAGAAAATAAAGTTTCTACGATCTGATCGCGGAGGCGAATATTTGAGTTACGAGTTTTTCCTTCAATTAAAACAATGTGGAATAGTTTCACAAACTCATGCCACGTGGAACACCATAGCATAATGGTGTGTCTGAACATCGTAACCGTACTTTACTAGATATGGTGCGATTTATGATGTCTCTTACCGATTTACCACTATCGTTTTGGGGTTATGCATTGAGACAGCTGCATTCACATTAAATAGGGCACCATCTAAATCCGTTGAGACGACACCGTATGAACTATGGTTTGGCAAGAAACCTAAGCTGTCGTTTCTTAAAAGTTTGGGGTTGCGATGCTTATGTGAAAAAGTTTCAAACCGATAAGCTCGAACCTAAATCGGAGAAGTGCATCTTCATAGGATACCCAAAAAGAAACTGTTGGGTACACCTTCTATCACAGATCCGACGGCAAGATATTTGTTGCTAAGAGTGGATCCTTTCTAGAGAAGGAGTTTCTCTCGAAAGAAGTGAGTGGGAGGAAAGTAGAACTTGATGAGGTAGTTGTACCTTCTCTTCAGTTGGATAGTAATTCATCACAGAAATCATTTCCAATGATGCCTACACCAATTAGTGAGGAAGTTAATGATGATGATGATCATGAAACTTCAGATCAAGTTACTACCAAACCTCGTAGGTCGACCACAGTATGTTCCGCACCAGAGTGGTATGGTAATCCCATTCTGGAAGTCATGTTACTAGACCATGACGAACTTGCGAACTATGAGGAAGCGATGATGAGCCCAGATTCCGCAAAATGGCTTGAGTCCATGTCGTAGTAAATGACCATGGGTAGCCTCATCTGCTCCCCGTGGCGATTCAAGACATCGAGGCCAGCTGCACCCCTCAAGCCTCAAGGACGAAGAGCCGCCTTCTCGGGGCCGGCTGGTCCAGGCGGCCGGCTGCCACAGGGCGGCGTCCCTCAGAAGAAAGCTACGAGACAGGCCGACTCCTAGCAGGCGGCCCCTCAAGCCCTCAAAGTTAGCACCCACATAATTATGACGAGACGGGGCGTGGCTACAGTGCAGCCTGCCACCCCCGAATCCTGGGCAGAGCGCGGCCACAGTGCAGCGTACCGGGCGGACATCCCTCGCCCGGCGCGGCAGTGTTGTCACGAGGCCCATGACATCACCCATGGCAGAGAAGGCCATGCTCCCACTACAGGCTGTCGGTACTGCCTGCAGGTGGCGGGCCCTACCTATCCGCGAGCTCCGACCAGTCGGCACGGGGGGAGGCTGACTCCCAGCAGGCGGCCCTCCCCCTCCATCAAAGTCTGTGCGCCATTAATCAGAAGAGACGGGGAGTGGCTACAGTGAACGCCCGCAAGGCGGCGGTACTGTACCATGCCTTCCTTGACAAAGCACACATCAACAGTGGCATTGCCACAGCACTGAGCAGCCGGCAGGACCCGCAAGCGGCGGGCGCGGCCTGTCGGTGAAGTATGAGACAGCCGGCGAGACCCGCCAGGCGGCAGGCCCCAGCGGCCGGCGGAGAAGCCGGCGACCATAGACACTGATAGCCGGGTCCAACACCCGACCAGATTACCATTGTACCCCTGGGGGGTAGGCCTATATAAACCCCCTAGGGCACCCATGCAAAGGGTTCAGACCTTAGTCCATCCACACACACACACAAAGAGAAAGCTAGGGCTATCCTTGCTCTTCTTCCCCCTCTATGGAAACCGCTCAAGGAGCAAGCTTGTAGCCACCATTGTTGCTTGAGTGATCATGCGGAGACCCCGCAGAGCAGGAGTAGGGGTGTTATCTCTTAGGAGAGCACTGAACCTGGGTAAGATTCGCCGGCGGGCATGTTTGCGCCTTATCCCGTTTCCAGGCACCGGCGACGTATTATTAGCCCCGTCCATGATAAGCCACCCGTTGTCATATGTCGCACGACACCCCTGACATTTGCGCCCATCGTGGGGCTAGATGCACTATCGTCCGGAGATCTGTTCTGGATGGGAACCCTCTTCCTTCCCAGCGAGCACAACCAGCCTGGCACGCCCGATGGCGTTTGCGCCGATGCGATGCATGGCGCGGAGGTCGCCTGCGCGGCGAGCTGCCTCGCTGACCTCATCGGCGAGATCCGCCTCTCTGACGAGACCGCGCCCTGCGCAGGGGCAGCCAGCTCCGAGAGCTGCCTCCTCGACCTCCTTGGCAAGCTCGACATCGCCAACGAGTCAGCCTTCGACCTGGAGTCGATCGGCTCCACCAACCCGATGCTTGTCGACTCCGACACAGCGTCCCTTGATGCCTTCCCCACCAACCTGATGGTCATCGATGACCCTCTCCCTCGCGCCGGCAGTGGCGGCAGCACCATCACGGAGGTGCTCGTCATCAGCCACGACGGAGCCTCTGGTGGGGCTGCCCAAGACCCACTGCAGGCGGCACTGCGGGACCTGTCTGCACCCATCGCAGAAGATGCCAACGCCGAGACGCTAGAAGCCTGCCGTGTCTCGCTCGTCGAAAGAGCCAAGAAGTTGGCCACCATGAGACGCCTCTCCGAGGCTTACCAGCATGAAATCGATCGCGTCGTTGGCGGCGTGCCGGCTGCTGGCGGGCCTAGCCGCATTGGCACGGTCCAATAGTGCGGCGCTGCTATTGCCAGCATGTTCGGGGCACACTGCCCTGTCCATGCCACACCCATGGAGAACATACGAGCTGCCCAGGCGGCAGCAGACGAGCTGGATCTCCTTGAGGGTGACTGGCGACGCTGCATGGCGGATCGCGTCCAGCAGCTCCTCGACGCGGCTGCCGCAGCAAGAAGCCGGCTGCCGCGTAGAAGAACACGGCCAGCGGGTTGAGAACCCGTTCCCTCGCCTAGAGCAAGGCGCGACCTCCCGGACGCCGATAGGCGGCGTCCATGACAGACGAGACCGAGAGCCGGATGCTAGCTGCAGCCGCACACGCCTCACCATCGAGCGCGACCAAGATGGCCGCCCACGAGCAGTGGAACGACAGGACGACTATCCGCCTCCTCCTCCTCCTCGCAGGGAGAGGCGCGCCTCCCCGCCGCCTGTTGAGCACCCGACACTCGGCGACTGGCTGGGCCGCCGAGAAGGAGTCGGAGAGAACGATGCACGCCACCGGATCGACCGCCTTGCTCGATCCTTGGCGCTAGAAGAAGAAGACGCGATGGGCCCGCCTTGTTTTGGCCCCCACATCCGCGACGAGCTCTTCCCCAAAGGGTTCTCGCTCCCAAGAGACACGCCCAAGTACAATGGCTCCGTGAAGCCGGAGGATTGGTTGGTTGACTATTCCACTGCCGCCGGCATAGCAAATGACAACAAGCACGTTGCCATGAAGTACATTCCGCTCATGCTCCAGGGCATGGCCTGGACATGGCTGAACAGCCTGAAGCCCCGCAGCATCAACAGCTGGGTAGATTTCACTGAAGTCTTCCTCCGCAACTTCACCAGCACCTACAAGCGGCTGCCCAAGCCCCGCCAGCTCTCGCTGTTCGTTCAAGGCCCTGACGAGTCCACCCGCGACTACCTGACACAGTGGGCTGAACTGTGCAACTCCTGCGAAGGGGTGCACGAGGTGCAAGCCATCGGGTACTTCACTGACGGGTGCCGAGAGGGTACCTTACTCAAGCACCGACTCCTCTGCGACGGGCCGGCCACCCTCGACGAGCTGCTGATCGTAGCAGATAAGTACGCCACAGCCGACTCCTCCATGAAGTCGGAGCTCCGAGTGGACGCTTCTGGGAAGGTGCTCCCTTCGGCTCCTCGAACGCCGGCTGGGGATAACAGTCGGCGCCAACAGCCGAGCGACAACAAGCACAAGGCCCCGTAGCCGGCTTCCACTAGCCGACAGGTGGCAATAGTCGAAGACCAGCAGCCTGAAGGACAACCCGGCCCCAAGCGTCAGAAGGGCGGCAAGGCAGCGTGGTTGCCCGCTTTCTCATTTGAGCAGACCCTTGATGCTCCCTGCAAATTCCATAGTGGTGCGAAGCCGTCCAACCATACAACCCGGAAGTGCCACTGGCTTGTCCGCATCGCCAAGGGAGAAGGACTGCCTCCTCCACCTGCCGGCCCGCCGGCTCCGCCTCCTCAGCAGCCGGCTGCCTGCCCAGCAGTCGGCGCAATCCAAGATGATTTCCCGGAAGAACATGGTGCTTACGTTGTCTTCACCAGTGTGGCCAACGACAGACACAGCCGACGTCAGCAGCATCACGAAGTGAGTACCATTGCTACGGCAGCCCCAGAATTCATGCACTAGTCTGAGAAGCCTATCAGCTAGAGCCGAGCTGACCACCCGGAAGTGATGCCTTCTCCGGGTTCCTATGCCTTGGTGTTGGATGCTACCCTTGCTACGGAGAGGCGAGCTGCTCGTTTCTCCCGGATGCTGGTAGATGGCGGTAGCAGCATCAACATCCTTTACCGTGATACCATGGAGAAGTTGAACAACAAAGAGAAGCAGCTGTTGCCCAGCCGAACTGTGTTTCATGGCATTGTGCCCGGCCTGTCCTACTCACCAATCGGCAAGATCAAGATATATGTCATCTTTGGAGACAGGGATCACTTCCGCCGTGAAGCAATTTGGTTTGAGGTGGTTGACCTGGAGAGTCCTTACCATGTGCTCCTAGGCCGGCCCGCTCTAGCCAAGTTTATGGTGGTGCCTCATTATGCCTACCTCAAGATGAAGATTCCAGGAACCAAGGGCATTATCACGATCAATGGAGACTATGAGAAGTCATCCGCCTGTGCTGCAGCCAGCAGCCGGCTGGCCGAGTCCCTTGTGATTGCTGCTGAGTAGAAGCTCCTGGACCGGGTGGTGGCGATGGCCAGCCAGCAGCCGGACCTGTCACTAGAACCCAAAGAGTCAGAGACCCAGGGCTCCTTCCAGCTGGCCAAAGAAACAAAGAAGATCCCCTTGGACCCTGAGCACCCGGAGAGGCACACTATCATAGGTACCAAGCTTGATAGCAAATAGGAAAGCGAGCTCGTCAATTTCCTCCGTGAGAATCGGGACATCTTTGCATGGTCTCCCAAAGACATGCCGGGTGTTCCGACGGATTTTGCCGAGCACAAGCTACATGTCAGAGCAGATGCCAAACCAGTCAAACAACCCCTCCACCGACTGTCGGAGGAGAAGAGAAGAATCGTTGGAGAAGAGATCCCCCGCTTGTTGGCAGCCGGCTTCATTATGCAAGTTTTCTTCCCAGAATGGCTTGCCAACCCAGTCCTTGTACTGAAGAAGAAGAACAAGTGGCGCATGTGCATTGATTACACCAGTCTCAACAAAGCCTGCCCCAAGGATCCGTTTGCGTTGCCCCAGATTGACCAAGTGATAGACAACACAGTCGGATGCCAGCTGTTGAGTTTCTTGGACGCCTACTCAGGTTACCACCAGATCAAGTTGAACCCCGCAAACCGCCTGAAGACTACCTTCATCACACCATTCAGAGCCTTCTGCTACCTGACCATGACATTCGGCTTGAGAAATGCCGGTGCCACGTTTCAGCATTGCATGCAGAAGTGCCTCCTCAAGAAACTCGGCAGGAATGCCCACGTCTATGTAGACGATATTGTGGTGAAGACGGAGAAGCGCGGTACCCTCTTCGAAGATCTCAAGGAAACTTTTGAAAATCTGCACCGGTTTCAGATCAAGCTCAACCCAGAGAAATGTGTCTTTGGAGTACCAGTTGGCCAGCTCCTTGGCTTCCTGGTCTCAGATCGCCGTATTGAGTGCAACCCTGTCAAGATCAAGTCCATCGAGAGGACGGAGAGACCCACCCGACCGAGAGACGTCCAGAAATTCACTAGTTGTTTGGCATCCATTAGCCGTTTCATCAGTCGGCTGGGCGAGAAGGCTCTTACCCTATACCAGCTCATGAAGAAGACCACTCATTTCGAGTGGAATGACAAGGCGGACGAAGCTTTTCTCAAGTTCAAGAAAATGTTGACCACGCCGCCTGTCCTGGCGGCTCCGGCTGCTAAAGAGCCCATGTACCTCTACATCACCGCCACCAGCCAGGTGGTCAGCACTGTCATGGTAGAAGAGCGCCCAGAGGACGGCAGAGCACAGCCTGTCCAGAGGCCTATGTACTATTTGAGCGAGGTGCTGTCAACCTCGAATAAGAACTACCCTCACTACCAAAAGACGTGCTACGGCGTGCACTTTGCCGCCAGGAAGCTGAAGCCATACTTTCAAGAGCACCCGATCATGGTTGTCTGCACTGCCCCGCTTGCTGAGATCATTGGCAACAGAGATGCATCTGGCCGGGTGGACAAATGGGCCATCGAGTTGGCCCCCTACACCATCTTCTACCAGCCATGGACCGCCATCAAGTCCCAAGCACTAGCCGACTTCCTCGTCGACTGGGCCGAGACCCAGTACCTGCTGCTAGCTACGGACTCCACTCATCGGCGGATGCACTTTGATGGCTTGAAGATGCGCACCGGCTTGGGAGCCGGTGTTGTTCTCACTTCTCCCAAAGGTGACAAGCTGAGATACACATTGCAAATCCACTTTGCCGCCTCCAACAATGTGGCCGAGTATGAAGCACTAATACACGGCCTCCGGCTGGCCAAAGAGATCGGCATCCGCTGGATCGTGTGCTATGGCGACTCCGACTTGGTGGTCCAACAGTCGTCTTGTGACTGGGACACCAAGGATGCAAATAAGGCGAGCTACCGTTTCCTCCTTCAGCAACTCAGCGGATATTTTGAAGGGTGCGGGTTCCTTCACATGCCACGGAATGAAAACGAGCCAGCTGATGCTCTGGCACAGATCGGCTCCACCCGTCAAGCAATACCAGCCGGCGTCTCCCTTCGGTGCCTCCGCAAGCCGTCAATCAAGCCTTCTCTAGAATCTGAGTCCATCTTCGTGCCGGCTCCTCCTAAAGTAGTCGGATCCGACTCGAGGGATGTAGCAGCCGGCCCGGGGACTTCGGCAGGCAACACGGGGACTGCAGCAGTCGCACCCAGCCCGGGGACTGCACAACCCAGCACGGGGGCTGCAGAAGTCGGCCCGGGGACTTCACCAAGCGGTTCGGGGACTGCAGCAGTCGCACCCGGCCCGAGGACTTCACAACCCGGCCTGGGGGCTGCAGTAGTCAGCCCGGAGAATTCAACGATGCAGCAAGCAGCAACCAATTCAAACCCGCCACCTCCCAACCCAACCGCCCTAGTACAAGTGGTTGTAGTGGCAGTAGAAGAAATCCAAGCACCATCATGGGCACAACCCATCCTCAAGTTTCTGGTGAACAGAGAGCTGCCGGCCGATGAGATCTCGGCCCGGCAAGTGCAACGCTGAGCAGGAGCCTACACGATAGTAAACAGAGAGCTTGTCAGACGCAGCATGACCGGAGTCTTCCAGCGCTGCGTAGAAGCAGAAAAGAGCCAAGCAATCCTCAAAGATATCCACCAAGGCGAGTGCGGCCACCATGCGGCCTCCAGATCCCATGTCGCCAAAGCTTTCCGCCATGGTTTCTTCTGGCCTACTTCTTTGGAGGACGCCAAGGAGTTGGTCAAGCATTGCAAAGGGTGCCAGAAGTTTAGCTCCAAGCAACATCTACCGGCTTCTGCACTCAAGACCATCCCCTTACCTGGCCTTTTTCCATGTGGGGGTTGGACATGGTGGGACCATTCAAGACAGCACGCGGCGGCATGACCCATCTGCTCGTCGCCGTGGACAAATTTACCAAGTAGATCGAAGCGAAGCCAATCAAGAAACTGAACGGTCCGACTGTTGTGACCTTCATTGCAGGTATTACCATCCGATATGGTGTGCCACACAGCATCATCACCGACAATGGCACGAACTTTGCCAAGGGAGCCTTGGCCCGTTTCTGCGCGATGCAGGGCATCCGGCTGGACTTAGCGTCCGTTGCCCATCCGTAGTCAAACGGCCAAGTTGAAGGAGCAAACGGCCTCATCCTCTCCGGTATCAAGCCCCGACTGGTTGAGCCACTGGAGCGCTCGGCCGGCTGCTGGATCGATGAGCTGCCGGCCGTCCTCTGGAGCCTCTGCACCACTCCGAACAAATCAACCGGCTTCACTCCATTCTTCCTCGTGTACGGGGCCGAGGCCGTCATCCCAACTGACGTTGAGTTCGACTCACCTCGTGTCACCATGTACACGGAGGCGGAGGCGAAAGAAGCAAGAGAAGACGACATTGATCTGCTGGAAGAGGGCCAGTTGTTAGCACTCAGCCGGCCCGCCATCTACCAGCAGAGTCTGCGCCGCTACCATAGTTGGAAGGTCAAGCCTAGATCATTCCAAGAGGGAGACCTTGTGCTCCGGCTAATCCACCGAACAGCCGGCCAGCACAAGCTCTCAGCCCCTTGGGAAGGCCCCTGCATCATCAGCAAAGCTTTGGGCAATGACTCCTACTACCTCATCGATGCACAGAAGCCCAGAGCACGCAAGAGAGATGACTCCGGCAAGGAATCGGAGCGCCCATGGAATGCAAATCTCCTCGGAAGATTTTACAGTTGATGCAGTATGTACCACGCTACCTTTTATATTAAGCGCTAAGACATCGAGTCCCTCGAGGAGCACTCGGGGGCTACCCTTTTCATCTATATGATAAGTTCTATGCTTATGAATGTGTTATTTCATTATGCTGCCCGGCACCGGGTTCAACCAGTCGGCCCGGGGGCTTGCCGCCTTGTACTATGTCAATGCTACCTGTAGTCGGACAAGTAGTGTGCCGGCACCTAAGCCCTCTCTTGCCATCAGCCGCAGCTCGCAGAGCGACTGTCTAGCTGGAAAGAGTTAAAGGCAGGAAACAATGCCCACACGAAAAATGGCTAAGGACCAAAGCATTTGCATAGGCCAAGCCGGCTCCTCGCCTCGCCGACCGGCTGTTGAGAAGCCGACCGGCCGGTTTCTAACTTAACTTGGTACGCTCTACAAACGGTTAAAGTACTTGCCTTCCCAAAACGGACAAGTACTTGACCCGGCCACAGACCGCAGAGCGGCTATCCGGCTGGCAAGACGACAGCTAAGGGAAGGTGGCAAAGGAAAAAGCCAAAGGAGCAGAAAAGCAAGACAAGTCAGAAATCGGCAAAGATAATTTACATAGCAAAAGGCCCTTGGCCATCATTCAACAGAGTTTGAATACACCCCATGGGTGGAACTGCGCAAATCTAATAAGTTTGTTCAAAGAGATTACAAAACAGGAAAGAAAGATAACTTGGCCGCCTAGGCCAGAGGAGCAGCAGCTGGATCGGAGGGGTCAGCGGAGGTCGAGGCTCTGGGTGGTGGAACGGCCGCCAGGTTGGCCTCGGCCTGGTCAGCATTGGCAGCAGTCGGCTCGCCGATGCGCTGCTCATTGGTCGAGACTTGGTCAGGCTGAGGCCGGCTGTCGTCTCCATCATCTGGTGCATCGTCTTTTCCGTCCTCATCCTCCTCCTCCTCACCTTCATCGCTGGAGGCGATCTCCTCCACCGAGTCCTCGCCGTCTCCTGGGATCAGCCCGAACCAGTTGGGTGGCACCTCGGTGCCCTCCTCATTTAGCTCCGGGAGGAAGATATTGGTGTCCGTGTACTGGGCGATCGCCGCGGTGTGGTGATAGAGCTCGGGCGCCACCACCGCCAACTCTTCGCTGGCTTTAGCACGGAGAGTGGCCAGCTGGGCTAGGTTCAGCCCAGGGTACCACCCCTTGACGAACTCCAAGGCATGCCGTGCACGTGCCCGGGCTGAGGAGCCCTTCCACGCCTCGAAGCGGCTGATAGCCACCTCTATCCAGTCGGAGGTCCGACTGGGGGTGCGGAGAACTGGAGCACTTGGCCAGAGGGCGGAGACCACCTGGGCTCCGGCACGCTACAGACAGCGGAGCGCCCGATGGGCCGGCCGGAGATGAGCTTGGACGGCGAGCAGCTGCTCAGTGAGGGTCCGAGGGGCGTTGGGCGTGATTTTTGCACCAGCCAGCCTCCGCTCGTCGCGGCGAGCCTCGACGGCTTGGCTGGCGGCGACGGCGTGACCAGGCAAATACTCTGCACAAGAAGGAAAAAGAAGTATGTAGTCGGAAGCCGGCTCATATGACAAGTTAACAGGCAGAAGAAAGAGAAGGACAACTCACCATCGAGCATGTCCTCGATCTCGCCATAGCCGTCGGACAGGGCCTTCTCCCTCTCGACCCAGTTCAAGCGCTGATTCTCAAACTCGGCCTGGAGGGCCTCCTCCGCATCCTTGAGCTTCTGTAGCTCCGCCTGGTGCTGGTCCACCTGGTCAGCCAACTTCTTGGCCAGGCGGTCGTGCTCCTACTCCATCTTGCTACACTCCTCCTTGGCGCGCAGCGTGGTTTGAGCTTCGCCCAGCTGCTGCTCTAAGGTGGCGTTGGCTCCTGCAGAAGACAAGAAAGAAAAGACGATCAACAAATTAACAAAGAAAGAAGTAGTTGCCGGAAGATCCGACCCGACTGCTCAGCAGTCGACCCGAATCTCGGGGGCTACACACCGCGGGTGCGCTGGGGTGCCCCCGCGAGACTAAGGATTGAGCGATTCAACAAAAGAAAAAAGAAAAGTGGTTGCCGAAAGATCCGACCCGACTACTCAGCAGTCTGCCCGAATCTCGGGGGCTACACCCCACGGGTGCGCTGGCGCGCCCCCGCAAGAATAAGGACAGAGTGCTTACTCCGACTGTCGGCCAAGTCAGCGGTCCGCTTGGCCCGCTCCCGGACATGGGAGTTGAAGGCGGTCGCGCGGATGTTGTGGTAGTCCTACAGCAAAGACAACAGAAGAAAAAAGAAAAGGTTAGCACTCGGAACTTACCTTTAAGTTCCGAGCCGCCTGCTTAGCAGCCAGCCCGGAACTCGGGGGCTACACCCAATGGGTGCGCTGAGGCGCCCCCACGGAAGATTACAAGAAGACTACAAGAATCAGAAACAAGCGATCAAGAGACATACCAGGACGGCAGCACGCGTCGCCAAAAACTCCTTCGTGTACTGTTGGAGGGCGTCGGCTTGGGCCCGGAGATGGGCCTGGAGGTCATTCGTGGCACGGTTCAGCACGCTCATCCCGCCCCCATGGGTCCACTCTGGTGGGGCGGCGCTGGTGGCCTCGACATCAGGAGATGATGAGCTTGTGACCACGAAATCCAGCGGCCTTGGCACTGACGCTATTGGGGAACGTATTAATTTCAACAAAATTACTACGCACACGCAAGAT
Source organism: Aegilops tauschii subsp. strangulata (assembly GCF_002575655.3). NCBI lineage: Eukaryota > Viridiplantae > Streptophyta > Magnoliopsida > Poales > Poaceae > Aegilops > Aegilops tauschii. The sequence goes on from NC_053039.3 coordinate 176,167,291, forward strand.
CATGGTGATGCATAGCAACGAGAGGGGAGAGTGTAGTCCACGTACCCTCGTAGACCGTAAGCGGAAGCGTTTTGACAATGCGGTTGATGTAGTCGTACGTCTTCACGATCGACCGATCCTAGCACCGAAAGTACGGCACCTCCATTATCTGCACACGTTCGGCTCGGTGATGTCCCACGAACTCACGATCTAGCAGAGTGTCGGGGGAGAGCTTCGTCGACACGATGGCGTGATGATAGTGATGATGAAGCTACCGGCGCAGGGCTTTTCCTAAGCACTGCAACAATATGACCGAGGTGGATTATGGTGGAGGGGGGCACCGCACACGGCTAAGAGATCAATGATCAACTTGTGTGTGTCTATGGGGTGCCCCCTCCCCCGTATATAAAGGAGGGGACGAGGAGGCCGGACGGCCCTAGGGGAGCGCCAAGGGAGAGGAGGTGTCCTCCTCCTAGTAGGAGTAGGACTCCCCCTTTCCTAGTCCAACTAGGAGGAGGAAGCGGGAAGGAAAGAGAGGGAGAGAGGGAGCGAAAGAGGGGGCGCCCCCCCTCCTTGTCCAATTTGGACTCCCAAGGGGGGGGCGCGGCCAGCCCAATGGCCCCTCCTCTCTCTCTCACACAAGGCCCATGTTGGCCCATTAGCTCCCCCGGGGGTTCCGATAACCCCCCGGCACTCCGATAATTATCCGGTGACCCCCGGAACTCATCCGGTGTCCGAATATAGTCATCCAATATATCAATATTTATGTCTCGACCATTTCGAGACTCCTCGTCATGCCCGTGATCACATCCGGGACTCCGAACTATCTTCGGTACATCAAAACACAAAAACTCATAATACCGATCGTCACCGAACGTTAAGCATGTGGACCCTGCGGGTTCGAGAACTATGTAGACATGACCGAGACACGTCTCCGGTCAATAACCAATAGCGGAACCTGGATGTTCATATTGGCTCCCACATATTCTACGAAGATCTTTATCGGTCAAACCGCATAACAACATACGTTGTTCCCTTTGTCATCGGTATGTTACTTGCCCGAGATTCGATCGTCGGTATCTTAATACCTAGTTCAATCTCGTTACCGGCAAGTCTCTTTACTCATTCCGTAATGCATCATCCCGCAACTAACTCATTAGTCACGTTGCTTGCAAGGCTTATAGTGATGTGCATTACCGAGAGGGCCCAGAGATACCTCTCCGACAATTGGAGTGACAAATCCTAATCTCGATCTATGCCAACTCAACAAGTACCATCGGAGACACCAGTAGAGCACCTTTATAGTCACCCAGTTACGTTGTGACATTTGGTAGCACCTAAAGTGTTCCTCCGGTATTCGGGAGTTGCATAATCTCATAGTCATAGGAACATGTATAAGTCATGAAGAAAGCAATAACAATATACTAAACGATCAAGTGCTAAGCTAACGGAATGGGCCAAGTCAATCACATCATTGTCTAATGATGTGATCCCGTTAATCAAATGACAACTTATGTCTATGGCTAGGAAACTTAACCATCTTTGATCCAATGAGCTAGTCAAGTAGAGGCATACTAGTGACACTATGTTTGTCTATGTATTCACACATGTACTAAGTTTCCGGTTAATACAATTCTAGCATGAATAATAAACATTTATCATGATATAAGGAAATATAAATAAAAACTTTATTATTGCCTCTAGGGCATATTTCCTTCAGTCTCCCACTTGCACTAGAGTCAATAATCTAGATTACACAGTAATGATTCTAACACCCATGGTTTCTTGGTGTTGATCATGTTTTGCTCATGAGAGAGGCTTAGTCAATGGGTCTGCAACATTCAGATCCGTATGTATCTTGCAAATATCTATGTCTCCCTCCTTGACTTGATCGCGGATGGAATTGAAGCGTCTCTTGATGTGCCTGGTTTTCCTGTGAAATCTGGATTCCTTTGCCAAGGCAATTGCACCAGTATTGTCACAAAAGATTTTCATTGGACCCGATGCACTAGGTATGACACCTAGATCGGATATGATCTCCTTCATCCAGACTCCTTCATTTGCTGCTTCCGAAGCAGCTATGTACTCCCCTTCACATGTAGATCCCGCCATGATGCTTTTCTTAGAACTGCACCAACTGACAGCTCCACCGTTCAATATAAACATGTATCCGGTTTGTGACTTAGAGTCATCCGGATCGGTGTCAAAGCTTGCATCGACGTAACCATTTACGACAAGCTCTTTGTCACCTCCATAAACGAGAAACATATCCTTAGTCCTTTTCAGGTATTTCAGGATGTTCTTGACCGTTGTCCAGTGATCCACTCCTGGATTACTTTGGTACCTCCCTGCTAAACTGATAGCAAGGCACACATCAGGTCTGGTACATAGCATTGCATACATGATAGAGCCTATGGCTTAAGCATAGGGAACACCTTTCATTTTCTCTCTATCTTCTGCAGTGGTCAGGCATTGAGTCTAACTCAACTTCACACCTTGTAACACAGGCAAGAACCCTTTCTTTGCTTGATCCATTTTGAACGTTTTCAAAACTTTATCAAGGTATGTGCTTTGTGAAAGTCCAATTAAGCGTCTTGATCTATCTCTATATATCTTGATGCCCAATATATAAGTAGCTTCACCGAGGTCTTTCATTGAAAAACTCTTGTTCAAGTATCCTTTTATGCTATCCAGAAATTCTATATCATTTCCAGTCAACAATATGGCATCCACATATAATATTAGAAATGCTACAGAGCTCCCACTCACTTTCTTGTAAATACAGGCTTCTCCAAAAGTCTGCATAATACCATATGCTTTGATCACACTATCAAAACATTTATTCCAACTCTGAGATGCTTGCACCAGTCCATAAATGGATCGCTGGAGTTTGCACACTTTGTTAGCATCCTTTGGATCGATAAAACCTTCAGGTTGCATCATATACAACTCTTCTTCCAGAAATCCATTCAGGAATGCAGTCTTTACATCCATTTGCCAAATTTCATAATCATAAAATGGAGCAACTGCTAACATGATTCGGACAGACTTAAGCATCGCTACGGGTGAGAAGGTCTCATCGTAGTCAACTCCTTGAACTTGTCGAAAACCTTTTCGCAACAAGTCGAGCTTTGTAGACAGTAACATTACCGTCAGCGTAAGTCTTCTTCTTGATGATCCATTTATTATCGATGGCTTGCCGATCATACATGGATCCCATCTTAGATTTCATGGCCTCAAGCCATTTCGCGGAATCTGGGCTCATCATCGCTTCCTCATAGTTCCTAGGTTCGTCATGGTCAAGTAACATGACCTCCAGAACAAGATTACCATACCACTCTGGTGCGGATCTTACTCTGCTTGACCTACGAGGTTCGGTAGCAACTTGATCTGAAGTTACACGATCATCATCATTAGCTTCCTCACTAATTGGTGTAGGAGTCACAGTAACAGATTTCTGTAATGAACTAGTTTCCAATAAGGGATTAGGTACAGTTACCTCATCAAGTTCTACTTTCCTCCCACTCACTTCTTTCGAGAGAAACTCCTTCTCTAGAAAGGACCCATTCTTAGCAACGAATGTCTTGCCTTCGGATCTGTGATAGAAGGTGTACCCAACAGTCTCCTTTGGGTATCCTATGAAGACACATTTCTCCGATTTGGGTTCGAGCTTATCAGGTTGAAGTTTTTTCACATAAGCATCGCAGCCCCAAACTTTAAGAAATGACAACTTTGGTTTCTTGCCAAACCATAGTTCATAAGATGTCGTCTCAACAGATTTAGATGGTGCCCTATTTAACGTGAATGCAGCCGTCTCTAAAGCATAACCCCAAAACGATAGCGGTAAATCAGTAAGAGACATCATAGATCGCACCATATCTAGTAAAGTACAATTACGACGTTCGGACACACCATTACGCTGTGGTGTTCTGGGTGGCGTGAGTTGCGAAACTATTCCGCATTGTTTCAAATGAAGACCAAACTCGTAACTCAAATATTCTCCTCCACGATCAGATGGTAGAAACTTTATTTTCTTGTTACGATGATTTTCCACTTCACTCTGAAATTCTTTGAACTTTTCAAATGTTTCAGACTTATGTTTCATCAAGTAGATTTACCCATATCTGCTCAAATCATCTGTGAAGGTGAGAAAATAACAATACCCGCCGCGAGCCTCAACATTCATCGGACCACGTACATCAGTATGTATGATTTCCAACAAATCTGCTGCTCGCTCCATTGTTCCGGAGAACGGAGTTTTAGTCATCTTGCCCATGAGGCATGGTTCGCAAGTACCAAGTGATTCATAATCAAGTGATTCCAAAAGTCCATCAGAATGCAGTTTCTTCATGTGCTTTACACCAATATGAGCCAAACGGCAGTGCCACAAATAAGTTGCACTATCATTATCAACTCTGCATCTTTTGGCTTCAATATTATGAATATGTGTGTCACTACTATCGAGATTCAACAAAAATAGACCACTCTTCAAGGGTGCATGACCATAAAAGATATTACTCATATAAATAGAACAACCATTATTCTCTGATTTAAATGAATAACCATCTCGCATCAAACAAGATCCAGATATAATGTTCATGCTTAACGCTGGCACCAAATAACAATTATTCAGGACTAAAACTAATCCCGAAGGTAGATGTAAAGGTAGCGTGCTGACCATGATCACATCGACTTTGGAACCATTTCCCACGCGCATCATCACCTCGTCCTTAGCCAATCTTCGCTTAATCTGTAGTCCCTGTTTCGAGTTGCAAATATTAGCAACAGAACCAGTATCAAATACCCAGGTGCTACTGCGAGCATTAGTAAGGTACACATCAATAACATGTATATCACATATACCTTTGTTCACCTTGCCATCCTTCTTATCCGCCAAATACTTGGGGCAGTTCCGCTTCCGGTGTCCAGTCCCTTTGCAGTAGAAGCACTCAGTCTCAGGCTTAGGTCCAGACTTGGGCTTCTTCACTTGAGCAGCAACTTGCTTGTCGTTCTTCTTGATGTTCTCCTTCTTCCCTTTACCCTTTTTCTTAAAACTGGTGGTCTTCTTGACCATCAACACTTGATGCTCCTTCTTGGTTTCTACCTCCGCAGCCTTTAGCATTGCAAAGAGCTCGGGAATTGTCTTATCCATCCCTTGCATGTTATAGTTCATCACGAAGCTCCTGTAGCTTGGTGGCAGTGATTGAAGAATTCTGTCAATGACACTATCATCAGGAAGATTAACTCCCAGTTGAATCAAGTGATTGTTATACCCAGACATTTTGAGTATATGCTCAGTGACAGAACTATGCTCCTCCATCTTGCAGCTGTAGAACTTATTGGATACTTCATATCTCTCAATCCGGGCATTTGCTTGAAATATTAACTTCAACTCCTGGAACATCTCATATGCTCCATGACGTTCAAAACATCGTTGAAGTCCCGGTTCTAAGCCGTAAAGCATGGCACACTGAACTATCGAGTAGTCATCAGCTTTGCTCTGCCAGACGTTCATAACATCTGGTGTTGCTCCTGCAGTGGGTTTGGCACCTAGCGGTGCTTTCAGGACGTAATTCTTCTGTGCAGCAATGAGGATAATCCTCAAGTTACGGACCCAGTCCGTGTAGTTGCTACCATCATCTTTCAACTTAGCTTTCTCTAGGAACGCATTAAAATTCAATGGAACAACAGCACGGGCCATCTATCTACAACAACATAAACATGCAAAATACTATCTGGTACTAAGTTCCTGATAAATTAAAGTTCAATTAATCATATTAATAAAGAATTCCCACTTAGATAGATATCCCTCTAATCTTCTAAGTGATCATGTGATCCATATCAACTAAACCATGTCCGATCATCACGTGAGATGGAGTAGTTTTCAATGGTGAACAATCACTATGTTGATCATATCTACAATATGATTCACGCTCGACCTTTCGGTCTCAGTGTTCCTGTCAGGACCCCGATTCTAAGTCACACCGATCTAGCATGTAACACATCATATCACTTTGCAGCCTCACGCACGGTATTCCCGCAGGTGCCACCTTACCTGGCCCGGGACCGTTTGTGCCTTTTGGCTCACGTATATGATAGTGTCGCTAGTATCCATATGACAGAGAACCCGGGCCGACATGACTAGTCGTGAACCCAAAGTGGCGCTAACTTACGGGGACAGGCATACATGAACCAGCATCGAACGTGTCGGTTATCAGCGTGTGAATCCGGGCTGTAGCAACTGGGCTAACAGGATCCGGGAACCCGGGCTGTAGCAGGCTGATACGTCTCCAACGTATCTATAATTTTTGATTGCTCCATGCTATATTATCTACTATTTTGGACATTATTGGGCTTTATTATTCACATTTATATTATTTTTTTGGACTAACCTATTAACCGGAGGCCCAGCCCAGAATTGCTGTTTTTGGCCTATTTCAGAGTTTCGCAGAAAAGGAATATCAAACGGAGTCCAAACATAATGAAACCTTCGGGAACGTGATTTTTCGGAAGATTATGATCCAGGAGACTTGGACCCTACGTCAAGAAACAAAGGAGGAGGCCACGAGGTAGGGGGCACGCCCACCCCCCCAGGGCGCGCCCTCCACCCTCGTGGGCCCCCTGTTGCTCCACCGACGTACTCCTTCCTCCTATATATACCTACGTACCCCCAAACGATCAGATACGGAGCCAAAAACCTAATTCCACCGCCGCAACCTTCTGTACCCACGAGATCCCATCTTGGGGCCTGTTCCGGAGCTTCGCCGGAGGGGGCACCCATCACGGAGGGCTTCTACATCATCACCATAGCCTCTCCGATGAAGTGTGAGTAGTTTACCTCAGACCTTCGGGTCCATAGTTATTAGTTAGATGGCTTCTTCTCTCTTTTTGGATCTCAATACAATGTTCTCCCCCTCTCTCGTGGAGATCTATTCGATGTAATCTTCTTTTTGCGGTGTGTTTGTTGAGACCGATGAATTGTGGGTTTATGATCAAGATTATCTATGAACAATATTTGAATCTTCTCTGAATTCTTTTATGTATGATTAGTTATCTTTGCAAGTCTCTTCGAATTATCAGTTTGGTTTGGCCTACTAGATTGATCTTTCTTGCAATGGGAGAAGTGCTTAGCTTTGGGTTCAATCTCGCGGTGTCCTTTCCCAATGACAGTAGGGGCAGCAAGGCACGTATTGTATTGTTGCCATTGAGGATAACAAGATGGGGTTTTTATCATATTGCATGAATTTATCCCTCTACATCATGTCATCTTGCTTAAAGCGTTACTCTGCTTTCATGAACTTAATACTCTAGATGCATGCTGGATAGTGGTTGATGAGTGGAGTAATAGTAGTAGATGTAGGCAGGAGTCGGTCTACTTGTCTCGGACGTGATGCCCATATACATGATCATACCTAGATATTCTCATAACTATGCTCAATTCTGTCAATTGCTCAACAGTAATTCGTTCACCCACCGTAAAATATTTATGCTCTTGAGAGAAGCCACTAGTGAAACCTATGGCCCCCGGGTCTATCTTCATCATATTAATCTTCCAACACTTAGTTATTTCCTTTGCTTTTTAGTTTTCTTTTATTTTACTTTGCATCTCTATCACAAAAATACCAAAAATATTATCCTATCATATCTATCAGATCTCACTCTCGTAAGTGACCGTGAAGGGATTGACAACCCCTTATCTCGTTGGTTGCGAGGAGTTATTTGTTTTGTGTAGGTGCGAGGGACTTGCGCGTAGCCTCCTACTGGATTGATACCTTGGTTCTCAAAAATTGAGGGAAATACTTACGCTACTTTGCTGTATCACCCTTTCCTCTTCAAGGGAAAACCAACGCAGTGCTCAAGAGGTAGCAAGAAGGATTTCTGGCGCCGTTGCCGGGCAGTCTACGCAAAAGTCAACATACCAAGTACCCATCACAAATCCCTTATCTCCCGCATTACATTATTTGCCATTTGCCTCTGGTTTTCCTCTCCCCCACTTCACCCTTGCCGTTTCATTCGCCCTCTCTTTTCCGTCTGCCTCTTTTTCGCTTGCTTTTTGTTTGCTCATGTGTTGGATTGCTTGTTTGTCACGATGGCTCAAGATAATACCAAATTGTGTGACTTTACTAATACAGAATTTTGTGAAATCAATGCTGCTTTGTTGAATCTTGTCATGAAAGATCAATTCGCCGGCCTTCCTAGTGAAGATGCCGCTACTCATCTAAATAGCTTCGTTGATTTGTGTGATATGCAAAAGAAGAAAGATGTTGACAATGATATTGTTAAATTGAAGCTATTTCCTTTTTCGCTTAGAGATCGTGCTAAAGCTTGGTTTTCGTCTTTGCCTAAAAATAGTATTGATTCATGGAATAAGTGCAAAGATGCTTTTATCTCTAAGTATTTTCCTCCCGCTAAGATCATCTCTCTTAGAAACGATATTATGAATTTTAAGCAACTTGATCATGAACATGTTGCACAAGCTTGGGAGAGGATGAAATTAATGATACGTAATTGCCCTACTCATGGTTTGAATTTGTGGATGATTATACAGAACTTTTATGCCGGATTGAATTTTGCTTCTAGAAATCTTTTAGATTCGGTAGCGGGAGGCACTTTTATGGAAATCACTTTAGGAGAAGCTACTAAACTCCTAGATAATATTATGGTTAGTTATTGTCAATGGCACACTGAAAGATCTACTAATAAAAAAGTGCATGCAATAGAAGAAATTAATGTTTTGAGTGGAAAGATGGATGAACTTATGAAATTATTTGCTAATAAAAGTGTTTCTTCTGATCCTAATGATATGCCTTTGTCTATTTTGATTGAGAATAATAATGAATCTATGGATGTGAATTTTGTTGGTAGGAATAATTTTGGTAACAATTCGTATAGAGGAAACTTTAATCCTAGGCCTTATCCTAGTAATTTCTCTAATAATTATGGAAATTCCTACAACAACTCTTATGGAAATTTTAATAAGATGCCCTCTGAATTTGAGACTAGTGTTAAAGAGTTTATGAATTTGCAAAAGAATTTCAATGCTTTGCTTGAAGAGAAATTGCTTAAAGTTGATGAATTGGCTAGGAACGTTGATAGAATTTCTCTTGATGTTGATTCTTTAAAGCTTAGATCTACTCCTCCTAAGCATGATATCAATGAATCTCTCAAAGCCATGAGAATTTCCATTGATGAGTGCAAAGAAAGAACCGCTAGGATGGATGCTAAGAAAGATTGCTTTATGAAAGCGTGTTCTTCAAATATCTATGAAAATAAAGATGAAGATCTAAAAGTTATTGATGTGTACCCTATTAAATATTTGTTTTGCAATATGAATATTGATAATTATGAGACTGAATATGATCCACCTTTACCTAGAGGGCGTTCCAAAAATTCGGAGTTTTTAGATCTTGATGCTAAATTTGATGAAAGTGGGATTGAAGAAATCAAAACCCTAGATGTCGCTAAACCCACTATTTTGGATTTCAAGGAATTTAATTATGAAAATTGCTCTTTGATAGATTGTATTTCCTTGTTGCAATCCGTGCTAAATTCTCCTCATGCTTATAGTCAAAATAAAGCGTTTACCAAACATATCGTTGATACCTTGATGCAATCTTATGAAGAAAAACTTGACTTGGAAGTTCTATTCCTAGAAAACTTTATGATGAGTGGGAACCAACTATTAAAATTAAGATTAAGGATCATGAGTTCTATGCTTTATGTGATTTGGGTGCTAGTGTTTCCACTATTCCCAAAACTTTGTGCGATTTGCTAGATTTCCGCGATTTTGATGATTGCTCTCTAAACTTGCACCTTGCGGATTCCACTATTAAGAAACCTATGGGAAGAATTAATGATGTTCTTATTGTTGCAAATAGGAATTATGTGCCCGTAGATTTTATCGTTCTTGATACAGATTGCAATCCTTCATGTCCTATTATTCTTGGTAGACCTTTCCTTAGAACGATTGGTGCAATTATTGATATGAAGGAAGGGAATATTATATTTCAATTTCCATTAAAGAAAGGCATGAAACACTTCCCTAGGAAGAAAATAAAATTACCATATGAATCTATCATGAGAGCCACTTATGGATTGCCTACCAAAGATGGCAATACCTAGATCTATCCTTGCTTTTATGCCTAGCTAGGGGCGTTAAACGATAGCGCTTGTTGGGAGGCAACCCAATTTTATTTTTAGTTTTCTGCTTCTGTTTAGGAATAAATATTTGATCTAGCCTCTTGTTAGATGTGTTTTTATGTTTTATTTAGTGTTTGTGCCAAGTTAAACCTATAGGATCTTCTTGGATGATAGTTATTTGATCTTGCCGTAATTTCCAGAAACTTTCTGTTCACGAAAACAATTGTTAAAAATCACCAGAACGTGATAAAATACTGATTCCAATTGCTTCTGATCAATAAACAAATTTCCTAGGCCTTCCTATTTTTGCTGATTTTTTGGAGTTCCAGAAGTTTGCGTTAGTTACAGATTACTACAGACTGTTATGTTTTGACAGATTCTGTTTTTCGTGTGTTGTTTGCTTATTTTGATGAATCTATGGCTAGTAAAATAGTTTATATACCATAGAGAAGTTGGAATACAGTAGGTTTAACACCAATATAAATAATGAATGAGTTCATTACAGTACCTTGAAGTGGTCTTTTGTTTTCTTTCGCTAACGCGGCTCACGAGATTTCTGTTGAGTTTTGTGTTGTGAAGTTTTCAAGTTTTGGGTGAAAGATTTTGATGGATTATGGAACAAGGAGTGGCAAGAACCTAAGCTTGGGGATGCCCATGGCACCCCCAAGATAATCTAAGGACACCATAAAGCCAAAGCTTGGGGATGCCCCAGAAGGCATCCCCTCTTTCGTCTACTTCCATCGGTAACTTTACTTGGAGCTATATTTTTATTCACCACATGATATGTGTTTTGCTTGGAGCGTCTTGTATGATTTGAGTCTTTGCTTTTTAGTTTACCACAATCATACTTGCTGTACACACCTTCTGAGAGAGCCATACATGATTTGGAATTTGTTAGAATACTCTATGTGCTTCGCTTATATCTTTTGAGTTATATAGTTTTGCTCTAGTGCTTCACTTATATCTTTTAGAGCACGGTGGTGGATTTGTTTTATAGAAACTATTGATCTCTCATGCTTCACTTAGATTATTTTGAGAGTCTTAAATAGCATGGTAATTTGCTTAAATAATCCTAATATGCTTGGTATCCAAGATTTGTAAAACTTTCTTATGAGTGTGTTGAATACTATGAGAAGTTTGATGCTTGATAATTGTTTTGAGATATAAAGATGGTGATATTAGAGTCATGCTAGTTGAGTAGTTGTGAATTTGAGAAATACTTGTGTTAAAGTTTGTGATTCCCGTAGCATGCACGTATGGTGAACCGTTATGTGATGAAGTCGGAGCACGATTTATTTATTGATTGTCTTCCTTATGAGTGGCGGTCGGGGACGAGCGATGGTCTTTTCCTACCAATCTATCCCCCTAGGAGCATGCGCGTAATACTTTGCTTTGATAACTTATAGATTTTTGCAATAAGTATATGAGTTCTTTATGACTAATGTTGAGTCTATGGATTATATGCACTTTTCTTCCTTCCACCATTGCTAGCCTCTCTAATACCGCGCACTTTTCGCCGGTATCATAGACCCACCATGTACCTTCCTCAAAACAGCCACCATACCTACCTATCATGGCATTTCCATAGCCATTCCGAGATATATTTCCATGCAACTTTCCACCATTCCATTTATTATGACACGCTCTATTATTGTCATATTGCTTAGCATGATCATGTAGTTGACATTGTATTTGTGGCAAAGCCACCATTCATAATTCTTTCATACATGTCACTCTTGATTCATTGCATATCCCGGTACACCGCCGGAGGCATTCATATAGAATCATATTTTGTTCTAAGTATCGAGTTGTAATTGTTGAGTTGTAAGAAAATAAAAGTGTGATGATCTTCATTTTTAGAGCATTGTCCCAAGTGAGGAAAGGATGATGGAGACTATGATTCGCCCACAAGTCGGGATGAGACTCCGGACGAAAAATAAAAAAAAATGAAAAAGAGGCCATAAAAAAAAGAGAAAGGCCTAAATAAAAAAAAATGAGTGAAAAAGAGAGAAGGGACAATTTTACTATCCTTTTACCACACTTGTGCTTCAAAGTAGCACCATGATCTTCATTATAGAAAGTCTCTCATTTTGTCACTTTCATATACTAGTGGGAATTTTTCATTATAGAACTTGGCTTGTATATTCCAATGATGGGCTTCCTCAAAATGCCCTAGGTCTTCGTGAGCAAGCGAGTTGGATGCACACCCACTTAGTTTCTTTTGTTGAGCTTTCATATACTTATAGCTCTAGTGCATCCGTTGCATGGCAATCCCTACTCACTCACATTGATATCTATTGATGGGCATCTCCATATCCCGTTGATACGCCTAGTTGATATGAGACTATCTTCTCCCTTTTTGTCTTCTCCACAACCACCATTCTATTCCACATATAGAGCTATATCCATGGCTCACGCTCATGTATTGCGTGAAGATTGAAAAAGTTTTGAAAATGTCAAAAGTATGAAACAATTGTTTGGCTTGTCATCGGGGTTGTGCATGATTTAAATACTTTGTGTGAAGATAGAGCATAGCCAGACTATATGATTTTGTAGGGATAACTTTCTTTGGCCATGTTATTTTGAGAAGACATGATTGCTTTGTTAGTATGCTTGAAGTATTATTATTTTTATGTCAATACTAAGCTTTTGTCTTGAATCTTCCGGATCTGAATATTCATACCACAATTAAGAAGAATTACATTGAAGTTATGCCAAGTAGCACTCCGCATCAAAAATTCTGTTTTTATCATTTACCTACTTGAGGACGAGCAGGAATTAAGCTTGGGGATGCCTAATACGTCTCCAACGTATCTATAATTTTTATTGCTACATGCTATATTATCTACAGTTTTGGACATTATTGGGCTTTATTATTCACTTTTATATTATTTTTTGGGACTAACCTATTAACCGGAGGCCCAGCCCAGAATTGCTGTTTTTTTGCCTATTTCAGAGTTTCGCAGAAAAGGAATATCAAACGGAGTCCAAACGTAATAAAACCTTCGGGAACGTGATTTTTAGGAAGATTATGATCCAGGAGACTTGGACCCTACGTCAAGAAACAAAGGAGGAGGCCACGAGGTAGGGGGCGCGCCCACCCCCCCATGGCGCGCCCACCCCCCATGGCGCGCCCTCCACCCTCGTGGGCCCCTGTTGCTCCACCGACGTACTCCCTCCTCCTATATATACCTACGTACCCCCAAACGATCAGATACGAAGCCAAAAACCTAATTCCACCGCCGCAACCTTCTGTACCCACGAGATCCCATCTTGGGGCCTGTTCCGGAGCTCCGCCGGAGGGGGCACCCATCACGGAGGGCTTGTACATCATCACCATAGCCTCTCCGATGAAGTGTGAGTAGTTTACCTCAGACCTTCGGGTCCATAGTTATTAGCTAGATGGCTTCTTCTCTCTTTTCGGATCTCAATACAATGTTCTCCCCCTCTCTCGTGGAGATCTATTCGATGTAATCTTCTTTATGTGGTGTCTTTGTTGAGACCGATGAATTGTGGGTTTATGATCAAGATTATCTATGAACAATATTTGAATCTTCTCTGAATTCTTTTATGTATGATTAGTTATCTTTGCAAGTCTCTTCGAATTATTAGTTTGGTTTGGCCTACTAGATTGATCTTTCTTGCAATTTGAGAAATGCTTAGCTTTGGGTTCAATCTTGCGGTGTCCTTTCCCAGTGACAGTAGGGCAGCGAGGCACATATTGGATCGTTGCCATCGAGGATAACAAGACGGGTTTTTTTTATCATATTGCATGAATTTATCCCTCTACATCATGTCATCTTGCTTAAAGCGTTACTCTGTTTTCATGAACTTAATACTCTAGATGCATGCTGGATAGCGGTCGATGAGTGGAGTAATAGTAGTAGATGCAGGCAGGAGTTGGTCTACTTGTCTCGGACGTGATGCCTATATACATGATCATACCTAGATATTCTCATAACTATGCTCAATTCTGTCAATTGCTCAACAGTAATTCGTTCACCCACCGTAAAATACTTATGCTCTTGAGAGAAGCCACTAGTGAAACCTATGGCCCCCGGGTCTATCTTCATCATATTGATCTACCAACACTTAGTTATTTCATTTACTTTTTACTTTGCTTTTATTTTACTTTGCATCTCTATCACAAAAATACCAAAAATATCATCCTATCATATCTATCAGATCTCACTCTCGTAAGTGACCGTGAAGGGATTGACAACCCCTCATCCCGTTGGTTGCGAGGAGTTATTTGTTTTGTGTAGGTGCGAGGGACTTGCGCGTAGCCTCCTACTGGATTGATACCTTGGTTCTCAAAAACTGAGGGAAATACTTATGCTACTTTGCTGCATCACCCTTTCCTCTTCAAGGGAAAACCAACACAGTGCTCAAGAGGTAGCACAGGCTAGCAGGACTCCGGAAGTCACCGCGTGACATTTCCCGAAGGGACAGACACATGAACGAAGTGGATCACATGCCGGCCAGTCCAAGTGTTCCGGAGCAGTAGTAACTGGGCTAGCAGGACTCCGTAAATCGAGCTGTCGCAGACTACCATGGCTCCTTGGAAGCACTAGACTACATTTCCCCATAAGAGAGGCTACCAAGGATAAACAATTAGGTTGTCGGATCCCACACATATCAAGCATTTCAATCATACACACAATATGCCCGATATGTGTAAATACAACATGGCATCACAACAAAACTCTACAACTCAAAGTATTTATTCATTAGGCTCTGAAGAGCCAGATATTACAAACATGGGTCTCATGACCCAACATACAGAGCATACAAGCATCAAGCGGAAGCATAAACATGTCTGAGTATAGACAACTACAAATGAAAAAGGCTGAGAAGCCTGACTATCTACAAGACCCTCCCAAGGGTACAAGATCGTAGCTGAGGTAACAAGCTAAACGTCGAAGTCCACGCGGAACTACTAGTGAGACTGACGTCTCTCTGCAAAAACATAAATTAAGCAAACGTGAGTACAAATGTACCCGGCAAGACTTACATCAGAACTATCTACATATGCATCGGTATCAATAAAGGGGGTGGTGGAGTTTGACTCCAGCAAGCCATCTTTGACTCGGTGGCTATCCAGAACTACGACTGCAACTAACTCTTTTGGGGTGGCGCACACGAGTCCACATATTCACCATATCAATACACCATTATGGATCCGGTCCCGTCTCCCTACGAGAAGGCCATCCATAGCACTCACGCTTATCTTGCGCATTTTAGAGTATCCACTTTTCACTTGTCTATGAACTGTACAGGCAACCCAGAAGTCCTTTACCGCGGACACAGCTATTCGAATAGATGATGTTAACCCTGCAGGGGTGTACTTCTTCACACACGCTCTCGCCACTTACCACCATGTACACGTCGTGTATCTCGGCAACCTTCAAGCGGAAGCCTGGCGAGGGAGTCGGCCATTACCTGACTAACCACACAAGTCTCTAGTCCAGGTTTGTCGCCTATTCGGGTTCCATCCGCAAGGAGATCCGGCCGGGGTGTCGCTCACGGCCCCAAACGATGTGTGCAGGGTTCCCAAGCCCACCTCGACGGATGGATCTACGCTTGGTACACCGTGCCATGGTGCCTAGTCTGTCCCAAGCCCACCTGTACTGGGTGCCACTTGGTAGACTACTAACACAACCTACAAACACCAGAAACTAGTTGCAATTCCTGGACAGAGATCGAGGAGGTTAATAAGACGAGAGGGGTCGAGTTACCGGAACCCAATGTGTGGTAGTAACTGTTCGTGGATCACAAACACAGAACTCAGTTCCTGAGGATGGTTTCCATGAGACAACCCACCATGTACTCCTACATGGCCTCTCACCGCTACCTTTACCAAATCGTGTTCACCACTTAGATCTCAACAGTAGGACATGTTCACACACCTCCGATTCATCTCCGATGAATCAGACCTGACTCAACTCTAAGCAGTATCAGGCATGACAAACAAGTATGAATGAGTAGGCACATCAGGGCTCAAACAACTCCTACTCATGCTAGTGGGTTTCATCTATTTACTGTGGCAATGACAGGTCATGCAGAGGAAAGGGGTTCAACTACCGCAGCATGTAATAGTTGAATCATTGTTGTCCTAATGCAGTAAAAGGGAGCAGGACCAAGAGAGTGGGATTGTATTGGAATGAACAAGGGAGTTTTGCTTGCCTGGCACTTCTGAAGATAGTATAGTTCTTCATCGGTGTCATCGAACTCATCGTCGAAACCACGTCTACTGAGAGGGGACAAACACCGGCAAACAAGAGGGAACACAATCAATGAAATGCAACAATATGATGCATGATCATGACATGTCAAGAATGTTATGATTTACACTAATGCATCTAGCAACAGTTTAAATGAAGTCCATATGAACTAAGGGTTCATATGCAAACTCCATATTTAGCATTTAAAATGCCATTATCATGTTTTCACCTATACAGCAGGTATACTTAGTTTGACATGCATGAAAATGATACAAATGGATAGATTGCATTTTTCTGATAATTTTTCATATATAATTTTTTTTCATTTGGAGTTACGGTTTAATTTCTATGATTTTTAGAAGTTTGCTCTATTTTTTGGAATTTCCTGAAAAGAATAAATCCAGAAAAGGGCATTACTGCGTCAGCATTGCGTCATGCTGACTTCAGCAAGTCAATAGACCCGGTCTAGGTAAAACCTGACCAGTGGGACCCACTGGTCAGTGTCTTAGTGCTGTTTAGGGTCGCTGACGTGTGGGCCCAGTCAATGGCCACGTGAACATGGTCAATGCTGACGCGTGGGGCCACTAGGATTAGTTAATACTAAGCAGAAACTTAGTCTAAGCTTAATTAGGTAGCGGGGCCCTGCTGTCAGTCTCACTAGGTGGTAACAAACTGCGTCATTAGCCTAAACTAATCTGCCACGTCACCATCGCCGGAGTTACGCCGGCGGCGACCAAAACGCGGTGGGGCGCACTGGGTTGGCTCGGGTTTCGCCTACAGGCGATGGTTTTGAGCGCGGGGAGGCTCTACGGGGACCTGCTGCTCGCGCACGGCCGATGGGGTGGGCGGCGGGAGCTGAGGTGGCCGGAGCCCGGCGGAAACAAGCTCGCGGTGGCGGCCGGCGCTCGGCGAACTCGGGCTCGGCGTTGTGGTGCACGGGAGCAAGAACAACTGGGTGCTACGGGCTACTGCAGATGCTCTGGTTGCGGTGACGCGCTCATACGCGGTGCGGGTGGGCTCTAGCCACGGCGGCGTCATGGCCGGCGGCGAGGAACTCTCGGGCTCGACGGAGTCCGCGGTTAGAGGAAGAAATCGGCATCGGGGGGAGAGCGATTCGGTGCGGAGGCTCACAGCGAGGCCAACGAGCGCGATGGCGAGGTCGGGGATGCTCTGTAGCTCCCGAATCGACAGTGAGGATCCACGGCGACCGACGAGGGGAACGGCGGTGCTGGCGGCGTCCAGGGGCTTCAGGCATCATGTGGCTCGGTGAGGAGGAAGAGGGGGACGGGGCGGAGCTTCTTGGCGCGTCGGCGAGGTGTGGGGTGGCCGGTGGCCGCGGTGGTGCTCGTCGGCGGCGGTGGGCGTGTTCGGTGAGGTGGGGAATGGCGAGGGAGAGAGCAGGGGGAGAGTGAGAGAGGTCGGGCGGATCGGGTCGACACCGGGGCGTTCAACCACGCATCCAGGGGCTCGGCGGCAAGCAGGAGGTGGCGTGCGGTGGCCACGCGCGCATCGGGCACACGCTGTGCGTCCGACTGGCGGGAGGAAGAAGACCTCCCTGCCCCTGGTGGGCTGGGCCAGCCAGATGGGCTGCCAGGTGAGCGCCAGGTAAGTGCGGGTAGGTTTTCTGTCCTTTTTCTTTTATTTCTGTTTTCTAATTCTTCTGTAATTTTAGGGCTTTAATTAAAATACTAAAACTAACTCAAAAATCATGAAACTTCTCAAGCCCACTGTTTGGAATATTTCCAACAGTAAACATTTTCGTTCATGACTATTTGGACATTTAAAATATTATATAGCATTTAAATGCTCAAATGCAAATACCTTATGATTTAATTCAAAAATCCAGAATGGCCTAGAAATATGTGCATCATTTTTGGCAGAGGTTTTCACCTTTGACAAAAATCATGAACTTTTCTAAAGGGCATTTGGGTTCATTGAAAATATTTTTATTGAACCTAGTTGAATTCATTTGATGCTAGGGTTTCAACAATCCCCATTTCAACTTTCAAAGAAATTTAGACATGATGCATGGATGCTTGTGCAACTATTTGCAATCAAATTCTAGGGCTATGACAACTCACCCCCACTAACAAAAATCTCGTCCCGAGATTCAAGACGTGAGGTCAGAAGGCAGAGGGACACAAAGCTAACACGATCTTCACGATCCAACTGTCCTTCTCGAAGATGTTGATTCATTGCATCATCTTGATCTCGATGTCTTGCTTTGAGAACTTCATCCAACATGACCATCGAGAAGAAAGGGAGAATTTTTAGAAGAATCGATCTTCTTGAGGTTCGAGTAACTTAGGATCATCTTGATGATCACAAGATCAACTCACGGAATGAGATGTAGAAACATTCTCTGGAGCTGAGATGCAAAACATGCATCAGGAGGGACGGAAGAATAATTTGACGAGGGTTTCAAAGTAGCGAGGAAACAATTGCCATGATCCCATAACGGGGCACCTTGGGAGAGGTGACTCGTAGAATTAATCCCTTAAGTGGCAAAAAGAATTACTTTTGATACAAAGATCATTGAAACTCTTTATACCAGCCTAAGACAATCACAATCGATCTTCCGAAGTAGTTCGAAGGAATGGCATACTCAGACTAGAATGGATGATGTGGACTACCTTGTTGAAAACAACGCAATGGATGATTTTTGCTTATCATCGGAAATGGATGGGACCCATGGTAGGACCACTTTTGAAGATGATCCTGAATAAGAATTACTAAGAAGGCATCGCATAGTAAAATGGCACAAAGAAGGGTGCAAGCTGGGAACAAAATGCAAATGCTGGGAATGTTCCAACCATCATATCTGCCTGAGATTCAGATGTGGTTGGTAACGGGATATTTCAGATGTCATCTCTGGAAAAGAAAGTTTGCAACAAAAACCGACGAGATGAAGTTGCGAGATTCTCGGGAAATGAACTACGATAGCAAGCTCCAAAACATGAGCTGGTTCTGCTACACGCATGTGAACACGCTGTCCCAGACAAGCATGACCACACAGTAGTCTTACAACGAAACACTACCGAGTTCAAGTGGGGAACCATCATTGAGGATATCGAAGTCTTGTGCATATCCGTCCGGGCCCTTCAGGATTAGCGCATGAACTTCTTTTCTTTGAACAAATCAATCAGTGGCTTGGTGTGCTAGGGAGTACATATGGAGTGGAGGTAATTAATCTACCAAACCATAGAACACATTCGCACATGCATGGCTGACTTGGGATGATTCCGGAGAAAGCAAAAACAATCTTTCTCAAGTCCACGGCGGCAACTTGCACCCAATGCACGTGAACTTGGAGAAAGTCACTTCTTACACCAAACATGTATTTCATGAACGGGACGTGAAGATAATGCTTACAAAAGTTTCCAACACCAGCTTGATGTTCAACATGAATCATGGAGGAGACAAGATGCTGCTGATGGGCTCAATAGCAACTCATCGGAGTTTCCATATCACTGGACTTCCACCATCATGTGAACGCGGTGATAGCATTGGTCAGACCAAAAGATGTAATGGTGTATGCTCGAGGGATCAACCACGAGTAAGACAACATTACGAACATCGTTGGTTCTGATTTGACTTGACGATAGCCCATACTCAAGTCAAAGTTTTGACAAGACAATAGATCCAACAACTGATCACGAGGACCAATTGGTGAAGATATCATCTTTCTTCAACACACACACACAAAAGATATACCTTTGGAATGAACTAAGTCAGATGAAACTTTATCTTCCAACTCCCCAAGTTGTTGTTTAGCTCAACCGACTAGTTCAGAGGTATCCAACACAGATTCTTGGAGAAGGGGTGGTTTAGAGGAAAACCAACTTGGTCACGAACTCAACATAGTGGTCAGGTGACAACCTGGTAATACTTCCGAGAAGATATTCAGAACATCATGAGCCACCGATATGTTACTAAGCTCGAGAACAATCCTGCTTTTCAGAGCAAGACGATATGATCAAATAAGCAAGGGATTGAATAATCCTAACTCATTGATCGAAGAGTGCACCAGAAATAAGGACTAGGTAGCACAATCTATCTTAGCATGATGACTCAATAACCAACACGCTAAGAAATGAGAATATTGTCCATTTACTACCAAGCAACTAGTTGCTAGGAGTATTGATTTCACACATCACAGTTCACTTGTCGGTATTCTAGTTGCAACAACACGGAACCGAGGAGCGAATGATGATGGCGAGAAGTATCACTGCATCAAGAATTCATAAGAGTTGGTGCAATTATCATGACATTCCTGACATCAAGAGGGCAATACTTTAGGGTAGAATAAAATCAAAAGTTGGGTTGCATTTTGATCTGCGGAATACAACTGCTTTGACCCAATCCTGGATATGGATGAGGTACTGGAGTTTGTTTCTCCTAGTCATTCAGAAATAGAACGGCTCGACGGACTACCAAGATAATAGACACTGACGAACACGATGGCACCACTATTCCTGACTATCACTTGATAGACGGAGGTCAAGATACAACTAAAGAGGGACAACTCAAAGGAACATATGTTTTTCTGAGTTGTGGATGCATAGATTAGTATGTCGAGCGAAGCTCAACATTTCTTCCGGATAACCCATGTGGAAAGGGTAGAACTGGCAGATTCACAATATAGAATGGAGAACTCATCAAGAGCACTCTGGTCGTGACCTTTTGGTTTAAAAGAACTCCTGCCAAGAATGGTTCATGGTAATTGGAACAAGGATGTACCACGAACCTCGAGGACTATCGCAAAGGTTACTAATATCCTAAAGGAACTAGCAACACTATCAACATGAGGTAAGTAGGGTGAATCTCGGGTCAAGAACCTAGGAGTAGAATACCTACTACTAAATGGCATCACGGGATGCTTTCGAGAATGGTGGCCAGAATCATCACGGTGGGAACACAAAACATGGCTAGATTACTAGGTGATCCTCTAAGACACCTATAGTCATAGTAATAGCTCCAACATATATGTCGAGACAACAGAGTACCTCAACACACTGGTTAGTGTGGTTAATCTGGCCCAAAGGGACAGCGGGAACGGGAAGAACGGATTTGGAAATGCATCAGACTATGTAGAAACCTGGGATGACTCGGACAGCATAACGGCTGTAAATGCTCAAAAAGATTTGAGACATCCTGCAAAAATGGTGGCATAACTACTCAAATCACAATATCAAGGTTCCGAGACCAACTATGAACACACGGAAGTAGTAGGAACTGAACTGAGGCTTAAATCCAACAAACTTAAGAGTCTACTGATTAGTAACACGTGATCCTGATAGAAAGAAGAGAAAGCCTGGTTCTTAATCCCCGTAGAAAAGAAGAGATTGACTCAGATCAGAAGGGCATAAGGTAAAGGAGTAAAAGAGCCTTATGTTCCCTTCCACAATCAATTCCCTTATATAACTAAAGCATTTCTAGACTCAACTTCAACCAGTTTGGCTTGGTAATCCTACAGGCAGTCAGGCTCTGATACCAAAGCTGTCAGGACCCCGATTCTAAGTCACACCGATCTAGCACGTAACACATCATATCACTTTGCAGCTTCACGCACGGTATTCCCACGGGTACCACCTTACCTGGCCCGGGACCGTTTGCGCCTTTTGGCTCACGTATATGATAGTGTCGCTAGTATCCATATGACAGAGAACCCGGGCTGACATGACTAGTCATGAACCCAAAGTGGCGCTAACTTACGAGGACAGGCATAAAAGAACCAACATCGAACGTGTCGGTCATCAGCGTGAGAATCCGGGCTCTAGCAACTGGGCTAACAGGACTCCGGGAACCCGGGCTGTAGCGGGCTAGCGGGACTCCGGAAGTCACCGCGTGACATTTCCTCGAAGGGACAGACACAAGAACGAAGTGGATCACATGCCGGCCAGTCCAAGTGTTCCGGAGCAGTAGTAACTGGGCTAGCAGGACTCCGGTAAACCGGGTTGTAGCAGACTACCATGGCTCACTGGAAGCACTAGACTACATTTCCCCATAAGAGAGGCTACCAAGGATAAACAATTAGGTTGTCGGATCCCACACATATCAAGCATTTCAATCATACACACAATATGCCCGATATGTGTAAATACAACATGGCATCAGAACAAAACTCTACAACTCAAAGTATTTATTCATTAGGCTCCGAAGAGCCAGATATTACAAACATGGGTCTCATGACCCAACATACAGAGCATACAAGCATCAAGCGGAAGCGTAAACATGTCTGAGTATAGACAACTACAAATGAAAAAGGCTGAGAAGCCTGACTATCTACAAGACCCTCCCAAGGGTACAAGATCGTAGCTGAGGTAACAAGCAAAACGTCGAAGTCCACGCGGAACTACTAGTGAGACTGACGTCTCTCTGCAAAAACATAAATTAAGCAAACGTGAGTACAAATGCACCCAACAAGACTTACATCATAACTATCTACATATGCATCGGTATCAATAAAGGGGGTGGTGGAGTATGACTGCAGCAAGCCAGCTTTGACTCGGTGGCTATCCTGAACTACGACTGCAACTAACTCTTTTGGGGTGGCGCACACGAGTCCACATATTCACCATATCAATACACCACTATGGATCCGCTCCCGTCTCCCTACGAGAAGGCCATCCATAGCACTCACGCTTATCTTGCGCATTTTAGAGTATCCACTTTTCACTTGTCTATGAACTGTACAGGCAACCCAGAAGTCCTTTATCGCGGACACGGCTATTCGAATAGATGATGTTAACCTTGCAGGGGTGTACTTCTTCACACACGCTCTCGCCACTTACCACCATGTACACGTCACGTATGTCGGCAACCTTCAAGCGGAAGCCTAGCGAGGGAGTCGGCCATGACCTGACTAACCACACAAGTCTCTAGTCCAGGTTTATCGCCTATTCGGGTTCCATCTGCAAGGAGATCCGGCCGGGGTGTCGCTCACGGCCCCAAACGATGTGTGCAGGGTTCCCAAGCCCACCTCGATGGATGGATCTACACTTGGTACACCGTGCCACGGTGCCTAGTCTGTCCCAAGCCCACCTGTACCGGGTGCCACTTGGTAGACTACTAACACAACCTACAAACACCAGAAACTAGTTGCAACTCCTGGACAGAGATCGAGGCGGTTAATAAGACGAGAGGGGTCGAGTTACCGGAACCCAATGTGTGGTAGTAACTGTTCATGGATCACAAACACAGAACTCAGTTCCTGAGGCCTGTTTCAATGAGACAACCCACCATGTACTCCTACATGGCCTCTCACCGCTACCTTTACCAAATCGTGTTCACCACTTAGCTCTCAACAGTAGGACATGTTCACACACCTCCGATTCATCTTCGATGAATCAGACCTGACTCAACTCTAAGCAGTAGCAGGCATGGCAAACAAGCATGAATGAGTAGGCGCATCAGGGTCAAACAACTCCTACTCATGCTAGTGGGTTTCATCTATTTACTGTGGCAATGACAGGTCATGCAGAGGAAAGGGGTTCAACTACCGCAGCATGTAACAGTTGAATTGTTGTTGTCTTAATGCAGTAAAAGGGAGCAGGAGCAAGAGAGTGGGATTGTATCAGAATGAACAAGGGGGTTTTGCTTGCCTGACACTTCTGAAGATAGTATAGTTCTTCATCGGTGTCATCGAACTCATCGTCGAAACCACGTCTACTTAGAGGGGACAAACACCGGCAAACAAGAGGGAACACAATCAATGCAATGCAACAAGATGATGCATGATCATGACATGTCGAGAATGTTATGATTTACACTAATGCATCTAGCAACAGTTTAAATGAAGTCCATATGAACTAAGGGTTCATATGCAAACTCCATATTTAGCATTTAAAATGCCATTATCATGTTTTCACCTATACAGCAGGTATAACTTAGTTTTACATGCATGTAAACGATACAGATGGATAGATTGCATCTTTCTGATAATTTTTCATATATAATTTATTTCATTTGGAGTTACGGTTTAATTTCTATGATTTTTAGAAGTTTGCTCTATTTTCTGGAATTTCCTGAAAAGAATAAATCCAGAAAAGGGCATTACTGCTTCAGCATTGCGTCATGCTGACCTCAGCAGGTCAACAGACCCGGTCCAGGTCAAACCTGACTAGTGGGACCAACTGGTCAGTGTCTTAGTGCTGTTTAGGGTCGGTGACGTGTGGGCCTAGTCAATGGCCACGTCAACATGGTCAATGCTGACGCGTGGGGCCACTGGGTTTAGTTAATACTAAGCAGAAACTTAATCTAAGCTTAATTAGGTAGCGGGGCCCTGCTGTCAGTCTCACTAGGTGGTAACAAACTGCGTCATTAGCCTAAACTAATCTGCCATGTCACCATCGCCGGAGTTACGCCGGCGGCGACCAAAACGCGGTGGGGCGCACTGGGTTTGCTCGGTTTCACCTACAGGCGATGGTTTTGAGCGCGGGGAAGCTCTACGGGGAGCTGCTACTCGCGCGCAGCTGATGGGGCAGGCGGCGGGAGCTGAGGTGGCCGGAGCCCGGCGGAAACAAGCTCACGGCGGCGGCTAGAGCTCGGCGAACTCGGGCTCGGCGTTGTGGTGCACGGGAGCAAGAACAGCTGGGCGCTATGGGCTACTGCAGACGCTTTGGTTGCGGTGACGCGCTCATACGCGGTGCTGGTGGGCTCTAGCCACGGCGGCGTCATGGCCGGCGGCAAGGAATCGACGGAGTTCGCGGTTAGAGGAAGAAATCGGCATCGAGGAGAGAGAGATTCGGTGCGGAGGCTCACAGCGAGGCCAACGAGCGCGAAGCCGAGGTCGGGGATGCTCTGTAGCTCTCGAATCGACGGCGAGGATCCACGGCAACCGACGAGGGGAACGGCGGTGCTGGCAGCGTCCAGGGGCTTCAGGCATCATGTGGCTCGGTGAGGAGGAAGAGGGGGACGGGGCGGAGCTTCTTCGCGCGTCGGCGAGGCGTGGGGTGGCCGGTGGCCGTGGTGGTGCTCGTCGGCGGCGGCGGGCGCGTTCAGTGAGGTGGGGAACGGCGAGGGAGAGAGCAGGGGGAGAGTGAGGGAGGTCGGGCGGATCGGGTCGAGACCGGGGTGTTCATCCACGCGTCCAGGGGCTCGGCGGCAAGCAGGAGGTGGCGTGCGGTGGCCGCGCGCGCGTCGGGCACGCACTGTGCGTCCGACTAGCGGGAGGAAGAAGACCTCCCTGCCCCTCGTGGGTTGGGCCGGCCAGATGGGCTGCCAGGTGAGCGCCAGGTAAGTGCAGGTAGGTTTTCTGTCCTTTTTCTTTTATTTCTGTTTTCTAATTCTTCTGTAATTTTAGGGCTTTAATTAAAATACTAAAACTAACTCAAAAATCATGAAACTTCTCAAGCCCACTGTTTGGAATATTTCCAACAGTAAACATTTTCGTTCATGACTATTTGGACATTTAAAATATTATATAGCATTTAAATGCCCAAATGCAAATACCTTATGATTTAATTCAAAAATCCAGAATGGCCTAGAAATATGTGCATCATTTTTGGCAGAGGTTTTCACCTTTGACAAAAATCATGAACTATTCTAAAGGGCATTTGGGTTCATTGAAAATATTTTGATGGAACCTAGTTGAATTCATTTGATGCTAGGGTTTCAACAATCCCCATTTCAACTTTCAAAGAAATTTAGACATGATGCATGGATGCTTGTGCAACTATTTGCAATCAAATTCTAGGGCTGTGACAGTTCCGAGGCCATATCTGCATATGCTAGGCTCGTCAAGTTTAACCCAAGTATTCTGCGTGTGCAAAACTGTCTTGCACCCATTCTATGTGAACGTAGAGCTTATCACACCCGATCATCACGTGGTGTCTCGGCACGATGAACTTTTGCAACGGTGCATACTCAGGGAGAACACTTGTACCTTGAAATTTAGTGAGAGATCATCTTATAATGCTACCGTCGAACTAAGCAAAATAAGATGCAGAAAGGATAAACATCACATGCAATCAATATAAGTGATATGATATGGCCATCATCATCTTGTGCCTTTGATCTCCATCTCCAAAGCACCATCATGATCACCATCGTTACCGGCGCGACACCTTGATCTCCATCGTAGCATCATTGTCGTCTCGCCAACTATTGCTTCTACGACTATCGCTACCGCTTAGTGATAAAGTAAAGCAATTACATGGCAATTGCATTTCATACAATAAAGCGACAACCATATGGCTCCTGCCAGTTGCCTATAAGTTCGTTACAAAACATGATCATCTCATACAATAAATTTAGCTGCAAAAACAAGTCAGACGTCCTCTAGTTTGTTGTTGCAAGTTTTACGTGGCTGCTACGGGCTGAGCAAGAACCATTCTTACCTATGCATCAAAACCACAACGAGTTTTCATCAAGTATGTGGTGTTTTAACCTTCAACAAGGACCGGGCGTAGCCACACTCGATTCAACTAAAGTTGGAGAAACTGACACCCGCCAGCCACCTGTGTGCGAAGCACGTCGGTAGAACCAGTCTCGCGTAAGCGTACGCGTAATGTCAGTCCGGGCCGCTTCATCCAACAATACCGCCGAATCAAAGTATGACATGCTGGTAAGCAGTATGACTATTATCGCCCACAACTCACTTGTGTTCTACTCGTGCATATAACATCTACGCATAAACCTGGCTCAGATGCCACTGTTGGGGAACGTAGTAATTTCAAAAAAAATCCTACACACACGCAAGATCATGGTGATGCATAGCAATGAGAGGGGAGAGTGTAGTCCATGTACCCACGTAGACCATAAGCGGAAGCGTTATGACAACGCGGTTGATGTAGTCGTACGTCTTCACGATCGACCGATCCTAGCACCGAAAGTACGGCACCTCCGCGATCAGCACACGTTCGGCTCGGTGACGTCCCACGAACTCACGATCCATCAGAGTGTCGAGGGAGAGCTTTGTCAGCACGAGGGCGTGATGACGGTGACGATGAAGCTACCGGCGCAGGGCTTCGCCTAAGCACTACAACGATATGACTGAGGTGGATTATGGTGGAGGGGGGCACCGAACATGGCTAAGAGATCAATGATCAACTTGTGTGTCTCTATGGGGTGCCCCCTCCCCCGTATATAAAGGAGGGGAGGAGGAGGCCGGCCGGCCCTAGGGGCGCGCCAAGGGAGAGTAGGTGTCCTCTTCCTAGTAGGAGTAGGACTCCCCCTTTCCTAGTCAAACTAGGAGGAGGAAGGGGGAAGGAAAGAGAGGGAGAGAGGGAGGGAAAGAGGGGGCGCCGCCCCCCTCCTTTTCCAATTCGGACTCCCAAGGGGGGGAGGCTAGCCCTATGGCCCCTCCTCTCTCTCTCACAAGGCCCTAGTTGGCCCATTAGTTCCCCCGGGGGTTTCGATAACCCCCCGACACTCCGATAATTATCCGGTGACCCCCGGAACTCATCCGGTGTCCGAATATAGTCATCCAATATATCAATCTTTATGTCTCGACCATTTCGAGACTCCTCATCATGTCCGTGATTACATCCGGGACTCCAAACTATCTTCGGTACATCAAAACACATAAACTTATAATACCGATCGTCACCAAACGTTAAGCGTGCGGACCCTACGGGTTCGAGAACTATGTAGACATGACCGAGACACATCTCCCTTCAATAACCAATAGCGGAACCTGGATGTTCATATTGGCTCCCACATATTCTATGAAGATCTTTATCGGTCAAACCGCATAACAACATACGTTGTTCCCTTTGTCATCGGTATGTTACTTGCCTGAGATTCGATCGTCGGTATCTCAATACCTAGTTCAATCTCATTACCAGCAAGTCTCTTTACTCGTCCGTAATGCATCATCCAGCAATTAACTCATTAGTCACATTGCTTGCAAGGCTTATAGTGATGCACACTACCGAGAGGGCCCAGAGATACCTCTCCGACAATCGGAGTGACAAATCCTAATCTCGATCTATGCCAACTCAACAAGTACCATCGGAGACACCTGTAGAGCACCTTTAGAATCACCCAGTTACGTTGTGACGTTTGGTAGCACACAAAGTGTTCCTCCGGTATTCGGGAGTTGCATAATCTCATAGTCATAGGACATGTATAAGTCATGAAGAAAGCAATGGCAATATACTAAACGATCAAGTGCTAAGCTAACGGAATGGTAAGAGTCAATCACATCATTCTCTAATGATGTGATCCTGTTAATCAAATGACAACTCATGTCTATGGCTAGTAAGCTTAACCATCTTTGATCCAACGAGCTAGTCAAGTAGAGGCATACTAGTGACACTATGTTTGTCTATGTATTCACACATGTACTAAGTTTCCGATTAATACAATTCTAGCATGAATAATAAACATTCACCATGATATAAGGAAATATAAATAACAACTTTATTATTGCCTCTAGGGAATATTTCCTTCAGACGCCGCCTTCTCCGAGCAACGGCGCCCCAGAGTGCGGCCCGCCGAGGTCGCCCCCACCACTTGCTCGCCACCAACTGACGGTCCTTGCGGCGCCTCAGGTCGATTGGTCTGAGCGTCGGCAGTCGGCACGGGCGGGGTCACTTCCGCCAACACGATGACGGGGTCGCCCCCTCCACTATCCATGACCGGCTGGTCGTCGTCGGCTCCTCCAATCGGCGCCTGAGTCCCTGGTGCCGGTGGCACGGTGTGCAGGGGGACGATAAGTTGCGGAGCCCGGCCGCGCGCGGCCTCGTATGTCTTTGCCTTGGCGGCTGCTTCTGCCTGAGCCTTGGTCGCGGCGTCCGCTTGTGCCTTTGCAGTGGCGTCGGCTTGGGCCTTGGCCGCCGCATCCGCGTCTGCCTGCGCCGCCTTGGCTGCTGCCGGCCTCTGCCTTTCCGCCTCATCCCGCTCCTCGCGCGCCTCCCGCGCGTTCTTCTCCATTGCCTCCTGAGGTCGGCGAGCGGGTCTATGCAGCAGATGTTGGTGGAGCCCTCCGTTCCCCTGATGATGGAAGCAGAGGCTGATTGCTCAAGAGAGAGCGGGGCCCTGTTCAAGTAAGACAAGAAGAAATTCAGAAGGAGTTCCGCAAGAAAGACGAAAGGTAAAACGCAAGAAGAGTCAAGCACTTACGCGGACACTGTCGGGGGCTGCTTCAGGGTCCTCTGGAACTGGGCCGCCTTCGCAGCGGCCTCTTGCCGCCTGGTCGCGGCGGCTGTGTTCTTCGGCTTCTTCGGCCGGCTGCCAAACAGCGGCTTGGCGGCCTGACGCTTCAGCGCGCCGCCTGGTGTGGTCGGCACGGCTGACGAGCCCGCGCCCGCCCTGTCGGCGCCATGCGGGCCACGCCGCTCGTCCTCCTCCTCGTCATCATTCGGCAACAACTCGACGCTGCCTCATCTGGAGCCGCCTGCTCTGCCACCGCCACCTGTGACATCGTCCTCCTCCAAGGCAGCCGCCCCCAAGTCGGGGTCGTCCACGTTACTCACAGACCGTTCTGGCGGGTACTCTTGGCCCTCCTCCAGGGCGTCGGGTGCCGGCTGGGATGTGAGGATCTGCACCGTGACCAACTGATTACGCGACAAAATCAGAACCCGGCAGATAAAGAGAAAAAAGAGTTAAGGACTTACCACGGGCGGTGGGTTTGCGCGGGAGTACGGTCGCCTGCCGAACTGCCACTCCTCCTCCGATAGTTTGCAGTTCGAGATAAAGTTCACCAGACGGGCCACCTCCGTGTCCGGCATCTCCTTGGTGCACATCTGGCACGAGTCTCGATGCCCGCTCATCCGACTGATCTGGTGAGGCCGGCCTTGGAGATGGAGCACCCGGCGCACAACGAAGGCGGTCAGCAGGTCCGATGCCCTGAGACCCTCTGACTCCGTCATCTCCTTGAGCCGGGCGATGGCGGCAGTGGAGGCGGCCGACAGAGTCTTCGGCTTGAAGGTCCAGTTGGTGTGGGGCTCAGCTGGCGAGCTGGCTTTATAAGCCGGCAGGTTAACGAAGTCAGACGTCGGGTGGACGTTCTTGACGTGGAAGTAAGATTTTTTCCACAGCTTGTCTGACTGTGTCAAGCTGATGGCCGAGAAGCAGTTCCCGACACCCGGACGTCGCACCGCGACAAAGGCTCCGCACTGGGCCGCCTCCCCCTTGACGGCAGTGCCGAGCTTGGTGTAGAAGAACTCCCCCCCGGAGCTCGAGGGTGGGGAACGCCGAGGTAACCCTCGCAGAGGGTGACGAAGGCGGATAGCAGGACCATCGTGTTCGGTGTGAGGTGGTGTGGCTGGAGGCGATAGAACTGAAGAAAGGACCGGAGGAAGCCGCTTGCCGGTAGGCCAAAGCCGCGAATGAAGTGCGACCGGAAGACGACACGTTCCCCTTCCTCCAGCGCCGACAAAATCTCCGTTTCGGGCAGAGGATGCACCCGAACGTAGTTCTCACCGGGCAGCCGCCGCGTCTGGCGGAGGAAGGTGATGTGGTCCTCTTGGACGTTGGAGCCGTCCCAGTCACCACCCCGCGCTATGAGGGCTTGGGATCGACGGAGGCATAGAACGACGGCGAGTGAGCGGACCCGCGGCGGAGCAGCAACGCTGCGGGGGGGGGGGAGGGGGGGCGCTCGGCAACGATGAACTACGGCGGCACTTCGGCGAGATGCAGGAGTGCAGCGGCGACAGCAAGGAGAGGAAAGGAGAAGGGAGAGGAGGGTGCGCGTGCGTCTGCCGCCCCCTCCTCCCCCTACTTATAGCCCCAGGCGGCGAAGCAGAGGGGGCGAGAACGTGGGGGTCGTGGGATTAACTGTGCCCACGACCCCATGACCCCGCTTTAACCGCGCAGTAATGGCGTGTAGTTACTGTGCCGCGGAATCCCAACCGTTTGCCTCGGACGCACCGGATCCACGCGTGCACCGAGGCCTGGTAGTGGCGGGCCCCAGCCTGCGGCAACGTCCCATCGCGCGCGTGGGCTGGCAGGCCGGCCCGGCTGGCTGGCGCCGCATGGCGCGCAGGCAGCGGGTAGCAAGCCTAGCACCTGGCTCCCGCCACGACGTTTCGAAATCACCGGACGGACCGCCTGGTCGTGACCGGCTTCGACCAGTCGGCGCTTCAGAAGACGGATGGAGCAAGTTTACCAGATCACTCGGAGTAGGAAGCTGCTGAGGCTTCTCGCCTTCTCAGCAGCGGCGACCCACCAGCTTCGGGGACTACTGTCGAAGTAAATGACCATTGGTAGCCTCAACTACTCCCCATGGCGATTCAAGACATCGGGGCCAGCTGCGCCCCTCAAGCCACAAGGACAAAGAGCCGCCTTCTCGGGGCCGGCTGGTCCAGGCGGCCGGCTGCCAGAGGGCGGTGGCCCTCAGAAGAAAGCTACAAGATAGGCCGACTCCTAGCAGGCGGCCTCCAGAGAGGCCGGCTCCTAGCATGCGGCCCCTCATGCACTCAAAGTTAGCACCCACATAATTACTACGAGACGAGGCGTGGCTACAGTGCAGCCTGCCACCCCGAATCCCGGGCAGAGCATGGCCACAGTGTAGCGTACCGGGCGGACATCCCTCGCCTGGCGCGGCACTGTTGCCACGCGGCCCATGACATCACCCATGGGAGAGAAGGCCATGCTCCCACTACGGGCTGTTGGTACGGCCTGCAGGTGGCGGGCCCTACCTGTCTGTGAGAAGCCAGAAGGCGGCGAGCTCCGACCAGTCAGCACGGGGGGAGGCCGAATCCCAGCAGGCGGCCCTCCCCCTCCCTCAAAGTCTGTGCGCCATTAATTAGAAGAGACGGGGAGTGGCTAAAGTGAACGCCCGCCAGGCGGCAGTACTGTAGCCACGCCTTCCCCGACAAAGCACGCATCATCGGTGGCATTGCCACAGTATTAAGCAGCTGGCAGGACCCGCAAGCGGCGGGCATGGCCTGTCGGTGAAGTACAAGACAGCCGGCGGGACCCGCCAGGCGGCGGGCCCCATCGGCCGGCGGAGAAGCCGGCGACCATAGACACTGACAGCCGGGTCCAACACCCAACCAGATTACCATTGTACCCTTGGGGGCTAGGCCTATATAAACCCCCCCAGGGCACCCATGCAAAGGGTTAAGACCTTAGTCCATCCACACACACATAGAGAGAGGAAGCTACGGCTAGCCTTGCTCTTCTTCCCCCTCTAGAGAAATAGCTCATGGAGAAAGCTTGTAGCCACCATTGTTGCTTGAGTGATCATGCGGAGACCCCACAGAGCAGGAGTAGGGGTGTTATCTCCTAGGAGAGCCCCGAACCTGGGTAAGGTTCGCCGGCGGGCATGTTTGCGCCTTATCCCGTTTCCAGGCACCGGCGACGTATTATTAGCCCCCTCCATGATAAGCCACCCGTTGGCATATGTCGCGCGACACCCCTGAAAGGCCATGAAATCTAAGATGGGATCCATGTATGAAGAACAAAGTGTGGACTTTGGTTGACTTGCCCGATGATCGGCAAGCCATTGAGAATAAATGGATCTTCAAGAGGAAGACGGACGCTGATAGTAGTGTTATTATCTACAAAGCTCGAATTGTCGAAAAAAGATTTCGACAAGTTCAAGGTGTTAACTACGATGAGATTTTCTCACTCGTAGTGATGCTTAAGTCTGTCCGAATCATGTTAGCAATTGCCACATTTTATGAAATCTGGCAAATGGATGACAAAACTACATTCCTTAATGGATTTCTTAAAGAAGAGTTGTACATGATGCAACAAGAAGGTTTTGTCAATTCTAAAGGTGCTAAAACAAGTGTGCAAGCTCCAGCGGTCCATCTATGGACTGGTGCAAGCATCTCGGAGTTGGAATATACGCTTTGATGAGTTGATCAAAGCATATAGTTTTATACAGACTTGCGTTGAAGCCTCTATTTACAAGAAAGTGAGTGGGAGCACTACAGCCTTTCTGATAATTATATGTGAATGACATATTGTTGATCAGAAATGATGTAGAATTTTTTGGAAAGCATAAAGGAGTGTTTGAAAGGAGTTTTTCAAAGAAAGACCTCGGTGAAGCTGCTTACATATTGAGCATCAAGATCTATAGATATAGATCACGACGCTTGATAAGTTTTTTCAATGAGTACATACCTTGACAAGTTTTTGAAGTAGTTCAAAATGGAACAGTCAAAGAGGAGTTCTTGTCTGTGTTGCAAGGTGTGAAGTTGAGTAAAGACTCAAAACCCGACCACAACAGAAAATAGAAAGAGAATGAAAAGTCATTCCCTATGCCTCAGTCATAGGTTCTATAAAGTATGCTATGCTGTGTACCAGACCTATTCTATACCTCACCATGAGTTTGTCAAGAGGGTACAAAAGTGATCCAGGAGTGGATAATTGGACATCGGTCAAAATTATCCTTAGTGGAACAAAGACATGTTTCTCGGTTATGGAGGTGACAAAAAGTTTGTCGTAAAGGGTTACATCGATCCAAGCTTTGACACTGACCCGGATGACTCTAGGTCTCAATCTGGATACATATTGAAAGTGGGAGGAATTAGCTAGAGTAGCTCCATGCAGAGCATTGTACACATAGAAAATTTGCAAAATACATACGGCTCTGAATGTGGCAGACCCGTTGACTAAACTTCTATAACAAGCAAAACATGATCACACCTTAGTACTCTTTGGGTGTTAATCACATAGCGATGTGAACTAGATTATTGACTCTAGTAAACCCTTTGGGTGTTAGTCACATGGAGATGTGGACTAATCACATAAAGATGTGAACTATTGGTGTTATATCACATGGCGATGTGAACTAGATTATTGACTCTAGTGCAAGTGGGAGACTGAAGGAAATATGCCCTAGAGGCAATAATAAAGTTGTTATTTATTTTCCTTATATCATTATAAATGTTTATTATTCATGCTAGAATTGTATTAACCGGAAACTTAGTAATGTGTGAATACATAGACAAAACAGAGTGTCCCTAGTATGCCTCTACCTGACTAGCTTGTTAATCAAAGATGGTTAAGTTTCCTGACCATAGACATGTGTTGTCATTTGATGAATGGGATTACATCATTAGGAGAATGATGTGATGGATAAGACCCATCCGTTAGCTTAGCATGTTGATCATTCAGTTTTATTGCTATTGCTTTCTTCATGACTTATACATATTCCTTTGACTATGAAATTATGCAACTCCCGAATAATGGAGGAACACCTTGTGTGCTATCAAACGTCACAAGTAACTTGGTGATTATAAAGATGCTCTATAGGTGTCTCCGAAGGTGTTTGTTGGGTTGTCATAGATCGAGATTAGGATTTGTCACTCCGAGTATCAGAGAGGTATCTCTGGGCCCTCTCGATAATGCACATCATGATAAGCCTTGGAAGCAATGTGACTAATGAGTTAGTTGCAGGATGATGCATTACAGAACGAGTAAAGAGACTTGCCAATAACGAGATTGAACTAGGTATGAGGATACCGGCGATCAAATCTCGGGCAAGTAACATACCGATGACAAAAGGAATGACGTACGTTGTTATGCGGTTTGACCGATAAAGATCTTCATAGAATACGTAGGAACCAATATGAGCATCCAGGTTCCGCTATTGGTTATTGACCTGAGATGAGTCTCGGTCATGTCTACATAGTTCTCGAACCCGTAGGGTCCGCACACTTAACGTTCGATGACGATTTGTATTATGAGTTGTGTGTTTTGTCGATCGAAGTTTGTTCGGACTCCCAGATGAGATCACGGACATGACGAGGAGCCTCGAAATGGTCGAGAGGTAAAGATTCATATATTGGAAGGTTATATTCGGACATCGGAATGGTTCCAAGTGATTCGGGTATTTTTCTGGAGTACAGAGGGGTTACCGGAACCCCCCAAGGAAGTGTTGGGCCAACATGGGCCTAAGGGAGAGAGAGGGAATCCCGCAGGGGGTGGCCACGTGCCCCCCTCCTAGGGAGTCCGAATAGGACAAGGAGGAGGGGGTGGCGCCCCCCTTCCCTTTCCCTCTCCCTCTCCTTCCTATTCCCTCCGGTGGAAGAAAGGAAAAGGGGGTGGCAGAAACCTACTTGGACTAGGAGTCCAAGTAGGACTCCCCCCATGGCGCGCCCCTCCTGGCCGCCGGCCTCTCTCCCCCCTCCTTTATATACGTGGGCAGGGGTCACCCCAAAGGCTGTAACGTCCACGATGCGGCTATATCTCCCACATGTCGAGGCACGACTTAGAGGCATAACCGCATAGTGGTTTTGTCGCAAGAAGGGTCATCTTCACACAATCCCATGTAATGAACAAGAAAGGGATAAAGAGTTGGCTTACAATCGCCACTTCACACAATACATAAATATAATTCATACATCATCCAAAATACACACATAGACCGACTACGGTCAAGATCCAGATGAAAATAAGACAACCCCAAATGCTAGATCCCCGATCGTCCCAACTGGGCTCCACTACTGATCATCAGGAAAAGACACATAGTAACGACCACGTTCCTCATCGAACTCCCACTTGAGATCGATCCCATCATCTGCACTGGCAACGTCGGCACCTGCAACTGTTTTGGTAGAATCTGTGAGTCACGAGGACTCAGCAATCTCACACCCGCGAGATCAAGACTATTTAAGCTTATGGGAAAGGAAGGTGTAATGAGGTGGAGCTGCAACGGCAATAATCATATATGGTGGCTAAGATACGCAAAAGAGAGCGAGAAGATAAACAACGGAACGGTCGTCATCTAGCAATGACCAAGAAGTGATCCTGAACTCCTACTTACGTCATACATAACTCAGACAGTGTTCACTTCCCGGACTCCGCCGAGAAAAGACCATCACGGCTACACACACAGTTGATGTATTTTAACTGGGTCAAGTGACAAGTTCTCTACAACCGGACATTAACAAATTCCCATCTGCCTCATAACCGCGGGCACGGCTTTTGAAAGATAATACCCTGCAGGGGTGTCCCAACTTAGCCCATCATAAGCTCTCACGGTCAACGAAGGATAAACCTTCTCCCGGAAAGACCCGATCAGTCTCGGAATCCCGGTTTACAAGACATTTCGACAATGGTAAAACAAGACCAGAAAAGCCGCCCGAATGTGCCGACAAATCTCGATAGGAGCTGCACATATCTCGTTCTCAGGGCACACCGGATAAGTCAAGCTACGAGAAAAACCAGACCTCGAGTTTCCCCGAGGTGGCCCCGCAGGCTGCTCGGTTCGGACCAACACTCGAAGGAGCACTGGCCCGGGGGGTTAAAATAAAGATGACCCTCGAGCTCGCGAAAACCCGGGGGAAAAGGCTTAGGTGGCAAATGGTAAAACCAAGGTTGGGCCTTGCTGGAGGAGTTTAATTCAAGGCGAACTGTCAAGGGGGTCCCATAAATCACCCAACCGCGTAAGGAACGCAAACTCAAGGAACATAATCCCGGTATGACAGAAACTAGGGCGGCAAGAGTGGAACAAAACACCAGGCATAAGGCCGAGCCTTCCACCCTTTACCAAATATATATAGATGCATTAATTAAATAAGAGATATTGTGATATCCCAACATATCCATGTTCCAACATGGAACAACTTCAACTTCACCTGCAACTAGCAACGCTATAAGAAGGGCTGAGCAAAGCGGTAACTTAGCCAAACAACGGATTGCTAGGAAAGGATGGTTAGAGGCTGACATGGCAATATGGGAGACATGATATAGCAAGTGATAGGTAGCGCAGCATGGCAATAGAGCGCACAACTAGCAAAGCAAAGATAGAAGTTATTTCGAGGGGTGGTCATCTTGCCTGCAAGGTTCTCAGAGTTGTCGAAAGCTTGATCCTTGTAAGCGTACTCAACAGGTTCCTCGTTCACGAACTCGTCTCCCGGCTCTACCCAAGACAAGAACAAGCAACGGAACCACAATCAATCACGAGAAATGCACAAGCAACATGATGCAAAACATGTATGATATGCGAGATATGATATGCGATGCATATGCGTGCTCCGGAAGAAAAAAGATGAACAAGGCAGTAACTTGGCAAACCAAGTATGCCACTGGAAATATGAGATGATTTCGGTCGAAATCGATATAAAGATCACCGGAAACGGATGCACGGTTTGCAAATGGCAAGCAAAACAAGAATGACACGAATCTGCGATTAACAGCATGATAGCACTTAAAATGCAACAAGCAACAAGGCTATAGCACTCCAACATAGCAACAAATCTTATGGCAGTAATCTACAGGAGATGCTTGACAAAATATGAACACTGAGCTACGGCTAGATCACAATATATCAAGCATGGCAATAGTGCAAAAGATAACAGGTTCAGAGACTTGGTGAAATTACTGGACATGGCAGAAAACAGCATCAGGTAGCAATGTTCAGAGCACGAAATCAACATGCTACAGGAACTTAACATAGCAAAACAAGGCATGGAAGTGTTCTACTAAATGCATATGACAAAAGTCCCTTAATGACCATAAGCCAAAAAGGAAAAGAAGATATGATGGCAAGCATGTAAACATAGCAAGTTTCGTTATCAGGTTTCAGACTTAGCAGAAAACAGAGCATGGAAGAAATAATGATATGAAGGCATCTTGGTGAGCTTGATGCACTCACCACAAAGCAACGCATGACAAAACAAGCATACCTACAGCAAGATGGCATGTTTATGAAGCTATCCATGGCAAGGACAAGAGCATAGCATGTATGGATCAACTACAATAAGCTTGGCAAAATTGCATATCATGTTAAGAATCTGCGAGAAATATTTTATAGCAAAAGTAGAGCAAGATTGAGTCATTCTATGGCACTCCATAATTGCAAAAAAGGGCAGGAATGGATCTATTACAACAATATCTACAAAACATCCTTATTGAACATCTCCAAAATATGCATGGATCTCTCTGTAGCATCAAGTTTACATGGCAACAAAATAACAGCAGACAAGGACTTGTGCTAGTTTGCATGCTTGTGCTAGTCACCACAGAGATCACAAAACTACATGGCATACACCCTTGGAAAGATGGCATGGCATAAAACAAAACACATGTAGAGCTCATGCCCATAAGATGCACAGATTAAATGATACAAAAATGACAAATCTCCAAGTTCTGTTAAGAACCAGCAGATAACAGCAACTAGCACTCTTGCAACAGAGATTTGGGCATCAAGATGGCCTCTAATGAACATGGCACAATTGAACAAAATGTAGAGCATCACGAGACGAACAAATTGACATATTACACGCGCAAAACAGAGCTACATGCGGAGAGTTATGCACTGTTGAACAGGGGTATATAATATGAAAATGCAAAAAAACTTAGGAAAAAAAACAGGGCTCGGGAAAGTAAACCGCTACAGTGCCTCGTCCAGATCCGATCGGGGAGCTCGGGGACGGGCGACGCTCGCTGGCGTGGAAGAGGGCGCGGCGGCCGGATGAGATGGCGGGGCTGGCGCGGGAGGAGGAGGACGGCGCGGGCACGGGAGGCGGGCGGCGGCGGGCGCGCGGGCCGGGGAGGGCCCCGAACGGGCCGGCGGGCCGCGGCGGCGCGGGGAGACTGGGCGCTGACGTGGCGGGCGCTGGTTCGCCGGGCGCGGCGGCGGGGAGATGTCCGGAGGGCGCCGGACACGTCCGGCGACGGCGGGGGAAGTTAGGGTTTCGGGGACTGCGAATGTCTCGGGAGGGGAGGTGAATATATAGGTAGAGGGAGCTAGGAGAGTCCAAATGAGGTGCGGTTTTCGCCCACACGATCGTGATCGAGCGACCTACAGCATGGAAGAGAGTTTGGTGGGTTTTGGGCTGGTTTTTAGGGGGGTTTGCTGCAACACACAAATGGACTTTGCGGATGCCCGGTTAACCGTTGGAGTACCAAACGACCTCCAAATGGAACGAAACTTGACCGGTGGTCTCCGGGTGGTATACTAAGGCCACTTGACAAGCCTCGGTCCATTCCGAGAATGTTTGACACCCGCTCACGAAAGAAAACAAGAGGGGTGCACCGGAGGAGATAGGAGCGCCGGATTGCAAAACGGACAACGGGGAAAATGCTCGGATGCATGAGACGAACACGTATGCAAATGCAATGCACATGATGACATGATATGAAATGCAAGACATGAACAAAATACAAAACGTAAGACAAAACCCGACCACGAAGGGAAAATCATAACACATAGCCAAAAATGGCAAGAGTTGGAGTTACAAATATGGAAAGTTACATCCGGGGTGTTACAAAGGCACACCAAGAGTTCTCTTAGCCGTGTGCGGTGCCCCCCTCCACAGTTTACTCCTCTGGTCGTAGCGTCGTAGTGCTTAGGCGAAGCCTTGCGCGGATCACATCTCCAACACCGTCACCACGCCGTCGTGCTGACGGAACTCTCCCTCGACCCTCTACTAGATAAAGTGCTTGAGGGACGTCATCGAGCTGAACATGTGCTGAAGATGGAGGTGCCGTACGTTCGGTACATGGATCGGTTGGACCGTAAAGACATTTGACTACATCAACCACGTTAACATAACGCTTCCGCTCTCGGTCTATGAGGGTACATGGACACACTCTCCCTCTCGTTGCTATGTATCTCCTAGATAGATCTTGCGTGATTGTAGGATTTTTTTGAATTACTACGTTCCCCAACAAGCTCGACGAGGGAAGAGGTGTCGACGATGTCCAGCCCCGCTTGAGATGAGGGGGCCTCGGGAGCTTTGCCGTCTGATGGGGTAGTCGGGGCCTCGGGAGCTTATGAGGGTGCTGCGCCGTGCTCCCGCGCCTGCACGCTCCTCCCTAACCGCCACAAGTGCAGCGCTAGCCAAGTGGGGCGTGGCGGCCAAGTAGTGCACCGGGGGCTCAAGAGTACAGGTGCTACCATCACTGGCGGGCTTGTGAGTTACCTCTTGAGGTCTTGAAAAGCCGCCTCAGCCTCCGAAGTCCACTCAAAGGGGCCCTTATTTTTCATCAGCTTGAAGAATGGGAGAGCACGCTCGCCCAACTTGGAAATGAAATGCCCTAGCAAGGTCACACATCCCGCGAGCTTCTGCATTTCTTTGAGGGTCTGCGGAGGACTCATCCTCTCTTTTGCCTTGACCTTCTCTGGGTTGGCCTCGATCCCTCTGTGCGACACCAGAAAACCCAGACACTTGTCTGATGGGATGCCGAACACGCACTTCTCCGGATTTAGCCGCAGGTTCACCTTGCTCAAGTTGGCGAACGTTTCTTCCAGATCTTCAACGATGGTCCTTGCTTCCTGCGACTTGACCACTATGTCGTTGATGTATGCCTCGGTTTTCCTCCCGAGCCCCAGGCCCAGAGCAATGTGCATCAATCACTGGAAGGTCGCGCCGGCATTGCACAACCCAAAGGGCATGCAGGTCTAGCAGTACACCCCACATGGGGAAAGGAAGGATGTCTTCTCGACGTCCTGCACCGCCATCTTGATCTGGTGGTAGCCCGAGAAGGCTTCTAGGAAGCACAGCAATTCGCACTCGGCGGTGGAGTCAATGATATGGTCAATGCACGGAAGAGGGAAAGGGTCCAGAGGGCAAGCTTTGTTGAGGCTCGTGAAGTCGATGCCCACCCGCTCCTTTCTGCCCTTCTTGGGGACAATGACGAGGTTGGCCAGCCAATCCGGGTGCTGCACCTCCCGAATGACACCGGCTTCTTCCAGCTTGCGGACCTCCTGGACGATGGACTGTTGCTTCTCGGGGGCTTGCCGCCGTGCCTTCTGCTTCACCGGGCGCGCACTAGGGCACACCATCAGATGGTGTTCGATCACTTCTCGCAGGACACCGACCAAGTCTGTTGCCTCCCATGCAAAAACATCCTTGTTCGCATAGAGGAAATTGACCAGTGCCTCTTCCTGATCTGGGGGGAGGCCAGCGCCTATGGTGAAGGTGGGGCCTGAGCCCCCGTCGTCGACTGGCACCTGCTTCGTCTCTGTCCGATCCTGAGAAAACAGTTGCTTCTTCTTTGCGGGTGCAGCCTCCGGGATCCCTGGAACGTCCTCAACTTCTGGCCACGCGGCCGCCGTGGCCTTGAAAGAAAGCTTGAGGGCTAGGAGTGCATCCTTGGTGTCCCTCGCGATGGTGATGACGCCACTACTTCCTAGCATTTTGACAACATTGTAACCGGGGTGCGCCGCTGCCATGAACTTGACAAGGGTAGGATACCCAAGGATGGCGTTGTACGGGAGGCTGATGCGGGCGATGCCGAAGTCGATGAGCTTGGTGCAGTAGTTGTAGCACGTGTCGAAGTTGATAGGGAGGCGGATATGCCCCAGGGGAACGATGGAGCAGTCGACCACCCCTGAGAAGGGCTTGTGGGGGCGAGCTGGTCGTAAGGCACTTGGAGCAGGTCGAAGGCTTCCACGGAGAAGACGTTGAGGCCAGCACCGCCGTCGATGAGGGCCCTGGTGACCGCAACGTTGCTGCTGGTGGGCGTGCAGAGCATGGGGAGCGCGCCGGCACCGACCATGTTCCTGGAGTGATTCCTGGAGTCAAAGGTGATGGTGACCTTAGGCACAACATGGCCCGGAGGAGCCCCCTGTCGTGGCTGAGAGGTCCTCACCTATCGGTAGAGCTGCTTGATGTGGCGGCTTGAGACTGGCGCCTGCAACCGGCCGCGAATTGCCGCAACGGCGTGGGGCGCCGGTGCCGCAAAGCGCGCGATGAACAGGTCGCTCAGCCCCTCACAAGAGGCTACCGAAGACTCCAGTAGGTTGTGTCGGCGTTATGGGAATGGGGGTCCCCAGACTTGCCTACTTGCGGCCCGCGGCGTGGCTCCTACAGCGACCTGGTACGGCCCAACTTCACCAGCAAATACCCAAGACCCTCGCGAGGGGCCAAGCCTCGCGAGGCAGACGACACAAGACCTCCTCAGGGGCAGCCTCACTAGGCTGGCTCGCGAGGAGCGGAGAGCTCAGGGCGAGGGGCACCTCGTGAGGTTCCCGTGACGTGAGCCATGACGACCAAGGCCAGGCGGGCGCCAGCGGGCGCAGAGTACCCGTTGCCTCTTTGGTGGTAAAGGGGCAAGCGCATGCGAGGAGTCCCGAGGCATCAGGCAAATGTTTCCATATCGGTGCAACGAGACCAAGACCGGCAGGACGGCAGGACGGAGGTCATTCTGGAGCCCACGACGGTGTCACCACTAGAGCCTTTAGCAGGCGAAGACCACCTTTTGTCAGGATAGCTTGTACTAGTTGTCCCCCTTCAAATTGACCGTTGTGGGATCCGTTCCCGCCTAACATTTGGGGAGAGGACCCGGACCTCTACAAATAGGACTAGCCACCACCTTAGCAATGGGACGGATCATTCAGATCACCCTTGACCACACAAGCTCACCGAGCTCAAGAACACCTCTCCTCAGGAGGTTGTTCTTCCCTTGTACTTGTTTATCCTCAGCCTACAAGGCAATCCACCACACCACACTGGAGTAGGGTATTACACCAAATCGGTGGCCCGAACCAGTATAAACTCTTGTGTCCCTTGTTCTCCGAGTTTGACGCGCTGAGCTTTGAGATCGTGGTGAGTGGGCGAGCTAGGGGAAGGGAGAGATCTTCGTGCGCACCCCAGAGTCCGAACCTTAAGGGTTTTGTCGGAACCCGCAATCCGACATTTGGCGCGCCAGGTAGGGGTGCGCCGAAGCCTCTCTTCCATCAGCAGACCCGCCAACATTTAGCGGTGCTGATGTCCTGCGACCCGAGGGCCAACGCCGACCATTGGGCAGCTTGGCTAGTCCGGGCGGCACCGTCCGCCCAAGAAGACCTCAACTCCGCGCTCCAAGCGGCGCGCGCACCGCCGAACGCCGCAGGGCGGAGGCGGCGCGGTCCGACGCCTTCCACCCTTACCCCGCGGCACGCGCGGGCCGCTGCAAGGTCCTTGAGCTACGCCATGGCGACGGTGCCGCACACCCGACGTGAGCAAGCAAACATGAGGGCCGCACTCATAGTGGAGCGGAGCTGCTGCGGTGCCAACTAGCAGAGAGCGGCCGCGATACATTGCTGGAGCGCGTCGCTGAGCTGTTGGACACTGCGACCAGGGGTACGCCACCTTTCTGCTCCCTACCTACGCCTCAAGTTGTGGCCAGATCGCACGGTGGGGCTCGCCGCTCCCGCGTGCTCCCAGGCGCACCAGGAGGGTTCATCAGCAATGGCGCGGCCAGCGGAGCCGAGTACCCAGCCGCACCTGTGCCTCCCCCGGTGCGCGCAGTCGCGAACGTTGCCCCCTACAGCCCCAGCAGGATGCCACCCTTCCATCCTCGGGGCGGCGCGCTGGGCCCGGTGGCGTGGAGCGCGGGGCATTTCGGCGGGGTTTCCGGGACGCCGGCTCCGGAGACCTATGTGCCCCGCATGATGGACCGGGAGTACACGCCGGAGGACGACCCCAGCTCGTTCCTCGAGCCGGGTTGGGAAGAGGAGATGCTGGAAGTTGAGACCTTATAGGAGCCACCCAGGAGCCTCGCCGACCCTGCCGGTGACAACAACTGCAGGGTACCACTAATCTCTCAGGAGCAGGCTTACGCTTACCTTGGGTCAGA
This sequence comes from Aegilops tauschii subsp. strangulata, assembly GCF_002575655.3. Classification (NCBI taxonomy): domain Eukaryota; kingdom Viridiplantae; phylum Streptophyta; class Magnoliopsida; order Poales; family Poaceae; genus Aegilops; species Aegilops tauschii. The sequence continues at coordinate 176,211,048 of NC_053039.3, forward strand.
AGTGGATAAGGTCACAGCGGTGGACGACGGCCCCAGCACGGCAGCCTCCCTTCCACCAGGGGAAGCGCATTGGGGGCTGCGTGGGAGGAGCCTGGAGCAAGGCCCCTCTCCGCATCGCATGGAGCAAGGCGTCGCATGGAGGTAGGTCCTCTATTAGGGAGGCACTGGCGAGCCTTCCCCCCGGCAGAGGGCCCGTGGTCGCCGAGGGCGCCACTAGCATCCCCTTTGCCCCTTGGCGTCATCCTGGTTTCCGGATGCCCCAACGGTGGTCGATGGTGGTGCAAGGCGGGGCCCTCGTCTGGCGATATGAAGCAAGGCTCACGCCTGTGAAGGTCTTCGCTTGTGACACTCTCATGTAATAATGAGTGGGGCTGTACACGCCCCGGAGTCTCCGGAGTGCCTCCCTCGGGCCTCGGGGGCTCCCGCCCACGTCCTAGTGGAAGCACCATGCTCCGCGCTGGCCGTCGACACTGACCCCCAATGACTATGATCACAGCCAGTGAAAGCACTTAGCTCTGCGCTGGTGGGAAGACAAGAAGACTAGCTAGGTGCCGGACGCGGCCATTTGCTTTTGACCTCTTTTCTGTAGCTCAAATTTGCAGCCTTTGATCTTGAATTTGAAGTTGTATTTCCATTGGCAATCATGGGGGGCATCCTTTCTCGTTCGTGTTGATTTCGTGAGTTTCTGGATTCATGCTTTGTTTTGAGATTTGCATCCGTTATCTCCCCCCTTCCGAGCACCTCACGAGCGGGGGCTGGCCACGGCATACGAGCACAATGCACGCACCTGCCATGACTGGTGCTCGCTTCTCGCGAGGCCCTCTCGGGTGGACTAGCGGACCCCTCAGGAAACCAAAACCTCGCGAGCCCGCAAGGGACTCCCCACAGAAAAAATGCACATCCGCAGCTGCCAAAACAGTTTGAAGCCCGACTGGACTAAAGTAAGTTACGACAGCAAGCCCGCACGAGGCTCTCAAGCACACAAGAGCGCGTTTTAAGCCTAGCCTAAGGAATAAAATGGTAGTCCGTTTACATGAGGGGCTCCCCCTCCCCAAAATGCTCTTACATTGTGAGGGGCCGTGCCCAAGCTTTTGTGTGCAGGTTCAAAATAAAGGAGCAAGGATCAGTCGGGCATGTCGCACGCCGCGTCTTCCGAGTCACTCCCGGACATGCTGCTGGCGCTGTCGCTGGCGCTATCTTCACCGTCATCAACCACGCCGCCCTCATCCACCACGACCACCACCGCGTCATCATCAGAAGCAAAGGCCCTAACCAGAGCATCTACATTGTCGTCCACCCAGCGCACTAGGTTGTCCTGGATGACCTCAGGCACTGGGGCAATGGCAGCGTCAAAGTTAAAGTCAGGATTGGTGTTTAGGAGATGGCTGAAGACGTGGGAGAATGCGCGCCCGAGGAGGCCTCGACTCTTTTCGTCCACAAGCTCGCGAGCCCTCTCAGCCCGATTCTCCAAGCGCGACACGACGTCGGTGAAGAAGCGAAGATGGCTGGCGTAGTCCTCGGCGTGGGGGTGAGGGGCGTGCTCATCGCAGATGGTACCTAGCGCCTGATTGGCCCTCGTCCTGAGGTCCCGAAGCATGGGAACATGCTCGCGCAGTAGCGTCTGCCGGCGAAGCGCCTCATCCCTGCTCAGCTGCATGAAGGACTCGGCACTAGTGACCCGCTGCTGAAGCAGGAGTAGCTCAGCACGGGCAGAGGCCGGCTCGGCTTGCACGGAGATCAAGGCAACTGGTGCGGCCTTCTCGTGCTACTCCGCCTCGGCCAACCCTGACCTGAGGGTGGCGGTCCTACCCTCAGATTCGGCCTCCACGAGCTTCAGCTTCAGATCATACCTGTTAGCAAGATTAGCACGAGCCTCAGCCACTCTGCGGTCAACTTCCTCCTGGGTCGTGGCCTCGCGCGCGCTGGCAGCGTCTTCCGCTTCGGCGACCTGACGCTCCCTCGTCTCCAATCACTCAAGCTCGAGGCTGTGCTCCGTAGCCTCCAGCATCAGCGCTTCCTCGCGCCTCAAGATCTCCTCCTCATTAGATGGCGCCCCCTTCATCGATGCCAAGGCAGCCCTACGCGCCTCCACTTGCTGCTCCAGGGAGGCATTCAGGGCCAGGAGCTCCTGCCTATGCTTCTGGGCGGCCTCGCGACGGAGGTGAGCCTCCGTGGCCTCCTCCAAGGCCCGGGCGCTGGCCTCGCGCATGGTTGTGAGGGAGGCCCCGGCCTTCGCGTTGGCGTGCTCGCGCTAGAGGCGCCCGAGGTTGATGGCCACCTTCAGTTGATGCCATTCGTCCACCAGCCGGAGACCCTCAGCTTCAAGGCGGGCGTCGACGTCCGTGATTTCTTCCCCAAGCCGGCTCACCACACCCATCGCCTCCTAGAAGAGCTCGTGGCGGACAGCACCCCGCTTGCGCGTTAGCCCGAACGCATGGCCAGGCCCGTACCTCGTGCCAAAAGTCGTTGAAGAGGTCCGAGGGGGCTCGCCTCCTCCCAGCAGGGGGCTGGGGGCTGGTGCCTTGCCGGGCGCCCCTCGGGCCCTGTCAAGAGCCCTGGGGGTGAGCGGCTCGTCACCTGAAGAAGAGGCCAGGGCTGAGGCCACCTAGTCGCGGTTGACAATCAAAGGAGGAGCCCTTGGCACGCCTGCCGTGCCCCAAGCAAGGCCACAAAGGAGAGATGGCAAGAAAGCGGGCTCGAGGCACCAGCTGGCGCGCTTGCCCCTCCAGCCGACCTCGCGCAATGCGCGGGAGGCTGGCTTGAGGCACTCAAGTCCAACAGGGGACTTGAGGCAGGAGGAGGTTGCTTCTCGCGAGATTTCGCCGCCTTAGCAGAAGGGACCCTGGGGAGCCACAGTCAGGAGGGGAAGCAGCACTCGAGAAACTACTAAGATAAGGTACTCACTCGTCTACGGTGATGTATTTCCTCTGTTTCAATGGCCGAAAGGCATCACTGCTGCAGCTTGGAGACCCTTTCCTCTTCCGGAGCGCATCGAAGTTCAGCCCCGGAGCCGGCCGAAGCCCGGGGTACGGTTGCCAGCTCCGGGCTCAGCTGGGGAAGCTCCTGAGGAGGTGACCTCAGGGGTGCCATACTGCGTGGAGACCTTGGCCTCCGCCTCACGGCGACCCGCCGGGGCCTCGGGGGCTGTTGCCTCAGGAGCATCGGGCTGCGACGCCCCTCCGGCCGCTTCATCAGGACGACTCTCCAGGGAGCCATTGTACGGCACTCCGGGAGTCCCGAGCGGCGCTGTTCCTTCAGCAGCCGCGTCACCAGCGGCCGACGATGGTCGCCCCCCTGCGCCCACTTCCGGGGATGTCGCCGCGCCGGTGGCGGGCAAGGGAGCCACGAAGACCGGGTTCTCGCGAGGCCCTTCAAGACCGGAAGGGCGTAGTCCCTATTCATCGAAAGGGTGCATCTGCCTCGTGAAATCCACCTTGTTCAAGCAGCAGTACAAGAGGCAACCCTCCTCCGGAATGTCGGCTGGCGATGGGTCCCCCGTCAAGATCTCAAGCATAGTTTGTTGCGCCTCAAGAGGAAGCCCGGACTCGTGAAGCCTCATGCGGTCCTTGCTGCCGGACAAAGTCCATATTGGTCGAGAATGGCGCTGGAGCGGGGCAACACGGCGTTGGATGAACTCCTTCACCACCATGGGTGCAGTCACGCCAAGATCCTTCAGCCTCTTCAACCGAAGCCAGACGTAGGCAAGAGGCGGGTCAGCGAGCCTCTCGTGGCCCCAGCCAGAGCTTGGAACGGCGGGTGCCGACGGGAGCGAGAGCATGGGGCTGAGCACGCCGACATCCACGAATACCCACCGCTGCCAGAACCCGCTCACAGACGGCGGGAGCTCGAAGTCAATCCCCAAGCCGGCCGTCGCAGCCACGGCCTGGAAGCTCAGGCACCCCGAGCACTGCCGAGGGTCGGCCAGGTGCAGCGAGAAGAAATGGCGAAGTAGGGCCACGGAAGGAGCAATGCCCACCATGGCCTCGCAGACGAAGGTGAAGACAACAAGGAGGACGATGGATTGGGGATCTAAGTGCAGCATATGGATCTGGTAATGAGAAAGCACGGCGTTGAAGAAGGAGGAGAAAGGGGAATCAAACCGGCCCATAGGGCGTCAAGGAGGATGTGGACCTCAGTGACTGTCCTGTCAATGGAGGCGCGGGATGTGGGCCAGGCCACCGTCTTCCCCCATTCGTTGAAGTCAGCGGCGAGCGCTGGGCGGACGTTGCCCATGGCTTCCTGGTTGAGCACCACCGACCGCTCAACAGCTGGCGCGAAGGCCGGGGGTGGTTCGGCTGAGGACTGGAGCTTCTTCTTACCCTTCTTCGTTCGGCTCGGCACCATGGTGACGGAGAGGATATAGCTCAGGTCAGATTGGGAGAAGGGGCTGTTGTTTCGAGGAGGCAGAAGAGTTGGGGGAGCACGTCGCCAGCGACGAAGGAGTAACTGTGTTGGTCGCGGTGGCCGCCTAGCCAGGCGGATATCAAGGCTGCGTGGGGAAGCAGGGGCGCCCACATCCCGTCAGTCGCCACGCGTCAATCAAGGCCGAGGCGGTTGGGGCCCACGGTGCTCCGCACTTTCCCCTTGGCTTCGCCTTGAAGCCAAGTCCGAGCGCACCTTGGGCCCGGGGGCTACTGTCGGCGTTCTGGGAACGGGGGTCACCAGACTTGCCTACCTGCGGCCCACGGTGTGGCTCCTACAGCGGCTTGGTACGGCCCAACTTCACCAGCAAACACCCAAGACCCTCGCGAGGGTCCAAGCCTCGCGAGGCAGACGACACAAGACCTCCTCAGGGGCAGCCTCACTAGGCTGGCTCGCGAGGAGTGGAGAGATCAAGGCGAGGGGAACCTCGTCAGGTTCCCGTGACGTGAGCCATGACGACCAAGGCCAGGCGGGCGCCAGCGGGCGCAGAGTACCCATTGCCTCTTTGGTGCTAAAGGGGCAAGCGCAGGCGAGGAGTACCAAGGCATCAGGCAAAGGTTTCCATATCGGTGCAACGAGACCAAGACCAGTAGGACGCCAGGACGGAGGTTATCACGGAGCCCACGACGGCGTCACCACCAGAGCCTTTAGCAGGCGAAGACCACCTTTTGTCAGGATAGCTTGTACTAGCTGTCCCCCTTCAAATTCGCCGTGGTGGGATCCCTTCCCGCCTAGCATTTGGAGCAAGGACCCGGGGCTCTATAAATAGGACTAGCCACCACCTTAGCAAGGGGACGGATCATTCAAATCACCCTCGACCACACAAGCTCACCGAGCTCAAGAACACCTCTCCTCAGGAGGTTGTTCTTCCCTTGTACTTGTTCATCCTCGGCCTACAAGGCAATCCACCACACCACACTGGAGTAGGGTATTACACCACATCGGTGGCCCGAACCAGTATAAACTCTTGTGTCCCTTGTTCTCCGAGTTCGACGCGCTGAGCTTTGAGATCGTGGTGAGTGGGCGAGCTGGGGAAGGGACAGACCTTCATGCGCACCCCAGAGTTCAAACCTTAAGGGTTTTGCCGGAACCCGCAATCCGACAGGTTGAGCATCCAGGAGCGTGGCACGCCTGTGAGAGCCATGGGGAGCCAGTTCACCATGACCTTGTCGTCGCCGCCCGCTGCCTCGATGCTCAGCTCGTACAAATGGAGGAACACCTCGGGGTCCCCCATGCCGTTGTACCGCAGGGGCAGCGTCGGCCTGAACTTCGGCGTCCACCGCACCTGCCGCAGGGCAGGGGAAAAGACCCGGTGGCCCGCGATGTCTCCGAATACGCCTAGTGGCCCAGCGGGTGGGACGACACCTGCCTTGGGAATAATGCAGCGCGGGCGGAGTGTAGCCAATGGAGAGGCAGAGCTTCGACACGTCCCTACCTGGCGCGCCAAATATCGGATTTAGGGCTCCGCAGACCCAAGAAAGATTTGAACTCTAGGGCGTGTGCGAAGAACTAAACCTATCCAGCCTACCGCCTGTTGCTCCACGGCCTAGCTCGATGAACAAGGGAGAAGATTAACACGATAGTTTAACTAAGTTCGGGCCACCTCACAGTGTAAAACCCTACTCCAGCTTTGTGGTGGATTGGCCTCACGAGGTGCTGAGGATGAACTAGTACAAGGGATGAACAACCTCGTGAGGTCTGCTCTGGTGAGGGTGGAAAGGATCCCTCTCTACGGTGGTGGCAAACCTATACTTATAGTGGCCTCGGTCCTCTTCCCCCAAAACATAGGCGGGAAGGGATCCCAAAGTGGCCAATTTGAAAGGGGATGAGTAGTACATCTTATCCTGACGAAAGGTGGTCTTCGCGTGCAAAGCCTCTGGTCGTGACGCGGTGGTCGGCTCGGAGATGACCTCCGTCCTGCCATGCTGGTGGTCCTGGTCTCCTTGAAAAGGAATGGAAACCTTTGCCAGATTCCTCAGGGACCCACGTCTGCGCTTGCCTCCTTAGCAACAAAGAGGAAACTGCCTCCTCTGCGCCCGCTGGCGCCCGCTTGGCCTTGATTGTCATGGCCTGCGTCATCACAACCTATGAGGTTGGGTACCTGCATAGAAATCTCCGCTCCTCGGGAGGCCGCCTCCTCAAGAGGCCTTGGTGTCGTCCGGCTCGCGAGGCTTGGCCCCTCGCAAGGGTCTTATCTTGATAGTCTTGGAGGCGGGTTGTACTAGGCCGTCGAAGGAGCCATGCCGTGGGCCGTAGGCAGGCAAGTCTGGGTACCCTGGTTCCCAGAACACTGACACTTATGGTTGATGGTGTCATGAAGGTGAAGTGGTTGTTGTCAATCATGAATTCGTGCCGAAGATGAGTGACGGTGATGTTAGTGTCAAAACGTCCCTAAGTAGCAGAAACACGTTAGGAAACGGAAACTGCAACTCAAATTCTCAAAACAAATGTGTCAAAATTGTCGGAGGTGGTAGAGGATAACGATGGTGTTTGCGGAAAGTGGTGGTGGTATGCGGAAGTTTTGGTGGGAACCCGGTAAAAATTGGTGAAGTTTCGGAAAAATGGTGGTGGTTGAGACGTTTGCTGCTGCCATGGGCCGGATGTCCGGGCGTCGGGCCGGTGTATGGGGGGTGGATGTCCGGGGGTACGGGCCGGATGTCCAGATCCTCTGATCCGTGGATCCATGAACTAGGTGGAAAAAAGAAAAATCAGGGCAAAATTTGTGAAATTTCGTGGATGGAAATTGGGGAAAAGTGGAGGGAAGCTAGATCCACTAGTAACATAGCAAATCCATGGATCAAATCCAACAAATCACAGAAAAATTGGTAGGGCTATTTTTTGTGGATTTTCGAAATTGGGACAAAACACAACAAAATTAGGTTAGAAAGTGGGTGTAGGGACTCCAAATTCATGATCAACCATGGCTCTTGATACCAAGATGACGGAGGCTGGAACCCTAATGGCCTATCTTTCACGATTTGCAGGAGAATTCCCGAAGAACATTATGAACACAAGAGAGGAAAAACACTCAAATCAATGAGATCCAATCACACATGTGCTAAATCCACATACACAAATGGGAGATACAAGATCCAAAGTCAGCAAGGGAGGATACACAGTAACTAGTTCCTCCCAACCATGAGGAAAGAGGTCTTTAATGCACTAGCGGGTCTTCTCGCAAGAGGGATCTTGAATCCACTTGGGGGATCTTCTCTTTAGAAGGTCTCGGTCTCCAAAGGAATAGGGGGTAAGTGGACGAGAATAGCTCTATCTTTAATATGAGCTATCACATTACTAACCCTAGACGGAGAGGGGAGAGGTCTATTTATAGTCTTACTACAAGTTGGGGCGAATGGATGGGATACATGGGCCTTCGGGCCGTTCACTGTGCGCACGCAGGGGCGGAATGTCCGGCGACTCACGTCAGGCCATATGTATGGGGCCCGGGGCCGAATGGCCACGATGGCCACACTACTAGGGAAAACCTTATAGACGGAATATTACCAGCACCGCGGTTTCAAAAAAAATGCGCTACTGCTACTTAGCAGTAGCGCGCTACAATGCACTACGTTACTGCTATCCACATAGCAGCAGCGCGTCAGGAGGAAACAACGCTACAACTACAATTGCCACGATCTTGCCGCCAGACTAGGTATAACAGTAGCGCCTGTTTCCTAAACGCACTACTGTATGTCGTGTAGCAGTAGCGCTTTATCCCAACGCGCGCTATTGCTAAAGCCATCCTATCTTCTCCAATCGGCCGCCCCTCACTCTCCCCTCTCTACTCCACTATCACTCTCCCCCACACCCACCATCGTCCGCCGCCACCGCCGTTCACCGACCACCGTCGTCGCCCGCCGTCGCCGCTCCTGCTCCTCCTCCACTGAGGTAGTCCCTCCATCCCTCCTCCTCCCTCCTCCCTCCTCCTCCTCTCTCCTCCCTCCTCCCTACCGTGCCCCTCCCTCCTCCTCCGGCCAAGCCCTCCGCCGTCAGCCCTCCTCCCCCTCCTCCTCTCTCCTCCCTCCTCCCTCCTCCCTCCTCCTCCTCCCTCCTCCAACCGCCCTCCTCCCCCTCCTCCTCTCTCCTCCCTCCTCCTCCTCCCTCCTCCCACCCCCTCCTCCCTCCATCACTCCTAAACCCTACACTATTTTTTACTATTCTTGTATAATGTAGTTTTTTACTGTTCTTTAGTAAGTGTTTAATAGAAATAGTTTATTTAAGAAGAGTTAATAGAACTAGTTTATTTATAGTAAGTGCTTAATAGAACTAGTTGAATTAGTAAGAAAATTAATTATTTTTGTTTATAGTAAGTGCTTAGTTGAACTAGTTGAATTAATAGAACTAGTTTATTTTTAGTAAGAAAATTTAGGTATATGATATTTGATGATCTAATTAAAATTTTACTATAGAACTAGTTTATTTTTAGTAAGAAAATTAATAGAACTAGTTTATTTTTAGTAAGTGCTCAACTGAACTAGTTGAATTTATGTCATTATCACTTTGTCATCAAAGAATGCTATATGAGATTCGATGATCTAATTAAAATTTTACTCAATGGAATATGCAGGCTTTGTAGAGTCGTGTCTCCATGGAGTGATCGTCATCCGAGTTACCTCTACTTCCTCTACACCCGAGTCGGTGAGCTAAAAGTCCACCTCCTCCTTATCCACTCCTCGGTGTTGAATAGAGTAGAACTAGGGTATTTTGTTATGCTTCTTAACCAAATGAAATGTTCGGGTTATAAGATATATTGAAATGTTTTTGTCAATATTGAACCATTGAATGCAATGAGCACCGGTTTATGCTCATGTGCGAAGTGTTGATTCATTTCCGAGTGGCCTATGTTTTGCCAGAGTGTTTATTCATTTCCGTTCCGACAAATTTCGGGCGCTCGATATGTCCTATTTTAGCAAAGGTCAAGCCGGATTTTTCCGTGAATTTAAGCATGACTTGTGCTAGAATATGTAGGAAATATCGAGTGCCCCGGATTTGGTAGAAAGAGAATTAAATGATATTTCGAGTTGACTTTAAGTCTGTCGGGGCTCCATACATGACAGTAAAAAAATCAGTGATGGAGAGTCTCCACCATATATGAGACAAGAAGAATGCCGTATGTTGTCATGGGGGTCGCCCCTCCTTCTTTTCCTTGTGCTAGATATTTGTAATGCACTAGGGAAAGGAGGAGTAGCGACCATCACCGACGGTCGCAATATAAGAGAGGGAGTGCCCACCATATACATGAGATGAGAGTTTAGGAAGGAAGACTCGACAGACCTGAAGTCAACCCGTTGCATATTGAGTAATAGTGATCTGTGTGTTGAGTTTCCTGGTAGTTGCCTTCGATCGATTTTCAATTAATGTTTCAACTATGAACATAGGAAATGTCTGACGACGAAAGGGAATTTGGTATGTGCGAATACTGCGAAGATGACCGCGGCCTGTGCGACAGGCCTCACCTAGTTGGTGGTAGGTGCTTCAGCATCGTGCTGGATGAGAACTTCGAAGTGGATACAGTAAGTCACAAGGACAAGTCTTTTTTCGTAATCAAGCATGACTTCTGCTTCTTTTGCTTCAACTTATAATTTTAATTTTTTACTATTCTACTAGCGTATCCCCTGCCATGCAAGAATTTATGTCTTGGATAAGATTGGTTTTAGTACTATGGAAACTATGGAGGTAAAGAGAGTTCACTTGAGGACCGAGCATAGTTATACTTTTGCTGTAAAATTATACAATGTAGAAACCTACTCCTATTTTGAATGCAAAAATTGGAGAGCACTACGCAAAGCTTATGCATTTGAGCCTAATATGCTTATCACCTTGGTATTCGTCTGGAAGATGAAACTGAAGGTAATATCGACATCTGGGTCGATGTGCAGACGCCTCCAGTTCTACCATTATGTGAGTTTCTCAACCATATTTATTAAGTAATTCATATTGTTTATTTAAAAATAGTTGACAACTAATTTCTATTGACAGCTTATTTCCATTCAAGCAAACCTGTCTAGCACTTGCTAGACAGCACCTACTACTGTCCCGGGGCTGAACTAAACTGTGAGGAGATAGGTCATTATGTTTCATGGCTTGAGGATCTTGATACTGTCAAGACAGGTTATTTTCCTGGACTTCAAGATATTTGTACTCAAAACATGCGACCACTAGTGTGCGTATTGAACTACGGTCACATCTATTTAGGAAAGATGGTAAGATTTTTACTATTTGTCCTCAATGCATCTTTTGCATACATTATTTTTAAGCTAAACTTCATTGCTAAGTATGTTACTATGATGTTCTTCAACAGGGACTCCCGATGAGTGTTGTGCCTCATTGGATCAAGCCTAAAGGTCACATGACAATGATTAGCTTACGACCAAGATACCCTACATTGCACATGAGTGCATTCATCATTTCTCGAAGCGAGCAACTCTTAATAGTCAAAGACTGGAGCAAAATTGTGAAGGATCGCAGTAGAGAAGTACTACACATGTTTTATTCTATTTTACCTTAGAGAGAGCAGCAGGAGTAGGCCCTAGGTATTAAGAACAATTAGTTAGTGTTGATTATATATGACTATGATGATGATGAGAAGTTTTAATTATGTGCTACAATGTGTTAAGAGTTGATGGTGATGCTGAGGAGGAGTAGTGATTATGAGTACTATGATGAGGAGGAGGAGGAGGAGGAGTTGTTATTATAACTAGTGACCAAGTTGTTATATGATGTCTCATGGACGAAAATTATGATGATGAGGAGTTGTTATATGACAATGATGTATTATGATGATAAGTTGTTAATGATATTATGATATTATGATGATGATGATGATGATGATGATGATGATGATGATGATGATGATGATGATGAGTTATTATGTCATTGGGTGAAAGAATAGTTTCAAGTGGATGGATCCAAAGTGGCCAAAGACCAATGGTCACTTTGGATCCATGCACTTGAAACTAATCCACGGTTCTTTCACCCAATGATGTAATAACTCATTATGATGTATAAACAATCTCTAATTTGCTACTGTATGAAAACTTGCATAATCGTGTATGAATACGACATAAAACAAAAAATAAATACGTAATAATAGTAGTAGCGCGGGTAGGGAGGCGCGCTGCTAGTAACCACCAGCAGCGCTTTCTACCAAAAGTGCTATTACTAAGCAGGTATAGCAGTAGCGCGGGCAAACACACGCTACTGCTACACTTTAGCTGTAGCACCATAGCAGTAGCGTGCGGCCCCGTGCTACTGCTATACCTAAAACTGGCGCTAATGCTAGGCTTTTCCCTAGTAGTGCTAGGGCCGATTCCGGTTGCTCTCTGTACAGGAGGGGCCGGATTTCCAGGGATGGGCCAGATGTCTGGTGTCGTCGGGCCGGACGTGTGGGCCCTATATCTTCGGCTGCTGGGTTGCTGCTGTTGCTGAGGTCTTTAGGGGCCGGATGTCCAGGACATGTAAACTTTCAGCGATCCTTTTCATCGGTCCTCTTCATCCATGTACTTGTGGACTTGTCCATCATCACAAGTATCTCCAAGAGGGTCTTCTCCATACCTAATCACACATAGCATTCTGGCTTTAGGTAGCAACCATGTCTCACTTGGGTCATATGAAATATCACAAATGAGAGATGTCACCTCGGTCTCGATAGCTCTTGCACGTGCTCATGTCACTGGTCCACTAGGCACTTGCGGAGACGTAGGTAGGTCCATGGGATGACCGTAGGATGCTCCGCATCATTTCCCAAAGGGGGGAGATGATGTGGAGCATCCCAAGGTCAGCCCCATGGACCTACCTTCGTCTCCCCAAGTGCCAAGTGGACCGATGACACGTCCACATGCACGAGCTCTCGAGGCCGAGGTGACATCACTCATCTCACAATTCCCTTTTGAAACACGTGAGACATGGCTACTACCTCAAGTGGAGACACTTTGCTATTAAGGTACCAAGGAACTAGTCATGGACAAGCTAAGGAGCAAGGCCGAATGAAGGGAGAAGAGGAACGTGAAGATGGATAAGAAAACGTGCAAGTCAGAGGCTGCCAGCACGATCCAGACCAAGTCCCGGAAGATCCGGACCCTCTCAAGGACAATCCAGACTCCATGCGCAAAGAGTAGAGCAGCCCTCCAGACGAAGCCGGGTCATCCAGGACTTCGCCCAACTCATCCGGATCCAGCCGGACATCCGGACCACCTGAAGCTACTATGACACATCTTTGATGATCCGGATGGTCGCCCGGATCATTCAGACCACCATGTGGATCATCCGGACCATGCTTGTTTGTGTGACTTGGTCCGAAACCCATGTAACTCTACCTACCCCTAGACTATAAATACTCCAACTCCGCCCACGTTTTAGGGTTAGCATTGTATCGCTCAACATTGAGATTAAGCCTTGTTCATTCACTTATCCCTACTCCTATGGACACCATGACCTCCTAGGAGAAGATCCCCAAGTGGATTCAATGCCCCTTGTGGGAAGATCCTCCAAGGATTCAAGACCTCTTTCCTTCAAGGATTGGGATGAACTAGTTCCCCTTTTGTACCCCCCTTTGTTGACTTAGGATCTTGTGTCTCCCCTTTGTGTATGTGGATTTACCACATGTGTAATTGGATCTAGTTGATTTGAGTTTTTTCCTCTCTTGTGTTCATCGTTTTCTTTGGGAAATCCCCTCCATTTTGTGAAAGATCGCAATTGCGGTTCCACACTACATAAAAAAGGCAGCCGCGGACCACTTGAAAGGCCTCGACCATCTAAAGCATAAAGCGCGTAAAATGGCCAAGGGCGTAGGCAGCCTATACCAACTTCGCCATCAACAAAGATGCACTGGTCAAAAGCATGGAAACGCAAACATTCGGCAGGAAGCGACCCAGGCCAATAAACCCGATGTTAAGTCCGCCCTGTTTTAATTCACTCCTCACTTTTTCTTTACATTTCTTGCATTGTACCATTTTGAAGTTCTTTTTGTCCAAGCTCGGCATGTACGGTTTGACCATATGAAATAAACAAATTGCGCCCCTCGAGTTTTTTTAGCATTTCCTTATAATTATTGTCTTTGAGCCAAAAAAATACTTTATGATATAAAGGCTTCGCTTTCAATAGCTCACCCCAAAATACATGTTTGAAGTACTCAGCGTTTCGGATGTTTGCATTATATGAATCAGTTTTGAACCTAGATTTTGGTCAATAGTTAGGTTGCCTGGCGTATACCCCTTAAGTTTCCGACCAATTTGGCTAAGGGCGTAACGGGAGAACCACTGGGATAGTGCCGCCAGCTCGTATGGCAGAGTGCCTTAGTACGGAAAGCCGAAAACTGACTGTCTAGGTAAGTGCAAACTGGTCGGCCATCCAAAGACCGCATTAAGCGATGTGTCATTAGCAAGCACCCATGTTAAATGAAGGGCCTCTTCCTCTCATTGCCCAAAGTGGTTAGTGACATAGACCTCTGCTACCCGAGCCGACCACTTTACAAACCCGGAGGCTCGTCATCAACCCCCATAGTCAAGCTCCAATGACTAAGTGAAGGTTATAAAGCCATAATAGTCCAATTGCCTAGTTCCTATGTGAACACACCGCCTTCGGGTACCGAGACGTCGGCTAAAGGTCACGACTGCCGAAAGGAACACCCTCTATATATTCTACATTGGGGTAGAAGCTGACGACTGGCCACTTTCAATTCAAAATGGTCAAACATGGCACATATTAAATAAAAATAGGAACAACATGACGAAATCTAAAGCCACAGTCATTTAAAGAAAATGATAGTTTTTGTACATCCCACACACTTCGGTATTCCGAAGTAGCTTCTGAAAATACAATGTGTCTTTAGGACACATGGCCTCGGTCATCCGGGCCCCTTTTGCACCTCGGCGAAGAACTACTCCGCGGTCCACACCTTCCCTTCGGGGGATCCCATAGAAACAACCTCTGCTTCAACACGCCGGAAATGTGTCTTCACCCAGGCGTATGCCCGTTGATCCCCTTCCAGGCACGTGGACCGTTTCTAGAGGGCCACTTGCGGACAACTTCCCGTAGCCGAGTTATTAGCCCGAAGAAGCTGGTAGGCAGCGCCTCCATTTGCCACAGATTCATGCGGAGATCTTGGAGCGCCATCCTTGTGATGCGTAGAAGCTCCACCAGCTGCTTCATATGGTGATTCAGCAGATCTGGGCGCGAGGGCGCCTAGAATTGCTGCCAAAACGCCTTCTCCGCCTCGTAGCCCTCCAGCTTGCAGAAGTGGTGGGCGGTCCAGCACACTCTTCGGGAGATCCGCAAAGACCTCTGTGGAGCGTCACAGCTGGGTGAGCGCGATGAACTCTTTGCTGCCAAACACACATTGAAGTAAATATGGCTTACCCACAACAATTTCCTCCACTTGTTGGAGCACCTCGCGGTCGGCCTTGGTCTGGGTATGGAGTTTGGAGCGCGCAAGGCGGAGCTTCTTGAGCTCCTCATTCGCCTTCTACTCCTTGGACTGAAGGGCATCATGCGCGTCGTAGACGCCCTTCAGGGTCTCCACCACCTCTAGGACTCGCACCTGGTCCTCACCCCTAGCCACCTTTTCGGCGGCTAGGTCCTTCTCCGCCTTGGCAGCCGCAGGCTTTTGTTGTTGGGCCTCCTACCAAGCTTTCACAAGCTCAGCCTTGAGCCCATCAAGCTCGGACAAAGCCGCTATCATTCAAACATTTAGGCATTAGCTTCTATTGCATCAAGCTATCCTCACGTAAAGTAAAATTTGACAAAGCTCTCGATCTTACCTTGGGATTGCTCGATTTATTTGTTCATCAGATCGAGGTCCTTCTTGGACCTCTCGAGCTTCCGGTTAATCTCCGTGATTTCCTCAGAGGTGGAGCTCGGAACCGAAGTAGAAACCTGCGAAACAAGCACTTTAAAATTAGCACTTGTACCAGGCATCAAAATTCCGAATACGCATGCCAGAGCCTTGGGGGCTACTCATTTGCAAGCTTGTAGTATATTGCTTTGATCCCAACGCTAGTTTTTCAAAACTAACCTTGGGCTCAGGGGCTACTCACTGGCTACACTGTCTGCGTATTGTGCCATAATATAAGCAAAAAAGTGCTCGGATAGATACACAGATTTGCAATTACATCCAAGCAATGAGGTTATGCTCAATATGAGTATAGAAGAATACCTGAAGCTCATAACAAGGCCCTTTAAGACCGAATGCATTCCGGCCTCTACGGAGCAGAAGCCTTACAGCGCCGCGCCGATCAGCATGTGGTGCTCTTCTTAAACGGGGGGAGCCCGTTAAGGTTGCTGATGTCGCTTGAAGCTACGTCGAGATTTCCCCAAAGAGGAAGAGATGATGCAGCACAGCAGTGGTAGGTATTTCCCTCAGATAGAAACCAAGGTTATCGAACCAGTAGGAGAACCAAGCAACACAACGTAAACAGCCCCTGCACACAAATAACAACCATCGCAACCCGCGTGTTAAAGGGGTTGTCAATCCCTTCCGGGGTACGGCGCCTCAAGATAGGCAAACGGACGTGAGTTAATTTTGTAGTAAAATGATAGATCAAACGCCAAATAAAATAAAGTGCAGCAAGGTATTTTTGTATTTTCGGTTTAATAGATCTGAAAATAAATTCAAGAGAAAAGTAGATCGCAAAGGCAAATATATGAGAAAGAAGACTCGGGGGCCGTAGGTTTCACTAGTGGCTTCTCTTGAGAAAAATAGCAAACGGTGGGTGAAAAAATTACTATTGGGCAATTGATAGAACTTCAAATAATTATGACGATATCCAGGCAATGATCATTATATAGGCATCACGTCCAAGATTAGTAGACCGACTCCTGCATGCATCTACTACTATTACTCCACACATCGACCGCTATCCAACATGCATCTAGTGTATTAAGTTCATGGACAAACGGAGTAATGCAATAAGAATGATGACACGATGTAGACAAGATCTATCTATGTAGAGATAGGCCCCATCGTTTTATCCTTAGTAGCAGTAATACATACGTGTTGTTTCCCTTTCTATCACTGGGATCAAGCACCGTAAGATCGAACCCACTACCGGGCACCTCTTCCCATTGCAAGATAAATAGATCAAGTTGGCCAAACAAAACCCAAATATCGGAGAAGAAATACAAGGCTACAAGCAATCATGCATATAAGAGATCAAGGAAACTCAAATAACTTTCATGGATATAAAAAGATAGATTTGATTATAAACTCAAAGTTCATCGATCCCATCAAACTAACCGCAAAAGAGTTACATCATATGGATCTCCAAGATACCATTGCATTGAGAATCCAGCGAGAGAGAGAAAGCCATCTAGCTACTAACTACGGACCCGAAGGTCTACAAAGAACTAATCACGCATCATCGGAGAGGCACCAATGGAGGTGGTGAACCCCATCCGAGATGGTGTCTAGATTGGATCTGGTGGTTCTGGACTCTACGGCGGCTGGATGAATATTTCGTTGACGCTTCTAGGGTTTCTGGAATATTGGGGTATTTATAGAGCAGAGAGGTGGTCCGGGGGGCACCCGAGGTGGGCACAACCCACCAGGGCGCGCCTGGGCCTCCTGGCGCGCCCTGGTGGGTTGTCCCCTCCTCGGGACTCCCCCCAGGTGCAACCAGGGCCCAACATCATCCTTCTGGTCCATAAAAAATCATCATGGAGTTTCGTGGCATTTGGACTCCGTCTGGTATTGATTTTCTGCGATGTAAAAAACAGCAACTGGCACTTGGCACTATGTCAATAGGTTAGTACCAAAAAATGATATAAAATGACTATAAATGATTGTAAAACATCCAAGATTGATAATATAACAGCATGAAACAATCAAAAATTATAGATACGTTGGAGACGTATCAGCATCCTCAAGCTTAACTCCTGCTCGTCCTCGAGTAGGTAAGTGATAAAAACAGAATTTTTGATGTGCAATGCTGCCTAACATGTCATATCATATTTCTTTCTTTATAGCATGGACATTTGGACTTTTAGCTATTCAAAGCAATAGTCTAGTTTTGACATGATAATTTAGATACTCAACCATATCAACAAGCAACCATGTCTTTCAAAATATCAACGCTAAAATAAGTTATACCTAGCCCATCTTGCTCAAACATTGATCCATTCATGAAACACACTCGAATATTAGCTACACCCAATACTTAAGTACAATCATATTGCCTCCTAGTTGGTGCTTTTATAAGAGAAGATGGCGACTCAAAATAAAAATTGCAAAAAGTAAAAGAAAGGCCCTTCGCAGAGGGAAGTATGGATTTGTAGAGGTGCCAGAGCTCAAAGAGAAAAACTTAGAGATAAAAACATTTTGGGAGGTGTATCCATCCCACCAACGAAAACGACTTAGAGTTCCGAACACTTCCTATGCTAGATATGCCATAGGCGGTTCCCAAACAGAAAATAAAGTTTATAAAAAACCTTTTTCCACCATACTTTCACTTTCCATGCGTAACCGTATCCACGGGTGCCCTCCATACCAACACTTTCCATGGAATTTATTATTTGACAACATAAAGTAAATTCAATTTTTTTGCATTTCGGGACTGGGCATCCCTAATACCTTTGCCTTACTCTCGTGCAATGACAAGTGAATAAACACTCATCGTGAGAATAACACATCTAGCATGGAAAATATTAGCCACCCTTCACAACTCCGCGAGCAAAACAAACACACAAAAGAGAAGTTTATTTTGAAAATTAGAGATGGCACATGAAAATTTGCTTAGAACGGCAAAAGAATACCCCACATAGGTAGATATAGTGGACTCATGTGGCAAAACTGGTTTAAGGGTTTTTGGATGCACAAGTAGAGGTCATACTTAGTGCAAAATGAAGGCTAGCAAAAGATTGGGAAGCGACCAACCAAGAAACAAATAATCTCATAAGAAGCATTAAGCATAAATAACACTGAATAATGCACCACAAGTAGGATATAATTTCATTGCATGACTATTGACTTTCGTACTTGCATAGGGAATCACAAACCTTAACACCAATATTCTTACTAAAGCATAATTACTCACCAACATAACGCACATATCACATCATCATATCTCAAAACTATTACTAAGAATGAAGTTTATTTTTTCCAATGATCTTCATGAATGTTTTTATTATATCCTTCTTGGAAATTTATCACTTTGGGACTAATTCATGTGTTGCTTTTCATAAGCTCAAAGAAATATAAGTGAAGATCATGAGCATAATTCTTTTTCTTTCACCCAAAATAATTGAAGTGAAGCAAGAGAGAATTTCTTGAAAATTTTACTAACTCTCAAACAAATCTAAGTGAAGCAAGAGAGCATTTCTTCAAAAATAATAAAGCACACCATGCTCAAAAAGATATAAGTGAAGCACTAGAGCAAGTCCATTGCTCATAAAAATTGAAGTGAAGCATAGAAGCAATTCTAACAAGTCATGACATAATTTTGGTTCTCTCAAATAGGTGTGTCCAGCAAAGAATGATGAATTAAAACACAAAATGAAACAAGCAAAGACTCATATCATACAAGACGCTCCAAGCAAAACACATATCATGTGACGAATAAAAATATAGTTTCAAGTAAAATACCGATAGTTGTTGGAAGAAAGAGGGGATGCCACTCAGGGGCATCCCCAAGCTTAGTTGGGTTCTCATTTTTGGATAATAGCTTGGGATGCCGGGGAATCCCCAAGCTTAGGCTCTTCTATCCTTCCTTCATCCATCGTAAGATAACCCAAAACTTGAAAACTTCAATCACACAAAACTCAACAAAACCTTTGTGAGATCCGTTAGTGTAAGAAAAATAAACCACTACTATAAGTGTTGTATTAAACCAATTATTATTTTGTTTTTGTATTATATCTACTGTATTCCAACTTTTCTATGGCAAAAACTCATCAAAGAAAACCATAGAGCCATCAAAATAAGCACACAACACAAAGAAAACAGAATCTGTCAAAACAGAACAGTCTGTAGCAATCTGATTTGTTCGAATACTTATGGAACTCCAAAAATTCTGAAAAATAGGACAACCTGGGTAATTTCTATATTAATCTTCTGCAAAAAGAATTGGAATTTAATCACGTTCTAGTGAATTTTAACAATTATTTTCATGAGCACAAAGTTTCTATCTTTTTCAGCAAGATCAAACAACTATCACCCAAGAAGATCCTATTGGTTCTACTTGTCACAAACACTAATTAAAACACAAAAAACACAATCATAACAGTAGCATAATTTTTCTAACACTCAAGAACCGAAAGTAAAAAGCAAAAATAAAATTTCTTCATAGGGTTGCCTCCCAACAAGCGCTATAGTTTTACGCCCTTAGCTAGGCATAAAGCAAGGGTCAAAGTTTTGTCATCCTTCTCCAACTCTTCAATCAAACACTTAGAATCCTTCAAAGATTTAGCATAAAGACCTTCAATAGCAATACTCCTTGGAGTAAATTTAAATATTGCATTCTTACAAAAGGGTCTTTTATCACTTCAACAAAGTCCGGATGGATGCTAATCATCTTAGGGTCTCCCTTATCATTATTACTAGAAGATGCACCCTTGTTCCTAGATCTCCTACTCTTTACGGGAGTTTCCTCAATAATTTTAGTGGTAGTAAAAGCGTGCTTAGATTACTAAAGATTTCTTCCAATTTATCGATCCGAGACGGACTTTCTTCTATTCTTTCAAGGATTAAGGTACCCCTTTCTTTTAACAACTTAAAAATATCGCCCTCTTTTGACCCAAGATTAGTAGCAAAATTATGCATCTTTTTATGTATAATTTCCATATGATCTTCGGTGAGAATTTCCTTTTCGATAGCATCTAGTCTTTCCATAACATGCTCAAGAGTCAAAATTGTTTCATTAACCATAAGAGGTGGTGAGCCTACTAAATTTCCCATAGCATTAAGGGCATCAAAAGGAGGACCCATTAAGAAATTTCCACCGGTAATCGTATCAAGGACGAATCTATACCAAGTGGTGATGCCTACATAAAAACAACGCAGAAGCACAACGGTAGATGGCTTACAGATAGATCTATTATGAGCATTGCAAATTCTATACCAAGCATCTTTTAAATTTTCTCGCCCCCTTTGTTTAAAGTTGAGGACCTCGTCCTCGGGAGTGCAAGCAATAGAGGAAGAATTATCCATAACGGCAAACAAGAATGCACACAAAAATAGATCCGGCAAGAAAACGGCGAACGGAAAAAGAGAGGAGAATAAAACGGCAAATTTTTGTGAAGTGGGGGAGAGGAAAACGAGAGGCAAATGGCAAATAATGTAAATTGCGAGGAGATGAGATTTGTGACTAGGAACCTGGTTATGTTTAAGATCCCCCCCCCAGCAACGGCGCCAGAAATTCCTTTTGATGTCGCTTAAAGCTACGTCGGTATTTCCCCAAAGAGGAAGGGATGATGCAGCACAGCGGCGGTAGGTATTTCCCTCAGAAATGAAACCAAGGTTAGCGAACCAGTAGGAGAACCAAGCAACACAATGTAAACAGCCCCTGCACACAAATAACAACCACTCGCAACCCGACATGTTAAAGGGGTTGTCAATCCCTTCCGGGGTACGGCGCCTGAAGATAGGCAAACGGACGTGAGATAATTTTGTAGTAAATTGATAGATCGAACGCCAAATAAAATAAAGTGCGGCAAGGTATTTTTGTATTTTTGGTTTAATAGATCTGAAAATAAATTCAAGAGAAAAGTAGATCGCAAAGGCAAATATATGAGAAAGAAGACTCGGGGGCCGTAGGTTTCACTAGTGGCTTCTCTCGAGAAAAATAGCAAACAGTGGGTGAACAAATTACTATTGGGCAATTGATAGAACTTCAAATAATTATGACGATATCTAGGCAATGATCATTATACAGGCATCACGTCCAAGATTAGTAGACCGACTCCTGCCTACATCTACTACTATTACTCCACACGTCGACCGCTATCCAGCATGCATCTAGTGTATTAAGTTCATGGAGAAACGGAGTAATGCAATAAGAACAATGACATGTTGTATACAAGATCTATCTATCTAGAGATAGACCCCATTGTTTTATCCTTAGTAGCAACGATACATACGTGTTGTTTCCCTTTCTGTCACTGGGATCAAGCACCGTAAGATCGAACCCACTACCGGGCACCTCTTCCCATTGCAAGATAAATAGATCATGTTGGCCAAACAAAACCCAAATATTGGAGAAGAACTACGAGGCTACAAGCAATCATGCATATAAGAGATCGAAGAAACTCAAATAACTTTCATGGATATAAAAAGATAGATCTGATCATAAACTCAAAGTTCATCGATCCCAACAAACACACTGCAAAAGAGTTACATCATATGGATCTCCAAGAGACCATTGTATTGAGAATCCAGCGAGAGAGAGAAAGCCATCTAGCTACTAACTACGGACCTGAAGGTATAGAAAGAACTACTCACGCATCATCGGAGAGGCACCAATGGAGGTGGTGAACCCCATCCGAGATGGTGTCTAGATTGGATCTGGTGGTTCTGGACTCTGCGGCGTCTGGATGAATATTTCATCGATGCTTCTAGGGTTTTTGGAATATTGGGGTATTTATAGAGCAAAGAGGCGGTCCGGGGGGGCACCCGAGGTGGGCACAACCCACCAGGGCACGCCTCGGCCTCCTGGCACGCCCTGGTGGGTTGTCCCCTCCTCAGGACTCCCCCCAGGTGCAACCAGGGCCCAACATCTTCCTTATGGTCCATAAACAATCATCATGGAGTTTCGTGGCATTTGGACTCCGTCTGGTATTGATTTTCTGCGATGTAAAAGACATGGAAAAAACAGCAACTGACACTTGGCACTATGTCAATAGGTTAGTACCAAAAAATGATATAAAATGACTATAAATGATTGTAAAACATCCAAGATTGATAATATAACAGCATAGAACAATCAAAAGTTATAGATGCGTTGGAGACGTATCAGTTGTCTCCATCTCTTCGGTCCACCCCATAGTAGCATGCCTTGGGGTAGGAGGCGGGGGTGGCGGAACCTCAGAACCCAGCACCGAAATGATGGGCACAAGAGTCTCCGGCTGCCATGCTGGCGCCGGAGTCAACTTCGGTTGGGCCAACGTTTAGCCCAACCCTTCCTTGACGACCTCAGGAACCCCTGCTACTTCTTGAGCTTGTGTTGGTTTTTCCCTTGAAGAAGAAAGGGTGATGCAGCAAAGTAGTGATAAGTATTTCCCTCAGTTCGGAACCAAGGTATCAATCCAGTAGGAGGAACACACAAGTCTCCAATAGTTGTACCTGCACAAGCAAACAAATACTTGCACCCAACACGATAAAGGGGTTGTCAATCCCTTCACAGTTACTTGCAAGAATGAGATCTGATAATGATAGATATAAAAGATCAGTAAAAGTACAAAATAAAATAAAAATAAATAAATTGCAGCAAGGTATTTTTGTGTTTTTGATTTTTTAGATCTGAAAATAATATGGTAAAAGATAGACCCGAGGGCCATAGTTTTCACTAGAGGCTTCTCCCTTGAAAGAAATAATACGGTGGCTAAATAAATTACTGTTGAGCAATTGATAGAAAAGCGCATAGTTATGAAGATATCCAAGGCAATGATCATGTATATAGGCATCACGTCCGAGACAAGTATGCCGACTCTTGCGTACATCTACTACTATTACTCCACACATCGACCGCTATCCGACATGCATCTAGTGTATTAAGTTAACAAGAACGGAGTAATGCCTTAAGGAAGATGACATGATGTAGAGGAATAGATCCAATCAATATGAACAAACCCCATCTATTTATCCTTCATGGAAACAATACAAATATGTGTCATGTCCCCTTCTATCACTGGGATTGAGCACCGCAATATTGAACCCATTACAAAGCACCTCTCCCATTGCAAGAAAACTTACTCTAGTTGGCCAAACCAAATCAATAGTTTGGAGAGATATACAAAGCTATATAAATCACACATAAAAGAGTTTAGAGAAGTCTCAAGTAATATTCATAGATAATCTGATCATAAACCCACAATTCATCGAATCTCAACAAACACACCACAAAAGAAGATTACATCGAATAGATCTCCAAGAACATCGAGGAGAACAGTGTATTGAAGATCAAAGAGAGAGAAGATGCCATCTAGCTACTAGCTATGGACCCATAGGTCTATGTAAAGTACTCACACATCATCGGAAGGGCAACAAGGTTGATGTAGAAGCCCTCCATGATCGAATCCTCTCCGGTAGAGTACAGGAAAATGTCCCCAAATGGGATCTCACGAAGACAGAAACTTGCGGTGGCGGAAAAGTATTTTTGGTGTGCCACCTAATCTACGGGGAATATTTGGGTATTTATAGAAGAAGAATTAGGGTTAGAAGTGCCACGGGGGCTGATAACCCACAAGTATAGGGGATCGCAATAGTTTTCGAGGGTAGAGTATTCAACCCAAATTTATTGATTTGACACAAGGGGAGCCAAAGAATATTCTTCAGTATTAGCAGCTGAGTTGTCAATTCACCCACACCTGAAAGACTTAATATCTGCAGCAAAGTATTTAGTAGAAAAGTAGTATGGAAGTAATGGTAACGGTGGCAAAAGTAACAGTAGTAGTATTGTAGTAATTGTAAGAGTGGAACAGAAAAGTAACTTAGCAAAGATCAATATGTGAAAAGCTCGTAGGCAATGGATCCATGATGGATAATTATGTCGGATGGCATTCATCATGCAACGGTTATAACATAGGGTGACACAGAACTAGCTCCAGTTCATCAATATAATGTATGCATGCATTCCGAATATAGTCATACGTGCTTATGGAAAAGAACTTGCACGACATCTTTTCTCCTACCCTCCCGTGGCAGCGTGGTCCTATTGGAAACTAAGGAATATTAATGCCTCCTTTTAATACAGTACCAGACCAAAGCATTAACACTTAGTGAATACATGAACTACTCAAACTACGGTCATCACCGGGAGTGGTCCCGACTATTGTCACTCCGGGGTTGCCGGATCATAACACGTAATAGGTGACTATAACTTGCAATATCGGATCAAGAACACAAATATATTCATGAAAACATAATAGGTTCAGATCTAAAATCATGGCACTCGGGCCCGACAAGCAATGAGCATAGCAAAGTCGTAGCAACATCAATCTTAGAACATAGTGGATACTAGGGATCAAACCCTAACAAAACTAACTCGATTACATGGTAAATCTCATCCGACCCATCACGGTCCAGCAAGCCTACGATGGAATTTACTCACGAACGGCGGTGAGCATCATGAAATTGGTGATGGAGGATGGTTGATGATGACGATAGCGACGGATTCCCCTCTCCGGAGCCCCGAACGGACTCCAGATCTGCCCTCCCGAGGAAGAACAGGGCTTGGCGGTGGCTCATTATCGTAAAACACGATGAATCCTTCTCTCTAATTTTTCTCTCCCCGAAAGTGAACATATGGAGTTGGAGTTGAGGTCGGTGGAGGTCCATGTGGCCCACAAGGTCGGAGGGTGCGCCCCAGGGGGTGGGCGCGCCCCCCACCCTTGTGGCTAGGGTGTGGGCCCCCTGCTGCTGATTCTTTCGCCAATATTTTTATTAATTCCAAAACATGGCTACGTGAATTTTACGGTCATTCCGAGAACTTTTTTATTCTGCACAAAAATAACACCATGGCAATTCTGCTGAAAACAGCGTCAGTCCGGGTTAGTTCCATTCAAATCAATGCAAATTAGAGTCCAAAACAAGGGCAAAAGAGTTTGGAAAAGTAGATACAATGAAGACATATCAACTCCCTCAAGCTTAACCCATTGCTTGTCCTCAAGCAATTCAGTTGACAAACTGAAAGTGATAAAGAAAAACTTTTACAAACTTTGTTTGATCTTGTTGTTGCAAATATGTAGAGCCAGCATTCGAGTTTTCAGCAAAGATTATGAACTAACCATATTCACAATAACTTTTAGGTCTCACATTTACCCATATCAATAGCATAATCAACTGGCGAGCAATAATAATAAATCTCGGATGACAACACTTTTCTCAAGACAATCATGATATGATATAACAAGATGGTATCTCGCTAGCCCTTTGTGAGACCGTGAAACATAAATGCAGAGCACCCCTGAAGATCAAGGACTGACTAGACATTGTAATTCATGGAAAAAGAGATCCAGTCACAGCCATACTCAATATAAATTAATAACAATGCATACAAGTGACAGTGGTGCTCTCTAACTGGTGCTTTTTATAAGAGGATGATGACTCAGCAATAAAATTAAATAGATAGGCCCTTCGCAGAGGGAAGCAGGGATTTGCAGAGGTGCCAGAGGTCGAGTTTTGAAATAGAGATTGAATAATATTTTGAGCGGTATGCTTTCATTGTCAACATAACAACCAAGAGATCTTGATATCTTCCATGCTACATACATTATAGGCAGTTCCCAAACAGAATGGTAAAGTTTATACTCCCCCACCACCAACAAGCACACTCCACGGCTGATCCGAAACAACAGGTACCGTCCAACTAACAACAGTCTTGGGGGAGTTTTGTTTGCAATTATTTTGATTTGATTTGCCTTGAGCATGGGACTGGGCGTCCCGGTTACCAGTCATTTTCTCATGAATGATGAGTGGAGTCCACTCATTATGAGAATAACCCACCTAGCATGGAAGATATTGACAACCCTAGTTGGTACATGAGCTATTCGAGCATGCAAACAGATTATTATTTGAAGGTTTAGAGTTTGGTACATGCAAATTTACTTGGAACGGCAGTTACATACCGCATATAGGAAGGTATGGTGGACTCATATGGAACAACTTTGGGGTTTATGGAAGTGGATGCACAAGCAGTATTCCCGCTTAGTACAAGTGAAGGCTAGAAAAAGACTGGGAAGCGACCAACTAGAGAGCGACAACAGTCATAAACATGCATTGAGATTAACCAACATTGAGTGCAAGCATGAGTAGGATATAAATCACCATGAACATAAAATATCGTAGAGGCTATGTTGATTTTGTTTCAACTACATGTGTGAACATGTGCCAAGTCAAGCCACTCGAATCATTCAAAGGAGGATACCACCCTATCATACTACATCACGACCATTTTAATTTCCATGTTGGCACGCAAGGTAAACCATTATAAACGCCTAGCTAATTAAGCATGGCATGAATAACTATAATCTCTAATTGTCATTGCAAACATGTTTGATTCATAATAGGCTGAATCAGCAACGATGAACTAATCATATTTACAAAAACAAGATAGGTCGAGTTCATACCAGCGTTTCCTCATGTCAATCATTTCATCATATATAGTCATTACTGCCTTTCACTTGCACGACAGAATGGTGTGGATAATAATAATAGTGCACGTGCATTGGATTAAGCTGGAATCTGCAAACATTTATTCAAAGGAGAAGACAAGGTAATATGGGCTCTTTGTTAGATCAACAATAATGCATATGAGAGCCACTCAACATTTTCATCGTGGTCTTCTCCTTTCGACCCCCAAAGAAAAGAAAAGAATTTCAAAGAAACACACTAAAAATATTTTTGGAGTTTTTTGTTTCTCTGAAGAAAGCAAAACAAGAACGATAAAAACTATTTACACGGGAAAGCTCCCAACAAGCAAAAGAAGAACGAGAAATCTTTTTTGGGTTTTCTTTTAATACTACAACTAAGCATGCATAGAAAGTAAACTAACTATAACTATTTTTTTTGTTTTTCTTAAGGTTTTTCAAACACATAAGAAGAAAGCGGAAAAAGAAATAAACTAGCATGGATAATACAATGAAAAAGTATGAAGACCGACAACTCAAATGAGTGTGTGAACATGAATGTAATGTCGGTGAGAAATATGTACTCCCCCAAGCTTAGGCTTTTGGCCTAAGTTGTTCTAAGGCCACTGGCCTGGTGGATATCCAAAGTTATAGTTGGGGTTGTACTGAGATGCATCAGCTATTGCCGGAAGGGCTGCAGCATGGAGGCGAGCAGCCTCCGCTGTTCTCTCATACTCATTTGCGTCCTCTCTGGTTATAAAATTTTGCCCATTTGCCTCAAAGTTAAAGAAAGCAGGAGCAGGAACAGTAACATGGACGGCGCACCGTCTATCAAAGATTAGTCTGTACTGGAGGAACTGCTCATCCCTCTTAAGAAACTGATATCGTACCATAGCCTCATAATCTAGAAAGGCGGGTGGCAACTCCATGCCGTACCCTCTTATGGATACACCCAAATAATTAGCTAAACGAGTTGCATAAATCCCACCAAATAAATCTCCATCCTTAGCATTAAGATGTAACCTCCTAGCAATAATGGCCCCCAAATTATATCGTTTATCACCTAACACCGCACATTTGAGGACACTAAGATCTGAGGCACAAAGGTGTCTATGATCATGTTTACCATTAATGCATCTGCCTATAAAGAGAGCAAAATAATGTAGGGCGGGAAAATGAATGCTCCCCATGGAGGCTTGTGTGATATTTCTAGTTTCTCCAACAGTGATGCTACCAAGGAAGTCATTATATTCAGATTTATGAGGCTCACTAAGACTACCCAATTGTGGGATTTTTGCATGCATCACCAAAATCTTCTAAGTCCATGGTATAAGATTCATCATAAAGATCAAATAGGATAGTATGAGTATTACACTTAGATGAAAACTCAAACCTCCGCATGAAGGAATCGGTGAGATAATAATATTGTAAGCACTTGTCTGTTAAGAAGTCCTCGAGGCCGGCATTTTGTACGTACGCATAGAATTCATCCTTGAAACCTGCATGATCCATAAATTCATCCGATGGCCATTGGCACGACTTCACTTGAGCTTCCCTTGGTGGTTCAAGGTCCAGTTTGCATATCGCACGCCTCGGTGCTTGCTTCCTTGAAGAACCACCTTGGTACATTTTCCTAGACATTTTTCTTTCTCTAAAAAATTTCTGATATTTTTAGTGACTCAAAATAAAAGTGAACCAAACTCAACAAAATTGATAGCAACTACTCCTACAAGTGCTTAGAGGCTATATCATGCATCAAAACTACTTTGGACCATATAAATTTGACATGCAAGCTCAAGAACAAGGTCACCACAGCAGCAAAAATTTGCAATGAATAAAGCACCAGAACAAAATCTAATTGGACCGTTGGAGGAGTCACATACCGAAGAACAATCCCCGAAAGCAGTTTTGTGAATGGAGCTTTGAGCAAGGAGATCGAAAATGGCAGCAAGATGAGCAAGAACACAGGTTTGAGCTATGGGATGATTTTTTTCTGGAGGAAGGAGTGGATGGGTGCTGGAATAAGTGGAGGGGGCCACTCGGGGCCCACAAGGTCAGGGGGTGCGCCCCAGGGGGGTGGGCGCGCCCTCCACCCTTTTGGCCAACTGGTGAGGCCCCCTGGTGTGTTCTTTGCACCAGAAATTCTAGAATATTGCATAAAAATCATACTAAATTTTCAGGGCATTTGGAGAACTTTTATTTTCGAGACATTTTTATTGCATGGATAATTCAGAAAACAGACAGAAAATACTATTTTTGCTTTATTTAAACTAATTAATAGAAAGTAAAAGATGGGTACAGAAGGTTGTGCCTTCTAAATTCATCCATCTCATGCTCATCAAAAGGAATCCATTAACAAGGTTGATCAAGTCTTATTAATAAATTCTTCCGCGTGACATGAAACCGGAGAATTTTAGAATAACACTAGGTTACCTCAACGGGGATATGCATTTCCCCATCAATAAGAATATCATATTTATTTTTGGCACTAGGTAGAGGGAATTCAAAACCTCCAATAGTAATAGTTGAAATTTTTCCAATAGAGTTGATACTATGAACTTGAGGTTGTTTCTTCAGAAAGTGTACCGTATGCTCATTACCATTAACATGAAAAGTGACATTGCCTTTGTTGCTATCAATAACAGCCCCTGCAGTATTCAAAAAGTGTCTACCAAGGATAATCGACATACTATCGTCCTCAGGAATATCAAGAATAACAAAGTCCGTTAAGATAGTAACATTTGCAACCAGAACAGGCACATCCTCACAAATACCGATGGGTATAGCAGTTGATTTATCAGCCATTTGCAAAGAGATTTCAGTAGGTGACAACTTATTCAATTCAAGTCTACGATATAAAGAGAAAGGCATAACACTAACACTGGCTCGAAGATCACATAAAGCAGTTTTAACATAGTTTCTTTTAACGGAGCATGGTATAGTTGGTACTCCTGGATCTCCAAGTTTCTTTGGTATTCCACCCTTAAAAGTATAATTGGCAAGCATGGTGGAAATTTCAGCTTTAGGTATCTTTCTTTTATTAGTAACAATATCTTTCATATACTTAGCATAAGCAGGCATTTTAAGCATATTAGTCAAACGCATACGCCAAAAGATAGCTCTAATCATTTCAGCAAAGCGCTCAAAATCCTCATCATCCTTTTTCTTGGATGGCTTATGTCGGTGTACAAAAGTAGGGGCCTGTTTTGTACCCCTCTACTTGTGCACGGGCAGTCAGAGCTGCGCCCGTGTCCACACTAAGTAGGGCAGAGGAAGGCACGAGACGGGCAAGGCAACGCCAAGACCAAGAAACACAAAGAACAAGAGGGCGAGGTGGACTCCCCCGACGAGGCCCTTGCCGGGGTGGCCTCTGCAGCCCCGGCAAGAGCCTTGCCGGGGCACTTGCCCAACGCCAGCAGGGCGCGCCACCCTTGAGCCCAAGGGTTCCGACACCACCAACAACCACATTGGAACCAAGGCTCGGGAGGCACCTCCGTGGTGGCATGCAGATCTTCGTCAAGATCATAAACACACAAGATCAGGTGAGGACCAGAAGACGACGCTCCTCGGCAAGATCCTTGCCGAGGTAATCCACGAGACCCCCGGAAAGATCCTTGCCGGGGACGACCGCGATGCCACGGCAAGACCCTTGCCGGGGCCCCGGCAAGGCCCTTGCCGAAGACACCTACAGGGCCGCAGCCAGGACCGCATCTGCCAAGACTAAACCGCCGTTCCCATGCAGCTGCCAGCCCAACCAGCTGGGCAGGCACCTGCGTGGCGACGTGCGGCTTCCAGGCCAACTCAGCGAACACCTACGTGGTGGCATGCAGATCTTCGTGAAGACCCTACCACCACGCCATCTCAGCAGCTTGCCAGCCTACATGGCGCTGCATGCCTCATCGGCCTGGACGCGTGTCGGAGCAAGACGGAGCGGCGACGAACGGGATGGGCCTCGTTGCCGTCCCCAATAAAGCAACGGGACACCTAAGAAGCGCATTTAATGCGCCTTGTCCCATAATGACAGGCGATAAGCTTGTACACTGTACACCTTTCCACCTCCTGTGTGCCACTGTGGCAACCCCTTTTGACTATATAAGGAGGCCCGAGGTGTCCAGGAGGAGGATTCAGATCTTTTGGCCTACGCACGCACCGTAACTAGTTCGAGAGCTCAAGAACACTCAAATATACACCAAAGCAGGACTAGGGTTTTACGCATCCTCGCGGCCCGAACCTGGGTAAACGATCTTTGTGCTGGCTCCTAGACCTGCTCTTTGCGCAACCCCGCACCCGCCAACCGTAGAAGGGATCCCAGTGATCCCATAGGTGTCGTTTCCACCGACATATTTGGCGCGCCAGGTAGGGGGCGCGGTGGTGTAAATCTGGTCTAGTAGTTAGTTTAGCAGTTCTTCATCGCCATGGCTCCCAAGAAGAAGACGATCACGGCGATCGGTTCATCGGGAGCCGAACGGCCCGTACCAGTGCGGGCGAGTGGCGGGGCAGTCGCGAACGGAAGACGAGGCGCGTCCCGTGAACACCCACATCGCTCTGGCAGTCAAAGCCTGGCGAGTGGCGTCGTTCATGCGCGAGACGATGGGCCGCACGCCGCCAAATCCAAAGACGGAGCCGCCCCCCCCCCCCCCCCCCGCAGGCGGCGCGGGGCCCTCCAGGGGCGGCGTCGTGCCACCTACGGGTGGCGCGGCGACTTCCAAGATGCCTACGCCGGCGCCCATGATAAGCTCCTCCCAGGTTGTGTGCGACTAGCCGCGTCACCAAGCAGGTGACCTTGGGCGCCGCCGTGGGAAGAGTCCGGCGCTTCATTCGCGGGACGTAGAAGGCCAGCATGCACGCCGAGACGCTGGCGAAATGGCGCACAACCGCCAGGCCGTGATAGAGCTCCTTCTAACGTGGTTAGAAGTCGGAGTGCGTCACGGTCCACGCAGCTTTCGCCGCCACCCACGCGAGCAGAAGCTTTGGCGTGCGCGTAGTTGCTCCTCGACTTTCCTCCTGCTGCGGAAAAACTCGACGAATGGAGAGCCACCATCCGGAGCCTCGTCGGCGTCGCCAACAAATATGAGCCACGACCATCAGGGCCCTCAGGTCGGTGCTCCGTCGAACCACCGCATGCCAGCGGTGGAAGGACCGGGGGTGCTGCGGCCACGGTGCACTCTCCTCCTCCACGCCAGCCACCGCGGGTGTCGATCCGCCGTGATGACGCTTGTGATAAAATTTCCATAGCGCCGTCCGACCCACGGTCTCACCGCAATCTGCGCCAAGTTCTTTGGGAGCGAGCCCATGAAGATGCTCGAACCACCATCGAGCGCCGGCGCGATGCACGCCACCAGTCAGATAGGCGGGCGGGGCCCACTATGGACCACCCAGCACCAGGAGGCTCTGGCGCCCTACCCTACGAGGTGGGTTGCCCAGCCTTTACCCGTGAGCTGCGGCAGTTCCAGTGGCCCTCCCACCCCATGTTCAAGCCCGACGTCGGCGAGAAGTACAACGACAAGACCCATCCGTCGGAGTTCCTCAACATCTACACCATCGCCATGCAAGCTGCTGGGGCTCGCGACGACAAGGTGCTTGCCAATTACTTACCGTTGGCACTTAAACCCAATGTCATGTCATGGTTGATGCACTTGCCAGTGGATTCTATTTCTTCTTGGTCGGATTTGTGCCATGAGTTTGTTGGCGCCTTTACGGGGGGTCACCAAGCTCATGGTCAGGCAAGCGATTTGCATATCATCCCCCAGAAAGAAGGTGAAAACCTGTGCAAGTACATACAGAGGTTCAGCCGGGTGCAGTACAACATCCCCGATGTTCATCCCGCCGCCGTGATCAACGCATTCCATCAGAAGGTGCACAACCGCAAGATGCATGAAGAGCTGGCGATGAACAAGGTCAAAGATGTGGCTGAACTTTATGTTCTGGCCGATAGGTGCACTCGGGCTGAAGAGGGGAGGAAGTACCCCGGCGAGGACGCCGGTGCAGAAACCGACTCCACAGACGAAGACACAGCCACCCCGACGAAGAAGGGCTGGCGCCGCAATAGGAAGCGCAAGGGCAAGACCGTGCTTTCCGTCGAGGGATCCGAGGACACCGGCGCTGCCAAGAAGGCCAAGGCAGACGACCCCGGCAAGGAAATTGCCGGGTGCGCCGCTTGCTAGGCCTTGGCGGCTGCCGACAAGCCAGGAGGCTCCGACAAATAGTACTGCAAGATCCACCGCACCAAGGGCCACGACCTCCAGAACTGCCGACAAGTTTAGCTGCTTGCTAAGAAGCAAAAAGCTGAGTATGAGAGGCGGGACAAGGAGAAGGGTCAGGATGGTGCCGAAGGATCCGGCAAGAAGCATGTTGGCACGGGGGGTCGCCGCGGCAAGGATAACCAGCAAGAGAAGCCCGTCGGGGCCGCGACAAGAAGCAGGAAGATGACTGACGAGGACAACGAGGCCATGTCCATCGATGGTGGCGCCTCGCTGCACACTTCTCACCGCCAGCTCAAGCAGTGGGTGCGTGAGATCATAGCAGCGGAACCATCATTCGATGCTCAAAAGCCACTGAAGTGGTCCAGCACACCTATCATTTTTACGCCGAGGACCACCCTGATCGCACGACTGCGGTCGAATGCTTGCCGTTGTTGGTTTCGCCAACAATACGCAACCTCAAGGTGACAAAAATGCTAGTTGACGGCGGGGCCGGTCTGAACTTGATCTCGCCTGTTGTGATCAAAAGGCTGCAGATTCCCGATGGAGACCTCGAAGAGACGGGCACGTTTCAAGGCGTCAACCCGGGAAGGAGCCAACCAAAGGGCAAGGTCACGCTGCCCGTGACGTTTGAAGGCGAGCTGAACTACATGACAGAGAGGATTGTTTTCGATGTAGCTGAGATCCCCTTGCCCTACAACGGGATCCTCGGCCGCCCGGCACTAGCCAAGTTCATGGCGGCGTCACATTACGCCTACAACACGCTTAAGATGCCTGGGCCGATGACCATCATCACCGTCCCCTCCGACAAGAAGGATGCGCTGATCTGCGCTGACCAACTCTACCGGGAGGCAGTTGTAGCGACTGCCGCCAAGGCACTTGCTCCTGCCGCCGAAGCCCCAGGAGGGAAGAAGACCGGCAAGACCTCTCTCACCCACTCTGGTAAGCGCACCTCTTCGGAATGTTGTGCTCCCGTCGAGGACGTGCCAGAGAGCTCCACCGGCAAGAGCAAGAAATCCAGAGCTGCACCACCAGAGACCAAGAAGGTGTCCGTCAAGGAGGACGGCACAGGAGGGGCTTTCACCATAAGCTCCTCCCTTGACAGCAAATAGGAAGGCGCGCTCGTCACCTTCCTGCGGGCGAATGTCGATGTGTTTGCATGGCAAGCATCCGACATCCCCGGCATTCCCAGGGAGGTGATTGAGCACCATCTTGCTGTCTGTCCTCATGCGCGACCGGTCAAGCAGAAGGTCAGGAAGCAGGCTTTGGAACGGCAGGAGTTCATCACGGAGGAGATCAGGAAGTTAGAAGCGGCAGGCTTAGTAAGGGGAGTGCTCCATCCGACGTTGTTGGCCAATCCGGTGGTGGTGCGCAAGCCAAATGGGAAGTGGAGGCTTTGTATTGATTACACTGATATCAATAAGGCTTGTCCAAAGGACCCTTTCCTATTGTCGCGCATTGACCAGATTGTTAACTCCACGGCCGGGTGCGACTTGTTATCATTCCTTAACGCCTACTCAGGATACCACCAGATCTTCATGGCGAGAGAAGACGAAGAGAAGACAGCATTCATCACCCCATGTGGTACATATTGTTTTTTACGAATGCATTTCGGGTTGAAGAGTGCTGGCTCAATGTATGCAAGAGCAGTCCAAATTGGTTTTCAGCCCCAGCTACATAGAAATATGGAAGCTTATATGGACGACATGGTGGTCAAAACCAAGGACAAGGCAACACTTGTACAAGATTTAGAAGAGACATTTGCAAATTTGCGCAAGATCAACCTCAAGCTGAACCCTGAGAAGTGTGTCTTCGGTGTTCCGTCCGGCAAGCTTCTCGGGTTCTTTGTGTCACAGCGTGGGATCGAGGCAAATCCAGACAAGATCAAGGCCATTGAGCAAATTGAGGCGCCTAGGTGGATCAAGGATGTGCGTCGGCTCACTGGCTGCGTTGCCGCCATGAGGAGGTTCATCTCCAAGTCTAATGAGCATGCCCTCCCCTTTTTCAAAATCTTGAAGAAGGCGGGCCAAATGGAATGGACCCCAGAGGCCGAGGCAGCCCTGCAGGATTTGAAGAAGTACCTCTCCTCTACGCCAGTACTGGTTGCGCCTAAACCACAAGAACTGTTGCTGCTATATCTTGCGGCAACGAACCAAGTGGCCAGTGCCGTGCTAGTGGAACAGAGGGAGGTTGACGAAGAGGTGGTGGCAACGGCAGGGCTAGCGGATGGCAAACCAGAGCTCCCCCCGGCAGGGCCTGGTACCGGTAAGGCAAGGCCCCCGGCAGAGTCTGGCGCTGGCGAAGCAGAAGCAATGCAACTAAATGGAGTGGTGCAGAAGAAGAAGGTGATGCAGCACCCGGTTTACTTTGTCAGCTCCCTCTTGCAGGGGGCTAGATCAAGGTACTCCGGCGTGTAGAAATTGCTCTTCGGCCTCCTTATGGCCTCGAGGAAGCTGTGTCATTACTTCCAAGCCCACGAAATCACCGTCGTCACCCGCCTCCCGTTGCAACGGATATTGCATAACCCAGACACAACCGGGAGGATTGTGGAATGGGCCTTGGAACTGTCAAGCTTTGGTTTGAAGTTTGAAAGTACTGCAACAATCCAAAGTAGAGTCCTGGCAGAGTTCATTGCAGAATGGACCTCAACGCCTGATGAAGAGATCTAGGAGACCACTCTCCCCGGCAAGGAAACAAGTCGCAACTGGATTATGTACTTTGACGGGGCTTTCTCGCTACAAGGCACCGGTGCTGGTGTGCTACTCGTTGCACCCACCGGAGAGCACCTCAAGTATGTAGTCCAGATGCACTTTCCCAGGGAGATGTCAACAAACAACACTGCTGAATACGAGGGGTTGCTTGCCGGTCTCAGGATCGCGGCAGACCTCAGAATCAAGAAGCTCATCGTCAGGGGTGATTCACAGCTTGTCGTAAAGCAAGTTAACAAAGACTATCAAAGCCCGTTGATGGAGGCCTACGTAGATGAGGTGAGGAAGCTGGAGGAGCGTTTTGACGGTGTACAAGCAGAGCATGTCCCCCGAGTGGAGAACGACATCGCCGACTACCTGTCAAAACGCGCTGCCCTCAAACTACCTATGGAACCAGGTACTTTTGTGCTTCGGTTAACTCAACCATCCGTTGAACCATCGACAAAGCAGAACAAGCGCAGGAAATAAGGCCCCGGCAAGTACTTTCCCGTCGAGCTCCTAGGAGCCGCCGACAAGGATATTGCCGTGGACACTGAGCCTGCCATGGGGCAACAGACTCCGGCAGGGCGTCAAGCCCTGGCCGTAGAGACAGCCGCTCCCATGGCAGAGGAAATGCCTTTGGTCCTTGCCATCGAGCCCCAGGCTCCGGCATGGGCCCGACATACCGTCTGGTTCCTCCAAACAGGGGAACTCCCTAAGGAGCAGGAAGAAGCGGAGAAAGTAGCCCGTCGGTGTGCTATGTATCAGTTCGTCGACGACGTTCTGTACAGAAAAAGACCAAATGGTGTGAAATTGAAGTGCATCCCCCAGGAGGAAGGACTGGAGCTGTTGGCAGAGATACACGGAGGCATATGTGGCTCCCACATAGGGTCGAGGGCCCTTGCCGGCAAGGCATTCCGGCAAGGTTTCTTCTGGGCCACAGCCCTCCAGGATGCAACGACACTAGTAACCAAGTGTGAAGCGTGCCAGTTCCATTCAAAGAAGCTTCATCAACCGGCTCAAGCTCTCCAAACAATCCCTCTTTCCTGGCCATTCTCGGTCTGGGGGCACGACATACTGGGCCCCTTTCCCCATGCTATCGAGGGCTTTGAGTACTTGTACGTTGCAATCGACAAGTTCACAAAGTGGCTGGAGGTGGAAGCAGTGAGAAAGGTGACAGCACAATCAGCCATCAAATTCCTCAAGGGGCTAGTCTGCCGTTTTGGTGTGCCAAATAGAGTCATCACCGACAACGGCACACAGTTCACGAGCCACGCCTTCATGCAGTACATCCAGGACCTCGGCAGCAAGGTCTGGTTTGCTTCTGTTGCACATCCACGGAG
Source organism: Aegilops tauschii subsp. strangulata (assembly GCF_002575655.3). Taxonomy (NCBI): domain Eukaryota; kingdom Viridiplantae; phylum Streptophyta; class Magnoliopsida; order Poales; family Poaceae; genus Aegilops; species Aegilops tauschii. The sequence continues at coordinate 176,247,972 of NC_053039.3, forward strand.
CAACGGCCAGGCTGAGAGGGCAAATGCTGAAGTGTTGCGAGGTCTCCGGACAAGGACTTTTGACAGGCTATGCAAGTGCGGGCGACGCTGAATTGATGAATTGCCGGCGGTTCTTTGGTCGATCAGAACGACACCAAATCGAGCCACTGGCCAGACACCTTTCTCCCTTGTTTACGGGGCAGAAGCAGTTCTCCCCATGGAACTCACGTATGGGTCACCTCGAGTGCTCGCTTATGATGAGCTTGAGCAAGAGCAGTTGCGGCAGGATGACGCAACGCTCCTTGAGGAAGATCGTCTTTGGGCGGCTGTGCGAGCAGCACGCTACCAGCAAGCCTTGCACCGCTACCATAGCCGCAAGGTTCATGCCCGAAGCTTTGAGGAAGGCGACCTTGTTCTTCGGCAGGTTCAGTCGCCCAAGAATTCCAACAAGTTGACGCCAAAGTGGGAAGGCCCTTATCGGGTAATACGAGTCACCAGGCCCGGCGCAGTCCGCCTAGAGACCGAAGATGGTATTCCAGTGAGCAACTCCTGGAACATCGAACATCTTTGCAAGTTTTACCCATAAGGCGCGGTTGCCGGGCTCCCCAGCAAACCACCTTTTGTAGAAGCTTTGCCGGCAAGGCATGTAACCCTTTGTACAAAGCCAAGCGCAGACCCTGAGCATAAATAAATGAAGCGCTGGCGCCCTAAGTTTTACCATGCATGCTAGGTTGAGTCTCTCTCTGTGTTAGGGTTGATAGTGCTTGGCGGCGACTAACCCTTAGCATTGAGGTCGAGTACTCATGTCTCTGTTCCTTCCCGTCCTTTTTTGGTTCGCAGGGTGCATGGACATTTCTACCGAGCTATTTTGGAAGAAAAGAGAACAGGCCGCCGCCCGGACCCTGACAAGCCAAGGGTGCCGGGGGGCTGCAAGTCTGAGAACCCAATCACGGCAGGCCAAGGTTGCCGGGGGCTGCAACATCAGATAAGTATTTTTCCCCCACTCTGTGCCTCCGTATGAAACTTGAACGTACGAGACTTCGCTCGCTCTCATACCATCTTGCTCCCTCCGTCCCATGTCCGAAAACCTTACTTTGGACCGGAACTTGGTTGTAGTGCGGTGGGAAGGAGACGACCGAAGGGCCTAATCCTACTCGGGCCCTACCTCCGCCAAGGGCGTGAGTGTAGCCAAGCAATAGTGCAGGAAGATGGCAAGGCCTGTTGCCGGGGTACAGTGTTTATCTTAAGATAACGAGGACTCGCTCCTTGGTGTGGCCCTTGCCCACGCGCAAACAAAACCCGGCAAACACCCTTCTTTTCATTCATACGTTGTTAACAAGTACAGTTCATACGGAATGAGTACACGAGCAAGGGGATTACAAGGTCTAAATTATACTAAGGACCATAGGCTTACAAGCTAAAAAAAGATAAGTGCCCCATGATCCCCGTTCTTGCCCTTTTCCTCCTAGGTGCGGCAGGTGAAGGAAAAAAAGGGGCGATGGGGAACGCGCCGATGGAGAGCTTGACGAGGAAGGCCCTCGGCAGGGCACGTGGCCAAGGGAGGGGCGATGCGGTCAGTCAGAGTCGGAGTCGGCGTTCCCCCGCTTGACACCCTCGTCGTCGATGTCGCTGTCCTCCTCGTCACTCCCGCTTGAGGAAGAGTCTTCGTCATTGGAGGAGCTCTCCACGCAACACTTAAGGCGAGTTCGAAAGTCTCCAAAGACCTTTATAGAGAGCGGGTCGTTCTCCATTAATTTGAAATAGAGAACGAGCCCCGCCGTCAGGCTGTGGATACGAGCGAAGGTCTTCCATCCGCGATGAAGATACATGACATGAGGGGCAGGAAAATCGACATCAACCCGCGTGCCGCCATTCCCGCAGCCCCTGATATGCAATCTCAGAGTCTATGGCAGGTCGAGATCCATCTCCCAATCGAATGGAGTAGGGAGACGAAGAAAATGGTGCGCTGGCCGGTGCAGCCTGATGAAGAACTCGCGGGGCTGGTCCCCGACGTGGCCCTCCATTGGGGGAGGGACCGCCGGCGGAGGCGAGGACGGTGCGCCGCCCCGTCCTCCTCTTCCCCGAGCGCCATGGCGACCTCGGCCTCGCCCCCTCCCACTTCCCCTCATGGCCGGCTCCGCCGCCATGAGCTCTTGGGAAGGAGGGGCGCGCTATCGAGCGGAGACCCTCGTTGCCACCATCGAAGCACCGGCGCGCCCTCTCGACATAATAAAGAAAGAAGCCAAAGTTGAAGGAGGTAGATGGTGAAAGAGTGAGGGGTGCCATCCCCCCTCCCCTTCTTATAAAGGGGCGGGGTCGTGGCTCGGCCGCCCCGCTCAACCAATCCGGCCATCAGGAGCGCAGGGAATCAAGACCGACCCGCTGCTCCAATCAGCAGCGGCCCGGTTTCCCGCCTCGTCATTCAATGCCCGCACCCGCGCCTACCATCTTCAAAGCATGGGGGACACGTGGCGAGCAAATAGAAATCGAGGGGATGAGTGAGGCGACCGTTTTTCACCCCGTGAATGTAGGGCACGGGCGCCTGGAAGGCCACGACCCGAGTCCACTCAGTAAATGAGCCGCGCCCCTGTGTCTTCCTCTTTTTATGGGGAAGGCGCGAGCCGCCTCTTTACCACGATGTGATGCATGAGGGCAGAAGCCGCCCGACGCACGACCCCCACATCACGCGCGGCCCTCCACGTCGCGCATTCAATGCGGGTCGTGGGGAGGCGCAGCGAGCGAAGGAGTTACTTCAGTAAAACTTCGCCCCGCCTGCCCGCGCACCGTTCTGGGCCTGGCCCAACAATGCGTTGTGCTTATGTGTGGCCCAGGCCTGGGGCCTCCTGTCGGTGTACAAAAGTAGGGGCCCTTTTTGTACCCCTCTACTTGTGCACGGGCAGTCAGAGCCACGCCCGCGTCCACACTAAGTATGGCAGAGGAAGGCACGAGATGGGCAAAGCAATGCCAAGACCAGAAGCACAAAAAGCAAGAGGGCGAGGTGGACTCCCCCGGCGAGACCCTTGCCGGGGCGGCCTCCGCAGCCCCAGCAAGAGCCTTGCCGGGGCAACTTGCCCAACGCCAGCAGAGCGTGCCACCCTTGAGCCCAAGGGTTCCAACACCATCAACCACATTGGAACCAAGGCTCAGGAGGCACCTCCATGGTGGCATGCAGATCTTTGTGAAGATCATAAGCACACGAGATCAGATGAAGACCAAAAGACGACGACCCTCGGCAAGATCCTTGCCGAGGAAATCCACGAGACCCTTCGGCAAGATCCTTGCCAGGGACGACCGTGATGCCACGGCAAGACCCTTCCCGGGGCCCCGGCGAGACCCTTGCCAAGGACACCTGCGGGGCCATAGCTAGACCCACGTCTGCCAAGACTCCACCGCCGTTCCCATACAACTGCCAGCCCAACCAGCTGGGCAGGCACCTGCATGGCAACGTGCGGCTTCCGGGCCAAGTCAGCAAGCACCTGCGTGGTGGCATGCAGATCTTCATGAAGACCCTACCACCACGCCATCTCAGCAGCCTGCCAGCCTACGTGGTGCTACATGCATCGTTGGCCTGGACGCGTGTCGGAGCGAGGCGGGGCGGCGACGGATGGGACGGGCCTCGTTGCCGTCCCCAATAAAGCAACGGGCCACCTAAGGTACGCATTTAATGCGCCTTGTGCCGTAATGACAGGCGATAAGCTTGTACACTGTATACCTTTCCACCTCCTGTGTGCCACTGTGGCGACCCCTTTCGTCTATAAAAGGAGGCTCGAGGCGTACTGGAGAAGGATTCGGATCTTTTGGACTACGCACACACCACAGCTAGTTCGAGAGCTCAAGAACACTCAAATATACACCAAAGCAGGACTAGGGTGTTATGCATCCTCGCGGCCCGAACCTGGGTAAACGATCCTAGTGCTGACTACCAGACCCGCTCTTTGCACAACCCCGCACCCGCCAACCGTAGAAGGGATCCCAGTGATCCCATAGGTGTCGTTTCCACCGACAATCCATGATGGATAAATATGTCGGATGGCATTCATCATGCAATGGTTATAACATAGGGTGTGACAGAACTAGCTCCATTTCATCAATATAATGTAGGCATGTATTCCGAATATAGTCATACGTGCTTATGGAAAAGAACTTGCATGACATCTTTTGTCCTACCCTCCCGTGGCAGCGGGGTCCTATTGGAAACTGAGGGATATTAAGGCCTCCTTTTAATAGAGTACCGGACCAAAGCATTAACACTTAGTGCATACACGAACTCCTCAAACTACGGTCATCACCGAGAGTGGTCCCGACTATTGTCACTCCGGGGTTGCCGGATCATAACACGTAATAGGTGACTATAACTTGCAATATCGGATCAAGAACACAAATATATTCATGAAAACATAATAGGTTCAGATCTGAAATCATGGCAGTCAGGCCCTAGTGACAAGCATTAAGCATAGCAAAGTCATAGCAACATCAATCTTAGAACACATTGGATACTAGGGATCTAGCCCTAACAAAACTAAGTCGATTACATGGTAAATCTCATCCAACCCATCACGGTCCAGCAAGCCTACGATGGAATTACTCACGAACGGTGGTGAGCATCATGAAATTGGTGATGGAGGATGGTTGATGATGACGATGGTGACGGATTCTCCTCTCCGGAGCCCCGAACGGACTCCAGATCTGCCCTCCGAAGGAAGAACAGGGCTTGGCGGCTGCTCTGTATCGTAAAAAGCGATGAATCCTTCTCTCTGATTTTTTTCTCCCTAAAAGTGAATATATGGAGTTGGAGTTAAGGTCGGCGGAGGTCCAGGGGGCCCACAAGGTCGGAGGCCACGCCCCCCACCTTGTGGCTAGGGTGTGGGCCCCCTGCTGCTGATTCTTTCGCCAATATTTTTTATTAATTCCAAAACTTGGTTCCATGAAGTTTCAGGTCATTCCAAGAATTTTTTTATTCTACACAAAAATAACACCATGGCAATTCTACTGAAAACAGTGTTAGTTCGGGTTATGCTGTAGGGTGGAACCCTAAACGGCCGATCTTTCACGAAAGGAGCGGATCCCGCGAAGAACACGAAGAACACAAGGGGAAAATCACAAAGGGAGAAACAAGAGAAACACTCAAACCAACGAGATTAGGTCACACATGTGCTAGATCCTCGAGACACGAGAGGAGATACAAGATTCACGATCAACAAAGGACGATACAAAGGGTAACCGGTTCTTCTCCGTGAGGAGGTCTTGATGGGGCCACCCAAGAGGGGGTCTTGAATCTACTTGGAAGGATCTTGTCCGGTGGAGGCGCGATCTCCTAGGAGAAGGTAACCAAGTGGATGAGCAAGGATCTCACACAAACATGAGCTAATCCTTTGCTAACCCTAGTACGGAGCTAAGGGACAAGTATATATAGTCCAAGGGGTAAGTTGGGGGATACATGGGGTGAAACCCTTTCAACTGCGCGCAGGCAGGGCGGTAGTACCGGTCTGGGGGCCGGTAGTACCGGTTTTAGCGGATATAGCGGTTGTTCCGGAGCTATTCCGGCCTTGCACCGGTCTCATCACAGAAGCTTGACCGGTAGTTGACTGGTAGTTGGGCGGTAGTACCGGTGGACCGGTAGTTTCGGCGGTAGTTTGACCGGTAGTACCTCTTTCTCTGCGCTGGGAAAATCCATGTCCATGCTCTTGATCTCCAACTTGCACCATTCCTTATCCTTGGTTTCTTACATGGTACCTAAGCACACAAAGCATCTCCATTTGAGGTAGTAGCCATGTCTCAAGTGGGTCAAAGGGAAGTTCAACAAGGAGAGAGTTATCCTCGTTCTCGATGGCTCTCGCACGGGCTCTTGTCATTGGTCCAAGTGGTGTCGTGGGAAATGTAGGTAGGTCCATGGGGATGGCCTTGGGATGCTTCGCATCATCTCCCCCCCCCCCCCCCCCCGTTGTGAAAGATCCGACCTCGGATCCTTCTTCATCACCATGGTAGGGCGAGAGGTCCTTGACATTGAAGATGTCGCTCACGTTGTACTTGTCGCGTGGGATGTTGATCTTGTAGGCATTGTTGTTGTAGCATGCAAGCACCTTGAAGGGTCCATCAGCTCGTGGTAGAAGTTTGGACTTGCGTTTGTTGGGGAAGCGGTCTTTGTGAAGGTGTAGCCACACAAGATCTCCAATGTTGGATATCATGGGTTGCTTGTTTGCGTTGAGCTTGGTCGCGAGTCGTTGTACTTGGCGCTCGATGGTGTGCCTTGTATCTTCATGCATCTTCTTGAGGTAGTTGACTTGGGCGCTCGCGTCCATGTTTGTGCGCTCTTGTAGTGGTAGAGGAAGAATGTCCAATGGTGACAATGGGTTGAAGCCATAGACGACCTCGAACGGGGACTTGCCGGCAGTCGTATGTCTTGCACGGTTGTAGGCGTACTCGGCGATAGGTAGGCACTCCTCCCACTCCTCAATGTTCTGCTTGATTAGCAGCGGATAAGAGTGGAGAGTGTACGGTTCGTCACCTCCGTTTGGTCGTCGGTTTGTGGATGGTATGTCGTGGAGAATAGTAGCTTGATTCCGAGCTTGGCGCATAAAGTCTTCCAAAAGTAACTCAAGAACTTGACGTCGCGGTCCGAGACAATCGTCTATGGCGCTCCATGAAGTCGCAAGATTTCCCTACAAAAGAGATTGGCAACATGTGAAGCATCATCTATCTTGTTGCAAGGAATGAAATGAGCCATTTTGGAGAATCGCTCCACAACAACAAAAACGGAATCCTTGTCGTTTCTAGTTCTAGGCAAACCAAGCACAAAATCCATGCTAATATCTTCCCATGGTTGATATTGAATTGGAAGTGGCATGTAAAGGCCATGAGATTGAGCTTTAGACTTAGCTTTGCGACATGTAGAGCATCGATTGGTGAAGCGGTTGACGTCACGGAACATCTTAGGCCAAAAGTAGTTCTTGGAGAGCGTAGCAAGGGTCTTGTCGCGTCCAAAATGTCCCATTAGTCCTCCTCCATGAGATTCTTGCAAAAGCAACAAACGAAGAGAAGACTCGGGGATGCAAAGTTTGTTAGCTCTCATAAGATATCCATCTTTGATGTAATAGCGTTCCCAAGATGTATGCGTCAAACATTTGGCATAAGGAATGGCAAAAGTAGGATCATGCTCATACAAGTCTTTTATGTGCTCAAAGCCAATGACATTCAATTCAAGTTGAGTAACAAGCATGCATATACAGGAAAGCGCATCCACCACGACATTTTCTTTACCTTTAATATACTTGATGACATAAGGAAAAGACTCAATAAATTCACTCCACTTAGCATGACGCTTGTTCAACTTAGTTTGACCCTTAATATATTTAAGTGTTCCATGATCGGTGTGGATCATGAATTCATGAGGGCAAGGTAATGTTCCCATTTACGCAAAACTCGCACTAAAGCATACTCTTTGTCATAGATGGGGTAATTGAGTTGCGCTCTGGAAAGTTTCTCACTAAAATATTCTATGGGGCGCTTCTCTTGTGTTAACACACCTCCTATGCCATTACCACTAGCATCGCAATGAATTTCAAAAGGTTTGTCAAAGTTGGGTAATGCAAGCACGGGAGCATGAGTAAGCAAATTCTTAAGCTCATTGAATGCGCTATCTTGAGATGGTCCCCAAACAAAGGGTGCATTCTTCTTGCTCAAAGCATGTAAAGGAGACGCAATAGTGCTAAAATCCTTCACAAATCTACGGTAGAAACCGGCTAAACCAAGGAAACTACGCACTTTGTTGCAAATTGGTTGGTTGGGGCCAAGTTTTAATAGCATTGATCTTAGATTCATCAACATGTACACCCTTAAAAGATACTACAAAACCCAAGAAAACATGCTTATCAACACCAAAAAGGCATTTTTTCCATATTAGCATAAAGTTGCTCTTTTCGAAGAGTTTGTAGCATGGTGCGAAGGTGGGTGACATGCTCTTTGAGAGATTTGCTAAAAACAAGGATATCATCGAAGTAGACAACAACAAATTCACCAATATAAGGGCGAAACACATAATGCATAAGACGCATGAAGGTACCGGGTGCTTCCGATAAACCCATAGGCATGACTAACCACCCATACAAATCAAACTTTGTTTTGAAAGCGGTTTTCCATTCATCACCCTCTTGTATGCGTATTTGATAGTAACCACTCTTAAGATCAATTTTGGAAAAGATAGTGGCACCGCTAAGTTCATCTAGCATATCGTCAAGGCGTGGAATGGGGTACCTATAGCGAACGGTGATAGCATTGATGGGTCTACAATCGGAACACATGCGAAAGCTACTGTCTCTTTTTGGCACAAGAATGACCGGTACGATACAAGGACTCAAACTTTCGTGCACATGTCCATGGTCTATGAGATACTTTACTTGCCTTTGTATTTCTTTGGTTTCTTCGGGGTTGACTCGGTAGGGGGCCTTGTTTGGAAGTGGCGCTCCGGGGATGAGGTCGATGTGGTGCTCGATGCCTCGTAGCGGAGGTAGACCCGGAGGTAGCTCGTCGGGGAAAACATCTTGGAATTCCTGCAATAAAGAAGATAACACCAAAGGTAGATTGTGAGAGGTGTTAGTTTTTGGTGCCTCGTCCTTGCACAATAGGACATAGTGTAGGACACTTGATGGGTTCTCACACACTTCTCTCATCTCACGTTTTGTGGCAAATAGAACTAAGTTTTTCTTGTCGCTCATCGTGGAGGCACTCAATTTGGGCTTGTGGCGCTCACTCTCTTTTTGTTCGCTCTCTCACTATTCTCTCCACGATGGGTGGCTTGCTTGTCGCCGATCACTTGGCTTGGAGACATAGGTCGTAGCACATAATCCTTTCCTTTAATCTTGAAGCTATAATGATTTGTACGCCCATTGTGGATGACACCTCAGTCAAATTGCCATGGCCGTCCAAGAAGGAGGTGGCAAACGGTCATCGGAAGGACATCACACTCCAAAGTGTCCTCGTAAGCTCCAATCTTGAAAGAAACTTGTACTCTATGCTCGACTTGGATGGTGCCGGTGTCGCTTAGCCATTGAACCTTGTAGGGGTGCGGGTGCTTCATCTTGACCATTTGAAGCTTGGAGCATAGTTCTTCACTTGCTAGGTTATGGCAACTCCCTCCATCGATGATGACCTTGACGGACCTTCCATTGATGTCGGCTTTGGTGTGGAAGATATGGCATCTTTGGTCTTCGTCTTGTTGATGTTGAAGAGACAAGACCTTGGAGACAACAAGAGCGGGGCTTGAATCTTCGTCACAAAAGATTTGATCATCTTCATCTTCGTTGTTCACTTGCCGGTGCAGGGCCACTTGCTCAAGGGCTTCCATTTCTCCTTCACTCATTGAGTCATAGGTTCCGTCATCGTTGAGGATCATGGTGCACTTCTTTGTGCACTCGAAGGACTTGTGGCCTCGGCCGCCGCATGTGAAGCATTTTAAGGAACTTGTCTTGATGGTCTCATCGGTTGGGGTAGATGATGATGAAGCTCTCGGCTTGAAGTTGCTTGTAGTAGGAGGACGACTTGAGCTTGTCGAAGTTTTCTTGTAACTTGACTTGTCGCCGTTGCTTGTAGATGGCTTGGTTGAGGTAGAAGTTGTTGGAGTCGTTGAACCTTGGGTGTTGGAGAAGCCATAGGACTTGGAGGAGAACTTGGCATACTTGAAGTCGTCTTGTACTTGCCGTTCTGCTTTGGTAGCTTGATGCACTAGCTCGATGAGGTTCGAGTATGGTTGGAAGTCGGCAATCTTCTTGATTGGGTGATTGAGTCCATTCAAGAAACGTGCCATAGTTTGCTCATCATCTTCCGTGACATTGGCTCTTATCATGGCAATCTCCATTTGCTTGTAGTACTCTTCAACGCTCTTGGTTCCTTGCTTGAAGAGTTGGAGTTTCTTGAAGAGGTCGCGATTGTAGTAGTTAGGCACAAAACGTGCTCTCATGACATCCTTCATTTGCGCCCAAGTAGTGATGGGTGGTTCACCTCTTGCCTCTCGGCGCTCAATGACTTGTTCCCACCAAATGAGGACGTAGTCTTAGAATTCAAGGGATGCCATCGCTATCTTCTTCTCTTCTTCGTAGTTGTGCAAGCGGAAGATTTTGTCGACCTTCAATGCCCATGATATGTACTCTTCAGGGTCATTGCTTCTGGTGAACTTGGGCATGGTGAACTTTAGCTTGCCGTATCGTTGCTCTTCATTGTGTTGGGGTCAGGGATGATGATGCCCATGTCGTTGAGGATTGACAATCTCATGTTGCTCTTGGCGAGGAGGGTTGTCGATCTCATGTTGCTCTTGTCTTGGAGGATTTCCAATTTCTTCATGCTCGCGATGAACTTGACGTTCTTGTCTAGCTTGAGGAGGCACTTGTCGATCTTGACGAGGAACTTGAGGAACTTGACGATGCACACGTGATTGATAAATCCTTTCTTGAGCTTCATTGCGAAGTGCTTCTTGATGTAGATGAGCTTGTCGGCCTCGGTTGGCTACGGCTCGACTTGAATCTCGAAGGGCACATTGCGCCTCAAGTGCTTGAGCAGCACGTAGTTGTTGTTCTTGACGTTGTGCCTCGGAGTCTTGTGCATCTTGATGTTGTCGCGCTCGTTCCTCTTGTTCTTTTGTCGTTGGCGTTGTCGTTCTTGTGCTTGCGCGAATGTAGCTTGATTTTGATGTTGTCGATGCTCTTGAGAGTCGGTGTCGTGTAGAGGATTGCGGTTTGCTTGACGATCTTGACGCACGGCATGACGAAGAGTATTCGATGTCGGGGTACTTGAGCCGGAGATAGTGTCGTCGCAGTGTCGACTCGAGCGGCTCCTTCTTGAGTAGGACGAAGTGGTAGAGGAGTGGTTGACCAACAAGGCACGAATCTCGTCCATTCTTGCGTCATTCTCATGCTTGTGTTCATTGAGCTTGTTGTCGAAGTAGTCTCTTGTACGTTGCTCGGAGATTCGCAAGTCGGTGGCAAGGTTGTCCATGCGGTCACTCATTGCTAGTTGCTCTTCATGCAAAGCTCGTTGTGTTCCAAATAGGTGTAGCTTGGTGACGTAGTTGTTCGGATCATCGTCTTGATCCAAGAAGAGTGGGTTGGTAGAAGTACTTGGCCTATCCATCATTCCAAACAAGGATATGTGAGTGGGAGAAAGAGAAGAACCAATACCAAATGTACCTTGACCGATGTTGAAGATGGATCAAAGATCACTCCAATGTGTAACAAGGAAATAGCACAATTGGTACCAATTCTTGTCGGTTTCTCACACCTACACAAATAGAAGCTTATGGTGGAGCTTGGTTAGGATGGTGGCACAAAATTTGATGCAATTGTTAGTGAGCTTCAATAATGTTGTAAAATATTCACAAATTTGCAAATGCAACAAGTAGACCAATAGCAAGATGTGGTACACGGAAACACACACGCAAATAGATAAGTGGGGTCGGGCAACCAAGGGATGAGCCAAAATGTGGAATCGACGAAAATGCTCTTGTTGCACAACACTAGAGAGACGCTAGCACGATTAAGCAATAGGCGGATACGAACTTGTGCACAACCTACTAAGAAAAAATGCAACGACTTCTATCCCAAGTATGCTATATGTATGGTATACCGATGATATGATCCAGGATGATCGAGTATGACAATTTTAATGTTGTATGATGCTATAGTTCTTGCTTATAAGCTCTTTGCTTATCTTTCTCTTTTGCTTAAAAGCTTGTTTGGCTCTTTGTTGTTTGAGCTCTTTTCTCATGCAATGCTTCACGAACTAAGATAGCAATTGAGTATATGCGATGACAACTTTGTGACACAAGAGATGATACCAAGGTATGCAATACGGTGATATGGTATGTATGCTATGGGAAGTATGATGACTAATGTGCACAAGTCACATTGCCGGCAATACTCAAAGGCTAGTCTCGATGGGTAAGGTACGCAAAAATAAGGCTATGGGGTTATCAATGCAATTGCAAGAAAGTATGATGATATCACGATACTGAGATGAGGTTACCGTTGATGTCGAGTCCTTTGCGAAGATGAGCGGCGGTGATGTCGATGTGGAACCGTTCCTAGTTAGCCCAAAAACCCTAGGAAACAATGAACCACAACTCAAATTCTCAAAACCAAAGTCAAAATGGTGGTATCGAAGTTGGCAATGCATAAGTGAGATTGTTTGCGGAAAGCGGTGGTGGTATGCGAATGATATGGTGGAGGTTCTAGGCGAAGATGCCCAAATGACAAAATTTTGAAGGTTTCAAATTGTGTTGGAACCTATCTATGTGGATGGGGGATGTCAATAGCTACTCAACGAGCTAAAGAACGCGAAAATCAGACACCGGATGTGGAAGTTATGGTCGAAACTGTCAATCAACCGGGGCTGAACCTGGCAGGGGCGGAAGTACCGGTTGGGAGGGCGGTTGTACCGCTCCTGGAGCTCAGCGGTAGTACCGCTACGGTTGGGTAGAAGTACCGCTGGTGTCGGGACGAACTTGTGGCGGAAATGGATGATTTCAGGGGTAAAAATGGATGGATTTCATGGATGGAAAGTGGTGAAACTTGGGGAGATGCTAGATCCACTCGAAACCAAGCAAATCCATGGATCAAATCCAACAAAACTTCATCACACCAACAAATCACAAAAAAATTGGGGGCTATTTTTGGTGGGGATTTTCAAATTTAGGACAAAAACAACAAAATCAAGCCAGAAAACAAAGAGGGGAGGCTCCGAAATCGTGATCAACGTGGCTCATGATACCAAGATGATGTAGGGTGGAACCCTAAACGGCCGATCTTTCACAAAAGGAGCGGATCCCGCGAAGAACACGAAGAACACAAGGGGAAAATCACAAAGGGAGACACAAGAGAAACACTCAAACCAACGAGATTAGGTCACACATGTGCTAGATCCTCGAGACACGAGAGGAGATACAAGATTCACGATCAACAAAGGACGATACAAAAGGTAACCGGTTCTTCTCCGTGAGGAGGTCTTGATGAAGCCACCCAAGAGGGGGTCTTGAATCCGCTTGGAAGGATCTTCTCCGGTGGAGGCGCGATCTCCGAGGAGAAGGTAACCAAGTGGATGAGCAAAGCTCGCACACAAACATGAGCTAATCCTTTTCTAATCCTAGTACGGAGCTAAGGGACAAGTATATATAGTCCAAGGGGTAAGTTGGGGGATACATGGGGTGAAACCCTTTCAACTGCGCGCAGGTAGGGCGGTAGTACCGGTCCTGGGGCCGGTAGTACCGGCTTTAGCGGATATAGTGGTTATTCCCGTGTTGTTCCGGCCTTGCACCGGTCTCATCACAGAAGCTTGACCGGTAGTTGACCGGTAGTTGGGCGGTAGTACCGGTGGACCGGTAGTTTGGGCGGTAGTTTGACCGGTAGTACCTCTTTCTTTGCGCTGGGAAAATCCCTGTCCATGCTCTTGATGTCCTTCTTGCACCATTCTCTCCTTGGTTGCTTACATGCTACCTAAGCACGCAAAGCATCTCCGTTTGAGGTAGTAGCCATGTCTCAAGTGGGTCAAAGGGAAGTTCAACAAGGAGAGAGTTAACCTCGTTCTCGATGGCTCTCGCATGGGCTCTTGTCATTGGTCCAAGTGGTGTCATGGGAGATGTAGGTAGGTCCATGGGGATGGCCTTGGGATGCTCCGTATCAGGTTAGTTCCATTCAAATCATGCAAATTAGAGTCCAAAACAAGGGCAAAAGAGTTTGGAAAAGTAAATGAGACGGGGACGTATCAGGGGCCCCACAAGTTTGGGCCGCCCTGGGGCATGCCCCCTGAGCTTGTGGTCACCTCATGGCTCTTCTGGCCTCCTCCCGAAGCTTCCAGGGTGTTTTGTGGTCCAAGAAAAATCGTCTAAAAGTTTGGTTCCATTTGGACTCTGTTTGGTATTGATTTTCTATAAAGACAAAAACAAGGAAAAGACGACAACAACTGGCATGGGCCACTAGGTTAATAGGTTAGTCCTGAAAATGATATAAAATAGCATAACAATGCATATAAAACATCCAAGATTGATAATATAATAGCATGGATCAATAAAAAATTATAGATATGTTGGAGACGTATCAACCTTGTCCCCTTGGCCCTGCGGAACCGAGGTCTCTACCTCGGCCATGACGACCGGCTCTGCGGCTCCCGTTGTGTGGACCAGGGGAGCCAGATTGGATGTCACCTCCCCCAGCCCCTCGAGAGCTGGAGGAGGAATGGCGGGATACGGCGTCGCTGCCGGGCGGCAGCCCACTCAAGGTGTTGCCGCTGAGGTCCACCTTGTGCGGACTGAAGGAAAATTACTCGTGTGAGTTCCATCTCAATGAAAATGAAAACCAAACATAAAGACGATGACATACCTCCAGGGCGCAGGCTTCTTCCTGCCCATCTCTAGGAGGTCATCGTCCAACTCGTCCGAGAAGATAATCTTCTCCGGTGGAGCAAGCTTGCCCGCGGGTCCGGCTGGGACCTGGCGCGCCCTCTTTGGGCCTTTCGGTCGCGCCTCGGCCTCAGCGTCCTTGGACGCCTCCCTCTCCCCCTTGAGGGAATGGTTCTCTACCTCCTTGACCTCCTCCACATCGCCTTCATGGGTGGAGGAGGTGTGGATATCCTCGGACCGAGAAACCAAGGTCTCTCAGGTCCGAAGACCTGTCCTACCCTTCCGTGGCTTTGAGCCCTTGGGGATCACGACATGTGCCTTCTCAACTAGGAGGGTCATAAGTAGGGTTTTCTCTCCCCCTCTGGCAGTGGCGCTGGGCACAACATCTGTTGCGTGATAACTCACAAATATAGGGGATCAATTATAGCCTTTCTCGATAAGTATGAGTGTCGAACCCAAGGAGGAGCTAAAGGTAGAACAAATATTCCCTCAACTTCTATCGACCACCGATACAACTCTATGCACGCTTAACGTTAGCTTTACCTAAAACAAGTATGAAACTATAAGTACTTTGTACGTGTGAAATGATAGGTTTGCAAGATAATAAAGAACACGTAAATAAAAGATAGGGGCTATTTAGATGAAGAAACAACTAAGTTAGTTTTAGTAGAGAGCTTTTTGTCACAAGAAAGTTATTTGTCCCTAGGCAATCGAGATAATTATTGCAATTTCATATGAGGGAGAGGCATAAGCTAACATACTTTCTCTACTTGGATCATATGCACTTATGATTGGGACTCTAGCAATCATCCGCAACTACTAAAGATCATTAAGTTAAAACCCAACCATAGCATTAAAGTATCAAGTCCTCTTTACTCCCATACGCAAACAACCAACTTACTCGGGTTTGTGCTTCTGTCACTCACGCCACCCACCATAAGCGAATCATGAACATATTGCAAAACCTACAGCGGGGACCCCTCATGCTTGCGCGACATGGAGAGCACCATAGGACAGCACCAATAATAAAACATACAACTCAAACCAATCACGATCATCAATCAACCCATAGGACAAAACGGATCTACTCAAACATCTTAGGATAGCCATACATCATTCAGAAATAATTTATAGCGTTGAGCACCATGTTTAAGTAGAGATTACAGCGGGTAAAAGAGAGGTTACACCACTGCATAGAAGGGGGGAGTTGGTGATGATGGCGGTGATGTTGTTGGTGTAGATCGCCATCACGATGATGGCCCCGACGGTGTTTCGGCGCCACCGGGAGAGAGAGAGAGAGAGAGAGAGAGAGGGAGAGAGAGATCCCCCTCCTTCTTCTTCTTCCTTGGCCTCCCCCTAGATGGGAGGATGGCTTCCCCTCTGGTCCTTGGCCTCCATGGAGGTAGAGGGGCAGGAGCCCCTCCGAGATTGGATCTCTCTCTCTCTCTGTTTCCTTCTATTTGTGCGTTCCTGTTTTCTAGCCTCTTGCCGTTTCTTAAATTCCCGGAGATCCGTAACTCCGATTGGGCTGAAATTTTAACACGATTTTTATCCGAATATTATCTTTGTTCAGGTGAAAGAAGGGCACCAACCACCTTACGGGGTTGCCACAAGCCTCCCAGGCGCGCCCAGGGTAGGGGCGTGCCCCTGGTGCTTGTGGGCCCCTCGGGCGTCGTCTCACATTGATCTTTTTCCCAAAAATCACATATATTCCAAAAAAACTCCATAAGTTTTTATCGCGTTTGGACTTTGTTTGGTATGGATATTCTGCGAAACAAAAACATGCAACAAATAGGAACTAGCACTGGGCACTGGAACAATATGTTAGGCCCAAAAATAATATAAAAAGTAGCCAAAAGTATATGAAAGTTGTAGAATATTGGCATGAAACAATAAAAAATTATAGATATGGCGGAGACGTATCACCATACCCAAGCTTAATTCATAGTCGTCCTCGAGTAGGTAAATGATAAAAAAGATAATTTTTTATGTGGAATGCTACCTAGCATAATCTTGACCATGTAATCTAATCATTGCATGAATATGAAGACACGAGGGATTCAAAGCAATAGTCTATCATTTGACATAAAGCAATCATGTCTTCTCAAAATATCATGGCTAAAAGAAAGTTATCCCTACAAAATCATATAGTCTGGCTATGTTCCATCGTCATCACCCAAAGTATTTCATCATGCACAACCCCGATGACAAGCCAAGCAATTGTTTCATACTTTTAATGTTCTCAAGCCTTTTCAACTATCACACAATACATGAGCGTGGATATAGCACTATAGGTGGAATAGAAGGTGATTGTGAGGAGAAGACAAAAAAGGAGAAAGTCTCACATCAACTAGGCAAATTAATGGGCTATGGAGATGCCCATCAATCGATATCGATGCAAGTGAGTAGGGATTGCCATGCAACGGATGCACTAGAGCTACAAGTGTATGAAAAAGAAACTAAGTGGGTGTGCATCCAACTTGCTTGCTCACGAAGACCTAGGGCAATTTGAGGAAGCCCATCATTGGAATATACAAGCCAAGTTCTATAATTAAAATTCCCACTAGTATATCGAAGTGATAAAATAGGAGACTCTCTATCATGAAGATCATGGTGCTATTTTTGAAGCACAAGTGTGGAAAAGGATAGTACCATTGGTCCTTCTCTCTTTTTCTCTCATTTTTTTATTTTGGGCTCTTTGGCCTCTTTTTTTATTTGGGCTTCTTCGGCCTCTTTTATTTTTTTAAAAGTTCGGAGACTCATCCCAACTTGTGAGGGAATCATAGCTTCCATCATCCTTTCCTCACATGGGACAATGCTCTAATAATGATGATCATCACACTTTTATTTACTTAAAACTCAACAATTACAACTCCATACCAGAACAAAGATATGACTCTATATGAATGCCTCTTGCAGTGTACCGAGATGCGCAATGACCTAGCGTAGCAATGGCAGCATCATGCTAGCTATCTTATGATCATGCAAAGCAATATGACAATGATGGTGCGTGTCATAATAAATAGAACGGTGGAAGTTGCATGGCAATATATCTCGGAATGGCTATGGAAATGCCATAATAGGTAGGTATGGTGGCAGTTTTGAGGAAGGGTATATGGTGGGTTTAATGCACCGGCGAAAGTTGTGCGGTACTACAAAGCTTGCAATGGTGGAAGGGGAGACTGTGTATAATCCATGGACTCGACATTAGTCCTAAAGGACGCACATACTTATTGCAAAAAATTATTAGTCATCAAGGCAAGGTACTAAGAAGCATGCCCCTAGGGCAATAGATTGGTAGGAAAATACCATCGCTCGTCCCCGACTACCACTCAGAAGGAAGACAATCAAAAAATAAGTCATGCTCCGACTTCATCACATAATGGTTCACCATACGTGCATGCTTCGGGAATCACAAACCTTAACACAAGTATTTCCACCAATCCACAATTACTCACTAGCATGACTCTAATATCACCATATTTATATCACAAAACTATTCCAAGGAATAAAACATATCATGTGACCTATAAGTTTTTATGTAGGATTTTATGACTAACCAAGTGAATGACCAATTCCTGTTATCTCTCTAAATAGATATAAGTGAAGCATGAGAGTTTAATTCTTTCGACAAAAGAAATGCCCACGCTCTAACAAATATAAGTTAAGCAAAAGAGCATTCTACAAAGGGGGTTTTCTATGTGTAGAGAAACAGGCAATCCAAACTTCAAATGATATAAGTGAAGCACATGAAGCATTCTATAAAGCCATACTCAAAAGATATAAGTGAAGTGCATGAAGCATTCTATAAATGAACCAAGGACTATGTCATACTAGCATGGTTCATAAAATAAAAAGGAAAAATAAACACAAAAGACGCTCCAAGAATTTACGCATATCATGTGATGAATAAAAATATAGCTCCAAGTAAAATTACCGATGGTCGTAATAAGAAAGAGGGGATGCCTTCCGTGCCATCCCCAAGCTTACTTGCTTGCGAGTCCTTGAATATTACCTTGGGTGCCTCAGGAATCCCCAAGCTTAGGCTCTTGCTGCTCCTTATTCCTTCATCCATCGTGATCTCACCCAAAACTTTAAAACTTCAATCACACAAAATTTAACAAAACTGTTGTGAGATCTGTTAGTATAATAAAGCAAATCACTACTTTTAGTATTGTTGAAAACCCATTCATATTTTATTTTTGCATTATAACTACTGTATTCTAACTTCTCCATGGCTTATACCAATGATAAAATCAACGGTTCCATCAAAACAACAGAATCTATCAAAAACTAGACAGTCTGTAGCAATCTGAACATTGACCATACTTCTGTAAATCCAAAAATTCTAACAAATTAGGACAAAATAAACAATTTGTATAGCAGTACTGTGTAAAAAAATTCAGAATTTTTCCATATTCCGGTAAAAAATGAAAATTCACGCACTACAGCAAAAGTTTCTGTTTTTGCACTGCACATACCAAACAAGCAATTTAATCATCCTAAAGGCAAATCTTGGCACATTATTTTTATAATACAATGGATTTGTACAAGGGGATAATTATTTTTGTTGAAAAGTTTCTGTAATCAAGGTTCACAAAGTTTCCATGGGCATGAACAAAGTTCAAGGCTAACTCCCACTTTAACAATGCTCGACTTTCTCACTTTCACTTTTCTTTTTGAAAAGTTTTAGGTTCCCCTCTATATTTTTTGTTTTTAAACTTTATAAAAGCACTCAACAGAATCAAATGACTCTCTAATACTTCTGGGTTGTCTCTCTGGCAGCGCTTTCTTTAAAGCCATTAAACAAGGCATAAAGTGCTCAAGTAATGGATCCACCCAGATCCCAAGGTATATCAAAGCCAATTTTAATTAGCAATGATTTGTAATTTACTAGTGAGAACAAAGTAACATATATCATGCAATTACAAAGTATAACTCTCTTCCTATGCATCGGCATGTCATAAAAGAATAATTGATGCATCTCAAGTAAAGGCCAATACATGGCATACACAGTTTGCTGCAATTTTATCGTATTGGAACCATAGAGAGTCGGAGATGTAGTTCTGTTGTCATAATAATTGCAAGTAGGAGCAGCAAGCACATGCATATTATATCTATCAAAATCATCATGTGTAGTAGTAAAACGCAACCCATCAATATAATCCTTAATAAGCGCAAACTTCTCTGATATAGTGTAGTTGGGAGAATTCAAAAAGATAATAGGACTATCATGTGTGGGTGCAATAGCAGCAATTTCAATCTTAACATAAGGAATTATAGCAAGTTCATCTCCATAAACATAATTCATATTGGCATCATGGCCACAAGCATAGCAAGCATCAATTTCATTCAAAAGGGATATTTCAAATGAATCAACGGGGTCATAGCAATTATCATAGAAATCATCCTTCGGTAAGCACAAGGGAAATTAAACAATGTATGAGATGAAGAGTTACTCTCATTAGAAGGTGGGCACGGGTAGCTAATCCGCCCTTCCTCCTCTTGTTCTTCACTCCCCTCATCATCTTTTTCATCCAATGATCTCACAGTGTCATCAATTTCTTCTTCCATAGATTCCTGCAAAATATTAATCTCTTCTAGGACAGGGGAGACTTTCTCAATAAACTCCTTAATATTGGCATTATATTCATCATCCTCATAGCAATATTTAAGTATAGAATAACTTTCAGGTCTGTAAACAGCATCATCATAATTTTCACACTTTTCAATTTCATAAGCACCCTTACAAGCAACGAATTCTTCTATTTGTTCCACGTCATAGTAATCATATATACCATTAGCATAAGAAGCCAAGGTTTCATTATCATTAAATTTACATGAAAAGGGAAGGTGTGGAGCCTTCATCCTAGAGCAACAAGTATAATCATATCTCAAGCATAAGTTCCGAGCATACCAATGCAACATATGAATTTGATCCCATGACAGTTTCCCTTTTAGAGTCAAGCGATAATCCCTAAAGTATTCACGTTGATCCAATGTGTCTCCCATTATCAAGTTGAATGGGGCTTTCTCGGTATTATCAAAGTAGTGTTTAATATTTTCCACATAACGAGCATTGAGGTTTTTAGGAGGTTCCCCATCTCCATGAGTAGCAAGTACGCCTAATTTTTTTGGTATTTCGTGTTCCATATCCATAAGTAAAGATAGAGAACAACTTAGAATAGCAAATAAAATCTACTTAGTGATAAAGAAAACAAGCACACACGAGAATATTCACCCCACGCTATTGCTCCCCGGCAATGGCGCCAGAAAAAGGTCTTGATAACCCACAAGTATAGGGGATCAATTGTAGCCTTTCTTGATAAGTAAGAGTGTCGAACCCAATGAGGAGCTAAAGTTAGAACACATATTCCCTCAAGTTCTATCGACCACCGATATAACTCTACGCACGCTTAACGTTCGCTTTACCTAAAACAAGTATGAAACTAGAAGTACTTTGTATGTGTTAGGATAGGTTTGCAAGATAATAAAGAACACATAAACAAAAGTTAGGGGCTGTTTAGATGAAGAAACAACTAAGTTAGTTTTAGTAGAGAGCTTTTTGTCACAAGAAAGTTATTTGTCCCTACGCAATCGGTAACTAGACCGGTAATCATTATTGCAATTTCATATGAGGGAGAGGCATAAGCTAATGTACTTTCTCTACTTGGATCATATGCACTTATGATTGGAACTCTAGCAAGCATCCGCAACTACCAAAGATCATTAAGGTAAAACCCAACCATAGCATTAAAGTATGAAGTCCTCTTTACTCCCATACGGAAACAACCTACTTACTCGGGTCTGTGCTTCTGTCAGTCACACCACCCACCATAAGCGAATCATGAACATATTGCAAAACCCTACAGCAGGGATCCCTCATGCTTGTGCGACACGGAGAGCACCATAGGACAGCACCAATAATAAAACATACAACTCAAATCAATCATGATCATCAACCAACCAATAGGACAAAACGGATCTACTCAAACATCATAGGATAGCCATACATCATTGGAAAATAATATTATAGAGTCGAGCACCATGTTTAAGTAGAGATTACAGTAGTGAAAAGACAGGTTACACCGCTGCATAGAGGGGGAGAGTTTGTGATGATGGCGGTGAAGTTGTTGGTGTAGATCACCGTCACGATGATGGCCCCGACGGTGTTTCGGCGTCACCGGGAGAGAGGGGGAGAGAGACCCCTCCTTCTTCTTCTTCCTTGGCCTCCCCTAGATGGTAGGAGGGTTTCCCCTCTGGTCCTTGGCCTCTATGGCGGTGGAGGGGTGGGAGCCCCTCCGAGATTGGATCTTTCTCTCTGTCTCGACGATCTTGTTTTCGGGCCTTTCACCGTTTCTTAAATTCCCAGAGATCCATAACTCCGATTGGGCTGAAATTTTAACATGGTTTTTATTCGGGTAGTATCTTTCTTGTGGCAAAAGAAGGGCACCAACCACCTGTAGTGACCCGATCCCAATGGACTGTAGTCTCTGTGCTTAAGTGTCATCCCTGGATCGGTATTGCTGACACACACAGTACTCGAGGATTTATTGCAGAGTTCAATCACACTTATTACATCGAGTATCTCAAAAAGAGTACTTATTACAATAATATGGCTGAAGGCCATCTAAATAAGATAACTGCGGAAGCATCGAAGATAAATGATTCCATCCAACTCCACGGCAAAACTAAGTGCATGACAATGACCTATCGCACCTTACTCTTCGTCTGAAAACTCTGCAACATGATACGTTGCAGCCGTGTAGGTCAGCACATGGAATATGCTGGCAAAATAACACTATAGAGCAATGAACAAAATAATAGCTATCACTACATGCATATTTGGCTGGTGGAGGCTCTATGGTTTATCATTTGGATGAAGCTAATTTTTTCCTGCAACAAAGGAATGTATTTTATTTAACTACAAAGTTTGTTGACAATAATGAGAAGGTACCCCCAACCTAATCCCAAAAGAATATTAATAACGCAACAAATTAATTAAGTAAAGTGATGAGATCAAACCAATGATTCAAGTACCAGATACTCAAGATGTCCATAACAAGGGACATGGCTAACCATGATTAGTTTATACACTCTGCAGAGGTTTGCGCACCCACAAGACTCGATCTCCTCCGTTGTATTTCTCGCACTGCATAATGTTTGAGAAACGGGTGACTGAGACAATGTCTTTCCGAAGAGGTCCCCTTAACCGATAGATAGGCCGGTACACCTACAATCCCCTACATCTGCTAGCCCATCATGGAAACGTTTCCCACAACTTACTCAACTATGCCAGAGCCCATAATGGCTTATGGCTGCACACGGAAGTTTCTAGCGTGAATAATCTTATGACCCTTTGAGCTTGGATGGCGTTCCATAGGATGATCTCACGGGTACCCCGGGATCTCCTAGGCAACACTGGTATAAACCCAGGTGCCCACAACCAATCCACCCAGATGTGTGTTAAAGTAGACACCTTAAGTTTCCCTTAGTTTAATATAACTCTCACATCTTTCATGAATCTCACATACCAATCCACGTCTACGAGCATAGCAAAGTAGTATAAGCATAACGGATAAACCCAGGGTTTGATAAAAGACAATAGGTTCCTACCTCATCAACTACGTCCCAACCCCACATGTTATCAAATCCTATTCATGCAATGTTTGAGGGTTGAAACTAATGCATAAAAACTGGGTATTAAAGGGATATGATCAAAGTGTTACTTGCCTTGCTGAAGATCGGAAAACCCTAGAGATTCGTAGTAGCAAGCCTCGCACTCCGGAAACTGTATCGTGAACAAACAATAGCATACATAAGCACTCAAGCATAAGATGCAAATTTAAAACCAAAAGAAAAGATCTAAACGGAAAGTTCAAGTGAAGAGCTTCAATTTGCAAAAAGAATCAATCGAAGTTACGAAACACAAACTACGATCAAACGAAGTTCAAATTCAAATCTCCTTGAAACCAAATTTTAAATTTACGAAATCATGTTCAAGTTGTTTATCTGGACAGAGGGGAACAAGACGAAGATTTTGGCATTTGTTTCACTGGACTTGGATAAACGAGCAAAAAGTAGTGAGGGTTGAAGATCAGGGACTAATCTGTAAGAAAACTATTCGCAGATAGGTCCCTGGCCAAAAATTAAACTAAAAATAAAAATCTAACGAACGAACGTTCGCTAACAGAAACTAACAAACAAATTTGTTAATTAACAGAACGAATCGGGTGAACGTTCGCTATTTAACAATACCAACAAAATAAACCGATCTAATACACAAAACCGAAAAAAACGGGGTAGATTTTACGGTTTTGTACAGGTTCGGGGGAAAAAGACCGGCAGCGGTGACGGCGGCGCTCCGGCAAGGCGTGGCGACGCGGCGCGGCAGCGGGGCGGTGGAGCGACGCGGGCAACGCGATGGTGCGGCGCGGCGCGGTGGCGCGGGCGGCGCGAGGCGGCAGCGGCGCAAGCGGCGGCGGCGGCTACGGCGGCGGCACAAGCGGCGGTGGCGGCGGCTGCGGCTTGTTCGGCGGGGTGGCTTGAGGAGGAGAGGGGCGGCGGCGGTATTTAAAGAGGGGGGCGAGGCCGGCTTGGGGGAGGGGGCGCGAGGCCGAGGCGGAGTCCGGCCGGACTCCAGCGGCGTGGGGGAGCCGGTCTCCTGCGGCTCGGGAAGGCGGTGGTGATGGCCTAGGCCAGTTGGGCTTCGGCCCAGTCGGTCCGAAGAGTTTTTTTTTTAAATAATTTTGCCGCAGAGAAAAATAAAAAATAAATAAAAATCCTAAAATCCCAAAAATAATTTTCACGGTCCTCTCCTAATATTTGGGACCACGTGAACATTTTCTGGGCTAAAATGCAATTTTCCCTAATTTAACCGAATAAAAACTCAAATAAAATTCAAATATAAAATATATTTTTTTGTTAAAAATTAAATTTCCATTATTTCCTCTGTTTTGAAGAAGTCATATTATCTTCTCTCATTATTTTATTTATTTTGAAATAATTGGAAAAATAATTTCAAATAAAATCACCATGATCCAATTTACCAATATTTGAAAATTCAAAATTGGAATTTTATGAAAACCTCCAACTCTCTCAAATGGTCCTTGAGTTGCTTAAGGTCTCTAGGATCAAAATGTCCAAATAAAACCAAATTCAGAATGCGAAAATCATGGATGCATATGATGACCTAATGATTAACATCCAAATTGAAAATTGGGATGTTACACCACCTTGCGGGGTGGCCACAAGCCTCCCAGGCGTGCCCAGGGTAGGGGCGCGCCCCTCAGGCTTGTGGGTCCCTCGGGCATTGTCTCGCGTTGATTCTTTTTCCCAAAAATCACATATATTCCAGAAAAATATCTGTAAGTTTTTATCGCGTTTGGACTTCGTTTGGTATGGATATTCTGCGAAACAAAGAACATGCAACAAACAGGAACTAGCACTGGGCACTGCATCAATATGTTAGTCCCAAAAATAATATAAAAAGTTGCCAAAAGTATATGAAAGTTGTAGAATATTGGCATGAAACAATCAAAAATTATAGATACGATGGAGACGTATCACTGCGCCTTGACGCCACTTCTGCAAACATAAATTGATTGGTTAGCTGAGATCTACATCGAAAAATATAATGTTGTGTATTAGAAGATTACTTCAGGGGCGTCATGGTCGGCTTCGAAGCCGAGATCGCGGCCTTCTGAAGGGAACTCATCATTGGACGGCTTGAGCAGCCACGTCCACATTCCAGCCAAGGTGGAGCAAAAGAAATGGCGGATGGGTGGCACGTCGTCAGACTTGTGTGCCCACGTTGGCGTGGCTCAATGTTGAAGCAGGAGGATGCGGCGGTGGAGCATGGCGTTCACCACGTCGGCTAGCTGGAGGCTTTTTTTATCGGACCACCACACGATCCTTTTGATCAGCACCTCCACCTCCCCCTGGCTCCCCCAGGCGATGCCCTTCTTCGCCTAGGGGACCGGCTTCCTCAGGGGCCCGACCGAGAACACCGAGAATTTGGCATGGCTCGTGGCGAGCGGCTCGGCGATGTAAAACCACTCGCGCAGCCACTCCTTGATGGTCTCTATGAAGGTACCCTTGAACCAGCTAACCTTTTGGTTCTGGCTGATCATGGCACCTCCATTCTCCGCCAGCTGGAACCCGATAGACTTCGGCTTGACGCCGAAGATCTTCAGCCATAGGCCGAAGTGCGGCTCGATGCGGAGGAAGGCCTCATGTACTGTAAAGAAGGAAGCAAGGTGGAGGATGGAGTTCGGGGCCATGTGGTGGACGTCTAGCTCATAATAGAACATGGCCCTGTGCATGAAGGGGTGCAGCGAGAACCCCAGACCTCTTACAAGGTGGGGAACGAAGACCACCCTCTCCCCTCGATTGGGAGTGGGCACCTGCTGGTTGTGGTCCGGTGCTCAGGTGGCAGCATTGGCAGGGATATAACCCGCACTGCGTAGCTCCAGGATGGTGCCCTCCGTCACGGGGGAACCACCCCAATGCACCTTGAGGGTATCAGCCATTGCTGGGAATGGGAGCTAGGGCACAACAAAGGAGGAATGTGAGATCGGATGTGAGTGATAGGGCTCAAGAGGCTGCAGGCGAGGGAAATAAGAGCCTTGTGCTTTCCGTTGCAATACTTTGCTTTTATAGCTGGTGAAAGGTCAAGAGTCCCCCTGTCGCGCTGGTGAAATTGCCACCTGAGGGAGTCCTGGATTAGGGAGTCCTCGGGAGGTCGGCCTATGTCTCATGGGTCAGATTGCTGGGCCGCATTGTATCCGGGCCGAAGACCTATTGTGCCTTGGAGTACACCCCAAGGCGAGATGGAAGATCCGTTGTTTCCTTTGTGTAACCAACTATTTGTAAATCCTAGCACCCCTGGTGTCTATATAAACCAGGGGGCTTAGTCCGTAAAGGCTAGAGGAACAATCACCATCCTAAGAATTAGGGTTAGTTCGTCTGATATCGTGGTAGATCTACTCTGTAACCCCCTTATACACAAGCAATATAAATCAAGCAGGACGCACTACAAAAAAATACACTTCTGTGATGATACGTCTTTGTCACAGTAGGTCACGTTTTCTGTCATGCATGTACATCCATGACGATTTTATGACCAAATCAAGATAGTCATACTTGTGCTGTCGTAGAAGTGTTCCATGACATTACCAAAATTATCATCACGGAAGTGTCCACTTCCATGACGATAAATCGCGCGTCATAGAAGTGCTTTCATCAAGGGTGACCGACACGTGGCAACCACCGTAACGGTTCGCGTTAAGCTATCGGGTTCTGGTTTGGATCCGATAACCCGTTAATAGCGCGGACCAATGGGGATTTTCCATGTGTAAAATTCTCATTCGCTGGCAGATCCACGTGTTGGCCCGGCGTTTGGACAGTTGTCATCCAGCGAATGGACGGAACGCGCCTATGATACGTCAACACGTGTCTCGGCCCAACAGTGGCCCATTCAGGTTAAAAGGCCGGGCCTGTCAAAACAAGCGGGCTGGCCCATTAGCGGCCTACTCGAGTCAGGACCATTTACAAGAACAGCCCATACAAGTTACAGAGAACCGGACCATCAAAGGCCCATTCTAGATTTGAGAATTTCTAGCCCATCGTTAGTTTCAACCCGTTAACGGCCCGCTACGTCTTTGGGCCGTATTACGGCCCGAGCTTCTTTCGGCCTGTTAGCATCCCATCGTCAGTTCCAGCCCGTTAACGGCCCGAAACGTCTTTCGGCCTTTTCTCGGCCCATTCTGAAGTTGGGCCAATTCTAGCCCGTTGTGACTTTAGGCCTGTCCTCGGCCCATTCAGTAAATGGGCCAATTCCTAGCCCATTTTATCTTTCGGCCTGTTAACGGCCCGCACAACAGTTGGGCGTTTGACTTTGGGTCCATTAGGGGCCCATGTTCCGTAGGGCAAAATTTCAGCCCGACGCGACTTTCAGCCTTTTAAAAGCCTAGTTTGCAAATTCGGCCTCTCTGGCCCATAACACTTTCAGCCTCTTACTGGCTCGTAAAGTATAAGGGTCGAGACAAAATTGACATGTATTTCGCCCTGCTAGAGGCCCGCGGGCCATTTCCATTTATACGGCCCTATCGAGCTTTTGGCCTGTTAACGGCCTACTAAGAGCCGTTGTTACGGTGGGCCACATCATTTGGGATCCACTAAATATTATTTTGACCAGCCCAATTAAGGCCCGCTTTGACTACACATGTTTGTTCATTTGTATGGCGTCCAGGAAATGTTTGGGCGTGTTGGCCCCTGTTTCAACGATATAGCATATTCAAGAATTATCCTACTCTATACTATCGCCTCTAAAAACATACACTATACAATAAAAGACTAAGGCATAGAAACATAGAATAATCCTACACTATACAATAAAGAAATTATAGCTAAATATACCCATAGGGCATTATGGTTCGGCACCAGTGATAATAAAGTGTACACAAACAGCAAATTACATGCACTGGACAAATAAAGCTCATTAATCATGTACACGCATCAACCGAACTTACCATTTGAACTATAATCTTTTTAGAAAATAGGATTGGCCGAATTCAGATAGCACAAATTTCAGTCTGCAAAATCTCCAATTCCTTCTAGTTACCTCAGTGTCTTGTTTCATTTTTTGACTCCTGCATCTAATACCTGTAGGTCCAGTCTCAACTTGTTGATTATACGTTGAGAATGATGTACACGTTGTCTTGCCACCTCTAGTTGATGCTCGAGAACATCAGCACATTCCAATTCCAATCCATAATCATTTCGTAACGGCCATGCCGCACTGCTCGCAGATCTTTGTGTTGATGTCACTTCATCCTGAAATGTGTATGTAAGTACACATGACTAGGGCAAAAATATAGTTACAACAGTGAAGCGAGCAAGACAGGCTATTTTGTACATGGCAAAACAGGACTAACAATAATGTTACACGTCATGAAGCATAAGCAGGTGATATTTTAAAAATTATAAAAATGGTAGTCCGTGCAGCCCGCATACAGAAATCTCTCTTAGCTCACCAGAGGAGCATGATGTTGGGGCCAAATCCAAAACACAGACAAGTTACAAATTTAGACAGCATGTTGCGTATAAGTAAGCAAGCAGTTGGCCATTTTGTAGCTCAACTAAAGTCTTAGGGAGCATAATGAATAGTAGAGGGATTCATACAAACCTACTACAGCAAGCAAAACTATGCAATCATTAGCCTAGTATAAACTAGATTGTGAGCCTCATGCAGTAATAGTTGGTTAATAGACTTCAAAGCTTCAGGCACACTTCACCAGAGTAATTAAATGGTAAGGCCTCACTACTGCAGGATGCTACTAACGTGACACAACGATCAGAGACCCTTCGACGAAACTATGTGCGATGCCATAATCGCAAACAGTGGTGTAAAAAAACCGTCAAAAAAAGTGCAAAACGTTTGCGATGACGGATGCATCAATCACGGTTCAGATTTCAGTTGCGTGTGCGAAGCAGGGCATACGGTTGATCCACATGAACTGTTTGCGATTAGAAAGAACAACAGAAACGGGTAGCCATATTAATGCGTGTGCGATATATAGCATACGGTTCACTCCGATGAACTGTTTGCTATTAGGGAAAGCAACAGAAAATTGACGGATGGAGTACTAGTTACAGTGATGCATATAATTAAGCAAAGGGATCGCACATGTCTGTATTGACTAGAACGAGAATGCAATAGCACAATCATGGTGGTGGTTACAGGAGGCAAGAAGAAAGATGCATCCATCAATGTACGACCTCCTCCTCCTCAACTAAGTGCGCCGAGCCACCGTCCGGCGGCTAAGGAGCGGCGGCTTTTGTGGCGAGGTCAAGGTCTAAGGCATCCAAGGCTTCCAGCCGGTTGAAGAAGGCCAACGTCGTAGCGTCCTCACTGGCCTTGTAGATACCTATGTACACGATTCACTCGTACACATGGATGTGTAGGTCTATGGTTTCTTGCAGGGCGAGGCACCTCGCGGCGAGCGCGACCTCCAGGTGGACATTCTTCGTGGTGTCGTCGGGTAGTCGCAGGGCCACCAGTGCTTGAAAGAGGTTCTGACCATGGAGGCCGATTAGGATGGCAGGCAATGAGGAGCCCGGGCGCGCGGGCTGGAGGAGTACGGAGATGTCGTCCGTGAGCTTCTTGATGACGGTGAACCTGTTGGTGGTACGAACGATCATCTGAACGTACTGGGAGTCGTAGCTGGCGTGGACGGCGGCCATCCACCAGCCGGTCG
Source organism: Aegilops tauschii subsp. strangulata (assembly GCF_002575655.3). Taxonomy (NCBI): domain Eukaryota; kingdom Viridiplantae; phylum Streptophyta; class Magnoliopsida; order Poales; family Poaceae; genus Aegilops; species Aegilops tauschii. Next base: position 176,277,588 of record NC_053039.3, read on the forward strand.
CCAACACAGTGTGGAGACGATCCACGATGCCATGCCGCAGGCCGGTGTCGTGGACCATCTAGCACAACCGCTGGCCGCTCACGTGCATCGCCGCCATGGGTCTGGAGTGAGCACTTTTGCGCTTATTAGTGTAGGTGTGTACGATGTGGTAGATGCATTGGAATGGAGGGGCGCCTTTATATGAGTGCAAACTGCGTTGCATTCACATCGTGCCGGTCCTCCTCCCATTACTTCCCTCATGCATTCACACGATGCTAATTGAAGGAGGATGCATCATTGGCTGTTCAACATTTCGGGAACCGCTACCCTCTCCCTCTTCTGCATTAAAGCTGTATCGGGAACTGCTCCGCCCACTGTCAAATCGAATAGTACTGCGCCGCCCGCTGCACACCCGGCTAAACACGCCTCCTCGCCTCCATCTATGCTTAATTACTGAATTTTAGTTGCAAAATTTAGATACTGCTAGTGATTTTTAGCTTCATATTTTGACAAATCGCAGTGTTACAAGGTTGGCAAATGGCAATGTTACTAGATCAAAAAATGTCAATCTTTGTAGTTTGACAAATGGCAACATACCCAATATGACAGATGCAAATCGCACCAAATTGTTTGTAAGAGGTTCACACGGGTCATCCAAAAGAACAGTTTGTGTTCAAGAGATGCACAAATCCTGCTCTCACTTTGCATACGGGTGTTCTATCTAAAACGTTTGCGATCAAGAGCCACTAAAACCTATAGCCATTAAAACCAAGACACGTGGCGTCACGTGAATGGTAAACATAATGCACACGGTTTGAATTATACAAACGTTTGAGATATTAAAGTGGCACTATTTTTTCAAAATGCCTTTGTTGGCTGTTATTCGAGTGCGCCTTCTCTCAAAATGGACACGAAAAATACCACAGCAAGTCGGGTGCCATTCCATTATAGCATGCCAAGTTTCATGAATTTCAGACGAGTTTTGGATTTACTAGAATTTAAAAACAAAGTACCTCAACATTTTGCCGGCAATCAACGGGGCCCTGGTGTTTGAAATTCATTCTCATTTCTTGCATTGGACCTAAGCATGCACCCAAGGAGAAAGATTAGATTTTTCAACCAATTTATATGCACTGGAGCATGTGCATGTAGTTCAAATTTGAATTATGCACATAAATGCATTGAGAACTCAGTTAATGCATAAAAATGTCCAAACGAACCCCGAAAAATCACAAAAAATAACACAACACTCCTGCTGTTCTATGTTGACACAAGAAAATTTTTGAAAGCAATAAGAGGCAATGGATATCGTTTCGCCCCAAAGGTGGGGCGTTCACTACCGAAACCATCATGCTTGTTGTGAGAAGCTCTGGTTTGTGAGAAGCATATACCCAAACCTGCCCCAAATGGGACAAAAAAATTACCACAACATGTTGAAGCCGCTCCATGATAGCATGCCAAGTTTCATGAATTTCAGACGAGTTTTAGATTTACTAGAATTTAAAAACCAGGTATCTCAATGTTTGTGGCCGAGTGGCGGTGGCAGAGTGTTTGACATTCATTCTCATTTCTTGCATGGGACCTAAGCATGCACCCAAGGACAAAGATTTGATTTTTTTAACCAATTTATATGCACTGGAGCATGTGCATGTAGTTCAAATTTGAATTGTGCACATAAATACAATGAAAACCCACTTAATGCATAAAAATGTCCAAACGAACCCCTAAAAATCACAAAAAAATAACGAAACACTCCTGTTGTTCTATGTTGACACGAGAAAAATTTTGAAAGCAATAAGAGGCAATGGATATCGTTTCGTCCCCAAAGATGGGGCGTTCCTTACCGAAACCATCATGCTTGTTGTGAGAAGCTCTGGTTTGTGAGAAGCATATACCGAAACCTGCCACAAATGGGACAAAAAATTTACCACAACATGTTGATGCCATTCCATGAAAGCATGCCAAGTTTCATGAATTTCAGATGAGTTTTGCATTTACTAGAATTTAGAAACAAAGTATCTCAACGTTTTGCCGGCAATCAACGTTGCCCTGGTGTTTCAAATTCATTCCAATTTCTTGCATGGGACCTAAGCATGCACCCAAGGACACATATTTGGATTTTCAACCAATTTATATGCATGAGAGCATGTGCATGTAGTTCAAATTGGAATTATGCACATAAATGCATTGAAAACTCAATTGATGCATAAAAATGTCCAAACGAACCCCGAAAATTCCCAAAAATTGACACAACACTCCTGTTGTTCTATGTTGACATGAGAATAAAATTTGAAAGCAATAAGAGGCAATGGATATCATTTCGTACCCAAAGGTGGGACGTTCACTACCGAAACCATCACGCTTGTTGTGAGAAGCTCTGGTTTGTGAGAAGCATATCCCCAAACCTGCCCCAAATGGGACAAAAAATTACCATGGCATGTTGATGCCGCCCCATGATAGCATGCCAAGTTTCATGAATTTCGGACGAGTTTTGGATTTACTAGAATTTAAAAACCAGGTATCTCAATGTTTGCGGCCGAGTGACCGTGCCCTGGTGTTTGACATTCATTCCCATTTCTTGCATGGGACCTAAGCATGCACCCAAGGACACATATTAGATTTTTCAACCAATTTATATGCATTAGAGCATGTGCATGTAGTTCAAATTTGAATTATGCACATAAATGCATTGAAAACTAAATTAATGCATAAAAATGTCCAACCGAACCCCGAAAAATCCCAAAAATCGACACATCACTCCTGCTGTTCTATGTCGACACGTGAAACAATTTGAAAGCAATAAGAGGCAATGGATATTGTTTCGTCCCCAAAGGTGGGACGTTCCCTACTGAAACCATCCGGCTTGTTGTGAGATGCTTTGGTTTGTGAAAAGCATATCCCCAAACCTGCCCCAAATGGGACAAAAAAATTACCCACGGCATGTTGATCCAGCTCCATGATGGCATGCCAAGTTTCATGAATTTAAGACGAGCTTTGGATTTACTAGAATTTAAAAACCAGGTATCTCAATGTTTGCAGTCGAGTGACCGTGGCAGGTTGTTTGACATTCATTCCCTTTTCTTGCATGGGACCTAAGCATGCAACCAAGGACACAGATTTGAATTTTCAACCAATTTATATGCATTAGAGCATGCGCACGTAGTTCAAATTTGAATTATGCATATAAATGCATTGAGAACTCAGCTAATGCATAAAAATGTCCAAACGAACCCCGAAAAATCACAAAAAATAACACAACACTCCTGTTGTTCTATGTTGACACGAGAAAAATTTGAAAGCAATAAGAGGCAATGGATAACTTTTTCCCCAAAGGAGGTGTGTTCCCTACCGAAACCATCAGGCTTGTTGTGAGAAGCTCTAGTTTGTGAGAAGCATATACCCAAACCTGCCCCAAATGGGACAAAAATTTACCACGGCATGTTGATGCCGCTCCATGATAGCATGCCAAGTTTCATGAATTTCAGACAAGTTTTGGATTTATTAGAATTTAAAAACAAGGTATCTCAATGTTTGCAGCCGAGTGACGGTGGCAGGGTGTTTGACATTCATTCCCATTTCTTGCGTGGGACCTAAGCATGCACCCAAGGACAAAGATTTGATTTTTCAACCAATTTATATGCACTGGAGCATGTGCATGTAGTTGAAATTTGAATTATGCACATAAATGCATTGAAAACTCAGTTAATGCATAAAAATGTCCAAACGAACCCTGAATAATTCCAGTTCTTTTTTGATCACTGCAGATAAAAGGTCTAGCAATTCAAACACCGTCCATGGCCGCTGTGACCCCATTATGTAATTCAAATCAAGACAAAAAATCAAGTAGATCCCACATAGTTTATTATAACCAACCGTGTGAGATGCAGCACAAAATATCTTGGAGCACCGTCAGAGTATAGTACGCATACGGCTTACGCGAGAAGGTGCAACGGCTATAGTCCACAGCCCGCTCTGAATAAGGGACCATGTCTGATGACATTTTGCGCGCCAGTTTTGTGAAGCGATTCCAAATTTTCGGCTTCCGCGGAAATATCTACCTCCCCGCCGCCTCCCCCTTACCAAAAGCCACATCTCCCCTATTTCCGCCTTCCTTTCCAAGATGAAACCTTCACTCCTTGCTTGAAGTGCCGCCTCCTCGCCGGTGACCCTCCTTCACGCTGCTCGGCCTCGCCTATCTAGGCAGGTAATCCACACCCGACCCCCATCATCCTCCTCCTTCCACATCCCACATGCCACGATCGCCGGCGTGACACCTTCCACCCAAATCACCGACCCCTCCACCAAATAAGCGCTGGCCTAAGCCATGGTTCACGTAGTATAGCCAGGACCTCAAGGATCATTTGGCAGTGGAGAAGCAAATTGTGGCCGCACGCGTGAGGTCGCGATGGCTGCCATTTGTGCCGACCCCCAGATCTTGGAGGAGCACCTCGCCGTCGAGGCCACCGTTGACGCCTCGCGCGCCGACGCCGCGACGCGGTTGGCTGCTTTAAACGACAGTTCATGGCGTTTTCTCAAGGCCACCGTCGGTTCCTTCAACAAAGACTACGAGGTGTTCTCTCAGCATGCACGTGCTTACCTCATCTCGAGAGCCAGCAGGTTGGTGCCCGGAGCGGCTCGGGCAACTCACCACTACAATGAGGGCACCCACGATGTGGAGGCCTAACCCTCTTCCATGTCCAAGGAGCCAATCGTCATCGATATCTCCGACAATGAGGAGTAGCTTGTCTTATTAGCTCACTATAAGGACCCATGTTCAGTTTGCTAGCTACTGCCTTTCCTTAACAAATTCTAGTGAATTGTGCTATCTACTTTTACCATGAAATCTTCTGCTATAGTGTATATGTTCTATATGTTGTGCAACGTGGTGTTCAGTTAACTGCTTGGTTCAATTTTGCAAATGTGATGTTCAATTCTTCAGGGTGCAATATTTCCAAGTTGTTAAGCATGCTTGGTTTGGTTAACTGTCAGGTCGTCTATTAGGAGTATGTTATATTGTGCAATGTGGTGCTCAGTTAAAGTTTGGTTCATTTGTTGTGGTGTTTAGTTAACTGTTTGGTTCAATTCTGCAATGCGATGTTCAATTGTTGTGGCTGCATTCTGTCATTGTATACCATGTGAGGAATAAATCAAATTTGTACTAAATACATGAGAAACAAATACAATTGTTATATTTCCAAGTTGTTAAGCATGCTTGGTTTGGTTAATTATGTGATCTTCTATTAGGAGTATGTTATATTGTGAAATGTGGTGCTCAGTTAACATTTGGTTCATTTGTTGTGGTGTTTAGTTAACTGGTTGGTTCAATTCTTCAATGCGATGTTCAATTGTTGTGGCTGCATTCTCTTATTGTATACCATGTGAAGAATAAATCGAATTTGGCTGCACTTAATACATGAGAAACATATACAAGTGCTATATTTCCTAGTTCTTAATCATGCTTGGTTTGGATAAATGGGTTTTCCATGTGGCTTGAATTAATCTAATGAATATGCAATGTGCTTATTTTTCATCAACATATTTAACTGATAGCATGCGAACCTGTCAGGACCCCGATCATAAGTCATACCCATCTAGCATGTAACACATCATATCACTTTGCGGCCTCACGCACGGTGTTCCCACGGGTGCCACCCTACCTGGCCCGGGACCGTTTGTGCCTTTTGGCTCACGTATATGATAGTGTCGCTAGCATCCATATGACAAAGAACCCGGGCCGACATGACTAGTCATAAACCCAAAGTGGCACTAACTTAAAGGGACGGGCATACATGACCCAGCAACGAACGTGTCGGTCATCAGTCAGTGAATTCGGGCTGTAGCAACAGGGCTCGCAGGACTCCGGAAATCCAGGCTGTAGCAGGCTAACAGGACTCCGAAAGACACCGCGTGACATTTCCCCGAAGGGACAGACACAGGATCGAAGAAGGACACATGCCGGCCAGTCTAAGTGTTCCGGAGTAGTAGCAACTCGGCTAGCAGGACTCCGGTAAACCGGGCTGTAGCAGACTACCATGGCTCAGTGGAAGCACTAGTTTCCCCATAAGAGAGGCTACCAAGGATAGACAACTAGGTTGTCGGATCCCACACATACCAAGCATTTCAATCATACACACAATATGCTCTATATGTGTAAATACAACATGGCATCACAACAAAACTCTATGACTCAAAGTATGTATTCATAAGACTCCGAAGAGTCAGATATTACAAACATGGGTCTCATGACCCAGCACTCAAGTCATACAAGCAATATGCACAAGCGGAAGCTTAACTTGTCTGAGTACAGACAACTACAAAAGGAAAAAGGCTGGGAAGCCTGACTATCTACAAGACCCTGACGAGGCCACAAGATCGTAGCTGAGGTAACAAGCTAAACGTCGAAGTCCACGTGGAACTACTAGTGAGACTGAAGTCTGTCTGCAAAACATAAAATAAGCAAACGTGAGTACAAATGTACCCAGCAAGACTTACATCAGAACTAGCTACATATGCATCTGTATAAATAAAGGGGTGGTGGAGTTTGACTGCAGCAAGCCAGCTTTGACTCGGTGGCTATCCTGAATTACGACTACAAATAACTATTTTGAGGTGGCGCACATGAGTCCACATATTCACCATATCAATACATCACTATGGATCCGCTCCCGTCTCCCTACGAGAACGCCATCCATAGCACTCACGCTTATCTTGCGCATTTTAGAGTATCCACTTTCACTTGTCTATGAACTGTACAGGCAACCCAGAAGTCCTTTACCGCGGACACGGTTATTCGAATAGATCATTTATAACCCTGCAGGGGTGTACTTCTTCACACACGCTCTCGCCACTTACCACCATGTACACGTCGTGTATCTCGGCAACCTTTAAGCGGAAGCCTGGCGAGGGAGTCGGCCACGACCTGACTAACCACACAAGTCTCTAGTCCAGGTTTATCACCTATTCGGGTTCCATCCGCGAGGAGATCCGGCCGGGGTTTCGCTCACAGCCCCAAACGATGTGTGCAGGGTTCCTGAGACACCAAATGGGCGCCCGGTACACCGTGCCACGGTGTATCTACCGTATCATAGCCCACCCCTAGGGTCAGTGCTATGCACGACCTCCAACACATATCCTACAAACACCAGAAACTAGTTGCAACTCCTGCACAGAGATCAAGGCGGTTAATAAGTCGAGAGGGTCCATTGGTTTCGGGCCCAATGCGTGGTAGTAGCTATTCATGGATCACAAACACAGAACTCAGTTCCTAAGGACGGTTTCAATGATACAACCCACCATGTACTCCTACATGGCCTCTCACCGCTACCTTTACCAAATCGTGTTCACACACTTAGCTCACACACAGTAGGACATGTTCATCACCATTCCAATTCATTCCCGATGAATCAGACCTGACTCAACTCTACGTAGTAGCAGGCATGACAAACAAGCATGAATGAGTAGGCACATCAGGGCTCAAACAACTCCGACTCATGCTAGTGGGTTTCATCTATTTATTGTGGCAATGACAGGTCATGCAGAGGAAAAGGGGTTCAGCTACCGCCGCATGTAACAGTTGAATCGATGTTGTCCTAATGCAGTAAAAGAGAGCAGGAGCGAGAGAGTGGGATTGTATCGAAATGAACAAGGGGGTTTTGCTTGCCTGGCACTTCTGAAGATAGTATAGCTCTTCATTGGTATCATCGATCTCATCGTCGGAACCACGTCTACTGAGAGGGGACAAATACCGGCAAACAAGGAAGAACACAATCAACGCAGTGCACAATATGATGCATGATCATGACATGTCAGAATGAGTGTGCTGGGCTAATGCAACTACAACCAGATGGGATTGAGCCATTTTGAACCAAAAGTTCAATCCCAAACTCAACTTATGAATTTAAATAGTGCCTTATCATGCTTTTCACTAAACAGCAAGGTTAAGTTGCTTTAACATGCATGAAACCAGTACAGATGGATACATTGGATTTTTCTGACCATTTTTCATATATAAATTATTTCATTTGGAGCTACGGTTGAATTTCTATGAATTTTAGAAGTTTTGGATATTTTTTGAAATAAATAAATCATTTCTGATTTATTTCAAATCCCAGAAAACATTTACTGCGTAAGCATGACATCGGTGTGATGTCAGCAAGTCAACAGAGGCGGTCCAGGTCAAACCTGACCAGTGGGACCCGCACGTCAGTGTAACAGGGCTGGGACAGAGACTGACCTGTGGGTCCGGGTCAACGTTGACGTGGCATGGTCAAAATAACATGTGGGGTCGGCTATATTAACCTAAACTAAACAGGGAATAAATCCTGGGGTTAATTAAGGCATGGGGCCCATAGTCAGTGAGAGAGGGGGTTAGTTAGCTGCGTCATTTGTGGCTAATGACAGCGCCACGTCGGCTTTGCCGGAGTTCCGTTGGCGACGACCAAAACGCGGCGGAGGCACACCAGAGTGGCTCGGGTTTCGCCTACAGGCTGTGGTTTAGCGCGCTGAGGGCACCAGGGCATAGCCCTTGCTCGCCCGCATCGTGCGACGGTCAAGCTGGACGCGGGGGTTGCCGGAATCGACGCCGACAACGACGTTTGCGGCGGTCGTGGTTCGGGCATGCTCGGGAACGGCGATGTGGTGCGCCAGGTTTTCGGCTCCTGGGAGGGTGTGGAGTACGGTGCCTCACTTGGTTTCGAGCCCCGGTGGTTGTAGCGACGGCGGTGACATCGCCGGCGGCGTGGAGTTTGCGGGTACGATGGGGTCGGAGCTAGAGCACGCGCGTGGGTGTGGAGATAGGGGAGGAGCAAGAGGGGCTCACGGCGGATCGTATGAAGGAGACGGCGAGCTCAGGGAGGGGCTGGTGACGATGGAAGGTCGCCGGCGATCTCGGGCGGCCGAGGTTGAAGACGGCGATGGCGACGGTGATGCAGGTCGTACGGAGATGCTTGGCTCGGAGGAGAGCTTCAGCGCGAGGAGGCGGAGCCCGGGGACTCGTCGGTGAGGAGTCTGGTGGCCGGTGGCCGCGGTAACGGCGAATGGCGGCGACAGGCGCATCCGGTGGTGCTGCGGGAAGGAGCTAGAGGAGAGGGAGAGAGCTCCAGAGTGAGGGGAGAGGCAGAGGGGGCTGCGGGGCACCTGCTGGCACCGACAGGCTCGAGGGGGAGGCCGTGAGGCAGGCAAGGAGGAGCTGGCCTCCTCGGGCACGCACACGTCGACACGCCTCTACCTACTGGCAGAGGTTGAAGGCAGCCGCTTCGGCCTGGTGGGCGGGGCCGGCCAATGGGCCCCCAGGTAAGTGGCTGGGCTTCTCTCTCTCTCTCTTATTTCTGTTTTCTATTTTTGTCTTTGTTTCTGGATTTAGTAAAAATACTAAATCATTTAATAAATTCCTGAAATAAATTGTGGGCAATGTTAGAATTATTTACAACAGCCCACAACCACCTCCTAAATTATCTGGCCATTTTAATTATTTATAGCAATTAAATGCCCAAACTCAAATACTTTATGAGTTCATTCAAAAATCCAAATTGATCTAGAAAAATGTGCACCATTTTTGTCAGAGGTGCTGGACCAATTCAGAAAAGATGAACATTTCTATAGGGCATTTTGGGTTCATTGAAAAGTTTTAAGTTTGAACCTAGTAGAATTCATTTGGTGCTAGGCTCAAACAACTCCTACTCATGCTAGTGGGTTTCATCTATTTACTGTGGCAATGACAGGTCATGCAGAGGAGAGGGGGTTCAGCTACCATAGCATGTAACAGTTGAATCGATGTTGTCCTAATGCAGTAAAAGAGAGCAGGAGCGAGAGAGTGGGATTGTATTGGAATGAACAAGGGGGTTTTGCTTGCCTGGCACTTCTGAAGATTATATAGCTCTTCATCGGTGTCATCGATCTCATCGTCGGAACCACGTCTACTGAGAGGGGACAAATACCGGCAAACAAGGAAGAACACAATCAATGCAATGCACAATATGATGCATGATCATGACATGGCAGAATGAGTGTGTTGGGCTAATGCAACTACAACCAGATGGGTTTGATCCATTTTGAACCAAAAGTTCAATCCCAAACTCAACTTATGAATTTAAATAGTGCCTTATCATGTTTTGCACTAAACATCAAGGTTAAGTTGCTTTAACATGCATGAAACCAGTACAGATGGATAGATTGGATTTTTCTGCTAATTTTTCATATATAAATTATTTCATTTGGAGCTAAGGTTGAATTTCTATGAATTTTAGAAGTTTTGGATATTTTCTGAAATATATAAATCATTTCTGATTTATTTCAAATCCCAGAAAACATTTACTGCGTAAGCATGACGTCGGTGTGATGTCAGCAAGTCAACAGAGGCAGTCCAGGTCAAACCTGACCAGTGGGACCCGCACGTCAGTGTAACAGGGCTAGGACAGAGGCGGACCAGTGGGTCCGGGTCAACGTTGACGTGGCATGGTCAAACTGACATGTGGGGTCGGCTATATTAACCTAAACTAAACAGGAAATAAATCCCGGGGTTAATGAAGGCATGGGGCCCATAGTCAGTGAGAGAGGGGGTTAGTTAGCTGGGTCATTAGTGGCTAATGACAGCGCCACGTCGGCTTTGCCGGAGTTCCGTCGGCGGCGACCAAAACGCGGCGGAGGCACACCGGAGCGGCTCGGGTTTCGCCTACAGGCTGTGGTTTGGTGCGCTGAGGGCACCAGGGCATAGCCCTTGCTCGCCCGCATCGTGCGACGGTCAAGCTGGACGCGGGGGTCGCCGGAATCGATGCCGACCACGACGTTTGCGGCGGTCGTGGTTCGGGCGTGCTCGAGAACGGCAATGTGGTTCGCCATAGATCGAGCAGGTGGGGGTTTTCGGCTCCTGGGAGGGTATGGAGTACGGTGTCTCACTCGGTTTCGAGCCCCGGTGGCTGTAGCGACGGCGGTGACAGCGCCGGCGGCGTGGAGTTTGCGGGTACGGTGGGCTCGGAGCTAGAGCACGCGCGTGGGTGTGGAGATAGGGGAAGGAGCAAGAGGGGCTCACGGCGGATCGTATGAAGGAGACGGCGAGCTCGGGGAGGGGCTGGTGACGATGGAAGGTCGCCGGCGATCTCGGGCGGCCAAGGTTGAAGACGGCGATGGCGACGGCGATGCAGGTCGTACGGAGGTGCTTGGCTCGGCGGAGAGCTTCAACGCGAGGAGGCGGAGCCCGGGGTCTATTGGCCGGTGGCCGCGGTAACGGCGAATGGCGGCGACAGGCGCATCTGGTGGTGCTGCGGGAAGGAGCTAGAGGAGAGGGAGAGAGCTCCAGAGTGAGGGGAGAGGCAAAGGGGGCTGCGGGGCACCTTCTGGCACCGACAGGCTCGAGGGGGAGGCCGTGAAGCAGGCAAGGAGGAGCTGGCCTCCTCGGGCACGCGCGCGTCGACACGCCTCTGCCTACTGGCAGAGGTTGAAGACAGCCGCTTCGGCCTGGTGGGCGGGGCCGGCCAATGGGCCGCCAGGTAAGTGGCTGGGCTTCTCTCTCTCTCTCTTATTTCTGTTTATATTTTTGTCTTTGTTTCTGGATTTAGTAAAAATACTAAATCATTTAATAAATTCCTGAAATAAATTGTGGGCACTATTAGAATTATTTACAACAGCCCACAACCACCTCCAGAATTATCTGGGCATTTTAATTATTTATAGCAATTAAATGCCCAAACTCAAATACTTTATGAGTTCATTCAAAAATCCAAATTGATCTAGAAAAATGTGCACCATTTTTGTCAGAGGTGTTGGACCAATTCAAAAAGGATGAACATTTCTAAAGGGCATTTTGGGTTCATTGTAAAGTTTTAAGTTTGAACCTAGTTGAATTCATTTGATGCTAGGGTTTCAACATCCCCATTTCAAGTTTCTTTGGAATTTAAACATGATGACATGATGAGCAAGCAAAGTCAAGCAAGGGCTGATCTGGGGCTGTGACAGCTCACCCCCACTAAACAAGAATCTCGTCCCGAGATTCAAGGCGTGAGGTAAGAAGACAGAGGGGACACAAAGCTGACACGATCTTCATGATCCAATTGCTCTTCTCGAGGATGTTTATTCATTGCTTCAAATTGACCTTGACGTCTTTGCTTTTGAAATCTTCATTCAACTCGATGACGACAAAAAGAGATTCTACAGGAAACGATCTCCTCGAAGATCGAGCGATTCACGATCAACTCACGGGATGAGACACAGTAACTCTCTCGAGTTGAGACACAAACACACATCAAGAGGGATGGAGGAAACAGATGGCGAAAGTTCGATTTGGTAGGCAACAATTCCACGCTTAAATAGATGGTGAGGGGGTTTCGAGGTAGCAAGGAGTTAAGTTGCCCATGATACCATAACGAGACATCTTAGGGGAGATGACACGTAGAGGTATTCCCTTAAGTGGCAAAAAGAATTACTTTTGATACGGAGATCATTGAAACTCTCTATACCAGCCTAAGGCAATTCACCAACAATCGTTTGGCGGAGTTCAGAGGAATGGCATACCCGGACTAGAATGGATGATGTGGACTACCTTATTGAAGACAGCGTGGATGATTTTTGCTTATCATCGGAAATGGATGGGACCCATGGTAGGACCACTTCTGAAGATGATCCTAAACAGCAACTGCTGAAAGGGGCAGCCCATGGGAAATTGGCACAATGGCAGTGCAAGCTGGGAACAAAATGCAAATGCTCAGAATGTTCCAACCATCATGTCTGCCTGAGATTCAGATCTGGTTAGTAACAGAATACTTCAGACTCAACATGTCTACAGAAGAAAGTTTGCAACACAATTGGATGAGATGACGTTGCGAGATTCTCGGGAGTTGAACTACGATAGCAAGCTCCAAAACATGAGCTGGTTCTGCTACATACATGTGAACACGCTGTCCCAGACAAGCATGACCATGTAGTAGTCTTATAATAAAACACTACCGAGTTCAGGTGGGGAACCATCAACGAGGATATCGAGGTCCTTACATAAGTCCGGATTAGCTCTTCTCAAGGAACTTCTTCTCCTTGAACAAATCAGTCAGTGGCTTGTTGTGCTAGGAATACATATAGAATGAAGGTTGCAAATCTCCCGACAACAAAATACTTCGCACGAATGCATGGCTGACTTGGGATGATTCCGGAGGAAACAAAACAAACTTTCTCAAATCCACGGCAGCAACTTGCATCAATGCACGTGAAGTAAGAGGAAGTCTCTTCTTTCATCCAAACATATACCTCATGAACGGGACACGAAGGCAATGCTTACAAAGTTTCCAACACTAGCTTAATGTCCAACGAAATCATGGAGAAGATGAAAATGTTGTCAATGGGCTCAACAACAATTCATCCAGGTTTCCATATAAATGGAACTCCACAATCATGTGAACAGGGTGTTAGCATTGGTCAGACCCAAAGGATATAATGGTGTATGCTCGAGGAAACAACCACGAGTAAGACAACATTACGAATATCATTGGTTCTGATTTGATTTGACGTTAGCCCATTCTCAAATCAAAGATTGGATAAAATGATAGATCCATAACTGATCACGAGGGTCAATCGATGAAAATATCATCTTTCTTCAACACACATACAAGATATCCCCTAAAATGAACTAAGATAGGCAAGCTTTTATCTTCCAACTCTCGAAGTTATTGTTTAGCGTATCCAACTAGTTCAGGGGTAACCAACAAAGATTCTTGGAGAAGGGGTGGTTCATAAGAAACCAACCTGATCACGAACTCAACATAACAGTCAGGGAACAACCTGGTAATACTTCCGAGAAGATTTACGGAAAATCACGAACCACCGATATGTCACTAAGCTCGAGAACAATCTTGCTTTTCAGGCAAGATGATGTGACCAAATAAGCAAGGATTGACACAATCCCAACTCTTCATCGAAGAATGCACCAGGGAAAATGGACTAGGTAACATGATCAATCTTAGAGTGATAATTCAATAACCAACACGCTAAGAATGGAACTATTGTCCATTAACTACCAAGCAACGGGGTTGCTAGTAGTATTGATTTCACACATCATAGTTCACTTGTCAGCATTCCGGTTGCAACAGCACGGAACCGAGGAATGAACAATGATGGTAAGAAGTATCACTGCATCAAGGATTCATAAGAGGTGGTGCAATTCTCATGACATTCTTGACATAAGATGGTAATACTCCAGGGTAGAACAGAACAAAAGCTGGATTGGTGTTTTGATCTGCGGGATACAACTACTTTGACCGAATCCTAGAAATGGATGAGGTACTGGAGTTTGTTTCTCCTAGTCATTCTGAACTAGAATGGCTTGACGGCCTCAAGAATAATAGTGTCACATCCCTAGCTCCTGGCATTGCACTAGGCTAGCTTCATGTGTGCATCATGTTTAAATTTGCCTAAACTTGAAATGGGGATGTTCAAACCCTAGCACCAAATGAAATCCAACTAGGATCACAAAGAAATATTTTAAATGAACCCAAAATGCCCTTTGGAAATGTTCATCATTTCTGATAAAGGTAAAAACCTCTGCCAAAAGTGATGAACATATTTCTAGTTCATTTATGGATTTTTGAATTAACTCATGTTGTATTTGAATTGGGGCATTTAAATCCTATAAATAATTTAAATGCTCTAATAATTCTGAAACTAGTTGAGGGCTGTTGGGAATAATTTCAATAGTGCGCACAAATATTTTCAAGATTTTTGAAAATGCTCTGGCATTTTTAATAAAGCAGAAACAATTGCAGAAATTAGAAAACAGAAACATTAGAAAGGAGAGGGAGCCACCTGGTGGCCCAAGTGGCCGGCCCAGCCCACCTAGCCCCCTCCCCTGTCGTCTTCCTCCTTTGCCAGGAGGATGGGCGCGTGGCCGACGCACGCAGGCGCGCCCCGGCCACCTCCTGCTTCGCCGTGTCGACGCCTCCTTCCTCCCAACCCCACGCCAGGAGACGTGGACGAGGCCGTGCTGACCCCCCCTCCCCCTTCTCCCCTGGCCATTTTCCCCTCTCCCTCCTTGTTCTTCGCCCGAACAGAGAGTCGTCGCCGCCGTTCACTGTACCCAAGGCCACCGGCCACCCCTCGCCCTGCCTCTGAGCCTAGAAGCTCTGTCGCGTCTGCCTTGCCCTCTCCACCGAGCTACGCGACGCCGGAGGCCTTGCTTCGTCGCCACCATCGTCGTCTTCACCGACGGGCACCGAAGATCGCCGGCTCCGATTCACCGTCTCCAGGCCGCCCCCGAGCCCACTGACCTGCTCTGCGAGTCCACCGTGAGATCCCCTTGCTTCTCCCCTCTCCCCTAACTCCCGCGCAAGCTCTAGCCCCACCGCCACCGTGCCCGTGAGCTTCACATCGCCGGCGATGTCGCCGCCGTCATCCTAGCCACCAGAGCTTGCGTCTGAGCGCTTCGTCGTGCTCAGAGCATCTCCAGGAACCCGTATCACTCGTTGGTTCGCCTCCCATGCACCGTAGCCTCGTCCCCGAGGTCGACCGTACTCCGGCGGCCGCAACCGAGCTCGCCGCCATCGACTCCGGCCACCCCAGGCCCAGCCACGGCCACCACCCGATGCGCCATCGAGCTAGCTTTCCAACGCGCCTAGCCATGCATCATTTGGAGCACTACAGAGGAAACCCGGTGGCACAAGTACGTCGCGGACCTCGTCGGCGACTAACCGCCGGTGGGTTTGACTCTTTGACCAGGGGTTTGACCTCCCCTGCGTCACTAACGTGTGGGCCCGGACCCTGCTAACTTCTGGTTAAGTTAATAACTAAATCTAGTTTAGCCACTGACTCACTGACATACGGGCCCCGCCCGGCTAATTAAACTAGATTAGGTTTAATCTATATTAGGATTAGCTACAGTCACTCGCGTGTGGGTCCCAGCCGTCAGGTTTGACCTGGGCTGGCGCCTTTGACCTGCTAATGTCACCCCGACGTCATGCTGACGCAGTTAACCTTTTTCTGGATTTATTCTTATACAGGAAATTCCAGAAAATACTACAAACTTCAAAAAATTCATAGAAATTAATCTGTAACTCCAAAGGAAACAAATTATATATGAAAAATTATCAGAAAAATGCAATCTATCCATCTGTATCATTTTCATGCATCTCAAACTGAGTTATACCTGCTGTATAGGTGAAAACATGATAATGACATTTTAAATGCTAAATGTGGAGTTTGCATATGAACCCTTAGTTCATATGGACTTCATTTAAACTGTTGTTAGATGCATTAATGTAAATCATAACATTCTTGACATGTCACGACCATGCATCATATTGTTGCATTGCATTGATTGTGTTTCCTCTCTGTTGCCGGTAATTGTCCCCTCTCGATAGCCGTGATTCCGACGATGAGCTCGATGACACCGATGTAGAACTATAATATCTTCAGAAGTGCCAGGCAAGCAAACCCCCTTGTTCATTCCGATACAATCCCACTCTCTCGCTCCTGCTCTCTTTTACTGCATTAGGACAACAACAATTCATCTGTTACTTGCTACGGTAGTTGAACCCCTTATCCTCTGCATGACCTGTCATTGCCACAGTAAATAGATGAAACCCACTAGCATGAGTAGGAGTTGTTTGAGCCCTGATGTGCCTACTCATTCATGCTTGTTTGTCATGCCTGCTGCTGCTTAGAGTTGAGTCGGGTCTGATTCATCGGGGATGAGTTGGAATGGTGATGAACATGTCCTACTGTGTGTGAGCTAAGTGTGTGAACACGATTTGGTAAAGGTAGCGGTGAGAGGCCATGTAGGAGTACATGGTGGGTTGTCTCATTGCAGCCGTCCTCAGGAACTGATTTCTATGTTTGTGATCCATGAAACAGTTACTACCACGCATTGGGCCCGAAACCAATGGACCCTCTCGGCTTCTTAATCACCCTTGTCCTCTGTCCAGGAGTTGCAAGTAGTTTCTGGTGGTTGTAGTATGCTGGAGGCCGTGGACAGCGCTGACCGGAGGGGTGGTCTGTGATGCGGTAGGCACGTGGCACGGTGTACCGGGCGCCCGTTTGGTGTCTCGGGAACCCTGCACACATCGTTCGGGGCCGTATGTGGAAACCTCGGCCGGACTCCCTGCGGATGGAACCTGAATAGGCGATAAACCTGGACTAGAGACTTGAGTGTTTAGGTAGGCTGTGGCCGACACCCTCGCTGGGCTTCCGCTTGAAGGTTGCCGAGTACATGCTGTGTAAACGGCGGTAAGTGGTGAGAGCGTGTGTGACGAAGTACACCCCTGCAGGGTTAACATGATCTATTCGAATAGCCGTGTCCGCGGTAAAGGACTTCTGGGTTGCCTATAACAGTTCATAGACAAGTGAAAGTGGATACTCTAGAATGCGCAAGATAAGCGTGAGTGCTATGGATGGCGTTCTCGTAGGGAGACGGGAGCGGATCCATAGTGGAATATTGATATGGTGAATATGTGGACTCGTGTGCGCCACCTCAAAAGAGTTACTTGCAGCCGTAGTTAGGATAGCCACCGAGTCAAAGCTGGCTTGCTGCAATTAAACTCCACCACCCCCTTTGTTGATACTGATGCATATGTAGATAGTTCTGATGTAAGTCTTGCTGGGTACATTTGTACTCACGTTTGCTTATTTTATGTTTTGCAGAGAGACATCAGTCTCGCTAGTAGTTCCGTGTGGACTTCGACGTTTAGCTTGATACCTCAGCTATGATCTTGTGCCCTCGGCAGGATCTAGTAAATAGTCAGGCTTCTCAGCCTTTTTCATTTGTAGATGTCTGTACTCAGACATGTTAAGCTTCCGCATGTGTTTGACTTGTATGCTCTGAATGTTGGGTCATAAGACCCATGTTTGTAATATCTCGCTCCTCGGAGCCTAATGAATAAATACTTGAGTCGTAGAGTTATGTTGTGATGCCATGTTGTATTTACACATATCGAGCATATTGCGTGTATGATTGAAATTCTTGGTATGTGTGGGATCCGACAACCTAGTTGTTTATCCTTGGTAGCCTCTCTTATGGGGAAATGTAGTCTTGTGCTTCCATGAGCCATAGTAGTCCGCTACAGCCCGGTTCCCCGGAGTCCTGCTAGCCCAGCACTACTGCTCCGGAACACTTGACTGGTCGGCATGTGTTTCACTTCGTTCCTGTGTCTGTCCCTTCGGGGAAATGTCACGCGGTGACATCCGGAGTCCTGCCTAGCCTGCTATAGCCCGGGTTCCCGGAATCCTGTTAGCCCAATGCTACAGCCCGGATTCGCACGCTGCTGACCGACATGCTCGATGTTGATTCATGTATGCCTGCTGCTGACCGACATGCTCGATGTTGATTCATGTATGCTTGTCCCCGTAAGTTAGTGCCACTTTGGGTTCATGACTAGTCATGTCGGCCCAGGTTCTCTGTCATATGGATGCTAGCGACATTATCATATACGTGAGCCAAAAGGCGCAAACGGTCCCGGGCCATGGTAAGGCGACACCCGTGGGAATACCGTGCGTGAGGTCGCAAAGTGATATGAGGTGTTACAGGCTAGATCGGTGTGACTTAGAATCGGGGTCCTGACAAATAGGCATCGATGAACACGAATGCACAAGTATTCCTGACTATCAATTGATAGACTAGGGTCGGAATACAGCTGAAGAGGGTCAACTCAAGGAACATATAACTTTCTGAGTTGTGGATGCATAGATTAATATGTCAAACCAAGTTCAACAGGTTTCTTCCAGATAATCCATGCGGAAAGGTAGGACTAGCAGAGTCACAATATAGAATGTGGAACTCATCGAGGGGTACTCTTGTTGTGATCTTTTGGTTCAAGAATTTCTGCCATAAGCAGTTCATGGTATTTGGAAGAAGGAAATACCACGGACCTCGAGGACTATTACAAAGGCTACTAATATCCTAAAGGAACGAGCAACACTATCGATAGGAAGTGAGTAGAGTGATTCTTGGGTCAAGAACCCAGGAGTAGAATACCTACTACTAAATGGCATCACAGGATGCTTTCGAGAATGATGGCCAGAATCATCACACTGGGAACAAAAAGCATTGCTAGATTACTGGGTGATTTTCCAGGATGCCTAGGGTCATAATACTAGCTCCATCTTATATGTCGAGGCAGTAGAGTACCTCAACAGACCGTTTAGTGTGCTTAATCTGGCCCAAAAGGGCATCAGGAATGGGAGGAAGGGATTTGCAAATGCATCAGACTGTTTAGAAACCTGGGATGACTCGGACAGCATAACGGCTATAAATGCTCAGAAAAAGATTTGAGACATTCACAAGGATTTGCATAGTCACTTAACAACATCATATCAAGGTTCTGGTTCAACTGACAACATACTAAAAGTAGTGGAAACTGAATTGAGGCCTGGAACCAACAATCCTATAAGTCTCTATCATAGTAACTCGTCATCCTAATAGATAGATGAGAAGGCCTAGTTCTTAATCCCCGTAGAAAAGAAGAGGTTGACTCAGATCAGAAGGGCATAAGGTAAAGGAGTAAAAGGAGCCTTACGTTCCCTTCCACAATCAATTCCCCTATATATAACTAAAGCATTTCTAGACTCAAGTTCGACCAGTTTGGCTTGGTAATCCTACAGGCAGTCGGGCTCTGATACCAAAGCTGTCAGGACCCCGATCCTAAGACACACCCATCTAGCATGTAACACATCATATCACTTTGCGGCCTCACGCACAGTGTTCCCACGGGTGCCACCTTACCTGGCCCGGGACCGTTTGCGCCTTTTGGCTCACGTATATGATAGTGTCGCTAGCATCCATATGACAAAGAACCCGGGCCGACATGACTAGTCGTAAACCCAAAGTGGCACTAACTTATAGGGACAGGCATACATGACCCAACAACGAACCTGTCGGTCACCAGCGAGTGAATTCGGGTTGTAGCAACTGGGCTAGCAGGACTCCGGGAATCCGGGCTGTAGTAGGCTAACAGGACTTCGAAAGACACCGCGTGACATTTCCCCGAAGGGACAGACACAGGATCGAAGAAGGACACATGCCGGCCAGTCTAAGTGTTCCGGAGCAGTAGCAACTCGGCTAGCAGGACTCCGGTAAACCGGGCTGTAGCAGACTACCATGGCTCAGTGGAAGCACTAGACTACATTTCCCCATAAGAGAGGCTACCAAGGATAGACAACTAGGTTGTCGGATCCCACACATACCAAGCATTTCAATCATACACACAATATGCTCGATATGTGTAAATACAACATGGCATCACAACAAAACTCTACAACTCAAAGTATTTATTCATAAGACTCCGAAGAGTCAGATATTACAAACATGGGTCTCATGACCCAGCACTCAAGTCATACAAGCAATATGCACAAGCGGAAGCTTAACTTGTCTGAGTACAGACAACTACAAAAGGAAAAAGGCCGGGAAGCCTGACTATCTACAAGACCTTGACGAGGGCACAAGATCGTAGCTGAGGTAACAAGCTAAACGTCGAAGTCCACACGGAACTACTAGTGAGACTGAAGTCTGTCTGCAAAACATAAAATAAGCAAACGTGAGTACAAATGTACCCCGCAAGACTTACATCAGAACTAGCTACATATGCATCGGTATCAATAAAGGGGTGGTGGAGTTTGACTGCAGCAAGCCAGCTTTGACTCGGTGGCTATCCTGAATTACGACTGCAAATAACTCTTTTGAGGTGGCGCACACGAGTCCACATATTCACCATATCAATACACCACTATGGATCCGCTCCCGTCTCCCTACGAGAACGCCATCCATAGCACTCACGCTTATCTTGCGCATTTTAGAGTATCCACTTTCACTTGTCTATGAACTGTACAGGCAACCCAGAAGTCCTTTACCGCGGACACGGCTATTCGAATAGATCATTTACAACCCTGCACGGGTGTACTTCTTCACACACGCTCTCGCCACTTACCACCATGTACACGTCGTGTATCTCGGGAACCTTCAAGTGGAAGCTTGGCGAGGGAGTCGGCCACGACCTGACTAACCACACCAGTCTCTAGTCCAGGTTTATCGCCTATTCTGGTTCCATCCGCGAGGAGATCCGGCCGGGGTTTCGCGGACAGCCCCAAACGATGTCTGCAGGGTTCCCCGAGACACCAAACGGGCGCCCGGTACACCGTGCCACGGTGTATCTACCTCATCATAGCCCACCCCTAGGGTCAGCACTACGCACGGCCTCCAACGCATATCCTACAAACACCAGAAACTAGTTGCAACTCCTGGACAGATATCAAGGCGGTTAATAAGTCGAGAGGGTCCATTGGTTTCGGGCCCAATGTGTGGTAGTAGCTATTCATGGATCACAAACACAGAACTCAGTTCCTAAGGACGGTTTCAATGAGACAACCCACCATGTACTCCTACATGGCCTCTCACCGCTACCTTTACCAAATCGTGTTCACACACTTAGCTCACACACAGTAGGACATGTTCATCACCATTCCAATTCATTCCCGATGAATCAGACCTAACTCAACTCTAAGCAATAGCAGGCATGGCAAACAAGCATGAATGAGTAGGCACATCAGGGCTCAAACAACTCCTACTCATGCTAGTGGGTTTCATCTATTTACTGTGGCAATGACAGGTCATGCAGAGGAAAAGGGGTTCAGCTACCGCAGCATGTAACAGTTGAATCGATGTTGTTCTAATGCAGTAAAAGAGAGAAGGAGCGAGAGAGTGGGATTGTGTCAGAATGAACAAGGGGGTTTTGCTTGCCTGGCACTTCTGAAGATAGTATAGCTCTTCATCGGTGTCATCGATGTCATCGTGGGAACCACGTCTACTGAGAGGGGACAAATACCGGCAAACAAGGAAGAACACAATCAATGCAATGCACAATATGATGCATGATCATGACATGGCAGAATGAGTGTGTTGGGCTAATGCAACTACAACCAGATGGGTTTGAGCCATTTTGAACCAAAAGTTCAATCCCAAACTCAACTTATGAATTTAAATAGTGCCTTATCATGTTTTGCACTAAACAGAAATGTTAAGTTGCTTTAACATGCATGAAACTAGTACAGATGGATAGATTGGATTTTTTGATCATTTTTCATATATAAATTATTTCATTTGGAGCTACGGTTGAATTTCTATGAATTTTAGAAGTTTTGGATATTTTCTGAAATAAATAAATCATTTCTTATTTATTTGAAATCCCAAAAAACATTTACTGCATAAGCATGACGTCGGTGTGACGTCAGCACGTCAACAGAGGCGGTCCAGGTCAAACCTGGCTAGTGGGACCTGCACGTAAGTGTAACAGGGCAGGGACAGAGGCTGACCAGTGGGTCCGGGTCAACATTGATGTGGCATGGTCAAACTAACATGTGGGTCGGCTATATTAACCTAAACTAAACAGGGAATAAATCCCGGGGTTAATTAAGGCATGGGGCCCATAGTCAGTGAGAGAGGGGGTTAGTTAGCTGGGTCATTAGTGGCTAATGACAGCGCCACGTCGGCTTCGCCGGAGTTCCGTCGGGGGCGACCAAAACGCGGCGGAGGCACACCGGAGCGGCTCGGGTTTCGCCTACAGGCTGTGGTTTGGCACGCTGAGGGCACCAGGGCATAGCCCTTACTCACCCGCATCGTGCGACGGTCAAGCTGGACGCGGGGGTCGCCGAAATCGACGCCGACGACGATGTTTGCGGCGGTCGTGGTTCGGGCGTGCTCGGGAACGGCGATGTGGTGCGCCATAGATCGAGTAGGTGGGGGTTTTCGGCTCCTGGGAGGGTGTGGAGTACGGTGCCTCACTCGGTTTCGAGCCCCGGTGGCTGTAGCGACCACGGTGACATCGCTGGCGGCGTGGAGTTTGCGGGTACGGTGGGGTCGGAGCTAGAGCATGGGCGTGGGTGTGTAGGTAGGGGGAGGAGCAAGAGGGGCTCACGGCGGATCGTATGAAGGAGAAGGCGAGCTAGGGGAGGGGCTGGTGACGATGGAAGGTCGCCGGTGATCTCGGGCAACCAAGGTTGAAGACGGCGATGGCGACGATGATGTAGCTCGTACGGAGATGCTTGGCTCGGCGGAGAGATTCAGCGCGAGGAGGCAGAGCCCGGGGACTCGTCGGTGAGGAGTCTGGTGGCCGGTGGCCACGGTAACGGCGAATGGCGGCGACAGGCGCATCCTATGGTGCTACGAGAAGGAGCTAGAGGAGAGGGAGAGAGCTCCAGAGTGAGGGGAGAGGCAGAGGGGGCTGCGGGGCACCTGCTGGCACCGACAGGCTCAAGGGGGAGGCCGTGAAGCAGGCAAGGAGGAGCTGGCCTCCTCGGGCACGCGCGCGTCAACATGCCTCTGCCTACTGGTAGATGTTGAAGACAGTTGCTTCGGCATGGTGGGCGGGGCCGGCCAATGGGCCGCCAGGTAAGTGGCTGGGCTTCTCTCTCTCTCTTATTTGTGTTTTCTATTTTTGTCTTTGTTTCTGGATTTAGTAAAAATACTAAATCATTTAATAAATTCCTGAAATAAATTGTGGGCACTGTTAGAATTATTTACAACAGCCCACAACCACCTCTAGAATTATCTGGGAATTTTAATTATTTATAGCAATTAAATGCCCAAACTCAAATACTTTATGAGTTCATTCAAAAATCCAAATTGATCTAGAAAAATGTGCACCATTTTTTTGAGAGGTGTTGGACCAATTCAAAAAGGATGAACATTTCTAAAGGGCATTTTGGGTTCATTGAAAAGTTTTAAGTTTGAACCTAGTTGAATTCAATTGGTGCTAGGGTTTCAACATCCCCATTTCAAGTTTCTTTGGAATTTAAACATGATGACATGATGAGCAAGCAAAGTCAAGCAAGGGATGATCTAGGGCTTTGACAGAACCCTTACTTAACCTGATTACTAACTACCTTATATGTGTTGCAGGGAAACAATGTGAAGCACTGAGGTTTACAAGATGGTACTAACTATTATACCTTGCCTTTTTTATTCCTTTGCCCCATTTCCAATATAGAGAATATATTTATGCACATCCTTGTTTTCGGGCTTCACTGATGATTACCTCTCAAACCACCTTTGTGGTCAGGAGGTGAGGAAATTTTTCATACAACACCCATGGTTCAATATTGAAGTGTTCCTGAAGAGGTCGAAGGATGGACGGTCAATCATCCACAGGCACTGGCCTAAAGTTGCAAAGACCTTCAACATGAATGAAGGCTCAATATTCGCCTTCCGCTTCAGCAGTTTTCCAGACGAGATGCATCTCTCTATGTACTGTCTATGATGCTAATTTCGAAAGGTTCTAGATGTTGCATGTGAAACTTGCTACTGGTGCAGTTGTGTAATGGGGTAGCTGAGTGCTGAAGCTCTATCATGTTGTACTCTGATGTATTTCAATTATGAAATCCTCCTTCCCTAATATGGAAATGGAATATATTATGTGCTTAATATGAATGTCAATTAGATTAGTAAATGGATTATTGAATAATAGGGAAATTAGCCCGCTAATTGGCCAATTAGCGGTTTTCCTATTGCAAACGATTAATGAGAAAACACCGTGGGCGATGACCTCAGGCAACGCACACAGTTTGTAGGAATAAACCTTGTTGGGTCAATGAAAAATCACACACGACATTCTCTTGAAAACTCTTTGCGTTACGCCACCTTGCGCAAACGTTTTCCTTGGAGTGACTGTGTGGGATGTATATACGAACGGAAACGTTTAGCGGTGACTGACTGTGTGGGATGTACTTACGACCAAAAATGATTTCGCCTACATAATTCTATTTTTTTAGCACTACTGTACGGATTTCTGTACTTGAGTGCTCGCCAGTCGCACACGACCTCATTTTGCCGAGCATGTGTGCCATGAGGGCATATCCTCGACGGTTTCTGGGTCATGTGGGAAGGACCCCCCTATCGCCCACACTCACTAGGTGACGGTTCCGAACGCCGTCACGGAAAGGGGTTAAAAACCGTTTGTTTAGCACCGACATGTACCAGTGCCTTTAATTATGTCAACTAATAGTTATACAAGTACCCAACATCAGGCATCATTGTTTGGGCATCTCATTAACTGAGGACAAATAAAGCAATTGAAAAGAGAAAATTAACTATGCCTGAAACAAACAAGCAATTGAACTATTGAGTTGGATACAGTGACTTACCTTAACTGGTTGAATAGGCTCAGCGCTGCTCCTACTTCTCTTGCAAGGCTCCTTCCTAACATCTTGTACTTGGAAATCCTCAATCTTATTTTCATTGCACTCCCTCTGCAATGTGACACAAACTAGTTACTCATCTCCTTGAAAGGTAAATATGCATACTTTCCAGTCTGTGAACAACACATAAGGATGAGACTATAACAAAACAACACCACACAATGAAAAGAGCATTTACTATGTGTGCACTATGTAAAAACTAGGCATACCTTCGAACTGGATCTCCAGGTACTCTTGGAGAGCCTACTTTAGTGTACAGCCAAACCTTTATCTCACCTATGAGTTAGACAAACCCCCACTACAGCAGCCCTTAGTGTTTAAATCGTTGACAAGCTCTGTTAGAGTGTTAGATCAAGAACAGCAAGTAATCAAAGCAAACAGTCCTAGTATGGCTGGTTGATACAAACAAGCAATTGAAACAGATGTGTGAGCAAATCTTACATATCAAGAAAAGAAGCAAAGAAGGAGGCTTAAATACCATCACTTGACTGACCAGGTTTATGGGGCATTTAAACATCATGTGCAACATATGAACTAACATAAACATTGCATATTCCAGATTCTACAATGGAATGCACATGTATTAGGTTATGCCATGTATGATGATGTCTAAATGTACACTATAGCAGGCAAGAGTGATTCATCATTGCACGCACAATTGAATTGCAGGTTAAGGGCAAGTTCTATTCCACCTTTTCAGAGGTTATTGTCAAAATAAGCCATAAAAGATGTAAAGAAGTCATTTTTGAGTTATGGCTTGGGCTTAACTTATTTCGCTTTGGAGGGGGGTGTTTCGGGTAGAAGCTCACTGAAAATTGAAGGGAAGGGGAATAGTGAAATGACTCTATTGTCTGCCTATATTACACTCAAAATGCCACTGCTCATGCCCGCGTCACACCTGACCCTCCAGTAAAAACAAACCCGCAAGCATTCATTGCCCTGCCCGCTTGCATCTCCTGTCCCCTTTCTCTCTACCTTGATCCCCTGCCTGCAGCGCTAGGGTTCCTCCAGCGAGCCGTCGCCACTGGTCCCATATGGCCTGGTCCTCGACAATGCTCTGTCCAGCTAGGCTACATCGCCGGCGGGTAGGGCCAAATCTCCCCGGCTGCTCCTCCCTCTGGCATTGCCCCTCATTCTCATGGTCTCCAGCAGCTGCTCCACTGTGGTCTATCCAACGCACTACTCCGGCGGGCGCCGCACAACTATGACCGATGCCACACTGCGGCAGAAGGCACCTTATTCCCCCTCCCCTCCTCTCAGGCCATGGCCTTGAGGTGCTGTTGTAGGATGATCTCATCCAACAAGGTGAGGATCTCCTCTGATTTTTTGCCAAATTTTCATTCTGGTCCACTATACGATGAATTGCTATGAGCTGCTTATGCTGCTGCTATATGATGCATTGCTATGAGCTGCTCCTGCTGCTGCTATACGATGAATTGCTATGAGCTGCTATTGCTATATGATGAATTGCTATGAGATGATGTTGCTATATGATGAGTTGCTATAAGCCGCTCATGCTGCTGCTATATGATGAATTGCTATGAGCTGCTCCTGCTGCTGCTATATGATAAATTGCGATGAGCCGCTCCTACTGCTGCTATATGATGAATTGCTATGAGCTGCTCCTGCTGCTGCTATATGATGAATTACTATGAGCTGCTGGTGGTATATGATGAATTACACACTATTGCTGCTGATGTATGATGAGTTTCTATGAGCTGCTGCTGCTATATGATGCTTTCAGGTGGTGCTCCTATATGATAATAACCAGCCACTTGGACCATCGAATTTCAATAAATAATTGTTCTTCATTTAAATTTGGGTCATGCGTTCTTTGTTTAAATTAGGCAATGGGATCTCTATGGAAGACATTGACCAAAGTAGATTGTGCCAAGTAGATGGTATCTTTGTATTTGCATTTTGAACAAATAGTGATGGTCTGTTTTCCTATCATATTAATTGCTGCACTGGGTTCAATTTGTGATGTTTGCAAGTCAAATTAATTTTCATATGGGCAGCAAAATGACAAAATATAATGCAATCTAGACTTTTCACTGATCATACCAAAGATAAGCTGAAAAGGAAGGCAATGAAAAGAACTGGATGGCTTATTACCTGGAGCTTATATGCACAGGTGCTTATTTTCTTAGGATAACTCGTAAAAACTGTCCCTAAGAAACTTGGCCAATAGAACTGACATACAAATAACATGTCAGGATGATTGCAATGGAGGAGTGACCTACCATAGCGCACTGTATAGGCTCATCGCTGCCTCTCCTTTTTTTTGCGATGTTCCATGAAATTGCCACATACATCTTATACTTTTTCATTGCGTAACCATATCTGCAAGTTGACATGGCTAATTTCAGACATCTCTACATGATAATACATTGCATATCCCTTGCGCATATTTAAACCACCAATTAACGATTGTGTGCGTAGCATAAACTAGCCATGACTCTGTTTGCTGGACTAGCAGGCACTCTAAGGGAGCCTAATGTAGTGCACTGGAATTCCTACATGCCACCTACGATTTTGTGTAATGTACTACCTCTGTTCCTAAATATATGTCTTTGTAGAGATTCCAGTATGGACCACATACAGATGTATATAGATGCATTTTCGAGTGTAGATTCACTCATTTTGCTCTGTATGTAGCCTATAGTGGAATCTCTAAAAAGCCTTATATTTAGGAACGGAGGTATGAGGTAGTATCATGTATGACATCTACATATCTAATTTAGCAGCCAGTAATAGAAATCATTGTCTGCACAAAGGGATTACTGGTTGAAAATCCTAGCAAAGCACGCTGGCAGGCACACAACAATACAAGAGAGAGAGATGCACTTACAAGATCATAGCAATGCCTCAGTCCAGGATCTTAGTTGCCAAGCTGTTAGATCCAGAAGAAACATCGTCCTTGTAGTTTTTGCCAGCTGCATAACATGTAACAGTGACCTATTAGTATATTTGAAGTACATCGGGCAGGTGATGCTAGACGGGTTTAAAGGTGACAAGTACCTAGGCCGTGGCGGGTGCTTGGCATCTTGTCAGACGATGGGAATCAGGTTAGAAACGTCAAGGGTGATGACACTGCGCTAGCTGTCGGGGTCCGGTAAGGAGATCTAGAATCGTCGAGTAGGGTGTTTGTGGAGCGGCTCCGGTAGGGTGGACTATGGTGTGGGCGAAGCGGATCTGAGGCCATGGACGAGGGCGTCGGTGAAGCTGCTCCGGTGGTTGGGTTTAGGATGGTGTCGACGATGCGGATCTGCGGCCGTGGACGGGGCGTCAGAAGCTGCTCCGGTAGGTTGGACGAGGGTGCGACGAAGCGGATCTGAGGCCGTGGACTTGTGAGTTGTCAAAGCGGCCCTGGTAGGGTTGAGAATGGTATAGGAGAAGCTACTCCGTTAGGGTTCACGATGGTGTCGGCGAAGCGGCTCTGGTAGGGTTGAGGAAGGTGTCGGCGAAGAGGATCAGAGACCATCGACGGGGTGTCGATGGGGCAGCTCCGGGGGGTGTGGACGAAGCATCTCCGGTGGGTAGTACGAAGGAGCCGCTGCAGATGCGCTGTGGTTGACAAGAGTACCGGCGAAGCAGATCCGGTGTCATGGACAAGGCCGGCAGTGAATGGGTTGTGGTATAGTGGTGGATCAGCAGTCTACTTGTTCTAGGGGAGGTGGGAGGGGTAGATGCGGCCGCAGAGGCAGATCCAGCGAGGTGGACGCTGCTGGCAGTGAATGGGCTCTAGTACGCCGATGGATGAGTAGTCTAGGATTTCGAGAGGGGGTAGAAAGGCCGATGAAGTACGGACAGCGTGATGTAAGATGCTCTGGTGCTGTGGAGTTAGTCGTTTTTGTGGGAGGGGGAGAGGAAATGGGGGTGCCATGTGGTGGGGGGAACCGGAAGTTGCTAAAGCAGCCCCCACCTATTATGTAGATGAGGGCGGTATTGTAACTGTTGTTCTCCATGCACCAAGGACAAAAGGGGAATTTCGCATGCTAAAGACTAGGTGGCGGAAATATTAGAAGGAGGCGGGAGATTTTGCCGCCCGCGGGAACGTTCAGATCCAGTTTCAACTAATTTTCGACCGTGCTAGCGGGAAGGTCATGCGAGACTGTGTACACGGGGCACGCGTCAGCAATTAATATCTGGTGTGAAGTCCACCCCAGAAAAAAAGACAATAACTCAGGATGATGCACCGATAACTTGGACGTCCACACGGGCACGGCCAATCGTATGGGTGTAGAGGCGCGTTCACAAAAAAAAGGATCAAACACTCAGCCTATGTATTTCTCGTGTAAATAGATAATTTAATGCCATTGGTTATTTAATTTAAACATAATGCATTAACGTGTTATTGTAGAGGCGCACAAAAATAAATGGATATTGTAGTCCCACAAAAGAAATGGATATTGTAGTCCACTACTTAAAAGTGTTACCTCATATGATTACATGGCCTCCATTTCCTAAATTGCGTACCCGTTGAATTCATATATGAATATTACATATATTACTTCATAATAGAACCTTAAATCATCCAAGACTAATGAATTTGAATGCAAGACTAACAATGGTGCATGTACATGATAGCTACATTGGTTGTTTGAAGAAACATCACTGTAACTTTGGCATGCACAATTGAAAAGGATTATTTAGAAAGAAAAAATGTGATATGTGAGTGTCCAATCTTTATAGTGTTGAATCGATAGTGTACCTTTGGCCACGATATGAAGTAGATATTGATTTATGTTCAAGCGATGCACGTCCATGATACAGCGTGATACGTGAATGAATTGTGAAATCTCTCTCACACGCATACATATCTCATTTCTCTGTGGGCATCGGAATCACACACTCACACTTCATGTATTTCTATCCCTCCGTCAAGGTTAGAATTCATGTTTCTACCCCGTCCTACAAGTCTCTCACATATAAACACACACGCTCTCTCTGTCGAACACGCCCACCCCTTTAATTCCGCCCACCCACCGCCACTAATGTCTCAAAGTATAATTATGTCTCTCACACATATGCCTGAGGTTAACTCGAGTTCCAGAACCATATGAATAGATACAATGGGATTCTAGCAGAGCACCTTTTGTTTCGAGATTTCGCTCTCTCTCACACACACACACGCGCGCGCGCGCGCGTAGACATTGTTTCTCGCTTCATTTTTTCCGGCACTTGCATGCGCACCATTTGTTTATCTCCGTGATGCTTTAAGTATGCCTCGCACACATGCTATCTACTTGTCCCTTGATATAGATATGTGTCACACAAACTCCTTCTCCCTACTAGCAAGATGCCCATGTGTTGCACGGAACATCAAGATGCATTTGTATGAGTAGTTTATCTTGTGGGAGAAAAGGATGAATGAGGGAAGGCCTTATTTGCAAATGTGGAGAGGGGTGTGGGTATGTTTTTGCAAAATTGCCATACTTTCCTTCCTATCCGTCGGATATAAGTTGGACGGCCTATATTGCAGGATGGCAGGCACACCCATCATAACTCTGTTTTTATAAGAGTAGAGATATCTAAGTGTCACTGCCCCCCCCCCAACACCAACACACACACACTTCCCAACACTGAAGGAGTAGGGTGGCACCTCGATCTTGATACTAATCTATCTAGTGGCTTCTCTCTCAAACACACACACTACCCGACACCGAAGGAGTGGGGTGGCACCTCGATCTTGATAGTAATCTATCTACTGCTTCTCTCTCAAACACACACACATACACACACACTCGCTAGTTGTGCCTCTTTGCCTACCGCGCACACTCTCAATACGTCTTTATCTCCCTCACCCCTCCCCACCCCCCACCCACCCCAACAATGACAGTAGAAGGGTGACAACTCGATCTGGTCTTAATCTGTCAATTGGTTTCTCTCTCAAACATTGTGTCTCTGTGCCTCGCTCAGACACACTCGATATGTCTTTCTCTCCATAGCCCCCTCGATATGTAGACTTCGCGCGCGCGCACAACTGTAGTGACGATGACGCTGAACCCAGTGTGCCTTGTTTTTACCGGCCTCATGTGATAGTTTTCACCCTGTATTCTGTTAATTAACAAGGCAACCTTTTCTTTGTTACTACTAGTGAATCTGAAATCATTCGGGGCAGACATAAAATATAATACTTCAACCCAATTATTGTAGTAACTATTTTAAAAGAAACTAGCTAGATGCCCGCGCGTTGCACGGAACATCAAGATGCATTTGTATGAGTAGTTTATCCTGTGAGAGAAAAGGACGAACAAGGGAAGGCCTTATTTGCAAACGTGGAGAGGGGTGTGGGTATCTTTTTGCAAAATTGCCATAGTTTCCTTCCTATCCGTTAGATATAAATCCAACGGCCTATATTCCAGGATGGCACGCACACCATCATCACCAACTCTGTTTTCTACTCCCTCCATTCCTAAATATTTGTCTTTTTAGAGATTTCAACAAGTGACTACATACAGAGCAAAATGAGTGACTCTACACTCTAAAATATGTCTACATACACATCCGTATGTGGTAGTCCATTTGAAATCTGAAAAAGACAAATATTTAGGAACGGAGGGAGTATAAGAGTAAACATGGAGATATATCTTCGGCATGGTCCACAACGAAAATGTGCTGGACTGGTTGGCGTCGGATGCTTGCAACGCGATGACCTGAGTTCGAATTTTGTCTTTAACTTTAGATTTTTATATTATATATTATTTAATATATACTTCTTTCGCTACTGTACTGACAGTGGAACCCACGGAGTACTTAGAATACAAGATTAAGGATGTACTTGTTTCTTTTTAACTTTCTGTATGAAGTTGTAGCCACCCTACAAGTCACGTGTACACTGTACATGCAATTAACTTTTATAGAGGGAGAATCATACACGCAATTAACTCAAATGGATTGGATGTGACTCTATTATTTCCGGCATAAGAGCATCTCCAACGGCAGCCGGCAAATTTCCTCCTGCTTCCTTTCGCGGAGGACGACATCAAACGCTAGCAGCATACATTTTCACAACTCTAACCAACCAGAGGAAATTCGTGCAAACACGTACTGATTTCATATAAGCATGAAGTATTTCGTATAAAAAAGTTGGATCTTCATATAAACATGATGGATTTCATTACATTTACATGAACTAAGCGGTGCTAATCCGGCTCTTGTGGTATAACTAATACTCCCTCCGTCCGGAAATACTTGTCCTAGAAATGGATGTATCTAGACTTATTTTAGTTACAGATACATCCAATTTATCCATTTTGAGAACAAATATTTCCGGACGGAGAGAGTACCTAATCTAAATGGCCGCCCGCGGATCCCTTTGTCTTCCTCATGTCCGGCAGACACTTGCCGGGTCGAAGAAGGTCCTCGGAAGAGACGAAGCAGCAAAGAAACCACCTGAATACGCAGTCGTCGCCTCGGCGTTGGCCTTCATAGGACACAAGTGGCGGCGGCCTCCTGTGTTCTACTTCTCCTTGATGATGGCGGCGGACACGGAGAAGCTGGCCCCCGACTCGTCGCTCTCCATGCACCCGGCTTCTGTCTCTGCCTGCATGGCGCTGTCGCAGGCACGGGAGGTGCGCCCACAGACACGGAAGGCCTTGCCACCGCAGACACTGGTGGCGCGGTACGATGCGGCAGTGACGACGCCCGTGCTGCCGTGCTCGCCGCCATGGCAGCATGGAGCAACTCGCCACTCCTCATCGAGCTGAACTGGAGCAGCGAGTTGCTGAACCACGCGCTGGCTTGGGGCGGAAACTGGCTCCGTCAGGCCAAGCGAGGTTGGTGAAGCACCGAGCGGCCTCGCCCGTATCCGGAGGGCTCGGTGGGCCACCCGGACGGGTAGTATGCCGGAGAATGGCTCCTCGGAATCCATCGCAAGAGTGGATAAAATGGTGAAGGAGGAGATGGGGGAGCGGCGGAGGGGTGCGATTCTTGCCTGCTGTCTGTCTGGCCTCGTTTAAATAGAGGGCAGACGGTAGGAGCTTGGCCAGCGTCTGGCCTCGTTTAAACTGAGGGCGGACGTGACGAGCTCGGTCGGCGTTGTGTTTAATTCCAACCCACTCATGAACGGACGTGTGGTCGGGGTAGCTTTCTCAGTTTGCATGCGGGTTTAACATAGGCGTTCGATGGAGGCGAGGAGGCGTGTTCAGCCGGGCGTGCAGCGGGCGGCGCAGTTCCCGATATAGATTTAATGTAGACGACGGACAGGGTAGCGGTTCTTGAAATGTTGAACGGCCAAGGATGCATCCTCCTTCAATTAGCATCATGAATACATGAGGGAAGTAATGGGAAGGAGGACTGGGAAAAGAGGCAGCATGATGTGAATGCAACGCAGTTTGCACTCATATAAAGGCGCCCTCCATTCCAATATATCTACCACATCGTACGCACCTAAGCATTTGCCTAATCACCTACACTAATCACAAAAGTGCTCACTCTAGACCCATGGCGGCGATGCGCACCAGCGGCCATCAGCTATGCCAGATCGTCCATGACGCCGGCCTGCGGCATGGCGCTAAGGATCGTATCCAGACGGTGTTGGCGACCGGCTGGTGGATGGCCGCCGTCGACGCCAACGACGACTCTCAGTTGGACCAGATGATCGTTGCCACCACCAACAAGTTCACCGTCGTCAAGAAGCTCGCGGATGACATCGCCTTACTCCTCTAGCCCGCGCGCCCGGGCTCCTTGTTGCCTGCCACCCTAATCGGCCTCCATGGACGGAACCTCTTTCAAGCACTGGTGGCCCTGCGACTGCCCGTCAACACCATGAAGAATGTCCACCTGGAGGTCGCACTCGCCGCGAGGCGCCTCGCCCTGCAAGAATTCATCGACCTACACATCCATGTGTACGAGCAAATCATGTACATAGGTGTCTACGAGGCCAGTGAGGACGCTACGACGTTGGCCTTCCTCAACTGGCTGGAAACCTTGTATGCCTTGCTGAGAAGCACCTTGACCTCGCCACAAAATCCGCCGCTCCTTAGCCGCCGGTCGGTGGCCCGGCGCACTGAGTTGAGGAGGAGGAGGTCGTACGTTGATGGATGCATCTTTCTTCTTGCCTCTTGTAACCACCACTGCGATCGCATCATCGTGGCCTTAATTCTTATTATGCTATTGCATTCTTGTTCCAGTCAATACAGACATGTGCGATCCCTTTGCTTAATTATATGCATCACTGTAACTAGTACTCCATCCGTCAATTTATAAGTTGTGCTTACCTTTTCCATCAACTTCGTGCAACGCATGGGCATCTTGCTAGAAACACTAGAACATGTCAGACCGCATGTGACCAAACCGATCATGCGCCAACCTAGCTACTACCCTGCTTATCTGGCGGAAATAGCCCGGCCCTAGCGTTTCCAATCGTTATTTCTATCTATCGATCGTGCCAAGGAGCAGAACCAAATGTTACAATTTATACATGTTTCTCTACTCCTACTCCTATAAAAGACTTAGTTGGTGATGGTGGTTGTCGGTGTACAAAAGAAGGGGCGCACCTTTGTACCCCTTTCCCTGTGCACGGACAGTCGGAGCCGCGCCCACGGCCACATTGAGCATAACAGGGGAGGTGAACCAAGGTAAAACCGAAGCCCAAGACAGCCAGAGCAACGCCAAGGCCAAGAACACAAAGAAGTAGAAGGACGAAGTAGGCTCCCCCGGCAAGACCCTTGCCAGGGCAGCCTCAACAGCCCCGACAAGACCCTTGCCGGGGCGGCTCGCCCACACCAGCGGAGTGAGCCACCCTCGAGCCCACGGGTTCCAACTCAACCAACCACGTTGGAACTAGGGCTCGGGAGGCACCTCCATGGTGGCATGCAGATCTTTGTCAAGACCAAGGAACATTCAAGATCAAATGAGGATTAAAAGACAACAGTCCTCGGCAAGATCCTTGTCGAGGAGAGCCACAAGACCCCCGGCAAGATCCTTGCCGGGGACGACAGCGTGCCACGGCGAGACCCTTGCCGGGCCACCCGGCAAGGCCCTCACCGAGGACGCCAGCAGGGCCACTGCCAGGCACGCACCAGCCAAGTCTCCACCGCCGTTCGCATGTAGCTGCCAGCTCAACCTGCTGGGCTGGCACCTGCGTGGCAACATGCAGCTTCCAGGCCAGATTGGCAAGCGCCTGCGTGGCGGCATGCAGATCTTCGTGAAGACCCTACCACCGCGCCACCTCAGCTGCCTGCCTGCCTACATGGCGCCGCATGCATCGCTGGCCAGGGCACGTGTTGAAGCGAGGAGGAGCGGCGACGGACGGGACGGGCCTCGCTCCCGTCCCCGATAAAGCTAGGGGACACCTCAGCGGCGCATTAAATGCGTCTTGTCCTATAATATGAACAATAAGCTCGTAGCACTGTACGCCTTTCCACCTCCTGTGTGCCACTGTGGCAGCCCCTTTCGACTATAAAAGGAGGCCCATGGCGTACTGGAGAAGGATTCGGCTCAAGGGCTCAAGAACACTCAATACATCCACCAAAGTAGGACTAGGGTTTTACGCATCCTCGCGGCCCGAACCTGGGTAAACGATCCTTGTGCTGATTACTAATCCCGGTCTTCTCGCAACCCTGCGCCCCGACAACCGTAGTAGGGATTCTTGTGATCCCATAGGTGTCTTTCCACACCGACATCTTTGGCGCGCCAGGTAGAGGCGCAATTGTGAGAATCTGGTCCAGTAGTTGGTCTAGCAGTTCTTCATCGCTGTGGCTTCTAAAGAAGAAGACGGCCAGGAGAAAACGGCGCCGCCTGCGCGCGCGAAGGACGCCAGCGCGGCAACAGAAAAGCTAAGTCATTCAGAGCCTTGAGTTATTTCCTTTTGTATATAAGGTTATCGTCCTCGGAGATCCTACCTATGTATGGGAAGCCTGCACGCAAAGGGGCCCTCCCGCGATTGGCAACGCCCTTGTTCTGTTTCGAGTCCGCTCAACAGCTCAAGCGGCCACGTCAAGAGTGGCGGGGTAGCCTTCTGCACCTGGCAACGCTCTCGATTCTGACTCGAGTCAAGCTCGACAGTTCGGGCGGCCGCGTTAAGGGCGGTAAGGTGGTTCGCCCGGCAGCAAGCACACCCGGTAGGCCAATGGGGATCCGTCCCCAAGACGCCGCCCTGGGTTTACGCGCCGGCAGGCCTACCCAGTTACGTAGGGTGGAAATACAAAGGAAAATCGAACAGGAAAATAATATGCATAATATCAAAGTACTGCAGAAGTTATATTACATCGCTTGTTGCCGTAGTTCTAACTAAAGATAAAAATCGTCTTGGTTGTGAACTTGCAGCAACGAAAAGAAATGGGGTGCCTAATCCCGGCGCTGGCCCTCCACCCTCAGAATTCCGCCGACACCGCTGATGACAGGCTTGATGCACTCCCTGAGCGGCGCGAGGTCAGTATCCTCCGGCAAGCTCTCCAGCGCGGCGTCGAAGTCGAGGTCGGGGTACCAGTACGCCACCTTGGTGAGATCCTTGGTCATGGCGCCCTGGCAAAGCCTCCGGGCCTCGTCGGCCAGCGAGGCCACCCGGTTGGCACGAAGCCGCTCCAAAGCACCGACGACCTTCTCAAAGAACAGGGTCAGACTGCAGTGGGCACTCACACTCCGCTCCGAGGCGTACCTCACGTCCGGCATCCCCATGGTGGCCAGCTGCGCGGCGGCCTGGTTGGCGACGGTGGCGAGGCGATCGAGCCAGCGGTTCTCGCCCTCCACATGCTCCTTGAAGTTGAGGGCCTCGTTCTTCCGCAGCTGCTTCTCGGTCTCCAGGTTTTTGGTCAGGGTCCCTTCCCGGGCCCTGGCCTCTGACAACATCTTCTCGAGACCCTCCAGCTTCAGCTTGAGGTCTTTGATAGAGTTGTTGGCCTCGGATAGCTCCCCGGCCCTGCTGACGGCCGCGCCCTACGCCTCCGTCAAGGCGCTGTTGAGCGTGTCCTTCTCCTGGGACAGCTTCAGGGCCTGCTCCTTCAGCTCGTCCCACTCCACCTCCAGCTCCTTCACCTTGCCGGCATGAACCAGAGCCTGGGCATCGAGTGTCTCTTTGTGCCTCTACTCCAACTCTTGGGTCCGCTGCGCGGCAAGTTTCTCCACCTCTTTGTCCTTGGCGCGGAGTTTGGCGTCGAGGTCCGCCTCGCGCTTGGCGAGGTCCTCCTCCTGGGAGTTCAGCAAGGCCTGGTGCTGGGTCCGGGCGGCCTCGGCTCCGCGGCCAAGCCCTCCGCCATCTCCTGGGCCTTCTCGATGTTGGCCAGCTTCATGGTGAGCTCCACATCACGCTTGGCCAGCTCGCCCTGGGCGGCCTTCAGCTCCTCGTGAGCCTGGCGGAACCATTCCTGCATCTCGGCGACGCGCTTCTGGAGGTCCGCCTCCGCCTTATTCGCCACTGCCATCCTGGACTTAGCCTTGTCCAGGCGGGCGCGGTGGAGCGCCTGGAGCTTCCGGAAGCTGGCGCCCATGGCGTGGAGGAGCCGCTCTTCCTGGGAGCCGTCGGCACCAACACTCGGCTCGTCAACGATCTCAAGCCCGGCGGCAGCGAGCACCTCGTCATCAAACACCTCCCCCTCGACGGGAGCCCTAGTGCTCGACGCGCCTGGGAGGTGGACGAAGAGATCATCGCTCACCTTCAGGTACCTGCCGGAGCCAGAGGCAGCGGAGGAGGAAGGCTGGTCATCGACCACCTCCTCCTTGGCAGCGGCCTTGTCAGCCTCTCCGGCAGGCCCCTTGCCGGGCTCCCCGGTAGGCCCTTCGGCGGCGTCCTCCACAGCACCACTGGCATTTTCCTTGGCGGTGATCTTCTCGGCCTCCGCCGCGGCATCTTTGGCCACGTCCTCGATGACGGTGTCCAGGTCCTCCCGGTCCGCCGAGAGAGGATCTGGATATCAAGAAGAGGGTGAGATAGAGCCAAGATCAAAGATTCAAAAGGAAGAGAAAAAGCAGGGACTAAAGGCCACAGACTTACCAGTGCCAGGCTGGGAAGCAGAAGTCCCCTCCCCGCCAACATCTGGCGCCGAGGCGAAGCCACCAGCGCCCAAGTTCTCCTCCTCCTCCATGTGTGCGGGCTCGGTGCTTGGCGCCCTTGCCGGGGACGCCCCTCGGGGGGCATTGTGGTTGATGGGGGCGGCATGGTGGGAGTAGCCCTCTGTGGCTCCTCCCGCTGCTGCTCTCCTCCTGCATACGTGACAAGGTCAGCGCCAAAGTATCATACCCCTGACACATGTTGACGAGGAGTGAGCGGTGAACTTACGCTGGGGGCTGCGCCGGGGGCTGCTGTCCGGGCTGCTCAACACCACCAGCAGCACCCTTGAAGCACCAGCCGGGGGCTGGCCACCCGCCGAGGCCCTGTCCCTCTTTACCCTTTGGGCCAGCATCTCCGCGTCCCTGCAAGGATGAAAATAAGTCAAGACATGCTGCACAGACTGAGGAAACAGAGATGGCGAAGAGGGGCAAGTTGCTTACTCGACGTTCATCTCCTCCTCTGTTGCCTTCCTCTTCCTCCTTGGGCTGAGGGACCCAAAATCAAAGGTGACCCCCGCGTCAATGTATGCCGGGGGAGGGGAAGGAGGTGGCGTCCGAATGCGCTTTGCCGAGGAAGAAGCAGATGCCTTCTCCTTCGCCGCTGCGGCCGTTGCACTTTCTTCGACGCCGCGGCCCTCGTGTGGCGTGCGGACATCTCTTGGGCCTGCCGCAGCTGTGCGGCCTTGCCAGGCCGGACGGGCTTGCCGGAGGTGGCCCACCGTAGGACCCGTCCTCTCCCCGTGGAGGGAGGATCGACGGCCATGACCTCCTCCTCCTCCTCGGCCTCTTCCTCCGACGACTCGTCGGCCGCGTCTTCGACAGGAGGAGCCCCGGTGCCGGCACTGCTGGCCTCCCCAGCGGCCTCCGCCCACCGGGCGAGCTCCTCCTCCGCGGCCGCCACGACCTTGTCCTCCATGCCACCAACAGTGTCGGCCTCCTCGACAAGCTGTGCCTCCATCACCCTGGCAGCAATGTAGTCCAGCTCCGCCTGGGTGGTGTCCTGGATGAGCCGCGGCTCGTCAGTGACATACCCCTCGTGCAGGGTGTCGAAGAACTGCTGCACCTGGATGTCCTCCGGCTCGACCCAGCTCGGGTCAGGGCCGTGCGCGTTGCAGTCCGGCATCATGGCAATGATGTCGGTCCAACGCGAGTTATTGCTCAGCGGGACCACTCCTGCCGGCAACTTGAACAAGGGCCCCTTGACGACCTTCCCG
Source organism: Aegilops tauschii subsp. strangulata (assembly GCF_002575655.3). Lineage (NCBI taxonomy): Eukaryota > Viridiplantae > Streptophyta > Magnoliopsida > Poales > Poaceae > Aegilops > Aegilops tauschii. The sequence continues at coordinate 176,316,923 of NC_053039.3, forward strand.
GCCTTCGCGGCGGCCCTCGCGACCTTGCCGGTTCGCTCGACCTTGCTGTTGCGGCCCACATCGACCTGGAAAATCCGCTGGCAGAAGTGGGCATGCCCCATCACTGTGAAGTTGTGGTCGAGGCCGGGGCGAAGCCGCATGATGTCGGCAGCGTTCGTGAAGAGCCAGGCCGGCCTCCCCTTGTTGTGCAGTGGAGCGATCCGGCGGCGGATGAAGTCCGCCCCGATCATCTCAAGGGTGAGCCCGGCCTCGGTGAGCCGAAGGATCCTGGTGGTGGCGATCGTGAGCTTCTCGTCGTCGGCATCGACGTCGCTCCAATCGCTTCTGCGGACCGGCGGCGCCCGACGAACTTCGCAGAACGCCGGCGGGTCCTTCTCTTCAATCCAGCACCACCGGCCCTGCCACTCTTCCCACTTCTCCTTCATGGCGCCATCCGGGTACGCTCCCTTGGACCTTGGGATCTAGGTGATGCAACCGGAGATGGCACCCCCCGTTTGAATCTCAGGGAAGAAGTAGTGGAGGAAAAGCGCCATGTTGGGGTGCACCCCGGCGAAACCTTCGCAGAGGTGCGTGAAAAGAGCCATGCATGCCCCAGCATTTGGGGTGAAATCCAAGAGGCGGAAGCCAAAGGTGTGCATGATGTCGCTGAAGAAGTCGGAGACGGGAGGACAAAGCCCACAGGAGAAGTAATCAATGAAGAAAGGGTACCGATTTGGGGCAGCCTCGGCGCAGTTGGCGGGGATGACGCGCGTGGCTGGATGCCCCGTGTTCTCTCCCCTCCCCCCCCCCCCCCCCCCCGTCTTGACCCCCCACGGGGGTTTGAAGGCCTCCCGGAGCTCGAACACGTCGACCGTCAAAGGGAAGTAGGCGAGTTGCATCCTCTGCACCGCCAGCGCGCTCTCCGGCGGCTCCGCCGCTCCGGCGTCCTTGGCCACTCCCTTGCCCTTGGTGGATTTGGGCGCCATGGCGGCTAGGGGGAGCAAGAGACAGAAGGCGGCGGAGATACGGCGACGGTGAGCAAGAACGAAGCTTAGGGAGGAAGGAGAAGGGGCGGCGGCTCTGAGATTGGAAGAAGGCACGGAAGGGGTAAAGTGAGCAGCGCGCCCGCGGTTATTCCTTTTTACGGGGAAGGCAACAGACGGAAAATTACCGCGGTAAAAACTGCCCCTCCTGCCCGCGCACCATTTTGGGCCTGGCCCAACAACGTGTCGCGCTTATGTGTGGCCCAGGCCCGGGGGCTCCTGTCGGTGTACAAAAGAAGGGGCGCACCTTTGTACCCCTTTACCTGTGCACGGACAGTCGGAGCCGCGCCCACGGCCACACCGAGCATAACATGGGAGGTGAACCGAGGTAAAACCGAAGCCCAAGATAGCCAGAGCAACGCCAAGGCCAAGAACACAAAGAAGCAGAAGGACGAAGCAGGCTCCCCCGGCAAGACCCTTGCCGGGGCGGCTCGCCCACACCAGCGGAGTGAGCCACCCTCGAGCCCACGGGTTCCAACTCAACCAACCACGTTGGAACTAGGGCTCGGGAGGCACCTCCATGGTGGCACGCAGATCTTTGTCAAGACCAAGGAACATTCAAGATCAGATGAGGATTAAAAGACAATGGTCCTCGGCAAGATCCTTGCCGAGGAGAGCCACAAGACCCCCGGCAAGATCCTTGTCGGGGACGACAGCGCGCCACGGCGAGACCCTTGCGGGGCCACCCCGGCAAGGCCCTCACCGAGCACGCCAGCAGGGCCACTGCCAGGCCCGCACCAACCAAGTCTCCACCGCCGTTCGCATGCAGCTGCCAGCTCAACCAGCTGGGCCGGCACCTGCGTGGCAACATGCAGCTTCCAGGCCAAATTGGCAAGCGCCTGCATGGCGGCATGCAGATCTTCATGAAGACCCTACCACCGCGCCACCTCAGCTGCCTGCCTGCCTACATGGCACCGCATGCATCGCTGGCCAGGGCGCGTGTCGAAGCGAGGAGGAGCGGTGACGGACGGGACGGGCCTCGCTCCCGTCCCCGATAAAGCTAGGGGACACCTTAGCGGCGCATTAAATGCGTCTTGTCCTGTAATATGAGCGATAAGCTCGTAGCACTGTACGCCTTTCCACCTCCTGTGTGCCACTGTGGCAGCCCCTTTCAACTATAAAAAGAGGCCCATGGCGTACTGGAGAAGGATTCGGCTCCTTGGAACTACTCAGCCACCGTAGCTAGTTCAAGGGCTCAAGAACACTAAATACATCCACCGAAGCAGGACTAGGGTTTTACGCATCCTCGCGGCCCGAACCTGGGTAAATGATCCTTGTGCTGATTACTAATCCTGCTCTTCTCGCAACCCTGCGCCCCGGCAACCGTAGTAGGGATTCTTGTGATCCCATAGGTGTCGTTCTACACCGACAGTGGTGTGTCTGCCATTCGTAGTTTCTGACCATTAGATCTACATCTAACGGTTGTGAGGTAAGTTGTGGCATTTTTGCAACAATAGCCCACTTCTCTGCTCCAATTTGCAGAAAACCCCTCATTATCTTGAAAGTAACCACATCCCTCCCTCACCTCATCAAAACATCCTGAGAAATATATTTTGAGTGAAAAGTAATATATTTTTAGTGGTATATATGTATATCAAAACAAGAGTGATTTCTTTCAAGTTTGTGAACAAGTACCAATATTCTACTACTTTGGATCCGTCGCAACGCACGGGCACATTGCTAGTAAAAGGAGAAGGCCTGTCGCGTTTGCCTCGCACCCCCGCACGCTCGGGAATCGGGAGTACTCCACGGCCCGTCCGGCACGCCACATATCTAGGGAAGGCGTGTTGACTAGCATTTTCACTTTCATGTGGGACCGCAGTTGAGAAAACCGACTATTGGCAAACCACACCCCGCCTGTCGCGTTGGAAAACAGGAACAAGGGGAAGATCTAGCTGTAGCACGGAAGCCAAGAAATTTGGTGTCAGATGGGGCTTGTTGATAGAGTAGGAGCATACTCAGATAGGAAAGGTTAGAGAAAAATAAATAGATAATGTGTTTAGAGTGCACTCCACTAAATAGATATACTTTGGATCCATTGCAACGCACGGGCCGGCACATTGGTAGTCGTAAGAAACAAATTCCGGGTTTGGCACGAGCTCATACTGCGGGAGCACCACAAGGCCTGCCGCAAGAGTTACATTTCCCTCTCGGGGCCCACGGGACTGAGCTTCAATGGCTTAGTGCACCGGCCTATGAGTCAATGACATGTGGACCTTAAATGCGGCTGGCCCACATGTCATTCTCATGGTGGTGGCGTGGTTCACGACTTACTCATTCGAGATGAACCAGCCGGTGGTGGCGTGGCCGTGGCGAGGGTGCCACAGCTGGGCGTTGGGGCATTACGATCCGTAGATGATCACACCGGCGGGTACTGCGTGTAGTATAGAAGTACTCCAGCTGAGCATTGATGCCCGGGACAAAATGTGTCACAGCCGCTGGATGAAAATTCGATGGTGCGGGAGTACGGATCGAAGCACAAGAGCGGAGCAGGCAAACAGCGTCCAATCGGGTGTGGCTGTGGTAGAAACTTGATGGTCACCGCAGTTCAGCTGGCCTGCATGTCATGCATACAAAGGCAGAGGAGCGGTGGGGCCGAGAGGGATGAGGTGCATGTCGGGGGACGTCGTGTCGTGGGTTGGAGCGGCATCGTGGGAATCGTGTGTGGCAGTGGTAGAAACGTGATGGTCGCCATTGTTCAACTTCCATGGACAGGCAGTCATATCTGCTGACACATGCATTGCATACAGCTCACTGCAAGGAGCAGTAGTAGAGAAAACTTTTTCCAAAGATACCATTTTTCCGATAAAATTCTCGAGATATCATTAGTTTTTTCACATGGGATTACTCCTTCAAGGGTCAATCACAACAGGTGTTTTGTAAAAAAAATGCATCTTGATGTTCCCTGCAATGCACGGGCATCTTGCTAGTTATAGAAGAAGCACACACGGGCATCTTGCTGCAGGGTGTGCCACCGACCCAAACTCAATTTTTTCAGACTCTTAGGTGCACCGGATGCCGTGCCACGCTACAAAATGTAAAAAAGGCAGCTCCATTTTTTAAACATGTTATCTTCAAACCAGCCACACGTGTCCCTCACCTCATCAAAACAGCTCGAGGAATATATTTTGAGTGAAGCATGATTTATTTTTACTGATATATGTATATGAAAACTAGAGTGTTTATATTTCAAGCACGTGAACAAGTATTATTCTACTACTTTGGCTCCATTGCAACGCACGGGCCAGCACATTGGTAGTAGTAGTCTCTATCTCTACTCTTATAAAAAATAGAGTTGTTGATGATGGTGTGCCTGCCATTCTGCAGTATAGGTCGTCTCATTTATATCTGACGAATAGGAAGGAAACTATGGCAATTTTCCAAAAAGATACCCACACCCCTCTCCACATTTGCAAATAAGGCCTTCCCTCGTTCATTCTTTTCTCCCACAAGATAAACTACTCATACAAATGCATCTTGATGTTCCGTGCAACGCACGACCATCTTGCTAGTCTACTACTTCTTATAAAAAACAGAGTTGGTGATGATGGTATGCCTGCCATCCTGCAATATAGGCCGTCCGATTTATATCTGACGGATAGGAAGAAAACTATGGCAATTTTGCAAAAACATACCCACACCCCTCTCCACATTTGCAAATAAGGCCTTCCCTCGTTTATCCTTTTCTCTCACAAGATCAACTACTCATACAAATGCATCTTGATGTTACGTGCAACGCACGAGGATGTTTCCTTGCAGGTCTCTCCAGCGCAGCGTGGCCGTAGTTGCAAGTTGACGCCCCTTGAGATGTCGACGTTGAGGGGCACTCGGATTTTGTCCGATGGGCAGGTAAGTGATGAGTTTGATCACGTAGTAAATGCATTCTAAAGACTACTTCCATGTCCATTTCCTAATTCTCAACCTGCCCACTGTTTCACAGGTTAAGCTCGGTGCCAGTGGAGATTGGCTTGCATATGTACGGGAGGATACCAACATCAATTTGCACAACATTTACAATGGTGACACCGTTCCCGTAGAACCTTTGTCCAACATTGGGATCAGCCATGCAACGGGCCACCGCCTGAATTAGTACGATGGAACCATGGTGAGATTGAAGAAGATAGCAATCATGGAAGCCCCGATAAGGTCGACCGCCAACCAAAATTACACTCGCATCACGGTGTTCGACATCGCGATTGCTTTCACGAACCTTGCACATGGGGGTCAAAGGTGGACCATGCTATCTGCGGCCGATTTGTTGCCGTACGAGTACGAAGACGTTGTGCTCCTTTCTAACCGCATCTTCGCAGTGACAAACTAGGGGACTTGTTTCATATGGGACACATCCTATGTTATGCTCCCTCTCATCCAGTTTATTTGTTTTGAATTTTTTCGTTTTATAAGTTTCAAATTCAAATTTAGAGCTCCCCATCACATGTTGAGATTACAATGTCCATTAAATTGTTGCGTGCATGTACTAGTAAGAAACAAATCTCGAGTTCGGCACAAGTTCGTGCAGCGGTAGCACCACAAGGCCTGGCGCGGGAGTTACATTTCCCTCTCGGGGCCCTCGGGACTGAGCTTCAACGCCTTACTACACCTGCCTTTGAGTCAATAACATGTGGACCCGATAGGTGGCTGGTCCACATGTAATGCTGTAACGCCCACGATGCGGCTATATCTCCCACGTGTCGAGGCACGACTTAGAGGCATAACCGCATTGTGGTTTTGTCGCAAGAAGGGTCATCTTCACACAATCCCATGTAATGAACAAGAATGGGATAACGAGAGTTGGCTTACAATCGCCACTTCACACAATACATAAATATAATCCATACATCATCCAAAATACACACATAGACCGACTACTGTCAAGATCCAAATGAAAATAAGATAACCCCAAATGCTAGATCCCCGATCGTCCCAACTGGGCTCCACTACTGATCATCAGGAAAAGAAACATAGTAATGACCACGTTCCTCATCGAACTCCCACTTGAGGTCGATTGCGACATCTGCACTGGCATTGTCGGCACCTGCAACTGTTTTGGTAGAATCTGTGAGTCACGAGGACTCAGCAATCTCACACCCGCGAGATCAAGACTATTTAAGCTTATGTGAAAGGATGGTGAAGTGAGGTGAAGCTGCAGCAGGCACGAAGCATATATGGTGGCTAACATACGCAAAAGAGAGCGAGAAGAGAAGCAACAGAACGGTCGTCAACTAGTAATGACCAAGAAGTGATCCTGAACTCCTACTTACGTCATTCATAACTCAAACCGTGTTCACTTCCCGGACTCCGCCGAGAAGAGACCATCACGGCTACACACGCGGTTGATGTATTATAATTAAATCAAGTGACAAGTTCTCTACAACCGGACATTAACAAATTCCCATCTGCCTCATAACCGCGGGCACGGCTTTCGAAAGATAATACCCTGCAGGGGTGTCCCAACTTAGCCCATCATAAGCTCTCACGGTCGACGAAGGATAAACCTTCTCCCAGGAAGACCCGATCAGTCTCGGAATCCCGGTTTACAAGACATTTCGACAATGGTAAAACAAGACCAGCAAAGTCACCCGAATGTGCCGACAAATCCCGATAGGAGCTGCACATATCTCGTTCTTAGGGCACACCGGATTGTCCAAGGTTCCGATAGGCGAGCCCAGAGTTGCCCCTGGCGGCCACCGGGGACTGACAGGTTGGACCAATACTCAGAGGAGCACTGGCCCGGGGGTTTAAATAAAGATAACCCTCGGGCTCGCGAAAACCCGGGGGAAAAGGCTTAGGTGGCAAATGGTAAAACCAAGGTTGGGCCTTGCTGGAGGAGTTTTATTCAAAGCGAACTGTCAAGGGGGTCCCATAAATCACCCAACCGCATAAGGAACGGAAACTCAAGGAACATAATACCGGTATGACAGAAAACTAGGGCGGCAAGAGTGGAACAAAGCACCTGGCATAAGGCCGAGCCTTCCACCCTTTACCAAATATATAGATGCATTAGTTAAATAAGAGATATGGTGATATCCCAAAATATCCATGTTCCAACATGGAACCAACTTCAACTTCACCTGCAACTAGCAACGCTATAAGAAGGGCTGAGCAAAAGCGGTAACTTAGCCAAACAACGGTTTGCTAGGAAAAGATGGTTAGGGGCTGACATGGCAATATGGGAGGCATGATATATCAAGTGGTAGGTAGCGCAGCATGGCAATAGAACGAACAACTAGCAAAGTAAAGATAGAAGTGATTTCGAGGGTGTGGTCATCTTGCCTGCAAGGTTCTCAGAGTTGTCGAAAGCTTGATCCTCGTAAGCATACTCAACAGGTTCCTCGTTCACGAACTCGTCTCCCGGCTCTACCCAAACAAGAACACAAGCAAACGGAACCACAATCAACCACGGGAAATGCACAAGCACCATGATGCAAAACATGTATGATATGCGAGATGTGGTATGCGATGCATATGCGTGCTCCGGAAGCAAAATGATGAAAAAGGCAGTAACTTGGCAAACCAAGCATGCCTCTAGAAAGATGAGATGATTTCGGTCGAAATCGATATAAAGATTACCGGAAACGGATGCACGGTTTGCAAATGGCAAGCAAAACAAGAATGACACGAATCTGCGTTTAACAGCATGATACCACATATAATGCAACAAGTATCAATGCTACAGCACTCCAACGTAGCAACAAAGCATATGACAGTAATCTACAGGAGATGCTTGACAAAATACGAACACTGAGCTACGGCTAGATCACAACATAACAGGTTCAAACAAGCATGGCAAAAGTGCAAAAGATAACAGGTTCACAGACTTGGTGAAATTACTGGACATGCCTGAAACAGCATCAGGTAGCAATGTTCAGAGCACGAAATCGACATGCTATAGGAACTTACATATAAAACAAGGCAATACAGTATTCTACTAAATGCATATGACAAAAGTCCCTTAATGACCATAAGCCAAAAAGGACCAGAAGATATGATGGCAACCATGTAAACATAGCAAGTTTCGTTAACAGGTTACAGACTTGGCAGAAAACAGAGAATGACAGAAACAATAATATGAAGGCATCTTGGTGAGCTTGATGCACTCACCACAAAACAATGCATGACAAAACAAGCATACCTACAGCAAGCTGGCATGTTTATGAAGCTATCCATGGCAAGAGCATGTACATAGCATGTATGTATCAACTACAACAAACTTGGGAAAATTGAATAACACGTAAACAATCTGCCAGAAATATTTTATAGCAAAAGTAGAGCAAGATTGAGTCATGCTATGGCACTCCATAATTGCAAACAAGGGCATGAATGGAACCAATACAACAATATCTACAAAACATCCTTACTGAACATCTCCAAAAGGAGCATAGATCTCTCTATAGACACATGGATACATAGCAACAAAATAACAGCAGACAAAGACTTAGTAAATTTACGAAGTCCCTGAAATCAGAAACATTACGGAGCCTAGTTTGCATGCTTGTGCTAGTCACCACAGAGATCACCAAAATACATGGCATACACCTCTGTAAATATGGCATGGCATACAACAAAACGCATGTAGAGCTCATACTCATAAGATGCACAGATTAAATGCAACTAAAATAACAAATCACCAAGTTCTGATAAGTAACAGCAGATAACAGCAACTAGCACTCTTGCACTAGAGATTTGGGCATCAAGATGGACTCAAATGAACATGGTGCAATGGAACAAAATGAAGAGCATCTCGAGACGAACAATTCGATATATAAAACGCACGAAACGGAGCTATATGCGGAGAGTTATGATGCGAAGAACAGGGGCATATACTGTAAAATGCAAAGGACTTAGAGAAAAATGGGGGAGGGGAAAGTCAACCGTCGGGGTCGATTGGATCTGGCCGGGGCTCGGACTCGTCGGGGCGGCCGGAGGTTCGCCGGAGTGGAGGAGAGCGCGGCGGCCAGAGGAGAGGAGGAAGAGGCGCCGGGTCGGGGAAGGAGGCGAGGACGGGGAGGCGGCGGCGACCGGCGTCGAGGGCGGCGGCCTCGGGGCGCGGCGGCGGCGTTGGTGACGGCGAGGCGGCGGCGCCGGCGCAGGAGGCGAGGCGGCGGGCGGAGGCGAGGTGCAGCGGCGGCGCACGGGAGCGGGGAAGGCGCACGGGAGCAGAGGCGCGCGGGCTCGGGGGCCAGCCACGGGCCCGGCGGGCCGGCGGCGCGCGCGGCGGTGGGGCGCCACGTGGCAGCGCATGGGTGGCTGGAGGCGGCGGCGGCTTCGTCCGGCACGGTACGGACACGTCCGGCGGCGCCGGAGGCGATTTTTAGGGTTTTGGACAGCGAATGTATTCGGAGGGGGAGGTGTATATAGGTAGAGGGAGCTAGGAGACTTCAAATGGAGTGCGGTTTTCGCCCACACGATCGTGATCGAACGACCTAGAGCATGGAAGTGACTTAGAGGGGTTTTGGGCTGTTTGAAAGGGGGGGTTTTCTGCAACACACAAACGGACTTTGCGGTTACCCGGTTAACCGTTGGAGTACCAAACGACCTCCAAATGGAACAAAACTTGACCGGTGGTATACCAAGGCCACTTGGCAAGCCTCGGTCCATTCCGAGAACGTTCAACACCCACTCACGAAATGAAACAAGAGGGGTGCGCCGGAGGAGGTGGGAGTGCCGGATTGCAAAACGGACAACGGGGAAAATGCTCGGATGCATGAGACGAACACGTATGCAAATGCAATGCACATGATGACATGATATGAGATGCATGACATGAACAAAAATATAAAACAAAAAACAAAACCCGACCACGAAGGAAATATCATAACACATGGCCGAAAATGGCAAGAGTTGGAGTCACAAATATGGAAAGTTACATCAGGGGTGTTACAAATGCTCTCAAAGGCAGAGGGGCAGTGGGGCCGAGAGGGTGAGCTGCAGGTCAGGGGACGTGTGGTGTCATGGGTTCGAGCGGCGTCGTGGGAATCGCGTGTGGCTGTCGTAGAAACTTGATGCTCTCCACATTTCAGGTGGCCCACATGTCATGCAAACAAAGGCAGAGGGGCGGTGCGGCCGAGAGGGGTGAGGCAGACGTCGGGGGACGTGGTGCCGTGGGTTGGAGTGGCATCGTGGGATTCACGAGTGGCAGTGGATGAAACGTGATGGTAGCCATAGTTGAACTTCCATGGACAAGCTGTCATGTCTACGGACACATGCATTGCATACTGATCACTGGAAGGAGTAGTAGAGAAAGCTAGGCGGATAAATAGTTCCTTATAGTCAAGCGGACCCATGCTACTACTTGTTCCGAAGACATGCACACCAATGAAATAGTCCATCTATATCAATATACACAAAGAGGAAATATATTTTTACAAGAGAGGAAACAATTCATCCATCCATAATGCCTGCTGCTGGTACAGCTTCTTCTTCTTCTTCTCATTTTCTATGGGAGACGGCTTCGCAACAAGCTCTCTGGACCTTGCAGCTATCTCCAAACTCACACGGGCATCGAGGGCAGCATATTTTATCCGCTCGTACATCAAGGGATAATTTTCCCATCCAGACGACCTTAATGCCAGCGTCTCGTCACCCTTCTGAAGATTTGTTCCAAGCACAAAACTTGCTACGTCGAATAGGGACGGTGTCGGTTTATCACAATCTTCTACAGGAATTTTTTTTTGGTTTGTACGTCACGATGATTTTCAAATCAAGGTTGTACGGCTCCAACTTCTGTTTGTCCCCTACGATGGCTGCCCCACAGAAGTATATGTCCTCTCAATACAAGAAATCATGGAGGTCACCTGGTATGGATGGCGCGTGTATGATGTGGTACACCAAAACATCATCTTCGAGGCACAGCTGAAGGACGGCGACGCATTGGATCTTCCCAATGGCACGCTCCGTGTACTCTGCGTCGAGACCGATGACCTTCATCTCCACCTTTTGGAGGGATTGGATACATTTTTTATCAACTTCCGAACAACCCTTGGGTGGTCGGTGACGGTGGCAACTATGCTCAATGAGCCTTCGACGAGGACATGTTGGACGCTAAAAACCTGCATCTCGATCTCTTTCGCCATTTGGAACCGCTAGACCGGAGGGCTGTGGTTTGGAGAATTAGGATTAGATGGCTAGTCTAACTTAAGAATATGATTATTTAAAGGGGCTTCGGAATTACTCCAGGAGTATGTGAAGAGGATAAAACAATGTGAATGCAGTGTGGTTTGGATGCAAATGAAGATGAAGGAGAGGTGAAGAAGCCGAAGAAAATTGGTTCCCAATGGAGAAGTAAATGGGAGAAGTGGCCTGCAGGCAGTTGATTAGACGGCTAGGTAGACTAAACGAAAAGGCTATGCGGGTAGACTGAGGAGTGGTACCTATCCGTGTACGTGCCCATCCTTCTAGCGCTACATGTGCCACTGGCTAGTTGAGGTCACTCTTTCGAATCATCGTGGTGAGACATTTTATGATTCCTTTTTATTTCTGCACCCCTCCTGACAGGTGGGACCTATGCAAACGGATAAAAAATGTGTCGTAGCTGGTTCGGATGGATATTGGCGCGTGCGTGGGAGACACAACATTCTCTAGTTAAGGAATATGCGGTTATCCTCAAAAAAGAAAAAGCCTTTTTCGCGCTTCCGCATGCATGAGAATTTGGTTCTACTCACAATATGGATGATACCTGGAGGATGAAGTGAACCCAGAGGCATGCTAGCACGGGAGACCTATTTCCGCTATATAGTACTACTCATGTTCCTACTACTCCTACTAGTAGTAGTACAACTATGGTACACTTGATGGTCAAAATATTATTCATCCGGTCCTCATAGTGAAGTGCCAAGACCCTGTGCCCGAGGTGACACTAGTCCAGGCGGCGTGTTCGGGTTACCAAAGTCAGCCTCACCTTGTGCCTTGTGCAGTCATTGTCACTGCCGCTGTATAGCATGCCTCGCCTCGTCTCCCTCTCCCCTAGCACCACTCCATCTCCATCTCCATCTGGCCGGAGATCCTGAGGTCACTCTTCATCATCTCATTGTGCCCCCGCGTACCCTTGCCTTGCTCGCCTCCCCCAATACCACTATTCCCTCGCTAGCCGCTCCAGCACCGAGAGCCTTCTCCCCGTAAATCAAGCCCCCAAAAACCCCACCTTCCAAACTCTACCATGGCCGAACGCGAACTGCACAACATCCATATGAGCCGCGATTGGAGCAATCTCCCTAGTGACATCCTCAACCTCTATTGTTCGTGTATGGATATGTTGAGTGCCCTGCGGCTGGCTGCATGCTCGAGGGACATGCACACGGCCATCGTCGAAGCGAGGCCTAAGCTTTTCAAGACACACTGCTTGCTGCTATCTAGTCTTGCGAGATTTGCTCACCATGATACGGAGGCGTACATAATGCCCCTCGACTTCAATCCGACCTCCATTAGCCGGAACTTCTTTGTAGGTATGTAGTGGGTCGCCATACATCATTTCCCTCAACTTCGATCCAATCACCGTCGCCCGAAACTTCTTGGCAGGTATGTACTGGGTCGGCATGAGCTCCCACTGGATGGCTGCCGTCAGACAAGACCGGAAAAAGTTGGTCCTCGTGAACTTCCACACCTCCCATGAGATTATCCTTCCTACGTTGGATTATATAGGGTTTTACCGTCGCGGTCCAAGTAATCTAGATTACAAAGTCAGTTGGATGCACCTTGTTTTGCAGAAGATTGTAATCTGCTAAGTGCCCACACGAGATGCGAATTACGCAGACTTCAAGCTAATTGCCTTGTTCGACCGTGGACTCACCTATCTTTCCGCTGGTGCGTACTTTAGCTGGAGACAGCTCACCTCGTAGTGGATCGTCAATGTTGATACACACTTCTGTGATGCTATTGAACACAATGGGATCATCTACGCGATCGACAAAGCAGATGGCACCACGTATTGCTGGGACAGCGCGTGTAAGTTGTTTCCGTCTGATGTTAATGATGATGCCATCACACTGTTTGAACTTATTGTGATGATTGGCATATCCCTGCTTGAGCAGAATTTGAGTAGAACTATGGCAATGTATTAGAGACGCCGTAAATCATCTATATTTGGAATGAGTTAATTCATGCGATTGTGACCATGTCATTACAGCCAATTTGTACCCCTAAATAATCAAATGGTTAGGAAGATATGGATATTCTCCTTATTTTATAGTAATCTATATACTACTAAATATGAGTGTGTATAAATGGCCATGTTAGTTTCCTCATTTTCATGATGTAGAAACATGAATCACACTGTTGGTTTCATCTAACCATACATTAGGGAAGTAAATGTGCATATGGAGAACTCTATATTTGGAAGTAGTGAAATCCTGTAATGCTTACCATGTGTGCATACCTACATACGCTCTTCAGCAATCAATGGCTAGAATAATATCCTCACAAAAAATTTGCCCACAGAACATGAGTATATAACAATGCATGGTCTGTTGGTTTCCTTGAAGAATTTTTTTGTGAGGACAGAACATTATTACATAACATGCATGACATGGTAGTTTCCTGTGAAGAATCGACTGCGAGATAACATGAGTATAACCATGCATGGCACTTCTATATTTTCGAACCTAGTATACATTTCCCTGTATTTTCCTCCCAGTTCCAACAGGGACATATCAATGTTGTTTCTTGCATTATCCTACTCATACTCTGAATAATATATGTTGATCTTACCTTAACAATGCTTGTCCTTTTTGATATGATGCAGTGTCCCTACAGTTACCGCCCTTTGTAATCACACCACCTTTGCCAAAAACAGGGAAGCACAACTGGTTCCTCGCTCGATCAGACGACGGCAAAAGACTGATGATCATTCGGACACATGAGCGAGAAAAGTTATATTGCAAAAACTACACTGTATACAAGCACCGTGAAATACGTGCGTATCCGAATAGTGGTTGTTACATCTATGAGAAGGATACCAGCTTGTTGGAGCCTTCGGGATTTTTGAGTTGGAGGCGGGTAAACAGCCTTGGTTCACACTCTCTGTTTCTCGGACTCAATTATCCGATTAACCAGGAGATCACCGTTGGCAAGGACCTTTATGGCAGAGAGGCTCTGTTTGCTATGGAAAACTGTGTCTACACGGTGAGCCGTAGGACTTCGGGAGAGAACTCCCCTGATTGTCAATGATACAGCCTGTAGCCAAAAGAAGGTGAGAATGACAAAGGAATCTGGATTAACTTTGATCCTTAGATGTCTCAAGTCCGACAGGCAGTGATGTGGTTCAAGCCTTCAGGTTGATAGGTAATTGGGCTGTTGCGTCGAAAGGGTGGAGTACTGGTGTCTCCGGATCATTGGTCGTTGAAGCGGGGCTGCAAATTATCATGGTGTTGAATCATCCCTCTTCGAATGACTTGTTGTCTTTGCTGCTTGTTCTGGATGGGTAGTTCTCTCTTTTGTTATGCATATTCCTTGTCATTTGGTCATCCTCGTCTATGTCACTCTTACTATGTAATAGTTGCCTCTATTTAGAATGTCATTCTCGTTTGGATCACGAGAGTCTGAGTGCTGCAGATGGGTGCGTTTTGGTGGTGTAGCAAGACTCCTTATGAACTATCATGTCTTGGTGTTTATGTCAGTAGTAGTCACTAGTCAGTGTTTGAATGTTGTATATATCATTGTTTCTTATTGTCTCGAACTGCTGGTGGGCTAAATGAGGGCATCACCATTCTCCAGTGTTTAGAGTATATCTCCTTTTTTTAAGTTATAATTTGAGCTCATTGTCTTTTCGATGATGTACACTTGTTTGGGCCAGTGAGGTGTCGTTAAATATGGGCTGAGTAGTAACACAATGCCAAACAGGTCAATTATGACTCTCAGACCGGGCTCTCAAATGATCCTCAAAAAAAGGTCGGGCTCTCAAAAAAAGAAAGAATAAGGACTCTTAGGCCGACATGTGGGCGCCACCGGTGTTTTCGAGCTCTTGCGCGCCGAGAGCATATTGGCGCGTGTTCGAAATTCATGCTACCTTTTCATCCCCAATCTCCCGCCCCTCCCCCACCTCTGGAATCTCAATTCCTACTCCAGTTCCCCCAAATCCCCCTCCTGTACTCCTTGTACTCAAGCACACTATCATGTCGCCGGTCAACGCGGACCTCCGAGCCGGAGATCCTGAGGTCCGTCCTGCCTTCGGGCGTTGCGTGCTGTTGCTCAACAGTGGCATGGCAGCGCTTGACAACCAGTTTTTTGGCAAAGTGCTGATGGTAACCATCAACGGTGACCGGCCTCCCGTCTCACGGGACGACCTTGTCAAATCTCTTGGCATTGCGCACGGCATCCGAATAAGTGACTTGCTCGTCGAAGTCTGTCTGCCACCGACTGATTTCTTCATCAGGTTCTAGACAACTTTCGACTGCAGTCGTGTGTTCGAATCTTCCTAGTGCTTGTTCTGCGATGGCGTGCTGGTGAGCTTTGATCGATGGCACCCATGATGGGGCTCGGTGCCCTCTGAGCTTGAGTTTTTAACAAAGCTTACCTTCCACGGCATGCCTCAACGTGCTTGGAACAGCGAGTCCATGCATGAGCTTATCAATGACCTTAGAGGTGAGCTTGTAAGTATATTTGTTCCTCCAGACAGCTGGGCTCTGATGGTTATGGCATGGATGAAGAAGTCTTCCACCATACCGAAGGTGATAGGTGTTGAGATACAGGTGCAGGAACCGGGGTTGTACTATTCGTCACCACCAAGGCTGCCGCGGACCACGTTAGGGATGTACCTGTATCGAGTGTTTGTGCATGTCGAAGAAGTGGTCAATCCATCAATCAAAGTCTTGCCGCCGCCGCTGGTGCCAGGGTTCGTCGACGACGTCCATTACAGGAGTCAACGTCAGACTTTCCCCGTGTTGCTCGGAATGATGGATGGCACAGGGCCTACTCCATCGCGCGGCAGGGGCCACTGCTTCTTTCGAAGAAGACGCAGGGCTGGCTGCCTGGATGTGCTCTAATTTGAGGTAACAACTGAATCTTGTCAGAAACTAGTTAAATCCGAGCTATGGGTGTGAAGCACTGATGTGCCAGTACATTTGATTGTGACCTGTTCTATTTTTTAACCTGAACTTTTTTTAGAAAGGGTTGTACGTCAACTTAATGTGCTAGCAGAACTTATTGTGTTGTATGTCTGTTTTCTTTGCACAACATTCAAGATATTTTCCCGTCATTGATAAAGACGATGAACCGTTATGTACGAGTTTGTTTGTTTCAACATAGCCCTACCCGTAGCGATCCACTGCTTCCACCCTGATTGTGCCTCCCGTGTGAAATTTTTGTGTGCAAGTTTAGTGTGCTATGATGTTCTACATGATTGTGTCAACTATATAAGTTTTTACTGAGCATCAGCAATGCATATGGCTGAAAGATGTATTTACGAGCATCGATCGATGGGTCTCTCTCTCTCACACACACACACATACACACACAAGTGGGACCGGTTGAATTATTTCTTCACTCGTGACAGCTTTTAATTAGGTTCCACTGTACTCTAACTTTTTTCTTAAGTTATTAATTGAGCTTAGTGACTTCAAAAAGTTGTACAGAAGCCTTGTTTGGGCCTTTTTGGTGTCGCGGAATGTGGGCTGAGTAGCCATGTAAAGTTGTACTGTACTACACAGGCCTTTTTTTAACATCAGCAATGCAACTAGGCCGACAGTTGTACACAATATCCGGGTCAACTTGTTATTCTCCGCCCCGCTAGGCTGCAAATCTTTCCTAAGAGGGATGCATTAGGCTTAACAAGAAAATGGGCTTCAAGAAATAATAAATGGGATGTAATACTGGGCAGTAACTATAAAAAATGTACAAAACACGTAATTAGTTTAAAAAATATTATTTTTGGAATTTGAAAATTTTAATTTCATTACTTGTTGCGCGCGCAATATTTCGTTGGATTTTTACGTAATACAAATTTATTTTGAAATTATATTTAATCTGACTAGAAATTTCGGGATAAAAATATTTCGGATCCCATCAAAATGTGGGAAATTTTATTGAATTCTGAGCGGTTGGTTGAAATTATTAATCGTTGTCCTAGCTAGAAAATGGGTTGTACTTTTAACAAACTGTAAATGGGTTGTAGTAAATTCCATTAGAATTCAAAAATGGGTTGTACATTCTTACAAATCGCAAATGGGCTATATGTTCTCTGCCACACACATGTGGGCCTACTAAGTTAACGCGTCACCTAAAAAACAAAAACTAAGTTGACGCGTATGCAAGGCTTTGTCAACTTATAGTCAACACACGGTTCTAGCAGCAGTGGCCGTTGGATGTCCATCCAATGGATGTCGTGCTTCTTCTTCAATCTCAGATATTCTTGCTTCACCGGCCCAAAAAATGATTCCTCCCCCTGACATCTGGGGCGCACCGTTTCGGAGGCTGACCTGTGGGCCTACTAAGTTGAGGCGTACCAAGGGCTTTGTCAACTTAGTTAATATAAACTATTCTAGCTACAGTGACCGTACGATGTCCATCCAACGGCCGTCATGCTTCTTCAACCTCTGGTCTTCTTGCTTCAGCCGCCCAAACCAGCGCCGGGCATGTCGCCTGCTCCTGCCTCCCGTGTCCAGTTGTGCTGGCACCGCTGGCCATGCCATCCCTCTATACTCACCCACACCTCCTGTTATTCTCCGGCGACGGCAGCCTCACACCGCAGCTGAAGCAGTCAACCCACGTACTCCCCTCTGCGTGGGCATCCACTGTCGCGTCTTCCCCGCCTCCGCGTCGTTCCCTTCCTAGACCTCACCGTCGTCCACCGCCTTGGTGCTCTCAGCGCGGCATGGTCAACGAAGGACAGCCATCGGAAGAGGACTTTAGGCGGTAATGCTGACAGCTGGACCCACAAGCTACATCTTCGAACACAAGGAAGTGCCTGTCGGTGTCAAAACCGGCAGATCTCGGGTAGGGGCTCCCAAGCTATGTGTCATGGATCGATGGGTAACAGGAGACAAGGGACACGATGTTTACCCAGGTTCGGGCCCTCTTAATGGAGGTAATACTCTACTTCCTGCTTGATTGATCTTGATTAATATAGAGATTACAAGAGTTGATCTACCTCAAGATCATATGTTGTGGTCTAAAACCTAAGGGTGTGATGAATAATATCGTAATGATCTATCGACCAGCCTGTCCTTGGCTTATATATTGTACTAGAGGCCTAGGATAACAAGAGTCCTAGTCGAATATGTCGGTGGAGAGGAGTCCTTGTCTTGATCACCAAGTCTTGTGGAATCTTCCTCATGTATGTCATCGGCTGCTCGAAGTGGCCCATGAGTAAACGGCCATGGGGGTCCTTGGCCCAATCCACCTAGTCGGGAGATGACGTGGTGAGTACCCCCTAGTCCAGGACACCATTAGTAGCCCCCTGAACCGGTCTTCAAGTTTGGGACGCTCCTCGGTTCTTTTGAACTGATCTTCATCTTCGGTCGCCGGTCTTGAAAATTGGTTCAACAAATCTTGCCATCTTTGATCTTGAGGATTTCCGAGCTAAATCTGAAGAGTGCACATGTCGGGCATCCGAGGAGACCTTTAAGTTTTCGGCCTTTATCAATTCCTTGTTATTTTTCACGCCACACCTCGGGTTCGAAGTTGTTCCCGTGTGGCGGTGTCTTCTTGCGTCCGAGCTCCAACGCCGGACTGTATCCGAGCTCCAACGCCGGACTGTATCCGAGCTCCAACGCCGGACTGTATCCAAGGTGTCATAGATCACCATGGCTCGAAAAAGTCAAAGGAGTTTAGCCAAGCTTAATGCCGGAATTGCCCTCTATGGAGCCAGCCACTTGGATTCGAGCTATATGTCGGACTGCTTCCGAGGTGGTGCACCACCTCGGCTGTGGGTTGATTGTTTGCGGATTTCATTTCCGATTGATGCAATTTATTTGCTGACGAGATGTATAGCCAGTATCCCTTAGGGTGCGTGTCGGCCTAAAATCCGAGATGCACATTAGAGGAGATAGTGATCGGCGGACGGGCCCTTGAGGGAGGGTCTCAAGAAGTCGCCGTAATATATTAGGTTGATACCAGATAGATTCCAAATGGGACATATTGTTGTCCGAAGACGCGTTTGCCCATAGTTCGGTCAAGCCGAACACTGAGCACCTTGAATTTTCTGCATTGAATAGGCAATGCAGTATTCCCCGAGCCACCGGTCGGGTGGCAACACCAGATCAGGGGATCGATGTGCCTCTTTAATATTTACAAATAATGAGCGCGAAGCCCAGTAGCCCCCGAGCCTTAATGTGGGCACGGGTGGCCGAATTAAGGATCGATATCCGGAGTAAATTCACAAATTATGTGTAATGATTCTATGTATCTAAATACTCTACATCATTAATGCTCGGATCCGCATTGTACAAAACTTTGTTGACCGACCATCGGCTTCAACCTCCTCGGCCAGTAGCTGGGGAGTGTTTGTCCTACTTTATAAAGCCTTTATGAGGGCAAAGATTTACGGCAAACAAGGCTATCCGGTCATATGGTTTTATAAACAAAGGTACACGGAGAGGTATGTTATATTACTATTAACGTAAGAACCATCTTCTAAAGAAAATAGTCCCGCTATCAGTTCCTTTCTTTGGGTTGTCATGCTGACCATGATCATGTAACCTCACCTGTAAATATGGGAGGAAAATAGTGAGGATTTAGTTTGGGGAAAGTTCCCGAACTCTATGGTCTAATGAACCAAAATTTTCACTGATGTCTTTTTTCGACCAATTATATTCTTTAAGATGGCTAGCTTTCGGCTTCTCCTAGTCCGAGGTACTAACACGGATGACCCGGAAGTAACAATCACAGAGGTACTCCCTTTACCTCCTAGCCGAACAATCGGGGACGTAGGGGTAATCACAGGAGCCAGGCAACCAAACTTTGGCCAAAATCTTAAGTCAAATTGATGCATATTTATGGCTTTATAACGATAATTATGAAATGCATTGCTTGTATGATGAATACAAATGTTGATGATATGTTTATTTTGACTCCGTTGCGACCGTTCATCATTTGAAAGTGGCCCATCGTCGGCTTCCACCCCTTTGTAGATGCTACGCAGGTGTTTCCTCAATAACAAAACAACCCTTAGCCGACGTCTCTATGCCCGAAGGCGGTTGTGTTAATGGAAACGAGGCAATCAGATATGCGGGCTTTATAACTTTCACTTAGTCATAGGAGCTTAAACTGGGGAAGCTAGCTGCGAGCCCCTGGTTAGTGTTCGGTGCCAACCAAAGTCTAGCCATTAACACTTCGGCCAATGTTATGAAAGGCCCGTCCTTTAACACGGGGTAATCGCTATCGATCTATAGTTTGACATCGTCATCGGATCGCTGACCAGTTTACTCCCATTGTGGCAGTCAGTTTTCGGCTTTCTCCACTGAGGCGCTTAACCATTCGAGCTGGAAGCACAATCACAGTGGTTCTCCCTTTGCACACCTAGCCGAACAAAGCAGAAGCAGAACGTAGGAGGCAATCACAGGAGTCGGGCAACCCAACTATTGACCAGACACGATTCGAAACCGATGCATATAAAAGCAATGTCCGAGGACGCTTTGCAGAAGACTCCATGGGGTACCTTGGTTTTGGTGGGTTCGGCTGTAGTCTCAGCCCCCTGTAAATATTGCCAATGCTTTAAAGGCGTCTGGCATTGCGCTGCTTGGGAACTAGTCCCGATGTGGCGTGTATATTTGTCAACACCGAGGTGTAGTTCAGCAGGAAAGATGTCGAGTGGTGGGTCGGAAAAGATCCCCCGAGTTGAATTAGAATGCAGGGCACCTCGGTCATGAGGATGTCCCGCTTCCTGAATGAAAAACATACAAATAACTAAAAAAGTGCCATAAGCTCGAAATGCCAAAAAAATTACATAAAAGCTTGACGTCCAAACTAAATTGGTCTTAAATTTTTTTTCCTTCTGTCGTGCATTAATATGACACATCTGATCTCAAGACTGCAAGCGGGTCTGCCTACGGCTGCAACCTCCTATCCCAAAGGCGGAGTACTTCTCATTAGGCCAGTTTAGCGAACTAAACTCGAGCGGCTTTGAGAGAGAAACTAGGCTCCTAGGCTATTGACCACACACTTGTGTCAAAAGAGGAGTGATAGAAAAAGACTTTGCAACGACTAAGAAGAAATTTTTATTATAAAATGGCTCATATAAATTTAAGAGCCCCCACTTAACTTGGGCAAAAGAAGCGTTTTTAACAAATAACATTTTTAACAAACTAAGTTTTTAACAATTAGCTTGTTTGTTTAACACAAATATAATGCTTGGTCGAACCGAACAAAAATTAAACATTTAAAAAAATTAAGCATGAAAGCGACTTAGCTGGTTAATGTGCTTGATGTTGATGACGCAGGCCGAGCTTGCGGCGGGTCGAGGTCCCAGCCCCCAAGTCGTCCCGAGGTGCCCGAGCAAATAGCTCAGTTTAATGAAGTGGCGATGCAGCATGTTGGATGCGGCGAGGGGAAGCCCCCCGTCTAGCCGAGGTAACGGAGTAGGTCGGCGGGTGACACGGGAGCCCCCAAGTCAGCCGACATGTCGAAGCTCGTCGGCATGGTGGACGTCGGCTGAAAGAAACGATAGTGCGGTGATGCCAGCGCAGCATCGCTCATCGAGGTGCCGCAGACAAAGTAGTTTCGCAAGGACGCACGCTGAGGCGATGCCACAACTTGATTGATCCAGGCAGGATGACGACGTCGGCCCACAGAGTTGACCGCGTGATGTAGTCGAAGTTGATTACCTGCACACATAAAATAGTGCAAGCAAGAAATAATAATTAAAAGAAATAACAAAAAATTGCATAATTAATTTATGCGAAGTGAATAATCTGGTAAATATGGCCTCAGCGACGAGGTTCGACGAAGTTCCAACGCATAGGTCGGACATTTTGTGACGATGTTGTGGCACGGGGATGTCGACACAGGTCGGCTAGACGAGGTGACGGGGAGAGGCTGGCAAGGTGTCGAACATCGGTAGAATATTTCTGCAAAAATAATGTAGTGCAGACAAGCAGAAAATATTCTGCATAATAATTATAAGTACTAAACAAATAGTTAGGAAAAATAAAACTTGTTTAGCGGCGACGACCACCGCAGACGAACGCAAGCAGAACTGATCCGTATTTTAAGTAATACCGAGAATAAGATAGCTTCGATCTTTACAACAGGATTCACCAAAACGCGCGGCACTAGCACTAGTTGAATTACTAGTATTGGCCAACTAGATTAGGGAGACCGTGCGGCAAAACTAGCACTGAGAGGTTAGGAGTACTTTTGTTCTTCGCCTTTTTCAAAAGAACCATTGGAAAACTAGCTGCCGAATTATAAAAGAGGACAAGAAATCTCCCTGTGGTGTGCTGCCATGGAGCCAAGTCCCTGTTAGGGTACTGCTTCCGCACTATCTCTTCAGCCGGATCGTCCGTTGGTCAGATTGAGTCCGGATCCGATGTAATTGGATCCGATGTGCCGCCAAGCAACGGACGCGAACATAGGCCGAACTGCAATCTATATAGATACAGCAGTACAAACCTAACAGAAAATATAATGGCGCGAATAATTTGTATTGTATGTAATTATTAGGAAGAATAGCACCTGAGGATTTCTTAATAAAGAAAAGGAAGGATTGATCTCCTTGTGGGTTTCTGTATAGCTGAATTCGTGTTAGCTACGGGCGCTGCTTCGCGTGGACCGTACGCAGACGTGCTCGTCCTCCTCAGTTGGATTCAGGGTGCCCGGAATAACGACGCACATGTAGTGCAGTGGCAGCATGATGAATCATGAATCCGCACATTAACTGCATGTATTCAAAAAAACAATGGCCGAAGTAATAATTCTAGGAGAAAAAGTATCGCAGACTTAAAATAATTTGAAGAGATAGCACCTGGCAGTAATACGAGTGGCTGGCCAAATTAAAGACAGACGAAACAAAGTCTCGGGAGAAGTGCTTCCAGTTTAGTACTACTAGTGGTAGCATTGTATGTATTCCAGCGGCTGTCACAGGAGACAATGCCAAGCTCCAAACCTCGGGTTACTTTAATCTAATAATCCATTGATCTGTGGTGATCACCCAGCAGGCTCTCAATGAAAGCACCATTGTCGGTGTCAAAACCAGCAATCTCGGGTAGGGGGTCCCAAGATGTGTGTCATGGACCGATGGGTAACAGGAGACAAGGGACACGATGTTTACCCAGGTTCGGGCCCTCTTAATGGAGGTAATACCCTACTTCCTGCTTGATTGATCTTGATGAATATAGAGATTACAAGAGTTGATCTACCTCGAGATCATATGTTGTGGTCTAAAACCTAAGGGTATGATGAATAATATCATAATGATCTATCGACTAGCCTGTCCTCGGCTTATATAATGTACCAGAGTCCTAGGATACCAAGAGTCCTAGTCGAAGACGGTGGAGAGGAGTCCTTGTCTTGATCACCAAGTCTTGTGGAATCTTCCTCATGTATGTCATCGGCTGCCCGAAGTGGCCCATGAGTAAATGGCCATGGGGGTCCTCGGCCCAATCCACCTAGTCGGGAGACGACGTGGTGAGTACCCCCTAGTCCAGGACACCGTCAGTGCCTCCTAATTACTCGCAAAATAAAAACAATTCCTCCCCTTGATAGCTGGGACCGAGCAGCTATATCTTCGCATGCAAGGAAGTGCGTCCTTATCCTCCCTGACTGCTGGGACCCATGATGTCTACTACACAACCTTCTTCTTGTAGACGTTGTTGGGCCTCCAAGTGCAGAGGTTTGTAGGACAGTAGCAGATTTCCCTCAAGTGGATGACCTAAGGTTTATCAATCCGTGGGACGCGTAGGATGAAGATGGTCTCTCTCAAACAACCCTGCAACCAAATAACAAAGAGTCTCTTGTGTCCCAACAAACCCAATACAATGGTAAATTGTATAGGTGCACTAGTTCGGCGAAGAGATGGTGATACAAGTGCAATATGGATGGTAGATATAGGTTTTTGTAATCTGAAAATATAGAAATAGCAAGGTAACAAGCGATAAATTGAGCGTAAATGGTATTGCAATGTGTTGAAACAAAGCCTAGGGTTCATACTTTCACTAGTGTAAGTTCTCTCAACAATAATAACATAACTGGATCATATAACTATCCCTCAACATGCAACAAAGCGTCACTCCAAAGTGACTAATAGCGGAGAACAAACGAAGAGATTATTGTAGGGTACGAAACCACCTCAAAGTTATCCTTTCTGATCGATCTATTCAAGAGTCTGTAGTAAAATAACACGAAGCTATTCTTTCCGTTCGATCTATCATAGAGTTCGTACTAGAATAACACCTTAAGACACAAATCAACCAAAACCCTAATGTCACCTAGATACTCCAATGTCACCTCAAGTATCTGTGGGTATGATTATACGATATGCATCACACAATCTCATATTCATCTATTCAACCAACACAAAGAACTTCAAAGAGTGCCCCAAAGTTTCTACCGGAGAGTCAAGACGAAAACGTGTGCCAACCCCTATGCATAAGTTCACAAGGTAACCGAACCCGCAAGTTGATCACCAAAACATACATCAAGTAGATCACGTGAATATCCCATTGTCACCACAGATAAGCACATGCAAGACATACATCAAGTGTTCTCAAATTCTTAAAGACTCAATCCGATAAAATAACTTCAATGGGAAAACTCAATCCATCACAAGAGAGTAGAGGGGGAGAAACATCATAAGATCCAACTATAATAGCAAAGCTCGCGATACATCAAGATCGTGCCACATCAAGAACACGAGAGAGAGAGAGAGAGAGAGAGATCAAACACATAGCTACTGGTACATACCCTCAGCCCCGAGGGTGAACTACTCCCTCCTTGTCATGGAGAGCGCCGGGATGATGAAGATGGCCACCGGTGATGGATCCCACCCCCCTCCGGTAGGGTGCCGGAACAGGGTCCCGATTGGTTTTTGGTGGCTACAGAGGCTTGCGGCGGCGGAACTCCCGATCTAAGTTATGTTCTGGGGTTTTTTGTATATATAAGAGGTTTTGGCGTCGGGAACAAGTCAGGGGGGTCTCTGAGGCGGCCACGAGGTAGGGGGCACGCCCAGGGGGGTAGGGCGCGCCCCCCACCCTCGTGGGTGCCTCGGGACTCTTCTGGCCCATCTTCGGTGATCTATGGGCTTCTTCTGGTCCAAAAACGATCTCTGTCAATTTTCAGGTCAATTGGACTCCGTTTGGTTTTCCTTTTCTGCGATACTCAAAAACAAGGAAAAAACAGAAACTGGCACTGGGCTCTAGGTTAATAGGTTAGTCCCAAAAATCATATAAATGCATATAAAACATCCTAGATGGATAATATAATAGCATGGAACAATCAAAAATTATAGATACGTTGGAGACGTATCAAGCATCCCCAAGCTTAATTCCTGCTCGTCCTCGAGTAGGTAAATGATAAAAAAAGAATTTTTGATGTGGAATGCTACCTAACATATTTATCAATGTAATCTTCTTTATTGTGGCAAGAATATTGAGATCCATAAGATTCAAGACAAATGTTTAATATTCACATAAAAATAATAATACTTCAAGCATACTAACCAAGCAATTATGTCTTATCAAAATAACATGGTCAAAGAAAGCTCATCCCTACAAAATCATATAGTTTGGCCACGCTCCATCTTCGTCACACAAAATGCTCTCATCATGCACAACCCCGACGACAAGCCAAGCAATTGTTTCATACTTTAGTATTCTCAAACTTTTTTCAACTTTCACGCAATACATGAGCGTGAGCCATGGACATAGCACTATGGGTGGAATATAATATGATGATGGGGGTTGTGTGTAGAAGACAAAAAAGGAGAAAGTATCACATTGACGCGGCTAATCAATGGGCTATGGAGATGCCCATCAATTGATGTCAATGCAAGGAGTAGGGATTGCCATGCAACGGATGCACTAGAGCTATAAATGTATGAAAGCTCAACAAAAGAAACTAAGTGGGTGTGCATCCAACTTGCATGCTCAAGAAGACCTAGGGCATTTGAGGAAGCCCATTGTTGGAATATACAAGCCAAGTTCTATAATGAAAAACTCCCACTAGTATATGAAAGTGGCAATATAAGAGACTCTCTATCATGAAGATAATGGTGCTACTTTGAAGCACGAGTGTGGAAAAAGGATAGTAGCATTGTCCCTTTTATTTCTCCTTTTTTTTATTTGGCCCTTTTTTTTAATTGGCATTTCTTTTTTTCTTTTTTTATTTGGCATTTCTTTTTTTTGGCCTTTCTTTTTTTTCTTTTTTTTGGGACAATGCTCTATTAATGATGATCATCACACTTCTATTTATTTACAACTCAAAGATTACAACTCGATACTAGAACAAAGTATGACTCTATATGAATGCCTCCGGCGGTGTACCGGGATGGGCAATGAAACAAGAGTGACATGTATGAAATTATGCATGGTGACTTTGCCACAAATACGATGTCAACTACATGATCATGCAAGGCAATATGACAATGATGAAGCGTGTCATAAAAAACGGAATGGTGCAAAGTTGCATGGCAATATATCTCGGAATGGCTATGGAAATGCCATAATAGGTAGGTATGGTGGCTGTTTTGAGGAAGATATAAGGAGGTTTATGTGTGATAGAGCGTATCATATCACGGGGGTTGGATGCACCGACGAAGTTTGCACCAACTCTCGAGGTAAAAAAGGGCAATGCACGGTACCAAATAGGCTAGCAATGATGGAAGGGTGAGAGTGCGTATAATCCATGGACTCAACATTAGTCATAAAGAGATCACATACTTATTGCAAAAATATACAAGTCATCAAAAACCAAGCACTACGCGCATGCTCCTAGGGGGATAGATTGGTAGGAAAAGACCATCGCTCGTCCCCGACCGCCACTCGTAAGGAGGACAATCAAAGAAACACCTCATGCTTCAAATTTGTTACACAACGGTTACCATACGTGCATGCTACGGGACTTGCAAACTTCAACACAAGTATTTCTCAAATTCACAATTACTCAACTAGCACGACTCTAATATTACCATCTTCATATCTCAAAACAATCATCAAGTATCAAACTTCTCATAATATTCAATGCACTCTATATGGAAGTTTTTATTATACCCATCTTGAATGCCCATCATATTAGGACTAATTTTATAACCAAAGCAAATTACCATGCTGTTCTAAAAGACTCTCAAAATAATATAAGTGAAGCATGAGAGATCAACAATTTCTTCAAAATAAAACTACCACCATGCTCTAAGAAGATATAAGTGAAGCACTAGAGCAAAAGACAAACTACTCCAAAAGATATAAGTGAAGATCAATGAGTAGTCGAATAATTGTGCAACTATGTGAAGACTCTCTAACATTTAAGAATTTCAGATCTTGGTATATTATCCAAACAGCAAGCAAAACTAAATAAAATAAAATGACGCTCCAAGCAAAACACATATCATGTGGTGAATAAAAATATAGCTCCAAGTAAAGTTACCGATGAATGAAGACGCAAGAGGGGATGCCATCCGGGGCATCCCCAAGCTTAGGCTCTTGGTTGTCCTTGAATATTACCTTGGGGTGCCTTGGGCATCCCCAATCTTAGGCTATTGCCACTCCTTATTCCATAGTCCATCGAATCTTTACCCAAAACATGAAAACTTCACAACACAAAACTTAACAGAAAACTCGTAAGCTCCATTAGTATAAGAAAATAAATCACCACTTAGGTACTGTTGTGAACTCATTCTAAATTCATATTGGTGTAATATCTACTGTATTCCAACTTCTATATGGTTCATACCCTCCGATACTACTCATAGATTCATCAAAATAAGCAACCAACACAATGAAAACAGAATCTGTCAAAAACAGAACAGTCTGTAGTAATCTGTATCATTCGAATAATTATGTAACTCCAAAAATTCTGAAATGAATTGGTGGACCTGAGGAATTTGTCTATTAATCATCTTCAAAAAGAATCAACCTAAAATCATTCTCCAGTAAAAAAAATGGCAGCTAATCTCGTGAGCGCAAAAGTTTCTGTTTTTTTACAGCATGATGGCAAAGACTTCACCCAAGTCTCCCCAAAGGTTCTACTTAGCACAAATACTAATTAAAACAATAAAACCACATCTAAACAGAGGCTATATGAATTATTTATGACTAAACAGGAGCAAAAGGCAAAGAACAAAAATAAAATTGGGTTGCCTCCCAACAAGCGTTATTGTTTAACACCCCTAGCTAGGCATGATGATTTCAATGATGCTCACATAAAAGATAAGAATTGAAACATAAAGAGAGCATCATGAAGAATATGACTAGCACATTTAAGTCTAACCCACTTCCTATGCATAGGGATTTTGTGCGCAAACAACTTATGGGAACAATAATCAACTAGCATAGGAAAGCAAAACAAGCATAGCTTCAAAATTTTCAACACATAGAGAGGAAACTTGATATTATTGCAATTCCTACAAGCATATGTTCCTCCCTCATAATAATTTTCAGTAGCATCATGAATGAATTCAACAATATAACCAGCACATAAAGCATTATTCCATGATCTACTTGCATAGAAATTTTACTACTCTCCATATAAGCAAATTTATTCTCATTCGGAATAGTGGGAGTATCATAAGAAACTCGAATACTATAAATTGTTTCCACATTAAAAGAGTAATGTTCAAAAAAAGGGTAATCATAATCATGACAAGTTTTAATATAATCATCACTACTTTTTATAGCATAAGTGTCATCACAATAATCATCATTAGTAGCAACTTTGTTCTCATCATAACCAATTGAAACCTCTTCCAAGATAGTGGAATCATTACTAAATAAATTCATGACCTCTCCAAATCCACTTTCATAATTGTCACAATAGGATTCAACACCCTCCAAAATAGTGGGATCATTACTTCCTAAAGTTGACACTCTTCCAAACCCACTTTCATCAATATAACCATCATAAATAGGAGGCATGCTATCATCATAATAAATTTGCATATCAAAACTTGGGAGGTTAAACATATCATCTTCATAAAACATGGCATCCCCAAGCTTGGGACAAACATTAATTGCGGCAAATAAATTCTCAAACATGTCATTCTCATCAAACATAGCATCCCCAAGCTTGGGCCTTTTCATATCATAAGCATAATCACTCTCATCATTAATAGTATGGATAGCACCAATAGCATAGCAATTATCATCATCACAACGAGTAATAGGAGCAGCACCATTTGGGAGGGATGCCTTTTTACCTTTGCTTCTATGTCTTTTCTTTTTCTTCTTCACATTCAGTATGGGTTTAATCATCTTTTTAGAGCTCCTTATTAATGAGATTGGTTGAATAGAAGGCTCCTCCTCGTTACCTGATTCATCATAAGAAAGAATAGGAGGATATTGGGAAGTCTCTTCACTTTCATTAGTATTCTCTTCATCTTCTATTTGTTTTCTTGTCTTTATGTAATTGGCAATATAAGGATTTTCAATGCAATTCACCGCATAATACATATAAATTTCCTCTAGATCAAAATCAAGAACTTTATCAAGGACAAATTCTGGCATATCCTTAGTTATACGTTTCATTTCTTCATAACCCAAAATCAAACTAAGTTCATTATGATGTGCAAGGGAAATCAAGTCATCACAATTTTTGGACACGATACGATCATGAAACAATATGCATTGGATATTTAAAGGGATAATTAGATTTATGCCCCTAGTTGTGTCCCACTCGTCTGTTTTACCCCTAATTTCCAAAAGTCACCGGTTCTGTCCAAGTCACTTTGCTCCTCTTATGCTTTTGCCCTTTGACCGTTTGACCGTCAGTTTGAAAACTTCATAACTAATTCATACTAAATCAGAAAAATGCAAATAAGATACCAAAATGTTCAAAAAAACATCACCTATATGTCAGTGTCATTTGCATTCATGAAAAAAGTGTTGGAAAGTGCACATCCGAGTTTTAGCTCTTTTGATACCACCATGAATAGTAAAATATAAAACAATTCAAAAAAATTCAGAAAAAAATATGGTGGCAAAGAACGACAAATGTTCTAAGTGCTTGCCAAGTTTCATCAGGGAACGACATTCATGGAAGTCGTGGAAAAAATAATCTATTTTGGAGTGCTGATTGTTTTTTTTGCCGGGGCACCCACGAATGTCATTCCCTGATGAAACTTGGCAAGCACTTAAAACATTTGTCATTCTTTGCCACCAAATTTGTTTTTTTATTTTTTGAATTTTTTTAGATTTTACTATTCATGGTGGTAACATAAGAGCTAAAACTCGGATGGGCACTTTCAAACACTTTTTTCATGAATGCAAATGACACTGACATATTGGTGATGTTTGTCCGAACATTTTGGTATCTTATTTGCATTTTTCTGATTTAGTATGAATTAGTTATGAAGTTTTCAAACTAACGGTTAACCAGTCAAAGGGCAAAAGCATAAGAGGAGCGAAGTGACTTGGACAGAAGCGGTGACTTTTGGAAATTAGGGGTAAAACAGTCTAGTGGGACACAACTAGGGGCATAAATCTAATTATCCCATATTTAAATGACCACGTTCATTGCAAAGTTCACAAGGATGGCTAAGAAAATTTAAATTTTCAGCACAAACATCTAGCCTTTCTTGCAACCATTTAGTTTCTAAATACTTATGCCTCTTGCAAAATCTATCTTCCCTATTTGGTGTGTACTTGCAAACTCTATGCACTCCACAAACATTGACATGCTTATAAGAGACATTTTCATCATGACTAGTGCAATCATCATTAGTACTATGGATATTCAAAGAGTTCGTACTAACAACATTGCAATCATGCTCATCATTCAAATATTTAGTGGCAAACATTCTAATGCATTCTTCTTCTAGTACTTGAGCACAATTTTCCTTCCCATCATTTTCACGAAAGACATTAAAAAGATGAAGCATATGAGGCACCCTTAATTCCATTTTATTGTAGTTTTATTTTATAGACTAAACTAGTGATAAAACAAGAAACTAAAAGATTCAGTTGCAAGATCTAAAGATATACCTTCAAGCACTCACCTCCCTGACAACGGCGCCAGAAACTGCTTAGTTCACGGGGTGTTAGTGCCGCTTACCTAGCCTCCCCGGCAATAGCGCCAGAAACTGCATGATGTCTACTACACAACCTTCTTTTTGTAGACATTGTTGGGCCTCCAAGTGCAGAGGTTTGTAGGACAGTAGCAAATTTCCCTCAAGTGGATGACCTAAGGTTTATCAATCCGTGGGAGGCGTAGGATGAAGATGGTCTCTCTCAAACAACCCTGCAAACAAATAACAAAGAGTCTCTTGTGTCCCCAACACACCCAATACAATGGTAAATTGTATAGGTGCACTAGTTCGGCGAAGAGATGGTGATACAAGTGCAATATGGGTGGTAGATATAGGTTTTTGTAAGCTGAAAATATAAAAACAGCAAGGTAACAAGCTATAAAAGTGAGCGTAAACGGTATTGCAATGTGTTGAAACAAGGCCTAGGGTTCATACTTTCACTAGTGCAAGTTCTCTCAACAATAATAACATAACTGGATCATATAACTATCCCTCAACATGCAACAAAGAGTCACTCCAAAGTCACTAATAGCGGAGAACAAACAAAGAGATTATTGTAAGGTACGAAACCACCTCAAAGTTATCCTTTCTGATCGATCTATTCAAGAGTCCTTAGTAAAATAACACAAAGCTATTCTTTCCTTTCGATCTATCATAGAGTTCGTACTAGAATAACACCTTAAGACACAAATCAACCAAAACCCTAATGTCACCTAGATACTCCAATGTCACCTCAAGTATCCGTGGGTATGATTATACGATATGCATCACACAATCTCAGATTCATCTATTCAACCAACACAAAGAATTTCAAAGAGTGCCCCAAAGTTTCTACCGGAGAGTCAAGACGAAAACGTGTGCCAACCCCTATGCATAAGTTCACAAGGTAACTGAACCCGCAAGTTGATCACCAAAACATACATCAAGTAGATCACGTGAATATCCCATTGTCACCACAGATAAGCACATGCAAGACATACATCAAGTGTTCTCAAATCCTTAAAGACTCAATCCGATAAGATAACTTCAAAGGAAAAACTCAATCCATCACAAGAGAGTAGAGGGGGAGAAACATCATAATATCCAACTGTAATAGCAAAGCTCGCGATAAATCAAGATCGTTCCACATCAAGAACACGAGAGAGAGAGAGAGAGAGAGAGAGAGAGAGATCAAACACATAGCTACTGGTACATACCCTCAGCCCCGAGGGTGAACTACTCCCTCATCATCATGGAGAGCGCCGGGATGATGAAGATGGCCACCGGTGATGGATCCCCCCTCCGGCAGGGTGCTGGAATAGGGTCCCGATTGGTTTTTGGTGGCTACAGAGGCTTGCGGTGGCGGAATCCCGGTCTAGGTTATGTTCTAGCGGTTTCTGTATATATAAGAGGTTTTGGCGTCGGGAACAAGTCAGGGGGGTCTCCGAGGCGGCCACGAGGTTGGGGGCGAGCCCAGGGGGTAGCGCGCATGCCCCACCCTCGTGGGTGCCTCGGGACTCTTTTGGCGCATCTCCGGTGCTCCGTGGGCTTCTTCTGGTCCAAAAACTATCTCCGTCAAATTTCAGGTCAATTGGACTCCGTTTGGTTTTCCTTTTCTGCGATACTCAAAAACAAGAAAAAACAGGAACTGGCACTGGGCTCTAGGTTAATAGGTTAGTCCCAAAAATCATATAAAATAGCATATAAATGCATATAAAACATCCTAGATGGATAATATAATAGCATGGAACAATCAAAAATTATAGATACGTTGGAGACGTATCAACCTAGCCGGTCAAAGCGTACGTAGCGTTGTCTGTCTGGTCGTGAACATGTACGTACATACTGGTCGATCGGTCTCTCTGCAAGTATGAACCGTGGCCGAGTAAGTAGCGGCACGTGTCGTTGTAGAGCACCCGACATAGCAGTTCTGAAGGAAATATGCCCTAGAGGCAATAATAAAGTTGTTATTTATATTTCCTCATATCATGATATGTTTATTATTCATGCTAGAATTGTATTAACCAGAAACTTAGTACATGTGTGAATACATAGACAAAACAGAGTGTCCCTAGTATGCCTCTACTTGACTAGCTCGTTAATCAAAGATGGTTATGTTTCCTGACCATAGACATGTGTTGTCATCCGATGAACGGGATCACATCATTAGAGAATGATATGATTGACAAGACCCATCCGTTAGCATAGCATAATGATCGTTTAGTTTTACTGCTATTGCTTTCATCATGACTTATACATTTTCCTATGACTATGAGATTATGCAACTCCCGAATACCGGAGGAACACCTTGTGTGTTATCAAGCATCACAACGCAACTGGGTGATTATAAAGATTCTCTATAGATGTCTCCGAAGGTGTTTGTTGGGTTGGCATAGATCGAGATTAGGATTTGTCACTCCGTGTATCAGAGAGGTATCTCTGGGCCCTCTCGGTAATGCACATCACTATAAGCCTTGCAAGCAATGTGGCTAATGAGTTAGTCATGGGATGATGCATTACGGAACGAGTAAAGAGACTTGTCAGTAACGAGATTGAACTAGGTATGATGATACCGACGATCGAATCTCGGGCAAGTAACATACCGATGACAAAGGGAACATCGTATGTTGTTATGCGGTTTGATCGATAAAGATCTTCGTAGAGTATGTAGGAGCCTATATGAGCATCCAGGTTCCGCTATTGGTTATTGACCGGAGATGTGTCTCGGTCATGTCTACATAGTTCTCGAACCCGTAGGGTCCGCACGCTTAACGTTCGATGATGATTTGTATTACGAGTTATGTGATTTGATGACCGAAGTTTGTTCGAAGTCCCGGATGAGATCACGGACATGACGAGGAGTCTCGAAATGGTCGAGAGGTAAAGATTCATATATAGGACGATGGTATTTGGACAACGGAAGTGTTCTGGGTGATACCGGGTCACCGGAAGGGGTTCCGGGCAACCCCCGGCAGAGATATGGGCTTAATGGGCCAAGTAAGGGAACACACCATCCCACAAGGGGCTGGTGCGCCCCCTATAGAGCCACCCATGTGGGGAGAAAGGGAAAGGAGAGGAGGAAAACGAAAGTATGAAGTAGGACTCCTACTTCGTTCCCCTCCTCCCTCCTTCCTTTCCCCCTTGTCCAAATATGGTAGGGGGGCGAATTGGACTAGGGGCCCAAGTAGGATTCCTCCTACTTTGGCGCGCCCTAGGCTGCCTCCCTCCCTCTCCCTCCTTTCTATATGTGGGGAGGGCACCCCTAGAACACACATCAATTGTTCCTAGCCATGTGCGGCGCCCCCCTCCACAGTTAACACCTTGGTCATATCGTCGTAGTGCTTAGGCGAAGCCCTGCGTCGGTAACTTCATCATCACCGTCGCCACGCCGTCGTGCTGACGGAACTCTCCCTCGTCCTCAACTGGATCAAGAGCTCGAGGGACGTCATCGTGCTGAACGTGTGCTGAACACGGAGGTGCCATACGTTCGGTACTTGGATCGGTTGGATCGTGTAGATGTTCGACTACATCAACCGCGTTACTAAACGCT
Source organism: Aegilops tauschii subsp. strangulata (assembly GCF_002575655.3). Classification (NCBI taxonomy): domain Eukaryota; kingdom Viridiplantae; phylum Streptophyta; class Magnoliopsida; order Poales; family Poaceae; genus Aegilops; species Aegilops tauschii. Next base: position 176,351,571 of record NC_053039.3, read on the forward strand.
TCCGCTTTTGGCCTATGAGGGTACGTAGACACACTCTCCCCGCTCGTTGCTATGCTTCTCCTAGATAGATCTTGCGTGATCGTAGGATTTTTTTGAAATACTATGTTCCCCAACAAGTTCACGCAGTCCCGTCTAAGTCATGTACACGTACGTACAACCACAGGGCAAAAAATACGACCATGTATGTACATACGGGCGGGGTCTCGAGCGCGTACTCGCGCATATATATGGACGACCAGGGCTTGTGTACATGCAGAGGCAACGGACAACAGCAACGGCGTCCTGTTCATCGGGCAGCGAACCGACTGGGTCAGAACGGAGAAACAGCGTCCTATTCATCGGGAGGCAACCGACTGGGTCGGAATGCGTCCTGTTCAACGGGAGCCAACCGGCTTGGACGGAACAGCCGAAACGGGGTCTGGCGTACCGCAGAACGGAGGAAATGGCCTTCTGTTCGACCGACCACGGTCGAAACGGGATCCTGTTCATCGGGAGGGGTCTGGCGTACCGTAAAACAGAGGAAACAGACTTGTGTTAGAGTGCCTATGGTCGAAATGGGGTCCTATTGATCGGGAGGGATGTGGCGTACCGCAAAACGGAGGAAACGGACTTGTGTTGGAGCGCCTACGGTCAAAACAGGGTCCTGTTCATCCACGGTCTACCGCCTCGCTCCAGCCTCCACCGGATACTGTTCATCCACCGTCGACCTCCTCCACTGTCCGCGGGCTACTGTTCATCCACGGCTACTGTTCATCCAGCCTTCGCCGGCTGCTGTTCATAGAGCCTCCACGGGGTCCTGTTCATCCACCCCCAACTGGCTGGGGTGCGGCGGCCTCCTCGGGGTCCTGTTCATCTAGCGGCAACGGCCTACTACCACGGGGTCCTGTTCATCCAACCCCCACAGGGAACTGTCCATCCACAGCCAACCAACCGGCTCGACTCGTTCTATGTACCGCGCGCACGGTAGCAACGGTCACTGTTCATCGAGAGGCAACCCAACACCTGCTCGATCGGCTTCAGTAAGCAGCAGCAGTGATTGCTCGAGTTCAGTTAGCAGCAGCAGCGAAGGAATTGCTCGGGTTCAGTGAGCAGCGAGTGAATCGCTCGGGTTCAGTAACGTGTGATTGCTCGGGTTCAGTTATCCAACGCCTCGCACACACGCGCGTACACGAGAGAAACGCGCAAACCACAGTGCAACGCTCAGCCCCGATCGACCACCCATCGTAACTGGGAACTCCGCGATATTTCCTCTCCCTCACTTCTACTATGATTTTTTCCGTCATGGACGGCCCAAAGAATGTCATGCAGCTGCGTCTCCGGCCCGCCCAGGACGAAAAGCCCATTTTCTGTCATGATTTTTTGTCAGCCCACCACATCTATGATGATACCGGGTTTTGTCACAATTATCATCATAGAAGTGTCATAAGCATGACAGAATTTTTTTTCGTTCGGCCCAAAATGTCACAGATGTGTCTTTTTTTAGTGACGTAGGGTTTTACCTCTTACGGATGGCCCGAACCTGGGTAAACATCGTGTCCCACATCCACTGTTCCCCATTGATCCAAGGTCCATCGTTCGGGACCCCCTACCTGAGATCCGCCGGTTTTGACACCGACATTGGTGCTTTCACTGAGAGTTCTGATGTCGGATCGCCAAAGGATCGATGGCTTGCCTAATCATCGGAGACGGCGTTAGCGCCCTCCACATCTTCATCCCCGGGCAGCTCTTCGCGTTCGGCAGCATTGTTTTGCATGCCGATGCAAACGGCCACCTCAACCAGGTCAACAATTTCGCCCCTGAGTAGCAGATCAGGTTTGGCAACTTCGAGTATGTCACCGGTGCTCAGGGCGACCTGATCTTCACAGGCTTCTCAACCCCACCCACAACAACCATGGCCTCCGAAGCATTAACTTCTGGGGCTTTCCCCGATCCGATCTCCTGACCGGCCACACTATCAGGATCAAGCTCGGAAGCATCTCCTAGGGTCGAAAACCAGGAATCAACCCCGTCCAGGCCCGCTCGCCTTCACGAGGATCCGGCTTTGAGCCCTAGCGGGAGTTTGGCTCCCGAAGACTGGGAGGCAGCCCCAACCAGACTCGCAATAAATCCAGCAATGGGCTCCAACGCAGGAACAATGTCTGAACACCAGGATATCACCCTGGACAGACCCACATCCCTCCCCACCATGGATGTCAGCTCCGAAGAAATCTCTTCCACCAATCCGGTCAGCCTCGCTCTGTTAAATGAGGAACTCGATCAGATCCAGACTATTACCATTGTCGATGACATGTCCCTGGCTCACGCTTGACAGAGCCTTGAGGCGGGCCACAGGGGAATTTTACGTCCCACCTAGCACCCACCTGATAGCCATGGTTGAAGATTGAACTGACATGCTGGACTATGCCTCCGAGGAGGCTGATGACATGGACGACGATGGTGAGGCCACGGCCCCTCCCATCACCGGCCGATGGACGACCACATCCACCTACAACATCTACATGGTGGACACCGCCAAGGACGACAACGATGGCACCAATGGGGACAACACCCCCAAAAGGGATGGTAACCCTAGAGAGGAGCCCCCCAAGCGCCGGAGGCAACGCCGACGCTCCAAGGGGTGACGCAGCAAGGAAAGCAACATGGGCACCGCAGAAGACGACAACCCGGACAATGCGGAAGACCTCGACGACCCTGCCCCCGAACACCAACAGAATGACTTAGAGGGGTAGGAGGGTCAGCTTACTCCCGAGGACCCGAATGATTCCAAGGATAGCAATTATATGCCCCGCTCCGAAGAGGAGGTCAGCCTAGGACCTGAGGACTTTACCGCCCCTGAAGATCCATTAGGGAAAAGGAGGTTCAAACAATAGCTAATAGCTATTGCACGGAGCTTGAAGAAGAAGCAGCAACAGATAAAAGCTGAACAAGACACCCTCAACGACAGATGGACGGAAGTCCTAGAAGCCGAAGAAGGGTACGACTATGAGCGACAAACAAAGAGTTATCCCAAGTGCAAATTGCTGCTTCAGTTCAACGACGAGGCCCTCGAGCCCGTACCGCCTAGACGGTTCAAGGCGACCAGCCCAACCGCCCCCTCGAGGAAGAGACAGGCCGGAGAGAGCCCAAATACCCACCAGCCCCCCTTGCCATAAAGGCAAGGAGGCAGCATGACCAGCATATCAATACAATCTGCGACACGGCCTGGCCGTTAGAGCAGGTCAATCAAGGTCCATTATGGATCAAGATACTACCCTTCTGAAAGAAGAAACGGACACCAAGCATGGCTCGACCGAAATGATAGAGCTCGCGGCCAATGCCGGGCACGAATGGATTCTGAAATTTGATGCGACATGGCCCGGATAAGGGGCACTCAATGTGCTTCTCCGATGAGGTGATGCAGCACCAATTCCCGGAGGGGTTTAAACCCGTGAATATCAAACCATACGATGGAACCACAGATCCGGCCGTGTGGATTGAGGATTTTGTTGTCCACATCCATATGGCACGAGGAGCTGACCTCCATGCCATCAAATATCTGCCACTAAAGCTTAAAGGACCGGCCTAGAATTGGCTGGACAGCCTTCCCGAAGACTCCATTGGGAGCTGGGAACAGCTCAAGCATGCTTTCGGAGCCAACTTCCAAGGCACCTATGTTCGGCCTCCGGACGCTGACGACTTGAGCCATGTGGTCCAACAGCCCAGGGAGTTGCTACCTCTTGAGCACTTCGTTGGTTTTCCCTTGAAGAGGAAAGGGTGATGCAGTAAAGCAGCGTAAGTATTTCCCTCAGTTTTTGAGAACCAAGGTATCAATCCAATAGGAGGCCACGCACAAGTCCCTCGCACCTACACAAACAAATAAAATCCTCGCAACCAACGCAATAAAGGGGTTGTCAATCCCTTAACGGTCACTTACGAAAGTGAGATCTGATAGATATGATAAGATAATATTTTTGGTATTTTTATGATAAAGATGCAAAGTAAAATAAAAGGAAATAAAAATAGCTAAGTGTTGGAAGATTAATATGATGGAAAATAGACCCGGGGGCCATAGGTTTCACTAGTGGCTTCTCTCGAGAGCATAAGTATTACGGTGTGTAAACAAATTACTGTTGAGCAATTGACAGAATTGAGCATAGTTATGAGAATATCTAGGTATGATCATGTATATAGGCATCACGTCCGAGACAAGTAGACCGACTCCTGCCTGCATCTACTACTATTACTCCACACATCGACCGCTATCCAGCATGCATCTAGAGTATTAAGTTCAAAAGAACAGAGTAACGCTTTAAGTAAGATGACATGATGTAGAGGGATAAACTCATGCAATATGATATAAACCCCATCTTGTTATCCTCGATGGCAACAATACAATACGTGCCTTTTCTGCCCCTACTGTCACTGGGAAAGGACACCGCAAGATTGAACCCAAAGCTAAGCACTTCTCCCATTGCAAGAAAGATCAATCTAGTAGGCCAAACCAAACTGATAATTCGAAGAGACTTGCAAAGATAACCAATCATACATAAAAGAATTCAGAGAAGATTCAAATATTGTTCATAGATAAACTTGATCATAAACCCACAATTCATCGGTCTCAACAAACACACCGCAAAAGAAGATTACATCGAATAGATCTCCACAAGAGAGGGGGAGAACATTGTATTGAGATCCAAAGAGAGAGAAGAAGCCATCTAGCTAATAACTATGGACCCGAAGGTCTGAGGTAAACTACTCACACATCATCGGAGAGGCCATGGTGTTGATGTAGAAGCCCTCCGTGATCGATGCCCCCTCCGGCGGAGCTCCGTAAAAGGCCCCAAGATGGGATCTCACGGGTACAGAAGGTTGCGGCGGTGGAATTAGGTTTTTGGCTCCGTATCTGGTAGTTTGGGGGTACGTATGTATATATAGGAGGAAGAAGTACGTCGGTGGAGCAACGTGGGCCCCACGAGGGTGGAGGGCACGCCTGGGGGGGTAGGCGCGCCCCCCTACCTCGTGCCTTCCTGGTTGCTTTCTTGACGTAGGGTCCAAGTCCTATGGATCACGTTCGTTCCAAAAATCACGTTCCCGAAGGTTTCATTCCGTTTGGACTCCGTTTGATATTCTTTTTCTGCGAAACTCTGAAATAGGCAAAAAGCAGCAATTCTGGGCTGGGCCTCCGGTTAATAGGTTAGTCCCAAAAATAATATAAAAGTGTATAATAAAGCCCAATAATGTCCAAAACAGAATATAATATAGCATGGAACAATCAAAAATTATAGATACGTTGGAGACGTATCAAGCATCCCCAAGCTTAATTCCGGCTCGTCCTTGAGTAGGTAAATGATAAAAACAGAATTTTTGATGTGGAATGCTACTTAGCATAATTTCAATGCAATTCTTCTTATTGTGGCACGAATGTTCAGATTTAATATGATTCAAGATAAAAGTTTAATGTTGATATAAAAACAATAATACTTCAAGCATGCTAACCAAGCAATTATGTCTTATCAAAATAACATAGCCAGAGCAAGTTATCCCTACAAAATCATATAGTCTGGCTATGCTCCATCTTCCCCACACAAAATATTCATATCGTGTACAACCCCAGTTTTAGCTAAGCAATTGGTTCATGCTTTTTAACGCGCTTCAGCCTTTTCAACTCTTACGCAATACATGAGCGCAAGCCATGGATATAGCACTATGGTGGAATAAGGTATAATGGTAGGGGTTATGTGGGAATACAAAAAAAGAGGAGAAAGTCTCACATCAACGAGGCTAATCAACGGGCTATGGAGATGCCCATCAATTGATGTCAATGCAAGGAGTAGGGATTGCCATGCAACGGATGCACTAGAGCTATAAGTGTATGAAAGCTCAAACAAAAGAAACTAAGTGGGTGTGCATCCAACTTGCTTGCTCACGAAGACCTCGGGTATTTGAGAAAGCCCATCATTGGAATATACAAGCCAAGTTCTATAATGAAATTTCCCACTAGTATATGAAAGCGACAAAATGAGAGACTCTCTATCATGAAGATCACGGTGCTACTTTGAAGCACAAGTGTGGTAAAAGGATAGTAACATTGTCCCTTCTCTCTTTTTCTCTCATTTTTTTTTATTTGGGCCTTTTCTCTTTTTTTATGGCCTCTTTTTTTCTTCTCTTTTTTATTTAGTCCAGAGTCTCATCCTGACTTGTGGGGGAATCATAGTTTCCATCATCCTTTCCTCACTTGGGACAATGCTCTAATAATGATGATCATCACACTTTTATTTACTTACAACTCATGAATTACAACTCAATACTTAGAACAAAATATGACTCTATGTGAATGCCTCCGGTGGTGTACCGGGATATGCAATGAATCAATAGCGACATATATGAAAGAATTACGAATGGTGGCTTTGCCACAAATACAATGTCAACTACATGATCATGCAAGGCAATATGACAATGATGGAGCGTGTCATGATAAACGAAACGATGGAAAGTTGCATGGCAATATATCTCGGAATGGCTATGGAAATGCCATAATAGGTAGGTATGGTGGCTGTTTTGAGGAAGATATAAGGAGGTTTATGTGTGATAGAGCGTATCATATCACGGGGTTTGGATGCACCGGCGAAGTTTGCACCAACTCTCAAGGTGAGAAAGGGCAATGCACGGTACCGAAGAGGCTAGAAAATTGCGGAAAGGTAAGTGTGCGTATAATCCATGGACTCACATTAGTCATAAAGAACTCATATACTTATTGCAAAAATTTATTAGCCCTCGAAGCAAAGTAGTACTACGCATGCTCCTAGGGGAAGGGTTGGTAGGAGTTAACCATCGCGCAATCCCAATCGCCACACAAAGGATGACAATCAATAAATACCTCATGCTTCGACTTCGTTACATAACGGTTCACCATACGTGCATGCTACGGGAATCACAAACTCCAACACAAGTATTTTTCAATTCCACAATTACTCAACTAGCACAACTATGATATTACCACCTTTATATCTCAAAACAATTATCAAGCATCAAATTTCTCATGATATTATAATTAAAGAAAATTGCCATGCTATTTTAAGACTCTCAAATTAATATAAGTGAAGCATGAGAGATCAATAGTTTCAATAAAACAAATCCACCGTCGTGCTCTAAAAGATATAAGTGAAGCACTAGAGCAAAACTATATAGCTCAAAAGATACAAGTGAAGCACATAGAGTATTCTAACAATTTCCGAATCATGTGTGTCTCTCTCAAAAGGTGTGTACAGCAAGGATGATTGTGGTAAATTAAAAAACAAAGACTCAAATAATACAAGACGCCCCAAGCAAAACACATATCATGTGGTGAATAAAAATATAGCTCCAAGTAAAGTTACCGATGAAAGTAGACGAAAGAGGGGATGCCTTCCAGGGCATCCCCAAGCTTTGGCTTTTAGGTGTCCTTAGATTATGTTGGGGTGCCATGGGCATCCCCAAGCTTAGGCTCTTGCCACTCCTTGTTCCATAATCCATCAAATCTTTCACCCAAAACTTGAAAACTTCACAACACAAAACTTAACAGAAAATCTCGCGAGCTCCGTTAGCGAAAGAAAACAAAAAACCACTTCAAGGTACTGTAATGAACTCATTATTTATTTATATTGGTGTTAAATCTACTTTATTCCAACTTCTCTATGGTTTATAATCTATTTTATTAGCCATAGATTCATCAAAATAAGCAAACAACACACGAAAAACAGAATCTGTCAAAAACAGAATAGTCTGTAGTAATCTGTAACTAACGCAAACTTCTGGAACTCCAAAACTTTAGCCAAAATTGGACGACCTAGACAATTTGTTTATTGATCAGCAGCAATTGGAATCAATATTTTATCACGTTCTGGTGATTTTTAACAATTATTTTCGTGAACAGAAAGTTTCTGGAATTTTCAGCAAGATCAAATAACTATCATCCAAGAAGATCCTATAGGTTAAACTTGGCACAAACACTAATTAAAACATAAAAACAAATCTAACCAGACGCTATATCAAATATTTATTCCTAAACAGAATAAAAAAGCAAAAAAATAAAAAATAAAATTGGGTTGCCTCCCAACAAGCGCTATCGTTTAACGCCCCAAGCTAGGCATAATAGCAAGGATAGATCTAGGTATTGCCATCTTTGGTAGGCAATCCATAAGTGGCTCTCATAATAGATTCATAAGGTAATTTTATTTTCTTTCTAGGGAAGTGTTCCATTCCTTTTTTTAATGGAAATTGGAATCTAATATTCCCTTCCTTCATATCAATAATTGCACCAATAGTTCTAAGGAAAGGTCTACCAAGAATAATAGGACATGAAGGATTGCAATCTATATCAAGAACAATAATACGGGCACATAATTCCTATTTGCAACAATAAGAACATCATTAATTCTTCCCATAGGTTTCTTAATGGTGGAATCCGCAAGGTGCAAGTTTAAAGAGCAATCATCAAAATCACGGAAACCTAGCAAATCACACAAAGTCTTTGGAATCGTGGAAACACTAGCACCCAAATCACACAAAGCATAGCATTCATGATTTTTAATTTTAATTTTAATAGTAGGTTCCCACTCATCATAAAGTTTTCTAGGGATAGAAACTTCCAACTCAAGTTTTTCTTCATAAGATTGGATCAAAGCATCTACGATATGTTTGGTAAAGGCTTTATTTTGACTATAAGCATGTGGAGAATTTAGCACGGATTGCAACAAGGAAATACAATCTATCAAAGAGCAATTATCATAATTAAATTCCTTGAAATCCAAAATAGTGCGTTCATTAATATCTAGAGTTTTGATCTCTTCAATCCCGCTTTTACCAATTTTTGCATCAAGATCTAAAAACACCGAATTTTTGGAATGCCTTCTAGGTAAAGGTGGATCATATTCAGTCCCATCATTATCAAGATTCATATTGCAAAACAAAGATTTAATAGGGGAGACATCAATAACTTTTAGATCTTCATCTTTATTTTCATAGAAACTGGAAGAACACGCTTTCACAAAGCAATCTTTCTTAGCACGCATCCTAGAGGTTCTTTCTTTGCACTCATCAATGGAAATTCTCATGGCTTTGAGAGACTCATTGATATCATGCTTAGGAGGAATAGATCTAAGTTTCAAAGAATCAACATCAAGAGAAATTCTATCAACGTTCCTAGCCAATTCATCCACTTTAAGCAATTTTTCTTCAAGCAAAGCATTGAAATTCTTTTGCGAATTCATAAACTCCTTAACACTAGTCTCAAATTCAGAGGGCATCTTATTAAAATTTCTATAAGAATTGTTGTAGGAATTGCCATAATTATTAGAGGAATTACTAGGATACGGCCTAGGATTAAAGTTTCCTGTATACGCGTTGTTACCAAAATTATTCCTACCAACAAAATTCACATAAATAGATTCATTATTATTATCAATCAAAGTAGACAAAGGCATACAATTAGGATAAGAAGAAACACTTTTATTAGCAAATAATTTCATAAGTTCATCCATCTTTCCACTCAAAACATTAATTTCTTCTATTGCATGCACTTTCTTATTAGTAGATCTTTCAGTGTGCCATTGAGAATAATTAACCATAATATTATCTAGGAGTTTAGTAGCTTATCCTAAAGTGATTTCCATAAAAGTGCCTCCCGCGGCCGAATCTAAAAGATTTCTAGAAGCAAAATTCAATCCGGCATAAAAAATTTGTATAATCATCCACAAATTCAAACCATGAGTAGGGCAATTACGTATCATTAATTTCATCCTCTCCCAAGCTTGTGCAACATGTTCATGATCAAGTTGCTTAAAATTCATGATATCGTTTCTAAGAGAAATGATCTTAGCGGGAGGAAAATACTTAGAGATAAAAGCATCTTTGCACTTATTCCAAGAATCAATACTATTTTTAGGCAAAGACGAAAACCAAGCTTTAGCACGATCTCTAAGCAAAAAAGGAAATAGCTTCAATTTAACAATATCATTGTCCACATCTTTCTTCTTTTGCATATCACACAAATCAACGAAGCTATTTAGATGGGTAGCGGCATCTTCACTAGGAAGGCCAGCGAATTGATCTTTCATGACAAGATTCAACAAAGCAGCATTAATTTCACAAGATTCAGTATCGGTAAGAGGAGCAATCGAAGTGCTAAGGAAATCATTGTTGTTGGTATTGGTAAAGTCACACAATTTGGTAATATCTTGAGCCATCGTGACAAGCAAGCAATCCAACACACAAGCAAACAAGAAGCACGCGAAAAAGAGGCGAACGGAAAAGAGAGGGCGAATAAAACGGCAAGGGTGAACTGGGGGAGAGGAAAACGAGAGGCAAATGGCAAATAATGTAATGCGGGAAATAAGGGTTTGTGATGGGTACATGGTATGTTAACTTTTGCGTAGACTCCCTGGCAACGGCGCCAGAAATCCTTCTTGCTACCTCTTGAGCACTGCGTTGGTTTTCCCTTGAAGAGGAAAGGGTGATGCAGTAAAGCAGCGTAAGTATTTCCCTCAGTTTTTGAGAACCAAGGTATCAATCCAGTAGGAGGCCACGCACGAGTCCCTCGCACCTACACAAACAAATAAAATCCTCGCAACCAACGCAATAAAGGGATTGTCAATCCCTTCACGGTCACTTACGAAAGTGAGATCTGATAGATATGGTAAGATAATATTTTTGGTACTTTTTGATAAAGATGCAAAGTAAAATAAAAGGCAATAAAAATAGCTAAGTGTTGGAAGATTAATATGATGGAAAATAGACCCGGGGGCCATAGGTTTCACTAGTGGCTTCTCTCGAGAGCATAAGTATTACGGTGGGTAAACAAATTACTGTTGAGCAATTGACAGAATTGAGCATAGTTATGAGAATATCTAGGTATGATCATGTATATAGGCATCACGTCCGAGACAAGTAGACCGACTCCTGCCTGCATCTACTACTATTACTCCACACATCGACCTCTATCCAGCATGCATCTAGAGTATTAAGTTCAAAAGAACAGAGTAACGCTTTAAGTAAGATGACATGATGTAGAGGGATAAACTCATGCAATATGATATAAACCCCATCTTGTTATCCTCGATGGCAACAATACAATACGTGCCTTGCTGCCCCTACTGTCACTGGGAAAGGACACCGCAAGATTGAACCCAAAGCTAAGCACTTCTCCCATTGCAAGAAAGATCAATCTAGTAGGCCAAACCAAACTGATAATTCGAAGAGATTTGCAAAGATAACCAATCATACATAAAAGAATTCAGAGAAGATTCAAATATTGTTCATAGATAAACTTGGTCATAAACCCACAATTCATCGGTCTCAACAAACACACCGCAAAAGAAGACTACATCGAATAGATCTCCACAAGAGAGGGGGAGAACATTGTATTGAGATCCAAAGAGAGAGAAGAAGCCATCTAGCTAATAACTATGGACCCGAAGGTCTGAGGTAAACTACTCACACATCATCGGAGAGGCTATGGTGTTGATGTAGAAGCCCTCCGTGATCGATGCCCCCTCCGGCGGAGCTCCGTAAAAGGCCCCAAGATGGGATCTCACGGGTACAGAAGGTTACGTCGGTGGAATTAGGTTTTTGGCTCCGTATCTGGTAGTTTGGGGGTACGTAGGTATATATAGGAGGAAGAAGTACGTCGGTGGAGAAACGTGGGCCCCACGAGGGTGGAGGGCGCGCCTGGGGGGGTAGGCGCGCCCCCTACCTCGTGCCTTCCTGGTTGCTTTCTTGACGTAGGGTCCAAGTCCTGTGGATCATGCTCGTTCCAAAAATCATGTTCCCAAAGGTTTCATTCCGTTTGGACTCCGTTTGATATTCTTTTTCTGCGAAACTCTGAAATAGGCAAAACACAACAATTCTGGACTGGGCCTCCGGTTAATAGGTTAGTCCCAAAAATAATATAGAAGTGTATAATAAAGCCCAATAATGTCCAAAACAGAATATAATATAGCATGGAACAATAAAAAATTATAGATACGTTGGAGACGTATCAGGAGTCAGCCCGACAATTCTGGAATCGGGTTTTAACTAGAACCAGATAGGTGACTACCCGAACGCCGAAGCCATAGCCGTGTTCACGCACAGTATCCGGGACGAATGGCTCACCCGTCAGCTCGGCCAGGACAAGCCGAGGACAATGGCGGCCCTTACCTCCCTCATGACCCATTTTTGTGCGAGTGAGGATTGTTCGTTGGCTCACAGAAGCACCAAACCAGAAGACCCCGGCACCTTAGAAGTCCGAGACAGCAACGGAAAGCCAAGGTGTAACAAAAATAAACGCCACCATAACGGCACTGAGGCGGATGACATGGTAGTAAATGCCGGATTCAGCAATTCCAAGACATGGTCACGTAAGAAGCCCTCTAAAGGAAACCAAGACAGACCCTCCAAGTTGGATGCTATCTTGGATAGGCCATGCCAGATACATGGCACTGCCAATAAACCTGCCAACCACACCAACCGTAATTGTTGGGTAATTAAGCAGGCCAGCAAGGCTACAACCGAAGACGCGAGCAAAATTCCCCGTAGTGAGGATGATGAGGAACCCCGCAGGCCGAATAATGGAGGCCAAAAGCAATTCCCTCCTGAGGTCAAAATAGTAAACATGATTTATGCCACTCACATACCCAAGAAGGAGAGGAAGCATGCACTTCAGGACGTCTACGCCCTAGAGCATGTCGCCCCGAAGTTCAATCCATCGTCGGCATGCCCGGTCACCTTTGATCGCAAGGACCACCCGACCAGTATCCGTCATGGAGGATCGGCGGCTCTAGTCCTAGACCCCATTATCGATGGATACCACCTTACCAGAGTCCTCATGGACGGAGGCAGCAGCCTCAACCTGATCTATGAAGATACAGTCCAGAAAATGGGTATCGACCCATCAAGGATCAAACCCAGTAATACCACCTTTAAGGGGGTCATCCCCGGCATTGAAGCTCGTTGCTCTGGCACCCTCGCCCTGGAGCGAAGACTTGATCTTCGTTATCGCTCCCTTCCGCAGCGGCTATCATGCCCTCCTAGGCCAAACGGCGTCCGCTTGTTTCAATGCCATCCCCCACTACGCCTACCTCAAATTAAAGACGCCTGGACTAAGAGGCGTCATCACAGTCAATGGTAACACAGAGAGCTCCCTTCGGATGGAGGAACACACAGCGGCCTTGGCGGCCGAATACGAAGGGCCGAAGTGCCTGCTCTCCACCAAGGCGCACGAGGCAAACAATCGGGCACGGGCCTCATTTCCAGCCAAGGGGCCTTCATGCATTCAATGCACATAGGAATATGCCCCCATGGCCCGCCCACTACAGGAGCATATCACATGCCTCGATATCACAACTTCGAGCTAAAAAAACCATGGGAAGTTGTGGGGCCTCAACGAGAGTTCGGTTCGACCGCACTAGGGAACAAAATGTCTTCGAATGATGTGCAGGTACCATCTAAGACCTATCCGGCTTCAAGGCCCACCAACATAGCAAACTCTTGTGAACTACCTTTCAAGGACCCGTCATGGGACAACCATATATAAAACAAAGTTGTCTCCCTTAATAGAAGGAAAGGCGCAGACGTGCAGTAGGGCACAGTTCGGGTGTTAACCCACACATCAAGGCCCTGTGTAAACCTTTCATTTGTAAATTTATCTTTTTTTTATAAACGCATTTCTATCAGATGTCTTGCTAGACAGCTCGAATTGTACGGTTAGACATCATGAGCTTCTTGAAAATGAAGCAAACCTTCTTATGGTTCACCTACAGTTCCTTATGCTGCATTTTGCCTGTTTGTTCCTGTTTGCTCTTCAAACCTGCCTTACTCAAGCATTATACAGTTCAGATCTCATTTATGTGTCGTTATGAGACCGGGGGCTCGGCCTAGATGATTGCCCTATACATTAAAGACCAACACTTTCTTTTTCATTGTGTTCGGTGTCTCGGATATTGCATTATATGCACCGGTTCTGAATTATGTCTTGGGTCAATAGTTGGGTTGCCCCGCTCATGTGCTTGCCTTCTTACGTTCCGCGTGTTCGGCTAAGAAGGTAAAGGGAGAACCACTACGATTGTACTTCCGCCTAGTTCGGTTAAGTACCTCAGTAGAGAAAGCCGAAAACTGACTGTCATAATAAGCGAGAACCGGTCGGCGATCCGATGACTGGTCCTTGAACCAAGAATCGTTAGCGATTGTATCGTGTCATACGAAGGATTCGTCCTTGAACAAATCAAGTGAGCAATGTTCGGCCCTAAGGTTCGCCCAGCATCTCACCACACCGGGGCTGGTCACCAGCCCCCACAGTCAAGCTCCTATGGCTAAGTGAAGGGCATAAAACCGCATAGTCTCATTGCTTCGTTCCCCTCCTACACTACCTCCCCCGGGCACCGAGACGTCAGCTAAGGGTTACAGTATGGAGGACGGAACACCCCTCATAGCTTCTACGTGGGGGCTGAAGCCAACGAGTGGTAACTTTCAGGATAAAACGGCCACACAAGATTCAAAATTAAAACACGCAAACACACAAGTATGATAAACCATACAAAAAACAGCCGCTTAATGGCACAAATGTTCAACCACAACCTCATACACAACAAGGTCAATTACTCAAAGACCACATCCTTGGAACATAATGCCTCTACGGCCCAAGCACTGTCCATCACGGCGGCAAAGTACTGCTCTGGGCGCATCTGCTCCTTTCCAGTTGGGGGAGGTCCAGTGGCTATCTCGAAGGGTTTGATCTTTGGCCAGTTCACCATGGTCTTCGAGAACGCCATCTGAGCCCCTTCAATACACACCGGGCGCTTGACGGCCTCAACCTGGGCCGGAGCGTCACACAGCCTCGCCACAAGAGCAAAATAGCTGCTCGGCAGGGGATCGGAGGGCCATAGCCGGCCACAAAGATCCTTCATAGCTCGCTCCGCCATCCAGTGCAGCTCCGTCAACTATTTCATTTGATTAACAAGGAGTGGAGAGTGCTCGGGGGCTTGAAACTGCGCCCAGAATAACCTCAGATCAACGTTACCTTCTCGGGTCGCATAGTATCTTGCCGCATCCATCGCACTCCTGGGGAGCTCCGCAAAGGTGCCCACGGAATGCCAGACCCGGGTAAGCAACGCGAATCTTTGGCCTCCAAAGACACTCTGCAGTAAGTACTACTTGCCATTCGCAATCTGCTTCACCTCCCGAGCTCCTCCTGAGCTCGTCGCGCCTCCGCTCGTGCCTCCCGGGCCTCCATCTTCATCTTCGCCAGCTTAGTGGCATCCTCCTTGTTCTTCTGCTCAAGATCCTCACATTTAGTGATGGCATCCTTGAGCTCATGTTGCACTTCAGTCACCCTGGCTCATGCTTCTCACTGTCATTTTCACCGATGTGAGCCCGGCGGCCATTCGTTCGACCGCCACTTTCTGTTCGGCTGCGTCGGTTTTCGCTTTCCGCAGCTCGGCTCGGAGGTTCTCGACCTCCGGGGTGCCATCTGCAATAATTCCCTGGCTTAGGGAATCATCCCGAACAGACTACTCCAACATTGCACAGACTGTGTTTTGAACAGACTAACCTTGTGCTCCATCTAGCCGCTTGCGGACGAGGGTGAGTTCTTCCTCGGAGTCCTTGAGCTTCCGATTGATCTCAACCAGCTCAGCAGCATTGGCAATAGCCACCAACTTTGAGGCCTGCAAAACAGAAACAAGATGATGCTTCGATCAATGTCTTCACAATTTTCATCCTCTGCCAGGTCTCTTCGCAACCTGCCAGAGTCTCGGGGGCTGCTACATATAAGGATTGCTCAAACCTCACTTACAAAGTAAAATGCATTACTTTGTTTACCTCAAAGCCTGTTAGAAGGCCATCAAAAGCTTCTTTTAGTCCGCTCTTAATGGACCGAACACTTTGCAAAACTGCACCCATTAGGGTGCGGTGTTCCGTGACTATGGAGGAGCTCTTTATAGCCTCCTCCATCATGAGCGGCCACTCGACCGTGACCCGTCCCTCGACGTTTGACGCTGGCGGCGGGGCTCCTGCTCCCCCATTGATGCGACGTGACTGCGGTGCTTCGGAGGGCCGTTCAGCCCCCGAAGCCGTCGTTCGAGAGGGCTCGGCTCGCCCGAGCTCCTTCTCTGTGTTTTCGGTGGCCGAAGCGTTAGCCTCGGCCATGGTAATATCTTCACGGGCGGGGTCCTTTGAGACAGCACCTCCCCGGTCTCCCCAATGACCGAAGGGGGTGCGACATCTGACGGACCTCCACTCTCCGCCAGATCAGTTGGCGGAGAAGTACCCTCAGACATCTGGTCGTTGGGGTGATCACGCGTCGGGCAGCATTACGAGGGCGCAGATGATTTTAGTTATGAGTTAGTAATATCAGCACCCAGACGATTCTTCGGACTCTTGCCTTTTGGCATGGAGCTTGACCCTCGGAACCTTCTCCAGGGTCCGCCCGGAGGCTACAGACTCTTCATTAGAGTCTGAACTATTATTGGGAAGGACCAATATTTGCAAGTATCATCAGTTGAGTTGTCAATTCAACCACACCTGGAGACTAAATATCTGCAGCAGAATGATCAGTAGCACAGTAATATGGTAGTTTGATAGCAATAGCAACAATAGTAATAGTAACGGTAGCAGCAATAGTTTTGTAGCAATTGTCACAGTAGTAGTAACTTAGCAAAGATCAATATGTGAAAAGCTCGTAGGCATTGGATCGGTGATTATGTTGGATAACATTCATCATGTAACAGTAATAACCTAGCGCGACACAGAACTAGCTCCAATTCATCAATGTAATGTAGGCATGTGGGCCACTAGTGGCTCCCCTCCTCTTGGTCTTCGCTCTAGTATTTTTTTTATTCCATAAAAAATCTTCAAAAAGTTTCGTCCAATTCTAAGAACTTGTATTTCTGCACAAAAACAACACCATGGTAGTTCTGCTGAAAACAACGTTAGTCCGGGTTAGTTTCATTCAAACCATGCAAATTAGAGTCCAAAACAAGAGCAAAAGTGTTTGGAAAAGTAGATACGACAAAGACGTATCAATAGTCTTCGGGATCGTTGCTTTTGGAGAACTTAGGCATGTTGAACTTGAGCTTGCCGTAGCATTGCTCTTCATTGTGTTAGGGCTAATGGTGATGGTGCTCTTGTCATGGTGGAGGGTCTTCAATTGCTTGCTCCTCGTGCTCCGCTTGATTAGCTTGACGTTGAGGTCGTGGAATTCTTGCATGGTTCCTCATTTCTTGGCACTCCTTAAGGCTTGCGGCTTCTTCTTATCGCTCTTGTCGGAGGGCCTCTTCTTGTTCACGCACACGGCGGTTACGCTCATTGACGGCGTGAGTAGCTTCACATAGAGCACGTTGGGCTTCAAGGGTTCCTCAAGACGTTGTTTCTCTTGTAGGAGGGCGTCGCCATCTTGGTTTTCTTTGTCTTGACACATTGGAGCTTGCTTGTGTTCCATGGGATCAGGTGCTTGGCGACGATGTCGTTCACGTTCCCGAAGGCAGTCTTGTAAACCGTTGCCATGAAATGGGTTTTGTGGAGCTTGATGATCTTCATGGTCTCGGTGATGATGTGAACTAACTCGGGGAAGACTTGCATCCGGATAAGTGCCTGAGGAGTGTCGACTTGGGTGGTGCCGTCTTGATGATGACGATGTTGTCGAAGAGCAGTTGACCACCAAGGCACAGAATTCTTCCATTTTTGCGATGATAGCTTGTCGTCAAGGTAGTCCCTTGTGTGTTGTTCGGATTATCGCAAGTTAGTGACGAGTTGATCGATGCGGTCACCCAAAGCTTCATTCTCTTGATGCAAAGCTCTATGTGCGTCGAATAGTTGATTCTTGGTGATGTAGTTGTTCGGCTCCTCTTCTTGCTCGATGAAGAGTGGATTGGTAGAAGTGCTTGGCCTATCCATCATCTCAAGAAAATATGTGAGTAGAAGGAAGGAAAGAACTAGACCAAATGTACCTTATCCAATGCTGAAGATGGATCAAATATCACACAATGTAGTATTATGGAAGTAGCACAATTGGTACCAGATCTTGTCAATCTCATACCTACACAGGTAAAGCTTTTGGAGTAGCTTCATGAGGATGGTGGCACGAAATTTAATGCAATTGTTAGCAAGATTCAATAATGTTGAAAGAGATTCACAAATTTGCAAGTGAAACAAGTAGACCAATAGCAATATGTGGCACATGGAAACACACACACGGATAGATAAATGGGGCCATGCAACCAAAAAACGAGCTCAAAATATGGAATCCACAAAAAATGCTCTTGTTTTACAACACTAGAGAGACGCTAGCACGATTGCTCAATAGGCGGATACAGAACTTGTGCACAACCTATAAGAGAAAAAATGTAACAACTTCTATCCCAAATATGTTATGTATGTATGATTCCCGGCGATTCTTCGCACTATGATCCAAGATGATCAAGTATAACAATTTGATATGCAATGTGGCGATGCTATGGCTATTGCTTACGAGCTCTTTGTTTTCTCTTTGCTTAAAAGCTTCTGATGTTCCTTTTATATTCTCCTTTGGCCACTTATGCAAAGTGCTTGAACGAAGATAGAAATTATGTATATGCTGGAACAATTGATGACACAAAGATGATACGATGATATATGCACGCTATGATAGCTATGCGAAACGTATATCACTAAAGTGCACAATTAACGTTGTCCGACAATATTCAAATGGCTAGTCTTGATAGGAAGGTGACGCAAAATTTGGCTCGGGGTTCACAATAGCAAGGGAGTACACAAAAGTGTCATCGATGTTACCGTCCTTGCTTACAGTTGGAGGTATATCACAATGGGGAAGTGGTTGTTGTCGATGTTAAGTCTGTGGCAAAGTTGAGTGGCGGTGATGTCGATGATGAACCATCCCTAAGTAGCCAAAACACTTAGGAAACGGAGAACCACGACTCAAAATCTCAAATGGCAAATGACAAATGGTGGTAGCGAAAAGTGTGGTCGTGTTGCTGAAACGCTAAGGGGTTATGGTAGTGCAATGATGGGTTTTGGAGTTCGGAATGCGGAAGTGTGGGCGATGGCTGAAAATTTCTGTCGACAAGTTCAGTTTCTTTAGGGTTTTTCGGACGTCCGGAGGATGTCGGACGAACGGTGGATGTTTCTGTTCCGGACGTCTGGTGATGGTTGGTCATTCGGTGACTCGTACGGGTTCGGATGCCCGGTAACAGTCGGACATTCGGTAACTGGGCGATTTCATGGCTACGTGTATGACGATGAACTCGTGGATTTCGGGGACAAAATAAATATTGGGGCCAAAATTGGGCGAATTTCGGTGATGGAAGTGATGGGGGAAAGCTTGATCCACTTGAAACACATCAAATCCATGGATCAAAATCAACAAAACATCATCAAACCAATAAATCACAAAAAATCGGTATGACTATTTTTGTGGGGATTTTCAAAATTAGACAAAACACAACAAAATCAGGATAGTAAGTGAGGGTAGGGACTCCAAATTCATGATCAACCTGGGCTCATGATACCAAGATGTTGTGGGGTGGAACCCTAAAGGCCGATCTTTCACGAAATGGAGGGGAGTCCGCGAAGAACACGGAGAACACGAGAGGGAAAACACTCAATGAACAAGATCCAAATCATAGATGTGCTAAATCCACATACACAAGAAGAGATACAAAGACCCAAACTCAACACAGGAGGATACAAAAGGGTAGCTAGTTCATTCCAATCCTTGAAGGAGAGAGGTCTTGAATCCTAGGAGGATCTTTGCATGAAGGGGTCTTGAATCCACTCGGGGGATCTTCTCACATGGAGGCCTTGATCTCCATGGGAGTAGGGATAAGTGAATGAGCAAAGCTCTATCTGTGTCTTGATCTATCACAATGCTAACCCTAAAACATCCATGTGAAGGGGTATTTATAGTCTAGGGAGATAGAGGGGGATACATGGGCCAAGGCCCACTGGCTGTGCACAGACAGGCGTCGGATATCCGGACGTTACCGGTCATCCAGTGTCTCATGAGGGACCGAACGTCCGATAAGGCTTGGACATCCGGCGTTTCGGCTCTGTTGAGGCGTCGTCAGATTTCCGGATGATGTCGGACGTCCGATGCGTCAGGCGTCCGGAAAGCTTTGGTCTTCTGACGTTTTTGTTCTGGATTGGTGGTGCCGGTCAGCCGGAGGCTGTCGGATGTCGGGTCGCTGGGAAGTGTCGGACGCCGGTCCTTGTCGGTCGTACGACCGCTGTAGCATTCGTCGACTGGGCCTTCTGACTGGCTAATCCTCCAAGTGTCGGATGTCCGGTAAATACCAGTCGTCGCGTGGCTGTAGCTTTTTGGCAGCTCTTTCTCTCGTCTCTCGCGTTTGGTGTACTCGTCGTCTTATTCGTTGGTGGTAGTAGCTTCATGGCCTTCCTCCAAGTACCTGATCACACACAAGGTCTTCGCTTGAGGTAGTAGCCGTGTCTCACATGTGGAATATGTACGTTCGGAGAGGAGTTAGTTCACCTCGCCTTCGACAACCCTTGCTTGAGCTCTAGTCATTGGTCCATGTGGTGCCTTGGGAGACGAAGGTACGTCCATGGGGATGACCTTAGGATGCTCCGCATCAAGAGCACATACCTGAAGACTACTGTCAAGTTTGCTGAGTATCTCAAAGAACCAAATGTGCAGGACACGAGGAAGTTGTTGGCTATTGGAGAGGTCAGGGGGGTTTCCTGGGATGCTCGAATCAGTTGATTGCATGCACTGGCAAGAACTGTCCCAAAGGTTTGCAAGGAATGTAATGTATCACAGTCACACCAAAGAGGCCCACCATCATACTAGAAGTGGTGGCATCACATGACTTATGGATTTGGCATGCTTTCTTTGGAATGCCGCGTTCTTACAACGACATCAACATGTTTCAACGATCTCCGGTGTTCAGGAGGCTTTGCAATGGGGAATCACCGCTGTGCAACTACACCGTCAATGGCCGAGACTACAACATGAGATACTATCTTGCCGATGGCATCTATCCTCAGTGGGCGGCGTTTGTGAAGACCATATCCAAACCGCATGGCAAGAAACAGAGCCACTTTGCAACAATGCAGGAAGCAGTTAGGAAGGATGTGGAGAGGGCATTTGGAGTGCTTCAAGCTCGTTGGGGAATTGCCCATGGGGCTGTAATGATGTGGGAATCAGAAACTTTATGGCAGGTCATGACATGTTGTGTTATTTTGCACAATATGATTGTCGAGGATGAGGGCGATCGATGATGTAGCCCAAACCAATGATTTTGAAGCACCTGAAGAACAAGTTGAAATCCCGAAAGATCAAGACGCAACTCAGCTTATGAATTTTCTGCAGATGCATCAGAATCTTCAAGATCATCATGTGCACGCGCAGCTACTCAATGATCTTGTGAAGCATATGTGGACTCACAATGAAAACCAAAAAGCTTATGTTTGAGTTGTGCACTTAAAATAAATTATGTAAATACTTCGGTACCAACATTTGTTATTTACGCGCGACATTGACTTATATGATCGACGTGCATGAATTTTCATGGATTCGAGAGTTCGGATTTGAGACATGTGGATGCCGGTAGCTAAATATGAGGACCCGTTCGGATGCGCTGGGGCTGCAATGATGTGGGAATCATAAACTTTATGGCATGTCATAATATGTTGTGTTATTTTATACAATATTTTTGTCGTGGATGAGGGTGATGGTGTAGCCCAAACCAATGATTTTAAAGCATTTGGAGAACAAGTTGAAATCACGGAAGATGAAGATGTAGCTCAGCTTATAAACTTTCTGCAGATGCATCAGAATCTTTGAGATTATTAATGATCTTGTGAAGCATATGTGAACCCACAAAAATTAATTGTGTAAACAATTTGACATGAATTTGTATGAATTCGAGATTTCGGATTTAAGATACGTGGACGCCGGGAGCGAAATAAGAAGTCCCGGGGCCGGATTTGCCAATGTTCTGAGGACGCTTACGAGGTGGTCATGTGACGTGAACCGTGCAATAGAGAAGAAACCATTTCCTCCCTATCCGCCTTTCCCCCCAACGTCCGCCGCGGAGGCCGTCTTCCCCTTCCCTGGAGTCAGCAGAGCCGCCTTCTCGCCGAAGCAGGCCCGCTACAACTAAGGCTTCCTCGCCTCCACCTCTACCTGGTTGGTGTGCCATCTGGACGCGATTCGTTTCGTCGGTAAGGAGACCCTAGCTTGCATGGATCCGACTTCGTTTTGATCTTTCCTTTGCCGCGAGTATTATCTAATCAAACCGTGTGCCTCATCTACGACATCCGGTCCGAGTTGTCCCCATCCGACCGAGGCGGTGAGCATCCGCTCATGCTTTTCTTTTGGTATTAACCCTGACCTGGTACTTCTTATAGGAGTTTGTTTTCGCAATATTAGAATCGGCGGGTTCAGCTGAACCAGCATGCCCTGCTTCAAGTCTACCTCTTACCTTGGGTCTCTGATTATGTTGGTCCCGGGGATTCTTACTTCGATGTTGGTTGCCTTTTGTGTTCGTTATGTTTGTGATTAGGAGGCACATGTTATTTCACTATAGGAGATGTATGAAGTTAACCCTATTATGCGTTTATGCTTGTCATATTTGTTACTTCTCCTGTGTTTGGACATCTGTGGTCATCAAGTATTTGATTTGACCAAAACTCCAGCTTTCTAGGATATGGATTTCAGGAAATTCGTGCTATGCTTTTGGAATTTTATCTAGTGAAGTGATGGGAAATAATCGAATTTGAACTCAATTTGTAGGTGCCTGTTCATATATTCAATTATTGACTTGCATGGCATGCTTAGAAGGTGGTTATGATACTTTCATTGCATGCTATGAAATCTACTCATTCCAGTCATGTATGACTTTTGTAGAACTAGTGGATCAACATTTTCTGTATTATGCTTGTTCCCCAAGTGAGCTTTTTGCAACCATACCAGATCAGAGGCATCCCTCTTCTGCATATGAAAGTATTACATATTTATTGTTAAATAAATCTCATATCTATCATGATACAAGGCAACCTGTTGGATGGCCTGATATTCACGATTTTGAGGTGGATTTGATGTGAAACACGATGAACACGAAGAACATGGGAGAAAACTTGAGAGGAAACACTCACATATACAAGACCAAAGTACACAAATCTCGTGCCAAATAGAGATACACCTCAAGGATCCAACAACAAGGAAAAGTAAGTAACAAGGATAGTTCATCCCTAATCCAAGAGGAATTGGAGGTCTGTAGAGATAGTCTTCTGAAAAACTCTAGGAGAGATGGGTTCTTGGTAACCCAAATGGATTCTTCTCAAAATTGGAGGTCTTGATCTCCAAAGAAGAGGTAGATGAGCAAAGTGCTCTCAAAAACTTAGTCTAAACTTTGCTAACCCTAGATCTAAGATGGAGCACAAAATATATAGTCTAGCCATGAAGAGAAGGTAGGTGGGGAAAGTTACACGGGCTGTGGCCCTCTTCTCTGCGTAGACAAGTCGGACATTCCGACATAAGTCGGACATTCTAGTAGTATATTAGAGCTTCTCTCGTGCAGGCCTGGATGGTTTGATTTTTATGGCTTAATTCTCACGTGAGGTCGAAGGATATTTGCTGATACCTACGCAAGAGCAGCTAGCTAGCGACACACATGCTGCTTTCGGCCTTGAGACTTGGAGCGCATGTGCGCCTTGGTCTGCCGACGTGCGCCAAGTTGCTAGCCTTTTGATTTTCCTTGATACATGAGTAGCAGTGCTGGTGGATTGGATATCTTGATGCTTCAGCTTCAAGTGACTAGCGTGGACAAAGGTTTTGATGGGCAGCACGTGGCAGTTGGCCGCCAAGGCCGACAACCGCGTGACAACTATCAACACAACAGCGGTACATCAGTTACAGAGTCCTCAAATTGGAGAGCGGCGGCTGCCGTCGAGATCAATTGGATCGGGCTAATTGCTAGCGCCGCACTCAATCAGTGTCAACGCCAAAATTTCTTCTGACCCCGATCTGATTTGTCCGCTGCCGGTTTTTTTTGCCGTCGGTTGACGAGCTCGGAATCAATGTAGACGAAATAGCCCATCTGTTCTTTGAGTTCACCATGCGGGGCCTGCATGGGCCACCACTGTGAGAGTAGAATCCGACATATCCCTCGATCGGGTGTCCTAGCGAGGTGAGTAGATGGAGGGGAAACAGGAGACCAGATTTACCCAGGTTCAGGCCCTCGTTACGAGGTAAAACCCTACTCCTGCTCGTGTGGTATATTGCGATAGGGGTGTACAAATTACAAGATTTAACCGAGGGGTTGTTTGTTGCATATCGACTAGCTTGGCCCGGCTTATATAAGATACCAGGGCCTCTAGGGTTACATGGACCTAGTCAGCTATGTCGGTGGAGGGGAGTCCTCCACAGCTCGGGCTTCCTTGTCTTGAACAACAAGGCTTCCAAAGTCTTCCTTCTATAGGGCCATGGGCTGACATGATTGCCCGGGGCAGAAATTGGCCTAGGGGGCCTCGGGCCGGCCTACTTGAGCGACAATCAGAGAGGTGAGGCACCCTTTGGCCGTAGCACCGTCAGTTACGTTGTTTATGGGGCGACAATCACAACACATATGCCAAGTACCATCTTTCTTACGAACAATTCCTTAGTCTCTTCGAAGTTGACGCGATAAGGGGAGGAGCATCGGGAATGAGGTTGATCCTATGTTCAATCCCATGCAGTGGAGGTATGCCCGGTGGGAAAACATCCTCAAATTCCTACAAAACGCAAGTCACCACACAAGGAAGCGTGGGTGAATCGTTAGTCAACATGACTTCATTTTTGTACAAGAATACAAAGTATTTCATTTTTGTACAAGAATACAAAGTGAAGCACGTGTGATGGGCTCTGGCTCACATTCCTTTTTTGGTGGTTAAGAGGTTAATGTCCTTGTTGGCGCTCAACATGGAAGCACTCATTTTCGGCTTGTGACACTCACTCACTTTATGGCAGGTCACTCCATTACTAGACTCCCATATAGCATGCAATGGTTGAAGCTTGCGATTTATTGACGATGATTTGACTTGCAGTCATCGGCCGAAGCACATTCCTTGCCCTTCCACTTGAAGCTATAGTGATTGGTGCGCCCATTGTGAATGACACTGCGGTCATACTGCCAAGGGCGTCCCAATAAGAGATGGCAAACGGTCGTAGCGACCGCATCACATCCCAAGGTATCCTCGTATGCTCCAATCTTGAATGGGACTTCAATAGTATGCTCAACCTTGATAGTGCTGGAATCACTTAGCCATTGCACTTTGTATGGATGAGGATGTCGCTTCTTTGCGAGATGTAACTTGGCGTGAAGTTCCTCACTTGCCAAATTGTGGAAATTACCACCATCAATGATGACCCTGATAGACTTTCCTTGGATGCCTGCTTAGTGTGGAAGATATGACATCTTTGGTCATCATCATTTTGTTGTTGAAGGTCAAGATCTTGGAGACAACAAGGGCGGGGCTTTAGTCGTTGTTGCAGAAGACTTGATCATCTTCGTCTTTGTTGACTTGTCGGTGTAGCTTCCAATTCTTCTTCAATATAAGATTCACTCTCCATCTTCATTGATGATCATGGTCCGCTTGGTGTGGCGCTAAATTGACTTGTGGCTGTGGCCCTTGTAAGTCAAGCATTCATTGCTTGGATTTTTGGTCGAGACCCTTGAAGGATTTGCAGGTGTAATTCTAGGCTTGGGAGCGCTTGAAAGGAGGACGACTTGGAGAGGTCGCCGGTACTTTGGAGCTTGATGGGGCACCACTAGTTGTTGTTGTCCGAGTATAAGGCGTCGTACTTGGTGAAGCTTGAGTGTTGGTGTTGAAGTTCCGTGAAGTGTAGGAGTACTTGCAGTACTTACATCTTCTTATACCTGTCGCTCCGTTTATGTTGTTTGGTGAACCAGCTCTAGCAAGTAGTTGTATGGTTGGAAATCCGCAATCCGCTTGATTAGGTGGTTGAGTCCATTGAGGAAGCGAGACATTGTTTGCAAATCGGATTCCTTCACATTGGCTCAGAGAATTGCGATTTCCATCTCCTTGTAGTACTCTTCGACGGTCTTGGTGCCTTGCATGAGTACTTGGAGCTTCTTGAAGAGGTTGCAGGTATGGTGCATGTGCACAAATCTCGCTCTCATGACTTGCTTCAATGGGGACTTCTCCTTGCTCTTGTCAATGTTCTGTGAGTTGTTCCCACCATATGAGGACGTACTCATCAAACTCGAGCGAGGCCATTGCCATTTTCTTCGGCTTGTCAAAGTTGTGGACACGGAAGATTTTGTCCACTTTGAGTGCCCATGATTGATATTCACAAATGGATGGCTCACAAGGGTAGTGGCAAGGAAGACAAAGTTGTGTGATAGAATGATATACCTCGTTGACACCTCTACCTTGACAAAATCGGAGGGTACCCGCCTTGCTTTTGGTGTTTGTGTCAAAAGGATGACATATCATCATCATAGCCGAGCTTGGTTGTTGATGGAGGCAGTGTAGATGTACTTGGCATTCTTGTCGAAGAAGTCGGACGTCGAAGCCAGCAAGATGCCCAGCTTGCTGGCGAAGTTGCTGAAGTTGTAGTCAAGTCGGACCAAGGTCGGATAGTCCGATATTCTGGACTAAGTTGGATAGACCAACTTCGCCTAGGCTGGTGTGGGTCAACTCGAGGAAGAACTCGAAATTGGAGGTAGGAAAAGAAAATCAAAGGCAGATCAACTCACATATCACCGGATCCATCTATCAAATCTAACCAAAACTCACTAGAAACAACAAATCGCTTGAAATCGTGTGAGACTATTTTTGTGGGGATTTTTGAAACTGGGAAGAACAAAAACAAATTTTTTCTAGAAATATGAGGGAGAGGGACTCCAAATCATGGCAACCTGCACATGATACCAAGTGATACGGGGAAGCTGTTGGGTGGCCTGATCTTCACGATTTGAGGTGAAACACGATGAACAAGGGGGGAAAACATAAAGAAAACACTCACATAGACAAGATTCACCACCAAAGTACTCAAATCTCATTCCAAAGAGAAACCTCAAGATCTGAGGAATTGGAGGCGCTGATCACCAAAGGAGAGGAAAAGAAGGTAACAAGGATAGTTCATCCCCAAATCCAAGAGGAATTGGAGGTCTTGAGAGATAATCTTCCCAAATCTCTAGGAGAGATGGGGTCTTGATAATCCAAGAGGATTCTTCCCCAAAATGGAGGTGTTGATTACCAAAGGAGAGGTAGATGAGCAAAGCTCTCTCAAGAATTTGGTCTAAACTTTGCTAACCCTAGATCTGAGATGGAGTACGGAATATATAGTATAGCCCTGAAGACGTAGGTAGGTGGAGAAAGCTACACGGGCCTGTGGCCCTCTTCTCTGCGCGTAGACAAGTCAGACATTCTGACATAAGTCGGATAGTCTGACTTGTCGGATGTTCCGACCCCATGTCCAACATAGTATTGTCCTGATTCAGAGAGCAATGTGGTAAGTCGGACCCTATGCTGGACATGAAGTTGGAATATCTGACTTGTTGGACATCAGGTCGAATGTTTGAATCGGAACATCTGACTTTGTCCAGAGAGCATTTTGGTAAGTTGGACTATCCAGCAGGGTTTGGTCCTTGGTGATGTTCCTCGCTTCCTCTTCGAGCCCCTTCTTCTCGTTGCTTGAATCCTTCATATCTAAGAACGCACAATGTTCCCTAATGAGGTAGTAGCCACGTCTCATATGAGTGTATAGGAAGCTCTACTAGGAAGTCATGTCGGTTTCAATGGTTCAATTGGAGCTTGTGGGGTTGATGATGGGTTCGTGGTGATGTCCATAGGATACTCCGCATCATATCACCATGGGTTTATGGTTGAGGTTGCAGAAAGCCCCGCAAAAAAGAAGAAGTTGCGGAAAGCCCCATATCTTGGCCGGTGTTCACTTAGATTCAGGTTTTATGGGACTATGGCTGGACAAGTATTTGTCCTAATCAAATCACAACTTGATTGCAGCTCAATGGCAGAGCAGATTCACAAAAGAGGGAATCTCTACAGTAGGAAACTTTGTCAGAGACCACAGAAGGGGCTAAAATTGGTGGGGTTCCTTGAAACCTTCTTACCATAAAACCTGGGTTGAAGTGCCACTAGCTAAGAAACTTGGGGCTTTATTTATCTACGGTTTTGTGAAATTTATTCTCACTTTCTCAGGGAGATTAAAGAGAAATCTGTTTTTGTCTGATTTGACATCTGGTGCACCACACTTAAAATGCTACTATGATTAGTAAACATATCAACTTGACATATTCTTAGTATTCATCTTTTCTTTGCAATTTTATTATGCAGAAACATAATGTCTTTTGAAGATAAAGCAATGGCTAGTCGTATCACCTCGCCCTCATCAAAAGCTACGGTATCAGAATCAGATCTTCGGATAATAAATGTTGCATCAAATGTGGATCATTCTCAAGCAAATAACCAGGCAAGTGCAGTCCTCGGTCCAGTGGCTATCTTTTGGGACATTGAGAACTGCCCTGTTCCAAGTGATGTACGGCCAGATGATGTTGCTGGGAATATACGGATGGCATTACGGCTGCATCCTGTTGTTAACGGTGCAGTTACAGTTCTCTCTGCTTATGGAGATTTCAATGCTTTCCCTAGAAGACTCAGGGAGGGATGTCAGAGAACCGGAGTCAAACTTGTCGATGTTCCAAATGGGCGGAAAGATGCTGCTGATAAGGCTATACTGGTAGATATGTTTCTCTTTGCTCTGGACAATCATCCACCGTCATCCATTATGCTTATATCTGGTGATGTGGACTTCGCTCCCGCTCTCCATATACTTGGTCAGCGTGGATACACTATTGCCCTTGCGATTCCATCTTCAGTTACCGTCTCATCGGCTTTGAGCAGTGCTGGGAGTTTCGTGTGGGACTGGCCTAGTCTTGCCCGTGGTGCAGGCAGTGTACCCCCCAGATCCTTAGGGCATCGTGCTGCTGATCCTTTAGTCTGTCCTAACAGTGTAACACCGGGGAAATTTCCTGACATACAGACTGAAGAGGAGGCCATTGCTTATATGGGAACTTTTAGGAATGAATATAGTGGCAGAACAACCAGCAACCAGATTAATTGCTATAACTCTTCACAGGTCACCAGGGAATCATGCAAAGCTTTCTGCACTCTGGCGGATGGCAGTTGTGGCACCGGCACGTCATCGAGGTCACATCATGTATCAGGTGGTTTGAATGAAGTCCCAGTGATAGACCAAGGATTTACAGGCGAACAATCATGGTGGGTTCGTCCCGGTGATCTTCAAGGCTTGAAGGGTCAACTAATAAGGTTATTTCAGTTATCTGGTGGATCTGTTCCACTTGTCCGTGTTCCTTCAGAGTATTTAAAGCTGTTCGGAAGGCACCTGTATGTAGCAGAATATGGAGCTGTAAAACTTGTTCATCTTTTCGAAAAGCTGGCTGAGTCTTTTGTTGTCATAGGGAAGGGTCAGAGGAAGATGATTTGCCTACGCAATTCTGCTGATAGGAACATGAAGAAATATCCAAGCACACCAATAATTTTGAAAAATGAAAAGAGATTGAATGCTACTCTCGAGGAAGGTACTAGTGAAACATGTCAGCAGTTGAGCAGCTCATCAGAAGATCTCTCAGAGGATGAACAGAACATTAACCCTGACGTAGATGGAGCATATGTGTTTGATAGCCATCTATACAAGTGCAGAACAGAGGTCGAGGCTCTTCTTGTCTGTTACTTGTCGTGCCCTCTTCCACTCTCTCATTTTGAATCCCTGTATGAGCAACGGTACAAGAAGACTCTCGACTACCAGAGCTGTGGAGTTGATGGTCTGGAGGAACTGCTTAACAAGTTAAAAGATGTTGTCGAATTGAATGTAGATGAGATCAGCAACATGAAGTTCATCAAAGCCAAGTCACCAAAATGTAGTCCCTCAAAGCCATGTTAAATGGTGGTTGTCTTAATATCAGTAGTATAGTCACTTGAGTACTTAAGATTTTGTTTCCTCGCTGAGCATGTTTGTCAAGCACTGGGCTGACGTCTATTTTAATCATGTCGGTGGGATAGGTGCAGACGTGCAGTTGCACAGCAAATGCTTGCAATAATATCTTGTTCTGCTAATCTAATCGAATAGATGGTTGCTTCATTTATTGAATAGTGAACCATCTTTTGGCTGTTTGCCACTTGTATGCTTGGATACCTCATTCTTG
Source organism: Aegilops tauschii subsp. strangulata (assembly GCF_002575655.3). NCBI lineage: Eukaryota > Viridiplantae > Streptophyta > Magnoliopsida > Poales > Poaceae > Aegilops > Aegilops tauschii. The sequence continues at coordinate 176,381,765 of NC_053039.3, forward strand.
TTAGGTTAGACATGACTTGTTTGTCGCACTGCTGAATTCGGAATTATTTTACTCCCCGGGCCAGTGCTCCTCGGAGTGTTGGTCCAAACTAGAGCCACTTGCAGCGCCACCTCGGGGAAACTTGAGGGCTGGTTTTAGTTGTACGTAGTGTTCATCCGGTGTGTCCTGAGAACGAGGTACGTGCGACTCCTATCGGGATTGTCGACACATCGGGCGGCTTTGCTGGACTTGTTTTACCATTGTCGAAATGTCTTGTAACCGGGATTCCGAGACTGATCGGGTCTTCCCGGAAGAAGGAATATCCTTCGTTGACCGTGAGAGCTTATAATGGGATAAGTTGGGACACCCCTGCAGGGTATTATCTTTCGAAAGCCGTGGCCGCGGTTGTGTGGCAGATGGGAATTTGTTAATGTCCGGTTGTAGAGAACTTGACACTCGACTTAATTAAAATGCATCAACCGCGTGCGTAGCCGTGATGGTCTCTTTTCGGCGGAGTCCGGGAAGTGAACACGGTTTTTGGGTTATGTTTGACGTAAGTAAGAGTTCAGGATCACTTCTTGATCATTACTAGTTGACGACCGTTCCGTTGCTCTTCTCGCTCTTAGTTGCGTATGTTAGCCACCATATATGCTTAGTGCTTGCTGCAGCTCCACCTCACTACCCCTTTCCTACCCTTAAGCTTAAATAGTCTTGATCTCGCGGGTGTGAGATTGCTGAGTCCTCGTGACTCACAGATTTCTACCACAACAGTTGCAGGTGCCGACGATACCAGTGCAGGCGATGCTACCGAACTCAAGTGGGAGTTCGATGAAGAACCTTGGTCGTTGCTATGTTTCGTTTCCTGATGATCAGTAGTGGAGCCCAGTTGGGACGATCGGGGATCTAGCATTTGGGGTTGTCTTCTTTTTTTTTGGTTTCGTAGTCGGACCTATGTGTGTACTCTGATTGATGTATGATTTATTTATGTATTGTGTGAAGTGGCGATTGTAAGCCATCTCTTTATCCCATTCTTGTTCATTACATAGGATTGTGTGAAGATGACCCTTCTTGCGACAAAACCACAATGCGGTTATGCCTCTAAGTCGTGCCTCGACACGTGGGAGATATAGCCGCATCGTGGGCGTTACAAGTTGGTAATCAGAGCCATCCCCGACTTAGGAGCCCCCTGCTTAATTGAATCGCTGACGTTGTTGAGTCTAGAAAAAATGTTTTGAGTCTTAGGATTATATATATCGGAGAGTAGGATTCTTTTTACTCCTCGGTCCCTTCATCGCTCTGGTGAAGCCCCCTGACGTAGAAATTTTGACTTTCCTCTCCTCAAATTTCACTAAATTTTTTTTAGGATCACGCGGGTATCTTGGAATCGTTCGATGGTTTTGTGACGAGAACATTGTTCTTGGTGCCTCCTGACATTTAGGGGTTGTGGCAGTGTCCCGGGGAGTTGAGCTCCAAGGTGTTGTCGTCACAATTTTATCGTTGCAGTTCTGGAATACCTGAGTTTCGCCGACATCGAAAATCTCTTTTATGCAGTTGTTGGTGAGATCACCTCGACGCCACCCAGTACTGGGGCGGGAGTTCGGAGTATTGCCATAACTCGTATAACGGATGTTTTTCGAAGGTTGAGGTAAATGATGTCCGAAGGTTTCTTGGTTATGTGTTGAAGGATGGATACAGCTGGATCTAGATATTGTTAGTTTGGGTGAGATATATTGTGTCCCCTGTATCCCTAACACCTGATTGCATAACCAGAAAGTTTCGGGAGTTTATAAGTGGGAATTCAAGTAGCTCGTAGGATATCTTTCCAACACACACATGATACGATATGGGATCTATCATATGTTTGTTTCCGACTTATTCTGCGAGCCAATCCTTTGTTTTGTTTTAATTTGTGGTATTCGAGTTGCTTCGGTGTCAAGTGTTGATTCCATACCTTATTCTAAGCGGTGTTCTCATATTTCTATGTGGTTGCTAATCCTTTCGATAATCGAGGTTGTCATATTAATTCCTTTCCAACCGACGTGCTTCTGTTCAAGTGGATCCGATCATTTCAACATTCGCGAGATCAATTCTCAGTTCTTTGCAACGGTGTTTGTTTCATCCATCCCAAATTGTCTTTGTTTTCCCGCCCTCCCATCCTTTTTCTTCAAGGACTAAGATTTCTTAACCAAGTATCTTTTTTATTGATGGGAAGTCTCTCCATCCTTTTTTTCAATCAATGTTCTGATCCGATGATTTTCCATGAAGATACTAACGAAGCTTCAAGTTCATCATCCTTCGTTGTTATTTCTTTTTCGGTGGATTGAATTCAAGCCTTCAGTGTTGATCACATCCCTTTCCTCGTTTCAAATGCTTTCTCATGCCGGTGCAACTCTTAATCATTCTTCGCATGCTATTCAATTGTTCCGGAGTGCTGAAGATATCCCAGAAGATTCAAGTTTCTATTCGAAATCCTTTCAAGCTATTTCGAGGTCTTACCTTATTCAAGCCATTTAATTCAACAGGCGCAATCTTTCTTTTAATCGTTCAACGGTGTATTTTTTTTGAGTGGGCCCTAACCCACAGGTCTTTCCCCAGGATCTTACCTGACTTTTCTAATTTTCCCGGAGCTATTCCCAAATTCTTTTCGAAGTTTGACGTAAGAATGAATTATCATCAGTCATATGTCTTTCTCCAAGATCTTTCAAATTCTTTTCATTGTTGATTCAACCTTTCTATTCTTCATGGTTCCGGAGTGCCTCAATAATTCATGGTGGTGTTTCTCATCATGATTCTCAACATTTGAAGACCGAAGAAGGATTTCTCCTAAATCTTGGTCCGCTTTCTTAAAAATTCATAGTTCTAGCTTATGCCATCCTCTCATAATTGTTTTCGATTGCGAGAATTCTTTTCATACCCATCCGGAGCATTTCAGAGTTGTTTTCATTTCTTGATCATCCAAACGCCATCAATTTAGAAGATTTCTTCATTCTAAGTTATCAGCCTCGTTCTCCAATTATTCTAAATTGATGTCTCTTCGTTCATCTCCTTATTCTTCCAGTGCATCGTTCAAGTATTCTCTAATCAGCTCGTGATCTCTTCGTTCACTTGTATCTAAATTCTCTCAAGTTTCTTCGTTCATTTTCTAATTCCTCCCGGTGTTTCTTTATCTTTTCTTCGTTTATTTTCAATTCTTACGGTGGTTCGTTCAAGAGTTCTCTTCCTTCGTTATCATATAGATTCATTCGTTCTTTCCAATCCTACCGGTGGTTCGTTGAAGACCTTCCCAAGTTTACGCTATATCTCTCTTAATCCTTTATACGACAATAAGTAGTATGCCAAATCAGTTGCTTGTCATCAATCTAAATTGGTGAATGATGAGCATAACGTAATTCTTATTATTGTTTCATCCTGGTGATCTAGTTTCTTCTTTCCAGAGTTGTCATCATATCACATTCTCGGTTCGAGATGCTTCATCTTATCTTTTCCGGAGTTCCAGGTTTTCGGCATTATCTCATCGCGAAGCTCCTTCTAAATCATTGCAAAGATTCACCTTGTGTTTTTCACTTCTCCTTCTTTCTATCATTCTCTTTTTACCGAAGTTCTCACGAAGGCTCAACATGGTGATTCGTCAAGGATTCTTTTCATTCTTCAATTGTTTTTCAAGATTTTCTCTCGAAGTTATGATCGGTGTTCAACACATGTTTTGTCTTGAGGAGTTCAAGTATTCTTCATCTTGCATGTCGAAGTGCTATTCTTTCTACCTTATCTTTCGAGGTGGTGTTATATCATTCTTAACAATTTTCATTCATGTTTCGCGATTCACATGTTGTCAAGAATGAGGTATTCTAAATCCATTAATCTCTTCGTTGGAGTTATCTTGTGTCAGATTTCACTTAAAGCCTTCCCTAAGGAATGTTGCTAATTGTGGTGCCTATCAACGATCCAAGTTTGCTCCTATCCTCTCGATGAAAGAAGTTTTCATCTCTTCGTTGATCTCAAGCAAGCAATTGTTTCCGTAGTGGCAGAACTTTGCCTCAATTTTGAGAAGTTTTCCATAAGCCCATTACAAGCTCATTCGTTTCGTTGTTGGTTTTCCAATAACTCCGTTATAACCTTCTTGGAAGAATGCTTTCCAAGCTCATTTGTGGCAGAAGTTGTCATTTTCTTCTCCATTCTTTATTCCAAGGATCTATCTTCTATTATTTATTTCTTCCGGAGGCATTGTGATGTTGCTCTCTTCACTCATCTTCTCGGTTTGTGAGGACCGTGTTCTTTTCGTGCTTATCCATTTCCAACCGGAGTGTCGTGCCCTCTTTTCAAGTTCTTCCCATTCTGTCAAGTTTTGCCTCCATTCTCAACCGGAGTGCTGTCTCAAATCTTTCTTACCCCTTGTGCCATTCTTTCATTAGTTCCGGAGGCAGTGTGCTGTTGATTTCATTAAGTATCCTCTCATCTTGTAAAGTTCATGTTCAATTCCTTCCATTTACAGTCGGAGTGCTGTCCAAATTATAACATTCTTATTCCTTTCTTTATCTTGTTTTAACCGGAGTGTTGTGTCTATCATTCCTCTTCTAACCGGAGTCTCATCCAAGTGCTTTCTTTTTGCCAAGTTCATATTCTATGCCTTCCATTTCCAACCGGAGTGTTGTCGTAATTGATCCTTATCGTTCCTTGTACATCTCATTTCAACTGGAGTGCTTGCATGTCCATTGTAACCCTTTTCTTATGTCTTTCAACCTACAAGGTTCCCGTAATGTTCCTTGTTCCTCTTTTCTAACGGATTGTTTTCAACTTTGTTCATCTTCGTTGTATTCTCTCTTTTAATTCGTTCAATCTCTCAAGGTTCGTGGTTTCACTCGTTTGTCAAAGAAGCAACTTAGTTTACCTCTCCTCTTCCTTTTCTGCTTCTCTCCGGTGCCATCCTAGATCTCGGGACGAGATCCTCTTGTAGTGGTGGAGTGTTGTAACGCCCCGAGACCGACGCTCCAGAAGACTTCCATGTATTTCGTTGTCGCCGTGTGATTTATTTATTTGTTGCATTCATCATTGCATCATCGCATTGCATCCGCATGTTTTCATAAAACTTGCATCCGCTCATAGTTGCCGCGTCCCCCCTTGCTTTCGTTGACCGTTTCGAGACCAACCTCACTTGCAACGTTGCTCCTCGTTTTCTCTCTTGTCTTCTCCGGGGCCTTTTGTCAGACACTTTGTCTTTGTCGACCCCTCTCAGACCACCCCTCGCGCACGTCCGAAATTTGTCCCGAACCTGACCCGGGTTGTTGTTACCGTTGGGTCCGGATCATCCCCAAACATCTATAAAACATCTCCGTTTTCTTATTTGGACTCCCTAGCCATTTATTCGCGGCTGTCCGATTAAAATCGGAGGGACCAGATGCACCTAACCAAAATTCACCTGCTATATAATCAGCCTACCTAACCCTAGAACCTAGCCGTCCCATCCATCCTCTTCGCGCCGCCACCCACTGACTTCTCCACCTCGCCCCCCTTCCTCGGGATCTTGCCCGATCCATTTGAGTCGCCCGACCACCTTCCTGGTTTTCAGCGTCGAGCCAACCACAGCTACCAACCTTCCTCCTCGTCCAGCCACCACCCAACCTCCAGATCCATCCATCTGGACCCTTGGATAGAGATCCAACGTCCAGGAGGTGCTCCCTGCAACTCCCGCAAGCCCCCTCCTTCCATGGTTTCGCTCCACGCCCGAGCTCGTCCTCGAGCACGATGCCGCCCTTGCCGACGCCCGTCGACCAGGCCAGTGCTCCGTCGTCCCGCGCCCTTCCCTCTCCTTCCTTTTCCCCATCTGGTTTCTTCTCCCCCTCTCATGGTCTCTCTCCCGTGGATCACAGGGACCCCGCTGCCACCGTTCGAGCTCTCCCGCCGGATCTCCCTCTCTGCCGCCGGGAACGAGCTCCCCACGCCCGGATCCGCTCCTCCTTCGCCGCGCCAAGTACTGGAGCTGCACGTCGCCACCAGGGAGCTGTCGCCCCACCAAGTCCGCCGCTGTCCTCTGCTTCGCCCGCATGATCCCGCTACTGCCTGCTTCGCTCCATCGAGCAGTGCCACCGCCGGAGTTCCTCGTCGCCGGGAACCGCCGTCCCGGACCTCCCCTGCTTCGCCTTGGTTCGCCGTGGCTCCGCCGTCCCGCCAAGTCCCGCGCCGCCAAGCCCGACCTCGCCTCTGCTTTGTCCTGTTCGAGGGAACGAGCGAGCGATGCCGCTCCCCCCCCGTGTTGACCCGGTCCAGCCTCGCGCCTTCCTTCGCGTCCTGCCGTCGCCATGAACCCCCCCGTCGCCTGCATCTCCTCCGGCAGCGCCGCCGTGCCCGCACGCCTATGGCGAAGTTCCGGTGAGCCAAGCCGCGCCCGTGCCCCTGTTTCTTCCTTCCCCTTCACCTTCTATCTCTCACACGTCTCCCTCTCTCTCTGATGCGTCCACAGGAGGAGCTTCACCCTCGCCGGAGTCCTTCTCCTCGCCGCCCCGCCATGTTCCCGGAGCCACGGAGCCCGTTCGTCCCCTGCTTCTGTCGTGCGAGCACGCAAGGACGACGACCAGCGCCAAGTCCCGCTGCCGCCCCGCCTTGCTTCCCCTGCATCGGTCGCGTTGACCGAGGCCCAGCAGCTCCTTTCCTTCGCCAGATCCAACCCGGCCCCTCCAGCCTCTGCACCGAACTGGGCCTGGCCCATGGTGAGCCACCCACAGTCCTGCACCCAGTCCATCCCAGATTCGGCCCGATGCATTTTTTTCCTCTGGACGATTTTAGCTATTAATCCAGAGAACGTCGGTTTTACAGAAAAGTCCCTAGTCTTCATGCATATAATAACTCATTAACCGTGCATCAGTTTGAAAAACTTCATATATGAAAAATGCTTAGAATTTTATCTAGTTTCATAATATGCTGCTTGCATCCATGTTTAAAATGTTTAAAATGCTGTTTGTTTAATTTTGCTCAAATGCCATGTTAAAATGAATTATTTCATAACTAAATAATTGTAGCTCCATTTTAAATAAACTTTATATGTAAATGGGGTAGAAAAATGCCTAGTTTAACATGGTGCACTCATCTTGCATGTGTAACAACTCTAAAATATGGTTTAGGGCAGAACAGTACCAAATTCATAATATGGACATGAGGATTTTCCGGAATTGTTGTTTGTTGTTCCGGCCTCATTTAAACTTGCCTAGATAGGTAGTTTTCTTATGCCTCACCTCTTGCCATGTTAATCAACATTTAATATTGTTAGGTACATAACCGAGAGAGAACTAAATAATTGATGTGGTGTTTTGTCAATATGCAACTCGTTGCATATTGAGCTCCACTTAATTTGAGTGTTGTTTGTTGCACTTTCCCATGCCATGCTCATTAAACCGGACATGCATCATACTTGATTGTGCATCATGCCATGTTTATGTGATGGTTGTTTACTATGTTGTTTGTTTCTTTCCAGGTTGCTTCTCTTGTTAGCTTCGGTTTCGTTCCGGAGTTGTGAGGATTCGTTCAACTACGTCCGTTTATCTTCTTCATGGACTCGTTCTTCTTCCTAGCGGGATCTCAAGCAAGATGACCATACCCTCGAAATCACTTCTATCTTTGCTTGCTAGTTGTTCGCTCTATTGCTATGCTGCGCTACCTACCACTTGCTATATCATGCCTCCCAAATTGCCATGAAACCACCTCTAACCTTTGTCACCCTTCCTAGCAAACCATTGTTTGGCTATGTTACCGCTTTTGCTCAGCCCCTCTTATAGCGTTGCTAGTTGCAGGTGAAGATGAAGTTTGTTCCATGTTGGAACATGGATATGTTGGGATATCACAATATCTCTTATTTAATTAATGCATCTATATACTTGGTAAAGGGTGGAAGGCTCGGCCTTATGCCTGGTGTTTTGTTCCACTCTTGCCGCCCTAGTTTCCGCCATACCGGTGTTATGTTCCTTGATTTTGCGTTCCTTACGCGGTTGGGTGATTTATGGGACCCCCTTGACAGTTCGCCTTGAATAAAACTCCTCCAGCAAGGCCCAACCTTGGTTTTACATTTGCCTCACCTAGCCTTTTTCCCTTGGGAGTCGCGCTCCCGAGGGTCATCTTATTTTACCCCCCGGGCCAGTGCTCCTCGGAGTGTTGGTCCAAACTAGAGCCACTTGCAGCGCCACCTCGGGGAAACTTGAGGGCTGGTTTTAGTTGTACGTAGTGTTCATCCGGTGTGTCCTGAGAACGAGGTACGTGCGACTCCTATCGGGATTGTCGACACATCGGGCGGCTTTGCTGGACTTGTTTTACCATTGTCGAAATGTCTTGTAACCGGGATTCCGAGACTGATCGGGTCTTCCCGGAAGAAGGAATATCCTTCGTTGACCGTGAGAGCTTATAATGGGATAAGTTGGGACACCCCTGCAGGGTATTATCTTTCGAAAGCCGTGGCCGCGGTTGTGTGGCAGATGGGAATTTGTTAATGTCCGGTTGTAGAGAACTTGACACTCGACTTAATTAAAATGCATCAACCGCGTGCGTAGCCGTGATGGTCTCTTTTCGGCGGAGTCCGGGAAGTGAACACGGTTTTTGGGTTATGTTTGACGTAAGAGTTCAGGATCACTTCTTGATCATTACTAGTTGACGACCGTTCCGTTGCTCCTCTTCTCGCTCTTAGTTGCGTATGTTAGCCACCATATATGCTTAGTGCTTGCTGCAGCTCCACCTCACTACCCCTTTCCTACCCTTAAGCCTAAATAGTCTTGATCTCGCGGGTGTGAGATTGCTGAGTCCTCGTGACTCACAGATTTCTACCACAACATTTGCAGGTGCCGACGATACCAGTGCAGGCGATGCTACCAAACTCAAGTGGGAGTTCGATGAAGAACCTTGGTCGTTGCTATGTTTCGTTTCCTGATGATCAGTAGTGGAGCCCAGTTGGGACGATCGGGGATCTAGCATTTGGGGTTGTCTTCTTTTCTTTTGGTTCCGTAGTCGGACCTATGTGTGTACTCTGATTGATGTATGATTTATTTATGTATTGTGTGAAGTGGCGATTGTAAGCCATCTCTTTATCCCATTCTTGTTCATTACATGGGATTGTGTGAAGATGACCCTTCTTGCGACAAAACCACAATGCGGTTATGCCTCTAAGTCGTGCCTCGACACGTGGGAGATATAGCCGCATCATGGGCGTTACAAGTTAATCATTGTTGAGGTATAATGATTATTATTCTCTACAAAGGATCGTCATCTTCTAACAATGCATCATAAGCTATTCCCAATACGCCATTTCTACGGTCATCGAGACTCTTCTATGCACATTTCTTCGTCATTCTCAATACATGATTATTCTATGATATGCTTCGTTGATAAACACGTTTCATTTCATTTATTTCTATTTCTATTAATTAGCAAAAGAGGTTGTGCATTGCAACGGGAGGAAACAATACGATACGACTCTAACCCAACAATCATGACTCAAGACCAACAATCATGACTCAAGACCTCAATAGATCCATGTCTTTTATTTGACTCCCTCCCCACCTCTCTCTCATCAACTTTCTTTTTTTCATGTGATGTTTTGCCGAGGCATACATGTGTGATTATTGATGGTTTCTTTTGTCTTCAATCTGATTTTGATGAGGTGTTCATTTGCAACATGGATCGTCCTTGGTATGGAAAAAAGACAAATTGTGCGCTATTAATTAAAATTGCACCATAAATAGAATTTTAAAATGTTAAATAGGTAAAATAACACCATATTCAGATTGTACACGTCGCCATTGATTAAATTACACCATAATAGAATTTTGAAAATGTAAAATAGGTAAAATAATATCATATTCAGATTTTACACATTTTTAATCAAATTTTATCTATAATAATTTAAAATTAGAGTTACGTTCTAAAGATATGATTTTTAAAAGCATTTGTCACTTATAGTTGAACTATAGATTAGTTAACAGAAATGGTAGGGGTTTTCTGGAAAAATATGAAAAATGATTTGTTTTTTACTTAAGTCTAGACATCGTGTTTATTTCACAAAAACAGAAGGGGGGTTTCTGATTTTTTTTACAAAAAAGATTCAGTTTTGTCACTTAAGTCCGGACTACGGGTTGATTTCGAGAAAACACATGTTTTCTTTTTCATAAAATGAGCGATGGACGGCCAGAAGCACTACTCGCTTTATTTATTAGGTAGAGACATGGTTCATCTATTGCTGTTTTTTTGAGTTAAAACGAAGCTTTATTCATTAGAAATAACCAGTACATCGTTTGTGAGGATCATTACAATTTCATTGAGAGGTTCCTCAAACCAATCCGAAGTCGAAGAAAATCTAGCTAATCTAGCAAGTTCATGTGCTACTTTATTTGTCTCTCTTATTACCGTGTTCGAATCTAGTCATGATAAAATCACATGCATAGTGAAAACAGTCATCGAAAATTGCCGCCTCCGCACCCGCTGATTGTCCTCCGTCCTGCATTGTCTCAATCACCTCCAAATTGTCTGAGATGATTAGGCGATTACACCCCGCCCTTTGCGCTAATATTAGGCCAAATTTGAGAGCTAAGACTTCTGCCATGAGAACATCCGCGTAGTAGTCGATCTTTCCATTTCCTCCTGCAATAAATCTACCTTTGTCGTCTCTTAAGACTGCCCCCATCGTACCCTTAGCATGTCATGGTCAAAGGAGGCGTCAACATTGAGTTTCACGAAATCCCTAGGAGGACAGTGCCAACCCCCCTTTTTCATGGACGCCTTTGAAGATGATGCATTTACAACATTGTATGTAAGGGCTATGATCCCCATTGATATCTGAGTTATATTCTGAATTAATTCCTTGTGCACTAATTTCTGTCTTCCCCACCATAGATACCAAGCTGAAATAGCTACCATTTCTCGTACATTTTGGTATTGCGCAAATCTTGATCTGGAAGAAGTAAAAGGTATTCTAATATCGCCTCTCCGACACGATCAACCTCACAAGCTCTATCAATAATCTCATCCATCCCAGCCATCTTCCAAACCTCCTTTGCTTTAGTACATAAGAAAAGCATGTGCTTCGTACCTTGTACACCTTGAGAGCAAGTAGGGCAAAAGGGCGGAACCTTCATGTGTCTATTAGCGTGTTGCCCAGCATGGGAGAGTGCCATGTATCGTACGCCATATAATTTTTTTGACTTTTTTGCCAGACAGGATAACTTCCATATCTGACACCATATCGGGTTAGGTGTGGTTCGCTCCATCCCGCTAGAATGTTTTAGTTTACTCCCACACTGATAATTCCACTCCACAGAGTAAGCAGTCCCTACTGAGAACATACCATTTTTCGTATAACTCCAGGCAATGAAATCATATTATGTTGCGAAAGTGGGATTGAAAGAATTCGTTGTGCGTCAATGGGCCACATAGTTTGTCTAATCAGGTCCTCATCCCAATTATTGGAGGCAGGGTCAATCAAATCAACCACTTTTGATAACAATTGTTCCCCCTTAGGAGTCACAATCTTCCTAGTGGCACAATTTGGGATCCAGGCATCTTCCCAAATACTGATGTTATGTCCATCCCCCACTCGCCAAATATAGCCACATTTTAGAGTAGTTATGCCTGCCATAATGCTTTGCCAGGTGAAGGAAGCACCATGCTTTGGCTTGGAGTTCAGCAAATCCCCATTAGGATAGTACTTGGCCCTTAGAATAGTAGCACACAAGGATTCAGGATTATCAAGGAGACGCCATGCCTGTTTGGTAAGCAGAGCCAGGTTGAAATAGTGGATATCACGGAATCCCATTCCTCCTTGGTTTTTTGGTACATACATTTTCCACCAGGGCATCCAGTGCATCCTCCTCTGGTCACTGTTACGCGTCGGTGCTATACACACGGTTTTTAACCCCTTTCCGCAACGTCATTTGGAATCGACGCCAAGTGAGTGTGGGCGATAGGGTGTCCTTCCCACACGACCCAGAAACCGTGAGGGATATGGAGCCATGATCCAGAGGCCTTGCAAAGTGTAATCGTGTGCGATACAACACACTAAATTATTTCGCATGTGTGGGATCGGTGAGTAAACGTTTCTAATGACGCAGTGAAACCAAACGGTGTGTCGTAATGAACCGTTTGGGAAACAATATGTAAGGCACACATGCCAACATATGAATTGTGTGCGATATGTGCCCCATCGCACACATGTTTTCTGCGGAACCCGTCTGCCATGCAAGATTCCATCGCACACGTTTCCCAACAATTACCGTGTGCGATAATGTTCCATCACAAACGGTTCAGGAGCCCCTTCGCACACATACAAGTGCTGCAGACCGTTTGTGATTTGTTGTGTATCACCGACGGTTGCGGCAAGAGTGACGTGTGCTTTTCGTTTGGGATCCCACACGTTTCTTGAAAAAATTACGACTGGGATTGTATTTTACATTGGGCACGGTTTACTCCAAGCTCTCGTGTGCGATACCGTGATATCACAAATGGTTCCGGAGACCCTACGCACACGTAGTAGCGCTGCAAATTGTTTGCATCTGTTGTGTATCACCGACGCTTCCGCTACGATTGATGTATGCTTTCAGATATGGATCACACACACTCATTTAGTTGAACCGTGTGCGGACCAATTGCCAGGTTAAAATAAAAATATCACATTTTGGATCGGCATGCAAAAAGCAAATTCGCCACAATATTCAATTGAACAAATAGTGTCCACAGGAAGAACATTCACCAGATTTCGCAACAATTGCAATTGAACATATGGTAGCTAAATTCCAATGATTTGTCCACACATATATGCATTACATAGTTAATCATAGTGTACGAAATACGTAGACCTCATCAGATGGAAAACAATGGATCCATGCGTATATGTTTAGCGGCTAACTCTTACTCAATGTTTCAGGAGAACCTATGCTGAAATCTTCATTATCACCAGTGGGATTGATGTAGTGTTTCAGGAAGAAGTCGCTGATAAATCTCCGAACCATTAGCAATTCACCAACCGGGAGGGTTCAGGGGTCCTCAGTTCTAAGACGAGCTGCAGTATTTTTAAGATCAGAATGTGCCATATGAGTGGAGTAGAAGATATTAATTAAGATAGACTTACTGGTACTAATTCGCGAGGATCGTCACAACTATCAGTGGATTTGCAGATGGAGATCATGTGTCTACAAACATAGTATCCACAAAGGTTGGTCCCTGCTTGTTGCTGAGGACACTGAATTTTTTTGTATAGAATTAGTCATGTATTTGTCCTGTTAGGAACAACCTAGCCGGTGTTAGATGTATTATTTTTTCTTTGAACGAAAATAGAAAGAGGTTTATTTAGAAGCTTGAACATTTGACTAGCGTAAGAAAAGGTATTAGCAGACTATTGGATAAATTTTCCAAAAATAACGGATTTTGGTGTGTTACCGGAGAAACGATGTCGTGCTGCAGAGGTAGTTCCCTCTTGAACAAGTTCCCTGGTTTAGTTTTCCACAATGCGAGCACACTGCAAATGAAGATGAATTTTGACAACATCAATTATTGAACCAGATATGAATGCAAATTAATTTCAACATCATAGAATTCAATATCTATCCATGAATTGCTAAAGATGCGTCAGATCCTGAGCGTTTGTTGACTCTCTGAGAGAATCCATGTAGTAAACTGTGTTCTTGTTTGGAACAATGAATACCAATATCCAGTGATCGCTACATATTAAGAAAGCCATGAACTTATGAATTATGTCGAAATCTGAAAGACAATCAGTGTATGTGTGGTTGTTTACTTGACTTACCGTTCATGATATGGCCAGAGAAATGATTCTGCATGGGACGTGTTTTCGAAGAGACGGACAACCCTGTTAATGGCCCAGTCCCGCAGGTCCTTACCATCTAATGTTGTGCCATTTGCTAATGCATGATCTATGAAATACACACTCTCCCTTTTTCTTCTCCGCGCGTTCAATTCCCTGAGAGGAATAAAATGCAGTTAGCTGGTTATCATTTACAGCCTTGTATGGAGAAGTTGATCAGAGTTTGTTAAGTACTTACAAAATGAAGCATCTAACAAGAATGGCATCAAGCTCGTTGAAGTTGAAGAAGAGATGTAAGTCCTCGAAACTCAAATTGATGGAACCAGCATCGTGTCGGAAATGATCTCTGTTGTAGTGGACTAGCAGACCATGATGACCTGCTGACATTTGATCCATGCAATATTCATGTAACTCGCGGCAACTGGAGATGCACTCATCAAAGTATTCGCCAACAAGAAATGGCTGGCCATGGACGTAATTGCATGCTTTAAGTACGGCTGCTTTACTTTTAGCAAGCAACAAATCTACTTCTTCATCATCCATGCCGTCAGAAATAATATTACTCCCCGATTCGAACAACCTGCTGTTAATTTGGTTCTAGACGATGAGTGCTTTAAGTAAGAGGCAATCGTTCTCTTTCCTCTTCGCTCTCTTGCCGCGCTTCCTCGCGGGTGTAGCCTTTTTGGCCGCTTCCTTCTTGGTACTTGAAGCATTTCTGGTATAACGTCTGGTTGGCTGCAAGGTAGACTGCCGAGCAGACGGTGAAGCTTCAACGGACTGCTTAGAAGATGATTTATCTATGCCGGACCGCTGAGCTGGCGGTGCTGCAGTGACGGACTGCAGGGCTATAGGAGCAGAGGCATCGGACTGCTGACCATGCGTTGAAGCTATGTCGGGTTTCTGCGCAGGTGGTGCCAACTGGTCGGTGTGCTGAGGAGGCCGTGCGAACATGTTGGTTTGCTGAGCAGGGAGTGCTGACGCATTGGTATGCTGATCACGCGGCTACCGACCGACGGACTAATGAGCAGTCGGTTCTGGACCTATAGACTGCTTAGCAAGCGGTTCCAAAGCATCAGGTTGCTTAGCAGTCCGTTCCACCAGGTTGGTCTGCTCAGCATGTGCTGTAGCTGGGTCTCCCCTGCTGCTTCAGCGGCCGGCATCTGAACAGGTGGTGTATCTTCAGCAGTTGTAGGCCTTCCACTGGCTGCTCTGGGGCGGAGGAAGACACGCCCTGTACGGCACAAAGTCGGGCCGGCTGCTCATAGGTTGATGCATCAGCTGTCGGATTACGAGCATTAGGTTCTTTGGGGGAAGCACGCGAGAGCTTCTATGTGATACGTCTCCAACGTATCTACTTATTCTCATGCTTTTCCTCTTGTTGACCATAATTTGCATGATTTGAATGAAACTAACCCCGGACTGACGCTGTTTTCAGCAGAACTACCATGGTGTTGTTTTTGTGCAGAAATAAAAGTTCTCGGAATGGAACAAAACATTGCGAGGATTTTTATATAATATAAAAGAATTTCTGGAGCCAAGATCCACCGGAGAGGGGCCCCCTGGGTGGGCACAACCCACCAGGGCGCGGCCCCCCTCTCCTGGCGCGCCCAGGTGGGTTGTACCCACCTGGTGGCCCCGCAGACCTCAACCCTAACACTATAAATTCCTATTTTTAGGAGAAAATAATCAGGGAGAAAGAATTATCGCGATCCATGAGACGGAGCTGCCGCCAAGCCCTGTTCTTCCTCGGGAGGGCAGATCTGGAGTCCGTTTGGGGCTCTGGAGAGGGGGATCTTCGTTCTTCGTCATCACAAACCCTTCTCCATCGCCAATTCCATGATGCTCCCCACCGAGAGTGAGTAATTCCTTCGTAGGATCGCTGGTCGGTGAGGAGTTGGATGAGATTCATCATGTAATCGAGTTAGTTTTGTTAGGGCTTGATCCCTAGTATCCACTATGTTCTTAGATTGATGTTGCTATGACTTTGCCATGCTTAATGCATGTCACGTTGGGCCCGGGTGCCATGAAATCAGATCTGAACCGTTTATGAATTCATCATTATATCCATGTGTTAGATCCGATCTTGCAAGTTATAGTCACCTACTACGTGTTATGATCCGGTAACCCCGGAGTGACAATAACCGGGACTTCTTCCGGTGATTACCGTAGTTTGAGGAGTTCATGTATTCACTATGTGTTAATGTTTTGTTCCGGTTCTCTATTAAATGGAGGCCTTAATATCCCTTAGTTTCCAATATGGACCCCGCTGCCATGGGAGGGTAGGACAAAAGATGTCATGCAAGTTCTTTTAATAAAGCACGTATGACTAATTACGGAATACATGCCTACATTATATCGATGAACTGGAGCTAGTGCCGAATCGCCCTAGGTTATAACTGTCACATGATGAATATCATCCAACAAGTCACCGATCCAATGCCTACGAACTTTTCCATATTGTTTCTACTAAGTTACTACTGCTATCATCACTGTTACACTTGCTACAAAATTACTGCTATCACTGTTACTGTTACTATTGCTGCTATCACTACTATCAAAACTATCAAACTGCTTTGCTACTGATCATTTTCCTGCAGATAATTAATCTCCAGGTGTGGTTGAATTGACAACTCAGCTGCTAATACCTTCAAATATTCTTTGGCTCCCCTTGTGTCGAATCTATAAATTTGGGTTGAATACTCTACCCTCGAAAACTGTTGCGATCCCCTATACTTGTGGGTTATCAAGACCTTTTTCTGGTGCCGTTGCCGGGGAGCATAGCTATATTTGTTGAGTCACTTGGGAGTATTATCATATTATCACTATGAAGAATCTGAAGGATCCTAAGACTAAGATATTTCCCTCAAGGACGAGGGGAGGTAAGGAACTGTCATCCAGTTCTGCTTTAGATTCACCTTCTGTTATGAATAAACTTGCAACACCACCACATGCTATTAATTCTAATATGTCGCAAGTTATTGATGATGCTACTTCTACTATGAATGATGCTAGTACCTTGCTTGCTAATGATGATGTGCCACTTGGTGAATTTCTTGATGAACAAATTGCTAAAGTAATACAACATGATGTTGTTGAATCTGATGATGAGCTTGAAACTGAAATTCCTGAAACACCTGCTAGAACTAGCCCTCCTAGATATGAATTGCCTAAGGTACTGGAAGTTTATGTTATGAGTGAAGAAACAACTAGAGATATTCTTGCTTGCAATGATAGAGATGATCTAGAGAAATTACTACACAAGTATAAAGAAAAATCTCTGAATGCTAGAATGAAATGTGATCCTAAGTTTGCTACTTCACCTATTTTTATTGATGATAAGGATTATGAATTCTCTGTCGACCCAAAGTTAACTACTTTGGTTGGATCTGATCCTTTCCATGGTTATGAAACTGAAACTGTTGTGGCACATCTTACTAAGTTGAATGATATAGCCACCCTTTTTACTCATGATGAGAAAACTCGCTATTACTTTATTCTCAAATTATTTCCTTTCTCATTAAAGGGTGATGCTAAAGCTTGGTACAATACTCTTGCTCCTGGTTGTGTGCGTAGTCCCCAGGATATGATTTATTACTTCTCTGAAAAATATTTTCCTGCTCATAAGAAACAAGCTGCCTTACAGGAAATATTTAACTTTGTTCAAACTAAAGAAGAGAGTCTCCCACAAGCTTGGGGGAGGCTTTGCCAGTTACTTAATGCTTTGCCTGATCATCCTCTTAAGAAAAATGAAATACTTGATATCTTCTATAATGGACTAACCGATGCTTCCAGGGACTTCCTAGATAGTTGTGCTGGTTGTGTTTTCAGGGAAAGAACTGTTGGACAAGCTGAAGAATTATTGAATAACATATTGAAAAATTATGATGATTGGACTATTCATGAACCACCGCCTAAACCCACTCCGAAGAAGAGGGGTATATTATATCTCAGTCCCGAAGATATGCAAGAGGCAAAGAAATCTATGAAGGAAAAAGGTATTAAAGCTGAGGATGTTAAAAATTTACCTCCTATTGAAGAAATACATGGGCTTAATACACCACCGCTGCCTAAGGTGGTAGAGGTAAATTCTCTTATGAAGTTCAATGATAATGATAATCCTCACAATATCCATCCTAGCCGATGCCTTTATGAGTTTGAAAACTATATTAGAAAACAAGATCACTTCAATGCAAATGTTATGAAACAATTGAAATATAATTATGATATGATTGCTCGCTTGAGTGACTTGTTATTTAGAATATCAAATGATGTTAGAGGTGTGGGAAAACATGCTTCTATGGTTCAAACTCAGTTAGAACAAGTTGCTAAGTCAGAAAGAGAATTGCTTGATGAAATGAATCATAATATGCATGACTTTGCTGTTAGAGTTGCAACTAGAGGAGGTAAAATGACTCAGGAACCACTTTATCCTGAGGGACACCCAAAAAGAATTGAACAATATTCACAAAGAGCTAACACTAGTGCACCTAGTCCTCCTAGAAAGAAAAAGAAAAAGAAAAATGATAGGACTTTGCATACTTCTAGTGAACCTGAAATGGAAAAACGTCCTGATAATGATAATGAAATTTCTATCTCTGATGCTGAAACTCAATCTAGTAATGAACACTCACCTAGTGATAATGAAAAAGATAATGATGAGGTTCATGAAGACTCTCAACCAACCAATGATAAAGAACCAGATAATGATGTTGAGATAGAACCACCTGTTGATCTTGACAACCCACAACCTAAGAATAAAAGATATGAAAAAAGAGACTTCATTGCTAGAGAACACGATAAAGAAAGAGAACCGTGGGTTCAAAAACCTATGCCTTTTCCACCTAAGTCAACTAAAAAGAAAGATGATGAAGAATTTGAACGATTTGCTAAAATGCTGAGGCCAGTCCTTTTGCGTACTCGCTATACTGATATCTTGAAGATGCCTCCTTATGCAAAGTATATGAAAGACATCATCACAAATAAGAGAAAAATACCGGAAGCTGAAATCTCCACTATGCTTACTAATTACACTTTTAAAGACGGAGTACCTAAAAAACATGGAGATCCGGGAATACCAACTATACCTTGCTCTATCAAAAAGAATTATGTGAAAACTGCTTTGTGTGATATAGGAGCTGGTGTTAGTGTTATGCCTTTCTCTTTATATAAAAGACTTGACTTCAATAAACTCACACCAACTGAAATATCTTTGCAAATGGCTGATAAATCAACTGCCATACCTATCGGTATCTGTGAGGATGTGCCCGTTGTTGTTGCTAATGTTACTATTTTGACTGACTTTGTTATACTTGAGATGCCCGAGGACGACAACATGTCGATTATCCTTGGTAGACCCTTCTTGAATACTGCAGGGGCTGTTATTGATTGCAATAAAAGCAAGGTCACTTTTCATATTAATGGTAATGAGCATACAGTGCACTTTCCGAAGAAACAATTCCAAGTGAATGGTATTAATGTTATTGAAGAATCTTCGACAATCACTATTGGAAGTTTTCAAATACCTCTACCTACTGTCAAAAAGAAATATGAAATACTTATTGTTGGGGAAATGATGCAGGGTGGAACCCTATACGGCCGATCTTTCACGTAAGGAGCGGATCCCAACTAAGAACACAAGGGGAAAATCACAAAGGGGACATAAGAGAAACACTCAAACCAACGAGATTAGGTCACACATGTGCTAGATCCTCGAAACACGAGAGGAGATACATGATTCAAGATCAACAAAGGACGATACAAAGGGTAACCGGTTCTTCTCCGTGAGGAGGTCTTGATGGGGTCACCCAAGAGGGGGGGGGTCTTGAATCCAACGTGGATCTTCTCCGTAGAGGGGCCGCGGTCTCTCCCATGGAGTAGATTCATATGGATGAGCAGAGATCTATCTCACATATGAGCTAAACCAATGCTAACCCTAGCTAGGAGGAGGTGAAGGAGTATTTATAATCTAGGTCCATGAAGGGGTAAGTGAGAGAGAGGATACATGGGCCTCGGGCCCGAACACTATGCTCAGACAGGTACCGGACGTCCGCTGGGGACCGGTCGTCCGGTGGCTCGCAGGCTTCCGGACATCCACTTGGGACCGGTCATCCGGTGTCTCGTGGGCATCCGGACGTCCGGTGTTGTCAGTCTTCCGCTAGCTCTGTTCTGTGTAGGCGGCGCCGGACGTCCGGTGACTTCGGACTTCCGCTAATTTCGGTTCGGTGGTGGTGACGCCGGTCGTCCGGTGGGGGCCGGACGTCCGCTCGCTGGGAGGTGACGCCGGTCGTCCGGTCCTGGCCGGTCGTCCGCTCACTGTAGCCTGGGACTTGGGGCAGATTGGCCTTTAGGCGTCGGACGTCCGGTCCCGACCGGTCGTCCGGTGGCTGGAGCTTCTTCAGCTGCTCTTCTTCTTGTCCTTCATGGTTGGTGTCCTCGCCGTCTTGTCCATTGGGTGTAGCCGATCCGTGGCCTTCCTCCGAATACCTGATCACACATAGTGTTTCCGCTTGAGGTAGTAGCCATGACTCATGCATAGAAAGTGGTAGTTTGGATAGGAGCGAGTTCACCTTATCTTCGATAGCCTTCGCTCGGGCTCTTGTCATAGGTCCAAGTGGTTTCATTGGAGATGTAGATGCGTCCATGGGGATGATTGTGGGATGCTCCGCATCAGGAAATGCATATCCTCATTGAGGTAACTTAGTGATTTATGAAAGTTCTTCGGTTTCACACTAATCAAAAGTGGTTGTTAATAAGACTTGATCAACCTTATTAATGGATCATTTTTGAACGGTATGAAGTTGATAAATTTAGTAAGCACTACCTTCTGTCCCTACCTTTTGTTTTATGTTTTTATTAGCTAAATAAAACAAAATGCCATGTTTTGTCTGTTTTCTGAATTTCCCGTGCAATAAAAAATGACCAAAAAATAAAAGTTCTCAGAATGCCCTGAAAATTTTACACGATTTTTTTCTGAATATTTCCAAATTTATGGTGCAAATAATATCAGAGGGAGGTGCACCAGGTGGGCACAACCCACCTGGGTGCGCCAGGACCCTTAGGCGCGCCCTGGTGGGTTGTGGTCCCCACATGGACCCCCTCACTTACCTCTTCATCCCACATCATCACTTACCTCCAGAAAAAATCCCCATTTCCCTCTCTCCCTTGTTCTTGAGCTCAAACCCGCGGATTTTGATCTCTTTGCTCGAAGCTCCATTTCCGAAACTGTTTCAGGGGATCGTTGCTTGGTATGTGACTCCACCATTTGTCCAATTAGTTTTTGCTTTAGTGGTTTATATTTTGAATAATTAGTTACTCTTGGTGCTGCTTTAGATGTGCTTGCATGTTGAATTCTTAGTGTTCTAAGTAGTTTGAATGCTTGCTATGGCTTCTATGCATCCCTATGAGTAGTTCCTATCAATTTCATAAAGTTTTGTTGATAAATTTTTGTCACCCCAAAATTTTTATTTTCAGAAAATTGTACGCGGACATGAATATCTTTAGGAAGTTTGGCTCTAAGAACTCCAAGGGTGTCATTGGGGAGTCTTCTAACAGTGATCTCCACCCTCAGAGGTTTGCGGAGGTACGGCCGTGCGAATGGCCGCACACCCCGTTCCTGCAAGAGGCTGAAATTTTTGAGGAGTTCATGCAATATATTGCCAATGCCGGCCTCACCGACTTCATCGCAGATGAGTGTGACCAGCACCAAATCCTCACAAACATCTTTGTTAAGAGCTTTACTTCCTTGCCTAGAAATAATCCTCCTGAAGTGAGCTTTGATTTATATGCTGAAAACCATCAGATACCACTTACTAAATTTTGTGACATATGCATGATCCCTTCTGATGGGAGTTTAGGTGAGCCAAGACCGGTTGGGTTTGAGGCCTTTTATCGCACTTTGACAGTGGGAGATGAGAGAGGAGTGTCAGCCACCACGGCTGTCAGCTTACACTTTCCTGCTGTACATTATTTTGCTTTATTTGTTGCTAAGTGCCGGCTTGCTAGAAAGAAAGTGGGTGCGCTCGGTGCACCAGACTTTACTATTTTAGGCTGGGCATTGGAGGGTGACAACACTTATAGCTTGGGAGCTATTGTGGCCCGTCGCCTGCACCTTAATAAATCACAGGGTGAAATACATGGTGGGATTTTTGCTACTCGTTTGGCTGCTCATTTCGAGGTTGCGATACGCCCTCACGATTACCCTCTAACCAAGGTTTACCTAGACCGTGCAGCCATGGAACACCATCACTTTCTTGCACATGATTGTCCTGATATTGTCATTCCTTATAACTCGATATTTAGCATTAAAACTCGTGATGTTATTCCATTGCTTGCACCTGCTTTGTTTGATTCTGCTGCCAAGGGCGGATATAGGATTATGCCTATAGATATCATCGCCTACCGAAACACTAAGGCTGCTGCGGCAGCAGCACAACAAGAGGCCCGGCAGTGGGGCGAGTGGATGCCCGCTCCTCAACACCCCTACTACCCTCCAGGCTACTGATTGACTACCAAGTTAGGCCAAAAGCCTAAGCTTGGGGGAGTACGTGTTTCCACCGACCTTACATTCATGTTCACTTATTCCATTTGTCGGTGTCCACACTTTTTTATTGTATCATCCATGCTTAGATTTATTTTCTTGCTTTTCTCTTGTCTATTTGAAAAACTTTAGAAAAACAAAAAAATTAGTTGTAGTTAATTTACTTTCTATGCATGCTTAGTAGTAATATTAAAAAGAAAACCCAAAAAGATTTCCTTGTTCTTCTTTTGCTTATTGGGAGTTTTCCCGTGTAAATAGTTTTTCTCGTTCTTGCTTTTCCCTTTTAATTGTTTGTTCAAGAAAACCAAAAACTCAAAAAATATTTCAGTGTGTTTCTCTGAATTTCTTTTATTTTTATTCAAGTTGTACCGAGGAGAAGACCACGATGAAAATTTTGAGTGGCTCTCATATGAATAACTGTTGATCTAATAAAGAGCACATTTTACCTTGTCTTCTCCTGTTGAATAAAATGTCTTGCAGATTCCAGCTTAGTCCACGACACTCTTGCACTATTATTATTTTCATATCGTTCGGTCGTGCAAGTGAAAGGCAATAATGACGACATTCGATGAACTGGCCGTGGCAGAGAGAAACTGGTATGAACTCGACTTGTTCTGTTTGTGTAAATATGTTTAACCTAGTATCCATGCTTCAGCCCATTATGATTAAACATGTTTGCAATAACAATTAGAGATTATAGTTTCTCATGCCATGCATAAGTAGCTGGGAGTTAATAATGATTTATCTTGGATATCAACATTGAGTTAATATGATTGTGGTGTAGTATGATGATATGGTATCCTCCTCTGAATGTTCGAGTGGCTTGACTTGGCACATGTTCATACATGTAGTTGAATCAAAACCAACATAACCTCTATGATATTTATGTTCATGGTGTTCATATCCTACTCATGCTAGTGTCCAATGTTTCTTATGCATAATGCATGGTTATGATCGTTGTTGCTCACTAGCTGGCCGCTTCTCAATCTAAATTGCTAGCCTTGGCCTGTACTAAGTGGGAATTCTGCTTGTACATCAAAAACCTTGAACCCAAAGTTATTCCAGATGAGTCCACCATACCTACCTATATACGGTATTACCCTGCCGTCCTAAGTAAATTTGCATGTGCCACCTCTGCAAAACTTCCAAAAAATTATCCGTTTTGTGTGCCTGGATCGTTCATGGAACGACAGGAGGTGGTCGGTATCTTCCATGCTAAGCGGGTTATTCTCAGGTCGAGTGTTTATTCACTCACCATCGCACGAGAAAAGGGCGGTAATAGGGATGCCTAGTCCCAAACTACAAACATGAAAAAGAGTTCATCTCTACATTAATCAAACAAAAACTCCCAATTGAGTCAAAACCTTTACTTTTATCGCTTGGGAACCGCCACTAGCGTGCTTAGCATGGAAGATGTTGATAACTGATAGTCGTGAAGTGAATAAGAAGGGTGCATGTCTCAAAATATCATTTACCTCTATTTTAAAAATTGAGCTCTGACACCTCTGCAAATCACTGCTTCCCTCTGCGAAGGGACTATCTATTTACTTTTATGTTGTGTCACCACCTTATAAAAACAAGCGCCAGAAACTGAGCAGAGCACAGCTGTCATGATTTATGCATTGTGTGTAGCTAATGTTGGGTGCATCATGCCTGGATCTTTTCTACCATGAATTACAATGTTTAGTCGCTGCTTGAACTTTGGAGGTGCTCTGCATTTATGTTTTGCGGTCTCAGAAAGGGCTAGCGAGATACCACTATTGTCATATTATATCATGGTTGTTTTGACAACGTGTTGTCGTTTGAGATATCTTATTATTGCTCGCTAGCTGATTATGTCATTGATACGAGTCATTATAATCTTTAAGAGTTATTGTTAACATGGTTAGTTATAATGTTGGCTGAAAACCTGGGTGCTGTTTAAGCTTATTTATGCAAACAAGAACAAAAGAGTTCGTAAAAGTTTTTCTTTCTCACTTTCAGTTTATCAACTGAATTGCTTGAGGACAAGCAAATGTTTAAGCTTGGGGGAGTTGATACGTCTCCAACGTATCTACTTTTTCCCATGCTTTTCCTCTTGTTTTGGACCCTAATTTGCATGATTTGAATGAAACTAACCCCAGACTGACGCTGTTTTCAGCAGAACTACCGTGGTGTTGTTTTTGTGTAGAAATAAAAGTTCTCGGAATGGAACGGAACTTTGCAAGGATTTTTTATATAATAAAAGTGAATTTCTAGAGCCAAGATCCACCGGAGAGGGGCCCCTGGGTGGGCGCAACCCACCAGGGCGCGCCCCCCTCTCCTGGCGCACCCAGGTGGGTTGTACCCCCCTGGTGGCCCCACAGTCCTCTACCCTGACACTATAAATTCCTATTTTCAGAGAAAAAATTCAGGGAGAAAGAATTATCGCGATCCACGAGACGGAGCCGCCGCCAAGCCCTGTTATTCCTCGGGAGGGCAGATCTGGAGTCCGTTTGGGGCTCCGAAGAGGGGGATCTTCATTCTTCGTCATCACCAACCCTTCTCCATCGCCAATTCCATGATGCTCCCCACCGGGAGTGAGTAATTCCTTCATAGGATCGCTGGTCGGTGAGGAGTGGGATGAGATTCATCATGTAATCGAGTTAGTTTTGTTAGGGCTTGATCCCTAGTATCCACTATGTTCTTAGATTGATGTTGTTATGACTTTGCCATGCTTAATGCTTGTCACTTTGGGCCCGGGTGCCATGAACTCAGATCTGAACCGTTTATGAATTCATCATTATATCCATGTGTTAGATCTGATCTTGCAAGTTATAGTCACCTACTATGTGTTCTGATCCGGTAACCCCGGAGTGACAATAACCGGGACTTCTTCCGGTGTTTACCGTAGTTTGAGGAGTTCATGTATTCACTATGTGTTAATGCTATGTTCCAGTTCTCTATTAAATGGAGGCCTTAATATCCCTTAGTTTCCAATATGGACCCCGCTGCCACGGGAGGGTAGGACAAAAGATGTCATGCAAGTTCTTTTAATAAAGCACGTATGACTAATTACGGAATACATGCCTACATTATATCGATGAACTGGAGCTAGTGCTGAATCGCCCTAGGTTATAACTATCACATGATGAATATCATCCAACAAGTCACCGATCCAATACCTACGAACTTTTCCATATTGTTTCTGCTAAGTTACTACTGCTATCATCGCTGTTACACTTGCTACAAAATTATTGCTATCACTATTACTGCTACTATTGCTGCTGTCACTACTATCAAAACTATCAAACTGCTTTGCTACTGATCACTTTGCTGCAGATAATTAATCTCTAGGTGTGGTTGAATTGACAACTCAGCTGCTAATACCTTCAAATATTCTTTGGCTCCCCTTGTGTCGAATCTATAAATTTGGGTTGAATACTCTACCCTCAAAAACTGTTGCGATCCCCTATACTTGTGGGTTATCACTATGGCAAGGAGAGTGCCACCAGTTGAGGGGCGACATTGGTTGCTCTTGGCGGGGCTTCAGGGATCTCCTCGATGAACTCTATTTCCTTTTGTGGCCACTAGATGTGATGTAAAAGTGTTTCTCCCAAGGTCCTTTGCTCATCAAAGTCTCCTAGGACATTCTTCAGGGCAAATTCATTGAATCCAGGCTTTACTTCAGTCACGTAGCACTTCACACAACCCGGCTTCAAGGGAACATTGTCCAACAAGAGGCCCTCTTCCAAGAAGGGTGGACAAACCCTGGCTGTTGCACATTTTAATGTACCTTCATAATCTGTAAGCACGCCCTTCAGTCTGTCTTTCATTCCAGATAGATCAGATATAACATCATTATGAGCAGCTGTAGTCTCAGTGTCGCTGGGGTCAGCTGATGCACAACTACTCTTGTGCGGTGTTCTCGCGCAATAAGCAGCATCCTCCATGCCCGCCTCTCCTCCCATCTGTTGGCTATCTGTCAGTGTTATAGTCTTTTGCATCATCATTGACTCCTCAATATCCTTTCGAACAGCCGGATACATGTCCTTCCTCAACCTTTCATACAATTCATTCTTCTTCATTTCACTCCTTTCTTTTTTCATCATGAGCCTCTCTTCTTTGCTGAGTGTGAAAGCCCTCTTATGCGGGACATTAACACCTATACCCCTTGCACGACCAGGGGGCTCTCTTGTTTCCAGAGCATCGGACAGAATGTCACATGGCCCTAAGTTCCTAAAGAACCTTCCAGGGATCTTGGAAGCCTCTAACATCACTTGATATAGTTCTTCGTCACGTGAGTTTTCAAAGTAATAAGTTCCCTCATCACGCCTATTTGCACGTGCCCGCAAGTAGTCTCTGGCGCATTCACCCCTGATTTCACTAAAAGCCGGTTGCCCACCGGCCGCTATTGTTTCTTTGTCTTCCTGGTCCCATATCGGTTCCATGCGGTAGTATCCTGCCACACCCATACGGTGGGGGTGTATGTTCTTCTGAAGTTCCAATTGCTTGGCACTCTTCTCAGCAAACTCTGTAGTTGGCCTGACCCTTTTGAATCCTGCCCAGTCTGCCTTTGTAATTTGGGGGTATGCGGGGATTGGGTCCTTGCCTTCACTCAAGTACTTCTTGTACAACACGTGCTTCTAGTTTCTCCAAGCATCCCTAGCCTTCTTCAGTGCAGCGTGTCCACCTGCATTCTCCACTGCTCTGGAACATTGAAGTGATCCATGATCTCCCCGACTATCCTTCGCCATGTTTCTGTGTCAGCCTTCCGAAACCCCGGCAGATTAGTGTTGAGATTTCCCTGCCAACAAATCCACACACACTCCTGAACCTCGTGTGTGCTTTATCTGCTTTAGTTGGAACCCAAGACTTTAAATCGATCTCGGTTACTTCATATACACCTTTTGGCTAGTGTGTGTGGGCTTCCTTGGAGCGTTCCTTCGTGTCCTAATCGGAAGGGTAATTGCTACATCTATCCCATTCAAGATTACTTGATCCCTCACAATCTACTGAAGACCTAGGGTTGTTGGAATCAGATGAAGATACATCGCCTGAAGCATGAGTGTTGTCGCTGCTACTCAGCATCTACAGAGAACACATGCGAAACTCAGCAAAGGAGGATAAGCATAAAACTAACAACTTGGTATGAAGCTGTCTAAACATGTCATGCAATAATTTAGAAAATGTACATCTAATTTGTTAAGTTTGTGTGGCTCGGGCGCCCGCGATCTGTAAATCGGTAGTAACTTATTGGAACAAATACAACTTATATGTACTAGTTAGGAAGGTAGATAATGAACATATATACGCTCTCCATTATTTTATAGCCAATTTGAGAACATACAGAACAAATTAGGAGGAGGGATTGCGAGGAAATATGCCTCACCGCGATGGAGAGCAGTAACTAACAGACTTCTTAATGCAAACCCGGCCGGACCACAGGAGAGGCGAGGGTTACTGGATCGATATGCTCGAGGGAGGCTGGCGAGCAAACGAAGACGGCGAGGCGTGGGCAGCCGTGTGTTGGGAATGTCAGTGGAGGTAGGCTTGACGCCGAAGAGCGGGCACACGGTCGGGGTGAGCACGCCGACGCCGAAGAGGGTTCTGCTATGGATCTGGGGGAGGGGGGAGCTGGCGATGGAGATTCGATGGACTAGTTGAGTGAAACGCTGGCGGGCGGTGTGTGTGGGGGGGTGTTGACGGCCTAGGTGAAAAGGGTGAAAAATATCCCAGGTTGCCGTGGAGAAAGGCCTATGCAAACGGTTGCCTCTAAGCGCTCGTGTGCACAAAGAGAAAAATTTCGTTTGAAATGAAGACATACTAATTTTGAAATGAAGACGTAAGTTCATCGTTTCGCCTCTAAAATTTTCACACGTTAAGCAATCACCATTATACCACGGGTTTGATTTGCTGGCGCATTTCAGGTCTCGTGTGCTATATTTAAGACATTTTTTGGCATTTACCGTGCATTTTGGCATATAAATCAAATCCTAGCCGGACTGCATTTCCTGTCGAAAGGCACGAGGATTGCCGTTCAATCTGGGAGCATCCAACGGTGCAGACGTATGATCCGTGGGGTTTGGGTTCTGGCCAATCAGAATGCATGACTCAGATCACGCGCACAGCAAGGGGGGGGGGCATCGACCACGGTTTGGTAGGCACACGGCTTTCGTGAGTGAACCATGTGCTATTTGAAAACATTTACATGAATCAGAACTGCATGTGCCGTCGAAAGGGATGAGGATCGCCATTCGATCAAGGAGCATCCAACGGTGCATACGTACGATCCGTGGGGTTTGGGTTCCTGCCAATCAGAACGCACGACTCAGATCGCGCGCGTGGCAGGGGCCGGGGGGCATCGGCCACGGTTTAGTGGACACACGTCTTTCGTGAGTGAACCGTGTGCTATTAGAAAACATTTACATTAACTAACAACATATTTTTGTTTGAATGAAAACATGAGTTCATCGTTTCGCCTCCATTTTTTTTCCAAGGTAAGAAATCACGATTGTACCATATGGTTCGATTTTCTGGTACATTTTACCAGACGGCAGGCCTGGCTAGCAATCTCAAACTTTGAATATGCAAAAAAAGAGATCTCGTTTGCATACATACCTAAAACAATCTAGGTGTCCCAGTTAATTTACCTATATATATATATATATATATATATATATATATATATATATATATATATATATATATATATATAGGGAAAATCCATCCTACCACCCGATGGTAGTTACCCACATGTCTCATATACTACCATGTGGTACTATATATACTATTCTATTATTTTAAATATGTTCATATACTATATCTAAACTATTTCAAAGCAAGTTACATGAAAAAATTGCATATGAGCCCATAGTTTTTGTTATATTTGTGAAATACGTACATATTTGTACATAAAAAAGAGCATACTCAAAAAATGGTACATACTACCTAAAACTTAGTATATATACTATCTAATCATTGTTATATACTACATACTACACGTACATACTCTCGCTTTCGACAGATACTACATACAACATACAAAATGCAAGTGGTTATATATACTTGTGAACTAAATTTCTTGTTATTACAACTAACAACTATTTCCACAGGTTCAGAACTATTTAATCCATAATGGTAGGCAAATGCATAAATATACTCCTGAAAGAGAAGTGGGTAGACAAAGTATTGTTGACGAGATTTATGTTTTTCTGAATATCCTTCGAATTTTTCCATTTGTATTTCTACTTGAATCAGAGAGAAGAAGCATTTCTCAGTTTATCGAATGATGATACATAGTGCAATATGGTCAGAACAGGGTGTTGCATTTTTAATACAAACCCTGGAAAGAAAGGGAGTCTAATCCACAGATCTTTTTTTGCTCCTTTTCTACCCAATTAGTTTATATTTGTTCTAATTAAAAAAAAGAACATAACAAGTTTTTATTTTTGCAGGCAATCGCTCTTTTGACTTTGCAATACAGCCTCTTTATCAATATACTGCTTCTTTTACACATTAAATCCATAACATCCCTTATTCAACCCATAATCAAGAATAATTAGGATTTCTAAAAAAAGAAAAATAAATAAAGGGTCCACTCATAGGAAAACCCAACCTTTCCCCGCATCCGGCACTAATCTATTTTTGACTTCTAATTAGAGCGGGGAATCATTCCAATTAGGAAGTTTAGCTCGTTGCTTTTTATTTTACCAAAATTGGAGCCAGGCTCTATCCATTTATTCAATAGACCCAGAAAATCGTAATTTTGGATTCCATTCAAAAAAGATTGATTTTATTACGACATGCTATTTCTTCCATTCATTACCTTTGAGGATCAGTCGTGGTCTTCTAGACTCTACCAAGAGTCTGGACGAATTTGTTGTTTCATCCAAATGTGTAAAAGATCATAGTCGCACTTAAAAGCCGAGTACTCTACCATTGAGTTAGCAACCCAGATAAAAAAGGATCTTAGATACGATCGAAATCCAAAAACCAATGGAATTACACCGCGCACTTCTGTCAAAACATTGAACTAGCAAGACATCAAAAGATTTTTTTTATCGACCATGAAACACACTCAAATGCCAAAACGAACAGGTCAGGTTAAATTCCACTAAAGTAAATTTTAAAAAAGAGCGACCCTAATCACGATGGCCGAATTCTCCTTAATTTTTAGCGATTTTTATTAAAAATATATATATTATATTGTATGAGAATACATGCAAGAGGAACACCCTTATCATTTGAGCGAATTGTAGGCAGAAAAATTGAATATGGAGTGAGGATAAAGAGACCCATCTATCTACAAATTCTATTTGTTCAATAGACCTTTGTCAATGGAAATACAATGGTAAGGAAACAAAGTAGATAGAAAAAGTAAATAAAATAGGGGCTTATGTTGGATTGGCACGATATAATATAAATCCAAATAGGATTAAAAAGAGGTAAATTGTGTCTAAATAATTAGACAACTAGGAATACTAATAATCTTCTCCTATCCTACTTTTTGATTCATTTAGTTCTTCAATTAACTCAAAGTTCTTTCTTTTTCTTTAAAGAATTCCGCCTTCCTTAAAATATCATAAACATTTCTTGTTGGTTGAGCACCCTTTTCAAGGAAATAGAGAATAGCAGGAACATTTAAACAAGTTTGATTCTTTGTCGGATCGTAAAAACCTACTTTTTGAAGATCTCTTCCTTCTCTTCGAGACCGAACATCAATTGCAATGATTCAATAGACAAATTATTGGGATAGATGTAGATAAACAACGCCCCCCTAGAAACGTATAGGAGGTTTTCTCCTCATACGGCTTGAGAAAATGATTCGAATTTCTGTCGAGAATAATAGAAATTAGACTATGACGTGCATTAATTTCCTTACAGAAAAAACAAATTTCATTTATACTCATGACTCAAGTGGGCTAAATTTGCCCGACAAACTTCGAAGGCAAAATCCTTCCAAAAATTTTGAGTCCTCTTTAAACTCTGTTCTTTGTCTCATTTTGAATGAATTGACTTTTATTCCTTATTCTGATCCAACTCTGTTGTTGAGACATTTGAAAATTGTGTTTACTTGTTCTGGAATCCTTTATCTTTGATTTGTGAAATCATTGGGTTTAGACATTACTTCGGGAATTCCTATTTTTTTCTTTCAAAAGAGTAGCAACATACCCTTTTTTCTTATTTCCTTTGATAAAGCATTTATCCCTTCTATAGAAGAGGGATTGATTCTGATATACTTCTATTGGACTTTCTTCTTATTTTAACCTTTTCAATTTATTTCTATATTAAGGATA
The DNA here is from genome assembly GCF_002575655.3 of Aegilops tauschii subsp. strangulata. Classification (NCBI taxonomy): domain Eukaryota; kingdom Viridiplantae; phylum Streptophyta; class Magnoliopsida; order Poales; family Poaceae; genus Aegilops; species Aegilops tauschii. The sequence continues at coordinate 176,413,320 of NC_053039.3, forward strand.
GACTGACAAAGTTGGCCTAATTTATTAGTTTTCACTAACCCTAGATTCTTTCCCTTGATAAAAAAAATTCTGTCCTCTCGAGCTCCATCGTGTACTATGTTACTTAAACCCAGCGCAAATTTGGTTCGGAACTAATAGAACAGACTATGTCGAGCCAAGAGCATTTTCATTACTACGGAAAATGATGGATAGCAAAATCCACAATCGATCATGTCCTTCAAGTCGCACGTTGCTTTCTACCACATCGTTTTAAACGAAGTTTTACCATAACAAACATTCCTCTTTTCATTGCAAAGTGGTATAGAGAATTGATCCAATATGGATGGAATCATGAATAGTCATTGGTTTAGTTTTTTATACTAATTAAAACTTGCTATCTATGGAGCAATATGGATAAAAGAAAGTAAGTATTTATCCGGGAAGCCTCCGCCAAGATCCAATTTATTTAAACCCATATTAAAATTCTATCATACGAATGAAACATAGTTTGAAAAACATGACTAAACAACTTTGCTTAAAACTTATTTATTCTTAAATTTCCACCCTCAACATATGGCTCGAGATGATCAATCTTGAAGTGAGAAGAGAAGGATTGACTCTTCCTCAATAAATAAACTATCAACCTCCAAAAAAGTTTAATTAATTTAATTACTATAATTAGAATTCTAGTAGTAATATATTTTTTGAGTACCAAAAACAATTAACTATAATAACAAAATAAACTATTCCAATGAAAAGATTGAAAGTTTTTGGTAGTTATAGAATTCTCATACTTCTTCAACTCGAATACCAAAAGGAAGAAAAAAATATGACTAAGTGATTTTATAGTAGAGGCATATCCTGAATGTGCTTGATAGATCCCACTTTTTCATGAAAATAAAGATAATCAATTTGACTGGACTTAAGACCTTATTATGTTTTCTGAGAAAGAATAAGATATCATTATTCTCTTTAATAAACTTTTGTCTTGTATGGAATACTATATGATTTCACCATTTGTTTCATTAGAAACAATCTGGGACGGAAGGATTCGAACCTCCGAGTAACGGGACCAAAACCCGCTGCCTTACCACTTGGCCACGCCCCATTTCGGGTTTTATGTGACACTAATAAACACTAGTATGTTTATTTGTTATTCGTCAATACCATTTCAATTACATCAAAAAGGAGGGATATTCTCTTGCTAGTATTCTACACATGCAGATAATATAGAATCAAAAAAATGCGTTGATCATTACATGGAATTCTATTAAGATATTATATGAAAGTAGAATTTATTCCACTCTCATTTGAGAGTGCGAATACACGGAGGTATTTTGTGTTTGGGAAAGTCCGAAGAAAAAAGATTTTGAATCTGCCTTTTCCTTCTTTCCCTTAAAAAAATAACTCAAGAAAAATCCAATTATTTACTCTACAAGAATGAAATGCTTGTTATGCCTAATATACTTAGTTTAACCTGTATCTGTTTAAATTCTGTTCTTTATCCTACTAGTTTTTTCTTTGCCAAATTACCCGAAGCTTATGCTATTTTCAATCCAATCGTGGATATTATGCCTGTTATACCTCTATTCTTTTTTTCTAGTAGCCTTTGTTTGGCAAGCTGCTGTAAGTTTTCGATGAAATCTTTAGTACTCTGTATGCCAAATTGAATGATGTGTTCATTCCAAAAAAATTAAAAAATGGGTAAAAATTGAGAAGTTTTATATTTTTATATTATGAACCTTCGATTCTAAAATTTAAATTCTTCTACATTGAATGGGTAGCTACAGGAATAAATTTGGATAAGCCTTTCTACTCCCCTGCACCTAGGTTGAGCAGGTACCTAAAGGTACCTACATAATACCTAACCACCTAACCCTATTTTTGCTATTGATAAGAGTGCTTATTATAAAAGAATTCTTGCAATTTTTTTCAAGAATTCTTTTTTGCATTTTTAGGTATAAAAAAAACCATCCTAGTGGACCCGTGTGGTAAGGAAAAACTGGTAATCTATTCCAAAAAAAAATCTTGGAGATTATGTAATGCCTACTCTCAAACTTTTTGTTTATACAGTAGTGATATTCTTTGTTTCACTCTTTATCTTTGGATTCTTATCTAATGACCCAGGACGGAATCCTGGACGCGAAGAGTAAAAATTTAGTTTTTTTCTTATTGGATTTGTTTCGTACATTTATCTATCAGAAAATCCGGGGGTCAGAATTCTTTCCAATTCGAAAGTCCCAAATGATCCAAGGGAGCGGAAAGAGAGGGATTCGAACCCTCGGTACAAAAAAATTGTACAACGGATTAGCAATCCGCCGCTTTAGTCCACTCAGCCATCTCTCCATGTTCCAAAGCGAAAGGTTTCCGTGATATGATATAGGCAAGAAATAAGAAATAACAATTGCAAAAAACCCCTTTTTCTTTCAAAAGTCTATAAAAATTATATTGCCAATTCCATTTTAATTATATTCTTTTTTCTTAATGTTAATAAAAAAGAAGAAAATTCTTGTTTTTTTTTCTAAAATCGATATTGGCCGAGAGACAATCAAATAGATTTTCTTTTTAGCGGGCATTTCCATATAGGACTTGTTATAATTATAATAAAACAAGCATGTTATATAAAAACGCTTTTTTTGTCGATTATTTATCAAGAAAGGAAAAAGGGTTCTTAGCAAATCCACCATAAAATTGGAAAGAAGCATAAAGTAAGTAGACCTGACTCTTTTAATGATGCCTCTATCCGCTATTCTGATATATAAATTCGATGTAGATGAAATTGTATAAGAGATTTTTTATTTCCTTAGACTTAGACCGCGCAAGACAAGAATTTTTCGCTATTTACGATTTCATATTTTTGTTACAAGATGTTCTATAGGAATAAGAAGAAATCGCAACTCCTTTGCACTACACATAAAATTGGATTTTGAAGGTCCATTTTTTTTAGAATCCTCTATTTTAGTTCTTCCACCCATGTAGAGAGGGAATGGCAAAAGAAGGGTTACTTTTATTTTCATTTCCCCCTTAAAAGATAGACTTTGAAATAGGAGTCTTGGAATAATGCTGAATTCAAAGGTTTATTTCTTTCTATAGTATAAGAAAAACAATTTATTTCTATTTCTATAGTATAAGAAAAACAAATAGTATAAGAAAAACAAATCGAATCAAATTCATGGATTTACCACGACCTCGGTTGTGACTGTGACTCCATAGATAAAAATGGGAAATTTCTCTCTTCGAGACCATTGAAAAGGGCATTGAACGAGAAAGAAATTGTCCACAGATAATAAAACCATCATATGCCTTGGAAAGTGATATGAGGTGATCGGAAATGGTTGAAGTAATTGAATAGGAGGATCACTATGACTATAGCCCTTGGTAGAATTCCTAAAGAAGAAAATGATCTATTTGATACTATGGATGACTGGTTACGAAGGGACTGTTTCGTTTTTGTAGGATGGTCTGGCCTATTGCTCTTTCCTTGTGCTTATTTCGCAACTACACGTGGGTGTTAGCAAGATCATTTGTGTGTCACTTTGCGAGTTTTCATTCGTTGTCCGAGAAACGGGGAAAAACTTCAAACAGTTCGGCACAGGGTGCGGCCAGAGGCATAGGCCTTGTTGGTATTTTAATTTCAGGAAATGCATATAGAGTCCGGAAAATAACGAAAATCATTGTGTCGTTGCAGTGTGCTCTCACGATTGCATGGAAATTTTTTGGTAAAGTTTGGCACAAGTTATGGTGCTTGCACCTTCCATACCGGAGCATCTCAGAAGAAGGATCATAGTTTCCAAAAGGAGATGTGGAACTTCGGACTCCAAATCATTAGTTACTACATCGTTCCGCCTCGGAAAAAAATCATGGTAAACAATCGCGGATATACCCTTGGTTTGATTTTCCGGCCCATTTTAGGTCTCTGCTATGTTTAAGTCATTCTTTGCACTTACCTTGCATTTTAGTGCATATAAAGTAAAAAAACCTACTAAAACTACATGTGGGGTTTTTAGTTAGGCTACTCATAGTGGAGAGTGTCATATATATATATATATATATGCTAGTATCATGCATATATATATGACACTAGTGTATGATACTACCTTTAATTATAGTGCATAGTATAATATAGGTAGTATCATAGATGATCATATTTATTGCCATGCATGACACAAATTAGCATCGCATTTAACATGATACGGTATCTACCTATACGTTACTCTAACCCTCTCTATCTTATTTAATTCTTTGCCACATCAGCATACTTGCTATTTTTGAGTGCATGATATCGGCTATGATACCACCACTATGACCAGCCTTATAGTGGGGAGTATCATATAACTATAGTATCATACATATGATACTAGTGTATGATACTACATACGTACCTTCATAGTGCATAGTATCATAGACTAGTATCATAGATGACCGTATTTATGTCCATGCATGGCACAAAGTAGTATAGCATATTTATTATGTTACGGTATCTACCTATGTTACTTCTTTGCCACATCATCATATTTGCTATTCCCGAGTGCATGATACCGGCTATGATACCGGCCCCCACTATGGCCACCCTAAGGCTGGTCGTAATGGGAGTATCATAAGTGGTATCATGCATGCCAACTACTAGAATTTTTGGATGATGTAGTGGCACACAGTTAAATGAGGAAAGAGAGGGTGTGGTATCATATCATGATACCCGTATCATATTAAATGGTGTACTACTTTGTGTCATGCATGTCAATTAATAAGGAAACCTAAGATACTAACTTATGATTCTATGCGCGCATTATGGAGGTAGTATCATATACTATAGTATCATATGCATGATACTAGTATATGATAAGGCTGGTTGTAAGGCCCCTCCAAATGCACCACCTTGTACAGGTGCTAAGTCTGCCATGTAGGCTAAACATCTGATGTGGCAAGGTAATTAAGAGGAGAGAGATGAGTGCGGTGACCCCAGGAAGAAACAATGCCAAGCGCGAGAACCTAGGAAAAACACTCAAATGGAAGAATCCCACCAATGCATGAAGAACTTTAGTTGCAAAATCATTAAATGAAGGATACTTAGCACCAACAAGTTAAGCACCTATGCATTGGGGTCTTTAGTTGCTAAAGAATTTAATATGCTTAGCACCTCATGTAAGCACCAATGCATTGGAAGCAGCCTAATGGGGAGTATCATATACTAGTATCATGCATATGATACTAGTATATGATACTACCTCTGTAATGCCCGCATAGTATCATAAGTTAGTATCATGTAGTATTTTATTTATTGTCATGCATGACACATAGTAGCATAGCATTTATTATGATACGGTATCATGATATGATACTTAACCCTCTCTTTCTTCATTTAATTCTTTGATAGCTCATCAAAACTGCCTAGTTGGCATGCATGATACTAGCTATGATACTCCCATTACGATCAACCTAGCAAAGAAGGTGTACAAATCATTTGTGCGTCGCTTTGCAAGTTTTCATCCGTTTGTTCGAGAAGCGGGGAGAAGTTTCAAACATTTTGGCCGCAAGGTGCGGCCACTGGCGTAGGCCTAGTTGTATTTTAATCACAGGAAATTTAGATGGAGTCCGGACATCATCAAAACGATGTGTGCCCGTGGCGAGCTCTCACGACCCCGTGGAAAAAATGGTAAAGTTTGGCCGAAGTTTTGGTGATCGCTCATTCCAAACCGGAGCATCTCACATGAAGGATCATGGTTTCCAAAAGCAGACATGTCAATTCAAACTCCAGTGGCCGGTGACTTCATCGTCTGGCCTCATAAAAATTTCCATGGTACGCAATCACCATTATACCACGGGTTTGATTTTCTGGCGCATTTCAGGTATAGTTAGTTATAGTTAAGACATTTTTTGAGTTTAACATGCATTTTGTGCATAAAAATAAAATTACAACCGGAACTGCATGTGCTGTCGAAAGGGATGAGGATCGCCGTTCGATTTGGGAGCATCCAACAGTGCAGGCATACGATCCGTGGGGTTTGGGTTCTCGCCAATCAGAAAGCACGACTCAGATCCCGGGCAGGGTTTGGTCGGCACACGACTTTCATCAACAAACCGTGTGCTATTCGCAAACCATATTGCATATTTTTGTGCACACATACTGTAGTGAGATCAATTGAGTGTGCTACCTCTATAATATAATAATAATAACAAAAAAAGTTCATATTCATTGCCTGAGCTGACAGCATATCAAGGTCAACATATTCACGGTTCTTACATCAAAGAAAACCGGGCATAACTCACAAATTCAGTACACGTGACAGTTCTAAATTGAACGAATTAAGTTGCAGGAAGGCATAAAGACTAGTCTTACGACTTAATTCCCGTGTACATGGGGGAACTAGGATCATTACGTTGACCCCGAATGAACTTGGGTTTTCTGATGATTTTATGCTGCTCTGTTACACGAGTGTGTGATCCCTTGGTTAGCAACTCAGCAAATTCATCGTATTCGTCCTCATCGGCAACATCCTCGACACCCAGTACCCTCCTCTTCCCATGCATCACTACACGGCAGTTCTTACGCAAGGGGTCTTCCGCAAAGAAAATCTGGGTAGCATCGCTGGCAAGAATGAACGGGTCCGCGTGATATGCCATCGTTGTCCTGTTAACACAGGTCTTCCTGTAATCATCAACCCTTACATGACCAAGAGGGATCCATGCCCACCTGAATAATGCCACCTTAACTTTCACATAGTCAAGCTCCCAAATCTCTTTGATGGTTCCATAGTATACCCTTTTATCAGCTTCATCTACACTCATGCATTCTATTCGAACAACGCTGTTCTGATATGAGGTCTTCTGATCATGTTCCTCAGTGTAGAACGTGTATCCATTTATGTCATATGCTTGGTACATGAACAGCGTAGGTGATGGCTTTTGTGCCAACCATGTAGCAATGTCATTGATGGATCCTTGTGCCAAATGATTCTTCAGCCATTCGGCGTAGTTCTTAGCTAGTGTGCTCCTTCATCTCCACATCTGAAGAAGGCACCATTGGTAAGAAGCTTTGGCATATCTCCGCCAAGTGTTGTTCGGCATAAGCGCTGAGAACTAGGCTCTTAAGCAGTACCGTCAAATGGGCTCTCTCTGCCAATTCTTCGGGTGCAGCCATTTGCGTGCAAGCAAGGACCGACTTACCTTTCAGCCTTCCCTCATGGCGAGAGAGGGGCAAACCTGTAGGTCTTTGTTTCATGTATTCGGTGCGAAACTCAACCACCTCCTTCGCGGTATAACCTTGTAGGATGCTTGCCTCTAGATGGTTTCGGTTCCGACAAAAGTGCTTTAGTATTCCCATCAACCGCTCGAAGGGATACATGTTGCAAAGAAACACAAGACCACAATAATTTATCTCGTCGACAAGGTGCATAGTGAGATGGACCATGATATCAAAGAATGACGGTGGGAAAACATATCTAGGTTGGACAATATTCTTGCAATATCATCTTGCATATGATCCAACTCTTCAGGATCTACATCTTTCTGCCATAGTTGGTTGAAGAAATCATAGAGCTCAATGAGTGTGTTTCTTATATCTTTGTCCTTCAGATTCTTGATGGCCACTGGGAAGATTTGTGTCAACATTACGTGGCAATCATGTGACTTCATGTGTCCCAACTTCATTTTACCTGAGCTCACATCCATGAGACTTCTGATGTTTGCGGAGTAGGAAGAGGGTGTCTTAACTGGCAACAAATAGGTGAAGAACTGTGTTGCTTATTTTGTACTGAAATTGTAACTCTGGCGAGCTTTGATGAATTTGTCATCATCTTCTGCTTCACTCTTGCGTTGTGATTGATCAGCAAGCATATCGAGCCGTGAACCTTCACCATCCTTTCTTTTACCTTTAATCTTGAGTAGAGTACCAGGGATGCTTTCACATACGTTCTTCTCTACGTGCATGACATCAATGTAGTGATGTATACGTAGAATCTCCCCGTAAGGTAATTTCCAGAACACCGATTTCTTCTTGAACACTTGACCCTTGGGTGTTTGTTTCACCGTGAAAGGGTGGTTCTTGCCAAGCACAACATTAATTTGTTTAGCCATGTTGTGGACCACCTCCCCATCATAGGGTCTTGGGCCCACACCTACCTCTGCCGTACCATCAAATTCAGCTTTCATCCTTCGGTATGGGTGATTTTTCCGAAAGAACCTACGATGACGCAAATACACGGTTTTGCGCGAGTTGGGAAGTCTTCTGCTAGCTGTCCTATCCATGCATGTGACACACCCTACATCTCCCTTTGTTTTCTGCCTCGATGTGTTGCCTAATGCCGGCATATCTTGAAGGGTGTGCACCAGCATCGCATGTAGATCGAAAATCTCCTTTCTGTAAGCATCATAACATTTTACAACATGCGCATCTATCAACACTGTCAGCAGTTCTTCTACTAGTAGCTAAAAGTAAATGTCGATGTCATTTCCAGGTTGCTTCGGGCCTTGGATAATCATTGACATCATAATGTATTTTTTCTTCATACACAACCAAGGAGCTAGGTTATATATGCACAGAAGCACCGGCCATGTGCTGTGATTGGTGCTCATATCGACAAAAGGATTCATCCCGTCAGTACACTCCCCGAGCCTTATACTTCTAGGATCCTAGGCAAAGTCTTCAAACTTGTTGTCGACTAATTCCCACTGAGCCCCATCTTCGGGGTGCCTCTTAAACCTGTCCGCAATTCTCTCATCATGATGCCACCGCAACCTCTTTGCCTCTCTAGGGTTTGCAAACAAATGCCTCAACCTTGGAATTAAAGGCAAGTACCAAACAACCTTGAACGAGATTCGTGTCTTGATCTTGTCGTCCAATTTGTACTTGTCCTTTGCTCTCTTGTGCTTGTATCGTGCACGCTTGCATGTGGGATATGCACGCAAATCTTTGTACTCACCACGGTACAATATACAATCATTCACACAAGCATGTATCTTTTGTACTTCAAGTTCCAATGGGCAAACAATTTTCTTCGCTTCATTCGTGCTTCTGGGGAGCACATTATCTTCTGGAAGAATTTCATTCAAAAGACCTAACATCTCTGTGAGCCCATGTTTGATAGACCGTTTGCTGCTTTAAATCTGAGAAGCGCCAGGGTGGCACTCAACCTGGAATATTTCTTTTTGCAACCTGGATACAATTCTTTCTTGGAGTCCATATCAATGGTTGGTAGATCCTTGTACCCAATCATATCCTTTTTTGGCCCTCGAAATCTACAATCATAGCAGCAAAATCTGGCATATCAAGATCGTTGTCATCTGCGTCGACGTCTTGGTTTTCCAGTGGGCGTTTCAGCTTTCCGGTGTTCCATTGGTAGCTTGACGCCTCTGCCCCGATGTTAGATTCAACATCAATGTGACACTGATCGGTGTTTGGCATCTCACAGCCCTGGGTATCTCCATCCATGACCTCCTCTTCACCGTGTCCGGCCCAACATGTATATCCATCCATGGATCCTCGAGAGACTAAGTGCCACTGGACATCTCCTACTACATGTGATTCTGTATTGGCACAATCAGCACATGGACACATGATGTAATCCGCATCACCAATTCTCCTCTTTCTACTTTCAGCCAAATTCATGAACTTGTCACACCACCGAATCCTGCGGTTTTCCGATTATTCATCCATCGAGATTGTTCCATCTGCACCACACAAATGGTAATTAAAAAGAAACTGGCTGATCTGGAATGTACAATCAGTACGATGAAGAAAGAAATAATCAATCACAGGCAACAGATGAAAGCAAGAGACAAGAAGGAACTAGCATGTGTAGTTGTGGTTGTCGCATTAGCCATGTTCTATGCACTGTTTGCAATGATGATTAGGGGTTTTGTTTGACAGTATTGCTAAAGCACATCTAGATGTGCTCTAAGTAATGCACATCTAGGTCCAATGTCATTGATGTTACGCGAAGATTCATGCACATATTTTCCTTTATCTTTTTTTCTTTTCCTTTGTAGTTTCATTATTACTGGATTTATCAATAAGAAAATCTCAATGTATTGCTTGCCAACTGTCCTACTCCGTTCGTACCGGTACCAGTGCATAATCCCAAAACTCATTCCTTGTTTTTGTCCTGAAAAAAGAAACCAGCTGAATAGCCAATAGGAGTCCTGCGCAACCCCGGGAATTTGGAGCGACTCAGTACAAATAATTGCGGTTGATTATATCAGCGATTAGATAATACGTCAACCCCCGCTTCAATTGGCACTTCCTCTTCTCTGCATACCCGCTTAAGTGTCCACCATCTTCATCGTCCCTGGCAGGCCGCGCTACACACTGGCACACACTCTGCAGCCATGTCGAGCGACAGCGAGGACGACAGTTCGGCCAGCAGTCTGGCGCCCGATGATAGGTCAACATCGTAATCATCCCGCTCGTCTTCCATGAGTCTGGCGTCGAGCCCAGACCTCGATTATATCCGGATAATGGAAGGGATGCCGCCTCCAGAGTCGTCAGACGACAACTAGACGGATGAGGAGCTCTCGGAGGATGAAGAAGAGGACGACGACGACGATGAGGAGGAATGGTCGAACGAGGAGGACGACGATGACAACAACGACGATGACTATGGCGGCGGTGATGAAAAGCCAACGTCAGCGGCAAGAAGCATTCTCGCCGAGATTATGTCGCGGGGCCATGCAAAAACAACAACAACAAGAAGGACTAAATTAAGCAGACTATATATATATATATATCTGTTTCCGTTTGCTCATATTATTTTGTTATCTCTGTTTGTCCTGTCAATCTCATCGCAGACGGTTAGTAATACATATTCGATAGAGATCTTCTACATTATTGCCCACAGGTTGGTTTGTTGAACTATGTGCCTTGACGAGCACACAATTCACAAAAAAGACCGTATGGGCTGTCTATAATGATCGCACACAATTCTCATTACCGACCTGTTTGTCGGGTATCACACACATCTTGTTACACCGAATCGTTTGTATTCACCGCGATCATCACAAACAGTTCATCGGAGCGAACTGTATGCCGTATATTGCACACACCTTGATCTGGCTGCCCATTTCTGTTGTTCTGTCTCATGCAAACGGTTCGTATGGATCAGCCGTATGCCCAACATCGCACACGCAACTAAAATCTGAACCATGTTTGATGTATCATTCATCGCAAACGTTTTGTGTATTTTTTGACGGTTTTTTACATCACCGTTTGCGATTAATGCATCACACACAATTTCGTCAAAGGGTCTCTGATCGCAGTGTCATGTTAGCAGCATCCTGCAGTAGTGGGTTCTCCTCGTCTCCCCACCAGAAATGCGCTATCGCGTTAATGATTCCTTCATAATTTTTTTAGGAATTTTAAAGACTGACATTACATAGGTAGGTATGGCTTGGATCACAGCCTTGAGCAGGATCTCCTTCCCCGGGAGATAGTATTTTTTCCTTCCAACCACTAATTTTCTTAACAATACGTTCAATCAGAAATTTAAAGCAGTCTATTTTATCAACACCCAAATTTGCTGGCAAGCCCAAGTATTTGTCATTGAGAGCCTCCATCATTATATTCAGCATTTTACTCAATTGTTCTCTGATCTCTACCTTTGTATTAGGACTGAAGAAATACTGGAATTTTCCATGCTTACCAGCTGTCCCGACGCCGCACAATATAAATCTAGTGTTGATTTCAGGGCCGCCGCATTATGTTAGTTGGGTTTCATCAAGATCAATGTATCATCCGCAAAGAGAAGATTTCTGACTGGCGAGGTGTCTCTACAGACTTTAACTCTTAATATGTTTCTGTTCTCCTCAGCATGCGTAAGCAAGGCATTCAACCCTTCTGTGCATAACAGAAAGAGGTATGGTGATAGCGGGCCCCCCTGCCTCAACCCTCTAGTAGGCTTAAATCCCTCACTTTCCTCTGCATTGATCCTTACTTTGTATTCTACAGTTGAGAGGCATTGCATAATCAAATTAACCCACTCTCCATGAAAAACCAACTTCAACATAATCTCCTTCAAAAAAGACCACTCGACTCTATTGTAAGCTTTGTTCATGTCAAGTTTTAGAGCACACAAGCCCTCTCTACCCTCTCTTTTATTCTTGATTGTGTGAAAACATTCGTAGGCCACTAAAATATTATTAGTTATCAATCTACCTTGTACAAATGCACTTTGTGTTGGACTAATAATTTTTGGTAGAAAAGCCTTCAAACGAGAAGCCACCATTTTTGCAATTATTTTGTATACCACATTACATAAGATGATCAGACTAAATTGGGTTACCTTTTCTGGTGTATTAATTTTAGGAATCATCACGATCACTGTATCATTCCAACCATTCGAGATAGTACATGTGTTGATTGCTTTCTGAACCTCCTCAATTAGGTTTTCCCCTAGCATGGGCCAGAACCTTTTATAGAAGATAGCATGGAGTCCATCTAGCCCTGGAGCTTTCAAGTCCCCAATATTGAATAAAGCCTTGCGAACATCTTCCGCGGTATAATGGGCAAGTAGAGCATAATTCATTTCGTTCGACACTCTCCTACGGACAAGTGATAAAACTTCTTCATTCGGATGCTGAACTTCCGATGTCAAATGCTTTGTAAAATATTGAGTGATGTGACTCGTCAATTCCTTTTCTGTTATCTAGTTTCTAGACTCGTCTAATAGTTTCTTTATATTATTTCTTTTTTTCCTGGCCGTGGCAGCGTTATGAAAGAACGACATATTACGATCCCCGTGCATCAACCAGGTCGCCCGTCCTCGTTGTAACCAGATTTTTTTTTCCTCTTGATCCAAGGTATTTTAAATTACCACAATAATTTCCTTCTGACGACATCGAGACTCCGTATTCAATGGGCCACGCCTTAGCTCTCCAAATCTTTTTTAGTTTCCTAATTCTCACCTTTGGTCCCTTTAGAGTTTCCTGGTCCCACGTATGCAGATCGGCATGCATTGCTCTCGTACGATCAGAAAGTGAAGGTCCAATACCTGCAAGCTTTGCTTTCTCCCAAGATGCCTTAACAATTTCATTGACTGTCTCTTCCTTCAACAACCTCGCCTCAAATTGTTTAACACGCCCCTCTGGTCATTTAAAGATTTTTTTCATCCAAATAATCCATATCCAGTACGATTGGGTGATGGTCAGAATGAACATGTTCTTCGTTGATCACTGCCGCTCGTGGAAATTTGTTTGCCCACGCTATATTATAGCCGCCCGATCAAGACGTTCAAAATTTCGCCTCTCCTCCAAGTGAACAACTCAGCGCGCAACCCATTAGGAATTCACGGAACTCTCTCATCATACCAAGTGGTCTAGCCATACCACTCTCTTTTTCTGGAGGGTATAAAATTTCATTAAAATCCCCCAAACCCGCCTAGGGGTGGTTGCCTTTACTATATAGATTGCGAATATCATCCCATTTCAGGTGACCATGAAACCCGTGAACCGCCACTGAACCACATCCTCATACATAAAAACAATATCAATAAAATGGGGCGAGACATAGTTCAACTCAACTTTATTCGACTTATGATAAAACAAAGCGAGGCCACCGACCTTACCATCACTTTCCACTACAAACATAGAATCAAAACCTAAAATGCGATGAAGCTCTTGGCTTTACAACTATTCAAATGGGATTCAGAAAGGAATATTAAATCTGCCCTTGTACGCTCCTGTAGGTCGAGAAGCTCATGAACTGCCATGTTGGAGAGCATACCACGCCAGCTCCATCCTAGGATTTTCATTTGGCCCGGTGGTCCTCCTCCTCGGAGGCCGCCGATGTGCCAATCTCATCTTTCTCTTCACTAACCAATTCCACACCTTGCGGAACGTACTCTTCTTCCTTCTCGTCAATCTCCTTTGCAATGTGAGTAACCCCGCCCTCCTCGTCCTGGACAACTACAACTCTACCCGTGCACACCCGTTTGGATGAGTCAGCTACATCACCTTATAACATGCGCTCATAGCTACCCATCTCTTTCTCAAAGGAGAACTCTAAGTCACTACCCGTCGGACGAACCCCAAAAGAATGTCCCCTTTTTCCCTAGTACTTCCTTGCGGGCATCCTTAGCTTTGTTTGCCCCCCTTTCTTTTTGTCTTTCTTTTTTGAGTTGCCCTGCATAGGATTCTTAGCTGCACTAAATTTAAAGTGTAAGGCATTATTCTCTGTATCACCACTTGCCGTAGTGATCCTCGCAGCAACAACGTTAGACAACGCCTCCAGCACCCCCGGCTGGAAAAGAAGGCGACCATCATCAGCCCCAGGCACTGGGACTTGGCTGGCCATCCCCAGCGGTTGTGTACACAGGGCTATCTGACCCGCCAGTAGGGCATGGTCCAGAGCAGCAGCGGATCACAGCTGACTCTGATGGTCATGCATCGGACCCTGGCGTGAGTCCTCCATGGCCCCGCCCGACAAGAGCAGCCGGCGCGCCCGCCTGGTCCTCCTGACCAAGCGATGCACCAGCCGTAGCAGGTGGTAAGACGCCATGAGCCCGGCCCTCCTGGCCGGTGGTCGTCTTGACGGAAGAAGCGAGCCCCTTATCGGAGACCGTGAGACCACTCACGGCACTGGCCACCTTGACGACGTCCGTGGGTTTGGTGATGTTGTTGTTGACGATGCCTGTAGTCGAATTCTTGCCACTGCGAGAGTAGTTCCCGAAGAGGAGACCCCTCTTGCTAGCACCTTGGCTCTCTAGTAGGGCTCAACACTAAGGTTTCTTGGGAAACAAACTACTCTCTTCTCACTTGGGATTTTACAAAACCTCTCAGAAGTATGACCCACTATCCACAACACTCACAGTACAAAGGTAGCTTCTCATACTTTACATCAAATTTAAGAATCTTTGAACTACCTAAAGGGGTAATCTCTACAAAGCTCTTCAGAGGTTCATGCAGTAAGATCTTCACAAGCACACACAAATATTTATCAACAGTAACATGGTTACGACGCGATACCTCCAGCACCTCTCCCAGTTGATCCTTGAGAGACCACCCTATACTCTCCATTTTCAGCTCGAACGAGAGATCACGTACCTGGGCCGATATGGCCATGATGCCAAGGTCAACCTCCGTCGGGTCGCCCTTGCCGTTGAACTCGACGAAGATGAGGCCGTCCCACTTGAAGTGCCATGGATGCACCTTAAGCACAAAATGACGGTCACTCTCAGCGGCGAAATTGAGGATGAACCTCCGGTCGTCGCTGGTGACCTCTTGGATGGTGACTACCCCTTGGTTCTTCTAATCCGTGTTCTGGAGGTCGTCGACAATGACCCTCGGGTTAACCTGGAAAGGGGACAGGAGGTGCCCCTCCAGTAGGAGCCCGCTGATGGCCTTGCGGGCAGCCTCCATGTCAATGACAAGAGGCCGGCCATCACCCCGGGTGCGCCCCAACATCTTCGTCCCCGAATGTTCTTGCAGAGCCAGGTGGAGAGAGGATCTAGCTTGGCCAATGGCCGTGAGCACATTCTCGCCGTTTCATCCGTCACCCCCCTAGAACTCACTCCACTCACGGGCTTCTTCCCCATAGCACTACTCACATACTCTCCCTGACCCGCCAAGGTACACTCCCCTAGGCTGCAACAAGAGGTGGAAGGAGCAGTGAGCAGATGAAGCTGCAATGGTGAGAAAGATGACGAGGGACAACCTCTCCAAGACCACAAATATAGCAAGCCAGGATCCCCTTCCACACAGCCTCAAAAACGAATTTGATGCAATTAAACATGAGTAAAATGCCATGAATGAGCAGATTCCTAATAACTACAACGAAAATAGCTCCCTTTCCCCCAAATGATTCACAAATGGTAAGATCTGGGTCCAAAATCGACTCCTCCTTCAATTCCCGCTGAACTATCATACTAAAATCCGAAAAGAATAAGTAACCTATTAAATCTACAGAAACTACCCTCAAATCCCAAGCGGAGATCACGACCGTCCCCTCCGTAACTATCCCCTCTGATCCAGCGGGATGCATGGCCCCCCTCAATCCTATCCTACTTTCCTCACAAGGACTCGACGGGATCTCATCTGACAAAAAATCATCGATTTGCCTCGCTCTCCTCTTCGGCCGAATTAAGCATAGGGGCCGATCTTTTGATCCCTGAAGAATCCGCCTCGATCTCTCCTTGATATCCTCCCACTCCCTCATGCTGAAGAGGCCCACCTCGTGCCCTCCTCCAGTAGTCGATCCCCTCTGCTCTGGCGGGATCACCGGTGGCGGATCCGCCATCTCACGCTCGCTCGCCCACCTCCGCCACCAGATCGCCTTGGCAATCGTGGGAGTCCCCGATGTTTTTTTGTAAAAGTAGCAACTTCATCTATTGCTGTTTGTCAACAACTATATTGAGGTTTACTGCTCCATCACCGAGATCATCAAGCATCAAAATGACAAGTAATTGAGTACCACTACATAAGTAATTTTAGATGTATTTATGTGAGAACAAAGACAAACTTGGAATGTGTCACTTTTTCTAACTCATCATTTATGGGTATTGCTTCTTCTTTGGATTTTATTCTCTTTTGTAAGCAACAAACTTTTGGCTAATTCAAATTGACCCTCATAAAATTACTGTAAGCATGTATGATTAAAAGATCGCTAAAATAATTTTATGGGATTTTGATGTGCAACATCCTAGGGTGATCACCATGGTCTTTGGCTCAATTTCCAAGGAGCACGTACATCACATTACCCAACACGCTCGATCACTCTGGTCGGACACATTTTCCTAGTTCATGCCCGGCCTTGGAAGAACGACACGTCGTAGCCCTACCTAGGCTCAATAGAGAGGCCAGCATGCCAGTCTACATCCTAAGCGCTCAGGGGTCTTGGTCCCATCACCCTTTGCACTCCTGCATGTTGCATACACGGCGGGTGTCAGCCCTGGCTACCTCCTTATACAAGGCAGGTGCTTACGCAGGCCACCCGGGCGCGCGCAGCTTAGTCGCTGACGTCTGAAGAGCTTCAGCTGATACATACGATGCCGAGTGCCAATAACTGTTCCCGCATGGTGGTTAGTGCGTATAGGCAAACGAACAACTCAGATCAAATACCCAATCTCGTTAGTGTCTTGGGAGCGCGCGGTAACGAGCAAAGACTCACAATCATGTAACCCCGTCGCCCCGTCTCGTGGACTTCCGGCAAGGGCCCGGAACGCCCGACTGTGCCACGTAGAAATCTCGTGGGTATCCTCTAGGTCAACCCGACTCGCAAGAGACTGTCGGGAACTCAGGTCCACCTCTACCAGGGTGGTACCGCCTATCGTTGCAGTCCTGCAGTAACAGTAACTCTCGCGGATACCCCTCCGGGCCGACCCGTCTTTAACATGGTTCTGGGGGTAAAGTCAAAGTAATCGTGTGTCCAAAACAACAAGGGGGAAACCCGAGGAATCACCCTCGATGGATTCCCACTCGATGTAACCGTCAAGGTGGACTTGGAGGACTTACCCTCGAGGGTTCACACTTGATGGGTTGCACGACAGAGTCCTTATCAGGAGTGGTGAAGGAGGAATCATCCTTGAAGACCACGACCGATTAATTACACACTATTGCAGGTTGCTGCTAACGCGACACTATGATCAGAGACCCTTAGAAAAAATAATGTGCGATGCATTAATCGCAAACGGTGATGTAAAAAACCCGTCAAAAAAGACGCAAAACATTTGCGATGAATGATACATCAAACACGGTTTAGATTTTAGTTGCGTGTGCGATGCTGGGCATACGGTTGATCCATATGAACTGTTTGCGATGAGACAGAACAACAGAAACGGGCAACCAGATCAAGGTGTGTGTGATATACGGCACACAGTTCGATCCGATGAACCATTTGCCATGATCGAGGTGAACACAAATGATTTGGCGTAACAAGATGTGTGTGATACCTGGCAATCAGGTCGGTAATCAAAATTGTGTGCGATCATTATAGACAGCCCATACGGTCTTTTTTGTGAATTGTGTGCTCGTCAGAGCACACAGTTCAACAAACTAACATGTGGGCGATAATGTGGAAGATCTCTGTCGAATATGTATTACTAACCGTCTGCGATGAGATTGACAGGTTAAACAGAGATAACAAATTAATATGAGCAAACGGAAATAGAGATATATACAATCTGCTTAATTTAGTCCTTCTTCTTCTTGTTGTTGTTGGATGGCCCCGCGACGTCGTCTTGGCGAGGACGCTTCTTGCCGCTAACCGTCGGCTTTTCATCGCCGCCACCGTCGTCATCGTCGTTGTTGTCATCGTCGTCCTCCTCCTCATTCGACCATTCCTCCTCCTCATCATCGTCATCCTCTTCTTCGTCCTCTGATGGCTCCTCGTCCGTCTGGTTGTCGTCTGACGACTTCGGAGGCGGGGTACCTTCCATGATCCGGATATAATCGAGGTCTGGGCTCGACGTCGGACTCATGAAAGACGAGCGGGATGATTCCGATGTTGACCTATCATCGGGTGCCAGACTGCTGGCCGAATTGTCGTCCTTGCCGTCGCTCGACATGGCTGCAGAGTGTGTGCAGTGTGTAACATGGCCCGCCGGGGACGATGAAGATGGTGGACACTTAAGCGGTGTATGTAGAGAAGAGGAAATGCCAATTGAAGCGGGGGTTGACGTATTATCTAATCGCTGATATAATCAACCGCAATTATTTGTACCCAGCTGCTCCAAATTCCCAGGGTTGTGCAGGACTCCTATTGGCTATTTGGCTGATTTCTTTTTTCAGGACAAAAACAAGGAACGAGTTTTGGGATTATGCACCGGTACCGGTACGAATGGAGTAGGACAATTGGCAAGCAATACATTGAGCTCTTCTTATTGATAAATCCAGCAATAATCAAACTACAAAGAAAAAGAAAAAAGAAAAAGGAAAATATCTGCACAAATCTTCGCGTAACATCAATGGCATACGACCTAGATGTGCATTACTTAGAGCACATCTAGATGTGCTTTAGCAATACTGTCAAACAAAACCCCTAATCATCATTGCAAACATCGCATAGAACATGGCTAATGCGACAACCACAACTACACATGCTAGTTCCTTGTCTCTTGCTTTCATTTGTTGCCTGTGATTGATTCTTTCTTGCTTCATCGTACTGATTGTACATTCCAGATCAGCCAGTTTCTTCTTTAGCTTTACGTTATCTTCTGCGAGCTTGGTGAGAACACTCCGAGCCCCGGCATGCCATTCTTCATCCAACCAGTTAACAAAGGCACAAGCCTCATATCCCTGCCAATGTTAAATAGTATTCAGGATGAGCGGTGGCATTAACTCAAGTAAAATGATGAACTTAGCACTAACCTCTAAGGGGAAACTGAGAAACCGCCTGCCAATGTCGAATCCCTCCCTGCATACACGTCGAGCGGGAGTGTGCCCGTGCACACCACTCAGCTTTTGGTACTTCTCGATGGCGCAAAACTCAGAGTCGAACTCGTGTTGCGGGAGTCTAGACTCATGCTCCGACTCCGGCGGCAGATCGCTTTCCTGGGGGGGTTCATTTAGGACGGATTCAGCAAGGAGCTACTTTGGACATGCTAAAAAGATCGGGATAGATTGGAACCTGACAGGACGATTCAGATCCATAGTACACCTGCCTTCTGATGACCTTAGGCAAGTGCTCGGCGGCGATATGGGCAAGAACAGCCGCACCGAAACCGTTAGCACCACTCGTCCGCATTTCCCCAATGTCAGCGCCACGCGAGGGAATTTTGGAGGCTAGCTAGGGATTTGGGGGAAATGGGTAAACCGTGGGGATAAGCTAATGGTCGGGAACTACTTATGGCACTATATGTTGTATACGGCACACTGTTTATACATGTCGTTTGTGTTAGGTATTACAACATCACACACGATTTCCGCACCAAAATGTGTGAGAAGACAACATAGGTGAGACACGGTTGCCGTTACATAACCGTATGCGATGTACTACCCTGTACATATAATTGAGTTACAGTGATACCGTGTAAACAGCCGCTCTGCGGATATCCGTAAAAAATAGCCACTCTGCATATAGAGACGCGGCGGCGGCCTAGGCAGCGGCTACTGGAGAAGAGGTTAATCCTCGGTCGGTGGGCGGCGGCGGCGTCATAAGAAGTCAATCCTCAGTCTGCGGCAGGAGATAGGAGGAGCTAAACCATCGAGGTCGGCGGCGGTGTGATTCGAGCACATCCATCACGGTCGATGGCGGGATAGCGGAGGTCATACTTCAGGTGGCAGCCGCACTAAGCTTTGCTCCTCGACCCTGCTGTCTCGGCGTGCCGCTGCATCGCGCTTCTCTGTCTGCTGGGTGGAGGTCGCCCCACGGCTAATTAGTTAAGGTATTCTTTTCGTGAGTGGCTTAATTAAGGTATTCAATTCCTAAGGGTAGTGTTGTACTATTACTCTGCGTGTAAATTGACTGGCCATTAATTTTGTCATTGCACGTCTAGATAACAATATGGAGCGCCCTCAGTAATTATGAAAATAAAACCTTGTGATTTATGCACACATCTTTGGGCAACAGTTAATCCGTGTATTAATGTTGTTGTTTTGTCTTTAATTACCATTCGTGTGGTGCAGATGGAATGATCTCGATGCATGAATAATCAGAAAACCGCAGAATTTATCAGTGGTGTGACAGAGTTCATGAATTTGGCTGAAAGTAGAAAGAGGAGAATTGGTGATGCGGATTACATCCTGTGTCCATGTGCTGATTGTGCCAAAACAGAGTCACATGTAGTTGGAGATGTTCAGTGGCACTTAGTCTCTCGGGGATTCATGGATGGATATACACGTTGGACCATACACGGTGAAGAGGAGGTCATGGATGGAGATACCCAGGGTCTGCGAGATGCCAAACCCTGATCAGTGCCACATGGATGATGAATCTAACATCGGGGCAGAGGCGTCAAGGTACCAATGGAACACCGGAAAGCTGAAATGCCCACTGGAAAACCAAGACATCGATGCAGATGACGACAATCTTGATATGCCAGATTTTGCTGCTATGATTGCATATTTCGAGGGCCCAAAAAAGGATATTATTGGGTACAAGGATCTGCCAACCGTTGATGCGGACTCCAAGAAAGAATTGTATACAGGTTGAAAAAGAAATATTCCAGGTTGAGTGCCACCCTGGTGTCGGTGTCAAAACCGGTGGATCTCGGGTAGGGGGTCCCGAACTGTGCGTCTAAGGTCGATGGTAACAGGAGATAGGGGACACAATGTTTACCCAGGTTCGGGCCCTCTCTATGGAGGTAATACCCTACTTCCTGCTTGATTGATCTTGATGAATATGAGTATTACAAGAGTTGATCTACCACGAGATCGTAATGGCTAAACCCTAGAAGTCTAGCCTGTATGAATATGGTAATGAATATATCCTCCTCCAGACTAAGTCCTCTGGTTTATATAGACACGAGGAGGATCTAGGGTTACACAAGGTCGGTTACAAAGAAGGGACTCTACATATTTGGTCGCCAAGCTTGCCTTCCACGCCAAGGAGAGTCCCATCCGGACACGGGTGCAGTCTTCGGTCTTCGTGTCTTCACAGCCCATCAGTCCGGCCCATGGCTAACAGGCCGGACGCCCGTGGACCCCTTAGTCCAGGACTCCCTCAGTAGCCCTTGAACCTGGCTTCAATGACAAGGTATCCGGCGCGTAGATCTGTCTTCGGCATTGCAAGGCGGGTTCCTCCTTCCGAACTCCAAGATAGTCTTCGGACGTATTGAACATGTCCGAACCTGTAACACACGCACCACACAAAACCGCAGAGGGAATATAATATCCCACGAGTCCCATCTGCTGACAACTTTTTGCAAGATTACATCACATCTGTTCGGTCACTATATCGAACCATTTTTGTCCGCCGTTCCACGTCTCGAGATGCGGTTTCCATTGGCACGTCTTGTCAAAGCAGAGATCGTGTCCCCTTATTGCGGGATTTTCATCAATGCGGGCGTGGGTAACCCAACGTGCCATTTACACAGCCCTTGAGAATAGGCGAGTTTTAGGGCTAGTGGGGAGGCGTTCGATATTCACTGCCTTTATAAGGGGATAAGGATCCCCCCTTCTTCTCCTACGCCTTCTCTCTTCCTCTGCCCTTCCACTCTTGAGCTCCAGCGCCCAAGTTCTCATCTTCTTCCCACTCAAGATAGCACTCAACCATGTTCGGATCCGGAGGCCAAGGCAAGTGGATGGTCTCCACCGTCAAGGAGAAGGACATTACTGAGCTTCGGGCGGCCGGGTACTTGGCGAAGGAAATCGCCCACCGTCTTTCGACCCAGGGACAAGTCGTCCCCACGCCGAAGCCCAACGAGAGGGTGGTATTCATCCCTCATTTCCTCCGCGGGCTAGGGTTTCCACTCCACCCTTTCTTCCGTGGGCTGATGTACTATTACGGAATAGACTTCCATGATCTATCCCTGAACTCCTTCCTCAACATCTCGGCATTCATCGTCATGTGTGAGGCCTTCCTCCGCATCCAACCCTACTTCGGGCTGTGGCTCAAAGTCTTCAACGTGAAGCCAAAGGTGGTGGATGGCCAGCATGCGGAGTGCGGAGGAGCCATGGTGAGTAAGCTGACCAATGTCTCCTGGCTGAAAGGCACTTTCGTGGAGACTGTCAAGGAATGGCAGAAACAATGGTTCTACATCACAGAACCCCGCGGCACGAACTGGGCCGCGGCTGCCGAATTTAACTCCGGCGCTCCCATGCGGCTCACCTTGTGGGTCGAGAGAGCCCGAACTGGTGTTCGCCAGATGAGCTGATAGCACCACAGACGCGCGTTCAAAGCATGGTGGACAAGGACGTCAAGCTCTTCGACGTAATCCAAGTGATGCTGGTTCGCCGAATCCTCCCCTGCCAAAGCCGAAAACGCCCCCTTTGGGAGTTCAATCCGAAGAGGCACCAAACCCTCGAGAGGCTCTTCGAAACAACTCACGAAGATGCCTGGAAGTTGCTCTTCAAGGGCAACGAGATACCGCCAGCCACGGATTCGGACCATGGGCACGACATTAACCACCCCGCCAGCGAGGTAAGTTTTTAACGCGTCCTCTACTTGTTTGTTTCAAGGAGGATATCTGAACTTTTACTGTCATTGCTTCTTCAGGAATGGATGGAGAGGGCGAAGAAGATCCAGTGTCCGGATCTGCTGCCTGAAGAACCATTCATTCCGCGTTTAGAGAAGATGCTGGTACCGGCGCCCTATACGGCGCCGGCGAAGAAGGCCACGGGGAAGGCCAAGGGGGTCCGGAGTGGCCCCCGCCGCAAGGGCGCTTCAGACGCGATGTCCAAAGACAAGACCTGTTCCTCCGTCGCCGAAGACGACGATGATGAGGAGGAGGAGGAGAGCGACTCTCCCCCTGATGGGGGAGAAAGAAGAGGGCGGTCTCCACAATTCTAGAGGCGGAGGGGCCCAAGAAGGGGAAAGGCCCGCTCGCGGGCAGCTCCGCATGGGACGTCGACAGCAGTCCGGAGCGACGCCCCCGCACTAAGCCTCGGGCCGCATCGTAAGTGCTAAGACTCGTACATGCCCATAAATCTAACCTCTCCTCTTTGTCGTATTGACATGGTTAATTATGCTATTGCAGTACGGCCCACGACAGCTCCCAGCGATCCTCATCAAGAGGCTCGTTGGACTCAAAGGAGATGGCCAGCAAGACACTGCCGGCCGCTTACTCTCCCAAGGCCAAGGGACACGACGAGGTGCTCTCCCAATGGACCTTCCTAGGCTAGGGGGAGGTTCAGGAGGCCGTCAAGGCAGCGCCAGAGGGTGATACATCGGCCGCCAGACACATGGGGGAGCAAGCCCCCATGGAGACTGACGATGGGGGCCGAGCTCAATTAGGCCCCCATATGAGCACGGATCTGGAGACCCATACGGCCCCGGAATCCGACAAGCAGCTTCTTTCAAGAGAAGGAGGCGTGCCCATCCCGCCGGCGACCTCTGTCCAACCAGAGGCGTCGGGCAATCTACTGGAAGCGCTGCGAGGCGTTTCCATTGTGGAAGAGCACCGTATCCTTATGGGTACGGTGATTGAGAAGGTTCAGTCCGTTAAAAGCGGACTGACCGAAGCCTGCAGCAGCCTGCTGACAGGTTTTGAGGTAAGCGGCGTTTTAACCGAGAAAATCCCCACATAGACAGTAGCCCCTGAGACACTGTCCGGTGTTTGAAAAGAAAAGCCGGACAGAGGATCAATTAAATTTCGCAGGAAACTAACCAAACTGTGTATGATGTGAATAAGCAGGCATCGCTGCTGGCCGTGACTTCTCACACTGCCGAAGTTGCCGGACTAAAGCAGAAACTGGAGCGGGCCGAAGAAGAGCTCGGCCAGGAGAGGAAGCAGCTGGAAGACCAGCAAGGTATGCAATGGCTCGCTATATATTCGGAAAGAGTAAAGGATGTATACTGACCATAGTGTCATTATATGTGTAGGGGCGACGACCGAGGTCGCGACCCTGAAAGAGGCCCTGGCCGAAGCCAAGGGGAAAGCTGTCAAGGAGCAGGCCGCTCGCAAGAAGCTGAAGGCCCGGCTGAACGAGGTTTAGCAAGAGCTCCAGGACGCGGTGAAGAAGTACGAGACCCTGGAGGGCGATGTTTCGGCTTGAGAGACCAAACTCTCCAAGGCTCGTCAAAGCGTGGAAGCGTCCCGGGTTGAAGCCCAGGGTGCCCTCCAGGAGATCCAAGAGGCCAGGAAGATCGCGGCGGGTAAGGCGTTTAGTATGCAAAGCAAATATATAAAGAAGAAGTATTTCTTACTAACCCGGATTCGGAGTTCTCCAGGAGCCTTCGTAGATCTGCCGCGCAGTGTGTCTGACGCCGCGGAGTTCTTCCGAGCCGAAGAAGGGAGCTCCACGGAGAAATTGTTTTGGTCGCAGTATCTTGCGCCAGAGCATCCCGTGCCCTTCACCGATCAGCTGAAACAGCTGGTGGAGCTGCATAGGGTGGCCGAACTGGCCATGAAGGATTTGATAATCTGGCTTTGGCCAGCCGAAGCTATGCCCGGCTGCTACTTTGGACTCGTGAAGCGACTGGTGAACGCATGTTCTCGGCTGGACGTCGTCAAGCGATCGACCTGCATTGAAGGTGCGTGCATGGCCTTCGCGCGCTGCAAGATGTGGTGGGCGAAGACGGACGCCATCGAACTGACCAAGGGGCCGCCGGAGGGCAAGGAGCACCACACACCCGAGCGTTATTTTGCAGATGTCCTAGAGGGGTCTCGCATTGTAGCAGCGCAGTGTTTGCAGGATATTATCTTTGAATGAATGTATTCGAGTTCCTTCTGCCTTGTATGATAGAACAAAGTGGGTTTGTAATATAATGCTTGTCATGTTTTTAAATTTTACCTCTTGTGCGGCCGTGTTGTATGAAATCTGAGGGTTAACCAGTCGTCGGCTTCTGCCCCCACGTAGGTAGTACGAAGGTGTTCGGGATGGAATCTAAACAATCTTGATCCAATTATATGGACTTTGAAGGAGTTGTGTAGCGCAACGAACCAGGCAATCAGACTATGCGGCTTTAACGCCCTCACTTAGCCATAGGAGTTTGACAATAAAAACATGGGCACAACACCTAGTATCCGAACCAGAGTGCCATAAGCGTCTGATCGGGAAGTAGCGACCCTTCGCGTAATGCGGAAGAAGTCTCCAACGATTTGCAACCTCCGAACAGCTGACCGACTCTTGCCGCATCATGATAGTCAGTTTTCGGCTTTCTCTACTGAGGTGCTCCTTTGGATAAACCAAGGCACAATCGCAGTAATTCTCCCTTTACTACCTTAGCCGGTATAGCGGAACGTAAGGTAGCAAGCACAGGAGTCGAGCAATCCAACTATTGACCAGAGACATGATTCGGAGCCAATGCATATAGTGCTAAATTCGGGGTGCCGAACTATACTTATAAAAAGTGTTCGGACTTTTGTTGCCGTAGTGTAGGGTGCTGTGAAGCCCCTGGCGAACATCAAACGTACCAAAGTGTATGGGTGCTACCTGATGGGGTTACCCACAGGGAAGAAGAAGAGAAAAAAGAAGAAAAAAAGAAGGAAAATAGAAAGGGTGGAAAAGGTGATAAGATGGGGCTTTAAAGCTCCAGCCGCGAACTATTTTTATTGTAATTTGATTAATACGTCGTGGCGCATTGATACAAGTAGTGCGATAAGCAACAGGCTATTTAATATGCCAAAAACCAAGGGAGAGCTGCATGCGGGTCCTGAAAAACAGGTAGAGTGATTGTTAACGAAACCATCTTGAAAATCCCCCATACGTCTGCGTTTCTCGCCGTCTTGGTGTGTTTGTCCTTCAAGAGGACTGGTGATCAGGCCATCCGATGGGGCCTGCGGGAATGAAACCTGAAATGGAAACGAATAAAAGTGAAAGTATGTGTGTATCCGGTGTCGGTTGAGCCGTACTGTGGGTCACGAACTAGCTATGCCTCCGTCGATGCCCATGGAATTTTGAGTGCGTAGTTATGTACGCGTGGTACGAATGCCACTACTTGACTAGGACTGAGACGGAGGCCGAATTGCTAGTCTAGCTCCTGACGAGCTGAGTTGTCCTGCTGCAGGGTAGTTCGGACCCTCTTGCCGGCGTCCGTGGGCTCGGCAGCTAAATTAAGGTTCTGCTTGAGAAGGTCGCTCTGTACTTCTGCTGCTAAGGCAGCTGTGTGCTCTTCTGTATGGAGGGAGCGTTCCATATTTCCATTGACTGTTACGACGCCACGTGGACCGAGCATCTTGAGCTTGAGATAAGCATAGTGTGGCACTGCATTGAATCGGGCGAATGCGGTCCGTCCGAGCAGTGCGTGATAGCCGCTGCGAAAGGGGACAATGTCGAAGATTAACTCCATGCTTCGGAAATTGTCCGGAGATCCGAAGACAACCTCGAGCGTGATTGAGCCCGTACAGCGGGCCTCTACACCTGGTATGACTCCTTTGAAGGTAGTCTTTGTGGGTTTGTTCCGTGATGGATGAATGCCCATTTTGCGCACTGTATCCTGATAGAGCAAGTTGAGGCTACTGCCACCATCCATCAGGACTCGCGCCAGGTGGAACCCATCAATTATTGGGTCCAGGACCAATGCGGCTGAATCACCGTGCTGGATACTGGTCGGATGATCCCGGCGATCAAAAGTGATCGGGCATGATGACCATGGATTAAATTTTGGGGCGACTGGCTCTATCGCGTAGACGTCCCTGAGTGCGCGCTTGCGCTCCCTCTTGGGGATGTGGGTAGCGTATATCATGTTCACCGTTTTGACCCGAGGGGGAAACTTCTTCTGTCCCCCTGTGTTCGGTGGCCGGGGCTCCTCGTCATCGTCCTCGCTTTGCGATCCCTTTTCTTTATTCTCGGCATTTAACTTGCCGACCTGTTTAAAAACCCAGCAATCTCTATTGGTTTGATTGGCTGGTTTATCAGAGGTGCCTTGGATTTGGCACGGACGATCGAGTATGCGATCCAAGCTTGATGGTCCCTGATTGTTCCTTTTATATGGCTTCTTCCGCTGACCGGACTTGGAACCACTGAATCCAGCATTGACTGTCGTGTCATCGGTGTTGTCACCATTACTTCGGCGTTTGTGTCTGCTGCGTCGGAGCTTGCCGCTGCTATTTTTGGCCTCAGAGGTGCCCGTGTCATTTGCTATATTTTTGCTACGGGCCAGCCAACTATCTTCTCCCGCATAGAAGCGGGTCATGAGTGCTGTGAGGGCTGCCATGGATTTTGGCTTTTCCTGGCCGAGGTGGTGGGCAAGCCATTCGTCACGGATGCTATGTTTAAAGGCCGCTAGGGCTTCGACATCCGGACAGTCGACGATCTGGTTCTTTTTAGTTAGGAACCTAGTCCAGAACTTCCTGGCTGACTCTCCAGGTTGTTGGACTATATGACTTAACTCATCGGCGTATGGTGGCCGGACATAAGTACCTTGGAAGTTGTCAAGGAAAGCTTCTTCCAAGTCCTCCCAACTGCCAATGGAATTTTCAGGCAGACTGTTTAGCCAGTGCCGAGCTGGCCCTTTGAGTTTTAGTGGGAGGTATTTGATGGCGTGAAGATCATCCCCGCGGACCATGTGGATGTGGAGAATGAAATCCTCGATCCATACCGCGGGATCGGTTGTTCCATCGTATGATTTGATGTTTACAGGTTTGAATCCTTTTGGGAATTCATGATCCATTACTTTGTTAGTGAAGCAAAGAGGGTGTGCGGCGCCTCTATATCGGGCCGCATCGCGACGTAGCTCCGATGGAGTCCGTCTGCGGTTTTCGGCCCGGGCGTGACTGGGTTTGTCACGTCCCAATAGATAGCCGTCCTCGCATGTCAAGGCACGTCCTCGCGATCCGTAGATCAATCTTGTATGTCCTGCTCTACTGTCCAGGTCTTGACGAAGGTCATATATATATCCCCGAGCTGTCTTATCCCTGCCTTTACGGCGAGGTGGGATAGTCTGGTTTTCGGCTCGGGTTGCCGTTTTATCCCGACCGCGCGGTGGCCGATCAACCGCATTGCATGATGCTGGTGCGGGCTCTGGCGCCTCGTCATCGAACTGAGGTAGAAATTTGCGCTTCGGGTAGCTTTTGGCTATGCATTTAAGGCCGTATTCCTTGGCTGCCAGGACATCGGTCCATCTGTCGTTGAGCAGGTCTTGATCAGCTTGAAGCTGCTGCTGCTTCTTTTTCAGGCTCCTCGCAGTGGCTATTAGCTGAAGCTTAAAGCACTCCTGCTCGAGAGGTTCCTCAGGCACGATGAAGTATTCGTTGCCGAGGCTCACCTCCTCCTCGGATGGCGGATGATAACTACCGTCCTCTGAGTCTTCTTCTATGGCCTGTTCGTCAGGGCTGACTTGCCCATCTTCCCGATTGTCTTGTTCGGCAGTTTGTTCATCGGGTTCCTCTGTGTCTTCGGCGCCATCTGGAGTGTTGTCGTCTCCTGTGCCAGTGTTGCTGTCTCTGATGCGGCGCGATTTAGAGCGGCGCCACTGACGCCGGCGCTTTGGTTGTGTCTTAGGGGGTCACTCTTCTCTGGGTTTTCCTTGTCGTCACCGCTATTATTTTTCGGTGTATCTACCATGTATACGTCATATGAGGAAGTTGTCGTCCATAGTTCAGTGAACGGCGGGTTTTGAGCCTCCTCGTCTCTGGCATTGTCGTCCATACCGTCGATGTATTCGGAGTCGTAGTCGAGCGTCTCGATTAGGTCTTCGACAGTGGCTATGAAGTGGGTGGTGGTGGTGGGGGGGAAACGAGATTCTCTATCATCAGCCTCCAGTTCAAACCGGATATAATTCGGCTGTGAGTCCTCCACCAAGGATAGGTTCTTTAATGAGTTTAGCACATCACCGAAGGGCGAGTGTTGGAAGATGTCCGCGGCGCTGAACTCAAAGATCGATAAACGTCAAGTTCGGTGTCCGCGGGCTCACATGGTTCGGAACTTATAATCAAAGACGAGTCCGGGGTTCCGGTGACACAGATATCGTGTGAGGTTAAGTCCATGTGCGGCTCCAACGCTGGGGAATCAGTGGCCTCCGTGGTGGGGTTGAGCTTCCCGTCCTTGGATGGCGCAGTCTGCTCCGGATCTAAGGCCAGAGCGGTTACAGGAGCTGTCTCCTGGATGAGGTCCGATGACAGATTTAGGTCATGTTCATCGGGGTGACCAGGAGTGGTTGCCGCAGTCTCGAATCTGGTGAAGATCAAATCTCCACGGATGTCCGCAACATAGTCCAGGCTACCAAATCTGACCTGGTGGCCAGGGGCATAGCTATCGATCTGCTCCACATGGCCAAGCGAGTTGGCCCACAGTGCGAAGCCGTCGAACACGAAGATCTGTCCAGGGAGGAAGGTCTCACCTTGGACATCATCGTCGCTGATGATTGAAGGGGCCATCAAACCTTTAAGGGACGACACAGTGGAACTCTCAATGAAAGCACCAATGTCGGTGTCAAAACCGGCGGATCTCGGGTAGGGGGTCCCGAACTATGCGTCTAAGGTCGATGGTAATAGGAGACAGGGGACACAATGTTTACCCAGGTTCGGGCCCTCTCTATGGAGGTAATACCCTACTTCCTGCTTGATTGAACTTGATGAATATGAGTATTACAAGAGTTGATCTACTACAAGATCGTAATGGCTAAACCCTAGAAGTCTAGCCTGTATGACTATGGTAATGAATATATCCTCCCCCGGACTAAGTCCTCCGGTTTATATAGACACCAGCAGGATGTAGGGTTACACAAGGTCGGTTACAAAGAAGGGAATCTACATATTTGGTCACCAAGCTTGCCTTCCACGCCAAGGAGAGTCCCATCCGAACACGTGTGCAGCCTTCGGTCTTCGTGTCTTCACAGCCCATCAGTCCGGCCCATGGCTAACAGGCCGGACGCCCGAGGACCCCTTAGTCCAGGACTCCCTCACCTGGTGCTTCTCAGATTTAAAGTAGCAAACGGTCTATCAAGCAAGGGCTTCACAGAGATGTTAGGTATTTTGAAAGAAATTCTTCCAGAACATAATGGGCTCCCAGAAGCACGAATGAAGCAAAGAAAATTGTTTGCCCATTGGAACTTGAAGTACAAAAGATACACGCTTGTGTGAATGATTGTATATTGTACCGTGGTGAGTACAAAGATTTGCGTGCATGTCCCACATGCAAGCATGCATGATACAAGCACAAGAGAGCAAAGGACAAGTACAAATTGGACGACAAGATCAAGAAAAGAATCTCGTTCAAGGTTGTTTGGTACTTGCCTTTAATTCCAAGGTTGAGGCGTTTGTTTGCAAACCCTAGAGAGGCAAAGAGGTTGCAGTGGCATCATGATGAGCGAATTGCGGACAGGTTTAAGAGGCACCCGGAAGATGGGGCTCAGTGGGAATTAATAGACAACAAGTTTGAAAACTTTGCCAAGGATCCTAGAAGTATAAGGCTCGGGGAGTGTACTAACGGGATGAATCCTTTTGTCGATATGAGCACCAATCACAGCACATGGCCGGTGCTTCTGTGCATATATAACCTAGCTCCTTGGTTGTGTATGAAGAAAAAATACATTATGATGTCAAAGATTATCCAAGGCCCGAAGCAACCTGGAAATGACATCGAAATTTACTTTCAGCTACTGGTAGAAGAACTGCTGACAATGTTGATAGATGCGCGTGCTGTAAAATGTTATGACGCTTACAGAAAGGAGATTTTCGATCTACATGCGATGCTGGTGCACACCCTTCAAGATATGCCAGCATTAGGCAACACATCGGGGCAGAAAACAAAGGGAGATGTAGGGTGTGTCACATGCATGGATAGGAAAGCTAGCAGAAGACTTCCCAACTCGCCCAAAACCGTGTATTTGCGTCATTGTAGGTTCTTTCAGAAAAATCACCCATACCGAGGGATGAAAGCTGAATTTGATGGTACGGCAGAGGTAGGTGTGGGCCCAAGACCCTATGATGGGGAGGTGGTCCACAACATGGCTAAACAAATTAATGTTGTGCTTGGCAAGAACCACCCTTTCACGGTGAAACAAACACCCAAGGGTCAAGTGTTCAAGAAGAAATCGGTGTTCTGGAAATTACCTTACTGGGAGATTCTACGTGTACGTCACTGCATTAATGTCATGCACGTAGAGAAGAACGTATGTGAAAGCATCCCTAGTACTCTACTCAAGATTAAAGGTAAAACAAAGGATGGTGAAGGTTCACGGCTCGATATGCTTGCTGATCAATCACAGCGCAAGAGTGAAGCAGAAGATGATGACAAATTCATCAAAGCTCGCCAGAGTTACAATTTCAGTACAAAGGAAGCAACACAGTTCTTCACCTATTTGTTGTCAGTTAAGACACGCTCTTCCTACTCCACAAACATCAGAAGTCTCATGGATGTGAGCTCTGGTAAAATGAAGTTGGGACACATGAAGTCACATGATTGCCACGTAATGTTGACACAAATCTTCCCAGTGGCCATCAGGAATCTGATGGACAAAGATATAAGAAACACACTCATTGAGCTCTGTGATTTCTTCAACCAACTATGGCAGAAAGATGTAGATCCTGAAGAGTTGGATCATATCCAAGATGATATTGCAAGAATATTGTCCAACCTAGAGATGTTTTCCCACCGTCATTCTTTGATATCATGGTCCATCTCACTGTGCACCTTGTCGACGAGATAAATTATTGTGGTCTTATGTTTCTTCGCAACATGTATCCCTTCGAGCGGTTCATGGGAATACTGAAGCACTTTTGTCGGAACCGAAACCATCTAGAGGCAAGCTGTCGGTGTCAAAATCGGCGGATCTCGGGTAGGGGGTCCCGAACTATGCGTCTAAGGCAGATGGTAACAGGAGGCGGGGAACACAATGTTTACCCAGGTTCGGGCCCTCTCGATGAAGGTAATACCCTACTTCCTGCTTGATTGATATTGATGATATGAGTATTACAAGAGTTGATCTACCACGAGATCGTAGAGGCTAAACCCTAGAAGCTAGCCTATGATTATGATTGTTGTTCTACGGACTAAACCCTCCAGTTTATATAGACACCAGAGGGGGGCTAGGGTTACACAGAGTCGGTTACATGGGAGGAGATCTACATATCCGTATTGCCAAGCTTGCCTTCCACGCATAGGAGAGTCCCACCCGGACACGGGACGAAGTCTTGAATCTTGTATCTTCATAGTCCAACAGTCCGGCAGAAGTATATAGTCCGGCTGTCCGAGGACCCCTTAATCCAGGACTCCCTTAGTAGCCCCTGAACCAGGCTTCAATGACGATGAGTCCGGCGCGCAGATTATCTTCGGCATTGCAAGGCGGGTTCCTCCTCCGAATACTCCATAGAAGATTTTGAACACTAGGATCGTGTCCGGCTCTGCAAAACAAATTCCACATACCACCGTAGAGAGTATAATATTCCCACAAATCTAATCTGCTGACAACTTTTCATAGCGTGATGTTCTGCCGTGGTCTGGTCATGACGAACCGTTTTTCCCAGCCTGCCACGGCACGTGTTGCGAGGCGGTTTTATTGGTACGTCTTGTCGAAGCAGAGATCGTGTTCCTCTTATCACGTGATTCTCATCAATACGGGTGTGGGTAACCCAATCGTGCCCGTTGGTATGACTCCTCGATTTTAGGCAAGTTCCAAACGGCCACGCGGAGGACGCTCGATATTCACCCTCTTTATAAAGGGGCCAAGGCATGTCCTTTTCTTCTCACGCTCGATCCTTCCCTTCCCCCACCTCGAATTCCAACACCCGAGGCTCCGGCTAAGCGCTTCGGACCTTCAATCATGTCCGGATCCAACCTTCAAGGCCGGTGGATAGCCTCCTCTGTCACAGAGGAGGACATCAAGAAGCTAAGAGAAGCCAGGTATCTGACCGCGGAAATCTCGCACAGGCTGCCTGCTCCAGGGCAGGTCATCCCTACTCCCGAACCCAACGAGAGTGTCATATTTGTTTCCCACTTCCTCCAAGGGCTAGGCTTTAGTCTTGATCCCTTTGTTAGAGGGCTTTTGTCCTATTACGAGCTCGATTTCCATGATCTAGCTCCAGATTCCATCCTTCACATCTCGTCGTTTATCGTCGTGTGTGAGGCCTTCCTCCGCATCACTCCACACTTCGGCTTATGGCTCAAGACCTTCAATGTGAAGCCGAAGATGATCGATGGGCGACACGCAGAATGTGGAGGTGCCATAATAAGCAAAGGCGCCGATGCTCCATGGCCAAAGGGTTCCTTCCCGGAGATGTCCAACTTATGACAGCGGGAGTGGTTTTACATCACGGCTCCCTGAATTACTAAGTGGGCAGCTGCCCCCGCCTTCCGTTCGCCCCCCCCCCCCCGCCACAACTGGCGTCATGGGTCAACAAGGGGCTGGACTGGGGGCTAGTTAATGACGTGCCGACATTGCAGAGTCGCATCCGAGATCTCCTCAAGAGAGATGTCGGCCTTGTCAAGGTAATGCAAGTCATGCTAGTTCATCAGGTCCTGCCATGCCAACGTCGACCTCTCCGTATGTGGGAGTTCAACCCGGAAGGACCACGAACTATTCAGCAACTCTTCGCGCATGACACTCGAAGAGATGTATGGATTGTTCTTCGGATCATGAATAAAGTGTCCGGACACCACCGATGATGCGGGTCTAAACTGCAATCGTCCAGATACCCACGTAAGTAATTCTGCAGCCGAACACACTGTCTTTTAATTTGTCACAACATCATTCTGAAAAATCGCTCTTTGACCAAGACTGGATAAAAAAGGCGAAGATGATCAGGTGTTCGGCCCCCCTTCCCGAGGGCTCATCGGATCCTGTACTAGCCAGGATGCTTGAGCTCGCACCTTATCAAGCGTCATCAGGGGAATATAAAGGGAGGGATAAAGAAGCCGAAAGCGGGCCTCACTCATTACTCATCCAAACTGGGGGAATTAGTGTCTCCGCAAAGGAGGATAACCGGGGAGAAGAATCTGAAATTCCCTCTCCCCAAGGAAGGAAAAGGACTGCCTCTGAAGACTTGGAAACAAGAGTTTCCAAACGAGGGAAGAAACCTTCACCAGAGGGCCCTACCCCGGAGGGCATCCTTACCGCACAGTGCCCGCAAGGGGATCAGCCCTCCACCGAGCTGTAAGTGAACAAGAGTACTTTTGGTAAATATATCCCGCTTCAACTCCGAGGACAATAACCGAGACGTATGTCTTGCAGTTCGGATCGTAGCCCTTCTCGACAGGGTTCGTCTTCGGGGGATCTTCTTCCGGAGATGATGGAGAGTGAAACGCCTCCCCCTGTCTCCCCGCCTCATGAGGCAGACGACCCTGAGGTGTCGTCATGGAGGATTTCTCCTGATCCGCCAAGGCCGGAAGGTAACCCTTCGGCAACCCAAAGTCCGGAGGATTCGGCTCCTAAGGAGAGCAACAGAAAGAGTCCGGGACTGTCCGGTGCACAACCGGACGTACTGATGGGTCTTCTGGAGCAAGCGGCTATATCAGAGGCGCATCATACTTTAATGGGTATGGTGGTTGAGAGGATTTCATCCGCCAAAAGTGGGTTGCATGAAGCTTTTATGAGCCTGCTAAAGGCTTTGAGGTACGCAAAGTAATATATATTTTGATGGTATCGCACACGCTAGGTGTGCCCTATACAGATAGTAGCCCCTGAGACTCTGGTTGCTGTCCTAAAGGCAGCAAACAGAGGATCATAGTCCCAGGTAATGATCATGCTGCTTTCATGTGCAGGCGGCTGAGGGTCCGGTGGCTGGCCGGACTGGTGAGTTTGCCGAACTGAAGCGGCAGATGCCAACATCGTGCTTGTAAACAAGCGGCTTGACGAGGCACATGGTATGTATTCTTCGGTGGTTAACAGATATTTAAGAGGAGCATGATGCTAGTATCTATAATATGTTGTGACTGCAGATGGAGCTGTCGCCGTGGAGACCCTTCGGGCTGAGCTTGCCCAAGCCAAGGAACAAGCCAGTAGAAGTGATGCGGCCTCCCTAAAGGCGGTCGAAGAATTAAGAGCCGAACAGGCTGCTCATCGCCAGAGCGAAGATAAAATAGCCAAGATGGCTGTTGAGCTGAAGGATGCCGCCGACCGGTATGAGCTTCTTGAAAAGGAAAGCCAAGCGAAAGCGGCGGACCTGAAGAAAGCTATGGTAGCAGCCAAGGAGACCAGCTCTAAAATCAGAGTGGCGAAGGAGGAGCTTCGTCAAGCCGGAGATATCACGGCTGGGAAGCCCTTTTTGTTGCGGACGAAGTTCGGAGATCCGAAGTATGCCCCTCTGGATCAATTATGGAGTGCTGCAGACGTGTACTTGGACTTGGCAACGAGTGTTGCTGATGCGACTGAGTTTTTCAAAGATCAAAAAGATCATGAAGTGGAAAAGTTGTTCTGGTCGCAGTTCAGTGCTTCAACGCGTCCGCTGCTGTTAAATGAGCAAATGGTCGAGTGGGCTGAGCTCCATAGGTTGTCCGGGCTTGCCATGAGGTCTGTCGTGGATCATCTTTGGCCGGAAGGACCAAGGCCGAATAGTTATTTTGGTTTAGTGCAACGATTCCTTGGTGTTGTGCCGCATATCAACGCTGCAAAGAGGCCGGCGTGCATAGAGGGTGCGCGGATGGCTCTTGCCCGTGTTAAGACATATTGGGCAGAGATGGAGACCACCACTATTGCAACCCAGAGTTCGGCCGTAGGCCAGGTATCGACCAAGCACTATTTTGAAGAAGTCCTCGAAGGCGCTCGTTTAATAGAGGCTCAGTGCTCGAAGAGTATCATGTTCTAGTGACATGTATCCCAATTGTAAAAACAATGCTATTATGATTATAAAGGCTGTGTTTATACTTTTGCCTATAAGTATTATGATGCCTCCTATGCGGCCGTTTATGTATGTATATACCCTGAAAGTTTGCAGTCGTCGGCTTCAGCCCCCACGCATATAATGCGGGGGTGTTCGGAAAAGCGCGTATTCACACTTGATCCAACGTCTTGGTCCATGAAGGAGGTGATAGCGCGGTGAACAAGGCAATCGGACTATATTGCTTTAACACTTTCACTTAGCCATAGGAGTTTGACGGTGGGGCTACTATATAGCCCCTGGTACTTCCGCGTCTATCCGAATACGGTGCGCGTACATACATGACCAGGGAACCGGTCCTTTGTTAATGCAGAGGAATCGCGAAGATTCCGATGAGTCATCGAGAGGTTGACCAGTCTTGCGCTTTATCATGACAGTCAGTTTTCGGCTTTCTCTGCTGAGGTGCTCATCCAGATGAACCAGGGCACAATCGCAGCAGTTCTCCCGGTGCCACCTTAGATGATAGAGCGGAACGTAAGGTAGCAAAACACGGGAGCCGGGCAAACCCAACTATTGACCAAAGACATGATTCGGAGCTGGTGCATATAAGGCCAAACTTGCGACGCCGAACACTCCCTAAGGTATTCGAACTTTACAACATATGTTGGGTTGGGTAACGCCCTCGATAAACCCTAAATTTCCAGGTACGTGCATTAGTCTGACGTGGCGAAATGCCAATAACGCCAGCATCCCTCTCGGTTGTGTTGAATATCCGGAGGGTGTACAGCAACAAGAGACAGTAAGAAAGGTTTACACAGGGTCTTAATCTAAAAAGAAACCTTTGAGCGGGGCCCTGCTGCACGTCTGCGCCTGTGTCTCCGTTGTGCCGTATCCTAGAAGGGTGTGGCACGATGATCATCTGCAAAAGAAAAAACCCAGGTGAAAGTCTTCGTGCGAAAAATTGATTATTCTTAATGAACTATTAAAATTCAATCAAAATAAGGTCAAGCCGAACTGTAGTCCTTTTTATATGCGGGAAGCCCCTAGCACCACCTATACGGGTAAATCCATCGACCCCATCTCAGGTTTATCTGGGCTGTTATAGCTAGTGGTGTGCCGGACTCGTCTAGCCGTGTCCGCGGTCTTGACGACCGATCGTTTATTCTGGTTGGAGAGGCCAGTCAGTGTTCGGCTGCTAAAGTTGCCACACATTCTTCCGTACGCAAGGAATGCTCTGTGTTTCCGCTAACTATGATGGTGCCACGTGGACTGGGCATCTTAAGCTTAAGATAAGCGTAATGCGGTACTGCGTTAAAACGAGCGAAGGCCGTTCTTCCGAGTAATGCTTGATAGCCGCTTCAGAATGGAGGAATGTCGAAGGTTAACCTTTCACTTTGGAAGTTGTCGGGAGAACCGAATACAACCTCTAGTACTAGAGAGCCCGTGCAGCGGGCCTCTGGGCCTGGTATTACTCCTTTAAAGGTAGTATTGCTTTGGTTAATTCTTGTCAGGTCTATCCCCATTTTGCGGACTATGTCCTGATATATCAGATTGAGACTACTGCCGTCGTCCATAAGGACTCGAGTGAGATGGTATCCGTTAATTATTGGGTCTAGCACCAAGGCAGCAGATCCTCCGTGTCGGATACTAGTCGGGTGATCCCTGCGATCAAAAGTGATCGGGCAGGCCGACCAAGGGTTGAACTTGAGGGTGACGGGCTCTACGGTGCATACGTCTCGGAGTGCGCGTTTGCTCCTCCTCGTTACGTGAATCATGTTCACTGTTTTGACCTCTGGTGGGAATTTTTTCTATCCCCCAGTGTTTTGCCGGCGAGGCTCATCCTCGTCTTCACTTGGTGTCTCCCTCCCCTTGTGCTCGGTGTTTAGCTTGCTGGCTTGCTTGAAGACCCAGCATTCTCTGTTGGTGTGATTTGCAGGTTTGTCGGAGGTGCCATGAATCTGACATAATCTGTCTAGAATCTTATTTAGGCTGGACGGTCCATCTCGGCTGCCTTTAAATGGCTTTTTCCGTTGACCGGGTTGAGAGCCCCTGAATCCGGCGTTTACCGCTGTGTTCTCTAGGCTATCTTCATTGCTTCTACGCTTGCTTTTATGGCGTCGCGGTTTCCTATTACCATCCCTGACTTCGGATGTGCCTGGGTCGCTGGTGCCGCTACGGGCCAGCCAACTATCTTCGCCCGCGCAAAAGCGGGTCATAAGGCTTGTTAAGGCTGCCATTGTCCTCGGTTTTTCCTGGCCGAGGTGTCTGGCGAGCCATTCGTCCTGGACACTGTGTTTGAAAGCCGCTAAGGCTTCGGCATCCGGGCAGTCGACAATTTGATTCTTCTTAGTGAGGAATCTGTTCCAAAGCTTTCGGGCTGACTCTCCGGGCTGTTGAATTATATGACTTAAATCGTCTGCATCTAGAGGCCGGACATAGGTCCCTTGAAAATTAGCCCTAAAAGCATCCTCAAGCTCTTCCCACCTTCCAATTGAGTTTTTGGGGAGGCTCTTCAGCCAATGCCGAGCTGGTCCTTTCAACTTGAGGGGCAAGTATTTGATGGCGTGGAGATCATCTCCACAAGCCATATGGATATGAACGATAAAGTCCTCGATCCAGACTCCAGGGTCTGTCGTTCCGTCGTACGCCTCTATGTTCATGGGTTTGAATCCCTCTGGAAATTCGTGATCCCGTACCTCATCGGTGAAGCATAGGGGGTGCGCGGCACCCCTGTACTTGGATGTGTCATGACGTTCTGACGGTTGTAGTGTTCGGCTTTGATTCTGTGCCGGAGCGCGCTTCCTAGATCCGTAGATGGACCTGGTCATACCGACATCGTTAGCCGCCCTATCGCGGCCACGGGGTGGTCGATCCGGCTGATCGGCCGTTTTATTTTTTGGCTGTATAGGCTCTAAAGCCTCGTCATCGAATTTAGGCAGCAGCTTGCGCTTTGGATAGCTCTTTGTGTGGCGACTGCCACCGTACTTTTCTGCAGTGTCGAGCACTTTGTTCCATCTACTGTTGAGTGTATTTTGCGCGGCCTTGAGCCTTTGCTTCTGCTTCTTTAGGCTCCTCGCGGTGGCAAGAAGCCTTCTATGGAAGTTCTCTTGCTCCAAGTGCCTTTCCGAGATGATGTGTGCATCGTCGTCCGGGCTGTTCTCCTCTCCGGAGACAGGTTGATTAGCTTTACCCTCGGCGTCAGCGTTGTCGGACAGCGGCTCCGTACTATGTTCACCGTCCGCTGGCTCATTCTGCTTTGTCGCTGGGTCCATGTGGTCATCGTTTCCTCTGGAGTCGACCGGGGTATTATTCTTTCTTGCGCTGTTATCGCTGTTTTTGCCGAGGCGGGATTTGGAGCGGCGCCTACGTCATCGCTTTGGTTGCTTCTCTGCATCCTTCCGTTCCTCGTCATTGTTTTCTTTGGGTGTATCCACCATGTATATATCGTGTGATGAAGTGGCTGTCCAGCGCCCTGTGGGCGGTAGTTCCTGTTCCTCTCTTGCATCGTCGTCCATACCATCGATGTCTTCGAAGTCGAAATCGAGCATGTCGGTTAAATCGTCGACAGTGGCTATTAAGTGGGTGGTGGGTGGGGACCGAATTTCTTCGTCGTCCGCCTCCCACTCGAGCCGGACATAGTTCGGCCGAGGGTCTCCTGACAAGGAGAGAGACTTTAAAGAATCTAGCATGTCACCCAAGGGTGATTGCTGGAAAATATCCGTGGAGGTAAACTCCATGATTGGTGCCCAATCAGATTTGATAGGCACGGACGCAGGCGGTTCGGAGCCCGTGGCCGGGGACGAATCCAAGGATCCGGCAACACAGGTCTCGTAGGAGGTGAAGTCAGTATTCGGCTCTATCGCTGCTGAGTGTGCGGCCTCCGTGGCGGGGTCCATCCACCCGTCCTCGGACGGCGCAATCTGCTCCGGATTGGGGGCCGGAGTAGCCGCAGGTGTGATCTCCCGAACACCGTCCGATGACAGAGCTAAGTCATGCCCATCGTGACTGTGCGGCGCACCTGACATAGGCTCGAATCCGTCAAAGATCAAGTATCCGCGGATGTCGGCAGTATTGTTTCAATTTCCAAACCTGACCTGACGGCCAGGGGCGTAGCTCTCGATCTGCTCTAGATGGCCAAGCGAGTTGGCCCGCAGTAAGAAGCCGCCGAATACGAAGATTTGTCCGGGGAGAAAAACCTCACCCTGGATCGCATCATTGTAGATGATCGAAGGAGCCATCAAGCCTTATGGTGACGGCACAGTGGAACTCTCAATGAAAGCACCAATGTCGGTGTCAAAACCGGCGGATCTCGGGTAGGGGGTCCCGAACTGTGTGTCTAAGGCGGATGGTAACAGGAGGCGGGGGACACAATGTTTACCCAGGTTCGGGCCCTCTCGATGGAGGTAATACCCTACTTCCTGCTTGATTGATCTTGATGATATGAGTATTACAAGAGTTGATCTACCACGAGATCGTAGAGGCTAAACCCTAGAAGCTAGCCTATGATTATGATTTGTTGTTCTACGGACTAAACCCTCCGGTTTATATAGACACCGGAGGGGGCTAGGGTTACACAGAGCCGGTTACAAGGGAGGAGATCTACATATCCGTATTGCCAACTTGCCTTCCACGCAAAGGAGAGTCCCACCCGGACACGGGACGAAGTCTTGAATCTTGTATCTTCATAGTCCAACAGTCCGGCAGAAGTATATAGTCCGGCTGTCCGAGGACCCCTTAGTCCAGGACTCCCTCACAAGCATCCTACAAGGTTATACCGCAAAGGAGGTGGTTGAGTTTCGCACCGAATACATGAAACAAAGACCTATGGGTTTACCCCTCTCTCGCCATGAGGGAAGGCTGAAAGGTAAGTCGGTCCTTGCTTGCACGCAAATGGCTGCACCCGGAGAACTGGCAGAGAAAGCCCATTTCACGGTACTGCTTAACAGCCCAGTTCTCAGCGCTTATGCCGAAGAACACTTGGCGGAGATATGCCAAAGCTTCTTACCAATGGTGCCTTCTTCAGATGTGGCGATGAAGGAGCACACTAAGAACTACGCCGAATGGCTGAAGAATCATTTGGCACAAGGATCCATCGATGACATTGCTACGTGGTTGGCACAAAAGCCATCACCTATGGTGTTGATGTACCAAGCATATGACATAAATGGATACATGTTCTACACTGAGGAACGTGATCAGAAGACCTCATATCAGAACAGCGCTGTTCAAATAGAATGCATGAGTGTAGATGAAGCTGATAAAAGGGTATACTATGGCCCTGTTTGATTCGGCTGTGGATTTCTAAAAGCATCTGTGAAAAATCTGCTGTGGAAAAACAGC
Organism: Aegilops tauschii subsp. strangulata; assembly: GCF_002575655.3. Lineage (NCBI taxonomy): Eukaryota > Viridiplantae > Streptophyta > Magnoliopsida > Poales > Poaceae > Aegilops > Aegilops tauschii. The sequence goes on from NC_053039.3 coordinate 176,454,857, forward strand.
TGTGGAAAAACAGCTGTGGAAAATCTGATGTGAAAAAGATGTAGGTCATTTGGCAAACCAGCTGATATAGCCTTTTCAGATTTTGACCCGCAGCGGAATCAGATTTTGGAAAGCACGTCCTGGGCTGCTTCCGCTTTTGGTTTAGATTTTGTAGCGGATTTCTGGAATCGGATTCTGCTGGGTTTGCCCTTTGGTTCAGATTCTGCTGCGCGGCAGCAGAATCCGTCGATAAAAGCTGAACCAAACAGGGCCTATGGAACCATCAAAGAAATTTGGGAGCTTGACTATTGTGAGAGTTAAGGTGGCATTATTCAGGTGCGGATGGATCCCTCTTGGTCATGTAAGGTGTCAGTGGAAACGACACCTATGGGATCACGGGGAATTCCTTCTACGTTTGGCGGGCACGGGGTCGTGGAAAGAGCGGGTTTAAGGGATCAACACGGGAGATTTATCCAAGTTCGGGCCGCAAGTGATGCGTAACACCCTACTCCTGCCAGCTTGGGTTTATCTGGTGTTCTTGGACTAGCTACAAAGCGTGCCCGATCCAAAAAGTCCGAATCCTCTCTCAGTATGCCGCGGGCCTCCTTTTATAGTCAAAAGGGGCTGCCACAGTGGCACACAGGAGGTGGAAAGTTGTACAGTGGTCGAGTTTATCGCCTGACATCACAGGACAAAACACATTAAATGCGGTACTTAGGTGTCCTCTTGCTTTATCGGGGGTGGTAACGAAGCCCGTCCCGTCCGTTGCCGCTTCGCCTCGCTCCGACGCGCGTCCAGGATGACTTGGCGCGCAGCGCCATGCTGACTGGCTAGCTGCTGAGTTGGCGCGATGGTAGAGTCTTCACGAAGATCTGCATGCCACCACGCAGGTGCTTGCTGAGTTGGCCTGGAAGCTGCACGTCGCCACGCAGGTGCTTGCCTTGTTGGCGGGTTGATCGCTGTGTTGGAACGGCGGTGGAGCCTTGGCAGGTGGGGGCCTGGCTGCGGCCCCGCATATGTCCCCGGCAAGGGCCTTGCCGGGGTCTTGTAGGTGTCCCCAGCAAGGGTCTTGCCGGGGGTCTCCGTCTTCTGGTCCTCATCTAACATTGTATGTTCCTGGTCTTCACAAAGATCTGCATGCCACTATGGAGGTGCCTCCCGAGCCTTGGTTCCAATGTGGTTGATGACGCCGGAACTCTCAGGCTCAAGGGCGGCGGCTCTGCTGGTGTTGGGCGAGTTGCCCCGGCAAGGCTCTTGCCGGGGCTGTGAAGGACACCCCGGCAAGGGCCTTGCCGGGGGAGTTTCACCTCGCCCCTCAGCTCTTCATGGTTCTGGTCTTGAGCATGGCTCTGGTAATCTTTGCTTCTTCTGCCCCGCCAAGCGTCGCCACGGGCGTGGGGCTGCGACTGCCCGCGCACAAGTAAAGGGGTACAAAAAGTGACCCCTACTTTTGTACACCGACAGGAGCCCCCAGGCCTTGGCCATATATAAGCGCGGGGCGTTATTGGGCCAGGCCCAGAACTGTGCATGGGCGGGCGCGCGGCGGAGTCTTTACTGCAGTTACTCCCTCGCTCGTTGCGCTTCCCCACGACCTGCGTTGAATGCATGACGTGGGGGTCATGCGTGGGGAGGTTGCTGCACGCATGCATTACATCGTGGTAAAGAGGCGGCCTGCGCCTTCCCCATAAAAAGGGAAAACCGCAGGCGCGCTGCTCATTTACCCCCTGCGCCTTTTCCAATCTCGGAACCGCCGTTCCCCTCTTCTTCCTCAAGCGAAAAATTCGAAACTCTCGCCCCTGCTCGCCGCCGCCGCGCCCCCATTGCTCTTGATTCTTCGCCCTCTTCCAGCCGCCATGGCACCCAAAACCATCAAGGGCAAGGGAGCGGCCAAGGACGCCGGGGAGAAGGAGGTGCCGGAGAGTGAGCTGGCGGTGCTGCGGACGCAACACGCCTATTTCCCCTCGGCGGTCGATGCGATCCACCTCAGGGACTACTTCAAGCCCTTGTGGGGGAGGCCGACGACGGGGCACCCTTCCACGCATATCATCCCTGCCGATTTCGCCAAAGCCGGCCCAAATCGGTATCCCTTCTTCATGATTACTTTTCTTGCAGGCTCTGCCCCCCTTTCTCTGATTTCTTCAACGACATCATGCACACCAACGGCTTCCACCTCCTCGACTTCACGCCAAATGTCGTGGCGTGTATGGCTCTCTTCGCCCATCTCTACGAGGGCTTTGCCGGAGTGCTCCCCAGCACGGCGCTCTTCCGCCACTACTTCTATCCTCGCATCCAGCCAGGGGATGCCATTTCTGGGAGCATCGCCTAGATCTCGAGGGCCCAGGAGAAGGGCACGTACCCAGAGGGTGCCCAGAAGGAGAGGTGGGAGGAGTGGCGGGGCCGGTGGCTCTGGATCAAGGAGGAGGATCCGCAAGAGTTCTGTCGGGTTCGTCAGAGCCCGCCGACTCGCCGCAGGGACTGGAGCGAGCTCGACGCCAACGACAAGAAGCTCTCGGTCGCCACCACTAGGATCCATCTCCTCACCATGGCCGGGCTCACCCTCGAGATGATTGGGACAGATTTCATCCGTCGCCAAATCGCCCCGCTGCACAACAAGGGGAGGCCAGCCTGGGACTTCAGGAATGCGGCCGACATCATGAGGCTCCGCCCTGGCCTGAAGCATAACTTCACGGTGATGGGGCATGCCCATTTTTGCCAGAGGCTCTTCCAGCTCAATGTGGGCGACGACGGCTGGGCTGAGAGGACCGGCAGGGCCGCGAAGTCTGGCAAGGCCGTCAAGGGGCCCCTGTTTGGGTTGCCGGCGGGAGTGGTCCCGCTGAGCAACAACTCTCGCCAGTCCGCCATTGTCGCTATGACGCCGGACTTCAATGCGCACGGCCTTGACCTGGCCTGGGCCGAGCCACCAGCAGAGAAAGTGCAGGAGTTCTTCGATAACTTTTCGGAGAGCTATGTTCGCGACGAGCCGGAGCTCATCCGCGACACCACCAAGGAGGAGCTAGATTACATCGCCGCCAGGGAGGCGGAGGCAGCGCCGGTGCCGGAGGATGAGGCCAACGCGGCCGCGGAGGAGAAGGAGCTCGCCCAGTGGGCGGAGTCTGCCGGGGAGGCCAGCGGCGTCGGCGCCGGGTCCCCCCTTATCGAAGACGCGGGCGAGGAGTCGCCCGAAGAGGAAGCCGAATAAGACGACCCTCCGTCCGCGAGGAAGAAACGTGTCCTGCAGCGGGCCAGCTCCGGCGAGCCGGTCCGGCCCGGCAGGACCACGCAGCGGCAACCGGCTCAGGAGTAGCTCGTGCGCCAGACGAGGGCGATGAAGGCCGCGACAGCGAAGAGGGCGGTGAAGGCCGCAGTGGCGAAGAAGACAGCGACTGCCTCCTCCTCGTCCAAGCGGCGCCGGACCCCATCCCCTTCTCCCTCTCCCTCGGATAGCACCCTAGAGGGCGAATTCAACCTTGGGTCTTTTAGCCCGAAGAGGAAGAGGAAGTTAGTGGAGGAGGAGGTGGAGAATGAGTAAGTATTTCGTCCCCCATCATCTCATGTCCTTATGGACCAGGCTCAGCTGAACTCCCAGGAGGATGACCTTGCCGCCCGTGAGGAGGTGCTCGCCGCCACACTCTGCGGCAAGGATGAGGAGGTCGAGAAGCTCGTCGCGCAGCGGACCCAGGAGCCGGAGCAGAGGCACAAGGAGGCACTCAATGCTCAGGCCCTGGTCCACGCCGACAAGGTGAAAGAGCTGGAGGTGGAGCGGGATGGGCTGAAGAAACAGGTCTTGGAGCTGACGGAGGAGAGGGATGTGGCCAACGGCTCTTTGGCGGAGGCGCAGGCCATAGTCTTCGGCAAGGCCGAGCTACTCTCCAAGGCCAATGACTCCATCAATGACCTAAAGCTGAAGCTGGAGGGCTTGGAGGGGAAGCTTTCAGAGGCTGGGGCTCGCGAGGAGACCCTGAACAAGGACCTGGAGTAGAAACGGCTCCGGAGGGATGGCGCTGCCGAGTACGAGGAGTACGTGAAGGGCGTGAACCTCTGGATCAGCCGGCTAGCCGCTGTCGCAGGGAAACTCACCGCCCAGCTTGCCGTCATGGGCATGCCGGACGTCAAGATCTCCGAGGACGGGAACACAAGCCCCAATGTCAGGCTGACCTTGTTCTTCGAGCGCATCCTCGATGCCTTGGAGCAGCTCTGCTCCAACCGGGCGGCTTATCTGGCCAACGACACCCTGTCGGGGCGCCCTGACCATGGTGCTCACCAAGGTGGCGTTCTGGAACGCCACCGTCAACTTTGCCGACGCGTTGGAGAGCTTGCCGGAGGAGACGGACCTCACAGTGCTCAAGGAGCATATCAAGCCCATCATCGACTACGTCGACGGAGTCGAGAGGGTGGAGGGCCAGCGCCGGGACTAGGCACCCCGTTTCTCGTCGCCGCTGCGAGTTCAAGACCAAGACAATTTTATCTTAAGTTAGAACCGCAACGATTATTTGATGTAATATAACTTTGCAGTACTTAAGATCAAGCACACTATCTTCCCGTTAGATCCTTCTTTGTATGTTTGCACCCTATGCTTGGTCGGATAAGGCTGCCGGCACGTAAACCCATGCCGGGGTGCTTTGAGGACAGATCCTTAGCAGCCTGCCGGGGGGCGCTTGCTGCCGGGCAAGCCACCTTGCCGTTCTCAGCGCGGCCGCTTGAACTGTCGAGCGGGCTCGAAACAGAGCAAGGGTGTTGCCAATAGCGGAAGGGTCCCATTACGTGCAGGTTTCCCATACAAGGAACGAGATCTTTCGAGGAAGACAGACCCACAAAAATGAAATTACTCAAAATTTTGCGTGGCTTAGCTTTCATGGCCACGCGGATGGCTGTAGCGGCTGCGGACGGCGCCAGAGGGTGGCTAATAGACGTCGCCTTTTCCTCTCGAGCCATCCCCATGAAGAAGTCGGTGTGCTGACCTTCAAACTAGATTTTCACAGCTTGCGCTCCCCTACCTGGCGCGCCAAAGATGTCGGTGGAAACGACACCTATGGGATCACGGGGAATCCCTTCTACGTTCGGCGGGTGCGAGGCTGTGGAAAGAGCAGGTTTAAGGGATCAACATGGGAGATTTATCCTGGTTCGGGCCGCAAGTGATGCGTAACACCCTACTCCTGCTAGCTTGGGTTTATCTGGTGTTCTTGGACTAGCTACAAAGCGTGCCCATTCCAAAAAGTCTGAATCCCCTCTCAGTATGCCGCGGGCCTCCTTTTATAGTCAAAAGAGGCTGCCACAGTGGCACACAGGAGGTGGAAAGTTGTACAGTGGTCGAGTTTATCGCCTGACAGCACAGGACAAAACACATTAAATGCGCTACTTAGGTGTCCTCTTGCTTTATCGGGGGCGGTAACGAAGCCCATCCCGTCCGTTGCCACTTCGCCTCGCTCCGACGCGCGTCCTGGCTGACTAGGCGCGCAGCGCCACGCTGGCTGGCTGGCTGCTGAGTTGGCGCGATGGCATAGTCTTCACGAAGATCTGCATGCCACCACGCAGGTGCTTGCTGAGTTGGCCTGGAAGCTGCACGTCGCCACGCAGGTGCTTGCCTTGTTGGCGGGTTGATCGCTGTGTTGGAACGACGGTGGAGCCTTGGCAGGTGGGGGCCTGGCTGCGGCCCCGCATATGTCCCAGCAAGGGCCTTGCCGGGGTCTCGTAGGTGTCCTCGGCAAGGGTCTTGCCGGGGGTCTCCGTCTTCTGGTCCTCATCTAACATTGTATGTTCCTGGTCTTCACAAAGATCTGCATGCCACTATGGAGGCGCCTCCCGAGCCTTGGTTCCAATGTGGTTGATGACGCCGGAACTCTCAGGCTCAAGGGCGGCGGCTCTGCTGGTGTTGGGCGAGTTGCCCCGACAAGGCTCTTGCCGGGGCTCTGAAGGCCACCCCGGAAAGGGCCTTGCCGGGGGAGTTTCACCTCGCCCCTCAGCTCTTCATGCTTCTGGTCTTGAGCATGGCTTTGGTAATCTTTGCTTCTTCTGCCCCGCCAAGCGTGGCCACGGGCGTGGGGCTACGACTGCCCGCGCACAAGTAAAGGGGTACAAAAAGGGACCCCTACTTTTGTACACTCACATAAGGGTTGATGATTACAGGAAGACCTATGTTAACAGGACAATGATGGCATATCACGCGGACCCGTTCATTCTTACCAGCGGTGCTACCCAGATTTTCTTTGCGGAAGACCCCTTGCATAAGAACTGCCATGTAGTGATGCATGGGAAGAGGAGGGTACTGGGTGTCGAGGATGTTGTCGATAAGGACGAGTACGATGAATTTGCTGAGTTGCCGGTCAAGGGATCACGCACCCGTGCAACAGAGCAGCGTAAAATCACCAGAAAACCCAAGTTCGTTCGGGGTCAACGTAATGATCCTAGTTCCCCCATGTACATGGGAATTAAGCCGTAAGACTAGTCTTTATGCCTACCCTGCAACTTAATTCGTTCAATTTAGAACTATCATGTGTACTGAATATGTGAGTTATGCCCGGTTTTCTGTTGATGTAAGAACCGTTAATATGTTGACCTTGATATGCTGTCAGCTCAGGCAATGAATATGAACTGTTTTTTGTTATTATTATTATTATTATTATTATTATTATTATTATTATATCATAGAGGTAGCACACTCAATTTATCTCACTATAGTATGTGTGAAAAAAAATATGCAATCTGGTTTGCGAATAGCACATGGTTCGTTGATTAAAGCCATGTGCCGACCAAACCCCGCCCACGATCTGAGTCGTGCTTTCTGATTGGCCAGAACCCAAACCCCACAGATCGTACGTCTGCACCGTTGGATACTCCCAGATCGAACGACGATCCCCATCCCTTTCGACAACACATGCAATTCCGGTTGTAATTTTCTTTTTTATGCACAAAATGCATGTTAAACTCAAAAAATGTCTTAAATATAGCTAACGATACCTAAAATGCGCCAGAAAATCAAACCAGTGGTATAATGGTGATTGTGTACCGTGGAAATTTCTATGAGGCCAAACGATGAAGTCACCGGCCACTGGAGTTTGAATTGACACGTCTCCTTTTGGAAACCATGATCCTTCATGTGAGATGCTCTGGTTTGGAAGGAGAGATCATCAAAACTTCTGCCAAACTTTACCAGTTTTTTTCCACAGGGTCATGAGAGCACGCCACGGGCACACATCGATTTTGATGATGTCCGGACTCCATCTAAATTTCCTGTGATTAAAATACCAACTAGGCCTACGCCAGTGGCCGCACCTCACGGCTGAAATGTTTGAAACTTCTCCCCACTTCTCGAACAAACGGATGAAAACTCGCAAAGCGACGCACAAATGATTTGTATTGCTAGGCTGATCGTAATGGGAGTATCATAGTTAGTATATCATGCATGCCAACTAGGCAATTTTGATGAGCTGTCATGGAATTAAATGAAGAAAGAGAGGGTTATGTATCATATCGTGATATCCTATCATAATAAATGCTATGGTACTATGTGCCATGCATGACAATAAATAAAATACTACATGATACTAACTTATGATACTATGCGCGCATTACAGAGGTAGTATCATGCATATACCAGTATCATATGCATGATACTAGTATATGATACTCCCATTAGGCTGCTTCCAATGCATTGGTGCTTACATGAGGTGCTAAGCATATTAAATACTTTAGCAACTAAAGACCCCAATGCGTAGGTGCTTAGCTTATTGGTGCTAAGTATCCTTCATTTAATTATTTTGCAACTAAAGATCTTCATGCATTGGTGGGATTCTTCCATTTAAGTGTTTTGCCTAGGTTCTCGCGCTTGGCATTGTTTCTTCCCGGGGTCACCACACTCATCTCTCTCCTCTTAATTATCTTGCCACATCGGATTTTTTGCCTACATGGCAGCCTTAGCACCTGTACAAGGTGGAGCATTGGGAGGGGCCTTACAACCAGCCTTATCATATACTAGTATCATGCATATGATACTATAGTATATGATACTATAGTATATGATACTACCTCCTTAATGCGTGCATAGTATCATAAGTTAGTATCTTAAGTTGCCTTATTAATTGCCATGCATGACACAAAGTAGTACACCATTTAATATGATACCACACCCTCTCTTTCCTCATTTAACTGTGTGCCACTACATCATCCAAAAAGTCTAGTAGTTGGCATGCATGATACCGCTTATGATACTCCCATTACGACCAGCCTTAGGGTGGCCATAGTGGGGGGCCGGTATCATAGCCGGTATCATGCACTCGGGAATAGCAAATATGATGATGTGGCAAAGAAGTAACATAGGTAGATACCATAACATAATAAATATGTTGTACTACTTTGTGTCATGCATGGCCATAAATACGGTCGTCTATGATACTATTCTATGATACTATGCACTATGAAGGTATGTACGTAGTATCATATATACACTAATATCATATGCATGATACTATAGTTATATGATACTCCCCACTATAAGGCTGGTCATAGTGGTGGTATCATAGCCCATATCATGCACTCGGAAATAGCAAGTATGCTAATGTGGTAAAGAATTAAATAAGATAGAGAGGGTTAGAGTAACATATAGGTAGATATCTATCATGTTCAATGCGATGCTATATGATCATCTATGATACTACTCTATTATACTATGCACTATAATTAAAGGTAGTATCATACAGTAGTATCATATATATATATATATATATATATATATATATATATATATATATATATATACATAAACACTATTCTGATCACGGGATCAGAATAATATTCTGATCACAACCTGAACTGCCGGAGTAACGCGCCTGAACTTCTCTTTGTACGAACCCGACCTTCGGGCTATCTTCGCAACCGTGGTTTCCCCCGCGAATTATTCTGGTTAGTCGTGTTCTGTATGATGTTAGTGTAATCTAGAAATGTTTTTAGCAACTAAATACCGGTTTGAAATAGGAATCTCGCTCGTTGGCGGATTTTGTTCTCGGGTCGTGATGAAATTGCATTTTTTGCAATTTTACTGCCTGAGTTGTTCGACCTGAACTCCTCCCAGTGGTAGGTTGAACTTCCGCCAACATTGCCCAAATGGGGCTTGCCATATACCGTTGGAAAGCTATGGACACCAGTATCATGACCCAAGTTAAATTTTTGGCAAAATGTAAGCGGTTTAAGAGCAGTTTTGAAAACCGTTTTTTTCATACAAAAAACGTGAATCATATTTTCCATTGCATTTCTAAACCGTTTATAGGAATGAGGCAAATAATATGGCGTTGGAAAGCTGCTGCAAAACCGCTCCTTCCACATGTTGAAAGTTTTCTCTAATTCCCTACGGTTAAAGAGTAATTTGGAAAATCATAAAATTTCACAAACCGAACAGCCGAGTTCGTATTTTCGATGTCATTTCTAAATGGCTAATCCAATTGAGGCAAATAATATGGCGTTGGAAAGCTTATGAAAATGTGTTCTCATGTTGAAAGTTTTTTCTAATTTTGAACGGTTTAAAAGTGATTTATAAAACGGTCCAAGTTGCACCGAGTTAGTATTTTTGAGCTAATTTTTTAACTGTACGTCCGAATGTAGCAAATGGTATGGCGTTGGAAACCTTGAGGAAATGCGAAAATTTTTGGTATATATTATTCCTCCCAATTACTTACTGTTTTAAGTCAGTTTCGAAAATGGCTAAAAACGTATTTTCGCTGTAATTTCTACAAACTTTATCGGAGTTGGACAAATAATATACTGTAGAAAAGCTAAGGAAAATGCGAAACTTTTTCATGTTCATGGTTTTCTCTAATTCCTAGCCATTTTCAAGTAATTTCGAAAACGGCGGGATCATTCGTTCTGCCTTTATCGCGTAACAGATTCTTCAAAAATGCAACGCGTGAAGAACTTGAACTTCTCGGCATGTGTACTTGAACTTCACTCTGTTTTTTCACGTGCTTTTCTTGCTCGTAGCTCTCGATCCACTGCTCGTAGCTCTCCATCCACTCACCGGAATTGAGCAAGTGATATACCGATGGAAAGCTGCTGTAAACACGCAACTTTCCCGTGCTGATCATTCTTTCATCCTCGCGATGATTTTAAAAGTTTTTCATCTGAAATTCATTTAGTGTAGTTGGTGAACTTCGTGTTGTTTTCACGTTGAACTTCTGTGACATTTTTTTTTGTAATTTTGTCATCCATTTCGTCAGTGTTACACAAATGATATTCTTTTTGTAGAAATCTCTCTCACAATAAATTTTTTAACTTTCTCCGACCGGGGACTTGAACTTACACAAATGATATTCCTGTCATTTTGAAATAAATTAGAAAATGACGAGATCATGATTTCTGCCTTCATCGCGAATGGAAACGCACTGAGTGAAGTAGTTGAACTTCTCGGGTATGTCTGTTTGAACCTCACTCTGTTTTTAACGTGTTGTTTTTTGCACTGCGTGAAGTAGTTGAACTTCTGGGGCATGTCTGTTTGAACTTCAGTCTGTTTCACTTTATTGTTTTTTTCTTATATGAAATACACTCCATGTAGTACGTGAACTTCCGGTTGTTATCACTTTGAACTTCTCTCTGGTTTGAGAGAATTATTTTAAAACACAAAAAACAACATATTTTTTATGTATTCTTGGACATCTAAATACGCGGTGAACCTCTCTCACAAGAATTGTTTGAACTTTTCCTCGCCGAGCACTTGAACTTCTAGCAACCATTTTTTCGTTTATGAGTTGTTTTTAAAAGTGAAAAAATGGCGTTGTGTTTTTTATTTTATTTTGAACAGGTAAAGCCTAGGTTTTAATAAACTCTGAACTTCTCTGTTTTTTCAATTTGAACTTCACCTTTTTATATTTTGAGTAAAGAATTGTATTCGATTTTTACACGGAAAAAATCGAGCATGGAAATACAATGTGAACCTGTCTCGCAAGAATTTTTGAACTTCCCCGGACAGAGCACTCGAACTTCTTTCAACAAACCTTTTAAGCTTTTATTTTCTATACTTTTATTCTCACCTGAAATGCATTCCTTGCAGTACTTGAAATTTTCGTTGTTTTCACTATGAATTTCTGTCACATTTTTGTGTGTACGTCGAATTACACACAATTAAATGTCAAACGTCATTTTTTGCCATTTTAAAACATGTAAATGGAGGTCGAACGTCCCGCAATATAAATTCTAAACCGTGCACGAAGGTGCACGTGAACTTTCTTGTAACAAATGTGAGTTTTTTTATATATTTCGGTCTTCTCTGTTATTTTGATTTCAACTTCTTAGTCATATTCTTAGAAAGGAAATATGTTTTTAAATAAGCATCAAACTTTTTTTGTAAATTGAACTTCATAGTTTTATTTTTCTTAGAAACGGTAATAATTTGAGTTTCCCGTATACCTCGAACTACTCATCTTTTTTAATTTGAACTTCGTCATTTTTATTCTTTAGTAACAAGGAAAATCTGAGTTTTTATAAATATCGAACTTCTTTATTTTTGTAATTTGGACTTCTTAGTTTATTTATTTTAGTAACGAAAATATCCTAGTTTTGTATTAAATATGAACGTCTAGAGTTTTTTAATTATAGAAACGTTGAAAGTGTTTTTCTGATTTTTGAACTACTGTATTTTTCAAAATTCGAACTTCTTATTTTTTATTTTGTTTTTTAGAAACGGTGAAATAACTGCTGAGCTTTTCCAAAACATATACCGAAGATATTTGGACTTCGATTTTTTGTATGTATGAACTTCCAGTTTATTCAAAAAATAAAGGAAAAGACATACCCATAGCACGAGCACACCGAACGCACACACACACGACGATCTTATAAAAGAAATGGGCAGCGACACACTATGGACTAAATGCATTCTATTTATCTCAAAATGAGGTGCAGTAGCGTTTTTCCTTCTCTGTTGCTAGTAGCAGGACTTCACACATTTCACCAAACATGCTAGTTATTAGGGAAAAATCCCGTTTTTCCTTGTCTGTTGGTAGTAGCAGGACTTCACACATTTCACCAAACATGCTAGTTATTAGGGAAAAATCCCGTTTTTCCTTGTCTGTTGGTAGTAGCAGGACTTCCCACATTTCACCAAACATGCTAGTTATTAGGGAAAAATCCCACACGTGCACAGGGAGAAATGTGTGTGTGGTGCTACCAGTGTGCTTGCCATGTGTACACAGACTAGAAATTGAGCAGCAATGATGTAACATCGGTAGTTAGTCTAGAACGTCCAAATAAAACATGTTAATACAGAACGTCCACAAAAAACTAAAGTTTTTGTTGATGTCAACCACGTAAACATGTGGCTGCTGACAGCTAAGCAATGTATCGCATGCAAGTTGGGAACATGGTCCAAATCGTGATGTAACTAGCTCACGCAGTGGCTCCTTGACGTCTCCACTCTCTGTCCTCGGCAACATTTCTGAATCACCGCATGCGTATGAGCATATGTTACAAGGTGGGATCACATTCACAATCGACCTTCTGCCATTTCTTTATAGGAACTTCGACCCAAGAACACACGATAAACTTCGGCCTTGCTGAAACAAATTGCTTTGAACACACGACATAGTCACCCACATTGTCTGAACATTTTGCCGGCGGCAATGTCATTGAACTTGGCGTAGACCTGTAGTAAAACTTCCAGGTACTGCACACACTCGCACTAAGATTTTTTTACTGAACACAAAATATGAACTTGACGTAGACCCATGGTAGAACTTCTTGGTACTGCACACACTTGCACTGAGACATTTTCCATTCAGGCTCAGGAGGTGGTAGGTTTAGGATGAACGATTGAAGGTCCACGCAAGTTAATCGAGAAACAAACTCCATAAGATTTCCTGCAGGACAAGAAAGATCTTAGCCTTTTTCAGTTAATGCAAGAAATATATTTTTTGCATTTTAAAGAACATATTTTTGTTCTCTAGTGAAAAGAGCACAAGTATATGCACATGAAAGTATGAAACCACCAACCAACAGTTTGTATCATGAGGTTTCTAGTTAGGCGTAAACATATGAAATGTGCACCATGCGTTAACATTTTCTTCATCCTACACCATTGCTCCCTTCTCAGGCATTAACACAAACACTACTTAGACACAGAAACGTGTAGCAGTTTTTTGGTGCAAATATTTGAAGATAAAGATAGAAACAGAGACCTAGGCAAGAGACAAAACAATCCTCAGTTCAAAGTTTTGACAAAATCCCATTTGATATAAGAAACCAAGCAACAACAAAATTGCATTGGCAAATGTTGTTCATCTGACACAAGACTTATTCCACTTTTTTATTCCTCCTCTTCTCATGAAGAATACATCAGAGAAAGCACATGCGTACCAGGAACTGGAAAATTAGGTGCTCCATCTCTCAGTCGATGACGATTTTTGTGGTTGTCGTATGCTCTAACCGTCCCGGGAAAGGTCAAGGCGGCCCTCGCGAGAAGTTCAACTAATAGGGGAGAGCGTCCCTCACAAAAAAATAGGGTACAACGGAGGCAGAATGGATGAGGTTGGGAAAGTCAAGGCGCGCGGGGTCTCAGAAGTGATGCGGCCACGTCGGGAAATTCAGAGAAGTTGCTCCAGGCCGAGCCCAGTGGAGGCAGGGTCGTAGAAGGATAGCAGAACAATGTGTGCCCATACTACTAATCTCCATCTTCAGAAGAGTAGAGCCAGCCAGCAGATAACCTCGCCATGTCACCTGTTACTTGTTAGACGATGTGTGCCCTACAGAAAAGCAACAGTAAACAAACCTTAGTTAGCAGCAGCAGCCATCATCTCAAGGTGACAGAGGCAAGCAAACTAGGCCACCGCACGATCCTCAACCAACCGTGCGGTTTTGACATGGTAACTAACAGGTTGTAGAAGGACAGCAGAACGCGGGCGGCCGGTCGGGTCTCCCTCACCGTCCGGTGGCATGGACGCGCGGAGATGCTGGAGCTAGGCAGTGGCTTGGGAGGCGGCGGCGCCTCATCATATCGGGCGGCAGCGACGCATGACAATGGCGGCGGTGGATGGTGCGCCGGGAAGCTGGGGCCACGGCGGTGGCAGATAGGGGCGGCGGGGAACGTAGGATCCATGGCGGAGGATGGATGTGGAGGTCCGCGGCGGCGCGCGGGGCTCCACTGCCTGGCGGCGGCGTTCGGGGATCCACAGCCCAGCGGCGCAAGGGGATCTAGGGACGGCGGCGACCAGCAGATGGCAATGGGCGTGGGTGTGGGTATATATATATATAGGACAGCATTATTCTAATCCCAGGATGATAAGGGCCCGACGAGATCCTCCTTAGGGCATCTACAACGGGGGCGCTAAGAGTGGGCGCCAGGGTGAAAATCCTGTCCGTTACGCTACGTTTCCGTTCGATCTTGGGATTCTTCTTTGCGTCGATGCCAGATGATTCCCCGGCGCTTCAGCGAGAATTTTACGCACGAGGGGGCTAAGGCTGGAGCCGGGCGCTAGCGTAACAGCTCAATACGGCTGATGCAGGCGTATATTTGTTTTCTGTTGGGCAGGCGCTTGGTCACCTACGCGTTGGAAGGATGGGCGCCAGCGTACACCTTTATTTCCCTTTTTAATTTCTCTAGCGCCTATAGATTTCTGTTAGCGCTGTGAAGCCCGATGCTAACAAAGACGCTAAGTGAAAAAAATCAAAAAAATCTCGCTTAAGCGCCTCTGTAAGCGCTCTGCATTGTTGATGCCCTTAGATGCCGAGAAACCCACCGGACCGACTCAAAAAATCACCACACTCCACCCGCTGCCCCGATCCCCACCTTCTCCCTCGATTCCCTCCGTCGAACGCCCGATCTCGCCGCCGACGCCCCCCACGGCCTGCGTCGCCGGCGCCACTCATCCTCCGCCGTCGATGCGCTCCCTCCCCACGGCCGGCCCGCTCCCACCCGACGGCTGGCGCGCTCCCTTCCCGGCCGGCGCGCTCCCTCCCCGCGGCCGGCGCGGTCCCTCTCTGCAGCCGGCGCCCATCCTCCTCCGCGACCGGCGTGGTCCCTCCCTGCTGCAGCCCGCCAATGCTCCTCCGCTGCCGGCGCGGTCCCTCCCCGCTGTAGCCTGCCACTTCTCCTCCGCGACCGGCGCGGTCCCTCCCCGCTGCAGCCCGCCCCTCCTCCATAGATGGCCTTCACCGACTGCTACAGCCCATCCAGGTGGTGGCCGTCATCCTCGACCCCGATCCACATCTGCCTGGGCTTCTATGGCTGACCTGCCCAATCGCCGATGGATTCCTTCTCCAAACAGCTACAACCTCCCTCCCCCAAGCAAGCCGCCATACATCACCGTGGATCCCCATGGCGAACCACGCCGACACCCTGATCTGGACTTCCAGCTCCTCCCACCTCACCGTGGGTCGGCCCCGCAACCTGCCTCCTTTCTCGAGTCGCCTGCGCACCGGGCGCCGTGCGCCACCCCGCCTTCCTCCATGCACCACCTCTGAACGGGTCGTCGCGCGCCGTCCGAGCTTCCAGCCTCGTCCCTCCGCCCTCCGACGCCACCACAGATCGCCTTCGTCACCCCTCGTACAGGTCGCTGTCGATGCTGATGTTCTCAACCCCTCCTACCTCATCCACTCTACGCTCCCCTAGGTTCTTCTGCATCTCTCGTGCGCGGCCATGACTTGTTCTCCAATGGTCAGCATACGACACTGGTTGTTTCTGGCAAATTAGACCCGCCTGCGCTGCTGCTGTTGTTGGTCGTCAGGTCAGCCATGCCCAATCCAACGAGGAGCAGTAGTAGTAGGTACTGGAGGAGATCAAAGTGTGTGTTGTGGTGAGGAGTGTTGTTTGCAAAATTTGCGTTGGCCTTCTCTAGCCGCGTCATCGTTACTGCTGCTCCATACAAGTATGGACTGCAGGACGCCTCCGCTGCATGACCAAGTGCCGGCCCTTTTCTCTGAACCTCTTCCTTTCTGCTTGCACACTCTGAACTAATACTGCTACACTTGCCGTTAAGTGCTCCACCAAAAAACAAAATGTAAGTGAGAGAATAGTGCTCGATTGTGATAGGATAAGAAATGTGTGGTGGTGAGAGGACAAAGAAAAAGAACACACGTACTACTTTAGAAAAACCAAATGCTTCTTCTCTATCAAATTGATTCTGATCCACACCAAACAGTGCCCCCAAATCTGCATGCTCTTGATTTGTGATGTCTGAACTTCAGCTGTACCTACAGGATTTAAAACGACTGGTATTTTGGTCATTGGTTTCAGTTTAACAAGTTGGTTTTCTTCCAAGTTTATCTCCAAAATGCATCAACGCCGTGGAGTTTTAATTCTTCAATTTCTTTGAGAAGAAGAACGACAGCAGCATATTTCTCTGAATTTCCCATTCGGCCAAAACTAGACCGCATAAAAGTGCACGTACAGTATACTATTACAACAAATATCATGTAAAATCCAGAGATAAAAAGCGAATATATTCACTTTTTTTGTTTTCATTTGTATTTTCTCTGACTGTACATGATAGCGAATCATTTCTATTAATCAGACTCTTGTTGGTGAGCTCATACATTTCTAAATGGGTGGGAGTTCACATAGTGTCGCCAAGATAGTAGTAGACGGATGAATTTGTGTGCGTGTGTGGGGACGAATTTGCATCTTTGGGTACTGGTGTTGATTGCTATGATTTTTCTCGATGTTTGAAGGGTCGCTAATTGTTGTATTTTTTTTGTAAAAGTTTGGATTGTTCAACATTTACAAAACACTAAGATATTGTTTCCGTGACTATAAGAATAAAATGGAGAAGTTCAAATGAAAATAACAGAATAATTTGATGTTTATATACCAAGAAGAAAACATGCCACACCAAGAAAATGTTAACTTTGGAGGTTCAAATTTGATAAATTGGAGAGTTCGTTAAAATTGAGACAACTAAAAAGACACACATGTTGTACAAAAAACAACATTTCCATGGATTTCCCCTTTTTCAAATAGAAACCCAAGAATATAAAAAGTTAAAAACAAAAAAAATACAATTTAAAATTTGTAACAAAACATAATTTTCACGTTTCTATAAAAATCCCAGGAAGGCCAAACTAAGAGAAATTCAAATTGTTTTATACAAAATGTTTTTCCCCATTTCTTAAAAACCTAGAAGTTCAACTTGAAAAATGATCATTTAAAAAATTAAAAAAATTGGATTTCCCTGTTTCTAGGAAAACCTAGATTCAAATTTAAAAGACGAAGAAGTCCAATGTTTATTACAAACCGAAGAAGGTCAAACTGAAAAAAAGCATCTCAACACAAATTTATAAAAATAGGGATTTTCTCCGTTAAAAAAACCTAGAAGTTCAAATCTAAAAAATAGAGCGGCTTCATGTTTATTAAAAACCATGATCTTTTTCGTTAGCGTAGAAATAAAATTATGAAGTTCAAATTAAAAAATAACAAATCGATGTTTATACAAAATCCAGATTTTCCTAATTATTAAAGAATGAAAAAAGGAAGCTAAAAAGACAAGAAGTTCAAATTTCAAAAATAGATTAGTTGAAAATTCATTAAAAAAATCATCACTTTCCGTTACAAATAAATAACACCAAGAGGGCCAAATTGAAAAAACCAAGAAGTTCAATTTTTTAAAAAATAGAATAGTTCAATGTATATGAAAACCCCAAATTTTCCACATTAGTAAATTATAAACCAAGAAGTTCAATTTAAAAAAGGGAGCAATTTGATATTAATTACAAAATCTCAAAATTTTCCCGTTACTAACGAATAAACCAAGAAGTTCAGTTCGAGATAACCAACAAGTTGTATGATGTTTATTACAAAATTAGGATTTTTTCCGTTATAAATGAATGACACCAAGAAGTCCAAATTGAAAAAACTAAGAAGTTCATTTTTTAAAAATAGAATAGTTTAATGTATATGGAATCCAGATTTTCCTCGATACTAAATAATAAACCAAGAAGTTCATTTTCAACAAACAGAGCAGTTCGATATTTATTACAAAAACTCCTATTTTTCCCATTACTAGTGAATAAATCCAGAAGTTCAGTTCAAAATAAACAGGTCGGAGCGCCGCTGCCCAGCGTGCATAAAAGATGCATCATCAAGTCCTCTGTGTGCGCTTCCGTGCCGTGCCGACACAACATTGTTGTATAGCTCCTCCTGGATTGCGCTATGTGCAGGTTGAACAAAATGTTCATGGCAAGTCAAATGAAAAACTAGTGGCAGGCTGAAAACAAATGTTTGCTCGTGTGCTAGTGCCATGGAAAAGTTGGAGCTTTTTTGAGTTGTTCTTTGTGTAATACTATTACATTGAAGTTCAAATTAAAAAAAATGATCATTCCAAAAATTGTAAAAAAGCTTTCCCCATTTCTAGAAAAAGCCTATAGGTTCAAATTAAAAAGACGAAGAAGTTCAATGCTTGTTACAAACTCAAAGAAGGTCATTAAAATAAACCTATAAGTTCAAATTTAAAAAAGGAGCGGGTCGATGTCTATCAAAAGTAGGATTTTTTTCGTTACTAAAAGAAATAAAACCAGAAGTCCAAATTAAAAAGATGGAGAAGTTCGATGATTATAGAAAACTCAGATTTTCCTTGTTATTAAATAATAAAAACAAGAAGTTCAAAAATTAAATAACAAGAAGTTCAACTTTGAAAAATAGAGCGCTTCAAAATTTCATAAAAAATTAAGATATAAAACCAGGAAGTCCATATTAAAAAGATGGAGAAGTTCGATGATTATAGAAAACTCAGATTTTCCTCGTTATTAAAGAATGGAAACAAGAAGTTCAAAAATTAAATAACAAGAAGTTCAACTTTTAAAAATAGAGCGCTTCAAAATTCATAAAAAAGTATTAAGAAATTTAGATTAATATTCATAAAAACACATATTTTCACGTAACTGAGAGAAATTCAGATTGATAACTGCGAGAAATTCACGTACTACACGGTGTGCATTTTGTATAAAAAAAGAATAAAAAGCAAAGTCCAATTTTGTTGTTGTTATAAGTTCAAGTCCTCTGTCGGAGAAAGTTAAAAAAATTATTATGAGAGAGGTTTGTACAAAAGGAATATTATTTGTATAACACGGACGAATGGATGAGAAAATTACAAATGAAAATACGTCACAGAAGTTCAACGTGAAAATAGCAGGAAGTTCAACTACTACGCTGAATGAATTTTAGATGAAAAACTTTTAAAATCGTGCGAGTATGAAAAAATGATCAACACGGGAAAGTTGTGTGTTTACAGTAGCTTTCCATCGGTATATCACCTACTCAATTCCGGTGAATGGATGGAGAGCTACTAGTAGTGGATGGAGACTACGAGCAAAAACGTGAAAAACAGAGTGAAGTTCACGTAGACATGCCGAGAAGTTCAAGTTCTTCACGCGGTGCATTTTCGAAGAATTCGTTTCGCGATAAAGGCAGAACGCATGATCTCGCTGGTTTTGAAATTACTTAAAAACAGCTAGGAATCAGAGAAAACCATCAACATGAAAAAGTTTCGCATTTTCCATAGCTTTTCAGCGGTATATTATTTGCCCTATTCCGATAAAGTTTGTAGAAATTACGGCAAAAATACGTTCTTAGCCATTTACAAAATTGACTTAAAACAGTAAGGAATTGAGAGAAACAATATATACAAAAAAGTTTCGCATTTCCTCATGCTTTACAATGCCATATCATTTGTTGCATTCGTACGTACGGTTAAAACATTAGCTTGAAAAAACAAACTCGATGGAACTTGTACCGTTTTCTAAATTACTTTTAAACCATTTTAAATTAGAAAAAACTTTCAACATGAAAAAGTAGCGCATTTTCACAAGATTTCCAATGCCATATCATTTGCCTCAATTGGATTAACTGTTTAGAGATTACATGGAAATACGAACTCGGGTGTTTGGTTTGCGAAATTTTATGATTTTCCAAATTACTATTTATCCATAGGGAATTAGAGAAAACTTTCAACATGTCGAAGGAGCGGTTTTGCAGCAGCTATCCAACGCTATATTATTTACCTCATTCCGATAAACGGTTTAGATATGCGATCGAAAATACGATTCACGTTTTTGTACGAAGAAAAAACGATTTTCAAAACGGCTCTTAAACCGCTTACATTTTGCTGAAAATTTAACTTGGGTCATGATACTGGTGTCCATAGCTTTCTAACGGTATATCGCAAGCCCCATTTGGACACCTTTTAGCTGAAGTTCAACCTAGTACTCGGGGAAGGTCAGACGCGTTACTCGGGAAGTTCATGTTGTGATCAGAATAGTGTTTATGTGTGTGTGTGTCTATATATATGCATGATACTAGTATATGGCACTCTCCACTATGAGTAGCCTAAGTATAGCCTAACTAAAACACCTACATGTAGTTGTAGTAGGTTTTTTGACTTTATATGCACTAAAATGAAAGGTAAGTGCAAAGAATGACTTAAACATTGCAGACGAGACCTGAAAATGGGCCGGAAAATCAAACCAAGGGTATATCCATGATTGTTTACCATGATTTTTTTCAAGGTAGAACGATGTAGTAACTGATGATTTGGAGTCTGAAGTGCCGCGTCTCCTTTTGGAAACTATGATCCTTCTTGTGAGATGCTCCGGTATGAAGGTGCGAGCACCATAACTTGTGCCAAACTTTACCAAATTTTCTCCAAGCGATCGTGAGAGCACGCCACAGTGACACAATGATCTTCCTTATTTTCCAGACTCTATATGCATTTTCCTGAAATTAAAATACCAACAAGGCCTACGCCTCTAGCTGCACCCTGCGGCCGAACTGTTTGAAGTTTTTCCCCATTTCTCGGACAATGAATGAAAACTCGCAAAGCGACACACAACGATGAACTCATGTTTTCATTCAAACAAAAATATGATGTTAGTTAATGTAAATGTTTTCAAATAGCACACGGTTCACTCATGAAAGACATGTATCCACTAAAAAATGGCCGATGCCCCTCCTGCCCCCTGCCACGCGCGCGATCTGAGTCGTGCGTTCTGATTGGCCAGAACCCAAATCCCACGGATCGTACGTATGCACCGTTGGATGCTCCTTTGA
Source organism: Aegilops tauschii subsp. strangulata (assembly GCF_002575655.3). NCBI lineage: Eukaryota > Viridiplantae > Streptophyta > Magnoliopsida > Poales > Poaceae > Aegilops > Aegilops tauschii. Next base: position 176,475,846 of record NC_053039.3, read on the forward strand.
TCGTACAGCGATCATCATCCCTTTCGATAGCACATGCAGTTCTGGTTCATGTAAATGTTTTCAAATAGCAAACCGTTCACTCATGAAAGCCGTGTGCCTACCAAACCGTGGACGATGCCCCCCTTGCTTCACGCGTGATCTGAGTCGTGCGTTCTGATTGGCCAGAAGCCAAACCCCACGGATCGTACATCTGCAATGTTGGATGCTCCCAGATCGAACGGCAATCCTCATCCCTTTCGACAGGAAATGTAGTCCGGCTAGGATTTGATTTATATGCCAAAATGCATGGTAAATGCCAAAAAATGTCTTAAATTAGCACAAGAATGCGCGAGCAAATCAAACCTGTGGTATAATGGTGATTGCTTAACATGGGAAAAATTTAGAGGCGAAACGATGAACTCACATCTTCATTTCAAAATTAGTACGTCTTCATTTGAAACGAAATTTTTCTCTTTGTGCACGCGAGCGCTTAGAGGTAACCATTTGCATAGGCCTTTCCACGCGGCGACCGGGGACATTTTTCACCCTTTTCACCTAGGCCGCCAACACCCCCCCTCCACCACCCGCCCTCGTTTCACTCAACTAGTCCACCCAATAGGAGCTGCAAGGATTGGCGGCTCAACCAACTGCGTTTTCAGTGCCTCAAAAACCCGATTAGCAGCATCACTCCATACAAAGTGATCTTTTTTCTTCATATCTGGTATAAAGGGATAGCCTTCTCTCCCAGGCAGCTTATAAACTGGCTCAAAGCCGCAATACAACCCGCCAAATGCTGGACGTCATTGATACATGCCGGCTTAGCTAAATAAGTGATAGCCTTGATTTTCTCCGGGTTAGCTTCAATGCCTCTCTCAGAAACCAAAAAGCCCAACAGCTTACTGGCTGGCACACCGAAAACACACTTGTCAGGTTAAGCATCATTTTGTAGACCCAGAGGTTGTTAAAGGTCTCCTTCAAATCCTCTAACAAGGTTTCCTTCTTCCTGGATTTCACAATGATATCATTCTCATAAGCATGAACATTGCGCCCAATCTGGTTGTGGAGGCAATTCTGAACACAACGCTGAAAGTTGCCTGGGCACTCTTGAGTCCAAAAGGCCTATACATGTAACAGAAGGCTCCAAAGGGAGTGATAAAGGTTGTCTTCTCCTGGTCCTTAACGGCCATCTTGATATGATGATAACCAGAATAAGCATCTAAAAAACTCAAACGCTCACAACCCGCCGTAGCATCAATGATCTGATCAATACGAGGGAGAGCAAAAGGGTCAGCTGGACAGGCCTTATTAAGGTCTGTGTAATCTGTGCACATGCGCCAGGTGCCATTCTTCTTAAGTACCAGCACCGGGTTAGCCAACCATTCAGGATGAAAAACTTCAATAATAAACCCAGCCGCTAAAAGACGGGCCACCTCTTCACCAATGGCCTTGCGCCTCTCTTCACTAAAACGATGAAGGAATTGCTTGACCGGCTTAAACTTTGGATCAACATTAAGAGTGTGCTCAGCGAGTTCCCTCGGTACAACTGGCATGTCTGAAGGCTTCCATGCAAAGATGTCCCGGTTCTCAAGGATGAACTCGATGAGCGCGCTTTCCTATTTTGGATCCATATTAGCACTGATACTGAACTGTTTTGATGAGTCGGCAGGAACAAAATCAACCTGTTTAGTATCATCAGCCGACTTAAACTTCAACAGAGGATCATGCTCTGTGGTTGGCTTTTTCAAGGGTGTCATATCTGCCGGGTCAACATTATCTTTGTAAAACTTGAAGTCCTCTGTTGCACAAACAGACTCAGCGTAAGCAGCATCGCCCTCTTCATACTCCAAAGCTGATGCGGAGCATCCCTTGACCATCCCCATGGACGTCACACCACCACTGCAAGCACAGAGAGGACCTAGGACAAGGGCACATGCACATGCCATGGAAACCAAGGTTGACTCCTTCGTCTTCGAACTCCATTCGAATTCACACGAGAATTGGGTTCTACCTCAAACGGAATTGTTGTGCATTCTTAGGTACCAAGAAGAAGTCCATGAAGAAACTAGGAGGGAGACCCAAGCACCTATGGAGAAGGAGAAGGAAGAAGGATGTGTGAGGCGTGAAGCAAGAGAGGTCTCGGACCTCCCCGGGTGTCCGACCACCAAGGGCCTGGTTGCCCAGCCACCCCCAGCCGCTGGCTGGCCATGCCTCTGGCCACCCCGGGTGCCCGGCCACAGCTGGGCCTCGCCCCAGCCACCCCCCGGGTGCCCGGCCGCCCGCTTGGGCCACTCCTGCCGGACCCGGGTGCCCGACCAAATGGCCCCGGGTGCCTGGTCCCCTCTTGCCTGGAGGTGCTCCTGCCCGCACCGGGTGCCCGGGTCCTTAGCCCCTGGGTGCCCGGCCCCAACAACAACTAGACCGAGGCCTCTCTGACCGGACTGGGTGCTCGGTCCTCCGCACCCCGGGTGCCCAGACTACTCTGAAGTGTCTGCGTTTTCAGGGTCATTTTGGACCTTTGTATCCCTCTCTCCATCTATTTCGTCCCTAGACTATATATACCCCTTCCCTAGCTCGTTGTAGCATAACAAAGTATTTAGAATATCAAAGAGAGCTTTGCTCCTTGTATCCCCTCCTCTTGGAGATCAAGCCCCCATCTAGGGAAGAATCCTTGGGATTATCTAGCCCTCCTCTTGGAGAAGATCAAGATCAAGACCTCACCTAGTGGGAAGAACTTACCTAGTGCTATTTTCCTTGAATTGTTCATGTAATCTTGTGGATCTCATGTATGCTAATCTAGTGGATGTGATATTTGGGTTTGTTTGAGTGATTTGTTCCTTGTGTTCTTCCTCTTTTCCGCCTCCAAGTGTGAAAAGATCCCCTCTAGGGTTTCACCCTACAACAAAAGCTATATTCCTGTTGCCATGCACTGTGATGGTACCCTTATGACCCGGCATTTTAAGCTGCAGATAAACATAACAAGGCCGCACCATAAATTTAGCATAAGCCGACCGTCCAAACAGGGCATGGTAAGGGCTCTTGATTTTGACGTACTCAAAAGTCAATGTTTCAGCTTTGTAATCACGATCATCACCAAAAGCCACTTCCAAGGCTATCTTACCTACAGGATACGCCGACTTACCACGCACCACCTCATGAAAAATAGTAGAAGATGACTTAAGATCTTTGTCAGTTAAATGCATACGGCGAAAAGTATCATAGTAAAGGATATTGATACTGCTGCCTCCGTCCATAAGCACTTTTGTAAACTTGTATCCTCCAATCTGAGGAGCAACCACCAAAGCCAATTGACCCGGATTGTCAACCCAGGGCGGGTGATCCTCACGGCTCCATAAAATAGCTTGTTCAGACCATGACAAGTATCAAGGGACTGCCGGCTCAACTGCGTTCACTGCCTGCTTATGAATCTTCTGGCCTCATTTGCATAAGCTCGTGGTAAACACATGATATTGACCACTATTCAGCTGCTTTGGATTACTCTGATAACCGGACTGCTGCTGATTCCCTTGACTAGATTGCTGATTAAAACCACCTTGATTGCCTTGCCCCTGAAAACCAGAACTTGAGCCGTCACCTCCAAAGCCAGGTCCATGAGAGCCGGATCCTGACCCACCATGCGGGCCATGATTATTCTAGAAAAAACCGGAATTTCGATACTCCCTCATGACGAATCAACCTTTCCACAGATGATATGATGGCTTCTCTTGCGTACCGTGCTTTGGGCAAGGCTGATTCATAATTGCCTCAAGGTTGAACTTTGGCCCGCCAAACCAGGGCATTGATGATTTACCCTTATGATGCTGATTGTTACTCTGCGTGGTTGTATTGGCCACAAAGTCTGAACCACCGTCCATCTGTTTGCGCTTACCATTATTACCTTGACCCGTCGTATTATGTTGATGTCCCTTTGAAGTGCCACTCTTCTTCCCCTTACCGGCCTTCTCCTCATCAGACTCAGGGTCCTTAGTATTATCAGAGTCGGCGTATTTGATAAGAGCCACCATGAGCTCTCCCATATCATTGCAGTTCCACTTAAGTCGCCCCAGCTTCTGTTTGAGAGGAAGGAAACGACAATTTTTCCCCAAAACCAGGACAGCTGAGCCGGCATTGATACTATCCGATGAGTGGATAACGGCCGAAATCCGGCGCACCCACCGGGCGGTTGACTCGCCCTCTTCCTGGATGCAAGTGTCTAAATCAAGAATCGACAGAGGTTGCTTTCATGTGTCCTTGAAATTCTGAATAAAGCGCGTCTTCAATTCAGCCCATGATCTGATGGAGTTAGAGGGCAACCCCTTTAACCTGGTACGAGCCGTCCCATCCAACATCATGGTGAAATACTTAGCGCACACAGCGTCATTGACATCCAACATCTCCATGGCTAGCTCATAGCTCTCAATCCAAGCCTCTGGGGCTGATCCGCTATGTAATTAGGCACCTTGCGGGGGCCCTTAAAATCCTTGGGCAGGTGCTCATTATGTAAAGCCGACACTAAGCATAGCACACCAAGGGTTCTAGAGGTCATTCCTGCCTCCACAAACACCAATGGGTAAACCGGCGGATTACTGATGAGCTGCCAACTGTGCCGCCAGCTCAGCCTCCCGATGTGCCCTGCCCTGATCAACCAAAGCCTGAGGATTGTTATTGGCATGCGGCGGGTCATGCCTACAACGCTGGTTACGTTGCCGCTCACTGCTTGAAACCGCTGGTGACTCAATATGCCTGTTGTAGCTTCAGCTTTGGCGAGGGGTTGAATGAATCCGATCACGACTTTACGAGTAAGCCGCCTGTTGAGCCACCGCCGTTTGAAGAAGCTCTCCAGCCCTCCGTATCTCCATCATCGTTGGAGACTCACCTTCAACGGGGAGAGCCGCCAATCGTGTAGCCGCGACAATCATATTGTCCAAAGGGTTAGAATAATGACCCGACGGCGTTGGTACATGCTGAGGCGGGGTCAAATTCAAATGAGGCGGGTCTGCGGTTGGTGGCTGAACCGTTGCTCCGGTCACGGGTGCCTCAACAGCCCGGTTTACCACGGGAGGGTTGAGGGAGTCCTGGATTAAGGGGTCCTCAGACGTCCGGGCTATGAGGTGTGGGCCGGACTAATGGGCCGTGAAGATACAAGACAGAAGACTTCCTCCCGTGTCCGGATGGGACTCTCCTTTGCGTGGAAGGCAAGCTTGGCGTTCGGATACAAAGATTCCTTTCTCTGTAAACCAACTCTGTACAACCCTAGGTCCCTCCGGTGTCTATATAAACCGGAGGGTTTAGTCCGTAGAGGCAATCATAATCATACAGGCTAGACATCTAGGGTTTAGCCATTACGATCTCGAGGTAGATCAACTCTTGTAAACCCCATATTCATCCAAGATAATCAAGAAGGAAGTAGGGTATTACCTCCATCGAGAGGGCCCGAACTTGGGTAAACATCGTGTCCCTGTCTCCTGTTACCTTCGATCCTCTGACGCACAGTTCGGGACCCCCTACCCGAGATCCGCCGGTTTTGACACCGACGTTGGTGCTTTCATTGAGAGTTCCTCTGTGGCGTCGACAACATGATTGATGGCTCGCCCTGTTATCAAGGACAGTATCACTTCCGGAGAAGCCCTGGCCTCAGGCCAAACCCTCCGGCTGGGCAGCTTTACCATGGCCGCCCGTTCGGCCTTTAAGCCGATGATGACTTCCCAAGTCATCGAAAATCGCCTCCGTGTTGACCCCGAATACTCCAAACGGATGGATCCGGCGTATTTTTCGTCTTTAAATGAACTCCTGGATCGCATTGCCGCCCTGGGGGTCGCTTTAGACTATGATCGGATTGGGCTTAAACCCGATCAGAGAGAAATCAAATCTACACCGGTCACCCATCAGATAGCGGTCGTAGAGGAGCAAAACAACAACTCTTCCCCTATGCTGAAAACAAGCTACGTTCGGATTATCGAGCTCGGAGAGCCGGATACCCGTCTGCGGGGTTACACTCCCAGTCCTCCGAACCTAGAATCGGGCGTTGAGCCTAATGAATCATCGGACACCCCGGAGCCCAAACTAATAAATTCGGAAGTTTCTCAAACTCCGGACTCCACATCAGGTCAGGGTTCGAATTTAACACCACCCACCCACCACAAGACTTATTCGCCAAGCAATCCCGGTCCCCGGATATATGCGACCTCATGTACGTACGGCAGCAGTCTCAGGAAGAAGTCCATCACTTCTGGGCCAGATTCCTCCTTTGCAAGGACATGATTAAAGATTGCCGTGACGAGGACGCGATTTCAGTATTCTGCAATAATTGCACAGACGAAGGAATCCTCAACGCCCTCAACCGCCGTTGTGTACTACACTTCGCTGACTTGGAAACAATAGTACAGAAGTACTGCTCAATGGAAAGCGCTTGGAAAACTCAGACATCTCGCTGGGAACCACTGGCCTCCATGCCACCTCCCTGGCGGGCAAAAAGGATGCACCCTCGCGGGGCACCCGACCCCGTAGGCAAGAAAGTTAAACCCATTACGGGACGTGGAACCGTTCTTGAGGGATGGCTCGATAAGCCATGCAAGATACACACGACTCCAGATTCCGAACCAACCCACAGCCTTAGAGCATGTTGGATACTCCGGCAAGTGGCCAAGAGCGGCGAGGATATCCTCACGAAAAATACCTCAGAGCAGTACTCTCCGGAAGACGACGACCTCAGAGTATTGACGGTCTTCGAGACTTTCACTTCAAAACAATCGGCGCAAGAGGGCACTCCATGACCTCGCCGAAGTCTGCCAAGTCGCAGCAATAAATCCCTGGAACGACACGGCCATAACTTTGAATGCCGATGACGAACCTAAATTCTGGTCAGTCCGGGCACCAGCCGCCTTGGTCCTTAATTTGATTGTGGATGGCTTTCGGCTCACTAAAGTGCTCATGGACGGCGGCAGCGGGCTGAACCTCATCTACGAGGACACGCTCAATAAAATGCAAATAGACAGAAGCCGCATCGAGCAAAGTAATATGACTTTTCGTGGAATCATTCCCAGTCGGGAAGCAAGATGCGCAGGAAAAATTAAACTCGACGTGGTATTCGGCACGCCGGAGAACTATCGGTCCGAAGAGATAACCTTCCAAGTGGCCCCTTTCAACAGTGGGTATCATGCCTTGTTGGGGCGAGATGCATTCACACGCTTTCAAGCCATACCTCATTACGGGTATATGAAGCTCAAGATGCCTGGGCCCAACGGTATTATCACTCTCGCTAGTGATCCGGACATAGCACTCCGCGCCAAAAACAAAGGCACTATCCGAGGCCCTTGCAGCCGAAGAATTAACCGCACTACGCACCACGGTGGATAGGGGCGACGTAATCGTCGATAAGCGGCCCAAATCCACCTCCCCCAAACCAGCAGACGAAACAGTCAAATTTCAAGTTCACCCGACGGATGCGGCAACGGCCCGACTGGAAGAAATAAAAGCTCTTTTAGCGAGCAACCCAATCCTGGCCGCGCCGAACGTCGGTGAACCTATGTTATTATACATCTCTGCAACACACCAGGTGGTGAGTGCGGTGCTCGTCGTCGAACGAGAAGAGGACGGACATAAATTCCCACTTCAGAAACCAGTATACTATGTATCCACTGTCCTCACACCATGCAAATTCTGGTGCCCACATTACCAAAAGATAGCATACGCGGTCTTCATGTCATCCCTGAAGCTACGGCACTACTTTCAAGAGTGCTCGATCATGGTGGCTTCCGAAGTACCACTCAATGACATAATAAACAACCGCGACGCTACAGGCCGAATTGCCAAGTGGGCCATTGAGCTCTTGCCATTCGATATAACATACAAACCACACCGAGCCATTAAATACCAAGTATTGGCCGACTTCGTCGCCGAATGGACAGAGGCCGAACTCCCTAAAGAGTACGGCACATATTCCAACTGGGTCATGCACTTCGATGGATCTAAAATGCTGGCCGGTTTAGGAGCGGTCGTTGTCTTAACGTCGCCCACAGGAGACACGGTCCAGTACGTACTCCAAATATTATACACAGACTCCAATAACGCAGCCGAATACGACGCCTTCTTGCACAGTCTTCGGATGGCTGTCTCCATGGGCATACAATGCCTGGAGGTGCGCGGGGATTCAAATCTCGCAATATCCCAAATAAATGGAGACTTCGACGCCAAAGATCCAAAGATGGCGGCCTATCGTAACGCCGTAATCAAAATATCAGCTTGGTTCGAGGGTCTCGAGTTTCATCATGTGGCTTGAGAAAGTAATCAAGCGACGGATGTCCGTGCTCGCATGGGTGCCAAGCGTCACGCCATCCCGCCTAACATCTTTTTGGAAAGGCTCTTCAAGCCATCCATGGTGTGGCAGGATGAGAGCGGCAACACTAGTCCGGATCCGATTATACCCCCAGATTCCGAAAACAATACCGATATCATCAGGGGCTCAGCCACCGAAATAACACCATTGGCCTATCTAATAATGGCAGTAATTGCCACATGGACCAAACCGTTCCTGGCCTACCTTAATAGACGAGAACTCCCTGAGGATCAGAATGAGGCTCAATGCATCGTTCGGCTTTCTAAAGCCTACAAGGTTCATGAAGGAGAGCTCTACAAGAAGAGCGCTATAGGAATACTTCAAAGATGTATCTCCGAAGAAGAAGGACGACAACTCCTGGCCAAAATCCATGCTGGTCTCGGCGGTCACCACGCCGCGACACGGGCTCTTGTAAGTAAAGCCTTCCGTACCGGTTTCTTCCGGCCGACGGCCCGAGCAGATGCACAGGACCTTGTCCAACGTTGTGTGGGATGCCAGCTTTTCGCCAATCAAAGCCATATGCCGCCTACAGCCCTACAAACAATCCCCATTACTTGGCCTTTCGCGGTCTGGGGGCTGGGTATGGTCGGACCCCTTAAAGGGGGAAGCCATAAGAAAAAGTATCTGCTAGTCATGGTAGATAAATTTACTAAGTGTATAGAGGCCAAACCAGTTAATACGGCCGAAGCCGGACCAGTGATAGACTTTATATCCGGTGTCATACACCGTTATGGTGTCCCACACAACATCATCACCGATAACGGCTCCAACTTTACAGCCGATGAAGTGAAAACATGGTGTGCTAACCTGGGCATGAAGCTTGATTATGCCTCCGTTTATCACCCCCAAACAAATGGTCAAGTCGAATGAGCTAATGGTCTTATCATGAGTGGCATTAAACCCAGACTAGTACGGTCTCTAAAAGAATCAGACAAACACTGGATCGAGGAGCTCGACTCCGTACTTTGGGGGATGCGGACCACGCCCAATCGCACTACCGGTTACACACCATTCTTCATGGTGTATGGTGTGGAGGCTGTTTTGCCCTGCGACATCATTCATGACTCACCTCGAGTGCACATGTACGAAGAGAGAGAAGCCGAGTTGGATCGGCAGGACAGTCTAAATGTCCTGGAGGAGGAGCGCGACGTTGCAAAAGCCTGTTCCGCATTCTATCAACAGCAAGCTCGCAGATACCAAAGCAGGGAAGTGCGAGCCAAGACTTAAAATGTTGGTGAACTCGTTCTATGCTTGCCAGAAAAGAAAAAGGACAAACTCAAGCCCAAGTGGGAAGGTCCCTTCATTATAGATGAAGTTCTCACTGGAGGCGCGTATCGTCTGCGTGATGCATCAGATAATCGCTTAGAGCCGAACCCGTGGAATGCCGCCAGACTCCAAAGATTCTACGCCTAGAGCCGGACTTATTGTTCGTTTTCTTTTTCTCCTTTTTTCCATTTTCTCTCTCTTTAATTTTTTTCCTTAGCTTTATAGCTCTTTTGCGGCTAGACCGCCCACTTATGAGGTACACATCCTTAAATGTACACGCCCATAATACCTAGGGGCTTCTTTTACAGAAGGTTATTATCATTGTCTGAGCGTCAAGCTCACCACATACGTGTTCTTTTCTCATATATACCTTTTCTTCGCCATTATATGCACCATTATAACTTGAGTTTTTGCCAAGCTGGGTTGCCTGGCTCCTGTGCTTATGCCCTACGTTCCCGTTTGTTTGGCTAGGGCATAAAGGGAGCACCTCTGCGATTGTTACAGCCGGGTCATCCGGACTTGTACCTCAGACTGGGTGAAGCCGAAAGCTAGCATTCTTAAGGGAATAATCGGTCGGCGGACTAAATACGTTTTCCCCTCGTTACACTATGAAACCCAGATATTATGTATACTGCGATTTTTCAAATCACAGTTTGGGCATGCATACTAACGCATGATCACCAAGGGAAAGGAACCCTTAACGGAACTATTCTCCCTGGAAGATGTTTCTTACAATCAATACGTAATATAACATAGCTAGCCGAATACAACTTGTCTGTTCAAACAACTATGACCCCTATGCCTGGTTTCTACGCATGCCCTGGTATTTATCGCCGGTCCGGTATTCGGAAACACTCCGCACCTTCGGGTCCGGAGGTCGAAGCGAAAAGGTCTGCCATGACAATCGTTTTACAATTCGGCTAGGGACAAATTTGTCAATTGAAGTACATAGTCACTTGGACTCAAAAACTTCTTCCTCTATACCATCTAACAGGCTGTCTAGCTTACAATCCTGTTGTGAAAACTTGGCGGCTATCTTTACTTGATCATATACCAAGCTCATTAGAATCTCTTGTCCATCTGACCCTCGAGGTCCGACCCGGGCCATATGATTCGGATCGAGTCCGGTGTACCGCGTTTTCACCATGGCCAGGCCTCTCGCGCGCCTTCCCGGCAAGCCGATATCTTCCATATTCTAAAGCGGCGCCGAGCTCCCTTGAATAGCTTTACAAGCTCCTCCATACTTCTTGAGGAGATGCAGATGGACATAAAGCCTTGGCAACACTCCGCATCGCTCTCCGTGCTCGTTCATGCACTTGGGACAGCTCTTGCACCAGATCGCCTTGAGATCCGGACATTTCCTCTTCGGGCCGGCCAGTCAGCATACCTGCAGACATAAATATCTTAACTCATTTCTTTGCCGCACTACACGAAGATAAGTTCAAAAGCATACTGAATATGCCGCCCTGTAGCCCCCTGTTCTCTTTTACGACATCCGCTAGCTGGGCTCGCACGTCTTTTAGCTCTTCGCCCAGCTGGGTGTTGGAATCCTGCAGCTTGTTCTTATCATCCCTGGTCCATGTCAACACACGTTCGCCAGCGGCCAGTTGCTTCTCGTCCTGATGCTTACCCGCCTGCGCGACCTTCAGTTCCTCTTTCAGTTGATCTAACGATCCTTCCATATGAAATACAACAGTATTAACATTACTGGTATATGATTATATTTTTCTGGATGGAGGAGAACATTACCAGGCGGCACCTCCTTGGATTTCTCCAGTTCGGCGGTAACAACAGCTAGCTGGGTCCGACACTCTTCCAGCTCACGAGACAACATGTTGTTCTTCTCTGTGAGTGCCTGATTACACAATGATCCTTAAATCAGTTGCTTCAACTGCTTCAAGTCTCGGGGGCTACTGGTATATGATTACCATATCAGTACAATGCGTACTTACCCGCATATCTTTCAAATGCTGGTTAGTGGCTCTGGCAAGCCCATCCCGAGCAGCTCGGATTTATGCATCAGCCGAACTGAAGGCATTGAATGCTTCTTTAGTAAAGCCGGAGTCGCGAAGAGCGGCCCCCCGTCCCCGATGATTCATGGCGCTCTCTACTTCAGAGTTCGTGACGGATACATTATCCGAATCCTCTGAAGGAGGACAATTCAGTGTCGCTCCCGTGTCAGCCCCCGCCCTAGAGGCATGGTCTGGAACCTGATTGGTGGAGGCGCGACCGGCAGGATCCCTAGACATATTCTGGCGAACACTCTTCCTGATAAAACACAACAGACAATGTCACAGTTCGATGTGACTGCCAGGGGGCATATTTAAAGCCATACCTCTTTGATGAAGGCTCGGCCGTGTTGTCATTTGCCTTCCTCTTCGAAGACCGACCTGGCGTAGGCGCCGCTCTCTTATGAGATGCCTCTGGTGCAGCATGACGCGTCGAGCGCCTCCCCTTTGGAGCACAAGACAGTGCGGTGGGTGAGGCATAATGAGGAAGTTCTTTCGGAGGAGATGTCTCCTGACTACTTACATATGAGGCAGGAAGGAGGCTAGGATAATCGGCTATGATGGCCACTTCTGTGCCATCATAGCTCGCCTGGTAGAAGACTCCCTCCTTGAGCTCTACAAATATGTCCGGATCCTCTTCGAATCCTCGATCGGGGTCCCGGTTATGGTCCTCCAGCTGTGGAGCGGGGCTATAAATCCCTGCGATAACCTTCCGCCATTCCTATTAAAAATGGATGGGTTAATGTCAATTAAACATGACTCAGGGAGAGGATTGAGTAAGATGGTGGGATTAAAACTCACCTAGTTAGGGGGATTGTACATTGAGAGTCCCTCTCGGTGCTTAAGATGAGTAAACTCCTCTTTCTCCCCTTTATACAAGTCGGCCAATATTGTGGCCAGGGTGGCAGGGGTGTCCAGACCCTTCCGTCCACAGCATGATGCGTCATCTTCCCCATTGTATTGCCACATAGGGAGCCCTCTGAATTGGAGTGGTTGAACACCCCGCACTATGGAAGTCGCCATTACCTCGATTAATCTTGCCCATTAATTGTTGGACTTTCGCGCTATCTTCCTCCTCGAGGCTCCGAGGGCGCCAGCTGTGGCGTTTCATCAATGGAGCGCTGGAAAATTCAGGAAGGCCCATTCGGACTGGGTCGGGGAGAGCGACATCTTCAATATAAAACCACTCTGAGGGCCACTCTTCAGACGCCTTCTTCGGTGTGCCGTACAGGTATCCGGTCCCGGCTATGCGCCATATCTCGGTGCCACCCACCTCGAACACGTATCCCTTTTGGGTGCGAGGGACAAGGCAGAAAAGCTTCCTCCATAACTCGAAATGGGCCTCGCAGCCCAGGAATAGCTCGCAAAGAGCGACAAAACCCGCAATGTGCAGGATAGAGGGCGGCGTAAGATTGTGCAATTGGAGGCTGTAGTACTCCTGGAGACCTTGGAGGAAAGGGTGGATTGGAAATCCGACACTGCTACCTCTTGAGCATGCGTTGGTTTTTCCCTTGAAGAGGAAAGGATGATGCAGCAAAGTAGCGTAAGTATTTCCCTCAGTTTTTGAGAACCAAGGTATCAATCCAGTAGGAGGCCACACGCAAGTTCCTCGTACCTACACAAACAAATAAGAACCTTGCAACCAACGCGATAAAGGGGTTGTCAATCCCTTCACGCTCACTTGCAAAAGTGAGATCTGATAGAGATGATAATATTTTTGGTATTTTTATGATAAAGATTGAAAGTAAAGATTGCAAAGTAAAGATAGATTCGAAACTTATATGATGGAAAATAGATCCGGGGGCCATAGGTTTCACTAGTGGCTTCTCTCAATATAGCATAAGTATTACGGTGGGTGAACAAATTACTGGCGAGCAATTGATAGAAAAGTGCATAATTATGAGAATATCTAGGCATGATCATGTATATAGGCATCACGTCCGTGACAAGTAGACTGACTCCTGCCTGCATCTACTACTATTACTCCACACATCGACCGCTATCCAACATTCATCTAGAGTATTAAGTTCATAAGAACAGAGTAAAGCATTAGGCAAGATGACATGATGTAGAGGGATAAACTCAAGCAATATGATATAAAGCCCATCTTTTTATCCTCGATGGCAACAATACAATACGTGTCGTTTCCCTTTCTGTCACTGGGATCGAGCAACGCAAGATTGAACCCAAAGCTAAGCACTTCTCCTATGGCAAGAAAGATCAATCTAGTAGGCCAAACCAAGCTGATAATTCGAAGAGACTTGCAAACATAACCAATCATACATAAAAGAATTCAAAGATGATTCAAATATTGTTCATATATAATCTTGATCATAAACCCACAATTCATTGGATCTCGACAAACACACCATAAAAAGAGTTACATCGAATAGATCTCCAATAAGATCGAGGAGAACTTTGTATTGAGATCCAAAGAGAGAGAAGAAGCCATCTAACTAATAACTATGGACCCAAAGGTCTGTGGTAAACTACTCACACATCATTGGAGAGGCTATGGTGTTGATGTAGAAGCCCTCCATGATCGATTCCCTCTCCGGCGGAGCGCCGAAAAAGGCCCCAAGATGGGATCTCACGGGTACAGAAGGTTGCGGCGGTGGAAATAGGTTTTTGTGGTGCTCCTGGTTGGTTTCGGGGTACATGGGTATATATAGGAGGAAGAAGTAGGTTGGTGGAGCCACGAGGGGCCCACGAGGGTGGGGGCGCGCCCAAGGGGGGCAGGCGCGCCTCCTTGCCTCGTGGCCTCCTCGTTGATTTCTTGACGTCCACTCCAAGTCCTCTAGATCACGTTTGTTCCAAAAATCACGCTCCCAAAGGTTTCATTCCGTTTGGACTCCGTTTGATATTCCTTTTCTGCGAAACACTGAAATAGGCAAAAAACAGCAATTTGCACTGGGCCTTGGGTTAGTAGGTTAGTCCCAAAAACATCCGAAACGGATAATATAATAGCATGGAACAATCAAAAATTATAGATACGTTGGAGACGTATCAAGCATCCCCAAGCTTAATTCCTGCTCGTCCTCGAGTAGGTAAATGATAAAAACAGAATTTTTGATGTGGAATGCTACCTAGCATATTCTCAATGTAATTTTCTTTATTGTGGCATGAATGTTCAGATATGAAAGATTCAAGATAAAAGTTTAATATTGACATGAAAATAATAATACTTCAAGCACACTAACAAAGCAATCATGTCTTCTCAAAATAACATGGCCAAAGAAAGTTATCCCTACAAAATCATATAGGCTGGCTATGCTCTATCTTCATCACACAAAGTATTTAATCATGCACACCCCCGATGACAATCCAAGCAATTGTTTCATACTTTTGATGTTCTCAAACTTTTTCAATCTTCACGCAATACATGAGCGTGAGCCATGGACATAGCACTATATGTGGAATAGAATGGTGGTTGTGGAGAAGACAAAAAGGAGAAGATAGTCTCACATCAACTAGGCGTATCAACGGGCTATGGAGATGCCCATCAATAGATATCAATGTGAGTGAGTAGGGATTGCCATGCAACGGATGCACTAGAGCTATAAGTGTATGAAATCTCAACAAAAGAAACTAAGTGGGTGTGCATCCAACTTGCTTGCTCATGAAGACCTAGGGCATTTTGAGGAAGCCCATCATTGGAATATACAAGCCAAGTTCTATAATGTAAAATTCCCACTAGTATATGAAAGTGACAACATAGGAGACTCTCTATCATGAAGATCATGGAGCTATTTTGAAGCACAAGTGTGGTAAAAGGATAGTAACATTGTCCCTTCTCTCTTTTTCTCTCATATTTTTCTTTGGGCCTTCCTCTTTTTTTCTTCTTTTTGGCCTCTTTTCTTTCTTTCTTTTTTTCGTCCGGAGTCTCATCCCGACTTAATCATAGTCTCCATCATCCTTTCCTCACTTGGGACAATGCTCTAATGATGATGATCATCACACTTTTATTTACTTACAACTCAAATATTACAACTCAATACTTAGAACAAAATATGACTCTATGTGAATGCCTCCGGCGGTGTACCGGGATATGCAATGAATCAAGAGTGACATGTATGAAAGAATTATAAAGGTGGCTTTGCCACAAATACGATGTCAACTACATGATCATGCAAAACAATATGACAATGATGAAACGTGTCATAATAAATGGAACGGTGGTAAGTTGCATGGCAATATATCTCGGGATGGCTATGGAAATGCCATAATAGGTAGGTATGGTGGCTGTTTTGAGGAAGGTATATGGTGGGTGTAAGATACCGGCGAAAGGTGCGCGGTATTAGAGAGGCTAGCAATGGTGGAAGGATGAGAGTGCGTATAATCCATGGACTCAACATTAGTCATAAAGTACTCACATACTTATTGCAAAAATCTATTAGTTATCGAAACGAAGTACTACGCGCATGCTCCTAGGGGGATAGATTGGTAGGAAAATACCATTGCTCGTCCCCGACCACCACTCATAAGGAAGACAATCAATAAATAAATCATGCTCCGACTTCATCACATAACGGTTCACCATACGTGCATGCTACGGGAATCACAAACTTTAGAACAAGTATTTCTCAAATTCACAACTACTCAACTAGCATGACTCTAATATCATCATATTCATATCTCAAAATAATTACCAAGTATCAAACTTTTCTTAGTATTCAATGCACTCTATATGATAGTTTTTATTATACCCATCTTGGATGTTCATCATATTAGGACTAATTTTATAGCCAAAGCAAACTACCATGCTGTTCTAAAAGACTCTCAAAATAATATAAGTGAAGCATGAGAGATCAATAATTTCTATAAAATATAACCACCACCGTGCTCTAAAAGATATAAGTGAAGCACTAGAGCAAATTTGTTTAGCTCAAAAGATATAAGTGAAGCACATAGAGTATTCTAATAAATTCCGATAGATGTGTGTCTCTCCCAAAAGGTGTGTACAGAAAGGATGATTGTGGTGAACTAAAAAGCAAAGACTCAAATCATACAAGACGCTCCAAGCAAAACACATATCATGTGGTGAATAAAAATATAGCTCCAAGTAAAGTTACCGATGGACGAAGACAAAAGAGGGGATGCCTTCCGGGGCATCCCCAAGCTTAGGATTTTTGGTTGTCCTTGGATTTTGCCTTGGGGTGCCTTGGGAATCCCCAAGCTTAGGCTCTTGCCACTCCTTGTTCCATAATCCATCAAATCTTTACCCAAAACTTGTAAACTTCACAACACAAAACTTAACAGAAAATCTCGTGAGCTCCGTTAGCGAAAGAAAACAAAACACCACTTCAAGGTACTATAATGGACACATTCTATATTTATATTGGTGTTAAACCTACTGTATTCCAACTTCTCTATGGTTCATAACCTCCGATACTAGCCATAGATTCATCAAAATAAGCAAACAACACATGAAAAACAGAATCTGTCAAAAACAGAACAGTCTGTAGTAATCTGTATCAAACGCATACTTATGGAACTCCAAAAATTATAAAATAAATTGATGGACGTGAGGAATTTATCTATTAATCATCTGCAAAAAGAATCAACTAAATAGCACTCCCAGTAAAAACCTGTAGCTAATCTCGTGAGCGCTAAAGTTTCTGTTTTTTTACAACAAGATCAAAAAGACTTCACCCAAGTCTTCCCAAAGGTTCTACTTGGCACAAACACTAATTAAAACATAAAACCACATCTAAACATAAGCTAGATGGATTATTTATTACTAAACAGAACCAAAAAGCAAGAAACTAAAATAAAATTGGGTTGCCTCCCAACAAGCGCTATCGTTTAACGCCCCTAGCTAGGCATAAAGGCAAGGATAGATCTAGGTATTATCATCTTTGGATTGCAATCCATAAGTGGCTCTCATAATAGATTCATAAGGTAATTTGATTTTATTTCTAGGAAAGTGTTCCATGCCTTTCCTTAACGGAAATTGGAATCTAATATTCCCTTCTTTCATATCAATAATTGCACCAATCGTTCTAAGGAAAGGTCTACCAAGAATAATAGGACATGAAGGATTGCAATCTATATCAAGAACAATGAAATCTACGGGCACATAATTCCTATTTGCAAAAATAAGAATATCATTAATTCTTCCCATAGGTTTCTTAATGGTGGAATCCGCAAGGTGCAAGTTTAAAGAACAATCATCAAATTCACGGAAACCTAACATATCACACAAAGTTTTTGGAATTGTGGAAACACTAGCACCCAAATCACACAAAGCATAGCATTCATGATCTTTAATTTTAATTTTAACAGTAGGTTCCCACTCATCATAAAGTTTTCTAGGGATAGAAACTTCCAATTCAAGCTTTTCTTCATAAGATTGCATTAAAGCATCAACGATACGTTTGCTAAAAGCCTTATTTTGACTATAAGCATGCGGAGAATTTAGCACGGATTGCAACAAGGAAATACAATCTATTAAAGAACAATTATCATAACTAAATTCCTTGAAATCCAAAATAGTGGGTTCATTACTATGTAAAGTTTTGACCTGTTCAATCCCATTTTTACCAATTTTTCCATCAAGATCTAAAAACTCCGAATCATTGGGACGCCTTTTAACTAAAGTTGACTCATCTCCAGTCCCATCATTATCAAGATTCATATTGAAAAACAAAGATTTAATAGGAGACACATCAATTACTTTTAGATCTTCATCCTTATTACCTTCTAAATCTTCCGGTTTAGCGGCCATCTTATTGACTAAGGTGGCCTGCTTATCCGAAATTTGGGCTATTAACTTTTCAAGATGAGCAAACTGAGATCTCAAGCCATAAAATTCCTTAGACATATCATCAAGGTCTTTATTCATGTACTCCATAAAGCTTTTTTGTTCTTTAAGCTCGTTTCTAAAGAAATTATTATGCTCAAATTGCAAAGTCATAAAGCTTCTGACGTTGTTTTCAATTTCTTCCAACCTTTTAAGTTAAGGATCAACGTTTTTAGGCAGGGCCATTAGGGCAAACATGCAACAAGAAGCAAGCGAAAAACAAGGGAATGGAAAGAGAGGGCGAATAAAACGGCAAGGGTGAAGCGGGGGAGAGGAAAACGAGAGGCAAATGGCAAATAATGTAATGCGAGGGATAAGAGTTTGTGATGGGTACTTGGTATGTCTTGACTTGCGTGTAGACTCCCAGGCAACGGTGCCAGAAATTGGCTAGTTGACGCGAGATCAAATCTTGACTTGACTTTGCGTAAGCCTCCCCGGCAACGGCGCCAGAAATCTGTCAGGACCGGATTTTCGGATATTAATTTCCCAGAAAACGGCCTTTGTACTTTACCAAGTCTGTCAGGACCGGATTTTCGGGATATTAATTTCCTAGAAAACGGCCTTTGTACTCACCAGCCCCAGGATTACTGTTAGCTGATGAGGCACCAACTTGATACAAGAATTCCAAGCAAAGTACAAAATATGTAGTATAAGACCATTGTGGCCTAGGAGTACAACACTTGGTTTCTAGTGGTTGATGGCGGAAGCGGTTTGTGGTACATCTGCGTCTATGGGACTCCATTTCCCACAAGAACAGCTGACCAGGATAACTCCTATCTTCGCAAGGCTGCTATCGTCATTGCGTAGGTTCCGGGGCTGTCATCGCGATGCTTATCTCCATGCGCGAAATCTGGCCAAGACAATAGCCAGGGACAAGCCAGTGAGTACGTTTGAATGTACTCGCAAACATTATGAACACGGTATAATATAACAAGGGATAATTATGCTCCAAAATATTTAAGATCATAACATCTATCATGAAATAAGGGAAAATCCGTAAATGCACGCATGCGGGAAAAATATGAACATGCAATATGGGGTAGTAATAGAATGCACTGATCGAGTATCTGAAATGACTCCTCGAAAGGGTGCAAATCAATTAGTAATGTCGCAGTCGGGCGTCTGAGCGACACCACATAAAGGGCTTATAAAGGATAATTAAATAACAAGCATGCCGCAGTCGGGCGTCTGAGCGACACCACATAAAGGGCTTATAAAGAATAATTAAATAACAAGCATGCCGCAGTCGGGCGTCTGAGCGACACCACATAAAGGGCTTATAAAGAAAAATTAAATAACAAGCATGCCGCAGTCGGGCGTCTGAGCGACACCACATAAAGGGCTTATAAAGAATAATTAAATAACATGCATGCCGCAGTCGGGCGTCTGAGCGACACCACAGAGAGGGCTTATATAAGAATAATCATAGTGAATATCCAGGAGGTAGAACCGTCCCAAGGATATTCAATAATTCAAATAATGTAAATGGTTAGTCCATAATAATGATAAACATAATCCTCATATGTCACAGGTCATAAACAATATCTAGTCTAGCCGTTTCTCCATCCGAAGGCCGTCACTAACATAATCATAATCCCATGATCTAGTCTAGCCGTTTCTCCATCCGAAAACCGTCACTAGACCCATCTCAGACTGAAGTCCTTACCCATGAACATGGCTATCCAAATAGATATGACCTCTGCAGAGGGTGTACGCCTTACCCATGAGTAACGGATTTATTTAGTCCATCGGGACTAATTCCGCCTACGGCCTTTTAATTGAAAACACGCCTGACCTGCACACACCAGCTTAACTTACCGGTGTCTGGAATCACCCACAACACCTGTCAAGCCAAACTCTAAGTGGGGAGGCTACAACCTCGACGTAGCATGGGATCAAATTTATATCGCGCGCTCTAAGGGGTGCCCCCCTCTCGGTCCCAACCGGAAACACCCATGCCCCCGGACCAGGTGGCATGCCTACCGGATGCATCCGGTATCTTCCACCATGGCCTCTCTGTACGGTGTCTGCTTTGGTAAGGGGTTGACAACTTACTGAACCATACCCTACCTGCGGCAGGGACAAGTGGTAGTACAAAACAAGTAGGGGAAATTACTAATCAAGACTCGACCTACGGCCGACTCAGGAGGTCCAAGTATTCTCCGAATAATTAGCATAACCCAAATATTTCCATTACAGATAAACTCACCACTCATCAAGCCTCACCATGCCATACCGGACATACTCGTCTCAACGAGGAACTAGGGACAAGCTCGTGTCTACCCAAGACCACGACTTTCCCGGCTTCCTTCCGGTATGCATGGAAAGCTCACGAGGATGATCACTAACACCAGTATATCCATTTCTAACAGCAAAGCATCTCCAATATGCACTCATGCGTGTGACTTTACCGTTACATAAAAATAACGTATGCTCCAAGTCAAAGTGGTGTTGTAACCGTATCAAAACACCTCACAAAAATATTATGCCAGAGTTCAGAATGCTTGCCTTCAAGAGTATGCAAGGGGTGCACTCTTTGGAAAGCTTTCCTTTCTCTCCATTTCCTATTTTGAAAAATATTCAAATAACAAATATTTCAAACACAGTGCAAAAAGTTTTCCCAATTATTTTTGAAATAAATCTTAAAATAAACTAGATGAAATTTGAGAGAGGTAGGAAAAAGAATCAACTCATTTGGAGTTTTATTTTAAAAGATGTAGCCAGTCAAAGTTCTGTTTTAAAATAAAACAGAAAAAGGAAACGTTTCGATACAGAATACGCTTTCGAAGCATAGGAGACGTACTCCGGGGTTTTACGCGACCACTTGAACTCGCGGAGGCGGGGCTGGGTCACTGACAGTGGGTCCAGGGGGCCCACTGGTCAGGTTTGACTATTCCCCCCTCTCCCTCCTCTTCTCTGTCCGAACGGGAGCGGAACTCCGGCGATCGCCGTCGACGAACGGCGGCTCCTCGAGGGCACCTGAGGGCAGGGATGGACCCGCCAGACCGGGGCGGCCCTCTCGGTGGTCGTTGGGTCGACGGTGGTGGGAGGAGTCGCCGGCGGCGAGCTCCGCGGCGGAGGGGGCTACGGGAGTGAAGTGGGTTTTGGGCTCCGGTGGTTTCCGATCGAGGCTGAGGCGCTGGGCAGCTCCGCAAGAGCAAGGGGAAGTGAGTGGTGGCGCTGGATGGGCGAGGGAGTGCCCGGTTGCGACGAATGTCACCGGAAGGCAGCGGCGGCCGAACCGGCCGGAGTTGGGGGAGATGGCCTCTTCCGGTCAATCCACGGCTAGGGGAGCACTAGGGGGGAGGCCTGAGTTCGCCTGAGCGCTCGGAGGGGCTCGGGGTCTCCTTTTATAGGCGTTCGAGGCTGATCCCGCGGCGGCCGTGGATAAGAACGCCGGCGACCGTCGCTCTGTAGCCGCAGGGCGACGTGGCGGCGACGAGCGCGTGCCGACGGGCTCCAGGATAAGCTTGAGCTGTTCACAGGGGCAGCTGGCGCGCGCGGGTGGCTTGGGCGGCGCCGTCCATGGCAGGAGCTCACCGTCGACGCTGGCGTGCCGCCAAAGGCCCTGAC
Source organism: Aegilops tauschii subsp. strangulata (assembly GCF_002575655.3). Classification (NCBI taxonomy): domain Eukaryota; kingdom Viridiplantae; phylum Streptophyta; class Magnoliopsida; order Poales; family Poaceae; genus Aegilops; species Aegilops tauschii. Next base: position 176,497,807 of record NC_053039.3, read on the forward strand.
GGCGGCGCTGTAGGGCGCCAGGGGCGGCTTGGCTGGTACTGGCGAGTGGGCGAGGCTAGTGCGCGGCTCTGCAGGCGAGCAAGGGCCAGGGGCAGGACGCGGCGAGGGCGGCAGTGCGACGCGGCGACTCGGTGCACGCGCGTGCAAAACGTGCGCTCTGGGCGCGCCCAGAGCACGCACGGGATGTGTTCGACGAAATGCCAGGGCAGCCTAGAGTGCGAGAGGGAAGCTAGCAATTAACAGGACTTGGTTGGGAGTAGCTAGGGTTTTAGTGGACAAGGTTGCTGGGTCAGTGGATCAAATCCATAATGCAAACTAGAAACTCATGTCAAACTGACTGTGCGCACCAAGTGTTCGACAGAATGCTAAGTGCATCTAGGCAACTCTTGGAGTGGCCAAAAACTCCAGATCAGGGTCTCTCTAGATGTAGGTGATGATGGCAAGATCATTTGGGCAAAACCAGAAACTTGCTGGTGCAAGTTTTGCAAAACTCCAGTTTTGGACAGAAAGAAAAAGGTCTCATTGCATGCACTTAAAATCCTCCAATGGGTCCACTCTCCTGGACTTAAGGGTTTTGTAGGGAGGGCTACAAGCAGGAAAAAACTGACCCAGTTAGGGGGATTGTACATTGAGAGTCCCTCTCCGCGCTTAAGACGAGTAAACTCCTCTTTCTCCCCTTTATACAAGTTGGCCAATATTGTGGCCAGGGTGGCAGGGGTGTCCGGACCCTTCCGCCCGCAGCGTGATGCGTCATCTTCCCCATTGTGGTTCCACATAGGGAGCCCTCTGAATTGGAGTGGCTGAACACCCCGCACTATGGAAGTCGTCATTACCTCGATTAATCTTGCCCATTAATTGTTGGACTTTCGCGCTATCTTCCTCCTCGAGGCTCCGAGGGCGCCAGCTATGGCGTTTCATCAATGGAGCGCTGGAAAATTCGGGAAGGCCCATTCAGACTGGGTCGGGGAGAGCGACATGTTCAATATAAAACCACTCTGAGGGCCACTCTTCGGACACCTTCTTCAGCGTGCCGGACAGGTATTCGGTCCCGGCTATGCGCCATATCTCGGCACCGCCCACCCCGAACACGTATCCCTTTTGGGTGCGAGGGACGAGGCAGAAAAGCTTCCTCCATAACTCGAAATGGGCCTCACAGCCCAGGAATAGCTCGCAAAGAGCGACAAAACCCGCAATGTGCAGGATAGAGGCTGGCGTAAGATTGTGCAATTGGAGGCCGTATTACTCCAGGATACCTTGGAGGAAAGGGTGGATTGGAAATCCGAGGCCTCTTAATAAAAAGGAGACGAAGCACACTCGTTTCCCCTGGTTGGATTGGGGAAATTTTCCGCCAGGGCTTCGCCGGTGAAAGAGGTTAATCCTGGCCGAACAGGAACTAGATCCGCGGGGGGAAGGAATCCCTGCATTTGAAGCTTAACCAGCTGGTCATGGGATACTGAACATCTCCCCCAATCGCCTTTTTTGGAGCCGTGAGGGTGGGAGGAAGAACTGGGAGCGTTAGCCATGTTTGAGTGGTTTCTCCTAGCGAGCTCTAAGGATTTTCCGCCTAGTGTGGGATGGCATCTGAGATCCAATCCCTTTAAATAGACATCTTTCTTATATGGCCAGGGTGTTATGTGCAAAAGATACTCTGACCTTTTGTATTCGCTCGACACGTGGAAGCGGAAGCAACGAAGGTGCAGAAGCCAAAGGGTATGGCATTAAATGAAAAGTTGAGTATAACTCTTTGGGTCAGACGTTTTGAAGTGTTCGGAGAAGGAACCCGCCTTGCAATGCCGAAGACAATCCGCGCGCCGGACACATCGTCATTGAAGCATGGTTCAGGGGCTACTGAGGGAGTCCTGGATTAAGGGGTCCTCGGGCGTCCAGGCTATGTGGTGTGGGCCGGACTAATGGGCCGTGAAGATACAAGATAGAAGACTTCCTCCCTTGTCCGGATGGGACTCTCCTTTGCGTGGAAGGCATGCTTGGCGTTCGGATATTGTAACACCCTGGGAATCATGCTACAGTAACTCCCTGTGATTAAGCTAATCATGTTGCTAAACAGGGCTTGATCACATTTGAATCACCTTCCTTTTCAAACTCCTAGTTCAACTTCAAATGTAATTAAAGTGAAAAATAAAAGTTTTCAAAAACTCAAACAAAAATGTTCAGTGGGAGCCAAATATTACACTGGTAATTATGGTGGAGAAAACTCCTTTTTATAAAATGCCTAAATACTTTAAGTGAAATAAAATAGAAAAGGAAATAAGTAAATAAAAAGAAAACAGAAAACAAAACAGAACAGAAAAAGAAAAAAAAGGAAAAGGCCCTTCCCCCCTCACTGGACCCGTGGCCCAAACTAGGCCTTCCCCCCCCCCCCCACTGACCCCCGGCCCAATCTGGGCCGCGACCCCCGACCCCGGCCCAGCCCACTCTCCCCCTCGCCCCTTCCCTGTTCCCCCGACCGGGGGCGGAACAGTGGCCGTCCCCGCCGCACCCCCTCGCCGGCGACGGGGAGGATAAGGGCGCCAGCTCCCCCGCCTCCTCGGGCCTCTCTCCCACTCGCCCCCGCTCTCCCTCGGCCTCTGCGCCTTCTCCCCCGCCAGATCCCCCTCCCTCTCCCCTCCGTTCCCCTCTGCCCGAGCGCGCTCGCCGCCGTTCACCGTAGTTCCCGCGGCCGCCGTGCCCAGATCGCCCCGACGACGTGCCCGAACGACTCCTCGCCGTCGACTACGCCGACTGCGCCATCGGGAACGAGCCGAGCGCCACTGCATCGACCTCCCCGAGCTCGTCTTCCCCGCACGTCCGCCGTCGATCGTCGCCGACTCCGGCTACCCCGCGCCCTCCCCGAGCTCGCTGCCACTCCCTACGGCTCCACTGTGAGCTCCTCTACCTCCTCCCCCTCTCCGCTAGCTCGCCCGCGCTCCGTAGCTGCTCCCCCACGCGCGCCCGAACGCCGCGCCGCGGAGCTCGCCGCCGGCGGGTCTCCGATGACCAATTGGTCACGGGGTTAAGCCCGTTGCACTCCCCGCCGTACGTAGATGCCCCCCAGCCCATACGCTTGCCCGTTCGCGCGCTCTAGCGTAGCTTCCGTCGGGCACCCGTAGCACCTCGCCGCCGGCGAGCTCGTAGCGGTCGACTCCGGCCGTTCCAGCCCCTCCGACCACCGCCGTTGGACGCGCGACGTCGAGCCGCGTCGAACGCGCCCAGCCACGCCTCCGGAGACCCCCTGTACGCGAAACCCGTACCCCTCCCGAGCCGCGCCGCCGTGCGTCTGGTCGCCGGCGTTGCTCCGGCGCCGGCCGCCGACGTGGCACACCTGGGGCCACCCCCTGGGTCACTGCCAGTGGCCCCCACGGGCCCTAGTTGACTGGGTTGACCCAGTCAACTGCTGACTGGGCAGGCCCAGTCACTGACATGCGGGCCCCGCCGCAATAATTAAAAAAAAGAAAAGAAAAAGAAAATGTTTTATAAATAAAATTAATTAGTTTAAATAATCTCTCACTGACAGGTGGGCCCAGTAGTTAATTAACTAAAAACTAATTAGTTTAATCCTCTGTTAACCCACTGTCTATGACAGGTGGGTCCCCCTTGTCAGTTTGACCAGTCAACCCGGACTGTTGACCGCTGACGTCACTCCTACGTCATGCTGACGTCATATCCCTTTTTCTGTTAATTAAATAATTCCAGAAATTCAAATAAACTTTGAAAATTCATATCTTTTAAACCGTAACTCGGATGAAAATGTTTTCTATATGAAAGTTGCTCAGAACGACGAGACGAATCCGAATACGCAGTCCGTTCATCCACCACACCTCCCTAACCTATCGAACTAGCAACTTTCCCCCTCCGGTCCGTCTGTCCGAAAACGCGAAACATCGGGAATACCTCCCGGATGTTCCCCCCCTTCACCGGTACCACCTACTGTCGCGTTAGGACACCCCTAGCACCGCTCATTGACATGTCACGCATCGTCATGCTTATGTTTGCATTGTATTTACTGTTCTTCCCCCTCTTCTCTCCGGTAGACTACGAGACCGACACTGCTGCTGCCCAGTTCGACTACGGAGTCGACGACCCCTCCTACTTGCCAGAGCAACCAGGCAAGCCCCCCCCCTTGATCACCAGATATCGCCTACTCTACTCTCTACTACTTGCATTAGAGTAGTGAAGCATGTTACTGCTTTCGATGAATCCTATTCTGTTGCATAGCCTGTCATTGTTGCTACAGTTGTTCCCCTTACCTGCTATCCTACTGCTTAGTCTAGGATGCTAGATTTCCATCAGTGGCCCTACATTCTTGTCCGTCTGCTGTGCTATACTATCGGGCCGTGATCACCTGGGCGGTGAACACGGGCATGTACTTATATACTATATACATGACACATGTGATGACTAAAGTCGGGTCGGCTCGTAGGAGTACCCGCAAGTGGATCTTTGTGGCGGAGCGACAGGGCAGGTTGAGACCGCCTAGGTGAGAGGTGGGCCTGGCCCTGGTCGGCGTTCGCGGATACTTAACACGCTTAACGAGATCTTGGTATTTGATCTGAGTCTGGCCATTTGGTCTATACGCACTAACCATCTACGCGGGAGTAGTTATGGGTATCCCGGCGTCGTGGTATCAGCCGAAGCCTTCTTGACGTCAGCGACTGAGTGGCGCGCGCCGGATTGGACTGGAACGCCACTAGGCTAGGTCTGCTTCCGGCCGCGTACGCAACGTGCAGGTGTGCATAGGGCGATGGGCCCAGACCCCTGCGCGCATAGGGTTAGACCGGCGTGCTGACCGCTTTGTTGTGCTTAGGTGGGGCTGCGGCGCGTTGATCTTACGAGGCCGGGCATGACCCAGGAAAGTGTGTCCGGCCAAATGGGATCGAGCGTGTTGGGTTATGTGGTGCACCCCTGCAGGGAAGTTTATCTATTCGAATAGCCGTGTCCCTCGGTAAAAGGACGACCCGGAGTTGTACCTTGAGCTTATGACAACTAGAACTGGATACTGAATAAAATACACCCTTCCCAGTGCCAGATACAACCCGGTGATCGCTCTCTAACAGGGTGACGAGGAGGGGATCGCCGGGTAGGATTATGCTATGCGATGCTACTTGGAGGACTTCAATCTACTCTCTTCTACATGCTGCAAGATGGAGATGTCCAGAAGCGTAGTCTTCGACAGGACTAGCTATCCCCCTCTTATTCCGGCATTCTGCAGTTCAGTCCACTGATATGCCTCTTTACACATATACCCATGCATATGTAGTGTAGCTCCTTGCTTGCGAGTACTTTGGATGAGTACTCACGGTTGCTTTTCTCCCTCTTTTCCCCTTTCTATATCGGATTGTCGCAATCAGATGTTGGAGTTCAGGAGCCAGACGCCACCATCGACGACGACACGTACGACACTGGAGGTGCCTACTACTACGTGCAGGCCGCTGACGACGACCAGGAGTAGTTAGGAGGTCCCAGGCAGGAGGCCTTGCCTTTTCGATCGTTGCTACTTTTGTGTTAGCCTTCTTAAGGCAAACTTGTTTAACTTATGTCTGTACTCAGATATTGTTGCTTCCGCTGACTCGTCTATGATCGAGCACTTGTATTCGAGCCCTCGAGGCCCCTGGCTTGTATTATAATGCTTGTATGACTTATTTATGTTTTAGAGTTGTGTTGTGATATCTTCCCGTGAGTCCCTGATCGTGATCGTACACATTTGCGTGCATGATTAGTGTACGGTCAAATCGGGGGCGTCACAAGTTGGTATCAGAGCCGACTGCCTGTAGGAATCCCCCTTTCCACACTCCTTGGCCGAAGTCGAGTCTAAACATTACAAAACTTTTACTAACATGGCTGTGTGTCTTACGGGCCCACGTCGCCATTGGGTGGTACTAGGATCTTTTACTCCTCGACCTTTACTCTGGGACTCTGAACTCTCTTCTACTCGGGTTAAACGAATTTACTAACTCTAACACTAGGATCCCGTGACCGCGTTCACCCCAAAGATGGATAAGCCATAGTTGTTTCTTAGAATAGTATTTTGAACAATTCACACACTGTCAATTGACTCCTTTGAAACGTCTTTGCTTTCAGATGGAACCCTCGAGGCAGGTCGTGCGCCACACGATGGCCATTGGTGCCTCGGGATCACCTGCGGTGCTAGCTGAGATGATGACCTATCTGGGTTATCGCTGGCACCCTGAGTTCACCGTCTACGAGGAGTTCCAGGACTTTAACCAGGAGCAGTACCGTGCCATCGTCCACCTCTACTCTCGGGAGTACGACTCCACTACTGTGCTGCACACCGCACATGGTGTTGGTGTGACCATCGATATGGCTGTCCACGATGCAGCCTATGCTGCTCTGACACGTCTTCGTGGAGAGTATCAGGAGTTGGACACCTCCCCTTTCAGGCACATTGCTATCGCCTCTGATGTTGGTACGGAGGGATACTATACTGCTGCCTACTCCACTGTCACCCGGGAGCCCTTCTACCATCAGCACCTGGTTCTGCATGCTGATGGGCTGGATCGAGCTAACCGAGCTCTTCGCCACGAGATGTACACCACCCGTCAGCACCTTTACCGTGCTCTGACGCTGCTGCACCCCTTTGTCCGATCTGGACAGGTATCGCGTGCTGCGATCTACCCAGCCAGGACCGTGATGCCCCACGGTGTTGGTTGGCCAGAGGTGGGAGGCTACTCTCCCGCACTTGGTCCTTTTCTGCCACCTGAGCACCGGGCTCTACACCTGAGTATCCGCGGCCCCCAGTCTGCTGACGTGGAGGATTATCCGTTACCTCACTACCAGCTGTCAGGCTACGATTACCTCCACAGTACCTCTTGGGACTGATGTAGGCTTGCTTGTAGTATTAGTTGCAGTCGCCGCGAGCCTGTGTGCCGCCTATGATGTTTTAGTCTATGTACTGAACTCTATGTACTGAACTCTATGCATGGCCCCTTTTGTAAGTTATGCCGACTACTATGTAGTAGCTATCGTGCTCCATTCATTGTGCATGTTTCATCATGAATGATTCTTGTCATTGCAAATTTTCTCAATGCTGAACTACCCCTGTTATATATTAGCAGGATGGTTAGACCAGGTGGTCGTGGTCGTGGTGGCGATGCCCCACCACCACCTGAGTACATGGCTGGTATGATCCAACAGTTTGAACTGAACCGCCAATTCATGGAAAATATGATGGCTCAGTTTCCTCGCCCCAATATGAACCAACAGCCAGCTCAAGTGACTCTTCAAGATTTCATACGCCTCAACCCAACCATCTACCGCAGCTCAACTCAGCCTCTGGATGCTGATGACTGGCTCCGTGACATCACCTATGAGTTGGAGTCTGCTGATGTAGCCCCTGCCAGCTATGTCAATTTTGCTTCCTTCTTCTTGAAGGGACCCGCAGCTCAATGGTGGGACAGCCACAGGCGTACTCTGCCAGCTGGAACAATCATCACCTGGCCAGACTTCCAAGCTGCTTTCCGTGCCCGCTTCATTCCTCAGGGAGTCATGGACCGGAAGAAGCGTGAGTTCCGCAACCTCACCCAAGGCAACAAAACTGTCGAAGCTTATTAGCGGGAGTTTCTGGACTTGTCCCGCTATGCTGAAGAAGACATTGCAACTGATGCACGCAGACAGGAGAAGTTCCGTGATGGCCTTCAAGCTGACATCAAGCTCGCACTTCTAGTGCATGACTTTGCTGATTTCGCCACCTTGGTGAACAAGGCCATCAATGTTGAAACTGGTCTGCAGGAATACCAGAGCTCACACAGGCGCAACCGTGACACGGGCTCATCTTCGGGCCCGCCCTCACAGAAGCGTAAGATATGGATCCCGAACAGCATGTATCGTCCAAATGCTTCTGCCCCAAAGCAGACCTATGCTGCCCCTCGTCTGCCTACACCACCGTCCAGGCAGTCAAGACTTCCAGCTCCACCATCCCAAGCTCCTGTTCCCACTCCGAATAATGGCTTGTGCTTCAGGTGTGGTCAACCAGGGCACCGTGCTAAAGAATGCAACCAGAACCAGAATCAACTGGCCCTTCCAGCAACTGGCCGTGGTAACAATCAGCCCCGCAACAACAATGCTAAGTCTTATGGTCGTGCTCATGCCAACCACGTTGATCTCAACGAAGCTCAAGACCAGCCTGCTACTGTGATGGGTACACTCCTCGTAAATTCAGTACCAGCATCCGTTTTATTTGATACAGGTGCATCGCATTCATTCATGTCAGAAGATTTTGCATACAAGCACGACGTTAAATGCGAGGAGATGAACACCTCTGTATTGGTCAAAACCCCCGTGGGACAGTGTCAAACCTCCTTGGTTGGCATCGATGTCCCCGTGGAAATCGAAGGGCTGGAATTCTATGCCTCTCCCATTATCCTGAAGACGTCTAACATCGACCTCATCTTGGGTATGGATTGGTTGAAAGCGCATACTGCTTCTATAGTTTGCGCCACTAAAACCGTCCATCTGCTACACCCTTCAGATGAAATAGTTGCTTACCAAGCTAATCTGGTGCAAAATGCCGAGGCAAGGCTCTATGCATTGAATGCATTGAACGCTGCACCACTCGAGGGCATTGAAAATATTCCCGTCGTGCGTGAATTCCTCGACGTCTTCCCTGAAGAACTTCCAGGGATTCCCCCTGCTAGAGCTGTCGAATTCATCATCGACTTGAAACCAGGCACCACTCCTATAGCCAAGCGACCCTACAAAATGCCGCCGCATGAACTCCTTGAGCTTAAGGAGGAAATCGACAAATCTCTTCGCAAAGGATTTATTCGCCCAAGTTGCTCTCCTTGGGGAGCACCTTCTCTCTTTGTCAAGAAGAAGGATGGGACAAACCGGTTAGTTCAAGACTACCGTCCTATAAACCAAGCTACCATTCAGAATAAATACCCTCTTCCTCGGATCAATGATCTGTATGATCAACTGGCGGGTTCGTCAGTGTTCTCTAAGCTCGACTTGAGGTTGGGCTACCACCAGATCCGTGTTCGCGAAGAGGATATCCCAAAGACCGCCTTCGTGACTCGCTATGGTTCATACGAGTACACCGTCATGTCTTTCGGTTTAACCAATGCTCCAGCCACCTTCTCTCGTCTGATGAACTACATATTCATGGATTACCTCGACAAGTTCGTCATGGTTTATCTGGATGATATCCTGATATTTTCCAAGAACGAAGAAGAACATGCTGAACATCTTCGTCTTCTGCTGGAAAAGCTACGAGAACATCAACTATATGCCAAGTTCTCTAAATGTGAATTCTGGCTACCCGAAGTAACCTATCTTGGGCATGTCATCTCTAAGGATGGTATTGCCGTCAACCCCGAGCGAGTTCAGGCTATTCTTGATTGGACCCCTCCCAAGAACGTTAAGCAAGTCAGAAGTTTTCTCGGTCTCGCCAGCTATTGCCGTCGATTTGTCGAGAACTTCTCCAAGATCGCCAGGCCTCTGACTAACCTGTTGCATAAGGGCGTCAAGTTCCAATGGACAGACAAATGTCAGGAAAGTTTCCAGGCACTCAAAGACAAGTTGACTTCTGCCCCAGTTCTAGCTCCACCTGATACTAAGAAGGACTTTGTCATTTACTGCGACGCTTCCCGTCAAGGATTAGGCTGTGTCCTAATGCAAGACCGCAAAGTGATTGCTTATGCCTCTCGACAATTGCGCCCTCACGAAGAGAACTACCCAGTTCACGACCTCGAACTTGCTGCCGTCATTCATGCGCTGAAGCAGTGGCGACATTACCTTCTCGGTAATCGTTGCGAGATCTTCACTGACCACCAAAGTCTGAAGTATCTGTTTACTCAGCCAGATCTGAACCTCCGTCAGCAGAGATGGATGGAGCTTGTTGCAGACTTTGACTTGGGTATTTCCTATACGCCAGGCAAGGCTAATGTAATGGCTGATGCCTTGAGCCGCAAGTCTTACTGCAACCACCTCCAGGTTCACAAAGTTCAGCCCTCGCTTGTTGAAGAATTCAGGAAGCTGAACCTCCATATTGTTCCTCCGGGTGCACTCGCTCCCCCTCCTAAGGAGTTCCGCAAGATGAACCTCCACGTTGTTACCCAGGGTTCCCTCAATACCCTAGTTGCTAAACCAGATCTCGAGGACAGCATCAAAAGGCTACAGGGGTATGACTCTGAAGCCCACAAGATTAAGCGCTACCTCGCAGAAGGAAAGCCCTCATTCTTCACCATTTCTGAAGATGGCACCCTATACTTCAAGGGCCGCCTAGTGGTGCCATGTGCAGAGAAAAACCTGGATATGACACAGGAAGTTATGAAAGAAGCTCATGATACGCCTCTTTGTATCCATCCTGGTAGTACAAAGATGTACCAAGATATCCGTCAGAGATTCTGGTGGACTAATATGAAGCAAGACATTGCTCGTTATGTTGCTGAGTGTGACGTTTGCCGTCGTATCAAAGCAGAACATCAAAGGCCTGCTGGAACTCTGCAACCTATCTCTATTCCTGAATGGAAATGGGACCATGTTGAGATGGACTTCGTCACTGGATTTCCCAAATCGCAAAAAGGTAATGATGCTATTCTTGTCGTCATTGACCGGCTTTCCAAAGTTGCACATTTCCTGGCAGTCAAAGAAACGATCACTGCTAGCCAGTTGGCAACGCTCTATATGTCCAGGATTGTTTCACTCCACGGTATTCCATTGGTTATCAGTTCAGACCGTGGCAGCTTATTCACTTCAAGATTCTGGGCAAGTTTCCAAGAAGCTATGGGCACTCATCTGTCATTTAGTACTGCGTTTCATCCTCAATCGCAAGGACAAGTTGAACGCGTCAATCAAGTTCTCGAAGACATGCTTCGAGCTTGCGTTATTTCCTTCGGCAAGAAATGGGAGGAATCTCTCCCGTATGCTGAGTTCTCTTATAATAATAGCTATCAAGCTAGTCTGAAGATGGCCCCCTTCGAAGTGTTATATGGACGAAAGTGCCGAACCCCTCTGAACTGGTCAGAAACTGGGGAACGTCCACTCTTCGGTCCGGATATTATCCAAGATGCCGAAGAACAAGTCCGCATTATTCGCGAGAATCTCAAGACTGCTCAGTCACGTCAGAAGAGTCAGTATGACCGTCATCATAAAGACATGGTCTATCAACCTGGCGAAAAGGCTTATCTTCGAGTCACACCTATGAAGGGTGCTCACCGATTCGGGATCAAGGGCAAACTAGCTCCTCGCTATATTGGCCCATTCACTATTCTCGAAAGGCGTGGAAAAGTGGCATACCAACTGGAACTACCGCCGAACCTTTCTCAGGTTCACGATGTGTTCCATGTGTCATAGCTCCGCCGTTGCTTCAAGGATCCAATCCGAGCTGTGGATCATGAAGTGCTCGAATTGCAGCAAGACCTCTCCTATAAGGAGCATCCGGTCCGCATTCTCGACCAAGCTGAACGCCGCACACGTCAGAAGGCGATCAAGTTTCTCAAAGTCCAGTGGTCGCACCATTCTGAAGATGAGGCCACTTGGGAACGAGAGGATCGTCTGCGCGAAGAATACCCCGCATTGTTTCCTTCTACCTCCTAAATCTCGGGACGAGATTTCTTGTAGTGGAGGAGATTTGTAACACCCTGGGAATCATGCTACAGTAACTCCCTGTGATTAAGCTAATCATGTTGCTAAACAGGGCTTGATCACATTTGAATCACCTTCCTTTTCAAACTCCTAGTTCAACTTCAAATGTAATTAAAGTGAAAAATAAAAGTTTTCAAAAACTCAAACAAAAATGTTCAGTGGGAGCCAAATATTACACTGGTAATTATGGTGGAGAAAACTCCTTTTTATAAAATGCCTAAATACTTTAAGTGAAATAAAATAGAAAAGGAAATAAGTAAATAAAAAGAAAACAGAAAACAAAACAGAACAGAAAAAGAAAAAAAAGGAAAAGGCCCTTCCCCCCTCACTGGACCCGTGGCCCAAACTAGGCCTTCCCCCCCCCCCCACTGACCCCCGGCCCAATCTGGGCCGCGACCCCCGACCCCGGCCCAGCCCACTCTCCCCCTCGCCCCTTCCCTGTTCCCCCGACCGGGGGCGGAACAGTGGCCGTCCCCGCCGCACCCCCTTGCCGGCGACGGGGAGGATAAGGGCGCCAGCTCCCCCGCCTCCTCGGGCCTCTCTCCCACTCGCCCCCGCTCTCCCTCGGCCTCTGCGCCTTCTCCCCCGCCAGATCCCCCTCCCTCTCCCCTCCGTTCCCCTCTGCCCGAGCGCGCTCGCCGCCGTTCACCGTAGTTCCCGCGGCCACCGTGCCCAGATCGCCCTGACGACGTGCCCGAACGACTCCCCGCCGTCGACTACGCCGACTGCGCCATCGGGAACGAGCCGAGCGCCACTGCATCGACCTCCCCGAGCTCGTCTTCCCCGCACGTCCGCCGTCGATCGTCGCCGACTCCGGCTACCCCGCGCCCTCCCCGAGCTCGCTGCCACTCCCTACGGCTCCACTGTGAGCTCCTCTACCTCCTCCCCCTCTCCGCTAGCTCGCCCGCGCTCCGTAGCTGCTCCCCCACGCGCGCCCGAACGCCGCGCCGCGGAGCTCGCCGCCGGCGGGTCTCCGGTGACCAATTGGTCACGGGGTTAAGCCCGTTGCACTCCCCGCCGTACGTAGATGCCCCCCAGCCCATACGCTTGCCCGTTCGCGCGCTCTAGCGTAGCTTCCGTCGGGCACCCGTAGCACCTCGCCGCCGGCGAGCTCGTAGCGGTCGAATCCGGCCGTTCCAGCCCCTCCGACCACCGCCGTTGGACGCGCGACGTCGAGCCGCGTCGAACGCGCCCAGCCACGCCTCCGGAGACCCCCTGTACGCGAAACCCGTACCCCTCCCGAGCCGCGCCGCCGTGCGTCTGGTCGCCGGCGTTGCTCCGGCGCCGGCCGCCGACGTGGCACACCTGGGGCCACCCCCTGGGTCACTGCCAGTGGCCCCCACGGGCCCTAGTTGACTGGGTTGACCCAGTCAACTGCTGACTGGGCAGGCCCAGTCACTGACATGCGGGCCCCGCCGCAATAATTAAAAAAAAGAAAAGAAAAAGAAAATGTTTTATAAATAAAATTAATTAGTTTAAATAATCTCTCACTGACAGGTGGGCCCAGTAGTTAATTAACTAAAAACTAATTAGTTTAATCCTCTGTTAACCCACTGTCTATGACAGGTGGGTCCCCCTTGTCAGTTTGACCAGTCAACCCGGACTGTTGACCGCTGACGTCACTCCTACGTCATGCTGACGTCATATCCCTTTTTCTGTTAATTAAATAATTCCAGAAATTCAAATAAACTTTGAAAATTCATATCTTTTAAACCGTAACTCGGATGAAAATGTTTTCTATATGAAAGTTGCTCAGAACGACGAGACGAATCCGAATACGCAGTCCGTTCATCCACCACACCTCCCTAACCTATCGAACTAGCAACTTTCCCCCTCCGGTCCGTCTGTCCGAAAACGCGAAACATCGGGAATACCTCCCGGATGTTCCCCCCCTTCACCGGTACCACCTACTGTCGCGTTAGGACACCCCTAGCACCGCTCATTGACATGTCACGCATCGTCATGCTTATGTTTGCATTGTATTTACTGTTCTTCCCCCTCTTCTCTCCGGTAGACTACGAGACCGACACTGCTGCTGCCCAGTTCGACTACGGAGTCGACGACCCCTCCTACTTGCCAGAGCAACCAGGCAAGCCCCCCCCCTTGATCACCAGATATCGCCTACTCTACTCTCTACTACTTGCATTAGAGTAGTGAAGCATGTTACTGCTTTCGATGAATCCTATTCTGTTGCATAGCCTGTCATTGTTGCTACAGTTGTTCCCCTTACCTGCTATCCTACTGCTTAGTCTAGGATGCTAGATTTCCATCAGTGGCCCTACATTCTTGTCCGTCTGCTGTGCTATACTATCGGGCCGTGATCACCTGGGCGGTGAACACGGGCATGTACTTATATACTATATACATGACACATGTGATGACTAAAGTCGGGTCGGCTCGTAGGAGTACCCGCAAGTGGATCTTTGTGGCGGAGCGACAGGGCAGGTTGAGACCGCCTAGGTGAGAGGTGGGCCTGGCCCTGGTCGGCGTTCGCGGATACTTAACACGCTTAACGAGATCTTGGTATTTGATCTGAGTCTGGCCATTTGGTCTATACGCACTAACCATCTACGCCGGAGTAGTTATGGGTATCCCGGCGTCGTGGTATCAGCCGAAGCCTTCTTGACGTCAGCGACTGAGTGGCGCGCGCCGGATTGGACTGGAACGCCACTAGGCTAGGTCTGCTTCCGGCCGCGTACGCAACGTGCAGGTGTGCATAGGGCGATGGGCCCAGACCCCTGCGCGCATAGGGTTAGACCGGCGTGCTGACCGCTCTGTTGTGCTTAGGTGGGGCTGCGAAGCGTTGATCTTACGAGGCCGGGCATGACCCAGGAAAGTGTGTCCGGCCAAATGGGATCGAGCGTGTTGGGTTATGTGGTGCACCCCTGCAGGGAAGTTTATCTATTCGAATAGCCGTGTCCCTCGGTAAAAGGACGACCCGGAGTTGTACCTTGAGCTTATGACAACTAGAACTGGATACGGAATAAAATACACCCTTCCCAGTGCCAGATACAACCCGGTGATCGCTCTCTAACAGGGTGACGAGGAGGGGATCGCCGGGTAGGATTATGCTATGCGATGCTACTTGGAGGACTTCAATCTACTCTCTTCTACATGCTGCAAGATGGAGATGTCCAGAAGCGTAGTCTTCGACAGGACTAGCTATCCCCCTCTTATTCCGGCATTCTGCAGTTCAGTCCACTGATATGCCTCTTTACACATATACCCATGCATATGTAGTGTAGCTCCTTGCTTGCGAGTACTTTGGATGAGTACTCACGGTTGCTTTTCTCCCTCTTTTCCCCTTTCTATATCGGATTGTCGCAATCAGATGTTGGAGTTCAGGAGCCAGACGCCACCGTCGACGACGACACCTACGACACTGGAGGTGCCTACTACTACGTGCAGGCCGCTGACGACGACCAGGAGTAGTTAGGAGGTCCCAGGCAGGAGGCCTTGCCTTTTCGATCGTTGCTACTTTTGTGTTAGCCTTCTTAAGGCAAACTTGTTTAACTTATGTCTGTACTCAGATATTGTTGCTTCCGCTGACTCGTCTATGATCGAGCACTTGTATTCGAGCCCTCGAGGCCCCTGGCTTGTATTATAATGCTTGTATGACTTATTTATGTTTTAGAGTTGTGTTGTGATATCTTCCCGTGAGTCCCTGATCGTGATCGTACACATTTGCGTGCATGATTAGTGTACGGTCAAATCGGGGGCGTCACAGATATGAAGATTCCTTTCTCTATAAACCGACTCTATACAACCCTAGGTCCCTTCGGTGTCTATATAAACCGGAGGGTTTAGTCCGTAGAGGCAATCATAATCATACAAGTTAGACATCTAGGGTTTACCATTACGATCTCGAGGTAGATCAACTGTTGTAAACCCCATATTCATCCAAGATAATCAAGAAGGAAGTAGGGTATTACCTCCATCGAGAGGGCCCGAACCTGGGTAAACATCGTGTCCCTGTCTCCTGTTACCTTCGATCCTCTCACGCACAGTTTAGGACCCCCTACTCGAGATCCGCCAGTTTTGACACCGACATTGGTGCTTTCATTGAGAGTTCCTCTGTGGCATCGACAACAGGATTGACGGCTCGCCTTGTTATCAAGGACTGTATCACTTCCAGAGAAGCCCTGGCCTCAGGCCAAACCCTCCGGCTAGGCAGCTTTACCATGGCCGCCCGTTCGGCCTTTAAGCCGATGATGACTTCCCAAGTCATCGAAAATCGCCTCCATGTTGACCCCGAATACTCCAAACGGATGGATCCGGCGGAATTTTCGTCTTTAAACGAACTCCTGGATCGTATTGCCGCCCTGCGGGTCGCTTCAGACTATGATCGGATTGGGCGTAAACCCGATCAGAGAGAAATCAAATCCCCGCCGGTCACCCATCAGATAGCGGTCGTAGAGGAGCAAAACAACAACTCTTCCCCTATGCTGAAAACAAGCTACGTTCGGATTTCCGATCTCGGAGAGCCGGATACCCGTCTGCGGGGTTACACTCCCAGTCCTCCGAACTTAGAACCGGGCGTTGAGCCTAAAGAATCATCGGACACCCCGGAGCCCGAACTAATAAATTCGGAAGTTTCTCAAACTCCGGACTCCACATCGGGCCAGGGTTCGGATTTACCGCTACCCACCCACCACAAGCAATATTCGCCAAGCAATCCCGGTCCCCCGGATATATGCGACCTCATGTACATACGGCAACAGTCTCAGGAAGCAGTCCATCACTTCTGGGCCAGATTCCTCCTTGTCAAGGACAAGATTGAAGATTGCCGTGACGAGGACGCGATTTCAGTATTCTGCAATAATTGCACGGACGAAGGAATCCTCAACGCCCTCAACCGCTGTCGTGTACTACACTTTGCTGACTTGGAAACAATAGTACAGAAGTACTTCTCAATGGAAAGCGCCTGGAAAACTCAGACATCTCGCTGGGAACCACCGGCCTCCATGCCACCTCCCTGGCGGGCAAAAAGGATGCACCCTCGCGGGGCACCCGACCCCGTAGGCAAGAAAATTAAACCCATTACGGGATGGGGAACCGTTCTTGAGGGATGGCTCGATAAGCCATGCAAGATACACACGACTCCGAATTCCGAACCAACCCACAACTTTAGAGCATGTTGGATACTCCGGCAAGTGGCCAAGAGCGTCGAGGATATCCTCACCAAAAATACCTCAGAGCAGTACTGTCCGGAAGACGACGACCTCAGAGTATTGACGATCTTCGAGACTTTCGCTTCAAAACAATCGGCGCAAGAGGGCACTCCGTGACCTCACCGAAGTCTCCCAAGTCACAACAATAAATCCCTGGAACGATACGACCACAACTTTTAATGACGATGATGAACCTAAATCCCGGTCAGTCCGGGCACCAGCCGCCTTGGTCCTTAATCCGATTGTGGATGGCTATCGGCTCACTAAAGTGCTCATGGACGGCGGCAGCGGGCTGAACCTCATCTACGAGGACACGCTCAATAAAATGCAAATAGACAGAACCCACATCGAGCAAAGTAATACGACTTTTCGAGGAATCATTCCCAGTCGGGAAGCAAGATGCGCAGGAAAAATTAAACTCAACGTGGTATTCGGCATGCCGGAGAACTATTGGTCCGAAGAGATAACCTTCCAAGTGGCCCCTTTCAACAGTGGGTATCACGCCCTGTTGGGGCGAGATGCATTCACGCGCTTTCAAGCCATACCTCATTACGGGTATACGAAGCTCAAGATGTCTGGGCCCAATGGTATTATCACTCTCGCCAGTGATCCGGACATAGCACTCCGCGCCGAAAACAAAACCGCACCCCTGGCCCTCGAGGCACTATCCGAGGCCCTTGCAGCCGAAGAATTAACCGCACTACACTTCACGGTGGATAGGGGCGACGTAATCCTCGATAAGCGGCCCAAATCCACCTCCCTCAAACCAGCAGACGAAATAGTCAAATTTCAAGTTCACCCGACGGACGCGGCAACGGCCGGACTGGAAGAAATAAAAGCTCTTTTAGCGAGCAACCCAATCCTGGCCGCGCCGAACGTCGGCGAACCTATGTTATTATACATCTCCGCAACACACCAGGTGGTGAGTGTAGTGCTCATCTCGAATCAGGTATACTATGTATCCACTGTCCTCACAGCATGCAAATCCTGGTGCCCTCATTACCAAAAGATAGCATACGCGGTCTTCATGGCATCCCTGAAGCTACGACACTACTTTCAAGAGTGCTCGATCACGGTGGCTTTCGAAGTACCACTCAATGACATAATAAACAACCGCGACGCTACAGGCCGGATTGCCAAGTGGGCCATTGAGCTCTTGCCATTCGACATAACATACAAACCACACCGAGCCATTAAATCCCAAGTATTGGCCGACTTCGTCGCCGAATGGCCAGAGCCCGAACTCCCTAAAGAGTACGACACATATTCCAACTGGGTCATGCACTTCGATGGCTCTAAAATGCTTGCCGGTTTAGGAGCGGGCGTTGTCTTAACGTCCCCCACAGGAGACACGGTCCAGTACGTACTCCAAATATTATACACAGACTCCAATAACGCAGCCGAATACGACGCCTTATTGCACGGTCTTCGGATGGTTGTCTCCATGGGCATACAACGCCTGGAGGTACGCGGGGATTCAAATCTCGCAATGTCCCAAATAAATGGAGACTTCGACGCCAAAGATCCGAAGATGGCGGCCTATCATAACGCCGTACTCAAAATATCAGCTTGGTTCGAGGGTCTCGAGTTTCATCATGTGGCTCGAGAAAGTAATAAAGCGACGGATGTCCGTGCTCGCATGGGTACCAAGCGTGACCCTGTCCCACCTAACATCTTTTTGGAAAGGCTCTTCAAGCCATTCGTGGTGTGGCAGGATGAGAGCGGCAACACTAGTCCGGATCCGATTATACCCCCAGATTCCGAACACAATACCGATATCATCGGGGGCTCAGCCACCGAAATAACACCATCGGCCCATCTAATAATGGCAGTAATTGCCCCATGGACCGAACCCTTCTTGGCCTACCTTAATAGGCGAGAACTCCCTGAGGATCAGAATGAGGCTTGATGCATCGTTCGGCGTTGAAAATCCTACAAGGTTCATGAAGGAGAGCTCTTCAAGAAGAGCGCTACCAGAATACTTCAAAGATGTATCTCCGAAGAAGAAGGACCGCAGCTCCTGGCCGAAATCCATGCTGGTCTCAGCGGTCACCACGCCGCGGCACGAGCTCTTGTAAGTAAAGCCTTTTGTACCGGTTTCTTCTGGCCGACGGCCTGAGCAGATGCACAGGACCTTGTCCAACATTGTGTGGGATGCCAGCTTTTCGCCAATCAAAGCCATATGCCGCCTACAGCCCTACAAACAATCCCCATTACTTGGCCTTTCGCGGTCTGGGGGCTGGATATGGTCGGACCCCTTAAAGGGGGAAGCCATAAGAAAAAATATCTGCTACTCATGGTAGATAAATGCACTAAGTGGATAGAGGCCAAACCAGTTAAAACGGCCAAAGCCGGACCAGTGATAGACTTTATATCCGGTGTTGTACACCGTTATGGTGTCCCACACAACATCATCACCGATAACGGCTCCAACTTTACAGCCGATGAAGTGAAAACATGGTGTGCTAACTTGGGCATCAAGCTCGATTATGCCTCCGTTTATCACCCCCAAACAAACGGTCAAGTCGAACGAGCTAATGGTCTTATCATGAGCGGCATTAAGCCCAGACTAGTACGGTCTCTAAAAGAATCAGACAAACACTGGATCGAGGAGCTCGACTCCGTACTCTAGGGGCTGCGGACCACGCCCAATTGCACTACCGGTTACACACCATTCTTCATGGTGTACTGCGCGGAGGCTGTTTTTCCCCGCGACTTCATTCATGACTCACCTCGAGTGCGCATGTACGAAGAGAGAGAAGCCGAGCTGGATCGTAGGACAGTCTAGATGCCCTGGAGGAGGAGCGCGATGTTGCAAAAGCCCGTTCCGCATTCTATCAACAGCAAGCTCGCAGATACCAAAGCAGGGAAGTGCGGGCCAAGACTTATAATGTTGGTGAACTCGTTCTACGCTTTCCAGAAAAGAAAAAGGACAAACTCAAGCCCAAGTGGGAAGGTCCCTTCATTATAGATGAAGTTCTCACTGGAGGCGCGTATCGCCTGCGTGATGCATCAGATAATCGCTTAGAGCCGAACCCATGGAATGCCGCCAGACTCCAAAGATTCTACACCTAGAGCCGGACTTATTGTTCGTTTTCTTTTTCTCCTTTTTTCCATTTTCTCTCTCTTTAATTTTTTTCCTTAGCTTTATAGCTCTTTCGCAGCTAGACCGCACACTTATGAGGTACACATACTTAAATGTACACGCCCATAATACCTGGGGGCTTCTTTTACAGAAGCTTATTATCATTGTCCGAGCATCAAGCTCACCACATATGTGTCCTTTTCTCATATATACCTTTTCTTGTCCATTATATGCACCTTTATGACTTAAGTTTTTGCCATGCTGGGTTGCCTGGCTCCTGTGCTTATGCCCTACGTTCCCGTTTGTTTGGCTAGGGCATAAAGGGAGCACCTCTGTGATTGTTACAGCCGGGTCATCCGGACTTGTACCTCAGACTGGGTGGAGCGGAAAGCTAGCATTCTTAGGGGAATAATCAGTTGGCGGACTAAAGACGTTTTCCCCTCGTTACACTATGAAACCCAGATAATATGTACACTGCGATTTGCCGAATCACAGTTTGGGCATGCATACTAACGCATGTTCACCCAGGGAAGGGAACCCTTAACGGAACTATTCTCTTTAGAAGATGTTTCTTACAATCAATACGTAATATAACATAGCTAGCCGAATACAACTTGTCTGTTCAAGCAACTATGACCCCTACGCCTGGTTTCCACGCATGCCCCGGTATTTATCGCTGGTCCGGTATTCGGAAACACTCCGCACCTTCGGGTCCGGAGGTTGAAGCGAAAAGGTCTGCCATGACAATCGTTTTACAATTCGGCTAGGGACAAATTTGTCAATTGAAGTACATAGTCACTTGGACTCAAAAACTTCTTCCTCTATACCATCTAACAGGCTGTCTAGCTTACAATCCTGTTGTGAAAACTTGGCGGCTATCTTTACTTGGTCATATACCAAGCTCACTGGAATCTCTTGTCCATCTGACCCTCGAGGTCCGACCCAGGCCATATGATTCGGATCGAGTCCGGTGTACCGCGTTTTCACCATGGCCCAGGCCTCTCGCGCGCCTTCCCCGCAAGCCGATATCTTCCATAATCTAAAGCGGCGCCGAGCTCCCTTGAATAGCTTCACAAGCTCCTCCATACTTTCTGGAGGAGATGCGGATCGCCATAAAGCCTTGGCAACACTCTGCATCGCTCTCCGAGCTCGTTCGTGCACTTGGGACAGCTCTTGCAGCAGATCGCCTTGAGATCCGGACATTTCCTCTTCGGGCCGGCCAGTCAGCTTAACTGCAGACATAAATCTGTTAACTTATTTCTTTGCCGCACTACATGAAGATAAGTTCAAAAGCATACTGAATATGCCGCCCCGTAGCCTCCTGTTCTCTTTTACGGCGTCCGCTAGCTGGGCTCGCACGTCTTTTAGCTATTCGCCCAGCTGGGTGTTGGAATCCTGCAGCTTGTTCTTATCATCCCTGGTCCGTGTCAACACACGTTCGCCAGCGGCTAGTTGCTTTTTGGCCTGATGCTTACCCGCCTGCGCGACCTTCAGTTCCTCTTTCGGTTGATCTAACGATCCAGCCATGGGAAATACAACAGTATTAACATTACTGGTATATGATTATATTTTTCTGGATGAAGGAGAACATTACCAGGCGGCGCCTCCCTGGATTTCTCCAGTTCGGCGGTAACAATAGCTAGCTGGGTCCGACACTCTTCTAGCTCATGAGACAGCATGTTGTTCTTCTCTATGAGTGCTTGATTACACAATGATCCTTAAATCAGTTGCTTCAACTGCTTCAAGTCTCGGGGGCTACTGGTATATGGTTACCAGATCAGTACAATGTGTACTTACCTGCATATCTTTCAAATGCTGGTCAGTGGCTCTGGCAAGCCCATCCCGAGGAGCTCGGATGTACGCATCAGCAGAACTGAAGGCAATGAATGCTTCTTTAGTAAAGATGGGGTCGCGAAGAGCGGCCCTCCGTCGCCGATGATTCATGGCGCTCTCTACTTCAGAGTTCGTGATTGATACATTATCCGAATCCTCTGAAGGAGGACAATCCGGCGTCGCTCCCGTGTCAGCCCCCTCCCTAGAGGCAGGGTCTGGAACCTGATTGGTGGAGGCGCGACCGGCAGGATCCCCAGACATAGGCCGACGAACACTCTTCCTGATAAAACACAACGGACAATGTCACAGTTCGATGTGACTGCCAGGGGGCATATTTAAAGCCATACGTCTTTGATGAAGGCTCAGCCGTGTTGTCATTTGCCTTCCTCTTCGAAGACCCACCTGGCGTAGGCGCCGCTCTCTTATGAGATGCCTCTGGTGCAGCATGACGCGTCGAGCACCTCCCCTTTGGAGCACGAGACAGTGCGGTGGGTGAGGCATAATGAGGAAGTTCTTTCAAAGGAGATGTCTCCTGACTACTTACATATGAGGCAGGAAGGAGGCTAGGATAATCGGCTATGATGGCCACTTTTGTGCCATCATAGCTCGCCTGGTAGAAGACTCCCTCCTTGAGCTCTACAAATATGTCCGGATCCTCTTCAAATCCGGGATTGAGGTGCTGGTTATGGTCCTCCGGCTGTGGAGCGGGGCTATAAATCCCCGCGATAACCTTCCGCCATTCCTATTAAAAATGGACGGGTTAATGCCAATTAAACATGACTCAGGGAGAGGATTGAGTAAGATGGTGGGATTAAAACTCACCCAGTTAGGGGGATTGTATATTGAGAGTCCCTCTCCGCGCTTAAGACGAGTAAACTCCTCTTTCTCCCCTTTATACAAGTCGGCCAATATTGTGGCCAGGGTGGCAGGGGTGTCCGGACCCTTCCGCCCGCAGCGTGATGCGTCATCTTCCCCATTGTGGTGCCACATAGGGAGCCCTCTGAATTGGAGTGGCTGAACACCCCGCACTATGGAAGTCGTCATTACCTCGATTAATCTTGCCCATTAATTGTTGGACTTTCGCGCTATCTTCCTCCTCGAGGCTCCGAGGGCACCAGCTGCGGCGTTTCATCAATGGAGCGCTGGAAAATTCGGGAAGGCCCATTCAGACTGGGTCGGGGAGAGAGACATCTTCAATATAAAACCACTCCGAGGGCCACTCTTCGGACACCTTCTTCAGCGTGCCGGACAGGTATCCGGTCCCGGCTATGCGCCATATCTCGGCACCGCCCACCCCGAACACGTATCCCTTTTGGGTGCGAGGGACGAGGCAGAAAAGCTTCCTCCATAACTCGAAATGGGCCTCACAGCCTAGGAATAGCTCGCAAAGAGCGACAAAACCCACAATGTGCAGGATAGAGGCTGGCGTAAGATTGTGCAATTGGAGGCTATATTACTCCAGGATACCTTGGAGGAAAGGGTGGATTGGAAATCCGAGGCCTCTTAATAAAAAGGAGACGAAGCACACTCGTTTCCCCTGGTTGGATTGGGGAAATTTTCTGCCAGGGCTTCGCCGGTGAAAGAGGTTAATCCTGGCCGAACAGGAACTAGATCCGCGGGGGGAAGGAATCCCTGCATTTGAAGCTTAACCAGCTGGTCATGGGATACTGAACAGCTCCCCCAATCGCCTTTTTTGGAGCCATGAGGGTGGGAGGAAGAACTGGGAGCGTTAGCCATGTTTGAGTGGTTTCTCCTAGCGAGCTCTAAGTATTTTCCGCCAGGTGTGGGATGGCATCTGAGATCCAATTCCATTAAATAGACGCCTTTCTTATATGGCCAGGGTGTTATGTGCAAAATGTACTCTAACCTTTTGTATTCGCTCGACACGTGGAAGCGGAAGCAACGAAGGTGCAGAAGCCAAAGGGTATGACATTAAATGAAAAGCCGAGTATAAATCTTTGGGTTAGACGTTTTGAAGTGTTCGGAGAAGGAACCCGCCTTGCAATGCCGAAGACAATCTGCGCGCCGGACACATCGTCATTGAAGCCTGGTTCGGGGGCTACTGAGGGAGTCCTAGATTAAGGGGTCCTTGGGCGTCCGGGCTATGTGGTGTGGGCCGGACTAATGGGCCGTGAAGATACAAGAGAGAAGACTTCCTCCCATTTCCAGATGGGACTCTCCTTTGCGTGGAAGGCAAGCTTGCCGTTCGGATACGAAGATTCCTTTCTCTATAAACCGACTCTGTACAACCCTAGGACCTCCGGTGTCTATATAAACATGAGGGTTTAGTCTGTAGAGGCAATCATAATCATACAGGCTGGACATATAGGGTTTAGCCATTACGATCTCGAGGTAGATCAACTCTTGTAAACCCCATATTCATCCAAGATAATCAAGCAGGAAGTAGGGTATTACCTCCATAGAGAGGGCCCGAACCTGGGTAAACATTGTGTCCCTGTCTCCTGTTACCTTTGATCCTTTGACGCACAGTTCGGGACCCCCTACCCGAGATCCGCCAGTTTTGACACCGACAAGGGTCACTGGCTCCTGCCCCAGGTGTATTGAAAAGGTCCCTAGCCTCAAACTCTGTAGGTAGACGAGTCTGGTGCCTCCTCCTCATGACGACGTTTTAAGCGTTCTAGTCCAAGGTGAGTCGGAACGACTCTGCTTGAATCTGTTGTGTTGCAGTGTCTAAAGCGGCTCGTTCTGTAGCCATCCTAGCATTCTCAGCATTAAACTCCTCCTTGGCTTGAGCTATCTTATCTCACAGTTTGGCAACATCCACCTTATGATGTGCCTGATTTTCTGGTGTCACCTCTGCAGTCAATAAGGTCGCCAAAGCCTCCAAGAGCTCAGATAACACTTGAGCCGGCGGGCGTGCAGAGCCGCTCGCCCCGGCCGTCGCTGCAGCCGTTGAACTGGAAGTCATAGCCGCAGCAGTTGTCGAATTGATCATCGGTTGTGTGTCGGCCATGAAGATTGCAACCCTGTTCGGCGGCTCATAGGAGTCCGGAATACTGTCACCATCGGAACAACCCCCAAGCCTGCCGTCTTGCAGTTGATACATTGAATCGGTCTGATCAGTTGAAGACTCACCATCAGAATAGGTTACCGTCTCTCCCCTGGACACAGATCCTTCCTCAAGATCCGCACCATGGATGAAACCAACAAAAGTGTGCTTCACGGTGGTTTGAACCTTGGCAGGTCGTGCGCGCTGAGTCGTCTCGATGATGTCGGTGCAGGTGTCTGGCTCAGGCTTTGACTCACCCATTTTGCCTATGAGGATGTGGATTCCGCCGAAGGGGACCCGGTCCCCGTACTCGATCGAGACGGCTTCTGGGCCCAGCCAACGTCGTCGATGTAGAGCTTGCCGCGGCGGCTCTTAGTCATCCGACCAATAGCGTATCCCTTGATCCCTGCAAAGTTGCCCTTCAAGAACTCAAAACCACCGTGCGCTGGCCCCACAGTGGGCGTTAACTATCATGGACTTAACACGATAGATGCCCTAGCAAAAGGACTTAGGTGCGGAGCCATCGCAGCTAGGTTAGCTTGAAGGGGTTAAACGGGACAATGGACACAGAGAGTTTACCCAGGTTCGGCCCCTCTCAACAAAGTAAAAGCCTACTCCTGCTTTAGGTTGTATTTCTTGGGTTTCGATTACCAAGGAGCGAATACGCTTGACCTAGATCTCGATAAGTTGTTTTCTTGAGTTAACCTGCCGCCGGGTCACCCCTTTATATACAGGTAGATGCCCGGCGGCTTATAGAGTCCGGCCGGCCCACACAAACGTGACCGGCTCGGTTTCTACTAAGCTTGCCTTACAGTACAAGTTTAAACATATGGCGGCTCATCCCTTTAGGCCCTAAGTCACCTCTGGGTCCTTGGCTTTCAATAAGCCTGCTTCATGAACCACCATCTTCCTATCTTCTTGGGCCTCGTCGGGCTTCTTCATCTTTAAGCCGCCAGCAGCATGACCCGGCCCCTCCTGGGCGGGTCATATCCAATAGTCATATCCCCAACAAAGGTCTTGATGTTTCAACACCAACAAGATGAAGACCAAAGGTGTCACATCTTCACCACCAAGGCCGGCATCAACGAGCGCTCCGTGAAAGTCATCATCGACGGAGGGAGTGGCCATAACTTGGCAAGTGAAGAGCTATGTTGCAAGCTACAATTGGTCAAGAAGAAGCACCCTCGCCCCTACAAGGTTCAATGGCTAAGCGACTCCGGCACAATTCAAGTGGAGCACACCGTGCACGTTTGTTTCAAGATCGGCGCCTACGAGGACACCGTTGAGTCTGACGTGGTTCCTATGTCCGTGTGCCATCTTCTCTTGGGAAGACCTTGGCAATTCCACCGCGGCGTCATCTACAGTGGGAGAACAAACCACTATAGTTTCAAGATGAAAGGAACATAGTACGTGCTATGACCTATGTCTCCAAGCCAAGTGATCATCGACAAGGAAGCATCCACACATCAAGGAGAGACTAGTGAGCGAGTGAATCACCACAAAGAGAGTGAGTGCCACAAGCCAAAATTGAGCGACTCTTCGCCACGAGAGAAAAACTTAATCCTACTTGCCACAAAAAAGATGAGAGAAGTGTGTGAGAACCCATCGAATGTAATCCACTATGTCCTACTATGCAAAGATGAGGTGGCAAAGACTAACACTCCTAATCCTCTTCCTGTAGTGTTGTCTAATTTGTTGATGGAATTCGAGGATGTCTTCCCCGATGATCTACCTCCCGGTCTTCCTCCTCTACGTTGCATCGAACATTGGATCGACCTCATCCCCGGCGCACCCCTTCCTAACAAGGCACCATACCGCGTCAACCCCGAAGAAACTAAAGAAATACAAAGGCAAGTCCAAAATCTCATAGACCATGGACATGTGCGGGAAAGTTTGAGTCCTTGTGCCGTACCGATCATTCTTGTGCCAAAAAGAGACGGTAGCTTTTGCATGTCTTCCGATTGTAGACCTATTAATGCTATCACCGTTCGCTATAGGCATCCCATTCCACGCCTCGATGATATGTTAGATGAGCTTAACGGTGCCATGATAATCCCCAAGTGCTGGGAATCATCGTAGCAATTCCCAATGGTGGAAGTGATAAGTATGGAGTGTCGAACCCACAAGGAGCTAAAGGTAAGATCAATATTCTCTCAAGTCCTACCTGCCACTGATACGACTCTACGTACACCGAACGTTTGCTTCCAACTAGAAACGAGAAATAAAACTACGTTGTGGGTATGAAGAGGATAACTTTGCATGATATCAGAGAGCTAAAATATAAAAGTAGGTGCTGTTATCATAAAGTTAGAATATATTACTAAATATTATAAATAGCGAGTGTGGAATAATGATGGATTGGTGTGCGGAATTGTCCTGGGCAATTGTTAACAAGACCGGTAGTCGTCATTGCAATTTCATATGAGGGAGAGGCATAACCTAACATACTTTCTCTTCTTGGATCATATGCACTTATGATTGGAACTCTAGCAAGCATCCGCAACTACTAAAGATCATTAAGGTAAAGCCCAACCATAGCATTAAAGCATCAAGTCCCCTTTATCCCATACGCAACAACGCCCTCACTCGGGTTTATGCTTCTGTCACTCAAGCAACCCACTATAAGCGAATCATGAACGTATTGCAACACCCTGCAGCGGGAACCCCTCACGCTTGCGCGACACGGAGGGCACAATAGGACAACACAAAAATAAAACATACAACTCATACCAATCTATATCATCAATCAACCCAAAGACAAAGGATATCTACTCAAAACATCATAGGATGGCAACTGATACGTCCATTTTGCATCATGCTTTTATATCGACATTTATTGCATTATGGGCTGTTATTACACATTATGTCACAATACTTATGCCTATTCTCTCTTATTTTACAAGGTTTACATAAGGAGGGAGAATGCCGGCAGTTGGAATTCTGGGCTGGAACAGGAGCAAATATTAGAGACCTATTCTGCACAAATTTATATAGTGTGCTGAAATTCTTGAAACTCCACGAAAGTTATTTTTGGAAATAATAAAAAATATTGAGCGGAAGAAATACATCAGGGGGGCCTCCACCTGGCCACGAGGGTGGGGCCGTGCCCCCTACCTCGTGGGCCCCCTGTTGGCCCTCCCGTGCACATCTTCTGCTATATGAAGTCTTTCGCCCGAAGAAAAATCATAAGCAAGCTTTCGGGACGAGACTCCGCCGCCACGAGGCGGAACCTTGGCGAAACCAATCTAGGGCTCCGGCAGAGCTGTTCTGCTGGGGACACTTCCCTCCGAGAGGGGGAAATCATCACCATCGTCATCACCAACGCTCCTCTCATCGGGAGAGGGCAATCTCCATCAACATCTTCACCAGCACCATATCCTCTCAAACCCTAGTTCATCTCTTATATCCAATTCTTGTCTCCAAGTCCGGGATTGGTACCTGTAGGTTGCTAGTAGTGTTGATTACTCCTTGTAGTTGATGCTAGTTGGTTTATTTGGTGGAAGATCATATGTTCAGATCCTATATGCATATTAATACCCCTCTGATTATGAACATGAATATGCTTTGTGAGTAGTTACGTTTGTTCCTACGGACATGGGAGAAGTCTTGCTATTAGTAGTCATGTGAATTTGGTATTCGTTTGATATTTTGATGAGATGTATGTTGTCTATCCTCTAGTGGTGTTATGTGAACATCGACTACATAACACTTCACCATTATTTGGGCCTAGAGGAAGGCATTGGGAAGTAATAAGTAGATGATGGGTTGCTAGAGTGACAGAAGTTTAAACCCTAGGTTATGCGTTGCTTCGTAAGGGGCTGATTTGGATCCATATGTATCATGCTATGGTTAGGTTTACCTTAATACTTTTGTTGTAGTTGCGGATGCTTGAAATAGAGGTTAATCATAAGTGGGATGATTTTCCAAGTAAGGCCAGCACCCAAGCACCGGTCCACCCACATATCAAATTATCAAAGTACCGAACGCGAATCATATGAATGTGATGAAAACTAGCTTGACGATAATTCCCATGTGTCCTCGGGAGCGCTTTTCTCTATATAAGAGTTTGTCTAGGCTTGTCCTTTGCTACAAAAAGGATTGGGCCACCTTGCTGCACTTTATTTACTTTTGTTACTTGTTACTCGTTACAAATTATGCTATCACAAAACTATCTGTTACCTATTATTTCAGTGCTTGCAGAGAATACCTTGCTGAAAACCGCTTATCATTTCCTTCTGCTCCTCGTTGGGTTCGACACTCTTACTTATCGAAAGGACTACAATAGATCCCCTATACTTGTGGGTCATGAAGACTCTTTTCTGGCGCCATTGCCGGGGAGTGAAGCGCCTTTGGTAGGTGGAATTTGGTAAGGAAAAATTTATATAGTGTGCTGAAATTTACGGTCACTTGTCACTATGGAAAGTAATCCTCTGAGGGGCTTGTTCGGGGTATCTTCACCCCGACCAGTAGAGCAAAGAGTTGCTCCTCAACCTACTGAACCTACTGAAAATGAAGATGTCCACTTTGAGATTCCTTCGGGTATGTTAGAAAAACTGCTAGCTAATCCTTTTGCAGGAGATGGAACAAAGCATCCTGATGAGCACCTAATATATGTGGATGAAGTTTGTAGATTATTTAAGCTTGCAGGTATACCCGGTGATTTTATTAATAAGAAGGGCTTCCCTTTATATTTGAAGGGAGATGCATCAACATGGTATAGGCTATGTGATGATACGGGATCATGGAACTACAAACGATTGAAATTGGAATTTCATCAGAAATTTTATCCTATGCATCTTGTTCATCGTGATCGCAATTATATACTCCCTCCGTTCCTTTATCTAAGGTGTATTATTTTTTGCATGGTCACCAAGGCACATAATTATAGACGTGTTAGGACGAAATTACCCTTGGTAAATTTATTGGTTAGTGGCATGTAAATCAGTTAGTCCAGGAAAATAAGAGATACATGCAATCGACATAGAGATAGTTTCCTTCTTTTGCTACAAGGAGAGATACAGACAATCAGGAGAGAGATATTTTCCTTTTCTAGAGGGCTAAGAAGGGAATTATGAGGAATTAGAAGAAATGCACCGTACATTTTGGAATTTTATCAAAAAACAAATACACCTTATATAAAGGAACGGAGGGAGTATATAATTTCTGGCCTCACGAAGGAGAAAGCATCGCTCAAGCTTGGGGAAGGCTTAAATCAATGTTATATTCATGCCCCAATCATGAGCTCTCAAGAGAAATGATTATTCAAAAATTTTATGCTCGGCTTTCTGATAACAATCACACCATGCTCGATACTTCTTGTGCTGGCTCTTTTATGATGAAGACTATTGAATTCAAATGGAACTTATTGGATAGAATTAAACGCAACTCTGAAGATTGGGATCTCGACGAAGGCAAGGACTCAGGTATGACACCTAAGTTTGATTGTGTTAAATCTTTTATGGATACCGATGTTTTCTGTAAGTTTAGCACTAAATATGGACTTGACTCTGAGATAGTAGCTTCATTCTGTGAATATTTTGCTACTTATGTTGATCTCCCTAAGGAGAAGTGGTTTAAATATCATCCTCCCATAGAAGTAAAAGTAGCTGCACCTATTAAAGTTGAAGAAAAGACTATCACTTATAATGATCCTATTGTTCCTACTTCTTATGTTGAGAAACCACCTTTCCCTGTTAGAATAAAGGATCATGCTAAAGCTTCAACTGTGGTTCGTAAAAGCAATATTAGAACTTATACACCTCCTGAGCAAATCAAAGTTGAACCTAATGTTGCTATTGTTAAAGATCTCTTGGCTGATAATATTGATGGGCATGTTATTTATTTCTGTGATGAAACTGCTAGAATTGCCAAACCTTGTGCTAAGGATAAACATAGACCTGTGGTAGGCATGCCTGTTATTTCTGTTAAAATAGAAGATCATTGTTATCATGGCTTATGTGATATGGGTGCTAGTGCTAGTGCAATACCTTTTGACTTATACAAAGAAATTATGCATGATATTGCACCTGCTGAGTTAGAAGATATTGATGTTACAATTAAGCTTGCCAATAGAGATACTATTTCACCAATGGGAATTGTTAGAGATGTTGAAGTCTTGTGTGGGAAAACTAAATATCCTGCTGATTTTCTTGTTCTTGGCTCCCCACAAGATAGCTTTTGTCCCATTATATTTGGTAGACCCTTCTTGAATACTGTTAATGCTAAGATAGATTGCAAAAAGGATGTCGTTACTATCAGTTTGGGTGATTTGTCTCATGAGTTTAATTTCTCTAAATTTAGTAGACAACACCGTGAAGAGGAATTACCTAGTAAGGATGAAATTATTGGTCTTGCTTCTATTGCCGTGGCTCCTAGTGATCCTTTAGAACAATATTTGCTAGACCATGAAAATGATATGTTTATGAATGAAAGAAGGGAAATAGATGAAGTATTCTTTAAACAGGAACCTATCCTGAAACACAATTTGCCTGTTGAAATCCTAGGGGATCCTCCTCCACCCAAGGGTGATCCCGTGTTTGAGCTTAAACCGTTTCCTGATACTCTTAAATATGCTTATCTTGATGAGAAAAAGATATATCATGTTATTATTAGTGCTAACCTTTCAGAGCATGAAGAAGAGAGATTATTGAAAACTCTGAAGAAGCACCGTGCTGCTATTGGATATACTCTTGATGATCTTAAGGGCATTAGTCCCACTCTATGTCAACATAAAATAAATTTGGAGGAAGATGCCAAACCAGTTCGTGATCATCAACGACGGCTGAATCCTAAGATGAAGGAAGTGGTAAGAAAAGAAATACTAAAGCTCCTTGAGGCAGGTATAATTTATCCCGTTGCTGATAGTCAGTGGGTAAGTCCTGTCCATTGTGTCCCTAAGAAGGGAGGTATTACCGTAGTTCCAAATGATAAAGATGAATTGATTCTGCAAAGAATTATTACAGGTTATAGGATGGTAACTGACTTCCGCAAATTAAATAAAGCTACTAAAAAGGATCATTACCCCTTACCTTTTATCGATCAAATACTAGAAAGATTATCTAAACATACACATTTTTGCTTTCTAGATGGTTATTCTGGTTTCTCTCAAATACCTGTGTCAGCCAATGATCAATCAAAGACTACTTTTACTTGCCCTTTTGGTACTTTTGCTTATAGACGTATGCCTTTTGTTTTATGTAATGCACCTGCTACCTTTCAAAGATGCATGATGGCTATATTCTCTGACTTTTGTGAAAAGATTTGTGAGGTTTTCATGGACGACTTCTCCGTCTATGGATCCGCTTTTGATGATTGCTTAAGCAACCTTGACCGAGTTTTGTAGAGATGTGAAGAAACTAATCTTGTCTTGAATTGGGAAAAGTGCCACTTTATGGTTTATGAAGGTATTGTCTTGGGGCATAAAGTTTCTGAAAGAGGTATTGAAGTTAACAAAGCCAAGGTTGATGCTATTGAAAAGATGCCATCTCCCAAGGACATCAAAGGTATAAGAAGTTTCCTTGGTCACGCCGGTTTTTATAGGAGGTTCATTAAGGACTTCTCAAAAATTTCTCGGCCTTTGACTAATTTATTACAAAAAGATATACCATTTGTTTTTGATGATGATTGTGTAGAAGCATTTGAAGTACTTAAGAAAGCATTGATCTCTGCACCTATTGTTCAGCCACCTGATTGGAATTTACCCTTTGAAATTATGTGTGATGCTAGTGATTATGCTGTAGGTGCTATTCTAGGGCAAAGAGTTGATAAGAAATTAAATGGTATTCAATATGCTAGTAAAACTCTAGACAATGCTCAAAGAAATTATGCTACTACTGAAAAAAAATTCTTAGCAGTTGTATTTGCATGTGATAAGTTCAGACCTTATATTGTTGATTCTAAAGTAACTATTCACACGGATCATGCTGCTATTAAATATCTTATGGAAAAGAAAGATGCTAAACCTAGACTTATTAGATGGGTTCTCTTGCTACAAGAATTTGATTTGCATATCATTGATAGAAAGGGAGTTGAGAACCCCGTTGTAAACAACTTGTCTAGGTTAGAAAATGTTCTTGATGACCCACTACCTATTGATGATAGCTTTCCTGATGAACAATTAAATGTCATAAATGTTTCTCGTACTACTCCATGGTATGCTGATTATGCTAATTACATTGTTGCTAAATTTATACCACCTAGTTTCACATACCAGCAAAATAAAAAGTTCTTCTATGATTTGAGACATTACTTTTGGGATGAACCACATGTTTATAAAGGAGTAGATGGTGTTATTAGACGTTGTGTACCTGAGCATGAACAGGAATAGATCCTACACAAGTGTCACTCCGAGGCTTATGGAGGACACCACGCTGGAGATAGAACTGCACATAAGGTATTGCAATCCGGTTTTTATTGGCCTACTCTGTTCAAGGATGGCCGTAAGTTTGTCTTATCTTGTGATGAATGTCAAAGAATTGGTAATATTAGTAGACGCCAAGAAATGCCTATGAACTATTCACTCGTTATTGAACCATTTGATGTTTGGGGCTTTGATTATATGGGACCTTTTCCTGCCTCTAATGGTTACACACATATTTTAGTTGCTGTTGATTACGTTACTAAGTGGGTAGAAGCTATTCCAACTAGTAGTGCTGATCATAACACCTCTATTAAGATGCTTAAGGAAGTTATTTTTCCGAGGTTTGGAGTCCCTAGATATTTAATGACTGATGGTGGTTCACATTTTATTCATGGTGCTTTTCATAAAATGCTTGCTAAGTATGCCGTTAATCATAGAATTGCATCTCCTTATCACCCGCAGTCTAGTGGTCAAGTAGAATTGAGTAATAGAGAGCTCAAATTAATACTGCAAAAGACTGTTAATAGATCTAGAAAGAATTGGTCCAAGAAACTTGATGATGCATTATGGGCCTATAGAACTGCATATAAAAATCCTATGGGTATGTCTCCGTATAAAATGGTTTATGGAAAAGCATGTCACTTACCTCTCGAACTAGAACATAAGGCTTATTGGGCTATTAAAGAGCTTAATTATGATTTCAAACTTGCCGGTGAGAAGAGGTTATTTGACATTAGCTCACTTGATGAATGGAGAACCCAAGCCTATGAAAATGCCAAGTTGTTTAAAGAAAAGGTTAAAAGATGGCATGACAAAAGAATACAAAGGCGTGAGTTTAATGTAGGTGATTATATATTGCTATACAACTCTCGTTTAAGATTTTTTGCAGGAAAACTTCTCTTTAAATGGGAAGGTCCTTACGTTATCGAGGAGGTCTATTGTTCCGGTGCCATAAAAATCAACAACTTCGAAGGCACAAATCCGAAGGTGGTAAACGGTCAAAGAATCAAATATTATATCTCAGGTAATCCTATAAATGTTGAAACCAATGTTATTGAAACCGTAACCCCGGAGGAATACATAAGGGACACTTTCCGGAATGTTTCAGACTCCGAAAAGGAATAGGTATGTGGTACGGTAAGTAAACCGACTCCAAAACAGTTTTTATGGCAATATTTCTCCGTTTTGGAATATCTAGAAAAATAGAAAAATAAGAAGCAGTCCGGGAAGGACACGAGGGCTCCACGAGGGTGGAGGGCGCGCCCTACCCTACTGGGCGCGCCCCCTACCTCGTGGGCACCTCGTGTGCTCTCCGGACTCCGTTTTCTTGCACGATACGTATTTTGGTCGGTAAAAATTCATTATATAATCTCCCGAAGGTTTTGACTCCTGTATCACGCAATTGTCCTCTGTTCTTGTTTCGAGCTGTTTTCTTTTAGGGTTGTCAAGGGCAGGCATCATGTCGTCCCCCTCCTCCAACAATGGGATCAACAAGGATGAAGGGATCAAGAAGGCCACGGAGGATCAAGCTCCTGAAGACAACCTTCAACTTGATCACAATCTTCTTAGCCCAACTGAGATCGAAGCTTTCAAGATGTTTGAGTTGGCTCGTATTCAAAACAAGTATATCACATGTGAAAATATTTTGTTGAAGGAGCATATCGTTGCACTCAAGGGCATTATCCGCAAGCTGGAGGACCTCTTACGCTCGATGTGCGACTATCCATCATCACCACCACCTTCATCACCGAAAAAGGAGACATAATCACATGGGTATGGGCACTCCCCTTGGCAACTGCCAAGCTTGGGGGAGATGCCCCGGTATCGTATCACCATCACACTCCTATCTTTACCGTTTTTCTTAGTTTGATCCTATTTAGTAGTATCTTCATCTGGTAGAATAAAAGTTTTGGTATGATCTAGTTTTGAGTTTTGCTTTACGATCTCTCTATGTAATCGAGTTCGTGAGCTATATGATAAAGATTAGTGTTGAGTCAAGGGCTTGATTATCTTGCTATGATCTTGAGTGAATAAAAGAAAAGAAAAAAGAATAAAAAGAAACAAAGAGATCATATTGATCTTATTGAGAGTAATGACTTCACATAGAAAGAGTATGATGATTAAAAATTGTTGAGAGTTGACAAACATAGCTTTGGTCATCGTTGCAATTAATAGGAAGTAATAAAAAAAGAGAGGTTTCACATACAAATATACTATCTTGGACATCTTTTATGATTGGGAGCACTCATTAAAATATGACATGCTAAAGAGTTGATGTTGGACAAGGAAGACAACGTAATGGGTTATGTTTTCTTATATCTGAGATAAAGTATATTGGCATGGATCGTCCAACATGTTGAGCTTGCCTTTCCCCCTCATGCTAGCCAAATTCTTTGCACCAAGTAGAGATACTACTTGTGTTTCCAAAAACCCTTAAACCAGTTTTGCCATAAGAGTCCACCATATCTACCTATGGATTGAGTAAGATCCTTCAAGTAAGTTGTCATCGGTGCAAGCAATAAAAATTGCTCTCTAAATATGTATGATTGATTGGTGTGGAGGAAATAAGCTTTATACGATCTTGTGATGTGGAAGAAATAAAAGCGACGGGCTGCATAATAAAGGTTCATATCACAAGGGGCAATATAAAGTGACATTCTTTCGCATTAAGATTTTGTGCATCCAACCCTGAAAGCGCATGGCAACCTCTGCTTCCCTCTGCGAAGGGCCTATCTTTTGCTATTATCTTCTACCTTATGCAAGAGTAATGGTGATCTTCACCTTTCCTTTTACATTTTATCCTTTGGCAAGCACAGGGTGTTAGAAAGATTCTAATAGATATATCTAATTGGATGTGGGTTAGCATGAATTATTATTGTTGACATTACCCTTGAAGTAAAAGGTTGGGAGGCAAAACTATAAGCCCCTATCTTTCTCTGTGTCCGATTAAAACTCCGTAACCACAAGTATTGCGTGAGTGTTACAATTATGAAAGACTAAATGATAGTTGAGTATGTGGACTTGCTAGATAGCTCTGACATACACTCTTTCTGATGTTATGATAAATTGCAATTGCCTCAATGACTGAGATTATAGTTTGTTGGTTCTCAATAAAGTTTCTGATTCATACTTTGCATTGTGAATAGATTGTTACTTGAGCATAAGAAATCATATGACAATATCTATATATGTTGCTGTTATGAGAATAATCATGATGCCCTCATGTCCGTATTTTATTTTATCGACACCTCAACCTCTAAACATGTGGACATATTTATCGTTATCGGCTTCCGCTTGAGGACAAGCGAGGTCTAAGCTTGGGGGAGTTGATACGTCCATTTTGCAGCATGCTTTTATATCAATATTTATTGCATTATGGGCTGTTATTACACATTATGTCACAATACTTATGCCTATTCTCTCTTATTTTACAAGGTTTACATAAGGAGGGAGAATGCCGGCAGCTGGAATTCTGGGCTGGAAAAGGAGCAAATATTAGAGGCCTATTCTGCACAACTCCAAAAGTCCTGAAACTCCACGAAAGTTATTTTTGGAAATAATAAAAAATATTGAGCGGAAGAAATACATCAGGGGGCCTCCACCTGGCCACGAGGGTGGGGGGCGCCCCCTACCCCCCTGGGCGCCCCCCTACCTCGTGGGCCCCCTATTGGCCCTCCCGTGCCCATCTTCTGCTATATGAAGTCTTTCGCCCGAAGAAAAATCATAAGCAAGCTTTTGGGACGAGACTCCGCCGCCACGAGGCGGAACCCTGGCGGAACCAATCTAGGGCTCCGGCAGAGCTGTTCTGCTGGGGACACTTCCCTCCGGGAGGGGGAAATCATCGCCATCGTCATCACCAACGCTCCTCTCATCGGGAGAGGGCAATCTCCGTCAACATCTTCACCAGCACCATCTCCTCTCAAACCCTAGTTCATCTCTTGTATCCAATTCTTGTCTCCAAGTCCGGGATTGGTACCTGTAGGTTGCTAGTAGTGTTGATTACTCCTTGTAGTTGATGCTAGTTGGTTTATTTGGTGGAAGATCATATGTTCGGATCCTATATGCATATTAATATCCCTCTGATTATGAACATGAATATGCTTTGTGAGTAGTTACGTTTGTTCCTGAGGACATGGGAGATGTCTTGCTATTAGTAGTCATGTGAATTTGGTATTCATTCGATATTTTGATGAGATGTATGTTGTCTATCCTCTAGTGGTGTTATGTGAACGTCGACTACATAACACCTCACCATTATTTGGGCCTAGAGGAAGGCATTGGGAAGTAATAAATAGATGATGGGTTGCTTGAGCGACAGAAGCTTAAACCCTAGGTTATGCGTTGCTTCGTAAGGGGCTGATTTGGATCCATATGTTTCATGCTATGGTTAGGTTTACCTTAATACTTTTGTTGTAGTTGTGGATGCTTGCAATAGAGGTTAATCATAAGTGGGATGCTTGTCCAAGTAAGGGCAGCACCCAAGCACTGGTCCACCCACATATCAAATTATCAAAGTACCGAACGCGAATCATATGAACGTGATGAAAACTAGCTTGACGATAATTCCCATGTGTCCTCGGAAGCGCTTTTCTCTATATAAGAGTTTGTCCAGGCTTGTCCTTTGCTACAAAAAGGATTAGGCCACCTTGCTGCACTTTATTTACTTTTGTTACTTGTTACTCGTTACAAATTATCCTATCACAAAACTATCTGTTACCTATTATTTCAGTGCTTGCAGAGAATACCTTACTGAAAACCGCTTATCATTTCCTTCTGCTCCTCGTTGGGTTCGACACTCTTACTTATCGAAAGGACTATGATAGATCCCCTATACTTGTGGGTCATCAGCAACACATCATTGGATCATAATATGTGGCATAAAGCACCATGTTCAAGTAGGGATTACAGCGGGGTGCGGGAGAGTGGACCGCGTAAAAGAGATGAGGATGGTGATGATGATTGTGATGTTGATGAAGACGATCACCGCAGCGATGATTCACCTCCCGATGGCACTCCGGCGCCACCGAGAGAGAGGTGGAGAGGTTCTGCCCCTTGTGCTTCCTCCTCCATGGCCTCCCCCCTGGATGGGGAGAGATTCTCCCTCTGGTCCTTGGCCTTCATGGCGATGATGCCCCCTCTGGGATCCTCCTACATGGCCTCCGGTGATGATGGCCCTCTCCGGCAGGGTGCCAGAGAAAGCCTAGATTGATTTCTCGTGGCTACAGAGGCTTGCGGCGGCGGAACTTCCGATCTAGGTTAATTTCTGGAGGTTTGGGTATTTATAGGAGAGGTTGGTGTCGAGAACAAGTCAGTGGGCCCCACGGTTAGTCCACGAGGCACAGGGGCACGCCCCCACCCTCTTGGGGCCCACGGGACTCCCCTCCGGTAGATTTTTGTTCCAGTATTTTTTATATTTTCCAGAAAAATTCTCCGTTGATTTTCAGCGCATTCCGAGAACTTTTATTTCTGCACAAAAACACACACCACGGTAGTTCTGCTGAAAACAACATCAGTCCGGGTTAGTTCTAATCAAATCATACCAAAATCATATAAAACAATAGTAAACATGGCACAAATACTTCATAAATTATCGATACGTTGGAGACGTATTAGCATCCCCAAGCTTAATTCCTGCTGGTCCTCGAGTAGGTAAATGATAAAAAGAAATAATTTATGATGTGTGAATGCTAGCAAGTTCTTAAGTTTAATCAATGATAGTTTCAAAAACTTTTTATAGCATCATTATATATCGTAACAGTATCTCATCTCATAAAACTTTTCATGGTCAAGTAACAAGCTATTCACATGTTAAAGTATAGATCATAACTTTCTTGAAACTAACAAGCTATATTCTCAGTCATCAAACAATTGCAATTCATCTTATTTTCAGGAAGGGTCTATGTCAGAGCTTTGATTTAGAAAACTCCACATACTCAACTATCATTTAATCTTTCACAATGGCTAACACTCATGTGACATTTATTGGTTCAAAGTTTTAATCGGACACAGAGAAAGATATGGGCTTATAGTTTCGCCTCCCAACCTTTTACCTCAAGGGTAATGTCAACAATAATAATTTATGAAAACCTACATCCAAGTGGATATATATATGTGTATATATATATATATATATATATATATATATATATATATATATCCGGATCGTTCCAACACAAGGTGCTTGCCAAAGGAAAAAGTGTAAAAAGAAAGGTGAAAACCACCATGACTCTTGTATAAGGGTAGAAGGTAAAAGTAAAAGATAGACCCTTCGCAGAGGGAAGCAGAGGTTGTCATGCGATTTTAAGGTTGGATACACAAAATCTTAATGAAAAAGAACGTCACTTTATATTGCCTCTTGTGATAGAGACCTTTATTATGCAGTCCATCGCTTTTATTTCTTCCCTATCACAAGTTCGAATAAAGCTTATTTTCTTCGCACTAATAGATCATACATATTTAGAGAGCAATTTTTATTGCATGCACCGATGACAACTTACTTGAAGGATCTTACTCAATCCATAGGTAGATATGGTGGACTCTCATGGAAAAACCGGGTTTAAGGATATTTGGAAGCACAAGTAGTATCTCTACTTGGTGCAAAGAATTTGGCTAGCATGAGGGGGAAAGGCAAGCTCAGCATGTTGGATGATCCATGATAATATACTCTATTTCGGATATAAGAAAACATAACTCATTATGTTGTCTTCCTTGTCCAACATCAACCTTTTAGCATGTCATATTTTAATGAGTGCTCACAATTA
The DNA here is from genome assembly GCF_002575655.3 of Aegilops tauschii subsp. strangulata. Lineage (NCBI taxonomy): Eukaryota > Viridiplantae > Streptophyta > Magnoliopsida > Poales > Poaceae > Aegilops > Aegilops tauschii. The sequence goes on from NC_053039.3 coordinate 176,537,624, forward strand.
CAAAAGATGTCCAAGATAGTATATTTATATGTGAAATCTCTCTTCCTTCAATATTCTTTCATGAATTGTTCAAGTGACCAATACAATGTTTGCTAACCTTCAATAAATATACCACCTCTACTTCTTATATGTGAAGTCATTACTCCCCATGGGATAAGCATATGAAACATATATAATTTCGGATTTATGACATTCAAATCATTCAACTATTTACTCATAGGATATATGTGAAGCACATGAGTAAATGACAAACTACTCCAAAAAGATATAAGTGAAGAACACTGAGTAGTCAAATAATTAACTAGCCATGGGAGGATTCTTTTTCAATCAAGATTTTAGATCCAATGATTTTATTCAAACAGCAAGTAAAATTGAAAATATGCTCCAAGCAAAACACATATCATGTGATGAATAAAAATATAGCTCCGAGTAAGGTATACCGATAGTTTTGAAGACGAAAGAGGGGATGCCTTCTGGGGCATCCCCAAGCTAAGGCGCTTGAGTCTTCCTTGAATATTACCTTGGGGTGCCTTGGGCATCCCCAAGCTTAGGGTCTTTCCACTCCTTATTCTTGTCATATCGATATCTCACCCAAACCTTGAAAACTTCAATCAAACAAAACTTAACGAAACTTCATGAGATAGGTTAGTATGATAAAGAGTAAACCAATCACTTTGGTACTGTTAAATACAAGGTTCATAATTTTTCTCAAACAATGCCTACTGTACCATGTCATTTCTACAATTTATACTGAGAAATATAATCCATAGAAACTAGAAAAAAACATACTATGCAATGAAAACAGAATCTGTCAGAAACAGAACAGTCTGTAATGATCTGAACAGCAACCATACTTCTGCTACCCCAAAAATTATGAAATAAATTGGTGGATGTGAGGAATTTGTCTATTAATCTTCTGCAAAAATAATCAACTCAAAAACGCTCTTCTGTAAAAAATGGTAGCTAATCTCGTGAGCGCAAAGTTTCTGTTTTTTACAGCAAGATAACATTAACTTTCACCCAGGTCTTCCCAAAGGTCTTACTTGGCACTTTATTGAAACAAAATTTATAAAACATGATTACTACAGTAGCTTAATCATGTAAAAACACAAAAAACAGTAAGGGTAAATATTGGGTTGTCTTCCAACAAGCGCTTTTCTTTAGTGCCTTTTAGCTAGGCATGATGATTTCAATGATGCTCACATAAAAGAAAAGAATCAAAACATAAAGAGAGCATCATGAAGAATATGACTAGCACATTTAAATCTGACCCACTTCCTATGCCTAGGGATTTTGTTAGCACATAATTTATAGGAACAATAATCAACTAGCATAAGAAGGCAAAACAAGTATAACTTCAAAACTTTAAGCACATAGAGAGGAAACTTGATATTATTGCAACTCCTACAAGCATATATTCGTCCCTCATAATAATTTTCAGTAGCATCATGAATGAATTCATCAATATAACCATCACATAAAGCATTCTTTTCATGATCTACAAGCATAGAGACTTTTCTACTCTCCACATAAGCAAAATTCTTCTCATTCGGAATAGTGGGGTCACTAATTCCTAAAGTTGACACTCTTCCAAACCCGCTTTAGATGATAGTATTATTCATACTCCAAAAGATATAAGTGAAGTTCATGGAGCATTCTACAATCAATATAGACTAACCAATATCCAAGCTCAAAATATATAAGTGAAGCACACGAAGCCTTCTATAAAACCATACTCAAAAGATTTAAGTGAAGCACAAAGAGCAATTCTATAAGATCATACTTAAAAGATATAAGTGAAGCACATGAAGTATTCTATAAATAAATAAAGGACTATCTCATACTAGCATGGTTCTTAAACGAAAAACAAAAACACAAAGGACACAAATCATGTGAACAAAACAAAAACCGAGGTATACCGATAATTGTTGAAGAAGAAAGATGGGATGCCAACCGGGGCATCCCCAAGCTTAGATGCTTGAGTATCCTTGGAATATTTACTTGGGGTGCCTTGGGCATCCCCAAGCTTGAACTCTTGCCTCTGTTTATTTTTCTCACATCGGTAACTCCACGTTCTTCGAACACTTCATCCACAAAAACTTAACAAAAACTTTATGAGATCCGTTAGTATACTAAAGCAAATCACTACCTTTTGGTACTGTTGCAAACTCATTCCACTTTCATATTAGCACTTTATCTACTGTATTCCAACTTCACCATGGTTGATACCCCCCGATACTACCCATAGATTCATCAAAATAAGCGAACAACTAATAGAAAACAGAATCTGTCAAAAACAGGACAGTCTGTAGTAATCTGGAAGTTTAGTATACTTCTGTAATTCCAAAAAATTCTAAAAAATATGACAATTTAAAACATTTGTACAGAAGTAATGTGCAAAAAGTTTCAAACCCATTTGACTTTCCAGTAAAAAATGTAAATTCACGCGCTATAGCCAAAGTTTCTGTTTTTGTACTGCACATAGTAAACAAGCAATCTAATCATCCTAAAACCAAAGCTTGGCACATTATTTTTATAATACAATGGATATATACAAGGAGATAATTATTTTCAGAGAAGCTTCCATGAATTTTTTTACATTGTTTCCATGAGCATGAACACAAGTGCTCAAGATCGACCCTCACTTCTTCAGTGCATAATCTTCCAGTCACTTCTCTTATTGAAAAACTTTTTAGGCACGAAAGGCAAGTAAATTCTTTTGTATTTTCATTATTTTAATTTTTTTGTATGTTCCACCCACAACTAAACAGAAACAAAAAGGAAAAACAAAATCTACTTAGTGAAGAAAGCAAACAAGCACACACGAGAATATCAACCCCACGCTATTGCTCCCCGGCAACGGCACCAGAAAAGAGCTTGATAATCCCCAAGTGCAGGGAATCATCGTAGCAATTCCCAAAGGTGGAATTGATAAGTATGGAGTGTCGAACCAACAAGGAGCTAAAGGTAAGATCAATATTCTCTCAAGTCCTATCTGCCACTGATATGACTCTACGTACACCGAACATTTGCTTCCAACTAGAAACGAGAAATAAAACTACATTGTCCGTATGAAGAGGATAACTTTGCATGATATCGGAGAGCTAAAATATAAAATTAGGTGCTGTTATCATAAAGTTAGAATATATTACTAAATATTATAAATAGCGAGTGTGGAATAATGATGGATCGGTGTGCGGAATTGTCCTAGGCAATTGTTAACAAGACCGGTGGTCGTCATTGCAATTTCATATGAGGGAGAGGCATAAGCTAACATACTTTCTCTTCTTGGGTCATATGAACTTATGATTGGAACTCTAGAAAGCATCCGCAACTACTAAAGATCATTAAGGTAAAACCCAACCATAGCATTAAAGCATCAAATCTCCTTTATCCCATATGCAACAACCCCCTCACTCGGGTTTATGCTTCTGTCACTCAAGCAACCCACTATAAGCGAATCATGAACGTATTGCAACACCCTACAGCGGGAATCCCTCACGCTTGCGCGACACGGAGGGCACAATAGGACACCACCAAAATAAAACATACAACTCATACCAATCTATATCATCAATCAACCAAAAGACAAAGGATATCTACTCAAAACATCATAGGATGGCGACACATCATTGGATCATAATATGTGGCATAAAGCACCATGTTCAAGTAGGGATTACAGCGGGGTGCAGGAGAGTGGACCGCGTAAAAGAGATGAGGATGGTGATGTTGATGAAGACGATCACCGCGACGATGATTCCCCTCCCGATGGCACTCCGGCGCCACTGAGAGAGAGGAGGAGAGGTTCTCCCCCTTGTGCTTCCTCCTCCATGGCCTCCCCCCTGGAAGGGGAGAGGTTCTCCCTCTGGTCCTTGGCCTTCACGGCGATGATGGCCCCTCCGGTATCCTCCTCCATGGCCTCCGGTGATGATGGCCCTCTCCGGCAGGGTGCCAGAGAGGGCCTATATTGATTTCTCGTGGTTACAGAGGCTTGCGGTGGCGGAACTTCCGATCTAGGTTAATTTCTGGAGGTTTTGGGTATTTATAGGAGAGGTTGGTGTCGAGAACAAGTCAGGGGGCCCCATGGGTAGTCCACGTGGAACAGGGGTGCGCCCAGGGTGGGTGGGCGCGCCCCCACCCTCGTGGGGCCCACGGGACTCCCCTCCAGTAGATTTTTGTTCCAGTATTTTTTATATTTTCCAGAAAAGTTCTCTGTTGATTTTGATAGAGGCAAAGGTGTCCCGTCTTTCGATGAGATGGTGGCTATCATTTTGGAGGAAGTCGACTTTGACGATCCGACTACGAACATGCTAGGACGTCGCGCCTTAGCAATCGCTAAACCAACTCCGAGAGGTTATTGACCCACGCCGGAGCACGATCAACCTGACCACGAAGGTCTGTTTCCTGCAGGCAAACAAAGAACAAGCAAGAAACTAAGATTGCAATCTGGATATTGTGAATATAAGAGGAAAGCTTTATTGATCAAGGTGGGGTTCAGTGACGCCTTTGTTTGGCCGTTGAACACAAACGAAGTACGTGAAGTTGCAGCTATGGCGACTTCTAATCTAAACAAAACCCAAAGTCTAAACGACGCCCTAAGGTCTGTATATATGGAGGAAGAGGGGGAATTTCGTGGCCCTTGGAGGAGGGGTCCGAAACCAACCCTAACTCTTGTTTCCCCACACATACGGACTCTAAAAACAGCCTATACTTAAGTATTTCGAAATTACATGGGCCTGGCCCAATAATAAGGTGACGCAACACCTGGAATAGCCTCTGGACGAAATTTATGAAGTGGCATCTTGTATATTTCGTCCAAGGCTTCATGCACTCCTTATGGTGGCTTCAAAGTCCTTAAATCATCACTTGTAACTCCGTTCTTGTTCCCCTTGCGCATGCCATCAACTCCATGCTTGTTCTTCCTCCAATGTTCATCCTTCTCCAAGCTAGGCCCTTCATTTGTAAGCAAAACAAATGTATCCAATTTAGGCAGCATCATATTCTCATGAACATTAGAATCATTACCAAGAAACGGAAGTACCTGGTAATTTAATTGGCGTGCGCGAGCTCTAGTAATTGGTCCAGTATATGTAACAGTAGGGGTTGTGGGTGTAACAATGGTATTGATGTCCTCATCATCCTCCCTTTCTTGAAATGAAGTCGTCCTCGACGGAAGCTCATCTTCCTCACCCAAATAAGGCTTCAAATCTGCAATGTTAAAAGTGAGACTAACCCCAAAATCCGCAGGTAGCTCAAGTTTATATGCATTATCATTTATTTTCTCTAACACCTTAAAAGGACCATCAGCACGTGGCATTAGCTTTGATTTGCACAAATCAGGAAATCTATACTTACGCAAATGTAACCAAACAAGATCTCCAGGTGCAAACACAACATGTTTTCTACCCTTATCTCCCGCAAGTTTATATTTAGCATTCATACGCTCAATGTTTTCCTTAGTTAACTCATGCATTTTTAAAATCAATTCAGCACGTTGTTTAGCATCAAAATTAACCTTCTCCGAAGATGGAAGAGGCAACAAATCAATAGGTGCACGAGGTAGGAAACCATACACAATTTCAAAAGGGCACATCTTAGTAGTAGAATGCAACGAACGATTATAAGAAAATTCAATATGAGGTAAGCATTCTTCCCATATTTTCTTATTATTCTTCAAAACAGCCCTAAGCATAGTAGACAATGTTCTATTGACTACTTCAGTTTGTCCATCAGTTTGGGGTTGACATGTAGTACTAAAAAGTAGTTTAGTCCCCAACTTAGCCCATAAACATCTCCAAAAGTGGCTAAGAAATTTAGTATCATGATCTGAAACAATAGTATTTGGCACACCATGCAAGCGAATAATTTCACGAATGAACAAATCAGCAACATTAACAGCATCATCGCTTTTATGACATGGAATAAAGTGTGCCATTTTCGAGAATCTATCCACGACAACAAATATGCTATCCCTCCCCTTCTTTGTTCGAGGTAAACCTAAAACAAAGTCCATAGATATATCCTCCCAAGGAACACTAGGTACAGGCAAAGGCATATATAAACCATGAGGATTGAGTCGTGACTTAGCTTTTTGACACGTAGTGCAGCGAGCAACAAAACGCTCAACATCCGGTCTCATCTTTGGCCAAAATAAATGTGTAGCAAGTACGTCCTCTGTCTTCTTCACGCCAAAGTGTCCCATTAGTCCTCCTCCATGCGCCTCCTGCAGCAACAAAAGACGAACGGAGCTAGCTGGAATGCATAGATTGTTAGCACGGAACACAAATCCATCATTAACGACGAACTTGTTCCACGTTCTTCCTTGTTTACAATTCTGCATTACATCTTTAAAATCAGCATCATGCACATATTGATCTTTGACGGTCTCCAAACCAAATATTTTGAAGTCAAGTTGTGAAAGCATAGTATAGCAACGAGACAATGCATCAGCAATAACATTTTCTTTACCCTTCTTGTGTTTAATAACATAAAGGAAAGTCTCAGTGAATTCAACCCCTTTAGCAAGTCTACGATCCAGTTTAGCTTGCCTTTTAATATGTTTCAAAGATTCAAGATCAGAATGTATAACATATTCTTTGGGCCATAAATAATGTTGCCATGTCTCTAAAGTCCGAACAAGAGCATATAATTCTTTATCATAAGTAGAATAATTCAGACTAGGCCCACTCAATTTTTCAGAAAAGTATGCAACAGGTTTGCCATCTTGTAATAACACACCTCCTAATCCAATTCCACCAGCATCACATTCAAGCTCAGAAGTCTTATTAAAATCAGGGAGTTGGAGTAAAGGAGCATGTGTCAACTTATCTTTCAATACCATGAAGGCTTCTTCCCGTGCGGTACCCCAAACAAAAGGCACATCCTTCTTTGTAAGCTCGTTGAGAGGTGCAGCAATGGTGCTGAAATGTCTCACAAAACGCCTATAGAAACCAGCGAGGCCATGGAAACTCCTCACTTGTGTGACCGTTTTGGGCTGTGGCCAACTCTCAATAGCTTCAATCTTGGCTTTATCAAATTCAATTCCCTGTGGAGTAACAACATAGCCAAGAAAAGATACTCGGTCGGTGCAAAAGGTGCACTTTCCAAGGTTACCAAACAAATGTGCATCACGTAGAGCAATAAAGACATCACGTAAATGTTCCAATTGTTCCTCCAACGATTTACTATAAATCAGTATATCATCAAAATAGACTACCACAAATCGTCTAATGAAAGCACGTAAAACTTCGTTCATTAATCTCATGAAAGTACTAGGTGCATTAGTTAACCCAAAAGGCATGACTAACCACTCATATAAACCAAACTTAGTTTTAAATGCAGTTTTCCATTCATCTCCCAATTTCATACGAATTTGATGGTATCCACTACGCAAATCAACTTTGGAGAATATTGTAGAGCCACTCAATTCATCAAGCATATCATCTAGGCTAGGAAGAGGATGACGATAACGAATAGTAACATTATTAATGCCTCTACAATCAACACACATACGCGATGTACCATCCTTTTTCGGCACTAGAATAATAGGAACAGCACAAGGACTAAGGGATTTGCGAATATAACCTTTGTCGAGCAGCTCCTGGACTTGACGCATAATCTCCTTCGTCTCCTCTAGATTGGTACGGTATGGTGCACGGTTGGGTAGCGATGCACTAGGAATTAAGTCAATTTGATGCTCAATCCCTCGAATAGGTGGTAATCCCAGTGGCATGTCTTGTGGGAAGACGTGAGCGAACTCCTGCAAAATGTTAGTGACAGCAGGGGGCAAGGAGGAAGGCACGCCCTCGAATGAAAATAATGCCTCTTTGCACACAAAAGCATAGCCAGATTTGCTAAAATCTAGCTCATCAATATCAGATTTGGTGGCAATTAAAGATGCACTTTTCAATTTAATTTCAGAAGCAACACTAGATGGTTTATTATTAGGCTTCATTTGTTGCTCAAATTCTTTTGCCACAATCTGATTTTCACTCTTATTTTTCTCCTGTTTTGCTTTATTAGCTCTATTAATATCATCTTTCAAAATGGAATCAGGAGTCATAGGAAGCAAAGTAGTATTTTTATCCTTATGAACAAGAGTATACTGATTGTTCCTACCATGGTGTACAGAATCAAATTGCCATGGTCTACCAAGTAATAAGGAACATGCTTGCATAGGTACCACATCACAATCAACATAATCAACATATGTAGAGATACTAAAATGCACACGAACAGTACGTGTTACCTTAACCTTGCCACTATTGTTAAACCATTGGATATAGTAAGGATGTGGATGTGGTCGTGTGGTGAGACACAACTTCTCCACCATCTCCATGCTAGCCAAGTTGTTGCAGCTCCCTCCATCTATGATGACGCGAACAGAACGTTCCTTCACTACTCCCTTTGTATGGAACAAATTATGCCTCTGATTTTGCTCAGCTTGTGTGTCCTGCACACTCAAAACACGTTGAGCAACTAAACATTCATACCTGTCAGTGTCTTTAGGAGCCATGTATTGCGTCTCATGATTAGAATCATCTCCACCGTGTTCTTCACGTGTAATAAGAGCCAAAGTCTCCTCATCGTAGTCACTAGCGGACTCATACCCACCATCCTCAGTAGCAATCATCACACACTGAGATTTGCATTCTCTCGCATAATGACCTCTTCCCTTACAACGACGACAAATAATATCACTTGTGTGCCCTGTTGATGCCATGGAAGAAGAAGAGCTCTGTGCAGGCCTGACAGGTGTGCTCTTGGAAGATAGTGGTGGTTGTGCCTGCTTTCTTGTCTCACGGTTGGAGGTGGCACCTGATGGAGGTGATGGTGCAGTGGAAGTAGAGGATGCACGTGGTGTCCATGATGAAGGTCAACCTGCAGAAAAGTTAGTTCACGCCAATGCCTGTCGATCCCGCACTTCACGTTCAGCTTTACAAGCAAGATGGAATAAACGAGTGATATTATTATACTCCTTATACTCTAGAATGGTCTGAATCTCTCTATTTAATCCACCCATAAAACATGCAAGCATAGCTTCATTATCGTCAACAATACCACATCTAATCATGCCAGTTTGTAATTCCTGATAATATTCCTCTACAGAATTTTTTCCTTGTCTTAAACGCTGCAATTTTTGAAGTAATTCACGTTGATAATATGGTGGAACCCAACGAGTACACATAGCAGTTTTCAAAGCAGCCCAAGTAGTTGGAATATTATTCGAATATAATCTACGATGTTCAGACCACCACACACAAGCAAAACTAGTGAAAGCACAAAGTGTAGCAGCAACACGTCTCTCCTCGGGATATTCTAAACATGTAAAACGTTGTTCGGTCTCCAACTCCCAAGTAAGATATATATCAGGAACATATCTACCCTCAAATGGTGGAATATTCAATTTCAGCTTAGGAAGATGGTCATGATCTCGTACCTGCGCTGGTAATGCAGCCCTACCATTGCAATTATTTGCATGTGGACGACCGGGTGCTGGTGGTTGCAAGTAGTTCTGATTTTGATCAACTTCATCCTCGTAATCTCCCGCATAATCATCCTCCTCCTCATCAGCAGCAGGAGCCACAGAAGTATCAACAGCAGCACCAACAGTTTGGCCAGGCTCAAGAGGGACACGACTCGCTTGGCGGAGTGATGTTTCGCGACATGGAGGTAGTCGTCGTCGTTGTTGTTGTTGTTGTTGTTGTTGTTGTTGCTATTGCTGTTGCTGTTGCTGTTGTTGTTGTTGTTGTTGTTGTTGTTGTTGTTGTTGTTGTTGTTGTTGTTGTTGTTGTTGTTGCAGATGTGCGGCAGGTGCAACCGGTGGTGGAAGACGCGCAAGCAGTTCATTAAATCTGTTATCGAGCTTTGTTTCTAACGTCTTCTCAAGGCCAGTGATCTTATCCATGGCCTCTTCAAAATTGTTCAGCACATCTTGCACCTGTTCAGTCATCATTTGCTGAAACTTATCATGAAGCTCCTTGTTCGTTAAGTTTTCCCAGTCAATCTCGTCGGCTTGTGATCCTGGCATGGTTAGCACCAATAGAAACACACAAGAATATGATCCTACAGACTACTAAGAAGTGGTGGTGGTGGTGGGTGTCACAAATCCATCAAGCAAATCTCAAATTCTTACCAGTTCTTACCCAACAGCAGTTGGTAATCGGCAACCGATGTAGTCAAAAATCTCAAAGCTTGGATAGAGCGATTACCAGGGAGAGTCAAACGCACGATGTAGATGTATGTGGAGCTGGGAAGGCTTATAATATGGTAGCAAAAAGGGTCAGCAATAATCAATTCAGAGATGCAAAGTTGAATAAACGCTCAACGACGGTACTGTGCTGGTCCTAGGCTAGACCGTTCTAGAGACGCGAGCCTAGAACACTAACAAAATCACGGCGCTGCACGTAAACAAGGGAAAAGCACACTCTGGAATTTTTTTCGCTCCTCTTTTTTTTTGCGAAAAATCACTATAATGGCGAGTGTCTCAAAACACTTCCCAGGTCACAATGATAGGATGGGCACAAATTTTTTTGACTATTTTTTTTTCTGAAATCAGGGCAGCGACGACGAAAAAGTGCGACAAAAAATCACTATGATGGCGAGTGTCTCAAAAGACTCAGAAAAGCCTAAAAACAGGATAGGGAAAAAAATCGGGTGCCAAAATTTTGGCCTAAAAACTGCCCGGGGGTCTCCAGACTCTTTTTTTTTGAAACCTACCCAGGCAAGGAAACACGAATCGGAAAATAGATGGATCACGAAAACTTGGATTGGTGGTGGATATATGATGGTAAGATATGGCAGCGGTGGTGGTATATGGTAGCGGTGGTGGTATATGGCTACGGATTGGATAAGCGGTGGTGGTAGATGGCAGGAGCGATGACGATGGTGCGGCGGCGGCTTGACAACTTGAGAACAGAACTCGAAACTATAAGGAAAACTAGAAGTTAAGACCAGCAACTTGACACGACGATGCAACCGCAAATTCAACAAAGCAAAATATTGAAAAGACTATGCAAAGGCTCAGATTGGTTCGGATATGATGAACTAACCCTAATTTTTTTGTGGCTTTTTCGTGGACTGTAGGTATGAAGAACATACTCGATCTAAACTATGAAAAACTGTAAAATCTCACCGAGCGACCTGGAAATCTGATACCACTTGATAGAGGCAAAGGTGTCCCGTCTTTCGATGAGATGGTGGCTATCGTTTTGGAGGAAGTCGACTTTGACGATCCGACTACGAACGTGCGAGGACGTCGCGCCTTAGCAATCGCTAAACCAACTCCGAGAGGTTATTGACCCACGCCGGAGCACGATCAACCTGACCACGAAGGTCTGTTTCCTGCAGGCAAACGAAGAACAAGCAAGAAACTAAGATTGCAATATGGATATTGCGAATATAAGAGGAAAGCTTTATTGATCAAGGCGGGGTTCTGTGACGCCTTTGTCTATTTGTTGAACACAAACGAAGTACGTGAAGTTGCAGCTATGGCAAACTTTTAATCTAAACAAAACCCAAAGTCTAAACGACGCCCTAAGGGCTGTATATATGGAGGAAGAGGGGGGGGGATTTCGTGGCCCTTGGAGGAGGGGGTCCGAAACCAACCCTAACTCTTGTTTCCCCACACATACGGACTCTAAAAACAGCCTATACTTAAGTATTTCGAAATTACATGGGCCTGGCCCAATAATAAGGTGACGCAACACCTAGAATAGCCTCTGGACGAAATTTATGAAGTGGCATCTTGTATATTTCGTGCAAGGCTTCATGCACTCCTTATGGTGGCTTCAAAGTCCTGAAATCATCACTTGTAACTCCGTTCTTGTTCCCCTTGCGCATGCCATCAACTCAGTGCTTGTTCTTGCTCCAATGTTCATCCTTCTCCAAGCTAGGCCCTTCATTTGTAAGCAAAACAAATGTATCCAATTTAGACAGCATCATATTCTCATGAACATTAGAATCATTACCAAGAAACGAAAGTACCTGGTAATCTATTTGGCGTGCGCGAGCTCTAGTAATTGGTCTAGTATATGTAACTGTAGGGCCTGTGGGTGTAACAATGGTATTGATGTCCTCATCAGATTTTCAGCGCATTCCGAGAAGTTTTATTTCTGCACAAAAACAACACCACGGGAGTTCTGCTGAAAACAACGTCAGTCTGGGTTAGTTCTAATCAAATCATACCAAAATCATATAAAACAATAGTAAACATGGCATGAATACTTCATAAATTATCGATACGTTGGAGACGTATCATGCCACTATTTTCTCAAAAATTCATCTGAAAAGTGGTTACTATCAAATGTGCATACAAGAGGGTGATGAATGGAAAACCGCTTTCAAAACAAAGTTTGGTTTGTATGAGTGGTTAGTTATGCCTATGGGTTTATCGGAAGCACCCGGTACTTTCATGCGTCTTATGCATTATGTGCTTCGTCCTTACATTGCTGTGTTTGTTGTGGTCTACTTTGATGACATTCTTGTGTTTAGCAAATCCCTCAAAGAGCATGTGAATCATCTTAGAGCCGTTTTGCAAACTCTTAGAAAGAGCGTCTCTATGCAAATATGGATAGATGCACTTTTGGCGTTGACAAGATTGTTTTCTTGGGCTTTGTTGTGTCTTCCAAGGGTGTGCATGTTGGTGAGTCCAAAATCGAAGCAATTAAAACTTGGCACCAACCCACTAATTTGCAACAAGTGCATACTTTCCTTGTTCTAGCGGGTTTTTATCGTTGCTTTGTGAAAGACTTTAGCACTATTGCCGCACCGTTGCCTGCTTTGAGTAAGAAAAATGCACCCTTTGTTTGGGGACCAACTCAATCTACCGCATTTTTTTAAGAAATGGAGGATGACCCCCGGCCTCTGCATCTGGGAGATGCATACGGCCACTTTATTAATTATTCTCGAGGACCTTACAAAGTATTACAGACAATATTCCTGAATCCACCATCTCGGCAACATATGCTGCTACTCTTATCCATATGATGAAGGGATGCTAGTTGGGCCACTACCCAGACCACTCACCTAAACCTAACATCAAAAGCCGGCAGCCCCAGCCGAGCCACATACCGGGTCTGGGGCACAATCCGGTTAGACACACTCTTGTGTCGTCGCAGCCATCTTCCACAGGTCCGTCTTCAGAATATATTGAGTCTTCTACCTTGTGAAGGCCACTCCGCCATCGACGTCACCATGACGCCAGACAGCTACCTCCTCCTGCGCGAGTCCATCTCCGCGCATCGGGCGCCAAGTCTCCACTGCACCACGCCGCCGAGACCTGCTGCCATCAATGATTAAGATGAAGCACCGCTCCACCAAAGAAGCCGCCCACTGGTCCCTCGATCCCGTGAACACCTCCAAGACTAACGCCCCCGAGAGGAAACGACACAAAATAGCGCCGCCGTCATCCGACCTACTGATCTAGGGTTTCCCCCGGAGATAGCAGATGGTGGCCTTGAACTTCTCCTCGGCGATGCCTTCAAGAAGGGAACGCCGCATAACAGCGCCGTCACCGCCGGCCTTGGCAGCTAGCCAAAGGCAGGTTTTCACCCAGATCTGTCCGAAGAGCCTCCATCAAGCATCGTGTACACGGATCGCCCAAACCCGCGCCGCCCGCCGGGACCAAGCTAGATCCGACAGAGCACGCAACCACCGGACGCACCTCCTCCCGCCAGCCCTGCCGCCAAAGCACCAGCAGCCGCGCCGCCAGGATGCAGCCACCGCGGCACTGCCAGCCATCCCCGCCGCCGCATCCAGGAAGGTCGCGGTGCTCAGATCTGGCCGCCTGCCCCGGCCGACCGCGACCCCCACCATGCGCCGGGGCCAGCCCGACGACACCGCCGAGGACCGCCGCTGCACCCGGCCGCCGGACCGCAGATCGGCGCGCGCAGCCGCCACACCCAGCGAGGAGGGAAGGAGAAGAAAGGAGGGCGCCCAGGAAGAAGCCCCGCCGCCGCCCTCACTGGAGCCCGCCTGGCTTCGCCGGCGGAGCGCCTCCGGCAGCGGCGAGACGGGAAGGGGTGAGGGGAAGGCCCGGCGGCGCGCGAGGGAGTCGCCCCCCGAGTCGCCAGAGGAGGGCGACGCGGGGGTGTTCTCGGAGGAGGGCAACCTTGAACCCTCCAGTGGTGCGGCCGAAAAAATGATGAGCTCAAATCTTTGCTTACACATGCTCCAATTCTTGCTTTACCTCATTTCACCAAAACTTTTGAGGTTCATTGTGATGCTAGTGGTCACGGAATTGGTGGAGTTTTGATGCAAGAAAAGCAAGCCGTTGGATATTTTAGCAAAAAACTTTCCGGTGCTCAACTTAACTATCCTATATATGACAAAGAGTATATGCTTTAGTGCGAGTATTGCATGTTTGGGAGCATTATCTTCGCCCACATGAATTTGTCATACATACCGATCATGAGACACTTAAGTACCTAAAAGGTCAAACTAAGTTCAATAAACGACATGCTAAATGGAGTGGATTTATTGAGTCTTTTCCTTATGTGATCAAGTACATTAAGGGCAAATAAAATGTTGTGGTGGATGCTCTTTCCCGCATATGCATGCTTATTACTCAACTAGAGTTGACTGTTATTGGCTTTGAGCATAAAGATCTCTATTTGAATGATCCTTCCTTTGCACTTCCTTATGCAAAATGTATTACTCACACTTATTGGGAGAACTTCTATCTCAAAGATGGCTACCTTATGCATGCTAACAAACTTTGTATACCCGAGTCTTCTCTTCGTTTGTTGCTTTTGCAAGAGGCTCACGGAGGTGGACTCATGGGACATTTCGGGCACGACAAGACCTTCGCCACACTCTCCATCAAGTACTTTTGGCCAAAGATGTTTCGCGACATGGCACACTTCACCAACAAATGCTCCACATGTCGCGAAGCTAAGTCCAAAGCCTAATCTCATGGTTTGCATATGCCACTTCCTACTCCATATCAACCATGGGAAGATATTAGTATGGATTTCGTGCTAGGTTTCCATAAAACTCGAAATGGAAAAGATTCCGTCTTTGTTGTTGTGGACTGATTCTCAAAAATGGCACATTTCATACCATGCAACAAGATAGACGATGCTTCACATGTTGCTAATCTTTTTTGTAGGGAAATCTTGAGGTTGCATGGAGTGCCAAGGACCATTGTGTCGGACCGGGACGTCAAGTTCTTAAGTTACTTTTGGAAGACCATTTGCGCCAAACTCAGCATCAAGCTTCTATTCTCAACGGCATATCATCCTCAAACCAATGGCCACACGGAAGTCACCAACCGGACGGTATCTACTCTCCTACATGTGTTGATCAAGAAGAACATCAAGGAGTGGGAGGAGTGCCTACCCATCGCCGAGTACGCCTACAATCAAGATCGACACACTACTACTGGCAAGTCCCCCTTCGAGGTTGTCTATGGCTTCAACCCATTGTCCCCATTGGACATTCTTCCTCTTCCGCTCCAAGAACGCGCAAACATGGATGCAAGTGCAAGGGCAAGTTTTCTCAAGAAGATGCATGAAGATACAAGGGCAACAATCGAGCGTCAAGTACACTGCATCACCACCAAGCTCAACATCAACAAGACACCAATGGTGTTCCAACCGAGCGGTCTTGTATGGCTACATCTTCGCAAGGAACGTTTCCCCAACGAGCGCAAGTCAAAGCTACTACCACGAGCCAACAGACCATTCAAGGTGATAGCACGCTACAACGACAACGCTTACAAGATTGACATCCCACGCGATAAGTACAATGTAAGCGACATCTTCAACGTCAAAGACTTGACCAAATGCCATGGTGATGGAGATCATGATCCATGGATGGATCTCTCCCAAGGGGGGGGGGGAGATGATGCGGAGCATCCTTCCATCATCCCCATGGATTCTACACCAACACATCAAGCCCCACGTGGACCTATGATAAGAGCTAGACCACGTGCGTTGGAAACCAAGATGAACACCTTCCTACTTGACATTCATATGGACACAAACGGAACTTGGGTGCTACCTCGCCAAGATACTCTATGCCTCATTAGGTATGAAGAGGAACACCACCAAGCAGCTAAGGAGCACCACCAAGTCCAAGGAGAAGCGCCCCAAGTCACCAAGGAAGAATAAGGAGTCCCCAAGAATCTGTACAGAAGGTCCCAGGCGACCCCATGCGCATGGGCCCCCGAGACCCCGTGCCCACGGGCTACACAGGGAGCTACGACTGTAGCACCCCGTGCGCATGGGTGTGTACTGTGCGCACGGGCCCAACTTACCCCGTGCGCACGGGCCCTACAGGATGGCCGGCTGATACGGGTTGTTGGGCCTCCACTTCGCATCCACCTCACCTCCTACCTACCCAAGCCTATATAATTCGTACCTAGGGATATGTTTAGGGTTAGCAAAGTATTAGATGAGATATATGTGAGCTTTGCTTCTTCTACCACCTCCATTAGAGATCAAGGCCTCTTAGGAGAGGATCCACTTGTGAATTTCAAGACCTCCATATTGGAGAAGACTACCATTATCAAGACCTCATCTCCTAGGAGTGGGAAGAACTCTACCATTGTATCTTTCCTTTGATTGTGTTTGTGACTTGTGGATCTTGTGTTACTACTCTAGTGGATGTGTAATTGTGTATTTTTGGAGTGAATTCCTCTTTGTGATTTCTTGGTGTTCATCCTTTTTCCCCTCTAAGTGTGAAAAGATCCATCTTAGGGTTCACCCTACAACAAACCATCTTATCAAGGAAATTTCGGATTTCCAACCATACACCAACCTACTCGAGCTAGTTCACCGAGCGACCAAGGCGGAGCGACAAGTGCAAGACGACTACAAATACGCCAAGTACTCTTCCAAGTCCTACGGTTCATACAATCAAGCTTCAGCAACTACGACGCCTTCTACCTTGATGAAACCTACACCAAGCAACGGCGGCAAGTCAAGTTACAAGAAAACCTCGACATCTTCAAGTCGTCCTACTACTACGAGCAACCTCAAGCTGAGAGCTTCATCATCAATGACTCCAACGGATGAGATTCTCAAGATGAGTTCATCAAATGCTTCACATGTCAAGGCCGAGGCCACATGACATTTGAGTGCCCCACTCGACGCACCATGGTCGCCAACGACGACGGTACCTATGACTCCATGAGTAAGGAAGAAATGGAAGCACTTGAGCACGTGGCCATGCACCAATGAGTGAATGAAGATGAAAACGATCAAGTCTTTTGTGACAAGGATTCGAGCCCCACTATTGTTGTCTCCGAGGTCTTGACGCTTCAACACCAACAAGACGAACACCAACGTTGCCACATCTTCCACACCAAAGCGGACATCAATGGAGGTTCCGTGAAGGTCATCATCGACGGAGGAAGTTGCCACAAATTGGCAACTGAAGAGCTATGTTCCAAGCTATAATTGGTCAAGATGAAGCATCCTCACCCCTACGAGGTCCAATGTCTTAGCAACTCCGACACCATTCAAGCGGAGTACACCGTGCAAGTTTCCTTCAAGGTCAGCACATATGAAGATACCTTGGAGTGTGATGTGGTTCCTATGTCCGTGTGCCATATCCTGCTAGGAAGACCTTGGCAATTTGACTGCGGCGTCATGCACAACAGGTGTACCAATCATTATAGCTTCAAGATGACTGGAAAGGAGTACGTGCTACGACCTATGTCACTAAGTCAAGTGATCCCCGACAAGCAAGCATCCACCCATCCTGGAGAGAATAGTGAGAGAGTGAACCACCACCAAGAGACTGAGTGCCACAAGCCAAAATTGAGTGCCTCCACGATGAGCGACAAGAAAAATCTAGTGCTCTTAGCCACCAAAAGAGACATGCGAGAAGTGTGTGAGAACCAATCAAGTGTTACACACTATGTCCTAGTGTGCAAAGACGGAGCAGCAAGAACTAAGACCTCTCACCAGCTACCCCTAGTGTTGTCTAATCTATTGCAGGAGTTCGCAGACGTATGTCCCGATTAGCTACCTCCCAGCCTACCTCCTCTACGCGGCATCGAACACCGCATCGACCTCAGCCCTGGTGCACCGCTACCAAACAAGGCTCCATACCGTGTCAACCCCGAAGAAAATAAGGAAATACAAAGGAAAGTACGACACCTCATTGACAACGGGCATGTACGTGAAAGCTTAAGTCCTTGTGTCGTTCCGATTATTCTTGTGCCTAACAAAGATGGTAGTTTTCGCATGTGTTCCGATTGTCGTCCCATTAATGCTATCACCGTTCGCTATAGGCATCCCATTACACACCTTGATGATAGGTAGATGAGCTTAGTGGAGGCACAGTTTTCTAAAAAATTGATATTAAAAGTGACCATTACCAAATTCGCATTCAACAAGGAGATGAATTGGAAATGTCTTTTAAAAGTAAATTTGGCTTGTACGAATGGTTATTTATGCCTATGAGCTTATCCAAAGCACCAGTTACTTTCATGAATGTGATGCACTATGTTCTTTGCAAATACATTGGCATATGTGCTGTGGTATACTTTGATGATATACTTGTGTTTAGCGAATCCCTAGAAGATCATGTCACCCATCTTAGGGACGTCTTGCAAGTTCTTAGAAACGAGCGCCTTTATGCTAATATGGAGAAATGCACTTTTGGTGTTGACAAGCTTGCTTTCTTGGGCTTTGTTGTGTCTTCTAAGGGTGTTCATGTCGAGGAATCTAAAATTGAAGCACTTAAAACTTGGCCACAACCAACTAATTTGCAACAAGTGCGTAATTTCCTTGGCCTAGTCGGTTTCTATCGTCGATTCGTTAAGGACCTTAGCACTATTGCATCACCATTGCGCCTTGAGTAAGAAAAATGCACCCTTCATATGAGGACCTTCACAAGATATTGCATTTGACGAGCTTAAATCTTTACTTACACATGCTCCAATTCCTGCATTGCCTAATTTTGGCAAAACTTTTGAAGTGCATTGTGACGCTAGTGGTAATGGTATCGGTGGAGTTTTAATGCTAGAAAAGCAACCCATTGCATATTTTAGCATAGAACTATCGGGAGCTCAACTTAACTATCCCATCTCTAACAAGGAATTATATGTTTTAGTGCGAGTATTGCATGTTTGGGAGCATTATCTTCGCCCACACGAGTTTATCATACATACCGATCACGAGACGCTTAAATACCTCAAAGGTCAAACCAAGTTGAACAAATGGCATGCTAAATGGAGTGAATTCATTTAATCTTTTCCTTATGTGATCATGTACATCAAGAGTAAAGAAAATGTTGAGGTGGATGCCCTTTCCCACAAGTGCATGTTAGTTACTCAACTTGCATTGAATGTTGTTGGTTTTGAGAACATTAAAGATTTGTGTGCGCATGATCCTTCGTTTGTGATTCCCTATGTGAAATGTATTCCTAACACTTATTGGGAGAACTATTATCTCAAGGATGGCTCTCTTATGCGTGCTAACAAACTTTGTGTACCCAAGTCTTCTCTTCGAATGTTACTTTTGCAAGAGGCTCATGGCAGAGGACTTATGGGACATTTCGGTCGCGACAAGACATTTGCCACACTTTCCTCCAAGTACTTTTGTCAAAAGTTGTTTCGCGACATCGCACGCTATACAAATCGGTGATCTACATGCCGCAAAGCTAAGTCTCAAGAACAATCTCATGGTTTACATATGCCACTTCCTATTCCATATCAACCATGGGAAGATATTAGAATGGATTTTGTGCTTCGATTACCTAGGACTTGAAATGGAAAAGATTCAATATTTGTTGTTGTGGACCGATTTTCTAAGATGGCACATTTCATCTCATGCAATAAGATAGATGATGCTTCACATGTTGCGAATCTCTTTTGTAGGGAAATCTTGAGGTTACATGGAGTGCCAAGTGTGTCGGACCGCGACGTCAAGTTCCTAAGCTACTTTTGGAAGAAACTATGCCCCAAGCTCAGAATCAAGCTACTATTCTCGATGGCCCATCATCCACAAACCGATGGTCAAACGGAAGTCACCAACCGGGTGCTATCTACTTTACTACACGTGTTGGTCAAGAAGAACATCACAGAGTGGGAGGAATGCTTACTGTAGGAATGAAGTATGTCTACCAGAGGGGGGGGGGTGAATGGGAGTTTTAAAATTTCTTTGGAAATCTCAAAACTCTCGGAACCCAGCAGCGGAATGGATGAAAAACATACTACAGCGAGCTAAATCTAAGTATCGAATGTAAACTAAACATGCAATGAGACAAAACTCACGAAGGAAAACATGTCGAATATAAATACAGGTAAAGGAGATAACCAATAGTGCTCGATGGCGACAGGATATTTGTTCGACCAGTTCGTCCTTCTGGTTGGACGGGCGGTGACTTAACATGGAAGATAAACTCTCTTCACCCTATTCTCCTCGACAATTGGTTCGTCAACCAATGCCGATTACTGGTGGTAGATACTTGAGGCGATCTCCAAACCTGCACAGACTTCTTCTTCGAGAACCACAATCACTCTTGGTCTATGAAGAAATTTACACCTAACCGTCTAGAGAGTTTGCAGCTCTCAAGAGTAATAGGCGGAGCATACTGGACTTAGATTCGAGTAATGCTGAACCACTATCTAATTCTTCGGCTCTAGGGGTTTTTCTCTCGGTGGATTTTAAACTCAAATCGCTCAGAGAGGGGGTTGCTCAACAATCTTCTCAGAATCAAATGGAGCATCCATCGAACAAAGACGGCGCGGGGTGGCTATTTATAGCCTCAGCCTTCCCGGATGGGAACTGGCCATTTTGGACACGCAGTCCAGCCAATGGCCAACTGACACATTTCACAACGGTCAGATTTGGGAGCAACGGTAACATTACTTGAGAACAAGTAATGCTAACTCCTCGGTCTGAGACAAATCTCTCGCAGCGAAGGAGATCGCAATCTCTTCTAGGAAAGTATTTGTTCGGAACACGATGAGATTTCTCTCACAACTTTCATAGGATTTGGGTTTAGCATTAGAGAATCATAGTTTCGAACGCTACACCCCTCTTAATAGTACGGTGGTCCTATGACTCAATAAAGGTAAGAAGAACAACGGAACAAATGCTACGTCTTCACATCGTCTTCATTCTCCTTGGACGCAGTCATCTCCTTTGGACAGACACCAAAACAATTGCTTGAACTTCCGCAATTTTTAGGGGTCACTCTTGTTTTCATGATCTTCGGGGATAACCTTCGCTACCAGGCAGGGAGATTATCTTTGTCGGTTGCATCAAACTCCTCGTGATCTCAGGGACCTTTTACTCTATGTGCAGTAGCAAACACATAAGTCCCATATTGTTTATGTCAAAAAACTCCAAAACATAAGGGGCTTATCATTGCACCAACAATCTCCCATTTTTGACGGTTGTTGACAAAACAGATAATCATCAAAGTGAATATAGATAAGTGAAAAGTAAATCGAACAAGAGTGAGTTTGCATTACTTGACTCGATGATGAAATATACTCCCCCCTAGATGTGTGCAGGGTAATAGATATGAGATAAAATTCCCTTGCAAAGTATTGAGGTATGAAGAGGAGACTTCAATCATTCGAGAAAATGATTTGAACTGATGATATAATCCATCGAGAGTGTAGTGCAATCATTTACAACTTCTGATAATAATTCCACCTACAAACGAAATGCTTCTAGAGAATATAGTGCAGCAGGCGGGGTTATTAACATTGCAACACAGAAGTTTTACATCACAGAACAAATAGTCTTTGAAGCATAATCTATCGGAGCAAAAGAGCTTGTGAAACCAAATCAATGGAACGCAAAAGAGCAAATCTATCAGAACTCGATGTGATTCCCCCTTTTTCTTAACTAGTGTCAAAAAAGGTGACGAATAACTTGAGTGAAGAAACAGTGAACTTGATTCACTCTGAAGCATCGCCGAAAGAGCTGCCCAAGGAGGTTTTTGATTCTGAAGTGACTGGAAGATCTTCATCAGCAGCAGCAGCAGCAGTAGATTTCCCTTGAGGTTAGTAGCTTGATGCTGAGATGATGAAGGCACATTTCGATCAACTTCTTGAGTCAGACGTGACAACACATTTCCTTCAGCAGGTTTTTCCATCAGTGAGGTAGCTTCAGATTCTTCAAGCAGTTTGCGAAGATTAATACGCATCAGATCAGTAGTTGGCTCTCGAGGAGGAAGAGGAGGAGTACTACGAGGTTGGTAATCTTCAAATGTGAGGCCTTTGTCAATATAATCATATAGCTCTTTGAGATCTGCATCCTTGAGTTGCTTCTTTGAGAAGAACTTCTGAAGTAATTTCCAGAGCCTTTTATTGTTCTCAGCAGCTATCAGATGCGTGATTCTTGTTCGGTTGTTAATGGCATTCAGCTCGGCCGCAAGGTGGTCTTTTTCTTATAGATCTTTAGCAATGTGCTTAAGCAGTAGTTGTTGCGTGCGCAGACTGACTTCCAGCTGAGAAGGAGGTTGATGGGTAATCATTCGATCACGCTTTGGCAGATGTGGCCCATCGAATGTGTTGTTGTAATCGTGATGGCTTGACTCAAGCACTTTTCCCGAAGAAATATCTTGCATGACTTGCAGGGTGTCACATACCGGAGGAATGAAGATTTTATGACTTGCTTTTGCCAAATATTCAATCTTCATGGAATAATCAACCACCTTCTGAATCCATGGGGCATAGACTTTGAGGGTTTTCGGATATTCAGCAGAATCCTTCAAAATGTTCAGAAACATATCCTCAACATCAAAGATAAATCCTTTAGAGATGGCGTAGATGGTTGTCGGGGGAAACGACACCTACGCAATCACGTAGAATCCCTTTTTGCTACGGTTGGCGGGTGCGGGGCTGTGGAAAGAGCGGGATTAGATGATCAACGCAGGGGGATTATCGAGGTTCGAGCCGCAAGTGATGCGTAATACCCTACTCCTACTGGTTTATGTTTATCTGGTGTTCTTGGACTAGCTACAAATCGTGCAGGGTCCAAAAAGTCCGAATCCTCTCCCAGTACGCCGCAGGCCTCCTTTTATAGATAAAGGGGCTGCCACAGTGGCACACAGGAGGTGGAAAGTTTGTATAGTAGTCGAGTCTATCTCCTGGCACCGTAGGACAAACGCATTTAATGCGCTGCCGACGTGCCCTTCTTGCTTTATCGGGGATTGCAAGGAAGCTCATCCCAGCTGTCGCCGCCTCGCCTGGCTTTGACGCGCGTCCGAGTTGACGAGGCGTGTAGTGCCACGCTAGCTGGCTGGCTGCTGAGTTGGTGTGATGGTAGAGTCTTCATGAAGATCTGCATGCCACCACGCAGGTGCTTGCTGAGTTGGCCTAGAGGCCGCACGTCGCCACGCAGGTGCTCGCCTAGTTGGTGGGCTGGCAGCTGTGTGGGAACGACGGTGGAGTCTTGGCGGGTGGGGGCCTGGCTGTGGCCCCGCGGATGTCTTCGGCAAGAGTCTTTCCGGGCCCCCGGCAAGGGTCCTGCCACGGCGTCGTGGGCGTCCCCGGCAAGGGTCTTGCCGGGGGGTCTCGTGGGTATCCTCGGCAAGGATCTTGCCGAGGATCTTCGTCTTCTGATTCTCATCTAGTCTTGTATGTTCTTGGTCTTCACAAAGATCTGCATGCCACCATGGAGGCACCTCCCGAGCCTTGGTTCAGATGTGGGTGATGGCGTCAGAACTCTTAGGCTCAAGGGTGGTGGCTCTGCTGGTGTTGGGCAAGTTTCCTCGGCAAGGTTCTTGCCGGGGCTGTGGAGGCCGCCCCGGCAAGGGCCTTACCGGGGGAGTTCACTCGCCCTTTTGCTCTTCGTGTCTCTGGCTTGGTGTTGCTCTGGTTGTCTTGTGTCTTTGCTTCCTTCCTCTACCCTACTAAGTGTGGCCGCAGGCGCGGCTCCAACTACCCGTGCACAAGTAAAGGGGTACAAAAATAGGACCCCTACTTTTGTACACCGACAGGAGCCCCTGGGCCTGGGCCACACATAAGCGCGATGCGTTGTTGGGCTAGGCCCAAAACGGTGCGTGGGTATGCGGGACCGAGTTTTTACTGCAGTAACCTCCTCGCTAGTTGTGCTTCCCCACGACCCGCGTTGAATGTGTGACATGGGGGTCATGCGTGGAATGACCGCAACATGCTCACGTCATCCCGTGGTGAATAGTAAAGAGGCGGCTTGCGTGTCCTTTTAAAACTGCAGGGCCGCTGCCCAGTTACTCTCTCTGCCTTGGAACTGTCGTTCCACGTTTCCCACTATGTCTGCCCCTTGCGCCACGTACGCCACATGCACGGCGTGGGGTAGGTGACAGACGCATGGAATATGGGAAGGCGCGCGGGGGCCGATACTCACGTGCCTTTGATTGGGCGGGGAGGGCGGTCGATGGCCTTGCTTGTTGCCACTTAATGAGCCGGACCTAAGCGGGCTCTTCAGAGGCGTAGAGTTAGTCTTTTTGTTTTCCCGCTCAGCTATAAAAAGGGAACTCAGGGGTAGGAGGAAGAGCATCTCCCTACGCCTCCCCTCCATCTCCATTCTTCATCCACTGTCATGGCGAGAGGGCGTGGTCGCGGCCGTTCTTCTGCGGAGGCGACCAGGTCCTCCTCCAGCCAAAGAGCCGCGGTGGTCAAGGAAGAGCCAGACGCCCAAGGTGAAATCCATGCTCGAGGCGGGGGCGCCGGACGGGGCCGCGGTCGGCGAGGCGGACGAGGTGGAGGCGGTCGCGGAAGGGGGACGCCTGCGTTGTCTCCATCTCTGCCGCCATCTCCTCCACCATATCCTCCTGCTTCGTCGAGTGGTCATGTTGGGGACACGGCGCTTGAGTTTATTCTGCAGCTGCGTGGGCCGCCGCGCAGCCGCCTTCGCCTTCCCAGGGCGTTCGTGAGGGTGCTGGAGATCGACCGGCCACCACGGCTGAGGCTTCATATGAAGTGGTGTTTCCACAGCGACATGTGGGTGAACACAAGGTTTCCCGCCCCTCATGTGATGCTCCTTCGTCGGGGCTGGAAAACCTTCGCACGTGCCCATTGCTTGATGGATGGGCACGCCCTCTGCTTCAAGCTAGCAGAGAGCGACCTGCTCTCCATCAAGGTCTTCGGGCGCTCGAGACACAGGCTAGGGTGCTATGCGGAGAGCTCAACCGACGACGAAAGCTCCTCCTCGGGCGACAGCGACGAGGAGGACAGCGACAACGATGACGAGGGTAACGGGCGGGAGGATGATGGGTCCGACTAGGTGTCGGACACACCATCCCTGGGTGACGCCAGTAGCACCACCATTCGCATCACCAGCTCCTTGAACTTCTCAGGGCTGCTGCTTCTGGTGGCTTGTGCTGGAGGGTCGGAGAAGGCGAAGAAGGCGGGTGGCGGGCCATCAACTCGGAGTATGATGGCACCGATGCCTTCGTCGCGTATTGCCGGTCCGCTGCCTCATCTTTCGGCCCCTTCCCCGGCACCATCATCACCAACCTTCTCTTCGTGTCTTCTACTGCTCATACCTCGCCTAGGCACCCCTTTTACCCTCCCGCTTATCCCGATCCATTTCCTGAGGAGAGGGACAAGAAAGGGATTACGGGCATCTTATCCTTTTTTAGTTTTTAAGCCTGCAGGCATTTGTCAGATTTAAACCTTGTAATCCCCTTGCTCATGTTTACATTCCATACGAACTGTACTTGTTTGGAATGTATTAATGAAAAAGGGTGCTTGCCGGGTTATTTGTGCGTGAGCGAGGCCCATGCCAAGGAATGAATCCTTGTTATTCCTAAGATAAACATTGTCGCCCGGCAACAGGCCTCGCCATCCCCTTACTTCGTAGCACGACCATACTCACGCTCTCGGCGGAGGCAGGGGCAAAGTAGGATTAGGCCCTTCGTTTGCTTCCTTGTCACCGCAACTACAACCAAGTTCTGGCCCAGAGAATAGTTCTTGGGCACAGGAAAGGGGGAGCACGGTGGCCCAGGAGTAAACGAGGCTTCATACGTCCCAGTTCCATAAGGAAATGCATAACAGGGGATAAAGACTTATCTGAATCTGCAGCCCCCGGCAACCTTGGCTTGTCGTGGTTGGATACTTGAATCTGCAGCCCCCGGCAATGGCTTGCCGGGGGCGAGTATGTCGATCCATTTCCCTGCCCTTAAATGGCTTGGCAGAAACGCCTGTGCAGCCTTCGAACCAAAGAAAGGACTGGAAAGAGCAGAAAGACACACACCCGACCTCTATGCTAGGGGTTAGTTGCCGCTGAGCACTATCAACCCTACCGAAGAGAGAGACTTAACCTAGCATGCATGCTAAAACTTAGGGCGCCAGCTCTTCATTTATTTATGCTCAGGGTCTTCGCCTGGCTCTGTACAAAGGGTTACATGCCTTGTCGGCAAGGCTTGTACAAAAGGTGGTTTGCCGGGAGGACCGGCAACCACGCCTCATTGATAAAACTTACGAAGATGTTCGATGTTCCAGGAGTTGCTCACTGGGATACCATCTTCCGTATCCAGGCGGACTGCGCCAGGCCTGGTGACTCGTATTACCCGATAAGGGCCTCCCACTTCGGCGTCACCTTGTTGGAATTCTTGGCCGACTGAACGCGCCAAAGAACAAGGTCGCCTTCCTCAAGACTTCGGGCATGAACCTTGCGGCTATGGTAGCGGCGCAAGGCTTGCTGGTAGCATGCAGCTCGCACAGCCACCCGAAGACGATCTTCCTAAAGGAGCGTCACGTCATCTTGCCGCAACTGCTCTTGCTCAAGCTCGTCAAAAGCGAGCACTCGAGGTGACCCGTATGTGAGTTCCGTGGGGAGAACTGCTTCTACCCCGTATACCAGGGCAAAGGGTGTCTGGCCAGTGGCTCGATTTGGTGTCGTCCTGATTGACCAAAGAACCATTGGCAACTCATCAATCCAATGCCTTCTGCATTTGTGCAGCTTGTCGAAAGTTCTGGTCTTGAGGCCCCGCAACACTTCCGCATTCGCCCTCTCAGCTTGGCCGTTACTTCTGGGATGGGCAACAGAAGCAAAATAGACCTTGCTGCCGAGGTCTTGAATGTACTGCATGAAGGCGCGGCTCGTGAACTGCGTGCCGTTGTCGGTGATGACTCTATTCGGCATACCAAAACGGCAAACTAGCCCCTTGAAGAACTTGACGGCTGAGTGTGCTGTCACCTTCCTCACTGCTTCCACTTCAGGCCACTTTGCGAACTTGTTGCTTGTGACGTACAAGTACTCAAAGCCCCCGACAGCACGGGGGAAGGGGCCCAGTATGTCGAGCCCCCAGACCAAGAACGGCCAGGAGAGAGGGATTGTTTGAAGGGCTTGAGCTGGTTGATGAAGCTTCTTCGAATGGAACTGACACGCTTCACACTTGGTTACTAGCGCAGCTGCATCCTGGAGGGCTGTGGGCCAGAAGAAACCTTGCCGGAATGCCTTGCCGGCAAGGTCTCTTTACCCTATGTGGGATCCACACATACCTCCATGTATCTCTGCCAACAGCTCCAGTCCGTCCTCTTGAGGAATTGTCACGACCGGTTTTTCAATAAAATAATTATTGAGAGACCAATCCCTTTTACAGACCAGTAAGGAAGAATTCCTTCTCACTGGTAGACAATATCTTGGTCACAGAAGAATAATACCAGGGGTACTAAATATAATACAAGGTTGAGCGGAGACTGCCCAACAATTTATTACATGCATGCCGATAAAACAAGATGGCGGATAGGGTGGCATACTACTAACTCACGATAATGACGGTGGTGGAAATATCACCGCGAAGCGAGTGATATGACTCCAGAAGACTACAGCTCTCCGAGCATCGGAGGGAGGCTCGAGGAGACTTATTGCGGGTGGCGGAAGCGTATATAAAACAAGTGACCAATATCCGGGATCGCACAGGACTGACTGGGACTCCTCTAGGCATCGGACGCGCTATCAAACTCTTCATCCAAGAGATCACCTTCGTCAACATCTGGCCAAATCAACAAGCCAGGTGAGTACTATGAAAGTACTCGCAAGACAGTTCGGACATAAGATATAACAAATGTGAACATGAAGCATATGAATAATTTATCCAGTGCGCTCAGACATAGAGGTAATAAATACTGGGTGCCAAGCGAGGGTCTGAATGACGCCTCGAGCGGAAACTGCAGAATGGTAATACTGGTGCCAAACGAGGGTCTGAATGACTCCTCGAGAGGAAACTGCGAGAATAATAATACTGGTGCCAAACGAGGGTCTGAATGACTCCTCGAGAGGAAACTGCGAGAATAATAATACTGGTGCCAAACGAGTATCTGAAAGACTCCTCGAGAGGAAAATGCAGAATAATAATACTGCCACAGTCGGACGTCTGAGCGACATCACATAAAGGGCTCATAACAGAAAATAAAAGACGAACATGCCTCAGTCGGACGTCTGAGCGACATCACCTAAAGGGCTTATATTTAATGTAAAGAACAAAAACACGCCACAGTCGGACGTCTGCGCGACGTCACATAAAGGGCTTATATTGTAGCTCAATAATACAATAGTTCGGGAACATAAATTATCACAAGTACGAGACAAATAAAAATTTAGTCCATCCACAGGAATAATAATTTAAACTGGATTTACCACTTGAGCTTGTTCACCGGGGACAAGTTTCCACGCGGATAGATATGGATATACTGATTACACTACTTGATCATGGATACGGTGACTTGGAAGGAATTGACTCTGCAGAGTTTGTACTTAACCACAGCCAACGGATTTCGGTAGTCACGGGGACTAGTTCCGTCTACGGTGTTTTAGAAGAAACACGTCTAACCAGTACACACCCAATTCAACCTTCCGAAGCCAGGGATCACCCTCGGCAACGTCCAAGAAAAACCTTGAGACGGGGAGGCTACAACCTCGCGTAGCATGGGATCAAATTTCTATACGCGCGCTCTAAGGGGGTGCCCCCCTCTCGGTCCCAACCGGAAACACCCATGCCCCCTGACCGGATGACTGGCTTTAATCCTGGGCCAAGGTACCATCATCCCGGCCTCTCTGTTTGGTGTGTACACGGAAAGAGGTTACCAACTTACTAAACCGCATCCCGGCAAATGAAACATGTGGTAGCACGGAAGGGGGGAAGAACGATAACGTGACTCCGTCCACGTTAGCGTCAGAAATAGTCGGATGACGCAAGGCTGGTATGCTACAACAGTACCACCTTGCTGCCCCTTCATGTCACCACATGATTAGGCCATCTCTCATCAGAGATCATCGCAACTATGAAACATGCGGGGGAAAAGAACAATAACGTGACTCCGTCCACGTTAACGTCGGAGAAAGTCGGATGACGCAAGGCTGGTATGCTACAACAGTACCACCTTGCCGCCCTTCATGTCACCACATGATTTGGCCATCTCTCATCAGAGATCATCGCAACTTTGGGACACGCGGGTAGTTGCCTTACAAGCAACGAGGTATTTACCGATACTCATATGCCACGCACAAACTTTCAAGCAAACATGTAAACACCTGTCATATCAAATGTTCAAAACATGCTTGCCTGGTTCGGAGAAGTCGGAGTCTAGCTCAGCGAAGTTCGCGGCTCCGTCACCTCTTCCGGAACCTACGGCAATGACGAAAACGGGCACTAACGTGAAAACCAATGGGTGCACAGAAACTTCTCCAAATATTTTTCAAATAAATACCATAAAAAACTAGACAAAATTTGAAGATTGTCAGAAAAAGAATCACTCAAAAATCCCTTTTTATTAAAAAGTTATAAAGGTTTCTGTCCAGGGACTTATCTGTAATGAAACAGAAAAGTTCCAGGGTTTTAACTGAGAAAGCAGAAAACGGTTCGATTGGAAATGCGCAAGCTCAAGAGAGAAAACGTATTTTTCCCGAAGGCGCCAACAGAAAACGGTTCGCGAAAGAATAGAATAGAGGCTGACAAGCGGGGTCCACATGTCAGGTTTGAAAAGCTCGCCGGCACCCGAAGACTGCGGTGGACGCCGGCGTCGAACCACGGCGAGTTAGGAGGATCGGAGGGTACCAAGAGCTTCAGCGTGTTCTTCCGCGTCGGTGGGTGGCGGACTCGATCAACGGGGAGCACCACGTCGACGGCGACACTATCTCCGGCGGACGGCTGCTCGGGTGAGGATGGGGAACTCCGGTGGAGGGCTGCAATCTACGAATTGAAGCACGGGTCAGAAGGAGGGATGCATGGTGAAGCTACTGGCAAGAGAAGGGAGGCGGAGGTGCACACACGGGGGCGAATCGAGCTGGATCCCGTGGCGGATCGCGGCGGCCGGAGTCGAGGAAGGAGACCTCCTCGGGGCTCTTCCAGTGGCTAGGCGTGCTCTAGGTGGAGTGCAGGGATGGTGGGTGCTCGAGTTGAAGCTCGGGGCCTCTATTTATAGGCGGATCGACGGGGTGGCCGTGAACGGAGAATCTTCGGCGAGCGATTACGGCGATGCAGTGGATTGGCAGGAGGTTTGAGTGGCCAGGCAGCATCAGTGGAGGTTACTGGTGTCATTCCACATCTAAACGGAGTTGGTCTTGGCGTAATGGTGTCGGTTCACGGTGAGATGGCCGCACGGGCTTGACGGCGGCAGAGAGCGCGCTCCGCGCCCTGCGGTTCACGACGAGAGCGGCAGCGCGTTCGGGGGAGTGGAAGGCCACGCGGCAAGCTCCAGTGGCTTGGGCGGCGCTGGGTGGCGTCGTCGGCGCCGTGCCTCCCGCTGGCGGCCGCAAAGCCGCCGCTGGCGTCGGTCACGGGGCGGCGCACCTTCTGCAGCTCGTCGCCGACGCCCGCAAGGTGCCAGGCGCTCGTGCGGTGCAGGAACAAGGGGGAGGGGACGAGGAGCAAGGCGACACAGTGGTACTGGCGAGATCGACAACCATCTCTGAAGAAAACGACAGTAAGCCACTGAACTGTTCTCTGAATTTTCTGAACTTGACAAAGACCATGCACTGCAGGTGCTCGACAGAATGATATGGCTATGAGAAATTTTTTTCTGGAGCTGGTACTTGGTGAGGTGACCACTCAATGCACCCAGAGGCTGCCTGATTTTACTTGGAATTTTTGGAGAAGGTTTTGAATGAATTTCACCAAATTTGACAAATCTGGTCCAAACTTGCAGCAAGTGTAGTTTGAAAAATTTGAACTGAAGACCAGTGGATCTTCATGGATCTTGGTTGAGGGTTCAAAGGACTAGGGAGGGGAATTGGTTTGGGGACAAAAATCCAAGCAGAAAGTGTAGCTCCTTTGAAAAACACCAATGGCTAGAATAGAAGACAGAAAT
This sequence comes from Aegilops tauschii subsp. strangulata, assembly GCF_002575655.3. Lineage (NCBI taxonomy): Eukaryota > Viridiplantae > Streptophyta > Magnoliopsida > Poales > Poaceae > Aegilops > Aegilops tauschii. The sequence continues at coordinate 176,568,831 of NC_053039.3, forward strand.
TTGTTTGAATAAGATTTAAATGGGAATCATCACATGGGGAGGTTCAACTTGCTGGATTAGATGCCAAACATGATCCAAGGGTGAGGGGAGGGTTAGGAGAGAGGATTTGCACTAAGGCCATGGCAAGAAGGAAATGTTGAAAGTGGTGAAGGGTTATTCCAAAAGCCATAGTGCAAAAATTTCAAAGAGATTTTCAAAGGCATTTTCCCATGTGAAAAGCATTTTGTCTTGAGTCCAAATGTAAAGCAAGAATCTCCAAGACCAAAGACAGATCTTGGGTGAATCCAAATAAAACTTTTGCCATAAAAGAAAAAATAAAGTATTTGAAAGGGAGAGTTCTTTTGAAGAAAAATTTAAATCACCTCCCTCAAGTCAAACAAAATCTTTTGAAAAGTCCAATTAAAAACTTGGGTGTCACAGGAATGCACTTTAGCCTGACATTGTTTGGTCTCCTCCTGTACAGGGTATCATCCACAAACTGGTACATGTTGAATGGATGGGCTACTCTTTCTGCTTCTTCCTGCTCCTCAGGGAGTTCCCCTGTTTGGAGGAAACGGACGGTGTGCTGTGCCCACGCAGGGGCCTGGAGCTCGATGGCGAGGACTAAAGGCTCATCTTCGGCCGTAGGGGCGGCCGCCTCTATGGTTAGGGCCTGGGACCCTGCCGGAGGTGGTTGCCCCTCGGCAAGTTTGGGGTACCCGGCAACCTCCTTGCCGGCGGCTCCTGGGAGCTCGGCGGGAAGGTACTTGCCGGGGCTTGTCCTCCTTCGCTTGTTCTGCCCTGCTGATGGCTCTATGGATGGCTGAATTAACAGAAGTACAAAGGTACCTGGTTCCACAGGCAACTTGAGGGCAGCGTGTTTAGACAGGTCGTCGGCAATGCTGTTCTCCGCTCAGGGAACATGTTCTGCCTGCAGGCCATCGAAACGTTCTTCCAACTTCCTCACTTCATTCACGTAGGCCTCCATCAACGGGCTCTGGTAATCTTTGTTAACTTGCTTGATGACGAGCTGTGAATCACCTCTAATGATGAGCTTCTTGATTCTGAGGTCTGCCGCGATCCTGAGACCGGCAAGCAACCCCCCGTACTCCGCCGTATTGTTCGTTGATTTTTCCCGGGGAAAGTGCATCTGGATTACGTACTTGAGGTGCTCTCCGGTGGGTGCGACGAGTAGTACGCCGACACCAGCACCTTGGAGTGAGAAAGCTCTGTCAAAGTACATAGTCCACTCACTGCTCGTCTCCTTGCCGGGAAGGGTGGTCTCTTGAATCTCCTCGTCGGGCATTGCGGTCCATTCTTCTATGAACTCTGCTAGGGCTCGGCTCTTGATTGTTGAAGTACTTTCAAACTTGAGGCCAAAGCTCGACAACTCCAACGCCCACTCCACAATCCTCCCAGTTGCATCTGGGTTGTTCAAGATTTGTTGCAACGGGCGGCGAGTGACGACGGTGATCTCATGTGCTTGGAAATAGTGGCACAACTTTCTCGAGGCCATGAGGAGACCGAAAAATAGCTTCTGCATACCAGAATGTCTTGACCTAGCCCCCTGCAAGAGAGAACTGACAAAATAAACTGGGTGCAGTACCATCTTCTTCTTCTTCTGTTCCACTTTGCTCATCTGCTTAGACTCCGCCTTGCCGGGATCGGGCCTTGCCGGGGGTTCCGTCTTGCCGGGGACAGACTCTGTCGGGGAGAGCACCGGCCCGGCACCCGATGGCTCTGCTGCTACCGCTGCTTCTTCCCCAAGTTCCCTCTGCGCCACCAGCGTAGCACTGACCACTTGATTCGTTGCTGCCAAGTATAGCAGCAACGACTCTTGTGGTTTGGGCGCGACTAGTATTGGCGTGGAGGAGAGGTACCTCTTCAAATCTTGCAGTGCAGCCTCTGCCTCCGGAGTCCACTTTACTGGACCCGCCTTTTTCAAAACTTTGAAAAAGGGGAGGGCGCGCTCAGCAGATTTGGAGATGAACCTACTCAGGGCGGCAACGCAGCCGGCGAGCCTATGGACGTCTTTGACCCGCTTCGGTGCTTCAGTTTGCTCGATCTCCTTGATCTTGTCGGGATTTGCTTCAATTCCGCGCTGAGACACAAAGAACCCAAGAAGTTTGCCGAACGGGACACCGAACACACACTTCTCTGGGTTGAGCTTGAGGTTGATCTTGGGCAGGTTTGCAAATGTTTCCTCTAGATCTTGCACGAGCGTGGCCCTGTCCTTGGTTTTGACCACTATATCATCCATATAGGCTTCCATATTTCTATGCAGCTGGGGCTCAAAACCCATTTGGACCGCTCGGGCAAAAGTCGAACCAGCGCTCTTCAACCCAAAAGGCATCCGTACAAAGAAGTACGTACCACATGGGGTGATGAACGCGGTCTTCTCTTCGTCTTCCTTCATCATGAAGATTTGGTGGTACCCTGAATAGGCGTCAAGGAATGACAGCAGGTCACACCCGGAAGTGGCGTCTACAATCTGGTCGATGCGTGGCAGGTGGAAAGAATCCTTTGGACAAGCTTTATTGATATCTGTGTAGTCAATACACAGTCTCCATTTCCCATTTGCCTTACGCACCACCACCGGATTGGCCAACCACGTGGGGTGGAGTAATCCTCTAACCAGGCCTGCCGTCTCCAACTTCCTGATCTCTTCTATGATGAACTCTTGTTGCTCCAAAGCTTCCTGACCTTCTGCTTGACGGGCCACACATGAGGACAGACAACAAGATGGTGCTCAATCACCTCCCCGGGAACGCCGGGGATGTCGGATGCTTGCCATGCAAACACATCGGCATTCGCCCGCAGGAAGGCGACGAGCGCGCTTTCCTATTTGCTATCGAGGGTGGAGCTTATGGTGAAAGCTCCGCCCGTGCCGTCCTCCTTGACGGACACCTTCTTGGTTTCCGGTGGTGCAGCCTTGGACTTCTCGTTCTTGCCGGTGGAGCTCTCTGGCACGTCCTCAATGGGAGCGCAGTACTCCGAAGAGGCACGCTTGCCGGAATGGGTGCAAGCACTACAAAAAAAATACTCTTCCGTGATGATACGTGTTTGTCACAATAGGTCATGTTTCCTGTCATGCATGTACATCCATGACAAATTTATGACAGAATCAAGATAGTCATACCTGTGCTGTCGTAGAAGTGTTCCATGACATTACCAAAATTATCATCACGGAAGTGTCCACTTCTATGACGATAAATCGCGCGTCACAGAAGTGCTTTCGTCAAGGGTGACCGACACGTGGCATCCACCGTAACGGAACACCGTTAAGCTATCGGGTCCGGTTTTGGATCCGATAACCCATTAACAGCCCCGACCAATGGGGATTTTCCACGTGGAAGATCATCATTGGCTGGAGGAAACACGTGTCGGCTCACCGTTGAGATAGATGTCATCCAGTCATTGGACCCAAAGCGCCTATGATACGTCGACACATGGCACCTGCCCAACAGAGGCCCATTACTGTGAAAAGGCCGGTCCGTTTGACTTGGTTAAAAGGTGGCGGGCCGGCCCACGGCAAGCCTGTTAACGGCCAGTTCGCATATAGCCCATTTACAGCCCGCTAACCCAGGGCCCGTTTATGGCCTATCCGAATTAGGCCCAATAGCGTCATCTGGGCCGTCCAATATAATTCCAGCCCGTTTTAACTTCTGGCCCATGTATGGCCCATGACATCTTTCGGCCCATATGAGGCCCTTATTACTCTCGGCCCATTAACGACCCGTGGTAAAACTGGCCCGTAATGAATAGCGTATCACTTTATATCCATTAACGGCACATGGTGAAACAGGCCCGTAATGAACAGTGTATCACTTTATACCCATTAACGGCCCATTATTCCGTTGGGCTGTTTCCAGCCCATGTTATCTTTCGGCCTTCTCAGGGCCCATTTATTCTTGGGCTCATTTCCACATTCGTTTACTTACGGCTAGTTACTGTCATTTTCTGCTTGTGGGCCAAATTCAGCCTGTGGTTACATTCGGCCCGTTTGTGGCTCGTTAATATGTTGGGCTATTTTCATAGCGTCATCAAAATACGGCCGATTAACGACGGCCCTTTATGGTCGGCCCATGAACGGGCGATTTCAACTCTAGCCCATTTACGGCCATAATGTGGTCTGCTATTGGCCCATGTTTGGCCAACCGATCATACGGCCCGTAGAAGGCCCATTGATGATACATCCCATAGAAGGCCCATTGTGTCTACGGCCCGTATAAGGCCCATTGTTTCTACGCCACATAGAAGTCCATTGTTTCTACGGCCCTTAGAAGGCCCATTGTTTCTAAGGCCCGTAGGAGGCCCATGTTAACTACAGCCGGTGGGCATCAAAGTTCGCCACAAGTGCAAATATAGGGAACACCCTACACTATACAAAAATGGCTTGCTGTTTTCTTCAGCCGGTGGCTGCACGTTAAGAACAAATTTTGTATCGCACCAAAACAAATTACAACTATAAAACAAAAGGAAGGTTGGCATAAAAGTTAACAGTCTAGCAGATAAATGCACCACCAAAAGTTCAGAAGCTCAGTTCATTTGACCTGACTGTTACGTTTTCATGCTGTATTGTCCGATGGAGCACCATAACCTTCGCCTTCAGTTCTCCTAGGCTCCTGATCAACATAGCAAATGTCTGATAGTCTGGTTTCAAAACCATGCATATCTTGACAACATCGAACACTGTCTCTCCTTGTTTCACAAAGGGTCTCTGTTAGGGAATGGACTTGTGTCTAGAGCGCAGATACAACATTGTTTTGAGCTTGCATATCTTGATCATGAGGCAGTTTGGACGAGATTGCCTTAATAACCAAGCTAGTATTACACAGGAACGTGCTTTTGGCACTGGTAGTTGACAGGTACTGACCCACTGTAGCAAGAGCTGACATTGCGGTTATAGTTGCCTCACCACCTTCAGAAGGTGGCGGTTCCACCATTTTTTCCATAGCTCACTTAAAAGATGAGGTTTTACATTAGTAGTACCAGAACAGAAGATATAAGGAGGCAGCAAAACCAAACAAAATAGCTTTGGTCTATATACAAAACTTATTCTGGTGAACCCATGTAAACTAATAGTTGTATTTTATTGCAAAGTACATAATAAAACCAGGTTCCAAACATATGACCATGTACCATCGCTAATGCATTGTCTATTTCTTCACATTGTATTGAGGGCTAAGGATAAAGAGACGAAGTTTATAATACGGTAAGCATAGTATGACATCATTCATATCACAAAACAACTGAGAACAGACAAACAGGCAATTGTAACATTGTGTGGGCAAGTCCAGCACGGAACTAGATTACAGGTCAAGATCAAAGGAACATCACTCCTCTCTTTTAAACCTTGTAAGGTGCAATGATATGCTAAGACAATTGTGTATAAAATTGAAAAGAGTAATAGACATTGCCTGCAAACCATGCAGTTCAAGGCACAAGTCATAGTAAGTAGTAGTTAAAAGGCATGAGGATTAAGGACTTACAACAGCGGCTTTGACTGGTGTAGTCATGCCCTTCTTCTTGCTGGTGTGACAGTCCTTCAAGATTTCCACATCATTTGGTTCAGGTACTTTTTGGTCCTTGCGGGCTTTCCTCTGCATTTGGAACAAGTCAATATAGATCTGATAATATGGTACAACAAAAAGAGTGAAACAACAGCTAATTACAAGAGCCTCGCAGTGTGCAATATAGCTACGAGATCCTGTCGTCTGTTGGAATTTCACTTTCGTATGGTTGGCCTTGTTCTTTGAACAGGTCACCTAGAAGAAGATAGATTTGTGTGGCACATGCGTAAATAGGACATCAACATGTGATCTGATCACATATATATATATATATATAATGTACCTGATACTTCGGATCAGACCAGTGTTTAACGAGGCCTCTCCAGTCTTCATCAGATATATTTTTCACTGGAGATGTTTGGGCAAGTTCACTGTTAACCTTGCCTTCAAAGTGAGTTTTCCTCAAGTTATACCAATACTGTCGCAGAGCAGACTTGAAAACATGGGTGCAAGCTTGTCTGGTTGCATCATCTTGGCTATCCAACTTGAACCTCATGTGTTGCAAATTATGGGAGTCTCATTATCAGCAACCTAGAAAGTATTGGACAGAGCAAGACGATATTACTAGTTTCCATACATAGCCATACTTACAGATAAATGGCCGAGGAAGGTGTTGAACTAGGTTTCGTCTTTGTTATTCCTGTACTGAATCCATGTTGGGAGGATACGTACATGACACCTAACAGCAACCGCTACCTCTGATACTAACTTGGCTGACTCTATAGCATCACGTGGCCTTTTTAAACCTGCCTGAAAACGGATCTCCATTCTTCCTCCTCTAGATTTAATTAACCTATCGAGCAGTATCCCTGATGTTTGTTTCCTCTTGCGCCTAGGTGCTAGTCCAACAACAAACATAGGAAGTGTTAGTGTACATCAAACTGTGAGACTACATATAAAGAAGCATGCAACTGTAACTTGACTCCAGCAACTACCTTCTTGCTGTTGAAGGTCACAAAGTTCATCTGATCTTGCCAACTCATCTTGTGTCAAGAGTGCTTCGGAAGTAGTGTCAGGTGGCAAGGGAGCTTGGGAACGTGCTGCTAGCTGAGTTGACCAACGAGTAAATCATGCAGCTGGTGGTACTGTGGAAGGTGTTGCAACAACTAGGGTTGTCTCTGCTTGTTTGGTGGCAGCTATTTGTTTCTGTTTGGCTTGTTCTGCAGCTCGTGTAGCACGTGATACCCTGTCGGTACAATTTTCCGCTGGACTTTGACCTTCTATTGCACCATCAGTACCAGCAGAATCTGGAGGATTGTTCCGCTTCCCTTTCCCTGTCGTTCTGTCTTGCTTCCTCTTTCTCTGTTCCATGTTAAGTAAAGCCGACAAGAAAAACGAATAACAATTTAGTTCTTCAGAACAAATGTACTTTGATGTAAGAACATGGTGTGATAGACAGATATTGTATGTTCTAGAAACAGGAACACGTGTCTTAGTCACAAGTATAATGTGTAAAGTAAGCAGATGAAATTCAACAAAATTAGAAGCAATACAAGCTAGACAGCATACATAACATGCAACCACATATAACAGTGCCAAGTTAGAGGGAGCACCTGTGATGGTGCACTAGGGGAGACGTGCTCATCGCCAACACAACTACGTCGAGTGTCTATGCATGTGTTGTCTTGGAAATCATCTTGGGGGGATGGAGGAGTAGAATCTGTAGAGGCCCTCCATTTGGAAGGAGCACCTTCATTCACTGCCTTGCTAACTTCCTTCCGCTTTATTGATTTTGAATTGTCAAGTAAAACCGACAAGAAAAAGCAATAAAATTCACTCTTAAGGACTCATTCTTGCATGATACTGACAATCACTACTTTGATGTAAGGCAAACACATGATTCCAGGATGGAATAATACGAAAAACAGGACGACATGGCATATTCACAACTGTGTGTGTAAACTAAGCAGAAACCATTTCACCAAATAAGAAGCAATGCAAGCTAGACACCACGTGAAAGATGCAACCAATATGACTCTACCAAGTTAAAAGTGTCCCATCATAAATGGCATTTCAACAAATTAGAAGCAGCGCATGCTATAAATCATATCAAAGATGCAACTAATATCACACTGCATATACTGAAGGTGTCTCGTCATATTGATTTATGCGGGAAACAAAAAAAACAATAGTTTTATGTGAGGACATGCTTAATAGACATATGTACTATGTACTAAAAACAGGAAGGCATGTCACATTAATAGGTATAATGTATAAACTAAGCAGAATAGCACATGCAATTTAACCAGATTAGAAGAATTACAATCTAGACACCATATGCAACATGCAACCACATATCACGCTGCCAAGTTAGAGCAAGCACCTGCGATGCTAGTGTATGGGAAATGCGGTAATCAACTATAGAGCTACGTTCACTATCTTCATCTAGCCTTGCTGATTCTTGAGAATCATGTGGGGCGGCTAACGCTGCATTCTTTAAATGAGGATCTTTTATCACAGTAGTCCACTCGCCTGACTGCCTCATCATAAGTGATTGATGAGAGATACACAAGAACATTAGTTTGATGTAAGAACATGGTTAATAGACAGATGTACTAGTATGTACCAAAAACAGGAAGGCGTGTCATATTCAAAGGTATTGTGTGTAAGCTAAGCAGATGCAATTTAACCAAATTGGAAGCAATACAAGCTAGACATCCGGCTAAAGTGGTGAGCATGATCATCTAGGACCTGAGAGCCTGGTGGGAGGCGGGCTACTTCGCCACCATCGTGGCTTTTTAGTTGGCTTCCAGGTGATGCATGTCTGTGCTGGGCTTGTCACTGGCTCGACTAGTGCCCTGATTAGCTATTTGTCTTCTGGTGCTCCCGGGATGGTGGTTCATGTAAGAAATATCTTTCCTTATCTTAATAAAGACCGACTTCGGCCTTTTGAATACAAGCTAGACACCATATGCAACATGCAACCACATATGACACCGTGAAGTTAAAGTAAGCACCTGGGATGGTGGTTCATGGCGAGCGAGGTCATGAAGTCCAGAACTACGTTTACCGTCTCCATCTGCTGACACTGCACCCTTTTTAAGGCTCAAACGTGTCTGTCCTAGCCGCGTACCACGCTGGAGCGACTTCTCTCTTTTCTTTTCTGCTTCTGTCAAGGCAGCAGAGTCTGTAATACCCTTGCATAAAAACACAATAGTGAGAGTATGGGTGACGTGTGTGCAGAACTAGTGCACTGTAAAAGTAGCAGATAGCAGGTGGCTGAAAAATAAATGATAGGAGACATATGATAGCTCTACAACATTGCATGGCAAACAAAATTAGATTCTACTCCGTATGATTTTGTAATATATGAGCACTGGGATGGCTGGGAAAAGCAGGTACTCCTCCAGTACACCACCACATGTGGTCCTATCAAGGCAACAGTCGACTGAAAATAAATAGGTTGGTCGATTTTTTTATGAACCATCCGATCTATAAGGAATGGGCAGATGGCCTTCGTCTACCTCCCGCCAGTCACTGTTGACGATCTTTCTTGAACCGCCAGCGACCACTGGCCTAGACCTCTGCCTCCGCCGCCCCGCCCTCCCCTCGACCTCACACCACCGCCGTGGTTGACAGCACCCCCAGGCCATCCCTTTAATCTCGACCGACGTGCAGATCGGGCGCCAACAGCTCTAGGCCCCACACGCCCCTAAGATAAACACCGAGGCGCTGCTTCCCCGACGTAATAGGCAACTAGCGCATGTTATGCCGGGGAATGCTTCCGTTAATTGGGAATCAAATGACCAGAAATTGAAATCCAGGGGGCGACGGACCTCTAGCTAAGGTGAAATAGTATATGAGGAGAAACCTTGTGCATCACGAGTAACTAGGAACATCTAGTATCAAGAAGAAGCGGTCAACTAGTGTCTTCTGTGGGATGAATACCGTGCAAGCAGACATGTAAGATTTGCACGAATAAGGGAAGAGGAGTACCATTTTCGGTTGCCGGTGTGGTCGCCTCCACATGTCGCGTCGATCTTCTTCTTTTTGCTGGGGAAACCGATGTTCTGGAGGAGGGTGCAGGCTTGGACGAACCCATGGCCAAATTGTTGACTGTGTTGCCGTGGCCGTATGTCGGCGGAGGGGAAGCAAATCCGAGGCCGGCGTAGCAGGAACAGCTTCGGTGCGGCGGAGGGTGGTGAAGTTGGAGCGGCATCGCTGAGGCGTAGGACGGCGTGGTTGAACTGGCTCGGGTACGGACGGCTCGGCCTCGGCTTCAACTACTAGCCGTGGAGGGCATTGCGGTTGAGGTTGCGGTGGATGACGACGTTGGGGTATCGGCTCCGGCGTGATGGAGGAGGGCGGCGGTTGATGGGTGGAATGGGGTGGCAGACGGAGGACGCGGGGTTTCGCGGCTGGTGGAGAGGTAATTTTTGCGCCCACGCAGTACGAATGGGGAATCGAATGGGTGGGCTGTGACGCCCGGATAATTAAGCTACAGTAATCCCATGTTAACAGTGCCACATCACCCTGTTTACTGTTGATAAACTCTTGATAGTTCAGAACCGATCCAAATTCAAATTTGAATTAAAGGCAAACAATAAAAGTTTTCAATTCTCAAAACTAAAATGTTCTTATTGTTACAATTAAATCATCGATAGTATTGGTGGAGAAACCCGAATTGATCTTGTAACAGATCCGCAACCGAACGTATACGTTTATTTTTCAAGTGATTCATATCGTCATCGTCAAGTATACCCGTTCTACAACATTTTTATAAATAATTAATTCCTCTAAAGTGATTAGAACTGCAGCAAAACAATTAAGTAAATACCTTTTTCGATTAATAAAATTCTAAACTAATTTATTTCGGGGTAAAATATTTCTGGCAGTGGGTGATTCTCAAACATCAATTTAGGAGTTGTTATCATTTTTTTAAGCTAAAAACAAGGGGTATCTAAAATAAAACAGAACAGAAAAATAAAAATAAAAATAAGAAAAGGAAACAAAAAAAAGAAAGAAAGGAAATGACCCCCACCCCCCCCGCTGGGCCTCGGCCCAGCTGGCCACTAGGCCACCATGCCAACCCCAGGCCGGCCCACCCCCTGCCTACTAACCCACTCCCCCTCCCACCGTAACCCTAACCGACACCCATTCCCCCCACGATCCCCACTCCCCCAGGATCCACTCCTCCCTCTCCCTCCCACCGGATCGGCGCCGCCGCGGCAACCCCTCGCCCAAAGCCGTCCCCCTCGCCACCACCTCGACCCCGAGCCCCCCTCCTTCCGCGCGGCGCTGCCCGACCCGAAGTCGCTCGTCGTCCCGACCCCTTCGCTCGCGCCGTCGCCGGATCGCCGGCGCCACCTGGCCCCGACGTCGCCCCGCCGCCTCGTCCTCATCACTGCGCCGTCCTCGACCTCCTCCTCAACCGCGGCTCCCCCGAGCCTCGCCGGCGTTCCCCTGCAACGGGGGTGAGCCGCCGTCCGTCCTCCTCTGCCCCGATGCGTCCACCACACCCCGCGCCTCACCCCGCCGTGGCCACGCGCCAGTCGCGCCCGTGTAGCGCCGGCCACGTCCGACGCACGCACCCGCGAACCGCGGCCCGTCTTGGCGCCCTCACTGCGGCCACGCCCAGCCTCTGTCCCGCGACCGCGCGCCCGCCGGAGCTCTGCCTCTCGGGCCGCCCCTGCAACCGCCTCCCTCGCCCTGCTCCGTCTTGCCCCCCGCTTCCCCTGCTCCTCCCCGGTCACCGCCCGTCGCCGCCGCCCCTGGTTTCTGCTGCTGTGCGCCCCCGCTCGCCCCCCTTGCAGCCCCGCTGCTCCGGGCGCGACCACAGTCGCCGTGCGCCCACGACCGAGCGCCCTTGGGCGTGCGCCGATCGGGCAGCGCCCGTTGCCCGTTCGCCCGTGCCCGTTTGGCCCTATGGGCCACTGCCCATTGGGGCCCCCGCCCCTCTGTTAAAAAATGTTTAAAAAATGATAATAATAAATAAAAATATTAAATAGTTAATTAATTAATTAATAAATTAATTAACTTAATTAATTCTGTTAGTTATCTAATTAAACCTAATTAACCTGTTAATAAAACTAACTACTAATAATTAGTTAGCTGTCAATGACAAATGGACCCGACCGGTCAGTTGACTGGTCAACGGTCAACTTTGACCGCTGACGTCATGCTGTTGTCATGATGATGCAGTAATTCCTTTTCGAATTAATTAATTAATAATAATCCTAGTAAATGATTAAATCTTTATAAAATATTATAAAATAAACCGTAACTCGGATGGAAAACTTTGTACATGAAAGTTGCTCAGAACGACGAGACGAATTCGGATACGCAGCCCGTTCGTCGGCCACACATCCCTAGCATAGAAAACACGCAACTTTCCTCTCCGGTTCATTTGTCCAAAAACGTGAAACACCGGGGATACTTTCCCGGATGTTTCCCCCCTTCGCTGGTATCACATATCCCTGCGTTACGTCACCCCTAGCACAACGTATTGCCGCGTCTTGCTTTGTGTTACATTTGATTGCTCTATTATTTATTGTGTTCTCCTACGTTACTTCTTTCCGGTAGGCTCCGAGACCGTTGCCGATACCCCTGTGATCGGCTACATCGACGATGACCCCTTCTTCTTGCCAGAGCAACCAGGCATGCCCCCCCCTTGATCACCAGATATCGCCTATTCCTTCTCTATACTGCTTGCATTGGAGTAGTGTAGCATGTTACTGCTTTCGGTTAATCCTATACTGACGCATAGCCTGTCATTGTTGCTACAGTTGTTACCCTTACCTGCTATCCTACTGCTTAGTATAGGATGCTAGTGTTCCATCAGTGGCCCTACACTCTTGTCCGTCTGCCATGCTATATTACTGGGCCGTGATCACTTCGGGAGGTGATCACGGGTATATACTATATACTTTATATAGATGACACATGTGGTGACTAAAGTCGGGTCGGCTCGTTGAGTACCCGCAAGTGATTCTGGTGAGGGGCTGAAAGGACTGGTGGCTCCATCCCGGTAGAGGTGGGCCTGGGTTCCTGACGGCCCCCGACTGTTACTTTGTGGCGGAGCGACAGGGCAGGTTGAGACCACCTAGGAGAGAGGTGGGCCTGGCCCTGGTCGGCGTTCACGGATACTTAACACGCTTAATGAGATGTTGGTATTTGATCTGAGTCTGGCCATTTGGTCTATACGCACTAACCAACTACGCGGGAACAGTTATGGGCACTCGACGTCGTGGTATTAGCCGAAGCTCTTCTTGACGTCAGCGACGGAGCGGCGCGCGCCGGATTGGACTGGAACGCCTGCTAGGCTAGGTCTGCTTCCGGCCGCGTACGCAACGTGCAGGTGTGTAATGGGCGATGGGCCCAGACCCCTGCGCGCATAGGATTTAGACCGGTGTGTTGACCTTTCTGTTGAGCCTAGGTGGGGCTGCGACGTGTTGATCTTCCGCGGCCGGGCATGACCCAGAAAAGTGTGTCCGACCAAATGGGATCGAGCGTGTTGGGTTATGTGGTGCACCCCTGCAGGGAAGTTTATCTATTCGAATAGCCGTGTCCCTCGGTAAAAGGACGACCCGGAGTTGTACCTTGACCTTATGACAACTAGAACTGGATACTTAATAAAACACACCCTTCCAAGTGCCAGATATAACCCGGTGACGCTCTCTAACAGGGCGACGAGGAGGGGATCGCCGGGTAGGATTATGCTATGCGATGCTACCTGGTGAACTTACCATCTACTCTCTTCTACATGCTGCAAGATCGAGGTGGCCAGAAGCGTAGTCTTCGACAGGATTAGCTATCCCCCTCTTATTCTGGCATTCTGCAGTTCAGTCCACCGATATGACCCTTTACACATATACCCATGCATATGTAGTGTAGCTCCTTGCTTGCGAGTACTTTGGATGAGTACTCCGGTTGCTTTTCTCCCTCTTTTCCCCTTTCTATACCTGGTTGTCGCAACCAGATGCTGGAGTCCAGGAGCTAGAGACCCCGAGGATGATTCTACGTGGAGTTCGGCTTCGAGGAGTAGTTGGGAGGTCCCAGGCAGGAGGCCTTGCCTTTTCGATCGTTGCTACTTTTGTGCTAGCCTTCTTAAGGCAAACTTGTTTAACTTATGTCTGTACTCAGATATTGTTGCTTCCGCTGACTCGTCTATGATCGAGCACTTGTATTCGAGCCCTCGAGGCCCCTGGCTTGTATTATGATGCTTATATGACTTATTTATGTTGTAGAGTTGTGTTGTGATATCTTCCCGTGAGTCCCTGATCTTGATCGTACACATTTGCGTGCATGATTAGTGTACGGTCGAATTGGGGGCGTCACAAGTTGGTATCAGAGCCGACTGCTTGTAGGAATCCCCCTTTCCAATTCCTTGGCTGAAGTTGAGTCTAGTCATTGCTACTCCTATGGATAACCACGTATGCTCGCCATTCATACAATGTTTCCCAGTTGATCTTGTTATTACAAGATACCCCGAAATTCTCTCTGTTGTTCCGAGAATCCTTTGAGCTTACTGCCTTCCTGTTCTTTGTCACCTGAATACCCCTACGGATAATTCTCGCACTTACCGAGTATCCGCTCATCCCCAGTTGATTCAAGTATTTCACAAAAGTGTTCAAAATACCATTCAATCTTCCAAAAATCCTCAGGAGCCTTTTGCTCTTGAAATTCTTGCTTACTTGCATTATGATTAATCTTAAGTCTCGTAATCTTATTGGCATCTCTTGTCATTATCATATTGAGTCCGTTGATTCAATCTGTTGCGAATGCTCGCAATCCTCAATCAGAGCCTAGAATTCATCCTTCCGGCTCAGACGTCATTTGAAACGTGAGCTGGTTCTCGCCAATCAAATTGTCATCGATTTTGCCCCTATGTCTATTGAACTTATCCATCCTTGATCAGAGTGTCTGTTTCTGATCCTTCGCTTTGTAAATCATAATTCCTTTGCAATTGAGCTCTAAGTTACTCAGTTGTTTCTATAATCCAAGGTCTTTGCATTGATTCTACCTCTGGTTGTGTGCCGATACTCACATCAGATCCTTTATGGACCATCAGAACCTTGTTGGATTTTATCCGACAACGTCCTTCATATTCAATCACTTTGGAAGTTCTTTCCCTGATACATAATGCCTTTAGTAAATTGTATCCTCTCGTTTTGTCACCCATGCTCTACTATCGAGCATGAGTTATTTACCCCTGAAGCTTGTGGTATATGTTTCCACGATGCCCCGATGGGTTGAACCTATGCCTTTCATAGTATGTGTGAACTCGAAAGTTTTCATGAGTCATACTCTTCTGGTATTTTGCCAGATAAATTTTTTCAACACTGCAACTTCATCAAACGCGAGAAGTGAATGAAAGGGTATGCATTGGAGAAGTGGGAGTCGACCTTGAACTTTGTGTTCATGCCCATGGACACGATGTAGATCCTATCATAGAAGCTTCTTGTAATAATAACTATTTCCTTGATATGATATCGTTTAGTATCTGCGTATTGATCCTTTTGCAATCGTGGTTCCGACCATGTTCTCCTTTAAATACCATTTCTCGTGCAAGTTTAAGCACTTGTCCTCTGCAGAGCAATACCCCCGTCCAACCTCTACTTTGGTCTGTCGTCGAGTATTACTCACCTGGTATCTCGAGAATGCCAAGGAACTACTTAACTTCTTATGAGTTCTTCATCAACTAATATTCTTGCCGATTCCATTTTTCCAACGGGTTCTGACTTGTTAGAAGCCCTCAAAGACACCGATAAGTGAATCAATTCCGCACTCCGATTCAATAACTCTAAGTTATTTTTGTTGCTTACAAGTTTAATAATCCTTCAAGTCATTCCTAGCCTGCTCGGCTATGTCATTATCGTGCCGATTTTAACTATGCTACCTGGACCTTCCCAGCGCACAAATTTCGACTGTGAGCTAATGTTGCGTCGATCTTCCTCGTCATATCACTTCTCCTTGAACAGCAAACTTGATTTCGAGTTTGTGTCCTACCCGTGGTTCCAATAACCTTTCGCTTTCATCATTCCTTTGACTTGATGTCATCGTCGATCAATTACATCTTCTTGAAAACCTCTCGACAAATTTGTCGTGATCATTGTCAACAATTTGACTTCTTCCAAGTTGTGTGTCAAAATTCAGGATGAGAAATACCATCCTTGCCCCTCGATGAATTGTGTTATCATCGACAACATTCTTGCCTCCCCTCAACACAAACTTGTTCATATTTTGTGTTGTATCTTGATTTCCCTGCTATCCAACCTATGTTATGTTCTACCGTGGAGTATTACCATCTTTGATGTCAAGAATGTCGTGAGCATTACTCCACCTCTTAAGAATTCTTGGTACAGTGATACTTCTCACCATCACCATTCTTTCTTGGTCCCCGTGTTGTTTCTAAACGAAATACCGACAAATGGTCTGTGATGTGTAAATTCTAAACTTCTAGCAACCCTATTGCTTTGAAGTTATTGGTCTATAGTTTCATTCTACGTCTATGGCTTAATGAATCATCATTCGAACATTGATCGTGCTACCTAGCCCATATTTCGGGTGCACATTTCAACCAATGTTTAACTGTGTATGTTTTCCTCGAGCATACGTCATTAAGTCATTCGATCTAGCTAATGTTATCTCCTTGTTCACATAGTTGTGGAAATCCATCTTTTGGAAATCTCAATGGAATGTCGCTGAGTCCATCAGCCACCTCCTAACCCTCTCCTTGGTTTAATGATGAACTCTTGTTTCGGAACTTGCTTTCATAGTTCATTTCCCGAGAATCTTACAATGTCATCCCATCGATTTGTGTTGCACCTTTCTTCTCAGACATCCTGAGTCTGAGGTATCCTGACACCAATCAGATCTGAATCTCGGTCAGATATGATGGTTGGAACATATTTCCAAGAGTTATAACGTTGGTCTTTATATGACCTGGTAAGGTGGTGTCATACCTAGACCTCCGGCCCTATTGTTATAGTTTTCATTTTTAGCAAGGTTATCCATTCTTTCCATGAGGAAATTGTAAGACTTACTCTATAAGTTGTTCCTGATGGATCCTTTGTGTATCCATAGCCTGATCTTACCTAATGACCATGTCAATGCTATCTCGAAGCATGTCTATGGTACTCCGATTTTCAACAAGAACATTTGAACCCCAATGCTAAATGTTTCTTGCTCAATTATCCAAACACCGTTGTATGGGTAATGTCATGAAATTTCTCTCCCCTACCTAAAGAGTTTTCTACATTATATCCTAACATGGATATCATGCTCTGCTTGACCTTCGGAAGGATATACCCTTGAAATATGTGTTTAAACACATTTTCCTTTCCATTGATCCGTTTAATCTGATAGTCATATTTTCCTTTCCATTGGTTGGTTTAACGTTGCTTGTGATCTATATGATCTAAGCGGTAATATTCTTCTGCTTATGTAAACACCTTGGTGTGCAACTGTGTTAGCAAGACTGTGTTACTATTGTTGATGACATTTCGGTAACCACCGATGGACGAGAACTTTGCCTATTGGCCCGCCTCGTTTCAACGAGCAGGAAAATGGTTCTCTTCGTCCCTCGCCCTTGGTACCAGCGATGCTGCCAACATAACTGACCGGTTATTCTCTGAGATGCCTTGCTTACATGATCGTGCAAGACGTCACCCCTCTTCCTACTTTTAACCCACATGGTGGGTCCATAACCCACAGTTCCACAGGATCGAAACCTTACTCTCCTGTACATCACTAGTTCCCAAGGTTGTTCCTCGCGCGTGACCTCGTATATAATTCACAACCACCTTCCGAGGGATCATCAATTCTGGTATCAAACACAATACTTATCCCCGTTGCTCTGAACCCCTTCCATGCCCTATTTCAGACATCGAGCGATTGCGTACCCGCTCGAAAATTTCCATGATACCTCCTTACTTTGCTCTCGATATTTTCTTAAGTTCAATTCGAGAGTTACTTTCCCCCACCTTCCCCGATTTTATTGACCGCATAGTCAACCTTGCAGAGGTCCCATTCTCCCAGAATACCCCCTTATTCTTTCGTAAGTACGATGGAGTTCCCGAAGAAAGGACGACGACTTCATCATGATGCATTGGAATAAAGAATTGAAGACATCAACCAAAGGATTAACTTCTTCGAGAAGATTCGTTAGAATATCGTAACCAAAACTTTCCACCTTACTCCCCTCTTAAATCTCGGGACGAGATTTCTTGTAGTGGAGGAGAATTCTGACGCCCGGATAATTAAGCTATAGTAATCCTCTTGATAGTTCAGAACCGATCCAAATTCAAATTTGAATTAAAGGCAAACAATAAAAGTTTTCAATTCTCAAAACTAAAATGTTCTTATTGTGACAATTAAATCATCGATAGTATTGGTGGAGAAACAACATTTTTATAAAATAATTAATTAATCTAAAGTGATTAGAACTGCAGCAAAACAATTAAGTAAATACCTTTTTCGATTAATAAAATTCTAAACTAATTTATTTCGGGGTAAAACATTTATCGCAGTGGGTGGTTCTCAAACATCAATTTAGGAGTTGTTATCATTTTTTTTCTAAGCTAAAAACAAGGTGTATCTAAAATAAAACAGAACGGAAAAATAAAAATAAAAATAAGAAAAGGAAACAAAAAAAGAAAGAAAGGAAAAGACCCCCACCCCCCGCTAGGCCTCGGCCCAGCTGGCCATTGGGCCACCAGGCCAACCCCAGGCCAGCCCACCCCCTGCCTACTAACCCACTACCCCTCCCACCGTAACCCTAACCGACACCCATTCCCCCCACGATCCCCACTCCCCCAGGATCCACTCCTCCCTCTCCCTCCCACTGGATCGGCGCCGCCGCGGCAACCCGTCGCCCGAAGCCGTCCCCCTCGCCACCACCTCGACCCCGCGCCCCCCTCCTTCCGCGCGGCGCTGCCCGACCCGAAGCCGCTCGTCGTCCCGAACCCTTCGCTCGCGCCGCCGCCGGATCGCCGGCGCCACCTCGCCCCGACGTCGCCCCGCTGCCTCGTCCTCATCACTGCGCCGCCCTCGACCTCCTCCTCAACCGCGGTTCCCCCGAGCCTCGCCGGCGTTCCCCTGCAACGGGGGTGAGCCGTCGTCCGTCCTCCTCTTCCCCCTCTGCCCCGATGCGTCCACCACACCCCGCGCCTCACCTCGCCGTGGCCACGCGCCGGTCGCGCCCGTGTAGCGCCGGCCACGTCCAATGCGCGCGCCCTCGAACCGCAGCCCTTCTTGGTGCCCTCACTACGGCCGCGCCCAGCCTCTGTCCCGCAACCGTGCGCCCGCCGGAGCTCTGCCGCTCGGGCGGCCCCTGCAACCGCCTCCCTCGCCTTGCTCCGCCTTGCCGCCCGCTTCCCCTGCCCCTCCCCGGTCACCGCCCGTCGCCGCCGCCCCTGGTTTCTGCTGTTGTGCGCCCCCGCTCGCCCCCCCTTGCAGCCCCGCTGCTCCGGGCACGACCACAGTCGCCGTGCGCCCACGCCCGAGCGCCCTTGGGAGTGCGCCGATCGGGCAGCGCCCGTTGCCCGTTCGCCCGTGCCTGTTTGGCCCTATGGGCCACTGCCCAGTGGGGCCCCATGCCCCTTTGTTAAAAAAAGGTTTAAAAATGATAATAATAAGTAAAAATATTAAATAGTTAATTAGTTAAATAATAAATTAATTAACGTAATTAATTCTGTTAGTTATCTAATTAAACCTAATTAACGTGTTAATAAAACTGACTATTGATAATTAGTTAGCTGTCAACGACAAATGGACCCCACCTGTCAATTGACTGGTCAACGGTCAACTTTGACCGCTGACATCATGTTGTCGTCATGATGATGCAGTAATTCCTTTTCGAATTAATTAATTAATAATAATCCCAGTAAATGATTAAATCTTTATAAAATATTATAAAATAAACCGTAACTCGGATGGAAAAACTTTGTACATGAAAGTTGCTCAGAACGACGAGACGAATCCGGATACGCAGCCCGTTCGTCCGCCACACATCCCTAGCATAGCAAACACGCAACTTTCCTCTCCGGTTCATCTGTCCGAAAACGTGAAACACCGGGGATACTTTCCCGGATGTTTCCCCCCTTCGCTGGTATCACATATCCCTGCGTTACGTCACCCCTAGCACAACGTATTGCCGCGTCTTGCTTTGTGTTACATTTGATTGCTCTGTTATTTATTGTGTTCCCCCTCCGTTACTTCTTTCCGGTAGGCTCCGAGACCGTTGCCGATACCCCTGTGATCGGCTACATCGACGACGACCCCTTCTTGCCAGAGCAACCAGGCAAGCCCCCCCTTGATCACCAGATATCACCTATTCCTTCTCTATACTGCTTGCATTAGAGTAGTGTAGCAAGTTACTGCTTTCGGTTAATCCTATACTGATGCATAGCCTGTCATTGTTGCTACAGTTGTTACCCTTACCTGCTATCCTACTGCTTAGTATAGGATGCTAGTGTTCCATCAGTGGCCCTACACTCTTGTCCGTCTGCCATGCTATACTACTGGGCCGTGATCACTTCGGGAGGTGATCACGGGTATATACTGTATACTTTATATACATGACACATGTGGTGACTAAAGTCAGGTCGGCTCGTTGAGTACCCGCAAGTGATTCTGGTGGGGGGGCTGAAAGGACAGGTGGCTCCATCCCGGTAGAGGTGGGCCTGGGTTCCTGACGGCCCCCGACTGTTACTTTATGGCGGAGCGACAGGGCAGGATGAGACCACCTAGGAGAGAGGTGGGCGTGGCCCTAGTCGGCGTTCGCGGATACTTAACACGCTTAACGAGATCTTGGTATTTGATCTGAGTCTGGCCATTTGGTCTATACGCACTAACCAACTACGCGGGAACAGTTATGGGCACTCGACGTCGTGGTATCAGCCGAAGCTCTTCTTGACGTCAGCGACAGAGCGGCGCGCGCCGGATTGGACTAGAACGCCTGCTAGGCTAGGTCTGCTTCCGGCCGCGTACGCAACGTGCAGGTGTGCAATGGGCGATGGGCCCAGACCCCTGCGCGCATAGGATTTAGACCGGCGTGTTGACCTCTTTGTTGAGCCTAGGTGGGGCTGCGACGTGTTGATCTTCCGCGGCCGGGCATGACCCAGTATAGTGTGTCCGGCCAAATGGGATCGAGCGTGTTGGGTTATGTGGTGCACCCCTGCAGGGAAGTTTATTTATTTGAATAGCCGTGTCCCTCGGTAAAAGGACGACCTGGAGTTGTACCTTGACCTTATGACAACTAGAACTGGATACTTAATAAAACACACCCTTCCAAGTGCCAGATATAACCCGGTGATCGCTCTCTAACAGGGCGACGAGGAGGGGATCGCGGGGTAGGATTATGCTATGCGATGCTACTTGGTGAACTTACCATCTACTCTCTTCTACATGCTGCAAGATGGAGGTGGCCAGAAGCGTAGTCTTCGACAGGTTTAGCTATCCCCCTCTTATTCTGGCATTCTGCAGTTCAGTCCACCGATATGACCCTTTACACATATACCCATGCATATGTAGTGTAGCTCCTTGCTTGCGAGTACTTTGGATGAGTACTCACGGTTACTTTTCTCCCTCTTTTCCCCTTTCTATACCTGGTTGTCGCAACCAGATGCTGGAGTCCAGGAGCTAGAGACCCCGAGGATGATTCTACGTGGAGTTCGGCTTCGAGGAGTAGTTGGGAGGTCCCAGGCAGGAGGCCTTGCCTTTTCGATCGTTGCTACTTTTATGCTAGCCTTCTTAAGGCAAACTTGTTTAACTTATGTCTGTACTCAGATATTGGTTCTTCCGCTGACTCGTCTATGATCGAGCACTTGTATTCGAGCCCTCGAGGCCCCTGGCTTGTATTATGATGCTTGTATGACTTATTTATGTTGTAGAGTTGTGTTGTGATATCTTCCCGTGAGTCCCTGATCTTGATTGTACACATTTGCGTGCATGATTAGTGTACTGTCGAATTGGGGGCGTCACATGGGCGGGGGGGGGGGGGGATGGGGGAGGACCATGTTTTGGTCTGGGACGCGCTTGTTTTTGGCTTTTTTGAACAGAAGATGGGACGCGCTTGTTTGAAATTTGGGGAAAGTACAAACTTTGATCCCTCTTAAATTTCGGACCTACTGTGGGTCGGGGGTAGGATGGTAATCCCAGGTGTCCCAAATAGTGGGCGGGAGCGATTTCGGCCGCGCACATGTGTGCTTAGGCGGCCATTGTGTATGAATGTTTTTCAGAGGCGGTTGCATGGCGTCTAGATGAAGCTACAAACCTACCCCGGTTTAGACCTTTGGACGTCGGGCCGGTAGGTTTCACGGGTCGGAGTTATTAGAAAAGTAATTTCCTTGTACCACCAAACATTGGTCTCACGCGGTTTCGGGTGAGTAGAGGCTCTTTTGGCGCTTCGTTCGAAATTTTGAAACACAAGCATTCACGTTTAGAGTACTCTTGAACTTTGAGGATTGACCTAAATAGACAACGTTAAATTTGACCTTGTATGTTTGAAAACCTCATTAAATTATCCACTTCTTTTTGAAATTTTGACACTTGAAAATCCTATAACTACGATTATTTAGGAATGGAGGAGCTAAATTTGAATCTATTTTGTACACTACATATGCTATTATGTACAAAATCAGAGCAAAGATTGGTGCCCCCATAATTTAGGTATGATTTACAAATGCCATGATATCAAATTCAAATAATTGAATGGACTTCATGTTGAATTCGATTTTTTTAAACCACCTTAAGTTGGATTCCAATGTATGCTAGTTCATAGGTAGCTATTTATAATGTTCATTGTGTAACTTTCATATGTATAATGTGCTTTACACACACAACATGAACTATACTCACGTTTATATTCGATTGCTAAAGCGATGCATTGTCTGGAGTTCAAAATACTAACTATGTGGATCAATTGTGTCGAATAATAACATAGACATGCTCAAATTCGATAGAATCTAGATGTCTGATGGATCAATGACCGTTCCTTACGAATTGCAAATATCATGATCCCATCCTAATATTTGGATACAATTTATATCTTTAATCAATGTGTACAGTAGTCTTGTACGTGTAGTTTCACTCTCCATCGGTGGTCTCTCACACATGCTCACACACTCTGTCCCGAGGTGTCTTTCTCGCACACATGCTCTCGATATAACCCTCCCTCCCTCTCATAACCATTTATGACTATTTTCACTAACCTTTATCACAAGCACTCTTCCTCTCGCAAGCATACACACGCACAATCCCCATCGACCCTTTCTATATACATAGACCTGCCTACGTGTCTCCTGTATGCACATTATCTTTAGGCCTGTCTCTCACGCATTGTCTCACACCTCTCTTCCTAATCGACGAGTATGATTCTAGCAGAGCATTCTGTAGGATGCCCCTTAAAGTTAGGTTGGATGAATAGTAATATCAGAGATAAAGGGGTTACCTTAGTCCGAGAAACTAGGGTTACCAATCCTAGCCGGCTTTGTGAGTGGACATAGAGTCCTTCACAATTATGCTATCTTTGTCTTGTACGACTAGTCATCCATGGGTCTCCCTAAATGCGTCACGGGCCGACCAATATGGTGCAGGACGGAACCGAACGGAGGGCCTCACCTCGACCCATCGGTCCTCACACGGTGACACACCCTCTGCCCCCACGTCTCGTTTTCTTCTCACACCCACACATACCAACACCGACACCACACACACAAAAAATATTCTCCTGGTGCCTCTATCCACTCCCCCCTTGCATATACACACTCAAGGGAATCTCTCGCCGTGACGTCATATTCATCTCTCTATCTCTAGACCACTCTCATTTCTCGTGCTATCTCTCCCACGCCCCCCCGCCGGCCCCTCTATCCAGGCCTCTCTCGAATACGTAATACACACACATACCTCTCTAGGCCCCGCCAAATGCATCAACTACACATTCACACATGTTACATCACGTACCCCATTGATCTAAAAAGCCCTCTCTCCACGTTTATTTCGCATACAACATTCCTTTTGAATAAAGTGTGGCCAAAAAAATATTTTAGAATTTCTACATATATACAACATTACAAAGTTATATGGAGGAGTATGAACGCTTGCATTGCATGGTGCCCACAATGATATTTATTCCGCACTGTGAATTTGTATATTTTTATACTATATATAAAGTTAGTCATAATAAAGAGAAACGAAGAGCATCTCTCTCTCCATCGCATACCCCCCTCTACGCCCCTTTCACGTACGCACACAAACTATCTCCAGGTCCTCTAAAAGTAAGCCCCCAACACATTCACACATGTTTCATCTTTCTCTCGCGATATATACAGTGACGATCATTGTATTTGAAGCGAAAGCATGATACGTACATTGGACTTCAGAATCCACTCATTACGGTCACCATTTACGTTTTGTGGTTATTATACTGCCACGGGCTCACCGTACAACTCTGTATTTGCTCAAGACACGACTAGTTGACTAGTTAAACGCTCCACGTGGCACCTCTAGTGTTGCATCACCTTATCTCACTACCATCGGGCCCACCTGTCGGCTTGTATCTACTCTACATCTACACTCTTATAAAATACTAGCAAGATGCCCATGCGTTGCACGGAACATCAAGATGCATTTGTATGAGTAGTTTATCTTGTGGGAGAAAAGGATGAACAAGGGAAGGCCTTATTTGCAAGTGTGGAGAGGGGTGTGGGTATCTTTTTGCAAAATTGCCATAGTTTCCTTCCTCTCCGTCAGATATAGATCGGACGGCCTATATTGCAGGATGGCAGGCACACGATCATCACCGACTATGCTTTTTATAAGAGTAGGGATAAAATACACTCTTATAAAAAATAGAGTTGGTGATGATGGTGTGCCTGCTATCCTGCAATATAGGTCGTCTGATTTATATCTGACGATAGGAAAGAAACTATGACAATTTTGCAAAAAGGTACCCACACACCTCTCCACATTTACAAATAAGGCCTTTCCTCGTTCATCCTTTCCTCTCACAAGATAACCAAGTCATACAAATGCATCTTGATGTTACATGCAACGCACGGGCATCTTGCTAGTAAGAATGAAAACAAACGACAAACAAATATTGGACGGTGGTTCGAAGTCATGACCGCGGGCACAGCGGACAAGGTGGCCTTGTATTGGTATGTTGAGCCGTCTGTTTTAACACACAAGAGCTGGTGTGGTGATTAAACACACACGCACACATGCACACGAACTGCATGCACACAACACTCACACGAACACATGCACCCACCCACGCACGCAACACTCACACGTACACACGCAGCCATGCACGCACGCAACACTCACACGCACACACACACGCATGCATGCACACACCAGTACACCACACGACCAACACACACTCTCACGCTCAAGTGCTCAACCTACACGTGCATGCGCACACATCAGGCCCTGACAAACACATACACAACTAGGTGATTCCCGCGCACGGGGTGGAGTCTTGTTGTGCCTGCGTAAATTTGTGTTTATCTGACCTTTTCCCTATGCGAACAGACAGGTGGGACCCACAAGGAACGTGGTCAATTTAGCTAGTCAACATGGTGCCACGCAGACTATTTGGCCGGTCAACAAAGTGCAATCCGATGCTCACCGTGAGCTAGTGACCGTATAATCACCGCTAAACGTATATAGTGACCGTAATCAGCTTATTCTGAAGTTCGGTGAACGTATTACGCTTTTCTCTCTGTAGGCCCTCCAAAACTACATCTCTACATGTTCTCGCATGTTACATCTAACAACTATGCAATACAGCACAACTACTACACTCTAACACAATAAATCATATGTGTTTTTAGTTTTACTAGATATCATATTGTTACTTAATTATTCAGTTTGCATACATTAAAATTGCCTTTGAAATGTGTGGCCAGTATCATATACCGCGCGGGAAAAATCCCGCCCTTTCCTGTTTAATCGGGTTTGTATCGATGCATCGTGTGAAACAGCAAAACTATAGTACTATATATAGTACAAGTGACAGTTCACTGGGCCGTCGTGTTGTGTACTCCTCTGTCGTAAGAGTGGAGCGCTCGCTTTCATAAATCTTCTAGTCGCTTTCGCTGACATGTGGGACATCAAGCTACCGGGTCCACGTGCCATACCGGAATACAGTGCAGAGTACCCGGGGTGAAGCACCCAGTCATGGCGCCGGCGTAGTAATGAGCAATGAGGCGCCAAATCACAAAGCTGCACCTTTC
Source organism: Aegilops tauschii subsp. strangulata (assembly GCF_002575655.3). NCBI lineage: Eukaryota > Viridiplantae > Streptophyta > Magnoliopsida > Poales > Poaceae > Aegilops > Aegilops tauschii. The sequence continues at coordinate 176,594,563 of NC_053039.3, forward strand.
CCGCAGTTAAGTTGGAGGGACGAAGTAATGATGCTAAAAAAAGAAGTTGGAGGGACAAAGCAACCATCATTTCACTCGTTGCTGAATCCGCTTCTCCCTCATCTTCTTTAAGATAACCACGTGTTGCTTCTGCCATCGTTCTGCCTCATGTGGGAAGCGGATCGGCTTGGTAAAGCACTGAAACGTGGGACCGCATGTTAGCAAACCGCCAGGACAACGTCCTCTAAAAATAAGAAACCTCCCCCGCCATCCGCGCGGCAAAATCACCTCCTTTTTACTAATCTTGATTCTATAATTTTTTAGATCAGTATAATTGAGATTTGTATAGATAGCACACAGGAGCAAAACCAAGTGGTACGGTTAAGGGCATACACAATGTGTAGCCAAATGTGAAAATATCTTTTGGCATCGTGGGAACCATCGTGGACGGTGTTTCCAAAGCCAAAAGGATGGAACCGAAGCTCCCTGATTGATTGATTGAAGGAATAGAAAAATGCAACATCTCTCCTCTTTCTCCCGTGCTTGGACGCATGTACAGTATAGAGGACAGAGTCTACTCCCCTGTGCCTTTTATCATAAATCACAAAGCAGTGAGGCGTCAAATCACAAAGCACAGACGAAGCAACCATCATTTAACTCTTCGCTAACTCCGCTTCTCCATCGTCTTCTTTGAGAAACCATCTCACCGCACTAAGCTGGATGGACGACGCTATTGTGTACGAGTAGTACTAGTACATTTACGCGTCCTTTGGTTCAATGGACTTCCTGGATGCAAATAAGGCGGTTGTCTCGGCTTGCAGGAAGCACTTGCGAACGACTTACCGTGGTCTCCCTCAATGGTGTTCTCTGTCGAACGCACTTCGCCAAACCACAACGTTCGAGATATCGTCGACGTCACCGCAATGGGGAAGGAAGTCAAATATAGTTACTACCTCCATTTTTTGTACACAAGGCTAGTATATCAAAATTACAATTTGCAAAAGGCCACTAACACTAATCGAGGCAAAATTGATGGGGTTTGCCTCATACTAGCAACCAAGGACATTAATATCCCCTGCATGCATGCGGAAGTGAGAAGGTTGGTTTGCATGGCGCTGCATTAATCAAGCGATGAGGAGTGAGATGGTTAGCTCTTTGGGCTTTGGAGAAAAAAATACGCATTAATTGACATGTGAAACGAGGATTTGTATCGATTAATCCCGCGAAGGAAAACCTCGCCTTTATTTTTTAACACTAGTACTGCTAGTACGTAGTACTACGTACTTATCCTATTTGGGTCTAGGCCTTGCATTGCCATACTTCGCCACACATTTTTACCAAGCTTGCCTAAAGTTTTCAAAATGAAAAGGAGGTACACTTGCGCACGGCTGTCGCGGTCGCACCGCACCCTCACACGGTCGCTCCTGCACGCTGCGGTCGCACCGCACCCTCACACAGTCGCTCCTGCACACCGCAAACCCAACCAAGGGAACGCACCCTCACTGACACGTGCTGTCGCATGTGAACAAACCAAACTCAGCCATCCTACCGCTGACACATAATTTTCATTCATAGAGTATGTTTATCCAACCGCATGTTAGGGAGTATCCATACGGCCCGTGCGGTGGTGTGTTGGGGAAGAAGAAGAGGTGAGGAAGAAGGGTTAGGAGATGTAGGATATTCATCCAACCGCCTGAAATGGTAGACTGACCCAAGTCAGGCGACTTGCATAACAATACATGTTTTTACACAGCAAAAGATCCATAAAAACAACAACATAAAAAAACTATCACTACTCGCGGAACGAGACGGCCTCGTCGTCTTTGGCTGCCGGCACGAACCAGCCGTAGCTGCCGACGTGTGTCTCCGCACTGTGGTTGTCCTCGGGCTCCAGCTACTCGTTCACCGCCCGGTTCAAGTAGAGGACGTCCGGTTCCACCTGCAGTAGGGCCTCGATGGCAGCGGTATCCGCGCGCTCCGCGTCGAGTCGAGCCTCCGCCGCACGGTTCAAGTCCAGGACGTCCTGTTCCACCTGCAGGAGGGCATCGATGAGAGCGGCATCCGCGCGCTCCGCGTCGAGTTGAGCCTCTGCCGCCTGGTTCAAGTCCAGGACGTCCGGTTCCGCATGCAGGAGGGCCTCGATGGCAGCGGTATCCTCGCGCTCCGCCTCAAGTTGAGCCTCCGCCGCCCGGTTCACATCCACGACATCCGGTTCTGCCGGCAGGAGAGCCTCGATGGCAGCGGCATGCGCGCGCTCCGTGTTGAGTTGAGCCTCTGCCGCCCGGTCCTCCTTTAGTATCGCCAGTTTGAACCACTAGTCCGCCTGCACCATGGGGGACTCGGACGCCGGCACGAGGTCGACGTCCATCATCTCATACCCATCGGGGACCTTCTGCGCCGCGACCTCCGCCATGAACATTGGATCGGCTTCCTCCTCCTCATAGCTTGGTTCTAGAGAACTCGGGGATTGGCCCGCCACAAAACGAGCTTGGGAACGGAGGTCTCTGGCGCCGACCGCCGCCGCAATTTCTGCGTCACGCTTTGGCATCAGCATCTTGTAGTACGTGATCCTGCGGCGCACCATGGCTTTCCGGCGAACTAGGGGACGCTTGATGCGGGATAGGGGATCGAAAGGTGGGGGAAGGGGTTGGAGATTAGGTGTGGTTTTAGGGCAGTGGTTGGCGTAGGCCGAGCATCGAAGGTTCTGGTGTGAATAGTGGTTCCGGTGACGACCGGTCAATCGGTTTTGACTGTACATCGCTCTTGTCGCGTTCGCGTTGCAGCCCGGCACGCTGGACCCTCCACGTCGCTCACCGAATGGAACGCGCTTCGTCTTGCGTTTTCGCTCGCTTGTGGGACCGCAGTTGAGAGCAAACCGACGTCCCTCCCCCTCCCCCGCCCGCGCCATTTTATGCGGAGTAAATAAAAACAGAGGGAGTATACTACGGATGAGGATCCCCTGACGTGGCCGAACCCATCGAGTAACTGACATGCGGGGCCTAGCAAGCATGGGGTCCGCCAGTAAGTGACCGGAAGGGAGGGTAAGGCAGGGATATGTATGTGAAAGGAGCTTCCAATGATATAATTTTCACATTTACATCTCATGTACTATTAATCCTGTCAATAGTCAAATGTGGTTTTGAAAAACGCATTAGAGCATGGTTAATAATATAGCCAGTCGATGGCTATAAGGAACTGCCATGTCATCTATAGCCATCATCTATTATATGCACTCATACAGTAGTGTGGGCTATAAGGTTGGCTATTTCCCGCAAAAATTTTTATAAGGTTGGCTATTGTATTAGTACTTTTTTCCATCTCCTCTCCATCTCTTTCTTCATATTTATTGTACGTATTTGACTAGGAATGTGTATATAGCTAGGCTCTTGCATGAGAGCTCACTCCCCTTACTTTTTCACATCTCTCTCCTCCACATAGGCCCAATATAAATGGAAGGAGGGAGTACAACTATGAGCACTGCATACTCTAGTACAGATGTTGTCAGTACTCCACTAGTACTATTGGACAGGGAGCTTAAAAAAAGTTACTATTGGACTGGCTATACGTGGCGAAATCCTAGTAGGAAGAGCATGCGCGAGAACAAGCACATTCACGTGGTTGAAAACAAATTGGAAACCATCTCGAGTACAAATCTAGGAGTACGTACGAATCTAACAATATTGATTGGGCGTTGTTGAATGTTGATACTTTTTTTTATCAAAGTAGAGATAATTTGACTACACATAAAACTTATATGTAAACTAGAAAGGATAGGAGGGAGTATATTGTGCGTTCAAAAATGAAACAAACATTGAATACCCTTTATATATGATTTGCGGATGCTATGATCACCGGTTCAAAATTTTGAATCCGCCTTAGGTATCACACATGCCCCCACTCGTTCTCTCTCGATTTCATCTCGGGGTCCGGAGATCAATTGAAAGAGGACTAGGGTGGGTACAATAGGTTCGTTTCGCTTATGAACATACAATATACTCCCTCTGATCCAATGTTCATGGCGGAGGTCATTTCTATCATAGAAATAGACCAAACCTTTATCTCCTTGCATGATACGCAATTGATCTCTGAACATCAATCGATCTCGTCAACATGTGTCGGGGCATGAACCGAATGGGATGTCAAAACAAAGACGCGAAGCGACACGTAGTGGAGGCAAAGTGAAACTTCAAACGAACCATTTGTTTTTATGCATGTCGGACAAATTACAAATAAACATTGGAAATACAAGCATGGTCTAGGCCCACATGCGAATGATACTCGGCGGAATGTTCAAATGAGGCATGCGGGAGGATGGACTCGACCGGAGGGCGACATGATCGATGGAGAAGAGGGTTGGAGAGGAATGAGAAATAAGCAAACGCCACATGATTATACTTGAACGACTCAAATAAACAATAAATTGTCTCGCTTGTCCTACATAGTGAAGGCCTAATGCGCAACGCGGAGCACTGACGCTCGAATATGGCCGGGAAAACAGGGAAAATAGGGAAACCGACATGTGGGGCACACCTGTCGGGACGATGTAGCGTAAACTAGTCCAATGGAGGAGCTGGCACACAACCTCCTCGCCACCGGAAGCCATTCATGTGGGTCGTGGGGGCCAACAATGTGGCGCAGCTCCAGCACCGCCTCTGGACACGGCGACCGCGGTGAGCGACACGCTCTTCGTCGCTAGACACGGTCGGTTTCAGTGTGCCGAGGGTGGCGTTAGTGCTGTGGCACGACCAACAGTATGTTTGGATTGTGCCCAAGGTTGCCCCATCAAAGCATTGGGTGGCCAAAATTTTGGTTGAGGTTTTGGTTGCCCATGATTTGGCCGACATCGGCAAGAAAACTGAACTAGAGTTGGCTAGAGTTCATTGGCATGCCAAAAAATGGCAACCATCCAAAGAAAGACCAATCTTTGGGGCATGACCAAAATTTTGGTAAGCTGCACTTTGGCCGCAATCCAAACACACCCCAACACTCGGCTCGTCGAGGATGCACGGGGCGCCGGGACGCGTCTGCGGAGTGGTGTAGTGCGGCCAACTGCATCCTCAGGACCTGAGACCATGCCGGGTCGTCTTGCTTTTTCAATGACATGCGTCGATCGGATGTGAGCAAAGGGCATCTCCAACGTTGCCACGACCGCAGCTGACTACCCTGGCACACCAAAAACCCTCGTCCCTCGCGCCGTCGCGCAGTGCGTTCCCAGCCAGCGCCAGCTGCCCGCATTCATGCCGTCCGTCCGTATGCCGTCGTTAAGAGGCTCGGTGCCCGAAGAACCAACTCCGGTGACTTATTGACGTACCAGGATGCTTGGCCTCACCGGAATGCGCTACTTAAAGCGGCAACGCCCACCTAACCTCCACACCATAGCGCATCGTCCTCCTACCTGGCACCACATCCGCCATGACCGCAAGCGCGAACGCTCTGCGGGAGAGCTTGTCTTCGGGGATGAAGTTCAAGGTCGCCGCCCTCGCTCAAGTCGCCGCACAAGCGGTGGCCACGCTGGCGGCCGACGACGGGAGCACCGTCAGCCACGAGTCCTACTTGCCGCCTTCCAATGTCTGGCACCGCCGAGGTCGGGGACTCCTACGAGGATGAGTAGGGCATGGGAGGCGGCAGGGCATGGTGTGCCAACTGGCCGGTCCGTCTCCCGTGTTCTACTTTTCCTCGCCGGAGACCGCACCTTCACTTCACTGGTCTTGAACCCCGCCCCCATACATGGAAATCGCAGATGGAGGACGTTTAGGGTCGGGTTTCTTTTATTTCTATGTCCTATAGAAGTTTGAAATGTAATGAAAATCTGCCGTGTTTGCATTAATCTCGGCCGGTGTATATGAACTTTCACAATAATATAGTATATTGTAGGAGTACTAGCAAGATGCCCGTGCGTTGCACGGAAGATCAAGATCTTGTGGGAGAAAAGGAAGAACAAGGGAAGGCCCTATCTGCAAATGCACATTCACGCATTTCACATCTTTCTACATCTACGGGAACCTACGAAGGGGTTAACGTAAATTGCCTCTCTCTATCCTCCCCTGATTTTCATGGTGGTGGGCCCCTCCCTCCCCCCAATCTACAATCAACAGCTGACACGTTTCACATTATGTTAATTACGTAACTGGGACTACGTAGGTGTAGCATTACTCATCCTAAAAAACCCAACTAAGCCAACCTCCCAACATATCGTGCGGGAAAAGACCCGGCCGCGCCGTTTTAGTCGGGATTACCGGACTACTAGTAGTAGTATCGATGGATCGCGCGAAGCAACAAGTGTTTTTTTGAGGGGGCGAAGCACCTAGTTTAAAAGGAAAAAAGGCGGTACACTCACAACACCCCTGTCGCGGTCGCATTGCACCCCACACACGTTCGGTCCTGCACACAGCTCACGCAAACGGCACGCGCTTCGGCTTGCCTCTTCACTGACACGTGGGACTGCACTTGGAGAAACCGACCATGCGCCAAACTCCCCCCGCCCACCGCGTGAAAATCCTCCCCCACCCAAAAATCCCCCCCAAATCCTAGATTCAACCGCTCTTCGGCCAACTAGCCAATAATATTCCCCAAACCCCCTCCCGCCGTCCCCCTCCACTCCATTCGCTCCACCAAAAACCCCCTCCCCCGTCCCCCTCCACTCCATTCGCTCCGCTAAAACCACCCTCCCCGCCACGCCGATACGTCAGCGTCGCGGTTCGTCGAGGGGATGCACGGCGATCCTCTCGCTCCCACAGTACGCTCTCGTAGACTGCCGTCCTCTAGCCGCGCCGCCACCGCTGGCGACGTTCTTGTGGAGGCGCACGGCGGTCAGCGCTGCCACCGCTGGCGACGTTCATGTGGAGACGCACGAAGGTCAGCTTCTCCCACGGTACGCCCATTCTAGACTGAGGCCCTGTGCATGTCGGTGTAGCGCTGAATGTTAGCTGATAGACGTTGTTAATCTCACTGTTTGCCGAAGTAGATTACAGTCAATATGCTCTGCTTAAGAAGCTTCCTTGCCCTGTTCTGCACTCAATCTACTTAGCTGAGATGGCATGCCAAGGCCGATTAGTTGCTAAAATATTCTGACATATATTTATCGTGACGTAGATTGCCATGGTCTAGTAGCCAATCTGTTAGGTGAAATAGCTCTACACCGTTTTATACTCGATCTTTGTTGCTGCGATGGCCTTCGATAGTTTGATGGCTATGTGCTCGGCCTCATTGACTACTGAAACAGCCTGCCATAATTTAGCACTCAAATCTGTTTGCTGAATTACCTTTACATATATTTCGTTACTTAGATCTGCTCGTCCAAATATCTTGCCATAGCTTTAGACATCGACCTAGGTATTTTCTTCTAGACTTCATAAAAAAGCATATATGTTTTTCCTGTAATATCTAGTAGAAGAACTAATTTGTATGTCTAACAGATGGATAGGACTTGGATAACTTCTGCTCGAAGATTCTCTGCTGCATATGTCGAGGGGGTTGAAAACTTCATGAACTTTATCAGAGCTGAGTACGGAAATCCGAAATCAGATGTGCTATGTCCGTGTAGCAGTTGTATGAATTCAGTTACAAGATCCCAGTCAACTGTGCAAAATCATCTACACTTGTATGGGATGTCGGTCACATATACTAGGTGGGTTCATCATGGTGAAGCTGTGAACGTCAATGTTATAGACTACGTGGAAGCAGCAGATCACCATCTTGATCTGGCTGATGCTCAGGTGGAAGAGGAGGAGGAGGAGGTGGTGGCGGAGCCAGTGAGTTTGACCAACATTGAAACAATGCTACGAAATGCTCGTGCATTCCGTGAACTTTCACCTGCAGAAGAAAAACGGTGGGCCCGCATGTTGGAACAATGCAACGTGGCTGTCACCCCAGGAAATAAGCTGTCAGTATTCTCAGCTGTGGTCACCTTTCTTCAGGTGAAGACATCTGAGCAGGTGACCAACAAATCATTCGATGCGATGTTGGCTGTTTTCCGCAAAGCTTTTCCAGATGCGTCTGAGCTGCCACACACCTACAGTAAAATGAAGAATTTCCTTCGTGCAGTTGGAATTGGATATGATATGATCCATGTTTGTAAGAATAATTGTGTTCTGTTCCGGAAGGATTATGCCAACTTAAGTGAATGCCCGAAATGCAAATCATCAAGATGGAAAGATGGCGATGCTGTGAAGAGGATTCCTCATAATGTTCTGAGACATTTTCCAATTACACCAAGATTGCAGAGGTTGTTTCATGATGCTGAAACAAGAGAGGATGTACTGTGGCATTCTAGGAACCAGGAGTATAGAGATCAGAATGTAATGAGCCATCCATCACATGGTAGTGAGTGGAAAAGCTTCAATCAGAAGCACGAAAAGTTTGCTGCTGACCCGAGAAACATTAGGCTTGGCTTAGCTTCAGATGGATTTAACCCATTTGGCCACCAGAGAGCCACATATAGCATGTGGCCAGTGCTTGTTATCCCTTACAACATGCCTCCAAATGTCTGCACCAAAGAATCAAACTACATGATGGCCTTGCTCATCCCAGGTCCAAAAAGTCCTGGAAAGGATTTTGATTTGTTCATGGAGCCTCTTGTGGAGGAACTTCAATAGCTATGGAGGGGTGTTCTCACTCGAGACCTATATAGCAGCCCACCAGCTGATTTCTTTCTGCGTGTTGTTATAATTTGGTACATCCATGATTATCCGGCTTTGGGCACTATGTCAGGGCGAACGACACATGGTTACAATGCATGTGTTCGCTGTGACAGGAATCCGCTGTCATACGCAATACTTAGCAAGATCTGTTACATTGGACACCGCCGTTTGCTTGCCAAGGACAAGCCACATCCTATAAAATACCAAAGACATGTGTTCAATGCAAAGCATGAAAACTGTGATGCGCCAAAGAGTCTCACCGCCGATGAGTTGCAAGTGGAATTAGAGAAGGTCAGGCATATTACACCAGGAAACCATCCTGATAATGGTAGCGGGAAAAGGAAGCGTGACAGGGCAGAAGAGAGATTATTGTTTACCCGCAAGTCCACTTTGTGGGACTTGGAGTATTGGAAAGATTTGGATCTGCGGCATAATCTTGATGTGATGGACATCGAGAAAAATATGTGACAACATTGTCGGCACACTTCTTAATATTGAAGGCAAGACGAAAGATACCTTAAAATCTAGGATTGATTTGACACACCTGGGTATCAGACAGGATTTGTAGGTGCAAGATGAAGGTAAACCACGGGATATGGCACCAGCTGTGTACGTCTTGGAAAAGGTAAAAAGAAAAGAATTCTGCGAGGTCCTGTCACGTGTGAGATTCCCACATGGATTTGCTTCCAACCCTAAAAGGAGAGTCAGTGCAGATGGAAACAAGGTACAAGGGTTGAAAACTCATGACTGCCACATCCTACTTCAAAGGGTTTTACCTGTTATCCTTAGAGGATTCGTCCGCCCTGACTTATACAAAGCAGTTGCAGAGTTGGGACAATTCTTCAGGGAACTCTGCAGTAGAAATATCAGGATATATGCTTTGGAGCGTCTTAGAGACAAGATACCAACTATCCTATGCGACCTTGAGAAGATATATCCTCCAGCCTTCTTTGATGTGATGGTGCATTTGGCTGTTCATCTACATGATGAGGCACTACTTAGAGGTCCAGTACAGTATGGCTGGATGTGCCCTATTGAAAGGCGTCTAGGCACTTTCCATGGATATGTTAGGAACAGAGCTAGACCTGAGGGTTCCATTGCAGAGGCCTACATTGCTACAGAAGCGTTGACAGTCTGCTCAAAATACATCGAAACAGCTGATCAGCTTAGCAAAGAGGTGGATGAAGACAATCCCGGGCTCAATGTTTTTGATTATTCTGTTCGAGTTACAGGGAAGAGTCAACAAGAGAACAAACCTAAAGATTTGGACAAAATGGTTTGGTATGTGTTGAATAACTGTCCTGAGATACTACCTTATATCAAGTAAGTGCTAAGTACTGCAGCTTATACATCGTAATCTACTAAACTTGCAGCACATTCTTATATATTTAGATGTTTGACGCGATCACTATGTTGTGCAGCATCTACAAAAAGGAGTTACTGCCGCAAAATCCAAGAAACATTGACAAACTGGTTATAGCAGGATTTGCGAAATGGTTCAAGAGCCATGTAAGCTTTTGAATTGCACTATCAGTTTTTTTAATATATTGAGTACATAAGATGACCAGCTTGTCTATTTTCTAACCATAGGTTAAGAAGATGCGGGAGGATGGGCAGGCAGTTGATGATGCCCTTTACTCACTAGGAATGGGTCCTGATACTCGGGTAAGACATTATGAATCTTGCGTTGTTGGAGATGTGCGCTACACACCCTTGCACGAGACGAAGGCAGGAAGACACAAAACAGTGCCATGATGAGCACGGATATGTATGACAAAGAGACAACTGAAATGTATGCTAACATAACAGATATTGTTCAGTTGCAGTATATCTCCAGTTTTGAGGATCGTTGGTGTGTTGTTCTGTTGTGCTGTCATTGGTATAACCTGTTTTCCAGGATCGCAAAACCTAGAGCTGATGATTATTTCAAATCTATCAATGTCAAGGCGGCGTACCAGACCAACGAGCCTTTTATTTTGGAAAATCAAGAAACACAGATATTTTTCTTGGAAGACACATTTGCACGTAGCGATGACTGGAGAGTATTGCAAAGGTTTGAGCAGAGGAATTCGTTTAATGAAGTTGCACAACAAGATGATGCTTACACTGCTCCTAATGTACAAGATAACACAGATGTTCCTAATATCTTTGAGAACCATCACGTCAATGACGCCGGCGAAAAGATTGCCTGTCATGCTGTGGACATATAGGAGTTGATCAAGAAGAAGCCAACGTTCGAGGACGAAGAAGAAGATGACACCATGGGGAATTACGATTCAGACTGATACACATGGCGAAGATGTTGATGCTGCTGCTGCGAATGATGATTACATTGCTTTTGTCGTATTTGCCTGTCAGAAGACGTTTTTAATCTACTATGTGAAATTGTGTTTGCTATGACAACTAAAACCTGGTGAACATGTTGTTTAGTATTTTCCTGTGAGAACATCACCTGTCATGTATGCTGATTTGTGTTTGGTGATTGTATGACGACTAAAACATGATGACATTGTTGTTTAGTTGTACTCATATTTTGCTGTGAAACTTGAATTTGATGACATAGTTTGCTGTTGGACTGCAATTTGCTCGACGTCTTCGAATGAGAACAAAGCTGACCCGACAGGGCCTCTGCTAATTTATTTATTTATTACCAAAAGGGCCTCTGCTATTTATTTATTTATGAGCAAAAGGGGATACCCCCTGATTTCCGTTAATAGAAATCATTAGATGTTCACAACACTACGCCCGGCCTGCTACACAGGTTTCATTCATTACTAGTTTCAGCAAAGTGCTCATGTCATAGCCACTGAATACATCACGAGTGCTACATACAATGCAACTAAAGAGACAATCATCCTACAGAGCACATCAATTTTGCCCATTATCTTCACAAGCTCTTTCATCTCCTCATTGCTGTCAAGGCCGTTCAGCAGCTGTTGCTTGGCCATGATCAGAGGAAGTGCATCTTTAACCTTCTGCTCTGCATCTTCCTGTTCTCCCATTCCTTCAGTTACTTGTCCAACACCCCAACCTGCTAGTATTGAGATTCCTCGGCTAACCAAATAATCAGCTTAGTTGCACTCCCCCACATCAGTAACTTCCCATAAATACGAAAATCATGAATCTTCCCTTTTCTGCATGAATCAAATTGGAAGATCATCAACCAAACTATCAAAAAAATCAGCAACTGAAAGCGGTAGAACAACACTTAAACATATTATTACCCCATGATTCGGGCATTTGTAGAAGACTCGGCCAGGGTTGAGGATTGTGGTTGAGACGCGACGGATGACTCTGCGTGATTTGCAGCAGTGGCACCACACCAACGGCAGCAGGTTGCAATGAGCAACCGGCTGCGGTGCGCGTGCCGGCGGGGGTGTGATGAGACCCACAGGCGATGGTACGGGTGGCGACTTGGCGCATATTTGGTTGTTGCCTGCTGAAGAGCAGGTGGACGAGCAGCCATCGGACAAGGTTGCTGCGGCCAGAGCTTCTGGTGCTAGGCAGAGTAAGTAGAGAAGAGGAGAAGTGAACGTTGGATATGTCAGTTTCATTACTTACAGAGTAGCATAGCGCCATATATAGTCATAGTCTAGGTTTGGATTCGAACCAGCTACAGGAGCACGTCTCTCTTTTTTCTAAAACTCGGCAACGTCTCTTTACTGGTACACTAGCTTGTTCTGTACGCCTTCTCAAGTCTTTGATTCCTCCACCTGACATCTGGGACCCACCGGAAGGGCCTCTGTATTTCACGAAAAAAACGTGCCCCCCGCTGACAGGTCGGACCCACCAGCTATCTTCGCACGCAAGGAAGTGCCTCCTTATTACGCACAAAAAAAATGAATACTCCCCCTGCCAGCTGGAACCCAGCATAGTGGGAGGCTGACTTGTGGGCCTACCAAGTTGACTGGGATGGAGGGCTTTGTCAACTTAGTCAATATGAACTATTCTAGCTCCAGTTACCGTACGATGTTCATCCAACGGCAGTAGTGCTTCTTCAACCTCTGGTCTTCTTACTCCAGCCGCCCAAACCAGCACCGGTCGTGTCGCGTGATCCTGCCTCCTGTGGTCGGCTGTGATGCCTAGGAGGCCTCACCGCCCCCTACTACTCCCACCACTGGCCAGGGCATCCCTCTACTCACCCACACCCCCTGTTATTCTGCGACGACGGCAACCTCACACCGCAGCCGAACCAGTGAACCCTCGTACTCCTCTCCGCGTGGGCATCCACTGCCGTGTCTTCCCCGGCTCCGCGTTGTCCCCTTCCTAGGCCTCGCCGTCGTCCACCGCCTTGGTGCTCTCGGCGCGGCGTGGTCAATGTGGTCAACGACCGACTTCCATCAGAAGAGTACTGTACGTGGAGAGGCTGACAGCTGGGTCCACGGCCGCAGCTGGGTCCACGGCCACAACCCAGTTTTTTTGTGATTTGCCAAGTAAGTTGCTTTGTCAGGACTTTTGGGCTGCAAATCTTTCAAGACGAGGAGAGCTTCATTCGGCTGGCCGAGAAAATGGCCTATCAGTAATGAGAAATGGGCTCTACATTTTTAAAACACATCAAACCGGCAGTTAGTTTCAAATTTCTTTTTTTCATTTCGAGATTTCAAATTGCATTGATTTTTATGCATGGACAATTTGTTGGATTTTACATTGATATACATTTATTTTTAAAATCAGTTTGAATGTGACTCGAAATTTCGGGATTAAAAACAGTTCGGCCCGCACCGAAATATGCAAAATTTCGTATAATTTTTTAACCGTGGCCACAATATGGGCTGTAATGCTAACAAAAACAATATGGGCTCCAAAAAAACCTTAAGAATTAGCAAATGGGCTGTAAATTATTAGAAATAATGGCAGATGGGCTGTATGATGTTTTCCACACATATGAGGCTTTCCTAAAAAAATGTTGACGCACAAGCAGTGACTGTTGGATGTCCATCCAACGGCCGTCGTGCTTCTTCAATCTCTGCTCTTCCTGCTCCAGCCACTCAAACAAGCACCGGTGGGACTGCCTGCTCTCTCCTACCCGCGGTCGGCTGTGCTGCAGTGCAGGCCTCACCGCCCCACCGTACTCCCATCGCTGGCCTAGCCATCCCTCTACTCACCCACACCTACTGTTATTGTCTGGCGACTGCAGACGAACCAGTAAACCCTCGTACAGTCATACTCCCCTCCGCGTGGGAAACAACTGCCGAGTCTTCCCTGCCTCTGTGTCGTTCCCTTCCTAGGCCTCGCCGTCGTCCACCGCCCTGGTGCTCTCGGCACGGCCTAGTCAAGGTGGTCAACGATCGACATGCATCTGAAGTGGACTGTATGTGGAGAGGCTGACAGCTGGGTCCACGGCCGCACGCAAGGAAATGCCTCCTTATTACACACAAAATAATGATTCCTCCACCTGACATCTGGGACCCACCGAAAGGGCCTCTGTATTTCGCGAAAAAACGTTACCGCCGCTGACAGCTTGGACCCACCAGCTATACCTTCGCACGCAACGAAGTGCCTCCTTATTACGCACAAAAAAATGAATACCCCCTACTAGCTGTGACCCAGTATAGTGGCAGGCTGACTTGTGGGCCTACTAAGTTGACGGGGACGGAGGGCTTTGTCAACTTAGTCAATATGCACGATTCTAGCTCCAGTGACCGTACGATGTCCATCCAACGGCCGTAGTGCTTCTTCAACCTCTCGTCTTCTTGCTCCAGCCGCCCAAACCAGCGCCGGTCGTGCCTCGTGCTCCTGCCTCCCATGGCCGGCTGCGATGCGGCGGAGGCCTCACAGCCCCCTACTACTCCCATCGCTGTCTAGGCCATCCCTCTACTCACCCACACCCCCTGTTATTCTGCGGTGACGGCAGCCTCACACCGCAGCGAACCAGTGAACCCTCATACTCCTCTATGCGTGGGCATCCACTGCCGCGTCTTCCCCGGCTCCGCGTCGTCCCCTTCCTAGGCCTCAACGTCGTCCACCGCCCTGGTGCTCTCGGCGCGGCGTGGTCAATGTGGTCAAGGAAGGACTTCCATCGAAAGAATACTGTACGTGGAGAGGCTGACAGCTGGGTCCACGGCAGCCGCAAGGAAGTGCCTCCTTATTTTGCGGAAAATAATTATTCCTCCACCTGCCAGCAGGGACCCACCGGACAGGCCACCGTATTTGGTGAAAAAAATGTTTCCCCCTGACTGCTGGGACCCACCGAACGGGCCACCGTATTTCGCGAAAAAACATTCCCCCCGCTGTCAGCTCGGACCCACCGGAAGTGCCTCCTTATTACGCACAAAAAATGAATACTCCCCTGCTAGTTGGGACCAACCTTGTTGGGTGGCTGACTTGTGGGCCTACTAAGTTTACGGGGACGGAGTGCTTTGTCAAGTTAGTCAATATGAACGATTCTAGCTCCAGTGACTGTACGATGTCCATCCAACGACCGTAGTGCTTCTTCAACCTCTGGTCTTCTTGCTCCAACCGCCCAAAGCAGCGCCGGTCGTGCCGCATGCTCCTGCCTCCCGTGGCCGGCTGTGCTGCCACGGAGGCCTCACCGCCCCCTACTATTCCCACCGCTGGCCAGGCCCTGCGGCGATGGCAGCCTCACATCGCAGCCGAACCAGTGAACCCTCGTACTCCTCTCCACGTGGGCTTCCACTGCCGTGTCTTCCCTGGCTCCGCGTCGTCCCCTTCCTAGGCCTCGCCGTCGTCCACTGCCCTGGTGCTCTCGGCATGGCGTGGTCAACGTGGTCAAGGAACGACTTCCATTGGAAGAGTACTGTACGTGGAGAGGCTGACAACTGGGTCCATGCTGTCGGCGTTCTGGGAACGGGGGTCGCCAGACTTGCATACCTGCGGCCCACGGCGTGGCTATGCCAGCGGGCCAGTATGGCCCATCTTCACCAACAAAGCATTCAAGACCATCGCGAGGGGCCAAGCCTCGCGAGGCGGACGACGCAAGACCTCCTCAAGAGCGACCTCTCCAGGCAGGCTCGCAAGGAGCGGAGATATCAAGGCGGGGCAAACCTCGCGAGGCTCTCGTGACGTGAGCCATGACGACCGGCACCAGGCGGGCGCCAGCGCGTGCAGCGTCCTTGTTTCCTCTTTGGTGCTAAGGAGGCAGGCGCAGGCGCGGAGTACCGAGGCATCAGGCAAAGGTTTCCATATCGGTGCAATGAGACCAAGACCAGCAGGACGGCAAGACATATGTCACCGTGGAGCCCAAGACGGCGTCACCACCAGAGCCTTTTGTAGGCGAAGACCGCTTTTGTCAGGATAGCTTGTACTAGCTTTCCCCTTTCAAATTTGCCCGCCGTTGTTGGCTACCTTCCCGCTCAATATTTGGGGAGAGGACCAGGGCTTATATAAGTAGAGCTAGCCACCACAAAGGGGGCATGGAGTTCTCATCCACATGTCCACAGAGCATAAGAACACCTCAACCTCAGGAGGCTGTTCTTCCCCTTGTACTGTTCTTCATCAGCCCAAGAGGCAATCCACCACCACACACTGGAGTAGGGTATTACACCACAACGGTGGCCCGAACCAGTATAAATCTCGTGTCTTTCCATGTTGTGAGTTCGTCGAGTTTGTCCGCGAGATCTTAGCGAGCTAGGGCATAGATCGGTAGGAGGGGAAGAACTTCGCGCGCACCCCAGAGTTCGAACCTTAAGGGTTTTGCCGGAACCCCATCTCCGACACACGGCCGCAGCAAGGAAGTGCCTCCTTATTATGCGCAAAATAATTATTCCTCCACCTGACAGCGGGGACCCACCGGACGGGCCACCATATTTTGCAAAAAAACGTTTCCCCCTGACTACTGGGACCCACCAGCTACATCTTCGCACGCAAGGAAGTGCGTCCGGGAAAAAAAATGATTCCCCCCCGTGACTGCTGGGACCCACCAGCTACATCTTCGCACGCAAGGAAGTGCCTGACAGTCGGGACCCACCTGGTCGAAGCATACGTAGCGTTGTCATTCTGGTCGCGAATGTGTACGTTCATACTGGTCGATGTAGAGGCGTGCATGTGTCGTAGTAGAGGCGCGCACGTAGCATGTACATGTACGTACAACAGCCAGTGTGCAAGAAAGAAAATACGGCCACGTATGTACATACGGGCAGGGTCTCGAATGCCTACTCGCGCATACGTACGGCCAGGGCTCGTGTACATGGCTGGGTCGGAACGGAGAAACTGCGTCGTCGTCGTGTTCATGGGGAGCCAACCGGCTAGGTCGGAACAGACTGCGTCGTCGTGTTCATCGGGAGGGCTTGGACGGAACAACCGATGGAAACGAGGCCCGGCGTACCGCAGAACGGAGGAAACGGCCTTGTGTTCGACCGACCAGGGTCGAAACGGGATCCTGTTCATCGGGAGGGGTCTGGCGTACTGCAAAACGGAGGAAACGGATCTCCTATGGTCGAAACGGGGGTCCTGTTGATCGGAAGGGGTGTGGCGTACCGCAAAACGGAGGAAACGAACTTGTGTTGGAGTGCTACGGTCGAAACGGGGGTCCTGTTCATTGGGAGGGGTGCGGCGTACCGCAAAACGGGACTCCACGGGATACTGTTCATCTCCACCGTCGACCCCCTCCAGCCTCCACGGGCTACTATTCATCCACCGTCGACCTCCTCCAACCTCCACCTGCGACTGTTCATCCACGGGCTCCTGTTCATCCAGCCTCCACCGCGCACTACTCCACCGGCTACTATTCAACCACCCCTCTCCATGGGCTCCTGTTCAACCACCCCTCCACGGGCTACTGTTCATCCACCCCTCCCCCATCTACTGTTCATCCAGCCCTCCACGGGGTGGTCCTATTCATCCAGCCCTCCACGGGGCCCTGTTCATCCAGCCCCAACCGGCTCGATCGATCGGGGTCCTGTTCATCCAGAGGCAACACCACGGGGTCCTGTTCATCCACCCCACCGGGAACTGTTCATCCAAACCCCCCCAGCAACGCTCACTGTTTATCCAGAGGCAGCATCGATCGGCTTCAGTTAGCAGCAGTAGCGAAGGAATCGCTCGATCAGGTTGAGTTAACAGCCATCGATCGATCGCTCGGGTTCAGTAACGCGTAGCTTGCAGTGCAATCGCTCGGGTTCAGTTAGAGCCCAACGCCTCGCTCGGGTTCAGTTAGAGCCCAACGCCTCGCACCCACGCGCGTGCGTGTACAAGAGAAACGCGCATCGCTCGGCCCCGACTACCCACCGTAACCGGAAACACCCCGATATTTTCCTCGCCCTCGCTTCTACCACGGTTTTTCCGTCATGGATGGCCCAAAGAATGTCATGCAGCTGCGTCTCCGGCCCGCCCAGGACAAAAAGCCCATTTTCCGTCATGATTTTTTGTCATAGAAGTAGGAGCCCACCACATCTATGATGATACCGTGCTTTGTCACAATTATCATCATAGAAGTGTCATAAGTATGACAGGAAAAAATTTCGTTCGGCCCAAAATATCACGGATGTGTCTTTTTTTGTAGTGAAGAGGTCCCGCCGGAAGAGGTCTTGCCGGAAGGAGCCCCGCCGGCCTTCTTCCTCCTAGAGCTTCAGGGGCAGGAGCAAGTGTCTTTGTGGCAGTTGCCGCAACTGCCTCTCGGTAGAGTTGATTGGTGCAGATGAGTGCATCTTTCTTGTCGGAGGGGACGGTGATGATGGTCAGCGGCCCCGGCATCTTCAATATATTGTAGGCATAGTGGGATGCCGCCATGAACTTGGCCTGCGCTGGGCGGCCAAGAATCCCATTGTATGGCAAGGGGATCTCGGCGACATCAACGACGATCTTCTCCATCCCATAGTTCAGCTCGCCCCGAAATGTAACGAGGAGCGTGATTTTACCTTTAGGCTGGCTTCTTCCCGGGTTGACCCCTCGAAACGTGCCCGTCTCTTCGAGGTCTCCATCAGGAATCTGGAGCTTCTTGATCACAGCGGGCGAGATCAAATTCAGACCGGCCCCACCGTCAACCAGCACTTTTGTCACTTTGAGGTTGCGTATTGTTGGCGAGACCAACAACGGCAAACACCCGACCGCAGTTGTGCGGTCAGGGTGATCCTCGGTGTCAAAAATGATGGGCGTGTGGGACCACTTCAGCGGCTTTTGGGCATCGAATGACAGCTCTACTGCAGTGACCGCACGTGCCCACTACTTCAGTTGGCGGCGAGAGGTGTTCAGCGAGGCACCACCATCGACGCACATGGCCTCTATAGCTTTCTGAAATTCATGCTCGCCAGACTCGTCGTCCTCGTCGTGATCATCATCTTCCTCCTTCTTGTCATGGCCCCCGAGCGGGCCTCTCTTGTTGATTATCTTTGCCGCGGCGACCTCCTTGGCCGCCACGCTTCTTGTCGGACCCCTCAGCACCATCCTGACCCTTCTCCTTGTCCAGCCTCTCATATTCAGCTTTCTGCTTCTCTTCAAGCAGTTCAACCTGTCGGCAGTTCTGGAGGTCATGGCCCTTGGTGCGGTGGATCTTGCATTACTGCGTGTTGGAGCTTCCTGGCTTGTCGGCGGCCGCCAAGGCCCGGCAGGTGGCGCACCCGGCAATCTCCTTGCCGGGGTCGTCAGCCTTAAACTTCTTGGCGGCGCCGGATCCCTCAACAGCAAGTACAGTCTTGCCCTTAGGCTTCTGTTGCGGCGCCGGCCCTTCTTCATTGGGGCAGCGGCGTCTTCGTCCGTGGAATCGGTTTCCGTGCCGGCGTCCTCGCCGGGGTACTTTCTTCCTTCCTCCGCCCGAGCACACCTATCAGCCAGGACAGAAAGTTCGGCCACATCCTTGACCTTGTTCATCGCCAGCTCTTCATGCATCTTGCGGTTGTGTATGTTCTGGTGGAACGCACTGATGACAGCGGCGGGATTAACATCTGGGATGGTGTACTGCACATGGCTGAATCTCTATATGTATTTACGCAGGGACTCACCATCCTTTTGGGGGATGACATGCAAATCACTTGCCTGGCCAGGAGCTTGGTGGCCTTCGGTGAAGGCGCCAACAAACTCGTGGCACAGGTCCGACCAGGAGGAGATGGAATCTACCGGCAAGTGCATCAACCATGACATGACGTTGGGCTTAAGTGCCAGCGGAAAGTAGTTGGTGAGCACCTTATTGTCGGGAGCCCCGGCGGCTTGCATCACGATGCTGTAGATGCTGAGGAACTTCGACATGTGAGTCTTGCCGTTGTACTTTTCCCGAACATCAGGCTTGAACGTGGGGTCGGAGGGCCACTGGAACTGCCGCAGCTCTCGGGTAAAGGCCGGACAGCCCACCTCATAAGGCAGGCCACCAGGGGCCCCCGACGCTGGGTGGTCCATAGTAGGTCCCGCACGCTGATCTGACTGATGGAGCGCCTCCCGCCGTCGCTCGATGGTAGTTCGAGCGTCTTCCTGAGCTCGCTCTCGAAGAACTCGATGTTGATCGTAGTGGGTTCGCGGGTCAGACGACGCCGTGGAAACGTTGTCACAGGCGTCGGCCTGACGGGCCGGTGGCTACTGTCGCGGCCGTGTGGGAGGGGAGTGCACCGTAGTCGCAGCGTCTCTAGTCCCCCCACCACCGACATGCACCGGCTCGACATAACACTGGTGTGAGGGTCCCGTTGCGAGCGGCTCGTCCTTGTTGGCAAAACTGACAAGGCTTCGAATGGTGGCCCTCCACTCGTCGAGCTTGTCCATAGTAGGGGAAAAGTCGAGGAGCAATTGCACGCCCGCCAGCGGTTCTGCGGTGTGGGCGGTGGCGAGAGCTATGTAGATCGTGACGCGCTCCGGCTTCTAAGCAAGTTAGAAGAGGCTCTGTCACGGTCTCGCGGTCGCACACCGCTTCCGCCGGCGTCCGAGCGCGCTCGCCGGCCTGGTGCGCCCTGCAAGTGGCGCACAGGGCTCTTTCCGTGGCGGTTCGTAGGGGCTCCGGCATCGCGGTGTTGCTCAGGCCACGGCGTGGGTGCCAGCTGGGGCGCCGTAGAGATTGCTGCGCTGCCCGTGGGTAGCACGACCCCACCCCTGGACCCAGCGGCGTTTGGTCCGTCGTCTTGGGCCCGTATGACGTCGCTCGCCCGGCTCCGGGTGCCAGAGTGTCGTGGATGCTCACGGGCGGCGCCTCCGGCGCCATTCGTGGCCACCCCATCGCCCGCCGCGCTGGTGTGGACGGGCCTGCTCCAGGCGATCCAATCCCAGTCATCCCCTTCTTCTTGGGGGCCATCATGATGATGAAGTTGAGGCGTCGGCTTCAAAATCGGATTCTCACAGCTTGCGCCCCCTACCTGGCGCGCCAAAGATGTCGGGGAAAACGACACCTACGGGATCACGTAGAATCCCTTTTTGCAACGGTTGGCGGGCGCGGGGCTGTGGAAAGAGCGGGATTAGAAGATCAACGCAGGGGGATTATCGAGGTTCGGGCCGCGAGTGATGCGTAATGCCCTACTCCTGTGCTTTATGCTTATTTGGTGTTCTTGGACTAGCTACAAAGCGTGCAGGGTCCAAAAAGTCCGAATCCTCTCCCAGTACGCCGCGGGCCTCCTTTTATAGATAAAGGGGCTGCCACAGTGGCACACAAGAGGTGGAAAGTTTGTACAGTAGTCAAGTCTATCTCCTGGCACCGTAGGATAAATGCATTTAATGTGCTGCCGATGTGCCCTTCTTGCTTTATCGGGTATGGCAAGGAAGCTCATCCCAGTTGTCACTGCCTCGCCTGGCTTTGACGCGCGTCCGAGTTGATGAGGCATGTAGTGCCACGCTGGCTGGCTGGCTGCTGAGTTGGTGCAGTGGCAGAGTCTTCACGAAGACCTGCATGCCATCACGTAGGTGCTTGCTGAGTTGGCCTGGAGGCCGCACGTCGCCACGCAGGTGCTCGCCTTGTTGGTGGGCTGGCAGCTGTGTGGGAATGGCGGTGGAGTCTTGGCGGGTGGGGGCCTGGCTGTGGCCCCGCGGATGGCTTCGGCAAGAGGCTTGCCGGGGCCCCGGCAAGGGTCTTACCGCAGAGTCATGGGCATCCTCGTCAAGGGTCTTGCCGGAGGGTCTCGTGGGTATCCTCGGTAAGGATCTTGCCGAGGATCTTCATCTTCTGATTCTCATCTAGTCTTGTATGTTCTTGGTCTTCACAAAGATCTGCATGCCACCATGGAGGCGCCTCCCAAGCCTTAGTTCCAATGTGGGTGATGGCGTCGGAACTCTTAGGCTCAAGGGTGGTGGCTCTGCTGGTGTTGGGCAAGTTTCCCCGGCAAGGTTCTTGCCGGGGCTGTGGAGGCCGCCCCGGCAAGGGCCTTGCCGGGGGAGTTCACCTCGCCCTTCTGCTCTTCGTGTCTCTGGCTTGGCGTTGCTCTGGTTGTCTTGTGTCTTTGCTTCCTTCCTCTGTCCCGCTAAGTGTGGCCGGCGACGTGGCTCCAACTGCTCGTGCACAAGTAAAGGGGTACAAAAATAGGACCCCTACTTTTGTACACTGACAATGGTATTCCAAAGAACATCTGAAGTTGTACCGTCAGTATTCATTCCAGCCAGAGGGCAAATTGTATATGTGAGCATATGATACAGAGTTTGATTTTTGAACATCAAGTGCTTTGGCTTGGGCAGACCATTGTACACGAATCTTTTCTTTGTACATTATGCACTTGAACATGTCATCAGAAATGGCATCGATGTTGTGCGCTCGGATTTCAGTTTTTCCATGCTCAAATAAAGGAAAGTGAAAGTGCGAGACAAAATCCCTGGAGGTACACTTGATGCATTGCCTTCAATCATCCATTCCATAATCCACTTGGAACTATCAGATTCATCACCAGCGATGTATAAGGTTGCATAGAAGTGTAGGATAATCTCTCGGTTCCAAGGGTGTTCGAATGTAAACACATTTGTGAGGCAGAAGTCTTCAATATTTTCTAGCACCTGATCAAAACAACCAATACTCTTCATTGCTGCTATGTCTGGGAACTCATGAGGAAAAAAATTCTTGCTGTCATAGAGAATCTGAGAATAAAAGATGGCCTCTTCCTGAGTCCAGAAATGAGGGGATTCAGATGTGCGTGGCCCACTGTATGGACTTTCTGGAAAGAATTTAGGGTGTGTATTCTGATTGAATAGCGGCCTTTGGTTCCAGCACCTGCCTTGAACGTGGGAAGTTCTTCACGAGGGAATGGATATTTCAATTCATCCTCGACTGAAATCACTTCATGAGCATATATCACGGAGTTGGTATGATGACCAGAAACTGATTTGTGTCCGGATGGTCCATCGTCTGAGATTCTTGTCGCTGTGCTGATTGAAATTTGTAGTTGAGGTGGAGCAGATTCTACAACTGCCAACTCTGAGGTTGAATCAGGCACTGGAGGCTGTTGAGGTTGTTCATCGGGAGTTGGCTGTGGAGCAGAGGGAGGAACCGAAACATTTGGTTCAGCATCAGCAGGATAGGCTTGAGGCTCGGATTGATGAATTCCACCTTCTTCTGAGACAAGTGGCTGAGAGGGAATTTCCTCATGAATAGGGGAGGACACAGGCACTAGTTCAATTGGCCTTGGCGTTGTTGGAGCATCTGTTACTTGATTATTTGCTATCGAGGGAATTGCTGGCTCTGGTGTGTTTTCCTTCTGTGGTATAGCTTCAGGAGACTTTTCTTTCGTAGGAGGAGGAGGAGCATTTTTCTTCGCAATTTTCTTTTTCTTCTTCTGCTTCGGCTGAGCAGATTGATCAACATGCCCTTTAACAAGATCATTATAGCCAATGGCCTATGCTTGATGATGGAGGCAGATCTTGCGAACAATATTATCCAGATCCGAATGAAATCCCAATCTTCTGTTTCAAAGGATAGTCAAAGCTCGATTGACATCCATGTATGATTCTTCAAGTTGCTTGATGAAAACTTGGAAGTTGTAGCTTTCATTCGGTTCTCAAGATCATTAAGTTCGGCTATGAGGTTGTTGATCTCAACATAATCTTCTCTCATTTCTCGAAGAAGATGAGACGCTTGAGTGACGACTTCAGGAGGAATCGGCAAAGATGCCACTTCACCATCGAATATGTTTTCAACAAATATGTCAAGCTTCTCCATGATGAACCTTGATTGAAAGAATGGGGAGCATTAGTTTTCACATCAGTCTGTGCAACAGGAGCAGTTGGCACTTGAACCTGCTCGGATGGAGGCATTGAAGCCAATGGTTGCGTCAACATGGGAGGAAACTTAGTAGCCTTTTCTTTCAGAACATCAACATGCAGAGCACTTTGCTCGGCAGAAGGAGCTGTGATTTTCTTTACCTTCGGCTTTGGTGGCTTGGCTGTGCTTACTGGAGCATTAACTACCAAATCTTGCAAATTTATAGCCTCGGGATGAGTGGTTCTGTCCATGTGGTCGACCATAGTGACGGTGATGAGGAGTTTTTCACTTCAAAGTGATCTTCTTTGGAGGTGCTATTGGAACTGCACGAGCTCGAAGATCAGGCAGTATGGTGGAAGTACTGATGTTCCCTTGTTCATAGAGAGTTTGCGTCGATTTATTCCCTTCTGAGAGGATCATCTTGATCGGAGGAATTTCTTTCATCATTTCTATCAACTGGTTTAGCTGGCCTTTTCTTCGGCTTGCCCTTTTTCCTCAATGCAGCACTGCTATGATCATGCTTGTGCTTTGAACGCCCTTCTGATTTTCCTTCAGCCTTTTTCTTTTCGGCGTCTGATTTGATAAGGCAAATATTTTCTTCTTCTCGAGCTCTTTCCTTTTCTGCATTCTTGGCTCTCTTTTCAGCATTCTTCAAGCGCTTAGCCTTTTCATCGGGATAGGAGTCGGGAGTCTTAAGAGACAACTCATGAGCGTCTGGTGGTGGCGGCGGTCTCTCCTGGGGATCACTTGCTCGGACAAGGCCAATATCACGGTAGTCACCCCACGGAGGATGGAAGGCAAATTTCTTCGCGTACCGAGGATGAATCATTTCATAGTAAAACCACTTGCGTACCCAGTGACGTCGAATCTTTTGGAGACGGCCTCTTTTCTGTGTTGCTGTTTCTCCCGCAATAGTGTTATTGTATAATGTGAGATATACTGAGCTGAATTTGTGAATGGTTGCCTGTCACCTCTTTTTCTTCGAAGCATCTTCTTCTTGCTCATCTTCATTTTGTTCGGATCTCGTTCTTTTGCTGGTCGATGGACCTACAGTTGGGCCCTTGGCATTTCGAGCCTTTGACTCATCTGCTGTACCCGAACTGCCTCTTCATCATCGGCCATGCTCATTGGTCGAGTAGAATCTTCAACAGATTGCCTATTCCTCTAAATAAGAATAGATTCGAGGGAAAATGGGGACAAGGTTACAAATGCTCACAACGAGGATTTTTCCGAACGAAAATGTTTTGAGGAAGAAATAGATGCAGACTTTGAGAAATGTTCCGAATGAAGGAAACATATAGAACGAACTAGTAGGCCCGAAGAATATATTGGTTAGCGTGCTAGGCATTCCATTCAAGCAAAACATAACTCAAACCTTAGATCTGAACTTTTTCGGATGGGAGGGACAACTACAAACCACATCTGCACTAGTAAAGGTAAAACCCTGGATCAAAGATATGCGGTAAAATCGGAGAAAAATAACCGTGGACGAACTCAAACATGAAGGACGGAGGCCCGAGTTTGAACTACACGTACCCTATCTTGGTGGTGTGCAGCAGCTACGGCGGCGCGGGGAAGAAGATGTCCCGCGGCGGCGAGGAAAGACTCTGGTGACCACTTTCCGGCAGTGAAGCGACAAAGAGGTCGTCGGCGTCGAGATCAAGGTGGAGCGCTGCGGTGAGGGTTTCAGAGGCGATGGTGGTGAGAAGGAAGAGAAGTAGCCGAGGAAGAGGGGCTGGTGCTGTTTTTATTTGCGAGAGGAAAATAACCGCATGAGTGAATCTGATCGCAGGTCCACAATCTGGAGACTATTTCGATCCAACGGACAGGATGGAGTGGCAGTTGATGTATTGCACATGGCAACCGTCACAAAAGATCATGGTCCTGACTTGGGCGGGAAACCCCAAATTTTGGACAGCTTTCGCCAAAATAGATTAATATTCGGACCGAATCTTAATCGTGGTCAAGGACACCAGATAAAGTTTTGTTCTAGATGAAATTGAGCATTTCTAACGGAACAATATAGACTGGAAGAGATAGAACAGAGCGAAAACAAGGTCCTAGGCATTTCACTCAGACAGCTATACACAAACATCCAGAAGAGTAGCTATGAGAGAAATGCAATTGGACAAACACAAAAAAACTTTCTATCAAAAAGAAATTCAATGAAAGAAAATTGTGGTGGCGTGACCCACCGTATAAGCACTGTATGACCCCGAGCATCGCACAAGTAACGTGGCACCCGGTTAGTCTAGTTCTTCGTTAATGTATTCATTCTCAGAAAGAAATTTTCACATTGTCAAAATTTTCAAACTCTTCAAGTTTTATGCACCCATTCCTTCTAAGACGTGGAAGTGTTAGCACGGGTGCCAAGACCAGCTTACTGCATGTTTGCGTAGTCCAGGATACTTAGCTCACACCGTCACACACATAATCTTTTCTTATCGAGAGGCTTGATGAAAATATCAGCGAGATTGTCTTCGGTCTTGACATGATTGATGACAATATCCTCTCGAGCAACGTGACCGCAAATGAAATGATGTCTGATGGCAACATGCATCGTGCGAGAATGCTGCACAAGATCGTGTGCAATTTTGATGGCACTTTAATTGTCACAATATAGAGGGATATGCTTGACCTTGATACCATAATCTTTCAGAGTCAGCTTCATCCACAATAACTGAGTGCAGCAAGCGCCAGCAACAATATATCTGGCCTCAGCTGTATAAAGACATACACAATTTTGCTTTCTTGACGACCAACATACCAATGGTCTATCGGGGAAATGGCATGTCCTTGAAGTAGATTTCCTGTCAACCAAGTCACCATCCCAATCTGAGTTTGAATATCCAACGAGATCAAACTGTGCTCCCTTAGGATACCATAAACCTAAGGTGGGGGTGTGAGCCAAATATCTCAGAATGCGCTTGACCGCTTGGTGATGTGATTCTTTCGATGCGGCTTGATAGTGGACACACATGCAAATACTCAACATAATGTCAGGTCTGGATGCACATAGGTAAAGAAGAGAACCAATCATTGAACGATAAGCCTTCTGATCATAAGCCTTACCGTACACATCTGCATCCAGCTTACTATTCGTGGGCATAGGAGTTTTATAGCCCTTCATTTTGGAATCTTGCGTTTTGAACTTCTTCAGACATTCTTTCAGATATTTCTCCTGAGAAATGAAAATTCCATTTGCCTATTGACAGATTTGCAGTCCGAGAAAGAACTTGAGTTCACCCATCATAGACATTTGATATTTGTCAGACATCATTTTCCCGAACTCTAAGCTGCAATCATTGTTAGTACAGCTGAAGATAATATCATCCACATAGATTTGACATACGAATAGATTATCATCAACAACATGAGCGAAAAGTGTGGGGTCAGTGGATCCTGGCTTGAACCCTTTGTCGAGAAAAAAATTCTTCAAAGTGTCATACCAAGCTCGAGGTGCTTGCTTCATCCCATATAAAGCTTTCTTCAACCTGAAAACTTTGTTAGGAAACTCAGGGTGTTCAAAGCCAGGTGGGTGTCTAACATAAACTTCCTCAACAATTTCACCATTGAGGAAAGCACTTTTCACATCCATTTGATAAAGCAAGATATCATTGTAATTTGCATAAGCGAGAAGAATGCGAATTTCCCCAAGCCATGCAATAGGAGCATATGTTTCACCAAAATCAACACCTTCTACCTGTGTATACCCTTGAGCAACAAGACGTGCTTTGTTTCTCACCACAATGCCATTTTCATCTTGCTTATTGCAGAAAATCCATTTTGTGCCGATGATATTTTGCTTCTTGGGATTCGGTTTGTCAAACAATTCCCACACATAATTTAGTTCGAATTGCACCAACTCCTCTTGCATAGCCTTTATCCAATCTAGATCATTCATGGATTCTTCATACTTGGTAGGTTCTGCCAATGAAACAAAGGAGAAACTGCCACAGTAGTTAGCCAAACGAGTGCGTGAACGAGTTGTGGGTCGAGAACCTAGATTCTCAAGTTCATCGAGAATTAATGAAGGATCAATTCGATTAGGCACTCGAGGATGAGCATTTTCTTCGTGATGATCATTGTCATTTTCATCACCATCAACATTTGTATCATCATTCCCTTCTGGATTAACATTTTGATTGGCATTTGGAATTTGATTGACATTTGCATTCAGAATGGCAGTTGCTTCGGCAGTGGCTTGACGAGTTCTACTTCGAGTCATGGGGGCATCATCTTCAGAAGATTCAGGTGCATTTACTTCAACAGGCTTGACGCTCCCAATAGCCATTTGCCGAATAGCGTCAGAGATTGGTGGTTCATCTATCAAATCGCACATTACCGTTTCCATAACTTTCCCGTGGTGAGAGTTATAGACATGATAGGTATGCGAGTTTGAGCCATAACCAAGAAGAAAACCTTCATGTGCCTTAGGTGCAAACTTGGAAGAATGATTCATATCAAGGATGTAGCAAGGTGCACCAAAAACACGTAATAAGAAATATTTGGTATCTTACCAGTGATAAGCTCATATGAAGTTTTCTTAAGGAACTTGTGAAGATAAACACGATTGATAACATTACAAGCAGTGTTAATAGCATCAGCCCAGAAGCGAATAGGATTTTTGTACCCACTGAGCATTGTTCTTGCCATTTCGATGAGAGTTCTATTCTTTCGTTCAACAACTCCATTTTGTTGCGGAGTGTATGCGACAGAGAACTCATGAGTAATACCATTTTTGTCGATAAATTCATTGATGTGAGTATTTTTTTAACTCAGTTCGATTTCACTTCTGACATGCTTAATTCACACATCATATTCATTTTGGGCCTTCTTGGCGAAGCTTTTGAAGATATCTTGTGTGCAGATCTTGTCTTCGAGAAAGAATACCCAAGTGTATCGAGAGAAATCATCAACAATAACCAGATCATAATGACTGCCACCGAAACTTGCATAATTTTGAGGACCGGATAAATACATATGAAGAATTTCCAGAGGTCTTGTGGTCATAATTGTCTATGATGAATGATGCTTCTTGGCTAATTTACCAACCTCACATGCAGCACAGAGACGATTCTTATCGAAATTTACATCAATAATGCCACGAAGATGATTTTTCTTCACCAGGGTCTGCAAATTCCTCATACCTGCATGACCAAGTCTATGGTGCCACAGCCATCCTTCGGTTGCTTTTGCAAGCAAACAAGTTTACACTGAGGGACCCTTTGAGAAATCCACAATATAAAGATCACCTTTTCTAATTCCCTCAAAGACGAAGGAATTGTCAAAGGCCATGAAGATAATGAATTTGGATATGGAAAATGGAACTAGCATGCCTAGATCACATAGCTTGCCAACTGACATGAGATTCAATCCAAGCAACTAAACAAGTAAAACATCATAACTGGACTTGTCTTTGGATAAAGCAATTTTACCTAGCCCAATTACCTATCCTTTGTTGTTGTTGCCAAAAGTGATATACTTCAGAGGACAAGTAGTTAAGTTAGGGCCGACAAACAACGACTTGTCTCCGGTCATATGACTAGTGCATCCACTATCCATTATCCATTCTGTACACCCGGAGACATAGTCCTCAAGAAGAATTAGGCTTTCTTAACCACCCACATCTTTGTAGGTGGCTTCAAAACAGGAGGGCGAGCAGGATGCGATTTCTTTCGGTAAGCATAGTTGTTGCTTGCGAGGGAACAAGCATAATCGAAAGAATAAGCCTTGAAATTCCTCCCGGACGAATGAGCATAGTGATTGTATCAAGTGTGCATATACTCATTCTGTAAAAAAATTCAAGGAAGTATCGAGCATTTTGACCTTGCATGGTTAGTAAA
Organism: Aegilops tauschii subsp. strangulata; assembly: GCF_002575655.3. Classification (NCBI taxonomy): domain Eukaryota; kingdom Viridiplantae; phylum Streptophyta; class Magnoliopsida; order Poales; family Poaceae; genus Aegilops; species Aegilops tauschii. The sequence continues at coordinate 176,624,073 of NC_053039.3, forward strand.
CTAGTAACAGGTAATGCATCAATAGTTTTCTTAGGCACCCAAATAGCTTTCTTTGGGGATCCATTGCTGCTGTTTGGTCCAACATAGCGAACAATAGCCTCACCATGTTGATTTTTGAATAGCTTATAGTTGTCCAGAAAATCATCATCAGGATATTCAAGTATGGGAGAGTTATATCCCTAAAGTAATGCTGGATCGAGGATTTTGCTCTTTGTAGGTACCCACACAGTGCAAGGATATTGATGAGGTTCCCAGTATGAACCATTTTCATTCAGTTTCCTTTGGAAAGCGATACCTTCCTTTCTGGGATTTTTGTGAAGAATGGATTTCTTCAAAACGTCACGAAGGGTTTGATGCCCTTTGAGAGATTTGAATGTTCCTGTCTGAGGAAGATCCTTCAACCTAGAATTTTCATCAGAAACAGAACCATTTTCCTTGACCGAGAGGTTAGCATTGACAGATGATTCAACATTTTATTCAGCATTGGTTCATTCAAGGCATTTTAAGCAGGGTGAGTGACAAGAGAATTTTCCCTGATCCAATCCTCATGAGCCTCTCTCAGCGCCTCATGTTCCTGTTTCCTTTTCATGTAATCATAGGTCAATCTTTCGTGGTCGGTCGAGAAAAATTCATGACGATTTGACAGTTCTTCCATTCGTGACTGGAGAGTAGAATACTCTTCGGTCAACGACTGATTTTTCTCCATCTCCTCAACCAACAACCCTTTAGACTTCCTAAGGGTTTTCTCAATTTTCTCAAGAGAGTTTTGTTGAATATTAGCAATTTTGATCAACTTAGCATGGTCATCCTCATCAGAAGAATATGGATCACTGGACTAAACCTTTTGATGTTTGGAGGATACCTTTTCTTTCGAGGCCTTGGCCATGAAGCACTAGGCATGAGTTTTATCGTCGCTTGACGGATTCCCGAAGAAGTTTGTCGTAGATGACGAAGCATATGCTATGCCAGCCATGCCAGAGTCAGAATCGTCATCGAATTAATCAGATTCTTCGGAGTCTAACAATTCTTGTTCTTCAGAATCCATTTCCTTGCCGATGTACGCATTGGCGTTGCAAGAGTTATTCTTGCGGTTGGAGGAGGACTTGGTTGTTCCTTGATGAAGACCTTGACGAACATTCTGAGGTGGAGCTATCCTTCTTCTTGAAGAACTTCTTCATTTTCTTCTGATCATCAGAGTTGTAGTTCTTGCTCTTGCTTTTGCCTCGATAGTTGCTAGAATCATATCTCCCACTAGCACTAATTTCAGCTTCCCAGAGTGGGTAGTCCGAAATGAAGTGACCAGATTTTTTGCACTAGAAGCAGGTGTATTCTCCAGTGGTTTTTGATGAATATTTTGAACCACCATTGTTGCTTGAACCTTTCTTCTGGAACTGGCTCTTCCTGTGAAGGCGTTGGAATCTTTTTGTGATCAATGACAGATCCTTGCTGAGCCTTTCTGGGTCATCTAAATCTTCATCAGCATTTCCATTGGATGAAGAACCAGCCCCAATCTTGAGAGCATGCTTTTTGCGTTGACTTGAGCCATAGAGATGTCTTTCCTCTTCTTCTTGTTCCTCGTGAGTGTTCAGTCTTTCTGTCGGATTCCGGGCTCCGGACCCAAGAAAGGTTCGAACTCTGGGGCGTGTGCGAAGAACTCAACCTCTCCAGCCTACCAGCCCGTCGGCCCATGGCCTAGCACGATGCACGCAAACAGAAGATGGACACCGCAGTTTACCCAGGTCTGGGCCACCTTGCGGTGTAAGACCCTACTCCTGCTTTAGGGTGGATTGGCCTCATGAGTGGTTGAGGAGAACTAGTACAAGGGATGAACAACCTTGCGAGGTGTACTCTGGTGAGGGAATGATTCAACCCCTTCTACGGTGGTGGCTAGCCTATACTTGTAGTGGCCTTGGTCCTCTTCCCCCAAAACGTATGCGGGAAGGGATTCGACAACAACCAATTTTAAAGGGGACAAGTAGTACATGTTATCTTGGCAAAAGGTGGTCTTTGCCTGCAAAGCTTCTAGTCATGACGCTGCAGTGGGCTCGGCGATGACATCTGTCCTGGCGGTCTTGGCCTTGTTGCACTAGAATGGAAACCTTTGCTAGATTCCTTGGGAACCCGCGCCTGCACTTGCCTCCTTAGCACCAAAAAGGAACTGCCTCTCCTGTGCCCGCTGGCGTCCGCCTGGCCTTGGTCATCATGGCTTGCATGGTAGCCTCGTGAGGTTGGGCACCTGCATAGAAGTCTCCGCTCCTCAGGAGGCTGCCTAGAGAGGCTGCTCCCTCCAGAGGTCTTGGTGTCGCCCACCTCGTGAGGGTCTTGTATTGATGGTCTCGTAGATGGGCCATACTAGGTCATCGATGGAGCCACGCCGTGGACCGCAGGCAGGCAAGTCTGGGTACCCTGGTTCCCAGAACGCCAACAGTAGCCCCCGGGCCCAAGGCGCGCTCGAAACTAGCTTCGAGGCGAAGACAAAGGGCAAAGGTGAAGCGCCATAGGCCCCAATCGCCTGCGGGCCAGGCTGACGCGTGGCGCTTGACGGGACGTGGGCGTCTCCGCTTCCCCATGCCACCTCAGCAACTGCCCAGGCTGACAAAAGACTAGCGCCCGCTACCTAGCCATCATTGCCTTCTCTACGCCTCGCTCCAGATCCCCTTTCTTCCAGCCGAGAGCATCTCCAGATCCAGCATCATTCCGCCTTCCCTCTACACCTCTTCCTCCAAGATCTTGTGAATGGCATCCGGGAAGGCGAAGCCTGCCGCTCCAGTTGCAAGCTCCTCCTCCTCGCATGCGCCGGCCCTCGGCACGTCCTGGATCACCGAGCAGAAGCACCTTGCCGCTGCGCTCCCGCTAATGGCGAGCGACGACAACGAGTGTAATGAGACCGTCCTCCTGGCCGGCTCCGCTGAGCAGAGGACCTTGGGGGCAGTTTATCCCTTCTTCCTCCACAACATCTTTGCGGGGCTTGTCCCGCCATTCTCTGGGTTCTTCACCGTCGTCCACGACCACTACCAGGTCCAGGCTCTGCATCTCCAGCCCAACTCCATCCTCTCCTATCCATCTTTGCCTTTTACTACGAGGCATTTGTGGGTGCGATGCCCTCTGTCGCGCTCCTCCACCACTTCTTCTACCTTCGGATGCACGACTCAAATCAGCACCCCGCCTGCGTCTCCTTCGCCGTGGTCCACAGCAGCAACGCGCTCATGAGGGCCGAGAAGAAGGTGGAGAACTTCTGGCGCAAGTGGGTCTTCATGGACGCTAGGAGCCTCCATGCGTGGCTGGAATTGCTGACCGAGCTGTCGGAGAAGCTGGATCAGTGGTGTCATGAGAAGCTCACCGACCCCCGGGCGGCACCGGTCCTAAGGAAGATGAAGGCGGACATGGTGTCCGGGGTGCTGACGGGGGCCATGCTTGTGAAGGAGTTCCTGACGCAGCGCCTGGCCCCGCTCCAGGCACTCTCGCGCCCCATGTGGGATTTCAAGGGCGCGAAGGACAACATCCGGCTGCACCCAGGGAGCTTGACAGGCAAGGAGCTGGACAAGGCCATGCACACCCTACTGTAGAAGGACCCTGGCAGCCTCCCGACGGCCTACATCCCGTTGTACCGTCATGGCGACGGGGCGGAGCTGGTCGCCACCATGCACGTCTTCAACGAGCTAGGGCTCGTGCCGCCCAAGCTCCCCACCTCCCAGGTGCCGGTGTCTTTCGGTGACGACTCCGAGGAGAAAGGAGAGGAGGACTCGGAGGCGACTGTGGACAATGTGGCGGAGACCTCTCCCCCGTCGCAGAGCGAGCTTCTCTGCGGCCTCTCTAATGATGACAACACCGCTGAGCTCCCGGTCGAGGGATCCCCGTGCTCCACCGGGGTCGTTACGAGGTCCGGGGACACCCCCTTGCGGAGGCTGGGCCGAGCGACTCCGAAGAAGGGCGAGGCGGCGTCACTTCCTCTGGGTGACACCCCCGCCTTACTAAAGGAAATATGCCCTATAGGCAATAATAATGTTGTTATTTATATTTCCTTATATCATGATAATTGTTTATTATTCATGCTAGAATTGTATTAACCGGAAACTTAGTACATGTGTGAATACATAGACAAAACAGAGTGTCCCTAGTATGCCTCTACTTGACTAGCTCGTTAATAAAAGATGGTTATGTTTCCTGACCATAGACATGTGTTGTCATTTGATGAACGGGATCACATCATTAGAGAATGATGTGATGGGCAAGACCCATCCGTTAGCTTAGTATAATGATCATTTAGTTTTAGCTATTGCTTTCATCATGACTTATACATGTTCCTCTGACTATGAGATTATGCAACTCCCGAATACTAGAGGAACACCTTGTGTGCTATCAAACTTCACAATGTAACTGGGTGATTATAAAGATGCTCTACAGATGTCTCCGAAGGTGTTTGTTGGGTTGGCATAGATCGATATTAGGATTTGTCACTCTGTGTATTGGAGAGGTATCTGTGGGCCCTCTCGGTAATGCACATCACTATAAGCCTTGCAAGCAATGTGACTAATGAGTTATTCATGGGATGATGCATTACAGAACGAGTAAAGAGACTTGTCGGTAATGAGATTGAACTAGTTATGATGATACCGATGATCGAATCTCGGGCAAGTAACATACCGATGACAAAGGGAACAACGTATGTTGTTATGCGGTTTGACTGATAAAGATCTTCGTAGAATATGTAGGAGCCAATATGAGCATCCAGGTTCCGCTATTGGTTAATGACCGGAGATGTGTCTCGGTCATGTCTACATAGTTCTCGAACCCGTAGGGTCCGCACGCTTAACGTTCGATGACGATTTGTATTATGAGTTATGTGATTTGATGACCGAAGTTTGTTCGGAGTCCTGGATGAGATCACGAACATGACTAGGAGTCTCGAAATGGTCGAGAGGTAAAGATTCATTTATAGGACGATGGTATTTGGACACCGGAAGTGTTCCGGGTGATACCGGGTCACCGGAAGGGGTTCCGGACAACCCCCGGCAAAGATATGGGCTTAATGGGCCAAGTAAGGGAACACACCAACCCACAAGGGGCTGGTGCGCCCCCTATAGGGTCAGCCACGTGGGGAGAAAGGGAAAGGAGAGGAGGAAAAGGAAAGTATGAAGTAGGACTCCTACTTCCTCCCCCCTCCTTCCTTTCCTCCTTGTCCAAATATGGTAGGGGGGGCGAATTGGACTAGGGGCCAAAGTAGGATTCCTCCTACTTGGGCGCGCCCTAGGCTACCTCCCTCCCTCTCCCTCCTTTATATATGTGGGGAGAGCACCCCTAGAACACACACCAAGCCTTCTCTTAGCCGTGTGCGGTGCCCCCTCCACAGTTACACACCTCGGTCATATCGTCATAGTGCTTAGGCGAAGCCCTGCGCCATTAATTTCATCATTACCGTCGCCATGCCATCGTGCTGATGGAACTCTACCTTGTCCTCAACTGGATCAAGAGATCGAGGGACGTCATCAAGCTGAACGTGTGCCGAACGCAGAGGTGCCGTACGTTCGGTGCTTGGATCGGTTGGACCGCGAAGACGTTCGACTACATCAACCGCGTTACTAAACGCTTCCGCTTTCGGTCTACGAGGGTACGTGGACACACTCTCCCCGCTCGTTGCTATGCCTCTCCTAGATAGATCTTGCATGATTGTAGGACTTTTTTTGAAATACTACGTTCCCCAACAATGGCATCCGAGCCAGGTCTATGCGTAAATGTTATATGCACGAGTAGAACACAAAGAGTTGTGGGTGATAATAGTCATACTGCTTACCAGCAATGTCTTACTTTGATTCGGCAGTATTGTTGGTTGAAGCGGCCCGGACCGACATTACATGACCACGTTTATGAGGCTGGTTCTACCGACGTGCTTTGCACACAGGTGGCCGGCGGGTGTCTGTTTCTCCAACTTTAGTTGAATCGAGTTTGACTACGCCCGGTCCTTGTTGAAGGTTAAAACAACACACTTGACAAAAAATCGTTGTGGTTTTCATGCATAGGTAAGAACGGTTCTTGCTAGAAGCCCATAGCAGCCACGTAAAACTTGCAACAACAAAGTAGAGGATGTCTAACTTTTTTTTGCAGGGCATGTTGTGATGTGATATGGTCAAGACGTGATGAGATATAAATTGTTGTATGAGATGATCATGTTTTTGTAAAGTTATCGGCAACTGGCAGGAGCCTTATGGTTGTCTCTTTATTGCACAAGGTCCAAGCGCCATATAATTGCTTGACTTTATTGCTATGCGATATCAATAGTTGCAAAAGCAATAGTTGGCGAGACAACCATGTGACGACACGTTGATAAAGATCAAGATGATGGAGATCATGGTGTCATGCGGTAACGATGGAGATCATGACGGTACTTTGGAGATGGAGATCAAAGGCACAAGATGATGATGGCCATATCATGTCACATATTTTGATTGCATGTGATGTTTATCTTTTATGCATCTTATTTTGCTTAGTACGTCGGTAGCATTATGAGATGATCCCTTACTAAAATTTCAAGGTATAAGTGTTCTCCCTGAGTATGCACCATTGCGACAGTTCTTCGAGCTGAGACACCATGTGATGATCGGGTGTGATAAGCTATACGTTCACATACAATGGGTGCAAGCCAGTTTTGCACATGCAGAATACTCGGGTTAAACTTGACGAGCCTAGCATATGCAGATATGGCCTCGGAACACTGAGACCGAAAGGTCGAACGTGAATCATATGGTAGATATGATCAACATAGTGATGTTCACCATTGAAAGCTACTCCATCTCACGTGATGATCGGACATGGTTTAGTTGATATGGATCACGTGATCATTTAGATGACTAGAGGGATGTCTATCTAAGTGGGAGTTCTTAAGTAATATGGTTAATTGAACTTAAATTATCATGAACTTAGTCCTGATTGTATTTCCATATCTATGATATAGATCAATGGCTCACGTATAGCTTCCCCGTTTTATTTATGATATGTTCCTAGAGAAAACTAAGTTGAAAGTTGATAGTAGCAATGATGCGGACTAGATCTGTGATTTGAGGGTTATCCTCATTGCTGCACAGAAGAATTATGTCCTTGATGCACCGCTAGGTGACAGAACTATTGCATGAGCAAATGCAGACGTTATGAACGTTTGACAAGCTAGGTACGATGACTACTTGATAGTTTAGTGCACCATGCTTTACGGCTTAGAACCAGGACTTCAAAAATGTTTGAAATGCCATGGAGCATATGAGATGTTCCAAGAGTTGAAATTGGTATTTCAGACTCATACCCGAGTCGAGAGGTATGAGACCTCTGACAAGTATTTTTGCCTACAAGATGGAGGAGAATAGCTCAACCAGTGAGCATGTGCTCAGAATGTCTGAGTACTACAATCGCTTGAATCAAGTGGGAGTTAATCTTCCAGATAAGATAGTGATTGACAGAGTTCTATAGTCACTATCACCAAGTTACTGGAACTTCGTGATGAACTATAATATGCAAGGGATGATGAAAATGATTCCCCGAGCTCTTCGCGATGCTGAAATTGGCGAAGGTAGAAATAAAGAAAAGCATCAAGTGTTGATGGTTGACAAGACCACTAGTTTCAAGTAAAAGGGCAAGCGAAGGAAAGGGAACTTCAAGAAGAATGACAAGCAAGTTGCCACTCCCATGAAGAAGCCCAAAGCTAGACCCAAGCCTGAAACTGAGTGCTTCTACTGCAAAGGAAATGGACACTAGAAGAGGAACTGCCCCAAATACTTGGCGGATAAGATGGATGGCAAAGTGAACAAAAGTATAATGATATACATGTTATTGATGTGTACTTTACTAGTATTCATAGTAGCCCCTGGGTATTTGATACTGGTTCAGTTGCTATGATTAGTAACTTGAAACAGGAGTTATAAAATGAACAAAGACTGGTTGAGGGCAAGATGACGATGTGTGTTGGAAGTGATTCCAAGGTTGATACGATCACCATCACATACTCCCTTTACCTTCGGCATTAGTGTTGAACCTAAAATAAATGTTATTTGGTGTTTGCGTTGAGCATAATATGATTGGATCATGTTTATCACAATACGGTTATTCATTTAAGTCAAAGAATAATTGTTATTCTGTTTACATGAATAAAACCTTCTGTGGTCATACACCCAAGGTGAATGGTTTATTGAATCTCGATCGTAGTGATACACATATTCATAATATTGAAGCCAAAAGATGCAAGGTTAATAATGATAGTGCAACTTATTGTGGCACCGCCGTTTAGGTCATATTGGTGTAAAGCGCATGAAGAAACTCCATGATGGTGGGCTTTTGGAATCACTTGATGCTTGCGAACCATGCCTCATGGGCAAGATGAGTAAGACTCCGTTCTTCGGAATAATGGAGCGAGCCACTGACTTATTGGAAACAATACATACCGGTGTATGCGGTCCGATGAGTGTTGAGGCTCGCGGCGGGTATCGTTATTTTTTGACCTTCACAGATGATTTGAGCAGATATGGGTATCTTTACTTAATGAAACACAAGTATGAAACATTTGAAAAGTTCAAAGAATTTCAAAGTGAAGTCGAGAATCATCGTAACAAGAAAATAAAGTTTCTACAATCTGACCGCAGAGGTGAACATTTGATTTACGAGTTTGGCCTTCATTTGAAACAATGTGGAATAGTTTCGCAACTCACGCCACCTGGAACACCATAGCGTAATGGTGTGTCCGACCCGTCGTAACCATACTTTATTAGATATGGTGCGATCTATGATGTCTCTTACCGATTTACCACTACCGTTTTGGGGTTATGCATTAGAGACAACTGCATTCACGTTAAATAGGGCACCATCTAAAAATCCACTGAGACGACACCATATGAACTGTGGTTTAGCAAGAAACCTAAGCCGTCGTTTCTTAAAGTATGGGGTTGCGATGCTTATATGAAAAAGTTTCAGCCTGATAAGCTCAAACCCAAATCGGAGAAGTGCGTCTTCATAGGATACCCAAAATAAACTGTTGGGTACACCTTCTATCACAAATCCGAAGGCAAGATCTTTGTTGCTAAGAGTGGAATCTTTATAGAGAAGGAATTTCTCTCGAAAGAAGTGAGTGGGAGGAAAGTAGAACTTGATGAGGTAATTCTACCTTTTCTCGATTTGGAAAGTAGCTCCTCACTGAAATCAATTCCAGTGATGCCTACACCAATTAGTGAGGAAGTTAATGATGATGATCATGAAACTTCAGATCAAGTTACTACCAAACCTCGTAGGTCAACCAGAGTACGATCCACACCAGAGTGGTACGGTAATCCTATTCTGGAAGTCATGTTGCTAGATCATGATGGACCTATGAACTATGAGGAAGCGATGATGAGCCCAGATTCCGATAGATGGCTTGAGGCCATGAAATCTGAGATAGAATCCATGTATGAGAACAAAGTGTGGACTTTGGTTGACTTTCCCGATGATCGGCAAGCCATTGAGAATAAATGGATCTTCAAGAGGAAGACGAACACTGATAGTAGTGTTACTATTTACAAAGTGCGACTTGTCGAAAAGGGTTTTTTGACAAATTCAAGATGTTGACTAGGATGAGATTTTCTCACTCGTATCGATGCTTAAAGTCTATCCGAATCATGTTAGCAATTGCCACATTTTATGAAATCTGACAAATGGATATCAAAACTGCATTCCTTATTGGATTTATTAAAGAAGAGTTGTATATGATACAACTAGAAGTTTTTGTCAATCCTAAAGGTGCTAACAAAATGTGGAAGCTCCAGGGATCCATCCATGGACTGGTGCAAGAATCTCGGAGTTGGAATATACGCTTTGATAAGTTGATCAAAGCATATAGTTTTATACAGACTTGCGGTGAAGCCTGTATTTACAAGAAAGTGAGTGGGAGCACTACAGCCTTTCTGATAAGTGTATGTGAATGACATATTGTTGATCTGAAAAGATGTAGAATTTTATGGAAAGCATAACGGATTGTTTGAAAGGAGTTTTTCAAAGAAAGACCTCGGTGAAGCTGCTTACATATTGGGCATCAAGATCTATAGAGATAGATCAAGACACTTGATAAGATTTTTCAATGAGTACATACCTTCACAAGATTTTTGAAGTAGTTCAAAATGGAACAGTCAAAGAAGGATTCTTGCCTGTATTGCAAGGTCTAAAGTTGAGTAAGACTCAAAACACGACCACGGCAGAAAATAGAAAGAGAACGAGAGTCATTCCTTATGCCTCAGCCATAGGTTCTATAAAGTATGCTATGCTGTGTACCAAACCTATTGTGTACCTTGCCATGAGCTTGGCAAGGGGGTACGATACTGATCCAGGAGTGGATCACTTGACAGCAATCAAAATTGTCCTTAGAAGACTAAGGAGATATTTCTCGGTTATGGAGGTGATAAAGAGTTCATCGTAAAGAGTTACGCCGATGCAAGCTTTTACACCGATCTGGATGACTGTGAGTCTCAATCTGGATACATATTGAAAGTGGGAGAAATTAGCTAGAGTAGCTCCATGTAGAGCATTATAGACATAAAAAAATTGCGAAATACATATGACTCTGAATGTGACAAACCCATTGAATAAGCTTCTCTCACAAGCAAAACATGATCACACCTTAGTACTCCTTGGGTGTTAATCACATAGCGGTTTAACACCAACATTCTACATAGTTCTCGAATACCCAAAGGAGATGAGCCGATTTGTTAATCACATAGCGATTTAACACCAATATTCTACATAGTACTCACGCCAATATGAGCATCCAGGTTCCGCTATTGGTTAATGACCGGAGATGTGTCTCGGTCATGTCTACATAGTTCTCGAACCCGTAGGGTCCGCATGCTTAACGTTCGATGACTATTTGTATTATGAGTTATGTGATTTGATGACTGAAGTTTGTTCGGAGTCCCGGATGAGATCACGGACAGGACGAGGAGTCCCGAAATGGTCGAGAGGTAAAGATTCATATATAGGACGATGGTATTTCGACACCGGAAGTGTCCCGGGTGATACCGGGTCACCGGAAGGGGTTCCGGGCAACCACCGGCAAAGATATGGGCTTAATGGGCCAAGTAAGGGAACACACCAGCCCACAAGGGGCTGCTGCGCCCCCAATAGGGCCAGCCACGTGGGGAGAAAGGGAAAGGAGAGGAGGAAAAGGAAAGTATGAAGTAGGACTCCTACTTCCTTCCCCTCCCCCCTCCTTCCTTTCCCCCTTGTCCAAATATGGTAGGGTGGGGGCGAATTGGACTAGGGGCCTAAGTTGGATTCCTCCTACTTGGGCGTGCCCTAGGCTGCCTCCCTCCCTCTCCCTCCTTTATATACGTGGGAAGGGCACCCCTAGAACACACACCAAGCCTTCTCTTAGCCGTGTGCGGTGCGCCCCTCCACAGTTACACACCTCAGTCATATCGTTGTAGTGCTTAGGCAAAGCCCTGCGCCAGTAACTTCATCATCACTGTCGCCACGCCGTCATGCTGACGGCACTCTCCCTCGTCCTCAATTGGATCAAGAGATCGAGGGACATCATCGGGCTGAACGTGTGCTGAACACGGAGGTGCCGTTCGTTCGGTGCTTGGATTGGTTGGATCGCGAAGACGTTCGACTACATCAACCGCGTTACTAAACGTTTCCGCTTTCGGTCTACGAGGGTACGTGCACACACTCTCCCCGCTCGTTTCTATGCTTCTCGTAGATAAATCTTGCGTGATCGTAGGATTTTTTTTGAAATACTACGTTCCCCAACACTTACCATCCGTCGCCACTGCACCAGGACTAGCAGCCGTGCACCCCGTGGTCCTCAGGGCACGACGAAAGCCGCGCTCAGGAAGATCGGGGGCGCCCTGGCCGTGGCTAGGAAAAGGGCGTACATCGCTCCCTGCGAGTAAGTATCCTGCCTTGTTTTCATTTGCCATCCTTGACGCCGTGCCCACAATGCTCCCCTCCTGGCAAGCAGAGTGGAGACCATGGTGAAGAAGAGGAAGGAGGGAGCCGGGACCCCTGAGGCCACATTGATACGTCTCCATCGTATCTACTTTTCCAAACACTTTTGCCCTTGTTTTGTACTCTAACTTGCATGATTTGAATGGAACTAACCCGGACTGACGCTGTTTTCAGCAGAATTGCCATGGTGTTATTTTTGTGCACAAATAAAAGTTCTCGGAATGACCTGAAACTTCACAGAGAATATTTTTGGAATTAATAAAAAATACTGGCGAAAGAATCAAGGCCAGGGGGCCCACACCCTACCCACGAGGGTGGGGGCACGCCTACCCCCCTGGGCGCACCCCTACCTCGTGGCCCCCCTGGTGCTCCACCGACCTCAACTCCAACTCTATATATTCACGTTCGGGGAGAAAAAAATCAGAGAGAAGGATTCATCGCGTTTTACGATACGGAGCCCCCGCCAAGCCCTAATCTCTCTCGGGAGGGCTGATCTGGAGTCCGTTTGGGGCTCCGGAGAGGGGAATCCGTTGCCATCGTCATCATCAACCTTCCTCCATCACCAATTTCATGATGCTCACCGCCGTGCGTGAGTAATTCCATCGTAGGCTTGCTGGACGTTGCATGAGATTTACCATGTAATCGAGTTAGTTTTGTTAGGGTTTGATCCCTAGTATCCACTATGTACTGAGATTGATTTTGCTATGACTTTGCTATGCTTAATGCTTGTCACTAGGGCCCGAGTGCCATGATTTAAGATCTGAACCTATTACGTTTTCATGAATATATGTGAGTTCTTGATCCTATCTTGCAAGTCTATACTCACCTACTATGTGTTATGATCCGGCAACCCTGAAGTGACAATAATCGAGCCCACTCCCGGTGATAACCGTAGTTTGAGGAGTTCACGTATTCACTAAGTGTTAATGCTTTGGTCCGCTACTCTATGAAAAGGAGGCCTTAATATCCCTTAGTTTCCATTAGGACCCCGCTGCCACAGGAGGGTAGGACAAAAGATGTCATGCAATTTCTTTTCCATAAGCACGTATGACTATATTCGGAATACATGCCTACATTACATTGATGAACTGGAGCTAGTTCTGTGCCACCCTATTTTATAACTATTGCATGAGGAATGGCATCCGGCATAATTCTCCATCATCGATCCAATGCCTACGAGCTTTTCACATATTTCTCTTTGCTTAGTTACTTTACCGTTGCCACTGTTACAATTACTATAAAGCTGCTACTGTTACTTTTATCACTCTTACCGTTACTTCCATACTACTTTGCTACTAAATACTTTGCTGCAGATATTAAGTTATCCAGGTGTGGTTGAATTGACAACTCAATAGCTAATACTTGAGAATATTCTTTGGCTCCCCTTGTGTTGAATCAATAAATTTGGGTTGAATACTCTACCCTCGAAAACTGTTGCGATCCCCTATACTTGTGGGTTATCAAGACTATTTTCTGGCGCCGTTGCCGGGGAGCATAGCTCTATTCTTTGAGTCACTTGGGATTTATATCTGCTGGTCACTATGAGGAACTTGAAAGACGAAAGAACTAAGATTTTTCCCTCAACTACGAGGGGAGGTAAGGAACTGCCATCTAGCTCTGCACTTGATTCACCTTCTGTTTTGAGTAAGCTTGCGACACCTAAACCTGCTTCTGCTATTAATTATGATATGTCACATGTTATTGATGATGCCACTTCTGCTATGCATGATACTTATGATGAAACAACTTCTATGCTTGATACTACTGTGCCATTAGGTGAATTCCTTGATGAACAACTTGCTAGGGCTAGAGAGAATGAAATTATTGAAACTGATATTGATGAAAGTGATGATGAAGATTCTCCCCTAGATATTAATTGCCTATCGTGCCTGAGGGTTATGTTATGGATGAAGAAACTGCTAGAGACTTTCTTGCTTGCAATGATAGGAATGATCTTATGAAATTATTAGCTAAGCTGAAAGAAAAGTCTTTGAATGCTAGAATGAAATATGACCCTGCTTTTGCTACTTCACCTATCTGTGTTACTGATAAGGATTATGATTTCTCTGTTGATCCTGAGATAATTACTTTGGTTGATTCTGATCCTTTTTATGGCTATGAATCTGAAAGTGTTGTGGCACATCTTACTAAATTAAATGATATAACCACCCTGTTCACTAATGATGAGAAAACTCACTACTATTATATCCTTAAGTTATATCCGTTCTCATTAAAGGGTGATGCTAAAACATGGTTTAATTCTCTTGATCCTGGTTGTGTGTGTAGTCCCCAGGATATGATTTATCACTTCTCTGCTAAATATTTCCCCGCTCATAAGAAACAAGCTACCTTAAGGGAAATATATAATTTTTTGAAAATTGAAGAAGAGAGTCTCCCATAAGCTTGGGGGAGGCTTCTCCAATACTTAATGCTTTGCCTGATCATCCTCTCAAGAAAAATGAAATACTTGATATCTTTTATAATGGACTAACCGATGCTTCCAGAGACCACCTGGATAGTTGTGTTGGTTGTGTTTTCAGGGAAAGAACTGTTGATCAAGCTGAATTGCTATTGAATAATATGTTGACTAATGAAAATAATTGGACACTTCCTGAACCAACTTCTAAGCCAACTCCGAAGAAAAGGGGTATTCTATTTCTCAGTCCTGAAGATATGCAAGAGGCAAAGAAATCTATGAAAGAAAAAGGTATTAAAGCTGAAGATGTTAAGAATTTACCACCTATCAAAGAAATACATGGTCTTAATTTTCTGCCTATTGAAGAATCACATGGTCTTGATAACCCGACACAGGTAGTAAAGGTAAATTCTCTCTATAGATTTGATGAAGGTGATATTCCTCGTTATAATTCTGCTAGCCAATGCTTAGATGAGTTTGATAATTTTATTGTTAAACAAGAAAACTTTAATGCTTATGTTGGTAGACAATTGCAACAAAATGCTTAAATGATTGAACACTTGAGTGAATATATGTCTAGAGTTAAGGGTGAACTTAAACTCATTAGTAAACATGCTTCTATGGTTACCACTCAAGTAGAACAAGTGCTTAAAGCTCAGAATGATTTGCTCAATGAATTAAATAATAAGAAGAATGATAATGCTGTTAGAGTTATGACTAGAGGGGGTAAAATGACTGAGGAACCGTTGTATCCTAAGGGCCACCCTAAGAGGATTGAGCAAGATTCTCAAAGAACTAATGTTGATGCAGCTAGTCCTTCGAAAAAGAAGAAAAAGAAAAATGATAGGACTTTGCATGCTTCTAGTGAACCTGTTGTTGACACACCTGAGAATCCCAATGATATTTCTATTTCCGATGCTGAAACACAATCTGGAGATGAACATGAACCTAGTGATAATGTTAATGATGATGTTCATGTTGATGCTCAACCTAGTAATGACAATGATGTAGAGATTGAACCCGCTGTTGATCTTGATAACCCACAATCAAAAATAAACGTTATGATAAGAGAGACTTCGTTGCAAGGAAGCATAGGAAAGAAAGAGAACCATGGGTTCAGAAACCCATGCCCTTTCCCCCTAAACCATCCAAGAAACAGGATGATGAGGATTTTGAGCGCTTTGCTGAAATGATTAGACCTATCTTTTTGCGTATGCGTTTTAGTGATATTCTCAAAATGAATCCTTACGCTAAGTATATGAAGGATATTGTTACAAATAAAAGAAAGATACCGGAAGCTGAAATTTCCACCATGCTTGCTAATTATACTTTTAAAGGTGGAATACGTAAGAAACTAGGAGATCCAGGAGTACCAACTATACCATGCTCCATTAAAAGAAACTATGTTAGAACTTCTTTATGAGATCTTGGAGCCGGTGTTAGTGTTATGCCTGTATCTTTATATCGTAGACTTGATTTGAATAAGTTGACACCTAGTGAATATCTTTGCAAATGGCCGATAAATCAACTGCTATACCTGTCGGTATTTGTGATGATGTGCCTGTTGTGGTTGCAAACGTTACTATTTTAAGAGACTTTGTTATTCTTGATATTCCCGAGGATGATAGTATGTCGATTATCCTTGGTAGACCCTTTTTGAATACTGCAGGGGTTGTTATTGATTACAACAAAGGCAATGTCACTTTTCATGTTAATGGTAATGAGCATACGGTACACTTTCCGAGGAAACAACCTCAAGTCCACAGTATCAATTCTATTGGAAAAATTCCAACTATTACTATTGGAGGTTTTGAATTTCCTCTTCCTACTGTCAAGAAGAAATATGATATTCTTATTGTTGGGGATGTGCATATCCCCGTTGAGGTAACCTAGTGTTATTCAAAATTTCTCCGGTTCCATGTTATTCGAAAAGAGTTTGTTAACAAGACTTGATCAACCTTGTTAGTGGATTCCTTTTGATGAGCATGAGATGGATGAAGTTAGAGAGCACAACCTTCTGTACCCTCCTTTTACTTTCTGTTATTTAGAATAAATAAAAAATAGTATTATTTTGTCTGTTTTCTGAATTATCCGTGCAATAAAAAATACCCCAAAAATAAAAGTTCTCCAAATGCCCTGAAAATGAAATATGATTTTTTCTAGAATATTTGAGAATATCTGGCACTGAGAACACATCAGGGGGAGCAAGCACCTGGCCACGACGGTCCAGGGCGCGCCCACCCCCCTGGGGCGCGCCCCCTGCCTCGTGGGCCCTTGGTGGCCCCCCTGCACTTATTCCAGCCACCACACACTCCTTCCTCCCAAAAAAATCACCAACCAGCTCAAGCACGAGTTCTAGCTCATCTTGCTGCCATTTTCGATCTCCTTGCTCAAAGCTCCATTCACAAAACTGCTTTGGGGGATTGTTCTTCGGTATGTGACTCCTCCAATGGTCCAATTAGTTTTTGTTCTAGTGCTTTATTCATTGCAAATTTTTGCTGCCTAGGTGACCCTATTCTTGAGCTTGCATGTCAAATTTATTTGGTCCCAAGTAGTTCTAATGCATGATATAGTCTCTAGGCACTTGTGGGAGTAGTTGCTATCAATTTTGTTGAGTTTGGTTCACTTTTATTTTAAGTTACTAAAAATTTCAGAAATTTTCAGAAATTGATGAAGAGATTTTTGAGGGCCTCTTCGAGCCAAAGCTCAAAGGACAAGCAAAGTGAGGAGGATAAGAGGCCCAAATATAATCTCCCTCGCACCACGGAGGTTCGGCCGTGTGAATGGCCTTGTGATGATTTCTTGAGAGCGGTCGGGATTCATGATGATTTTTATTATTTGGCTGAGAATGCGGGCCTCACCGACTTCCTCCGCGACCAGCACAAACAGTATCTCCTACTCACTAATATTTTTGTGCAAAATTTTCATTTCCATGCTAGGAGATCACCACCCTCGGTGGATTTTTATTTATATGATGAGTATAAGGTGATGTCCCTTTTTAATTTCTGCCGGGTCTGTAAGATACCCTTTACGGGCAGCATAGAGGAACCACATCGTAATGATGTGGAAGGGATTATGGATATGATTGCTGTAGGGGAAACGAGGAAAGTTTCTGATGCAAGAATTACTAGCATACACTTTTCCTGTTCTGCGTTACTTTGCAATATTTGCTAGTAGATGTTTAATTGGTCGCGGAAACTGTGGAAACCTTAGTGCCCCTGATATTGTTATTTTGTGCCATGCCTTGTTTCGTGATAACACTTTTAGTCTAGGCGCTATTATTGCCAAGCGGTTAAATCTGAACCGCACGAAGGGTCCCATCTTGGGAGGTATCTTCGCCTCGCGCCTCGCTGCACACTTTAACATACCTATTAGGCATTATGAGAAAGAAGAAAAGTTGTTGCCTCCTGTTTTTCTAGACTATAAGAGTATGGTAGCACATGATTTTATTGTTAGGAATGAGAAAAAGATGCTAGACTATAGACTGATATTTGATAAAAATTACTTTGAGACTATTACTTTGCCAGCTCCTTCTTTGTTTAACTTATCTTCAGGCAAGTATCTTGTTCTACCGGAGGCATTTCATGCCTACCAGAACCTCACATCAGCTCCGGAGCCAGAACCAGAGCCACAACCTGATCCTCCCCATCAGTCTATTTATCAGTGGGATCCGGAGGAGATCGCCAATCAATGGCACCCCGAGGTTCCATCTTAGTACGACCCTAGCTACAACTTTGATCCTTGGGCATAGACCAACTTAGGCCAAAAGCCTAAGCTTGGGGGAGTACGTATTTCTCACCGACATTACATTCATGTTCACACACTCATTCTAGTTGTTGGTGCTCATACTTTTTCACTGTACTATCCATGCTAGTTTATTTTATTCTTGTGTGTTTGATAAACCTTAAGAAAAACAAAAAAATAGTTGCAGCTTTTAGCTAGTTTATTTTTCATGCTTGTAGTAGTAACAATTAAAAGAAAACCCAAAAGATTTCTCGTTCTTCTTTTGCTTGTTGGGAGCTTTCCCGTGTAAATAGTTTTATTTCTTTTCTTCTTCTTTGGGGGTCGATAGGAGAAGACCATAATGAAAATGTTGAAGTGGCTCTTATATGCATTATTGTTGATTTAACCAAGAGCCCATCTTATCTTGCCTTCTCCTTTGTGTCAAATGCCTGCAGATTCCAGCTTAGTCCAATGCACGTGCACTATTATTATTATCATCACACCGTTCGGTCG
The DNA here is from genome assembly GCF_002575655.3 of Aegilops tauschii subsp. strangulata. Lineage (NCBI taxonomy): Eukaryota > Viridiplantae > Streptophyta > Magnoliopsida > Poales > Poaceae > Aegilops > Aegilops tauschii. Next base: position 176,642,677 of record NC_053039.3, read on the forward strand.
TGCAAGTGAAAGGCAATAATGACGATATATGATGGACTGATTGAGATGATAGAAGCTGGTATGAACTCGACCTCTTTTGTTTTTTGTAAATATGATTAGCTCATCGTTCCTGATTCAGCCTATTATGAATGAAACATGTTTGCATTGACAATTAGAGATTATAGTTGCTTATGGCATGCTTAATTAGCTAGGAGTTTATAATGGTTTACCTTGCGTGCCAACATGCTAGGGTGGTATCCTCCTTTGAATGATTCAAGTGACTTGACTTGGCACATGTTCACACATGTAAATGAAACAAAATCAACATAGCCTCCACGATATTTTATGTTCATGGTGGATTATATCCTACTCATGCTTGCACTCAATGTTTATTAATTTTAATGCATGTTGATGACTGTTGTCGCTCTCTACTTGGTTGCTTCCCAGTCTTTTTCTAGCCTTCACTTGTAATAAGCGGGAATACTGCTTGTGCATCCACTTCCATAAACCCCAAAGTTATTCCATATGAGTCCACTATACCTTCCTATATGCGGTATCTACCTGCCGTTCCAAGTAAATTTGTGTGTGCCAAACTCTAAACCTTCAAATGAAATTCTGTTTTGCATGCTCGAATAGCTCATGTATCAACTAGGGCTGCATGTATCTTCCATGCTAGGTGGGTTATTCTAAAGAGGAGTGGACTCCGCTCCTCACTCACGAGAAAATGGCTAGTCACCGGGATGCCCAGTCCCATGCTCTAAGCAAATCAACTCGAAATAATTGCAAACAAAACTCCCCCAGGTCTGTTGCTAGTTGGAGGCACTCGTTGTTTCGAGCCAGCCATGGATTGATGCTTGTTCGTGGTGGGGGAGTATAAACTTTACCATTCTACTTGGGAACCGCCTATAATGTGTGTAGCATGGAAGATATCGAGATCTCTCGGTTGTTATGTTGACAATGAAAGTATGCCGCTCAAAATATTAGTCATCTCTGCTTTAAAATCGAGCTCTGGCACCTCTACAAATCCCTGCTTCCCTTTGCGAAGGGCCTATCTATTTACTTTTATGTTGAGTCATCACCCTCTTATTAAAAAGCACCAGCTAGAGAGCACTGCTGTCATTTGCATGCATTACTATTAGTTTATATTGGGTATGACTGGATCTCTTTTACCACTTCCAAGACAGTTCAAGAAAGGTTAGCCTTGCGGGGGAACTGCTGCGCAAGCTGCTGAGCAAGGCTGTGAGACCGGCCTAGCATGTCGGTCATAGCTTCCAGGTGTAGCTGTTTTAGCGATGAGGTTCTCATTGGTGCTCTCCGCAATCTTTCTTAGAGATAGGACTTCAAGTCGAAGTTGAGTTGCAGAATGCCTTTCTGCTAGAACTTGGGACTGAAGAAGTTGAACTGATTCATACAACGAATTCTGTGAGCTTGTCTGACTGTTAGTCTCAAGTAACTTGAACACTGCATCAAGACAAGACTTTGGGGTTGTCTCGCTATCTTCAAGATGTTTTGCCTTCTTTGCTGCAATATATGTTGGGTTTGTCTCACAGCCTTCAGCAGACTTGTGCATGCCATCAGGCATATCACCCTGAAACAAAGCAAAGAGATGACAGGTTTTGCACGTGTATAGACAAAGATGATAACTGTTCTGTCAATTCTATCCAATTTCAAATTAGAAAATAAAGAGTAAGTTCAAAATATCAATAGCATAATTTGGCATTGTTCATAATGCGGGGAGCTTCACCACACTACTGGATTACCATGTCAACATAACAAGCATAGATGAAGGGCAAAGAAAATCATTGTATCTATTTTGGATAATGTGCATGGGATGTTGTTCATATGATCAGCCGCATCAGTAAGATAAAACAGGAGATGACAAGGTGCAAACGTGGGCTGCTTCACCAAACACTGGATTATAGATCCACAAAAACAAGCATACATATAGGGAGTATTAAGTAATGTGCATGGTATGAATAAGGAATTTGGTTTTACAAGTAAAACTTAGAACTTACGGTTCTTACGAACATGCATTTTGGTAGAAACAACAAACTAAACAGCAGTAAACGATAGGGAGTATGAGCAAATTAAACAGCAGTTGAGGATAAAGGCTTTAGAAGGACTGACTTACATTAACAGTTAACACCGGCTTTATAATGCCCTTCTCCATGTCAAGGGAAGGATAACTCAAGAATTTCAGCACATAATCTTCTTCATAAGCATTGCCTGTACTCTACATTTTGTAGAGAGTAATTATAGATATGATAATACTGGAAGGGATAGAGGATAATGAAGATAAGGTGCAGATTGATGCTACATAATCAACTACCAATCCCTGGAAGTACAAGCGTTACAGGACAAAATGTACTGACAAGAGCAATGGGCTACACTTCTGCACTGGCATTGTCTGTGTATTCTACTTGTTGGTAAGATTAAATATAGATGTGATCTTTTTTAGTAAATGGTGGGCGAGAGAGATAAGATGCAGAATGCTACAAAATGAACCAATCCCTCTTCCCATAATACAAGAGTGTTTTGAACACTGGTGTACTGTACAAAACGTTCTTATATTATGGGACGGAGGGAGTAGCTGTTAATGTACGTACAGTGATAGACCACGTTCAGTCCTTACAAGAGGACTGCAGAGCTAAACCTCTTCAAAAGCATTGGGTTGATTCTAAATTTATGTAAGAGTCCATACGGATCTTATAATGTCCACCAAATGGACGATTACGAGGCTAACATGTGCAGTGATGCTACATAATCAAACAGCTATGAAAGTAAGTATGGTCATACAGGGCAAGAGGTACTCACAAGAGCAATGCAGTGTGCAGTATAGTTGCGAGATTCTATGGTCCCTTGAGAACGAATGTTCTTCTGCTAACAGTTTTCGTACAAGTGAGACATTAAGGCAAATGCAGAAATGTAGTTCAAATTGTGATGTGATATCATAGACAGTACCTTACGCTGCAACCGAGACCAATGTGTAACAAGATTATTCCAGTCACCGTCGGATAAATGTAGCACCGGAGACTTTACAGAAATTTCGTTCAGAAGCTTTCCATCGAAGTGCGCTTGCCTCAGGTAGGAACGATACTTCATCAACGAGTGCTTGAAAAGCGCAACCAACCCTTGCTCGTCATCACAATCCAGTTTGCTCCTCGCCTATTTAAAAGAATGAAATCTTGTGTCTTCTGTCAGCAGAAACGTATGCAGTAATGACCATGAATAACATTAGTACATTACTTACGCGTAATTTGCGGAGGAAGACTGGAAATTGTTCTGTGTCCGCGGTATAATCTTTCCATGAAGGAAAGATGCGCACAAAGTTCCTGACAACAACATAAGCTTCGTCTTCTAAACTGGGAAGAAATGGAACAGGGGTCCTATTTGCTGCAATTGGGGCTCTCTCTGGTCCGAAAAGGGATTTGGCAACTGGATTTGGTGTACTCTTTGCTGGAATGGGGGTTTTGCGTCGTACAGCTGGTGCTATGTCAACTGGTATAATCATAATGTTTGCTGCAGTTGGGTCTGCTGAGTTGGAGCATCAGAAATGACCAGTGTAGTAGGGCTAGAGTCTGCTAGAGTTGGGGTATTTTGTGGGTCAGGTGATATTGCAACTACACCTAATGGGCTATTTGATTTATCAGGTGCCACTACCTTTTCCAAATACTTTGCTTGTGCTCCTCCATGATCAGCAATCGCCCTCTTCCTTTTGAACGTCTGATACACAAGAACAACATTTGAATGGATAAATATGGTATGATGACAGATGGAATATGTACTGAAAATGGATAGGCAGGGCGTATTCACATACACGATGTGTAAACTAAGCTAATGGCAGTTCAACAAAGTAGAAGCAATGCAAAGCATCAGTTGCAAGATATGTGCGAGCAATGTAACCTTGGAAAGTTAGAGCAAGTACCTTGATGGGTGAATAAAATAGGGCATCTTCCTCTGACTCCTCCACTAGGGAGCTACATTGACTTAGGTCTCCCTCTAGCTCAGAATCACTGTTAGGATCATATTCTGAGCATGAATCTGTAGGTGGAGAGCGTTTGCATTGCATTGCATCTAGACTTGATTTCAGTCCCTTAATGCCAAGTTTGACAGCCATGGCATTGTTCTGCTTTATTCTTTTCATGCGCGCAAGCTCATAATCATTATGATGCTGTTCAGAATCTGAGATTCATGAAAACATAAAAAGTAGTAAGATTATCTATGGAATGCATTGCGGATTCAACTCAGAGAGTGTCTCCCTATAAACCCCTGCATATGCAAAGTTCACCTCCCCAACCGTGCTGACCAGACCACACACAGAAATACAAACCCCTTATGTCTCTATAACAGGCAGGCACACATTTCAAAACTGAAGTAGGAACATTAGAATCATATGAAATTCGTATTTGAACAAATAAACTAAGCAATTATGAGTGGCATAATGTTTAGCTTCAAGGGTGGAGTGTTGGTAGTGCAACACAAAGCAAGTAGGCAGATTGTATTCCATGTAAAAGATCGAAACCTATGTAAAAGCTGGAAATGACACTTTCTTTCTATACAATGCAGTGTTCGTTACCCACACATGATGGAAGTGATCACATAGAGAAATACTATTCACTCATGTCTACGGTTCCAGTATTTAGAAATAGGGTGGTCCACCCTAAAAGAATATTGACAACAAATATGACAAGGCAAGCATAGATGTAGTGAATCAATCATTTACTTGTGAGCTTACTAGGACAAGTATGCAGAATTGTAACTGCAGTAAGAGACCGTCCAAAATCTGAATGAAGAAGTTTGTCTAGCACTTATTGTTTGCAACTAATCAATGCGAATAATTGGATATTATATCGAATGAGTAAGAAAGACAAGTAAAATTGTCAACAAACCTGGCTTGTAGTAGTAATCTAGGTCAATGTCACTACGACCAACAATCCAAAATGACTAGTTTCTGTTCCGAGGGCCGGAATTTTCAAAACCCTGTGAAGTTTAGAGGTACTAAAGATTACCGAAATACATCTGAACCATTAAGTGTAGGTAGCACTGAGCACACAACAAACCCTAATGACAGTCCTGCCTAATGAGTAATGAATCAATTAGAAAATGGGTGATGAGGAGTGGCTGCTGAGTGTTGAGGACGTATCTCAGGATAAATCGGGTTGGCTTTGGTGGGTGCTGCACGCCTGAGCCCTGAACAGACTGGGAAGGTAGGCACGGCGGTGCGCCCGGGCAGCAGTGACGCTGTTGGGCGAGCGGCTCCTGGCCTCCTGTTAGTCCGGCGTCTCCTCCTAGAGTCATGCCGTCCGGGGACGGCAAGTCACCAGCGAGGCAGGCGGCTGGGGGCAAGTAGAGATCGGAAGCGCGCAACAGAACAGAGGGGAATCGGGGCCTGGGACAACCCAAAATCCCAGGGTGGGCCGGCCCACCATGCACCCTGTAGAGATACACACCCGAGCGGCAAACATGCATTTTTGAAACTAATTTAGGAACATTTAGCTGACCAATTAAACAACTCTATTTTAATAATATCAGATTCGTATTTGAACAACTAAGCTTGTTTAGCTTGATGGGTGGAGCAGTGTTATTATGACACGAATCACGTATTCTGATCGTATAGTGATCATAAAAGGGGGAAACTCTAAGCATATTTTTTTAGCAAAAGAGGGTTTCCCCTCCGATTTCTATTAAAGAAACCACCACGGAACCAACATGATCAATTAAACCCTAAGCATGATCAATTAAACCGTATTATGGCTGTGTCATGGCAGATTTGAAGCTGCAAACCAGAGAATGATATTTAGCATCCGTTGTTTGCTTCGAACTAAGAACTAAATTCTAAGAGCTGAAAAGAAAGTAGAGTAACCAAGTTAAGATCTATTTTCTGGTTGAGATCAAAAAGTTGAGGAGATATGAAGTACCACCTCTCTTGCGGCGCCATGTAGGCATCGGGGGTGCGATGGCTATCGGTGGCGTTGAAGCAGATCTGCGATGGTAGACGGGTGCATCGGGGGATAAGTCCCGTTGCGGTGGAAGAGAAGGTCGTGTGAGCGGCCCCGGCAAAGAGGACGACGGCGCCGATGAAGCGAGAGGACGCGATGCAAGGCTATTGGTCCGTCGCCGTGGATGAGAAACGTCCATCTCTAGTAGTGGACGACGCGGTCTTGGTAGGCGCTCCGGCATGGTGGAGGACGGTGGCGATGGACGTGGTGGAGGATGGCGGCGATGGATGGGATGGCGGACGGAGGCTGGTGTGGGGATGAGGTGTTCTAGCGCGGACGGTGTATGAATGGGAAAATGGAGGGAGAGGTACGGGGAACCATGTTTTTGGGACGCGCCTGTCTGAAATATGGGAAAGTTACGAACTTAGGCCCCGTTTAAAATTTGGACGTCTCGTCGGTTGGGGATAGGACGGTAATCTCGCATCTCGCCAATATTTTCCCAGAGCGATTTTGGGCGAGGAGAGGGTGGTTGGCGCCCATGGTTGGCGCCCACGGTGTATGAACGGGGCTGACAGGTAGGGCGGTTGTGTCACGTCTGAGTGAATTTACAAACCTGCCCCTATTGACGGTGTATGAACGAGGCTGACAGGTAGGGCGGTTGTGTCATGTCTGAGTGAAGTTACAAACCTGCCCCTATTGAAAATATTTGCCTACATCGATTTCAGCCGAGTCGAGTTTGTTTTGCCGCCCACCGTGTATGAATGGGGAATGGAGGGAGAAACAGAGGTCTTTCAGACGAGCTTGAATCAAATGAGTTTTGCCGCCCATGTTTGACGCCCACCGTGTCGGAATGGGCTCAGAGGCGGTCGTCTCACGTCTAATTGAAGTTACTAACCTACCCCTATTTAGAGCAGTGGAAATCGGGCCGATGGATTGTCCGTGTAATGGGTAGACAGTAATTTCCATCTCCCAAACACTTGGCTTCCGGGCAGCCGACGTGGGAGTGGACATTTTGCTGCTTCTTTCGAATTTTGGGACAATAAGCATCCACGTTTACCCTGGCAACTAAATTCGAATCGATTTTGTATTCCTATATGAATCTTTATAAATCATTCTATGTGTTTTTATATATCTTCAGAAGGACGACAAAGATGTATTCCACTGTCATATATGAATATGGTTTACAAATGCTGATACTCAAATTTAGAAACTAGAATCCAGTTTAAGGTGAATTCGAATATTTGGAACACTTCATGTCCAACTCAAATGTCACACACAGCATAATGTGTACTCCCATTTAGATATGTACACAAGCGATGTGTCAAGATTCAAATACCGAGTCAATCAACCAAGAATGTACAGAACTAACAGACATATAAACACTTATAGAGTATATGGATCAATAATATCAACTAACATACATAAGCCAGGCCGCTGTACTTTATTTTGGCTACAACAACATCCTTTTTTTAGCCAGCATCTTGGCCCTTTCCGATGCGTGCCACTTATGGTCCATCTATACTACTACTATTGTTGAATGCACATTCAGCCCGATTGGCATATTTGTAGGTCTGGCACAACATTCCAAATGAAATGTCTTCGAGTCTTATCAATTAATACAGACTTGTGCTCAAATAAAATTACAAACCAAAAAACAAAAAAAAACAATTATTACATGATCTCGAAAACAAATGGTTTGATTCATTACATGAACAGACAACACAAAGGTTATTCAACTATGGAAAGAACATTTCACCTATGATTTACCAAGTAGGAATTTAATTTCCTTTTTCCTTCAGGATCTTAACAATCTGGTCAGTCTCAGCTTGCTTCGTTTTGAAATCCACCAAATATTTAATGGTTGTCTTGAGTACTGCTTGTGATTGTGCCGTTTGCTTCCTCAATATGTCAACTTCATCTCTAAGTGCAGAAGCAGAATCTCTTTCTACCACTAGTTTAGCCTCTAGAGCATCAGCAGTTGGCAATTCATAATGCACGATTGGGCCGGTGCCACTGCTGTGGGAAGATGCAACGTCCATGGGGACCTCGCTCTTTGATCTTGGGCTAACCTGTTTTGTGTAACATCCCAAATTTTCAATTTGGAATGTTATACATTAGATCATCATTGCATAGCATATTTTATTGCATTTTGGCAAATCCTCAAAAATCCTAAGCAACTCAAGGGCCCTCGGAGAGAGTTGGGGATTTTTCCCGGTTTTCATATTTGATTTTTATCAAATAATAAAACGAGGATTTTTGGTTTTAATTATTTTTCTCTCCGAAAAATATTTCATATTAAAATAAATGAGAGGAGAAAATATGACTTCTCCAAAATAATTGAAATATTGGAGGAAAAATATTAAAATCAAATATTTGATTTTATTTCGGGGTTTATTTGTAATTTTAATTGCATTGGAAAAATTGCACGTTTTCAAAACTGCATTTTCGGGCGAAGAAAATGTTCACCTCATTCTAATTATTTTAATTAGACGGTGAAAATTTGTTTTGGAATTTTTGGATTTTTATTTATTTTTCTATGATTTTTCTTAGGTTCGGCAAAATTATTTTTAAAAAAAATCGCCCGAGCGCCGACTGGGCCGAAGCCCAGCCGCGCGGCCCAGCAGCACACCCCGAGTCGTCCCCGACCTGGAGACGGACTCCCGCCGCCGCCCGTGTCCCTCCAGGACACGTCGCCGCCGCCGCCTTGCCCCCTCCCCCACGGCACTCCCCCTACTATATATACTCCCCACCCCGCCGCCTCACCCCACCCCATTCCCGAAGCCGCCGCCGCCGGAGAAGCCCGACGCCGGAGCCGCCCGACCCCGCCACCGAAGGAGCCGCTGCCCCGGAGCCCGTACGCCGCCGCCAACGCCGCCCCTCGCCGCCCGAGCCCCGCCGCACCTCGCCGCCCCTCACCCGACCCGCCCGAGCCCCGTCCGACCCCGCCGGAGCCCGTCCCGACGAGGTATAGCCGAGCCGCCGCTCGAACCGCCCGTTTTTTTTTAAAACCGCTCGATTTTTTTTTCGAAACCCTAGGTTTATTTTTTTTGGTTTAATTAATTAGTGAACGTTCACCGATCCGTTCGTTTTAACGAACGTGTTCACCGGTTAGTCGCTGTTAACGAACGTCCGTTCGTTTAACTGTTCGTCAGTTTTCTTTTTCGTCGGTTTTTCCGTAATTATTCCAGATCGCGATTTCTGATCAGATTTTCGTTTTGGTTTAACTTTTCACTCGTTTATCGGAATCAGGCGATTCAAGCGCCTAGAGTTTCGTCTCGAAATTCTCTTTCCGTTTAACCAAGTCAAACAAGTTTTTTCTACTATAAAATTTGACTTAGATCCAGATTAGTACACGAAGCTTGTTTCTTTCGTCGTTTGACTTTCGTTGCTTTGTTTGATTCGATTCTTTTTGCAAACCGGAGTTCTTAATTTCAACTTTCTGGTTAGATCTTTATTTGAGTTTTACCTGTGCATTACATGAGTGCTTATTGTTTGCTTGTTTGTTTGCGAAAGAGTACCCGGAGTGCGCCGCATGCTACTTCGAATCTCTAGGTTTGACGGATCATCAGCAAGGCAAGTAACACTTTGATCATACCTCTTTTACTACCCAGTTTTATTGCATTAGACAAATCCTCAAACATTGCATGATTAGGATCTAATTGAATTGTGGGTATTGGGAAGTAGTTGAGCTAGTACCTATTACCTGTTTTATTATCAAACCCTTGGGAGTTACTTCTACATTTGCTTATATTGCTATGCCATGCTAGTAGACGTGGATTGGGTTTGAGTGTATCCATGACAGATGTGAGATTGTTAATATATGGTTAAACTTAAGGTGGCAACTAAAACTCACATCTGGGTGGATTGAGGTACCTGGGTATTCCAGGATTGCCTGTTTCTTTTGGACCGCCACCCAGGTTCTAAGGGATCATGAGATTATTCATGCTAGAAACTTCCGTGTGCAGCCACAAGCTATTATGGGCTCTAGCATAGTTGATTAAGTTGTGTGAACTCTTACAGTGGTAGACTAGCAGATGTAGGGGATGTAGGTGTATGGTCTACCCATTCGTAAGGTGCTAACGCTTCTGAAAGACTGTGTCTCGGTCATCCGTTTCTCAAACATCATGTAGTGCGAGAATCAAGCGGAGGTGATCGAGTCCTGTGGGGAAAAGTGCACAAACCTCTGCAGAGTGTACAAACTAATCATGATTAGCCGTGTCCCCGGTTATGGACATCTTGAGTATCTAGTAGTTGGATTATCATGTGAATCTCATCATGTTACTTCAATTAATTTTGTTGGGTTAATGATGATACTTAATTGGGATTGAGAATGCTGTCAACCATTCTCAATGTTTAACAACCACCATGATAGTTAAATAAAATGTATTCCTTTGCAGTAGGGAAAAATTGGCTTTTTGCAAAACAGTAACCATAGAGCCTTCTACCAGCCAAATATGCATGTAGTGATAGCATCATTCTGTTCATTACTCTATATGTGTTATTTTGCCAGCATATTCCATGTGCTGACCCATTTCGGGCTACAACGTTTCATGTTGCAGACTTTTCAGACGACGAGTAAGGTGCCTTAGGTCGTGGTCTTATACTCAGTGATGCCGTTGGAGTTGATGGACTCACTTATCTTCCAAGTCTTCCGCTGTTATCGTATTTAGATGGCCTTAAGCCATATTTATCATACTTATTCTCTTTTGAGATACTCGTTGTAATACGTGTGTGATTGCTACTCTGTTATAAATCCTCCATTTGTACTGTGCGTGTCAGCATTACTCATCCAGGGATGACACTGGTGCACAGCAGCATAAACTGTTTGAGGTCTGGTCGCTACAAAGGTGGTATCAGAGCACACGCTGACTGTAGGACACGACCACTAAGCTTAAACCCTAGAACACTACTCTCTTCTCATTTCTGACTCCACTTTCTACTCTTTTAGGAATGGCGGATGCAAGGAAGAAGTTCATGCAACCGGATGAAGAGACACCTTTTGGACGACACTTGAAGGAAGTCACTAAGTACCTGAACATCGGAATACCAAGCTTCACCGGAACCTACAACGCCACACTACTAGAAGAGGAGCGCTGGAAGATTCAAGTTCAAGTTCCAGGAAGGACGTTTACGGCAGTCACTTAACCTATAGAGTTTTCCTTTGATGCACCAACCTGGAGTTTAGGGAAGAGCATGGCAGCCCACATCTCTATGGGACGCATTGGAGAAGTCTACCACAGGGAGCTTAAGGATACTATTTATCAGATTTGTGGACGCCGAGATGAGCAATGGGAGATGATCAGCACCAAGAAGGATGGATCAATTGCAGCTTTCATCCAGGAGCAAAACCAACACATTCGTCGCCAGGAGAACCAGATGTGCGCATACATGATAGAACTGACGAAGGCATTGAACAAGATCACGGAGTTGGAGGAAGAACTCAAGTCTACGCGCGAGGATTATATGGAGGAAATCGTCGCGCTAGTGAGAAAGAATGACGACCTGATACAGAAGATCGGAGTATTCATGGGAGACCCAGCTCCATGAGGAGAAGATGACGATTCTACTTGCCCGGATAACTACATCATCATCGACGACACCGACTCAGACCCCAGTGAAGATGACTTTGTTGATGAAGCTGGAGCAGATATCATGGAGTCTTCGACCGATCAAAATTTCTAGTAGACCCCCATAATCATAGTAGTATTTCCCCCATGTAAATAGTATAGTCCGAGCACTTTTTGTAACGATAGTTTGATCGATTGTATGCCTTGTTTGAATTGATTGAGTGATATTGATTGTGTTTGTCTCATGAGCATATGGGTAGTGTTTCCTCTCTAGACCTCATTCTATTCTAAATTCTCATCCTTTCTAAACCTATCAGATGCCTCCGAGACGCGACACCGGATTTGTTTTCCCACCGGAGATCACTCAGTTGATTCTGCAGTAGAATGCCCTGATGCAAGTATTAGTACAGAACCAAGGCAACAACAACAACAACAACAACAACAACAACCCACCACCACCTGTTGATCACTTAGCCCGTTTCTTGAGGCTAAATCCGCCGGTGTTTTCCAGCAGCACCGAGCCGATTGTTGCAGATGATTGGCTCCGCAAGGTTGGAAGGGAGTTGACCACTGCAGGATGCACAGATGCGGAGAGAGTGCGTTTTGCCGCACATCAGCTTGATGGACCCGCAACATCATGGTGGGAGAATTACACAGCCACACACCCTATTGACACTGTCACATGGGACCAGTTTCAGCAAGCTTTCCGTACTGCCCATGTTTCAGCAGGAGCCATGGCTATGAAGAAGCGTGAGTTTTGCAACCTACACCAAGGAGGACGCACCGTAGGCTAGTATGTGGAGGACTTTAGTAAGTTAGCACGTTATGCTCCAGATGACGTTGCTACAGATGCAGCCAAGCAGGAGAAGTTTCTCGAAGGACTAAATGATGAGCTGAGCATGCAGTTGATGGTAGCAACCTTCAACAACTACCAGGAGTTGGTAGATAAAGCTCTCATGATTGAAGGGAAGCAGCAGCAGATTGAAAACCGTAAGAGGAAGTATGGACAAGGGAAGTACAATTCTGGAGCTCAGCAGAAGCCACATTTTACCCCGAAATCGGGAGGACAGTTTCAGCATACCCATGGAGGAGGTAGTTGGCACAACCATAATGGCCCCAAGAATGGTAATGGGAATGGAGGAAGCAACAGCCAGAACCGTACCAACCCTTCAACCCCAGCTAAGAGAGACCTGAGCCAAGTCACTTGCTTTAAGTGCCAGAAGACTGGACATTATAAATGTCCTGAAGCCCAGAATGGAAATGTCAATGGAAGCTCTGGGAAGAAGCCGAACCCTTTTAACAAAGGACAAGTGAACCACGTTTACGTGGAGGAGGTTGAAGCACAGCCTGATGCAGTAATAGGTAAGTTTTTGGTTAAGTCATTTACTGCACTCATTCTTTTTGATACTGGTGCATCGCATTCATACATATCAAGGGGGTTTGTGGATAAGTATAAACTGCCCACCAAGGTTCTTAAAACACCTATGTTAGTAAGTTCACCAGGAGCAGAGTATATGGCAAGCCAAGGATGTTTTCAGATGCCATTGGCCATAGGTAGGCATGTTTTCCCCTCAGACTTGATAATCTTGGAGTCGCAAGTTTTGGATGTAATTTTGGGTATGGATTGGCTATCGATGTACGGAGGAAACATCGATTGCGCCAGTAAGACGATTTCGCTTACCACCCCAGAAGGAAGAAGGATTAAGTATGTATCCCGGCATGTGCCGAAGAGGACTCAAGTGAATTCCTTATCAGGAGTTGTACAGGAGGAAGTACTAGTGGTGAAGGATTACCCCGATGTATTTCCAGAAGAGTTGTCAGGCATGCCACCGGATAGAGACATTGAGTTTTTGATTGAACTTTTGCCAGGCACAGGGCCATTATCTAAGAGACCGTATAGGATGCCCGCAAAGGATTTGGAAGAAATTAAGAAGCAGATTAAGGAGTTACTGGATAAAGGCTATATTCGCCCAAGTTCGTCACCTTGGGGATCACCCGTACTTCTAGTGGAGAAGAAAGATGGATCGTTGAGGATGGTTGTTGATTATCGAGGATTGAACGAAGTGACCATCAAGAACAAGTACCCACTGCCGATGATCAATGATTTGTTTGACCGCTTACAAGGAGCTAAGGTATTTTCCAAGATCGATCTACGATCAGGATACCATCAGTTGAAGATTCGAGAGCAGGATATACCTAAGACGGCTTTTACCACCAGGTATGGGCTGTATGAGTATACCGTTATGTCATTTGGTCTGACTAACGCACCTGCCTATTTCATGAACCTGATGAACAAAGTGTTTATGGAGTTTTTGGATAAGTTCGTCGTGGTGTTCATTGATGATATTTTGGTCTACTCAAAGAACGAAGAGGAGCATAAGGAGCATTTGCGTTTGGTACTTGAGAAGCTCAGAGAACATCAGTTATACGCCAAGTTCAGCAAATGTGAGTTTTGGCTGAAAGAAGTTGGATTCCTCGGACATGTTATATCCGGAGAAGGAATAGCAGTAGACCCCGCCAAAGTTGACACAGTAACAAGCTGGGAATCACCCACGTCAGTTGGAGAGATCCGGAGTTTTCTTGGACTTGCAGGATACTACCGGAGGTTCATTGAGAATTTCTCGAAGATTGCTAAGCCCATGACAGAGCTGTTAAAGAAGGACACCAAGTTCAATTGGACTGATGGTTGTGAAGCTAGTTTTCAGGAGTTGAAGAAACGTTTGGTTACATCACCAGTGTTGATTCTGCCAGACCAACGCAAGGATTATGAAGTTTATTGCGACGCTTCTCGTCGAGGACTTGGACCAGTGCTTATGCAGGAAGGAAGAGTTGTTTCATATGCTTCACGACAACTTAAACCCCATGAGAAGAATTATGCCACCCATGATTTGGAGTTAGCAGCCATAGTGCATGCGTTGAAGACATGGAGACATTTTCTCATCGGAAATCACTGTGAGGTGTACACGGATCACAAGAGTTTGAAGTACATTTTCACGCAAAAGGAGTTGAATCTCAGGCAGAGGAGATGGTTGGAACTCATAAAGGATTATGATATGAGATTGCATCATCACCCCGGAAAGGCTAACGTAGTAGCAGACGCGTTGAGCCGCAAGAGCCATGTCAACACACTCATGACCGGAGAGTTACCGAAAGTATTAGCCGAGGATCTTCGCGAGCTATGTTTGGAGATAGTACTGAGAGGTTACGTAGCAACGTTGGAGATTTAGTCTACCTTGATGGAAAAGATCAGGGAAGCTCAAAAGACAGACAAGGAGATTGCAGAAATAAAGAAAAGGATGAGTAAAGGAAAAGCCAAGGGATTTCGTGAGGATGAGCACGATACCTTATGGTTTGAGGACCGCGTTTATGTGCCTAATGATCCGGAGATCAGGAAGTTGATCTTGCAAGAGGCCCATGATTCGCCATATTCGATTCACCCAGGAAATACCAAGATGTATTTGGATTTGAAGGATACTTTCTGGTGGACCGGAATGAAGAAGGATATTGCGGGGTATGTAGCAGTTTGTGATGTATGTCAGAGAGTAAAGGCGGAGCATCAGAAGCCAGCAGGATTGCTACAGCCATTGCCGATACCCGAATGGAAGTGGGATAAACTAGGCATGGATTTTATCACGGGATTGCCCAGGACTCGTTCAGGCTATGCTCAATATGGGTTGTAGTCGATTGTTTGACGAAAGTAGCTCATTTCATCCCAGTGAAGACCACTTACATCAGTGCTAAGTTGGCAAAGATATACATGACCAGGATCGTATGTCTGCATGGAGTTCCGAGGACCATTGTATCAGATAGAGGAACCCAGTTTACCTCAAAGTTTTGGAATCAGTTACATGAAACTTTGGGAACCAGGCTAGAATTCAGTACAGCTTTTCACCCACAGACAGACGGACAGACCGAGAGAGTCAATCAGATTTTGGAAGATATGCTGAGAGCTTGTGCGCTAGATTATGGATCTAGTTGGGACGACAATTTGCCGTATGCAGAGTTTTCTTACAACAACAGTTACCAATCCAGTTTGAAGATGGCCCATTTCGAAGCTTTGTACAGAAGGAGGTGCAGAACACCATTGTTGTGGAACGAAGTTGGAGACCGCCAGTTGTTTGGACCAGATTTGATTAAGGAATCAGAACAGAAAGTGAAGTTGATTCGCGATAGGCTCAAGGTAGCCCAGTCCAGGCAGAAGAGTTATGCGGATTCTAAACGCAAGGAGACAGTTCACGAAGTCGGAGACATAGTTTACCTACGAGTATCACCACTTCGAGGAGTTAAGCGCTTTGGAGTTAAAGGAAAGTTAGCGCCACGTTTTGTAGGACCATACAAAATTTTGGAGCGTATGGGAGAAGTTGCTTACAAACTGGAATTGCCCGAAGGATTGTTAGGAGTTCATGATGTATTTCACGTTTTCCAGTTGAAGAAGTGCCACGCAGATATGGCCGATATACCACTGAGAGATACAGTGCCGTTGGAAGCGATTCAGTTGGAAAGTGATTTGACCTATGAGGAGAAACCAGTCAAGATTCTTGAGTATGCCAGCCGAGTCACCCGCAGCAAGGTTATCAAGTTCTGCAAAGTTCAGTGGAGTCACCACATCGAGGACGAAACCACCTGGGAGCGAGAGGAAGATCTACGGAAGAACCACTCTCACCTATTTTCTAGCCAACCCGAATCTCGAGGGCGAGATTCATCTTAAGGGGGTAGGTTTGTAACATCCCAAATTTTCAATTTGGAATGTTATACATTACATCTTCATTGCATAGCATATTTTATTGCATTTTGGCAAATCCTCGAAAATCCTAAGCAACTCAAGGACCCTCGGAGAGAGTTGGGGATTTTTCCCAGTTTTCATATTTGATTTTTATCAAATAATAAAACGAGGATTTTTGGTTTTAATTATTTTTCTCTCCGAAAAATATTTCATATTAAAATAAATGAGAGGAGAAAATATGACTTCTCCAAAATAATTGAAATATTGGCGGAAAAATATTAAAATCAAATATTTGATTTTATTTCGGAGTTTATTTGCAATTTTAATTGCATTGGAAAAATTGCACGTTTTCAAAACTGCATTTTCGGGCCAAGAAAATGTTCACCTCGTTCTAATTATTTTAATTAGACGGTGAAATTTTGTTTTGGCATTTTTGGATATTTATTTATTTTTCTATGATTTTTCTTAGGTTCGGAGAAATTATTAAAAAAAAATCGCCCGAGCGCCGACTGGGCCGAAGCCCAGCTGCGTGGCCCGGCAGCCCACCCCAAGTCGTCCCCGACCTGGAGACGGACTCCC
This sequence comes from Aegilops tauschii subsp. strangulata, assembly GCF_002575655.3. Lineage (NCBI taxonomy): Eukaryota > Viridiplantae > Streptophyta > Magnoliopsida > Poales > Poaceae > Aegilops > Aegilops tauschii. The sequence goes on from NC_053039.3 coordinate 176,659,464, forward strand.
GCCGCCGCCCGTGTCCCTCCAGGACACGTCGCCGCCGCCGCCTTGCCCCTGCCCCACGGCACCCCCTACTATATATACTCCCCACCCCGCCGCCTCACCCCACCCAGTTCCCGAAGCCGCCGCCGCCGGAGCCGCCCGACCCCGCCGCCGAAGGAGCCGCCGCCCTGGAGCCCGTACGCCGCTGCCGCCGCCGCCCCTCACCCGACCCGCCGGAGCCCGTCCCGACGAGGTATAGCCGAGCCGCCGCTCTAACCACCCGGTTTTTTTTAAACCGCTCGGTTTATTTTTTTCGAAACCCTAGGTTTATGTTTTAGATCGGTTTATTTTTTTGGTTTAGTTAATTAGTGAACGTTCACCGATCCGTTCGTTTTAACAAATGTGTTCACCGGTTAGTCGCTATTAACGAACGTCCGTTCGTTTAACTGTTCGTCAGTTTTCTTTTTCGTCGGTTTTTCCGCGATTATTCCAGATCGCGATTTCTGATCAGATTTTTGTTCTGGTTTAACTTTTCGCTCGTTTATCGGAATGAGGCGATTCAAGCGCCTAGAGTTTCGTCTCAAAATTCTCTTTCCGTTTAACCAACTCAAACAAGTTTTTGCTACTGTAAAATTTGACTTAGATCCAGATTAGTACACGAAGCTTGTTTCTCTCGCCGTTTGACTTTCGTTGCTTCGTTTGATTCGATTCTTTTTGCAAACCGGAGTTCTTAAGTTGAACTTTCTGGTTAGATATTTATTTGAGTTTTACCTATGCATTAGATGAGTGCTTATTGTTTGCTTGTTTGTTTGCGATAGAGTACCCGGAGTGCGCCGCTTACTACTTCGAATCTCTAGGTTTCACGGATCATCAGCAAGGCAAGTAACACTTTGATCATACCTCTTTCACTACCTAGTTTTATTGCATTAGACAAATCCTCAAACATTGCATGATTAGGATCTAATTGAATTGTGGGTATTGGGAAGTAGTTGAGGTAGTACCTAGTACCTGTTTTATTGTCAAACCCTTCGGAGTGACTTCTACGTTTGCTTATATTGCTATGCTATGCTAGTAGACGTGGATTGTGTTTGAGTGTATCCATGACAGATGTGAGATTGTTAATATATGGTTAAACTTAAGGTGGCAACTAAAACTCACATCTGGGTGGATTGAGGTACCTGGGTATTCCAAGATTGCCTGTTTCTTTTGGACCGCCACCCAGGTTCTAAGGGATCATGAGATTATTCATGCTAGAAACTTCCGTGTGCAGCCACAAGCTATTATGGGCTCTAGCATAGTTTATTAAGTTGTGTGAACTCTTATAGTGGTAGACTTGCAGATGTAGGGGATGTAGGTGTACCGGTCTACCCATTCGTAAGGTGCTAACGCTTCTGAAAGACTGTGCCTCGGTCATCCGTTTCTCAAACATCATGTAGTGCGAGAATCAAGCGGAGGTGATCGAGTCTTGTGGGGAAAAGTGCCCAAACCTCTGCAGAGTGTACAAACTAATCATGATTAGCCGTGTCCCCGGTTATGGACATCTTGAGTATCTAGTACTTGGATTATCATGTGAATCTCATCATGTTACTTTAATTAATTTTGTTGGGTTAATGATGATACTTAATTGGGATTGAAAATGCTGTCAACCATTCTCAATGTTTAACAACCACCATGATAGTTAAATAAAATTTATTCCTTTGCAGTAGGGAAAAATTGGCTTTTTGCAAAACAGTAACCATAGAGCCTTCTACCAGCCAAATATGCATGTAGTGATAGCATCATTCTGTTCATTACTCTCTATGTGTTATTTTGCCAGCATATTCCATGTGCTGACCCGTTTCGGGCTGCAACGTTTCATGTTGCAGACTTTTCAGACGACGAGTAAGGTGCCTTAGGTCGTGGTCTTATATTCAGTGATGCCGTTGGAGTTGATGGACTCACTTATCTTCCAAGTCTTCCGCTGTTATCGTATTTAGATGGCCTTAAGCCATATTTATCATACTTATTCTCTTTTGAGATACTCATTGTAATACGTGTGTGATTGCTACTCTGTTATAAATCCTCCGTTTGTACTACGCGTGTCAGCATTACTGATCCAGGGATGACACTGGTGCACAGCAGCACAGATTGTTTGAGGTCTGGTCGCTACATTTTGCCATTAAAGTTCCGATTGGATTCAGAAAAGTTGAAGTTAGCAAAACATCTCAACTGGGAGTTATAACAGCAAACCAGTTAAACAAACAAGGAATTAAAGAGTTTCAATTGGATGCTGAAAAGTAGTTATTAACATCATTGTAACCCGCTGTTGCAGCAGCAAAGCAGTGAAACAAACAAGTAAATAGTTATGTTAAGGGAAACAGGTAATTCTTAACTGTAAGTATCAAACACATAGATAGGCGCAATCTACAATATGATTAACAGGCTGTGCCATTATGTAATCAGTAGCATACTAAATTAAGCCAAGCAACGTAATTGAACAATTTTGCAATAAGTGGCTAACTAAAATTCCGAGAAGCAGGTAACTGAACTTACGCTATTTCTTTGTACAGGCACACTGCAACTTCTTTTTCACTTACAAGGTTGTACGAAGGAGTCCATGGCATCAATTGCTTGGATACGCAGTCCCAATACTTCTTTCTTCCCACACTGCATGGGTAAGTCGAATGGTTAATCTGGTCAGATGGTGCGTCCTTGATATGTTATATGAGGACGTGTAGTCAGACTAGTTGTAGCCAAACACATTACACTGGCTTTTACTGTATATTTCATGCGATTACTTTTGGCATATCGAGATCTAAGCAATCTACAATAGGATGAAAAGACTGGCATCCTTCACATTATTGGCGAACTCAGTTCATAGAAACAAGCAATTCAACCATTCTGTGGGTAAATCAAAAGCGCCACTGGAATATTTTTCACTATCCAATCATACATGCAAAAAGGGGCGACGCCACCATAGGGGCTGGTATGGGCGGCCGGCTCAGGTGGCTGGAAAGTGTGCACCTAGTTTGAGTCGTCCAGGTTGGCCCACGCTAGTTTTGTTAGTCCCAACGCATGAGCAGGCAATGTAAAAAATGAAGAAAAATGTTTCAATTTGGATGGGCCAATAACATAAGTGCAAGGCAGGCCCTATAGCAGGCTCGCGGCCCAAACGAGCGCCTCCCATATCGATCGACAGCAGGAAAAATCCCAATTCATTCACTCCAGCCTCCAGTCTGGTTTGCTCCTAACCTAACCGCCGCTGGACAGACCGACACAGCACTTCCTCGCGCCCTCGTTGGAGGGTGGTCGCCGGGCTTCAAGCGAACGGAAGGACAAGAAGATGAAGATCCAACCCTGGGTGTAGCCTGCGTGGGAGGCAGCGGCGGCAACACGGGCATGGCATCGAGCTTGCGCAAACGGACAGTCGCAACTTGCAAGAGTAGCATGCGCAGCAAGCAGGTACATCACATCCCTGATTATATCTAATTCAACTCTTCAATTTCTGGCCAATAGTTAAACCTGACGGTGTTGTAAAACTGCTTGTATGTAGGGAATCTATGAGAAAATGAAACCAATTTCTACTTATTTTATAACTCCCCCAATCAATACTGAACTGACTGAATCTGATGTATCTAATCAAGTTTCCGGTGCAAACATACAAGCTCATGTTGTTCTTGAGCCTGAAGTGTCTAATGAACAGACTGCTAATGAAGGATTTGATGCAAACATTATACATGCTCCTGCTGATGAACATATAGTGTCTAATGAGGGATCTAATGCAAGCATTTTGCAAGCTCATTGAAGGATTTAGTGTCTAATGATGATCTACTATGTTGAGAGAGACAGAGATTTGCAGGCATTGATGACAAGCAAATTATAGTGCATTTTCATAGCTTGAGGAAACGTCGAGGCCATCTACCAGAGTCCCCGTATCATGACAACATAGCATAAATACTTTTCTAATCTGTTGTTTGAAACTATTGGTACACTTGTGCAGGATAGATATATTGATATGCAGTTTGCGCATTGGTTATACGTGCAATTACACTTTGATATTTTCAGCCAGAGAACGAATAATTCAAGCAGGTACAGACCATGTTTGTAGTCCTTGTACACCATGTTGCATTTTGTGTTTTTTGGTGCTTGCATCATTTAGTGCTTATAATCTGAACTACTTTGGATCATTAGCTGGTTTTCAAAGTGCATGTAGCTTCACATTTCTCAAGTTATGTTGATTTCCGGAGTGCAAGTGCCTTCGTATTTTTTAAGTTAAATGTTCGCCCCTGGTAACTTGAATTCGTGGGTCAGCCACTACACACAAATCATACACGAATTCTAGTACGAATTAAATGAAATGCAGGGACTTACACTAGCTCATTGTACAGGCTCACTGCAGCTCTGCTTGCGCTTGGGATGTTCCATGTACAAGTCCATGTTACCACTTGCTTGGATGTGCAGGCCTTGTGCTCCTTGCATCCCCCTCTGCATTTTTGACACGGCGAATGGTTGATGAAATAAGAGGAATCGACCTTGATGTTGTACCAGAGGACAGATACTTACAAGGTTATACGGGTGTGCAGGATGTGTACCAGATCCCGTAGCGCCATCATGCTTCGCTGAAAAATGGATTTGCTTGTTTCAGATGATATCTCCAGAAGAAATAAGAGTTGAAGTCAGAGTTGCATAGGCGTGTAAGCTAAGAGAGCAGTGAAAGGATATCCAAACATCGTCGAAACAGTGCACAATGGAGTGATGTGTGGATACCTAGTTCGGGCCGCGTTTGGGCATGCTCGCCTAGCTAGAGTGCGGGTCACTTCAGAGCCGTTGAGGGTGATGCGCTGGCGTTGGCTGGCCGCGCACGGATGCAGATCTTGAGTGGCAACGGAGCGCTATGATGCGGTGGACGAGACCGTTGGTGAAGCCCCAACGGTCTCGGGGGGCGGAGGTGCGACGATGTGCTCGGTGAAATAGCCCCGGTGAGCTGGGAGACGGCGTCGGTGAAGCGCACCTGATGCGGTGGAACTCGTTGTCTGTGAGGCACGTCGGTTGCGGCGGCCGACGTTGTCTGTGGACCACCCAGTGCGGTGGACGAGGGCGTAGATGAGGTAGCTCCTGTGCGGTGGTGAAGCGCGACCGTCGTCTTCGTCGTCGTCGTCGTCCGGCACAGAGGTGGGGAACGGTGGGGAAAGAGACGAGACGAGGGGCGATTCGAGGGTTGGCGGCGAATTAGGGATTTGAGCAATCTGGGCGCGGAAGGGGACGGTGGAGAAGAGAGATTTTGCAGGGCTGGAATTGGGGCCGCCAGATATTTCAATCCGAAACGTGGAAGCACGAACTTATATTGTCGTCGTCCTTTTTTGGGGGGAGGGGGGTGGGTGGCTGGGTGCTACGCGTCCGTCCGACACACGCGACCACCCCGACAGGACTATGCTTCGATGCCTTAAGGCACCTGCCTTTGTGTCCATGACATGTGGGCCCAACAGGTGGCTGGCCCACAAGTCAGTGACCCAAAGGCAGTTGCCTTTAAGGCACCGAAGCATTGGCCACCCCGACACGACCCTGGTCTGCCTGGTGCGCCTACATTTGAGAATGCAAACGAATCTTCTTTCATTTGCAAACGAATCTGTATGTATTACCATACCCGTGTTCTCCTTGCAATAATTAGTCATTCGAAACAAGATACTCCATCCGTTCACTTTTGTAAGTCATTTCAGACAACTTAAAATGAACTGTTTTGCACATTGTCTAAAATGTCTTCAAGGTCTTATAAAAGTGAACAGAGGGAGTACTATAAATTAATTAATGAGGAGTTATTTGAAAAAAAATCGAAATGGCACCCACGCTAACGTGGATTACAGTGTGTGTCACATAATTAGTTATTTGAATTAGAGTGTGTGTCACGTAGTTAGTTATTTGAATTAGAGTGTGTGTCACGTAGCGATCTCCAATTCTAACGTGGATTTTGCATTTCACTGAGTGGGGGGCTACTTTTTTAATACAAATTCATATGTATATGATGAACACCATGATAGTGAGAAAACTTTTGGATGGATTCAAACATATGACCTACAAAATAGCACAACAAACTGAGTCAATGTCAACTTTTCGAAACTTAGTATGGCACGAATTTGAAATAATTACCCGTATGCCTGGTCCTCGGTTCAAATCTTACAATGTACACCGAATTGAAACATCGATATTAAGTCTCGTACTATGTACATTCAAATGTTGTTTTTAGCCCCCCCCCCGCACAAACACTACATAATTCCTGTATCGGTCAATCTTCCTCTCCTAACCACCTTAGGAAGCTATTGGTTTCCAACACACGTTCATTCTTTCTCTCCATGTTTCGATCTCTAAGTCTCTCAACTACACAACCCCTTTTTCCACTCTGTTACCAAATGTATTTACCTCACACACCCGCCATTGCACCCCATGCCGAGCTCTCTCTCTCCCCCCTCTCCCTCTCACCCTCTCACGCTAAATACATGCATTGCCTATCTAGCCCCCCAACCTCTCGTGCGCACGCACGCACGTTGTATATCTAGGTCACTCCCTCGAGACCGTCTCACTCTTTCTTCCGCACGGCGGGCCACACTCGCTCAATCTCGCTCTCTTTATCTGAGACTCGTTTAACCTCGTTTTCTTTCACACACAAATGATATATCTCCCTGTTCGGGCCTCGATCGACACACTCTATACTCTCTCACGCAGATTGTCTATCTAGGTCAGTCCATCCAAGCCGCCGCCACTCTTTCGACCTCATGGTGGGCCACGCTCACTCAATCTCTCTCTCTCTCTCTCTCCATATATCTCGATTGACCTCGCTCTTTCTCGGACAAAAACGATATATCACCATGTTTGAGCCCAATTCGACCTATTCACATTGTATACTCTCTAACACACATCGTCTATCTAGGTCACTCTCTCCAACCCGTCTCACTCTTTCGATCGCACAGCGACCCTATGTGATCGGTTGACCTTGCTTCCTCCCACGCACAAAATATATCTACATGTCTGTGACTGGATCATCTCTCAAGATCTATGTTACAGCCCTCACCCTTCCCAAAAAGCTCAATCGGACAATATCTCTCCGGAGCATATATATTTGTTCAATGAATGTCGGACCACACTCACTTTGTCTCTCTATCTATATGTCTCTCGACTGACCTCGCTTTCTCACACCGTATCTTCCACGCGTTGAAGCTACTACCTCTCCATCCCTCGCAAAGCTGGAGCTATTTACATTGCGAGGGGCACTCCAACCTTGGATTAATTTGTGTATGCATTTATTCCGGTCGGTTTAGATTATATTTTCGTAGCATTCGGCCCACAACTACTCCAAACACCGTTGCAACCAACGCAACTCCCCTAGTTGATTTCCCTCTGGCTCGGTCATCGCTCTCTCACACGTCCTTTCTCGCCTTCAACGTCGCACCATGGTATTATTGAAAAAACTATGTTGTTCTCTTTAATTATTATAAATAAGCTACAAAACTACACACTGATAGTCCACTTGGAATGGAACAAATTTCAACCCACAAATTAAAGTTCTACAAACTACACACCGAGGGGCCCACATGTCATGAAACAAATTTGGACCCATATACAAATTAAAAAATAAAGGACGAGGATCGAACATGCGACCGGGTCTTCAAGCCGCACGTCAATAGGCAACATACGTAGAATAGCAATGTTTGTTGTACCCCCTTTGTTCACATAATGTTTTTATATTACCACAGCCTAATTAATGGATAACATGTAATATTATTTTTAGTAATATTCGCCTTCACTTACTGGTGGGTTCCATGTGTGCTCTCTCTCTCCTCCCCTTCTGCGTTTAGACGCACGGGCAAACAGGAAGAACTCGCAGCCGATGTTGTCATTGACCATATCTGGACGCGTTCACAAGTCACAGCACCAGTTTCACGTACTAGCAGCACTAGTCAGTGTGTACGTGCAATGCACGTTAATTTGGAAGTATATTAAGTGCATGCGGATATTAACTACTAGGACATTATTTGTGTGTTGTCATGTGATTAGCACTATTTTTGGCATGAAATTAACTGCACGCTAAACGTGTTGAGCGCTCGACATTGAAGCAGTCTAGGTCGTTGGATGACAAGGAATACATGTGGCTTGATGACGTTTTATATTTAATTTGATACGGCTCTAGCAGAACATTCAATCGATCAAACCATACATTTCATTCAGTCTGACTCCGACTTTAAATTATACGACGATTGATATAAAATAAACGTAAATGATAAACGTTTGGATTTAAAGCATGGCAATCCGAATGTTTTTCATGGCAAATTTAGATTACGCGGCGGCGGCGGGGGCGTCTCGCGGTGGGAAGCATCTCCTCTGCCGTGCTCTGTGTGTCGTCGGGCCACTGACCGACGGCGACGGCGGCATCTTGCGCCGTTGTTGACATACTCCTGGACGTTGGCCTAGCTTCAAGGAAGGCCAAAATGTTTTGGACTTCGGAGCGAGTCAATTGGCGGGAGGAGGCGACTAGCGTTGGTGCAAGGAAGCGGTCGACGGCGGCCATCCATGCCGCTAAGGGGGGAACTGGCACCCGCGCGGGGACAGGCGCTGTCAACGGCGCGGCGGAGACATTCGTGTGCACGGGCACCGGCACGGGCGCGCACGTCAGTACCCGCGCAGGCGCATGCGCTGGCAGGTGCACGGGCACCGGCACGGGCGTGCGCGTCAGTGCACGTGCAGGCGCATGCGCTGGCAGGTGCACGGGCGCGTGAAAGTCGGCGGGGACCTCGTGGAACCCCGTGGGATCAAGCTTGGCGACAATGTGCGGCTGCCAGCCCATCAATGCCACGGGGATGGGCGCTGGCGCAGTCGGGGCGACGGGAGCCAGAACGGGAGCGGGGACAGGCGCGGCGTCTTCCCGCAAGGCCAGTTCAAGCTCGTCCCAAAGCGCCTTATGTTCTTGAGACTCCGGCTGGGTGTCTTCCTCAGGAAACTAGAACACTAAGGGCAGACCATCGTGATGCGGCATGGCGTACGTTTAGGTTAGGCTAGTTGGAGGTAGACGACAGGAGAATCGGAGAGGAAGAGAGAGGATTGTAGCGATACCGGGTAGTGCGGGGTTGATTTTAAACTGCGGCGCCGGCGACATTAAAAGTGGGAGCAGTTGGGACGACGGTGGGAGGTGGAGCCTAGTCAAAGGGCTCGCCTCCCAGTGAGCCTGCACAGCGGTCTGCTCGCACGCCTCCCTGACAGCCGGCGCAGCGATCTGCTCGCACGCCTCCCGTCGACTCACACGCTTGCTCGGACGGCACCTGCCGATGAGAAGCGGGGACTCGTGGCGGCACATAAACGCCCACGGTTTCAATAGTGAAAGCGTTAGCCTTAACGTGACAGGTCTTTGTTCCAAAATACCTTGGCTCTTCATTTGTGCAACTTGTCATAAGCAGCTTGTCTCAAATTGAAGAAAAAACTTACGAAGTAATATTTGTGCCATATCACGTGACCATGCTTAGTTTCAAGAATTTATGCTCACTTTTGGATTTTCTGAAATTTAAGATCCAGGATTCGAAACAATATCATAAGCTGCATCATGCAATAAATTTTCAAGCCGTACATCTGTCCTGTTGTATTTCTTAAGAAAGGACTTGGTCAAACATTTTGCTTAGTTAGACTTCAGACAAGTTATATATGCAGAGTAAAAGGATAATCCCTCCATACCAGTGCATTGCCTGATATATTAACTCAAGTATTAGGCACGAGCAAATGGGCTCAATTCTGTGCTCATCCTAGTGTAGTAGTAGTTGTACTAGGCAATGCAGTTGACGGGTGACCTTGATGAGCGGCGACCGAGGGAATTGAACCGTGCTCGGCACGGTAGGTAACGTTGTCTAGTTACTAAAGCATCCCTCTGTTGTTCATCGGTAGTCATTATGGACCGGGGACATAAGGGGAATTTCCTAGGGCTGGAATTCTGGCCGCCAGATATTTCGACTTGAAACGCTGAGGCTCGACTGGTTGGGGTTGCCTAATGTGCGTACCACGCACGCCACCGAAGGACACGAGCCCGTTTTTTTTAGGATCAACACGAGCCAAGGTCTGGCTGGTACGCCGTTGGGTCCTACCATTCGAGAATACGAAAGGAACCTTTTAAATTGCCGAACGAATCTATGTGTATTACAATACCCGTATTTTCCTTGCAAATACTAATCTCAACGTGGTAATTGATTTATGACGAATTGTTGAATTAGAGTGAGTTTGTGATATAGTGATCTCAACGTGGATTTCACATTTCATGGTATCCCTAGTAAGTTTGCCAAGTCAAATTCAAATTTAAAAGATGAACAATATGGAGGTGAGAAAACTTTGTATGTATCAAGCATATGACCACACACACACAGAGACACACAGGCACGAACACAACAACAATCCAATAAGTATAGTGCATCTATTTTTCCAAACCATGCATGTATGACACGAATTCAAAAATACTCCTTCTATTCCTAAATATTAGTCTTTTAGAGAGTTCAACAAGTGACTACATACAGAGCAAAATGAGTGAATCTAGACTCTAAAATATGTCTATATACATCCGTATGTGCCAGTCCATTTGAAGCCTCTAAAAAGACTAATATTTAGGAACGAAGGGAGTAAAATGTAAGACATCCATGGTCCTCAGTTCAATATTTAAAATGAACATGAAACTGAAACATGAATATTAAGTCCAGTACTACAATACATGCAAATGTTGTGTTTAGGCAGAGCTATGATTGTCGGGGGTCAACCCCTCGACCTTAGATAAAATTGTGGAGCTCTGTTTAGGGTTGTTTAGATTATATTTGTCCCCACCCTCCCAACCACCGATTGGTTGTGCACCCCCACCCCTCCTCCCCGGGAGAATATCATGTGGCCCCATACCCTAGATGCTATATGCCGATACGAGTTGCTTGGAGCTTGTAGATTTGAGACATAGCAGCTCACATGATGTGTCTTAATATTTTTGCAGGAAACCTTGATCAGTTTGAGAATTGCACACAATTTGTACAAAAACTACTTAGACGCCCTTTGATCCCATATCCAATGACCTCGAAGCTCGTATCACCGTAGCATCTAAGATGAAGGAGGACATCATATTCTCCTGTATGTAAGAATATCATGTGCTATCACACCTTAGATGCTTTGGTGATACAAGCTCTTCGGAGGCGTTGGATTTGTGACCCAACACCTCCTCGGTGGTTCGAATGGTTTTTTGCAGAAAAGCCCCAAAAGAGTTCGGCCACTGCTTAGAAGCACAAAGACTGCTCAGATGCCATTGGATCTCAGATCAAACGACCACCAAGCTCGTATCACCGTAGCATCCAAGCTGCGATAGCACCTTATGTTTTCTCGCACGGGAGAGTATGAGGTGCTCCTGCATCGTAGATTCTATGGTGATACGAGTTCACTGAGATCTAACGGCCCACAGTAGGAGGTTTGAATGTTTTTGCAATATACGGCTGATAGAGTTTGGGAAATGCGCAGAAAGTACAAGTACTACGCATGTGCCATCTGATCACTCATCATACGACCTAGATGCTCATATCACCGTAGCGGGTAATTAAGCTACGGGGAGCACCTAATATGAGCACCGGGGAGCCGCTGGATCGAAGATGCAGCGGCACACACGAGGCCTGAATGTTTTATTTGCAAAAAAACCTTTGGAGAGTTTGGAAATTGCGCATAATTACGAAGACTTCTCCCAAGCCATTGGATCTCACTTCCAACGGTGTAAAAACTCGTATCACCATAGTATCTAAGCTGCGGGGTGGATGTGATATTCTATGCCGCTGTCATTTTTGTTCGTAAACTTGCAAAATACGTGTAACTCGTGCCGTTACTTGTCTAATCGCGCAAAGTGTTTGTTCAAAAAAAAAACCATCCTACACTGAAATATCGAAACAACACACGGGGGTCCCACTTATCATTAATCAAACTTGGACCTAAAACTAACAAATCTGAAAGACGAGATTCGAACTGGCAATCTGGACTACAAAGCGTAAGTCGATAGCCTGAAAAAACGAACGGGTGTTGGCTTTGTCCCATAACTTGATTTTATACAGTACTTGCGTTGAGTAGAGTAGAGGGAGTGCCTCGTCAACACGTGCATGACCGTTGTCTCACTTACTGGTGGGTCCCAGGTCTGCGATCTCAATCTCTCTTCTCTCCATCGTCTAACCTTTGCACGGGCACACACGAAGAGCGGCGCTAGCTTGCCGTGGTGTTATTACAACTAAAAAAAGCTTGGAAAATAGAAGAATCGCCTAGAACAAGAGACGGTGTGGCTAGTCGAGACGGAGCTAACCACATCTATCCTCCGTGCCACGTTTGCATGATGAAGCTGTGTGGCTAGTGGGGTGTTTTCGACCGACTGGTTGGGTCCCGAGGTCGAACCATAGGTACTACGTCTGATACAGTATATTTTTACACGCACATTTTTCCTCCATGCCGAGACGTGGCACACCCTACCGCGCGGTTTCGGGGTCCTCCCGGGTGGTGCACGCATATATTCTTCCTGACGTGGGACGCCCTATCGTGCGTTTTCTGGGTCCTCCTCGGTCGTAGCGCCGAAGCAAGTAAATGAGTCGTCAAATCACGAAAGACCACCTTTCCCGCCGAGTACATTAGTGAAGCACGGTGGCTAGCTAGTTGGGCTAGTTCGACCGATTAGCTAGGCCGCCGCCCCATTTGTTTTTTCACCCCTTTTTTTATCTACTTACCGGCAGGTAAATTTAAATATCCACCGCGGCGTTGCTCTGGTGTTTGGGTGCGGCAGGATTTTTAATTTTTTGATTGACGGGAGCAGGCGCGGCAGGATTTTTAATTTTTTGATTGATGGGAGCAGGCGCGGCAGCAATTAGTGACGATGACTCTGCCTGTAAAAACCCACTGCTCCCTGATGTGAGAAGTCGTCGACTTGTGTTTTACCATGGTGAAAACCAAAAGATTCCCCGCTCCCTCCGCCTTCCCGTAGATTGCATTGCCTTTCAGCCGTTTCACCCCCTTTGCTTCCTCTCCCCATTACTTCTACCTGGAGCCATGGCGGCGCAGCAGATCACGGAGTCCGAGGTGAGGCGCCTGACACAGGAGCTCCATGCCAAGGATGCGGAGCTCAAGGCCTAGGACGTGGAGCTCCGTGAGCTCAAGGAGGAGACGAGTGCCATGCTCCTCCATTATGTGCGGGAGTTCACGGAGCTTCAAAAGCGGCAGGCGTCCACCACAAAGATGCTCGAGGCGTCGGCGGCGTTGCTGCAGAGAGCGGGAGATACGATAGGCCGTCAGGGGAGCCAGCTGGAGCGCGAGCGGGCTCATCGTGACGAGGTCCAGGATCACCTCAGCCACTTGGTGAACCAAGTTGCCACGCACGTGTTGCGGCTGCGCGATGCCTACCGTCGTGCCAGCGCGACGATGCCGGCCGTCGGGCTAAACCCGTTCGACCACCCGGTCGACTTCAATGAGCTGCGGCTTCCTGACCTGGTCTCCTTCTTCACCTATATCTCCGAGGAGCTGAGCCATCTCCGCGCGATGGTGGGGGCTGAGCTGGACAAGGAGGGGTTGGGGGCTGCCGTTGCCGTTGCCGGGCGAATCCTTTCAGGGCTCTGTCACCGGAATCCATTCGTGCCATTGGACGCCGTCTTTGACGAGCGGGCTCCCGTCGACCAGGAGCTGGCTCTGCGGGCGGTTGCACCCTGCATCACCAACGTCGTGCGCCTCGAGAAGCAGAGGGACTTCGGTGGTGTTTAGGCGCCCCCTGCATGGGCATGTCCATGTCTCGGTGCAACATGACCGTTGGATCAAACTCAGACGGTGCAGATCAGTCACTGTAGCACAAAGCGTGTGGGTGTGTTTGGTTGTATTCTCATCTGAATATAGTTGTTCCCTCTTCGTGTATTTTTGTCAACCTACTAGTGTGGACTCATGCACCCTTCATGCACTCTTCCAAACACCCAAAAGTGGGTCGAGAAGGGAACTTTTGCTCCCATCCCGTGCACCCTTCATACACCCTGCCTCACACTATTCGTGCTTCATATGGTTCATGTTTCGTGGAGTACTGTAGCACCGTACTCTCCGTGCACTGTGGACCTAGTTCTGTTAACATTGATCTCACCGTTCATTCTCGACCGGACAGTCGAAAAAGCGGTACTATGTTACATATAGGAGTAGTTGACATGCGCACAACATCATTTGTTATCGTCATATCTTACTACACTAGCAACAGGATTGTGTAGTACTGACGTATGAACCACTGCACATGCCTAGTAGTAGGAGCACTATGTATGTTCAAGTGGCTGCCGTGTTTCGCACTTCTCCGTCGTAAGAGTGGAAATGCTTGCTGTAATCATTTTTTTCTTCAGAAAAACAGTGGACACGCTCTACCCTGCGGATCCTCCTCCAGCCATGCACTAAATTACTCACTTTCGCCGACATGTGGGATAGCCAGCACCTGGGTCCACCAGCCATGCACTAAATTACTCCGTAGTAGACTGACGGTAGACTACCCCGATCGAACCGCCGCAGTAATGCCCAATGAGCCGTCAAATCACAAAACCCCCTCATTTCCAGCAGTAACTTGGACGGACGAAGCAATCATCATTTCACTCTTCTCTCTCAGCTGCCTCTCTTGAAGAAAACCCCCACTCGCTTCGCTTCTCCCTCATCTCGTTCCTCCTTTCACTCTTCTCTCTTAGCTTCCTCTCTTGGATGGACGCCGGAGCACCGGCCGACGTGATGTGTATGGCTCTGGCCAAAACCGTCGAGGCTCATGGTACGAAGAAGCGCAAGCACCCCGCCGAGACTACCGCAGACAAGCTCAAAGCCATCGCCCTGTCCAAGCCCCCCTCTCCGGGATCCCTCAATAAGCAAGTCCATGTAATGTCTCTTGTTGACGATCTTTTTCTCGATCTTGATCGTGTTTTTCCATCTAACACGCAGTACTAGTACCGGTAGTAAAACTTTCTGGGTGATCTTGCATGTGATTTTAGTGTGCCAAATGACGGTTCTAAATTCCTCTTTTGACCAAAACATGCGAGAGGTTGACACTGATTTCTTATAGGTTACTTTCAACTACTCCCTCTGTCCCAAATTTCTTGTCTTAGATTTGTCTAGATACGAATGTATCTAATACTAAAATGTGACTTGATACATCCGTATCTAGACAAATCTAAGACAAGAATTTTGGGACGGAGGGAGTACTTTATGAACATCAATGCTACCTTTTAAGAGTGTATATTTGCCTCAGTAACTTGTGTTATGGATATTGCATGTAATCCCTCTGGTCTCATGCCTTTGAAGACATGTTCTAGTGTCTTTGTTCACTCATTTCTGTGCGTATATGTAGTCATATATGGAGTATAATATCGAAAATCATCTTATATTTCTGAACGGAGGTAGTAATAAAATATGGTTTCTGTTTGAATTAGAACCAGGTCCGCGGTGGAGATGAAGTTCTCAAAGTCATGCCGTGTGAACAGGAAGACCTGATGATGAGTTCTACTGCTGAACTATCCAGCTGATGTGTCCTTGTCGCCACGTATCCTGAACTAGTGTTTTCCTGTAGCATTGTTGTCAGGCGTGTTCTCGAGGCTGTACTTGACCACAACAATTTCCTGGTTGTGCCTTCGATTACGAAGGGTGTGGTTCTTGTAAAGCTTCCCAACAAATCTGATGCGGCATGTCTTCATCATCATGTTTATGAGTGGAAAGACCACTCTGTTAGGTTCTCCAAGGTTGACAAGATGGTGATGGTGCATGTAGACATCTCACACGAAGTCCATGGCCTAGTCAGTTATGCGGGGTCATCCCGTAGGTCAGTGGCAAGAAATGGTCTGCAGAGTTTAGTTAGTGCAACTTTTCTTGTCTATAGTAAGTACTATTGTTCAGTACTTGATTTGTGTTTGTGAACCCTGTATTGTTTATTAGTACTGCCGCTTTTGGTGTGTGAACGGTCTATGTTAATGTCTATCCACTCAATTCAGTCTGTATATTTTGAAGTATCCAGATCATATTTTTTGTGAGGACGGTTTATCAATTATGGTTACACTCTAATATCTGTATGCATTGCAGGGTTTATCGCACCCACCAGGATTTCCAGTCCCATGGTTGTTCGGTCCATACGATTTGTCACGACCTTTGGACTGTCCTGCTTGTGGGAGTAGGCGGGGCCCCTGCATGCCACGCGTAGTTGGACGATCAATCTTCTGTTTAGTACTTCAACATAGTGATTTCTTGGTAAGGATTCACTCGTGTCACATCAAGTAAATCTTATTGATTTACTGTCTAAATCTTATTGATTTAATGTCATGTTTTCTTTCTTTTCCTGCAATTTTACGATGCAGGTTTTGCCATGTGACATTCATCACAGAATAAACCGTTTGGTTTGCTCTATGATGGCTATTTTTGCAGGTTTCACTTCTTATGTCGTGTCAGTAATGAAGGCACTGTCCATCACTTATATTACTACAAAAAATTGGATTAGTCTGTTGTCTGAGTACAAGCAAAAAATTGGTTTAACAAAAACGCCACAATTAGTCCTTCTCGCGTTTAAAAGAAATGAAGAAAAAAACTGGATCACGGTCACGGATCCTAGTCAAGTTAGAAAGCTGATCATAGCAGACCAGACACGATCGCCGCTGTCTCGCACAGATCGAGCACCGGTAGTTGCCCTAGCACTGACAGCGGCAGCAGCTTAGTCTGATCCAGCTGAGGATTGGGCACCGACCGCGTCAGCGGATCAGTCTGATCTACCGGAGGATCGGGCATCGACACCGGCACCTGCTCCGACACCGGCACCAGCTCTACAAGGAGCACCATCTCCGGCAGCAGCGGCGGCTTCGGCACCTGCACCAACACTTGCACTTGCATATACTCCGGCCCGTGCAGTTGCACCGGCAACAGACTGGGCTGCAGTTCGCACTTCATATACCAAAGTCCTTACAAAAACTGACATGTCCACCTTCTTGGTAAGCATTGGCCGCCCAAGTGCTTCGTTCTTTTTTCTTTCCATGTTGTTTCACATGATTCACTGTGTTGATCTAACTGTTTGGGTATGTCTTCTTGTTTGCAAATAGAGAATTCCTAGAGCAACGAGGGAGTCATTCAACAATCCGGGCAACCGCGGCCAAGTTTCTCTTACCATGCGCAACCTTGGTGTGAATGAACCTGCTCAATATACCGTAAGTACAAAGGATGGTCGCATGATGATTGATGCTAAAGGATGGTCAAGGTACAAATCTAAATCATATCTTGCAGTAGGGGATGATGTCAAAATCGAACTTTCTCGGCAAGGAGAGCTGGGCCAAATCTGTTGGAAATATGCCCTAGAGGCAATAATAAAATGGTTATTATTATATTTCCTTGTTCATGATAATTGTCTATTGTTCATGCTATAATTGTGTTATCCGGAAATCGTAATACATGTGTGAATACATAGACCACAACATGTCCCTAGTGAGCCTCTAGTTGACTAGCTCGTTGATCAACATATAGTCATGGTTTCCTGACTATGGACATTGGATGTCATTGATAACGGGATCACATCATTAGGAGAATGATGTGATGGACAAGACCCAATCCTAAGCATAGCACAAGATCGTGTAGTTCGTTTGCTAGAGCTTTTCCAAATGTCAAGTATCATTTCCTTAGACCATGAGATTGTGCAACTCCCGGATACCATAGGAGTGCTTTGGGTGTGCCAAACGTCACAACGTAACTGGGTGGCCATAAAGGTGCACTACGGGTATCTTCGAAAGTGTCTGTTGGGTTGGCACGAATCGAGACTGGGATTTGTCACTCCGTATGACGGAGAGGTATCTCTGGGCCCACTCGGTAATGCATCATCATAATGAGCTCAATGTGACCAAGTGTTTGGTCACGGGATCATGCATTACGGTACGAGTAAAGTGACTTGCCGGTAACGAGATTGAACAAGGTATTGGGATACCGACGATCGAATCTCGGGCAAGTAACGTACCGATTGACAAAGGGAATTGTATACGGGATTGATTGAATCCTCGACATCGTGCTTCATCCGATGAGATCATCGTGGAACATGTGGGAGCCAACATGGGTATCCAGATCCCGCTGTTGGTTATTGACCGGAGAGTCGTCTCGGTCATGTCTGCATATCTCCCGAACCCGTATGGTCTACACACTTAAGGTTCGGTGACACTAGGGTTGTAGAGATACTAGTATGCGGTAACCCGAAAGTTTTTCGGAGTCCCGGATGAGGTCCCGGACATCACGAGGAGTTCCGGAATGGTCCGGAGGTGAAGAATTATATATAGGAAGTCCAGTTTCGGCCACCGGGAAAGTTTCGGGGGTCACCGGTATTGTACCGGGACCACCGGAAGGGTCCCGGGGGTCCACCGGGTGGGGCCACCTATCCCGGAGGGCCCCATGGGCTGACGTGGGGAAGGGAACCAGCCCCTGGTGGGCTGGTGTGCCCCCCTTGGGGCTCCCCTGCGCCTAGGGTTTGAAACCCTAGGGGTGGGGGGGGGGGCGCCCCACATGACATGGGGGGCAAGTCCCCCCCTTGGCCGCCCCCCCCCCCTTGAGATGGGATCTCTGGGGGCCGGCGCCCCCCTGGACCCCTATATAAAGAGGGGGGAGGGAGGGCAGCCACACCCAAGCCCCTGGCGCCTCCCTCTCCCTCCCGTGACACCTCTCCCTCTTGCTGAGCTTGGCGAAGCCCTGCCGAGATCCCCGTTGCTTCCACCACCACGCCGTCGTGCTGCTGGATATCCATCAACCTCTCCTTCCCCCTTGCTGGATCAAGAAGGAGGAGACGTCTCTCCCAACCGTACGTGTGTTGAACGCGGAGGTGTCGTCCGTTCGGCGCTCGGTCATCGGTGATTTGGATCACGACAAGTACGACTCCATCAACCCCGTTCACTTGAACGCTTCCGCTCGCGATCTACAAGGGTATGTAGATGCACTCCTCTCTCTCGTTGCTAGATGACTCCATAGATTGATCTGGGTGATGCGTAGAATTTTTTTAAATTTCTGCTACGATCCCCAACAGTGGCATCATGAGCTAGGTCTATGCGTAGTTTCTATGCACGAGTAGAACACAAACTTGTTGTGGGCGTAGATGTTGTCAATTTTCTTGCCACTACTAGTCTTATCTTGTTTCGGCGGCATCGTGGGATGAAGCGGCCCAGACCGACCTTACACGTACGCTTACGTGAGACAGGTTCCACCGACTGACATGCACTAGTTGCATAAGGTGGCTAGCGGGTGTCTGCCTCTCCCACTTTAGTCGGAACGGATTCGATGAAAAGGGTCCTTATGAAGGGTAAATAGAAATTGGCATATCACGTTGTGGTTTTGGCGTAGGTAAGAAACGTTCTTGCTAAGAAACCTATAGCAGCCACGTAAAAACTTGCAACAACAATTAGAGGACGTCTAACTTGTTTTTGCAGCATATGCCTTGTGATGTGATATGGCCAAAAGGATGTGATGAATGAAATATATGTGATGTATGAGATTGATCATGTTCTTGTAATAGGAATCATGACTTGCATGTCGATGAGTATGACAACCGGCAGGAGCCATAGGAGTTGTCTTTATTTTTGTATGACCTGCATGTCATTGAACAACGCCATGTAAATTACTTTACTTTATTGCTAAACATGTTAGCCATAGAAGTAGAAGTAGTCATTGGCGTGACAACTTCATGAAGACACGATGATGAAGATCATGATGATGGAGATCATGGTGTCATGCCGGTGACGAAGATGATCATGGCGCCCCGAAGATGGAGATCAAAAGGAGCAAAATGATATTGGCCATATCATGTCACTATTTGATTGCATGTGATGTTTATCATGTTTTACATCTTATTTGCTTACAACGACGGTAGCTTAAATAAGATGATCCCTCGCAATAATTTCAAGAAAGTGTTCCCCCTAACTGTGCACCGTTGCGAAGGTTCATTGTTTCGAAGCACCACGTGATGATCGGGTGTGATAGATTCTAACGTTCGAATACAACGGGTGTAAGCCAGATTTACACACGCAATACACTTAGGTTGACTTGACGAGCCTAGCATGCACAGACATGGCCTGGGAACACGGAAGACCGAAAGGTCGAGCATGAGTCGTATAGAAGATACGATCAACATGAAGATGTTCACCGATGTTGACTAGTCCGTCTCACGTGATGATCGGACACGGCCTAGTTGACTCGGATCATGTTTCACTTAGATGACTAGAGGGATGTCTTTCTAAGTGGGAGTTCATTGAATAATTTGATTAGATGAACTTAATTATCATGAACTTAGTCTAAAATCAGTACAATATGTCTTGTAGATCAAATGGCCCACGCTAATGTTGCCCTCAACTTCAACGCGTTCCTAGAGAAAACCAAGCTGAAAGATGATGGCAGCAACTATACGGACTGGGTCCGGAACCTGAGGATCATCCTCATAGCTGCCAAGAAAGATTATGTCCTAGAAGCACCGCTAGGTGACACACCCATCCCAGAGAACCAAGACGTTATGAACGCTTGGCAGCAGCGTGCTGATGATTACTCCCTCGTTCAGTGCGGCATGCTTTACAGCTTAGAACCGAGGCTCCAAAAGCGTTTTGAGCAACACGGAGCATATGAGATGTTCGAAGAGCTGAAAATGGTTTTCCAAGCTCATGCCCGGGCCGAGAGATATGAAGTCTCCGACAAGTTCTTCAGTTGTAAGCTGGAGGAAAATAGTTATGTCAGTGAGCACATACTCAAAATGTCTGGGTTACACAACCGCTTGACTCAGCTGGGAGTTAATCTCCCGGATGACGCGGTCATTGACAGAATCCTTCAGTCGCTTCCACCGAGCTACAAGAGCTTTGTCATGAACTTCAATATGTAGGGGATGGAAAAGACCATTCCTGAGGTATATTCAATGCTGAAATCAGCGGAGGTGGAGATCAAAAAGGAACATCAAGTGTTGATGGTGAATAAAACCACTAAGTTCAAGAAAGGCAAGGGTAAGAAGAACTTCAAGAAGGACGGCAAGGGAGTTGCCGCGCCCGGTAAGCCAGTTGCCGGGAAGAAGCCAAAGAATGGACCCAAGCCTGAGACTGAGTGCTTTTATTGCAAGGGAAGTGGTCACTGGAAGCGGAACTGCCCCAAGTACTTAGCGGACAAGAAGGCCGGCAACACCAAAGGTATATGTGATATACATGTTATTGATGTGTACCTTACCAGCACTCGTAGTAGCTCCTGGGTATTTGATACCGGTGCGGTTGCTCATATTTGTAACTCAAAGCAGGAGCTGCGGAATAAACGGAGACTGGCAAAGGACGAGGTGACGATGCGCGTCGGGAATGTTTCCAAGGTCGATGTGATCGCCGTCGGCACGCTACCTCTACATTTACCTACGGGATTAGTTTTAAACCTCAATAATTGTTATTTAGTGCCAGCTTTGAGCATGAACATTGTATCTGGATCTCGTTTAATGCGAGATGGCTACTCATTTAAATCCGAGAATAATGGTTGTTCTATTTATATAAGAGATATGTTTTATGGTGATGCCCCGCTGGTCAATGGTTTATTCTTAATGAATCTCGAACTTGATGTTACACATATTCATAGTGTGAATACCAAAAGATGTAAAGTTGATAACGATAGTCCCACATACTTGTGGCACTGCCGCCTTGGTCACATTGGTGTCAAGCGCATGAAGAAGCTCCATGCTGATGGACTTTTAGAGTCCCTCGATTATGAATCATTACACATGCGAACCATGCCTCATGGGCAAAATGACCAAGACTCCGTTCTCCGGAACAATGGAGCGACCAACCAACTTATTAGAAATCATACATACTGATGTGTGCGGTCCAATGAGTGTTGAGGCTCGCGGAGGCTATCGTTATGTTCTCACTCTCACTGATGACTTGAGTAGATATGGGTATGTCTACCTAATGAAACACAAGTCTGAGACCTTTGAAAAGTTCAAGGAATTTCAGAGTGAGGTTGAGAATCAATGTGACAGGAAAATAAAATTCTTACGATCAGATCGTGGGGGGGGGATATTTGAGTCACGAATATGGCACACACTTAAGGAAATGTGGAATAGTTTCACAACTCACGCCGCCTGGAACACCTCAGCGAAATGGTGTGTCCGAACGTCATAATCGCACTCTATTGGATATGGTGCGATCTATGATGTCTCTTACCGATCTACCGCTCTCATTTTGGGGCTATGCTTTAGAGACTGCCGCATTCACTTTAAATAGGGCTCCGTCGAAATCCGTTGAGATGACACCGTATGAATTATGGTTTGGGAAGAAACCTAAGCTGTCGTTTCTAAAAGTTTGGGGATGCGATGCTTATGTCAAGGAACTTCAACCTGAAAAGCTCGAACCCAAGTCGGAAAAATGCGTCTTCATAGGATACCCTAAGGAAACCATTGGGTATACCTTCTACCTCAGATCCGAAGGCAAGATCTTTGTTGCCAAGAACGGGTCCTTTCTGGAGAAAGAGTTTCTCTCAAAAGAAGTAAGTGGGAGGAAAGTGGAACTTGATGAAGTACTGCCTCTTGAACCGGAAAGTAGCGCAGCTCAGGAAGATATTCCTGTGTTGCCTGCACTGACTAGAGAGGAAGCTAATGATGATGACCAAGGTACTTCGGATCAAGTTACTACTGAACTTTGTAGGTCCACAAGGACATGTTCCGCGCCAGAGTGGTACGGCAACCCTGTCTTGGAAATCATGTTGTTAGACAACGGTGAACCTTCAAACTATGAAGAAGCAATGGCGGGCCCAGATTCCGACAAATGGCTAGAGGCCATGAAATCCGAGATAGGATCCATGTATGAAAACGAAGTATGGACTTTGACTGACTTGCCCGATGATCGGCGAGCCATAGAAAATAAATGGATCTTTAAGAAGAAGACAGACGCGGATGGTAATGTGACCATCTATAAGGCTCGACTTGTCGCTAAGGGTTATCGACAAGTTCAAGGGGTTGACTACGATGAGACTTTCTCACCCGTAGCAAAGCTGAAGTCCGTCCGAATCATGTTAGCAATTGCCGCATTCTATGATTATGAGATATGGCAAATGGACGTCAAAACGGCATTCCTTAACAGCTTTCTTAAGGAAGAATTGTATATGATGCAGCCGGAAGGTTTTGTCGATCCTAAGAATGCTAACAAGGTATGCAAGCTCCAGCGCTCCATCTATGGGCTGGTGCAAGCATCTCGGAGTTGGAACATTCGATTTGATGAGATGATCAAAGCGTTTGGGTTTACACAGACTTATGGAGAAGCCTGTGTTTAAGAAAGTGAGCGGGAGCTCTGTAGCATTTCTCATGTTATATGTGGATGACATATTGTTGATGGGAAATGATATAGAATTCTTGGGAAGCATAAAGGCCTACTTGAACAAGTGTTTTTCAATGAAGGACCTTGGAGAAGTTGCTTATATATTAGGCATCAAGATCTATAGAGATAGATCAAGACGCCTCATTGGTCTTTCACAAAGTACGTACCTTGACAAGATATTGAAGAAGTTCAATATGGATCAGTCCAAGAAGGGGTTCTTGCCTGTATTGCAAGGTGTGCAATTGAGCACGGCTCAATGCCCGACCACGGCAGAAGATAGAGAAAAGATGAGTGTCGTCCCCTATGCCTCGGCCATAGGGTCTATTATGTATGCCATGCTGTGTACCAGACCTGATGTAAACCTTGCCATAAGTTTGGTAGGAAGGTACCAAAGTAATCCCGGCATGGAACACTGGACAGCGGTCAAGAATACCCTGAAGTACCTGAAGAGGACTAAGGATATGTTTCTTGTTTATGGAGGTGACGAAGAGCTCGTCGTAAAGGGTTACGTTGATGCTAGCTTCGACACAGATCTGGATGACTCTAAGTCACAAACCGGATACGTGTATATTTTGAATGGTGGGGCAGTAAGCTGGTGAAGTTGCAAGCAAAGCGTTGTGGCGGGATCTACATGTGAAGCGGAATACATGGCGGCCTCAGAGGCAGCACAAGAAGCAATCTGGGTGAAGGAGTTCATTAACGACCTAGGAGTTATTCCCAATGCGTCGGGCCCGATGACTCTCTTCTGTGACAACACTGGAGCTATTGCCCTTGCCAAGGAGCCCAGGTTTCACAGGAAGATCAGACATATCAAGCGTCGCTTCAACTCCATTCGTGAAAGTGTTCAAAATGGAGACATAGATATTTGTAAAGTACATACGGACCTGAATGTAGCAGATCCGTTGACTAAACCTCTCCCTAGAGCAAAACATGATCAACACCAGAACTCTATGGGTGTTCGATTCATCAAAATGTAACTAGATTATTGACTCTTGTGCAAGTGCAAGACTGTTGGAAATATGCCCTAGAGGCAATAATAAAATGGTTATTATTATATTTACTTGTTCATGATAATTGTCTATTGTTCATGCTATAATTGTGTTATCCGGAAATCGTAATACATGTGTGAATACATAGACCACAACATGTCCCTAGTGAGCCTCTAGTTGACTAGCTCATTGATAAACAGATAGTCATGGTTTCCGGACTATGGACATTGGATGTCATTGATAACGGGATCACATCATTAGGAGAATGATGTGATGGACAAGACCCAATCCTAAGCATAGCACAAGATCGTGTAGTTCGTTTGCTAGAGCTTTTCCAAATGTCAAGTATCATTTCCTTAGACCATGAGATTGTGCAACTCCCGGATACCATAGGAGTGCTTTGGGTGTGCCAAACGTCACAACGTAACTGGGTGGCTATAAAGGTGCACTACGGGTATCTCCGAAAGTGTCTGTTGGGTTGGCACGAATCGAGACTGGGATTTGTCACTCTGTATGACGGAGAGGTATCTCTGGGCCCACTCGGTAATGCATCATCATAATGAGCTCAATGTGACCAAGTTTTTGCTCACGGGATCATGCATTACCGTAACGAGATTGAACAAGGTATTGGGATACCGACGATCGAATCTCGGGCAAGTAACGTACCGATTGACAAAGGAATTGTATACGGGATTGATTGAATCGTGGACATCGTGGTTCATCCGATGAGATCATCGTGGAACATGTGGGAGCCAACATGGGTATCCCAATCCCGCTGTTGGTTATTGACCGGAGAGTCGTCTCGGTCATGTCTGCATGTCTCCCGAACCCGTAGGGTCTACACACTTAAGGTTCGGTGACGCTAGGGTTGTGGAGATACTAGTATGCGGTAACCCGAAAGTTGTTCGGAGTCCCGGATGAGATCCCGGACGTCACGAGGAGTTCTGGAATGGTCCGGAGGTGAAGAATTATATATAGGAAGTCCAGTTTCGGCCACCGGGAAAGTTTCAGGGGTCACCGGTATTGTACCGGGACCACCGGAAGGGTCCCGGGGGTCCACCGGGTGGGGCCACCTATCACGGAGGGCCCCATGGGCTTAAGTGGGGAAGGGAACCAGCCCCGGAGTATAATATCGAAAATCATCTTATATTTCTGAACGGAGGTAGTAATAAAATATGGTTTCTGTTTGAATTAGAACCAGGTCCGCGGTGGAGATGAAGTTCTCAAAGTCATGCCGTGTGAACAGGAAGACCTGATGATGAGTTCTGCTGCTGAACTATCCAGCTGATGTGTCCTTGTCACCACGTATCCTGAACTAGTGTTTTCCTGTAGCATTGTTGTCAGGCGTGTTCTCGAGGCTGTACTTGACCACAACAATTTCCTGGCTGTGCCTTCGATTACGAAGGGTGTGGTTCTTGTAAAGCTTCCCAACAAATCTGATGCGGCCTGTCTTCATCATCATATTTATGAGTGGAAAGACCACTCTGTTAGGTTCTCCAAGGTTGACAAGATGGTGATGGTGCATGTAGACATCTCACACGAAGTCCATGGCCTAGTCAGTTATGCAGGGTCATCCCGTAGGTCGGTGGCAAGAAATGGTCCGCAGAGTTTAGTTAGTGCAACTTTTCTTGTCTGTAGTAAGTACTATTGTTCAGTACTTGATTTGTGTTTGTGAACCCTTTATTGTTTATTAGTACTGCCGCTTTTGGTGTGTGAACGGTCTATGTTAATGTCTATGTTAATGTCTATCCACTCAATTCAGTCTGTATATTTTGAAGTATCCAGATCATATTTTTTGTGAGGACGGTTTATCAATTATGGTTACACGCTAATATCTGTATGCATTGCAAGGTTTATCGCACCCACCAGGATTTCCAGTCCCATGGATGTTCGGTCCATACGATTTGTCACGACCTTTGGACTGTCCTGCTTGTGGGAGTAGGCGGGGCCCCTGCATGCCACGCGTAGTTGGACGATCAATCTTCTGTTTAGTACTTCAACATAGTGATTTCCTGGTAAGGATTCACTCGTGTCACATCAAGTAAATCTTATTGATTTACTGTCTAAATCTTATTGATTTAATGTCATGTTTTCTTTCTTTTCCTGCAATTTTACGATGCAGGTTTTGCCATGTGACATTCATCACAGAATAAACCGTTTGGTTTGCTCTATGATGGCTATTTTTGCAGGTTTCACTTCTTATGTCGTGTCAGTAATGAAGGCACTGTCCATCACTTATATTACTACAAAAAATTGGATCAGTCTGTTGTTTGAGTACAAGCTAAATCCCTATGATGAACTGCAATTTGGTTTAACAAAAACGCCACAATTAGTCCTTCTTGCGTTTAAAAGAAATGAAGAAAAAATCTGGATCACGGTCACGGATCCTAGTCAAGTTAGAAAGCTGATCATAGCAGACCAGACACGATCGCCGCTGTCTCGCACAGATCGAGCACTGGCAGTTGTCCTAGCACTGACAGCGGCAGCAGCTCAGTCTGATCCAGCTGAGGATTGGGCACCGACCGCGTCAGCGGATCAGTATGATCTACCGGAGGATCGGGCATCGACACCGGCACCTGCACCAACACCGGCACCAGCTCTACAAGGAGCACCATCTCTGGAAGCAGCAGCGGCTTCGGCACCTGCACCAACACTTGCACTTGCATCTACTCTGGCCCGTGCAGTTGCATCGGCAACAGACTGGGCTGCAGTTCGCACTTCATATACCAAAGTCCTTACAAAAACTGACATGTCCACCTTCTTGGTAAGCATTGGCCGCCTAAGTGCTTCGTTCTTTTTTCTTTCCATGTTGTTTCACATGATTCACTGTGTTGATCTAACTGTTTGGGTATGTCTTCTTGTTTGCAAATAGAGAATTCCTAGAGCAACGAGGGAGTCGTTCAACAATCCGGGCGACCGCGGCCAAGTTTCTCTTACCATGCACAACCTTGGTGTGAATGAACCTGCTCAATATACCATAAGTACAAAGGATGGTCGCATGATGATTGATGCTAAAGGATGGTCAAGGTTCAAATCTAAATCATATCTTGCGGTAGGGGATGATGTCAAAATCGAACTTTCTCGGCAAGGAGAGCTGGTCCAAATCTGTTGGAAATATGCCCTAGAGGCAATAATAAAATGGTTATTATTATATTTCCTTGTTCATGATAATTGTCTATTGTTCATGCTATAATTGTGTTATCCGGAAATCGTAATACATGTGTGAATACATAGACCACAACATGTCCCTAGTGAGCCTCTAGTTGACTAGCTCGTTGATAAACAGATAGTCATGGTTTCCTGACTATGGACATTGGATGTCATTGATAACGGGATCACATCATTAGGAGAATGATGTGATGGACAAGACCCAATCCTAAGCATAGCACAAGATCGTGTAGTTCGTTTGCTAGAGCTTTTCCAAATGTCAAGTATCATTTCCTTAGACCATGAGATTGTGCAACTCCCGGATACCATAGGAGTGCTTTGGGTGTGCCAAACGTCACAACGTAACTGGGTGGCCATAAAGGTGCACTACGGGTATCTCCGAAAGTGTCTGTTGGGTTGGCACGAATCGAGACTGGGATTTGTCACTCCGTATGATGGAGAGGTATCTCTGGGCCCACTCGGTAATGCATCATCATAATGAGCTCAATGTGACCAAGTGTTTGGTCATGGGATCATGCATTACGGTATGAGTTAAGTGACTTGCCGGTAACGAGATTGAACAAGGTATTGGGATACCGACGATCGAATCTCGGGCAAGTAACGTACCGATTGACAAAGGGAATTGTATACGGGATTGATTGAATCCTCGACATCGTGGTTCATCCGATGAGATCATCGTGGAACATGTGGGAGCCAACATGAGTATCCAGATCCCGCTGTTGGTTATTGACCGGAGAGTCGTCTCGGTCATGTCTGCATATCTCCCGAACCCGTAGGGTCTACACACTTAAGGTTCAGTGACGCTAGGGTTGTGGAGATACTAGTATGCGGTAACCCGAAAGTTTTTCGGAGTCCCGGATGAGATCCCGGACGTCACGAGGAGTTCCGGAATGGTCCGGAGGTGAAGAATTATATATAGGAAGTCCAGTTTCGGCCACTGGGAAAGTTTCGGGGGTCACCGGTATTGTACCGGGACCACCGGAAGGGTCCCGGGGGTCCACCGGGTGGGGCCACCTATCCCGGAGGGCCCCATGGGCTGAAGTGCAAAAGGGAACCAGCCCCTGGTGGGCTGGTGCGCCCTCCTTGGGCCTCCCCTGCGCCTAGGGTTGGAAACCCTAGGGGTGGGGGGGCGCCCCACATGTCTTGGGGGGCAAGTCCCCCCCTTGGCCGCCGCCCGCCCCCTTGAGATGGGATCTCTGGGGGCCGGCGCCCCCCTGGACCCCTATATAAAGAGGGGGGAGGGAGGGCAGCCGCACCCAAGCCCCTGGCGCCTCCCTCTCCCTCCCGTGACACCTCTCCCTCTCGCTGAGCTTGGAGAAGCCCTGCCGAGATCCCCGCTGCTTCCACCACCATGCCGTCGTGCTGCTGGATATCCATCAACCTCTCCTTCCCCCTTGCTGGATCAAGAAGGAGGAGACGTCTCTCCCAAACGTACGTGTGTTGAACACGGAGGTGCCGTCCGTTCGGCGCTCGGTCATCGGTGATTTGGATCACGACGAGTACGACTCCATCAACCCCGTTCACTTGAACGCTTCCGCTCGCGATCTACAAGGGTATGTAGATGCACTCCTCTCTCTCATTGCTAGATGACTCCATAGATTGATCTTGGTGATGCGTAGAATTTTTTTTGATTTCTGCTACGATCCCCAACAAAATCAACTTTGAAATTCTTCAGTAGCAGCACGCAACTGCCGAACTGATCTATCCTCCGAGAGATTTTTGATGTAATAATATGGCATGGTGAAACAAGTGTCCTGTGTGTATAAGTAGTACGACAGTATTATTTATCACATGGTATATCGTTGATAGAATTGCAACTCTGATTGCTGGTTAGGAACTGTCGTTCGATTTCATTCCAACAGTTGTCGTGCTTTATTCAATTTTGTGTATTCGCCTTGCGACAGCATCTAAAACCAGCGCCGTATCGATCGCTTGCAATATGAAAAGCGCTGCGGTAGAACACATGGGCGCCCAAACATGCAGGGTCGGCCTGCGGCCCAAAGTCCAGAACCATGAGCCTATCTGAGTATTATATTCTCAGCTAAACCCCCATAAAAAAGCTGAACCCCCATAATGCCCGTGCGTTGCAGAGGGAGTATATTTCTCGGCAAGGTGAGCCTGTGATATAAAAGATTTGTATATTTCTTTACAGAGGGAGTATCTCTCTGTCAAAATATATATTTATGTGTAACTAGTTACTCCTGTCTTTCTACTTCCTTTTGCTGATATGTGGGGCAACCGGCAACGGGGTCCACGTGCCATATGCACAAATTAGAGTGCACAACTTCACGGTAGACACACCCCGTCGTAGCGCCGCAGTAATGCCCAATGAGCCGTCAAATCACAACCCCCCTTTCCAGCTTTAGCAGTAAGCTGGACGGACGAAGCGGCAATATTTCACTGGGCCTGAATCCCCTTCTCCCTCGTCTGCTTGTTCAGAGAAAACCCCCTCTCGGCGATTGCATAGGGTTTTCTCATGGAGAACCAGGTACGAATTCTTCATCCATCCCCGATAAATCCAAGCCCCTTGGTCGCAGGTAATCCTAGGATGGCAACCGGTACCGTTGATGCATTTTTCTTCCTACTGAATCTAGTGTGTTTCATTTGCAGTGCCCAAAGTGCGAGTACCCTACAGGTTTTTGCACCCTCGGAGAGACGCCACACTTGTTCCTTCTCATCCTAACACAACATTTTGAAACGCGCACAGTATGTTCCTAGAATCCTCTTTTCTATCCGGGAGGGTGGGGTTTTTTTGAATATGCTGTGTTCTCATATTATTTTTCCTGCAGTGTATTATTTGCTCTGCCAGAACACATGTACTCAAGATGCTCGGCCTTGCCATAACTGAATACACTAGTTTAATGGTCACAGTGAAGACAAGCCATGGATATAAGTTCCGAGTTGGGTTCATGAACCAAGAAGATCGCTGCTTTTTTATGGCCGAACTTGGATAAACTTTCTCAAGTGTTACGGACTGAAAGTTGGCGCACGAATGTTGATGGAAATAGCAGAACCTGGTCTCATCTTCACTGCGATCTTCCACCCCGACGTCGTTCCAATTGTTCATCCATGTTAGTTTTGTATATGGTTCTTGCTTGTTGCCTCGATTACTTCTTAATCCACCTATTCGGTCTAACTAATCACAATTAAACTTTAGAAGTAGCAACGAATCTCTCACGAAGATGCTACTTCTAACTAATATTTTCTTATAATTGGTGGCACGTGTAGGTTTTTTCAGAGTTAAGTAGTCTGCTCGTTTGTTACTCTTTAATAACTCGGCTGTTACTAATGGCACTGAAGTTGACTGGATCGACATCCACAAGTTCCTACACTTTATTGATCGTCTTGAGGTCCTTGTGGGGCGTTTCAATGGTGGAAGGCCACGTGGGATATGTGTGCCACTGCTGCACTCGTTGAACAGGTCCAACTGTGTCGAGAAACTTATGGTACGAGCTATTTTCTGTTATATATGTTGTTCATAAACTATTGCTTATACACAGTTTTACAGCTGTGATCTTCTTGAAACAGGAACAACCGAGTTCTATTGTTCCTATACAGATGCCTGACCATGGTCGGGTCAGACTTGCGCTTGGTCACAACATGATGTTTATGTCGACCTACTCAATTCCCCTTGGAGGTGAAAAGATACTTATTCATGGGTGGTCTCAAATAATGAAGGCCCGTCCATCTTGGAGAATACGACAGAAGATTATGTTCATGCTTTTCCATGGCTCTAAAGCGAATATCCTATTTATTGACCACG
This sequence comes from Aegilops tauschii subsp. strangulata, assembly GCF_002575655.3. Classification (NCBI taxonomy): domain Eukaryota; kingdom Viridiplantae; phylum Streptophyta; class Magnoliopsida; order Poales; family Poaceae; genus Aegilops; species Aegilops tauschii. The sequence continues at coordinate 176,690,678 of NC_053039.3, forward strand.
TTGCGAGATGAAGCCGCTTTCAGAAGGTTGTGGATGCGCGGGGTGGCGCCTGGGCCTTGTCCTTGGGCTTGGCGGCCTCACCCTTGGTTAACTGTAGGCAATGTAGCACTGTTCGAGGCGTGCTTTGTACGGTTGAACCTGTATAAGTACTCATACTGCTTTCAGCTTTGGTTGTTAAGTGCCCCTGCTGGTTTCAGTTAAGGTTGTTAAGTACTCCTGCTGCTTTTACAGTCTGTCGTGTTTCTTCAGTCCTGTCTTCCTCCAGCCGCCAAAACCAAACCAGCGCCGGCGGGGCCGCCTGCTTCCGCCTCCCACGGCTGGCTGCGCCTCAGCGCACGCATCGCCGCCCCACCGTCTCCTAAATCGTTAACGCCGACGTCCTCCGCGCGCTTTGGTGCGCTCGCCGCGGCGCTGCCCTCTGGCGTTGTCAACATGGTCAACAAACAACAGGAATCGGCAGAAGTACGTGGAGAGGATGACAGTAGGGGCCCACCACGTCAGCGTATGGAAAAATAAAATGCTTCCTCCTAGTGTTTTCCTGACATCTGGGACCCACGACATTGTGAGCGTATATAGTCAATAGACAAGAGAATAGCACAAGATCGGCTGACACCTGGGACGTAGCTACTCGAGCAGTATTTTTTTGTTTGGTATTGTTAAGACGGAGCAGGGTTTGAACTGGGCTGTGGCCCGTCTAGCCCAGGCTTATATTTTATGTTCACCATGTGACCAACCCAACTATTTTTTCTTTGTGAAAATGAGCCCAGTTTATTTTTTCTGAAGAATATCCAATCCAGGCCTACTTAATTTTCTACGCCCTGATGGGCTGCAACTCTTTCAAGACGCCTGCAAATCTTGAAAGTAATATGAAATGGGTTGTAAATATAAAAACAGATGATAAATTGGCAATTACTTTATAATTTCTGATTTTTTTTCTTCACATTTTCAGATTCCTATTTCACTGGGCATTAACCTAATTTAAATATATCTTCAAAGTACTTTAAATCTGGCTCGACATTTAGGTATTAAAAATAGTTTGGAACCCACAGAAATATGCGAAATTGGCCCTAGCCAACCAAAAAAAACGACTGCAATAAAATGCATAAGAAGTTGCCATGAGCTATATATAAATTATTAAAAAAAAGAGGGAGTGGTCCGACTTGTGGGCCTATTTAGTTGACGCGTATGCAAGATTTTTTAGTTATTATATACGTCAATAAATGATTCTAGCAGACGTAACCATTGGATGTCAATCCAACGGCCGTCGTGTGTCTTCAATCTCTGATCTTCTTGCTCCAGCCGCCAAAGCAGCGCCGGCAGGACCGCCTACTCCCGCCTGCCGTGGCCGGCTGTGCTGCCGCGCAGGCCTCAGCGCCCCCTACTACTCCCACCGCTGGCCAGGGCATCCCTCTACTCACCCACACCCCCTGTTATTCTGCGGCGACGGCAGCCTCACACCGCAGCCGAACCGGTGAACCCTCGTACTCCTCTTCGCGCGGGCTTCCACTGCTGCGTCTTCCCCGGCTCCGCATCGTCCCCTTCCTAGGCCTCGCCGTCGTCCACCGCCGTGGTGCTCTCCGCGCGGCATGGTCAACGTGGTCAAGGAACGACTTCCATCGGAAGAGTACTGTACGTGGAGACGCTGACAGCTGGGTCCACGGCCACAGCCTAGTTTTTTTGTGATTTTCCAAGTAAGTCGCTTTGTCAGGCCTGTTGGGCTGCAAATCTTTCAAGACGAGGAGAGCTTTCATTCGGCTGGCCGAGAAAATGGCCCATCAGTAATGAGAAATGGGCTGTACATTTTTAAAACACATCAAACTGGCAATTAGTTTCAAATATCTTTTTTTCATTTCAAGATTTTAAATTACATTAATTTTTATGCGTGGAGAGTTTGTTGGATTTTATATTGATATACATTTATTTTAAGAACCAGTTTGAATGTGAGTCGAAATTTCGGGATTAAAAACAGTTCGGACCGCACCGAAATATGCAAAATGTCGTATAATTTTTTAACCGTGGCCACAATATGGGCTGTAATGCTAACAAAAAGAATATGGGCTCCAAAAAAACCTTCAGAATTAGCAAATGGGCTGTAAATTATTAGAAATAATGGCAGATGGGTTGTATGTTGTTTTCCACAGATTAGAGGCTTTCCTAAAAAAAAGGTTGACGCACAAGCACTGACTGTTGGATGTCCATCCAACGGCCGTCGTGCTTCTTCAATCTCTGCTCTTCCTGCTCCAGCCGCTCAAACAAGCGCCAGCGGGACTGCCTGCTCCCTCCTCCCCGCGGCCGGCTGTGCTGCCGCGCCGGCCTCACCACCCCACCGTACTCCCATCGCTGGCCTAGCCATCCCTCTACTCACCCACACCTGCTGTTATTCTCTGGCGACGGCAGACGAACCAGTAAACACTCATACAGTCGTACTCCCCTCCGCGTGGGAAAAAACTATCGAGTCTTCCCTATCTCCGTGTCGTCCCCTTCCTAGGCCTCGCCGTCGTCCACCGCCGTGGTGCTCTTGGCGCGGCGTGGTCAATGTGGTCAACAACCGACTTCCATCGGAAGAGTACTGTGCATGGAGACGCTGACAGCTGGGTCCACTGGCGCAGCAAGGAAGTGCCTCCTTATTACGCGCAAAATAATTATTCCTCCACCTGACAGCGGGGACCCACCGGACGAGCCACCGTATTTCGTGAAAAAAACGTTCCCCCCGCTGTCAGCTCGGACCCACCGGAAGTGCCTCCTTATTACGCACAAAAAAAATGAATACTCCCCTGGCTAGCTGGGACCCACCTTGGTGGGAGGCTGACTTGTGGGCCCACTAATTTGACGGGGACAAAGGGCTTTGTCAACTTAGTCAATAGCTCCAGTGACCGTACGATGTCCATCCAACGGCCGTAGTGCTTCTTCAACCTCTGGTCTTCTTGCCCCAGCCGCCTAAAGCAGCACCGGTCGTGTTGCATGCTTCTGCCTCCTGTGGCCGGCTGTGCTGTCGAAGAGACCTCACCGCACCCTACTATTCCCACCACTAGCCAGGACCTACGGCGACAGCAGCCTCACACCGCAGCCGAACCAGTGAACCCTCGTACTCCTCTCTGCGCGGGCTTCCACTGCCACGTCTTCCCCGGCTCCGCGTCGTCCCCTTCCTAGGCCTCGCCGTCGTGCACCGCCGTGGTGCTCTCCACGCGGCGTGGTCAACGTGGTCAAGGAACGAGTTCCATCGGAAGAGTACTGTACGTGGAGACGCTGACAGCTGGGTCCACGGCCACAGCCTAGGTTTTTGGTGATTTTCCAAGTAAGTCGCTTTGTCAGGCCTGTTGGGCTGCAAATCTTTCAAGACGAGGAGAGCTTTCATTCGGCTGGCCGAGAAAATGGCCCATCAGTAATGAGAAATGGGCTGTACATTTTTAAAACACATCAAACCGGCAATTAGTTTCAAATATCTTTTTTCATTTCAAGATTTTAAATTACATTAATTTTTATGCGTGGAGAGTTTGTTGGATTTTATATTGATATACATTTATTTTTAGAATCAGTTTGAATGTGAGTCGAAATTTCGGGATTAAAAACAGTTCGGACCGTACCGAAATATGCAAAATTTCGTATAATTTTTTAACCGTGGCCACAATATGGGCTGTAATGCTAGCAAAAAGAATATGGGCTCCAAAAAAACCTTTAGAATTAGCAAATGGGCTGTAAATTATTAGAAATAATGGCAGATGGGTTGTATGCTATTTTCCACAGATTTGAGGCTTTCCTAAAAAAAGGTTGACGCACAAGCACTGACTGTTGGATGTCCATCCAACGGCCGTCGTGCTTCTTCAATCTCTGCTCTTCCTGCTCCAGCCACTCAAATAAGCGCCGGCGGGACTGCCTGCTGCCTCCTCCCCGCGGCCGGCTGTGCTGCCGTGCAGGCCTCACCGCCCCACCGTACTCCCATTGCTGGCCTAGCCATCCCTCTACTCACCCACACCTGCTGTTATTCTCCGACGACGGCAGACGAACCAGTAAACACTCATACAGTCGTACTTTCCTCCGCGTGGGAAACAACTGCCGAGTCTTCCCTGCCTCCGTGTCGTCCCCTTCCTAGGCCTCGCCGTTGTCCACCGCCGTGGTGCTCTCGGCGCGGCGCGGTCAATGTGGTCAACAACCGACTTCCATCAGAAGAGTACTGTGCGTGGAGACGCTGAGAGCTGGGTCCACTGGCGCAGCAAGGAAGTGCCTCCTTATTACGCGCAAAATAATTATTCCTCCACCTGACAGCAGGGACCCACCGGACGGGCCACCGTATTTCGCGAAAAAATGTTTCCCCCTGACTGCTGGGACCCACCAGCTACACCTTCGCACGCAAGGAAGTGCGTCCGGGCAAAAAAAACAAAACGATTCGCCCCCCTGACTGCTGGGACCCACCAGCTACATCTTCGCACGCAAGGAAGTGCCTGACAGTCGGGACCCACCTGGTCGAAGCGTACGTAGCGTTGTCATTCTGGTCGCGAACGTGTACGTACATATATACTGGTGGATGTAGAGGCGCGCACGTGTCGTAGTAGAGGCGCGCATGTAGCATGTACGCGTACGTACAGCGGCCAGGGTGCAAGAAAGAAAATACGGCCACGTATGTGTACATACAGGCGGGGTCTCGAACGCCTACTCGCGCATACGTACGGCGAGGGCTCGTTGACATGGCTGGGTCGGAATGGAGAAACAGCGTCGTCGTCGTGTTCATGGGGAGGCAATGGAATGCGTCGTGTTCATGGGGAGGCAACGGAATGCGTCGTGTTCATCGGGAGGCAACGGAACGCGTGGGAGCCAACCGGCTGGGTCGGAACGGAATGCGTGGTCATGTTCATCGGGAGGGCTTGGACAGAACAGGCGATGGAAGCGAGGCGTGGCGTACCACAGAACGGAAGAAACAGCATTGTGTTTGACCGGCCACGTTCGAAACGGGATCCTGTTCATCGGGAGGGGTCTGGCGTACCGCAAAACGGACGAAACGGACCTCCTACGGTCGAAACAGGGGTCCTGTTGATCGGGAGGGGTGTGGCGTACCGCAAAACGGACGAAACGGACCTCCTACGGTCGAAACGGGGGTCCTCTTGATCGGGAGGGGTGTGGCGTACCGCAAAACGGACGAAACGGACCTCCTACGGTCGAAACGGGGGTCGTGTTCATCGGGAGGGGTGTGGCGTACCGCAAAACGGGACTCCACGGGATACTGTTCATCTCCACCGTCGACCTCCTCCAGCCTCCACGGGCTACCGTCGACCTCCTCCAGCCTCCACGGGCTCCTGTTCATCCAGCCTCCACCGCGCGCTACTCCACCGGCTACTGTTCAACCACCCCTCCACAGGCACCCCTCCACCGTCTACTGTTCATCCAGCCCTCCACCCACGGGGTCCTGTTCAACCACCCCTCCACGGGCACCCCTCCACCGTCTACTGTTCATCCAGCCCTCCACACCACGGGGTCCTGTTCATCCAGAGGCAACGCCACCGCTCACTGTTCATCCAACCCCCCCTGCAACGCTCACTGTTCATCCCAGAGGCAGCATCGATCGGCTTCAGTTAGCAGCAGTAGCGAAGGAATCGCTCGATCGGGTTCAGTTAATAGCCATGGATCGATCGCTCGGGGTTCAGTAATGCGTAGCCTACAGTGCAATCGCTCGGGTTCAGTTAGAGCCCAACGCCTCGCTCGGGTTCAGTTAGAGCCAACGCCTCGCCCACACGCGCGTACGTGTACGAGAGAAACGCGAATCGCTCGGCCCCCGACCTCCCACCATAACCGGGAACTCCCCGAAATTTTCCTCGCCCTCACTTCTACCACGGTTTTTTCAGTCATGGACGGCCCAAAGAATGTCATGCAGCTGCGTCTCCGGCCCGCCCAGGACGAAAAGCCCATTTTCTGTCATGATTTTCTGTCATAGAAGTAGGAGCCCACCACATCTATGATGATACCGGGTTTTGTCACAATTATCGTCATAGAAGTGTCATATGTATGACATAAAAAAATTCGTTCGGCCCAAAATGTCACGGATGTGTCTTTTTTTACTAGTGCGAGCTGGTGGCTCCTGAGTCCCGCAACGCTGCCACCGAGGCCGTGAAGAAGCAGGTGGGAGCTCTACTGGAGAAGTTCCTCTACATCCCCGACCCCGCGGCTACGGCGACCAGAGCAGGCGGCGAAGATGGTGGCAGCGTTGTTGATGACGGGCTCCCCAAGGCTGGTGACAGCGGCAACCAAGGCGATGGCGGTGCTTCCTCCTTGTTTGACCCTACAATATTTACCGTGCCACGTGGAGGCGTGAGAACTTCTGCTTAAACTTATGGGACATTATGTTTTTTAATAACTTTCTAGGACTCCGCGATTTCCTTTTCGTGCTTGATTTCCTTTCTGTTTGCCTTAGTGTTCTGCGTTGGTAGGGCCTGGCCCCGGGCATACCTCAACCGCCGTTGGGGCATCTGGATCACCAGGAAGAGACCAAGAGGCGAGGGGCTACGTGACCAATGAGGCCCCTGAGTCTCGGTGCTCAGGGGTCCCCCTTGACGTACGAACAACCCTCATGAAGGAAACGTGGGCATCGTGTGAGTCAATGCGGAGTCCCCATACCTTTCCTCGCTAGCTTTTCCTTGGGGGGTCGCGAGAAAACCAGGTGCGGGAGACCTGGTGAGGTGGCGTGCACCTGGCATGACCTGAGCGTAGCCCCCGTGCCCAGGCCCCTCGCGCGGCCCTCCCAGGGGAAAGCGGCACGGTGGGGCCAGAGAGCGAGCCTAGTGGCCCTCCTGAGGTTACCGCAGCCGCTAGGGTGCCCTCAGTTGTGTATTCACCAGCACGGAGGCATAGCTGCTCCTCGACCGTGTCGTCCGCCAGCGCGGAGCATGGGGCTTCCACTAGTGCGTGGGTGGGAGCTCCCATGGGGGGTAGACTCCAGGGCCTATACAACCCCGTCCTGACACGTGGCTAGCATGACAGGACTTGAGGAGGTGTATATAGGCACCCATGAGCCAGCTCGGGACTCACGAGGCCCTACCTCAAGGCGGGGTGCGCCTGAATTTTTGGTTCGGAACATTTGTAAGGGCCCTACGAGATGTTTAGGTTGCCTGCACCGAGTGAATCTCCGGAGGACATCACATTAGAAGGCCAAACACATGACCCCAGGAGGTGACTTGAATGGGGCCGACCCGCCAGGCAGAGCTCAGCCGTTGGGTTTATTGACGGTGCAGGGACGGACCCGAGCACAGACGCCGTGCCCAGTCTTCTCATGTAACAATCCTAAAGAAAGACAACCGGCGTGCGGCTCCCATGGCGGCGGGGCACCGGGTCGCGCGCCCTGACTCATCAACTTTCGATTAGCTCATGCGAGAACAAGGGACCAAGGACCACGGGAGGTGACGTACACGGGAGCTGGCCCGCGAGACCGAGCTCGGCCACTTGCGTTTAGCGACGCTGCAGGGACGGAACCAAGCACAGACGCTGTGCCAGTCCTTAATCATGAGGCGGTCGCGGGCGCGCTTGTGAGGGCGCACGACATTCATGGTGGCATAGCACCGGACATGCATGTGATAATATAAAGCAACTCATGAAACTGTAAGACTAGTTCTGATACATGCACAAAATGATACATGCTGCAGGGACGGACCCGTATAGCTTGAGGATAATGCAGCCCGAGGGGCGCCCTCAATTAAACAAACCAAAAAGTCACCTCGTATCGTTGTTGTAGAAGTGTTGGAGCAGCCGAAGATGCGTGCTGAAGAGGTCGCTCTTCACGAGTCGTCTAGCCCCTGAGCCTCGGGGGCTTCGGAGGTCCAGGAGGCTCGCGAGCGTCCGGCACCTCCTCCGGCAAGATTTCCTAGTGCCTGGCCTCGTGAGCCGCCAGGATGCCCTACATGTAGCGCTGGTGTGTGGCAGCCATGTTCAGCAGGCCGAACGGCATGCGGACACAGCTGCGGGGGCAGCCCCCACTCTGTCGAACGCGGGCGGCCAGAAGAGCTCCTTAGAAGCAGCCCGGTTGAGGCATGGGATGTTGACGCAGACGCGCATTTCGCCACCTATGTCAGGGCAGTAGCTGCAGTTAGTGATGCGGGGCAGCACTCGCCGCGCATGGCTCGCGCCTCCTGAAGCTCTTCGATTGCCTTGGTGATGAACTCCTGAGCGTCTGGCGCCTCGTGCCCTGCGCCCTGCTGATGGAAGCGCGCGTTGAAACATGCCTCCACATGGTGCCCGAACGTCTCCCTCGTGACGCCGGATAGGTCAGAGGCCCTCCAGATGAGAGCCCCCGTGCCCGTTTTTTTTTGAATATTTACTGTGAGGCAATGCCCCACAGCCCTTTATTGAGAATAACAACTATACAAACAGATGAAGTTACATGGACTAGATTACAAGACTAGTACTACCTACCTACCTACCTGAAGTTAGGTTAGGGAATTAATCCAAGCAGACAGCTTGGCCCTGGTTTCTACCTTAAGCCTATGAGCTAGAAGGGAAAGGTCATGTACAAAATTACATTTCCAAGCACCAAAGGTTGCATTCTCTCCTCTGAAAGTTCTTCCATTCCTGAGGATCCAAATATTCAAGGCTGCAGTGAGCATAACTTCGAAGAAGAAAGGATGCTTAAACCTGGATCTTGCATGCTGAATACATTGCTGCATATCAAGTCCCCTGGTCCAGTCAAGGGAGAGATAACTCCAAACTCTGCGGCTGAAGTTGCAATTGAAAAACAAGTGCAACCTATCCTCATAGACATATTCATTACAAATAATAGAAAGATTGTCATCCAGAGGAGATCTCCAATGCCTGCGTATCAACAAGTCCTTGGTGTTGAGTCTATCAAAGAATAACAACCAACCAAAAACTTTGATCTTCATGGTGCACCTGCTATCCCACAACCATTTGCATGGTAGAATTGTGGGCAAATGGGAGTGCATGAGCGTGTAAAAACTCATGGCAGTGTAACAACTAGATTTTCCAGGATAGATCCAAACATCTGGTAAGGTAAGGTCTTTGTTTAAATCCAGGATCCAAGCCTCCAGAACTTGCAACTCCAATGCAGCCTCATGTGACAATGGCAGGAAAAACATTGAGTAGATATCCTGAGAAATGAGGAATTCATGCATAGAGACTATCATTGTTAACAAAGGAAAAAAGCCTGGGTAGTCTCCAATAAAAGGTCTGGAAGAGCCACCAATGAGCCAAGCATCAGACAAAAAAGGGTAGAGTCTCCCATATTGATGTGCACTGAGGCAATGGCAGTATATGCATCAGAAAGCTTGAGAATATCTCTCCACCAAAAGGAACCAACTGGAGTTGTAGCATGTGGGAGACCATCAGCATAATAGCTATTCCAGATCAGGGTCACCCAGGGGATATCAGCCTTATTAAAAATTTGTGGAGATGCTTGAGAAGGAGGCCCTTGTTTTGAATGTGCAAGTTGAAAACTCCAAGTCCTCCTTTGTCCTTTGGCCTAGAAACCAAGTCCCAAGAAGCCAGGGATTGCTTTGGGGCATCACTGCTTCCTCGCCACAGGCAATGCCTAAAGATTTTGTCTAGCTGCTTAATAATGTCAGGTGGTAGTTGCAGACCGCAGAGGAAGTAGATTGGCATAGATGTCAAAACAGAAGTTAACAGTTGTAGCCGGGAGCCTTGATTTAACATGCAGGAACTTGCAGTCAATCTCCTTTCCAAAGCATCAACTAAGGGCATGAAATCCACAGTCCTTGGCCAGGTAGTTCCAGGTGGCAATCTCAGATAGGTGAATGGAAGTTGTCCAATTTTACAGCCCAGCAAAGCAGCTAACCTGGTGGCCTCCTCCTCCTCTATGTTTAAGGGAATCATGGAGAACTTTGCAAAATTAACCTTAAGCCCAGTGGATTGCTGAAATGTCAGCAACATATTTTTAAGGGCAACCAATTCCTCCTCTCTAGCAGACAAAAATATGGTAGTATCATCAGCATATTGTATTATAGGAAAATCCTGATCATGCGAAGGGATTGGGAGGGTTAAGGTTCAATGGGAGAACATTTGATTAACCACTAACTGCAAAAGGTCTGCAGCAATGACAAAGAGGAGGGGTGAGAGAGGATCACCCTATTTGACCCCACATTTGCACTTGAACTGTTTACCAGGTATGCCATTGAGCAAAATAGAAGAGGATCCTGATGAAAGGATATCTTTAACCCAGCCAATCCATTTATCATCAAAACCCTTATGTTTGAGCATTTGCAAAATAACGTCATGTTCCACAGTATCAAAGGCCTTGGCAAAATCCAGTTTCAGAATTATGATAGGTCCCTTTGACTGTTTGCATTGATGTATATATTCGAAAGCCCAAGCTAAACAGTCCTGGATTGATCTGCTCTTCAGAAACCCATATTGATTTTTATGAATACAATTCGAAATCAGTTTTTGCAGCCTGTTGGCAAACAACTTGGTGAGAAATTTCAAACAAGTGTTAGTCAAAGAAATAGGCCTGAAATCATTTGGTCCCTCGGGAGAGAGCATCTTGGGTATGAGAGTGATGAGAGAGCCATTGATATTTTCCAAAGACAATTTCCCTTCATAAAAGTCTTGAATGAGACGCAAAAAATCCTTCTCAATTATAGACCAACAACGTTTAACGAACATTCCATTGAAGCCATCTGGGCCTGGTGCCCGATCAGGTGGCATTTCCTGTAGGACCTTCTTAATTTCAGCATCAGAGAAGGGCAGAGACAACTCTTCCAGACCAGGGACAGGCTGGATGAGGTTTGTCAAGTCATAGCCCATTGAGATACCCTAGGCCTGGCCCATTCTGTTTTTAAAAGAGGCCCAAAGAATTCCCGCCATTTGGTCATGATCAGATACCGGCGCAGTCATCCCCGGGGTTTTCAATCTGGCTATGGAGTTCTTTTTCATGCGTTTAGAAGACATGGCATGGAAGAATTTGGAGTTCTCCTCTCCCACCATTATGTATCGAATCGTGCACCGCTGCTTCCAATAGATATAATGCATTTTCAACAGACGCTCATAGTGCAACTTGACAATTCTCCTAAAATTAAACTCTGTCCTCACAAGCGGTCTGGCCTCCTCCAAATGATCAAAAAAGAGAATAACCTTGCTGCAGTCAAGAGTTAATTTCTTGAGGTAAGAAAGTTTCTTACTCCAAGCCCTCAAGTCATACCTGAGCTGTTTAAATTTTCCAGTTAAAACGGCCGAAGCAGAGAGATCAGTAAAGACCGGAGCCTCCCAAAATCTATGAACACATTCCATAAAACCTGGCATATCCACCCAGAAGTTTTCAAATCAGAATATTTTAGATTTAGGAATGTTTGTGTCAATGGAAACAACACATGGCACATGATCCGAGGCAGTTTTAGCCAGTGGAAAAACCACGGTGTTAGGGTAATGAGATATCCAGTCCAAGGTTGTGAACAACCAATCGAGCTGTTCAAGGAGCGGTATTTGCTGCATGTTGGACCAGGTGAAGCTCCTTCCCTTTATCGGCAATTCCAAGAGATCAAGGTGCCCGATCACCTCATTAAAAAGGAAGATGTCATTTATATCGCCTCATGGTTGATTTCTGTTATCCAAAGAATGAATAAAATTGAATTCACCAATGAGCATCCAATTTTCCTCAGGAGGGATGGTTAGGTGGTACAACTAGCTAAAAAAATCATCTCTAGGTTGGACCTCGCATGGTCCATAGACCGAAACTAAAGTCCACTTCTCCAAATTATGAACAGACTTAAAGGAAACAACCACACTGAAACGCCGAAGAGCTGACCCTCAAAATCAGAGTAATTCCAAATGATCAAGATTCCACCAGATGCACCCACAGAAGGAGAAAAGGCAATCTGGTCAAAGCATCTAGGGCAGAACGACCTAATCATTCTGATGTCAAACTGCTCACATTTGGTTTCCTGCAGACAAATTATGGAGCAGTGACTCTCCTCAATCTCATCTCGAACATGACGTTGTCTAGCCTCCAAATTCAAGCCACGCACATTCCAACACAATACATTCCAGTTAAGAAATATTGTAGTCCCCATAAATAACTAAAATTAAAAGATAATAACCAACTGGGCTGCTTAACAGCACAGTAGAACTTCCAGCATAGATGCACACATCAGGTTCAGAGAAATTCAGATATTCAGTCCTACAAAATAACATAAAAGAAAAATGACAAAGAACCCAACAGGTCCAGTGCCCCAAGGATGCACGGTGTGGTTCACTCCTCATTGGAACCATCATCTTGTGGAGCGCTTTGAGGAGGAGACATAAGCTTCTCCACTGTCAATTCTTCCGGGGCAATGCCAAGTGCAGAGCCAAATGCCTGCATGGTAGCAATCGGTGTCAGGGGTGGCAGAGGAATATCCTGTCTTGGAGCATAATCAAACATGAGCTTCTTGGCCTTGGGGCATCAGGGAAGGGCCGGCTTGATTTAGATTGCAGATGTGGGTTTCATACCAGTCCTCTTGGCGCAGCTGTGAGTCATCCGTCTGACAGAAAAGTCCAGATTCTCTTCACAAGAGTGACAGCACGCTTGGGACGACGAGGTTGCCTCGGCCTCTTCCCCAGGGGAGAGGGGGTGACAGAGGTAAACTGAAAATCTTCACGCGGTTGATCATGCAACTGGAAGTCAAAACTCTGGGTGTCGTCGGGCAGGTCCTGCGTATGTTCTTCGGGCTGTGAGTCCAAGCCCAGCGTGTCATGAGGTAGCTCCTGGAGCACAATAGAGGAGCGCGGCTGCTTAAAGAGATCCATGGACGGCCATTGTTGCTCCAAGAGTGAATCAAACTTGATAGGCACTGGCGGCAGAGGAAGTCCTGGCAGAGAGGTGGGTATGTTCATGATTGTAAACTCAGGCAGCAGTGACTTGAAAGATCTTTCCCAAATCATGACATGGGGAAGCACTGGTCCATAGAAAACTCGAACAATTCCCAAGTTAATGGGGTCCAAGGGTCCAACTGGATGTAGATTGATCATCAGTTGCTGCACCTCTTCCATGTCGGCATCATCATCCGAGTCCATAGATGGATTAAGTATCATGGAGTTCTGATCCTGTGCAATTGGGTCTTGCACAGGAACGGGATCAGGCTGATGAGCTGGTTCTTCCTAGGCCCCCCAACCAGCATCATTGTTCATGTTCTATGCCCAGCCATTTGCTACATTGTGCCCTTCATCATGTCAAGTGGGCACGACGTTCCATCCCAAAGCAGGGTAGGGTGGCATAGCCCAGAATGGCTGAGGAGGAGGATTTGCCCCTGGCATCGGGTGTGGGTTGCCATCAAGGGACATGGGGTCCTCATCTGCTGGAATCATAGCTTCTGCAAAGTCATCATCAAGAATGTAGCAACCCGCTGTCCAAGATACGATTGCTCCTCCCCAATTAGCAAACTCACGAAGCGCAACTGAGTGTGGAACCAGAGCATTGTCAGGAAAAGACGCGTGGACCAAGGACCTGACCTTGCACATGTCTGTACTATTCCAATAGTGAAACTGACCGAAGAGGCAAGGGAAGCAGAGTAAATTCCCTTCTGTGCTCGATTTCCAAAACCCGGCGATGGGACTTTGGGCACCCAAAGGGATATGTCAGGAGCGTGGCCAGTGCAATCTTTTTTAATGTGACTAGAATGAAAACAATTCCTACACCGGACCGGGTTGATGCAGGTCTCTGACTTGTGGCGCATACCCAAACAATTCTGACAATGCCAGTAACTTGCGGCTAAATCTTCAATCATCTCATCAAAACTTTGCAAATCACTTACTATATCTTTTGGAGAGGGAAACTGAATCGCCGGTGAAGATGGGCTGTCCACCTCATCATCCAAAATACAAATGGGCTGAGAACTAGAGCCCAAGGCCGTGTCAGAGCCCAAAGTAATAGCGGAAGGCAATTGGGGTGAATCCAAACTTTCCGTTGCAGGGAACAACAGCCCGCCAGAAAATCCGGACGTGATGCGTGCATGGGATAAACCCTGCGGAGATAGCGGTAACGAACCAAATTGGATCGCTGGTGTCGCCGTCGGAGAAGATGCCGGCGCCGGAGGAGAGACAACCTCACGTTCAAAAACTTCATATCCTGCTTCCCGGACTGTGGCCACCTCATCGGCCGTTGGTCCATCATTATAACCTTTCCGGGCAGGGTATTGCATGAATGTAGCAAACTTAATATGATTATGAGGATGAGATCTAGCTGGACGGGAACATAGAGAAGATTTAGTTCGATCTTGTTTCATTGCATCCAAACCAAGACGAGCTCTCCTCTTGGAGGGGCTTACCAACGTCCACTCTTGATTGCATTCAGATTACCATAACCTAAACTCTTATTCCCAATCCGGGCAACCATGGCCCCAGAGATGAAAGAAGCATTTGAATTGAGGGCAAACAAAGCTTCGTTGATGCAAAATAAAGAACCCCACCTCTTTGCATGACACATTGAACGAGAAAACTCCAATGTTGAGGAAAGATACCTTAAGTTGAGAACAATAGCCTCCAATAGCAGATTCAAGCGCCAGGCCAACATTCTCCTTGTCCAGAAGGAAAGGATGCCTTGCAAATGAGACAACCGTGGTGAAATGGCCCGTGTCCTTCGTGGGGTGCACTCAGCTGTTGAAGGGGTGTTGGATCTCTTGTGACAACTTCATCCCTGGGGAGAAATCTAGCCCCATGGAGATTGCTGCATGGACCGCCTTGAAGAAGAAAATAACCAGTAGACAGAGGGAGAGACGCCGGAGAGGATGAGCCGCTCAGATGGAAAAACCATGCTGAGATGTGGAGATCGCCGGTGGTGGTGGGTGGCTAGGGTTAGGGAGGCGGTGGGGAGGTGGGAGGCGTCATTCTCGCCCCCGAGCCCATCCTGAGAGGGGCGCCAGGAGCGCCTTCCTATGCGAGAGGGGAGGGTGCCCCAGCAGTGGGTGCGGGGCTTGAGGCACGATCGTCGGACTCCCCAGCCTCCCGAGGACCTCCGCGGAGGATCTGCTTCTTCTTGGGGACGGACTCAAGAGGACGGATGGCACCCTCGTCATCTGAGTTCTCGACCACTGCGGCCTGGTAGGTGTGCTCAAGGGAGCACACTGGATGCTTCTCGTTGCAGGCGACCGTGATGATGCCGCTGCTTCCTGGCATCTTGAGGACATTGCACCCGTGGTGAGTCACTGCCATGAACTTGGTGAGGGCCGGATACCCGAGGATGGCATTGTGCGGGAGGCGAATGTGGACTACGTCGAAGTCGATGAGCTCGGTGCGGTAGTTGTCACGCTTGCCGAAGGTGACAGGGAGATGAATCTGTACAAGGGGGACGGTGGAGCAGTCGATCACCCCTGAGAAGGGCTTGGTGGGGAGGAGCTGGTCATACGGCACCTGGAGCCTCTAGGACGTCTCAGCAGAGAGGACGTTGAGTCCCGCGCCACCGTTGATGAGTGTCTTGGTGACGAGGACGTTGTTGATGGTCGGCAAGCAGAGCATCGGGAGTGCGCCAGCGGTGGCTGAACACTTGAGCTGATCCGTAGAGTCGAAGGTGATGGCGTACTTGGACCACCTGAGGGGACGCGCCGCCTCGAGCTTGGGAAGGGCCGCGTTCACCTAACAAGTGAATTGCTTGAAGATGCGATGGGAGGCGGGGGGCTGAGCGCCACCTAGGATGCAGGCAATGGCGCGAGGCCCTTGGAAGCCCCCGGCCCCATCATCTTGGCGGTGGTCGTCGTTCCTCCTTGGGGGTGGTAGCAGTGGAGGAAGGCTGGTGTTGCCCTGAGGACGTTCCTCAGGAGGCTGGTCCATCCAGGGGCCGTCGTGAGGCTGGCCCTGCCAGTGGTCCTCACATAGTTGATCGTGCCAGTCCTGGCAGGGGTCACGGTTGTCCCAGCGGCCTCCCCCATGGCCTCCTCGGCGGCCATAGTCACAGTCGTTTGTGCTGTGGTTGTGGACGTTGTGGAAGATGCAGAACAGGCGGCTGCCCTTGGAGGACTCAGCGTGGTCGCAACCGTGCTTCATCTCGGGTTCTGCCGCAAGCACAGCCGGGCGCTTGTGCTTCACGTCCTTAGCCTTGGCCTTCTTGTCTTCAGGATCGGCCTCCGAGAGCTCCAGGAGGGAGAGGCGACCTTCCACTACCCTCGCGCATCTGGTTTCCATGTTGAACATCTCAAAAGTTGAGCACATGTCTTCGTGTATGGCGAGCTCTTCCTTCATCTTGACATCTCGGACACCATCGGTGAACGCTAAAATGATGGCCTCGTCTGACACCTTAGGGATCTTGAGGCGAACGTTGGTGAAGCATTGTATGTATTTGTGTAAGGTTTCTCCCGGCTGCTGCTTGATGTGCTGCATGTCGCCTGCAGCAGGGGCACGGTCGCGGGTGCCCTGGAAGTTGGCGATGATTTGTCATGGGAGGTGACCGATCCCTGTCGTGGATTTGTCATGGCAGATACCCTGGTGAAAGGACTTCAGTGTGTATCCATCGCAACTAGGTTAGCTTGAAGGGGTTGAACGGGACAAAGGACACAAGGAGTTTACCCAGGTTCGGCCCCTCTCCACGAGGAAAAAGCCTACGTCCTGCTTCTAGTTGTATTGCTTCAGTTTCGATTACAAAGGAGCGAATATGCTTGACCTAGTTCTCGATTACTTGTTTCTTGAGTTAACCCGCCGCTAGGTCTCACCTTTAAATACACAGGTAGAGACCTGGCGGCTTACAGAGTCCCAGCCTGCTCACACAACGTGAGCGGCTCGGTTTCTAACTAGCCATGCCTTGCAGAGCAAGTCTTCCTATGGTGGTTCACAAGCCCAGGCCTTGGTCCCTTACCAGGCTTGCCTCCTAAGAGTCGTCGTCTTCATACCTCTGCATGGGCCTCCTTGGACTTTCTTCATGTTAAGCCGCCAATGGGGTAACCCGGCCCCTCCTGGGCGGGTCACACCTCGAAGTTATATCTCCAACATTAGGCCCCAGGTTGATTTGAACTTCTTCATGTCAATCTCCACTATTTAACTTAGCAAAAATGTATCTTTGCCGATTCTTCACCAGCCCGCTATAACCTGCCATGACATCATGTGCATTAATTCCGCACAAGGCCCAGAATATCTCAATGGATCCTTATATTAATGAGCATTCCGAGAATCGAGGCACCTACGTTGTTAACATAATCATTTTATCTCCTCGTTTTCCACACATGCGATCTTTCACCTCCTTAGAAATAGGGACAGAGGGCCCTCTTCTTCACTTTTTACCCATGCCTCTTCCACTTCGTCTCCTTCCTTGCGATGCCGCTTGACAGAGGCGAGGGTGTCCCGATCTTTCGATGAGATGATAACTATCGATTTGGTGGAGACGACTTTAACGATCCGACTACAAACGTGCACGATGTTGCGCCTTAGCAATCGCTAAACCAAATCCGAGAGGTTATTGACCATGCCGGAGCACGATCAACCGGACCACGAAGGTCTATTCCTGCAAGCAATCGAAGAACAAGCAAGCATATGATAATGCAATCTGAATATTGCGAATATATATGAAGTATTGATAAAGGTGGGGATCCGAAAGGGGTCTTGGTCTGGTCGTTGGACACAAACGAAGTACATGAAGGTTCAATGGCTAACCTTTAACTAAACAAATCCCAAGGAAAAAGCTACTAGATGGATCTACTTATATAGGAGCAAGGGGTGGCGGCCAAGGAGGTGGGAGGACGTCCCAAGGCATCCTAAAACCAACCCTAGGTTGTACAAGGCTCATGGGCCCAAGTGGAGGTGATGCAACACCTTTGGACTTTAGTTTGACTCGGATTCTGCTGCAACGTCAGATTGTTTCATCCATAACTCGACGCACCGGAAGAATTTGAAGTTGAATCCAATTGTGTAGCAAAGTGCACGGAATATACTTTCCAATAAAAGAAGAATCACCCAATTCGGAGTCCGTATGAAAGAGTTATTGGCGTTTTGAGTCAGGTATGTGTGTGCAGTCCGAATCTAAATCCAGAACGTGAGAGACTTGGACTCTAACTTCTCTTGGCCCAAAAGTGACGTGAGAGGACTTTTTGAACATCACATAAACTTCTTTTTTTCCCTTATCTTCATATGTGGATTGTACAAATGTTCCATACACCTGCAATTAGACATGGCACAAAAGTCTGTGAAGTATTTTTGTCCTGAATGACATAAATAAATTATTGCATAGTTTGCATTAGAAATCACCTCACAAATATACATGTGTGCAATATTTTTGGTCGTATCCAAGGTAGTCATGTCCTCATCATCCTCGGCGTTGCTTAATCTGAAATGTGGCTAACAAAAAAGACAAGGTGTACATGTTGTATATTGATATGTCATCCATTTTACTTCCCTTGATTTTTGCACATATGACACATGTATACATGAGTAACTTTCATAGTTCATAAAATATAAATCCAAAATATTATCGCAAAAGTAGAAGACATGAAAATATTGCAACTCAGTTTGCACATATAAGTGAAGCTCTTATTCATATCAAAAGATTGACAATGTTCATCATTAAACCATCCTAACATTGGTGAATAAACATTACTTGCATCAAATTTACATGGTACAACATGCTTAAATAAGCAAACATGCCATAAGTCATTGATCACAGAATCATCACCAAGATTAGAGGTCATATCAAAATGATTAAACATTGGTTCTTTTGCATCAACAGTTAATTCAATGGGTGCACTCAAAATTGTTGGTATTTCAGTTGTTTGATCACATGACGCATTCATGACAATAACACAATTCTCTAAAATAGGTGGTGTGCCAAAATCAATAGGTAACTCAACACATGATGTATTCAAGTTAACTAGGCATGCATCATTCTCATGTGAAAGTGGAAAATCTGTAACTTTTTCATTACCTCTTATGATCAACTCAGATGATGTAGGCACTCTCGGTGGTGATGTGTCACATGGTGGAGATGATGTAGTCCTCGCAACAACGGGTGTGGTTGTCATAGTATGCCTAGTAGTTGAAGAAGCATCTGTATAAACACTTGGAATGTGCACCGTGTGCTTGTTCTCCTTGTGGGCAACACGTCGTTTTATTTCCTGTTCAGCTTTGCAAGCAAGACGAAACAAATGATCTATAGGATAACACTCTTCATGAATTAGTATCTCTTGAATATCACGGTTTAATACTCCCCAAAATCTATCCATGAAATCTTCTTCACTTTCTTCCAAAAATGAGTGCAACAATGTAGTTTGTAAATCATCATAATATTTTGTTACCGTGTCAGTGCCTTGTTTTAAATGTCGTAACTTTTTAATCATGCCACGAGTATAATAAACTTCGACGAATCTATCTCTCATGACAAGTTTTAAATCACCCCATGTAGTAGGTATAAAATCAGGGTTTAACCGACAATATTCACTCCACCAAACTAAAGCAAAGGTACTGAAAGTACTAATAGCAGCTTGAAATTTTTCATGCTCATCAAAATTATGGGAAGCAAACATAGCGTTTATTTGGTACTCCGATTCAATACATAAATCAGGCCGAAAAAGACCAGTAAATGGTGGCATGGAAACATTACCCTGATTATGTGCATTCTGATGTTGCTGCTCCTCTTGTGACGGTTGTTGTGTTTTATTTGGTGATGGCAAATCTCCCATGATCGAAGAAGCCCAAGAATTAACAACTCCGGAACCTGCCATAGTCAGTAGAAACCAAGAAACGAAGTCCAAAAATAATATTCCTATGAACTACTAGGATATGGTGGTAAAACACTCACAGTATAGCAAATATCAATATCTTACAAGTTCTTACCATGAAACAGGTGGTGACAGGCAACCAGCAGTGTCAAATAACTCCAAAGATTGAGTAAAGCGATTGCCAGGGGAACATACATATACACGGTGTAGAAATATGTGGAGCTTGGAAGGCTTGAATATATGGTAGCAAAAGTTTAGCAATAATCAATTCAGAGATGCAATGTTGAATAAACACTCAACGCTTCGGTACTGTGCTTGTCCTAGGCTAGATCGGTACTAGAGACGCGAGCCTAGAACACTAATGAGGTCACGGTGTAGCACAACTAGCATCAATAAAGGATATGAACTATCTCTGGATAGCAAGATAAAAATGAAGATCACAATAGCAGTAAAGATAATGTTGTGAAACAAGTGCCAAGCAGGATATACCAATAACATTCTCTCAAACTTTTCTCTGGAAAAGTTTGTGCCAATTTTCTGATAATTTTTTTCAAGACACGCACTGACTCAAGCTTTCAATGCAAAAAGAATCACTCAATTCCGAGTTGATATGAGTTGTCAAAAAATTCTAAAACTGGCCTGAAAAACTAGAACAAGCTGTGTTGCGAACTTCGGAGGGCGAAAAGATCTATTTATAAGCCGATTTTGAGGTGCCAAATATTTAACTATCCTCTACAACTATTTAGATGCGGCTCGTTGCTAGCTTTCATTTGAGTACTCGCGGAGCCAAAACGGACTTCGTATGAGGAAGTTATGCCTATTTTACTGAACAGTGGAGAAAACAGATTCCAATCCGAATTCAACTACGAGATTGAGTGTAGATAGAGCCGAATTTTGTTTTTTTTTCTTCTCTCTTTGTTTCCTCACACTTTTTTTCTTTCTCTCCTTTTTTTCTCTGACTTTTTTTTAACTTTTTTTCTCTCTTTTTTTCTCTCTGCCTTTTTTTCTCTCTCCCTCTTTTCAAGACAAACTAGATAAGATGCAGATTGGATCAAGCGAAGATGTGAACGACCTCAACTATGTTTGTGACAATGAACGGTGGGTAGCACGTGGTGGAAATTGATGGATGGGGTGGTGGACAGCGGGAGGGATAAGGATGCAGCGGCGAGGTGACTAATGTGAACAGAACTCGAAACTCTAGACGAACTAGACACTAAGACCAGCAACTCGACACGACGATCCAACCGATAATTCAATAATGCCAACAATGAAAAGAAAAATTGCAAAGGCTCAGACTGGTTCGGACAAAGGATGAATAGATCAAAATTTTTTTGTGGCTTTTTCTTGGACAATACGTAAGAAAATAAATCTAATCTAGGGAAAACTGTAAATTCTCACCGAGCAACCTGAAAATTGGTACCACTTGATAGAGGCAAGGGTGTCCCGATCTTTCGATGAGATGATAACTATCGATGTGGTGGAGAAGACTATGACGATATGACTACAAATGTGCACGACATTGCGCCTTAGCAATCGCTAAACCAACTCCGAGAGGTTATTGACCACGCCGGAGCACGATCAACCTGACCACGAAGGTCTATTCCTGCAAGCAATCGTAGAACATGCAAGAATATGATAATGCAATCTCAATATTGTGAATATAGATTAAGTATTGATAAAGGTGGGGATCCTAAAGCTGTCTTGGTTTGGTCGTTGGATAGAAACAAAGTACACGAAGTTGCAATGGCTAGCCTTTAACTAAACAAATCCCAAGGGAAAAGCTACTACATGGATCTACTTATATAGGAGCAAGGGGTGGCAGCTAAGGAGGTGGGAGGACATCCCAAGGCATCCTCAAACCAACCCTATGTCGCACAAGGCTCATGGTCCCAAGTGGAGGTGATGCAACACCTTTGGACTTGTAGTTTGACTCGGATTCTGCTGTAACGTCAGATTGTTTCGTCCATAACTCAACGCTACGGAACAATTTAAGGTGAATCCAACCTTAGTGAAATTTAAGGTGAAACCAACCCTATGTGAATCCAACGTCAGATTGTACGTGGGTGACACATGTCGCTAGGATGAGAAGGGTCAGAGGCACGTTCGTCCATTTTCCTCGGACGAGCGGTTTTTCACCTCGGCTATATATACCCCTCACCCTCCTCAGACCGCATTTACCGCGCTCGACCTCAGTCCCCTCGCTCGAGCTCTCTGACCTAGTGCCGCCGCTACTTCCATTGTCACCGGTGAGGAAGAGCTTCGCTGCCTCGACCTCGTCGCTGTCGTACTCACACCGGCCGCAGAAATCTTTACTCCGCCGCCGCCGTAGCTCTCTTCCGCCACTAAGTTAGGGCGTGGATGATCTGAACGGACGAACTTCTCAACTTCCACTCCCTGTTCGTCGTGTTCTTCGTCAAGGGTAAATAAAATCTATTTTTACTGCCCTTGTTGATTCTAATGATTTCCACAAAATCTTCAAAAGGTGTTTATTCTTCAACTTACACACTCTTAAACACCACACATGCATCTGTTCTTGATTTGTTTATCTAAGCAACGTTTTTCTTCAAGATTCCTCAATTGTGTGGATTTTCAATCTATACAACTATGGATCCTAACTCAAAGACCGCTTAGTGAAATTCCTCAAGACATTCCTGCTCAAAACTTGTTTCTTTTGAAAAACTTCTAAGAACGCATATGACCTGTCCAAATTCTTCGCACCTATACTCTGTTCACAGGTACACATGTCCGCTGCCGAATCTCTAGGTTCTCATCAACTTAACTCATTTGCAGCGTTCCTCGAAGACAAATTGCATACCTCGTTAGAAAATTCCATTGTTCAAAATCCTCAGCTGAAGAAAATGGCTGATGGCAAGAAACCTCAGAAGGGTGGAAAGAGACTAGAAGTAAATACTGCTTTTGAGATACCTGATGATATCTATGCAGAGTACTGTACTCCTGATGAAGCCAAACATGGCAAGGAGAATAAGAATCAGCACAAGGTGCGCATTCAGAGGATAGAAAGGAGATGGGCACGGGAATGGAGGGAGTACAGATATGTTACTCCAAAATACATGAAGAAATTCGCTTTACACCCTCCTTGCCCAAGACCTCCATTGGCACCTGGCAATGAATCTGATCCCACTAGCCTCAAGCGTGGTGAGGACTATCCTGATGAATGGGCCAAATGGCAAGCCATGTTGGCCAAAATGGCCAAAGAAGGAGTGAGGAAATTCAATGAAGATTCTGCTGCTACCACTTCTGAGCCCTCTGCTAGCAAGCCCAAGAAGGCTATTCCCAATAAGCCTACGCACAAGCCCAGTTCCTCAGCAATGCCCTCATGGCCAAGCTCATCAAAGCCCTCACGGCATATTCCTCAAGCAGCTCCAGTTCCCACTGTTACAAAACCTTCAGCTGCTGCCGCAAAGTCTTCGGCACCTGCACATATAGCCTCTTGCCAAAGGACCACTGGTATCTCTATTGCTTCAGGAGCATCTGCAAGTTCTTCAGCTCCTCCTCAGTCCTCAATGGACCCGACTTTGCTGAAGACAAAGGCCACTGCTAGACGACGCACAAGGCCAAGTCCTCATAAGAAGCAGGTTGCTTTCCATGTGCAGAAATCATCATAGACAGACAGCAAAGGGCCACTAGAGCGAAAGGCAGCAATGTGCCTCTTCTGCTGGATCCCAAGTTGATTCTCGACTTCATTGATCTCTGGCACAAGGACCCCAACACTCCTATGCCTGATTTCAATCTCACACCTGGCCAAAGTCACATGTTGACAACCTTCATAGGCAAAGAAAAATGGATGTTTGAAAAGGCCGGGAACTGAAGAAAGCTCAGTACAAGAAGGAGCGTTTTTTAAAGAAGCATGTTGTCAAAATGACAACTCATGAACTTGTGGCCATGCAAGCTGAGATCAAAGCACTCAGTGCTGAATTTGACGCATACCGTGAAGATTGGCTAGGGGCCAAGGTCTCATTCATCAGAATGGCGGAGGGATTCACTTCAAATGTTGCTGCTCAGGCTGAAGCATCTGCTCAACCTACTGAAGAACATGCAAGCAGAGCTGATGAAAATCAGGCTGTTGATGATTCTGAAAATAGCAGGGCTGATAAAGAAATTCCAGCCGCTGAAGAAACTACCAGGGCAACCTCTACTGTTGCGCCTGAAGATCAAGCCAGGGCAGTTGAAGCATCTGCTACTGCGCCTGAAGAAACTGGACAAGCCAGGGCAACTGCATCAGTTGCGCCTGAAGAAACTGCACCAATTTCCACTGCCCCTCCTGCACAAACGACAAGTCCTACACTTCCTTCTACATCAGAAGTGAAGAAAACCAAAGCTGCGGAGTGAGCAGGTGTGAATAAAAGGAAAGCATGAGTCTTCAACTCCGAAGAAAGTGAAGACTTTGACGAGCTCCTATGCAAATCCCATAGATGTTGTTCCTCTATAAAGCATGCCATCAAAGGAGATTGTTCCCTTTGATGAGGATTATATGATTCCAAGTGAATCTGATGAAGAAGATCCTTCTGCTGCTACGTCAGAGCAGATTGATGAAGAAATTGAAGTGGATAATGTCACTTCAACTCCACTGGTATCATCGTCCATGCCTCAGTTCACTACTAAAGAGGTCGGCGTTGAAGAAATAGATGATGAAGAAGAAGATGTGGATATTGGGTGTACAACGCCAATTCTGAATGATGACTACTGGGTAAGTCATCACCCCAATTCACCACTCTACACCCCTCTACAACAGATTCCTCAGTCCCCGGTTCAAACTTAAGAAATTCATACGGGCTCCTGAAGAACATCAAGCTTCTCTTCTCACTATTCCTGAAGAAGTTCCAGCCACTAGAGCTGATGATAATGTTGCTGAAGAAATGGGGACCCAGGCTGCTGCTGATGACATTGCTCCTACAATTCCTCAACTGCGGTTCCAGAGTCTGTGATTCAAGAAGTTGTGGTGACTTCGACTGCTAATCCTCATCCCAAGCCACAGAATCCTCACTCCAAGAAGCAGAAGTTCAAGGCTGAAGACTTCTTCGATGAGCACATTTTCTTCACTTACTACAATCCTTATGACTCTGCTCGTCTTCGACACAAGTGTTTTTGGACTGCTAGCCAGATGAACTTCTATTCCTCGTTGCTGTTTGATAATGACAAGATCTTTGACCATGAGAAAATTCCTCATGTGGACATGGAGTCTTTACCTTGCTTCACCCCAGTCCTAAGTGTTATTCATGACACTGGGCTGATCAATTTCTGCACCGACATCTGCGGCTGGAATGAAGAACTCATTCTTTAGTTCTATGCGATGTTGCACATCACTGGCAATGTTGAAGATGTGAATTCATGGGTATTGGACTGGATGACAAAAAATACTCACTACAAAGCACCGGCCTCTGAATTGCTTCCTGCCGTCCCAGCCAGTCCTCCCGTTGAAGGTGCAAGGCTCATCTATGCTGACCCTGAACTCTCAGACCATCTGATGCAAGTGCTGATGAAGCCTTTGAAGCCTGGCCATGCTCCAAGGACCAAATTCGTCATCAAGGAATTGCTCTATGAGCCACGGACTGTGTACAGAATATTGACCAAAACCCTCAGTCCTATCAAGGGCCACAATTCTGATGAAGAAGAGGTTGTTGGCATCATGAAGAATCTGCTTTTCAACATCATACATGGTATTCCGATCAACTATCATGATTTCTTCATGAGGACTTTGGCCAATGTAGCTCTATCACCATTTGAATTGAAGCCTTATGCTCCTGGATCATGAGATTCATCAGATCAAGGTCTTCAATCAACTACAAGGCTGACGTCCTAAATCATCACAACTACGTGCCCGCAATCAAGATCCTCAAACGGCATATATCCTCCGCTGATGAGAAGGGCAAGGCTGCTGTTATTGATGAAGGCACTTGTCCATTGGATGGACAATTTCACAAAGCCGCTTCCCACTCCACCAATGATGACTCTGCCACACATGACACTGCCGCAAATGCTTCAAAGGACAATCCTGAAGCCACAGCTCCGCGTGTGATGACTAATCGTGAGCTTCTCCTCAGTCTTCATCAGAAGGTCGATCGCAACCACAAATGGGTCAAGCGACAGTTTGGCTCAATTCTTCAGAATATGACCATCACGCAAAACACTGTGAATAAGAACCATTACTATCTGTATGAAGTGTTTGATCGCACCTGGGCTGTATTGTCTCACATCTATGGTGATGAAGATCTCAAGTAAATGGGCTTCAAGCAGGACTTTGACTGGTCCGAGCCACCTACGAAAAATTCTAGAAGGTCAAAGTTCCTCATTTGGTGGCCAGCTCATATTCTTCATCGCACGAGACTGATGAACAGGAAGAATTGAACGACAGTGCGGCAAGCCCCACATTAACGTACGACCCCAACAACGCTGGTGCTCCTCCATCGACATCATGATGATATTCTTCAGGGGCATTAGTCCTCATTTTTCCGTCCCTTTTGGTCATTCGATGACAAAAGGGGGAGAAATTTGAGTTAGTCTTCAAGCGGGCCTATATATATGGGCGTTTTTTTGCTAAGTTACAACTCCCATTCTTCTGAAGATTTTTGTTGGATCGAGTTGTACATTGTCGGTGTACAAAAGTAGGGGCTCTCCTTTTGACCCCTTTACTTGTGCACGGGCAGTCAGAGCCACGCGCCGCGGCCACACTCAACAGGGCAGAGGAGGGAAGCCGGATAAAAGCCGAAGCACAAGACAACCAAGGCAACGCCAAGACCAGGAACGCAGGAGAGCAAGAGGGCGAGGTAGGTTCCCTCGGCAAGATCCTTGCCGAGGCAGCCTCCGCAGCCCAGGCAAGAGCCTTGCCGGGGCAGCTTGCCCGATGCTAGCGGAGCAAGCCACCCTTGAGCCCACGGGTTGCAACCCCACAAACCAACTACATTGGAACCAGGGCTCGGGAGGCGCCTCTGTGGTGGCATGCAGATCTTCGTCAAGATCATGAACACACCAGATCAGATGAGGATCAGAAGACGACGACCCTCGGTGGGATCCTAGCCGAGGAAAACCACAAGACCCCCGACAAGCTCCTTGCCGGGGACAACTGCAACACCGCGGCAAGACCCTTGCCGGGCCCCCGGCAAGACCCTTGCCGAAGGCATCAGCGGGGGCCACAGCCAGGCCCACACCAGCCGAAGCTCCACCGCCGAACCCAAGCAGCTGCTAGTTCAACCAGCTGGGCAGGCACCTGCGTGGCGACAGGAGGTCTCTACGCTGACTCAGCAAGCACATGCGTGGTGGCATGCAACTCTTCGCGAAGGCCCTGCCACCGCGCCTTCTCAGCAGTTTGCCTGCCTACATGGTGTTGCACGCATCGCTGGCCTAGGCGCGTGTCGAAGCGAGGCAGGGCGGCGACGGACGGGACGAGCCTCGTTCCCATCCCCGATAAAGCTAATGGACACCTAAGTAGCGCATTTAATGCGCTTTGTCCCCTAATGCCGCGAGATAAGCTCGCGCACTGTAGGCCTTTCCACCTCCTGTGTGCCACTGTGGCAACCCCTTTTTACCTATAAAAGGAGGCCCGAGGCATACTAGAGAGGGATTCGGCTCTTTGGAATTACGCAGCCACCGTAGCTAGTTTGAGAGCTCAAGAACACTCTGAAATACGCACCAAAGCAGGACTAGGGTATTACGCATCCTCGCGGCCCGAACCTGGGTAAATGATCTTTGTGCTAGCTCCTAAACCTGCTCTTCGCACAACCCCACGCCCGCCGACGGTAGAAGGGATTCCAGTGATCCCATAGGTGTCATTCCCACCGTCATCTTTGGCGCGCCAGGTAGGGGTGGCGGTTGTGAGAATCTGGTCTAGCAGTTAGCCTAGCAGTTCTTCATCGCCATGGCTCCCAAGAAGAAGACGATCATGGTGATCGGCTCGTCAGGAGCCGAACGGCCCGTGCCTGTGCGGGCGAGTAGCAGGCCGGTCGCGGACAGAACCCGAGCCGCGGCCCTCGAGCACCAGCACCGCTTTGGTAGTCAGAGCCTGTCGAGCGGCGTCGCTCGTGCGCCAGACGACGGGCCGCACACTGCCAAGTCCAAAGACGGGGCTGGGCCCCCCGCAGGCGGCGCGGGGCCCTCCAAGGGTGTCGCTGTGCCACCTACGGGCGGCGCAGCAACCTCCAAGACACCTACGCCGGCGCCCACAGCGCGCTCTTCCCAGGGTGTGCGCGACCAGCAGTGTCACCACGCCGGTGACCCTGGATACAGCCGTGGGAAGAGCCCTGGGCCATCATGGCCGCCGAAGTGCTGGCGAAAATGGCACGCGGCCGCTGGGCCGTGATAGAGCTCCTTCTAACATGGTTAGAAGTCGAAGCGCGCCACGGTCCACGCAGCTTTGACAACCACCCACGCCAGCAGAAGCTTTGGCGCGCGTGCAACTACTCCTCGAATTCCCTCCTACCGCGGAGAAGCTCGACGAATGGAGGGCCACCATCCGGAGCCTCGTCGCCGTCGCCAACAAAGATGATCCGTGACCGGCGGGGCCCTCGGGCCGGCGCTTCGTCGAGCCACCACTTGCCAGCAGTGGAAGGACCGGGGGAGCTGCAGCCACAGTACACTCTCCTCCCCCGCGCCAGTTGCCGCCGGTGCCGGTCCGTCGTGACGATGCTTGTGATAACATTTCCATAGCGTCGTCCGACCCACGGAGCCACCGCGACCAGCGCCAAGTTCTTCGAGAACGAGCCCATGAAGATGCTCGAACCACCATCGAGCACTGGCGCGATACACGCCACCAGTCGGATAACCGGGCAGGACCCGCTATGGACCACCTAGCACCTGGGGCCTCTGGCGGCCTAGCTTACGAGGTGGGTTGCCCAGCCTTTACCCGTGAGCTGCGGCAGTTCCAGTGGCCGTCCCACCGCACGTTCAAGCCCGACGTCGGCGAGAAGTACAATGGCAAGACCCATCCGTCAGAGTTCCTCAGCATCTACACCATCGCAATGCAAGCTGCTGGAGCTCGTGACGACAAGGTGCTTGCCAATTACTTCCCGTTGGCACTGAAGCCCAACGTCATGTCTTGGTTGATGCACTTGCCGGCAGATTCCATTTCTTCTTGGTCGGATCTGTGCCATGAGTTCGTTGGTTCCTTCACTTGAGACCACCAAGCTCATGGACAGGCCAGTGATTTGCATATCATTCCCCAGAAGGAAGGGGAAACCCCGTGCAAGTACATATAGAGGTTCAGCTGGGTGTAGTACAACATCCCCGATGTTCATCTGCCGCTGTGATTAGCGTGTTCCATCAGAACATGCGCAATCGCAAGATGCGTGAAGAGCTGGCGATGAACAAGGTTAGGGATGTGGCCGAACTTTATGTTCTGACCAAATAGGTGCGCCCGGGCTGAAGAGGGAAGGAAGTACCCCGGCGAGGACGCCGGCGTGGAAACCGACTCTACTGATGAAGACACCACCGCCCCGACAAAAAAGGGCCGGCGTCGTAACAGGAAACGCAACGGCAAGGCCGTGCTTGCCATCGAGGGATCCGACAACACCGACGCTGCCAAGAAGGTCAAGGCAGACAACCCCGGCAAGGAGATTGCCGGGTGCGCCGCCTGCCGGGCCTTGGCAGTTGCCGACAAGCCAGGAAGCTCCGACAAGCAGTATTGCAAGATCCACCACACCAAGGGCCACGACCTCCAGAATTGCTGACAGGTCAAGCTGCTTGCCGAAAAGCAAAAGGCCGAGTATGAGAGGCGGGACAAGGAGAAGGGTCAGGATGGTGCCGAAGGATCTGGCAAGAAGCATGGCGGCCAAGGAGGCCGCCGCGACAAGGATAACCAACAAGAGAGGCCCGCTCGGTGCCGTGGCAAGAAGCAAGAAGACGATGATCATGACGAGGACGATGAGTCCGGCGAGCAAGAGTTTCAGAAGGCTACGGAGGCCATGTGTGTCGATGGTGGCGCCTTGCTGCATACTTCTCACCGCCAGCTCAAGCAGTGGGCGCGTGAGATCACAGCAGCGGAGCCATCGTTCGGCTAGGGAAGAAGAAGACCGGCAAGACCTCTCACACCCACTCCGGCAAGCGCACCTCTTCGGAGTGTCGCGCTACCGTCAAGGACGTGCCAGAGAGCTCCACCGGCAAGAGCAAGAAATCCAGAGCTGCACCACCACAGACCAAGAAGGTGTCCATCAAGGAGGATGGCATGGGAGGGGCTTTCACCATAAGCTCCACCCTCGATAGCAAATAGGAAGGCGCGCTCGTCACCTTCATGCGGGCGAATGTCGATGTATTTGCATGGCAAGCATCCGACATCCCCGGTGTTCCCAGGGCGGTGATTGAGCACCACCTTGTTGTCTGTCCTCATGCGCGGCCCGTCAAGCAGAAGGTGAGGAAGCAGGCTTTGGAAATGCAAGAGTTCATCACAGAAGAGATCAGGAAGTTTGAAGCGGCGGGCTTGGTGAGGAGAGTGCTCCATCCGACGTGGTTGGCCAATCCGGTGGTGGTGCGCAAGGCAAACAGGAAGTGGAGGCTGTGTATTGACTACACAAATATCAATAAGGCTTGTCCTAAGGACCCCTTCCTGTTGTTGCGCATCGACCAGATTGTTGACTCCACGGCCAGGTGTGATCTGTTATCATTCCTCGACGCCTACTCGGGCAACCACCAGATCTTCATGACAAGATAAGACGAAGAGAAGACAACATTCATCACCCCATGACTTTCTACGGATGCCTTTCGGGTTGAAGAGTGCTGGCTCAACGTTTGCAAGAGCGGTCCAAATTGGTTTTGAACCCCAGCTGCATAGAAATATGGAAGAATACATGGATGACATAGTGGTCAAAACCAAGGACAAGGCAACTCTTGTACAATACTTAGAAGAGACGTTTGCCAACCTGCGCAAGATCAACCTCAAGCTGAACCCTGAGAAGTGTGTCTTCGGCGTTCTGTCCGGCAAACTTCTCGGGTTCTTTGTGTCGCAGTGTGGGATCGAGGCAAAACCAGACAAGACCAAGGCTATTGAGCAGATTGAGGCGCCCAAGCGGATCAAGGATGTGCGTCGGCTCACTGGCTGCGTCGCCGCCATGAGCCGATTCATCTCCAAGTCTGCAGAGCGCGCCCTTCCCTTTTTCAAGATTTTGAAAAAGGCAGGCGCAATGGAGTGGACCCCGGAGGCCGAAGTAGCACTGCAGGATCTAAAGAAATACCTCTCTTCTACACCAGTACTGGTGGCACCCAAACCACAAGAGCCGTTGTTGCTGTATGTGGCGGCGACGAATCAAGTGGTCAGCGTCGCGCTGGTGGCGCAGAGGGAGGTCGACGAAGAGATAGTAGCAGTGGCAGGACCGGCGGATGGCGCGTCAGAGATTCCCCTGGCAGGGCCTGGTGCCGGCAAGGCAAGGCCCCCGGCAGAGTCTGACGCCATCGAGACAGGGCCCGCGCAGCCAAGTGAAGTGGTGTAGAAGAAGAAGATGATGCAGCACCCGGTTTACTTTGTCAGCTCCCTCTTGCAGGGGGCTAGGTCAAGGTACTCCGGTGTGCAGAAATTGCTCTTCGGCCTCCTTATGGCGTCGAGGAAGCCGCGTCATTACTTCCAAGCCCACGAGATTACTGTCATCACCCGCCTCCCATTGCAACAGATACTGCACAACCCAGACGCAGCCGGGAGGATTGTTGAGTGGGCCTTGGAGTTGTCAAGCTTTGGGTTGAAGTTTGAAAGTACTTTGACAATCTAGAGCAGAGTCTTGGCGGAGTTCATTGCAGAATGGACCTCAACGCCTGACGAAGAAATCCAAGAGACCACTCTCCCCGGCAAGGAAGCAAGTCGCGATTGGATCATGTACTTTGATGGGGCTTTCTCGCTGCAAGGCGCCGGTGCCCATGTGTTGCTTGTCGCACCCACCGGAGAGCACCTCAAGTATGTGATCCAGATGCACTTTCCCAGGGAGATGTCCACAAACAACACTGCTAAGTACGAGGGGCTGCTTGCCGGTCTCGGGATCGCGGCAGACCTCGGGGTCAAGAAGCTCATCGTCAGGGGTGATTCGCAGCTTGTCGTCAGACAAGTCAACAAGGATTATCAGCGCCCGTTGATGGAGGCCTACGTAGATGAGGTGAGGAAGCTGGAAGAGCGCTTTGACGGTATACAAGCGGAGCACGTTCCCGGAGCGGAGAATGACATCGCTGATTACCTGCCAAAGCGCGCTGCATTTAAGCTACCTGTGGAACCAGGTACCTTTTTGCTTCGGTTAACTCAACCATCTGTCGAACCATCAACGAAACAGAGCAAGTGGAGGAAATCAGGCCCCGGCAAGTACTTTCCCGCTGAGCCCCTATGGGCCGCCGGCAAGGGTGTTGCCACGGATTCTGAGCCTGCCGAGGGGCAGCTGGCTTCGGCAGGGCACCAGGCCCTGGCCATAGAGACGGCCGCCCCCATGGCAGAAGAGATGCCTTTGGGCCTTGCCGTTGAGCCCCAGGCTCCGGCATGGGCACAACATACCGTCCATTTCCTCCAGACAGGGGAACTTCCTGAGGAGCAAGAAGAAGCGGAAAAAGTAGCCCGTCGGTCTGCCTTGTACCAGTTCGTCGATGACGTCCTGTACATAAAGAGACCGAACGGTGTGAAATTGAAGTGCATCCCCCAGGAGGAAGGACTGGAGCTGTTGGCAGAGATACATGGAGGCATATGTGGCTCCCAGATAGGGTCGAGGGCCCTTGCCGGCAAGGCATTCCGGCAAGGCTTCTTCTGGCCCACCGCCCTCCAGGATGCGACGACACTAGTAACCAGGTGTGAAGCGTGCCAGTTCCATTCGAAGAAGCTTCATCAACCAGCTCAAGCCCTTCAAACAATCCCTCTCTCCTGGCCGTTTTCGGTCTGGGGGGTCGATATACTCGGCCCCTTCCCTCGCGCGGTCGGGGGCTTTGAGTACTTGTACGTTGCAATCGACAAGTTCACAAAGTGGCCGGAGGTGGAGGAAGTGAGGAAGGTTACTGCACAGTCAGCCATCAAGTTCTTGAAAGGGCTAGTCTGCCGTTTTGGTGTGCTAAACAGAGCCATCACCGACAACGGCATGCAGTTCACAAGCCACACCTTCATGCAATACATCCAAGACCTCGGCAACAAGGTCTGTTTCGCTTCCGTGGCACATCCACAAAGCAACGGCCAGGCGGAGAGGGCAAATGCTAAAGTGTTGCAAGGCCTGAGAAGAAAGACTTTTTACAGGCTGCACAAGAGTGGAAGGCGCTGGATTGATGAGTTGCGGGCGGTTCTTTGGTCGATCAGAACGACGCTAAATCGAGCCACCGGCCAGACACCCTTTGCCCTGGTATACGGGGCGGAGGCAGTTCTCCCCACGGAACTCATACACGGGTCACCTTGAGTGCTCGCTTATGACGAGCTTGAGCAAGAGCAGTTGAGGCAAGATGACGCGACGCTCCTTGAGGAAGATCCTCTTCGGGCAGCTATGAGAGCAGCATGCTACCAGCTAGCCTTGCGCCGCTACCATAGCCGCAAGGTTCGTGCCCGAAGCTTTGAGGAAGACGACCTTGTTCTTCGGCGCGTTCAATCGGCCAAGACTTCCAACAAGTTGACGCCGAAGTGGGAAGGCCCTTATCAGGTAATACGAGTCACCAGGCCCGGCGCAGTCCGCCTGGAGACCGAAGATGCCTGCCCTAGTGAGCAACTCCTAGAACATTGAACATCCTCGCAAGTTTTACCCATAAGGCGCGGTTGCCGGGCCTCCCGGCAAGCCACCTATTGTACAAGCTTGCCGGCAAGGCATGTAACCCTCTATACAAAGCCAGTCGCAGACCTGAGCATAAATAAATGAAGTGCTGGCGCCCTAAGTTATAGCATGCGTGCTAGGTTGAGTCTCTCCCTCGGTTAGGGTTGATAGTGCTTAGCGGCAACTAACCCCTAGCCTAGAGGTCGAGCTTGCGTCTCTCTGCCCTCTTTCGTTCGCAGGGCACATGGATACTTCTGCTGAGCCGCTAGGGAGGAAGGGGACGAACCGGCGCTCCGGCCCCGGCAAGTCAAGACTACAGGGAGCTGAAGACACAAGGATCCAACCACAGCAAGCCAAGGTTGCCGGGGGCTGCGAATTCAGATAAGTCTTTCATCCCCTGTTATGCACTTCCGTATGGAACTAGGACATGTGAAACCTCGTTTATATTCTTAAACCACCGTGCTCCCCTTTTCCTGTACCCAAGAGCTATCCCGTGGGTCGGAACTTGGTCGTAGTCGCGGTGGCAAGAAAATGAAGGAGGGGCCTAACTCTACTTCACCCCTGCCTCCGCCGAGTGCGTGAGAATGGTCGACTGAAGTGGGGGGACGACAAGGCCTGTTGCCGGGCAACAATGTTTATCTTAAAAATAACAATGATTCATCCTTTGGCATGGGCCTCGCTCACGCACAAAGAAACCCAGCAAGCACCCTTTTTCATTAAAAACGTCCCATACAGGTATAGTTCATACGGGATGAAAAACATGAGAAGGGGATTACAAATTTTAAATCTAACAAGTACCCGCAGGCTTACAAACTAAAAGGAGATAAGGTGCCCGCAATCCCTTTCTTGTCCCTCTCCTCAGAAGGTGGAACAAGACAGCAGGAGGGCCAAAAGAGCGCATGTGCAAGGTACGAGGAGCAGAAGGCACCAAGAGAACATCTTGGTGCCGGGAAAGGAGCTGGAAGACGAGGCAGCGGGCCGGCAATACGCGACGAAGGCGTTGGTGCCCGCGTACTCCGACTTAACGGCCGCCACCCGCCTTCTTCGCCTTCTTCGGCCCTCCTACGCCAGCCGACCAAGGAGACGACGGGGAGCTCCCCGATGGAGAGCTTGGCGAGGAAGGCCCTCGGCAGGGCGCGTGGCCGAGGGAGGGGCGGCGCGGTTAGTCGAAGTCGGAGTCGGCATCCTGCCGCTCGACTCCCTCGTCATCGATGTCGCTGTCCTCCTCGTCACTCCTGCTCAAGGAGGAATCTTCATCGTCGGAGGAGCTCTCCACGCAGCACCTTAGGCGAGTTCTAAGATCTCCGATGACCTTGACGGAGAGCAGGCCGCCCTCCATTAACTTGACGTAGAGGACGAGCCCCACCGTCAGGCTGTGGATGCGAGCAAATGTCTTCCATCCGCGAGGGAGGTACATAACGTGAGGAGCGGGGAAGTCGACGTCGACCCGCGTGCCGCCGTTCCCGCAGCCCCTCATGTGCAATCTGAGGGTCTGGGGTGGATCGAGCTCCATTTCCCGAGCAAACGGGGTAGGGAGACGGAGACGACGACGCGGTGGCCGGCACAGCCTGATGAATAACTCCCGAGGCTGGTCCTCGACGTGGCCCTCCATCACGGGCGACATCGCTGGCGGAGGCACGGCCATCGCGCCGCCTCGTCCCCCTCTCCCCCGACCGCCGCAGCGACCTCGGCCACGCCCCCTCCCCTTCCTCTCGTGGCCAGCTCCACCGCCGCGAGTTCGTGGGAAGGAGGAACGCGCTGTCGAGCGGCAACCCTCGCCCCCACCGTTGAAGGGCCTGCGCCCCCTCTCGCCATGACGGGTGGAAGGAAGGAGCGGAAGTGGAAGAAGATGGATGCTGGGAGAATGTGGGATGACATCCCCTTCCCCCTCCTTATAAAGGGGCGGGGTCGAGGCTCGGCCGCCGCACTCGACCAATCCCGCCATCGGAGGCATAGGGAATCAGGACCGACCCGCTGCCCCATTCAGCGACGGCCCGGTTTCCCGCCTCCACTGCCTGCCACCTGCATGAAGGACGCGTGGCGAGCGAACAGGATTGAGGGGACGGGTGAGGCGACCGTTCCCCGCCCCGTGATCGTGGGGCGTGGGCGCCTTGAAGGCCGCGACCCGAGTCCACCCAGTAAATGAGCCGCGCCCCCACGCCTCCCTCTTTTTATGGGGAAGGCGCGAGCCGCCTCTTTACCACGATGTGACGCATGCATGCGGGAACCGCCCCACACATGACCCCCACGTCACGCACGACCCTCCACGCCGCGCGCTCAACGCGGGTCGTGGGGAAGCGCAGGAGACGAAACAATTACCACGGTGAAAATCCGCACCACCTGCCCGCGCACCGTTCTGGGCCTGGCCCAACAACGTGTCGTGCTTATGTGTGGCCCAGGCCCGGGGGCTCCAGTCGGTGTATGAAAGTAGGGGCTCTCCTTTTGACCCCTTTACTTGTGCACGGGCAGTCAGAGCCACGCGCCGCGGCCACACTCAGCAGGGCAGAGGAGGGAAGCCGGATAGAAGCCGAAGCACAAGACAACTAAGGCAACGCCAAGACTAGGAACGCAGGAGAGCAAGAGGGCGAGGTAGGTTCCCTCGGCAAGATCCTTGCCAAGGCAGCCTCCGCAGCCCTGGCAAGAGCCTTGCCGGGGCAGCTTGCCCGATGCCAGCGGAGCAAGCCACCTTTGAGCCCACGGGTTCCAACCCCACTAACCAACTACATTGGAACCAGGGCTCGGGAGGCGCCTCTGTGGTGGCATGCAGATCTTCGTCAACATCATGAACACACAAGATCAGATGAGGGTCAGAAGACAACGACCCTCAGCGGGATCCTAGCCGAGGAAAACCACAAGACCCCCCGCAAGCGCCTTGCCGGGGACGACTGCAACGCCGCGGCGAGACCCTTGCCGGGCCCCCAGCAAGACCCTTGCCAAGGGCATCAGCGGGGCCACAGCCAGGCCCGCACTAGCCAAAGCTCCACTGTCGTCCCCAGGCAGCTGCTAGCTCAACCAGCTGGGCAGGCACCTGCGTGGCGACAGGCGGCCTCTACGCCGACTCAGCAAGCACCTACGTGGTGGCATGCAACTCTTCGTGAAGGCCCTGCCACTGCGCCACCTCAGCAGTTTGCCTCTCTACATGGCGCTGCACGCATCGCTGGCCTAGGCGCGTGTCGAAGCGAGGCGGGGCGGCGACGGACGGGACATGCCTCGTTCCCGTCCCCGATAAAGCTAATGGACACCTAGGTAGCACATTTAATGCGCTTTGTCCCGTAATGCCGGGCGATAAGCTCGCACACTGTAGGCCTTTCCACCTCATGTGTGCCACTGTGGCAACCCCTTTTTGCCTATAAAAGGAGACCCGAGGCATACTGGGGAGGGATTCGGCTCTTTGGAACTACGCAGCCACCGTAGCTAGTTCGAGAGCTCAAGAACACTATGAAATACGCACCAAAGTAGGACTAGGGTATTACGCATCCTCGCGGCCCGAACCTGGGTAAACGATCTTTGTGCTAGCTCCTAAACCTGCTCTTCTCACAATCCCGCGCTCACCGACCGTAGAAGGGATTCCAGTGATCCCATAGGTGTCGTTCCCACCGACATAAACTTAATTCTGATGGTGGTCTGATACTTTTGCTCTGTTTTTCTACATGCTATTTCCTCTTATATGTTAATGCACGCATGTTGAATTACATCAGTCACCATATTTCATCATACATTTCAAATTCTTCATTTCATATGTTAAATGCGTGTATGAATTACAAGATATAGGGGGAGATCTCCATTCTACTCTACAATGTGCATTTGCTATCAAAGCAAATTCCTCACATATGCACATCTTTAGGGGGGATTTATTCTATATCTTGTAATCAAATTCCTCAATATCAGTATTTACACTTCATATGTTTATCCCTGTTGAAAACTTAACCTATATAGTGATCAATCACCAAAAAGGGGGAGATTGTAAGTGCATCTAGTGCCCCTTAGTGATTTTGGTGTATTGAAGACTTATAGGTTAAGGGACTAATGTGTTTGTGAGTGTACAAAGGTCTATAAGTCTATGAGGAGTTTGATGCTTACAGAAAAATTCGACCCCTAAAAATGAATGTCTTCAACTGAAGAATTTGGCTTTCTCTCTCTGTTTTTCTCTCTCCCTCTTTCCAAGGCAAACTAGATAAGATGCAGATTGGATCAAGCGAAGATGTGAACGACCTCAACTTTGTTTGTGACAATGAACGATGGGTAGCACATGTTGGAAATTGATGGATGGGGTGGTGGATAGTGGAAGGGATAAGGATGCAGCGGCGACGTGACTAATGTGAGCAGAACTCGAAACTCTAAACAAACTAGACACTAAGACAAGCAACTCGACACGATGATCCAACCGAGAATTCAATAATGCAAACAATAAAAAGAAAATTGCAAAGGATCAGACTGGTTCGGACAAAGGATAAATAGATCTAACTTTTTTGTGGCTTTTTCTTGGAAAATAGGTAAGAAAAAAATCTAATCTAGGGAAAACTGGAAATTCTCACCGGGCAACCTGAAAACTGTAACACTTGATAGAGGTGAGGGTGTCCCTATGTTTCGATGAGATGATAACTATCGATTTGATGGAGACGACTGTGATGATCCGACTACAAACGTGCACGACGTTGTGCCTTGGCAATCACTAAACCAACTCCGAGAGGTTATTGACCACGCCGTAGCACGATCAACCTGACCACGAAGGTCTATTCCTGCAAGCAACCGAAGAACAAGCAATATTATGATAATGCAATAACAATATTACAAATATAGATGAAGTATTGATAAAGGTGGGGATCCGAAAGCAGTCTTGGTCTGGTCGTTGGACACAAACAAAGTACGCGAAGTTGCAATGGCTAACCTTTAACTAAACAAATCCCAAGGAAAAAGCTACTAGATGGATCTACTTATATAGGAGCAAGGGGTGGTGGCCAAGGAGGTGGGACGACGCCCCAAGGAATCCTAAAACCAACCCTAGGTCGTACAAGGCTCATGGGCCCAAGTGGAGGTGATGTAACACCTTTGGACTTGTAGTTTGACTCGGATTCTGCTGCAACGTCAGATTGTTTCGTCCATAACTCAATGCTCTAGACGAATTTGAAGGTGAATCCAATTGTGTTGGCAAGTGCACGAAATCTACTTTCCAATAAAAAAGAATCACCCAATTCGGAGTCTGTATGAAAGAGTTATAGGCGTTTTGAGTCAGGTATGTCTGTGCAGTGCGAATCTGAATCCAGAACGTGAGAGACTTGGACTCTAACTTCTCTTGGCCCAAAAGTGACGTGAGAGGACTTTTTGAACAACACATAAACTTCTCTTTTTCCCTTATCTTCATATGTGGATTGTACAAATGTCCCATACACCTGCAATTAGACATGGCACAAAAGTCTGTGAAGTACTTTTGTCCTGGATGACATAAATAAATTATTGCATAGTTTGCATTAGAAATCACCTCACAAATATACATGGATGCAATATTTTTGGTCGTATCCAAGGTAGTCATGACCTCATCACTGTTGCGACCCGTGCTCCGCCGCCGCCGTTCTCCATTAGCAACGTCGTCGCCGGCCGCTGCATCAACCTGAACAGGCTAGAGAACTGTGGCATGCATCCGCTCTCCATCTCCATTGCCAGGTACTGCTTCCTAGCCTTTTCAGATCCACATTAGGTCACCCAACTTTCGCGAGTTCGTCGGTGTTCTTCGAAGTTCATCGTAGTTGCTTCGTTTTGGCCTCGTAAATCCCCAAACGGCACAGGAGTTGTGTGATATCAGTTGATACATCCATCCGCACTCATAGATGAGTTCCTTTTTGTTTCAGATTCAACCTCAACGCTGCAGTTCATCTTCTGTATATTAGGTTTACTAATTTCCACGGGTTTTTCGAACGACCGTAGATCTAAAATTATAGGCAGAATCTGTAAACGTGTTTGCCTTGCACTTAGTGAAATTTTTACTCAATTCCCCGATTTGTAACCATCGCTTGACTGCTATTGGCATGGGCAGCTCAAAGAATACTTTGTAAACCGCCAAGTCTTAACCAGCTTATTCATGAACTACTAAACCGCCAACATTATCTTTAGTTTAACATTATCCGACTGCGCCTTGCCGTCTTAATTATGCCCTTAATTTACTTCTTTCTCAGCAATCGATTCTGCTTAATAAACCTACCTTCTTTAACCATTGGGTGGCTTATCATCACAAACCTGACCCGCCATAGCTTCCTTTCTAGGTCTTCACCTGATAAAAAATGACCAAGACTGTAACCTTGTGCGGTTGGGTCACCTCCACTGTCACGGAGCAAACTCTTACAGAATATGTTCAAGTGGGCTTCCTATCAGCAAAACATGTTATCCACTGGCGAGCCCCGGGATTAGAAGTTATACCTTGTAAGTGCATCTAGTGCCCCTTAGTGATTTTGGTGCATAGACTTATAGGTTAAGGGACTAATGTGTTTGTGAGTGTACATAGTTCTATAAGTCTATGAGGAGTTTTATACTTACAGAGAAAGTCAACCCCTAAAAATGAATGTCTTCAACTGAAGACTTTGGCTTTCTCAAGACTTTGAAAGTGAAGAAATTGGTGTGACCGTGAAGACTTGATAATCATGCGAGGATTATGAAGCATGAAGGCTTTTGTTTTCGTTGTTTCATTTTCTCTTACTTGAGTCATAGGAAACACTGTACTGTTAAAGGCGGTCGAGGTAAAACTAAGGAAAAGTTTCCAAGTGATGCTCATCTCAAAATACTACACCTACCAATCCTTTCGATTGAAGCCATTGGAACTCTCATACAGTTCAGTCAATTTCTTCAGTGACAGAGACAAAGTTCTTCTGTTCTCTGAGGAATCTGTTCTAACTTAGGAGTTAGGAATTCTCTAGTGCGGATTGCCTACAAGTGAGGAACATTATAGCGCTAAGGAATTTGATAGATCAAATATCCGACCGTTGCTGTGCTACGCGCCAGCTGTCCCAAAATATCTACCCACCTAACGGTCATATCATTGAAGGGCATTTATGTCTTATCATGTTGGGCTACTCCCTAGGCTATAAATAGCCGCCCCCTACAACCACTAGCTGATTGGCTGCTCCGAGAGAAACTGACACATGTCATTGAGAGCATCCCATCCTCCGAGGACTTTGAGCGAAATCATCAAGTGAGGAAAAACCCAAACCCAAACACCTACAAACCAAAAGCGATTGAGCATCACTGAAGAGATTGTTCCTGTGTGGAACCAACGCTTGTTACCTTTGAGGACTGTGTATCCTCCAGACGGTTAGGCTTCATGGTCTAGAGCATCCAAGAGGAAATTGTGGATCGCCGAGTGACCGAGTCTGTGAAGGTTTGGAAGTCACCTGAAGACTTGCCATGAGTAATTGGGCGAGGTCTGTGTGACCTTAGCTCAAGAAGAATACGGTGAGGACTGTGTGTCCGGGACTGTGTGTCCTCATGTTTAAATACCTAGCTGCTCCAACCAGATGTACGACTGTCACAGCAGTTGGAACTGCTCTACCAAATCATGGTCTTCACCGAGCTACTTGTTCTATTTCATCAACCCTTTCATTTCCTCATTCGTATACTGTTGTACTTGATCGTTACTTTTGGAAGACTTTGACTGAAGACTTTCTCAATTCTATTTCTTCATTCAGTTTGTCGGCAGCCTGCTTATCCTATGTTTACGCTAGTTGTACTTTGTGCTTGTTTTTCATTTCATCATGATGACTATGCTACTACTCTGTTATGCTTGCATCTGAGTACTTATTCCGCTGCTAGTCGTTCGTGACTTAGGAATTTCCTCACCTTGAAATTCCTCAGTGATGAATTTGTAAAAATTGCCTATTCACCCCCCTCTAATCGATATAACGCACTTTCAGACTTCAGCCGAAGGAATGCGAGGTTGTAGTCTTTGCTGACCATATGAACCGCGGCTTCTCACCGCCCAGATCAAAATTCTTTCGCGATCTGTTGAACTTTTTCAAATTGCATCCCCAAGATATTGGACCCAACTTCATCTCCAACATCTACAACTTTCAAGTCTTTTGCGAAGTTTATCTTCAAGAGGAGCCCAACGTCAATCTTTTCCGAGAGTACTACTATTTGAACCGCCAGACCAAGTTTACAGATGGACCTTGCTTAGAACTTGGGGGCATTTCAATTCAAAAGAGAAGAGATGCCATCTTCCCTACAGCCACACTTCCCAATCATCCTAAGGACTGGAATCAGACCTGGTTTTACTATCAGGATACATCTCCATGTGATGAAAATCCTTTACCGGGTTTCCGCGACTGCCGGCTTAGCCCGAAACATCCACTTCTAGACCAGCTCACCACTACCGAACATGCAAAGTACATGCCTACCTTTTCAAAGGTCAAAGCCTTGCTAGCCAATGGACTGACCGGGGTTGACCTGGTTTGATGCTGGGTCGCCTGGAGGATCATACCTTTGAGCCGCCGGTCCGGCTTAATGTGTGAATATACCGGTGATGTCAAAGGCCCACAACGTTGCTCTCCAACCCGTCTGGAAGATAAGGAAATCAATGACATGACCAAGATGCAGCTGAACGAGAGTTTAGAGACCTACAGCAAAACGGGGTTGAACCCCTTCTGCACTCTTAACCCAGCTCCAGATGTAAGTTCTTTAATGCAATTTTTCTGTAACCATTACTCATACTGAACTGCACATTCCTTATCTTTATTTGCTTCTTTTTCAGGCTGACGCTTCTTTTTGGAGAAAGAAGTTGCAAGATAAACCGGCCAAAAAGGCCAGAGACAAGACCAAAGCTTCCAGAAACCCGCCAAGAAGAAATCAAACACAAGAGAGGTATTTGCACTGAACGATGATGAGTCGGAGGTAGAACTTGATTCTCTTGGCTCCTTTTTTGTATATCTTATTGACGCTGACCCCTCTCAGGACAACGCGGAGACCAGCCAGTTAGATGTTGAAGAGGTAACTATTATTTCCTCTGACTCAGAGCCTTTACCAAGACAGAAAGTTTGGCAAGTGACCCGGAATGTAAGGTTTTCTCACCCTTTGGCTTACTTGGATCCAAATTTTATTTTGAAGAAACAACAGCATGAGGCTCGACCTACAACCCAGAACAGCGGAGGGGGAGAACTTCATGCCGGCTTACCCAATACGCCGGTCCCTCGAAAACGCCGAGCAGAGGTGCCTCAGAACTCAAACTTTTCTTTTCCCAAGGCGGGTCTTATCTGTCAACTGCTTAATCCTTCCGACTCAAATTATCAGGGAACCTCTCACTCCTGCTCCAGTGATTCTACTGGGTCCCAGATTCCACTCTTCAAAGTTGCTCCCGGGTGAGAACCTTCGACCTCTTTGCTTTTTAAGACTTTACAAACTGTCATATTAACATCTTCATATGTCTTATTTCAGTGGTAAAGCCAAACCCAGCAAGAAGTTGAAGATGAACAAGCCAGCCGAAGACCCGAAGGTCACTGAGCAAACCATATCCGAAGCTTCTCATCATACTCCTGACGCTACTGCCGATAACCCACCAACAGAGACTCTCAACATCATAGAGGATCCAATGGGTCTTGACCCGCCTAGTGCTAAGCCGCCAAGTCCCACCAAGCCTGCTTAAAAAGAGGTTGAGGATGTTGTGGTCACTGGGACTGGCTATATGGAGCCAAGTAACCCAAGTGTCTTATCGAAGCACATCGCCAAGGAAGAATTTCCAGCTGCTGACAAATGGAAATGGAAATTGGACTTGGAAAGCTATGCCAGCTTCAATGCCAGTGGAACTCATGCGGGCTACTTAAGCCGCCTTCATACAAGTCGTGACATGGAAGCCGGCTTGGTCAATCCGATGAAGGAGCATTTTGAGGTAAACACCGAAATCCTTCTCATATGAATATATGTCAGCCTCCAAGTCTAAAGGATATGAAAGAATTGAAAATACTGTAGACTTAAAGAATATCCTTGATCTTGTAGCTTCTCCATACCAGTTTATCTCCATTAGATTCAAATGAGTAGACCCCCAAGGGCCGGTTTAAAACTGAATAGTTAAGCCTGGACTTAAGACCATACTGTAAGAAATCTGAATATGTAGCCCCCATGGGCCGGCTCAAGTTGAAAAACTGAGCCAGGTCATTAAGTATTCTTATGTAAAAAATGACCCACATTAGGCCCCAAGTGCCAAGTAGAGTACTTGTAATGTGCTTGGGACTTCAACAAAATGACTATCATGATTCCTAAGTACTGCTTGATTATTTTTGCAAGCTGAATTAAGCATGAAGGAGTCTCAGGTGGTCGATCTGTGGCAGAACATCAAATTGCAACAATCTGAAATGTCAAAGGCCAAATCAGAACTGAAAACCGCCTTGGAAGTATCAGATAAGTTGAAGACGGACTTCAACATGCAGAGAGCCGGCTGGGAGACCGAGAAAGCGGCTCTATTGAAGAGAGCTGAAGACGTTGAAACCGCTCTTAAGCCGGTGACTGAAGAGTTATCTGGTTTAAAGCGACATGTAAATCAGATGACAACTGCCATCTTCGGTAAGTGACATTGCATCGCAATCTTGCACCAGTAATCTACTTTGACCTGCCTGGTGACTTGTCATATGTTTGCACAAGCAGGCCCAGAAGGTCCAATCTTGGACAAGACATGTTGGTGAAGCTGAAGGCGACTTACGCCCTGGTGGAACAGCTATATACACGCGCTCAGCGAACCATAGCGGCCATCTCACACAAAAAAGCAGTCATCGTCACTCATCAGAGAAGTATTGGACAAAATATCTGTTATGCCTCAAAGAATTGAATAGATTAAGCGATCATCCGTCCGAGCTGGTGCCATCGCTGCTTTGAGCCGGGCCAAAGCATGGCAAACAGAATTAGTCCCGGCGGAAATGACCACGGGCTATCCAAGCTTTAAAGAGGATGGATCGCCTTTTGAAGCAGCAGATTTTACCAACTGCGTGAAAGAAATGCGACCTTTGGCGAGCAAATTGGCCAAAGAGACTGTCTTGTCCAAATATCAGGCGGCTTATACAATGGAAAACTCAAAAGTTAACGCATCGGCTTATGAAATTGTGGACCTCATCCCTCCAACGCGTAAGCATACTTTTGCTCCTAACGTTGATCCATCGACCCTTATAGATCATGAAGTTGTCTTCAAACATTTAACCGGCATCGACTAGACATGACCTGACTTCCAGGCGATGGAGGAAGAAGAAGAACCGGCGCAGGATAACCCGGAAGCTTCAACTCGTCAGGACCGAAACAACTAATCCAGGGGATGGCTCTCAGATCACGGCGTGGCACTTCTCTTTTGAAAAACACTTAAATATTTGGGCTTTGGAGAGCCTTGTAATTTGCT
Source organism: Aegilops tauschii subsp. strangulata (assembly GCF_002575655.3). Lineage (NCBI taxonomy): Eukaryota > Viridiplantae > Streptophyta > Magnoliopsida > Poales > Poaceae > Aegilops > Aegilops tauschii. The sequence goes on from NC_053039.3 coordinate 176,735,341, forward strand.
AGGTGAAACAATGATCTTCCATGCCATCGCGCATGTGTTATCCTTTGAATGTTTAAACCCCCGTGCTTGATTTTTATCACCCACCACTTGTGCGTATAATATTATCTGTTATGTGGATCAGATCATGCATCATCATACTTCCTGTACACAAGGAAAACAACATATGCGCTGGCGGTTTACGCCAGGGTGGGTCACAAATATCTTTGAAAGAACCCTGATATAATGGTCTTTGATAAAAAAATACTAAAGGTTATTTAAGCCAGAAATATGCCGCCGACTTAAATTTGAAGGCTGGGCGGGTTAGAAAACCCTAAATATCTATTCAAATATGAAAAGTCACACCTGTAGACCGATATCATAATGATGCCGTAACAATTGTAATCCAACATGGGTATTAACCCGTAAATATGAAAAATCATGACTTGAATTTACTCTAGGCAAATCATCCTGGCGACTTAAAGTCTGCTTATCAGGGCAGGTTATTAACCCAATATGCTCAAATATGAGTCATAAAATGAAGGCTACATGGCCTGTATTGCCAAAACGATATATTAATATGGAAAAAGGATATGAATCCAAAATTGTCAGAAAAAATAGAAAACCAGAAAAAACAAGGCTTTCATAGGCCGCCAAGCCTACAACTTCAAGTGCTTTCATGGGCCGCACAGCCGCTGAGTTATTTTACAGCACACCTGTAAGCCGGCCCTCACATGAGAAACTGTCGTTTTAACTTTAACGAGTTCAGGGTCTTATTTAAAAGATTGACTGTCAAGAACACAACGGTTCATTCAAGGATTACCCGAGCGGAGTAACAACGACATACAGACCGGTTAACCCGAAATTTTGTGTTTACACTTGGCATGTAAGCCGACCAAGAGGGTAAGTGTAGCTACGCTCTTTTGAGCAGGAAGCCCCCAAGTGACCTGCGAAAAGGCATGTAAGCCTGATCAAGAGGGTAAGCATGGCTATGCTCATTGAGCAGGAAGCCCTCAAGTGACCTGCGAAAAGGCATGTAAGCCTGATCAAGAGGGTAAGCATGGCTATGATAATTGAGTAGGAAGCCCCCAAGTGATCCGCGAGAAGGCATGTAAGCCTGATCAAGAGGGTAAGCATGGCTATGCTCATTGAGTAGGAAGCCCCCAATTGACCTTGTGAACAAATAATAAAGGCTCAGACACTTTTAGAATTGAAACTACTAAGGCCCTGAATTATCAGGGATGCCGGCTTTATTATAGTGATCATAATATGTACATGGAAGAAACTATGTACAGCACAAGAGCCGGTGGCTCAGGTGTAATAAGGCCGAAGATTAGCAATATTCCAAGGCTGGCGGGTCTCCTCCTTCGATGTGCGTGAGTCCTTGTGGTCTCGAATATCAATGAGGTAATATGAACCGTTGTTCAACTTCATGCCGACCACAAAAGTTCCTTCCCAAGGCGGGGATAACTTGTACATATCTGTTTGATCTTGGATGAGCTGGAGCACCAAGTCGCCTTCTTGAAAGGTCCGGGTTTTAACTCGGTGGCTATGATAGTGACGCAGATCTTGCTGGTATATCGCTGAACGAGGCGCCGCAAGGTCACGCGCCTCATCCAACACATCAAGTGCATCCTGACGTGCTTCTTCATTAATAGTTTCCATGTAAGCCGCCACCCGGGGCGAGTCATGACGAATATCGCTTGGAAGAACCGCCTCTACGCCGTAGACATTGATACTCCAAAGCACTGAGAGTAATTCTTCAACCCAACAACCCGGCGTCCTTTGCAAAGGACCATAAGTCGGGGTTTTATTCCTCTCAAGATTTCTTGATTGTCCCTTTCAGCTTGACCATTGGATTCTGGGTGAGCCACCGAAGAAACATCAAGACAAATATGCTCACACTGACTGAACTCTTTCATAGCACCATTAGACAGATTAATGCCATTATCAGTTATGATACTGTGAGGGTAGCCAAAGCGGAAAATTACCTTCTTAATGAATAGAACCGATGATGCCGTGCCACACTTACTGATCGGCTCTGCCTCAACCCACTTGGTAAATTTGTCAACTGCCACCAAGAGGTGGGTCTTCTTGTCCTTAGACCTCTTGAAGGGTCCAACCATATCCAGCCCCCAAACTGCAAACGCCCAAGTAATTAGAATCATCCTCAATTCTTGAGCTGGAACATGAGCTCGTCTAGAAAATTTCTGACAACCATCACACTTGTTAAGCGGATCTTCTGCATCAGCATGAGCCGTCAACCAATAGAATCCATGACGAAAAGCTTTAGCCACCAGAGATTTAGAGCCGGCGTGATGTCCACAATCCCCTTCATGGATTTCCCTTAAAATCGCACGGCCTTCTTCAGGAGAAACACAACACTGGAACACGCTTGTGACACTGCATCGGTGTAACTCGCCATTAACAATGGTCATGGACTTAGACCGCCGGGTTATTTGCCTGACAAAGTTTCATCTTTAGGCAACTTGCCACGGGTCATATAAGCCAAGTACGGCACCATCTAATCAGGATTAGCATGAAGAGCCGCCACCAACTGGGCCTCCGGGTCAGGACTTGCAAGTTCCTCCTCTGTCGGTAGCTTAACCGAATGGCTATTTAACATATCAAGAAAAACATTCGGTGGTACCGGCTTACGCTGAGACCTCAACCGGCTTAAAGCATCGGCCGCCTCATTCTTTCTGCGATCAACATGTTCCACTTGATAACCTTTAAAATGACCAGCAATAATGTCAATAGCCCGGCGATAAGCCGCCATGAGCGGGTCCTTAGAATCCCATGTTCCTGAGACTTGCTGAGCCACCAAATCTGAGTTGCTAAAGCACCTCACCTGGCTTAAATTCATCTCTTTATCCATCCAAAGACCATGGAGCAGGCCCTCATACTCAGCTGCATTATTAGTACAAGGAAACATCAGCCTTAAGACATAACAAAATTTGTCACCTCGTGGGAAAGTCAAAATAACTCCAGCCCCCGAGCCTTCCAACTGCCTGGACCCATCAAAATGAATAGTCTGATACGTATTATCAGGCTTCTCCTCAGGCATCTGCAACTCTGTCCAATCATTGATGAAATCCACAAGAGCCTGAGACTTGATAGCTGTCCTAGGCATCTATTTCAAACCATAGGGTCCAAGCTTGGCACACTTGGCCACTCGGCTAGTGGCCTCTCTGTTTTGAATAATATCCCCTAAGGGAGCAGAACTTACCACAGTAATGGGATGGCCAAGGAAATAATGTTTCAACTTGCGACTGGCCATCAACACCCCATAGACTAGCTTCTGCCAATGTATTTAGACTCAATCAAGACCTCACAGACATAATAAGCCGGCCTTTGAACCGGATATTCCTTGCCTGTTTCCATCCTTTCCACTACAACTGCCACACTGACGGCTCTGCTGTTAGCAGCCACATATAAAAGCAAGGGCTCCTTCTCAATAGGAGCTGCAAGAACCAGCGGCTCAGCTAATTGTTTTTCAAGCGCCTCAGATGCCTCATTAGCAGCATCACTCCAGACAAAGGGGTCTGCTTTCTTCATCATCTGGTACCAAGGAATAACTTTCTCTCCCAGGCGGCTTATAAACCGGCTTAGGGTTGCAATACGACCCGCCAAACGCTGGACATCATTAATGCACGCCGGCTTAACTAATGAAGTAATAGCCTTGATTTTCTTCTGATTAGCTTCAATACCTCTCTCAGAGACCAGAAAACCAAAGTGGTTGCCTGCAGGCACATCAAAAACACATTTCGCCGGGTTAAGTATCATGTTGTAGACCCGGAGGTTATCAAAGGTCTCCTCCAAATCATCTAGCAAGGTCTCCTTCTTTCTGGATTTCACTACAATATCATCCACATAAGCATGAACATCGTGTCCTATCTAGTTATGAAGACAATTCTGAACACACCGCTGGTAAGTCACCTGGGCATTCTTGAGCCCAAAAGGCATAGACAGATAGCAAAAAGCTCCAAAGGGCGTGATAAAAGATGTTTTCTCCTGGTCTCTAATCGCCATCTTGATCTGACGATAACCAGAATAAGCATCTAAAAAGCTTAAACGCTCACAACCCGCCGTAGCATCAATGATCTGATCAATACAGGGAAGAGCAAAAGGATCAGTTGGGCAAGCTTTGTTAAGGTCTGTGTAATCCAAACACATACGCCAAGTGCCGTTTTTCTTAAGTACTAGCACTGGATTAGCCAACCACTCGGGATGAAAAACTTCAACAATGAAGCCGGCTGCCAAGAGCCGGGCCACCTCTTCTCCAATGGCCTTGTGCCTCTCCTCACTAAAACAACGAAGGAATTGCTTGACCGGCTTAAACTTAGGATCAATATTGAGAGTGTGCTCAGTGAGTTCCCTCGGTACACCTGGCATGTCTGAAGGCTTCCAACCAAAGATGTCCCTGTTCTCACGGATGAACTCGATGAGCGTGCTTTCCCATTTCAGATCCATATTGGCACTGATAGTGAACTGTTGGGATGAGTCGCCAGGGACAAAGTAAACCTGCTTGGTATCATCCACCGATTTAAACTTCAACAAATGGTCATGCTCTGTGGTTGGCTTCTTCAACGGAGTCATATCAGTCGGGTCAACATTGTCTTTATAAAACTTAAGTTGTTCCATGGCACAAGCAGACTCAGCGTAAGCAGCATCACCTTTTTCACATTCCAAGGCTATCTTCCTGTCACCATGTACTGGAATGGTACCTTTGCGACCCAGCATCTTAAGCTGCAAATACACATAACAAGGCCGCACCATAAACTTGGCGTAAGTCGGACGTCCAATCAGAGCATGATATGGGCTCTTGATTTTAACCACTTCAAAGTTCAATGTCTCAGCCCTGTAATTGGATTCATTGCCAAAAGCCATTTCCAAGGCTATCTTACCCACTGGATAAGCCGAATTACCAGGCACCACTCCATGAAAGACTGCAGAGGACGACTTAAGATCTTTGTCAGTTAAATTCATCCCGCGAAAAGTATAATAGTAAAGGATATTGATACTACTGCCTCCATCCATAAGAACCTTAGTGAACTTGTAACCTCCATCCTAAGGAGCTACCACCAAAGCCAGCTGACCCGGATTGTCAATCCGTAGCGGGTGATCCTCACGGCTCCATACAATTGGCTGCTCTGACCATCGTAAGTATCGAGGGACCGCCGGCTCAACCGCGTTCACCGCTCATTTATGAACCTTCTGATTTCGCTTGCACAGGCTCATGGTGAAAACATGATATTGGCCACTATTCAGCTGCTTTGGGTTACTTGGATACCCTGACCGTTGTTGCCGATTCCCCTGATTGGGTTGATGGTTATAATTGCCCTGATTATGACCCTGATGTCCGGAATTTGATCCACCGCCGCCAAACCCGGGCTCATGAGAGCCGGATCCTGATCCGTTGTGTGGGCCATTATTGTTATTGTGGTCCTGTTGAGAGCCGGAAATTTTATATTCTTCATGATAAAACAATCTTTCCACAGGTGAGTCGACGGTCCATCCTGGTAGCTGTGTTTTGGGCAGGGCTGGTTCAACATTGCTTCAAGGTTGAACTTTGATCCTCCCGCCCGAGGGAACGGATTACCCTTCCGATGCCGATCGTTATTCTGTGCACTAGTATTAGCCACAAAATCTGACCCGTCGTCAGGCTGCTTGTGCTTACCATTACTACCTTGGTTATGACCTGTCATGTTTGACTGCTCCCCTTTTCCATTATCGTTCTTCTTCCCCTTATTGGACTTCTTCTCATCAGACCCAGGGTCTTTAGTATTGTCAGAGTCGGTGTACATGATGAGAGCCGCCATGAGCTCTCCCATGTCATTGCAGTGACGTTTAAGCCGCCCTAAGTTTTGCTTAAGAGGGGTGAAATGGCATTTTTTTCTCAAAAATCTAAACAGCTGAGCCCACGTTGATGCTATCTGACGAGTGAATAATAGCAGAAACCCGTCGGACCCAATGGTGGGCGGACTCGTCCTCACGCAGGATACAAGCGTCTAGGTTGATGATCGATAGAGGCTGCTTGCACGTGTCTTTGAAATTCTGAATAAAACGTGCTTTCAACTCCGCCCATGAATTGACGGAATTAGGGGGCAATCCCTTCAACATGGTTCGAGCCGGCCCATTCCAACATCATGGTGAAGTACTTGGCGCACACAGCGTCATTCACATCTAACATCTCCATAACCAACTCGTAGCTCTCAATCCAAGCCTCTGGAGGCTGGTCAGCAGTGTAATTAGGCACCTTTCGTGGACCTTTAAAATCCTTAGGCAACCGCTCATTGCCAAGAGCTGGTGCTAAACATGGCACACCCACTATCCTAGAAGTCATTCCGGCTTTTATAGATGTCGAAGGGTTACGTTGAAGCTGTTGATGAGCTGCTAACTGAGCCGTCAGCTCTGCCTTTTGACGTGTCGTGGCCTAATCCATTAAAGCCTGAACATTGTTATCATCGCGCGGCGGGTCATGCCCACGCGGTTGGTTCCGACGCCGCTCGCTGCTGGAAACCTCCGGTGATTCAATGCGTCGGCTATAACTTCGGCTGGGGCGTGGAGCTGAATGAATCCTCTCACGGCTATATGAATAAGCCGCCAGCTGTGCTACCGCCGTCCGAAGAAGGAACACAACCCTCCGAGCCTCAACCGCCGCGGAGACTCGTCTTCTACTGGAAGAGCCGCCAGCTGGGAAGTCGCGGCAATCATATTATCCAGAGGGTTGGAATAATGACTCGGCGGTGTTAACACCTGCTGAGGCGGGTTTAAGTTCAAATAGGGTGGGTCTATTACACGCAGTTGATCCGTCGCCCTGGCCACAGGTGCCTTGGCAGCCTGGGTCACCCCGGGCGGGTTACTTGGTCCTACCCCGGGTGTATTGAAAAGATTTCTCGCCTCAAAATCCAAAGGTAGACGGGTCTAGTGCGTCCTTCGAAGAACAACGTTTGATGCATTCTGATCCAAAATTAACCAGAAAGCTTCCGCTTGAATCCGTTGTGACTCAGCCTCCAACATTGCTTGCTTTGTTGCCATCCTAGCATTCTCAGTATTAAGCACCTCCTTAGCATGAGCCACCTCATCCCGCAGTTTCGCAACTTCCACATTATGATGTGCTTGAGTTTCCGGGGTTACCTCTGCAGCCAACAGAGTCGCCAAAGCATCCAAAAGCTCAAACAAGACCTGAGCCGGCGGGCGCACAGGGCCACTAGCCCCGGCCATCGCGGCAGCCATGGAACTAGAGGTCATAGCCGCTACAGTTGATGAATTCAGCATCTGTTGCGTACCGGCCATGAAGATAGCGGCCCTGCTCGACGGCTCATAGGAATCCGGAATACTGTCGCCATCGGAACAACCCTCTAGCCCGCCATCTTGCAATTGATAGATCGATTCGATTTCGCCAGTTGAGGACTCATCACCTGAGTAGATGGCCGTCTCTCCACCTGACATTGAACCTTCCTCGAGCTCCGCCCCATGACTAAAGCCAACAAAATCTCTCTTCCGGCCGGGCTGGATCTTGGCAGGTCTCATGCGCCGAGCTGTCTCAATTGGGCCAGTGCTGACGTTCGGCTCACGCCCAGAGTCACCAATCTTGCCAATCAAAATATGGATTCCGCCGAAGGGGACCCGGTGCCAGTATTCGATTGAATCGGCCTCCAAAATCCATCCAGCATCGTCGATGTAGATCTTGCCGCGGCGACTATTGGTCATCCGGCCCATGGTGTATCCCTTGATCCCTGAGAAGCTGCCCTTCAAGAACTCGAAACCACCATGCTCTAGCCCCACCGTGGGCGCCAACTACCGTGGATTTGTCACGGCAGATGCCCTAGTGAAAGAACTTAGGTGTGGAGCCATCGCAACTAGGTTATCTTGAAGGGGTTGAACGGGACAAAGGACACAAGGAGTTTACCTAGGTTCGGCCCCTCTCCACGAGGTAAAAGCCTATGTCCTGCTTCTAGTTGTATTGCTTGAGTTTCAATTACGAGGGAGCGAATACACTTAACCTAGTTATCGAGTACTTGTTTCTTGAGTTAACCCGCTACCGGGTCTCACCTTTATATACACAGGTCGAGACCTGGCAGCTTACATAGTCCTGGGTGGCTCACACAATGTGACCGGCTTGGTTTCTAACTAGCCATGCCTTATAGAGCAAGTCTTCCTACGGTGGTTCACAAGCTCAGGCCCTGGGCCCTTACCAGGGTTGCCTCCTAAGAGCCGTCGTCTTCATACCTCTCCTTGGGTAACCCGGCCCCTCCTGGGCGGGTCATACCTCAAAGTTATATCCCCCATAATCCCACCAGAAGGATCAGGAGCCACGAGCGTGGGCCGTCCTTGAGGTCCATGGGAAACCAGATTGCCATGACTTTGTCGTTGCCGTTCGCCGCCTCGATGCTCAGCTCGTAGAGCTGGAGGAACTCAGTGCGATCAGGGGTGCCATCGTAGCATGGAGGCAGATTCGGCTTGAACTTGCTAGGCCAGACGATGCGGCGCGGCTCCGGGGTGAATGCACGGCATCCTCCCGCACTCATAGGAGCCAGCCGCTGGGGAGGAGCCTGGTCTTGATGCCCGCGCACTGCAGCCTCTGGCGGCACACGGTCTTGACGTGGTGTGGCACCCCGGCTCAGAGCGACCGGTTTACCATGTATTCCCAGCCCAGAGACCATGTCTTCTGGCAACACACAACATCTTGGTAGAGAAAACAACCGCTTTATTGATGCTAGCGGATCATAGTTTACATTACAACAGGTGTCGAGGCCAAGCGGCATACACTGTGCGGCTGAACAATATGTACATTATTTAGTGAACATAAAGGGGCCTCGATCATAACTACGCGGCAGCGGAACAACGTCGTAGCGGAAACTCCATAGCACAGGGACACCGATGTGGACACGATCTAGACTCGAGCAGCACTCCTTTCCAACGAGACTTTCCTGAAATCTGGCATGACACGCCAGGTCAGTACATGGAATGTACTTGCAAGCTCAAAACAGGCATAATCATAATGACAATCAATATCATGATAATTAACCAATTAATAATGCAATAATGTTGTGATCATGCTCTTGCGAGAAAAGTCCCTCGGGACTAGCTTACCAACCATGATTGTTCTTGGATCACAAACGTACCACCATCGTGGTCTTGACTAGAAGTATCTCGTGATCATTACGGTGATCACAACCACGACCAATACTTGGTCTCGAACATCTCGATGGCTTTCCACCATCATCAATAGTGCCAAGTTCATAACTTAGTGTGCAAAATTTAATAAACGTTGACCCATGGTGTGACCTACTACGAGCGTGTCCGTAACCGTGGACTCGGCTATCGATAGAGTACTACACTTTGCAGAGGTAGCACACTGTACCCACACCACGGAACCCATGGCCTCGCATTCCCATTCGGGTGGACCAATGGCATTCCGACGAAACCCCTCCATTGCCATGACACTCTCCCGGCCACTCCGACACAATACTCACTGGGCTAGTCCTGGGTGGCCCCGTGTCTACCAAAGACACAACGACCACCATCGTGGCCAAAACGATCCCACAAGGGGACCCGGTACCATAATCTCAACGGCACACAAGGTTATGTCTGCTTACCGGGCCAGGGTAAGCAAGCCCATAACCTTCCCTAGTTGGAGGCACCGACCAGAGGCATGACAAAGGACCGAATCAAGGCCTCCCATAAGGTAAATGTGGTTGCACTGGGAAAAACTCGATTCAGTGGCACCATGACCCGGCCAACGATATATTCAAGTTGAGTTATATTCAGGTTCAACTTAAAGTAAAAATAACCGGTGTCATAGTATGCCGTGAAATACAACACTAACATATGCATCACATATTAACGGAAATGACTGAGTCAACTATATTCACACTAAGCATAATCATCAACAACTTATGCCACTTTTCTGGTTAGGATAAACCTTACTTTAAACAGAATATTTTCTAGCAAATTTTTATTATTTTGCTCATGCAAGAAAATAACTTTAAGTAATTACTCATATGCATAACAATATTATTCTTTCATCACCACAAATAAATCCTAGTTTCTTTACCAACTAAGTTAGTTTCAAACATTCTGTAACTCAAGCATATTAACTAAAACAAGCACTTAACAGAATATAAATAACATAATAGTTATTTAAATGCATGGATTAAACCTTTCATTCAAGTAAGAAAATCATAAATATTGAAATGGCACCATGAAAATGTTGCTGTGGCTTGCCTTAGTGCATATGAGGTTCACAAGCCTTCTGGTGATCCTCAAGACAAGCCTCACCCTCTGAAAATAATTTTAAACACAAGAAGAAATTATCAAGAACCCTTCTGAAAATCACCAGAATATCTAGACAGCACAGAAAAATCTCATTTTTGGTGAGCTCCTAGATTGCTTTACAAAGAACACAATGCAAAAAGAATCAATTCATTTGGACTTATGGTTGAAGAGTTATAGCTGTTTGAAGCTCTCTGGAAATTAAATGAATTTGAATTTAAATAAAACAAACTGAGGGGGGGTGACGTCGAAGGCGTAAAGCCTCGGGGCGCCACCACTCGTACCGCTTCACGCGCGTACAGAGTGGCTGACTAGCGGGCCCCGCTCGTCAGGCAAGGGGAGAGGGAGGAGGAAACACAGGGGGTCGCGGCTTCGCCGGAGATCTCGCCGGCGACGAGGGCTCCTTAGCCAAAACGAGAGGGAGGGATCGAGAGAGGGGATGGAGGCGCACCTGCCCGTACCTGTAGCGTGGCTAGGGGTGTTCAGACAGCGTCGGAATCGACCTCGCAAGCGGAGGCAAAGAGCGGTGGTCGCCGGAGACGAGGACGACGGCGAACAGAGGCAACTCCAGGGGCTCCAAGAGGTTGGAACGGCTTCACCGAAGTGTGGCGGAGGCTCCGGAATGGTCGCCTAGGCCTGGGAGGTGCTGGAGCTACCGCGACGACCCGAGGGGATCGCCGGCGAGCTCGAGCTCGGGGACGGCAGCCCGCGGCCTGCCCGGCCGGGCTACAGCTATCTACGAGTTTGTGGAGTGTGTGGGAGTGGTGGATGGTGCTCGAGGAGGCTGGGTGTGGCTCCATTTATAGGCGAGCCGAGAGGGGGTCCGGGGCTCCGCCGTTGACACCTGGACATGGCGCCCAGCGACGAGCGGCGTCAGTGAGAGGGGGAGAAGGCGACACAACTCACGCGGGGACTGTGGGCGAACGGAGACGAGCACAGGATCGAGAGGAAGGCGACGAGCACAGTGCGCACCGCACTGTTACGTTGGCCAGACCGCGCCCATGCTCGCTGCGGCGAGCTCCGACGTCGGTGGGTGCCAGGGGGAGTTAATGGAGTTGAGACAAAGATGGTGGCGAAGTTTGGCGCACTACGGCAGTCGGGGAAGTGAGCACGCGTGAAACAGAGCGCTCGGCGGCAGTCAGAGCGCGTCGACACGCATGCTAGCACCCCTGGACGAACGTGGTCACCGCGTGGACTATGACATCAGGCCGACCAACGTCCAAAGATCATGTCTGGCTTGTTGTTCGTGGTAGATTGAGAAGTTACCACGCTTTGGTTTGGTTCCAGGTGCAGTAGAAAAGATTTTTCACGCTTGGTAAGTTTCTGATCAGTAACTTTGAGAGGTTACTGAGGTCAAATGGCTGGGAGTTGGAGGATGTGCTTTGGAGGCTAGCAATCATCTACTAAGGTGATGATGCACAAGAAAAATCAGGCACAATGGAGCAAGTAAAATGGTAGTTGCTGTAGAAACCACCATTTCTGTCCAGATCAGAAAATAATTTCTGTAGCAAAAATATTTCAAAAAGTGGTGCAACATTTTTGCTTAGGAAGGTGCCCTAGGGTTCAAAGAATATTTGTGAATTTTGCCAAATTTTTGTGGGCAAGAAAAATTGGGGTTGCTTTGGAGCACATTGAACTAGCTAGGGTTTTGGAGAGGAAAATGAATATTTTTCATTAAAGAAAATATTCCAAATATTATTTTGGGTAGAATCAGAGAGGGAATGATGGTTAGGGAGGGAAATGATGCACTTGGGTGAAAGACAAGGGTACCCAAGTGTTTAAGTCCATTTGAAAAGATTCAAAAACTCCAAATTTCAAAATCAATTCAAATGAAAAATCAGGCAAATAAAGGAGGGCAAAAACCAGGCTGTCACACGTGGCGGTGTTGGGAGCGCACGCGCTTCTCCTTGGGGCCGATGCACTACCTGGCAGCTTTCTTCATCACGTGCTGGCGCGCTGCACAGCGGGTCGTACTGGTGTCGGTGCAACAAACCCTTTGTCCGTTGCCCGGACTGTGCACAGGCCCAAGAACAAGACTACAGCACCAAGATCAGATCAAAGCGCGAGGGATCGGTTCTTTGAAGGATCAAAGTGCAGATCAAGAAGACCAAGACTAGCTAGAGAGACAAGATACCACTATGCGAAGAACCTCCCTTACCGGGCAAGCGAGGCTAGCGAGGTTGGGGTTACCCCAGAAGTGAGCCTCCAAGATCGCCCCGGCAGGCCTACCAGGGCTCACGGAGGCAAACCACTCCACCGCACAACCTCATAGCAACGCACGTCATTGATCAAGTGCGGCGTCAAGCTGATAAGTGACTAAGTGGCTGCTCCTTGCCACATGGCATCCACTTCCTACAGAAAATACCTCCAAGCGACACCCGTCCTAAGATGTGTCAAGCAAGTAGGCATGAAGCTGGCAAAACAGCCTGGCAGGGCCTGCTGAGCAAGCTATGATGCGACACTCAGTGGTGCATTTAAGGCGCTCTATCGGCCTACAAAATTAGGTAGGATAGCACTGTTTGCTATCTAATCAGTATGTAAAGATTGATTTGCCACTATGGTGACCCCTTGATCTATAATCAGGATTTGGACCCCCGCACATTCATACGCGCGTAGCCACTCTCGCCCCGAGGCAACCCTGCTGGGCAAGAGCGTTGCGTTTCTCCGCCATTTTCCACCATCAATCCACCAAAGCAGGAGTAGGGTTTTACGCCTCGCGGCGGCCTGAACCTGGGTAAAACCGCCCGTGTGATGTCTGTCGTGCTGTGTTACGCTTCTCCGCTTTGTGCAACGTGCCCATCCCCCCGCCGAACCAAAAGGGGCTCATGGCCCCATAGGTGGCCATGGTTTCCCACGACATCTTTGGCGCGCCAGGTAGGGGGATCACTTGCGCGAACTCGAGAGCGTAAGAAGCACATCATTTTCATTGCCATTGTCATCATTGATGGCTCCATTGACTCTGGCGCACAAGAAGAAGTTTGGTGCCGCATGTAACCCGTCCACCTTGAAGGGCCCGCCGCCCACAACTGCCGACGCCGCGGGGAATCCGGAGGCGCATGAGGATGTGAGCGCTGCGGGAGACATGGTCGGCGTAGGCGGCATTGTCACCACCTCCCCCGCGGCCGGAGCAAGAGCGGGAGGCACCGGAGAAGGACAACACCAACAACATCCCGGCGGCCATGCTCCGCAAGGTACGTGTAGAGAGATTATTCCTTCTGTCCCTCCCGGACTGGCCGAGGGGCATAGTCACGGCGGTGACGTTCGTCCCGAGGCGAATCGCAATCCTACGGCCGCCCCCGCCATGGGCGCGGTCACGTGACATGCACCACCCCCGGAGCAAACTGGCCCAGCCAATGCTTCGAATGGAGTCATTGGCCCACACGCGCCATCACCTCATCACCACGCCATCCCAGCGACTGGCTCCCGAGGATGGGAGCCCGGCGCAGCCATTGTCGGCACCGTCAGGAGCCAGGCGATGCTGCGGTCTACATCATCATCACCAATGCCAAGCACCGCTTTGGAGGCCATGGCTGGGCCCAACTGCTGCTGAGGTTTCTGCCGGCAGCTAATCAGATGGATGAGTGGAGAGCCACCATTCAGAGTCTGATTGGCTTTGCCGAGGCTGGAGGCTCACAGCAAGCTGGCCCGCCATGGCCTCCATAGATGACGATAGCGGCCCAAGCTGCTGGCCGTGCGGAAGGGGCCACCCCACGGTGCAATCCCCATCGTGCCATCCAGCGCGAGGGCCACGAGACCAAGAGCTTGATGATGTATCGATTGCTGCTTCCGATCCTCGAGCACGTCAGGGCCGACGACGAGCCCCGGTAGACAGGCAGATGGAGGGCATGCACGTCACCATCGACCGACGCCGAGACGGCGACCACCAGTCCAATGGGCGAGATGGTCCCAACATCGATGAGCCTGTGCTCGGCAGAGGTGGGTACCTGCCTTTAGAGGCTGGGTGCCCTGCCTTCACCCATGAGTTGTGGCAAGTCCGTTGGCCATCCGCTCGCACGTTCAAGCCAGAGATTCCAGAGAAGTATGATGGGAGACTGAACCCGGCAGAGTTCTTGAGAATCTACACCATCGCTGTTCAAGCTGCCGGGGGAAGAGATGAGAAGGTTTTTGCCAACTACTTCCCTTTGGCACTCAAGCCAAATGTGAGGTCTTTGCTGATCATCTATCGGAGAACTCCAACTCGACCTAGGCTGACCTGTGCCATGAGTTTGTTGGCGCCTTCACAAGCGGCCACCAAGCACCAGGACGGCCTAGCGATTTGCAGCTTCTCCCGCAGAAGGAAGGAGAGACTCTGTGAAAGTACATGCAGAAGTTCAGCCGAGTCCACAGGAATATTCCAGATATCCACCGGGCAGCTATGATAGCTGCGTTCCAGTCCAACATGCGCAACCGACTGATACATTGCAAGATGAACGTTTGATTGCCCAAGACTGTGAAGGAATTTTACACCTTGGTGGACAGGTGTGCTCGGGTGGAGGAGGGGAGGAAACTCCCTGGAGAATAAGATGGCATCGACATCGACTCAGAAGATGACAATGAGGCCACAAGTCAAAGGAAGAAGAACAAGAAACGCAACAAGAAGCACAAGGATAAAGCAGTACTGACCGTTGAGGGATCGGGCACGCCTAGTACAGGAAAGAAGGCTAAGGCCGAGGCCCCCGTCAAGGAAGTTGATGCGTGCACTGACTGCCGGGAGGCTGCGGCTACCAAGGAAGCTGGAAAAGGTGATGGGCCGTATTACAAGATTCATCGGACCAAGGTCCACGATCTCCAGGAATGTCATCAGGTTGAGTAGCTCGTCAAGAAGCAGAGGGCTGAATATGAGAAGCGTGATAAGGAAAAAGGTCAGAATGGCGCTGGCGGGAAGGGCCGAGGCAGTGAAGCAAATCACCCTGGCAAGGCTCTTTGGAACAAAGGAAAACCCGCCAGGGGCCGAGAGAAGGAAGGTTGCAATGATGAATGGGATGAAGAGGAAACCAGTGAGCAGGAATTCCAGAAGGCCACTGACGCCCTGTGCATTGATGGAGGTGCATCTCTACACTCCTCTCACCGCCAACTTAAACGGTGGGCACGTGAGGTCAATGTCGTGGAGCCAGCGGTAGAGTCTCGAAAGCCACTCAAGTGGTCACATAGGCCCATCATCTTTGACGAAGAGGACCATCCTGACCGCACCACCTCGGTAGGATGCTTGCCGTTGTTGGTTTCACCAACGATCCGCAACCTCGAAGTCACAAAGATGTTGGTTGATGGTGGGGCCAGGTTGAATCTGATTTCCCCAAAGGTCATCATCAAACTTCAGATAGCAGAGGAAGAACTCAAAGTCACGGGCACGTTTCAAGGAATCAACCCCGGTAGGTGTCATCCTAAGGGAAAGATCACGTTGCCAGTGACATTCGGAGGAGAGTTGTGCTACCAGACTGAGAAGGTTGTGTTTGATGTGGTCGACCTACCCCTACCATACAATGGAATCCTTGGACGCCCAGCTCTGGCAAAATTCATGGCAGCATCCCACTATGCCTACAACACCTTCAAGATGCCAGGCTGGTGGGAGTCATTTCCATTCCGTCAGATGAGAAGGATGCAATTATTTGCGTGGATAAGATGTACCGGCACGCAGTCGCGGCAGAGGCCGCGAAAGCTACAGTTCCCGCCAAGGAAATCAAAGGAAAGAAGAAGGCTAGAAGGGACACCATCAAGGAATTTGGGAAGCATACCTCTTCGGAGTATGCTGCACCTGTTGATGACTTGCCGGAGAGTTCCAACACCAAGAGATCCAAGGCTGCTGCACCTCATGTGAAAAAGGTCCCGGCAGGACAAGCTGGCGCCGATGGTACCTTTACTATTAGTGCCACCCTTGATGACAAATAGGAAAGCGCGTTCGTTGCCTTCTTGCAGGAGAATATCGATGTGTTTGCTTGGCAACCGTCTAATATCCCCGGTGTTCTCGGGGAGGTAATCGAGCACCACCTTGTTGTCTGCCCTCATGCCCGAGCCATCAAGTAGAAGGTCCGGAAGTAAGCTTTGGAGCGGCAGCAATTCATTGCAGAAGAGATCAAGAAACTTGAGGCATCTGGTCTGGTCAGAGGAGTACTTAGTTTCCTTATAGATCCCGCTGCCACGGACGGGTACGACAAAAGATGTCATGCAAGTTCTTTTCCATAAGCACGTATGACTATCTACAGAAGACATGACTGCATTACATTGATGAACTGGAGCTAGTTCTATGTCGCCCTAGCTTATGACTGTTATATGATGAATATTATCCAATGTTATCACCGATCCAATGCCTACGAGCTTTTTACATATTGTTCATGCTAAGTTGCCACTATTGTTACTACTGCTACTATTGTCACTATTACTATTACTATTATTGCTACTGCCATCAAACTATGATACTACTATGCTACTGATCACTCTACTGCAGATATTTAGTCCCCAGGTGTTGGTGAATTGACAACTCAACTGCTAATACTTACAAATATTATTTGGCTCCGCTTGTGTCGAATCAATAAATTTGGGTTGAATACTCTACCCTCGAAAATTGTTGTGATCCCCTATACTTGTGGGTTATCAAAACCTTTTTCTGGCGCAGTTGCCAACGGAGCATAGATATATTTGTTGAGTCACTTGGGATTTATATATGTTGATCACTATGAAGAATCTTAAGGATGATAGAACCAAGATCGTTCCCCCTAAGACGAGGTGAGGTAAGGAACTGTTACCTAGCTCAGCACTTGATTCACATTGTGTTTTGAGTAAGCTTGCAACACCACCACGTACTATTAATTCTGATATGTCGCAAGTAATTGATGATGCTACTTCAGCTATGAATGATGCTAGTACCTTGCATGATAAGATTGTGCCACTAGGTGAATTTCTTGATGAACCACTTGCTAGAGCTAAAGATATTGAGAATACTGAAACCAATGAAATTACTGAAACTGATGAAATTATTGAAACTCAGAGTTATGAAACACCTATTGACCTAGCTCTCATATATATGAATTGCCTGAGATACCCGAGGGTTATGTTATGCACGGGGAGGTAGCTAGAGACTTTCTTGCTTGTAAGGATAAAGATTATCTTAAGAATTATTATGCAAGCTGAAAGAAAAATCTTTTTATGCTAGAATGAAACATGATCCTAAGTTTGCTACTTTGCCTATCTTTGTTACTGACAAGGATTATGAATTCTCTGCCGACCCAGAGTTAATTACTTTGGTTGAATCTGATCCTTTCCATGGCTATGAAACTGAGATGGTTGTGGCACATCTTACTAAATTAAATGATATAGCCACCCTATTTTCTTATGATGGAAAAGTTAGCTACTACTATAATTATTTCCATTCTCACTAAAGGGTGATGCTAAGATATGGTACAATACTCTTGCTCCTGTTTGTGTGCGTCGTCCCCGGGATATGATTTATTACTTCTCCGAAAAATATTTTCCTCCTCATAAGAAACAAGCTACCTTACAAGAAATATTTAACTACTTTGTGCAAATTGAAGAAGAGAGTCTCCCACAAGCTTGGAGGAGGCTTCTCCAATTACTTACTGCTTTGCCTGATCATCCTCTCAAGAAAAATGAAATACTTGATGTTGTGGTTTTGTCACGGCAGATGTCATAGTGTGAGGACTTAGACATGAGGCCATCGCAAATAGGTGATTAGTTTGTCGGGGTTGAGTGGGTTGAGAGACACAAGTTTACCCAGGTTCAGTCCATCGCGGTGGAGGTAAAAGCGTACTCCTGTTTTACCCAGGTTCAGGCCATAGTGCATGGGTGTCAGGACCATGCTCCCCTCGCGCAGGCCGCTCCTATGAGCGCGGCGGGCTGCCTTGCCTTCACTAGTGAGCTGCGTCGTGTCATTTTGCCCGGCATGTTCAAGCCAGACCTGCCCCCACGCTACGACAGCACCCCCGACCATGCGGAGTTCCTCCAGCTCTACTCACTGAGCATCGAGGTGCAATTGGCTACAACAAGGTCATGGCGAACTGGTTCCCCATGGCCCTCAAGGATGGTGTGCGCTCCTGTCTCTTACACCTCCCAGAGGGCTCGATCTCCTCGTGGGATGAGCTCCGCGAGCGGTTCATTGCCAACTTCCAAGGCACCCATGACCGCGCCCTCACTGTCAACGACCTGCAGCACGTGAAACAGTAGCCGGGTGAGACCCCCAGCAAGTACATTCAGCCCTTCACCAACGTTCGCCTCAAGATCCTGAAGGCCTCGGACAAAGCCATCATCTCAGCATTCACCGAGGGCGTCACAGACATCAAGATGAGTGAGGAGCTCGCCATCCACGATGACCTGTGCACGTCCCTAGAGATGTTCAACCTGTAGGATAGATGCGCAAGGGCCGAAGAGGGCCACATCTCTCTCCTCAAGCACCCTGACGTCGACCCTGAAGACAAGAAGGCCAAAGCCAAGGAAGTGAAGCGCAAGGGCCCCACCGTGCTAGCAGAAGAGACTAGAATGAAGCACTGCCGCGATCGTGACGAGCCCAGCAAGGATAACCGCCCATTCTGCATCTTCCACAACGTTCACACCCATAACACAATGATTGCCAGGAGCTCAGGGCGCTCCGAGATGAGCGCCTGGGCCGCCGCCCCGAGTGCAGCGACTGAGGCTTCGGCCATGGAGGAGGCCACAGCGGAGGTCGCTGGGAGGAGGCCTCGTCAGGGCTGGCGCGATCATCCTCGCAACAGCCCCTAGCGTGATCAGCCTCGTGAGGCCCGTTTGTCGGTGTCAAAACCGGCAGATCTCGGGTAGGGGGTCCCAAGCTGTGTGTCATGGATCGATGGGTAACAGGAGGCAAGGGACACGATGTTTACCCAGGTTCGGGCCCTCTTAATGGAGGTAATACCCTACTTCCTGCTTGATTGATCTTGATGAATATAGAGATTACAAGAGTTGATCTACCTCGAGATCATATGTTGTGGTCTAAAACCTAAGGGTATGATGAATAATATCATAATGATCTATCGACTAGCATGTCCTCGGCTTATATAATGTACCAGAGGCCTAGGATAACAAGAGTCCTAGTCGAATAAGTCGGTGGAGAGGAGTCCTTGTCTTGATCACCAAGTCTTGTGGAATCTTCCTCATGTATGTCATCGGCTGCCCGAAGTGGCCCATGAGTAAACGACCATGGGGGTCCTCGCACCAATCCACCTAGTCGGGAGACGACGTGGTGAGTACCTCCTAGTACAGGACACCATCAGTAGCCCCCTGAACCGGTCTTCAAGTTGGGGATCGGTTCTTCCAAACTGTTCTTCGTCTTCGCTCGTCGGTCTTGAAAA
This sequence comes from Aegilops tauschii subsp. strangulata, assembly GCF_002575655.3. NCBI lineage: Eukaryota > Viridiplantae > Streptophyta > Magnoliopsida > Poales > Poaceae > Aegilops > Aegilops tauschii. The sequence goes on from NC_053039.3 coordinate 176,754,912, forward strand.
CGGGTTCAACAAATCTTCCCATCTTTGATCTTGAGGATTACCGAGCTAAATCCGAAGAGTGCACACGCCGGGCATCCAAGGAGACCTTTAAGTTTTCGGCCTTTATCAATGCCTTGTTATTTTTCATGCCACACCTCAGGTTAGAAGTTGTTCCCGTGTGGCGGTGTCTTCTTGCGTTCGAGCTCCAACGCTAGACTGCATCCGAGCTCCAACACCGGATTGTATCCGAGCTCCAACGTCGGACTATATCCGAGCTCCAACGCCGGACTATATCCGAATCCAATGCCGGACTGTATCCGAGGTGTCATAGATCACCTTGGCTCGAAATAGTCAAAGGAGTTTTGCCCAGCTTAATGCCAGAATTGCCCTCTATGGAGCCAACCACTTGGATCTGAGCTATGTGCCGGACTGCTTCCGTGGTGGTGCACCACCTCAGCCGTGGGTTGATAGTTTGCGGATTTCATTTCCGATTGATGCAATTTATTTGCTGATGAGATGTATAGCTAGTAGCCCTCAGGGTGTGTGTCGGCCTAAAATTCGAGATGCACATTAGAGGAGATAGTGATCGGCGGACGGGCCCTTGAAAGAGGGTCTCGAGAAGTTGCGGTAATATATCAGGTTGATACCAGATAGGTTCCTGATGTGACATATTGTTGTCCGAAGACACGTTTGCCCATAGTTCAGTCAAGCCGAACACTGAGCACCTTGAATTTTCTACATTGAGTAGGCAATGCAGTAGCCCCCGAGCCACTGGTCGGGTGGCAACACCAGATCAGGGGATCGATGTGCCTCTTCAATATTTATAAATAATGAGCGCGAAGCCCAGTAGCCCCCGAGCCTTAATGTGGGCACGGGTGGCCGAATTAAGGATTGATATCCGGAGTAAAATCACAAATTATGTGTAATGATTCTATGTATCTAAATACTCTACATCATTAATGCTCGGATCCGCATTGTACAAAACTTTGTTGACCGACCATCGGCTTCATCCTCCTCGGCCAGTACTTGGGGAGTGTTTGTCCTACTTTATAAAGCCTTTATGAGGGCAAAGATTTACGGCAAACAAGGCTATCCGATCATATGGTTTTATAAACAAAGGTACACAGAGAGGTATGTTATATTACTATTAATGTAAGAACCCTCTTCGAAAGAAAATAGTCCCACTATCAGTTCCTTTCTTTGGGTTGTCATGTTGACCATGATCATGTAACCTCACCTCCAGTGAATATGGGAGGAAAATAGTGAGGATTTAGTTTGGGGAAAGTTCCCCAACTCTATGGCCTATGAACCAAAATTTTCACTTCCATCGTTTGCCGACCAATTATATTCTTTAAGATGGCTAGCTTTCGGCTTCTCCCAGTCTAAGGTACTAACACGGATGACCCAAAAGTAACAATCATAGAGGTACTCCCTTTACCTCCTAGCCGAACAATCGGGAACGTAGGGGTAATCACAGGAGCCAGGCAACCCAGCTTTGGCCAAAATCTTAAGTCAAATTAATGCATATTTATGGCTTTATAACAATAATTACGAAAGGCATCGCTTGTATGATGAATACATATGCTGATGATATGTTTATTTTGACACCGTTGCTACCATTCATCATTTGAAAGTGTCCCATCGTTGGCTTCCACCCCTTTGTAGATGCTACGCCGGGTGTTTCCGCAATAACAAAACAACCCTTAGCTGACGTCTCGGTGCTCGGAGGCATTTGTGTTAGTGGAAACGAGGCAATCAGATATGCGGGCTTTATAACTTTCACTTAGTCATAGGAGCTTAAACTGGGGAAGCTAGCTACAAGCCACCGGTTAGTGTTCAGCACCAACCGAAGTCTAGCCATTAACACTTCGGCCAATGTTATGAAAGGCCCGTCCTTTAACACGGGGTAATCGCTATTGATCTATAGTTTGACACCATCATCGGATCACTGACCAGTTTACGCCCATCGTGACAGTCAGTTTTTGGCTTCCTCCACTGAGGCGCTTAACCATTCGAGCTGGAAGCACAATCGCAGTGGTTCTCCCTTTGCACACCTAGCCGAACAAAGCGGAACATAGGAGGCAATCACAGGAGCCGGGCAACCCAATATTGACCAAAGACACAATTCGAAACTGATGCATATAAAGCAATGTCCAAGGACGCTTTGCCGAGGACTCCATGGGGTACCTTGGTTTTCATGGGTCCGGCTGTAGTTTCAGGCCCCTTTAATATTGCCAATGAGTTAAAGGAGTCTGGCATTGTGCTACTCGGCAACTAGTCCCGATGTGGCGTGTATATTTGTCAACACCGAGGTGTAGTTCGGTGGGAAAGATGCCGAGCTATGGGTCGGAAAAGATCTCCCGAGTTTAATTAGAATGCAGGGCACCTCGGTCATGAGGATGTCCTGCTTCCTGAATGAAAAACAAAGAAATAGCTAAAAAAGTGCCATAAGCTCAAAAAGCCAAAAAACTTATGTAAAAGTTTGACGTCCGAACTAATTGGTCTTAATTTTTTTTTGCTTCCGTCGTGCACTAATATGACACATCCGATCTCAAGACTTCAAGCTGGTCGTCCTGTGGCTGCAACCTCCTATCCCGAAGGTGCAGTACTTCTCGTTAGTCCAGTTTAGCGAACTAAACTCGAGCGGCTTTGAGAGAGAAACTAGGCTCCCAGGCTATTGACCACACACTTGTGTCGAAAAAAGGAGTGATAGAAAAAGACTTTGCAACGACTAAGAAGAAATTTTTTATTATAAAATGGCTCATATAAATTTAAGAGCCCCCACTTAACTTGGGCAAAAGAAGTGTTTTTAACAACCAGCTTGTTTGTTTAACACAAATATAATGCTTGGTCGAACCGAACAAAAAATAAACATTTAAAAAAATTGAGCATGAAAGCGACTGAGCTGGTTAATGTGCTCGATGTTGATGACGCGGTCCGACCGTGCGGCAGGTTGAGGTCCCAGCCTCCAAGCCATCCCGAGGTGCCTGAGCAAATAGCTCGGTTTGATGAAGTGGCGACGCAGCACGGTGGATGCGGCGAGGGAAAGCTCCCGGTCTAGCCGAGGTAACGGAGCAGGTCGGCGGGTCACACCAGAGCCCCCAAGTCAGCCGACGTTTCGAAGCTTGTCGGCATGGTGGACGTCGGCTGAAAGAAAAAATAGTACGTCGATGCCGGTGCAGGGTCGCTCATCGAGGTGGCGCGGACAAAGTAGTTTCTGTGCACACATAAATAGTGCAAGATAGAAATAACAATAATATGCTTAAAAACAAAATTCTTCTACTTAATTAATTTTAGTGAAGTAAATAATTAAGGAAATATGGCCTGAATGCCGTGGTCATCCCGACAAAGTTGCAACGGAGATGCTTACACAGGGACGCGCGCTGAGGCGACACCACAACTTGATTGATGCCGGCCGGACGGCGACGTCGGTCCACAGAGTTGACCGCGTGACGCAGTCGAAGTTGATTACCTGCACACATAAAATAGTGCAAGAAAGAAATAATAATTAAAAGAAAGAAGGAAAATTTGCATAATTAATTTATGCAAAGGGAATAATCCGGTAAATATGGCCTCAGCGCCAAGGTTCGACGAAGTTCCAATGCATAGGTCGGACATTTCGTGACGGTGTTGTGGCACGGGGATGTCGACACAGGTCGGCTAGACGAGGTGACAGCGAGAGGCTTGCCAGGTGTCGAACATCGGTAGAATATTTCTGTAATAATAATGAGTGCAGACCAGCAGAAAATATTCTGCATAATAATTCTAAGTACTAAACAAATAGTTAGGAAAAATAAAACCTGTTTAGCGACGACGACCACGGCAGACGAACACAAGCAGAACTGATTCGTATTTTAAGTAATACCGAGAATCAAATAGCTTCGACTTTACAACAGGATTCACCAAAATGCATGGCACTAGCACTAGTTGAATTAGTAGTATTGGCCAACTAGATTAGGGAGACCGTGCTACAAAACTAGCACTGAGGGGTTAGGAGTACTTTTGGTCTATGCCTTTTTCAAAAGAACCATTGGAAAACTAGCTGCCAAATTATAAAAGAGGACAAGAAAACTCCCTGTGGTGTGCTACCATGGAGCCAAGTCCCTGTTAGGGTACTGCTTCCGCACTATCTCTTCGGCCGGAATGTCCGTTAGTCAGATTGAGTCCGGATCCAATGTATTCGGATCCGATGTGCTGCCAAGCAGCGGATGCGAACATAGGCCGTACTGCAATCTATATAGATAAACAGTACAAACCTAACCAAAAATATAATGGCGTGAATAATTTGTACCGTATGTAATTATTAGGAAGAATAGAACCTAAGGATTTCTTAATAAATAAAAGGAAGGATTGACCTCCCTGTGGGTTGCCGTATAGCCGAATTCTTTTTAGCTACGGGCGCTGCTCCGCATGGACTGTACGCAGACGTGCTCGTCCTCCTCGGTTGGATTCAGGGTGCCCGGAATAATGATGCAAATGTAGCGCAGTGTCAGCATGATGAGTCATGAATCCGCACATTAACTGCATGTATTAAAAAAACATTGGCCGAAGTAATAATTCTAGGAGAAAAAGTACCGCACACTAAAAATAATTTGAAGAGATAGCACCTGGCAGTAATACGAGTGGCTAGCCAAATTAAATTTAGATGAAACAAAGTCTCAGGAGAAGTGCTTCCAGTTTAGTACTACTAGTGGTAGCATTGTATGTATTCTAGCGGCCGTCACAGGAGACAACGCCAAGCTCCAAACCTCGGGTTACTTCAATTTGCAATGCACACGCATAGTATCAACAATAGTATTACCAGTTTTGAGGAAATCCGTCAAGTGGCCCAAAGGTTGGTCCGATCTGCCCCGATTTCATAGGATGGCGCCTCCTGCCCGTGCCTAGCGCGTAGGTCCTTGGCCAGGAAGGCTGCTTCCTAACGCCGGCCCTGCCCACGATCTACGTGCTCGCCGGCATCGTGTAAGGAGGCCGCCGCATAATTTTTCTTTCCGAGCTCAAATTCTGCAAACCAAAATTGCACAAGCCAGCAGCAACAAATCTAAATGAAAACAATTCACACGGAATAGATCTTGACTGAAAAAATATAACCTGATAATCCATTGATCCGTGGTGATCACCCAGCAGGCTCTCAATGAAAGCACCATTGTCGGTGTCCAAACCGGCAGATCTCGGGTAGGGGGTCCCACGCTGTCTGTCATGGATCGATGGGTAACAGGAGACAAGGGACACGATGTTCATCCAGGTTCGGGCCCTCGTAATGGAGGTAATACCCTACTTCCTGCTTGATTGATCTTGATGAATATAGAGATTACAAAAGATGATCTACCTCGAGATCATATGTTGTGGTCTAAAACCTAATGGTATGATGAATAATATCATAATGATCTATCGACTAGCCTGTCCTCGGCTTATATAATGTACCACAGGCCTAGGATAACAAGAGTCCTAGTCGAATACGTCAGTGGAGAGGAGTCCTTGTCTTGATCACCAAGTCTTGTGTAATCTTCCTCATGTATGTCATCGGCTGCCCGAAGTGGCCCATGAGTAAACGGCCATGGGGGTCCTCGGCCCAATCCACCTAGTCGGGAGATGATGTGGTGAGTACCCCCTAGTCCAGGACACCGTCACCGTCCTCAGAGCATTGTCGGCCTCCCTACGCTCCCGCCACCACCAAGAAGGAATGACAACAACCATCAAGATGATAGGGTTGGGGGCTTTCAGGAACCTCGCGCGATCTCCTACATCCCCGACGGTGCCCAGGCACCCGCCTCGAACCGCATCTTCAAGCAATTCTCCCGTGAGGTGAATGCGGCCCTGTCGAAGCTTGAGGCCGTGCACCCCCTCAGGTGGTCACAGTACGCCATCACCTTCGACTCCAAGGATCACCTCAAGCGCACGGCCACTGCTGGCGCGCTCCCCATGCTCTGCACGCCCACCATCAGCAACCTCTCTATCACCAAGACTCTCATCGATGGCGGCACTGGTCTCAATGTGCTCTCTGTCAAGACCTTTGAGATGCTTCAGGTGCCCTATGATCAGCTCATGCCCACCAGGCCATTCTCTGGGGTGACCGACGGCTCCACCGTTCCCCTAGGGGCAGGTGCGCCTCCCTGTCACCTTCGGCAAGCGCGACAACTACCACACTAAGCTCATCGACTTCGACGTCACCCACATCGGCCTCCCGTACAACGCCATCCTTGGGTACCCTGCCCTCGTCAAGTTCATGGTGACGACTCACCATGGCTACGACGTCATCAAGATGCCGGGTTGCAGTGGAGTCATTATGGTCACCTGCAATGAGAAGGACGCGGTCTGCTCTCTTGAGCAAGCCTATCGTGCTGCGGCAGCCGAGAACTCTGATGACGAAGGTTGTGTCCTGCCTCCTGAGGGCACCCCCGTGAAGAAGAAGCAGCTCCTCCCCAAGAGCTGTCTAGAGGCAAAGAAACCCGCTGGCGACGCCTCAGGCTAAGGGCCCGCTGCAGAGGCGCCTCTTCCTCCCGCATAGGAAGGCGTGCCCAGCGCCTCCCTTAGGATGGGCTCGGGGGCTTCCGTTTGGAGAGCCTCTGACAGTTATGTCATTTTGTTCATGTACCTTGAACCAGTTATGCTTTCATGAGCTACTATGGCTGTTAACCCTACATTGATGATATATCACTTATGGAGTCTTCCCTACGGGCTTCGCACATTGCGAGCTCTCCCCTTCAATGTCTCATGAGAGGGGGCTACCGGCACGGTGCCTGTGCTCGGGTCCGTCCCTGCAGCACTAATAAATCTAAGAGAGTGAGTTGTGGCTCACGGGCCAGCCCCGTGCACGTCACCTCACCAGGTCCTTAGTGCCTTCGTCTTCTCAGGGGACGATGATGAGCACATCAGCAAACGCGCGCCGCCTCTCGTATTTTGTAATTGGCTAATATGCAGGAACCTTAGGAGATAGGCGCTCGATCGGCCTTGACAACGCCTTGCCGCATCAGGAAGGCCGGCCTCGATCAGCCAGCGGCTTTGTCTGCAAAAGGCTAAGTAAAATTGCTTCGCATGCCATGTGTCGCTGGCCAAAGCTCTTTCCTGGGCGCCCTCGCGAGATGGATTGTTTTCTTTCGCGCAAGCCTCTTGCACGTTAAGAGGGGGGCTCTTGAGCATCGTGCCTCAGGAGCCCCTACTGGCTCTCGGGCCCTCAACCCCTGGCCTTGTCCCAGGCATCGTGACCTGACATACCAGCAGCGGCAGAGCTCGCCCGGCCGGGTTCTAAGGACGTAGAGCACCTTGGCGAGCAAGGAAAGGAGGAACAAACCCCACGCGGGAGCACGGGAAGTGGGGCGCGGCCCGGCCACGTAGGCACCGCTAGAAATGCCAAAGTACGCTAGTCTTTTCACGCACCCATAGCTAGACTAGCCTTGACTTGTTTCAGAGAAGAAGCGAAAGACCAGGCTCCAGGAAAGCACGCCCTCACGATGTAGAAGCCCTTCGCAAGTCATGGGCACCCAGAGCTAAGTCATCTGCCCTGCACCAAGCGCGAGCTTTGCTATTGACACTCCACTTCTGATTTTTGTGATCTTGTTTGGGTGGAGAACCCATTTTCCCTCAAGATCCGCTTGCGCGTCGAGGGGGACCTCTTGAGCATCGTGCCTCAGGAGCTCCTACCGGATCTTGGGTCACTCACCTCCTGGTCTTGCACGCGGCATCATGATCTGGCATACTAGCGATGGAAGAAGCCTACCTGGGGACTGGGTCATGGCGACACAGAGCATTAAGCTAACGTAAGGGGAAAAGGGGGCTCGGGCCCAAACAGGAAACACCAACACGACTTCGAAACATGAATAAAAACATTAAGATAAAAGGCACGAGCGTCGCGGTTCCATACATGTCCCGCGGGGCCCTTCATAGTTCTGATGCAGGAAATAAATAACAAAAAAGAGCCTCCCGGAGGCCACGCCTCCTGATGCACCAACTCAACGCCGCCAGCGCTTAGTTGGAGTCCTCCTCCACCTTGACGCTGCGGCACGTCATAGTCATCGTCGCTCGAGATTCCCCCGGACAAAGCGCCGTCTCTGCTGGAGGCATCGCGGTTGTCGCCAAGGGGAAGTTTGCCGCCGTGGACGTCGCCCCCACGACGGCCGTTGTCGTCGGAAGAGGGATGGTCGCCACCACTGCAGTCGCTCTCCGCGCAGCATCCCAGGTGTCCGCCGTCTTTCCCGAAGACCTTGACGGAGAGCGTCATCGCCCTGTCGTACTTTAAGTGGAGGGTGTGCCTCCCCTTCAGGCAACAAGCACTGGCGAACGACTGTCGCCCCGGGTCAGGTAGACTTAGCCTGAGGGGGTGACCTCCACCTCCGCCCAGAAGACCGGTTGCAGCAGCCGTCAGGCTAGAGCAACAACGCGACAGGTCCTCCCGCCGGCAGCTCCTTCATGAAGGAGTGCGGGGGCCGGATCCAAGTACACGGCGGATTCTCCATCCACACAACAAACTCGTGGGCCATGTCATCCTAGTGGGCTCGCGGGCGGCCACCGCGTGCCTCCCCCCTCGGCCTCGGCAGATATGGCTTCTGCGCCCCCCATGGTTGCCGAAGCTGATGCCAACCCCCAACGGAGCGCGTCCGCGCCCCTGGGGAACCACTGCGGCGTCGTAGTGGACTTACGAGGGCGGCGGCGCCCCCTCTTTGGCAGCAGCACCTCTGGCTCCTCTCTAAGCGCCTTGCCTTTCTTGGCAGGGCAGAACCTTCTCACTGGTGCCATAGCTGCTGCGGTAGAGGTTTGGAATGGAGAAGCGAGAAGATGAGGATGGGTAGGGGGCTCCGTTCCGCTCGCCCTCTTATAGACGATTGAAGAAGGCTAACCGACGTCCCTTCAAATTCAGAGCAATGATGGCCCCGCGGCGCGCGCCAGACTTTTGTCAGTCTGGGCAGTTGTCGAGGCGACGTGGGGAAGTTGGGGGATCCGTGTTCGGTCGTGTGCCACCCGTCAAGCTTGGCCCGCAGGCGATTGGGAACCACGTTGCTTCGCCCTCCCCTCGCTGCTTTCACCTTGAACCTAGGCCAAGCACACCTTGGGCCCGGGGGCTATTCTCGGCATGCTGGGATCGGGGGTCCCTAGACATGCCTGCCTGCGGCCTAGCGCGTGGCTCCATCGACGGCCCGGCATGGCCCAGCGCCAAGGACTCGCAAGCAAGACCCTTGCGAGGGGACCCGCCTTGCGAGGAAAATGACACCAAGACCTCCCGCGGAGCAACTTCCTGAGCCTGCCTCCCGAGGAGCGGAGATCTCTATGCAAGCCTCCCGCCTCGCGAGGCACACGATGACGTGAACCATCACGACCAAGGCCAGGCGGGCGCCAGCGGGCGCAGTCCAGACAGTTTCCTCTTTTGTGCTAAGGAGGCAAGGATGTACGCGGTTCCCAAGGGATCGCCCAAGGGTTTCCATTCGAGTGCAACAAGACCAAGAACACGAGCTCGGCAGGATGGATGTCATCGCCGAGCCCACCACTGCGTCACACCCAGAAGCTTTGCAGGCGAAGACCACGTGTCGTCAGGATAAGATGTACTCTTGTCCCCTTTCAAATTGGTCATTGAGGAATCCCTTCCCACCTAAGCTATGAGGGAAGAGGACAAAGGACACTACAATTATAGGCTAGTCTCCACCGTAGAGAGAGAGGACCCTGGGCGGAATCTAATCCTTTCATCCCCCTTTAAGCTCTCCCGAGGCAGCTCGCACTTGTACTAGTTCATACTCATCCTCCTCAAGAGGCAATCCACCAGAAAGCAGGAGTAAGATTTTACACTGCATGGTGGCCCAAACCTGGGTAAACTACTGTGTCCACTCTTCCCCCCTCTCGCACGACCTCGACGAGGCCAAGCCATGAGGTGGTAAGTGAGGGAGTCCTGGACTAAGGGGTCCTCGGGCGCCTGGCCTGTTATTCATTGGGCTTGACTGATGGGCTGTGAAGATATGAAGGCCGAAGACTATACCCGTGTCCGGATTGGACTTTCCTTGGCGTGGAAGGCAAGCTAGGCGACCAGCTGTGAAGATTCCTTCTTATGTAATCGACTCCATGTAACCCTAGATCTCTCCGGTGTCTATATAAACCCGAGAGCATAGTCCGGAAAGGACATTCATTACCATATACACATAGCCTAGACTTCTAGGGTTTAGCCATTACGATCTCGTGGTAGATCAACTCTTGTAACACTCATATTCATCAAGATCAATCAAGCAGGAAGTAGGGTATTACCTCCATAGAGAGGGCCCGAACCTGGGTAAACATCGTGTCCCCCGTCTCCTGTTACCATCGATCCTAGACGCACAGTTCGGGACCCCCTACCCGCGATCCGCCGGTTTTGACAACGACATTGGTGCTTTCATTGAGAGTTGCACTGTGCCATCGGCAAAGGGCTCGATGGCCCCTTCAAGGGAGAAACCTTTCTCCCCAGACAGATCTTCATGTTCGGCGGCATCGTACTGTGGGCCAACTCGCTTGGCCATCTGGAGTAGATCGACAGCTACGCCCCTGGCCATCAGGTCAGATTCGGAAGCTTGAACTACGTTGCGGACGTCCGTGGAGACTTGATCTTTGACGGACTCGAGACCGCGGCAATCGCTCCCCGCCGCCTCGATGGACATGGCTTAAACCTGTCATTGGGCCGCATCCAGGAGATAGCTCCCGCAACAACTCTGGCCTTAGATCCGGAGCAAACCAAGTCGTCCCAGGATGGGAAGCTCAACCCCATCACGGGGGCTACCGATTCCGCGGTGTTGGAGCCGCACACAGATTCTACTGCGTATGATATACGTATCAGCAGAACCCCGGATTCGTCCCCAGGGACAGGTTTCGAACCCTGCGAGTCTGCAGATGCCGAACTCGATCGGTTATCGATCTTCAAGTTTAGCGCCGCAGACGTATTCCAACACTCGCCCATGGGCGATGTACTAAACTCACTAAAAAACCTATCTCTGGCAGGCGACTCTCCACCGAACTATGTTCGGCTCAAACTTACGGCTGATGATGGAGAATTTTGCTTCCCACCCGCCCCCACTTCATAGCCACTGTCGAAGACCCAACCAACACGCTTGACCTTGGCCCCAAAGACATCGACGGTATGGATGACGATGAGGGGAAAGGCTAGAACTCAATACCCGCTAGACGCAAGATTTCCACTTCATGGTACGACGTGTGTATGATAGACACACCCAACGACGCTTTTGACGATGACAAGGAGGACCCAGTTGAGGATAAACCTCCTGGTGCACAGTCCGAACACCGGTGCGCCTTGCGCTGCTCCAAGTCACGACGCTCAAGAGAAAATAACACTAGGACCGAAGAAGACAATACCCCGGACGATGAAGACCCTGTTGAGGTAGGATCCGAACAGGAAGAACAGGAAGGCGGGCAAGACAGCCCTGATGAACAGGCAACATATGGAGACTCAGAGGATAGCAATTATCTCCCATTCTCCGAGGAAGAGGAGATCCTTGATAACGAGGATTTTATCATGCCTAAGGAACCTCTCGAGCAGGAGCGCTTTAAATGCCAGCTCATAGCCACTTCAAGGAGCCTAAGAAAGAAGCAGCTGCAGCTTCAAGCGAGCCAAGATTTGCTCAATGATAGATGGACCGAGGTCTTGGCCGCCCAAGAATACGGCCTTATCGGCCCAAACAAGAGCCACCCCAACAGCAGGTGGCACCCTCAATACGATGGTAGGGCGTTGGAGCCCACACCACCATCGAATAAGGCTGTAGGCCGACAACAGCGGTCCGAACAAAATAGTAGCCCAAGCGGAGTATCATACCAATCCATCCGGCCGTCGAAACAAGAACAGAACAGCTCGGGGGAACACTTGCGACATCCAACAGGACCTGGAGGGTAGAACAGGACACACGAAGTCAATACACAGATCGCGGGGACATGCCCCAACCAGTGATGATGGTCACCTATTCGGACACTACAGAGCCGACCATGCTCGGTCCGAACTCCATAAACAGCGTCCGCCGGAGGTGCTTCATAGTGTGGCTCAACATAGAGGAGCCGCACACCCTCTCTGCTTTACCGACGAGGTAATGGAGCATGAATTTCCAGACAGGTTTAGACCCATTAACATCGAATCATACGATGGAACAACAGATCCCGCGGTATGGATTGAGGATTACCTCCTCCATATCCACATGGCTCGCGGAGATGACCTTCATGCCATTAAATACATAGCTCTCAAGCTTAAAGGGCCAGCTCGGTACTGGCTAAACAGTTTGCCAGAAAATTCTATTGGTAGCTGGGAAGACCTGGAAGACCCCTTTCGAGACAACTTCCAAGGAACTTATGTCCGGCCACTAGATGCCGAGTCATATTGTCCAAAAGCCCGGCGAGTCAGCCAGGGAGCTCTGGACTAGGTTCTTAGTCAGAAAGAACCAAATTGTCGACTGTCCGGATGCAGAGGCCCTCGCAGCCTTCAAACATGGTGTCCGGGATGAGTGGCTAGCGCGTCACCTCGGCCAGGAAGGACCCAAATCCATGACAGCCCTTACTGCTCTGATGACTCGCTTTTGTGCGGGAGAAGACAACTGGCTCGCTCATAAAAGCAACAACGCCAGCGACCCGGGCACTTCCGAAATTCGAGACGGCAACGGTAAGCCACGATGAACCGAACACAACAGTGACAATAATACTGAAGGATTACGCGACACAGCGGTCAACGCCGGATTTCACAATCCGAAACCCGGTCAACGGAAGAAGCCACTAAAGGCAAACCAGGATGGATCATCCACCCTTGACAGAATATTGGACCAACCTTGTCGGATTCACGGTCATCCTGATAAGCCAGCTAACCATACCAACAGAAACTGTTGGGTCCTGAAGCAGGCAGGCAAGCTCAACGCCGATAGCAAGGGGAGGAGGCCACCGGGCGATAAAGACGATGGAGCGGCCCGCCGGCCGAATATCAGGGGCCAGAAGCAGTTTCCCTCTGAAGTTCGACCACTCCCGGAACGGAAATAGCAGTTCGGATTCCGCCACCCACCTACCATACCGGCGAGATTCACACCACGCGTACATCACTACGCACTCAAGATACCATGGGCATCGGCGGAAGCACAATATGGACAACCCTGCAAGAATCCACGTAATGTTCTTATCCGTTTTTCTTATTTCTCTGTATCATTTCTTAAGAACAGGTGACCAACATGATAGATCTACAACGGACTCTATCAGAGTTCGGATCCGTACACTCACCAAAGGGGCTACTTCCGTTAAGGATTCCCCTCCCCGAGGACGGGCGGCGCAGACGTGCGACAGGAGGTCCAAAATAACTTTTTGTAGACCGCACTCTCTATTCCGAGCATGTACTATGCCCTTTTTTCCTATGTACCCGACCCCGAGCATGTCAAATAGCCGGGCTTGTGGTTTCTTTTTTATTATTATATATATACATAAATTCACCATTGGTGTATTGCTCCGCTCCCAGTAAACCTCGTCTGAACCAATCTTTCATACTCTTGCAACAATGAGTACGGCCTCAATGGCTGCTTCACAGATGCACCTCGACATACCCTGCCAGGGGCTCGGTATGGGAACGAAAGAGTTGCCAGCAGAAGTCCGAACAGCTCTATAGCGTACTTCGGCGTCGCAAGTTTGGCCTTATATGCATCAGCTCCGAATCATTGTCTTGGGTCAATAGTTGGGTTGCCCAGCTCCTGTGCTTGCTACCCTATGTTCCGCTCTATCGGCTAGGGTAGTAAAGGGAGAACTACTGTGATTGTGCCCTGGTCTAAATCCGACGAGCACCTCAGTAGAGAAAGCCGAAAACTGACTATCATGATGCGGCGCGAGCTGATCAACCACTTGGCGACTTCTTGGAATCCTTAGCGATTCTCCGTGTCACACCACGGATCTTTTTCAGATCAAATATGCAAGGCATTATACGCAGCATACATACTAGGGGCTATGTCGTAGCCCCACCATAAAACTCCTATGGCTAAGTGAAAGTGTTAACGCCTTATAGTCCGATTGCCTGGTTCGCTGCATTATCACCTCCTTTACGGACCAAGACGTTGGATAAAGAGTGATTAAATGCTTTTCCGAATGCCCCCGTACTTCCTATGAGGGGGCAGAAGCTGACGACTGGAAAACTTCCAGATTATATTAAAACGGCCGCACAGGAGGAATTCAGGCTTTGGAGCAAAAACACAAAATAGATCAATTATAAAATTGTCTTTTACAATTCTAATACACCTCACTCGAACATTATGTTCTTCGAGCATTGACCCTCTGTCAGGCGGGCGGCTTCCAGGACGTCTTCAAAATAATGCTCCGGCTCATTACGGTCCTTGCCCTTGGGCGGACTCTTCGCCGCAACATCGACAGCCTTCATCTTCCCCCAGAACGTCTTGACTCGGGCAAAGGCCATCCGTGCACCCTCAATGCATGCTGACCTCTTTGCAGCATCGATACGCGGCACCGCATCAACAAGGCGCCGCACCAGGCCAAAATAGCTATTTGGAACAGGCTCACTCGGCCACAACCGGATTATGACGTTTTTCATGGCGTCGCCGGATATCCTATGAAGCTCGGCCCATTGGGACGTCTGTTCATTTAGCAACAGAGGGCGCTTTGATGCGCCAAATTGTGACCAGAAAAGCTTCTCCGTTGCATACCCCTCTTGGGCTTGGTAAAATTGCGCCGCATCAGAAGAACTCTTCGGCAAGTCCAAAAATTCGGCCGGAGAACTCCAGACTTGGTTTAGCTGAGCATAGCCCGGATCGCCAAACTTAGTCTGAAGCAAAAAGGGCTTACCGACTGCTATATCCTTAGCCTGCCGAATCTCTTCACGAGCTGCCCTAGATTCGGACCGAGCTTCACTCGCCTCTCGTATGGCCTTATCGAGTTCAGCCATTTTGGCTTTATTATCCTTCTCAAGGAATTCACAGCGGCTGGCAGCATTCTTCAGTTCAAGCGCCAGTGCGGATATTTTCTCCTCACTTTGGCGCCGAGCTGCTTGTTCGGCTCTTAGGTTAGCCGATGCCTTCTTGGTAGCCGCATCACTACACCGGGCCTGCTCCTTGGCCCGGGCTAGCTCCGCCTGAAGAGCTTCAACGGCGGCAGCACCGTCTGCAACCATGCACATTTCATATAAAACCCTTTTCGGCGCCAGGCCTACATTACAAGAACATTGGTGTAAGGAACGCTCAAAATATATACCTTGCGGGTCGTCAAGACGCCTGTTGATCAATGCAATGTCACCTCCTGCAATATCCAGCTTTCGCTGCAGTTCGGCCACTTCCTTTTTTCGGGTAGGCGCAGGAGGGGAGGCAGCCTATATTCCAAGTTAAATCAAGGTTAGTAACTGAGCATATCTTTTTGATCCTCCGATCGCTTCCTTCGGAAGGCAATCCGAGACTCAGGGGCTACTGCATATACAACAGGTGCATTCTGTCAATATTATTCAATTGGCAAAACTACATCACAAACCTCAAAACCTCTTAGAAGGCCTCGTTCAATCCACTTTTCGCGGATAGAACCTTTTCGACCACCGTAATCATCAAGGCACGGTGCTTCTCTGAAATGGATGCTCGCCGCAGCATGTCCGTTAGCATTTCTGACGCTCCGGAGTCTTCAGAAACCGCCGCCGGAGTATGGAATTCCTTTGAAGGAATCTGCTTACTCTCCCCCAGAATCGTCTCCGGCTGTAAACCGGACGGTTCGGGCCATCATTCTTGATTCCTGAACCCTGGATGACAGAGGCACCACCTCAGGTAACGCCTTCTTTGTTTCCTGCGTTGCTTGACGATCGGGAGGAACCCTTCGGGACGATACCTCGGTATCATCCCCCCTGTTGGGCGAAGAGGCCGGAGATGGCGTGTCACTCTCCATCATCTCCGGAAGAAGGTCTCCCGAGGAGGAGGACGATTGAGAAACGCCAGGCGTTAACCTGCGTGGATGTGCATATGTTGGATGATTACTTCACTAATAGGAAAAGAATGAGGTACATTTAAAGTGCCCCAGCCTCACTTACGGTTTGGCCAGAGGTTCGTTCTCGCCAGAAAGCCTTACGGCAGCATCGCTCGCCCGGCCCAAACTGCCCGACGATGGCATTTTTCCTCTCTTGGAAGGCTTCCCCTCTTGATCTTGGGAAGCAGCCCTCTTTTTGCCATGGAGAGCTTCCTCCGCACCTTTGCCCTTGGGCAAGAGAGTTTCGGTTTCCCCGAACACAGCGTCTAATTTGTCCTCAGGGCGGGTATCACCTTTGGGTTCCCCGCTCTCGCCCCCTTCTGCAGACACCTGGTACGGTGTGGGAATCAGCATTCTCGTCAGCAGGGCGGTCGCAGAGTCTTCGGGAAGGGGCGCCGGACACCAGATTAACACCGCTTTCTTTATCCAGTCCTGTATAGGGACGGATTGTTCAGTATCCTGTCAAGAGATGCTTGAATGGAAGGTGTTCAGAGTTTGAGTACTTACCGCAGTGTCCGGATGATTGCAGTCAAGGCCGACATCTTCGATGGTGTCCGGCCATTGCTCTCGTTCCCCGAAATATAATTTCCACATTCCTTCGTGCGTGGTGCCGAAGAAATGCTGAAGAGGCTGCCGCCCTTCTGGATTAAACTCCCACATACGGAGAGGCCGCCGCTGACATGGCAGGGTCCGGCGGACTAGCATTACTTGAACGACGTTCAGAAGACCGATGCCCTTCTCGGTAAGGCTTCGGATGCGACCTTGCAGAGTCTGCACTTCGTTGACGGATCCCAGTCCAGTCCCTTATTGATCCATGAAGCAAGCTGAATTTGAGGGCCGGGTCGGAACGCAGGCGTAGCCGCCCACTTGGAGCCCCACAGCTCGTTGATATAAAACCACCCCTGCTACCATAGGTCGGAAGACTTGGCGAAAGATCCTTCAAACCAAATGGCGCTGGCAAGCTTGCCTATTGTGACACTGCCGCACTCTGCCTGCTCCTCCTCTGTCACCCGCGGCCTCGCATCAAAGGTCTTGAGCCACAAACCAAAGTGCGGAGGATCCCGGAGGAAGGCCTCACATGTGATAATAAATGTCGAGATGAGGAGAATAGAGTCCGGGGCCAGATCTGAAAGTCTAGACCGTAGTAGAACATGAGCCCCCAGACGAAGGGGTTAAGCGTCAACCCTAACCCATGGAGGAAGTGGGACACAAACACTACCCTCTCGTCGCATTTGGGGGTAGGAACGTCCTGCCCCTGTGCAGGAAGCCGATGAAGGATTTCCTGGGTCAGATACCTCGCTGCGCGGAGCTTCGCAATATCCTCCTCTGTGACAGAAGAAGCCACCCACCGGCCTTGACGGCTGGATCTGGACATGATTAGGGCTGGTGGCGATGGGAACCCTAGGGTTGGAACTTGGGGTGGCTAGGGTTGAGGAAGAAGCAAGCGCAAAGGAAGAAGACAAGTCTGGGACCCTATATAAAGACCCCAATACTAAGCGTATCCACCTGGGTCTCAAAACTCACCTATCTCCAGAGAGTTGTACCCAGGGGACGGTTGGGTCACCCACGCTTGCATTAATGAGAATCCCGTGAATAAGGGAACACGATCTCTGCCTTGGCAAGACGTGCCAGTAAAACCGCGTCCCGAGACGTGGGGCGACGTGCCAGCCAACGGTTGGAAATAGGAACCGCGCGGGCGTGATGCGATGTCATAAACAGTTATCAACAAATTAGACTCGTGGGATATTGTATTTTCTGCAATTATATACACAGGTCCAAACTTTGCCAGTTTGAAGAAAGACTTTCAGTCAGAACAAGTCGGGCGATCCAAAGCTGAATCAGGCTTCCCATCTGCATTGAAAGAACTAGAAAAAATTAAGGAGGACTTTGAATTCGAAAGATCCACATTTGAAATTGAAAAGGCTGCTCTGTTGAAACAAGCCAAGACGATGAAGACAAGCTGAAGCTGGTGACTGAAGAGTTGACTAGCTTAAAATGACATATTTCTTAGATGACCGAAGCCATCTTTGGTAAGTAAAATTTTCAATCAGTAAAAGAACCTGCCTGGCAACTTGAACATTAAATGTAATTCATCTAATGGCTCTCGCATTGAATATATTGCAGGTGCCAGAAGCTCCAACCTTGGGCAGAACATGTTGATGAAGCTTAAAGTTGTATATTCCTTAGTGGAAAAATTATACGCTAGAGGTCTTCGCACCATCATAGCTGCATCAGGCGGAAAAAAACTGCCTCAGTTCATACAGCACATGCTTGATCAACTCTCAATCATGCCTAAGCAAATTGATGAACTGAAGCTGTCAGCTGCTAAAGCCAGAGCAATAACCATGCTAAGCCGGGCGAAGGCTTACTCGTTAGAACTTGACCTTAAAGAAATGGCTGGCGGGTTCCCGCAATATAAAGATGATGGGTATGAATTCACTCCGGCGGATTATGCAGAGTGTATCAAGGAGATGCAAGTGCTAGCATGTCAGCTTGTGCAAAACATTGACCTGAAGAAATATTAGCTGGCTTATAACAGCAATAATGCGTGAATCAAGGTGCATTCTTTTGATGTCTTGGACTTAACTCCGCGAAGGCGTAAGCATGTTTTTGCCTCTGAGATCGACCCTTCTCCTATCATCAATGATGAAGCCATTTTTGAAGCCTTAACTGGTATCAACTGGACCTCGGACAATCTCCAGATGAGAAGCGAAGAAGAGCGGGCACAGGATTACCCCGAGACTTCCGCTACAGGATGCCAGCAAGATGTTAACCCGGAGAGCCACAACCCGAACGACGCAGGAGTCGGCTTACAGGAGTAGATTCATTCATGTGAAAAAACTTTGCTAAAATTTGGGCTCAGCTGAAGCCTTGTAATAGGCTTAATAAACACTTTATGCTCTGATGTGCCTCCGTACACCGTTTTTTAACTTATGATCCAACAAGTATACTAACAATCTGTCTTGGATGTTTGATTTGATTTGGTATGCATCTTTTCTTTGCACCATCCTTTGAATAAGGCTATCTATCTGTTATAGAGAAGCATAAACTTTATAGGTTTACAACAATAACCCAACAATTCTCAAGTTCGCGACTTATAGTCGTAATACTTAATTACTTAGAAGCAATGGAGGGTTAATAACCAGATGACTCATGGTCATGAAAAACAGAAAAAACCATCATAAACAACCCGGAGATCTTTTGACCCGGATATGCATAATCGTAATATGCGACTAGAGACAAACCACTTTAAGGTGATAGCATGGTGGCTCATGGCCAATCTAAGCTCAATACTGATCAAAGCTCACCCGGAGTTCTTCTGACCCAGAGACTTATAGTCATTGCATAAATATGATCAAGAACAAAAAAATCGTGCAAAGACAGAAATATAGAATACATATATATATATATATATATATATATATATATATATATATCAAAGTAATTATAAGTCGGCTTTCGAGGCTCGACAAAAAAGACCGGCTTTCGAGGCTCGAGTCTTGCTTGAATGAAGCTTGGCATGATAGCCTAGGTTTATCCTTGCTTTCGGTAGGCCGTATCTCACATGACTTAAGCCGCCGTTTTAACTATGACAAGTTCAGGGTCATAAAGATTGACTTGTCAAGAGTACACCCACTACAAAAAAAAGACACTTCCGTGATGATACGTGTTTGTCACAGTAGGTCACGTTTTCTGTCATGCATGTACATCCATGACAAATTTATGACAGAATCAAGATAGTCATACCTGTGCTGTCGTAGAAGTGTTCCATGACATTACCAAAATTATCATCACGGAAGTGTCCAGTTCCATGACGATAAATCGCGCGTCATAGAAGTGCTTTCGTCAAGGGTGACTGACACGTGGCATCCACCGTAACGGGACGCTGTTAAGCTATCGGGTCCGGTTTTGGATCCGATAACCCGTTAACAGCCCGGACCAATGGGAATTTTCCACGTGTAAAATTCTCATTGGCCAGAGGAAACACGTGTCGGCTCAACGTTCGGATAGATGTCATCCACTCATTGGACAGGAGGCGCCTATGTACGTCGACACGTGGCACGGCCCAACAGAGGCCCATTCTGGTAAAAAAGGCTGGCCCGTTTGACTTGGTCAAAAGGTAACGGGCCGGCCAACGGTAAGCCTGTTGACGGCCTGTTCGTATATAGCCCATTTATGGCCCGCTTACTACCGGCCCGTTACGGCCTATCGGAATTAAGCCCAGTAGCTTCATCTAGGCCGTCCAATATGATTCCAGCCCATTGTAACTTCCGGCCCATGTATGGCCCATTATGTCTTTCGGCCCATATGAGGCCCTTAGTAACTCTTGGCCCATTAAAGGCCCGGGATGAAACTGGCTCATAATGAAAAGTGTATCGCTTTATACCCATTAACAGCCCATTATTCCGTCGGCCGTTTCCAGCCCGTGTTAACTTTCGACCTTCTAAGGGCCCATTTATTCTTGGGCTCATTTCTAGAATTCGGTTAGATACGGTCCGTTAGTGGCCTGTTCCGTTTGTGGGCCAAATACAGCCTGTGGTTACATTCGGCCCGTTTGTGCCCCGTTAACCCATTGGGATGTTTTCATAGCGTTATCAAATACGGCCTTTTAACGGCCCGTTATGGTCCACGAATAGTACGTCCCATGTTTGGCGAAATGATTATACGGCCCATAGAAGGCTAATGGATCCTACGGCCCATAGAAGGCCCATGGATCATACGGCCCGTAGAAGGCCCATGGATCATACTGCCCGTAGAAGGCCCATGGATCATACGGCCCGTAGAAAGTCCATGGATCCTATGGCCCGTAAAAGGCCCATGGATCCTACGGCACGTAGAAGGCCCACGGATCCTACGGCCTGTAGGAGGCCCATGGTTACAACAGTCCGTGTGTTGCCATGATTATTGTGGCCTAGTTACCAAAACTAGGTTATTGTGGCCACTAAAAAAACGCAGAAACGGAATTGCAGTGACTACAAGAAAACAACTAAACAAGACAATAAGGAAATAAATAAGCAAGGAACTAACACTAGCCTATTACAGCTATTGCACATATTACATCCACTGGGCATCAAAGTACGCCACCAGTGCAAATATAGGGAACAAAGCAGCATATTACATACACTGGCCATCAAAATTGGCCACCAGTGCAAATAAACGCTGCAGCAAAACAAGTCCATAACTGAAACAACTTCAAAAGAGCTCAAGAAACGCTATCCTGGTTATCCACCATGCTGGCAATAAGCTTATCAAGCTTATTAGCTTTGTCCTGTTTGGCGCTAAAATCCTCCAACGCTTGCTGTTGCAACAGAAAGTATGCATCTGAATGCACCAGGGACTTCCGCAGTCCTTCCGCTTCTTGTCGCAGCACAGGTGATCGATGTCTTTCAGCTTGTAGTAGAGACTCAAGAAACTAAACTGATTCATGATATGTCTCTGTCGTATCTATAATTTTTTATTGTTCCATGCCAATATTCTACAACTTCTACATACTTTTGGCAACTTTTTATACTATTTTTGGGACTAACATATTGATCCAGTGCCCAGTGACAGTTCCTGTTTGTTGCATGTTTTTTGTTTCGCAGAAAATCCATATCAAACGAGTCCAAATGGGATAAAAACTGACGGAGATGGTTTTTGGAATATATGTGATTTTTTAGAAGAAGAATCAATGCGATACGATGCCCGAGGGGGCCACGAGGCAGGGGGCGCGCCCCAGGGGGTCAGGCGCGCCCTGGGCCCTCGTGGCTACCCCGTAAGGCGGTTGGTGCCCTTCTTTCGCCGCAAGAAAGCTAATATCCGGGTAGAGATCACGCCCAAAATTCAGCCCAATCGGAGTTACGGATCTCCGGTTATAAAAGAAACGGTGAAAGGCCAGATCTGGGAACGCAGAAACAGAGAGAGATAGAGAGACAGATCCAATCTCGGAGGAGCTCTCGCCCCTCCCACTCCATGGAGACCATGGACCAGAGGGGAAACCCTTCTCCCATCTAGGGAGAAGGTCAAGGAAGAAGAAGAAGGAGGGGGGCTCTCTCCCCCTCGCTTCCGATGGCGCCGGAACGCCGCCGGAGCCATCATCATCACCACAATCTACACCAACAACTTCACCGCCCTCATCACCAACTCTTCCCCCCTCTATGAAGCGGTGTAACCCCTCTTTTACCCGTTGTAATCGCTACTTAAACATGGTGCTCAACGCTATATATTATTTCCCAATGATGTATGGCTATCCTATGATGTTTGAGTAGATATGTTTTGTCCTATGGGTTAATTGATGATCATGATTGGTTTGAGTTGCATGTTTTATTATTAGTGCTGTCCTATGGTGCTCTCCGTGTCGTGCAAGCGTGAGGGATTCCCGTTGTAGGGTGTTGCAATACGTTCATGATTCGCTTATAGTGGGTTGCGTGAGTGACTGAAACACAAACCCGAGTAAGGGGGTTGTTGCGTATGGGATAAAGAGGACTTGATGCTTGAATGCTATGGTTGGGTTTTACCTTAATGATCTTTAGTAGTTGCGGATGCTTGCTAGAGTTCCAATCATAAGTTCATATGATCCAAGAAGAGAAAGTATGTTTGCTTATGCCTCTCCCTCAAATAAAATTGCAATAATGATTACCGGTCTAGTTATCGACTGCCTAGGGACAAATAACTTTCTCGTGACAAAAAGCTCTCTGCTAAAACTAACTTAGTTGTGTCTTTATCTAAACAGCCCCTACTTTTTATTTACGCGCTCTTTTTTATCTTGCAAACTTATCCAACAACACCTACAAAGTACTTCTAGTTTCATACTTGATCTAGGTAAAGCGAACGTCAACCGTGCGTAGAGTTGTATCGGTGGTCGATAGAACTTGAGGGAATATTTGTTCTACCTTTAGCTCCTCGTTGGGTTCGACACTCTTACTTATGGAAAGAGGCTACAATTGATCCCCTATACTTGTGGGTTATCAAGACCTTTTTCTGGCACCATTGCCGGGGAGTCATAGCATGGGGTGAATATTCTCGTGTGTGCTTCTTTGCTTTATCACTAAGTAATTTTCATTTGCTGTTCTAAGTTGTTCTCTATCTTTAGTTATGGATATGGAACACGAAATACCAAAAAAAAAAGGTTTACTTGCTACTCATGGAGATGGGAACCTCCTAAAACCCTCGATGCTCATTATGTGAAAGATATTATGTACTACTTTGATAATCCTGAGAAAACCCCATTCAATTATGTTATGGGAGACACGTTGGATCAACGTGAATACTTTAGGGATTATCGCTTGACTCAAAAAGGGAAACTATTATGGGATCAAATTCATATATTGAAGTGGTATGCTCGGGAACTATGCTTGAGATATGATTATACTTGTTGCTCTAGGACGAAGGCTCCACACCTTCCCTTTTCATGCAAATTTAATGATGATGAAACCTTGGCTTCTTATGCTAATGGTATATATGATTACTATGATGTGGAACAAATAGAAGAATTCGTTGCTTTTATGGGTGCTTATGAAATTGAATCTTTGTTTTGAAGAGTTTGAAGATTTTGATGATTCAATTTATAGTCCCGAAAATTTAGCTATACTTAAATATTGCTATGAGAATTATGAATTCAATTCTGATATTGATGATTTTATTGAGAAAGTCTCCGCTGTCCAAGAAGAGAATAATATTTTGCAGGAATCTATGGATGAAGAAATTGATGAAACTGTGAGCTCATTGTATGAAAAAGATGATGAGGAGAGCAAAGAACAAAAGGAGGAAGAACGGATTAGCTACCCGTGCTCACCTTCTAATGAGAGTAACTCTTCAACTCATACATTGTTTAATTTCCCTTCGTGCTTACCGAAGGATGATTGCTATGATGACTGTTATGATCCTGTTGATTCTTTTGAAATATTCCTTTTTGATGATGCTTGCTATGCTTGTGGCCACGATGCCAATATGAATGATGCTTATGGAGATGAACTTGCTATTGTTCCTTATGTTAAACATGAAATTGTTGCTATTGCACCCACGCATGATAGTCCTATTATCTTTTTGAATTCTCCCGACTACACTATATTGGAGAAGTTTGCCCTTATTAAGGATTATATTGATGGGTTGCATTTTACTACTACACATGATGATTTTGATAGATATAATATGCATGTGCTTGCTGCTCCTACTTGCAATTATTATGAGAGAGGAACTACATCTCCGCCTCTCCATGTTTCCAATATGATAAAATTGCAAGAAACTGTTTATACTATGCATTGGCCTTTACTTGATGTGCATGCATTGTTCTTTTATGACATGCCGATGCATAGGAAGAGAGTTAGACTTAGTTGTTGCATGATATATGTTACTTTGTGCTCACTACTAAATCACAAATCATTGTTAATTAAAATTGGCTTTGATATACCTTGGGATCCGGGTGGATCCATTACTTGAGCACTATATGCCTAGCCTAATGGCTTTAAAGTAAGCGCTGCCAGGGAGACAACCCGGAAGTTTTAGAGAGTCGTTTATTTCTGTTGTGTGCTTTTATAAAGTTTAAAAACAAAAAATAATGTCCCAAGATTTGCCTTTAGGATGTTTACATTGCTTGTTGGTTTTGTGCGGTGGAAAACAGAAACTTTGGCTGTAGTGCGCGATTTTACATTTTTTACTAGAACGTCGAACGGTTCTGAAACTTTTTGCAATGTCTTTCTATACAAATTTTTTATTTTTCCTAATTTTGTCAGAATTTTTGGAGTACCAGAAGAATGGTGAATGTTCAGATTACTACAGACTGTCCTGTTTAAGACAGATTCTGTTTCTGATGCATAGTTTACTTGTTTTGATGAAACTATCCATTTCTATCAGTAGATTAAGCCATGGAAAATTTTTATTACAGTAGCTAAAATGCAAAAACAAAATATGAATTGGTTTTCCACTGTCGGTGGAAACGACACCTATGGGGTCACTGGGATCCCTTCTACGGTTGGCGGGCGCGAGGTTGTGCAAAGAGCGGGTCTGACAGGAAGCACACGGATCGTTTACCCAGGTTCGGGCCGCGAAGATGCGTAATACCATAGTCCTGCTTTGGTGGCTGTATTTGAGTGTTCTTGAGCTAGCTACATGGTGCAACTTGCCCAAGAGAGTCGAATCCCTCTCCTGGTCGCCTCAGGCCTCCTTCTACAGGCAAAAGGGGTTGCCACAGTGGCACACAGGAGGTGGAAAGGTCTACAGTCGATAAGCCTATCCTCTGGGACCGTTGGACAAACGCATTTAATGCACTGCCGACGTGCCCCCCATGCTTTATCGGGGACGGCAAGGAAGCACGTCCCAGCTGTCGCCGCCTCGCCTGGCCTCGACAAGCGTCCGAGCTGATGAGGCATCATGGTGCCACGTTGGCTGGCTGCTGGGCTGGCGTGGTGGTGTAGCCTTCACGAAGACCTGCATGCCACCACGCAGGTGCTTGCTGAGTTGGTTGTGTAGGCTGCTCATCGCCACGCAGGTGCCTACTCAGCTGGCCGAGCTGGGAGCTGCATGGATGGCGGTAGAGCCTTGGCAGACGCGGGCCTGACTGTGGCCCCGCTGATGTCGGCCAGCAAGGGTCTTGCCGTGGCATTGCAGTCGTTTCTTGCAAGGGTCTTGCCGGGGGTCTTGTGGATTTCCTCGGCTAGGATCCCGCCGAGGGTCGCCGTCTTCTGGTCCTCATATGATCTCACATGTTTATGATCTTGACGAAGATCTGCATCCCACCACAGAGGCGCCTCCCGAGCCTTGGTTCCAATGTAGTTGATGATGTTGGAACCCGTGGGCTCAAGGGTGGCTTGCTCCGCTGGCATCGGGCAAGTTGCCCCGGCAAGGCTCTTGCCGGGGCTGCAGAGGCTGCCTCGGCAAGGATCTTGCCGAGGGAGTCCACCTCGCCCCTTGCTCTCTTGTGTTTCTTGTCTTGGCGTTGCCTTGGTTGTCTTGTACTTCGGCTTCTCTCCGGCTTCCCTCCTCTGCCCTGCTAAGTGTGGCCGTGGTGCGCGGCTCTGACTACCCGTGCACAAGTAAAGGGGTCAAAAGGAGAGCCCCTACTTTTGTACACCGACAGCCACAGTACTTAGAGTAGTGATTTTCTTTATTATACTAACGAATCTTACCGAGCTTTCTGTTGAGTTTTGTGTGGATGAAGTGTTCGAAGATTGAGGATGTCTCGATCTGAGGAGAAAGAGGAGAGGCAAGAGCTCAAGCTTGGGGATGCCCAAGGCACCCCATGTAAATATTCAAGGAGACTCAAGCGTCTAAGCTTGGGGATGCCCCGGAAGGCATCCCATCTTTCTTCAACAAGTATCGGTATGTTTTCAGATTCGTTCCGTTCATGTGATATGTGCAAATCTTGGAGCGTCTTTTGCATTTAGTTCTCACTTTTCTTTTACGCACCATGCTGGTATGAGATAGTCCTTGGTTGATTTATAGAATGCTTATTGCACTTCACTTATATCTTTTGAGTATGGCTTTATAGAATGCTTCATGTGCTTCATTTATATCATTTGAAGTATGGATTGCCTGTTTCCCTACACATAAAAAACCGCCATTTGTAGAATGATCTTTTGCTTCACTTATATTTGTTAGAGCGTGGGCATCTTTTGTAGAAAGAATTAAACTCTCTTGCTTCACTTATACCTATTTAGAGAGTTGACAGGAACTGGTCATTCACATGGTTAGTCATAAAATCCTACATAAAACTTGTAGATCACTGAATATGATATGTTTGATTCCTTGCAATAGTTTTGCGATATAAAGATGGAGATATTAGAGTCATGCTAGTGGGTAGTTGTGGATTGTAGAAATACTTGTGTTGAAGTTTGTGATTCCCGTAGCATGCACGTATGGTGAACCGTTATGTAACAAAGTCGGAGCATGATTTATTTATTGATTGTCTTCCTTATGAGTGGAGGTCGGGGACGAGCAATGGTCTTTTCCTACCAATCTATCCCCCTAGGAGCATGCGCGTAGTAATTTGTTTTGATGAGTAACAGATTTTTGCAATAAGTATGTGAGTTCATTATGACTAATGTTGAGTCCATGGATTATACGCATTCTCACCCTTCCATCATTGCTAGCCTCTTCGGTACCGTGCATTGCCCTTTCTCACCCTTGAGAGTTGGTGCAAACTTCGCCGGTGCATCCAAACCCCATGATACGATACGCTCTATCACACATAAGCCTCCTTATATCTTCCTCAAAACAGCCACCATACCTACCTATCATGGCATTTCCATAGCCATTCCGAGATATATTGCCATGCAACTTCCATCATCATCATATATACATGACTTGAGCATTTATTGTCATATTGCTTTGCATGATCGTAAGATAGCTAGCATGATGTTTTCATGGCTTGTCCATTTTTTGATGTCATTGCTACGCTAGATCATTGCACATCCCGGTACACCGCCGGAGGCATTCATATAAGAGTCATATCTTTGTTCTAGTATCGAGTTGTATGTAAATATAAGTGTGATGATCATCATTATTAGAGCATTGCCCCAAGAAAAAAAAAGAGGCCGACAAAGAAGCCCGCCAAAAAAAGGGGGCAATGTTACTATCCTTTTGCCACACTTGTGCTTCAGAGAAGCACCATGTTCTTCAGATAGAGAGTCTCTTGAGTTATCACTTTCATATACTAGTGGGAATTTTCATTATAGAACTTGGCTTGTATATTCCGATGATGGGCTTCCTCAAATGCCCGAGGTCTTCATGAGCAAGCAAGTTGGATGCACCCCCACTTAGTTTTCAGTTTGAGCTTTCATATACTTATAGCTCTAGTGCATCCGTTGCATGGCAATCCCTACTCCTTGCATTGACATCAATTGATGGGCATCTCCATAGCCCGTTGATTAGCCGTGTCAATGCGAGACTTTCTCTTTTTGTCTTCTCCACACAACCCCCATTATCATATTCTATTCCACCCATAGTGCTATGTCCACGGCTCACGCTCATGTATTGCGTGAAAGTTGAAAAGGTTTGAGAATGTCAAAAGTACGAAACAATTGCTTGGCTTGTCATCGGGGTTGTGCATGATGTGAATATTTTGTGTGGTGAAGATGGAGCATAGCCAGACTATATGATCTTGTAGGGATAACTTTCTTTGGCCATGTTATTTTGAACAGACATGATTGCTTTATTAGTATGCTTGAAGTATTATTGTCTTACTGTCAAATGATAGACTATTGCTTTGAATCACCCGTGTCTTAATATTCATGCCATGATTAGATTATGTGATCAAGATTATGCTAGGTAGCATTCCACATAAAAAATTATCTTTTTTATCATTTACCTACTCGAGGACGAGCAGGAATTAAGCTTGGGGATGCTGATACGTCTCCGTCATATCTATAATTTTTGATTGTTCCATGCCAATATTATACAACTTTTACATACTTTTGGCAACTTTTTATACTATTTTTGGGACTAACATATTGATCCAGTGCTCAGTGCCAGTTCCTGTTTGTTGCATGTTTTTTGTTTCGCAGAAAATCCATATCAAACGGAGTCCAAATAGGATAAAAACTGACGGAGATTTTTTTTGGAATATATGTGATTTTTGGGAAGAAGAATCAACGCGATACGATGCCCGAGGGGGCCACGAGGCAGGGGGACGCGTCCCAGTGGGTCAGGCGTGCCCTGGGCCCTCGTGGACACCCTGTAAGGCGGTTGGTGCCCTTCTTTCGCCACAATAAAGCTAATATCTGGATAGATATCGTGTCCGAAATTCATCCCAATCGGAGTTACGGAACTCCGGTTATAAAAGAAACGGTGAAAGGCCAGATCTGGGAATGCAAAAACAGAGAGAGACAGAGAGACAGATCCAATCTCGGAGGGGCTCTCGCCCCTCCCACGCCATGGAGACCATGGACCAGAGGGGAAACCCTTCTCCCATCTAGGGAGAAGGTCAAGGAATAAGAAGAAGGAGGGGGCTCTCTGCCCCTCGCTTCCGGTGGCGCCGGAACGTCGCCGGAGCCATCATCATCACCGCAATCTACACTAACAACTTCACCGCCCTCATCACCAACTCTTCCCCCCTCTATGCAGTGGTGTAACCCCTCTTTTACCCGCTGTAATATCTACTTAAACATGGTGCTCAACGCTATATATTATTTCCCAATGATGTATGGCTATCCTATGATGTTTGAGTAGATCTGTTTTGTCCTATGGGTTAATTGATGATGATGATTGGTTTGAGTTGCATGTTTTATTATTGGTGCTGTCCTATGGTGCTCTCCGTGTCGCGCGAGCGTGAGGGATTCCCTCTGTAGGGTGTTTCAATACATTCATGATTCACTTATAGTGGGTTGCGTGAGTGACTGAAACACAAACCCGAGTAAGGGGGTTGTCGCGTATGGGATAAAGAGGACTTGATGCTTTAATGCTATGGTTGGGTTTTACCTTAATGATCTTTAGTAGTTGCGGATGCTTGCTAGAGTTCCAATCATAAGTTCATATGATCCAAGAAGAGAAAGTATGTTAGCTTATGCCTCTCCCTCAAATAAAATTGCAATAATGATTACCGGTCTAGTTATCGACTGCCTAGGGACAAATAACTTTCTCGTGACAAAAAGTTCTCTACTAAAAGTAACTTAGTTGTGTCTTTATCTAAACAGACCCTACTTTTTATTTACGCGCTCTTTTTTATCTTGCAAACTTATCCAACAACGCCTACAAAGTACTTCTAGTTTCATACTTGTTCTAGGTAAAGCGAACGTCAAGTGTGCGTAGAGTTGTATCGGGGGTCGATACAACTTGAGGGAATATTTGTTCTACCTTTAGCTCCTCGTTGGGTTTGACACTCTTACTTATAAAAAGAGGCTACAATTGATCCCCTATACTTGTGGGTTATCAATTCAGACAGTGAGTTTGAATAGCTTGTGCAAGCGTTAGTGGCCAGTAACTCGAACAGTAAACCAAGACAGGACTTTGGGGTTGCCTCATGGTCTTCAAGATAGTTTTCCATAGCTGTTTTATCAGCTTTGTTGGAGACCAACAAGGATGTCTCACGATCCTGAACCTTATCTGCATTACTTCCTTTATCATTGCTTAATAAGGCACTCTTCCCCCATATTCTGTCAGCATTCTAAAAAAAGAAACAAGCAGACACATAACAGGTTTAGCATGTACTAGTATATGAAACTCATTTCGGTGAACAGGTTCATTAGTAAGGTGGACAAGATTAAAGTACCAAGTCTTCTATTGCCAAGTAGTACATTATAAAAGCATCAAACAAACATATATCTATGTCCTATGGTCACCGCATTGTCTTGCCAAATCAAAATAGAGACACGGTTCAAATCATATCAGTTCAACAGAAAGCAGCATTGAAAGAATACAAAGCGTGGGAAACTAAACGGCACAACAAGATTTCAGATGGGTACCACGGGTCTACATGTACAACAACACTATTGGCCCTGTTATGATGCTAATAATGTGCATGATATGAGAAGTCAACTGTATACACAATTAAAATTGAAATCAACAGAGCTATTTATCAGAGCAAACCTGTTAAAGAAACATGCGTAAGCATACCTGTTGTGCCATTGGAGTTTCCATTGGATAGTTCAATTTAAAAATAAGTTTGTATGAGTAAATACAGTGATACAAGAGCAAAGTAGTATGCACGATAGCAATGGAATCTTAAATGAGAACAACTGTTCTTCAGGTTTAAGCACTTGTTCTACATGAACAGAGTACAGTAAGACGCAAGCATATAGTACTTAAAATAAAATGAGCTCATAGACCTTACCACATTCTTGGTTCGGGACCAGTAAAGAACAAGGCATTCCCAGTCATCATCTAGTAAATGTGTCTCAGGAGAACGTAAGGGAATTTGATGAGTTTCTTTGCTAGTGAAGTATGTTTTCTTCAGGTAATTCCGATACTGCCACCAAGCATTCTTGA
This sequence comes from Aegilops tauschii subsp. strangulata, assembly GCF_002575655.3. Lineage (NCBI taxonomy): Eukaryota > Viridiplantae > Streptophyta > Magnoliopsida > Poales > Poaceae > Aegilops > Aegilops tauschii. The sequence goes on from NC_053039.3 coordinate 176,785,716, forward strand.
AGATAGCAGAGGTATTAGCACAGGTTACCTCATTCCGAGTTTCCAAATCGGTCCTTCTCTATAGGGAAAAATGGGAAAATTTGTTGTATTATAACCATCATGGAGGTAGAATGTATGGGACAAAGGAAAGTAATTGCCATGAATAACATTACTTACACATAACTCCTGAACAAATCCCTGCAACTGGCATTTTCCTTCATCTTCAGTATAATATTTCCATGATGGGAAGATACGCACATAGGATTTAACAACATCAAATGCGATAGATGCTAAACTATGAATGGCTGGTTGTGCTTCCCCACAGGAATAGGTGCACTAACCGGTGGAGTTGGGGTTCGCCGTGGTAGTACTGGCGCTTTGGGCACTGGAGCTGCCTTACTAACTGCTCTTGTTTGGGAGCTCTGTGGTGGAGATGGTGATGTGTCAACAGGAACTGTTTTACTATCTGCTGGGGTTGGGGTTAGATTGGGTGAAGCTGGTTCTCTGGCCATCGCAGTAGGGGTAAAATCTGCGAGAGTCTGGGTTATGTGTGGTAGGGCTGGTTCTCGTGCATGTACAACCGGGGTGTTATCTCCACCATGAGGTAGCACTGTTTTATTTGAAGACCGTGTTTTTACTCCACTAGATACTGCCATCACCCGCTCCAATTCAAATGGCTGATAAACAGGAAACATAATTGAATGTACAGACATTGTATGAGAGTCAGATGCAATAGATAGTGTGGAAAAAAGAGGCATTAAATAATTGACATGTATATTGTTTAACTAAAACGGATAGCATGACATAATTTCACATATATGATGTCTATCTAAACTGGATAGCATAGCATAACATAATTCAAAGATATGATGACTAACTAAGCAGGATCGCATGACATAATTCACATACATGTTATCTAAGTAACCAGGATCGCATGATTTAATTCGCATATGTGATTTATATGCTAAGCGGAGGGCATTCGCATATATGATGTCTGAACTAAGAACATGGTGTTCAATATTGTGTATATGATGTCTACACTATGCAATGCAAGACACCATATGCATGATCTGAGTAGTAGAACCGTGCCAAGTTAGAGCATACACCTCGGTGGGTGAATAGGACTGGTCATCTGTCTCTGAATCCATCTCTGAGGAGCTATCAGGACCCAGCAAGAGATATGCTTCGACAGGTAGCACTGTCTGCTCTGAAGGCCTTGTTTTCACTCCAGATTTTTCCATCACCCACTCAAATGGCTGATTCATAGGAAGAGTAGTTTAATGTACAAACATTGTTGACAAATGGAAATTTAATGAAGAAAAGGATGGGCTAGATATCATTCAAATATATGATGCCTGGTTAAACAGGATGGCATTGCATAATTCCCATATATGATATTGAAACTAAACAGGTGGCATTACAGAACATGTCTAAACTACGCAGATGACATATATGATGTCGAAAGTAGGCACTGCAAGGCAACATATGCATTATATGACCAATATTATCATGCCAAGTTAGAGCAAACATCTTGGGGGGTAAATAGGAGTGGTCAGCTGCGTCTGAATCCACCTTAGAACAAATATCTTCCTCTGGATTACAATCTGGAGAGGGGGGGCGAGGGTTTGCCATTGAACCTACCATGGAGCGATGTCTGCATGGCATTGTATTGCCGCGCAAAACTCTTCTCTTTTTCTCTACTTGTTCAGCATGACTGTGTACAATATCTGACATGCATACAAAAAAATATAGTGAGATTATGTAAGGAGAGCATGCATAAATCTAGAGTAATGGTAACAATCTAGAGTAATGGTAACAACCAGTGGATGGATCCAAAAATAATGATAGAAGGCTGATGATTGCTTTAATTTAATAAAAAAAGATGATGATTGCTTTACTATTTGTTTCCCACCCAAGATGAACAACATAGGCATACCCTAGGTGAACCAGATATTAGACAGAGATAATATTCATTGCTGCCTCGATATGTGCCCCACAACTAATTTAGAACTCAAGTTTGAACATCAATTTGGACCTGACTTGGAGTCTAAGAGGTGAACAGGACAATAAAGTAGCAGGTAATATTAAGCAATGCATAACATAAGCAGAAACAAAAGAGTGCGACTTCTCTTGTGGACCCGTGTACTCCTCAGGTTCATCTGCTGAGTCGATGATGGTGACGCTGTTGCGGTGGGTGCCGGCGGCATGGAAGGAGATCTGAGGCGGCGAAAGACGGTCAGGAGTCGTGATGTCTGGTTTGGTGGATGCTTCTGTTGATGGAGCAGCTCAGGTGAGGTGGACGATGTCGCGGCAGGAGCAGGACAAACCACACAAAGTTTTCTTCGACACCTACCTGTAACTGACGTAATTCCATAAGGGCTCATTTGGCTTGCATGATTCTAAAAATGCAGGGATAGGAGGAAAAACACCGGAATAGGATAGGAATGCACATGGGAAACAGAGCATTTGTGAACACAGGATTTCTGTCAACTTGGGTGTTTGGTTCACAGGAAAAGGAGGAGCAGTGGAATGCAAAGAAACATGGCCAAAATAAAGTGAAACCATATGAAAGCGTGTACAGTTAGAATGTTATTCTATGTTTTGCTCCATTCCTTCCAACAAAATGCATGAATAATTGAATAGTAGAGTGCAATAGGAAAATTTCCTATTGCTATGTTTTTCCGTTGAACCAAAATAGCCCTAATGGATCGACATGAATGTAGAGTAATAAGTGATGCAACAAGTGTACAACCTCTTTGCCGTAGCTGTGTCGACCTCAGCATCATTGGATTGGTCGCGGCAGAAGTTGAGGCAGAGGTGGCTGTCGGAGGTGTGGAGGAAGATCTGAGGTATATGTAGACGGCGTACAGGGCACTGCTCTATTGTGATGGATCGTTCCGTCGTTGGAGCAGCTCCGGTGAGCCGTAAGACGTCAAGGCTGAAGCAGCACAAGACAGACATCATTAATCTCAAGTGGGATTCTAATAGCATCACCAATAGATGATGTAAAATGCATTACCAAAAAGTGATAGATGTAAAATTTACATCACCAAAAACCACCTGACTACAATAGATCAGGTAAAAACTGTTGACTCTGAACTTAACTGTCGAAACTGAAATTTACTGTGGAATCTGAATGTTACTGTCGAAACTGAACACAATGGTAGCAGATAGGCACTTCACATGGGATAATTTAGGGAGGGCCTGCATTTCATCTTCAACCTGCAACCCCCTGAGCCGCCAGCCAGCACCGGCCGAACCTCGCGCCGCCTCCCCGCCCCGAAACAACTCCCCATCGCCGGTTCACCGCCGCCTCGCCGCCCCGAAACAACTCCCCACCGCCGGTCTACCGCCGCCTCACCGCCCCGAAACAACTCCCCATCATCGGTCCGCCGCCGCCCCGGAACCCTAAGATAGATAGTGGGGTACCTCTCTGGCGAGCCCCCCTCCCCGCTGCGGGTGGTTCTTCCTTAACTCCGGTGAGACCCACCACCCCCTAAAAATCGACTGACCCAAAAGTCGATTCAGTCGACTGAAGTGTAGCTAAATCGGAGCAGAGCAGCAGCACGAGCGAGCGAGCGAGCGAGAGCCCGGGTAGCAGCAGCAGCAGCAGAGCAAGCGAGCGAGCAAGAGCCGGAGCAGCAGTAGCTGGGCGAGCGAGAAAGAGCTGGAGCAGCAGTGCGAGCGACCGAGTGACAGCCGGAGCAGCAGCAGTAGATCCGACTGGTATGGACGCCGCCGCTGAAGGGGCCTCGCACTGGGGAGAGCCGCCGTGGAGATGTCGCCCGCGGCGCCGGCTTCGAGGTAGCCTCTCCATGGGGGTGCGGGATGGAGCACCATCGGCGCCGGGAGGTCGAGTTAAGGAGAAGGTGCGATGTGATGAGTGTACAACTTATTTGCTGGAGCCGAGTAGGCCTCGGCTTCGTCCGAGGAGTCGGTGAGGATGCTGCGGTTCCGGTGGAGCAGGTTAAGGCGGCGCTGTGGGGATGGAGCAGCCGCGATAGACGAGGCGATCGTCGGAGTAGCTCCTTGGAGGTGGAGGACGGAGCGGCTGCACCGGCGGGACGACGAGATGGACGACGAATCCTCATCCGGGGAGGCGGATGAGGGATGTGGAGCTATTGCGGTGGACGACGTCGTCAGGGATGAGGCTCCGGCTAGGCAGCGGTGAGGTGCCGGACGTAGGAGGGTGGGGTTTCGCGGCGGGCGGCCAGATTTCGAATGGCGAAAAAGAGGCGATGGGAGGGGGGAACCATGACTTAGGGATGCGCTTGTCCAAAATGTAGGGTGTGTTACAAAAGTACCCCCACCGATTTGAACTAGCGGCCCTTTCGGCTCAGGGTTAGAAGGGAGATTTTGCGTGTCGGGATTTGGCAGCTAGAGGGAGTTTTCGCGCGCGTTGTAATTTCGGGATAGCAAGGCGCGGGTTGTGAAGGCGCCAGTTTTGGGAGCATGATATCTGATTTTTCGGGATATAACAAGGCGCGGGTTGAATTTTAGGGACAGGCCTAACGTGTAATATTGTACTTGTATGTACCAAATCAATTACACTTCCCTCAACGAAAAAAACGAAAAAATAAAAACTATTCACACTACACAAAGAGAGTCTTGTCCCGTTTTACTATACAAATGCTATTCAAAGCTACACAAAGAGAGAGTATGAATCCATGTTATGTCCAATTAAATTTTTTCGCTGGCTGTATAATGCATGTAACCTACTCATACCAACATTTTAGTGCATTCCAAATGTTTATACTACCGCTGCAATTCGAACTGAATTTGAATTCATTTCTCCATTTCAATAAGAATCTACAATCATGATTGTTGCCAACTTCAACCATCATTCGTGTATTACCTTAACACCACAGCACATGATTACTATAGAGATAGATATGAACTATGTGTACTATATGAACTCGAATTCAATCTTTTAAATACACTAGATGTTGATTCCAAATAATAGTACATTTCATGTACTAACTATATATTCATAATCTAAACCATGTTCCATACGTACACCGTGTTTATCACACAAAGTATAGTGCCCCGCCCCCTACATTATGACAAGTATTTAGCCCTGAGCTGCAAATGCCACACATTAGCCCAAATTATAATCAATGTTCTATATATTATATGTAGTACTAGCAAGATGCCCATGCGTTCCACGGAACATCAACATGATCAAGGGGAGGCCTTATTTGCAAATATGGAGAGGGGTGTGGGTATCTTTTTTCAAAATTTCCATAGTTTCCTTCCTATCCGTCAGATATAAATCGGACGGCCTATATTGCAGGATGGTAGGCACACCATCATCAACAACTCTGTTTTTTATAAGAGTAGAGATATAATATATTATATGTAGGATAACATGTTCATAACCACACCATGTGTATCACCGTTACATATATATTCATGCATGCGTCGGTTTAAAACACTAAGATAAATTCTTCAAATATCTGAATTCGCTTTTTATAATGAATTATGATCTCTATTCGTCTTTTACACCCACACAATCCTCTTATCTTTGTAGCTAGCGCTAACTTTCTCTTGTGCATGCACACGCCCGCATCCCTCTCACCCTCCCTCGGCATTCTCTAGCTCCATCACGCAAATTCGTCTTTTCACTTTAGGTCGTTCACCCACGGTGTGTGTAGGCCCCCCAGCTCCTTCTTTACGGCACACATCGATCGATATGCCTCTCTAGCCAGGTGTGCCTACCACAAACACAAGCTTCCCCTCTTCTCTTCTCACCGTCCATGCCTCACTCCCACCACTCTTTTCATCGATCTCGTACTCGCACACTCCTTCCCCCTCGATATAGTATGCCTCTCGCACCAGCTCTTAGATCCATCCCTCTCTCTCTATCCTTCTCCCCTGGCCTTATTTGCTTATAACACATACATGCATGTATACCGATCGATCTCCCTACATATACCTAGGTCGACTTAACTATTTTACCCCCACCACCATCGATCGACGTACCTCACAAGTTATGTCTCTCCTTTCTCTAACAGAGGACGATTGATCTTCCTATGTAGTTATGTCTGCTTACCATAGCCATATCGTCCCCCTCATCATTCGTGCATGCCTCCTGACCCGTCTCTCACACGCACATGCACAGACAGGGAGTCATCCCCTCTCTTATTGATATTGCAGGCGTGCCCTCCGTTTGTCTAGCAAGCCTCTCCCGCCATTTGTTAGAAGCAACCCCACTACCACCCGCTCCAACACTCTAGCTCTGTCTCTCTCCCAACCTTATTCCTCTCCCACACATATGCATGGATGCCGATCAATCTCCCTTAATACATAAGGTAGGCCACTCTCCTCCTCCACACATATACTAGCCATTGTACCTCTATAGTTAGTAAGGCCTCCCCCCACCACACACCGATAGTCGAGCGCTGTAGGTAGGTATCCATGCCACAGGGACAAACTGCACATGTCCCCTCTCACGTTCTAGTAGGCCAGCCACCCTATATCTTTGACGTGGGCACACACAAATTCGACGGCACTCTTTATTGATCGCGCGGGCGCATACACACATCATCCCTCTCTTTGATTCTATGGCTACCTCAAGCCGATGATACCTCCACTCTCTTCTCGTGATCGCCCCCTCTATATATATGATATATCCAGGTCTCTATTTTCACACACATTGCATATGTTACATTTTTTGATTGACACCCCCCTAAAAAAACACTCACGAACCCACACACTATATCTCTCTACGTTTTTATCTCTCTCACACAACCCCACGTAGGTAGTGTACGTGCACGAAGATAATAGGTGCACGTACTACGCTTCGTGCCCAGCCACACCCGCGCGGGTACACGGTGGAGCTCATTTATGTACGAAATGGTAGCCCATGTGCTAATTTGAACGCGTGTAGCGGTTTTTTACCCACGGAGGTCGTGTACCACGCGTGCATGAAACAAAGTTCGACTTGATGCGTTGGCGCGTTATTTTTAAATAAAGTTATATCGCTCAATGGCACGTACACAGAATATAAAACGATTTTTATGGAGAAAAAGGTAGTCCGCTCCACTATATACAATGGAGCCTGCCTGCCTGGGTTCATCTCTCTTCAGAGTATCTCACACAAGGCGGCGGCGGCCTCTCTCTCTCTCACCGTTGGTCACTGATCCGACCGCATCCCGTCCTCCGGCAGAAAGGGAGGATGTGCTTCGTTTCTCCATTTGACGGTGCCGAGGCAGCACGTCCCGATCTGCGGTACCTGTCGTTCTCTCTGACCAAGCTCCGACGCGGTAGGGCCTACGCCACCTGCTCGCTACCGTAGTATGGGCAGATCCCGCCCGCCGCCGCTCAGCTAGTTACATCCCGACGACCCCCAGGTATCCCCTCCGGCCTTGCTCCATTGCCCGTCTTCCCACGTCGCTGCATGTGGATCTAACATAGTTCTTTGCCCAAAACGTAGCTCGTCTGGCATACTTTCCATATTGCAATCTCGTCCTCACACCGTTTTAGACAAACACAACCGGGTTGTTATCTTCCCTTAGGACATGGAATATGCTTCTTTTTTGTCGTCGCATGTGTCATCAACTGTTCATGGCCAGTAATTGTTTCCTTTCTACCTCTTTTTTGCAAACAGGGCTATCCATTTCACCTCGTTGCTATTGCGACCTTTTGGTGAACTGCACAAATCACTTCTTTCTTAAGAGTGTTTTGTGCAGTTGTACTAAAATTTCACACGGGCAACGTCTACATTTCAGTGCAACTTCACAAAGGGAGATTGGTTTTGCTCTATCCTCCTCATCCAACTCCGAGCCTAATCTTCTCCAACTATTTGCTTAATCTTCTCCAACTAGTTAGTCTTAAGAGAGACTGCAAAGTTGACCGACTTCTATTTGTGTGTTCATTGTTTCATCGGCAGTCCTCTATTATTGTAATCACACTTAATATCTTTGGAACAGGGACGCTCAACTCTATTTTAGTGGAACTGCACAAAATGATCGGAATGTTGCATGCTCCAGACAGCTACTTTTTTCCCAACATGCCTTCTTGATTTAGACAGAGCTGGGGGGACGTTCCTGCCAATGAAAGCATGGATCAATTTTAGTTTAACACCTTCTCACAACTTTGTCTTCAGTTGGGATGTAAATATTAGCTCTAATCTGCTAATCGTTGAGATGCATTAGCAAGGAAGTTAGTTTTTTATTGTTTCCGAAAGAGCATCGATGGCAAGACACACGAAACAAAAGCTGAAAGCTCAGAGCATTGTACAATTTCATATCGTTGGAAAATTATTTGTATAGTACGACAATTATGTAAACAAATGCTGGAATCTTGATAGCATTGCCAGAAGCCTCTTCAGCATCCGGGTCCATGTGCCATGCACAAAATTATACTTCCTCTGTTCCTAAATATTTGTATTTTTACAAATTTCAAATGGACATATTTTAGAGTGTAGATTCACCCAGTTTGCTTCGTATGTAGTCACTGGTTGAAATCTCAAGAAAGACAAATACTCCATAGTATATTTAAGAACGGAGGGAGTAGGGCACAACCGCATGGGAGACTCAGCCCGGTTGTTGCGCCGCACTAATAGTGAGTAGTAATGAGCAGTCAAATCATGAGCCCCACCTTTCCCACTGTAAGTTACTCGGAAGAAGCAACCATCAATACGCTCTAAAGTCTCTCTGGTGGTGGAAATGCATGGAGAGAAATGCATCAGAATGAAGCGCGCCCTGTAAACTGTGACGGAGGGAGGAGTAGTATGAGGCCCTGTTTGGATCACCGTTTCTGTTTTGAATACACTTGTAAAAAATAAACACATCCGCCTGTCGTTTCAATTCCGGCTGGAATTTCCACAGCGGATAGTAACTTACAGGTGTAAGTTATACGCCTCCATATGAAATACGACCATTCCAAGCATGGCCTGAAGGTGCAAAACCAAGTACGCGTATGGCTAGTCGGTCAATGCACTTCCTCTTGGCATATCACTGACATGTGGGACCGGAGTGTGAGCAAACCGATCTCAGTTGACGGCAAAATTGCCAACCCGCCGTTCTTTGAGAGAGACGAGGAGCGAGCACACACAGACGGGCTCGCACGGAGGCCAAGATATATTCAAGCATGGTTGATTGATATCATCATTACATGTTCGATGTTTTTTAACACTACCATGGGCTGCCGTTTTTCGCCCTTCTCCCGAATAAATGTGTACTTTATCAGAGATTAAAATAAAATAAGAGTACAGACGCTCCACCATGCGGTTCTAGTAGTAGTACTACTCGTACAACTATAAACCTTGCGCTTGGCTCTTCGCCTCTTCGTGAAGTCGAACAATGATGGTACTCCGCATGTTGGGTACTACAGTGTATGCCAGTGGCAATCTGACACCGAATGAACTATTGCATGTCCACCGCCTGGGCAAGGGTAGGTTGCATTAGTCGCGTAAGCGAGCTTCACCTTGTCCTGCAAGCTTCTCCTCGTTCTGCGAGTTGACGGGACACACCAAAAAGTAGTGCTAGTCCATACTCCCTCCTTTCCAGTTAATATGGCTTAATCTTTTTTGCGGGTAAATGAGAGAGCTTTACTCATATATAAGCATTCTTAGGACGATCAGCCAAGAGACTGGTCACTAGGAAGCGAGGTACCCTGCAAAAAAAGAAGAAGGAAGCGAGGTGTTTCATCATGCCAGCTCTCGGCCACATTCAAAGTGCAGTAAGCACGGTTCGCACAAAGATGCGCCGCAAGGTTTGCTGACCTGTTTACATGATGAATAACAAAAAAAGAGGAAATATTACCGAGCGCTCCTATTTGTAAAAGGATCTGAGCCAGAATTAAGCGAGAATTGTGGCGAGTGTTCCGTGCAATATACTTCCATTATCACATGCGAGAACCCTCGAAGAGAACCAAATGTGTTGAAGATTGCTTTATCACATTTTTAAAATATAATAAGAGTGCAGACGCTCCTCCATCCGGTTCCTAGTATAGTATAGTACATACCTCTATAGTCATAGTACTAGTACTAGTAAAATTTGACCTTGGCAGTTCGCCTCTTCGGGAAGTCGAACAATAATACTAGTACTAGTATAGTGTATGCTTCTGGCAATCTGACACCGAGTTAATTGTTGCACATCCACCGCCTGAGCGAGGGAGAGCTTGCATTTGTCAAAAGTTTCTCCATGTGCTGCGAGCCACCGCGCGCAAGCTTCTCCCTTCCTGCAAGCTTCTCCTCATTCGGCAAGTTGACGGGACACAACAAAGCAATGCTAGTCCATACTGCCTCCTTTTCGGTTAATATGGCTTAATTACAAACGAGATAAATACACTGTCTGTCACTGTATATTTGTAAAAATACGGTCAGTGGACTTCATAATACGCTCATTGAGCTCAATATATACATTTTCCGGTGTTTATACGGTCACTAGCTCACCCTGGCTGAGTATGTGTGTGCATGCATGTGTAGGTTGAGCACTTGAGCGTGACCGTGTGTGTTCCGCCGTGTGCTCGGACATGCATGCATTAGGGCGTCACGCGCGTTTTTGCGTCCATGTGTACGTGTGACTATTGCATGCATGCATGAGGTTGTAGTCCCTTACATTCACATGTTCATAAGTCAATGCTTTGTCAAAACGTTGCATGCAAGGTTTAATCATTCGTTGTTCGTGCATGCATTCCCGATATTAATACGTTGGTAAAGACAATTTCTTGAGGAAAACGAGCCCATGAATTGAGTACAAAGGAGACAAATAAGCCAGGACGGAGGGAGTACCAGTAGTGAACCGGAAGGAGGGAGTAGGTACTAGTAGTACAGTACTACGTAACAACGTGTAGTAACAAAATTCCTCTATGCGCATCCTGTCTACTCACGTGTCATGCAAGAAAATAGAGATAAGTACAAGTGAGACTCAGGAATGGTCATACACGTAGGGGGGTACGTGTAGGGGCCACTAAGGAGCAGTCAAATCACACAGTAAGTTAGTCGGAAGAAGCAACCATCATTTCACTATTCAATGACACGTACGCAATATAAAATGGTTGATATGGGGAGAAAAAGAAAACCACTATATATACACTAGCAGGAGCGTAAGCTACAAGCCTGCTTGCTTGGATTGCTCTCTTAACAAGCATAGAACGACGGTGGCCACACCGCTGATCACATATCCGGCCTGATCCCGCCGCTGGGGGAAGGGAACAATGTTCTACGTAGACGCAGTCGACATCGGCGAGGGAGAAAACCCACAGTCGGTGCGTCCCAACCGCCCTTCTAGCTACAGCCCGACGTCCCAGGTAGTAGTACATCTTCCTTTTGGAGCCGGCTTGCTCCTCTGCCGCAGCTCCCCACGTAGCTCCATCTCCATGTCACTCTTTCTCTACTTCTACCGGCTCCTATTTGTGATGTGTTTATGTCTCATGAACTAGTGCCAGTACTATTATTCTAATCACACTTCTTCAATATCTTTGCCATCAGGGATGCTCAACTCGATTTTAGTGGAACTGCACAAAAGCATCGTATGATCCGTGGGTGCCAGCCGTCTTTCCTTCGACAGGTTCTACCTAGCCAGGAAATTAAATCATGTTTAGGGTTTAGGGTTTAAGTCATAGTGACCCCATCAGTAGTTTTTCTTTTGTACACGCTCTCACAACTTTTGTCTTTAGTTGTGAAGTAAGAATTGGTCATGATCTGTGAATCATTGAGATGCATCAACATGTGTGTTAGTTTTCCTTTGTATTTGATGGAATGTTGTAACGGGGCAACCTTGGAGTAGGAATGAAAATGGAGTGGAAAGTTTCCATTTTTCCAGAGAAAAAATGGAAACGGAGAGAAATCAATGTTTCGTTTCGTTGGATCGCGCCATCGAGCAAAACCAATGTTTAAATCACGTCTGTCGCGTTCGTGACTCACGCTCCTCGACGGCTCCACCCGACACAGTCGCTCGGCATGCCACTCACCGCAAACTGAGTATACGATAACTTTCCCGCCTGCTTGTCGATGGATCACGCCATGGAGTACTAGCACTACTAGAAGAGATTGACGAATTGGGGGAGGACAGCTAGCTGTAGCACGGACTCCCAAGAACTTTTTACATGCATGTTGTGGCCGGCTATTGCGACCTTTGAACGCGGAGGAGTCGCGTGCACCGGGAAGCGGCGCGGGCGACGCGCTCTCGGCCGGCCCGCCGCTTCAATGCCGGCGCCAGTGAGAGGTCGCGTCCGCTCTGGCCGGGCATGAATGCGGCACTGACTGTTTCTGGCGGGAAGCACGCGCGGGTGATGAAGAGGGTTCGGGTTGGTCAGGAGCGGGCGTGGCAGCGGTCCGGATGCCCGCAAACAAGAGATGATGTATGTTAATATTGCTGCGTATATAATTAACAACGTAAATAATGTGCTAGTTGCACAAATATGATATGAGATGGAGATGGAGATGGAATTTTACGTAAACATCGATATGCATGTCTATGTCTTTTTGTTTTGCAGGAACAAACTTGTATTACTCAGGTAGCCAGGCTACACTCGGAGTTACAAAGTTCGACAATGCCATCAGGGCCTGAACCTAGCCAAATAGCGATACGGCCACTAGTCCTACAATAATGAGCTGAAGTATGACTAACAATGTTGTTGTTTCGTCGAACATGAGCAATACAAGTATTTCGGAGTGCCATGAGCGATCTAATCTCACACACCAAAAAACCAAACCGAGATCTATCAAGATCTTCATTCCTATTCCTCACCATATTTGTAGCTTCAGGGTAGTCGGTCTTGATATTGATATTTGGAGCTTAGACTCCCCATGTACTTTATTATATTAATATAATTTACCGTAGAAATACGGTGTGTGGGTAAAAAAAGATTACTCCACTGCAATGCGAGCGACAAACCCTCTTTGATGGCTAACAATTATGCTTCCAGTGCGTTCGCGCAATAACACAAGCTTCTACATGAAGAGAAAATTATAGCACCCCCATGATCCCTTAGTATCATGCATGTACCAGCAGTTCCGTTCTCTGGCAAGAAGGAACCATCCGTATTCAGTTTTACCCAGCCATCCTCAGATGCATGTCTATGTCTATGTGTGTGTGCGCGACGACTCTCGCGACTTGGAAGCGGGGGCTTGTTTTTGATTGAGTTTTCTTTCTTGGTACGTTAAAAAATTGTCCGCCAGTTTTCGTTTCTTTTTTCCTGGAACGCGCGTATTCTATTTAAAACCACTGCTATGGAGAGATTTTTTACTCCATTGTATATATAGCCTCTTGTTTGATAGGGTTTCTCGCGTCTCGCTCTCTCACCCTCTCCATATCAAAAGAAGATGACAGTGTCCACTCTATCTCTCTCCTCACCGGTGGTCACAGATCCGGCCGAATCCCGTCCGCTGCGGGAGGTGAGGAGGTGCAGCGTTGATGTTGTCGCCGTCGGCGATGGAGGAAGCCGATGCGCACCATCCTCTCGGAGCCGGCGCTGGCGCGGACGAAGATCCTCCGCGCCCTTGTTCGCTGCCGTCGTGTGGGAAGATCCCACCCGCACGCCTAAGCGACATCTCGCCCACCTGAGGTATAACTTCTTGTACTAGTCCAGCTCCCTAGGTCGCTGCATGCGGGTTTTCTTCTATGCGACTACTCCCCAGCTCCCCATGTATAGTAGCTAGGGTTCGTCGGCTGGTCCAACATCACCTACTATTATAGAGGAAATGCCACTCGAAAAGTTGTCATCATTTATGCCTCGGTGGAGGTATACATGTTGTTTCGACAAAAAGTACATGGTGGTTGTACGGTCATTGTCCATATGCTCTTATTGCTGTTGCTAATCTAATACTATCACTGGTTAAATGAAGAAATGCTTTTTTTCTCGGGTATCCTGGTTTAGTTCCCATCAAGATAATCATGATGCTTCTGTTTGCTGGTGTACTTTTCACTAATTCTTATTGACAATTGAGATGTCTTTGTTAATTTTGTACCACTTCCAAAACAAAGTAACAACACTATATCCCTTTTTATATTTTTTTGCAAACAACGATGCGTATCTCCATACCCGGGCATGTCTTCCTCAATTTTAGTGGAACTGCACAAAATTGGATGGCCATTGTTGTTCCGCCTCACTATCCTCTACCACGTGGTTCTTCCTTCCTCGAGCTTGATTAATGAGAAGAAACAGACCACAGTGAGGATTTGTCGAACTTCATAGGTTCCTCACCCAAACATGATGCCAAATGGATGATGCATCACCACGATGACCTATCGATGCTCATGGTTGCATCGGCTGGTGAAGCTGATCGATTTTCCACGAAAAACAAGCTGTCTTCCATCAGTGCTCTTTGCTTGTTACCCACAAAGATGATACCCCTCATCAGTTCACCTTGGTTGCGTTGGAGACGCAGTCGTCTTTCACGTCGGTGCAATTTTATCACACAATTGGTACTATGAGCATAAGTTTTGTATTGATTTCTAAGCCTTCTCACAACTTTGTCTTCAACTCCCCTGTAATTTTATTTCTCTAGTTATTAACTTTGATTAAAAAATGGTGTGGACTAAAAGCCCAGATGGACGTAGTAGCCCTCCATTTTTATTTAATCTGCATATTAGATTTGACTGAAGTCAAACTTTGTAAAGTTTGACCAAGTATAGGCCGAACACAACAAACCATAATTATTGAGAGAGGGCAAACTGTACGTACTCTCAAACCTTTCCGATAATTGAAATTAAAATTCTTTATTTGTACACACTCTCACACGTTTCCGATAATTTGGCGCATGTGTTGTTGTTCACTTAAAGGAGGGTAGTGTACCGCACGTGAAGGACAGGAAGTGCGACCAGGATGCGTGGATCGTTAGTTCATCGGAAGTAGTAGTTTTCTTCACTGGTACGTTAAATAAAGAGTTTCGTTTCATACTTAGACAATTTAAAACGATTGTTATGGAGAGAATAAGAAAACCACTCCGCTATATATTAGTAGTATACACGAGTACTATATGGACACAGCTTCATTGACTCAGTGCACCTGCCTTTGGGTGTATGACAGGTGGGCCCAAAATGTGGCTGGCCCACCTGTCATACAGCCAAAGGCAGGTGCAGTTAAGGCACCGGAGCTCTGGCCGTAATACAGTATATATGTAGTACACTATATAAGATGGAGCCTGAGCGATTGTTCGCTAGGGTTTGCTCTCTCCACACTCTCGCCTCACTACATATATATACACGCTGGAGGCTCAGCGTTCCTTTGCTAGGGTTTGCTATATTCACAATCTCTCACCATCTTCACCAGATCGAAACAAGACTGTGTTGTGGCCTCTGTCTCTCTCACCCTCCTCACAACTGGCGAAGGAGGCGTCCGTATCCCATCGCACCGGGAACGGGAGTAGGTGCAGCGTTCACTCTATCGCCTTTGGCGAGGGAAGCAATCCACTGCCGGCAACGCTTTTCTCTTTCACCCAGCGCCTATGCGGGATGGCCACCGACCCCTTCTTCCTCGCTGCCGTACTTAGTGTGGCCAGATCCGACCTCCCGCCGCACGCCTTGCCACATCCCGACGACCCTAAGGTATAAGTTTCTTTGAAACCGTCATTGCTGTAGCTGCATGCGGATCTTTTTCGATTTTGTAGTCGTATCTAGGTCTTGGTTCAAAGAGGAAAGAAGCGTGCGGTGGGGTGGAGGATGAATCTAGGACGTGGTTCAATGAGGAAAGGCGGGAGGGAAAGTAGTATAGACTAGCTATCCAGCCGCTTTGTTGGTCGAAAAGGGAAAAAAGGGGGTAACCCAGTACACACATCTGTAAGGAACTGAACTCTTTGTTGAAAAGGGAAAGAAACTGGGGGGTCGGGTAGTTTGTGCAGGACTAGATTTGCTGCCCACACATAGGAAAAAGTTTCAAAGAGAACAAATATGGGACCAACGCGGATATGCTGCTTGGCTACATACTCTGCATCACCCATTTATACGTGTTGACGCACATGGTGCTGGCATGTCCCATGTCATGTCCCATACAACTATTTTGCTGTTGTTAGTCTAAGAATGCTGCTGGAAAATTGAAGCAATGCCACTGTTAAAAGTAAATTACATTCTTAACGAATGTTGTTTTAAGAGAATGTCTCTGTTAATATGAATCAACGCAACCGTTTTAGAAATGCAATTGTCCTACTTTGTTTTCCATCAAGATAAGTTAGATGCATCATTTTGTCGTCGTTTGTTTCATCCTCCTTTATTGGCCAGTAATTGTTTCGTTTTTTGCCTCTGTTAAAACAGGGATATCTATTCAACTTGTTGCCTAGCAAACTTAAACGTCACACCGGTGACTTTGCTTGATTTCGGTGCAACTGCACAAAACAAGATTGGATTTCCTATTCGTGTTGGCAGATTCGTAGATGATCTTGTGTGCATCATGACAGGTTGGTACTTGCCTTCATCCACATGATCGCGCAGTGTGTTTTGAGATGTTGTGCTACTTGTATTGGTACTGTTTTCAATAAATGTTGAATTGAAGCTATTTTATTACTCTCTTTTACCATTAAGTAGTGAACAAAAATGGTACCAACCCAGACATGATGCTTGTTGCTTTGTTACAACACACTCTGCATCACCCCCTTTATAAGTA
Source organism: Aegilops tauschii subsp. strangulata (assembly GCF_002575655.3). NCBI lineage: Eukaryota > Viridiplantae > Streptophyta > Magnoliopsida > Poales > Poaceae > Aegilops > Aegilops tauschii. The sequence goes on from NC_053039.3 coordinate 176,802,243, forward strand.
GATGGAAGCACATGGTGTTGTTGCGCCCACTCTCCCCTGGAACTGTTTATGCTTTTTCTCAATCTAATGCTGATGGTAAATTAAGCAATGCCACTCTCAGAATTAACTACTGAACTGTATTAAGATAATTTCTCTGTTAATATGAATCAATGCAACCATTTTAGAAATGCTACTGTCCTATACTTTGTTTTCCATCAAGATAAGGTAGATGCTTCTTTTTGTGGCCGCATGTTTCATCCTCCTTTATTGGCAGTAATTGTTTCCTTTTTTTGCCTCTGTTAAATCAGGGATATCTATTCAACTTGTTGCTATAGCAAACTTAAATGTCACACCGGCGACTTTGCTTGATTTCAGTGCAACTGCAGAAAACGAGATTGGATTTCCTATTCGTGTTGGCTGATTCGTACGTGATCTTGTGTGCATCATGACAAGTTGATACTTGCCTTCATCCACATGATTGTGATGTCTGTTTTGAGATGCTGTGCTACTTGTATTGGTACTGTTTTAAATAAATGTTGAATTGAAACTATTGTATTGCTGTCTTTTCCCATTAAGTAGTGAACAAAAATGGGACCAACCCAGACATGATGCTTGTTGCTTTGTTACAACAAACTCTGCATCACCCCCTTTATAAGTAGATCGAAGCACATGTTGTTGTTGCGCCCACTCTCCCCTGGAACTGTTTATTCTTTTTGTTAATCTAATGCCGCTGGTAAAATTAAGCAATGCCACTCTCAGAATTAACTACTGAATCTTAATTCAAAACTTCAACACTTGTTAGGGATTGGCGGGACTACCATTCTTGTGGCCGCATGTTTCATCCTCCTTTATTGGCCAGTAATTGCTTCCTTTTTTGTCTCTGTTCAAACAGGGATATCTATTCAACTTGTTGCAATTGAGACATTTTGCTATGCTTAATTTTGGTAGAACTGCACAAAATGAGACCAGTTCCATATATGTGTTGAGATCTCTCTCAAGTCTTCCTCACGAGTTGTTTCAAATCTTGGTCTTGAAACGTCAGTACCGACTTTCCTCAGAATTAACTACTGAATCTTAGTTCAAAACTCAACACTTGTTAGGGATCGGCGGGAGTACCATTTCTGTTAGGGATCGACCGGAGTACATGTTCATGAAATGTATTGTTCAGATAATGTCTCTGTTATTATATATCAGTTACACTATTTTACAAATGGTACTATCCTGCTTTGTAGTTCTTTCTACATGTTTAACCAAGGTATTGTTAAGATAATGTCTCTGTTAAAATGAATCAGTCGCATTGTTTTAGGAATGATACTTTTCTGCTTTGTCGTAATTTATACATGTTGAAAGAAGGCACTGTTAAGACAATGTCTCAGTTACTATGAATGAATCACACTGATTGAGAATTGCTACTCTACTGCTTTGTTTCCCATTAAGATAAGGTAGATCAGTAGATATTTTTCTTCTAGGAGTACAAGTCTTCAACCGTTATTTCTCAGTAATTGTTTCCCTTATACCTATTGTTGCTTACAGGGATATCAAAATTAAAGCTCGGTTTTATTCCGACTTTGATTTCAGTTGAACTGCACAAAAGGAGCCAATGTGTCTAAGGCAAACTGATGCATTAGTGGGTTAAGTTGGTCTTACCACTTTGCAGAAAGAAGCAATCACTGTTTGCGCTACATTACACAAGGAATGGTCGAGAAGCTTTACAGAGTATTAGTAGACACTGGTGACATGACTAGTCTGCAGAGAGCATAGGAAACTCTACAACACGTGGAGTGCACTGGGCAAAAAGTGCCCAAACAAGTAAAAGAAGCCAGGACAGGATTCCAAATCTGTCAATGTCATTCTAAGCAACAATGACGGGCATCTGGGTATGGTAATCTATTTACCGTACTTTCAGTTTGTTAGTCCAGTGATTGGTGGGTTGACACTGGGGCCAATATTCATGTGTGTGATGCTGTGGCTTTGTTTTCTTGCAGCATATAAATACGATATCCACAGGGATGCTCAGCTTGATTTTAGTGGAACTGCACAAAATGTCCCGATGGTTTGTGTCCTCCATAATACTTCATCATGCACAATACATCGAATGGTTCTCTAATCAGTCGTCGTCACCTTGAGCCACCGGACTATATGTTTGAATGGTGCTGCCAGCATCGGCCATTAAGAAGGGTAAGAAAAAAAGAGAGATGGCTGCTTTACTTGTGGTTCGGAGGAACACTGGGCAAACAAGTGCCCAAACAAGTACCAAGAAGCCAGGATAGGACTCCAAGTCTGTCAATGTCACTCTAAGCAATAATGATGGGGCATCTGGGTATGGTAATTTGTTTAGCGTACTTTCAGTTTGTTAGTCCACCGATTGGTGGGTTGACACTGGGGCCAATATTCATGTGTGTGCTGATTTTAGTGGAACTGCACAAAATGTTCAGATGGTTCGTGTCCTCCATAATACTTCATCATGCACAATACATCGAATGGTTCTCTAATCATTCGTCGTCACCTTGAGACATCGGACTATCAGATGACAAACTGATGACAAACCCTGCCCGTTCCACAATCATAGGCATTACATATTTTGAATGGGAAAAGCTTGTCAAAGTTGACATTAGTTTAATATATTGGAATTGGAAAACCTTGTCAATTTTTGCTCATTGATGTTAGCCAGAAGACATGCATTTGATATTTTTGAGTGGGACGCCCTTTGTTGTGAGCAATGTCGATCGTTTTTTTATTCCTATCTTCATTTCAGAAGTAAATATTTACTCTACTGAGATGCATAGTCACATGAATGTTGACTTATGTAAGGTATTTTAAGAGTTTGTTCTGAATGTTTTCTATGTAATGCCAGGCTTGTGAGTTTGATTGCAAAGTTGAGCTTGGAATGCTGTGGCATGCGGCATCATGAGCTGTTCACCATGCCTCCTGAGAATAATGCTTCATATTATTTTGCATGTTGATCTAATGCCCGTGATTTGCATGTTAAGAAGATCATCCTCTTCTGTTGTTTCTGTGCTTAAGAAGTTCATTGTCTTATGTTTCATTCATAGCCTATACGACAACTCGGGTAGGTTAGAGGTGAAACCATATGATCTTCCGACAAACTCATCATCTTAGGCCGTGATTGGATCGTCATTTTCCAACCAAAACCGCTTGTAAAACTGACGCATGTAAATAAAAGCAGATGGTCTCGGGCGAAGCGCTTGGTTGGTCGATTTTGGCTAGTAAAATATACACTGGTCTCTCCAATTACACGCGTAACCCGCCGGTTTTACTTACAGACCTTGGGCCCTCGGTTTCATTACGCCTGTATTTTATGCGTTGTTTCTGATGACGAGTAAATTACACTTGTATATTAATACAGGTGTGAAATAAACCAGAGCTCCCAAGCGCGGCCTTACCGTTTCATGCCGTCTCAGTCTCTCGAAGGTGCTCATAGGTGTCCGATGACCCTGGCTTCCTGAATGAGCAGCGGACGCTGTATCAGACCATCCGTAGGGCCCGCGAGGCCCTCCCCGTCGTCCTTCAAGTTGTTGCGCTCGCCGTGGCACCGAGCATTGTCAACATGGTCAACGAACATGAGGATTCAGGAAATGACTTTATTTTGACTGGATGACAGTAGGGACCCACTAGGGCCATAGCCGTACGTACGCAAGTGCCTCTATTTTTTTTGCTTCCTCCTGGTTTCCTGGCATCACGGTGCCACACCATTGTCAACCTATGTAGTCAATAAACGAGAGAATTGCACAAGGAACGGCCGACAGCTGGGACCAAGCAGCTCGAGTAGTATTTGTGTTTTTGAGGTGTGAGCACTGCAGAGTTTTTCTCGAGCGATGTTTTCCTTGTTGTTCAGAGGAGAGCAGGATATTAACTGGGCGGGATGTGGCCGTCTAGCCCAGGCCAGATATCCAGCCAAGATATTAATTTTTTTCAAGCTGAAAATGGCTAGCCCAGCTATACTTTTTTTAGGAATACCCAGGCAAGGTCAACTTGTTATTCTCTGCCCCGCTGGGCAGCAAATCTTTCCTAGGAGGGATGCATTAGGCTTAACAGGAAAATGAGCTTTAATAAATATTAAATGGGATGGAATTATAAAAACTGGGCAGTAACTATAAAAAAATGCACCAAACACGTAATTAGTTTATAAAATATTATTTTTAGAATTTGAAAATTTTAATTCCATTAATTGTTGCACGCGCAAAGTTTCGTTGGATTTTTACGTAATCCAAATTTATATTGAAATTGTATTAATCTGACTAGAAATTTCGGGATAAAATATTTTGTATCCCATCAAAATGTGGGAATATTTTTTGAATTCTGTTTTGAACGGTTGGTTGAAATTATTAATCGTTGTCCTTGCTAGAAAATGGGTTGTACTTTTAACAAACTGTAAATGGGCTATAGTAAATGACATTAGAATTAAAAAATGGGTTGTACATTCTTAAAAATCGCAAATGGGATATAAGTTCTCTGCCACACACTTGTGGGCCTACTAAGTTGACGCGTCCCCTAAAAAAAGTAAGTTGACGCGTATGCAAGGCTTTGTCAACTTATAGTCAACACACGGTTCTAGCAGCAGTGGCCATTGGATGTCCATCTGCTACCTCTTGAGCACTGCGTTGGTTTTCCCTTCAAGAGGAAAGGGTGATGCAGCACAGTAGCGTAAGTATTTCCCTCAGTTTTTGAGAACCAAGGTATCAATCCAGTAGGAGGCTACGCGCGAGTCCCTCGCACCTACACAAAACAAATAAATCCTCGCAACCAATGCGATAAGGGGTTGTCAATCCCTACACGGTCACTTACGAGAGTGAGATCTGATAGATATGATAGGATAATATTTTTGGTATTTTTATGATAAAGATGCAAAGTAAAATAAAAGCAAAGTAAAAGGCAATGGAAATAACTAAGTGTTGGAAGATTAGTATGATGAAGATAGACCCGGGGACCATAGGTTTCACTAGTGGCTTCTCTCAAGAGCATAAGTATTTTACGGTGGGTGAACAAATTACTATTGAGCAATTGACAGAATTGAGCATAGTTATGAGAATATCTAGGTATGATCATGTATATAGGCATCACGTCCGAGACAAGTAGACCGACTCCTGCCTGCATCTACTACTTTTACTCCACACATCGACCGCTATCCAGCATGCATCTAGAGTATTAAGTTCATAAGAAAAGAGTAACGCCTTAAGCAAGATGACATGATGTAGAGGGATAAATTCATGCAATATGATAAAAACTCCATCTTGTTATCCTCGATGGCAACAATACAATACGTGCCTTGCTGCCCCTACTGTCACTGGGAAAGGACACCGCAAGATTGAACCCAAAGCTAAGCACTTCTCCCATTGCAAGAAAGATCAATCTAGTAGGCCAAACCAAACTGATAATTCGAAGAGACTTGCAAAGATAACCAATCATACATAAAAGAATTCAGAGAAGATTCAAATATTATTCATAGATAAACTTGATCATAAACCCACAATTCATCGGTCTCAACAAACACACTGGAAAAGAAGATTACATCGAATAGATCTCCACGAGAGAGGGGGAGAACATTGTATTGAGATCCAAAAAGAGAGAAGAAGCCATCTAGCTAATAACTATGGACCCGAAGGTCTGAGGTAAACTACTCACACTTCATTGGAGAGGCTATGGTGTTGATGTAGAAGCCCTCCGTGATGGATGCCCCCTCCGGCGGAGCTCCGGAACAGGCCCCAAGATGGGATCTCGTGGGTACAAAAGGTTGGGGCGGTGAAATTAGGTTTTTGGCTCCATATCTGATCGTTTGGGGGCACGTATAGGAGGAAGAAGTACGTCGGTGGAGCAACAGGGGGCCCACGACGGTGGAGGGCGCGCCCTGGGGGGGTAGGCGCGCCCCCTACCTCGTGGCTTCCCTGTTGGTTGCTTGACGTAGGGTCCAAGTCTCCTGGATCATGTTCGTTCCGAAAATCTCGCTCCCGAAGGTTTCAGTCCGTTTGGACTCCGTTTGATATTCTTTTTCTGCGAAACTCTAAAATAGGCAAAAAAACAACAATTCTGGGCTGGGCCTCCGGTTAATAAGTTAGTCCCAAAAATAATATAAAAGTGAATAATAAAGCCCAATAACGTCCAAAACATAAGATAATATAGCATGGAGCAATCAAAAATTATAGATACGTTGGAGACGTATCAAGCATCCCCAAGCTTAATTCCTGCTCGTCCTCGAGTGGGTAAATGATAAAAACAATTTTTTTTATGCGGAGTGCTACTTGGCATAATTTCAATGTAATTCTTCTTAATTGTGGTATGAATATTCAGATCCGAAAGATTCAAGACAAAAGTTCATGTTGACATAAAAATAATAATACTTCAAGCATACTAACTAAGCAATCATGTCTTCTCAAAATAACATGGCAAAAGAAAGTTATCCCTACAAAATCATATAGTCTGGCTATGCTCTATCTTCACCACACAAAATATTTAAATCATGCACAACCCCGATGACAAGCCAAGCAATTGTTTCATACTTTTGACATTCTCAAACTTTTTCAATCTTCACGCAATACATGAGCATGAGCCATGGACATAACACTATATGTGGAATAGAATGGTGGTTGTGGAGAAGACAAAAAGGAGAAGATAGTCTCACATCAACTAGGCGTATCAACGGGCTATGGAGATGCCCATCAATAGATATCAATGTGAGTGTGTAGGGATTGCCATGCAACGGATGCACTAGAGCTATAAGTATATGAAAGCTCAACAAAATAAACTAAGTGGGTGTGCATCCAACTCGCTTGCTCACGAAGACCTAGGGCATTTGGAGGAAGCCCATCATTGGAATATACAAGCCAAGTTATATAATGAAAAATTCCCACTAGTATATAAAAGTGATATCATAGGAGACTCTCTATCATGAATATCATGGTGCTACTTTGAAGCACAAGTGTGGTAAAAGGATAGTAACATTGTCCCTTCTCTCTTTTTCTCTCATCATTTTTTTATTTGGGCCTTTTCTTCCTCTCTTTTTTATGGCCTCTTTTTTTTCGTCCGGAGTCTCATCCCGGCTTGTGGGGGAATCATAGTCTCCATCATCCTTTCCTCACTTGGGACAATGCTCTAAAAATGATGATCATCACACTTTTATTTTCTTACAACTCAATAATTACAACTCGATACTTAGAACAAAATATGACTCTATATGAATGCCTCTGGCGGTGTACTGGGATATGCATTGAATCAAGAGTGACATGTATGAAAGAATTATGAATGGTGGCTTTGCCACAAATACAATGTCAAATACATGATCATGCAAAGCAATATGACAATGATGGAGCGTGTCATAATAAACGGAATGGTGGTAAGTTGCATGGCAATATATCTCGGAATGGCTATGGAAATGCCATGATAGGTAGGTATGGTGGCTGTTTTGAGGAAGGTATATGGTGGGTGTATGATACCGGTGAAAAGTGCATGGTATTAGAGAGGCTAGCAATGGTGGAAGGAGGAAAAGTGCGTATAATCCATGGAATCAACATTAGTCATAAAGAACTCATATACTTATTGCAAAAATCTACAAGTTATCAAAGCAAAGTATTACGCGCATGCTCCTAGGGGGATAGATTGGTAGGAAAAGACCATCGCTCGTCCCCGACCGCCACTCATAAGGAAGACAATCAATAAATAAATCATGCTCCGACTTCATCACATAACGGTTCACCATACGTGCATGCTACAGGAATCACAAACTTTAACACAAGTATTTCTCAAATTCACAACTACTCAACTAGCATGACTCTAATATCACCATCTTCATATCTCAAAACAATTTTCAAGCATCAAACTTCTCATAGTATTCAACACACTCATAAGAATTTTTACTATTCTTGAATACCTAGCATATTAGGATTATTTAAGAAAATTACCATGCTATTTAAGACTCTCAAAATAATCTAAGTGAAGCATGAGAGATCAATAGTTTCTATAAAAAAATCCACCACCGTGCTCTAAAAGATATAAGTGAAGTACTAGAGCAAAAACTATATAACTCAAAAGATATAAGTGAAGCACATAGAGTATTCTAATAACTACCGAATCATGTGTGTCTCTCTCAAAAGGTGTGTACAGCAAGGATGATTGTGGTAAACTAAAAGGCAAAGACTCAAATCATACAAGACGCTCCAAGCAAAACACATATCATGTGGTGAATAAAAATATAGCTCCAAGTAAAGTTACCGATGGAAGTAGACGAAAGAGGGGATGCCTTCCGGGGAATCCCCAAACTTTGGCTTTTTGGTGTCCTTAGATTATCTTGGGGGTGCCATGGGCATCCCCAAGCTTAGTCTCTTGCCACTCCTTGTTCCATAATCCATCAAATCTTTCACCCAAAACTTGAAAACTTCACAACACAAAACTCAGCAGAAAATCTCGTGAGCTCCGTTAGCGAAAGAAAACAAAAGACCACTTCAAGGTACTGTAATGAACTCATTATTTATTTATATTGGTGTTAAACCTACTGTATTCCAACTACTCTATGGTTTATAAACTCTTTTACTAGCCATAGATTCATCAAAATAAGCAAACAACACACGAAAAACAGAATCTGTCAAAAACAGAACAGTCTGTAGTAATCTGTAACTAACGCAAACTTCTGGAACTCCAAAACATCAGCCAAAATAGAAAGACCTAGGAAATTTGTTTATTGATCAGCAGAAATTGGAATCAATATTTTATCACGTTCTGGTGATTTTTAACAATTGTTTTCGTGAACAAAAAGTTTCTGGAAATTACAGCAAGATCAAATAACTATCATCCAAGAAGATCCTATAGGTTTAACTTGGCACAAACACTAATTAAAACATAAAAACACATCTAACCAGAGGCTAGAACAAATATTTATTCCTAAACAGAAGCAAAAAGCAAAAAACTAAAGATAAAATTGGGTTGCCTCCCAACAAGCGCTATCATTTAACGCCCCTAGATAGGCATAAAAGCAAGGATAGATCTAGTTATTGCCATCTTTAGTGGGCAATTCTTCAATAAGACATCTATCATCCTTTAGAGTTTCTTTCTTATTAATTATCAAACTTTTAGGAACAAGATCGAAAAATTCATTTGTAGCAAATGGTTCCTTAATGATAGCAAAATGATTGGGATGAATACTTATAGATTTAAGGTTCGCAGTTTCTTTACTAGAGGATTCACCCTTATTTTTAGGAACATACATAAGCTTGGCAATTTTAGTTGGAGGACTTGGAGTATTCTTAACGGAAGAAAAAGCGGTTCCCAAGTTGGTAATGATACCCTCAAGTTTATCGATTCTAGTGGAATCTTGATTTATTCTTTCATTAACTATGGGTTCCTTCTCCTTAATATTTTTCAAAGTGACTCCTACCTTAGATCCATATTGGGTAATTTGGTTGTGGATCTTTTTATCAAGATTTTCAATTAACTCTACGGTAGCAACTTTGTTTTCAATAATTTCAAGTCTTTGCATTACATGCTCCAAAGTTAACATAGTTCCATTAACCAAGAGAGGTGGTGAGCCAAATAAATCTATCATAGCATTATAAGAGTCAAAAGTATGGTTACCCAAGAAATTCCCTCCGGTAATGGTATCAAGAATATATCTATACCAAGGATTAGCGCCTACATAAAAATTGCGGAGAAGAACGGAAGTAGATTGCTTCCTGGTAGATCTATTTTGAGCATTGCAAATTCTATACCAAGCATCTTTTAGATTTTCTCCCTCCCTTTGTTTAAAATTGAGAACTTCATTTTCGGGAGACAACGGAGAAGGTAAAGGGCTAGCCATGACGGCAAGGCAAGCAAACGGAAAAGAGAGGGAGAATAAAACAGCAAGGGTGAAGCAGGGGACAGGTAAACGAGAGGCAAATGGCAAATAATGTAATGCGGGAGATAAGGGTTTGTGATGGGTACTTGGTATGTTGACTTTTGCGTAGACCTCCCCGGCAACGGCGCCAGAAATCCTTCTTGCTACCTCTTGAGCACTACGTTGGTTTTCCCTTGAAGAGGAAAGGGTGATGCAGCACAGTAGCGTAAGTATTTCCCTCAGTTTTTGAGAACCAAGGTATGAATCCAATAGGAGGCTACGCGCGAGTCCCTCGCACCTACACAAAACAAATAAATCCTCGCAACCAACGCGATCAGGGGTTGTCAATCCCTACACGGTCACATACGAGAGTGAGATCTGATAGATATGATAGGATAATATTTTTGGTATTTTTATGATAAAGATGCAAAGTAAAATGAAAGCAAAGTAAAAGGCAACGGAAATAACTAAGTGTTGGAAGATTAATATGATGAAGATAGACGCGGGGCCCATAGGTTTGACTAGTGGCTTCTCTCAAGAGCATAAGTATTTTACGGTGGGTGAACAAATTACTATTGAGCAATTGTCAGAATTGAGCATAGTTATGAGAATATCTAGGTATGATCATGTATATAGGCATCACGTCTTAGAAAAGTAGACCGACTCCTGCCTGCATCTACTACTATTACTCCACACATCGACCGCTATCCAGCATGCATCTCGAGTATTAAGTTCATAAGAACAGAGTAATGCCTTAAGCAAGATGACGTGATGTACAGGGATAAATTCATGCAATATGATAAAAACCCCATCTTATTATCCTCGATGGCAACAATACAATACGTGCCTTGCTGCCCCTACTGTCACTGGGAAAGGACACCGCAAGATTGAACCCAAAGCTAAGCGCTTCTCCCATTGCAAGGAAGATCAATCTAGTAGGCCAAACCAAACTGATAATTCGAAGAGACTTGCAAAGATAACCAATCATACATAAAAGAATTCAGAGAAGATTCAAATATTGTTCATAGATAAACTTGACCATAATCCCACAATTCATCAGTCTCAACAAACACACTGGAAAAGAAGATTACATCAAATAGATCTCCACGAGAGAGGGGGAGAACATTGTATTGAGATCCAAAAAGAGAGAAGAAGCCATCTAGCTAATAACTATGGACCCGAAGGTCTCAGGTAAACTATTCACACTTCATTGGAGAGGCTATGGTGTTGATGTAGAAGCCCTCCATTATGGATACCCCCTCCGGCGGAGCTCCGGAACAGGCCCCAAGATGGGATCTCGTGGGTACAAAAGGTTGCGGCGGTGAAATTAGGTTTTTGGCTCCGTATCTGATCGTTTGGGGGTACGTAGGTATATATAGGAGGAAGAAGTATGTTGGTGGAGCAACAGGGGGCCCACGAGGGTGGAGGGCGCGCCCTCGGGGGGTAGGCGCGCCCCCCTACCTCGTGGCTTCCCTGTTGGTTGCTTGACGTAGGGTCCAAGTCTCCTGGATCATGTTCGTTCCGAAAATCACGTTCCCAAAGGTTTCATTCCGTTTGGACTCCGTTTGGACTCCGTTTGATATTCTTTTTCTGTGAAACTCTAAAATAGGCAAAAAACAGTAATTCTGGGCTGGGCCTCCGGTTAATAGGTTAGTCCCAAAAATAATATAAAAGTGAATAATAAAGCCCAATAACGTCCAAAATAGAAGATAGTATGGCATGGACCAATCAAAAACTATAGATACGTTGGAGACGTATCACCATCCAACGGATGTCGTGCTTCTTCTTCAGTCTCGGATATTCTAGCTTCAGCCGCCCAAAAAATGATTCCTCCCCCTGACATCTGGGGCGCACCGTTTTGGAGGCTGACCTGTGGGCCTACTAAGTTGACGCGTACCAAGGGCTTCGTCAAATTAGTCATTATAAACGATTCTAGCTGCAGTGACCGTACGAAGTCCATCCAACGGCCGTCGTGCTTCTTCAACCTCTGGTCTTCTTGCTCCAGCCGCCCAAAGCAGCACCGGTAGTGCCGCCTGCTCCTGCCTCCCATGGCCGGCTATGTTGCCGCAGAGGCCTCACCGCCCCCTACTACTCCCACAACTGGTCAGGCCATCCCTCTACTCACCCACACCCCCTATTATTCTGTGGTGACGGCAGCCTCACACCGCAGCCGAACCAGTGGACCCTCCTACTCCTCTCCGCGTGGGCATCCACTGCGTCTTCCCCGTCTCCGTCATCCCCTTCATAGGCCTCGCCGTCGTCCACCGCCCTGGTGCTCTCGGTGCGGCGTGGTCAACATGGTCAACGAACGACATCCATCGGACATGGACTGTACAAGGAGAGGCTGACAGCTGGGTCCACGTCCACACATAAGGAAATGCCTCCTTATTACGCGCAAACTAATGATTCCTCCACCTGACATCTGGGACCAACCGAAAGGGCCTCTGTATTTCACGAAAAAAACGTCCCCGCCGCTGACACCTCGGACCCACCAACTATATCTTCGCACGCAAGGAAGTGCTTCCTTATTACGCAAAAAAATGAATACCCCCTGCTAGCTAGGACCCACCATATGGGAGGCTGACTTGTGGGCCTACTAAGATGACGGGGATGGAGGGCTTTGTCAACTTAGTAAATATGAACGATTCTAGCTGCAGTGACCGTACGATGTCCATCCAACGGCCCTAGTGCTTCTTCAACCTCTGGTCTTCTTGCTCCAACCGCCAAAACAAGCGTCGGCCGTGCCGCCTGCTCCTGCCTCCCGTGTCTGGCTGTGCTGCCACCGCTGGCCATGCCATCCCTCTATACTCACCCACACCTCCTGTTATTCTCCGGCTACGGCAGCCTCACAACGCAGTCGAAGCAGTCAACCCACGTACTCCCCTCCGCGCGGGCATCCACTGCCGCGTCTTCCCCGGCTCCACGTCGTCCCCTTCCTAGGCCTCGCCGTCGTCCACCGCCCTGGTGCTCTCGGCGCGGCGTGGTCAATGTGGTCAACGAACGACTTCCATCGGAATAATACTGTACATGGAGAGGCTGACAGCTGGGTCCACGGCCGCAGCAAGGAAATGCCTCCTTATTACGCGCAAAATAATGATTCCTCCACCTCACAGCAGGGACCCACCGGATAGACCACCGTATTTCGTGAAAAAAAACGTTTCCCCCCTGACTGTTGGGACCCAGCAGCTACATCTTTGCACGCAAGGAAGTGCGTCCATATTACGGGCAAAAAAAATGATTCACCCCCCTGACTGCTCGGACCCACCAGCTACATCTTCGCACGCAAGGAAGTGCCTGACAGTCGGGACCCACCCGGTCGAAGCGTACGTAGCGTTGTCATTCTGGTCGTGAACGTGTACGTACATACTGGTCAATCGGTCTGTCTGCAGGCTGCAGTGATGAACCGTGGCCGTGTAAGGAAGGGCACGTGTGGTAGTAGAGGCACGCACGTGTGGTAGTAGAGGCGCGCACGTGCGGTAGTAGAGGCGCGCAGTGTACACGTACGTACAGCGGCCAGTGTGCAAGAAAGTAAATATGGCCACGTATGTACATACGGGCGGGGTCTCGAACGCCTACTCGCGCATACGTACGACCAGGGCCTGTGTACATGGCTGTGGCTGGGTCAGAACGGAGAAACTGCGTCATTGTCGTGTTCATGGGGAGGCAACAGAATGCGTCGTGTTCATCGGGAGGCAACGGAATGCGTGCTGTCCATCGGGAGCCAACCAGCTTGGACGGAACAGCCGATGGAAACGAGGCCTGGCGTACCGCAGAACGGAGGAAACGGCCTTGTGTTCGACCGGCCACGGTGGAAACGGGATCCTGTTCATCGGGAGGGGTCTGGCATACCGCAAAACAGAGGAAACGGACCTCCTATAATCGAAACGGGGTCCTGTTGATTGGGAGGGGTGTGGCGTACCGCAAAACGGAGGAAACAGACTTGTGTTGGAGCGCTACGTTTGAAACGGGGGGTCCTGTTCATCGGGAGGGGTGTGGCGTACCGCAAAACGGGACTCCACGGGATACTGTTCATCTCCACCGTTGACCTCCTCCAGCCTCCACCTGCGACTGTTCATCCACGGGATGCTATTCATCCAGCCTCCACCGCACGCTCCTCCACCGGCTACTGTTCAAGAAGCCCTCTCCACGGGGTCCTGTTCAACCACCCCTCCACGGGCTACTGTTCATCCAGCCCTCCACCGGCTACTGTTCAACCAGCCCTCCATCGGCTACTGTTCAACCAGACCTCCACAGGGTCCTGTTCATCCAGCCTTCCACGGGGTCCTGTTCATCCACCGGCTCGATCGATCGGGGTACTGTTCATCCAGCGTCAACGGCCTCTACTACCACGGGGTCCTGTTCATCCAACCCCCCACTGGTAACTGTTCATCCAAACCCCCTCAACAATGCTCACTGTTCATCCAGAGGCAGCATCGATCGGCTTCAGTTAGCAGTAGTAGCGAAGGAATCACACTCGTGTTCAGTTAGCAGCAAGGGATCGATCGATCGCTCGGGTTGAGTAACGCGTAGCCTCTAGTGCAATCGCTCGGGTTCAGTTAGAGCATAAAGCCTCGCTCGGGTTCAGTTAGAGCGCAACGCCTCGCACACACGCGCGTACGTATGAGAGAAACACGCATCGCTCGGCCCCCCACCAGCCACCATAACCGGGAACTCCCCGATATTTTCCTCGCCCTCGCTTCTACCACGGTTTTTCCATCATGGACGGCCCAAAGAATGTCATGCAGCTGCGTCCCCGGCCCGCCCAGGACAAAAAGCCCATTATCGGTCATGATTTTCTGTCATAGAAGTAGGAGCCCACCACATCTATGATGATACCGGGTTTTGTCACAATTATTGTCATAGAAGTGTCATAAGTATGATAGGAAAAAATTTCGTTCGGCCCAAAATGTCACGGATGTGTCTTTTTTTTGTAGTGAACGGGTCATCTTTTCGGTGTAGCATCTTGTCTATAGGCAGGTTTAACCAATAGGGTGTCGTTTTTGCCGGGTCAAGAGGGTGAGATAGCTAAACTCGATGAGTTGGAAGCCCCCAAGTGACATTATGATCAATATATGAGATGAAACGACAGAGGCCCCGAGTTTCAGGATGCCGGCTTTGTTACGTTGATCATAAAAATATATACATGATATGTATGTACAATGATTGGAGCCAGTGGCTCAAGTGTAGTATGGCGAAAGATGAGCAACATTCCAAGGCCTATTGGTATCCTCCTCCGAGGCACATGACTTATTATGTTCACATATGTCGACGAGATAATATGACCCGTTGTTGAGGTTTTTGCTAACCACAAAGGGTCCTTCCCAAGGAGGTGATAGCTTATGCATGCATATCTGATCTTGAATCAAACGTAGCACTAAGTCGCCCTCCTGGAAAGTCCAGCTTCAAACCCTACGGCTGTGATAGCGACATAGGTCTTGCTGATAGATTACAGATCGAGCCGCCATGAGACCACATTCCTATTCCAAAGCATCTAGAGCATTTTGACGTGTCATCTCATTGTCTGTCCAGATGTAAGCCGCCACCCTGGGCGAGTCATGACGAATATCACTTGGGAGAACCGCCTCTGCGCCAAAAACCATGAAGAATGGCATGTATGTTGTTGATCTGTTGGGGGTAGTCCTAATGCTCCAAAGAACTGAAGGCAACTCTTCGACCCAAGAACCCGGCGTACGTTCCAAAGGAACAATGAGCTGGGGTTTGATCCCTTGCAATATCTCCTGGTTAGCATGCTCTGCCTGACCATTGGACTGTGGATGAGCCACTGAGGATACATCAAGACGGATATGCTCTCTCTGACAGAACTCTTTCATAGCCCCCTTAGACAGAATTGTCCCATTATCAGTGATGATACTATGAGGATAACCAAAATGAAAGATCAACTTCTTGATAAACTGGACTGTTGTTGCAGCTTCACAATTGCTCACTGGCTCTGCTTCAATCCACTTTGTAAATTTGTCAACTGCAACCAAAAGGCGAGTTTTCTTGTCCTTAGACCTCTTGAAAGGCCCGACCTGTAACGCCCACGATGCGGCTATATCTCCCACGTGTCGAGGCACGACTTAGAGGCATAACCGCATAGTGGTTTTGTCGCAAGAAGGGTCATCTTCACACAATCCCATGTAATGAACCAGAATGGGATAAAGAGTTGGCTTACAATCGCCACTTCACACAATACATAAATATAATTCATACATCATCCAAAATACACACATAGACCGACTACGGTCCAGATCCAAATGAAAATAAGATAACGCCAAATGCTAGGTCCCCGATCGTCCCAACTGGGCTCCACTACTGATCATCGGGAAAAGACACATAGTAACGACCACGTTCCTCATCGAACTCCCACTTGAGATCGATCCCATCATCTGCACTGGCATCGTCGGCACCTGCAACTGTTTTGTTAGAATCTGTGAGTCACGAGGACTCAGCAATCTCACACCCGCGAGATCAAGACTATTTAAGCTTATAGGAAAGGATGGTGTAATGAGGTGGAGCTGCAGCGGCAATAAGCATATATGGTGGCTAACATACGCAAAAGAGAGCGAGAAGAGAAGCAATGGAACGGTCGTCATCTAGCAATGACCAAGAAGTGATTCTGAACCCCTACTTACGTCATTCATAACTCAAGCCGTGTTCACTTCCCGGACTCCGCCGAGAAGAGACCATCACGGCTACACACACAGTTGATGTATTTTAATTGGGTCAAGTGACAAGTTATCTACAACCGGACATTAACAAATTCCCATCTGCCTCATAACCGCGGGCACGGCTTTCGAAAGATAATACCCTGCAGGGGTGTCCCAACTTAGCCCATCATAAGCTCTCACGGTCAACGAAGGATAAACCTTCTCCCGGAAAGACCCGATCAGTCTCGGAATCCCGGTTTATAAGACATTTCGACAATGGTAAAACAAGACCAGCAAAGCCGCCCGAATGTGCCGACAAATCCCGATAGGAGCTGCACATATCTCGTTCTCATGGCACACCGGATAAGCGAAGCGTACAGGTACCAACATAACCCAAGTTGCCAAGGGACGGTCCCGCACGGTGCTCTAGTTTGGACCAGCACTCAGAGGAACACTGGCCCGGGGGTTAAAATAAGATGACCCTCGGGCTCGCGAAAACCCGGGGGAAAGGCTTAGGTGGCAAATGGTAAAACCAAGGTTGGGCCTTGCTGGAGGAGTTTTATTCAAGGCGAACTGTCAAGGGGGTCCCATAAATCACCCAACCGCGTAAGGAACGCAAACTCAAGGAACATAATACCAGTATAACATAAACTAGGGCGGCAAGAGTGGAACAAAACACCAGGCATAGGGCCGAGCCTTCCACCCTTTCACCAAATATATATAGATGCATTAATTAAATAAGAGATATTGTGATATCCCAACATATCCATGTTCCAACATGGAACCAACTTCAACTTCACCTGCAACTAGCAACGCTATAAGAAGGGCTGAGCAAAAGCGGTAACTTAGCCAAACAACGGTTTGCTAGGAAAGGATGGTTAGAGTCTGACATGGCAATATGGGAGGCATGATATAGCAAGTGATAGGTAGCGCAAACAACTAGCAAAGCAAAGATAGAAGTGATTTCGAGGGGTGGTGATCTTGCCAGCAAGGTTCTCAGAGTTGTCGAAAGCTTGATCCTCGTAAGCGTACTCAACAGGTTCCTCGTTCATGAACTCGTCTCCCGGCTCTACCCAAGACAATAAAACAAGCAACGAAACCACAATCAATCACGAGAAATGCACAAGCAACATGATGCAAAACATGTATGATATGCGAGATATGATAAGCGATGCATATGCGTGCTCCGGAAGAAAAATGATGAACAAGGCAGTAACTTGGCAAACCAAGCATGCCACTGGAAAGATGAGATGATTTCGGTCGAAATCTATATAAAGATCACCGGAAACGGATGCACGGTTTGCAAATGGCAAGCAAAACAAGAATGACACGAATCTGCGATTAACAGCATGATAGCACTTAAAATGCAACAAGCAACAATGCTACAGCACTCGAACATAGCAACAAAGCATATGGGAGTAATCTACAGGAGATGCTTAACAAAAGATGAACACTGAGCTACGGCTAGATCACAACATATCAAGCTCAAACAAGCATGGAAAAAGTGCAAAAGATAACAGGTTCACAGACTTGGTGAAATTACTGGACATGGCAGAAAACAGCATCAGGTAGCAATGTTCCGAGCACGAAATCAATATGCTACAGGAACTTAACATAGCAAAAAAAGGCATGTCAGTGTTCTACTAAATTCATATGACAAAAGTCCCTTACTGACAATAAGCCAAAAAGGAACAGAAGATATGATGGCAAGCATGTAAACATAGCAAGTTTTGTTATCAGGTTTCAGACTTGGCAGAAAACAGAGCATGGCAGAAATAATAATATGAGGGCATCTTTGTGAGCTTGATGCACTCACCACAAAGCAATGCATGACAAAACTTGCATACCTACAGCAAGATGACATGTTTATGAAGCTAACCATGGCAAGATCAAGTACATAGCGTGCATGGATCAACTACAATAAGCTTGGCAAAATTGCATATCATGTTAAGAATCTGCCAGAAATATTTTATAGCACAAGTAGAGCAAGATTGAGTCATCCTACGGCACTCCATAATTGCAAACAAGGGCAGGAATGGATCAATTACAACTATATCTACACAATATCATTACTAAACATCTCCAAAATATGCATGGATCTCTCTGTAGCATCAAGTTTACATGGTAACAAAATAACAGCAGACAAAGACTTGGAGAAAAGTCCCTCAAATCAGAAACATTACGGGACCTAGTTTGCATGCTTGTGCTAGTCACCACAGAGACCACAAAAATACATGGCATACAGCACTGGAAAGATGGCATAGGATACAACAAAACACATGTAGAGCTCATGCCCATAAGATGCACAGATTAAATGATACAAAAATGACAAATCTCCAAGTTCTGTTAAGAACCAGCAGATAACAGCAATTAGCCCTCTTGCAACAGAGATTTGGGCATCAAGATGACCTCTAATGGACATCGTGCAATCGAACAAAATGTAGAGCATCACGAGACGAATAATATGACATAATACACGTGTGAAACGGAGCTACATGCAAGGAGTTATGCACTGTTGAACAGGGGCACTTAATGTGAAAATCAAAGACTTAGAATAATACGGGGTTACGGGAAAGTCAACGCTACAGTACCCGAACGGATCCAGATCGGGGCAGAGCTCGAGCTCGGGCTCGGGTGCTCGCCGGCGAGGGCCGGAGTAGGAGGGGGCGCGGCGGCCGGAGGGAGGAGAGGCGGAGGAGAGGACGAGGAGGCCGGCGCGCGGGCAGGCGGCGGCGCGGCTCGGGCGTGCGGAGGGAGGAGGGCGACGGAGAGGCGGAGGGAGGAGGGCGTGCGGAGGGAGGAGGGCGTGCGGAGGGAGGAGGGCGATGGAGAGGCGGAGGGAGGAGGGCGACGGCGAGGCGGCCGGCGCGCGGGCAGGCGGCGGCGCGGCTCGGGCGTGCGGAGGGCGGCACCGCGGCGGCGGATCGGGCCGGGCGGGCCCCGCCTGGGCCTGGCGGGCCGGCGGCCCGGGGAGGAGAGAGAGGGCGCGGCGCGGGATGAGGTGGCGCGATGGGATTCGTCCGGGACGGCGGCGCAGGATTTCGTCCGGGCGCGAGGTGGAAGAAAGGTAGGGTTTGGACTGCGATTGCTTTTTGGGAGGGTCACATATAAATAGGTAGAGGGAGCTAGGAGGCTCCAAATGAGGTGCGGTTTTCGCCCACACGATCGTGATCGAACGACCTGTAGCATGGAAGAGAGCTTGGTGGGTTTTGGGCTGGTTTTTAGGGGGGTTTTGCTGCAACACACAAATGGACTTTGCGGATGCCCGGTTAACCGTTGGAGTACCAAACGACCTCCAAATGGAACGAAACTTGACCGGTGGTCTCCGGGTGGTATACTAAGGCCACTTAACAAGCCTCGGTCCATTCCGAGAATGTTTGACACCCGCTCACGAAATAAAACAAGAGGGGTGCACCGGAGGAGATAGGAGCGCCGGATTGCAAAACGGACAACGGGGAAAATGTTCGAATGCATGAGACGTACACGTATGCAAATGCAATGCACAAGATGACATGATATGCAATGCATGACATGAACAAAATGCAAAACGAAAAACAAAACCTGACCACGGAGGGAATATCATGGCACATAGCTGAAAATGGCAAGAGTCGGAGTTACAATTATGGAAATATACATGCGGGGTGTTACAACACTCCACCACTACGAGAGGATCTCGTCCCGAGATCTAGGACTGAAAGAACTCCGGATATTCGGAACGGAGATGGTCCTCGCGTTCCCAGGTGGCTTCCCGGTCGGAATGGTGCAACCACTTCACTTTCAGGAATTTGATTGACTTGTTGCGAGTCTTGCGCTCAGTTTCTTCAGGAATAGCAACGGGGTGCTCATGATAAGACAAATCTTCTTGGAGGTCAATCTCTTCGAAGTTGATAGTGCGCTCAGGCGTCTTGAAGAACTTGCGGAGCTGTGACACGTGGAACACATCGTGGACGTTCGCGAAGTTGGAAGGAAGCTCAAGTTGATAGGCGAGGTCGCCTCTTTTGCCAATGATCTTGAAAGGACCCACGTATCTAGGGGCAAGCTTCGCTTTGATACCGAAGCGACGAGTGCCTTTCATTGGAGAGACGCGGAGGTAGACATGGTCTCCGATCTCGAAAGCCACATCATGGTGCTTACTATCATAGTAACTCTTCTGGCGCGATTGCGCGGCTTTGAGATTATCACGAATGACTTTACACATTTCTTCAGCTTCTGTGATTAAGTCATTTCCAAGAAGTTGGCGTTCACCAGTCTCTGACCAATTGAGAGGAGTACGGCACTTTCTGCCATAGAGAATCTCGAATGGGGCCTTGCCCGAACTCGCTTGGAAGCTGTTGTTGTAGGAGAATTCAGCATATGGAAGACAATCTTCCCATTTCATGCCAAAGGAAATGACACAAGCCCTGAGCATATCTTCAAGAATTTGATTGACTCGCTCGACTTGGCCACTAGTTTGAGGATGGAAAGCTGTGCTGAAGTGAATGTTTGTGCCCATGGCCTTCTAGAAGGAGTCCCAGAACTTAGAGGTGAAGATGCTTCCACGATCTGAAGAAATCAATTGTGGAATGCCGTGCAAGGAGACAATTCTGGAGGTGTATAGCTCTGCCAGCTGAGCTGCTGTGATGGATTCTTTGATTGGAAGGAAATGAGCCACTTTAGAAAGCTTGTCGATGACAACGAAGATAGCATCATTTCCACGCTCGGACTTTGGAAATCCAGTCACGAAGTCCATTTCGATATGATCAAACTTCCATTCTGGGATAGCAAGAGGTTGGAGGAGACCAGCTGGTCGTTGGTGTTCTGCTTTCACTCTTTGACAGACATCACACTCATTCACGAATTGAGCAATTTCTCGCTTCATTCGAGTCCACCAATATGACTGCTTGAGGTCATGATACATCTTCGTACTTCCAGGATGAATGGAAAGAAGATAATTGTGTGCCTCGTTCATTATGACTTTCCTTAGATCACCTTTAGGAACCACAATCCGGTCCTCGAAGAACAAAGTGTCTCTGTCATCAATGCGATAGCACTTGTATTTGGAAAGGCCCTTGTCGATACCACGTTTCACCTTCTTCACCATGGCATCAAGGAGTTGTGCCTCACGAATCTGATCTTCCAAAGTAGGAGAGACTATGAGGTTGGCAAGAAAGCCTTGAGGAACAACTTGGAGATTCAGCTTGCGGAAAGCTTCACAAAGATCCGGTTGGAATGGCTTGAGAATTAAGCAGTTGCAATAAGCCTTCCTGCTTAAAGCATCTGCAATGACATTGGCCTTGCCTGGAGTATATTCAATACTCGGATTGTACTCTTGAATCATTTCGACCCATCGAGTCTACCTGAGGTTGAGGTTGGGCTGAGTGAAGATGTACTTGAGACTCTTGTGATATGTGAATATGTCCACTTGTTTTCCCAACAAGAGATGTCTCCACGTTATTAATGCATGGACAACTGCCGCCAACTCAAGATCGTGAGTGGGTTAGTTCTTCTCGTTGGGTTTCAACTGATGAGAGGTATAGGCCACAACTTTCTTCTCTTGCATTAACACAGCACCGAGACCTTGGAGAGAAGCATCACAGAAAACATCAAATGGCTTGGATTCATCAGGAGGAGTCAAGACAGGAGCTGTGACTAGTTTCTCTTTGAGAGTGTTGAAAGCAACGTCACACTCAGGAGACAAGACATACTTCACATGCTTCTAGAGGAGGTTGGAAAGAGGCTTTGCAATCTTAGAGAAATTCTCAACGAATCTACGACAATAGCTTGCAAGACCAAGAAAACTGCGGAGCTGCTTGACATTCTGAGGAGGTTCCCAATTCACAATTGCGGACACCTTCTCGGGATTAACAGCGATGCCATTGGCAGAGATGATGTGACCAAGGAAAAGAACTTCATCGAGCCAAAACTCACATTTAGAGAACTTCGCATAGAATTGATACTCTCTAAGCTTGTCGAGCACCAATCGCAAATGTTTGGCATGGTCCTTCTTATTCTTGGAGAAGACCAAGATATCATCGAGATACACCAGGACGAATTCATTGGTATAGGGGTTGAAGATGAAATTCATCATCCGAGAGAATACTGGAGGAGCATTGACAAGGCCGAAAGACACGACAGTATATTCATAAGAACCAAAGCTTGTTCTGAATGCTGTCTTGGGAATATCTTCTTCACGAATGCGAATCTGCTGATAACCCATACGAAGGTCAAGCTTGGAGAATACTTTAGAACCTTTGAGTATATCAAATAGCTCATTGATGTTGGGAAGTGGATACTTGTTCTTGATTGTCTTCTTGTTCAATGGACGGTAGTCGACACAAAGTCGGTCCGTGCCATCCTTCTTCTTTACAAAAAGAACACCCCAACCCCATGGAGATGAACTCGATCTGATCAAACCCAGACGCTCTTGTTCATCGAGCTGTTTCTTCAATTCCTTCAGCTTGTTGGGTCCAAGCTTGTATGGACGCTTGCAAACGGGTTCAGTGCCAGGCTCTAGTTCGATAACGAACTCAACTGGCCGATGAGGAGGCATACCCGGAAGCTCTTCTGGAAAGACATCTTGATACTCACAAACGACTGGAATCTGAGAGATGGCATTCAATTCGCCCTTCTCACTGAGAGAAAAAAACCGAATGGTTTCATCACGAGCGGCATAAATAATCACATCCTCAGAAGAGTGTGTCAATTGAATTTCCCTGGCAGCACAATCAAGTTGAGCTTTGTGCTTAGAAAGCCAGTCCATCCCGAGAATAAGATCAATATCCGAGTCACCAAGAACAACTGGAGAAGACTGAAATTTATAGTTTCCCATCTTGATGGAAACATCCAGAACTATCTAGTTGGCTCTCATTGACTTTCCCGGGGAAACAACACCCAATGGTTTATCCAGATAAGACCAAGTGAATTCATGCTTGGCAAAAAATGGTCTTGACATGAAACAAAGCGATGCACCAGTATCAAAAAGAACTTTTGCAGGAATATCATTAACAGGAAGATTACCCATTATCACATCAGTAGATTCCTCCGCTTGAGCTGCATTCATCATGTTCACCTTTGCAGACTTTGGATTATGCTTGACCACTGCATTGTTGGAAGATCTGACAGGAGGAGGAGGTGGAAGGCGCCTTTGGTTGAAGCATTTGTTAGCATAGTGACCTTTCTGCTGACACTTGTTGCAAGTCACCTCTGAGAGTGGACGGTGATAAGGAGCATTGGACTTTGGAGCTTGATTCTGAGACTTGTTCTGATAGCCAGAGTTGGAAGAGTTGGAAGAACCATGGCCACCTTTGTTCTTCTGCTGGTAAGGCTGACGAAACGGAGGAGGAGGCAACCAGAACTTCTGTTGCTTAGCAGTCACAAGTGAGGAAGAAGAAGACTGCACTGTGTCCCTGACTCTCTTCTTAGAGGCCTCACACTTGAGCAGAGCAGCCTCTTGCTTCAGTGCCATATTGTAGAATTGATCAAACTGAGTAGGCTCAACAAGAACGAGAGCTAACTGCAGATCCTCTCTAAGGCCACCTCTGAAGTGATAGATCATGCTCTTTTCATCAGGAACATCTTGTTTAGCGAAGCGAGCAAGTTTCTGAAACGGGATGTTGAATTGATACACAGACATGTTGCCTTGCTTGAGATTGCGGAACTCCTCACGCTTGCTCTCAACAACACTTTGTGGAATGTGGTGCGCTTTGAAGTCCCGACAGAAGTCAGTCCAAGTGATCACACGACCTCCTCTGGAATCTTTGTATTGTTGATACCAATCAGCAGCTTGGTCCTTGAGCTGAAAAGAAGCGAACTTGACATAGTCCTCAGGCCTGACATTGCTACATTCAAAATGCTTGTTGATGTCCACGAGCCAATCATCGGCATCCGTGGCCTCGGCACAGTAGCTGAAAGACTTGGGCTGATTTGCGAGAAACTGGTTGAGTGTAGCGAAGTGAGGCTGATTGTTGCCTTGACCTTGATTGCCTTGATTGCCTTGCCCTTGGGTGCGTTCTTGCAAGAGTTGCAGAATCATCTGAGCATTGGCGTTGGTGGCTGCCATGATAGCTTGCCATGCCTCCGGAGGCGGAGGTGGTGGCGGAGGGTTCGCTTGACTCCCTTCATTGCGATCCGGATTCTGACGCGTTGGCGGAGCCATCCTAAAAAGGGTGACATCCGTTAGCATCTTGATAGACAAATAGATAAGTAGAATCAACGGATAGAAATTGCAACATATAGTCTTCACAATAAACATTCGAACGAGGATGAACGAATGAATTCCGTAGTAAATCATCACACTTCCATAAGTTGAGAAGCCACTTGAAAAAGATATGGAATCAACATTTGATTTCGAAGCAACTCGAATACCACAATTCAAAACAAAACAAAGTATTGGCTTGCAGAATAAGCCAGAACAAATATATGATAGAGATTTCGTCCGAAGTTTTCATGGTGGGGCCCACACGGGCTCAATCGTACAGCACCATCATGTACAAGGCTGTGCACATGACATATGAAGCGTCCCCGAGTCGGCATAGCCAAGGACTCTTTAAGACACTACGAGACCACTGTAAAACCAACCGTGTACAGGCGGACCACTAGACGTCGAACCCCAATCTCATATCATGCGTCTGTCGGAAAGATATCCTAAGGCTACTTGAATTCCCACTTATAAACTCCCGAAACTTTCTGGTTATGCAATCTGGTGTTGGGGATACAGGGGACACAAAATATATCACCCAAACTAGCAATCCCTAGATCCAGCTATATCCATCCGTCAACACATAACCAAGAAACCTTCGGAAATCGTTTACCTCAACCTTCGAAAAACATCCGTTATACAAGTTATGGCAATACTCCCGAACTCCCGCCCCAGTACTGGGTGGCGTCGAGGTGATCTCACCAACAACTGCATAAAAGAGATTTCGATGTCGGCGAAACTCAGGTATTCCAGAACTGCAACGATAAAATTGTGACGACAACACCTCGGAGCTCAACTCCCCGGGACACTGCCACAACCCCTAAATGACAGGAGGCACCAAGAACAATGTTCTCGTCACAAAACCATCGGAACGATTCCAAGATACCCGCGTGATCCTAAAAATTTTTTAGTGAAATTTGAGGAGAGAATAGTCAAAACTTCTACGTCAGGAGACCTCACCAGAGCGACGAAGGGACTGAGGAGTAAAAAGAATCCTACTCTCCGATATATATAATCCTAAGACTCAAAACATTTTTGTTCTAGACTCAACAACGCCAGCGATTCGATCAAGCAGGGGGCTCCTAAGTCGGGGATGGCTCTGATTACCAACTTGTAACGCCCACGATGCGGCTATATCTCCCACGTGTCGAGGCACGACTTAGAGGCATAACCGCATAGTGGTTTTGTCGCAAGAAGGGTCATCTTCACACAATCCCATGTAATGAACAAGAATGGGATAAAGAGTTGGCTTACAATCGCCACTTCACACAATACATAAATATAATTCATACATCATCCAAAATACACACATAGACCGACTACAGTCAAGATCCAAATGAAAATAAGATAACCCCAAATGCTAGATCCCCAATCGTCCCAACTGGGCTCCACTACTGATCATCGGGAAAAGACACATAGTAACGACCACGTTCCTCATCGAACTCCCACTTGAGATCGATCCCATCATCTGCACTGGCATCGTCGGCACCTGCAACTGTTTAGTTAGAATCTGTGAGTCACGAGGACTCAGCAATCTCACACCCGCGAGATCAAGACTATTTAAGCTTATAGGAAAGGATGGTGTAATGAGGTGGAGCTGCAGCGGCAATAAGCATATATGGTGGCTAACATACGCAAAAGAGAGCGAGAAGAAAAGCAATGGAACGGTCGTCATCTAGCAATGACCAAGAAGTGATCCTGAACCCCTACTTACGTCATTCATAACTCAAGCCGTGTTCACTTCCCGTACTCCGCCGAGAAGAGACCATCACGGCTACACACACAGTTGATGTATTTTAATTGGGTCAAGTGACAAGTTCTCTACAACCGGACATTAACAAATTCCCATCTGCCTCATAACCGCGGGCACGGCTTTCGAAAGATAATACCCTGCAGGGGAGTCCCAACTTAGCCCATCATAAGCTCTCACGGTCAATGAAGGATAAACCTTCTCCCGGAAAGACCCGATCAGTCTCGGAATCCCGGTTTACAAGACATTTCGACAATGGTAGAACAAGACCAGCAAAGCCGCCCGAATGTGCCGACAAATCCCGATAGGAGCTGCACATATCTCGTTCTCAGGGCACACCGGATAAGCGAAGCGTACAGGTACCAACATAACCCAAGTTGCCAAGGGACGGTCCCGCACGGTGCTCTAGTTTGGACCAGCACTCAGAGGAACACTGGCCCGGGGGTTAAAATAAGATGACCCTCGGGCTCGCGAAAACCCGGGGGAAAGGCTTAGGTGGCAAATGGTAAAACCCAGGTTGGGCCTTGCTGGAGGAGTTTTATTCAAGGCGAACTATCAAGGTGGTCCCATAAATCACCCAACCGCGTAAGAAACGCAAACTCAAGGAACATAATACCGGTATAACAGAAACTAGGGCGGCAAGAGTGGAACAAAACACCAGGCATAGGGCCGAGCCTTCCACCCTTCACCAAATATATATAGATGCATTAATTAAATAAGAGATATTGTGATATCCCAACATATCCATGTTCCAACATGGAACCAACTTCAACTTCACCTGCAACTAGCAACGCTATAAGAAGGGCTGAGCAAAAGCGGTAACTTAGCCAAACAACGGTTTGCTAGGAAAGGATGGTTAGAGGCTGACCTGGCAATATGGGAGGCATGATATAGCAAGTGATAGGTAGCGCAGCATGGCAATAGAACGAACAACTAGCAAAGCAAAGATAGAAGTGATTTCGAGGGGTGGTGATCTTGCCAGCAAGGTTCTCAGAGTTGTCGAAAGCTTGATCCTCGTAAGCGTACTCCACAGGTTCCTCGTTCACGAACTCGTCTCCCGGCTCTACCCAAGACAAGAACACAAGCAACGGAACCACAATCAATCACGAGAAATGCACAAGCAACATGATGCAAAACATGTATGATATGCGAGATATGATAAGCGATGCATATGCGTGCTCCGGAAGAAAAATGATGAACAAGGTAGTAACTTGGCAAACCAAGCATGCCACTGGAAAGATGAGATGATTACGGTCGAAATCGATATAAAGATCACCGGAAACGGATGCACGGTTTGCAAATGGCAAGCAAAACAAGAATGACACGGATCTGCGATTAACAGCATGATAGCACTTAAAATGCAACAAGAAACAATGCTGCAGCACTCCAACATAGAAACAAAGCATATGGCAGTAATCTACAAGAGATTCTTCACAAAAGATGAACACTGAGCTACGGCTAGATCACAACATATCAAGCTCAAACAAGCATGGCAAAAGTGCAAAAGATAACAGGTTCACAGACTTAGTGAAATTACTGGACATGGCAGAAAACAGCATCAGGTAGCAATGTTCAGAGCACGAAATCAACATGCTACAGGAACTTAACATAGCAAGCCAAGGCATAGCAGTGTTCTACTAAATTCATATCACAAAAGTCCCTTACTGATGATAAGCCAAAAAGGACCAGAAGATATGATGGCAAGCATGTAAACATAGCAAGTTTCGTTATCAGGTTTCAGACTTGGCAGAAAACAGAGCATGGCAGAAATAATAATATGAGGGCATCTTTGTGAGCTTGATGCACTCACCACAAAGCAATGCATGACAAAACTAGTATACCTACAGCAAGATGACATGTTTATGAAGCTAACCATGGCAATAGCAAGCACATAGCATGCATGGATCAACTACAATAAGCTTGGCAAAATTGCATATCATGTTAAGAATCTGCCAGAAATATTTTATAGCAAAAGTAGAGCAAGATTGAGTCATGCTATGGCACTCCATAATTCCAAAAAAGTCAGGAATGGATCAACTACAACTATATCTACAAAACATCATTACTGAACATCTCCAAAATATGCATGGATCTCTCTGTAGCATCAAGTTTACATGGTAACAAAATAACAGCAGACAAAGACTTGGAGAAAATAGTCCCTGAAATCAGAAACATTACGGGACCTAGTTTGCATGCTTGTGCTAGTCACCATAGAGACCACCAAAATACATGGCATACACCACTGGACAGATGGCATGGGATACAACAAAACACATGTAGAGCTCATGCCCATAAGATGCACATATTAAATGATACAAAAATGACAAATCTACAAGTTCTGTTAAGAACCAGCAGATAACAGCAACTAGCCCTCTTGCAAAAGAGATTTGGGCATCAAGATGACCTCTAATGGACATGGTGCAATTGAACAAAATGTAGAGCATCACCAGGCGAACATTTTGACATATTATACGCGCGAAACGGGGCTACATGCAAGGAGTTATGCACTGTTGAACAGGGGCACTTAATGTGAAAATCAAAGACTTAGAAAAATTTGGGGGTACGGGAAAGTCAACGCTACAGTACCCGAACGGATCCAGATCGGGGAAGAGCTCGAGCTCGGGCTCGGGTGCTCGCCTGCGAGAGCCGGAGTAGGAGGGGGTGCGGCGGCCGGAGGGAGGAGAGGACGGCAGGGCCGCGGCGCGGCGGCGGCGGCGGCGGGGCGGCGCCGGCGGGCGACGGCGAGGCGGCCGGCGCGCGGGCAGGCGGCGGCGGGGCTCGGGCGTCCGGAGGGCGGCACCGCGGCGGCGGATCGGGCCGGGCGGGCCCTGCCTGGGCCCGGCGGGCCGGCGGCGCGGGGAGGAGATAGAGGGCGCGGCGCGGATGAGGTGGCGCGACGGGATTCGTCCGGGACGGCGGCGCGGACACGTCTGGCGGCGGAGGATTTCGTCCGGGCGCGAGGTGGAAGAAAGGTAGGGTTTGGACTGCGATTGTTTTTCGGGAGGGTCACATATAAATAGGTAGAGGGAGCTAG
The DNA here is from genome assembly GCF_002575655.3 of Aegilops tauschii subsp. strangulata. Taxonomy (NCBI): domain Eukaryota; kingdom Viridiplantae; phylum Streptophyta; class Magnoliopsida; order Poales; family Poaceae; genus Aegilops; species Aegilops tauschii. Next base: position 176,831,652 of record NC_053039.3, read on the forward strand.
GAGGCTCTAAATGAGGTGCGGTTTTCACCCACACGATCGTGATTGAACGACCTATAGCATGGAAGAGAGCTTGGTGGGTTTTGGGCTGGTTTTTAGGGGGGTTTTGCTGCAACACACAAATGGACTTTGCGGATGCCTGGTTAACCGTTGGAGTACCAAACGACCTCCAAATGGAACGAAACTTGACCGGTGGTCTCCGGGTGGTATACTAAGGCCACTTGACAAGCCTCGGTCCATTCCGAGAATGTTTGACACCCGCTCATGAAAGAAAAAAAGAGGGGTGCACCGGAGGAGATAGGAGCGCCGGATTGCAAAACGGACAACGGGGAAAATGTTCGAATGCATGAGACGAACACGTATGCAAATGCAATGCACATGATGACATGATATGCAATGCATGACATGAACAAAATGCAAAACGCAAAACAAAACCCGACCACGGAGGGAATATCATAGCACATAGCCGAAAATGGCAAGAGTCGGAGTTACAATTATGGAAAGATACATGCGGGGTGTTACACGACCATATCAAGCCCTCAGACCACATACGGCCAGGTGATTGGAATCGTCCGTAATTCTTGAGCCGGCACATGAGCCTGCCTTGAAAACTTCTGACAACCATCACACTTATGGACTACGACCACTGCATCAGCGTGAGCCGTCAACAAGAAAAAACCATGTCTAAAAGCCTTAGCCACAAGAGATCATGACCTGGCATGATGACCACAATCGCCTGGATGTATCTCTTGCAGAATTTATCGGCCTTCATCAGTTGAAACACAACGTTGAAACACGACAGTGAAGCTACATCTGTGTACCTCGCCATTAACGATTGTCATACATTTAGCCCACCTTATGATATGTCTCGCAAAAAGCTTATCTTCTAGCAACTCACCCCTGGTAAAGTAAGCCAAATAAGGCATCGTCCAATCCAGAATAGCACGTAGAGCCGCCACACACTGCCCCTCTATGTCACGACCGGATTTTGGGATATAAATTCCCAGAAAAACGGCCTTTGTGCTCACCAGCCCCAGGATTACTGTTAGCTGATGAGGCACCAACTTGATACAAGAATTCCAAGCAAGTACATAAATATGCAGTACAAGACCATTGTGGCCTAGGGTACAACATTTGGTTTCTAATGGTTGAGGGCGGAAGCGGTTGGAAACATCTGCGTCTATGGGACTCCATTTCCCACAAGAACAGCTGACCAGGATAACTCCTATCTTCGCGAGGCTGCACACGTCAACACGTAGGCTCCGAGGGTGTCACCGCGATGCATACCTCCACGCAAGGCAATCTGGCCAAGACAATAGCCAGGGACAAGCCAGTGAGTACGTTTGAATGTACTCGCAAACATTAAGAACACGGGTATAATATATCAAACATGCTCTGGATTTAATAGTCGATCATACATCCGTCACGAAAATATACGAGAAGCCATGATGCACACATATGGATAAAAATATACCAAAATAAAATACTGGGTGCCAAACGAGTGTCTGAATGACTCCTCGAGCGGAAAATGCAGAAATAATAATACTGGTGCCAAACGAGTGTCTGAATGACTCCTCGAGCGGAAAATGCAGAAGTAATAATACGGGTGCCAAACGAGTTTCTGAATGACTCCTCGAGCGGAAAATGCAGAAATAATAATACGGGTGCCAAACGAGTGTCTGAATGACTCCTCGAGCGGAAAATGCAGAAATAATAATGCCGCAGTCGGGCGTCGGGGCGACACCACATAAAGGGCTTATAAGAGAATAATCATAGTGAATATCCAGGAGGTAGAACCATCCCAGGGATACCCAAAAAAATACATGATATAAATGGTGAGTCCAGAACAATAAAGATCACAATCCATACGTGCCATAATTACGAACAATATTTAGCATAGTCGTTTCTCCATCCGAAAACCGATAAATTAGCCAAGTCGTATCTCCATCCGAATACCGTTGCAGAGTTCTAGTTAAATCGTTCTCCATCCGAATACCGTTACTGGATTTCTAATCAGACAGTGGTTCTTACTCAAGAACATGACTATCCAACAGGATGTATCCTCCGCAGAGGGAGTACCATTTTCCACGAGTAACGGGATTACTCAGTCCCTCGGGACTAATTCCGTCTACGGTCTTTTGATTGAAAACACGCCTGACCTCCACACACCAGCTTAACTCACCAGTGCCTGGAATCACCCACGACACCTGCCAAGCAAAACTCTAAGTGGGGAGGCTACAACCTCGACGTAGCATGGGATCACAAAATTTATACCGCGCGCAAACTGGGGAACCTATCCCCTTCGGCTACAACCGAAAACACCCATGCCCCCGGACCGAATGACAGGCTTTAATCCGTGGCCACGGGACCTTCATCACGGCCTCTCTGTACGGTGTGTGCTTTGGAAAGGGGTTGACAACCTACTGAACCATACCCTGTCCCCTGCAGGGACAAGTGGTGGTACCGACAAAAGGAAGCTACTGAACAAGACTCGGTCTACAACCGACTCAGGTGATCCAAGTATCCACCAACAATATTACCACTAGTGAAATAAATCACCACTCCTCGAGCCTCACCATGCTATGCCGGGCATACTCATCACAACGAGGGATTAGGGACAAGCTCGTGTCTACCCAAGACCACGACTTTCCCGCTTCCTACCGGTGTGCAAGAGAAGCTCACGAGGGCGATCCAAATCCTTAGGGTATCCATTTCTGGCCACAAACAACTCCAAAGTGCACTCATGCATGAGACTACATCGATACATAAACTGTCACATATACTCCAAGTCAAAAGGTGCTGTGATCGCATCAAAACACCACAACAAATATTATGCCAGAGTTCAGAAATGCTTGCCTTCAAGAGTATGCAAAGGATGCACTTATTGGAAGCTTTCCTCTTCCTCCAAAAATCCTATTTTGCAAAATACACAAATACAAATATTTCAAACATAGTACCAAAACCTGACTCAAATATTTTTGAAATAAATCTTAAAATCACCTAGATGAAATTTGAGAGAGGTAGGAAAAAGAATCAACTCATTTGGAGTATTATTTTAAAAGTTATAGCCAGTCAAAGTTTGGTCAAATCTGTTTTTAAATAAAACCAGAAAAAAGGAAAACGTTTCAGCAGAAATACGCTTTCGCAGCAGAGGAAACGCACTCGGGGGTTTTACGCCTTCACTTAAACAGAGAGAGGGCGCTGCGCGGGTCACTGACAGTGGGTCCAGAGGGCCCACTGGTCAGGTTTGACCGTTCCTTCCCTCCTTCTCTTCTCTTCTTCCCGACGGGAGCAGGGCTCCGGCGATCGCCGGCGACGAACGGCGGCGCCTCACGGGCATCCAAGGGCGGGGATGGAACGGCTAGACCGAGGCGGTCCTTTAGGTGGTGGTTGGGTCGACGGAGGTGGCAGGAATCGCCGGCGGCGAGCTCCGCGGCGGGGGAAAGCTACGGTGGTGAAGTGACATTGTTGCTCCGGTGGTCTCCGATCGAGTTTGGCCAGCTGGGCAGCTTCGCAAGACTACGGGGAAGATCTTGGTGGCGCTGGATTGGCAAAAGGGTGGCCGGCGGCGACGAATCGCGCTGGGGCTTAGCGGCGGCCGAGCTGGCCGGAGTTGAGGGAGACGGCCACTACAGCTCGATTCATTACGCGGGAAGCTCTACGAGGAGTGCCTGAAGTCGCGTGAGTGCTCGGAGGGGCTCGGGGACCCTTTATATAGCGCTCGAGGCAGGTTCCCGTGGTGGCAGAGGATAGGATCGCCGGCGACAGCCGTTGCTGTAGGTGCAGGGCATCTTGGCGGCGACGAACGCGTGCCGACGAGCGGGAGGATAAGCACGACCTGTGCTCCGGGGCAGCTGGCGCGCTGACGTGGTTTGGGCGGCGCCGAACAGGGCAGAGGCCACTGCCGACGCCGGCGTGCCGCCAAGGGTGCGGCCAGCGGCGCAGCAGGGTGCCAGAGCCATCGGGGGCGGCTAGTGCGCGGCTCAGTGATGCAGAGGGAGCCAGGGTCGGGTCGCGTCGCGTGCGGCAGTGCGGCGTGTCGGCGTAGTGCGCGCGCGTGCAAAACGTGCGCTCTGGGCGCGCCCAGAGCACGCACGGCACCTGTTCGACGCAATGCCAGCGCACTCTAGAGCTCGAGGGTGGAGCTGGCACTGCACAGGATGACGGTGGGGGAAGCAAGACACTTAGTGGACAAGATGGATAGGCCAGGGGTTCAAGTCCATAGTGCAAACCAGAGAGCTTGCCAAAAGTGGCTGTGCACACTAGGTGTTCGACAGAATGCCAAGTGCACCTAGGCAACTCTTGGAGTGGCCAAAATCTCCAGACTAGTGTCTCTCTAGATGTAGGAGATGATGGCAAGGTTAGATTGGAAAACACAGAAAGTTGATAGTGCAAGTTTTGCAAAACTCCAGTTCTGGACAGAGAACAGAAGGGTTTAGAGCATGCACCTCAAAACCTCCAATGAGCCCAATCCCCTGGACTTAAGAGTTTGGTAGGGAGGGCTACAAGTAGGAGAAAGCTCAGGGTCACTAGAGCAAGGAAAAATATGGTTGCAGTACAAATCACCAAATTGGACCAGAATGCAAAAGAGGTTGATCCACTCAAATTTTTCAAAAAACATCATTGGGTTTTTGCTTCAAGATGAATTGTATGCATCCACTGTCATCTCCAAACACTTGGAAGAATTTTTGAAGAAATATTTAAATGGGTTGCAGTGCAAAAGTGCCTACTGGGCCAGATTGGAAAAATTGGTGTAGAGCTCAAAATCTCCAATGGCCAGAAGGTATCTTTGCATAAAAGTGATGTGGAAACATCACATGACATCCCCAAATTTTGGTGGAATTTTTAAAAGCATTTATCAAATAGTTGCAGTGCAAAAAGGGGCTCCAAATTTATGAAAGATCATTTTAAAAGAATAAACCTCATAAAAAAAATTATGCAAATTAATCCACTGATAAAGGATTGATTTTATAAATAGGGCACACAAGTCCAAAAATACTCTTTGAAGGTTTTCCCACTTTGAAGTAAAAATTCACCATAACAAAAGGTTAAATCTTGACAAATGGACAAGTTTTATTTCCTGGCAATATTTTAATAAACAAAACAAGGCCAAAAATCTTGGGTGTCACAACACTACCCCCCTTAAGAAAAAAATCTCGACCTCGAGATTTGTTAAAAGTTGTTTTGGACAAGAATTGTTTTTGAAATAAAATCGCTTTTATCAATGAAATCCTCTAGTTGCACAAAACCAAAAGGCTACAGTGAGAGGGCAATAAGTGGTGTAAAACCACAGTGTGGTACACTGGCGCAGTGTGGAAAAATCCACGGTTAGGGAAAACGAGATATTTCTACTAGATACAGTAATTTAGAATAAATTCTAAATTACTAAAATACGCTGGTCGCACCCGAGAGCACAGTGCTCTCTCTGGCTGACAGGTGGGCCTAGGGCCCATTGTCGGCCTCTTCTCCTTCCTCTGGCCCTCTCTTCTCTCTCGCGCGTTCTCTCCCGCGCTTCCTCCACCGGTGATGCCTAGCTCGTAGGGCATCGAGGCCGTACCATGGTAGTGCGTGGTGTGCGTGCTGCCGGTGCAGCGTGCACTCACCTCGCGGGCCAGGCGCTGTCGGCACTGCTCGCGGACTCGCCTCCGAACACCGGCGATCGAGCGTCGGGTGGCGCTGGTGGACCTCGCCCACCGTACACCGATCTCGGGCTATAAAAACGATCGCGGGGCTCCTCTCTTCTTCCTCACACCCGGCCTCACTCCTACTCCTCCTCCCTTCTCCTCCATAGCTGCTGGCAGGAGCTCGAGCCGAGGCTCCAATGGCGGAGGCAATGCCGGACTGGTATGTGGTCCTGGTGTGTGGAGGCTTGACGGTGCTGCTGGGGTTCTCCGTGCTGCTGTGTGCGATGATCCTGGATGATCGTCGTGATGCGGCCGCGCGAGTGTTAGCTCTTCGCGGTGGCGGTGATCATGTGGATTAGGCGCGGCATCGGGGCTGACTGCTGTCGGAGTGCTGGGGCGGCTCGCGCTTGAAGAAACACTCACAAATCTCTCTTACTTCGACGGTGGTGTCCTCGAGTGTGGTTAGATAGGCGCAAAAATGTGCTCAGAGACTTGTAACAGTGCTCGAGGTCGAGTAGTGGTTGCTGAGGGTAACGATGTTGCGCGAATAAAGATCCACGTTGAGAAAATGCATATATACGCGGCAATAACTCGGGGAAAAGAAATCCCCTCGAAAACACGTTGCGAGAGAAGAAATAATTAAAACAACACTAACAGCAGTAACACTGCTCACAAAACAGGAACTAAAGAAAAATCGGATCCGTTGCACAAAGATTTTACAAACATGCTGCAACACACAAATACAAGTACTAGACAATAAATATATCGGAGACGTTTACATGGAAAACGGTAAAGCGACAGGGTCCTGAGAAAATGCCTCTGGCATTGGGGCACACTCCTCTTCTATCGGGGGAAGCGGGTTGACCAGACGATGAATGCGCCCTTCTTGGTCAGGCCTCAGTGGTCTGCCAATAGAGATCCGAGGATTTAAATCAGCGAGGCTCTGGAGATAACCCATTACCCGCTGAGTTAAACGCTCTTGGGCGATGACGTACTGGGCAAGGTTGGCCAGTACTGGATCTCTCTCAATGCGCCCACCGGGGAAAGATGCAACTTCTCCGGGTGCTGCACGGCTCGGAAAATAATAGTACCCTCGCTCACTGGCGTAGGGCACCGCGAATCAAAGGCGGGTGAGCGCCTCGTACGCAGCAGCTTCTATGGCCATCTGCGGAGTCGGCATGGATTTTCCCACGAAGGCGACTTCCGTGGGATCTTGGTTTGGGTAGGCGGGAGGGATGTGCACCACTGCCCAATATTTCGAGGTGGAAGGAGTGATCCTCGATTTGAGCAACTCGTACTGGGGTGGACGGGTGGCACTCATAGTACTGCAGGTAAAGTCCCACAATAATTTGACAAAACTGCCCGGGGTTGCGTCTGGGGTTCTCAGATAAAAGCTGGGGGTCGACATGGCAGGGAAAGGCTGTGAGTGTTGCGCACAAAGGTGAGGGGGTGCTCGGCAAGGTCACGGAGTGGCCTTTATATAGCACCGGGGCTGGGATATCTACCAGGGTAAAAGGCGACTGGCTGACGATCCTGTACTCGGGTCAAAGCCACAGATATACATATCACATAAAGGTGACGCATTACTGTGGGCATTGACGGGGTTGGTCTAGGTGGCTGCGCCCGAGAAAATAAATAAAAAAAATGCAATTGTACGCCAACGTACACATGCATAGCTACTACTCCAAAAATAAGAGCGCTCAAACAAACAGCATGCAACAAAAGCGATACAAGGCCACACATTACAAAGCGTAGGAAAACTAAGGCTCGATACAACTTTGAGCGACTTAGTCTACTTCGTTAATGTCCAAGTGGGCTGGCCTTGCGGACGCCGATGTTTCTCCACGGTTCTCACCGTCGGGATTTGCTGGTTGAGGCTGAGGTGCTGCAGGGTCGGGGAAATGGTGATGACCATCCCGAGGGTTGTTGGCCCAAATCCCGTTGGAATGGGTTTCCAAAAGGCGATGAAGCGCTTCTGGGGTCACCAAAGTGCTCTGGTTGATGGATGGCGCAGACCTCAAGGGATCGATCGGGTGTCCGAACAGCACAACTGGGTTGTCGGTGTCGGGCTCCGCTTCTCTTCTCGCCGGGGCTCGGCGAACCAGCTCTCCACGAGCTGCGATCAGATCGAGAGTGACCTGATCGAACAGTTGCTCCAGTGCGCTTACATAGCGCACCAGATGCAACAGCGCAGGATCCGTCTCGTGGTCTCCGTTGGCGACTTGGGGCGGCCTACCATACCCGTCACGACTGGGGTAGTAGTAGAACGAGGGACAGTTAACTCTGGGCGACAAGTGCCGGAGTTGAACTATAGCTTCTCGGGCTGCCAGTTGGATGGCTTGTGGCTCAAAGGAAGTTCTCCTTCCAGTGAACCTGTAGGGGCGTTCTAGCGACAGACCCCTACCGTAGATGTGCACAGTGGCCCAGTACTGACGGCTTTCACCGTACATGGGTCCTTGGTACACAACATACTCAGGAGGTTCTTCTAACGCGTAGGCACGGCGGGTGAGGTTTGCGAGCACGGTCACAAAACCTCCAAGGTTGGTCGCTGTGGTCTCATTGTGAACAATGGGGCCAGGCATCGTGGCTGGGTTTGCGGAAAGAGGCTGTGTGGTGCTGAGGCTAGCGTGCCCTTTTTATAGGAAAAGGGGACGGAGTCTTCCTCCGCATGCTGGCGATAGAGACGGGTTGGGTGTCGGTCACTGGCGCGTGAGCGACGGGCTAGCCTGATAGGTTGGGCACCGTCCGCCGAAAAGGGCGTCGGGTCACTGTGGGGCTACCTTACGCGGGAAGCTTGACCGGGGTTAAGCTAAGGTCTGATGGTTTGGGGTAACCTGGGTTTATTGACCTGGCTAAGATAGGATTAGCCAATGGTCAGCCTGGCTCTGATACCAAGTCTGTCACGACCGGATTTTGGGATATAAATTCCCAGAAAAACGGCCTTTGTGCTCACCAGCCCCAGGATTACTGTTAGCTGATGAGGCACCAACTTGATACAAGAATTCCAAGCAAGTACATAAATATGCAGTACAAGACCATTGTGGCCTAGGGTACAACATTTGGTTTCTAATGGTTGAGGGCGGAAGCGGTTGGAAACATCTGCGTCTATGGGACTCCATTTCCCACAAGAACAGCTGACCAGGATAACTCCTATCTTCGCGAGGCTGCACACGTCAACACGTAGGCTCCGAGGGTGTCACCGCGATGCATACCTCCACGCAAGGCAATCTGGCCAAGACAATAGCCAGGGACAAGCCAGTGAGTACGTTTGAATGTACTCGCAAACATTAAGAACACGGGTATAATATATCAAACATGCTCTGGATTTAATAGTCGATCATACATCCGTCACGAAAATATACGAGAAGCCATGATGCACACATATGGATAAAAATATACCAAAATAAAATACTGGGTGCCAAACGAGTGTCTGAATGACTCCTCGAGCGGAAAATGCAGAAATAATAATACTGGTGCCAAACGAGTGTCTGAATGACTCCTCGAGCGGAAAATGCAGAAATAATAATACGGGTGCCAAACGAGTGTCTGAATGACTCCTCGAGCGGAAAATGCAGAAATAATAATACGGGTGCCAAACGAGTGTCTGAATGACTCCTCGAGCGGAAAATGCAGAAATAATAATGCCGCAGTCGGGCGTCGGGGCGACACCACATAAAGGGCTTATAAGAGAATAATCATAGTGAATATCCAGGAGGTAGAACCATCCCAGGGATACCCAAAAAAATACATGATATAAATGGTGAGTCCAGAACAACAAAGATCACAATCCATACGTGCCATAATTACAAACAATATTTAGCACAGTCGTTTCTCCATCCGAAAACCGATAAATTAGCCAAGTCGTATCTCCATCCGAATACCGTTGCAGAGTTCTAGTTAAATCGTTCTGCATCCGAATACCGTTACTGGATTTCTAATCAGACAGTGGTTCTTACTCAAGAACATGACTATCCAACAGGATGTATCCTCTGCAGAGGGAGTACCATTTTCCACGAGTAACGGGATTACTCAGTCCCTCGGGACTAATTCCGTCTACGGTCTTTTGATTGAAAACACGCCTGACCTGCACACACCAGCTTAACTCACCAGTGCCTGGAATCACCCACGACACCTGCCAAGCAAAACTCTAAGTGGGGAGGCTACAACCTCGACGTAGCATGGGATCACAAAATTTATACCGCGCGCAAACTGGGGAAGCTATCCCCTTCGGCTACAACCGAAAACACCCATGCCCCCGGACCGAATGACAGGCTTTAATCCGTGGCCATGGGACCTTCATCACGGCCTCTTTGTACGGTGTGTGCTTTGGAAAGGGGTTGACAACCTACTGAACCATACCCTGTCCCCTGCAGGGACAAGTGGTGGTACCGACAAAAGGAAGCTACTGAACAAGACTCTGTCTACAACCGACTCAGGTGATCCAAGTATCCACCAACAATATTACCACTAGTGAAATAAATCACCACTCCTCGAGCCTCACCATGCTATGCCGGGCATACTCGTCACAACGAGGGATTAGGGACAAGCTCGTGTCTACCCAAGACCACGACTTTCCCGCTTCCTACTGGTGTGCAAGAGAAGCTCACGAGGGCGATCCAAATCCTTAGGGTATCCATTTCTGGCCACAAACAACTCCAAAGTGCACTCATGCACGAGACTACATCGATACATAAACTGTCACATATACTCCAAGTCAAAAGGTGCTGTGATCGCATCAAAACACCACAACAAATATTATGCCAGAGTTCAGAAATGCTTGCCTTCAAGAGTATGCAAAGGATGCACTTATTGGAAGCTTTCCTCTTCCTCCAAAAATCCTATTTTGCAAAATACACAAATACAAATATTTCAAACACAGTACCAAAACCTGACTCAAATATTTTTGAAATAAATCTTAAAATAACCTAGATGAAATTTGAGAGAGGTAGGAAAAAGAATCAACTCATTTGGAGTATTATTTTAAAAGTTATAGCCAGTCAAAGTTTGGTCAAATCTGTTTTTAAATAAAACCAGAAAAAAGGAAAATGTTTCAGCAGAAATACGCTTTCGCAGCAGAGGAAATGCACTCGGGGGTTGTACACCTTCATTTAAACAGAGAGAGGGCGCTGCGCGGGTCACTGACAGTGGGTCCAGAGGGCCCACTGGTCAGGTTTGACCGTTCCTTCCCTCCTTCTCTTCTCTTCTTCCCGACGGGAGCGGGGCTCCGGCGATCGCCGGCGACGAACGGCGGCGCCTCACGGGCATCCAAGGGCGGGGATGGAACGGCTAGACCGAGGCGGTCCTTTAGGTGGTGGTTGGGTCGACGGAGGTGGCAGGAATCGCCGGCGGCGAGCTCCGCGGCGGGGGAAAGCTACGGTGGTGAAGTGACATTGTTGCTCCGGTGGTCTCCGATCGAGTTTGGGCAGCTGGGCAGCTCCGCAATACTACGGGGAAGATCTTGGTGGCGCTGGATTGGCAAAAGGGTGGCCGGCGGCGACGAATCGCGCTGGGGCTTAGCGGCGGCCGAGCTGGCCGGAGTTGAGGGAGACGGCCACTACAGCTCGATTCATTACGCGGGAAGCTCTACGAGGAGTGCCTGAAGTCGCGTGAGTGCTCGGAGGGGCTCGGGGACCCTTTATATAGCGCTCGAGGCAGGTTCCCGCGGTGGTAGAGGATAGGATCGCCGGCGACAGCCATTGCTGTAGGTGCAGGGCATCTTGGCGGCGACGAACGCGTGCCGACGAGCGGGAGGATAAGCACGACCTGTGCTCCGGGGCAGCTGGCGCGCTGGCGTGGTTTGGGCGGCGCCGAACAGGGCAGAGGCCACTGCCGACGCCGGCGTGCCGCCAAGGGCGCGGCCAGCGGCGCAGCAGGGTGCCAGAGCCATCGGGGGCGGCTAGTGCGCGGCTCAGTGATGCAGAGGGAGCCAGGGTCGGGTCGCGTCGCGTGCGGCAGTGCGGCGTGTCGGCGTAGTGCGCGCGCGTGCAAAACGTGCGCTCTGGGCGCGCCCAGAGCACGCACGGCACCTGTTCGACGCAATGCCAGCGCGCTCTAGAGCTCGAGGGTGGAGCTGGCACTGCACAGGATGACGATGGGGGAAGCAAGACACTTAGTGGACAAGGTGGATAGGCCAGGGGTTCAAGTCCATAGTGCAAACCAGAGAGCTTGCCAAAAGTGGCTGTGCACACTAGGTGTTCGACAGAATGCCAAGTGCACCTAGGCAACTCTTGGAGTGGCCAAAATCTCCAGACCAGTGTCTCTCTAGATGCAGGAGATGATGGCAAGGTTAGATTGGAAAACACAGAAAGTTGATAGTGCAAGTTTTGCAAAACTCCAGTTCTGGACAGAGAACAGAAGGGTTTAGAGCATGCACCTCAAAACCTCCAATGAGCCCAATCCCCTGGACTTAAGAGTTTGGTAGGGAGGGCTACAAGTAGGAAAAGCTCAGGGTCACTAGAGCAAGGAAAAATATGGTTGCAGTACAAATCACCAAATTGGACCAGAATGCAAAAGAGGTTGATCCACTCAAATTTTTCAAAAAACATCATTGGGTTTTTGCTTGAAGATGAATTGTATGCATCCACTGTCATCTCCAAACACTTGGAAGAATTTTTGAAGAAATATTTAAATGGGTTGCAGTGCAAAAGTGCCTATTGGGCCAGATTGGAAAAATTGGTGTAGAGCTCAAAATCTCCAATGGCCAGAAGGTATCTTTGCATAAAAGTGATGTGGAAACATCACATGACATCCCCAAATTTTGGTGGAATTTTTAAAAGCATTTATCAAATAGTTGCAGTGCAAAAAGGGGCTCCAAATTTATTAAAGATCATTTTAAAAGAATAAACCTCATAAAAAAAATTATGCAAATTAATCCACTGATAAAGGATTGATTTTATAAATAGGGCACACAAGTCCAAAAATACTCTTTGAAGGTTTTCCCTCTTTGAAGTAAAAATTCACCATAACAAAAGGTTAAATCTTGACAAATGGAAAAGTTTTATTTCCTGGCAATATTTTAATAAACAAAACAAGGCCAAAAATCTTGGGTGTCACACTCTAGGTCAGGGATGGCGAGATCCTATTGTGTAGCACATCAAGGAACACATTGGGGGGAACCGGCTTACACTGAGACCCCAGCCAGGATAGTGCATCAGCCGCCACATTTTGCTGCGGGTCTTTGGGATACACTTGATTACCCTTAAAGTGACCAGTGATGTTAGTCACTTCTTGACGGTTAGCCACCATGAGCGGGTCTTTACAATCCTACTTTCCTGAAACTTGTTGCCCACCAGGTATGAGGCGCCAAGACATCTAACCTGGCTCAAGTTCATCTCCTTAGCCATACGAAGCCCATGGAGTATCGCGTCATACTCAGCTGCATTGTTAGTATAAGGAAACATGAGCCTAAAGACATAAAAAAATTATCACCTCGTAGAGAGATTCTAAAATAACTCCAGCCCTTGAGCCTTCGAATTTCCTAGATCCATCAAAGTGTATTGTCCAGTGCGTATTCTCTGGCTTCTCCTCAGGTGTTTGTAGCTCTATCCAATCATTGATAAAATCTACCAAGGCTTGTGACTTGATGGCTGTTCTGGGCACATATTTCATATGATGAGGCCCAAGCTCGATTGCCCACTTAGCAACCCAGCCAGTAGCTTCTCTTGTTTGAATGGTATCCCCTAAAGGAGCAGAACTGACCGCGGTGATTCGATGCCCAAGGAAATAATGCTTAAGTTTTCGACTAGCCATGAACACTCCAAACAACAGCTTCTGCCAATGTGGGTATCTCTGCTTGGATTCCATGAGGACCTCACTGACATAATAAGCCAGCCACTGAACCGGGTACTCTTTGCGTGCCTCCTTGCGCTCCACGACAACTGCCACACTAACAGCTTTATTATTAGCCGCCAAGTACAGGAGCAAAAGGCTCTTTGTCTATTGGGGCAGCCAAGATGGGCGGCTCAGCCAACTATTTCTTAAGTGCCTAAAACACCTCATTAGCAGTGTCGCTCCAAATGAAGTGATCAGTCTTTTTCATCATCTGATATAGGGGAATCGCCTTCTCACCAAGGCGGCTTACAAACCGGCTCAGGGCTGCAATACGACCCGCCGGGCGTTGAACATCATTGATACATGCCAGCTTAGAAAGAGAGGCAATAGCCTCAATATTCTCTAGGTTACCTTCAATGCCCCTTTCTGAGACCAAAAAACCTAGAAATTTGCCTACTGGCACGCCAAAGACACACTTGGCCGGGTTAAGCATCAACTTGTACACCCAGATTGCCAAAGATTTCCTTCAGATCATTAAGCAAGGTTTCTTTCTTCCTTGACTTAACCACAATGTCATCCACATAAGCATGAACATTGCGTCCAATTTGCTTATGAAAGCAATTCTGAACACAACACTGGTAAGTTGCCTGAGCACTCTTGAGCCCAAAAGGCATAGATACATAACAGAAGGCCCCAAAGGGGGTGATGAAGGTTGTCTTGTCCTGGTCTTCGATAGCCATCCTGATCTGATGTTAACCAGAATAAGCATCCATAAAACACAAACTCTCACAACCCGCTGTGGCATCCATAATCTGCTCAATACAGGGGAGAGCAAAAGGATCAGTTGCACAAGCCTTGTTGAGATCTGTGTGATCAACACACATACGCCGAGTGTCATTTTTCTTGAGTACAAGCACAGGATTAACCAACCACTGAGGGTGAAAAACTTCAATGATGAACCCGGCAGCTAGGAGCCGGGCCACCTCTTCTCCGATAGCTTTACAACTCTCCTTGTTGAAACGACGGAGGAACTGTCGAACAAGCTTCATCTTAGGATCCACATTAAGGTGGTGCTCAGCGAATTCTCTCGATACACCTGGCATGTCAGAAGGTTTCCATGCGAAGATGTCCCGATTCTCATGGATGAACTCGATGAGCGCGCTTTCCTATTTAGGATCCATACATGTCCCAATGGTGAACTGCTAGGAAGAATCACCACGGACAAAGTCAACTTGGTGTGTGTCCTTCGCCGACTTAAACTTGAGCAGAGGGTCTTTCTCAGTAGTGGGCTTCTTCTGAGGGGTCATATCGGCCAGGTCAGTGTTATCTTTATAAAACTTGAGGTCCTCAGTGGCACAAGCCGATTCTGCGTAAGCAGCATCTCCTTCCTCGCATTCTAGGGCAAGTTTACGATTTCCCTGAACTATGATTGTCCCTTGCGACCCAGGCATCTTAAGCTACAAATATATATAACAAGGGTGAGCCATGAATTTAGCGTAAGCCAGCCGTCCAAACAAGGCATGATAAGGACTCTTGATCTTGACCACCTTAAACCATAGCGTCTCTGCTCTGTAATTGTACTCATCACCAAAAGCCACTTCCAGATCTTTCTTTCCAACAGGGTAAGCTGACTTGCCAGACACCACCCCATGAAAAAATATGGAGGACGGCTTGAGATCTTTGTCTGTCAGACTCATCCATCAAAAAGTATCGTAGTTCAATATGTTGATGCTGCTACCACCATGCATAAGTACCTTTGTGAACTTATAGCTGCCCATTTGAGGGGCTACCACCAGGGCCAGATGTCCCTGATCATCAACCCAGGGTGGGTCATCTGCCTGACTCCATGTGATCACCTGCTCTGACCACCTCAAATATAGAGGCACTGCCAGCTCAACCGTGTTGACTGCCCGCTTCTGGACCTTCCGGTCGCGTTTGTAAGTATTCGTAGTGAAGACGTGATATTGTCCACTGTTAATTTGCTTAGGATTACTCCAGTATCCTGACTGATTATTCTGATGTTGATTACCATGCCCAGACTACTGATTGTGACCACCATGATTGCCCTGGTCCTAATAACCAGAATTTGAGCCGCTGCCACCAAAGCCTGCTCCTTGGAAACCTCCAGAGCCTGAACCGCCGGATGGTCCATTGTTGTCGTGGTGCTGAAAAGACTGATTCATGTACTCTCGCATGATATAGCAGTCCTTCCAAGCATGACTAGATGGCTTCTTAGGATAACTATGTTTCGGACATAGCCCGTTAAGGGTTTCCTCATAATTCTTGGGCTTTCTGCAATTATATGGCTGCTTGCCATTGCGACGTTGATTTTTATATCCTGCATTAGTGTTAGCTACCAGATCTGACCCGTCATTAGGGTATCTGCGCTTTCTACCATTACCCTGGTTGTTATATTGACCATGATGTGCCTGGACATGCTGTTGCTGACCCTTACCGTCGCCGTTTTTCTTGCCCTTGCCAGATTTATCATCATCAGAACTAGGATCCTTCATGTCAGGACCGGATTTTCGGCATAATAATTCTCCAGAAAATGGCCCTTATGCTCACCAGCCCCAGGATTTACTGTTAGCTGATGAGGCACCAACTTGATACAAGAATTCCAAGCAAAGAACAAAATATGTAGTACAAGACCATTGTGGCCTAGGAGTACAACATTTGGCTTCTAATGGTTGATGGCGGAAGCGGTTTGTGGTTCATCTGCGTCTATGGGACTCCATTTCCCACAAGAACAGCTGACCAGGATAACTCCTATCTTCGCGAGGCTCCTATCACCTTTACATGGGTTCCGGGGCTGTCGTCGACACGCTCCTCTCCACGCAAGAAATCTGCCCAAGAAAATAGCCAGGGACAAGCCAGTGAGTACGTTTGAATGTACTCGCAAACATTTAGAACACGGGTATAATATAACAAGGGGCAATCATGCTCCGAAAATATTCTATGACCATAACGTCTGTCACGAAAGATACGAAATCCATGATGTATGCATACGGGAAAAATATGGATGTGCAATATAGAAATAGAATGTAGTGATCGAGTGTCTGAAATGACTCCTCGAAAAAGGTGCGAATAAACTAACAATGCCGCAGTCGGGCGTCTGAGCGACACCACATAAAGGGCTTATATATATAAAAGAAACAACAAGCATGCCACAGTCGGGCATCTATGCGACACCACATAAAGGGCTTATAGGTAAAAGAAACAACAAGCATGCCACAGTCGGTCGTCTATGCGACACCACCTAAAGGGCTTATAATAGAATAGTTGCAGTGAGTATCCAGGAGGTGGAACCGTCCCAGGGATACTCAATAATTTAAAATGATGAAAAGGGGTTAGTCCACAATAATAGTAATCATAATCGTCACAAGTCACAAGTCATGATCCAAGTTCTGGTTTAACAGTTTTGCCTCCGAAGACCGACACTAGGACCGACACTTGACCTATCCTAGACTATAGTCCTTAACCATGGACACGGCTATTCGAATAGATGTATAATCTCTGCAGAGGGTGTACTCTTTTCCCACTGGTTACGGATTTCTTTAGTCCATCGAGACTAATTCCGTCTATGGTCTTTTGATTGAAAACACGTCTGACCTGCACACACCAGCTTAACTTACCGGTGTCTGGAATCACCCACAACACCTGTCAAGCCAAACTCTAAGTAGGGAGGCTACAACCTCGACGTAGCATGGGATCAAATTTATATACGCGCGCTCTAAGGGGTGCCCCCCTTTCGGTCCCAACCGGAAAAACACCCATGCCCCCGGACCGGATGACTGGCTTTAATCCATGGCCATGGGACCCTCATCACGGCCTCTTTGTACGGTGTGTGCTAGCAAGGGGTTGACAACTTACTGAACCGTACCCTACCTAAGGCAGGGACAAGTGGTAGTACCAGGCAAGTATGGGGGTTACTGGACAAGACTCGATCTAAGGCCGACTTAGGAGGTTCAAGTGTTCCCTGCATGATTATCATAACAAAAATATTTCCATTAACAGGTAAACTTACCACTCGTCAAGCCTCACCATGCCATACCGGACATACTCGTCCCGACGAGGTACTAGGGACAAGCCCGTGTCTACCCAAGATCATGACTTCCCGGCTTTCTTCCGGTATGCAAGGGAAGCTTACGAGGATGAGTACCATCACCAACATATCCATTTATCACAGCAAAGAAAACTCCACTATGCACTCATGCATATGATTTTTATCGTCACATAAAATAGCGTATGCTCCAAGTCAAGGTGATGTTGTAACCGTATCACAACATCCATAAATATTAAGCCAGGGTTCAGGATGCTTGCCTTCAAGTGTATGCATGTAGGGTGCACTTTTGAAGGATGCCTTTCTCCAAAAATCCTATTTTGAGAAAAATAATCAAACAACACACATTTCAAAAACAGTACAAAAAGTTGTCCCAAATATTTTTGAAATAAATCTTAAAAGAAACTAGATGAAATTTGAGAGAGGTAGGAAAAAGAATCAACTCATTTGGAGTTTTATTTTAAAAGTTATAGCTAGTCAAAGATCAGTCAAAGTTCTGTTTTAATAAAATCAGAAAAAGGAAAACACTTCGGGGAAAATACGCTTTCGAAGCAGGGGACACGTACTCCGGACTTTGCGCTTTCACTTAAACAGAGAGGACGGGCGCGCGGGTCGCTGACAGTGGGTCCAGGGGGCCCACTGGTCAGGTTTGACCGTTCTTCCTGTCCCTCCTTTCTCTCTGCCCGAACGGGGCGGGGCTCCGGCGATCGCCGTCGGCGAACGGCAGCTCCCCACGGGGTCCCGAGGGCAGGGATGGATCCGCCAGGCCGGGGCGGTCCTCCCGGTGGGCGCTAGGCAGGCGGGGACGGAGGAGGTCACCGGCGGCGAGCTCCGCGGCGGACGGAGGTTCGGGAGCAGAGTGGGTTTTGGGCTCCGGGGGTCCTTGGTCGAGGTCAAGGCGCTAGACAGCTCCGCACGACTATGGGGAAACTCTTGCTGGCGTTGGATTGGCGGGGGAGGGCCTGGCTGCGGCGTATTGCACCGGAGCTCGGCGGCGGCCGCATTGGCGGGAGACGAGGAAGAAAGCCCCTCCTCGTCGATTGCTGGCTACGGGAGTGCTATGGGGGTGGCTTGGGTTTGTCTGAGTGCTCGGCTGAGCTCGGGGTCTCCTTTTATAGCGCGACGGGGCTGGCTCCGCGGCGGTGGATAAGATCGACGACGAGTCACCGTTGCTGTAGCTGCAGGGCGTCGTGGCTGCGACGAGCGCGTGCCGACGAGCATGTGGATAAGCACGGGCTGTTCCCCGGGGGCAGCTGGCGCGCGCGGGTGGCTTGGGCGGCGCCGTCCACGGCAGAGCCCACTGCCGACGCCGGCGTGCCGCCAAGGCAGCTCTGCCGGCAACGCTGTAGGGCGCCAGTGCGGCTTGGAGGTTTGCTGCGAGGGGGTGAGTGTATGGCGCGGTTCTGCAGGCGAGCTGGGGCCAGGGACGGGACGCGTCGAGGGTGGCAGTGCGGCGCGGCGACTCAGTGCGCGCGCGTGCAAAACGTGCGCTCTGGGCGCGCCCAGAGCACGCACGCCAGGTGCTCGACGAAATGCCAGCGCGCTCTAGAGAGCTTGGGTGAGGCTGGCAGTCAACAGGCCAGGGTTAGGGACATCTGGGAGGTTAGTGGACATGCTGGATGGGTTAGAGGCTCAAGTCCACAATGCAAACCAGGAGACATGCCAAAAATGTTCCTGCCCACAGGGTGTTCGACAGAATGCCATGGTCATCTAGGCAACTCTTGGGGTGGCCAAACACTCCAGATCCTAGTCTCTTTAGGAGCTAAAGAAGGTGGCAAGGTTAGTTTGGCAAAAACACAAATTTGCTAGTGCAAGATTTTGAGAAAACCAGATTTGGGCAGAAACTAAAGGCTATCATTGCATGCACCAAAAATACTCCAATGGGTCCAATCTCCTGGACTTAAGGGTTTGGTAGGGAGGACTATAAGTAGAAAAAAAACTCAAGGGCACTAGAGCAAAATAAAATGGGGTTGTAGTACAAATCACCAAACTGAACCAGAATGAAGATGAGGTTGATTCACTCAAATTTTTCAAAGAACATCACTGGGTTTTTGCATGAGGTTGCATTATATGCATCTCCTGACATCCCCAAACACTTGGAAGAATTTTTAGAACAATATTTAAATAGGTTGTAGTGCAAAATACCTACTGTACCAGATTTGAAACAATTGATGTAGAGCTCAAAATGTCCAATGACCAAAAGATATTTTTGTATAAAAGTGATGTGGAAACCTCACATGACATCCCCAAATTTTGGTGAAAATATTAGAAACATTTATTAAATGGTTGTAGTGCAAAAAGGGGCTCCAACTTTATGAAAGATCATTTTAAAAGAATAAAGCTCATGAAAAAAAAATTATGCAAATAAATCCAGTGATAAAGAATTGTTTTTATAAAGAGGGCATACCAGCCCAAAAATATTTTTGGAAAGTTTCCACTTGAGGTAAAAACCCACAATATTAAAGAGAAGAGGGGTTCTGAAATCAAAGGAGAAATCCAGAAAAATAAAATTTTTAATTCCTGGCAAAATTTTAATTAATAAAACAAGGTCAAATTTTTGGGGTGTTACAACACTACCCCCCTTAAGAAAAATCTCGTCCTCGAGATTTGCTAAGGGTTGATTTTAAAAAATATATACACCCATAAGTTGAAAACAAGAGTTTGCTCATAGCACAAATTTAGGGTACAAACATAAGCTGCAACACACAAATAAACATAGTTATGACGTTTATAATAAAGACGGCAAAAGGACAGGGTCCTGAGAAAACGTCTCTGGTACTGGGGCGCACAAGCTGACATCCTTTAATAATGGTGATACAGAATCACACAATTACAAGGCGTAGAAATAATAAGGCTCGTTACTACACGAGTGACTTAGTCTACTCCGTTAATATCTAAGCGGGCTTGCCTAGTGGACGTCGAATCTTCCCCACGGGTTTCACCGTCGTGATTAGTCGGATGAGGTTGAGGGGCTGCAGGGTCGGGGTAGCGGTGATGACCATCGCGGGGGTTGTTGGCCACAATCCCGCTGGAGTGTGTTCCCAAAAGGCGACGAAGCGCTTCTGGGGACATCAAAGTATTTTGGCCGATGGCTGGGGCAGACCGCAAGGACTCGATCGGGTGTCCGAACAGCACGACATGGTTGTCGGCGTTGGGCTCCACTTCTCCTCTCGCCGGGGCTCGGCAAAACAGTTCTCTATGAGTTGCGATCAGATCAAGGGTGATTTGATCGAACAGTTCCTCTAGTGCACTTACGTAGCGCACCAGATGCAATAGTGCAGGATCCGTCTCGTGATCTCCGTTGGCAACCTGGGGCGGCCTACCATACCCGTTACGACTGGGGTAGTAGTAGAACGAGCGACAGTTAACTCTGGGCGACAAGTGCCGGAGTTGAACTATAGCTTCTCGGGCTGCCAGTTGGATGGCTTGCGGCTCAAAGGGAGTGGTCCTTCCAGTGAACCTGTAGGGGCGTTCTGGCGATAGACCCCTACCATAAATGTGTACAGTGGCCCAGAACTGACGGCTCTCACCGTTCATGAGCTCTTGGTACACAACATACTCTGGGGGCTCTTCTAATGCATAGGCACGGCGGGTGAGGTTTGCGAGCACGGTCACAAAACCTCCAAGGTTGGTTGCTGTGGTCTCATTGTGAACAATGGGGCAAGGCATCGTGACTGGGTTTGGAAAAAAGGCTGTGCTGTGCTGGGTTGAGGCTAGCGTGCCCTCTTTATAGAAAAAGGGGCGGAGTCTTCCTTCGCACGCTTGCAAATGAGACAAGTTAGGTGTCGGTCACTGGCGCGTGATCGACAGGCTAGGCTGAAAGGTTGGGCACTGACTGCCAAAAGCGTCGGGGTCACTGGGTGGCTATCTTATACGAGAAGCTTGGCTGGGGTTTGGTTAAGGTCTGGTGGGTTGGTCAACCTAGGTTTATTGACCTGGCTAAGATAGGGTTAGCCAATGGTCAGCCTGGCTCTGATACCAAGTCTGTCAGGACCGGATTTTCGGGATAATAATTCTCCAGAAAATGGCCCTTATGCTCACCAGCCCCAGGATTTACTGTTAGCTGATGAGGCACCAACTTGATACAAGAATTCCAAGCAAAGAACAAAATATGTAGTACAAGACCATTGTGGCCTAGGAGTACAACATTTGGCTTCTAATGGTTGATGGCGGAAGCGGTTTGTCTTTCATCTGCGTCTATGGGACTCCATTTCCCACAAGAGCAGCTGACCAGGATAACTCCTATCTTTGCGAGGCTCCTATCACCTTTACATGGGTTCCGGGGCTGTCGTCGACACGCTCCTCTCCACGCAAGAAATCTGGCCAAGAAAATAGCCAGGGACAAGCCAGTGAGTATGTTTGAATATACTCGCAAACATTTAGAACACGGGTATAATATAACAAGGGGCAATCATGCTCCGAAAATATTCTATGACCATAACGTCTGTCACGAAAGATACGAAATCCATGATGTATGCATACGGGAAAAATATGGATGTGCAATATAGAAATAGAATGTAGTGATCGAGTGTCCGAAATGACTCCTCGAAAAAGGTGCGAATAAATTAACAATGCCGTAGTCGGGCGTCTGAGCGACACCACATAAAGGGCTTATATATATAAAAGAAACAACAAGCATGCCACAGTCGGGCGTCTATGCGACACCACATAAAGGGCTTATATGTAAAAGAAACAGCAAGCATGCCACAGTCGGGCGTCTATGCGACACCACCTAAAGGGCTTATAATAGAATAGTTGCAGTGAGTATCCAGGAGATGGAACCGTCCCAGGGATACTCAATAATTTAAAATGATGAAAAGGGGTTAGTCCACAATAATAGTAATCATAATCGTCACAAGTCACAAGTCATGATCCAAGTTCTGGTTTAACAGTTTTGCCTCCGAAGACCGACACTAGGACCGACACTTGACCTATCCCAGACTGTAGTCCTTAACCATGGACACGGCTATTCGAATAGATGTATAATCTCTGCAGAGGGTGTACTCTTTACCCACGGGTAACAGATTTCTTTAGTCCATCGGGACTAATTCCGTCTACGGTCTTTTGATTGAAAACACGCCTGACCTGCACACACCAGCTTAACTTACCGGTGTCTGGAATCACCCACAACACCTGTCAAGCCAAACTCTAAGTGGGGAGGCTACAACCTCGACGTAGCATGGGATCAAATTTATATACGCGCGCTCTAAGGGGTGCCCCCCTCTCGGTCCCAACCGGAAAAACACCCATGCCCCCGGACCGGATGACTGGCTTTAATCCATGGCCATGGGACCCTCATCACGGCCTCTCTGTACGGTGTGTGCTAGCAAGGGGTTGACAACTTACTGAACCGTACCCTACCTAAGGCAGGGACAAGTGGTAGTACCAGGCAAGTATGGGGGTTACTGGACAAGACTCGATCTAAGGCCGACTTAGGAGGTTCAAGTGTTCCCTGCATGATTATCATAACAAAAATATTTCCATTAACAGGTAAACTTACCACTCGTCAAGCCTCACCATGCCATACCGGACATACTCGTCCCGACGAGGTACTAGGGACAAGCCCGTGTCTACCCAAGACCATGACTTCCCGGCTTTCTTCCGGTATGCAAGGGAAGCTTACGAGGATGAGTACCATCACCAACATATCCATTTATCACAGCAAAGAAAACTCCACTATGCACTCATGCATATGATTTTTATCGTCACATAAAATACGTATGCTCCAAGTCAAGGTGATGTTGTAACCGTATCACAACATCCAGAAATATTAAGCCAGGGTTCAGGATGCTTGCCTTCAAGTGTATGCATGTGGGGTGCACTTTTGAAGGATGCCTTTCTCCAAAAATCCTATTTTGAGAAAAATAATCAAACAACACACATTTCAAAAACAGTACAAAAAGTTGTCCAAAATATTTTTGAAATAAATCTTAAAAGAAACTAGATGAAATTTGAGAGAGGTAGGAAAAAGAATCAACTCATTTGGAGTTTTATTTTAAAAGTTATAGCCAGTCAAAGATCAGTCAAAGTTCTGTTTTAATAAAATCAGAAAAAGGAAAACGCTTCGGGGAAAATACGCTTTCGAAGCAGGGGACACGTACTCCGGACTTTGCGCTTTCACTTAAACAGAGAGGACGGGCGCGCGGTCGCTGACAGTGGGTCCAGGGGGCCCACTGGTCAAGTTCGACCGTTCTTCCTCTCCCTCCTTTCTCTCTGCCCGAACGGGGCGGGGCTCCGGCGATCGCCGTCGGCGAACGGCAGCTCCCCACGGGGTCCCGAGGGCAGGGATGGATCCGCCAGGCCAGGGTGGTCCTCCCGGTGGGCGCTAGGCAGGCGGGGACGGAGGAGGTCACCGGCGGCGAGCTCCGCGGCGGACGGAGGTTCGGGAGCAGAGTGGGTTTTGGGCTCCGGGGGTCCTTGGTCGAGGTCAAGGCGCTAGGCAGCTCCGCACGACAATGGGGAAACTCTTGGTGGCGTTGGATTGGCGGGGGAGGGCCTGGCTGCGGCGTATTGCACCGGAGCTCGGCGGCGGCCGCATTGGCGGGAGACGAGGAAGAAAGCCCCTCCTCGTCGATTGCTGGCTACGGGAGTGCTATGGGGGTGGCCTGGGTTTGTCTGAGTGCTCGGCTGAGCTCGGGGTCTCCTTTTATAGCGCGGCGGGGCTGGCTCCGCGGCGGTGGATAAGATCGACGACGAGTTGTCGTTGCTGTAGCTGCAGGGCGTCGTGGCGGCGACGAGCGCGTGCCGACGAGCATGTGGATAAGCACGGGCTGTTCCCCGGGGGCAGCTGGCGCGCGCGGGTGGCTTGGGCGGCGCCGTCCACGGCAGAGCCCGCTGCCGACGCCGGCGTGCCGCCAAGGCAGCTCTGCCGGCGACGCTGTAGGGCGCCAGTGCGGCTTGGAGGTTTGCTGCGAGGGGGTGAGTGTATGGCGCGGTTCTGCAGGCGAGCTGGGGCCAGGGACGGGACGCGTCGAGGGTGGCAGTGCGGCGCGGCGACTCAGTGCGCGCGCTTGCAAAACGTGCGCTCTGGGCGCGCCCAGAGCACGCACGGCAGGTGCTCGACGAAATGCCAGCGCGCTCTAGAGAGCTTGGGTGAGGCTGGAAGTCAACAGGCCAGGGTTAGGCACATCTGGGAGGTTAGTGGACATGCTGGATGGGTCAGGGGCTCAAGTCCACAATGCAAACCAGGAGACATGCCAAAAATGTTCCTGCCCACAGGGTGTTCGACAGAATGCCATGGTCATCTAGGCAACTCTTGGGGTGGCCAAACTCTCCAGATCCTAGTCTCTTTAGGAGCTAAAGAAGGTGGCAAGGTTAGTTTGGCAAAAACAGAAATTTGCTAGTGCAAGATTCTGAGAAAACCAGATTTGGGCAGAAACTAAAGGCTATCATTGCATGCACCAAAAATACTCCAATGGGTCCAATCTCCTGGACTTAAGGGTTTGGTAGGGAGGACTATAAGTAGAAAAAAAACTCAAGGGCACTAGAGCAAAATAAAATGGGGTTGCAGTACAAATCACCAAACTGGACCAGAATGAAGATGAGGTTGATTCACTCAAATTTTTCAAAGAACATCACTGGGTTTTTGCATGAGGTTGCATTATATGCATCTCCTGACATCCCCAAACACTTGGAAGAATTTTTAGAACAATATTTAAATAGGTTGTAGTGCAAAATACCTACTGGACCAGATTTGAAAAAATTGATGTAGAGCTCAAAATCTCCAATGACCAAAAGATATTTTTGCATAAAAGTGATGTGGAAACCTCACATGACATCCCCAAATTTTGGTGAAAATATTAGAAACATTTATTAAATGGTTGTAGTGCAAAAATGGGCTCCAACTTTATGAAAGATCATTTTAAAAGAATAAAGCTCATGAAAAAAATAATTATGCAAATAAATCCACTGATAAAGAATTGTTTTTATAAAGAGGGCATACCAGCCCAAAAATATTTTTGGAAAGTTTCCACTTGAGGTAAAAACCCACAATATTAAAGAGAAGAGGGGTTCTGAAATCAAAGGAGAAATCCAGAAAAATAAAAATTTTAATTCCTGGCAAAATTTTATTTAATAAAACAAGGTCAAATTTTTGGGGTGTTACACTTCGTCACGTCAGAATCATCATATTTGGTCAGTACGCCCATGAAGTTGCCATATCTGTGCACTTGAGCTTAAGCCACCCGAGCTTCTGGTTCTGGGGCTCAAAGCGGCAGTACTTCTCCAGCATCAAAACAACTTGAGTCGCCCAGGTATTGTTGGAAGAGTGGATCA
This sequence comes from Aegilops tauschii subsp. strangulata, assembly GCF_002575655.3. NCBI lineage: Eukaryota > Viridiplantae > Streptophyta > Magnoliopsida > Poales > Poaceae > Aegilops > Aegilops tauschii. Next base: position 176,857,380 of record NC_053039.3, read on the forward strand.
TAGCAGCAACCCGACGAGCCCAATGATGGTCTTACTCATCCTCATACAACCCGACGCAATGCTCCAAATCCACAATTGTCATTGGCTGCTTACAGTCCCTTGAAAGTTCCTGATAAAGCGCTCTTCAGTTCTGCCCAGGCGTTGATAGAACTTGGGGGCATGTATTTCAACCATGCGCGAGCTGGCCCCTCCAACAAAATAGTGAAGTACTTCGCACACACTGCATCGCTGACATCTAACATATCCATGGCTACCTCGTAGCTTTCAATCCAAGACTCTGGAGGGAGATCAGCCGTGTAGTTTGGTATCTTGCGGAGACCCTTAAAATCCTTAGGCATATGCTCATTACGCAGAGCCGACACTAGGCACGACACTCCAATGCTTTTGGCGCTCAACCCAGCTCTTGTCGAAGCTGAAGGAACTGCAGGGGAGGCTCATAAAACCCATGGTTTACTGCCTCTGCCTCTCGACGGGCTCGCGCATCGTCCATAATCGCTTGAGTATCAGTCCTCGGGTTAAAGGGTGGGTCACTTCTTGAAAACGTCGGCAACTCAGCATGCCGGCTGTAGCTCCGACTAGGAAACGGTGTTGAATGCACACGATGTCGGCTATAGGAATAGTTAGCGTGATGAGCAATCACCGTCTGCAACAGCTCTATGGCGTTCCGGGTCTCTACTGCGACTGTTGACTTGCCAGTGATAGGAATTGCAGTAAGCCGGGTTGTCGCTGCTACCTTATTATCCACCGGGTTGGAAAAGTGACCCGGCGGTGTCAGAAAGTGCGGCGGGGGCGTCCGATCAAGACGGAGGTCGGGCACTGGCTCCTCCCTTCCGGTCGGCTCTAGCCGGAGTGGCTGAGCCGCCACTCTATTCTCTAGCGCATTAGAGGTTAATTGGCGTATAACCGGCGCCCCTGGAGTGTTTGGACCTGCGCCTGGCGTGTTGAACAAACGCACGGGCTCATAACTCGTGGGTAAACGGCTTCAGAAACTCCATTAATGCACCGCGTTAGAGGCGTGTTGCTCAAGGTTCAGCTACCAATCCTGCATCCTCAGATGCTCTTTTTCGGCACTAATCTGTGGTTGTAACTCGGCCACCTGAGCATTTTTAGCTGTGATATCCTCCTGGGCCTTGGTCATCTCTTCCTGAAGCTTTGCGATCTTTGTGTTGTGCTCTGCCTAGTTTTCCCTCGTGACCTCGGTCGCCACTAAGGTCGTTAAGGTGTTCATCAGCTCAGTTAATACTCGAGTCGGGGGCCTGACTAAGCCGGACGCTGATGGATCTGCTGTCGCTGCTGCCCCGGTCGTTGTGGTATTGAGAGCCGGCGCGGTCCCTACCATGAAGATGGCGGCTCGGCACGACGACTCGTAGGGGCCTGGAATACTGTTGCCATCAGAACAGCCCCCAAGCCCTCCATCTTGAAGCTGGTAGATTGACTCTGTCTCTCCAGTCGAGGACTCATCACCTGAGTAGATGAGAGTCTCTCCACCAGATGCTAAATCCTCCGCAAGTTCCACACCTCGCGCGAAGCCATGAAGTCGTGTTTCCGACCGGCTTGGGTCCGGGCTGGTTGAGCGCGCCGAGCCGCCTCAACGAGGTCGGTGCAGATATTCGGCTCAGGCTCCGGTCCGCAGATCTTGCCTATGAAGACATGGATCCACCGAAAGGAACCCGGTACCCGTACTCGATTGAGTCGGCCTCGGGGCCCCAGCCAGCGTCTTCGATGTAGAGCTTGCCACGGTGACTCTTGGTCATCCTGCCAACGGCGTATCCCTCGATCCATGGGAAAGAGCCCTTCAAGAACTCAAAACCACCGTGCACTGGCCCCATGGTGGGTGCCAAATGTCGTGGTTTTGTCATGGCAGATGCCCTAGTGTGAGGGCTTAGACGTGAGGCCATCGCAGCTAGGTGATTAGCTTGTTTGTGCTGAGCGGGTCAAGAGACACAAGTTTACCTAGGTTTGGCCCCTCACGCTGGAGGTAAAATCCCGCTCCTGCATTTCTGCTTATTGCTTGAGTATTGATTACAGGGGAGCGGATTCGCTTGGCCTAGCTATCCAGTAATTGTAACGCCGTCTATCTCTGCCGGGAACTTGCCTTTATATATAAGTCGAGGCCTCCGGCTTACAAGAGTCCAGGTCATGTTATGACAAGTGACCGAGTCTAATTCTAAGTCGCCTTGCCTTCTACGGCAAGACACTGTTGGGCGGCTTACGCCTCTGGGCCGCCCGCCGCCATCTGGTTCCAGGCCCTAAGCCGGCCCATCTTGTGAGCCACCCTTCTAGTCTTGCGTCTTGATCGCTCTGGCCCATCTGAAGCTTGGTTGCAAGAGTCGCCAGTAGTATGACCCGGCCCTTATACGGCGGGTCATACCATGTGTTTATATCCCAACACTTGATATCTTCTATAATGGACTAACCGATACTTCTAGGGATTTCCTAGATATTTATGCTTGTTGTGTTTTCAGGGAACGAACTATTGAACAAGCTGAAGAACTATTTAATAATATACTGAAGAATTATGATGATTGGACACTTTGTGAACCACCGCCTAAATCCACTTCGAAGAAGAGGGGTATTTTATTTCTCAGTCCTGAAGATATGCAAGAAGCAAAGAAATGTATGCGGGAAAAAGGTATTAAAGCTGAAGATGTTAAGAATTTAACGCATATTGAAGAAATACACGGTCTTGACGCACCACCACAGGTGGTAGAGGTAAACACTTTCATAAAGTTTGATGAAGGTGATATTCCTTATAATAAACATCCCAGTCAATGCTTATATGAATTTGACAATTACATTATTAAGCAAGATCATTTCAATACTAATGTTATGAAATAGTTAAAACGAAATGCTTATATGATTGTTCGCTTGAGTGACTTGTTATTTAGAATCACTAATGATGTCAAAGGAGTAGGAAAACATGCTTCTATGGTTAAAACTCAGTTAGAACAAGTTGCTTAATCTCAAAGAGAGTTGGTCAATGAAATGAATAATAATATGAATGAGCATGTTGTTAGAGTAATTACTAGATGAGGTACAATGACTCAGGAGCCACTTTATCCTGAAGGTCACCCTAAAAGAATTGAACAATACTCTCAAAGAATTAATATTGATGAAGCTAGTCCTACTAAAAAGAAAAAGAAAAAGAAAAATGATAGGACTTTGTATACTTCTAGTGAACCTGAGGTAGAAAAACCTTCTGAAGAGAACAGTGATGTCTCTATCTCTGATGTTGAAACTCAATCTGGTAATGAACATTCACCTAGTGATAATGAAAATAATAATGAAGATGTTCATGAAGAAGCTCAACCAGACAATGATAAAGAACAACATAATGATGTTGAAATAGAACCTGCTGTTGATCCTGATAACCCACAACCTAAAAATAAACGTTATGATAAGAGAGACTTTATTGCTAGAAAACATGGTAAAGAAAGAAAACCATGGGTTCAGAAAACCCATGCCCTTTCCACATAAACCATTTAAGAAAAACAATGAGGAAGAATTTGAAAGCCTTGCTAAAATGCTTAGGCCGGTCTTTTTGCGTACTCGTTTGACTGACATTTGAAAGATGGCCCCTTATGCTAAATACATGAAAGATATTGTCACTAATAAAAGAAAAATATCTGAAGCTGAAATCTCCACCATGCTTGCTAATTATTCTTTTGAGGATGGAGTACCTAAGAAACTAGGAGATCCAGGAATACTAACTATACCATGTCAAAACCGCCTTATGTGATTTGGGAGCCGGTGTTAGTGTTATGCCTTTCTCTTTATAAAAAAGACTTGATTTGAATAAACTCACACCTACTGAAATTTCATTCCAAATGGATGACAAATCAACTTCCATACCTATCGGTATTTGTGAGGATGTGCCTGTTGCTGTTGCAAATGTTACTATCTTAACAGACTTTGTTATACTTGAGATGCCCGAGGACGACAACATGTCGATTATCCTTGGTAGACCCTTTTTGAATACTGTAGGGGTTGTTATTGATTGCAATAAGAGCAAAGTCATTTTTCGTATCAATGGTAATGAGTATACGGTGCACTTTCCTAATAAACAATTTCAAGTGAATGGTATTAATGTGATTGAAAAGTCTCCCACAAATACTATTGGAAGTTTTCAACTACCTCCTCCTACTGCCAAAAAATATGAAATACTTATAGTTGGGGATATGCATATCCCCGTTAAGGTGGCTTAGTGTTTTACAATGATTCTTTGGGTTCATGCTAATCGAGAGTGGCTGTTAATAAGACTTGATCAACCTTATTAATGGAGTATTTTTGAGAGGCATGTGGTCAATGAATTTAGTAGGCAGAACTTTCGATACTCACTTTTTTGTCTGTTATTTTTAGTTAAATACAATAAAATGCCATGTTTATCATGTTTTCTAAAATTTCCCTGCAATAAAAAAGTGCCCAAAAATAAAAGTGCTCAGAATGACTTGAAATTTTGACACGAATTTTTTCTGAATATTTAAAAGTTTTTGGTACTAAAAACATCACAGGGGGTGCCCCTGGTACCCACTAGGCACTAGGGCGCACCACACACACCTAGCGCGCACTGGTGGGTAGTGGGGACCACAAGGCCCCCTCACATATCCCTTTAGCCCACTTCACACTTCACCACCTACCTGCAGAAAAAATCCTTGTAGCTCTCACTCCCTCTCTCTCTCTCATGTTCTTGTTCTCAAACCCGCGAAGTTCGATCTCTTTTCCCAGAGCTCCGTTTCCGAAACTATTTTGGGGGATTGCTACTTTGTATGTGACTCCTCCATTTCTCCAATTAGTTTTTGTTATAGTGGTTTATATTTTGAGTAATTAGCTACTCTTGGTGCTGCTGCAAATGAGCTTGCGTGTTGAATTCTTTGAGTTCTAAGTAGTTTGAATGCTTGATATAGCATCTGGACATCCATATAAGTAGTTACTATTAACCTTGTGAAGTTTTGTTGACATCATTTTGTGGCTCAAAAATTTGATAAATTTGTTCATAGAACAAATGGATATTTTCCGGAGGGTTCCCCAAAGCGAAATGCCAAGGGAGTGCTTGGTGAATGCTCTGACAATGACCTCAACACTCCTCGTAGGATGGTGGTCTGGCCGTGCGAATGGCTGCACATTACCTTCATGAACCAAGCTAGATTCTACCAAGAATTCACGAAATTCGTTGCAAATGCTGGACTTACCAACTTCCTCGCAAATGAGTGTGACCAACACCACCACCTTACAAATTCCTTTGTTCAAAGCTTTCGTTTCCTGAATAGGCTCGACCCACCTGAAGTGAGCTTTAATTTATATTCTGAGCATCATCGGATTCCACTTGCTGAATTCTATGACATCTGCTTGATCCCTTTTGATGGGGATTTAAGAGAGCCTAGACCGGCGGATTGTGAGGGCTTCGTCCGGACTTTAACAGTGGGTTAGGAAATGGGCATGTCAAAAGCCACAACCACTAGTCTGCAATTTCCTTCAATGCATTACTTTGACTTCTTTAAAACGAAATGTTTGACTGCCGGAGAGAAGGGCAGTATACTCAGTGCCCCTGACCTTGCCATTTACGTCGTGCACTCCACAACGACCACACCTGCAACCTAGGGGCCATCATTGCATGCCTCTTGCATAATAATAGAACTAAAGGTAAAATTCATGGGGGTATTTGATACGTCTCCAACGTATCTATAATTTATGAAGTATTCAAGCCATGTTTACAACAATTTTATATGGTTTTGGTATGATTTGCATGGAACTAACTCGGACTGGTGTTGTTTTCAGCAATACTACCATGATGTTGTTTTTTGTGCAGAAATAAAAGTTCTCCAAATGCAACAAAACTTTTTGACGATTTTTTTGGAAGAAAAGAGGCACTAGAAGCTTCGTGGGAGGGTCAGAAGAGCCACGAGGAGGGCACAACACACCAGGGTGCACCAGAGGGGCCTGGTTTGCCCCGGTAAGTTGTGCTCACCTCGAGGCCCATCTTCGCGTGAAACCGACGCCAAAAAAATCCTATAAATAGAGAAACCATCAGAAATAACCCTAGATCAGAAGTTCTACCACCGAAAGCCTCTGTAGAAACAAAAAAACCAATCTAGACCCCATTCCGGCACCCTGACGGAGGGGTAAATCATCACCGGTAGCCATCTTCATCATCCCAGTGGCCACCATGATGAGGAGGGAGTAGTCCACCCTCGGGGCTGAGGGTTTGTACCAGTAGCTATGTGTTTAATCTCTCTCTCTCGTGTTCTTGAGATGTCACAATCTTGATGTATCACGGGTTTGTTAATATAGTTGGATCATATGGTGTTTTCCCCTCTCTATCTTGTTGTGAATTGAGTTTTCACTTTGAGATTTCATTTTATCGGATTGAATACTCTTATGGATTTTAGAGCACTTGATGAATGTCTTGCTATGAATACCCGTGGTGAGAATGGGGTATCATATTGATTCACTTGATATGTGTTCTGGCACTCAACTCACGGATTCCCGAGGTGACATTGCGGTAATCTATGCATAGGGGTTGATGCACGTTCTCGTCTTTGTTTCTCCGGTAGAAATCTTGTGGCACTCTTTGAGGTTCTTTGTGTTGGATTGAGTATTATGAATCTGAAATTGTTTCATGCATATCGCATAATCAACTTACGGATACTCGCGGTAACATTGGAGTATCTAGGTGACATTAGAGATGGTTCATGTGTATCATATGGTGTTATTTTCTGTACGAACACTTGGTTAGATCGATCGGAAAGAATAGCTTGGTGTTATTTTAGTACGAACTCTAGGATAGATTGATCGGAAAGAATAGCTTTGAGGTGGTTTCGTACCCTACAAACAATTTCTTCTTATGTTCTCCGCTAGATAGGAACTTTGGAGTGATTCTTCATCGCACATTGAGGGATGGTTATATGATCCAATTATATTAGCATTGTTGAGAGATTGCACTAGCGAAAGTACGGACTCTAGGCCTCATTTTCAAGCATTGCAACACCGTTTGTGCTCACTTTTGTTACTTGCCACATTGCTGTTTTTTATTGTTACTATTACAAAAATCAAGATCTACTATCATTACTATACTTGTATCACCATGTCTTCGCCGAACTAGTGCACCTATACAATTTACTATTGTATTTGGTGCGTTGGGGAAACAAGAGACTGTTTGTTATTTGGTTGCAGGGTTGTTTGAGAGAGACCATCTTCATCCTACACCTTCCATGGATTGATAAACCTTATTTCATCCACTTGAGGAAAAATTTCTACTGTCCAACAAAACTCTGCGCTTGGAGGCCCAACACGAGTCTACAAGAACAAGTTGTGTAGTAGAGATCAAGCTCTTTTCTGGCGCCGTTGCCAAGGAGGTGAGTGCTTGAAGGTATATCTTTAGATCTTGCAATTGAATCTTTTAGTTTCTTGTTTTATCACTAGTTTGTTTCAAAAAAGAAAAGTACAAAAAATGGTATTGAGGTTGCATCGTATTATTCATCTTTATAATGCCTTTCGCGAAAATGATGGAAAGGAAAATTGTGCTCAATTGATAGAAGAAAAAATCTATAAAATGTTTGACAAAAAAATCTTTGAATGATGAGCATGATTGTAATGTTGTTGGTATAAACTCTTTGAATATCCATGATGCTAACGATACGCAAAACTACAAGCTTGGGGATGCTATTTGATATTTTTAGTTCCCCAAGTTTTGATGAGAAATTTTGTCGGCGTCCTAGGAACGAGGGTACCCAGACTTGCCTGCCTACGGCCCAGGGTGCGGCTCCACCAACGGCCTTGTACGGCCCATCTTCATCAGCAACCACTCAAGACCCTCACGAGGGGCCAAGCCTCGCGAAGCGGGTGACACCAAGACCTCCTCAGGGGCAGCCTCACTAGGCTGGCTCCCGAGGAGCAGAGATATCTATGCAAGGGGCACCTCGCGAGGTGCACGTGATGTGAGCCGTGATGATCAAGGTCAGGCGGGCGCTAGCAGGCGCAGAGTACCAGTTGCCTCTTTGGTGCTAAAGGGGCTAGCGCAGGCGAGGAGTCCCGAGGCATCAGGCAAAGGTTTCCAGATCGGTGCAACGACACCAAGACCGGCAGGACGGCACGATGGAGGTCACCGCGGAGCCCACGGCGGCGTCACCACCAGAGCCTTCGGCACGCGAAGACCAACTTTTGTCAGGATAACTTGTACTAGTTGTCTCCCTTCAAAATTGGCCGTTGTGGGATCCCTTCCCGCCTAAATTTGGGAAGAGGACTAGGGCCTCTATAAATAGGACTAGCCACCACCATGGGGAGGCACCTCAGCTTGGATTGGACTCATTCCACCAAGGCCAACTCACCAGCTCACCGAGCTTTAGAACACCTCTCCTCAAGAGGCTATTCTTACCTTGTACTGTTCATCCTCTGCCTAGAAGGCAATCCACCACACCACACTGGAGTAGGGTGTTACACCACAACGGTGGCCCGAACCAGTATAAACCCTTGTGTCTCTTGTTCTTTGGGTTCATCGAGCTAGGCCTTGAGATCGTTGTGAGAGTGAGCTAGGGAGAGAGAGAGAGAGATCTTCATTCGCACCGTAGTGTTCGTACCTCAAGGGTTTGCCAGAACCCATAATCCGACATTTGGCGCGCCAGGTAGGGTGGGATGAAGCCTTTCTTCCGATCAACGCTCCACTGCTCCACCGCATCCATGGCTGACGCTCGCCGAGCCCGTGCTGAGCGCCGGGCCGCCCTCGCCGCTCGCGTCGCTCAGACGGCGCCTGTTGGCGAACCTCCCCGCTGTTCTCCCTCACCCGCTGCCAACACCGCCACCGGCCTGGCGGGGAACGAGGAGCAAGCATCATCGCTGCACCCCTCTGTGTGGTGGGACGGATGCACTGCCACCCCATCGCTGACTCTAGCCGACTCCTCATCCCACACTCGTCACGCGCCCACGGACGCATAGACCGCGCTGTTCATGGCACGTGAGCTCCTGCATTACCGCCCGGTCGATGACCTCTACGAGGACTGGCTGGACCGCATTGCCTAGCACGTCTGCGCCGCTGGGGGCTCTCCTGCACAGTCCCTCTCGCTGCCTCGCCCACCTCCATCCGTGGGTGACATAGCTCATAGAGCGCCTCCTCCACCTCCGCATCAAGACGACACCCTCGCACCAAGACGCATGGTCCCGCGGCATGAGCCGCCACGTCGGGCGCCCACTCACGAAGTAGGAAGCTGCAAAGAAGTCCCAATGCCGCAAGAAAACGCTCCTGCGCTCCCAGCACCATTGCGTCAAGATCGCGCGCTGCCTGCAACGGCGTCACGTGGATATCAGGATGAGGTTCCGCCTCCGCGACGGACTCCGGTGACCACAGCAGGCTGCCGTGCCTTCACTCCCGAGGTGCGCAGCGTAGTCTGGCTCAGCAAGTTGAAGCCGGACCTGCCTCCGCGCTATGACGGTACCCCCGACCCTGCGGAGTTCTTGCAGCTCTACGAGCTGAGCATCAAGGCAGCCAACCGTAACGAAAAGGTTATGGCGAACTAGTTTCCCATGGCCCTCAAAGATGGCGCGCGCTCGTGGCTTCTGAACTTGCCCACGAGATCGATCTCCTCCTGGGGTGAGATGCGCGAGCGTTTCGTCGCCAACTTCCAGGGCACTCGCGACCGCCCGTCGGCCGCAGGCGACCTGCGGCGCATCAAGCAGCAGCCAAGGGAAACTTTGCAGAAGTACATCCAGCGCTTCAACATCATCCACCTCAAGATCCCCAAGGTGACGGACGAGGCCATCATCACTGCGTTCTCCGATGGCGTCTGCAACGTCAAGATGAAGGACAAGCTCACCATCCACGAGGAACTATGCACCGCCCTGGAGATATTCAACATGGCGACCAAGTGCGCAAGAGCTGAGGAAGGGCACCTCTCCCTCCTCAACCGTCCAGCCGCTGACACGGAAGACAAGAAGGTCAAGGCCAAAGATGTGAAGCGCAAGGGAGTAGCTGTGCTCGCGGCCGAGCTAGAGACGAAGCGCGGCCGAGACCACCCCGAGTCGTCCAAGAGCAGCCGTCCGTTCTGCGCCTTCCACAACGTACATAGCCACAAAACCAATGACTGTCAAGAGCTCAGGGCCATCCGCGACGGGCGCTTTAGTCGACGCCTTGAGCGCAGCGACCGTGGCTACAGCCGAGGAGGAGGACGAAGTGGGGGACGCTGCGACGACCGCGGCCCCCGCCAGGAGTGGCGCGACCGACCTCGTGAGGACCGCTGGCAGGACCAGCCTCGCGAAGGCGCCTGGAGAGACCAGCCTCGTGAGGACCGCCCCAGGGCAACGCCGGCCTCACTCCGTTGCCGCCTCCACCAAGAAGGAACGACAATCATCATCAGGATGTGGGGGCTGGGGGCTTCCAGTAGCCACGCGCCATCGCATGTATCTTGGGTGGCGCCCAAGCCCCAGCCTCTCAGCGTATCTTCAAGCAGTTTGCTCGCGAGGTGAACATGGCCCTTCCCAGGCTCGAGGCCTAGCGCCCGCTCAGGTGGTCCGAGTGCGCCATCACCTTCAGCTCGTCAGACTAGCTCAAGTGCGTGGCTACCGCCGGCGCCCTCCCGATGCTCTGCTCACCCGTCATCAACAACGTCCAAGTCACCAAGACCCTCATCGACGGCGGCGCAGGGCTCAACATCATGTCCGTCGAGACATTCGACAACCTCCAAGTGCCATACGATCAGCTGCAGCCTACCAAGCCCTTCTCAGGAGTAACCGACGGCTCCACTACCCCGATAGGGCAGGTCCGCCTCCCTGTCACATTTGGCCAGCATGACAACTATCGCACCGAGCTCATTGACTTCGACATCACCCACATCCGCCTGCCGTACAATGCCATCCTGGGGTATCTAGCCTTGGCCAAGTTTATGGCAGTGACCCACCATGGCTACAACGTCCTTAAGATGCCAGGAGCGGCGACATCATCATGGTCCCCTGTGAAGAAAGAGATGCGGTGTGCTCCCTCGAGCGTGCTTACCAAGCTGCAGCGGCCAAAGACCGCAACAACGAAGGCACCCTGTACCCTCCTGAGGCCATCCCCAAGAAGAAGAAGCAACTACTCCACCCAGGGCCTCAAGAGAGCGGCGTTTCTCGAGGCACCACCTCAGGATCTGTGCCCGCAGCCGGGGCGCCTCCGTCCCTCGCATAGGAAGGCGCGCCTGGCACCCTCCTCAGGCTGGGCTCAGGGGCTCTCTTCTGGAGGGCCTCAGACCTAGCCAACGTCACGAGGGAGATGCTCGGGCACCATGTGGAGGCGTGCTTCACCGCACGTTTCCCTCAAGAGGGCACAAGGCATGGAGCGCCCAGTGCTCAAGAGTTCATCACCAAGGCGACCCAGGAGCTTCAAGAGGCAAGGACCATACGCGGCGACCGCCGCCCACCACCCGGCGCGGCCCCCCATCCAGGCGAGGACGGTGGGTTGTGTGTCTACGTCGACATTCCAGGGCTCATCAAGGCCGCGTCTCAGGGACGATTCTGGCCCTCGCACGTTGGACGGTGCGAGGGTCCACCTCACAGCTATGTTCGCATGCCATTCGGCTTGCCGAACACGGCTGTCACCTTCAAGTGCCACTTGCGGAGCATTCTGGCGGCTCAGGAGGCCAGGCATCACGCTGTCCTGGTGGAGATGGCGATGGTTCTTCAGGAGCCACCTGGGCTTACGAGCCTCCTGAGGCTCAAGACCCTGGCGGCTCGTGAGGAGCAACCTCTTCAGCACGCATCTTCGGCTACTCCAACATCACACCAGCTACGGTATCAGGTGACTCTTTCCAGTTCATTCAGTTGGGGGCGCCCTTCGGGCAGCATTATCCCCAGGTCACACGGGCCTGTCCCCGCGACGTGTATCCTTTTGCATCTTTAGCTTATTCTGTTGGGAGCGCCTCTCGGGCTGCATTATTCCCAGGCTGCTCGGGTCCGTCCTAGTGGCATGTATCGTTCTTGCATCTATCTAAGCTAACCTGCCTCATTGCTTGAGTCATTTCATGATTATCACCTCTTTACCTGTTGCCCCTCGTGGCCACCCATATTGCTGGTCGGCCTCCTGCTCATCCCGCAATAGGGGCTATACATGCTGGCACGACGCTTGTGCTCGGGTCCGTCCCTACAACGCTGACAAACCTGAGTGGTCGAGCTCTGGCTCGCGGCACACCCCACGCACATCACCTCACCAAGCCCTCGGTGCCTTCATCTTCTTGCAGAACGACCAGCGGCAGACCAGCAGACACGGTTGTAGTCTGCACTCCTCCCTCGCGTTAACCTGCAGGAACCTCCGAAGGCCGACGGCGGACGGTGCCACAGGCTCCTTTTTTCACGCTATTCGCTTGCGCGTTAAAGGGGGGGTTCCTGAGCATCGCATCTCAGGAGCTCCTACTGACTCTCCAGCCCTCACCCCCTGGCCGTGACCACGGCACCGCGACCTGGCATACCAACGGCGGATGAGCTCACTCGAGGGTCGGGACCCGAGGACGCAGTGCACCTAGAAGAGTATGAAAAATGGAGAGAGGCCAGCGTGAGCCTAACCCAAACGTCTCACAGCCGCTAACGCATGAATCAGACACTGCACACGGAAGCCGACCCATAGTCGGTAAGATAAGTCCCGCACTCAAGCTGGCCCAGCGCTGTGACACAAGATTTCATCTCTTGCAGCCTTGCCACGGCGACACCACCTTCCTTTCCTGCCTTCAGGTAATTGCTTGCACGCTAAAGGGGACCTCTTGAGCATCGTGCCTCGGGAGCTCTCACCGGACCTCAGGCTGCTCACCTCCTGGCCTTGACCACGGCATCGCGACCTGGCATACCAGCAACAGCTGCAGCCCGCCTGGGGACTGGGACCTGTCGGCGTAGAGCACTAAGCTACCGCGAGGTTGGAAAGGGGGGACCAAGCCGAAGTAAGACACGCAATTGTAAATCTTCCTAATAAGGACGATATTGACACAAAAGGCATTACAGATCCTTTACAAACCCCCACGGGGTTCACCTCGATTCCTCGCAGGGAACAAAAGAAGAAGGTTATAGGAGTCGTATCTACAGGCGTCGCCGCCGACGCCGTCATCAATAGTGGGCCACGAGAGGCCGACGCCAACCCCATCCAGATCAACGGCGGCCATGGGTGGATGCCGCTGCCGCGCTCCAGGCACGGCGAGAGCTCGGGGGCACGTAGCTCTCGTCGCTTGTCTCTGGAGTCTCGTAGGGCTCGGGAGTGCTGCTAGAGGAACTGTCGGCAGGACCAAGGGCGGGGCCAGCGCCTGCCGCTACGCCGTCCCGGCGACACCCTCCGGGGCAGCATTCCAAGCGGCGGCCTTGCTCGTTGAAGACCTTGAAGAACAGCGTGGAGGCGCCGTCATACTCGAAATGGATGGCGAGGGCCCCCTCCGCGCTGCAGACGCGGGCGACCTCACCCCGTCCGCGGGTCATAAAGATCTTGCCTGGGGAAACGACCTCGACCTCTGCTCCCATCGCCGGGGTGTCGCACTCGGCGTGCTGTAGCCACAGCTCGAGCGGCCCCCTCGACGGCATCTCTTTAGAGAAGAATTGCGGGAATCGGATCCACGAGCGCGTTGGCATAGGCACCCACACCACGACTTCACACGAGGAGCCTTCGGCGTCAGTTCGCGGGGCGGCGGCGTGCACCGCCACAGCATGCCCACCGAGGCCAAGGCGCGGGCGACGCGGGCCGCTGCCTCCCCCTCCGGAGCCTTGCGCCTAGGCGTACAAGGGCAGCGGGTAGCCGGGGGGAGACCGCTCGCACCAAGGCCTCGTCACCTCCGGTCTCACGACAACGTCGCGGGAGCGGTCCAGCCTCTTCTTTGGTGGGAGTGGCCCTAGCTCTTCGCGGGGGGGTTTCCCCTTCTCAGCGGCGGAGAATCTCCGTATCGGCGCCATGAGTGTCACAGCAAGGATGAGGAAGAAGAAGCAGGCGGAATGGAGGAAGAGATAAGTGACAGGGGATCCGCCCCCTCCTCATTTATATCTAGAAGGAGGCCAACTACCGGCCTCCACGATCGCAGGTAATGATGGTTCTTCTTCTGCATGCAGCAGGGACTCGTCAAAGGCGGGCAGTTGCCGAGGCAGCATGGGGAAGTGGAGATGCCCACGTCCCGTCAGTCGCCATGCGTTATTCAAGACTGCAGGCTATTGGGGCCCACGGCGCTCCGCACTTGCCCTTTGGCTTCACCTCGAAGCTAAGTACGAGCGCGCCTTGGGCCCGGGGGCTACTGTCGGCGTCCTGGGAACGGGGGTACCCAGACTTGCCTACCTGCGGCCCATCTTCATCAGCAACCACTCAAGACCCTCGCGAGGGGCCAAGCCTCGCGAGGCGGGCGACACCAAGACCTGCTCAGGGGCAGCATCACTAGGCTGGCTCCTGAGGAGCGGAGATATCCATGCAAGGTGCACCTCGCGAGGTGCACGTGACGTGAGCCGTGACGATCAAGGTCAGGCGGGCGCCAGTGGGCGCAGAGTACCAGTTGCCTCTATGGTGCTAAAGGGGCAAGTGCAGGCGAGGAGTCCCGAGGCATCAGGAAAAGGTTTCCATATCGGTGCAACGAGACCAAGACCAGCAGGACGGCAGGATGGAGGTCACCGCAGAGCCCATGGCGGTGTCACCACCAGAGCCTTTTGCAGGCGAAGACCACCTTTTGTGAGGATAACTTGTACTAGTTGTCTCCCTTCAAAATTGGCTGTTGTGGGATCCCTTCCCGCCTAACATTTGGGAAGAGGACCAGGGCCTCTATAAATAGGACTAGCCACCACCATCGGGAGGCACCTCAGCTTGGATTGGACTCATTCCACCAAGGCCAACTCACCAGCTCACCGAGCTTTAGAACACCTCTCCTCAGGAGGCTATTCTTACCTTGTACTGTTCATCCTCTGCCTACAAGGCAATGCACCACACCACACTGGAGTAGGGTGTTACACCACAACGGTGGCCCGAACTAGTATAAACCCTCATGTCTCTTGTTCTTTGGGTTTGTCGAGCTAGGCCTTGTGATCGTTGCGAGAGCGAGCTAGGGAGAGAGAGATCTTCGTGCGCACCCGAGTGTTCGAACATCAAGGGTTTCCGGAACCTGTAATCCGACAAATTTTATTATGATGAAAGCATGCCTCCTAGTTGTGATGATTATATTGATGAAAGTGGGTTTGGAAGAGTGTCAACTCTAGGTAGTAATGATCCCACTATTTTGGAGGGTGTTGAACCTTATTCTAATAATTATGAAAGTGGATTTGTATAGGTCATGACTTTATGTAGTGATGAATCCACTATTTTGGAAAAGGTTTCAATTGATTATGAACACAAATTTGCTATCTATGATCATTATGGTCATGACATGTATGCTATATTGAATAATGATAACCATGAAACTTGTCATCATGATTTTAATTTTCAATCACATGATAGTTATTTTGTTGAGTTTGCTCCCACTACTATTCATGGGAACAAATTTGCTTATATGGAGAGTAATAATTTTTCTATGCTTGTGGATCATGAAAAGAATGTTGGATGTGATACTTATATTGTTGAATTAACCCATGATGCTACTGAAAATTATTATGAGAGAGAAATGTATGCTTTTACATATCTCAATAATATCAAGTTTACTCTCTATGTATTGAAAATCTTGAAGTTTATTTTTGTTCCTATGCTAGTTTATTCTTGTTCCCATAAGTTGTTTGCTCACAAAATCCCTATGAATAGTAAGTGGGTTGGACTTAAATGTGCTAGTCATATGCTTCATGATGCTCCTGTTATGTTTCAATTCTTTACTTTTATGTGAGCATCATTGAAATCATCATGCCTAACTAAAAATGCATTAAAGAAAGGCGCTTATTAGGAGACAACCCAACTTTTACCCCTACTGTTTTTGTGTGTTCACATGATTATTCTACTATAGTAATCATGTTTTATAGCTTTTGTTTCAATAAAGTGCCAAGTAAAGCCTTTTGGATAGTGTGGATGATAGTTGACTTGATTCTGTGCAAAAACAGAAACTTTTGCACCCAGTAACATAATTGATCTGCTCTCCTGGAACGTGATAAATTCTTGAATTTTTTACATATTATTGATATATAAATTCCCTACGTTGTCCTAATATTTCAGAATTTTTGGAGTAGCAGAAGTATGGTTATTTTCCAGATCATTACAAACTGTTCTGTTTTTGACAGATTCTATTTTCAATACATAGTTTGCTTGTTTCTTAGTTTCTATGACTTATATTGCTCAATATAAATTTTGGAAATGATAAGGTAGAGTAGGCATTGTGTGAGAACAATTATCAATCCTTTCTTTGACAGTACCAAAGGGAATGATTTGTTTATCATACTAACCTATCTCACGAAGTTCCGGTAAGTTTTGTGTGATTGAAGTTTTCAAGTTTTGGGTGAGATGTCGATATGAGAAGAATAAGGAGTGGCAATAACCTAAGCTTGGGGATGCCCAAGGAACCCCAAGGTAATATTCAAGGAAGGTCCAAGCAAGTAAGCTTGGAGATGCCCTGGAAGGCATCCCCTCTTTCGTCTTCAACATTATTAGTAACCTCACTTGGAGCTATATTTTTATTCGTCACACGATATGTGTTTTGCTTGGAGCATCTTTTTCTTTTATTTGTATTTGCTTCTATTTAGTATAATGTTTTTCATCTTTCATTTCAATAAAAATGTCAAGTATAGCCTTTACCATGCTTATTTTGCAAGTCTATATGTTTTTGTTTGAAAACAGAAAGATTTCTATCATTGTCTGAATTCTTCTGGAAAGTCAGAACGTGATAAAATCTTGAAATTTTAAAAAATAAGCTACAACAAATTGTCTACAGTGTGGTAATTTTTCAGAATTTTGGGAGTTAGAGAAGTATGAATCTTCTTGCATTCTTTCCAGACTGTCCTGTTTAGACAGATTGCTGTTATGTTTGCATTGTTTGCATATGTTTGCTTGTTTAATGATTCTAATTGAGGACAGGACTATTAAATATGCAGAGACATTTAGTATGCAATGTTAAATAATAATTTTAGTGATTTTCTACAGTGGAGAATGATAAGGTTATTGCATTGATTTATACTAACTTATCTCACGAGTTCTTGTTGAGTTTTGTGTGGATGAAGTTTTTAAGATTTAGAGAAACCTTGATATAAAATTAATCGAGGAGACACAAAAGCTCAAGCTTGGGAATGCCCAAGGCATGCGAAGATAATATTACAAGAAGTCTCAAGCATCTAAGCTTGGGGATGCCCCGGTAGGCATCCCACCTTTCTTCATCAACAATTATCAGTTAGCCTCGGTTGAGCCTAAGTTTTTGCTTCTTCAAATGATGTGTGCTATTCTTGGAATGTCATTTTATTTTGTTTTTCTTGCTGCTTTAATAAGGTACTTAGATCTGAAATTTTTTAAATAAAAGAGAGTCCTCAAATGGCTACCCATTTATTTAACTACTCATTTGAACTTCCCTTATACCTTTTTGGAGTAGTTTGGCATTTACTCCTGTGCTTCACTTATATACTATGAGTAAATTGTTGAATGAATTGAATATCATGAAATTGAAATTATATGTTCATCTCATGCCCAGTAGTGTCTTCACATTGGGTTTAAAAAGTGAAATCTACTGAAGCTTGACAATCACAATATTGGCCATACAAGCAATTCATGAATGATTAGTATAAGGAAGAGAACTTTCACATACAAATATATTATCTTGGACATCTTCTATGATTGTGAATACCCATTAATTATTTTCAAACTTGAGCAAATTAGTTGAAGTTGGACAAGGAAGACAACGTAATGAGTTATGGTTGTGCACATTTGCATAGAAGTTATATTGTTATGGATCCTCCAACATGTGGTGTTTTCCTAGGATCTTTTGCTAGAAAATTTTTTGTACTAAGTAGAGATTCTACTTGTGCATACAAAAACCCTTAAACCTAGTTTCTTGCCATGAGTGTCCATCATACCTTCCTATGGATGGAATAAGATCCTTTAAGTAAGTTGCCATCGGTGCATAAAGCAATAAAAATTGCTCCTAAATATATTGATCTTTATTTGTAAGGGAAAAATGAGCATTGTATGAACTTGTGATGGCAAAGTAATAAAAGCGACAGACTGCATAATAAAGGTTGCTATCATAAGGGGAAATATAACGTGATGTTCCTTTGCATAAGAGCTTGGGCATCCAAAAATAAAAAGTGCATGACAACCTCTGCTTCCCTCTGCGAAGGGCCTATCTTTCACTTTTCAGTATTTACTTTTATGCAAAAAGTCAATAGTATGAATTATGAATTCTCATTTCAACCTCAACTATTCTCTAGTTGGCAAGCATCATGTGGTGGGTAAAGATCTAGGCACATATGACCAGTCAAATATATTTGATCATGAATTATTATTATTGACAATTATCTCTGTCATAAAGGAGTTGGGAGGCAAAATATTAAGCCCCTATCTTTCTCTATGTTCGTTGGATGCCATTTGTTCTAAGAATATGCTTTGAGTACTACTATATGATGATTGAGTATGTGGAGCTCTTACTTAGACTTTGTTGAATAGGTTGAATTGCAATTGCTTGGTGACTGAGAACATAGATTGTTTGAACCGTAACATGTAAATTGGTTGCTACTTTATCATGAGAAGTTTTATGAAAAAGAGTTGTTGTTATGATGCTAGGAAAAGTGATTGAAATTATCATTGATCAAACTTATGCACTATGCTAGCATTCACACTTCATAAATTATTTCTTTTATCATATACCTACTCGACCACGTGTAGGAGTTCAGCTTGGCGATGCTGATACGTCTCCAACGTATCTATAATTTACGAAGTATTCATGCCATGTTTACAACAATTTTATATGATTTTGGTACGATTTGCATGGAACTAACCAGGACTGATGGTCTTATCAACAGAACTACCGTGGTGTTGATTTTTGTGAGATATAAAAGTTCTCCAAGTGCAGCGAAACTTTTTGACAATTTTTTTGGAAGAAAAGAGGCACTAGAAGCTTCGCGGGAGGGCCAGAAGAGCCACGAGGAGGGCACAAGCCACCAAGGCGCGCCATAGCGGCTTGGCTTGCCCCGGTGGGTTGTGCTCACCTCGAGGACCATCTTCGCGTGAAACCGATGCCAAAAAATCATATAAATAGAGAAACCATCAGAAATAACCCTAGATCAGAAGTTGTGCTGCCGCAAGCCTCTGTAGCCACGAAAAACCAATCTATACCCCGTTTCGGCACCCAGACGGAGGGGGAAATCATCACCGGTGGACAGCTTCATCATCCCGGTGGCCACCATGATGAGGAGGGAGTAGTCCACCCTCGAGGCTGAGGGTTTGTACCAGTAGCTATGTGTTTAATCCCTCTCTCTCTCCTGTTCTTGAGATGTCATGATCTTGATGTATCACGGACTTTGTTAATATAGTTGGATCATATGCTATTTCCCCCTCTTTATCTTGTTGTGAATTGAGTTTTCCCTTTGATATTTCGTTTTATCGGATAGAATACTTTTATGGATTTGAGAGCACATGATGTATGTCTTGCTATGAATACCGTGGTGACATTGGGGTATCATATTGATTCACTTGATATGTGTTTTGGCACTTAACTCGCGGATTGCCGAGGGGACATTAGGGTAATCTATGCATAGGGGTTGATGCATGTTCTCTTCTTTGTTTCTCCGGTAGAAATCTTGGGGCGCTCTTTGAGGTTCTTTATGTTGGATTGAGTATTATGAATCTAAAATTGTTTGATGCATGTTGCATAATCAACTCGCGGATACTCGCCATGACATTGGAGTATCTAGGTGACATTAGAGTTGTTTCATGTGTATCATATGGTGTTAATTTAGTACGAACTCTTGGTTAGATCAATCGAAAACAATAGCTTGGTGTTATTTTATTACGAACTCTAGGATAGATTGATCTGAAAGAATAGCTTTGAGGTGGTTTCATACCCTACAAACAATTTCTTCTTATGTTCTCCGCTAGATAGGAACTTTCGAGTGATTCTTCATCGCACATTGAGGGATGGTTATATGATCCAATTATATTAGCATTGTTGAGAGATTGCACTAGCGAAAGTACGGACCCTAGGCCCCATTTTCAAGAATTGCAATACCATTTGTGCTCACTTTTGTTACGTGCTACCTTGCTGTTTTTTATTGTTCCTAGTACAAAAATCAATATCTACTATCATTACTACACTTGTACCACCATATCTTCGCCGAACTAGTGCACCTATAAAATTTACTATTGTATTTGGTGTGTTGGGGACACAAGAGACTTTTTGTTATTAGGTTGCAGGGTTGTTTGAGAGAGACCATCTTCATCCTACGCCTCCCACAGTTTGATAAACCTGAGGTCATCCACTTGAGGGAAAATTGCTACTATCCAACAAAACACTACGCTTGGAGGCCCAACACGAGTCTACAAGAACAAGTTGTGTAGTAGACATCAGTATTTATGCTACTCGCTTGGCGAGACGCTTTAATGTTCTGATACGCCTCCATGATTACTTGTTGCTTAAGCTTATTTGGATCAGCAGGCGATGGATGACCACCACTTTATTGATGCTCCCGAGCCTTCTGACCACATTCGTTATAACTTGGTATTTAGTGAGAATACCCGTGATGTTATCCCATTCCCTGCACCTACTTTGTTGGATTCTTATGCCAGGAACAAATACATGATCCTACCAGAGGACATTGTTGCCTACCGAAACGTACACGCAGTGACAGAGGAGGAGTACCAGCGGTGGGATGCTCATGTGCCGCCGACTCAGCACTTTCACATGGGACCGGGCGGCTACTACGGGTGGTGATTACCAAGCTATGCCAGAAGCCTAAGCATGGGGAGTATGTATTTCCACCGACATTACATTCATGTTCACACATTTCATTCCAGTTGTCAGTGTTCACATTTTTTCCACTCTATAATCCATGTTAGATTAATTTCTTGCTTTCTTCTTGTGTGTTTGAAAAACTTTGAGAAAATCTAAAAATATGTGTGGCTTCTTTTTGGTTTTTATTTCTCATTTAATTAGTTGTAGTATTAAAAGTGATGGAAATATGCCCTAGAGGCAATAATAAAATGGTTATTATTATTATATTTCCTTAATTACGATAAAGATTTGTTATTCATACTAGAATTGTATTGATCAGAAACTTAAATACATGTGTGAATACATAAACAAATATTCATACTAGACTAGGTCATTGATCAAACATGGTTAATGTTTCCTAACCATAGACATGTGTTTTCATTTGATAACGGGATCTCATCATTAGTAGAATGATGTGATGGAAAAGACCCATCCGCACCAAAATGAGGAAGGGGGCACCACTTGTAAAGGGACCCCAAGTAGGATTCGGCCTAGGCGCCTCCTGGCTGCTCCCTCCTCCCCACCTATATATATGGTGGAGGGGGCGCCTAGCACATCAAGAGAACAATTGCTTAGCCTTGTGCGGTGCCTTCCTCCGCCATTTACACCCCCAGTCACATTTTCGTAGTGCTTAGGCGAAGCCCTGAGGAGATAGCTTCACCATCACCGTCACCACGTCGTCGTGCTGCCAGAACTCATCCACTACCTTGCAGTCCTGCTGGATCAAGAAGGCAGAGGACGTCATTGAGCTGAACGTGTGCTGAACACGGAGGTGTCGTACGTTCGGTACTCGATCAGTTGGAACGCGAGGAAGTTCGACTACATCAAAAACGTTTTCAAACGCTTCCGCTTACGGTCTACGAGGGTACGTAGACACACTCTCCCCTCTCCTTGCTATGCATCTCCATGGATAGATCTTGCGTGTGCGTAGATTTTTTTCCATGCAACGTTTCCCAACAAAAATAAAACCAAAAAGATTTCTTGTTTCTTCTTTTGCTTGTTGGGAGCTTTCCCGTGTAAATAGTTTTTCTCGTTTTCATTTTCCCCTTGTTAATTTGCTTTCAAGAAAAACTAAAAACTCCAAAAATATTTTAGTCTGTTTCTCTGAAATTCTTTTCTTTTGTTGAGTTGTACTAGGGAGAAGACCATGATGAAAATGTTGAGTGGCTCTCATATGCACTATTGTTGATCTAACAAAGAGACCAAATTATTTTGTCTTCTCCTTTAAATAAAATGTTTCGAGATTCCAGCTTAGTCCATGGCACTCTTGTACTATTATTATTTTCATATCATTCGGTGGTGCAAGTGAAAGGCAATAACGACGATATATGATGCAGTGACTGAGGCAAGGTTAAGTGGGTATGAACTCAACTTGTTTTTGTTTTTATCAATATGTTCAACTCAGTATCCATGATTCAGCATATTATTATTAAACATGTTTGTGATGACAATTAGAGATTATAGTTGCCCATGCCATGCTTAAGTAGCTAGGAGTGGATAATGATTTATCATGGGTGTCAACATGCATTGAAATGATTGTGATGTAGTATGATGATATGGTATACTCCTCTGGATGTTTCAAGTGGCTTTACTTGGCACATGTTCACACATGTAATTGATTGAAAACCCACATAGCCTCCACGATATTTATGTTCATAGTGTTTATATCCTACTCATGCTAGTACTCAATGTTAATTGTTCATAATGCATGATCATGACCGTTTTCGCTCTCTAGCTGGTTGCTTCTCAACCTAATTGCTAGCCTTCGCCTATACTAAAGCGGGAGTACTGCTTGTGCATCCAAATCCTTAAACCAAAGTTATTCCAGATGAGTCCACTATATCTACCTATATGCGGTATTACCCAGTCGTTCCAAGTAAATTTGCATGTGCCACCTCTAAAAATTCAAATGAACATCTGTTTTGTGTGGCCGTACAACTCATGGAGCGACAGGGGGTGGTCAGTATCTTCCATGCTAAGCAGTTATTCTCATGATGAGTGTTTATTCACTCGGCCTTGCACGAGAGGGGCTGGTTATCGGGATGCCCAGTCCCCTGATAAAAAATTGCAAATAATTAAACAAAACTCTCCTGGACTGTTATTGATATGGAGGGCACCCAAGGATTCAGCTAGCCATGGCTTTTGTTTGTTGGTGGAGGGGGAGTTAACTTTACTTTTACCGCTTGGGAACCACCGCTAATTTGTTTAGCATGGAAGATATTGAAAACTCTTGGTCGTAATGTTGATAGGAAAGGTATACCTCCCAAAATTATATTTACCTCTATTTTAAACTTTGAGCTCTGGCACCTCTGCAAATCCCTGCTTCCCTCTACGAAGGGCCTATCTATTTACTTTTATGTTATTTTACTTTTTTTATTGAGTCATCACCTTCTCAAACAAGCATTGTGTATAGTCAATGTTGTGTGCACCATGATTGGATCTCTTCTACCATGAATTACAATGTTTAGTCATTGCTTGCACTTTGGAGGTGCTCTGCATTTATGTTTTGCGGTCTCAGAAAGAGCTAGCAAGGTACCACTATTGGCATATTATATCATGATTGTTTTGACAAAGTGTTTGCATTTGAGATATCTTATTATTGCTCGCTAGTTGATTACGCCATTGATATGAGTGAATATAAATTTTAGGAGTTATTGTTTGCATGGTTAGTCATGATCTTTGCTAAAAACCTAGGTAGCATATATATGGACAGAAGAACAAAATAGTACATAAAAGTTTTCTTTATCACTTTCAGTTTGTCAACTGAATAGCTTGAGGACAAGCAATGGGTTAAGCTTGGGGGAGTTGATACGTCTCCGTCATATCTACTTTTCCTAATGCTTTTGCTGTTGTTTTGGACTCTAATTTACATGATTTGAATGAAAGTAACCTGGACTGACGCTGTTTTCAGCAAAACTACCATGGTGTTGTTTTTGTGCAGAATAAAAGTTCTCGGAATTGGGCGGATTTTTTTGGAGAATTATTTTTGAATAAATAAAAAGTACTGGAACCAAGACCCACTGGAGGGGGGGGGGCAGCTGCCCACTAGGCACCAGGGCGCGGCACCCTCCTCTGGCGCGCCTTGGTTAGTAGTGGGGCACACGAGGCTCTGCTAACCCTAATTCTAACTCTATAAATTCCTATTTACAGAGAAAAATAGGGAAGGAAGTTTCATCACGTTTTACGATATGGAGCCGCTGCCACCTCACGTTCTTCATCGGGAGGCCAGATCTGGAGTCCGTTCGGGGCTCCTGAGAGGGGTATCTTCCGTCTTCGTCATCATCAACCATCCTCCGTCACCAATTTCATGATGCTCACAGCCGAGAGTGAGTAATTCCTTTGTTGGCTTGCTGGACCGTGACGGGTTGGATGAGATTCATCATGTAATCAAGTTAGTTTTGTTAGGGCTTGATCCCTAGTATCCACTATGTTCTGAGATTGATGTTTCTATGACTTTTCTATGTGTAATGCTTGTCACTAGGGCCCGAGTGCCATGTTTTCAGATCTGAACCATTTATGTTTTCACCAATATATCTATGTTCTTGATCCAATCTTGCAAGTTATATGCACCTATTACGTGTTATGATCCGCATACCCCAAAATGACAACAATTGGGAATCTTTCTGGTGATTACCATAATTTGAGGAGTTCATGTATTCACTATGTGTTAATGCTCTGTTTCGGTTCTCTATTAAAAGGAGGCCTTAATATCCCTTAGTTTCCTTATGGACCCCGCTGCCACGGGAGGGTAGGACAAAAGATGTCATGCAAGTTTTTTTCATAAGCATGTATGACTATTTACGGAATACATGCCTACTTTACATTGATGAACTAGAGCTAGTTCCCTGTCGCCCTAGTTTATGACTATTATATGATGAAATTATCCAACATTATCACCGATCCAATGCCTATGAGCTTTTCACATATTTTTCTCGCTAAGTTACCACTACTATTGAAACTACTACAAACTACTGCTACTATTGTTACTGTTACTATTACTATTACTATCATTGCTACTACTATCAAACTATCATCCTATTGTGCTACTAATCACTCTGGTGTAGATAATTAGTCTTCAGGTGTGGCTTAATTGACTACTCAACTGCTAATACTTACATATATTCTTTGGCTCCCCTTGTGTTAAATTAATAAATTTGGGTTGAATACTCTACCCTCAAAAACTATTGGGATCCCTATACATGTGGGTTATTAGTGAGCAGCGGACTCAAGCAGAATCTCAGAGTGTTACCGTTGGGGATAGCGCTCCCACAGCCAAAGAAATGTCTTTAGTCCTTGTCGTCGAGCCACATGCTTCGGCATCGGCCCACTAGATAGTTCGGTTTCTCCAAATAAGGGAACTTCCCGACGATCAAGAGCAAGCTGAGAAAGCATCCCATCAATCCAGTATATATCACTTTGTGGATAACATCCTATGCAGAAAGAGACCGAACGGAGTGAAACTGAAGTTCCTTTCCCGAGAAGATGGACTCAAGTTGTTGGGGCAATACATGGAGGCATATGTGGTTCTCACATAGGACCAGGAGCCCTTGTCGGGAAGGCTTTCCGGTAAGGTTTTTATTGGCCCACTGCCCTCTAGGATGAAACTGAGCTTGTAACAAGATGGGAAGCATGCCAGTTCCATTCAAACAATATACATCAACCGGTGCAAGCCCTCCAAACAATCCCTCTTGCCTAGCCCTTCTCGGTTCGGGGGCTTGATATCTTGGGCCCCTTCCATCGTGCTACCGAGGGCTTTGAGTTCTTGTACATCTCTATCGACAAGTTCAGAAAGTGGCCTGAGGTAGAGCCAGTGAGGAAGCTGACTCCACAGTCGGCTGCCAAATTTTTCAAATGATTAGTTTGCCAGTGCCAAACAGAGTCATCACTGACAATGGCACATAGTTTATGAGCCGCACCTTCATACAATACATCCAAAGCCTTGGAAGCAAGGTTTGCTTTGCCTCCATCGCTCACCCAAGGAGTAGCGGGCAAGCAGAAAGGACGAATGTTGAAGTGCTACGTGGGCTAAAGACAAGAACTTTTGACAAGCTGCACAAGTGCGGGAGGCAATGGATTGCCGAGTTGGCAGTGGTTCTTTGGTTGATCAGAACGACGCCAAATCGAGCTACTATCCAAACACCCTTCTCCCTAGTCTATGGTGCAGAAGCGGGTTTACCCATGGAACTCATATACGGGTCACCTCGAGTCCTTTCCGACGAAGAAGCAGAGCAAGAGAAGCGCCGGCATGACGATGTCGTGCTCCTTGAGGAAGATCATCTTCGGGCGGCTGTGCGAGCTGCACGCTACCAGCAAGCTTTGCGCTGCTACCATAGCCGCAAGGTTCATGCCCGAAGCCTTGAGGATGGCGACCTTGTCCTTTGGCATGTTCAGTCTACCAAGGGAACAAACAAGTTGACGCCGAAGTGGGAGGCCCTTACTGGGTATTACGAGTCACCAGACCTGGCGCAGTCCGTCTGGAGGCCATGGATGGCATGCGCGTGCAAAACTCATGGAATATTGAGCATCTTCGCAAGTTCTACCCATAAGGTGTCATTGTCGAGCCTTGTGCCGGCATCACCTTTTGTACAAGCATAGTCTCCGAGGCTTGTAACCCTTTATACAAAGCAAGGCGTAGACCCTGAGCGTATCTAAATAATGCTAAGTGCTCCATGAATTTTCATGCATATTTACTCACGTACTAATGAATAATATAGTGTGATAGCACTTTCCTTGAACGACATGACTAACATACCGCCAATATATACACATTAGTGTACTTCTCTTTTTTGTTTTCCTCAAATGCAGAAGGATTCCCCACATACATGTTTTTCGGGGAGGAACAGAGATGCGTTAGATTGGCGGTTCATTTCATTTCATGTGATAAGAAGTACAACAAAGAAAGATAAATAAGAAATTTACCAAGCACATCCCTGTATTCTTATGAAAAACCTGTACGCGAGTGAATCCTGCCGTGTTCTTGTCTCACGCTCTCACTCTAGCTCGAGTTCACTCGGCAGAGTCTGTGCAACTGTGTTCAAGACCGATAAGTTGCTTTGCCGGTGGTCGCGCCCCGGCGAGCTCCCGAGCAGCGTAGGATGCTTGAATCAAAAAATTGTATGAAGACGGAGGCGAACAAGGAAGATAATTTATTTTCATTATTTGAGCACATTGGATATCATACAATTTTTGAAAAATGAAAAGTGCTCGATAATACCTTTCTTGTCCCTCTCCTCCTAGGGTTTACATTGAGTTCAAGGAGGGCAAAAGGAGCGCCTAGGCAGGGCCATGTTCACCCCCGCGAGGACTAGAGGTACGCGGATCGATGGGAACCTCGGCAGGGAAGGCGAAGTCAGAGTGCGGGTGCAAATGATGGTATTGCCGGTGCCCAGCTGGTGATGAAGGTGATGCCGGTGTTCAGCTGGAGTCCGAGTCATCCTCTTCGGACTGACGACAGGAGACTCACCATCGTCATCTTCAACATTTGCGTCCTCCTCGTCACTATCGCTCGAGGTGGAGCTTTCGCCATCGCTCGAGCTCTCCACGCAGCACCCTAGATGAGCGCCTGAAGGCGCGGAGATCTTCATGGAGAGCGCGTCCACCTCCACCAGCTTGAAGTGGAGGAAGTGCCCCTCTTCAAAGTAGCGGGCAAAAGCGAAGGATTTCCACCCTCGGGTGAGGTACATGACGCCGTTGGCGGGGAACTCCATGTTCACCCAAACAGCGCCATTGATGCAGCCATTCACGTGCAACCACAACCCGAGTGGTTGGTCCACTTCTATCACCCCGGCGAAGGGAAGAGGAATCCGCAGCTTGCTCCTCGGCGGATCACGCAGCTCTAGGAGGAATTCGAGCGTGGTATCCCCCCTATTGCCTTCCACCGGGGGAGGGCTGCTCGAGGCGCGACCACCAGCGCCTCGGTCCAGCCTCCTTGACCACGGCCGCGCGCCGACCGCGGCCTCATCTAGTAGCCCCGTCGTGCGTCTTGGAGCCTGCCTCTGTGTGTGCGGCTGAAGCAGAAGCATGGCTCCGAGGAGAAGCTCTAGCCGCCGCGGTGGAAGAAGGAGCTCAACCCCTTCCTCTCTCCATGACGAGAGAAGATGCAAGAATAATTGGAGGAAAAGGAAGTGGATGAGCATCGCCACCCACGCCCCTTCCTTCTATAGGGGAAGGTGCGGGGGATGGCTCTCCACTACCTTAGCGCAACCGCTGCAAGTGCATCTAGTGCCACCCCTAGTTGGTTTTGGAGTATTGACGACAAATGTGGTTGAGGGACTAATGTGTTTGTGAGATTCACATGAGAACATAGGTAGAAGTCCCTATTGATTCGGTTTACCCATCGAAGATGACCCCTAAAAATGTATGAAGACAATGGTGGTTCGTGAAGACATTCACATCAAAGATAATGACGTGTGAAGACATTCGCTTGAAGATAATGGAGTGCGAAGACATAGTTTCTTTCGTAGTTTCATTTTCTTCTTTCTTGAGTCATAGGAACCACCTAACTATCAAGTTGTGTCCTAGTGAACAAAGTCAGAAAACTAGTGTGATGCTCAACCCAAATCCTAGGTCTCCGAGTGAAGATAATGAGAGAAAATCTTATCCTAAGTTGGATAAGCTAGCTTTACTTGTAGCCCAAGTCAAGGTGTCGTGTGTGTTTGAAATCCGAACATTGGACACGTGTCGGTTCCCCCAATGACCCAGGGTCATTTTGGGCATATCATGTCAGGTTGCCCCCTGGCTATAAATAGCCACCTCCTTCCACCATAAATTGGTGGCTGCTTAGAGTTAGTGCTTGGCTTTTGTTGTTTGAGAGCAACCCACCACCGAATCCTTTGAGAGAGAATCCTTGCGAGGACAAAACCTGAAACACCTAGAGCTGAAAGAGTGTTTGGCATCATTGAAGTCTTTATATCCGTGTGATCTGAAGACATATTACACTTGAAGACTGTGGTCTTCCAATCAGTTAGGTGTTGCATTCTAAAGATCCGAGAGTCATTGCAGATCACCGGTGAACAAAGTCTGCGAAGGTTTGGAAGTCTACCTTGAAGACTTACCTGAGTGATTGGGCGAGGATAAGTGACCCTAGCTCAAGGCGAATAAGGTGAAGACGCGGTCTTCTGAGTTCAATCTCAGCCTCCCTAAACAGACGTACAATTTTCACAATAACTGGAACTGGTCTTCCAAATCCTTATCTTCATCAAGCAACTGGTTCTATCACTTCACTCCTTTACTTACTGGCCTTGTGAAGTCACTGCTTGCCTGCTCTGTTTGACTTCATTGTGTGAAGACATCCTCTCTGATTGCATATTTGGCTTCATACTGTCTTCCTATTCTCATCTATTCTAGATAGCTACTATTTGACTTCGTGCATACTCTGTATTGTTTCTTTGACTATGGCATGGCTAGCATAGTTTATCTTCCACTGCATACTGTGTAGGTGTTATTTGGTTGTCCGTCTTCAAAGACTTTGCCCGTCTTACATACTTTCATAAAAATTGCCTATTCACCCATCCTGTCTAGTCGATAACTAGCACTTTCAATTGGTATGAGAGCAAGGTGCTCCCTTGTTATGTGTGATTCGGTTTAACCGCCTGGAGTTTTAGCTATGTTGACAGCAGGGATAATCAAGGTCTCTGCTACACGCTCCATCTTCGATGGCACTGATTACCCCTACTGGAAGAATAAGATGCGCGTGCATCTTGAAGCCACTGAAAACGGCATCTGGTATGTCTTCAAGACTGGCATTCCCAAAGTCGATGAAGGTATCACCATTGCTGATTCCAAGATGTTCGCGCAACTGGACTCAACTGCCAAGAACATCATCTGTGGTCATCTGACCAAAGGACGGTATGGCCGTGTGAGTGCACCAGAATCTGTGAAGCTAGTCTAGGACTGGCTGTCCAAGGTCAATGAAGGTGTCTCAACTCAGGGAGACTCAAGAATCGATGTACTCCGCAATTTCTTCAACCGCTTCAAGCGGCTTGACAACGATAATGTCCAACACACTTTCGACCGTCTTATTGATATCACTAATCAGCTTCGTGCTCTTGGCGCCACTGAGATCACTAAGCATGAAGTCATGAAGAAGCTATTGAGATCACCTGACGGCTCATTTGACACCCTATCACTGATGATCCATGAACGTCCTGACTTCAAAGATCTCGATCCGTCTGACATACTTTGAGAGGCTCAACACACATGAGTTCCAGCTATCTGAGAAGAGAGATATCTATAGTCCTAACTATGGCCGATCTCGTGCTTTGAAGGAAAAGGTTGTTTCCTCATTTGAAGACTCTGACTATAGTTCTGATGATCCTGAAGACTAAGGCAAAGAGCTAGCAATGCTTGTGGGAAATTTCAAAATTTCTCCAAGAAGAATCGCTTCGGAAAATCTTCAAAATTCAGCTCCAAGAATGTTGAAGCTTCCACTTGTGACTACAAGAAGAGAACTGTCACAAATGCAAGAAAACAGGCCATTACATATATGAATGTCCTCAGTGGGAAAAGGAAGCGAAGAAAAGGAAGAAGAGCAAGGAATATGACTCTGACGAAAAGAAGAAAAATAAATCTTAAAAGTCTTCATCTCACAAGAAGAGCTCATCCAGCAAGGCTCATGCTTTCATTGGGAAGGAAATGGATTCAGAGGAGGTGTCTGCTTCTGAGGAGGCGGAGGTGGAGTTGGAGGAGTCTGATTCTGGCATTGCCAGTCTGGCTCTAGCTTCGGCATTCGTTGCCAAGTCTATCTTCAACACTGAAGACTATGATCACGCCGCCAATACTGAAGCCAATGATGATGATGACTCTGCTCCTATCTAATGCTTCATGGCAAGAGGTGCTAAGGTAAACTCATGTGATGCTTACTTTCAGATCTCTAGTGAAGATGACTTTGAACGTGAATCCAAACCTAGCTATTAAACTCTTGCTAAAATTGCAACTAAGCAACAAACTGCTACGGAAAAGATTCAAAAATTGCTAGAAAAAAGCGATGACATGTTGTACGAGGAAATGAATTGAACTCAATCCTTAATTGAAGACATAAAAAATCTTTGTGTTAAGTATGAGAAACTTGCAAGTCATCATGAAACCTTTATCTTCAAAGGAAGCAAGATCTAGAGAAACTGAGAGCATCTCATGAATATCTTCAAAAGGAAAACAATTCACTACTCGCTCAATAGTTCAGTTCCACTTAGGAAGAGTTTCTGCTACCTTGCTTAGAATTCTCGAGTGTGATAATGCTATCTCTAGTGCTAAATGTTCAAATGCTTCTGAAGTTGGAATATCTTCAACTGCTGATGTGGTGTCTAACCCCTCTTCTGAGGATACCACTACTATTGGTGATGAGAATGTCAGGTTGATGACATTGCTTGAAATAGGCATGTACAAAAGCCTCAAAGGGCATCAGGCTCGATGTGGTGAAGCAGATTCTGAACCAAAACCCTAGAAAAGATGGTGTTGGTTTCAAGAGGAACATGAACGTTGATGGGTCTTACTGGAAGCCTGAGCAGTACCCCTAAACCACATGGGTTGCTGCAAAGGGCCCTGCAGTGGATCCATCCGCCCTATCTGGTTTTGTTGGAGATATAACTGCTGGGTATGAACCGCCCAGGAGGGGCCGGGTTATACCAGCGATGACTTGTCAATGAAGACGGCGGGTTATAGCAAGCCCATTGGCAGCCCAATACTCAGAGGTGATTTAAGGCCCAAGAGGATAAACTGTCGTATGTATGACTTGTGCTGTAAGGAAAGATTAGTTAGTCACCGAGCCGGATACGTTGTGTATGACCCGGCTGGGACTCTGTAAGCCTCTGGGCGTCAACCTGTGTATATAAAGGGATGACCCGGTGGCGGTTCAGGGACGAGAAACAACAATCCGAGAACTAGTTCAAGTGTATTCGCTCCCTAGTAATCGAAACCCTAGCAATACCACCTCAAACTGGATTAGGCTTTTACCTTCACCGCAAGGGGCCGAACCAGTATAAAATCCATGTGTCCTTTGTCCCGATTAACCCCTTTGAGCTAACCTAGTTTTGATGCCTCCACGACTACGTCCTTCCGCTAGGACATCTGCCGTGACAATTCCACGACAGTTGGTGCCCACCGTGGGGCCAGCGCACGGTGGTTTCGAGTTCTCGAAGGGCAGCTTTGATGGGATCAAGGGATACGCCGTGGGCCTGATGACCAAGAGTCGTCGCGGTAAGCTCTACATCGACGATGCAGGCTGGGGTCCCGAGGCCAGCTCAATCGAGTATGGGTACCGGGCCCCCTTCGGTGGAATCCACGTCTTCATGGGCAAGATCGGTAAACCGGGCCCTGAGCCGGACATCTGCACCGACATCATCGAGATGGCTCAGCGTGCGCGACCCACCCGAGTTCAGCCCGCCAGGAAACGTGCCTTTGATGGTTTCATCCATGGAGTGGAGATTGAAGAAGGATCTGTGTCTGGCGGTGAGATGGCCATCTATACTGATGGTGAGTCATCCACGGGTGAGACTAATTCATTGTATCAGCTAGAAGATGGCCGTCTTGGGGGTTGTTCCGATGGTGACAGTATTCCGGACCAATATGCGCCGCCAAACAGGGTCCTGAATTTCATGGCCGGTACACAGCCAGCGCTCGGTTCATCAACCGCCGCGGCTATGACCTCTAGCTTGACTGCTGCGGTGACGACTGGTGCGAGTGGCACTGCGCGCCCGCCGGCTCAAGCTTTGACAAAATTGTTAGAAGCTCTGGCGAATCTGATGGGGGTGGAGGTAACCCCGGACAACCAGGAATAACATAAGGTGGATCTGGCGAAGTTGCGAGATGAGATAGCTCAAGCCAAGGAAGAGCTGGCGGCTGAGAACGCCAGGATGGCCGTGGAGCGGGCTTTTTTGGATGCCCAGGCAAAACGGATACAAGCAGATTCCTTCTGGCTCATGTTACATCAGAACGCTTCAAATGAAGTCATGAGGAGGAGGCACCGGAGTCACCTGCCCCCGGTTTATGAGCCGAAGAACCACTTCAACACGCCTGGAGCAAGGACCAGTGACCCGCCGCTGGTGAACCGGGCGATCGATGCACCAGGAACTGGAGCACCGGTTCAGCCACGGACCGCTAACCTGCCACGTTTGAATAATACACCGCCTCAGCATGTTCCGACACCTCCGGGTCATTATTCTAACCCGTTGGATAATATGATTGCTGCAGCAACGCGACTGGCGGCTCTGCCAGTTAAAGGCGAGTCTCCGACGGGGATAGAGACACAGAGGGCCACAGAACTTCTTCAAACAGTTGTGGCTCAACAGGCGGCTTATTCTTACAGTCGCAAGCGAGTTCACTCAACCCCTCGTCCAAGCCGAAGCTACAGCAGGCGCATTGACCCACCGGCGGTTTCAAGCAGTGATCAGCGTCGTAACCAGCTTCGTGGACATAACCCGACGCGTGGTGGTGCCAATGCTCAGACTCTGGTGGATCAGGGCAGAGCGCGTCGAGAGGCTGAGCTTGCGGCTCAGCAAGCGGCTCATCAACACTCTCCGGTTTATCCACCAGTTTCAGTGGAGGCAGGCGCAACCTCCAGAACCTTGGGTGTGCCATGTTTAGTGCCGGATCTATGTAACGAGCGTTTGCCCAAGGATTTCAAGAGTCCTCGCAAGGTGCCTAATTACACAACAGATCAACCCCCTGAGGCTTGGGTTGAAAGTTATGAGATGGCCATGGAGATGCTAGATGTTCGTGATGCTGCGTGTGCTAAGTATTTCACCATGATGTTGGAAGGGCCGGCTCGTACTTGGCTGAAGGGGCTGCCCTCCAACTCCATTGGGTCGTGGGCAGAGCTGAAGGCCCGTTTTATTCAAAATTTCAAAGACACGTGCAAGCAGCCTATGTCAATTGTGGATTTGTTTCCTTGTGTCCAAGATGAGGGCGAGTCAACACACCCACTAGGTGCGCCGGATCTCCACTATTATACATTCATCAGAAAGCGTCAATGTTGGCTCAGCGATTTTGATGTTGGAGAAAAATTGCCATTTCCTCCCCCTTAGGCAGAAGCTTGGACGGCTTAAGCGCCACTGCAATGACATGGGGGAGCTCATGGCGGCTCTCGTCAAGTATGCCGACTCTGATAGTACCAAGGACCCCGAGTCTGATGAGGAAAAGCCGGGAAAGGGAAAGAAGAGCGGCAGCATGAAAGGGCAGCAGTATAACCCGGCAGGCCAAGGTGGTAATGGTAAGCGTAAGGCCGATTGTAGTTTAGACTTTGTGGATAACACCAATGCACAGAACAATAATCAGCGTTACAAGGGAAGGCCAGCCCGGTCTGGAGGATCGGGGCTCAACCTCAAAGCGATAATGAATCAGCCTTGTCCGAGGCACGGTACACGCGAGAAGCCATCCACTCATTTATGGAAGGATTGCTCTATCATGAAGGAGTTCAAGGCCTCCGATATTTTTCAGAACAACCAGGGCCTGCACGGCGGCTCAGGATCCAGCTCTCATGGTCCGGGTTATGGTGCTGGCGGTTCTAATACCGGTTTCCAAGGCCAAGGCAATCAGGGCGGTTATAGTCAACAGTCTGGTCAAGGGAATCAACAGCAGCAGTCTGGTTATCAGAGTAACCCAAAGCAGTTGAATAGTGGCTAGTACCATGTTTTCACCACAAGTTTATGCAAGTGGGATCAAAAGCTCCATAAAAGGGCAGTGAACGCAGTTGAGCCGGCGATTCCTCGTTACGTGCAGTGGTCTGAACACCCTATTCTCTGGAGTCGTAAGGATCACCCGCCCCGGGTTGATAATCCAGGTCATCTGGCTCTGGTGGTTGCACCCCAGGTTGGAGGATGCAGATTCACCAAAGTGCTTATGGATGGAGGTAGCAGTATCAACATTCTGTATTATGAAACTTTTCGTCGCATGAGCTTGACTCACAAGGATCTTAAGCCGTCGAATACCGTCTTTCACAGTGTGGTGCCTGATAAGTCAGCATATCCAGTGGGCAAAATATCTTTGGAGGTTTCCTTTGGAGATCATCATGATTCCAGATCTGAAACATTGACTTTTGAAGTGCTTAAAATCAAGAGTCCTTATCATGCTCTGTTCGGACGGCCGGCTTATGCTAAGTTCATGGCAAGGCCTTGTTATGTTTATTTGCAGCTTAAGATGCTGGTTTACAAGGGCACCATCACAGTGCATGGAAGCCGTAAGATAGCCTTGGAGCGTGAAGAACGCGATGCTGCTTATGCTGAGTCTGTCTGTGCAACAGAAGAGTTAAAATTTTACAAGGATAATGTTGACCCGGCGGATATGACATCTTTGAAGAAGCAAACCAC
Organism: Aegilops tauschii subsp. strangulata; assembly: GCF_002575655.3. Classification (NCBI taxonomy): domain Eukaryota; kingdom Viridiplantae; phylum Streptophyta; class Magnoliopsida; order Poales; family Poaceae; genus Aegilops; species Aegilops tauschii. Next base: position 176,892,529 of record NC_053039.3, read on the forward strand.
AGAGCATGACCCCTATTGAAATTTAAGCCGGTGGATGACACCAAGCTAGTTGACTTCGTTCCTAGCGATTCATCCAAGCAGTTCAGCATCACTGAGTTCATCCGTGATAACCGGGACATCTTTGCATCGAAACCTTCAGACATGCCAGGTGTACCGAGGGAACTCGCTGAGCACACTCTTAATATTGATCCGAAATTTAAATCGGTCAAGCAATTCCTTCGCCGTTTCAATGAAGAGAGGCGCAAGGCCATCGGTGAAGAAGTGGCCCGGCTCATGGCGGCTGGGTTTATTGTTGAAGTTTTTCATCCTGAGTGGTTGGCTAACCCAGTGCTGGTACTCAAGAAAAACGGCACTTGGCGCATGTGTGTGGATTACACGAACTTAAACAAGGCTTTTTTGTCCAGCTGATCCTTTTGCTCTTCTCCATATTGATTAGATCATTGATGCTACGGCGGGTTGTGAGCGATTGAGCTTTTTGGATGCTTATTCCGGTTATCATCAGATCAAGATGGCAGTTAAGGACCAGGAAAAGACAGCTTTTATCACTCCCTTTGGAGCCTTCTGCTATGTGTCTGTGCCTTAGGGCTCAAGAGTGCCCAGGCAACTTACCAGCGGTGTGTGCAAAATTTCCTGAATGGGGTATTGAAGCTAACCCGGAGAAAATTAAGGCTATCACTTCCCCGGCTAAGAAGGCGTATATTAATGATGTTCAGCATCTGGCGGGTCAAATTGCGGCCTTAAGCTAGTTCATAAGCCGGCTGGGTGAGAAGGCTATCCCTCTATACCAGATGATGAAGAAGACAGATCACTTTGTCTGGAGTGATGCTGCTGATCAGGCATTTGAGGCCTTGAAGAAATAGTTAGCTGAGCCGCCGGTCCTTGTTGCTCCTATTGATAAGGAGCCTTTTGTCAGGACCCCGATCCTAAGCCACATCGATCTCGCATGTAACACATCATATCACTTTGCGGCCTCACGCACGGTATTCCCACGGGTGCCACCTTACCTGGCCCAAGACCGTTTGCGCGTTTTGGCTCACGTATATGATAGTGTCGCTAGCATCCATATGACAGAGAACCCGGGCCGACATGACTAGTCGTGAACCCAGAGTGGCACTAACTTACGGGGACAGGCATGCATGACCTAGCAACGAACGTGTCGGTCACCAGCGAGTGAATTCGGGCTGTAGCAACTGGGCTAGCAGGACTCTGGGAATCCGGGCTGTAGCAGGCTAACAGGACTCCGAAAGACACCGCGTGACATTTCCCCGAAGGGACAGACACAGGATCGAAGAAGGACACATGCCGACCAGTCTAAGTGTTCCGTAGCAGTAGCAACTGGGCTAACAGGACTCCGGTAAACCGGGCTGTAGCAGACTACCATGGCTCAGTGGAAGCACTAGACTACATTTCCCCATAAGAGAGGCTACCAAGGATAGACTGGTATTTCAATCATACACACAATATGCTCGATATGTGTAAATACAACATGGCATCACAACAAAACTCTACGACTCAAAGTATTTATTCATTAGGCTCCGAAGAGCCAAGTATTACAAACATGGGTCTCATGACCCAACATACAGGGCATACAAGCAACAAGCGGAAGCATAAACATGTCTGAGTACAGACAACTACAAATGAGAAAGGCTGAGAAGCCTGGCTATCTACAAGACCCTCCCAAGGGTACAAGATCGTAGCTGAGGTAACAAGCTAAACGTCGAAGTCCACGCGGAACTACTACTGAAACTGAAGTCTCCCTACAAAAACATAAATTAAGCAAACGTGAGTACAAATGTACCCAGCAAGACTTACATCAGAACTAGCTACATATGCATCAGTATCAACAAAGGGGGCGGTGGAGTTTGACTGCAGCAAACCAGCTTTGACTCGGTGGCTATCCTGTACTACGACTGCAACTCTTTTGAGGCGGCGCACACGAGTCCACATATTCACCATATTAATACACCACTATGGATCCGCTCCCTTCTCCCTATGAGAAGGCCATCCATAGCACTCATGCTTATCTTGCGCATTTTAGAGTATCTGCTTTCACTTGTCTATGAACTGTACAGGCAACCCAGAAGTCCTTTACCGCGGACGCGGCTATTCGAATAGATGATGTTAACCCTGAAGGGGTGTACTTATTCACACACGCTCTCGCCACTTACCACCATGTACACATCGTGTATCTCGGCAACCTTCAAGCGGAAGCCTGGCGAGGGAGTCGGCCACGACTTGACTAACCACACAAGTCTCTAGTCCAGGTTTATCGCCTATTCGGGTTCCATCCGCAAGGAGATCTGGCCGGGGTGTCGCTCACGGCACCAAACGATGTGTACAGGGTTCCCAAGCCCACCAAACGGGCGACGCTTGGTGTACCCGGCCACGGTGCCTAGTCTGTCCCAAGCCCACCTATACCGGGTGACACTTGGTAGACAACTAACACTACCTACAAACACCAAAAACTAGTTGCAACTCCTGGACAGAGATCAGGTAGATTAATAAGTCGAGAGAGCTTGGAGTGGCCGGAGCCCAATGTATGGTAGTAACTGTTCATGGATCACAAACACATAACTCAGTTCCTGAGGACGGTTTCAATGAGACAACCCACCATGTACTCCTACATGGCCTCTCACCGCTACCTTTACAAAATCGTGTTCACACACTTAGCTATCAACAGTAGGACATGTTCACAACTTTCCAATTCATCCCCGATCAATCAGACCTGACACAACTGTAAGAAATAGTAGGCATGACAAACAAGCATGAATGAGTAGGCACATCAGGGCTCAAACAACTCCTACTCATGCTAGTGGGTTTCATCTATTTACTGTGGCAATGACAGGTCATGCAAAGGAAAGGGGTTCAACTACCGCAGCATGTAACAGTTGAATCGCTGTTGTCCTAATGCAGTAAAAGAGAGCAGGAGCGAGAGAGTGGGATTATATCGGAATGAACAAGGGGGTTTTTCTTGCCTGGCACTTCTGAAGATAGTATATCTCTTCATCGGTGTCATCGATCTCATCGTCGGAACTACGTCCACTGAGAGGGGACAAACACCAGCAACAGAGAAGAGACACAATCAATGCAATGCAACAATATGATGCATGAACATGACATGGCAATATGCTGTGATTTGAGCTAATGCAACTAAAACCAGAAGGGTTTGAGCTAATTTGAACCAAGGGTTAAAATTCAAACTCAAGTTATGAATTTATAATGTGCATTATCATGTTTTGATCTATACAGCAAGGTAAAGTTGATTTGTCATGCATGAAAACAGCATAAATGGATAGATTGGATTTTTCTGATAATTTTTCATATATAACTTATTTCATTTGGAGATACGGTTGATTTTCTATGATTTTTAGAAGTTTATACTATTTTCTGGAATTCCATGAATTAAATTAAATCCAGAAAATCTATTATTGCGTGAGCACTGCGTCATGCTTGCGTCAGCAAGTCAACAGCGCTGACTGGAGTCAAACCTGACGTGTGGGGTCCACACGTCAGTGGCTAATGGTTTACAGGGGTGTGTTTAGCCTAATTACGAGATTAGTTGGCACTAGGCCCACTGTCATTAACTCTAGGGGGTTAACTAAAAGGTGATTAACGCCTAATGATCGTGCCACGTCATCAGCTTATCACCGGCGACACACGGGCACGGCGGCAACGCTCGGGACGCCGGCTCCGGCGGCCATCCATGCGGCAAACAGGCGAACCGGGGGTGCCAGAAACCAACTCGCGGTCGCCCGCATCCACTGGACCCATCCAGGGGGTCGAGGGGTGGCCTGGAGCAGCGCCCGCGAGCTCGGCTTGGCGGGGCCGAAGCTCGGGATTGACGGCAACGGCGCTGTGGGGCACCGTGGGTCAAGTCGGGGTGTGCGTTGGCTTCCTGGAAGCGTCCTGAGCACGTGTGCATGCTCAGACGTGAGCCTCAGCAACTGTGGCGACGACGGCGACATGGCCGGCGGCGAGGAACTTCGGCCAGGGTGGCCCGATGGCCAAAGGGCGTGTGCAGTCAGGGGAGAAAGGGGAGAACGATGTGGGGCTCATTGATAACTCATAGAGATGCTCAGACTGCTTGGGGACGTCCTGGCTATGGCGAATCGACGAGGGCGGTGGTCGGATGCAGAGGACGAGGACGACGGCGGTCGGTGTTGCAGCGCATCCGGTGAGGCGTGGATCAGCGGAGAGCATAGCGCGAGGATACGGAGCTCGACGACGGGATGGGTAGGCGAGGCGGTGGTTGTGGCTGCGCGGGCAGCGAGCGGCGGCGACGGTAGCGCTCGGGCGCGCGCGAGAGAGAGAGAGAGATCTAGGGAAGAGGGTGAGAGCGAGGGAGAGTGAGAGAGAGAGGCAGGGAGGTGAGTGGCGTCATCCAAGGGGGTCGGGGAGGGGCCAACCAAGCAGGAGGTGGCGTGCACGTGTGCGCACACGGCGGGCATACGCCCTCCTGCCCACTGGCGGGAGGTTGAAGACAGTGGAGAGGCCTGGTAGGCTCGGGCAGCAGGAGTTGGGCCAGGTGGGCTGCATTGTGCAAGGCCGGCTGATGGGCTGCCAGGTACGTCCAGGTAAGTTATCCCCTTTCCTTTTATTTCTGTTTTCTATTTTCTGCTTCTATTTTGAATTTGGTTTGCTGACCAAATTATTTTTGCAGCTTCTGGAAATATTTGTGGATGCAAATTGGTTTATCCCAGAGCTCCACAAAAGTCTCAGAATTATTAGAGCAACAAAATATTTATAGGATTTATTTGCTCCAACTCAAATACATTAGTAAATTAAATCAAAGCCCAAATAATACCTAAAAATGTTCAATATTTTTGGTTTAGATCAGAACCCTTGCCAAAATTATCAAACATTAATGAAGGAATTTTTGGGTTCACTGAAAATATTTTTAGGTTGAACCTGTTTGATTTGACTTGGTGCTAGGGTTTGAATCATCCCCATTTTCAAAGTTTCACAAAATTTAAACATGATGCAACACAACAATGGATAGCCTAGGTCATAACAGACTAGGGATGTGACACCTTTGTTGTTGTATGTGTCTGCCAATAGCCGAGCTGTTAGCGTAGCCATTGTAGTGGAAAGAAAGGAATCAGGCAAGGAGTATCCGGTTCAGTGGCCAGTTTATTACATCAGCGAGGTGCTCATTGAATCCAAGCAGAGGTATCCACATTGGCAGAAGCTTGTATCCGGGGTGTTCATGGCTAGTTGCAAGCTCAAGCAATATTTTATGGGTCATCCTATCACTATGGTTAGTTCTGCTCCTTTAGGGGATATTATTCAGAACAGAGAAGCCACAGGTCGGGTAGCCAAGTGGGCCATTGAACTTGGACCCCATGGTTTGAAGTATATGCCTCACACAGCCATCAAGTCTCAAGCGCTTGTGGATTTTATAAATGATTGGATAGAGTTGCAGATGCCTGAGGAGAAGCCAGATATCACATATTGGACTATTCACTTCGATGGATCCAGACAGTTGGAGGGCTCGGGGGCTGGAGTTGTCTTAGCTTCCCCACGAGGTGATAAATTTTGGTATGTTCTAAGGTTGATGTTCCCTTGTACTAACAATGCAGCTGAGTATGAGGCCTTGCTCCATGGTCTTTGGATGGCTAAGCAGATGAACTTAAGCCGGGTGAGGTGTTTTGGCGACTCAGATTTGGTAGGTCAGCAAGTTTCTGGCACTTGGAATTCTAAAGACCCACTAATGGCGGCTTATCGCTGAGAGGTTGATGCTATTGCTGGTCACTTCAAAGGTTATCAAGTTGAACATATTGATCGCGGGAAGAATGAGGCGGCTGATGGTTTGAGCCGGTTAGGGTCCCAGCGTAAGCCGGTGCCACCAAACACTTTCCTAGATATTCTGCATAACTCTTCAGTCAAATTGCCTATAGAGGAAGATCTTTCTATTCCTGACCCAGAGGCACAGCTGGTGGCGGCTCTTCATGCTATCCCTGATAGGACAGTTCCATATTTGCCGTATATGACCCGGGGCGAGTTACCTGAGGATGAAACCTTGGCCAGGCAGATAACCCGGCGGTCTAAGTCAATGACTATTCTCAATGGAGAGTTGCATCATCGCAGTGTCGCAGGGGCGTTTCAACATTTTCTCCTGAACAAGGCTATGAGATTATGTGAGAGATTCATGAAGGATATTGTGGTCATCATGCCGGTTTCAGTCTCTCGTAGCCAAGGCTTTCCGTCATGGGCTTTATTGACTGACGGCTCATGCTAATGCTGAGGATTTAGTCAGTAAATGTGATGGTTGTTTGAAGTTCTCACGACGAGGTCATGTGCCGGCTCAAGAATTGAGGATGATTCCAATTGCTTGGCCGTTTGTAGCCTGGGGCCTTGATATGGTTGGGCCTTTCGAAAGGACTAAGGATAAAAAGACCCATCTTTTGGTGACAGTTGAGAAATTCACAAAGTGGGTTGAGGCAGAGCCGATTAGTAAGTGTGATGCGGCGACGGCGGTTGGCGGTTCAATTCATCAAAAAGGTGATTTTCCGTTTTGGCTTTCCCCGCAGCATTATAACTGATAATGGTACTAATCTGTCCAAGGGTGCTACGAAAGAGTTTTGTCAATGAGAACATATTCGACTTGATGTATCCTCAGTGGCCCACCCTCAATCCAACGGTCAAGCTGAGAGGGCCTATCAAGAAATCTTGAAAGGCATCAAGCCCCGGCTTATGGTCCCTTTGTAGAGGATGCCGGGTTGTTGGGTGGAGGAGTTACCTTCAGTGTTATGGAGTATCAATACTACCCCCAACAGATCGACGGGTTACACGCCTTTCTTCATGGTTTACAGAGCAGTGGCGGTTCTCCCTAGTGACATCCGTCATGACTCGCCCCGTGTGGCGGCTTATGTGGAAGCTGATAATGAAAAAGCACGTCACGATGCTATTGACCTGTTAGATGAGGAGTGTGACCTTGTGGCGGCTCGTTCGGCGTTTACCAGCAAGATCAACGCCGTTATCACAGCTGCCAGGTTAGAACCAGGACCTTTCAAGAGGGTGACTTGGTGCTCCGGATTATCCAGGATCAAACTAATATGCACAAGCTATCCCCACCTTTGGAAGGGCTCTTCATGGTCAGCAAAAATCTGAACAACGGGTCCTACTATCTTATCGATGTTCGAGACCACAAGGCCTCACGCACGTTGGAGGAGGAGGCCCGCTGGCCATGGAATATTGCTCATCTTCGGCCTTACTACACATAAGCCACCGTCTCTTGTGATGTACATATTTTGACAATGTTTATATTATGATGAATATAATAAAGCCGGCATGCCTGATAATTCAGGGCCTCTATCGTTTCCTTTTTAAGAATATGAGTCTTTTATATAACTTTATAAGAGCATAGCTTTGATTACTTCGGTAATCCGGCTATCACGCCCATATAATAAGAGCATAGCTCTGATTACTTTGGTAATCCGGCTATCACTCCCATATCATAAGAGTATAGCTCTGATTACTTCGGGAATCTGGCTATCACGCCCATATCATAAGAGCATAGCTCTGATTACTTCGGTAATCCGGCAATCACGCCCATATCATAAGAGCATAGCTTTGATTACTTCAGTAATCCGGCTATCAAGCCCATATTCTAAGAGCATAGCTCTGATTACCTTGGTAATCTGGCTACCAATCCAACATTATACGAGCATAGCTCTGATTACTTTTGTAATCTGGCTGTCAAGCCAACATTCTAACTTCCTATGAGCATAGCTCTGACCTTCTTGGATGTTTAATGCCCGGGTTACAGGGACCAAAGAGAGTCTGTGACAAAGCACAGCTCAAATATAAGTACCCGACCTTGACGGTTCAAAATATATCCCTTGGGGGCTCCTTGATTCACAGAGCATAGCTTTTATAACCCCTGCTCGGTTTGAACCGCCGGGTATATGATGAGCCAGCGGTATGACCAAAAATATCACAGCATACTATGGGATGATATGATTTCTAGCACACAATCTTTTTTGACAAAAGGATAAACCCTCTTCCAAGTTCTAGAAGCAGGCATAAAACATGCACGATGGCATGGCAGATCATGGTTTTCACTAAACTATTACATGACTCAGCGAGTCCAAATGATTAAGTGTTTCAGAAGATCAAATATGAAATATGAACCACCAAGCGGATCAATTTTCTTGGCCTTGATGGCTTGAAGCTTCTGGATCATCCCTCGCTGGTTCTTCATCCTCCTCCGTCGTCTGGAAGTTTGGTGATGACTAGTCAATGCCACACAATGCTTGGAATTCATCTTCGTCGTCTATAAGTTCAGACGGATCAACTTCAGGGGCGAAAGTATGCTTACGGATTGGAGGGATTAGATCCATCACTTTGTAAGCCGGTGTGGGCATCTTCTGATTCTCCAAATTATTGCCGCTTGGTATTTTGAAAGATCCGTTTCATCAGCCAACAGACTGGCTAGTGGACGTATCTCCTTCACGCAGGCAGCGGTCTTTCTTATCAAAGGGAGTGCCATCTTCTTTAAAGCTTGGACACCAAGTGGCTAGCTCGGCCTGGTCTAGCTCCGCTTTCCATGCCTTGGCCCGGCTCAAAGCCGTCACAGCACCGGCTCTTGCAGCCGACCGCTTTATCTCTTCAATCCTGGCGGGTAGAACGGAAAGTTTTTTCAAAACGTCAGTCAGAAGAGTAGGCGCTTGATTGTTTGGGGAGATAGTGGCCAGCATGCGCTGGGTTCCAGTATATAGCTGTTCAACAAGCGTGTATACGGCTTTGAGCTTCACAATCATCACTTGACCAAGGTTACTACTCCTAGAACCTGTATAACAATTGAGGATCGATCAGAATCGGTTTGCAACATGAAATATAAGATTCGGTTATGATACTGGCAATGTTACTTACCAAAGATAGCAGAGACCATCTGGGATATATGGCGGTTTAAGCCGGTTAGTTCGGTGGTCATCTCTTGGAGAGAAGCTTCAGCTTTTTCTACCCGCTGTATAAGAGCGGTTCTCTCTTCAGCCCAGGCGGTTCTTTCAGTGTTGAAACTGATCTTCAGCTTTTCTGTTTCATCCAGGCTAAATTTGAATTTTGAGTCGGCCTTCCGGGTCTCAAATTCTTGATGTTCCAGTCGGGTTTTCACATCGGCCAATTGCAATTGAAGTTGAGCAGTGGCGTCCAGTATATGAACAGATTTGAATACATATTCACATTCGGGTCACAAGAATAAAAGTCCCAAGCCTTTTGCAAGCAACAACGCTTGGCACTTGGGGGCTAATGGGTGCAGAAAAATTCTTTATAAAACGGTACATCTGAATAAGTCCCAAGTCCTTTCCAAGCAATAGCACTTGGCACTTGGGGGCTAATGCATATTGTTCGCGTTTCACTACAATTCTATGATGACCCGGCTATGCTAAAAATTACCATAGCCGGTTAATGGGGGCTACACAAGTGAGTTTTTGATTTATGAACAATGATGAGCAGTCCCGGTTCATTCATACTGATTAAACTGGCCTTTCGGGGTAACAGCCGCAAGTTAATCAATAATAAGTTGAAGACCCGGTATAACCCTGACAGTGAAAGCCGGCCCTTGCAGGATTCTACCAAGGATGTTCATATTATTCATTGCTATTCTAATTCTACAGCATATTCAATTCAATTATATACAATAGACTTGGGGGCTGACGGGGTATGCATAACTTATAAAGCAGAAGTTCATACCTCATATTTCTGATGCATTTGTTTCACCATGTCAATTTCAAGATCGCGGCTAGTGTGTACTTGGTTGAGATAACCAGAGAGTACTTCGTTGATGCTCAATTGAGAATAGTTGGTGATGTCAAACCTCACTTTTTGCTTTTCGGTGAGTTCCTCTTTGGCAGAGTGCTTGGCCAAGATAGTAGGATTTCCTGGTTCTCGAAAGCTGGTGCCAGTGATCATAACATCTTCAACATGTGTTTCCGGCAGTTTAAATGGGCTTGTCGGCTCAGTATTCAAAGGGTCGACGGTTATATGATCAGTGGAGAGATCAGGAGTTTCTAGTGGCAGATCATTGACAGGTTCGTCTGGGTGTTGCACAGAAGCCTTAAACACCGTATTCTGTTGCTCCGGTTCAGGGACTTTTGGGTCTTCAACCAGCTTGACAACCTTTGCCTTCTTACTAGGCTTCGCCTTTCCACTTCAAGGATTGTGGGAGGTTAGTACAAATATAAAAGTACAAACCAGTAGGAAATAAAATTGTTACCCAGGGGCAGTCTTGAAAGCCGGCAGATGGGTCTGTGATGAGTCGCCAGACGAGGAACGAGAAGTCCCCTGATAGTTTGAATTGGAAGAATTAAGTGGCTGACGAATAAGACCCGCCAGAGGATAAAAAGAGTTTAAATTTGGAGGGACCTCATTTTTTACGTTTTCGTGGCACTTGAGTATTTGGTAAGTCGGAGGATAATTCTCCACATCCGCTAGTCCGAGTTTGTCGCCGGTTCTCATGCTGCTGTTGCTTCAAAAGAAAGTGGGGATCCAAATAAGCTAACGGGTGAGAAAAGCTTACTTTCTGGGTTACTCATCGAATTTTCTGTCTTGGCAAAGGCTCTGAGTCGGAGGAAATAATAGTTACCTCTTCATCGCCCACTTGACTGGCCCCCGTGTCATCCTAATGATAATCAATGTCAATAAGATACTTGTAAAGGAGCCAAGGGAGTCAAGAGCTACCTCCAACTCAGTATTGTCGTCCAGTTCAAACAGCTCGGAAATGCTTGATTTCTTCTTATTTTTCTTGGCGGCTTTTGCTTTGGCACTGGCCTTCTTGGCAGCTTCGTGATCATATTTCTTTTTCCAAAAAGCGGATCCAGCCTGTGAAGATTATCAAGGCTAAGTCAATAGAACATGCGAATAATAAGGTAAAATGAATGATTTGGAGACTCACGGCTGGTGGCGGGTTAAGTGTGCAGAAAGGGTTTAATTCGACTCTGCTGCAGCTTTCCACGCTCTCGTTGAGAACGGTCTTTGTCATCTCATTGATTGCGTGTAACACCCCGCATGTAACTTGCCATATTTGTAACTCCGACTCTTGCCATTTCCGGCTATGTGTTATGTTTTTCCCTCCGTTGTCGGGTTTTGTTTTGCGTTTTGTATTTTGTCATGTCATGCATTTTCATATCATGTCATCATGTGCATTGCATTCGCATACGTGTTCGTCTCTTGCATCCGAGCATTTTCCCCGTTGTCCGTTTTCCAATCCGGCGCTCCTATCTCCTCCGGTGCACCCCTCTAGTTTTCTTTCGTGTGCGTGTGTCAAACTTTCTCGGAATGGACCGAGGCTTGTCAAGTGGTCTTATTATACCACCCGGAGACTACCGGTCAAGTTTCGTTCCATTCGGAGGTCGTTTGGTACTCCAACGGTTAACCGGGCCTCCGCAATGTCCATTTGAGTATCCAGCAAAAACCCCCTCCAAAACCAGCCCAAAGCCCACCAAACTCTCTTCCATGCTCTAGGTCGTTCGATCACGATCGTGTGGGCGAAAACTGCACCTCATTTGGAGTCTCCTAGCTCCCTCTACCTATTTATAAGTGGGCATCCCGAAAAACGGAATCGCAGTCTAACACTAGCAAAATTCCCTCGCGCCGCCGGACAGCGTCCGCCCGCGCCGGACACGTCCACCCGCGCCGGCGGACGAATCGCCCGTCGCCACGTCAGCGTCCGCCGCCGCCGTTCCCCGCCGGCCCGCGGGCCCGACCCCGGCCCCCGCGGCCCACGCCCGCCGCCGCACGCCTGCCCCGCCGCCGGGCGCCGCCTCCGCGCCGGCCGGCCCACCGCCGCCGCCATCGCCACCGGCCGCCGCCGCCACGAGCTCCCCTGCCGGCCCCGCGCGCTCGCCGCCCGCCGCCGGCCACCTCCCCCGCCGGCGCAGCCCCGCCGGCCTCGTCCCTCCGCCCGAGCCCGCCAGCCTCTCCTCTCCTCCCGTCGGCGAGTCCACTGCCCGAGCCGGCGAGCTCCTGTAGCGAGGCTTCGATCCAGATCTGGTTCTCTCTCTCTCTGCCCCGTTGACTTTCTCGCTCTAATATTTTTCTAAGTCCTGTTAATTTTTCAGCATATGCACTTGTTCCCGATGCGATAACTTTGTGCATGTAGCTCCGATTCACGCGTATAATATGTCAAATTGTTCGCCTCGTGATGCTCTTCATTTTGTTAAATTGCACCATTTTATTCGAGGTCATCTTGATGCCCAAATCTTCGTTGGAAGAGGGCTAGTTGCTGTTAATCTCTGGTTCCTATCAGAACTTGGAGATTTGTCATTTTTGTATCATTTATTCTGTGCATCTTTTGAGCATGAGCTCTACATGTATCTTGAAGTATGCCATGCCCTCTTTCCAGTGGTATAGTCCATGTATTTTTTGATCTTTGTGGTGACTAGCACAAGCATGCAAAGTAGGCCCCGTAATATTTCTGATTTCAGGGACTTGGTGATTTCTCTAAGTCCTAGTCTGCTGTAATTTTGTTGCCATGTAAACTTGATGCTACAGAGAGATCCATGCATATTTTGGAGATGTTCAGTAAGTATGTTTTGTAGCTATAGTTGTAGTTGATCCATTCCTGCAATTGATTGCAATTTTAGAGTAACATAGCATGACTCAGTCGTGCTCTACTTTTGCTATAAAATATTTCTGGCAGATTCTTAACATGAGATGCATTTTTGCCAAGCTTATTGTAGTTGAACCATACGTGCTATGCAATTGTTCTTGCAATGGATAGCTTCATAAACATGCCATCTTGCTTTAGGTATGCTTGGGTTGTCATGCGTTTCTCTGTAGTGAGTGCATCAAGCTCACAAAGAGGCCTACATATTAATATTTCTGCCATGCTCTGTTTTCTGCCAAGTCTGAAACCTGATAACGGAACTTGCTATGTTCACATGCTTGCCATCATATCTTCTGGTCCTTTTTGGCTTATCATCAGTAAGGGACTTTTGTGATATGAATTTAGTAGAACACTGCTATGCCTTGGCTTGCTATGTTATGTTCCTGTAGCATGTTGATTTCGTGCTCTGAACATTGCTACCTGATGCTGTTTTCTGCCATGTCCAGTAATTTCACTAAGTCTGTGAACCTGTAATCTTTTGCACTTTTTCCATGCTTGTTTGAGCTTGATATGTTGTGAACTAGCCGTAGCTCAGTGTTCATCTTTTGTCAAGCATCTCCTGTAGATTACTGCCATATGCTTTTTTGCTATGTTGGGGTGCTGTAGCTTTGTTGCTTGTTGCATTTTAAGTGCTATCTTGCTGTTTATCGCAGATTAGTGTCATTCTTGTTTTGCTTGTCATTTGCAAACCGTGCATCCGATTCCGGTGATCTTTATATCGATTTCGACCGAAATCATCTCATCTTTCCAGTGGCATGCTTGGTTTGCCAAGTTACTACCATGTTCATCATTTTCCTTCCGGAGCACGCATTCGCATCGCATATCATATCTTGCATATCATACATGTTTTGCATCATGTTGCTTGCGCATTTCTCGTTGTTGATTGTGGTTCCGTTTGTTTGTGTTCTTGTCTTGGGTAGAGCCGGGAGACGAGTTCGTGAACGAGGAACCTGTCGAGTACGCTTACGAGGATCAAGCTTTCGACAACTCTGAGAATCTTGCAGGCAAGATGACCACCCCTCGAAATCACTTCTATCTTTGCTATGCTAGTTGTTCGCTCTATTGCCATGCTCGCTACCTATCACTTGCTATATCTTGTCTCCTATTTTAGCCATGTCAGCCTCTAACCATCCGCTCCTAGCAAACCGTTGTTTGGCTATGTTACCGCTTTTGCTTAGCCCCTCTTATAGCGTTGCTAGTTGCAGGTGAAGTTGAAGTTTGTTCCATGTCGGAACATGGATATGTTGGGATATCACAATATCTCTTATTTAATTAATGCATCTATATATTTTGGTAAAGGGTGGAAGGCTCGGCCTTATTCCTGGTGATTTGTTCCACTCTTGCCGCCCTAGTTACTGTTATACCGGGATTATGTTCCTTGAGTTTGCGTTCCTTACGCGGTCGGGTGTTTTATGGGACCCCCTTGACAGTTCGCCTTGAATAAAAATCCTCCAGCAAGGCCCAACTTTGGTTTTACTTTTGCCGCCTAAGCCTTTTCCCCCGGGTTTTCGCGAGCCCGAGGGTCATCTTATTTTAACCCCCCCCCGGGCCAGTGCTCCTTCGAGTGTTGGTCCGAACCGAGCAGCCTGCGGGGCCACCTCGGGGAAACTCGAGGTCTGGTTTTTACTCGTAGCTTGACTTATCCGGTGTGCCCTGAGAACGAGATATGTGCAGCTCCTATCGGGATTTGTCGGCACATTCGGGCGGCTTTGCTGGTCTTGTTTTACCATTGTCGAGATGTCTTGTAAACCGGGATTCCGAGACAGATCGGGTCTTTCTGGGAGAAGGTTTATCCTCCGTTGACCGTGAGAGCTTATGATGGGCTAAGTTGGGACACCCCTGCAGGGTATTATCTTTCGAAAGCCGTGCCCGCGGTTATGAGGCAGATGGGAATTTGTTAATGTCCGGTTGTAGATAACTTGTCACTTGACCCAATTAAAATACACCAAGTGCGTGTGTAGCCGTGATGGTCTCTTCTCGGCGGAGTCCGGGAAGTGAACACGGTCTGTGTTATGTTTGACGTAAGTAGGTGTTCAGGACCTCTTCTTGGTCATTGCTAGATGACGTCCGCTCCTTTGCTTCTCTTCTCGCTCTCTTTTGCGCAAGTTAGCCACCATATATGCTTTTGCCGCTGTAGCTCCACCTCTTTGCACCATTCCCCCCTTTAAGCTTAAATAGTCTTGATCTCGCGGGTGTGAGATTGCTCAGTCCCCGTGACTCACAGATACTTCCAACACCAGTTGCAGGTGCCGACGATGCCAGTGCAGATGATGGCGTCGATCTCAAGTGGGAGTTCGACGAGGAACGTGGTCGTTACTATGTGTCTTTTCCTGATGATCAGTAGTGGAGCCCAGTTGGGACGATCGAGGATCTAGCATTTGGGGTTGTCTTATTTTCATCTGGATTTTGACCGTAGTCGGTATATATGATTGTATTTTGGATGATGGATGATATTTATTTATGTATTGTGTGAAGTGGCGATTGTAAGCCAACTCTTTATCCCATTCTTGTTCATTACATGGGATTGTGTGAAGATGACCCTTCTTGCGACAAAACCACTATGCGGTTATGCCTCTAAGTCGTGCCTCGACACGTGGGAGATATAGCCGCATCGTGGGCGTTACATTGCGTTATCAGTTAAATGCATGGAGCAGTAGCACACTGGATCTTTTGTATCACCCGTATAAGCACACATTAAGCCGGGCCAACGGCACAAGGGTATGATCCGCCAAGCTACCCAGCACCGAACCAATTCAATACTGGTTAACCCATTTCCCACCAGGGCCTTGACCTTTGAAAAGGTAGGTGCAAGTTTTGCGCGTTCAGCAGTGGTAAGCCGCTCAGGAAGATGATGTTCCGGGTTGAGCCGTTGGAGGCGATAACCCGGCAGTGGATTCTCATCACCCCGAGAAGTGTCTTTACAGTACAACCATGTTTGGTTCCAATCTTTGGCGTGACTTGGCAGGTGAGCATAGGGGAAGATAACATCTCTTCTCCATTGAATTGAGACCCCGCCATGTTCTAAGCTGGGTCCATCAGTAAACTCGTTCTGCCGGTTTATATAAAAATATTCCCTGAAAAGTTCAACACTGGGCTCCTCTTGAAGGTATACTTCGCAGAATACTTGAAAATTGCACATATTTGACATGGAATTGGGTCCAATATCTTGAGGATGAACTTGTAAGAAATGCAGTACATCCCAAAAAATTTGGATCCGGGTGGTGAGAAGCCCCGATTCATGTGATCAGTGAAAACAATGACCTCACCGTCATGCGGCTGAGGTCTTTCTTCGTCTGGTTTGGGAGCACGCCAGTGCATGATACTTTTTGCTGGTAAAAAGCTGATTTTGACAAAGTCCTCGAGCATGTTTTCGGTGACAATGGAGCAAAACCAATTCCATGAGGTAACTGTCTTCGGCATCGTAAGGGAAGAAGCCTAAAAATAGAGAAATATTGCCGGTTTAAGTTGATTTGTTAAGCCGGAGATGAACATCGCAGCATATATTCACATCGGCGGCTTAAACGGGGCCTAATGTCATATGCCTAGTTATATCTGGTGATATAAGCCGCCATGACGGTACTAGTACTTCAGGTCTATCAAGGGTGAATTCTGCTAAGTATTGGATAAACATGTTTTACAGCTTGGTGTAGTCAATTTTGGATGTGACGCTGTTCGGAAAAGAAAGTAAAATCAAAACCTAGTACCGCAGTGGTTAAGGAGTTAGCATATTGGCAAGATTTCTGCATCTGAGAAGCATATTTGGTGATTAAGAGGAAGCACAGAAACAGATTCCGCATGTTTTAAACACTATCTTCGGATCAAAATAAGGATTAAACAGAGGTATGGTGAAGAACAATGATGAACTGCTAAGAACTTCAGAAAACCCTAATGGAGATCTCAGTGGGGAAGATGAGGTACTTACTGGGTCTGCTGAGCAACAGAGAGGCGCCACATTTCTCTGGTCTTATTCAGGTCGATGCAGTGGCCGGGGTCGAGGAAGTTGACGGGGTCGGCTGCGGCGGCGCTCACATGTGCAGATACGTCATGAGAAAGAGAGAGGTTGAAGACGAGAAGGCAAGGGGGAGAGTGAAGAGGCTGCCTGACCCTATTTATAAGGAAATGGATAACAGGCGGGCGCGAGAATCAAGGAGGCCAAAGAATGATTATATAGCAGCTCGGACGCCTCGATTTTTGGGATGGTTATTAAAGATAAGGATCTATTAATATGTACTGGGCATCGTGCGAAATTAATGCGAGATGACGTCACGGCGATTTGAAAAGATTCTGCAAGCTGACGTCATGGCGGTTTACAAAAAATGTTTACCAAACAAAGAGAGGCAGGATTTTGGACAAGTCAGGTATTGAAGATTGACATGAACAAGTTCAAATCAACCTGGGGCCTAATGTTGGAGATATAACTACTGGGTATGAACCGCCCAGGAGGGGCCGGGTTATACCACTGGCGACTTGTCAATGAAGACGGCGGGTTATAGCAAGCCCATTGGCAGCTCAATACTCAGAGGCAATTTAAGGCCCGAGAGGATAAAGCGCCATATGTATGACTTGTGCTGTAAGGAAGGATTAGTTAGTCACCGAGCCGGACACGTTGTGTATGAGCCGGCCGGGACTCTATAAGCCGCTCGGCGTCAACCTGTGCATATAAAGGGACGACCCGGCGGCGGTTTAGGGACGAGAAACAACAAGTCGAGAACTAGGTCAAGCGTATTCGCTCCCTGGTAATCGAAACCCTAGCAATACCACCTCAAACTAGATTAGGCTTTTACCTTCGCCGCAAGGGGCCGAACCAGTATAAACTCCCTTTGTCCTTTGTCCCGATTAACCCCTTTGAGCTAACCTAGTTGCGATGGCTCCACGGCTTAGTCCTTCCGCTAGGACATCTGCCGTGACAATTCCACGACAGGTTTCACTTGTGAAAATCCTATCGTCACTGATGAGTCATTTGACTCCAACTATAAACTGTTCAAAAACGAGAACGGTGAAGTGTTTGTCAATTTTATTGGAACTAATTGAAAGAATGGGTCACCTATGAAGAAGATATGGGTTCCTAAAAGATGACTTGAGAAGCTTCCCGTGAATGTCATCATGACACCACCAGGGAGGAAGGCAAACCCTAGATCAAAAGCTTCATATGGCCCAAAGGCTTCATACCAACAAAGGACCTCATATGGTCACCCTAACGTCAATGCTTTGCGGGGAAACTATCATCAGCTCATGAATATGAGCATGTTTCTTCGAACCATTATGTTCACAAATCAAAGAATTTTTCTGCTTATTCATTTGAGTACTATTCACCTCCTGCAAAACTATTTTCTAGGGCTTCAAAGCCAAAATTCTCAAATGCTGAACTTAGACTCATTGCTTCTAAACCCCCCCTTCAGATGTGGGTGGTTAAGAAGAATTAACTTCTCTTGCAGGTTTGGGTCTCCAGCCGAAAATCACTGACTTTTGAAGACAATGTTGGGGACCTGAAACATCTTGTTGGGCACAAGATGATAGAGGCGAAGGTGTATCGTCGTTCAGTGAGATGGTGGCTATCGTTTATGGTGGAGTAGACTTTGACGATCCGACTACGAACGTGCGAGGACATCGCGCCTTAGCAATTTATAAACCAACTCCAAGAGGTTATTGACCACGCTGGAGCATGATCAGCCTGACCACGAGGGTCTATTTCCTGCAAGCAAATGAAGAACAAGCAAGAAATTGAAATTGCAATCTGGATATTGTGAATAAAAGATGAAAGCCTTATTGATCAAGTGGGGTTCTGTGACATCTCGGTCTGGTCGTTGAACACAAACGAAGTACGCGAAGTTGTAGCTATGGCGAACTTTTAATCTAAACTAAACCCAAAGTCTAAACGATGCCCTAAGGGTTGTATATATGGAGGAAGAGGGGGGAATTTCTTGGCCCTTAGAGGAGGGGTCCGAAACCAACCCTAACTCTTCTTTCCCCACACATACGGACTCTAAAAACATCCTATAATCAGGTATTTCGAAATTACAAGGGCCAAGCCCAATAATAAGGTGACGCAGCACCTAGAATAGCCTCTCGACGAAATTTATGAGGTGGCATCTTGTATATTTCGTCCAAGGGTTCATGCACTCATTATGGTGGCTTTAAGTCCTGGAATCATGACTTGTAACTCCGTTCTTGTTCCCCTTGCGCATGCCATCATCTCCATGCTTGAACTTGCTCCAAGGTTCATCTTTCTTGTCCAAGCTAGGCCCTTCATTGGTAAGCAATACAAATGTATCCAATTTAGGCAGCATCATATTCTCATGAACATTAGAATCGTTACCAAGAAACGAAAGTACCTGGTAATTCAATTGGCGCGCGCGAGCTCTAGTAATTGGTCCAGTATGTATAGAAGTAGGGGCTGTGCGTGTAACAATGGTATTGATGTCCTCATCATCCTCCCCTTCTTGAAATGAAGTCGTCCTCGACAGAAGCTCATCTTCCTCACCCAAATAAGGCTTCAAATCTGCAATGTTAAAAGTGGGACTAACCCCAAAATCTATAGGCCGCTCAAGTTTATATGCATTATCATTTATTTTCTCTAACACCTTAAAAGGACCATCAGCACGTGGCATTAGCTTTGATTTGTGCAAATTAGGAAATCTATCCTTACGCATATGTAACCAAACAAGATCTCCAGGTGCAAACACAACATGTTTTGTACCTTTATCTCCAGCAAGTTTATATTTAGCATTCATACGCTCGATGTTTTCCTTAGTTGACTCATGCATTTTTAAGAACAATTCAGCACGTCATTTAGCATCAAAATTATCCTTCTCCGAAGATAGAAGAGGCAACAAATCAATAGGTGCATGAGGTAGGAAACCATACACAATTTCAAAAGGGCACATCTTAGTAGTAGAATGCAGAGAATGATTATAAGCAAATTCAATATGATGCAAGCATTCTTCCCAAAAAATTTACTCTCCGTGCGTTGTAGACCTAGTTCTATTAACATTGATCTCACCGTTCATTCTCGACCAAACAGTCGAAAAAGCGGTACTATGTTACATTACTGTTCATATAGCTGACATGCGCACAACATCATTTGTTATCGTCATATCTTACTACACTAGCAACAAGATTATGTACTACTGACGTATGAACCACTCTACATGCCTAGTAGTAGGAGCACTGTGTATGTTCAAGTGGCTACCGTGTTTCGCACTCCTCCGTCGTAAGAGTGGAAACACTTGCTGTAATCATTTTTTTTCTTCAGAAAAAATAGTAGACTCGCTCTACCGTGCGGATCCTCCTCGATGGTCGTCAGGAACTTTGCTACTCACTTTCGCCGACGTGTGGGACAACCATCATCAGGGTCCACCAGCCATGCCCTAAATTACTCCGTAGTAGAGTGCCCAACTGCATGGTAGACTACCCCAATCGAAGCGCCGCAGTAATGCCCAATGAGCCTTCAAATCACAAAACCACCTCCTTTCCAGTAGTAAGTTGGATGGACGAAGCAACCATCATTTCACTCTTCTCTCTCAGCTTCCTCTCTACCCAACCCTCACTTGTCCCTCATCTTGTTCCTCATTTCTTCAAGAAAACCCCAACCTATTTCTGCCATTGTTCTTCTCTCCCAAAGAAGGAAAGGTGAGCGCATCAATGGTGTTGATTCTGGCCAAGGCCTGGTCTTGCAACCTCGAGACTGATCCTATAACTCCCTATCTATTCTTCTTTTGGGTTTGTGATTATGGTTTATTTACTTTTATTTCTATTTGACAGTTTCTTGATGGACGCTGGAGGACCGGCCGAAGTGATGTCTATGGCTCTGACAAAAACCGTCGAGGCTCATGGTACGAAGAAGCGCAAGCACCCCGCCGAGACTACCGCAGACAAGCTCAAAGACATCACCCTGTCAAAGCCCCCCTCTCCGGGATCCCTCATTAAGCAAGTCCAGGTAATATCTGTTCTTGGCGATCTTTTTCTCGATCTTGATCGTGTTTTTTCATCTAACACGCAGTAATAGTACTAGTAGTACAACTTTCTGGGTGATCTTGCATGTGATTTTTGTGTGCCAAATGGCGGTTCTAAATTCCTCTTTTGACCAAAACATGCGAGAGGTTGACACTGATTTCTTATAGATTACTTTCAACTACTTTATGAACATCAATGCTACCTTTGAAGAGGGTATATTTGCATCAGTAACTTGTGTTATGGATATTGCAAGTAATCCCTCTGCTCTCATGCCTTTGAAGACATGTTCTAGTGTCTTTGTTCACTCATTTCTGTGCGTATATGTAGTCATATATGGAGTAAAATATGGAAAATCATCTTATATTTCTGAATGGAGGTAGTAATAAAATATTTGGTTTCTATTTGAATTAGAACCAGGTATGCGGTGGAGATGAAGTTTTCAAAGTCATGCCGTGTGAACTGGAAGACCTGAGGATGAGTTCTACTACTAAACTATCCAGCTGTTGTGTCCTTGTCGCCACATGTCCTGAACTAGTGTTTTCCAGTAGCATTGTTGTCAGGCGTGTTCTCGAGGCTGTACTTGACCACAACAATTTCCTGGCTGTGCCTTCGATTACGGAGGGTGTGGTTCTTGTAAAGCTTCCCGACAAATCTGATGCGGCCTGTCTACATCGTCATGTTTATGAGTGGAAAGACCACTATGTTAGGTTCTCCAAGGTTCAGGAGATGGTGATGGTGCCAGTAGACATCTCTCACGAAGTCCATGGCCTAGTAAGTTATGCGGGGTTCATCCCATAGGTCGGTGGCAAGAAATAGTCTGCAGAGTATAATTAGTGCAATTTTGCTTGTCTGTAGTAAGTACTATTGTTCAGTACTTGATTTGTGTTTGTGAACCCTGTATTGTTTAGTACTGCCGCTTTTGGTGTGTGGTGAGTCCTGAGAACAGTCTATGTTAATGTCTGTCCACTCAATTTAGTTTGTATATTTTGAAGTATCCAGATCATCTTTTTTGTCAGGACAGTTTATCAATTATGGTTACACTCCAATATCTGTATGGATTGCAGGGTTTATCGCACCCACAGGAATTTCCAGTCCCATGGATGTTCGGTCCATACGATTTGTCACGACCTTTGGACTGTCCTGCTTGTGTGAGTAGGCGGGGGCCCTACATGCCACGCGTAGTTGGACGACCAATCTTTTGTTTAGTACTTGAACATAGTGATTTCCTGGTAAGGATTCACTCGTGTAACATCAAGTAAATCTTATTGTTTACTGTCAAATCTTATTGATTTAATTTCATGTTTTCTTTCTTTTGCTGCAATTTTACGACGCAGGTTTTGCCATATGACATTCATCACAGAATAAACCGTTTGGTTTTCTCTACGATGGATATTTTTGCAGGTTTCACTTCTTATGACGTGTCAGTAATGAAGGAATTGTCCATCAGTTATATTACTGGAAAAAATAGGATCAGTCTGTTGTCTGAGTACAAGCTGAATCTCTATGATGAACTGCAGTTTGGTTTAACAAACAAGCCACAATTAGTCCTTCTCGCGTTTAAAAGAAATGAAGAAAAGGACTGGATCACGGTCAAGTTAGAAAGCTGATCATAGCAGATCAGACACGATCGTCACTGTCTCGCACATCGGTACCACCTTCAGCAATGGATCAAGCACCGGTAGTTGCTCTTGCACTGGCAGCGGCAGCAACTCAGTCTGATCCAGCTGAGGATTGGGCACCGACCGCGTCAGTGGATCAGGCTGATCTACCGGAGGATCGGGCATTGACAGCGGCACCAGCTCCGACACCGGCACCAGCTCTACAAGGAGCACCATCTCCGGCAGCAGCGGCAGCACTACCAGTCGCACCGGCACGGGCACCAACAACGGCTTCGGCACCTGCACCAACACTTGTACATGAATCTGCTCCAGCCCGTGCAGCGGCAACGGAACAATCAGTTGCACCGGCAACAGACTGGGCTGCAGTTCGCACTTCATATACCAAAGTCCTTACAAAAACCGACATGTCCACCTTCTTGGTAAGCATTGGCCGCCCAAGTGCTTCGTTCTTTTTTCTTTCCATGTTGTTTCACATGATTCACTGTATTGATCTAGCTGTTTGTGTATGTCTTCTTGTTTGCAAACAGAGAATTCCTAGAGCAACGAGTGAGTCGTTCAACAATCCGGGCGATCGTGGCCAAGTTTCTCTTACCATGCGCAACCTTGGTGTGAATGAACCCGCTCAATATACCGTAAGTACAAAGGATGGTCGCATGATGATTGATGCTAAAGGATGGTCAAGGTTCAAATCTAAATCATATATTGCGGTAGGGGATGATGTCCAAATCGAACTTTCTCGGCAAGGAGAGCTGGTCCAAATCAACTTTGAAATTCTTCAGTAGCAGCACACAACTTCCGAACTGATCTATCCTCCGAGAGATTTTGATGTAATACTCTGGCATTGTGAAACAAGTGTCCTGTGTGTATAAGTAGTACGACAGTATCGTTGATAGAATTGCAACTCTGATTGCTTGTTAGGAACTGTCGTTTTATTTCATTCCAACAGCTGTCGCGCTTTATTCAATTTTGTGTATTCGCCTTGCGACAGCATCTAAAACCAGCGCCGTACCGACCGCTTGCAATGTGAAACGCGCTGAGGTAGAACACATGGCCCCCCAAACATGCAGGCCCACTGCCCTGTGGCCCAAAGTCCAGAACCATGAGCCTGTCTGAGTATTTCTCAGCTGAACCCCCATAATGCCCGTGCATTGCACGTAACATCAAGATGCACTTGTATGAGTATTTTATCTTCTGAGAGAAAAGGATGAACGAGGGAAGGCCTTATTTGCAAATGTGGAGAGGTGTGTGGGTACCTTTTTGCAAAATTGCCATAGTTTCCTTCCTAACCGTCAGATATAAATCGGACGGCCTATATTGCAGGATGGCAGGCACACCATCATCACCAACTCGTCTATACCGTTTTTAAAAAGCTCTGTTTTTTATAATTATCTATGTTATATATATTCCCCTTGATTTTTCTTATGTATAAAGTTGTGATATAAAAGATCTTTATATTTCTTTACATAGGGAGTATCTCTCTCTCAAAAATATATTTTTGTGTAACTAGTTACTCCTGCCTTTCTACTTCCTTTCGCTGATATGTGCGGCATTCGACAATGGGGTCCACGTGCCATATGCACCAAATTAGAGTGCACAACTGCACAGTAGACACACCCCGGTCGTAGCGCTGCAGTAATGCCCAATGAGCCGTCAAATCACAAAAAAAACCCACCTTTCCAGCTTTAGCAGTAAGCTGGACGGACGAAGCAGCAATATTTCACTGGGCCTGAATCCCCTTCTCCCTTGTCTGCTTGTTCAGAGAAAACCCCCGCTCGGCGATTGCATAGGGTTTTCTCACGGAGAACTTGGTACGAGTTCTTCATCCATCCCCGATAAATCCAAGTTCCTTGGTCGCGGGTACTCCAAGGATGGCAGTCGCCGCCGTTGATGCATTTTTCTTCCTACTGAATCTAGTGTGTTTCATTTGCAGTGCCCAAAGTGCGAGGACCCTACAGGTTTCTGCGCCCTCTGCGAGATGCCACACTTGTTCCTTCTCATCCTAACACAGGATTTTAAAACGCGCACAGTATGTTCCTAGAATCCTCTTTTCTATCCGGGGGGTGGGGTTTTTTGAACATGCTGTCGAGTAATTTGGAAATTTGGATTGCTATATTTGGATAAAAGGTACTAGAACCATGGTCAACACTGTCGTGAAGGAGGAAATTATTTCTAGATTTGGATATAGGGAATACATTGTGTTCTCATATTATTTTTCCTGCAGTGCATTCCTTGCTCTGCCAGAACAGATGTACTAAAGATGCTTGGCCTTGCCATAACTGAATACACCAGTTTAATGGTCACGGTGAAGACAAGCCATGGATATAAGTTTCGAGCTGGGTTCATGAACCAAGAAGATCGCTGCTTTTTTATGGCCAAACTTGGATAAACTTTCTCAAGTGTTACGGACTAAAAGTTGGCGCACGAATGTTGATGGAAATAGCAGAACGTGGTCTCATCTTCACTGCGATCTTCCACCCCGACGTCGTTCCAATTGTTCATCCATGTTAGTTTTGTATCTGGTTCTTGCTTCTTGCCTCGATTACTTCTTAATCCACCTATTCTGTCTAACTAATCACGATTTAACTTTAGAAGTAGCAACGAATCTCTCACGAAGATGCTACTTCTAACTAATATTTTCTTATAATTGGTGGCACGTGTAGGTTTTTTCAGAGTTAAGCAGGCTACTCGTTGTTATTCTATAAGAACTCGGCTGTTACTCATGGCATTGAAGTTGACTTGGAGGACATCCACAAGTTCCTACACTTTATTGATCGTCTTGAGGTCCTTGTGGGGCGTTTCAATGGTGGAAGGCCACGTGGGATATGTGTGCCACTGCTGCACTCGTTGAAAAAGTCCAACTGTGTTGAGAAACTTATGGTACGAACTGTTTTTTGTTATATATGTTGTTCATAAACTGTTGCTTATGCACAGTTTTACAGCTGTGATCTTGAAACAGGAACTGCCCAGGTCTATTGTTCCTATACAGATGCCTGACCATGGTCGGGTCAGACTTGCGCTTGGTCATAACATGATGTTTATGTCGACCTACTCCATTCCCCTTGGAGGTGAAAAGATACTTATTCATGGGTGGTCTCAAATAATGAAGGCCCGTCCATCATGGAGAATAAGATAGAAGATCATGTTCCTGCTTTTCCATGGCACTAAAGCGAATATCCTGTTTATTGACCACATTGCGAGATGAAGCCGCTTTCAGAAGGTTGTGGATGCCCGAGGTGGCGCCTGGGCCTTGTCCTGGGGCTTAGCGGCCTCACCCTTTGGTTAACTGTAGGCAAAGTAGCACTCTTCGAGGCGTGCTTTGTACGGTTGAACCTGTATAAGTACTCATACTGCTTTTAGCTATGGTTGTTAAGTGCCCCTGCTGGTTTCAGTTAAGGTTGTTAAGTACTCCTACTGCTTTTATAGTCTGTCGTGTTTCTTCAGTCATGTCTTCCTCGAGCCGCCAAAACCAAACCATCGCCGCCGGGGCCACCTGCTTCCTCCTCCCACGACTGGCTGCGCCTCAGCGCACGCATCGCCGCCCCACCGTCTCCTAAATCATTAACGCCGACCTCCGAGGCCTTGCCGTCGTCCTCCACGCGCTTTGCTGCGCTTGCTGCGGCGCCGCCCTCTCGCGTTGTCAACATGGTCAACAAACAAGAGGAATCGGTAGAGGACTGTACATGGAGAGGATGACAATAGGGGACCACCATGTCCATGGTCGGACGTAAGGAAGTTCCTCATTTTTGTTATATATATACTCTATTGTTAGCGTATGGAAAACGGAAATGCTTCCAGCTAGTGGTTTCCTGACATCTGGGACCCAAGACATTGTCACCGTATATAGTCAATAGACAAGAGAACAGCATAAGACCGGCTGACACACCTGGGACGTGGCTACTCGAGCAGTATTTTTTTGTTATTGTTGAGACGGAGCAGGGTTTCAACTAGGTTGTGGCCCGTCTAGCCTAGGCTTATATTTTATGTTCACTACATGACCAGCCCAGCTATTGTTTTTGTGAAAATGAGCCCAGTTTATTTTTTTCTGAAGAATACCCAATCTAGGCCTACTTATTTTTCTACGCCCTGATGGGCTGCAACTCTTTCAAGACACCTGCAAATCTTGAAAGTAATATGAAATGGGCTGTAAATATAAAAAACAGATGACAAATTGGCAATTACTTTATAATTTCTGAATTTTTTCACATTTTCATATTCCAATTTGACTGGGCTTTAACCTAATTCAAATATATATTCAAAGTACTTTAAATATGGCTCGACATTTCGGTATTAAAAATAGTTTGGAACCCACAGAAATATGCAAAATTTTGTTTAAATTTTTAACCTTGGCCAACAAAAAAACAGACTGCAATAAATTGCATAAGAAGTTGCAATGAGCTATATATAAATTATTAAAAAAAATAGGGAATGGTCTGACTTGTGGGCCTATTAAGTTGACGCGTATGCAAGATTTTTTTACTTATTATATACGACAACAAACGATTCTAGCAGACGTAACCGTTGGATGTCAATCCAACGGCCGTCATGTTTCTTCAATCTCTGATTTTCTTGCTCCAGCCACCAAATCCATCGTCGGCGGGACCGCCTGCTCTCGCCTCCCGTGGCCGACTGTGCTGCCGCGCAGGCCTCACCGCCCCCTACTACTCCCACCACTGTCCAGGTCATCCCTCTGCTCACCCACATCCCTCCACTGCCTTGGCTTCGCCGCCTCCGGGTCATTCCCTTCCTGGGTCTCGTCGTCGTCCATTGCGCTGGTGTTCTAGGCACGGCGTGGTCAACGTTGTCAACAATCGACAACATCGGAAGAGGGACGTACATGGAGAGGCTGACAGTTGGGACCCACATGGTCCATGGCCGTACACAAGCAAGTACCTCCTTATTACACCAAAAAGAATGAATACTCCCGCTGACAGCTCGGACCCACCAGCTATATCTTCGGACACAAGAAAGTGCCTCCTTATTACGCACAAGAAAATGAATACTCCCCCTGCTAGCTGGGACCCACCATAGTGGGAGGCTGACTTGTGGGCCTACTAAGTTGTAACACCCCGAGAATCATGCTACAGTAACTCTCTGAGATTAGGCTAATCATGTTGCTAAACAGGGCTTGATCACAATTGCATCACATTTCTTTTCAAACTCCTAGTTCAAACTTCAATTAAAATCAAAGTGGAAAATAAAAGTTTTCAAAAATTTAAACAAAAATGTTCGGTGGGTGCCAAATAATACACTGGTAATTATGGTGGAGAAAACACATTTTTATAAAATGCCTAAATAATTTTAAATGAAATAAAACAGAAAAGAAAATAAACAAATAAAAAGAAAACAGAAAACAGAACAGACAAAGAAAAAAAAAAGGAGAAGGCCCTCCCCCCCCCCACTGGACCCCTGGCCCAACTGGGCCGACCCCCGGCCCAGCCGGCCTAGCCCATCTCCCACTCCCCCTCGCCCCCTTCCCTGTTCCCCCGACCGGGGTCGGAACAGGGGCCGTACCCGCCGCACCCCCTCGCCGGCGACGGGGAGGATAAGGACGCCAGCCCCCCCGCCTCCTCGGGCCCCTCTCCCACTCACCCCCCGCTCTCCCTCTCGGCCGCTGCGCCTCCCCCGTCAGATCCACCTCCCTCTCCCCTTCGATCCCCACTGCCCGAGCGTGCTCGTCGCCGTTCACCGTCGTTCCCGCGGCCACCGTGCCCCAATCGCCACTTCGCCGTGTCGTACGCCGTCGCCGCCCTCGACTACACCACCTCCACCTCTCCGTTGGAGCTCCGAGCCACTGCAACGGCCTCCCCGAGCTCGTCTTCCCCGCACGGCCGCCGTCAATCGCCGCCCCGTTTCGCCGCCTCGAGCCTCCCCGAGCACGCTGCCGTCCCCCTACAGCCTCGCCGTGAGCCTCTCCCCCTCATCCCCTGTCTTTTCTCTCTCGCGCGCCCCCTAGCTGCTTCCCCACGCGTGCCCGAACGCCGCGCCGCGGAGCTCGCCGCCGGCGAGGCTCCGGTGACCTGTTGGTCACGCGCTCAAGCCCGTTGCACTCCCCACCTCGCGTAGATGTCCCCCAGCCCCTCCGCTTGCTCGATAGCCCGCCGTAGCCTCGTTTCCGTCGGGCACCCGTGCGCGCCGCCGCCTCCGCCGCTCGCCGGCGCCGATTCCGGCCAAGTCCGGCGAAGCCCCGGCCACCCCTGGATGCGGCGCTGCGAGCCCTTTCGAATGGGCCTAGCCCCGCTCCTCCCCGAGCCCCGTAGCGCGATTCCGGCCAACTCCGGCGAGGGGCCGCCGCCGTTTTGGTCGCCGGAGTTGCTCCGGCGCCGGCCGCCGACGTGGCCGGCCTGGGGCCACCCCGGGGCCACTGCCAGTGGGCCCCGTGGGTCCCAGTTGACTGGGTTGACCCAGTCAACTGCTGACTGGGCAGGCCCAGCCACTGACATGCGGGCCCCGTCGCAAAATTAAAAAAAAAAAGAGAAAAAGAGAAATGTTTTATAAATAAAAATAATTAGATTAACTAATCACTCACTGACATATGGGGCCCACCCCTCTAATTAGACTGTTAGTTTAGTTTAAATTAATATTAGCCTAACAGAGGCTGACATGTGGGTCCCACTGGACCCACCTGTCTGGTTTGACTGGTCAGCCGACCTGTTGACCTGCTGACGTCAGCATTGCCTCATGCTGACGTCATAATTCATTTTTGCTTAATTTAAATAATTCCAGAAATTCAAATAAACTTTGAAAATTCATATCTTTTAAACCGTAACTCGGATGAAAATGTTTTCTATATGAAAGTTGCTCAGAACGACGAGACGAATCCGAATACGCAGCCGTTCGTCCACCACACCTCCCTAACCTAACGAACTAGCAACTTTCCCCCTCCGGTCCGTCTGTCCGAAAACGCGAAACATCGGGAATACCTCCCGGATGTTTCCCCCCTTCACCGGTACCACCTACTGTCGCGTTAGGACACACCTCGCACTGTTCATTGTCATGTCATGCATCGTCATGCTTATGATTGCATTGTATTTACTATTTCTTCCCCCCCTCTTCTCTCCGGTAGACTACGAGACCGACACTGCTGCTGCCCAGTTCGACTACGGAGTTGACGACCCCTCCTACTTGCCAGAGCAACCAGGCAAGCCCCCCCCCCCTTGATCACCAGATATCGCCTACTCTTCTCTATTCTGCTTGCATTAGAGTAGTGTAGCATGTTACTGTTTTCCGATATCCTATCCTAATGCATAGCCTATCCTTGCTACTACAGTTGTTACCTTTACATGCAATCCTACATTCTTAGTATAGGATGCTAGATTTCCATCAGTGGCCCTACATTCTTGTCCGTCTGCTGTGCTATACTATCGGGCCATGATCACCTGGGCGGTGATCACGGGTATATACTTATATACTTTATACATGACACATGTGATGACTAAAGTCAGGTCGGCTCGAAGGAGTACCCGCAAGTGGATCTTTGTGGCGGAGCGACAGGGCAGGTTGAGACCACCCAGGTGAGAGGTGGGCCTGGCCCTGGTCGGCGTTCGCAGATACTTAACACGCTTAACGAGATCTGGGTATTTGATCTGAGTCTGGCCATTTGGTCTATACGCACTAACCATCTACGCGGGAGTAGCTATGGGTATCCCGACGTCGTGGTATCAGCCGAAGCTCTTTTGACGTCAGCGACTGAGTGGCGCGCGCCGCATTGGACCGTAAGCTCACGCTTGTATTAAGGGGGCTAGGTCTGCTTCCGGCCGCGTACGCAACGTGCAGGTGTGCATAGGGCGATGGGCCCAGACCCCTGCGCGCATAGGTTTAGACCGGCGTGCTGACCTCTCTGTTGAGCCTAGGTGGGGCTGCGACGTGTTGATCTTACGAGGCCGGGCATGACCCAGAAAAGTGTGTCCGGCCAAATGGGATCGAGCGTGTTGGGTTATGTGGTGCACCCCTGCAGGGAAGTTTATCTATTCGAATAGCCGTGTCCCTCGGTAAAAGGACGACCCGGAGTTGTACCTTGACCTTATGAT
Source organism: Aegilops tauschii subsp. strangulata (assembly GCF_002575655.3). Lineage (NCBI taxonomy): Eukaryota > Viridiplantae > Streptophyta > Magnoliopsida > Poales > Poaceae > Aegilops > Aegilops tauschii. The sequence continues at coordinate 176,922,735 of NC_053039.3, forward strand.
AACTAGAACTGGATACTGAATAAAATACACCCTTCCAAGTGCCAGATACAACCCGGTGATCGCTCTCTAACAGGGCGACGAGGAGGGGATCGCCGGGTAGGATTATGCTATGCGATGCTACTTGGAGGACTTCAATCTACTCTCTTCTACATGCTGCAGGATGGAGATGACCAGAAGCGTAGTCTTCGACAGGACTAGCTATCCCCCTTTTATTCTGGCATTCTGCAGTTCAGTCCACTGATATGGCCCTTTACACATATACCCATGCATTTGTAGTGTAGCTCCTTGCTTGCGAGTACTTTGGATGAGTACTCACGGTTGCTTCTCTCCCTTTTTCCCCTTTCCTATCTTTCTGGTTGTCGCAACCAGATGTTGGAGTCCAGGAGCCAGACGCCACCGTCGACGATGACACCTACGACACTGGAGGTGCCTACTACTACGTGCAGGCCGCTGACGACGACCAGGAGTAGTTAGGAGGATCCCAGGCAGGAGGCCTGCGCCTCGTTCGATCTGTATCCCAGTTTGTGCTAGCCTTCTTAAGGCAAACTTGTTTAACTTATGTCTGTACTCAGATATTGTTGCTTCCGCTGACTCGTCTATGATCGAGCACTTGTATTCGAGCCCTCGAGGCCCCTGGCTTGTATTATATTGCTTGTATGACTTATTTATATTTTAGAGTTGTGTTGTGATATCTACCCGTGAGTCCCTGACCTTGATCGTACACATTTGCGTGCATGATTAGTGTACGGTCAAATCGGGGGCGTCACAAGTTGGTATCAGAGCCGACTGCCTGTAGGAATCCCCTTTCCACACTCCTTGGCCGAAGTCGAGTCTAGACATTACAAAACTTTTACTAACATGGTTGTGTGTCTTACGGGCCCACGTCGCCATTGGGTGGTACTAGGATCTTTTACTCCTCGACCTTTACTCTGGGACTCTAAACTCTCTTCTACTCGGGTTAAACGAATTTACTAACTCTAACACTAGGATCCCGTGACCGCATTCACCCCAAAGTTGGATAAGCCATAGTTGTTTCTTAGAGTAGTATTTTGAACAATTCACACACTGTCATTTGACTCCTTTGAAACGTCTTTGCTTTCAGATGGAACCCACGAGGCAGGTCGTTCGCCACACGACGGCCATTGGTGCCTCGGGATCACCTGCGGTGCTAGCTGAGATGATGACCTATCTGGGTTATCGCTGGCACCCTGAGTACACCGTCTACGAGGAGTACCAGGACTTTAACCAGGAGCAGTACCGTGCCATCGTCCACCTCTACTCTCGGGAGTATGACTCCACTACTCTGCTTCACACCGCACATGGAGTTGGTGTGACCATCGATATGGCTGTCCACGATGCTGCCTATGCTGCTCTGACACGTCTTCGTGGAGAGTATCAGGAGTTGGACACCTCCCCTTTCAGGCACATTGCTATCGCATCTGATGTTGGTGCGGAGGGATACTATACTGCTGCCTACTCCACTATCACCCGAGAGCCCTTCTACCATCAGCACCTGGTTCTGCATGCTGATGGGCTGGATCGAGCTAACCGAGCTCTTCGCCACGGGATGTACACCACCCGTCAGCACCTTCACCGTGCTCTGATGCTGCTGCACCCCTTTGTCCGATCTTGACAGGTACCGCGTACTGTGATCTACCCAGCCAGGACCGTGATGCCCCACGGTGTCGGTTGGCCAGAGGTGGGAGGCTACTCTCCCGCACTTGGCCCTCTTCTGCCACCTGAGCGTCGGGCTCTACACCTGAGTATCCGCGGCCCCCAGTCTGCTGACGTCGAGGGCTATCCGTTGCCTCACTACCAGCTGTCGGGCTACGATTAGCTCCACAGTACCTCTTGGGACTGATGTAGGCTTGCTTGTAGTATTAGTTGCAGTCGCCGCGAGCCTGTGTGCCGCCTATGATGTTTTAGTCTATGTACTGAACTCTATGTACTGAACTCTATGCATGACCCCTTTTGTAAGTTATGCCGACTACTATGTAGTAGCTATCGTGCTCCTTTCATTATGCATGTTTCATCATGAATGATTCTTGTCATTGCAAATTTCTCAATGCTGAACTACCCCTGTTATATATTAGCAGGATGGTTAGACCAGGTGGTCGTGGTCGTGGTGGCGATGCCCCACCACCACCTGAGTACATGGCTGGTATGATCCAACAGTTTGAACTGAACCGCCAATTCATGGAAAATACGATGGCTCAGTTTCCTCGCCCCAATATGAATCAGCAGCCAGCCCAAGTGACTCTTCAAGATTTCATACGCCTCAACCCAACCATCTACCGCAGCTCAACTCAACCTCTGGATGCTGATGACTGGCTCCGTGACATCACCTATGAGATGGAGTCTGCTGATGTAGCCCCTGCCAGCTATGTCACCTTTGCTTCCTTCTTCTTGAAGGGACCCGCAGCTCAATGGTGGGACAGCCACAGGCGTACTCTGCCAGCTGGAACAATCATCACATGGCCAGACTTCCAAGCAGCTTTCCGTGCCCGCTTCATTCCTCAAGGAGTCATGGACCGGAAGAAGCGTGAGTTCCACAACCTCACCCAAGGCAACAAAACTGTCGAAGCTTATCAGCGGGAGTTTCTGGACTTGTCCGGCTATGCTGAAGAAGACATTGCAACTGATGCACGCAGACAGGAGAAGTTCCGTGATGGCCTTCAAGCTGACATCAAGCTCGCACTTCTAGTGCATGACTTTGCTGATTTCGCCACCTTGGTGAACAAGGCCATCAATGTCGAAACTGGTCTGCAGGAATACCAGAGCTCTCACAGGTGCAACCGTGACACGGGCTCATCTTCGGGCTCGCCCGCACAGAAGCGTAAGATATGGATCCCGAACAGCATGTACCGTCCAAATGCATCTGCCCCAAGGCAGACCTATGCTGCACCTTGTCTGCCTCCACCACCATCTAGGCAGTCAAGACTTCCAGCTCCACCATCCCAAGCTCCTGTTCCCACTCCGAATAATGGCTTGTGCTTCAGGTGTGGTCAACCAGGACACCATGCTAGAGAATGCAACCAGAACCAGAATCAACTGGCCCTTCCAGCAACTGGCCGTGGTAACAATCAGCCCCGCAACAACAATGCTAAGTCTTATGGTCGTGCTCATGCCAACCACGTTGATCTCAACGAAGCTCAAGACCAGCCTGCTACTGTGATGGGTACACTCCTCGTAAATTCAGTACCAGCATCCGTTTTATTTGATACAGGTGCATCACATTCATTCATGTCAGAAGATTTTGCATACAAGCACGACGTTAAATGTGAGGAGATGAACACCTCTGTATTGGTCAAAACCCCCGTGGGACAGTGTCAAACCTCCTTGGTTGGCATCGATGTCCCCGTGGAAATCAAAGGGCTGGAATTCTATGACTCTCCCATTATCCTGAAGTCGTCTAACATCGACCTCATTTTGGGTATGGATTGGTTGAAAGCGCATACTGCTTCTATAGATTGCGCCACTAAGACCGTCCATCTACTACACCCTTCAGATGAAATAGTTGCTTACCAAGCTCATCTGGTGCAAAATGTCGAGGCAAGGCTCTATGCATTGAATGCATTGAACGCTGCACCACTCAAGGGCATTGAGAACATTCCCGTCGTGCGTGAATTCCTCGACGTCTTCCCTGAAGAACTTCCAGGGATTCCCCCTGCTAGAGCTGTCGAATTCATCATTGACTTGAAACCAGGCACCACTCCTATAGCCAAGCGACCCTACAAAATGCCGCCGCATGAACTCCTTGAGCTTAAGGAGGAAATCGACAAATCTCTTCGCAAAGGATTCATTCGCCCAAGTTGCTCTCCTTGGGGAGCACCTTCTCTCTTTGTCAAGAAGAAGGATGGGACAAACCGGTTAGTTCAAGACTACCGTCCTATAAACCAAGCTACCATTCAGAATAAGTACCCTCTTCCTCGGATCAATGATCTGTATGATCAACTGGCGGGTTCGTCAGTGTTCTCTAAGCTCGACTTGAGGTTGGGCTACCACCAGATCCGTGTTCGAGAAGAGGATATCCCAAAGACCGCCTTCGTGACTCGCTATGGTTCATACGAGTACACCGTCATGTCTTTCGGTTTAATCAATGCTCCAGCCACCTTCTCTCGTCTGATGAACTATATATTCATGGATTACCTCGACAAGTTCGTCGTGGTTTATCTGGATGATATCCTGGTATTTTCCAAGAACGAAGAAGAACATGCTGAACATCTTCGACTTGTGCTGGAGAAGCTACGAGAGCATCAACTATATGCCAAGTTCTCCAAATGTGAATTCTGGCTACCGGAAGTAACCTATCTTGGGCATGTCATCTCTAAGGATGGTATTGCCGTCAACCCCGAGCGAGTTCAGGCTATTCTTGATTGGACTCCTCCCAAGAACGTTAAGCAAGTCAGAAGTTTTCTCGGTCTCGCCAGCTATTGCCGTCGATTCGTCGAGAACTTCTCTAAGATCGCCAGGCCTCTGACTAACCTGTTGCATAAGGGTGTCAAGTTCCAATGGACAGACAAATGTCAGGAAAGTTTCCAGGCACTCAAAGACAAGTTGACTTCTGCTCCTGTTCTAGCTCCACCTGATACTAAGAAGGACTTTATCATTTACTGCGACGCTTCCCGTCAAGGATTAGGCTGTGTCCTAATGCAAGACCGCAAAGTGATTGCTTATGCCTCTCGGCAATTGCGCCCTCACGAAGAGAACTACCCAGTTCACGACCTCGAACTTGCTGCTGTCATTCATGCGCTGAAGCAGTGGCGACATTACCTTCTCGGTAATCGTTGCGAGATCTTCACTGACCACCAATGTCTGAAGTATCTGTTTACTCAGCCAGATCTGAACCTCCGTCAGCAGATATGGATGGAGCTTGTTGCAGACTTTGACTTGGGTATTTCCTATACGCCAGGCAAGGCTTATGTAATGGCTGATGCCTTGAGCCGCAAGTCTTACTGCAACCACCTCCAGGTTCACAAAGTTCAGCCCTCGCTTGTTGAAGAATTCAGGAAGCTGAACCTCCATATTGTTCCTCCGGGTGCACTCGCTCCCTCTCCTAAGGAGTTTGGCAAGGTGAACCTCCACGTTGTTACCCAGGGTTCCCTCAATACCCTAGTTGCTAAACCAGATCTCGAGGACAGCATCAAAAGGCTATAGAAGTATGACTCTGAAGCCCACAAGATTAAGCGCTACCTCGCAGAAGGAAAGCCCTCATTCTTCACTATTGCTGAAGATGGCACCTTATACTTCAAGGGCCGCCTAGTGGTGCCATGTGCAGAGAAAAACCTGGATATGACACAGGAAGTTATGAAAGAAGCTCATGATACACCTCTGTGTATCCATCCTGGTAGTACAAAGATGTACCAAGACATCCGTCAGAGATTCTGGTGGTCTAATATGAAGCAAGCCATTGCTCGTTATGTTGCTGAGTGTGACGTTTGCCGTCGTATCAAAGCAGAACATCAAAGGCCTGCTGGAACTCTGCAACCTATCTCTATTCCTGAATGGAAATGGGACCATGTTGAGATGGACTTCGTCACTGGATTTCCAAAATCACAGAAAGGTAATGATGCTATTCTTGTCGTCATTGACCGACTTTCCAAAGTTGCACATTTTCTGGCAGTCAAAGAAACGATCACTGCTAGCCAGTTGGCAACGCTCTATATGTCCAGGATTGTTTCACTCCACGGTATTCCATTGGTTATCAGTTCAGACCGTGGCAGCTTATTCACTTCAAGATTCTGGGCAAGTTTCCAAGAAGCTATGGGAACTCATCTGTCATTCAGTACTGCGTTTCATCCTCAATCGCAAGGACAAGTTGAACGCGTCAACCAAGTTCTCGAAGACATGCTACGAGCTTGCGTTATTTCCTTCGGCAAGAAATGGGAGGAATCTCTCCCGTATGCTGAGTTCTCTTATAATAATAGCTATCAAGCTAGTCTGAAGATGGCCCCCTTCGAAGTGTTATATGGACGAAAGTGTCGAACCCCTCTGAACTGGTCAGAAACTGGGGAACGTCCACTCTTCGGCCCGGATATTATCCAAGATGCCGAAGAACAAGTCCGCATTATTCGCGAGAATCTCAAGACTGCTCAGTCACGTCAGAAGAGTCAGTATGACCGTCATCATAAAGACATGGTCTATCAACCTGGCGAAAAGGCTTATCTTCGAGTCACACCTATGAAGGGTGCTCACCGCTTCGGGATCAAGGGCAAACTAGCTCCTCGCTATATTGGCCCATTCACTATTCTCGAAAGGCGTGGAAAAATGGCATACCAACTGGAGCTACCGCCGAACATTTCTCAGGTTCACGATGTGTTCCATGTGTCACAGCTCCGACGTTGCTTCAAGGATCCAATCCGAGCTGTGGATCATGAAGTGCTCGAATTGCAGCAAGACCTCTCCTATAAGGAGCATCCGGTCCGCATTCTCGACCAAGCTGAACGCCGCACACGTCAGAAGGCGATCAAGTTTCTCAAAGTCTAGTGGTCGCACCGTTCTGAAGATGAGGCCACTTGGGAACGAGAGGATCGTCTGCACGAAGAATACCCCGCACTGTTTCCTTCTACCTCCTAAATCTCGGGACGAGATTTCTTGTAGTGGAGGAGATTTGTAACACCCCGAGAATCATGCTACAGTAACTCTCTGAGATTAGGCTAATCATGTTGCTAAACAGGGCTTGATCACAATTGCATCACATTTCTTTTCAAACTCCTAGTTCAAACTTCAATTAAAATCAAAGTGGAAAATAAAAGTTTTCAAAAATTTAAACAAAAATGTTCGGTGGGTGCCAAATAATACACTGGTAAGTATGGTGGAGAAAACACATTTTTATAAAATGCCTAAATACTTTTAAATGAAATAAAACAGAAAAGAAAATAAACAAATAAAAAGAAAACAGAAAACAGAACAGACAAAGAAAAAAAAGGAGAAGGCCCCCCCCCACTGGACCCCTGGCCCAACTGGGCCGACCCCTGGCCCAACTGGGCCGACCCCCGGCCCAGCCGGCCTAGCCCATCTCCCACTCCCCCTCGCCCCCTTCCCTGTTCCCCCGACCGGGGTCGGAACAGGGGCCGTCCCCGCCGCACCCCCTCGCCGGCGACGGGGAGGATAAGGACGCCAGCCCCCCGCCTCCTCGGGCCCCTCTCCCACTCACCCCCCGCTCTCCCTCTCGGCCGCTGCGCCTCCCCCGTCAGATCCACCTCCCTCTCCCCTTCGATCCCCACTGCCCGAGCGTGTCGCCGCCGTTCACCGTCGTTCCCGCGGCCACCGTGCCCCAATCGCCACTTCGTCGTGTCGTACGCCGTCGCCGCCCTCGACGACACCACCTCCACCTCTCCGTTGGAGCTCCGAGCCACTGCAACGGCCTCCCAGAGCTCGTCTTCCCCGCACGGCCGCCGTCGATCGCCGCCCCGTTTCGCTGCCTCGAGCCTCCCCGAGCACGCTGCCGTCCCCCTACAGCCTCGCCGTGAGCCTCTCCCCTCCTCCCCTGTCTTTTCTCTCTCGCGCGCCCCCTAGCTGCTTCCATACGCGCGCCCGAACGCCGCGCTGCGGAGCTCGCCGCCGGCGAGGCTCCGGTGACCTGTTGGTCACGGGCTCAAGCCCGTTGCACTCCCCACCTCGCGTAGATGTCCCCCAGCCCTCCGCTTGCTCGATAGCCCGCCGTAGCCTCGTTTCCGTCGGGCACCCGTGCGCGCCGCCGCCTCCGCCGCTCGCCGGCGCCGATTCCGGCCAAGTCCGGCGAAGCCCCGGCCACCCCTGGATGCGGCGCTGCGAGCCCTTTCGAATGGGCCTAGCCCCGCTCCTCCCCGAGCCCCGTAGCGCGATTCCGGCCAACTCCGGCGAGGGGCCGCCGCCGTTTTGGTCGCCGGAGTTGCTCCGGCGCCGGCCGCCGACGTGGCCGGCCTGGGGCCACCCCGGGGCCACTGCCAGTGGGCCCCGTGGGTCCCAGTTGACTGGGTTGACCCAGTCAACTGCTGACTGGGCAGGCCCAGCCACTGACATGCGGGCCCCGCCGCAAAATTAAAAAAAAGAGAAAAAGAAAAATGTTTTATAAATAAAAATAATTAGATTAACTAATCACTCACTGACATATGGGGCCCACCCCTCTAATTAGACTGTTAGTTTAGTTTAAATTAATATTAGCCTAACAGAGGCTGACATGTGGGTCCCACTGGACCCACCTGTCTGGTTTGACTAGTCAGCCGACCTGTTGACCTGCTGACGTCAGCATTGCCTCATGCTGACGTCATAATTCATTTTTGCTTAATTTAAATAATTCCAGAAATTCAAATAAACTTTGAAAATTCATATCTTTTAAACCGTAACTCGAATGAAAATGTTTTCTATATGAAAGTTGCTCAGAACGACGAGACGAATCCGAATACGCAGTCCGTTCGTCCACCACACCTCCCTAACCTAACGAACTAGCAACTTTCCCCCTCCGGTCCGTCTGTCCGAAAACGCGAAACATCGGGAATACCTCCCGGATGTTTCCCCCCTTCACCGGTACCACCTACTGTCGCGTTAGGACACACCTCGCACTGTTCATTGTCATGTCACGCATCGTCATGCTTATGATTGCATTGTATTTACTGTTTCTTCCCCCCTCTTCTCTCCGGTAGACTACGAGACCGACACTGCTGCTGCCCAGTTCGACTACGGAGTTGACGACCCCTCCTACTTGCCAGAGCAACCAGGCAAGCCCCCCCCTTGATCACCAGATATCGCCTACTCTTCTCTATTCTGCTTGCATTAGAGTAGTGTAGCATGTTACTGTTTTCCGATATCCTATCCTGATGCATAGCCTATCCTTGCTACTACTGTTGTTACCTTTACCTGCAATCCTACATGCTTAGTATAGGATGCTAGATTTCCATCAGTGGCCCTACATTCTTGTCCGTCTGCTGTGCTATACTATCGGGTCGTGATCACCTGGGCGGTGATCACGGGTATATACTTATATACTTTATACATGACACATGTGATGACTAAACTCGGGTCGGCTCGAAGGAGTACTCGCAAGTGGATCTTTGTGGCGGAGCGACAGGGCAGGTTGAGACCACCCAGGTGAGAGGTGGGCCTGGCCCTGGTCGGCGTTCGCAGATACTTAACACGCTTAACGAGATCTGGGTATTTGATCTGAGTCTGGCCATTTGGTCTATACGCACTAACCATCTACGCGGGAGTAGTTATGGGTATCCCGACGTCGTGGTATCAGCCGAAGCTCTTTTGACGTCAGCGACTGAGTGGCGCGCGCCGCATTGGACCGTAAGCTCGCGCTTGTATTAAGGGGGGCTAGGTCTGCTTTCGGCCGCGTACGCAATGTCACGACCGGATTTTTGGGATATAAATTCCCAGAAAAACGGCCTGTGTGCTCACCAGCCCCAGGATTACTGTTAGCTGATGAGGTACCAACTTGATACAAGAATTCCAAGCAAGGAACAAAGATATGTAGTACAAGACCATTTAGGCCTGGGAGTACAACACTTGGTTTCTAATGGTTGAGGGCGGAAGCGGTTGGAAACATCTGCGTCTATGGGACTCCATTTCCCACAAGAACAGCTGACCAGGATAACTCCTATCTTCGCGAGGCTGCACACGTCAACACGTAGGCTCCGAGGGTGTCACCGCGATGCACACCTCCACGCAAGGCAATCTGGCCAAGACAATAGCCAGGGACTAGCCAGTGGGTACGTTTGAATGTACTCGCAAACATTAAGAACACGGGTATAATATATCCAACATACTCCAGATTTAATAGTCGATCATACATCCATCACGAAAATATACGAGAAGCCATGATGCACACATATGGATAAAAATATACCAAAATAAAATACTGGGTGCCAACGAGTGTCTGAATGACTCCTCGAGCGAAAAATGCAAAAATAATAATACTGGTGCCAAACGAGTGTCTGAATGACTCCTCGGGCGGAAAATGCAGAAATAATAATACTGGTGCCAAACGAGTGTCTAAATGACTCCTCGAGCGGAAAATGCAGAAATAATAATACTGGTGCCAAACGAGTGTCTGAATGACTCCTCAAGCGGAAAATGTAGAAATAATAATATGGGTGCCAAACGAGTGTCTGAATGACTCCTCGAGCGGAAAATGCAGAAATAATAATGCCGCAGTCGGGCGTCGGGGCGACACCACATAAAGGGCTGATAAGAGAATAATCACAGTGAATATCCAGGAGGTAGAACCATCCCAGGGATACTCAATAATATACATAAAATAAATGGTTAGTCCATAATAATAAAGATCATAATCCAAGGGTGCCATAATCATAAACAAAATTTAGTACAATCGTTTCTCCATCCGAAAACCGATAATTCAGTCAAGTCGTATCTCCATCCGAATACCGTTACTGAGCTCTAGTTAAACCGTTCTCCATCCGAATACCGTTATCAAGATTTAACCCAGACTGTGGTCCTATACTCAAGAACATGACTATCCAACAGGATGTATCCTCTGCAAAGGGAGCACCATTTTCCACGAGTAACGGGATTACTCAGTCCCTCGGGACTAATTCCGTCTACGGTCTTTTGATTGAAAACACGCCTGACCTGCACACACCAGCTTAACTCACCAGTGCCTGGAATCACCCACGACACCTGCCAAGCAAAACTCTAAGTGGGGAGGCTACAACCTCGACGTAGCATGGGATCACAAAATTTATACCGCGCGCAAACTGGGGAAGCTATCCCCTTCGGCTACAACCGAAAACACCCATGCCCCCGGACCGAATGACAGGCTTTAATCCGTGGCCACGGGACCTTCATCACGGCCTCTCTGTACGGTGTGTGCTTTGGAAAGGGGTTGACAACCTACTGAACCATACCCTGTCCCCTGCAGGGACAAGTGGTGGTACCGACAAAAGGAAGCTACTGAACAAGACTCGGTCTACAACCGACTCAGGTGATCCAAGTATCCACCAACAATATTACCACTAGTGAAATAAATCACCACTCCTCGAGCCTCACCATGCTATGCCGGGCATACTCGTCACAACGAGGGATTAGGGACAAGCTCGTGTCTACCCAAGACCACGACTTTCCCGCTTCCTACCGGTGTGCAAGAGAAGCTCACGAGGGCGATCCAAATCCTTAGGGTATCCATTGCTGGCCACAAACAACTCCAAAGTGCACTCATGCACGAGACTACATCGATACATAAACTGTCACTTATACTCCAAGACAAAAGGTGCTGTGATCGTATCCAAACACCACAACAAATATTATGCCAGAGTTCAGAAATGCTTGCCTTCAAGAGTATGCAAAGGATGCACTTATTGGAAGCTTTCCTTTTCCTCCAAAAATCCTATTTTGCAAAATACACAAGTACAAATATTTCAAACACAGTACCAAAACCTGTCTCAAATATTTTTGAAATAAATCTTAAAATAAACTAGATGAAATTTGAGAGAGGTAGGAAAAAGAATCAACTCACTTGGAGTTTTATTTTAAAAGTTATAGCCAGTCAAAGTTTGGTCAAATCTGTTTTTAAATAAAACCAGAAAAAAGGAAAACGCTTCAGCAGTAATACGCTTACGCAGCAGGGAAAACGCACTCGGGGTTTTGCGCCTCCACTTAAACAGAGAGAGGGCGCTGCGCGGGTCGCTGACAGTGGGTCCAGAGGGCCCACTGGTCAGGTTTGACCGTTCCTTCCCTCCTTCTCTTCTCTTCTGCCCGACGGGAGCGGGGCTCCGGCGATCGCCGGCGATGGACGGCGGCTCCTCGAGGGATCTGCGGGCGGGGATGGAACGGCTAGACCGAGGCGGTCCTTTGGGTGGTTGAAGGGTCGTCGGAGGTGGAAGGAATCGCCGGCGGCGAGCTCCTCGGCGGGTGAAGGCTACGGTGGTGAAGTGACTATTGTACTCCGGTGGTCTCCGATCGAGTTTGGGCAGCTAGGCAGCTCCGCAAGACTACGGGGAAGCTTCTGGTGGTGCTGGTTGGGCGAGAGGGTGGCCGGTTGCGACGAATCGCACCGGGGCTTGGCGGCGGTCGAGCTGGCCGGAGTTGAGGGAGACGGCCACCACAGGTCGATTCACTACGCGGGAAGCTCTACGAGGAGTGCCTGAAGTCGCGTGAGTGCGCGGAGGGGCTCGGGGTTCCTTTATATAGCGCGACGAGGCGGGCTCCGCGGCGGCAGAAGATAAGCTCGTCGGTGACAGCCGTTGCTGTAGTTGCAGGGCATCGCAGCGGCGACGAAAGCGTGCGGACGAGCGGGGGGATAAGCACGAGCTATTCACAGGGGCAGCTGGCGTGCGCTGGTGGTTTGGGCGGCGCCGTCCGCGGCGGAATCCACTGCCGACGCCGGCGTGCCGCCAAGGGCGCGGCCAGCGGCGCAGCAGGGTGCCAGAGCCATCGTGGAGCAGGGGGCGGCTAGTGCGTGGCTCAGCGATGCAGAAGGGGCCAGGGTCGGGTCGCGTCGAGCGTGGCAGTGCGGCGTGTCGGCGTAGTGCGCGCGCGTGCAAAACGTGCGCTCTGGGCGCGCCCAGAGCACGCACGGCAGGTGCTCGACGGAATGCCAGCATGGTCTAGAGCGCGAGGGTGGAGCTGGCAAAGCACAGATCGAGGGTAGGGGTGGCTAGGAGCTCAGTGGACAAGGTTGATAGGGCTGGGGTACAAGTCCACAATGCAAACCAGGGAGCTTGCCAAAAATGACTGTGCACACCAGGTGTTCAACAGAATGCCAGATGCACATAGGCAACTCCTGGAGTGGCCAAAAACTCCAGATCAGTGCCTCCTTAGACACAGGAGATGGTGGTAGGGTCAGTTTGGCAAAAACAGAAAGTTGATAGTGCAAGCTTTGCAAAACTCCAGTTTTGGGCAGAAAGAAAAGGGGTTTAGAACATGCACTTCAAAATCCCCAATGAGCCCAATCTCCTGGACTAGAGTTTGGTAGGGAGGGCTACAAGTAGGAGGAAGCTCAGGGTCACTAGAGCAAGGAAAAATATGGTTGTAGTACAAATCACCAAATTGGACCAGAATGCAAAAGAGGTTGATCCACTCAAATTTTTCCAAGAACATCATTGGGTTTTTGCTTGAAGATGAATTGTATGCATCCACTGTCATCTCCAAACACTTGGAAGAATTTTTGAAGAAATATTTAAAAGGGTTGCCGTGCAAAAGTGCCTACTGGGCCAGATTGGAAAAATTGGTGTAGAGCTCAAAATCTCCAATGGCCAGAAGGTATCTTTGCATAAAAGTGATGTGGAAACATCACATGACATCCCCAAATTTTGGTGGAATTTTTAGAAGCATTTATCAAATAGTTGCAGTGCAAAAAGGGGCTCCAAATTTATGAAAGATCATTTTAAAAGAATAAACCTCATAAAAAATTTGCAAATTAATCCACTGATAAAGGATTGATTTTATAAATAGGGCACACAAGTCCAAAAATACTCTTTGAAGGTTTTCCCACTTTGAAGTAAAAATTCACCATAACAAAAGGTTAAATCTTGACAAATGGAAAAGTTTTATTTCCTGGCAATATTTTAATAAACAAAACAAGGCCAAAAATTTTGGGTGTCACACGCAACGTGCAGGTGTGCATAGGGCGATGGGCCCAGACCCCTGCGCGCATAGGTTTAGACCGGCGTGCTGACCTCTCTGTTGGGCCTAGGTGGGGCTGCGACGTGTTGATCTTACGAGGCCGGGCATGACCCAGAAAAGTGTGTCCGGCCAAATGGGATCGAGCGTGTTGGGTTATGTGGTGCACCCCTGCAGGGAAGTTTATCTATTCGAATAGCCGTGTCCCTCGGTAAAAGGACGACCAGGAGTTGTACCTTGACCTTATGACAACTAGAACTGGATACTGAATAAAATACACCCTTCCAAGTGCCAGATACAACCCGGTGATCGCTCTCTAACAGGGCGACGAGGAGGGGATCGCCGGGTAGGATTATGCTATGCGATGCTACTTGGAGGACTTCAATCTACTCTCTTCTACATGCTGCAGGATGGAGATGACCAGAAGCATAGTCTTCGACAGGACTAGCTATCCCCCTTTTATTCTGGCATTCTGCAGTTCAGTCCACTGATATGGCCCTTTACACATATACCCATGCATTTGTAGTGTAGCTCCTTGCTTGCGAGTACTTTGGATGAGTACTCACGGTTGCTTCTCTCCCTTTTTCCCCTTTCCTATCTTTCTGGTTGTCGCAACCAGATGTTGGAGTCCAGGAGCCAGACGCCACCGTCGACGACGACACCTACGACACTGGAGGTGCCTACTACTACGTGCAGGCCGCTGACGACAACCAGGAGTAGTTAGGAGGATCCCAGGCAGGAGGCCTGCGCCTCGTTCGATCTGTATCCCAGTTTGTGCTAGCCTTCTTAAGGCAAACTTGTTTAACTTATGTCTGTACTCAGATATTGTTGCTTCCGCTGACTCGTCTATGATCGAGCACTTGTATTCGAGCCCTCGAGGCCCCTGGCTTGTATTATATTGCTTGTATGACTTATTTATGTTTTAGAGTTGTGTTGTGATATCTACCCGTGAGTCCCTGACCTTGATCGTACACATTTGTGTGCATGATTAGTGTACGGTCAAATCGGGGGCGTCACATAAGTTGACGCGGACGGAGGGCTTTGTCAACTTAGTCAACAAACGATTCTATCACCAGTGACCGTTGGATTGTTAACATCCAACGGGCATCCTGCTTCTTCAACCTCTGATTTTCTTGCTCCAGCCGTCCAAACCACCGCGTGCTCTTGCCTCCAATGGCCGGTTGTGCTGCCGCGGAGGCCTCACCTCCCCCTACTACTCCCACCGCTGGCCAGGCCCTGCGGTGATGGCAGCCGCCTTGGTGCTCGCGGCGCGGCGTGGTCAATGTGGTCAATGAACGACTTCCATCGGAAGAGTACTGTACGTTGAAAGGCTGACAGCTGGGTCCACGGCCGCAGCAAGGAAGTGCCTCCTTATTACGCGCAAAATAATTATTCCTCCACCTGACAGCAGGGACCCACCGGAAGGGCAACCGTATTTCACGAAAAAACGTTTCCCCCTGACTGCTGGGACTCACCAGCTACATCTTCGCACGCAAGGAAGTGCATCCATATTACGGGCAAAAAAATGATTCGCCCCTGACTGCTAGGACCCACTAGCTACATCTTCACATGCAAGGAAGCGTACGTAGCGTTGTCATTCTGGTCGCGAACGTGTACGTACATACTGGTCGATCAGTCTGTCTGCAGGCTGCGGCGATGAATCGTGGCCGTGTAAGGAAGGGCACGTGTTCGTAGTAGAGGCGCGCACATAGCATGTACACGTACGTATAGCGGCCAGGGTGCAAGAAAGCAAATACGGCCACATACGTGCATACGAGCGGGGTCTCGAATGCCTACTCGTGCATACGTACGGCCAGGGCTCATGTACATGGCTGTGGCTGGGTCGGAACAGAGAAACTGCATTGTCATCGTGTTCATGAGGAGGCAATGAAATGCGTCGTGTTCATCGGGAGGCAACTGGCTTGGACGGAACAGCCGATGGAAATGAGGCCTGGCATACTGCAGAACGGAGGAAACGGCCTTGTGTTTGACCGGCCACGGTGGAAACGGGATCCTGTTCATCGAGAGGGGTCTGGCGTACCGCAAAACGGTCAAAACAGGGTCCTGTTGATCGGGAGGGGTGTGGCGTACCGCAAAACGGAGGAAACGGACTTGTGTTGGAGTGCTACGGTCAAAATGGGGGTCCCGTTCATCGGGATGGGTCTGGCGTACCACAAAACGGGACTCCACGGGATACTGTTCATCTCCACCATCGACTGCCTCCACGGGCTACTGTTCATCCACCGTCGACTGCCCCCACGGGCTCCTGTTCATCCACTGTCGACCTCCTCTAGCCTCCACCTGCGACTATTCATCCATCGGCTCCTATTCATCCAGCCTCCACCGCGCGCTCCTCCACCAGGTATTGATCAACCAGCGCTCTCCACGGGGTCATGTTCAACCACCCCTCCATGGGCTACTGTTCATCCAGCCCTCCACCGGCTACTGTTCATCCAGCCCTCCATGGGGTCCTGTTCATCCAGCCCTCCACGGGGTCCTGTTCATCCACCGGGTCGTTCGATCGGGGTCATGTTCATCTAGCGGCAACGGCCTCTACTACCACGGGTTCCTGTTCATCCAACCCCCCACCGGGAACTTTTCATCCAAACCCCCTCAACAATGCTCACTGTTCATCAAGGGAAGGAGGCAGCAGTGTTCGACCGGCTTCAGTTAGCAGCAGTAGTGAAGGAATCACTCGGGTTCAGTTAACAGCAAGGGATCGATCGCTCGGGTTCAATAACGTAGCTAGTGCAATCGCTCGGGTTCAGTTAGAGCCCAACGCCTCACACACATGCGCGTACGTACAAGAGAAACATGCATCGCTCGGCCCCGACCACCCACCGTAACCAGTAACTCCTCCGATATTTTCCTCACCCTCGCTTCTACCATGGTTTTTTCCGTCATGGACGGCCCAAAGAATGTCATGCAGCTGTGTCTCCGGCCCACCTAGGACGAAAAGCCCATTTTATGTCATGATTTTTTGTCATAGAAGTAGGAGCCCACCACATCTATGATGATACCGGGTCTTGTCACAATTATCGTCATAGAAGTGTCATGAGTATGACAGAAAAAAAATTGTTCGGCCCAAAATGTCACGGATGTGTCTTTTTTTGTAGTGATCCACGTTGATGGAGACTTCAACCCACGAAGGGTAACAGTTGCGTGAGTCCACGGAGGGCTCCACCCACGAAGGGTCCACGAAGAAGCAACCTTGTCTATCCCACCATTGCCATCACCCACGAAGGACTTGCCTCACTTGGGTAGATCTTCACGAAGTAGGCGATCTCCTTGCCCTTACAAACTCCTTGGTTCAACTCCACAATCTTGTCGGAGGCTCCCAAGGGACACCTAAACAATCTAGGAGACACCACTCTCCAAAAGGTAATAGATGGTGTGATGATGATGAACTCCTTGCTCTTGTGCTTCAAATGATAGTGTCCCCAACACTCAACTCTCTCTCACGGATTTGTCTATGGTGGAAAGATGATTTGAGGGAAAAGCAACTTGGGGAAGACTAGAGATCAAGATTCTTGTGGTTGGATTGGAAAGTCTTGGTCTCAACGCATGAGTAGGTGGTTCTCTCTCAGAAAATGAGTAGTGGACGTGTAGGCACGTTCTGATGGATCTCTCTCAAATGGAGAAGGGGCTGGAGGGGTATATATAGCCTCCACACAAAATCCAACCGTTACACACACTTGACCCAACTCAGTCAGACAGAATAGAAGAACTCAGTGAGACCGATTTAGTTCAAAATGTGAACGTTAGGAATATTGGTGGGACCTACTGGATCAACTCGGTGGGACCGATGTGCTAGGGCTTAGGGAAAACATCAACTCGGTGGCACCGATTCCACCAACTCGGTTAGACCGAAGTGAAGCAATAAGGAACAGAGAGGATGTCAAGAAAACTCGATGGGACCGAGTGCCCATTTCGGTGAGATCGAAATAATTACAATAGGCAACAGAGAGTTTGCAAGGCCATCTCGGTGAGACCGAGATCCGTATCGGTGTGACTGAATTATCTAGGGTTTCCGGCAGTGGCTATGTCAAAAGAACTCGGTGGCGTGAGATAGATCAAATCGGTGGGGCCGAGTTTGACTTTGGGTTTTCGTCAAATCTGGAAATGAGAAAGTGGTTGAGGGTTTTGGAGCAATATCACTAAGCACATTGAGCAAGTAGACCAGTAAGCAATATCTCATCCCCTTTTAATAGTATTGGCTTTCCTATAGACTCAATGTTATCTTGGATCACTAAAATGAAAATGAAGAGTCTTGATCTTTTGCCAATATGTGTCCTTAGCATTTTGAAAGGGTTCCACATCCTCTTGTCCTTGCCATGCCATTGTTGAACTTATCTGAAATACAATAGGTAAAGGTGTTAGTCCAACAAGATATATGTTGGCATTAATTACCAAAATCACCCAGGGAGCACTTGTGCTTTTAGTCTCCCCCTTTTTGGTAATTGATGACAACATACATCAAAGCTTTTAGATAAAGATATGAAGATTAACAAGTAAAGCTTTGGAAAGACATGTAACATGCATAGGCTCCCCCTACATGTATGTAATCATGTAAAGATGGAATATAAGGACATGTGAATGCATAAGCATGTCAGAGCAAGCAATGCGTTACATGTATCTTGGCTATATGCATCAGTGCAAATAATGTAGATAAAAGGAAGTGTACCTTAATGTTCATGAATTCTTCTCGCAAACAATATGTACATCAGCAAGAGATCATCATGCACATGAGTGTGATGCATATACTTACCTTGTGGTCTTGAGCTAGCTTTGGAAAAGGTGAACTTGAGAAATCAGGGTTAGATAACTCATAACCCACAAGTATAGGGGATAGTAACAATTTTTGAGGGTAGAGTATTCAACCCAAATTTATTGATTCGACACAAGGGGAGCCAAAGAGTATTCTCAAGTATTAGCAGCTGAGTTGTGAAATCAACCACACCTGGAGGACTTAATATCTGCAGCAAAGTATTTAGTAGCAAAGTAGTGTGGAAGTAACGGTAATGGTGGGAAAGGTAACAGTAGCAGATTTGTAGTAATTGTAACAGTGGCAACGGTAAATTAACTAAGCAAAGATCAATATGTGAAAAGCTCGTAGGCATTGGATCAGTGATGGATAATTATGTCGGACGCGATTCCTCTTGCAACAGTTATAACATAGGGTGACACAGAGCTAGCTCCAGTTCATCAATGTAATGTAGGCATGTATTCCGAATATAGTCATACGTGCTTATGGAAAAGAACTTGCATGACATCTTTTGTCCTACCCTCCCGTGGCAGCGGGGTCCTATAAGAAACTAAGGGATATTAAGGCCTCCTTTTAATAGAGTACTGGACCAAAGCATTAACACTTAGTGAATACATGAACTCCTCAAACTACGGTCATCACCGGGAGTGGTCCCGATTATTGTCACTTCGGGGTAACCGGATCATAACACATAGTAGGTGACTATTGACTTGCAATATAGGATCAAGAACTCACATATATTCATGAAAACATAATAGGTTCAGATATGAAATCATGGCACTCGGGCCCTGGTGACAAGCATTAAGCATAGCAAAGTCATAGCAACATCAATCTCAGAACATAATGGATACTACGGATCAAACCCTAACAAAACTAACTCGATTACATGGTAAATCTCATCCAACCCATCATCGTCCAGCAAGCCTACGATGAAATTACTCACGCAAGGCGGTGAGCATCATGAAATTGGTGATGGAGGAAGGTTGATGATGACGATGGCGACGGATTCCCCTCTCCGGAGCCTCGAACGGACTCCAGATCAGCCCTCCCGAGAGAGATTAGGGCTTGGCGGCCGCTCTGTATCGTAAAACGTGATTGATACATCTCCAACGTATCTATAATTTTTTATTGTTCCATGCTATTATATTATCTGTTTTGGATGTTTAATGGGCTTTATTATGCACTTTTATATTATTTTTGGGACTAACCTATTAACCGAAGGCAGAGTGCAAATTTCTGTTTTTTTGCCTATTTCAGTGTTTCGCGGAGAAGGAATATCAAAAGGAATCCAAGCAGAATGAAACCTTCGGGAGAGTTATTTTTTGGAACAAACGCAATCCAGGAGACTTGGAGTGGACGTCAAGGAAGCAACGAAGCGACCACGAGGTAGGGAGGCGCGCCCAGGGGGTAGGCGCGCCCCCACCCTCGTGGGCCCCTCGTGGCTCCACCGACCTACTTCTTTCACCTATATATACTCATATACCCAGAAAACATCTGAGAGCACCACGAACCCCTATTTCCACCGCCGCAACCTTCTGTACCTGTGAGATCCCATCTTGGGGCCTTTTCCGGCGCTCTGCCGGAGGGGGAATCGGTCACGGAGGGCTTCTACATCAACACCATAGCCTCTCCGATGATGTGTGAGTAGTTTACGACAGACCTTCGGGTCCATAGTTATTAGCTAGATGGCTTGTTCTCTCTCTTTGGATCTCAATACAAAGTTCTCCTCGATTCTGTTGGAGATCTATTAGATGTAATTCTTTTTGCGGTGTGTTTGTCGAGATCCGATGAATTGCGGGTTTATGATCAAGATTATCTATGAACAATATTTGGTTCTTCTCTAAATTCTTATATGTATGATTTGATATCTTTGCAAGTCTCTTAGAATTATCAGTTTGGTTTGGCCCACTAGATTGATCTTTCTTGCAATGGGAGAAGTGCTTAGCTTTGGGTTCAATCTTGCGGTGTCCTTTCCTAGTGACAACAGGGGCAGCAAGGCACGTATTGTATTGTTTCCATCGAGGATAAAAAGATGGGGTTTATATCATATTGCTTGAGTTTATCCCTCTACATCATGTCATCTTGCCTAATGCGTTACTCTGTTTTTATGAACTAAATACTCTAGATGCGTGCTGGATAGCGGTCGATGTGTGGAGTAACAGTAGTAGATGCAGAATCGTTTCGGTCTACTTGTCGCGGACGTGATGCCTATATACATGATCATGCCTAGATATTCTCATAACTATGCGCTTTTCTATCAATTGCTCGACAGTAATTCGTTCACCCACCGTAGAATTTGCTATCTTGAGAGAAGCCACTAGTGAAACCTATGGCCCCCGGGTCTATCTTCCATCATATTATTTTCCTATCAATTTACTATTTCTGCCGCCATTTATTTTGCAATCGTTACTTTCCAATCTATATCATAAAAATACCAAAAATATTTATCTTATTATCTCTATCAGATCTCACTTTTGCAAGTAGCCGTGAAGGGATTGACAACCCCTTTATGGCGTTGGTTGCAAGGTTCTTATTTGTTTGTGCAGGTACAAGGCGACTTGCGTGTAACCTCCTACTGGATTGATACCTTGGTTCTCAAAAACTGAGGGAAATACTTACGCTACTTTGCTGGATCACCCTTCCTCTTCAAGGGAAAAACAACGCATGCTCAAGAGGTAGCAAGAAGGATTTCTGGCGCCGTTGCCGGGGAGGCTTACTTCAAGTCAACTCAAGATTTGATCTCCCAGCAACTAGCCATTTCTGGCGCCGTTGCCGGGGAGATCTTTGCACAAGTCAAGACATACCATGTACCCATCGCAAACTCTTATCCCTCGTGTTACATTATATGCCATTTGCCTCTTGTTTTCCTCTCCACCACTTCACCTTTGCCGTTTTCTTCGCCCTATTTTTTCCGTTTGCCTCTTTTCGCTTGCTTCTTGTGTGCTTGTTTGTTGGATTGTTTGTCACGATGGCTCAAGACAATACTAAATTGTGTGACTTTTCCAATACCAACAACAATGATTTTCTTAGCACTCCGATTGCTCCTATTACCAATGCTGAATCTTTTGAAATTAATGCTGCTTTGCTGAATCTTGTAATGAAAGATCAATTCTCTGGCCTTCCTAGTGAAGATGTCGCTACACATCTAAACAACTTTGTTGATTTGTGTGATATGAAAAAGAAGAAAGATGTGGATAATGGTATTGTTAAATTGAAGGTATTTTCGTTTTCGCTTAGAGATCGTGCTAAAACTTGGTTTTCGTCTTTGCCTAAAAATAGTATTGATTCATGGAATAAGTGCAAAGATGCTTTTATCTCTAAGTATTTTTCCTCCCGCTAAGATCATCTCTCTTAGAAACGATATTATGAATTTTAAGCAACTTGGTCATGAGCATGTTGCACAAGCTTGGGAGAGGATGAAATTAATGATACGTCATTGCCCTACTCATGGATTGAATTTATGGATGATCCTACAAAAAATTTATGCTGGATTGAATTTGGCTTCTAGAAATCTTTTAGATTCGGCCTCGGGAGGCACTTTTATGGAAATCGCTTTAGGAGAAGCTACTAAACTCCTAGATAATATTATGGTTAATTATTCTCAATGGCACGCCGAAAGATCCACTAGTAAAAAGGTGCATGCAATAGAAGAGGTTAATGTTTTGAGTGGAAAGATGGATGAACTTATGAAATTGTTTGCTAATAAGAGTGTTTATTCTTATCCTAATGATATGCCTTTGTCTACTTTGATTGAGAATAATAATGAATCTATGGATGTGAATTTTGTTGGTAGAAACAATTTTGGTAACAACGCGTATAGAGGAAACCTTAATCCTAGGCTGTTTCCTAGTAATTCCTCTAATAATTATGGTAATTCCTACAACAACTATTTTGGAAATTTTAATAAGATGCCCTCTGATTTTGAGACTAGTGTTAAAGAATTTATGATTTCGCAAAAGAATTTCAATGCTTTGCTTGAAGAAAAATTGCCTAAGATTGATGAGTTGGCTAGGAACATGGATAGTATTTCTCTTGATGTTGATTCTTTGAAACATAGACTTATTCCACCTAAGCATGATATCAATGAGTCCCTCAAAGCTATAAGAATTTCCATTGATGAGTGCAAAGAAAGAACTGCTAGGATGCGTGCTAAAAAAGATTGCTTTATGAAAGCGTGTTCTTCCAGATTTCATGATAATAATGATGAAGATCTAAAAGTGATTGATGTGTCTCCTATTAAATCTTTGTTTTTGAATATGAATCTTGATAGTGATGGGACTGGAGATGAGTCAACTTTAGTTAAAAGGCGTCCCAATGATTCAGAGTTTTTAGATTTTGATGCAAAAATTGGTAAAAGTGCGATTGAAGAGGTCAAAACTTTACATAGCAATGAACCCACTATTTTGGATTTCAAGGAATTTAATTATCATAATTGTTCTTTAATAGATTGTATTGCCTTGTTGCAATCCGTGTTAAATTCTCCTCATTCTTATGATCAAAATAAAGCTTTTACTAAACATATCGTTGATGCTTTAATGCAATCTTATGAAGAAAAGCTTGAATTAGAAGTCTCTATCCCTAGAAAATTTTATGATGAGTGGGAACCTACTATTAAAATTAAGATTAAAGATCTTGAATTCTATGCTTTGTGTGATTTGGGTGCTAGTGTTTCCACAATTCCAAAAACTTTGTGTGATGTGTTAGGTTTTCGTGAATTTGATGATTGTTCTTTAAACTTGCATCTTGTGGATTCCACCATTAAGAAACCTATGGGAAGGATTAATGATGTTCTTATTGTTGCAAATAGGAATTATGTGCCCATAGATTTTATTGTTCTTGATATAGATTGCAATCCTACATGTCCTATTATTCTTGGTAGACCATTCCTTAGAACGATTGGTGCAATTATTGATATGAAAGAAGAAAATATTAGATTCCAATTCCCGTTAAGGAAAGTCATGGAACACTTTCCTATGAAGAAAATTAAATTACCTTATGAATATATTATGAGAGCCACTTATGGATTGCATACCAAAGATGATAATACCTAGATCTATTCTTGCTTTTATGCCTAGCTAGGGGCGTTAAACGATAGCGCTTGTTGGGAGGAAACCCAATTTTATTTTTGTTTCTTGCTTTCTGTTTCTGTTTAGTAATAAATAATTCATCTAGCCTCTGTTTAGATGTGGTTTTATGTTTTAATTAGTGTTTGTGCCAAGTAGAACCTTTGGGAAGACTTGGGTGAAGTATTTATGATCTTGCTGTAAAAAACAGAAACTTTAGCGCTCACGAGATTAGCTGCCATATTTTACTGGAGAGTGCTTTTAGGTTGATTATTTTTGAAGATGATTAACATACAAATTCCTCACGTCCACCAACTTATTTCAGAATTTTTGGAGTTACAGAAGTATACGTTTTATACAGATTAGTACAGACTGTTCTGTTTTTGACAGATTCTGTTTTTCGTGTGTTGTTTGCTTATTTTGATGAATCTATGGGTAGTATCGAGGGGTATGAACCATAGAGAAGTTGGAATACAGTAGGTTTAACACCAATATAAATAAAGAATGAGTTAATTACAGTACCTTAAAGTGGTGATTTGTTTTCTTATACTAACGGAGCTCATGAGATTTTCTGTTGAGTTTTGTGTTGTGAAGTTTTCAAGTTTTTGGGTAAAGATTTGATGGATTATGGAATAAGGAGTGGC
The DNA here is from genome assembly GCF_002575655.3 of Aegilops tauschii subsp. strangulata. Taxonomy (NCBI): domain Eukaryota; kingdom Viridiplantae; phylum Streptophyta; class Magnoliopsida; order Poales; family Poaceae; genus Aegilops; species Aegilops tauschii. Next base: position 176,946,767 of record NC_053039.3, read on the forward strand.
AAGAGCCTAAGCTTGGGGATTCCCAAGGCACCCCAAGGTAAAGTTCAAGGACAACCAAAAGCCTAAGCTTGGGGATGCCCCGGAAGGCATCCCCTCTTTCCTCTTTATCCGTCGGTAACTTTACTTGAGGCTATATTTTTATTCACCACATGATATGTGTTTTGCTTGGAGCGTCTTGTATGATTTGAGTCTTTGCTTTTTAGTTTACCACAATCATCCTTTCTGTACACACCTTTTGGGAGAGACACACATGAATCGGAATTTATTAGAATACTCGTTGTGCTTCACTTATATCTTTTGAGCTAGATAATTTTGCTCTAGTACTTCACTTATATCTTTTAGAGCACGGTGGTGGTTTTATTTTATAGAAATTATTGATCTCTCATGCTTCACTTATATTTTTTCAGAGTCCGATAGAACAGCATGGTAATTTGCTTTGGCTATAAAATTAGTCCTAATATGATGAACATCCAAGATAGGTATAATAAAAACTATCATATAAAGTGCATCAAATACTATGAGAAGTTTGATACTTGATAATTGTTTTGAGATATGAAGATGGTGATATTAGAGTCATGCTAGTTGAGTAGTTGTGAATTTGAGAAATACTTGTTCTAAAGTTTGTGATTCCCGTAGCATGCATGTATGGTGAACCGTTATCTGATGAAGTCGGAGCATGATTTATTTATTGATTGTCTTCCTTATGAGTGGCGGTCGGGGATGAGCGATGGTTTTTTCCTACCAATCTATCCCCCTAGGAGCATGCGTGTAGTATTTCGTTTCGATAACTAATAGATTTTTGCAATAAGTATGTGAGTTCTTTATGACTAATGTTGAGTCCATGGATTATACGCACTCTCATCCTTCCACCATTGCTAGCCTCTCTAATACCGCACACCTTTCGCCGGTATCTTACACCCACCATATACCTTCCTCAAAACAGCCACCATACCTACCTATTATGGCATTTTCATAGCCATTCCGAGATATATTGCCATGCAACTTACCACCGTTCCATTTATTATGACACGTTTCATCATTGTCATATTGCTTTGCATGATCATGTAGTTGACATTGTATTTGTGGAAAAGCCACCTTTATAATTCTTTCATACATGTCACTCTTGATTCATTGCATATCCCGGTACTCCACTAGAGGCATTCACATAGAGTCATATTTTGTTCTAAGTATTGAGTTGTAATTCTCGAGTTGTAAGTAAATAAAACTGTGATGATCATCATTATTAGAGCATTGTCCCAAGTGAGAAAAGGATGATGGAGACTATGATTCCCCCACAAGTCGGGATGAGACTCCGGACGAAAATAAAAAAATAAAAAAAAGAGGCCATAAAAAAGAGAAAAAGGCACAAATAAAAAAAAGATGAGAGAAAAAGAGAGAAGGGACAATGTTACTATCCTTATCACAGTTGTGCTTCAAAGTAGCACCATGATCTTCAAGATAGAGAGTCTCCTATGTTGTCACTTTCATATACTAGTGGGAATTTTACATTATAGAACTTAGCTTGTATATTCCAATGATGGGCTTCCTCAAAATGCCCTAGGTCTTCGTGAGCAAGCGAGTTGAATGCACACCCACTTAGTTTCTTTTGTTGAGCTTTCATACACTTATAGCTCTAGTGCATCCATTGCATGGCAATCCCTACTCACTCACATTGATATCTATTGATGGGCATCTCCATAGCCCGTTGATACGCCTAGTTGATGTGAGACTATCTTCTACTTTTTGTCTTCTCCACAACCACCCTTCTATTCCACATATAGTGCTATGTCCATGGCTCACGCTCATGTATTGCGTGAAAATTGAAAAAGTTTGAGAACATCAAAAGTATGAAACAATTGCTTGGCTTTTCATCGGGGTTGTGCATGATTTAAATATTTTGTGTGATGAAGATAGAGCATAGCCAGACTATATGATTTTGTAAGGATAACTTTCTTTGGCCATGTTATTTTGAGAAGACATGATTGCTTTGTTAGTATGCTTGAAGTATTATTATTTTTATGTCAATATTAAACTTTTATCTTGAATGTTTCGGATCTGAACGTTCATGCCACAATAAACAAAATTACATTGAGAATTATGCTAGGTAGCATTCCACATCAAAAATTCTGTTTTTATCATTTACCTACTCGAGGACGAGCAGGAATTAAGCTTGGGGATGCTTGATACGTCTCCAACGTTTCTATAATTTTTTTATTGTTCCATGCTATTATATTATCTGTTTTGGATGTTTAATGGGCTTTATTATGCACTTTTATATTATTTTTGGGACTAACCTATTAACCGAAGGCCCAGTGCAAATTGTTGTTTTTTTGCCTATTTCTGTGTTTCGCAGAAAAGGAATATCAAAAGGAATCCAAACAGAATGAAACCTTCGGGAGAGTTATTTTTGGAACAAATGCAATCCAGGAGACTTAGAGTGGACGTCAAGGGAGCAACGAGGCGGCCACAAGGTAGGGAGGCGTGCCTAGGGGGTAGGCACACCCCCACCCTCATGGGCCCCACGTGGCTCCACCGACCTACTTCTTTCGCCTATATATACTCATATACCCTGAAAACATCCGAGAGCACCACGAAACCATATTTCCACCGCCGCAACCTTCTGTACCCGTGAGATCCCGTCTTGGGGCCTTTTCCGGCGCTCTGCCGGAGGGGGAATCGATCACGAAGGGCTTGTACATCAACACCATAGCCTCTCCGATGATGTGTGTGTAGTTTACCACAGACCTTCGGGTCCATAGTTATTAGCTAGATTGCTTCTTCTCTCTCTTTGGATCTCAATACAAAGTTCTCATCGACTCTTGGAGATCTATTCAATGTAATTCTTTTTGCGGCGTGTTTGTCGAGATCCGATGAATTGTAGGTTTATGATCAAGATTATCTATGAACAATATTTGGTTCTTCCCTGAATTCTTATATGTATGATTTGATATCTTTGCAAGTCTCTTCGAATTATCAGTTTAGTTTGGCCTAATGATTGATCTTTCTTGCAATGGGATAAGTGCTTAGCTTTGGGTTCAATCTTGTGGTGTCCTTTCCCAGTGACAGCAGGGCCAGCAAGGCACGTATTGTATTGTTGCCATCGAGGATAAAAAGATGGGGTTTATATCATATTGCTTGAGTTTATCCCTCTACATCATGTCATCTTGCCTAATGCGTTACTCTGTTCTTATGAAATAAATACTCTAGATGCATGCTGGATAGCGGTCGATGTGTGGAGTAACAGTAGTAGATGCAGAATCGTTTCGGTCTACTTGTCGCGGACGGGATGCCTATATACATGATCATGCCTAGATATTCTCATAACTATGCGCTTTTCTATCAATTGCTCGACAGTAATTCGTTCACCCACCGTAGAATTTGCTATCTTGAGAGAAGCCACTAGTGAAACCTATGGCCCCCGGGTCTATCTTCCATCATATTATTTTCCTATCAATTTACTATTTCTGCCACCATTTATTTTGCAATTTTTACTTTCCAATCTATATGATAAAAATATCAAAAATATTTATCTTATTATCTCTATCAGATCTCACTTTTGCAAGTGGCCGTGAAGGGATTGACAACCCCTTTATCGCGTTGGTTGCAAGGTTCTTATTTGTTTGTGCAGGTACAAGGCGACTTGCGTGTAACCTCCTACTGGATTGATACCTTGGTTCTCAAAAACTGAGGGAAATACTTTCGCTACTTTGTTGCATCACCCTTTCCTCATCAAGGGAAAACCAATGCATGCTCAAGAGGTAGCAGCGATGAATCCTTCTCTCTGATTTTTTCTCCCTGAACGTGAATATATAGAGTTGGAGTTGAGGTCGGTGGAGCTTCAGGGAGCCCATGAGGCAGGGGGCGCGCCCCAGGCGGGTGGACGCGCCCCACATCCTCGTGGACAGGGTGTGGCCCCCCTGGTGTTGATTCTTTCGCCAGTATTATTTATATATTCCAAAAATATTCTCCATGAAGTATCAGGTCATTTCGAGAACTTTTATTTCTGCACAAAAATAACACCATGGCAATTCTGCTGAAAACAGCGTCAGTCCGGGTTAGTTCCATTCAAATCATGCAAGTTAGAGTCCAAAACAAGGGCAAAAGTGTTTGGAAAAGTAGATACGATGGAGACGTATCAACTCCCCCAATCTTAAACCTTTGCTTGTCCTCAAGCAATTCAGTTGACAAACTGAAAGTGATAAAGAAAAACTTTTACAAACTCTGTTTGCTCTTGTTGTTGTAAATATGTAAAGCCAGCATTCAAGTTTTCAGCAAAGATTGTGAACCAACCATATTCACAATAACACTTAGGTCTCATGTTTACTCATATCAATGGCATAGTCAACTAGCGAGCAATAATAATAAATCTCGGATGACAACACTTTCTCAAAACAATCATAATATGATATAACAAGATGGTATCTCGCTAGCCCTTTCTGAGACCACAAAACATAAATGCAGAGCACCTCTGAAGATCAAGGACTGACTAAACATTGTAATTCATGGTAAAAGAGATCCAGTCATACTCAATGTAAACTAATAGTAATGCACGCAAATGACTACGGTGCTCTCCAGCTGGTGCTTTTTTAATAAGAGGATGATGACTCAACATAAAAGTAAATAGATAGGCCCTTCGCAGAGGGAAGTAGGGATTTGTAGAGGTGCCAGAGCTCGATTTTTGAAATAGAGATAAATAATATTTTGAGTGGCATACTTTCATTGTCAACATAACAACCGAGAGATCTCGATATCTTCCATTCTACACACATTATAGGTGGTTCCCAAACAGAATGGTAAAGTTTATACTCCCCCACCGCCAACAAGCATCAATCCATGGCTTGCCCTAAACAACGGGTGCCTCCAACTAACAACAATCCTGGGGGAGTTTTGTTTGCAATTATTTTGAATTGAGCATGGGACTGGGCATCACGGTGACCGGCCATTTTCTCGTGAGTGAGGAGCGGACTCCACTCCTCATGAGAATAACCCACCTAGCATGGAAGATATAGACAGCCCTAGTTGATACATGAGCTATTCGAGCATACAAAACATAATTTCATTTGAAGCTTTAGAGTTTGGCACATACAAATTTACTTGGAACGGCAGGTAGATGCCGCATATAGGAAGGTATGGTGGATTCATATGGAATAACTTTGGGGTTTATAGAAGTTGATGCACAAGCAGTATTCCCTTAGTACAAGTGAAGGCTAGAAAAAGACTGGGAAGCGACCAGCTAGAGAGCGACAACAGTCATGAACATGCATTAAAATTAATAAACATTGAGTGCAAGCATGAGTAGGATATAATCCACCATGAACATAAATATCATGGAGGCAATGTTGATTTTGTTTCAACTACATGCGTGAACATGTGCCAAGTCGAGCCACTCGAATCGTTCAAAGGATGATACCATCTTATCATACCACATCACAACCATTTTAATAGCATGTTGGCACGCAAGGTAGACCATTATAAACTCCTAGCTAATTAAGCATGGCATGAGTAACTACAATCTCTAATTGTCATTGCAAACATGTTTCATTCATAATAGGCCGAATCAGGAACGATGAACTAATCATATTTACAAAAACAAGATAGGTCGAGTTCATGCCAGCTTTTCTCATCTCAATCAATCCATCATATATCGTCATATTGCCTTTCACTTGCACGACCGAACGGTGTGGATAATAATAATAGTGCATGTGCATGGACTATGCTAGAATCTGCAAGCATTCAATACAAGGGAGAAGACAAGGTAATATGGGCTCTTGGTTAAATCAACAATAATGCATATAAGAGCCACTCAACATTTTCGTCATGGTCTTCTCCTCTCGACCCCCAAAGGAAGGAAATAAAACTATTTACACGGGAAAGCTCCCAACAAGAAAAAGAAGAACAAGAAAATCTTTTTAGGTTTTCTTTTAATTATTACTACTATAGGCATGGGAAGTAAACTATCTAAAAGCTAGAACTAATTTTTTTGGTTTTTCTTAAGGTTTTTCAAACACACAAGAAGAAGCTTAAAACAGAAAATAAACTAGCATGGATAGTACAATGAAAAAGTCTGAGCACCGACAACTGGCATGAGTGTGAACATGAATGTAATGTCGGTGAGAAATACGTACTACCCCAATCTTAGGCTTTTGGCCTAAGTTGGTCTAGGGCCACTGCTGGCCTGGCGGATATCCAAAGTTGTAGCTGGGGTTGTACTGAGATGCAGCGGCTACTGTCTGATGAGCTGCAGCTTGGAGGCGAGCTGCCTCTGTCGTCCCCTCATACTCGTTCGCCTCCTCCCTGGTTATAACATATCTCCCTTTTTCCTGAAAGTCAAAGAATGCAGGAGCAGGGAGAGCAAATATGGACAGTGCGGCGTCTGTCAAAGATTAGTCGGTATTGGAGGAACTGTTCATTCCTCTCAACAAACTGATGACAAACAATAGCATTATAATCTAAATAAGCAGGAGGCAATTCCATATCATTTTCATGTATGGGTATCTCAAGATAATTAGCTACATGGGTTGCATAAATTCCACCAAACAAATCTCCACTAATACTGTTATGATGCAACCTTCGTGCAACAATAGCCCCCAAGTTGTACTGTTTATCTCCTAATACAGCACTCTTGAGAACACTAACATCGGGAACACACATGTGACAAGCCTCATCCTTACCGTTAATGCATCTACCTATAAAGAGAGCAAAATAATGTATGGCAGGAAAATGAATGCTCCCTATGGTAGCTTGTGTTATTTCTCTAGATTCCCCCACAGTGATACTAGCAAGAGAGTCCTTATATTCGGATTTGCGAGGTTCACTAGCATTACCCCACTGCGGGAGTTTACAAGCAGTATTAAAATCTTCTAAGTCCATGGTATAAGATTTATCATAAAGATCAAATAGGACAGTGTGAGAATTGCGTGAGGATGTAAATTTAAACCTTCTCACAAAGGAATCAGTTAGGTAGTAATATTGGGGGCACTTATCTGACACGAAGCCCTCAAGCTCAGCGTTACGTACATATGCGTCAAATTCCTCCTTAATGCCTGAGGGAGTCCTGGACTAAGGGGTCCTCGGGCGGCCGGCCAGTTATCCATGGGCCGGACTGATGGGCTGTGAGGACATGAAGACCGTCTGTACCCGTGTCCGGATTGGACTCTACTTGGCATGGAAGGCAAGCTTGGCGACCGATTATGAAGATTCCTTCTTATGTAACCGACTCTTTGTAAACCCTAGATCCCCCGGTGTGTATATAAACTGGAGGGGTTAGTCCGGAAAGGAGATACACATTACAATAGTCATATAGGCTAGACTTCTAGGGTTTAGCCATTACGATCTCGTGGTAGATCAACTCTTGTAATACTCATATTCATCAAGATCAATCAAGCAGGAAGTAGGGTATTACCTCCATAGAGAGGGCCCGAACCTGGGTAAACATCGTGTCCCCCGTCTCCTATTACCATCGATCCTAGACGCACAGTTCGGGACCCCCTACCCGAGATCCACCGGTTTTGACACCGACATTGGTGCTTTCATTGAGAGTTCCACTGTGCCGTCGATGAAAGGCTCGATGGCTCGCCTTGTCCTTAAAGACAACATCACCGCTGGGGTAGCGCTGGCCCCGGGCCAAACCCTCCGGCTGGGCGACTTTACTATGATCGCCTGTTCGGCCGTTGAGCCGATGATGACCTCTCGGGCCATCGAAAACCCCCTTCGCATCAATTCCGAGCACTCCAAGCAGATGGATCCGGTAGAGTTTTCTTCCTTAAACGAGCTCCTAGATCGCATCGCCGCTTTGGGAATCGCCACAGATTACGATCGGATCGGGCCTAAAACCGATCAGGGAGAAACCGAAACTCCACCTGTCACCCACCAGATTGCGGTAGTCGTGGAGCAGGACGTCGAGTCTTCTTCTATATCAAGGACGGACTATGTTCGGATGGCCATTCATGAAGGGCCGGATACTCACCCATGAAAGGATGCGACCAGCCCTCCGAACATATTATCGGACGGCGGTTCCGAACAATCAGAAGATATTCCGGGACCCGAACTGTCAAGCCTGGAAGGTCGTCAGACTCCGGATAATCGGTCAGGACGGGGTTCGGATTTAATTCCACCCACCCACCCGGACATAGACGCTCTCATGAGCATAAAACAACAGTCTCAGGAAAAGGTCCACCACTTCTGGGCCAGATTCCTCCCTGTCAAGGACAAGGTAAAAGATTGCCGTGACGAGGACACAATATCGGCGTTTTGCAAAAATCGCGCGGACGAAGGAATCCTCAACGCCATCAATCGCCGCCACATACTGAAATTCGCTGACTTAGCAACCATCGTACAAAAGTACAACGCGATGTAGAGCGCCCGGGAAACTCGGGCGGCTCGCTGGGAACCGTTAGTCCCAACCCAACTCCCCCTACAGGCGAAAAGGGCGCACCCTCGTGGCATGCCCAGTCCAACAGTAAAGAAACACAAAGCCGCTATATGGCACGACACCGTTATGGAGGGGTGGCTCGATGGCCCATGCAAAATACATACAACAACAGATACCGTGGCAACCCACAGCCTTAGAGCATGTTGGATACTACGACAGGTAGCCAAGAGTGGCAAGGACATCCTTGTCAAGGACGCCCCGGAACAGCATCCCCCAGAAGACGACGGCCCAAGAGTATTGACGGTCTTTGAGACATTCCCTTCAAACAACAAGCGCAAAAGGGCACTTCACAAGCTCGACGAAGTCTGCCAAATTGATGTAATAAACCCATGGAACGACACGGCTATAACATTCAACGCCGATGACGAACCAAAGGACAGAGCAGTATGAGCGCCAGCCGCGTTAGTCCTCAGTCCCATCGTGGATGGGTTTCGACTCACCAAGGTCCTCATGGACGGCGGCAGCGGACTAAATCTCATTTATGAGGATACACTCCATAAAATGGAAATAGATAGGAGCCGCATCAAGCAAAGTAACACAACCTTCTGGGGAATTATTCCCAGTCGGGAGGCGCGATGCGCGGGCAAAATCACACTTGACGTGGTATTCGGCACGCCAGAGAACTATCGGTCCGAAGAAATAACTTTCCAAGTGGCCCCTTTCAGCAGCGGATATCACGCCCTGTTGGGGCAGGATGCTTTTACACGCTTCCAAGCTATAGCTCATTACGGGTATATGAAGCTCAAAATGCCTGGACCAAACGGTATAATCACTCCCGTAAGTGATCCAGACATAGCACTCCGCGCTGAAAACAAAACCGCATCCCTGGCCCTGGAGGCGCTATCCGAAGCCCTCGCGGCTGAAGAATTAACCGCACTACGCTCCACGGTGGACAGGGACGATGTGATCCTCGACAAACGCGCCAAATCCACCTCATTCAAACCAGCAGAGGAAATAGTCAAATTCCAGGTCCACCCAACGGACCCCAAGAAGACAGCATCTATCGGAGCTCAACTGAACCCAACAGTTGATGCCGCACTACGAGAATTCATGCGCGAAAACTCGGACATATTTGCCTGGCACCCTTCGGATATGCCAGGCATCCCACGCAAGTTCGCCGAACATAGCCTACATTAAACTCACGCTTTTGTATCCTTTTGTCATGGCATCTTTTAACTTTTTCTTTAAACAGTTTGGCATTCTCATAGGCCTGGGTTCTCCACTCGTCAAGTGAGCTAATGTCAAATAGTCTCTTCTCACCGGCAAGTTTGAAATCATAATTGAGCTCTTTAATGGCCCAATATGCCTTATGTTCTAGTTCGAGAGGTAAATGACATGCTTTTCCATAAACCGTTTTATACGGAGACATTCCCATAGGATTTTTATATGCAGTTCTATAGGACCATAATGCATCATCAAGTTTCTTGGACCAATTCTTTCTAGATCTATTAACTGTCTTTTGCAAAATCAATTTAATCTCTCTATTACTCAGTTCTACTTGACCACTAGAGTGTGGGTGGTATGGAGATGCAATTCTATGATTAACATCATACCTAGCAAGCATTTTACGAAAAGCACCATGAATAAAATGTGAACCACCATCGGTCATTAAATATCTAGGGACTCCAAACCTCGGAAAAACAACTTCTTTAAGCATCTTAATAGAGGTGTTATGATCAGCACTACTAGTTGGAATAGCTTCTACCCACTTAGTAACGTAATCAACAGCAACTAGAATATGTGTATACCCATTAGAGGAAGGAAATGGTCCCATATAATCAAAGCCCCAAACATCAAATGGTTCAATAACAAGTGAATAGTTCATAGGAATTTCTTGACGTCTACTAATATTACCAATTCTTTGACATTCATCGCAAGACAAGACAAACTTACGGGCATCTTTGAAGAGAGTAGGCCAATAAAAACCGGATTGCAATACCTTATGTGCAGTTCTATCTCCAGCGTGGTGTCCTCCATAAGCCTCGGAATGACACTTGCGTAGGATATGTTCTTGTTCATGCTCAGGTACACAACATCTAATAACACCATCTACTCCTTCTTTATAAAGGTGTGGGTCATCCCAGAAGTAATGTCTTAAATCATAGAAAAACTTTTCCTTTTGTTGGTATGTGAAACTAGGTGGTATAAATTTAGCAACAATGTAATTAGCATAATCAGCATACCATGGAGCAGTACGAGAAGCATTTATGACAGCTAATTGTTCATCAGGAAAGCTATCATCAATAGGTAGTGGGTCATCAAGAACATTCTCTAACCTAGACAAGTTGTCTGCAACGGGCTTCTCAGCTCCCTTTCTATCAGTAATATGCAAATCAAATTCTTGTAGTAGGAGAACCCATCTAATAAGTCAAGGTTTAGCATCTTTCTTTTTGATAAGATATTTAATAGCAGCATGATCAGTGTGAACAGCTACTTTAGAATCAACAATATGAGGTCTGAACTTATCACAAGCAAATACAACTGCTAAAAATTCTTTTTCAGTAGTAGCATAATTTCTCTTGGCATTGTCTAGAGTTTTACTAGCATATTGGATAACATTTAATTTCTTATCAATTCTTTGTCCTAGAACAGCACCTACAGCATAATCACTATTATCACACATAATTTCAAAGGGTAAATTCCAATCAGGTGGCTGAACAATAGGTGCAGAAATCAAGGCTTTCTTAAGTATTTCAAATGCTTCTACACAATCTCATCAAAGACAAAAGGAATATCTTTTTGTAAGAGATTAGTCAGAGGCCTAGAAATTTTTGAGAAGTGTTTAATGAACCTCCTATAAAAACCGGCATGACCAAGGAAACTTCTTATACCTTTAATATCCTTAGGACACGGCATCTTTTCAATAGCATCAACTTTAGTTTTATCAACTTCAATACCTTTTTCAGAAATTTTGTGCCCTAAGACAATACCTTCATTAACCATAAAGTGGCACTTCTCCCAATTCAAGACAAGATTAGTTTCTTCACATCTCTGCAAAACTCGATCAAGGTTGCTAAAGCAATCATCAAAAGAAGTTCCATAAACGGAGAAATCATCCATGAAAATCTCAACAATATTTTCACAAAAGTCAGAGAATATAGTAGTCACACATCTTTGAAAGGTAGTAGGTGCATTACATAAACCAAAAGGCATACTTCTATAAGCAAAGGTACCAAAAGGGCAAGTAAAAGTGGTCTTTTGTTGATCCTCTTTTGACACAGGTATTTGAGAGAAACCAGAATAACCGTCTAGATAAAAAAATGTGTATGTTTGGATAATCTTTCTAGCATTTGATCAATAAAAGGTAAAGGGTAATGATCCTTTTTAGTTGCTTTATTTAGTTTGCGAAAATCAATTACCATTCTATAACCTGTAACAATTCTTTGTGGGATCAATTCATCTTTATCATTAGGAACAACAGTAATACCTCCCTTCTTAGGGACACAATGGATAGGACTTACCCACTGACTATCATCGACATGATAAATTATACCTGCCTCCATAAGCTTTAGTATTTCTTTTCTTAACACTTCTTTCATCTTAGGATTTAACCATCGTTGGTGATCAACAACCGGTTTAGCGTCTTTCTCCAATTTTATTTTGTGCTGGCATTGAGTGGGACTAATGCCCTTAAGATCATCAAGAGTATATCCAATAGCAGCACGGTGCTTCTTAATAGTTTTCAATAATTTCTCTTCTTCTTGTTCTGAAAGGTTAGCACTAATAATAACGGGATATATCTTGTTTTCATTAAGATAAGCATATTTAAGAGTATCTGTTAATGGTTTAAGCTCAAACACGAGATCACCCTTGGGTGGAGGAGGATCCCCTAGAATTTCAACAGGCAAGTTGTGTTTCAAAATAGGTCCCTATTTAAAGAATACTTCATCTATTTCCCTTCTTTCATTCATAAACATATCATTTTCATGGTCTAGCAAATATTGTTCTAAAGGATCATTAGGAGACACGGCAATAGAAGCAAGACCAATAATTTCATCTTTACTAGGAAATTCTTTATTGTGGGGTTGTCTACAAAATTTAGCAAAATTAAAATCATGAGACATATCCCCTAAACCAATAGTAACAACATCCTTTTTGCAATCTATCTTAGCATTAACAGTATTCAAGAAGGGTCTACCAAATATAATGGGACAAATGTCATCTTGTGGGGAACCAAGAACAAGAAAAATCAGTAGGATATTTAACTTTCCCACACAAGACTTCAACATCTCTACAATCCCAACTGGTGAAATAGTATCTCTATTGGCAAGCTTAATTGTAACATCAATACTTCTAACTCAGCAGGTGTAATACCATGCATAATTTCTTCGTATAAAGAATGAGGTACTGCACTCGCACTAGCACCCTTATCACATAAGCCATGATAGCACGATCTCCTATTTTAATAGAAATAACAGGCATGCCTACAACAGGTCTATGTTTATTTTTAGTATCGGGTCTAGCAATTCTAGCAGCTTCCTCACATAAGTAAGTAACATGCCCATCAATATTATCAACCAAGAGATCTTTAACCATAGCAATACTAGATTCAACTTTAATTTGCTCAGAGGGTTTGGGTGTTCTAATATTACTTTTGTTTACCACAGTTGAAGCTTTAGCATGATCCTTTATTCTAACAGGGAAAGGTGGTTTCTCAATATAAGCGGTAGGAACAATAGGATCAACATTGTAAGTGATAGTATTTTCTTCAACTTTAATAGGTTCAACTAATGTTACTTCAATGGGAGGATGATATTTAAACCACTTCTCCTTAGGGATATCAACATGAGTAGCAAATGATTCACAGAAATGAGCTACTCTCTCAGAGTCAAGTCCATATTTAGTGCTAAATTCACGAAAAGCATCGGTATCCATAAAAGATTTAACACAATCAAACTTAGGTGTTATACCTGACTCCTTACCTTCGTCGAGTTCCCAATCTTCAGAGTTGCGTTTAATTCATTCCAATAAGTCCCATTTGAATTCAATAGTCTTCATCATAAAAAAAACCGGTACAAGAAGTATCGAGCATGGAGCGATTATTGAGAGGAAGCCGAGCATAAAATTTTTGAATAATAATTTCTCTTGAGAGCTCATGATCGGGGCATGAATATAACATTGACTTAAGCCTCTCCCAAGCTTGAGCGATGCTTTCTCCTTCGAGAGGCCAAAAATTATATATATATATATATAATTACGATCACGATGAAGAAGATGCATAGGATAAAACTTCTGATGAAATTCCAATTTCAATCGGTTGTAGTTCCATGATCCAATATCATCACATAGCCTAAACCATGTCAATGCCTTTCCCTTCAAAGATAAAGGGAAGACCTTCTTATTTGATAACATCCTCGGGCATACCTGCAAGCTTAAATAATCCACAAACTTCATCCACATATATTAGGTGTAAATCGGGATGTAATGTTCCATCTCCTGTAAAAGGATTAGCTAGCAGTTTCTCTATCATACCCAAAGGAATTTCAAAGTAAACATTTTCAGTAGGTTCAGTAGGTCGAGGAGCAACTCTTTGCTCTACTGGTCGGGGAGAAGATACCCTGAACAAGCCCCTCAAAGGATTACTTTCCATTGTAACAAGTGACAGTAAATTTCAGCACACTATATAAATTTTTCCTTACCAAATTCCACTTACCAAAGGCGCTTCACTCCCCGGCAACGGCGCCAGAAAAGAGTCTTGATGACCCACAAGTATAGGGAATCTATCATAGTCCTTTCGATAAGTAAGAGTGTCGAACCCAACGAGGAGCAGCAGGAAATGACAAGCAGTTTTCAGTAAGGTATTCTCTGCAAGCACTGAAATTATCGGTAACAGATAGTTTATTGATAAGGTAATTTGTAATGGGTAACAAGTAACAAAAGTAAATAAAGTGCAGCAAGGTGGCCCAATCCTTTTTGTAGCAAAGGACAAGCCTGGAAAAACTCTTATATAAAGGAAAATGCTCCCGAGGACACATGGGAATTATCGTCCAGCTAGTTTTCATCACGCTCATATGATTCGCGTTTGTTACTTTGATAATTTGATATGTGGGTGGACCGGTGCTTGGGTACTACCCTTCCTTGGACAAGAATCCCACTTATGATTAACCCCTCTTGCAAGCATCCGCAACTACAAAAGAAGTATTAAGGTAAACCTAACCATAGCATGAAACATGTGGATCCAAATCAGCCCCTTGCGAAGCAACGCATAAACTAGGGTTTAAGCTTCTGTCACTCTACCAACCCATCATCTACTTATTACTTCCCAATGCCTTCCTCTAGGCGCAAACAATGGTGAAGTGTCATGTAGTCAACGGTCACATAACACCACTAGAGGAAAGACAACATACATCTCATCAAAATATCGAACGAATACCAAATTCACATGACTACTTATAGCAAGACTTCTCCCATGTCCTCAGGAACAAACATAACTACTCACAAATCATATTCATGTTCATAATCAAAGGGTTATTAATATGCATAAGGGATCTGAACGTATGATCTTCCACCAAATAAACCAACTAGCATCAACTACAAGGAGTAATCAAGACTAGTAGCAACCCACAGGTACCAATCTGAGGTTTTGTGACAAAGATTGGATACAAGAGATGAACTAGGGTTTGAGATGAGATGGTGCTGGTGAAGATGTTGATGGAGATTGACCCCCTCCAAATGAGAGGATCGATGGTGATGATTTCCCCCTCCCGGAGGGATGTTTCCCCGGCAGAACAGCTCCGCCGGAACCCTAGATTGGTTTCGCCAGGTTCCGCCTCGAGACGGCGGCGCTTCGTCCCGACAGCTTCCTTCTGATTTTTTCCAGGGCGAAAGACTTCATATAGCCAAAGATGGGCACCGGAGGCCTGCCAGGGGGCCACGAGGCAGGGGGCGCGCCAGGGGTAGGGCGCGCCCCAACCCTCGTGGATGGTGGGTGGCCTCCCTATGGTACTTTCTTCACCTAATATTTTTTATATATTCCAAAATTTACTTTCATGGAGTTTTAGGACTCTTGGAGTTGTGCGGAATAGGTCTCTAATATTTGCTCCTTTTCCAGCCTAGAATTCCAGCTTCCGGCATTCTCCCTCTTCATGTAAACCTTGTAAAATAAGAGAGAATAGGCATAAGTATTATGACATAATGTGTAATAACAGCCCATAATGCAATAAATATCAAATGAAAAACATGATGCAAAATGGACATATCACTCCGCTGCCAAATGCTCCTTGAGGTCCTGGCTATACTGCGTGCACCATGGCTTAGGCCGGGGCTTATTTGGTGGAGGGATCGGTGATTTGGGTGGAAGGTGTCGCGCTTGAGCCGGCGGTAGGGGCATGTGGGATGTGGAAGGAGGAGGAGGATGGGGGTCGGGTGTGGATTACCTGCCTGGATAGGCGGGGCCAAGGAGCGTGAAGGAGGGTCGCCGGCGAGGAGGCGGCGGTGCTGAAAGCAAGGAGTGAAGGTTTCAACTTGGAAAGGAAGGCGGAAAGAGGGGAAATGTGGCTTTTGGTAAGGGGGAGGGGCGGGGAGGTAGATATTTCCGCGGAAGCTGAAAATTTGGAATCGCTTTAGCCAAAAACTGGCGTGCAACGTGTTATCGGACACGATCCCTTATTTAGAACTGTGTACGATATGTGAACATCACAAACGTTTCAGATAGCTTAGCCCGTGAGTGTTGAGTTTGAACGTTAAAAATTTTGGTTCGAATTTCCCTGGTTACAGTGGTCATCCACGTAATTGCATAATTTGGGTACACAAAGGAGACTAACTTCTTAATCGAGGAAGTTCAGGAATTAAATAGAGCTAGCTGACCTAAACATTACTGTAACAAATTAAAGACCGGCGCTCTTAATTAAACAAAACAAAGAGTACTACTTCGGATGGTGCTCGTCGATCTCCGCAGCTGCCTCCATGTCCAGTGTGATGCCCTCGATTCAATCGTACTCTAATCATACACGCAAATGTGTACGATCAAGATCAAGGACTCACCGGAAGATGTCACAACGCAACTCTAGACACAAATTAAGATAATACAAGCTTTATATTACAAGCCAGGGGCCTCGAGGGCTCGAATACATAAGCACGAATACACAAGAGTCAGCAGAAGCAACAATATCTGAGTACAGACATGAGTTAGACAAGATTGCCTTAAGAAGGCTAGCACAAAAGCAAAAACGATCGAAAAGGCAAGGCCTCCTGCCTGGGAGCCTCCTAACTACTCCTGGTTGTCGGCGGCCTCTAATGTAGTAGTAGGCACCCTCAGTGTAGTAGCAGTCGTCGTCGAAGGTGGCGTCTGGATCCTGGGCTCCACCATCTGGTTGCATCAACCGGAAAGAAGAAGAAAGGGGGAAAAGGGGGAGAAAAGCAACTGTGAGTACTCATCCAAAGTACTCGCAAGCAAGGATCTACACTACATATGCATCGATATAAATGAAATGGGTTGTATCTGTGGACTGGACTGTAGAATGCCAGAAGAGAAGGGGAAAACCTAGCCTATCAAAGACTAGCATCTTATGGAAACCACCATCTTGCAGCAATAGGTGAGAGTAGAGTAGCATAAAGTAAAGTAGTATATGTGTTATCAACCTTGGCCAGAGATCCTTTCTCGACTCCCTGCGAGAAAGCAATCCCAGAGCCATACTATCCATTTCTCATATCCATGTCTCATCTCAAGTATCCAGTTCTAGTTGTATCGATCGGGATACAACTCCAAGTGTCCGTTACCGTAGGATAGGCTATCGATAGATGTTTTCTTCCCTGCAGGGGTGCACCAACTTACCCAGCACGCTCGGCTAACTCCGGCCGGACACACTTTCCTGGGCCATGCCCGGCCTCGGCCAAACAATACGCCGCAACCCAACCTAGGCTTAATAGAGAGGTCAGCACGCTGGACTAAACCTATGCCCCCAGGGGTCATGGGCCATCTCCCCGGGAACTCCTGCACGTTGCGTGGGCGGCCGGTGAGCAGACCTAGCTACCTCCTTCAAAAAGGCAGGTGCTTACGCAGTCCAACCCGGCGCGCGCCGCTGAGTCGCTGACGTCTATTAAGCTTCGGCTGATGTATACGACGCAGAACGCCCATACTATGCCCACGTGATGGTTAGTGCTATCAGGCCAGAGGCCCCTCGGATCAAATATCCATATCGTAGTGGATTAGGAACACGTGGTAACAAGCAGAGACTCACGAAAGATGTGACCCCGTCGCCCCGTCTCGAGGACTTGCGGCAAGGGCTAGGAATGCCCGGCCACGCCTCGTAATTATCTCGCAGGCACCCTCCAGGTCAACCCGACTCCCCATCACTTGCAATTATGCTCATGCGGGTACCCCTCAGGGCCGACCCGTCTTTAGTAACATGGTTCAGTGTAGAGTCATAGTAACCATAGTAACCGTGTGTCTAACACCAAGGGGAAAGTGATTTGCTGTGCCGGGGCCTTGTCTTCGATCCCGTTGATCGGGTCTTCTGATAATCCAGCGGGGCGGTCGGGACAAAGTGGGGGGTCTCTGATGGGTCTCTACCCAGCCTATACTAAACAGTTTAGGATGAGCAGGTAGGTAACAACAGCAGGTTACAATAAACATGTTATGCATCAGAATAGGAGCAAACAATAACAGTAGCAAAATCTAATGCAAGCATGAGAGAATGGAATGGGCGATATCGGGATGATCAAAGGGGGAGCTTGCCTGGTTGCTCTGGCAAGGAGGGGTCGTCGTCGACGTAGTCGATCACAGGGGCATCGGTCTCGGGGTCTACCGGAGAGAAGATGGAGAAGAAACAGTAAATATAACACAAACATAGCATCACAAAGCATAACGTGGCAATATGCTGTGTCGGGAGTCGCCTAACATACGGTTACACGATAAAGGTGAAGGGGAAAAACAACCAGGAATGTTTTCCCGGAGTTTGGCATTTTCGGACAGATGAAACGGAGGGGGATGGTTGCATGTTCTCGATGATAGGGACGTGCGGCGGACGAACGGAGAGCGTACCCGGATTCGCTTCGTCGTTCTAAGCAACTTTCATGTATAAAACTTTTTCATCGGAGTTACGCATAATTTTCTATGATTTTTCGAAGATTTAAATGATTTTCTAATTTTTTGGAATTTGTTTAATTCGAAAATAAAGGATTAAAAGCTATGAGTACACAGGAAATGTACCCAGAATGTTGCTTATCCGGCTGACAGGTGGGGTCATTGACTGAGTTGACCCGGTCAAAAGTTGACTGGTCAAAAGGGGAATAGTGTTGGGGTCCCACTTGTCATTGTCTCTCGCTTTATTAGATTAACCATTTTTCTTTCATTTACAATGGGGCCCTTCTGTCATGGAGTCATTAACTTAACAGAGATTAGTTAACTGAAATTAATTTATTTAACTAGCGATTAGGGGTTAGTTAAATCGGTCGGGCCCACGCGTCAGTGGGTCAACCCACTGGCTAAACTTGCATGCGCGCGTGCCCGCCGGCGAGCACAGAAGACGGCAGCGGTGTTCGGGACTCGCCCTCCAATGGCCAAACCGCACGCGGTTGGCCACGTCTGAATATGGGCGTCGAGCCGCGTCCAGGGCGGTGAAGGGAGGCGCGGGGGTGGCCGAGCGCGTCGAGGACGACAACGCCTAGAGGCAGTTGCGGGCGGCGCCCGGTGCCGCAGTCCTGCAGGACGCAGAGGCGAGCGAGCGCGGGGCTGTGCAAGGGGCATGGCCGGCGAGCGAGCAGTAGCTAAGAGAGGCGTGCATGGCGGTGAGTAGCAGGCGGGGCCTGGGCGAAAGCAGGCGCGAGTGGTTGCAGGGCCGGACGCGCGCGCTGGGGGAGGGGAAGGATGCATCTCGCGTGGTGGCTTTCATCGAGGTGCGTAGGGGGCTCAGGGGAGCCGAAGAGACCCTGCTGGCGAGGTCCGGCGACTCGACGAGCTGGCAGGCACGAGGGTGAAGTAGAGGTGCGAGTTGAGGGAGCTCGTCGAGTGGAGGAAGAGGAGCCGTAGGGGTGGAGCTAACGAGGAGGAGGCCGAAGGGGCGGTGTCGGCTGGTGGCGGCCTCTGCGGAGCGGCGGTGTCGGGGGGCGATGGGGTCACGGCGGTTTGCCCGATCCCGATCCAGAACAGGAGGAGGGGAACGAGGGGATCGTGGGGGGGAAAGTGGATCGGGGGAAGGGCTAGGGTTTTGGGTGGTGGGGGGTTAAGCAGGGAGAGGTGGGCCAGCCAGGGTGGGCTGGTTCGGCGGCCAACTGGGCCAGTTGGCCCACGGGGTTCTTCCTCTTTTCTTTTCTTTTTAATTACTTTTCTATTAAAAGGATAGCTACTATTTATCATGGAAACAAGGCATCAAATGATTTTTGTTGAATGTGAAACTTAGCAAATAGTTCAGGCACAACATGGTGGTGTTGCCTAAAAAGTTTCAGGGCCAATGGAATTGTTCAAGCATTTTTAGAAATTTAAAAAGGCCAAATTTAAATGCTCCTGGATCATCAAATAAATTTCCAGGGACACTTTGGGAATCCAAAAGAGGTTGGTTCCAACATGACTAATATCCAAGGATTATTTGCCACACTTTGAACATTTTTGTTTGTACGTTAGAAACTTTTGTCGTTTGACTAGATTTTTATTTTTGGACTTTAATTTGAATTTGAATTGAATTATGATTTGGATCAAGCGAGGATTAGCAATAGTAATGCGATGACGTGGCATCATTAGCGGAGGGTTACTGTAGCTTAAATATCCGGGCGTCACATCATGCTCGCGCCCGACGGTCTCCTGGGGAAGGGGCTCCATGGCATCCATCGCACCATACTCGGGAAGCATCTCGCCATCCGCGTCCGCCATATATTTGGAAAAGGCCGCCATGAGCTGGGCGTGGGCGGACGCCATCTGGGCTCTGGCGGGCACAGTCGTGGCAAGGTATGCCGCGCAGGAACAGATGGCTGCTCGAACTCTCTCGGTGATTAACAGCTCTTCGGCCGTGGGTTGCCGACCGTTGTCGAAGAAGCTTCGTTCGATTTGTGCGGTGACCGCCACGAGATGGGCGTGGATGGCCTCGACATGGTAGTCGGCGGCCTCTAGCAGGGATAAGCTCGCCACTGCGGAATAGACAGCTGTTGTGGCGCTCTCGCCAGTTGTTATCCCCGAGGCAGATGCTGCTGCCGTCGCTTGAGAAGCAACAACAGCTGTTTGTGCTGCCTTGGCCGCCCGGACGCAGACTACGGTCGCCCTCATGAAGCTTGTTAGCACGCGCCTGACGGCTGCGGCCACGCTCTCGCCGGAGTGGGCCGCCGAAGTTTCCCTCACGACATGGGTCCACGTCCCCATCTTTAACCGGCGATGAATGAACAGTGAAATGATATTTGGGGAGTGAGCTAGTGTGCTTGACACGCCTGCTGTGGACTGTAGCCGACGCACCTTCTCTCGTAAGCCATGGGCATACTATACACCGACGGTGCTCCAAGATATTTTGTGCTGCATCTCACACGGTTGGTGATAATAAACTGTGTGCGATCTACATGATTTATCGTCTTGATCATTTGAATTACGTAATTGGGTCACAGCTACAAAGGATGGTGTTTGAATTGTTAGAACTTTTATCTGCAGTGAACATGCAACTATATGTGTGTTGTCAAAAAAATTGGAATGATTCAAGGTTCGTTTGTACATTTTTATAGATTAACTGGGTTTTCCAGGCATTTTATGCGCATAATTCAAATTTGAACTACGTGCACATGCTCCAGTGCATATAAACTTATTGAAAAATCAAATATGTGTCCGTGGTTGCATGCTTAGGTCCCATGCAAGATATGGGAATGAATTTCAAACACCCTGCCACCGTCACTCGGCCGCAAACATTGAGATGCCTAGTTTTTAAATTCTAGTAAATCCAAAACTCGTATGAAATTCATGAAACTTGGCATGCTATCATGTAGCGGCATCAACATGCCGTGGTACAAATTTTGTCCCATTTGGGGCAGGTTTGGGTATAAGCTTCTCACAACAAGCGTGATGGTTTCGGTAGGGAACGTGCCACCTTTGGGGACGAAACGATATCCGTTGGCTCTTATTGCTTTCAAAAAATTTCGAGTGTCAACATAGAACAACAGGAGTGTTGTGCAAATTTTTGTGATTTTTCGGGGTTCGTTTGGACATTTTTATGCATTAACTGAGTTTTCAATGCATTTATGTGCATAATTCAAATTTGAACTACATGCACATGCTCCAGTGCATATAGATTGGTTGAAAATAAAATCGGTCTCCTTGTGTGCATGCTTAGGTCCCATGCAAGAAATGGGAATGAATTTGAAACACCAGGGCACCATTGATTGCCGGCAAAACACTGAGATGCCTGGTTTTTAAATTCTAGTAAGTCAAAAATTCGTCTGAAATTCATGAAACTTGGCATGCTATCATGGAGTGGCATCACTATGCCGTGGTACAAATTTTGTCCCATTTGGGGCAGGTTTGGGTATAAGCTTCTCACAAACAGGAGCTTCTCACAACAAGCATGATCGTTTTCGGTAGGGGACGTCCCACCTTTGGGGACGAAATGATATCCATTGCCTCTTATTGCTTTTAAATTTTTTTCTCGTGTCAACATAGAACACCAGGAGTGTTGTGTGAATATTTCTGATTTTTCGGGGTTCGTTTGAACATTTTAATGCATGAACTGAGTTTTCAATGCATTTATGTGCATAATTCAAATTTGAACTACATGCACATGCTCCAATGCATATAAATTGGTTGAAAAATCAAATCCGTGTCCTCGGGTGCATGCTTAGGTCCCATGCAAGAAATGGGAATGAATTTCGAACACCAGGGCACCGTTGATTGCCGGCAAAACATTGAGATGCCTGGTTTTAAATTCTAGTAAATCCAAAACTCGTCTGAAATTCATAAAACTTGGCATGCTATCATGGAGTGGCATCAACATGCCGTGGTACAAATTTTGTCCCATTTGGGGCAGGTTTAGGTATATGCTTCTCACAAACCGGAGCTTCTCACAACAAGCATGATGGTTTTCGGTAGGGAACGTCCCATCTTTAGGGACGAAACGATATCCATTGCTTCTTATTGCTTTCAATTTTTTTTCTCGTGTCAACATAGAACAACAGGAGTTTTGTGTGAATTTTTGTGATTTTCCGGGGTTCATTTGGACATTTTTATGCATTAACTGAGTTTTCAATGCATTTATGTGCATAATTCAAATTTGAACTACATGCACATGCTCCAGTGCATATAAACTGGTTGAAAAATCAAATCTGTGTCCTCGGGTGTATGCTTAGGTCCCATGCAAGAAATGGGAATGAATTTCGAACACCAGGGCACCGTTGATTGCCGGCAAAACATTGAGATGCCTGGTTTTTAAATTCTAGTAAATCCAAAACTCGTCTGAAATTCATCAAACTTGGCATGATATCATGGAGCGGCACCAACATGCCGTGGTACAAATTTTGTCCCATTTGGGCAGGTTTGTGTATATGCTTCTCACAAACCGGAGCTTCTCACAACAAGCATGATGGTTTTCGGTAGGGAACGTCCCACCTTTGGGGACGAAACGATATCCATTGTCTCTTATTGCTTTCAATTTTTTTTCTCATGTCAACATAGAACAACAGGAGTGTTTTGTGATTTTTTTGGGGTTCGTTTGGACATTTTTATGCATTATCTGAGTTTTCAATGCATTTATGTGCATAATTCAAATTCGAACTACATGCACATGCTCCAGTGCATATAAACTGGTTGAAAACTCAAATCTGTGTCCTCGGGTGCATGCTTAGGTCCCATGCAAGAAATGGGAATGAATTTTGAACACCAGGGCACCGTTGATTGCCGGCAAAACATTGAGATGCCTAGTTTTTGAATTCTAGTAAATCCAAAACTCGTCTGAAATTCATGAAACTTGGCATGCTATCATGGAGCAGCATCAACATGCCGTGGTACAAAATTTCTCCCATTTCGGGCAGTTTTGGGTATATGCTTCTCACAAACCGGAGCTTCTCACAACAAGCATCACTACTGGAATCAGCTACTTTGCCGTCTACCACGGCAGACAGCAAAGGCAAGGATGGCCGACGGCAAAGGCCTTTGCCGTCTGCCGCGCACGGCAAAAGGCTCCGGCAAAGTAGGCATCGGCAAAGAGCTTCGTTGCCGTCTGCTTTCTGAAGCGGATGGCAAAGGGGCCTTTGCCATCAGCGGCGGACGGCAAAGAAAGCCGACGGCAATAAAGTCGCTGTTAGTCCATTAGGCGTCTAACGGCAGCCTTTGCCGTCCGCCGCTGACGGCAAAGAGCATCAAGCCTTTGTCGTCTGCCACTGTAGGCAAACTGACCAAATGGGTCAGCTGCCAGGAAGCACAGGTGGTTGCCACGTGGCTTCTTTGCTGTCCGCGGCGGACGGCAAAGAGCCCGTTGCCATCGTTGGCAGAGGGCAAAGAGCCTGCATTGCCTCTTTTTTTTTTCTTATACCCAACCATTTTCACAGCAAATAGATGATACATATATATTTTTCACATGGCAAGTTCACAGCAAACATATGAGATATCCAACACATATAATTTCATCATACATGCATAGTTCCATCAACCATACATAGCAAGTTCCACATACATGCATCCAACCATACATATTACAATAGTGTCATCATACCATACATGCATAGTTCATCAATACAAAAGAAACATAGTTCATCCAAACAAGCACTCCATCTATGCAAGCTTCCGTGAAGCGAATGAATTCTGCAAAATGGGAAATAAGAAAGTTAGAAGAAGAAGATTGGAAGAAGAAGAAGAAGAAGAAAATGAAGAAGAATATATGAAATTTATGAGCGAATTTAGGTGAAATTGATCGTTTGTGAGCTAACTTAGGTGAAATGGATCGTTTATGAGCTAACCTAGGTGAAATGGATCGCTTATGAGCTAACTTAGGTAAAATGCATCATTTTAGAGCTAACCTAGGTAAGATGGATCATTTTGGAGCTAACCTAGGTAAAATGGGTCATTTTAGAGCTAACTTGGGTAAAATGGATCATTTATGAGCTAAGTAAGGTAAAATGAGTCATTTTAGAGCTAACTTAGGTAAAATGGATCGTTTATGAGCTAACTAAGGTAAAATAGATCATTTTAGAACTAACTTAGGTAAAATGGATCGTTTATGAGCTAACTAAGCTAATTATGCCATTTTTGACATAAGTAAGCTAAGTACATGTCATTATTGAGCAAACCTAGTTAACTAAGCATATTAGAGCTAACTTTGGTCATTTTGGAGGAAACAAAGCTAAGTATAGATCGTTTTAGAGCTAACTTAGGTAAAATGGATTGTTTTGGAGGTCAGTAAGCTTATTAAGTCATTTTGGAGGAATTAAAGCTAAGTCTAGGTCTTTATGCATTTGTTAAGCAAAACACTAGAGAAACTTACTGTGATCATAGAGGTGTGGGAGCGGGCTGGCTCGTGCCGGTAGTTGGAGAAGGATCGTGCGATGCTTGTCTGGAGTTATGCTGCACCAAAGATCATTTCCAATGTCTTGTTAGCATGATGGCACTCAAATGTTAAGACTAGCAAGTAATGTCCATTCAAATTAAACTCACTGTGGTCCTAGGAGCAATCACTGGCATCGGCGGAGCGGTCTGACCGGTCTTCTCGCACACAGACTGCACATTTGGTTTTGACGACTCAGTCATACTAGTTAGTAATGAGACAAACACTACATGAATGTTTTGGCTAATCTGCAGAAGAAACTTATCACAAGGAGCTCGTACATGGCCCTTGCCTGCATGTCATTCAGTGCCCTCTCCTCCTCCAACATCTTTGTCGTCCTCTCCTCCAACTCCCGCTGCCTCTCCGCCGCCTCCGCCAGAAGATTCTCCGTTCTATCTCTCTCACTCTGTATAGCAGCCTGCAACACCACTCCTCGTTACCATTTGTAATCATTGATGGAAGCACACACAATGTAATGGAGAAAGATAGCTGAGTACGTATAACTAACCTTGATGGCGAGTTGGACTGGCCGTTCACGAGGCCTTATCTCAGGAGCGGAGCTCGACTGGCGCGCCTTGATCTCCGGAAGAGTGCTAGGACAACGGATAAGTCCATTTCCAATGGCTCTGGAGCCATGGGACCTCCCGCCACCAGATATCATCACCAGCTCTGGATCAATGGGACCCTGGCTCGGGTTAAAGTCCTCCCCTTTCCTCGCCTTCCCCTCATCTCTATATTTCACGAGCTTGTCGTGGGAGGAGATGTTGGTGAAGTTGTTTGCATCATCGAGGTCAGACGGAGAGAATGCCTTGACTTTCTTGAAAGAGGCAGTGTGGGCCATGGCATACAGGTCGTACACCTCTGGCACCTTATCCGCCTTATTGTAGCGTGCCTGAAAGAGAGAAACAAAGTAAATTAGTAATTAAAGGGATCAAGCTAGCATGATGAATGAATTGCATGAATCATGAAGCAAACCACATACCCAGTTCCGCCCGAACTGATATAAGTTGGAGCTGCCTTGATGGTGTGGCACACCTTCCATTTGGGCACGTTTGTCCTTGGCCGCGTTGTGGACGGCTAGCCATTCTTTTGAGCACCACTCATTGACCAACACCTCCCAACAATCCATCCGATCCGCACACCATCTCGGAGGCGCCTAAGTTAGCAAATAGAAACTTGAGCGCTACGGCTATGAATTACTAAATGAAGGAAGTAAGTACAAGGCCTTAAGAATTACCTTCATGTACTGCTCCTTACTCAGGAACTTATCGCGGCACGCCGGCTTGGGCTTCTTGATACCACGCAAGGCGTAGTAGTCTCGAACAGCCTGCACCCGAGCCTCGTGCCGTAAGTTCTGTAGTAGGCGCTTGCAGACGTTCTCGATAACATTTGCCGCCTCCTCCTCGTATCCCTCCTCACACCTGTAGAATGTCTGCAATCAAATGAGACTATATTGATTAGTACAATTAATAACTAGCTAGTTGAAGATTTTTAAATGTGTAAAGGAGAAATTACCCAGAACTTTCTGATCACCACGTCTGCCCTCGTGTCGCACAAGACACCGTCGATAATCTCACCCGGCGGGGCCGGGGCAGCCAAGTAGTGCTCCCAGCTCAATCCAAGCTCTGGAAGCCGACCCTCACCAGGCAACATGACAAACCCCGGGAAGTTTTGCTGGCAAAGCACTCCACGGATGGAGTTGGGCTGGCGGACACTATGATGGTGGTCCCAACCCCTACAGCATGACAAGGCCAACGCATTAGATATTTTAAGAAACGTGAATGCAGAAGGTACAAAAAGATTAAATGCACTTACCTCTCCCCATCAGGGAAAATCAACCACCTCTGCTCGCGGGTCGCCGGCACGGACGGGAGCCGTGTACAACCACGCTGGTAGACGGTGGCCCCCTCCTCCTCAATATCAGTCGGCTCCCCGCCATCATCAGCATGGCCACTCGGCCCCTCAGGCTCATCCGGCCAGGTACCCCATCCAGACATGTGATCCTCCGGGGTCTCGTGGGCTGAAGGCTCGTGGGCCGAAGGCCCGTCGACCCGAGGCTCGTGGGCCGAAGGCTCGTGGACCAGAGTCCGTGTAGCCTCCTCCTCGGATGAGTCCACCCTAGCAGTCACGTGCTCGGGTGAAACAGCTGGGGGTGGCGGCGAGGAAGGCGCCCTAGCAGTCACCCTACCTCCTCTCCCGCGACCACGTGCTCCTCTCTTCTTCCCTCCCTTACCTCGTCCCCTGCTGGGCACCGCTGTCGACGAAGAAGGGCCCGGCGGTGTCGCCATACTGTCCAGCAACGCTCGGCGGAGAGGTGCGTGTGGAATGGAAGACCTCCCACCACGCGCCGACGAAGAAGGGGCCTCGGAGCGCTCCCGACCAGCGCCCACCATCTTTCAACACCTGCCATGACAAAGAGTAAACGAAATTAGTACAACATAAAAAAAAATACCGACATGAATAATAATATATGATGTTTTCATAACAAAATCAAAAAATATATATGATGTTTAAATCTACCCGATCAACACAATTATATATGATGTTTCTCATAACAAAATCAAAAAATATAGGATGTCAGGGTGTCGGGGGTCGGGGTCGGGGTGTCGTGCCAGGGTGTCGGGGTGGCATGTCGGGGTCGGGGTGCCGTGTCGGGGTCGGGGTGCTGTTTCGGGGTCTGGGTGTCGGGGGTCGGGGTGTCGGGGTGTTGGGGTCGGGGTGTGGTGTCAGGGTGTCGGGGGTCGGGGGTCGGGGGTCGGGGTCGGGGTGTCAGGGGTCGGGGTCGGGGTGTCGTGCCGGGGTGTTGGCGTGGCGTGTCGGGGTCGGGGTGCCGTGTCGGGGTCGGGGTGCTGTGTCAGGGTGTCGGGGGTCGGGGTCGGGGTGTCGGGGTGGCGTGTCGGGGTCGGGGTGTCGGGGTGGGGTGTCGGGGTCGGGGTGTGGGTCGCGGACGGGGCACGTGACAGCCTTTTCTTCTTCTCTTCTTCTCCCCCTCCTCTTCCTCCCTCCTCCTCCTCTTCTCCTATTCCTCCTCCTCCTCCTCCTCCTCTTCTTCCCTCCTCCTCCTCCTCCTCCTCTTGTTGTTGTTGTTCTTCTTCTTCTTCTTCTTCTTCTTTCTTCTTCTTCTTTTCTTTCTTCTTCTCCCTCCTCCTCTTCCTCCTCCTCCTCCTCCTCTTCTTTCTTCTTCTTCTTCTTCTTCTTCTTCTTCTTCTTCTTCTTCTTCTTCTTCTTCTTCTTCTTCTTCTTCTTTTCTTTCTTCTTCTCCCTCCTCCTCTTCCTCCCTCCTCCTCCTCCTTCTACTCTTCTTCTTCTTCTGAACTAAAACTAAAACTAATCTAAAATAAACTAAAATAAAAATAAAAACTAAAACTAAACTAAAACTAAAATTAAAGTAAAACTATAACTAAAACTAAAACTAATCTAAAATAAACTAAACTAAAAATAAAAACTAAAACTAAAACTAAAGTAAATCTATAATTAAAACTAGTCATTCTAGCACTAAAACTAAACTGAATCTAACACTAACAATTAAACAGCAAAAAAAGAAAAAACAGAAAAAAAATAACTCACCGGAGCGGCGACGACGGTGGCGCCGGGGCGGTGAGCGGCGGCGCCGAGCCGGCAGGTAGGCGGGGGCAATGAGGCCGCGGTGGCGCCGGGTGGTGGGCGGGTGGTGGGGGCGGCGGGGCACCGGGGTGGTGGGGGCGCCGGGGCGGTGGGGCAGTCGGGCGGCGACGTGGTGGGGCGCCGGGGCGGCGGGGTCGTGGGGCGATGAGGCGTCGGCGCGTGGGGGCGGCGGGGTGGTGGGTCGACGGGGCAACGGCGGCAAGTGGCGGGGGCGACGGTGGGTAGTGGGGGCGGCGGCAGGCGGCGGGGGCGGCGGCGGGCGGCGGGGAGGAGAGAGGGAGAGAAACAGAGAGAAGGGGCGGGGTCGGGCTCGGCCATTAGTTAGGTCATATCTTTGCCGTCCGCCCACACTTTGCCGTCCGCTTTGTTTCCCCTTCGTCGTCTGCTAGAAGACGGCAAAGAGGGGGGCCGTTAAGTTTTTTCCAATTAGCTCGTTTAGTGGGGCCAACTCTCTCTTTGCCGTCCGCTAGCGGACGGCAAAGAACAGGCTGATGGCAAAGACCTTCTTTGCCATCAGCCTGTTCTTTGCCGTCCGTTTTCTGTAAGCAGATGGCAAAGACCTTCTTTGCCGTCCGCCAGCGAACGGCAAAGAACAGGCAGACGGCAAATAAGCTAATTCCAGTAGTGCATGATGGTTTTCGGTAGGGAACGTCCCACCTTTGGGGACGAAATGATATCCATTGCCTCTTATTGCTTTCAATTTTTTTCCTCATGTCAACATAGAACAACAGGAGTGTTGTGTGAATTTTTGTGATTTTTCGGGGTTCGTTTGGACATTTTTATGCATTAACTAACTTTTCAATGCATTTATGTGCATAATTCAAATTTGAACTACATGCACATTATCCAGTGCATATAAATTGGTTGAAAAATGAAATATGTATCCTTGGGTGCATGCTTAGGTCCCATGCAAGAAATGGGCATGAATTTCAAACACTAGGGCACCGTTGATTGCCGGCAAAACATTGAGATGCCTGGTTTTTAAATTCTAGTAAATCCAAAATTCAGTTAACCATTCATGTGACGCCACGTGTCTTGGTTTTAATGGTTGTAGGAGGTGCCGTGCGGACAACTGCTTGACCTTGACTGAACGGGAGGCGTGCGAGCGCCGTCCGGTGCACAGGCTGACTGAGAGGCGTCCAAGCTATCCTCGAGTGCGCAGGCTCACCGGGAAGCATGCGAGCTGTACGCTGCGCAGGCTCACTGGGAAGCGAGCCCTTTGATTTCCATGGCCGCCGCCTTGCTCGCGTCCTCTCCATTAATGGCGCCCAAGCCGCAATTTAATTCGCTTTTTAAATATAAAACACTCATCGCAAACGTTTTAGTTAGAACAACCGTATGCAATCCGATAGCTTCCCCATGAAGCCAAGAGAAAATGTGCCGAGCAGGATTTCTGCAGCTCTTGATCGCAAACGATTTAGATAGAACACCCAGATGGAAAGTCAGGCGGGAAGCTTGCGCGGGAACCTACGAGGTTGCGTGGGAACGGGCTCACCGACGATTCATTGGCGCCACCGTTTGGCCAAAAGAACGCCCCCGCGCGCTGCGCAAGCTTGCACTGTAAGCCATCTACGGCAGCGGGGTGACAAGACGTGCGAGAGGAGGACGAGAGGACACGCACACATACAATTAATAAAAAAACATTTGCAATTTAATTACCTACTATACCCCCATCCTGGTTTATAAGTAGGATTTAAGTAATAAAATACGAATGCATGTCGCCATAGATTATATCGTTGGAGTCGTATTTGAACATAGTTTCCAGCTATACAATTTTTGTAACATGCATTAACACTTTTTTGGTTAAATTTAAGGTTATACACCATCAAGCGTTGGCCCACAACACACACGGCATATTCCATCACAAACAGCTCTGATGGATCAACTGTCTGCCACGTATCGCACACGCAACTCTAATCTGATTCGTGCTCGATGTCTCCGACATCGCTCGCACTGTTTGTCTTATTTGCCACGTATCACTATCCCGTCCTCTGTTCGCGTCCCTCGGCAAGCTCTGCTCACCGTTAGGTGCCGCGGCGCGCTCTATCGCGTCCGTTGGCATGCTCTACTAGCGTCTATCGGCGCGCTCGGCTTGTGGACAGCTTTTCCTTGAGGCGACCGTGGAGCGCTCTGCTCGCGTTCCTCCGCGCGCGCTCTGCCGGCGGTTGGGCGTGCGCACGATCACGTCGGGGGGCCCATATGCATGCGGTTGCGCCGCGCGCTTTGCAATGTGATGTAGTTACATGCGGCACGATGGAGTTACGCGCTGCAAATTAGAACTGCCATCAGGGCCTGCCGATATTCCTGGCCGCCCGGCTTCCCCTTTAATTCCCGCGGCCATTATAACCTTACTCTCTTCAACCTTTCGATCGCGCCCCACAACACAACAAGCACACCCACGATGACACATAGAGAGGGGATGTCCGGCGGCGCTCCAATGGAGTTAGGCGAGCATAGAGTGGAGACCCACGCGAGGGAGACGGATCTCTCGGTGGTGTACACCATCGACCCGGCCGTGGTGGATGACTACATCAACAACGTTGAGCAGTTGCTTGCTGGAGACAAGTACAAGGTGGTCGGCATCGACCTCCAGTACACCGCTGGTCGTCCCGGCATAGATCAGAAGGTTGCCGTCGCCCAGTTGTGCGTACGCCATCATGTCCTCATCTACCACTACTGCATGTCCACAGAGCCTTGCGACCATTTCAACAGGTTTGTCAATAGCACCGACTACAAGTTCGCCATGGTGGATACCAAAGACGACGTAAAAGTGCTCAGTGCTACGGGCTTGGCCTGCAAGAACCTTGTCGAAATCTGTGACCACTACAGGGTCTGGGGCAGCACGAAGCAGGACTCCCTGGTCGAACTCGCCTCGGCCATCATCGACCCCTACTACGAACAGATGAAGCAGGATGCCCAGAGAACAAGTCCCGTATCCTGGCACAAGGCCTGGATGCGGCAACTGGATGAACCTCACCTCAGGTTCGCGGCCAAGAGCGTGTACACATACTACGAGATGCACAGGCGGATCGTTGACATGAGGAAGTGCCTCGTTACCCAAATCGATGAGCCCGGATCGAGCCACAAGAATAGCAAGCGTCACAAGAAGTAGATGATGATCAGATGATCGTTTATGCTAGTTAATCATGCATGTAATATATAGTTTGCTTTATTCGTGTGTGTGGAAATGTCATGTGTGTAGTAGCCACCTATGTAATTATGCATGTAATAGTTTACTTTGGTGTGTGCAAATGCCATGGTTATAGTAGCCACCTATGTAAGTTGATGTTTAATTTGGTTATGCAAGCATGTCCTTATAAGTGTGTGTGTATATATATATATGTTGATGTTCTGTATGCAATCCCATCGCACAACACACACATCTTATTAGAAGCAACCGTCTGTGTTCTTAACGGTCTTCACACACATTTCTGATTACAGACCTGTTTGTCGCGTATCACACACATCTTGTTAAGTTGAACCATTTCTGTTCTCATGTATCAACGCAAACAGTTCATCCGAGTGAACCGCATGCCGTATATCGCACACACCTTTGATCTAGCTGACCGTTTCTTTTGTGTTGCCTAATCACAAACAGTTCATCCGAGTGAACCGTATGCTGTGTATCGCACACGCCTTCATCTGGCTGCGTGTTTCTTTTGTTCCTCCTCATCGCAAAGAGTTCATTGAACTGAACCATATGCCCTTCATCGCACACGCAACTAAAACCTGAACCGTGTTTGATGCATCCGTCATCGCAAATGTTTTACACATTTCTAACGGTTTTCATACAGCACCGTTCGCAATTATTGCATCGCACACAGTTTCTCGAAGGGTGTCTGGTCGTAGTGTCACGTTATCAGCATCCTGCAGTAGTGATTCTATAGCCTGTAACAATTCTTTGTGGAATAAGTTCATTCTTATCATTAGGAACAACAGTTATACCTCCTTTCTTAGGGACACAAGGAATAGTACTTACCCATCTACTATCAGCTATAGGATAGATTATACCTGCTTCCAGAACTTTTAATATTTCCGTTCTTACCAGTTCTTTCATCTTAGGATTTAGCTGACGTTGATGATCAACAACGGGTTTAGCATCAGGTTCCATATTAATTTTGTGCTAACATAGAGTGGGACTAATGCCCTTTAAATCATCAAGAATATATCCAATAGCAGCTCGGTGCTTCCTTAAACTTTCAATAATCTTTCTTCTTCATGTTCTGAAAGGTTAGAACTAATAATAACAGGATATATCGTCTTTTCATGAAGATAAGTATATTTCGAAGTGTCTAGCAATTATTTTAATTCAAACACAGGATCACCTTTAGGTGGAGGAGGACCTCCTAGAGTTTCAATAGGCAAGTTGTGTTTAAGCAGAGGACGTTGTTCAAAGAAAATCTTATCTATTTCATTTCTTTCATGCATATGTAAATAGTTTTCATGGTCTAGCAAATATTGTTCTAAAGGATCAGTAGGAGGTACAGCAATAGAAGCAAGACCAATTATTTCAACCTTACTAGGCAATTTTTTTCATGAAGCTTTCTACTAAACTTCGAAAAATTAAACTCATGAGACTCATCACCAAAACTAACACCGACAGTTTGTTTCTCACAGTCTACTCTAGCATTAACGGTGTTCAAGAAAGGTCTACCAAAGATTATGGGACAAAAGTCATCTTGTGGGGAACCAAGAACAAGAAAATCAGTTGGGTATTTTATTTTCCCACACAAGACTTCAACATCTCTAACAATCCCAATTGGTGATATAGTGTCTCTATTAGCAAGTTTAATAGTAACATCTATGTCTTCTATCTCTGCGGGTGCTATGTCATTCATAATTTCTTGATATAAGGTGTAAGGAATAGCACTCACACTAGCACCTATGTCACATAAACCATGATAACAGTGATCTCCTATTTAAACTGAGACAACGGGCATGCCAACAACAGGTCTATGTTTATCCTTTTTATCAGGTTTGGCAATTCTAGCAGCTTCTTCACAGAAGTAAATAACATGCCCATCTACATTTTCTTCCAAGAGATCTTTAACCATAGAAATACTAGGTTCTACTTTGATTTGTTCATCAGGTTTAGGTGTTCTAATATAGCTTTTGTTAACCACAGTTGAAACTTTAGAATGTTCCTTTATCCTAACAGGGAAAGGTGGTTTCTCAATGTAAGCAGAAGGAACAACTGGATCAACATTGTAAAGTATACTTTCTTCTTTAACTGGTACCGGTTCTTTGATTTCTTGTTTAATAGCTGGGTGATATTTAAACCACTTCTCTTTAGGGAGATCAACATGAGTAGCAAATGATTCATAGAAGGAGGCTACTCTCTGAGAGTCAACTCCATATTTAGTGCTAAACTTTTGAAAAGCATTGGTATTCATAAAAGATTTAACACAATCATATTGACGTTTAATACCTGACTCTTTACCTTCGTCGAGTTCCTAATCTTCAGAGTTGCTTCTAATTCCTTCCAAAAGATCCCACCGGAATTCAATAGTTTTCTTCATGAAAGAACCAGTACCAGAAGTATCAAACATGGATTGATCATCACGAGAAAGCCGAGCAAAGAAAATCTGGATAATAATTTCTCTTGAGACCTCATGATTGGGGCATGAATATAACATTGACTTAAGCCTCCCCCAAGCTAGAGCGATACTTTCTCCTTCATGAGGCCAAAAATTAGATATATAATTCCGATCGCGATGAACTAGATGCATAGGATAATTTTTTTGGTGGAACTCCAATTTCAAATGATTCCAATTCTAAGACCAAATATCGTCGCATAGCCTATACCATGCCAATGCTTTTCCCTTCAAAGATAAATAGAAAACCTTTTTCATAACTTCATCCCCGGGTAAACCTACAAGCTTGAACAATCCACAAATTTGTTCTACATATATCAAGTGCATATCAGACTATTCGGTTCTATCTCCTGCATAAGGATTAGCTAGCAGTTGTTCTATCATACCCGAAGGAATTTCATATTCAATATTTTCAGTAGGTGCAGTAGGTTGAGGGGTAGCTAATTGTGGTTCCGGTCGAGGTGAAGATACCCCAAACAAACACCTCAAAGGATTGTTTTCCATAGTAACAAGTGACAATAAATTTTAGCACACTATATAAATGTTTCCTTACCAAATTCCACTTACCAAAGGCGCTTCACTCTCCGGCAACGGCGCCAGAAAATAGCCTTGATGACCCACAAGTATAGGGGATCAATTGTATCTCTTTTCGATAAGTAAGAGTGTCGAACCCAACGAGCAGCAGAAGGAAATGACAAGAAGTTTTCAGTAAGGCAATGTCTGCAAGTGCTCAAATTGTGAGTAACTGAGTAGTTTGATAGCAAGATAATTTGTAACGGACAAGTAACGATAATAGTAACAAAAGGCAGCAAGATAGCCGAATCCTTTTGAGGCAAAGGACAGGCCAAAATGGTCTCTTGTGATAAGCAAAGCGTTCTTTAGGGTACACAGGATTTTCATCTAGTCACTTTCATCATGTTGGTTTAATACGTGTTCGGTACTTTGATAATTTGATATGTGGGTGGACTGGTGCTTAGGTGCTGTTCTTACTTGAACAAACCTCCTACTTATGATTAACCCTCCCGCAAGCATCCGCAACTACGAGAAAAGTATTAAGAAGAAATTCTAACCATAGCATTAAACTTTTGGATCCAATCGGTCCCTTACGGAATATTGCATAAACTGGGATTTAAGCTTCTGTCACTCTCGCAACCCATCATCTAATTGCTACTCCACAATGCATTCCCTTAGGCCCAAATATGGTGAAGTGTCATGTAGGCGACGTTCACATGACACCACTAAGGGAATCACAACGTACATACTATCAGAATATCGAACACATATCAAGTTCACATGATTACTTGCAACATGATTTCTCCCGTGACCTCAAGAACAAAAGTAACTACTCATAAATGATAATCATGCTCAAGACCAGAGGGGTATTAAATAGCATATTGGATCTGAACATATAATCTTCACCAAATAAACCATATAGTAATCAACTACAAGATGTAATCAAAACTACTAGTCACCCACAAGCACTAATCTATAGTTCCGGTAACAAGATTGAACACAAGAGATGAACTAGGGTTTGAGATGAGATGGTGTTGTTGAAGATGTTGATGGAGATTGCCCTCCCCAAGATGGGAGAGTTGTTCGTGATGATGTTGACGATGATTTCCCCCTCCGGGAGGGAAGTTCCCCCGGCGGAATCGCTCCGCCGGAGGGCAAAAGTGCTCCTCCCAAGTTCCGCCTCCAGACGGTGGCGCTCTGTCCCGAAAGTCCTCTCCTATTTTTTCTAGGTCAAAGTGACCTATATATCAGAAGATGGGCACCGGAGGTGGGCCTGAGTGAGCATAACGCACTAGGGCACGCCTGGGCTCCCTGGAGCGCCCAGGTGGGTTATGCCCACCTGGTGGGCCCCCTCTGGTAGTTATTTGCTCCAATATTCATCATATATTTGATAAAAAATCTCCATGAAGTTTCAGCTTGTTTGGAGTTGTGCAGAATAGGTGGCCTGACGTAGCTTTTCCAGGTCCAGATTTCCAGCTGCCGGAATTCTCCATCTTTGTGTATACCTTGCATATTATGAGAGAAAAGGCATTAGAATTACTCCAAAAAGCATTATTATAGATAAAAACATCATAAATCACAGTAGGAAAACATGATGCAAAATGGACGTATCAAGGAGCAGGGCTTCGACGCCACCCATGGAGTTTGATCTAAACTCCATGTTTATTGATGAAGAATAAGGAAGACCAATCCCTCCTTTTCTTATTCTCTTGTAGTAACTCCAGTGTGTATGCTTGTATCTGTAAACTGATCTTGCTTGCTGTTGTCGACAGGGAGGAGGAGGAGGAGATGGAGACCCTCGTCTATCGGACCAAGCGGCTCAAACGCGCGGAGCCACCGATGATGGTGGAAGGGACGTGCCTGGCAGGAGTAGCACGAGCACCCTGACACCAAGCCCCCAGCTCAGCCCTCGGCTCAGAAGCGCGGAGGAGATTCCTCCTGCCGGGGACAATGGTGGAGAGCTCCCCTCCATTGAGGCCAAAGGAGGAGAGGGGACCACTAAAGACGAGCCCCTTCAGGAGGGGCCCATCCCGTCTGTTGCTAGAGTCGATGGATGCTCGACAAGGGCCCCCTTGGAAGAGTCCGCCCAGGGCGACACCATGGTTCCTGAGGGAGGAAACGGCAATCCTTACCCGGTAGCTGACGTTGCCAGGGGAACTGAACCTCCTGCCCGATAAACCTCTCCGGGTAACTTATCTGCTTTTCTTCTCATGTTTTCTATTATCAGTTTGCTTCGTTTCTGATTCTGTACTCTTGCCATTGACTGCTGGATTTGCTCGCAACCCCTTTGAGCGAAGAGCTGGATTTGCTGGATGAGGTGGCCAGCATAGGGAAGGATGTTGTTGAGGAGGCCGCCAAGATTGCCGCCACGGAAGGGCAGGAACATGCTGCCGGGGGTGCTCTGGGATTCCCGAAGGAGCCTGAGAAAACCCTTGGTAGCACGTCAGGGAAGGGGGTTGTGGTTGAAGAGAAGATACCCCTCCAAACCATGGGCCCCCTTCCCCTATTTGGCACCTCAGCAGAAGTCCTACCATCATCTTCGAGCAGCTTGGCGCTGGTGCTTGCGCAGCCCGGACTTGGAGCCCCTGGCTCGTCAATGGCGATGAGCACCGAGCTTGATGAAGAGCTTCAGCGCATACTGGCATCATTGTACCAAGGAGTCAAAGAGGTGGACGACTCCATCGCTGTCACCATGGACATGTCCTTTACGGAGTCTGTGGCGGCGGGTCTCAAAGAGATGCGGGAGCGGCATAGCCAAAAGTGGCAGGAGCTCAAGGAGCAGCGCCAGTCCGCCAACAAGGTGGACCAGAAGCTGAAGGATAAGGGGATGGAGTTGTGCGACTGGCAAGGCAAGCAGTTCCAAGTCCTTCTGAGGTAGCAGGAAATGATCTCGGTGACGAAGGAGGACGTCATCGCCCAGGAGACGTGCCTGGCAGAGCGGAAGGCACTTCTGGATGCCACAGAGCAGAGCATCCCACTTCGGGAGGAGAAACTCGAAGCCGATGTCCGTCCCAAGGATGACGATCTGGAGGCCCTCGTGCAGCAGTGCACCAAAGATCTGGGGGACAAACACAAGGTTTCCCTGGACGCCCTTACTGTCGACTCAGCTGCTCAGTGGAAGAAGCATGCTGATGACCTCTCCATTGCCTCTACTGCCAAGGCGGACCTCGACCAACAAGTGGCTGAGCTGACGGAGAAGCTTGCCGGGATTACCAAGGAGGTCTCGGCCCTCAATGAGGACGTGCAGAAAGCAGAGTCCCTCCTGAAGGACACGCAATCGTAGCTTTTCTCCAAGAGCCAAGGCCTTGAGGCTACCAATGGCACCATTGAAGATCTGAAGGACAGAATCGACTCCTTGGAGAGCTCAATAGAATCTGTCGAGGCTCACGAGAAGCAGTTGTCGAAGGATATGCACACAGCAAGGCGCCTCTGGAAGGATGCACAGGACAAGCTGGAGAACCACTCTGGTCCAGTCGACCTCTGGATCAAAAGCTTGATCGACATCGCCGATCGCCTTACTGCCTAGACCATGGCGATGGGCGTGGAGGGGCCAGTCTACTCGTCCAGCAAGCAGGAGGCCCCCAGTGCTAAGCTTGGGGTTTTCATCAACAAGTTGGTCGACAAGCTGAAGGCGCATGAAGAGGGAAGGGCTGGCCGCTTCGCAACTGAGTCCCGGAAGCTTGCCCGCGACGCCCTCTTCATGGTCTTGAGCAACATCGCCTCCCGCCATCCGGACCTCGATATCGCCAACGGCTTCAGGAAGCCGCCGGAGGGGGCAGACGTTTCCTCAGCCGAGGGGAAAACCGCTCCGCTCACCGCCAGGGTCCTCGCTGTCCTGGCAGCTTCACGAGTCCGCCAGACTCGGCGCTGAACTATCCTTGCCACCGTGCTGACCTATAACCAAAACAATGATGCATGTTATGTGTTTAGACTTCGTTCTGTTTATGCC
Source organism: Aegilops tauschii subsp. strangulata (assembly GCF_002575655.3). Lineage (NCBI taxonomy): Eukaryota > Viridiplantae > Streptophyta > Magnoliopsida > Poales > Poaceae > Aegilops > Aegilops tauschii. The sequence continues at coordinate 176,985,317 of NC_053039.3, forward strand.
TCATGTGGCGCTTGATACTTTTGCTTAATCTGAATTGCATGTTTACCACTTTCGAGTTTTATCCATGCAGTGTTTGCATGATTAGTCTGTATTGCACATTCAGGTTTCGTGCCAGTATCATATTGCCGCAAAGGTCGTAAGGGTCTGCCTTTAACATTTATTTTGGCGTGGATGCGTCCCGGCAGGTTTTTCCTCAGTAGTTTTCGACCCGGCCACTCGTTCCGCGAGAAGACTCTGAACGGAACAAGGGTGTAGACAAGAATCTAGCAGAGGTACCATCTTGTGAAAGATTTCATCGCACGAACACTTCGACACTCAAGGGGTAAACGAAAAGTGTAAATAAAAAGAGACCCGTAATAATGTGAGGATGACATGAACTTAGCTCTTATCTGTGTCCCCATCTACCCCTTTCTGTCGTGACCGCTTGTTGGGCTCGTAAGCTTCGGGAAGGATGGCGCCGCATGTGCATCTGTCTCCAGCCCCCAGCAGGGGTCATTCAGAATCATATATATCTTACAGGCGACAGGATGCGGTGCCGGGCACGGCGAGTTTCTCCCCATTCTCTTCACACTTTCTGAACAATCCAACAGCTATCAGCACAAAAGTCACGCCAACGCGGACGTCCTTGCCGGAGCGTGCTTGCCGGGGCATCGATCAGCGGATTCACACGGGGGCGCTCTACTTAGGACTTCCCTAAACAGGGTAAGTGCTGAACCGAGTGTCGCGCGGGCTCATCGACGCTGATGACTCTAAAACCCAGAGTAGCTCGATTGGCGAAAAGTCAAGATTGCCAGAGAGAGAGAAACCGTGTTCCCTTGCGCATCGCCCTCTTCCTCGAACGGGGCTCTCGATGCACCCACGCTGCCTGATCCGCCCGGGGTGGTCTCGTCGCTCTATTTGTTGGCTTCCGTCACCGCGGTGGCCGCGGCGGAAGGAGGTGATGGAGTTCGGGTAGGACCGGAGGGGGAGTGATGTTGTTCTCCCACTCCGTCCCTGTCCTTCTCCGCCTTCTCTGAGGCGCCATTAAATAATGATGTTGTTCATGGAGCAGGTGATGAAGGTGACACGCTGCTTATGCCCTAGGGTTCGCGCAAGTGATCCCCCTACCTAGCGCGCCAAAGATGTCGTGGGAAACCACAGCCACCTATGGTGCCATGAGCCCCTTTTAATTCGGTGGTGGGATGGGCACATTGCACAAAGAGCGGAGGAGGGTAACACAACACGACAGTGATCACACGGGCAGTTTTGCGCAGGTTCGGGCCGCCGCAAGGCGTAAAACCCTACTCCTTTGGTGGATTGATGGTGGAAAATTGTGTGGAACGCAGCGCTCTTGCCTGGCAGGGTTGCCTCGGGGCGAGAGTGGCTACGCGTGTATGAATGTGTGACGATCCGAACCCTTTCTACGGTTGCCATGGGCCTCATTTTATAGATGAAGGGGTCACCACAGTGGCAAATAAGTCTTTGCATACTGATTAGATAGCAAATAGTGCTATCATACCTAACTCTGCAGGCTGAGAGAGCGCATTAAATGCGCTGCTCAGTGTCACATCACAGCAGGCCCGGCAAGCCCTGCCAGGCTGTTTTGCTAGCTTTGCGCCTGCTTGCTTGACACGTCTCAGGACGGGTGTCGTTTGGAGGTATTTTCTGTAGGAAATGGCTACCATGTGGCAGGAAGCAGCCACTTAGTCACTTAGGAGCTTGATACCGCACTGATCAATGACGTGCGTCGCTGAGAGGTGGTGTGGGGGAGTGGTTCGCCTCCGTGAGCCTCGGCAAGCCTGCCGGGGTGATCTCGAAGGCTTGCTACCGGGGTAACCCCAACCTTGGCAGGCTCGCCTGCCCGGCAAGGGAGGTTTTTCCCATGGTGATATCTTGTCTCTCTGGGTAGTCTTTGTCTTCTTAATCTACATTTTGATCCTTCAAAGAGCTGATTCCTTCGTGCTTTGACCTGATCTTGGTGTTGTAATCTTGTTCTTGGGCCTGTTGGCTTGCTGTCCGTGCACAAGTCAGGCGAAAACATATACCCCCTGCCTGTGTTCCCTGACACCAGTGGAGTAGCCAGTTGCAAACAGGCAGGAAAAAACCTATAAGAAGTGGCATTCAAGCCGGTCAAGAGGGTATGAAAGCTAAACCCAGCGGTTTGGAAGCCCCCAAGTGACCTTATTATATTGATCATAAAAAGTATATACAGTGACACGAGTATGCACAAGGGCAAGAGCTGGCGGCTCAAGTATAGTACGGCCGAAGATGTGCGATATTCCACGGACAGTGGGTCTCCTCCTCCGACTTGCGAGAATCCTTGTGCTCTCGTACATCGATGAGGTAATACGACCCGTTGTTCAGGTTCTTGCTGACCACAAAGGGTCCTTCCCAAGGTGGGGATAACTTGCGCATATCTGTTTGATCTTGGATGAGCCGGATCACCAAGTCGCCTTCTTGAAACGTCCGGGTCTTAACTCTACGGCTATGATAGCGACGCACATCTTATTGATATATAACCGAACAAGCCGCCACCAGATCTCGCTCCTCATCCAAAGCATCGAGTGTGTTTTGACGTGCTATTTCATTATCAGCTTCAACATAAGCCACCACACGAGGCGAGTCATGACGGATATCTCTTGGAAGAACCGCCTCTGCCCCATAGACCATGAAGAAAGGCGTATAAACTGTTGATCTGTTGGGAGTGGTAAGTACTAAAGGTAACTCCTCAACCCAACAACCCGGCGTTCGCTGCAAAGGAACCAGAAGCCAGGGCTTGATACCTCTCAAGATTTCTTGGTTTGCCCTCTCAGCTTGACCATTAGATTGCGAATGAGCCACAGAAGAAACATCAAGACAAATATGCTCTTGTTGACAGAATTCTCTCATAGCACCTTTTAGACAGATTAGTGCCATAGTCAGTGATGATACTATGAGGGTAACCAAAATGGAAGATCAATTTTTTAACAAACTGAACTGTCGTTGCCGCATCACACTTGCTAACCGGCTCTGCTTCAACCCACTTGGTAAATTTGTCAACCGCCACCAAGAGGTGGTTTTTATTATCCATAGACCTTTTGAAAGGTCCAACCATATCAAGCCCCCAGACTGCAAATGACCAAGTAATGGGAATCATCATCAATTCTTGAGCCGGCACATGAGCCCGTTGAGAAAATTTCTGACATCCATCACACTTACTGACGTGATCCTCTGCATCAGCATGAGCCGTCAACCAATAAAATCCATGACGAAAAGATTTAGCCACCATAGATTTAGAGCCGACATGATGACCACAATCACCTTCATTGATCTCTCATAAAATCTCACGGCTCTCTTCAGGAGAAACACAACGCTGGAACACACGTGTGATGTTGCATCGATGTAACTCGCCATTAACAATACTCATGGACTTATATTGTCGGGTTATCTGTCTGGCCAAAGTTTCATCCTCATGTAACTTGCCCCGGGTCATATAACCAAGTAGGGAAGTGTCCAATCAGGAATAGCATGGAGAGCCGCCACCAACTGTGCCTCCGGGTCAGGAATAGGAAGATCCTCTTCTGATGGCAACTTGACTGAAGGATTATGCAATACATCAAGAAATACATTAGGGGGTACCGACTAACGTTGAGACCCAAGCCGTCTCAAAGAATCAGCCGCCTCATTCTTCCTTCGATCAAGAAGTTCCACCTGATAACCTTTGAAGTGACCAGCAATATTGTCAACCGCCCGACGACAAGCCGCCATGAGCGGGTCTTTTGAATCCCATGTGCCTGAAACTTGCCGAGCCACCAAACCTCAGTCGCCAAAGCACCTAACCCGGCTTAAATTCATCTCTTTGTCCATCTGAAGGCCATGGAGTAGAGCCTCACATTCAGCCGCATTGTTAGTGTCGGTGTCAAAACCGGCGGATCTCAGGTAGGGGGTCCCGAACTGTGCGTCTTAGGTTGATGGTAACAGGAGACAGGGGACACGATGTTTACGCAGGTTCGGGCCCTCTCTATGGAGGTAATACCCTACTTCCTGCTTGATTGATCTTGATGAATATGAGTATTACAAGAGTTGATCTACCACGAGATCGTAATGGCTAAACCCTAAAAGCCTAGCCTGTATGACTATGGTAATGAATATCTCCTCCGTACTAAGTCCTCCGGTTTATATAGACACCGGGAGGAACTAGGGTTACACAAGGTCGGCTACAAAGAAAGGAATCTACATATTTGGTCACCAAGCTTGCCTTCCACGCCAAGGATAGTCCCATCCGGACACGGGTAAAGTCTTCGATCTTCGTATCTTCACAGCCCATCAGTCCGGCCCATGGCTAACAGGCCGGACGCCCGAGGACCCCTTAGTCCAGGACTCCCTCAGTAGCCCCTGAACCTGGCTTCAATGACAAGGTATCCGGCGCATAGATCTGTCTTCGGCATTGCAAGGCGGGTTCCTCCTTCCGAATTCCAAGATAGTCTTCGAACGTATTAAACGTGTCCGGACCTGTAACATAAGCTTTGTATACTTCTACGGAGGGCACAATAATTTATAAGTCCAACCTAGCGACAACTGTTCATAGCATGACGCCACGTCACCGCCGGGACATTATTTTAAACCCGTTGTTAGCCTGCAGCCCCGGGTTTCGAGGCGTGGCCTTATAGGCACGTCTTATCCAAGTCGAGATCATGTCCCACTTATTAAGGGATTCTTATCAACACGGATGTGGGTAACCCAACCGTCTCTGGGTACGACTCCTTGGAAACAGGCAAGTTTCAAGGCCCAGGAGTAGGCGATTAAATACTCACAGCCTTTATAAAGGGGTACACGCCCGTCTCTCTCTCTCTCTTCCACGTTCGCTTCTTCCTCAACCCTTGCTTTCTCGAGTTCAAAAACCCAAGTTTCGACCACCACAAGTCTCATTCATGTCCGGATGCAGCCTTCCCGGTCGGTGGGTGGCTTCTTGTGTTACAGAGGAGGATATTGTGAAGCTTAGGGCGGCGAGATATCTGACCGCCAAAATTCTCCATCGGCTCCCTGCCGAAGGGCAGGTTATCCCTACCCCCAGATCCGCCGAGAGGGTCGTGTTCGTCTCCCACTTCCTCCGAGGGTTAAGCTTTGCCCTTAATCCTTTTGTCCGAGGGCTCATGTTCTACTACGGGCTGGATTTTCACGATCTGGTCCCGAACTCTGTTCTACTTATCTCGGTGTTTATCATCACGTGCGAGGCCTTCCTTCAAATCCCTCCACACTTCGGCTTGTGGCTCAAGACCCTCAATGTGAAGCCGCAGATGATAGGGGGGAAGCAGGCAGAGTGTGGTGGCGCCACCGTGAGCAAGCTTAATAGCACTCTTTGGCTAAAAGGATCCTTCACCGTGTCCCCTGACTTGTGGCAACGGGAGTGGTTCTATATCACCGAGCCCCATGGCTCCAAGTGGGCGGCCGCGCCTACGTTTCGACCCAACCCTCCGACTCAGCTCGCATCATGGATTAATAAGGGGTTGGACTGGGGATCAATTGATGAGGTACAGACTCTATAGAGCCGCATCTGGAGCCTCCTCGAGAGGGACGTTGATCTTATCAACGTTATTCAAGTAATGCTGGTTCGTCGGACTTTGCCGTGCCAGAGGCGACCTCCATGTGGGAGTTTAATCCTGAAGGGCCGTGGACAATTCAACACTTCTTCGGCACTACGCACAAAGGGATGTGGAAATTATTTTTTGGGAAATGAAAACAGTGGCCGGATACTACTGAAGACATCGGCCTTGACTGCAACCATCCGGATACCATGGTAAGTTCCCGTCCGCCGAACACTGCCTAATCAGGTATCCCGTGTTAAGACACCGAGCAAACCATCTCTTTCTAGGGCTGGATAAAGAAAGCGGAACGGATTAGGTGTCCGGCCCCCCTTCCCGAAGACTCAACGGATCCTGTGCTAACAAGGATGCTGGCACCGGCACCGTACCAGGCGCCGGTGGAGGAGGGCAAAGTGGAGAGCGAGAAGACCAGGGACGGCCGCCTCCGAAGGTTGGGAGGAGCCGACCCCCAGGAGAGGTAAGATGCCATCGTCGGGCGGCTCGGGATTGGGAGGCGACGCCGTTGCACAGCTTGCACAGCTCCGCCATGAGGACAGGACTTCGACCAAATCGTAAGTGAATCCGAGGTGCTTTAATCACATCCTGTTCCTTTTCTGTTATCGAAGTGACATGTAACGTACATGTGTATCTTTACAGTTCAGCGCAAAGTTTTCCTGAGCAATCCTCTTCTCCCAGAGATGATGGAAAGCGAGACACCTCCCCCGACTTCCTCGCCCAATAAGGCGGACGACTCCGAAGTGTCGTCTTGGAGGGTTTTCCTTGATCAACCAGCGGCGGGAGGGATGAAGGAGGCATTACCCGAAGGCAAACCCCCGATCGTCCGGGATTCGGGGGCCAACAATGAAGGCCCCAGACTATATGGTTTTCAACCAGCGATGATTCTGGACACGAGTGAACAGGTTCCTTCAAAGGATGGTCGTACTCCTACAGCGGCTTCCGGAGACCCGGCGGCGCCGGATATGCTGAGGGATATGCTGCGAAAAGCATCTGTCGCGAAGGAACAGCGTACCTTGATGGGTACGGTGGTTGAGAGGATTCTGTCCGCGAAGAATGGATTGAATGAAGCCTTCATGAGCCTGCTAAGAGGCTTCAAGGTTTGTGATGTAATACTTTCAACTGTATTTTATTTGAAAAATGCACCTGTGTATAGGTAGTAGGCCCTGAGACTTGGGTTGGCTTCCCATGGGAGGCAATCCAATGATCAAGAAGATATGCTTAGGGAATAATCTAGTTAATTGTAACACAGGCTGTTTCTCCCCAGACGACTGCCCGGACTATGGATATTGCCGAGCTGCAGCGGAAGCTTGATGTGGCAGGGGATGATATTGCATTAATCAATAGGCATCTTGACAAGTCGCAAGGTATGTATTCGGAGCAGTTGTTGCACATCATGTTTGTAGGATAAGCATGATGCTGAAAATTGTATACTGGGATATGCATGGCTGCAGATGGTGCTGCCGCCGTTGAGATTCTTCGAGCGGAGCTAGCCCGGGCCTAGGAGCAGGCCCGGTTTAGTGATGCAGCCGCCGAAAAGGCGTCGGCCGACTTGAAGGCCAAACAGGCTGCTCGGCGCCAAGACGAGGAGAAAATATCCACGATCGCGCTCGAACTAAAAAATGCTGCTAGCCGCTGTGAATTCCTTGAAAAGGAGAATAAAGCCAAAATGGCTGATCTTGACAAGGCCTTGTGAGAGGCGGGAGAAGCGCGGTCCGAATCAGCCCGTGAGGAGACCTGGCAAGCTGGGGAGATTGCGGCCGGTAAGCCCTTTTTACTACAGACTAAGTTCGGCGATCCGAACTATGCTTGGCTTAACCAAGTGTGGAGTTCTCCAGATGTGTTTTTGGACTTGCCGAAGAGTTCTTCCGATGCAGCGCAGTTTTACCAAGCGCAAGAGGGATATGCAATGGAGAAGCTTTTCTGGTCACAGCTTGGCGCGTCGAAGCGCCCTCTGTTGCTAAATGAGCAGATGTCCCAATGGGCCGAGCTTCACACAATTTCCGGTGCTGCCATGAACAATGTCATAATCCGTCTGTGTCCGACTGAGCCTATTTCGAATAGCTACTTTGGCTTGGTGCAGCAGCTTGTTGATGCGGCGCCACGTATCGACGCCGTTAAGCGGTCGTCGTGCATTGAAGGTGCATGGATGACCTTTGCCCGTGTCAAGACATACTGGGGAAAGATGAAGGCCATCGATGTTGTGATGAAGAGTCCGCCCCAGGTCAAGGACCGTCACGCACCAGAGCATTATTTTGAAGACATCATAGAGGCTGCCCGCTTGGTAGAGGGTCAATGTTCGAAAGGCATAATATTCGAGTGAAGTGTATGCGAATTGTAAAAGACAATTTTTATAATCAGACTATGTTTTAGTTTTGCCTAAAGGCTTTTGTTTCTCCTGTGTGGCCGTGTGTATATGATCTGAAAGTTTTCCAGTCGTCGACTTCAGCCCCCTCGTAGGAAATATGGGGGTGTCCGTGAAGGAGGTGTCAATGCGGCGAACCAGGCAACCGGACTATAGGGCGTTAACACTTTCACTTAGCCATAGGAGTTTTATGGTGGGTCTACGATATAGCCCCTGGTATGTACACGGCTTAGTCTAATACGACGCGTTGACATAGTTGACCGGAAAGAGGTCCTTCGTGTGACACGGAGGGAATCGTGAAAGATTCCAATAAGTCATCGAGTGGTTGACCAGCTCTCGCTGCATCATGACAGTCAGTTTTCGGCTTTCTCTACTGAGGTTCTTAACCAGGTTAACCGGAAGCACAATCGCAGCAGTTCTCCCTTTACTACCCTAGCCGATAGAGCGAAACGTAAGGTAGCAAGCACAGGAGCCGGGCAACCCAATTTTTGACCCAAGACATGATTCGGAGCTGATGCATATAAGGCCAAAACTCGCGACGCTGAAGTACGCTATAGAGCTATTCGTACTTTGTCGGCAACTCGTTTGTTCCCATACCGTGCCCCTGGCAAGTTGTGCCGAGGTGCAAGCTTAAACCAACCGTAAGGGCAAAACTCGGTTCTGTAGAAAAGAGAAAATTATTTTTACTGCGATCTGAATGATGTGCCAATTGTTTATATAGATAATAAGGCCACACCCTGACTATTTTTACATGCCAAGGATCGAAGGCTGAGGATAAAGGCACTTTACAGGCTCGAAATACTGAGTGCGGTCTAGAAAAAGTTACTTTGGACCTCCTGTCGCACGTCTGTGTCGCCTGTCCTCGGTTGGGGTATTCCTTGACGGGAATGACTTTTGGATGAGCGTATGAACCCGAACTCTGATAGGGCCCGTGGGTGACCCGCCTTTGAGCCATCTTTAGAGAGTATAGTAAAAAAACAAGATGGTTAGGAAAACAAGGAAGTATGTGGGAGTACTTGTAGGGCCATCCTTATTTTGCTTTCGCCGATGCCCAGGGTATTTTAAGTGCATAATTATGTATGCGCGGTATCGACTTCACAGGCATATTAGGCGAGCGGCGGAAGCCGAATTGCTAGTCCAGTATGGACATCGACCGGTCATGTTGAATGGAGACCGGCATTGCAATGGCTGATGAGGAATGAAGTGAGGTGAGGACGCTTTGTAGTTCGGCTGAGGTATCCGTAGTATGATCTTCTGTACGGGGGGAGTTTTTCGTGCCTTCACCTCTAGGGGTGTAAGCGACATATAACATGTTCACTGTTTTTACTTCGGGAGGAAACTGCTCCTGTCCCCCGGTGTTCGGTTGGTGAGTCTCTTCGCCATTGCTATCTCCGGGTGGTGTCTTCCCCTTGTGTTCGGCATTAAACTTGCCAGCCTGTTTGAAAACCCAACAACTTATGTTGGTGTGATTAGCTGGTTTATTGGGGTGGCCATGAATCTGGCAGGGCCTATCCAATATCTTGTATAAATTGGATGGTCCGTCCCTGTTTCCCGTGAATGGCTTTTTTCGTTGGCCGGGTCTGGGGCCGCTGAATCCAGCGTTGACCGCTGCATCGTTTGCTCCCTCATTGCTATTGAGGTGCTTGCTTTTATTGTGTCGTGGCTTCCCATTGTCGTCCCGGACTTCAGAAGTGCCCGGGTCACTAGCGCTATTGCTTCTACGAGTGAGCCAGCTGTCTTCTCCCGTGCAAAAGCGGGTCATCAGAGCCATGAGGGCTGGCATTGATTTTGGTTTTTCCTGACCGAGGGGGTGGGCAAGCCACTCATCCCGGACACTGTGCTTGAAGGCCGCTAGGGCTTCTGCATCCGGACAGTCTACAATTTGGTTCTTTTTAAGTAAGAACCTAGTCCAGAGTTTCCTGGCAGACTCCCCGGGCTGCTGGACAATGTGACATAAATCATCGGCATCCGGTGGCCGGACATATGTACCTTGGAAGTTGTCGCAGAAGGCGTCTTCCAGATCTTCCCAACTGCCAATCGAGTTTTCAGGCAGGCTATTTAACCAGTGTCGAGCTGGTCCTTTGAGTTTTAGCGGGAGGTATTTGATGGCGTGAAGATCGTCTCCGCGAGCCATATGGATGTGGAGAAGGAAATCTTTGATCCACACCGTGGGATCTGTTGTTCCATCGTATGATTCAATGTTTATGGGTTTAAACCCTTCTGGGAATTCGTGATCCATTACTTCGTCAGTGAGGCAAAGGGGGTGTGCGGCACCTCTATATCGGGCCATGACGCGACGTATCTCTGATGGGGTTCGTCTGCGATTTTCGGCCCGGGCGTGACTAGGTTTGGCACGTCCGGATAGATAGCCGTCGTCTCGTGTTGTGGTGCGTCCGCGCGATCTGTAGATCGATCTCATATGACCTGCTTTATTGTGCAAGTCCTACCGAAGGCCATGTTTATAATCCCGAGTTGTTTTATATTTGTTTTCATGCTCCGGTGGTATAGGCTGTTGTTCGGCTTAAATTGCCGCTTCTTCCCGACCATGGTGGTCTGTTAGCCATATCGCGCGAGGGAGGAACGGACTTTGGTGCATCCTCATCGAACTGAGGTAGTAGTTTGCGCTTCGGGTAACTCTTGGCTGGGCGTTTGAGGCCGTATTCTTCGGCTGCTAGGACATCAGTCCATCTGTCGTTGAGAAGATCTTGGTCAGCTTGAAGCTGTTGCCGTTTCTTTTCCAGGCTTCTTGCTGTGGCTATGAGTCGGTGCTTGAAGCGCTCCTGCTCAGAAGGTTCCTCTGGCACGACGGATTCGTCGTCGTCGAGGCTTGCCTCATCTTCGGAGAGTGGAAGATAATTGTGAGTATTATCTCCTCCGGTGCCAGCTTTGCTATCCTTTGAGCGACGTGACTTAGAGCGGCGCCGAGGGCGCCGGCGTTTGTGCTGTGTCTCAGGGGTTTTATTCTCAACTGGATCTTCTTTGTCATCGTCGTCTGTTTGTTTAGGTGTATCCACCATGTACACGTTGTACGAAGAAGTGGTCGTCCGTCGTCCAGTGAAGGGCAGGTTTTGGCCCTGCTCCTCGTCGGCATCGTCGTCCATACCATAGATGTCTTCGAAGCTGTAATCAAGCACGTCGGTTAAATCCTCGACCGTGGCTATGAAGTGGGTGGCGGGTGGGGAGCAAAATTCTCCATCGCCAGCCCCTAGTTCGAGCCGAACATAGTTCGGCTGTGAGTCCCCCGCCAAGGACAGGTTCTTTAATGAGTTTAGCACATCGCCAAAAGGCGAGTGCTGGAAGATGTCTGCGGCGCTGAATTCAAAGATCGATAACTGATCATGCTCGGTGTCCGCGGATGCACATGGCTCGGAACTTATAACCGGAGACGAGTCCGGAGTTCCGGTAACACAGATATCGTGTGCGATTAAGTCTATGTGCGGCTCCAACGCCGTGGAATCTGTGGCCTCCGTGGTGGGGTTGAGCGTCCCGTCCATGGATGGCGCAGTATGCTCCGGATCTAAGGCCAGAGCAGTTACAGTAGCTATCTCCTGGATGTGGTCCGATGACAGATTTAGGTCATGTTCATCGAGGTGACCAGCCGCGGTCACGCGGTCTCGAATCCGGCGAAGATCAAATCTCCGCGGATGTCTGCGACATAGTTCAAGCTCCTGAATCTGACTGGATGGCCAGGGGTGTAGCTATCGATCTGCTCCAGATGGCCAAACAAGTTGGCCCGCAGTGAGAAGCCGCCGAACACGAAGATCTGTCCAGGGAGGAAAGTTTCTCCTCGGACAGCATCATTGTTGACAATTGAAGGGGCCATCAAAAACCTTTTGGGGACGGCACAGTGGAACTCTCAATGAAAGCACCAATGTCAGTGTCAAAACCGGCGGATCTCGGGTAGGGGGTCCCGAACTGTGCGTCTTAGGTTGATGGTAACAGGAGACAGGGGACACGATGTTTACCCAGGTTCGGGCCCTCTCTATGGAGGTAATACCCTACTTCCTGCTTGATTGATCTTGATGAATATGAGTATTACAAGTGTTGATCTACCACGAGATCGTAATGGCTAAACCCTAAAAGCCTAGCCTGTATGAATATGGTAATGAATATCTCCTCCGGACTAAGTCCTCCGGTTTATATAGACACCAGGAGGATCTAGGGTTACACAAGGTCGGTTACGAAGAAAGGAATCTAAATATTTGGTTGCCAAGCTTGCCTTCCACGCCAAGGAGAGTCCCATCCGGACACGGGTAAAGTCTTCGGTCTTCGTATCTTCACAGCCCATCAGTCCGGCCCATGCCTAACAGGCCGGACGCCCGAGGACCCCTTAGTCCAGGACTCCCTCAGTTAGTACAAGGGAACATCAACCTTAAAACATAACAAAATTTGTCACGTCGTGGGGAATTCAAAATAACTCCAGCCCTCGAGCTTTCTACTTGCCTGGACCCATCGAAGTGAACAGTCGAATATGTGTTATTAGGCTTCTCCTTAGGCGTCTGCAACTTCGTCCAGTCACTGATGAAATCCACAAGAGCCTGAGATTTAATAGCTGTCTTTGGCACATACTTCAAGCCATGGGAACCGAGCTCAATGGCCCACTTAGCCACCCAGCCTGTAGCCTCTCTGTTCTGAATAATATCCCCCAAAGGAGCAGAACTGATGACCGTAATAGGATGGCCAAGAAAATAATGCTTCAACTTACGACTAGCCATGAACACCCCGTACAACAGTTTCTGCCAATGTGGGTATCACTGTTTAGACTCAATTAACACCTCCCTGACATAATTAGCCGGCCTCTGGACTGGGAACTCTTTGCCCTTCTCCTTGCGCTCCATAGAAATTGCCACACTGATAGCCCTACTGTTAGCCGCCACATATAAGAGCAAGGGCTCTTTCTCAATGGGAGTTGCAAGAACGGGCGGCTCAGCTAGCTGTTTTTTGAGTGCCTCAAACGCCTCGTTTGCAGCATCACTCCAGAAAAAATGGTGTTTTTTCTTCATCATCTGGTATAAAGGAATTGCCTTCTTTCCCAGGCGGCTTATGAACCGGGTTAAAGCTGCGATATGACCCACCAAGCACTGGACGTCATTGACACACGCCAGCTTAGCCAATGAAGTGATAGCCTTAATTTTCTCCGGGTTAGCTTCAATACCTCTCTCTGTGACCAGAAAACCCAAGAGCTTGCCTGCAGGCACACCAAAAACACACTTGGCCGGGTTAAGCATCATTTTATAGATCCGCAGATTATCAAATGTCTCTTTCAAATCATCCAACGGAGTCTCCTTCTTTCTGGACTTGACAACAATATCAAACACATAAGCATGAACATTGCACCCATTCTGGTCATGAAAAGAATTCTGGACACAATGTTGATAAGTCGCCTGCGCACTCTTGAGCCCAAAAGGCATAGACACATAGCATAAAGCCCCAAAAGGTGTAATAAGAGCTATCTTCTCTTGTTCTTTAACTGCCATCTTAATCTGATGATAACCAGAATAAGCATCCAGGAAGCACAAACGCTCACAACTCGTCGTGGCATCTATGATCTAATCAATATGGGGAAGAGCAAAAGGATCAGCTTGACAAGCCTTATTGAGGTCTGTATAATCCACACACATACGCCAAGTGCCATTTTTCTTAAGTACAAGCACCGGGTTAGCCAACCACTCAGGGTGAAAAACTTCAACGATGAACCCGGCCGCCAAGAGCTGGTCCACCTCTTCTCCAATTAAAATGGCGAAGGAACTATTTCACCGGCTTAAACTTAGGATCAATATTGAGGGTGTGCTCAGCAAGTTCTCTCGATACACCTGGCATGTCTGAAGGCTTCCATGCAAAGATGTCTCGATTCTCACGGATGATCTCGATGAGTGCGCCTTCCGATTTCGGATCCAATGTTAGCACTAAGGGTGAACTGCGGAGATGAGTCGCCAGGGACAAAGTCAACCTTCTTGGTATAATCAGCTGACATAAATTTCAACAAAGGGTCTTGTTCAATAGTCGGCTTCTTCATAGGGGTCATATCAGCCAGGTCAACATTATCTTTATAAAATTTGTGCTCCTCCGTGCCACAAGACGACTCAGCATATGCAACATCTCCTTCCTCACATTCCAACGCAATTCTTCTATCACCCTGGACTATAGTTGTGCCCTTAAGCCCTGTCATTTTAAGCTACAAATAAGGCCGCGCCATAAACTTAGCGTAAGCCGGTCGCCCAAACAAGGCATGATAAGGGCTCTTGATTTTAACCACCTCAAACTACAACCTCTTTGCTCTGTAGTCATAGTCATCACCAAAAGCCACTTCCTGGGCAATCTTCCCTACTGGGTATGCCGATTTACTAGGGACAACACCATGAAAAACTATAGAGGACGACTTAAGCTCTTTATCCATTAAATTCATTCCGCGGAAAGTGCCATCATAAAGGATAGTGATGCTACCGCCACCGTCCATGAGCACTTTAATGAACTTGTAACCCCCAACCTGAGGGGCTACCACCAACGCTAGTTAACCTGGATTCTCAACCCGGGGCGGGTGATCCTCTCTCCTCCATGTGATTGGATGTTTTGACCACCGTAAATATTGAGGTACCAACGAATCAATTGCACTGACTATGTGTTTATGAACCTTCTGATCTCGCTTGCACAGACTCATAGTGAAGACATGATACTGACCACTATTTAGCTACTTTGGGTTGCTCTGGTATCCTGACTGATGATGCTGGTTACCCTGACGAGGCTGTTGATTATACCGATCCTGGTTGCCTTGTCCTTGATACCCAAAATTTGAGCCGCCACCGCCGAAACTGGCAGGCCCCTGTGAGCCGGATCCTGATCCTGACCCGCCAGGTGGGCCATTACTGTTGCCATGATTCTGATTGAAGCTAGAATTCTTGTACTCTTTCATGATGAAACAGTCCTTCCAAGCATGAGTTGACGGCTGACCGGGCAGACTATGCTTTCGGAAAGGGTCATTAAGCATTGCCTCAAGGTTGAATTTTGCTCCCCCCCCCCAAATTGCGGTTTACCCTTACGACACTGATTTTTATGCTGAGCATTGGTGTTAGCCACAAAATCTGACCCGCCCTTGGTTTGTTTGCGCTTACCATTGTTGCCCTGGTTATGACCATTATGCATGTCACATTCTGCTGCTGACCCTTACTATTGCCACTCTTCTTCCCCTTGTTGGATTTGTCATCATTAGATCCAGGGTCCTTAGTGTTATCTGAGTCAGCATACTTGATGAGAGCCGCCATGAGCTCTCCCATGTCATGCTTAAGCTACCCCAGCTTCTGCTTGAGAGGCGTGAAGTGACAATTCTTCTCCAAAATCAGAACAGTAGAGCCTGCCGCAATGTTATTCAATGAGTGGATGATAGCTAAGACTCGGCAAACCCAATGGTGGCCCGACTCATCCTCTCGCTGTACGCAGTTGTCCAAATCAATAATCGACAGAGGCTGCTTACATGTTCCTTTGAAATTCTGAATGAAGCGCGCCTTCAAATGAGCCCATGAATTAATGGAATTGGCAGGTATCCCTTTTAACCAGGTTCGCGCTAGTCCACCCAGCATCATAGTGAAGTACTTGGCACATACAGCATCACTAACATCTAACATCTCCATAGCTAGCTCATAGCTATAATCCAAGCCTCAGGCGGAAGATGTTGTGTAATTAGGCACCTTGCGAGGGCCCTTAAAATCTTTAGGCAGACACTTATTGCGTAGAGCCGGCACTAAACATGGCACACCAACTATCCTGGTAGTCATCCCAGCCTCCACAAACGCCGAAGGGTTTAACTGAAATTGCCGATGAGCCCCCAATTGAGCCGCCAATTCCGCCTCACGATGGGCTCTAGCCTGATCCACAAGGGCCTGAGCATTATTATCATCTCGGGGTGGGTTGTGTCCGCCGGGCGGGTGATCATTGCAAGGCGGGTTACGAAACCGTTCGCTGCAACTTTGACTTTGGCACGGTGCTAAGTGAATTCACTCACGAATGTATGAGTAAGCCGCCTGCTGTGCCACAACCATCTGAAGAAGTTCCACCGTGTTCTGGGTCTCTATCGGAATAGTCGCTAATCGTGAGGCTGCAGCAATCATATTATCCACCGGGTTGGAGTAATGGACAGAAGGTGTTGGAACCCGTTGAGGTGGAGTCAGATCCCGACGAGGCAGGTCTGGCACATGAGGCTGAGCCGCCGCTCCGGTCCCAGGCGCCTCAGCAGCCGGGGTCACACTAGGTGGGTTACTCATTCCTGCCCTGGGCATGTTAAAAAGATTCTGCCCTTAAAACTACGAACGCGGGCGGCTGTCGTGCCTGCTTTGAAGAACAACATTTGATGTATTCTGATCCAGATTTAGATGAAAGGCTTCTGCCCTTATCCGCTGTGACTTGGCCTCCAATGCGGCTCGCTCTGTCACCATCCTTTTCCGCATCAAGATCCTCTTGGGCCTTGGCCACCTCGTCTCGTACCTTCGCAATTTCTGCATTATGTTGTGCTTGATTTGCCGAACTTACCTCTGCAGCAAGCAGAGTTGCCAGGGCATCCAAGAGCTCAGAGAAGACTTGAGCCGGCGGCCGTGCAGAGCCGCTCACCCCGGCCGTTGGAGCGGCAGTTGAGACGGATGTCATGGCCGCGGTGGTTGAGGAGTTCAACATTGGTTGTGTGCCAGCCATAAAAAATAGCAGCCCTGCTCAGCGGCTCATAGGGGGTCCGGAATGCTATCATCATCGGAATAGCCCCCAAGCCCACCATCCTAAAGCTGATAGATTGACTCCATTTCTCCAGTTGAGGACTCATCACCGGAATAGATGGCCGTCTCTCCACCAGACACAGATCCTTCCTCAAGATCCGCCCCATGAACAAAGCCAACAAAGGCATGCTTCCGGCCGAGTTGAACCCCGGCAGGTCATGCGCCAAGCTGTCTCGATGATGTCGGTGCGGGTGTCCGGCTCAGGCTATGACTCACCGATCTTGCCGATGAAGACGTGAATTCGGCCAAAGGGGACCTGGTACTCGTACTTGATTGAGTCGGTCTCGAGACCCCAGCCAGCGTCGTCGATGTAGATCTTGCCACGGCGACTCTTAGTCAACCGGCCCACGTCGTATCCTTCGATCCCTGAGAAGTTTCCCTTCAAGAACTCGAAACCACCGTGCTCTGGCCCCACGGTGGGCACCAACTGTCGTGGTTTTGTCACGGAAGATGCCCTAGTGAAAGGACTTAGGTGTGGAGCCATCGCAACATAGGCTAGCTTGAAGTGGTTGAACGGGACAAAGGACACAAAGGATTTACCTAGGTTCGGCCCCTTACAACGAGGTAATAGCCTACGTCATGCTTCTAGTTGTATTTCTTAAGTTTCGATTACAAGGGAGCGAATATGCTTGACCTAGCTATCGATCAATTGTTTCTTGGGTTAACCTGTCGTCGAGTCTCGCCTTTATATACACAGGTCGAGGCCGAGGCTTACAAGAGTCCGAGCCGGATCACACAACGTGACCGGCCGGATTTCTAAATTGTCTTGCCTTAACAGGCAAGCCACCATATGGCAGTTTACACGTCCGGGTCTTGGGCCAACCCCAGGCTCGTCTTTGTGATCCGCCATATTCTCTCTTCGTCTTCTTGGGCCTCTTGGGCCTTCTTCATATTAAGTCGCCATCGGTGTAGCTCGACCCCTCCTGGGAGGGTCACACCGCGAGGTTATATCCCCAACAAGCACCCTACCGCGGTAGTGCGGTCAGGGTGATCCTCCTCATGAAAGATGATGGGTGTGCGGGACCACTTGAGCGGTTTCCGAGAATCTGCCGCTGGCTCCACGACATTGACTTCACACGCCCATCGTTTAAGCTAGCGGTGAGAGGAGTGCAAAGATGCACCCCCGTCAATGCATAGGGCATCAGTGGCCTTCTGGAACTCCTGCTCACTGGTTTCCTCTTCATCTCCTTCATCACTCTCGTCATCGCAATCCTTCTTTTCATGGCCTCTGGCGGGTTTCCCTTGATACTAGGGAGCCTTGCCAGGATGACCTGCTCCGCTGCCTCGGCCCTTTCCACCAACGCCACTTGGTCTTTCTCCTTATCTCGCTTCTCGTACTCAGCCCTCTGCTTCTTGATGAGTTGCTCAACCTGATGACACTCCTGAAGATCGTGGCCCTTGGTCCGATGGATCTTGCAGTATGGCCCATCACCCTTCCTAGCCTTCTCGGTAGCCTAGGCTTCCCGGCAATCAGTGCATGTGGCAACTTCCTTGCCGGGAACCTCAGCCTTGGCCTTCTTGCTGGTACTAGGTGCGCTCAATCCTTCAACGGTCATCACTGCTTTATCCTTGTGCTTCTTGTTGTTCTTCTTCTGATTGGCGGCGTCATCGTCATCCTCTGAGTCGAAATTGACGCCATCTTCTTCACCGGGGAGCCGCCTCCACTCTTCTACCCGAGCACACTTATATGCCAGAGTGTACAACTCATTCACAATCTTGGGCAACTGAACGTTCATTTTGGAATGTACCCTGTGGTTGCGCATGTTGGACTGGACTGCAGCTATCACAGCTACCGGGTGGATGTCTGGAATGTTCCTGTGCACTTGACTGAACCTCTGCATGTACTTCCGTAGACTCTCTCCTTCCTTCTGCGAGAGGAGCTCCAAGTCGCTGGGCCGCCCTGGTTCTTGATGGCCGCCCGTGAAGGCGCCAACGAACTCATGGCATAGGTCCACCCAGGTCAAGATGGAGTTCTCTGGCAGGTGCATCAGCCAAGACCTCACATTTGGCTTGAGTGCCAAAGGGAAGTAGTTGGCGAACACCTTCTCGTCTCTTCCCCCGCCAGCTTGAACAGCGATGGTGTAGATGTTCAAGAACTCTGTCGGGTTTAGACTCCCATTGTACTTCTCTGGTATTTCTGGCTTGAACATGCGAGATGATGCCCAACGGACTTGCCGCAACTCGCGAGTGAAGGCGGGGCACCCAACCTCGAAAGGTAGGTACCCACCTTCATCGGGCGTGGGCTCGTCGACGTTAGAGCCATTGCAACTATCAGACTGTTGGCGGGTGTCGCGACGTCGTTTGATGGTGACGCACGCGTCATCCCTTTGCCTGTCTTCCAGGACTTGTTGTTGGTCTCGACGTGCTCAAGGGTCAGATGAAGACATCGATATGTTGTTGGGTTCTTGGTTGCGTGGCTCTGGCTGCGGCCCCTATGCTGGCTGCCACAGAGGGGATTGCACCGTGGGGGTGGCTCCTTCGATACGGCCAGTAGCTCGGGCCGTTGTTGCCGCCTGTGGAGGCCGTGACGGACCCGCTCGCTGTGATACTCCCGCCTCGGCGAAACCAATCAGGCTCTCAATGGTGGCTCTCACTCATCCATCTAGTCGGCCGCCAGCGAGAATCTCAACAGGAGCTGGGCCCGCGCCATGTCTTCTGAAGCAGTGCTTGGCATGGATGACGACGTAGACCGTAATGTCGCTTGGCTTCAGACGGTGCCGGTAGTGGCGTGGTGATGAGGTGGATGTGCTTGAGGTCGGCAGCTTCGTTCGGCGCATCGGCTCGGTCAGCTCGTCCCGGAGGTGGCGCATGCCCTGCGGCCGCGCCCGCAGCAGGGGCAGCCAGAGAGTTGCGGTTGCCCCAGAACAAGCGTCGTCGCTGCGGCTGCATCCTTCGGTGGGGTGGAGAGGTAGAGACGACATGATCTCTCCACCCCACACCCTATGGAGCGTGGCCGCTGGGATGCTGTTGGCGTTGTCCTTCTCTGGTGCCTCCTACTCCTGCTTCGACCGCAGGGGAGGTGGTGACGATGCCGCCAGCGCCGACCACATCCCCCGCAGTGTCCACGTCCCCATGCGTCCTCGTAGACCCCACAACATCGTAGGTCGTGTGTGACAGGGCCTTTGAGGTGGACGGGTGAGCTGCAGCACCGGGCTTCTTCTTGGGCGCCATGGATGACAAAGCCGTCGAGAAGAAAATGACGATGCAGATGACATGATGCGTACACTCTCGGGTTCGCGCAAGCGCAATCCCCTGCCTGGCGCGCCAAAGATGTCGTCGGAAAACACGGCCACCTACGGGACAATCAGCCCCTTGTGGTTCAATAGGGGGAAGAGCACAATGCACAAAGAGCGGAGGGCGGGGAGCAGCACAGCAGAGATCACATGGGCAGTTTTTACCCAGGTTCGGGCCGTCGTGAGGCGTAAAACCCTACTCCTGCTTTGGTGGATTGATGGGGGGACCGTAGTGGAGACGCAACGCTCTAGCCCGGCAAGGTTGCCTCAGGGCAAGAGCAGCTACGTGCGTATGAGTATACAAAGGTTCAAATCCTTTCTATGGTTGCCACGACCCTCCTTTTATAGATCAAGGGGTCACCACAATGGCAAATCAGTCATTGTGTACTGATTAGATAGCGAACAGTGATGTCATACCTAACTCTGCAGGCAGGACAAGGTGCATTAAATGCGCCACTTAGTGTCACATCATAGCGCAGCCCGGCAAGCCTTGCCGGGTCGTTCGGTGACCTTCTCGCCTGCCTACGTGACACGTCGCTATACGGGTGCCATTTGGAGGTGATTTCCTTCGGAAGTGGCTGCCACGTGCCAGATAACAGCCACTTAGTCACTTGGGGGCTCGACACTGCACCGATCGATGACTTGCGTTGATGTGAGGTGGATCGGTGGAATCTTGGCGGGGTGGTCCGCCCTCGTCGTGCCCGCCAGGCCTGCCGGGGAAGCCTTGAGACTTGTCTTCGGGGCAACCTCGACCCCACCAGGCCGCCCGCCCGGCAAGGGAGGTTTTTCCTTAGTGGTATCTTACTCATTTAGCTTCACTTGGTCTTCTTGATCCGGCCCTTGATTTCTCAAACAGCTGATTTCTTCTTGCTTGGTCTGGTCTTGGATGTTGCAACCTTGCTCTTAAGCATGTGTACAGTCTGGGCAACACACCTAGGGTTTGTTGCATCGACATTAACCCCCTCACAAGCATCCGCAACTACGAGAAAAGTATTAAGATAAAATCTAACCAGAGAATTAAACATTTTGATCAAAATCGGTCCCTTATGTTGGAGTAATTGGCCACGGTTAGCCTCATCGGCCCCCCATGGCGCTTCAAGACATCGGGGTCGGCTGCTCCCTCAAGATTCAAAGAGCCAAGCATCGCCTCCTTGCTGCCGGCTGGTCCAAGCGACCGGCTGCCAGGAGACTGCAGAGCCCAGCAGGCGGCCATAAGGTGGGCCGACCCCTAGCAGGCGGCCTCTAGGGAGGCCGGCTTTCTAGCAGGCGGCCCCAAGCGTCCTCAGAGTCTACACCCACATAAATACACTGAGACGGGGCATGGCTACAGCGTGCCCTGCCACCCCCAAATCCAGGGCCGAGCGTGGCCATAGTGCACCGTACCAGACGAAGATCTCCCGTCCGGCGCGGCACTGTTGCCACTCCGCCCATGACATCACCCATGGCAGAGAAGGCCATGCCTCCACTACGGGCTGTCGGTACGGCCCACAGGCGATGGGCCTTACCTGTCAGAGAGAAGCCAGAAGGCGGTGAGCCTGGACCAGTCGGCATGAGGGGAGGTCGACTCCTACCAGGCGGCCCTCCCCCTCCCTCAAAGTCCGTGCACCATTAATCTGAAGAGATGGGGGATGGCTACAGTGATCGCCCGCCAGGCGGCGGTACTGTAGCCACGCCTCCCCCGACCAAGCATGCGTCATTACCACCATCGCTATAGTACTAAGCAGCCGGCCAGACCCGCAAGCGGCGGGCACGGCCTGTCGGCCAAGTATGAGACAGCCGGCGGGGCCCACCAGGCGGAGGGCCCCATCAGCCAGCGGAGAAGCCGGCGATCAGAGACACTGACATCCGGGTCCTACACCCGGCCAGATTACCTTTGTACCCTGGGAGGGTAGGCCTATATAAACCCCCCAGGGCACCCATGCAAAGGGTTCAGACCTTAGTTCATTCACCCATACATACAGAGAGAGAAAGCTAGGGCTAGCCTTGTTCTTCTTCCCCCTCTAGAGAAACAGCTCAAGGAGCAATCTTGTAGCCACTCTTGTTGCTTTAGTGATCATGCGGAGACCCTGCAAAGCAGGACTAGGGTGTTATCTCCTAGGAGAGCCCCGAACCTAGGTAAGATTCGCCGGCGTGCATGCCTTCGCCTCATCCCGTTTCCTGGCACCGGCGACGTCTTATTAGCCCCCACCATGATAAGCCATCCTTTGGCATATGTCGCACAACACCCCCGACAATTGGCGCCCACCATGGGGCTAGGTGCACCGTTGTCTGGAGATCTGTTCTAGACGGGAACCATCTTCCTCCCCAGCGAGCGTAGCTAGCCTGGCACGCCCGATGGCGTCCGCGCGGATGCGCTGCAAGGCGCTGAGCTCGCCTGCGCGGCGAGGTCCGCCTCTCCGACGACCCCGCGCCCGACACGGGAGCAACCAGCTCAGAGAGCTGCCTCCTAGACCTCCTTGGCAAGCTCGACATCGCCAACGAGCCGGCTTATGACCTGGAGTCGATCGGCTCCACCGACCCGATGCTTGTCGACTCCGACACGGCATCGCTTGACACCTTCCCCACCAACGTGGTGGTCATCGACGACCCTCTCCCTCGTGCCGACAACAGCGGCAGCACCGTCATGGAGGAGCTCGTCATCAGCCACGATGGAGCGTCTGGTGGCACTCAAGACCCGCTGCAGGCAGCCCTGTGGGGCCTGTCTGCGCCCATCCCAGAAGACGGTGACGCCGAGACGCTGGAAGCCCACCGCATCTCGCTCGTTGAAAGCGCCAAGAAGTTGGCCACCACGAGACGCCTCTCAGGGGCCTACCAGCACGAGGTCGACCGCGCCGTTGGCGGCACGCCGGCTGCTGGCGGGCCCAGCCACATTGGCACGGTCCAGCAGCGCGGTGCTGCCATTGCCAGCATGTTTGGGGTAGACCGCCCTGTCTATGCCATGCCCAAGGAAAACATACGAGCTGCCCAGGCGGCAGCAGACGAGCTGGACCACCTCGAGGGCGACGAGCGTCGCTACATGACTAAGCGCGTCCAGCAGCTCATCGACGCGGCTGCTGTGCAGCAAGAAGCCGGCTGCCGCACTGAAGAACCCGGACAGCGGGTTGAGAACCCGCCCCCTCGCCGAGAGCAAGGCGCGACCTCCCGGACACCGACTGGTGGCGTCCGCGACAGACGAGACAAAGAGCCGGTTGCTAGTCGCAGCCACACACGCCTTGTCGGGTGGTTGGTGCGACATATGCCAAGGGATGGCTTATCATTGTGGGAGCCAATAAAACGTCGCCGGTGCCTGGAAACGGGATGAGGCGAAGACATGCACGCCGGCGAATCTTACCCAGGTTCGGGGCTCTCCGAGGAGATAACACCCCTAGTCCTGCTCTGCGGGGTCTCCGCATGATCACTAGATCGATAAAAGGTAGCTACAATCGCTCCTAGAGCTGTTGAGATCAAGGGAGAAGAAGAACAAGGCTAGCTCTTGCTTCTCTCTATCTATGGTGTGTGCGCTATGCTTAGAGGGCGACTCTATGCTCAGAGGCCAACTATGCTTGGGTGCGAACCCTTTGCATGGGTGCTCCGGGGGGTTTATATAGGCCTACCCCCTGGGGGTACAATGGTAATCTGACTGGGAACTGGTCCCAGCCGTCAGTGTCTACGCTCGCCGGCTTCTCCGCCGGCTGGTGGGTCCCGCCGGCTGCCAGCTACTCGGTCGACAGGCCGGCCCCACCGCATAGGGTCTTGTCGGCGGCTGCTTACTGTAGCCTCGCATGTGATGACGAGGGCTTTGTCGAGGTAAGCGTGGCTACAGTGGGCCGCCTCGGGGGCTATCACTGTAGCCTTACCTCGTCTTGTCTCCTTAATGGGGCTCCTGCTTCGAGGAAGGGAGTAGCCGGCTTCTGGAGGCCGGCTACGCTCTTGGCCGACTGGGAAAGGCCGGGCCGCCTTCACGCCTCTCTCTGGCCGAAGGGGCCCGCCGCCCGCGGGCCGTACGGGAGTCGGTCGTGGGTGACGTCGAGGCCAACATGGATACAGTGCCGAGCCGCACGGGAGACGTCCGTCCCGTACGGCCTCCTGTAGCCACGCCCGCCTCGGGCTTCGGGGGTAGTGGGCCGCACTGTGGCCACACCCCGTCACGTCGCCGTTATGTGGGAGTGGTTGTGGTCTTGGCCGGCTCCTAGGAGTCGGCGTCCTTCTTGGCCGGCTTCTTGGAGTCGGCCACCCCGTAGTCGTCCTGGGGAGGAGTTGGTGAGGCTGGGTCGCCTTCCGGGAGTCGGCTTTAGTGGTAGCCGGCCAGGGAAGGCGGCCCAATGCTCGGAGTGCTTGGAGGCCCGAAGGCCTGATAATTTTTTCAGAAGAACCAGGGGCAGTCGGTTAGGGTACCCGTGGCCATTTACTCCAACAGTAGTCCCCGAAGCTGATTGGGCTTTGAGGTAGAGTGGGATTTTGAGAAGCTCGATCAGCTTCCTATCATGACAAGCCGGCAGCTGGGAGCCGGCCTTGGTCAGGCGCGCCGCCTGAGTCGAAATCTTCTGGAGTCGGAGGGCGGGAACCCGCTGGCACGTGCACCGGGCCGCGGGCCGGCCACGGGCCGTTGGCGAGCCACATGGCCGGAAAGCCTGCCAGCCAACGCGCATGACGGGACGTCGCCGCAGGGAGGGGGCCCGCCACGTCCGCGCCCCGGCCCAGGCGCGGATCCTTTGTGTCCCGAAACCGCCCGCACGTTCCGTGCGGCAGTTTCGGCTCGCATTTACGCGCAATAATCGCGAGACGTGGGGGGAGTGGGCGCAGTTAATCCCACGTGCCCCCCCCCACGTCCGGCCTCTTCGGCCTCGTGAGGCTATAAGTAGGTGGAGGTGGAGGGCGGCAGGCCCTCGCACGCTCCTCCTACTTCCATCGTCTTCTTCCCTCGCTCGTTCTCGCGACAGCGCCTCGCCGCCGCGCTCTTCCACCGCACGCTCCTCCGCCGCTGTGCTAGCTCTCGCCATGCCTCCCCACGTAGAGCAGCTTGGCAGGGATTGGGACGGCTCCATCGTCCATGACGACCACGTCAACTTCCTCCGCGACACGCGGCAGCTGCCCAGCGCGGACAAAGTGGAGGTCCGCCTCGCGCCGGCGAAGGAGATCTCGCCGAGGCCGCAGGAGGGCGAGCGGGTGGTCTTCCGCTCGCACTTCTTGCGCGGCTTCGGCCTGCCAGTGAGCGCCTTCTTCCGCTCCTGGCTCGACTTCTATCAGCTCCAGCCGCACCATCTCACCCAAAACGCGGTGGTGCTGCTGTCCGCCTTCGTCACCCTGTGTGAGGGCTACCTCGGCGTCCTCCCCACCCTTGAGCTCTGGGGGGAGTTCTTCCAGTCGAAGCTGGGCACGCGCATGCGGGGCGTGCCGGCTCAGACTGGCGCCTTCATCGCGTCGTGGAGATCGGCCGCCAACAACCCCTTCCCCCTCATCACGCTGATCCAATCGGTGAAGAAGTGGCAGAAGTCATACTTCTACGTGCGGAACATCGCTCCGCGGGGCGACTACATCAACCTGCCGGCTTACGTAGCCGGCCCACCGGTGGGCAGGCTGCCCCAGTGGTCCTTCCGGGCTGTGACGCTGTCGCAGGAAGGAAACGCCGCCATCGCCCGACTGCGGGTGATGGTCCAGTCGGAGGGCCTGACGGGGCCCGACCTCCTGGCTGCGTGCGTCACGCGCCGGGTTCTTCCGCTCCAAAGCCGGCCTCATCTGATCTGTCAGCTGAGCGGCCAGCTCGATCCGAGCCGAATGTGCACCAAGGAGATGCCGCGCCACGAGGTCGCCTACATGGTGAACTACCTCGCAAACTGCCAACTCTCTGAAGAGTGGCAATTCGGCAAGGAGCCAAGTAGCCATGCCAATCCTCCGCCTACGGTACGCTCCCCTTGTCTCTTTTTCTCTCGCTCTCTCAGCCTTGCTGCCGAGTATCTCTTGGCCGACTCTGACTTAGTCGGCTTGTTCTTCGACAGAGCCCTCTGCTTCGGCCGGCCGGCGGGTCAGACGCGGAGCGTCGCTTCGTCCCCGACCGGACCGAACACGACCTGGAGGACCCCGACCTGGGGGCGGTCCATATGGACGACGCCGTCGAGCCGGCCGGTGGTCAAGCCGGCGGCGAAGCAGGCGGCTCCGGGTTCACTGCTACCTTCGACGACTGGCCGGACGAGGATGAAGCCGAAGCCGTCCCACGCCGCCAGCCGGCATCCGGACGCGGCGCGGGCTCCTCCGGCGCGCAGCCTGCTCGGGGTGGAGGCCAGAAGCGTCGCGCCGCCCAGGGCTTGTTCGGCAGCCGAATGAAGAAGCCCAGGGGCGGGGCGGCAGCCACCAGGCGGGAAGAGGCGGCTGCGAAGGCGGCTCGCTTCCGCAAAGTGGTGAAGCAGCCGCAGACCGTGTCGGCGTAAGTTCTCTTTTTCTATGTACTCTCTTTCTTTCTTTTCTTTGGTGGTTCTTGAGCTCTCGTCTTTTTCTTCGATGATCAGAGCTCCGCTGTCTCTTGAGCGGGCGGCCACCGGCTCCGTCGTCTAGTCGCCAAGGGGCTCTGGGAGCACCACCCGCCGCGTGGACCCCCGCGCCGACTTCCAGGAGGCGACGGAAAGGAATGCGCGGGAGGTGCGGGAGGAGCAGGAGGCACGGAAGGCAGCCGCCGCCCAGGCGGCTCGGGAGGAAGAGGCGGCGAAGGCACTCGCCGAGGCCGCAGCCAGGGCCCAGGCAGAGGCTGAGGCCGCAGCGGCGGTAGGGGAGGTTTTGATGGTCACCCCCCTGCGCACCATGGCGCCTGGGGACACGGAGCCCTCGCCAGGGGGAGCCAGCAGCGACCAGCCAGGGATGGGGGGAAGCGGCGACGACGTCATCATCTTGGAGAAGGCACCGGAGCCGACCCCTCCGACTAGGGCGGCCCAAGGCGGCCAGCCTGAGCCTGCGCCCGCACAGTCGGCGGAGGGTGAGCCGGCTGCGAGGGCTGAGGTGGCGGTCCGGATTCCGCCAAGCCGGCGTGCGGGGAAGGCCGCGTCGGAGCCGCAGAAGGCCGCATCGGAGCCACAGCCGGCCATAGGCTTCAGTTCGTCGGCCCGAGATGCGGAGGCGGCCAGCGCTACCTCGGGGTGGACACCAGGCAGAGGGACGGCCGTGGTGAACGTGGCCGCACAAGACGTCCGGACCCGGCTCCAAGGCCAAGCCGCGGCGCTGAGGCAGTTCACCGACGAGTTCCTCGCGACGCGGGCGGCCATCCGGGTTAGTATTCCCATCTTGTTCTCTCTTGATCTTGATTTCTCTCGTGGGGGCGCGTCAGCGCACCCACTGGGTGTAGTACCCGAGTTCCGAGTCGGCTGCTGAGCAGGCGGCTTGGAACTTCTTGGAGGTTTTGTCTTTGCTGTTTTTGTTCTCACTACGGTCTTCTGTCCGTCTTGCAGGACTACCACAACCTCCGAGCGGCCACCTTCAACTCCCAGGCTCGGGAGCTGACTCAGAAGACCGCCGACCTTACTGAGAGCCGAGGTGTGTGACTTGATCTTTATCTCATGTGGGGGCGCGTCAGCGCACCCACTGGGTGTAGTCCCCGAGATTCGGGCCGACTGCTGAGCAGTCGGCTCGGATCTTCCTTGACGATTTCTTATTGTTCTTCTTCTTCTGTCGTCTCTGCAGCGGCCAACGCCAGTCTGAGGGCACAGCTGGGGGAGTCCCAGACTGCTCTTCATGCCAAGGACGTCGAGCTCGCCGCCTTGGTGCAGGAGTGCGACCGCCTGGTCAAGAAGCTAGCCGACCAGGAGGAAAGCCACAAGGCAGCGCTGAAGGCGGCGCAGGACCGCGAGGCCACTCTCCAGGCCGAGTTCGAGACGGAGGCGGCCGGCTGGGCAGAGGCCAGGCAGACTCTGGTCTCCGGCTATGGCCAGATCGAGGATCTAGTTGACGGTAAGCCGTCTATCTCTTCGTCCTTTCTTGCCGTCTGCCACTTTGGCTTGTTTTTTGATTTTGGTGTTCTTCTCTTCCTTTCTTCTTGCACAGAGTATTTCCCTGGCTATTCGACTGCCGCCAACCAGGCCATCGAGGCCCGTCGCCAAGCGAAGAGGCAGGCCGGCTTCGAGATCTCGCCAACCGCCGGCCGCTCGCTGGAGGAACAGCTCCTGGCGATCCAGGCTCGCATCCAGCCGGCTCACCGGCTGCTCCGCCGGCTTCAGCGTGCCGGGGCGCAGGTCTTGGCCGCCCTCTGGCCCGGCCAAGTGGTCCCTCGCACCCCCAGTCGGACCGCCGACTGGCTGGAGGTGGCAGTCGGCCGCTTCGAGGCTTGGAAGGCCTCGGCGGCTCGCTCCGGCGCCAGGCGGGCGCTGGAGTTCGTCAAGGCCTGGTATCCCGGCCTGAACCTGGTGCAGCTGGCTACCTGGCGGCAGCAAGCCGACACGAAGCTGGAGCTGGCGCGGCCGGCCATCATCCGGCGGGCTTCGGCGATCGCCGACTACACCGACACCAGCGTCTTCACCCCCGAGGTGGACGACAATGGAGTCGCCCAGCCAGAAGAGTGGTTCGGGCTGGACCCGGCGTACGGCGAGGACTCGGCGGAGGAGATCGACTCCAGCGACGAGGGCGAAGAGGAGGAGGAGGAGGGTGAAGACGCCGAGCCGGCTGATGGAGTAGCCGGCCAGCCTCAGCCTGACCGCGCCTCCAGCACTACGTCGCGCGCGAGTGCGTCTCCTGCCGCCGGAGGTGGCCAAGCCGGGACCCGCTAGGCGGCCACTCCTTCAGCCGGCGAGGCCGCCTTCACCGACCAGCTCGGCCTTCATGTCGTGCCCTAGTCTTCTTTCTTTTGTTTTCCTGTCTTGTTACTTTTGAACAATGTTTGGTTAAGTCTGCACAATTCCACCCACTGGGTGTATTCAAACTTATGTCTGTTGCCGCCTGTTGGGGGCTTTATGTATATATAACTTATGCATTTGGTCTTTCCTTGTACTTTTGCTTTTTGTCCTTCTGCTTTTTTCCTTTTCCGCCCTCCCTTGGTTGTCGCCTCCCCAGTCAAACAGTTGCTCTGCAATCTGTGGCCAGGGGAGTGCCTGGCCGGTTGGGGAGGGGGAAGTACTTTAGCTCTGCTGGACTAAAGCTAAGTTTTTTAGGAAGCCGGCCAGCCGGCTGCTTTGACAGCCGGCAGGCATATTTGGAGGTCATCTCTTTGCTATATAGGTTAGTTGTTCCTTAGCCGTTTTTCGTGCAGGCGTCCTTTCTGTCTTCTCTCTTGCTTAGTCGAACAGTCAGTTCTTTGAGCTGCGACTTTCAACAAGAGAGGACTTGGGAGCCGGCGCACTACTTTTCTGACTTTAGGAAAAACTTGCGATATAGCTCAAGGCAGCCAGTCCCCGGGCCGACTAGTCGAACCTGGTGCCGGACAAAAATTCGAAATGTAATAATACATTCATGGATATGACACTCGTCATTCATAGATAAATAAAAGGCAGTCCCCGAGTACTGTTCGGGGGGCCTGTTGGTTTGTGCTTAATACAAAAGGGGAGCGTGATACATACTGCTTTTCAGCTGTAAAATCGTCTTAGGAGGTTTGCGTTCCATGGTCACTCTGACTCCTTGCCGGAGTCGTCTCTCTTGCGTGCTCTTGGTTTTTGCGCGTCGATCAAGTAGTAGGAGTCGTTGCCGAGTGCCTTGCTGACGACGAAGGGGCCTTCCCAAGGGGCCGAGAGCTTGTGCTGGCCGGCTGTTCGCTGGATCAGCCGGAGCACAAGGTCGCCCTCTTGGAAGGATCTTGGCTTGACCTTGCGGTTGTAGTAGCGGCACAGCCCCTGCTGGTAGATGGCGGACCGGCTGAGGGCTAACAGCCGGCCTTCTTCCAGTAGGTCGACGTCGTCTTCTCTTGCTTCTTTGGCTTCCTCCTCCGTGTACATGGTGATCCGAGGCGAGTCGAACTCGATGTCTGTGGGGATGACAGCCTCGGCACCGTACACGAGGAAGAATGGAGTGAAGCCGGTTGACTTGTTGGGTGTAGTGCGCAGACTCCAGAGGACAGCCGGCAGCTCTTCGAGCCAGCAACCGGCCGATCGCTCCAGTGGTACAACCAGTCGGGGCTTGATGACGGAGAGGATGAGTCCATTTGCTCGCTCGACCTGGCCGTTTGACTGCGGGTGGGCAACGGACGCTAAGTCCAGTCGGATGCCCTGCGTCGCGCAATAACGTGCCAGTGCTCCTTTGGCGAAGTTCGTGCCGTTGTCGGTGATGATGCTGTGCGGCACGCCGTACCGAGTAGTGATGTCGGTAATGAATGTTACGGCAGTCGGCCCATTGAGCTTCTTGATTGGCTTTGCTTCGATCCACTTTGTGAACTTGTCCACAGCAACGAGTAGATGTGTCAAGCCGCCGCGGGCTGTCTTGAAAGGGCCCACCATGTCCAGTCCCCAGACGGCAAAAGGCCAGGTGAGGGGAATGGTCTTGAGGGCAGAAGCCGGCAGGTGTTGCTTGGAACTAAAAACTTGGCATCCTCTGCAGCTCTTGACTATTTCTTTAGCATCGTCCAAGGAAGTCGGCCAGAAGAAACCATGGCGGAAATCCTTGGCCACAAGGGATCTTGAGGCTGCGTGGTGGCCGCATTCGCCTTGGTGGATGTCTTTGAGGATTGCCACTCCTTTTTCTGGCTCGACGCAACGCTGGAAGACTCCAGTGATGCTGCGCTTCACAAGCTCTCAATTGATTATTGTGTATGCTGCGGCTCGTCGTTGCACTAGTCTTGCTAAGATCTCGTCAACCGGCAATTCTCTGCTGACTAGGAACTTGAGGATGGACTGGGCCCATGAGGGAGCTGTGACTTCTTCTTCTGTTAATGTGGCCACCATGACTTCGGTGGGTGGGTTGGGTGTTGCATTGGAGTCGGCCACCGCTTCTTGTGTTGTTGCAGTCCCCGGGCTGACTGCTGCACTCCCCGAGCCGGGTTCTGAAGTCCCCGGGTCGGGTGCGACTACGGCAGTCCCCGGGCCAGTCGTCGAAGTCCCCGTGCCGCCTGCGGGATTTCTCCAGTCGGATCCGGCTGTTTCTGGCGCAGGCGGTACGAAGATGGAATCCGGCTCTGGAGATGGCTTGATGGACGGCTTGAGGAGGCGCTGGAGGGAGACGCCAGTTGGTATGGCTTGTCGGGTGGAGCCGATCCGTGCTAGGGCATCTGCTTGGTCGTTGTCGGCCCTTGGCACGTGAAGGAACTCGCACCCTTCGAAGAATCCGCTCATCTGTTGGACGAGAAAACGGTAGCTCGCCATGTTCGCGTCCTTGGCGTCCCAGTCGCCAGATGATTGCTGGACCACTAAGTCGGAGTCGCCGTAGCACAGGATCCGGCGTATACCAAGCTCTTTGGCTAGCCGGAGCCCATGTACGAGCGCCTCATACTCGGCCACGTTGTTGGAGGCGGCGAAGTGGATCTGCAGTGTGTACTTGAGCTTGTCGCCTTTGGGAGAGGTGAGGACGATGCCGGCTCCCAAGCCGGTGCGCATCTTGGACCCGTCAAAGTGCATCCGCCAATGGGTAGAGTCGGGAGCCGGCGGTAAGTACTGGGTCTCGGCCCAGTCGACGAGGAAGTCGGCCAATGCTTGCGACTTGATGGCGGTGCGGGGTTGATAGAAGATCGTGTAGGGCGCCAAGGCAATGGCCCATTTGGCCACCCGGCCGGATGCATCCCGGCTGCCTATGATCTCGGCGAGCGGGGCACTGCACACGACCGTGATGGGGTGCTCTTGGAAGTAGGGCTTCAATTTCTTGGCAGCGAAGTACACCCCATAGCACATCTTCTGGTAGTGCGGGTAGTTTTGCTTTGAGCTGGATAGTACTTCGCTGAGATAGTAGACCGGCCTCTGGACCAGCTGGGCTCGGCCTTCCTCCGGGCGCTGGACCACAACAACAGTGCTGACGACTCGGCTAGTCGCGGCGATGTAGAGGAGCATGGGCTCCTTCTCAGTCGGCGCAGCCAGGACAGGCGGAGTGGTCAACATTTTCTTCAACTCATGGAAGGCTTGGTCGGCTTGATCATTCCACTCAAAGTGAGTGGACTTCTTCATGAGTCGGTACAGGGGGAGAGCCTTTTCTCCTAGTCGGCTGATAAAACGATTCAGGGAGGCTAAGCAGCCAGTGAACTTCTGCACATCTCGCAGTTTGGTGGGAATCTCCATCCTCTCGATGGCCTTGATCTTGACGGGGTTGCACTCAATGCCGCGTTCGGAGACCAGGAAGCCTAGCAGCTGGCCGGCTGGCACTCCGAACACGCACTTCTCGGGGTTGAGCTTGATCTGGAATCGGCGCAAGTTGGCAAATGTTTCTTTCAGGTCTTCCAGCAAGGTACCGCGCTTCTCTGTCTTCACCACAATGTCGTCTACGTAGAAGTGGGCATTTCTGCCGAGTTGTTTCAAGAGACATTTCTGCATGCAACGTTGAAAAGTGGCACCGGCATTTCTCAAGCCGAATGTCATTGTCAGGTAGCAGAAAGCTCCAAAGGGTGTGATGAAGGCAGTCTTCAGGCGGTCAGCCGGGTCCAACTTGATCTGATGATACCCTGAGTATGCATCCAAAAAACTTAACAGCTCGCATCCGGCTGTGGAGTCTATCACTTGATCAATCCGTGGCAGAGCAAACGGATCCTTTGGGCAGGCCTTGTTCAAGTTCGTGTAGTCTATACACATGCGCCACTTGTTATTCTTCTTCAGAACCAGAACTGGGTTGGCAAGCCATTCTGGAAAGAACACTTCCATGATAAAGCCGGCGGCAAGGAGCCGGGCTATCTCTTCTCCCATGATTCTTCGCTTCTCTTCTGATAGTCGGCGGAGGGGCTGCTTGAACGGCTTCGCATCATCTCGGACGTGTAGCTTGTGCTCGGCGAAATCCTTCGGGACACCCGGCATGTCCATTGGGGACCATGCAAAGATGTCTCGATTCTCATGGAGGAAGTCGACGAGCTCGCCTTCCTATTTACTGTCCAAGTTCGCCCCAATCACAGCGAACCTCTCCGGGTTCTCCGGGTCCAGAGGTATCTTCTTCGTCTCTTTCGCAGGCTGGAAGGAGCCCTGCGCATCACAATCCTTGGGGTTGGGGGACAAGGCCGGCTGTTTGCCGGCCATGGCCACAACCCGTTCCAACATCTTCTTCTCTTCTGCCACCACGAGGGACTCGGCCAGCCGGCTGCTGGCCATGGCGCACTCGATGGACTTCTTGTAGTCGCCGGCTACCGTGATGATCCCCTTCGAGCTCGGCATCTTCACCTTCAGGTAGGCGTAGTGGGGCACAGCCATGAACTTGGCCAAAGCAGGTCGGCCAAGCAGTGCATGATAGGGGCTCTCCAAATCCACTACCTCGAACCATATTGCTTCCCGGCGAAAATGATCTTTGTCTCCGAAGAGAACATCCATTTTGATCTTGCCGATTGGAGAGCAAGATAGGCCGGGTACGATACCATGGAAGACGGTGCGGCTCGGCATGAGCTGCTTCGCTTTGATGTTCAGCTTCTCCATGGTATCGCGGTACAGTATGTTGATACTGCTTCCGCCGTCTATCAGGACGCGGGAAAATCTGGCAGCTCGCCTCTCCGTCGCGAGGGTGACGTCCAAGACCATTGCATAGGAGCCAGGCGAAGGCATCACCTCTGGGTGGTCGGCTTGGCTCCAGCTGATTGGCTTTTCTGACCAGTGCATGAACTCGGCGGTGCTAGAGGCGACTGCATTTACTTCTTGGTGTTGTCGGCGTCGGCTGCGCTTGTCGTCGGCTTGACTAGTGAAGACGACGTAGGCGTCGTGCGCTTCGGGGAACTCATCTTGGATGGCGCCGACTGCCGGCCGAGCCGCCGGCTGCTGGGGGCTGGAGGCGGCTGGCCGGGAGGCGGAGGCGGCAACATTCCCTCACCCTTGGTGATGCGGGTGAGCCAGTGGCATTTCCGGGTTGTGTGGTTGGACGGCTTCGCTCTGCTGTGGAACTTGCAGGGGGCATCGAGTGCTTGCTCGTAGGAGAAAGACGGCTGCCAGGGCGGCCGGCCACCCTTCTTCTTGGGAGCGGGCCGCTCTTCGGTCTGCTCGTCTTCAACCGTGGCCACCTGCCGACTGGAGGAAGTCGGCATGGGGCCCTTGCGTTTGTGGTCGTTCTGGTAGGGGCGCCGATTAGGGTCGCCAGCCAGTGTCTTGGGAGCCGGGGCAATTACTTTCCCCGAGGCGTCCACTCGGAGCTCGGTCTTCATTGAGGAGTCGGCAGTGGCGTACTTGTCGGCGGTGACCAGCAACTCGTCGAGGGTAGCCGGCTCGTCGCAGAGGAGTCGGTGCTTGAGGAGGGTGCCCTCTCGGCACCCGGCGGTGAAGTACTCGATGGCCTGGACCTCATGCACTCCCTCGCAGGAGTTGCGAAGCTCGGCCCATCGCGTGAGGTAGTCGCGGGTCGACTCGTTGGGCCCCTGGATGCAGAGGGAGAGCTGGCGAGGCTTGGGAGGCCGCTTGTAGGTGCTGGTGAAGTTGCGGACGAAAACTTCGGTGAAGTCCAGCCAACTGTTGATGCTGTAGGGCTTGAGGCTGTTGAGCCATGTGCGCGCCGTGCCCTGCAGCATCAGGGGGACGTACTTCACGGCGACGCGCCGATAGCCGTTGGCGATGCTGACGGCCGTGGAGTAGTCGATGAGCCAATCTTCCGGCTTCACCGAGCCGTTGTACTTGGGCGTGTCTCTGGGGAGCGAGAACCCTTTGGGGAAGGGCTCGTCGCGGATGCGGGGGCCAAAGCATGGCGGGTCGACATCGTCTTCTTCTTCTAACGCCAAGGATCGAGCAAGGCGGTCGATCCTGTGGCGGGCGTCGTTCTCGCCGACTCCTTCTCGGCGGCCGAGTTGGTCGCCAAGAGTCGGGTGCGTGATAGGCGGCGGAGTGAGGCGTCTTTCTCTTCGAGGCGGGGGAGGAGGCAGATTTCCTTGGTGCTCTACAGCTCGAGGGCGGCCATCCGCGTCGCGCTTGATGGTGAGGCGAGTCCGGCTGCGGCTGGCAGCCGGCTCCTTGTCTTTCTTCTGGCGCATGCCGCTCGCAGTCGGCGAGCGGGACGTCGCGGCGTGCTCCCTGCGCGGGGGATGACTATTAGCACGGGCGCCGGCTTCGTGCCGTTCTGCAGCCGCGTCGATCAGCTGCTGGATCCGTCTTGTCATGTAGGGGAGCTCGTCGGCTCCCAGCCCATTGAGCTCCTCTGCACCCGCCTGAGCGGCTCGCAGATTCTCGAGCGGGGTGGCGTAGACGGGGCGATCTGCGCCCAGCATGCTGGCAACGGCTGGGCCGCGCTTCTGGACGAAGCCGGCTCGGCTCGGGCCGCTAGGCGGCGGCGTGCCGAAGGCGGCGCGGTCGACTTCGCGCTGGTGGGCCTCGATGAGGCGTCTCATCGAGGCTATCTTCTGGCCCTCCGCGATGAGGGCAAGGCGGTGTGCCTCCAGGGTCTCGGCGTCGGCGTCGGCCGGGATGGGGACGGAGAGGTCGTGCATCGCCGCTTGCTGAGCGTCGCAGGCATTCTCGCCCGAGTTGGAGACGTGGCTGATGACCAGCACTTCGGTGACAGCGCTGCTGCCGCTGTCAGCTCGAGGGAGGGGGTCGTAGAAGACCACCACGTCGGAGGGGTAGGCGTCAAGCGATGCGGTGTCGGAGTCGATGAGCATCGGGTCGGTGGAGCCGACAGACTCCATGTCCGCAGCAGGCTCGCTGGAGACGTGAAGTTGGTCGAGGAGGCTGACGAGGCGGCTCTCGGGGTAGTCGGTGCCTGCGTCGGACGCAGGCTCTTCGGAGATGCGAGTCTCGCCGAGCAGATCGGCGAGGCGGCTTGCTGCGCAGGCGTCGTCGACGCCTTGCAGCGCATCGAGGCAAACGCCATCGGGCGCAGCGGGCTGGCTGCGCTCGCGGGGGAGGAAGAGGGTTCCCGTCCAGAACAGGTCTCCGGACGACGGTGCACCTGGCCCCACGGTGGGCGCCAAATGTCGGGTGGTTGGTGCGACATATGCCAAGGGATGGCTTATCATTGTGGGAGCCAATAAAACGTCGCCGGTGCCTGGAAACGGGATGAGGCGAAGACATGCACGCTGGCGAATCTTACCCAGGTTCGAGGCTCTCCGAGGAGATAACACCCCTAGTCCTGCTCTGCGGGGTCTCCGCATGATCACTAGATCGATAAAAGGTAGCTACAATCGCTCCTAGAGCTGTTGAGATCAAGGGAGAAGAAGAACAAGGCTAGCTCTTGCTTCTCTCTATCTATGGTGTGTGTGCTATGCTTAGAGGGCGACTCTATGCTCAGAGGCCAACTATGCTTGGGTGCGAACCCTTTGCATGGGTGCTCCAGAGGGTTTATATAGGCCTACCCCCCGGGGGTACAATGGTAATCCGGCTGGGAACTGGTCCCAGCCGCCAGTGTATACGCTCGCCGGCTTCTCCGCCGGCTGCTGGGTCCCGCCGGCTGGTGGGTCCCGCTGGCTGCCGGCTACTCGGTCGACAGGCCGGCCCTACCGCATAGGGTCTTGTCGGCGGCTGCTTACTGTAGCCTCGCCTGTGATGACGAGGGCTTTGTCGAGGTAAGCATGGCTCCAGTGGGCCGCCTCGGGGGCTATCACTGTAGCCTTACCTCGTCTTGTCTCCTTAATGGGGCTCCTGCTTCAAGGAAGGGAGTAGCCGGCTTCTGGAGGCCGGCTACGCTCTTGGCCGATTGGGAAAGGCCGGGCCGCCTTCACGCCTCTCTCTGGCCGAAGGGGCCCGCCGCCCGCGGGCCGTACGGGAGTCGGTCGTGGGTGACGTCGAGGCCAACATGGCTACAGTGCCGAGCCGCACGGGAGACGTCCGTCCCGTACGGCCTCCTGTAGCCACGCCCGCCTCGGGCTTCGGGGGTAGTGGGCCGCACTGTGGCCACACCCCGTCACGTCGCCGTTATGTGGGAGTGCTTGTGGTCTTGGCCGGCTCCTAGGAGTCGTCGTCCTTCTTGGCCGGGTTCTTGGAGTCGGCCACCCCGTAGTTGTCCTGGGGAGGAGTTGGTGAGGTTGGGTCGCCTTCCGGGAGTCGGCTTTAGTGGTAGCCGGCCAGGGAAGGCGGCCCAATGCTCGGAGTGCTTGGAGGCCCGAAGGCCTGATAATTTTTTCAGAAGAACCAGGGGCAGTCGGTTAGGCTACCCGTGGCCATTTACTCCGACACGCCTCACCATCGAGCGCGACCAGGATGGTCGCCCTCGAGCAGTGGAACGACGGGACGATTGTCCGCCTCCTCCTCCTTCTCGGAGGGAGAGGCGAGCTTCCCTGCCGCCTATTGACCACCCGACTCTCGGTGACCGACTGGGCCGCCGAGAAGGAATTGGAGAGAATGATGCCCGCCACCGGATCGACCATCTAAATCGATCCCTGGTGCAAGAAGAAGAAGACGCGCTGGGCCCGCCTTGTTTCAGCCCCCGCATCCGCGACGAGTCCTTTGCCAGAGGGTTCATGCTTCCACGAGATATGCCCAAGTACAACGGCTCTGTGAAGCCGGAGGACTGGCTGGTCGACTACTCCACAGACGTCAGCATAGCAAACGGCAACAAGCGTGTTGCCGTGAAGTACGTTCCACTCATGCTCCAAGGCACGGCCCGGACA
Source organism: Aegilops tauschii subsp. strangulata (assembly GCF_002575655.3). Taxonomy (NCBI): domain Eukaryota; kingdom Viridiplantae; phylum Streptophyta; class Magnoliopsida; order Poales; family Poaceae; genus Aegilops; species Aegilops tauschii. Next base: position 177,022,804 of record NC_053039.3, read on the forward strand.
TGGCTGAACAGCCTGAAGCCCCGCAGCATCAACAGCTGGGTAGATTTCACTGAGGTCTTCGTCCGCAACTTCACCAGCACCTACAAGCGGCCTCCTAAGCCACGCCAGCTCTCGCTGTGTGTCCAAGGCCCCAACGAGTCCACCCGCGACTACCTAACGTGGTGGGCTGAACTGCGCAACTCCTGCGAAGGGGTGCATGATGTCCAAGCTATCGAGTACTTCACCGTCAGGTGCCGAGACGGCACCTTACTCAAGCACCGGCTCCTCTGCGACAAGCCGGCCACACTCGACGAACTGCTAATCATAGCAGACAAGTACGCCACTGCCGACTCCTCCATGAAGTCAAAGCTCCAAGTGGACGCTTCTGGAAAGGTGCTCCCTCCGATCCTCGAACGCCGGCTGGAGACAACAATCAGCGCCAGCAACCGAACGATAACAAGCACAAAGCCCCCTAGTTGGCTTCCACCAGCCGGCGGGTGGCGACAGTTGAGGATCAACAACCTGAAGGGCAGCCACCCTCCAAGCATCAAAAAGGCGGCAAGCCGGCTTGGTTGCCTACTTTTTCTTTGAGCCAACCCTCGACGCCCCCTGCAAGTTCCACAGCGGCGCGAAGCCGTCCAACCACACAACCCGGAAGTGTCACTAGCTTGTCTATATCGCCAAGGGAGAAGGACTGTCTCCTCCGCCTGCTGGCCCGCCGGCTCCACCTCCTCAGCAGCCGGCTGCCCGTCCAACAGTCGGCCGAGTCCAAGATGATTACCCCAAAGAGCATGGTGCTTGCGTTGTCTTCACCAGTATGGCCAGCGATAGACACAGCCGGCGTCAGCAGCACCGTGAAGTGAACGTCGTTGCTACGGCGGCCCCAGAGTTCATGCACTGGTCTGAAAATCCTATCAGCTGGAGCCGAGATGACCACCCGGAAGTAATGCCTTCTCCGGGTTCCTACGCTTTGGTGTTGGATGCAACCCTTGCAACGGAGAGGCGAGCTGCTCGGTTCTCTCGGATTCTGATAGATGGGGTAGCAGCATCAACATCCTTTACCGCGACACCATGGAGAAGTTGAAGATCAAAGAGAAGTAGCTGCCGCCAAGTCGGACTGTGTTTCATGGCATTGTGCCCGGCTTTTCCTGCTCACCAATCGGCAAAGTCAAGATAGATGTCCTCTTCGGAGACAAGGATCATTTCCGCCAAGAAACGATTTGGTTTGAGGTGGTTGACCTGGAAAGCCCGTACCATGTGCTCCTAGGCCGGCCTGCTCTAGCCATGTTCATGGCGGTGCCTCATCATGCTTACCTCAAGATGAAGATGCCAGGAACCAAGGGCATTATCATGATCAGTGGCGACTATGAGAAGTCGTCCGCCTGTGCTACAGCCAGAAGTCGGCTGGCCGAGTCCCTCGTGATCGCGGCTGAGAAGAAGCTCCTGGACCGGGTGGTGGCCATGGCCGGCAAGCAGCCGGACCTATCACCAGACCCCAAAGAGTCAGAGATTAAGGGCTCCTTCAAGCCAGCCATAGGGACAAAGAAGATTCCCTTGGACCCTGAGCACCCGGAGAGGCACGCTGTCATAGGTGCGAACCTTGATAGCAAATAGGAAAGCGAGCTCGTTGATTTTCTCCATGAGAATCGGGACATCTTTGCATGGTCCCCCAAAGACATGCCGGGTGTTTCGACGGATTTCACCGAGCACAAGCTACACGCCAGAGCAGATGCCAAGCCAGTCAAGTAATCCCTCTGCTGACTGTCGGAGGAGAAGAGAAGAATTGTTGGAGAAGAGATCGCCCGCTGTTGGCAGCCGGTGTCATCATGGAAGTTTTCTTCCCAGAGTGGCTCGCCAACCCAGTCCTTGTACTGAAGAAAAATAACAAGTGGCGCATGTGCATTGATTACACAAGTCTGAACAAAGCCTGCCCCAAGGATCCGTTTGCATTACACCGGATTGACCAAGTGATAGACTCCACAGCCGGATGTGAGCTGCTGAGTTTCTTGGATGCCTATTCAGGTTACCACCAGATCAAGTTGAACCCGGCAGACCGCCTGAAGACCGCCTTCATCACACCATTTGGAGCCTTCTACTACCTGACCATGACATTCGGCCAGAGAAATGCCGGTGCCACATTTCAGCATTGCATGCAGAAGTGCCTCCTCAAACAGCTCGGCAGAAATGCCCACGTCTATGTAGATGATATTATGGTAAAGACGGAGAAGCGTGGTACCCTCTTGGAAGATCTCAAGGAAACTATTGAAAACCTGCGCCGGTTTCAAATCAAGCTCAACACAGAGAAATGCATCTTTGGAGTACCAGCCGGCCAGCTTCTTGGCTTCCTGGTCTCAAAGCGCGGCATAGAGTGCAACCCTGTGAAGATCAAGGCCATCGAGAGGATGGAGAAACCCACCCGACTGAGAGACGTCCAGAAGTTCACCGGCTGTTTGGCATCCATCAGCCGTTTCATCAGTCGGCTCGGTGAGAAGGCTCTTCCCCTGTACCAGCTCATGAAGAAGGCCACTCATTTTGAGTGTAATGACAAGGCGGACGAAGCTTTTCTCCAGTTAAAGAAGATGTTGACCGCGCCGCCTGTCTTGGCGGCTCCGACTGCTAAAGAGCCCATGTACCTCTACATCGTCGCCACCAGCCGGGTGGTCAGCACAGATTGTGGTAGAGCGCCCAGAAGACGGCAGAGCACAGCCAGTCCAGAGGCCTTTGTATTATCTGAGCGAGGTGCTGTCAACCTCGAAGCAGAACTACCCTCACTACTAGAAGATGTGCTACGGCGTGCACTTTGCCGCCAAGAAACTGAAGACATACTTTCAAGAGCACCCAATCATGGTTGTCTGCATTGCCCCACTTGCCGAGATCATTGGCAACAGAGATGCATCTAGCCAAGTGGCCAAATGGGCCATCGAGTTGGCCCCATACACCATCTTCTACCAGCCGCGCACCGCCATCAAGTCCCAAGCACTGGCTGACTTCCTTGTCGATTGGGCCCAATACCTGCCGCCAGCCCCGGACTCCACTCATTGGCGAATGCACTTTGATGGCTCGAAGATGCACACCGGTTTGGGAGCCGGCATTGTTCTCACCTCTCCCAAAGGCGACAAGCTCAGATACACATTGCAAATCCACTTTGCTGCCTCCAACAATGTAGCCGAGTATGAAGCACTAATACACGGCCTCCGGTTAGCCAAAGAGATCGGTATCCGACGGATCCTGTGCTACGGCGACTCTGACTTGGTGGTCCAATAGTCGTCTGGCGACTGCGACGCCAAGGATGCAAACATGGCAAGCTACCGCTTCCTCGTGTAGCAACTCAGCGGATACTTTGAAGGATGTGAGTTCCTCCATGTGCCACAAAACAACAACAAGCAGGCAGACGCCTTGGCACGGATCGGCTCCACCCGTCTAGCAATACTAGCCGGCATTTCCCTTCAGTGCCTCCGCAAGCCGTCGATCAAGCCTTCTCCAGAATCTGAGTCCATCTTCGTGCCGGCTCCTCCCAAAGCAGTCGGATCCGACTCGTGGGCTGCAGCAGCCGGCACTGGGACTTCAGCAGGCGGCACGGGGACTGCAGCAATTGCACCCGGCCCGGGGGCTGCAGCAGCCGGCCCAGGGACTTCACCAAGCGACTCGGGGACTGCGGCAGTCGCACCAGGCCCAGGGACTTCACAACCTGGCCCGGGGGCTGCAGCAGTCGACCCGGAGACTTCAACGATGCAGCAGGTGGCAACCAACTCCAACCCACCACCTCCCAGCCCAACCGCCCTAGTACAGGTGACTGTAGTGGCAGTAGAAGAAATTCAAGCACCATCATGGGCAGAGCCCATTCTCAAGTTTCTGGTGAACAGAGAGCTGCCGGCCGATGAGATCTCGGCCTAATAAGTACAGTGCCGATCAGGAGCCTACACAATAGTAAACAGAGAGCTCGTCAGAGGCAGCGTGACTGGAGTCTTCCAGCGCTGCGTAGTACCAGAGAAGGGCCAAGCAATCCTCAAAGATATCCACCAAGGCGAGTGCGGCCACCACGTGGCTTCCAGATCTCTTGTCGCCAAAGCTTTCCGCCATGGTTTCTTCTGGCCGACTGCTTTGGAGGATGCCAAGGAGTTGGTCAAGCATTGGAAAGGGTGTCAAAAGTTCAGCTCCCAGCAGCGTCTACCGGCCTCTGCACTCAAGACCATCCCCCTGGCTTGGCCTTTTGCCGTCTGGGGTTTGGACATGGTGGGACCATTCAAGACAGCACACGGCGGCATGACCCACCTGCTCGTCGCCGTGGACAAGTTCACCAAGTGGATTGAAGCAAAGCCAATCAAGAAGTTGAATGGTCCGACTACTGTGACCTTCATCGCAGACATCACCACCTCGTACGGAGTACCGCACAACATCATCACCGGCAAATGCACAAACTTTGCCAAAGGAGCCTTGGCCCGTTTCTGCGCAACGCAGGGCATCCTACTGGACTTAGCGTCCGTTGCCCATCCGCAGTCAAACGGCCAAGTTGAGCGAGCAAACGGCCTCATCCTCTCCGGCATCAAGCCCCGACTGGTCGAGCCACTTGAGCGGTCAGTCGGCTGCTGGATCGACGAGCTGCCGGCCGTCCTTTGGAACCTCCGCACCACTTCGAACAAGTCAACCGGCTTCACTCCATTCTTCCTCGTGTACGGTGTCGAGGCCGTCATCCCAACTGACATTGAGTTTGACTCACCTCGCGTCACCATGTACACGGAGGCGAGGGCGAAAGAGGCGCGAGAAGATGGCGTCGACCAGCTGGAAGAGGGCCGGCTGTTGGCACTCAGCCGGTCCGCCATCTACCAGCAGAGTCTGCGCCGCTACCACAGTCGGAAGGTCAAGCCAAGATCCTTCCAAGAGGGAGACCTTGTGCTCTGGCTGATCCAGCGAACAGCCGGCTAGCACAAGCTCTCGGCCCCTTGGGAAGGGCCCTTCATCGTCAGCAAAGCATTGGGCAACGACTCCTACTACCTCATCGACGCGCAGAAGCCCAGAGCACGCAAGAGAGACGATTCGGGCAAGGAGGCGGAGCGCCCATGGAACGCAAATCTCCTCTGAAGGTTTTACAGTTGATTCAGTATGTACCATGCTACCATTTGTATTAAGTACAAGACATCGGGGCCCTCGAGGAACGCTCGAGGGCTACCCCTTTTTTATCTATATGATAAGTTCTATGCCTATGAGTATGTTATTTCATCATTCTGCCTGACACCGGGTTCGACCAGTCGGCTCGGGGGCTTGCCGCCTTGTACTATGAGAATGCTATCTACAGTCGGACAAGTAGTGTGCCAACACCTAAGCCCTCTCTTGCCACAAGCCGCAGCTCGCAGAGCGACTGTCTGGCCGGCAAGAGTTAAAGCCAGGAAACGATGCCCAAACGAAAAATGGCTAAGGACTAAAGAATTTTCATAGGCTGAGCCGGCTCCTCGCCTCGCTGACCAACTGCTGAGCAGCCGGCCGGCCGGTTTTTAACTTAAATTTGCTACACTCTACCAATGGCTAAAGTCGGAAATCGGCAAAAGACAATTTTTTACAGCAAAAAGGCCCTTGGCCAGCATTCAACAGAGTTTGAATACACCCCCAACGGGTGGAACTGTGGGGTCTTAACAATCTTTGTTCAAGCGGTTACAAAACAGGAAAAGGAAAGATAACTCGGCCGCCTAGGCTAGAGGAGCAGCAGCCAGATCGGAGGGGCCGGCGAAGGTAGAGGCTCCGAGTGGTGGAGTGGCCGCCTGGTGGGTCTCGGCCTGGTCAGCATCGGCAGCAGTCGGCTCGCCGGTGCTTCGCCCGTTGGTCGAGACTAGGTCAGGTTGAGGCCGGCCGTCGTCTTCACCATCCGGCGCATCGTCTTTGTCGTCCTCATCCTCATCCTCCTCCTCCTCGCCCTCATCGCTGGAGGCGATCTCCTCCACCGAGTCCTCACCGCCTTCCGGGTTCAGCCCGAACCAGTTGGGCAACACCTCGGCGCCCGCTTCGTCTAGCTCGGGGAGGAAGACGCAGGTGTCCGTGTACTCAGCAATCGCCACGGCGCGGTGATAGAGCTGGGGCGCCACCGCCTCCAACTCCTCGTCGGCCTCAGCACAAAGAGTGGCCAGCTGGTCCATGTTCAGCCCAGGGTACCACCCCTTGACGAACTCCAGGGCTCGCCGTGCACTTGCCCGAGCAAAGGAGCCTTTCCACGCCTCGAAGCGGCCAATGGCCACCTCCAACCAGTCGGATGTTCGGCTGGCGGTGCGTGGAATGGGAGTGCCTGGCCAGAGGGCAGAGACCACCTGGGCTCCAACGCGCTGGAGACGATAGAGAGCCCGATGCGTCAGCTGGAGACGAGCTTGGATGGCAAGCATCTGCTCGGCAAGGGTTCGAGGGGCGTTGGGCGCGATTGTTGCGCCAGCCAACCTCCACTCGTCGCGATGAGCCTCGACGGCCTGACCAGCGGCAACGGAGTAGCCAGGGAAATACTCTGCACAAGGGGAGAAGAAAAAAGTGAGAAGTCGGAGGCCGGCTTGTAGGACCAACCGGCAGGAAGAAGAAGGAAAAGATCAACTTACCATCGAGCATGTCCTCAACCTTGCCAAAGCTGGCCGACAGGGCCTTCTCCTTCTCGACCCAGTTCGAGCGCTGAGTCTCGAACTCGGCTTGAAGGGCCTCCTCCGCATCCTTGAGCTTCCGCAGCTCCGCCTGGTGCTTGTCCGCCTGGTCAGCCAACTGCTTGGCCAGACAGTCTCGCTCCTACTCCATCTTGAGGCGCTCCTCCTCCTTGGCGTGCAGCGTGGTCTGAGCTTCACCCATTTGCTGGCGCAAGGTGGCATTGGCTCCTGCAGAAGACGAGGGTAAGAAGAGGTCAGCAAATCAACAATGAAAGAAGTAGTTGCCGGAAGGTCCGACCCGACTACTCAGCAGTCGGCCCGAATCTCGGGGGCTACACCCTGCGGGTGCGCTGGCGCGCCCCCACAAGAATAGGGATTGAGCAATTCAGTGAAAGAAATAAGAAGTAGTTGCCGGAAGATCCGACCCGACTGCTCAGCAGTCGGCCTGAATCTTGGGGGCTACACCCCGCGCCCCCTCGAGAATAAAAGAGCGGAGTGCTTACTCCGGCTGTCGGTCAGCTCGGCGGTCCGCTTGGCCAGCTCTTGGACATGGGAGTTGTAGGTGGGCGCATGAATGTTGTGGTAGTCCTGCAACAGAATCAACAGAAGAGAAGAAAGGGTCAGCACTCAGAATTTGCCTTTAATTTCCGAGCCGCCTACTCAGCAGCTGGCCCAGAACTCGAGGGCTACACCCAGTGGGTGCGCTGGCGCGCCCCCCCAACAAATTGAAAGCGAACCACAAGGAGCATACCCGGACGGCGGCTCACGACGCCAGGAACTTCTGCGTATAGTCCTTGAGGGCGTCGCCTTGGGCCTGAAGCAGGGAGTGGATCTCGTGCGCAGCCTTGTTTAGGATGCTCGTCCCGCCCCCAGTCGTCCACTCCCGCGGGACGGCACTAGTGGCCTCCGCTTCCAGGGCCGACGAGCTCGAGGCTCCGATCTCTTGAGTGCGGGCCACGGGTGTCTCCCCTACCACCAACCCGCCACCGACTTGAGGCACCGGCAGCGCGTTAGGCCGACTGCCCTGGGTCTCGGCAGCCGGCGTCTGCTAGGGGACCTCCGCCCTGGGAACAACGGCTTCGCCGCCCTCCCTCTCCATGATCGGCTGGTCGCTGCCGGCCACTCCAGTCGGCGCTAAGACCTTTGATGCCGGCGGCACGGAGTGCAGCGGGATGACCAGCTGTGGAGCCTGGCCACCCACAACTCCTCCTGCTTGTGCCTTGGCGGCCGAGTCTGCTTTGGCCTTGGTTGCCTCCTCCTCCTGGGCCTTGGCCATGGCGTCAGCCTGGGCCTTGGCTGCCGCGTCCGCCTTCGCCTGCTCCGCCCTCTCCTTCTCCTCGCGCACCTCCCGCGCGTTCTTCTCCATCGCCTCCCGAAGGTCGGCGAGCGGGTCTATGCGGTGGGTGTTGGCGCAGCCCTCCACCCCCCCGATGATGGAGGCGGAGGTCGACCGCTCAAGAGAGAGCAGGGCCCTGTTCACACAAAACTAGAAAAATTCAGAAAGAAGTTTGCGAAAAAGGAACAAAGGAAGACACCAGGAAAGATGTATTCTTACGCGGACACGGTCGACGGCTGCTTCAGGGCCCGCTCATACCGGGCTGCCTTCGTGGCGGCCTCCTCCCGCCTGGTCGCCGCGGCCGAGCCCTTGGGCTTCTTCTGCCGACCGCCTTGCAGCTGCGTGCCGGCTCGGCACTTCGGTGCGCCGCCTGGTGCGGGTGGCGCCGCTGAGGAGCTCGCCCCCGCCCTGTTGGCAACCGGCTGGCGGCGCGGCTCGGCCTCCTCGTCGTCGTCATCTGGCCATGTCTCAACGCCGCCTCCTCCACTGGAGCCGCCTGCCCCATCGCCATCGCACGTGGCGTCGTCTTCCAAGGCGGCCGCCCCCAAGTCGGGGTCGTACGCGTCGCTCACCGCTCGGTCTAGCAAGTACTCCTGGCCGTGCGCTGGGGCGTCGGGTGCCTGAGGAGGTGCGACACGTCCGACTGGTCAGAGGACAAAGCAGAACTCGACAGAACAAGAAAAGATCAAGAAAGAAAGGGGAGTCGGGAGCTTACGGCAGGAGGCGGATGCGCGCGGGAGTATGGCCGCTTGCCGAAGTGCCAATCCGACTCCGAGAGCTTGAGGTTTGCAATCTCGTTCACCATACGGGCCACCTCTATGGACGGCATCTCCCGGGTGGACAGTCGGCACGGATCTCGGTGCCCACTCATCTGACTGATCATGTGAGGCCGGCCCTACAGAGGGAGAACCGGCGCACCACGAAGGCGGTCAACAAGTCGGACGCCTGGAGCCCCTCCAAGTCCGTCATCTCCTTAAGCCTGGCGACAGCGGCGGTAGAGGCAAGCGACAGGTGCTTCGGGTTGAAGGCCCAGTTGGTGCGCGGCTCGGCCGGTGGGCCGGCTTTGTAGGCCGGTAGGTTGACGAAGTCCACTGCCGGGTTGACTTTCTTCACGTAGAAGTACGACTTCTGCCATAGCTTGACGGACTGGGTCAAGGTGATGGAAGGGAAGCGGTTGCCGGCTCCTGGGTGCCATACCGCAATGAAGGCGCCACACTGGGCCGCCTCGTCCTTGGTGTCCGGCAGCTAATCTAGTCTTCAAGTCTTCTCACCAGCGCGGAGCTAAGTGTTGTCCACTAGGCGTGGGAGGGAGCCCCAGGGCCTGAGGCCAGCGCTCCTGAGACTCCGGGGCGTGTACATCCCCAACTCATTATTACGTGAGAGTGTCATGGGTGGCGATTCTTCACAGGCACTGGGCCTTCTTCACAGGCTCTGGGCCTTTCTTCACAGGCTCTGGGCCTTTCTTCATAGGCTCTGGGCTTTGCTTCATGGGTAGAACTTACTAAGGTGTTGGATGTTCCAGGCGTTTTGGATAGGTGTGCCTTCTTGCATCTCCAGGCGCACGGCGCCAGGCCTGGAGATGCGGACGACCCTGAACGGGCCCTCCCACATGGGCGAAAGCTTGTGCCGCCCTTCCCTGGAGAGGACCCGCCTCAGGACCAGGTCACCTGTCTCGAGCATCGTGGAGCGAATGTTGCGGCAGTGGTAATGCCGCAGCGCTTGCTGGTACCTTGCCGCCCTTAATGCAGCTTCGCAATGACGTTCCTCCCCCAGCACAAGATCCATCCCCCGCATGGCATCCTGCTGCGTTTCGTTGAACGCCAGAACCCACGCGGAGCAATCCTTGACTTCGTGAGGAAGGACTGCTTCGGCTCCGTAGACGAGGAAGAACGGAGTCTCGCCCGTTGGCTTGGTAGCTGTGGTGCGGATGGACCACAGCACGGACTAGAGCTCGTCGTGCCAGCCCCTGCCGTAGGCCTCCAGCTTCTTCTTGAAGGTTCTGGTCTTGATGCCCCTCAGGACCTCAGCGTTGGCGCGTTCAGCCTGACCATTGCTCCTGGGGTGGGCCACCGAAGCGTAGCAGATCTGCGTTCCAAGGTTAGCACGGTAGATTTTGAAGAGGTTACTAGTAAACTGCGAGCCGTTATCTGTGATGATGCGGTTGGGGACCCCGAAGCGGCTCACGAGGCCCTTGATGAACTTGACAGCAGAGCTGGCTGGAATGGTACGGACGGCTTCCACTTCCGCCCACTTGGTGAACTTGTCAATGGCGACGTAGAGATAGCGGTAGCCCCCTAGCGCTCGGGGGAACGTGCCTAGGATGTCCAGCCCCCAGACCGCGAACGGCCATGTGAGCGGAATGGTTTGGAAGCCCTGAGCAGGCTGATGGATTTGCTTGGTGTGGAATTGGCAAGCTTCGCAGGACTTCACCAGCTCGGCTGCATCGTTGAGTGTTGTAGGCCAGTAGAATCCGCTGCGGAACACCTTGCCGACGAGGGTCCGTGACGATGAGTGGTGTCACCAGTCCCCGCCGTGTATGTCAATCAGCAACTCCCTTCCTTGATCACTGGATATGCAGCGCAGCGTGACATCATTTGGCTGTTTCCTGTATAACTCGCCGTCTTGGATACAGTATGCCGTGGCTTGCCGTGCCACGCGCTCCGCGTCCTCTTCCTTCTTCGGCAACATCTCGTGCATCAGTTACTCCTTGAACTCCTTGGTCCAGCATTCCTCCTGGGGCTCGAGCGCCAAGAGCAACCGAGCTCCTGAGGTCGGGCCACAGGCTGGGGCTCCTGTGGCCGGAGGCTGTGGGAGCTCCTCCCGAGGCTGAGTCATGCTCGAAAGAGGTGGCGTAGCTGATGGCTTGAAGAGCCGCTCCTCGAAGACACCGGGCTCTTGCGGTTGCCGCTTGGACGCTCTCTTGGCGATGTCGTCGGCTTCCTTGTTGTAGCTCAAGGCCCAAGAACTGTTTTTCCATCTTGCGCACCTCCGCGAGGTAGGCCTCCATATGCTCGTCCTTCGGCTCGTACACCTTGTTGGAGAAGTTGAAGAGGAGTTGCAAGTCGCCTTTGATGGTTAAGCGCTTCACCCCTAGAGCCGTCGCAGCCTTCAGGCCAGCTATGAGGCCTTCGTATTCTGCGATATTGTTGGAGACCTTCTCGCCGTGCTGAAAACAGAGTTGCACGGCGTAGTAGAGCTTGTCCTGACTGGGCGAGATGAGCACTGCTCCAGCCCCCGCGCCCTGGTGCGCGAAGGCACCATCGAAATACATGACCCAGCCGTCTGGTGCCTCGCTTCCTGGGGAGGTGGACCGGTCTTCTCCTTCCTCAAGAGCCGGGGCATCTATCCATTCTGCCACAAAATTGGCGAGCGCGGCTCCCTTGATGACCCTGGTAGTGCTGAACTCGAGCTGGAATGCTTGCAACTCGATGTTCCACTCAGCAACCCTTCCGGCTAAGTTAGGGCTCCTGAGTACCCTCTCCAATGGGTAGGCTGAGACAACCTTGATGGGGTGGCCCTGGAAGTAGTGCCGCAGCTTGCGCGAGGCCACCAAGAGTGCGAGCAGGAGCTTTTGCAGCATGGGGTAGCGCGCCCTCGCGTCCCGCAGTACGGTGCTGACGAACTACACCGGGTGCTCGACGAGGGCTGGCATACTGTCGAGGCTCGGGTCCTACGGAGATTGTGGCATATCCTGAGGTGGTGGGTTTCCTGAGACCTGACCGTCCTCAGGAGCTTCTGCGATGTTGCCCTGCTGAGCTTGGTCTTCCGCCACCGATGGCCTTGCTGCGCCTTCCTGACCCCGCACTGCATCAGCTCTGGCTTGGCGCGGCACACCCTTGTCTTGGCGCTCCTCCCGAACCGCCACCAGCGCCGCGCTGGTGGAGTACGGTGTAGCAGCAAGGTAGAGCACCAGAGGTTCGAGAGGCCGCGGTGCCACCATCACCGGAGGGCTGGTGAGGTATTTCTTGAGGTCTTGGAACGCTCGGTCGGCCTCCGGGGTCCACTCGAACGGGCCCTTCTTCTTCATGAGCTTAAAGAAGGGTAAGGCATGCTCGCCTAGCTTGGAGATGAAACGCCCTAACGCGGTCACCCACCCCGCTAGCTTCTGCATCTCCTTGAGGGTCTGTGGTGGGCTCATGTCTTCGATGGCCTTGATCTTCTCCGGGTTCGCCTCGATCCCTCTGTGGGATACGAGGAACCCCAGTAGCTTGCCGGAGGGGACGCCAAACACGCACTTCTCCGGGTTAAGCCTCAAGTTCACTTGGCGCAAGCTCTTGAAGGTCTCCTCCAAGTCTTGAATCAATGTCCTCGCCTCGCGAGATTTGACCACTATGTCATCAACGTAGGCCTCTGTGTTTCTGTCAAGCTGCCGCCCCAAGGCGATGTGCATCAACTGTTGAAAGGTTGCGCAGCCCGAAGGGCATGCAGGTGTAGCAATACACCCCGCATGGTGTCAGGAAGGCTGTCTTCTCCACATCCTCCACCGCCATCTTGATTTGGTGGTATCCCGAGAATGCATCCAGGAAACATAGCAAGTCGCACTCGGCGGTGGAGTCGACGATTTGATCGATGCGTGGAAGCGGGAACGGATCTTGGGGGCAAGCTTTGTTAAGGTTGGTGAAGTCGACGCACATCCGTTCCTTCCCGCCTTTCTTCGGTACCACGACGGGGTTCGCTAGCCATTCGGGGTATCGAACTTCTCGGATGGTACCTGCCGCCTCCAGCTTGCGTGTCTCTTGGACGATGAAGGCCTGCTTCTCAGTGGACTGCCGTCTTGCTTGCTGCTTCATGGGGCGTACGTTGGGGCACACCCTTAGATGATGCTGGATCACCTCTCTCGGGACCCCTACCAGCTGATTGGGCTCCCACGCGAATATCTCCTTGTTCGCGCGCAAAAACCTCACCAAAGCTTCTTCTTGTCCCAGGTCAAGGCCGGTTCCTATGGTGAAGGTGGCTCTTGGAGACTCGTCCTTGTTGACCAGCACCTACTTGGTCTCCGCCTTGTCTTGAGTGAACAACTGCTTCTTCTTGGTGGGCGCGGTCGCCTTGGCCTCGGGCATACCGGCGCCGGCTGGCTATGCTGCTGCCGTGGTCTTGAAGGCGAGCCTGAGCGCCGTCACGGCCTCCTTAGTGTCCCCCTTGATGGTGAGGACACCCTTGCTCCCTGGCATCTTCATGAGGTTGTACGCCGGGTGAGTCGCCGCCATGAACTGAGCGAGAGCCGGGTACCCGAGGATGGCGTTGTATGGGAGACCAATGCGGGCGATGTCGAAGTCCACCAGCTCAGTGCGGTAGTTGTCGCGTGTGCCGAAGGTGACAGGGAGGTGGATCTGCCCCAGAGAGTGGGCAGCTCCACCACCCACTCCTGAAAAGGGCTTGCTGAGGTTGAGCCGCTCGGGCGGCACGTGGAGAAGGCTGAAGGCTTCTACGAAGAGCAAGTTGAGGCCGGCACCGCTGTCAATGAGGGTTTTGGTGACGGCCACGTTGCAGATGGTGGGAGTGCAGAGCATCAGGAGCATGCCGGAGCCGGTGGTGGAGCCGGGGTGGTCTTCTGAGCCGAAGGTGAGGTCGGCCTCTGGGGCAGCCCAACCTGGCGGAGCCCCCGAGCGCTTGGAGTTGGCCCCGATCTAACGGAGGAACGGTTTGACGTGGCGATCTGACGGCGGTGCTTGGGAGCCACCCAGCAGTGCCTGGGAGCCACCCAGCAGTGCCGCGAATGCGTGGTGCACCGGCACCGCGTAACGCGCGGTGAAGAGGTTGCAGAGTTCCCCCCAGGATGCCACCGTGGATCCCGGGAGGTTGAGCAGCCAGGCGCGCGGCTCGCCGGCGAGGGCCACGGGGAACCAGTTGGCCATGATCTTGTCGTCGCCTCCGGCTTCAAGGACGGCCTCCTCGTACGCCAGCAGGAACGGCGCCGGGTCTGTGGCGCCGTCGTAACGTGGTCGCATCTCCGGTTTGAACTTGGTTGGCCACTGCACTCGCCGCAGGGCGGGGGCCAGGGCTCGGGACCTAGACTCCCTGCTGCTGGTGTCGGCCGCAGAGGCGGGCGCCGGGGCACCTGCCATGGGAACGTAGTGCGGCGGTACGAGGTGCAGGTTGGTGGAGAGGAGCTCCGGCGCACCCCTACCTGGCGCGCCAAATGTTGGATGTGGGGTTCCGGCAAACCCTTGAGGTTCGAACACTGGGGTGCGCGCGAAGTCTTTCCCTCCTACCGATCTATGCCCTAGCTCGCAAAGATCTCGCGGACGAACTCGGCGAACTCGCAACACAGAGAGACACGAGGTTTATACTGGTTCGGGCCACCGTTGTGGTGTAATACCCTACTCCAGTGTGGTGGTGGTGGATTGCCTCTTAGGCTGATGATGAACAGTACAAGGGAAGAACAGCCTCCTGAGGTTGAGGTGTTCTTGTGGCTAGGCTCTCGATCGGGTTGGATCAAGCTAAGATGAGATGCCTCTACTATGGTGGCTAGCTCTACTTATATAGGCCCTGGTCCTCTTCCCAAATATCGAGCGGGAAGGGAGCCAACAACGGCGGGCAAATTTGAAGGGGGACAGCTAGTACAAGCTATCCTGACAAAAGCGGTCTTCGCCTGCGAAAAGCTCTGGTGGTGACGCCGTCTTGGGCTCCACGATGACCTCCGTCTTGCCGTCCTCCTCGTCTTGGTCTCGTTGCACCAATATAGCAACCTTTGCCTGATGCCTCGGTACTCTTCGCCTGCGCTGGCCTCCTTAGCACCAAAGAGGAAATAAGGACGTTGCGCGCGCTGGCGCCCGCCTGGTGCCGTTCGTCATGGCTCACGTCACGAGAGCCTCGTGAGGTTTTGCCCCGCCTTGATATCTCCGCTCCTCGCGAGCCTGCCTGGTTAGGCTACTCCAGAGGAGGTCTTGTGTCGTCCGCCTCGCGAGGCTTAGACCCTCGCGAGGGTCTTGGATGCCTTGTTGATGAAGATGGGCCGTACGGCCTGCTCGCTTGGCCACGCTATGGGCCGCAGGCAGGCAAGTCTAGGGACCCCCGTTCCCAGAACGCCGACAAGCACAATATGTTTTGAAAAGGTTACTCATGAACTAAGAGCCATTGTCAATGATGATGTGGTTGGCAACACCGAAATGGCTCATGAAGCCCTTGATGATCTTGACGGCCGAGGCAGCTGGGATGGTATGGACGGCTTCCACCTCCGCCCACTTGGTGAACTTGTCGATGGTGACATAGAGGTAGCGGTAGCGCCCGTGCGCTTGAGGGAACGGGCCCAGGATGTCCAACCCCAGACCACGAACGGCCACGAGAGCGGGATGGTCTGGATACCCTGACCGAGCTGCTGGATCTGCTTGGCATGGAACTGACATGCCTCGCAAGATCTCACCAATTCAGTGGCATCATTGAGTGCCATGGTCCAGTAGAATACGCTGCGGAACACCTTGCCCACGAGGGTGCGCGATGAGAGTGATGCCCGCAGTCCCCACCATGTATGTCGGCCAGCAGCTTGCACCCCTGCTCCTTGGAGATGCATCGTAGAGAAACATCGTTTGCGCACCTCCGGTAGAGCTCACCGTCCTGGATGCAGTACGCGGTGGCCTGGTGGGCCACATGCTCTGCGCCTTCCTCTTTCTCCAGCAAGGTGCCCCGAAGCAGGCACACCTTCAATTCCTCGGTCCAGCACCCCTCTTGAGGATCGAGTGCGAGAAGCAGGCGGGCTCCCGAGGTTGGGCCGCAGGCTGGGGCGCCCGAGGGGGGTGCCGGGGTAGCTCCTCCCGAGGCAGCGCCGGTCCCGCGGTGGGGGCAGCTGCTGACGGCTTGAAGAGTCGTTCCTCAAAGACGTCAGGCTCCTGAGGGTGGCATCGGGACGTCCTCTTAGCAATGTCATCTGCCTCCTTGTTTGTGCCGTGTGGCACGTGCTGCAATTCCAAGCCTAAGAACTGTTTCTCAATTTTGCATACCTCCTCAAGGTATGCCTCCATGTGCTCGTCCTCTGGCTTGTCCGCCTTGTTGGAGAAGTTGACGAGGAGCTGGGTGTCGCCCCTGATGGTGAGGCGCCTGACCCCCAGAGCCGCTGCAGCCTTGAGGACGGTGATCAGGCCCTTGTACTGAACAATGTTGTTGGAGACCTTCCTGCCATTCTGGAAGCAGAGTTGCACGGCATAGTAGAGCTTGTCGTGGGTAGGTGAGATGAGCACGGCTCCAGCCCCCACGCCTTGGCGTGCAAATGCACCGTTGAAGTACATGACCCAGCCGTCTGGTGCCTCGTCTCCGGGCGCGAGAGAATGGTCCTCGCCCACTTCTCGGCCAGGGGCGTCAGTCCATTCCGCCACAAAGTCGGCGAGGGCCGCACCCTTGATGACTCTGGTGGTGGTAAACTCCAGCTGGAACGCCTTCCGCTTGATGTTCGATTCGGCGACCCTTCCCGCGGCATTGGGGCTCCGGAGCACCCTCTCCAAGGGGTGGGCTGAGACAACCTTGATGGGGTGGCCTTGCAAGTAGTGACATAGTTTCCTGGAGGCGATGAGGAGTGTGAGCAGGAGCTTCTGTGGCATGGGGTAGTGCGCACGTGCATCATGCAACACCGTGTTGACGAAGTACACGGGATGCTCGATGATGGAGGAGGCATCAGCGGGGTCTTGTCCCTCCTGAGGCGGGGGAGTCTGAGGAGCTTTGTCGTCTAGCAGGGCAGCCGCGGTCTCACGAGCGCCATCCTCGGGAGCCCCATCGCCTGGTGGGGCGGCCGAGGCCTCAGGAGCGCTATCCTGAGGTTGCGGTGCCTTGGTAGGGTGCGGGGCGCTGCGCGCGCACCCTTAACCGCACGCTCTTCCCGGACCGCCACGAGCGCCGCACTGGCCGAGGTGTGGCAGCTAGGTAAAGCACCAGGGGTTTAAGAGGACGAGGCGCTACCATCACCGGCGGGCTGGTGAGGTACCTCTTGAGGGCTTGAAGAACGGGAGGGCGCGTTCTCCCAGCTTGGATATGAAGCGCCCCAGTGAAGTCATGCAGCCCACCAGCTTGTGCATCTCTTTGAGGGTCTGCGGCGGGCTCATCCTCTCTATTAACCTGATCTTCTCCGGGTTGACCTCGATCCCTCTATGCGACACCAGGAAATCCAGTAGCTTGCCGGACGGGACACTGAACATGCACTTCTCTGGGTTGAGCCGCAAGTTTACCTTGCGCAGGCTGGCAAATGTCTCTTCCAGAACCTCGATGAGAGTTCTCGCCTCCCGAGATTTGACCACTATGTCATCGACGTATGCCTCGGCATTCCTCCCAAGTTGTCGGCCCAAAGCGATGTGCATTAGTTGCTGGAAGGTCGCCCCGGCATTGCGCAGCCCGAACGACATGTAGGTGTAGCAGTACACCCCGCACGGGGTTAGGAAAGCTGTCGGTGTACAAAAGGAGGGGCGCACTTTTGTACGCCTTTACCTGTGCAAGGGCAGTCGGAGCCGCACCCACGGTCACACCAAGCAGAATAGGGGAGGTGAGCCAAGGTAAGACCGAAGCCCAAGATAACCAGAGCAACGCCAAGGCCAAGACCACAAAGAGAAGAGGGACGAAGCAGGTTCCCCTGGCAAGACCCTTGCCAGGGCAGCCTCAACGGCCCTGGCAAGACCCTTGCCGGGCCACCCAGCAAGGCCCTCACAGAGGGCGCCAGCAGGTCCACTACCAGGCCCGCACCAACCGAGTCTCCAGCACCGTTCACATGCAGCTGCCAGCCCAACCAGCTGGGCGGGCACCTGCGTGGCAACATGCAGCTCCCAGGCCAACTCATCAAACGCCTGCGTGGCGGCATGTAGATCTTCGTGGAGGCTCCACCACCGTGCCACCTCAGCTGCCTACCTGCCTACGTGGTGCCGCATGCGTCGCTAGCCAAGGCGCGTGTCGAAGCAAGGAGGAGCGGCGACGGACGGCACGGGCCTCGCCCCCGTCCCCGATAAAGCACGGGGACACCTAAGCTACGCATTAAATGTGTCTTGTCCTGTAATACGAGCGATAAGCTCATAGCACTATGCGCCTTTCCACCTCCTGTGTGCCACTGTGGCAGCCCCTTTGGACTATAGAAGGAGGCCCATGGCATACTGGAGAAGGATTCGGCTCTTTCGAACCACACACTCACCACAGCTAGTTCGAGAGCTCAAGAACTCTCTGAAATACACCCACCAAAGCAGGACTAGGGTTTTACGCATCCTCGCGGCCCGAAGCTGGGTAAACGATCCTCGTGTTGGTTACTAATCCTGCTCTTCTCGCAACCCCGCACCCCAGCAACCGCAGTAGGGATTCTTGTGCTCCCACAGGTGTCGTTCCACACCGACATCTTTGGCGCGCCAGGTAGGGGGCGCAATTGTGAGAATCTGGTCTAGTAGCTAGCCTAGCAATTCTTCGTCGCCATGGCTCCCAAGAAGAAGACGGCCACGGCGATCGGCTCGTTGGGAGCCGAACGGCCCGTGCCAGTGCGAGCGAGGAGTGGGCCGGTCGCGGACAGGACCCGGGCCGCGGTCCGCGAACACCAGCATCGCCCTGGCAGTCAGAGCCTGGCGAGCAGCGTCGTTCGCGCGCCAGACGACCGGCCGCACGTCGCCAGATCCAAAGACGGAGCTGGACCCCCCGCAGGCGGCGCAGGGCCCTCCAGGAATGTCGTTGTGCCAACCCCGGGCGACGCAGCGACCTCCAAGACGCCCACGCCGGTGACCACTGCGCGCTCTTCCCATGGTGTGCGCGACGAGCAGCGTCACCACGCCGGTGACCCTGGGCACCGCCATGGGAAGAGCCCTGTGCGTCGTCCACGGGATGAAGGAGTTCAGCATGCCCGCCGAAGTGCTGGCAAAAATGGCACGCAGCCGCTGGATCGTAACGGAGCTCCTTCTAACGTGGTTAAAAGTCGAAGCGCGCCGCGATCCACGCAGCTATCGCCGCCGCCCACGCCAGCAGAAGCTTTGGCGCGCGTGCAGCTTCTCCTCGACTTCCCTCCTGCTGCAGAGAAGCTCGACGAGTGGAGGGCCACCATCCGGAGCCTCGTCGCCATCGCCAACAAAGACGATCCGCGGCTGGCGGGGCCCTCGGGACGGCTCTCCACCGAGCCACCACGTGCTGGCGCTGGGAGGACCGGGGGAGATGCGGCCACGATGCACTCTCCTCCTCCTCGCCAGCCGCCGCGAGCGTCGGCCCGTCGTGACGACGCTTGTGATAACATCTCTATAGCGTCGTCCGACCCGCGGACCCACCGCGACTAGTGCCAGGTTCTTCGAGAACGAGCTCACGAAGATACTCGGACCACTATTGAGCGCCGGCGTGATACACGCCACCAGTCGGACAAGCGGGCGGGACCCGCTATGGACCACCCAGCACTGGGGGCTCCGGCGGCCTACCTTACGAGGTGGGCTGCCCGGCCTTCACCCGTGAGCTGCGGCAGTTCCAGTGGCCGTCCCACAGCACGTTCAAGCCCGACGTCGGCGAGAAGTACACTGGCAAAACCCATCCGTCCGAGTTCCTCAGCATCTACACCATCGCGATGCAGGCTACTGGAGCTCGCGACGACAAGGTGCTTGCCAACTATTTCCCGCTGGAACTGAAGCCCAGTGTTATGTCTTGGTTGATGCACTTACCGGAAGGATTGTGGAATGGGCCTTGGAGTTGTCAAGTTTTGGTTTGAAGTTTGAAAGTACCTCGACGATCTAAAGCAGAGTCTTGGCGGAGTTCATTGCAGAATGGACCTCAACGCCTGACGAAGAAATCCAGGAGGCCGCTCTCCCCGGCAAGGAAGCAGACCGCGACTGGATCATGGACTTTGATGGGTCTTTCTCACTGCAAGGCGCTGGTGCCGGCGTGCTACTCGTCGTGCCCACCGGAGAGCACCTCAAGTACGTGGTCCAGATGCACTTTCCCAGGGAGATGTCCACCAACAACACTGCGGAATACGAAGGGCTGCTTGCCGGTCTCAGGATCGCGGCAGACCTCGGGGTTAAGAAGCTCATCGTCAGGGGTGACTCGCAGCTCGTTGTCAGACAGGTCAACAAGGATCATCAGAGCCCACTGATGGAGGCCTATGTAGATGAGGTGAGGAAGCTGGAGGAACGCTTTGACGGTATCCAAGCGGAGCATGTCCCCCGAATGGAGAATGACATCGCCGATTAACTGTCAAAGTGTGCTGCATTCAAGCTACCTGTGGAACCAGGTACCTTTTTGCTCCAGTTAATTCAACCATCCGTCGAACCATCAACGGGGCAGAACAAGCAGAGGAAGTCAGGTCCCGGCAAGTACTTTCCTACCGAGCCCCCTAGGGTTACCGGCAAGGGTGCTGCCGTGGACGCTGAGCCTGCCAAAGGGCAACTGGCTCCGGCAGGGCGTCAAGCCCTGGCCATGGAGACAGCCGCGCCCGTGGCTGAGGAAATGCCTTTGGTCCTTGCTGTTGAGCCCCAGGCTCTGGCATGGGCACAGCATACTGTCTAATTCCTCCAAACAGGGCAACTTCCTGAGGTGCAGGAGGAAGCGGAAAAAGTAGCCCGCCGGTCCGCCCTGTACCAGTTCGTCGACGACGTCCTGTACAGGAGAAGGCCGAACGGCGTGAAATTGAAGTGCATCCCCCGGGAGGAAGGACTGGAGCTGTTGGAAGAGATACATGGAGGCATAGGTGGCTCCCACATAGGGTCTAGGGCCCTTGCCGGAAAGGCGTTCCGGCAAGGTTTCTTCTGGCCCACCGCCCTCCAGGATGCGACGGCACTAGTAACCAAGTGTGAAGCGTGTCAGTTCCATTCAAAGAAGCTTCATCAACCAACTCAAGCCCTTCAAACAATCCCTCTCTCCTGACATTCTCGGTCTGGGGCTCGATATACTAGGCCCTTTCCCCCGCGCTGTAGGGGGCTTTGAGTACTTGTACGTTGCAATCGACAAGTTCACAAAGTGGCCGGAGGTGGAAGCAGTGAGAAAGGTGACTGCTCAGTCAGCTGTCAAGTTTTTCAAGGGACTGGTCTGCTGTTTTGGTGTGCCAAACAGAGTCATCACCAACAACGGCACGCAGTTCACAAGCCACACCCTCATGCAATACATTCAAGACCTCGGCAGCAAGGTCTGTTTTGCTTCCGTGGCACACCCACGGAGTAACGGCCAAGCGAAGAGGGCAAATGCTGAAGTGTTGCGAGGCCTAAGAACAAAGACTTTTGACAAGCTGGGCAAGAGCGGAAGGCGCTGGATTGATGAATTGCCGGCGGTTCTTTGGTCGATCAGGACGACGCCAAATCGAGCCACCAGCCAGGCACCTTTTGCCCCGGTATACAGGGCAGAAGCAGTTCTCCCCACGGAACTCATATACGGGTCACCTCGAGTGCTCGCTTATGATGAGCTTGAGCAAGAGCAGTTGCGCCAAGATGACGCGACGCTCCTTGAGGAAGATCGTCTTCGGGCGGCTGTGAGAGCAGAACACTACCAGCAAGCCTTGTGCCGCTACCATAGCCGCAAGGTCCATGCCCGAAGCTTTATGGAAGGCGACCTTGTTCTTCGGCGCATTCAGTCGGCCGAGAATTCCAACAAGTTGACGCCGAAGTGGGAAGGCCCTTATCGGGTAATACGAGTCACCAGGCCCGGCCCAGTCCGCCTGGAGACCGAAGATGTTGTCCCAGTGAGCAACTCCTGGAACATCGAGCATCTTCGCAGGTTTTACCCATAAGGAACGGCTTGCCGGGCCTCCCGGCAAGCCACCTTTTGTACAAACTTTGCCGGCAAGGCATGTAACCCTTCGTACAAAGCCAGGCGCAGACCCTGAACATAAATAAATGAAGCGCTGGCGCCCTAAGTTATAGAATGCATGCTAGGTCGAGTCTCTTCCTTGGTTAGGATTGATAGTGCTTAGCGACGACTAACCCCTAGCCTAGTGGTCGAGTTCGCGTCTATCTGTTTCTTTTCTGTCCTCCTTTGGTTCGTAGGGCACATGAGCACTTCTGCTGAGCTACTTGGAAGAAAGGAAACGGACCGGCGTCCCGACCCCGGCAAACCAGAGTTGCTGGGGGCTGCAAGCACAAGGATCCAACCACGGCAAGACAAGGTTGCCGGGAGCTGCAGATCCAGATAAGTCTTTCATCCTCTATCATGCATTTCGGAATGGAACTGGGATATGTGAAACCTCGTTTTATTTCTAGGCCACCGTGCTCCTCCTTTCTACACCCAAGGATTATCTCCTGGGCCGGGATTTGGTTGTAGTCGTGGTGGCAAGGAAGTAGAACGAGGAGCCTAAGCCCACTTCATCCCTACCTCCGCCAAGGGCGCGAGAATGGTCGAGCGAAGTGGGGGGATGGCAAGGCCTGTTGCCGGATGAAAACGTTTATCTTAAATTGTAACAAGGATTCGCTCCTTGTCGCGGGTCTACCCACGAACGAAAAACCCGGCAAACATCCCTTTTTCATTAAAAGCATCCCACACAGTTACAGTCCGTACGGAATGAAAAACATGAACAAGGGGGATTACAAGCTCTAAATTTAACAAGGCCCGAAGGCTTACAGATTAAAAAAGAGATAAGATGCCCGTGATCCCTTTCTTGTCCCTACGAGCAACAGAAAGCACCAAGAGAAGACCTCGATGGCCGCCCACGGGTGGGCCGGTGATGACAGTGCCGGGAAAGGAGTTGGAATACGAGGCGGCAGGACCGGCAATACGCGATGAAGGCGTCGGTGCCAGGTAGGGGCGCAATTGTGAGAATCTGGTCTAGTAGCTAGCCTAGCAGTTCTTCGTCGCCATGGCTCCCAAGAAGAAGATGGCCACGGCGATCGGCTCGTTGGGAGCCGAACGGCCCGTGCCAGTGCGGGCGAGCAGTGGGCCGGCCGCGGACAGGACCCGGGCCACGCTCCGCGAACACCAGCATCGCCCTGGCAGTCAGAGCCTGGCGAGCGGCGTTGTTCACGCGCCAGACGACCGACCACATGTCGCCAGATCCAAAGACCGAGCTGGACCGCCCGTAGGCGGCGTGGGGCCCTCCAGGAATGTCGTTGTGCCACCCTCGGGCGGCGCAGCGACCTCCAAGACGCCCAGGCCGGCGACCACTGCGCACTCTTCCCATGGTGTGCGCGACGAGCAGCGTCACCACGCCGGTGACCCTGGGCACCGCCGTGGGAAGAGCCGTGTGCGTCGTCCACGGGATGAAGGAGTTCAGCATGCCCGCCGAAGTGCTGGCGAAAATGGCACGCAGCCGCTGGATCGTAACGGAGCTCCTTCTAACGTGGTTAGAAGTCGAAGTGCGCCGCAATCCACGCAGCTGTCGCCGCCGCCCACGCCAGCAGAAGCTTTGGCGCACGCGCAGCTGCTCCTCGACTTCCCTCCTGCTGTAGAGAAGCTCGACGAGTGGAGGGCCACCATCCGGAGCCTCGTCGCCATTGCCAACAAAGACGATTTGCGGCCAGCAGGGCCCTCGGGTCGGTGCTCCACCGAGCCACCACATGCTGGCGCTGGGAGGACCGGGGGAGCTGCGGCCACGGTGCACTCTCCTCCTCCTCGCCAGCCGCCGCGGGCGTCGGCCCGTCGTGACGACGCTTGTGATAACATCTCTATAGCGTCGTCCGACCCGCAGACCCACCGCGACCAGCGCCAAGTTCTTCGGGAACGAGCTCACGAAGATGCTCGGACCACTATTGAGCGCTGGCGTGATACACGTGTAACGCCCCGAGTCCGACGCTTCAGAAGACTTCCTTATTTTTCGTGATTGCCATGTGTTTCTTTTGTGCTTGCTCTTTATTTTTCATTGCATCATGTCATCATGCCATCTTGTCATTAATTTTTAAAACTCAACCAAGTAAATTGCATGGATCTTCGATCCATTTAAATCGAGGGAAATGCACATGGTGATTTCTCTTTATAACATATTTCCTCCCAATATTATTAGGGAGCTATATTAAAATATTCCATTCGTTGGAGTTCACCATAACACACTTGCAAATATCCCAATGCCTTTGTTATCTTAATTCTTGGTCTCCAACCTCGCATTATATTTTTTCATCTTATTCTGGAGCTCCACCAAAAATCCGAACATTTTTGGACCTTCCCAACCCTCAGTTCCTTCAAATCATTTGAATTAAATTCAAATGCATTTGAATTTATATCGTCCAATCAGGCCACTTCTATTTTTCCTGGATCAAGCGCATTTTTGTGAGTCCGGGAAAATTGTCCGCATGCGCAAATTCTTTCTCTAACCCTCTCTTTCTTTTCCTTTTCTCTATTTCTTTTCTGCCAAAGAAATAAGGGAGAGAGAGAACCCCAGCCGGCCACTTGGGCCTCCTGTAGCCGCAGCTCTAAGGCCCAGCCCCGCTGCTAACCCTAACCCTTACCCAATCCATTTCCCCTCTCCCCTTGTTCGATCTCTCCCTCCAGCGCCGCCAGAGAGAGAGAGAACGGCAGTGCCTCGCCCGATCCCCATCTCCCTCCGTCGAGCGCCGCGCCTCCTGCCTCTCCGCGACCCCCGCTGCAGCTCCCTCTCCAGCTCGTCGTCGACCCGCCGTTCGCCTCCTTCCTCGCGCCTCCCTCTCCTGGGCCACATCGTCTGCGTCCCCGCGCCTTGCTGCCTCCTAGAGTGCCGCGCGAGACCGCCGTGCCAAGTTCCCGCCGCTGCCGCCAAGTCCCTGCTTCGCGCCCCTGTTGCTGTTGACGCCAAGTCCAACAGTCATCGAGCGTGGATTCTCCATGTACAACTACTGACACCCGTGGATTTCACCAAGTACCTCTACCGACGACCGAGACCCTGGTTTCGACAAGTTCCTCACGGCGACCCTGAACATCTACGGGATATTTACGACTTCGAACCGTGTACCACGACGAACATGTACGGCTACACGACGACCCGCCAAGAACCTGAACAACTACCGCCGACATGTACCATTACTTCCACTACCATCGCAAGAACGACTACTTCCCCTACGACACGTGAACAACTACTTCCACTTCTAACGCGTTCCGCCCTGAATGCACGCTTCGAAGGTATAACCGCTGAGAACGACGTCCGTGGAACGAAAGCATGTGTTGTTTGAGTTGCTTGCGTTTGCATTGTGCCCGACTTGTTCGTCGCACGCTGTCACTCGTTTCCTTGCCATGTCGTCGAACCGTGGGAACCCGGTAACCGGGAGCACCCCACCATTCTCTTGCGTGTTTCACACATCCGCACAATTCTCTTTGCGCCGGTATCTCCATGAGCTACCGAAACCGATATGTTGTCGTGGCATCATTTTCGTTATCGTTGCCGTGGCACCCTTTTTCGTTCCACCACGGTAACAAATGCTTCATAACATGCTCTTGTCCACGTTTTATAAAATTGCTTAAAAACTTGCATATGTCATTCGCATCATGATAACAACATTTAAATGTTTACAATTGATGTTTGCATTAAAATTGCTAAATGACATGAGGATTTTCCGGAATTATTGTTTGTTGTTCCGGCCTCATTTAAATTGCCTAGATAGTTAGTTTACTTATAAGTCACCTCTTACCATGTTAATCAACATTTAATATTGTTGGGTACATAAACAAGAGCGAACTAAATAACTGGGATGTGGTGTTTCGTCAATATGCAACTCGTTGCATATTGAGCTCCACTTAATTTGTAGTGTTGTTTGTGGCACTTTGCCATGCCATGCCTCATTAAACCGGACATGCATCATATTTGATTTTGCATCATGCCATGTGTATGTGGTGGTTGTTTACTATGTTGTTTGTTTCTTTCAGGGTTGCTTCTCTCGTTAGCTTCGGTTTCGTTCCGGAGTTGTGAGGATTCGTTCGACTACATCCGTTTGTCTTCTTCATGGACTCGTTCTTCTTCCTAGCGGGATTTCAGGCAAGATGACCATACCCTCGAAATCACTTCTATCTTTGCTTGCTAGTTGTTCGCTCTATTGCTATGCCGCGTTACCTATTCACTTGCTCTTCAAGCCTCCCAAATTGCCATGAACCTCTAACATTTGTCACCCTTCCTAGCAAACCGTTGTTTGGCTATGTTACCGCGTTTGCTCAGCCCCTCTTATAGCGTTGTTAGTTGCAGGTGAAGATGGAGTTTGTTCCTTGTTGGAACATGGATTTATGAACTCTGTTGGGATATCACAATATCTCTTATTTAATTAATGCATCTATATACTTGGTAAAGGGTGGAAGGCTCGGCCTTATGGCTGGTGTTTTGTTCCACTCTTGCCGCCCTAGTTTCCGTCATACCGGTGTTATGTTCCTTGATTTTGTGTTCCTTACGCGGTTGGGTGATTTATGGGACCCCCTTGACAGTTCGCTTTGAATAAAACTCCTCCAGCAAGGCCCAACCTTGGTTTTACCATTTGCCTACCTAAGCCTTTTTCCCTTGGGTTCTGCAGACTCAAGGGTCATCTTTATTTTAAACCCTCGGGCCAGTGTTCCTCTGAGTGCTGGTCCAAACTAGAGCCACTTGCAGCGCCACCTCGGGGAAACTCGAGGTCTGGTTTTAGTTGTACGTAGTGTTCATCCGGTGTGCCCTGAGAACGAGATATCTGCAGCTCCTATCAGGATTTGTCGGCACATTCGGGCGGCTTTGCTGGTCTTGTTTTACCATTGTCGAAATGTCTTGTAAACCGGGATTCCGAGACTGATCGGGTCTTCCTGGGAGAAGGTTTATCCTTCGTTGACCGTGAGAGCTTATGATGGGCTAAGTTGGGACACCCCTGCAGGGTATTATCTTTCGAAAGCCGTGCCCGCGGTTATGTGGCAGATGGGAATTCGTTAATATCCGGTTGTAGAGAACTTGACACTTGACCTTAATTAAAATACATCAACCGCGTGTGTAGCCGTGATGGTCTCTTCTCGGCGGAGTCCGGGAAGTGAACACGGTTTCGGGTTATGTTTGACGTAAGTAGGAGTTCAGGATCACTTCTTGATCATTGCTAGTTCACGACCGTTCCGTTGCTTCTCTTCTCGCTCTTATTTGCGTATGTTAGCCACCATATATGCTAGTGCTTGCTGCAGCTCCACCTCACTACACCATCTTTTCCTATAAGCTTAAATAGTCTTGATCTCGCGGGTGTGAGATTGCTGAGTCCTCGTGACTCACAGATACTTCCAAAACAGTTGCAGGTGCCGATGAGATCAATGCAGATGACGCAACCGAGCTCAAGTGGGAGCTTGATGAAGATCTTGTTCGTTGTGTTGTTTCTTTTCATATTGATCAGTAGTGGTGCCCAGTTGGGACGATAGGGGACCTAGCAGTTGGGTTGTCTTCTTTTCTTTTGGTTCCGTAGTCGGAACTATGTGTGTATTCTGATTGATGTATGATTTATTTATGTATTGTGTGAAGTGGCGATTGTAAGCCAACTCTTTATCCCATTCTTGTTCATTACATGGGTTTGGGTGAAGATGACCCTTCTTGCGACCAAACCACAATGCGGTTATGCCTCTAAGTCGTGCCTCGACACGTGGGAGATATAGCCGCATCGCGGGCATTACAACACGCCACCAGTCGGACAAGCGGGCGGGACCCACTATGGACCACCCAGCACCGGGGGGCTCCGGCGGCCTACCTTACGAGGTGGGCTGCCCGGCCTTCACCCGTGAGCTGCGGTAGTTCCAGTGGCCGTCCCACCGCACGTTCAAGCCCGACGTCGGCGAGAAGTACACTGGCAAAACCCATCCGTCCGAGTTCCTTAGCATCTACACCATCGCGATGCAGGCTGCTGGAGCTCGCGATGAGAAGGTGCTTGCCAACTATTTCCCGCTGGCACTGAAGCCCAATGTGATGTCTTGGTTGATGCACTTACCGGAAGGATTGTGGAACGGGCCTTGGAGTTGTCAAGTTTTGGTTTGAAGTTTGAATCTACCTCGACGATCCAGAGCAGAGTCTTGGCGGAGTTCATTGCAGAATGGACCTCAACGCCTGACGAAGAAATCCAGGAGGCCGCTCTCCCCGGCAATGAAGCAGACCGCGACTGGATCATGTACTTTGATGGGGCTTTCTCGCTGCAAGGCGCTGGTACCGGCGTGCTTGTCGTCGCGCCCACCAGAGAGCACCTCAAGTACGTGGTCCAGATGCACTTACCCAGGGAGATGTCCACCAACAATACTGCGGAATACGAAGGGCTGCTTGCCGGTCTCAGGATCACGGCAGACCTCGGGGTTAAGAAGCTCATCGTCAGGGGTGACTCGCAGCTCGTTGTCAGACAGGTCAACAAGGATTATCAGAGCCCACTGATGGAAGCCTACATAGATGAGGTGAGGAAGCTGGAGGAACGCTTTGACGATATCCAAGCGGAGCATGTCCCCCGAATGGAGAACGACATCGCCGATGACCTGTCAAAGTGTGCTGCATTCAAGCTACATGTGGAACCAGGTACCTTTTTGCTCCGGTTAACTCAACCATCCGTCGAACCATCAACGGGGCAGAACAAGCGGAGGAAGTCAGGTCCCAACAAGTACTTTCCTACCGAGCCCCCTGGGGTTGCCGGCAAGGGTGCTGCCGCGAACGCTGAGCCTGCCAAAGGGCAACTGGCTCCGGTAGGGCGTCAAGCCCTGGCCATGGAGACAGCCGCGCCCCTGGCTGAGGAAATGCCTTTGGTCCTTGCCATCGAGCCCCAGGCTCCGGCATGGGCACAGCATACTGTCCGATTCCTCCAAACAGGGGAACTTCCTGAGGAGCAGGAGGAAGCGGAAAAAGTAGCCCGCCGGTCCGCCCTGTGCCAGTTCGTCGATGACGTCCTGTACAGGAGAAGGCCGAACGGCGTGAAATTGAAGTGCATCCCCTGGGAGGAAGGACTGGAGCTGTTGGCATAGATACATGGAGGCATATGTGGCTCCCACATAGGGTCGAGGGCCCTTGCCGGAAAGGCGTTCCGGCAAGGTTTCTGCTGGCCCACCGCCCTCCAGGATGCGACGGCACTAGTAACCAAGTGTGAAGCGTGTCAGTTCCATTCAAAGAAGCTTCATCAACCAGCTGAAGCCCTTCAAACAATCCCTCTCTTCTGGCCATTCTCGGTCTGGGGGCTCGATATACTAGGCCCTTTCCCCCGCGCCGTCGGGGGCTTTGAGTACTTGTACGTTGCAATCGACAAGTTCACAAAGTGGCCGGAGGTGGAAGCAGTGAGAAAGGTGACTGCTCAGTCAGCTGTCAAGTTTTTCAAGGGACTGGTCTACCGTTTTGGTGTGCCAAACAGAGTCATCACCGACAATGGCACGCAGTTCACAAGCCACACCTTCATGCAATACATTTAAGACCTCGGCAGCAAGCTCTGTTTTGCTTCTGTGGCACACCCACGGAGCAACGACCAAGCGGAGAGGGAAAATGCTGAAGTGTTGCGAGGCCTAAGAACAAAGACTTTTGACAAGCTGCGCAAGAGCGGAAGGCGCTGGATTGATGAATTGCCAGCGGTTCGTTGGTCGATCAAGACAACGCCAAATCGAGCCACCAGCCAGACACCTTTTGCCCTGGTATACGGGGCAGAAGCAGTTCTCCCCACGGAACTCATATACGGGTCACCTCGAGTGCTCGCTTATGATGAGGTTGAGCAAGAGCAGTTGCGCCAAGATGACGCGACGCTCCTTGAGGAAGATCGTCTTCGGGCGGCTGTGAGAGCCGCACGCTACCACCAAGCCTTGCGCCGCTACCATAGCCGCAAGGTCCATGCCCCAAGCTTTGAGGAAGGCGACCTTGTTCTTCGGCGCGTTCAGTCAGCCGAGAATTCCAACAAGTTGACGCCGAAGTGGGAAGGCGCTTATCGGGTAATACGAGTCACCAGGCCCGGCGCAGTCCGCCTGGAGACCGAAGATGCTGTCCCAGTGAGCAACTCCTGGAACATCGAGCATCTTCGCAGGTTTTACCCATAAGGCGCGGCTTGCCGGCCTCCCGGCAAGCCACCTTTTGTACAAGATTTGCCGGCAAGGCATGTAACCCTTCGTACAAAGCCAGGCACAGACCCTGAGCATAAATAAATGAAGCACTGGCGCCCTAAGTTATAGCATGCATGCTAGGTCGAGTCTCTTCCTTGGTTAGGGTTGATAGTGCTTAGCGTCGACTAACCCCTAGCCTAGAGGTCGAGTGCGCGTCTATCTATTTCTTTTCTGTCCTCCTTTGGTTCGCAGGGCACATGAGCACTTCTGCTGAGCTACTTGGAAGAAAGGAAACGGACCGGCGTCCCGACCCCGGCAAACCAGAGTTGCCGGGGGCTCCAAGTAGAAGGATCCAACCGCGGCAAGACAAGGTTGCCGGGGGCTGCAGATCCAGATAAGTCTTTCATCCTCTATCATGCATTTCGGAACAGAACTGGGATATGTGAAACCTCGTTTTATTTCTAGGCCACCATGCTCCCCCTTTCTACACCCAAGGATTATCTCCTGGGACCGGATTTGGTTGTAGTCGCGGTGGCAAAGAAGTAGAACGAGGAGCCTAAGCCCGCTTCATCCCTACCTCCGCCAAGTGCGCGAGAATGGTCAAGCAGAGTGGGGGACGGCAAGGCCTGTTGCCGGGTGAAAACGTTTATCTTAAATTGTAATAAGGATTCGCTCCTTGTTGCGGGGTCCACCCACGAACGAAAAACCCGGCAAACATCCCTTTTTCATTAAAAGCATCCCACACAGGTACAGTCCGTATAGAATGAAAAACATGAACAAGGGGGATTACAAGCTTTGAATTTAACAAGGCCCGAAGGCTTACAGATTAAAAAAGAGATAAGATGCCCGTGATCCCTTTCTTGTCCCTCTCCTCAGGAGGCAGGTCAAGGCAGCGAAAGGGAAAAAGGGGCGCCTAGGCGAGCTACGAGCAGCAGAAAGCACCAAGAGAAGACCTCGGTGGCCGCCCATGGGTGGGCCGATGATGACGGTGCCGGGAAAGGAGTTGGAAGGCGAGGCGGCAGGACCGGCAATACGCGATGAAGGCGTCGGTGCCAGGTAGGGGGCGCAATTGTGAGAATCTAGTCTAGTAGCTAGCCTAGTAGTTCTTTGTCTCCATGGCTCCCAAGAAGAAGATGGCCACGACGATTGGCTCGTTGGGAGCCGAACGGCCCGTGCCAGTGCGGGCAAGCAATGGGCCGGTCGCGGACAGGACCCGGGCCGCGGTCCGCGAACACCAGCATCGCCCTGGCAGTCAGAGCCTGGCGAACGGCGTTGTTCGCGCGCCAGACAACCGGCCGCACGTCGCCAGATCCATAGACGGAGCTGGACCCCCCGCAGGCGGCGCGGGGCCCTCCAGGAATGTCGTTGTGCCACCCCCGGGCGGCGCAGCGACCTCCAAGACG
Organism: Aegilops tauschii subsp. strangulata; assembly: GCF_002575655.3. Classification (NCBI taxonomy): domain Eukaryota; kingdom Viridiplantae; phylum Streptophyta; class Magnoliopsida; order Poales; family Poaceae; genus Aegilops; species Aegilops tauschii. The sequence goes on from NC_053039.3 coordinate 177,053,910, forward strand.
CCCACGCCGGCGACCACTGCGCGCTCTTCCCATGGTGTGCGCGACGAGCAGCATCACCACGCCGGTGACCCTGGGCACCGCCATGGGAAGAGCCCTATGCGTCGTCCACGGGATGAAGGAGTTCAGCATGCCCGCCGAAGTGCTGGCGAAAATGGCACGCAGCCGCTGGATCGTAACGGAGCTCCTTCTAACGTGGTTAGAAGTCGAAGCGCACCGCGATCCACGCAGATATCGCCGCCTCCCACGCCAGCAGAAGCTTTGGCGCGCGCGTAGCTGCTCCTCGACTTCCCTCCTGCTGCAGAGAAGCTCGATGAGTGGAGGGCCACCATTCGGAGCCTCGTCGCCATCGCCAACAAAGACGATCCGCGGCTGGCGGGGCCCTCGGGTCGGCTCTCCACCGCACCACATGGTGGGGCTGGGAGGACCGGGGGAGCTGCGGCCACGGTGCACTCTCCTCCTCCTCGCCAGCCGCCGCGGGCGTCGGCCCGTCATGACGACGCTTGTGATAACATCTCTATAGCATCGTCCGACCCGCGGACCCACCACGACCAGCGCCAAGTTCTTCGAGAACGAGCTCATGAAGATGCTCGGACCACTATTGAGCGCCGGCGTGATACACGCCACCAGTCGGACAAGCGGGCGGGACCCGCTATGGACCACCCAGCACCGGGGGGCTCCGGCGGCCTACCTTACAATGTGGGCTGCCCGGCCTTCACCCGTGAGCTGCAGTAGTTCCAATGGCCGTCCCACCGCATGTTCAAGCCTGACGTTGACGAGAATTACACTGGCAAAACCCATCCGTCCAAGTTCCTCAGCATCTACACCATCGCGATGCAGGCTGCTGGAGCAAACGACGACAAGGTGCTTGCCAACTATTTCCTGCTGGCACTGAAGCCCAATGTTATATCTTGGTTGATGCACTTACCGGAAGGATTGTGGAATGGGCCTTGGAGTTGTCAAGTTTTGGTTTGAAGTTTGAAAGTACCTCGACAATCCAGAGCAGAGTCTTGGCGGAGTTCATTGTAGAATGGACCTCAACGCCTGACGAAGAAATCCAGGAGGCCGCTCTCCCCGGCAAGGAAGCAGACCGCGACTGGATCATGTACTTTGATGGGGCTTTCTCGCTGCAAGGCGCTGGTGCCGGCGTGGTACTCGTCGCGCCCACCAGAGAGTAGCTCAAGTACGTGGTCCAGATGCACTTACCCAGGGAGATGTCCACCAACAACACTGCGGAATACGAAGGGCTGCTTGCCGGTCTCAGGATCGCGGCAGACCTCGGGGTTAAGAAGCTCATCGTCAGGGGTGACTCGCAGCTCGTTGTCAGACAGGTCAACAAGGATTATCAGAGCCCACTGATGGAAGCCTACGTATATGAGGTGAGGAAGCTGGAGGAACGCTTTGACGGTATCCAAGCGGAGCATGTCCCCCGAATGGAGAACGACATCGCCGATTACCTGTCAAAGCGTGCTGCATTCAAGCTACCTGTGGAGCCAGGTACCTTTTTGCTCCGGTTAACTCAACCATCCGTCGAACCATCAATGGGGCAGAACAAACGGAGGAAGTCAGGTCCCAGCAAGTACTTTCCTACCGAGCCCTCTGGGGTTGCCGGCAAGGGTGTTGCCGCGGACGCTGAGCCTGCCATAGGGCAACTGGCTCTGGCAGGGCGTCAAGCCCTAGCCATGGAGACAGCCGTGCCCGTGGCTGAGGAAATGCCTTTGGTCCTTGCCGTCGAGCCCCAGGCTCCGGCATGGGCACAGCATACTGTCTGATTCCTCCAAACAGGGGAACTTCCTGAGGAGCAGGAGGAAGTGGAAAAAGTAGCCCGCCGGTCCGCCCTGTACCAGTTCGTCGATGACGTCCTGTACAGGAGAAGGCCGAACGGCGTGAAATTGAAGTGCATCCCCCGGGAGGAAGGACTGGAGCTGTTGGCAGAGATACATGGAGGCATATGTGGCTCCCACATAGGGTCGAGGGCCCTTGCCGGAAAGGCGCTCCGGCAAGGTTTCTTCTGGCCCACTGCCCTCCAGGATGCGACGGCACTAGTAACCAAGTGTGAAGCGTGTCAGTTCCATTCAAAGAAGCTACATCAACTAGCTCAAGCCCTTCAAACAATCCCTCTCTCCAGGCCATTCTCGGTCTGGGGGCTCGATATACTGGGCCCTTTCCCCCGCGCTGTCGGGGGCTTTGAGTACTTGTATGTTGCTATCGACAAGTTTACAAAGTGGCCGGAGGTGGAAGCAGTGAGAAAGGTGACTGCTCAGTCAGCTGTCAAGTTTGAGGGACTGGTCTGCCACTTTGGTGTGCCAAATAGAGTCATCACCGACAATGGCACGGAGTTCACAAGCCACACCTTCATGCAATACATTCAAGACCTCGGCAGCATGGTCTGTTTTGCTTCCGTGGCACACCCACGGAGCAACGGCCAAGCGGAGAGGGCAAATGCTGAAGTGTTGCGAGGCCTAAGAACAAAGACTTTTGACAAGCTGCGCAAGAGCGGAAGGCGCTGGATTGATGAATTGTTGGCGGTTCTTTGGTCGATCAGGACGACGCCAAATCGAGCCACCAGCCAGACACCTTTTGCCCTGGTATACGGGGTAGAAGAAGTTCTCCCCACGGAACTCATATACGGGTCACCTCGAGTGCTCGCTTATGATGAGCTCGAGCAAGAGCAGTTGCGCCAAGATGACGCGACGCTCCTTGAGGAAGATCGTCTTCGGACCTGTCGGTGCACAAAAGGAGGGGCTCACTTTTGTACCCCTTTACCTGTGCATGGGCAGTCGGAGCCGCGCCCACGGTCACACCAAGCAGAACAGGGGAGGTGAGCCAAGGTAAGACCAAAGCCCAAGATAACCAGAGCAACGCCAAGGCCAAGACCACAAAGAGCAGAGTGACGAAGCAGGTTGCCCCTGCAAGACCCTTGCCGGGGCAGCCTCAGCAGCCCTGGCAAGACCCTCACTGGGGTAGCTCGCCCCACACCAACCGAGCGAGCCACCCTTGAGCCCACGGTCTCCAACATCATGTTGGGCCAGGGCTCAGGACGCACCTCCATGGTGGCATGCAGATCTTTGTGAAGACAAGGAACACTCAAGATCTGATGAGGATTAGAAGACGACGATCCTCGGCAGGATCCTTGCTGAGGAAGGCCACCAGACCCCCGGCAAGATCCTTGCCGGGGACGACAGCGCGCCACGACAAGACCCTTGCCGGGCCACCCGGCAAGGCCCTCACCGAGCACACCAGCAGGGCCACTACCAGGCCCGCACCAACCAAGTCTGCACCGTTCACATGCAGCTGCCAGCCCAACCAGCTGGGTGGGCACCTGCGTGGCCACATGCAGCTCCGAGGCCAACTCATCAAGCGCCTGCGTGGCGGCATGCAGATCTTCGTGGAGGCTCCACCACCGTGCCACCTCAGCTGCCTACCTGCCTACGTTGCGCCACATGCGTCGCTAGCCAGGGCGCGTGTCGAAGCACGGAGGAGCGGCGACGGACGAGACGGGCCTCGCCCCGGTCCCCGGTAAAGCAAGGGGACACCTAAGCTACGCATTAAATGCGTCTTGTCCTGTAATACGAGCGATAAGCTCGTAGCACTGTGCGCCTTTCCACCTCCTGTGTGCCACTGTGGCAGCCCCTTTTGACTATAAAAGGAGGCCCATGGCATACTGGAGAAGGATTCGGCTCTTTCGAACCACACACCCACCACAGCTAGTTCGAGAGCTCAAGAACTCTCTGAAATACACCCACCAAAGCAGGACTAGGGTTTTACGCATCCTCGCGGCCCGAACCTGGGTAAACGATCCTCGTGCTGGTTACTAATCCTGCTCTTCTCGCAACCCCGTGCCTCGGCAACCGTAGTAGGGATTCTTGTGATCCCATAGGTGTCGTTCCACACAGACATCTCTGGCGCGCTAGGTAGGGGAGCGCAATTGTGAGAATCTGGTCTAGCGGCTAGCCTAGCAGTTCTTCGTCGCCATAGCTCCCAAGAAGGAGACGGCCAGGAGAAAGGGGAGCCGCCTACGAACGTGAAGGATGCCAGTGCGGCAACAGAGAAGCTAAGTCATTCAGAGCTTTGAGTTATTTCCTTTTATATATAAGGTTATCGTCCTCGGAGATCTTTCCTATGTATGAGAAACCTGCACGCAAAGGGGCCCTCCCGCAATTGGCAACGCCCTTGTTCTGTTTCGAGTCCGCTCAACAGCTCAAAGCGGCCGCGTCGAGAGTGGCGGGGTAGCCTTCCGCACTTGGCAACGCTCCCGACTCTGACTCGAGTCAAACTCGACAGTTCGGGCGGCCGCGCTAAGGGCGGTAAGGTGGTTCGCCCGGCAGCAAGCACACCCGGCAGGCCACTGGGGACCTGTCCCCAAGATGCCGCCCTGGGTTTACGCGTCGGCAAACCTACCCAGTTAACGTAGGGTGGACATACAAAGGAAAATCGAACAGGAAAATAACATGCATGATACTAAAAGTGCTGCAGAGTTATATTACATCGATTTGTTGCTGCGGTTCTAACTAAAGATAGCGATTGTCTTGGTTGTGAACCTGCAGCGGCGATAAGAAACGGGATACCTAATCCCGGCACTGGCCCTCTACCCTCTGAATTCTGCCAACGTGGCTGATGATGGGCTTGATGCGCTCCTTGAGCGGCGCGAGGTCAGTATCCTCCGGCAAGCTCTCTAGCGCGGCGTCGAAGTCGAGGTCGGGGTACCAGTAGGCCACCTTGGTGAGAACCTTGGTCATGGCGCCCTGGCAAAGCCTCCGGGCCTCGTCGGCCAGCGAGGCCGCCCGGTTGGCGTGAAGCCGCTCCAAAGCGCCGACAACCTTCTCAAAGAACAGGGTCAGGCTGCAGTTGGCACTCATGCACCGCTACGGGGCATACCTCACGTTCGGCATCCCCATGGTGGCCAGCTGCGCGGCGGCCTGGTTGGCAACAGTGGCAAGGTGGTCAAGCCAGCGGTTCTCGCCCTCCACGTGATCCATGAAGTTGAGGGCCTCGTTCCTCCGCAACTGCTTCTCCGCCTCTAGCTCTTTCGCCAGGGTCCCCTCCCGGGTTTTGGCCTCCGAGAGCATCCCCTCGAGGCCCTCCAGCTTCAGCGTGAGATCCTTGATGGACTCGTTGGCCTTGGAGAGCTCCCCGGCCTTACTGATGGTCGCGTCCTGCGCCTCCGTCAGGGCGCTGTTGAGCGTGTCCTTCTCCTGGGACAGCTTCAGGGCCTGCTCCTTCAGCTCGTCCCGCTCCGCCTCCAGCTCCTTCACCTTGCCGGCGTGAACCTGGACCTGGGCATTGAGTGCCTCTTTGTGCCTCTGCCCCAGCTCACTGGTCCGCTGGAAGACAAGCTCCTCCACCTCTTCATCTTTGCCGCGAAGCGTGGCGGCAAGCTTCTCCTCCTGCGCGGCGAAGTCCTCCTCCTCGGAGTTCAGTGCGGCCTCATGCTGGGTCCGGGCGGCCTCGGCGGCAGCGGCCAAGTTCTTCGCCGTCTCTTGGGCTTTCTCGACGTCGGCGAGCTTCATGGTGAGCTCCACGTCGCGCTTGGCCAGCTCGCCCTGGGCGGCCTTCAGCTCCTTGTGAGCATCGCGAAACCAGTCCTGTGTCTCGGCAACGCGCTTCTGGAGGTCCGCCTCCGCCTTCTCCACCACCGCCGTCCTAGACTTAGCCTTGTCCAGGCGGGCGCGGTGGAGCGCCTGGAGCTTCCGGAAGCTGGCGCCCATGGCGTGGAGGGGCCGCTCTTCCTGCGAGCCGTTGCCACCAACGCTCGGCTCGTCGACGACCTCAAGCCCGGCGGCAGCAAGCACTTCATCGTCGAACACTTCTCCCTCGATGGGTGTCCTGGTGCTCGACGCGCCAGGAAGGTGGACGAACAAGTCGTCACCCACCCTCAGGTACTTGCCGGAGCCGGAAGCAGTGGAGGAGGAAGGCTGGTCATCAGCCACCTCCTCCTCCTCCTCGGCAGCAGCCCCGCCGGCCTCCCCGGCAGGCCCCTTGCCGGTCTCCTCAGCGCTGGCCTTGCCAGCCTCCCCGGCAGGCCCCTTGGCGGCATCCTCAGCAGCGCCCTCGGCGGCCTCCTCGGCGGCGATCTTCTCGGTGTCCGCCTCGACAGCCTTAGCGACGTCCTCGATGAGGGTGTCCACGTCCTCCGGGTTCACCGAGGAGGGATCTGGACACCGATGAAGGGAGTGAGGCAAGGCCAAGAACAAGGGTCAGCAAGAAAGAAAAAAGGAACAGGGACGAAAGGCGAGCGACTTACCAGCACCAGTGCCAGGCCGGGAAAAAGAAGTCCCCTCCCCGCCAACATTTGGCGTTGAGGCAAAGCCGCCGGCGCCCAAGTTCTCCTCCTCCTCCATATGCGTGGGCTCGGTGCTTGGCGCCCTTGCCGGGGACGCCCCTCGGGGCGGCGTGGTCGATGGGGGCGGCGTGTTGGGAGTAGCCCTCTGTGGCTCCTCCTGCTGCTGCTCTCCTCCTGCGTACTTGGCAATGTCAGCACCAAAGTGTCGTGCCCCTGACACATGTCGACGAGGGAAGAGTGATGAACTTACACTGGGGGCTATGCCGGGGGCTGCTGTCCGGGCTGCTCAACCCCACCAGTGGCGCCCTCGAAGATCCAGCCGGGGGCTGGCCACCCACCGAGACCTTGGCCCTCTTCACTCTCTGGGCCAGCATCTCCACGTCCCTGCAAAGAGGAAGACAAGTCAAGACAAGCGACACAAATTGAGGAGGCAGAGATAATGAAAAAGGAACAGTGCGCCCACGGTTTCCCCTTTTTAATGTCGGTGTGGAACGACACCTATGGGATCACAAGAATCCCTACTACGGTTGCCGGGGCGCGGGGTTGCGAGAAGAGCATGATTAGTAACCAGCACGAGGATCGTTTACCCAGGTTCGGGCCGCGAGGATGCGTAAAACCCTAGTCCTGCTTTGGTGGGTGTATTTCAGAGAGTTCTTGAGCTCTCGAACTAGCTGTGGTGAGTGTGCGGTCCGAAAGAGCCGAATCCTTCTCCAGTATGCCATGGGCCTCCTTTTATAGTCGAAAGGGGCTGCCACAGTGCCACACAGGAGGTGGAAAGGCGCACAGTGCTATGAGCTTATTGCTCGTATTACAGGACAAGACGCATTTAATGCGTAGCTTAGGTGTCCCCTTGCTTTATCGGGGATGGCGGCGAGGCCCGTCCCGTCCGTCGCCGCTCCTCCTTACTTCGACACACGCCCTGGCTAGCGACACATGTGGCGCCACATAGGCAAGTAGGCAGCTGAGGTGGCGCGGTGGTGGAGCCTCCACGAAGATCTGCATGCCGCCACGCAGGCGCTTGATGAGTTGGCCTGGGAGCTGCATGTTGCCACGCAGGTGCCCGCCCAGCTGGTTGGGCTGGCAGCTGCATGCGAACAGTGGTGGAGACTTGGTTGGTGTGGGCCTGGTAGTGGCCCTGCTGGCGAACTCGGTGAGGGCCTTGCCGGGTGGCCCGGCAAGGGTCTGGTCGTGGTGCGCTGTCGTCCCCGGCAAGGATCTTGACGGGGGTCCGGTGGCCTTCCTCGGCAAGGATCCTGCCGAGGATTGTCGTCTTCTAATCCTCATCTGATCTTGAGTGTTCCTTGTCTTCACAAAGATCTGCATGCCACCATGGAGGTGCCTCCCGAGCCCTAGCCTAACGTGATGTTGGAGACCGTGGGCTCAAGGGTGGCTCGCTCTGTTGGTGTGGGGCGAGCTGCCCCGGCAAGGGTCTTGCCGGGGCTGCTGAGGCTACCCCGGCAAGGGTCTCGCTGGGGGAACCTACTTCGTCCCTCTGCTCTCTGTGGTCTTGGCCTTGGCGTTGCTCTGGTTATCTTGGGCTTCGGTCTTACCTTGGCTCACCTCCCCTGTTCTGCTTGGTGCGACCGTGGGCGTGGCTCCGACTTCCCCTGCACAGGTAAAGGGGTACAAAAAGTGTGCCCCTCCTTTTGTACATCAACAGGAGCCCCCGGACCTGGGCCACACATAAGCGCTACACGTTGTTGGGCCAGGCCCAAAACGGTGCGCGGGCAGGCTGGGAGGTTTTTTCCGCGGTAAAACTTTTCGCGCGCTACGCCTCCCACGACCCGCGCGCGGCGCGGCGTGGCGTGGAGGGGTGCGCGTGACGTGGGCGGCATGTGTGGGGCAGTTCCTGCATGCATGCGTCACATCGTGGTAAAGAGGCGGCTCGTGCCTTCCCCATAAAAAGAGGGAGGCGTGGAGGCGCGGCTCATTTACCGCGCGGGGCCGGGTCGTGGTCTTCAAGGCGTCCACACCCCATGATCATGGGGTTGGGAGAGGTCGCCTCACCCGTCCCCTCGATTCTGCACGTTCGCCATGCGTCCTCCATGCGCTTGGGGTGGCAAGCGGTGGAGGCAGGAAACTGGGACGTTGCTGGTTGGGGCAGCGGGTCGGTCCCGATTCCCTGCGCCTCTGGTGGCTGGATTGGCCGAGCGGGGCGGCCGAGCCCCGACCCCGCCCCTTTATAAGGAGGGGGGAGGGGGGATGGCGTCCCGCACTCTTTTTTCATCTATCTCCTCTCGCTTCTGCTTCTTCCTTTCACTCGCCATGGAGAAAGGGAATCCTGGTCCCTCGACGGTGGCGGCGAGGGTCGCCGCTCGACAGCGCGTCCCTCCTCCTCCTGAGCCCGCGGTGGTGGAGTCGGCCGCGAGGGGAAGGGGGAGGGGGCGAGGCCGGGGCAGAAGTCGTTGCGCTCGGGCAAGAGGAGGACGGGGCGGCGCGCCGGCTTCGCCCCCGCCAATGATGCCCTTCCTGATGGAATGCCATGTTGGAGACCAGCCCCGCGAGTTCTTCATCATGCTGCGCCGGCCTCCGCGTCGCCGTCTTCGTCTTCCCGCCCCGTTTGCTCGGGAGATGGAGCGTGACCCGCCCCAATCCCTCAGATTGCACATGAGGGGCTGTGGGAATGGGGGCACGTGGGTCGGCGTCGACTTCCCGGCTCCTCGGGTCATGTACCTCCGTCGAGGATGGAAGACGTTCGCTCGCATCCACAGCCTGACGGCGGGGCTCGTCCTCTACTTCAAATTAATGGAGGGCGGCCTGCTCTCCGTCAAGGCCTTCGGAGACTTCGGGACTCGCCTGAAGTGCTGTGTGGAGACCTCCTCCGACGGAGATTCCTACGATGGAAGCTCTTCCTCGAGCGAGAGTGATGAGGAGGACAGCGGGGTAGATGACGAGGACGAATCTGACTAGGCGTTGGACGCCTCGTGCCTGGGCGGGTGCAGCAGCAGCAACATCTGCACCTGGCCGCTCCTTCGGTAGAGCTTTGCCGGGGGAGGGGCCAGCTCCTTGAACTTCTCGGGGCCATCTCCTTGAACGGCTGGCGTCGGGAGGCTGCGGAAGAGGAAGAGGGCGGGCGGCAAGGCCGTCAACTCGGAGTACGCGGGCACCGACGCCTTCATCGCGTATTGCCGGTCCTGCAGCCTCGTCTTGCAACTCCTTTCTCGGCACCGTCATCACCGGCCAACCCGTGGGCGGCCACCGAGGTCTTCTCTTGGTGCTTTCTACTGCTCGTAGCTCGCCTAGGCGCCCCTTTTGCCCTTTCGCCTCCTTGACCTGCCTCCTGAGGAGAGGGACGAGAAAGGGATCACGGGCATCTTATCTCTTCTCTAATTTGTAAGCCTTCGGGCCTTGTTAAATTTAAAGCTTGTAATCCCCCTTGTTCATGTTTTTCATTCCGTACGGACTGTACCTGTGTGGGATGCTTTTAATGAAAAAGGGATGTTTTCCGGGTTTTTCGTTCGTGGGTAGACCCCGCGACAAGGAGCGAATCCTTGTTACAATTTAAGATAAACGTTTTCACCCGGCAACAGGCCTGGCCGTCCCTCCACTTCGCTCGACCATTCTCGCGCCCTTGGCGGAGGCAGGGATGAAGCGGGCTTAGGCTCCTCGTTCTACTTCCTTGTCACCGCGACTACAACCAAATCCGGGCCCAGGAGATAATCCTTGGGTGTAGAAAGGGGGAGCACGGTGGCCTAGAAATAAAACGAGGTTTCACATATCCCAGTTCCGTTCCGAAATGCATGATAGAGGATGAAAGACTTATCTGGATCTGCAGCCCCCGGCAACCTTGTCTTGCCGCGGTTGGATCCTTCTGCTTGCAGCCCCCGGCAACTCTGGTTTGCCGGGGTCGGGATGCCGGTCCGTTACCTTTCTTCCAAGTAGCTGAGCAGAAGTGCTCATGTGCCCTGCGAACCAAAGGAGGACAGAAAAGAAACAGATAGACGTGCACTCGACCTCTAGGCTAGGGGTTAGTCGCCGCTAAGCACTATCAACCCTAACCAAGGAAGAGACTCGACCTAGCATGCATGCTATAACTTAGGGCACCATCGCTTCATTTATTTATGCTCAGGGTCTGCACCTGGCTTTGTACGAAGGGTTACATGCCTTGTCGGCAAAGCTTGTACAAAAGGTGGCTTGCCGGGAGGCCCGGCAAGCCGCGCCTTATGGGTAAAACCTGCGAAGATGCTCGATGTTCCAGGAGTTGCTCACTGGGACAGCATCTTCGGTCTCCAGGCGGACCGTGCCGGGCCTGGTGACTCATATTACCCGATAAGGGCCTTCCCACTTTGGCGTCAACTTGTTGGAATTCTTGGCCGACTGAACGCGCCGAAGAACAAGGTCGCCTTCCTCAAAGCTTCGGGCAAGAACCTTGCAGCTATGGTAGCGGCGCAAGGCTTGCTGGTACCGTGCTGCTCTCACAGCCGCCCGAAGACGATCTTCCTCAAGGAGCGTCGCGTCATCTTGGCGCAACTGCTCTTGCTCAAGCTCATCATAAGCGAGCACTCGAGGTGACCCGTATATGAGTTCCGTGGGGAGAACTACTTCTGCCACGTATACCAGGGCAAAAGGTGTCTGGCTGGTGGCTCGATTTGGCGTCGTCCTGATCGACCAAAGAACCGCCTGCAATTCATCAATCCAGCACCTTCCGCTCTTGCACAGCTTGTCAAAAGTCTTTGTTCTTAGGCCTCGCAACACTTCTGCATTCCCCCACTCCGCTTGGCCGTTGCTCCGTGGGTGTGCCACGGAAGCAAAACAGACCTTGCTGCCAAGGTCTTGAATGTATTGCATGAAGGTGTGGCTTGTGAACTTTCTGCCGTTGTCGGTGATGACTCCGTTTGGCACACCAAAACGGCAGACCAGTCCCTCGAAAAACTTGACAGCTGACTGAGCAGTCACCTTTCTCACTGCCACCTCTGGCCACTTTGTGAACTTGTCGATTGCAACGTACAAGTACTCAAAGCCCCGACAGCGCGGGGGAAAGGGCCCAATATATCGAGCCCCTAGACCGAGAATGGCCAGGAGAGAGGGATTGTTTGAAGGTCTTGAGCTAGTTGATGAAGCTTCTTTGAATGGAACTAACACGCTTCACACTTGGTTACTAGTGCCGTCGCATCCTGGAGGGCGGTGGGCCAGAAGAAACCTTGCCGGAACGCCTTTCCGGCAAGGGCCCTCGACCCTATGTGGGAGCCACATATGCCTCCATGTATCTCTGCCAACAGCTCCAGTCCTTCCTCCCGGGGGATGCACTTCAATTTCACGCCGTTCGGCCTTCTCCTGTACAGGACATCGTCGACGAACTGGTACAGGGCGGACCGGCGGGCTACTTTTTCCGCTTCCTCCTGCTCCTCAGGAAGTTCCCCTGTTTGGAGGAATCGGACAGTATGATGTGCCCATGCCCGAGCCTGGGTCTCGACGGCAAGGACCAAAGGCATTTCCTCAGCCATGAGCGCGGCTGTCTCCATGGCCAGGGCTTGACGCCCTGCCGGAGCCAGTTGCCCTTTGGCAGGCTCAGCGTCCGCGGCAGCACCCTTGCCGACAGCCCCAGGGGACTCGGTAGGAAAGTACTTGTCGGGACCTGACTTCCTCCGCTTGTTCTGCCCCGTTGATGGTACGGAGGATGGTTGAGTTAACCGGAGCAAAAAGGTACCTAGTCTCCACCACAGTTCACATGCAGCTGCCTGCCCAACCAGCTGGGTGGGCACCTGCTTGGCAACATGCAGCTCCCAGGCCAACTCATCAAACGCCTGCGTGGCGGCATGTAGATCTTCGTGGAGGCTCCACCACCGCGCCACCTCAGCTGCCTGCCTACCTACATGGCGCCACATGCGTCGCAAGCCAGGGCACGTGTCGAAGCAAGGAGGAGCGGCAATGGACGGGACGGGCCTTGCCCCCGTCCCCAATAAAGCAAGGGGACACCTAAGCTACGCATTAAATGCGTCTTGTCCTGTAATACGAGCGAGAAGCTCATAGCACTGTGCGCCTTTCCACCTCCTGTGTGCCACTGTGGCAGCCCCTTTTGTCAGGACCCCGATTCTAAGTCACACCGATCTAGCCTGTAACACCTCATATCACTTTGCGGCCTCACGCACGGTACTCCCACGGGTGTCGCCTTACCATGGCCCGGGACCGTTTGCGCCTTTTGGCTCACGTATATGACAATGTCGCTAGCATCCATATGACAGAGAACCCGGGCCGACATGGCTAGTCGTGAACCCAAAGCGGCACTAACGTATGGGGACAGGCATACATGAATCAACATCGGACGTGTCGGTCAGCAGCATGTGAATCCGGGCTGTAGCACTGGGCTAACAGGACTCCGGGAACCCGGGCTGTAGCAGGCTAGGCAGGACTCCGGATGTCACCGCGTGACATTTCCCCGAAGGGACAGACACAGGAACGATGTGAAACACATGCCGGCCAGTCAAGTGTCCAAAGAAGTAGTGCTGGGCTAGCAGGACTCCGGTGAACCGGGCTGTAGCAGACTACTATGGCTCAAGGAGTCACTAGACTACATTTCCCCATAAGAGAGGCTACCAAGGATAAACAACTAGATTGTCGGATCCCACACATACCAAGCATTTCAATCATACACACAATATGCTCGATATGTGTAAATACAACATGGCATCACAACAAAACTCTACAACTCAAGTACTTTATATAAAGGGGCTCCGGAGAGCCATACATAACATGTTCATACAGATAGGGGTCACATGACCTGACACTCAAGTCATACAATCATACAAGCACATGCGGAAGCAAACTTGTCTGGGTACAGATACTAGAAAGAAAGAAGGCTTGACGAAGCCTGTCTATCTACGTAGGCCCTTCACAAGCCTAGATCGCCACCTGGGTGGCAAGTCACTCATCGTCGTCGAGTTCTACATAGAACCCATCGGAAGGGGCGGTGTTGTCATCTGAAAACAGTAATTGAAGCAACATGAGTACAAAGGTACTCAGCAAGTCTTACAACAGATCCTACTATACATGTACATTCTCAAGAAGGTAGTGGAGTTATTGCAGCAAGCCAGCTTTGACTCTTGGCTAAGCTACCCTACGAGACACCACTTGTGAAATAGTTTTCGCACACGAGTCCACTAATCACCATCTCAATACTCCACCGTGGATCCTCCCTCGTCAACCTACGAGAGAGCCATCCACGGTACTCACACTTATCTTGAGGCTTTTAGTAGTATCCATTTACTTGTCTATGAACTGCATAAGCGACCAAGTAGTCCTTTACCGCGGACGCGGCTATTCGAATAGTTTTATACCCTGCAGGGGTGTACTTCGTCACACACGCTCTCACCACTTACCGTCATTACACGACGTGTACTCGGCAACCTTCAAGCAGAGGCCCAATGTGGGTGTCGGCCACAGCCTACCTAAACACTCGAGTCTCTAGTCCAGGCTTATCGCCTATTCAGGTTCCATCCGCAAGGAGTCCGGCCGAGGTTTCCACATACGGCCCCGAACGATGTGTGCAGGGTTCCCGAGACACCAAACGGGCGACTCGGTACACCGGGCCACGAGCCTACCGCATCACAGCCCACCCCTTGGTCAGCGTTGTCCACGGCCTCCAGCTTACTACAAACACAAGAAACTACGTGCAACTCCTGGACAGAGGACAAGGGTGATTAAGAAGCCGAGGGGGTCCATTGGTTTCGAGCCCGATGCGTGGTAGTAGCTGAATCTTAAATCACACATACAGATCTCAGTTCTTAGGGACGGTCTCAATGAAACAACCCACCACGTACTCCTACCTGGCCTCTCATCGATACCTTTACCAAAACGTATTCAACACCTCACTCTCATTACCGACACATGCTTTCACTCTAGTTCATCACCCTGATGAGCCAGACCTGACACGACTCTAAGCGTAGCAAGCATAGCATTGTAGGAACACAACATGGCTCAATCAACTCCTACACATGCTAGTGGGTTTCATCTAGTTACTGTGGCAATGACAGGTCATGCAAAGGAAAGTGGGTTCAACTACCGCAACACACAACAGTTTGAATCGCGTTGTCTTAATGGAGTAAATGAGAGCAAAAGCAAGAAGATGGGTTTGTATCGAAATGATCAATGGGTTGCTTGCCTGACGGAGTGGTGGTGGAATACTGCCCTTCAGTTGGATACCCGTGAATATCCTCGGAGGCAGAACCTGCCACGATGAACACATCGAAGCACAATCAACACCAAGCAAAGTGCAACAATATGATGCATGCATGAGACATGGCAAAATGAATGTATTGGGCTAATGCAACTAAGACCAGATGGGTTTGGACTATTTTGAATCAAAGATTCAAATTCCAAGTTCATATGTGGCCCTTATTAGTGCTTTATCTTGTTCTGCATTAAACAGCAGGTTAATTTGCTTAAACATGCATGAAACCAGTACAGATGGATAGAATGGATTTTTCTAATCATTTTTCATACATAAATCTTTTCATTCTGAGCTATAGATTATTTTCTATGATTTTTTGAAGTTTGTGATATTTTCTGGAATTTCCTGTATAGAAATAATTCCAGTAATTAAATTACTTATTGCGTCAGCAGTGTGTCATGATGACGTCAGCAAGTCAACTGGGCGGTCCAGGTCAAACCTGAACGGTGGGACCCGTCTGTCAGTGTCACAGGGCTAATCCTATTTTAGTTAACCTAAACTAGGAAATTAACGGGGGCTGGCCCCACATGTCAACGACCCAGGGGAGGTCAAACCCCTCGTCAACAGGCCTAACATGCCGGCAGTTAGCCGCCGGCGAGGTCAGCGGCGCTCCTGTACCTCGGGTTTGCTCTACGGGGCACCGTTCGAGGCGCCGTTGGGCTCTATGGGTAGCCGACGCAACGGCGCGTCCGTTGGTGGCCGTGGTTGGGCCTGGGGTGGCCGGAGTT
This sequence comes from Aegilops tauschii subsp. strangulata, assembly GCF_002575655.3. Lineage (NCBI taxonomy): Eukaryota > Viridiplantae > Streptophyta > Magnoliopsida > Poales > Poaceae > Aegilops > Aegilops tauschii. The sequence goes on from NC_053039.3 coordinate 177,069,085, forward strand.
GACGGCGGCGAGCTCTTTTGCGGCCGTCGGAGTTCGGGTGCCGACGAAAATGACGACACGGTGCATGGGAGGATCAATGGTTAGTCTCTACGGGTGCTGCAGGTGATAAAGATGACAGACATATGCATTGGACCATTTGGTCACCGGAGCCTCGTCGGCGACGAGCTCGTGCGGCGGCGTGTGCGGTGCTGCTGGTTACGGTCGAAGCAAAGGGCGGCAGCAAGAATGAGAGGAAGGGGAAGGGTCAGAAGCTCGCGGCAAAGGCGATAAGCTAGGCGGCGCTGTCGGGGACGAACTGCTGCGGTGGTGACGGCGAAGGGGATCTCCGGCGGTGGGCGGTGAAGGCGAGGTCGGAGCAGTGGCTTCGGGGCACGCAAGCGCTCGGGGCCCGACTTGCTCGAAGGAGAAGGCGACGGCGGAGCTGCTGGACACGGTCAGGTGACGCGGAGACGGCGGTGGCTACGGCTACGTCGGCGAGGTGGCAGCGGCTGCGTCGGCCATGGTGGAGGGAGGCGAGGGAGAGGTGCAGGGGGCGAATGGGGATGTCCAGGGGCTCGGGGGCGCGACGTGGAGGTCGTCCAGCTCGTCCACGGGCGAAGCGGCAAGCAGGTGGCGCCGTGGCGAGCTCGCGCACGCCGGCGTCACCTCTCTGCCTGCTCTGGCGGGAGGAAGCAGCTGACTGGCGCGGGCCAGCACAGTGCTGGGCCGGCCAGTGGGCTGAAAGGTAAGTTTCTCTCTCTGCTTTCTGTTTTTCTTTTTATTTGTGTCTGTTCTGTGTTTTGAAATAGTAGAAATACTATTCCATTTAGGAAAAACCTGAAAATATTCAGAGGCACATTTGAAAATATTCTCAACAGCCTAAAAATACCTTCAAGATTATTTGGGCATTTTAAAATATTTATAGGATTTAAATTGCCCAAATGCAAATACTTATGGCTTGGTGCAAAAATCCAGAATAGCCTCCAAAAATATGAAACCATTTTTGGCAGAGGGTTTAGCCAGGACCAAAGATGGTGAACATTTATGTAGGGCATTTCAGGTTCATTGAAAAGGATTTTAGTAAACCCTAGTTGTGTTCAGGGGGGTGCTGGGGGTTTCTGTCATCCCCATTTCAACTTTCTGGAAAAAGTAAACATGATGCAACACTCTAATGCATGAACTAGCTAGGATGTGACAACTCACCCCCACTCAAAAGAATCTCGTCCCGAGATTTAGGATCCGTTGGGAAGAAGGTGGGGTACTCAAGTCGAAGACGATCCTCCCTTTCCCAAGTAGCTTCTTTCTCGGAATGGTGTGACCATTGAACCTTGAGAAACTTGATGTTTTGGCGTCGAGTGGTACGCTCGGCTTGATCAAGGATTCGAACGGGATATTCCCGATATGTGAGATTATCTTGGAGATCAAGCGTTTCGTGGTCCACTCCACGGATAGGATCTGAGAAGCAACGCCTGAGTTGGGAAACGTGGAAGACGTCATGAACCTTGGAAAGATGCGGAGGTAGTTCCAATTGGTAGGCAACTTCTCCTCGCTTGGCAAGAATGCGAAAGGGTCCAATGTAACGAGGAGCCAATTTGCCTTTGATACCGAATCGATGGGTTCCCTTTAAAGGAGTAACCTGAAGGTAAGCCTTCTCGTCAACCTCAAAAGTCATAGCCTTATGTTTGCGGTCATAATGGCTCTTTTGACGAGATTGGGCTGATTTCAATTTCTCACGAATAATGCGAACCTGCTCCTCTGCTTCCTGAATCATATCCGGGCCAAAGAGTTGTCTTTCCCCGGTTTCTGACCAGTTAAGCGGCGTTCGACATTTTCGTCCATAGAGAACCTCGAAAGGAGCTTTGCCCAAGCTAGCTTGATAACTATTGTTATAAGCGAACTCGGCGAATGGAAGGCATTTCTCCCAATCCATGCCGAAAGAGATGACAGAAGCTCGGAGCATATCCTCCAGAATTTGATTAACTCGTTCTACCTGACCACTTGATTGAGGGTGGAAGGCGGTGCTAAAGGAGAGACGAGTTCCCATAGCATTTTGGAAACTTCCCAAAATCGAGAGGTGAAGAGACTTCCACGGTCTGAGTTAATTTCCAATGGAACACCATGAAGAGACACTATTCATGAGATGTACAAGTCAGCTAGATGGCTCGCGTTTATACTCTCACGAACAGGTAGGAAGTGGGCTACTTTGGATAGACGATCGACAACAACGAAGATAGCATTATTCCCTCTCTTGGTCCTGGGAAACTCGGTAATGAAATCCATACCGACTTTATCCCATTTCCATTCAGGAATAGCCAAAGGTTGAAGGGTGCCAGCAGGCCGTTGATGCTCTGCTTTAACACGACGACAGACGTCACTATTAGCAATGTATTGAGCAATTTCTCTCTTCATCCTAGTCCACCAAAACCTCTGGCGTAGGTCTTGATACATTTTAGTACTACCGGGATGAATGGTGAAAGGAGATTCGTGAGCTTCCTTAAGGATCAAACGCCTCAGGTTGCGTACCTTGGGAATCACTAGACGGTCTCCAAAGAACACAACACCTTGATCATCAATGGAGAAACAATCCGCGACTCCTTTCTTGATGTTTCTCTTAATACGGGAGATTCCCGGATCTACCTTCTGAGCTTTGATGATCTGATCCGTAAGGGTAGGTTTCGCCACCAGGGTGGATAGGAACCCTCGGGGAATAATGTGAAGGTTAAGCTTACGAAATTCCTCGTGGAGAAGTGGTTGACTTTGTTGTAACATCAAGTTGTTACAATAAGATTTACGACTTAGCACATCAGCCATGACGTTGGCTTTGCCCGGGGTGTAAGTTATTCCTAAGTCGTAATCTGTGATCAACTCGATCCAACGTCTTTGCCTGAGATTCAAATCCGGTTGGGTGAAAATGTATTTTAGACTTTGGTGATCGGTGAAGATCTCGCAACGATTACCGAGAAGGTAATGTCGCCATGTTTTGAGTGCATGGACTACGGCTGCAAGCTCTAGATCATGTGTGGGATAATTATCCTCATGTGGACGCAACTGTCGGGAAGCGTAGGCAATCACATGACGATCTTGCATGAGTATGCAACCTAGTCCTTGTCGCGAGGCGTCGCAATAGATAACAAAGTCCTTCAAAAAATCTGGTGGTATGAGTACGGGAGCAGTTGTCAGGCATCTTTTCAGTTCCTAAAAGCTGAACTCGCACTGTGGGGTCCACTCGAACTTTTTATCTTTCTTGAGGAGTTCAGTTAGAGGTTTAGCAACCTTGGAGAAATTCTCGACGAAGCGGCGACAGTAGCTCGCTAAGCCAAGGAAACTCCGAACTTGCTTGACCGATTCAGGTGGAGTCCAGTCAAGGACGGCTTGAACTCGCTCGGGATTAACAGCAATACCCTTACCAGAGATTACATGGCCTAGATAGGTCACTTCTGGCAACCAGAATTCACACTTGGAGAATTTAGCATAAAGGCGATGCTCTCGAAGTTTCGTCAATACTAGTCTTAGATGCTCGGCATGTTCTTCCTCATTCTTGGAGTAGATGAGTATATCATCGAGGTATACTACGACGAATTTATCCAAATACTCCATGAAGATCGAGTTCATTAACCGAGAGAAGGTGGCTGGAGCATTGGTTAAACTGAAAGACATGACGGTGTACTCGTATTGGCCATAACGAGTGACAAAGGCCGTTTTAAGAATGTCCCCGTTCTTGATTTTTGATTTGATGGTAGCCCAACCTCAAATCCATTTTAGAGAAGACTGAGGATCCAGCGAGCTGATCATACAGGTCGTTGATCCTGGGGAGCGGATACTTGTTCTTTATCATGACCAAATTAACGGGACGATAATCTACAACCATTCGGTCTGTACCATCCTTCTTCTTGACGAAGAGGACGGGGCAAGCCCAAGGAGAAGAACTAGGACGGATGAAACCCTTTTGCAAGGATTCATCGAGTTGTTTCTTAAGCTCGGCTAGCTCTAAGGGTGCCATCTTATAGGGTCTTCTAGAAATTGGGACGGTTCCTGGAACAAGGTCTATCACGAACTCGACATCCCTGTCAGGTGGAATACCTGGCAGTTCTTCTAGGAAGACATCCGGGAAGTCATGGACTACCGGAACATCTTCAAGGTCTGGAAGAGGGTTGGCATTTAATGAGTAAAGCTGACGCTTAGACACTCGGGTCAAAACATTGACTGTCTTGCCCGACGGATGGGTGAGTTGAACAGTTCTAGTAGAGCAATCAATCTTAGCATAATGGGCTGACATCCAGTCCATACCCAAGATGATGTTTATGTCCGAGGACTTGAGAGCTATTAGTGATGCAAGGAAGCCAATCTGTCGACAAGAATTTCATTTCCATAGCTAATCCTAGAGGTGTGCCATCTAGAACCAGGAGTTTGAATTTCCATGGAGGTGGGCATGTCACTAAATGTGGTGTGGTGCAATCGAGCATAGCTCTCAGAGATAAATGAATGAGATGCTCCAGTATCGAAAAGAACAGTTGCCGGGTGGCAATTAACAAGGAGCATACCAAGGACGACGTTGGGATCATCATGAGTTTCTTCAGCTGAAACATAGTTGACATGGCCACGTGCAGTGGTGGCTGGCTTGGCGTAGTAAGTCTTTCCTGCTGGCTTACCACGGCCAACGGACTGTCGAGGTTGCTTGGGGTTGTTTTGGGGGCACTCGCGCAAATAGTGACCCGTTTCTCCACACTTGAAGCATGTCACAACATTGGAGCGTGGAGCAGCATTAGCAGCGGGGCCACCATAGACCTAGGGCGGTGCATACTGCTGGTTGGGGCGAGGCGCCTCGAAGGATGGCCTCGGAGTGAACCTAGGTGGCAGAGCAGTGTTTGGAATCCAGACCCGGTGCTTCTGGGATCCAGAGCCGGATGAGGAGCCAAAGTCACGAGAGTGCTTGCGTGAAGCGTCGTAGTCAGTCTGTCCTGTCTCAGCACTGATGGCCTTATTGACCAACTTCTGGAAGGAGGTGCACTCGTGCAGATGAAGATCACGGCGAAGCTCAGGCTAAGTCCCTTGCGGAACCTTGCCTGCTTCTTGGCGTCGGTGGATACCTCTGCAGGAGCATAGCGTGCTAAATTTCCAAACTCACGGCTGTATGCATCCACCGTCAGTCTGCCTTGGGTGAAGTTGCAGAATTCTTCCCGCTTATGATCTATGAGACCCTCCGGAATGTGATGCTCACGGAAAGCCTCACTGAATTCAGCCCAAGTAGTGATTTGGCCGGCTGGGCGCATAGCCTCAAAGTTTTCCCACCAAAGGCTAGCAGGGCCTTCGAGGTGATAGGCAGCGTAGGTAACCTTATCAGCTTCGGGTACGTTGGCAAAACGTAGCTTATGGGTGATGCTGCGAAGCCAATCATCCGCATCGAGGGGCTCGACGGAATGGTTAAACTTCGGTGGGTACAACTTGATAAAGTCATTGATGGACACCAAGTCGTTCCTCTGATGGCGTGCAGTATTCTGCTCAATTCGCTCTAGCAAGCGGTTAGTCTCACGCTTGTTTCTTTCCGCCTCCAGCATGACTTCGGCCAGAGAAGGCGGTTGAGGCAGATTCTCCCCCCTAACTGCATTGGCTTCACCCTGCGCCTGGACAGCAGGGTTGTTGCGGGTGTTGACCATCCTAGGAGAAACAAGACAACGGTTTAGACAAGGATGGCTAAATCTTGGCAGGGAAATGCGGAATGTAATGGATAACACGGAATGCAGAGATGATCATCAGTATGACATGGTAATATAGAAACATATATATATACCAACGGTCATACACACCATACATAGTTTAGTACAAGCCCGGGCTGGAGTACAGCTACGATGAAAGACGATACATCTCATCAGAGGCATTCCAAGCTCCTATACATTATTTTTCTACACCTCCGGAACGTGATACACACCAAGTCGTATCCCACAAGACACGCAGGACTGTGGGGAATACAACTGTTACAATACTAGTGAAACTACTACCAACTCAGACGTCTCCGTAGTAATCTTCATAGAAATCACCACCATGTCCTGGGAGCTGAACATGATCATCTGGAAACAGTCGGTCCTGTGGAGCTTGCGGTCCATAAGGACTCGGGTGTGGCCTTGGTCCAACAAACGGTGGCAGACGAGGTCCACGAGGAGGGGTGATGCCTCCTACATCACGCCATTCCATACAATCTGGCAGACCAGACCGCACGGGGTACAAGTCCCTCATGTCCATATACCCAGCCTGCACGGCAGGTGCAAACCGTCTCAGAGTGGCCCAGTGATCAGAACGAGCATTAAAGAGCTCCATTCGCAAGGCACGATTCTCACGGTCCTTGTCCTCAAGCATCTCGGTGGTGGTGCGGAGTAGTGAATCCTCATGGGTAGGATCACACTAAGTAGCCTGATAGTACCCTTGTGCCCCAGGGAGTGATGCTGGCATATAGCGGAAGTCAGTGTTCTGAAGCAAGGCAATTCTGGCTCGTATGATAGTCATCATTGAGTAAGCTGCGTCCTGCACGGACATCTCGATGGTAACCCCAAGTCCATAAGAGCAATGGAGGGGTTCAGTGGCTCCAGGATAGGAAGGGTAAATCCTGACTGTGCAAAAATATTGGCTTTGATTAAAGTCTCGAAACTGCTCCTCGACGGTATACTCGGGATACCATCGATAGCCTGTCTCAACAATCACTCGGACCAGCATGGCCGTGTGACCAGGTACATCGAGGCACCGGGTCAGACGAACCACTTGATTCTGGGAACGGGTGGCCATCTGAAAGCACGAAATAATGCAAAGGCATTAGAATTTGTAGGAGAATTCGGACAGCATAACGGCTGTAAATGCTCAGAAAAAGATTTGAGACATTCGCAACAGCTTGCAAAACCACTCAACAACATCATATCAAGGTTCTGGTTCAACCGACAACATACTAAAGGTAGTAGAAGCTGAACTGAAGCATGGAACCAGCAATCCTATAAGCTACTACGGATTAGTAACACGTGAACCTGATAGAGAGAAGAGAGCCTAGTCCTTAACCCACGTAGAATGAGAAGAGAATGACTCAGATCAGAGGGCATAAGGTAAAGGAGTAAAAGCGCCTTACGTTCCCTCCCACAATCAATCCCCCTACATATAACTAAAGCATTTCTAGACTCGACATCGACCAGTTTGGCTTAACGCACCTACAGGCAGTCCGGCTCCGATGCCAACGCTGTCAGGACCCCGATTCAAAGTCACACCGATCTAGCCTGTAACACCTCATATCACTTTGCGGCCTCACGCACGGTACTCCCACGGGTGTCGCCTTACCATGGCCCGGGACCGTTTGCGCCTTTTGGCTCACGTATATGACAATGTCGCTAGCATCCATATGACAGAGAACCCGGGCCGACATGGCTAGTCGTGAACCCAAAGCGGCACTAACGTATGGGGACAGGCATACAGGAATCAACATCGGACGTGTCGGTCAGCAGCGTGTGAATCCGGGCTGTAGCACTGGCCTAACAGTGCAGGAACCCGGGCTGTAGCAGGCTAGGCAGGACTCCGGATGTCACCGCGTGACATTTCCCCGAAGGGACAGACACAGGAACGATGTGAAACACATGCCGGCCAGTCAAGTGTCCAGAGCAGTAGTGCTGGGCTAGCAGGACTCCGGTGAACCGGGTTGTAGCGGACTACTATGGCTCAAGGAGGCACTAGACTACATTTCCCCATAAGAGAGGCTGCCAAGGATAAACAACTAGATTGTCGGATCCCACACATACCAAGCATTTCAATCATACACACAATATGCTCGATATGTGTAAATACAACATGGCATCACAACAAAACTCTACAACTCAAGTACTTTATTTAAAGGGGCTCCGGAGAGCCATACATAACATGTTCATACAGATAGGGGTCACATGACCCGACACTCAAGTCATACAATCATACAAGCACGTGCGGAAGCAAACTTGTCTGGGTACAGACACTAGAAAGAAAGAAGGCTTGACGAAGCCTGTCTATCTACGTAGGCCCTTCACAAGCCCAGATCACCACCTGGGTGGCAAGTCACTCGTCGTCGTCGAGTTCTACATAGAACCCATCGGAAGGGGCGGTGTTGTCGTCTGAAAACAGTAATTGAAGCAACATGAGTACAAAGGTACTCAGCAAGTCTTACAACAGATCCTACTATACATGTACATTCTCAAGAAGGTAGTGGAGTTATTGCAGCAAGCCAGCTTTGAGTCTTGGCTAAGCTACCCTACGAGACACCACTTGTAAAATAGTTTTCGCACACGAGTCCACTAATCACCATCTCAATACTCCACCGTGGATCCTCCCTCGTCAACCTACGAGAGGGCCATCCGCGGTACTCACACTTATCTTGAGGCTTTTAGTAGTATCCATTTACTTGTCTATGAACTGCATAAGCGACCAAGTAGTCCTTTACCGCGGACGTGGCTATTCGAATAGTTTTATACCCTGCAGGGGTGTACTTCATCACACACGCTCTCACCACTTAACGTCGTTACACGACGTGTACTCCGCAACCTTCAAGCGGAGGCCCAACGTGGGTGTCGGCTACAGCCTACCTAAACACTCGAGTCTCTAGTCCAGGTTTATCGCCTATTCAGGTTCCATCCGCAGGGAGTCCAGCCGAGGTTTCCACATACGGCCCCGAACGATGTGTGCAGGGTTCCCGAGACACCAAACGGGCGACTCGGTACACCGGGCCACGAGCCTACCGCATCACAGCCCACCCCTTGGTCAGCGCTATCCACGGCCTCCAGCTTACTACAAACACCAGAAACTACGTGCAACTCCTGGACAAAGGACAAGGGTGATTAAGAAGCCGAGGGGGTCCATTGGTTTCGGGCCCGATGCGTGGTAGTAGCTGAATCTTAAATCACGCATACAGATCTCAGTTCTTAGGGACGGTCTCAATGAAACAACCCACCACGTACTCCTACATGGCCTCTCATCGATACCTTTACCAAAACGTATTCAACACCTCACTCTCATTACCGACACATGCTTTCACTCTAGTTCATCACCCTGATGAGCCAGACCTGACACGACTCTAAGCGTAGCAAGCATAGCATTGTAGGAACACAACATGGCTCAATCAACTCCTACACATGCTAGTGGGTTTCATCTAGTTACTATGGCAATGACAGGTCATGCAAAGGAAAGTGGGTTCAACTACCGCAACACACAGCAGTTTGAATCGCGTTGTTTTAATGCAGTAAATGAGAGCAGAATCGAGAAGATGGGTTTGTATCGAAATGATCAATGGGTTGCTTGCCTGACGGAGTATTGGTGGAATACTGCCCTTCAGTTGGATACCCGTGAATATCCTCGGAGGCAGAACCTCCCACGATGAACACATCGAAGCACAATCAACACCAAGCAAAGTGCAACAATATGATGCATGCATGATACATGGCAAAATGAATGTATTGGGCTAATGCAACTAAGACCAGATGGGTTTGGACTATTTTGAATCAAAGATTCAAATTCCAAGTTCATATGTGGCCCTTATTAGTGCTTTATCTTGTTCTGCATTAAACAGCAGGTTAATTTGCTTAAACATGCATGAAACCAATACATATGGATAGAATGGATTTTTCTAATCATTTTTCATATATAAATCTTTTCATTCTGAGCTATAGATTATTTTCTATGATTTTTTGAAGTTTGAGATATTTTCTGGAATTTCCTGTATAGAAATAATTCCAGTAATTAAATTACTTATTGCGTCAGCAATGTGTCATGATGACGTCAGCAAGTCAACTGGGCGGTCGAGGTCAAACCTGAACGGTGGGACCCGTCTGTCAGTGTCACAGGGCTAATCCTATTTTAGTTAACCTAAACTAGGAAATTAACAGGGGCTGGCCCCACATGTCAACGACCCAGGGGAGGTCAAACCCCTCGTCAACAGGCCTAACATGCCGGCGGTTAGCCGCCGGCGAGGTCAGCGGCGCTCCCGTGCCTCGGGTTTGCTCTACGGGGCACCGTTCGAGGCGCCGTTGGGCTCTACGGGTAGCTGACGCAACGGCACGTCCGTTGGTGGCCGTGGTTGGGCCTGGGGTGGCCGGAGTCGACGGCGGCGAGCTCTTTTGCGGCCGCCGGAGTTCGGGTGCCGATGAAAACGATGACACGGTGCACGGGAGGATCAATGGTTAGTCTCTACGGGTGCTGCATGTGCTCACGAAGATGACAGACATATGCACTGGACCATTTGGTCACCGGAGCCTCGTCGGCGACGAGCTCGTGCGGCGGCGTGTGCGGTGCTGCTGGTTACGGTCGAAGCAAAGGGCGGCAGCGAGAATGAGAGGAAGGGGAAGGGTCAGAAGCTCACGGCAAAGGCGATGAGCTAGGCGGCGCTGTCGGGGACGAACTGCTGCGGTGGTGACGGCGAAGGGGATCTCCGGCGGTGGGCGGTGAAGGCGAGGTCGGAGCAGTGGCTTCGGGGCAAGCGAGCGCTCGGGGCCCGACTTGCTCGAAGGAGAAGGCGACGGCGGAGCTGCTGGACACGGTCAGGTGACGTGGAGATGGCGGTGGCTACGGCTACATCGGCGAGGTGGCAGCGGCTGCGTCGGCCATGGTGGAGGGAGGCGAGGGAGAGGTGCAGGGGGCGAATGGGGGTGTCCAGGGGCTCGGGGGCGCGACGTGGAGGTCGTCCAGCTCGTCCACGGGCGAAGCGGCAAGCAGGTGGCACCGTGGCGAGCTCGCGCACGCCGGCGTCACCTCTCTGCCTGCTCTGGCGGGAGGAAGCAGCTGACTGGCGCGGGCCAGCACAGTGCTGGGCCGGCTAGTGGGCTGCCAGGTAAGTTTCTCTCTCTGCTTTCTGTTTTTCTTTTTATTTGTGTCTGTTTTGTGTTTTGAAATAGTAGAAATACTATTCCATTTAGGAAAAACCTGAAAATATTCAGAGGCACATTTGAAAATATTCTCAACAGCCTAAAAATACCTTCAAGATTATTTGGGCATTTTAAAATATTTATAGGATTTAAATTGCCCAAATGCAAATACTTATGGCTTGGTGCAAAAATCCAGAATAGCCTCCAAAAATATGAATCCATTTTTGGCAGAGGGTTTAGCCAGGACCAAAGATGGTGAACATTTATGTAGGGCATTTTAGGTTCATTGAAAAGGATTTTAGTAAACCCTAGTTGTGTTCAGGGGGGTGCTGGGGGTTTCTGTCATCCGCATTTCAACTTTCTGGAAAAAGTAAACATGATGCAACACTCTAATGCATGAACTAGCCAGGATGTGACACCTTTCGACTATATAAGGAGGCCCATGGCATCTGGAGAAGGATTTGGCTCTTTCGAACCACACACTCACCACAGCTAGTTCGAGAGCTCAAGAACTCTCTGAAATACACCCACCAAAGCAGGACTAGGGTTTTACGCATCCTCACGGCCCGAACCTGGGTAAAGGATCCTCGTGCTGGTTACTAATCCTGCTCTTCTCGCAACCCCGCGCCCCGGCAACCGTATAGGGATTCTTGTGATCCCATAGGTCTCGTTCCACACCGACAAAAGTCGTCTTCTCGACATCCTACACCGCCATCTTGATTTGGTGATAGCCTGAGAAGGCGTCCAGGAAGCACAGCAAATCGCACTCGGTGGTGGAGTTGACAATCACGTCGATGTGTGGACGAGGGAAAAGGTCTTGAGTACAAGCCTTGTTGAGGCTCGTAAAATCGACGCACATGCAGTCCTTCCCGCCCTTCTTGGGGATGATAACCGGGTTCACCAGCCAATTCGGATGCCGCACCTCATGAATAACGCCGGCTTCTTGCAGCTTGCGGTTCTCCTGGACGATAAACGACTGCTTCTCCGGGGCTTGCCGCCATGCCTTCTGCTTTACGGGGTGCGCGTTGGGGCACAACATCAAGTGGTTCTCGATCACCCTGCGCGGAACGCCGACCAAGTCCATCGCCTCCCACGCAAACACATCCTTCTTCACGCAGAGGAAGCTGACCAACGCCTCTTCCTGGTCCGGGGGGAGGCTGGCGCCTATGGTGAAGGTAGGGCCTGATCCCCCGTCCCCATCAACCTGCACCTGCTTCGTCTCGGCCCGATCTTGAGAGAACAGCTACTTCATCTTTGCTCGTGCTGCCTTCGGGATCTCCGGAGCACCCCCCGCGTCCGGCCGTGCGGCCGCCATGGCCTTGAAAGTGAGCTTGAGGGCCGTGAGCGCGTCCCTGGTGTCCCCTGCCACGGTGAGGACACCGCTGCTTCCTGGCATCTTCATGATGTTGTAGCCGGGGTGAGTCCCGCCATGAACTTGGCGAGGGCCGGGTACCCGAGAATAGTGTTGTACGGGAGACCGATGCGGGCGACGTTGAACTCGATGAGCTCAGTGCGGTAGTTGTTTCTCTTACCAAAGGTGACGGGGAGGCGGATCTGCCCCAGTGGACAGGTGGAACCATCGACGACCCCAGAGAAGAGCTTGGTGGGGAGGCTCGAACCCACGTCCATAAGGTTAAGAGATTTGTACTCTACCAACTGAGCAATGAACCCTTCAAAATAATGTATTAAGGCTTGTGTACCTTGAATTTTTGACCGGAGCAATTGGTAGCTGATACGTCTCCAACGTATCTATAATTTTTGATTGCTCCATGCTATATTATCTACTGTTTTGGACATTATTGGGATTTATTATTCACTTTTATATTATTTTTGGGACTAACCTATTAACTGGAGGCCCAGCCCAGAATTGTTGTTTTTTGCCTATTTCAGAGTTTCGCAGAAAAGGAATATCAAACGGAGTCCAAACGGTATGAAACCTTCGGGAACGTGATTTTTAGGAAGATTATGATCCGGGAGACTTGGACCCTACGTCAAGAAACAAAGGAGGAGGCCACGAGGTAGGGGGCGCGCCCTCCACCCTCGTGGGCCCCCTGTTGCTCCACCGACGTACTCCTTCCTCCTATATATACCTACGTACCCCGAAACGATCAGATACGGAGCCAAAAACCTAATTCCACCGCCGCAACCTTCCGTACCCACGAGATCCCATCTTGGGGCCTGTTCCGGAGCTCCGCCGGAGGGGGCATCCATCACGGAGGGCTTCTACATCATCATCATAGCCTCTCCGATGAAGTGTGAGTAGTTTACCTCAGACCTTCGGGTCCATAGTTAGTAGCTAGATGGCTTCGTCTCTCTTTTTGGATCTCAATACAATGTTCTCCCCCTCTCTCGTGGAGATCTATTCGATGTAATCTTGTTTATGCAGTGTGTTTGTTGAGACCGATGAATTGTGGGTTTATGATCAAGATTATCTATGAACAATATTTGAATCTTCTCTGAATTCTTTTATGTATGATTGGTTATCTTTGCAAGTCTCTTTGAATTATCAGTTTGGTTTGGCCTACTAGATTGATCTTTCTTGCAATGGGAGAAGTGCTTAGCTTTGGGTTCAATCTTGCGGTGTCCTTTCCCAAGGCACGTATTGTATTGTTGCCATCGAGGATAACAAGATGGCGTTTTTTATCATATTGCATGAATTTATCCCTCTACATCATGTTATCTTGCTTAAGGCGTTACTCTGTTTTCATGAACTTAATACTCTAGATGCATGCTGGATAGCGGTCGATGAGTGGAGTAATAGTAGTAGATGCAGGCAGGAGTCGGTCTACTTGTCTTGGACGTGATGCCTATATACATGATCATACCTAGATATTCTCATAACTATGCTCAATTCTGTCAATTGCTCAACAGTAATTCGTTCACCCACCGTAAAATACTTATGCTCTTGAGAGAAGCCACTAGTGAAACCTATGGCCCCCGGGTCTATCTTCATCATATTAATCTTTCAATACTTAGTTATTTCCTTTGCTTTTTACTTTGCTTTTATTTTACTTTGCATCTTATCATAAAAATACCAAAAATATTATCCTATCATATCTATCAGATTTCACTCTCGTAAGTGACCGTGAAGGGATTGACAACCCCTTATCGCGTTGGTTGGGAGGATTTATTTGTTTTGTGTAGGTACGAGGGACTCGCGCGTAGCCTCCTACTGGATTGATACCTTGGTTCTCAAAAACTGAGGGAAATACTTATGCTACTTTGCTGCATCACCCTTTCCTCTTCAAGGGAAAACCAACGCAGTGCTCAATATGTAGCAAGAAGGATTTCTGGCGCCGTTGCCGGGGAGGCTTACGCCAAGTCAAGTCAAGATTTGCTCTCCCGTCAACGAGCCATTTCTGGCGCCGTTGCCGGGGAGGTCTACGCAAAAGTCAACATACCAAGTACCCATCACAAACCCTTATCTCCCGCATTACATTATTTGCCATTTGCCTCTCGTTTTCCTCTCCCCCACTTCATCCTTGCCGTTTTATTCGCCCTGTCTTTTCCGTTTGCCTTTTTTCGCTTGCTTGTTGTTATGGCTAGTCCTCTATCTTTTCCGTTGTCTCCCGAGAATGAAGTTCTAAATTTTAAACAAAGGGAGGGAGAAAATCTAAAAGACGCTTGGTATAGAATTTGCAATGCTCAAAATAGATCTGCCAGGAAGCAATCTACTTCCGTTCTTCTCCGCAATTTTTATGTAGGCACTAATCCTTGGTATAGATATATTCTTGATACCATTACCGGAGGGAATTTCTTGGGTAGCCATACTTTTGACTCTTATAATGCTATGGTAGATTTATTTGGCTCACCACCTCTTTTGGTTAATGGAACTATGTTAACTTTGGAGCATGTAATGCAAAGACTTGAAATTATTCAAAATAAAATTGCTACCGTAGAGTTAACTGAAAATCTGGATAAAAAGATCCACAACCAAATTACCCAATATGGATCTAAGGTAGGAGTCACTTTGAAAAATATTAAGGAGAAGGAACCCATAGTTAATGAGAGAATAAATCATGATTCCACTAGAATCGATAAACTTGAGGGTATCATTACCAACTTGGGAACCGCTTTTTTTCTGTAAAGAATACTCCAAACCCTCCAACTAAAATTCCCAAGCTTATGTATGTTCCTAAAAATAAGGGTGAATCCTCTAGTAAGGGAACTGCGGATCTCAAATCTATAAGTATTCATCCCAATCTTTTTGCCTTCATTAAGGAACCATTTGCTACAAATGAATTTTTCGATCTTGTGCCTAAAAGTTTGAAAATTACTAAAAAAAGAAGTTACTAAGGATGATAGATGTCTCATTGAATAATTGGCTACCAAAGATGGCAATACCTAGATCTATCCTTGCTATGATGCCTAGCTAGGGGCGTTAAACGATAGCGCTTGTTGGCAGGCAACCCAATTTTATTTTTAGTTTTTTGCTTTTTACTTATGTTTAGGAATAAATATTTGATCTAGCCTCTGGTTAGATATGTTTTTGTGTTTTAATTAGTGTTTGTGCCAAGTTAAACCTATAGGATCTTCTTGGATGATAGTTATTTGATCTTGCTGTAATTTCCAGAAACTTTCTGTTCACGAAAATAATTGTTAAAAATCACCAGAACGTGATAAAATAGTGATTCCAATTACTGCTGATCAATAAACAAATTGTCTAGGTCTTCCTATTTTGGCTTATTTTTTGGAGTTCCAGAAGTTTGTGTTAGTTACAGATTACTACATTGTTCTGTTTTTGACAGATTCTGTTTTTCCTGTGTTGTTTGCTTATTTTGATGAATCTATGCCTAGTAAAATAGTTTCTAAACTATAGAGAAGTTGGAATACAGTAGGTTTAACACCAATATAAATAAACAATGAGTTCATTACAGTACCTTGAAGTGGTCTTTTGTTTTCTTTCGCTAACGGAGCTCACGAGATTTTCTGTTATGTTTTGTGTTGTGAAGTTTTCAAGTTTTGGGTGAAAGATTTTGATGGATTACGGAACAAGGAGTGGCAAGAGCCTAAGCTTGGGGATGCCCATGGCACCCCCAAGATAATCTAAGGACACCATAAAGCCAAATCTTGGGGATGGACCGGAAGGCATCCCCTCTTTCGTCTACTTCCATCGGTAACTTTACTTGGAGCTATATTTTTATTCACCACATGATATGTGTTTTGCTTGGAGCGTCTTGTATGATTTGAGTCTTTGCTTTTTAGTTTAACACAATCATCCTTGCTGTACACACCTTTTGAGAGAGCCATACATGATTTGGAATTTGTCAGAATACTCTATGTGCTTCACTTATATCTTTTGAGTTATATAGTTTTGCTCTAGTGCTTCACTTACATCTTTTAGAGCACAGTGGTGGATTTGTTTTATAGAAACTATTGATCTCTCATGCTTCACTTAGATTATTTTGAGAGTCTTAAATAGCATGGTAATTTGCTTAAATAATCCTAATATGCTTGGTATTTAAGATTTGTAAAAACTTTCTTAAGAGTGTGTTGAATACTAAGAAAAGTTTGATGCTTGATAATTGTTTTGAGATATAAAGATGGTGATATTAGAGTCATGCTAGTTGAGTAGTTGTGAATTTGAGAAATACTTGTGTTAAAGTTTGTGAATGTGATGAAGTCGGAGCATGATTTATTTATTGATTGTCTTCCTTATGAGTGGCGGTCGGGGACGAGCGATGGTCTTTTCCTACCAATATATCCCCCTAGGAGCATGCGCGTAATACTTTGCTTTGATAACTTGTAGATTTTTGCAATAAGTATATGAGTTCTTTATGACTAATGTTGAGTCCATGGATTATACACACTTTCTACCTTCCACCATTGCTAGCCTCTCTAATACCGCGCACTTTTCGCCGGTATCTTACACCCACCATATACCTTCCTCAAAACAGCCACCATACCTACCTATTATGGCATTTCCATAGCCGTTCCGAGATATATTGCCATGCAACTTTCCACCGTTCCGTTTATTATGACACGCTCCATCATTGTCATATTGCTTTGCATGATCATGTAGTTGACATCGTATTTGTGGCAAAGCCACCGTTCATAATTCTTTCATACATGTCACTCTTGATTCATTACATATCCCGGTACACCGCGGGAGGCATTCAAATAGAGTCATATTTTGTATCGAGTTGTAATTGTTGAGTTATAAGAAAATAAAAGTGTGATGATCATCATTTTTAGAGCATTATCCCAAGTGAGGAAAAGGATGATAGAGACTATGATTCCCCCACAAGTCGGGATGAGACTCCGGACGAAAAATAAAAAAAGGAGAGAAAAGAGGCCATAAAAAAAGAGAAAAAGCCCAAATAAAAAAATGAGAGAAAAAGAGAGAAGGGACAATGTTACTATCCTTTTACCACACTTGTGCTTCAAAGTAGCACCATGATCTTCATGATAGAAAGTCTCTCATTTTGTCACTTTCATATACTAGTGGGAATTTTCATTATAGAACTTGGCTTGAATATTCCAATGATGGGCTTCCTCAAAATGCCCTAGGTCTTCGTGAGCAAGCGAGTTGGATGCACACCCACTTAGTTTCTTTTGTTGAGCTTTCATACACTTATAGCTCTAGTGCATCCGTTGCATGGCAATCCCTACACACTCACATTGATATCTATTGATGGGCATCTCCATAGCCCGTTGAAACGCCTAGTTGATGTGAGACTATCTTCTCCCTTTTTGTCTTCTCCACAACCACCATTCTATTCCACATATAGTGTTATGTCCATGGCTCATGCTCATGTATTGCGTGAAGATTGAAAAAGTTTGAGAATGTCAAAAGTATGAAACAATAGCTTGGCTTGTCATCGGGGTTGTGCATGATTTAAATACTTTGTGTGGTGAAGATAGAGCATAGCTAGACTATATGATTTTGTAGGGATAACTTTCTTTGGCCATGTTATTTTGAGAAGACATAATTGCTTTGTTAGTATGCTTGAAGTATTATTATTTTTTATGTCAATATTAAACTTTTGTCTTGAATCTTTCGGATCTGAATATTCATACCACAATTAAGAAGAATTACATTGAAATTATGCCAAGTAGCACTCCGCATCAAAAATTCTGTTTTTATCATTACCTACTCGAGGACGAGCAGGAATTAAGCTTGGGGATGCCTGATACGTCTCCAACGTATCTATAATTTTTTATTGCTCCTTGCTATATTATCTACTGTTTTGGAAATTATTGGGCTTTATTATTCACTTTTATATTATTTTTGGGACTAACCAATTAACCAGAGGCCCAGCCCAGAATTGCTGTTTTTTTCCTATTTCAAAGTTTCGTAGAAAAGGAATATCAAACGGAGTCCAAACGGAATAAAACCTTCGGGAACGTGATTTTTAGGAAGATTATGATCCGGGAGACTTGGACCCTACGTCAAGAAACAAAGGAGGAGGCCACGAGGTAGGGGGGCGCGCCCTCCACCCTCGTGGGCCCCCTGTTGCTCCACCGACGTACTCCTTCCTCCTATATATACCCACGTACCCCCAAATGATCAGATACGGAGCCAAAAACCTAATTCCACCGCCGCAACCTTCTGTACCCACGAGATCCCATCTTGGGGCCTGTTCCGGAGCTCCGCCGGAGGGGGCATCCATCACGGAGGGCTTCTACATCATCATCATAGCCTCTCCGATGAAGTGTGAGTAGTTTACCTCAGACCTTCGGGTCCATAGTTAGTAGCTAGATGGCTTCTTCTCTCTTTTTGGATCTCAATACAATGTTCTCCCCCTCTCTCGTGGAGATCTATTCGATGTAATCTTCTTTTTGCGGTGTGTTTGTTGCGACCGATGAATTGTGGGTTTATGATCAAGATTAGCTATGAACAATATTTGAATCTTCTCTGAATTCTTTTATGTATGATTGGTTATCTTTGCAAGTCTCTTCGAATTATCAGTTTGGTTTGGCCTACTAGATTGATCTTTCTTGCAATGGGAGAAGTGCTTAGCTTTGGGTTCAATCTTGCGGTGTCCTTTCCCAGTGACAGTAGGGGCAGCAAGGCACGTATTGTATTGTTGCCATCGAGGATAACTAGATGGGGTTTTTATCATATTGCATGAATTTATCCCTCTAAATCACGTCATCTTGCTTAAGGCGTTACTCTGTTTTCATGAAATTAATACTCTAGATGCATGCTGGATAGCGGTCTATGAGTGGAGTAATAGTAGTAGATGCAGGCAGGAGTCGGTCTACTTGTCTTGGACGTGATGCCTATATACATGATCATACCTAGATATTCTCATAACTATGCTCAATTCTGTCAATTTCTCAACAGTAATTCGTTCACCCACCGTAAAATACTTATGCTCTTGAGAGAAGCCACTAGTGAAACCTATGCCCCCCGGGTCTATCTTCATCATATTAATCTTTCAATACTTAGTTATTTCCTTTGCTTTTTACTTTGCTTTTATTTTACTTTGCATCTTATCATAAAAATACCAAAAATATTATCCTATCATATCTATCAGATCTCACTCTCATAAGTGACCGTGAATGGATTGACAACCCCTTATCGCGTTGGTTGGGAGGATTTATTTGTTTTGTGTAGGTACGAGGGACTCGCGCGTAGCCTCCTACTGGATTGATACCTTGGTTCTCAAAAACTGAGGGAAATACTTATGCTACTTTGCTGCATCACCCTTTCCTCTTCAAGGGAAAACCAACGCAGTGCTCAAGAGGTAGCAGTAGCCCCCAAGGTCCGGCTCATTATAATGTGATGAGTCGGGTCTTCAATAAAGCAAGTAAAAAATGACCTTGCATTAGCCCCCAAGTGTCATGGTGCATGCTTGCAGCGACATGGGACTTCCATATTTGATATAATCTTAATTTGAATAATGTAGGCCCCAAGTGCCGGGCTGTAAGCATGTAGCGACTCGGGACTATTCCTTCCATTGCATAATAAATCATATCCATTGATAAAGTAATAGCCATTGTACTGAAGTGACTTTGAAAACCTTAGTCATAATACTGGTTATTGATAACCATAATAAAAATCCAGCCATGTTGGCTATTCAAGATTTGAATAATATAATCCTTTTTGAAAACCAGTTGCTGCACACACAAAAATCACAAGTGCCCTGGCGGTTTACCGCGGGGAGGGTCATGATACCCCATATAACACCACTGGTGACTAAAACAGTCCATAACCAAGGCCGGCTTTGTGCAATTTGACATATACCGCCGGCTTAATACTCCATATTCCAAGTATATAAGATCATCATACACTGGCGACTTATAGTCCAAAGCCAGGCTGGGTTAATAAACACTGGGTAGTTTCATGTATGAACCATAAGGCATCATAGCCCTCATCGGTTTTTAACCATGTATTAATATGTCACAGGAGAGGAACCTCAAAAAAATTTCAAATCAAATAACAAAAAATCAAGGCTTTCATAGGCGGCCAGGCCTAAAAAATCAAGTGCTTTCAAGGGCCGCACAGCCACCGAGTTAAACCTTCATACAAACCTTATAAGCCGGACCTCACATAACCAATCGTCAATTTAACTCTAACAAGTTCAGGGTCTGTATAAGATTGACTTGTCAAAAGTACAGCGGGTCGTTCGAGGATTACCTGGGCAGAGTGGTAGACATAAAAAGGCAGGATAACCCGGGTTTTTAGGTGAATACACCTGGCTTTTAAGCCTATTACAAGGGTCATAAAAACTCTTGTCCATTGAACAAAGAGCCCCCAAGTAACATTTTATTTCAGGCATATAAGCCGGATGAACAAGGGTAGTCATAGCTATGCTCGATGAGCAGGAAGCCCCCAAGTGATATATTTCTGAGTTGTGCTCGCCGGGTACCTATGTTTGAGTTGTGCTGTGCAACAAACTCTCTTTGGTCCATGTAACTCGGGCATCAAGCCTCCAAGTGATTTGTAATAAGGCGTGTAAGCCGGAGCAAGAGGGTAAGCACAGCTCGCCGTCATGGCGGAGGTGGTGCATAGAGGAGGAACAAAAGCAACCGTGGAGTGTGCGATCGTGCACAGCGTGTTGTTTCAATGTGGGCGTTGGAGTGGTTTTCCCAGTCTCTGTGATAGTTTAATGTCGGTGGGCAGATGGACGGGCAGCCGACTTCAATGCGTTAGATAGTCATCTCGTCGGCCCGTGCCATCACGTTCCTCCAGCATTGAACATGCGCGGAGACCGGGACACGACGTGGACGGAGCTCTCAGTTGGCATGCCACTTCAATTCCTGCTCCAGTGACAGGTCGTGTCCGCGCTGGGCCATCATGAATGTGGCATGACTAGCGGAGGGTGGTTGCGTGTGAGAGGGCAAGGGCGCCAGAATTATTTTTTGGTAAGACCGGGGTGTCAGCCGCGTATGTGGCATCAGTCGGGACGCCCACAAATATTCCGCTTTCCGGAAAATGGACACGCATATGTGCCCACATACAAATAGGGGTTCATATTAGATGAAAAATTACATCCGCACATCATGGTTCAGATGTAAATTTTAAGGGTCCACTTTGAAGATAGCCTAAATATTTACTTCCTCTATATCTAAATATAAGACAGTTTTGTAGTTCAAAACAACTTCTTATACAGACATTATTTTGTTAAATTTGATGAGATGAACAGAGAAAAACATCATGCAATATATTTAAAAAAATGAGCGCATGATGTGAGATGTTTTTGGACGTGCGTGGTGGGATCTAGGAAATTTTAGGTCACCATATATTATTACTCTTGCTCTAAAAGAAATTTTATCTCCCTCGAACCCACTCCCGACCGCAATGCCTCTGCAACGCTGCCGGCTCTCTCGCTGCAACTGCCCCCTATACTAGCGCTGCCACTCTCATCTGACCCACCGCTGCTCGCTCCTTCACGGTTTGCCTCCCCGCCGGATCTAGCCTCTCCTGTGTTTTCCCTCTCCATCCGGTTAACCCCTCCCGTTGTTCTCTCGCCGCTTGTTTACCTTGCGCCGCCAAGACAAAGAGGAGAACCGTGGGGAAGTCGGTCGCCACCCATTCCCTCACTACCTCCTCGTTCTCATCCATCCCCCTCCTTTCTCCTAGATCATGCGGCAACGGCAAGGTCCACGACATTGGGCCACCTCCGATGTGGGACAGCGTAAGTTCGGGCTCCATTTGCATCGCCTCCTCAATGGTCACCGGCCAGCAGCCCCGCTCGTGGCACGTCCATTTGCCTGAGGTATCTCCACCTCGCCAATGCCTCCTCGTAGTCGCTTTGCCTATTTCTCGTCGCGGCATCCCCGCCGGCATGGTACATGCACCTTCAAGGCCGCTGTATGGCTCAACCCGCAGTAGTCTAGATGCTTACTCCCCCCGTCGCCAGCTTGTTTGATTACTTGCTAACAACTTAAGCTAATTCACCAATGGATTTTGAACTCACTTTATTAACTTGTTTTAGGCTAACTCACCTTTGTTAACGGCTCCACACTGATATGCAATTTCCTCGTCCATACCTATCATCCTCATACTTTTGCTAACTTCATGAATCTGCTTAATTGCCAACTCAATCTATAATACCTAAAGGACACCGGTACGTGAGCCCTGGCAACTCATTGCTACAGTTTGCCAAGCAGTACACCGCTTTGCAACAAAAAATACTGGGATCCGAGCTACAGCAAGAAGCAAACACCGCGCTCAAGCAGCCAAAATTGCTAACGTATTTACCAATGGAGAGGCAGATGAGCAAGATATACACCAACACGATTTTTAACAAGTAAGTCAGTTGTGTTACAATCTTATTTGCACAAATCATGAAGGTACCAGGTGCCATGTAGAATGCAATGCAGTTGAAATGCTTATTTGAAAATGATGATTGTGTTGAAAAGTAGCCATTAGGTACAGAGTAAACATGATATGTAGTTGCCGTGCTTAATGAACTACAGTTTGCCATGCTTAATGAACTGCAGTTTGCCACGTTTGCTCAACTGCAGTTACCATGTTTGCTTAACTGCAGTTGCCATGTTTGATGAACTGCAGTTGCCATGTTTAATGAACTGCAGTTGCCATATTTAATGAAATGTAAATTCCACTGGCCATGATGGTATGGAATGCAAATGCCAAATTGAAGTTGTTATGTAGTTGCCATGTTTAAATGAACTGCAGTTGCTATGTTTAATGAACTGCAGTTGCCATGTTTACTCAACTGCAGTTGCCATGTTTAATGAACTGCAGTTGCCATGTTTAATGAAATGTAAATTCCACTGGCCATGATGGTATGGAATGCAAATGCCAAATTGAACTTGTTATGTAGTTGCCATGTTTAAATGAACTGCAGTTGCCATGTTTAATGAACTGCAGTTTCCATGTTTACTCAACTGCAGTTGCCATGTTTAATGAACTGTAGTTGCCATGTTTGAACGAATTGTAATTCCATTGGCCACAACAAACAAAAGGTGCTACAAAAAAACTTCGCACAAGAGTTTAACAAAAACCACACAAAACTTGCAGATTCCAGGAAGAAATAAAGCGTGCAAGCATGTACACGGCTTTCCAGGTGGACGAACATACGTTCAAGGTGTGTTCTATCATGGGCATGTCGGATTCAGAACCTGAAGACCTAGACAAGGGAAGGAACTACTTTGTGAAGGCATCGATAAGCGAAGGCGAATACTACTGCCAATGCTGCAAATTCGAACAGGACGGGATTGTGTGTTGTCACATTCTAAAAGTAATGGACTTGAACGCGGTGACACGAATGCCCCGCCATTTCATAAGGCGGCGATGGACTTGGGACGCTGACGACGCATTGGCGCCGCAAACATCAAACGCAGTTTTGGCCGTGCATGACGAGAGACCAGAGTCAACCATGGAAGCCGTGAGGCACGTTGTGTTGACAAAGAACTATGCTGAACTAATTGATGAAGCGTGCAAGAGTGATGAGACAGCAAGGGTCGCAGAAAAACACAAGAAGGCCCTCAAAAGAGAGGTTGATGAGATCAAGAAGAGGAAAGCTGAGGAAGCCTTACACAGGTTCCCCCGCACATCAAGTGTGCCTTCGTCCACAGGGCCATCATCTGAAAACTCGGAGGTAGGATCTGGAACAGCAAGCACACAAACACAGGTTAGGAACCCGCCCCGTTCCATCACAAAAGGGCGTCCAAAAGAGATAAGATACAAGTCAGGATTGGAGATTCAAGCAAAACACAAGAAACCAAAGAAAGGGACGGGCAATCCGTAAACAACATTGGAGCACTTTGACTTGGTCCATGGTGACATTTTTTGTAATCTAGATGTTCTAAATTTTGTAAAAACTGGAGAATGACTCTTCAGGTGCATCAGAATCTGAAGTAAAAAGTCCATGAAGGAATAGCTGCAGTTGCCACGTGTAAGGCACTGAATTTGCCATGTTACTTGAACTGAATCTGCCATGCAATTTCTGCTGAATCTGCCATACCATTTCTACTGAATCTGCCATGCCATTTCTACTGAATTTGCCATGTTATTTTTACTGAATTTGCCATGTTATTTTTTACTGAATCTGCCATGGTAGTTGTACTGAACATGCCATGTTAGTTGTACTAAATCTTCACCGTGTAGATTTCCATGTTCAGTCAGTGCATTTTAGTCACACATATTGTATTGTGGTGCAAACTATGGGAAACAAGCTGAAACGGTCTCGTGCAGCAACCGCACAGGTTACTGCTCCGTGATCAAACTACCATGCTAGCCGGTACAGTTAGCAGTGCAAAAAACCCAAAAAGCCAAACAAGAAAGAACGATAACTTTCACTAACCATGACTGATCAACTACATTTGCCATGTTTTCAGACATCGAGGACGCATCCAAAACACCATGCCGGTACTACCAACCCACAAGCACATAATAATACTGAAAACACATAAACGTATCTGCTGTCAAACCTAAGTAGGTTCACATCCACACATATATTACAAACTATTCAAATGTCACTCACACGCCACCACTGTATACTAGGCTACGGGGAGATGCAGTCATAGCATATTACACGGACATAGTTTTGAAAAAACAAGGTAATACCTTACATTCCTCGGCAACAGAATGTAAGGTAGGCGTTCGGTCAGGAGCACCACGTGATCACTTGTACTTCTTGGCGGCTTTCTTCACAGCTTCCTCTATGAAGTCATGTGCGTTGGACCGCATGTTGAAATCTTCATTCATCAACCAGTTCCATGTGTAAATTTTGCGGAGCTCGACGACCATTGCAGCTGTGACGACAGGAACCCGTCGACCTTCCCACTTTGCAAGGTATTCCAACGTGTGGAAGCCGCAATCGTGCCTAAACAAGAAAAGAGTCAAGTTAACTCACAAGAACATATAGAAAAAATCATAAACTTCAATTCAGAGGTGACAAAAAGAGAGGGTGAGCATTGGTTTGGAGGACATATGAAGAAAAGATGGGAAAATACCGGTTTCCTTGCTTCGTAGTCACCACGTACTCAATTGGAAAATGTCTGATCTGGACCTTTGAGTTTTCATAGTGACGGTTCCATGTCTCTTTGAGGTTGTTGATGAAGTATTCAGCATGCGTAGTAAGGTTTGCATCAGCTTCTGAACGCATTGAATCAAGCACCCCAAAACGTTGGTTCTTCAGGTCAAGGCAGATCGCATAGTGGTGACCACACTTGTCGTGTGGGTCGTGTGGTGCAAGCTCCTGGAACATGGGGAACAAGACCTGCAAACAAAAATGAAGGAAAGAAAAGAAGCAGAGCTCACATTAAGAACAGAAATGATGTAGTTGGGAAAATGACATGTAAAGATATCACTAGTTACACTAACAGGCACATGAGTGACTACGAAAGCATCAAGGCTCCAAGAAAAGTGGACCAACGTATAATGTTTAGTTGTAGTGGGTAATTAAAAGAAGTTGCCGTCCATGTATGAACAAAGTTGCCATGTATTTTAGTTTGAAGTTGCCACATAGGTTGTATTAGGAAAGCAAATCAGAAGTCATTTTACATGGCAGCTGTTGCCACATGAAACAGCTGTCACAAAACAGGGTGTAGCCCACATCTGAAGCATAGCTACTGGCAAAAAAATAACATGGGAGGAAAAAAATGTGCAAAAAAGGAAGGAGTACTCACACATTTCTTCATTGTGAGCTTGAAATCACCATGCGCAGCAAAATGCTTCCTCAGGATTTTGTGGTGGAAGTCACCATCCCATATTTTGCACGTCACAGTGTACTGCATGATTGTTTTGTCGGGAGACATATCCATATGCCTGTTGATGAAGTCAATCCCACATGCAACTACATTCTTCGACATTTTACCGAGTGGCCTCATAGACTCGGCAAGATCACCCAGGTCAACGTACGTCGCATCACATTGTCTGATCTTGGTTCTGTCCAAACATGAGCTGTATGAAAATGATATAACATGAAAGAATCATGTCTACCAAGTGAAAAAAAGAAATAAAACGTAAACGGAGCATATCTATAAATATCAAAAGGATGAATAGTAAAAAGAGCAAAGCAAATGAGAGGTTTATGTGGGTGTGGTCATTACGCTTTCAAATCCTTCATGTGATTGCTGTTGGACCTCGCATTTCCAAAGCGCTTGACAATTTCGTATAGCTGGTTCTGATCCTTTGTGGCCTTGACTTCCGGCTCATAATCATTCGCGGGTGGCGCGTGAACCACCCTACGCTGCCTCACAGAACCAGGGGTGGCACTTCTAATGGTATCCTCAGATACGGACTCAGCAGGCACGTTGGAACTTGATTGGCCCTGACCTCGTGAGGACCTCCTCTGCAATGTTGCCTCCTCAATCTTGCAGTAAGCTTCATCAAGTGACGGCATAATCTCCTCAGGGGTGGCTACACGGATCAAAAAAGTGGGTTAGGAATCCTTGGAAAACAAAACAAATCTAGTTTGAAATGAAGGTTGCAGAAATATGAGATGTAGGCACAGAAAGTAGGGAGTTGCCATGTGCAGGGAACTCCAGTTGCCATGTGCAATGCATTGTAGTTCCCATGTGACAACAACTACAGTTGCCATGTGCTTGCAGAATGGAAAAATGGAGTATGGCAACAGAAAAATGTAGGTGACAGCGTGCAAGCAAATCCAGTTGCCATGTCCATCAGATAACATTTGCCATCACAGGTGAGAACCCAAAAAATTCTTGGAACAAAAGTCAGACTAAAAAGATGTATACACGAATATGATAAACGCATAAAGAAATGTACCTTGCACAACCGGCTCTGCGAACTTCACAGCCTTCTTGCCCTCGACCATTGGCTGCGCCATCATTGGGGCCATGCCTGCCGAGAAAGCAAAGGCAACTGGTGGAGGATCTTGCACCACTGGTTCATCTTGACTGCGATTAATGCCAAGGCTACAGCTCGGTGGGGTGAAGGCCATTGGGTGCCTCTCCTGCCTACTGGTTGGACCGTGAACAGCTTGCTGGGCAGAATCCAAGGGTGAAAGATCAACAAACATTTCTGCATCGGCTGCTGCAGAGTCATCAGGCTTATTCGTAGGACGGGGCGTGCTGTCAGCGGTATCAGTCGCAGCTTTCTTGACAATCTTCTTGTTTGGGCTGTAGGGGACACCGATGTTGACTAGGAGCTTAGAAGTGCGTAGATTTAAGCTGGGGTTATCCACTGCGGGTAAAGACGCAGTCTGCTCCGCACATTCACCTCCGTCAGTCGTTCCCGGCTTGCCACCTGGGTCGGTTGTACTCCGGTCTTCCGTTCTCTCCATAACATTGCTTCTGGCAGGTGGTGGGAATAGTGTGGATGCAGGCACATAACCAGAGTCATCTCTGCTGCTCCTAGATACAGCAGGCGCATTGGGTGTGTCTGCAGATTGCTTGCGGGGGCTACGACGCCTAGGTGGAAGACCAGCTCGCGTAACGGTCACCTTGGCAACCTCTGGAGCACCAGAAGCTGGAGCTGTTGTGCCAAGAGTCTCACCTATGGATGGAATATCATTATGAACTGTCGCCTCAGCCCCTTCTTTCATGGATGAAGAAGTGCCACCACCCACGTGCTTGGAATCCATGTTAGATGAGCGGGAATCTTCCTTGCTTAGGTTGATCTCGGGGGCGTCCACTTCAACACTTGCTGATCGGGTCGCATG
Organism: Aegilops tauschii subsp. strangulata; assembly: GCF_002575655.3. Classification (NCBI taxonomy): domain Eukaryota; kingdom Viridiplantae; phylum Streptophyta; class Magnoliopsida; order Poales; family Poaceae; genus Aegilops; species Aegilops tauschii. The sequence goes on from NC_053039.3 coordinate 177,096,959, forward strand.
GCTCACAGCAGCATCCTTCATTGCTAGCAGAGTGGGCAATATTTCAGCAGTCCTGGTAGATACCGACTCGTCACTCCCAGATGTACGGATGCCTGCTGTCGTAGCCTGCACATCCGCAACCGAGGGAGATGTTCGGCCGCTTGCATCAGAGCTAGTGGGAACAGTGGACGGTGCAGCAGCAGGTTTGTGCACTGGCGCCTCATGAACGTCTGAGTTGCCACCTGTCAATAGCTTTGAGTGTATGCGTTCGAGTGGGTCTCTGGGTTCTACTTCGTCACGCGTGTGGTAGTCTTCTTCACCCTGAGAAAAAAACACACGAACATTGTTAGATGAACAGACGATAGTTGCCATGTAGGTGGAATAAGAGTTGCCATGTGGACCAGTTAGCAGTTGCCATGCATAACAAGCAGCAGTTGCCATGGTAGACATCTTAAAAAATGTAAGAAATGTGTGATGTGCTAGGACTGCCATTTCAAAACTAGGTGTGGATGAGTGCACAAACAGATGGAAAAGCTGGTAGTTGCCATGTAGGTGGAATAAGAGTTGCCATTTTGCCTGGTTAGCAGTTGCCATGCAAAACAAGCAGGAGTTGCCATGTAGTAAGAAGAAATAGAGCATGGGAGAAACAGTAGTTGCGATGTGGGACTGATGGCAGTAGCCCATGTGGCAAGCTGAACAGTTGCATTGAAAGGCAAACATATAGCAATATGGCAATGAAGAAAGAACATGGATAACCTACTTCTTGACTGTCTTCCTCAAATATGGCAACACGACAGGATCACCGGTGTTGGACATCGACGTACGAGGAGATGACCTAGTGGAATGCGTGTCACCAGCAATAGGGGCACCCTTGTTCAATCGAGCAGAAACACGGGTTGGCGTTGGTGCTTGTTTCTTCATAACTGCTCGTCCACCAGCTATCGCCTCGCTGCACATATAAGAAAGAGGCAAAAAAAGGTGCCAAGTGTCAGACACGAAAATCGTTGCCACGCTTAGCAAAAACAAATGGAAAAGGGGGCCAGTCTATTCAAAAGGATGGACAAAACAAAACACTAAAATAGAAGTCAAACCTCCTCCTAGCAGCTAAGGCATCGGTCCTAGGTCTCTTGACAGGAGAGCCCTGCCCAACCTCCTCTGGATCCCTCCCCCTCTTTGAGGGCGACACCCCCTTGCCTCTCGCAGCTGTCTGTTCTTTGACTTTCTCCGGTGAGGGGACATCTAGTACACCCTTGCCCTTCTTACCACCTGCACGAACGTCGACATGTTCATCATCGTCGGTGTCATGTTGCACGTTCTCCATGTCATCGTCGTCATCCTTGTCGAGAGCAGCATCTCCATCTAGTTCATCTTGTGTGTCGGGAAGCTCCTGCGAGCTGTTGTAGTCGTACCGACCACGGCAACCAGTTGGCCGATGTGTCCGTTCTGCAACGAGTGGAGTGAAATGCCTCGCAATCGCGTCGCTGTCAGAGCCATTAAGGGACGTCCAACCCTCAACCAACTTCCCGAGCAAGCTGGTCATTCCGGATGCAAACTGCCCAATTAGATGCTCAACAGGTGCCCTCGCCTGTGCGCGAAACAAGCAGCAGTAGCCAACCGTATTAAAGTCGCGTGCACAAGATCAAAATAAACCAAATACAACCATAGATATATATCCTTGATTACCTCAACAGGACAAGACGGAGCTGAGTGCACGTCCATCCACTTTCCAAAGTTGTGAGGCCCACCAAACACGCTGTAGTCTATAGCATGCTTGGCCATCAGCTGGAAAAAACCAAAAAAAACAGCTAGCATGTAAAGATAGAAAACAATGAACACTAACTAACAGTTCATGTATTGCAACAAAAAAGAGGTGTAGGATAGAAGTTTCAAAATGAATGGCAAAGTTGCCATGTGGCGTAAGACATGGATACCATGCGCAGACAACCATGGCTAACAAGGTAGCCATCTCTTGTTGGCCACGGACGGTTGCCGTATGGGGATTTTTTCATATGTTATGCAGCGTCAAAAATGAAAGAATGCCGTGCAAAGAAAGAAGCCAGAACTAACCTGCAGTTTCCCCTATTTCGTACCAGTTATCTTGTCCGCGGCAAGCACCGCCTTGACAGCATCGTAAGTCCACGTAGAAACAGCAAACTTGTGTGGAGGCGGCGGACCTCCTATCCCAGTAAAGTCCACAGTAGACAGATCAAGACGATCGACGTACATGAGCTGATGTACAACAATTTAAAAAGAAAAAATATGAGTTGCCATCATGGTATTTTGCAAAAAAGAAGCTAACGCATGATCCGTCAATCATCAAGTTGGAGGGCATGAAGAAGGAAAGAGTTGCCATGTATTTCTGTTAGTTGCCATGTATTTCTGCTAGTTGCCATCTAGTTATGTTGGCAGTTGCCATCTTGTTATGGTGGCAGTTGCCACAATGTCACCATCATGGTTGCCATGCATGCTCAAGGAGCTAAGAGTGTTTGCAAAAAGAGTAGTACAAAAATACCATTAAATGGAGCCGACAACCCTTCTGGTACATCTTGTTTGAGAATGCATCATGCAGGAAGTCCGCAATGAACTTACACCAATTCATGTTCTTCACTTCTTTCAGTTTTGCCTACACGACACAAATTTCAGGACAAGAATTTGCTGCATCAGAAATCAAAATGGGAAAACATCAAAAAACTGGCAGTGACTAACTTACAGATGACATAGGAGTCAAAAGATTGAAGGAAAAATGAAGGAGTAGAGATACAACATTCACCAGGATGGGGAAGCATTTGTTGCTTGGGCGAAGAGATGTGGTCGGCGCAAAAATAGCTGAGATCAGGTACATGAGTAGCTTCATCTTGAAAACCTCGCCAGGGGTTGTCATGCCCTCAAGTGAATTTGCCAGCACGGTCGTGTTCGGCATGGATGTCAACCCAGGAAACAAACGGGCAAACAACGTTTCCTCAATCGTATTATTGACCTCATACGGGACTTTGATCTCTCCGCGGGGCACACCCAACGTGTAGAACACGGATTCCTCGTCTAACGACAGTCTTCCACGTCCCGGAATCACAAATTCCCTGGAGGCGGGCTCGTAAATCTCACCGAGCCAGTCGCATACAGGATTCACTAGATTCTTGCACCGAACATCCATCAGAGCCTGCATCCCCAACTCAGCAGCAGCTCCCTTCTGGTCGTCGGTGAATCCCTCGGTCAATATAGTCAGGCGTTCCTGTGAAGCCCTATTGCGATTACGTTTCTTCTTCTGCAAAACAGAGAAATGATCATTTGTTGCCATGTTTCACTATCATGAAGGTTTAGACCCTATCAGACGATTGCAAACTCCACATGACATTCAAAACATATGGGGGGAGTGGGCTGGGGGGTGGACAGTTACCTCATCGCCGTCTGTTGTCTGTCTAGTTGCGCGATTCTGCCGCGGTAACTCCATGAAATCATCATCATCGTCTTGATGATCACCGCGAGCCATTCTGCTGATGTAAGAACAAAGCAAAAATGTCACGGTGAAAATGAAAGTATGAAGTAAGCAGTTGCCACCCAACAGAATGTACTTGCCACAAAGGCTCAATTGAAAAGTGGCAAAACGTACTAGGTTGCCATATATTGTGGTAACATATAATGTGGCAACATATAATGTGGTAACTCACACTCTGTCCTCATTCAAAAAATGAGTTGCCACATATTCAAAGGCGAATGTACTAGGTTGAAATTGCCATGTTAAAAATGCAAGACAATTCAAAAGGCGTTGAAAACATCTACTCAACAACATGTAATGTGGCAACTCACAAACTGACCTCATATTAAAAAATGAGTTGCCATGTAGTACGGCCAAAAATATGTTCAGATATCACAAGTCAGTATGGGCAAACACAAAAAGTGAGTATATTGTACAGAGAATTTGCCACATTATCCTGCCTATATCATGGCAATAACCTTAGTGTGGTAACAGAAATACTTGCCACATATAATCATACTGTGCAGCAACTGACACATTTGATCAGGAAATTAGTTGCCATCCAGTGCACATAGTTGCTGAAACTGCCATGACTACCTATTTACTACACTTTATCAGGCCTACAGCATGGCAACAGCCATATTGTGTGCACACAAAAAGTTGCCGCATGAAAAACATATTTGTGGCAACTGACACAATTGATCAGGGAATTAGTTGCCATCCAGTGCAGATAGTTACTGAAACTATCATGTCTACCTTCTTACTGCACTTTGAAAAACAACTACCTCGATCTAGGGTTCATTAGCAACTATCATAACCTGAAATTCGTCAACAAAAAACTTCCCGCACTGCTCGCAAAATAGCACTTCAAGACAATACGTAACTATGAACACCCAGACCCCCTACGATTGTCCAACGATAAATGCGGCAACTAAACACATTGGATTCATTAAAAATCTACAGTTCATAAGGCAATTTAACAAAATGTTGAAGTTGCCATGTTAACGCAAAAGAAACTAGAAACAAAAAGGGACACATACTACAATGCACAAACATATAATGTGGCAACTGACACCCTGTCCTGATATAAAAATGAGTTGCCATATCTTCACAGGCAAGTGTGGTAGGTTCAAATTGCCATGTTAAAAGTGCAGGACAACTCAAAAAGTGAATTAAAACATCCACCACACAGCATGTAAATCTGGCAAACACACACCCTGACCTCATATTAAAAACGAGTTGCCATGTATGTTCATATATCACAAGTCAGAAGGCAAAACGCAAATTCAGTTTACAATACAGTGAATTTACCCCATTATGCTGCCCACAGCATGGCAACAGCCATTGTGTGTTCACAAAATTAGTTGCCACATGGCAAGCATGTTTGTGGTAACTCACACGGTTGATCACGAAATTAGTTGCCTTCCAGTGCATACAGTTCCTGGAACTACTATGGCTGCCTTTGTAATTCACTTTGAAACACAACTACCTAGATCTAGGGTTCAATCCCAACTATCAAACCCTGAAATTAACCAACAAAAAACTTCCTGCACCAATGGCAACAACATTTCAGGGCAATGCATGACTAACAACTACAAAAACGCCGGCTCAAATCGAACCGCAACACCCGGATGTGGTTGCGGACATGGCGAGCCACACCGGCATCACTGCCACCGCGACGGCGATGAACCTGCGCAATGCCATCCTAAACGGCAAACACGGGACTCCGCCGCCGACGGGAACGCCGGAGCACCGCGATTACGCCGTAATCACTATGAATCTCGAGCGGAGAAATCCACCGCAGAGGGGAGAGGGGAAAATGGAGGGAGGAATGTCAGTGCGGGGAGGAGCATTACCTTCAAGCTGCGGGCACTCCGGCGTAGACTCTCTGGTCCGGCGAGCCTCACCAACGGCCGCGAATGCCGTCGACTCTTCCGCCTCCACCGCCTCCTCCTCCTATCGGCTTCTCCTCCAATGGAATGAACTACTGCGGATGGTGGGTTGGGTGAGTAGAGAAGTGGGGGGAGTAAATGGAACCGCACACGATGGGGGTGTGAAGTATGTCGTGCTAGACGGCAACCGCATTCGGGCGACGCGTGCGGGCACAACCGCAGTCCCACCGCACGCCCCCCGAGTGGCAACCGTTGACCGCGGAGAGGAAACCGGCATGCGGGCAACCCCTCTTACACACCACACAATCGACTTGTCCTACGTGGCACACGAAATTAGCCAGATCGTGTCAAGATTCGTGCAGTAGCTACTGGACGGCAACGGATGCGTGTGTGCGAGTTGGCTAACGCCCACACGTGTTGGCGTTAGACTTTTCGTACCTAAATAGTTCAACCTCACTATTCTATTTCTCTTAACATGCACACTATCCACATCAACAAGGAGCCACATCAGCCACCTCATGCAGTCACCGAATGGGCCTTGTCAGCATTTTTTTTCTGGCCTGTGTTTCCCTTGCTACCATGCCATCGCATTGACTCACTATCATGAAACGGACTGCATCTTTTCTTCTCAGCGCCAGCGTTTTTTCTCCGCCACAATGCCTCTTCTCCTTCCTGGCTTCTCCACTGAAGCTCCTCGCCCTCTTTATCTTCTCCGATCCCTATTAAATCACGTCAGTGGAAAGGATGCATCGGCACCTTTGCCTCCTCCTCTACCGGTCTACCATCCCCATCTTCACGCCCAACTCGTTGTGCACCACTTGACCTGTGTCACTCGATTCATCTTCTTCTCCTCAACTGCAGGGCTCTGCAGCCCTCTCTCCCCCGCACTACCATCACCTCCACCTAATGCACCAGCGCATGTCGCATATAGCACTAGCAGCAGCCGGCAGAAGCATTGGCTTGGTCACATTCGCCGGACTTACTCTCCTTCATCGGCTATGGGACATGGGCCGAGCAGAGGTTCCGATCCATTGCCGCCCACCAGATTGTCGAGGAGCTCAAGTGAATCAGGCTACGTGCACGCCGTTTTCTCTCCTCCAGGCCCTCCTCGCGTAGGCGGCATCGGATGCGCAGGACGCAGCCATCCCTGTCGCGACCCCGATCTGTACGAGAATTTCGAGTTCCCGCGGGAAGGAGAAGCTCACCGGGATAGTGGTCTACCACGAGCGCCGCGTGTTTCTCTGCTGCAAGGGCCTTGACAAGTGCCGAGTCTGGCCGGCTCCTTGCTGCCGCCATCAAAGCCCCCAAGCCTGTCCTGAAGAAAGCGTGAGCATCTCTTCTCCTTCTCCCTCTCCCTCAATTTGCTTTTTGATTCGCTTGATTTGGTGTTCTGATGTGGTAGCTGTATGCTTCTGCTATGGTAGTGTTATTTGGTTATGTGTCTAGGATGTTTAAATTTCACATGATTAGGATATTATATGTTTCATTACATCTACATATGGAGGAACTGAGCTCTGCATCGGAGCTTTGCCTTCTGACAGTACGTACGTCATCTTGCTCTAGCACATCGGCTTAATGTACTGATGCCACCGGTGGCGACCTTGGGTTCTGATTGAGGCGTCAGCCAAGGACCAGGGAATGCCAGTTCCTAAGTTTGGTAAAGTAAGTTCTGTTCAATTTAGTTTTTCATCATGCTCGACCTTTTGGGCTGAAGTCGTAGGCAGCAATACCCAACAAAGATGGTCGCCTTTTATACCCCTGAAATTCGGTAAGTTTTTACAGGTTTCCTGTCGGCTGCTTATATTCAGAGCAAGTAACCACACGATCTTCCATCGGCAACTGCACACCATTATGTTTTAGGAGGATATTTAATCTGCTTCTTTCACATTCAGTATTCTACAGACAACTACTGGTGCAATGAGGTTCAACCATGTTTTTTGCCACCGTATGTCTTGATGGTACTGGCATGGACACTAAATGTGCAACTCACATCTAATAATTAGTATTTCATAGTTCATAGCGCTGAATAGAATATTGTGGATATTACATCTATGTATCTTATCACTTGCTCTCTTTTTTTGCCAGCCTGTATCAGACTGGTTATTGCCATTTCAATATACTTTGCGGCTTAATTTTTTCATCATGCTATAAGAAGCTTCAGTTGGATGTTTTTGAGCTAGGAGTTCCAAATATTTTTTTTGCAGCTGCTATGGAAACAAGTCCCCCATCAGTTGATCTCAGCTTAGGTACAGTTGATCTTTTTCTTTCTCAATGCTATTTTACTTCATGCTTCGCATTTTGCTCCATGCTTCAGTTAGGTGAATGAATAATGTCGTGAGTGATCTTCGTTCGGATGATTGAGCTAAGGAATATTATGGAGATGGAACCTTTTATCGGGTTATTTGAGCTTGCGTTCACATCCTTTTGTGGTTCAAGGCTTGAAACTGTTATTTTCTGTTGGGTTTGCATGAGCTAAGATAATAAGATACAGAGAAGTCTTTCATCCCTGATTTGAGTTATCATATATTAGTATCACAAAATTCCTCACATATAGGTTCTTTTCTAATCAATGTGGCATCAGTTCTATGTTGAAGGACATTACAAGATTTAGGCAAGGAGTCATCTCTGATGGTCGACATGCTATTGCTAAAGGGTTCGCTTCATCACTTGGCTTCCATTTGTCACGATTTTTGCCGCCTTCTTCCCTCTTCATTTATATCAGAACTTGGTGTGAGTAATCATTTATTCATGTGGATTTCAGTCTTCAAGTGTGATTTGGGCCAAGATCGACATAAAGATGCGTCCCTGTGTAGGTAGTTAAGAATACGAGACTCACTTGAATGAATGTCGTGGTGTTCTCATGGGGGGGGGGGGGGGTGAGTCGACAGATGCCACAAGGGCTTTGTGTGAGGGTAAGACTGCTGCTGATAGGACCGGGAGCGGATATGCGAGTAGCACGCGCTAGTTTACCCAGGTTCGGGGCTCTCCGGAGAGATAACACCCCTACTCCTGCATGTCTGTGCATATATATCTGGGGTGTACATCGGGCAGTACAAAGCGCTCCTAGAGCTGTATCTGGGGGCAGTGCCATGGGCATCTGCCTCCATATATGTGTGCACAAGGCACGCTTTAGTGGCCGGCCATGAGCATGGCCGTATGTGTGCTTGGGCATGCTTGCCCGTGGGAATGGATGGATGGATGGCTAGCTAGCTCTCTTGCTAGCTTGCTTGTTGTGTGGCGTGTGAGTCCATCCATGGATGGATGGATGTGTGTCTCCTTTTATAGGAGAGGGTAGCTTTGTATCTAAGCTAAGTGGAGGTATGGGAGCAAGGCATGGTGCATGTCATGCTTGTCCCTTAGGTCACTTCATGAATAGTGCCAGGGGACAAGTGACACTATACATGACGGTGTTGCGGTACGGTTGTCTTGTTCGTGGTATGGCCGTCTCGTCGGGGTCTTGTCGATGCCGGGTCGGACTGCAGTCGGCAGCCGGCTAGTCGGCGCAGTCGGTCAGCTGGCAGCCGGCCAGGTGGAGCAGTCGGACGGGGAGCAGGCAGAAGCGGCCGGGCAGTCGGACTGAGGGGCTTTGCTAGCCCCGATGTCTTGAAATATTGTCTTGCTGTCTTCGGGATACCCATGTCCAATTACTCCGACAATGAAGTAGAATACGTTCCAAACTATCTCCTGGTGATTCCAATTGCCACATATCATTCCATGCTTTGGTTTGATTACCATTGTTTCATTGTAATAATAGCTACTTTTGTCAATTGTCCAAGTATTCTTTTTTGTGACATCTTACAGTGCTAACATTTTATTAATATTTATATAATGAAAAACACTTGATAAACAAGGGATCATGAATGCAAATCTAAAATGTAAGGCTAATATATGCTCTCTTTCATGATGCCAGATTGCTTATATAGAGTATTTCAGATTATTATGTCCGCAGCAACACGTCGTATTGTAAAACTATACAATAATCAAACACAATAAATCATATGTATTTTTAATTTTAGTTGTCATATTATTATTTCAAATATTCATGTTGCATATGATTAAATCTCATTGAAATATATTGCAAAACATTCCTGCTACAACGTGCGGGGTATCATCTAGTTACTACTAATAGGCATCCCTTGTGGCAGTACTGTCCTCTACTCAAGTAGCAACTTATTAGTACTGATTCCAAGCAAGCTTGCAGTTCACTAACCATTTTATGTGATGTAATCTGCTCTGTTCTCCTTCGCAGGGTAAATGAGGTGTCAGATCCATAATGCTAGCTTCATCAAAGGTCATCCAAATTTGGCTAGAGGAACCGCTCAGGATATTTTACAAATTACTATTGCAGTTCCACTCCGGTGAGTTGGTTGAATTCTTGTACTCTCAGGATACTCACCAGGTACTAATTAGTAGTAGTACTTCTCCACAAGTATATGTTGTAGTCTCCAGCTAGTGTGTCTGATTGATTTCTGCGGACCCGCCCCCAGGCTCTCGCATCGCCCCTCGTGGGCGACCGAAACCCTAGCGCCTCGAACCCTCCTCCCCCTCTCCCCCTCCCCGCCGCCGCCAGAGGACTCCGTCGGCCCTGCTGTGGGGCCTCCCATGAAGGTGGCGGCGAGGCTCTGCTGCCTTGCCTCGTCGCAGAGGGCTTCGGAAGATAGGGCGGCGGCCCCGGGTGGAGATGGCGGCGCGGATCTCGTCGGTGGATGGCGTCGCGGGAGCTGGCCGTTCCTTCCGGCCGTGTAGGCGGCGGAGGTCCTCCGTGGCTGCGGGATGCTCCGGTGGTTCCATCGGATCTGGATCATGGCTCCTCCCCTTGCTTCAGCTCGCTTGGCCAGATCTGGCTTTTGGGCGTGGGGTGGCAGGAGCTCTGGAACGGGGGAAATCCCTGGTCTACTTCGCGTTGACGTCGACGGCGTCGGCGCTGCTGCGCCGGTCCCCTCCTGAGGGCGCGTTGAGCTTCCAATCTCGTCACCTCTCTTCCCCCCCCCCCCCCCGCTCCCAGGTGAAAGACATGGCCTTTTGGGCCGGACGACGACGACGTTCCAACGGCGTGTTCTTCCTTGGAGGCGTCGTCCTAGGGATGGGCGGAGGTTGCGGCTGTGGTGTTTGGTGGATGGCGGCGGCGGTGGTGCGCTGCTTTCTAGGCTGCCAGTGATGTGGGAGGCGATTGGCTGGTCTGCAATCCTTCAGTGGTTCTTGTCTGGTACCACCGTGGGCTGTTGGCCGGTGTTCGGCGTCCTCGTGTAGTGGCATGGTATGGATGTAGGGGAGACGGCTTTCTCCTCTCCAACATTGGCCCCTTTGGGTCGACGATAGAGACGGGTTTCTCTCCATGCGGCTCAGCCTCTCCCGTTCACTTTCATCGGGGTCTCTGGTTGGCCTCTGCTCTGCCGTTCTTGCCGCGGTGGGCGCTTTGGCGGCTTGACTGTGGTTTCTTAGTGTAGGCAATGGCGTTTGCAGCTTTGCTATGTGTAGCTCCTGGTTTCAAGAGTGATTTTCCTGTGATATTTCCTTTGCTATGTGTAGCACCTTTGTATCCAGCCGGTTGATGGCTTCATTAATCTGAAGTCGGGCTCCATGCCTTTTGTCTAAAAACAATTGATTTCTGCGCGTCAAATCCTAGCTACGGACAAGGTGGATGCATATCTGATTAATTTTGCAATGGTAAATCTAAGTGTTGAAATATGTATTATTCTCCCAAGTATGCTACCCAACCCATGAGGGAATCCCCAGCTAATCTGGTTGATTTCTAAATATATACATGTCCAGTTTAGCATATTTTCAAGGTAGTAGCTTTGGATCACCATTCAGAGCTAACATGTTACGAACTGATTAGTTACTAGAGTAGCAACACTGCATTATACATGACAAAGGCACCATTGATACAATTGCAGATTATGGAGCATGAGATGTTATCTCCAGAGACAGCAAAAAAAGACCTTGTGACAAGATCACATAATAAATGACACAATATTGAGTGTGCAAGGACAAGGGAAGAGTCAATTTGATGAGGACATCAATACCATTGTTACACCCACAACCCCTACTACTATACATACTGGACCGATTTCTAGAGCTCGCGCACGCCAATTAAATTACCAGGTATTTTCGTTTCTTGGTAATGATTCTAATGTTCATGCTTCCTAAATTGGATACATTTGTTTTGCTTATAAATGAAGGACCTAGCTTGGACAAGGATGAACATTGGATCAAGGACAAGCATGCAGTTGATGGCATGCGCAAGGAAGACAAGAACAGAGTTTCAAGTGATGATTTCAGGACTTTAAAGCCATCATAATGAGTGCATGAAGCCTTGGACGAAATATACAAGATGCCACTTCATATTTTTTGTCCAGAGGCTATTCTAGGTGCTGCGTTATCTTATTTTTGGGCCAGACCCATGTAATTTCGAAATACTTCAATATAGGCTGTTTTTAGAGTCTGTATGTGTGGGGAAACAAGAGTTAGGGTTGGTTTCGGACCCCTCCTCCAAGGGCCACGAAATTCCCTCCTCTTCCTCCATATATACAACCCTTAGGGCATCGTTTAGACTTTGAGTTTTGTTTAGATTAAAGTTCTCCATAGCTGCGCGTACTTCGTTTGTGTTCAACGACCAGACAAAGGCGTCACAGAACCCCACCTTGATCAATAAAGCTTTCCTCTTATATTCGCAATATCCAGATTGCAATCTTAGTTTCTTGCTTGTTCTTCGTTTGCCTGCAGGAAACAGACCTTCGTGATTAGGTAGATCGTGCTCCGGCATGGTCAATAACCTCTTGGAGTTGGTTTAGCGATTGCTAAGGCGCGACATCCTCGCACGTTCTTAGTCGGATCGTCAAAGTCGACTTTCTTCAAAACGATAGCCACCATCTCATCGAAAGACGGGACACCTTTGCCTCTATCAAGTGGTATCAGATTTCCAGGTTGCTCGGTGAGATTTTATGGTTTTTCGTAGTTTAGATCGAGTCTATTCTTCATACCTACAGTCCACGAAAAAGCCACAATAAAATTAGGGTTAGTTCATCATATCTGAACCAGTCTGAGCCTTTGCATAGTCTTTTCAGTATTTTGCTTTGTTGAATTTGTTGTTGCATCGTCGTGTCAAGTTGCTGGTCTTAGAGTCTAGTCCCTTAGAGTTTCGAGTTCTGTTCACAAGTTGTCACGCTGCCGCCGCACCATCGTCATCGCTCCAGCCATATAAAACCACCACAACCATATTCCTTACCGCTGCCATATACATCAGCCTGTCCACCACCAATCCGAGTCCACATATACCACCAATCTGATTCCACATATGCATCCCCTTGTCCACCACCAATCCGAGTCCACATATACATTCGCCTGTCCACCACCAATCCGAGTTCACATATACATCCGCCTATCCACCACCAATCCGAGTCCACATATACATCTGTCTGTCCACTATCACTCCGAGTTCTTTCCATATTAGGTTTGTTTTCGAGATACCTTTGTTTTTCGATTCGTGTTTCCTTGCCTGAGTAGGTTTCGAAAAAAAATCGGTGACCAAAAATATTTTTCCCTATCCTATTTTTAGGATTTTCTGAGTGTTTTGAGCCACATGCCATCATAAAGATTTTTTGTCGCACTTTTTCGTCGTCGCTGCCCTGATTTCCGAAAAAAATAGTCAAAACAATTTGTGCCCATCCTGTGATTTTGAGTTGGGAAGAGTTTTGAGACACTCGCCATTATAGTGATTTTTTGCAAAAAAAAAAGAGGAGCGCAAAAAAAAGCAGAGCGAAAAAAAAATCCAGAGTGTGCTTTTCCCTTGTTTACATGCAGCGTCGTGATTTTGTTAGTGTTTTAGGCTCGCGTCTCTAGTACGGTCTAGCCTAGGACCAGCACAGTACCGTCGTTGAGTGTTTATTCAACTTCGCATCTCTGAATTGATTATTGCTGACCCTTTTTGCTACCATATTATAAGCCTTCCCAGCTCCACATACATCTACGTCGTGCGTTTGACTCTTCCTGGTAATCACTCTATCCAAGCTTTGAGGGTTTTGACTACACTGGTTGCCGATCACCACCTGCTGCTTGGTAAGAACTGGTAAGAATTTGAGATTTGCTTGATGGATTTGTGACGCCCCACCACCACCATTTTCTAGTAGTCTGTAGGATCATATTCTTGTGTGTTTCTATTGCTGCTAACCATGGCAGGATCACAAGTTGATGAGACTGACTGGGAGAAAATGACGAATAAGGAGTTGCATGATAAATTTCAGCAAATGATGACTGAACAGGTGCAAGATGTGCTAAACAATTTTGAAGAGGCCATGGATAAGATAACTGGCCTTGAGAAGACGTTCGAAACAAAGCTCGATAACAAATTTAATGAAGTGCTTGTGCGTCTTCCACCACCACCACCGGCTGCAACAACAACGACGACGACGACGACGACGACGACGACGACGAGGACGAGGACGACGAGGACGACGACGACAACGACGACGACGACGCGAAACTGCCCTCCGCCGAGCGAGCCGTGTCCCTCTTGAGCCTGGCAAAACTGTTGGTGCTGCTGTTGATACTTCTGTGGCTCCTGCTGCTTATGAGGAGGAGGATGATTATGCGAGAGATTATGAGGATGAGGTTGATCAAAATCAAAACTACGTGCAACCACCAAGTCATCCACATGCAAATAATCGCAATGGTAGGGCTGCATTCCCAGCTCAGGTACGAGATCATGACCATCTTCCTAAACTGAAATTGAATATTCCACCATTTGAGGGTAGATACGTTCTTGATATATATCTTACTTGGGAGTTAGAAACCGAACAACGTTTTACATGTTTAGAATATGTCGAGGAGAGACGTGTTGGTGCTGCACTTTGTGCTTTCACTAGTTTTGCTTGTGTGTGGTGGTCTGAACATCGTAGATTATATCCGAATAATATTCCAACTACTTGGGCTGCTTTGAAAACTGCTATGCGTACTCGTTGGGTTCCACCATATTATCAACGTGAATTACTTTAAAAATTGCAGCGTTTAAGACAAGGAAAAAATTCTGTAGAGGAATATTATTAGGAATTACAAACTGGCATGATTAGATGTGGTATTGTTGAGGATAATGAAGCTATGCTTGCACGTTTTATGGGTTGATTAAATAGAGAGAGTCAAACCATTCTAGAGTATAAGGGGTATAATAATATCACTCGTTTATTCCATCTTGCTTGTAGAGCTGAGCGTGAAGTGCAGGATCGACAGGCATTGGCACGAACTAACTTTTCTGCAGGTCGACCTTCATCATGGACACCGCGTGCATCTTCTACTTCCACACATTCTACTGCACCAACACCTCCATCAGCTGCCACCTCCAGTCGTGATACAAGAAAGCAGGCACCAGCACCACTATCTACCAAGAGCACACCCTCGGGCCTGTACAGAGCTCTTTTTCTTCCATAGCATCAATAGGGTACACAAGTGATATTATTTATCATCGTTATAAGGGAAGAGGTCATTGTGCGAAAGAATGCAAATCTCAACGTGTGATGATTGCTACTGAGGATGGTGGGTATGAGTTCACTAGTGACTACGACGAGGAGACTTTGACTCTTATTACACATGAAGAACACGGTGGAGATGATTCTGATCAGGAGATGCAATACATGGCTTCTGAAGACGCTGACAGGTATGAATGTTTAGTTGCTCAACGTGTTTTGAGTGTGCAGGTCACACAAGCTGAGCAAAATCGGAGGCATAATTTGTTCCATAGCAAGGGAGTTGTGAAGGAACGTTTTGTTCGCGTCATCATAGATGGAGGGAGCTGCAACAACTTGGCTAGCATGGAGATGGTGGAGAAGCTATCTCTCACCACAAGACCACATCCACATCCTTACTACATCCAATGGTTCAACAACAGCGGCAAGGTTAAGGTAACACGTACTGTTCATGTGCATTTTAGTATCTCTACATATGCTGATTATATTGATTGTGATGTGGTGCCTATGCAAGCATGTTCCTTATTACTTGGTAGACCATGGCAATTTGATAAAAAAATTGTACACCATGGTAGAAACAATCAGTATACTCTTGTTCATAAGGATAAAAATATTACTTTGCTTCCTATGAGTCCTGATTCCATTTTGAAAGATGATATTAATAGAGCTAATAAAGAAAAACATGAGAAAAATAAGACTGAAAATCAGATTGTGGCAAAAGAATTTGAGCGACAAATGAAACCTAATAATAAACCATCTAGTGTTGCTTCTAAAATTAAATTGAAAAGTGCATGTTTACTTGCCAATAAATCTGATATTGATGAGCTAGATTTTAGCAAATCTGTTTGCTATGCTTTTGTGTGCAAAGAGGCATTATTTTCATTCGAGGACGTGCCTTCCTCTTTGCCCCTTGCTATCACTAACATTTTGCAAGAGTTCGTTGACGTCTTTCCACAAGACGTGCCACCGGGATTACCACCTATTCGAGGGATTGAGCATCAAATTGACTTAATTCCCGGTGCATTGCTACCCAACCGTGCACCATACCGTACCAATTCAGAGGAGACGAAGGAGATTATGCGTCAAGTACAGGAGCTGCTCGACAAAGGTTATATACGCAAATCTCTTAGTCCTTGTGTTGTTCCTATTCTACTAGTGCCTAAAAAGGATGGTACGTCGCGTATGTGTGTTGATTGTAGAGGCATTAATAATATTACCATTCGTTATCTTCATCCTATTCCTAGGCTAGATGATATGCTTGATGAATTGAGTGGCTCTTCAATATTCTCCAAACTTGATTTGCGTAGTGGATACCATCAAATTCGTATGAAATTGGGAGATGAATGGAAAACAACATTTAAAACTAAGTTTGGTTTATATGAGTGGTTAGTCATGCCTTTTGGGTTAACTAATGCACCTAGTACTTTCATGAGACTAATGAACGAAGTTTTACATGCTTTCATTGGACGATTTGTGGTAGTCTATTTTGATGATATACTAATTTATAGAAAATCTTTGGAAGAACATTTGGAACATTTACGTGCTGTTTTTTTTTGCTATACGTGACGCACGGTTGTTTGGTAACCTTGGGAAATGCATGTTTTGCACCGACCGAGTATCTTTTCTTGGCTATGTTGTTACTTCACAGGGAATTGAAGTTGATAAAGCCAAGATTGAAACTATTGAGAGTTGGCCGCAAACGAAAACGATCACACAAGTGAGGAGTTTTCTTGGACTCGCTGGTTTCTCTAGGCATTTTGGGAGAGATTTTAGCACCATTGCTGCACCTCTCAATGAGCTTACAAAGAAGGATGTGCCTTTTGTTTGGGGTACCGCACAGGAAGAAGCCTTCACGGTATTGAAAGATAAGTTGACACATGCTCTTTTACTCCAACTTCCTGATTTTAGTAAGACTTTTGAGCTTGAATGTGATGCTAGTGGGATTGGATTAGGAGGTGTGTTATTACAAGATGGCAAACCTGTTGCATACTTTTCTGAAAAATTGAGTGGGCCTAGTCTGAACTATTCTACTTATGATAAAGAATTATATACTATTATGCCGACCTTAGAAACATGGCAACATTATTTACGGCCCAAAGAAATTGTTATACATTCTGATCATGAATATTTGAAAAACATTAAAAGTCAAGCAAAACTAAACCGTCGACATGCTAAATGGGTTGAATTCATTGACACTTTCCCTTATGTCATTAAACACAAGAAGGGTAAAGAAAATGTTATTGCTGATGCATTGTCTCGTCGTTATACTATGCTTTCACAACTTGACTTTAAAATATTTGGTTTGGAGACCATCAAAGATCAATATGTGCATGATGCTGAATTTAAAGATGTATTGCAGAACTGTAAGAAGGTAGAACATGGAACAAGTTCGTCGTTAACGATGGATTTGTGTTTCGTGCTAACAAGCTATGCATTCCAGCTAGCTCCGTTCGTCTTTTGTTGTTGTAGGAGGCGCATGGAGGAGGACTAATGGGACACTTTGGCATAAAGAAGACGGAGGATATACTTGCTACACATTTCTTTTGGCCAGAGATGAGACGGGATGTTGAGCGTTTTGTTGCTCGCTGCACTACATATCAAAAAGCTAAGTCACGACTCAATCCTCATGGTTTATATATGCCTTTGCCTGTACCTAGTGTTCCTTGGGAGGATATATCTATGGACTTTGTTTTAGGTTTACCTCGAACAAAGAAGGGGAGGGATAGCATATTTGTTGTCGTGGATAGGTTCTTGAAAATGGCACACTTTATACCATGTCATAAAAGCGATGATGCTGTTAATGTTGCTGATTTGTTCTTTTGTGAAATTATTCGCTTGCATGGTGTGCCAAATACTATTGTTTCAGATCATGATACTAAATTTCTTAGCCACTTTTGGAGATGTTTATGGGCTAAGTTGGGGACTAAACTGCTTTTTAGTACTACATGTCATCCCCAAACTGATGGACAAACTGAAGTAGTCAATAGAACATTGTCTACCATGCTTAGGTCTGTTTTGAAGAATAACAAGAAAATGTGGGAAGAATGCTCGCCTCATATTGAATTTTCTTATAATCGTTCATTGCATTCTACTACTAAGATGTGCCCTTTGGAAATTGTGTATGGTTTCCTACCTCGTGCACCTATTGATTTGTTACCTCTTCCATTTTCGGAGAAGGTTAATTCTGATGCTAAACAACATGCTGAATTGATTTGGAAAATGCATAAGTTAACTAAGGAAAACATTGAGCGTATGAATGCTAAATATAAACTAGCGAGAGATAAGGGTAGAAAACATGTTGTGTTTGCACCTGGAGATCTTGTTTGGTTACGTTTGCGTAAGGATAGATTTCCTGATTTGCGCAAATCAAGGCTAATGCCACGTGCTGATGGCCCTTTTAAGGTGTTAGAGAAAATAAATGTTAATGCATATAAACTTGAGGTGCCTGCAGATTTTGGGGTTAGTCCCACTTTTAACATTGCAGATTTGAAGCCTTATTTGGGTGAGGAAGATGAGCTTCCGTCAAGGACGACTTCATTTCAAGAAGGGGAGGATGATGAGGACATCAATACCATTGTTACACCCATAGCCCTTGCTACTATACATACTGGACCGATTACTAGAGCTCGCGCACGCCAATTAAATTACCAGGTACTTCTGTTTCTTGGTAATGATTCTAATGTTCATGAGAATATGATGCTGCCTAAATTGGATACCTTTGTTTTGCTTACAAATGAAGGGCCTAGCTTTGACAAGGATGAACATTGGAGCAAAAACAAGCATGGAGTTGATGGCATGCGCAAGGGACACAAGAACGGAGTTTCAAGTGATGATTTCAGGATTTTGAAGCCACCATAATGAGTGCATGAATCCTTGGACGAAATATACAACATGCCACTTCATAATTTTCGTCCAGAGGCTATTCTAGGTGCCGCGTCACCTTATTTTTGGGCCAGGCCCATGTAATTTCGAAATACTTCAATATTGGCTGTTTTTAGAGTCTGTATGTGTGGGGAAACAAGAGTTAGGGTTGGTTTTGGACCCCTCCTCCAAGGGCCACGAAATTCCCCCTTCTTCCTCCATATATACAGCCCTTAGGGCATCGTTTAGACTTTGGGTTTTGTTTAGATTAAAGGTCGCCATAGCTGCAACTTCGCGTACTTCATTTGTGTTCAACGACCAGACAAAGGCGTCACAGAACCCCACCTTGATCAATAAAGCTTTCCTCTTATATTTGCAATATCCAGATTGCAATCTTAGTTTCTTGCTTGTTCTTCGTTTGCCTGCAGGAAACAAACCTTCGTGGCCAGGTTGATCATGCTCCAGCGTGGTCAATAACCTCTCGGAGTTGGTTTAGTGATTGCTAAGGCGTGACGTCCTCGCATGTTCGTAGTCGGATCATCAAAGTCGACTTCCTCCAAAACGATAGCCACCATCTCATCGAAAGACAGGACACATTTACCTCTATCACAATTACAGCGAGAACTACAGAGATGGTAGAATTCATTGTAGAACTCAATCAACAATGATCACCTCATTTGCAACAATAATTAATTTGTTGTCTTGCCTATATATGTGTGTATTAGAGTTCAGACAAAACATAGACTGCCTTTTTGTCATGATGACCATATTCTTAACATATACATGTTGATAAATCTTTTGGTTTGTCTTTGGGGGGGCAAGCTATGGTCACCGAGGCAGAGTAATGCTTGCTTTTGAACAAATGGGTGTTCAAAAATTGGTGCCTGATTTGACAAGCAGATCCCTGATGGTAATGATCTTGGTGGTTTGTGTGAGGAAGATCATGGCTTCTTTTGTTCTGATTAGTTGATAAAGTGATATTTCGAACCACTAACTGTAATTATCATTTTCATTTGGATATGGTTATCTTATCAGCGTATGTAAAATGTCATCATGAACATTATGAAAAGTAGTGTTTTGTTAGGTAATATTTATATAAGCAACAGTAAAGGAGAACATGGTTAATTGTAAACTCAAAATTTTGTTGCAATGGTAGATATATTTTTGAAATTCATGCTTACTGATATGTTTACATCTTTGTTGCAGATTCTAGCCCTGTTATTTTGATGGGATGATATGCAGCTCACTTTCAAGAAGTTGGGATGGACAAATAAAGACCAAAGCAACCCTAGCTGGCTTCAAGATGCCATGAGAAAGGGCCTCCGACAAATGTAACTTTCAAGAGGAGAGCTATACAATTGTGTTTGAGAGTCTAGAGAAAACTCATTTGTTATTATATTTCTTAGTGTCTATTGATGCTGCATGTTGTATCAGGTTGATATATAGCTTGTGTTATTTTGGCTGATGGGGAATGTGAGCTATGAAACATGATGTGGAATTGGCATTGATATTTATAGAGTAATTATTTGTCATCTGATGTGAAAATTGAAGGAAATATGCCCTAGAGGCAATAATAGAGTATTATATATTTCCTTATATCATGATAAATGTTTATTATTCATGCTAGAATTGTATTAACCGGAAACATAATACATGTGTGAATACATAGACAAACAGAGTGTCACTAGTATGCCTCTACTTGACTAGCTCGTTAATCAAAGATGGTTATGTTTCCTAGCCATAGACATGAGTTGTCATTTGATTAACGGGATCACCTCATTAGGAGAATGACGTGATTGACATGACCCATTCCGTTAGCTTAGCACCCGATCGTTTAGTATGTTGTTATTGCTTTCTTCATGACTTATACATGTTCCTATGACTATGAGATTATGCAACTCCCGTTTACCGGAGGAACACTTTGTGTGCTACCAAACGTCACAGCGTAAATGGGTGATTATAAAGGTGCTCTACAGGTGTCTCCAAAGGTACTTGTTGGGTTGGCGTATTTCGAGATTAGGATTTGTCACTCCGATTGTCGGAGAAGTATCTCTGGGCCCACTCGGTAATGCACATCACTATAAGCCTTGCAAGCATTGTGACTAATGAGTTAGTTGTGGGATGATGTATTACGGAACGAGTAAAGAGACTTGCTGGTAACGAGATTGAACTAGGTATCGAGATACCGACGATCGAATCTCGGGAAAGTAACATACCGATGACAAAGGGAACAACGTATGTTGTTATGAGGTTTGACCGATAAAGATCTTCGTAGAATATGTGGGAACCAATATGAGCATCCAGGTTCCGCTATTGGTTATTGACCGGAGAGGTGTCTCGGTCATGTCTACATAGTTCTCGAACCCGAAGGGTCCGCACGCTTAACGTTACGATGACAGTTATATTATGAGTTTATATGTTTTGATGTACCGAAGGTTGTTCGGAGTCCCGGATGTGATCACGGACATGACGAGGAGTCTCGAAATGGTCAAGACATAAAGATTGATATATTGGACGACTATATTCGGACACCGGAAGTGTTCCGGAGAAGTTTCAGATTAAACCGGAGTGCCGGAGGGTTACCGGAACCCCCCGGGGAAGTATTGGGCCTTAGTGGGCCTTGAGGGGAGAGAGAGGGCAGCAGCCAGGAGGTGGTGCGCCCCCTCCCAGGAGGAATCCTAGTTGGACTAGGAGAGGGGGGCGCAGCCCCCTTTCCCTCTCCCTCTCCCTCTCTTTCCTCCCCCCCCCCTCTTTTCCTAGTTGGACTAGGAAAGGGGAGTCCTACTCCTACTAGGAGGAGGACTCCCCCCTCTCCTTGGCGCGCCTAGGGCAGCCGGCCTCCCCCTTGCTCCTTTATATACGGGGGCAGGGGGGCACCTCTAAACACACTTGATATACGATATTTTAGCCGTGTGCGGTGCCCCCCTCCACCATATTACACCTCGATAATACCGTTGCAGAGCTTAGGCGAAGCCCTGCATCGGTGGAACATCATCATCGTCACCACGCCGTCGTGCTGACGAAACTCTCCCTCAGCACTCGGCTGGATCGGAGTTCGAGGGACGTCATCGAGCTGAACGTGTGTAGAACTCGGAGGTGCCGTGCGTTCGGTACTTGATCGGTCGGATCGTGAAGACGTACGACTACATCAACCGCGTTGTGATAATGCTTCCGCTGTCGGTCTACGAGGGTACGTGGACAACACTCTCCCCTCTCGTTGCTATGCATCACCATGATCTTGCGTGTGCGTAGGAAATTTTTTGAAATTACTACGTTCCCCAACAGTGGCATCCGAGCCTGGTTTTATGCGTTGATGCTATGCACGAGTAGAACACAAGTGAGTTGTGGGCGATATAAGTCATACTGCTTACCAGCATGTCATACTTTGGTTCAGCGGTATTGTGAGATGAAGCGGCCTGGACCGACATTACGCGTACGCTTACGCGAGACTGGTTTCACCGTTCGGAGCACTCGTTGCTTAAAGGTGACTGGCGGGTGTCTGTCTCTCTCACTTTAGTTGAACCGAGTGTGGCTACGCCCGGTCCTTGCGAAGGTTAAAACAGCACCAACTTGACAAACTATCGTTGTGGTTTTGATGCGTAGGTAAGAACGGTTCTTGCTAAGCCCGTAGCAGCCACGTAAAACATGCAACAACAAAGTAGAGGACGTCTAACTTGTTTTTGCAGGGCATGTTGTGATGTGATATGGTCAAGACATGATGTGATATAATTTGTTGTATGAGATGATCATGTTTTGTAACCGAGTTATCGGCAACTGGCAGGAGCCTTATGGTTGTCGCTTTATTGTATGAAATGCAATCGCCATGTTATAGTTTTACTTTATCACTAAGTGGTAGCGATAGTCGTAAAAGCAATTAGTTGGCGAGACGACAACGATACTACGATGGAGATCAAGGTGTCGCGCGGGTGACGATGGTGATCATGACGGTGCTTCGGAGATGGAGATCACAAGCACGGTGCTTCGGAGATGGAGATCACAAGCACAAGATGATGATGGCCATATCATATCACTTATATTGATTACATGTGATGTTAATCCTTTATGCATCTTATCTTGCTTTGATTGACGGTAGCATTATAAGATGATCTCTCACTAAAATTTCAAGATAAAAGTGTTCTCCCTGAGTATGCACCGTTGCGAAAGTTCTTCGTGCTGAGACACCACGTGATGATCGGGTGTGATAGGCTCTACGTTCAAATACAACGGGTGCAAAACAGTTGCACACGCGGAATACTCAGGTTAAACTTGACGAGCCTAGCATATGCAGATATGGCCTCGGAACACGGAGACCGAAAGGTCGAGCGTGAATCATATAGTAGATATGATCAACATAGTGATGCTCACCATTGAAACTACTCCATCTCACGTGATGATCGGACATGGTTTAGTTGATTTGGATGACGTAATCACTTAGATGATTAGAGGGATATCTATCTAAGTGGGAGTTCTTAAGTAATATGATTAATTGAACTTAAATTTATCATGAACTTAGTACCTGATAGTATCTTGCTTGTCTATGTTAATTGTAGATAAATGGCCCGTGCTGTTGTTCCGTTGAATTTTAATGCGTTCCTTGAGAAAGCTAAGTTGAAAGATGATGGTAGCAATTACACGGACTGGGTCCGTAACTTGAGGATTATCCTCATTGCTGCACAGAAGAATTACGTCCTGGAAGCACCGCTAGGTGCCAGGCCTCCTGCAAGAGCAACGCCAGAAGTTATGAACGTCTGGCAGAGCAAAGCTGATGACTATTCAATAGTTCAGTGTGCCATGCTTTACGGCTTAGAACCGGGTCTTCAACGACGTTTTGAACGTCATGGAGCATATGAGATGTTCCAGGAGTTGAAGTTAATATTTCAAGCAAATGCCCGGATTGAGAGATATGAAGTCTCCAATAAGTTCTATAGCTGCAAGATGGAAGAGAATAGTTCTGTCAGTGAGCATATACTCAGAATGTCTGGGTATAATAATCACTTGATTCAACTGGGAGTTCAACTTCCGGATGATTGCGTCATTGACAGAATTCTTCAATCACTGCCACCAAGCTACAAGAGCTTCGTGATGAACTATAACATGCAAGGGATGGATAAGACAATTCCCGAGCTCTTCGCAATGCTAAAGGCAGCGGAGGTAGAAATCAAAAAGGAGCATCAAGTGTTGATGGTCAGTAAAACCACTAGTTTCAAGAAAAAGGGCAAAGGGAAGAAGAAAGGGAACTTCAAGAAGAACAGCAAGCAAGTTGCTGTTCAGGAGAAGAAATCCAAGTCTGGACCTAAGCCTGAAACTAAGTGCTTCTACTGTAAGCAGACTGGTCACTGGAAGCGGAACTGCCCCAAGTATTTGGCGGATAAGAAGGATGGCAAGGTTAACAAAGGTATATGTGATATACATGTTATTGATGTGTACCTTACTAATACTCGCAGTAGCACCTGGGTATTTGATACTGGTTCTGTTGCTAATATTTGCAACTCAAAACAGGGGCTACGGATTAAGCGAAGATTGGCTAAGGACGAGGTGACGATGCGCGTGGGAAATGGTTCCAAAGTCGATGTGATCGCCGCCGGCACGCTACCTCTACATCTACCTTCGGGATTAGTTTTAGACCTAAATAATTGTTATTTGGTGCCAGCGTTGAGCATGAACATTATATCTGGATCTTGTTTAATGCGAGACGGTTATTCATTTAAATCAGAGAATAATGGTTGTTCTATTTATATGAATAATATCTTTTATGGTCATGCACCCTTGAAGAGTGGTCTGTTTTTAATGAATCTCGATAGTAGTGATACACATATTCATAATGTCAAAGCCAAAAGATGCAGAGTTGATAATGACAGTGCAACTTATTTGTGGCACTGCCGTTTGGGTCATATCGGTGTAAAGCGCATGAAGAAACTCCATACTGATGGAATTTTGGAATCACTTGATTTTGAATCACTTGGTACTTGCGAACCGTGCCTCATGGGCAAGATGACCAAAACACTGTTCTCCGGAACTATGGAGAGAGCAACAGATTTGTTGGAAATCATACATACAGATGTATGTGGTCCGATGAATATTGAGGCTCGTGGCGGATATCGTTATTTTCTCACCTTCACAGATGATTTGAGCAGATATGGGTATATCTACTTAATGAAACATAAGTCTGAAACATTTGAAAAGTTCAAAGAATTTCAGAGTGAAGTCGAAAATCATCGTAATAAGAAAATAAAATTCCTACGATCTGATCGTGGAGGAGAATATTTGAGTTACGAGTTTGGCCTACATTTGAAACAATGCAGAATAGTTTCGCGACTCACGCCACCCGGAACACCACAGCGTAATGGTGTGTCCGAACGTCGTAATCGTACTTTATTAGATATGGTGCGATCTATGATGTCTCTTACTGATTTACCGCTATCGTTTTGGAGTTATGCTTTAGAGACGGCTGCATTCACTCTAAATAGGACACCATCGAAATCCGTTGAGACGACGCCTTATGAACTATAGTTTGGCAAGAAACCAAAGTTGTCGTATCTTAAAGTTTGGGGTTGCGATGCATATGTGAAGAAACTTCAACCTGATAAGCTCGAACCTAAATCGGAGAAATGTGTCTTCATAGGATACCCAAAGGAGACTGTTGGTTACACCTTCTATCACAGATCCGAAGGCAAGATATTCGTTGCTAAGAATGGATCCTTTCTAGAGAAGGAGTTTCTCTCGAAAGATGTGAGTGGGAGGAAAGTAGAACTTGATGAGGTAACTGTACCTGCTCCCTTATTGGAAAGTAGATCATCGCAGAAATCAGTTTCTGCGACACGTACACCAATTAGTGAGGAAGTTAATGATAATGATCATGAAACTTCAGATCAAGTTATTACTGAACCTCGTAGGTCAACTAGGTCAAGATCCGCACCAGAGTGGTACGGCAATCCTGTTCTGGAGGTCATGTTACTAGACCATGACGAACCTACGAACTATGAAGAAGCGATGGTGAGCCCAGATTCCGCAAAATGGCTTGAAGCCATGAAATCCGAGATGGGATCCATGTATGAGAACAAAGTATGGACTTTGGTTGACTTGCCCGATGGTCGGCAAGCCATTGAAAATAAATGGATCTTCAAGAAGAAGACTGACGCTGATGGTAATGTTACTGTCTATAAATCTCGACTTGTTGCGAAAGGTTTTCGACAAGTTCAAGGGATTGACTACGATGAGACCTTCTCACCCGTAGCGATGCTTAAGTCTGTCCGAATCATGTTAGCAATTGCCGCATTTTATGATTATGAAATTTGGCAAATGGATGTCAAAACTGCATTCCTGAATGGATTTCTGGAAGAAGAGTTGTATATGATGCAACCGGAAGGTTTTGTCGATCCAAAGGGAGCTAACAAAGTGTGCAAGCTCCAGCGATCCATTTATGGACTGGTGCAAGCCTCTCGGAGTTGGAATAAACGCTTTGATAGTGTGATCAAAGCATTTGGTTTTATACAGACTTTTGGAGAAGCCTGTATTTACAAGAAAGTGAGTGGGAGCTCGATAGCATTTCTGATATTATATGTGGATGACATATTACTGATTGGAAATGATATAGAATTTCTGGATAGCATAAAGGGATACTTGAATAAGAGTTTTTCAATGAAAGATCTCGGTGAAGCTGCATATATATTAGGCATTAAGATCTATAGAGATAGATCAAGACGCTTAATTGGACTTTCACAAAGCACATACCTTGACAAAGTTTTGAAGAAGTTCAAAATGGATCAAGCAAAGAAAGGGTTCTTGCCTGTACTACAAGGTGTGAGATTGAGTAAGACTCAATGCCCGACCACTGCAGAAGATAGAGAGAAGATGAAAGATGTTCCCTATGCTTCAGCCATAGGCTCTATCATGTATGCAATGCTGTGTACCAGACCTGATGTGTCCCTTGCTATAAGTTTAGCAGGAAGGTACCAAAGTAATCCAGGAGTGGATCACTGGACAGCGGTCAAGAACATCCTGAAATACCTGAAAAGGACTAAGGATATGTTTCTCGTTTATGGAGGTGACAAAGAGCTCATCGTAAGTGGTTACGTTGATGCCAGCTTTGACACTGATCCGGACGATTCGAAATCGCAAACCGGATACGTATTTACATTGAACGGTGGAGCTGTCAGTTGGTGCAGTTCTAAGCAAAGTGTCGTGGCGGGATCTACGTGTGAAGCGGAATACATAGCTGCTTCGGAAGCAGCAAATGAAGGAGTCTGGATGAAGGAGTTCATATCCGATCTAGGTGTCATACCTAGTACATCGGGACCAATGAAAATCTTTTGTGACAATACTGGTGCAATTGCCTTAGCAAAGGAATCCAGATTTCACAAGAGAACCAAGCACATCAGAAGACGCTTCAATTCCATCCGGGATTTATTCCAGGTGGGAGACATAGAAATTTGCAAGATACATACGGATCTGAATGTTGCAGACCCGTTGACTAAGCCTCTTCCACGAGCAAAACATGATCAGCACCAAGACTCCATGGGTGTAAGAATCATTACTATGTAATCTAGATTATTGACTCTAGTGCAAGTGGGAGACTGAAGGAAATATGCCCTAGAGGCAATAATAGAGTATTATATATTTCCTTATATCATGATAAATGTTTATTATTCATGCTAGAATTGTATTAACCGGAAACATAATACATGTGTGAATACATAGACAAACAGAGTGTTACTAGTATGCCTCTACTTGACTAGCTCGTTAATCAAAGATGGTTATGTTTCCTAGCCATAGACATGAGTTGTCATTTGATTAACGGGATCACCTCATTAGGAGAATGACGTGATTGACATGACCCATTCCGTTAGCTTAGCACCCGATCGTTTAGTATGTTGATATTGCTTTCTTCATGACTTATACATGTTCCTATGACTATGAGATTATGCAACTCCCGTTTACTGGAGGAACACTTTGTGTGCTACCAAACGTCACAACGTAAATGGGTGATTATAAAGGTGCTCTACAGGTGTCTCCAAAGGTACTTGTTGGGTTGGCGTATTTCGAGATTAGGATTTGTCACTCCGATTGTCGGAGAGGTATCTCTGGGCCCACTCGGTAATGCACATCACTATAAGCCTTGCAAGCATTGTGACTAATGAGTTAGTTGTGGGATGATGTATTACGGAACGAGTAAAGAGACTTGCCGGTAACGAGATTGAACTAGGTATCGAGATACCGACGATTGAATCTCGGGCAAGTAAGATACCGATGACAAAGAGAACAACGTATGTTGTTATGCGGTTTGACCGATAAAGATCTTCGTAGAATATGTGGGAACCAATATGAGCATCCAGGTTCCGCTATTGGTTATTGACCGGAGAGGTGTCTCGGTCATGTCTACATAGTTCTCGAACCCGAAGGGTCCGCACGCTTAACGTTACGATGACAGTTATATTATGAGTTTATATGTTTTGATGTACCGAAGGTTGTTCGGAGTCCCGGATGTGATCACGGACATGACGAGGAGTCTCGAAATGGTCAAGACATAAAGATTGATATATTGGACGGCTATATTCGGACACCGGAAGTGTTCCGGAGAAGTTTCGGATTAAACCGGAGTGCCGGAGGGGTACCGGAACCCCCCAGGGAAGTATTGGGCCTTAGTGGGCCTTGAGGGGAGAGAGAGGGCAGCAGCCAGGAGTGGTGCGCCCCCTCCCAGGAGGAATCCTAGTTGGACTAGGAGAGGGGGGCGCAGCCCCCTTTCCCTCTCCCTCTCCCTCTCCCTCTCTTTCCTTCCCCCCCTCTTTTCCTAGTTGGACTAGGAAAGGGGAGTCCTACTCCTACTAGGAGGAGGACTCCCCCCCTCTCCTTGGCGCGCCTAGGGCAACCGGCCTCCCCCTTGCTCCTTTATATACGGGGGCAGGGGGCACCTCTAAACACACTTGATATACGATATTTTAATCGTGTGCGGTGCCCCCCTCCACCATATTACACCTCGATAATACCGTTGCAGAGCTTAGGCGAAGCCCTGCGTCGGTGGAACATCATCATCGTCCCCACGCCGTCGTGCTGACGAAACTCTCCCTCAACACTCGGCTGGATCGGAGTTCGAGGGACGTGGTGCCGTGCGTTCGGCACTTGATCGGTCGGATCGTGAAGACGTACGACTACATCAACTGCGTTGTGATAACGCTTCCGCTGTCGGCTAAGAGGGTACATGGACAACACTCTCCCCTCTCGTTGCTATGCATCACCATGATCTTGCGTGTGCGTAGGAAATTTTTTGAAATTACTACGTTCCCCAACAAAAATAGACTGTGTTGGGTAATTGACTAGGTCAATGGAAAAAGTAGCCTCTATGGAATTGAGCCAGCTAATAATTGTAGAGATTTTTTCCAACAAAAAATAGCAGAGATGGTAACGGCCTAATAGAAATGTTGACTGGTCAACCCATGTTGGGCTAGATGGCAATATTATATATATGCCCATTTCAAAAGCCCAACCCATATTGGGTTGGATTGGGTAGGATATCCATTTGAAAAGCCTTTGTGCACGGTGACCAGCAACACATATGTAGTGTTGTTAGACTCTAACCCTATACGTTGCTAGATACCAACATTTCTAGGCATTGTTTACCAACGGATGCATATACGTTGTTGTAAACCCTTGCAACACCACCAACGACAACACATATTAATCCGTTGGTGTAGAACATTGCAAATCTTATACGGACATACAACAACGCATCGATGTGTTGCTGTAGGGGGGTTCCTGTTGTAGTGATCCCCTCGTATGGTGGTGGCTAAGCTATATTTATAGTGGCCTCGGTCCTCTTCCTCACCACCAACGACAACGCATCGAAGGCGGGAAGGGATCCCACCGTCACAGCCCTGGAATACCTGAGTGAAATAGTTGCATCTGCATCCATGCATCATGTCTAAATTCAAAAGAATTTGAATTGGGGATGTTCAAACCCTAGCACCTAATGAATTCAACTAGGTTCAATTAAAAATATTTTCAATAAACCCAAAATGCTCCTTAGAAAAGTTCATGATTTTTGATAAAGGTGAAAATCTCTGCCAAAGATTATGCACATAATTCTAGGACATTTCTAGATTTTTGAATTAAATCTTAGTGTATTTGAATTTGAGCATTTACTTGCTATAACTATTTTAAATGCTCAAATAATTCTGAAACTAAATGTGGGCCACTGAAATAATTCATAAAGTGTCCACAAATTATTTTAGGATTTTACAAAATGCTTTAGTATTTTATTAAAGCCAAAATAGATTGCAGAAAATAGAAAACAGAGTTTAATAGAAAACAACAGAGAGAGAGAGAGAGATAGTACCTGGGCCACTTACCTGTGCGGCCCAGGAGCCGGCCTAGCCCACCTGGCCGTTGCCAGTCGTCTCCCACCTCTGCTAGTAGGCAGAGGCAGAGACAACGCACGGGCGCGCGCGAGCGCCACACCACCAGGCTGCCTGCCTGCGTCCGAGGACAGCGCGACGCCGTGAATCCCCTCCTCAGTGCCGTCCCAATCCGTCTGACTCGCTCGCTCGATCCCCTGTTCTCTCCCTCACCTCTGCACCGCCCCACCCGAGCGCCACCGTCGCCGTCGCTCACCGTAGCCATGGCTATCGCCTCTCCCTCGCCCCCTGGAGCTGACCACGAGCTCCGTCTCGACCACCTCTTTCTCCTCGCCGAGCAACGCACCGCGGGAGCCCCTGCAACGCCGCCATCACCGTCGTCTTCAACCTCCAGCGCCCGAGATCGCCGGCAACGCCACGTCGCTGTCCGGCCTCCCCCGAGCTCTCTGACGCCTCCAAATGACGCGGGGTGAGCCCCTCTTCGTTTTGCCCATATCACCGTCACCCCGCACGTCCTCTAGCGCTAGCGCCACCGTGCCCGAAGCTCGCCGCCGCACAGCCATGTCGCCGCCGTCGTTTCAGACGCTGTAGCTCGCGGGCGAGCACATCAATGTGCTCAGCATCCCTCCACGATCCCATAGCCACTAACCGTTTCCCCTCCCGAGCTCCGTAGCACCTAACCCACTGTTGCCCGAGCTCCGGCCGTCGCCACGAGCTCCGCTCCGGCGCCCCCGCGGCCACCCACCTGCCCCTCTGGATGCGGGAGAGCACGGGCTACGTCCCGGTGGTCTCCGCGCATCCATCCGCCACCCGTAGCACGTTTCCGAGCCGCGCCGCCGTTGTTTTGGTCGCCGCCGGCCAGGCTCCGGCGACGCTGACGTGGCAGATTAGTTTAGTAAATTACGCTATTAGTCCAACCCTAGGTCAATGACAGATGGGCCCCATGCCCTAATTAACCCGGCTTTTGTATCTGTTTAGATTAAACTAACCTCCACGGGCCCCACAGGTCAGTTTGACCAGGCCACGTCACACGTGGACCGACCCCACACGTCAGTATTGACTTGCTCACGTGTCTGTTGACCGGACCCCGCCTGTCAGCGACACTAACCAACACTTTGTCACTGGCCAGTGGACCCCGCTGGTCAGGTTTGACCATGGGCGACCCAGTTGACCTACTGACATCACCCTGGCGCAGTGCTAACGTCATTAATCATTTTCTGGATTAAAAATTATCCAGGAAATTCCAGAAAACTAGCAACGCTTCAAAAATTCATAGAAATTCGACCGTAACTCCAAAAGAAATAATTTATATATGAAAAATGATTAGAAAAATCTAATCTATCCATCTGTACTGGTTTCATGCATGTTTAAACAACTTAACCTTGCTGTTTAAATCAAAACATGTTAACGCACTTTGGAAATTCATAGTTTGAATTTGAACCTTTGGTTCAATTCAACTCAAACCCTTATGTTGCTAGCTGCATTAGCTCAAATCACATCATGTTGCCATGTCACATTCATGCATCATATTGTCACATTGTGTTGATTGTGTTCCTTCTCTGTTTGCCGGTGTTGTTCCCCCTCGGTGGACGTATGTTCCGACGATGAGTTCGATGACACCAATGAAAAGCTATACTATCTTCAGAAGTGCCAGGCAAGCAAAACCCCCCTTGTTCATTCCGATACAATCCCACTCTCTCGCTCCTGCTCTCTTTTATTGCATTAGGACAACAACGATTCAACTGTTACATGCTGCGGTAGTTTAACCCCTTTCCTCTGCATGACCTGTCATTGCCACAGTAAATAGATGAAACCCACTAGCATGAGTAGGAATTGTTTGAGCCCTGATGTGCCTACTCATTCATGCTTGTTTGTCTTGCCTGCTACTGCTTAGAGTTGAGTCAGGTCTGATTCATCGGGGATGAATTGAAATGTGGTGAACATGTCCTACTGTTGAGAGCTAAGTGTGTGAACACGATTTGGTAAAGGTAGCGGTGTGAGGCCATGTAGGACTACATGGTGGGTTGTCTCATTGAAACCGTCCTCAGGAACTAAGTTCTGTGTTTGCGATCCATGAACAACTACTACCACACATTGGGATCCTTAATTGACTCTCTCGACTTATTAATCACCTTGATCTCTGTCCAGGAGTTGCAACTAGTTTCTGGTGTTTGTAGGATATGTGTTGGAGGTCGTGCATAGCGCTGACCCTAGGGGTGGGCTATGATGCGGTAGATACACCGTGGCCCGGGGTACCGGGTGCCCGTTTGGTGTCTCGGGAACCCTGCACACATCGTTTGGGGCTGTGAGCGAAACCCATGCCGGATCTCCTCGCGGATGGAACCCGAATAGGCGATAAACCTGGACTAGAGACTTGTGTGGTTAGTCAGGTCGTGGCCGACTCCCTCGCCAGGCTTCCGCTTGAAGGTTGCTGAGATACACGACGTGTACATGGTGGTAAGTGACGAGAGCGTGTGTGAAGTACACCCCTGCAGGGTTATAAATGATCTATTCGAATAGCAGTGTCCGTGGTAAAGGACTTCTGGGTTGCCTGTATAGTTCATAGACAAGTGAAAGTGGATACTCTAAAATGTGCAAGATAAGCGTGAGTGCTATGGATGGCGTTCTCGTAGGGAGACAGGAGCGGATCCATAGTGGTGTATTGATATGGTGAATATGTGGACTCGTGTGCGCCACCTCAAAAGAGTTATTTGCAGTTGTAGCTCAGGATAGCCACCGAGTCAAAGCTGGCTTGCTGCAGTCAAACTCCATCACCCCTTTATTGATACCGATGCGTATGTAGTTAGTTCTGATGTAAGTCTTGCTGGGTACATTTGTACTCACGTTTGCTTAATTTATGTTTTGCAGAGAGACGTCAGCCTCGCTAGTAGTTCCGCGTGGACTTCGACGTTTAGCTTGTTACCTCAGCTACGATCTTGTGCCCTCAACAGGATCTTGTAGATAGTTAGGCTTCTCAGCCTTTTTCATTTGTAGTTGTCTGTACTCAGACAAGTTAAGCTTCTGCATGTGCTTGTTGCTTGTATGCTCTGTATGTTGGGTCATGAGACCCTTGTTTGCAATACTTGGCTCCTCGGAGCCTAATGAATAAATACTCTGAGTCGTAGAGTCTTGTTGTGATGCCATGTTGTATTTGCACATATCGAGCATATTGTGTGTATGATTGAAATGCTTGGTATGTGTGGGATCCGACAACCTAGTTGTTTATCCTTGGTAGCCTCTCTTATGGGGAAATGTAGTCTGGTGCTTCCACTGAGCCTTGGTAGTCCGCTACAGCCCAGTTAACCGGAGTCCTGCTAGCCCAGCACTACTGCTCCGGAACACCTAGACTGGCCGGCATGTGAAACACTTCGTTCCTGTGTGTGTCCCTTCGGGGAAATGTCACGCGATGACATCCGGAGTCCTGTTAGCCTGCTACAGCCCGGGTTCCCGAAGTCCTTTTAGCCAGTTGCTACAGCCCCGATTCACAAGCTGCTGACCGACATGCTCGATGTTGTTTCATGTATGCCTCTCCCCGTAAATTAGTGCCACTTTGGGTTCACGACTAGTCATGTCGGCCCGGGTTCTTTGTCATATGGATGCTAGCGACACTATCATATACGTGAGCCAAAAGGCGCAAACGGTCCTGGGCCAGGTAAGGTGGCACCCGTGGGAATACCGTGCGTGAGGCCACAAAGTGATATGATGCGTTACATGCTAGATTGGTGTGACTTAGGATCGGGGTCCTGACAGCTTTGGTATCAGAGCCTGACTGCCTGTAGGATTACCAAGCCAAACTGGTCGAAGTTGAGTCTAGAAATTCTTTAGTTATGTAAGGGAATTTATTGTGGAAGGGAACGTAAGGCTCTTTTTACTTCTTTACCTTATGCCCTTCTGATTTGAGTCAACCTCTTTTTTTCGACGAGGTTTAAGAACTAGGCTTCTCATCTTTCTATCAGGATCACGTGTTACTAATCCGTAGACTTATAGGATTGATGGATTCAAGTCTCAATTCAGTTTCTACTACTTCCGTATGTTCATAGCTGGCCTCAGAACCTTGATATTGTGATGTTGAGTGGTTATGCCACCATTTTGCAGGATGTCTCAAATCTTTCTGAGCATTTACAGCCATTATGCTGTCCGAGTCATCCTAGATTTCTAAATAGTCTGATGCATGTGCAACTCCTTTCTTTCCGTTCCTGATGTCTCTTTGGGCCAGATTAACCACACTAATCGCCGAGTTGAGGTACTCTGTTGCCTCGACATATATGTTGGAGTTATTATTATGACCCTAGGTGTCTTAGAAGATTACCTAGTAATCTAGCCATGTTTGTGTCCCAGTGTGATGATTCTGGCCATCATTCTCGGAAGCATCCCGTGATGCCACTTACTTAGTAGGCATTCTATTCCTGGGTTTTTGAACCCGAGATTCACTCTACTTACCTCGTGTTGATAGTGTTTGCTAGTTCCTTTAGGATATTAGTAACCTTTGCGACAGTCCTCGAGGTCCGTGGTACATCGTTCTTCCAATACCATGAACAAATATGGCAGGAGTTCTCTTGAACCAAAAGATCACAACAGGAGTGCTCTCGATGAGTTCTCCATTCTATATTGTGACTCTGCCAGTTCAACCTTTCTGCAAGGGTTATCCAGAAGAAATAACATGCTAATCCATGCATCCATAACTCATAAAATCATATGTTCTTTGAGTTGTCCCTCATTAGTTGTTTTCTGACCACCGTCTATCAATTTGTAGTCAGGAGTAGTCGTGCACTCGTGTTATCGATGCCTATTACTCTTGTGGTTCGTCAAGCCATTCTATTCCAGAATGACTAGGAGAAACAAACTCCAGTACCTCATCCATATCCAGGATTGGGTCAAAGTAGTTGTAATCTGCAAATCAAATGCCAATCCAGCTTTTGATTCTGTTCTACCTTGGAGTATTACCATCTTTATATCAAGAATGTCATGGAAATTGCACACCATCCTATGAACTCTTGATACAGTGATACTTCTTGCCATCATTATTCATTCCTCGGTCCCCGTGTTATTGTAACCGGAACGCCGACAAGTGAATCGTGATGCATGAAATCTATACTCCTAGCAACTCTGTTGCTTGGTAGTTAAATGGACAATAACCTCATTCTTAGCGTGTTGATTTTTGAATCATCACCCTAAGGTTGATCGTGCTACCTAGCCTTATTTCCAGTGCACTTTTCGATCAATGAGTTAGGATAGTGCCAATCCTTGCTTATTTGATCATATCGTCTTACCTGAGAAGCAAGATTGTTCTCGAGCTTAGTGACATATGGTGGTTCATGATTTTCCGAAGATCTTCTCGGAAGTATTACCTGGTTGTCACCTGACCGCTATGTTGAGTTTGTGATCAAGTTGGTTTTCTTATAAATCACCCCTTCTCCAAGAATCCGTGTTGGATACCCCTGAGCTAGTTGGTTAAGTTAAACAACAACTTGGAGAGTTGGAAGATAAAGCTTACCTGACTTAGTTCATCCCTAAGGGATATCTTTTGTGTGTGTGTGTGTTGAAGAAAGATGATAACCTCATCAATTGGTCCTCGTGATCAGTGATTGGATCTATTGCCTTGTCCAAACCTTGATTTGAGTATGCGCTATTGTCAAATCAAATCAGAACCAACGATGTTCGTAATGTTGTCTTACTCGCGGTTGTCCCTCGAGCATACACCATTATATCTTTTGAGTCTGACCAATGCTATCACCTTGTTCACATGATTGTGAAATTCCATCGTATGGAAAGCAGGAAGAATTGTTGTTGAGCCCATCGACAACATTCATGTCCTCTCCATGATTTTGTTGAACATTACGCTAGTGTTGGAAACTTTTATAAGCATTATCTTCATGACCCGCTCATGAAGCATATGTACGGATGAGAGACGTGACTTTCCCTAATTCACGTGCATCTGATGCAATTTGCCGTCGTGGATTTGAGAAAGTCAATGTTGCTTTCTTTGGAATCATCCCAAATCGGTCATGCACATGTGCGAAGTATTCTGTGGTCTGGAGACTTGCAACCTTCATTCTATATGAATCCCTAGCACACCAAGCCACTGATTGACTTGTTCAAGGAAAAGAAGTCTATGCTTGGGATCTAATCCATGGACTTGCGTAAAGACTTCGAAATCCTTGATGATGGTTCCCCACCTGAACTCGGTAGAGTTTTATTATAAGACTACTATGTGGTCATGCTTGTCTTGGACAACATGCTCACATGTATGTAGCAGAACCAACTCATATTTTGGAGCTTGCTATCGTAGTTCATTTCCCGAGAATCTCACAACGTCATCTCGTCGGTTTGTGTTGCAAACTTTCTTTTACAAAAATGACATCTGAAATATTCTGTTACCAACCAGATCTGAATCTCAGGCAGATATGATGGTTGGAACATTCCCAGCATTTGCATTTTGTTCCCAGCTTGCACCGCCATTGTGCCATTTTTCTATGGTTTGCCTTCTCAGTAACTGTTATTCAGGATCATCTTCAAAAGTGGTCCTACCATGGGTCCCATCCATTTTCAGTGATAAGCAAAAAATCATCCATTGCGTTGTCTTCAACAAGGTAGTCCACATCATCCATTCTAGTTTGAGTATGTCATTTCTTCGAACTCTTTGAAACGATCAATTGTTATTTTCCTTAGGCTGGTATAGGGAGTTTCAATGATCTCTGTACAAAAAGTAATTCTTTTTGCCACTTAAGGGAATAATTCTACGAGTCACCTCCCCCGAGGTGTCCCGTAATGGAATCATGGCAATTATTTCATCGCTATCTTGAAACCATTCACCATCCTACCTAAGCATGGAATTGTTGCCTACCAATTTGAACCTTCATCATCTGCTTCTTCCCATCTCTCCTCATATGTGTTTTGTCTCTCAGCTCAAGAGATGTTTCTACATCTCATTCCGAGTTGATCCTGAATTGTTCGATCCTCGAGAAGATTGACTCTTCTAGAGTTTTCCTTTTTTCTCTCTCATTGTCGTGTTGGTTGAAGTTTCCGAAGCAAGACGTTGAGACAAAGATGGTGACGAATCAACGTTCTTACGAAGTGCAACCTGGATCGTGAAGATTGTGTTGGCTCTTGTCTTCTTACCTCACGTCTTGAATCTCGGGATGAGATTCTTGTTTAGTGGGGGTGAGTTGTCACAGCCCTAGAATACCTGAGTGAAACAGTTGCATCTGCATCCATGCATCATGTCTAAATTCAAAAGAATTTGAATTGGGGATGTTCAAACCCTAGCACCTAATGAATTCAACTAGGTTCAATTAAAAATATTTTCAATAAACCCAAAATGCTCCTTAGAAAAGTTCATGATTTTTGATAAAGGTGAAAATCTCTGCCAAAGATTATGCACATAATTCTAGGACATTTCTGGATTTTTGAATTAAATCTTAGTGTATTTGAATTTGAGCATTTACTTGCTATAACTATTTTAAATGCTCAAATAATTCTGAAACTAAATGTGGGCCACTGAAATAATTCATAAAGTGTCCAGAGATTATTTCAAGATTTTACAAAATGCTTTAGTATTTTATTAAAGCCAAAACAGATTGTAGAAAATAGAAAACAGAGTTTAATAGAAAACAATAGAGAGAGAGAGAGAGAGATAGTACCTGGGCCACTTACCTGTGCGGCCCAGGAGCCGGCCTAGCCCACCTGGCCGTTGCCAGTCGTCTCCCACCTCTGCCAGTAGGCAGAGGCAGAGACAACACACGGGCGCGTGCGAGCGCCACGCCACCAGGCTGCCTGCCTGCATCCGAGGACAGCACGACGCCGCGAATCCCCTCCTCGATGCGGTCCCAATCCGTCTGACTCGCTCCCTCGATCCCCTGTTCTCTCCCTCGCCTCTGCACCGCCCCACCCGAGCGCCACCGTCGCCGTCGCTCACCGTAGCCATGGCTATTGCCTCTCCCTCGCCGCCTGGAGCTGACCACGAGCTCTGCCTCGACCACCTCTTCCTCCTCGCCGAGCAACGCACCGTGGGAGCCCCTGCAACGCCGCCATCGCCGTCGTCTTCAACCTCCAGCGCGAGATCACCGGCAACGCCACATCGCCGTCCGGCCTCCCCCGAGCTCTGTGACGCCTCCAAACGACGCGGGGTGAGCCCCTCTTCGTTTTGCCCCTATCACCGTCACCCCGCACGTCCTCTAGCGCTAGCGCCACCGTGCCCGAAGCTCGCCGCCGCACAGCCATGTCGCCGCCGTCGTTTCAGACGTTGTAGCTCGCGGGCAAGCACATCAATGTGCTCAGCGTCCCTCCACGAGCCCGTAGCCACTAACCGTTTCCCCTCCTGAGCTCCGTAGCGCCTAACCCATTGATGCCCGAGCTCCGGCCGCCGCTACGAGCTCCGCTTCGGCGAGCTCCGGCGCCCCCGCGGCCACCCACCTGCCCCTCTGGATGCGGGAGAGCACGGGCTATGTCCCGGTGGTCTCCGCGCATCCAGCCGCCACCCGTAGCACGTTTTCGAGCCGCGCCGCCGTCGTTTTGGTCGCCGCCGGCCAGGCTCCGGCGACGCTGACATGGCAGATTAGTTTAGTAAATTACGCTATTAGTCCAACCCTAGGTCAATGACAGATGGGCCCCATGCCCTAATTAACCCGGCTTTTGTTTCTGTTTAGATTAAACTAACCTCCACGGGCCCCACAGGTCAGTTTGACCAGGCCACGTCACACGTTGACCGACCCCACACATCAGTATTGACTTGCTCACGTGTCTGTTGACCGGACCCCACCTGTCGGCGACACTAACCAGCACTTTGTCACTGACCAGTGGACCCCACTGGTCAGGTTTGACCCTGGGTGACCCAGTTGACCTGCTGACATCACCCTGACGCAGTGCTGACGTCATTAATCATTTTCTGGATTAAAAATAATCCAGGAAATTCCAGAAAACTAGCAAAGCTTCAAAAATTCATAGAAATTCAAACGTAACTCCAAATGAAATAATTTATATATGAAAAATGATCAAAAAAATCTAATCTATCCATCTGAACTGGTTTCATGCATGTTTAAACAACTTAACCTTGTTGTTTAAATCAAAACATGTTAATTCACTTTGGAAATTCATAGTTTGAATTTGAATTTGAACCTTTGGTTCAAATCAACTCAAATCCTTCTGTTGATAGCTGCATTAGCTCAAATCACATCATGTTGCCATGTCACATTCATGCATCATATTGTTGCATTGCATTGATTGTGTTCCTTCTCTGTTTGCCGGTGTTGTTCCCCCTCGGTAGACGTATGTTCCGACGAAGAGTTCGATGACACCGATGAAGAGCTATACTATCTTCAGAAGTGCCAGGCAAGCAAAACCCCCCTTGTTCATTTCGATACAATCCCACTCTCTCGCTCCTGCTCTCTTTTATTAGGACAACAATGATTCAACTGTTACATGCTGCGGTAGTTGAACCCCTTTCCTCTGCATGACCTGTCATTACCACAGTAAATAGATGAAACCCACTAGCATGAGTAGGAATTGTTTGAGCCCTGATGTGCCTACTCATTCATGCTTGTTTGTCATGCCTGCTACTGCTTAGAGTCGAGTCAGGTCCGATTCATCGGGGATGAACTGAAATGTGGTGAACATGTCCTACTGTTGAGAGCTAAGTGTGTGAACACGATTTGGTAAATGTAGCGGTGAGAGGCCATGTTGGAGTACATGGTGGGTTGTCTCATTGAAACCGTCCTCAAGAACTGAGTTCTGTGTTTGTGATCCATGAACAGCTACTGCCACACATTGGGATCCTTAATTGACTCTCTCGACTTATTAATCGCCTTGATCTCTATCCAGGAGTTGCAACTAGTTTCTGGTGTTTGTAGGATATGTGTTGGACGCCGTGCGTAGCGCTGACCCTAGGGGTGGGCTATGATGCGGTAGATACACCGTGGCCCGGTGTACCGGGTGCCCGTTTGGTATCTCAGGAACCCTGCACACATCGTTTGGGGCTGTGAGCGAAACCCCGGCCGGATCTCCTCGCGGATGGAACCCGAATAGGCAATAAACCTGGACTAGAGACTTGTGTGGTTAGTTAGGTCGTGGCCGACTCCCTCGCCAGGCTTTCGCTTGAAGGTTGCCGAGATACACGACGTGTACATGGTGGTAAGTGGCGAGAGCGTGTGTGAAGAAGTACACCCCTGCAGGGTTATAAATGATCTATTCGAATAGCCGTGTCCGCGGTAAAGGACTTCTGGGTTGCCTGTACAGTTCATAGACAAGTGAAAGTGGATACTCTAAAATGCTCAAGATAAGCGTGAGTGCTATGGATGGCGTTCTCGTAGGGAGACGAGAGCGGATCCATAGTGGTGTATTGATATGGTGAATATGTGGACTCGTGTGCGCCGCCTCAAAAGAGTTATTTGAAGTCGTAGCTCAGGATAGCCACCGAGTCAAAGCTGGCTTGCTGCAGTCAAACTCCATCACCCCTTTATTGATACCGATGTATATGTAGTTAGTTCTGATGTAAGTCTTGTTGGGTACATTTGTACTCACGTTTGCTTAATTTATGTTTTGCAGAGAGACTTCAGTCTCGCTAGTAGTTCCGTGTGGACTTCTACGTTTAGCTTGTTACCTCAGCTACGATCTTGTGCCCTCAGCAGGATCTTGTAGATAGTCAGGCTTCTCAGCCTTTTTCATTTGTAGTTGTCTGTACTCAGACAAGTTAAGCTTCCACATGTGCTTGTTGCTTGTATGCTCTGTATGTTGGGTCATGAGACCCATGTTTGTAATACTTGGCTCCTCGGAGCCTAATGAATAAATACTCTGAGTCATAGAGTCTTGTTGTGATGCCATGTTGTATTTGCACATATCGAGCATATTGTTTGTATGATTGAAATGCTTGGTGTGTGTGGGATCCGACAACCTAGTTGTTTATCCTTGGTAGCCTCTCTTATGGGGAAATGTAGTCTGGTGCTTCCACTGAGCCTTGGTAGTCCGCTACAGCCCGGTTTACCGGAGTCCTGCTAGCCCAGCACTACTGCTCCGGAACACCTAGACTGGCTGGCATGTGAAACACTTCGTTCATGTGTCCATCCCTTCAGGGAAATGTCACGCGATGACATCCAGAGTCCTGTTATCCTGCTACAGCACGGGTTCCCGGAGTCCTGTTAGCCCAGTTGCTACAGCCCGGATTCACACGCTGCTGACCGACATGCTTGATGTTGTTTCATGTATGCCTGTCCCCTTAAGTTAGTGACACTTTGGGTTCATGACTAGTCATGTCGGCCCGGGTTCTTTGTCATATGGATGCTAGCGACACTATCATATACGTGAGCCAAAAGGCGCAAACGGTCCCGGGCGAGGTAAGGTGGCACCTGTGGGAATACCGTGCGTGAGGCCGCAAAGTGATATGATGTGTTACATGCTAGATCGGTGTGACTTAGGATCGGGGTCCTGACGCCCAAAGTGGCCAACTTTGAAAGGGGACAAGTAGTACATCGTATCCTGACGAAAGGTGATCTTCGCCTGCAAAGCTTCTGGTTGTGACGCCGTGGTGGGCTCGGTGATGACATCCGTCCTACTGTCCTGGAGGTATTGGTCTCGTTGCATAGGAACGGAAACCTTTGGTTGATTCCTCGTGACCCCGCGCCTGCGCTTTCCTCCTTAGCACCAAAGAGGAAACCTGCCACTCTGTGCCCGCCTGGCCTTGGTCGTCATGGCTTGAGTCACCTCAACCACATGAGGTGAGCGGTTGCATAGGAATCTCCGCTCCTTGGGAACCAGCCTAGGGAGGCCGCTTCCTCCAGAGGAATGTCTACCTCGCGAGGCTTGGCCCCTCGTGAGAGTCTTGTCTTGCCGAAGCTGAAGATGGGCCATACCAGGCCATCGATGGAGCCATGCCATGGGCCGCAGGCAGGCAGGTCTGGGTACCCTGGTTCCCAGAACTCCGACAATGCTCAAGATCAGGGGGGTATTAATAGCATAATGGATCTAAACGTGTAATCTTGCACGAAATAAACCATATAGTAATCAACTACAAGATGTAATCAACACTACTAGTCACCCACAGGTACCAATATGAGGTTCTGGTACAAAGATTGAACACAAGAGATGAACTAGGGTTTGAGAGGAGATGGTGTTGTTGAAGATGTTGATGGAGATTGGCCTCCCAAAGATCAGAGGGTTGTTGGTGATGACGATGGCCTCGATTTCCCTCTCCAGGAGGGAAGTT
This sequence comes from Aegilops tauschii subsp. strangulata, assembly GCF_002575655.3. NCBI lineage: Eukaryota > Viridiplantae > Streptophyta > Magnoliopsida > Poales > Poaceae > Aegilops > Aegilops tauschii. The sequence goes on from NC_053039.3 coordinate 177,139,162, forward strand.
CCCCTGGCAGAACCACTCCGTCGGAGGGCAAAAGTTGTCCTGGCCAAGTTCCGCCTCGAGACGGCGGTGCTCCGTTCCCAAAGTCCTCTCCTTATTTTTTCTAGGTCAAAATGACTTATATACCAGAAGATGGGCACCGGAGGTGGGCTGGGAACCACAACCCACCAGGGCGCGCCTGGGGGGCCTGGCGCGCCCTGGTGTCTTGTGGTCACCAGGTGGCCCCCTTCCAGTAGTTATTTGCTCTAGTCTTTTTCATATATTCCAAAATAATTCTCCGTAAATTTTTAGCTCATTTGGAGTTGTGCAGAATAGGCAGCTTTGACGTAGCTTTTTCAGGTCCAGAATTCCAGTTGCCGGCATTCTCCCTCTTTGTGTAAACCTTGCATATTATGAAAGAAAAGGCATTAGAATTACTCCATAAAGCATTATTATGTATAAAAACATTATAAATAACAATAGAAAATCTTGATGCAAAATGGACGTATCGAGGGCCTAGCATGGACAAGAGGGATGAACACTGGAGCAGAAACAAGCATGGAGATGAAGGCGCACGCGAAGGGAACCAGAATGGCGTTTCTAGTGCACATTTCAGTACTTTGAAGCCTCCTTGATGACATACAAGGACATGGACGAAATATACAAGATGCCTTTCATAAATTTCGTCCATAGCTTATAATACCTGCTGCGCCACCTTATTTTTGGGCCAGGCCCTTGTAATTTTGAAATACTTGAGTATCGACTATTTTTAGAGTCCGTATGTGTGGGCAAACAAGAGTTATGGTTGGTTTCGGATCCCTCCTCCAAGGGGTCACAAAATCCCTCCCCCCTCTTCCTCCATATATACAGCCCTTAGGGTGTCATTTAGACTTCGGGTTTTGCTTAGATTAAAGTTCGCCATAGCCGCAACTTCGTGTACTTCGTTTGGGTTCAATGACCAGATCAAGACATCAAAGAACACCACCTTGATCAATAAAGCTTTCATCTTATATTCGCAATATACAATCTCAGTTTCTTGCTTGTTCTTCGTTTGCTTGCAGGAAACACACCCTCGTGGTCTGGTTGATCGTGCTCTAGCATGGTCAATAACCTCTCAGAGGTTGTTTAGCGATTGCTAAGGCCCAGCGTCCTTACACGGTTGTAGACGGATCTTAAAAGTCTACTCTGATAACCCACAAGTATAGGGGATCGCAACAGTTTTCGAGGGTAGAGTATTCAAAATTTATAGATTCGACACAAGGGGAACCAAAGAATATTTGAAGGTATTAGCAGCCGAGTTGTCAATTCAACCACACCTGGAGATTAATTATCTGCAGCAAGTAATCAGTAGCAAAGTAATATGATAGTTTTGATAGTGGTGACAGCAGCAATAGTAACTCAAGCGAGCAATTGAAATATAATTTGTGAACTCCTCAAAAATTCTGGTGACTTGTTTCTATGGTATCTAACGCTGATAATGATATCATCCATCACCCTTCTGCAGATAATTATGGGAATCATGTCATAAATTCCTCAAAAATTCCGGTGACTAGTTTGCCGCTGAGCACTATCAACCCTCTATGGGAATTATGTCACCGTATGCACCCAACATTAGCTACACACAATGCATAAATCATGACAACTGTGCTTTGCTCAGTTTCTGGCGCTTGTTTTTAGAAGGTGGTGACACAACATAATAGTAAATAGATAGTCCCTTCACAGAGGGAAGCAGTGATTTGCAGAGGTGCCAGAGCTCAATTTTTAAAACAGAGGTAAATGATATTTTGAGACATGCACCCTTCTTATTCACTTCACGCCAATCAGTTATCAACATCTTCCATGCTAAGCACGATAGTGGCGGTTCCCAAGTGATAAAAGTAAAGATTTTGACTCCATTGGGAGTTTTTGTTTGATTAATGTAGAGATGAACTCTTTTTCATGTTTGCAATTTGGGACTGGGCATCCCTTTCATTATCATTATTTCAAGAGAGTTTTCAGCATTAATGTATCTGAGTTGGAACCATAGAAGCATGTTTTCCCACACCTCTAACATCATTTGAAATTCTAAATAACAAGTCACTCAAGCGAGCAATCATATCAAAATTATATTTCAATTGTTTCATAACATTTGCATTGAAGTGATCTTGTTTTCTAATGTAGTTTTCAAACTCATAAAGGCATTGACTAGGATGCATATTGTGAGGGTTATCATTTTCATTGAACTTCATAAGAGAATTTACCTCTACCACCTTAGGCATTGGTGGTGTATTAAGCCCATGTATTTCTTCGGTAGGAGGTAAATTTTTAACATCCTCAGCTTTAATACCTTTTTCCTTCATAGATTTTTTCACTTCTTGCATATCTTCAAGACTGAGATATAATATACCCCTCTTCTTCAGAGTAGGTTTAGGCGGTGGTTCGGGAATAGTCCAATCATCATAATTTTTCAATATTTTATTCAATAATTCTTAAGCTTGTCCAACAGTTCGCTCCCTGAAAACACAACCAGCACAACTATCTAGGAAGTCCCTAGAAGCATCGGTTAGTCCATTATAGAAGATATCAAGTATTTCATTTTTCTTAAGAGGATGATCAGGCAAAGCATTAAGTAACTGGCAAAGCCTCCCCCAAGCTTGTGGGAGACTCTCTTCTTTAGTTTGCACAAAGTTAAATATTTCCTCTAAGGCAGCTTGTTTCTTATGAGCAGGAAAATATTTTTCAGAGAAGTAATAAATCATATCCTCGGGACTACGCACACAACCAGGAGAAAGAGTATTGTACCAAGCTTTAGCATCACCCTTTAATGAGAAAGGAAATAATTTGAGAATAAAGTAATAGCGAGTTTTCTTATCATGAGTAAAAAGGGTGGCTATGCCATTCAACTTAGTAAGATGTGCCACAACAGTTTCAGTTTGATAACCATGGAAAGGATCAAATTCAACCAAAGTAATTAACTCTGGGTCGATAGAGAATTCATAATCCTTATCATCAATAAAGATAGGTGAAGTAGCAAACTTAGGATCATATTTCATTCTAGCATTCAGAGATTTTCTTTATACTTGTGCAATAATTTCTCTAGACCATCTCTATCATTGCAAGCAAGAATATCTCTAGTTCTTTCTTCACTCATAACATAACCTTCCGGTACCTTAGGCAATTCATATCTAGGAAGGCTAGTTCTAGAAGGTGTCTCAGGAGATTCAGTTTCAATCTCATCATCAGATTCAACAACATCATGTTGTATTACTCTAGCAATTTGTTCATCAAGAAATTCACCAAGTGACACATCATCATTAGCAAGCAAGGTACTAGCATCATCATAAGTATCATTCATAGTAGAAGTAGCATCATCAATAACTTGCGACATATCAGAATTAATAGCATGTGGTGGTGTTGCAAGTTTGTTCATAACAGAAGGTGAATCTAAGGCAGAACTGGATTGTAGTTCCTTACCTCCCCTCGTCCTTGAGGGAAATATCTTAGTCTTTGGATCCTTCAGATTCTTCATAGTGATAATATGATAATAATCCCAAGTGACTCAGCAAATATAGCTATGCTCCCCGGCAACGGTGCCAGAAAAAGGTCTTGATAACCCACAAGTATAAGGGATCGCAACAGTTTTTGAGGGTAGAGTATTCAACCCAAATTTATAGATTCGACACAAGGGGAGCCAAAGAATATCTGAAGGTATTAGCAGCTGAGTTGTCAATTCAACCACACCTGGAGATTAATTACCGGCAGCAAGTAATTAGTAGAGAAGTAATATGATAGTTTTGATTGTGGTGACAGCAGCAATAGTAACGGTAACAGTGATAACAGTAATTTTGTAGCAAGTGTAACAGTGATGATAGCAGTAGTAACTTAGCAACAACAATATAGGATAAATTCGTAGGCATTGGATCGGTGATTTGTTGGATGATATTCATCATGTGACAATTATAACCTAGGGCGATACAGCACTAGCTCCAGTTCATCGAAATAATGTAGGCATGTATTCCGTAAATAGTCATACATGCTTTATTAAAAAGAACTTGCATGACATCTTTTGTCCTACCCTCCCGTGGCGGCGGGGTCCATATTGGAAACTAAGGGATATTAAGGCCTCCTATTAATAGAGAACCGGAACAAAGCATTAACACATAGTGAATACATGAACTCCTCAAACTACGGTCATCACCGGGAGTGGGCCCGGTTGTTGTCACTCCGGGGTTGCCGGATCATAACACGTAGTAGGTGACTATAACTTGCAAGATCGGATCTAAAACATGGATATAATGATGAATTCATAAACGGTTCAGATCTGAGTTCATGGCACCCGGGCCTAGAAAGACAAGCATTAAGCATAGCAAAGTCATAGCAACATCAATCTAAGAACATAGTGGATACTAGGGATCAGGCCCTAACAAAACTAACTCGATTACATGATGAATCTCATCCAACTCCTCACCAACCAGCGAGCCTACGAAGGAATTGCTCACTCCCGATGGGGAGCATCATGGAATTGGTGATGGAGATGGGTTGGTGATGACGAAGAACGAACATCCCCCTCTCCGGAGCCCCAAACGGACTCCAGATCTGCCCTCCCGAGGAAGAACAGGGCTTGGCGGCGGCTCCGTCTCGTGGATCACGATAATTCTTTCTCCCTGATTTTTTTCTCCAAAAATAGGAATTTATAGTGTCAAGGTTGAGGTCTGCGGGGCCACCAGGTGGGTTCAACCCACCTGGGCGCGCCAGGAGAGGGGGGCGCACCCTGGTGGGTTGTGCCCACCTAGGGGCCCCTCTCCGGCGGATCTTGGCTCCAGAAATTCTCTTTTATTATATAAAAAATCCTTGCAAAGTTTCGTTCCATTCTGAGAACTTTTATTTCTGCACAAAAACAACACCATGGTAGTTCTGCTGAAAACAGCGTCAGTCCGGGGTTAGTTTCATTCAAATCATGCAAATTAGAGTCCAAAACAAGAGGAAAAGCGTGAGAAAAAGTAGATACGTTGGAGACATATCATACTCCTCCGAAAAACGATAATCGCCATCTCATCGGTAGACGGGACACTTTTTCTTCTATCAAGTGGTATCAGATTTCCAGGTTGCTCGATGAGATTTTACAGTTTTTCGTAGTTTAGATTGAGTATGTTCTTCATACCTACAGTCCACGAAAAAGTCAAAGAAATTAGGGTTAGTTCATCACATCCAAACCAATTTGAGCCATTGCATAATCTTTTCTGTAATTGCTTTGTTGAATTTCCGTTTACATCGTCGTGTCAAGTCGTTGATCTTAGTGTCTAGTCTTTTAGAGTTTCGAGTTCTGGTCACAAGTTGTCACGCTGCTGACATACCATCATCATCGCCCCTGCCATATACCACCACCTCCCTGAGTCCATATACCACCACCGATCCGAGTCCATATACCACCACCGATCCGAGTCCATATACCACCACCACTCCGAGTACATCTCATATTAGGTTTGCTGTCGAGATCCATCTGTTTCCAGATTCGTGTTTCCTTGTTTGAGTCGGTTTCGGATTTCATCAATCTTTCTCCGTTCACGAAAGAGGGGTGATTCCAAAAAAACAAAGTCTGGAGACCCCCGGGCAGTTTTTAGGCCAAAATTTCGGTGACTAAAAATATTTTTTTCCAATCCCGTTTTTAGGTCCCAGGGAGCGTTTTGAGACACTCTCCATTATAGTGATTTTTTGTTGCACTTTTTGGTCGCCGCTGCCCTGATTTTTGAAAAAAGAATAATCAAAAAAATTCCGTGCCTATCCTGTTATTTTGATTTGGGAAGAGTTTTGAGACAGTCGCTATTATATTGTTTTTCTGCAAAAAAAAGAGCGCCAAAAAATCAGAGTGTGATTTTTCCTTGTTTCCATGCAGCTCGCGATTTTGTTAGTGTTCTAGGCTCGCGTCTCTAGTACGGTCTAGCCTAGGACTAGCACAGTACCATCGTTGAGTGTTTATTCAACTTTGCATCTCTGAATTGATTATTGCTGAAATTTTTGCTACCATATCATAAGCCTTCCCAGCTCCACATACATCTACATCGTGTGTTTGACACCACCTGACAATCACTCTTTCCAAGCTTTGAGAGTTTTGACTACAATAGTTGCTGATCACCACCTACTGCTGGGTAAGAACTGGTAAGAATTTGAGATTTGCTTGATGGATTTGCGACACCCCACCACCACCACCACCACTTTCTAGTAGTCTGTAGGATCATATTCTTGTATGTTTCTATTGCTGCTAACCATGGCAGGACCACGAGCCGACGAGATTGATTGGGAGAACATGACGGAAGGAGCTTCATGATAAATTTTAGCAAATGTTAGGTCAACAGGTGGAAGACGTGATGGCTAGCTTTGGAAAGGCACTGGAGAGGATTGATGACATTGAGAAGACAATTGACACCAAGTTGGACGCCAAGTTCGATGAAGTACCCGCGCGTCTACGACAACCACCACCTGCACCTGTTGCACCACTGCAACAACATCAACAACCACCTCTACATTGTGATCCAGCAGGGCGAGCACAGCGTGTTCCTCTTGAGCAAGGAAAAACTTCGGGTGTCGCTGCTACTACTTTTGATGCTTCTATAGCTCATGCTGCCACTGTAGAGGAGGACGACTATTATGAGGATGAGGTTGATCAAAATCAGAACTACGTGCAACCACCAGCACCACCACCACCAGGTCGTCCTCATGCATATCATCCCAATGGTAGGGCTGCACCACCCCCTCAAGTACGAGATCAAGACCACATCCCTAAACTAAAGTTGAATATCTCACTGTTCGAGGGTAGATACATTCCTGATATTTATCTTACTAGGGAGTTAGAAACTGAACAACGCTTTACATGCTTACAATATCCTGAGGATAGACGTGTTGTTGCTGTTGTTTGTGCGTTCACTAGTTTTGCATGTGTTTGGTGGTCTGAACATTGTAGATTATATCCTATTCTAGCTACTTGGGCTCCTTTGAAAATTGCTATACGTACTCGTTGGGTTCCACCATATTATAAACATGAATTACTTCAAAAATTGCATCGCTTAAGACAAGGAAAAATTCTGTAGAGGAATATTATCAGGAATTACAAACTGGCATGATTAGATGTGGTATTGTTGAGGATAATGAAGCTATGCTTTCATGTTTTATGGGTGGATTAAATACAAAGATTCAGACCATTCTAGAGTATAAGGAGTATAATAATATCACTCGTTTATTCCATCTTGCTTGCAAAGCTGAATGTGAAGTGCGGGATCGACAGGCATTTTCGTGAACTAATTTTTCTGCAGGTCATTCATCACCATGGACACCACGTGCATCCTCTACTTCCACAAGTTCTGCTGCACTGACATCTCCTTCAGCTGCCACCTCCAACCATGATGCAAGAAAGCAGGCACAACCACCACTATCTTCCAAGAGCACACCTTCTGGACCTGCACAGAGCTCTTCTTCATCCATGGTATCAATAGGGCAAACACATGCTATTATTGTCGTTGTTGCAAGGGTGGAGGTCATTATGCGAGAGAATGCCCATCTAAGCATGTGCTGATTGCTACTTAGGATGGTGGGTATGAGTCCTCTAGTGACTATGATGAGGAGACTTTGGCTCTTATTACAAGTGAAGAACACGGTGAAGATGATTCTGAACAAGAGACGTGATACATGGCTGCTGAAGACACTGAAAGGTTTGAATTTAGTTGCTCAACGTGTTTTGAGTGCGCAGGTCACACAAGCTAAGCAAAATCAGAGGCACAATTTGTTCCATACAAAGGGAGTTGTGAAGGAACGTTCTATTCATGTCATCATCGATGGAGGGAGCTATAACAAAACTTGGCTAGCATGGAGATGGTGGAGAAGTTGTCTCTCACCACAAGACCATATCCGCATCCTTACTATATCTAATGGTTCAATAACAGCGACAAGGTTAAGGTAACATGTACTGTTCGTGTGCATCTTAGTATCGCTACATATGTTGATTATGTTGATTGTGATGTGGTACCCATGCAAGCATGTTCCTTATTACTTGGTAGACCATGGAAATTTGATATAAAAAATTGTACACCATGGCCTATCTTCGCCGGCATGCTGGCCCTGTACATATTGAGAATGATGCACAGGGGCTTCGCCATGAGGACACCAGGAAGCGCCGACACCATGGCGTTGCTTGTCGCATGCGACCTAAAATGGCCACGGCATGTGCATCATGTGGGTGTCTTGGATGGCACCGTCTCATCCTTGGATCTTTTTGTGCTGCCCGCGGGCTGCACAGCTCCATGCTTGGACCTGGTTGCATGCATGCTGTTGTTTTTCCAGCTCCAGAAGATGCCGCTTGGTGAGGACATGGCTACCACAGTTACACCCATATCCCCTGCTGTTTTACCTCTTGGAACAATTGCTAGAGATCGCATATGCCAGTTAAATTACCAGGTACTTTCGTTTCTTGGTAATGTTTCTAGTGTTCATGAGAATATGATGCTGCCTAACTTAGATACATTTGTGTTGCTTGCAATTGAAGGGCCTAGAACACACAAGAAGGATGAACATTGGAGCATGAGCAAGTACGGAGATGAAGGTGCGTGCGAAGAGAACAAGAACGAAGGTTCTAGTGGAGATTTCCGGACTTTGAAGCCACCATGATGACATACGAGAAGATGGACAAAATATAAAAGATGGCCTTTCATAAATTTCGTCCTAGCTTATTATTGGTGTTGCACCACCTTATTTTGGGCCAGGCCCAAGTAATCTATTTTTTAGAGTCCGTTTTGTAGGGGAAACGACTTAGGAGGTGTTTTAGTCCCACCTTGCCAAGGGTGCACAAAATCCCCTCTCTTTTCCCTATAAATATAGCCCTTAAGGCATCGCTTAGAGTTGGGATTTGTTTAGTTAAAAGTTAGCCATTGCAACTTCGTGTACTTCGTTTGTGTCCAACGACCACACCAAGACCGCTTACGGATCCCCACCTTTATCAATACTTCATCTATATTCGCAATATTCAGATTGCATTATCATATTCTTGCTTGTTCTTCGATTGCGTGTAGGAATAGACCTTCGTGGTCAGGTTGATCGTGCTCCGGCGTGGTCAATAACCTCTCGAAGTTGGTTTAGCGATTGCGAAGGCGCAACGTCGTTCACGTTTGTAGTCGGATCGTCAAAGTCGACTCCACCAAATCGATAGTTATCATCTCATCGAAAGATCGGGACACCCTCGCCTATATCAAGTGGTATCAGTTTTCTGGTTGCTCGGTGAGATTTCCAGTTTTTCATAGTCTAGATTGCATATGTTCTTCGTACCTAGAGTCCAAGAAAAAGCCACTAAAAAAAGTTTGATTAGTTCATCCGTGTCCTAGATAGTCTGAGCCTTTTCGCCATTACCACTTTGTTTTTGCATTGTTGAATTTTTGGTTGCATCGTGTGTCGAGTTGCTGGTCTTTAGCGTCTAGTCTTTTAGAGTTTCGAGTTCTAGTCACGCTTTGTTCACATTGCATCTGCTCACTTTGTTCGCGTCCATCTCCACCTGTCATCTTCCCCCACCATTCGTTCGCTGCAATTATCATCACAATCGCCTCAATTTGTTTGATCCTCACCGGTCGCGTCCATAGAAAAAAAACAAAAAAAATTGTTGCGGTTATTTGGTGCCTTCATACCGACGATCTGTGCATTAGTTGTTTTGGAAGTGTTGGATTCTAGAGTTCGGCTTGGAAAGATTGGATCAGCCAAGATAAAAGGAGCATATTGGGCGTTCTGTGCTTTGGCAAGTTTGGAAACAGACAAAGAGAAGGAAAGTTGGCAAAGGCAGGTGCGGTGATTGGTTTCCATCCACGTGCAAGTACTTGGAAAGTAAGGAGAGAGAGAAATTAGAGAGGACAAAAGGGGACGTGGTGGTATTCATTTGGAAAGCCTAGATTCGGCCAAGAATAAAAGGATCGATATTTGCTTGGGGCTGATCTGCCGTGGGATCGAAGGAACGTTTGATTGGAAAAAAAAAGAGGTCGGTTGTGTGTTTGGAAAGCAAAAAAAACAGATCTGACCGAATCCTCCTGGTTTGGTAACTTCGGATAAAAAAAGGAAGAGCAGAATTAAAGGGCAGGTTTGGTGCGGCCAAATAGAAAGAGAGAGAATTTGGCAGGAAAGATAGCGGGCAAGTGCAGATTGTTTGGATATAATCAATTTCGGGAGAGAGAATTGGAAAGAAAAAAAGAGCAGGTTTTGTGCTGATCCGAATTAAAAAAAGGTGAGTTCTTTGGAAACACCGGATTAGTGGTTTTGAGAATCAAATCCGTGGAGATTACTTGAAAAAACAATTGAGGCGCAGAATTTGGGAGTAGTACACCACGTCAACCCCTTGGAACCATTAAAAAAAAAGAGGGCCGTTTTTCTTGGAAAAGAGAGCAGATTCGTTTGGGAGAAGTGGAGCTAAAAAAAACTGTTATGTTTGAAGTCCTAGGCATTCACGTTTAAGGAACGTGAGGAGGAAAAAAAGGCATGATTTGGTTCAATTTCCAAAGAGCATCATTGTTGTTGAGCTTTCATTGTTTGTTGATTGCAGATTCTAGTGGGCACGTTTGGACTTTGGAGAAAGAAAAAAATTAACGGTGCTTTGTTGTGCTATAAACCAGTACGCTACAGTTACATTGGAGTGAAAAAAAAAGTGGAAGGGGGCTTGTACCACAGTGTGGTGTTGGGAACATCTTGTGAATTTGTCTGTGTCTTAGGCTCGCGTCTCTAGCACGGTCTAGCCTAGGGCCAGCACTCGACCACTTTGAACGAATTTTCAACTTGCATTAATTAACGTGGTTGTAGCATTTTTTTCTACATATATAAAGCCAACCCAGCTCCACATATTTCTACACCGTGTATCCATACGTTCACCTAGCAATCGCTTTAGCCAACTTTTGGAGTTACTTGACACCGCTGGTTGCCGATCACCGCCTGCTACATGGTAAGAACTTGTAAGACATTGATTTTTGCTTTACTTTGAGCGTTTTACCACCACATCCTAGTAGTTATAGGAACATTATTTTTGGATTTTGTTTCTTGTTTCTACTAATCATGACAGGATCTAGAGTCAATTCATGGGCTTTGTCGATCGCGGGAGACGTGCCACCACCTATGCAAATTCCACAACGGTCATGAGAGGTGCACAAACATCCAAATGCACATGATCAGGTTAATGTTTCTATACCACCATTTAATGGCCGTTTTAGACCTGCTTTATATATTGAATGGGAGTTCGACATAAATAATATATTTGCTTCCCATAATTTTGACGAACGTAAAAAAGTTAAGGTTGCGGTTGGTTCTTTCACTGGTTATGCTTTAGTTTGGTGGAGTGAATATTGTCGGTTACACCCTAATGATATACCTTCTACTTGGGATGATTTGAAACTTGTCATGCGACATACATTCGTTTCCGCTTATTATACTCGTGACATGATTAAAAAGTTGCAACATTTAAAACAAGGTAGTGACACCGTAACAAAATATTATGATGCTTTACAAACTACCTTGTTGCATTCCTCTTTAGAAGAAAGTGAAGAAGATTTTATGGATAGATTTTGGGGAGGTTTAAACCGTGATATTCAGGAGATACTAATTCATGAAGAGTGTTATCCTATGGATCGTTTGTTTCGTCTTGCTTGTAAAGCTGAACAGGAAATAAAACGACGTGTTGCCCTCAAAGAGAACAAGCACAAGGTGCACATTCCAAGAGATGATACGGTTGTTCCTTCAACTACTAGGCGTGCTATGACAACCACATCTGTTGTTGCATCACCTCCACCATGTGACACAGCACCATCGATAGTGCCTACATCTGAGTTGATCATAAGAGGTAATGACAAAGGTACTGATCTCCCATCTCCACATGAGTATGATGAATGCCTTGTCAATTTCAATGAACCATATGATGAGCTACCCACTACTATGATCACACCAGCTATTTTAGAAGACTATGTTCATGATTTGACTTTGCCATGTGATCAAACAATTTTGAGTGAACCCATTGAATTAACTATTGATGCGAAAGAACCATGTGAATCGGGGAATAAATCAGATTTGGATCAAATATGTTTGAAAATAGTTGTGCCAATGTTTAATCATTTTGATATGACCTCTAATCTTGATGATGGTTCATCCAGGTTGGGATGGTTTAATGATGTGCATTGCCAATCTTTTGGTACGATTAAGAGCTTCACTTATATGTGCAAACTGAGTTGCAATATTTTCATGCATTTGACTTCTTGTGATAATATATTGGTTTTATATTTCACGACTTTAGAAGGGTGCTCTTGTATAACTGTCTCACATGTGCCACAACTGAGATCAGTCAAAATGGATGACATATACACATACAACGTGTACACCTTGTCTCTTTTGTTAGCCACATTTCAGGTTAAGCAACGCCGAGGACGGCTTTGTTTTCAAGAAGGGGAGGATGGTGAGGACATGGCTACCACAGTTACACCCATATCCCCTGCTGTTTTACCTCTTGGAACAATTGCTAGAGATCGCATATGCCAGTTAAATTACCAGGTACTTTCGTTTCTTGGTAATGTTTCTAGTGTTCATGAGAATATGATGCTGCCTAACTTAGATACATTTGTGTTGCTTGCAATTGAAGGGCCTAGCACACACAAGAAGGATGAACATTGGAGCATGAGCAAGTACGGAGATGAAGGTGCGTGCGAAGAGAACAAGAATGAAGGTTCTAGTGGAGATTTCCGGACTTTGAAGCCACCATGATGACATACGAGAAGATGGAAAAAATATAAAAGATGGCCTTTCATAAATTTCGTCCTAGCTTATTATTGGTGTTGCGCCACCTTATTTTGGGCCAGGCCCAAGTAATCTATTTTTTAGAGTCCGTTTTGTAGGGGAAACGACTTAGGAGGTGTTTTAGTCCCACCTTGCCAAGGGTGCACAAAATCCCCTCTCTTTTCCCTATAAATATAGCCCTTAAGGCATCGCTTAGAGTTGGGATTTGTTTAGTTAAAAGTTAGCCATTGCAACTTCATGTACTTCGTTTGTGTCCAACGACCACACCAAGACCGCTTACGGATCCCCACCTTTATCAATACTTCATCTATATTCGCAATATTCAGATTGCATTATCATATTCTTGCTTGTTCTTCGATTGCGTGCAGGAATAGACCTTCGTGGTCAGGTTGATCGTGCTCCGGCGTGGTCAATAACCTCTCAAAGTTGGTTTAGCGATTACTAAGGCGCAATGTCGTGCACGTTTGTTGTCGGATCGTCAAAGTCGACTCCACCAAATCGATAGTTATCATCTCATCGAAAGATCGGGACACCCTCGCCTCTATCACCGCTTGCCTGGCTTGGATCGCCAGAACGTCACGGATGTTGTTCGCCGCCTCCGCCTCCTCAACCACCACCTGCACTGTCGCCTGTCTGCGTGGGTGTCGGTAGCTTGGACGTAGAAGGACCAGCCGCCATGGTACCCTTCTTCTTGGGAGCCATGGCAATGAAGATGATGAACCTGACGCACTGACTGCTACATGAAGAATCCAAACTTTAGTACAGCGACAAGCAGCTACGGCACATGATGCCACACTCCTTGAGAAAGATTGTCTTCAGGCTGTTGTGCGTGCCGCATGCTACCAGCAAGCTTTGTGCCTCTACCATAGCCGCAAAGTGCAGTCCTGAAGCCTTGAGGAAGGCGACCTTGTCTTCGTCAGATCTAGTCCGCGAAGGGATGAAACAAGTTTACACCAAAGGGGAAGGCCCTTATCGGGTAGTACGAGTCACCAGACCTGGCTCAGTCCATCTGGAGACCGAAGATTGCACTCCGGTATAGAACTCATGCAATATTGAGCATCTTTGCAAGTTCTACCCGTGAGGCGCAGTTGCCGAGCTGCCCAGCAGCCTATTTTGTATGAGTTTGTCGGTAAGACATGTAATCCTTTGTACAAAGCCATGCGGAGATCCTGTGCATAGTGAAATAAAGCTAAGTCTTTCAAAACTCTTTGTCAAAGTACATATTTATTTGTGTATGTTGTATGTGATGTTTTGTTGCATATTACCTTGTATGAAATGCTTAACGAGCCGTCAAGGTTCCCAGCCTCCTCTTTTCTCTTCTTTCTTTTTCTCAAGGAATAGAAGAGTTCCTCGCCTGCAAGTTTCTCGGGGGGAGTAATGGTATGATACCCAAATGTCGTTTAAGTTATGATTCACAACAAGAATTACAAAAAAGAAAAGCTAAATTGAAAAACTTTGAAACAAATTCTTTGTTGCAGTTCCTACTTTCCCTTAAATGATTTTAGTCATTAGATGAAAAACCTACACAAGAAGGAACCTTGTCGGGATCATTTGAGCTCTTATTTTGTTTCGAGTCTGCTCAGCAACTTAAGTGGTTGCATTGAGACCGTCAAGTGTAACCTTGCCATCGGCGGCACTTCCTGCATGCTGCTAAGGATCCGTTCCTCAAAGCGCTCGCGGCAAGAGTGTGCGCACCGGCAAGTTTCCGGCAACGTAGGGTACAAAAATCATGAAAAGATAGAATCAAACAAGGGATATAGCATGCATTCATCCATCAGTACGAGTTATATGACATTCAGAGCATAGTTTAGTTCTAATCAAAGAAAAATCTGACTTTTACATGAACTACACTTGCAACAAAGAATGGCGAGGGGGATAGTGCCTATGCTGGGCCTTGGTCCTAGGTATCTGGCCAACCCTGTCGGCGATAGGAGCAGCAAGCTCTTTGGCGGCCTTGGTATCGGCTCCCTCCGGCAAGCTGGTGAAGACCTTGGAGATATCAATGCCAGGATTCTATTGCACCACTTTGACGGGAACCTTGAAGAGGACATCCTCATAAAGCCTGCGGGGTTTGCTGGAAAGATGAGCAGCTCATGTTTCGTGATGCTTCTCCAGCACCTTGATGAAAATTTCAAAGAACAGGATGAGTCTGGCACTCACGGTGTCCCTGTCGTTGGTGGAGAAGTTGTAATCCTGCAGACCCATGACAGATAGCTGCACGGTGGGGCCTTCTGTGGCTACCACAAGACGAATAGTCCAAAGCTTCATGGTGTCCTTGTACTCGTTGAAAGAGATCATAGTGATTTCTAGCAGGGCCTTCTCGCTCTGGAGATCCTTTGACAGGATCCTTTCAAGGTGAAAGTGCTAGTTATCGACCAGAGGGGGGGTGAACAGGCGATTTTTATGACAGTCTTCAAAACATGAGAGTTTCGAAGACAAACAATAGAAATGAACCTATTGATATGCAGCGGAAGGTAGACTACACTAGATAAGCCATAGTCAAGCAAGTAATGAAGCTAAAGTACGAAGACTATTGGCAGCTAGGTAGTATGGATCAAGATGGAAGACAGTATGAAGCCAAACAACAATAATCGTCACACAGTGAAGTCAACCAGATGATGCAAGCAGGCAAATGACTTCACGAAGACAAACTATAAATAAGTGAGGGAAGAGATGGAACCAGTTGCTTGGTGAGGACAATGATTTGTTGGACCAGTTCCAGTTGTTGTGACAACTGTACGTCTGGTTAGGGAGGCTGAGATTCAACTCAGAAGAACGCGTCTTCGCCTTATTCCCCTTGAGCTAAGGACACTTAGTCCTCGCCCAATCACTCTGGTAAGTCTTCAAGGTAGACTTCCAAACCTTCACAGACTTCGTTCACCGGCAATCCACAATGACTCTTGGATGCTCAGAACGCGATGCCTAACCGGCTGGAGGATTCACAGTCCTCAAGTGTAACAAGTCTTCAGGTCACGCGGACAGAAAGACTTCTGTGATGCCTAACACTCTTTGGCTCTGGGTGTTTTGGGCTTTGTCCTCGCAAGGATTCCTCTCTCTCAAAGGCTTCAAGGTGGGTTGCTCTCAAACGACAAAAGCCGTGCACTAACTCTGAGCAGCCACCAATTTATGGTGTAGGGGGTGGGCTATTTATAGCCACAGGGCAACCCGACCTGATTTGTCCAAAATGACCCTGGGTCACTAAGGAACTGACACGTGTTCCAACGGTCAGATTTCAAACACACGCGGCAGCTTAACTTGGGCTACAAGTAAAGCTGACTCATCCAGCTCTGGATAAGCTTTGCTCTCATTGTCTTCGCTCGAAGACTTCGGATTTGGTTGAGCATCACTTCAGTCACTCTGACTTTGTTCACTTGGACCCCACTTAACTGTACGGTGGTTCCTATGACTCAACTAGGAGGAAAAGGAAACTACGAAACAACTATGTCTTCGCACTCCATAGTCTTCACGTGAATGTCTTTTCGAGTCATAATCTTCATTGTGATTATCTTCACATACCACCATTGTCTTCAATGTCTTCACACATTTTTAGGGGTCATCTCCGGTAGGTAAACCGAATTAGTGAGGGACTACTACCTGTGTTATCCTGCAATTCTCACAAACACATTAGTCCCTCAACCAGGTTTGTCATCAATACTCCAAAACCAACTAGGGGTGGCACTAGATGCACTTGCAATCTCCCCCTTTTTGGTGATTGATGACAAACTGGTTGAAGTTTTCAACGGGGATAAAAGTATGTGAAATTGTAAGGATTAAGGTATTGTCTTCATAAGTAGCAAAAGGCTCCCGCTGAAGATGTGCATATAAGTATTTTTCTTTTGAATGCAAATGCACATGGCAGGTTGTACTTGTGGAGATCCTCTTCAACTTAAGAAGACAATTCATCATGCATGAAAAGATATAACAAATATAATGACATGCATAATGAAAATGGACGTCTGCGAAATGACTTCGTGCGGACTTTATCGTCGCACATGCGAAATTTATCATCGCATCACGTAGTTGACAGAAAAAGGTAGCAGACGACCATCAAGTTTAAGTGTTGCAACTCAAAGAACCAAATGTATCAAAACCAAGAGTTGTAAACACTTGGCAAAAAGTATAGCAACCACTCATATGGACCCGCTTGAAGACTATCAACTCATATGTTTCTCCCCCTTTTGTCAGTAAGGACGAAAAAGGTTTGAAGACATAGAGCGTCTACTCGTCCCCATGAGGAGTAGGAGAAGTCGCAGGGTCGTTGTTGAGGTCCGGTGGTGTAGAAGAACTTGGCGCAGTGTTGATACGAGGCGCAGTTTTAGTTGGTGAAGTAGCATCGTCTTCGTCATCAATGACTCTGGCATTGACAGTTGCCGCTGAGGAGGAGTACTCAGAGTCTTCAAGTGAGGGAGTCCGACGCAAGACAGCGTTCCTGGGAGGATTGGAATCAAACTTGAATCTCTCTGTGAAGCCATCTTGTTGAAGATCATCTTCAGAGCTCAGCAATGTCAGACTCTTCCACGACCGCCGACAGGTTTCATGAGTGACAAAAGCATTCTTGGTAGCAAGATTGCGAATGCAATTGACATCCACCAAGAGGCTTTGCATCTGAAGTTTCAGCCAGTCATGATGCTTATCCTGTTTTTGATGCAGGGCGACGAGAAGCTCTCGGTCATTGAGAACACGAGATTGCTTCCAAGGCCTTTGCGCAATAGTGCTTTCAGTGGCTTTAGTATGGGCACGATGAGGTGCACGTGTATTGCTAGCCAAAGGATAAACACGAGTTGCAGCAAGAACTCCTTCAATAGGTTGTGTGAAGCTTGGTGATCGGCGTTGTGAAAATAAATTGGCTCCTTGTCAGGCTCTGGGTATATGGCTTCGACAGACAGATCAACCTCTGGCAAGAATATGAGATGATTGCGCGCAGAAGGCTGATATTTGATAGCAGAGTGAAGCTTGATGAGGCGCATTACCCATGGAGCATAAAACTTCAGACCAAAAAGATCAGATCCAGATGCAGCAAATTGCCTGATGAAGAAGTCTTGAGCATTGAAACTGATGCCATTGAAGATATTGAAAACCAATGTCTTCATTGCGCCTTCTAGCTTCGCTGCAGGAGAATGTCCCTTGACAGGCCATAGAGTTCGCCTGATGATATGATAAATAGTGCGTGGCAGATACTCTAGGTCTTCAACAAAGAATTCCTTTGGATATTCAGCGTCTTGTGGCAGTGGCTTCATCATGCTCAGCATTTGGCTCATGTTTGGCTCAGGCTTTTGGAAGATGCTCTCCAAAGCATTGCGGTGAAGCTGACAACCAGGTTCATAGAGTTCACCTGGAGTGGGCAAGGCAGTGAGCTCAAAAATATCAAGAGCTTTGGCTTCGTGGTGTACATTGCCTGTCATCCACTCAAGGACCCAAGTCTTCAGATCCCTGTTGTAGCCGCGAATGTGAAGAGTTGCATAGAATTGTAGCAGAAGTTCTTCATTCCAATTTTCCTTGTCGGTCACAAACTGTAGAAGGCCTGCATCTCTAAAGCAGACGAGGGCTTCTTCCAAGCAGGGCAGGCCAGCAATGGCTTCGCAGTCTAGACGCATATGGGGAAAAATGCACCCCTGATTGTATAGTATACAGGAATAGTAACCAGAATAGGAGGAGGAACCAGAATAGGCCATCGAACCATGACCGGTTGACCGCAATCAAATGCCAGCTCAATAGTGTGAGGCCTTGGAGGTGGCACAGGAGCATCGGCATTGACATGGGCTTCGAGCTGCACAATGGCTTCAGGTGCAACATTGGCTTCAGGCGCCACATTAGCTTCAGCCATGACAACGTCATTGGCTTCAGTGTTGTTGTTGGTGGCCGCCTCATTATTTTCAATCTCCACTTGAGTAGCTGGAGGGTCTGGCACAATCTCATTCTCCTCGAGAACAGCTTCTTGGTTGCTAGGGGGTGTGGCAGCTCGCTCTTCTTTTTGACGGGGTTCTTCTTGGTCATCAGCTGATGCAGCCGGAATGTCTTCAGCAGCTTTGGCTTCAGACATAGAGACGTTCACAATTGGAGTGGTGTCAGGAAACACTTGTCGTGCCACTGAGTTGTGTTGCTCTTCTCCTTCTGGAACGCTCGACAGAGCGACTTGTGGCCTTGGTCCTTTGCGAAGCCTGCGGAGTGCGGGCGACGCTTTTGGAGAGGGAGTTGGCTTGACCACATAGTCGTCATCGTCAAGCACCGGAGTGGTGACTTGAGGTGGGGGAGTACTTGGTGATTCTTCTCGACGGGGGGAGTCTTGAGGGCGATCAGCCCATGAATCATCCTGAGCAATTGGCGTCAGAGGACGACCAATGCTGATGAGTTTGCTGTTTGTGAGAACAGGCGATGATACCATTTGCTGCTCTATCTGAGGAAGGACTTCATCATCATTTACATTGTCTTGGGGACCAATGTCTTCAATTGCGGTGGGGTCAACAGCTGGAATGTCTTCAGCTTCAGGAGCCTCTGTGAAAGTAGGCTCGTGAACTATTAACTGACGTTCTTGGTGTTCATACGTAGGACGAGCGACTAAGATTGGATCGACAAGGAGGGGCTCTATGGGAGCAGCCCGATCCTTCTTGGAAGACTTTGTCTTCCGCTTCTTGGTCTGTGGCGCATTATCAGTGGCATTCTTGATCTTACGCTTTCTGGCTTCGGCCTCAGCTGCCCTTGTTTTCTTGAGTTCTGAAGCTACTGCGGGGACCTTAGGTTTCATGTCTGTCATGCTGGCGGGGAAGACAATGCGAGGTTCTTCCCGCCTTGATGCTTCAGCTTGGGCCACAGCAGGCTTCTTCTTCTTGGCAGCCATCTTGGGGTTGATGCCTGGACACCCAAGAGCTTTGCGCTTTTCAGCTTCGTTATGAACTTGCACATACTTGCTGGCGGAGAGCTTCATCCGTTCTCTTGATCCTTTTGCTGCTTCACGTTTCTGTTGAAACTGCTCTTTGAGCTCATGCAGCATCTGCTTGAAGCGTTGGACATCAGCCACACTGAGATTGGCCATGATCTTCTTGAATTGGGCTTTCTCGTGATCAATCTTGTTCTTCAGTTCGACAATCTTCTGAGCCAGGGCTAGCTCATTTGCAATGGCACTGTGGAAAGAGACACTGATGCCAATTGGAAGCTGAAGATCATCAATACTGAGGTCTGGGTTGTCAAACCACTCATCAATGAAGTTATTCAAGATGTCCACATCAAAGAGGGGCAGATCGTTGAAGATCTCCGCCTCTTGCTTGCTCTTTATCAACAGCTCAAGAGCATCATCGCCAAGATCTTCGTCACTAGACAGATCAATGGCTTCGTTCTTGTTCCTCAGAACGGCAGCTGGGCTCAGTGCTTGACCAGAAATCTGGATGGGCTTCTTCTTATTCTCGGTCTTGGAGATGCGAGAAAGATCTTCAGACTGCACACTGGCTTCAGGAGGTGCAGTGGCCAAAGGCTTCGCACGCGAAGATTTAGGTGCAGTGGAGGGCTTTGAAGCCTTTGGTTTCTTCTGCTTCTTTGGCTTAGGTGGAGCAGGCACTTCATCAGAATCAGCATCGTCTGCAGAGTGCTCCATGGCTGCCCCCTGAACAACAATGTGTGTGATGAGACCTTCGAGGTTGTAGAAGGGCTCGACAATATTGGGTTTAGCATCATGGGTGCCATCAGCTCGAGGAGCGGATGGACCGGGGTTGAAGTCTAATCCAAGCGATTTGTTGTTCTCTTTGGCAGATGCCTTTGCAGTCTGAAAGTTGCGCTTGAATAGATTATCATCACGACACCATAGCAATGATGATGGGTCGACATTGGCAGGTTGTGGTCCACGGACCATACAAGGGTAGAAACCCTAAGCAATAGCTTCAGATATGTTCTTGGGTTGAAGATTTTGAAAGAGAATATCACCCCAAGGACACTTGATGGCATTCTTCTCAGCATACTCCTTGGTCACGAATCTGTATTTGAACCATTGCTCGGCCCAATACCTTCGAATCCATTGGATTCGAGTTTTGCGCTGATTGTAATCCTCTTCAGGATCAGTCTTGTACAGCTCATAGAGATCTTCGGGCAAATCCTTTGATGTATCCCCACGGCGCTTCCTGCCGCCCTTTCTTGCTGACTTTTCTGTGGCCATTGTATTCAAGCAGAATGGCTTTAGTACAGTGATGGCTTCCGCTTGCCGGTCAGACAGGAACTTGCTGATGGTGAATGAATGTGATGCTATAGGAACTCTGCAAACAAATGCAGACTATGAGAACCAAGGGATTCTCCCACGGACATGTACCTGTGACAGCATTAGAGATGCGAGGGAAGGGGAAGAGGTCATATGCATTCTCAGAAGATTTTGAAGATAGATCAGTTTGAAGACATTGACCTCATAGCGCGAAGACATTTACTTATGTGTTGAGAGTTGGTTCCAGATTTGTACGAATCCAAGAATAGGTACAAGTGAGGAATCTAACTACTTGTGAAGCATAAATGAATATTTCAGGCATGATATGAGATGCAGAACAGGATAGATCCAAATTTGTAGGCACAGAAACTACTTTTGGTGAGGAAGGATGAATCTATCGGATCAAAAAGACAGTAAAAAGGAGGTTTTATTTACCACACGAAGAACTGCTAGCGGAGTGGAGTGGGAGGCCGAGCAGTTCAATCTTCCGTGCCCTAACTCGGCGACAGAAGACACCTACGGCGGCGGAGGAGAAGACGAGGTTCGCGACCGGCGTGAGGACGGCGTCGGTGAGGTCAAGGTAGCTAAGCGCTTCGTCGCCGGCGTCGTCGAGAGCTAGCGGTGGCGCTAGGGTTTGTGCGAGGCGGAGAGGTGGGAGAAGGATTTTGACCGCGATGAGATGTGTATTTATAAGAGAAGGGACAGCACAGCGCAATTACGCAGGTGCCCCTGGCGGTTCACATCTGAGGGACACGTGGCAAACATGCAACACATTGGAAGTTGTCCATGTTCCCACGCATGCCTGGACTGTCGGGTGGTCGTTCCGGCTTCTCCGGGTTTCAGGCAATAAGGATATAACATTTAAAACAGATTCAATTTTTGTCTGTATATCTTCTGCTGACAAGGACACAGAGAAGACATTTGACAGTTTCAATAGAATGCATATGATTTGGATAGATAGAATTTGAGATGGAAGCATAGAAGAGGTTGGGGTCCGATCACATTCACTTAGATCAAAAGATTCAAGCAAGAAGACATAGCTATAAGTGAATGCTGTAGAGGACGGAACACAAATATATGAATATGTCTGAGTAAGACCAAATCAACATAGTGAAGATAAAACGGAAGTCAAATCAAAGTTGAAGACAAAATAAAACGCAAAGACTTTGCAAATGACACGCCAGATGAAACACTTCAAGCAAAAGTTTGGTGGCGGCGTTACCCACCGTATAGGAAGTATTTGACCCAGACACGGCGCATAATTATCGTGGCGCTCCGAAGTCATATTCCACATTAATGTATTCACACTTAGTGTGTATGTCTTCATTGATTGAAGATATACTTTACTTCGTGGGTTGCACATCTAAGTCATCAACATGCATAAGTGTTAGGATGTGTGCCCAATTACAGGACATTTGAGGATTCTAAGATATTAAGCTCACACCGCAACTTGCAAAACCTTTTCTCATCCAAGGGCTTGGTGAAGATATCTGCGAATTGCTCTTCAGTGTTGACGTGAATGATATCAATATCTTCCTTCATGACATGATCTCTGAGAAAGTGATGACGAATTTCAATGTGCTTTGTCTTCAAGTGCTGAACTGGGTTGTTGGCAATCTTGATGGTGCTTTGATTGTCGCAGTAGAGTGGTACTTGCTTCAGATGGATGCCATAGTCCTTGAGTGTTTGCTTCATCCATAGAAGCTGAGCGCAGCAAGATCCAGCAGCAATGTATTCAGATTTAGCAGTGGAGAGAGATACACAGTTCTGCTTCTTTGAAGACCAACAGACAAGTGATCGTCCCAGAAAGTGACATGCGCCTGATGTAGACTTGCGATCCACCTTGTCACCAGCATAATCAGCATCCGAGAATCCAACTAGATCAAACTCTAAGCCCTTTGGATACCATAATCCTAGTGTTGGGGTGTAAGCCAAATATCGAAGAATTCGCTTCACAGCTAAGTGATGCGATTCCTTTGGTGCCGCTTGGAATCGGGCACACATGCAAACACTAAACATGATATCTGGCCTAGATGCACATAAATAAAGTAAAGAACCAATCATGGAGTGGTATACCTTTTGATCGAACTCTTTACCATTGGCGTCGGGACCCGGATGACTTTTGGTTGGCATTGGCGTCGTGTAACCTTTGCAATCTTGCATCCCAAACTTCTTCAGGCAGTCTTTGAGGTATTTCTCTTGAGATATGAAGATGCCGTTACTTTGCTGACGAATTTGAAGACCTAGGAAGAACTTCAGCTCACCCATCATGGACATCTAGTCTTGCTCTTGCATCATGTGTCCAAATTCATCACTGTATTTCTGGTTAGTGCAGCCGAAGGTAATGTCATCCACATAGATTTGGCACACAAACAGTTCACCATCATATGTCTTCGTGAAGAGTGTGGGATCCAGGGAACCAGGTTTGAAGCCTTTGCTCTTCAGGAAGTCTTTTTGAGTGTGTCATCCCCAGCACGAGGGGCTTGTTTAAGGCCATACAATGCCTTGTTGAGCTTGTATAACATATCAGGATGTTTTGGATCTTCAAAACCAGGTGGTTGTGCAACATACACTTCTTCAATCTTGCCATTGAGAAAGGCACTCTTCACATCCGTTTGATACAAAAGGATGTTGTGATGGTTTGCATAGGCTAGCAATATGCGAATGGCTTCAAGCCTAGCCACGGGAGCAAATTTTTCATCGAAGTCAATCCCTTCAACTTGAGTGTATCCTTGAGCAACTAGACGAGCCTTGTTTCTGACAACTTGACCATGCTCATCTTGCTTGTTGCGATATATCCATTTGGTGCCAATGATATTGTGCTTACGAGGATCAGGACGCTTGACCAATTCCCACACATTGTTCAGCTCGAACTGTTGAAGCTCTTCCTGCATAGCTTGAATCCATTCAGGTTCCATGAAGGCTTCAACAACTTTCTTGGGTTCAGATATAGAGACAAATGCATAGTGCCCACAGAAATTTGCCAGTTGTGTTGCACTTGAACGAGTAAGTGGACCAGGTGCATTGATGCTATCAATTATCTTCTCAATCTGTACTTCATTTGCAACACGAGGATATACTGGACGAAGATTTGGCTCTTGCTGATCATTGTCTTCATTTGGAGCATTGACTTCAGGCTGATTAGGTGCAGAGATGATGAGTTCCTCTTTAGCCTGTGCCTCAGAAGGTATGATTTCTCCAGTTCCCATAAGCTTGATGGCTTCACTAGGTGGAACTTCATCTAGCACATTTCGCAGGTGCTCTCTTTGCGAGCCGTTAGTCTCATCGAACCGCACGTCTACAGTTACAACCACTTTATAGTGAAAGAGGTTGAAGACTCTATAGGAGTGCGAATCCTTTCCGTAACCAAGCATAAAACCTTCATGTGCTTTCGGTGCAAATTTTGAAGTGTGATGTGGATCTTTAATCCAGCACCTAGCACCAAATACTCTGAAGTAACTGACGTTTGGCTTCTTACCAGTTAGGAGCTCATAGGATGTCTTCTTCAGAAGCTTGTGAAGATAAACACGGTTGATGACATGGCATGCAGTATCAATGGCTTCGGGCCAGAACTTCCTTGGTGTCTTGTATTCATCAAGCATCGTCCGAGCCATCTCAATGAGTGTCCTGTTCTTGCGCTCCATGATGCCATTCTGCTGAGGTGTGTATGGAGCAGAGAACTCATGAGTGATGCCTAATGTATCAAGGTAAAGATCGAGGCCGGTGTTCTTGAACTCTGTGCCGTTGTCACTTCTGATGTGCTTGATCTTGATGCCATAGTTTGTCATGGCATGATTTGTGAAGCGTCTGAAGACATCCTGCACTTCATTCTTGTAGAGGATTATATGCACCCATGTATATCTTGAATAATCATCAACAATGACGAAGCCATAGAGGCAAGCAGTGGTAGTAAGAGTAGAGTAGTGAGTAGGGCCAAATAAGTCCATGTGTAGCAGCTCGAAGGGTTGAGATGTCGTCATGATTGTGTTCGAGGGATGCTTGGCCCTAGTCATCTTTCCAGCTTCGCAGGCACGACACAGATGATCTTTCTTGAACTTGACGCCCTCGATACCTAAGACGTGTTTCTTCTTCGCGAGAGTGTACAGGTTCCTCATGCCAGCATGCCCTAGCCTCCGATGCCAGAGCCAGCACTCTGAAGCTTTTGCTAGAAGACATACGGCTAACTGTGGTCCTGCTGAGAAATCTACCATATATAGATCATCTTTCCGGTACCCTTCAAAGACTAGAGACTTGTCAGATTCCATTAGAACAAGGCAACGATATTTTCCAAATATCACAATCATGTTCAAGTCACAAAGCATTGAGACAGACATTAAGTTGAAACCAAGGGATTCAACAAGCATCACTTTATCCATGTGCTGATCCTTTGAGATTGCAACTCTACCTAGACCCAATACCTTGCTTTTACTAGTGTCAGCAAATGTGATGTGACTCTTGTCAGATGGATGTAAGGTTGAGTCCATGAGAAGACTTCGATCACCAGTCATGTGATTAGTGCATCCACTGTCCATAATCCATTCTGAAGCATGTGGTGTCATACCCTACAGTACAATTAGGGGGATAGGCTTCACCAAGAGTATTGTGAAGCATAAACATTTGACGGACAAGAGGATTATCAAAGCTCAGATCAAGGTTAGGACTGATAGGATGAATGGCAAGCGATTCAGGAACAAAATACATAGTAAGACCATTTGGGCATTTTATCTTGCGGCCCACAACATGTTTTAGGTCCCCAGCATAAGCATCAGACGCCTTTGATTTCCGGCTGGAGACCTTTCCCTGCAAAAGGAAGTTAATTTTTCTTAACCACCCACATCTTCAGGGGTGGCTTAGAAGCAATGAGTCTAAGTGCAGCATCTGAGAACTTCGGCTTTGGAGCCCTGGCAAATAGCCTTGCAGGAGGTGAATAATACTCATATGAATAAGCAGAATAGTTCTTAGTCTTATGAACATTGCGGTTTGATGATACGCGCTCATATTCATAAGTTTGAGTATGATTTCCCTGCAAAACATTGGCGTTAGGGTGACTCTGGTGAGTCCTCTGTCTGTATGAAGCCTTTGGACCATATGACGCCTTTGGTCTAGGGTTTGTCTTCTTCCCTGGAGGTGTCATGATGACATTCACAGGAAGATTCTCAAGACACCTTTTGGGCACCCAGATCTTCTTCAAGGGCGGTCCATTCCTGCAGTTAGTACCAATATACCTGGTAAACACTTCACCATTCTGATTCTTAAACAATTTATAGTTTGCATCAAAGGATTCATCAATGATAATCGGGTTAGCACAAGTGAAGCCAGATAAGGTGGATGGGTCCACTGAAGGTCCCTTTGCAGCAACCCATGTGGTCTTGGGGTACTGCTCAGGCTTCCAGTAAGAACCATTAACATTCATTTTCCTATCAAACCCAACACCCTCTTTTCTAGTGTTTCGGTTCAGAATCTGCTTTTTGAGGACATCACATAGTGTCTGATGCCCTTTGAGACTTTTATACATCCCAGTCTCAAGCAATGTCTTCAACCTAGCATTTTCATCAGCAATAGTAGTGGTATCCTCAGCAGAGGGGTTAATTACCACATCAGCAGTTGAAGATATTGTGACAGTAGCAGAAGTAGAACATTCAGTAACAGAAGTAGCGTTATCACGCTCAAGGCATTTTAGACATGGTGGTTCAAATCCTTCCTGAGCGGGACTGATCTGTTGAGCGTGAAGTGACTCATTCTCTTTTTGAAGATCTTCATGAACTGCTCTCAATTTCTCAAGTTCTTGCTTCCTTTGAAGATAATCATAGGAAAGCTTTTCATGAGTTGTTGAGAGCGTTTCATGACGACTTTCAAGTTCCTCGTACTTAACATGAAGATTTTTTATGTCTTCAATTAAGGACCGAGATCGGGTCATTTCCGCGTCCAACAGGTCATCGCTTTTGTCTAACAATTTTTGAATATGTTCCATAGCTTTCTGTTGTTCAGTTGCAATTTTAGCAAGTGTTTTGTAGCTGGGTTTGGATTCACAATCAGAGTCATCTTCACTTGATGTTTGAAAGTAAGCATCGCATGAGTTTACCTTGGCACCACGTGCCATGAAGCAGTAGGTGGGGGCAGAGTCGTCCTTGTCATTAGCATCAGCGTTGGTGACGGAGCCATTGTCTTTAGTGTTGAAGATGGACTTGGCAACGTAGGTTGTGGCTAGAGCCAGACTTGCAACACCAGAGTCGGACTCCTCCTCAGACTCCACCTCTGCCTCCTCAGAAGCAGACTCCTCCTCTGAATCCATCTCCTTGCCAACAAAAGCACGAGCCTTGCCAGATGAGCTCTTCCTATGTGATGAAGACTTGGAAGAAGACTTTGAGGATTTCTTCTTCTTCTTGTCATCAGAATCATATTCCTTACTCTTCTTCTTCTTGTTGTTCTCATTGTCCCACTAAGGACACTCAGAGATGTAGTGACCAGGTTTCTTGCCCTTGTGGCATGTTCTCTTCTTGTGGTCATGAGTAGAAGCTTCATCATTTCTTGAGCTGGATCTTGAAGACTTTCTGAAGCCTTTCTTCTTGGTGAATTTCTGGAACTTCTTAACAAGCATAGCAAGCTCCTTTCCAATGTCTTCAGGATCCCCAGAACTGCAGTCAGATTCTTCTTCGGATGAGGAAACAGCTTTTGCCTTCAAAGCGCGAGTACGTCCATAGCTAGAACCATAGATCTCTCTTTTCTGAGATAACTGGAACTCATGTGTGTTGAGCCTCTCAAGTATGCCAGACGGATCGTGAGTCTTGAAGTCAGGGCGTTCTTGGATCATTAAGGCTAGGGTGTCAAACGAGCTGTCAAGTGATCTCAGGAGTGTCTTAACGATTTCATGCTTGGTGATCTCAGTGGCGCCAAGAGCATGAAGCTCATTTTTTATGTCAATGAGGCGATCAAACGTGAGCTGGACATTCTCATTGTCATTTCTCTTGAAGCGGTTGAAGAGGTTGCGAAGAACACTGATCCTTGAGTCTCTCTGGGTTGAGATGCCTTCGTTGACCTTGGACAGCCAGTCCCAGACTAGCTTCGAAGTTTCCAGAGCACTCACATGGCCATACTGTCCTTTGGTCAGATGACCACTGTAACGCCCACGATGCGGCTATATCTCCCACGTGTCGAGGCACGACTTAGAGGCATAACCGCATTGTGGTTTTGTCGCAAGAAGGGTCATCTTCACACAATCCCATGTAATGAACAAGAATGGGATAAAGAATTGGCTTACAATCGCCACTTCACACAATACATAAATAAAACATACATCATACAGAGATACACACATAGGTCCGACTACGGAATCAAAATAAAAGAAGACAACCCAACTGCTAGATCCCCGATCGTCCCAACTGGGCACCACTACTGATCAACATGAAAAGAAACAACACAACGAACAAGATCTTCATCGAGCTCCCACTTGAGCTCAGTTGTGTCACCTGCACTGGTATCAACGGCACCTGCAACTGTTTTGGAAGTATCTGTGAGTCACGAGGACTCAGCAATCTCACACCCGCGAGATCAAGAATATTTAAGCTTATAGGAAAGGATGGTGTAATAAGGTGGAGCTGCAGCAGGCACTAAGCATATATGGTGGCTAACATACGCAAATAAGAGCGAGAAGAGGAGCAACGAAACGGTCGTGAACTAGCAATGATCAAGAAGTGATCCTGAACCTCTACTTATGCCATGCATAACTCAAACCGTGTTCACTTCCCGAACTCCGCCGAGAAGAGACCATCACGGCTACACACGCGGTTGATGCGTTTTAATTAAGGTCAAGTGTCAAATTCTCTACAACCGGATATTAACAAATTCCCATCTGCCACATAACCGCGGGCACGGCTCTCGAAAGTTTATACCCTGCAGGGGTGTCCCAACTTAGCCCATTATAAGCTCTCACGGTCAACGAAGGATATTCCTTCTCCCGGGAAGACCCGATCAGTCTCGGAATCCCGGTTACGGACATTTCGACGATGCTAAAACAAAACCAGCAAAGCCGCCCGAATGTGCCGACAAATCCCGATAGGAGCTGCACATATCTCGTTCTCAGGGCACACCGGATGAGCAGTCCGTACAACTAAAACCAGACCTCCAGTTTCCCCGAGGTGGCGCTGCAAAGGGCTCTAGTTTGGACCAACACTCCGAGGAGCACTGGCCCGGGGGGGTAAAATAAGATGACCCTCGGGATGCGCGACTCCCAAGGGAAGAAGGCTAGGTAAGGCAAATGTAAAACCAAGGTTGGGCCTTTCTGGAAGAGTTTTATTCAAAGCGAACTGTCAAGGGGGTCCCATAAATCACCCAACCGCGTTAGGAACGCAAAATCAAGGAACATAACACCGGTATGACGGAACTAGGGCGGCAAGAGTGGAACAAAACACCAGGCATAAGGCCGAGCCTTCCACCCTTTACCAAGTATATAGATGCATTAATAATATAAGAGATATTGTGATATCCCAACATAAACATAATCCAACATGGAGCAATCTTCATCTTCACCTGCAACTAGCAACGCTATAAGAGGGGCTGAGCAAAAGCGGTAACTGTTGGGGATCGTAGCAGAATTTTAAAATTTTCTACGCTCACCAAGATCCATCTATGGAGTATACTAGCAACGAGGGGAAAGGAGTGCATCTACATACCCTTGTAGATCGCGAGCGGAAGCGTTCCAATGAACGAGGTTGATGGAGTCGTACTCGTCGTGATCCAAATCACCGATGACCGAGTGCCGAACGGACGGCACCTCCGCGTTCAACACACGTACGGAGCAGCGACGTCTCCTCCTTCTTGATCCAGCAAGGGGGAAGGAGAGGTTGATGGAGATCCAGCAGCACGACGGCGTGGTGGTGGATGTAGCGGGATCTCGGCAGGGCTTCGCCGAGCTTCTGCGAGAGGGAGAGGTGTTGCAGGGGAGGAGGGAGGCGCCAAAGGCTGTAGTACTGCTGCCCTCCCTCCCCCCCCTTTATATAGGCCCCCTGGGAGGGGGGCGCCGGCCAAGACCCATCTGCATGGGGGGGCGGCGGCCAGGGGGGAGACTTGCCCCCCAAGGCAAGTGGGGCGCCCCCCACCCTAGGGTTTCCAACCCTAGGCGCAGGGGGAAGGCCCATGGGGGGCGCCCCAGCCCACTAAGGGCTGGTTCCCTTCCCACTTCAGCCCATGGGGCCCTCCGGGATAGGTGGACCCCCGGGACCCTTCCGGTGGTCCCGGTACAATACCGGTGACCCCCGAAACTTTCCCGGTGGCCGAAACTTGACTTCCTATATATAATTCTTCACCTCCGGACCATTCCGGAACTCCTCGTGACATTCGGGATCTCATCCGGGACTCCGAACAACTTTCGGGTTTCCGCATACTCATATCTCTACAACCCTAGCGTCACCGAACCTTAAGTGTGTAGACCCTACGGGTTCGGGAGACATGCAGACATGACCGAGACGCCTCTCCGGTCAATAACCAACAGCGGGATCTGGATACCCATGTTGGCTCCCACATGTTCCACGATGATCTCATCGGATGAACCACGATGTCGAGGATTCAATCAATCCCGTATAGAATTCCCTTTGTCAATCGGTATGTTACTTGCCCGAGATTCGATCGTCGGTATCCCAATACCTTGTTCAATCTCGTTACCGGCAAGTCTCTTTACTCGTACCGCAATGCATGATCCCGTGACTAACTCCTTAGCCACATTGAGCTCATTATGATGATGCATTACCGAGTGGGCCCAGAGATACCTCTCCGTCATACGGAGTGACAAATCCCAGTCTCGATCCGTGCCAACCCAACAGACACTTTCGGAGATACCCGTAATGTACCTTTATAGTCACCCAGTTACGTTGTGACGTTTGGCACACCCAAAGTACTCCTACGGTATCCGGGAGTTGCACGATCTCATGGTCTAAGGAGAAGATACTTGACATTGGAAAAGCTCTAGCAAACGAACTACACGATCTTTGAGGTATGCTTAGGATTGGGTCTTGTCCATCACATCATTCTCCTAATGATGTGATCCCGTTATCAATGACATCCAATGTCCATAGTCAGGAAACCATGACTATCTGTTGATCAACGAGCTAGTCAACTAGAGGCTTACTAGGGACATGTTGTGGTCTATGTATTCACACATGCATTACGATTTCCGGATAACACAATTATAGCATGAACAATAGACAATTACCATGAACAAAGAAATATAATAATAACCATTTATTATTGCCTCTAGGGCATATTTCCAACAGTCTCCCACTTGCACTAGAGTCAATAATCTAGTTACATTGTGATGAATCGAACACCCATTGCGTCCTGATGTTGATCATGTTTTGCTCTAGGGAGAGGTTTAGTCAATGGATCTGCTACATTCAGGTCCGTATGTACTTTACAAATATCTATGTCTCCATTTTGAACACTTTCATGAATGGAGTTGAAGCGACGCTTGATATGCCTGGTCTTCCTGTGAAACCTGGGCTCCTTGGCAAGGGCAATAGCTCCAGTGTTGTCACAGAAGAGAGTCATCGGGCCCGACGCATTGGGAATCACCCCTAGGTCGGTAATGAACTCCTTCATCCAGACTGCTTCCTGTGCTGCCTCCGAGGCTGCCATGTACTCCGCTTCACATGTAGATCCCGCTACGACGCTTTGCTTGCAACTGCACCAGCTTACTGCTCCTCCATTCAAAATATACACGTATCCGGTTTGTGACTTCGAGTCATCCAGATCTGTGTCGAAGCTAGCGTCGACGTAACCCTTTACGACGAGCTCTTCGTCACCTCCATAAACGAGAAACATATCCTTAGTCCTATTTAGGTACTTTAGGATATTCTTGACCGCTGTCCAGTGTTCCATGCCGGGATTACTTTGGTACCTTCCTACCAAACTTACGGCAAGGTTTACATCAGGTCTGGTACACAGCATGGCATACATAATAGACCCTATGGCCGAGGCATAGGGGATGACACTCATCTTTTCTCTATCTTCTGCCATGGTCGGGCATTGAGCCGTGCTCAATTGCACACCTTGCAATACAGGCAAGAACCCCTTCTTGGACTGATCCATATTGAACTTCTTCAATATCTTGTCAAGGTACGTACTCTGTGAAAGACCAATGAGGCGTCTTGATCTATCTCTATAGATCTTGATGCCTAATATATAAGCAGCTTCTCCAAGGTCCTTCATTGAAAAACACTTATTCAAATAGGCCTTTATACTTTCCAAGAATTCTATATCATTTCCCATCAATAGTATGTCGTCCACATATAATATGAGAAATGCTACAGAGCTCCCACTCACTTTCTTGTAAACACAGGCTTCTCCATAAGTCTGTGTAAACCCAAATGCTTTGATCATCTCATCAAAGCGAATGTTCCAACTCCGAGATGATTGCACCAGCCCATAGATTGAGCGCTGGAGCTTGCATACTTTGTTAGCATTCTTAGGATCGACAAAACCTTCCGGCTGCATCATATACAATTCTTCCTTAAGGAAGCCATTAAGGAATGCCGTTTTGACGTCCATCTTCCATATCTCATAATCATAGTATGCGGCAATTGCTAACATGATTCGGACGGACTTCAGCTTCGCTACGGGTGAGAAAGTCTCATCGTAGTCAACCCCTTGAACTTGTCGATAACCCTTAGCGACAAGTCGAGCCTTATAGATGGTCACATTACCATCCGCGTCTGTCTTCTTCTTAAAGATCCATTTGTTTTCTATGGCTCGACGATCATCGGGCAAGTCAGTCAAAGTCCATACTTCATTTTCATACATGGATCCTATCTCGGATTTCATGGCTTCTAGCCATTTGTCGGAATCCGGGCCCGCCATCGCTTCTTCATAGTTCGAAGGTTCACCGTTGTCTAACAACATGATTTCCAGGACAGGGTTGCCGTACCACTCTGGTGTGGAATGTGTCCTTGTGGACCTACGAAGTTCAGTAGTAACTTGATCCGAAGCTTCATGATCATCATCATTAACTTCCTCCCCAGTCGGTGTAGGCACCACAGGAACATCTTCCTGCGCTGCGCTACTTTCCGGTACGGAAGGGGTGACTATCACCTCATCAAGTTCCACTTTCCTCCCACTTACTTCCTTCGAGAGAAACTCTTTCTCCAGAAAGGACCCATTCTTGGCAACGAAGATCTTGCCTTCGGATCTGAGGTAGAAGGTATACCCAATAGTTTCCTTAGGGTATCCTATGAAGACGCATTTCTCCGACTTGGGTTCGAGCTTTTCAGGTTGAAGTTTCTTGACATAAGCATCGCATCCCCAAACTTTTAGAAACGACAGCTTAGGTTTCTTCCCAAACCATAATTCATACGGTGTCGTCTCAACGGATTTCGACGGAGCCCTATTTAAAGTGAATGCGGCAGTCTCCAAAGCATAGCCCCAAAATGTGAGCGGTAAATCGGTAAGAGACATCATGGATTGCACCATATCCAATAGAGTGCGATTATGACGTTCGGACACACCGTTTCGCTATGGTGTTCCAGGCGGCGTGAGTTGTGAAACGATTCCACATTTCCTTAAGTGCGCACCAAATTCGTGACTTAAATATTCTCCACCACGATCTGATCGTAAGAATTTTATTTTTCTGTCACGTTGATTCTCAACCTCACTCTGAAATTCCTTGAACTTTTCAAAGGTTTCAGACTTGTGTTTCATTAGGTAAACATACCCATATCTACTTAAATCATCAGTGAGAGTGAGAACATAACGATATCCTCCGCGAGTCTCAACACTCATTGGACCGCACACATCGGTATGTATGATTTCCAATAAGTTGGTTGCTCGCTCCATTGTTCCGGAGAACGGAGTCTTGGTCATCTTACCCATGAGGCATGGTTCGCACGTGTCAAATGATTCGTAATCAAGAGACTCCAAAAGTCCATCTGCATGGAGCTTCTTCATGCGCTTGACACCAATGTGACCAAGGCGGCAGTGCCACAAGTATGTGGGACTATCGTTATCAACTTTACATCTTTTGGTATTCACACCATGAATATGTGTAACATCACGTTCGAGATTCATCAAGAATAAACCATTGACTAGTGGGGCATGACCATAAAACATATCTCTCATATAAATAGAACAACCATTATTCTCAGATTTAAATGAGTATCCATCTCGAATTAAACGAGATCCAGATACAATGTTCATGCTCAAAGCTGGCACTAAATAACAATTATTGAGGTTTAAAACTAATCCCGTAGGTAAATGCAGAGGTAGCGTGCCGACGGCGATCACATCGACCTTGGAACCATTCCCGATGCGCATCGTCACCTTGTCCTTTGCCAGTCTCCGCTTATTCCGCAGTTCCTGTTTTGAGTTACAAATATGAGCAACCGCACCGGTATCAAATACCCAGGAGCTACTACGAGTACTGGTAAGGTACACATCAATTACATGTATATCACATATACCTTTTGTGTTGCCGGCCTTCTTGTCCGCTAAGTATTTGGGGCAGTTCCGCTTCCAGTGACCACTTCCCTTGCAATAAAAGCACTCAGTCTCAGGCTTGGGTCCATTCTTCGACTTCTTCCCGGCAACTGGTTTACCGGGCGCGGCAACTCCCTTGCCGTCCTTCTTGAAGTTCTTCTTACCCTTGCCTTTCTTGAACTTAGTGGTTTTATTCACCATCAACACTTGATGTTCTTTTCTGATCTCCACCTCCGCTGATTTCAGCATTGAATATACCTCGGGAATGGTCTTTTCCATCCCCTGCATATTGAAGTTCATCACAAAGCTCTTGTAGCTTGGTGGAAGCGACTGAAGGATTCTGTCAATGACCGCGTCATCCGGGAGATTAACTCCCAGCTGAGACAAGCGGTTGTGTAACCCAGACATTCTGAGTATGTGCTCACTAACAGAACTATTCTCCTCCATTTTACAGCTGAAGAACTTGTTGGAGACTTCATATCTCTCGACCCGGGCATGAGCTTGGAAAACCATTTTCAGCTCTTCGAACATCTCATATGCTCCATGCTTCTCAAAACGCTTTTGGAGCCCCGGTTCTAAGCTGTAAAGCATGCCGCACTGAACGAGGGAGTAATCATCAGCACGTGATTGCCAAGCGTTCATAACGTCTTGGTTCTCTGGGATTGGTGCTTCACCTAGCGGTGCTTCTAGGACATAATCTTTCTTGGCTGCTATGAGGATGATCCTCAGGTTCCGGACCCAGTCCGTATAGTTGCTGCCATCATCTTTCAGCTTGGTTTTCTCTAGGAACGCGTTGAAGTTGAGGACAACGTGGGCCATTTGATCTACAAGTCATATTGTAAAGATTTTAGACTAAGTTCATGATAATTAAGTTCATATAATCAAATTATTCAATGAACTCCCACTCAGATAGACATCCCTCTAGTCATCTAAGTGAAACATGATCCGAGTTAACTAGGCCGTGTCCGATCATCACGTGAGACGGACTAGTCAAGATCGGTGAACATCTCCATGTTGATCTATCTTCTATACGACTCATGCTCGACCTTTCGGTCCTCCGTGTTCCGAGGCCATGTCTGTACATGCTAGGCTCGTCAAGTCAACTTAAGTGTATTGTGTGTGTTCCGAGGCCATGTCTGTACATGCTAGGCTCGTCAACACCCGTTGTATGCGAACGTTAGAATCTATCACACCCGATCATCACGTGGTGCTTCGAAACAACGAACCTTCGCAATGGTGCATAGTTAGGGGGAACACTTTCTTGAAATTATTATAAGGGATCATCTTACTTGCTACCGTCGTTCTAAGCAAATAAGATGCAAAACATGATAAACATCACATGCAATCAAATAGTGACATGATATGGCCAATATCATTTTGGTCCTTTGATCTCCATCTTCGGGGCACCATGATCACCTTTGTCACCAGCATGACACCATGATCTCCATCATCATGATCTCCATCATCGTGTCTTCATGAAGTTGTCACGCCAACGATTACTTCTACTTCTATGGCTAACGCGTTTAGCAATAAAGTAAAGTAATTTACATGGCGTTATTCAATGACACGCAGGTCATACAAAATAATAAAGACAACTCCTATGGCTCCTGCCGGTTGTCATACTCATCGACATGCAAGTCGTGATTCCTATTACAAGAATATGATCAATCTCATACATCACATATATCATTCATCACATCTTCTGGCCATATCACATCACATAGCACATGCTGCAAAAACAAGTTAGACGTCCTCTAATTGTTGTTGCAAGTTTTTACGTGGCTTGTATAGGTTTCTAGCAAGAACGTTCTTACCTACGTAAAACCACAACGTGATATGCCAATTTCTATTTACCCTTCATAAGGACCCTTTTCATCGAATCCGTTCCGACTAAAGTGGGAGAGACAGACACCCGCTAGCCACCTTATGCAACTAGTGCATGTCAGTCGGTGGAACCTGTCTCACGTAAGCGTACGTTTAAGGTCGGTCCGGGCCGCTTCATCCCACAATGACGCCGAAACAAGATAAGACTAGTAGCGGCAAGAAGAATTGGCAACATCTACGCCCACAACTGCTTTGTGTTCTACTCGTGCATAGTAACTACGCATAAACCTGGCTCTGATACCACTGTTGGGGATCGTAGCAGAATTTTAAAATTTTCCTACGCTCACCAAGATCCATCTATGGAGTATACTAGCAACGAGGGGAAAGGAGTGCATCTACATACCCTTGTAGATCGCGAGCGGAAGCGTTCCAATGAACGAGGTTGATGGAGTCGTACTCGTCGTGATCCAAATCACCGATGACCGAGTGCCGAACGGACGGCACCTCCGTGTTCAACACATGTACGGAGCAGCGACGTCTCCTCCTTCTTGATCCAGCAAGGGGGAAGGAGAGGTTGATGGAGATCCAGCAGCACGACGGCGTGGTGGTGGATGTAGCGGGATCTCGGCAGGGCTTCGCCGAGCTTCTGCGAGAGGGAGAGGTGTTGCAGGGGAGGAGGGAGGCGCCAAAGGTTGTAGTACTGCTGCCCTCCCTCCCCCCTTTATATGCCCCCTGGGAGGGGGGGCGCCGGCCAAGACCCATCTGCATGGGGGGCGGCGGCCAGGGGGGAGACTTGCCCCCCAAGGCAAGTGGGGCGCCCCCCACCCTAGGGTTTCCAACCCTAGGCGCAGGGGGAAGGCCCATGGGGGGCGCCCCAGCCCACTAAGGGCTGGTTCCCTTCCCACTTCAGCCCATGTGGCCCTCCGGGATAGGTGGACCCCCGGGACCCTTCCGGTGGTCCCGGTACAATACCGGTGACCCCCGAAACTTTCCCGGTGGCCGAAACTTGACTTCCTATATATAATTCTTCACCTCCGGACCATTCCGAAACTCCTCGTGACGTCCGGGATCTCATCCGGGACTCCGAACAACTTTCGGGTTTCCGCATACTCATATCTCTACAACCCTAGCATCACCGAACCTTAAGTGTGTAGACCCTACGGGTTCGGGAGACATGCAGACATGACCGAGACGCCTCTCCGGTCAATAACCAACAGCGGGATCTGGATACCCATGTTGGCTCCCACATGTTCCATGATGATCTCATCGGATCAACCACGATGTCGAGGGTTCAATCAATCCTGTATACAATTCCCTTTGTCAATCGGTATGTTACTTGCCCGAGATTCGATCGTCGGTATCCCAATACCTTGTTCAATCTCGTTACCGGCAAGTCTCTTTACTCGTACCGCAATGCATGGTCCCGTGACTAACTCCTTAGCCACATTGAGCTCATTATGATGATGCATTACCGAGTGGGCCCAGAGATACCTCTCCGTCATACGGAGTGACAAATCCCAGTCTCGATCCGTGCCAACCCAACAGACACTTTCGGAGATACCCGTAGTGTACCTTTATACTCACCCGGTTACGTTGTGACGTTTGGCACACCCAAAGTACTTGACATTGGAAAAGCTCTAGCAAACGAACTACACGATCTTTGAGCTATGCTTAGGATTGGGTCTTGTCCATCACATCATTCTCCTAATGATGTGATCCCGTTATCAATGACATCCAACGTCCATAGTCAGGAAACCATGACTATCTGTTGATCAACGAGCTAGTCAACTAGAGGCTTACTAGGGACACGTTGTGGTCTATGTATTCACACATGCATTACGATTTCCGGATAACACAATTATAGCATGAACAATAGACAATTACCATGAACAAAGAAATATAATAATAACCATTTATTATTGCCTCTAGGGCATATTTCCAACAGTAACATAGCCAAACAACGGTTTGCTAGGAAGGGTGACAAAGGTTAGAGGTTCATGGCAATATGGGAGGCATGAAATAGCAAGTGGTAGGTAGCACTGCATAGCAATAGAGCGAACAACTAGCAAGCAAAGATAGAAGTGATTTCGAGGGTATGGTCATCTTGCCTGAGATCCCGCAAGGAAGAAGAACGAGTCCACGAAGTAGACAACCGGACGTAGTCGAACGAATCCTCACAACTCCGGAACGAAACCGAAGCTAACGAGAGAAGCAACCCGGAAAGAAACAAACAACATAGTAAACAACCACCACATACACATGGCATGATGCACAAACAAGTATGATGCATGTCCGGTTTAAAGAGGCATGGCATGGGAAAATGCAACAAACAATACTACAAATTAAGTGGAGCTCAATATGCAACGAGTTGCATATTGACGAAACAGCACATCAATTGTTTAGTTCTCCCGGTTATGTACCCAACAATATTAAAACGTTGATTAACATGGCAAGAGGTGAAGCATAAGTAAGACTATCTGTCTAGGCAAGTTTAAATGAGGCCGGAACAACAAACAATAATTCCGGAAAATCCTCATGTCATTTAACAATTTTAATGCAAACATCAGTTGTAGACATTTTAAATGTTGTTATCATGATGCGGATGACATATGCAAGTTTTAAGCAAGTTTATGAAAACGTGGACATGAGCATGTTATGAAGCATTTGTTACCGTGGTGGAACGAAAAAGGGTGCCACGGCAATGATAACGAAAATGATGCCACGGCAACATATCGGTTCCGGTAGCTCACGGAGATTCCGGTGCAAAAGGAAGCGTGGCATGAGCGTGTCATGCAAGATGGTGGGGTGATCCCGGTTACCGGGTGTCCCACAAGACGGTGGCAAGGAAACGAGGAACACGCAAGCGACAACTGGGACACGGTTCGAACATGAGCAACTCATACATCACAATCATACGTTCACGGGCGTCGTCTCGGCGGTTATACCTTCGAAACGTGCATTTTTGGAACGGATCAAGTCCGTTGAGGGAAGTAGACGTTCTCGGGACGGTCGTAATGGAAGTAGTGGTACACGTTCGTTTCGGAGAGGTACTTGACGAATCCAAGTCTTCGGGGAGACGGTAGTTGTACACGGGTCGTATAGGAACTTGACGAAACCCAAGGCGACGGTTGTGGTACATGTCATCGGTATTCGAGCTTGGCGATCCGGAGAGGGTACTTGGCGAACAACGGTCGTCGTGGTACTTGTGTATTGTGGAACTTGGCGATCCAGAGAGGCAGCAAAACATAGTCGACCTTGTCGTTTCAGTGTTTTAGTCTTGCCGGTGGTGTACTTGGCGAATTCCACGCTCGGTGGTCGTTGGACTTGGCGTCAACAGCAACAGGGGCGCGATGCAGGGGTGACGGCCGCAGGACTTGGCACGTGGAGGAGGCTGGTTCCGAGCGGGACTGGCCTGTCCTTGCGGGCTGCTCGCCGGCGAGGTTCAGGTGAGGTCGCCGGCCGGTGGAGGTGCAGCAGAGGATGACGCGGGGCCCTCAAGTGGAGGCGGGGCTCCTCCTGCTGGCTTTTGGCGATGAGCGGCGTGGGAACGAGGCAGGAGGTCGCACAAGGTGTAGCAGAGAGAGGCGGCTAGGGACTTGGCGGCGGGGACGTCCTGAAGCTGCTGCTGGTGCTGCTCGTGGTGGCCGGAGACGGGTCACCAGCAACGGGGTGGCGTGGGCGCGCGCTATGCAGGGAGAATCTTGGGCGACGGGGACGACTTGCGGGGGCTCCGACGCGTGGCACGGAGGCGGAGACGCGGGGCGACGTGGCCATGGCCGGAGCAAGCCAGGCATGGCGACGCGGCTGGACGGCGGGGTCGGACGAGGAAGGGAGGTCGAGCGGCGTGAGACAGAGAACTGCGGGGCTCGCGCTCGAAGGAGCAAGGGGAGGGGATCGAGTGAGGGAGATGGCGGCGCGAGGGAGGAGATCAGGGGAGATGGGGATCGAGCGCAGGGAGGCTAGGGTTAACAGGAGGGGCGCCGACTGGGCCTAGGCCTGGGTAGTGGGCTGCGGGAGGCCGCGGTGGCCTGGGCCGACTGCTGTGAGAAGGTCGTGCTGTGGCTGCTCTCCTTCTTCTTCTTTTTCCAAAAAAACAGAAAAATGTCAAAGAAGAAAAAGAAGAAGAACGGAAGGTAGAGACAGGATTTGGGCAGGCAGATAATTTTCCCGGACTCACAAAAATATGCTCGTTCCAAGAAAAACGGAGTGGGTAAGATTGCACGGTTTAAATTCAAATGGTTTGAACAAGGAGTAGGATTACAAAGTGTCCAAAATGTTGAACATTTAGGAAGGGCCTCGATAAGAGGGAACAGAATTGTTGGCAAAGCTTGGAGGTGAAACTTGAAGTGGAAATAGGCATGGGAATTATTTTGCTAGTGTGTTCCGGTTAATACCAAACTAATGGAATATTTATAATAGCTCCATAAATATTAGGAGGATATGTTATAAAGAGAAATCACCATGTGAATTCCCTCGATTTAAATGGATCGAAGATCCATGCAATTTATTTAGTTGAGTTTTTATGCAAAGATTAACGACGTGATGGCATGATGACATGATGCAATGCAAAATAAAAAGAGCAAGCACAAAAGAAACACACGGTGATCATGAGAATATGGAAGTCTTCTGAACCGTCGGTCTCGGGGCGTTACAACACTCCACCACTACAAGAGGATCTCGTCCCGAGATCTAGGATGGCACCGGAGAGAAACGGAAGGGGAAGAGGTAAAACAAAGTTGCTTCTTTGACAAACGAGTGAAACCAAAGAACCTTGAGAGGTCGCAAAGCTTGAGGAAATGACAGGACAGAGATGAACAAAATTTAAAACACTCCATTCAGCAAGAGGAACAAGGAACATTGCGAGAACCATTGTAGGTTGAAGAATATGAAACAAGAGCTTAACGGATCAAAAGGAATATGAAAGCACACCGGTAGAAAAGAGAAACAAGGAACACCATGTGAACCTTGAGGTTAATTGACACGATAGATATTTAAACCACTCTGGTTAAAACAAGATAGGGAACGAATAAGAATGATATAATTTGGGCAGCACTCCGACTGTAAATGGAAGGAATTGAACATGATCTTGACAAGAGGAGAGGATACTCGATGAAATTAACAACACATTGCCTCCGGAACTAATGAAAGAATGGCACAAGGGGAAAGAAAGATTTCAGACAGCCCTCCTGTTGAGGAAGGAGACAAAACTTGATAGGATGAGAGAACTCGAATGAAAACACGACACTCCGGCAAAACGGATAAGAAAGAAAAAATTGCATGATCTTGACAAAACAAGATGATTGGTCAAAGAGAGCAACACCACAAAGCCTCCGGAAACAAAGCATGATAGTTAGATAGTTGGAGTGAACAGAACGCAGAATGAAACCAACATCTCCTACCATAAAAGAATTTTAAGGAGCATCCTTACGAAGTAGGATTGAACGGAGTTGTTGGAAAACCAACAACGAAAAGAAAAAGCTTGTAGTGGGCTTATGGAAACATCTCAACATTATGAGGTGACAAACGGCCACTAAAGGAAACCATTGGTTTGGGTGAGAGCACCAAGGCGATGAAAAACTTCTTTCACCATGAGGATAGGAGAAAACTTGATCATTGATAAACTCCACAAATAGCTACATTCCTTAGGGAAGGCTATAGGTGAAATATAACCCAATACAACTCCAACAAAAAGATTGGTTGGTTGAAAAGATCTCTTGAACAAAGATAAAATGATGGATTTAAATATGTCACTCTTGAAAACTTTGTGAATCATGAAACCCGAAGGAAAATTATCGAGAATGACATAACACCACCTCAAAAGATAAGGTAGGAAGAATTGCACTACGGAATGCAAGATGAAGAATGCTTGAACTCCTCAAAACAAAACATGTGTTGAACACCATGTTTATTTTAGAGCATAGCTTGGTGGATCTTAACTCCGAGAGAATTCTTGACGAACAATTGAAGAATGAAAAGAATCCTTGATGAAGCACCATGTAGATCCTCCATGAAGAACTCCGGTAATAAAAGGATGATAAAAAGAAAGAGAAGTTGACAACACAAGGTGAGGCCTTGCAATGATGTGGGTGGAGCTTTGAAATGACATAACCGAGAAAACTTGGAACTCCGGAAAGAAAGATAAACAAATAAAATCAAGAATTTTGATGAACCTCCGGAATAAGGAATTGAATTTTACTCGATGAAACAAAAATAAGAATTACAATATGCGTATCCTTCACCAATTTAAATTGATGACCAGCAACGGATCTTGCATACTACTTAT
The DNA here is from genome assembly GCF_002575655.3 of Aegilops tauschii subsp. strangulata. Lineage (NCBI taxonomy): Eukaryota > Viridiplantae > Streptophyta > Magnoliopsida > Poales > Poaceae > Aegilops > Aegilops tauschii. The sequence continues at coordinate 177,181,653 of NC_053039.3, forward strand.
TCTCGTAGAAAGGATTAAGATAGATATTGCGCAAAACTTGTGAAGGTCTTCATCGAACCACCGGTAGGATTTGGAAACGACGAATGAATTGATATGATAACGAGGGAAGAGAAATCTTGAACGAACCACCGCGAGAATCTGAAAATCAACGAAGATAAGATAAAGAAAAAACACCGGGAAGAATTAGAAAACGAATAAAGATACTTGACAGAATTTAAATACGTGAGAACGAAGAGATCACAAGCTGATTAGAGAATACTTGAATGATGCGCCGGTAAGATTTGGGGAACGAGAGCTGAAAGCTTGAATGAATAATTCTGAGATGGTGGGCTCCAGAGAATCAAACTGAAAAGAATTTTGAAATGCTCCGGGTAGTTGAAAAGAATTCTCACAATCGAAAACAATTATGAGAGGATGGCATCAAGCTAGAACCATGAATCTTGAGAGAACGGATAAGATTTGGAGGAAAAACTCTTCTTCGGTCTTCAAATGTTGAGAATGATGATGAGAAACACCATCAAGAATTATTGAGGCACTCCGGAATGAAAAATTGGAAAGGTTGAAACAACGACGAAAAGAATTTGAAAGATCTTGGAGAAAGACATTTGACTGATGATAATTCATTCTTACGTCAAACTTTGTAATGAATTTGAGAATAACTCCGAAAAGAATTAGAAGAGTCAGGTAAGACCCTGGGCAAAGACCCGTGGGTTAGGGCCCACTCAAAAGAAACACCGTTGAATGATTAAAAGAAAGATTGCGCCGGTTGAATTAAATGGCTTGAATGAGATAACAACCTCAAAATAGCTTGAACAGATTTGGAAAGGAAATGTGAATCTTCTAAGATATCTTCAGCACTCCAGATAGCATAAATAGCAGGAGGTAGATGATTAAGAGATGCACCGACATGAGAAAGCATTTGAAACGAGGAAAGGGTATGATCGACAAAGCTTGAATTGAATCCATCGGAGAAGAAAAGAATGAAGAATGATAAACTTGAAGAACATCTTCATGAGAACCACCGGGTAAGGACATTGATTGAAAAGAATGAAGGGACTTCACGTGAATAAAATGGATACTTGGTTAAGACTTCTGAGTGTTTCAAGAAAAAGGGTGGGAGGGTGGGAAAACAAAGGCAACTTGTGACGGATGGAATAAACACCGTTGAGAAAAGCTTAGAATTGATCTTGCGAATGTTGAAATGACTGGATGCACTTGAAGAGAAACACGTCGGTTGGAAAGAATTAACATGACGACCTCAATGATCAAGAAGGATTAGTATTCACATAGTAATATGAGAACACCGTTTAGGAAAGGTATGGAATCTACACTTGTCATTGAAGCAACTCGAATACCACAAATAAAACAAAACAAAGGATTGGCTTGCAAAATAAGCCGGAACAAACATATGATAGAGATTTCGTCCGAAGTTTTCGTGGTGGGGCCCACACGGGCTCGATCGTACAGCACCATCATGTACAAGGCAGTGCACATGACATACGAAGCGTCCCCGAGTCGGCATAGCCAAGGACTCTTTAAGACACTACGAGACCACTGTAAAACCAACCGTGGAAAGGCGGACCACTAGACGTCGAACCCCAATCTCATATCATGCATCTGTCGGAAAGATATCCTAAGAGCTACTTGAATTCCCACTTATAAACTCCCGAAACTTTCTGGTTATGCAATCTGGTGTTGGGGATACAGGGGACACAAAATATATCACCCAAACTAGCAATCCCTAGATCCAGTTGTATCCATCCTTCAACACATAACCAAGAAACCTTCGGAAATCGTGTACCTCAACCTTTGAAAAACATCCGTTATACGAGTTATGGCAATACTCCCGAACTCCCGCCCCAGTACTGGGTGGCGTCGAGGTGATCTCACCAACAACTGCATAAAAGAGATTTCGATGTCGGCGAAACTCAGGTATTCCAGAATTGCAACGATAAAATTGTGACGACAACACCTCGGAGCTCAACTCCCCGGGACACTGCCACAACCCCTAAATGTCAGGAGGCACCAAGAACAATGTTCTCGTCACAAAACCATCGGAACGATTCCAAGATACCCGCGTGATCCTAAAAAAAAATTAGTGAAATTTGAGGAGAGAAGAGTCAAAACTTCTACGTCAGGAGACCTCATCAGAGCGACGAAGGGACTGAGGAGTAAAAAGAATCCTACTCTCCGATATATATAATCCTAAGACTCAAAACATTTTTGTTCTAGACTCAACAATGCCAGCGATTCGATCAAGCAGGGGGCTCCTAAGTCGGGGATGGCTCTGATTACCAACTTGTGACGCCCACGATGCGGCTATATCTCCCACGTGTCGAGGCACGACTTAGAGGCATAACCGCATTGTGGTTTTGTCGCAAGAAGGGTCATCTTCACACAATCCCATGTAATGAACAAGAATGGGATAAAGAGTTGGCTTACAATCGCCACTTCACACAATACATAAATAAAACATACATCATACAGAGATACACACATAGGTCTGACTACGGAACCAAAATAAAAGAAGACAACCCAACTGCTAGATCCCCGATCGTCCCAACTGGGCACCACTACTGATCAACATGAAAAGAAACAACACAACGAACAAGATCTTCATCGAGCTCCCACTTGAGCTCAGTTGCGTCACCTGCACTGGTATCAACGGCACCTGCAACTATTTTGGAAGTATCTGTGAGTCACGAGGACTCAGCAATCTCACACCCGCGAGATCAAGACTATTTAAGCTTATAGGAAAGGATGGTGTAATAAGGTGGAGCTGCAGCAGGCACTAAGCATATATGGTGGCTAACATACGCGAGAAGAGGAGCAACAGAACGGTCGTGAACTAGCAATGATCAAGAAGTGATCCTGAACCTCTACTTACACCATGCATAACTCAAACCGTGTTCACTTCCCGGACTCTGCCGAGAAGAGACCATCACGGCTACACACGCGGTTGATGCGTTTTAATTAAGGTCAAGTGTCAAATTCTCTATAATCGGATATTAAGAAATTCCCATCTGCCACATAACCGCGAGAACGGCTCTCGAAAGTTTATACCCTGCAGGGGTGTCCCAACTTAGCCCATTATAAGCTCTCACGGTCAACGAAGGATATTCCTTCTCCCGGGAAGACCCGATCAGTCTCGGAATCCCGGTTACAAGACATTTCGACGATGGTAAAACAAAACCAGCAAAGCCGCCCGAATGTGCCGACAAATCCCGATAGGAGCTTCACATATCTCGTTCTCAGGGCACACCGGATGAGCAATCCGTACAACTAAAACCAGACCTCAAGTTTCCCCGTGGTGGCGCTGCAAAGGGCTCTAGTTTGGACCAACACTCCGAGGAGCACTGGCCCGGGGGGGTAAAATAAGATGACCCTCGGGATGCGCGACTCCCAAGGGAAGAAGGCTAGGTAAGGCAAATGTAAAACCAAGGTTGGGCCTTGCTGGAAGAGTTTTATTCAAAGCGAACTGTCAAGGGGGTCCCATAAATCACCCAACCGCGTTAGGAACGCAAAATCAAGGAACATAACGCCGGTGTGACGGAACTAGGGCGGCAAGAGTGGAACAAAACACCAGGCATAAGGCCGAGCCTTCCACCCTTTACCAAGTATATAGATGCATTAATAATATAAGAGATATTGTGATATCCCAACATAAACATAATCCAACATGGAGCAATCTTCATCTTCACCTGCAACTAGCAACGCTATAAGAGGGGCTGAGCAAAAGCGGTAACATAGCCAAACAACGGTTTGCTAGGAAGGGTGACAAAGGTTAGAGGTTCATGGCAATATGGGAGGCATGAAATAGCAAGTGGTAGGTAGCGCTGCATAGCAATAGAGCGAACAACTAGCAAGCAAAGATAGAAGTGGTTTCGAGGGTATGGTCATCTTGCCTGAGATCCCGCAAGGAAGAAGAACGAGTCCACGAAGTAGACAACCGGATGTAGTCGAACGAATCCTCACAACTCCGGAACGAAACCGAAGCTAACGAGAGAAGCAACCCGGAAAGAAACAAACAACATAGTAAACAACCACCACATACACATGGCATGATGCACAAACAAGTATGATGCATGTCCGGTTTAAAGAGGCATGGCATGGGAAAATGCAACAAACAATACTACAAATTAAGTGGAGCTCAATATGCAACGAGTTGCATATTGACGAAACAGCACATCAATTGTTTAGTTCTCCCGGTTATGTACCCAACAATATTAAACGTTGATTAACATGGCAAGAGGTGAAGCATAAGTAAGACTATCTGTCTAGGCAAGTTTAAATGAGGCCGGAACAACAAACAATAATTCCGGAAAATCCTCATGTCATTTAACAATTTTAATGCAAACATCAGTTGTAGACATTTTAAATGTTGTTATCATGATGCGGATGACATATGCAAGTTTTAAGCAAGTTTATGAAAACGTGGACATGAGCATGTTATGAAGCATTTGTTACCGTGGTGGAACGAAAAAGGGTGCCACGGCAATGATAACGAAAATGATGCCACGGCAACATATCGGTTCCGGTAGCTCACGGAGATTCCGGTGCAAAAGGAAGCGTGGCGTGAGCGTGTCATGCAAGATGGTGGGGTGATCCCGGTTACCGGGTGTCCCACAAGACGGTGGCAAGGAAACGAGGAACACGCAAGCGACAACTGGGACACGGTTCGAACATGAGCAACTCATACATCACAATCATACGTTCACGGGCGTCGTCTCGGCGGTTATACCTTCGAAACGTGCATTTTTGGAATGGATCAAGTCCGTTGAGGGAAGTAGACGTTCTCGGGACGGTCGTAGTGGAAGTAGTGGTACACGTTCATTTCGGAGAGGTACTTGACGAATCCAAGTCTTCGGGGAGACGGTAGTTGTACACGGGTCGTATAGGAACTTGAAGAAACCCAAGGCGACGGTTGTGGTACATGTCATCGGTATTCGAGCTTGGCGATCCGGAGAGGGTACTTGGCGAACAACGGTCGTCGTGGTACTTGTGTATTGTGGAACTTGGCGATCCAGAGAGGCAGCAAAACATAGTCGACCTTGTCGTTTCAGTGTTTTAGTCTTGCCGGTGGTGTACTTGGCGAATTCCACGCTCGGTGGTCGTTGGACTTGGCGTCAACAGCAACAGGGGCGCGATGCAGGGACTTGGCGCGATGCAGGGGCGACGGCCGCAGGACTTGGCGCGTGGAGGAGGCTGGTTCCGAGCGGGACTGGCCTGTCCTAGCGGGCTGCTCGCCGGCGAGGTTCAGGTGAGGTCGCCGGCCGGTGGAGGTGCAGCAGAGGATGACGCGGGGCCCTCAAGTGGAGGCGGGGCTCCTCCTGCTGGCTTTTGGCGACGAGCGGCGTGGGAACGAGGCAGGAGGTCGCACGAGGTGTAGCAGAGAGAGGCGGCGAGGGACTTGGCGGCGGGGACGTCCTGAAGCTGTTGCTAGTGGTGCTCGTGGTGGCCGGAGACGGGTCGCCAACGACGGGGTGGCATGGGTGCGCGCTATGCAGGGAGAATCTTGGGCGACGGGGACGGCTTGCGGGGGCTCCGACGCGTGGCGCGGAGGCGGAGACGCGGGGCGACGTGGCCATGGCCGGAGCAAGCCAGGCATGGCGACGCGGCTGGACGGCGGGGTCGGACGAGGAAGGGAGGTCGAGCGGCGCGAGACAGAGCACTGCGGGGCTCGCGCTCGAAGGAGCAAGGGGAGGGGATCGAGTGAGGGAGATGGCGGCACGAGGGAGGAGATCAGGGGAGATGGGGATCGAGCGCAGGGAGGCTAGGGTTAACAGGAGGGGCGCCGACTGGGCCTAGGCCTGGGTGGTGGGCTGTGGGAGGCCGCGGTGGCCTGGGCCGACTACTGTGAGAAGGTCGTGCTGTGGCTGCTCTCCTTCTTCTTCTTTTTCCAAAAAAACAGAAAAATGTCAAAGAAGAAAAAGAAGAAGAACGGAAGGTAGAGACAGGATTTGGGCAGGCAGATAATTTTCCCGGACTCACAAAAATATGCTCGTTCCAAGAAAAACGGAGTGGGTAAGATTGCACGGTTTAAATTCAAATGGTTTGAATAAGGAGTAGGATTACAAAGTGTCCAAAATGTTGAACATTTAGGAAGGGCCTCGATAAGAGGGAAAATAATTGTTGGCAAAGCTTGGAGGTGAAACTTGAAGTGGAAATAGGCATGGGAATTATTTTGCAAGTGTGTTCCGGTTAATACCAAACTAATGGAATATTTATAATAGCTCCATAAATATTAGGAGGATATGTTATAAAGAGAAATCACCATGTGGATTCCCTCGATTTAAATGGATCAAAGATCCATGCAATTTATTTAGTTGAGTTTTTATGCAAAGATTAACGACGTGATGGCATGATGACATGATGCAATGCAAAATTAAAAGAGCAAGCACAAAAGAAACACACGGTGATCACGAGAATATGGAAGTCTTCTGAACCGTCGGTCTCGGGGCGTTACAACCACAGATGATGTTCTTGGCAGTAGAATCCAGTTGAATGAACTTCTTGACATCAGCAGGGGTGACACCTTCACCGCCCTTGGGAACGTCGTTCTTGACGACATACCAGAGGTCGACATCAATGGCTTCAAGATGCATACGCATATTATTCTTCCAGTAGGGGTAATCAGTGCCATCGAAGACAGGGCACGTAGCGGAGACTTTGATTATCCCTGTAGTCGACATAGCTAAAACTCCAGGTGGTTAAACCGAATCACACAAAACAAGGGAGTACCTTTCTCTGATCCCAATTGAAAGTGCTAGTTACTGACTAGAGGGGGGTGAATAGGCGATTTTTATGAAAGTCTTCAAAACATGAGAGTTTCGAAGACAAACAATAGAAATGAACCTATTGATATGCAGCGTAAGGTAGACTACACTAGATAAGCCATAGTCAAGCAAGTAATGAAGCTAAAGTATGAAGACTATTGGCAGCTAGGTAGTATGGATCAAGATGGAAGACAGTATGAAGCCAAACAACAATAGTCGTCACACAGTGAAGTCAAACAGATGAGGCAAGCAGGCAAATGACTTCACGAACACAAACTGTAAATAAGTGAGAGAAGAGATAGAACCAGTTGCTTGGTGAGGACAATGATTTGTTGGACCAGTTCCAGTTGCTGCGACAACTGTACGTCTGGTTAGGGAGGCTGAGATTCAACTCAGAAGACCGGGTCTTCACCTTATTCCCCTTGAGCTAAGGACAGTTAGTCCTCGCCCAATCACTGTGGTGAGTCTTCAAGGTAGACTTCCAAACCTTCACAGACTTTGTTCATCGGCAATCCACAATGACTCTTGGATGCTCAGAACGCGATGCCTAACCGACTGGAGGATTCACAGTCCTCAAGTGTAACAAGTCTTCAGGTCACACGGATAGAAAGACTTCAGTGATACCTAACACTCTTTGGCTCTGGGTGTTTTGGGCTTTGTCCTCGCAAGGATTCCTCTCTCTCAAAGGCTTCGAGGTGGGTTGCTCTCAAATGACAAAAGTCGTGCACTAACTCTAAGCAGCCGCCAATTTATGGTGTAGGGGGTGGGCTATTTATAGCCACAGGGCAACCCGACCTGATTTGTCCTAAATTACGCTGGGTCACTAAGGAACTGACATGTGTTCCAACGGTCAGATTTCAAACACACGTGGCAGCTTAACTTGGGCTACAACTAAAGCTGACTCATCCAGCTCTGGATAAGATTTGCTCTCATTGTCTTCGCTCGAAGACTTCGGATTTGGTTGAGCATCACTTCAGTCACTCTGACTTTGTTCACTTGGACCCCACTTAACAGTACGGTGGTTCCTATGACTCAACTAGGAGGAAAAGGAAACTACAAAACAACTATGTCTTCGCACTCCATAGTCTTCACGTGAATGTCTTTTCGAGTCATAATCTTCGTTGTGATTATCTTCACATACCACCATTGTCTTCAATGTCTTCACACATTTTCAGGGGTCATCTCCGGTAGGTAAACCGAATCAGTGAGGGACTACTGCCTGTGTTATCCTGCAATTCTCACAAACACATTAGTCCCTCAACCAGGTTTGTCGTCAATACTCCAAAACAAACTAGGGGTGGCACTAGATGCACTTACACAAGGGTCTTTTCCAAGGTGGTTAATTTCTGCTTGTGAGTAGCAATGACGTCACTAGCTTTACTGAAATCTTGATTCGTGGTAGACAGTGAGATTTGCATCTCCACCAAGGTGTGAGTTGTCCCCTCCCTATCTACTTTGAGCGCTAAGACCTCATTATTGTCGACGACGAGATCGGCTTCAAGCTTCTTTACCTTTCCCTCCAATTCATTCTTGGCGGCGTCTGCAGCTTTGGCAGTATTGACGGCTTGTTTGATCTTGCCGACGTGGTCCATAGCTTGAGTTTCGATTGCCTCCTTGTGCTTTCATTCTACTTCTTGGGTCTGCTGTGCATGGACGGCTTGGATTTCATCATCCTTGCCTCGGAGTTTGGCGGCAAGCGCTTCCTCACGAGTGGCAAGCTCTTCTTCATGTAAGTCAAGACCAATCTTGCACTCATTCAATTTGGCATCGGTTTCTGATATCCTCTACACAGCCACCTCTTGCACCTTGTCGGCATCAGCCTTCTCCAAGACAAACTTCTCCCAGTCAATGGGAAGCTGTCTCTAGCGGTCTTTCAGATCTTGGAGGCTCTCAGCACACTTGATTTGCGCGTCTTCGACCCGCTTTTGAAAACATGCTTCCACCTTCGCGACAATAGCTTCCCGGCGGTCCAGACGCTCCGCACGATTGTTGTAGTTGTCTTGACGTTTCTTGAAGTTCTCATTCATGGCCAGGAGGATATTATGCTCTTTGGCTTCATTGCATTGGTCGTGCTGGCCTTCGACAGCCTCAGATCTGACGGCGACAACCTTGCCATCAAGAACCTCCTCTCTGATATACGTCTCAACGCTTGACGTGCCTGGGACGCTGATGAATTGAAAATCGCCAACCTTGAAGTACTTGCTTGACGGAGGCGCTCGGACAACGAGGGATGGTTGATAGTGGTCGTCGTCCTTTCGTTGGCCACTTTTGCCTCCATAGCCATGATAGCGCTTGGCGCTCCTGGAGCAGGAATGCTACCCGTGGCCTCGGAGGTTTCTTTGGCGGACTCCATGGTGGTATCTCTGGTAGCTCCTTAATTGGGAGCCTTGGAGGCTTCTTCATCAGTGTCCTTGGCGGCTTCAGCAGCAGAAATTCTACCGACATCGTTAACATCGTCCTTGGCGATCCTCTCAATGTTGGTATCAACATCCATATCGTCAGTTGGAGGTGAATCTGAAAGAATGGAGAAGAAGAAAACCAAATTCAAGAAAACAAAAACAACCAAGGAGGAAAAATGCTTGACGGAGAAAGACTTACCGGACTGGGTCTATTGAGGTGGGATAACTTCTTCTTCGACAACCTCGGTTGTCATCGCCTAGTTGCCAGCAGCCTCATTTTTGGCACATCATCAGTCCGGATGGGCTCGTCGGCGGAGGACCTTGCCGGAGAGCTAGTTCCTGGGGCGATGGATGACGGAGGCATCTGATATGTCTCCAACGTATCTATATTTTTTTATTGCTCCATGCTATTATAGTATCAATATTGGATGTTTTATATGCAATTATATATTTGGGGCTAATTTATTAACTTAGTGCCAAGTGTTAGTTGTTGTTGTTTTTTGCCTATTTTTGGTTTTCCAGGAAATCGGTACCAAACAAAGTCCAAATGCCATAAAACTTTTGACGATTTTTTCTAGACATCTGAGACCCTAGAAGCTTCGGGAGGGGACCAGCTGGCTAAGCAGTAGGACACAAGGCACAAGGGAGCACCCAGGGGGCAGGCATGCCCTAATACTTTGTGGGCCCCTCATTCCTCCGTATGACCTAATTCCAACTCTATAAATTCTCTAAAATCAGGAAACCATTAGAGAGCCACCCGAAATACTTTTTCCGCCACCGCAAGCCTCTGTTCTTGCGAGATCCCATCTGGAGGCCTTTTCCGGTACTCTGTTGGAGGGGGAATCAATCATGGAGGGCCTCTACATCAACCTTGCTGCCCTTCTGATGATGTGTGAGTAGTTCTTGCGAGATCCCATCTGGAGGCCTTTTCCGGTAAAAGGTTGAGAGGCGAAACTATAAGCCCATATCTTTCTCTGTGTCCGATTAAAACTTTGTACCCATAAGTATCGCGTGAGTATTAGAAATTGTGAAAGATTAAATGATAGTTGAGTATGTGGACTTGCTGAAAAGCTCTTATATTGACTCTTTCCGATGTTATGATAAATTGCAATTGCTTCAGTGACTGATATCATAGTTTGTTAGTTTTCAATGAAGTTTGTGATTCATACTTTACCTTGTGAATGAATTGTTACTTTAGCATAAGAAATTTTATGACAATATATGTTGATGTTCTAAAGATGATCATGATGCTCTCATGTCCGTATTTTATTTTATCGACACCTCTATCACTAGACATGTGGACATATTTTTCAATTTCGGCTTTCGCTTGAGGACAAGCGAGGTCTAAGATTGGGGGAGTTGATACGTCCATTTTGCATCATGCTTTTATATTGATATTTATCGCTTTATGGGCTATTATTACACATTATATCACAATACTTATGCCTTTTATCTCTTGTTTTATAAGGTTTACATGAAGAGGGAGAATGCCGACAGCTGGAATTCTGGACTGGAAAAAGAGCAAATATTAGAGACCTATTCTGCACAACTCGAAAAGTCCTGAAACTTCACGAAGAATATTTTTGGAATATATAAAATAATATTGGGCGAAGAAAGCACCAAAGGGGGGCCACCTGCCAGCCACTTGGGTGGAGGGCGCACCCCCCGTCCTTGTGGGCCCCTGGCAGGCCCCCGACGCCCATCTTCCGCTATATGGTGTGTTTTGACCTGGAAAAAAAATGAGAAGGAAGCTTTCGGGATGAAGCGCCGCCGTCTCGAGGCGGAACTTGGGCAGAACCAGTCTAGGGCTCCGGCGGAGCTCTTCTACCGGGGAAACTTCCCTCCGGGAGGGGGAAATCGAAGTCATCGTCATCACCAACGATCCTCTCATCGAGAGGGGGTCAATCTCCATCAACATCTTCACTAGCACCATCTCCTCTCAAACCCTAGTTCATCTCTTGTATCCGATCATTGTCTCAAAATCTCAAATTGGTACATGTGGGTTGCTAGTAGTGTTGATTACTCCTTGTAGTTGATGCTACTTGGTTTATCCGGTGGAAGATTATATTTTTAGATCCTTAATGATAATTAATACTCCTATGATCTTGATCATGAATATGCTTTCTGAGTAGTTACGTTTGTTCCTGGGGACATGGGAGAAGTCTTGTTATAAGTAATCATGTGAATTTGGTATTCTTTCGATATTTTGATGAGATGTATGTTGTCTTTCCTCTAGTGGTGTTATGTGAACGTTGACTACATGACACTTCACCATTGTTTGGGCCTAGGGGAAGGCATTGGGAAGTAATAAGTAGATGATGGGTTGCTAGAGTGAAAGAGTCTTAAACCCTAGTTTATGTGTTGCTTCGTAAGGGGCTGATTTGGATCCATATGTTTTATGCTATGGTTAGATTTATATTAGTTCTTCTTTCGTAGTTGCGGATGCTTGCGAGAGGGATTAATCATAAGTGGGAGACTTGTCCAAGGAAGGGCAGCGCCCAAGCACCGGTCCACCCACATATCAAATTATCAAAGTAACGCACGCGAATCATATGAGCATGATGAAAACTAGCTTGACAACAATTCCCATGTGTCCTCGGGAGAGCTTTGCGTTATATAAGAGTTCGTCCAGGATTGTCCTTTGCTACAAAAAGGATTGGGCCTCCTTGCTGCACCCTATTTACTTTTATTAATTGTTACCCGTTACGAATTACCTTATCACACAACTATCTGTTACTGATAATTTCAGTGCTTGCAGAGAATACCTTGTTGAAAACCGCTTGTCATCTCCTTCTGCTCCTTGTTGGGTTCGACACTCTTACTTATCGAAAGGACTACGATAGATCCCCTATACTTGTGGGCCATCAGCCTTCTCGCGATGCGGCCACCCGAGGCTGCCTCTGGAGGCCCCTCTCAGAGGTGAAGAAGTCAAGAGTTCCCGCCCGGTCGCGCGACCCTAAGTCTTCATGTGGGTGACGCGCGTGACGACGAGCGATGCCAGAGGCCGTGCCAGCAGGCGCGAATTTTAATGTTTTCCTCTTTTGTGCTAAGGGAGCAAGGCCAGCCGCCAGTTCCCAACGCAATGCCCAAAGGATGCATGTTCGTCGATGGAGGTCCTCCCCCAGCCCACCGGCGTCACGGACAACGGCTTTGCAGACAAAGACCGCCTTTTGTCAGGATAGACCGCGCCCCTTCCCCCTTCAAATTGCCGTTGTGTGGCAACCCTTCCCGTCATTGTTTTCCGGGGAAGAGGACCAAGGCAGGTATAAAAGGGGCAGTGCGCCGCCGTAGGAAAGGATCGACCCCCACAACCCTTGTACTCTGATTCTGCCTCGCGAGAGAAATCGAACCACAAAGCAGGAGTAGGGTTTTACACCGCAAGGTGGCCCGGAACTGGGTAACTGTTGTGTCTCCAGTCGCCCCCACTCACTAGCTCCCACCGTAGCCTTATCGTGGTTTATAGCAGGAAGGAGTAGGGTGTCAAGGACAAGCGCACCCCATAGTTCAAACCTTGGGGTCCTCGGCGCCCCAATTCCGACATTTGGCATGCCAGGTAGGGGTGCACTGCCGTTCTTCCACTCCGCTTTGACTTCCGCTTCACCAACTCCATGGCCGACGCTCGCGGCATGCGTGTCGAGCGCCGAGTGGCTCGCATCGCCCAGACGGAGCCCGCGGGCCGCGGCAATCAATACCACTCTACCGAGGCCATGACAGCTGCCACCAACCCCGCCACCCGCAAGCAGCAAGACTCCTCCCGGCACCTTTCCGGCGAGCGGGCGACCGCGCCACCACGACCTCTTCCGACTCCTCCGTCACGGCCCGAGGCCCACTAAAAGGATCAAGAAGAGGTGTCTAGAGGGGGTGATTAGACCCTCAACAAGAAAAAGTAGCAGTTTTTAAGTTCTTCAAGTTAAGGTGGAGTTTTAGCGCAAGTTTAAGCCTTCACAATACATTTCAAGCAAGCATGGCAAGAGTATGAGGAGCGGAAAGAGTAAAGCATGCTAATTGCAATAAAATAAAGGGATGGGGTTTGAGTGTGCAAACGCAATATAGACACGGAGATTTTTGGCGTGGTTCCGATAGGTGGTGCTATCGTACATCCACGTTGATGGAGACTTCAACCCACGAAGGGTAACAGTTGCGCGAGTCCACGGAGGGCTCCACCCACGAAGGGTCCACGAAGAAGCAACCTTGTCTATCCCACCATGGCCATCACCCACGAAGGACTTGCCTCACTCGGGTAGATCTTCACGAAGTAGGCGATCTCCTTGCCCTTACAAACTCCTTGGTTCAACTCCACAATCTTGTCGGAGGCTCCCAAGTGACACCTAACCAATCTAGGAGACACCACTCTCCAGAAGGTAATAGATGGTGTGATCATGATGAACTCCTTGCTCTTGTGCCTAAATGATAGTCTCCCCAACACTCAACTCTCTCTCACAGATTTGGCTATGGTGGAAAGATGATTTGAGTGGAAAGCAACTTGGGGAAGGCTAGAGATCAAGATTCTTGTGGTTGGATTGGAAAGTCTTGGTCTCAACACATGAGTAGGTGGTTCTCTCTCAAAAAAATGAGAAGTGAAAGTGTAGGCACGTTCTGATGGCTCTCTCTCAAATGGAGAAGGGGGTGGAGGGGTATATATAGCCTCCACACAAAATCCAACCGTTACACACATTTGACCCAACTCGGGCAGACCGAATAGAAGAACTCGGTGAGACCGATTTAGTTCAAAATGTGAACGTTAGGAATATCGGTGGGACCTACTGGATCAACTGGGTGGGACCGATATGCTAGGGTTAGGGAAAACATCAACTCGGTGGCACCGATTCCACCAACTCGGTTAGACCGAAGTGAAGCAATAAGCAACAGAGAGGATGTCAAGCAAACTCGATGGGACCGATTGCCCATTTCGGTGAGACCGAAATCTTTATCTTTTACCTACTAATAAAGCGATTATTGCTTCTGGGCGTACGTCGTCATTGTTTTTGCAGATAAGTCCTTCTCTTTTTAGTATTCAACCCGCGGTCCTTTCTTAAGTGAGAAAATGTTTCGTTCAGAAATTTTGCAAATAAATCCTTATAGTTTACGATACTCAACCCGAGATCCTTTTTAAAGTGAGAAAAAAATCAGAGCTCCTCTCTCTCGCTCGCTTCCCGATCCCAGCCGCCAGGAGACACCCCACACCGCGCGGCGCTCGATCCGGTGCCGCGCCGATCTGTCGGCGGGTGCGGCGTTTTGCTCCGGTTGCGACGTCGTCTTACTGATCCAGAGAAAAAGAGACAGGGCGTGAGGGAGAGTGAGGGAGAAAGGAAATAGAGGAAGAAAGGAGAAGGAAGAAGGGGCACAAGGTGAGGGAGGCGGTCGCCGGCGGTGGCGGCTCCGATGACCGTCCGGCGGGCAGGCGGATGAGCTCTTGTTGACGCGGCGGCCTCCGGATCCATCGAGCACGCCTCCCGGCGACAGGCGCGATGGGGCGCCGGTGGACGCCCTGATTGTGCGCAACCCCGACGCGGTGACTCACCTCCCGTCTCCACTCCCCCGAGGCGCTACTCGCCGACAACCGCCTCCCGGCCCAACGCCGCCGCGACATCGATGACTGCCCGCGCGTCTCCTTCACCTACAAGCTTCGACAACGGCAGATTAGCAGCCCCTGCGGCCGCGATGACCCTGGATCTACGGCAACGGCGGCGCCAGCAGCCCGGCCCGGTGCAGGTCGCAGCTAACCCTAGCTGCGCTGGGAGCTCTCCATCCGCTCGCCTTCCCCTCCGTCTCCGGTGGACAGACGCCTCTTCTTTTGCTCCGCCCTAGCTATGGTATAAGCTCCTCAAAACTCTGCCTTCTCTCATGCGCTCGTATGCCCACGGCCATCGACCCGTGGCCAATCAATCTTACGCTGGCCATCGCGCCATGGCAAGTTCTAGGCATTTTGGCTTGTGCGGGTGCCCTGTCATCCAAAGATTTGTGCTTGTTGTGTCATGTACGTATAATACAGTAGTAATAAGTGTCACCGTTTAGTGGATTTAGCCCTCAATCTCAACATCATCGTTTGATTCACATGGTTCTTATACATGTGCGCAACTTCTGTGCAAGTCATCCAAGATGTATCTTTGCTTCTCTTAATTTTGTCAGTTACTTTGATCTCGATGAGCTGACTGACTGCTCTGTCGGATGGGTTTAGATCACTTGTCCGTTTCCAGCAGGACTCACTCTGCTTCTGTGGTAATCAAAACATCCATATATAAGTGATTATTCACCTAACCCAATGTTGCTGATGGCAATTTTGATTTGAAGTTAGCAATGCAATCAACAGCCAGTTATTTATATTCAGAAAACAAGAAATGTCAAGCTTGCAAGCAAAGCAAAGTGCCATTAGCTCTTCACAGTCATGATTGCCCAATTCTGACCTCTGTCATTTCAAATAACTGCATCTGTGGTCCTGACATATCAAGTAAGGTGTTTCATGTTGTCTATTCCACCAGTTCCTTCATTTTGAGATAGTGCCTAAAAGGGTTGGCCTTATTGTCTTTATTTTATAATAACTGGCTCAACTATTTATGTATTTGCTCTGTTTGGCTTGCACTTTTATTGCATAATCTTCTCTGACTTTACTACTTAATGTATCTTCGTGTGCATGCAGGTAGACTGGGATAAATCTGTGCCCCACCGATCTTGTTGGGTACCCTCCTATTATGAAGAAGCCTAGAATTTCTAACACAATTGCACCTCTGTGATCCGGAGATGCTGGCATGTCAAGATTTTGCTGGGACCACATTGCGTTCTCTTCTGCCGGCAGATTAAATGATGAAGGCGCTGACGCCTTTCCCCAATGTCTCGACAAAGTCCGGAAAAATGGTGGGACACCATCTAATGAGGAGCGGCATGTTATACCAGGTTTAGAAGCATCAGGTTCAGAAGGCAGGGGCGCAGATAACATCAATTGACAAGCGTGTTAAGTAAGTCATAACCTTCCATTTTTTTCTGTTCATTGATATCATGGTTGCAACTATTATACCGATTACAAAAAAAAACATGAACAGGCTAGATTCTCTCACATTAAAATTAAAAAATGAACAAAAATAGTTTGTTTAGGATTTTGGGGTACATATATAATTTCGGTTATGCCATGATTTTGGTTAACTCCAGGTTATAATTTCAATGATGCAATATGAGCATCTGAAGATTTGTCCATGATGGCTTTTCTCAGCAGTAATGCTCTTCTATTTATGTTTCAGATCATGGTCTTATCAACATGATGGGTGTCGAGCTCGCGGTGTTGCCATGCCGGGCGGAGTGGAGGCTGCCGCTTGCATAGCTGCTTCATCCGAAGGATCGCCATGAGGATGATGCCATCGTCTGGCTGGGCGAGGCGAGGTGATCCCCTTCATCCTTTTCGCGTCCTTCCATGGGGCTCTCCTTCGTGGTGCTGATATGGTGTGCCGCTGCCGGTGAGAGTAAGCAGGCTGCGAAGGCGGAGGTTGCCGCTCCTGCAGCTGCTTGGCCCTCTCTTCCTTGGCATCGAGTTCTTCTTCGACCTTGGCCGCACGCCGAGAGAGGAAAGAAGGACACGATGGATGTCAACATGAAGAGGGCAGAGGACGTGCTGATGCACAAGCGGCTCCTGGAGCTGGCCAAGGATTCGGTGCAGTGCCAGGCTTTCGCCGTGGGGGCCGTGCAAGTGAGTTGTTTGTCCCTCCTCGCGACACTCGCAATAATTTACGAATGCAATTCGGCGCTACACTGATGGAGTCAAAATTCGGCTGTCTGCAATTTTATTATCTGGTCTGAATCTGTGATGATCGTCCCTGGTTGGCCTCGTTGGGTTGGGGGTTAAGTTTTCTGCAGTTGGGATTTCCTTTTTATAATCGTCTCCATCCCATCAGGCATCAACACTGAATCTTAGTCAATGACACTCTTTCTCGGTGGTAACATGTCTTTCCATCATCCAGAAAAATGGGGGCATTATAGTTCTATTAAACTGGATTGGTATTACGTGTAGGAATTGGTTCATTTGGACTTAGTATTACCACTTGCATATTTTACGTAGCCATCTAATTTTGTGAGTTTTGCTGGTCCGGTAAAGACAAAATATCGGTATATTTTGGTCCCTATAGATACTTTGCTATTTGAGGACTAAGCATTGAACCTGTTTTAGTTTCCAGTCCATGACATGTAGATTAGTTATTTGTTGAGTTACTAGAAACTGTTTAGTCTTTCGGTTTATTCTCAGTTATGTTGTCATGGCTGCGAACGTGAATTAACAGAGCAAACCTTAATGATCAGATCAAGAGCCACTTCATTCATGAGGCTGCTGAGCAAAGGTACTACTGTGTGTCTATGTACTTGTGGCGCAGTTGCTAAAAAAATTGCAAGGATACTAAACACTGCTCCTGATCTACGAAAGACAACTAGCTTTTCTGCCTAATCCATCAGACTAAAGGTTTTACTTCTGTAAAAGTCTGCGCGTTAGTAGTACTTCTACTTCTGTAGTACTCTACATAGTTATTTCATACAAAACCGTCATAACTTAATTAATTGTGACCTATTGATAAAGGGGGTGCAACCGGTGAGCAGATTATATAGGTACACGAGCAGATAATCTGAAAAAATATTTTAAGCTACTATTTCCTACATATTGGAAATTTGGAATATGTCTCCATCCATACACCAAAAAAGAAGTTTCCATGATACGGTAGCTTTATCTATTTTTCCTCCTATTTATTCTTTCAGTTTGAATTGGTGTTCATTCACCATCATTTTTTTATGCAAAATCTTTGGTGTGAGCCTATCAACCGATAGTACGGCAGCATTATCGTATGTGGAATGATAATGCACCATAAAGTTCATTGGATGCAGACCGGTAGGGTCAATTACAAACTCTTTGATGTAAATGACTTTCAGTTTCTAGCTTTCATAAAATTTAGATATGTACTGTTTAACAGTGTGTTGTGGTTGATGGTGGTCCTAAGAACTGATTGAATTATCATGTTGGATAGTATTGCTTTTACTAGCAGTTGCAGTGCTCTTATTATTATATTTCCACAAATACCATCACGTTTTGCTATTGACGTAATGTTATGTTCCTTGACTGAAATCAAACCCTTTAGTTGCTGTTATGGTGCTCTTGTTATTGTTATATTCCTTGACAGAAAGCAAACGTTGTTCATGGCTAACTTATAGAATAGCATATACAAAGTTCAAAACCATCAATTTCAGGAACACTCTGGCCATGTATTTGATTCTGTTGAAGACCCAATATATGATGAGGTGCTGCATCTCCTGATGTTGAGCTATATGGACTATATGAGCAGAACCACCATGACAAACATGCGGGTCAATAGAATTCAGAAAGTTATAGTTTATTTGCTCTATACAATAATGGCTTCAGTTTCAATGGAAATCATTAACTGGACTCCCATGTATTATTCTGCAAAAAGTAGTATTGTAGCCTTTTAATGTTTTCATTCACATGCATGGTCATATATGCTGCTTGGACGAAACAATTTATCAACTCCAACTGCAGCTGGTAGGCATCGTGATGGACAGGGCGATCACAGCGGACGGGGCACCAATGGCGGCTGCTTGCCCCCACCCCATTGGGAGCCCTCCATGACGGCGCACGGGAGGAAGCGATAGGCCCATGTCGACGAAGGAGGTAGGCATGATGTGGGCGACGGTGGCGCAGAGCACTTCAACAAGGGAGACCTGAAAATGAGGAACGATAAGGAAGATTTTTTTAGAGATCTCGCCTGCTTTATTGATTCTCAACAATGTTCACTGGCACAAGGTTAATCATGGGGCATGCCTAGCCAAATATGTCTCCCTACACCTAGATTACAACCAAATTTGGCGAGATTGTGAGCTGAAGAACGATAAGGAAGATGAGTTCGTGCGTCATTCTGTCTACGTCAAAGTGTTTTATCCTTCTGTCTATGTCAAACTGCTTTGTTTGGGTCAAGTCCAAATAGTTAAAGAAAGAATAAACTCTTCCCAACCAAACAACCATCTGTAAATATTCACTAACAAAAAGGGCCTAAAAATCTATCTGTAAAAATACTAAACATAGTAAAAATAGTTTAATGTTCACAATTTTACATATGTTCACACTATTTTTGTTTCAAAAAATATGTTCGCACTTTTTAAAAAGGCTTAAAAGTTCCGAAAAGCAAAGTTCCATTTTTACTAAAAAAATCCATTTAGAAATGTACAACAAAAAACATCTTTTTCAAAAAGTTCATTAGAGAAATGTTCCAATTTCATAAAAACATTAACTGTTCTTAAAAAAGTGTTCCATATTTATGAAAATGTTAAATTTTATTAAAAATAAGAACATTTCCATGTTTACCTTATTAGTGATGTTTATTAAAATTGGATATAAAAATGGTGCCTAATAGATTATGAAGTAGGTTGTGCCTTTTTTTTCGCCCGGTGCAACGCACGGGCATTTGTACTAGTAATTACAATAGGCAACAGAGAGTTTGCAAGGCCATCTCGGTGAGACCGAGATCTGTATCGGTGTGATCGAATTGTCTAGAATTCTGGCAGTGGCTATCTCAAAAGAACTCGGTGGCGCCAGATAGATCAAATCGGTGGGGCCGAGTTTGACTGGGTTTTGGACAAATGTGGAAATGAGAAAGTGGTTGAGGGTTTTGGAGCAATATCACTAAGCACATTGAGCAAGTAGACCAGTAAGCAATATCTCATCTCCTATGGACTCAATGTGATATTGGATCACTAAAATGGAAATGAAGAGTCTTGATCTTTTGCCAATATGTGTCCTTGGCATTTTGAAAGGGTTATCCTCTTGTCCTTGCCATGCCATTGTTGAATTGATCTGAAATACACTAGGTAAAGGTATTAGTCCAACAAGAGATATGTTGACATTAATTACCAAAATCACCCAGGGAGCACTTATGCTTTCAATCTCCCTCTTTTTGGTAATTGATGACAACATACATCAAAACTTTTAGATAAATATATGAAGAGTAACAAGTAAAGCTTTGGAAAGACATGTAATATGCATAGGCTCCCCCTACATGTATGTAATCATGTAAAGATGAAATATAAGAACATGTGAATGCATAAGCTTGTCAGAGCAAGCAATGAGTTACATGTATCTTGACTATATGCATCAGTGCAAATGATGTAGATAAAAGGAAGTGTACCTTCATGTTCATGAATTCTTCTTGCAAATAGTATGTACATCAGCAAGAGATCATCATGCACATGAGTGTGATACATATACTTACCTTGTGGTCTTGAGCTAGCTTTGGAAGAGGTGAACTTGAGAAAACAGGGTTAGATAACACAAGAACACTCTAAATAAAGCAAGTTCAGAAAATCACAAGAGTACCAAGACTGGGATGACATGTAATGGGTGAGTCCTTAGTACTTCATTTGGAAATAGACATGTCCCCAAAGATTAAAGATATGCAATGAATTCCAAAAGATTTTCTTCCCTAGAAATGGACTCTTTCTACCCTTCAATCTGATATTGGGTAATGGGAGAAGGTAGGGTAGGAGAAAATCAGAGCATGAAATGGTGCAATCAACCATATATTGACCTGTCTTTCCCCTCTTAGAGACATGTGACTTCTCTCCTCTTTTGTTTCACTAGCATATGGAAGAGCTTAGGTGTGCTCATGTGATAAGCTTTGATGTGCTCTCTCTCTCTCCCCTTTGACATCAATTTCCAAGAAGTGTACTTTTGGAGCATGAGTCAAGTAGGTTTGGTCCTTGAGACACACTACAAAGCAGCATGTAGTTTAAGATGCGGGTAGAGGATAAGAATCATCGAGTGGAGCTGAAGAAGAAATGAAATATGCAATGACAGAAAGTTTTCTCAGCAGTGAAATCGGTAACGCCAATCCTTTTTCACCGGTGACACCGAGTTGGCAGTGTCATGGATGATGCATACCGGTCAGACCGGGTTAGTCCATGTTGGTTGCACTGATGAACTGTCTACAAGATATTCTTGTAGTTCGGTCTAGCCGGTAGGCTTGGATCGGTGAGTCCAAGTTCAACGCAGAGTAAAGATTTTGTCAACTCAGCTCACTAGGCAAATTAAATCTCACAAGGATTTGCAATGAATTAACTAAATATTTGCAAGGAATTTGATACAGAAAATATAGAGAAAAACATACATAGGAGAAGAGATCTAGATGAATTTTTTTGATAAGGGGAATTAAGATAACAAGAAATGTATGCAAGAACTCAAAGGTAAAATAGCAAGGAACACTAGAGAACTTCATCTAGAAGGGGTCAGCGACAAAGTCACCTATGTTAGAGTATATTGACTGAGGAGTCAAGTGATAACACTTGATTGTAGGTCATACTCATCGTTTAAGCTCAAAATGGGATTACCATTTTTCGTTTAAGCATTTTGATGTATTCATATCTCGTTGAGTTGCTTTGACCCATGACTTGGAGTAAAGCTTCTCTAAGATGGAATAACATACCTTGGGTGGTGTTGATTTTGATCATGTAGGCGAACTTGTCTTGGGTGCTCAAGGTTGATGTAGTCCATCAAGAATTGGGAGCACCACTTGTACTTTGAGTTCATCTTCCTATATGTGTTAGTCTTGCAAGGAAGAGAACTTGTGTATCCAAGATGACAATCATGAGACTTGGTACCAAATGAAAGTTGATACATAGAAATCGCCAAAGGTTTATGTTGAGTGGGTTCATGCTTCCTTGTATTCAACAACCATATTGTAGGAACTTGGTGATGTAGAGATTGCTCAAAATGTGAGTGGCTTGCATTCTCATAGATTTGGGCTCATCCAAGTACCTACAAGGGTTAGATAACATGCAAGGGTACAAGTGTAGATCCAAGACATATGATCATCGTCATAAGAGAAAATCAAGGATTAGTCAAAAAGTCTCATGCCTTGCATGTATCCAATTGGAGTTTCTACTCCAAGTTTGAGGCACCAATGATATTCAATTCACCTCTCAAACAAAAAATACTTTCTCATCAAGCAGTTTGGTGAATATATCCGCCAATTGCTTATCGGTACAAACATGCTTAAGATTGATGTGATCTTGAATGAAACGATGACGAAATTCAATATGGTTAGTTCGAGAGTGTTGCATGGGATTGTGAGCAATCTTAATAGAACTGTCATTATCACAAAGCAATGGAACATGTTTCACATGTATCCCATAATCCTTAAGGGTTTGGGTCATCCAAAGTAATTGAGCACAACATGATCCGACGGCAATGTATTCTGCTTCGGGGGTGGATAAGGATATCGAGTTTTGTTTCTTGGAGGACCAAGACACAAGAGATCTACCAAGAAATTGACAAGTACCCGAGGTGGACTTTCTATGAACCTTGTCACCGACGTAGTCCGAATCGGAGTAGCCGACAAGATCAAAGGAGGACCTCTTAGGATACCAAATGCCAAAATTTGGTGTATGAATTAAGTATCTCACTATCCTTTTCACAGCCTTAAGATGACATTCTTTGGGGGCCGCTTGATATCGAGCACACATGCACACACTTAGCATAATATCGGGATGAGAGGCACATAGATATAACAATGAACCAATCATAGAGCGGTAAACCTTTTGGTTAACCGGTTTGCCATCCTCACTCAAGTCAAGATTTCCACTAGTAGGCATGGGTGTTTTCATACCTTTGCTTTCTTGCATGTTGAACTTCTTGAAAAGGTCCTTGGTATCCTTTGTTTGAGAAACAAAGGTGCCTTCCTTAGTTTGCTTAATTTGCAAACCAAGAAAGAATTTGAGTTCACTCATCATAGACATCTCAACCTTCTCCGACATTAGCCTTCCAAACTTTTCACTAAAATTAGGGTTAGTCGAACCAAATATGATATCATCCACATAAATTTGGCACACAAATAGTTCACCATTAACCCTTTTAGTAAAAAGTGTAGAATCAATCTTCCCAATTTCAAAGCCTTTTTCAATAAGAAACTTGGTCAAGCATTTATATCATGCTTGATAACCCACAAGTATAGGGGATCGCAACAGTTTTTGAGGGTAGAGTATTCAACCTAAATTTATTGATTCGACACAAGGGGAGCCAACGAATATTCTCAAGTATTAGCAGCTGATTGTCAATTCAACCACACCTGAAAGACTTAATATCTGCAGCAAACTATTTAGTAGCAAAGTAGTATGGAAGTAACGACAACAGTGGCAAAAGTAACAGTAGCAGTTTTGTAGCAATTGTAACAGTGGCAATGGAAAAGGAACATAGCAAAGATCAGTATGTGAAAAGCTCGTAGGCAATGGATCAATGATGGATAATTATGTTGGATGGCATTTATCCTGCAACAGTTATAACCTAGGGTGACACAGAACTAGCTCCAATTCATCAATATAATGTAGGCATGTATTCTGTATATAGTCATACGTGCTTACGGAAAAGAACTTGCATGACATCTTTTGTCCTACCCTCCCATGGTAGCGGGGTCCTAATGGAAACTAAGGGATATTAAGGCCTCCTTTTAATAGAGAACCGGACCAAAGCATTAGCACTTAGTGAATACAGGAACTGCTCAAACTACAATAATCACCGGAAAGAATCCCAATTATTCTCACCTTGGGGTATGCGGATCATAACTCATAACAGGTGTCTACAACTTGCAAGATAGGATCAAGAACAAAAATATATTCATGAAAACATAATAGGTTCAGATCTGAAATCATGGCACTTGGGCCCTAGTGACAAGCATTAAGCATAGCAAAGTCATAGCAACATCAATCTCAGAACATAGTGGATACTAGGGATCAAACCCTAACAAAACTAACACGATTACATGATAAATCTCATCAAACCCATCACCGTCCAGCAAGCCTATGATGGAATTACTCACGCACGCCGGTGAGCATTATGAAATTGGTGATGGAGGAAGGTTGGAGATGATGATGGCGACGGATTCCCCTCTCTGGAGCCCCGAACGGACTCCAGATCTGCCCTCCCGATGAAGGATAGGAGGTTTGCGGCCGCTACGTATCGTAAAACGTGATGATTCCATCTCTCTGATTTTTTCTCCCCGAATGTCAATATATGCAGTTGGAGTTGAGGTCGGTGGAGGTCTAGGGGACCCACAAGGCAGGGGGCGCCCTAGGGGGGCGCGCCCTTCACCCTTGTGGACAGCAGGTGGGTCACCCTCTGTAGATTCTTATTTTTATTTATTCCAAAAATATTCTCCGTGGATTTTCGGGTCATTTCGAGAACTTTTATTTCTGCACAAAAATAACACCATGCGAATTCTGCTGAAAACAACGTCATCCGGGTTAGTTCCATTCAAATCATGCAAATTAGAGTCCAAAACAAGGGCAAAAGAGTTTGGAAAAGTAGATATGATGGAAACATATCAACTCCCCCAAGCTTAACCCGTTGCTTGTCCTCAAGCAATTCAGTTGACAAACTGAAAGTGATAAAGAAAAACTTTTACAAACTCTATTTGATCTTGTTGTTGTAAATATGTAAAGCCAGCATTCAGGTTTTCAGCAAAGGTTATGAACTAACCATATTCACAATAACATTTAGGTCTCACATTTACTCATATCAATGGCATAATCAACTAGCAAGTAATAATAATAAATCTCGAATGAAAACACTTTTTCAAAACAATCATGATATGATATAACATAATGGTATCTCGCTAGCCCTTTCTGAGACCGCAAAACATAAATGCAGAGCACCCCTGAAGATCAAGGACTAACTAGACATTGTAGTTCATGGTAAAAGAGATCCAATCATGGTCATACTCAATATCAATTAATAACAATGCATACAAATGACAATGGTGCTTTTTATAAAAGGATGATGACTCAACGTAAAAGTAAATAGATAGGCCCTTCGCAGAGGGAAGTAGGGATTTGCAGAGGTGCCAGAGCTTGAGCTTTTAAAACAGAGATAAATAATATTTTGAGCGGTATTCTTTCATTGTCAACATAACAACCAAGAGATCTCGGTATCTTCCATACTAGATACATTATAGGCAGTTCCCAAACAGAACGGTAAGGTTTGTACTCCGCCTCCACCAACAAGCACATTCCACGGCTGGTCCGAAACAACGGGTACTGTCCAACTAACAATAGTCCTGGGGGAGTTTTGTTTGAAGTTATATTTTGATTTGATTTGAGCATGGAGCTGGGCATCCCAATTACCAGCCATTTTCTCGTGAATGACGAGCGGAGTCCACTCATCATGAGAATAACCCACCTAGCATGGAAAATATTGACTGCCCCCAGTCGCTACATTAGCGATTCGGGCATACAAATATATTATCATTTCAAGATTTAGAGTTTGGCACATGCAAATTTACTTGGAACGGTAGGTAAATACCACATATAGGTAGGTATGGTGGACTCATATGGAACAACTTCGGGTTTATGGAAGTGGATGCACAAGCAGTATTCCTGCTTAGTACTAGTGAAGCCTAGCAAGCGATTGAGGAGCGACCAACTAGAGAACGAAAACAGTCATAAACATTCATTGAGATTAACCAACAATGAGTGCAAGCATGAGTAGGATAAAAATCACCATGAACATAAGTATCATAGAGGCTATGTTGATTTTATTTCAACTACATGCGTGAACATGTGCCAAGTCAAGCCACTCGAATCATTCAAAGGAGGATACCATCCTATCATACAACATCATGACCATTTTAAAAGCATGTTGGCACGCGAGGTAAACCATTATAAACTCCTAGCTAATTAAGCTTGGCATGAGTAACTATAATCTCTAATTGTCATTGCAAACATGTTTCATTCATAATGGGCTGAATCAAGAACGATGAACTAATCATATTTACAAAAACAAGATAGGTGGAGTTTATACCAGCTTTTCCTCATCTCAATCATTTCATCACATATCGTCATTATTGCCTTTCACTTGCACGACCGAACGGTGTGGATAATAATAATAGTGCCCGTGCATTGGACTAAGCTGGAATCTGCAGACATTTATTCAAAGGAGAGGACAAGTGTTGTAGGGTGAAACCCTTAGATGGATCTTTTCACACATGGAGGGGGAAAAGGAGGAACACCAAGAAATCACAAAGAGGAAATCACTCCAACAATACCCAATGACACATCCTCTAGAATAGCAACACAAGAACCACAAGTCACAAACACAATCAAAGGAAGGATACAATGGAAAATTTCTTCCCACTCCTAGGAGATGAGGTCTTGAAGATAGTCTTCTCCTTGTGGAGATCTTGAAATCCACAAGGATTCTTCCCTAAGGGGTCTTGATCCACAAGAGAGAAGGTAGTAGGAGAAAAGCTCACAAATATCTCATCTAATACTTTGCTATCCCTAAACATGACCCTAGGAACGGTTTATATAGGCTTGGGGTCGAAAAGGATGAAGAGGAGCTCAAACAGGAGATCTCGGTCGTCCATCCCGGAGAGCCCGTGCGCACGGAGTTAGTTGGGCCCGTGCGCACGGGGTGCCCCAGCGCCAACTCTCTGGATAGTCCGTGGGCACGGGGTCTCGGGGGCCCGTGCGCACGTGGTCACCTGGGACTTCCAGTGTTGTTGCTGTTGTGCTCCATCTTGCTCTGCGTGGCCTTGGGGTGATCCTCCTTCTCCTTGGTGATGCTCCTGAGCTTCTTGGTGGTGTTCCTCTTTGTACCTAATGAGTCATAGCATATTTTGGTGAGGTAGCAACCAAGTTCCATTTGTATCCATATGCAAGTTAAGTAGGAAGGAGTTCACCTCGTTTCCCAATGCACGTGCTCTAGCTCTTGTCATAGGTCCACGTGGGGCTTGATGTGTTGGTGTAGAGTCCATGGGGATGATGGAAGGATGCTCCGCATCAACAAGGTAATATGGGCTCTTTGTTAGATCAACAATAATGCATATGAGAGCCACTCAACATTTTCATCGTGGTCTTCTCCTCTCGACCCCAAAAGAAAAGAAAAGAATTTCAAAGAAACCCACTGAAATGTTTTTGGAATTTTTGTTTTTCTGAGGAAAGTAAAACAAGAACGAGAAAAACTATTTACATGGGAAAGCTCCCAACAAGCAAAAGAAAAATGAGAAGTCTTTTTGGGTTTTGTTTTAATACTACTACTAAATAAACATGGAAACGAAACTAAAAAGAAGCTACAACTAATTTTTTTGGTTTTTCTCAAAGTATTTCAAAGACACAAGAAGAAAGCGGAAAAAAGAAATTAAACTAACATGGATAATACAATGAAAAAGTATGAACACCTTCGACTGGAATGAGTGTGTGAATGTGGATGTAATGTTAGTGTGAAATACGTACTCCCCCAAGCTTAGGCTTTTGGCCTAAGTTGGTCTACGCCCATGGATCAAAGTAGCCCTCTCCGGTGTACTCAGGAGGATCCTGGGGGTTCCACTGGTTAGCGAGCTCCTGCGGCTCCCACTGATAAATGGGCTCCTGATACGGATCAGGTGATGGTTCTGGCTCGTGAACTGGGGATCGCGTCTGCTTCGAGTATACATAGATGTCCTCGGGCATGATGAGGTACATGTCTTAATGAATATTAAACAATGAAGGTACATGCAAAGTAATAATCTGACAAGTTTTCTGGCTGAAAACCAGGTTATAGATGAGTCTCTTGTCTTTATCATCGCTAATAAAATCATGTAAGACCATACTATTATAGTCTAGGTAAATAGTGGGTAGTATCATCTCCTCTTCCTCATCGTGCCTAATAGGTGTCTCAAAGTGTTTAGCGAGGCATGAGGCATAGATACCCCCAAAGATAGGACCCCTCGAACAGTTTAAACTCAACCGTCGAGCGCCCAAACTAAAAGTTCTATCATGAAGTAAAGCATGGCGCAAAATAGCAAGGTCGGGAGCACTAAGGCCTCCACTCTCCCCGCGACCAGTTAAACATCTCCCAGCAAATAATGAGTAGTAGCGCAAAATAGGAAAATGTAAATTAGCCACTCTTGCTTCTGACACCCTTCTTCTTTCCCCTACGGTAACTTCATCAATAAAATCTTCCACATCTCTAGGACGTGGCTCGTCGATGCTGCCCTCATAAGATAATTTGCAAACCTTACAAAAGTCATAAAGCGTCATCTCCTTATGCACATCATATAAATAAAACTCTACCGTGGGTGGTGATTTCCTAGCATGAAAGTGAAAATTCTGCACGAAGGTATTAGTGAGTAGGAGGTATTGTTCACACTTATCGTGGAGGAAGTCGATGATGCCTGCATTCCCAGCCAAATAACAGAAATCCTCATAAATTCTGGCCGCCTCCAAGGATGCATCACTTGGCCATTCACACGGCCGAACCTCCGTGGTGCGAGGAAGGTTGTACTTGGGCTTCTTCTTTTCTTCACTTTCCTTTTCTTTAGAACCCCGACTTGAAGAGCCTCTTAACAATCTCCTCATCATTTTATTTCTCTGAAAATTTCTGAAATTTTTAGTGACTCAATATAAAAGTGAATCAAACTCAACAAGATTGATAGCAACTACTCCTACAAGTGCCTTGAGGCTATATCATGCATCAAAACTACTTTGGACCATATAAATTTGGCATGCAAGCTCAATAACAAGGTCAGCACAGCAGGAAAAATTTGAATATATAAAGCACTATGACAAAAACTAATTGGACCATTGGAGGAGTCACATACCGAAGAACAATCCCCCAAAACAGTTTCGTAAATGGAGTGTCGGGGTACAAAAGTAGGGGCACTTCTTTTTACCCCTTTACTTGTGCACGGGCAGTCGGAGCTGTGCCCACGGCCACACTAAGCAGGGCAGAGGAGGGAAGCCGAAGGCACAAGGCGACCAGAGGCAACGCCAAGACCAGAGAACACAAAAGAGCAAGAGGGCGAGGTGGACTCCCCCCGGCAAGACCCTTGCCGGGGCAGCCTCCGCGGCCCCGGCAAGAGCCTTGCCGGGGCAACTTGCCCGATGCCAGCAGAGCAGGCCACCCTTGAGCCCGCGGGTTCCAACACCACCACCCAACTATCCACATTGGAACCAAGGCTCGGGAGGCGCCTCTGTGGTAGCATGCAAATCTTCGTCAAGATCATAAACATATGAGATCAGATGAGGACGAGAAGACGACGATCCTCGGCGGGATCCTAGCCGAGGAAATCCACGAGACCCCCGACAAGATGCTTGCCGGGGAAGACCACAAAGCCGCGGCAAGACCCTTGCCGGGGCCCCGGCAACGCCCTTGCCGAAGACACTTACAGGGTGGCAGCAGGGCCCGCATCTGCCATGACTCCACCGCCATCCCCATGCAGCTGCCAGCTCAACCAGCTAAGCAGGCACCTGCGTGGCGACGAGCGGCCTCCATGACCGACTCAGCAAGCACCTGTGTGGTGGCATGCAGGCCTTCGTGAAGGCTCCACCACCGCGCCAGCCCAACAGCCAGCCAACGTGGTGCCACAACGCCTCGTCAGCCCGGACGCGCGTCGCTGCCAGGCGAGGCGGCGACAGCTGGGACATGCTTCCTTGCCGTCCCCGATAAAGTGAGAGGGGCACGTCGGCAGCGCATTAAATGCGTTTGTCCGACGGTGCCAGAGGATAGACTCATCCACTGTACACCTTTGCACCTCCTGTGTGCCACTGTGGCATCCCCTTTTGCCTATAAAAGGAGGCCCGAGGCGACCAGGAGGGGGATTCAGATCTTTTGGGCAAGTTGCACCCCGTAGCTAGCTCAAGAACACAAGAACACTCAAATACATCCACCAAAGCAGGACTAGGGTATTACGCATCTTCGCAGCCTGAACCTGGGTAAACGATCCGTGTGCTTCCTGTTAGACCCGCTCTTTGCACAACCTCGCGCCCGCCAACCGTAGAAGGGATCCCAGTGATTCCATAGGTGTCGTTTCCACCGACATCTTTGGCGCGCCAGGTAGGGGGCGCAGTTGTGGAAATCTGGTCTGATCGGAGCAGCGGCTTCATCGTGGCCATCGTTCCAAGGAAGAAGACGACCAAGCCTGACGACACCATCTATAGATGCGGTGGACGCCCATGCAACGACAGAAAAGCTAAGTCGTGTGAAACTTTGAGCAATTTCTTTTTATATATAAGGTTACTGTCCTCGAAGGTCCTGCCCTATGTATGGAAAACCTGCATGCAAAGGGGCCCTTCCGCAATTGGCAACGCCTTTGTTCTGTTTCGAGTCTGCTCAACAGCTCAAGCGGCCGCGTCGAGAACGACAGGGTAGCCTTCCACAATTGGCAACGCTCTCGACTCTGACTCGAGTCAAGCTCGATAGTTTGAGTGGCCACGTTGAGAATGGTAAGGTGGTTCGCCTGGAAGCAAGCACACCCGACAGGCCATTGGGGATCCATCCTCAAGGTGCCGCAGCCTGGGTTTACGCGCCGGCAGCCTACCTGATTGACATAGGGTGAACATACAAAGGAAGATCCAATAGGAAGATAACATGCATCATATCAAAAGTACTGTAGAGTTATATTACATCAATTGTTGCTGCGGTTCTAACTAAAGATAAAAATTGTCTTGGTCATGAACCTGTAGCGGCAGTGAGAGACGGGGTGCCTAATCCCGGCGCTGGCCCTCTACCCTCTGAATTTCGCCGATACGGCTGATGATGGGCTTGATACGCTCCTTGAGCGCCGCGAGGTCCGCATCCTCTGGCAAGCTATCCAGCGCAGCGTCGAAGTCAAGGTCGGGATTCCAGTACGCCATCTTGGTGAGGACCTTGGTCATGGCACCCTGGCAAATCCTCCGGGCCTCATCGGCCAGAGAGGCCGCTCGGTTGGAATGGAGCCGCTCCAGGGCACCAACAACCCTCTCGAAGAACAGGGTCAGGCTGCAGTTGGTGCTCAAGTTCGGCTCCGGGGCGTACCTCACATCCGGCATCCCCATGGTGACCAGCTGCGGGGTGGCCCTGTTGGCGACGGCGGCGAGGCGTTTGAGCCAGCGGTTTTCGCCCTCCACGTGCTCCTTGTGGGTGGCGGCGTCGTTCCTCCGCAGCTGCTTCTCGGCCTCCAGATCCTTGGTCACGGTCCCCTCCCGGGCCTTGGCCTCCGACAGCGCTCCCTCAAGGCCCTCCAGCTTTAGCTTGAGGTCTTTGATGGAGTTGGTGGCCTCGAAAAGCGGCCCAGCCTTGCCGAGGACCGCGCCTTGCGCCTCAACCAGGGTGCCGTTGAGCGTGTCTTTCTCCTTGGACAGCTTCAGGACCTGGTCCTTCAACCCGTCCCGCTCCACCGCCAGATCCTTCGCCTTGCCGGCATGAACCACAGTCGGGGCATTGAGTGCCTCCTTGTGCCTCTGCTCCAGCTCCTGGGTCCGCTGCACGACGAGCTTATCCACCTCCTCATCCTTGCCGTGGAGCGTTGCGGCGAGCCTCTCCTCGCGCGTGGCAAGGTCCTCCTCCTGGGAGTTTAGCGCGGCCTGCTGCTGCTGCCGAGCAGCCTCGGCCTGGGCGGCCTCCTGCTTCGCCAGTTCCTGGGCCTTCTCGATGTCGGCTTGGTTCATGATGAGCGCCAAGTTGCGCTCAGCCAGCGCATCCTGGGTGGCCTTCAAGTCCTTGTGGGCCTGGCGGAACCAAGCCTGCGCTTCGGCGACGCGCTCCTCAAGGTCCGCCTCCACCTTGTCCACCACCGCCATCCTGGACTTGGCCTTGTCCAGGCGGGCGCGGTGGAGCGCCTGGAGCTTATGGAAGTTGGTGCTCATGGCCTGGAGGAGCCGCTCTTCTTGGGAACCGCCACCATCGGCGCTCGGCTCATCAACGACCTCGAGCCCGGTGGCGGCAAGCACTTCGTCATCAAACACCGCCCCCTCGACGAGCGCCCCGGTGCTCGCCGTCCCTGGGAGGTGGACGAACAGGTCGTCGCTCACCCTCAGGTACCTGCCCGAGCCAGAGGCAGCGGAGGAGGAAGGTTGGTCGTCAACCACCTCCTCCTTGGTAGCGGCCTTGCCGGCCTCCCCGGCAGGCCCCTTGCCGGCCTCCTCGGTGGCAGCCTTGCCAGGCTCCCCGGCAGACTCCTTGACGGTGTCCTCAGCAGCACCCTTGGCGGCCTCCTCGGCGGTGATCTTCTCGGCCTCCGCCGTGGCGTCCTTGGCGACATCCTTGATGATGGTGTCGACGTCCTCCCGGTTCGCCGAGGGAGGATCTGGATATCGAGAAGGGGATGAGGCGAAGCCAAGACCAAGATTCAAGAAGAGAAGAAGGACAGGGACGGAAGGGAAGTGACTTACCCGTGCCGGGCTGGGAAGAAGTGGCCCCCTCCCCGCCAACACCTGGCGTCGAGGCGTAGCCACCAGCGCCTAAGTTTGCCCCCCTCCTCCGTGTGCATGGGCTCGGTGCTTGGCACCCTTGCCGAGGACGCCCCTCGGGGCAGCGTGGTCGACGGGGGCGGCGTGTTGGGGGTAGCCCTCAGTGGCTCCTCCTGCTGCTGTCCTCCTCCTGCAATCACGGCAAGGTTAGTGCCAAGAGATCATATCCCTAACACACGTTGACAAGGGGCGAGTGATGAGCTTACGCTGGGGGCTGTGCCGGGGGCTGCTGTCCGGACTGCTCAACACCACCAGTGGTGTCCCGGAAGTGCCTGCCGGGGGCTGGCCGCCCACCGAGGACCTGGCCCTCTTCACCCTCTGGGTCAGCGTCTCCGCGTCCCTGCGAAGATAAAAACAAGTCAAGATAAGCGGCACAGTCTGAGGAGATGGGGATGACAAAAAAGGGGAACAAGAAGCTTACTCATCCTCCACCTCCTCCTTTGCTGCCTTCCTCTTCCTCCTTGGGCTGAGGGATGCGAAGTCGAAGACGACCTCCGCGTCGACGTCTGCCGGAGGAGGGGAAGAAGGTGGAGTCTGAACGCGCTTGGATGAAGAAGAGGCAGTTGCTTTCTTCTTCGCCACTGCGACCTTCAGCAACTTCCTCGCTACCGCGGCCCTTGTCTGGTGCACGGACGCCTCCTGGGCCTGCCGCGGTTGCACGGCCCTGCCGGGCCGGACCGGATCGCCGGAGTTGGCCTGCCGCAGGACTCGCCCTCTCCCCGTGGCTGGAGAGTCGGCAGCCTTGACCTCCTCCTCCGACGACTCGTCGACCACATCCTCAATGAGAGGGGCCCCGATGCCGGCGCTGCTGGCCTCTCCAGCGGACTCCGCCCACTGGGCGAGCTCCCTCTCCTCTTCGGCTGCCGCGGCCTTGTCCTCCACGCCGCCGGCGCTGCCGGCCTCCTTGTCGAGCTCTGCCTCTGCCACCCTGGCGGTGATGTAGTCCAGCTCTGCCTGGGTGGTGTCTTGGACGAGCAGCAGCTCGTCGCGGACGTACTTCTCCTCCAAGGTGTCGAAGAACTCCTGCACTTGATCCTCCGGCAGCTCGGCCCAATTTGGGACGAGGCCGTGCGTGTTGAACTCCGGCATCATGGCGATGATGTCGTTTCGGTGTGAGTTATTGCTCAGCGGGACCACCCCCACCGGCAACCCAAACAAGGGCCCCTTGGCGACCTTGCCGGTTTTGGTGGCCTTGCCGGACCGCTCGACCTTGCCGTCGCTGTTCACGTCAAGCTGGAAGAGCCGCTGGCAGAAGTGGGCGTGCCCCATCACCATGAGGTTGTGGTCCAAGCCGGGGCAAAGCCTCATGATGTCGGCCGCGTTCATGAAGAGCCAGGCCGGCCTCCCCTTGTTATGCAGCGGAGTGATTCGGCGACCGATGAAATCCGCCCCCATCATCTCAAGGGTGAGCCCGGCCTCGGTGAGGCGAAGAATCCTGGTGGTGGCGACCGTGAGCTTTGCGTCGTCGGCGTCAACATTGCTCCAGTCGTTTCTGCGAACCGGCGGCGCCTGGCGAACCTGGCAGAATTCATGTGGATCCTCCTCCTCAATCCAGCACCACCGGCCCCGTCACTCCTCCGACCTCTCCTTCTGGGCACCCTCCGGGTATGTCCCCTTCGACCTTGGGATCCAGGCGACACAACCGGAAATGGCGCCCCCCTTTTGGATCCGAAGGAAGAAGTAGTGGCGGAAGAGCGCCGTGTTGGGATGCACCCCGGCGAAGCCCTCGCAGAGATGCGCAAAAAGAGCCATGCACGCCATGACATTTGGGGTAAAATCCAGAAGATGAAAGCCGTAGGTGTGCATGATATCATTGAAGAAATCAAAGAAGGGGGGCAGAGGCCGCATGAGAAGTAGTCGACGAAGAACGGGTATCGATTCGGGCCGGCCTCGGCGAAGGCAGTTGGGATGACACGCGTGGCCAGGTGCCCCGTCGTCTCCCCCCCTGATACGTCCATTTTGCATCATGCTTTTATATCGATATTTATTGGATTATGGGCTGTTATTATACATTATGCCTATTCTCTCTTATTTTACAAGGTTTACATAAGGAGGGAGAATGCCGGCAGCTGGAATTCTGGGCTGGAAAAGGAGCAAATATTAGAGACCTATTCTGCACAACTCCAAAAGTCCTGAAACTCCACGAAAGTTATTTTTGGAAATAATAAAAAATACTGAGCGGAAGAAATACCAAAGGGGGCCCACACCCTGGCCACGAGGGTGGGGGCGCGCCCTACCCCCTGGGCGCGCCCCCTGCCTCATGGGCCCCCTGTTGGCCGTCCGGTGCCCATCTTCTGCTATATGAAGTCTTTCGTCCGAAGAAAAATAATAAGCAAGGTTTCGGGATGAGACTCCGCCGCCACGAGGCGGAACCTTGGCGGAACCAATCTAGGGCTCCGGCGGAGCTGTTCTGCTGGGGACACTTCCCTCTGGGAGGGGGAAATCATCGCCATCGTCATCACCAACGCTCCTCTCATCGGGAGAGGGCAATCTCCATCAACATCTTCACCAGCACCATCTCCTCTCAAACCCTAGTTCATCTCTTGTATCCAATTCTTGTCTCTAAGTCTGGGATTGGTACCTGTAGGTTGCTAGTAGTGTTGATTACTCCTTGTAGTTGATGCTAGTTGGTTTATTTGGTGGAAGATCATATGTTCAGATCCTATATGCATATTAATACTCCTCTGATTATGAACATGAATATGCTTTGTGAGTAGTTACGTTTGTTCCTGAGGACATGGGAGAAGTCTTGCTATTAGTAGTCATGTGAATTTGGTATTCGTTCGATATTTTGATGAGATGTATGTTGTCTCTCCTCTAGTGGTGTTATGTGAACGTCGACTACATGACACTTCACCATTATTTGGGCCTAGAGGAAGGCATTGGGAAGTAATAAGTAGATGATGGGTTGCTAGAGTTTCACATCCTAGCTAGTTCATGCATTAGAGTGTTGCATCATGTCTATTTTTCACAGAAACTTGAAATGGGGATGCCAGAAACCCCCAGCACCCCCCTGAAACAACTAGGGTTTACTAAAATCCTTTTCAATGAACCTGAAATGCCCTCCATAAATGTTCACCATCTTTGGTCCTGGCTAAAACCTCTGCCAAAAATGGTTTCATATTTTTGGAGGCCATTTTGGATTTTTGCACAAGCCATAAGTATTTGCATTTGGGCATTTTAAATCCTATAAATATTTTCAAATGCCCAAATAATCTTGAAGGTATTTTTAGGCTGTTGAGAATAATTTCAAAGGTGCCTCAGAATATTTTCAGGATTTTCCCAAATGAAATAGTATTTTTACTATTTCAAAACACAGAACAGAAATAAATAAAAAGAGAGAAAACAAAAAGCAGAGGGGACTTACCTGGCAGCCCACCTGGCGGCCCAGCACTGTGCTGGCCCGCGCCAGTCAGCTGCCTGCTCTCGCCAGAGCAGGCAGAGAGGTGACGCCGGCGAGCGCGAGCTCGCCACGGCGCCACCTGCTTGCCGCCTCGCCCGTGGATGCGCTGGACGACCCCCACGACGCGCCCCCGAGCCTCTGGACACCCCCTTTCTCCCCCATCGCCTCTCCCTCGCCTTCCTCCACCATGGCCGACGCAGCCGCTGCCACCTCGCCGGAGTAGCCGCGCCCACCGTCGACCTCGCGCCGTCCCATCGTGTCCAACAGCTCCGCCGTCGCCTACTCCTTTGAGCAGGTCGAGCCCCGAGCGCTCGCTTGCCCCGAAGCCTCTGCTCCGACCTCGCCTTCGCCGCTCACCGTCGGAGATCCCCTCCGCCGTCACCACTGCAACAGCTCGCCCCCGACCTCGCCGTCCGCTCCGTCGCAACCACCATGAGCCTGGCCACCTTCCCATCATCTCCTCTCTCCCTCTCGAGCTCCGCAGCCACTGCACGTAGCTCACCCGTACGCGCTGCCGCACGAGCTCGTCGCCGACGAGGCTCCGGCCATCCAACGGTCGCACCACCGTGGCCGTTAGCTCCACTGCATCGCCAGGAGCCCGTAGCACCATCGCACGCCCCTCGCCGTGCTCTCTAGCAACGGGTTCGACTACGCCCGTACCCCGGCAGCCGCACGGCTCGTCGCCGGCGTCGATTCCGGCGACCCCGAGCTCCACCACCACCACCAGTCGATGCGGTTTGCTCCCAGCTACACGTAGGTACTCTCCGCCGTCAATTTGGTCGCTGGAGGAGGAATCCCGCACTCCACCGCCGCGTCTGGACGTCGCCGGCGGCTAAACGCCGGCGAGTCAGCATGGTTTGACCACGGGTTGACCCCCCAGAGTCACTGACAAGTGGGGCCCGCCTGCTAAATAATCTGAGTTAGAGTTTAAAATTAATCCTAATTAGTTAATTACCTAACCGTGACACTGACACAGGGGACCCACACGTCAGGTTTGACCTGGACGACCCCGTTGACCGCTGACGTCATCATGACACACTTCTGACGCATTAAGCAATTTAATTACTGGAATTATTCTTATATTGGAAATTCCAGAAATTATCACAAACTTCAAAAAATCATAGAAAATAATCTATAGCTCAGAATGAAAAGATTTATATATGAAAAATGATCAGAAAAATCCATTCTATCCATCTGTACTGGTTTCATGCATGTTTAAGCAAGTTAACCTACTGTTTAATGTAGAACAAGATAAAGCACTAAAAGAGGCCACATATGAACTTAGAGTTTGAATCTTTGATTCAAAATAGTCCAAACCCATCCGGTCCTAGTTGCATTAGCCCAATACATCCATTTTGCCATGTCTCATGCATGCATCATATTGTTGCACTTGCTTGGTGTTGATTGTGCTTCGATGTGTTCATTGTGGTAGGTTCTGCCTCCGAGGATATTCACGAGTATCCAACTGAAGGGCAGTATCCCACCACCACTCCGTCAGGCAAGCAACCCGTTGATCATTTCGATACAAACCCATCTTATCGCCCTGCTCTCATTTACTGCATTAAGACAACGCGATTCAAACTGCTGTGTGTTGCGGTAGTTGAACCCACTTTCCTTTGCATGACCTGTCATTGCCACAGTAACTAGATGAAACCCACTAGCATGTGTAGGAGTTGATTGAGCCATGTTGTGTTCCTACAATGCTATGCTTGCTACGCTTAGAGTCGTGTCAGGTCTGGCTCATCAGAGTGATGAACTAGAGTGAAAGTGTGTGTCGGTAATGAGAGTGAGGTGTTGAATACAATTTGGTAAAGGTATCGATGGGAGGCCATGTAGGAGTACATGGTGGGTTGTTTCATTGAGACCGTCCCTAAGAACTAAGATCTGTATGCGTGATTTAAGATTCAGCTACTACCACGCATTGGGCCCGAAACCAATGGACCCCCTCGGCTTCTTAATCACCCTTGTCCTCTGTCCAGGAGTTGCACGTAGTTTCTGGTGTTTGTAGTAAGCTGGAGGCCATGGACAGCGCTGACCAAGTTGTGGGCTGTGATGCGGTAGGCTCGTGGCACGGTGTACCGGGTCACCCGTTTGGTGTCCGGGAACCCTGCACACATCGTTTGGGGCCGTATGTGGAAACCTCGGCCGGACTCCCTGCGGATGGAACCTAAATAGGCGATAAACCTGGACTAGAGACTCGAGTGTTTAGGTAGGCTGTGGCCGACACCCACGTTGGGATTCCGCTTGAAGGTCACCGAGTACACGTCGTGTAGCGACGATAAGTGGTGAGAGCGTGTGTGACGAAGTACACCCCTGCAGGGTATAAAACTATTCGAATAGCCGCGTCCGCGGTAAAGGACTACTTGGTCGCTTATGCAGTTCATAGACAAGTAAATGGATACTACTAAAAGCCTCAAGATAAGTGTGAGTACCGCGGATGGCCCTCTCGTGGGATGACGAGGGAGGATCCACGGTGGGGTATTGAGATGGTGATTAGTGGACTCGTGTGCGAAAACTATTTCACAAGTGGTGTCTCGTAGGATAGCTTAGCCAAGAGTCAAAGCTGGCTTGCTGCAATAACTCCACTACCTTCTTGAGAATGAACATGTATAGTAGGATCTGTTGTAAGACTTGCTGAGTACCTTTGTACTCATGTTGCTTCAATTACTGTTTTCAGACGACAACACCGCCCCTTCTGATGGGTTCTACGTAGAACTCGACGACGACGAGTGACTTGCCACCCAGGTGGTGATCTAGGCTTGTGAAGGGCCTACGTAGATAGACAGGCTTCGTCAAGCCCTCTTTCTTTCTAGCGTCTGTACCCTGACAGTTTGCTTCCGCATGTGCTTGTATGATTGTATGACTTGAGTGTCGGGTCATGTGACCCCTATCTGTATGAACAAGTTATGTAAGGCTCTCCGGAGCCCTTTATATAAAGTACTTTGAGTTGTAGAGTTTTGTTGTGATGCCATGTTGAATTTGCACATATCGAGCATATTGTGTGTATGATTGAAATGCTTGGTATGTGTGGGATCCGACAATCTAGTTGTTTATCCTTGGCAGCCTCTCTTATGGGGAAATGTAGTCTAGTGCCTCCTTGAGCCATAGTAGTCCGCTACAGCCCGGTTCACCGGAGTCCTGCTAGCCCAGCACTACTGCTCTGGACACCTGACTGGCCGGCATGTGATTCATATCGTTCCTGTGTCTGTCCCTTCGGGGAAATGTCACGCGGTGACATCCGGAGTCCTGCCTAGCCTGCTATAGCCCGGGTTCCCGAAGTCCTGTTAGCCCAGTGCTACAGCCCGGATTCACACGCTGCTGACCGACACGTTCGATGTTGATTCATGTATGCCTGTCCCCATACGTTAGTGCCGCTTTGGGTTCATGACTAGCCATGTCGGCCCGGGTTCTCTGTCATATGGATGCTAGCGACATTGTCATATACGTGAGCCAAAAGGCGCAAACGGTCCCGGGCCATGGTAAGGCGACA
Organism: Aegilops tauschii subsp. strangulata; assembly: GCF_002575655.3. Taxonomy (NCBI): domain Eukaryota; kingdom Viridiplantae; phylum Streptophyta; class Magnoliopsida; order Poales; family Poaceae; genus Aegilops; species Aegilops tauschii. Next base: position 177,220,950 of record NC_053039.3, read on the forward strand.
CCCGTGGGAGTACCGTGCGTGACGCCGCAATGTGATATGAGGTGTTACAGGATAGATCGGTGTGACTTGGGATCGGGGTCCTGACATAGAGTGACATTAGCTTAAACCCTAGTTTATGCGTTGCTTCGTAAGGGGCTGATTTGGAGCCATATGTTTCATGCTATGGTTAGGTTTACCTTAATACTTCTTTTGTAGTTGCGGATGCTTGCAATAGGGGTTAATCATAAGTGGGATGCTTGTCCAAGTAAGGACCGCACCCAAGCAGCGGTCCACCCACATATCAAATTATCAAAGTACCGAACGCGAATCATATGAACGTGATGAAAACTAGCTTGACGATAATTCCCATGTGTCCTCGGGAGCGCTTTTCTCTATATAAGAGTTTGTCCAGGCTTGTGCTTTGCTACAAAAAGGATTGGGCCTCCTTGCTGCACTTTATTTACTTTCGTTACTTGTTGCTCGTTACAAATTATCTTATCACAAAACTATCTGTTACCTATAATTTCAATGCTTGCAGAGAATATCTTGCTGAAAACCGCTTACCATTTCCTTCTGCTCCTCATTGGGTTCGACACTCTTACTTATCGAAAGGACTACGATAGATCCCCTATACTTGTGGGTCATCAAGACTCTTTTCTGGCGCCGTTGCCGGGGAGTGAAGCGCCTTTGGTAGGTGGAATTTGTTAAGGAAAAATTTATATAGTGTGCTGAAATTTACTGTCACTTGTTACTATGGAAAGTAATCCTCTGAGGGGCTTGTTCGGGGTATCTTCACCCCGACCAGTAGAGCAAAGAGTTGCTCCTCAACCTACTGAACCTACTGAAAATTAAAATGTCTACTTTGAAATTCCTTCGGGTATGTTAGAAAAACTGCTAGCTAATCCTTTTGCTGGAGACGGAACAATGCATCCTGATGAGCACCTAATATACGTGGATGAAGTTTGTGGATTATTTAAGCTTGCAGGTATACCCGATGATGTTATTAAGAAGAAGTCTTCCCTTTATCTTTGAAGGGAGATGCATTGACATGGTATAGGCTATGTGATGATATGGGATCATGGAACTACAAATGATTGAAATTGGAATTTCATCAGAAGTTTTATCCTATGCATCTTGTTCATTGTGATCGCAATTATATATATAACTTTTGGCCTCGCGAAGGAGAAAACATCGCTCAAGCTTGGGGGAGGCTTAAGTCAATGTTATATTCATGCCCCAATCATGAGCTCCCAAGAGAAATAATTATTCAAAGTTTTTATGCTCGGCTTTCTGATAACAATCGCACCTTGCTCGATACTTCTTATTACTGGCTCTTTTATGATGAAGACTATTAAATTCAAATGGGATTTATTGGAAATAATTAAACACAACTCTGAAGATTGGGATCTTGACGAAGGTAAGGAGTCAGGTATGACACCTAAGTTTGATTGTGTTAAATCTTTTATGGATACTAATGTTTTCCGTAAATTTAGCACTAAATATGGAATTGACTCTCAGATAGTAGCTTCTTTCTGTGAATCTTTTGCTGCTCATGTTGATCTCCCTAAGGAGAAGTGGTTTAAGTATCATCCTCCAATTGAAGTAAAAGTAGCTGCACCTATTAAAGTTGAAGAAAAGATTATCACTTATAATGATCCTATTGTTCCTACTTCTTATGTTGAGAAACCACCTTTCCCTGTTAGGATAAAGGATTATGCTAAAGCTTCAACTGTGGTTCGTAAAAGCAATATTAGAACCTATACACCTCCTGAGCAAGTTAAAGTTGAACCTAATATTGCTATTGTTAAAGATCTCTTGTCTGATAATATTGATGGGCATGTTATTCATTTCCGTGATGAAACTGCTAGAATTGCTAAACCTTGTGCTAAAGATAAACATAGACCTGTGGTAGGCATGCCTGTTATTTCCGTTAAAATAGGAGATCATTGTTATCATGGCTTATGTGATATGGGTGCTAGTGCTAGTGCAATACCTATTGACTTTACAAAGAAATTATGCATGATATTGCACCTACTGAGTTAGAAGATATTGATGTCACAATTAAACTTGCCAAAAGAGATACTATTTCACCAATGGGAATTGTTAGAGATGTTGAAGTCTTGTGTGGGAAAACTAAATATCCTGCTGATTTTCTTGTTCTTGGTTCCCCACAAGATAGCTTTTGCCCCATTATATTTGGTAGACCCTTCTTGAACACTGTTAATGCTAAGATAGACCGCGAAAAGGATGTTGTTACTATTGGTTTGGGTGATATGTCTCATGAGTTTAAGTTCTCTAAATTTCGTAGACAACACCGTGAAGAGGAATTGCCTAGTAAAGATGAAATTATTGGTCTTGCTTCTATTGCCGTACCTCCTAATGATCCTTTGGAACAATATTTTCTAGACCATGAAAATGATATGTTTATGAATGAAAGAAGGGAAATAGATGAAGTATTCTTTAAACATGAACCCATCCTGAAACACATTTTGCCTATTGAAATCCTAGGGGATCCTCCTCCACCCAAGGGTGATCCCGTGTTTGAGCTTAAACCGTTACCTGATACTCTTAAATATGCTTATCTTGATGAGAAAAAGATATATCCTGTTATTATTAGTGCTAACCTTTCAGAGCATGAAGAAGAGAGATTATTGAAAACTCTGAAGAAGCACCGCGCTGCTATTGGATATACTCTTGATGATCTTAAGGGAATTAGTCCCACTCTATGTCAACATAAAATAAATTTGGAGAAAGAAGCCAAACCAGTTCGTGATCATCAACGATGGCTGAATCCTAAAATGAAAGAAGTGGTAAGAAAGGAAATACTAAAGCTCCTTGACGCAGGTATAATTTATCCCGTTGCTAATAGTCAGTGGGTAAGTCCTGTCCATTGTGTCCCTAAGAAGGGAGGTATTACTGTCGTTCCTAATGATAAAGATGAATTGATTCCGCAAAGAATTATTACAGGTTATAGGATGGTAATTGATTTCCGCAAATTAAATAAAGCTACTAAAAAGGATCATTACCCCTTACCTTTTATCGATCAAATGCTAGAAAGATTATCCAAACATACACATTTTTGCTTTCTAGATGGTTATTCTGGTTTCTCTCAAATACCTGTGTCAGCCGATGATCAATCAAAGACCACCTTTACTTGCCCTTTCGGTACTTTTGCTTATAGACGTATGCCTTTTGGTTTATGTAACGCACCTGCTACCTTTCAAAGGTGCATGATGGCTATATTCTCTGCCTTTTGTGAAAAGATTTGTGAGGTTTTCATGGACGATTTCTCCGTCTATGGATCCTCTTTTGATGATTGCTTAAGCAACCTTGATCGAGTTTTGCAGAGATGTGAAGAAACTAATCTTGTCTTGAATTGGGAGAAGTGCCACTTTATGGTTAATGAAGGTATCGTCTTGGGGCATAAAGTTTCTGAAAGAGGTATTGAGGTTGATAAAGCCAAGGTTGATGCTATTGAAAAGATGCCATGTCCCAAGGACATCAAAGGTATAAGAAGTTTCCTTGGTCACGCCGCTTTTTATAGGAGGTTCATTAAGGACTTCTCAAAAATTTCTCGGCCTCTAACTAATCTATTACAAAAGGATATACCATTTGTCTTTGATGATGATTGTGTAGAAGCATTTGAAATACTTAAGAAAGTATTGATCTCTGCACCCATTGTCCAACCACCTGATTGGAATTTACGCTTTGAAATCATGTGTGATGCTAGTGATTATGCTGTAGGTGCTGTTCTAGGGCAAAGAGTTGATAAGAAATTAAATGTTATTCAATATGCTAGTAAAACTCTAGACAATGCCCAGAGAAATTATGCTACTACTGAAAAAGAATTCTTAGCAGTTGTATTTGCTTGTGATAAGTTCAGACCCTATATTGTTGATTCTAAAGTAACTATTCACACTGATCATGCTGCTATTAAATATCTTATGGAAAAGAAAGATGCTAAACCTAGACTTATTAGATGGGTTCTCTTGCTACAAGAATTTGATTTGCATATTATTGATAGAAAGGGAGCTGAGAACCCCGTTGCAGATAACTTGTCTAGATTAGAAAATGTTCTTGATGATCCACTACCTATTGATGATAGCTTTCCCGATGAGCAACTAAATGTCATATGCGCCACCTCAAAAGAGTTATTTGCAGTTGTAGCTCAGGATAGCCACCGAGTCAAAGCTGGCTTGCTGTAGTCAAACTCCACCACCCCTTTATTGATACCGATGCATATGTAGTTAGTTCTGATGTAAGTCTTGCTGGGTACATTTGTACTCACGTTTGCTTAATTTATGTTTTGCAGAGAGACTTCAGTCTCGCTAGTAGTTCCGCATGGACTTCGACGTTTAGCTTGTTACCTCAGCTACGATCTTGTGCCCTCAACAGGATCTTGTAGATAGTCAGGCTTCTCAGCCTTTTTCATTTGTAGTTGTTTGTACTCAGACAAGTTAAGCTTCCGCATGTGCTTGTTGCTTGTATGCTCTGTATGTTGGGTCATGAGACCCATGTTTGTAATACTTGGCTCCTCGGAGCCTAATGAATCAATACTCTGAGTCGTAGAGTCTTGCTGTGATGCCATGTTGTATTTTCACATATCGAGCATATTGTGTGTATGATTAAAATGCTTGGTATGTGTGGGATCCGACAACCTAGTTGTTTATCCTTGGTAGCCTCTCTTATGGGGAAATGTAGTCTGGTGCTTCCACTGAGCCTTGGTAGTCCGCTACAGCCCGGTTTACCGGAGTCCTCCTAGCCCAGCACTACTGCTTCGGAACACCTAGACTGGCCGACATGTGAAACACTGCGTTCCTGTGTCTGTCCCTTCGGGGAAATGTCACGCGATGACATCCGGAGTCCTGTTAGCCTGCTATAGCCCGGGTTCCCGGAGTCATGTTAGCCCAGTTGCTACAGCCCGGATTCACACGCTGCTGACCGACATGCTTGATGTTGTTTCATGTATGCCTGTCCCCGTAAGTTAGTGCCACTTTGGGTTCACGACTAGTCATGTCGGCCCGGGTTCTTTGTCATATGGATGCTAGCGACACTATCATATACGTGAGCCAAAGGCGCAAACGGTCCTGGGCCAGGTAAGGTGGCACCCGTGGGAATACCGTGCGTGAGGCCGCAAAGTGATATGATGTGTTACATGCTAGATCGGTGTGACTTAGGATCGGGGTCCTGACAGCTTTGGTATCAGAGCTTGACTGCCTGTAGGATTACCAAGCCAAACTGGTCGAAGTTGAGTCTAGAAATTCTTTAGTTATGGAAGGGAATTGATTGTGGAAGGGAACGTAAGGCTCTTTTTACTTCTTTACCTTATGCCCTTCTGATCTGAGTCAACCTCTTCTTTTCTATGAGGTTTAAGAACTAGGCTTCTCATCTTTCTATCAGGATCACGTGTTACTAATCCGTAGACTTATAGGATTGATGGATTCAAGTCTCAATTCAGTTTCTACTACTTCCGTATGTTCATAGCTGGCCTCAGAACCTTGATATTGTGATGTTGAGTGGTTATGCCACCATTTTGCAGGATGTCTCAAATCTTTCTGAGCATTTATAGCCATTATGCTGTCCGAGTCATCCCAGATTTCTAAATAGTCTGATGCATTTGCAACTCCTTTCTTTCCATTCCCGATGTCTCTTTGGGCCAGATTAACCACACTAATCGCCGAGTTGAGGTACTCTGTTGCCTCGACATATATGTTGGAGTTATTATTATGACCCTAGCTGTCTTAGAAGATTACCTAGTAATCTAGCCATGTTTGTGTCCCAGTGTGATGATTCTGGCCATCATTCTCGGACGCATCCCGTGATGCCACTTAGTTAGTAGGCATTCTATTGCTGGGTTTTTGAACCCGGGATTCACTCTACTTACCTCGTGTTGATAGTGTTTGCTAGTTCCTTTAGGATATTAGTAACCTTTGCGATAGTCCTCGAGGTCCGTGGTACATCGTTCTTCCAATACCATGAACAAATATGGCAGGAGTTCTCTTGAACCAAAAGATCACAGCAGGAGTGCTCTCGATGAGTTCTCCATTCTATATTGTGACTCTGCCAGTTCAACCTTTCTGCAAGGGTTATCCAGAAGAAATAACATGCTAATCCATGCATCCATAACTCAGAAAATCATATGTTCTTTGAGTTGTCCCTCATTAGTTGTTTTCTGACCTCCGTCTATCAATTTGTAGTCAGGAGTAGTCGTGCACTCGTGTTATCCATGCATATTACTCTTGTGGTTCGTCAAGCCATTCTATTCCAGAATGACTAGGAGAAACAAACTCCAGTACCTCATCCATATCCAGGATTGGGTCAAAGCAGTTGTAATCTGCAAATCAAATGCCAATCCAGCTATTGATTCTGTTCTACCTTGGAGTATTACCATCTTTATATCAAGAATGTCATGGAAATTGCACACCATCTTATGAACTCTTGATACAGTGATACTTCTTGCCATCATTATTCGTTCCTCGGTCCCCGTGTTATTGTAACCGGAACGCCGACAAGTGAATCGTGATGCGTGAAATCTATACTCCTAGCAACTCCGTTGCTTGGTAGTTAAATGGACAATAACCTCATTCTTAGCGTGTTGATTTTTCAATCATCACCCTAAGGTTGATCATGCTACCTAGCCTTATTTCCAGTGCACTTTTCGATCAACGAGTTAGGATAGTGCCAATCCTTGCTTATTTGATCATATCGTCTTGCCTGAGAAGTAAGATTGTTCTCGAGCTTAGTGACATATCGGTGGTTCATGATTTTCCGAAGATCTTCTCGGAAGTATTACCTCGTTGTCACCTGACCGCTATGTTGAGTTCGTGATCAAGTTGGTTTTCTTATAAATCACCCCTTCTCCAAGAATCCGTGTTGGATACCCCTGAGCTAGTTGGTTAAGTTAAACAACAACTTGGAGAGTTGGAAGATAAAGCTTACCTGACTTAGTTCATCCCTAAGGGATATCTTTTGTGTGTGTGTGTTGAAGAAAGATGATAACCTCATCAGTTGGTCCTCGATCAGTGATTGGATCTATTTCCTTGTCCAAACCTTGATTTGAGTATGGGCTATTGTCAAATCAAATCAGAACCAACGATGTTCGTAATGTTGTCTTACTCGCGGTTGTCCCTCGAGCATACACCATTATATCTTTTCAGTCTGACCAATGCTATCACCTTGTTCACATGATTGTGGAATTCCATCCTATGGAAAGCTGGATGAATTGTTGTTGAGCCCATCGACAACATTCATGTCCTCACCATGATTTTGTTGAACATTACGCTAGTGTTGGAAACTTTTACAAGCATTATCTTCATGACCCGCTCATGAAGCATATGTCCGGATGAGAGACGTGACTTTCCCTAATTCACGTGCATCTGATGCAAGTTGCCGTCATGGATTCGAGAAAGTCAATGTTGCTTTCTTTGGAATCATCCCAAATCGGTCATGCACATGTGCGAAGTATTCTATGGTCTGGAGACTTGCAACCTTCATTCTATATGAATCCCTAGCACACCAAGCCATTGATTGACTTGTTCAAGGAAAAGAAGTCTATGCTTGGGATCTAATCCATGGACTTGTGTAAAGACTTCGAAATCCTTGATGATGGTTCCCCACCTGAACTCGGTAGAGTTTTATATAAGACTACTATGTGGTCATGCTTGTCTTGGACAACATGCTCACATGTATGTAGCAGAACCAACTCATATTTTATAGCTTGCTATCGTAGTTCATTTCCCGAGAATATCGCAATGTCATATCGTCGGTTTGTGTTGCAAACTTTCTTTTACAAAAGTGACGTCTGAAATGTTCTGTTACCAACCAGATCTGAATCTCAGGCAGATATGACGGTTGGAACATTCCCAGCATTTGCATTTTGTTCCCAGCTTGCACCGCCATTGTGCCATTTTTCTATGGTTTGCCTTCTCAGTAACTGTTATTCAGGATCATCTTCAAAAGTGGTCCTACCATGGGTCCCATCCATTTTCAATGATAAGCAAAAATCATCCATTGCGTTGTCTTCAACAAGGTAGTCCACATCATCTATTCTAGTTTGAGTATGTCATTTCTTCGAACTCTTTGAAACGATCAATTGTTATTTTCCTTAGGCTAGTATAGGGAGTTTCAATGATCTCTGTACAAAAAGTAATTCTTTTTGCCACTTAAGGGAATAATTCTACGAGTCACCTCCCCCGAGGTGTCCCGTAATGGAATCATGGCAATTATTTCATCGCTATCTTGAAACCATTCACCATCCTACCTAAGCATGGAATTGTTGCCTACCAATTTGAACCTTCGTCATCCGCTTCTTCTTGTCGCTCCTCATATGTGTTTTGTCTCTCAGCTCAAGAGATGTTTCTACATCTCATTCCGAGTTGATCCTGAATTGTTCGATCCTCGAGAAGATCGATTCTTCTAGAGTTTTCCTTTTTTCTCTCTCATTGTCGTGTTGGTTGAAGTTTCCGAAGCAAGACGTTGAGACAAAGATGGTGATGAATCAACGTTCTTACGAAGTGCAACCTGGATCGTGAAGATTGTGTTGGCTCTTGTCTTCTTACCTCATGTCTTGAATCTCGGGATGAGATTCTTGTTTAGTGGGGGTGAGTTGTCACAGCCCTAGAATACCTGAGTGAAATAGTTGCATCTGCATCCATGCATCATGTCTAAATTCAAAAGAATTTGAATTGGGGATGTTCAAACCCTAGCACCTAATGAATTCAACTAGGTTCAATTAAAAATATTTTCAATAAACCCAAAATGCTCCTTAGAAAAGTTCATGATTTTTGATAAAGGTGAAAATCTCTGCCAAAAATTATGCACATAATTCTAGGACATTTCTGGATTTTTGAATTAAATCTTAGTGTATTTGAATTTGAGCATTTACTTGCTATAACTATTTTAAATGCTCAGATAATTCTGAAACTAAATGTGGGCCACTGAAATAATTCAGAAAGTGTCCACAAATTATTTCAGGATTTTACAAAATGCTTTAGTATTTTATTAAAGCCAAAACAGATTGCAGAAAATAGAAAATAGAGTTTAATAGAAAACAACAGAGAGAGATAGTACCTAGGCCACTTACCTGTGCGGCCCAGGAGCCGGCCTAGCCCACCTGGCCGTTGCCAGTCGTCTCCCACCTCTGCCAGTAGGCAGAGGCAGAGACAACACACGGGCGTGCGCGAGCGCCACGCCACCAGGCTGCCTGCCTGCGTCCAAGGACAGCGCAACGCCGCGAATCCCCTCCTCGATGTCGTCCCAATCCGGCCGACTCGCTCGCTCGATCCCCTGTTCTCTTCCTCGCCTCTGCACCGCCCCACCCGAGCGCCACCGTCGCTCACCGTAGCCATGGCTATCGCCTCTCCCTCGCCCCCTGGAGCTGACCACGAGCTCTGCCTCGACCACCTATTCCTCCTCGCCAAGCAACGCACCGCGGGAGCCTGTGCAACGCCGCCATCGCCGTCGTCTTCAACCTCCAGCGCCCGAGATCGCCGGCAAGGCCACATCGCCGTCCGGCCTCCCCCGAGCTCTCTGACGCCTCCAAACGACGCGGGGCGAGCCCCTCTTCGTTTTGCCCCTATCACCGTCACCCCGCACGTCCTCTAGCGCTAGCGCTGCCGTGCCCGAAGCTCGCCGCCGCACAGCCATGTCGCCACCGTCGTTTCAGACGCTGTAGCTCGCGAGCGAGCACATCAATGTGCTCAGCGTCCCTCCACGAGCCCGTAGCCACTAACCGTTTCCCCTCCCGAGCTCCGTAGCGCCTAACCCACTGATGCCCGAGCTCCGGCCACCGCCATGAGCTCCGCTCCGGCGAGCTCCGGCGCCCCCGCGGCCACCCACCTGCCCCTCTGGATGCGGGAGAGCACAGGCTACGTCCCGGTGGTCTCCGCGCGTCCAGCCGCCACCCGTAGCACGTTTCCGAGCCGTGCCGCCGTCGTTTTGGTCGCCGCCGGCCAGGCTCCGGCGACGCTGACATCGCAGATTAGTTTAGTAAATTACGCTATTAGTCCAACCCTAGGTCAATGACACATGGGCCCCACTCCCTAATTAACTCGGCTTTTGTTTTTGTTTAGATTAAACTAACCTCCACGGGCCCCACAGGTCAGTTTGACCAGGCCACATCACACGTTGACCGACCCCACACGTCAGTATTGACTTGCTCACGTGTCTGTTGACCGGACCCCACCTGTCGGCGACACTAACCAGCACTTTGTCACTGACCAGTGGACCCCACTGGTCAGGTTTGACCCTGGGCGACCCAGTTGACCTGCTGACATCACCCTGACGCAGTGCTGACGTCATTAATCATTTTCTGGATTAAAAATAATCCAGGAAATTCCAGAAAACTAGCAAAGCTTCAAAAATTCATAGAAATTCAACCGTAACTCCAAATGAAATAATTTATATATGAAAAATGATCATAAAAATCTAGTCTATCCATCTGAACTGGTTTCATGCATGTTTAAACAACTTAACCTTGCTGTTTAAATCAAAACATGTTAATGCACTTTGGAAATTCATAGTTTGAATTTGAATTTGAACCTTTGGTTCAAATCAACTCAAATCCTTCTGTTGCTAGCTGCATTAGCTCAAATCACATCATGTTGCCATGTCACATTCATGCATCATATTGTCGCATTGCATTGATTGTGTTCCTTCTCTGTTTGCCGGTGTTGTTCCCCCTCGGTAGATGTATGTTCCGGCGATGAGTTCGATGACACCGATGAAGAGCTATACTATCTTCAGAAGTGCCAGGCCAGCAAAAACCCCCTTGTTCATTTTGATACAATCCCACTCTCTCGCTCCTGCTCTCTTTTATTGCATTAGGACAACAACGATTCAACTGTTACATGCTGCGGTAGTTGAACCCCTTTCCTCTGCATGACCTGTCATTGCCACAGTAAATAGATAAAACCCACTAGCATGAGTAGGAATTGTTTGAGCCCTGATGTGCCTACTCATTCATGGTTGTTTGTCATGCCTGCTACTGCTTAGAGTCGAGTCAGGTCCGATTCATCGGGGATGAATTGAAATGTGGTGAACATGTCCTACTGTTGAGAGCTAAGTGTGTGAACACGATTTGGTAAAGGTAGCGGTGAGAGGCCATGTAGGAGTACATGGTGGGTTGTCTCATTGAAACCGTCCTCAGGAACTGACTTCTGTGTTTGTGATCCATGAACAGCTACTACCACACATTGGGATCCTTAATTGACTCTCTCGACTTATTAGTCGCCTTGATCTCTGTACAGGAGTTGCAACTAGTTTCTGGTGTTTGTAGGATATGTGTTGGAGGCCGTGCGTAGCGCTGACCCTAGGGGTGGGCTATGATGCGGTAGATACACCGTGGCCCGGGGTACCGGGCGCCCGTTTGGTGTCTCGGGAACCCTGCACACATCGTTTGGGGCTGTGAGCGAAACCCTGGCCGGATCTCCTCGCGGATGGAACCCGAAAAGGCGATAAACCTGGACTAGAGACTTGTGTGGTTAGTCAGGTCGTGGCCGACTCCCTCGCCAGGCTTCCGCTTGAAGGTTGCCGAGATACACGACGTGTACATGGTGGTAAGTGGCAAGAGCGTGTGTGAAGAAGTACACCGCTGCAGGGTTATAAATGATCTATTCGAATAGCCGTGTCCGTGGTAAAGGACTTCTGGGTTGCCTATACAGTTCATAGACAAGTGAAAGTGGATACTCTAAAATGCGCAAGATAAGCGTGAGTGCTATGGATGGCGTTCTCGTAGGGAGACGGGAGCGGATCCATAGTGGTGTATTGATATGGTGAATATGTGGACTCGTGTGCGCCACCTCAAAAGAGTTATTTGCAGTCGTAGCTCAGGATAGCCACCGAGTCAAAGCTGGCTTGCTGCAGTCAAACTCCATCACCCCTTTATTGATACCGATGCATATGTAGTTAGTTCTGATGTAAGTCTTGCTGGGTACATTTGTACTCACGTTTGCTTAATTTATGTTTTGCAGAGAGACTTCAGTCTCGCTAGTAGTTCCATGTGGACTTCGACGTTTAGCTTGTTACCTCAGCTACGATCTTGTGCCCTCAGCAGGATCTTGTAGATAGTCAGGCTTCTCAGCCTTTTTCATTTGTAGTTGTCTGTACTCAGACAAGTTAAGCTTCCGCATGTGCTTGTTGCTTGTATGCTCTATATGTTGGGTCATGAGACCCATGTTTGTAATACTTGGCTCCTCGGAGCCTAATGAATAAATACTTTGAGTCGTAGAGTCTTGTTGTGATGCCATGTTGTATTTGCACGTATCGAGCATAGTGTGTGTATGATTGAAATGCTTGGTATGTTTGGGATCCGACAACCTAGTTGTTTATCCTTGGTAGCCTCTCTTATGGGGAAATGTAGTCTGGTGCTTCCACTGAGCCTTGGTAGTCCGCTACAGCCCAGTTTACCGGAGTCCTGCTAGCCCAGCACTACTGCTCCGGAACACCTAGACTCGCCGGCATGTGAAACACTTTGTTCCTGTGTCTGTCCCTTCGGGGAAATGTCAAGCGATGACATCCAGAGTCCTGTTATCCTGCTACAGCACGGGTTCCCGGAGTCCTGTTAGCCTAGTTGCTACAGCCCGGATTCACACGCTGCTGACTGACATGCTTGATGTTGTTTCACGTATGCCTGTCCCCTTAAGTTAGTGCCACTTTGGGTTCACGACTAGTCATGTCGGCCCGGGTTCTTTGTCATATGGATGCTAGCGACACTATCATATACGTGAGCCAAAAGGTGCAAACGGCATTAGAATTACTCCATAAAGCATTATTATGTATAAAATATTATAAATAACAGTAGAAAATCTTGATGCAAAATGGACGTATCGAGGGCCTAGCATGGACAAGAGGGATGAACACTGGAGCAGAAACAAGCATGGAGATGAAGGCGCACGCGAAGGGAACCAGAATGACGTTTCTAGTGCACATTTCAGTACTTTGAAGCCTCCTTGATGACATACAAGGACATGGACGAAATATACAAGATGCCTTTCATAAATTTCGTGCATAGCTTATAATAGCTGCTGCGCCACCTTATTTTTGGGCCAGGCCCTTGTAATTTTGAAATACTTGAGTATCGACTATTTTTAGAGTCCGTATGTGTGGGGAAACAAGAGTTATGGTTGGTTTCGGATCCCTCCTCCAAGGGGTCACAAAATCGCTCCCCCCTCTTCCTCCATATATACAGCCCTTAGGGTGTCATTTAGACTTTGGGTTTTGCTTAGATTAAAGTTCGCCATAGCCGCAACTTCGTGTACTTCGTTTGGGTTCAATGACCAGATCAAGACATCAAAGAACCCCACCTTGATCAATAAAGCTTTCATCTTATATTCGCAATATACAATCTCAGTTTCTTGCTTGTTCTTCGTTTGCTTGCAGGAAACACACCCTCGTGGTCTGGTTGATCGTGCTCTAGCATGGTCAATAACCTCTCAGAGGTTGTTTAGCGATTGCTAAGGCCCAGCGTCCTTACACGGTTGTAGACGGATCTTAAAAGTCTACTCTGATAACCCACAAGTATAGGGGATCACAACAGTTTTTGAGGGTAGAGTATTCAACCCAAATTTATAGATTCGACACAAGGGGAACCAAAGAATATTTGAAGGTATTAGCAGCCGAGTTGTCAATTCAACCACACCTGGAGATTAATTATCTGCAGCAAGTAATCAGTAGCAAAGTAATATGATAGTTTTGATAGTGGTGACAACAGCAATAGTAACTCAAGCGAGCAATTGAAATATAATTTGTGAACTCCTCAAAAATTCTGGTGACTTGTTTCTATGGTATCTAACGCTGATAATGATATCATCCGTCACCCTTCTGCAGATAATTATGGGAATCATGTCATAAATTCCTCAAAAATTCCGGTGACTAGTTTGCCGCTGAGCACTATCAACCCTCTATGGGAATTATGTCACCGTATGCACCCAACATTAGCTACACACAATGCATAAATCATGACAACTGTGCTTTGCTCACTTTCTGGCGCTTGTTTTTAGAAGGTGGTGACACAACATAAAAGTAAATAGATAGTCCATTCACAGAGGGAAGCAGTGATTTGCAGAGGTGCCAGAGCTCAATTTTTAAAATAGAGGTAAATGATATTTTGAGACATGCACCCTTCTTATTCACTTCACGACAATCAGTTATCAACATCTTCCATGCTAAGCACGATAGTGGAGGTTCCCAAGTGATAAAAGTAAAGATTTTGACTCCATTGGGAGTTTTTGTTTGATTAATGTAGAGATGAACTCTTTTTCATGTTTGCAATTTGGGACTGGGCATCCCTTTCATTATCATTATTTCAAGAGAGTTTTCAGCATTAATGTATCTGAGTTTGAACCATAGAAGCATGTTTTCCCACACCTCTAACATCATTTGAAATTCTAAATAACAAGTCCCTCAAGCGAGCAATCATATCAAAATTATATTTCAATTGTTTCATAACATTTGCATTGAAGTGATCTTGTTTTCTAATGTAGTTTTCAAACTCATAAAGGCATTGACTAGGATGCATATTGTGAGGGTTATCATTTTCATTGAACTTCATAAGAGAATTTACCTCTACCACCTTAGGCATTGGTGGTGTATTAAGCCCATGTATTTCTTCGATAGGAGGTAAATTTTTAACATCCTCAGCTTTAATACCTTTTTCCTTCATAGATTTCTTCACTTCTTGCATATCTTCAGGACTGAGATATAATATACCCCTCTTCTTCAGAGTGGGTTTAGGCGGTGGTTCGGGAATAGTCCAATCATCATAATTTTTCAATATTTTATTCAATAATTCTTAAGCTTGTCCAACAGTTCGCTCCCTGAAAACACAACCATCACAACTATCTAGGAAGTCCCTAGAAGCATCGGTTAGTCCATTATAGAAGATATCAAGTATTTTATTTTTCTTAAGAGGATGATCAGGCAAAGCATTAAGTAACTGGCAAAGCCTCCCCCAAGCTTGTGGGAGACTCTCTTCTTTAGTTTGCACAAAGTTAAATATTTCCTCTAAGGCAGCTTGTTTCTTATGAGCAGGAAAATATTTTTCAGAGAAGTAATAAATCATATCCTCGGGACTACGCACACACCAGGAGCAAGAGTATTGTACCAAGCTTTAGCATCACCCTTTAATGAGAAAGGAAATAATTTGAGAATAAAGTAATAGCGAGTTTTCTCATCATGAGTAAAAAGGGTGGCTATGTCATTCAACTTAGTAAGATGTGCCACAACAGTTTCAGTTTCATAACCATGGAAAGGATCATATTCAACCAAAGTAATTAACTCTGGGTCGACAGAGAATTCATAATCCTTATTATCAATAAAGATATGTGAAGTAGCAAACTTAGGATCATATTTCATTCTAGCATTCAGAGATTTTTCTTTATACTTGTGCAATAATTTCTCTAGACCATCTCTATCATTGCAAGCAAGAATATCTCTAGTTCTTTCTTCACTCATAACATAACCTTCCGGTACCTTAGGCAATTCATATCTAGGAAGGCTAGTTCTAGAAGGTGTCTCAGGAGATTCAGTTTCAATCTCATCATCAGATTCAACAACATCATGTTGTATTACTCTAGCAATTTGTTCATCAAGAAATTCACCAAGTGGCACATCATCATTAGCAAGCAAGGTACTAGCATCATCATAAGCATCATTCATAGTAGAAGTAGCATCATCAATAACTTGCGACATATCAGAATTAATAGGGGTGGTGTTGCAAGTTTGTTCATAATAGAAGGTGAATCTAAGGCAGAACTGGATTGCAGTTCCTTACCTCCCCTCGCCCTTGAGGGAAATATATTAGTCTTTGGATCCTTCAGATTCTTCATAGTGATAATATGATAATAATCCCAAGTGACTCAGCAAATATAGCTATGCTCCCCGGCAACGGCGCCAGAAAAAGGTCTTGATAACCCACAAGTATAGGGGATCGCAACAGTTTTCGAGGGTAGAGTATTCAACCCAAATTTATAGATTCGACACAAGGGGAGCCAAAGAATATTTGAAGGTATTAGCAGCCGAGTTGTCAATTCAACCACACCTGGAGATTAATTACCGGCAGCAAGTAATCAGTAGAGAAGTAATATGCTAGTTTTGATTGTGGTGACAGCAGCAATAGTAACGGTAACAGTGATAACAGTAATTTTGTAGCAAGTGTAACAGTGATGATAGCAGTAGTAACTTAGCAACAACAATATAGGATAAATTCGTAGGCATTGGATCGTGATTTGTTGGATGATATTCATCATGTGACAATTATAACCTAGGGCGATACAGCACTAGCTCCAGTTCATCGAAATAATGTAGGCATGTATTCCGTAAATAGTCATACATGCTTTATTAAAAGAACTTGCATGACATCGTTTGTCCTACCCCCCCGTGGCAGCAGGGTCCATATTGGAAACTAAGGGATATTAAGGCCTCCTATTAATAGAGAATTGGAACAAAGCATTAACACATAGTGAATACATGAACTCCTCAAACTACGGTCATCACCGGGAGTGGGCCCGGTTGTTGTCACTCCGGGGTTGCCGGATCATAACACGTAGTAGGTGACTATAACTTGCAAGATCAGATCTAAACACATGGATATAATGATGAATTCATAAACGGTTTAGATCTGAGTTCATGGCACCCGGGCCCAGAAAGACAAGCATTAAGCATAGCAAAGTCATAGCAACATCAATCTAAGAACATAGTGGATACTAGGGATCATACCCTAACAAAACTAACTCGATTACATGATGAATCTCATCCAACTCCTCACTGACCAGCGAGCCTACGAAGGAATTGCTCACTCCCGGTGGGGAGCATCATGGAATTGGTGATGGAGATGGGTTGGTGATGACGAAGAACGAAGATCCCCCTCTCCGGAGCCCTAAACGGACTCCAGATCTGCCCTCCCGAGGAAGAATAGGGCTTGGCGGCGGCTCCAGCTCGTGGATCGTGATAATTCTTTCTCCCTGATTTTTTTCTCCGAAAATAGGAATTTATAGTGTCAGGGTTGAGGTCTGTGGGGCCACCAGGTGGGTTCAACCCACATGGGCGCGCCAGGAGAGGGGGCGCGCCCTGGTGGGTTGTGCCCACCTAGGGGCCCCTCTCCGGTGGATCTTGGCTCCAAAAATTCTCTTTTATTATATACAAAATCCTCGCAAAGTTTCTTTCTATTCTGAGAACTTTTATTTCTGCACAAAAGCAACACCATGGTAGTTCTGCTGAAAACAGCATCAGTCCGGGGTTAGTTTCATTCAAATCATGCAAATTAGAGTCCAAAACAAGAGGAAAAGCGTGAGAAAAAGTAGATACGTTGGAGACGTATCATACTCCTCCGAAAAACGATAATCGCCATCTCATCGGTAGACGGGACACTTTTGCTTGTATCAAGTGGTATCAGATTTCCAGGTTGCTCGATGAGATTTTACAGTTTTTCGGAGTTTAGATTGAGTATGTTCTTCATACCTACTGTCCATGAAAAAGTCAAAAAAATTAGGGTTAGTTCATCACATCCAACCAATTTGAGCCATTGCATAATCTTTTCTGTAATTGCTTTGTTGAATTGTCATTTACATCGTCGTGTCAAGTCGTTGGTCTTAGTGTCTAGTCTTTTAGAGTTTCGAGTTCTGGTCACAAGTTGTCACGCTGCTGACATACCATCATCATCGCCCCTGCCATCTACCACCACCTCCCTGAGTCCATATACCACCACCGATCCGAGTCCATATACCACCACCGATCCGAGTCCATATACCACCACCGATCCGAGTCCATATACCACCGCCACTCCGAGTACATCTCATATTAGGTTTGCTGTTGAGATCCATCTGTTTCCAGATTCATGTTTCCTTGTTTGAGTCGGTTTCGGATTTCATCAATCTTTCTCCGTTCGCGGAAGAGGGGTGATTCCAAAAAAACAAAGTCTGGAGACCCCGGACAGTTTTTAGGCCAAAATTTCGGTGACTAAAAATATTTTTTACCAATCCCGTTTTTAGGTCCCAGGGAGCGTTTTGAGACACTCTCCATCATAGTGATTTTTTGTTACACTTTTTGGTCGCCGTTGCCCTGATTTCTGAAAAAAGAATAATCAAAAAAATTCCGTGCCTATCCTGTTATTTTGATTTGGGAAGAGTTTTGAGACAGTCGCTATTATATTGTTTTTCCGCAAAAAAAAGAGCGCCAAAAAAATCAGAGTGTGATTTTTCCTTGTTTCCATGCAGCTCGCGATTTTGTTAGTGTTCTAGGCTCGCGTCTCTAGTACGGTCTAGCCTAGGACTAGCACAGTACCATCGTTGAGCGTTTATTCAACTTTGCATCTCTGAATTGATTATTGCTGAAATTTTTGCTACCGTATCATAAGCCTTCCCAGCTCCACATACATCTGCATCGTGTGTTTAACACCACCTGGCAATCGCTCTTTCCAAGCTTTGAGAGTTTTGACTACAATAGTTGCCGATCACCACCTACTGCTGGGTAGAACTGGTAAGAATTTGAGATTTGATTGATGGACTTGCGACACCCCACCACCACCACCACCACTTTCTAGTAGTCTGTAGGATCATATTCTTGTATGTTTCTATTGCTGCTAACCATGGCAGGACCACAAGCCGACGAGATTGATTGGGAGAACATGACGGAAGGAGCTTCATGATAAATTTTAGCAAATGTTAGGTCAACAGGTGGAAGACGTGATGGATAGCTTTGGAAAGGCACTGGAGAGGATTGATGACATTGAGAAGACAATTGACACCAAGTTGGACGCCAAGTTCGATGAAGTACCCGCGCGTCTACGACAACCACCACCTGCACCTGTTGCACCATTGCAACAACATCAACAACCACCTCTACATTGTGATCCAGCAGGGCGAGCGCAGTGTGTTCCTCTTGAGCAAGGAAAAACTTCGGGTGCCGCTGCTACTACTTTTGATGCTTCTATAGCTCATGCTGCCACTGCAGAGGAGGACGACTATTACGAGGATGAGGTTGATCAAAATTAGAACTACGTGCAACCACCAGCACCACCACCACCAGGTCGTCCTCATGCATATCATCCCAACGGTAGGGCTGCACCACCCCCTCAAGTACGAGATCAAGACCACATCCCTAAACTAAAGTTGAATATCTCACTGTTCGAGGGTAGATACATTCCTGATATTTATCTTACTAGGGAGTTAGAAACTGAACAACACTTTACATGCTTACAATATCCTGAGGATAGACGTGTTGCTGCTGTTGTTTGTGCGTTCACTAGTTTTGCATGTGTTTGGTGGTCTGAACATTGTAGATTATATCCTATTCTAGCTACTTGGGCTCCTTTGAAAATTGCTATACGTACTCGTTGGGTTCCACCATATTATGAACATGAATTACTTCAAAAATTGCATCGCTTAAGACAAGGAAAAATTCTGTAGAGGAATATTATCAGGAATTACAAACTGGCATGATTAGATGTGGTATTGTTGAGGATAATGAAGCTATGCTTTCATGTTTTATGGGTGGATTAAATACAAAGATTCAGACCATTCTAGAGTATAAGGAGTATAATAATATCACTCGTTTATTCCATCTTGCTTGCAAAGCTGAATGTGAAGTGCGGGATCGACAGGCATTTTCGTGAACTAATTTTTCTGCAGGTCGTTCATCACCATGGACACCACGTGCATCCTCTACTTCCACAAGTTCTGCTGCACCGACATCTCCTTCAGCTGCCACCTCCAACCATGATGCAAGAAAGCAGGCACAACCACCACTATCTTCCAAGAGCACACCTTCTGGACCTGCACAGAGCTCTTCTTCATCCATGGTATCAATAGGGCAAACACATGCTATTATTGTCGTCATTGCAAGGGTGGAGGTCATTATGCGAGAGAATGCCCATCTAAGCATGTGCTGATTGCTACTTAGGATGGTGGGTATGAGTCCTCTAGTGACTATGATGAGGAGACTTTGGCTCTTATTACAAGTGAAGAACACGGTGAAGATGATTCTGAACAAGAGACGTGATACATGGCTGCTGAAGACACTGAAAGGTATGAACGTTTAGTTGCTCAACGTGTTTTGAGTGTGCAGGTCACACAAGCTAAGCAAAATCAGAGGCACAATTTGTTCCATACAAAGGGAGTTGTGAAGGAACGTTCTATTCATGTCATCATCGATGGAGGGAGCTATAACAAAACTTGGCTAGCATGGAGATGGTGGAGAAGTTGTCTCTCACCACAAGACCATATCCGCATCCTGACTATATCTGATGGTTCAATAACAGCGACAAGGTTAAGGTAACATGTACTGTTCGTGTGCATCTTAGTATCGCTACATATGTTGATTATGTTGATTGTGATGTGGTACCCATGCAAGCATGTTCCTTATTACTAGGTAGACCATGGAAATTTGATATAATAAATTGTACACCATGGCCTATCTTCGCTGGCATGCTGGCCCTGTACATATTGAGAATGATGCACAGGGGCTTCGCCATGAGGACACCAGGAAGCGCCGACACCATGGCGTTGCTTGTCGCATGCGACCTAAAATGGCCATGGCATGTGCATCATGTGGGTGTCTTGGATGGCACCGTGTCATCCTTGGATCTTTTTGTGCTGCCCGCGGGCTGCACAGCTCCATGCTTGGACCTGGTTGCGTGCATCCTGTTGTTTTTCCAGCTCCAGAAGATGCCGCTTGCCTGGCTTGGATCGCCGGAACGTCACGGATGTTGTTCGCCGCCTCCGCCTCCTCAACCACCACCTGCACTGTCGCCTGTCTGTGTGGGTGTCGGTAGCTTGGACGTAGAAGGACCAGCCGCCATGGTACCCTTCTTCTTGGGAGCCATGGCAATGAAGATGATGAACCTGACGCACTGACTGCTACATGAAGAATCCAAACTTTAGTACACCGACAAGCAGCTACGGCACGATGATGCCACACTCCTTGAGAAAGATTGTCTTCAGGCTATTGTGTGTGCCGCATGCTACCAGCAAGCTTTGTGCCTCTACCATAGCCGCAAAGTGCAGTCCCAAAGCCTTGAGGAAGGCGACCTTGTCTTCGTCAGATCTAGTCCGCGAAGGGATGAAACAAGTTTACACCAAAGGGGAAGGCCCTTATCGGGTAGTACGAGTCACCAGACCTGGCTCAGTCCATCTGGAGACCGAAGATTGCACTCCGGTACAGAACTCATGCAATATTGAGCATCTTTGCAAGTTCTACCCGTGAGGCGCAGTTGCCGGGCTGCCCAGCAGCCTCTTTTGTATGAGTTTGTCGGCAAGACATGTAATCCTTTGTACAAAGCCATGCGGAGATCCTGTGCATAGTGAAATAAAGCTAAGTCCTTCAAAACTCTTTGTCAAAGTACATATTTATTTGTGTATGTTGTATGTGATGTTTTGTTGCATATTACCTTGTATGAAATGCTTAACGAGCCGTCAAGGTTCCCAACCTCCTCTTTTCTCTTCTTTCTTTTTCTCAAGGAATAGAAGGGTTCCTCGCCTGCAAGTTTCTCGAGGGGAGTAACGGTATGATACCCAAATGGCATTTAAGTTATGGTTCACAACAAGAATTACAACAAAGAAAAGCTAAGTTGAAAAACTTTGAAACAAATTCTTTGTTGTAGTTCCTACTTTCCCTTAAATGATTTTAGTCTTTAGATGAAAACCTACACAAGAAGGAACCTTGTCGGGATCATTTGAGCTCTTATTTTGTTTCGAGTCTGCTCAGCAACTTAAGTGGTTGCATTGAGACCGTCAAGTGTAACCTTGCCATCGGCGACACTTCCTGCATGCTGCTAAGGATCCGTTCCTCAAAGCGCTCGCGGCAAGAGTGTGCGCACCGACAAGTTTCCAGCAAGGTAGGGTACAAAAATCATGCAAAGATAGAATCAAACAAGGGAGATAGCATGCATTCATCCATCAGTACGAGTTATATGACATTCAGAGCATAGTTTAGTTCTAATCAAAGAAAAATCTGACTTTTACATGAACTACACTTGCAACAAAGAATGGCGAGGGGGATAGTGCCTATGCTGGGCCTTGGTCCTAGGTATCTGGACAACCCTGTCGGCGATAGGAGCAGCAAGCTCTTTGGCGGCCTTGGTATCGGCTCCCTCCGGCAAGCTGGTGAAGACCTTGGAGATATCAATGCCAGGATTTTGTTGCACCACTTTGATGGGCACCTTGAAGAGGACATCCTCATAAATCCTGCGGGGTTTGCTGGCAAGATGATCAGCTCATGTTTCGTGATGCTTCTCCAGCACCTTGATGAGACTTTCAAAGAACAGGATGAGTCTGGCACTCGCGGCGTCCCTGTCGTCGGTGGAGAAGCTGTAATCCTGCAGACCCATGACAGATAGCTGCACGGTGGGGCCTTTTGTGGCTACCACAAGACGAATAGTCCAAAGCTTCATGGTGTCCTTGTACTCATTGAAAGAGATCATAGTGATTTCTAGCAGGGCCTTCTCGCTCTGGAGATCCTTTGACATGATCCTTTCAAGGTGAAAGTGCTAGTAATCGACCAGGGGGGTGAACATGCGATTTTTATGAAAGTCTTCAAAACATGAGAGTTTCAAAGACAAACAATAGAAATGAACCTATTGATATGCAGCGGAAGGTAGACTACACTAGATAAGCCATAGTCAAGCAAGTAATGAAGCTAAAGTACGAAGACTATTGGCAGCTAGGTAGTATGGATCAAGATGGAAGACAATATGAAGCCAAACAACAATAGTCGTCACACAGTGAAGTCAAACAGATGATGCAAGCAGGCAAATGACTTCACGAAGACAAACTGTAAATAAGTGAGGGAAGAGATAGAACCAGTTGCTTGGTGAGGACAATGATTTGTTGGACCAGTTCTATTGTGACAACTGTATGTCTGGTTAGGGAGGCTGAGATTCAACTCAGAAGAACGCGTCTTCACCTTATTCCCCTTGAGCTAAGGCACTTAGTCCTCGCCTAATCACTCTGGTAAGTCTTCAAGGTAGACTTCCAAACCTTCACAGACTTCGTTCACCGGCAATCCACAATGACTGTTGGATGCTCAGAACGCGATGCCTAACCGGCTGGAGGATTCACAGTCCTCAAGTGTAACAAGTCTTTAGGTCACGCGGACAGAAAGACTTCAGGGATGCCTAACACTCTTTGGCTCTGGGTGTTTTGGGCTTTGTCCTCACAAGAATTCCTCTCTCTCAAAGGCTTCGAGGTGGGTTGCTCTCAAACGACAAAAGCCATGCACTAACTCTGAGCAGCCGCCAATTTATGGTGTAGGGGGTGGGCTATTTATAGCCACAGGGCAACCTGACCTGATTTGTCCAAAATGACCCTGGGTCACTAAGGAACGGACATGTGTTCCAATGGTCAGATTTCAAACACACGCGGCAGCTTAACTTGGGCTACAAGTAAAGCTGACTCATCCAGCTCTGGATAAGCTTTGCTCTCATTGTCTTCGCTCGAAGACTTAGGATTTGGTTGAGCATCACTTCAGTCACTCTGACTTTGTTCACTTGGACCCCACTTAACAGTACGGTGGTTCCTATGACTCAACTAGGAGGAAAAGGAAACTACGAAACAACTATGTCTTTGCACTCCATAGTCTTCACGTGAATGCTTTTCGAGTCATAATCTTCATTGTGATTATCTTCACATACCACCATTGTCTTCAATGTCTTCACACACTTTTAGGGGTCATCTCCGGTAGGTAAACCGAATCAGTGAGGGACTACTACCTGTGTTATCCTGCAATTCTCACAAACACATTAGTCCCTCAACCAGGTTTGTCATCAATACTCCAAAACCAACTAGGGGTGGCACTAGATGCACTTACAATATCCCCCTTTTTAGTGATTGATGACAAACTGGTTGAAGTTTTCAACGGGGATAACAGTATGTGAAATTGTAAGGATTAAGGTATTGTCTTCATAAGTAGCAAAAGGCTCCCGCTGAAGATGTGCATATAAGTATTTTGCTTTTGAATGCAAATGCACATGGCAGGTTGTACTTGTGGAGATCCTCTTCAACTTAAGAAGACAATTCATCATGCATGAAAAGATATAACAAATATAATGACATGCATAATGAAAATGGACGTCTGCGAAATGACTTCGTGCGGACTTTATCGTCGCACATGCGAAATTTATCATCGCATCACGTAGTTGACAGAAAAAGGTAGCAGACGACCATCAAGTTTAAGTGTTGCAACTCAAAGAACCAAATGTATCAAAAGCGAGAGTTGTAAACACTTGGCAAAAAGTATAGCAACCACTCATATGGACCCGCTTGAAGACTATCAACTCATATGTTTCTCCCCCTTTTGTCAGTAAGGACGAAAAAGGTTTGAAGACATAGAGCGTCTACTCGTCCCCATGAGGAGTAGGAGAAGCCGCAGGGTCGTTGTTGAGGTCCGGTGGTGTAGAAGAACTTGGCGCAGTGTTGATACGAGGCGAAGTTGTAGTTAGTGAAGTAGCATCGTCTTCGTCATCAATGACTCTGTCATTGACAGTTGCCGCTGAGGAGGAGTACTCAGAGTCTTCAAGTGAGGGAGTCCGACGCAAGACATCGTTCCTGGGAGGAGTGGAATCAAACTTGAATCTCTCTGTGAAGCCATCTTGTTGAAGATCATCTTCAGAGCTCAGCAATGTCAGACTCTTCCACGACCGCCGACAGGTTTCATGAGTGACAAAAGCATTCTTGGTGGCAAGATTGCGAATGCAATTGACATCCACCAAGAGGCTTTGCATCTGACGTTTCAGCCAGTCATGATGCTTATCCTGTTTTTGATGCAGGGCGACGAGAAGCTCTCGGTCATTGAGAACACGAGATCGCTTCCAAGGCCTTTGCGCAATAGTGCTTTCAGTGGCTTTAGTATGGGCACGATGAGGTGCACGTGTATTGCCAGCCAAAGGATAAACACGAGTTGCAGCAAGAACTCCTTCAATAGGTTGTGTGAAGCTTGGTGATCGGCGTTGTGAAAATAAATTGGCTCCTTGTCAGGCTCTGGGTATATGGCTTCGACAGACAGATCAACCTCTGGCAAGAATATGAGATGATTGCACGCAGAAGGCTGATATTTGATAGCAGAGTGAAGCTTGATGAGGCGCATTACCCATGGAGCATAAAACTTCAGACCAAAAAGATCAGATCCAGATGCAGCAAATTGCCTGATGAAGAAGTCTTGAGCATTGAAACTGATGTCATTGAAGATATTGAAAACCAATGTCTTCATTGCGCCTTCTAGCTTCGCTGCAGGAGAATGTCCCTTGACAGGCCATAGAGTTCGCCTGATGATATGATAAATAGTGCGTGGCAGATACTCTAGGTCTTCAACAAAGAATTCCTTTGGATATTCAGCGTCTTGTGGCAGTGGCTTCATCATGCTCAGCATTTGGCTCATGTTTGGCTCAGGCTTTTGGAAGATGCTCTCCAAAGCATTGCGGTGAAGCTGACAACCAGGTTCATAGAGTTCACCTGGAGTGGGCAAGGCAGTGAGCTCAAAAATATCAAGAGCTTTGGCTTCGTGGTGTACATTGCCTGTCATCCACTCAAGGACCCAAGTCTTCGGATCCCTGTTGTAGCCGCGAATGTGAAGAGTTGCATAGAATTGTAGCAGAAGTTCTTCATTCCAATTTTCCTTGTCGGTCACAAACTGTAGAAGGCCTGCATCTCTGAAGCAGTCGAGGGCTTCTTCCAAGCAGGGCAGGCCAGCAATGGCTTCGCAGTCTAGACGCATATGGGGAAAAATGCGCCCCTGATTGTATAGTATACAGGAATAGTAACTGCGCTGCTGATAACTCCAGAACTGATCAGATGAGATTCTTGGCGCTATCAAAGAAGGTGTTGTGTGCAATGAATCCATTCACATTAAAACATCCTGGTGAAGTTGTTGTACCTGGAAACCTTGGCAGCCTAGGTTTTGGCTTTTGGACCCGAGGCCTGTGCTTCACATGATAATAAAATTGTGGTCCGGGAGCAAGAGGAGGAACCAGAATAGGCCATCGAACCATGACCGGTTGACCGCGATCAAATGCCAGCTCAATAGTGTGAGGCCTTGGAGGTGGCACAGGAGCATCGGCATTGACATGGGCTTCGAGCTGCACAATGGCTTCAGGTGCAACATTGGCTTCAGGCGCCACATTAGCTTCAGCCATGACAACATCATTGGCTTCAGTGTTGTTGTTGGTGGCCGCCTCATTATTTTCAATCTCCACTTGAGTAGCTGGAGGGTCAGGCACAATCTCATTCCCCTCGAGAACAGCTTCTTGGTTGCTAGGGGGTGTGGCAGCTCGCTCTTCTTTTTGACGGGGTTCTTCTTGGTCATCAGCTGATGTAGCCGGAATGTCTTCAGCAGCTTTGGCTTCAGACATAGAGACGTTCACAATTGGAGTGGTGTTAGGAAACACTTGTCGTGCCACTGAGTTGTGTTGCTCTTCTCCTTCTGGAACGCTCGATAGAGCGACTTGTGGCCTTGGTCCTTTGCGAAGCCTGCGGAATGCGGGCGACGCTTTTGGAGAGGGAGTTGGCTGGACCACATAGTCGTCATCGTCAAGCACCGGAGTGGTGACTTGAGGTGGGGGAGTACTTGGTGATTCTTCTCGACGGGGGGAGTCTTGAGGGCGATCAGCCCATGAATCATCCTGAGCAATTGGCGTCAGAGGACGACCAATGCTGATGAGTTCGCTGTTTGTGAGAACAGGCGATGATACCATTTGCTACTCTATCTGAGGAAGGACTTCATCATCATTTACATTGTCTTGGGGACCAATGTCTTCAGTTGCGGTGGGGTCAACAGCTGGAATGTCTTCAGCTTCAGGAGCCTCTGTGAAAGCAGGCTCGTGAACTATTAACTGACGTTCTTGGTGTTCGGACGCAGGACGAGCGACTGAGATTGGATTGACAAGGAGGGGCTCTATGGGAGTAGCCCGATCCTTCTTGTAAGACTTTGTCTTCCGCTTCTTGGTCCGTGGCGCATCATCAGTGGCATTCTTGATCTTACGCTTTCTGGCTTCGGCCTCAGCTGCCCTTGTTTCCTTGAGTTTTGAAGCTACTGTGGGGACCTTAGGCTTCATGCGTGTCATGCTGGCGGGGAAGACAATGCGAGGTTCTTCCCGCCTTGATGCTTCAGCTTGGGCCACAGCATGCTTCTTCTTCTTGGCAGCCATCTTGGGGTCGATGCCTGGACGCCCAAGAGCTTTGCGCTTTTCAGCTTCGTTATGAACTTGCACATACTTGCTGGCGGAGAGCTTCATCCGTTCTCTTGATCCTTTCGCTGCTTCACGTTTCTGTTGAAACTGCTCTTTGAGCTCATGTAGCATCTGCTTGAAGCGTTGGACATCAGCCACACTGAGATTGGCCATGTTCTTCTTGAATTGAGCTTTCTCGTGATCAATCTTGTTCTTCAGTTCGACAATCTTCTGAGCCAGAGCTAGCTCATTTGCAATGGCACTGTGGAAAGAGACACTAATGCCAATTGGAAGCTGAAGATCATCAATACTGAGGTCTGGGTTGTCAAACCACTCATCAATGAAGTTATTCAAGATGTCCACATCAAAGAGGGGCAGATTGTTGAAGATCTCTGCCTCTTGCTTGCTCTTTATCAACAGCTCAAGAGCATCATCGCCAAGATCTTCGTCACTTGACAGATCAATGGCTTCGTTCTTGTTCCTCAGAACGGCAGCTGGGCTCAGTGCTTGACCAGAAATCTGTATGGGCTTCTTCTTCTTCTTGGTCTTGGAGATGCGAGAAAGATCTTCAGACTGCACACTGGCTTCAGGAGGTGCAGTGGCCATAGGCTTCGCACGTGAAGATTTAGGTGTAGTGGAGGGCTTTGAAGCCTTTGGTTTCTTCTGCTTCTTTGGCTTAGGTGGAGCAGGCGCTTCATCAGAATCAGCGTCGTCTACAGAGTGCTCCACGGCTGCCCCCTGAACAACAATGTGTGTGATGAGACCTTCGAGGTTGTAGAAGGGCCCGGCAATATTGGGTTCAGCATCATGGGTGCCATCAGCTCGAGGAGCAGATGGACCGGGGTTGAAGTCTAATCCAAGCGATTTCTTGTTCTCTTTGGCAGATGCCTTTGCAGTCTGAAAGTTGCGCTTGAATAGATTATCATCACGACACCATAGCAATGATGATGGGTCGACATTGGCAGGCTGTGGTCCACGGACCATACAAGGGTAGAAACCCTAAGCAATAGCTTCAGATATGTTCTTGGGTTGAAGATTTTGAAAGAGAATATCACCCCAAGGACACTTGATGGCATTCTTCTCAGCATACTCCTTGGTCACGAATCTGTATTTGAACCATTGCTCGGCCAAATACCTTCGAATCCATTGGATTCGAGTTTTGCGCTGATTGTAATCCTCTTCAGGATCAGTCTTGTACAGCTCATAGAGATCTTCGGGAAAATCCTTTGATGTATCCCCACGGCGCTTCCTGCCACCCTTTCTTGCTGACTTTTCTGTGGCCATTGTATTCAAGCAGAATGGCTTCAGTATAGTGAATGGCTTCCGCTTGCTGGTCAGACAGGAACTTGCTGATGGTGAATGAATGTGATGCTGTAGGAACTCTGCAAATGAATGCAGACTATGAGAACCAAGGGATTCTCCCACGGACATGTACCTGTGACAACATTAGAGGTGCGAGGGAAGGGGAAGAGGTCATATGCATTCTCAGAAGATTTTGAAGATAGATCAGTTTGAAGACATTGACCTCATAGCGCGAAGACATTTACTTATGTGTTGAGAGTTGGTTCCAGATTTGTACGAATCCAAGAATAGGTACAAGTGAGGAATCTAACTACTTGTGAAGCATAAATGAATATTTCAGGCATGATATGAGATGCAGAACAAGATAGATCCAAATTTGTAGGCACAGAAACTACTTTTGGTGAGGAAGGATGAATCTATCGGATCAAAAAGATAGTAAAAAGGAGGTTTTATTTACCACACGAAGAACTGCTAGACGGAGTGGATTGGGGGGCCGAGCAGTTCAATCTTCCGTGCCCTAACTCGGCGACGGAAGACACCTATGGTGGCGGCAGAGAAGACGAGGTCCGCGGTCGGCGTGAGGACGGCGTCGGTGAGGTCGAGGCAGCTAAGCGCTTCGTCGCCGGCGTCGTTGAGAGCTAGCGGTGGCGCTAGGGTTTGTGCGAGGTGGAGAGGTGGGAGAAGGATTTTGACCACGATGAGATGTGTATTTATAAGAGAAGGGACAACACAGCGCAATTACGCAGGTGCCCCTGGCGGTTCACATCTGAGGGACACGTGGCAAACATGCAACACATTGGAAGTTGTCCATGTTCCCACGCATGCCTGGACTGTCGGGTGGTCGTTCTGGCTTCTCCGGGTTTCAGGCAATAAGGATATAACATTTAAAACAGATTCAATTTTTGTCTCTATATCTTCTGCTGACAAGGACACAGAGAAGACATTTGACAGTTTCAACAGAATGCATATGATTTGGATAGATAGAATTTGAGATGGAAGCATAGAAGAGGTTGGGGTCCGATCACATTCACTTAGATCAAAAGATTCAAGCAAGAAGAAATAGCTATAAGTGAATGCTGTAGAGGACAGAACACAAATATATGAATATGTCTGAGTAAGACCAAATCAACATAGTGAAGATAAAACGGAAGTCAAATAAAAGTTGAAGACAAAATAAAACGTGAAGACTTTGCAAATGACACGCCAGATGAAACACTTCAAGCAAAAGTTTGGTGGTGGCGTTACCCACCATATAGGAAGTATTTGACCCAGACACGGCGCACAATTATCGTGGCGCTCCGAAGTCATATTCCACATTAATGTATTCACACTTAGTGTGTATGTCTTCATTGATTGAAGATATACTTTACTTCGTGGGTTGCACATCTAAGTCATCAACATGCATAAGTGTTAGGATGTGTGCCCAATTACAGGATATTTGAGGATTCTAAGATATTTAGCTCACACCGCAACTTGCAAAACCTTTTCTCATCCAAGGGCTTGGTGAAGATATCTGCGAATTGCTCTTCAGTGTTGACGTGAATGATATCAATATCTTCCTTCATGACATGATCTCTATGAAAGTGATGACGAATTTCAATGTGCTTTGTCTTCGAGTGCTGAACTGGGTTGTTGGCAATCTTGATGGCGCTTTCATTGTCGCAGTAGAGTGGTACTTGCTTCAGATGGATGCCATAGTCGTTGAGTGTTTGCTTCATCCATAGAAGCTGAGCGCAGCAAGATCCAACAGCAATGTATTCAGATTCAGCAGTGGAGAGAGATACACAGTTCTGCTTCTTTGAAGACCAACATACAAGTGATCGTCCCAGAAAGTGACATGTGCCTGATGTAGACTTGTGATCCACCTTGTCACTAGCATAATCAGCATCCGAGAATCCAACTAGATCAAACTCTAAGCCCTTTGGATACCATAATCCTAGTGTTGGGGTGTAAGCCAAATATCGAAGAATTCGCTTCACAGCTAAGTGATGCGATTCCTTTGGTGCCGCTTGGAATCGGGCACACATGCAAACACTAAGCATGATATCTGGCCTAGATGCACATAAATAAAGTAAAGAACCAATCATGGAGCGGTATACCTTTTGATCGAACTCTTTACCATTGGCGTCAGGACCCAGATGACTTTTGGTTGGCATTGGCGTCGTGTAACCTTTGCAATATTGCATTCCAAACTTCTTCAGGCAGTCTTTGAGGTATTTCTCTTGAGATATGAAGATGCCGTTACTTTGCTGACGAATTTGAAGACCTAGGAAGAACTTCAGCTCACCCATCATGGACATCTGGTATTGCTCTTGCATCATGTGTCCAAACTCATCACTGTATTTCTGGTTAGTGCAGCCGAAGATAATGTCATCCACATAGATTTGGCACACAAACAGTTCACCATCATATGTCTTCGTGAAGAGTGTGGGATCCAGGGAACCAGGTTTGAAGCCTTTGCTCTTCAGGAAGTCTTTGAGTGTGTCATACCCAGCACGAGGGGCTTGTTTAAGGCCATACAATGCGTTGTTGAGCTTGTATACCATATCAGGATGTTTTGGATCTTCAAAACCAGGTGGTTGTGCAACATACACTTCTTCTTCAATCTTGCCATTGAGAAAGGCACTCTTCACATCCATTTGATACAGAAGGATGTTGTGATGGTTTGCATAGGCTAGCACTATGCGAATGGCTTCAAGCCTAGCCACAGGAGCAAATGTTTCATCGAAGTCAATCCCTTCAACTTGAGTGTATCCTTCAGCAACTAGACGAGCCTTGTTTCTGACAACTTGACCATGCTCATCTTGCTTGTTGCGATATATCCATTTGGTGCCAATGATATTGTGCTTACGAGGATCAGGATGCTTGACCAATTCCCACACATTGTTCAGCTCGAACTGTTGAAGCTCTTCCTGCATAGCTTGAATCCATTCAGGTTCCATGAAGGCTTCAGCAACTTTCTTGGGTTCAGATATAGAGACAAATGCATAGTGCCCACAGAAATTTGCCAGTTGCGTTGCTCTGGAACGAGTAAGTGGACCAGGTGCATTGATGCTATCAATTATCTTCTCAATCTGTACTTCATTTGCAACACGAGGATGTACTGGACGAAGATTTGGCTCTTGCTGATCATTGTCTTCATTTGGAGCATTAACTTCAGGATGATTAGGTGCAGTGATGATGAGTTCCTCTTCAGCCTGTGCCTCAGAAGGTGTGATTTCTCCAGTTCCCATAAGCTTGATGGCTTCACTAGGTGGAACTTCATCTAGCACATTTGGCAGGTGCTCTCTTTGCGAGCCGTTAGTCTCATCGAACCGCACGTCTACAGTTACAACCACTTTATAGTGAAAGAGGTTGAAGACTTTGTAGGAGTGCGAATCCTTTCCATAACCAAGCATAAAACCTTCATGTGCTTTCGGTGCAAATTTTGAAGTGTGATGTGGATCTTTGATCCAGCACCTAGCACCAAATACTCTGAAGTAACAGATGTTTGGCTTCTTACCAGTTAGGAGCTCATAGGATGTCTTCTTCAGAAGCTTGTGAAGATAAACACGGTTGATGACATGGCATGCAGTATCAATGGCTTCGGGCCAGAACTTCCTTGGTGTCTTGTATTCATCAAGCATCGTCCGAGCCATCTCAATGAGTGTCATGTTCTTGCGCTCCATGATGCCATTCTGCTGAGGTGTGTATGGAGCAGAGAACTCATGAGTGATGCCTAATGTATCAAGGTAAAGATCGAGGCCGGTGTTCTTGAACTCTGTGCCGTTGTCACTTCTGATGTGCTTGATCTTGATGCCATAGTTCGTCATGGCATGATTTGCGAAGCGTCTGAAGACATCATGCACTTCATTCTTGTAGAGGATTATATGCACCCATGTATATCTTGAATAATCATCAACAATGACGAAGCCATAGAGGCAAGCAGTGGTAGTAAGAGTAGAGTAGTGAGTAGGGCCAAATAAGTCCATGTGTAGCAGCTCGAAGGGTTGAGATGTCGTCATGATTGTCTTCGAGGGATGCTTGGCCCTAGTCATCTTTCCAGCTTCGCAAGCACCACACAGATGATCTTTCTTGAACTTGACGCCCTCGATGCCAACGACGTGTTTCTTCTTCGCGAGAGTGTACAGGTTCCTCATGCCAGCATGCCCTAGCCTCCGATGCCAGAGCCAGCACTCTGAAGCTTTCTCCAGAAGACATACGGCTAACTGTGGTCCTGCTGAGAAATATACCATATATAGATCATCTTTCCGGTACCCTTCAAAGACTAGAGACTTGTCAGATTCCATTAGAACAAGGCAACGATATTTTCCAAATATCACAATCATGTTCAAGTCACAAAGCATTGAGACAGACATTAAGTTGAAACCAAGGGATTCAACAAGCATCACTTTATCCATGTGCTGATCCTTTGAGATTGCAACTCTACCTAGACCCAATACCTTGCTTTTACTAGTGTCAGCAAATGTGATGTGACTCTTGTCAGATGGACGTAAGGTTGAGTCCATGAGAAGACTTCGATCACCAGTCATGTGATTAGTGCATCCACTGTCCATAATCCATTCCGAAGCATGTGGTGTCATACCCTACAGTACAGTTAGGGGGATAGGCTTCACCAAGAGTATTGTGAAGCATAAACATTTGACGGACAAGAGGATTATCAAAGCTCAGATCAAGGTTAGGACTGATAGGATTAATGGCAAGCGATTCAAGAACAAAATACATAGTAAGACCATTTGGGCATTTTATCTTGCGCCCCACAACATGTTTTAGGTCCCCAGCATAAGCATCGGACGCCTTTGATTTCCGGCTGGAGACCTTTCCCTGCAAAAGGAAGTTAATTTTTCTTAACCACCCACATCTTCAGGGGTGGCTTAGAAGCAATGAGTCTAAGTGCAGCACCTGAGAACTTCGGCTTTGGAGCCCTGGCAAATAGCCTTGCAGGAGGTGAATAATACTCATATGAATAAGCAGAATAGTTCTTAGTCTTATGAACATAGCGGTTTGATGATACGCGCTCATATTCATAAGTTTGAGTATGATTTCCCTGCAAAACATTGGCGTTAGGGTGACTCTGGTGAGTCCTCTGTCTGTATGAAGCCTTTGGACCATATGACACCTTTGGTCTGGGGTTTGTCTTCTTCCCTGGAGGTGTCATGATGACATTCACAGGAAGATTCTCAAGACACCTTTTGGGAACCCAGATCTTCTTCAAGGGCGGTCCATTCCTGCAGTTAGTACCAATATACCTGGCAAACACTTCACCATTCTGATTCTTAAACAGTTTATAGTTTGCATCAAAGGATTCATCAATGATAATCGGGTTAGCACAAGTGAAGCCAGATAAGGTGGATGGGTCCACTGAAGGTCCCTTTGCAGCAACCCATGTGGTCTTGGGGTACTGCTCAGGCTTCCAGTAAGAACCATCAACATTCATTTTCCTATCGAACCCAACACCCTCTTTTCTAGTGTTTTGGTTCAGAATCTGCTTTTTGAGGATATCACATAGTGTCTGATGCCCTTTGAGACTTTTGTACACCCCAGTCTCAAGCAATGTCTTCAACCTTGCATTTTCATCAGCAATAGTAGTGGTATCCTTAGCAGAGGGGTTAATTACCACATCAGCAGTTGAAGATATTGTGACAGTAGCAGCAGTAGAACATTCAGTAACAGAAGTAGCGTTATCACGCTCAAGGCATTTTAGACATGGTGGTTCAAATCCTTCCTGAGCGGGACTGATCTGTTGAGCGTGAAGTGACTCGTTATCTTTTTGAAGATCTTCATGAACTGCTCTCAATTTCTCAAGTTCTTCCTTCCTTTGAAGATAATCATAGGAAAGCTTTTCATGAGTTGTTGAGAGCGTTTCATGACGACTTTCAAGTTCCTCGTACTTAACATGAAGGTTTTTTATGTCTTCAATTAAGGACTGAGATCGGGTCATTTCCGCGTCCAACAGGTCATCGCTTTTGTCTAACAGTTTTTGAATATGTTCCATAGCTTTCTGTTGTTCAGTTGCAATTTTAGCAAGTGTTTTGTAGCTGGGTTTGGATTCACAATCATAGTCATCTTCACTTGATGTTTGAAAGTAAGCATCGCATGAGTTTACCTTGGCACCACGTGCCATGAAGCAGTAGGTGGGGGCAGAGTCGTCCTTGTCATTAGCATCAGCGTTGGTGACGGAGCCATTGTCTTTAGTGTTGAAGATGGACTTGGCAACGTAGGTTGTGGCTAGAGCCAGACTTGCAACACCAGAGTCGGACTCCTCCTTAGACTCCACCTCTGCCTCCTCAGAAGCAGACTCCTCCTCTGAATCCATCTCCTTGCCAACAAAAGCACGAGCCTTGCCAGATGAGCTCTTCCTATGTGATGAAGACTTGGAAGAAGACTTTGAGGATTTTTCTTCTTCTCGTCATCAGAATCATATTCCTTGCTCTTCTTCTTCTTCTTGTTCTCATTGTCCCACTAAGGACACTCAGAGATGTAGTGACCAGGTTTCTTGCCCTTGTGTCATGTTCTCTTCTTGTGGTCATGAGTAGAAGCCTCATAATTTCTTGAGCTGGATCTTGAAGACTTTCTGAAGCCTTTCTTCTTGGTGAATTTCTAGAATTCTTAACAAGCATAGCAAGCTCCTTTCCAATGTCTTCAGGATCCCCAGAACTGCAGTCAGATTCTTCTTCAGATGAGGAAACAACTTTTGCCTTCAAAGCGCGAGTACGTCCATAGCTAGAACCATAGATCTCTCTTTTCTGAGATAACTGGAACTCATGTGTGTTGAGCCTCTCAAGTATGCCAGATGGATCGAGAGTCTTGAAGTCAGGGCGTTCTTGGATCATTAAGGCTAGGGTGTCAAACGAGCTGTCAAGTGATCTCAGGAGTGTCTTGACGATTTCATGCTTGGTGATCTCAGTGGCGCCAAGAGCATGAAGCTCATTTCTAATGTCAGTGAGGCGATCAAACATGAGCTGGACATTCTCATTGTCGTTTCTCTTGAAGAGGTTGAAGAGGTTGCGAAGAACACTGATCCTTGAGTCTCTTTGGGTTGAGACGCCTTCGTTGACCTTGGATAGCCAGTCCCAGACTAGCTTCGAAGTTTCCAGAGCACTCACACGGCCATACTGTCATTTGGTCAGATGACCACAGATGATGTTCTTGGCAGTAGAATCCAGTTGAATGAACTTCTTGACATCAGCAGGGGTGACACCTTCACCGCCCTTGGGAACGTCATTCTTGACGACATACCAGAGGTCGACATCAATGGCTTCAAGATGCATACGCATCTTATTCTTCCAGTAGGGGTAATCAGTGCCATCGAAGACAGGGCACGCAGCGGAGACTTTGATTATCCCTGTAGTCGACATAGCTAAAACTCCAGGTGGTTAAACCGAATCACACAGAACAAGGGAGTACCTTGCTCTGATACAAATTGAAAGTGCTAGTTATCGACTAGAGGGGGGTGAATAGGCGAGTTTTATGAAAGTCTTCAAAACATGAGAGTTTCGAAGACAAACAATAGAAGTGAACCTATTGATATGCAGCGGAAGGTAGACTACACTAGATAAGCCATAGTCAAGCAAGTAATGAAGCTAAAGTATGAAGACTATTGGCAGCTAGGTAGTATGGATCAAGATGGAAGACAGTATGAAGCCAAACAACAATAGTCGTCACACAGTGAAGTCAAACAGATGAGGCAAGCAGGCAAATGACTTCACGAAGACAAACTGTAAATAAGTGAGGGAAGCGATAGAACTAGTTGCTTGGTGAGGACAATGATTTGTTGGACCAGTTCCAGTTGCTGTGACAACTGTACGTCTGGTTAGGGAGGCTGAGATTCAACTCAGAAGACCGGGTCTTCACCTTATTCCCCTTGAGCTAAGGACACTTAGTCCTCGCCCAATCACTCTGGTAAGTCTTCAAGGTAGACTTCCAAACCTTCACAGACTTTGTTCACCGGCAATCCACAATGACTCTTGGATGCTCAGAACGCGATGTCTAACCGGCTGGAGGATTCACAGTCCTCAAGTGTAACAACTCTTCAGGTCACGCGGACAGAAAGACTTCAGTGATGCCTAACACTCTTTGGCTCTGGGTGTTTTGGGCTTTGTCCTCGCAAGGATTCCTCTCTCTCAAAGGCTTCGAGGTGGGTTGCTCTCAAATGACAAAAGCCGTGCACTAACTCTGAGCAGCCGCCAATTTATGGTGTAGGGGGTGGGCTATTTATAGCCATAGGGCAACCCGACCTGATTTGTCCTAAATGACCCTAGGTCACTAAGGAACTAACACGTGTTCCAACGGTCAGATTTCAAACACACGTAGCAGCTTAACTTGGGCTACAAGTAAAGTTGACTCATCCAGCTCTGGATAAGATTTGCTCTCATTTTCTTCGCTCTAAGACTTCGAATTTGGTTGAGCATCACTTCAGTCACTCTGACTTTGTTCACTTGGACCCCACTTAACAGTATGGTGGTTCCTATGACTCAACTAGGAGGAAAAGGAAACTACAAAACAACTATGTCTTTGCACTCCATAGTCTTCACGTGAATGTCTTTTCGAGTCATAGTCTTCGTTGTGATTATCTTCACATACCACCATTGTCTTCAATGTCTTCACACATTTTTAGGGGTCATCTCCGGTAGGTAAACCGAATCAGTGAGGGACTACTACCTGTGTTATCCTGCAATTCTCACAAACACATTAGTCCCTCAACTAGGTTTGTCATCAATACTCCAAAACCAACTAGGGGTGGCACTAGATGCACTTACACAAGGGTCTTTTCCAAAGTGGTTAATTTCAGCTTGTGAGTAGCAATGACGTCACTAGCTTTAGTGAAATCTTGATTCTTGGTAGACAGTGAGATTTGCATGTCCACCAAGGTGTGAGTTGTTCCCTCCCTATCTACTTTGAGCGCTAAGACCTTATTATTGTCGACGACGAGATCGGCTTCAAGCTTCTTTACCTTTCCCTCCAATTCATTCTTGGCGGCGTCTGCAGCTTCGGCAGTATTGACGGCTTGTTTGATCTTGCCGGCGTGGTCCACAGCTTGAGTTTCGATTGCCTCCTTGTGCTTTCATTCTACTTCTTGGGTCTGCTGTGCATGGAGGGCTTGGATTTCATCATCCTTGCCTCAGAGTTTGGTGGCAAGCGCTTCCTCACGAGTGGCAAGCTCTTCTTCATGTAAGTCAAGACCAATCTTGCACTCATTCAATTTGGCATCGGTTTCTGATATCCTCTACACAGCCACCTCTTGCACCTTGTCAGCATCAGCCTTCTCCAAGACAAACTTCTCCCAGTCAATGGGAAGCTGTCCCTAGCGGTCTTTTAGATCTTGGAGGCTCTCAGCACACTTGATTTGCGCGTCTTCGACCCGCTTTTGAAAACGTGCTTCCGCCTTCGCGACAATAGCTTCCCGACGGTCCAGACGCTCCGCACGGTTGTTGTAGTTGTCTTGACATTTCTTGAAGTTCTCGTTCATGGCCAGGAGGATATTATGCTCTTTGGCTTCATTGCATTGGTCGTGCTGGCCTTCGACAGCCTCAGATCTGACGACGACAACCTTGCCATCAAGAACCTCCTCTCTGATATACGTCTCAACGCTTGACGTGCCTGGGACGCTGATGAATTGAAAATCGCCAACCTTGAAGTACTTGCTTGACGGAGGTGCTCGGACAACGAGGGATGGTTGATAGTGGCCGTCGTCCTTTCGTTGGCCACTTTTGCCTCCATAGCCATGATAGCGCTTGGCGCTCCTGGAGCAGGAATGCTACCCGTGGCCTCGGAGGTTTCTTTGGCGGACTCCATGGTGGTATCTTTGGTGGCTCCTTAATTGGGAGCCTTGGCGGCCTCTTCATCAGTGCCCTTGGCAGCTTCAGCAGCAGAAATTCTACCGACATCGTTAACATCATCCTTGGCGATCCTCTCAATGTTGGTATCAACATCCATATCGTCAGTTGGAGGTGAATCTGAAAGAATGGAGAAGAAGAAAACCAAATTTAAGAAAACAAAAACAACCAAGGAGGAAAAATGCTTGACGGAGAAAGACTTACCGGACTGGGTCTATTGAGGTGGGATAACTTCTTCTTCGACAACCTCGGTTGTCATCGCCTAGTTGCCAGCAGCCTCATTTTTGGCACATCATCAGTCCGGATGGGCTCGTCGGCAGAGGACCTTGCCGGAGAGCTAGTTCCTGGGGCGATGGATGATAGAGGCATCTGATACGTCTCCAATGTATCTATATTTTTTTATTGCTCCATGCTATTATAGTATCAATATTGGATGTTTTATATGCAATTATATATTTGGGGCTAACCTATTAACTTAGTGCCAAGTGTTAGTTGTTGTTGTTTTTTTGCCTATTTTTGGTTTTCCAGGAAATCGGTACCAAACAAAGTCCAAATGCCATAAAACTTTTGACGATTTTTTCTAGACATCTGAGACCCTAGAAGCTTCGGGAGGAGACCAGCTGGCTAAGCAGTAGGACACAAGGCACAAGGGAGCACCCAGGGGCAGGCACGCCCTAATACTTTGTGGGCCCCTCCTTCCTCCGTATGACCTAATTCCAACTCTATAAATTCTCTAAAATCAGGAAACCATTAGAGAGCCACCCGAAATACTTTTTCCGCCACCGCAAGCCTCTGTTCTTGCGAGATCCCATCTGGAGGCCTTTTCCGGTACTCTGTTGGAGGGGGAATCAATCATGGAGGGCATCTACATCAACCTTGCTGCCCTTCTGATGATGTGTGAGTAGTTCTTGCGAGATCCCATCTGGAGGCCTTTTCCGGTAAAAGGTTGAGAGGCGAAACTATAAGCCCATATCTTTCTCTGTGTCCGATTAAAACTTTGTACCCATAAGTATCGCGTGAGTATTAGAAATTGTGAAAGATTAAAAGATAGTTGAGTATGTGGACTTGCTGAAAAGCTCTTATATTGACTCGTTCCGATGTTATAATAAATTGCAATTGCTTCAGTGACTGATATCATAGTTTGTTAGTTTTCAATGAAGTTTGTGATTCATACTTTACCTTGTGAATGAATTGTTACTTTAGCATAATAAATTATATGACAATATATGTTGATGTTCTAAAGATGATCATGATGCTCTCATGTCCGTATTTTATTTTATCGACACCTCTATCACTAGACATGTGGACATATTTTTCAATTTCGGCTTTCGCTTGAGGATAAGCGAGGTCTAAGCTTGGGGGAGTTGATACGTCCATTTTGCATCATGCTTTTATATTGATATTTATCGCTTTATGGGCTATTACTACATATTATACCACAATACTTATGCCTTTT
The DNA here is from genome assembly GCF_002575655.3 of Aegilops tauschii subsp. strangulata. Taxonomy (NCBI): domain Eukaryota; kingdom Viridiplantae; phylum Streptophyta; class Magnoliopsida; order Poales; family Poaceae; genus Aegilops; species Aegilops tauschii. The sequence continues at coordinate 177,260,671 of NC_053039.3, forward strand.
CTCTCTTGTTTTATGAGGTTTACATGAAGAGGGAGAATGCCGACATCTGGAATTCTGGACTGGAAAAGGAGCAAATATTAGAGACCTATTCTGCACAACTCGAAAAGTCCTGAAACTTCACGGAGAATATTTTTGGAATATATAAAATAATATTGGGCGAAGAAAGCACTAGAGGGGGCCACCTACCAGCCACTTGGGTGGAGGGCGCGCCCCTCGTCCTTGTGGGCCCCTTGGCAGGCCCCCGACGCCCATCTTCCGCTATATGGTGTGTTTTGACCTGGAAAAAAATGAGAAGGAAGCTTTCGGGATGAAGCGCCGCCGTCTCAAGGTGGAACTTGGGCAGAACCAATCTAGGGCTCCGGTGGAGCTCTTCTACCGGGGAAACTTCCCTCCGAGAGGGGGAAATCGAAGTCATCATCATCACCAATGATCCTCTCATCGAGAGGGGGTCAATCTCCATCAACATCTTCACTAGCACCATCTCCTCTCAAACCCTAGTTCATCTCTTGTATCCGATCATTGTATCAAAATCTCAAATTGGTACATGTGGGTTGCTAGTAGTGTTGATTACTCCTTGTAGTTGATGCTACTTGGTTTATCCGGTGAAAGATTATATTTTTAGATCCTTAATGATAATTAATACTCCTATGATCTTGATCATGAATATGCTTTCTGATTAGTTACGTTTATTCCTGGGGACATGGGAGAAGTCTTGTTATAAGTAATCATGTGAATTTGGTATTCGTTAGATATTTTGATGAGATGTATGTTGTCTTTCCTCTAGTGGTGTTATGTGAACGTTGACTACATGACACTTCACCATTATTTGGGCCTAGGGGAAGGCATTGGGAAGTAATAAGTAGATGATGGGTTGCTAGAGTGAGAGAGTCTTAAACCCTAGTTTATGTGTTGCTTCGTAAGGGGCTGATTTGGATCCATATGTTTTATGCTATGGTTAGATTTATATTAGTTCTTCTTTCATAGTTGCGGATGCTTGCGAGAGGGATTAATCATAAGTGGGAGGCTTGTCCAAGGAAGGGCATCACAAAAGCACCGGTCCACCCACATATCAAATTATCAAAGTAACGCACGCGAATCATATGAGCATGATGAAAACTAGCTTGACAACAATTCCCATGTGTCCTCGGGAGCGCTTTGCGTTATATAAGAGTTAGTCCAGGGTTGTCCTTTGCTACAAAAAGGATTGGGCCTCCTTGCTGCACCCTATTTACTTTATTAATTGTTACTCGTTACGAATTACCTTATCACACAACTATCTGTTACTGATAATTTCAGTGCCTGCAGAGAATACCTTGCTGAAAACCGCTTGTCATCTCCTTCTGCTCCTCGTTGGGTTCGACACTCTTACTTATCGAAAGGACTACGATAGATCCCCTATACTTGTGGGTCATCAGCCTTCTCGCGATGCGGCTACCCGAGGCTGCCTCTGGAGGCCCCTCTCAGAGGTGAACAAGTCAAGAGTTCCCGCCCGGTCGCGCGGCCCTAAGTCTTCATGTGGGTGACGCGCGTGACGACGAGCGATGCCAGAGGCCGTGCCAGCAGGCGCGAATTTGAAGGTTTTCCTCTTTTGTGCTAAGGGAGCAAGGCCAGCCGCCAGTTCCCAACGGAATGCCCAAAGGATGCATGTTCGTCGATGGAGGTCCTCCCCGAGCCCACCGGCGTCACGGACAGCGGCTTTGCAGACAAAGACCGCCTTTTGTCAGGATAGACCGCGCCCCTTCCCCCTTCAAATTGCCGTTGTGTGGCAACCCTTCCCGTCATTGTTTTCGGGGGAAGAGGACCAAGGCGGGTATAAAAGGGGCAGTGCGCCGCCATAGGAAAGGATCGACCCCCACAACCCTTGTACTCTGATTCTCCCTCGCGAGAGAAATCGAACCACAAACAGGAGTACGGTTTTACACCGCAAGGTGGCCCGGAACTGGGTAACTGTTGTGTCTCCAGCCGCCCCCACTCACTAGCTCCCACCATAGCCTTGTCGTGGTTTATAGCAAGAAGGAGTAGGGTGTCAAGGACAAGCACACCCCAGAGTTCAAACCTCGGGGTCCCCGGCGCCCCGATTCCGACATTTGGCATGCCAGGTAGGGGTGCACTGCCGTTCTTCCACTCCGCTTCGACTTCCGCTTCACCAACTCCATGGCTGACGCTCGCGGCATGCGTGTCGAGCGCCGAGTGGCTCGCATCGCCCAGACAGAGCCCGCGGGCCGCGGCAATCATTACCACTCTGCCGAGGCCACGTCAGCTGCCACCAACCCCGCCACCCGCAAGCAGCAAGACTCCTCCCGGCACCTTTCCCGGCGAGCGGGCGACCGCGCCACCATGGCCTCTTCCGACTCCTCCATCACGGCCCGAGGCCCACTGAAAGGATCAAGAAGAGGTGTCTAGATGGGGGTGATTAGACCCTCAACAAGAAAAAGTAGCAGTTTTTAAGTTCTTCAAGTTGAGGTGGAGTTTTAGCACAAGTTTAAGCCTTCACAATACATTTCAAGCAAGCATGGCAAGAGTATGAGGAGCGGAAAGAGTAAAGCATGCTAATTGCAATAAAATAAAGGGATGGGGTTGGAGTGTGCAAACGCAATGTAGACACGGAGATTTTTGGCGTGGTTCCGATAGGTGGTGCTATCGTACATCCATGTTGATGGAGACTTCAACCCACGAAGGGTAACAGTTGCGCGAGTCCACGGAGGGCTCCACCCACGAAGGGTCCACGAAGAAGCAACCTTGTCTATCCCACCATGGCCATCACCCACGAAGGACTTGCCTCACTCGGGTAGATCTTCACGAAGTAGGCGATCTCCTTACCCTTACAAACTCCTTGGTTCAACTCCACAATCTTGTCGGAGGCTCCCAAGTGACACCTAACCAATCTAGGAGACACCACTCTCCAGAAGGTAATAGATGGTGTGATCATGATGAACTCCTTGCTCTTGTGCCTAAATTATAGTCTCCCCAACACTCAACTCTCTCTCACAGATTTGGCTATGGTGGAAAGATGATTTGAGTGGAAAGCAACTTGGGGAAGGCTAGAGATCAAGATTCTTGTGGTTGGATTGGAAAGTCTTGGTCTCAACACATGAGTAGGTGGTTCTCTCTCAAAAAAATGAGAAGTGGAAGTGTAGGCACGTTCTGATGGCTCTCTCTCAAATGGAGAAGGGGGTGGAGGGGTATATATAGCCTCCACACAAAATCCAACCGTTACACACATTTGACCCAACTCGGTCAGACCGAATAGAAGAACTCGGTGAGATCGATTTAGTTCAAAATGTGAACGTTAGGAATATCGGTGGGACCAACTAGATCAACTGGGTGGGACCGATGTGCTAGGTCTTAGGGAAAACATCAACTCGGTGGCACCGATTCCACCAACTCGGTTAGACCGAAGTGAAGCAATAAGCAATAGAGAGGATGTCAAGCAAACTCGATGGGACCGATTGCCCATTTCGGGGAGACCGAAATCATTATCTTTACCTACTAATAAAGCGATTATTGCTTCTGGTCGTACGCCGTCATTGTTTTTGTAGATAAGTCCTTCTCTTTTTTATTATTCAACCCGCGGTCCTTTCTTAAGTGAGAAAACGTTTCGTTCAGAAATTTTGCAAATAAATCCTTATAGTTTACGATATTCAACCCGAGATCCTTTTTAAAGTGAGAAAAAATCAGAGCTCCTCTCTCTCCCTCGCTTCCCGATCCCAGCCGCCAGGAGACACTCCACACCGCGCGGCGCTCGATCCGGTGCCACGCCGATCTGGCGGCGGGTGCGGCGTTTTGCTCCGGTTGCGACGTTGTCTTACTGATCCAGAGAAAAAGAGACAGGGCGTGAGGGAGAGTGAGGGAGAAAGGAAATAGAGGAAGAAAGGAGAAGGAAGAAGGGGCACAAGGTGAGGGAGGCGGTCGCTAGCGGTGGCGGCTCCGATGACCGTCCGGCGGGCAGGCGGATGAGCTCTTGTTGACGCGGCGGCCTCTGGATCCATCGAGCACGCCTCCCGGCGACAGGCGCGATGGGGCGCCGGTGGACGCCCTGATTCTGTGCAACCCCGACGCGGTGACTCACCTCCCGTCTCCACTCCCCCGAGGCGCTACTCGCCGACAACCGCCTCCCGGCCCAACGCTGCCGCGACATCGATGACTGCCCGCGCGTCTCCTTCACCTACAAGCTTTGACAACGGCAGATTAGCAGCCCCTGGGGCCGCGATGACCCTGGATCTACGGCAACGGCGGCGCCAGCGGCCCGGCCCGGTGCAGGTCGCAGCTAACCCTAGCTGCGCTGGGAGCTCTCCATCCGCTCGCCTTCCCCTCCGTCTTCGGTGGACAGACGCCTCTTCTTTCGCTCCGCCCTAGCTATGGTATAAGCTCCTCAAAACTCTGCTTTCTCTCATGCGCTCGTATGCCCATGGCCATCGACCCGTGGCCAATCAATCTTACGCTGGCCATCGCGCCATGGCAAGTTCTAGGCATTTTGGCTTGTGCGGGTGCCCTGTCATCCAAAGATTTGTGCTTGTTGTGTCATGTACGTATAATACAGTAGTAATAAGTGTCATCGTTTAGTGGATTTAGCCCTCAATCTCAACATCATCGTTTGATTCACATTGTTCTTATACATGTGCGCAACTTCTGTGCAAGTCATCCAAGATGTATCTTTGCTTCTCTTAATTTTGTCAGTTACTTTGATCTCGATGAGCCGACTGACTGCTCTGTCGGATGGGTTTAGATCACTTGTCCGTTTCCAGTAGGACTCACTCTGCTTCTGTGGTAATCAAAACATCCATATATAAGTGATTATTCACCTAACCCAATGTTGCTGATAGCAATTTTGATTTGAAGTTAGCAATGCAATCAACAACCAGTTATTTATATTCAGAAAACAAGAAATGTCAAGCTTGCTTAAGCAAAGCAAAGTGCCATTAGCTCTTCACAGTCATGATTGCCCAATTCCGACCTCTATCATTTCAAATAACTGCATCTTTGGTCCTGACATATCAAGTAAGGTGTTTCATGTTGTCTATTCCACCAGTTCATTCATTTTGAGATAGTGCCTAAAAGGGTTGGCCTTATTGTCTTTCTTTTATAATAACTGGCTCAACTATTTATGTATTTGCTCTGTTTGGCTTGCACTTTTAATGCATAATTGATGAGGAACACTAGATGAGAAGAAAGAAAACACATGCCAGATCTGTTTGGCTACTTCTAGATGCTTCCACTCTAGTGTAGTATTTCTTTCCTTTTCTTTTCTATCCTACCTACTGTTTTCTAGTCTTCTAGTTGTGAGTAGCTATGAGTAGAATGGTGAAACTTACATAATGTTTTCTAGAGTATTCCAGCTATAAGTAGAAGTATGTGAAGGCTTCCCAAAGCCCTATAAATAGAGGTCCTCGCCTCTACTTTGGAGGCAGACTATGTACCCCTACCTATAATAGAACTTGTTGTGCTTATCTAAGATCTTGGAGTAGATCTTGTGCCCTAGGAGTTCTGGATTGAACTCTTGCTGCCCTATCAACCTACATTCGCCTCTAGAGCGATATCTAGCACAACACGTTGAAGTTGTTCCTTCAACACTTGTGCTGTACACATTGTAGCAGCAAGGTGGAGTTGCTCCTCCACAAACTTTGTGCTACTTCAGGTGGTATCAGAGCCTTGTTGACCCATACTAGTTCTTGCTGTCCTCTTCGAGAGTAAGCTGCAGCAAGCAATGGAGCAATTGGAGAAGAGGATGGATGCTGCTGAACAACAAATCAAAGAGCTGCGTGAAGATCTTAATAGGAGATTTGACCAGCTGGTTGAGATGATAAGAAAGGGTGTCCCCCCTGCTACCAATGAAGGAGATTCATCTAAAGAAGAGGAAGATGTTCATCAAGGAAGAAGGAGAGGTAATCTTGGAGCAAGACCGCCACGACAACATGTTGTTCAACGTGCTTCAAGAAGGCCAATTTATGTTGAGGCTTCTGAAGGTGAAGAATATGATGATGCCCTTGAAGAGCCAAATCTCTACGCATATCGGAGAGCACCCAACCCTACATATGCAAGAGATACATACAAGGTGAAAGCTGAGATCCCAAGTTTTAATGGAAATGTTGACATTGAAGGGTGCCTGGATTGGTTATATGAAGTGGAGACTTTCTTTGAGGTCATGGAGGTTCCGGAAGATCGTAGAGTTCCTTTGGTCGCATACAAACTGAAAGGAGGAGCCGGTGCATGGTGGCATCGCATTCAAGAGGAGCGCAGGCTCAGAGGAGAACCTCGTGTTAGAACTTGGCGACAAATGAAAGGCCTCTTGAAAGGGAGATTTTTGCCCGCTGATTATGACCAGATCCTATTTATCCAATTTCAAAATTGTGCTCAAGGAAATAGGACTATTTCAGATTATACGGAGGAGTTTCTAAGGCTACAAGTGAGGTGCAACCTTGCTGAAACTAAAGAGCAACAAGTTGTAAGGTACATCAATGGTCTCAATGATGCTATTCAAGATCGATTGATGATGCAACAAATCTGGTCCGTTGATCAAGCACAAGCTCCAGCCTTAAAGGCCGAGAGGTTTGTGAGGATGAGAAAGACAACTAAGGCTCCATATCCTCCATATCCTCATACCGAAGGCTCATCTAGGAGCCAACCTAATAGAGTGGAAGAAAAGACCACTCCACCAAAGACAAAACAGCCCATCCCAAAGCAAACTAGAGGCAAGGGTAAGGCAAATGAAGGCCCAAAGTGCTATAAATGTGGTAAAGAGGGACACATATCCAGCGGCTGCCCACTAAGGAAATTTGTTAACATGACTATCCATGATGGTGAAAGCGATGAGGAAGAATATGAATCTGAAGATGTAGATGGACAAGAGGTTTGTCAAGAAGAAGGTGAAGAGGTGGTATGTGTGATCCAGCGTGTCCTATGTTCCACACCACAACTCGATGACACACAACGGAACAAAATATTTGAGAGCAAATGCACGGTGAATGGCAAGGTATGCAAACTAGTGATTGATAGTTGCAGTTGCGAGAATCTTATCTCCCAGAAGTTGGTGGACCATTTAAAGCTTGAAACCCATGATCATCCAAATCCCTACACTATTGGATGGATCAAGAAAGGAGTGAATATGAGGATCACCAAACAATGCAACCTGCCACTTTCTTTGGGTAAGCATTATCGCTCAAATGTGTTGTGTGATGTGGTTGACATGGATGCCAGCCATGTTCTTCTTGGGAGGCCTTGGCAATTTGATGTGGATACTACACACAAGGGCAAGGAAAATTCTTACTCTTTCATTTGGAACAAGAGAAGGATCATTATCTTACCAAACAAACCCGAAGGTAATACCTCTAAGGAGGAGGGGAAAACTATGTTAACTATGTCCCATACCTCTCATGAGTTTATGGAAGACTTGAAGGAGGCAGATTTGTGTGCTGCACTTGTTGTAAAGGGAGAAGAGCACCTAACTATTGAAATTCCAGCAAAGGTACGTGGTTTATTGGCAGAATTTCAGAACATACTTGGGGAGCCACATGGCTTGCCACCGATGAGAGGAATTCAACATAGAATTGACTTAATTCCGGGAGCAAGTCTTCCTAATCTTACACACTATCGAATGAGCCCAAAGGAGCATGGTATATTGAAGTAGAAAGTGGAGGAATTGTTGCAAAAGGGGCACATTCAAGAAAGTATTAGCCCATGTGCTGTACCAGCCCTACTCGCGCCAAATAAAGATGGATCTTGGCGCATGTGTACGGACAGTAGAGCCGTTAACAAGATCACCGTAAGGTATAGATTCGCTATTCCCCGTCTGGATGATATGTTGGATCAGCTTAGTAGAGCAAGAGTGTTCACAAAGCTAGATTTAAGAAGTGGATATCATCCAATCCGTATAAGACCCGGGGATGAATGGAAGACCGCCTTCAAGACAAAGGAAGGGTTGTTTGAATGGCTAGTCATGCCATTTGGACTCTCAAATGCACCAAGTACCTTTATGCACTTAATGAATCAAGTCCTTAGACCCTTCTTATCCCACTTTGTTGTGGTCTATTTCGATGACATCTTGATCTATAGCAAGGATGAGGATGAACACTTTGATCATATTCGGAAGGTGCTAGAAGTACTAAGGGAAAATGAGCTCTACGTCAACTTGAAGAAATGTGTTTTCCTGCAAACACAACTTCTTTTCCTAGGATTCATCATAACATGTGACGGCATTCGTGTTGATGATTCTAAGGTTGAAGCAATCCGAGAATGGCCAACTCCTAAGACCATTTCTGAGGTAAGAAGCTTTCATGGCCTTGCAACTTTCTATAGGCGATTTGTTAAGAATTTCAGCACTATCATGGCACCAATTACCGAGTGTTTGAAGAAAGGAAAGTTCCAATGGGCAGAAGCAGCTGAAGCTAGCTTCAATGAGATTAAACAAAAGCTATCACAAGCTCCTGTCTTGGTACTACCTAATTTCAACAAGACTTTTGAGTTGGAGTGTGATGCAAGTGGAGTAGGCATTGGAGCTGTCCTATCTCAAGAAAGGAAGCCCATTGCTTTCTTTAGTGAGAAGTTAAGTGAAGCTAGACAGAAATGGAGTACCTATCAGCAAGAATTATACGCCGTTTTCAGAGCGTTGAAAACTTGGGAAGTCTATTTGCTGCCTAAAGAGTTCATTGTTTATAGCGACCATCAATCCTTGAAGCATTTTAGAAATCAAAAGCATGTTGACCGCATGCTAGCAAGATGGGCAGCATATCTTGAGAGGTTTAACTATCTCATTGTGCATAAATCTGGAATAACTAACAGAGTGGCCGATGCTTTGAGTCGTCGTGCATGCCTCTTGACTTCTTTTGAAGCTGAACTTCCGGGCATGGGTCAAATAAAGGAGTTGTATGAGGGTGACGAAGACTTTGGCCATGTTTGGGTAAAGCACGCAAGGGGCCAACCATTAGGTGATGACTATTTGATGCAAGATGGATATCTCTTCAAAAATGATCGTTTGTGCATTCCAAGAAGTTCTCTACATGACAAGCTGGTTAGAGAGCTCCATTCAAGTGATCTTAGTGGCCATGTTGGACGGGACAAGACTATCGCTAACCTGGAAGCTCGCTACTTTTGGCCACAACTAAAGAGAGATGCTGGAAAGTTCGTTCAACGGTGCCCCGTATGTCAGACCTGCAAAGGCCAAGTCCAGAACACAGGGTTATCCATGCCTTTGCCTGTTCCTGTTGCTCCATGGGAGGACATTTCTATGGACTTCGTCTTGGGCTTGCCAAGAACAAGACGAGGAAGTGATGCTGTATTTGTGGTCGTGGATAGATTCTCTAAGATGGCTCATTTCATCCCATGCCGCAAGACAATGGATGCTCATCATGTGGCAAACCTATTCTTTTGAGAAGTGGTCAGACTTCATGGAGTTCCAAGGTCCATTGTCTCAGACCGTGATAGCAAGTTTCTTGCTGCATTTTGGCTTACTTTGTGGAAGCAATTCAACACTGAATTGAAATTTTCTAGCACTGCTCATCCACAAACAGATGGACAAACGGAAGTGGTGAACAAGTTTTTGGGTAATCTGATCCATTGCATTTGTGGAGAAAGAAAGGGGCAATGGGATTTGGCTTTATCTCTTGCAGAGTTCTCCTACAATAACTCCAAGCATGGATCCACAGGAAGGAGCCCTTTTTCCATTGTCTACACTAAAGTTCCAACACATGTGGTGGACCTGGTGAAGATGCCATCAAGGGGAAACTCAAAATCAGCATTGTCCTTTGCTGATAATTACACCGAGTTATTTGAAGAGATTCGCGGTGCTTTGGAAGCACAAAATCAGAAATATAAACAACTTGCTGATTGCAAAAAGAGGCCAAATCATTCCAAGTCGGTAATAAGGTGATGGTCTACCTCCGAAAAGAGAGGCTGCCTTTAGGTGTTAAAGGGAAACTTAGGCAGCGAAGGTATGGGCCCTTCTCTATCATGAGGAAGATAAATGATAATGCTTATGTGATAGATCTTCCAAGTGACATGGGTATCTCCAACACTTTCAATGTTGCGGACTTGACTCTCTACCATCCAGAAGAAGCGCTCTATGAAGATAACTCGAGGGCGAGTTCCAAACAACCAGGGGAGAATGATGAGGAACACTAGATGAGAAGAAAGAAAACACATGCCAAATCTGTTTGGCTACTTCTAGATGCTTCCACTCTAGTGTAGTATTTCTTTCCTTTTCTTTTCTATCCTACCTACTGTTTTCTAGAGTCTTCTAGTTGTGAGTAGCTATGAGTAGAATGGTGAAACTTACATAATGTTTTCTAGAGTATTCCAGCTATAAGTAGAAGTATGTGAAGGCTTCCCAAAGCCCTATAAATAGAGGTCCTCGCCTCTACTTTGGAGGAAGACTATGTACCCCTACCTATAATAGAACTTGTTGTTCTTATCTAAGATCTTGGAGTAGATCTTGTGCCCTAGGAGTTCTGGATTGAACTCTTGCTGCCCTATCAACGTACATTCGCCTCTAGAGCGATATCTAGCGCAGCACGTTGAAGCTGTTCCTTCAACACTTGCGCTGTACACATTGTAGCAGCAACGTGGAGTTGCTCCTCCACAAACTTTGTGCTGCTTCAATAATCTTCTCTGACTTTACTACTTAATGTATCTTCGTATGCATGCAGGTAGACTGGGATAAATCTGTGCCCCACCGATCTTGTTGGGTACCCTCCTATTATGAAGAAGCCTCGAATTTCTAACACAATTGCACCTCTGTGATCCGGAGATGCGGGCATGTCAAGATTTTGCTGGGACCACATTGCGTTCCCTTCTGCCGGCAGATTAAATGATGAAGGCGCTGACGCCTTTCCCCAATGTCTCGACAAAGTCCGGAAAAATGGTGGGACACCATCTAATGAGGAGCGACATGTTGTACCAGGTTTAGAAGCATCAGGTTCAGAAGGCAGGGGCGCAGATAACATCAATTGACAAGCGTGTTAAGTAAGTCATAACCTTCCATTTTTTTCTGTTCATTGATTCATGGTTGCAACTATTATACCGATTACAAAAAAAACATGAACATGCTAGATTCTGTCACATTAAAATTAAAAAATGAACAAAAATAGTTTGTTTAGGATTTTGGGGTACATATATAATTTTGGTTATGCCATGATTTTGGTTAACTCCAGGTTATAATTTCAATGATGCAATATGAGTATCTGAAGATTTGTCCATGATGACTTTTTCTCAGCAGTAATGCTCTTCTATTTATGTTTCAGATCATGGTCTTATCAACATGATGGGTGTCGAGCTCGTGGTGTTGCCATGCCCGGCGGAGTGGAGGCTGCCACTTGCATAGCTGCTTCATCCGAAGGATCGCCATGAGGATGATGCCATCGTCTGACTGGGCGAGGCGAGGTGATCCCCTTCATCCTTTTCACGTCCTTCCATGGGGCTCTCCTTCATGGTGCTGATATGGTGTGCCGCTGCCGGTGAGAGTAAGCAGGCTGCGAAGGCGGAGGTTGCCGCTCCTGCAGCTGCTCGGCCCTCTCTTCCTTGGCGTCGAGTTCTTCTTCGACCTTGGCTGCACGCCGAGAGAGGAAAGAAGGACACGATGGATGTCAACATGAAGAGGGTAGAGGACGTGCTGATGCACAAGCGGCTCCTGGAGCTGGCCAGGGATTCGATGCAGCGCCAGGCTTTTGCCGTGGGGGCCGTGCAAGTGAGTTGTTTGTCCCTCCTCGCGACACTCGCAATAATTTACGAATGCAATTCGGCGCTACACTGATTGAGTCAAAATTCGGCTGTCTGCAATTTTATTATCTGGTCTGAATCTGTGATGATCTTCCCTGGTTGGCCTCGTTGGGTTGGGGGTTAAGTTTTCTGCAGTTGGGATTTCCTTTTTATAATCGTCTCCATCCCATCAGGCATCAACACTGAATCTTAGTCAATGACACTCATTCTCGGTGGTAACATGTCTTTCCATCATCCAGAAAAATGGGGGCATTATAGTTCTATTAAACTGGATTGGTATTACGTGTAGGAATTGGTTCATTTGCACTTAGTATTACCACTTGCATATTTTACGTAGCCATCTAATTTTGTGAGTTTTGCTGGTCCGGTAAAGACAAAATGTCGATATATTTTGGTCCCTATAGATACTTTGCTATTTGAGGACTAAGCATTGAAGTTGTTTTAGTTTCCAGTCCATGCCATGTAGATTAGTTATTTGTTGAGTTACTAGAAACTGTTTAGCCTTTCGGTTTATTCTCAGTTATGTTGTCATGGCTGCGAACGTGAATTAACAGAGCAAACCTTAATGATCAGATCAAGAGCCACTTCATTCATGAGGCTGCTGAGCAAAGGTACTACTGTGTGTCTATGTACTTGTGGCGCAGCTGCTCAAAAATTGCAAGGATACTAAACACTGCTCCTGATCTACGAAAGACAACTAGCTTTTCTGCCTAATCCATCAGACTAAAGGTTTTACTTCTGTAAAAGTTTGCGCGTTAGTAGTACTTCTACTTCTGTAGTACTCTACATAGTTATTTCATACAAAACCGTCATAACTTAATTAATTGTGACCTATTGATAAAAGGGGTGCAAGCGGTGAGCAGATTATATAGGGACACAAGCAGATAATCTGAAAAAATATTTTAAGCTACTATTTCCTACATATTGGAAATTTGGAATATGTCTCCATCCATACACCAAAAAAGAAGTTTCCATGATACGGTAGCTGCATCTATTTTTCCCTCCTATTTATTCTTTCAGTTTGAATTGGTGTTCATTCACCATCATCTTTTTTATGCAAAATCTTTTGTGTGAGCCTATCAACCGATAGTACGGCAGCATTATCGTATGTGGAATGATAATGCACCATAAAGTTCATTGGATGCAGACCGGTAGGGTCAATTACAAACTCTTTGATGTAAATGACTTTCAGTTTCTAGCTTTCATAAAATTTAGATATGCATTGTTTAACAGTGTGCTGTGGTTGATGGTGGTCCTAAGAACTGATTGAATTATCATGTTGGATAGTATTGCTTTTACTAGCAGTTGCAGTGCTCTTATTATTATATTTCCACAAATACCATCACGTTTTGCTATTGATGTAATGTTATGTTCCTTGACTAAAATCAAACCCTTTAGTTGCTGTTATGGTGCTCTTGTTATTGTTATATTCCTTGACAGAAAGCAAACGTTGTTCATGGCTAACTTATAGAATAGCATATACAAAGTTCAAAACCATCAATCTCAGGAACACTCTGGCCATGTATTTGATTCTGTTGAAGACCCAATATATGATGAGGTGCTGCATCTCCTGATGTTGAACTATATGGACTATATGAGCAGAACCACCATGACAAACATACGGGTCAATAGAATTCAGAAAGTTATAGTTTATTTGCTCTATACAATAATGGCTTCACTTTCAATGAAAATCGTTAACTGGACTCCCATGTATTATTCTGCAAAAAGTAGTATTGTCGCCTTTTAATGTTTTCATTCACATGCATGGTCATATATGCTGCTTGGACGAAACAATTTATCAACTCCAACTGCAGCTGGTAGGCATCGTGATTGATAGGGCGATCACAGTGGACGGGGCACCAATGGCGGCTGCTTGCCCCCACCCCATTGGGAGCCCTCCATGACGGCGCACGGGAGGAAGCGATAGGCCCATGTCGACGAAGGAGGTAGGCACGACGTGGGCGACGTGGCGCAGAGCACTTCAACAAGGGAGACCTGAAAATGAGGAACGATAAGGAATATTTTTTTAGAGATCTCGCCTGCTTTATTGATTCTCAACAATGTTCACTGGCACAAGATTAATCATGGGGCATGCCCAGCCAAATATGTCTCCCTACACCTAGATTACAACCAAATTTGGCGAGATTGTGAGCTAAAGAACGATAAGGAAGATGAGTTCGTGCGTCATTCTGTCTACGTCAAAGTGTTTTATCCTTCTGTCTATGTCAAACTGCTTTGTTTGGGTCAAGTCCAAATAGTTAAAGAAAGAATAAACTCTTCCCAACCAAACAACCATCTATAAATATTCACTAACAAAAAGGGCCTAAAAATCTATCTGTAAAAATACTAAACACAGTAAAAATAGTTTAATGTTCACAATTTTACATATGTTCACACTATTTTTGTTTCAAAAAATATGTTCGCACTTTTTAAAAAGGCTTAAAAGTTCCGAAAAACAAAGTTCCATTTTTACTAAAAAAATCCATTTAGAAATGTTCAAGAAAAAACAACTTTTTCAAAAAGTTCTTCTTTAGAGAAATGTTCCAATTTCATAAAAACATTAACTGTTCTTAAAAAAGTGTTCCATATTTATGAAAATGTTAAATTTTATTAAAAATAATAACATTTCCATGTTTACCTTATTAGTGATGTTTATTAAAATTGGATATAAAAATGGTGCCTAATAGATTATGAAGTAGGTTGTGCCTTTTTTTCCGCCCGGTGCAACGCACGGGCATTTGTACTAGTAATTACAATAGGCAACAGAGAGTTTGCAAGGCCATCTCGGTGAGACCGAGATCCGTATCGGTGTGACCGAATTGTCTAGAATTCTGGCGGTGGCTATCTCAAAAGAACTCGGTGGCGCCAGATAGATCAAATCGGTGGGGCCGAGTTTGACTGGGTTTTGGACAAATGTGGAAATGAGAAAGTGGTTGAGGGTTTTGGAGCAATATCACTAAGCACATTGAGCAAGTAGACCAGTAAGCATATCTCATCTCCTATGGACTCAATGTGATATTGGATCACTAAAATGGAAATGAGGAGTCTTGATCTTTTGCCAATATGTGTCCTTAGCATTTTGAAAGGGTTCCACATCCTCTTGTCCTTGCCATGCCATTGTTGAATTGATCTGAAATACACTAGGTAAAGGTATTAGTCCAACAAGAGATATGTTGACATTAATTACCAAAATCACCCAGGGAGCACTTATGCTTTCAATCTCCCCCTTTTTGGTAATTGATGACAACATACATCAAAGCTTTTAGATAAATATATGAAGAGTAACAAGTAAAGCCTTGGAAAGACATGTAACATGCATAAGCTCCCCCTACATGTATGTAATCATGTAAAGATGGAATATAAGAACATGTGAATGCATAAGCTTGTCAGAGCAAGCAATGAGTTACATGTATCTTGGCTATATGCATCAGTGCAAATGATGTAGATAAAAGGAAGTGTACCTTCAGGTTCATGAATTCTTCTCGCAAATAGTATGTACATCAGCAAGAGATCATCATGCACATGAGTGTGATGCATATACTTACCTTGTGATCTTGAGCTAGCTTTGGAAGAGGTGAACTTGAGAAAACAGGGTTAGATAACACAAGAACACTCTAAATAAAGCAAGTTCAGAAAATGACAAGAGTACCAAGACTGGGATGACATGTAATGGGTGAGTACTTAGTACTTCATTTGGAAATAGACATGTCCCCAAAGATTAAAGATATGCAATGAATTCCAAAAGATTTTCTTCCCTAGAAATGGACTCTTTCTACCCTTCAATCTGATATTGGGTAATGGGAGAAGGTAGGGTAGGAGAAAATCAGAGCATGAAATGGTGCAGTCAACCATATATTGACCTGTCTTTCCCCTCTTAGAGACATGTGACTTCTCTCCTCTTTTGTTTCACTAGCATATGGAAGAGCTTAGGTGTGCTCAGGTGATAAGCTTTGATGTGCTCTCTCTCTCTCCCCCTTTGACATCAATTTCCAAGAAGGGTACTTTTGGAGCATGAGTCAAATAGGTTTGGTCCTTGAGACACACTACAAAGCAGCATGTAGTTTAAGATGCGGGTAGAGGATAAGAATCATCGAGTGGAGCTGAAGAAGAAATGAAATATGCAATGGCAGAAAGTTTTCTCAGCAGTGAAATCGGTAACGCCAATCCTTTTTCACGGTGACACCGAGTTGGCAGTGTCATGGATGATGCATATCGATCAGTCCGGGTTAGTCCATGTTGGTTGCACTGATGAACTGTCTACAAGATATTCTTGTAGTTCAGCCTAGCCGATAGGCTTGGATCGGTGACTCCGAGTTCAACGCAGAGTAAAGATTTTGTCAACTCAGCTCACTAGGCAAATTAAATCTCACAAGGATTTGCAATGAATTAACTGAAATATTTGCAAGGAATTTGATACAGAAAATATAGAGAAAAACATACATAGGAGAAGAGATCTAGATGAATTTTTTTTGATAAGGGGAAATAAGATAACAAGAAATGTATGCAAGAACTCAAAGGTAAAATAGCAAGAAACACTAGAGAACTTCATCTAGAAGGGGTCGGCGACAAAGTCACCTATATTAGAGTATATTGACTGAGGAGTCAAGTGATAACACTTGATTGTAGGTCATACTCATCGTTTAAGCTCAAATTGGGATTACCATTTTTTCGTTGAAGCATTTTGATGTATTCACATCTCGTTGAGTTTCTTTGACCCATGACTTGGAGTAAAGCTTCTCTAAGATGGAATAACATACCTTGGGTGGTGTTGATTTTGATCAGGTAGGCGAACTTGTCTTGGGTGCTCAAGGTTGATGTAGTCGATCAAGAATTGGGAGCACCACTTGTACTTTGAGTTCATCTTCCTATATGGGTTAGTCTTGCAAGGAAGAGAACTTGTGTATCCAAGATGACAATCATGAGACTTGGTACCAAATGAAAGTTGATACATAGAAATCGCCAAAGGATATGTTGAGTGGGTTCATGCTTCCTTGTATTCAACAACCATATTGTAGGAACTTTGTGATGTAGAGATTGCTCAAAATGTGAGTGGCTTGCATTCTCATAGATTTGGGCTCATCCAATGTAACATCCCAAAATTCTAAATTTTGGAATGTTATAATAAACAGATAGATTTGATTGATTGTGTGATTGATTGACTGAAAGTGAGTGAATTTGAAACTTTTTGAAAGTTAAATGAGAGGGAATAAAAGGACTTCCCCAAACTTTCATCTTTGCTTTCTGATCTCCATGAATTAAAATACTTTTCAAATACAAAACCCTTGAGCGAAGATGATATGACTTCTTCCATTTAATTAAATGAAAGGGTATTTGAAAATATTTGAATTTCATTTGGAAATATTTCAATTCATAAACTTCATGCAACTAAATGATTTTCATGAGAGAAGATAAAATGACTTCTTCAAAACATATGAAATATGAGTTGGGAGTTTCAAATAATTAAATTCAAAGTTCTTTTGAATTTATTTTCAATTTGGAGTTATTTGAGTTTTATTCAAATTAATTTTCTCCAAAATAAAAATATATGGAAAATAGGGTAACATGATTCCCTACAATAGAAAATTGGAGAAAAATTAATTTGAAATCATTTTGGTATTTTTAAAATGATCTTTATTGGATTTTAATAGGGCAGTAGCACTGTTTGAATTATTTGTATTTGTGTGGATTTTATTTAATGCTAGAAAAATGTTCATCTTGTAGAAAATGTTTTTCTAAAAAGTTTGATATATTATATGCCTATAGTTTGTTTTTATTTCATATCGTTTTATTATTTCTTTTTGTCTGCTAAACGTTTAAAAAAAATGGAAACCCTCCCCTCCGACTGGGTCGGCCCAGCTCCCAGGCCAGGCCGCGGCCCAGCCCACCTCCTCGTCGTCCCCAAGCTCGGGAAGGACTCCCGAGCCAGCACGCCGCCGCGCCGTGACCTCCACGGGAACCGCCGCCGCCTTACCCCTCCTCCACGCCACCCCCTCGCCCCCTCTATTTAAGCCGCCGCCCCCCTCTCTCATCTCTTCTCGCCGCCGCCTCGAGCCGCATCGCTACGCCGCCGCCGCTGCCAACCACCGCCGCCGCTGCCGCGCCTCGCCTAGCCCCGCATAGCTGCTGCCTCCGCCGCCCCGCGCTGCTCCCCGCCGACGCCGCACCGCTCGCCGGAGGCCGCGCCCCGCCGGAGCCGATCCAAACCGCCGCCGCCGCCCGGACTCGCCGACTCGCCGACGCCCGATCCCGATCCAACCGTCGGTTTTCTTCCGGTCCGATAAAACCGCCCCGGTCCGAACCGGTTTTATTTTAAAGGTTCGGTTTTGGTTAAAAACCCGTTTTTTTATATTTAGTTTAGTTATGTAATGAATGTTTTCTGTTTAAGTAGTTCTAGTGAACAGATTCGTTAGCTAGCGTTCGGCAGCGAACGTTCTTTCTGTAGAGCTTTTCTTTTTCTTTTATTTTTTTCAGCTAGGGACCCGTCTGTGAATAATTTATTTACAGATTAGCCCCTGATCTTCAAACGTCTACAACTTTTTACTCGTTTATCCAAATCCAACGAAACCAACGCCCACTTCTTCGTTATGATCCCCTCTATCCAGTAAAACAACTTAAACATGTTTATGAAAGTTTTAAAATTTGAATTCAAACAGATTTGTATTCAAACTTCATTTGATCGTAACTTTAGTTTCGTAGCTCCGTTTGAGTTGATTCTTTTTGCTAATCGAAGCTCTTGACCTAAAATTTCTGATAAGGCCAAATTCACATAATTTTGGTACTGTTAGAAATTGTTTTATGTTGCAAGAGTTATTTGCTTGGTTTTGAAGTTTTCCGAATTGTTTTCCTCGTTCTTTCTGATCTTTTGAGTGATTGCTTATGTGTGGTTACCATTGCTTGCTTAGGATAGATTGACCGGAGTGTGACGAGTAGATCTATCCAGAGTATTGAGTGTGAATCATCTTCATCAACATTGCAGGCAAGTAACACTTTGATCATACCTCTTTTACTACCCAGTTTTATTGCATTAGATCAATCCTCAAACATTGCATGGTTAGGATCTAATTAAACTGTGGGAATTGGGAAGTAGTTGAGGTAGTACCTATTACCTGTTTTATTATCAAACCCTTGGGAGTTACTTCTACGTTTGCCTATATTGCTATGCTATGCTTGTAGACGTGGATTGGGTTTGAGAGATATTCACTACAGATGTGAGATTGTTAATTAATGGTTTACTTAAGGTGGCAACTAAAACTCACATCTGGGTGGATTGAGGTACCTGGGTATTCCAGGATTGCCTGTTTTTCTTTTGGACCGCCACCCAGGTTCAAAGGGATCATGAGATTTTTCATGCTAGAAACTTCCGTGTGCAGCCGCAAGCTATTATGGGCTCTAGCATAGTTGATTAAGTTGTGTGAACTCTTACAGTGGTAGACTAGCAGATGTAGGGGATGTAGGTGGTACGGTCTATCACATCGTAAGGTGCAAACGCTTCTGAAAGACTATGTCTCGGTCATCCGTTTCTCAAACATCATGTAGTGCGAGAATCCAGCGGAGGCGATCGAGTCTTGTGGGAAAAGTGCACAAACCTTCGCAAAAACATTATAACCATAGAGCTTTTCCACCAGCCATATATGCATGTAGTGATAGCCTTTGTTCATCATTTCTCTATGGTGTGAATTTGCCAGCATATTCCATGTGCTGACCCGTTTTCGGGCTGCAACGTGTCATGTTGCAGGATTCTTACGACGAGTAAGTGATACGTTAGGGTTACGATTTCTACACTCAACTTTGCCATTGGTGTTGATGGGAATCCACAACCTTGTTACTTCCGCTTTTTGGATTGAGGTAATAGTATTTACGTTACTTTATACATGTGATTTACCTCTGTTATAAATCCTCGAGTACTGTGTGTGTCAGCATACCGATCCAGGGATGACACTTAAGCACAGAGACTTGATCCATTCGGGTCGGGTCGCTATATCCAAGTACCTACAAGGGTTAGATAACATGCAAGGGTACAAGTGTAGATCCAAGACATATGATCATCATCATAAGAGAAAATCAAGGATTAGTCAAAAAAGTCTCATGCCTTGCATGTATCCAATTGGAGTTTCTACTCCAAGTTTGAGGCACCAATGATATTCAATTCACCTCTCAAACAAAAAAATACTTTCTCATCAAGCAGTTTGGTGAATATATCTGCCAATTTCTTATCGGTACAAACATGCTTAAGATTGATGTGATCTCGAATGAAACGATGACGAACTTCAGTATGGTTAGTTCGAGAGTGTTGCATGGGATTGTGACCAATCTTAATAGAACTGTCATTATCACAAAGCAATGGAACATGTTTCACATGTATCCCATAATCCTTAAGGGTTTGGGTCATCCAAAGTAATTGAGCACAACATGATCCGACGGCAATGTATTCCGCTTCGGGGGTGGATAAGGATATCGAGTTTTGTTTCTTGGAGGACCAAGACACAAGAGATCTACCAAG
Source organism: Aegilops tauschii subsp. strangulata (assembly GCF_002575655.3). Classification (NCBI taxonomy): domain Eukaryota; kingdom Viridiplantae; phylum Streptophyta; class Magnoliopsida; order Poales; family Poaceae; genus Aegilops; species Aegilops tauschii. The sequence continues at coordinate 177,280,877 of NC_053039.3, forward strand.
AAATGGACAAGTACCCGAGGTGGACTTTCTATGAACCTTGTCACCGACGTAGTCCGAATCGGAGTAGCCGACAAGATCAAAGGAGGACCTCTTAGGATACCAAATGCCAAAATTTGGTGTATGAATTAAGTATCTCACTATCCTTTTCACAGCCTTAAGATGACATTCTTTGGGGGCCGCTTGATATCGAGCACACATGCACACACTTAGCATAATATCGGGACATGAGGCACATAGATATAACAATGAACCAATCATAGAGCGGTAAACCTTTTGGTTAACCGGTTTGCCATCCTCACTCAAGTCAAGATTTCCACTAGTAGGCATGGGTGTTTTCATACCTTTGCTTTCTTGCATGTTGAACTTCTTGAAAAGGTCCTTGGTATACTTTGTTTGAGAAACAAAGGTGCCTTCCTTAGTTTGCTTAATTTGCAATCCAAGAAAGAATTTGAGTTCACTCATCATAGACATCTCAACCTTCTCCGACATTAGCCTTCCAAACTTTTCACTAAAATTAGGGTTAGTCGAACCAAATATGATATCATCCACATAAATTTGGCACACAAATAGTTCACCATTAACCCTTTTAGTAAAAAGTGTAGAATCAATCTTCCCAATTTCAAAGCCTTTTTCAATAAGAAACTTGGTCAAGCATTTATATCATGCTTGATAACCCACAAGTATAGGGGATCGCAACAGTTTTTGAGGGTAGAGTATTCAACCTAAATTTATTGATTCGACACAAGGGGAGCCAATGAAAATTCTCAAGTATTAGCAGCTGATTGTCAATTCAACCACACCTAAAAGACTTAATATCTGCAGCAAAGTATTTAGTAGCAAAGTAGTATGGAAGTGACGGCAACAGTGACAAAAGTAACAGTAGTAGTTTTGTAGCAATTGTAACAGTGGCAATGGAAAAGTAACATAGCAAAGATCAATATGTGAAAAGCTCGTAGGCAATGGATAATTGATGGATAATTATGTTGGATGGCATTTATCCTGCAACAGTTATAACCTAGGGTGACACAGAACTAGCTCCAATTCATCAATATAATGTAGGCATGTATTATGTATATAGTCATACGTGCTTACGGAAAAGAACTTGCATGACATCTTTTGTCCTACCCTCCCGTGGTAGCGGGGTCCTAATGGAAACTAAGGGATATTAAGGCCTCCTTTTAATAGAGAACCGGACCAAAGCATTAGCACTTCGTGAATACATGAACTCCTCAAACTACGGTAATCACCGGAAAGAATCCCAATTATTCTCACCTTGGGGTATGCGGATCATAACTCATAACAGGTGTCTACAACTTGCAAGATAGGATCAAGAACAAAAATATATTCATGAAAACATAATAGGTTCAGATCTGAAATCATGGCACTTGGGCCCTAGTGACAAGCATTAAGCATAGCAAAGTCATAGCAACATTAATCTCAGAACATAGTGGATACTAGGGATAAAACCCTAACAAAACTAACACGATTACATGATAAATCTCATCAAACCCATCACCGTCCAGCAAGCCTATGATGGAATTACTCACGCACGCCGGTGAGCATTATGAAATTGGTGATGGAGGAAGGTTGGAGATGATGATGGCGACGGATTCCCCTCTCTGGAGCCCCGAATGGACTCCAGATCTGCCCTCCCGATGAAGGATAGGAGGTGGCGGCCGCTCCGTATCATAAAACGTGATCATTCCATCTCTCTGATTTTTTTCTCCCCGAACGTCAATATATGCAGTTGGAGTTGAGGTCGGTGGAGGTCTAGGGGACCCACAAGGCAGGGGGCGCCCTAGGGGGGCGCGCCCTCCACCCTTGTGGACAGCAGGTGGGTCACCCTCTGTAGATTCTTATTTTTATTTATTCCAAAAATATTCTCCATGGATTTTCGGGTCATTCCGAGAACTTCTATTTCTGCACAAAAATAACACCATGCGAATTCTGCTGAAAACATCGTCATCCGGGTTAGTTCCATTCAAATCATGCAAATTAGAGTCCAAAACAAGGGCAAAAGAGTTTGGAAAAGTAGATATGATGGAAACGTATCAACTCCCCCAAGCTTAACCCATTGCTTGTCCTTAAGCAATTCAGTTGACAAACTGAAAGTGATAAAGAAAAACTTTTACAAACTCTATTTGATTTTGTTGTTGTAAATATGTAAAGCCAGCATTCAGGTTTTCAGCAAAGGTTATGAACTAACCATATTCACAATAACATTTAGGTCTCACATTTACTCATATCAATGGCATAATCAACTAGCGAGTAATAATAATAAATCTCGAATGAAAACACTTTTTCAAAACAATCATGATATGATATAACATAATGGTATTATCGCTAGCCCTTTCTGAGACCGCAAAACATAAATGCAGAGCACCCCTGAAGATCAAGGACTAACTAGACATTATAGTTCTTGGTAAAAGAGATCCAGTCACGGTCATACTCAATATCAATTAATAACAATGCATACAAATGACAATGGTGCTCCCTAACTGGTGCTTTTTATAAGAGGATGATGACTCAACGTAAAAGTAAATAGATAGGCCCTTCACAGAGGGAAGTAGGGATTTGCAGAGGTGCCAGAGCTTGAGCTTTTAAAACAGAGGTAAATAATATTTTGAGCGGTATTCTTTCATTGTCAACATAACAACCAAGAGATCTCGGTATCTTCCATACTAGATACATTATAGGCGGTTCCCAAACAGAACGGTAAGGTTTGTACTCCGCCTGCACCAACAAGCACATTCCACGGCTGGTCCGAAACAACGGGTACTGTCCAACTAACAATAGTCCTGGGGGAGTTTTGTTTGAAGTTATATTTTGATTTGATTTGAGCATGGAACTGGGCATCCCAATTACCAGCCATTTTCTCGTGAATGACGAGCGGAGTCCACTCATCGTGAGAATAACCCACCTAGCATGGAAAATATTGATTGCGCCCAGTCGCTACATTAGCGATTCGGGCATACAAACAGATTATCATTTCAAGATTTAGAGTTTGGCACATGCAAATTTACTTGGAACGGTAGGTAAATACCACATATAGGTAGGTATGGTGGACTCATATGGAACAACTTCGGGTTTATGGAAGTGGATGCACAAGCAGTATTCCTGCTTAGTAAAAGTGAAGCCTAGCAAGCGATTGAGGAGCGAGCAACTAGAGAACGACAACAGTCATAAACATTCATTGAGATTAACCAACAATGAGTGCAAGCATGAGTAGGATAAAAATCACCATGAACATAAGTATCGTAGAGGCTATGTTGATTTTATTTCAACTACATGCGTGAACATGTGCCAAGTCAAGCCACTCAAATCATTCAAAGGAGGATACCATCCTATCATACTACATCACGACCATTTTAAAAGCATGTTGGCACGCGAGGTAAACCATTATAAACTCCTAGCTAATTAAGCTTGCCATGAGTAACTATAATCTCTAATTGTCATTGCAAACATGTTTCATTCATAATGGGCTGAATCAAGAACGATCAACTAATCATATTTACAAAAACAAGATAGGTGGAGTTCATACCAGCTTTTCCTCATCTCAATCATTTCATCACATATCGTCATTATTGCCTTTCACTTGCACGACCAAACGGTGTGGATTATAATAATAGTGCCCGTGCATTGGACTAAGCTGGAATCTGCAGACATTTATTCAAAGGAGAGGACAAGTGTTGTAGGGTGAAACCCTTAGATGGATCTTTTCACACATGGAGGGGGAAAAGGAGGAACACCAAGAAATCACAAAGAGGAAATCACTCCAACAATACCCAATGACACATCCTCTAGAATAGCAACACAAGAACCACAAGTCACAAACACAATCAAAGGAAGGATACAACGGAAAATTTCTTCCCACTCCTAGGAGATGAGGTCTTGAAGATAGTCTTCTCCTTGTGGAGATCTTGAAATCCACAAGGATTCTTCCCTAAGGGGTCTTGATCCACAAGAGGGAAGGTAGTAGGAGAAAAGCTCACAAATATCTCATCTAATACTCTGCTATCCCTAAACATGACCCTAGGAACGGTTTATATAGGCTTGGGGTCGAAAAGGATGAAGAGGAGCTCAAACAGGAGATCTCGGTCGTCCATCCTGGAGAGCCCGTGCGCACGGAGTTAGTTGGGCCCGTGCGCACGGGGGCCCCGTGGGCACGTTACACACCCGTGCGCACGGGGTGCCCCAGCGCCAACTCTCTGGATAGTCCGTGGGCACGGGGTGTCGGGGGCCCGTGCGCACGTGGTCACCTGGGACTTCCAGTGTTGTTGTTGTGCTCCATCTTGCTCTGCGTGGCCTTGGGATGATCCTCCTTCTCCTTGGTGATGCTCCTGAGCTTCTTGGTGGTGTTCCTCTTTGTACCTAATGAGTCATAGCATTTTTTCGTGAGGTAGCAACCAAGTTCCATTTGTATCCATATGCAAGTTCAGTAGGAAGGAGTTCACCTCGTTTCCCAATGCACGTGCTCTAGCTCTTGTCATAGGTCCACGTGGGGCTTGATGTGTTGGTGTAGAGTCCATGGGGATGATGGAAGGATGCTCCGCATCAACAAGGTAATATGGGCTCTTTGTTAGATCAACAATAATGCATATGAGAGTCACTCAACATTTTCATCGTGGTCTTCTCCTCTCGACCCCAAAAGAAAAGAAAAGAATTTCAAAGAAACCCACTGAAATGTTTTTGGAGTTTTTGTTTTTCTGAGGAAAGTAAAACAAGAACGAGAAAAACTATTTACATGGGAAAGCTCCCAACAAGCAAAATAAAAATGAGAAGTCTTTTTGGGTTTTGTTTTAATACTACTACTAAATAAACATGGAAACGAAACTAAAAAGAAGCTACAACTAATTTTTTTGGTTTTGCTCAAAGTTTTTCAAAGACACAAGAAGAAAGCGGAAAAAAGAAATTAAACTAACATGGATAATACAATGGAAAAGTATGAACACCGACGACTGGAATGAGTGTGTGAATGTGGATGTAATGTTAGTGTGAAATACGTACTCCCCCAAGCTTAGGCTTTTGGCCTAAGTTGGTCTGCGCCCATGGATTAAAGTAGCCCTCTCTGGTGTACTGAGGAGGATCCAGGGGGTTCCACTGGTTAGCGAGCTCCTGTGGCTCCCACTGATAAATGGGCTCCTGATACGGATCAGGTGATGATTCCGTCTCGTGAACTGGGGATCGCGTCCGCTTCGACTATACATAGATGTCCTTGGGTATGATGAGGTACGTGTCTTAATGAATATTAAACAAAGAAGGTACATGCAAAGTAATAATCTGACAAGTTTTCTGGCTGAAAACCAGGTTATAGATGAGTCTCTTGTCTTTATCATCGCTATTAAAATCATGTAAGACCATACTATTATAGTCTAGGTAAATAGTGGGTAGTATCATCTCCTCTTCCTCATCGTGCCTAGATACCCCCAAAGATAGGACCCCTCGAACGGTTTGAACTCAACCATCGAGCAACCATAGCGCCCAAACTAAAAGTTCTATCACGAAGTAAAGCATGGCGCAAAATAGCAAGGTCGGGAGCACTAAGGCTTCCACTCTCCCCGCGACCAGTTAAACATCTCCCAGCAAATAATGAGTAGTAGCGCAAAATAGGAAAATGTAAACTAGCCACTCTTGCTTCTGACACCCTTCTTCTTTCCCCTACGGTAACTTCATCAATAAAATCTTCCACATCTCTAGGACGTGGCTCGTCGATGCTGCCCTCATAAGATAATTTGCAAACCTTACAAAAGTCATAAAGCGTCATCTCCTTATGCACATCATATAAATAAAACTCTATCGTGGGTGGTGATTTCCTAGCATGAAAGTGAAAATTCTGCACGAAGGTATTAGTGAGTAGGAGGTATTGTTCACACTTATCGTGGAGGAAGTCGATGATGCCTGCATTCCCAGCCAAATAACAGAAATCCTCATAAATTCTGGCCGCCTCCAAGGATGCATCACTTGGCCATTCACACGGCCGAACCTCCGTGGTGCGAGGAAGGTTGTACTTGGGCTTCTTCTTTTCTTCACTTTCCTTTTCTTTAGAACCCCGACTTGAAGAGCCTCTTAACAATCTCCTCATCATTTTATTTCTCTGAAAATTTCTGAAATTTTTAGTGACTCAATATAAAAGTGAACCAAACTCAACAAGATTGATAGCAACTACTCCTACAAGTGCCTTGAGGCTATATCATGCATCAAAACTACTTTGGACCATATAAATTTGGCATGCAAGCTCGATAACAAGGTCAGCACAGCAGGAAAAATTTGAATATATAAAGCACTATGACAAAAACTAATTGGACCATTGGAGGAGTCACATACCGAAGAACAATCCCCCAAAACAGTTTCGTAAATGGAGTGTCGGGGTACAAAAGTAGGGGCACTTCTTTTTACCCCTTTACTTGTGCACGGGCAGTCGGAGCTGTGCCCACGGCCACACTAAGCAGGGCAGAGGAGGGAAGCCGAAGGCACAAGGCGACCAGAGGCAACGCCAAGACCAGAGAACACAAAAGAGCAAGAGGGCGAGGTGGACTCCCCCGGGAAGACCCTTGCCGGGGCAGCCTCCGCGGCCCCGGCAAGAGCCTTGCCGGGGAAACTTGCCCGATGCCAGCAGAGCAGGCCACCCTTGAGCCCGCGGGTTCCAACACCACCACCCAACTATCCACATTGGAACCAAGGCTCGGGAGGCGCCTCTGTGGTAGCATGCAGATCTTCGTCAAGATCATAAACATATGAGATCAGATGAGGACTAGAAGACGACGATCCTCGGCGGGATCCTAGCCGAGGAAATCCACGAGACCCCCGACAAGATGCTTGCCGGGGAAGACCACAAAGCCGCGGCAAGACCCTTGCCGGGGCCCCGGCAACGCCCTTGCCGGAGACACTTACAGGGTGGCAGTAGGGCCCGCGTCTGCCATGACTCCACCGCCATCCCCATGCAGCTGCCAGCTCAACCAGCTGAGCAGGCACCTGCATGGCGACGAGCGGCCTCCACGATCAACTCAGCAAGCACCTGCGTGGTGGCATCCAGGCCTTCGTGAAGGCTCCACCACCAGGCGAGGCGGCGACAGCTGGGACGTGCTTCCTTGCCGTCCCCGATAAAGTGAGAGGGGCACGTCGGCAGCGCATTAAATGCGTTTGTCCGACGGTGCCAGAGGATAGACTCATCCACTGTACACCTTTCCACCTCTTGTGTGCCACTATGGCATCACCTTTTGCCTATAAGAGGAGGCCCGAGGCGACCAGGAGGGGGATTCAGATCTTTTGGGCAAGTTGCACCCCGTAGCTAGCTCAAGAACACAAGAACACTCAAATACATCCACCAAAGCAGGACTAGGGTATTACGCATCTTCGCAGCCCGAACCTGGGTAAACCATCCGTGTGCTTCCTATTAGACCCGCTCTTTGCACAACCTCGCGCCCGCCAACCGTAGAAGGGATCCCAGTGATTCCATAGGTGTCGTTTCCACCGACATCTTTGGCGCGCCAGGTAGGGGGCGCAGTTGTGGAAATCTGGTCTGATCGGAGCAGCGGCTTCATCATGGCCGTGGTTCCAAGGAAGAAGACGACCAAGCCTGACGGCACCATCTACAGATGCGGTGGACGCCCGTGCAATGACAGAAAAGCTAAGTCGTGTGAAACTTTGAGCAATTTCTTTTTATATATAAGGTTACTGTCCTCGAAGGTCCTGCCCTATGTATGGAAAACCTGCACGCAAAGGGGCCCTTCCGCAATTGGCAACGCCTTTTTTCTGTTTCGAGTCCGCTCAACAGCTCAAGCGGCCGCGTCGAGAACGGCAGGGTAGCCTTCCACAATTGGCAACGCTCTCGACTCTGGCTCGAGTCAAGCTCGACAGTTCGAGCGGCCACGTTGAGAACGGTAAGGTGGTTCGTCCGGAAGCAAGCACACCCGGCAGGACATTGGGGATCCGTCCTCAAGGTGCCGCAGCCTGGGTTTACGCGCCGGCAGCCTACCCGATTGACGTAGGGTGAACATACAAAGGAAGATCGAACAGGAAGATAACATGCATCATATCAAAAGTACTGTAGAGTTATATTACATCAATTGTTGCTGCGGTTCTAACTAAAGATAAAAATTGTCTTGGTCATGAACCTGTAGCGGCAGTGAGAGACGGGGTGCCTAATCCCGGCGCTGGCCCTCTACCCTCTGAATTTCGCCGATACGGCTGATGATGGGCTTGATACGCTCCTTGAGCGCCGCGAGGTACGCATCCTCTGGCAAGCTATCCAGCGCGGCGTCGAAGTCAAGGTCGGGATTCCAGTACGCCATCTTGGTGAGGACCTTGCTCATGGCACCCTGGCAAAGCCGAGAGGCCGCTCGGTTGAAATGGAGCCGCTCCAGGGCACCAACAACCCTCTCGAAGAACAGGGTCAGGCTGCAGTTGGTGCTCAAGTTCGGCTCCGGGGCGTACCTCACATCCGGCATCCCCATGGTGGCCAGCTGCATGGTGGCCCTGTTGGCGATGGCGGCGAGGCATTTGAGTCAGCGGTTTTCGCCCTCCACGTGCTCCTTGTGGGTGGCGGCGTCGTTCCTCCGCAGTTGCTTCTCGGCCTCCAGATCCTTGGTCAGGGTCCCCTCCTGGGCCTTGGCCTCCGACAGCGCTCCCTCAAGGCCCTCCAGTTTCAGCTTGAGGTCTTTGATGGAGTTGGTGGCCTCGGAAAGCGGCCCAGCCTTGCCGAGGACCGCGCCTTGCGCCTCAACCAGGGTGCCGTTGAGCGTGTCTTTCTCCTTGGACAACTTCAGGACCTGGTCCTTCAACCCGTCCCGCTCCACCTCCAGATCCTTCGCCTTGCTGGCATGAACCATAGCCTGGGCATTGAGTGCCTCCTTGTGCCTCTGCTCCAGCTCCTGGGTCCGCTGCACGACGAGCTTCTCCACCTCCTCATCCTTGTCGCAGAGCGTTGCGGCGAGCCTCTCCTCGCGCGCGGCAAGGTCCTCCTCCTGGGAGTTTAGCGCGGCCTACTGCTGCTGCCGAGCAGCCTCGGCCTGGGCGGCCTCCTGCTTCGCCAGTTCCTGGGCCTTCTCGATGTCGGCTTGGTTCATGACGAGTGCCAGGTTGCGCTCAGCCAGCGCATCCTGGGCGGCCTTCAAGTCCTTGTGGGCCTGGCGGAACCAAGCTTGCGCCTCGGCGACGCGCTCCTCAAGGTCCGCCTCCGCCTTGTCCACCACCGCCATCCTGGACTTGGCCTTGTCCAGGCGGGCGCGGTGGAGCGCCTGGAGCTTCTGGAAGTTGGTGCTCATGGCCTGGAGGAGCCGCTCTTCTTGGAAACCGCCACCACCGGCGCTTGGCTCATCAACGACCTCGAGCCCGGTGGCGGCAAGCACTTGGTCATCAAACACCGCCCCCTCGACGGGCGCCCCGGTGCTCGCCGTCCCTGGGAGGTGGACGAACAGGTCGTCGCTCACCCTCAGGTACCTGCCCGAGCCAGAGGCAGTGGAGGAGGAAGGTTGGTCGTCAACCACCTCCTCCTCGGTAGCGGCCTTGCCGGCCTCCCTGGTAGGCCCCTTTGCCGGGCTCCTCGGCGGCAGCCTTGCCAGGCTCACCGGCAGACTCCTTGATGGTGTCCTCAGCAGCACCCTTGGCGGCCTCCTCGGCGGTGATCTTCTCGGCGGTGATCTTCTCGGCCTCCACCGCGGCGTCCTTGGCGACATCCTTGATGACGGTGTCCACGTCCTCCCGGTCCGCCGAGGGAGGATCTGGATATCGAGAAGGGGATGAGGCGTAGCCAAGACCAAGATTCAAGAAGAGAAGAAGGACAGGGACGGAAGGGAAGTGACTTACCCGTGCCGGGCTGGGAAGAAGTGGCCCCCTCCCCGCCAACACCTGGCGTCGAGGCGTAGCCACCAGCGCCCAAGTTTGCCCCCTCCTCCGGGTGCATGGGCTCGGTGCTTGGCACCCTTGCCGAGGACGCCCCTTGGGGCGACGTGGTCGACGGGGGGGGGGGGGGGGGGGCGTGTTGGGGGTAGCCCTCAGTGGCTCCTCCTGCAATCACGGCAAGGTTAGCGCCAAGAGATCGTATCCCTAACACACGTTGACGAGGGGCGAGTGATGAGCTTATGCTGGGGGCTGTGCCGGGGGCTGCTGTCCGGACTGCTCAACACCACCAGTGGTGTCCCGGAAGTGCCTGCCGAGGGCTGGCCGCCCGCCGAGGACATGGCCCTCTTCACCCTCTGGGTCAGCGTCTCGGCGTCCCTGCGAAGATAAAAACAAGTCAAGATAAGCGGCACAGTCTGAGGAGACAGGGATGACAAAAAAGGGGAACAAGAAGCTTACTCATCCTCCACCTCCTCCTCTGCTGCCTTCCTCTTCCTCCTTGGGCTGAGGGATGCGAAGCCGAAGACGACCTCCGCGTCGACGTCTGCCAGAGGAGGGGAAGAAGGTGGAGTCTGAACAAGCTTGGATGAAGAAGACGCAGTTGCTTTCTTCTTCGCCACCGCGGCCTTCAGCAACTTCCTCGCTGCCGCGGCCCTTGTCTGGTGCACGGATGCCTCCTGGGCCTGCCGCGGTTGCACGGCCCTGCCGGGCCGAACCGGCTCGCCGGAGCTGGCCCGCCGTAGGACTCGCCCTCTCCCCGTGGCTGGAGAGTCGGCAGCCTTGACCTCCTCCTCCGACGACTCGTCGACCACATCCTCAATGAGAGGGGCCCCGATGTCGGCACTGCTGGCCTCTCCAGCGGACTCCGCCCACTGAGCGAGCTCCCTCTCCTCTTCGGCTGCCGCGGCCTTGTCCTCCACGCCGCCAGCGCTGCCGGCCTCCTTGGCGAGGTTTGCCTCTGCCACCCTGGCGGCGATGTAGTCCAGCTCTACCTGGGTGGTGTCCTGGACGAGCAGCAGCTCATCGCGGACGTACTTCTCCTCCAAGGTGTCGAAGAACTCCTGCACTTGATCCTCCGGCAGCTCGGCCCAATTTGGGACGAGGCCGTGCGTGTTGAACTCCGGCATCATGGCAATGATGTTGTTTTGGCGTGAGTTATTGCTCAGCGGGACCACCCCCACCGGCAACCCAAACAAGAGCCCCTTGGTGACCTTGCCGGTTTTGGTGGCCTTGCCGGACCGCTCAACCTTGCCGTCGCGGTTCACGTCAAGTTGGAAGAGCTGCTGGTAGAAGTGGGCGTGCCCCATCAGCGTGAGGTTATGGTCCAAGCCGGGGCGAAGCCTCATGATGTCGGCCGCGTTCATGAAGAGCCAGGCCGGCCTCCCCTTGTTATGCAGCGGAGTGATTCAGCGACCGATGAAATCCGCCCCGATCATCTCAAGGGTGAGCCCGGCCTCGGTGAGGCGAAGAATCCTGGTGGTGGCGACCGTGAGCTTTGCGTCGTCGGCGTCAACATTGCTCCAGTCGTTTCTGCGAACCGGCGGCGCCTAGCAAACCTGGAAGACTTCATGTGGATCCTCCTCCTCAGTCCAGCACCACCGGCCCCATCACTCCTCCGACCTCTCCTTCTGGGCACCCTCCGGGTATGTCCCCTTCGACCTTGGGATCCAGGCGACACAACCGGAAATGGCGCCCCCCTTTTGGATCCGAGGGAAGAAGTAGTGGCGGAAGAGCGACATGTTGGGATGCACCCCGGCGAAGGCCTCGCAGAGATGCGCAAAAAGAGCCATGCACGCCACGACATTTGGGGTAAAATCCAGAAGATGAAAGCCGTAGGTGTGCATGATATCATTGAAGAAATCAGAGAAGGGGGGCAGAGGCCGCATGAGAAGTAGTCGACGAAGAACGGGTATCGATATGGGCCGGCCTCGGCGAAGGCAGCTGGGATGACGCGCGTGGCCAGGTGCCCCGTCGTCTCCCCCCCTGATACGTCCATTTTGCATCATGCTTTTATATCGATATTTATTGCATTATGGGCTGTTATTATACATTATGTCACAATACTTATGCCTATTCTCTCTTATTTTACAACGTTTACATAAGGAGGGAGAATGCCGGCAGCTGGAATTCTGGGCTGGAAAAGGAGCAAATATTAGAGACCTATTCTACACAACTCCAAAAGTCCTGAAACTCGACGAAAGTTATTTTTGGAAATAATAAAAAATACTGCGCGGAAGAAATACCAGAGGGGGCCCACACCCTGGCCACGAGGGTGGGGGGCGCGCCCTACCCCCTGGGCGCGCCCCCTGCCTCATGGGCCCCCTATTGGCCCTCCGGTGCCCATCTTCTCCTATATGAAGTCTTTCGTCCAAAGAAAAATAATAAGCAAGCTTTCGGGACGAGACTCCACCGCCACGAGGCAGAACCTTGGCAGAACCAATCTAGGGCTCCGGCGGAGCTGTTCTGCTGGGGACACTTCCCTCCGGGAGGGGGAAATCATCGCCATCGTCATCACCAACGCTCCTCTCATCTGGAGAGGGAAATCTCCATCAACATCTTCACCAGCACCATCTCCTCTCAAACCCTAGTTCATCTCTTGTATCCAATTCTTGTCTCTAAGTCTGGGATTGGTACCTGTAGGTTGCTAGTAGTGTTGATTACTCCTTGTAGTTGATGCTAGTTTGTTTATTTGGTGGAAGATCATATGTTCAGATCCTATATGCATATTAATACTCCTTTGATTATGAACATGAATATGCTTTGTGAGTAGTTACGTTTGTTCCCAAGGACATGGGAGAAGTCTTGCTATTAGTAGTCATGTGAATTTGGTATTCGTTCGATATTTTGATGAGATGTATGTTGTCTCTCCTCTAGTGGTGTTATGTGAACGTCGACTACATGACACTTCACCATTATTTGGGCCTAGAGGAAGGCATTGGGAAGTAAAGTAGATGATGGGTTGCTAGAGTGACAGAAGCTTAAACCCTAGTTTATGCGTTGCTTCGTAAGGGGCTGATTTGGATCCATATGTTTCATGCTATGGTTTGGTTTACCTTAATACTTATTTTGTAGTTGTGGATGCTTGCAATAGGGGTTAATCATAAGTGGGATGCTTGTCCAAGTAAGGACAGCACCCAAGCACCGGTCCACCCACATATCAAATTATCAAAGTACCGAACGCGAATCATATGAACGTGATGAAAACTAGCTTGACGATAATTCCCATGTGTCCTCGGGAGCGCTTTTCTCTATATAAGAGTTTGTCCAGGCTTGTCCTTTGCTACAAAAAGGATTGGGCCTCCTTGCTGCACTTTATTTACTTTCATTACTTGTTGCTTGTTACAAATTATCTTATCACAAAACTATCTCTTACCTATAATTTCAATGCTTGCAGAGAATACCTTGCTGAAAACCGCTTATCATTTCCTCCTGCTCCTCGTTGGGTTCGACACTCTTACTTATCGAAAGGACTACGATAGATCCCCTATATTTTTGGGTCATCAAGACTCTTTTCTGGCGCCGTTGCCGGGGAGTGAAGCGCCTTTGGTAGGTGGAATTTGTTAAGGAAAAATTTATATAGTGTGCTGAAATTTACTGTCACTTGTTACTATGGAAAGTAATCCTCTGAGGGGCTTGTTCGGGGTATCTTCACCCCGACCAGTAGAGAAAAGAGTTGCTCCTCAACCTACTGAACCTACTGAAAATGAAAATGTCTACTTTGAAATTCCTTCGGGTATGTTAGAAAAACTGCTAGCTAATCCTTTTGCAGGAGACGGAATAATGCATCCTGATGAGCACCTAATATACGTGGATGAAGTTTGTGGATTATTTAAGCTTGCAGGTATACCCGATGATGTTATTAGGAAGAAGGTCTTCCCTTTATCTTTGAAGGGAGATGCATTGACATGGTATAGGCTATGTGATGATATGTGATCATGGAACTACAAACGATTGAAATTGGAATTTCATCAGAAGTTTTATCCTATGCATCTTGTTCATCGTGATCGCAATTGTATATATAACTTTTGGCCTCACGAAGGAGAAAGCATCGCTCATGCTTGGGGGAGGCTTAAATCAATGTTATATTCATGCCCCAATCATGAGCTCCCAAGAGAAATAATTATTCAAAGTTTTTATGCTCGGCTTTCTGATAACAATCGCACCATGCTCGATACTTCTTGTGCTGGCTCTTTTATGATGAAGACTATTGAATTCAAATGGGATTTATTGGAAAGAATTAAACGCAACTCTGAAGATTGGGATCTCGACGAAGGTAAGGAGTCAGGTATGACACCTAAGTTTGATTGTGTTAAATCTTTTATGGATACTGATGTTTTCCGTAAATTTAGCACTAAATATGGACTTGACTCTGAGATAGTAGCTTCTTTCTGTGAATCTTTTACTGCTCATGTTGATCTCCCTAAGGAGAAGTGGTTTAAGTATCATCCTCCAATAGAAGTAAAAGTAGCTGCACCTATTAAAGTTGAAGAAAAGATTATCACTTATAATGATCCTATTGTTCCTACTTCTGATGTTGAGAAACCACCTTTCCCTGTTAGGATAAAGGATCATGCTAAAGCTTCAACTGTGGTTTGTAAAAGCAATATTAGAACCTATACACCTCCTGAGCAAGTTAAAGTTGAACCTAATATTGCTATTGTTAAAGATCTCTTGTCTGATAATATTGATGGGCATGTTATTCATTTCCATGATGAAACTGCTAGAATTGCTAAACCTTGTGCTAAAGATAAATATAGACCTGTGGTAGGCATGCCTGATATTTTTGTTAAAATAGGAGATCATTGTTATCATGGCTTATGTGATATGGGTGCTAGTGCTAGTGCAATACCTATTGACTTATACAAAGAAATTATGCATGATATTGCACCTACTGAGTTAGAAGATATTGATGTCACAATTAAACTTGCCAATAGAGATACTATTTCACCAATGGGAATTGTTAGAGATGTTGAAGTCTTGTGTGGGAAAACTAAATATCCTGCTGATTTTCTTGTTCTTGGTTCCCCACAAGATAGCTTTTGCCCCATTATATTTGGTAGACCCTTCTTGAACACTGTTAATGCTAAGATAGACTGCGAAAAGGATGTTGTTACTATTGGTTTGGGTGATATGTCTCATGAGTTTAAGTTCTCTAAATTTCGTAGACAACACCGTGAAGAGGAATTGCCTAGTAAAGATGAAATTATTGGTCTTGATTCTGTTGCCGTACCTCCTAATGATCCTTTGGAACAATATTTGCTAGACCATGAAAATGATATGTTTATGAATGAAAGAAGGGAAATAGATGAAGTATTCTTTAAACAGGAACCCATCCTGAAACACAATTTGCCTGTTGAAATCCTAGGGGATCCTCCTCCACCCAAGGGTGATCCCGTGTTTGAGCTTAAACCGTTACTTGATACTCTTAAATATGCTTATCTTGATGAGAAAAAGATATATCCTGTAATTATTAGTGCTAACCTTTCAGAGCATGAAGAAGAGAGATTATTGAAAACTCTGAAGAAGCACCGCGCTGCTATTGGATATACTATTGATGATCTTAAGGGCATTAGTCCCACTCTATGTCAACATAAAATAAATTTGGAGAAAGATGCCAAACCAGTTTGTGATCATCAACGACGGCTGGATCCTAAAAGGAAAGAAGTGGTAAGAAAGGAAATACTAAAGCTCCTTGAGGCAGGTATAATTTATCCCGTTGCTGATAGTCAGTGGGTAAGTCCTGTCCATTGTGTCCCTAAGAAGGGAGGTATTACTGTCGTTCCTAATGATAAAGATGAATTGATTCCGCAAAGAATTATTATAGGTTATAGGATGGTAATTGATTTCCACAAATTAAATAAAGCTACTAAAAAGGATCATTACCCCTTACCTTTTATCGATCAAATGCTAGAAAGATTATCCAAACATACACATTTTTGCTTTCTAGATGGTTATTCTGGTTTCTCTCAAATACCTGTGTCAGCCGATGATCAATCAAAGACCACTTTTACTTGCCCTTTCGGTACTTTTGCTTATAGACGTATGCCTTTTGGTTTATGTAACACACCTGCTACCTTTCAAAGATGCATGATGGCTATATTCTCTGCCTTTTGTGAAAAGATTTGTGAGATTTTCATGGACGATTTCTCCGTCTATGGATCCTCTTTTGATGATTGCTTAAGCAACCTTGATCGAGTTTTGCAGAGATGTGAAGAAACTAACCTTGTCTTGAATTGGGAGAAGTGCCACTTTATGGTTAATGAAGGGGGCATAAAGTTTCTGAAAGAGGTATTGAGGTTGATAAAGCCAAGGTTGATGCTATTGAAAAGATGCCATGTCCCAAGGACATCAAAGGTATAAGAAGTTTCCTTAGTCACGCTGGTTTTTATAGGAGGTTCATTAAGGACTTCTCAAAAATTTCTCGGCCTCTAACTAATCTATTACAAAAGGATATACCATTTGTCTTTGATGATGATTGTGTAGAAGCATTTGAAATACTTAAGAAAGCATTGATCTCTGCACCCATTGTTCAACCACCTGATTGGAATTTACCCTTTGAAATCATGTGTGATGCTAGTGATTATGCTGTAGGTGCTGTTCTAGGGCAAAGAGTTGATAAGAAATTAAATGTTATTCAATATGCTAGTAAAACTCTAGACAATGCCCAGAGAAATTATACTACTACTGAAAAAGAATTCTTAGCAGTTGTATTTCCTTGTGATAAGTTCAGACCCTATATTGTTGATTCTAAAGTAACTATTCACACTGATCATGCTGCTATTAAATATCTTATGGAAAAGAAAGATGCTAAACCTAGACTTATTAGATGGGTTCTCTTTCTACAAGAATTTGATTTGCATATTATTGATAGAAAGGGAGCTGAGAACCCCGTTGCAGATAACTTGTCTAGATTAGAAAATGTTCTTGATGATCCACTACCTATTGATGATAGCTTTCCTGATGAGCAACTGAATGTCATAAATGCTTCTCGTACTACTCCATGGTATGCTGATTATGCTAATTACATCATTGCTAAATTTATACCACCTAGTTTCACATACCAGCAAAAGAAAGAGTTTTTCTATGATTTGAGACTGTACTTTTGGGATGACCCACATCTTCATAAAGGAGTAGATGGTGTTATTAGACGTTGTGTACCTGAGCATGAACAGGAACATATCCTACGCAAGTGTCATTCCGAGGCTTATGGAGGACACCACGCTGGAGATAGAACTACACATAAGGTATTGCAATTCGGTTTTTATTGGCCTACTCTCTTCAAGGATGCCCGTAAGTTTGTTTTGTCTTGTGATGAATGTCAAAGAATTGGTAATATTAGTAGACGTCAAGAAATGCCTATGAATTATTCACTTGTTATTGAACCGTTTGATGTTTGGGGCTTTGATTATATGGGACCTTTTCCCGCCTCTAATGGATACACACATATTTTAGTTGCTGTTGATTATGTTACTAAGTGGGTAGAAGCTATTCCAACTAGTAGTGCTGATCATAACACATCTATTAAAATGCTTAAAGAAGTTATTTTTCCGAGGTTCGGAGTCCCTAGATATTTAATGACTGATGGTGGTTCACATTTTGTTCATGGCGCTTTCCGTAAAATGCTTGCTAAGTATGATGTTAATCATAGAATTGCATCTCCTTATCACCCGCAGTCTAGTGGTCAAGTAGAATTGAGCAACAGAGAGCTCAAATTAATTTTGCAAAAAATTGTTAATAGATCTAGAAAGAATTGGTCCACGAAACTTGATGATGTATTATGGGCCTATAGAACTGCATATAAAAATCCAATGGGTATGTCTCCGTATAAAATGGTTTATGGAAAAGCATGTCACTTACCTCTCGAACTAGAACATAAGGCTTATTGGGCTATTAAAGAGCTCAATTATGATTTCAAACTTGCCGGTGAGAAGAGGTTATTTGACATTAGCTCACTTGATGAATGGAGAACCCAGGCTTATGAGAATGCCAAATTGTTTAAAGAAAAGGTTAAAAGATGGCATGACAAAAGAATACAAAAGCATGCGTTTAATGTAGGTGATTATGTATTGCTATACAACTCTCGTTTAAGATTTTTTGCAGGAAAACTTCTCTCTAAATGGGAAGGCCCTTACGTTATCGAGCAGGTCTATCGTTCTGGTGCCATAAAAATCAACAATTTCGAAGGCACAAATCCAAAGGTGGTGAACGGTCAAAGAATCAAACATTACATCTCAGGTAATCCTATAAATGTTGAAACCAATGTTATTGAAACCGTAACCCCGGAGGAATACATAAGGGACACTTTCCGGAACGTTTCAGACTCCGAAAAGGAATAGGTATGTGGTACAGTAAGTAAACCGACTCCAAAACAGTTCTAATGGCAATTTTCCTTCATTTTGGAATATTTAGAAAAATAGAAAAATAAGAAGCAGTCCGGGAAGGACACGAGGCCCCCACGAGGGTGGAGGGCGCGCCCTACCCTACTGGGCGCGCCCCCTGCCTCGTGGGCACCCCGTGCGCTCTCCGGACTCTGTTTTCTTGCACGATACGTATTTTGGTCGGTAAAAATTTATTATATAATCTCCCGAAAGTTTTGACTCCTGTATCACGCAATTATCCTCTGTTTTCGTTTCGAGCTGTTTTTCTGACAGATCTAGATCATCATGACGTCTCCAAGTGCCCCAAGGACAAGTTCTTCAAGAAGGTCATCGATCCCTACCTCGCGGAGGTGTTGCAACACCCTCAAACCATTGAGATGCATGAGGGGGTGCTGCACATCAGCGATGTTGAGCGACCGAGGAAGACCGGAAGTGTGGAGACAAGGCTCGAGGCAATGGAGCAACAAGTTTTCAAGTGCCAGGTGAGGGAGTCCTGGATTAGGGGGTCCTCGGACTGCCGGACTATATACTTTGGCCGGACTGTTGGACTATGAAGATACAAGATTGAAGACTTCGTCCCGTGTCCGGATGGGACTCTCCTTTGCGTGGAAGGCAAGCTTGGCAATTCGGATATGTAGATCTCCTCCCTTGTAACAGACTCTGTGTAACCCTAGCCCCCTCCGGTGTCTATATAAACTGGAGGGTTTAGTCCATAGGACAAGAACAATCATAATCATAGGCTAGCTTCTAGGGTTTAGCCTCTACGATCTCGTGGTAGATCAACTCTTGTAATACTCATATCATCAACATCAATCAAGCAGGAAGTAGGGTATTACCTCCATGGAGAGGGCCCGAACCTGGGTAAACATTGTGGCCCCCACCTCCTGTTACCATCCGCCTTAGACGCATAGTTCGGGACCCCCTACCCGAGATCCGCCGGTTTTGACACCGGCATTGGTGCTTTCATTGAGAGTTCCACTGTGCCGTCACGATAAAGGCTTGATGGCTCCTTCGATCATCGGCAACGATGCAACCCAGGGCGAGGTTTTCCTCCCCGGATAGCTCTTCGTATTCGGTGGCTTCGTACTGCGGGCCAACTCGCTTGGCCATCTGGAGCGGATCGAGAGCTACGCCCCTGGCCATCAGGCCAGGTTCGAAAGCTTGAACTATACTGCCAACATCCGCGGAGACTTGATCTTCGACGGATTTGAACCCATGTCAGGTGTGCCGCACAGTCACGATGAGCATGACTTAGCTCTGTCATCGGACGGTGTTCGGGAGATCCCACCTGTAGCTACTCCGGCTCTCAATTCGGAGCAGATTGCGCCGTCCGAGGATGGGTGGATGGACCCCGCCACGGAGGCCGCACACTCAGCGGCGATAGAGCCGAATATTGACTTCACCCCCTATGAGACCCGTGTTGCCGGACACTTGGATTCGTCCCCGGCCACAGGCTCCGAACCGCCTGCTTCTGTGCCTATCGAATCTGATTGGGCACCGATCATGGAGTTTTCCTCCGCGGATAAATTTCATCACTCGCCACTGGGCGACGTGCTAAATTCATTAAGGTCTCTCTCCTTGTCTAGAGACCCTTGGCCGAACTATGTCCGGCTTGAGTGGGAAGCGGACGACATAGACATTCGTTCCCCACCCACCACCCACTTGGTAGCCACTGTCGACGACTTAACCGACATGCTCGATTTCGGCTCCGAAGACATCGACGGTATGGACGACGATGCAGGAGACGAACAGGAACCACCGCCCATAGGGCGGTGGACTGCCACCTTATCATATGATATATAGATGGTGGACACCCCCAAGGAAAGCGATGTCAATAAGGCAACGGAGGATAATCCCCCTGAGAAGCAATCTAAGCACCAGCGTCATCGGCGCCGCTCTAAGCCCCGCCATAGCAAAAGCAACAATACCGGCACAAGAGACAATAATGCTCCGGATAGTGCCGAAGACGAAGACAATCCCCTCCAGCCAGGCCTCGAGCGGGAGGATGGGCAAGCTAGCCCTCAGGAACAGGTAGCAGACGGAGAATCAGAGGATGACAATTACATGCCTCTCTCCGAAGACGAGGTGAGCCTCGGCGACGAAGAATTTATCGTGCCTGAGGACCCCATCGATCAGGAGCGCTTCAAGCGCCGGCTTACAGCCACAGCAAAAATCCTGAAGAAAAAGCAACAACAGCTTCCAGCTGATCAAGATCTGCTAGCGGATAGATGGACTGAGGTCCTGGCGGCCGAGGAATACGAACTCGAGCGCCCAACCAAGAGTTACCCAAAGCGCAGCTTGCTACCCCAACTCGAGGAGGAAGCATTAAACCCCACACTACCAGCGTATGATGCGGCTGATCGGCCACCTCATGGCTGAGACAGAACAGCATATCAACCCGAAGTCCAGCCCGCACCCCGTCGCCAGTCAAACAAAAACATCAAGGCCCGGGGCAACATGCAGGACCTGCGACACATATTGGAAAACAAAGCAGGACATACAAGATCGATCTACGGATCACGGGGGCGCGCCCTAACGCGTGACGATGATCGTCACGCCGGATATACTAAAAGCAAATCCGGCCGAGTTGAATACAGCAGACAAGACTCGTATGAACTGCGTCGTGACATTGCCCGACACAGAGGTGCCGCACACCCCCTATGCTTCACTGATGAAGTAGTGGATCACGAATTCCCAGAGGGATTTAAACCCGTGAACATTGAATCATATGATGGTACAACTGACCCCGCGGTATGGATTGAAGATTTCCTCCTCCACATCCACATGGCCCACGGTGATGATCTACATGCCATCAAGTACCTCCCACTAAAACTCAAAGGACCGGCTCCGCATTGGCTGAATAGCTTGCCAGCAAACTCCATTGGCAGTTGGGAGAATCTGGAAGACGCATTCCTTGACAACTTCCAGGGCACTTATGTGCGACCATCGGATGCTGATGACTTGAGTCACATAACCCAGCAGCCAGGGGAATCGGCCAGGAAATTCTGGACCCGGTTCCTAACTAAAAAGAACCAAATTGTCGACTGTCCGGATGTCGAGGCCTTAGCGGCATTCAAGCATAACATCCGTGATGAGTGGCTCGCCCGGCACCTCGGCCAAGAGAAGCCGAAGTCTATGGCAGCCCTCATGACACTCATGACCCGCTTTTGCGCGAGCGAGGATAGCTGGCTGGCTCGCAGCAACAACACATCAAGAAATCCTGGTGATTCAGATGCCAAAGATAGCAATGGCAGACCACGTCGCAACAGACACAAGTGTCGCAACAACGGCGACAACGCCGCAGACACGGCAGTGAATGCCGGATTCAGTGGCTCTAAATCTGGTCAGCGGAAAAAGCCGTTCAAAAGAAGCAATCCGGGCCCGTCCAATTTGGACCGCATACTCGATCGCTCGTGTCAAATTCATGGCACCCCCGATAAGCCAGCCAATCACACCAACAGAGAATGCTGGGTGTTCAAGCAGGCCGGCAAGTTGAATGCCAAAAACAAGGAAAAGGGGCTTCATAGCAACGACGAGGAGGAGATCCAGCCACCGAACACAGGAGGACAGAGGAAGTTTCCTCCACAAGTGAAAACGGTGAACATGATATACGCAACCCATATTCCCAAGCGAGGAGGGAAGCATGCACTAAGGGACGTCTATGCGATGGAGCTAGTCGCCCCAAAGTTCAACCCATGGTCCTCTTGTCCGATCACTTTCGATCGTAGGGACCATCCCACTAGTATCCGTCATGGCGGTTCTGCCACATTGGTCCTTGATCCCATCATTGACGGATTTCACCTCACTCGAGTCCTTATGGACGGTGGCAGCAGCCTGAACCTGCTCTATCAGGATACAGCGCGCAAAATGGGTATAGACCCCTCAAGGATCAAACCCACAAAAACCACCTTCAAAGGTGTCATACCAGGTGTAGAGGCCTGTTGCATGGGCTCAATCACACTGGAAGTGGTCTTCGGATCTCCGGACAACTTTCGAAGTGAGGAATTAATCTTCGATATCGTCCCCTTCTGTAGTGGCTATCACGCACTACTCGGACGAACCGCATTTGCTAGATTCAATGCGGTACCGCATTATGCATACCTCAAGCTCAAAATGCCAGGACCCAGCGGGGTTATAACAGTTAATGGAAACACAGAACGCTCGCTCCGCACAGAGGAGCACACTGCGGCCCTCGCAGCGGAAGTACAAAGCAGCCTTCTGAGGACAACCGCCAATTCGGCGAAGAAGCCACCGGACACCCTCAAGCGAATCCGGAGTACCCTGCAACAGGACCGCCAGGCATGTTCAGAGATCGCCTAGCAATTTGGCCTCCGTCCTAGTCCCAGTCAAGCGGCAAAATTTGTGCCGCATGTACATAATTACGCACTCAAGATACCATGGGCACGGGGGCAGAGGCATGGCCCACAATGCGGCTCAACCGTCTCTGGGCCCGTACATCTTTATAGTTTTCTCTCTTTCAGGACCCCACTCTCTGGAAGCTCTTTCCGACAGCCTGATCATTTGACCAATTACGGGAAGGAAATACCAAGGAAGCAAGACGCTCTGACGTACAAGGGAATCCCCAGGTGGTCTCTGATAACGATCGATATACCTGTTTTACATACCCATACGCAGCTTGCCCTTGGATAGGACATGTCAAATAGTCCTATTTTTTGCTTATTGCACTACTTGTATCCGTAAGCTTTGACGTATTATTTAAATAACAATGCATAGCGTTAGCCTATTATTGCATTTCCTTTTTTCCCTTGTTTGCTTATTTACGAAAAATTACACCCATACATTCTGGTACGACCAGTGCGCCAGGGGCTTCAGTGTACCCCATAACACGACGTGAAAAGTCCGAACACTTTCGATAGTGCGGCACCCCAAACTTATAGCATTATATGCATCAGCTCGGAATCATGTCTTGGGTCAATAGTTGGGTTTGCCCGGCTCCCATGTTTTGGTACCTAACGTTCCGCTATATCAGCTAAGGTAGCACTGGGAAAACTACAGCGATTGTGTCCCAGTTCTTCCGGACAAGCACCTCAATAGAGAAAGCCGAAAACTGACAGTCATGATGCGGCAAGAGCTGGTCGCTATTCGAGAGGTCTCAAGTCCTTAAAGACTTCTTCCACTTCGGGCAAGGAGTCGGCCTTGTCCGATTTAGGCGTATATAGCGCCCCAAATTCGGCCTTCCGAATACTAGGGGCTTCGCCAAAATTTAAAATTGTAGACTTCTATGGATAAGTGAGAGTGATAAAGCTTTATAGTCCGATTGCCTGGTTCATTGTGCTGAACACCTCCTTCGAAGGACCCAAAATTGGGATAAAGAGTGGTCAGGTTTATCCCGAACACCTCAGTACTAGTTACATGGGGGCAGAAGCCGACGACTAGCCAACTCTCAGATTTTACAAACGGCCGCACAGAAGGTAATATTTTAAATTAACAAGCGTTGCATAGTGCAGATGAACTCGTTTCATATTACAGGATCACATGAGTACATTCATTCAAATATTACATCCTTAGCACATTCCTCCGCCACAAGGCGAGCACCCTTCAGGACACTGTCATAATACTTTTCGGGGTGGCGATGCTCCTTGCCCTCCGGCGGCCCTTCCTTCACCAGCTTTTCGGCGTCCAACTTCGCCCAGTGCACTTGCGCTCGGGCAAAGGCCCTGCGCGGACCCTCAATGCAGACGGACCGCTTTATGACTTCAAACCGTGGTCAGGCATTCACAAGCCGCCTTACCAGACCGAAGTAGCTACCAGAGAGGGGCTCGCCAGGCCACATCCGGACTATAAGACCCTTCATGGCCTGTTCGGCCGCCTTATGAAGCTTGACCAGTTGCTTCAACTGGTCGCTAAAGGGCATCGGATGTTCGGTCCTAGTATACTGAGACCAGAACAACTTCTCCGTCGAGCTCCCCTCCTCGGCCCGGTAGAACTCCGCGGCATCCGACACACTGCGGGGTAGATCTGCGAACGCTCCTGGAGAGCTCCGAACTCGGGTAAGTAAAAGGATAGTTTCCTTCACATGCTTGCTTTGCATAATGAATGCCTTACCCGCCGCTATCTTCTTAACCGCCCGAATCTCCTGGAGGGCCTTTTGGGCTTCGGCCTTGGCGTGTTGTGCATTTTTGAGGGCTTTCGCAAGCTCGGAGCCTTGCGTCTTAGAGTCACGCTCCAAGGACTCGTCTTTTTTTACGAAAGCCTGGAGCTCTTGCTGCACCTCGCCGACTCGGGCCTCTTGCTTCTCTCGCTCGATGCGCTCCTTGGTCGCTTTGTCTTCGGCCTCGGACATCGCCTTCTTCAGGGCCGCCACTTCGGTCGTGGCCCCTATCAAAATTCATGACGATCCTATTATTCAACAACCACATTTTTCTTTATCAATATACAGACGGGGTATCACTTACCTTTGTTCTCTTCGAGCTGCCTCTTGGTAAGGCCGAGCTCTTCCTTGGACCGCTCAAGGTCCCGCTTCAGTACGGCGACCTCCACAATATGAGCGGCAGCGACCAGCAATGAAGTCTGCTTATTCACATAGACACATTCTGATTAGACTCCTGCGATTATTATTTGATCCTCTATTCGGCCTTTCTTCGCGAACGCCAAACAGAGCATCAGGGGCTACTGTCTATGCTGTAACATTTTCTTATAATTTGATTACTTACCTCAAAGCCTGTTAGGAGGCTGGCACAGGCTTCAGTCAGTCCGCTCTTGGCGGACTGAACCTTCTTGACCACCGCACTCATAACAGTGCGGTGCTCTTCGTCAATGGAAGCGCCGCGAAGCGCTTCCAGCAAGTTGTCCGATGCCTCTGGATGGACAGAGGCCATCGGCACAGACGGCTTGCCCCCCTTAGCGAGGGGTTGCCTGATAGAATCCGGAACCACTGGAGGTTCTGGCGCAGTATTCGGCCGGGGGCTAGACTTGCTGCCCCCGGCGTTAGGGCCCAGGGGAGTCTTGCCCCTCGTGCGCCCAGCGCCTGGAATGTCGCCTTGGGGCGCCTCCGAAACTGTCTCCCCTTGGTTCAGTGCCCTTTGAGACAACACCTCAGCGTCGTCCGTAGGGTGGGGGAGGAGGCGGTCGGGAGTGAATCGTTGTTCATATCCGATGGGCCCAAAGAATCATCCGAAGAAGATACATCGATATGGGCTCGGGATGGACAACATAATCATGTTCGGCGTGATAAGAAGCAATAAAATAAAACATACCAAGAACTATTATGGAATCCGGGTACTCACTACTTCGCCAAGGGCTTGTCCCTAGGTAACCACTCCTCGTCACTGAAAGCGGCCGTCGTGGAGCAGTCCGGAAGGAGGTTCCTTCCCTTCTTGGACCCTTCGGCCTCCCCTGAAGGGGCGGCCTTCCTTTTCCTGTCCCCCCGGCTGGGGGGAGAACTTTCCTCTTCCTCCTCCTCGTCTTCGTGGGAAGAGTGCGCCTCGGTGTTTTCGGACGATGAGTCCGATATAACCTTGCGCCGGAGACCTTTCCTGGTCCCCGTGGCCTTCTTCTTGGCCTTCTTCTCCGGCGCCTCATAAGGCGCTGGAACCAGCATCTCCGTTAGGAGAGCATCTGCTGGATCTTCGGGCAGGGGGGCTGGACAATTGATCTGCTCCGCTGTCGCTACCCAGTCCTGTTAAATGGCGTGGAGGCTTAGATCCCACGCATGATTATACGGGGGAAACAAACATCTTATGAGATATAAAAGACTTACCGGATTGGCAGGGCGCTTTGCGCTGAGTCCGCGATCCTCGGTAAGGGGAGGAGGTACCTTGACGCCCTTGAACAGCACCTTCTAGACGTCCTTGTGCGTCATGTCAAAAATCTCTCGCAGCATCTGGTGCTCGGCCGGGTCAAACTCCCACATATTGAATGCCCGTCTTTGACACGGGAGGATTCGGCGGAAGAGCATGACCTGGACCACGTTGACAAGCTTGATTTTCTTTCTTATCATATTCTTCACACATTTTTGTAGTCCGGTCAGCTCCACTGACGAACCCCAGGATAGGCCCTTCTCTTTCAAGGAGGTGAGCCGCATGAGGATGCCGGATCAAAATTCGAGGGCAGCCACCCAGTTGGTGTCGCGCGGCTCGGTGATGTAGAACCACCCCGATTGCCACCCCTTCACGGTCTCCACATAGGAGCCTTCAAGCCAGGTGACATTGGGCATTCTGCCCACCATGGCGCCTCCGCACTCCGCCTGCTGTCCGACCACCACCTTTGGTTTCACATTGAAGGTCTTCAGCCATAGGCCGAAGTGGGGCTTGATGCGAAGGAAGGCCTCGCACACGACGATAAACGCCGAGATGTTGAGGATGAAATTGGGGGCCAGATCATGGAAATCTAGCCCGTAGTAAAACATGAGCCTGCGGACGAATGGGTGGAGGGGAAATCCCAGTCCGCGGACGAAGTGGGTAAGGAATACGACCCTCTCGTGGGGTTCTGGAGTAGGGACGATCTGCCCCGCGTCTAGGAGCCGGTGCGCGATATCTGCGGCTAGGTATCCGGCTTCCCGGAGCTTCGTAATGCCCCCCTCCATAACGGAGGAGACCATCCACTTGCCTCCCGCTCCGGACATGTTTGGAGTGGTTTTGCGGAGAAAATGCGAACTTGGGCGCTGGAGCTCGAGTGCGCGAGAATGGATGGGCAGGGAAGAAGAAGGTGTGGGTGAAAAAGAGAAGTCCTTGTCCCTTTATAAGGGCGGAGGAAACTGTGCACCTCCTCACCTGCCTGGTAAACTCACTTATTCCCCAAGCACCGTGATTAATGGCGCGGTTGGGTTACCCAAACCCGTATTGATGAGAATCCCGTGATAAGGGGACACGATCTCTGCTTCGACAAGACGTGCCAAGAAAACCGCCTCGCAATATGTGCAGTAGCTGGTTGAGAAAAACGGTTCGAATAATGACCGGACCACGGCGTGATGTCACGTTGTCAGCAGATTAGATTTGTGGAAATATTATACTCTCTACGGTGGTATGTGGAATTTGTTTTGCAGAGCCGGACACGATCCTTGTGTTCAAAATCTTCTATGGAGTATTCGGAGGAAGAACCCGCCTTGCAATGCCAAAGACAATCTGTGCGCCGGACTCATCGTCATTGAAGCCTGGTTCAGGGGCTACTGAGGGAGTCCTGGATTAGGGGGTCCTCAGACTGCCGGACTATATACTTTGGCCGGACTGTTGGACTATGAAGATACAAGATTGAAGACTTCATCCTGTGCCCGGATGGGACTCTCCTTTGCGTGGGAGGGAAGCTTGGCAATTCAGATATGTAGATCTCCTCCCTTGTAACCGACTCTGTGTAACCCTAGCCCCCTCCGGTGTCTATATAAACCGAAGGGTTTAGTCCGTAGGACAAGAACAATCATAATCATAGGCTAGCTTCTAGGGTTTAGCCTCTACGATCTCGTGGTAGATCAACTCTTGTAATACTCATATAATCAAGATCAATCAAGCAGGAAGTAGGGTATTACCTCCATCAAGAGGGCCCGAACCTAGGTAAACATTGTGTCCCCCGCCTCCTGTTACCATCCGCCTTAGACGCACAGTTCGGGACCCCCTACCCGAGATCCGCCGGTTTTGACACCGACACCAGGAGATGGTGGAGCGTGGACTTGACTCCAATCACATGATGATCGCGGAGTTCACCAACAACCACAAGCTGGATGCCAAGGACATTGGGGAGGCCATCTTCAAGCTCCACGAGGAAATCGAGCACCTCCAAGCCCAAATCTATGACATGCAAAACCAAAACTGTGAGTATGAATATAGATTCAAGAGAATGAGTTTGGCTGCAGATTTGAGGATCCCGGAGACTCGATCATCCTTCTATGATGGTGAGCCCATGCCTTGGAAGATGGACGACTAGCCTACTTCATCAACGACCCCATCACCACCACTTCTGAGGAAGGAGACATAATCACATGGGTATGGGCACTCCCCTTGGCAACTGCCAAGCTTGGGGGAGGTGCCCCGGTATTGTATCACCATCACACTCGTATCTTTACCTTTTTCTTAGTTCGATCCTTTTAGTAATATCTTGCTTTAGTAGAATAAAGTTTTTAGTATGATCTAGTTTTGGAGTTTTGCTTTATGATCCCTCTATGTAATCGAGTCCGTGAGCTATATATAATAAAGATTAGTGTTGAGTCAAGGGCTTGATTATCTTGCTATGATCTTGAGTGAATAAAAGAAAAGAGAAAAGAATAAAAAGAAACAAAGAGATCATATTGATTTTATGGAGAGTAATGACTTCACATAGAAAGAGTATGATGATTAAAAGTTGTTGAGAGTTGACAGACATAGCTTTGGTCATCGTTGCAATTAATAGGAAGTAATAAAGAAAGAGAGGTTTCACATATAAATATACTATCTTGGACATCTTTTATGATTGTGAGCACTCATTAAAATATGACATGCTAAAGAGTTGATGTTGGACAAGGAAGACAACGTAATGGGTTATGTTTTCTTATATCTGAGATAAAGTATATTGTCATGGATCATCCAACATGTTGAGCTTGCCTTTCCCCCTCATGCTAGCCAAATTCTTTGCACCAAGTAGAGGTACTACTTGTGCTTCCAAAAACCCTTAAACCCCGTTTTGCCATGAGAGTCCACCATATCTACCTATGGATTGAGTAAGATCCTTCAAGTAAGTTGTCATCGGTGCAAGCAATAAAAATTGCTCTCTAAATATGTATGATTGATTGGTGTGGAGGAAATAAGATTTATACGATCTTGTGATGTGGAAGAAATAAAAGCGACGGGCTGCATAATAAAGGTTCATATCACAACTGGCAATATAAAGTGACGTTCTTTCGCATTAAGATTTTGTGCATCCAACCCTGAAAGCGCATGGCAACCTCTGCTTCCCTTTGCGAAGGGCCTATCTTTTATTATTATCTTCTACCTTATGCAAGAGTCATGGTGATCTTCACCTTTCCTTTTTACATTTTATCCTTTGGCAAGAACAGTGTGTTGGAAAGATCCAGGCATATATATCTAATTGGATGTAAGTTAGCATGAATTATTATTGTTGACATTACCCTTGAGGTAAAAGGTTGGGAGGCAAAACTATAAGCCCCTATCTTTCTCTGTGTCCGATTAAAACTCCCTAACCACAAGTATTGCGTGAGTGTTAGCAATTATGAAAGACTAAATGATAGTTGAGTATGTGGACTTGCTAGAAAGCTCTGACATAGACTCTTTCTGGTTATGATAAATTGCAATTGCCTCAATGACTGAGATTATAGTTTGTTAGTTCTCAATAATGTTTCCGATTCATACTTTGCATTGTGAATACATTATTACTTGAGCATAAGAAATCATATGACATTATCCATATATGTTGTTGTTATGAGAATAATCATGATGCCCTCATGTCCGTATTTTATTTTATCGACACCTCTACCTCTAAACATGTGGACATATTTATCGTTATCGGCTTCCGCTTGAGGACAAGCGAGGTCTAAGCTTGGGGGAGTTGATACGTCCATTTTGCATCATGCTTTTATATCGATATTTATTGCATTATGGGCTGTTATTATACATTATGTCACAATACTTATGCCTATTCTCTCTTATTTTACAAGGTTTACATAAGGAGGGAGAATGCCGGCAGCTGGAATTCTGGGCTGGAAAAGGAGCAAATATTAGAGACCTATTCTGCACAACTCCAAAAGTCCTGAAACTCCACGAAAGTTATTTTTGGAAATAATAAAAAATACTGAGCGGAAGAAATACCAGAGGGGGCCCACATCCTGGCCACGAGGGTGGGGGCGTGCCCTACCCCCTTGGGCGCGCCCCCTGCCTCATGGGCCCCCTGTTGGCCCTCCGGTGCCCATCTTCTGCTATATGAAGTCTTTCGTCCGAAGAAAAATAATAAGCAAGCTTTCGGGACGAGACTCCACCGCCACGAGGCGGAACCTTGGCGGAACCAATCTAGGGCTCCGGCGGAGCTGTTCTGCTGGGGACACTTCCCTCCGGGAGGGGGAAATCATCGCCATCGTCATCACCAACGCTCCTCTCATCGGGAGAGGGCAATCTCCATCAACATCTTCACCAGCACCATCTCCTCTCAACCCCTAGTTCATCTCTTGTATCCAATTCTTGTCTCTAAGTCTGGGATTGGTACCTATAGGTTGCTAGTAGTGTTGATTACTCCTTGTAGTTGATGCTAGTTGGTTAATTTGGTGGAAGATCATATGTTCAGATCCTATATGCATATTAATACTCCTTTGATTATGAACATGAATATGCTTTGTGAGTAGTTACGTTTGTTCCCAAGGACATGGGAGAAGTCTTGCTATTAGTAGTCATGTGAATTTGGTATTCGTTCGATATTTTGATGAGATGTATGTTGTCTCTCCTCTAGTGGTGTTATGTGAACATCGACTACATGACACTTCACCATTATTTGGGCCTAGAGGAAGGCATTGGGAAGTAATAAGTGGATGATGGGTTGCTAGAGTGATAGAAGCTTAAACCCTAGTTTATGCGTTGCTTCGTAAGGGGCTGATTTGGATCCATATGTTTCATGCTATGGTTAGGTTTACCTTAATACTTCTTTTGTAGTTGCGGATGCTTGCAATAGGGGTTAATCATAAGTGGGATGCTTGTCCAAGTAAGGATAGCACCCAAGCACCGGTCCACCCACATATCAAATTATCAAAGTACCGAACGTGAATCATATGAACGTGATGAAAACTAGCTTGACGATAATTCCCATGTGTCCTCGGGAGCGCTTTTCTCTATATAAGAGTTTGTCCAGGCTTGTCCTTTGCTACAAAAAGGATTGGGCCTCCTTGCTGCACTTTATTTACTTTCTTTACTTGTTGCTCGTTACAAATTATCTTATCACAAAACTATCTGTTACCTATAATTTCAGTGCTTGCAGAGAATACCTTGCTGAAAACCGCTTATCATTTCCTTCTGCTCCTCATTGGGTTCGACACTCTTACTTATCGAAAGGACTACGATAGATCCCCTATACTTGTGGGTCATCACCCCCCCCCCCGTCTCGCACCCCCACAGATGCTTGAAGTAGTCCCGGAGGTGGACCGCGTCGACCGCCGTTGGGAAGTAGGCGGACTGCGTCCGCCACACCACCAACTCGCTCTCCGGCGGCTCGTTTGTCCCGGCGTCCTTGGCCACTCCCTTGCCTCTGCTGGTTTTGGGTGCCATGGCGGCTGCAGGAGGCGAGGGATCAAGGACGACGAAGGCGCGGCGACGGCGAGCAGAGGCGAAAGCTTGAGAGGGAGGAAGAAGGGACAGCGGTTCTGAGATTGGAGAGCGCACGTAGGGTAAATGAGCAACGCGCTTGCGTTTATTCCTTTTTATGGGGAAGGCGCAGGCCGCCTCTATCCCATTTACTATGATGTGATGCATGCGTGCGGGAACTGCCCCACGCATGCCCCCACGTCACGCACGACCTTCCACAACGCGCATTCAACGCGGGTCGTGGGGAAGCGCAGCGGACGAGAAGTTACCGCGGTAAAAAACTCCGCCCCGCCTGACCACGCATCGTTCTGGGCCTGGCCCAACAACGTGTCGTGCTTATGTGTGGCTCGGGCCTGGGGGCTCCTGTCGGGGTACAAAAGTAGGGGCACTTCTTTTTACCCCTTTACTTGTGCACGGGCAGTCGGAGCTGCGCCCACGACCACACTAAGCAGGGCAGAGGAGGAAAGCCGAAGGCACAAGGCGACCAGAGGCAACGCCAAGACCAGAGAAAACAAAAGAGCAAGAGGGCGAGGTGGACTCCCCCGGCAAGACCCTTGCCGGGGCAGCCTCTGTGGCCCCGGCAAGAGCCTTGCCGGGGCAACTTGCCCGATGCCAGCAGAGCAGGCCACCCTTGAGCCCGCGGGTTCCAACACCACCACCCAACTATCCACATTGGAACCAAGGCTCGGGAGGCGCCTCTATGGTAGCATGCAGATCTTCGTCACGATCATAAACATATGAGATCAGATGAGGACCATAAGACGACGATCCTCGGCGGGATCCTAGCCGAGGAAATCCACGAGACCCCCGACAAGATGCATGCCGAGGAAGACCACGAAGCCGCGGCAAGACCCTTGTCGGGGCCCCAGCAAGGCCCTTGCCGGAGACACTTATAGGGTGGCAGCAGGGCCCGCGTCTGCCATGACTCACCGCCGTCCCCATGCAGCTGCGAGCTCAACCAGCTGAGCAGGCACTAGCGTGGCGACGAGCAGCCTCCATGATCGACTCAGCAAGCACCTGCACGGTGGCATGCAGGCCTTCGTGAAGGCTCCGCCACCACGCCAGCCCAGCAGCCAGTCAACATGGCGCCACAACGCCTCGTCAGCCCGGACGTGCGTCGCTGCCAGACGAGGCGGCGACAGCTGGGACGTGCTTCCTTGCCGTCCCCGATAAAGTGAGAGGGGCACGTCGGCAGCGCATTAAATGCGTTTGTCCAACGGTGCCAGAGGATAGACTCATCCACTGTACAGCTTTCCACCTCCTGTGTGCCACTGTGGCAGCCCCTTTTGCCTATAAAAGGAGGCCCAAGGCGACCAGGAGGGGGATTCGGATCTTTTGGGCAAGTTGCACCCCGTAGCTAGCTCAAGAACACAAGAACACTCAAATACATCCACCAAAGTAGGACTAGGGTATTACACATCTTCGCGGCCCGAACCTGGGTAAACGATCTGTGTGCTTCTTGTCAGACCCGCTCTTTGCATAACCTCGCGCCCGCCAACCATAGAAGGGATCCCAGTGATTCCATAGGTGTCGTTTCCACCGACATGGAGCTTTGCACAATGAGATCGAAAATGGCGGCAAGATGAGCTAGAACACGGGTCTGAGCAACGGGATGATTTTTTCTGGAGGAAGACTAAGTGGATGGGTGCTGGAATAAGTGAGGGGGGCCTACGTGGGACCCACAAGGCAAGGGGGCACGCCCAGGTGGTAGGGCGCGCCCTCCACCCTTGTGGCCCACTGGTGCATCCCCCTGGTGCATGTTCAGTGCCAGAAATTCTGAAATATTCTATAAAAAATCATACTAAATTTTTAGGGCATTTGGAAAACTTTTATTTTCTAGACATTTTTTTATTGCATGGATAATTTAGAAAACAGACAAATAATACTATTTTGGCTTCATTTATTCTAAATAACAGAAAGTAAAAAAGTGGGTGTAGAAAGTTGTGCTTTCTAAATTCATCCATCTCATGCCCATCAAAAGGAATCCATTAACAAGGTTGATCAAGTCTTATTAACAAACTTCTTTCGAATAACATGAAACCGGAGAATTTTTGAATAACACTAGGTTACCTTAATGGGGATATGCATGTCCCCAACAATAAGAATATTATACTTGTTTTTGACAGTACGTGGAGGGAATTCAAAACCTCCAATAGTAATAGTTGAAAATATTCCAATAGAATTGATACTATGAACTTGAGGTTGTTTCTTCGGAAAGTGTATCGTATGCTCATTACCATTAACATGAAAAGTGACATTGCCTTTGTTGCAATCAATAACAGCCCCTGCAGTATTCAAAAAGGGTCTACCAAGGATGATCGACATACTGTCGTCCTCAAGAATGTCAAGAATAACAAAGTCTATTAAGATAGTAACGTTCGCAACCACAACAGGCACATCCTCACAAATACCGATGGGTATAGCAGTTGATTTCTCAGCCATTTGCAAAGAG
This sequence comes from Aegilops tauschii subsp. strangulata, assembly GCF_002575655.3. NCBI lineage: Eukaryota > Viridiplantae > Streptophyta > Magnoliopsida > Poales > Poaceae > Aegilops > Aegilops tauschii. Next base: position 177,314,770 of record NC_053039.3, read on the forward strand.
ATTTCAGTAGGTGTCAACTTATTCAATTCAAGTCTATGATATGAAGAGGAAGGCATAACACTAACACCAGCTCCAAGATCACATAAAGCAGTTTTAACATAGTTTCTTTTAATGGAGCATGGTATAGTAGGTATTCCTGGCTCTCCTAGTTTCTTTGGTATTCCACCCTTAAAAGTATAATTAGCAAGCATGGTGGAAATTTTAGCTTCCGGTATCTTTCTTTTATTAGTAACAATATCTTTCATATACTTAGCATAAGGAGACATTTTCAGAATATCAGTCAAATGCATACGCAAAAAGATAGGTCTAATCATTTCAACAAAACACTCAAAATCCTCATCATCCTTTTTCTTGGATGGTTTAGGAGGAAAGAGCTTGGGTTTCTGAACCCATGGTTCTCGTTCTTTACCATGTTTCCTAGCAATGAAGTCTCTCTTATCATAACGCTGATTCTTTGATTGTGGGTTATCAAGATCAATAGCAGGTTCTATCTCAACATCATTATCATTACTAGGTTGAGCATCAACATAAACATCATCATTAACATTGTCACTAGGTCCATGTTCATCACCAGATGCGTCTCAGCATCAGAAATAGAAATATCATTGGGATCCTTAGGTGTTTCTATAACAGGTTCACTAGAAGCATGCAAAATCCTATCAGTTTTCCTCTTCTTTTTATTACTAGGACTAGGTGCCTCAGTATTAATTCTCTGAGAATCTTGCTCAACTCTCTTAGGATGGCCCTCAGGGTACAAAGGTTCCTAGGTCATTTTACCACCTCTAGTCATAACCCTAACAGCATTACCATTGTTCTTACTATTCTACTCATTGAGCAAATCATCATGTGCCTTAAGTACTTGTTCTACTTGAGTTTTAACCATGGAAGCATGCTTACTAATAAGCCTAAGATCACTAACAGTTCTACTCACATAATTACCCAAGAATTCAAGCATGTAAGCATTACATTTCAATTGTCTACTAACATAAGCATTGAAATTTTCTTGTTTGACAATAAAATTATCAAACTCATCCAGGCATTAACTAGCACACTTATTATGAGGAATATCACCTTCATCAAACCGATAGAGAGAATTTACCTCTACTACCTGTGTCGGGTTATCAAGACCATGTATTTCTTCAATAGGTTGTCAATTCTTAACATCTTCAGCTTTAATACCTTTTTCTTTCATAGATTTCTTTGCCTCCTGCATATCTTCAGGACTGAGAAATAGAATACCCCTTTTCATCGGAGTTGGCTTAGGAGTTGGTTCAGGAAGGGTCCAATCATTATCATTAATCAATATATTATATAATAGTAACTCAGCTTGCTCAACAGTTCGGTCCCTGAAAACACAACGAGCATAACTATCTAGGTGATCTCTAGAAGCATCGGTTAGTCCATTATAAAAGATATCAAGTATTTCATTTTTCTTGAGAGGATGATCAGGCAAAGCATTAAGTAATCTGAGAAGCCTCCCCCAAGCTTGTGGGAGAATCTCTTCTTCAATTTGCACAAAGTTAAATATTTCCTTTAAAGCAGCTTGTTTCTTATGAGCAGGGAAATATTTTTCAGAGAAGTAATAAATCATATCCTCGGGACTACGCACACAACCAGGAGCAAGAGAATAAACCATAACTTAGCATCACCCTTTAACGAGAAAGGAAACAATTTAAGAATATAGTAATATCGAATTTTTTTCCTTATGAGCAAATAGGGTGGCTATATCATTTAATTTAGTAAGATGTGCCACAACAGTTTCAGATTCCTAACCATGGAAAGGATCAGATTCAACCAAAGTAATTAACTCAGGATCGACAGAGAATTCATAATCCTTATTAGTAACAAAGATAGGTGAAGTAGAAAACTTAGGATCATATTGCATTCTAGCATTCAAATATTTTTCTTTTAGCTTAGCTAACAGTTTCTTAAGATCATCTCTATCATTGCAAGCAAAAAATTCTTTAGCAGTTTCTTCATCCATACTATAACCCTCAGGTACAACAGGATGTTCAGACCTAGCAGAGCTAGTCTTATCAGGTGTTTCAAAGTTTTCAGTTTCAATAATTTCATCAGTTTCGGAAATATATCATCTTGAGCATAATCAATAGTTCTAACTCTAGCAAGATGTTCATCAAGTAATTCACCCAGTGGCACAGTTTTATCAAGCAAAGTAGTAGCATCGTAAGCATCATTCATAGCAAAAGTAGCATCATCAATAACATGGGACATATCAGAATCAATAGCAGGTGTAGGTGTCGCAAGCTTACTCAAAACAGAAGGTGAATCAAGTGCAGAGCTAGATGGCAGTTCCTTACCCCCCCTCGTAGTTGAGGGATAGATCTTGGTTTTGGTATCTTTCAAATTCTTCATAGTGATCAACAGATATAAATCCCAAGTGACTCAGAGAATAGAGCTATGCTCCCCGGCAACAGCGCCAGAAAAAGGTCTTGATAACCCACAAGTATAGGGGATCGCAACAGTTTTCGAGGGTAGAGTATTCAACCCAAATTTATTGATTCAACACAAGGGGATCCAAGCAATATTCAAGTATTAGCAGCTGAGTTGTCAATTCAACCACACATGAAAGACTTAATATCTGCAGAAAGTATTTAGTAGCAAAGTAGTATGGAAGTAACAGTAACGGTGGCAAAAGTAACAGTAGCAGTTTTGTAGCAATTGTAGCTGTGGCAACGGAAAGTAACATAGCAAAGATTAATATGTGAAAAGCTCGTAGGCAATGGATCAATGATGGATAATTATATCGGATGGCATTCATCATGCAACAATTATAACCTAGAGTGACACAGAACTAGCTCCAATTCATCAATATAACGTAGGCATGTATTCCATATATAGTCATACGTGCTTATGGAAAAGAACTTGCATGACATATTTTGTCCTACCCACCCGCCGCAGCGACGTCCTAATGGAAACTAAGGGAAATTAAGGCCTCCTTTTAATAGAGAATCGGACCAAAGCATTAGCACTTAGTGAATACATGAACTCCTCAAACTACGGTAATCACCAGAAAGAATCCCAATTATTTTCACCTTGGGGTATGCGGATCATAACTCGTAATACGTGTCTACAACTTGCAAGATAGGATCAAGAACACAAATATATTCATGAAAACATAATAGGTTCATAACTGAAATCATGGCACTCGGGCCCTAGTGACAAGCATTAAGCATAGCAAAGTCATAGCAACATCAATCTCAGAACATAGTGGATACTAGGGATCAAACCCTAACAAAACAAACTCGATAGATAAATCTCATCCAACCCATCACCGTCCAGCAAACCTACAATGGAATTACTCACGCACGACGGTGAGCATCATGAAATTGTTGACGGAGGAAGGTTGGAGATGATGATGGCGACGGATTCCCCTCTCCTAAGCCCCGAACGGACTCCAGATCTGCCCTCCCGATGAAGAACAGGAGGTGGAGGCGGCTCCGTATCGTAAAACGCCATGACTCCTTCTCTCTGATTTTTTTCTCCCGAACATGAATATATGGAGTTGGAGTTGTGGTCGGTGGAGGTCCAGGGGACACACAAGGCAGGGGGCGCGCCCTTCACCCTTCTGGACAGCAGGTGGGTCCCCCACTGTTGATTCTTTCGCCAATATTTTTTATTTATTCCAAAAGTATTCTCCATGGATTTTCAGGTCATACCGAGAACTTCTATTTCTGCACAAAAATAACACCATGGCAATTTTGCTAAAAACAACGTCAGTCCGGGTTAGAAGATCAAGAACTTCTATTAGAGTCCAAAACAAGGGCATAAGAGTTTGGAAAAGTAGATACGATGGAGACGTATCAATGCTCTAGGAGCTTGTTTAAGACCATAAAGAGCTTTGTAAAGTTTGTAAACATGATCGGGTTTCTTAGGATTTACAAAGCCGAGAGGTTGTTTAACATAGACTTTCTCCTCAATTTCACCATTGAGAAAAGCACTTTTAATGTCCATTTGGTATAAGGTGATATCATTGTGATTGGCATAAGCAAGTAAGATGCGTATGGACTAAAGTCTAGCAACGGGGGCATATGTCTCACCGTAGTCCATACCTTCGACTTGAGTGTAGCCTTGGGTGACGAGATGAGCCTTGTTGCGTACAACTTGTCCATCCTCATCTTACTTATTCCGAAACACCCATTTGGTCCCAATGACATTCTGGTTGTCGTCCGGATTTTCAACCAAAGTCCACACTTGATTCCTCTAGAAATTGTGTAGCTCTTCATGCATAACGTTCACCCAATCCGGATCATCCAGAGCTTCTTCAACCTTCATCGGTACAATACTAGAAATGAATGAGTAATGTTCACAAAATTTAGCCAAACGAGTTTTAGAGCGAGTAATTCTCCCGGTTTGAATATCATCAAAGATTTGGTTGACGGGATGATCTCTTGAGACTCTTGCTCTAACTCATGAGAGCTTTTGTTTGGGTCGGGGTGGAACATCCTCTTCATTGTCTTCCACTTCTTCTTGTCCTTCTTCATTGTTGTTGGCGTTGTTATTATCTTTTGGAGGTGGAGAAGGAGGTCGACGAGGTTCATCTTGTTGTGCTTCCTCGTTTCCTTCATCTTGACGTGTTCCACTTGTGGATGCCTCCAAGTCAACTTGTGGTTCACCTTGTCGTGAAGTAAAGGCTTCCACTTGAACGGATGAAGTACTCTCCTTCACCTCTGTTGGGCGAATATTGCCAATAGATAAGTCTTGAATTACTTCTAAAGGATCTTTGTATCCTACATCAATTGTTAATTGATCTACTTGCAAGCCGTTAGATTCATCAAACTTCACATCTATCGTCTCTTCAACCTTTCGGGTGAAATTGTTGTAGACACGGTAAGTGTGAGATTTTGAGCCATAACCGGGTAGGAAACCTTCATGAGATTAAGGGCCAAATTTCAAACAACGATGCTTATCAAGAATGTAACACTTTGAGCCAAATACTCAAAAGTATCCGACTTGGGGTTTGTTACAAGTGAGAAGCTCGTATGTAGTCTTGCCGAGAAGCTATTGAAGATATAGTCGATTTGTTGCACGACAAGCTATCGCAACCGCTTCCGCCCAAAAGTGTCTTGGCGTCTTGTATTCATCAATCATTGTTCTCGCCATCTCAATAAGTGGCTGGTTCTTCCTCTCAACAACTCCATTTTGTTGAGGTGTGTACGTAGTCGAGAACTCATGTGAAATCCCTTCTTCATCAAGAAAGGTATCCACATTGGCGTTCTTGAACTCCGTTCCGTTGTCGCTCCGAACCTTCCTGATCTTCACTTCAAATTGATTTTGGGCCTTCCTAGCGAAGTTCTTGAAGATCTTTTGGACCTGCGATTTATCATCAAGAAAGAACACCCACGTAAATCTTGAAAAATCATCAACAATGACCAAACCGAACGAGTTACCACCGAGACTCTTGTAGGCGTTGGGACAAAAAAGATCCATATGAAGTAGCTCAAGCGGTCTTCTCGTGGTCATGATGTTCTTCATGGGATGACTTCCCCCAACTTGTTTTCCTACTTGACAAGCATTGCAAACTCGATCCTTGTCAAATATGACATCTTTAACAACAAGGATATGATAACCTTTAATAAGCTTACACTCAAAAAAAGACACATCCATGACATTTTGGGCCGAACAAAAAAAACTTTTGTCATGCTTATGACACTTCTATGCCGATAATTGTGACAAAACCTGGTACATCATAGATGTGGAGGGCTCCTACTTCTATGACAAAAAAATCATGACAGAAAATGGGCTTTTCGTCCTGGGCGGGCCGGAGACGCAGCTGCATGACATTATTTGGGCCGTCGATGACGAAAAAAAACATAGTAGAAGCGAGGGCGAGGAAAATATTGTGGAGTTGCCAGTTACGGTGGGTGGTCGGGGCCGAGCGATGCACTGTGGTTTGCGTGTTTCTCTCGTGTACACGCGTGTGTGCGAGGCGTTGGCTAACTGAACCCGGAGCGATCGCACGTTACTGAACCCGAGTGATTGATCCCTTGGCTGTTAACTGAGCCTGAGCGATTCATTTGCTGCTGACTGAACCCGAGCAATTCCTCCGCTGTTGCTGCTAACTGAACCCGAGCGATCAATCACTGTTGCTGCTTACTGAAGCCGATCGAGCCCCTGTGCGAGACATAGCCAGCCGGTGTTGGGTTGCCTCTCGATGAACAGTGACCGTTGCTATCGTGCGTGCGGTACATAGAACGAGTCGATACGTGGTGAGTCGAGCCGGTTGGTTGGTTGTGGATGAACAGTTCCCGGTGGGGGTTGGATGAACAGGACCCCGTGGTAGTAGGTCATTGCCGCTGAATGAACAGGACCTCGAGGAGGCCGCCGCACCCTAGCCGGTTGGGGGTAGATTAACAGGACCCCGTGGAGGCTCTATGAACAGCAGCCGATGGAGGCTGGATGAATAGTAGCCGTGGATGAATAGTAGCCCGTGGAGGCTGGAGCGAGGTAGTAGACGGTGGATGAACAGGACCCCGTTTTGACCGTACGCACTCCAACACAAGTCTGTTTCCTCCTTTTTGTGGTACACCAGACCCCTCCAGATGAACAGGATCTCGTTTCAACCATGGCTGGGCGAACACAAGGCCGTTTCCTCTATTCTGCAGTACGCCATACCACGTTTCGGCTGTTCCGTCCAAGCCGGTTGGCTCCCGTTGAACAGGACGCATTTCGACCCAGTCGGTTGCCTCCCGATGAACATGACGCTATTTCTCCGTTCCGACCCCGACGGTTCGCTGCCCGATGAACAGGACGCCGTTGCTGCCGTCCGTTCCCTCTCCATATACACAAGCCCTGGTTGTCTATATATATGCGTGAGTACGCGCTCGAGACCCCGCCCGTATGTACGTACGTGGCCATATTTTTTGCCCTATGGTTGTACCTACGTGTACACGACTTAGACAGGACTGTGTGAACTACTATGTCGGCTGCTCTACAATGACACATGCCACTACTTACTCGGCCCCAGTTCATACTTGTAGAGAGACCGATCGACCAGTATGTACATACACGTTCGCGACCAGACAGACAACACTACGTATGCTTTGACCCGGTGGGTCCCAACGGTCAGGGAGGATAAGGACGCACTTCCTTGCGTGCGAAGATATAGCTGGTCGGTCCCAGCTGTCAGGGCGAGGAATCATTTTTATTTTGCGAGTAATAAGGAGGCACTTCCTTGTCTTCGAAGATGCAGCTGGTGGGTCCAACTGTTAGCCTCACCTCCTAAAGTCCTCTTCCGATGGCTGTCCTTCATTGACCACGTTGACCACGCCGCGCCGAGAGCACCAAGGCGGTGGACGATGACGAGTCCTAGGAAGGGAACAACGCGGAGCTGGGGAAGACGCGGAAGTGGATGCCCACATGGAGGGGAGTACGTGGGTTGACTACTTCAGCTACGGTGCGATGCTGCCATTGCCGGAGAATAACAAGAGGTGTGGGTGAGTATAGAAGGATGGCATGGCCAGCAGTGGCAGCACAGCCGGCCGTGGGAGGCAGGAGCAGTCGGCGCTAGTTTGGGTGGCTGGAGCAAGAAGACCAGAGGTTGAAGAAGCACGACGGCTGTTGGATGGACATCGTACGGTCACTACAGCTAGAATCGTTTATATTGACTAAGTTGACAAAGCCCTTGGTACGCGTCAACTTAGTAGGCCCATAGGTCAGCCTCCAAAACCGTGTGTTGACTATAAGTTGACAAAGCCTTGCGTACGCGTCAACTTAGTAGGCTCACAAGTGTGTGGCAGAGAACATATCGTTGCCTTGGTTCACGCTAGTGACGCCCCTACCTGGCGTGCCAAAGATGATGGTGTGGAGCCGACGATCTACGGGACAATGCTGCCCCTTCTGGTTCGGCAAGGGGTGCCCTCAACGCATAGAGCAAGAACAACAGGAGACACGGCGATTTTTTACCCAGGTTTGGGCCACAGAGAAGTGTAAAACCCTAGTCCTGCCTTGGTGTATTGAATGGAGGTGTGCACGAGTACATAGAGCATTCTACCCTGATGCGGAGAATCCTAGGGTCATCCACATGGACCTACCATCCTCTCACCAAGTGCCAGGAGGACGGATGACATGAGCACGAGCTAGAGCTCTCGAAACCGAGGTGACATCTCTCCTTAGTGGTATTCCATATGATACACTGGAGACATGGCTACTACCTAAAGCCAGAATGCTATGCGTGCTTAGGTACCAAGAAGACCCTCTCGGGAATGCTCGCGGAGATGGAGAAGTCCCCAAGTACAAGGATGAAGAGGAACGACGAAAGGGACCGAAGACAGCTCCCACGACCTGGACATCCGGCCCCAACCCCGGACATCTGGCCTCTAGAGCATGAATCGCAGCCGCAACCCAACAGTCAAAGCTACAAGCCCCGGACATCCGGCCCGAGCCGCCCGGAGATTCGGCCCAACCCCGGAAATCCAGCCCTTCATCACATAACATTCTCGAGACCTGACCTGCTGGCCCCGGACATCCGCCCCCCCCCTCGAAGGTCCGGACATCCGGCCCGATCTATCTACACACAGTAAAGTGCTGAAGCCCATGTACCCCTTCACCCCCCTAGACTATATATACTCCTCCTCCTCTACCATTTTAGGCTTAGCATTGTGATAGCGCATTTTGGAGATTAGATCATTGCTCATCCACTTGTAACCCTACTCCATTGGAGACCGAGGCCTCCTAGGAGAAGATTCCCCAAGTGGATTCAAGACCCCCGTCAAGGGAAGATCCCCTGATGGATTCAAGCCCCAATCTCCTCACGGATTGGGAAGAACTATCGTCCATTTGTATCATCCCTTGTTGTTTTTGGATCATGTGTCTCGTTGTGTACTCGGATCTAGCACATGTGTAATCGAATATCGTCGATTTGAGTGTTTTCCTCTCATTTCCCTTGTGTTTCCCCCCTCGTGTGTTCTTCGTGTTCTTTGCGGGATCTACTCAAATCATGAAAGATCGGCCTCTAGGGTTCCACCCTACATCATCTTGGTATCATGAGCCAAGGTTGATCATGATTTTGGAGTCTCCCTCTTCTTTTACTAGCCTAATTTCTTGTGTTTTGTCCCAATTTTGAAAATCCCCACAAAAATAGCCCTCCCATTTTTTTGATTTGTTGGTGAGATGATGTTTTGTTGGATTTGATCCTTGGATTTGATGTGTTACTAGTAGATCTAGCTTCCACTAACTTTCCTCCAAATTCCGTCGATGAAATTCCTCAAATTTTGCCCCAATTTTTTTCCCATGAGATCCACGGAGTTCCTCCACGGATCCAGGACCCAGACATCTGGCCCATGGCCTGGGCATCCGGCCCACAAGCCCATCTGGCCCCTGGTAGCAACGGTTCATCCACCACTCCTTTTTCCGCCTAACTTTCGCCACTTTTTACCGGGTTTCCACCAATACTTCTGCATACCACCACCACTTTCTACAACCACCATCGCTTACCCGCTACCACTTCCGACAATTTTGACACGTTTTGTTCTTTGAGAATTTGAGTTGCGGTTTCCGTTTCCTAACATGTTTAGGCTACTTAGGGACGGTTTGACAACGACATCACTGTTGCTCATCTTCGCCACGGATGCGTCATCGACAACAACCACTTCACCATTTTAACACCATCAACCGTAAGCAAGGGTGTAGCCTCAACGACACTCTCGAACACACTCCCTTGCCATTGCATTGATAACCTCCTAGCCTACCATTTGCATCCCTTGCCTATCGAGACTAGCCTTTGAGTATTGCCGGCAATGTTACTTGTGCACATTAGTGATCATCCTCTCCATTGCATATATACCATATCATCTCGTGTAGGATCGAAAGTATGTCTAGAGGGGGGGTGATTAGACTACTTGACCAAATAAAAATCTAGCCTTTTCCCAATTTTAGTTCTTGGCAGATTTTAGCAACTTAGCACAAGTCAAGCAATCAACCTACACATGCAATTCTAAGAGTATAGCAGCGGAATGTAAAACAATTGCATATGAAGGTAAAGGGAGGAGTTTGAGGGAGCAAACACAATGTTGACACGGAGATTTTTTATCCGTGGTTCCGATAGGTGGTGCTATCGTACATCCACGTTGATGGAGACTTCAACCCACGAAGGGTAACGGTTGCGCGAGTCCACGGAGGGCTCCGCCCACGAAGGGTCCACGAAGAAGCAACCTTTTCTATCCCACCATGGCCGTCGCCCACGAAGGACTTGCCTCACTAGGGTAGATCTTCACGAAGTAGGCGATCTCCTTGCCCTTACAAACTCCTTGGTTCAACACGACAATCTTGACGGAGGCTCCCAAGTAACACCTAGCCAATCTAGGAGACACCACTCTCCAAGAAGTAACAAATGGTGTGTTGATGATGAACTCCTTGCTCTTGTGCTTCAAATGATAGTCTCCCCAACACTCAACTCTCTCTCATAGGATTGGATTTGGTGGAAAGAACATTCGAGTGGAAAGCAAATTGGGGAAGGCTAGAGATCAAGATTTATGTGGTTGGAATGGAATATCTTGACCTCAACACAAGTGTAGGTGGTTCTCTCTCAGAAAATATGTATTGGAAGTGTAGGCATGTTCTGATGGCTCTCTCCACGAATGAAGAGTGGGTGGATGGGTATATATAGCCTCCACACAAAATCTAACCGTTACACACAAATCACCAACCTCAGGGGGACCGATTCAGAGAACTCGGTCAGACTGACTTGGTTCATAATGTGACCGATAGGTGTTTCGGTGGGACCGACATGTCAACTCGGTGGGACCGATATCATTAGGGTTAGGGCATAACTTAATCTCGGTGTGACCGATTACACAAACTCGGTGCGACCGATTTTGGTAATAGTCAAACAGAGAGTTGGTCAGGCAAACTCGGTGGGACCGATTCGCTCATCTCGGCTGGACCAAAACGTTACGAAAAGGAAACAGAGTGTTTGCATTGCAATCTCGATGGGACCGATCACTCATCTCGGTTGGACCGAAACGTTACGAAGGGAAACAGAGAGATTACAATCCCATCCCGGTGAGACCGAGATCCCTATCGGTGAGACCGAAAAGACTAGGGTTTTTGGCAATGGCTATGTCAACTGAACTCGGTGGCTCCGGATAGAAAGAATCGGTGGGGCCGAGTTGGATATTTGGTTTGGGACATATGTGGATATGAGAAAGTAGTGGAGGGTTTTGGAGCATATCACTAAGCATTTTGAGCAACAACCTCATTAAGCAACACCTCATCCCTTCTTAATAGTATTGGCTTTTCCTATAGACTCAATGTGATCTTGGATCACTAAAATAGAAAATGTAGAGTCTTGTGCTTTGAGTTTGAGCCAATCTTTTGTCCTTAGCAATTTGAAGGGTCCACTTCCTAATCCATGCCATGCCAATCATTGAGCTTTCCTGAAATATTCATCTTGAAATAGCATTAGCTCAATGAGCTATATGTTGTTAGGAATTACCAAAACCACCCAGGGATAGTTGCACTTTCAATCTCCCCCTTTTTGGTAATTGATGACAACATATAGATCAAAGCTTCGACAAATGATAAGATTGAAAAACATCGTCGCTTTGAGAAGTATGTGATAAGCAAGAGCTCCCCTAAATTCGTGCATTATTTAAAATTTGCTTTTGAATGCAAATGCACAATCGATTAGGAACATGGGTTACTCTTCCATGTCACATACATCCTGGTGGAGCGCTCAAAATGATAGAAATTAAAACACATGCACTCATCACCAAGAAAATTGAATGATCATAAGAGGATATAAAGATAATATCATCCAACAAGCATTAAGGGTAGCATATGATCAAACACATGATCAAACAAGTATCTCACAAGGACATAAAGTAGTATCACAAGCACACAATAAAGTTTCAACCAAAATAGCAGGAGAGAATAAAAAGGCAACACTCTCTCTCGAAGCCTATGATCTATACATTTTTCTCCCCCTTTGGCAACAAGTTACCAAAAAGTTCAAAAATGCATAGTGCTAAATGACTCTCAGGCTTGATCTTCGGGAGGTGGTGTTGAGAGAACTCCAAGGACGAAGGCTTCAGATGAAGTAGCTGGAGCTGGTGGAGTAGCTGCTGGAGGTGGAACTGGAGCTGTAGCTGCTGGTGCTGATGATGTAGCTCTGGTGTCTGTCACTGGCACTGCAGCAAATCTCTGTCCTCTAGGCACTCTGGCAAAAGCATCTGTGGTAGACTTGCCCTTCTTCTCCTCTGCTTCCTCCTGAAGTTGCTCAACTGCAGTTTGGATCTCTATTACCTTGACATCAAGGTCATAGAATTTCTGCTCAATGATCCTCTCCAGACTCTCTTGGTTCTTGGTCAGGGTGGCCAAGCCCTTCTCAATCCTCAGGGTGGATTGGATCAGGTATCCAAGCTGGTCTTGCTTGCTCTTCAAGAATACCTGAGATGCCTCTTCCACAGTTGGCATCTTTGCAGCCTTCTCAGCCTTAGCCTTCTCTCTCTTTTCATGTGCTTGAGCTGAAGATGGTTCATTCTCATTCATCACTACTGTGTTATCTTCAAATTCAGGATAGATGGGCAGGTGCTCCTTGTCCAAAAGATATGTGACTGTGCCCATCTTTGAGTTGATGAGCTCCTGAATGTGTGGGGCATACCCACAACTTCTCTTCTGGTCAGCAGCCGTCCTCTTGATTGTCTCTACAATCAGGCCAATAACTTTGAACTTTTGTGGGACATCAAATATGTGCAGCAAGTTGATGGCATGTCCTCTAATCATCTTGTGATCACCTGACTTGGGTAGCAGTGTGTGCCTTAAGATCCAGTTTATGGTTGGCAGACCAGACAACAAGTAGTGTACATATCCAAACTTATGTGGATCCAAAGGAGCATCTGGGATCTCTTTGTACATGTTGGCCATAGTGTTGTGGTCTTTCTTCTTCTCTGCATAAATGTCCAAGTCATCCTCATGTTCCTCAGGAGCATTTATAAGCTTGGCCCATTCCTCAACTGTAGACTGGTACCTAGTACCCTCAGACATCCATACTATCCTTCCATCTGGATAGAAGTGTGCAGTGGAGTAGAATTGCATGATGAGCTCATCATTCCACTTGGTGAGCTTCTGGGCAACAAAAGTGTCCACTCCACATGCCTTGAAGCTATCAAGCACACCAGGGAAGTGATCCTCATTTTCCTTGATGAATTCCCAGTCAACCCATCTCATATCACATGCAATGGGCTTCTTGTCAAGCAGAATAGTCTCATAGAAGTCCTGCTGTTCCTTAGTGTGAAATCTGTAGTCCACAGCAGTCCTTCTCCTGATAGCATATGGATCAGACTGTCTCCATAGTCTTAATCCTGCATCCTTCCTGATTTTCATGTTTTCTGCAACTGGGTGTGCATCAGTGTGGTCAGGGATCTTGGGCTTCAGCTTTCTCAAAACAACAGAATCATCTTCTTCTTCTTCAGTAGCTTGAGGCACTGGGGTCTTGTTCTTCTCTTCAGCAGGTATGTTCCTAGTGCTTCTCTTAGGTTTTGGTTTTGGAGCTGGAGCAGCAGCCTTGGGAGCAGCTTTGGGCTTTGATGGAGCAGCCCCTGATTTAATTGCATCTCCCATAAGCTTTTGTGCTTTGGGTGCTGGTGCAGCATCCTCTTCCTCTTCCTCTTCTTCTGAAGGTTCTTGCATCATGGAGGGCTTTCCAATGACTCTGGCCATTGTTTTCTTAACCCTCTCCTTCCTCTTCTTCCCTTTCTCAGCTTCTTCAGTAGCTGATTTTGAAACTTCAGCAGTTGACGTTCTAACTTTTGACATGGGCTGTCTTCTTGCTGGCATCTTTGTTTTCAGACCAGGCTTTGTTGCAGTAGCTGTGCCATACTCTTTCTTCAGCACCTTTTTCTTTGAAGTGGCTTCATCTTCAACAGCCACATAATCTTCATCCTCAGAGTCAGAAGTTTTCTTCTTCCTAGTCCTGGTGGCAGCCTTTGGCAGATTGCTTGGAGTGCTCCTGATGCCTTCATAGCTGCTCGAGGGATCTGAGCCCTCACTCATCTGCACCTGTTGCTCAGACCTGTTCTGACTATCACTCTGGTCAGACATCTCTGCAAATACTCTGACAGCAGACCCTGTGAATAGGTTATAGATGAGGTAGAGTAGATGAGCATAACAAAGTACAGGAGTTTTGCAAAATGGATGACTTAAAAACTTAGTTTTAGTTCTTCACAGAAAGCATTTCGAATCTACCGATTTGTAAACTCGGTGATACCGAAGCAGCTTTTGGAACCTAAACTAGTGAACTCGGTCAGACCGAGTCACAGTTCGGTGGTACCGAGACTGCTAGGGTTTCACAGAGAATCGAACTCGGTCACACCGATTTGCAATTTTTGGTCAGACCGAAAACGCATGTGCACTAGCCTAAGCCAAAAACGGTGAGACCGATTTCTACAACTCGGTCGGTCCGAGATGAATTCGGCGGAGACCTAACCCTAAATTTTCAAATCAAAACTAATCTACGGGATGTTTTCGCTGGACAGGATGATTTCAATCGTGGCAAGAATCATGGCAAAGCAATGTGCTAAGAATCGGAGTTAAGGATTAGCACAAAGTTCAAGTTCGTACCCTAGTTCGGCGACAAACTTGCTACGGCGGCAACGGCGGTGGAGATTTCCGTTGACGGCGGCGGAGACCAGCGGCGGGAGGTCGCTGGCTACGAGAGGATGATCCGGAGACCCGAGGAGGCAGAGTAGGTTACGCGCGGGCGAGGAGGTTCGGAAAATTTTCCAAAATTTGGCCCGTCGGTATATATAACCTAACCCTGTCGGTGTGACCGAGTGGAATGACTCGGTGGCACCGAGATGCAAAACTGCAAGCAGTTACTGCAACTCGGTGTGACCGAAAAGTTCTAATCGGTTGCACCGGGATTGAAAACCCTAGATCAACTTAGTGACTCGGTAGGACCGAGAAGGATGAATCGGTCAGACCAAGATGCACAAAGAGGTTTTGGAGGTTTAAGTCTATGACGAATCGGGAACTCCGAGTGCTCCTCACACAGAGTGGTTCGAATTTGACTTGATCAAACTTTGTGATATAGCATGAATGGAGTTTGAGACGAGAAAAGCATAGATAGCTAGAGGGAGTTCTTAGGCATTCTTGTCCATCCATTTGGCAAAAGAGTAAGAGCCAAACAATGAAAACAACAAACGGATGTCCTCAAATGAGTAAAATATGCAACCAACATGCTCACACAATAAAATGGCAAATGGAATATGTGACAAAGCATGCACAAACACTCTAGCATCTATCAAGCAGTTTGGCGATGACTAGGTCATCTATATATGAGTATATTGACTTAGGAGTCAAATGAGAACATTTGATCATAGGTCATACTCATCGTTTAAGCACAAGTGGGGTTACCACTTTTACATAAAGCATTGTTGTGTTCACACCATTAGAGTTGCTTTAGCTCAATTGATTAGAGTAAAGCTCCCCCTAGATGTGATATTCCCCCTAAGAGGGATGAACTAACCTTGGGTTTTGTCGATGATGACTTCATGTAGGTGTTGAAGATGTAGATGCTCAATGTTGATGTAGATCATTTGGAGCAATCCTTTGGAGTGAATTGCACTTTCAATACCTACACGGGTTAGTCCCACAAGGAACAAACAAGGATATCCATAGACATAGAGTGATGCATACACAAGATGATGTCCATGAAAGCATTAGGTTACTTTGTCCCTTGTCTTACCAATAAGAGGGTTTGTGACTCCTTGAACTAGTGCAAGATATGGAAGTTGTTTGCACTTGTCCTTGTCAAAATGATAAGAGTGAAGTATGTTGGCGGAGTCACCCTCAAGAACTCTCTAGTTCTTCTTCTTCTGGATCCACACCATCTTGATGGGAATCCTTGGAGTTGTAGTTGTACTTGATGAAGTAGAACTTGATGTGGTCTTGGGAACCCACTTGACCAAGGCCTTAGGTGCTTCTTCAAATGCATCAATTTCCTCTTGAAGCTTGTCCTTGCCTTTTTGCTTGTGGTCTTGTGGTGGAAGATCATCTTGATCTTGTGTCCCTTTGAAAGAAGTAGGATCATACTTCTCTTGTTGAGGAACAAACTTAGTCTTGGGGTATTGATCTTCTTCCCACTCAACTCCATTGGCATTGAACTTTCGTTCAAAACCAACACCTTGATTCTTCTGGTGTCTTCCTTGCTTGCGCACAATTTCCTCAAATTGCTTACTTCCGGCAAGGCTCTTGTAAACACCTTTCTCTATAATTCCCTTCAATAAGCTATTTTCTTGCTCAAGTGTAACTTGGCTAAGAGAATCATTAGTGGAATCAAGAGAATTACTAGAAGCAACAACATTGGATTTAGCATGATTGTTGTTACTACTAGATGAAGCATCTTTCTTATTCTTGTTACTAGATTTAACTTGTGGCATGTAAGTAGACAAGAGTAAACGCTTGGAAATGTAAGAAGAAATTTTCTTGCGAAGATGATCATTGATTGCCTTTAAAAACTCATGCTCTTGCTCAAGGTTGAGCTTCTCAAAGCGTAGCTTATCATGAGTCTTTAAAAGTTCTCGATGATTTTCCAAGGTAGTTTCATGAGCTAACTTAAGAGCGTTTAGTTCTTGAGTAAGACGCTCAATCTCCTTCTTATCATCATCATTCGTTTTATCTTGATTAGCATGATTAATTGACGTTTCATCATAGTCTCCATCACTAGAGTTGTCAACAAGTAAATCATCATCACCTAGCAAATCATCTTCATCACTATTGAAATCAACATACTCGGGATGTGTTACCTTTGGACCTTTGGCCATGAAGCATCTTCCAATTCCTTCATTTGGTGAGTCAAATATCTCGTAGGAGTTGGTTGACACAAGTGCTAGACAAGCAACACCTTCATCTTGAGTATATTCGGAGTCGGAGTGATAACTTCTTTCGGAGTGATTGTCGAAGTCGGAGCCGGATACCCATTGACCAACATGAGCTTGATGTCTTCTTTTTGTGTAGCTCATTGATGACTTTTCTTTCCTTTCCGAATCCTTGCTTCTCCGAGAGGGTTTTCGTTCGTAACGATCATCTCTACTCCTCCTTTCTCTTGGTGGTGATTCTTCTCTTCTACTTCTTCTTTTGGGAGAATCTTCTCTTCTTTTGTAGGGGGCCGTACACTCATTGGAGTAGTGTGCGGGTCTTCCACAATTGTAGCAATTTCGCTCACGACTAGAAGATCTTTTGTCATTGTAGGACCTTGACTTGGAACTTCTTTCTTTGCTTCTACTCTTGTAGAACTTGTTGAAGTTATTTACCATTAGGATCAATTCTTCATTGAAGGTTTGCTTCTCACTTGATGATGTGGGAGCATCACACGAGGCTTTGTAAGCACCACTTGACTTGTTGTGAAGCTCTTCCTTATCCTTGAGTGACATCTCATGAGAAACAATTCTTCCAATGACTTCCGTTGGCTTGAGATCTTTGTAATTGGGCATCATTTGGATCAATGTGCACACGGTATCATATTTCCCATCCAAGGCTCTTAGGATCTTCTTGATGATGAATTTGTCGGTCATCTCTTCACTTCCTAAGCCGGCAATCTCATTTGTGATGAGAGCAAGCCTAGAGTACATTTCAGCGACACCTTCACCATCCTTCATTTTGAACTTGTCAAGTTGACTTTGAAGCACATCCAATTTGGATTCCTTGACGGAGTCGGTACCTTCGTGCATATCAATCAAAGTATCCCAAATTTCCTTTGCATTCTCAAGGCGGCTGATTTTGTTGAATTCTTCGGGGCACAATCCATTGAAGAGAATGTCACAAGCTTGAGCATTGTATTGTAGCATCTTCAACTCTTCCACGGTAGCTTCACGGTTAGGTTCTCTCCCATCAAATAATTCACCTTGCAAGCCAATACACACAATAGCCCAAATGGCGGGGTTATGTCCAAGAATATGCATTTTCATCTTATGCTTCCAACTAGCAAGATTGTACCATCAAAGTAAGGACCTCTATGGTGGTAATTTCCCTCGCTAGACGCCATACTCTCCTAGGTTGTGAAACCAAGGCTATGACCACCAAAAGCTATGGAAATCAAAGCAAATGGAGACCAAAGCTCTGATACCACTTGTAGGATCAGAAGTATGTCTAGAGGGGGGTGATTAGACTACTTGACCAAATAAAAATCTAGCCTTTTCCCAATTTTAGTTCTTGGCAGATTTTAGCAACTTAGCACAAGTCAAGCAATCAACCTACACATGCAATTCTAAGAGTATAGCAGCAAAATGTAAAACAATTGCATATGAAGGTAAAGGGAGGAGTTTGAGAGAGCAAACGCAATGTTGACACGGAGATTTTTTATCCGTAGTTCCGATAGGTGGTGCTATCGTACATCCACGTTGATGGAGACTTCAACCCACAAAGGGTAACGGTTGCGCGAGTCCACGGAGGGCTCCACCCACGAAGGGTCCACGAAGAAGCAACCTTGTCTATCCCACCATGGCCGTCGCCCACGAAGTGCTTGCCTCACTAGGGTAGATCTTCACGAAGTAGGCGATCTCCTTGCCCTTACAAACTCCTTGGTTCAACTCCACAATCTTGACGGAGGCTCCCAAGTAACAAATGGTGTGTTGATGATGAACTCCTT
This sequence comes from Aegilops tauschii subsp. strangulata, assembly GCF_002575655.3. Taxonomy (NCBI): domain Eukaryota; kingdom Viridiplantae; phylum Streptophyta; class Magnoliopsida; order Poales; family Poaceae; genus Aegilops; species Aegilops tauschii. Next base: position 177,333,374 of record NC_053039.3, read on the forward strand.
GCTCTTGTGCTTAAAATGATAGTCTCCCCAACACTCAACTCTCTCTCATAGGATTGGATTTGGTGGAAAGAAGATTTGAGTGGAAAGCAACTTGGGGAAGGCTAGAGATCAAGATTTATGTGGTTGGAATGGAATATCTTGACCTCAACACAAGTGTAGGTGGTTCTCTCTCAGAAAATATGTATTGGAAGTGTAGGCATGATCTGATGGCTCTCTCCATGAATGAAGAGTGGATGGAGGGGTATATATAGCCTCCACACAAAAATCTAACCGTTACACACAAAACACCAAACTCGGTGGGACCGATTCAGAGAACTCGGTCAGACCGACTTGGTTCATAATGTGACCGTTAGGTGTTTCGGTGGGACCGACATGTCAACTCAGTGGGACCGATATCATTAGGGTTAGGGCATAACGTAATCTCGGTGTGACCGATTACACAAACTCGGTGGGACCGATCTTGGTAATAGTCAAACAGAGAGTTGGTCAGGCAAACTCGGTGGGACCGATTCGCTCATCCCGGCTGGACCAAAATGTTACGAAAAGGAAACAGAGTGTTTGCATTGCAATCTCGGTGGGACCGATCGCTCATCTCGGTTGGACCGAAACGTTACGAAGGGAAACAGAGAGATTACAATCCCATCTCGGTGAGACCGAGATCCCTATCGGTGAGACCGAAAAGACTAGGGTTTTTGGCAATGGCTATGTCGACTGAACTCGGTGGCTCCGGATAGAAAGAATTGGTGGGGCCGAGTTGGATATTTGGTTTGGGACATATGTGGATATGAGAAAGTAGTGGAGGGTTTTGGAGCATATCACTAAGCATTTTGAGCAAGAACCTCATTAAGCAACACCTCATCCCTTCTTAATAGTATTGGCTTTTCCTATAGACTCAATGTGATCTTGGATCACTAAAATAGAAAATGTAGAGTCTTGTGCTTTGAGTTTGAGCCAATCTTTTGTCCTTAGCAATTTGAAGGGTCCACTTCCTAATCCATGCCATGCCAATCATTGAGCTTTCCTGAAATATTCATCTTGAAATAGCATTAGCTCAATGAGCTATATGTTGTTAGGAATTACCAAAACCACCCAGGGATAGTTGCACTTTCAATCTCCCCCTTTTTGGTAATTGATGACAACATATAGATCAAAGCTTCGACAAATGATAAGATTGAAAAACATCGTCGCTTTGAGAAGTATGTGATAAGCAAGAGCTCCCCTAAATTTGTGCATTATTTAAAATTTGTTTTTGAATGCAAATGCACAATCGATTAGGAACATGGGTTACTCTTCCATGTCACATACATCCTGGTGGAGCGCTCAAAATGATAGAAATTAAAACACATGCACTCATCACCAAGAAAATTGAATGATCATAAGAGGATATAAAGATAATATCATCCAACAAGCATTAAGGGTAGCATATGATCAAACACATGATCAAACAAGTATCTCACAAGGACATAAAGTAGTATCACAAGCACACAATAAAGTTTCAACCAAAATAGCAGGAGAGAATAAAAAGGCAACACTCTCTCTCGAAGCCTATGATCTATACATTTTTCTCCCCCTTTGGCAACAAGTTACCAAAAAGTTCAAAAATGCATAGTGCTAAATGACTCTCAGGCTTGATCTTCGGGAGGTGGTGTTGAGAGAACTCCAAGGACGAAGGCTTCAGATGAAGTAGCTGGAGCTGGTGGAGTAGCTGCTGGAGGTGGAACTGGAGGTGTAGCTGCTGGTATACCCATCTTGTTATATGTTGGAGGTGGTGTCTCAATGAGCTATATATTGTTAGGAATTACCAAAACCACCCAGGGATAGTTGCACTTTCATTTCGGTATACCCATCTTGGTATCATATTGTCATCACTAGTGCAACATATTTGTTCCTCATACACAATTGCTATCTTGGTTCGTGAATTTTGCATAAGTGGACAAAGAAAGAGGTCAAAGAGAAAGAGCCAACAAGCTTTTAAGAAAAAGAGGAATACAAGCAAAGTGCTTTTAAGCAAGTGCCATAGCATCATACCATAGTGCACAAATATTGTCATACTAGATCATCTTAGATCATATCACTGGAACACAATACATATAGCATACTTGGGATAGGAAGTCGTTGCATTTTTTTCTTTGTAGGTTGTGCACAAGTCTCGTATCTGCCTATTTGTGCAATCGTGCTAGCGTCTCTCTTCTGTTGTGCAACAAGAGCATTTTTCATGGGTTCCACATTTTGAGCTCATACCTTGGCTGCACGACCCCATTTATCTATCCGTGTGTGTGTTTCCGTGTGCTACATATTGCTATTGGTCTACTTGTTGCATTTGCAAATTTGCGAATGTTTTTCAACATTATTTAAATCTCACTAACAATTGCATAAATTTTGTGCCACCATCCTGACCAAGCTACTCCAAAAGATTTACTTGTGTAGGTGTGAGAATCGACAAGATCCGGTACCAATTGTGTTATTTCCTTGTTACATTATTGAGTGATCATTAATCCATTCTCAACATTGGATAAGGTACATTTGGTATAGTTCTTTCCTTTCTTCCACTCATACATTTACTTGCGATGATGGATGGCGAACTACTTCTTCGAATCCACTCTTCATCGAGAAAGATGAGGCCCCAAACATCTAAGTCACCAAGAACCACCACTTCGGCACGCGAAGATATTTGCATCAAGAGAATGAAGCATTTGGCGACCGCATCGACCTACTTGCTATCGAGTTGCGACAATCCGAACAACATACAGGAGACTACTTCGACAACAAGATCGCTGCACAAAAGGATGAGAATGATGCAAGGACGGAGAAAATTCATACCTTGTTGGTCAACCGTTCTTCTACATCTTTGTCTTAATTCAAGACGGAGCCACTCAAGTCGTCTTATTCGCACCATGATCGCCAACGACGACGGCACTTACGACTCCATGAGTGAAGAGGAAATGGAAGCCCTTGAGGATATGTCTATGCACCGGCAAGTGAATGAAGATGAAGATGACCAAGTCTTTTGTGGAAATGACTCGAGCCCCTCTCTTGTTGTCTCCAAGGCCTTGACACTTCAGCACCAACAAGACGAAGATCAACGTTGCCACATCTTCCACACCAAGGTGGGCATCAAGGGACGTTCCGTGAAGGTCATCATCGACGGAGGAAGTTGCCACAACTTGGCAAATGAAGAACTATGATCCAAGCTACAATTGGTCAAGGTGAAGCATGCTCGTCCCTACAAGGTACAATGGCTTAGGGACTCCAGCAGCATTCAAGTGGACCACACCGTTCAAGTCTCCTTCAAGATTGGCGCATATGAAGACACCTTGGAGTGTGATGTGGTTCCTATGTCCGTTTGCCATCTCCTACTTGGACGACCTTGGCAATTCGACCGCGGTGTCATCCACAATGGGCGAACCAATCATTATAGCTTCAAGATGAAGGGAAAGGAGTACGTGCTACGACCTATGACACCAAGTCAAGTGGTCGCCGACAATCAAGCAACCACCCATCGAGGAGGGAATAGTGAGAGTGAGCGCCATAAGCCAAAATTGAGTGCATCCATGATGAGCGACAAGAAAAACTTAGTTCTCTTAGCCGCCAAAAGAGAGATGAGAGAAGTGTGTGAGAACCCATCTAGTGTCACCCACTATGTCCTATTGTGCAAAGATGGAGTGGCAAGGGCTAACACCTCTCACCATCTACCTTTAGTGTTGTCTAATCTATTGCAGGAATTCCAGGACGTTTTCCCCGATGAGCTACCTTCGGGACTACCTCCATGACGAGGCATCGAACACTGAATCGACCTCATCCCGGCGCACCATTAGCAAAAAAGGCACCATACCGCGCGAACCCCGAAGAAACCAAGGAAATACAAAGGCAAGTACAACAACTCAATGACAATGGCATCTAGGTGAAAGCTTAAGTCCTTGTGCCGTGCTGGTAATTCTTGTGCCTAAGAAAGATGGTAGTTTTTGCATGTGTTCTGATTGTCGTTCCATCAATGCTATCACCATTCATTATCGATATCCTATTCCTCGCCTTGATGATATTCTAGATGAGCTTAGCGGAGCCACAATTTTCTCTAAGATTGATCTTAAGAGTGGCTATTATCAAATTCACATTCAATAAGGTGATGAGTGGAAAACCACTTTCAAAACCAAATTTGGCCTGTATGAATGGCTAGTTATGCATATGGGCTTATCCGAAGAACCCTGCACTTTTATGCGTGTTATGCATTATGTCCTTCGCCCATACATTGGCGTATTTTTGTGGTCTACTTTGACGATATCCTCATATTTAGCATGTCTCTAGAAGATCATGTCACCCATCTTAGAACCATTTTGCAAACTCTAAGAAAAGAGTGCCTTTATGCTAATATGGAGAGATGCCTTCTTGGTGTTGACAACCTTGTTTTCTTGGGATTTGTTGTGTCCTCTAAGGGTGTTCATGTAGATGAAGCTAAATTTGATGCTATTAAAACTTGGCCACAACCAACCAACTTGCAACAAGTGCGTAGTTTCCTTGTCTTAGCCGATTTCTATCGTAGATTAGTTAAGGTCTTTAGCACTATTGCATCCCCTTTGCATGCCTTGAGTAAGAAAAATGCACTATTTATTTGGGACCACCCCAAGATACTACATTTCATGAGCTTAAGAATTTTCTTGCACATGTTCCTTTGCTTGCCTTGCCCAATTTTGACAAAACTTTTGAAGTTCATTGCAATGCTAGTGGCAATGGTATAGGAGGTGTGTTAATGTAAGAGAAGCGCCCCATAGCTTACTCTAGTGAGAAACTTTCCGGAGCGCAACTTAACTTCCCCATTTATGACAAGGAGCTCGAATTTGATGGTATCCACTACGCAAATCAACTTTGGAGAATATTGTAGAGCCACTCAATTCATTAAGCATATCATCTAGCCAGGAATAGGATGACGATAACGAATAGTGATATTATTAATGCCTCTACAATCAACACAAATACGCGACAGACCATCCTTTTTCGGCATTAGAGTAATAGGAACAACACAAGGACTAAGAGGTTTGTGTATATAACCTTTGCAGAGCAGCTCCTGCACTTGACGCATAATCTCCTTCGTCTCGTCTGGATTGGCACGGTATGGCGCACAGTTTGGCAGCGAAGCACAGGGAATTAAGTCAATTTGGTGCTCAATCCCTCGAATAGGTGGTAATCCCGATGGCACGTCTTGTGGAAAGACGTCAGCGAACTCCTGCAAAATCTAAGTGACAGCATGAGGCAAAGAGGAAGGCACGTCCTTGAATGAAAATAATGCCTCTTTGCACACAAACGCATAGAAAACAAATTTAGTGAAATCTAGATCATCAATACCAGATTTGGTGGCAAGTAAACATCCGCTTTTCAATTTAATTTCAGAGGCAACACTAGACAATGGTTTGTTGTTAGGCTTCATTTGTTGCTCAAATTCTTTTGCCACAATATGATTTTCACTTTTATTGTGCTCCTATTTTGCTTTACTAGCTCTATTAATATCATCTTTCAAAATGTGTTCAGGAGTCATTGGAAGCAAAGTAATATGTTTATCCTTATGAATAAGAGTATACTAATTGTTTCTACCATGGTGTACACATTTTTTATCGAATTGCCATGGTCTACCAAGTAATAAGGAACATGCTTGCATGGGTACCACATGACAATCAACATAATCAGCAGATGTAGCGATACTAAAATGCACACGAACAGTACGTGTTACCTTAACCTTGCCGCTGTTGTTGAACCATTGGATGTAGTAAGGATGCTGATGGGGTCTTGTGGTGAGAGACAACGTCTCCACCATCTTCATGCTAGGAAAGTTGTTGCAGCTCTGTCCATCAATGATGACGTGGACAGAACGTTCCTTCATAACTCCCTTTGTATGGAACAAATTGTGCCTATGATTTTGTTCGGCTTGTGTTACCTGCACACTCAAAACACTTTGAGCAACTAACTCTCATACATGTCAACATCTTCAGCAGCCATGTATTGCGTCTCATGTTAAGATTCATCCCCACCGTGTTCTTCACTTGCAATAAGAGTCAAAGTCTCCTCATCATAGTCACTAGCGGACTCATACCCACCATCCTCAGTAACAATCATCACACGCGGAGATGAACATTTACTCGCATAATGACCTCCAGCCTTGCAATGAGTACATAAAACCTCATGTATTAGCCATGTTGATGCCATGGATGAAGAAGAGCTCTGTGTGGGACCAGAAGGTGTGCTCTTGGCGGATGGTGGTGGTGGTGCCTGTTTTCTTGTATCTCAGATGGAGTTGGCGGATGAAGTAGGCGGTGCTGCAGCAGGACGTGTGGAAGAAGAAGACGTACATGGCGTCCATGATGAAGATCGTCCTGGAGGAAAATTAGTTTGCGCCAATGCATGTCGATCCCGCACTTCAAGTTCAGCTTTGCAAGCAAGATGAAATAAACGAGTGATATTATTATACTCCTGATACTGTTAAATGGTTTGAATCTCTCTATTTAATCCACCCATAAGACATGCAAGCATAGCTTCATTATTCTCAACAATATCACATCTAATCATGCCAGTTTGTAATTCCTGAAAATATTCCTCTACAGAATTTTTCCCTTCTCTTAAATGCTACAATTTTTTTAAGTAATTCACGTTGATAATAAGGTGGAACCCAACGTATATGCATAGCAGTTTTCAAAGCAGCCCAAGTAACTGGAATATGATATAACTACAATGTTCATATCACCAAACACATGCAAAACTAGTGAATGCACAAACAACAGCAGCAACACGTCTATCATCGGGATATTGTAAGCATGTAAAGTGTTGTTCAGTTTCTAACTCCCAAGTAAGATAAATATCATGAATATATCTACCCTCGAATGGCGAGATATTCAACTTTAGTTTAGGGATGTGGTCCTGATCTCATATCTGAGGGGGTGGTGCAGCCCTACCGTTGTGATGATATGCATGAGGACGACCTGGTGGTGGTGGTGCTGGTGGTTGCATGTAGTTCTGATTTTGATCAACCTCATCCTCGTAATAGTCCTCCTCCTCTGCAGTAGCGGCAGGAGCTACAGAAGCATCAACAACAGTACCAGCGGCACCAGAAGTTTGTCCTGGCTCAAGAGGAACACGCTGCGCTTGCCCTGGTGGATCGCGACGTGTTGGTTGTTGATGTTGTTGCAATGGTGCAGCAGATGCGGGTGGTGGTTGTGGTAGACGCGCGAGTACTTCATCGAACTTGGCATCTAGCTTCGTGTCAGTTATCTTATCAATTTCATCAATCCTCTCCAGTGCCTTTCCAAAGCTGGCCATATCGCCTTCCACCTATTGAACCAACATTTGCTTAAATTTACCATGAAGCTCCTTCTTCCTCATGTTCTCCCCGTCAATCTCGTCGGCTTGTGGTCCTTCCATGGTTAGCAGCAATAGAAACACACAAGAATATGATCCTACATACTACTAGAAAGTGGTGGTAGTGGGGTGTCACAAATTCGTGAAGCAAAACTCAAATTCTTAGTAGTTCTTACCCAGCAGCAAGTAGTAATCGGCAACCGTTATAGTCAAAACTCTCAAAGCTTGGATAAAGCGATTGCCAGGTGGTGTCAAACGCATGATGTAGATGTATGTGGAGCTAGGAAGGCTTATGATATGGTATGAAAACTGTCAGCAATAATCAATCCAGGGATGTAAAGTTGAATAAACGCTCAAGGACGGTAATGTGCTTGTCCTAGGCTTGACCATGCTAGAGACGCGAGCCTAGAACACTAACAAAATCACGGTGCTGCACGTAAACAAGGGAGGAGCACTGATGTAGGGTGGAAAACCTCGGGTCGATCTTTCACGAAATGGAGTGGATCCTACGAAGAACACAAAGAACACGAGGGGAAAAACACGAGAGAAAGACACTCAAATCAACGAGAACGATCACACATGTGCTAGATCCATGAACATAAAGAGTGATACAAGATTCAAATGCAACAAAGGACGATACAAGAGGCGGTAGTTCTTCTCCGTGAGGAGGTCTTGAGGGTTCTTCCCGTGAGGGGTCTTGAATCCACTTGGGGGATCTTCTCCGTAGAGGCCGTGAACTCCGATGGAGAGGGTATCAAGTGCATGAGCAAAGCACTATCTCTCAAATGAGCTAATCCTTTGCTAACCCTAGAGAGAGGGATGAGGAGGAGTATATATAGTCTAAGGGGGCGAAAGGGTACATGGGCCTCGGCCCAACACACTGTGCGCAGACGGGCGTCGGACACCCGGTGGCTCGCTAGGGTCCGGACGTCCGGAAGTGTTCGGACATCCGACATTTCAGCTTGGATCAGGTGGCGTCGGATTTTCGGAGACGGTCGGTCGTCTGGTTGTCAGTCATCGGAGGCTTCGGACTTCCAATAATTTCCCTTTTGTGGTGTGGCAACGATCGTACGGATGGGTTCGGTCGTCCGGGCGCTGGGAGGTGTCAGACGTCGAGTCGGGGTCGGACGCCCGGCCACTGTAGCGTTCGTTGGCTGTCTCTTCGGGCTGGTGGAGGCTCCAGGCGTCGGATGTCCAGTCCGGACTAGTCGTCCGGTAGTTGTAGGCTTTTGGCAGCTCTTCTTCTTGTTCCTTGTACTTGGTGTCCTGTCGTCTTGGCCGTGGGATGTAGTCGCTCCGTGACTTGCCTCCAAATACCTGATCACACATAGGGTCTCCGCTTGAGGTAGTAGCCATGTCTCATATGTAGAAAGTGGTAGTTCATGGAGGAGCGAGTTCACCTTAGTTTTGATAGCATTTCTTCGAGCTCTTGTCATTGGTCCAAGTGGTGTCGTGGGAGAAGTAGGTAGGTCCATGGTGATGACCATAGGATACTCCGCATCATCTCACCCCCCCCTTGGGAAAGATCCGACCTCGGATCGAAATCACGATGGTCTATCTTGTTGCATGGGATGAAATGAGCCATCTTAGAGAATTGGTCCACAACAACAAACATGGAATCTTTTCCATTTCTAGTTCTAGGAAAACCAAGCACAAAGTCCATACTAATATCTTCCCATGGGTGATATGTAATAGGAAGTGGCATATAGAGGCCATGGGATTGAGCTTTAGACTTAGCTTTGCGACATGTAGAGCATCGGTTGGTGAAATGTGAGACGTCGTGGAACATCTTGGGCCAAAAGTAGTTCTTGGAGAGTGTGAAGAATGTCTTGTCACGTCCAAAGTGACCCAGAAGTCCTCCTCCATGAGATTCTTGCAGAAGTAACAAATGAAGAGAAGACTCGGGGATACATAGTTTGTTAGCTCTCATAAGATAATCATCTTTGATGTAATAGCGTTCCCAAGATGTATGCGTCAAACATTTGGCATATGGAATAGCAAAAGTAGGGTCATGCACATACAAGTCTTTTATGTGCTCAAAGCCAATGACATTCGGTTCAAGTTGGGTACTGAGCATGCATCTACAGGAAAGAGCATTCGCCACAACATTTTCCTTACCTTTGATGTACTTGATCACATAAGGAAAAGACTCAATGAATTCACTCCACTTAGCATGACGCTTGTTCAACATAGTTTGACCCTTAAGATATTTAAGTGTTTCATGATCCGTGTGAAGAATGAACTCATGAGGGCGGAGATAATGCTCCCAAACATGCAAGAAAATCACTAAAGCCTATAGCTCTTTGTGATAGATGGGGTAGTTAAGTTGCGCTCCGGAAAGTTTTTTACGAAAGTAAGCTATGGGGCGCTTCTCTTGCATTAACACACCTCCTATGCCATAACCGCTAGCATCGCAATGTATCTCAAATGGTTTATCGAAGTTGGGTAATGCAAGCAAAGGGGCATGTGTAAGAAAATTCTTAAGCTCATTAAATGCGTTATCTTGGGATGGTCCCCAAACAAATGTTGCATTTTTCTTACTCAAAGCATGTAAAGGGGATGCAATGGTGCTAAAATCCTTAACAAATCTACGATAGAAACCAGCTAAGCCAAGGAAACTTCGCACTTGTTGCAAGTTGGTTGGTTGCGGCCAAGTTTTAATAGCATTTATCTTAGATTCATCTACATGAACACCCTTAGAAGACACAACGAAACCCAAGAAAACGAGCTTATCAACACCAAAAAGGCATTTGTCCATATTAGCATAAAGGCGCTCTTTTCTAAGAGTTTGCAAAACGGCTCTAAGATGGTGTAACGCCCCTAGACCGACGCTCCAGATGCCTTCCTTGTTTTGTGTGTCAGCTGTGTTATTTATTTGTTTGTTGCATTCATCATCGCATCATTCGCATTGCATCGGCACTCCGTTGCCACCATGTTTTCGTAAAAACTTGCACCCGCTCGTAGTGCCGCTTCCCGTTTGTCTCTGTTGACCTTTCTCAGACCCCTTGCAAACCGGATCTTTGTTTTCCTCTCTTGCCTAAGCCGGAGTCTCTTTGCACAGTGCATCGACCCCTCGCCTGTGTCCGAAAACTTCCCCGAATTCGAACCGGACTATCGTTACCGTTGGATCCGGATCATCCCCAAACATCCCCAAAATATCTTCGGTTTCTTCTTTGACTCTCGTAACCTATTTATTCTCAACCACCCGATGTTGACCGAAGATGCGTTTAATCCCTAACCTAATCCACCTGCTACATAATCACCCCAACCCTAAAATCTTGGGCGGCTGTCCCATCCGTTCCTCCTCCCCGCCGCCACTCTCTCATCGGGATCCACCCCGATCCACGCACCTCCTCTCCCTTGAATTCCCCATCGGGCCAACCCCAGACTTTCCCGAGCGTAGCTGCGCCCGAGGCCCCAAGCAACTCCAACCTCGCAACCCTGCCGCCCCGGCGAGCTCGCCGCCGGCGACTGACCCGCATGGTCCAGGCCTCTTCCCCTGCCCTGTTCCCTCCTTCCCTTTCTAGCTCCCTCCTTTCTCTCATGGCCGTCGCTTGCTGTGTCTCTTCTTCACAGCACCAGAGGCCATGGATGTCGCCGCCCCTTGGGAAGTCGCTGTCGACACTACGAACCCTCCCTGATGCCTAGGTCTTCCTCGCTGCCGCGCCATGTTTGCCGTTCCTCTGCTTCGTCGCCGTCTAGGACTTCCTCACGTCACCTCGCCGGAGCTCCTTCCTCGACGCCGAGCTCGCCAAGCCCCGGCACCGCTCCTCCTCTGGGCGCCCGTCGCAGCTCCTCTAGCCCCAACGCCCGAGCTCCGGACCCCTCTCCGCTGCAAGGAACGGGCCCTTCCTCGGCAGATTCGCGCCGCCTCGCCGCTCCAGTGCCACAGGTCGCCGCCACGCGCCTCCTCCTCCCGTCCTTCTCCTGCTCGTTTTCCCCTCTCTCTCATCCCTCTCGTTTTCTCTCTGACTAGGAGCACCTACTGCCGCCACCATCGCCGGAGATTGGCCCCCGACGCCCAGATCCGCTCGCCTTCACTGCCTCGGCGCCATCCCTGTCGCTGGAGGATGCAGCCCCGCCGCCTCCAAGTCCTCTGCTTCGACCGTGGTCGAAACGGGCAGCGCTCCCCCCCTCGTTGACTTGGTCCAGCGCCAGCGTGGACAAGTGCCGCATCGACCGAGCGGCCTCCCCTGCCCGCGTGGGCTGCACCCCTCTCCAAGGCCCATGGCCCAATGTGAGCAGCCGCCCCTCTAAGCACTGTTGGGCCAGCAGTTTCGGCCTGATTCGTGTTTTTTCCCGTGGGACGATTTAGTTATTATTCCAGTGTTTTACAGTTTTGCAGAAAAGTCCTTCATGTTCATGCATTAAAAACTCTTGAACCATGCATCATATGTAAAAACTTCATATATGTAAAATGCTTAGAATTTCATCTAATTTCATAATTTCCAACTTTCATCCATGTAAAAAATGTTTAAATTGCTGCTTGCATTACCTTGCTTAAATGCCATGCTAAAATGCTTTATTTCATAACTAAATAACCGTAGCTCCATTTTAAATAAACTTTATATGTAAGTGGGGTAGAAAAATGCATAGATTAACTTGGTGCACTTTATTTCCTTGTTTAACAACATTAAAATGGTGTTTTAGTCAGAACAAGACCAACTTTGAAATATTCATATGGGGATTTTCCGGAATTGTTATTTGTAACTTCCGGCCTCATTTAAACTTGCCTAAATAGTTAGTTTATTTATGCTTCACCCTTTTGCCATGTTTAATAACATTTAATATTGTTGGGTACATAAACGAGAGAGAGCTAAAATAATGGACAACGCTAACGCCCACACGTGTGGTGGGAGCTAAACCCGCCCACACGCCCTATAACACACAGACTACACCATGTCATTGCATGCATGCTTTTGGAAATCTTTTTGGATTTTCAGTTTTTAAAATGTTTTATCTCTTAAATGAAAAATCAAATTGAAGATCCGTTTTCACCATTAAATCCCTCGCGACGAGATCTTCGAAACTAGATCTCATATCGATATATTTTGGCGAATTTTTTTTGGTTAAAAGTTGCCATGTCTATTGCACATGAATTGCCATGATATTTACACTGAAGTTGCCATGATATGTTTCAGCTATTTTCTTTTACATTTAAAAGTAAATTTTAACATATTATAAAATGGGGAATTAAGAAACTAGACTTGCCAAGCACCATAAACTAAAATTGCCATGATACATGCACTTAAAATTGCCATGGTTCATACAAAAAAATATTTTCATGGTCAAAGTACTGGAATTGCCATCATCAAAAAACTAAAATTGCCATGATCTACAAACTAAAATTGCCACATGGCAACTTTAGTTTAAGCACTATGGCAATTACAGTGTAAACATCATGGCAACTTCTGGGCAAAAAAATTTTTCATCGAAACAAATCAACATGGGGTCTAGTTTTGAAGATCTCGTCGAGACGGATTTCATGGTGAAAACGGATTTTTAATTCGCTTTTTTAATTAGGAGATAAAACATTTTTAAGCCGAAAACCAAAAAGATTTCTGCTGATGTCATCTATTCATAAGTGGCAAAATGAGTGGTGATGGAGGCGTGTGGGCGATGTGCAAATGCCCACACGTGTGGGCGTTAGTTTTTCCGAAAATAATTGATGTGGTGTTTCGTCAATATGCAACTCGTTGCATATTGAGCTCCCCTTAATTGTAGTATTGTTTGTTGCACTTTGTTATGCCATGCCTCATTAAACCGGACATGCATCATACTTGATTGTGCATCATGACATGTTGATGTGATGGTTGTTTACCATGTTACTTGCTTCTTTCCGGTTTGCTTCTCTCGTTAGCTTCGGTTTCGTTCCGGAGTTGTGAGGATTCATTCGACTACGTCCGTTTGCCTTCTTCACGGACTCGTTCTTCTTCCTTGCAGGATATCGGGCAAGATGACCATTACCCTCGATATCACTTCTATCTTTGCTTGCTAGTTGTTCGCTCTATCGCTATGCTGCACTGCCTACCACTTGTTTATCATGCCTCCCACATTGCCATGTCAAGCCTCTAACCCACCTTTCCTAGCAAATCTTTGTTTGGCTAAGTTACCGCTTTTGCTCAGCCCCTCTTATAGCATTGTTAGTTGCAGGTGAAGTTGAAGATTGTTCCATGTTGGAACATGGATATGTTGGGATATCACAATATCTCTTATTTAACGGAAATGTTAACGCCCACACGTGTGGGCGTTAGCCATCTCAACCACACGCCTCCATCGCCGTCCAGCAGTATCTGCACGAATCTTGGCACGTTTTGACCGATTTTATGTGCCACGTAGGACAAGGCGCGTGTGTGGTGTGTGAGATAGTTCGCCCACACGCGGGTTGCCCCCCCCCCCCCCGCGGTCAGCGGTTGCCACTCGAGGGCGTGCGGTGGAACTGCTCTGCGCCTGCACGCCACGCGCCGACCGTGGTTGACGTCAAACACGTCGTGCACTTCGCCCCCTCCCCTCACAGTTCCATTTACTCCTCCCCTCAGTTACTCGCACAACCCACCCCGCAGTTCAGTCGATTGGAGGAGAAGGCGACGGCGGAGGCGGAAGAGTCGACGGCATTCGCGGCCGTTGGTGGGACTCGCCGGACCGGACGTCTTCGCCGGAGCGCCTACAGATTGAAGGTAATGCTCCCTCCCATGCTCAAAATCCATGCCTGCATTTCTCCCCTCCCCTTCGTGGTCGATGCTTCGCTCGAGATTCATCGAGATTCAGGCGGGTTCGTGATGCGCCGGCATTCCCGGCGGTGGCGGAGTCTTGTGCTTGCCGTTTTCGGTGGCATTGAGCAGTTTCGTCGCCGCCACGGTGGCGGTCACGCCAGTGTGGTTCGGCCTGTCCAGAGCCACATCCTGGTTGTGCCTTGGGATTGGACCGTCGTTTTTCTGTCCGATAGTTGTGCATTGCTTCGAAATGCTATTTGCGATTAGTGCAGGGATAATTTTGGAGATGAATTTCAAGTTATGACAGTTGCCATTGAACCCTAGATCTAGGTAGTTGTTTTTCAAAGTGCAGTATGAATGCAAACATGGTAGTTTGAGTAACTATCTGCACCGTATGGCAACTAATTTCCTGATTGATTGTGATAGTTGCCACAAATATGTTTTCCATGTGGCAACTAATTTCGTGCACATGCTACGGCTGCTGCCACGCTGTAGGCATGGTAAAGTGTAGTAAATAGGTAGTCATTGCAGTTTCAGCAACTATGTGCACTGGATGGCAACTAATTTCCACATCAACTATGTCAGTTGCCACATATATGCTTTCCATGTATCAAGTATTTCTGTGAACACACTATGGCTGTTGCCACGTTGTAGGCAGGATAATGTGGCAAATTCACTGTACTACAGACCCAAATTTGTGTTTTGCCACACTGACTTGTGGCAACTGACATGATAATGTGGCATGGCAAAGTATAGTAAGTAGGTTTTCATGTCAGTTTCAGCAACTATGTGCACTGGATGGCAACTAATTTCCACATCAACAGTGTCAGATGCCATATATATGCTTTCCATGTGGCAATTATCTCTCTGAACACAGCATGTCTGTTGCCATGTTATAGGCAGGATAATGTGGCAAATTCATTGTACTGCAGACCCAATTTCGTGTTTTGCCACGCTGACTTGTGATATCTGAACGTATTTGTCCGTACTAAATGGCAACTCATTTTTAATATGAGGTCAGTGTGTGCATTGCAATTTCAGGTTATTCAGTAGATGTTTTTCAGCGCTTTTTTGAATTTTGTGTTGCATTTTAACATGGCAATTTCAACCTAGCACATTGTGCCTTTGAACACATGGCAACTCATTTTTGTATGAGGACAGGGTGTGAGCTGCCACATTTATGTTTGTGCAGTGGAAGATTTGTGCCTTTCTTTCGTACTATCTTGTGCTAACATGGCAACTTCAGCATTTTGATTCAAGTGCCTTATGATCTGTACATTTTTTCAAATGAAGCCAATGTGTTTTGTTGCCACATTTATTGTTGGACAATCATAGGGGGTGTGGGTGTTCATACGATATTGCCTAAACTTTTTGCCACTTTCAATTGAGCCCATGTGGCAAGTACATTCTGTTAGGTGGCAACTGCTTACATCATACTTTCATTTTCACCTTGACATTTTGCTTTGTTCTTACCTTAGCAGAATGGCTTGCGGCGATCATCAAGACGATGATGATGATTTCATGGAGTTACCGCGGCAGAATTGGGCAACTGGACGGAGAAAAGACGGCGATGAGGTAACTTTCCACACCCCCGACCCCCTTCCCCCATATGTTTTGAATGTCATGTTGAGTTTGCAATCATCTGATAGGGTCTAAACCTTCATGATAGTGAAACATGGCAACAAATGATCATTTCTCTGTTTTGCGGAAGAAGAAACGTAATCGCAATAGGGCTTCACAGGAACGCCTGACTATATTGACCGAGGGATTCACCGACGACCAGAAGGGAGCTGCTGCTGAGTTGGGGATGCAGGCTCTGATGGATGTTCGGTGCAAGAATCTAGTGAACCCTGTATGCGACTGGCTCGGTGAGATTTACGAGCCCGCCTCCAGGGAATTTGTGATTCCGGGACGTGGAAGGCTGCCGTTAGACGAGGAATCCAGGTTAAATAATACGATTGAGGAAACGTTGTTTGCCCGTTTGTTTCCTGGGATGACATCCATGCTGAACACGACCGTGCTGGCAACTTTGCTGGAGGGCATGAAAACCCATGGCGAAGTTTTTAAGATGAAGCTACTCATGTACTTGATCTCAGCTGTTTTTGCGCCGACCACATCTCTTCGCCCAAGCAACAAATGCTTCCCCATCCTGGTGAATGCTCTATCTCTACTCCTTCATTTTTTTTCCTTCAATCTTTTGACTCATATGTCATCTGTAAGCTAGTCACTGCCAGTTTTTTTGATGTTTTCCCATTTTGATTTCTGATGCAGCAACTTCTTGTCCTGAAATTTATGTCGTGCAGGAAAAACTGAAAGAAGTGAAGAACATGAATTGGTGTAAGTTCATTGCGGACTTCCTGCATGATGCATTCTCAAACAAGATGTACAAGAAGGGTTGTCGACTCCATTTAATGGTATTTTTGTACTACTCTTTTGCAAACAATCCTAGCTCCTTGAGCATGCATGGCAACCATGATGGTGACATTGTGGAAACTACCATCATAACAAGATGGCAACTGCCAACATAACTAGAATGGCAACTGCCAACATAACTAGATGGCAACTGCCAACATAACTAGATGCCAACTGCCAACATAACTAGATGGCAACTGCCAACATAACTAGATGGCAACTACCAACATAACTAGATGGCAACTAACAGAAATACATGGCAACTCTTTCCTTCTTCATGCCCTCCAACTTGATGATTGAAGGAACATACGTTAGCTTCTTTTTTGCAAAATACCATGATGGCAACTGATATTTTTTCTTTTTAAATTGTTGTACATCAGCTCATGTACGTCGATCGTCTTGATCTGTCCACTGTGGACTTTACTGGGATAGGAGGCTCGCTGCCTCCACACAAGTTTGCTGTTTCTGCGTGGACTTACGATGCTGTCAAGGCTGTGCTTGCCGCGGACAAGATAACTGATACAAAATACGGGAAACTGTAGGTTAGTTCTGGCTTCTTTCTTTGCATGACATTCTTTCAATTTTGACGCTGCATAACATATGAAAAAATCCCCATACGGCAACCGTCCGTGGCCAACAAGAGATGACTACCTTGTTAGCCATGGCTGTCTGCGCATGGTATCCATGTCTTACGCCACATGGCAACTCTGCCATCCATTTTGAAACTTCTATCCTCTTCCTCTTTTTTATTTTATTTTTTGCAATACATGAACTGTTAGTTAGTGTTCATTGTTTTCTCTCTTTACATGCTAGCTGTTTTTTTGGTTTTTTCCAGCTGATGGCGAAGCACGCTATAGACTACAGCGTGTTTGGTGGGCCTCAAAACTTTGGAAAGTGGATGGACGTGCACTCAGCTCCGTCTTGTCCTGTTGAGGTAATCAAGGATATATATCTATGGTTGTGTTTGGTTTATTTTGATCTTGTGCACGTGACTTTAATACGGTTGGTTACTGCTGCTTCTTGTTTCGTGCACAGGCGAGGGCACCTGTTGAGCATCTAATTGGGCAGTTTGCATCCGGAATGACCAGCTTGCTCGGGAAGTTGGTTGAGGGTTGGGCGTCCCTTAATGGCTCTGACAGCGACGCGGTTGCGAGGCAGTTCACTCCTTTTTTTGCAGAACGGGCACATCGGCCAACTGGTTGCCGTGGTCGGTACGACTACAACAGCTCGCAAGAGCTTCCGGACACACAAGATGAACTAGATGGAGATGCTGCTCTCGACAAGGACGATGACGATGACATGGAGAACGTGCATCATGACACTGAGGATGATGAACATGTTGAAGTTCGTGCAGGTGGTAAGAAGGGCAAGGGTGCACCACATGTCCCCTCACCGAAGAAAGTCAAAGAACATACAACTGCGAGAGGCAAGGGGGTGTCGCCCTAAAAGAGGGGGAGGGATCCAGAGGATGTTGGGCAGGGCTCTCCTGTCAAGAGACCTAGGACCGATCCCTTAGCTGCTAGGAGGAGGTTCGACTTCTATTTTAGTGTTTTGTTTTGTCTATCCTTTCGAATAGACTGACCCCTTTTTTCAATTTGTTTTTGCTAAGCGTGGCAACGATTTTCGTGTCTGACACTTGGCACCTTTTTTTGCATGTTTCTTATATGTGCAGTGAGGCGACAGCTGGTGGACGAGCAGTTACGAAGAAACAAGCACCAATGCCCACCCGTGTTTCTGCTCGATTGAACAAGGGTGCCCCTATTGCTGGTGACACGCCTTCCACTAGGTCATCTCCTCGTACGTCGATGTCCAACACCGGTGATCCTGTCGTGTTGCCGGATTTGAGGAAGACAGTCAAGAAGTAGGTTATCCCTGTTCTTTTTCATCGCCATATTGCTATATTTTTGCTTTTCAATGCAGCTGTTCAGCTTGCCACATGTGCTTCTGCCATGAGTCCCACATTTGCAACTGCTGTTTCTCCCATGCTCTATTTCTTTTTACTACATGGCAACTCCTGCTTGTTTTGCATGGCAACTGCTAACTAGTCAAGATGGCAGCTCTTATTCCACCTACATGGCAACTACCAGCTTTTCCATCTGTTTGTGCACTCATCCACACCTAGTTTTGAAATGGCATTCCTGGCACATCTCACATTTCTTACATTTTTTAAGATGTCTACCATGGCAACTGCTGCTTGTTACGCATGGCAACTGCTAACTGGTCCACATGGCAACTCTTATTCTACCTACATGGAAACTATCATCTGTTCATCTAACAATGTTCGTGTGTTTTTTTTCAGGGTGAAGAATACTACCACACGCGTGACGAAGCAGAACCCCAGAGACCCGCTCGAACGCATACACTCAAAGCTGTCGACAGGTGGCAACTCAGACGTTCATGAGGCACCAATGGACAAACCTGCTGCTGCAGTGTCCACTGTTCCCACTAGCTCTGATGCAAGCGGCCAAGCATCTCCGCCGGTTGCAGATGTGCAGGCTACGACAGCAGGCATCCGTACATCTGGGAGTGACGAGTCGGTATCTGCCAGGACTGCTGAAATATTTCCCACTCTGCTAGCAATGAAGGATGCTGCTATGAGCCATACCACCCGATCAGCAAGTGTTGAAGTGGACGCCCCCGAGATCAACCTAAGCAAGGAAGATTCCCGCTCATCTGACATGGATTCCAAGCGCGTGGGTGGTGGCACTTCTTCGTCCATGAAAGAAGGGGCTGAGGCGACAGTTCATAATGATATGCCATCCATAGGTGAGACTCTTGGCACAACAGCTCCAGCTTCTGGTGCTCCAGAGGTTGCCAAGGTGACCGTTGCGCGAGCTGGTCTTCCACCGAGGCGTCGTAGCCCCCGCAAGCAATCTGCATACATACCCAACACGCCGGCTGTAGCTAGGAGCAGCAGAGATGACTCTGGTTATGTGCCTGCGTCCACACTGTTCCCACCACCTTCCAGAAGCAATGTTATGGAGAGAACGGAAGACCGGAGTACAACCGACCCAGGTGGCAAGCCGGGCACAACTGACGGAGGTGCACGTGCGGAGCAGACTGCGTCTTTACCCGCAATGGATAACCCCAGCTTAAATCTGCGCACTTCTAAGCTCCTAGTCAACATCGGTGTCCCCTACAGCCCAAACAAGAAGATTGTCAAGAAAGCTGCGACTGATACCGCTGACAGCACGCCCCGCCCTGCGAATAAGCCCGATGATTCTGCAGCGTCCGATGCAGAAATGTTTGTTGATCTTTCACCCTTGGATTCTGCCCAGCAAGTTGTTCTTGGTCCGGCCAGTAGGCAGGAGAGGCACCCAATGGCCTTCACCCAACTGAACTGTAGCCTTGGCATCGATCGCAGTCAAGATGAACCAGTGGTGCAAGATCCTTCACCAGTTGCCTTTGCTTTCCCGGCAGGCATGGCCCCAATGATGGCGCAGCCAATGGTCGAGGGCAGGAAGGCTGTGAAGTTAGGAGAGCCGGTTGTGCAAGGTACATTTCTTATGCGTTTATCATATTCGTGTATACATATTTTTAGTATAACTTTTGTCCCAAGCATTCTTTTTGGGTTCTCACTTTTGTGATGGCAAATGTTATCTGATGGACATGGCAACTGGATTTGCTTGCATGCTGTCACCTACATTTTTCTGTCGCCATGCTGCATTTTCCATTCTGCAAGCACATGGCAACTGCAGTTGATAGATCATGGCAACTGTAGTTGTTGTCACATGGCAACTACAATGCATTGCACATGGCAACTGGAGTTGCCTGCACATGGCAACTCCCTACTTTCTGTGCCTACATTTCATATTCTCCAACCTTTCTTTCACACTAAATTTGTTTTGTTTTCCAGGTATCCTAACCCACTTTTTTGATCCTTGCAGCCACCCCTGAGGAGATTACGCCGTCACTTGATGAAGCTTACCGCAGGATTGAGGAGGCAGCATTGCAGAGGATGTCCTCACGAGGTCAGGGCCAATCAAGTTCCAACGCGCCTGCTGAGTCGGTATCTGAGGATACCATTAGAAGTGCCAGCCCTGGTTCTGTGAGGCAGCGTAGGGTAGTTCACGCGCCACCCGCGGATGATTATGAGCCGGAAGTCAAGGCCACAAAGGATCAGAACCAGCTGTACGATATTGTCAAGCGGTTTGGAAATGCGAGGTCCAACAGCAAGCACATGAAGGAGCTGAAAGCGTAATGACCACACCCACATAAACCTCTCATTTGCTTCGCTCTTTTTACTATTCATCCTTTTTGACATTTCTAGATATGCTCCGTTTACGTTTTATTTCTTTTTTCACTTAGTAAACATGATTCTTTCATGTTATATCATTTTCATACAGCTCATGTTTGGACAGAACCAAGATCATACAATGTGATGCGACGTACGTCGACCTGGGTGATCTTGCCGAGTCTGTGAGGCCACTCGGTAAAATATCGAAGAATGTAGTTGCATGTGGGATTGACTTCATCAACAGGCATATGGATATGTCTCCCGACAAAACAATCATGCAGTACACTATGACGTGCAAAATATGGGATGGTGACTTCCACCACAAAATCCTGAGGAAGCATTTTGCTGCGCATGGTGATTTCAAGCTCACAATGAAGAAATGTGTGAGTACTCCTTCCTTTTTGCACATTTTTTCCTCCCATGTTATTTTTTTGCCAGTAGCTATGCTTCAGATGTGGGCTACACCCTGATTTGTGATAGCTGTTTCATGTGGCAACAACCGCCATGTAAAATGACTTCTGATTTGCTTTCCTAATACAACCTATGTGGCAACTTCAAACTAAAATACATGGCAACTTTGTTCATACATGGACGGCAACTTCTTTTAATTACCCACTACAACTAAACATTATACGTTTGTCCACTTTTCTTGGCCCCTTGATGCTTTCGTAGTCACTCATGTGCCTGTTAGTGTAACCGGTGATATCTTTACATGTCATTTTCCCAACTTCATCATTTCTGTTCTTAATGTGAGCTCTGCTTCTTTTCTTTCCTTCATTTTTGTTTGCAGGTCTTGTTCCCCATGTTCCAAGAGCTTGCACCACATGACCCACACGAGAAGTGTGGTCACCACTATGCGATCTGCCTTGACCTGAAGAACCAACGTTTTAAGGAGCTTGATTCAATGCGTTCAGAAGCTGACGTAGACCTTACTACGCATGCTGAATACTTCATCAACAACCTCAAAGAGACATGGAACCGTCACTATGAAAACTCAAAGGTCCAGATCAGACATTTTCCAATTGAGTACGTGGCGACTACGAAGCAAGGAAACCGGTATTTTCCCATCTTTTCCTCATGTGTCCTCCAAACCAATGCTCACCCTCTCTTTTTTGTCACCTCTGAATTAAAGTTTATGATTTTTTCTATATGTTCTTGTGAGTTAACCTGACTCTTTTCTTGTTTAGGCATGACTGCGGCTTCCACATGTTGGAATACCTTGCAAAGTGGGAAGGTCGACGGGTTCCTGTCGTCATAGCTGGAATGGTCGTCGAGCTCTGCAAAATTTACACATGGAACTGGTTGATGAATGAAGATTTCAACACGCGGTCCAATGCACGTGAGTTCATAGAGGAAGCTGTGAAGAAAGCCAGCAAGAAGTACAAGTGATCACGTGGTGCTCCTGACCGAACGCCTACCTTACATTCTGTTGCTGAGGAATGTAAGGTATTACCTTGTCTTTTCAAAACTATGTCCGTGTAATATGCTATGACTGCATCTCCCCGTAGCCTAGTATACAGTGGTGGCGTGTGAGTGACATTTGAATAGTTTGTAATATATGTGTGGATGTGAACCTACTTAGGTTTGACAGCAGATACGTTTATGTGTTTTCAGTATTATTATGTGCTTGTGGGTTGGTAGTACCAGCATGGTGTTTTGAATGCGTCCTTGATGTCTGAAAACATGGCAAATGTAGTAGATCAGTCATGGTTAGTGAAAGTTATCGTTCTTTCTTGTTTGGCTTTTTCGGTTTTTTTGCACTGCTAACTGTCCCGACTAGCATGGTAGTTTGATCACGAAGCAGTAACCTATGCGGTTGCTGCACGAGACCGTTTCAGCTTGTTTCCCATAGTTTCCACTAGAATACAATATGTGTGACTAAAATGCGCTGACTGAACATGGAAATCTACGCGGTGAAGATTCAGTACAACTAACATGGCATGTTCAGTACAACTAACATGGCAGATTCAGTAAAAATAAGATGGCAAATTCAGTAAAAATAACATGGCAAATTCAGTAGAAATGGCATGGCAGATTCAGTAGAAATGGTATGGCAGATTCAGTAGAAATTGCATGGCAGATTCAGTTCAAGTAACATGGCAAATTCAGTGCCATACACGTGGCAACTGCAGCTATTCCTTCATGGAATTTTTACTTCAGATGCTGATGCACCTGAAGAGTCATTCTCCAGTTTTTACAAAATTTAGAACATCTAGATTACAAAAATAAGTCACCATGGACCAAGTCAAAGTGCTCCAATATTGTTTACGGATTGCTCGTCCCTTTCTTTGGTTTCTTATGTTTTGCTTGAATCTCCAATCCCGATTTGTATCTTATCTCTTTTGGACGCCCTTTTGTGATGGAACGGGGCAGGTTCCTAACCTGTGTTTTTGTGCTTGCTGTTCCAGATCCTACCTCCGAGTTTTCAGATGATGGCCCTGTGGACGAAGGCACACTTGATGTGCGGGGGAACCTGTGTAAGGCTTCCTCAGCTTTCCTCTTCTTGATCTCATCAAGCTCTCTTTTGAGGGCCTTCCTGTGTTTTTCTGCGACCTTTGCTGTCTCATCACTCTTGCACGCTTCATCAATTAGTTCAGCATAGTTCTTTGTCAACACAACATGCCTCACGGCTTCCATGGTTGACTCTGGTCTCTCGTCATGCACGGCCAAAACTGCGTTTGATGTTTGCGGCGCCAATGCGTCGTCAGCATCCCAATTCCATCGTCGCCTTATGAAATGGCGGGGCATTCGTGTCACCGCGTTCAAGTCCATTACTTTTAGAATGTGACAGCACACAATCCCGTCCCGTTCGAATTTGCAGCATTGGCAGTAGTATTCGCCTTCGCTTATCGATGCCTTCACAAAGTAGTTCCTTCCCTTGTCTGGGTCTTCAGGTTCTGAATCCGACATGCCCATGATAGAACACACCTTGAACGTATGTTCGTCCACCTGGAAAGCCGTGTACATGCCGGCACGCTTTATTTCTTCCTGGAATCTGCAAGTCTACAAAAACGGGAAGAAGCACTGCATGAAGTAGGCCGGCACCCAGTACATTCGCTTCTCCCACAAGCTAGCAAGCGTCTCGTGGTCTTGGACTTGATATGTTTCAATCATAGCCATCCAGCTCCTTTCAAACTCCTCCACCGTCAAGCTGTGGTCCACGCACAGCTCGAATTCCTTTGCAGGTCTGGACGGTCAGAAAAGAACGGTCCTAGTGTCTTCTCAGCCTACTTTATAATGTGCCACCTGCAGTGCCTGTGCACTGCCAACGGAAAGACCTCCTCTATGCCTGCACGCATGCTAAAATCCTGGTCTGTTATTATGTTCATCGGAGCAAGTCCACCCATGCACTCCAAGAAGGTCTTGAACAGCCAAACGTACCCATCCGTGTCTTCGTTCTGAACGAGCCCGCATCCGAACTGCAACGACTGATTGTGGTTATTTATTCCTATGAATGGAGCGCATGGCATCTTGTACATATTAGTGAGATATGTCACGTCGAATGAAATGCAATCTCGGAAATGTTTGTAGGCTCTTCTTGCAGCACCATCCACCCAATACATGTTCCTGACACGGTCCTCATCGTCCAATCTTATCCTGTAGAAGAAATCTGGATCTTCCTTCGCTTTCTCATCGAAGTAGGCCATTGTGGCCTCTATGTCAGCCAACTTGCTCTCTCTACGGTACTTTGCCTTTAGGTTTGTGACGTCAGGTGGTATGTAGGGCATGCTACTCAAAGACCCTTTTTTGCTGTGGATGAGTGATAGTATCTGGACCATTCTTGATGGACCGACGTTACAATCATGTAGCAGCTTTATGAATTTCTTCTCGAGGGGGTGAATCCTCTGTGGGCGGTCAGAAATTTTACCAGGTCGAACTTCTTTATGAGTTTGTGGTTGTGCTCGTCAAAATATTCAGTGACCACCCACTGTGCTCCATCTACGTTTAGCTTACACCGGACAGGGCATTCCGTATTGAGAATGATACCTCTCTTTCGTTCCGGAACGACAGGCGCAACACCTTTCCCCTTCTTGTTCCTTCGTGCCTTGTGGCACCTCATCTCACCTCTGTTGTACTCGTTAGTTTTCTTATTTCCTATGGTATTCGGTGTTGACCGCAAATCCATGGAACTTTGCATATGTCTGGTAGAATTCCTTTGCCTCTGCGAACGATTCAAATCTCTGCCCAACGTAAGGTGGCTGAGGTACCATGATCTCTGATTGCCCACCATCTTCATCCCCTTGTGCTTCGTCATCAGTTTCATCATTCACTTCAGTATCGGCGGCACTTTCATCTACTTGAGTGTTGCCAGTGCTTGTGTTCAAAGGTGGGCTTGTCGGCATTGCTGGAATGATTGCCATTTCCGACTCTGACTCGGCATTGTTTGCAACATGATTGTTGGCTGGTTGGTGGAACGCGTCTTCCGTGCGCTCAGAGCTCCCCACAGTAGATGTCCCCGCGCCGCTGTTGATTGTAGTTGAAGGCCCTGTAATAAAAAAACAGGTACGAGCATAAGATTTTGCTTGAATGACATGTTTATCGTAACGGAGTACATAAACTGGAAGTGATTTGGCATGACATCATTCAAACAGCAAGCCGTGAGTCTGCATGTGGACATGCATGGCAACTGTAGTTCTCCAGTCATGGCAGCTACAGTCCAACAAACATGGCAACTAGTGTTGCCAATGCATGGCAACCAGCTCCTTTCAGTACCAAAACTTGGATTCTATATCAATGGCAGCTGCAGTCCTACATACATGGCAAATACTGTTGCCAATACATGGCAACCAGTCTATTCTAGCATCAAAACTTTGTATTCTAGGCTTGAGCTCACTAGGCAAATGCGATCAATCATTAGTGCTGCACACATGCTTTTAGCAATTGGCAAATCCCGAAGACAATATATGAGTCATTGCACACGACCACTTGTTAGTGTTTTCTGTTTGATTTTTTCCACCATCACTGCTACAAATCTTCTTTTCCTCACATGCTATTCCCACAAAAACAAATGCAGTGCTGTTTTTGTGGTTCAAATTTCCTTACCTTGGTTTGCCGCATGTGCCCATCTTGTGTGGTTTGTCACACCAAATTGACGTGCTCTGTCTGCAATCTGTGAAGCTTGCCATGAGACGTTTGCCGAGGTAGCACCACCGTAATAACCTGTAATCATGGTAGTAGTTGCTCAATGCATGGCAACTATAGTTTCTTCAACATGGAACATGCAGTGGTCTAACCATGCCACACAGATTTGTTCACACTTGCCATCCACGGTTGTTTGTACATTGCAATCACATTTTTGATCATACATGGCAACTGCAGTTTGTCCTGGCATGGCAACTGTAGTTTGTCCTGGCATGGCAACTGCAGTTGTCCAGGCATGGCAACTGCAGCTGTCCAGGCATGGCAACTGCAGCTGTCCAGGGATGGCAACTGCAGTTGTTCAGTCATGGCAACTGCAGTTGTCAACTATGCTCCTTCTGCTAATTCACCGTCTGCAACTTCACATTTTATGGACTCACCTGTGTATGACGTCGATGGTAGGTACATGGGTGCCGCCTGATGCCACGTGCTGCATGAAGGTTCTGCATTTTTCCCGACATAACTCGTGAGTCTTTTGCCATCATTTGCAAGTTTATTTTTCATGTCCACACCAGTATGTTTTATTTTTCATATGCGTTACCTTAATTTGCCACATTAGCTAGTTGAAGTTGGCTGCCCGTACATTTGTCAGTGTTAGCGCCCTGTGACTGAACTTGCCATGGTGCCCCCCTGAGTGTGTTTTGGTCATAAGAACCTGCGAAAAATGACAGTGTAGGACATAAGTAGAATGTCATCTTCATCATCGCGAACATGGCAAATGTTCTTTTCTTTTGTTATCATGCATCATACCAATGCCTGCGTACTTCTCTAGTAGTGGCAGCAACGGCCCTGCAGAAATGAGTTGACTGTACTCTGCTGCATCCCAAGGGGGCGTTTCTGGCCTTTGAGAAACCCAAGGATCAGCGCCATCTTTGTGATTCATTCTTTCTGCGTTTTGTTTCTGCCAATGTGTTCTCAATCACTGCATGAACAAGAACGCATCAACAATCCGCAAAAAATGTATTCTTCTACTGCTTGCACGCACAAGATAACACGACAGTCTTATCACATTTTCATGCGTAGGCAACCAACACATCATGGCAAGTAGGACATGCACATCCACTCTCTTTCCTAAAATATGGGTGCCAGCTATCCTTTCGATTCGATGGCAACAGCCACCACAATAGGATGGCATGCAACAGGTTAACATGGTGGCAGTTAACGGCAACGATAGGTTGCAACTGACGTTAGACACAAGTGGCAACTAATTTTCCTACCCCCCCTTTATTCCAAATTTCTCATTTCTCTCCCTTTTTTTAGGGATTCCTACGCATCCATTCATTACCAACTACTTGCACCAAGCGAACTGAGAACTTAAGCTTAACTCTAGCATAGTACATGGCAGATCTGGTGTATGCTGCTTGGCAAATGCGAAGACACACAAAACCATGTAGTGTTTTGCCCCGATAGCGTGGGTCCAGTCGCCACCTTCGTTGGTAAATTTGCAATTTTCTGCCCAGAAGAAGGATGAGAAGCAGTAGGAGATCGGAGATTCACCTGCTTTTAGCTGGTTGTCTTTGGAGGGCGGGGTTGGAGTGGGGGGCGGGGGTGGGGGGGTGGGGGAGGGGTGTGGTTAGCGGTGGGAAGGCCCTACGGATCTGCTCTGGTTGCCATGGCAACTAGAGAAGGCCAGCGATGGAGGTAGGGGATCGAGAGGTGGGAGACGATGGCGGCAGTCGGGACTGGGGATCGAAAGGAGGCCGGGACGGCTGGGTCGTGCGGGCAGTGTGGTCATCTGGCCCGGAAGTGTGGGCGGGTTTGCCACACACCGGACGTGCAGGCTGTGGCTTTGCGCGCCCGGACGCGGTCGTGCGGGCGGGTTCCTATCCATGCCACACGAGGCGTGCGGCACAACCACCCGATACACCACACGTGTGGCAGTTATCGGGACCCTTATTTAATCAATGCATCTATATACTGGGTAAAGGGTGTAAGGCTCGGCCTTATGCCTGGTGGTTTGTTCCACTCTTGCCGCCATAGTTTCCGTCATACCGGTGTTATGTTCCTTGATTTTGCGTCCCTAACAAGGTGAGGGGTATGGGACCCTCTTGACAGTTCGCTTTGAATAAAACTCTTCCAGCAAGGCCCAACATTGGTTTTACATTTGCCTATCACCTATTTCTTTTCCCTAGGGAGTCGCCCTCCCGAGGGTCATCTTTATTTAGCCCCCCAGGCCAGTGCTCTTCGGAGTGTTGGTCCAACCTAGAGCCACTTGCGGTGCCACCCCTTCTTCCGGGGTCTTCGGTTGCCGTACGTAGTGTTCATCAGGTCGTGGCCTGAGACGAGATACGCGTGGCTACTATCAGGGTGTCGGCACGCCGGGAGGTCTTGTTGGTTTTATTTTACCATTGTCGAAATGTCTTGTGCAATGGGACCCGAGTCTGATCGGATGTCCCGCGACGGAGGATCGTCTCCGCGGATCATGAGCTTGTCATGGGCTAAGTTGGGACACCCCCGCAGGGTATAAACTTTCGAAAGCCGTGCCCGCGGTTATGTGGCAGATGGGAATTTGTTAATGTCCGGTTGTAGAGAACTTGACACTTGACTCAATTAAAATGCATCAACCGCGTGTGTAAGCTTGATGGTCTCTTTTGGCGGAGTCCGGGAAGTGAACACGGTTTGAGTTATGTATGAATGTAAGTAGTTTCAGGATCACTTCTTGATCACTTCTAGCTTCTCGACCGTTGCGTTGCTTCTCTTCTCGCTCTTATTTGCGTATGTTAGCCACCATATTTGCTTAGCGCTTGCTGCAGCTCCACCCCATTACCCCTTTCCTACCCATAAGCTTAAATAGTCTTGATCTCGCGGGTGTGAGATTGCTGAGTCCTCGTGACTCACCAGATACTATCCCAACAGTTGCAGGTGTCGATGTAACCAATGCAGGTGACGCAACCGAGCTCAAGTGGGAGCCCAATGAGGATCTTGGTCGTTGCTATGTTTCTTTTCATGTTGATCAGTAGTGGAGCCCAGTTGGGACGATCGGGGATCTAGCAGTTGGGTTATCTCCTTTTCTTTTGGATTTGACCATAGTCGGTCTATGTGTGTATTTTGGATGATGTATGAATTTATTTAAGTATTGAGTGAAGTGGCGATTGTAAGCCAACTCTCTTTATTCCATTCTTGTTCATTACATGGGATTGTGTGAAGATGACCCTTCTTGCGACAAAACCTACAATGCGGTTATGCCTCTAAGTCGTGCCTCGACACGTGGGAGATATAGCCGCATCGTGGGTGTTATAGATGGGTGACATGATCTTTGAGGGATTTGCTAAACACAAGAATATCTTCAAAATAGACCACAACAAATACGCCAATGTATGGGCGAAGAACAAAATGCATCACACACATAAAATGTTCCGGGTGCTTCAGATAAACCCATTGGCATGACCAACCATTCATACAAGCCAAACTTGGTTTTGAAAGGGTTTTTCCATTCATCACCTTCTTGGATGTGTATTTGATAGTAGCCACTTTTAAGATCAATCTTAGAGAAAATTGTGGCTCCGCTAAGCTCATCTAGCATGTCGTCTAGCGTGGAATGGGGTAGCGATATCTAACTGTGATAGCATTGATAGGATGGCAATCGGAACACATGCGGTATGTACCATCTTTCTTGGGAACAAGGATTACCGGTATGACACACGGGCTCAAGCTTTCTCGTACATGGCTATTGTCGATGAGTTGTTGTACTTGCCGTTGGATTTCCTTGGTTTCCTCGGGGTTGATGCGGTAGGGAGCCTTGTTAGGAAAAGGTGCTTCGGGGATGAGGTCGATGCGGTGTTCGATGCCTCGAAGAGGAGGTAGACCCGGAGGTAGCTCGTCGGGGAATACATCTTGGAATTCCTGCAATAGAGAAGATAACACTAAAGGTAGACTGTTAGTTTTAGGTGCCTCGTCCTTCCATAATAGGACATAGTGCATAACACTTGATGGGTTCTCACACACTTCTCTCATCTCACTTTTAGTAGCGAATAGCACTAAGTTTTTCTTGTCGCTCATCGTGGAGGCACTCAATTTTGGCTTGTGGCGCTCACTCTCTTTTTGGTGGTTTGCTCTCTCACTATTCTCTCCATGATGGTGTGTCGCTTGCTTGTCGACGATCACTTGGCTTGGAGACATAGGTCATAGCACGTACTCCTTCCCTTTCATCTTTAAGCTATAGTGATTTGTTCGCCCGTTGTGGATGATGCCACGGTCAAATTGCCATGGTCGTCCAAGTAGGAGGTGGCAAACGGACATAGGAACAACATCACACTCCAAAGTGTCTTCGTATGTGCCAGTCTTGAAGGAGACTTGAACCATGTCTTCCACTTGAATTGTGCCGGAGTCGCTAAGCCATTGGAACTTATACGGATGAGGGTGCTTCATCTTGACCAATTGGAGCTTGGAGCATAGTTCTTAAATTGCCAAGTTATGGCAACTTCCTCCGTCGATGATGACCTTCACTGGTCTTCCATTGATGCACGCCTTGGTGTGGAAGATATGGCATCTTTGATCTTTGCCTTGTTGGTGTTGAAGAGTCAAGACCTTGGAGACAACTAGAGCGGGGCTTGAATCTTCGTTACAAAAGACTTGGTCTTCTTCATCTTCATTCACGGGCCGGTGCATAGCCACATTCTCAAGGGCTTCCATTTCTCCTTCACTCATGGAGTCATATGTACCGTCGTCGTTGAGAATCATGGTATGCTTGTTGGTACACTCAAAGGACTTGTGGCCTCGGCCGCCGCACGTGAAGCATCTAATGGAACTTTTCTTGATGGTCTCATCCGGTGGAGTTGTAGATGATGAAGCTCTCGGCTTGAAGTTGCCTATAGAGGAGGATGACTTGAGGTTGCCAAAGTTTTCTTGTAACTTGACTTGTCGCCGTTGCTTGTAGAAGGTTTTCTTGAGGTAGTGTTGTAGTCGTTGAAGCTAGAATGTATGAGCCATATGTCTTGGAAGAGTACTTGGCATACCTGAAGTCATCTTGCACTTGTCGCTCCGCTTTAGTAGCTTGATGCACTAGCTCAATGAGGTTTGAGTATGGTTGGAAGTCGGCGATCTTCTTGATAGGGTGATTGAGTCCATTCAAGAAACGTGCCATAGTTTGCTCATCATCTTCCGTGGCATTAGCTCGTATCATGGCAATCTCCATTTCTTTGTAGTACTCTTCAACGCTCTTTGTTCCTTGCATGAGGAGTTGTAGTCTCTTGAAGAGACCGCGGTTATAGTATGTTGGCACAAAGCGCGCTTGCATGACATCCTTCATTTGATCCCAAGTTGTTATTGGTGGTTCACCTCCTGCTTCTCGACGCTCAATGACTTGCTCCCACCAAATGAGGACATAGTCTTGGAACTGAAGGGACGCCATGGCGATTTTATTCTATTCCTCATAGTTGTGCAAGCAAAAGATCTTGTCAACCTTCAATGCCCAGGAAAGGTACTCTTTGGGATCATTGCTTCCAAAAAACGTGGGCATGGTGAAATTGAGCTTGCCGTAGCATTGCTCTTCATTGTGTTGGGGTCGAAGGTGATGACGCCCTTGACGAGGAGGATTGTCGCCCTCTAGTTGCTCTTGAAGTGGAGGATTCCCATTGTCTTGTTGCTCTTGGCGAACTTGTGGTTCTTGTCTAGCTTGTGGAGGATCTTGTGGAACTTGCCGGTGCAATCGTGCTTGATAGTTCCTGTTGTAGGGTGAAACCTTAGAGGGGATCTTTTCACACTTGGAGGGGGAAAAGAGGAAGAACACTCAATAACACAAGGAACAAATCACTCAAACAAACCCAAATATAACATCCACTAGAGTAGCATACATGAGATCCACAAGATTACATGAACAATTCAAGGAAAATAGCACTAGGTAAGTTCTTCCCACTAGGTGAGGTCTTGAACTTGATCTTCTCCAAGAGGAGGGCTTGATAATCCCAAGGATTCTTCCCTAGATGGGGGCTTGATCTCTAAGAGGAGGGGATACAAGGAGCACAGCTCTCTTTGATGTTCTAAATACTTTGCTATCCTTCCCAAAGAGCTAGGCAAAGAGTATATAAAGGCTAGGGACGAAACTTGGAGAAAGAGGGGCACAAAGGACCAAAATATCCCTAAAACGCGTGGCCACAGAGGAGCAGTCCGGGAACCCGGGGTAGAACCCGCCGGGCACCCGGACCGGTCAGAGGCTCCGAAGGAAGGAAGACCGGGCACCCGGGGAGGCCACATGTGGATGGGCGGGGCAGGACGTGCACCCATGGTTGAGGGGCCGGGCACCCGGTGGTGGGCTGGGCGTGGCCCAGGGAGGTGGCCGGGCACCCGGTGCCTGGGGCCGGGCACCCGGGTAGGGCTGGGGCGAGGCCCAGGCGGCGGCCGGGCACCCGGGGCCGAGATGGCCGGGCTCCCAGAGTGTCCAAGGGGTTTGGCCCTTCCCGCGTCTTCGAGTCCGGGCACCCGGGGTCCTGCCGTCGACGCACCCGGGGTGTCCAGGAGCTTCTCTCATTCATTCTTCTTGACCTCTCCTTCCTTCTCTTGTTCCATGGATGCTCGAATCTTCACCTTCTCCTTCTCCCGATCACCTCCTTGGCATCCTAGAATGCATAACATGTCTTTATGAGGTAGAACCCAATTCTCATGCAAATCCGAACGATTCTCGAAGAGGAGAGAATCAACCTCGTTCCCGATGGCGCGTGCACATGCTCTTGGCATTGGTCCTCTCGGTGCTTGCGGTGGTGATGGAGTGTCGGTGCGGGTAGTTGGGGGATGCTCCGCATCATCTCCCCCCTTGGGAGAGATCCGTCCACGGATCGTGCTCTTTATCACCATGGTACTTGGCCAAGTCTTTGACGTTGAAGATGTCGCTTACGTTGTACTTGTCACGTGGAATGTCGACCTTGTAGGCGTTGTCGTTGTAGCGTGCGGTCACCTTGAATGGTCCGTCAGCTCTCAGGAGTAGCTTGGACTTGCGCTCCTTAGGGAAGCGGTCCTTGCGGAGATGTATCCATACTAGATCACCCGGTTGGCACACCATCGGAGACTTGTGGATGTTGAGCTTGGAGGCGAGTCATTATACTTGGCGCTCGATCGTGGAACGTGTTTCTTCATGCATCTTCTTGAGGTAGGTGGTTCTTGCACTAGCGTCCATGTTTGCTCGTTCTTGATGCGATAGAGGAAGGATGTCCAATGGCGATAATGGGTTGAAGCCGTAGACAATCTCGAAGGGGGACTTGCCGGTGGTAGAGTGTCTTGCACGGTTGTAGGCGTACTCGGCGATGGGTAGGTGCTCCTCCCACTCCTTTATGTTCTTCTTTATCAACACGCGTAGGAGAGTGGAAAGCGTCCAGTTGGTGACTTTCGTTTGGCCATCGGTTTGAGGATGATACGTCGTGGAGAAGAGTAGCTTGATTCTGAGGTTGGCGCAAAGCGTCTTCCAAAAGTAGCTTAGGAACTTGACGTCTCGATCCGACACAATTGTCTTTGGCACGCCGTGCAACCTCAATATTTCCCTACAAAAGAGATTTGCAACATGTGAAGCATCGTCTATCTTATTGCATGTTATAAAATGAGCCATTTTAGAGAATCGGTCCACTACAACGAATATGGAGTCCTTGCCATTTTGAGTCCTAGGTAAGCCAAGCACAAAATCCATGCTAATATCTTCCCAAGGTTGATGTGGAAAAGGTAAAGGCATATGTAAACCATGGGATTGAGATTGTGACTTAGCTTTGCAACATGTAGAGCACCGGTTGGTGAAGCAGGCGACATCGCGAAACATCTTGGGCCAAAAATAGTTCTTGGAGAGCGTGGCAAAAGTCTTGTCACGTCCAAGGTGTCCCATGAGTCCACCTCCATGAGCCTCTTGCAAAAGTAACAAGCGAAGAGAAGACTCGGGAATGCATAGTTTGTTA
Organism: Aegilops tauschii subsp. strangulata; assembly: GCF_002575655.3. Classification (NCBI taxonomy): domain Eukaryota; kingdom Viridiplantae; phylum Streptophyta; class Magnoliopsida; order Poales; family Poaceae; genus Aegilops; species Aegilops tauschii. Next base: position 177,367,084 of record NC_053039.3, read on the forward strand.
GCTCTCATAAGATAACCATCTTTGATATAGTATCGTTCCCAAGAAGTATGCATCACACACTTGCCATAAGGAGTAGCAAAAGTCACATCATGCTCATACAAATCTTTGATATGATCAAATCCAACAACATTCAATTCAAGTTGAGTAAGTAACATGCATTTGCGGGAAAGGGCGTCCGCCACAACATTCTCTTTTCCCTTAATGTATTTGATCACATAGGGGAAAGATTCAATAAATTCACTCCACTTAGCGTGCCGTTTATTAAACTTGGTTTGACCTTTAAGGTACTAAAGTGTCTCATGATCGGTATGTATGACAAACTCATGTGGTCTAAGATAATGTTCCCAAGCATGTAACACACGCACTAAAGCATATATTTCTTTGTCATAGATGGGATAATTGAGTTGAGCACCGGAGAGTTTTTCACTAAAATATGCAATAGCTCGTTTTTCTTGCATCAAAACTCCACCAATTCCATTACCACTAGCATCGCAATGAACCTCAAAAGTTTTGTCAAAGTTGGGAAAAGCAAGAATCAGAGCATGAGTAAGCAAAGATTTGAGCTCATCAAAAGCGGTAGATTGCAAATGTCCCCAAACAAAAGGAGCATTTTTCTTACTCAAGGCATGCAACGGTGCGACAATAGTGCTAAAATATTTCACAAAGCGACGATAGAAACCTGCAAGGCCAAGAAAACTACACACTTGTTGCAAATTAGTGGGTTGTGGCCAAGTTTTAATTGCTTCAATTTTAGACTCATCCACATGGACACCCTTTGAAGAAACAACGAAACCCAAGAAAACAAGCTTGTCAACACCAAACGTGCATTTTTTCATGTTGGCATAGAGACATTCCTTGTGAAGAGTTTGTAACATGGCCATAACATGTTTCACATGATCTTTGATGGATTTGCTAAAAACAAGTATGTCATCGAAGTAGACCACAACAAACACTCCAATGTAAGTACGAAGCACAAAATGCATAAGTCGCATGAAAGTACTGGGAGCTTCCGATAAACCCATAGGCATAACTAACCACACGTACAAGCCAAATTTAGTTTTGAAAGTGGTTTTCCATTCATAACCTTCTTGTATGCGGATTTGATAATAGCCACTTTTAAGATCAATTTTTGAGAAAATGGTGGCACCGCTAAGCTCATCTAACATATCATCAAGGCGAGGAATTGGATGCTTATAATGAACGGTGATAGCATTAATGGGTCTAAAATCGGAACACATGCGAAAACTACCATCTTGCTTGGGCACAAGTATAACCGGAATAGCACAAGGGCTTAAGCTTTCATGTACATGGCTGTTGTCGATGAGTTGTTGTACTTGCCATTGGATCTCCTTAGTTTCTTCGGGGTTGACGCGGTAGGGAGCCTTGTTCAGAAGAGGTGCTCCGGGGATGAGGTCGATCCTATGTTCAATGCCACATAGAGGAGGAAGACCGGGAGGTAGCTCATCAGGAAAGACATCCTCGAATTCCTGCAACAAGTTAGAAAACACTAGAGGAAGAGGATTAGGAGTGTTATTTTTTGCCACCTCATCTTTGCAAAGTAGGACAAAGTGGATGACACTTGCTTGGTTTTCACACACTTCTCTCATCTCTCTTTTTGTGTCTAGGAGGACTAAGTTTTTCTCTCTTGGCGAAGAGTCACTCAATTTTGGTTTGTGGTGCTCACTTTCTTTTTGGTGGGTCACTCTCTCACTAGTATCTCCACGATGGGTGGATGCTTGCTTGTCGGCGATCACTTGGCTTGGTGACATTGGTCGAAGCACATATTCCTTGCCTTTCATCTTGAAGCTATAGTGGTTGGTTCTTCCATTGTGGATGACTCCGCGGTATAATTGCCAAGGTCGTCCCAAGAGAAAATGGCACACGGACATAGGAACTACGTCACACTCCAAGGTGTCCTCGTAGGCGCCGATCTTGAAAGAAACTTGCGCCGTATGCTCCACTTGAATAGTGCTAGAGTCGCTTAGCCATTGCACCTTGTAGGGACGGGGGTGCTTCTTCTTGACCAATTGCAGCTTGGAACATAGCTCTTCACTTGCCAAGTTGTGATAACTTCCTCCGTCAATGATGACCTTCACGGAACGCCCGTTGATGCCGGCCTTGGTGTGGAAGATGTGGCACCGTTGGTCTTCGTCTTGGTGGTGTTGGAGCATCAAGACCTTGGAGATCACAAGAGAGGGACTTGAATCATTGTCACAAAAGACTTGATCATCTTCATCTTCGTTCACGTGCCGGTGCATGGCCACGTGCTCAAGGGCTTCCCTTTCTTCTTCGCTCATCGAGTCATATGTGCCATCATCGTTGAAGATCACGGTCCGCTTGTCGGTGCATTCGAACGACTTGTGTCCTCGGCCACCACATGTGAAGCACTTGAAAGAACTTGTCTTGACGGGGTCATTCGATGGCGTCGAAGATGAGTGAGTCTTGGATTTGTAGGTGCTTGCCGGAGGATGAGTCGAGGAAGGCGTAGCTTGCTTGGAACATGACTTGTCGCCGGTACTTGGTGATGCTCTAGTTGAGGTAGGAGTTGCTGAAGTCGCGGGAGCTTGAGAGTAGGATCCGTTGGTCTTGGACGAGTACTTGGCGTATTTGAAGTCATCTTGCACTTGTCGTTCGGCCTTGGTTGCTTGATGAACTAGCTCGAGAAGGTTTGAGTATGGTTGGAAGTCGGCAATCCGCTTGGTTGGGTGGTTGAGGCCGTTCAAGAAGCGTGCCATTGTTTGCTCATCGTCTTCCTTGACATTGGCTCGTATCATGGCTTGACGAGTTTCAGCTTCTTGAAGAGATCACGGGTGTAGTGTGTAGGCACGAAGCGAGCTCTCATGACATCCTTCATGTCCGCCCAAGTTGTGATTGGTGGCTTGCCTCTTGTTTGTCGTCGCTCGATCACTTGTTCCCACCAAATGAGGACGTAGTCTTGGAACTCGAGAGAGGCCATGGCGATCTTCTTTTCCTCGTCGTAGTTGTGAAGACGGAATATCTTGTCCACCTTCAAGGCCCATGAAAGGTATTCTTCGGGATCATTGCATCCGGAGAACTTGGGCATGGTGAACTTGAGCTTGCTGTAGCGGAGTTCTTCATCGTAGTAGCGGTTTTGATGTCGCTCTTGCGGTGGAGGAAGGTCCTCAAATGCTCGTTCCTCGAGATGTCGCTCTTGGCGTGGAGGAGGGTCTTGAAGTACTTGTTCCACTTGGTGTCGTTCTTGTCGTGGAGGAGGATGAGGAATATCTCCTTTCTTGTTGTTCTTCGCGACGCGCGGCTTCTTCCTGGATCTCCCGACGAAGAGCTTCCTCTTGTTCTCGCACTTGGCGGTTGCACTCTTCAACGACTCTAGTGGACTCGCGTTGTGCGTCGAGTGCTTGTGCTTGACGGATGGCATCATCATCTTGATGTTCTTGACGAGGCACTTGTGGAGGTATTTGCTCTTGCTCCTTTGGTTCTTGCCCTTGTTGTCTCGCCCTTTCGCGTGCTCAAACTCGGTCTTGTAAGCCATTGCCATGGAATGGATTTTCTGGAGCTTGGCGATCTTGAGGATCTTCACATCGAGGGACTCGAGCTCGGGGAGGACTTGTATCATAGGAGGAGTAGTCCAAAGATTGCCGACTTGAGCGGCGGCTTGAGTGGTGCCGTCTTGATGATGATGATGAGGATGACGGGCGCTGCACAATCATGTTGCAGTGATCCTCCATTTGTGTACTGAACATTTTGTCGATGTAGTCGCGGTTCCTTGTTTCTGATTGACGAAGGTCGGAGGCGAGTTGCTCCAAGCGTTCACCCAACGCTTCACTTTCTTGATGTAGAGCTCGTTGCGCGATGAAGAAGTGGTTTTTGGTGACGTAGCCGGGATCAACACCTTGCTCCTCGAAAAGCGGGTCGCCTATGAAGTTTGCCTATCCATCATAACCAAGTGGGGTGAGTAGGAAAATGAGAGAACAATACCGAAGTTACCTTTTCTGAGGATTGAGGATGTAACAAGTGTCCCTCAATGTAATGTCACAATAGTAGAATTGGAACCGGGTTTGTTTCTCACACCTACAAGTAAAAGGCTTATGGAGTAGCTCGCTTAGGATAGTGGCAAAAATTTCAAGAAAATGTTAGTCAAGATATCGATAAGGTTGAGAAGGTTCACAAAAATGCGAGTAAAACAAATAGATCAAACCCAAAGATATCACTGGGAACACACGCACGGAAGATAGATGGGATCCGCACAACCAAGGAGTGAGCACAAAATGTGTAACCACGGAAAATGCTCTTGTTGTGCGAATGCTAGAGAGACGCTAGCTCGATTGCTCAAATGGGCAAGATGCGCTTGTGCACCAAACTACGAGAGAAACGTGCCGTCTTCAATCCCAACTATGCTATGTATGCGGTGACCAAGTTGATATGGCTATGCAAAATGGCTCAATGCTATTGCTTACAAGCTCTTTGTTTCTCCTCTTTTGCTTAAAAGCTTTTTTTCACTATGCTTGATGCTCGAGCCAAGTATGATATGAGACAAGTATGTAAGATATGCACGGGAGAGACTTATGGCACAATAACACGATCACTACGGTGCACAATAGCGTGGCCCGGCAATTCTCAACTTGCTAGTCACGATGGGTAAGCGACGCAAAATGGCTCGGGTTATCAATGCAAAAGCAAAGGTGAGTGTCGTTGAGGTTACCGTCCTTTCTTACGGTTAGCAGTGACAATGGTGATGATCGTTGGCGAAGATGACTTCGAGGCGATGATGAATGGCAGTGATGTCGATGTCACACGTTCCTAAGTAGCTGAAACACCTTAGGAAACCAAAACCGCAACTCAAAATCGGTCAAATGCGGAAGGTGGGTGCTATGATGATGATTTTTGGATGGAGGCTAATGGTGGTGGTAATGACATATGTGGATGGGGGGTGTCAAGAGCTTCCGAACGAACTAAAGAACACGAAAAACGGACTTGGGAGTAGGAAGTTATGGCCAAATTGGTGGGGAAGTTGGGCTGATTCGGGGGGGGGGTGCGGCTGCCCGGGGTGGTCAGAGGGAAATGGCTCGGGGGTGCGGGTGCCCGGTGGTTCAAGGTGCGGGCACCCGGTTGCCTCCAATTTGGGTGGAAAATTAGGGGAAATGCAAAATTGCGAGGATTTCGTGGTGGGAAGGGTGAGGATTGTTGGGTAGGGGCTAGATCCACTTGCCAAACATCAAATCCATGGACCAAAACAACCAAATCTCACAAGATCCAACAAATTGCAAGAAAAAAATTTGGGCCTATTTTTATGGGGATTTTTGAATTTGGACAAAAAACAACAAAATCAAGCTAGCAGATGGGGGGATGGGACTCCAAGATGTGAATCAACCTTGCTCATGATACCAAGATGTTGTAGGGTGAAACCCTAGAGGGGATCTTTTCACACTTGGAGGGGGGAAAGAGGAAGAACACTCAAGAACACAAGGAAAAAATCACTCAACCAAACCCAAATATCACATCCACTAGAGTAGATACATTAGATCCACAAGATTACATGAACCATTCAAGGAAAATAGCACTAGGTAAGTTCTTCCCACTAGGTGAGGTCCTGATCTTGATCTTGTCCAAGAGGAGGGCTTGATAATCCCAAGGATTCTTCCCTAGATGGGGGCTTGATCTCCAAGAGGAGGGGATACAATGAGCAAAGCTCTCTTTGATGTTCTAAATACTTTGCTATCCTTCCCAAAGAGCTAGGCAAAGAGTATATAAAGGCTAGGGACAAAACTTGGAGAAGGAGGGGCACAAAAGACAAAAATATCCCTAAAACGCGTGGCCACGGAGGAGCAGTCCGGGCACCCGGGGTAGAACCGGTCGGGCACCCGGACCGGTCAGGGGCTCCGAAGGAAGGAGGACCGGGCACCCGGGGGTCCTAGGCCCAGGCACCCGGGGAGGCCGCATGTGGCTGGGCGGGGAAGGCCGAGCACCCGGGGTTGAGGGCCCGGGCACGCAGCGGTGGGCTGCGCGCGGCCCAGGGAGACGGCCGGGCACCCGGTGCCAGGGGTCCGGGCACCCGGGTGGGGCTGGGGCGAGGCCCAGGCGGCGGCCGGGCACCCGGGGTGTCCAGGGGGTTTGGCCCTCCCCGTGTCTTCGAGTCTGGGCACCCGGGGTCCTTCCGTCCGGGCACCCGGGGTGTCCAGGAGCTTCTCTCCTTCATTCTTCTTGACCTCTCCTTCCTTCTCTTGCTCCATGGATGCTTGAATCTTCACCTTCTCCTTCTCCCAATGACCTCCTTGGTATCCTAGAATGCATAACATGTCTTTATGAGGTAGAACCCAATTCTCATGTGAATCCGAACGAAAATCGAAGAGGAGAGAATCAAACTCGTTCCCGATGGCGCGTGCACATGCTCTTGTCATTGGTCCTATCGGTGCTTGCGGTGGTGATGGAGTGTCGGTGCGGGTAGTTGGGGGATGCTCCGCATCAGTTCCTTTCTTGAACTTCATCGCGGAGTGCTTCTTCTTGCTCACGCGTATGGCGGTTGCGTGCGGCTACGACACGACTTTTGTCTCGAAGGGCATGTTGCGCCTCAAGTGCTAGAGCTTCACTTCATTGTTGTTGTTGTTGGTGAAGAGCTTCGGCGTCTCTCTGCTATTTCTTGAGCTTGCATTGGTTTTTCCCTTGAAGAGGAAAGGGTGATGCAGCAAAGTAGAGATAAGTATTTCCCTCATTTAAGAACCAAGGTATCAATCCAGTAGGAGAAACACGCAAGTCCCCAATATATGCACCTACACAAACAATCAAACACTTGTACTCAACGCGAAAAAGGGGTTGTCAATCCCTTGACGGTCACTTTCAAAGGTGAGATCTGATAGAGATAGATATAAAAGATTACTAAAACGTAAAAGTAAATAAAAGTAAATAAATTGTAGCAAGGTATTTTTGGTATACGGATATGAAAATATATGAAGGAAAATAGACCCGTGGGCCATAGGTTTCACTAGAGGCTTCTCTCTTGAAGGCAAATAATACGGTGGGTGAACAAATTACTGTCGAGCAATTGATAGAAAAGCGCAAAATTATGATGATATCCAAGGCAATGATTATGAATATAGGCATCACGTCTGTGTCAACCAGACCGACTCCTGCCTGCATCTACTACTATTACTCCACACATCGACCGCTATCCAACATGCATCTAGAGTATTAAGTTCATAAAGAACGAAGTAACGCCTTAAGTAAGATGATATAATGTAGAGGGATAAACTCAAGCAATATGATGAAAACCCCATCTTTTTATCCTTGATGGCAACAATACAATACGTGTCTTGCTGCCCCTACTTTGTCACTGGGTGAAATCATGCAAGATTGAACCCTAAACTAAGCACCTCTCCCATTGCAAGAAAAACCAATCTAGTTGGCCAAACCAAACCGATAATTCTAAGAGAAATACAAAGATATTAAATCATGCATACAAGAATTCAGAGAAGATTCAAACAATATTCATAGATAAGCTGATCATAAATCCAATATTCATCGATCTCAACAAACACACCACAAAAGAAGATTACATCGGATAGATCTCCAAGAACATCGAGGAGAACATGGTATTGAGAATCAAAGAGAGAGAAGAAGCCATCTAGCTACTAGCAATGGACCCGTAGGTCTATGGTAAACTACTCACGCTTCATCGGAAGGGCAATAGGGTTGATATAGATGCCCTCCGTGATCGAATCCCCCACCAGCAGAATGCCGAAAAAGGCCCCAAGATGGGATCTCATGGGAACAGAAGGTTACAACAGCGGAAAAGTATTTTGGTGGACGCTTCTGGTGGTTTGGGAATTTTGGGAATTTATTGGCCGAAAAATAGGGTTAGAGGAGCTCCGAGGGACCCACAAGGCAAGTCCCCCCAGGGGCGTGCCCTCCACCCTTGATGTCGCCTCGGGACTCTTCTGACTTGCTTTCCAAGTCCTACATGTGCCTTCCGGTCCAAGAAAAATCATAGTAATGTTTTATTCCGTTTGAACTCCGTTTGATATCCTTTTATGCGAAACTCAAAAACAAGGAAAAAACAGAAACTGGCACTTGGCTCTAGGTTAATAAGTTAGTCCCAAAAATAATATAAAATAGCATATTAATGCATATAAAACATCCAAAATAGAAAATATAATAGCATGGAACAATAAAAATTTATAGATATGTTGGAGACGTATCAAGCATCCCCAATTTAATTCCTACTCGTCCTCGAGTAGGTAAATGATAAAAAAAGAATTTTTGATGTGGAATGCTACCTAACATATTTACCCATGTAATTTTCTTCATTGTGGCATGAATGTTCAAATCCATAAGATTCAAAACAGAAGCTCAATATTGACATAAAAACAATAATACTTCAAGCATACTAATAAAGCAATCATGTCTTCTCAAAATAACATGGCCAAAGAAAGTTATCCCTACAAAATCATATAGTCTGGCTATGCTCCATCTTCATCACACAAAGTATTAAATCATGCACAACCCCAATGACAAGCCAAGAAATTGTTTCATACTTTTGATGTTCTCAAACTTTTTCAACTTTCACACAATACATGAGCGTGAGCCATGGATATAGCACTATAGGTGGAATAGAATATGGTGGTTGTGGAGAAGACAAAAAGAAGGAGATAGTCTCACATCAACTAGGTGTATCAACGGGCTATGGAGATGCCCATCAATAGATATCAATGTGAGTGAGTAGGGATTGCCATGCAACGGATGCACTAGAGCTATAAGTTTATGAAAGCTCAAAAAGAAACTAAGTGGGTGTGCATCCAACTCGCTTGATCACATAGACCTAGGGCAATTTGAGGAAGCCCATCATGGAATATACAAGCCAAGTTATATAACGAAAAAAATCCCACTAGTATATGAAAGTGACAACATAGGAGACTCCCGATCATGAAGATCATGGTGCTACTTTGAAGCACAAGTGTGGAAAAAGGATAGTAACATTGTCCCTTCTCTCTTTTCTTTCATATTTTTTGTGGGCTTCTTTGGCCTCTTTTTATTTGTGGGCTTCTTTGGCCTCTTTTAATTTTTATAAAGTCCGGAGACTCATACCAACTTGTGAGGTAATAATAGCTTCCATCATCCTTTCCTCACATGGGACAATGCTCTAATAATGAAGATCATCACACTTTTATTTACTTACAACTCAAGAATTACAACTCGATACTTAGGACAAAATATGACTCTATATGAATGCCTCCGATGGTGTACCGGGATGTGCAATGATCTAGCATAGCAAATGACATAAAAAACGGACAAGCCATGTAAACATCATGCTAGCTATCGTACGATCATGCAAAGCAATATGACAATGACGGTGCGTGTCATAACAAAACAGAACGGTGGAAGTTGCATGTAAATATATCTCGGAATGGCTATGGAAATGCCATAATAGGTAGGTATGGTGGCTGTTTTGAGGAAGGTATATGGTGGGTGTAATGCACAGGCGAAAGTTACGCGGTACTAGAGAGGCTAGCAATGGTGGAAGGGTCAGAGTGCATATAATCCATGGACTCAACATTAGTCATAAAGAACTCACGTACTTGCAAAAATCCATTAGTCATTGAAACAAAGTACTACGTGCATGCTCCTAGGGGGATAGATTGGTATGAAAAGACCATCGCGTGTCCCTGACCGCCACTCATAAGGAAGACAATCAATAAATAAATCATGCTCTGACTTCATCACATAACGGTTCACCATACGTGCATGCTACGGGAATCACAAACTTTAACACAAGTATTTCTACAATCCATAATTGCTCACTATCATGACACCAATATCACCATCTCTATATCTCAAAACAATCATAAGGAATCAAACTTCACATAGTATTCAACGCACTTTACATGAACGTTTTATTATATCCCTCTTGGATGCACATCATATTAGGACTAAATTCATAACCAAAGCAAAATACCATGCTTTTTAGAGATACTCTCAAAATAATATAATTGAAGCATGAGAGTTCAACAATTTCTATAAAATAAAGCCACCGCCATGCTCTAAAAGATATAAGTGAAGCACTAGAGCAAAATTGCCTAGCTCAAAAGATATAAGCGAAGCACATAGAGTATTCTAATAAATTCACGATTCATGCGTGTCCCTCTCAAAAGGTGTGTACATAAAGGATGATTGTGGCAAACTAAAAATCAATGGCTCATATCATACAAGACGCTCCAAGCAAAACACACATCATGTGGTGAATAAAAATATAGCCTGAAGTAAATTTACCGATAGACGAAGACGAAAGAGGGGATGCCATCTGGGGCATCCCCAAGCTTAGATGCTTGGTTGTCCTTGAATATTACCTTGGGGTGCCTTGGGAATCCCCAAGCTTAGGCTCTTGCCACTCCTTATGCCGTAGTCCAACAAATCTTTACCAAAAACTTGAAAACTTCACAACACAAAACTCGACAGAAATGAGATCCGGTAGTATAAGAAAATAAATCACCACTTTTTGGTACTGTTGTGAACTCATTCTTTATTTATGTTGGTGTAATATCTACTGTGTTCCAACTTCTCAATGGGTCATACCCCCCGATACTACCCATAGATTCATCAAAATAATCAAACAACACATAGAAAACAAAATCTGTCAAAAACAGAACGGTATGTACCAATCTGAAAACTTCGAATACTTTTGTAACTCCAAAAATTCTGAAAAATTAAGACAACCTGGGAAATTTATATATCAATCTTTTGTAAAAATTCAAATCAAAATCATGCTTCTGTGATTTTTGAAAATTATTTTACTGCGCGTAAAAGTTTCTATTTTTCAGCAAGATCAAATCAACTATCACCCTAAGCCATCCCAAAGGTATTACTTGGATCAAACACTAATTAAAACGTAAAGCACATCTAACAAGAGGCTAGATGAAAAAATTATTGAAAAACAGAACAAAAATAAAATTGGGTTGCCTCCCAACAAGCGCTATTGTTTAACGCCCCTTGTCGGTGTCAAAACCGGCGGATCTCGGGTAGGGGGTCCCGAACTGTGCGTCTAGGATCGATGGTAACAGGAGACGGGGGACACGATGTTTACCCAGGTTCGGGCCCTCTCTATGGAGGTAATACCCTACTTCCTGCTTGATTGATCTTGATGAATATGAGTATTACAAGAGTTGATCTACCACGAGATCGTAATTGCTAAACCCTAGAAGTCTAGCCTATATGACTATGGTAATGTGTGTATCCTTTCCGGACTAACCCCTCCGGTTTATGTAGACACGGGGGGGGGGGATCTAGGGTTACATAGAGTCGGTTACATAAGAAGGAATCTTCATAGTCGGACGCCAAGCTTGCCCTCCACGCCAAGGAGAGTCCAATCCGGACACGGGTACAGTCCTCGGCCTTCATGTCTTCACAGCCCATTGGACAACAGGCCGGACGCCTGAGGACCCCTTAGTCCAGGACTCCATCAGTAGCCCCCGAACCAGTCCTCAACAGCGAGGTGTTTGGCACACAAATTGTCTTCGGCATTGCAAGGCGGGTTCCTCCTTTAATGATCTCCAAGTAATGTATTCGGCCATTGATCCAATGTCGCTCCCCTCGGCTTCTGCGCGTTAAATAACTTCATCTTCCACGTGTCGAGCGAAGGTGAGAGGTCAGGGTATTTTTGCAGATAACACCCCGTTCATGCAAGGAAGGGTGCCTATTAAAGAGATTGGATCCTAGATCCGTTCGGCACCACACAGAGAAAAAACCCTGGAGACTGCTTAGAAGAAACCATTCCAGCATGGCTAGCGTCCCCAGCTCCTCCACCCGTTCCGGCCCAGGGAAAGGCGAGTGGGAGAGGTGTTCAGTGTCCCAAAGTCAACTGACGAAGTTGCAGACGCAGGGATTTCTTCCCCCTGTAGACCTAGTCCCTGTTCGAGCGGGGCTAGACTCCTTCAACGGTGAGACTCAGGCAGAGGACTCTCCCAATCCATCCGGGGGAGAGCGAGTATGTTTCATCCCCTACGTGCTAAGAGGCGTTGGTTTTCCAATCCATCCGTTCCTCCGAGGGCTTCTGGAATATTATGGCCTCCGGCTGAACAACTTCACCCCTGCCTCCATTCTACATATCGCAGGTTATGTTGCCTTATGTGAATTATTCCTGGGTATCGAAGCCCATTTTGAGTTGTGGAGGAAGTTGTTCTGTCTTGTCCCGCGCAATCATGAGGGGTTAATATTTGAAGTGGGCAGAGCCGAAGTGTGGCGTATTGCCGACACCAGGTATCCATCCGGCACACCAAGGAAGGCATCCGAAGAATGGCCTTCCGAATGGTTTTATATTGAGGACGTCACACTTCCTGACCCAGTTTGAAAGGGTCTTCCTGAATTCGCGAGTGTTCCGCTGAAGAAACGCCACAGTTGGCATCCCCGGAGTCATGAAGAGGATGATAGTGCAGAAGTTCGTCAGCTCATGAGCAAGATAAAGATGCTCGCTCAGTCTGGACTCACCATAATCGAGGTAATGGTGACCTCCATAGTGCGAGGAGTTCAGCCGCTACAATACTGAGGGCTGCCAATGTGGCACTATAATGGGGAGGATGACGCCTCCCGCTGTGGCCGGAAAGGTCCGGATACTCCCGCCGCTCTGGCCAAGATATTGGCCGAGCTGTTTAAAGGGGAGGAAGAGGAATTTCTTCGCATTAAGCGCAGAGATGGGTATTCTATGTATGATCCTCCCAGTTGGGTAAGCCTCCACCCCTCTGTTTCACTCATTCCCTTGCCGGATTACTTTTGATAAATTTTAAATCCGTTTATTATGATAGCATTGGCGAAAGGTCACCGAAGGACTTCATAGTCCCGCCCCACAGCCGGAGAACCACAACCGGGAGCTTGATCCTGGATTTGAGGAGGATCCAGATATATTCGTGGTGCTCACGGAGGGAGCGTTTTACCAGACAAGCTATGATAGCACATAAGTGGACATCACCGCCGACTACCCTGGCCTTCTTCCTGCTTCACATGTAAATAATCAAGAAACACTTTTTCTAATAGAGTGCTCTTATTCTGCCTCACCCACCGCACTGTATCGTGCTCCACAGGGGAGACGTTCGGCGATTCCAAAGAGATCGGTTCCTGCACCGGGCAATCCTTCAAAGAGGAAGACCGGTGAAGACACAACCAAGCCTTTGTCGAGGAGGTACGGATAAATATGCTTTTCGGTGGCCACATCCAACTGTGACTTGTGTGTTTGTTTGGCTACAGGAAAAAGGTTCGCCGCACTGTGTCCGGGGACCCGGCCGGTCGCGCCCCCAACAACCAGGATTTAGATCCAGTCGGGGGGACGGGGGCCGGTGTAGGAACGACGCCAGACTGCCCTTCGGCCGAGGGTTCGGAAAATATGTCTGTCACCAACTCGGAGGTGGAGAGCGCCATGAATCATTGGCGCTGCAGGGCTCTTTTATGAGACCCCAAGTTCTCGGAAGAGGCATTTAATGCCTTTAGCTCGGGCGACGCATACATCCGAGCTGCTCGAGATGGGCTTAGAAGAGCCACGAAGCAATATCTGACAGATGTGCAGGTAAGTTTTCTTTGTCAAAAAAGGATAACCATATGCCCGTAGCCCCCGAGACTGAAAGCAGTTGGCACAACTGATTTAAGGTTCGCTGTACGACCAGGTCCTTACAAAAAAGAATGGATTGCTGGCCCAAGAGCTGGAGCAGTGCCGGGCGCAGCTAAATCCTGCTACCGCCGAACTGGAAAATTTCAAGAAGTAATCTTTTGGTAACGTTCCCCTCCATCGAGGAACAAGAATTGCATACCAACTGTGCTAATGCTGCTGCTGGTCGCATAATAGGGTTGCCTGATCAACTTGAAGAGAAGTTGAAGATCGCCTAAGAGGGAGAAAAACAGGCGAAAAGGCAACACGCCGCGGGGGAGCGTGTGCTGACCCACGTCAGAGACGAGAAAAACAAGCTATAGGATTCCAAAACTACATTGGGTGAAGAATTGAAAGATGTTCGAGCCTAGCTAACCGATTCCGTGAGGGAGAACAAGAAGCTGCGGGGCGGCATATTCAGTATGTGTCCGAACTATTTTAAAGTAGTTCAGAGATAAATGGATCTGATATAGTCATGTTTGCAGGTATATTGACGGGCCGTCCTGAAGAGGAGGTGTCCGGATCATCAAGTGATCTGCTACAAAGACTGTCGCAAGTGCACGAGCATGCCCGACTGGCCATGCGGAGCGTTGCCAAGGGCTTATGGCCATCCGCCTCCCCTCCAGGAAGTATGGAGGAGCTTGTAGAGCTGTTCAAGGGAGCGCGGCTGCGTATCCGACTATGGAAGATATCGGCCTGCCGAGAGGGTGCGCGAGAGGCCTGGGCCATGGTGAAAACACGATATACCAAGCTGGATCCGAATCACATGGCCCGGGTTGGACCGTTAGGGTCAAATGGGGAAGAAATTCCCGTTAGTTTAGTATATGACCAAGTAGTGGTGGCTGCCAAATATTCCCAACAGGATTGTAAGTTAGACTGCCTGTTGGAAGGTGTAGAGGAAGAAGTGTTCGAGCCCAAGTGACTGTGTACTTTCCTCATTATGTGGAACTCTAGCTGAATTGTATATCATTTGTCATGGCAGACCTTTTCGCTTCAGCCTCCGGACCCGAAGGTGCGGAGTGTTTCCGAATACCGCCGTGGCTGAATAGGCCAGGGTATGCCTGGAAAACTAGGCGTAGGGGTCATAGTTGCTTGAACAGACAAGTTGTATCCGGCTAGCTATGTTATACTACATTGATATCGTAAGAAACATCTTCCAGAGAGAATAGTTCCGTTAAGGGTTCCTTTCCCTGGGTGTGCATGCATTTAGTGTACATGTCCGACTTGTGATGTGAGCATCACGGTTTGTATAACTTCTAGGGGTGCACAATGGAGTGAGTTTAAAAAACATCTTTAATTCACCGACCAAATATTCTCTTAAGAATGCTAGCTTTCGGCTCCACCCCGTCTGAGGTACACATCCGGATGACCCGGCAGTAACAATCGCAGAGATGCTCCCTTTATGCCCTAGTCAAACTAACGGGAACATAGGGCATAAGCACAGGAGCCAGGCAACCCAGCTTGGCCAAAACTTAAGTCATATTGATGCATATAGTGGCAAAGAAAAGGTACATATGGAAAAACTCATATGTGAAGAGCTTGATGCTCAAAGAATGATAAGAACTTCTGTCCAAGAAGCCCCCAGGTACAAGTGGCGTACATATTTAAATATGTATGTGTCAATGGTGTGCGGTCTAGCCGTACCAAAGCTTTAAAGTGAAAAAAGAAGAAAGTAGTCGGAAAAGAGAGAAAAAATAATGGAAACTACAGGGGAGGAGGAGACGAACAATGGGTTTGGCGCTAGGCATAGAATCTTCGGAGTCTGGCCGCGTTCCAGGGGTTCGGCTCGAGGCGATTGTTTGATGCATCGCGAAGACGGTACGCTCCTTCGATGAGAACTTCATCAATTATGAAGGGACCCTCCCATTTGGGCTTGAGTTTGTCCTTTTTCTTCTCCAGCAGGCGTAGAACGAGTTCGCCAACGTTGTAAATCCTGGCCCGTACTTCTCTGCTTTGATATCTTCGAGCCTGCTGTTGGTAAAATGTTGAACGGGCTTTTTTGACGTCGCGTTCCTCCTCCAGGGCATCTAGGCTATCATGCCGATCAAGATCGGCTTCTCTCTCTTCGTACATACGCACTCGAGGTGAGTCATGAATAATATCGCAGGGCAATACGGCCTCTGCACCATACACCATGAAGAAAGGTGTGTATCCGGTAGTACGGTTGGGCGTGGTCCGCAGCCCCCAGAGTACGGAGTCAAGCTCCTCAACCCAGTGCTTGTCTGATTCTTTCAGAGACCGCACTAGTCTGGGCTTGATGCCGCTCATAATAAGACCGTTGGCTCGTTCGACGTGACCGTTGGTTTGTGGGTGGTAGACAGAGGCGTAATCAGGTTTAAAACCCAGATTAGTACACCAAGTTTTTACCCCGTCACCCGTTACCATCGATCCTAGACGCACAGTTCGGGACCCCCTACCCGAGATCTGCCGGTTTTGACACCGACACCCCTAGCTAGGCATAAAACATAGATCTAGGTATTGTCATCTTTGGTATGCAACTCCACACTTACTCCTTTGGATCTTATAGGAGGTTCTTTAATCTTATCTATAATCACACTCCTTGGTAAGAAATCAAGAAATTCATTCGTCACAAAAGATTCCTTCATGATATTGACAAAACGAGGGTGAACACTTATCATCTTAAGATCTTCATTTTCCCCACTAGATGATTCACCTCTATTTTTAGGAACATAAATAACTTAGCAGCCTTGGTGGAAGGAAAATTTGGGGTAGTTTGTCTGTGTACAAAAGTAGGGGTCCCTTTTTGCACCACTTTACTTTTGCGCGGGCAGTCGCAGCCCCATGCCCCTGGCCACGCTTGGCAGGGTAGAGGAAGCAAAGGCACAAGACGACTAGATCAACGCCAAGACGGAAATACAAAGAGCAGAAGGGCGAGGTGCCTTGCCGGGGCGGCCTCCACAACCCCGGCAAGAGCCTTGCCGGGGCAAGTTGCCCAGCACCAGCAGGGCTACCACCCTCGAGCCTGAGAGTCCCGATGCCCTCAACCACATTGGAACCAAACCTCGGGAGGCGCCTCCATTGTAACATCCCAAATTTTCAATTTCGAATGTTATACTTTAGATCATCATTGCATAGCATATTTTATTGTATTTTGGCAAATCCTCGATAAATCCTAAGCAACCCAAGGACCCTCGGAGAGAGTTGGGTATTTTCCCATTTTTCATATTTGATTTTCATCAAATAATAAAACGAGGATTTTGGTTTTAATTATTTTCTCTCCGGAAAAATATTTCACATTAAAAATAAATGAGAGGAGAAAATATGACTTCTCCAAAACAATTGAAATATTGGAGGAAAAATATTAAAATCATATATTGGATTTTATTCGGATTTTATTTGCAATTTTAATTGCATTAAAAAAATTGCACGTTTTCAAAACTGCATTTTTGGGTCAAAGAAATGTTCACCTTGTTCTCATTAATTTTATTAGACGGGGAAAATTTGTTTTATCATTTTTGGATTTTTATTTATTTTTCTGTGATTTTTTTTAGATTCGGTGGAATATTTTAAAAAAAAACCCCGCGCCCGAGTCCGCCTGGAGCACGGCCGCCGCCGCCTTGCCCCCTCCCCCACGCCACCAGCCCCCCCTCTCTTATAAGCCGCCGCCGCCCCCCCCCCTTCACCCCGTCCCCGCCCCAAGCCGACCCCGCCGGAGCCGGCAACGCCGCCGCCCGAGACCGCCGCCCCGCTTGCCGTGCGCCGCCGCCGACGCCGCCCCTCGCCGCCCCGCGCCCCGCCCGAGCCCCGCCGCCCCAAGCCGCCCTCGCCGAGCCCCCGCCGGAGCCTCGCCGACCCCGCCGGAGCCCGTCCCGACGAGGTACCGAGCCGCCGCCGTTTGCCGGTTTTCTAAAAAAAATCGTTCGTTTTCTTTTCTAAACCCTAGATTGGTTTATTTTTTTCGGTTTTATTATTTAGTGAACGTTCACCGACCCGTTCGTTTTAACGAACGTGTTCGTCGGATTTTCGCTGTTAACGAACGTTCGTTCGTTTAACCGTTCGTCAGTTTTCTTTTTTGTCGGATTTTTCCGCGATTTTCCAGATCCCGATTCCTGATCGGATCTTCGTTTTCGTTTAACTTTTCACTCCTTTATCGGAATCAGGCGATTCAAACGCCTAGAGTTTCATCTCGAAATTCTCTTTCCGTTTAACCTACTCAAACAAGTTTTTGCTACTATAAAATTTGACCTAGATCCAGATTAGTAAACGAAGCTTGTTTCTTTCGCCGTTTGACTTTCGTTGCTTCGTTCGATTTGATTCTTTTTGCAAACCGGAGTTCTGAAGTTGAACTTTCTGGTTGTATCTTTTATTCGAGTTTTACCTGTGCATTAGATGAGTACTTATTGTTTGCTTGTTTGTTTGCAATAGAGTACCCGGAGTGCGCCGCTTGTTACTTCGAATCTCTAGGTTTCGCGGATCATCAGCAAGGCAAGTAACACTTTGATCATACTTTTCCATACCCAGTTTTTATTGCATTAGATCAATCCTCAAACATTGCATGGTTAGGATCTAATTAAATTGTGGGTATTGGGAAGTAGTTGAGGTAGTACCTATTACCTGTTTTATTTATCAAACCCTTGGGAGTTACTTCTACGTTGCTTATATTGCCATGCTATGCTCGTAGACGTGGATTGGGTTTGAGAGATATTCATGACAGATGTGAGATTGTTAATAATGGTTTACTTAAGGTGGCAACTAAAACTCACATATGGGTGGATTGAGGCACCTGGGGAACCCAGTGCTGCCTGTTTTTTTGGATATCCCGGGGTACCCGTGTGATCATCCTATGGACCGCCACCCAGGCTAAAAGGGATCATGAGATTTTTCATGCTAGAAACTTCCGTGTGCAGCCACAAGCTATTATGGGCTCTAGCATAGTTGATTAAGTTGTGTGAGCTCTTGAAGAGGTAGAGTAGCAGATGTAGGGGATGTAGGTGGTACGGTCTACCCGGAGTAGAGAGTTAACGCTTCTGAAAGACTGTGTCTCGGTCATCCGTTTCTCAAACATCATGCAGTGCGAGAATCAAGCGGAGGCGATCGAGTCTTGTGGGGAAAAGTGCGCAAACCTCTGCAGAGTGTACAAACTAATCATGGTTAGCCGTGTCCCCGATTATGGACAACTTGAGTATCTAGTATCTGGATTATCATGTGAATCTCATCACCATGTTACTTTAATTAATTTTGTTGGGTTAATGATGACACTTAATTGGGATTGAGTTGGAGGTACCTTCTCAATGTTTAACAGCCACCATGATAGTTAAACATAACTTATTCCTTTGCAGTAGGGAAAAATTGGCTTTTCGCAAAACTGTAACCATAGAGCTTTCCACCAGCCATATATGCATGTAGTATAGCATTATTATGTTCATTATTCTCTATGTGTTATATTGCCAGCATATTCCATGTGCTGACCCGTTTTTGGGCTGCAACGTTTCATGTTGCAGACTTTTCAGACGACGAGTAAGGTGCCTTAGGTCGTGGTCTTATACTCAGTGATGCCGTTGGAGTTGATTGACTCACTTATCTTCGAAGCCTTCCGCTGTTATCGTTTTTAGATGGCCTTAAGCCATATTTATCATACTTATTCTCTTTTGAGATATTCGTTGTAATAAGTGTGTGATTGCTACTCTGTTATAAATCCTCCATTTGTACTGTGCGTGTCAGCATTACTGATCCAGGGATGACACTGGTGCACAGCAGCATAGACTGTTTGAGGTCTAGTCGCTACATCCATGGTATCAGAGCACACGCTGACTATAGGACACGACCACTAAGCTTAAACCCTAGAACACTTCTCTCTTCTCATTTCTGACCCCCCTCCACTTTCTACTCTTTTAGGAATGGCGGATGCAAGGAGCAAGTTCATGCAACCAGATGAAGATACGCCTCTTGGACGTCACTTGAAGGAAGTCACTAAGTACTTGAACATAGGAATACCAAGCATCACCGGAACCTACAACGCCACATTACCTGAAGAGGAGAGCTGGAAGATTCAAGTTCAAGTTCCAGGAAGGACGTTTGCGCCAGTTACTGAACCTATAAGATTGGCTTTTGAAGCACCAACCTGGAGTTTAGGGAAGAGCATGGCAGCCCACATCGCTATGGGACGCATTGGAGAAGTCTACCACATGGAGCTTAAGGATACTATTTATCAGATTTGTGGACACCGAGACGAGCAATGGGAGATGATCAGCACCAAGAAGGATGGATCAATTGCAGCTTTCATCCAGGAGCAAAACCAACACATTCGTCGCCAGGAGAACCAGATGTGTTCAGACAAGATAGAGCTGAAGAAGGCGTTGACGAAGATCAAGGAGCTGGAGGAAGAACTCAAGGCTACACGCGAGGATTATCTGGAGGAAATCATCGCACTAGTAGGGAAGAATGACGACCTGGAGAAGAAGATTGGAGTATTCATGGGAAATCCAGTGTCAAAAGCAGAAGATGACGAATGCGCTTGCCCGGATAACTACATCATCATCGACGACACCGACTCGGACCCCAGTGAAGATGACTTTGTTGATGAAGCTGGAGCAGATATCATGGAGTCTTCAACTGATCAGAATTTCTAGTAGACCACCATATCAGTAGTAGTTTTCCCCCATTTAATAGTATAGTTCAAGCACTTTGTAACGCTAGTTAGATCGATTGTATGCCTTGTTTGAATTGATTGAGTGATATTGATTTTATTTGTCTCATGAGCATATGGGTAGTGTTTCCTCTCTAAACATCATTCTATTCTCAACTCTCATCTTTTCTAACCCATCAGATGCCTCCGAGACGCGACACCTGATTTGTTTTCCCACCAGAGATCACTCAGTTGATTCAGCAACAGAATGCCCTGATGCAAGTGTTGGTACAGAACCAAGGCAACAACAACAACAACCCACCACCTCCACCTATTGATCACTTAGCCCGTTTCTTGAGGCTAAATCCGCTGGTGTTTTCTAGCAGCACCGAGCCGATTGTTGCAGATGATTGGCTCCCCAAAGTTGAAAGGGAGTTGGCCACTGCAGGATGCACAGATGCGGAAAGAGTGCGTTTTGCCGCACATCAGCTTGATGGACCCGCAGCATCATGGTGGGAGAATTACACAGCCACACACCCTATTGACACTGTCACATGGGACCAGTTTCAGCAAGCTTTCCGTATAGCTCATGTTTCAGCAGGAGCTATGGCTATGAAGAAGCGTGAGTTTCACAACCTACGCCAAGGAGGACGCACCGTAGGCCAGTATGTGGAGGATTTCAGTAAGTTAGCACGTTATGCACCAGATGACGTTGCTACAGATGCAGCCAAGCAGGAGAAGTTTTTGGAAGGACTGAATGATGAGCTGAGCATGCAGCTAATGGTAGCAACCTTCAACAACTACCAGGAGTTGGTAGATAGAGCACTCATGATTGAAGGGAAGCAGCAGCAGATTGAAAACCGTAAGAGGAAGTATGGACAAGGGAAGTACAATTCTGCAGCTCAGCAGAAGCCACGTTTTGCCCCGAAACCAGGAGGGCAGTTTCAACATACCCATGGAGGAAGTAGTTCGCACAACCATAATGGCTCCAAGAATGGTAATGGGAATGGAGGAAGCAACGGACAGAACCGCACCAACCCATCTACCCCAGCCAAGAGGGATCTAAGCCACATTAATTGTTTCAAGTGCCAGAAGACCGGACACTATGCAAATGATTGTCCTGAAGCCCAGAATCGAAATGGCAATGGAAGCTCTGGGAAGAAGCCGAACCCTTTCAATAAAGGACATGTGAACCACGTGAGCGTGGAAGAGGTTGAAGCACAGCCTGATGTAGTAATAGGTAAGTTTATGGTTAAGTCATTTACTGCACTCGTTCTTTTTTATACTGGCGCATCGCATTCATACATATCAAGGGGATTTGTGGATAAGTATAAACTGCCAACCCAAGCCCTTAGGTCACCCATGTTAGTAACCTCACCAGGAGCAGAGTATATGGCTAGTTTATGGTGTGAACGGTTACCGTTAAGGATTGGTAACTACCTGTTTCCCTCAGACCTAATAATATTGGAATCGCAAGGATTGGATGTGATATTAGGCATGGATTGGTTATCAAAGTATGGAGGGAACATTGATTGTGCCAGTAAGTCAATTATGCTTACCACCCCGGAAGGAAGAAGGATCAAGTATGTATCCCGGCATGTGCCAAAGAGGACTCAAGTGAATTCCTTATCAGGAGTTATACAGGAGGAGGTACCAGTGGTGAAGGATTACCCGGATGTATTTCCAGAAGAGTTGCCAGGCATGCCACCAAATAGAGACATTGAGTTCTTGATTGAACTTTTGCCAGGCACAGGGCCAATATCTAAGAGACCGTACAGGATGCCCGCAAAAGATTTGGAGGAAATTAAGAAGTAGATTAAGGAGTTATTGGATAAAGGCCATATTCGCCCAAGTTCGTCACCTTGGGGATCACCAGTACTTCTAGTGGAGAAGAAAGATGGATCGTTGAGGATGGTTGTTGATTACCGTGGATTGAATGAAGTGACCATAAAAAACAAGTATCCACTGCCGATGATCAATGATTTGTTTGACCGCTTACAAGGAGCTAAAGTATTTTCCAAGATCGATCTACGATCAGGATACCATCAGTTAAAGATTCGAGAGCAGGATATACCTAAGACAGCCTTTACCACCAGATATGGGCTATATGAGTATACCGTTATGTCATTTGGTCTGACTAACGCACCTGCCTATTTCATGAACCTGATGAACAAAGTGTTTATGGAGTTTTTGGATAAGTTCGTCGTGGTGTTCATAGACGATATTTTAGTCTTTTCCAAGAATGAAGAAGAGCATAAGGAGCATTTGCGTTTGGTACTTGAGAAGCTCAGAGAACATCAGTTATACGCCAAGTTCAGCAAATGTGAATTTTGGCTGAAGGAAGTTGGATTCCTCGGACATGTTACATCTGGAGAAGGAATAGCAGTAGACACCGCCAAAGTTGACACGGTAACAAGTTGGGAATCACCCACGTCAGTTGGAGAGATCCGGAGTTTCCTTGGACTTGCAGGATACTACCGGAGGTTTATTGAGAATTTCTCAAAGATTGCAAAACCCATGACTGAGCTATTAAAGAAGGACACTAAGTTCAATTGGACTGAGGAATGTGAAGCTAGTTTCCAAGAATTGAAGAAACGATTGGTTACATCACCAGTGTTGATTCTGCCAGATCAACGCAAGGATTATGAAGTTTATTGCGACGCTTCACATCGAGGACTTGGAGCAGTGCTTATGCAGGAAGGAAGAGTTGTGTCATATGCTTCACGACAACTTAAACCCCATGAGAAGAATTATGCCACGCATGATTTGGAATTAGCAGCCGTAGTACATGCGTTGAAGACATGGAGACATTTTCTCATCGGAAACCATTGTGAGGTGTACACGGATCACAAGAGTTTGAAGTACATTTTCACGCAGAAGGAGTTAAATCTCAGACAGAGGAGATGGTTGGAGCTTATTAAGGACTATGATATGAGATTGCATTATCACCCAGGGAAGGCTAACGTAGTAGCAGATGCGTTGAGCCGCAAGAGCCATGTCAACACCCTCATGACAGGAGAGTTACCTCAGGAGTTAGCCGAGGACCTTCGCGAGCTATGTTTGGAGATAGTCCCAAGAGGCTATTTAGCGACATTGGAGATTCAGTCTACCTTGATGGAAAAGATCAGAGAAGCTCAGAAGACAGACAAGGAGATTGATGAGATAAAGGAAAAGATGAGCAAAGGAAAAGCCAAGGGATTTCGTGAGGATGAGCACGATACCTTATGGTTTGAGGACCGCGTTTACGTGCCCAATGATCCGGAGATCAGGAAGTTGATTTTGCAAGAGGCCCATGATTCACCGTATTCGATTCACCCAGGAAATACCAAGATGTATTTGGATTTGAAGGATACTTTCTGGTGGACCGGAATGAAGAAGGGCATTGCGGAGTATGTAGTAGTTTGTGATGTATGTCAGAGAGTGAAGGCAGAACATCAGAAGCCAGCAGGATTGCTACAACCATTGCCAATACCCGAATGGAAGTGGGATAAAATAGGCATGGATTTTATCACGGGATTGCCCAGGACTCGTTCAGGCTATGACTCAATATGGGTTGTAGTCGACCGTTTGACAAAAGTAGCTCATTTCATTCCAGTGAAGACCACTTATACCATTGCTAAGTTGGCAAAGATATACATGACCAGGATCGTATGTTTGCATGGAGTTCCGAGGACCATTGTATCAGACAGAGGAACCCAGTTTACCTCGAAGTTTTGGAAGCAGTTACATGAAACATTGGGAACCAGGGTAGAATTTAGTACAGCCTTTCACCCACAGACATATGGACAGACCGAGAGAGTCACTCAGATTTTGGAGGACATGTTGAGAGCTTGTGCACTAGATTATGGATCTAGTTGGGACGACAATTTGCCATATGCAGAGTTTTCTTACAACAACAGTTATCAAACCAGTTTGAAGATGGCCCCTTTCGAAGCTTTGTACGGAAGGAGGTGTAGAACACCGTTGTTATGGGACGAAGTTGGAGACCGTCAGTTGTTTGGACCAGATTTGATTAAGGAGTCTGAACAGAAAGTGAGGTTGATTCGCGATAGGCTCAAGGTAGCCCGGTCCAGGCAGAAGACTTATGCGGATTCAAAACGTAAGGAGACAGTTCACGAAGTCGGAGACAGAGTTTATCTGCGAGTATCGCCACTTCGAGGAGTGAAGCGCTTTGGAGTTAAGGGAAAGCTAGCGCCCCGTTTTATTGGACCATACAGAGTTTTGGAACGTATGGGAGAAGTTGCCTACAAGCTGGAATTGCCTGAAGGATTGTCAGGAGTTCATGATGTATTTCACGTTTCCCAGTTGAAGAAGTGCCACGCAGAGATGGCTAAGATACCACTGAGAGATACAGTGCCACTGGAAGCGATTCAGCTGGAAATTGATTTGACCTATGAGGAGAAACCAGTTAAGATTCTTGAATATGCCAGCCGAGTTACCCGCAGTAAGGTTATCAAGTTTTGCAAAGTCCAGTGGAGTCACCATACGAAAGATGAAGCCACCCGGGAGCGAGAGGAAGATCTACGGAAGGACCACTCTCACCTATTTTCTAGCCAACCCGAATCTCGAGGGCGAGATTCATCTTAAGGGGGTAGGTTTGTAACATCCCAAATTTTCAATTTGGAATGTTATACTTTAGAACATCATTGCATAGCATATTTTATTGCATTTTGGCAAATCCTCGATAAATCCTAAGCAACTCAAGGACCCTCGGAGAGAGTTGGGGATTTTCCCGATTTTTCATATTTGATTTTCATCAAATAATAAAACGAGGATTTTGGTTTTAATTATTTTCTCTCCGGAAAAATATTTCACATTAAAAATAAATGAGAGGAGAAAATATGACTTCTCCAAAACAATTGAAATATTGGAGGAAAAATATTAAAATCATATATTGGATTTTATTCGGATTTTATTTGCAATTTTAATTGCATTAAAAAAATTGCACGTTTTCAAAACTGCATTTTTGGGTCAAAAAAATGTTCACCTTGTTCTAATTAATTTTATTAGATGGGGAAAATTTGTTTTATCATCTTTGGATTTTTATTTATTTTTGTGCGATTTTTTTAGATTTGGCAGAATATTTAAAAAAACCCGCGCCCGAGTCCGCCTGGAGCACGGCCGCCGCCGCCTTGCCCCCTCCCCCACGCCACCAGCCCCCCCTCTCTTATAAGTCGCCGCCCCCCCTTCACCCCGTCCCCGCCCCAAGCCGACCCCGCCGGAGCCCGCCGCGCCGCCGCCCGAGCCCGCCGCCCCGCTCGCCGTGCGCCGCCGCCGACGCCGCCCCTCGCCGCCCCGCGCCCCGCCCGAGCCCCGCCGCCCCAAGCCGCCCTCGCTGAGCCCTCGCCAGAGCCTCGCCGACCCCGCCGGAGCCCGTCCCGACGAGGTACCGAGCCGCCGCCGCTTGCCGGTTTTCTAAAAAAACCGTTCGTTTTCTTTTCTAAACCCTAGATCGGTTTATTTTTCTCGGTTTTATTATTTAGTGAACGTTCACCGACCCGTTCGTTTTAACGAACGTGTTCGTTAGATTTTTGCTGTTAACGAACGTTCGTTCGTTTAACCGTTCGTCAGTTTTCTTTTTTGTCGGATTTTTCCGCGATTTTCCAGATCCCGATTCCTGATCGGATCTTCGTTTTCGTTTAACTTTTCGCTCGTTTATCGGAATCAGGCGATTCAAGCGCCTAGAGTTTCGTCTCGAAATTATCTTTCCATTTAACCTACTCAAACAAGTTTTTGCTACTGTAAAATTTGACCTAGATCCAGATTAGTAAACGAAGCTTGTTTCTTTCGCCGTTTGACTTTCGTTGCTTCGTTCGATTTGATTCTTTTTGCAAACCGGAGTTCTTAAGTTGAACTTTCTTGTTGTATCTTTTATTCGAGTTTTACCTGTGCATTAGATGAGTACTTATTGTTTGCTTTTTTTTGCGATAGAGTACCCGGAGTGCGCCGCTTGTTACTTCGAATCTCTAGGTTTCGCGGATCATCAGCAAGGCAAGTAACACTTTGATCATACTTTTCCATACCCAGTTTTTATTGCATTAGATCAATCCTCAAACATTGCATGGTTAGGATCTAATTAAATTGTGGGTACTGGGAAGTAGTTGAGGTAGTACCTATTACCTGTTTTATTTATCAAACCCCTGGGAGTTACTTCTACGTTGCTTATATTGCCATGCTATGCTCGTAGACGTGGATTGGGTTTGAGAGATATTCATGACAGATGTGAGATTGTTAATAATGGTTTACTTAAGGTGGCAACTAAAACTCACATCTGGGTGGATTGAGGCACCTGGGGAACCCAGTGCTGCCTGTTTTTTTGGATATCCCGGGGTACCCGTGTGATCATCCTATGGACCGCCACCCAGGCTAAAAGGGATCATGATATTTTTCATGCTAGAAACTTCCGTGTGCAGCCACAAGCTATTATGGGCTCTAGCATAGTTGATTAAGTTGTGTGAGCTCTTGAAGAGGTAGAGTAGCAGATGTAGGGGATGTAGGTGGTACGGTCTACCCGGAGTAGAGAGTTAACGCTTCTGAAAGACTGTGTCTCGGTCATCCGTTTCTCAAACATCATGCAGTGCGAGAATCAAGCGGAGGCGATCGAGTCTTGTGGGGAAAAGTGCGCAAACCTCTGCAGAGTGTACAAACTAATCATGGTTAGCCGTGTCCCCGGTTATGGACAACTTGAGTATCTAGTATCTGGATTATCATGTGAATCTCATCACCATGTTACTTTAATTAATTTTGTTGGGTTAATGATGACACTTAATTGGGATTGAGTTGGAGGTACCTTCTCAATGTTTAACAACCACCATGATAGTTAAACATAACTTATTCCTTTGCAGTAGGGAAAAATTGGCTTTTCGCAAAACTGTAACCATAGAGCTTTCCACCAGCCATATATGCATGTAGTATAGCATTATTATGTTCATTATTCTCTATGTGTTATATTGCCAGCATATTCCATGTGCTGACCCGTTTTTGGGCTGCAACATTTCATGTTGCAGACTTTTCAAACGACGAGTAAGGTGCCTTAGGTCGTGGTCTTATACTCAGTGATGCCGTTGGAGTTGATGGACTCACTTATCTTCGAAGCCTTCCGCTGTTATCGTTTTTAGATGGCCTTAAGCCATATTTATCATACTTATTCTCTTTTGAGATATTCGTTGTAATAAGTGTGTGATTGCTACTCTGTTATAAATCCTCCATTTGTACTGTGCGTGTCAGCATTACTGATCCAGGGATGACACTGGTGCACAGCAGCACAGACTGTTTGAGGTCTGGTCACTACATCCATGGTGGTATGCAGATCTTTGTGAAGACCAGAAGCATACAAAATCAGATGAGAATCAGAAGACGGCGATCCTCGGCAACATCCTTGCCGAGGATACCCACGAGACCCCTGGCAAGCCCCTTGCCAGGGACGACCACGATGCCATGACAAGACCCTTGTCGGGGCCCCGGCAAGACTCTTGCCAAAGACATCGGCGGGGCCGCAGCTAGGCCCACATCCGCCAAAGCTCCGCGGCAGTTCCCATGCAGCTGCCAGCCCATCAACTAGGCGAACACCTGCGTGGCGATGTGCGGTGTAACGCCCACGATGCGGCTATATCTCCCACGTGTCGAGGCACGACTTAGAGGCATAACCGCATTGTGGTTTTGTCGCAAGAAGGGTCATCTTCACACAATCCCATGTAATGAACAAGAATGGGATAAAGAGTTGGCTTACAATCGCCACTTCACACAATACATAAATAAATCATACATCAATCAGAATACGCACATAGGTCCGACTACGGAACCAAAAGAAAAGAAGACAACCCAACTGCTAGGTCCCCGATCGTCCCAACTGGGCACCACTACTGATCAAGATGAAAAGAAACAACACAACGAGCAAGATCTTCATCGAGCTCCCACTTGAGCTCAGTTGCGTCGCCTGCACTGGTATCGTCGGCACCTGCAACTGTTTTGGAAGTATCTGTGAGTCACGAGGACTCAGCAATCTCACACCCGCGAGATCAAGACTATTTAAGCTTAAGGGTAGGAAAGGGGTAAGGTGGTGAGGTTGCAGCAGCGACTAAGCATATATGGTGGCTAACATACGCAAATAAGAGCGAGAAGAGAAGCAACGGAACGGTCGTCAACTAGTGATGATCAAGAAGTGATCCTGAACTCCTACTTACGTCAAACATAACCCAGAAACCGTGTTCACTTCCCGGACTCCGCCGAGAAGAGACCATCACGGCTACACACGCGGTTGATGCGTTTTAATTAAGGTCAAGTGTCAAATTCTCTACAACCGGATATTAACAAATTCCCATCTGCCACATAACCGCGTGCACGGCTTTCGAAAGATAATACCCTGCAGGGGTGTCCCAACTTAGCCCATCATAAGCTCTCACGGTCAACGAAGGATAAACCTTCTCCCAGGAAGACCCGATCAGTCTCGGAATCCCGGTTTACAAGACATTTCGACAATGGTAAAACAAGACCAGCAAAGCCGCCTGAATATGCCGACAAATCCTGATAGGAGCTGCACATATCTCGTTCTCAGGGCACACCGGATGAACACTACGTACAACTAAAACCAGACCTCGAGTTACCCCGAGGTGGCGCTGCAAGTGGCTCTAGTTTGGACCAGCACTCAGAGGAACACTGGCCCGGGGGATTAAAATAAAGATGACCCTTGAGTCTGCAGAACCCAAGGGAAAAAGGCTTAGGTAGGCAAATGGTAAAACCAAGGTTGGGCCTTGCTGGAGGAGTTTTATTCAAAGCGAACTGTCAAGGGGGTCCCATAAATCACCCAACCGCGTAAGGAACGCAAAATCAAGGAACATAACACCGGTATGACGGAAACTAGGGTGGCAAGAGTGGAACAAAACACCAGGCATAAGGCCGAGCCTTCCACCCTTTACCAAGTATATAGATGCATTAATTAAATAAGAGATATTGTGATATCCCAACATAATTATGTTCCAACAAGGAGCAATCTTCAACTTCACCTGCAACTAACAACGCTATAAGAGGGGCTGAGCAAAAGCGGTAACATAGCCAAATAACGGTTTGCTAGGAAGGGTGACAAAGGTTAGAGGTTCATGGCAATTTGGGAGGCTTGATAAGCAAGTGGTAGGTAGCGTGACATAGCAATAGAGCGGACAGCTAGCAAGCAAAGATAGAGGTGATTTCGAGGGTATGGTCATCTTGCCTGAGATCCCGCAAGGAAGAAGAACGAGTCCATGAAGAAGACAAGCGGACGTAGTCGAACGAATCCTCACAACTCCGGAACGAAACCGAAAGTAACGAGAGAGGCAACCCGAAAAGAAACAAACAACATAGTAAACAACCACCACATACACATGGCATGATGCAAAAACAAATATGATGCATGTCCGGTTTAAAGAGGCATGGCATGGGAAAATGCAACAAACAATACTACAAGTTAAGTGGAGCTCAATATGCAACGAGTTGCATATTGATGAAACACCACATCAATTGTTTAGTTCTCCCGGTTATGTACCCAACAATATTAAATGTTGATTAACATGGCAAGAGGTGAAGCATAAGTAAGACTATCTGTCTAGGCAAGTTTAAATGAGGCCGGAACAACAAACAATAATTCCAGAAAATCCCCATGTCATTTAACAATTTTAATGCAAACATCAGTTGTAGACATTTTAAATGTTGTTATCATGATGCGGATGACATATGCAAGTTTTAAGCAAGTTTATGAAAACGTGGACATGAGCATGCTATGAAGCATTTGTTACCGTGGTGGAACGAAAAAGGGTGCCACGGCAACGATAACGAAAATGATGCCACGGCAACATATCGGTTCCGATAGCTCACGGAGATACTGGTGCAACAGAAGTGGCGTGAGCATGTCATGCAAGGATGGTGGGGTGCTCCCGGATACCGGGTTCCCACGGTTCGACGGCATGGCAAGGAAACGAGTGACAGCGTGCGACGAACAAGTCGGGCACGGTGCAAACGCAAGCAACTCAAACAACACATGCTTTCGTTCCACGGACGTCGTCTCGGGTTATACCTTCGAGGCGTGACTTTTCAGAACGGATCAAGTTCGTAGAGGAAGTAGTTGTACACGGCGACGGTACTAGAAGTAGTGGTTCACATCTCGCAATCGTGCAAACTCCGTGCTTGTTCGGGCATCGGTCTTGACGAAGGTGTACTTGGCCAACGTAGTGGTACTCGACGTCTTGTCGAACCCAAGCGACGGTAGTCGTACACGACGCGTTGTGGAAGTAGTTGAACTCGCTGTCTTCGCGGCGACGGTAGTCGTACACGTATTGACGAGGTACTTGACGTTTCAGTGTGTAGTCGTTCGAGCGTCCGTGTGGTCTTGCCGATTCCAAGGTTCTCGGTGGAAGCCATGGCACTCCCTGGTGGCACAGAGGTGGTCTAGCAGCAGCAGCAAGGGCGTCGGGGAGGTGATGGCCGTGGTGGGACTTGGCGCACGGAGGAGGTTTGAGGCGGCAGCGTTGAGGAGGAACACCGGCGACGCGGCTGCGGGCACCAAGAGGCATGGCTCCGACGGACAGAGCCAGAGACGAGGTGTAGGAGGGCGGAGAGGGACTCGGCAGGATGGCCTGAACCTGCTGCTAATGGCGCTCGTGGCCATGGGACGCGGAGGCCGAGGTCGAAGGCGAGGCGCGGTGGCTTGAGGAGGCGGACGAGCTCCAGGACGGGCGCGGCTGGAGGTTGCCGCAGGTCTCCGGCGACGGGCGGCGCGACGGAGAGGCTACGCGGGGCCGGCACTGCGTCTCTTGCGGCGGCTGCAGCAGAAGCTTGGGGCGCGGCCATGGCTGAGGGAGCAGAGGAGGGGGCGAAGCAGAGGAGGAGGCTTGGGCGCTGGAGGGAGCAGCAAGGCAGCACCGTGGAGGGCGCGAGCAGAAGGGAGCTCCTCTCCCTCGCTCGATGCGTGCGTGTGTGTGAGTGACGGCGCAGGGAGGGACGAGAGGGAGAGATGGGGATCGGAAGAGAGCGTGGTGAGGGCTAGGGTTAGGAAGCTGGTGAGGGCGGCTGGGCCTTAGAGGCCGGCCCAGTGGAGAGGAAAAATTGACCAGAGGCCTGGCCTAGAGGCATGCGGCTGCTGGGCTTCTCTTCTCCCTCTCTCTTATTTCTTTTAGCAGAAAAGTAATAGAGAGAAGAAAAAGAAAGATAGGGTTAGGGAAAGAATTTGCACATGCGGGTAATTTTCCCGGACTCACAAAAATGTGCTTGTTCCAGGAAAAATAGAGGCGGCCTGATTGGAAGATTTAAATTCAAACTCATTTGAATTTGATTCAAATGGTTTGAAAGAGTTCAAGGTGTTGAGGAGTCCAAAAATGTTGGGAAATTAGGAAGAGCCTCGATAAATGGGAAAAGAAATATTGGCAAGGTTGGAGAGATCGACTCAAAGCAGAAAAGGCATAGGATTAATTTTGCACGTGTGTTAAGGTGAACTCCAATTAATGGAATATTTATAATAGCTCCATAAATATTAGGAGGATATGTTATAAAGAGAAATCACCATGTGAATTCCCTCGATTTACATGGATCAAAGATCCATGCAATTTATTTAGTTGAGTTTTTATGCAAAGATTTAGTGACATGATGGCATGATGACATGATGCAATGAAAAATAAAAGAGCAAGCAGAAAAGAAACACACGGCGATCACGAAAAATAAGGAAGTCTTCTAAAGCGTCAGTCTCGGGGCGTTACAACACTCCACCACTACAAGAGGATCTCGTCCCGAGATCTAGGATGGCACCGGAGATAAATGGAAGAGGAAGAGAAAAGGTAAAGCTAAGTTGCTTCTTTGACGAACGAGTGAAAACAAAGAACCTTGAGAGGTCGCAAAGCTTGAAGAAATGACACGACAGAGGTGAACAAAATTGAGAAGACTCCGGTAGAAAAGAGAGACAAGGAACACCATGAGAACCTTGAGGTTAAATGACACAATAGATATTTAAACCACTCCAGTTAAAACAAGATAGAGAAGGAATAAGAATGATATAATTTGGGCAGCACTCCGACTGTAAATGGAAGGAATTGAACATGATCTTGACAAGATGAGAGGATACTCGATGAATAAACAACACATTGCCTCCGAAACTAATGAAAGAATGGCACAAGGGGAAAGAAAGATTTCAGGCAGCCCTCTTATTGAGGAAGGAGACAAAACTTGATAAGATGAGAGAACTCGAATGAGAACACGACACTCCCGCTAAACGGATAAGAAAGGAAAAAATTACATGATCTTGACAAAACAAGAAGATGGGTCGAAGAGAGCAATATCACAAAGCCTCCGAAAAGAAAGCATGATAGTTAGATAGTTGGAGTGAATAGAACGAAGAATGAAACCAACATCTCCTAGCATAAATGAATTTTGAAGAGCATCCTTACGAAGTAGGATTGAAAGAGCTATTGGAAAAATCAACAACGAAAAGAACAAACTTGTTGTGGGCTTATGGCAAACATCTCAAAATTATGAGGTGAGCTTCTGCCACCAACGGAAACAAATGATTGCTTGAGATCAACGAAGAGATGAAAACTTCTCTCGCCTAGAGGATAGGAGAAAATTTGGATCATTGATAAACACCACAAATAGCTACATTCCTTAGGGAAGGATATAGGTGAAATATTAATCCTATACCGGACCGCGCCTCCGGTCGCCTCCCTCTCCTCTCCCGTCGCCGGCGAGCTCGTCGCCGAGCCCGTGCCCGATCGGATCTGGTAAACTCCTGGGCGTTGACTTTCTCTCCCCCCCCCCCCCCCCCCCCGAAACTGCCAAGTCCTGTGATTCTTACATCATATGCACCTGTTCATCGTTGCATAACTCTCTGCATATAGCTCCGTTTTGCACCTGTAATATGTCAAATTGTTCGTCTCGTGATGCTCTACATTTTGTTCAATTGCACCATGTTCATTAGAGGTCATCTTGATGCCCAAATCTCTGTTGCAAGAGTGCTAGTTGCAGTTATCTTCTGGTTCTTATCAGAACTTGGAGATTTGTCATTTTTGTATCATTTAATCTGTGCATCTTATGGGCATGAGCTCTACATGTGTTTTGTTGTATGTCATGCCATCTTTCCAAGGGTGTATGCCATGTATTTTTATGGTTTCTATGGTGACTAGCACAAGCATGCAAAGTAGGCTCCGTAATGTTTCTGATTTCAGGGACTTAGTGATTTTGTTGCCATGTAAACCTGATGCTACAGAGAGATCCATGCATATTTTGGAGATGTTCAGTAAGGATGTTTTGTAGCTATAGTTGTAATTGATCCATTCCTGCCCTTGTTTGAAATTATGGAGTGCCATAGCATGACTCAATCTTGCTCTACTTTTGCTATAAAATATTTCTGGCATTATGTTAACATGATATTCAATTTTGCCAAGCTTGTTGTAGTTGATCCATACATACTATGCTTTTTCTCTTGCCATGGATAGCTTCATAAACATGCCATCTTGCTGTAGTTATACTTTTCTTGTCATGCATTGCTCTGTAGTGAGTGCATCAAGCTCACAAAGAGGTCTTCATATTATTATTGCTGCCATGCTCTGTTTTCTGCTAAGTCTGAAACCTGATAACGAAACTTGCTATGTTTACATGCTTGCCACCGTATCTTCTGGTCCCTTTTGGCTTATGATCAGTAAGGGACTTTTGTGATATGCATTTAGTAGAATACTGCCATGCCTTGTTTTGCCATGTTAATTTCCTGTAGCATGTTTATTTCGTGCTCTGAATATTGCTACCTGATGCTGTTTCAGACATGTCCAGTAATTTCACCAAGTCTGTGAACCTGTTATCTTTTGCACTTTTGCCATGCTTGTTTGAGCTTGTTATGTTGTGAACTAGCCGTAGCTCAGTGTTTTTCTTTTGTCAAGAATCTTCTGTAGATTACTACCATATGCTTTTTTGCTATGTTGGAGTGCTGTAGCTTTGTTACTTGTTGCATTTTAAGTGCTATCATGCTGTTAATCGCAGATTCGTGTCATTCTTGTTTTGCTTGCCATTTGCAAACCGTGCATCCGTTTCCGGTGATCTTTATATCGATTTTGACCGAAATCATCTCATCTTTCCAGTGGCATGCTTGGTTTGCCAAGTTACTGCCTTGTTCAACATTTTCCTCCCGGAGCACGCATATGCATCGCTTATCATATCTCGCATATCATACATGTTTTGCATCATGTTGCTTGTGCATTTCTCGTGATTGATTGTGGTTCCGTTGCTTGTGTTCTTGTCTTGGGTAGAGCCGGGAGATGAGTTCGTGAACGAGGAACCTGTTGAGTACGCTTACGGCGATCAAGCTTTTGACAACTCTGAGAACCTTGCAGGCAAGATGACCACCCCTCGAAATCACTTCTATCTTTGCTTTGCTAGTTGTTCGCTCTATTGCCATGCTGCGCTACCTATCACTTGCTATATCATGCCTCCCATATTGCCATGTCAGCCCCTAACCATCCTTTCCCAGCAAACCGTTGTTTGGCTAAGTTACCGCTTTTGCTCAGCCCTTCTTATAGCGTTGCTAGTTGCAGGTGAAGTTGAAGTTGGTTCCATGTTGGAACACGGATATGTTGGGATATCACAATATCTCTTATTTAATTTATGCACCTATATATATTTGGTAAAGGGTGGAAGGCTCGGCCTTATGCCTGGTGTTTTGTTCCACTCTTGCCGCCCTAGTTTCTGTCATACCGGTATTATGTTCCTTGAGTTTGCGTTCCTTACGCGGTCGGGTGATTTATGGGACCCCTTGACAGTTCGCCTTGAATAAAACTCCTCCAGCAAGGCCCAACCTTGGTTTTACCATTTGCCACCTAAGCCTTTTCCCCCGGGTTTTGGCGAGCCCGAGGGTCATCTTATTTTAACCCCCGGGCCAGTGTTCCTCTGAGTGCTGGTCCAAACTAGAGCACCGTGCGGGACCGTCCCTTGGCAACTTGGGTTATGTTAGTACCTGTACGCTTCGCTTATCCGGTGTGCCCTGAGAACGAGATATGTGCAGCTCCTATTGGGATTTGTCGGCACATTCGGGCGGCTTTGCTGGTCTTGTTTTACCATTGTCGAAATGTCTTGTAAACCGGGATTCCGAGACTGATCGGGTCTTTCTGGGAGAAGGTTTATCCTTCGTTAACCGTGAGAGCTTATGATGGGCTAAGTTGGGACACCCCTACAGGGTATTATCTTTCAAAAGCTGTGCCCGCGGTTATGAGGCAGATGGAAATTTGTTAATGTCCGGTTGTAGAGAACTTGTCACTTGACCCGTTAAAATACATCAACTGCGTGTGTAGCCGTGATGGCCTCTTCTCGGCGGAGTCCGGGAAGTGAACACGGTTTGAGTTATGGATGACGTAAGTAGGAGTTCAGGATCACTTCTTGGTCATTGCTAGATGACGACCGTTCCGTTGCTTCTCTTCTCACTCTCTTTTGCGTATGTTAGCCACCATATATGCTTATTGCCGCTGCAGCTCCACCTCATTACACCATCCTTTCCTATAAGCTTAAATAGTCTTGATCTCGCGGGTGTGAGATTGCTGAGTCCTCGTGACTCACAGATTCTACCAAAACAGTTGCAGGTGCCGACGATGCCATTACATATGATGGGATCGATCTCAAGTGGGAGTTCGATGAGGAACGTGGTCGTTACTATGTGTCTTTTCCTGATGATCAGTAGTGGAGCCCAGTTGGGACGATCGGGGATCTAGCATTTGGGGTTATCTTATTTTCATTTGGATTTTGGCCGTAGTCGGTCTATATGTATGTATTTTGGATGATGTATGATTTATATTTATGTATTGTGTGAAGTGGCGATTATAAGCCAACTCTTTATCCCATTCTTGTTCATTACATGGGATTGTGTGAAGATGACCCTTCTTGCGACAAAACCACTATGTGGTTATGCCTCTAAGTCGTGCCTCGACACGTGGGAGATATAGCCGCATCATGGGCGTTACATGCGGCCTCTAGGCCAACTCAGCAAGCACCTGCGTGGTGGCATGCAGATCTTCATGCAGACCCTACCACCATGCCAACTCAGCAGCCAGCCAGCCTACGTGGCGTTGCATGCCTCATTAGCCTGGACACGTGCCGGAGCAAGGCGGAGTGGCGACGGACGGGACGGACCTCATTACCGCCCCCGATAAAGCAAGTGGACACCTAAGTAGCGCATTTAATGCACTTTGTCCTGTAATGACAGGCGATAAGCTTGTGCACTGTATAACTTTCCACCTCCTGTGTGCCACTGTGGCAGCCCCTTTGCCTATAAAAGGAGGCCTGCGGCGTACTGGGAGAGGATTCAGATCTTTTGGATGACGCACGCACCGTAGCTAGTTCAAAAGCTCAAGAACACTCAAATATACACCAAAGAAGGACTAGGGTATTACGCATCCTCACGGCCCGAACCTGGGTAAATCTTTGTGCTGGCTCCTAGACCCACTCTTTGCACAACCCCGCGCCTGCCAACCGTAGAAGGGATTCCAGTGATCCCATAGGTGCCGTTTTCCCCCGACATCTTTGGCGCGCCAGGTAGGGGGCGCAGTTGTGGAAATCCGGTCTAGTTGGCGCAGCGGCTTCGTCGTGGTCGTCGCTCCAAGGTAGAAGATGACCAAGCGAGCGACATCATCTATAGACACAGCAACCGCCCGTATGGCGACAGAAAAGCTAAGTCATGCAAAACTTTGAATAATTCATTTATGTATAAGGTTATTCTCCTCGGAGATCGCACTCTTTGTATGGAAAACCTGTACGCAATGGGGCCCTTCCGCTATTGGCAACGCCTTTGTTCTGTTTTGAGTCCGCTCAACAGTTCGAACGGCCGCGTCGAGATCGGCGGGGTGGCCTTCCGCTACTGGCAACTCACTCATTCTGTCTCGAGTCCGCTCGACGGTTTGAGCGGTCGCGTTGAGAGCTGTAAGGTGGTTTGCCTGGCAGCAAGCAGACCTGACAGGCTATCGGGGATCCGTCCTCGAGGCGCCGTGGCTTGGGTTTGCACACCGACAAGCCTACCCAATTAACATAGGGTGGACGTACAAAGAGAGATCAAACAGTAAAATAACATGCATCGTTTCAAAGTACTGCAGAGTTATATTACATCAATTGTTATTGCGGTTCTAACTCAAGATAAAAAATGTCTTGGTCATGAACCTGCAGCGGCGATGAGAAACGGGGTGCCTAGTCCCGGCGCTGGCCCTCTATTCTCCGAACTCCGTCGACGCGGCTGATGATGGGCTCGATACGCTCCTCGAGCGCCGCGAGGTCCACATCTTCCGGCAAGCTCTCTAGCGCGGCGTCGATGTCGAGGTTGGGGTTCCAGTACGCCACCTTGGTGAGAACCTTGGTCATGGCACCCCGGCAAATCTTCCAGGCCTCGTTGGCCAGAGAAGTCGCTCTGTTAGAGCGAAACTGCTCCAGGGCTCCACGAACGCCCTCGAAGAACAGGGTCAGTTTGGCGTTGGGACTCACGTTCGGCTCCGGGGCGTACCTCACGTTTGGCATCCCCATGGCCGCCAGCTTCATGGTGATCCTGTCGGCGACGTCGGCGAGGCGGCTGATCCAGAGGTTTTCGCCCTTCATTTAATCCTCATGGTTGGCGGCGTCATTCCTCCGCAGCTGCCTCTCATCCTCCAGGGCCTTGGTTAGGGTCTGTTCTCGAGCCCTAACCTCCGAAAGCGTCCCCTCAAGACCCTCCAGCTTCAGCTTCAGGTCTTCGACAGAGTCGTTAGCCTTGGAGAGCTGCTCAGCCTTGCCGAGGACTGCCGCCTGCGCATCCACAAAGGCGCTGTTGAGCGTGACTTTCTCCCCTGCCAGTCCCAGGACATGTTCCTTTAGCCCATCCCACTCCACCTCCAGCTCCTTCACCCTACCGGCATGGACCTGGGCCTGAGCATTGAGTGCCTCCTTGTGCCTCTGCTCCAGCTCCTGAGTCTGCTGCGTGGCAAGCTTCTTGACCTCCTCATCCTTGCCGCGGAGGGTGGCGGCGAGCACCCCCTCACGGGTGGCAAGGTCCTCCTCCTGGGAGTTTAGCTCGGCCTGGTACTGGTGCCGAGCAGCCTTGTCCTTGGCGGTTTGTTCCTTCGCCGCCTCCTAGGCTTTTTCGACATCGGCCTTCAGCAGGATAAGCTCCTGTCTGCACTCGGCCAGTAGATCCTGGGCATCCTTCAGTTCCTCGTGGGCCTGGCGGAACCAGGCCTACGTCTCGGCAACGCGCCCCGCAAGGTCCGCCTCCGCCTTGTCCACCGCCGCCATCCTTGACTTTGCCTTGTCCAGGCGGGCACAGTGAAGCATCTGGAGCTTTTGGAAGTTGGCTCTCATGCCCGAAGGAGCTGCTCCTCTTGGGAACTACCGCCACCGGCGCTCGGTTCGTCAACAACTTCAAGCCCGGCGGCGGCGAGCACCTCGCCATCGAACACCTCCCCCTCGGTGGGCGCCCTAGTGCTCGCCCTCCCTGGGAGGTGGATGAACAGGTCGTCGCTCACCTTCAGGTACTTACCCGGGCCAGAGGCAGCGGAGGAGGAAGGTTGGTCGTCAACCACCCCCTCCCCGGCAGCAGCCTCGCCGGCCTCCTCGGCAGCGGCCCTGCCGGCCTCCCCGGCAGGCCCCTTGGCGGCCTCTTCGGCGGCAGTCTTGGCGGCCTCCTCGGCGGCGATCTTGTCTGCCTCGGCCTCGGTGTCCCTGGCGACCTCCTCGATGACGGTATCGATGTTCTCTTGGTCCGCCGAGGAAGTGCCTGGATGCCAAGAAGGAGAATGAGGCAGAGCCAAATCGAAGTTCAAAAGAGTTCAAAAGAAGAAGAAGAAAGAACAGGGACGGGGAGCGAGCAAACTTACCAGCACCGGGCTGGGAAGAAGTGGCACCCTCCCCGCCAGCGTTCGTTGCCGGGGTGGAACCACCGGCACCCAAGTTCGTCTCCTCCTCCTCCATAGGCGTGGGCTCGGCGGTGGATGCCCTTGCCGGGGACGCCCCTCGGGGCGGCGTAGTCGAGAGGGGCGGCGTGTTGGGGGTGGCCCTCGGCGGCTCCTCCTGCTGCCGTTCTTCTCCTGCAAACCCGGCAAGATCAGCATCAAGGATTCACACCCCACAGTTCATCAATGGAAGAGTGAGTGGTGGACTCACGATGGGGGTTGAAGCGGGGGTTGCGTCAGGGGCTGCTGTCCGGGCTGCTCTCCACCACCAGCGGCGTACTCGAAGTACCCGCCGGGGCTTGTCGCTGTCGCGGCCTTGGCCCTTTTCACCACACTCTGCGCCAGTGTCTCCGCATCTCTGAGAAGACAACATCAAATCAAAGAAAGATGACACAGGAGTAAAGTCAGGAGATGATGTGGGGGGGCGAGATACTTACTCTTCCTCCACCTCCTCCACCATCAGCTTCCTCTTCCTCGAGCTGAGAGACCCAAAATCGAAGACGACCTCCGCGTCGACATCTGTGGAAGGAGGGGAAGAGGATGGAGTCCAGCGATGCTTGGACGAAGAAGAGGCAGTCGCTTTCTTCTTCGCCACCACGGCCTTCACCGCCTTCTTCGCTGCCGCGGCCCTCGTCTGGCGCACGGACTGCTCCTGAACCTGTTGCCGCAGCACGGCCCTGCCGGGCCGAACTGGTTCACCGGAGCCAGCCCGGCACAAGACGCGTCTCCTCCCTGGGGCCGAAGGGTCGTCGGCCTCGGCCTCCCCCTCGGTCGACTCTTCGACCACATCGTCGACAAGAGGAGCCCCGACGCCTACACTGCTGGCCTCCCCAGTAGACTTCACCCATCCGGCGAGCTCCTTGTCCTCCGCGGTCGCGCCGTCCTCGTCCTCCGCGGCCGCGCCGGCCTCGTCCTCCACGGCACTGACACTACCGGCCTCCTAGGCAAGCTCCGCCTCCGTCGCCCTGGCGGCAACATAATCCAGCTCCTCCTTGGTGGTATCCCAGATAAGCGCTGGCTCATCATGGATGTACCTCTCCGACAAGCTATGAAAGAAGTCCTGCACCTGCTCTGCTTCCGGCTCGACCCAGCTCGGGTCAAGGCCGTGTGCATTGAAGTCCGGCATCGTAGCGATGATGTCAGTCTCGCGAGAATTGTTGCTCAGCGGGACCTCTCCCACGGGCAACCCAAACAAGGGCCCCTTGATGGCCTTGCCGGCCTTCGCGGCCTTGCCGGTACTCTCAGCCCTGCCGTCGCGGTCCACGTCGAGCTGGAAGAGCCTCTGGCAAAAGTGGGCGTGCGCCATCACCGTGACGTTGTGGTTCAAGCCAGGGCGGAGCCTCATGATGTCAGCCGCATTCCTGTAATCCCAGGCCGGCCTCCCCTTGTTATGCAATGGGGCGATCCGGCGGCGGATGAAATCGGCCCCTATCATTTCAAGGGTGAGCCCGGCCGCGGTTAGGCAATGGATCCTGGTGGTGGCAACCATGAGCTTCTTATCATTGGCATCGACGTCGCCCCAATCATCTCTATGGACCGGCGGCACCTGACGGACCCGACAGAACTCCTGCGGATCTTCCTCTTTAATCTAGCACCATCGGCCCCGCCACTCTTCCCACCTCTCCTTCTGGGCGCCCTCCAGGTACGTACCTTTCTCCTTGCTCCTTGGGATCCAGGCGACACATCCAGAGATAGCGCCTCCTTTCTAGATACGAGGGTAAAAATAGTGGTGGAAGAGCATCGTGCTGGGATGCACTCCGGCGAAGCCCTCACAGAGATGGGCAAAAATGACCATGCACGCCACCGCATTTGGGGTGAAATCCAGAAGGTGGAAGACGTAGGTGTGCATGATGTCATTGAAGAAATCAGAGAAGGGGGGCAGAGACCGTAGGAGAAGTAGTCAACAAAGAAAGGATACTGATTCAGGCTGGCCTCAGCAAAATTGGCGGGGATGATGTGTGTGGCCGGGTGCCCCGTCGTCTTCGCCCCCCATAGAGGCTTGAAGTAGTCCCTGAGATGGACGGCGTCGGCCGGAGAGGGGAAGTAGGCATGCTGCATCTGAAGCGCCACCAACTCGCTCTCTGGCGCCTCCCTCTCCCTGGCATCCTTGGCCGCTCCCTTACCCCTGCTGGTTTTGGGCGCCATGGCAGCCGGAGGGGGGTGAAGAACCAAGAGCAATGTGGGCAGTGGCGACAGACAGAGAGTTCTTTGCTTTGAGGAAGAAGAGAGGAACGGCGGTTCTGAGATTGAAGAAACACGGAGGGTAAATAAGCAGCGCGCCTGTAGTTTCCCCTTTTATTTTTGGGGAAGGCGTGGGTCGCCTCTTTACCATTTACTGCCATGTGACGCATGAGGGCAGCAACCGCCCCACGCACGACCCCCACGTCACGCATTCAACGCAGGTCGTGGGGAAGCACAAGCGAGCGAGGGAGTTACTATGGTAAAAACTCCGCCGCCCGCACGCCCGCGCACCGTTTTGGGCCTGGCCCAATAACGCTCCGTGCTTATATGTGGCCTAGGCCCGGGGGCTCCTGTCGGTGTACAAAAGTAGGGGTCCCTTTTTGCACCCCTTTACTTGTGCGCGGGCAGTCGTAGCCCCACGCCCATGGCCACGCTTGGTGGGGTAGAGGAAGCAAAGGCACAAGACGACTAGATCAACTCCAAGACATAAACACAAAGAGCAGAAGGGCGAGGTGGACTCCCCCGGCAAGGCCCTTGCCGGGGCGGCCTCCACAGCCCCGGCAAGAGCCTTGCCGGGGCAACTTGCCCAGCACCAGCAGGGTTGCCACCCTCGAGCCTGAGAGTCCCGATGCCCTCAACCACATTGGAACCAAAGCTTGGGAGGCGCCTCCATGGTGGCATGTAGATCTTTGTGAAGACCAGAAGCATACAAAATCAGATGAGAATCAGAAGACGACGATCCTCGGCAAGATCCTTGCCGAGGATACCCACGAGACCCCCGGCAAGCCCCATGCCGGGGACGACCACGATGCCACGGCAAGACCATTGCCGGGGCCCCGGCAAGACTCTTGCCAAAGACATCCGCGGGGCCGCAGCCAGGCTCACATCCGCCAAAGCTCCGCCGCCGTTCCCATGCAGCTGCCAGCCCATCAACTAGGCGAACACCTGTGTGGCGATGTGCGGCCTCTAGGCCAAATCAGCAAGCACCTGCGTGGTGGCATGCAGACCTTCATGAAGACCCTACCACCACGCTAACTCAGCAGCCTGCCAACCTATGTGGCGCTGCATACCTCATTGGCCTGGACACGTGTCGGAGCAAGGCAGAGCGGCAACGGACGGAACAGACCTCGTTACCGCCCCCGATAAAGCAAGTGGACACCTAAGTAGCGCATTTAATGCACTTTGTCCTGTAATGGCAGGCGATAAGCTTGTGCACTGTATAACTCTCCACCTCATGTGTGCCACTATGGCAGCCCCTTTGCCTATAAAAGGAGGCATGCGGCATACTGGGAGAGGATTCAGATCTTTTGGACGACGCACGCACTGTAGCTAGTGCAAAAGCTCAAGAACACTCAAATATACACCAAAGCAGGACTAGGGTATTACGCATCCTCGCGACCCGAACCTAGGTAAACGATCTTTGTGCTGGCTCCTAGACCCGCTCTTTGCACAACCCCGCACCCGCCAACTGTAGAAGGGATTCCAGTGATCCCATAGGTGTCGTTTTCCCCCGACATAGTTTTAATGGAAGCAAAAGTGGAACCCAAGTTAGTAATAATATTCTCCAACTTATCAATCCTAGTGGAACCTTGATCTAACTTCTCATTAACTATGGGTTCTTTTTGCTTCAGATTCGGCAAAGTAAATCCTACCTTCGATCCATATTGAGTGATGTGATTATGAATCTTTTTATCCAAGTTTTCAATAAGATCTACGGTAGCAATTTTATTCTCAATAATATCAAGCCTTTGCATCACATGTTCCAAAGTTAAAACAGTTTCATTAACCATAAGAGGTGGTGAGCCTACCAAATCTATCATAGCATTATAAGAATCCAAAGTGTAGCTTCCCAAGAAATTTCCCCCGGCAAGGGGAGGGGGATCTCAAACTTTGGGATGCGCTTGTCTGAATGTGGGAAAGTTACGAACTTATCCCCCACTTAAAATTTCTAACATCTCGTCGGTTGGGGATAGGACGGTAATCTCGCATCTCCCCAATATTTGCCGGTAGCGATTTCGGGCGAGGAGAGGGTGTTTTGCCGCCCATGGTTGGCGCCCACAGTGTATGAATGGGGCTAACAGGTAGGGAAGTTGTGTCACGTATAAGGGAAGTTACACACCTACCCCTATCTAAAATATTTGCCTAGATAGATTTTTGACGAGGAGAGTTTATTTTGCCGCCCGCCATGATTGAATGAGGAAATGGAGGGAGAGATACATGTCTTTCGGACGAACTTGAGTCAAATGTGTTTTGCCACCCACGTTTGGCGCCCACCCACATAGCAGTGGAAATTGGGTCGATTAGGATGTGAAATGTCAGGGGTAGACATTAGTGTCCATCTCGCAAACACTTGCTTTGGGCAGCCGACAAATGATAGTGGGTGTTTTGCCACTTCGTTCAAAATTGGGAGAATTAGCATTCACGTTTACCCTAGGCCCTGGCAACTAAATTCAAATACAATTTGTATTCGATTACAAATATCCATACATCATTCTACGTTTTGTCGTTTATTCCTTCAAAACAACGACAAAGATTTATTCCACCCTTATATATGAATATGATTTAGAAATGTCGTGATCTTCGAATTCAGTAGGTTGGATAGACTTGGAGTCAAATAGTTATTTCATCCAATACAATATGCTCACACAAAAAACAGTTCACCTTATATCAATCATACAAGTACTGAGGATTACCTCGCCTAAAAAATTCAGATCATTACAACACATGGACAACATAGGGGGTCTTATAACGTAGTCCATTCAGAGACATGACACAACATGCAAGTATACTAATCTAATGACAATTTCAACAAGTATCTAAAGAAGAACTTTGATTACCCTGGGCTTCAGATAGTAGAAGCAGCAGGACCTCCTCTGTCTTCAAATGCAACATTCTTACTTCCTCCAATTAAATGGTTGCTTGCATAATGCGTGCAGCTAATTGCATAATTTCTAGCCTCAAGATCAAGATGACCTCATTCATGGCAGCCACACCGTCTCTTTTTGCCTCTAGTAGAGCCTCAATAACTATAATATATGTGCTCAAACTGCTCTCCGGCGGTGTTGCCTCTGAATTGCTACCATCTGGTAACATGGATGGCGCACTACTTCCACAAATAGATCTTGTGGTTGTACATTGTGTCCTAGTGTGAACGACATCCTGAAAGGTTTCCGCTGGACATAAGTAAGAGATAGTTATCGCATGATCCAGGCAGGAAGCTTACATGGTAAACGACATATGAATTGTTGCCGAGCATTGCAAGCTATATTTAAATGGTTCGAAGCAGCATCAGCCGAAAAGAAATTAAAATGGTAAGATGAAAGTAGAGGTGTAACTGGCAAATAAATGGCATACGCCAGTCCCATCTAGTTAGTTTTTGCTAGCTCGCTAGTTAATTTTCCTCAAAAAAACAAGAACTCTTTTGAACTATCATACCACTAGTGGACTTTAATCGGGATTAAACTGGACCCAGTTGACATCCCTAGTTGAAAGGGAGTGTGCCAC
Source organism: Aegilops tauschii subsp. strangulata (assembly GCF_002575655.3). Lineage (NCBI taxonomy): Eukaryota > Viridiplantae > Streptophyta > Magnoliopsida > Poales > Poaceae > Aegilops > Aegilops tauschii. The sequence continues at coordinate 177,411,851 of NC_053039.3, forward strand.
CGCTATATTTAAGTTGCCAAGGCATCTAAGAAGTGGAAATAATCTGAGAAAGCACTTAATAGTGTGGCCTCATATAAACTACGAAGAAAGTCTTGTGATGAAGTTCATAGGAAAAGTTAAGGAGTCAAATGAACTAGGCAAGCATTTCTTTACGATAGTACAGCCAGCACTGCTGACATATTGGCGAAGTCAGGTATAGCCTAACAAGTAACAAACAAGCATTCGAATTAAGCAATACAGCAAAGCAGACAACTAAACTATTTGTAATTCTGTAGGATTACAGCTTGAGGGCACAAGCCAAGAAAGCAGCCCACACGCATTACATTTCACATGTACTAAAACTCACTGGCTTACCATATGTTGCTGTGAAGCCTCACTGCTGTGATACGTCCATTTCGCATCATGCTTTCATATTGATATTTATTGCATTATGGGATGTTATTACACATTATATCACAATACTTATGCCTATTCTCTCTTATTTTATAAGGTTTACATGAAGAGGGAGAATGCCGGCAGCTGGAATTTTGGACTGGAAATGGAGCAAATATTAGAGACCTATTCTTCACAACTCCAAAAGTCTTGAAACTTCAGGGAGAATATTTTTGGAATATATAAAAATATTGGGCGAAGAATGTACAAGAGGGGGGCCACCTGCCATCCACAAGGGTGGAGGGCGCGCCCTCTGTCTTGTGGGCCACCTGGCAGGTGCCCGACGCCCATCTTCTGCTATATGGTGTGTTTTTCCCTGGAAAAAATCAGAAGGAAGCTTTCGGGACAAAGCGCCGCCGTCTCGAGGCGGAACTTGGGCAGAACCAATCTAGGGATCCGGCGGAGCTGTTCTGCCGAGGAAACTTCCCTCCGTGAGGGGGAAATCGAAGCCATCGTCATCACCAATGATCCTCTCATCGAGAGGGGGTCAATCTCCATCAACATCTTCACCAGCACCATCTCCTCTCAAACCCTAGTTCATCTCTTGTATCTGATCTTTGTCTCAAAACCTCAGATTGGTACCTGTGGGTTGCTAGTAGTGTTGATTACTCCTTGTAGTTGATGCTAGTTGGTTTATTCGGTGGAACGTCATATGTTCATATCCTTAATGATAATTAATACTCCTCTGATTATGAATATGAATATTCTTTGCAAGTAGTTACGTTTGTTCCTGAGGACATGGGAGAAGTCTTGTTATAAGTAATCATGTGAATTTGGTATTCGTTCGATATTTTGATGAGATGTATGTTGTCTTTCCTCTAGTGGTGTTATGTGAACGTCGACTACATGACACTTCACCATGATTTGGGCCTAGGGGAAGGCATTGGGAAGTAATAAGTATATGATGGGTTGCTAGAGTGACAGAAGCTTAAACCCTAGTTTATGTGTTGCTTCGTAAGGGGCTGATTTGGATCCATATTTTTAATGCTATGGTTAGATTTATCTTAATTCTTCTTTCGTTGTTGCGGATGCTTGCGAGAGGGGTTAACCATAAGTGGGATGCTTGTCCAAGGAAGGGCAGCAACCCAAGCACCGGTCCACCCACATACCAAATTATCAAAGTAACGAACGCGAATCATATGAGCATGATGAAAACTAGCTTGATGATAATTCCCATGTGTCCTCGGGAGCATTTTCCTTCATATAAGAGTTTGTCCAGGCTTGTCCTTTGCTACAAAAAGGATTGGGCCATCTTGCTGCACCTTATTTACTTTAATTACTTGTTACCCGTTACAAATTACCTTATCACAAAACTATCTATTACCGATAATTTCAGTGCTTGCAGAGAATACCTTACTGAAAACCGCTTGTCATTTCCTTCTGCTCCTCGTTGGGTTCGACACTCTTACTTATCGAAAGGACTACGATAGATCCCCTATACTTGTGGGTCATCAAGACTCTTTTTTGGCGCCGTTGTCGGGGAGTGAAGCGCCTTTGGTAAGTGGAATTTGGTAAGGAAACATTTATATAGTGTGCTGAAATTTACTGTCACTTGTTACTATGGAAAGTAATCCTTTGAGGGGCTTGTTCGGGGTATCTTCACCTCGACCGGAAGAGCGAAGAGTTGATCCTCAACCTACTGCACATACTAAAAATATTTTTATGAAATTCCTTCGGGTATGATAGAGAAACTGCTAGCTAATCATTATGCAGGAGATGGAACATTACATCCTGATATGCACCTAATCTATGTGGATGACGTTTGTGGATTATTTATGCTTGCAGGTATGCCCGAGGATGTTGTCAAGAAGAAGGTCTTCCCTTTATCTTTGAAGGGAAAGGCATTGACATGGTATAGGCTATGAGATGATATTGGATCATGGAACTACAACCGATTGAAATTGGAATTTCATTAGAAGTTTTATCCTATGCATCTGGTTCATCATGATCAGAATTATATATATAATTTTTGGCCTCATGAAGGAGAAAGTATCGCTCAAGCTTGGGGGAGGCTTAAGTCAATGTTATATTCATGCCCCAAACATGAGCTCTCAAGAGAAATTATTACTCAAAAATTTTATGCTTGGCTTTCTCATAATGATCAATCCATGCTCGATACTTCTTGTGCTGGTTCTTTTATGAAGAAGGATATTTAATTCAAATGGGATTTATTGGAAAGAAATTAATGCAACTCTGAAGATTGGGAACTCGATGAAGGTAATGAGTCAGGTATATACCTTAATTTTGATTGTGTTAAATCTTTTATGGATACCGATGCTTTTCGTGATTTTAGCACCAAATATAGACTTGACTCTGTGATAGTAGCTTCTTTCTGTGAATCTTTTTCTACCCATGTTGATCTCCCTCAGGAGAAGTGGCTTAAATATCATCCTCCCATTGAAGTTAAAGTAGTAGAACCTATTAAAGTTTAACAAGAAACTATTACTTATAATGTTGATCCTATTGTTCCTACTGCTTATATTGAGAAACCACCTTTTCCTGTTAGAATAAAGGATCATGCTAAAGCTTCAACTGTGGTTCGTAAGAGTTATACTAGAACACCTACACCCCCTGAGAAAACTAAAGTTGAACCTAGTATTGCTATGGTTAAAGATCTCTTGGTTGATAATATTGATGGGCATGTTATTTATTTCTGTGATGAAGCTGCTAGAATTGCTAAACCCGATATGTAAGATAAACGTAGACCTGTTGTTAGCATGCCTATTGTTTTAGTGAAAATAGGAGACCATTGTTATCATGGCTTATGTGATGTGTGTGCTAGTGTGAGTGCAATTCCCTTTACTCTATATAAAGAAATTATGAATGATATTGCACCTGCTGAGATAGAAGATATTGGTGTTACTATTAAGCTTGGTAATAGAGATACGATATCACCAATTGGGATTGTTAGAGATGTTGAAGTCTTGTGTGGGAAAATAAAATACCCTGCTGATTTTCTTGCTCTTGCTTCCCCACAAGATGATTTTTGTCCCATTATATTTGGTAGACCTTTCTTGCTAATGCTAAGATAGATTGCAAGAAAGATATTGTTACTGTTGGTTTAGGGGATATGTCTCATGATTTTAATTTTTCTAAATTTCGTAGACAACCCCATGATAAAGAATTGCCTAGTAAGGATGAAATTATTGGTCTTGCTTCTATTGCAGTGCCTCCTACTGAACCTTTAGAACAATATTTGCTAGACCATGAAAATGATATGTTTATGAATGAAAGAAGGGAAATAGATGAAATATTCTTTAATCAAGGGCATGTTTTGAAACACAATTTGCCTGTTGAAATCCTTGGGGATCCTCCTCCACCCAAGGGTGATCCCGTGCTTGAGCTTAAACAATTACCTGATACTTTGAAATATGCTTATCTTGATGAAAAGAAAAAAATATCCTATTATTATTAGTGCTAACCTTTCAGAGCATGAAGAAAAGAAATTATTGAAAACTCTGAAGAAGCACCGTGCCGCTATTGGATGTACTCTTGATGATCTTAAGGGCATTAGTCCAACTCTATGTCAGCACAAAATTAATTTGGAGCATGATGCTAAACCAGTTGTTGATCACCAACGACGGTTAAATCCCATGATGATAGAACTAGTAAGAAATGAAATATTAAAGCTTTTGGAGGCAGGTATAAATTATCCTATTGCTGATAGTAGATGGGTAAGTCCCGTTCATTGTGTCCCTAAGAAGGGAGGTATTACTGTTGTTCCTAATGATAAGAATGAATTGATTCCACAAAGGATTGTTACAGGTTATAGAATGGTAATTGATTCTCACAAATTGAACAAAGCTACTAGAAAAGATCATTACCCTCTACCTTTTATTGATCAAATGCTAGAAAGACTATCCAAACATACACATTTTTGCTTTCTAGATGGTTATTCTGGTTTTTCTCAAATACCTGTGTTGAAAGATGATAAGAAAAAGACCACTTTTACTTGCCCTTTCGATACCTTTGCTTATAGACATATGCATTTTGGTTTATGCAATGCACCTGCTACCTTTCAAAGATGTATGACTGCTATATTCTCTGATTATTGTGAAAAGATTGTTGAGGTTTTGATGGATGATTTCTCTGTTTACGGAACTTCTTTTGATGATTGCCTGAGCAATAGTTTTGTAGAGATGTGAAGAAACTAATCTTGTCTTGAATTGGGAGAAGTGCCACTATATGGTTAATGAAGGTATTGTCTTGGGGCATAAAATTTCTAAAAGAGGTATTGAAGTTGATAAAGCTAAAGTAGATGCTATTGAAAATATGTTGTGTCCTAAAGATATAGAAGGTATAAGAAGTTTCCTCGGTCATGTTGGTTTCTATTGGAGGTTTATTAAAGACTTCTCTAAAATTCCTAGGCCTCTCACTAATCTCTTTCAAAAAGATGTTCCTTTTCTTTTTGATGATGATTGTGTAGAAGCATTTGAAATACTTAAGAAAGCCTTGATTTCTACATCTATTGTTCAACTGCCTCATTGGAATTTACCCTTTGAAATTATGTGCGATGCTAGTGATTATGCTGTTGGTGTTGTCCTAGGACAAAGAGTTGATAAGAAATTGAATTTTATTCATTATGCTAGTAAAACTCTAGGCAGTGCCCAGAGAAATTATGCTACTACTGAAAATGAATTTTTAGCAGTTGTATTTGCTTGTGATAAGTTCAGATCTTATATTGTTGATTCCGAAGTAACTGTTCACACTAATCATGCTGCTATTAAATATCTTATGGAAAAGAAAGATGATAAGCCTAGACTTGTTAGATGGGTTCTCTTGCTACAATAATTTGATTTGCATATTATTGATAGAAAGGAGCTGAGAACCCCGTTGCAGACAACTTGTCTAGGTTAGAAAATGTTCTTGATGACCCACTGCCTATTGATGATAGCTTTCCTGATGAACAATTAGGGGTCTTGAATGCTTCTCGTAATACTCCATGGTATGCTGATTATGCTAATTATATTGTTGCTAAATTTATACCACCTAGTTTCACATACCAGCAAAAGAAAAAGTTTTTCTATGATTTGAGACATTACTTTTGGGATGACCCACACCTTTTTATAAAGAAGGAGTAGATGGTGTTATTAGACGTTGTGTACGTAAGCATGAACAGGAACTGATCCTACGCGAATGTCACTCTGAGTCTTACGGAGGACACCATGCTGGAGATAGAACTACACATAAGGTATTGCAGTCCGGTTTTTATTGGTCTACTCTCTTCAAGGATGCTCGTAAGTTTGTCTTGTCTTGTGATGAATGCTAGAGAATTGACAATATTAGTAGACGTCAGGAAATGCCTATGAATTATTCACTTGCTACTGAACCCTTTGATGTTTGGGGTTGTGATTATATGGGACATTTTCCTTCCTCTAATGAGTATACACATATTTTAGTTGTTGTTGATTACGTTACTAAGTGGGTAGAAGCTATTCCAACTAGTAGTTTTGATCGTAACACTTCTATTAAGATTATTAAAGAAGTTATTTTTCCGAGGTTTGGAGTCCCTAGATATTTGATGACTGATGGTGGTTCACACTTTATTCATGGTGCTTTCCGTAAAATGCTTGCTAAATATGATGTTAACCATAGAATTGCATCTCCTTATCGTCCTCAGTCTAGTGGTCAAGTAGAATTGAGCAATAGAGAGATTAAATTGATTTTACAAATGACTGTTAATAGATCTAGAAAGAATTGGTCTAAGAAACTTGATGATGCGTTATGGGCTTATAGAACTTCTTATAAGAACCCTATGGGTATGTCTCCATAATAAACGGTTTATGGAAAGGCTTGTCGCTAACCTCTTGAACTAGAACATAAGGCATATTGGGCTATTAAAGAGCTCAATTATGATTTCAAACTTGCCGGTGAGAAGAGGTTATTTGACATTAGCTCAGTCGATGAATGGAGAACCCAAGCCCATGAGAAGCTAATTTGTTTAAACAGAAGGTTAAAAGATGTCATTTCAAGAGGATACAAAGGCGTGAGTTTAACGTAGGATATCATGTTTTGGTATACAACCCTCATTTAATATTTTTTGCAGGAAAACTTCTCTCCAAATGGGAAGGTCCTTACATTATCGGGGAGGTCTATTGTTCCGGTAACATCAAAATCAAAAACGTCGAACGCACAAATTCGAAGGTGGTGAACGGTCAAAGAATCAAACATTATATCTCAGGTACTCCCATAAATGTTGAGACCAATATAATTGACACCGTAACACCCGAGGAGTACATAAGGGACACTTTTCAGAACTCTTCAGACTCCGAAAACGAATAGGTATGTGGTACGGTAAGTAAACCGACTCCAAAACGTTTTCAATGATAATTTTTCTCTGTTTTGGAATATTTAAAAAATTAGGAAAATTAAAAGTAGTCTGTAGAGCGCACAAGGTATCCACAAGGGTGGAGGGTGCGCCCCCTGCCTTGTGACCACCTTGTGTGCCCTCCGGACTCTGCTTTCTTGCACAATACTTCTTTTGGTTGGTAGAAATTAAATATATAATCTCCCGAAGGTTTTGACCACCGCACCATGGCAATATCCCTTGTTTTTTGTTTTGAGCTGTTTCTCCAGCAAATTTAGAGTAAGATGTTGTCCCAAGACTCAAAGGGGGAGAGCTATGTAGCTGATTACATTGCAGACCCCAAGGTCTATGGGGATTTTGAGCATTATGGTTGGACCACGAAGGAAGAAGAAGACTATGATCCGAAGGGAAAGGAAGAGACAAGTTCTGATGAAGAGAAAGTCCCACTACCCCAACCTGGGGACATGCATGTGGAGTTCAAAAAGTCAAGTCTTCCTAACAAAGCAAAGAAACCTAAGATCGAGTTTATCCCTTTTCGTCCCTTGCAGGAAAACAAACAAGAACTTTTGTAAAAAGATATTAACACTTGAGCAAGAGATCGATGATTTAAGGGAGGAAAATTCTATCCTCAAGCGCAAGCTGAGGAAGAAGCCTACTACATTAACAACTCCATCATCACCACCTTCGAAGAAAGCGACATAAATACATGGGTATGGGCACTCCCCTTGGCAACTGCCAAGCTTTGGGGAGGTGCCCCGGTATCGTATCACCATCACATCTTTATCTTTATCGTTTTTCTTAGTTGGATCCTTTTGGTTATATCTTGATCTAGTAGAATAAAGTTTTAGTATGATCTAGCTTTGAGTTTTGGTTTATGTTCCCTCTATGTAATCGAGTCCTTGATCTATATATAATAAATAGTAGTTTTGAGTTGAGGGCTTTGCCTTCTTGCTATGATTTTGAGGGATCTAAATAAAAGAGAAAGAATAAAAAGAAATAAAAATATCATATATTAATCTTATGGAGAGTAATGACTTCACATATAAAGAGTATGATGTATAGAAGTTATTGAGAGTTAACAAACATAGTTTTGGTCATTGTTGTAATTAATAGGAAGTAATAAAGAAAGAGAGGCTTCACATATAAATATACTATCTTGGTCATCTTTTGTAATTGTGAGCACTCATTAAAATATGACATGCTAAAAAGTTGATGTTGGACAAGGAAGACAACATAATGGGTTATGTTTTCTTATATCCGAATAGAAGTCATATTGACATGGATCATCCAACATGTTGAGCTTGCCTTTCCCTCTCATTCTAGCCAAATTCTTCGCACCAAGTAGACATACTACTTGTGCTTCCAAACATCCCTTAAACCAGTTTTGGCACGAGAGTCCACCATACCTACATATGGATTGAGTAAGATCTTCAAGTAAGTTGTCATTGGTGCAAGCAATAAAAATTTCTCTCTAAATATGTATGATCTATTAGTGTGAAGAAAATAAGCTTTATACGAACTTGTGATATGGAAGAAATAAAAGTGATGGACTGTATAACAAAGTTCTTTATCACAAGCGGCAATATAAAGTGATGTTCTTTTGCATTAAGATTTTGTGCATAAAACCATAAAAGCGCATGACAACCTCTGCTTCCCTCTACAAAGGGCCTATCTTTTACTTTTATCTTCTACCCTTATACAAGAGTCAATGGTGATCTACACCTTTCCTTTTTACACATTTTCTTTTGGCAAGCACTATGTGTTGGAGAGATCTGGATATATATATATATCCACTCGGATGTAGGTTATCATAAACTATTATTTTTGACATTACCCTTGAGGTAAAAGGTTCGGAGGCGAAACTATAAGCCCCTATCTTTCTCTATCTCTGATTGAAACTTTGAACCCATAAGTATCGCATGAGTGTTAGCAATTGTGAAAGACTAGACGATAGTTGAGTATGTGGACTTGCTGAAAAGCTCTTATATTGACTCTTTCTAATGTTATGATAAATTACAATTGCTTCAATGACTGAGATCATGGTTTGTTAGTTTTCAATGAAGTTTCTGATTCATACTTTACCTTGTGAATGAATTGTTAATTTAGCATAAGAAATTATATCACAATATATGTTGCTGTTCTAAAGATGATCATGATGCCCTCATGTCCGTATATTATTTTATCGACACCTCTATCTCTAAACATGTGGACATAGTTTTCGATATCAACTTTTTCTTGAGGACAAGCTAGGTCTAAGCTTGGGGGAATTGATACGTCCATTTTGCATCATGCTATTATATTGATATTTATTGTATTATGGGCTGTTATTACACATTATATCACAATAATTATGCATATTCTCTCTTATTTTATAAGGTTTACATGAAGAGGGAGAATGCCGGCAGCTGGAATTCTGCACTTCAAAAGGAGCAAATATTAGAGACCTATTCTGCACAACTCTAAAAGTCCTGAAACTTCATGGAGAATATTTTGGAATATATAAAAAATATTGGGCGAAGAAAGTACTAGAGGGGGCCACCTACCATCCACAAGGGTGGAGGGCGCGCCCTGTCCTGTCTTGTAAGCCACCTAGCAGGCCCCCAACGCCCATCTTCTGCTATATGGTGTTTTTTGCCATGGAAAAAATCAGAAGGAAGCTTTCGGGACATAGCGCCGCTGTCTCGAAGCGGAATTTGGGCAGAACCAATCTAGGGCTATGGCGGAGCTGTTCTGTTGGGGAAACTTCCCTCCGAGAGGGGGAAATCGAAGCCATCGTCATCACCAACGATCCTCTCATCGAGAGGGGGTCAATATCCATCAACATCTTCACCAGCACCATCTCCTCTCAAACCCTAGTTCATCTCTTGTATCCGATCTTTGTCTCAAAACCTCAGATTGGTACCTGTGGGTTGCTAGTAGTGTTGATTACTCCTTGTAGTTGATGCTAGTTGGTTTATTCAGTGGAAGATCATATGTTCAGATCCTTAATGATAATTAATACTCCTCTGATTATGAACATGAATATGCTTTGCGAGTAGTTACGTTTGTTCCTGAGGACATGCACTACAAAAAATAAACTTCCGTGATCATACGTGTTTGTCACAGTAGGTCGTGTTTTTTGTCATGCATGTACATCCATGACAAATTTATGACAGAATCAAGATAGTCACACCTGTGCTGTCGTAGAAGTGTTCCATGACATTACCAAAATTATCATCACGAAAGTGTCCACTTCCATGATGATAAATCGAGCGCCACAGAAGTGCTTTCGTCAAGGGTGACCGACACGTGGCATCCACCGCAACGGAACGCCGTTAAGCTATCAGGTCCGGTTTTGGATCCAATAACCCGTTAACAGCCCCGACCAATGGGGATTTTCCACGTGTAAAATCACCATTGGCTGGAGGAAACACGTGTCGGCTCACCGTTGGGACAGATGTCATCCACTCATTGGACCCAAAGCGCCTATGATACGTCGACACGTGGCACGGCCCAACAGAGGCCCATTCCTGTGAAAAGGCCGGCCCGTTTGACTTGGTCAAAAGGTGGCGGGCCGGCCCATGGCAAGCCTGTTAACGGCCTGTTCGCATATAGCCCATTTACAGCCCGCTAACCCAGGGCTCATTTACGGCCTATCCGAATTAGGCCCAGTAGCGTCATTTGGGCCGTCCAATATAATTCCAGCCCGTTTTAACTTCCGGCCATGTATGGCCCATGAAGTCTTTTGGCCCATCTGAGGCCCTTAGTAACCCTCAGCCCGTTAACGGCCCGTGGTAAAACTGGCCCGTAATGAAGAGTGTATCACTTTATACCCATTAATGGCCCATTATTCCGTTGGGCCGTTTCCAGCCCATGTTATCTTTCGGCCTTCTCAGGGCCCATTTATTCTTGGGCTCATTTCCAGCATTCGGTTACTTACGGCCCGTTACAGTCATTTTCTGCTTGTGGGCCAAATTCAGCCCGTGCTTACAGTCGGCCCGTTTGTGGCCCGTTAATAAGTTGGGCCGTTTTCATAGCGTCATCAAATATGGCCGATTAACAACGGCCCATTATGGTCGGCCCATGAACGGACGATTCCAACTCTAGCCCGTTTACGGCCATAAAGCGGTATGTTATTGGCCCATGTTTGGGCAATCGAAGGCCCATTGATAATACGGCCCGTAGAAGGCCCATTGATGATACAACCCATAGAAGGCCCATTGTTTCTACGCCTCGTAGAAGGCCCATTGTTTCTACGGCCCGTAGAAGGCCCAGTGTCACTACAGTAAATATGTAGCCCATGGTTATTGTGGCCTAGTTTAAAAAAAGATTATTGCGGCCACTAGCAAACCACGGAAAAAGAACAACACTGACTACAAGCAAACAAATAAACAAGACAACAAGGAAATAAATAAGCAAGAAACTTACGCTAGGCTATCACGGCTATTACACATATTACATCCACTGGGCATCAAAGTTCACCACCAGTGCAAATATAGGGAACAAAGCAGCATATCATATACACTAGTTGTCAAATTTGGCGACCAGTGCAAATAAACTCCGCAGCAAAACATGTCCAAAACTGAAACCACTTCAGAAGATCTCAAGAAACAATATCCTGGGTACCCATAATGCTGGCAAGATGCTTAGCAAGCTTATTAACTTTCTCTTGTTTGGCGCTTAAATCCTCCAGCGCTTGCTGTTGCACCGGAAAGTATGCATCTGAATTCTGGAGGGACTTCCTCAGTCCTTTAGCTTCCTGTCGCAACACATCTGATCAATGTCTTTCAACTTGAAGCTGAGACTCAAGAAGACGAACTGATTCAGGCAGCGAGTTCGAAGAGTTTGTGCCAGCGGTAGTGGCCAGTAACTCGAACACTACATCAAGACAGGACTTCTGGGTTCTCTCACTATCGTCAAGGTAGTTTTTATCAGCTTTCTTGGAGACCAATAGGGATGTCTTGCTATCTTGAATCTTATCTGCATTACTTCCTTCACCATTGCATAACGGGGTACTGTTCTCCAATATTTTGTCCGCATTCTAAAAGAGAAACAAGCAGACACATCACAGGTTTACCATGTTGTATATGAAACTCATTTTGGTAAATCAGTTCAGTAGTAAAGTGCACAGGATAAAAGCATGAAACAAACATATATCTATGTACCATGGTCACTTTATGGTCTATATCATTCTAGTTTTTGTTGCCAAATCAAGATAGAGACACAGTTCAAATAATATTTGTTCAAGACAAAGCAGAATAGACAGAATATAAGTGTGGGAAACTATAGAGACACTTGTAATGTGCATGACATGAGAACATAACTGTTTATTGAATTGAAACTGAAATCAATATAGAACAAGTTACAACAGCAAACCAGTTAAAGAAACAAGTTTAAAACATACCTGTCGCGCCATTGGAGTTTCAATTCCATCCTTCAAATTTGAAAATAGTTGGTCTGAGTAAATACAGTGATGCAAGAGCAAAGGAGTATGAACCATAGCTACAGAACCTGACCTGAGAACAATTCTTCTTCTCCTTTAAGCGTTGAGTTGGGATTCGGAGTGGTGGTCCTCGTGCTTTGGGCACTGCAGTTCCCTTACTAACTGCTCGTGTTTGGGTGCTCTTTGGTGGAGACGGTGATGTGTCAACTGGAACTGGGTTACTATCTGCTAGGGTTGGGGTTAGAAGGGGTGTAGCTGGTTCTCTGTCCAACTGGGTAGGGGTACAATCTGCGAGAGTCTGGGTTATGTGTGGTGGGGCTGGTTCTTGGGCAAGTACAACCGTGGTTCTATCTGCATCAACTGGTAGCACTATCTTTTCTGAAGACCGTGTTGTTACTCCCTTAGATACTGCCATCACCCTCTCCAATTCAAATGGCCGATAAACAAGAAAAGTAATTGAATGTACACACATTGTATGATAGATAGGTGCAATGGACAGTGGGGAATAAAAGAGGGCATGAAATAATTCACATTTATGTTGTCTAACCAAACAGGATAGCATGACACAATTTCACATATATGATGGCTAACTAAACAGGATAGCATGATACAATTTCACATTATGATGGCTAACTAAAAAAGATGAAAGGCATAGTTCAAAATATGATGACTATGTAAACAGGATGACATGATATAACTATATAATGTGTTTATTAAATAGGTTGGCATGCCATAATTCACATACACATGCCGCCTATGGAAACATGATAGCATGATATAATTCCCGAATAGAATGACATAATTCAAAATATGATGACTGTAAACACTAAACATGATGAGATGATATAACTATATGATGTCTTTATTAAATGGGTTGCCATGCCATAATTCAGATAGATGTTGTGTATGTAAACATGATGGCATGATATAATTCAAATATATGATTTATATAGTAAGCAAGTAAGCATATGGCAATCCATATATGATGTAAAAACTAAGCAATGCAAGACAACATGCATGACATGGGTAATATAACCCTGCCAAGTTTGAGCATAGACCTCAGGGGGGAAATAGGACTGGTCATCAGTCTCTGAATCCTCCTCTGAGGAGCTCTCTGTATCCAGCAAGATGTCTGCTTTAGCAGGTAGCATTGTCTGCTCTGAATACCTTGTTTTCACTCCAGATACTTCCATCACCGCTTCAAATGGCTAATGCACAGGAAGAGTAGTTGAATATACAAATGTTGTCGACAAATGTAACACGTAAAACAAAAAAATGATAGCATGATATAATTCACATACATGATGATTGGCTCAACAGGATGGCATTGCATAATTCACATATATAATGCCTTTGCAACAAGATAGCATTGCATAATTCACATATATAATGTCTTGCAACAAGATGGCAATGCATAATTCACATATATGGTAATTAGACACTAAACAGGTGGCATTCACACAAAGCATGTCTAAACTAATCAAATGACATCGCAATGCAAGACACCATAAGCACGATATGAGCAACATAACCCTGCCAAGTTAATTAGAGCATACACCTCGGGGGGGGGGGAATAGGACTGGTCATCTGTCTCTGAATCCTCCTCTGAGGAGCTATCCGTAACCAACGAGATATGCGCTTCGTCAGATAGCATAGTCTGCTCTGAAGACCTTGTTTTCACTCCAGAATTTTCCATCACCGTGTCAAATGGCTGATGCACACGAAGATTAGTTGAATGTACTAACATTGTTGACAAATGTAATACGTAACGAAAAAAAGGATGGCCTGATATAATTCACATATAAGATGACTGGCTAAGCAGGATGGCATTGCAAAATTCACATATATGATGCCTGGCTAAACAAGATGGCATTGCATAATTCACATAAATGATGAATAAACTAAACAGATGGCATTCACACAAAGCATGTCTAAACTAAGCAGATGGCATATTTGATGTATAAAGTAAGCAATGCAAGGTACCATATGCATGATATAACCAACATCAGCATGCCAAGTTAGAGCGAAGACCTCATGGGGTAAATAGGAGTGGTCTTCTGCTTCTGAATCCCCCTCAGAACAGTTATCTTCCTCTTGATTACGATCCGAAATGGGTGAAGGGGGGCTGCCTTTGCGCCCACCATGGAGCGACGTCTGCATAAAATTTATTGCCACGCAAGGCTCGTCTCTTTTGCTCTACATGTTCAGTTCCATTGTGTACAATAACTGACATGCATAGGAATAAAACATAGTGAGATTATGTAAGGAGTGCATGCACAACTCCAGAGTGATGGTAGCAAACTATGGATAGACCCAAAACCAATGATAGCAGGCAGATAATAGCTTTAGTTAAAAAATACAGATAATGGCTCCTTTAATGTTTGTTTGCACCCAACATGAAACTCATAGTAGACACGCGAGATTAACAAGATAGTATACAGATAGTACTGATTGCTGCCCCAATATGTACCCCACAAACATTTAAAAACTCAAGTTTCAGCATAAGTTTGGACCTGACTCGGAGTCTAATAGGTGAACACGACGATAAAGTAGCATGTCATCATATTAAGCGATGCATAACGTAAGCAGACATGGAAGAGTGCGACCTCTCTTGCGTGTAGTCCTCAAGGTCATCTGCTCAGTTGATGATGGTAATGTAGTTGTCGTGGCTGCCGGTGGCGGGGAAGAAGATCTGAGGCGGCAAAAGACAGTCTGGAGAGCGGATCCCTGCTGTGGTGAACCCTTCTGTCGTTGGAGCAGCTGAGCTGGGGTGGAACACAGCACCGCAGGAGCAGGACAAACCACACAAGATTTTCTTTGACACATATCTGTAATAGAAGTAATTGTGTAAGGGCTTGTTTGAATTTGAGGATTCTAACAATGCAGGGATAGAAATAGACAGGAATAGGATAGGAATGCACGTGCAAAACAGAGAAATTAAAAACACAGGATTTCTGCCAATCTGGGTGTTTGGTTCAAAAGAATTGGAAGATCACAGGATGCAAAGAAGGATGGTGAGATTAAGTCAAACCACAAGAAAATGTACGATTATAATGCTATTATGCTACTATCTCTTAGTCTTGTGCTTCATGAATAGGAATTTGAAAAGGAGGACAAGTGGAAATTAAAATTCCTACGGTTTTTCTTTCAAGGAGACACTAAAGGAACAAATCCTACAGTTTTCCTTTGCTCCATTCCTTTGCACCAAATTCATGAAAAGTAGTACCATACGAAACTTTCCAATTCCTATGTTTTTCATTCACTTTTCCTTTCAAGCACTGGCGATTCCAGTAGGCAGGCTTGAGCAAGGAAAAGCCTACACTAAAAAAATGTTTTTGTGCTACTTCTATTACTTTGGACCCAGGCCACTGCCCTAGTAGCTCAACTCCCAGGGCCATCGACAAATGCACAGCTCAAACGCGCAAAGATAAATAATGATGGCGTTCAAGAGAGTCCATCACGGATAGCTAAGTTGCCTGATACCTCACTGCTTGTCATATAGTAGGATAAAATAATCGTATTTCCCGTTACTCCGTGTGCTCAGTGGACAATATATATAACATGTAGAGTAAAAAAGATATGCAACAAGTGTAAAACCTCTTTGGCGAAGCCATGTCGATCTCAGCGTGATTGGGTTGGCTGGAGAGGATGCTCCGGCTGACTTGGCTGTCGGAGGAGGGGAAGAAGATCTTAGGCGTCTGGAGATGGATCCTGAGGTACTGCTCCGCTGTGATGGGGGGTTTCATCGTTGGAGCAGCTCCGGTGAGTTGTACGATGCCGAGGCTGAAGCAGGACAAGAGAGACAACGTTAACCTGAGTGGAATTCTAATAGCATCTCCAATAGATGACGTAAAATACATAACCACAAAGTGCTAGATGTATACATCAGCCGCTCATCTCTGAACTTAACTGTCGAAACTGAATTTAACCGTCGAAACTGAACTTAACTGTTGAATCTGAATTTTGCTGTCGAAACTGAACGCACTAGAGGTGAGGCTACACGTCAGTCGACTGACTTTTTCATCTCTGGTCAGTCGATTTTCCAGCCGTTGGATATGAAATCAAGGGCCTGCAGTTCATCTTCAACCTCCACCCCCCTGATCCGCCAGCCACCACCGGCCAAACAGCCGCCCCGCCCACCCCGAAAACACTCCCCACCGCCGGTCCGCCGCCGCCCCGACCATCCCTCTAGCCCCCCCCCCCCCGTGCCGAGCTTTTTCTCTGACGATCCCCACGCCACCGCCCCACCACCGCCGGCGACCACCGCCCCCACCTTGAACACTAAGATAGATAGTGGGGTACTTCTCCGGCGAGCCCCCCTCCCCGCTGCGGCTGGTTCTTCCTTAACTCCGGCGAGCCCCCCCCCCACCCCCTGAAAATCGACTGACCCAAAAGTCGATTCAGTCGACCGAAGTGTAGCTAAATCGGAGAAGCATCGCAAGCAAGAGCAAGAGCGAGAGCAGCAGCGCGAGCAAGAGCAAGAGCAGACCAGGCAGGGGACCAAGAGCAAGAGCAGAGCAGCAGCGCGAGCGAGAGCTAAAGCAACAGCAGCTCATACTGATGTGGACGTCGCCGCCGAGGGAGCGACGCCGTGGAGGAAGTGGCCGGCGACGCCGCGGTGGATGGAGCCGCGCCGTGTCAGCTCGGGACCGAGCGCCGGCAGCACCGTGAGATCGAATCAAGAAGAAAATGCGGCGATTAGTGTACAACCTCTTTGGTGGCACCGATTAGGCCGCAGCTTCCTCCGAGGAAACGGTGATGCTGATGCTCTTCCGGTGGTGTAGGTGAAGATGGCGGTGTGGGAATGGAGGTGGCGCGAAAGACGAGGGGAACGTCGGGGCGGCTCCTTGGAGGTGGAGGACGGGGTGGCTGAACCGGCGGGACGACCAGATCGACGATGGATCCTCATCCGGTACGGTGGATGAGGGACGTCGAGGTGTTGCTGTGGACGACGTCGTCGGGGAAGAGGCTCCGACTGGGTGGCAGACGGAGGAGGGTGTGGGGCTTCGCGGGTTTTCCCGACCTCGGTGTACGAATGGGTGGGCGGATGGGATGGGAGTGGGGAACCATGGCTTAGGGACGCGCTTGTCCGAAATGTGGGGTAAGTTACAAAAGTACCCCCACCGATTTGAGGCGGTTCTTTCGGTTCAGGGGTATCACGGGCATTTCACGTGTCGGGATTTCATAGGAGGTGGGAGTTTTAGCGCGCGTTGTAATTTTGGAATAGCAAGGCGCGGGTTGAGATGGAGGGAGTTGTCGGAGCACAACGAGACAAAGATATATCTTAAATATTTCGGGCTAACAAGGCGCGGGTTGAAGAGGCGGGAGTTTCGCAGCACGATAGACAGAGACGCTAGCTTGAAATTTCGGCATAACAAGGCGCGGCTTGAAATTTTGGGAGAACAAGCTTAACGTGTACCTAAAAGAAAAAAGACAATTTAGACTAGTATGATATACTACGTACAATGTGTTTAACACGCACAACACACACACACACACACACACACACCATTTAGACTAGTAAGGTACACGTGCATTGCACGCATGAGATTTGGCAAACAAATTATGAGTAAATACCACATTATAGCATGTAAGCTTTGAGTCATATATGCATGATGTAGATGTTCGTTTAATTCTTATAGTTCATTTCATTCAAAATCATCTAGTTTTTATAAGAAAGCTAATCTATTTTAAGATTCATGGAATTGTGCGTTGTAAGGCATAAAGTAAAAACAAATCATGTAGAAAAACATTTGGGCAATTCTGATACGGAAGATTCTAGAACAAAGAAGAAGTGCTTGTGTTTTGAAGTTTGTGCATTATGCTTAAGTTCAACCATAGAGTCTTCTAGATTGTACATGTGGCAAAATCTGGTGGAATCTAGATGATATCCAACGGCCAGTAGTGCTCAAATTTGCCAGCTCTGCACCATCAGATTGGCCTCATCGAACGACCATCTTTCAAAGTTAAAGTTATCCACACACTATAAAAAAATATAAAATATAATATATATATAGGGGTAGAGATATAGATATGTGATGTGAAAGCCACCCATCATCTCCAATTAGAATAGTTTGTCCATGCACGGATGCAATGTGGCCAAACGATGTCTGCCATCGGTATCTCAAATTCAAACCAGTCTGACCTTGTTCAATGTGTATACATTGCAACATGCTCGTTTCCAAACCACACCGCGTAGATCTCCGTTATATTCATGCATGCATGGGTTTCAAACATCATGATCTCTTATTCAAATATTTGAATTCAACTTTACATTGATTATGACCTCACCTAGTCTTTTACACCCACACATTGGTCTTCTCTTTATAATTGTACCACTAACTTTCTCTCATGCATGCATGCACACACACTACCAGTCGGCATTATCCATCGCACACATGCAATCTTTTTCTTCAGGTCGGTCTCCCATGAAGGCACACACACCCACACACATCCCCCTCTCCATCATACCGGGAATTCTTTATCTCTGACGTGCATGCGCAACGATCGATGTTCCTCTATGTGTGTGTGTGTGTGTGTAGCTAGGTCTTTCATAGTTTTCCACATAAACCTATCAATCTATATATCTAGTGAGGTCTCACCCTCTTTCCCACGTCCACATCGATCAATCTATACCTCTCTATATAGGATTACATATAGAGCTAATACACCCACATTAATTATATATCCAACGCCCCCCTCTCATCATCCATGCCTTCCGCTTCATCTCTCAGACGCGCGCACAATGGCCAAGACAGGGGGCAGTAAGGGCCCTGCCCCCCCCCCCTAACATCACTATATATCGAGGCTAATATGAATGTGATCATTAGACAATTGCTGGTAAAAATGGTTTAAGTTGATGAATTGGCCCTCCTCGTAAAGGATTAGCAATGCTTGGCCCCCTAGCTCATGGGACATTTTTCATGGCTCCGCCACTGTGAGCAACACCGCACGTTCTCGCCCCCTCTCTCTAAATATCGATCTCACAGTTGTGCACTCCTTCATAGTCTCCCTCCACTCGGCCCCTCGCACCATCTTCTAGCCCCCCACCGGATTTTGCCACATGTACAATCTAGCAGACACCATGGTTGAACTTAAGCATAATGCACAAATCTCAAAACAAAAGTGGTTCTCCTTTGTTCTAGAATCTTCCGTACCGTAACTGCCCAAACTTTTTTTCTAGTTGAATTGCCATTCTTTGTTTGTACTTTATGCTTTACAACGCACAATTCCATGAATCATAAAATAGATCAAGGGCTTCTTTGATTCAAAGGATTGTCGAAGGAATTTTGGAGGATTCTAATCCTTAGGAATTTTTCCTATCTTGGTTGTTTGATTCGTAGGATTGTAAACCATAGGAATTTTTCCATATGATTCATTTGCACTAGATTTCATAGGAAACATCCCATCCACTCAAACCTCTTTGAAAGAATTCTGCGTTTTTTCTATGCACAATCAAACACTCGTACCATCCTGTAGGATTCAAGACGAAATTCCACTATAATCCCATGTTCTTCCTATTCCCGCGTTTTGGAAATCCTACGAATCAAAGAGGCCCTAGGTTTTTTATAAAAACTAATTGATTTTGAATGAGATGAACTATAAGAATTAAACGAAGGTCTACACCAGGCATATATGACTCAAAGCTTACATGCTACAGTGTGGTATTTATTCGTAATTTGGTTGCAAAATCTGACGCGTGCAATGCACATGTACCTTACTAGTACTTCGAGTATGTGCAAAACACAATGGCACGCTACACAGTGTCTCTCTTACAGTTCATGAAGCCACGTGGGCACGTGGCACATGTGGAGGCGTTGTCGCGACATCCTTGTGTGGATTGATCACAGTGACGTGCTGCTGGTTCTAGAAGAATGTACTCGTCCTCCCTGAGCCGCACTAGCGGTACATGCATGAAGCGAAGATGTGCACGCACGCCACGCACGCACTCATTCCCTCGCACGCACAAACTGGTACATGGGCGGACGCAATTTTGTACCAAGATCCACCCCATGTGATAATTTGACGCGTGTAAAGTCCTTCACTTCATTGATGGTCAATTAATACAGCGCATGCAAATTGAGTGGACGTGAGGGCGGAAGAAAGACATTACTACTCCACTGCGCGCATGCGAGTAGTTAAATCATGGGTTGCTAGTAGTACTTCCATTGGTCTCCTTCGTATTTTGTGCCAATTTTTGAGAGTAACATAATATTTACGCATCTGAGCAGTGCAGTCTACTTGAAATTTATGTTCCACTAAACTCATCGAGAGCCGTTTCGGGCCTCGAAACCAAAAACCATCAATTAATCTTTACCTTGTTCCCATCACATTCGAAAGTACTAGTGCTACAATTAAGTGCAAGCCTGCTCACACCTACCAGTACGTACCAAACCTGAATGTGTTCCCACTATGCAGGTTTTAGTACTAGTGCTAGTACTTAGGCTATAAAAAGGGAACTACCTAACCGAAAATTACTCTACCTTCCTCCTCATAAGTCCTGCTTCTTCGTCCGTCCTTGCCATGGCCGGTGTGCAGAGCTCTAGCTCGAGAACTACTTGTAACAAGGGAGCGGCAACCAAGGCTGCGGAAAAAAGAGGGCTCGCTGCCATGCAGAGACCTCAAAAGATCTCTCACGGGCAGGCGATGGCTCCCAGGAGCGCCCTAGACGCGGAGGCGAACATGACGAGCTGGTGGCGCTGGAGTCGTTATCCCTCGACGGCATGCCCGATCAGCTCAATAAGCACCTCAATAAGCAGAAGGAGTTCATCCATGGCTTGGTGGAGCTGCTGAAGGAGAGCCTCGACGACATGCCCGCTGAGCTCAATGAGCAGGGGGAGTTGACCGCCCGCTTGGTGATGCTGCTAAAGAAGAGCATTGCCTCAGAGAAGAAGGTGACCGGCGAAATCCTGCAACTTTAGGAGGACAACGCGAAGCTCTGCCACGAGCTTGACCTGCTGAAGGAGGAGAACGCCGGCTGGAAGAAGCTGCATGAGAATAGTAGTTCCTCGATGAAGATGTTGCAGGCCCTCGTAATAGAACAGAAGGAGGAGTTGGCGAAGCTCCGCATCGAGCACCCGGCTGCTGTCAAGGTACGTAATGCGGCCGTGGAACAGATGATGAGGGCTCGCGTCGAGAAATCCCGCGTCATGGACACAATGATGAAGATGGCAGAGTAGACGTGCAAGGAGATGGAGGTCGTGGAGGCGATGAAGAAGTACTTACGACTCCGCGGCCAGCAACCCTTTATGTAGTGAGACCAGTGCCCCAGACTTGTGTGTGCATCTTCCTTCTTTTTTGGGGGTGATAATCCTCCTTCTTCTTTTGCTCCTGTGTTTCTTATTTTGCTTCGGGTGTTTCGCCGCTCGTGTCACCTTCTCTGCGAGGCATCAATAGAACAATGCTAAAAATGAGATGACTAGCAAATTAGATCATTCTTTATCGCCAATAGAACAATGCCACTTGCTAGTAATATATAATAAGAGTAGAGAGTAGAGGATATGGCACCGGGCTGCCGTGTTTCGTGCTCCTCCGTCGTACTCCAGAGGAAAACTTGAGTATACCGCACGGTTCTTTGCTCCTCCTCAGGTCGTCGGCACATTTATACGAGCAGTCAAATCACAAGGCCCTGCCTTCCAGCAGTAATGAGCCGTCAAATCACAAAGGCCCTCGCCTCTCGTGAAAAGGACCAAGCTAGACTGCCCCGCCCTCTAGCCTTTTAAAAAATGTATACATTTGTATAGTAGTAGTATCGATGAATTGCGCCATGGAGCAAAACTATGCATATACTACTACGTATATGACACTACCCACTATGAAGGTACTAGTAACATAGACTAGTAACTGGTCTATGTTACTCTCCACTATGACCAGCCAAAGTCGAGGCGCGGATACCAACGAGGGCCTGGTTGTGTCTGTACTTGGACAACTCACCCGACTGCATGCGCACCAGGCAAACGAAGCTCATGTCGTGTTGGTGCCGTGTGTGGCCCGCACATTAACCAAAACCTGGTGCCTCCATCTTAGCCTCCGTGTTTAAAACATCTCAATCTCAAGGCCAAGGAGCAACGTAAACCTATGATAGAGCCAATCGGATGGTTGAGAACACTACAATTCGTAGCTACACATGCATGCTACCTCTTGAGCACTGCGTTGGTTTTCCCTTGAAGAGGAAAGGGTGATGCAGCAAAGTAGCGTAAGTATTTCCCTCAGTTTTTGAGAACCAAGGTATCAATCCAGTAGGAGGCTACGTGCGAGTCCCTCGCACCTACACAAACAAATAAATCCTCGCAACCAACGCGATAAGGGGTTGTCAATCCCTACACGGTCACTTACGAGAGTGAGATCTGATAGATATGATAGGATAATATTTTTGGTATTTTTATGATAAAGATGCAAAGTAAAAAGCAACGGAAATAACTAAGTGTTGGAAGATTAATATGATGAAGATAGACCCGGGGGGCCATAGGTTTCACTAGTGGCTTCTCTCAAGAGCATAAGTATTTTACGGTGGGTGAACAAATTACTGTTGAGCAATTGACAGAATTGAGCATAGCTATGAGAATATCTAGGTATGATCATGTATATAGGCATCACGTCCGGGACAAGTAGACTGACTCCTGCTTGCATCTACTACTATTACTCCAGAGTATTAAGTTCATAAGAACAGACTAACGCTTTAAGCAACATGACATGATGTAGAGGGATAAATTCATGCAATATGATAAAAAACCCATCTTGTTATCCTCGATGGCAACAATACAATACGTGCCTTGCTGCCCCTACTGTCACTGGGAAAGGACACCGCAAGATTGAACCCAAAGCTAAGCACTTCTCCCATTGCAAGAAAGATCAATCTAGTAGGCCAAACCAAACTGATAATTCGAAGAGACTTGCAAAGATAACCAATCATACATAAAAGAATTCAGAAGATTCAAATATTGTTCATAGATAAACTTGATCACAAACCCACAATTCATTGGTCTCAACAAACAAACCGCAAAAGAAGATTACATCGAATAGATCTCCACGAGAGAGGGGGAGAACATTGTATTGAGATCCAAAAAGAGAGAAGAAGCCATCTCGCTAATAACTATGGACCCGAAGGTCTGAGGTAAACTACTCACACTTCATTGGAGAGGCTATGGTGTTGATGTAGAAGCCCTTCGTGATGGATGCCCCCTCCGGCGGAGCTCCGGAACAGGCCCCAAGATGGGATCTCATGGGTACAGAAGGTTGCGGTGGTGGAATTAGGTTTTTGGCTCGGTATCTGATCGTTTGGGGGTATGTAGGTATATATAGGAGGAAGGAGTACGTCGGTGGAGAAACATGGGGCCCACAAGGGTGGAGGGCGCGCCCAGGGGGTGGGCGCGCCCCCCTACCTCGTGGCTTCCTGGAAGCTTCCTTGATGTAGGGTCCAAGTCTCCTGGATCATGTTCGTTCCGAAAATCACGTTCCCGAAGGTTTCATTCCGTTTGGACTCCGTTTGATATTATTTTTCTGCGAAACTCTGAAATAGGCAAAAATCAGCAATTTTGGGCTGGGTCTTCGGTTAGTAGGTTAGTCCCAAAAATAATATAAAAGTGGATAATAAAGCGCAATAATGTCCAAAACAGATGATAATATAGCATGGAGCAATCAAAAATTATAGATACGTTGGAGACGTATCAAGCATCCCCAAGCTTAATTCCTGCTCGTCCTCGAGTAGGTAAATGATAAAACAGATTTTTTGATGCGGAATGCTACTAGGCATAATTTCATTGTAATTCTTCTTAATCGTGGTATGAATATTCAGATCCAAAAGATTCAAGATAAAAGTTCAATATTGACATAGAAATAATAATACTTCAAGCATACTAACTAAGAAATTATGTCCTCTCAAAATAACATGGCCAAAGAAAGTTCATCCCTACAAAATCATATAGTTTAGTCATGCTCCATCTTCGTCACACAAAAGTGCTCTCATCATGCACAACCCTGATGACAAGCCAAGCAATTGTTTCATACTTTAGTAATCTCAAACTTTTTCAACCTTCACGCAATACATGAGCGTGAGCCATGGATATAGCACTATGGGTGGAATAGAATATGATGATGGGGGTTATGTGGAGAAGACAAAAAAGGAGAAAGTCTCACATCAACGAGGCTAATCAATTAGCTATGGATATGCCCATGGATTGATGTTAATGCAAGGAGTAGGGATTGCCATGCAACGGATGCACTAGAGCTATAAATATATGAAAGCTCAACAAAAGAAACTAAGTGGGTGTGCATCCAACTTGCTTGCTCACGAAGACCTAGGGCACTTGAGGAGGCCCATTGTTGGAATATACAAGCCAAGTTCTATAATGAAAAATTCCCACTAGTATATGAAAGTGACAGAACAAGAGACTCTCTATCATGAATATTATGGTGCTACTTTGAAGCACAAGTGTGGTAAAAGGATAGTAACATTGTCCCGTCTCTCTTTTTCTCTCATCTTTTTTTGGGCCTTCTCTTTTTTTTATGGCCTTTCTCTCTCTTTTTTTAATTCCTCACTTGGGACAATGCTCTAGAGAATGATGATCACCACACTTCTATTTATTTACAACTCAATGATTACAACTCGATACTAGAACAAAGTATGACTCTATATGAATGCCTCCAGCGGTGTACCGGGATATGCAATGAACCAAGAGTGACATGTATGAAAGAATTATGAACGGTGGCTTTGCCACAAATACTATGTCAACTACATGATCATGCAAGACAATATGACAATGATGAACGTGTCATGATAAACGGAATGGTGGAAAGTTGCATGGCAATATATCTCGGAATAGCTATGGAAATGCCATAATAGGTAGGTATGGTGGCTGTTTCGAGGAAGATATAAGGAGGTTTATGTGTGAAAGAGCGTATCATATCACGGGGTTTGGATGCACCGGCGAAGTTTGCACCAACTCTCAATGTGAGAAAGGGCAATGCACGGTACCGAAGAGGCTAGCAATGATCGAAAGGTGAGAGTGCGTGTAATCCATGGACTCAACATTAGTCATAAAGAACTCACATACTTATTGCAAAAATCTACAAGTCATCAAAAACCAAGCACTACGTGCATGCTCCTAGGGGGATAGATTGGTAGGAAAAGACCATCGCTCGTCCCCGACCGCCACTCATAAGGAGGACAATCAAAGAACAGCTCATGTTTCAAATTTGTTACATAACGTTTACCATACGTGCATGCTACGGGACTTGCAAACTTCAACACAATTATTTCTCAAATTCACAACTACTCAACTAGCACGACTTTAATATCACTACCTCCATGTCTCAAAACAATCATCAAGCATCAAACTTCTCTTAGTATTCAAAACACTCATAAGAAAGTTTTTACTATTCTTGATTACCTAGCATATTAGGATTATTTAAGCAAATTACCATGCTATTTAAGACTCTCAAAATAATCTAAGTGAAGCATGAGAGACCAATAATTTCTATAAAACAAATCCACCACCGTGCTCTAAAAGATATAAGTGAAGTACTAGAGCAAAAACTATATAACTCAAAAGATATAAGTGAAGCACATAGAGTATTCTAATAATTTCCGAATCATGTGTGTCTCTCTCAAGAGGTGTGTACAGCAAGGATGATTGTGGTAAACTAAAAAGCAAAGACTCAAATCATACATGACGCTCCAAGCAAAACACATATCATGTGGTGAATAAAAATATAGCTCCAAGTAAAGTTACCGATGGAAGTAGACGAAAGAGGGGATGCCTTCCGGGGCATCCCCAAGCTTTGGCTTTTTGGTGTCCTTAGATTATCTTGGGGGTGCCATGGGCATCCCCAAGCTTAGGCTCTTGCCACTCCTTGTTCCATAATCCATCAAATCTTTCACCCAAAACTTGAAAATTTCACAACACAAAACTTAGCAGAAAATCTCGTGAGCTCCGTTAGCGAAATAAAACAAAAGACCACTTCAAGTTACTGTAACGAACTCATTATTTATTTATATTGGTGTTAAACCTAATTTATTCCAAATTCTCTATGGTTTATAAACTATTTTACTAGCCATAGAATCATCAAAATAAGCAAACAACACACAAAAAACAGAATCTGTCAAAAACAGAACGGTCTGTAGTAATCTGTAACTAACGCAAACTTCTGGAACTCCAAAAAATCAGCCAAAATAGGAAGACCTAGAAAATTTGTTTATTGATCCGCAGCAATTGGAATCAATATTTTATCACGTTCTGGTGATTTATAACAATTGTTTTTGTGAACAGAAAGTTTCTGGAAATTACAACAAGATCAAATAACTATCATCCAAGAAGATCCTATAGGTTTAACTTGGCACAAACACTAATTAAAACATAAAAACACATCTATACAGAGGCTAGAACAATTATTTATTCCTAAACAGAAGCAAAAAGCAAAAAACTAAAAATAAAATTGGGTTGCCTCCCAACAAGCGCTATCGTTTAACGCCCCTAGCTAGGCATAGAAGCAAGGATAGATCTAGGTATTGCCATTTTTGGTGGGCAATCCATAAGTGGCTCTCATGATAGATTCATATGGTAGTTTTATTTTCTTCCTAGGGAAGTGTTCCATACCTTTCTTTAATGGAAATTGGAATCTAATATTCCCTTCCTTCATATCAATAATTGCACCAATCGTTCTAAGGAAAGGTCTACCAAGAATAATAGGACATGAAGGATTGCAATCTATATCAAGAACAATAAAAATCTACGGGCACATAGTTCCTATTTGCAATAGTAATAACATCATTAATTCTTCCCATAGGTTTCTTAATAGTGGAATCCGCAAGGTGCAAGTTTAAAGAGCAATCATCAAAATCACGGAAACCTAGCAAATCGCACAAAGTTTTTGGAATCGTGGAAACACTAGCACCCAAATCACACAAAGCATAGAATTCATGATCTTTAATCTTAATTTTAATAGTAGGTTCCCACTCATCATAAAGTTTTCTAGGGATAGAAACTTCCAACTCAAGTTTTTCTTCATAAGATTGCATCAAAGCATCAACGATATGTTTGGTAAAAGCTTTATTTTGACTATAAGCATGAGGGGAATTTAGCACGGATTGCAACAAGGAAATACAATCTATCAAAGAGAAATTATCATAATTAAATTCCTTGAAATCCAAAATAGTGGGTTTATTAATATCTAGGGTTTTGTTCTCTTCAATCCCACTTTTATCAATTTTAGCATCAAGATCTAAAAACTCCGAATTTTTGGAACGCCTTCTAGGTAGAGGTGGATCATATTCAGTGCCATCATTATCAAGATTCATATTGCAAAACAATGATTTAATAGGGGACACATCAATAACTTTTAGATCTTCATCTTTATTTTCATAGAAATTTGAAGAACACGCTTTCATAAAAGCAATCTTTCTTAGCGCGCATCCTAGCGGTTACTCATCAATGGAAATTCTCATGGCTTTGAGAGACTCATTGATATCATGCTTAGGAGGAATAGATCTCAGTTTCAAAGAATCAACATCAAGAGAGATTCTATCAAAGTTCCTAGCCAATTCATCAACTTTAAGCAATTTCTCTTCAAGTAAAGCATTGAATTTTTTTTGCGAATTCATAAATTCCTTAACACTAGTTTCAAATTCAGAAGGCATCTTATTAAAATTTCCATAAGAATTGTTGTAGGAATTACCATAATTATTAGAGGAATTACTAGGATAAGGCCTAGGATTAAAGTTTCCTCTATACGCGTTGTTACCAAAATTATTCCTACCAACAAAATTCACATCCATAGATTCATTATTATTCTCAATCAAAGTAGACAAAGGCATATCATTAGGATCATAAGAAACACTCTTAGTAGTAAATAATTTCATAAGTTCATCCATCTTTCCACTCAACACATTAATTTCTTCTATCGCATGCACTTTTTTATTAGTAGATCTTTCAGTGTGCCATTGAGAATAATTAACCACAATATTATCTAGGATTTTAGTAGCTTCTCCTAAAGTGATTTCCATAAAAGTGCCTCCCGCGGCCGAATCTAAAAGATTTCTAGAAGCAAAATTCAATCCGGCATACAAAATTTGTATAATCATCCACAAATTCAAACCATGAGTAGGGCAGTTACGTATCATTAATTTCATCCTCTCCCAAGCTTGTGCAACATGTTCATGATCAAGTTGCTTAAAATTCATAATATCGTTTCTAAGAGAGATAATCTTAGCGGGAGGAAAATACATAGAGATAAAAGCATCTTTGCACTTATTCCAAGAATCAATACTATTTTTAGGCAAAGACGAAAACCAAGCTTTAGCACGATCTCTAAGCAAAAAAGGAAATAGCTTTAGTTTAACAATATCATTATCAACATCTTTCTTCTTTTGCATATCACACACATCAACGAAGCTATTTAGATGAGTAGCGGCATCTTCACTAGGAAGGCCGGCGAATTGATCTTTCATGACAAGATTCAACAAAGCAGCATTGATTTCACAAGATTCAGTATCAGTAAGAGGAGCAATCGGAGTGCTAAGGAAATCATTATTGTAAGTATTGGTAAAGTCACATAATTTGGTATTATCTTGAGCCATCATGACAAAAAAGCAATCCAACACACGAGCAAACAAGAAGCAAGCGAAAAAGAGGCGAACGAAAAAGAGAGGGCGAATAAAACGCCAAGGGTGAAGTGGGGGAGAGGAAAACGAGAGGCAAATGGCAAATAATGTAATGCGGGAGATAAGAGTTTGTGATGGGTACTTGGTATGCTGACTTTTGCGTAGACCTCCCCGGCAATGGCGCCAGAAATCCTTCTTGCTACCTCTTGAGCACTGCGTTGGTTTTCCCTTGAAGAGGAAAGGGTGATGCAGCAAAGTAGCATAAGTATTTCCCTCAGTTTTTTAGAATCAAGGTATCAATCCAGTAGGAGGCTACGCGCGAGTCCCTCGCACCTACACAAACAAATAAATCCTCGCAACCAACGCGATAAGGGGTTGTCAATCCCTACACGGTCACTTATGAGAGTGAGATCTGATAGATATGATAGGATAATATTTTTGGTATTTTTATGATAAAGATGCAAAGTAAAATAAAAGCAAAGTAAAAAGCAACGGAAATAACTAAGTGTTGGAAGATTAATATGATGAAGATAGACCCGGGGGCCATAGGTTTCACTAGTGGCTTCTCTCAAGAGCATAAGTATTTTACGGTGGGTGAACAAATTACTGTTGAGCAATTGACAGAATTGAGCATAGTTATGAGAATATCTAGGTATGATCATGTATATAGGCATCACGTCCGAGACAAGTAGACCGACTCCTGCCTGCATCTACTACTATTACTCCACACATCGACCGATATCCAGCATGCATCTAGAGTATTAAGTTCATAAGAACAGAGTAACGCTTTAAGCAACATGACATGATGTAGAGGGATAAATTCATGCAATATGATAAAAATAACCATCTTGTTATCCTCGATGGCAACAATACAATACGTGCCTTGCTGCCCCTACTGTCACTGGGAAAGGACACCGCAAGATTGAACCCAAAGCTAAGCACTTCTCCCATTGCAAGAAAGATCAATCTAGTGGGCCAAACCAAACTGATAATTCAAAGAGACTTGCAAAGATAACCAATCATACATAAAAGAATTCAGAAGATTCAAATATTGTTCATAGATAAACTTGATCATAAACCCACAATTCATCGGTCTCAACAAACACACCGCAAAAGAAGATTACATCGAATAGATCTCCACGAGAGAGGGGGAGAACATTGTATTGAGATCCAAAAAGAGAGAAGAAGCCATCTAGCTAATAACTATGGACCCGAAGGTCTGAGGTAAACTACTCACACTTCATCAGAGAGGCTATGGTGTTGATGTAGAAGCCCTCCGTGATGGATGCCCCCTCCGGCGGAGCTCCGGAACAGGCCCCAAGATGGGATCTCGTGGGTACAGAAGGTTGCGGTGGTGGAATTAGGTTTTTGGCTCCGTATCTGATCGTTTGGGGGTACGTAGGTATATATAGGAGGAAGGAGTACGTCGGTGGAGCAACATGGGGCCCACGAGGGTGGAGGGCGCGCCAGGGGGTAGGAGCGCCCCCTACCTCGTGGCTTCCTGGAAGCTTCCTTGACGTAGGGTCCAAGTCTCTTGGATCATGTTCGTTCCGAGAATCACGTTCCCGAAGGTTTCATTCCGTTTGGACTCCGTTTGATATTTTTTTCTGCGAAACTCTGAAATAGGCAAAAAACAGCAATTATGGGCTGGGCCTCCGGTTAGTAGGTTAGTCCAAAAAATAATATAAAAGTGGATAATAAAGCCCAATAATGTCCAAAATAGAAGACAATATAGCATGGAGCAATCAAAAATTATAGATACGTTGGAGACGTATCAATGCGTGTGTGAAAGAGGACGAGTGCGTGCGTGCACCTCTTCTCAGAGTACAACTGTATGTGGGTGGCATCGGCCTAGGGAGCTGTGATGGTGCGTGCGAGAAGTCCTGAGAGATAGGTGTAATGCGTCTGAAAAAAAGACTAGTCTATAGCTCGCCACGAGGCTATTCCTGTCGAATGCCAAGCGTAAGATATGTATCCGACGGTGCCAGTTTTTGCACGTACATAGCAGTAGAAAAAGAACTAGTAGTACCATGGCATATGCTACACCACGGCCGAGAAAACGTGCCAACGTTACGCCATCCGAGAATATGTAGCGACCCGACCCGAATGGATCAAGTCTCTGTGCTTAAGTATCATCCCTGGATCGGTATGCTGACACACACAGTACTCGAGGATTTATAACAGAGGTAAATCACATGTATAAAGTAACGTAAATACTATTACCTCAATCCAAATAGCGGAAGTAACAAGGTTGTGGATTCCCATCAACACCAACGGCAAAGTTGAGTGTAGAAATCGTAACCCTAACGTATCACTTACTCGTCGTAAGAATCCTGCAACATGAAACGTTGCAGCCCAAAAACGGGTCAGCACATGGAATATGCTGGCAAATTCACACCATAGAGAAATGATGAACAAAGGCTATCACTACATGCATATATGGCTGGTGGAAAAGCTCCATGGTTATAATGTTTTTGCGAAAAGCCAATTTTTCCCTACTTCAAAGGAATAAATTTTATTTAACTATCATGGTGGTTGTGAAACATTGAGATGGTTGACAGCATCTCAATCCCAATTAAGAACGTGATTAAACCCAAATCAAATTTAAATTAAGTAACATGATGAGATCAACGGGATAATCCAAGAACTAGATACTCAAGATGTCCATAACCGGGGACACGGCTAACCGTGATTAGTTTGTACACTCTGTAGAGGTTTGTGCACTTCTCCCCACAAGACTCGATCTCCTCCGTTGGATTACTCGCACTACATGATGTTTGAGTAATGGATGACCGAGACACAGTCTTTCAGAAGTGTTTGCACCTTACGTATGGGTAGACAGTTACACCTACTTTCCCCTACATCTGCTAGTCTACCACTGTAAGAGTTCACACATCTTAGTCAACTATGCTGGAGCCCATAATAGCTTGTGGCTGCACACGGAAGTTTCTAGCATGAATAATCTCATGATCCCTTTGAACCTGGGTGGCGGTCCAAAAGAAAAACATGCAATCCTGGAATACCCAGGTACCTCAATCCACCCAGATGTGAGTTTTAGTTGCCACCTTAAGTAAACCATTAATTAACAATCTCACATCTGTCATGGAAATCTCTCACACCCAATCCACGTCTACGAGCATAGCATGGCAATATAAGCAAACGTGAAGTAACTCCCAAAGGTTTGATTGTAAACAGGGCAATAGGTACTACCTCATCAACTACTTCCCAATACCCACATGTTATCAATCCTACTCATGCAATGTTTGAGGGTTGAATCTAATGCATAAAAGCTGGGTATGAAAGGGGTATGATCAAAGTGTGAACTTGCCTGCAATGTTGATGAAGATGATTCGCACTCAAAACTCTTGATAGATCTACTCGTCACACTCTGTCAATCTATCGTAAGCAAGCAATGGTAACCACACATAAGCAATCACTCAAAAGATCAGAAAGAACGAAGAAGACACTTCGGAAAACATCAAAACCAAGCAAATAACTCTTGCAAAATAAAACAATTTCTAACAGTACCAAAATTATATGAATTTTCCTTATCAGAAAGTTTAGGTCAAGAGCTTCGATTTGCAAAAAGAATCAACTAAATCGGAGCTACGAAACTCAAGTTATGATCAAACGAAGTTTGAATTCAAATCTGATCAAATTCAAATTTTAAAATTTCAAAAACATATTTGAGTTGGATTACTGGATAGAGGGGATCATAACGAAGAAGTGGGCGTTGGTTTCGTTGGATTTGGTCTCACGAGTAAAAAGATGTGACCGTTTGAAGAACAGGGACTAAACTGTAAATAAAATCATCACAGATAGGTCCCTGGCGAAAAATAAACAGAAAAAGGAAAAGCTAAATAATGAACGTTCGTTTTCTAAACCTAACCAGTGAACGTTCTCTAAATAAATAAATCTAACAAAACCAGTTTTATAAAAAAACAAACTACGGTTTTTTTTTAAAAAACAAAAAAACCGTAGGGAACCGAGCGGTTTTGTACCGGTTCTCGCGGATTCGACCGGCGGCGAGAAAACCAACGGCGGTGGCAGCGGCGTTCTCCGGCGAGATGGCGCGGGGCTCCGGCGAGGGCGGCGAGGTGGCTCCGGTCGTCGGGGAAGGCGGCGAAAGGCACGGGAGGGGGCGGCGTGGAGCGGTGGGTGCGGTGGCAGCGACGGCGGCGGTCGTCGGCGGCGAGAGTGGTGGCTTCGGGCGGCGGAGCTCGGCGGATCTCGGCGGCGGCGGCGAGATGCGGGAGGGGCGGCGGCGCGAGCAGAGGGGGAGAGAGAGGGCCGGGGTCCTCGCCTTTTAAATGCGGAGGGGGAGGCGTGGCGTGGGGAAGGGGGCAGAGGAGGCCGGCGGCGGCACGGAGGCGGCGGCGATGACGTGGTGGCTCGGGACTCCGTCCCGAGCTCGGGGACGAGCGGGGCGCGGTGACGGGCCGGCTGGGCCGCGGCCTGGCGACTGGGCCGGCCCGGTCCGGTCGGTCCAAAGTTTTTTTTAAAAAAAACATTTTTAGACAAACAAAAAGTAAATGAAAAACAAAATAAATCAAAATATTATATAGGCATATAATATATCAAAAATTTTAGAAAAATATTTTCTACAACATGAACATTTTTCTAAAGGCAAATAAAATCCTCAAAAATTCAAATAAATCAAACAGTGCTACTGCCTTAATAAAATCCAATAAAAATCATTTTAAAAATACCAAAATGATTTCAAATTTATTTCTCTCCAATTTTCTGATGTAGGGAATCATTTTACCCTAATTTCCATTTATTTTATTTTTAGCGAAAAATAATTTGAATAAAACTCAAATAACTCCAATATTGAAAATAATTTCAAAACGGATTTTAATTTTGAGTTTCTTTGAAACTCCCAACTCATATTTCATATATTTTGAAGATGTCATTTTATCTTCGCTCGTGAAAATCATTGAGTTGCATAAAGTTTCAGAATTGGAAAATATTTTCAAATGAAATTCAAATATTTTCAACACCCCTTGTCATTTAAATAAATGGAAGAAGTCATGTCATCTTCTCTCCAGGGTTTTGTGGTGAAAGGAATTTGAATTCATGGAGGTCATAAAAGCAAAATGAAAGTTTGGGAAAGTCCTTTTATTCCCTCTCATTTAACTTTCAAAAGATTTCGAATTCCACTCACTTTCAGTCAACCAATCAAACAATCAATCCAATCTATCTGTTTATTATAAGAATAGTGCCGCACTTAGAAACTAGAACCGTCAATAAATCTTGAGCGCGTCTCGTCACATTCCAAATTACTACTACTACCATGCTATATTTAATTGCAAACCTGTTCAAACCGATCACAACCTAAGCGGTTTCCCACTGAGGAGCGTATTAGTAGTACTCGGTTATAAATACTACTATGCTAAGATGACTGCACATTCCTCCTCAACTCATCATCCACAAGAAACAATCAAGCCATAGCCAGCGTGAGTTCTGGGTCGAGAGATTTCCACCAGGGAGAGGTGAGCATGGAAGAGGAAGCACGAGATATGTCCCACCTCGCCGCGAAAGCAGCCGACATGTCCAGCCGCGCAGCAGTAGCAGCACAGAGGTCCCGCCGCGCCACCGAAGTAGCACGGAGGTCCCGCCGCGCCGTCGATGTAGTAGACTGGTCCGGCCATGCCGTGGAAGTAGCAGAGATGTCCCGCCGCGCCGCCGAAGCAGCAAGGAGGTCCCGCCGTGCCGCGGCGGCTTGGGAAAATTTCTCGCGGGCAGGCGAATACTCTTACACGCGCATGCATGCGATGGTCCATAGCTAGATGGATCAGATCTCCGGCTGGGCCAGGATGCAGGACGAGGCTACCAGTGTCATCCGGCAACTCGGGGAGGGCAATGCGAAGCTCCGGGGTGAGCGCGACCTGCTGAGGGCGAAGATCGCCGGAAGGGCGAAGCAGGAGGAGGAGACCGATGCCGTGTTGCAGAGGACGGGCGTCATCATCAAGAAACTTATGGACGAGAATGCCATGCTCCGCATCGAGCGCAACAGGCTGGTGGAGGAATCCATGGATGCTGCCAAGCAGCGTATTAAGGACATGAAACTGATGAAAGAGATCATCGCCCGCCGCGAGAAGTAGTCTCCGCGACCTACAGCGCATAAAGAAAGTAGAGATCAGCGAGCCAGATCGTTGTATGCGTCTTCCTTCTTCTTTTGCCCTTGTGTATTTCGGGCGTAGCCGCATGTGGCTTTTTTAATTATCTTCCTAATTATGTAAGACAATTATTATCCACTCTCGTCGTCCTTATATATATTCAT
Organism: Aegilops tauschii subsp. strangulata; assembly: GCF_002575655.3. NCBI lineage: Eukaryota > Viridiplantae > Streptophyta > Magnoliopsida > Poales > Poaceae > Aegilops > Aegilops tauschii. The sequence goes on from NC_053039.3 coordinate 177,446,892, forward strand.
CAGTCTTGCTATAAGTCGCAGTAGATGCTATATAGGTCTGTCGGATCTTACATCAAGATCCGTGCAAAATTTTCTTGTCAGATTTTCTTTTTTCTCTCTTAAATCTCAGTCGAGTGAGACATTGCCACGCCATTAAACAGAGGCTCGGGCGCCATTAATGGTACTTTGGGACAGAGGTGGACGCCAGATGGAGGTCAAAGGGCTCTCCTCCCGATAAGCACGCGCAGGGGTCTGATCGCGCGCCTCCCGTACTCAAATAGCTATCCTGCATGGTGCCTCCTAGCTAATAAAAAAAGGGGACGCGTGGCGGCACGTAAATGGTAAATAGAACGCCCACGGTTTCAATAATAGTTGTGTTTCCGATTGTAATGTGACAACACTTGTTCCAAAATGACTTTGTTGATTCTTAATGTGTGCGCCTTCGCAAATCGGACAGCAAATTACCACAGCATGTTGGTGCCATATCATGGCACCAAGCCAAGTTTCATGATTTTCATGCGTGTTTCGGATTTACAGGAATTAAAAAACCAAGTTTCTCAATGTTTCTAGCCGAGCCATGACGCCCAGATGTTTGAATTTCATTCCCATTTCTGGCATGGGACCTAGAAATTTACCCGAGGACACACATGTGATTTTTCAACCAGCTTTGGTGCACTGGAGCATGTGCTTGTATTTAAAATTTGAATTATGCACACAAAGGTGACACGTTCCCTCTCAGAACCATGAGCCTTCTTGAGAGAAGCTCCGGTTTGCAAGAAACTTATACCAAAACTTGTTCCTATTCTGCATTTTTTTACCACAGCATGGTAGTACCATGACATGACACCATGCCAAGTTTCATGATTTTCAGGCCTGTTTTGGATTTACAAGAATTTTAAAATCAAGCTTCTCAATGTTCTCGGCCGAACCACGATGCCCAGATGTTTGAATTTCATTCCCATTTCTTGCATGGGACCTAGAAATTCACCCGAGGACACACATGTGATTTTTCAGTCAACTTTGGTGCACGGGAGCATGTGCTTGTAGTTCAAATTTGAATTATGCACATTAAATGACCAGAAACTCGATTAATGTATAAAAAAGGCCAAACGAACCCAGAATAATTCCAAAATTTAACAGGGCACTCATATAGTTCTATGTTGCCTCTGTAAAGAAAATCTGGCGGTAGGCAGCGTATATTGTTTCGCACACAAAGGTATAAAGAAATAAATAAATTTGCCCTATTTAATTCTTGGGTTCTTATTATTTATGCCACTAGTTGTGTATCACTACTCAGTTTTGCCATTAGAAGTTACAACTACTCAAAAAATGCCATCGATCCGTGAGATGCCTGCTCAAAAATGCAATTAGATATCTAAAAAATGCCATCGTTAAGTTAGATGTTTGCTCAGAAATGCCATTAAACATTGTTATTTTCACGTCAAACCCCGTTGACCATGTTACATGAAAAAAATAAGCCGATTCTCACAATGATAAGTTAATGGTGTCCACCACAACACACCCCTCAAATAAAACTAAGCACCCTGGAATTCTTTGACAAAACTAAGCACCCTGAAATTCTTTGACAACTAAACTGCTGGCTATATGATGTTGGCCATATATATTGTACGTATATAATGTCAAGAAACGAGTGGTAGTACTATACCAACTAAAATATGAAATGTACGAAATATAATGAGAAGAAACATAACATAGTTCTGCTGGGGGCTCAGCACAACACACCCCTCAAATAAAACTAAGCACACCAGAAATTAAACTAAGCAACTAATCCGGTAGACACTGCATTAGAACCACCATGAGCAATGACACTTCCACCTTACTCGGAGTCCTCGTCCACGTCCTCGACTTCGTCCTTGTCCCTCCTCCTCTTGGGTGATACTTCTTTGCTTGAACCGCACACTTGGCTCTTGCTCTTCATCCAACCCTTGTAGATATTGAAACGAAGGTAGCCATCCATTACAGCATAGTGGATGTGGTCCATATCTAGTACATTCCACTGCCATGCATGACGATGAAACATGTACGGAGGTTTCTCTAGTTTACCGTACGAAGAATGAACCATGGCTCCTGCCAGGGTCAGCATTGAAGGCTGATCAAGGGAGGGCACCAGCCCTTCCTTCTGGAGGTCGAAGGGGTCGCCAACAATGAGGCCTATCCGACCCAGGATTTCCTTATCGTTCCTAAAGTCTACAGTAACGAATTTGACTCGGCCGCCCTTGAGGAACTTCTTAAATTCCTCGCACTCAACGTCGGCATGGCATATGTGGTAGACCAAGCATAAGTCATGCACGCAAACCTGGATCACGGGGGGGCTTCTTCTTCTCTGCCTCCTTTAGTTTCTTCTCGCTTCCCAGGACTGTGGTGTACTCAACATCTAGCCCAGCGACCCACTCATCATTTGAGTTTTCGAACATGCGTTTGAAGTGAGCAAGGCATTCTTTCACCGTTGCGGAAGAACGGGTGTAGATGACGTCAAACTCATCACCGGTGATGGTTCTAACCTTGTACTCACCGCCGATCGTGGAGATTTGGGACGCCATGGATTTGGGAGGAGGGTTAGTATTAGTGGAACTGTCGTAATGTGAAAGGACGGGACGACTAGGAGCGGTTTATCGATTGTAAAAATGTCGAGTGGGGGGGCGCGTGCGAATGGCAGGGTAGTGGCTTGCTTGGTGGATAAATGGATTCATGCACAGTACTATGGGGGCCCAAATAGATGTCATGTCTACTCGACGCCCAATTAAATGGCTTTCGATGTAATGTCAAGCATCGGGAAAATTACAGGTGATACGAAGCTTTCCATTCTCCCATGCTACGGGCTTCTGAGAGCCCTTGGATCTGAGATCGAACGGTTGCATGGCATGATTCTAGACCTATGGGTGAATATCCTATCCTGGAGGGTTATTCTGCAAATTTTCAGCAACTTAGCATGCGACCATTCGATCTCAGATCCAAGGGCTGCCAGCAGCCCGTATCATGGTCGCGCCTACCATCAAACTAGTCTATCATCTAGGTACACGCGCTTAGCACCATTTTCTTCCTGGGGTCACCAAACTAGTCTCTCTCTTCTTAATTAACTTGCCACATCAGACTTTATGCCTATGTGGCAGGCTTAGCACCTGTAGGATCAAGTACAATAGTGGGCTATAAGCCCGCTTTACATGGCATTTTTGCATATGTGGGGGAAAGAGGCAAGGAAAAAGTGGAGGAGTGGGATCTCAAGCAAGAGCCAGCCTCTACATGGTGGAGCATCGGGAGATGCACCTGTATGGAGGTGGTCAGGAATCGGGAGACTCAAGCCGGTCGTAGTGCCGCAGTTAAAATGATAATGGCAAGTCAAATCACAGGGCCCCACCTGTCCAGCAGTAACTCACTGTCAAATCACACAACCCTATGTTTGCAGCAGCCTACTCCCTCATCTTCTCGCGTCTCTGTCGAACCGACTAGGCGAAACTGCCCCGCCTAACACGCGGGAAAAGCCCCACCCTCGAATTTTAAATAGTACAGTATACTAATTTTGTATCCATGGATTGCGCCATGGAGCAAAGCCTCAAGAAAACGGCGGTACAGATGTACGGAGTATACAGCATGCCCGTCACATTCGCGTCATACCACAGACGGTCGGTCGGTCTGGCACGCCGCTCTCCAAATGGAACGCGCGTCATATTGCGTTTGCACACACATGTGGGACCGCAATTGAGAACAGACCATAGGCACACTCCCCGGCCCCGCAAGTCGGCTGAGTTAATAGAAGCACATACTCCACCTTAGTACCTGGACGATCCCTGCAAGACACGGAAGATCAGTTCGTCCATGCATGTGACCAGACTCCAGCAGACACGCCTGGATTGGCTATCGTCTACATATCGTGCAGGCTGTGTTGTACAGGGCTGTAGTTCTGGTGAGAAATCTACAAAAAGGTTTCTTGTCATCTCGCAAAATTAGGTGTCATGTGCTTCGGATCACTGCGAGGGTTAAACAGCAACAATTGAGTTGGGCTAGTCACTGGGGGCACATGCACGAAGGCTACTATCAACGGACCCCTTTTCTATGAGTTTATCTTTAATTTGAGCTTTGATCCTCGTCTAGTCTGTCCATCGGGATTCATCTTGTCTCCTTTGGGCAGTGAGGTTATGATTTCTTGTCATGTGGCATTTTTTCGTGTTATATGTTATAATCCGGTGCTTCAGATCAAAATGACGACAACTGCGCCTCTGGGGCACGTGCATGAAGACTTCTTGACAGTCATTGCCGAGGTCAAGCCGGCTCTGGCCGGTAGACAAAAGAAAACTAGTACTCCACTATATAGGCAGGAGCCTCCGCGCTTGCTTGCTAGTGTTGCTCTCTTCACACTGTCTCGTCCTCTCCAGATCTAAACACGACAGCGGTGGCCACACACTCTCTCTAATCACCGCTGGTCATTGATCCAGCCGGATCCTCTCCGCCGTGGAAGGTGAGAAGGTGCAACGTTCACCCGGTCGTCCTCGGCGACGGCTCTTACCCACTGCCGACGCGTCCCGATCAGTGTGCCTTTTCGTTCTCTCCCAACCATCGCTGGCGAGGGAGGGCCTCCCACCCCTTCTTCCTCGCTGCCGTAGTGTGGGCAGATCTGTCCTCCCGCTGCCCACCTAGCGACATCCCGGCGACCCTCAGGTATAACTTCCTTCGAAACCGGCCTTGCTCTACTTCCTGAGCTCCTGACGTTGATGCCTTTGTATCTTTTACTATTTTTTTGACTATACACAGTAGGGCAAAACCCCACTGCAATTTTTTTATATTATTTCATAAAAGAAAGGTCTAGCAGTACAAAGAGGCTTGAGATAAGCCAAAAACAAAGAGAAAAAACTACTAGCTACTAAAATTACAAGACAAGGCTGTCAAGCCAGAGACAGAAGGCTCTGGCATAGCTCTTCTTTATTCTAAACCTAAGAAAACTGAGCTCCTCCGAGAAGATGGCTTTCCATCCCTGTAGGCTTGGTTGAATGGCTTGAAAAATGAGATTGTTCCTTGAGATCCAAATAGCCCAGGAGGCTAGGATGATGATCTCCATGAAGAAAGGCACATGAAGTTTTAGTTTTAGATCAGCAAAAGCTTCAAGCACTGAGACATTGGCCTGTCTAGAGGGACAAATCAGGTCCCAACACTAAGCAGCAAAAGGACATGTCCAAAAGAGATGTTGAAGTGTTTCCTCCTGCTGGCAATTATTTACAGCACAATTATAGTTGTCCAACTGAAAAGATTTCCTTCGAAGGAGATTCCTAGTATTGAGCCTGTCATGTAGGAGCCTCAAAAAGAACACCTGGTGCTTTGGTTGACCAGAGCTATTCCAAATCCAGTTAAATTGCTGGGGCACTATTTTAACTCCCATCATCAGTTTATATGCCTTAGCAACTGACAATTGATCATTTCCCCAAATGTAGCTCTAGGTATCTCTGCAGTCCAGGTATTCAGAACCCCTCAAGGCTATACAAATGTCTTCCATTGCTTCAAATTCTTGGAGTGCTTGCACTGTCAAGGGTAAATGAAATAGATCCTCCAGAAATTCAGTGTGAATAATGGTGTGCACAGTGGACTTCCTATTCTTCACAAAAGAGAAGAGGTGGGGGAACATATCTTGCAAGCAAGCTGAGTGCCATAGGTCAGACCAGAAAAAAACACTTTTGCCATCTCCAATGTGACACCTGGCCAAAGATTTGAAGTTGTCAATGAGCTTAAGGTTTGCCTTCCACCAAAATGATCCAATCCAACTATTGCCAGGCAACAAATCACCACTATAATGTGTCTCCCAGATTAAATTAACCCATGGAATGTTGTGTCCGTTATAAAACTTGTGCAGATTCTTAAGTAACAATGCTTTGTTTTGGACAAAGATGTCCATCACTCCCAAACCTCCTTGATCTTTTGGTCTACAAACAGTGCTCCAAGCCACCATGGCAGGCCTGTGATCCTCCAAGTCAGAACCTCTCCAAAGGCAATGCCTCAACAATTTAATAGCTTGAGTTTTAATAGTGACAGGCACATCAAGGCATCCCATGAGGTAAATCAGCAGAGAGTTAAGAATAGATTTTACAAGCAGCAGTCTTCCAGCCATGGTCATGAAGGAAGATAGACCCATAAGTTTCTTCTGCAGCCTTGTGACCAGAGGTAAGCATTGTTCAACAGTTGGTTTATGAAGACCCAAAGGTGCACCAAATATTGAATGGGGAAAGATTCCCTTTTACATTGAAAAGTATTAGTCAAAATCTCAACTGTCTCCTCTGACACATTGATTGGGATGAGGCTTGATTTAGTGTAGTTAACTTTCAGACCAGTAGCATCTGAAAAAGTGTTGAGAAGGGCTTTGAGGCAGTGAAGTTGCTTGGCATCTTCTTGAAGAAGGACCAAAGTGTCATCTGCATATTGTACTATGGGAAAATCAGGGCAGGAATCCACTTGCAGAGGTGAAGTAAGTAAGCCCAGCTGCATGGCCTTGTTGAGAATTGATTGAAGAAGGTCTGCAGCAAGCACAAACAGAAGGGGTGACAGAGGGTCTCCCTGCCTCACTCCTCTCAGACAATAGAATTTTTTACCAGGAACACCATTGAGCAATATGGCAGATGAGGCAGAAGTGAACAGCATTTTGATCCAGTTAATCCATCTATCTCCAAAACCTTTAGCTTTTAGAATATCCAGAATTGCCTGATGTTCAATGGTGTCAAAAGCTTTTTCAAAGTCCAATTTCAGCACAATAATCTCTTCCTTGGATTTATGGCACTGATGCAGATATTCATAGGCCCAACCCAAGCAGTCATGGATAGATCTCTCTTTGAGGAAGCCATATTGGTTAATGTGAACCAACTTTAGAATCACTCTCTGCAACCTGTTTGCCAATAATTTAGTGACTAGCTTGAGACAACAATTAAGTAGGGAGATTGGCCTATTTCTCAGGCCCCCTCGTGTAGATAGGATCGATCGGCTGTTCGAAAACCACCTAATTTTTTACTGTTAAGAGGTAAAACTAGTTCATGCACTCGAATCTAGTAGTACTTGGTTCAAACAAGGAAGAAAGGGGGTGGGGTGGGGGAAGATTTGTTACCTGAATCTAGGACTTGGTCGAAAGAGGAAATAATGGGGGCGAAAAGTAGCAGAGACTGGCTATCCAACTGGTCTCTAGGTCTAATAGGGAAATAAAGGGAACGCAGTACAAACTCAATATAAACCCGATCTATTGGTTGAAAAAGGAAAGAAACTGGGGACTGGGGGACAAGTCAACAGAGTAAGTCCAGCACTAGATTTGCTAGCCTCATACAGTATAAGGTGGCTATATACCGAACAAAAATGGGACCAACCCAGGTATCCTCTTATGATGTTTGTTGCCCCGAGCCGCTCTTATGTAATGCCACTGGTAAAATGTAGCAGCCGCACTGTTAAAAGTAAGGACACGTTAAACCATTGTTGTTTTCAATGTAATGCCTCCAGTAATATGAATCAATGGCACTTTTTTTCATCTCCTGCTAAATTTCCCATTAAGATAAGTTGCTTCTTTTTGTTAGAGATGCAACTGTCCTGGTCCGCCTACTCTCCAGGAGCTTCACGACCAACCTTGATGTTGCTCAATTTTATTGCAACTAATGAAGAAGCTCTGTGGGTTTCGTTTTCTGATGGAAATGGAACCGGGGCTGGAGCCCTTTTCTTAAAAAAAAGAAGAAGAAGAAGAAGTTGCTAGCTCATGGGACATTGCTTCATTTTAGGTGAACTGCACCAAAAGGTCCCATGAATTGAATCATCCATGTCGGTGACTGGTGTCATCCCTTCTACGATGGCGTTGACTGCAGATATGGTTCCCATCACGAGGTATGTTCCTTTTTGGTCTGACCGTTTGCCAAAGATCCTGCATGTTGATCCTGCTCTTGTGCTACTGTTTTGGCACTGCCATGATAAAGCAGTAATGTTATTATTTTGCACCTTAATCTAGTGGCACTATTAATTTGAGGCACCGCTAGTGCCACTGTTTTTTTATATATCGAAAGAGGGGGTTCCCTCCGATTTCATTAAAGAAACCCAGCCATAGAGAACCATTATCCGACAACATCTCAGTGTAAAGGGGCAGTTATGCAACTACTACTAGAACGGACTGAGTACTAGCAGGAGACAAGTTCGCCACATAAGCTAGGCAGGTAGAGGGACGTAGCACCAGCTCGACCAAGTTTGGATTACAACCCAAATGCTACCACAGAAACATCAGGGGGAAGATAGGGACTGAAAGAGCCAGCTTCAGCATCCCAGTCTAAGCACCCCCGGCCTTCATCCTTGCGACGCAAGGTACACCTCGTTTGCCACCTGCTCGACCCTAGTGTCACTGATAAAATGAAGTAATAATATAGTTAAAATAGAGTGAGTGTCCTCTCTATCATTTCCTTTCCAATGTAGATAAAGAAAGTGCTTCTCTTTGTTAATGTATGTTTCATCAACTAGTCCCATTGTTAATGTTTAAGCGTTTCTGCAAACTGGGGTGCTTAATTTTAGTTGATCTGCACAAAAATAGAGATTTGAATGTCTCAAGGCCCCTCCTTGTACTACCGTTGTACACCGATGTTCATCACTGGCAGAAGGTGTATCGGGGAGACTTGGGTCGATTTCCAGTATGATTCAATATTTTCTTCTGTTTATTAGTGTATGTTTCATCATGCACGGCCATTACTAGGAGGGCATGCAGGCCAACTAGATCGTCCTCATCCACCAATCTGGTAGTCCATGGCGTCTCGTGGATATCTACACCCACCGAGAGATCACCCTTCCATCGTTGGATACCGCCGACATCGAGCCTCGCGGCCCGCCTGTCGGTGCAACAAACCCTGGGTCTGTTGCCCAGACTGTGCACAGGCCTAAGAGCAAGATTGCAACATCCAAGACCAGACCAAGCAAAAGAGACCAAGTAAAGCCAAATGAAGCAAGATATCACTAAGGAGAAACCTCCCTTGCTGGGCAGGCGAGCCTTGCGAGGTCAAGGTTAACCCGAAGACAAACATGAAGACCGTACCGGCAGGCCTATCGGGCCCTACGAAGGCAAACTACCCGCCAAGGCTTCACCGCTCCACCTCACAGCAACGCAAGTCATCAATCGGTGCAGTGTCAAGCCCCCAAGTGACGTTTCTTGCTAGATGGCAGCCACTTCCTATGGAAATCACCTCCAAACAACACCCGTCCAGAGACGTGTCAAGCAGGCACGTGAGAAGCTAGCCGAACTACCTGGCAAGGCTGGCCGGGCATGCCATGATGTGACACTAAGTGGCGCATTTAATGTGCTCCGCCCTGTCTACAGAGTTAGGTATGATAGCATTGTTTGCTATCTAATCAGGGCACAATGACTGATTTGCCACTGTGGTGACCCCTTAAACCATAGAAAGGATTCAGACTCTTGTACACTCATACGCGCGTAGCCGCTCTCGCCCTAAGGTAACCCTGTCGGGAAAGAACACTGCGTTTCCACCGCAATCCACCAAAGCAAGAGTAGGGTTTTACGCCTCGCGGCGGCCTGAACCTGGGTAAATCGCCCATGTGATCTCTGTCATGATGTGCTACGATTCTTCGCTCTTTGTGCAACGTGCTCATCCCCCTGCCTAACCACAAGGGGCTCATGGCCCCATAGGTGGCCGTGGTTTCCCACGGCATCTTTGGCGCGCCAGGTAGGGGGAGGCGCTTGCGCGAACTCGAGAAGCGTATGCAGCGCGTCATCTTCATTGTCGTTTTCTTCATCGACGGCTCCATCGTCCTTGACACCCAAGACGAAGCTCGGTGTCGCAGCTCACCCGTCCACCTTGAAGGACCCGCCACCTGCGACCGCCGACTCCATGGGGGCTACAGGGACGCATGGGATGTGGACGCTGAGGGGGACATGGTCGGCGCAGGGGACGTCGTCACCACCTCCTCTGCGGCCGAAACAGGAGAAGGAGGCACTGGAGAAGGACAACACCAACAGCATCCTAGTGACCACGCTCCGCGAGGTACGAGTAGAGAGATCATTCCTTCTGCACCTCTCTGCACGGCCGAAGGGCACAGCTGCAGCGGCGGCGCTCGCTCTGGGGCGATTCGCAACTCCCTGGCCGCTCCCGCCGCGGGAGCGACCGCAAGGCATGCGCCACCCCCGGAACGAGATGACCTAGCCAATACGCCAAACGGAGCCGCTGGTCCTCAAGCGCCTCCACCTCATCACCACGCCATTCAGGCGGCTGGCTCACGATGGTGAGAGCACGGCGCGGCCACTACCGGCACCGTCATGAGCCGAGCAACGTTACGATCTAGATCATCATCACCCATGCCAAGCACCGCTTTGGAGGCCATGGCACGGGTCCAGCTGCTGTTGAGATTTCCGCCGGCAGCCGATCAGATGGATGAGTGGAGATCCACCATTCAAAGCCTGGTCGGCATCACTGAGGCAGGAGGATTGCAGCAAGCTGGCCTGCCACGGCCTCCCCAGGCGACGACAACGGCCCATGCTGCTGGCCATGCGGAAGGGGCCACCCCACGGTGCAATCCCCTTCGCGGCAACCAGCATGGGAGCCATGTGACCAAGATCTCGACGACGTCTCGATGGCTTCATCCGACCCTCGAGCGCGTCATGGCCAACGGCGAGTCCTGGAGGACAGGTAGAGGGAAGGCACGCGCGTAACCATCAAGCGACACCGCGACAACCGCCACCAGCCCGATAGGCGTGACGGCCCCGACGTCGACGAGCCCATGCTCGGGGAAGGTGGGTACCTGCCTTTCGAGGCTGGGTGCCCCGCCTTCACCCGTGAGTTGCGGCAAGTCCGTTGGCCGTCCACTCACACATTCAAGCCAGAAATACCAGAGAAGAATGATGGGAGACTGAACCCGGCGGAGTTCTTGAGCATCTAGACCATAGTTGTTCAAGCTGCCGGGGGCAGAGACGAGAAGGTGTTCGCCAACTACTTACCTTTGGCACTCAATCCAAATGTGAGCTCTTGGCTGATGCACCTGCCAGAGAACTCCATTTCAACCTGGGTTGACCTGTGCCATGAGTTCGTTGGTGCCTTCACGGGCGGCCATCAAGAACCAGGACGGCCTAGCGACTTGCAGATCCTCCCGCAGAAGGAAGGAGAGACCCTGCGGAAGTACATGCAGAGGTTCAGCCGAGTACACAGGAACGTTCCAAACATCCACCCGGCAGCTGTGATAGCTGCGTTCCAGTCCAACATGCGCAATCGTCGGATACGTTCCAAGATGAACATTCGATTGCCCAAGACTGTGAAGGAGCTTTACACTCTAGTGGATAAGTGTGCTCGGGTAGAGGAGGAGAGGCGGCTCCCCGAAGAAGAGGATGGCGTCGACATCGACTCAGAGGATGATGACGAGGCCACCAGTCAGATGAAGAAGAACAGGAAGCGCAGTAAAAGGCACAAGGATAAGGCAGTGATGACCGTTGAGGGATCGGGCACGCGTAGTACCGGCAAGAAAGCCAAGACCAAGGTGCCCGACAAGGAAGCTACCACATGCATTGATTGTCGGGAAGCTGCGGTTGCCGAGCCGAGAAGGCTGGAAAAGGTGATGGGCCGTACTGCAAGATCCATCGGACCAAGGGCCATGATCTCCAGGAGTGTCATCAGGTTGAACAGCTTGTCAAGAAGTAGAGGGCTGAATATGAGAAGCGAGATAAGGAGAAAGGTCAGAGTGGCGCTGGTGGGATGGGCCGAGGTGGCGAAGCAAGCTGCCCCAGCAAGGCTCCTCAGAATCAAAGGAAACTCGCCAGAGGCCGTGAGAAGGAGGATTGTAATGATGAGAGTGATGGAGGAGATGAAGAGGAAACCAGTGAGCAGGAATCCAGAAAGCCACTGACGCCCTGTGCATTGACGGGGGTGCATCTCTGCACTCCTCTCAATGCTAACTTAAACAGTTGGCGCGCGAAGTCAATGTCGTGGAGCCAGCGGCAGATTCTCGGAGGCCGCTCAAGTGGTCCCGCATGCCCATCATGTTTGATGAAGAGGACCACCCTGACCGCACCACCGCGGCAGGGTGCTTGTCGTTCTTGGTCCCACCAACAATCCGCAAGCTCAAAGTTACAAAGATGTTGATTGACGGCGGGGCCGGGTTGAATCTGATTTCTCCAAAGGTCATCAGCAAAATTCAGATAGCAGAGTAAGAGCTCGAGGTTACATGCACGTTTCAAGGAACCAACCCCAGCAGGAGTCATCCTAAGGGGAAGAGCACGTTACCAGTGACATTTGGGGGGGGAGTTGAACTACTGGACTGAGAAGATTGTGTTTGACATGGTCGACCTCCCCTTGTCGTATAATGGAATCCTTGGTCGTCCAGCTCTGGCCAAATTCATGGCGGCATCCCATTATGCCTACAACACTTTGAAGATACCAGGGCCGATAGGTGTCATTTCCATTCCATCAGGAGAGAAGGACGCATTCATTTGCGTGGACAAGATGTACCGGGAAGTATTCGCGACAGAGGCCGCTGAAGCCACTGTTCCTGCCAAGGAAGGCAAGAAAAAGAAGAGAGATAGCCAGGAGTGCCTACAAGGAATCCGGGAAACGTACCTCTCCAGAGAACATTGTGCCCGCTGATGACTTGCCGGAGAGTTCCAATAGCAAGAGATCCAAGGATGTTGCACCCACTGTGAAAAAGGTCCCGGAACGACTGTCTAGCACTAATGGTACCTTCACTATCAGTGCCACCCTCGATGACAAATGCGAAAGCGTGCTCGTTGCCTTCCCGCGGGTGAATATCGATATGTTTTCCTGGAAACCATCGGATATCCCTGGTGTTCCCAGGGAGGTAATCGAGCACCACCTTGCTCTCTGCTCTCATGTCCGACACGTCATGTAGAAAGTCCGGAAGCAAGCTTTGGAGCGGCAGTAGTTCATTGTCGAGGAGATCAAGAAACTTGAGGCAGCTGGTCTATTCAGAGGAGTACTACATCCAACGTGGTTAGCAAATCCAGTGGTGGTGCACAAGGCTAATGGGAAATGGAGGCTTTGCATAGATTTCATGAATCTGAACAAGACATGCCCGAAGGAACCATTTCCCTTGCCGCGCATCGACCAGATTGTGGATTCCACCTTCGGGTGTGACCTGCTTTCTTTTCTGGATGCATAATCTGGATACCACCAGATCTTTATGTCCAAGATGAAGCGAAGACAGCGTTCATCACCCCATGTGGCATGTACTGCTTTGTACGTATGCCCTCCGAATTAAGGAACGCCGAATCCACTTTTGCAAGGGTAGTTCAGATTGGCTTTGAGTCCCAGCTGCACAGAAACATCAAAGCTTACATGGATGATATTGTGGTCAAGATCAAGGACAGATCAACCCTCATTCAGGATTTGGAAGAAACATTTGCTAATCTGCACGAGATCAACTTAAAGCTGAACCCGGAGAAGTGTGTGTTTGGCGTTCCTTCCGGCAAGCTGCTTGGCTTCTTTGTGTCCCATCGGGGGATAGAGGCCAATCCTGACAAGATCAAGGCTATCGAGCAGATTCAAGCACCCAGGACAGTTAAGGACGTGAGGCATCTGACTGGATGTGTTGTCGTGCTTAGCATGTTCATTTCCAAGTCTGCCGACCGCGCCCTACTATTCTTCAAAATCTTGAAGAAGGTAGGACCTATGGAGTGGACCCTATAGGTAGACGCTGCGCTACAAGATTTGAAGGCATATCTTTCCTCTGTGCCCACTTTGGTTGCCCCCAAACCATAGGAGCCATTGCTACTATACTTAGCGGCAACCAATCAAGTGGTTAGTGCAACACTGTTGGTGCAGCGGGAAGTGGATGAAGCGGCAGCCACAACCATTCTCCCCTTTGGAGAGGAATGCGAGCACACCCCGGCAAGCTCAGATGCAGACCAGGACGAGGGAGAGCAAGGCAGTAGAGACAGTCCTAAGGTTGCGACAAGGAAGAAAGTGGTGCAGCGCCTAGTGTACTTCGTCAGCTCCCTGTTGCAGGGGGCTAGATCAAGGTACTCTGGAGTGCAGAAGTTGATTTTTGGCCTTGTCATGGCCTCAAGGAAACCGTGCCACTACTTCCAAGCCCACGAGATCACGGTCATCACTCGCTTTCCTTTGCAACAAATACTCAGAAACCCCGAGGCCATCGGCAGGATAGTGGAGTGGGCCTTTGGAATTATCCAGCTTTGGTTTGAAGTTTGAGAGCACATCAACTATTCAGAGAAGAGCACTGGCAGACTTTATTGTGGAGTGGACACCAACCCCTGATGAAGAAGTGTTGGAGATGGTTATTCCCGGCAAGGAAGCACCCCAAGAATGGATTATGTATTTCCATGGTGCCTGATGACCCACAAGTATAGGGGATCTATCGTAGTCCTTTCGATAAATAAGAGTGTCGAACCCAACGAGGATCAGAAGGAAATGATAAGCGGTTTTCAGCAAGGTATTCTCTGCAAACACTGAAATTATCGGTAACAGATAGTTTTGTGATAAGGTAATTTGAAACGGGTAACAAGTATAAATAAAGTGCAGCAAGATGGCCCAATCCTTTTTGTAGCAAAGGACAAGCCTGGACAAACTCTTATATAGAGAAAAGCGCTCCCGAGGACACATGGGAATTATCGTCAAGCTAGTTTTCATCATGCTCACATGATTCGCGTTCGTTACTTTGATAATTTGGTATGTGGGTGGACCGGTGCTTGGGTGCTGTCCTTTCTTGGACAAGCATCCCACTTATGATTAACCCCTATTGCAAGCATCCGCAGCTACAAAAGAAGTATTAAGGTAAACCTAACCATAGCATGAAACATATGGATCCAAATCGGCCCCTTACGAAGCAACTCATAAACTAGGGTTTAAGCTTCTGTCACTCTAGCAACCCATCATCTACTTATTACTTCCCAATGCCTTCCTCTAGGCCCAAAAAATGGTGAAGTGTCATGTAGTCGACGTTCACATAACACCACTAGAGGAAAGACAACATACATCTCATCAAAATATCGAACGAATATCAAAGTCACATGACTACTTGTAGCAAGACTTCTCCCATGTCCTCGGGAACAAAGGTAACTACTCACAAATCATATTCATGTTCATAATCAGAGTGGTATTAATATGCATAATGGATCTGAACATATGATCTTCCACCAAATAAACCAACTAGCATCAACTACAAGGAGTAATCAACACTACTAGCAACCCCCAGGTACCAATCTGAGGCTTTGGGACAAAGATTGGATACAAGAGATGAACTAGGGTTTTAGAGGAGATGGTGCTGGTGAAGATGTTGATGGAGATTGGCCCCCTCCTGATGAGAGGATCGTTGGCGATGACGATGGCGATGATTTCCCCCACCCGAAGGGAAGTTACCCCGGCAGAACAGCTCTGCCGGAGCCCTAGATTGGTTCCGCCAAGTGGCAGCGGAGTTTCTTCCCGAAAGCTTGCTTATGATTTTTTCTCGGACGAAACACTTCATATAGCAGAAGATGGGCACCGGATGCCTGCCGGGGGGCCCACGAGGCAGGGGCGCGCCCAGGGGGGTAGGGCGCACCCCCACCCTCCTGGCCAGGGTGTGGGCCCCCTCTGGTACTTTCTTTCGCCAGTATTTTTCATTAATTCCAAAAATGACTTCCCTGAAGTTTCAAGACTTTTGGAGCTGTGCAGAATAGGTCTCTAATATTTGCTCCTTTTCTAGCCCAGAATTCCAGCTGCCGGCATTCTCCCTCTTCATGTAGACCTTGTGAAATAAGAGAGAATAGGCATAAGTATTGTGACATAGCGTGTAATAACAGCCCATAATGCGATAAATATCGATATAAAAGCATGATGCAAAATGGACGTATCAACTCCCCCAAGCTTAGACCTCGCTTGTCCTCAAGCGGAAGCCGATAACGCTAAATATGTCCACATGTTTAGAGGTAGAGGTGTCGATAAAATAAAATACAGACATGAGGGCATCATGATCATTCTTATAACAGGAACATATATGGATGTTGTCATATGATTTCTTATGCTCAAGTAATAATCTATTCACAATGTCAAGTATGAATCAGAAACTTCATTAAGAACCAACGAACTATAATCTCAGTCATTGAAGCAATTACAATTTATCATAAAATCGGAAAGAGTCAATATAAGAGCTTTTCAGCAAGTCCACATACTCAACTATCATTTAGTCTTTCACAATTGCTAACACTCACGCAATACTTATGTGTATGGAGTTTTAATCGAACACAGAGAAAGATAGGGGCTTATAGTGTTGCCTCCCAACCTTTTACCTCAAGGGTAATGTCAACAATAATAATTCATGTCAACTAACATCCAATTGTATATATATCAGGATCTGTCCAACACAATGTGCTTGCCAAAGGATAAAATGTAAAAAGGAAAGGTGAAGATCACCATGACTCTTGCATAATGAACAATAACAAAGTAAAGATAGGCCCTTCGCAGAGGGATGCAGAGGTTGTCATGCGTTTTCATGGTTGGATGCACGAAATCTTAATGCAAGAGAAATTCACTTTATATTGCCACTTGTGATATGGACCTTTATTATGCAGCCCGTCGCTTTTATTTCTTCCACATCACAAGATCGTATAAAGCTTATTTTCTCCACACTAATAAATCATACATATTTAGAGAGCAATTTTTATTGCATGCACTGATGACAACTTGAAGGATCTTACTCAATCCATAGGTAGATATGGTGGACACTCATCGCAAAACTGGTTTTTAGGGTATTCGGACGCACAAGTAGTATCTCTACTTGGTGCAAAGAATTTGGCTATCATGAGAGGGAAAGGCAAGCTCAACATGTTGGATGATCCATGACAATATACTTTATTTCAGATATAAGAAAACATAACTCATTACGTTGTCTTCCTTGTCCAACATCAACACTTTAGCATGTCATATTTTAATGAGTGCTCACAATTATAAAAGATGTCCAAGATAGTATATTTATATGTGAAAACCTCTCTTTCTTTATTACTTCCAATTAATTGCAACTATGACCAAAACTATGTTTGTCCAACTTTTAATCATCATACTCTTTATATGTGAAGTCATTACTCTCCACAAGATCAATATGATCTCTTTGCTTCTTTTCATTCTTTATTTTTCTTTAGTTCCCTCACGATCATAGCAAAATAATCAAGCCCTTGACTCAACACTAATCTTCATTATATATAGCTCACGGACTCGATTACATAGAAGGATCATAAAGCAAAACTCAAAACTAAATCATACTAAAACTTTATTCTACTAGATCAAGATATTACCAAAAGGAGCAAACTAAGAAAAACGGTAAAGATAGGAGTGTGATGGTGATACGATACCGGGGCACCTCCCCCAAGCTTGGCAATTGCCAAGGGGAGTGCCCATACCCATGTATTTATTGCTCTTTCTTCAGAGGTGCTGAGGTGATATTCTTGGCGATGATACCCCTCAGGATATGATTCTCCTCCTCGAGCTTGTTGACTTGCTGCTTAAGATCCATTATTTCCTTACGGAGCTTACCCGTGACGGTTAAAGCTCCTTGCACCCATGGATGCTGCATAGCTGCGGGAGAACAAGTAACACTCCTTTTCATATTTTTCATAAGAGAGAAATTTAACATGGGAGGGGATGACCGAGTTTGGGACAGCTGAGCTCTGTAGTTCCCCCATCGTGAATCCTGCCTGGAAACGAGAAGTAACTTCTTGATCATCCTCCATGGCATCTATCCTTTTCAAGTCAGCTTCCATCTCTTCCTCCGTTGAGGGCCCAAAGTGATAAGCATCACTGTTTGCCCCTGGACCCGGTGTCGGATGAGACACCCGACTCTCCCCGACTGGCTCTTGAGAAGACATCTTGCTCTAATCTGCGGCAGAAACAACTCGAAACAAAAACAGAGGATATTTGTGTGGTACGGTGGTCAAAACCTTCGGGAGATTATATAATGAATTTTTACCGACTAAAAGAAGTATCGTGCAAGAAAACGGAGTCCGGAGAGAGCACGAGGTGCCCACGAGGCGGGGGGGCGCGCCCAGGGGGTAGGGCGCGCCCTCCACCCTCGTGGATGTTGGAAATATGCCCTAGAGGCAATAATAAATGGTTATTATTATATTTCTTTGTTCATGGTAATTGTCTATTATTCATGCTATAATTGTATTGTCCGGAAATCGTAATACATGTGTGAATACATAGACCACAACCTGTCCCTAGTAAGCCTCTAGTTGACTAGCTCGTTGATCAACAGATAGTCATGGTTTCCTGACTATGGACATTGGATGTCATTGATAACGGGATCACATCATTAGGAGAATGATGTGATGGACAAGACCCAACTTAAGCATAGCATAAAAGATCGTGTAGTTTCGTTTGCTAGAGCTTTTCCAATGTCAAGTATCTTTTCCTTAGACCATGAGATCGTGCAACTCCCGGATACCGTAGGAGTGCTTTGGGTGTGCCAAACGTCACAACGTAACTGGGTGACTATAAAGGTGCATTACGGGTATCTCCGAAAGTGTCTGTTGGGTTGGCACGGATCGAGACTGGGATTTGTCACTCCGTGTGACGGAGAGGTATCTCTGGGCCCACTCAGTAATGCATCATCATAATGAGCTCAATGTGACTAAGGCGTTAGTCACGGGATCATGCATTGCGGTACGAGTAAAGAGACTTGCCGGTAACGAGATTGAACAAGGTATTGGGATACCGACGATCGAATCTCGGGCAAGTAACATACCAATTGACAAAGGGAATTGCATACGGATTGATTGAATCCTCAACACCGTGGTTCATCCGATGAGATCATCGTGGAACATGTGGGAGCCAACATGGGTGTCCAGATCCCGCTGTTGGTTATTGACCGGAGAGGCGTCTCGGTCATGTCTGCATGTCTCCCGAACCCGTAGGGTCTACACACTTAAGGTCCGGTGACGCTAGGGTTGTAGAGATATATGTATGCGGAAACCCGAAAGTTGTTCGGAGTCCCGGATGAGATCCAGGACGTCACGAGAGGTTCCGGAATGGTCCGGAGGTAAAGATTTATATATGGGAAGTCTTATTTTGGTCGCCGGAAAAGTTTCGCGCTTTATCGGTATTGTACCGGGAGTGCCGAAAGGGGTCCGGGGGTCCACCAAGGGGGTCCACCAGCCCCGGGGGGCCACATGGGCTGTAAGGGGTGTGCCTTGGCCTATATGGGCCAAGGGCACCAGCCCCAAGAGGCCCATGCGCAAGAGATAAAAAAAGGGAGAGTCCTAAAGGGGGAAGGCACCTCCGAGGTGCCTTGGGGGGGAAGGACTCCCACCTGGCCGCACCCTTCCTTGGAGGAAGGGGCAATGCTGCGCCCCCCCTCTCCCTTGGCCCTATATATAGTGGGGGGAAGGGAGGGCAGCAACATCTAAGCCTTGGGCGCCTCCCTCCTCCCCTGCAACACCTCTCTCTCTCCCGCAGCGCTTGGCGAAGCCCTGTTGGAATCCCGCTACATCCACCACCACGCCGTCGTGCTGTTGGATCTCCATCAACCTCTCCTTCCCCCTTGCTGGATCAAGAAGGAGGAGACGTCGCTGCACCGTACGTGTGTTGAACGCGGAGGTGCCGTACGTTCGGCACTCGGTCATCGGTGATTTGGATCACGGCGAGTACGACTCCGTCATCCACGTTCATTGGAACGCTTCCGCTCGCGATCTACAAGGGTATGTAGATCTACTCCTTTCCCCTCGTTGCTAGTAGACTCCATAGATGCATCTTGGTGAGCGTAGGAAAATTTTAAATTATGCTACGATTCCCAACAGTGGCATCATGAGCCAGGTCTATGCGTAGTTACTATGCACGAGTAGAACACAAAGTAGTTGTGGGCGTTGAGTTTGCCAATTCTTCTTGCCGCTACTAGTCTTTTCTTGTTTCGGCGGCATTGTAGGATGAAGCGGCCCGGACCGACCTTACACGTACTCTTACGTGAGACAGGTTCCACCGACTGACATGCACTAGATGCATAAGGTGGCTAGCGGGTGTCTGTCTCTCCTACTTTAGTCGGAACGGATTCGATGAAAAGGGTCCTTATGAAGGGTAAATAGAAATTGGCAAATCACGTTGTGGTCATACGTAGGTAAGAAACGTTCTTGCTAGAAACCTACAAACCACGTAAAAACTTGCAACAACAATTAGAGGACGTCTAACTTGTTTTTGCAGCAAGTGCTATGTGATGTGATATGGCCAGAAGATGTGATGAATGATATATGTGATGTATGAGATTGATCATATTCTTGTAATAGGAATCACGACTTGCATGTCGATGAGTATGACAACCGGCAGGAGCCATAGGAGTTGTCTTTATTATTTTGCATGAACTGCGAGTCATTGAATAACGCCATGTAAATTACTTTACTTTGTTGCTAAACGAGTTGGCCATAGAAGTAGAAGTAATCGTTGGCGTGACAACTTCATGAAGACACAATGATGGAGATCATGGTGTCATGCCGGTGACAAAGATGATCATGGTGCCTCGAAGATGGAGATCAAAGGAGCATGATGATATTGGCCATATCATGTCACTATTTGATTGCATGTGATGTTTATCATGTTTTTTGCATCTTATTTGCTTAGAACGACGGTAGCAAGTAGGATGATCCCTTATAATAATTTCAAGAAAGTGTTCACCCTAGCTGTGCACCGTTGCGAAGGTTCGTCGTTTCGAAGCACCACGTGATGATCGGGTGTGATAGATTCTTACGTTCGAATACAACGGGTGTTGACGAGCCTAGCATGTACAGACATGGCCTCGGAACACACGCAATACACTTAGGTTGACTTGACGAGCCTAGCATGTACAGACATGGCCTCGGAACACGGAGGACCGAAAGGTCGAGCATGAGTCGTATAGAAGATACGATCAACATGGAGATGTTCACTGATCTTGACTAGTCCGTCTCACGTGATGATCGGACACGGCCTAGTTAAACTCGGATCATGTTTCACTTAGATGACTAGAGGGATGTCTATCTGAGTGGGAGTTCATAATCAGATGAACTTCATTATCATGAACATAGTCAAATAGGTATTTGCAAATTATGTCATAGCTTGCGCTTTAGTTCTACTGGTTAAGATATGTTCCTAGAGAAAATTTAGTTGAAAGTTGGTAGTAGCAATTATGCGGACTGGGTCCGTAAACTGAGGATTGTCCTCATTGCTGCACAGAAGGCTTATGTCCTTAATGCACCGCTCGGTGTGCTGAACCTCAGCGTCGTCTGTAGATGTTACGAAACATCTGACATACACGTTTTGATGACTACGTTATAGTTCAGTGCGGTTTAGAATTGTGGCACCCAAGACATTTTTGAAACGTCGCAGAACATGTGAGATGTTCCGAAGACTGAAATTGGGATTTCAGACTAGTGCCCACGTCAAGAGGTATGAGACCTCCGACAAGTTTCTTAAGCCTGCAAACTAAGGGAGAAAAGCTCAATCGTTGAGCATGTGCTCAGATTGTCTGAGTGCCACAATCGCTTGAATCGAGTGGGAGTTAATCTCCCAGATGAGATAGTGATAGTTCTCCATAGTCATTGCCACCAAGCTAGTAGAGCTTCGTGATGAACTATAACATATCAAGGATAGTTATGATGATCCTTGAGCTATTCGCGATGTTTGACACCGCGAGAGTAGAAATCAAGAAGGAGCATCAATTGTTGATGGTTAGTAAAACCACTAGTTTAAAGAAGGGCAAGGGCAAAAGGGATACTTCATGAAACAGCAAGTCGTTTGCTGCTCTAGTGAAGAATCCCAAGGTTGAACCCAAACCCGAGACTAAGTGCTTCTGTAATGAGAGGAACGGTCACTGAAGCAGTACTACCCTAGATACTTGGTAGATGAGAAGGCAGGCAAGGTCGACAGAAGTATATTGGATATACGTTATATGAATGTGTACTTTACTAGTACTCCTAGCAGCACCAGGGTATTAGATACCGGTTCGGTTGCTAAGTGTTAGTAACTCGAAATAAAAGCTGCGGAATAAACGGAGACTAGCTAAAGGTGAGATGACGATGTGCGTTGGAAGTGTTTCCAAGGTTGATGTGATCAAGCATCGCATGCTCCCTCTACTATCGAGATTTGGTGTTTGCGTTGAACATGATTGGATTATGTTTATCGCAAAACGGTTATTCATTTAAGGAGAATAATGGTTACTCTGTTTGTTTGAATAATACCTTCAATGGTCTTGCACCTAAAATGAATCTCGATCGTAGTGATACACATGTTCATGCCAAAAAGATATAAGATAGTAATGATAGTACCACATACTTGTGGCACTGCCACTTGAGTCATATTGGTGTAGAACGCATGAAGAAGCTCCATGTAGGTGGATCTTTGGACTCACTCATTTTTGAAAAGATTGAGACATGCGAACCACGTCTATTGGTATATATGCATGAAGAAACTCCATACAGATGGATCGTTTGGACTCAACTGATTATGAATCACTTGAGACATGCAAATCATGCCACATGGGCAAAATGACTGAAAGTCCTCGTTTTCAGTGAGATGGAACAAGAGAGCAACTTATTGGAAGTAATACATTTTGATGTACGCAGTCCAATGAGTGCTGAGGCATGCAGTGGATATCGTTATGTTCTTACTTCACAGATGATTTGAGTAGATGCTGAGTGTATTTACTTGATGAAACACTAGTCTGAATTATTGAAAGGTTCAAGTAATTTCAGAGTGAAGTTGAAGATCGTCGTGACAAGAGGATAAAATGTCTGTGATATGATCATAGAGATGAGTATCTGAGATACGAGTTTGGCACACAATTGAGACATTGTGGAGAGTGTTTCACAATTAATACCGCCTGGAACACCATAGTGTGATGGTGTGTCCGAACATCATAACTGCACCCTATTGGATATGGTGCATGCCATGATGTTTCTTATCAAATTACCACTATCATTTATGGGTTAGGCATTAGAGACAACCGCATTCACTTTAAAAGGGGCACCACGCAATTCCGTTGAGACGACACCGTTTATAGAAACCTAAGTTGTCGTTTCTTAAAAGTTTGGGGCTGCGATGCTTATGTGAAAAAGTTTCAGGCTGATAAGCTCGAACCCAAAGCGGATAAATGCATCTTCATAGAATACCCAAAAACAGTTGGGTATACCTCCTATCTGGAAGCAAAAGTAATTGCTTCTAGAAATGAGTCCTTTCTCGAGGAAAAGTTTCTCTCGAAAGAATTGAGTGGGAGGATGGTGGAGACTTGATAAGGTTATTGAACCGTCGCTTCAACTAGTGTGTAGCAGGGCACAGGAAGTTGTTCCTGTGGCACCTACACCAATTGAAGTGGAAGCTTATGATAGTGATCATGAAACTTCGGATCAAGTCACTACCAAACCTCGTAGGATGACGAGGATGCGCACTACTTCAGAGTAATGCGTGATCCTGTCTTGGAAGTCATGTTGCTAGACAACAATGAACCTACGAGCTATGGAGAAGCGATGGTGGGCCCATATTCCGACGAATGGCTCGAGGCCATGAAATCCGAGATAGAATCCATGTATCAGAACAAAGCATGGACTTTGGTGAACTTGCCCGATGATCGGCAAGCCATTGAGATAAATGGATCTTTAAGAAGAAGACGGACATGGACGGTAATGTTACCGTCTATGAAGCTCGACTTGTGGCAAAGAGTATTTTCACAAGTTCAAGGAGTTGACTACGATGAGTTTTTCTCATCCGTAGCGATGCTTAGGTCCGTCGGAATCATGTTAGCATTAGCTACATTTATGAAATCTGGCAGATGGATGTCAAAACAAGTTTCCTTACCAGTTTTCGTAAGGAAAGGTTGTATGTGATACAATCAGAAAGGTTTTGTCGATCCTAAGGATGCTAAAAGGTATGCTAGCTCCAGCGATCCTTCCATGGATCAGAGCAAGCATCTCGGAGTCAGAATATACGCTTTGATGGGGTGATCAAAGTTTTTGGGTTTATACAAAGTTTGTTAGAAACTTGTATTTACAATAAAGTGAGTGGGAGCGCTACAACATTTCTGATAAGTATATGTGAATGACATATTGATGATCCGAAATGATGTAAAATTTCTGGAAAGCATAAAGGGTTGTTTGAAAGGAGTTTTTCAAAGGAAGACCTGGATAAAGCTACTTACATATTGGGCATCAAGATCCATAGAGATAGATCAAGACGCCTGATGATACGTTCAAAAGACAGCACACCTTGACATGATTTTGAAAGAGTTCAAAATAGATCAGCAAAGAAGGAGTTCTTGGCTGTGTTACAAGGTGTGAGTATTGAGTGAGACTCAAGACCTTACCACAGCAGAAGATAGAGAAAGGACGAAGGTCGTCCCCTATGCTTTAGACATAGGCTCTATAGTATGCTATGCTGTGTACCGCACATGTAGTGTGCCTTGCCATGAGTTGGTCAAGAGGGTACAATGGTGATCCGGGAAAGGATCTCATGACAGCGGTCGAACTTATCCTTAGCACCTAGTGGATTACGGAATTTTCTCGATTATGGAGGTGGAAAGGAGTTCGTCGTAAAGGGTTACGTTGATGCGAACTTTGACGCTAATCCGGATGACTCTGAGTAGTAAACCGGATTCGTATAGTAGAGCAATTATTTGAAATGGCTCCAAATAGCGCGTGGTAGCATCCACAAGATGACATAGATATTCGTAAAGCACACGGTTCTGAAAGGTTCAGACCCGTTGACTAATAACCTCTCTCACAAGCATAACATCACCAAACCAGAACACATTGAGTGATAATCACATAGTGATGTGAACTAGATCGTTGACTCTAGTAAACTCTTTAGATGTTGGTCACATGGTGATGTGACCAGTGAGTGTTAATCACATGGTGATGTGAACTAGATTATTGACTCTAGTGCAAGTGGGAGACTGTTGGAAATATGCCCTAGAGGCAATAATAAATGGTTATTATTATATTTCTTTGTTCATGGTAATTGTCTATTATTCATGCTATAATTGTATTGTCCGGAAATCGTAATACATGTGTGAATACATAGACCACAACCTGTCCCTAGTAAGCCTCTAGTTGACTAGCTCGTTGATCAACAGATAGTCATGGTTTCCTGACTATGGACATTGGATGTCATTGATAACGGGATCACATCATTAGGAGAATGATGTGATGGACAAGACCCAACTTAAGCATAGCATAAAAGATCGTGTAGTTTCGTTTGCTAGAGCTTTTCCAATGTCAAGTATCTTTTCCTTAGACCATGAGATCGTGCAACTCCCGGATACCGTAGGAGTGCTTTGGGTGTGCCAAACGTCACAACGTAACTGGGTGACTATAAAGGTGCATTACGGGTATCTCCGAAAGTGTCTGTTGGGTTGGCACGGATCGAGACTGGGATTTGTCACTCCGTGTGACGGAGAGGTATCTCTGGGCCCACTCGGTAATGCATCATCATAATGAGCTCAATGTGACTAAGGCGTTAGTCACGGGATCATGCATTGCGGTACGAGTAAAGAGACTTGCCGGTAACGAGATTGAACAAGGTATTGGGATACCGACGATCGAATCTCGGGCAAGTAACATACCGATTGACAAAGGGAATTGCATATGGATTGATTGAATCCTCGACACCGTGGTTCATCCGATGAGATCATCGTGGAACATGTGGGAGCCAACATGGGTATCCAGATCCCGCTGTTGGTTATTGACCGGAGAGGCGTCTCGGTCATGTCTGCATGTCTCCCGAACCCGTAGGGTCTACACACTTAAGGTCCGGTGACGCTAGGGTTGTAGAGATATATGTATGCGGAAACCCGAAAGTTGTTCGGAGTCCCGGATGAGATCTAGGACGTCACGAGAGGTTCCGGAATGGTCCGGAGGTAAAGATTTATATATGGGAAGTCTTATTTTGGTCGCCGGAAAAGTTTCGCGCTTTATCGATATTGTACCGGGAGTGCCGAAAGGGGTCCGGGGGTCCACCAAGGGGGTCCACCAGCCCCGGGGGGCCACATGGGCTGTAAGGGGTGTGCCTTGGCCTATATGGGCCAAGGGCACCAGCCCCAAGAGGCCCATGCGCAAGAGATAAAAAAAAGGAAGAGTCCTAAAGGGGGAAGGCACCTCCGAGGTGCCTTGGGGGGGAAGGACTCCCCCCTGGCCGCACCCTTCCTTGGAGGAAGGGGCAAGTCTGCGCCCCCCCTCTCCCTTGGCCCTATATATAGTGGGGGGAAGGGAGGGCAGCAACATCTAAGCCTTGGGCGCCTCCCTCCTCCCCTGCAACACCTCTCTCTCTCCCGCAGCGCTTGGCGAAGCCCTGTTGGAATCCCGCTACATCCACCACCACGCCGTCGTGCTGTTGGATCTCCATCAACCTCTCCTTCCCCCTTGCTGGATCAAGAAGGAGGAGACGTCGCTGCACCGTACATGTGTTGAACACGGAGGTGCCGTACGTTCGGCACTCGGTCATCGGTGATTTGGATCACGGCGAGTACGACTCCGTCATCCACGTTCATTGGAACGCTTCCGCTCGCGATCTACAAGGGTATGTAGATCTACTCCTTTCCCCTCGTTGCTAGTAGACTCCATAGATGCATCTTGGTGAGCGTAGGAAAATTTTAAATTATGCTACGATTCCCAACAGTGGAAGCCTCGTGTCCTTCCCGGACTACTTCTTAATTTCCTATTTTCTTAAATATTCCAAACAGAGAAAAAATGCCATTAGAACTGTTTTGGAGTCGGTTTACTTACCGTACCACATACCTATTCCTTTTTGGAGTCTGAAACATTCTAGAAAGTGTCCCTTATGTATTCCTCCAGGGTTACGGTTTCAATAACATTAGTTTCAACATTTATAGGATTACCTGAGATATAATGTTTAATTCTTTGACCGTTCACCACCTTCGGATTTGTGCCTTCGAAGTTGCTACTTTTATATCACCGGAATGATAGACCTCCTTGATAACGTAAGGACCTTCCCATTTAGAGAGAAGTTTTCCTGCAAAAAATCTTAAGCGAGAGTTGAATAGCAACACATAACCACCTACATTAAACTCACACTTTTGTATCCTTTTGCCATGCCATCTTTTAACTTTTTCTTTAAACAATTTGGCATTCTCGTAGCCCTGAGTTCTCCATTCATCAAGTGAGCTAATGTCAAAAAGCCTCTTCTCACCGGCAAGTTTGAAATCATAATTGAGCTCTTTAATGGCCCAATATGCGTTATGTTCTAGTTCGAGAGGTAGGTGACATGCTTTTCCATAAACCATTTTATACGGAGACATACCCATAGGATTTTATATGTAGTTCTATAGGCCCATAATGCATCATCAAGTTTCTTGGACCAATTCTTTCTAGATCTATTTAATAGTCTTTTGCAAAATTAATTTGAGCTCTCCATTACTCAGTTCTACTTGACCACTAGTCTGCGGATGATAAGGGGATGCAATTCTATGATTAACATCATACTTAGCAAGCATCTTACGAAAAGCACCATGAATAAAATGTGAACCACCATCAGTCATTAAATATCTAGGGACTCCAAACCTCGGAAAAATAACTTCTTTAAGCATCTTAATAGAGGTGTTATGATCAGCACTACTAGTTGGAATAGCTTCTACCCGCTTAGTAACGTAATCACAGCAACTAAAATATGTGTATACCCATTAGAGGAAGGAAACGGTCCCATATAATCAAAGCCCCAAACATCAAATGTTTCAATAACAAGTGAATAATTCATAGGCATTTCTTGACGTCTACTAATATTACCAATCCTTTGGCATTCATCACAAGATAAGACAAACTTACGGGCATCTTTGAAGAGAGTAGGCCAATAAAAACCGGATTGTAATACCTTATGTGCAGTTCTATCTCCAGCGTGGTGTCCTCCATAAGCTTCAGAGTGACACTTACGTAGGATCTGTTCTTGTTCATTCTCAGGTATACAACGTCTAATAACACCATCTACTCGTTCTTTATAAAGATGTGGGTCATCCCAGAAGTAACGTCTTAAATCATAGAAAAACTTTTTCTTTTGCTGGTATGTGAAACTAGGTGGTATAAATTTAGCAACAATATAATTAGCATAATCAGCATACCATGGAGCCGCACGAGAAGCATTTATGACAGCTAATTGTTCATCGGAAAAGCTATCATCAATAGGTAGTGGGTGTAACATCCCAAATTTTCAATTTGGTATGTTATACATAGATCATCATTGCATATCATGTTTTATTGCATTTTGACAAATCCTCGATAAATCCTAAGCAACTCAAGGACCCTCGGAGAGAGTTGGGGATTTTCTCGAATTTTCAAATTTGATTTTCATCAAATATAAGACGAGGATTTTGGTTTTAATTATTTTCTCTCCGGAAAAATATTTCATTTTAAAATAAATGAGAGGAGAAAATATGACTTCTCCAAAACAATTGAAATACTGGAGGAAAAATGTTAAAATCATTTATTGGAATTTATTTGGATTTTATTTGCAATTTTTATTGCATTAAAAATATTGCATGTTTTCAAAATATTTATTTTATGTTAAAAAAAGGTTCACCCTATTCTAGATTTTCTAACTAGACGGGGCAAATTTATTTTATATTTTTCTGATTATTTATTTTTCTATGAATTATTTTCCGCGGAACGTTTTTTTTTTAAAACACAGCGCGCGCCCGCTGGGCCGAGCCCGGCCGAGCGCCAGGCCGCCGGCCCACCCCGTCGCCCTCTCCTTCCTCCGCACGGGAGAGCGCCGCCGCCGTGTCCTCCATGGACACGGGACCGAGCCGCCGCCGGAGCTTGCCCCCTCCTCCAAGCTTGCTCCCCCCCTCTTTATATACCCCCCCTCTCTCTCGCCTCTCATCTCGCTCGCCGCCGCCGCCGCACTTGCCCTCGCCGCCGCCGCCGGAAGCCCGAGCCGCCGCCGCCGCCGTTCGTCGCCGGAGCCGCCCCCTCGCCGCCCCTTGCACCCCCCCCCCCGAGCCCGCACCCCGCGCCCCTCGCCGCCCCTCGCCCGTAGCCCCGCCGGCACCCCCGCCCCGACGAGGTACTGCCTCGCTGCCCGTTCGTCGTTGCCGGTTTTTGTTAAAAAAAACCCTTCGTTTAAAAAAAACCCTAGATCGGTTTTTTTTTCGGTTTTATTATTTTGCGAGCGTTCACCGAACCGTTCGTTTCAACGAACGCGTTCGTCGGTTTTTCTCTGTTAACGAACGTTCGTTCTTTAACCGTTCGTCCGTTTTTCTTTTTCATCGGATTTTTCTGCGATTATCTCAGATTCGATTTCTGATCGAATCTTCGTTTCTGTTTAACTTCTCGCTCGTTTATCGGAATCAGGCGATTCAAGCGCCTAGAGTTTCGTCTCGAAATTCTCTTTCTGTTTAACCTACTCACACAAGTTTTTGCTACAGTAAAATTTGACCTAGATCCAGATTAGTAAACGAAGCTACTTTCTTTCGCAGTTTGACTTTCGTTGTTTATTTCGAGTTGATTCTTTTTTGCAAACCGGAGTTCTTAAGTTGAACTTTCTGGTTGGATCTTTCATTCGAGTTTTACCTGTGCATTAGATGAGTACTGATTGTATGCTTGTTTGTTTGCGATAGAGTACCCGGAGTGTGCCGCTTGTTACTTCGAATCGCTAGGTTTTGCGGATCATCAGCAAGGCAAGTAACACTTTGATCATACCCTTCCATACCCAGTTTTATTGCATTAGATCTATTCCTCAAACATTGCATGACTAGGATCTAATTAAACTGTGGGTATTGGGAAGTAGTTGAGGTAGAACCTATTACCTGTTTTATTATCAAACCCTTGGGAGTTACTTCTACGTTGCTATTATTATTGCCATGCTATGCTCGTAGACGTGGTTTGGGTTTGAGTGAAATTCATGACAGATGTGAGATTGTTAATAATGGTTTACTTAAGGTGGCAACTAAAACTCACATCTGGGTGGATTGAGGTACTTGGGTATTCCAGGATTGCCAGTTTTTTTTCTTTTGGACCGCCACCCAGGTTCAAAGGGATCATAAGATTATTCATGCTAGAAACTTCCGTGTGCAGCCACAAGCTATTATGGGCTCTAGCATAGTTGATTAAGTTGTGTGAACTCTTACAGTGGTAGACTAGCAGATGTAGGGGAAAGTAGGTGTAACTGTCTACCCATACGTAAGGTGCAAACACTTCTGAAAGACTGTGTCTTGGTCATCCGTTACTCAAACACCATGTAGTGCGAGTAATCCAACGGAGGAGATCAAGTCTTGTGGGGAAAAGTGCACAAAACTCTGCAGAGTGTACAAACTAATCATGGTTAGCCGTGTCCCCGGTTATGGACAACTTGAGTATCTAGTACCTGGATTATCATGTGAATCTCAACACTATGTTACTTCTAATTAATTCTGATGGGTTATTGATGACATTTAATTGGGATTGAGATGCTGTCAACCATCTCAATGTTTCACAACCACCATGATAGTTAAATAAAATTTATTCCTTTGAAGTAGGATAAAATTGGCTTTTCGCAAAAATTGTAACCATAGAGCTTTCCACCAGCCATATATGCATGTAGTATAGCCTTACTATTGTTCATTATTCTCTATGTGTTACATTGCCAGCATATTCTATGTGCTGACCCGTTTTCGGGATGCAACGTTTCATGTTGCAGACTTTTCAGACAACGAGTAAAGTGCCTTAGGTCGTGGTCTTATACTCAGTGATGCTGCTGGAGTTGATGGACTCACTTATCTTCCAAGTCTTCCGCTGTTATCGTTATTAGATGGCCTTAAGCCATATTTATCATACTTAATCTCTTCAGAGATATTCGATGTAATAAGTGTGTGATTGCTACTCTGTTATAAATCCTCCATTTGTACTGTGCGTGTCAGCATTACTGATCCAGCAATGACACTGGTGCACAGCAGCACAGACCATTTGAGGTCTGGTCGCTACAAAGTTGGTATCAGAGCACACGCTGACTGTAGGACACGACCACTAAGCTTAAGCCCTAGAAAGCTTCTCTCTTCTCATTTCTGACCCCTCTCCACTTTCTACTCTTTTAGGAATGGCGGATGCAAGGAGCAAGTTCATGCAACCAGATGAAGACACGCCGTTTGGACGACACTTGAAGGAAGTCACCAAGTACTTGAACATAGGAATACCAAGCATCACCGGAACCTACAACGCCACATTACCTGAAGAGGAGAGCTGGAATATTCAAGTTCACATTCCAGGAAGGACGTTTGTGCCAGTTACTGAACACATAAGATTGGTTTTCGAAGCACCAACTTGGAGTCTAGGGAAGAGCATGGCCGCAGACATCGCCATGGGACGCATTGGAGAAGTCTACCACCAGGAGCTTAAGGATACAATTTACCAAATTTGTGGACGCCGAGACGCGCAATGGGAGATGATCAGAACCAAGAAGGATGGATCAATTGCAGCTTTCATCCAGGAGCAAAACCAACACATTCGTCGCCAGGAGAACCAGATGTGCTCAGACAAGGAAGAGCTGAAGAAGGCATTGACGAAGATCAAGGAGCTGGAGGAAGAACTCAAGGCTACACGCGAGGATTATTTGGAAGAAATCAACGCACTAGTAGGGAAGAATGACGACCTGGAGAAGAAGATTGGAATATTCATGGGAAATCCAGTGCCAAAAGCAGAAGTCGACGAATGCACTTGTCCGGATAACTCCATCATCATCGACGACACTGGCTCGGAACCAAGTGAAGATGACTAGGTTGACGAAGCTGGAGCAGACATCATGGAGTCTTCAACGGATCAGAATTTCTAGTAGACCACCATATCAGTAGTAGTTTCCCCCATTTAATAGTATAGTTCAAGCACTTTGTAACGCTAGTTAGATCGATTGTTTTGCCTTGTTTGAATTGATTGAGTGATATTGATTGTATTTGTCTCATGAGCATATGGGTAGTGTTTTCTCTCTAGACCTCATTCTATTCTTAACTCTCATCTTTTCTAAACCTATCAGATGCCTCCGAGACGCGATACCGGATTCGTTTTCCCGCCAGAGATCACCCAGTAGATTCAGCAACAGAATGCCCTGATGCAAGTGTTAGTGCAGAACCAAGGCAACAACAACAACAACAACCCACCGCCACCACCACCTATTGATCACTTAGCCCGTTTCTTAAGGCTAAACCCGCCGGTGTTTTCCAGTAGCACCGAGCCGATTGTTGCAGATGATTGGCTCCGCAAAGTTGGAAGGGAGTTGACCACTGCAGGATGCACAGATGCGGAAAGAGTGCGTTTTGCCGCACATCAGCTTGATGGACCCGCAGCATCGTGGTGGGAGAATTATACAACCACGCACCCTATTGACACTGTCACATGGGACCAGTTTCAGCAAGCTTTCCGTACAGCTCATGTTTCAGCAGGAGCTATGGCTATGAAGAAGCGTGAGTTTCGCAACCTACGCCAAGGAGGACGCACCGTAGGCCAGTATGTGGAGGAATTCAGTAAGTTAGCACGTTATGCACCAGATGACGTTGCTACAGATGCTGCCAAGCAGGAGAAATTTTTGGAAGGGCTGAATGATGAACTAAGTATGCAGTTGATGGTAGCAACTTTCAACAACTACCAGGAGCTGGTAGATAGAGCTCTCATGATTGAAGGGAAGCAACAGCAGATTGAAAACCGCAAGAGGAAGTATGGACAAGGGAAGTACAATTCTAGAGCCCAGCAAAAGTCGCGATTTGCCCCGAAACCGGGAGGACAGTTTCAGCATACCCATGGAGGAGGTAGTTCGCACAACCATAATGGCTCCAAGAATGGTAATGGGAATGGAGGAGGCAACGGACAGAACCGCACCAACCCATCTACCCCAGCCAAGAGGGACCTGAGCCAAGTCACTTGTTTCAAGTGCCAGAAGAATGGACATTATGCCAATGAATGTCCTGAAGCCCAAAATGGAAATGGCAATGGAAGCTCTGGGAAGAAGCCGAACCCGTTCAACAAAGGACACGTGAACCACGTGAGCGTGGAGGAGGTTGAAGCTCAGCCTGATGCAGTAATAGGTAAGTTCTTGGTTAAGTCATTTACTGCAACCGTTCTTTTCGATACTGGTGCATCGCATTCATACATATCAAGGGGATTTGTGAATAAGTTTAAGATGTCCACCAAAGTTCTCAGAAACCCTATGTTAGTAACCTCGCCAGGAGCAGAGTATATGGCCACCCAAGGATGTTTTCAGATACCATTGGCCATTGCTAGGCATGTTTTCCCCTCAGACCTCATAGTTTTGGAGTCGCAAGGTTTGGATGTGATTTTGGGGATGGATTGGTTATCGTTGTATGGAGGAAACATCGACTGTGCCAGCAAGACGATTTTGCTTACCACCCCGGAAGGGAAAAGGATCAAGTATGTATCCCGGCATATGCCGAAGAGGACTCAAGTAAATTCCTTATCAGGAGTTGTACAGGAGGAAGTACCAGTGGTGAAGGATTATCCGGATGTATTTCCAGAAGAGTTGCCAGGCATGCCACCAGATAGAGACATTGAGTTATTGATTGAACTTTTGCCAGGCACAGGGCCAATATCTAAGAGACCGTACAGGATGCCCGCAAAAGATTTGGAGGAAATTAAGAAGCAGATCAAGGAGTTACTGGATAAAGGCTATATTCGTCCAAGTTCGTCACCTTGGGGATCACCAGTACTTCTAGTGGAGAAGAAAGATGGATCGCTGAGGATGGTTGTTGACTACCGTGGATTGAATGAAGTAACCATCAAAAACAAGTACCCACTGCCGATGATCAATGATCTGTTTGACAGCCTACAAGGAGCTAAAGTATTTTCCAAGATCGATCTACGATCAGGATACCATCAGTTAAAGATTCGAGAGCAGGATATACCCAAGACGGCATTTACCACCAGATATGGATTATATGAGTATACCGTTATGTCATTTGGTCTGACTAACGCACCTGCCTATTTCATGAACCTGATGAACAAAGTGTTTATGGAATTTTTGGATAAGTTCGTCGTGGTGTTCATTGATGATATTTTAATCTTTTCCAAGGATGAGGAAGAGCATGAGGAGCATTTGCGATTGGTACTTGAGAAGCTCAGAGAACACCAGTTATATGCCAAGTTCAGCAAGTGTGAATTTTGGCTGAAGGAAGTTGGATTCCTTGGACATGTTATTTCTGGAGAAGGAATAGCAGTAGACCCTGCCAAGGTAGATACAGTGACAAGTTGGGAATCACCCACGACAGTTGGAGAAATCCGGAGTTTTCTTGGACTTGCAGGATACTACCGGAGATTCATCGAGAATTTCTCGAAGATTGCTAAGCCCATGACTGAGCTATTGAAGAAGGACACCAAATTCAATTGGACTGAGGAATGTGAAGCTAGTTTCCAAGAGTTGAAGAAACGATTGGTTACCTCACCAGTGTTGATTCTGCCAGATCAACGCAAGGATTATGAAGTTTATTGCGACGCTTCTCGTCGAGGACTTGGAGCAGTGCTTATGCAGGAAGGAAGACTTGTGTCATATGCTTCACGGCAACTTAAACCCCATGAGAAGAATTATGCTACGCATGATTTGGAATTAGCAGCCATGGTGCATGCATTGAAGACATGGAGACATTTTCTCATCGGAAACCATTGTGAGGTGTATACGGATCACAAGAGTTTTAAGTATATTTTCATGCAGAAGGAGTTAAATCTCAGACAGAGGAGATGGTTGGAGCTAATTAAAGATTAGGATATGAGATTGCATTATCACCCAGGAAAGGCTAACGTAGTAGCAGACGCGTTAAGACGCAAGAGTCATGTCAACACTCTCATGACAGGAGAGTTACCTCAGGAATTAGCCGAGGACCTTCGCGAGTTATGTTTGGAGATAGTCCCAAGAGGCTATTTAGCGACATTGGAGATCCAGTCTACCTTGATGGAAAGGATCAGAGAAGCTCAGAAGACAGACTAGGGGATTGAAGAGATAAAGGAGAAGATGAGCAAAGGAAAAGCCAAGGGATTTCGTGAGGATGAGCACGATACCTTATGGTTTGAGGACCGCGTATATGTACCAAATGATCCGGAGATCAGGAAGTTGAATTTGCAAGAAGCCCATGATTCACCGTACTCGATTCACCCAGGAAATACGAAGATGTATTTGGATTTGAAGAATATTTTCTGGTGGACCGGAATGAAGAAGGATATTGCGGAATACGTAGCAGTTTGTGATGTATGTCAGAGAGTGAAGGCAGAGCATCAGAAGCCAGCAGGATTGCTACAACCATTGCCGATACCCGAATGGAAGTGGGATAAAATAGGCATGGATTTTATCACCGGATTACCCAGGACTCGTTCAGGCTATGACTCAATATGGGTTGTAGTTGACCGTTTGACGAAAGTGGCTCATTTCATTCCAGTGAAGACCACTTACACCAGTGCTAAGTTGGCAAAGATATACATGACCAGGATCGTATGTTTGCATGGAGTTTCGAGGACCATTGTATCAGACAGAGGAACCCAATTTACCTCGAAGTTTTGGAAGCAGTTAGATGAAACATTGGGAACCAGGCTGGAATTTAGTACCGCTTTCCACCCACAGACAGATGGACAGACCGAGAGAGTCAACCAGATTTTGGAGGACATGTTGAGAGCATGTGCACTAGATTATGGATCTAGTTGGGACGACAATTTGCCATATGCGGAATTTTCTTATAACAACAGTTATCAGACCAGTTTGAAGATGGCCCCTTTCGAAGCTTTGTACGGAAGGAGGTGTAGAACACCGTTGTTATGGGACGAAGTTGGAGACCGTCAGTTGTTTGGACCAGATTTGATTAAGGAGTCTGAACAAAAAGTAAGGTTGATTCGCGATAGGCTCGAGGTAGCCCAGTCCAGAGAGAAGAGTTATGCTGATTCTAAACGAAAGGAGACAGTTTACGAAGTCGGAGACCGAGTTTATCTTCGAGTATCACCACTTCGAGGAGTGAAGCGCTTTGGAGTTATGGGAAAGTTAGCGCCCCGTTCTATCGGACCATACAGAGTTGTGGAACGTATGGGAGAGGTTGCCTACAAGCTGGAATTGCCCGAAGGATTGTCTGGAGTTCATGATGTATTTCACGTTTCCCAGTTGAAGAAGTGCCACGCAGAGATGGCTGAGATACCACTGAGAGATACTGTGCCACTGGAAGCGATTCAGCTGGAAAGTGATTTGACCTATGAGGAGAAACCAGTTAAGATTCTTGAGTATGCCAGCCGAGTTACCCGCAACAAGGTTATCAAGTTTTGCAAAGTTCAGTGGAGTCACCACACGGAAGATGAAGCCACCTGGGAGCGAGAGGAAGATCTACGGAAGGACCACTCCCACCTGTTTTCTAGCCAACCCGAATCTCGAGGGCGAGATTCATCTTAAGGGGGGTAGGTTTGTAACATCCCAAATTTTCAATTTGGTATGTTATACATAGATCATCATTGCATATCATGTTTTATTGCATTTTGACAAATCCTCGATAAATCCTAAGCAACTCAAGGACCCTCGGAGAGAGTTGGGGATTTTCTCGAATTTTCAAATTTGATTTTCATCAAATATAAGACGAGGATTTTGGTTTTAATTATTTTCTCTCCGGAAAAATATTTCATTTTAAAATAAACGAGAGGAGAAAATATGACTTCTCCAAAACAATTGAAATACTGGAGGAAAAATGTTAAAATCATTTATTGGAATTTATTTGGATTTTATTTGCAATTTTTATTGCATTAAAAATATTGCATGTTTTCAAAATATTTATTTTGTGTTAAAAAAATGTTCACCCTATTCTAGATTTTCTAACAAGACGGGGAAATTTTATTTTATATTTTTCTGACTTTTATTTATCTTTCTGTGAATTATTTTCCGCGGAACGTTTTTAAAAAAAAAACAGCGCGCGCCCGCTGGGCCGAGCCCAGCCGAGCGCCAGGCCGCCGGCCCACCCCGTCGCCCTCTCCTTCCTCCGCACGGGAGAGCGCCGCCGCCGTGTCCTCCATGGACACGGGACCGAGCCGCCGCCGGAGCTTGCCCCCTCCTCCAAGCTTGCTCCCCCCCTCTTTATATACCCCCCCTCTCTCTCGCCTCTCATCTCGCTCGCCGCCGCCGCCGCACTTGCCCTCGCCGCCGCCGCCGGAAGCCCGAGCCGCCGCCGCCGCCGTTCGTCGCCGGAGCCGCCCCCTCGCCGCCCATTGCACCCCCCCCCCCCCCCGAGCCCGCACCCCGCGCCCCTCGCCCGGAGCCCCGCCGGAACCCCCGCCCCGACGAGGTACTGCCTCGCTGCCCGTTCGTTGTTGCCGGTTTTTGTTAAAAAAAACAAAAACCCTTCGTTTTAAAAAAAACCCTAGATCGGTTTTTTTCGGTTTTATTATTTTGCGAGCGTTCACCGAACCGTTCGTTTCGACGAACGCGTTCGTCGGTTTTTCTCTGTTAACGAATCTCCGTTCTTTAACCGTTCGTCCATTTTTCTTTTTCATCGGATTTTTCCGCGATTATCTCAGATTCGATTTCTGATCGAATCTTCGTTTCTGTTTAACTTCTCGCTCGTTTATCGGAATCAGGCGATTCAAGCGCCTAGAGTTTCGTCTCGAAATTCTCTTTCTGTTTAACCTACTCACACAAGTTTTTGCTACAGTAAAATTTGACCTAGATACAGATTAGTAAACGAAGCTACTTTCTTTCGCAGTTTGACTTTCGTTGTTTATTTCGAGTTGATTCTTTTTGCAAACCGGAGTTCTTAAGTTGAACTTTCTGGTTGGATCTTTCATTCGAGTTTTACCTGTGCATTAGATGAGTACTGATTGTATGCTTGTTTGTTTGCGATAGAGTACCCGGAGTGTGCCGCTTGTTACTTCGAATCGCTAGGTTTTGCGGATCATCAGCAAGGCAAGTAACACTTTGATCATACCCTTCCATACCCAGTTTTATTGCATTAGATCTATTCCTCAAACATTGCATGACTAGGATCTAATTAAACTGTGGGTATTGGGAAGTAGGTAGAACCTATTACCTGTTTTATTATCAAACCCTTGGGAGTTACTTCTACGTTGCTATTATTATTGCCATGCTATGCTCGTAGACGTGGTTTGGGTTTGAGTGAAATTCATGACAGATGCGAGATTGTTAATAATGGTTTACTTAAGGTGGCAACTAAAACTCACATCTGGGTGGATTGAGGTACCTGGGTATTCCAGGATTGCCTGTTTTTTTCTTTTGGACCGCCACCCAGGTTCAAAGGGATCATAAGATTATTCATGCTAGAAACTTCCGTGTGCAGCCGCAAGCTATTATGGGCTCTAGCATAGTTGATTAAGTTGTGTGAACTCTTACAGTGGTAGACTAGCAGATGTAGGGGAAAGTAGGTGTAACTGTCTACCCATACGTAAGGTGCAAACACTTCTGAAAGACTGTGTCTTGGTCATCCGTTACTCAAACACCATGTAGTGCGAGTAATCCAACGGAGGAGATCAAGTCTTGTGGGGAAAAGTGCACAAACCTCTGCAGAGTGTACAAACTAATCATGGTTAGCCGTGTCCCCGGTTATGGACAACTTGAGTATCTAGTACCTGGATTATCATGTGAATCTCAACACTATGTTACTTCTAATTAATTCTGATGGGTTATTGATGACATTTAATTGGGATTGAGATGCTGTCAACCATCTCAATGTTTCACAAACACCATGATAGTTAAATAAAATTTATTCCTTTGAAGTAGGATAAAATTGGCTTTTCGCAAAAATTGTAACCATAGAGCTTTCCACCAGCCATATATGCATGTAGTATAGCCTTACTATTGTTCATTATTCTCTATGTGTTACATTGCCAGCATATTCTATGTGCTGACCCGTTTCCGGGCTGCAACGTTTCATGTTGCAGACTTTTTAGACGACGAGTAAAGTGCCTTAGGTTGTGGTCTTATACTCAGTGATGCCGCTGGAGTTGATGGACTCACTTATCTTCCAAGTCTTCCGCTGTTATCGTTATTAGATGGCCTTAAGCCATATTTCTCATACTTAATCTCTTCAGAGATATTCGATGTAATAAGTGTGTGATTGCTACTCTATTATAAATCCTCCATTTGTACTGTGCGTGTCAACATTACTGATCCAGGGATGACACTGGTGCACAGCAGCACAGACCATTTGAGGTCTGGTCGCTACAGTGGGTCATCAAGAATATTCTCTAACCTAGACAAATTGTCTGCAACGGGGTTCTCAGCTCCCTTTCTATTAATAATATGCAAATCAAATTCTTGTAGCAAGAGAACCCATCTAATACGTCTAGGTTTAGCATCTTTCTTTTCCATAAGGTATTTAATAGCAGCATGATCAGTGTGAATAGTTACTTTAGAATCAACAATATAAGGTCTGAACTTATCACAAGCAAATGCAACCGCTAAAAATTCTTTTTCAGTAGTAGCATAATTTCTCTTGGCATTGTCGAGTTTTATTAGCATATTGAATAACATTTAATTTATTATCAACTCTTTGTCCTAGAACAGCACCTACAGCATAATCACTGGCATCACACATAATTTCAAAGGGTAAATTCCAATCAGGTGGCTGAACAATAGGTGCAGAAATTAATGCTTTCTTAACGTATTTCAAATGCTTCCGCACAATCATCATCAAAGAAAAAAGGTATATCTTTTTGTAATAGGTTAGTCAGAGGCCGGTAAATTTTTTAGAAGTCCTTAATGAACCTCCTATAAAAATCAGCATGACCAAGGAAGCTTCTTATACCTTTAATGTCCTTGGGACACGTCATCTTTTCAATAGCATCAACTTTAGCTTTGTCAACTTCAATACCTCTTTCAGAATTTTTATGCCCCAAGACAATACCTTCATTAACCATAAAGTGGCACTTCTCCCAATTCAAGACAAGGTTAGTTTCTTCACATCTCTGCAAAACTCGATCAAGGTTGCTCACGCAATCATCAAAAGAGGATCCACAAACAGAGAATCATCCAGGAAAACCTCACAAATCTTTTCACAAAAGTCAGAGAATATAGCCATCATGCATCTTTGAAAGGTAGCAGGTGCATTACATAAACCAAAAGGCATACGTCTATAAGCAAAGGTACCAAAAGAGCAAGTAAAAGTTGTCTTTTCTTGATCATCAGCTGACACAGGTATTTGAGAGAAACCAGAGTAACCATCTAGAAAGCAAAAATGTGTATGTTTGGATAATATTTCTAGCATTTGATCAATGAAAGGCAAAGGGTAATGATCTTTTTTAGTAGCTTTATTTAATTTGCGGAAATCAATTACCATCCTATAACCTGTAATAATTCTTTGCGGAATCAATTCATCTTTATCATTAGGAACGACAGTAATAGCTCCCTTCTTAGGGACATAATGGACAGGACTTACCCACTGACTATCAGCAACGGGATAAATTATACCTCCCTCAAGGAGCTTTAATATTTCCTTTCTTACCACTTCTTTCATCTTAGGATTTAGCCACTGTTGGTGATCAATAACTGGCTTGGCGTCTTTCTCCAAGTTTATTTTGTGTTGACATAGAGTGGGACTAATGCCCTTAAGATCCTCAAGAGTATATTCGATAGCAGCACAGTGCTTCTTCAGAGTTTTCAATAATTTCTCTTCTTCATGCTCTGAAAGGTTAGCACTAATAATAACAGGATATATCTTCTTTTCAGCAAGATAAGCATATTTAAGAGTATCAGGTAATGGTTTAAGCTCAAACACGGGATCACCCTTGGGTGGAGGAGGATCCACTAGGATTTCAACAGGCAAGTTGTGTTTCAAAATAGGTCCCTGTTTAAAGAATACTTCATCTATTTCCCTTCTTTCATTCATAAACGTATCATTTTCATGGTCTAGCAAATATTGTTCTAAAGGATCACTAGGAGGTACGGCAATAGAAGGAAGACCAATAATTTCATCTTTACTAGGCAATTCCTCATCACGGGGTTGTCTACTAAATTTAGCAAAATTAAACTCATGAGACATATCACCCAAACCAATAGTAACGACATCCTTTTCGCAGTCTATCCTAGCATTAACAGTGTTCAAGAAGGGTCTACCAAATATAATGGGACAAAAGCTATCTTGTGGGGAACCAAGAACAAGAAAATCAGCAGGATATTTAACCTACCCACACAAGACTTCAACATTTCTAACAATCCCAATCGGTGAAATAGTATCTCTATTGGCAAGCTTAACTGTAACACCAATTTCTTCTATCTCAGCAGGTGCAATATAATGCATAATTTCTTTGTATAAGGAATGAGGTATTGCACTTGCACTAGGACCCATATCACATAAGCCATGATAACAATGATCTCCTATTTTAACAGAAATAATAGACATGCCTACCACAGTTCAATGTTTACCTTTAGCACCAGGTTTAGCAATTCTAGCAGTCTCATCACAGAAGTAAATAACATGCCCATCGATATTATCAGCCAAGAGATTTTTAACCATAGCAATTTTAGGTTCAAATTTAACTTGCTCAGGGGTTTGTGTGTCCTA
The DNA here is from genome assembly GCF_002575655.3 of Aegilops tauschii subsp. strangulata. NCBI lineage: Eukaryota > Viridiplantae > Streptophyta > Magnoliopsida > Poales > Poaceae > Aegilops > Aegilops tauschii. Next base: position 177,488,286 of record NC_053039.3, read on the forward strand.
ATATTACTTTTGTTGACTACAGTTGAAGCTTTAGCATGATCCTTTATTCTAACAGGGAAAGGTGGGTTCTCAACACAAGCAGTAGGAACAACAGGATCATCATAAGTGATAGTCTTTTCTTCAACTTTAATAGGTGCAACTACTTTTACTTCAATGGGAGGATTATATTTAAACCACTTCTCCTTAGGGAGATCAAGATGAGTAGCAAAGGATTCATAGAAAGAAGCTACTATCTCAGAGTCAAGTCCATATTTAGTGCTAAATTCACGGAAAACATCGGTATCCATAAAAGATTTAACACAATCAAACTTAGGTGTTATACCTGACTCCTTACCTTCATCGAGATCCCAATCTTCAGAGTTGCATTTAATTCTTTCCAATAAATCCCATTTGAATTCAATAGTCTTCATCATAAAAGAGCCAGTACAAGAAGTATCAAGCATGGAGCGATTATTGAGAGAGAGCCGAGCATAAAAATTTTGAATAATCATTTCTCTTGAGAGCTCATGATTGGGGCATGAATATAACATTGACTTAAGCCTCCCCCAAGCTTGAACGATTCTTTCTCCTTCGCGAGGCCAAAAATTATATATGTAATTACGATCACGATGAACAAGATGCATAGGATAAAACTTCTCATGAAATTCCAATTTCAATCGTTTGTAGTTCCATGATCCCATATCATCACATAGCCTATACCATGTCAATGCCTCACCCTTCAAAGCTAAAGGGAAGACCTTCTTCTTGATAACATCGTCGGGCATACCTGCAAGCTTAAATAATCCACAAACTTCATCCACATAGATTAGGTGTAAATCGGGATGCAATGTTCCATCTCCTGCAAAAGGATTAGCTAGAAGCTTCTCTATCATACCCGAAGGAATTTCAAAGTAAACATTTTCAGTAGGTTCAGTAGGTTGAGGGGTAACTAATTGTGGTTCCGAACGAGTTGAAGATACCCCGAACAAACCCCTCAAAGGATTGTTCTCCATAGTAACAAGTAACAGTAAATTTCAGCACACTATATAAATTTTTCCTTACCAAATTCCACCTACCAAAGGACCTTCACTCCCCGGCAACGGCACCAGAAAAGAGTCTTGATGACCCACAAGTATAGGGGATCTATCGTAGTCCTTTCGATAAGTAAGAGTGTCGAACCCAACGAGGAGCAGAAGGAAATGATAAGCGGTTTTCAGTAAGGTATTCTCTGCAAACACTGAAATTATCAGTAACAGATAGTTTTGTGATAAGGTAATTTGTAACGGGTAACAAGTAACAAGTATAAATAAAGTGCAGCAAGATGGCCCAATCCTTTTTGTAGCAAAGGACAAGCCTGGACAAACTCTTATATAGAGAAAAGTGCTCCCGAGGACACATGGGAATTATCGTCAAGCTAGTTTTCATCATGCTCACATGATTCACGTTCGTTACTTTGATAATTTTGTATGTGGGTGGACCGGTGCTTGGGTGCTGTCCTTTCTTGGACAAGCATCCCACTTATGATTAACCCCTATTGCAAGCATCCGCAACTACAAAAGAAGTATTAAGGTAAACCTAACCATAGCATGAAACATATGGATCCAAATCAGCCCCTTACGAAGCAACTCATAAACTAGGGTTTAAGCTTCTGTCACTCTAGCAACCCATCATCTACTTATTACTTCCCAATGCCTTCCTCTAGGCCCAAACAATGGTGAAGTGTCATGTAGTCGACGTTCACATAACACCACTAGAGGAAAGACAACATACATCTCATCAAAATATTGAACGAATACCAAATTCACATGACTACTTATAGCAAGACTTCTCCCATGTCCTCAGGAACAAACGTAACTACTCACAAATCATATTCATGTTCACAATCAGAGGGATATTGATATGCATAATGGATCTGAACATATGATCTTCCACCAAATAAACCAACTAGCATCAACTACAAGGAGTAATCAACACTATTAGCAACCCACAGGTACCAATCTGAGGCTTTGGGACAAAGATTGGATACAAGAGACGAACTAGGGTTTTAGAGGAGATGGTGTTGGTGAAGATGTTGATGGAGATTGACCCCCTCCCGATGAGAATATCGTTGGCGATGACGATGGCGATGATTTCCCCCTCCTGGAGGGAAGTTTCCCCGGCAGAACAGCTCTGTCGGACCCCTAGATTGGTTCCACCAAGTGGCAGCGGAGTTTCTTCCCGAAAGCTTGCTTATGATTTTTTCTCGGACGAAAGACTTCATATAGCAGAAGATGGGCACCGGAGTCCTGCCAGGGGGCCCACGAGGCAGGGGGCGCGCCCCCCACCCTCGTGGCTGAAGTTTCAGTACTTTTGGAGCTGTGCAGAATAGATCTCTAATATTTGCTCCTTTTCCAGCCCAGAATTCCAGCTGCCGGCATTCTCCCTCTTCATGTAGACCTTGTAAAATAAGAGAGAATATGCATAAGTATTGTGACGTAGCGTGTAATAACAGCACATAATGCGATAAATATCGATATAAAAGCATGATGCAAAATGGACGTATCAGTGCCTTCTCCCTACAAGGTGCAGGGGCTGGCGTGCTTCTCATTACTCCCACTGGGGAACACCTTAAGTACGTTGTCCAGATGCATTTTCCCTGGGAGAAGGCTACCAACAATACTGCAGAGTATGAAGGGCTCCTTGCCGGGCCCAGGATTGCGACAGAACTGGGGATCAAGAAGCTGATCATCCGTGGAGACTCACAACTTGTGGTGAGACAAGTGAACAAAGATTAACAAAGTCCATTGATGGAGGCATGCGTTGAGGAAGTGAGAAAGATGGAGGAGCGCTTTGACGGATTGCAAACAAAGCATGTACCCCGTGCGGAAAACAACATTGCTGATCATCTGTCAAAGTGCGCTGCGCAAAAACTCCCTGTGGAACCAGGGACCTTTGTTCTCCATCCATCTCAGCCCTCCGTATCCCCGGCAACAATGGCCAGGAAGAGGAGGAAACTGGACTCCAGCAAGCCTCTCCCGGTACAACCTCTCGAGGCTCCCGGTAGAGAGCTTGGCGGGATCAACTCCCCTTCGGTCACTGAGCTACCCCCTCCCACCAGACCACCGGTCCCCATGGTCAAGGAGTGCGCTCCCACGAAGGAGGAGGTTCCACTAGTCCTCATTGCCGAGCCTTAGGTTCCAACTTGGGCGGGACACATAGTCCATTTCCTCCAAACTGTAGAACTTCTCGAGGAGCAAGAAGAAGCTGAAAGAGTAGCCCGAAGGGCCAGTATGTATCAGTTTGTTGACGACACGCTGTACATAAGAAGGCCTAATGGTGTAAAATTGAAGTGCATTTGCCGGGAAGAAGGAAAGGAACTATTGGCAGAGATACGCAAGGGTATGTGCGGCTCACACATTGAATCGAGGGCTCTGGTTGGAAAAGCCTCTGGCAAGGATTTTACTGGCCCACAGCCCTCCAAGATGTAGTTGAGTTGGTCACCAAATGTGAAGCCTGCCAGTTCCATTCCAAGAATACCCATCTGCATGCCCAAGCTCTTCAGACAATCCCTTTGCTATGGTCGTTTCGGTCTGGGGGCTCGACATCTTGGGCCCCTTCCCCCGTGCTACCCGAAGCTTTCAATTCTTGTTCGCTGCAATCGACAAGTTTACAAAGTGCCCAGATGTAGAGCCCGTGAGAAAGGTGACTGCTCTATCAGCTATCAAGTTCTTGAAAGGATTGGTGTGGCGCTTCGGAGTCCCTGCCTGAATCATCACCGACAATGGCACCCAATTCACGAGCCACGCCTTCATGCAGTACGTTCATGCCCTCGGAAGCAAGATCTCATTCGCCTATGTTGCTCATCCAAGGTGGAACAGGCAAGCTGAGAGGCCGAACGCTGAAGTGTTGCGATGAATCAAGACAAGGACATTTGATAAGCTACAGAAGTGTGGCAGACGATGGATCGACGAGCTGCCGGTGGTTCTTTGGTCCCTCAGAACGACACCAAATCGAGTTATCGGGCAGACTCCCTTCTCCCTAGTCTATGGGGCAGAAGCAGTTATCCCCACGTAACTCATTTGCAGGTCACCTCGAGTGCTTGCCTATGATGAAGTACCGTAAGAACAACACTGACGTGACGACACTGTGCTACTCGAGGAGAACTGTCTCTGGGCTACTACGCGTGCTGCACGCTACGAGGAAGCCCTGCGTCGCTATCACAGCCGCAGGGTTCATGCTCGGAGTTTTGAGGAAGGCGGCCTGGTCCTTAGGCACGTTCAGTCCGCCAAGGGTACGAACAAGTTAACGCCGAAGTGTGAAGGCCCTTACCGAGTAGTACGAGTCACCAGACCTGGCGTAGTCCGTATGGAGACCGGAGATGGCATTCAGTTCTAAAACTCATGGAACATTGAGCATCTCCGTAAGTTCTGCCCGTAAGGCGCTATCGGGCCCTGCCCGGCAGCCACCCTTTTGTACAGGCCTTGCCAATGTTGCATGTAACCCCTCGTACAAAGCCAGGCGCAGACCCTGAGCAAAAGAGAAATAAATGAAGCGCTGGGGGCCCCCGACAAATTGCATGCATGCATAAGCATATCATGAGCATAGCATGTTCATGTAGATAAGATCGCATGTGGCATCATTTCATCTGCACTAAACTGCAGGCTCCTACCGTGGACTTGGTCCCGAAGAGGAGAAGAAAAGACAAGCCTACATTGCGATCACCAGCAAGCCAAACAGATAAGTCCTCTCTCTTATCCATACGTGTTCTGTAATTAGGGACTTGTGCATACGAAAACCTCGCCACCTTTGAAACTTAGGTGCTCCCATCCCTTGACTCGAACGTTGCATCAGTCAGGATGGTTTTAGTGGCCTTTGGCAAGAATGTTTGGCGGGGGGCTGGCCCCTCTTTACGATTTGTGCATGGCAGGCCTAGCTCCGCGGTAGCAAACTGAGGGTACCGGCACGATAGCCTGCCGGGGAAAACTTGTTTACTTAAATGTATAGAGGCATTCCACCTCTGCATGGACATTCTACATGCACAAGTACCCAACAAGGTTTATCTTTTTCATTAAATATGTTGATCAACAAGTACAAATCTTACAGGACACAAACATGGATAAAAGAGATTACAGAATTTGAACTAAAGTTTGGCAAGTGCCTACATGTTTTAGATTGAAAAAAGATAGATGCCCGTGATGCCTTTGTTCTGTCCCTCCCCTCCTTGGAGCTGCAGGGGGAGACGAAGAAGACGGAGGTAAGACCTGGCTGGGATTCGGTGCCTCCCCAGGATCAGGATGGCGACATTCCCGAGTTAGGAGGAAGAAACCGGAGGGCAGGTGCGGGTGGAAACACCAACGGGAGCCCAGCCGGTGATGATGGTGCTCCCAACAAGCATGCCTCGTCGGAGCGGTTGTCCTCGCTCTTGACGCGTCGTGGGTTGCCGCCACCTTCCCCATCGTGGTTGCTCAAGAGCGCGCGCCCGCGGCCTCTTAATCTCCACCCTGGCGACCAGAGAAGGCACCGGGTGCTCTGGATGACTCCACAGAGAGCATGGTCGTCTCAAGCGACCCGAAGCTAGAAGGATGCCGCCCCCTGAAGAAGCATGCATGGTCACAAAGAACCCGCCCATATGTAAGACGGGCAGTACTCCGAAGGAACGGATCTGCCGTTACCAATGGCGAGCCACTCCCGCGGTCCCCCTCCGACATCACAGGAGAAGGGGGATAAGCCACGATTGAGTACCACACTTTGCGTCCATTATGGGCTCCGGCGTGGTGTCGCTCACGTAGCCCCTCACTAAAGTTGAAGCGCCGGGCGGCCCGGCGATGAGCGCACCAAAATCGCTACCGCCGGTGCCATCGCCGCGCCGCCCGCACACCCCCTGAGGCATGTGCAAAGACCGGAGAGGGGTCCCATCCCAGCAAAGGCGTGACCACGCCCTTTCACTTCTCATGCGCCCGCGCGAGCGTTCAACGCCATCAACCCCAAGATGGAGCCCGGGGCTTGGCCCCTGTCTCTCCCCTTCAGCATAACCAGGAGAAGACGGGGAGTGGGGGAAGAGAGATGTCTGGATGAACACTCCCACTTCTCCCCCACCCCCTCTTTTACAGTCCGATCGAGGCTGAGAACCGGTCCCTCGATGGGCAACCGTCGTCCTCCTTCGCCAATCCAAGAAGGTCGGGTCCCTGCCTTGACACTCTCCCGCACCACGTTCCTCCGTTACATACCCCACTCAATGCATGCAGCATACGTGGGCAAGGATAAGAGCGTGGTGGGAAGAGTGAATTGGCAGTTACTCACCCGTGCGTTAAAGTCATTCACGGGCCATTACAAGGGTGGCCCCACTGCAATTGGCGTTACACGATGCACGAGAGAACCGGAAATTGACCTGGTCTCAGGTTAGTGAAGAAGCAAAGAAAATCTCAGGAGACAAGCACCTACTACCCTCCTGTCTATGCACTGGTTAGGGCCTACCCCGACGACGCCCGCTAGCGTGTTCCGGCCAGGCCCGAGGGCTCCTGTCGGTGCAACAAACCCTGGGACCATTGCCCAGATTGTGCACAGGCCTAAGAGCAAGATTGCAACATCCAAGACCAGACCAAGCAAAATAGATCAGCTCTTTGATAGAATCAGAGTGCGGATCCAAGAGACCAAGTCAAGCCAAAGGAAGCAAGATATCACTAAGTGGAAACCTCCCTTGCCGGGCTGGTGAGCCTGGCGAGGTCAAGGTTAACCCAAAGACAAACCTCAAGACTATCCCGGCAGGCCTGCCGGACGCTACGAAGGCAAACTACCCCGCCAAGGCTTCACCGCTCCACCTCACAGCTACGCAAGTCATCGAGGTGCGGTGTCAAGCCCCCAAGTGACTAAGTGGCTGTTTCTTGCCACATGGCAGCCACTTCCTATGGAAATCACCTCCAAATGACACCCATCCAGAGACGTGTCAAGCAGGCAGGTGAGAAGCTGGCCGAACTACCCGGCAAGGCTTGCCGGGCATGCCATGATGTGACACTAAGCGGCACATTTAATGCGCTCTGTCCTGTCTGCAGAGTTAGGTATGATAGCACTATTTGGTATCTATTCAGTGCACAATGACTAATTTGCTACTATGGTGACCCCTTGATCTATAAAAGGAGACCCATGGCAACCATAGAAAGGATTCAGACCCTTGTACACTCATATGCGCATAGCCGTTCTCGCCCCGAGACAACCCTGCCGAGCTAGAGCACTGCATTTCCACCACAATCCACCATCAATCCACCAAAGCATGAGTAGGGATTTACGCCTCGCAGCGGCCCAAACCTGGGTAAATCGCCCGTGTGATCTCTGTCGTGTTGTGCTACGATTCTCCGCTCGTTGAGCAACGTGCTCATCCCCCCTGCCGAACCACAAGGGGCTGATGGCCCCATAGGTGGTTGTGGTTTCCCACGACACCGCCGGACACTCCTGCCTACTATGCATGAGACTTGTCGAGCTTTTGGTGTGACCTTCGTTTGCTGAAGGTTGTAATCTGCGAAGTGCACACACCATCAGAAGACTACATGGTTTACAAGCTCATTGCCTTGTTCGACATGGGATTAGTCTATCTGGAATCCGGTTGCCATACATGGTTATGGCTCATCATCAATCCTGTTGAGCCTCCATTTCTGACTGATGCTATAGTGCACGATGGCATCGTTTATGTGGTCGACGCACAGACTGCCTATACTGGTGGAATCTACCGTCGTGTAATTCTACTATCTCATCTCATCTTTACCTTACGAATACGACTGCCTGTTGATTGTTCGAATTTTAGAATAGATAGTATGTCTATAACCACATCATTGCTATATGTTCCTCTCGTTTCCTAGATTTTTATGACCACACATGTTATGGTTAGAGTTGATATGAGAACTATTGGCATCTAATGATGGTTAGAATAGATATTATGAGTATAACCTCATGATTGCTAAATGTTACTCTCATTTCCAAGATTTTTATAACCACGCATGTTATTGTTAGAGTTGATATCAGAACAATAGTAACTGCTATGGTAGAATATGAGTAGGCCCTGTCATAGCTATTTTCCTCTCATTTTTACATGATGTTTAAACCATGACATATTGCTAGAATATGAAAGCCATTGACTTATTTTTTTTAACTTGGGGTATAATTATGACCACGACATTGCAATTCTCTGTCTATGATATGTGTCACTATTATAATAATCTTAATTCCACACATACTCTGAACATGATTGTATATTTTTGACCTTTTGGTCTCCAATTTGATTTGTTGCAGCAGACGCAATGCGCTGGCCTTCATGATTCTAGGACCTGGAAATATACAAGTCAATGGGTGTTGGTTTATCGCTCGATCAGCTGACGCTGGTCATTTGATGCTCATTCGCACGTACAAAATTGACCAAACCATTTCTTCAAACCACATGTAGTACAATGCCTGGGGCTTTTGTGACTGTGATGGCTATGGTTGCTTCGTGTTCGAGAAAGATCCCAGCTCTGTTGGGCCAGGGTATTCAACTAGAGGTGGGTTTACAGCCTCGGCAACCACTCCATGTTCCTCGGGCTCAATTATCCGATCATCCAACCAATCATTGATCATATCACAGGCGATGATTACCATGCTATGCAACTTCCATTCGCCAGGGGGAACTGTGGTTACACATCGTACCATGGGTTTCATGAATCACCATATCCAGAGATTCGTTGACACAGCTTGTTGCCAGATAATCTTTAGTGTGTGAAAGGCATCAAGCTTCCATGCGATGAATGGCTTTTGCAAACCCGACATGCGGCGATGTGGTTCATGCCAATAGCAAATATGCACAACTTGATTCGTAGTGACATCTAGACTGAGCCATGTATCCTGCTGTTGTAGCATGACCCTCTTTTGTTGGATATTATGTATTGTAGTTAGTTTGAAGGATAGATACCTTTCTAGGATCAACTGCACAATCATAGAAGACTATATGATGGTTCAGTATGTGGACTTGCCTAAAGGCTCCGATACGCGACCCTTCCTGAAAAGATGATGAATTGTAGTTGCAAAGTTGACTGAGAACATAGTTTGTTAGTTTCTAATAGAGTTTTTGCTTCATACTTCAGTAGTGTGATGAATTGTCACTTGTTCATGAGACGTCTATGATAAAATTTCTATGATAAGAGTCTTATGTTGAAATTTGTTGTTGTTATAATAATGAACATGATGCTTCTATGTCCGTATTTTGTTTTTATCGACACCTCTCTCTCTAAGCATGTGGACAAGTTTTTCGATTTCGATTTTTGCTTGAGGACAAGCGAGGTCTAAGCTTGGGGGAGTTGATACGTCCATTTTGCATCATGTTTTCCTACTGTTATTTATGATGTTTTTATCCATAATAATGCTTTTTGGAGTAATTCTAATGCCTTTTCTCTCAAAATATGCAAGGTATACACAAAGAGGGAGAATTTCGGCAGCTGGAAATCTGGACCTGGAAAAGCTACGTCAGGCCACAAGCTGAAACTTCACGGAGATTTTTTATCAAATATATGATGAATATTGGAGCAAATAACTACCAGAGAGGGCCCACCAGGTGGGCACAACCCACCTGGGCGCGCCAGGGAGCCCAGGCGCGCCCTGGTGGGTTGTGCTGACCCAGGCCCACCTCCGGTGCCCATCTTCTGGTATATAGGTCATTTTGACCTAGAAAAAACAAGGAGAGGACTTTCGGGATGGAGCGCCGCCGTCTCGAGGCGGAAATTGGGCGGGAGCACTTTTGCCCTCCGGCGGAGCGATTCCGCCGGGGGAACTTCCCTCCCGGAGGGGGAAATCATCGTAAACATCATCACCAACAACTCTCCCATCTTGGGGAGGGAAATCTCCATCAACATCTTCAATAGCACCATCTCATCTCAAACCCTAGTTCATCTCTTGTGTTCAATCTTGTTACCGGAACTATAGATTGGTGCTTGTGGGTGACTAGTAGTGTTGATTACATCTTGTAGTTGACTATATGGTTTATTTGGTGGAAGATTATATGTTCAGATCCAATATGCTATTTAATACCCCTTTAATCTTGAGCATGATTATCATTTGTGAGTAGTTACATTTGTTCTTGAGGTCAGGGGAGAAATCATGTTGCAAGTAATCATGTGAACTTGATATGTGTTCGATATTTTGATAGTATGTATGTTGTGATTCCCTTAGTTGTGTAATGTGAACGTCGACTACATGTCACTTCACCATATTTGGGCTTAAGGGAATGCATTTTGGAGTAGCAATTAGATGATGGTTTGCGAGAGTGACAGAAGCGTAAAACCCCAGTTTATGCGCTATTCCGTAAGGGACCGATTGGATTCAAAAGTTTAATGCTATGGTTAGAATTTATTCTTAATACTTTTCTCGTAGTTGCGGATGCTTGCGGGAGGGTTAATCATAAGTAGGAGGTTTGTTCAAGTAAGAACAGCACCTAAGCACCGGTCCACCCACATATCAAAGTACCGAACATGAATTAAACCAACATGATGAAAGTGACTAGATGAAAATCCCGTGTACCCTCAAGAACGCTTTGCTTATCAAAAGTGACTGTTTTGGCCTGTCCTTTGCCTCAAAAGGATTGGGCTATCTTGCTGCACTTTTGTTACTACTATCATTACTTGCCCGTTACAAATTATCTTGCTATCAAACTACTCAGTTACTTACAATTTCAGCACTTGCAAACATTACCTTACTGAAAACTACTTGTCACTTCCTTCTGCTCCTCGTTGGGTTCGACACTCTTACTTATCGAAAAGAGCTACATCCTCAACTTTGGGAAAAGGTAGCTTGGTATTGTTTATCTCATTTCCTACTCACCTTTGCTCGAGTCTTGTGATGGATATGCAAAGCACATCTACTTCGGTCTACAACAACGACGACGAGTTCAATGCTATGAAAAACTTCATCGATGCCAAGATGGATGCTCAAATGGAGGAGATCAAATCCCTCATAAAGTCCTACAAGAGATCTTCCTCATCTTCGAGAAGACGCTCAAGTGCACATCCTTCTGAGCATCTCTGGTACGATCACATCAGCATCGACACCACCACCGACGAGAACGTGAAGGTCAAGAGCTCAACACCAACAACCACTCATTGAATTCACCATCTGCATTGGCATCTTTGCCAAGCGACTTCAAGGCATGTTCACCTTTGGACATTCGTCATCTTCGCTACAAGCACCTCAAGACTACACTCAAGAGAAGCTCCCCAAGCTCAAGTCTGTGACTTCCACGAGCTACTACGACCTCGACACCAACCATGAGCTTCCTTTCTATGGGACTCAAGACACCGAGGAGTATCTCGAGTGGGAGCGCAAGATGGATGACTACCTCAAGCTACATCAAGTCCCTTCCAAAGACCAAGTGAAGTGCGCCACAAGTAACTTCCATGACTACACGTCGACCTGGTGGCTTCATACACCTTCGAAGACCTTCGACATGAGTTGGCCCAAGACGAAGAAAGCTATGCGACGAGAGTTTGTGCCTTCCACCTACACGGAAAATCTTCAACGCCAATTGGAGAAAACCATACAAGGATCCAAGTCCCTCGACGAGTACTTCAAGGGGATGAAGAAAGCCTTGCGACGAGTCAGCGTGGAGGACCATATTTGGATGAAGTTCCACTTCATGATGGGATTGAACAACGACATCTCCAAGACTATCTTCCACGATAACTACAAGTCCCTCGACGACCTCTACATTGGTGCTCTCAAGGCGGGACATGAACACATGAAGGCCAAGACTTCTTCACCCCAAGCTCACTTTGCGATGACCAAGCTCCATGAGAACGAGCATGAGGATAGTACCACCAAGATGTCCAAGCCCGACGAGATCCAAGATGATGCTCCCAAGTTCGACTTCACCGCCATCCCTCTTTATGGCATTGATGATGCCGAGTCTACCTCGACTCTTTTTCAAGATGGTGTGGCGACGACTACGACTATGGAGTCTCTCAAGGAACATGCTTTGGAGGCGAGCGGCAAAGTGGCGAGCAAGGATGATGCTTCCATCTTTGGAGGCGAGAGTGATGATGTGCCATCTTCAGCCTTCATCCACGCCGACGGTGATGAGATGATCGAGCATGGGATTTTCCCTTTGGTCATGGAGGAGAGAGATGATGTGCCATCTTCGGCCTTCATCCATGGCAACAGTGACGAGATGGTTGAGCATTTCACCTCGACCACGGCGGCGTTTTGTGATGACTTGAGTGACTTGTGCCACCATATTGAGAGTGAGAGTGAGTTCACCACTAGCCGCATATATGATGAGTTGCTCCAATTCCCATGTGAGGAGAGCCACAACCCCCACCACTTAAGTGAGATGAGTGACTCCACCATATGTGACTTTGAGTGCACCTACTTTGAGGGACTGAGTGAGACACCACATAGAGATAGTGTGATAGTTGATAGGTCACGTGAGGACATTTTGAGCTCTAACGACTTAACCTCTACCTCTATTGTGTCTTTTCATTTGGTGCTAGGTCCCATTTATGATGACGCGCCGATACTCGATGATTTCGTCCTTCCTTTGGACAAGACATTAGCCATGGTGGAATATGATGCACCCCCACATGGTTCCATCAAGTTGATGATGGTGACCAGCATTTGGTCTTTCCCACCTCACCTACACCACTTGAGTGGAATGACAAAGGTAACATAGGTGACGGTGATGCTCTTGTCCCACTAGTGGACTATCTTGACATTGATTGCTTGCATGATGTTGATCCACCTATGCCATGCTTCGTGGTAGTGCGACTTTCCCATGCGTTGATTTACCCATTTATGACGAGTTTGATGATTGCCATGTGGAGTCTATTAGTTGTGTTGCCATGTTGCATAGGATTTCTTGTGATAATTCTCTCGGTCAATGTTTGACAATCCGCTTGACTTGTCATATGCTATGCATGAGATCAACCATATGTCATCTCATCGTAGTGACTATGCATATGCTATTAAAATAAACCCCATTTGCACTTATGGTATAGATGACAAGCCCACGGATATTGGCATTTATTTTTCTTGTGATAATATTGATATGCTCCCTTTGCATCATTTATCTCATATGCCATGCCATGAGAACCTACATTCGGATATTCATTATTTTGGATGTTATCCATTTTCTCCATATGATGCTTTCGATATTGCTCATGAGGAGACCCCCATAGTTTCCTCATACATGTTAGGAGATTTTGATCCATCCCATCCATTTTGATTCTAATACTTGTGGGCAAAATATGCTCCCCTAAATGATAATACTATTGTTGTGCCATATACTTGCATGCTTAATTTGTGTCCCCATCGTGTTATACACAACAACTATTCTTTCATGATGGATGACATGTTCATATACCATGCTTCAAATTTCTTTGAGCGATGCTTATCTTGTGCTAACTCTCACGTGCACATACACATCATGATGGATGATGTGTACATTTACCACACACACAATTTATTTCGTTTGTGTATTTGTTGTGTAGGTACCCACGCATACTTGTCAACCTCACAATCCCACGAGTTGACAAAATGAGCTCTAGAGAGCAACGATGACTTGGGATCCCGTGGATTCGTTTTCCCACTGCTCCCGTCGCGCAAAGACTTCACGCATTTCTTCTACATGTCCCTCACATTGTTATGGGTTATTGTCAATTACATATTCTATGCCCATCTTGCCATGTTCATTTTGCATGATATTCTCATTCCTATATCTTTACCATGCATTTGTGACCCTTGCTTTGCATTACACATGATGATTGACTCTAGCACTTGTATGTGTATTTGCAAGCTGGTGGAGATATTGTTTGTTCTTGACATGTTTCCTTTGTGACCCATATTCCTATGGTGATACTTTGATCTTACTTTGTGTTCATGCTTGTGATATGTCATGTGCATTTCCTATATCCACTATTTGCTCACATGACATGATTGCCATGATTTCCTCTAGTGTGTTGCATCTTTGCTCCATTAGTTTGCACGACTTGATTACTATGATTGCTTGCCTTGTTGCATCACCGATGACGCATACTTGCTTGTTTCATGCGGTTGATGACAACCATCTACATGCTTTGCACATGATTGCTATTGCTTCTTGTCATATATCTCCATATGTTGCCTCTCTTATGCTAGATGATTTTCCATGTATTGAGTACAACAATGATTTTAGTCTTTCTAATGAGATTGCCCCATAGCATTCTCGCATATATTTGGATATTTTGACATAATTCTTGTGAAGCATGCTTGTCTTCCCTCTTTGCACCATACGCCTAGTGACATGAATATGCACATTCTCGCATCAGATTATTCATGCACTTTTACTACTAATGGTTATGTGCAAGAGAAGAGAACCATCATGATGGATGATGTGTTTATCTACCATGCGCATACGTTCTTTCTTTTGTTGTGTGCATGTCTAGGATACTTGGACTTCGTGCCGACTTCCACTTCACGTGAATTGACCATTCGAGCTCTTGAGAGCGAGCCTCATACATTCTACCATGACTCGCTTCTACACCGCATTTGCTTGCACTTCGGCATTGTGAACAATGCACAAGGACACACCTTCAAGGTGACATCTTTCTTGAGCTTGGATATCGTGGATCATACTTCATGTGTTGCTTGCACCATTCACACACATGTTCGAGATATTGCCTTCAGTCATGATTGCCACATTGCCATGCCTCATGACATATATACCTTGTGTACTGCATCCAACTTGTTGAGTTCTTGCTCCTATCATATGCTTGGTTGCAACAATGTCATTTCTTCACATATGCCATGCCTCATTGATTCCTACATGCTTACCTTGATTGCCTCACACATGATGACCAATTGCACTTTCTATTGTGTTGAGTGCCACACGATTTTCACTACACCCCAGGCACGTTATGCTTGGATTGTCTTGCACTTGACCCATGTGCTTAGACACTTCATTTCCTTTAGTGTTGTGAATGATTCTTATGCCTACCATAGACCTTTCATTGAGCAATTTGTGAATGCTTGCTATGACCTTGAGGTATATGCTTGTCCACTTGACACACATATTTGCATCTCTACCTCACAATTACATGCTTGTTTCCAAGATGTTCTTGATTATGCTCAATTTATGTGCTTACATGCCATGTCACAATCCCTTGTCCCGCCATATGCTATGCTTGATGATGACACTTGCTGGGTGAATCACCTCTTGAATGCTTGTTTTTGCACTAATGCTAACCACATTTGTTTTTCCAAGTGTTTATTGTCCTTACTCCTTTTGAAGGAACCACAAGATGGTGCGACATTGGAGAGTGCACATTACGAGCTTGAAGATGATGAGTACTTGGTGATCGTCCATTTCTACACGACGAAGCCATCTCTTTCCCAGGGTGATTTGGTTTTTGATCCAAGCTCGGATCTTTCCCAAGTCGGTGGGTGGGTGGGGGGAGATGATGGGGAGCATCCTACAGACATCGCCATGTCAAGAGTCCGTTTGGCAAGTGACACGTGCGACATCTACTTCACATACATAAAGGTGAATCATCTCCTTTACACGTGCTCACTTGACCCCTTCGAGGATGGTATACTACTTGACATTCCTCTCATGTGCATGCATAGGTATTTCCGGGAGCTTCATGCATGACGAGGAGGAGTGCAAGCACCAAGGAACACCTACACCATCTGCGAGGGAAGCATGGAAGCGAAGACGGAGCTGCGGAGTCTACAGCGGTCGGACGACCGGAAGCCACTGGATCCGACACTCTACAGCACCCGGACGACCGAGCGCCCCCGAACGTCCGACGCGTCCACACCCAACCGACCAGAAGGAAGGATGCTGGCAACTCATCAGCGCCTGGATGACCGCAAACCTCCGGACGTCCGACAAGTCCGAGTCACCGGACGACCGACGTCCCTCGGACGTCCGATGCTTGCCAGTGCACAGCCGGGCCTTTGGCCTTTTATCCCTCCCCCACTTACCCCTTCATGGATTAGACTATAAATAGAACTCCGCCTTCTCCTTTTTAGGGTTAGCAAATATGATAGCTCATTTGTATGTGAGCTTTGATCCTACCTCCTCCTCTTGACAGAGAGAGAGAGAGAGAGAGAGACCATTCCTTTGGAGGCCAAGACCTCCATCTAGGAGAAGATCCCGAGGGATTCAAGACCTCTTCACGGAGAAGAACCTTCTAGGATTCAAGGCCCCATCTCCTTTACATTTGGTATGAACTTCACCTTGTATCTTTCCCTTTGTTGTTCATGCATCCTTGTGGATCTTGTGTTTGATTGTCTAGTGGATGTGTGGTTGGACTTGTTCTTGAGTGTTCCTCTCGTGATTTCCCTCGTGTTTCCCCTCGTGTTCTTCGTGTTTTTCATGGTATCCCCTCCAAATCATGAAAGATCGGCCCCTAGGGTTCCACCCTACATCATGATGTTGTCGCCATAATTCCGCACAGCCGACGTCGCGGAAGCTGCTGTTGCTGTTCCTATGCATGGCCGCCGGCATTCTTCCGCACAGCCAAGAACGGAACCGACTGCCGATGATCCTCTATGCAATAGTGATGCAAATGGCGCTGCTCCGCCTTCCACAACCGTTGTAGCGCGGTGAGCGAACGCCCTAGGGAAGGGTGGTGGCAGAGGCCGCACCATGTGGTGTGTGGATGCACACCACATGTTCTACGAGTTCCTCCGATTGACCTCTCTCTCTTTGGCGCTCTGTGTTCTAGTTTCCATGCTCCTGTGCTTCATACCTTTCTTCTGATGATCCCTACCAACTTGTCGCTGAACTTTCAGAAGCATGAATGTGATTCAGTGCACAACTTTTCTGTTTGGAAAAGGCATGTGATGAGGACATCAATACCATTGTTACACCCACAGCCACTACTGCTATACATACTGGACCAATCACTAGAGCTCGCGCACGCCAATTGAATTACCAGGTACTTCCGTTTCTTGGTAACAATTCTAATGTTCATGAGAATATGATGCCGCCTAAATTGGATACATTTGTGTTGATTACTAATGAAGGGGCTAGCATGGACAAGAGGGATGAACACTAGAGCAGAAACAAGTATGGAGATGAAGGCGCGCGCGAAGGGAACCAGAACGGCGTTTCTAGTGTAGATTTCAGTACTTTGAAGCCTCCTTGATGACATACAAGGACATGGACGAAATATACAAGATGTCCTTTCACAAATTTCGTCCATATCTTATAATAGGTGCTGCACCACCTTATTTTTGGGCCAGGCCCATGTAATTTCAAAATACTTGAGTATAAGCTGTTTTTAGAGTTCGTATATGTGGGGGAAACAAGAGTTAGGGTTGGTTTCGGACGCCTCCTCCAAGGGTCACGAAATTCCCCCTCTCCCTCCATATATACAACCCTTAGGGCGTCGTTTAGACTTTGGGTTTTGTTTAGATTAAAAGTTCGCCATAGCTGCAACTTCATTTACTTCATTTGTGTTCAACGACCAGAACAAGACTTCACAGAACCCCACTTTCATGAATAAAGCTTTCCTCTTATATTCGCAATATCCAGATTGCAATCTTAGTTTCTTGCTTGTTCTTCATTTGCTCACAAGAAATAGACCCTCGTGGCCAGGTTGATCGTGTCTGTGGTGGTCAATAATGTAACGCCCTGAGACCGCTGCTCCAGACGCCTTTTTCGTTGTCGCCGTGTGTTTTATTTTGTTTGTTGCTTTTCATCATGGCATCATCCTCATTGCATCCGCATGTTTTCTTAAACTCGTGGTCCGTTCGTAGTTCCCGCTTCTCCCTGTTGCCTTTGTTGTCCCTTCGAGACAAACCGTTCTTTTGTTGTCCGACCGTTTGACCCTCTCTGCATAGTGCACAAAACCCCTTCTTGCGCGCGATCGAAACCTGTCCCGAACCCGACCCGGGCTGGCATGACCATTGGGTTCGGATCATCCCCTAACATCTACAAAACATCTCCGTTGTCTTATTTGGACTCCCTACCTATTATTTTCTCGATCGTCCGATTTTAATCGGAGGGTCCTTTTAGCCCCTAGTCTAGCCACCCTTCCAATTTAAACGCTCAAACCCTAACCTATCCTGTCCAATCCAGCAATCCTCGCCGCCGCCACTCCACCAAATCCTCTTCCTCGGGATCCAAGCCCACAGCCACCCTCTCTCCTTCCCTCGTTTTCCCCACCGGACCAATCCATCTCCCACCTCGACTCCGAGCACCCCTGCAGCCTCCCGCGTCTGATCCAGGGAGAACAGCACCCTCCCGAGCTCCTCCATGCCGTGCCCCTTCTCCAAGTCCTGCGCCTCTCCTCTAGCTCCCTGTCGTCGTCCCCGGCGAGCAGTTCTGCTAGCAGCCACCAGCAGGACAGCCACGCTCGCGCCTCTCCTTCCTTTCCCTTTCTTCTCCTGTTGCCTTTCCCTCTCATGCTCTCTCTCTCTCCCAGGTACGCCCGTGCAAGAGCCGCAAGGAGGAAGCCGCCATCGCCAAGCTCTTGCCGTGCGTGCCTGGATCCGCCATCCCCGGCTCCTCCGCGCTCGATTCCCGTCGCTGCGCCAAGTCCCTCGCCCCGCCTCTGCATCTCTGCTCCTTCCTCGACGCCGAGCTCGCCAAGCTCCGCCGCCTCGACCTCCTTCTCGCCGGAGTCCCGCACAAACCGCCACTGCGAGTCGTCCTCAACGCCTTGCCCGCCTCCGGTCGCTCAGCCGGCGAGCCCAGTCGCCGGTGAAGCCCCGCAGGTCGCCGTGTGCCCCTGCTCCTCCTTCGCTTTTCCCCTCTACCTCCCTGACCCCTTTCTCGCGCCCGTGTCCTGCAGGAGCGCGTCGCAGCCGCCGCCCGAATCCACCGCCTCCTGCCGCCCTTCACCTCCTGCCGTCGCCCGAATCCAGCGCCCCTTCGCCAGTCCCTCCCCGGCGCCGTCTTCTGCGTCGCCGTGTTCTGCTGATGCTTCTGTTGGAAACGAGCAGAGAACGAGCGCACGCTGCCGCCCCCGCATTGACCCATCGCCGAGCCCAGACTTGCGACTTGCTTCCTCGCGGGCCACCAGTCACAGCCGGCCCCGCTCCCTTGCTGCGGCCTGCCTGGCGTCCTCCTCTCCAGCCGGGCCTTGGCCCAGGGTGAGCAGCCCCCAGCCTCTCCAGTGCACTATCGGGCTAGCCAGTTTCGGCCCGTGTAGTTTTTTCCCAGAGCTGCGATTTTGTCCATTATCCAGAGTATTCCAGTTTTGCAGAAAAACCCCTCATACATCATGCATATAATAACTTCACAACCGTGCATCGGATTAAAATAATTTATATACGAAAAATGCTTAGAATTTTATCTAGTTTCACATTATGCCACTCTCATCCATGTTTAAAATGTTTAAAATGCTGTTTGTTTAATTTTGCATAAATGCCATGTTAAAATGATTTATATCATAACTAATTAACCGTAACTCGGAATTTAATAAACTTTATATGTAAATGGGGTAGAAAAATGCCTAGTTTAACATGGTGCACTTCATTTTGCTGTTTAACAACATTAAAATTGCGTTTATGGCAGAGCAGTACCAAATCTAAAATATGCACATGGGGATTTTCCGGAATTGTTGCTTGTTGTTCCGGCCTCATTTAAACTTGCCTAGATCATGCTTCTCCTCTTGCCATCTTAATCAACATTTAATATTGTTGGGTACATAACCGAGAGAGAACTAAATAACTTGGATGTGGTGTTTCGTTAATATGCAACTCGTTGCATATTGAGCTCCACTTAATTTGTAGTGTTGTTTGTTGCACTTTGCCATGCCATGCTCATTAAACCGGACATGCATCATACTTGATTGTGCATCATGCCATGTTTATGTGATGGTTGTTTACGATGTTGTTTGTTTCTTTCCGGGTTGCTTCTCTCGTTAGCTTCGGTTTCGTTCCGGAGTTGTGAGGATTCGTTCGACTACATCCGTTTGTCTTCTTCAACGACTCGTTCTTCTTCCTTGCGGTATCTCAGGCAAGATGACCATACCCTCGAAATCACTTCTATCTTTGCTTGCTAGCTGTTTGCTCTATTGCTATGTCGTGCTACCTACCACTTGCTTATCAAGCCTCCCAAATTGCCATGAACCTCTAACCTTTGTCACCCTTCCTAGCAAACCGTTGTTTGGCTATGTTACCGCTTTTGCTCAGCCCCTCTTATAGCGTTGCTAGTTGCAGGTGAAGATGAAGTTTGTTCCATGTTGGAACATGGATATTTTGGGAATATCACAATATCTCTTATATTTTAATGCATCTATATACTTGGTAAAGGGTGGAAGGCTCGGCCTTATGCCTGGTGTTTTGTTCCACTCTTGCCGCCCTAGTTTTCGTCATACCGGTGTTATGTTCCTTGATTTTGCGTCCCTTACACGGTTGGGTGATTTATGGGACCCCCTTGACAGTTCGCTTTGAATAAAACTCCTCCAGCAAGGCCCAACCTTGGTTTTACATGTGCCTCACCTAGCCTTTTTCCCTTGGGAGTCGCGCTCCCGAGGGTCATCTTATTTTACCCCCCCGGGCCAGTGCTCCTCGAAGTGTTGGTCCAAACTAGAGCCACTTGCAGCGCCACCTCGGGGAAACTTGAGGGCTGGTTTTAGTTGTATGTAGTGTTCATCCGGTGTGTCCTGAGAACGAGGTACGTGCGACTCCTATCGGGATTGTCGACACATCGGGCGGCTTTGCTGGTCTTGTTTTACCATTGTCGAAATGTCTTGTAAACCGGGATTCCGAACTGATCGGGTCTTCCCGGGAGAAGGTTTATTCTTCGTTGATCGTGAGAGCTTATAATGGGCTAAGTTGGGACACCCCTGCAGGGTATTATCTTTCGAAAGCCGTGCCCGCGGTTATGTGGCAGATGGGAATTTGTTACTATCCGGTTATAGAGAACTTGACACTTGACTTAATTAAAATACATCAACCGTCTGTGTAGCCGTGATGGTCCCGTTTCGGCGGAGTGCGGGAAGTGAACAGGGCTTTTGGGTTATGTTTGGCGTAAGTAGGAGTTCAGGATCACTTCTTGATCATTACTAGTTGACAACCGTTCCGTTGCTTCTCTTCTCGCTCTTATTCGTGTATGTTAGCCACCATACATGCTTAGTGCTTGATGCAGCTCCACCTCATTACCCCTTTCCTACCCATAAGCTTAAATAGTCTTGATCTCGCGGGTGTGAGATTGCTGAGTCCTCGTGACTCACAGATACTTCAAAAACAGTTGCAGGTGCCGAGGATACTAGTGCAGGCGATGCTACCGAACTCAAGTGGGAGTTCGACGAGGACCTTGGTCGTTACTATGTTTCTTTTCTTGTTGATCAGTAGTGGAGCCCAGTTGGGACGATCGGGGATCTAGCAGTTGGGTTGTCTTCTTTTCTTTTGGCTTTGACCGTAGTCGGTCTATGTGTGTATCTTGAATGATGTATGAATTTATTATGTATTGTGTGAAGTGGCGATTGTAAGCCAACTCTTTATCCCATTCTTGTTCATTACATGGGATTGTGTGAAGATGACCCTTCTTGCGACAAAACCACAATGTGGTTATGCCTATAAGTCGTGCCTCGACACGTGGAAGATATAGCCGCATCGTGGGTGTTACAAGTTGGTAATCAGAGCCATCCCCGACTTAGGAGCCCCCTACTTGATCGAATCGCTGGCGTTGTTGAGTCTACAAGAACAAATGTTTTGAGTCTTGGGATTATATATCAGAGAGTAGGATTCTTTTTACTCCTCAGTCCCTTCGTCGCTCTGGTGAGGCCTCCTGACGTAGAAGTTTTGACTTTTCTCTCCTCAAATTTCGCTAAAAAAAATTAGGATCACGCGGGTATCTTGGAATCGTTCCGATGGTTTTGTGACGAGAACATTGTTCTTGGTGCCTCCTGACATTTAGGGGTTGTGGCAGTGTCCCGGGGAGTTGAGCTACGAGGTGTTGTCATCACAATTTTATCGTTGCAGTTCTGGAATACCTGAGTTTCGCCGACATCGAAATCTCTTTTATGCAGTTGTTGGTGAGATCACCTCGACGCCACCCAGTACTGGGGCGGGAGTTCGGGAGTATTGCCATAACTCGTATAACGGATGCTTTTCGAAGGTTGAGGTAAACGATTTCCGAAGATTTCTTGGTTATGTGTTGACGGATGGATACAGTTGGATCTAGGGATTGCTAGTTTGGGTGATATATTTTGTGCCCCCTGTATCCCCAACACCAGATTGCATAACCAGAAAGTTTCGGGAGTTTACAAGTGGGAATTCAAGTAGCTCCTAGGATATCTTTCCGACAGATGCATGTTATGAGATTGGGGTTCGACGTCTAGTGGTCCGTCTTTCCACGGTTGGTTTTACAGTTGTCTCGTAGTGTCTTAAAGAGTCCTTGGCTATGACGACTCGGGGACGCTTCGTATGTCATGTGCACTGCCTTGTACATGATGGTGCTGTAGGATCGAGCCCGTGTGGGCCCCACCATGAAAACTTCGGACAAAATCTCTATCATATGTTTGTTCCGGCTTATTTCCTAAGCCAATCCTTTGTTTTGTTTTAAGTTGTGGTATTCGAGTTGCTTCAATGTCAAGTGTTGATTCCATACCTTATTCTAAGTGGTGTTCTCATATTCCTATGGGGATACTAATCCTTCTTGACCATCGAGTTTGTCATCCCAATTCTTTCCAACCGACGTGCTCTTTTTCAAGTGGATCCGATCATTTTAACATTCGCGAGATCAATTCTCAGTTCTTTGCAACGGTGTTTGCTTCATCCGTCCCAAGTTGTCTTTGTTTTTCCCGCCCTCCCACCCTTTTTCTTGAAACACTCAGATTTCTTAATCAAGTATCCATCTTATGGATGTGAAGTCTCTTCATTCTTTTCATCCATGTTCTTAACCGGTGATTTCTCATGAAGATGCTCAACATTTTCAAGTTCATCATCCTTCGTTGTTGTTTCTTCTCCGGTGGATCCAATTCAAGCTTACAGTGTTGATCATATTCCTTTCCTCGTTTCAAATGTTTTCGCATGCCAGTGCACCTCTTAATCGTCCATTTCTCGCCATTCATTCATATCCGGAGCGCTGAAGATATCTCAGAAAATTCAAGCTTCCATTCTTAATCAGTTTAAACTATTTTGAGGTTGTTATCTCATTCAAGCCATTTAATTCAACCGGTGCTGTCTCCTTTTCAAGTAATCATTTCAACGGTGTTTCTTTTGAGTGGACCCTAACCCACAGGTCTTTTTCCAGGATCTTACCTGACTCTTTTAATTTTTCCGGAGTTATTCTCAAATTCATTGCAAAGTTTGACGTAAGAATGAATTATCATCAGTCAAATGTCTTTCTCCAAGATCTTTCAAATTCTTTTCATTGTTGGTTCAATCTTTCTAATTTTCATTCCGGAGTGCCTCAACAATTCATGGTGGTGTTTCTCATCGTCATTCTCAACATTTGAAGACCGAAGAAGAGTTTCTCTCAAATCTTGGTCCGTTCTCTTGAAGATTCATAGTTCTAGCTTATGCCATCCTCTCATAATTGTTTTCGATTGTGAGAATTCTTCTCATACCCATCCGGAGCATTTCATGAGTTGTGATCATCCAAAGGCCATCTTTTCAGAAGATTTCTTCATTCTAAGTTTTCAGCTTCGTTCTCCAATTATTCTAAATTGATGTCTCTTCGTTCATCCATATTCTCCCGGTGCATCGTTCAAGTATCCTCTAGTCAGCTCGTGGTCTATTCGTTCTCATGTATCTAAATTCCCTCGAGTATTTTTCGCGTGTTCTTTAATTCTTACAGTGTTTCGTCCTCTTTTCTTCAATTGTTTTCAATTCTCGCGGTGGTTCGTTCAAGATTTCTCTTCCTTCGTTATCATATCAATTTATTCGTTGTTTCAACCCTACCGGTGGTTCGTTGAAGACTTTTCTCAAGTTTGCGCTATATTTATCTTAATCCTTTCTACGAGAATAAGTAGTATGCCAAATCCGTTGCTTGTCATCAATCTAAATTGGTGAAGGATACGCATAATGTAATTCTTATTCTTGTTTCCTCCAAGTGATTAATCCCTTATTCCGGAGATTCATCAAAATTCTTGATCTCTTTTGTTCATTTTTCTTTCCGGAGCTCCAAGTTATTTCAATTATATCATTTCAAAGCTTCACCTAAATCATTGCAAGTCTTCACCTTGTGTTGTCAACTTCTCTTTCTTTCTATCATCCTTTTGTATACCGGAGTTCTTCATGGAGGCTCTACATGGTGCTTCGTCAAGGATTCCTTTCATTCTTCAATTGTTCTTCAAGATTTCCCTCGGAGTCAGGATCCGTCAAGCTATACTCTAAAATAAACATGGTGCTTAACACATGTCTCTCTTGAGGAGTTCAAGCATTCTTCATCTCGCATTCCAAAGTGCAATTCTTTCTACCTTATGTTTTGAGATGGTGCTATGTCATTCTGGATAATTTCCCTTCGGGTTCATGATTCACAAAGTTTTCAAGAGTGACATATCTAAATCCATCATTTTATCTTTGTTCAAGAGGTCTTTTCAACCAATCAATCTTTTTGTTCGAGTTGTATTGGGTTATATTTCACCTATAGCCTTCCCTAAGGAATGTAGCTATTTGTGGTGTTTATCAATGATCCAAATTTTCTCCTATCCTCTCGGCGAGGGAAGTTTTCATCTCTTCGTTGATCTCAAGCAAGCAATTGTTTTCGTTAGTGGCAGAATTTCACCTCAAGTTTCGAGATGTCTCCATAAGCCCACGAAGTTCATATCCTTTCTTTGTTGATTTTTCAACAACTCCGTTCTTTTCATTGCATTCTTTCATTTCTACCGGAGGCATTGTGATATCGCTCTCTTCGAACCCATCTTCTTGTTTTGTCAAGATCATCTTCTTTCCCTGTTATTCCTTTTAACCGAAGTGCTGTCTGAAATCTTTCTTACCCCTTGTGCCATTCTTTTAATAGTTCCGAAGGCAGTGTGTTGTTGATTTCGTCAAGTATCCCCTCATCTTGTCAAATTCATGTTCAATTCCTTCCATTTACAGTCGGAGTGCTTTCCAGATTTTATCACAATTATTCCTTCCCTATCTTTGTTTTAACCGGAGTGGTTTAATCGTGTCACTTAACCTCAAGGTTCTCATGGTGTTCCTTGCTTCCGTTTACTATGGAGTGCTCTCAATTCACTTATCTCCGTTGTGTCATGTCTTTCGATTTGTTCAACCCCACAAGGTTCTTTGGTTTCACTCCTTTGTCTAAGAAGCAATTAGTTTTACCTCTTCTCTTCCTCTCCCGCTTCTCTCCGGTGCCATCCTAGATCTCGGGACGAGATCCTCTTGTAGTGGTGGAGTGTTGTAACGCCCCGAGACCGACGCTCGAGACGCCTTCCATATTTTTCGTTGTCGCCGTGTGTTTTATTTTGTTTGTTGCTTTTCATCATGGCATCATCCGCATTGCATCCGCATGTTTTCTTAAACTCGTGGTCCGTTCGTAGTTCCCGCTTCTCCCTGTTGCCTTTGTTGTCCCTTCGAGACCAACCGTTCTTTTGTTGTCCGACCGTTTGACCCTCTCTGCATAGTGCACAAAACCCCTTCTTGCGCGCGATCGAAACCTGTCCCGAACCCGACCCGGGCTGGCATGACCATTGGGTTCGGATCATCCCCTAACATCTACAAAACATCTCCGTTGTCTTATTTGGACTCCCTACCTATTATTTTCTCGATCGTCCGATTTTAATCGGAGGGTCCTTTTAGCCCCTAGTCTAGCCACCCTTCCTATTTAAACGCTCAAACCCTAACCTATCCTGTCCAATCCAGCAATCCTCGCCGCCGCCACTCCACCAAATCCTCTTCCTCGGGATCCAAGCCCGTAGCCACCCTCTCTCCTTCCCTCGTTTTCCCCACAGGACCAATCCATCTCCCACCTCGACTCCGAGCGCCCCTGCAGCCTCCCGTGTCTGATCCAGGGAGAACAGCACCCTCCTGAGCTCCTCCATGCCGTGCCCCTTCTGCAAGTCCTGCGCCTCTCCTCTAGCTCCCTGCCGTCGTCCCCGGCGAGCAGTTCTGCTAGCAGCCACCAGCAGGATAGCCACGCTCGCGCCTCTCCTTCCTTTCCCTTTCTTCTCCTGTTGCCTTTCCCTCTCATGCTCTCTCTCTCCCAGGTACGCCCGTGCAAGAGCCGCAAGGAGGAAGCCGCCATCGCCAAGCTCTTGTCGTGCGCGCCTGGATCCGCCATCCTCGGCTCCTCCGCGCTTGATTCCCGTCGCTGCGCCAAGTCCCTCGCCCCGCCTCTGCGTCTCTGCTCCTTCCTCGACACCGAGCTCGCCAAGCTCCGCCGCCTCGACCTCCTTCTCGCCGGAGTCCCCCACACACCGCCGCTGCGAGTCGTCCTCAACGCCTTGCCCGCCTCCGGTCGCTCAGCCGGCGAGCCCAGTCGCCGGTGAAGCCCCGCAGGTCGCCGTGTGCCCCTGCTCCTCCTTCGCTTTTCCCCTCTTCCTCCCTGACCCCTTTCTCGCGCCCGTGTCCTGCAGGAGCGCGTCGCAGCCGCCGCCCGAATCCACCGCCTCCTGCCGCCCTTCACCTCCTGCCGTCGCCCAGATCCAGCGCCCCTTCGCCAGTCCCTCCCCGGCGTCGTCTTCTGCGTCGCCGTGTTCTGCTGCTGCTTCTGTTGGAAACAAGCAGAGAACGAGCGCACGCTGCCGCCCCCGCGTTGACCCATCGCCGAGCCCAGACTCGCGGCTTGCTTCCTCGCGGGCCACCAGTCACAGCCGGCCCCGCTCCCTTGCCGCGGCCTGCCTGGCGTCCTCCTCTCCAGCCGGGCCTTGGCCCAGGGTGAGCAGCCCCCAGCCTCTCCAGTGCACTATCGGGCTAGCCAGTTTCGGCCCGTGTAGTTTTTTTCCCAGAGCTGCGATTTTGTCCATTATCCAGAGTATTCCAGTTTTGCAGAAAAACCCCTCATACATCATGCATATAATAACTTCACAACCGTGCATCGGATTAAAATAATTTATATATGAAAAATGCTTAGAATTTTATCTAGTTTCACATTATGCCACTCTCATCCATGTTTAAAATGTTTAAAATGTTGTTTGTTTAATTTTGCATAAATGCCATGTCAAAATGATTTATTTCATAACTAATTAACCATAACTCGGAATTTAATAAACTTTATATGTAAATGGGGTAGAAAAATGCCTAGTTTAACATGGTGCACTTCAATTTGCTGTTTAACAACATTAAAATTGCGCTTATGGCAGAGCAGTACCAAATCTAAAATATGCACATGGGGATTTTCCGGAATTGTTGCTTGTTGTTCCGGCCTCATTTAAATTTGCCTAGATAGGTAGTCTTACCATGCTTCTCCTCTTGCCATGTTAATCAACATTTAATATTGTTGGGTACATAACCGAGAGAGAACTAAATAACTTGGATGTGGTGTTTCGTTAATATGCAACTCGTTGCATATTGAGCTCCACTTAATTTGTAGTGTTGTTTGTTGCACTTTGCCATGCCATGCTCATTAAACCGGACATGCATCATACTTGATTGTGCATCATGCCATGTTTATGTGGTGGTTGTTTACGATGTTGTTTGTTTCTTTCTGGGTTGCTTCTCTCGTTAGCTTCGGTTTCGTTCCGGAGTTGTGAGGATTCGTTCGACTACTCTATTGCTATGTCGCGCTACCTACCACTTGCTTATCAAGCCTCCCAAATTGCCATGAACCTCTAACCTTTGTCACCCTTCCTAGCAAACCGTTGTTTGGCTATGTTACCGCTTTTGCTCAGCCCCTCTTATAGCGTTGCTAGTTGCAGGTGAAGATGAAGTTTGTTCCATGTTGGAACATGGATATTTTGGGAATATCACAATATCTCTTATATTTTAATGCATCTATATACTTGGTAAAGGGTGGAAGGCTCGGCCTTATGCCTGGTGTTTTGTTCCACTCTTGCCGCCCTAGTTTTCGTCATACCGGTGTTATGTTCCTTGATTTTGCATCCCTTACGCGGTTGGGTGATTTATGGGACCCCCTTGATAGTTCGCTTTGAATAAAACTCCTCCAGCAAGGCCCAACCTCATCTTATTTTACCCCCCCCCCCGGGCCAGTGCTCCTCGGAGTGTTGGTCCAAACTAGAGCCACTTGCAGCGCCACCTCGGGGAAACTTGAGGGCTGGTTTTAGTTGTATGTAGTGTTCATCCGGTGTGTCCTGAGAACGAGGTACGTGCGACTCCTATCGGGATTGTCGACACATCGGGCGGCTTTGCTGGTCTTGTTTTACCATTGTCGAAATGTCTTGTAAACCGGGATTCCGAACTGATCGGGTCTTCCCGGGAGAAGGTTTATTCTTCGTTGACCGTGAGAGCTTATAATGGGCTAAGTTGGGACACCCCTGCAGGGTATTATCTTTCGAAAGCCATGCCCGCGGTTATGTGGCAGATGGGAATTTGTTACTATCCGGTTATAGAGAACTTGACACTTGACTTAATTAAAATACATCAACCGTCTGTGTAGCCGTGATGGTCCCTTTTCGGCGGAGTCCGGGAAGTGAACACGGCTTTTGGGTTATGTTTGACGTAAGTAGGAGTTCAGGATCACTTCTTGATCATTACTAGTTGACGACCGTTCCGTTGCTTCTCTTCTCGCTCTTATTCGCGTATGTTAGCCACCATACATGCTTAGTGCTTGCTGCAGCTCCACCTCATTACCCCTTTCCTACCCATAAGCTTAAATAGTCTTGATCTCGCGGGTGTGAGATTGCTGAGTCCTCGTGACTCACAGATACTTCCAAAACAGTTGCAGGTGCCGAGGATACTAGTGCAGGCGATGCTACCGAACTCAAGTGGGAGTTCGACGAGGACCTTGGTCGTTACTATGTTTCTTTTCCTGTTGATCAGTAGTGGAGCCTAGTTGGGACGATCAGGGATCTAGCAGTTGGGTTGTCTTCTTTTCTTTTGGCTTTGACCGTAGTCGGTCTATGTGTGTATCTTGAATGATGTATGAATTTATTATGTATTGTGTGAAGTGGCGATTGTAAGCCAACTCTTTATCCCATTCTTGTTCATTACATGGGATTGTGTGAAGATGACCCTTCTTGCGACAAAACCACAATGCAGTTATGCCTCTAAGTCGTGCCTCGACACGTGGGAGATATGGCCGCATCGTGGGCGTTACAAATAACCCCTTGGAAGTTGGTTTAGCGATTGCTAAGGCGCGATGTCTTCGCACGTTCGTAGCCGGATCGTCAAAGTCGACTCCCACAGAAAATGATAGCTATCTCATCGAAACATCGGGACACCTTCGCCTCTATCAGCATGTGTTCCTGTCCCTGTCCGAAGAAAAAATATGGTCTTGCAGTATACTTTGCACTTCATCTCTCAAAAATAAGATGATTAGGTCGATCCATTTGCATCGGCTGATGTTGTTCAAGATAAGGCAAGTGACGTTCTGTCAGCATGCTTCGTCTGTCCAGGACATTCTCAAGCACCACTAGACATTTTGCAGGGCGCTGTAGCTTACATTGGTGTATTTTTATTATTGTTAAAAAGGGTGTATTTGTCTTACCATAATAATATTTCCATTCGATTCAACATCGTGATTCGTACTGAAATCTCCACGCGGATAGTGTCATTTTCTGGCAGACCTGCGCATCCAAGTGTTTTTTGAATTTACTTGTCCTCCATCTCCTACTTTCTTAGTCCCCTGCCACAACTTTTTGGGGAGGGAGGAAGAGAGGGAGGGAGGGACAGAGAGAGAGAGAGAGACCAGCTAGGACGCCATCATTAGATAGGTTAGCAGTTTTTAACAGCATACATATTTTTGCTTATGTGTGCTTTACAATATTCAGCTCCAGTTTCTTTTCTTGATCTGTGTTGCTATTTTCCCGCACCATGATTTTTACCGTTCGATCTGCTCTTGTCATTCAGCCTGACACTTTGCGTGAACCATAATTTTCTCATGATTCCAGGAAATGTAAATTGTGGACCTTTCAAAATCAGTAGGATGGGTCCATATATCATTATCTGGAGCTGTCCCCTGGTATGCATTTGTAATTGTAGCCTAAACATACAAGTCCTTATAGCATTGGAATTTCAAAAGGTAGCTCAGAGACTCACAGATGATCTGATCACATACTATGCATTTATGTTATAGAATTTCCTAATAATATATTCTTCATAGTGTTAACAGTGTTGCTAATGTTCTATCAAAGTGTCAAGCATATCTAATGTTGCAATTAACTCATTTCAGTCTATTAATGTCACATTACCTTCCTCTTTGACATAAAAATTTGCTACTGAAAATACATGAGGATTTCAGCCTTTTCATCTCTTAGAGTGGAAACTAATTGAATGGGATAATGATACTATTTGGATACCACAACTTAATTTTACTGCCTTTGCAGACAGTTGCATAACTCTTTTTCTTTCATGTTTGTGTAGAGAAACATTCATTCACACATTTATGCTCCAAGTCACGGTGTTGGCCATTCACCTAAATGAGAGGGACACCCATGTCCGACGGATCAAGATATATGGGCCATGGCAGTAAGTTGGATCTTCATTTGGTGCTAGGTCCCATATATGATGACGCGCCAATACTCGAAGACTTCATCCTTCCTTTGGACAAGACGATGGCCATGGTGGAATATGATGCACCCCCACATGGTTCCATCAAGTTGATGATGATGACCACCATTGGTCTTTCCCACCACACCTACACCACTTGAGTGGAATGACAAAGGTGGCTTCGTATTCTTTCATTTCACATTGAGTGAAACGGGATACATCCCCAACTTTGGGAAAAGGTAGCTTGGTATTGCTTATCTCATTTCCTACTCACCTTTGCTCGAGTCTTGTGATGGATAGGCAAAGCACATCTACTTCGGTCTACAACAACAACAACGAGTTCAATGCCATGAAAAACTTCATCGACGCAAAGATGGATGCTCAAATGAAGGAGATCAAAGCCCTCATCAAGTCCTACAAGAGATCTTCCTCATCTTCGAGAAGACACTCATGTGCACATCCTTCCGAGCTACCATCTCTGGTACGGTCACATCGGCATCGACACCACCACCGACGAGAATGTGAAGGTCAAGAGCTCAACACCAACAACCACTCAACGAATTCACCATCTACATTGGCATCTTCGCCAAGTGACTTCAAGGAATCTTCTCCTTTGGACAGTCGGCATCTTCGCCTACAAGCACCTCAACACTATGCTCAAGAGAAGCTCCCCAAGCTCAAGTCCGCGACTACCACGAGCTATTACGACCTCCACACCGACCACGAGCTTCCTTTCTATGGGGCTCAAGACCCCTAGTAGTATCTCGAGTGGGAGCGCAAGATGGACGACTACCTCAAGCTACATTGATGGCTCGTGTCCGTGTCAGTATTTTCCCCGAAGAGGAAGGGATGATGCAACACAGCTACGGTAGGTATTTCCCTCAGTGATGAGAACAAGGTTATCGAACCAGTAGGACACACGCAACAATATGTAAACCGTACCTGCACACAAAGAACAAATACTTGCAACCCGACGCGTAAGAGGGGTTGTCAATCCCTCCCAGGTAAAAGATAGATAAAATTGTAGTAGATTGGATAAATAGATCTCGCAGGAACGTGAGATAAAATAAATAACAAAAAATTGCAGCAAGGTATTTTTGGCTTTTTGGATTAATAGATCTGAAAATAAAAGAGGCAAATAATAGATCGGAAAGCAAATATGATAAAGAAGAGACTCGGGGCCGTAGATTTCACTAGTGGCTTCTCTCGAGAAAAATAGCATATGGCGGGTAAACAAATTACTGTTGGGCAATTGATATAACTTCAAATAATTATTACGATACCCAGGCAATGATTATTATATAGGCATCACGTCCAAGATTAGTAGATCGACTCCTGCCTGCATCTACTACTATTACTCCACACATCGACCACTATCCAGCATGCATCTATTGTATTAAGTTTATGAAAAAACAGAGTAATGCAATAAGAACGATGACATGATGTAGACAAGATCTATTCATGTAGTAATAGACCCCATCTTGTTATCCTTAATAGCAACGATCAATACGTGTCTTGCTGCCCCTTCTGTCACTGGGAAAGAACACCGCATGACCGAACCCATAACAAAGCACCTCTTCCCATGGCAAGAAAAATTGATCTAGTTGGCCTAACTAAACCAAAGATTCGAAGAAGAAATACGAGGCTATAAGTAATCGTGCATATAAGAGATCCAAACTCAAATTATTTTCATGGATAAAATAGATCTGATCATAAACTCAAAGTTCATCGGATCCCAACAAACACACCGCAAAAAGAGTTACATCAAATAGATCTCCAAGAGACCATTGTATTGAGAATCAAAAGAGAGAGAGAGAGGAAGCCATCTAGCTACTGCCTACAGACCCGTAGGTCTACCTCACACATCATGGGAGAGGCACCAATGAGGATGATGAACCCCTCCATGATGGTGTCTTGATTGGATCTGGTGGTTCTGGAACTTGCGGCGGCTGGAATGGTGTTTTGTCGACTTCCCTAGGGTTTTTGGATTTTTGTGGTATTTATAGAGCAAAGAGGTGGTGTGGGAGGCCACCGAGGTGGGCACAACCCACTAGGGCGCGCCCAGGTGGGTTGTGCTCCTCTCGGGGCACCCGTTTGGTACTTCTTCGGCCCAAGTTGTTCCTTCTGGTCCAAAAAAATCTCCAAAAAGTTTCGCTGTGTTTGGACTCCGTTTGGTATTGATTTTCTGTGAAGTAAAAAAAAGGCAAAAAACGGCTACTGGCACTGGGCACTATGTCAATAGGTTAGTCCCAAAAAATGATATATATAGTTGCTATAAAATGATTGTAAAACATCCAAGAATGATAATATAACAGCATGGAACAAGCAAAAATTATAGATACATTGTAGATGTATCAGCATCCCCAAGCTTAATTCCTACTCGTCCTCGAGTAGGTAAATGATAAAAACAGAATTTTTGATGTGGAATGTTGCCTAACATGTTCATCACATATTCTTTTCTTTTGTAGCATGGACATCTGGACTTTTATATGATTCAAAGCAATAGTCTAGTTTTGACATGAAGATTTAAATACTCAAGCATATCTACAAGCAACCATGTCTTTCAAAATATCAACACTAAAGCAAGTTATCCCTTGCCCATCATGCTCAATCATTGATCCATTCATGAAACACACTCGCATATTAGCTACACCCAATGCTCAAGTACGATCATAGTGCCCCTTAGATGGTGCTCTATAAGAGAAGATGGAGACTCAAATAAAAATTGCATAAAGTAAATAGAAAGGCCTTTCGCAGAGGGAAGTAGGGATTTGTAAAGGTGCCAGAGCTCAAAGCAAAAAAGATAGAGATAAAACATTTTGGGTGGCATGCTTTTCCTGTCAACAAAAATGATCGAGTAGTTCCCAATACTTTCCATAATAGATATATCATAGGCGGTTCCCAAAAAGAAATTAAAGTTTATTCCTTTTTCCACCATACTTTCACATTCCATGGCTAACCATATCCATGGGTGTCGTCCATACCAACACTTCCCAAGGAATTTATTATTTGACAACATAAAGTAAATTCATTTTTTCATTTTGGGACTGAGCATCCCTAATACCTTTGCCATGCATACTCTTGTGCAATGACAAGTGAATAAACACTCATCTTGATAATAACACATCTAACATGGAAAAATATCAGCCACCCCCTACCGTTTCATGAGAGGTACGAGCACACAAAAGAGAAATTATTTAGAAAAATAGAGATGGATAAAATTTGATTAGAACGGCAAGAGAATACCGCATATAGGTAGGTATGGTGGACTCATATGGCAAAACTGGGTTTAAGGATTTTGGATGCACAAGTAGTATTCCCACTTGGTGCAAGGGAAGGCTAGCAAATAGATTGAGAAGCATCCAACCAAGAAACGAAAAATCACATAAACGAGCATTAAGCATAACTAACACCGAATAATGCACCACAAGTAGGATGTAATTTCATTGCATAACTATTGAATTCCGTGCTTGCATAGGGAATCACAAACCTTAACACCAATATTCTTACTAAAGCATAATTACTCATCAACACGACTCACATATTATATCGTCATATCTCAAAACTATTACAAGGAATCAAGTTTATTTTGTCCAATGATCTTCATGAATTTTTTTATTATATCCCTCTTGGATATCTATCACTTTGGGACTAGTTTCATATGTTGCTTTTGATAGCTCAAACAAATCTAAGTGAAGAACATGAGCATAAAATTTTCTTCTCTCAAAATAATATAAGTGAAGCATGAAAGAATTTCTTCAAAATTTTACTAACTCTCAAATAAATCTAAGTGAAGCATGAGAGAATTTATTCAAAAATACTAAAGCACACCATGCTCAAAAAGATATAAGTGAAGCACTAGAGCAATTCCATAGCTCAAAAAATTTAAGTGAAGCATAAAGACCAATTCTAACAAATCATAGCACAATTTTGGCTCTCTCAAATAGGTGTGTCTAGCAAGGATAGATGACACAAACTAAAAAGCAAAACAAGCAAAGACTCAAATAATAAAAGACGCTCCAAGCAAAACTCATGATATGTGACGAATAAAAATATAACTCCAAGTAAAATACCGATGGTCGTTAGAAGAAAGAGGGGGTGCCACTCGGGGGCATCCCCAAGCTTAGTTGCTTGCTTCTCTTTGGATAATAACTTGGGTTGCCATGGGGCATCCCCAAGCTTAGGCTCTTCTTATTCCTTATTCCTTCATCCATCGTGATCTCACCCAAAACTTGAAAACTTCAATCACAAAAATCTTCACGAGATCCGTTAGTATAACAAAGAAAATAACTACTCTAAGTACTATTGCGAACCCATTCATATTTTATTTTTGCATTATATCTACTGTATTAAAACTTTTCTATGGCTTATACCCCCCGATAAAGTCCACAGATTAATTAAAATGAGCACATAATGCAAAGAAAACAGAATCTGTCAAAAACAGAACAGTCTGTAGCAATCTGAAAACTTCATATACTTCTGTAACTCCAAAAATTCTGGAAAATTAGGACAACGTAGGAAATTTGTATATCAATCTAGTCTAACACATTCAGAATTTTTAGTCGCTTTTGTGATTTTTAAAAATTATTTTTCTGGACGCAACAGTTTCTGTTTTTCAACAAGATCAAATCAACCATCACCAAATATGATGCCAAAGGCTTTGCTTGGCCCAAACACTAATTAAAACATAAAAAACACAATCATAACACAGGCATAATTGTGCAAACACTTGAGAACAGAAAGAAAAAGGCAAAAATAAATTTTATTCATTGGG
Source organism: Aegilops tauschii subsp. strangulata (assembly GCF_002575655.3). NCBI lineage: Eukaryota > Viridiplantae > Streptophyta > Magnoliopsida > Poales > Poaceae > Aegilops > Aegilops tauschii. The sequence continues at coordinate 177,523,516 of NC_053039.3, forward strand.
TTGCCTCCTGAAAGCACAAGTGCTCCCTGGGTGGTTTTGGTAATTAATGTCAACACATCTCTTGTTGGACTAATGTTTTCATCTAGTATATTTCAGACAAGTTCAACAGATGGAGTGGCGTGGACAAGAGGATGTGGAACCCCTTCAAGGTGCTAAGGACAAAGGATTGGCTCAAGCTCAAAACCTCATGACTCTACATTTTACTTTTAGTGATCCAAGATCACATTGAGTCCATAGGAAAAGCCAATACTATTAAAAGGGGATGAGGTGTTGCTTAATGGCTTGCTTGCTCGAAGTGCTTAGTGATATGCTCCAAAGCCCTCGACCACTTTCTCATATCCACATATGTCCCAAACCAAAAAGTCAAACTCGGCCCCACCGAAATATTCTATCCGGCGCCACTGAGTTCACTTGACATAGGCACTGCTAGAAACCCTAATCAATTCGGTCTCACCGATGGGATCCCGGTCTCACCGAGATGGGCTTGCAAACTCTCTGGTTCCTATTGCAATAAGATCTGTCTTACTAAGATTTGTAATCGGTCTCACCGAGTTTGCTTGACCAACTCTCTGGTAAGCCCATAACCAAAATCGGTCTCATCGAGGTTGTGTAATCGGTCAAACCGAGATGAGGTTTTACCCTAACCCTAGCACATCGGTCCCACCGAGTTGATCATATCGGTCCCACCGAAATGCCTAACGTTCACATTTTGAACTGAATCGGTCCGACCGAGTTTTCTGATTCGGTCCCACCGAGTTTGGTGATTTGTGTGTAACGGTTAGATTTTGTGTGGAGGCTATATATACCCCTCCACCCACTCTTCATTCGTGAGGAGAGCCATCAGAACATGCCTACACTTCCAGCATACATTTTCTGAGAGAGAACCACCTACTCATGTGTTGAGGTCAAGATATTCCATTCCAACCACATAAATCTTGATCTCTAGCCTTCTGCAACTTGCTTTCCACTCAAATCATCTTTCCACCAAATCCAAATCTGTGAGAGAGAGTTGAGTATTGGGGAGACTATCAATTGAAGCACGAGAGCAAGGAGTTCATCATCAACACACCATCTATTACCTTTCGGAGAGTGGTGTCTCCTAGATTGGTTAGGTGTCACTTGGGAGCCTCCGTCAAGATTGTGGAGTTGAACCAAGGAGTTTGTACAGGCAAGGAGATTGCCTAGTTCATGAAGATCTACCCTAGTGAAGGCAAGTCCTTCGTGGGCGATGGCCAGGGTGGGATAGACAAGGTTGCTTCTTCGTGGACCCTTCATGGGTGGAGCCCTCCGTGGACTCGCGCAACCGTTACCCTTCGTGGGTTGAAGTCTCCATCAACGTGGATGTACGATAGCACCACCTATCGGAACCACGGAAAAAAATCTTTGTGTCTCCAATTGCGTTTGCACACTCCAATCCCATCCCTTTACATTCTTGCAACTTGCATGCTTTACTTTCCGCTGCTCATATACTCTTGCCATGCTTGCTTGAATGTATTGTGAATGTTTAAACTTGTGCTAAAACTCTACCTTAACTTGTAGAAAATAAAAACTACAACTTTTCTTTGTTAAGAGTCTATTCACCCCCCTATAGACACCTCTTCTCGATCCTTTCAATTGGTATCAGAGCTTTGGTCTCCATTGCTTTGGTTTAAACACCTTTGGAGGAAGATGGATGAGTCTATGTTGGGGAGTCTTAGACGTAGAGTGCCTATTCTTGATGGAGAATACTTTCATGAGTGAAAAAATGAGATGCTTGTGATTTTCAATGAATATCATTTGATGATATGACCCAAATATCAGCTATATCGATTAGTGACATTGTTCGGTCAGAGGTCCAAAATATTTACGTGTCACATTACTTACAGTTCTACCATGGAAAAGACGTCGTGGCCGTCACCCCTATGGAGCACAGTCAGGCGCACCATGATTTACATGGTTGCTACTTTGACAGGCCACGACCACCAGACTACATGCAATCATATAATGCAAGAAGGAAAAAGTACACCATAGAAGCTAATATTTGCTTTGGAAGGCCACGTCCACCACAAGTACTACTTAAAGTTGTACGTATGTATGCAACAAGCGTGATCATGCTCATGGATGTTGGATTCCTGGGTATCTATGCACACGTGAAGAATATTGGTGTCTCAAACTGTAAAAAGAGATCAGATCCATTTAAAAAGTACAAGGTCAGGGTTAAGCGTTGCCTGCTGTTTTTATTCCTGTCGCTAAGGAAATATCAGGCAAGTACAAATAGGAGGCGCAACGTGTGGAATCTGCTATGCTTAAAGGAGTCTGGATGGGGGCCACCAAGCTGTGCAAACTAAATTACGTGGTGCACAAATAAAAGAGTCCTGGTCTTCCTTAGATTAAGTTAAGTTAGTTATTATGTTAGGCATGTCCAGATCGTTTCCTTTTGAATTAGATTAAAGAAGATTAGATAGCTGTGGTGCGGCCAGCCCGTTGGTCACACAAAATTAGGAGGACTTGGCTATATATAAAGCCATGTCACGTCAATGTAATGGAGAGGTGATTTTGAGATGAAGTAGACACGCGTTTGTTTTTCGGCCATCGGCCATTATCGAGTTTTGAGAAATCTTGTCAAAAGTCTCTTCTGGCGTGTGAGTTCCCGCGACGCGACGTGTAGGAGATTACAAGCTGAGCCTATACGGTTCGTCCACGTTATTCCTTCAGATCGAGGGGTCGGCGTGTTGTTTTTGCGGAGTTTGTGATCATATTCGTAAACCCGTAACTAGTTCTTGCTGTGATGGAATTTTGTGCCGTGAAAGATCGGGCCAACAACGGACCGACCCTCGTCTCGAGGTTCGCTTCTCATCAAGTGGTATCAGAGACCGATGTTTCTCACGGCACTTCAGAGGAGACGGCCGGTGTGCCATCACCAAGGAACTACTGGAGGCTATCCGGTGACTTTTTGCTAGAGGAGACAGGCTACGGCGCTGAACTTTTTCATACCTACTATAAAGTGGGAGACAAGGTTTGCGCCATGACGATCGACCACTACAGTTTGATCAACGCGGTCGGTGTTGACATGGTGGAGAAGTTGCAGCTATCAGTGACACCACATCCACGACCGTACTCATTGAGGAGCCACAACAAGCTCGACATCACCCACCAAACTATGTTTAATTAATCGGCAAATTTTCTTCTCAGGTTTTGTGCAACGTAATTCCAGTGTCGATGGTTTCGTGTCATATGCTGTTTGGACAGCCATGGTATAAGAAAAACTATGCCATGCATGACTACCTCGCCAACACGTACACTGTCGAACGGGGTACAAAATATATTCTCGTGACCTTGGAGAAGAAGGTGTTCAATACTTGGAGGAAAGAACGACTGCAAAAAATGAACAAGCTAGAGGAAGCAAAGACAAAGGAGGTTGAGGTTGTTGATCTCTTTTCGACACAAGTTCAATGTGCTGACAAAGATATTGCTGGCGAGATTGACTCGAAACTGAGGACGGTTTCGCTTGAATAAGGGGAGGATGATATGACCCAAATATCAGCTATATCGATTAGTGACATTGTTCGGTCAGAGGTCCAAAATATTTCCGTGTCACATTACTTACAGTTCTACCATGGAAAAGACGTCGTGGCCGTCGCCCCTATGGAGCACAATCAGGCGCACCATGATTTACATGGTTGCTACTTTGACAGGCCACGACCACCAGATTGCATGCAATCATATAATGCAAGAAGGAAAAAGTACACCATAGAAGCTAATATTTGCTTTGGAAGGCCACGTCCACCACAAGTACTACTTAAAGTTGTACGTATGTATGCAACAAGCGTGACCATGCTCATGGATGTTGGATTCCTGGGTATCTATGCACACGTGAAGGATATTGGTGTCTCGAACTGTAAAAAGAGATCAGATCCATTTAAAAAGTACAGGGTCAGGGTTAAGCATTGCCTGCTGTTTTTATTCCTGTCGCTAAGGAAATATCAGGCAAGTACAAATAGGAGGCGCAACGTGTGGAATCTGCTATGCTTAAAGGAGTCTGGATGGGGCCACCAAGCTGTGCAAACTAAATTACGTGGTGCACAAATAAAAGAGTCCTGGTCTTCCTTAGATTAAGTTAAGTTAGTTATTATGTTAGGCATGTCCAGATCGTTTCCTTTTGAATTAGATTAAAGAAGATTAGATAGGTGTGGTGCGGCCAGCCTGTTGGTCACGCAAAATTAGGAGGACTTGGCTATATATAAAGCCATGTCATGTCAATGTAATGGAGAGGTGATTTTGAGATGAAGTAGACACGCGTGTGTTTTTCGGCCATTATCGAGTTTTGAGAAATCTTGTCAATAGTCTCTTCTGGCGTGTGAGTTCCTGCGACGCGACGCGTAGGAGATTACAAGCTGAGCCTATATGGTTCGTCCACGTTATTCCTTCAGATCGAGGGGTTGGCGTGTTGTTTTTGCGGAGTTTGTGATCATCTTCGTAAACCCGCAACTAGTTCTTGCTGCAATGGAGTTTTGTATCGTGAAAGATCGGGCCAACAACGGACCGGCCCTCGTCTCGAGGTTCGCTTCTCATCATTTGAGCAAGTATATTACTAGCCCTTGTGCTCCTCATGTTGATCCTTTGCATCCTACCCTCGATGAGGATCTTGACATGATTCGCAATCTTAGAACCATCAATCTTATCATTAGAGGATTGCCTAAAAATTTGATTGCTAGCTTACCTGCTCTTGATTGTGCTTACACCATATGGAGATTTCTTGAGGAACAATTCCCAAATTATTCCTTGAAAAATCTAGATGAGATTCTCCATAAGTCTATTGCCTTCAATAGGATGAGTACTAGTGATCCTAAGTTTGATGATTGCATGTTTGAGCTTCGTGATCTCATGCGTGCCAAAGGAGATGTTGGAATTATTAGCAATATCATTTCCAAAGTCATTAGAATCCATAGAGATGAACATTGTTACGGTCATACTTCTAATGAATCACCTTCTCTAGGAATTGATCCATCACAAGACGATGTTGAACATGGATACTATGATGAGGATGATGATAGTGACTTTGATCTCGATGAGTCTATGAGGCACTTTGGTCTTATGGCTAATCTTCACGGCTACATGGCTGGAGGAAAGGAATGCGTCCTTGATAGTGGATGTACCGATCATATGACCAGAGATAAGGATATGTTTCGTGAGCTTGCTGAAACGACGGCCCTCGAAAGTATGTCACTTTCGATGATAACTCAAAGGGTAAGGTGGTTGGCCTTGGTAAGGTGGCCATCTCACATGATAGCTCCATACAAAATGTTATGCTCGTTGAATCTCTTGGCTATAATCTACTTTCCGTATCTAGACTTGCTGACTTTGGTTTCAATGTCCTATTCACTGAAGTAGATTGCCAAGTGTTTCGTAGAGATAATCATAAAATGGTCTTTACCGGTATACGTAGAGGTGATCTTTACATTGTTGATTTCACTAAAAAGTCTCAACCTATAACTTGCTTAATTGCTAAATCTTCTAAAGGTTGGTTGTGGCATAGAAGATTAGGTCATGTGGGCATGCGAAATCTTGATAATATTATTAAAGGTAATCATATCCTTGGAGTAAAAGATGTTATATTTGACAAGGATAGATTGTGCAGTGCTTGTCAAGCAGGAAAACAAGTTGGAGGAAGTCATCCTGTGAAGAATATCATGACCGCGAGAAGACTGCTCGAGCTACTTCATATGGATCTCTTTGGTCCCAATGCCTACAAAAGTCTCAGTGGTAACTCATTTGGTCTAGTCATAGTCGATAATTTTTCAAGATTTACGTGGGTGTTCTTTCTTGATGATAAATCGCAGGTCCAAAAGATCTTCAAGAACTTCGCTAGGAAGGCCCAAAATCAATTTGAAGTGAAGATCAAGAAGGTTCTAAGCGACAATGGAACGGAGTTCAAGAACGCAAATGTGGATACCTTTCTTGACGAAGAGGGGATTTCACATGAGTTCTCGGCTACATACACACCTCAACAAAATGGAGTTGTTGAGAGGAAGAACCGGACTCTTATTGAGATGGCGAGAACGATGCTTGATGAGTACAAGACTCCAAAATACTTTTGGGCGGAAGCGGTTGAGATGGCTTGTCATGCAACAAATCGCTTGTATCTTCACAAGCTACTCCGCAAGACGGCATACGAGCTCCTTACCGGTAACAAACCCCAAGTTGGATACTTTCGAGTATTCGGATCAAAGTGTTACATTCTTGATAAGCATCGTCGTTCTAAATTTGCTCCTAAGTCTCATGAAGGTTTCCTACTTGGTTATGGCTCAAACTCTCACACTTACCGTGTCTACAACAATTTCACCCGAAAGGTTGAAGAGACGGTAGATGTGAAGTTTGATGAATCTAACGGCTCGCAAGTAGAGCAATTGCCAATTGATGTAGGAGATAAAGATCCTTCGAAAGCAATCCAAGACTTGTCTATTGGCAAGATTCTTCCAACGGAGGTAAAGGAGAGTACCTCGTCCGTCCAAGTGGAAGCTTCTACCTCACGTCAAGGTGAACCAAGAGTTGACATGGAAGCATCCACAAGTGGGACACGCCAAGATGAAGAAAACGAGGAAGTACACCAAGATGAACCTCATCAACCTCCTTCTCCACCACGACAAGAGAACGACAACGTCAACAATGAAGAAGGCCAAGAAGAAGAACAAGATGATGAAGAAGATGTTCCACCCCGACCCAAGCAAAAGCTCTCAGGAGTTCGAGCACGAGTTTCAAGAGACCATCCTGTCGAGCAAATCTTCAATGATATCCAAACCGGGAGAATCACTCGCTCTAAAACTCGTTTGGCTAATTTTTGTGAACATTATTCATTCATCTCTAGCATTGAACCTATGAAGGTTGAAGAAGCATAGGAAGATCCGGATTGGATAAATGCCATGCATGAAGAGCTACACAACTTTGAGAGAAACCAAGTGTGGACATTGGTCGAGAAGCCCGACAACAACCACAACATCATCGGTACCAAATGGGTGTTTCGCAACAAGCAAGACGAAGATGGTCAAGTCGTTCGCAACAAAGCACGTCTCGTCGCCCAAGGCTACACTCAAGTCAAAGGTATGGACTATGGTGAGACACATGCCCCCGTTGCTAGACTTGAGTCCATCCGCATCTTACTTGCCTATGCTAATCACCATGATATTACCTTGTACCAAATGAACATTAAAAGTGCCTTTCTAAATGGTGAAATAGAGGAGGAAGTTTATGTTAAACAACCTCCCGGTTTTGTCAATCCTAAGAAACCCGATCATGTTTACAAACTTCACAAAGCTCTTTATGGTCTTAAACAAGCTCCTAGAGCGTGGTATAAATGCTTGACCAAGTTCCTTATTAAAAAAAGGCTTTGAGATTGGAAAGATAGATTCTACTCTTTTTACTAAAAGGGTTAATGGTGAATTATTTGTGTGCCAAATTTATGTTGATGATATCATATTTGGTTCGACTAACCCTCTGAAAAGTTCGGGAAGCTAATGTCGAAGAAGTTTGAGATGTCTATGATGAGTGAACTCAAGTTCTTTCTTGGTTCGCAAATCAAGCAAACTAAGGAAGGCACCTTTGTTTCTCAAACAAAGTACACCAAGGACTTATTCAAGAAGTTCAACATGCAAGAAAGCAAAGGTATGAAAACCCCCATGCCTACTAGTGGACATCTTGACTTGACCAAGGATGGCAAATCGGTTGACCAAAAGGTTTACCGATCTATGATTGGTTCATTGTTATATCTATGTTCTCCCGTCCCGATATTATGCTAAGTGTGTGCATGTGTGCACGATATCAAGCGGCCCCCAAAGAATGTCATCTTAAGGCTGTGAAAAGGATAGTTAGATACTTAATACATACACCAAATTTTGGCATTTGGTATCCTAAGAGGTCTTCTTTTGATCTTGTGGGCTATTCCGACTCGGACTATGCCAGTGACAAGGTTGATAGAAAGTCCACTTCGGGTACTTGTCAATTTCTTGGTATATCTCTTGTGTCTTGGTCCTCCAAGAAACAAAACTTGGTACCCTTATCGACCGCCGAAGGGGAATACATTGCCGCCGGTTCATGTTGTGCTCAATTACTTTGGATGACCCAAACTCTTAAAGATTATGGGATCTTTGTGAAACATGTTCCATTACTTTGTGACAATGAGATGCTATTAAGATTGCTCATAATCCCGTGCAACATTCTTGAACTAAGCACATTGAGGTTCGTCATCATTTCATTCGAGATCATGTTGCTAAAGGGGACATTGATCTTAAGCATGTTCGTACCGATAAGCAACTGGCGGATATATTCACCAAACCGCTTGATGAGAAATTATTTTGCCGCTTGAGAGGTGAATTGAACATCATTGATGCTTCAACTTGGAGTAGGAACTCCATGTGGATACATGCAAGGCATGAGCCTATGACTAATCCTTGTTTCTTCTCTTATGATGATAATCATATATCTTGGATACATTTGTACCCTTGCATGCTATCTAACCCTTGTAGGTACTTGGATGAATCTAAATCCATGGGATTGCAACTCACTCACATCTTGTGCAATCTCTACATCACCAAGTCTCTACACCATGGTGGTTGAAGACAAGGAAGCATGAAACCCTTCACCATATCCTTTGACAGATTCTATATATCAAATTTCATTTGGTATCAAATTTCATGATTGTAATGTTGGATACACAAGTGCTCTTCCTTGCAAGACTAACCCATGTAGGTAGATGAACTCAAACTATAAGAGGTGCTCCAAGCCAATGATGCGCTACATCAACCTTGAGCATCCCACACAAGTTCAACTACATGATCAAGATAAACTCCACCGCCCAAGGTATGATATTCCATCTTAGAGAAGCTTTACCCCAAGCCATGGGTCAAAGCAGCTCAACAAGATGAGAATACATAAAAATGCTTAATCGAAAAATGGTAACCCCATTTTGAGCTTAAACGATGAGTATGACTTATGATCAAGTGTTCTCACTTGACTCCTCAGTCAATATACTCTAACATAGGTGACTTTGTCACCGCCCAATTCTAGATGAAGTTCTCTAGTGTTTCTGAGTTTTTGCATTTGTCCCTTGCATTTTTGTTCCCCTTCTTTTAATAAAAAAAAACTTCATCTAGATTTTCTTTTCTCTGTTTTGTTCTGCATTCCCTGCATTCAATTCCTTGCAAATCTTTCAGTTAATTCCTTGCAAATCTTTGTGAGATCTTATTTGCCTAGTGAGCTGAGGTGGCAATTGCACTTTCTCTGTGTTGAACTCGGTCACAACGATCTATCACTTTTGGTCAAACCGAACCATTTCGGTGCAACCGAAAAATATAACTCTGTGTCACCGATTTTACTGCAGAGAAAACAATTTGCCACTTGTTCCTGCACTTTTTGTTCCAGCTCCACTCGATGATTCTTGTCCTCTACCAGCATCATATTCTATATGTTGCTTTGCTCTGTGACTCAAGGACCTAACCAATTGACTCACACTCCAGAAGATCCCTTCTTGGAAATTGATGTCAAAGGGGGAGAGAGAGAGATCACATCAAAGCTTAATAACTTAAAAAGGGGGGAGAGAGTACTTCAACAGGGGGAGAGAGGTAATCACATCAAAGGCCCCAAATGCTTGGTGTTCAAGAGGAGAGAAGTCACATGTCTTTAAGAGGGGAAAGACATGTTTGTGTTATGTTTATGTGTCTAATCTGTTCTGCTCTGCTCTGATTTTGTTTCCCTATTTTCTCCCATTATCCAGTATAAGATTCAGGGGGAGAAAGACTTCTAGGGAAGGAAATCCTTGAATTCATTGCATATCTTTTACCCTTGGGGACATGTCTATATCAAACTAGAGTACCTAGCACTCACTCTCTACATGTCATCCCAGTCTTGGTACTCTTGTGGCTCTTTTGTTTGCTCTGTCTAGTAGTTGTATCTATGTTATCTAACCTTGTTTACTTAGGTTCATCTCTTCCTAAGTCAGCTCAAGACCACAAGGTAAGTATATGCATCACACTCATGTGCATGAAGATCTCTTGCTACTGTACGTATTGTTTGCAAGAAGGAATCATGAACATGAAGTTACAACTTCATATATTCACATCATTTGCTCTGATGCATACAACCAAGATACATGTAACTCATTGCTTGCTCTGTCATGCTTATGCATTCACATTCTCTTACATTTCTATTTACATGAGTGCATACATGTAGGGGGAGCCTATGCACGTTACATGTCTTTCCAAAGCTTTACTTGCTATTCTCTATATCATTATCTAAAGCTTTGATGTATGTTGTCCTCAATTACCAAAAAGGGGGAGATTGAAAGCACAAGTGCTCCATGGGTGGTTTTGGTAATTAATGTCAACATATCTCTTGTTGGACTAATGTTTTCATCTAGTATATTTCACACAAGTTCAACAGATGGAGTGGCGTGGACAAGAGGATGTGGAACCCCTTCAAGGTGCTAAGGACAAAGGATTGGCTCAAGCTCAAAAGCTCAAGACTCTACATTTTACTTTTAGTGATCCAAGATCACATTGAGTCCATAGGAAAAGCCAATACTATTAAAAGGGGATGAGGTGTTGCTTAATGGCTTGCTTGCTCAAAGTGCTTAGTGATATGCTCCAAAGCCCTCAACCACTTTCTCATATCCACATATGTCCCAAACCAAAAAGTCAAACTCGTCCCCACCGAAATATTCTATCCGGCGCCACCGAGTTCACTTGACATAGCCACTGCTAGAAACCCTAATCAATTCGGTCTCACTGATGGGATCCCGGTCTCATCGAGATGGGCTTGCAAACTCTCTGGTTCCTATTGCAATAAGATCGGTCTTACCGAGATTTGTAATCGGTCTCACCGAGTTTGCTTGACCAACTCTCTGGTTAGCCCATTACCAAAATCGGCCTCACCGAGTTTGTGTAACCAGTTAAACCAAGATGAGGTTTTACCCTAACCCTAGCACATCCGTCCCACTGAGTTGATCATATCGGTCCCACCGGAATGCCTAACGTTCACATTTTGAACTGAATCGGCCCGACCGAGTTTTCTGATTCGGTCCCACCGAGTTTGGTGATTTGTGTGTAACGGTTAGATTTTGTGTGGAAGCTATATATACCCCTCCACCCACTCTTCATTCGTGAGGAGAGCCATCAGAATATGCCTACACTTCCAGCATACATTTTCTGAGAGAGAACCACCTACTCATGTGTTGAGGTCAAGATATTCCATTCCAACCACATAAATCTTGACCTCTAGCCTTCTCCAACTTGCTTTCCACTCAAATCATCTTTCCACCAAATCCAAATCTGTGAGAGAGAGTTGAGTGTTGGGGAGACTATCATTTGAAGCACGAGAGCAAGGAGTTCATCATCAACACACCATCTATTACCTTTTGGAGAGTGGTGTCTCCTAGATTGGTTAGGTGTCACTTGGGAGCCTCCGTCAAGATTGTGGAGTTGAACCAAGGAGTTTGTACGGTAAAGGAGATCGCCTACTTCGTGAAGATCTATCCTAGTGAGGGAAGTCCTTCGTGGGTGATGGCCATGGTGGGATAGACATGGTTGCTTCTTCGTGCACCCTTCATGGGTGGAGCCCTCCGTGGACTCACGCAATCGTTACCCTTCGTGGGTTGAAGTCTCCATCAATGTGGATGTACGATAGCACCACCTATCGGAACCACGGAAAAAAATCTTCGTGTCTCCAATTGCGTTTGCACACTCCAATCCCATCCCTTTACATTCTTGCAACTTGCATGCTTTACTTTCCGCTGCTCATATACTCTTGCCATGCTTGCTTGAATGTATTGTGAATGTTTAAACTTGTGCTAAAACTCTACCTTAACTTGAACAAAATAAAAATTGCAACTTTTCTTTGTTAAGAGTCTATTCACCCCCCTCTAGACACCTCTTCTCGATCCTTTCACCTCCCAACAAGCGCTATCGTTTTATGCCCTTAGCTAGGCATAAGATTTTATTGATGCTCACATGAAAGATAATAATTGAAACACAAAGAGAGCATCATAAAACATGTGAGAAAAACATTTAAGTCTAACATACTTCCTATGCATAGGCATTTTATGAGCAAACAAATTATCAAGGCAAGCAAAAACTAGCATATGCAAATGAGAATGATATGGCATTTGCGATCTCAACATAACGAGAGGTAATTTAGCAACATGAAAATTTCTACAACCATATTCTCCCCTCTCATAATAATTACATGTGGGATCATATTCAAATTCAACAATATAACTATCACATAAAATTTTCTCTTCATAATCCGCATGCATGCAAAGTTGACACTCTTCCAAAATAGAGGGATTATCATGAAATAAAGTCATGACCTCGCCAAGCCCACTTTTTTTAAAAAAATCATAGGATTGAACACCCTCCAAATATGTGGGATTATTTTTAGCTAAAGTTTACACTCCTCCAAGCCCAATTTTAATATTATTGCAAGCATATTCATCATGATGTTTAATTAAATTGTTAAGATCATAAGAATCATTATCACCCCAAGCTTGGGCATTGCAATAAGTAGTGGACATAATAAAACAAGCATCCCCAAGCTTGGGGTTTTGCATATCACTAGCACAATTGACATTAATAGAATTTATAATAACATCATTGCAATCATGCTTTTCATTCAAGGAGCTATCATGAATCACTTTATAAATTTCTTCGTTTAACGCTTCATCACAATTTTCAGATTCATGAATCTCAAGCAAAACTTCACAAAGATAATCTGGTGAACTCAATTCACTATCAATTGGTTCATCATAATTGGATATTTTAAAAAGATTAGCAAGTGGATGAGGATCCATATTAATAGATTTTTAGTAAGCGAAGATGCAAGCAAATAGAAGGCACATGTCAACACAAGCAAACAAAAGATCGAACGAGAAAAAAGGAAAACGAAAACGAAAACGGAGGAAAATTAAAGGGCAAATTTTTGTGAAGTGGGGGAGATGAAAATGAGAGGCAAATGGAAAATAATGCAAATTGCAAGGACATGATATTTGTGATTAGGAACCTGATAGATGTTGACGATGTCTCCCCGGCAACGGCGCCAGAAATGATTTCTCGATGGCTCATGTCCGCGTCACTATTTTCCTCAAAGAGGAAGGGATGATGCGACATAGCTATGGTAGGTATTTCCCTCAGTGATGCGACCAAGGTTATCGAACCAGTAGGAGAACCACGCAACACTATGTAAACGGTACCTACACACAAAGAACAAATACTTGCAACCCTACGCGTAAGAGGGGTTGTCAATCCCTCCCAGGTAAAAGATAGATAAAATTGTAGTAGATTGGATAAATAGATCTCGCGGGAACGCGAGATAAAATAAATAACAAAAAAATGCAGCAAGGTATTTTTGGGTTTTTGGATTAATAGATCTAAAAATAAAGGAGGCAAATAATAGATCGGGAAGCAAATATGATAAAGAAGAGACCCCGGGGCCGTAGATTTCACTAGTGGCTTCTCTCGAGAAAAATAGCATACGACGGGTAAACAAATTACTATTTGGCAATTGATAGAACTTCAAATAATTATGACGATATCTAGGCAATGATCATTATATAGGCATCACGTCCAAAATTAGTAGACCGACTCCTGCCTGCATCTACTACTATTACTCCACACATCAACCGCTATCCAGCATGCATCTAGTGTATTAAGTTTACGGAAAAACATAGTAATGCAATAAGAATGATGACATGATGTAGACAAGATCTATTCATGTAGGAATAGACCCCATCTTGTTATCCTTAATAGCAACGATCAATACGTGTCTTGCTGCCCCTTCTATCACCGGGGAAGAACACCGCTGATGCGGAGCATCCTACGGACATCACCATGCCAAAAGTCTGTTTGGCAAGTGACACGTGCGACCTCTACTTCACAGACATAAAGGTGAATCATCTCCTTTACACGTGCTCACTTGACCCCTTCGAGGATGGTATACTACTTGACACCCCTCTCGTGTGCATCCATAGGTATTGTCGGAACACTATGGACGACGAGGAGGAGTGCGAGTGCAAGTGTACAACTACACCATCCACGAGGGAAGCGTGGAAGAGAAGACGGAAGAAAGGAGAAGAAGATGGAGCGGCTGCTGGAGCCAGGCCGGACATCCGGACCGCCGTCCGGATCATTCGGGCTCAGCCGGATCATCCGGACCTTCCCCTGGATCGTCCGGATAAGTGCACCGAAGACACCCGAAGGCTTCCACCGAAGTCGGATCATCCAGGACTCCGTCCGGATCATCCGGACCCCCGATGCCCGGATCATCCGAGACCCCGTCCGGATCATCCGGCCTTGCCTGCGCGCATGACTTGGGCCGAGGCCCGTGTACCCATTCGCCCCCTCACTTACCCCTTCGCCCCTTGGACTATAAATAGACCTCTCCACCTCCTTTCTAAGGTTAGCAAAGTGATAGCTCATTTGTATGTGAGCTTTGCTCCTACCTACCTCTACTCTTGAGAGAGAGAGACTACCACTCCCATGGAGTTCAAGCCCTCCATGTGAGCATGTGAGAAGATCCTATGGGATATCATCAAGACCCCAACTCCTCCAAGGATTGGGATGAACTTTGCCTTGTATCTTTCCCTTTGTTGTTCATGTACCTTGTGGATCTTGTGTGTTTCATTGTCTAGTGGATGTGTGATTGGACTTGTTCTTGAGTGTTTCCCCTTGTGATTTCTCTTCGTTCTTCCCCGTGTTCCTCGTGTTCTTCGAGGGATCCCACTCCAATCGTGAAAGATCGACCTACACCGGGTTAGTCCCATATCATATGGTATCATGAGCCACGTTTATCATGAATTTGGAGTCCCCCCCCACCGTTTTCTAGCCTTCTTTTGCTTGATTTCGTCCTAAATTTCGAAAATCCCCACCAAAAATAGCCCCAAATTTTTTTGTGTATGTTGGTTTGATGATGTTTTGTTGATTTTGATCCGTGGATTTGGTTGGTTTCGAGTGGATCTAGCATCTCCCCAAGCTTCCTCACTTTCCATCCACGAAATCTCCTCAATTTTGCCCCCAAAAATCATCCATTTTCGCCCAAAAATTCGTCCCCGAGAGGAAATCCCGAGCACTTTGACTTGTCCGGATCAGCTGGACCCTCTCCCGGACGTCCGGATATCCCACGCATCCGAACAATAGAACCGGAGCTGACGAACCCGGATCATCCGGAAGTACTCCCGGACATCCGGACATAGCCCAGATGTGATGGACCTCCTCTCGGATGTCCGGTTAACCCAGAAACTGACTGTGCTGAAATTTTGTTCCGGCCATAACTAATTCATCCGGAGTCCCTTTTTGACGTTCTTTAGCTCGTTTTGAAGCTATTGACATCCCCCATCCCAAAAAAATACTACCTTCACCATTTGACTCCATCAAATTTTTGGAACTTTGGCATCTTTGCCTAGGGCTTCCACCATATCTTCCGCATAACCACCACCGACTTCCGCAACCTAACCCATATTGATCCCCATAGCATTAGTGGTTGCTTGAGTAGTGATTCGAGTCTCCTAAGGTGTTTCGGCTACTTAGGGACGGTTGCTTCTTCATCAACCACCACCACCACTTCCGCATAGGCTTGCCCACCATACACTTCGCCACCCCCAACTTAACCCAATTTTGTTTGTGTTGTGAGTTGTGTCTCCTAAGGTGTTTCGGCTACTTAGGGACCGTGCTTTCAACTCTGACACCATTTATAGCTCATCATACCCTTCCAGCACCTTAACCCATATTGACCGGGTTTTCACCAATACTTCCGCAACCACCACCGCTTTCCGCTACCACCATTTGACATTTGACATTTGAGATTTTGTGTTCGTGGTTTTTCCGTTTCCTAAGGTGTTTCAGCTAATTAGGTACGGTTCGACATCGAGAACACCGCCACTCATCATCTCCATGAGGACGTCATCATACAAGGACGGTAACCTCGACGACATCATTGTATTTTCCCCTTGCCATTACATTGATAACCCCTAGCCCATTTTGCGTTACTTGCCTATCGAGACTAGCCATTTGAGTATTGTTGGCAATGTTACTTGTGCACATTAGTGATCCACCCTTCCATTGCATAGGTACCATATCATATTGGTATCATCATATCATCCCTTGTGTCAGAAGATTGTTCCCGCATATACACAATTGCTATCTTGGTTTGTGCATTGTGCAAAAGTGGCCATAAAAAAAGAATAAAGCTTTTAAGCAAAGAAAAAGAGTGAACAAAGAGCTTGGAAGCAATAGCCATAGCATCGTACCACATTGCATATAAGATTTTCATATCAGATCTTCTTGAGAGAAACACTGGGAACCATACATACATAGCATACTTGGGATAGAAGTTGATATATCTTTGCATCTTATATGTTGTGCACAAGTGTCGTATCCGCCTATTGATCAATCGTGCTAGCGTATCTCTTGAGTTGTGCAACACGAGCGTTTTCCGTGGATTCCACATTTTGTGCTCACTCCTTGGTTGCACGACCCCATTTATCTATCTGTGTGTGTGTGTTTTCGTGTGCCATTCATTGCTATCGGTCTACTTGTTTCACTTGCGAATTTGTGAATCTCTTTCAACATTATTGACTCTTGCTAACATTTTGCGTCAATTTTTTGTGCCACTATCCTCACCGAGCCACTCCATAAGCTTTACTTCATAGGTGTGAGTGAACAAGTCCGGTACCAATTCCACTATTCTTTCATTTCATATTGAGTGAAACGGGATACATCCTCAACTTTGGGAAAATGTAACTTGGTATTGTTTATCTCATTTCCTACTCACCTCTACTCGAGTCTTGTGATGGATAGGCAAGGCATTTCACCTTTGGTCTACAACAACAACGATGAGTTCGATGCCATGAAAAACTCCACCGACGCCAAGATGCAAGCTCAAATGGAGGCGATCAAATCCCTCATCAAGTCCTACAAGCGATCTTCCTCATCTTCAAGAAGACGCTCAAGAGCACATGCTTCCAAGCTACCATCTCCGGCAAGATCACATCAGCATCGACACCATCACCAACAGGAACGTGAAGGTCAAGAGCTCAACACCAACAACCGCTCAACGACTTCACCATCTCCCTTGGCATCTTCGCCAAGCGACTTCAAGGCATCTTCGCCTATGTACATACGACATCTTCGCCAACAAGCACCCCAAGACTACGCTCAAGAGAAGCTCCCCAAACTCAAGTCCGCGACTTCCACGAGCTACTACAACCTCGACACCGACCACGAGATTCCTTTCTATGGGACTCAAGAACCCGAGGAGTATCTCAAGTGGGAGCGCCTAATGGACGACTACCTCAAGCTACATCAAGTTCCTCCCGAAGATCAAGTGAAGTGTGCCACAAGAAACTTCCACGACTACGCCTCGACATGGTGGCTTCACACACCTTCGGCGAGCCACGACATGAGTTGGCCCAAGACGAAGAGAGCTTTGTGGTGAGAGTTCGTGCCTCCAACCTACACGGAACAACTTCTACGCCAATTGGAGAACACCATACAAGGATCCAAGTCCATCGACGAGTACTTCAAGGAGATGAAGAATGCCTTGCGACGAGCCGGCATGGACGACCCCATTTCGATGAAGTTCCACTTCACGATGGGATTGCACAACGACATCTCCAAGACAATCTTCCTCGAGAACTACAAGTCCCTCGACGACAACTACATTGGTGCTCTCATGGCGGAACAAGAACTCATGAAGGCCAAGGCTTCTCCACCCCAAGCACACTTCTCGAAGACCAAGCTCCAAGAAGGCGAGCATGAGGATAGTACCACCAAGATGTCCAAGCCCGATGAGCTCCAAGACGATGCTCCCAAGTTCGACTTCACCGCCATCCCTCTTTGTGGCATTGATGATGCCGAGTCTACCATGACTCTTTTTCAAGACGGTGCGGCGACGACTATGACTACGGAGACCATCAAGGACCATGCTTTGGAGGCGAGCAACATGGTGACGAGCAAGGATGATGCTTCCATCTTAGGAGACGAGAGTGATGATGTGCCATCTTCGGCCTTCATCCACGGCGACGGTGACGAGATGATCGAGCATGGGATTTTCCCTTCGGTCATGGAGGAGAGTGATGATGTGCCATCTTTGGCCTTCATCCATGGCGACGGCGATGAGACGGTTGAGTATTTCACCTCGACCACGGCGACGTATGATACTTGAGTGACTCGTGCCACCATATTGAGAGCGAGAGTGACTTCACCACTAGCCCCATATATAATGTGTTGCCACAATTCCCATGTGAGGAGAGCCACAACCCCCACCACTTGAGTGAGATGAGTGACTCCACCATATGTGAGCTTGAGTGCACCTATTTTGAGGGAGTGAGTGAGGCACCACATAGAGAGAGTGTGATAGTCAATAGGTCATGTGAGGACATTTTGAACTCTAACGACTTAACCTCTACTTCTATTGAAGGAAATATGCCCTAGAGGCAATAATAAAGTTATTATTTATTTCCTCATATCATGATAAATGTTTATCATTCATGCTAGAATTGTATTAACCGGAAACATAATACATGTGTGAATACATAGAAAAACATAGTGTCACTAGTATGCCTCTACTTGACTAGCTCGTTAATCGAAGATGGTTGAGTTTCCTAGCCATGGACATGAGTTGTCATTTGATCAACGGGATCACATCATTAGGAGAATGATGTGATTGACTTGAACCTTTCCGTTAGCTTAGCACTTGATCGTTTAGTATGTTGCTACTGGTTTCTTTATGACTTATACATGTTACTATGACTATGAGATTATGCAACTCCCGTTTACCGGAGGAACACTTTGTGTGCTACCAAACGTCACAACGTAACTAGGTGATTATAAAGGTGCTCTACAGGTGTCTCCGAAGGTACTTGTTGAGTTGGCGTATTTCGAGATTAGGATTTGTCACTCCGATTGTCGGAGAGGTATCTCTGGGCCCTCTCGGTAATGCACATCACTATAAGCCTTGCAAGCAATGTGACTAATGAGTTAGTTGTGGGATGATGCATTACATAACAAGTAAAGAGACTTGCCCATAACGAGATTGAACTAGGTATTGAGATACCGACGATCGAATCTCGGGCTAGTAACATATCGATGGCAAGGGAACAACGTATGTTGTTATGCGGTTTGACCGATAAAGATCTTCGTAGAATATGTGGGAGCCAATATGAGCATCCAGGTTCCTCTATTGGCTATTGCCGAAGACGTGTCTCGGTCATGTCTACATAGTTCTCGAACCCGTAGGGTCCGCACGCTTAAAGTTCGGTGACGATCGGCATTATGAGTTTTTGTGTTTTGATGTACCGAAGGTAGTTCGGAGTCCCGGATATGATCACGGACATGACGAGGAGTCTCGAAATGGTCGAGACGTAAAGATCGATATATTGGACGACTATGTTCGGACACCGGAAAGGTTCCGGGAGGTTTTGGACATATACCGGAGTACCGGGGGGTTAACGGAACCCCCAGGGGAGTTAATTGGGCCTCATGGGCCTTAGTGGGAGAAGAGGAGGGGTGGCCAGGGCATCCGCGCGCCCCCTCCCCCTCTAGTCCGAATTGGACAAGGAGGGGGCGGCGCCCCCCTTTTTCCTTCTCCTCCTCTCTCCCTTCCTTCCCTTCTCCTACTCCAACAAGGAAAGGAGGAGTCCTACTCCCGGTGGGAGTAGGACTCCCTCCTTGGCGCGCCCTCCTTGGCCGGCCGCCTCTCCCCCTTGCTCCTTTATATACGGGGGCAGGGGCACCTCTAGACACACAAGTTGATCGGTTGATCTCTCCCAGCCGTGTGCGGTGCCCCCCTCCACCATATTCCACCTCGGTCATATCGTAGCGGTGCTTAGGCGAAGCTCTGCATCGGTAGCAACATCATCACCATCATCACGCCGTCGTGCTGACAGAACTCTCCCGTGAAGCTCTGCTGGATCGAAGTTCGCGGGACGTCATCGAGCTGAACGTGTGCTGAACTCGGAGGTGCCGTACGTTCGGTACTTGGATCGGTCGGATCGTGAAGACGTACGACTACATCAACCGCGTTGTGCTAACGCTTCCGCTTTCAGTCTACGAGGGTACGTGGACAACACTCTCCCCTCTCGTTGCTATGCATCACCATGATCTTGCATGTGCGTAGGAATTTTTTTGAAATTGCTACGTTCCCCAACAGTGGCATCCGAGCCTGGTTTTATGCGTAGATGTTATATGCACGAGTAGAACACAAGTGAGTTGTGGGCGATACAAGTCATACTGCTTACCAGCATGTCATACTCTGGTTCAGCAGTATTGTTGGATGAAGCGGCCCGGACAGACATTACGCGTACGCTTACGCGAGACTGGTTCTACCGACGTGCTTTGCACATAGGTGGCTGGCGGGTGTCAGTTTCTCCAACTTTAGTTGAACCAAGTGTGGCTACGCCCGGTCCTTGAGAAGGTTAAAATAGCACTAACTTGACGAACTATCGTTGTGGTTTTGATGCGTAGGTAAGAACGGTTCTTGCTCAGCCCGTAGCAGCCACGTAAAACTTGCAACAACAAAGTAGAGGACGTCTAACTTGTTTTTGCAGGGCATGTTGTGATGTGATATGGTAAAGGCATGATGCTATATTTTATTGTATGAGATGATCATGTTTTGTAACTGAGTTATCGGCAACTGGCAGGAGCCATATGGTTGTCGCTTTATTGTATGCAATGAAATCGCCCTGTAATTGCTTTACTTTATCACTAAGCGGTAGCGATAGTCATAGAAGCAATAGTTGGCGAGACGACAACGATGCTACGATGGAGATCAAGGTGTCGCGCCGGTGAGGATGGTGATCATGACGGTGCTTCAAAGATGGAGATCACAAGCACAAGATGATGATGTCCATATCATATCACTTATATTGATTGCATGTGATGTTTATCCTTTATGCATCTTATTTTGCTTTGATTGACGGTAGCATTATAAGATGATCTCTTACTAAATTTCAAGATAAAAGTGTTCTCCCTGAGTATGCACCGTTGCCAAAGTTCGTCGTGCCGAGACACCACGTGATGATCGGGTGTGATAAGCTCTACGTTCATCTACAACGGGTGCAAGCCAGTTTTGCACACACAGAATACTCGGGTTAAACTTGACGAGCCTAGCATATGCAGATATGGCCTCGGGACACTGAGACCGAAAGGTCGAGTGTGAATCATATAGTAGATATGATCAACATAGTGATGTTCACCATTGAAAACTACTCCATCTCACGTGATCACTTAGATGATTAGAGGGATGTCTATCTAAGTGGGAGTTCTTAAGTAATATGATTAATTGAACTTAAATTTATCATGAACTTAGTACCTGATAGTATTTTGCTTGTCTATGTTGTTGTAGATAGATGGCCCGTGTTGTTGTTCCGTTGAATTTTAATGTGTTCCTTGAGAAAGCAAAGTTGAAAGATGATGGTAGCAATTACACGGACTTGGTCCGTAACTTGAGGATTATCCTCATTGCTGCACAGAAGAATTACGTCCTGGAAGCACTGCTGGGTGCCAGGCCTGCTACAGATGCAACTAACGACGTTAAGAACGTCTGGCAGAGCAAAGCTGATGACTACTCGATAGTTCAGTGTGCCATGCTTTAGAACCGGGACTTCAACGATGTTTCGAACGTCATGGAGCATATGAGATGTTCCAGGAGTTGAAGTTAATATTTCAAGCAAATGCCCGGATTGAGAGATATGAAGTCTCCAATAAGTTCTACAGCTGCAAGATGGAGGAGAATAGTTCTGTCAGTGAACATATACTCAAAATGTCTGGGTATAACAATCACTTGATTCAACTGGGAGTTAATCTTCCGGATGATAGTGTCATTGACAGAATTCTTCAATCACTGCCACCAAGCTACAAGAGCTTCGTGATGAACTATAATATGCAAGGGATGGATAAGACAATTCCCGAGCTCTTCGCAATGCTAAAGGCTGCGGAGGTAGAAATCAAGAAGGAGCATCAAGTGTTGATGGTCAACAAGACCACCAGTTTCAAGAAAAAGGGTAAAGGGAAGAAGAATGGAAACTTCAAGAAGAACGGCAAACAAGTTGTTGCTCAAGAGAAGAAACCCAAGTCTGGACCTAAGCTTGAGACTAAGTGCTTCTACTGCAAGCAGACTGGTCACTCAAAGCGGAACTGCCCCAAGTATTTGGTGGATAAGAAGGATGGCAAGGTGAACAAAGGTATATGTGATATACATGTTATTGATGTGTACCTTACTAGAGCTCGTAGTAGCACCTGGGTATTTGATACTGGTTCTGTTGCTAATATTTGCAACTTGCAACAGGGACTACGGATTAAGCAAGACTGGCTAAGGACGAGGTGACGCTGCGCGTGGGAAATGGTTCCAAAGTTGATGTGATCGCCGTTGGCACGCTACCTCTACATCTACCTTCGGGATTAGTTTTAGACCTAAATAATTCTTATTTGGTGTCAGCGTTGAGCATGAACATTATATCTGGATATTGTTTAATGCGAGACGGTTATTCATTTAAATCAAAGAATAATGGTTGTTCTATTTATATGAGTAATATCTTTTATGTTCATGCACCCTTGAAGAGTGGTCTATTTTTGTTGAATCTCGATAGTAGTGATACACATATTCGTAATGTTGAAGCCAAAAGATGCAGAGTTGATAATGATAGTGCAACTTATTTGTGGCACTGCCGTTTGGGTCATATTGGTGTAAAGCGCATGAAGAAACTCCATACTGATGGACTTTTGGAATCAATTGATTATGAATCACTTGGTACTTGCGAACCATGCCTTATGGGCAAGATGACTAAAACGCCGTTCTCCGGAACAATGGAGCGAGCAACAAATTTGTTGGAGATCATACATACTGATGTATGTGGTCCGATGAATATTGAGGCTCGCGGCGGGTATCGTTATTTTCTCACCTTCACAGATGATTTGAGTAGATATGGGTATATCTACTTAATGAAACATAAGTCTGAAACATTTGAAAAGTTCAAAGAATTTTAGAGTGAAGTGGAAAATCATCATAACAAGAAAATAAAGTTTCTACGATCAGATCGTGGAGGAGAATATTTGAGTTACGAGTTTGGTCTACATTTGAAACAATGCGGAATAGTTTCGCAACTCACGCCACCCGGAACACCACAGCGTAATGGTGTATCCGAACGTCGTAATCGTACTTTACTAGATATGGTGCGATCTATTATGTCTCTTACTGATTTACCGCTATCGTTTTGGGGTTATGCTTTAGAGACGGCTACATTCACGTTAAATAGGGCACCATCAAAATCCGTTGAGACGACGCCTTATGAACTGTGGTTTGGCAAGAAACCAAAGTTGTCGTTTCTTAAAGTTTGGGGCTGTGATGCTTATGTGAAAAAGCTTCAACCTGATAAGCTCGAACCCAAATCGGAGAAATGTGTCTTCATAGGATACCCAAAGGAAACTGTTGGGTACACCTTCTATCACAGATCCGAAGGCAAGACATTCGTTGCTAAGAATGGATCCTTTCTAGAGAAGGAGTTTCTCTCGAAAGAAGTGAGTGGGAGGAAAGTAGAACTTGATGAGGTAACTGTACCTGCTCCCTTATTGGAAAGTAGTTCATCACAGAAATCTGTTTCTGTGACTCCTACACCAATTAGTGAGGAAGCTAATGATGATGATCATATAACTTCAGATCAAGTTACTACCAAACCTCGTAGGTCAACTAGAGTAAGATCTGCACCAGAGTGGTACGGTAATCCTATTCTGGAGGTCATGTTACTTGACCAAGGAAAACCTACGAACTATGAAGAAGCGATGGTGAGCCCAGATTCCGCAAAATGGCTTGAGGCCATGAAATCTGAGATGGGATCCATGTATGAGAACAAAGTGTGGGCTTTGGTTGACTTGCCCGATGATCGGCAAGCCATAGAGAATAAATGGATCTTCAAGAAGAAGACTGACGCTGACGGTAACGTTACTGTCTACAAAGCTCGACTTGTTGCAAAAGGTTTTCGACAAGTTCAAGGAGTTGACTACGATGAGACTTTCTCACCCGTAGCGATGCTTAAGTCTGTCCGAATCATGTTAGCAATTGCCGCATTTTATGATTATGAAATTTGGCAAATGGGTGTCAAAACTGCATTCCTGAATGGATTTCTGGAAGAAGAGTTGTATATGATGCAACCGGAAGGTTTTGTCGATCCAAAGGGAGCTAACAAAGTGTGCAAGCTCCAGCGATCCATTTATGGACTGGTGCAAGCCTCTCGGAGTTGGAATAAACGTTTTGATAGTGTGATCAAAGCATATGGTTTTATACAGACTTTTGGAGAAGCCTGTATTTACAAGAAAGTGAGTGGGAGCTCTGTAGCATTTCTAATATTATATGTGGATGACATATTACTGATTGGAAATGATATAGAATTTTTGGATAGCATAAAAGGATACTTGAATAAAAGTTTTTCAATGAAAGACCTCGATGAAGCTGCTTACATATTGGGCATCAAGATCTATAGAGATAGATCAAGACACTTGATAGGACTTTCACAAAGCACATACCTTGACAAAGTTTTGAAAAAGTTCAAAATGGATCAAGCAAAGAAAGGGTTCTTGCCTGTGTTACAAGGTGTGAAGTTGAGTCAGACTCAATGCCCGACCACTGCAGAAGATAGAGAGAAAATGAAAGATGTTCCCTATGCTTCAGCCATAGGCTCTATCATGTATGCAATGTTGTGTACCAGACCTGATGTGTGCCTTGCTATTAGCTTAGCAGGGAGGTACCAAAGTAATCCAGGAGTGGATCACTGGACAGCGGTCAAGAACATCCTGAAATACCTTAAAAGGACTAAGGATATGTTTCTCGTTTATGGAGGTGACAAAGAGCTAGTCATAAATGGTTACGTCGATGCAAGCTTTGACACTGATCCGGACGATTCTAAATCACAAACCGGATACGTGTTTACATTGAACGGTGGAGCTGTCAGTTGGTGCAGTTCTAAACAAAGCGTCATGGCGGGATCTACGTGTGAAGCGGAGTACATAGCTGCTTCGGAAGCAGCAAATGAAGGAGTCTGGATGAGGAGTTCATATCCGACCTAGGTGTCATACCTAGTGCACCGGGTCCAATGAAAATCTTTTGTGACAATACTGGTGCAATTGCCTTGGCAAAGGAATCCAGATTTCACAAGAGAACCAAGCACATCAAGAGACGCTTCAATTCCATCCGGGACCAAGTCCAGGTGGGAGACAGAGAGATTTGCAAGATACATACGGATCTGAATGTCGCAGACCCGTTGACTAAGCCTCTTCCACGAGCAAAACATGATCAGCACCAAAACTCCATGGGTGTTAGAACCATTACTGTGTAAGCTAGATTATTGACTCTAGTGCAAGTGGGAGACTAAAGGAAATATGCCCTAGAGGTAAATAATAAAGTTATTATTTATTTCCTCATATCATGATAAATGTTTATTATTCATGCTAGAATTGTATTAACCGGAAACATAATACATGTGTGAATACATAGACAAACATAGTGTCACTAGTATGCCTCTACTTGACTAGCTCGTTAATCGAAGATGGTTGAGTTTCCTAGCCATGGACATGAGTTGTGATTTGATCAACAAGATCACATCATTAAGAGAATGATGTGATTGACTTGAACCATTCCGTTAGCTTAGCACTTGATCGTTTAGTATGTTGCTATTGCTTTCTTCATGACTTATACATGTTCCTATGACTATGAGATTATGCAACTCCTGTTTACCGGAGGAACACTTTGTGTGCTACCAAACATCACAACGTAACTGGGTGATTATAAAGGTGCTCTACAGGTGTCTCCGAAGGTACTTGTTGAGTTGGCGTATTTCGAGATTAGGATTTGTCACTCCGATTGTCGGAGAGGTATCTCTGGGCCCTCTCGGTAATGCACATCACTATAAGCCTTGCAAGCAATGTGACTAATGAGTTAGTTGCAGGACGATGCATTACATAATGAATAAAGAGACTTGCCGGTAACGAGATTGAACTAGGTATTGAGATACCGACGATCGAATCTCGGGCAAGTAACATACCGATGACAAAGGGAACAACGTATGTTGTTATGCGGTTTGACCGATAAAGATCTTCATAGAATATGTGGGAGCCAATATGAGCATCCAGGTTCCACTATTGGTTATTGACCGAAGACGTGTCTCGGTCATGTCTACATAGTTCTCGAACCCGTAGGGTCCGCACGCTTAAAGTTCGGTGACGATCGGTATTATGATTTTTTTTTGTTTTGATGTACCGAAGGTAGTTTGGAGTCCACGAACATGATGAGGAGTCTCGAAATGGTCGAGACGTAAAGATCGATATATTGGACGACTATGTTCAGACACCGGAAAGGTTCTGGCAGGTTTTGGACATATACCGGAGTACCGGGGGGTTACCGGAACCCCTCGGGGAGTTAATTGGGCCTCATGGGCCCTAGTGGGAGAAGAGGAGGGGCGGCCAGGGCAGCCGCGTGCCCCCTCCCCCTCTAGTCCGAATTGGACAAGGAGGGGGGCAGCGCCCCCCTTTTTCCTTCTCCTCCTCTCTCCCTTCCTTCCCTTCTCCTACTCCAACAAGGAAAGGAGGAGTCGGATCATGAAGACGTACGACTACATCAACCGCGTTGTGCTAACGCTTCCACTTTCAGTCTACGAGGGTACGTGGACAACACTCTCCCCTCTCGTTGCTATGCATCACCATGATCTTGCGTGTTCGTAGGATTTTTTTGAAATTACTACGTTCCCCAACATCTATTGTGTCTTCTCATTTGGTGCTAGGTCCCATATATGATGACGTGCCGATCCTCAACGACTTCGTCCTCTCTTTGGACAAGACGATGGCCATGGTGGAATATGATGCACCCCCCACATGGTTCCATCAAGATGAAGATGACCACCATTTGGTCTTTGCCACCTCACCTACACCCTTGAGTGGAATGAACAAGGTAACATAGGTGAAGGTGATGCTCTAGTCCCACTAGTGGACATTCTTGACATTGATTGCTTGCATGATGTTGATCAACCTATCTCCATGCTTCATGCTAGTGCAACTTCCTCATGTGATGATTTCTTGCCCATTTATGATGAATATGATGATTCTCATCTGGAGTCTATTAGTTGTGATGCCATGTTACGTAGGATTTCTTGTGACAATTCTTTAGGTCACATCATGTTTGACAACCCACTTGACTTGTCATATGCTATGAATGAGATCACCCATATGTCATATTTGCAATCTCATCGTAGTGACTATGCATATGCCATTAAAATAAACCCAATTTGCACATATGGCATAGATGACAAGCCCATGGTTATTGGCATTTGTTTTTCTTGTGATGATATTGATATGCTCCCTTGCATCATTTATCTCATATGCCATGCCATGACCACCTAGCTTCGGATATGCATTGTTTTGGATATTGTCCATTTTCTCCATATGATGTTTCCAATATTGCTCATGAGGAGACCCCCATAGTTTCCTCATTCATGTTAAGAGAATTTGATCAATCCCATCCATTGCATGATCCCAATACTTGTGTGCACAATATGCTACCCATGAATAAACATGCTATTGATGTGCCATATACTTGCACTCTCAATTTATGTCCCCATCGTGTCATACACAATAACTATTCTTTCATGATGGATGACATGTTCTTATACCTTGCATCAAATTTCTTTGAGCGATGCGTATCTTGTGCTAACTCACACATGCACATACACATCATGATGGATGATATGTACATTTACCACACACACACAATTTCTTTCGCTTGTGTATTTGTTGTGTAGGTACCCATTCTTACTTGTCAACCCCACAATCCCATGAGTTGACAAAACGAGCTCTAGAGAGCAATGATGATTTGGGATCCCATGGATTGTCTTCCCCACCACTCTCTTCGCGCAAAGACTTCACGCATTTCTTCTACATGGCCCTCACTTGGCTATGGGTTATTGTCCATTACATATTATATGCCCATCTTGCCATGTTCACTTTGCATGATATGCTCATTCCTATGCCTTTGACATGCATTTGTGACCCATGCTTTGCATTACACATGATGATTGATTCTAGTACTTGTATGTGTATTTGCAAGCTTGGTGGAAATATCACTTGTTATTGCCATGTTTGCTTTGTGCCCCATGCCTATGATGATACTATGATCTTGCTTTGCATTCGTGCTTGCGATATGTCATGTGCATTGCCTATGCCTGTTATTTGCTCACATGGCATGATTGCCATGATTTCCTCTAGTATGTTGCATCTTCGCACTACTAGCTTGCACGACTTGATTACGATGATTGCTTGCCTTGTTGCATCACCGATGATTCATACTTGCTCATTTCATGCGGTTGATGACAACCATCTACATGTTTTGCACATGATTGTTATTGCTTCTTGTCATATATCTCTCATGCTAGATACTTTTCCATGTATTGAGTGCAACAATGATTTTAGTCATTCTAATGAGATTGCCCCCATAGCATTCTCACATATATGTCGAAATTTTGACATATTTCTTGTGAAGCATGCTTGTCTTACCTCTTTGCACCATATACTTAGTGACATGAATATTTCCATTGTTGCATCGTATTATTCATGCACTTGTGCTTCTAATGGTTATGTGCAAGAGAAGAGAACCATCATGATGGATGATGTGTTTATCTACCATGCGCATACGTTTTTTGTTTTGTTGTGTGCATGTGTAGGATACTTGGACTTTGTGTCGACTTCCACTTCATATGAGTTGACCATTCGAGCTCTTGAGAGCGACCGACTCGCTTCTACATCGCACTTACTTGTGCTTCGGCATTGTGAAGGACGCACAAGGACACACTTTCAAGGTGATATCCTTCTCTTTTGAGAACCTCCAAACCATGAGCATGGATATTATGGATCATACTACTTGTGTTGCTTGCACCATGAGACTTATTGTTCATCTTGGACCACTTGATTGCGCACATGTTAGAGATCTTACTTCGACTTGTCATTTTCACCTTTCCGTGCCTCATGACATATATACCTTGTGTGTTGCATCCAATTCTTGGATTACTTGCTCCTATCATATGTTTGGTTGCAACAATGTCACTTCTTCACATATGCCATATCCCATTGCTTGTCACATGATTGACTTGATGGCCTCACACATGATGAACAATTGCTCTTTCTATTGTATTGAGTGTCATACTATCTTCACTACACCCTATGCACGTTATGCCTGGATTGTCTTGCACTTGACCCATGTGTTTAGACACTTCATTTTATTTGGTGTTGTGACTGATTCTTATCCCTACCATAGACCTTTCATTGAGCAATTTGTGAATGCTTGCTATGACCTTGAGGTAGATGCTTATTCTGTTCTCAAACATATTCGCATCTCTACCTCACATTTACATGCTTGTCCCCATGATATCTTTCCTTGTGCCCAATTCGTATGCTTACATGCCCTGACACAATCCCTTGTCACACCATACGCTTTGCATGATGAAGACACTTGTTGGGTGAATCACCGCTTGAATGCTTGCTTTTGCACTAACATTAACCACATTTGTTTTTCCAAGTGTTTGTTTTCCTTGCTCCTTTTGAAGGGATCCCAAAACGGTGCGACATTGGAGAGTGTCCATTTCGAGCTTCAAGATGACGAGAACTTGGTGATCGACAACTCCTACACGGCGACGCCTTCTCTTTCCCATGGTGATTTGGCTTTCGATCCAAGGTCGGATCTTTCCCAAGGGGGAGGGGATGATGCGGAGCATCCTATGGACATCACCATGTCAAGAGTCCGTTTGGCAAGTGACACGTGCGACCTCTATTTCACATACATAAAGGTGAATCATCTCCTTTACATGTGCTCACTTGACCCCTTCGAGGATGGTATACTACTTGACACCCCTCTCGTGTGCATCCATAGGTATTGTCGGAACACTGCAGACAACGAGGAGGAGTGTGAGCGCAAGTGTACAACTACACCATCCGCGAGGGAAGCATGGAAGAGAAGACGGAAGAAAGGAGAAGAAGACGGAGCGGCTGCTGGAGCCAGGCCGGACATCCGGACTACCGTCCGGATCATCGGGGCTCAGCCGGATCATCTGGACCTTCCCCCGGATCGTCCGAATAAGTGCGCCGAAGACACCCGAAGGCTTCCACCGAAGCCGGATCATTCGGACCCCTGACGCCCGGATCATCCGGGACCCCGTCCGGATCATCCGGCCTTGCCTGCGCGCATGACTTGGGCCGAGGCCCGTGTACCCATTCGCCCCTTGGACTATAAATAGACCTCCTCCACCTCCTTTCTAGGGTTAGCAAAGCGATAGCTCATTTGTATGTGAGCTTTGCTCCTACCTACCTCTACTCTTGAGAGAGAGAGACTACCACTCCCATGGAGTTCAAGCCCTCCATGTGAGCATGTGAGAAGATCCTATGGGATATCATCAAGACCCCAACTCCTCCAAGGATTGGGATGAACTTTGCCTTGTATCTTTCCCTTTGTTGTTCATGTACCTTGTGGATCTTGTGTGTTTGATTGTCTAGTGTATGTGTGATTGGACTTGTTCTTGATTGTTTCACCTTGTGATTTCTCTCCGTTATTCCCCGTGTTCATCGTGTACTTCGAGGGAGCCCACTCCAATCGTGAAAGATCGGCCTACACCGGGTTAGCCCCGTATCAACCGCACGACCGAACCCATCACAAAGCACCTCTCCCATGGCAAGAAAAATCGATCTAGTTGGCCTAACTAAACCAAAGATTCAAAGAAGAAATACGAGGCTATAAGTAACCATGCATATAAGAGATCAAAACTCAAATAATTTTCATGGATAAAATAGATCTGATCATAAACTCAAAGTTCATCTGATCCCAACAAACACACCACAAAAAGAGTTACATCAAATAGATCTCCAAGAGACCATTGTATTGAGAATAAAAAATGAGAGAGAGGAAGCCATCTAGCTACTGCCTACGGACCCGTAGGTCTACCTCACACATCATCGGAGAGGCACCAATGAGGATGATGAACACCTCTGTGATGGTGTCTAGATTGGATCTGGTGATTCTGGAACTTGCGGCGGCTGGAATTGTGTTTTGTCGACTCCCGTAGGGTTTTTGGATTTTCGGGGTATTTATAGAGCAAAGAGGCGTTGTGGGAGGCCGCCGAGGTGGGCACAACCCACCAGGGCGCACCCAGGTGGGTTGTGCCCCCCTCGGGGCACCCCTATGGTACTTCTTTGGCCCAGGTTGTTCCTTCTGGTCCAAAAAAATCTCCAGCTGCGTTTCGACTCCGTTTGGTATTGATTTTCCGTGAAGTAAAAAACAAGCAAAAAACAGCAACTTGCACGCGTGTGGTGTGGCGACCGTTGGCGGTGCCACCGTGACTGGATACGATCCCGATGAGACCCAAAGCCAAGACGGCCGAGTGCCATTCACGCCGGTGAGCCATGATCAAGCGGGCATGCACGAGCCTTCATCCAAGATCAGGTTACCCTGGACCTGGACGGCTTCCCGCTCGACCACGATTCCCGGAGGACTACGACCTCGAGGAAGAGGATGAGTTCGCCATTGACGGGGAGCCTTTGTTTGAGGATGAGCTCGCTAACCAAGCCGCCGGGGCGAAGCCGAAGCGCAAGAGCAAGCAGACGTAGGCATACACGGCATCTGAGGACAAGATCCTTTGTGAGTTTTGGATGGACATTGGGCAAGACCCCAAGGTCGGTGCCGAACAAAAGGCATCGACCTTTTGGATTTTTGTCCATCTTGAGTTCCATGAGCATAAGAAGTTTGCGCCGTACCAAATGCATAGCAGCGCTGCTGGGTGTCCATTTCGAAGCGATGGAAGGTGATACAACAAGAGTGCAACAAGTTTTGTGCCACCCTTTAGAGCATCAAGGCACGCCGTGTGAGCGGCATTGGCATGGAATACATGGTATGCATGCGGCCCTCTTCGTTTCCATTCCCTTCATGCTTGCATGTCCATTTGCATATCCATTTGCCCATATGCTTGCATGCTATTCATTTGCAGGCATTCCAAGATTTGGAGGCATTCAAGGTCCAACATGAAGGCAAGTCCTTCAACCTCTCCCATTGTTGGAGGGTCATCAACGGGGAGGAGAAGTTCAAGGTGCAATATGCCACCCTCATGGCGCATGGGGGGAAGAAAGCCGTGGAGGAGGTTGGGGAGGGCGAGGAGCCACAGCCGCGGGGGAAGACCAACTCCAAGAAGGAGGACAAGCGGGATACAACGTCGATCGTCTTACTCGCAACCATGGAGGGCATGATGACCGAGAAGGGCTCAAGGGAGGAGAAGTGTCAGCAAGACAAGGACGAGCAAATGAACACCTTCGTGGAGATCCAAAGGAGCGGGCTTGAGACGGAGGCGGAGAAGAAAGCGAGGATGCTTGAGATGGAGGCAGAGAAGCAACCAAGATAGTAGAGATGGATGCCACCAATGCCAAGACCAAGGTGAAAAAAGTGGCTCTCGCTAGCATGATCACGGGGGGTGGAGATCATGAAGGTGGACCTCAACACTATGTCGCCAAGGAAGAGGTCGTGGTTCGAGAAGATGCAGGCCGACATGCTCAAGTTTGATGACGAGTGATCTACGGCAGATACCACCATCCCTTTTTTGTATGCGGGGCAAGTGTACTGGCATGACCACGGCCAAGATGGCGTGCTTGAATTTCCCACCCCTTTTTGTGTGCTGGCCGCTGGCAAGTTTGCCAGCATGAACTGTGTGGTGGTTTTTTGGAGCTGGCACTGTATGCCAGCTGCTGGCATGGTGCCGACATGAACTTTGGGCAATGACATGGCATGATCTACGGCCGCGGGCCTTTTCAAATTTGTGCGCGGACATGAAATGGGTCGTGGGCGTTGGGCGCACTACCGACCCAAAACGAAAACAGGCGGACGACGAGCGGGCGGCTAACCCAAACGGACAAAAAGCAGACAAAAGTGTCCTCCATTTGGGTCGGCACGTGGGAGTTTCTCTAATGTTTTCGTCTTTTATCTCCAAAAGTTTTGTTCGTCATGGCACTTGTACTCTGTCTACTGCCTATCTCTTTGCTTTTAGCTGGGGGGCGATATGGTGACTGCGTCGCCGCCGCCACTCTTGGGGGGAGTGTGAACCCTTTGTAGGATCGAAAGTATGTCTAGAGGTGGGGGTGATTAGACTACTTGACCAAATAAAAATCTATAATTTTCCCAATTTTAGTTGTTGGTAGATTTTAGCAATTAGCACAAGTCAAACAATCAACCTACACATGCAATTCTAAGAGTATAACAGCGGAAAGTAAAACATTGCATATGAAGGTAAAGGGAAGCGTTTGGAGAAGGCAAACACAATGGAGACACAGAGATTTTTTGCGTGGTTCCAATAGGTGGTGCTATCGGACGTCCACGTTGATGGAGACTTTAACCCACGAAGACGGTTGCGCGAGTCCACAAAGGGCTCCACGCACGAAGGGTCCACGAAGAAGCAGCCTTGTCTATCCCACCATGACCATCGCCCACGAAGGACTTGCCTCACTCGGGTAGATCTTCACGAAGTAGGCGATCTCCTTGCCCTTACAAACTTCTTGGTTCAACTCCACATCACAACGAAGGCTCCCAAGCAACACCTAACAAATCTAGGAGACAACACTCTCCAAAAGGTAATAGATGGTGTGTAGATGATGAACTCATTGCTCTTGTGCTTCAAATCATGGTCTCCCAAACACTCAACTCTCTCACACAGATTTGGCTATGGTGGAAGAGGGATTTGAGTGGAAAGCAACTTGGGGAAGGCTAGAAATCAAGGTTCAAAAGGTTGGAATGGAATCTCTTGATATCAACACATGAGTAGGTGGTTCTCTCTCAAAAAATGGTAGTGGAAGTGTAGGCACGTTCTGATGGCTCTCTCACAATTGGAGAAGGGGGTGGAGGGGTATATATAGCCTCCACACGAAGTCCAACCGTTGCACACTTTTGACCCATGTTAGTGGCACCAATCAAAAAATCCGGTGGGACTGATCTGTTCAAAAATATGAACGTTAGGAATCTCGGTGGGACCAACTGGAACAACTCGGTGGGACCGATGTGCTAGGGCTTAGAGAAAACATCATCTCGGTGGCGCCGATTGCATCAACTCAGTGGGACCGACTGTGTAACATCCCAAAATTTTGAATTTTGGAATGTTAATAATTTAAATATTTTTAATTAAAATCTTGCTTGTGTTGCTTGTAGTTAGTTAAATTTGGCTAGGATTTGAAACTTTTGGAATATTTGAATGGATAATGAATAATAAAAGAGAGGGAATTAAATTACTTTCCCAATTGTTCATTTGGATCTTATTTTGGGTTTGAGAATATCCAGAATGTTTCCAATTAAATATGAGAGAGGATGACATGACTTCCTCAAAGAATGATGTTGGTGAGTAATTTAATATTCTCTTATTTTGGTTTCAGCATTTAAAACAAATCCAACAAAAAAATTGAGAGAAGGTAATATGACTCCTTCAATACAAAAGAGCTGGAAAATGATTTATATGTTATTTGCATTTTTCTCCGGAGTTCGAAAATATTTAATGGGACATTTTATAAGTGTCAAAGTAAAGTTTACGAAAATATTATATGTACTTTTCATAAGTAATTTTGGACTGGAAAAATATTTACTATTCTCTATATTAATATATATATACTTTTGCAAATGTTCTGGTATTATTTATAAAATGATTTGGTTCATTTTTTGAGCCACAGTCATTTTTGTAAATAAAATAAATATAGGAAATCCTAAACCTACTACACTAAACCTACCCAGGAGCTATTTGCCGAACAGCGGAAGCAGCGCAGCGGGCAGCAGCAGAGGGCCCAGCAGGCCGAAGCCGAGCAGCAGCCAGCGCCCAGCAGGGGCAAAATTTCATGTTTTGACCCTTTTGTCAAACAAAATCGAGATCTGACCCCAGTTTGAAAGTTTTTCGAGATCTGACCCTTTTGCTACCGCCAGGCCTTCAGGCAGTAGGGTTGCACAGTCTACCGCCGCAGGTTCTGACAGTAGGTGTGGCTGACGACCGTTAAACCATTAACGGCTGCTTACGGACCTACCGCCATAGGCCACGGCGGTAGTCGGCACAAACCTACCGCCGAGAGCCCTGGCGGTAGGTTATCATAGTGGCATGAAGTTAACTGCTTTGATTTTGTCTTCAATTTTTTTGCCATAGACATAAGAAACAATAAGCACAATTTCATAGACATAAGAAGTTTGATCACATCCAAATAGTTTGATCACATAACGTAGTTTGATCACATCAAAATAGTTTTGCCATTACGAACTAAGAAACAAGTACCAAATAACATAGTTTGATCACATAACATAGTTTGATCACATCCAAATAGTTTCACGAAGCCAACATAAGAAGTTTAACAAGTTCAACGGTCATCGACCACATAAAAGGTTTCATCCATAGGTAGCAATCAAACATGACGATCATCAGCAGCCACACGCATATATAGTTCTAGATGATATCGATGACGATCATCATCTTCAAGCCTTGACGGTGGGTGTTCCTGATAGTAATTAGGATGGCCTGTCCAACATGAAGATTCTTGTCAACGAGGAAGCTCTTCCACCCAACCGAGCTTAAGTGTGTGCGGCCGTCCGTGTCCACGCCGTACGCACAAGTAGTGACGGAGCCCCTTGTGGGAAGGCGTATTCCAGCATAGCCTTCTTCATCAGCCTCGATGCCACAACTCTCAGATAGGCTCTTTGGCAATTTCTGAATATGAAAAACATATCAATTAATAAGTATGGATTATCTAAACTATTAACGGTTCCTTGGATTCTACACTAATAACATACCATGACATGTCGATCGATCATGGTACTTGCCAGACGGGTCACAAATGGCACCCCGACCAAGTCAGCACGTGGCAGAAAGTTGTCCCATAGGTTGCACACCTCCTGATCGCTCAGCCACACTCTTTGAGCACAGATGGCTTCCTCAAGTGGGTCTTCATAGTCATCATCCTCATCAAGTGGTGGTGGTGGCGCCATTTTCCTTATATAAGTATTGATTGGATAAAGTTAATTAAACATCAATATTTGTTCTAATGCAAGCATTCATCATATATAGGTAGATTCCACCTAAATCAATGGAGATATATAGCAAAACAAATATCTACAATATTCACACAATAAATCATCACATATGGCTATAAGAAAGACTAAACCTAGGGTTCATCTAGGTTCTAGGGTTCATCTAGGTTCTAGGGTTCATCTAGGTTCTAGGGTTCATCATATCAACTAGAGAGGGTTCCTCATATGGCTATAAGAAAGACTAAACCTAGGGTTCATCTAGGTTCTAGGGTTCATCTAGGTTCTAGGGTTCATCATATCAACTAGAGAGGGTTCCTCGTATGGCTATAAGAAAGACTAAACCTAGGGTTCATCAACTAGGTTCATCACATTGCAATCATCTAGGTTCTAGGGTTCATCATATCAACTAGAGAGGGTTCCTCATATGGCTATAAGAAAGAGGATTGATTTGACTCAAACTAATTGGGGGATTGGAGGAGCTTACCTTCCTCTTTCCGTAGTCATCTCGATCCGCAAAATCCGTGAATCAACGAAGAAGATCGGAGTGGGGAAGTGGAGGAGATGAGAAAATGGGCGAGAGGAAGAAGAAGGCGGCTGGGTGGGTGGGGATTAGGTGTTGGGGTGGGGTGGGCGGGCGGTTGGGTTTATAAATGCCCAAACCCTACCGCCACACACTAAGGCGGTAGGTCTGTACAACCTACCGCCATCAGACCCGGCGGTAGGGTGCCTCCCCCCACGGCCCCTTCTGTGACCAAAAAATCAAGCAACGCAGCGGTAGGCTTGC
This sequence comes from Aegilops tauschii subsp. strangulata, assembly GCF_002575655.3. Taxonomy (NCBI): domain Eukaryota; kingdom Viridiplantae; phylum Streptophyta; class Magnoliopsida; order Poales; family Poaceae; genus Aegilops; species Aegilops tauschii. Next base: position 177,560,366 of record NC_053039.3, read on the forward strand.
ACACCCTACCACCGAGGCCCTAGGCAGTAGGATCCTACCGCCAAGCACCCTGGCGGTAGGGTGTGCAACCCTACCGCTGCGCTGCTCGATTTTTTGGTCACAGAAGGGGGGCGTGGGGGGAGGCACCCTACCGCCGGGTTTGATGGCGGTAGGTTGTACAGACCTACCGCCTTAGTGTGTGGCGGTAGGGTGGCCCAGTGTGCATTTTTTGCACCTTCTAACTTCTTTTGTCTTCAATTTTTGGCGGACAACATTTAAACAGCACCTGTATGACATATGAAGCACACAATGTATGATATATGATGCACACACCACAAATCTATAAATAAGGTAGGTTCGATACATAGCAAATAGACATCCATAAATGTTTTCACCAAGTTATACATAGCAAATTAACGAAACCGTTTCACGAGCAAATCCATATGGTTCACGAAGCAAATATGCAAGTTTTTAGTTCAACGACACGGCAGCAACTTCAGTCCTTCCTTCCCCTCTTCGACTTTCGGTCCTCGTTATCCTTGGATCGCTTCTCGGCCGTCGTCTTCTTGCAGGCCGTAGGATGTGCTTTCTGAAACGGGGATGGACTCTTCCAATCCTTCTTCGGCACATTCCTCTTCTCGCGCTGGGTTGGCTGAGTTGCTGGAGGTCCGTCGTCATCATCGTACTCCTCCTCCTCCTCATCGTCCTCTTCCTCTTCCTCACCATGTTCTTCTTCTGCGCCCTCTTCTTCATCTTCCTCTGCATCATCATCGTCGTCGCTCTCCTCCTTGTCATCTTGAACCGCCCTAGACGACGAGGCTACATGGCTCGATGAAGCGAGGCTACGCATCGGTGCATAAGGAAAAACATCCTCGGTGTTTGTAGCGCACCCAAGCAGGCCCACAAGCCGGCGTGCTTTGTTGACGTATTTCTACAATGATAACGAAACAATATGAACTTCTCGAATGTCCAATGATAACGAAAATGAACTCCATATTACCTTCACCGTTTCCCTCAACTTGTTATCACTAGCTCGAGTCCCAGGGACAGCACTAAGCGCATCAGAGGCATGAAAAATGCTTTTGTTCAGCTCCGAAGACTGCAAAGTCATAAAATGAGTCAATAGCACTAAAAGCTGATTTCCTCCAACCGTTGGTTCAAAAGAGGTAAAAACAACATACCACTCTGTTCATGAGGGGTTCGTACTCCCTAAACCCGCCTTGAAGCTGTCTGATGCTCTCGTTGTAGGCTTCATTCTCTGAGGCGTCATCGAACAGGTCTTTGGCATCTGCTGTCGTCCACTGGGGCCTCAGACGTAGAAGATGCTTGATGCCATCATCGTACCACATCATGTGATCCTCGTACTCGTCCCAGTCAATCACTCTCCACTCCGTGTCTTTGCGTCCTTTCCACTCGTTCCATTCCTTCACGTATCTCGCATGTTCGGCTTCCCAATCCGTGATTGATTGATTCTTCTGCCTGCTCATCCTGCAATGCATAAGAAAGAATGTAAAACACCCTTCTTTTATGAATGTAAAGCATCAAAACAAGAACTTAGAATCGATGAGGACGGCTTGTGGTACTCGCAGGTGTAGGTCGTAGCCACCGGTATCGTGGCCGGCTGGTGGTGTGTGTTGCGCCTTACCAAATTGTGCGGCAACGCGCTGTGGCAAGTGGTACTCCACGGCATAGACACAAATCATGGGCACGATGCACCGGAAGAGAAGCCGGTCCTGCTTGCACATGATGTTCAGCTCGAACCCCCACTCTCGATCATCACTATACGGCCGCCAAGTAACCTATAACCAAACAATGTTAGGCTCAAGTGAAAGTGTTATCGAAACAATGGTAAGCTCAAGTGAAAATGTAGTTCTTATACCTGGAAAGGCGTGAGAGCATCAAGCTCGTTGCTGAAGACCTTGTATAAGGCCTTCGATTCGCCCGTGTAGACACGCACCACGTCCCAAGCGTATGTGACGGTCGGGTTCCGATCATCTTCGTCATCTTGGCCATAGTCCGTCCATGCACGCGAGCGCAGCTTCTCCGGACGGCCCACTGGGATTCGCTCCCACATCCAAATGGAGAGGCCCCATACACATCCACACATACAGGACGTGACTTCCGCTCTCTAGGTCACGTCGTCAAGCTACAAACCATGTTAAGATGATAATATGTCAAAATGTAAAGCAGCACACGCCTGATATTTGAAAGAAAGTGATATTCACTTACCGAACGGTATAGGTAGGCGAGTCCGGCGGGCCCCCAGCTGTACCCCGCATCCCAGTCCTTTAGGAAGTCGAGATACATCCATAGGGCAGAGTTCTCGGAGCAGTCCGGAAACACTACCTCCGTGAGAATGTACCACAGGTAGGCCCTGGCGTACTGCTCCACCACCCGGGGCTCGGCATCTTCCGGGCACTTGCTCCGGTGCTCGAGGAGCCATGACAGCGGTATGCCAGAAGTCTGGTTGCTCTTAGGGGGGAAGGCAGTCGCCAATGAGGCTGACAACCCTCTCGTGCCAGTTCGCCCTCTCCACTCTTCCTGTGAGAGCACGACCCTCGAGCGGTAGTGCCGTAATCATCGCCCAATCCTCGAGGGTCACGGTCATCTCCCCACATGGAAGATGAAAGTTGTGCGTCTCTGGCCGCCACCGGTCGATCAAAGCCGTGAGAGCTGAGTGAACGAGCGTCGGCGGCTTACGCTTGAACTGCAGGACGAAACCCAATAGTCGGGCTCTCCTGAAGAACGGTGCGTACCGGTCATCGTACTCCATCTTAACCGTCGTCTTGTGAGCCCTCATCCGCAGTGGCGGCAGCATCTGTGAAAATCAATAACCAAAGCATAATTAGCATGGACATAATAGTTAGCAACTTGTTTTCATCAATTCGAATGATTTGGTTTAAAATGGTAATTACCACTCCATTCTCAATGAAACGGGCACGGTGACGCTTGTCGAACCTAGGGTCAAGCATTGTGTACTTCGTGCCAATGTCGTCCGCCAGAGGTGGCCTCCTAAAAGAATTGCATAAGCATATCAAAAGATTTTTCAACATGAACTAGGGTTCAACATTAACTACGAAACATATCGATGCATAACAAAAATTAATCACATCCAACAGAACCTATGAGTTCAATCTTTGAATAATCATATATCAAGATTATCATGAACATGAACTAAATACAATACATATATCAAGAACTAAATAAAATACTTTTATGAAGATGCAATCACCATGGTTCAAATGCATCATAACACATATTTCTCCAACAACATCCAACATGCATCATCTCATATTTTGTTAAAAATAAAAAAAATGAACTAGGGTTCATCTTGAGGATTCATACACTACATATAACAAATATATCAAATATTCATCTCCAATATTCATCATACACTACATCCAATACTTGCATCATAGCATAGGAACATGCATCATCTATCATAACAAATACCTCCAACATCCATCATATAAAAAAAATCAAATCAACTATGAACTAGGGTTCATCTTAACACAACCATACCAACTATTCAATATAGTTCATATCTAACACAATATAACATCTAGAATCAACCTAAATCAATCCTAGGATTTTTTTTTCAAATAGGAGTGATTTGAATCGAATAATGCGACGAATCGAAAGGTGTTTGATTAAAACTTATTGGAGGGATTGAAGGAGCTTACTTTTCTTTCTTCGGGGCCATCTCGATCCGCAAAATCCGTCAAGAAACGAAGAAGGTCGGAGGGGGGAGTAGAGGGGATGAGAGAGGGCGAGTTGGAGCAACTGCTCTGTTCTTCGTGGTGGGGGCGGCTGGGTGGGGGAGAAGGGGGAGGGGGCGGCCGGCCCGCGCTTTATGTATGTCCACACCCTACCGCCAGAGCCTCCGGCGGTAGGTTTAGACATCCTACCGCCGGGCGAAGCGGCGATAGGGTGTGACGGAGGGGGCACGGAGGCCGTTATCGTTGCTGACGTGGACAAGTTTGCTACCGCGGCAGGTCTTGGCGGTAGCCTATAGGATCCTACCGCCATGCCTCGTGGTGGTAGGGGAAAGGGTCAAATCTCGAAAAACTTTCAAACTGGGGTCAGATCTCGATTTTGTTTGACAAAAGGGTAAAAACACGAAGAGTAAAATGCATTGGTGGTCACTAGACTTGTCGTGTACGTTCACTTTGGTCACTGTACTCAAAAATACAGTTTATACGGTCACTAAATACGAGTTGTGGTGATTATACGGTCACTGTCACATCGTATATCTTCGTATTTTGTTGAGTTGACTAGTCAAACAGTTTGAATGATGCCTCCTCAGCTCTCTTTTTTTCTCTGTACCGACGCAGGCAAAATAAAATAGTGATGCGGTGGGGATTCGAACCCCAAACAGTATACACTTATAACAACCGTCACGATTCCTTATTATACATTAGCGTGCATGCACACCGTGCACACACAGTATGCGGCAATTTTAGCAAAAATAAATTTGAGCTGAATTTTAGCAATTTTAAACTAAAGATATGCATGAAAATGTTGTGTAGATGCAACACACACGAAGTGTTACAGAGAATTTTTTGCCGCTACGTTCAAGTTCCGTGGTATTTTTTCTCTTATATTGAGATTGTTTCAAGTCAGCCGAAACATCCTAGTGTACCTCATGATCGAACTGACGGTTGCGCCATTCAACATGTACTTTCCAATTGCATACTAAGCAGCCCTGTCTACCTTGGTTTCGTGCCATCCCACCAACGCTTACATAGCGGCGAGCTAGCTATATGCAAGAAATAGAAACGAGGCCATGCAAGTGTACAAGGCTGGGGGTTCACGCTACATGCTCTCTTAATCTGTGACGAAACTGAAGAAATATTAGCGCCTAGCAGCCGGAACGTGCAACTTGATTAACAGACTAACAGGGTAAATGAAAAGAGCTTGAGAGTTGAGAGGTGCATCAGAGTAATTGGACTGGAGAATGAATTATGTATTGATGGGATGATAATAATACGCAGATATCACAAGCACGTACAATATATGCATACGCACACAACCACAAATATGCACGTACCCATACAAGCTCAAGCACAGCATGCATGCACAGCCAGCAACAAACGACGTGTCATGGTTGTCACATGAATGCATAACGTTACAGCAGGATGCCTTTCTCCAGTTTAGACACAGGGAGAGGTGAGCACAGCGGGCTAGCTTGCTGACATCCTAGCGCTATGTTTGGGGTTTGATTTCATACTATGTCACTATTTTATTTTGCCTCTACTTCTTTCTTTCACTCACAGACAAGTGGGTCTGCGTCCATAGAGAAAAAAAGAGCTGATAAGGCATTATTCAAACTGTTTGACCGGTCAACTCAATAAAATACGAAGCTATATGAAGAGACAGTGACCGTATAATCACCGTAACTCATATTTAGTGACCGTATTGACCATATTTTTATGTACAGTGATTAAAGTGGACGTATACGACAAGTTTAATGACCACCAATGCAATTTACTCAAGCACGAAATTTGGCCCGCAGCAGGCCACAACCTGGTTGTCTCTGTGTTTTTTGTTTTTCCCTTCTCTCTGTTCAGCCGACAAGCAGGCCCCACCTGGTTGTCTTCCATCTTCGCTCGGTCTCCTCCTCCTACACGTCAGCGCCGCCGCTGCAGGGTCGGACCACGCTCGATTCGCCCGATCCCTAACCGCCTCCATCGAATCCGTGGGCACATATCGACTCCTCTTGATCCCGTCGACCAATTCCAGCACTGCGTGCTCGCGACCCACCTCAATTTCGAGCTCCTCGATCTCGCCGGTCTCCGCTTCGCCATCAGGCTTCGCTGGTCGATTCCGTCGCCTACAGAGGTCCCCGACGACCCCCCTACAGCTCTTCCTTTCCCTCCCTCTGCTCCGCGTCGCCGTCGCCACTTTCCCCTTGAGTAGAGCACCGGATTGAGCACACGCATCAAGAACTGAAGCTCCAGAACTCCGCAAGAATTCGTGCACATCGCCACCGCCTCCCTATGAAGAGATCGCCGTCGCTGTCTACACCAAAGCCACTTCTGTACCATGCCTCCCCCGCGCGTCATCTCTGCATCGCCGGAGAAGCCCCGCTGCCTACACCCGAAGCCGCTGCCGTCTTTCTCTGTTTTTGGTGAGCGCACGTGCAGAGTCATTTCGGCCAATCACGTGATGACACTCGGCGATATGCTACAGTAGTCGCATATAAAAAATCATGTTTTGGATAGATTTTCACATATCTTTTTTCGTTTAAATATATCTCCTGATCTGTTTAGTCAAATTGAGTGATTCTTTTTCCTATGTAATCGTGTGGATCAGTAGAATGCAATAGGACCAAGATTTCAAACTTTTGAACTATTTAAATTTGAGCAATTCAAATTTGAACTCATACTTTCATTTGATCATATCCTATGAACCGTGACACCTCTTCAACTGATTCCTTTTTCCTATGAACATCTGTACCAAATACTTACTGATCATATCCTGTAAACTCAAATTTCAAATACTTTTGACCTGTTTGAACTTAAATTTAATTCAAACTCCAATTCGTTATAACTTGAGTAGTAGTGCTCCTATTCAATCCATTCTTTTTGCAAATGAACACCTATGTCATATGCTTTCTGTTCAACAACATGTTTGTTGTATTCCATATAATTTCGAGCCTATTTCATATTATCTCAAATATAATCCTAAATAGTAATTTTTCAATGTCAGTTGATTCCTTGGAGTTGATTTCACCCGTCACCTTATAGCACATCGAGACCTATATTATATATTAAAACCTATATATATTGTTTTGTTTAACCTTGCCATATTTGTTTTATCGTTCTTTTGATTCTTCTGTATGGCATGGTTATTTATTTGGATTCTTCTGTTTACGGTAGATTGCTCGGAGCATGATGAGTAGAATTATGAGGATTGTGAGTGCGACGATCTTCATCAAATAAACCAGGCAAGTTACACCTTGATCATCCTTTATCCTATTGCTTTTATATGCATGTAATCCTACATCACAATACCACATTAAGCATGTGTAGGAATATTATGGTAGTATGCTATTGCTATTGAGATGCAGTTAGTATGGCCTTATTGCAGATCAAGGTAGTTGTAGTTTTGCTATGCTTTGTAAACGGGGGTGGTTCGTGTATACATTGAGTTTATGTGGGGATTATATATATATAGCCGGTCTATTCTGCTAATATTAGTAGAATAGTTATTCTGATATCACTTTCGCACTGCACGCTCAAGGCAAGAGCACTGCACTTTCTGTGGCAAAGGTACTGCAATACATAGGCGAGTGAACTTCGTGTCGGGAAAAACTGCACGCGCTGTTTTTTGGTACCTTTTTCGCTCTAATTTTTAACTGTTTATCAGAATAAGGCGTGTAATATATGGTTGGACAGCTATAGATTAGGCACAACTTCGCTATGTTGAACAATTTTCGAGATTCGTCACGGTTTAAGAGCAGTTTTGAAAATGGTGTGACGCCCAACGAGTGACAACGAGCTTATTTTCGTGTTTTTTTTTCTAAACCGCTCGTCGGAATGAAGCAAATGATATGCCGTTGGAAAGATATCGTCGAGGCTCATCTTTTTCATATGTATTTCTCTAATTCGTTACGGTTTAAGAGCAATTTCAAATTTACTAAATCACCGAATTCTGTTTTTCATTTTTTTTTGAATTTTTCGGTACTGTTTTCGCTCCAGTTTTTTAACCGTTTCTCGAAATGATGCGTGTAATATACCGTTGAAAAGCCATGGACGAGGCACAACTTCCATATGTTAAAATGTTTTTGAGATTCCTTACAGTTTTAAGTTAATTTTAAAAATCGTGCGGCGGACGACAAGTGGCTGCAGACGTTTTTTGGTGATTGTTTACAAATCGCTCATCAGAATGATTCAAATGATACGCCGTTGGAAAGATATCGACAAGATGCAAACTTTTTCATGTAGACAACATTCTCTAATTCCTTATGGTTTAAGAGTAGTTTTAATTTTACCGAAATGCAGACACTGTTCTTCGCGACACCAATATCGACGCTTGATGAATGCACTGCTTCAGACTGAAAACCGCACTGCAATGTCTACAAAGGTAACTACATTATTAATATATTTTTTCTAACATTTTATTTTGTAGTTTCATCTAAACTACTAGGCCGAGTGTAGTGAACCGCACGCGGCGACGAAGTGCACTGCAACTCCTGATGCATTTTTCTTTATTTGAACACACGAGTACAATTTAATTTTTTGGTAGAAATGAACCTCGGGTGGGCATAAATCAAAACGAGTTGCATGGTTTTTCCTACTTGTTTTTTTTAAGTATAAAGGCATTTTGGACTACACGACTAGGGCCAGTGAACCTACATCAACGGTTCAAGTGTACTGATATTTTTTTATTTTGCATTGTGAACCACACAGATTTTATAAAGCGAACCACACAAATTTTTAACAATGAACTACAATATTTGAAAAAATGTACTTCTTCGATTCACCGAGCGCACTGCTTTTACAAAGAAAGATTTTACAAAGTAAAATTAGAGTGTTCTGCACTCCTGGGAAGTTTTTCTTTTCTTTCTTCCATTCTGTGTTCTGCACTGCAGGGACGAGAGTAGTTATCTGCATAGACTAGCGCACTACAGTAGGTGCACATGTGCACTGCACGTACAATGCAAATATCTTTCAGCAGGCATGTCCTCTGTTAGACTCTGTGTAATACAGTGCGTCCAGTGTTGCTGCAGTTCATACATAGGCAATAGGCATGGTGACAATATAATAAGAACAGTGAAAATGAATGGTCACTGCAAATGAATATGGACAAGTGTTGTCATTAGCAACAAAAAGCAAAAGATGAGCCAAAGCAAGCATGAATCCAAATCCACTGCAAACTCACTAATAATTCAACATTGCTGGAGCCTGGAGACACGTGAACCAAGATCCAGTGATCACTTTGGCTCCAGGGATAATGGACTATGGAGTGTGTTTGGATATATTTTGCTACTGTAGTTTGTTGGACCTGTCAGAGACTCAGAGTTGACGGCTCAGCCTAGTAGTAGCGTGCAAGACATCTGAAACAAGCATTGGATTTTTACAACTTCCAATGGCTGATCATACAAAACAAGACTGGCGGCAAAACTTGAATTTCACTGAAGTTGCAATATACAGCACAAGGGAATCGCAATGATGGTTGGATGTAGATATGCAGAAACTATAGACAACAAATCAAATGTACTACTAACGCTAAATCAAAGGGGTGTTTAGTAAAGACATCTGAGATTCAGTGGGTCAGGAAATAACTTAGGCGCTCCATATCTGGCTGGCCACCCTAGTGCAGTGCACTTCTCTCCTGCCGCCGGGGAACCGCAACAAGTTGGGGAGAGAGCTGCTTTTGGAGGCTCGTTGCCAAACTGTAGCAGCAGTGATAGTGCACAGCAGGAAGCGAGCAGCTTGTCAGATTTCTGTGTTGATGAGAATGTAGGGGGAGGGGGCGCTTTGACTAGAAACTGAATTGCGAGGCATAGAGCAGAGCAGTCAAATCTGAAGAGGTAAAAAAAATGGAAAAAACAAATCGAACAAACTGCACGTATGGAACTGGCCGAGGCGCATGCCCGCACAGCTGATGTCGCTCGGTCGAGCTGCACTGATGTCACCGGCGAAAGTGCACTGCATGCGCGCCCGCCACAGGATAGTGGTGCACATCGAACCGAACTGCACTGGAATCTCGCTGGTTGCCGATGCGTGTGGTGTCCACGGCCTCGAAAATTGACCCCGACGATGGGAAGGGTCGCACGACCTGAGAGGTAGGGAAGGGAAGTGGAGTAGGAGGGCGACGGAGGAATCTTGCTAGGATGCATGGGGGCGGGGTTGGCGGAGGTCCGCGGGAGCGCCGTCGGGCTTGGTTGGGGGCGGGGGCGTCGGACGGCGTCACGGGGCGGAGCCGAGGCCATGGGGGCTGGGCCTCCTAGGGCGGGGCCGAGGCTGTGGACGGGGTCGGGAGGCATCGCGCGGCAGGGAAGGGGCCGTTGACGCCGGCGAGCGCATGGCGGGGCAGTGGCCATGGCTGGAGCGGGGCGGGCCGGGGCCGTCGCTGGGCGGCGCTGCGGGTCAGAGGCGCGCGGGGGAGATGCGGGGCGGCACCAGACAGGAGGAGTAGGAGGCAGGGCGGCTCCGGCTGGGAGGAGGAGGAGGCGGCGACACCGGCCGTGAGGAGGAGGAGGCGGGGCGGCGTGGGGAAGGAGGTTGTGCGGCGGCGGGGTAGGAGGTGGTGGTCGTGGGGAGTGGACGGAGGGGCACGGGGAGAGAGGGGAGTTGGTGCCCGAACAGGATAAGGTGGTTAGTTTGTAGCTACAGGGATACGTGGGGTGTTAGCATAATAAGGTTAGTTGTTAGTAGAATAAGGGCCTTAAGGGGTGTTATTAGAATAGATCCATCCTATATATATATAACTAAATGAGTAGTAATTAGGGATATAATTCACCTCTGGGTGAAAGTGGTATTGTTTGGTCTTGAGGGAAGGCATCACGGGGTCTTGCACCTTTTCTAAGGCCATGCGCCCATGAGAGTGCATCCTAAGTGGACTGCCGTCGAGGTTCAAAAAGATCAGACAGACTTAGTGACTAGTAGCTTCCATGTACGGTCACTTGCTATATGGGCTCTTGTAGGATCGAAAGTATGTCTAGAGGGGGGTGATTAGACTACTTGACCAAATAAAAATCTAGTCTTTTCCCAATTTTAAGTCTTGGCAGATTTTAACAACTTTAGAACAAGTCAAGCAATCAAACTACACATGCAAGTCTAAGAGTATAGCAGCGGAATGTAAAACATTGCACATGAAGGTAAAGGGAGGAGTTTGGAGGGAGCAAACGCAATGTAGACGCGGAGATTTTTTTCCCTTGGTTCCGATAGGTGGTGCTATCGTACATCCACGTTGATGGAGACTTCAACCCACAAAGGGTAACAGTTGCGCGAGTCCACGAAGGGCTCCACCCACGAAGGGTAACAGTTGCACGAGTCCACGGAGGGCTCCACCCACGAAGGGTCCATGAAGAAGGAACCTTGTCTATCCCACCATAGCCATCGCCCATGAAGGACTTGCCTCACTAGGGTAGATCTTCACGAAGTAGGCGATCTCCTTGCCCATACAAACTCCTTGGTTCAACTCCACAATCTTGACGGAGGCTCCCAAGTGACACCTAACCAATCTAGGAGACACCACTCACCAAAAGGTAATAGATGGTGTCTTGATGATGAACTCCTTGCTCTTGTGCTTCAAATGATAATCTCCCCAACACTCAACTCTCTCTGGCAGACTTGGATATGGTGTAAAGATGATTTGAGTGGAAAACAACTTGGGGAAGGCTAGAGATCAAGATTTATGTGGTTGGAATGAAATATCTTGGTCTCAACACATGAGTAGGTGGTTCTCTTTCAGAAAATGTATGCTGGAAGTGCAGGCACGTTCTGATGGCTCTCCTCATAAATGAAGAGTGGGTGGAGGGGTATATATAGCCTCCACACAAAATCTAACCGTTACACACAATTTACCAAACTCGGTGGGACCGAATCAGAAAACTCGATCAGACCGATTTAGTTCATAATGTGACCGTTAGGCATTTCGGTGGGACCGACATGTCAACTCGGTGGGACCGATTCCATTAGGGTTAGGGCATAACGTAATCTTGGTGAGATCGATTACACAAACTCGGTGGGATCGACTTTGGTAATAAGCTAACCAGAGTTGGTCAGGCAAACTCGGTGGGACCGATTCGCTCATCTCGGTTGGACCGAAACGTTACGAAAGGGAAACAGAGAGTTTGCATTGCGAACCTGGTGGAACCGACCGCTCATCTCGGTTGGACCGAAACGTTATGAAGGGAAACAGAGAGTTTGCAATCCCATCTCGGTGAGACCGAGATCCCTATCGGTGAGACTACAGTGACTAGGGTTTCTGGCAGTGGCTATGTCAAGTGAACTCAGTGGCGCCGGATAGCTCAAGTCAACCTACACATGCAAGTCTAAGAGTATAGCAGCGGAATGTAAAACATTGCACATGAAGGTAAAGGGAGGAGTTTGGAGGGAGCAAACGCAATGTAGACGTGGAGATTTTTTTCCCAGGGTTCCGATAGGTGGTGCTATCGTACATCCATGTTGATGGAGACTACAACCCACGAATGGTAACGGTTGCGCGAGTCCACGGAGGGCTCCACCCACGAAGGGTCCACGAAGAAGCAACCTTGTCTATCCCACCATGACCATCGCCCATGAAGGACTTGCCTCACTAGGGTAGATCTTCATGAAGTAGGCGATCTCCTTCCCATACAAACTCCTTGGTTCAACTCCACAATCTTGACGGAGGCTCCCAAGTGACACCTAACCAATCTAGGAGACACCACTCTCCAAAAAGTAATAGATGGTGTGTTGATGATGAACTCCTTGCTCTTGTGCTTCAAATGATAGTCTCCCCAACACTCAACTCTCTCTCATAGATTTGGATATGGTGGAAAGATGATTTGAGTGGAAAGCAACTTGGGGAAGGCTAGAGATCAAGATTTATGTGGTTGGAATGGAATATCTTGGTCTCAACACATGAGTAGGTGGTTCTCTCTCAGAAAATGTATGCTGGAAGTGTAGGCACGTTCTGATGGCTCTCCTCACGAATGAAGAGTGGGTGGAGGGGTATATATAGCCTCCACACAAAATCTAACCATTACACACAATTTACCAAACTCGGCGGACCTCATCAAAAAACTCGGTCAGACCGATTTAGTTCATAATGTGACCGTTAGGCATTTCGGTGGGACCGACATGTCAACTCGGTGGGACCGATTCCATTAGGGTTAGGGCATAACGTAATCTCGGTGAGACCGATTACACAAACTCGGTGGGACCGACTTTGGTAATAAGCTAACCAGAGAGTTGGTCAGGCAATCTCGGTGGGACCGATTCGCTCATCTCGGTTGGACCGAAACGTTACGAAAGGAAAACAGAGAGTTTGCATTGCGAACTCGGTGGGACCGATCGCTCATCTCGGTTGGACCGAAACATTACGTAGGAAAACAGAGAGTTTGCAATCCCATCTCGGTGAGACCGAGATCCCATCGCTAAGCCTTTTGAGCAAGTAAGCCATTAAGCAACACCTCATCCCCTTTTAATAGTATTGGCTTTTCCTATGGACTCAATGCGATCTTGGATCACTAAACTGAAAGTGTAGAGTCTTGAGCTTGAGCCAATGTGTGTCCTTATCATTTTGAGGGGTCCACATTTCTAATCCATGCCATGCCAATCATTGAACTTTCTGAAATAGTCATCTTGAAGTAGCATTAGTTCAATGAGCTATATGTTGTTAGTAATTACCAAAACCACCCAGGGATAGTTGCCAGGTACTTTCGTTTCTTGGTGACAATTCTAATGTTCATGAGAATATGATGCTGCCTAAATTGGATACATTTGTGTTGATTACTAATGAAGGGCCTAGCATGGACAAGAGGGATGAACACTGGAGCAGGATCAAGCATGGGATGAAAACGCGCGCGATGGGATCCAGAAGGGCGTTTCTAGTGCATATTTGAGCACTTTGAAGCCTCCGTGATGACCTACAAGAACATGGACGAAATATACAAGATTCTTCTTCATGAATTTTGCCCATAGCTTTTTTTAGGTGCTGCGCCACTTTTTTTGGGCCAGGCCCATGTAATTTTGAAATACTTAAGTATAGGCTGTTTTTAGAGTCCGTATGTGTGGGGAAACAAAGTTAGGTATTGGTTTCGGACCCCTCTTACAAGGGGCCACTAAATCCCCCCTACTCCTCCATATATAAAACACTTAGGGCGCCATTTAGACTTTGGGTTTTGTTTAGATTTAAAGTTCGTCATAGCCGCAACTTCGCGTACTTCGTCTGTGTTCAATGACCAGACCAAGACGTCACAGAACCCCACCTTGATCAATAAATCTTTCCTCTTTTATTCGCAATATCCAGATTGGAATTTCAGTTTCTTGCTTGTTCTTCGTTTGCTTGCAGGAAATAGACCCTCGTGGTCAGGTTGATCGTGCTCTGACGTGGTCAATAACCTCTCGGAGTTGGTTTAGCGATTGCTAAGGCGCGACGTCCTCGCATGTTCGTAGTTGGATCGTCAAAGTCTACTCCACCAAAAACGATAGGTACCATCTCATCGGAAGACGGGACACCTTTGCCTGTATCAAGTGGTATCAGATTTCCAGGTTGCTTGGTGAGATTTTCCATTTTCATAGTTTATATCGAATGTGTTCTTTATACCTACAGTCCACAAAAAAGAAAAAAACATTTAGGGTTAGTTCCTCATATCCGATCCAATCGAGCCTTTGCATAATCCTTTCAGGGTTTTGCTTTGTTGAATTTGCGATTGCATCGTGGTGTCTAGTTGCTGGTCTTAGAGTCTAGTCCTTTAGAGTTTGGAGTTCTATCACAGTTTGTCACGCCACCGCCGCACCATCTTCATCACTGCTGCCACATTCCACCACCGCTGCCATATCCTACCACCGCTGTCATATACCACCACCGCTGCCATATCCTACCACCGCTGCCATATACCACCACCGCTGCCATATCCTGCCACCGCTGCCATATACCACCACCGCTGCCATATACCATCACCGCTGCCATATCCTACCACCATATATCCACCACCAATCCGAGTTCTTTTCATATTAGATTTGTTTTCCAGATCCATCAATTTTCCGATTCGTGTTTCCTTGCCTGAGTAGGTTTTGAAAAAAAAGCCTGGAGACCCCTGGGTAGTTTCTAGGCCAAAATTTCGGCTGGTGAAAATATTTTTCCCTATCCTGTTTTAGGTCCCAGGGAGCATTTTGAGACACTCGCCATCATAGTGACTTTTTATCGCACTTTTTGGTGTCGGCCCTGATTTTTGGAAAAAATAGTCAACTTTTTTGCGCCTATGCTGTTATTTTGACTTGGCAAGAGTTTTGAGACACTCGCCATTATAGTGATTTTCGTCAAAAAAAAGAGCGAGATTTTTTTTCTCCAAAGTGTGCTTCTCACTTGTGTATGTGTCGCGCCGTGATTTTCTTAGTGTTCTAGGCTCGCGTCTCTAGCACGGTCTAGCCTAGGACCAGCATAGTATCGTCGTTGAGCGTGTATTCAACTTTGCATCTCTGAATTGATTATCGCTGACCTTTTTGCTACCATCTTATAAGCCATCCCAAATCCACATACATCTACGTCGTGCGTTTGACTCTCCCTGGTAATCGCTCTATCCAAGCTTTGAGAGTTTTGGCTACAACGGTTGCTGGTAAACGCCTGCTGCTGGGTAAGAACTGGTAAGAATTTGAGATTTGCTTGACGGATTTGTGACACCCCGCCACCACCACTTTCTAGTAGTATGTAGGATAATATTTTTGTGTGTTTTTATTGCTATTAACCATGGCAGGACCACAAGCCGATGAGATTGACTGGGAGAACATGACGAAGAAGGAGCTTCATGATTAATTTCAGCAATTCCGGGTGGGGTTGGATGAACATGATCCCATGGTAGTAGAGGTGGTTGCCGCTGGATCAACATGACCCCGATCGAGGTGGGGGTGGATGAACTGTAGCCGGTGGAGGGACCACATGGAGGGCTGGTTGAACAAGACCCCGTGGAGGGCTGGTTGAACAGGACCACGTGGAGGGCTGATTGAACAGTAGCCGGTGGAGGCTGGATGAACAGGACCCTGTGGAGGGCTGGTTGAATAGTAGTCGGTGGAGGCTGGATGATGAGGACCCCGTGGATGAATAGTAGCTGGTGGAGGCAGGAGGAAGTTGATGGTTGATGAACAATAGCAAGTGGAGGCTGGAGGAAGTCGACGGTGGATGAACAGTAACTTGTGGAGTCCCGTTTTGCGGTACGCCACACCCCTCCCGATGAGCAGGACTCCGTTTCGACCGTAGGCGCTCCAACACATGTCCGTTTCCTCCGTTTTGCGGTACGCCACAACCCTCCCGGTCAACAGCACCCCGTTTCGACCGTAGGCACTCGAACAGAAGTCTGTTTCCTCCATTTTGCAGTACGCCATACCCTTCCCGATGAACAGGACCCCATATCGACCATACGTGGTTGAATAGAAGGTCGTTTCCTCCGTTCTACGGTACACCAGACCTCGTTTCTGCTGTTCCGTCCAAGTCGATTGGCTCCAGATGAACACGCGATGTTGTTTACTCCGTTCCGACCCAGCCAGTTGGCTGCCGATGAATAGGATGATGTTGCTGTACGCGTTAGAGACCCCGCCCGTATGTACGTACGTAGCCGTATTTACAATCTTGCAGCGTGGTCGTACGTACGTGTACACGATATAGACAGGACTGCATGACATGCTATGTCGGCGCCTCTACTTCAACACGTGCTGCTCCTTACTCGGCCACGGCACGTCGTTGCAGAGACACCGATCGACCGCTATGTACGTACACATTCGTGGCCAGAAAGATAACGCTACCTTCACTTCAACCTGGTGTGTCCCAGTTGTTAGGGGGTAAGAAGGCAGTTCCTTCCGTTCGAAGATAAAGCCGGTGGGTCCCAGCTGTCTGGGAGGAATGTTTTTTTTTGCGAAATACAGAGGCCCTTCCGGTAGATCCGAGCTGTCAGGTGGAGGAATCATTATTTTGCGTGTAATAAGGAGGCACTTCCTTGTGTGCGACCATGGACCCAGCTGTCAGCCTCTCCACTTACAGTCCTCTTTTGATGGCTGTCGTTCGTTGACCGCATTGACAACGCCGTACAGCTCAAGAGCACCAAGGTGGTGGATGACGGTGCAACCTAGGAAGGGAATGACCCGGAGCCGGGGAATACACAGTACTGGATGCCCACGCGGAGGGGAGTACGAGGGTTGGCTGCTTCGGCTGCGGTTTGAGGCTGCTGTCGCCGGAGAATAACAGGGGGTGTGGGTGAGTAGAGTGAAGGCCTGGCCAGCGATGGGAGTAGGATGGGGCGGTGAGGCCTGCGTGGCAGCACAGCCGGCCACGGGAGGCAGGAGCAGGAGGCACGGCCGACGCTGGTTTGGGCGGCTGGAGCAAGAAGACCGGAGGTTGAAGAAGCACGGCGACCGTTGGATGGACATCGTAAGGTCACCGCAGCTAGAATCGTTTATATTGACTAAGTTGACAAAGCCCTGCATCCGCGTCAACTTAGTAAGCCCACAAGTCAGCCTCCAAATATGGTAGGACCGACCTAGCAGCGGTGGTATTCATTATTTTTGTGTGTAATAGCTGGTGATCCGAGCTGTGAGCGGGGGGAATGTTTACAGAGGCCCTTCCGGTCGGTCCCAGCTGTCAGGAGGAGGAATCATTATTTTGCGCGTAATAAGGAGGCACTTCCTTGCGTGCGGCCGTGGACCCAGCTATCAGCCTCTCCACATATAGTCCTCTTCCGATGGATGTCGTTCGTTGACCACACCGTGACGAGAGCACCAAGGTGGTGGACGACGGCGAGGCCAAGTAAGGGAGTAACCCGGAGCAGAGGAAGACTAACACTTGTTTCCCACGCAGAGTGGGTATGAGGGTTTACTTGTTCGGCTGTAGTGTGAGGCTGTCGTCGCCGGAGAATAACAGGAGGTGTGTGTGAGTAGAGGGATAGCCAGGCCAGGGATGCGAGTATGGTGGGGCCTCGAGGCCTGCCCGGCAGCACAGCCGGCCACGGGAGGCGGGAGCAGGCGGTTCCACCGACGCTGGTTTGGACGGCTGGAGCAGGAAGATCAGAGACTGAAGAAGCACGATTGCCGTTAGATTGACATTTAGCAGTCTGACGCTGGTAGAGTCGGTTATTGACTAAGTTTCTTTTTTGAAAAACCATGTGTACGCATGAACTTAGTAGGCCCACAAGTCAGCCTCCAAATCTGTAGCAGACAACATAGAGCCCATTTGCTATTTTTATAACAATTTGCAGCCCATTTGCTAATTCTTAAGGAATTTATTACAGCCCATTTTCTGCCCAGGACCACGGTCAAAAAGTTCAACCTTAATTTGCATATTTCAGTGGAGTCCGAACTGTTTTAATCCAGAAATGATAAACATTTATTTTTAAGAACTTATTGATTTGCCAAATAAAATATCCTTTTTTGTAAGCTAATAAGACGTGGGACAATTCATTTGGTTTTAGGGAAAACTAGTGCGAAAAAAATCAGCGCTCGAAGGAAAAAAAAGGATGTAAAGATGAAAAGGGAACTTTATGTATTTTCAATATAATAATACATGTATATGAACTAGTAAAACTATAGGTAGAGATTAGAAATAGAAGTAGGACATGGCGTTTCTAGAGGAAAATAGAACTGAGCCGTGTGTTTGATTCAGTAAAAAAACTGCCTACGGATGTTCTAAGAGAAAATATAACAAAGGCTGGCGGGCCAGAGGCCAGTTGATACCTGCTGGATCTTTGTGCCCCGTTGTCATCATGGATTGGGCCTGTTAAAAACAAAACCAAGCCTGGGCAGTCTACGACCCAGTTGAAACATGCTCAACTTGATAAAACAATATACCTGCTGGATCCCACTTATCAGTCTGTACTTGCAGAATTCTCTCATTTATTGACTATGTTGAAAACTTCATGGGTTTCACCGTCTCAGACGTCAGCTTTATTTTTCCATCGTGATAATAAGTGCATGCACTTGCTTGCGTACGGCCATGGACCTGCTGGTTCCGTACGATTAGGATCTGTATGGATAGCCGTCTTGTGGTTCCACGAACGAAATTCATGCAAATCGGATGGTTTTCAGTGCATTTTACGTATTTCTTTTCATTATGGAATATTTTACATATTTCAACTAATAATAACGGACTAGGCCTTTTTAGTCTATGGGAGGCGCTTCACGATCGAGGTCGCGACACATAACTGAAGTTTCCTATCTAGCGCTGCAGGTACCCGTTTGTATGCAATTCGCAAACTGGCACCTGCAGCGCCCCGTGCTGGGCTGGCCCGTTAGTCTGTAACTCATTCCGCAAAAAATGACACCTTTCGCTAGGACTTGAACCAGCGATCTAGCGCTTTGAGGTTCGCTCATATACCCACCTCGCTACGGAGAGGGATCTGATAAGCATCCACCTTTTCTCTATTTTACTCCTCTCTTTTCTTTTTTTTGTTTTCCTTTTTTCCAGTTTTGTTTTCTGTTTTATCCTTTTCATTTTTTTACTTTTCCTAAATGCGGGAAGTTTTTCCAAATCAACGATGTTTTCTTCTAATTTGATGATATTTTATTTTCAAAATCAATGAACTTTTTTTAATTTAGCGAAAATTTTCATTTTTCGCAAAATTTCTTTAAATCGACGAATACGTGAACTTTTTTTAAATCAATGAACTTTTTTGAAATATAATGATTTTTTTCAACTCAACGAACTTTTATTCAGAATTGTGAACTTTCTTTTATATTTGGTGAACTTTTTTCAATTAGATGAACAATTTTCAGAAAAATGATGAACTTTTTCCAAATCGGATGAACTTTTTTCAAAACCGATGAACTTTTTTTTCAAAATCAATGAATTTTTTTTCAGATTGGATGAACTTTTTTCAAAATCAATGAACTTTTTCTTATTCGATAATTTTTTTTTTCAAAATCAATGAACTTTTTTTCAGATTCAATGAATCGTTTTACAAATTTGATGAACTTTTTTTAAGAAATTTGTGAACTTTTGTTCAAAATCTGTGAGCATTTTTTAATTTGGAAACCTTTTTATGTTTTGCGATTTTATCTTTTTTATATTAATCAATGTGAAGAAAGTTGCTATATGTTAATGTTGGTACTAAAAGTGGGGTCAAATGGTTTTATTTCCTCATCATATACAACAAACATAGCCTGGTCTAGTGGTTGGCTCGAAGATGTCAACTTAGGTGAGCAGAGATCAATTCCCTCATCTCTTGAAATTACGTCAACGCTTTTCTTCGCTTTTGTTTTCCTCGACAGGTTGATTGGGCTGTCCCGCTACGCACCGCGTGCAAGTGCGAGGAGCGCTGGCTGGCGCTTACAGCGCCGATTAGGAGGTCCCCACTTAATTGTTCTTGATGGCCCAAATCCAACACTCCTCTCTTTTAACAATTTGCAGCTGGGCTTGGGATGCCATAGCCAGTTTCGATGTGTTGCGTCCAACTATCAGCCTGTGAAACCGGATGGATCCCCTGTGTACTTCGAAGATGAATTTTTTTTGGAGAACTGGGAATTCGAACGACAAGTGCTTATGCTACCCATCAAATAAAAAGCACGTGCCTGAAAATTTGTTTCAAAACAAATGATTCAACTTTATATCCATGTTGACCCTCGACATGATGGTTGGAAGCAAATGCCAACTTCACACCAAATGATCCTGAACAACAATACCAACTTGGACCAGGTAGTACAAGTACCAATACCAAACTAACTTATAATCTTTTTAGTCCTGGCCCTAGTGTTCGTCTGGTAGAAAATCTTGTAGAGGACCAGCTCCCGCTCCTTCTCTTGCTCCAGGCCCCCGAGGTGGTACTGGTGCATCACCCAGTTGGTCCTCTGCTGTCCGAAGTTCTTGTTGGTGTGAAGCACCAGAACCTTTTTGCTGCCCGTCTGCCGGCCGTTGACCATCACCAACAAGGTATTGCCGGTCTTGGGCCACATCGCGTGCATGCCGCACTCCGACTGTATCTTGCGACGCGTCCACGTGCCCCTTCTGAACGCCCTAGAGTTGTGGTGGAAGAAATCCTTGCTTAGGCCACTCAGTGTGATACCTGTAGTATTTGTCGAATACATGTTTTAGTGTACGTAGTTGGCATTTTCATAACATCTTTGGCATGTTGCAGTCACTTGTTTCACTTTTTATCAACTGCCAAATTGTAATTGCTTCACTAGGTCTGCATCTAAAAAGAAAAATATAGCTATAAACAAAGGAATATGTTTGTGCAAGTAGACGTCCGGTCGGTGTCTCACCTGGAAGTTTCTCAGGATGGGTGTAGCATATGCCGTGCTCGTTCTCGATGGTTGATATGAACAAATTGATGAGAGGGTGAGATCTCACGCTGTCCACACTCACTTTGGCCTCAAGGTGCTCGATTAGCTCCTGATCTGTGGGATCGAACTTGACGCCAGCCGGCAGCATCGGCCAATCCTTCTTGGACTTGCATTGGTTAATTCCAGTTAAATCATACTCAATGTATGATCAATCAACTGTTTTAAGTAAATGATGAAAGATTTCAACAGATAAGTGGTACTCCGAATCTGAAGTCCACAATACCCGAACAAACTGGGGTCTCGGCTTCATTACTACATGTAAACTCTAAAGACTTGAAACCCCCCATAAAGATCAAAATCATAATACAGGGCGACGGAAAGAATACTCACAGGAGCGGCCTTGCTGGTTCCTTCCTTCACCCGACTAGCTTGAAGAGCATCCTTGTTGAGATCGATTTTTTAGCGTCTTCTTTTTGACTAGTTGCAATGAAGTATAGCAACTCCAGTAGCTCATCGCTCATCGTACCAATGGATCAGAACAAGGCGGCGGCTGGGAGGCAGGGAGACCGGGAGAGAATGGAGAGTGATTTTGTAGAGAATGCGAGAGTGCTGTTGTAGTACGAGAGGGGTGAGGCTCACTTTGGTGAACTGAACATGCCGCCAGGACTCTGGTGTCACCTCACGTGCAGCGTGTTTACATGTCAATTCAATGTGAGGACATGATGAATAATTTGACCGACGTATACTAGTACTACTATACTACTTATTAGTCGTATTTAGTGTCACATTTTAACCATAGGTTTAACTAACAAAATGTCAATGCATGTCACCGAAAATTATACCATTGGAAGCTATGTTCAAATACGAATCCAACGATATAATTTTCTGTGACATGCATTAACATTTAGTTAGTTAAATTGATGGTCAAAATTTGACACAAATTATGAAGGGGACCAATAAACCAGGAGGGAGGTAGTAGTACGAGTAGCGCAATATATGATATAGAGGACTAGTACAAATTTAGAAATGCAGTACGAAGTTACAAGGCTGTGCGACATACTTTGTAGGCTACATGAGTAATACAAAATGTAATTCCCATTGGACAACACTTTCACCAACAAGTACGCACTTGAAGTGTTCCATGACATTACCAAAATTATCAAGATAGTCATACCTGTGCTGTCGTAGAAGTGTTCCATGACATTACCAAAATTATCATCACGGAAGTGTCCACTTCCATGACGATAAATCGCGCGTCATAGAATTGCTGTCCTCAAGGGTAACCGACACGTGGCATCCATCATAACGGGTCACCGTTAAGCTATTGGGTTCCGGTTTAGATCCGATAACCCGTTAACTGCCCCGACCAATGGGGACTTTCCATGTGTAATATTCTCATTCGCCGGAGGATCCACGTGTCGTCTCAGCGTTGGGACAAATGTCATCCACTCATAGTACAGGAGGCGCCTATGATACGTCGGCATGTTGCAATGCCCAACAGTGGCCCATTCCGGTGAAAAAGGCTAGCCCAGTAAAAATTAGCAGGCCGACCCATATAAGGCCTATCATTTAAGCCCGAGGCCCATACGAGATGTGCCAATTCGGCTCGTCAATGGCCCATTAACGATTTGACACCATTGCAGCCCATCGTCAGTTCGAGCCCGTTAACAGCCCACTATATATTTGGGCTCAATATCAGCCCGATGTGGTTTCGGCCTGTTAACGACCCATTCAAGGGATGGGCCAATTTTCAGGATGTATGTATTTCGGCCTTTTAGCGACCCATTTAAGTGTTGGGCCAATTTCCGGCCCGGTGTGTCTTTCGGCCTATTAACGGCCCATAAATGAGTTGGGCCATTTGCAGTCGGACCTTAGTTTTGGCCTTTTAACGGCCCATGCTCTTCATGGTCCAATACCAGCCCGGTTTCTCTTCCGTCCTGCTAAAGGCCCACAACATAGTTGGGCCATATACAGTACAACCTGACTTTCGGCCTCTTAGCGGCCCATGCTCTTCATGGTCCAGTACGAGCCCACTGTCTCTTTCGGCCTGCTAAAGGCCCACTGTATCGGCCTGTTAACGGCCCGTGAAATCAAATGGGCCCACTTGTTGCCCGCTTCGATGTTGGCCTGTTAACGATCCGGGAGGTAACTGGGCCGAGCATTAACTTTCGTCCTGGTAAGAGCGCATTAACTTAATGGGCCCACTAAAGTTCGAACATGTCTGTAGGCCCAATTAGATAATTTGAGCCCATTACGACGCGCAATTATGCACAGGACCAAAACCGATCAATCAAAGGCCTATGAGAATTTTGGCCCTGCGAGCCCATTAGGGAAGCCCATTAAGGGTAGTGGGCTGCTTCCTTCATATAGGGCCCACGACTGTTCGTGCTAACTAATAATTTAACTGCTTTTTAAGCTTCCTAGCGACTAGTTAGCTGGAATGCGAGGCGCGCTAAGCAAAGGTACGACATACAGGGAAAAACGTTGCACATCCAGCATATATTATAGGAAATTACATCCACTGGGCAATCAAAGATTGATGCCAGTGCAAATAAATGAATAGAACCTAACGATCTACAACGTCACAATCAGCAACCTCAGTGCGGATGACGCCCATAAGCATGTGAACAAGTTCTTCCTTCTTTGCTACACTATGTCTAAAAACATTGATCAGTTGTTGTTGCGCAAGAATGTGCACCACTGATTCGTCCATGATTTCCATCATTGCTTCGGCCAGTAATTGGTTCACAAACATACATTTTTTCTGTTGCATTCGAGACAGAGGAAACTGAACAGATTCAGATGGCGATTTTGGCAGGCTTGTATTATTGATAGTGGAGAGTGTCTCGACCACTGCATCATAACATAAATTAGGAGGGGAGCCGAATAGATTAATCAAGAGTTATTGCCATATTACCTGGCCTAGATTTATTGGAAAGAAACAATGGGGCTGTATTGCTGTTTCAGAGTTTGTCTTCTTATCTTTAGCAGCCTGCACCAAATTAACACACTAGCATTGCTATCATTGGCCAGGTCAGATAATAGGAAAGCAACATTGACACAATGAACGTTTGGGCAACCTAACCACACCAGCCTAGACCAAATTAACACAATATGGCACAACTATCATCAGCCAGGTAAGGTAATACGAAAGCAACATTGACACAATGAATGAATGGGCAGCCAGAGCAGCACTAGAATTCAACAATGTGCATGATATGAGATAGCACACTCATGCATCTCAGTATGCAAAACTACTAGGCAGGTTTCCTTACAAAAATCAACATTGTCGCCTTTAATTATACATTTTGCTACAACTAAATTTAGATCAGATAAAGGTTGGATTCACGCCGATTAACAAAATACATGCTGATGTAAAAATATAGTGATATACAACAGGTACTTACATCAGCATTGGAGCACAGAGAATTCCCGCAAGATACTTTCCTCGAATACATCCCTGTGCAGAAAGTCTTCTATCCTTTAAGCTTATTTTCTAGAAGAGAGATGGGTAAGAAACATGTAGAAAATATGATTAGAATGCTATAAAATTTCATGATGCGAGGATACGCACACGGTTCTTAGAACGGGGTTGACATATTTTTGCTGGACTGGAGCGGACTAGTTCTTTGGCCACTGGAATCTGCTTATTATCACTAGGAGTTGGGTTTCTCTGTGTTGGAGCAGTATCTATGAAAGCTGGAGTTAGTTTACTATCTCCTGGCATTTGGATCTTTTGCAAAGACGTTGTTTGTAACTCTTCAGATTCTAACATAGCCATCTTCCCCTTGCATGCCTTATATAGAAGAATGGTGCTTCAATTATAAAACATGTTACAGCAGAGAGATGGAATAGGCACTGAAGAATAGAAAGGCATGACATATTGACATGTATTCCCTCCATCCGAAAATAAATGAATGGGTCTAGGCATATTTCAGTTCTAGATACATCCATTTTTATCCATTTCTGCAACATGTAATCCGGACGGAGGGAGTATGATGTAAGAGCTAGGGATACAACAGGACAACAGAGTAAAAAAACACTAGTTGAATGTAAAACTGTATGCTAGCGGAATACATACAGAAAAACTCTAAGGCAACATATGCGTGTATGATTGGGAAACTAAGATGGCATTGCAACAGACCACTAGAACAACACTTCAATGTAAAAAAGAGCATGGTATGGTAGAGAGATGAAGTACATACTAATGAATAACAATGCATAAGATATTCAGAAGCATGATGTCCAAACTAAGCAGATGGCATTGTGATACAGTAGAATGACAGTACTTGAATTTGAAAACATGTTATCCTGAATGGAATAGGTACGGAAAAACAGGAAGGCATGACATATTTACATGCATGATCAGCAGGCTAAGCACATGGCATTGCAACAGAGTAGATGCACTCCAGGACATTATATGCATGATGTACCCATATCACGGGACAAGTTATAGCAAGGACCTTGTGGGGTGAATAGGATTCATCATCTTTCTGCAAGTCTTCTGAAGAACTCCCTTTACATGTTCCATCATATTGGGTATCATTGATGTCAAGTTTGTTGGCTGTTACATTGCTCCGTGAGGTTCTTGTGGATACATCAGTGTGTGCAATTATATCTGACATGCATGGAAGACAACTAGTAGTTAGATTTATGTAATGAGTGCCTGTAGGAGACGACATAAATAGTAGGACTGGGGTTAACTAGCAGCAACAAGTCTCAAAAACTAAAGGGAGAACACAGATGAAAGCTACAGAATATGTTTCGTTTGTACTCGAGATTAACTAGATGGCATACAAAAGTATTGAAGAACAACATAGGTAATACTAGAAGTGGTATAATACTATAATCACCAACCTGTGGGATAGCATTGGCTGATGGATGATAACTATGGAACAACGTTACCTAAAGAACAAGTCTCTTAGGTAAACTATGGAACATTGTTAACTCCTGAACAAGACCCGTAAGAGATCATCATGAATATACAGTGAAATGTGATAACCTATTTTCCATGCTTAGATGAATAACAAAGCCATAAATGTTGCACACAAGTAAGATGAGGGTACAACCTATCTGGCCGCCATCCATAGGAGTGAGCATCATGTGCTGACTTGTCGATGGCCCTGCAGTTGTTGTGGCTGTCCATGTCGGGCACGCGCATTCGATGCAGGGAACTGTTGGGTGGGGACTATAGCTCCCTTCTGGTGTATGCTTCCCTTGTTGGAGCAACTGCGGTGAGAAGGAAGACGGTGTGGCTGAAGATGCAGAAAAGGCATAATGTTAAGAACGACACATATCTCTGATCTGAAGAAATACCCTAGGAGATCAACAGTAAGGTACGAGAGTGGTCACACGTCTGTTGACTGAAGACTAAATTGGGGTCACATGATTTTATTTTATTTTGGTACTGTCCGATCTACGCCAGATGGCTTGATGGCCGTCTTGTGCCTCCCGGCTGACACTGTTCAGAATCTTCCCCGAAGAGCCAGCGACCACCGGCAGAGCAGCCTGCCTCCATCGTCTGTGGCCGCGAGAGCTGCAACCAAAACCCCGCTCCCCGCCCCACCGCACTACCGTGGTTGCGCCGCCCCCGGCCAATCCACAAAGACTTGCCGTCATCCAGATCCGGCGGCGGCATTACCTTCAACCCACGCAACTCTAAGATAGCCATCTAAGCGCTGCTTCCGCGGCGAACTTGCGCCCCCGCACCCTTACGTTAGACACTAGCCAACCGGCAGCCTAGGAGCTCCGCCGCCTCGAGGGGTGCTGCTTCCCATTGGGAATCGATTGGCCCAGAATAAAAATTCAGACAACTAACACCTAAATAAAGTGATTTGAGATGAGTGTATGACCTATCTTGCGGCCCAGTGAAGTAGGCAGCTCCAGCTGCCGAGTTGGTGAGGCCAGCATTGTTGTGGTGGCTACCGGCTGCAGGAAAGTAGAGATGTCGTGACGGTCGACGGCTATGGGGAAGCAGCGCCGGGACCCTGGACGCATCCGAAGTTGGAGCCGCTCTGGCGCTGTGCACAACGGTGGGAGTGAATCGGCTCTGGTACGGTCCACGCGGCCATCGTCGAGGCAGCTCCGGCAGCACGGAGTATGAGGCACATGACCTAGTGCACGACGGCAAACGGACAACATCTCCGGCATGGGGGAGGAGGGCGGCAGTGAATTTGGTGCGGTGGGGGGCGCCATGGAGGAGAAGCTGAGGTTTCGCGGCTGGGAGAAGGGAGCTTCCGGGGAGAAGGTGGTTTGGCGCCCACGAGGTATGAATGGGGTATTGGGAGGGGGAACCATGTCTTACGGACGCATTTGTCTAATAAATGTGGGGGGAGTTACAGTTCTACCCCTGCCTTTAGGCTTCTGGGCTTAGGTCTGTGTACTGAGGGTCGGGGATAGTAGAGTAACTTTTCTCCTCCAAAATAGTGGGCACGAGCGATTTCGTGCGAGGAGGGCGTGTTTTGAAATAGTGGGCACGAGCGATTTCGCGCGAGGAGGGCGTGTTTTGAAATAGTCGGCGCGAGCGATTTCGGGCGAGGAGAGGGTGTTTTGCCACCCATGGTTTATGAATTATTCGGCACATGTCATTTTGGCCGAGGAGAAGGCGCTTGGATGAAGTTACGAACCTACCCTCGATGTACAACGGGCCAATTGATGCGTGTCCCACATAGGCTGGTAATCTCGTGTCTCCCATTTATTTGCTCGGGCGAATTCCACCAAGCAGAGGGTGTTTAGCAGTTTGTTCAAATTTTGGGAGCGCGAGCATCCACGTCTACCTTACCAAGTCGATTCGAATCAAATTTTGAAATATTAGCTTGCCACTTCATTTTTAGATGGAGAGATGATGCTCGGGACTAATGTGCTTTTACATGCTCATTGCTAACGATTAACTATATGACAAATAGTTGACCCACTCAAAAACGGGAATCAAACCCAAAATGAAATATCTCGATTCAATGAAATAGCTCGTTCACTAGGTCAAAATAGTGAACTAAATCCAAAATTGAACACCTCAATCGAGTAGCATGACTATTATAGTACTCCATGAACATGTTGAAAGTCAAATTAATGAACTTGTTTGATACACATATCTCCGTTCATGTGTGGATTGCAGACAACATGTTCTCCAATTTAAATATTTGAATGCAAGTTTATATCGAAACATGGTTTATATCAGTCTTTGATGCTTAAAACACGACCTCCCCCTCTCCCGGACTCCTCTCTCTCTTGCCGACAATCTTCAATTCTGTCGCACGCATCCAAACACAAACCTTGTTGGTCCCTCTCCCTCTCTCTATGTCTCTCTCTTTGTGTGTGTGTGTGTGTGGGGGGGGGGTCTTTCTAGTTCGCATGCACACTCCATGTATAGGTCTCTCTCGCACACTATGTATGATTCTCTAGTCCAAGCTAAATATCTTGGGTGCACTCATCGTACGCACACAAATTCCCTGGCTCATTGCCCGTAACTCTCTCACACACCACTCTGCCATCTCGAAGCTCTTCCCTCTCTCTCTCAAACTCTCCATCTCCCTAGGTCACACATACTCATGCATATCTCACTCGCACTCGATAGACCCATCTAGAACTCTCTCTCTCCCTCGTTCTCTCTCCATCTCACATGCACACACACAATCTCACGCCTAGCCAAGTATGATGGTCTCTCACTCAATTCTAGGCACACACAGTCCCGCCTATATGTATATGACTAGCTAATTCTTAGTCTCCATCACAAACATGTGCATGGTCTATCTCGATTTCTCTCGAGGCATCTTTCTATCGCACACGCACCTCGTCCCTCGATCTCCCACCCATATAGTCCCCTCACGATGATGAGGGGATCTCTCTATCACAAACACACCCTCTCTCCCTCCCCATGCGTCCATCTTGTCAATGCGTCCCTCTCGACCTTTGTCCCTTCTTGGCCAGACCTCTATTGGACATGTGCTATAAGGGTGTCTCTCTCCGTTGCAAACAATCACACACTAGCTATATCTTTGTGTATCTCCTCTTCTCGCTTTTCTATCTCGGAGATGCATGCGTGATATGTTTGCATAAGAAACAAACACACACACACACACACACTCTCTCTCTAATTTATCATTTGTTGCCCCTTTCTCTTTCACACACATACTCTTTTTGCACATTCTCTCATTCTCCTTCACACGCACTTGATCTCTCTCGACTTAGGCACTCTCTTCGGTCCATAGCATATAGATTTATTGGAAAGTCAAACATCACAAAGTTTGACCATGTACGTGGAGAAAAACATTTACATCTAGAACGGCAAACATATATCATTAGATTCATCATGAGATGTAGTTTCGCATGATGTATCTTTGGTATTGTAGATACAAATAATATTTGTGTAAACCTAGTCAAAGTTTCCGAAGTTCGACTTCTGAAAAAATTATAGGCACCGCATTATCGAGCGGATGGAATATCTCTTTCCCCCTCTCAGCTATCTGACGCACCACTCAGCCATATCGGGGCTCCTCTATCTGTCTCAAACTTTATATCTCCCTAGTTCACACATACACATATCTCGCTCGCGCAACATAGACCCATCTAACACTCTCCGCTCTTGTTCTCTCTATGTGTGACACGCACCCCCCTAAGTACCATAATCCCTCACTCCATCATAGGCGCACACACTCCCCCCCTAAGTATGACTATCTCTCACTAGCCATCAGGAACACACGTATTGTCTCCTTCCATCCATACGTCTATCTCGATATCTCTCAGGGTATATTCTATCACGCACACACCTTGTCACTCGATCTCCCACCCATGTAGTCCCATCATGATCTCCAGGGGATCTCTCTGTCACAAACATACACTCTCTCCTCCCCATGTCTGCATTTTCTCCATACGTCTCTCTCAACCTCTCTCCCTTGTTTGTCAGACCTCTCTTGTCCATGTGCTAGGGGTCTTTCTCTCTCGGTTGCAAACAACCACACACTATCTCCTCACCTCGGTTCCGCTGTCGAAGATGCATGTGTGATATGTTTGCATAAGACACACACGCTTTTTCTCTAATTTATCGTGTGTTGTCCATGTCTCTTTCACACACGCACACACACTTTTTCCAGTCACTCTTTCTATTTCACGCACACCCTCTCTCTCTAGTTAGGTAATCTCTCACGTCCATAAGCATATGGATGTTTTCAAAAGTCAAGCCTCAGAAAAGTTTGACCAGGTATATGTGGAGAAAAACATTTACATATGGAACATTCATTAGATTCATCACAGCATGTACTTACTTCATACTATCATTTATCTTTGGTATTGTAGATATAAGTAATTTCTTTATAAACTTGGTCAAAGTTTCAAAAGTTTCACTTTAGAAAAAATATAGGCACTACATTATCAAACGGAAGGAGTAGCTCTTTCTCTCTCTCTCTCTAATATCTCCCGCAGGCCTCCCCTCTCACTCGAACTCTCTATACCGAGGGATTATACGGTCACTGTGTCAGCGTATAGCTTCGTATATTGTTTAGTTGACCGGTCAACCAGTCCACATGCTGCCTTGTCAGCTCATGTTCTCTATCTTCGTGTGCTGGCCCATGTGGCAGTGGGTGAAAATAAGTAAACTAGAGGCCCATCTGACACGTGGTGAAGTAAACAAAGTTAAAACCACTCGGGGTAGCACCCCACATGCTAGTAAATTGAGGGCACACTTCTTCTGTGTGAAGGATGCACTCGCGCACACTTCACCACTTCGCGGCGGCATGCACAGGAGGACGCACTCGCGCACACCTGGCACACAATACACACCAGCACACGTGTACACCGGCGTCGCCGCCATCTGAGATGGACGGCGAGGCAGCCAACAAGCGGAGGCGGGTCTAGCCTAAACCGCATCCGGAGAGCCTGGACTTCATCAGCAGCCTCCCGACGACATGCTGCTCGTCATCATTGGCCTCCTCCCCAACAAATCTGCCGTGCAGACCACCCTACTCTCCCGGCGGTGGTGCCGCCTCTGGCGCCGCGTCCCCCTCAACCTCACCGTCGACACCTGCCTCAGTGACGGGGATTACAAACACATTGTCGCAGTCTCCAAGACCCTTTAATTGCACCATGGGCCAGCCAGACGCCTTGACAGTCGCATGTTCAGTACCAACTCAAAGGTCCAAGCCAAGTTCAACGAGTGGTTCTTATCCCCCACCCTAGATCAGCTCGAGGAGCTTAGGTTTGAAGCTAGACGATGTCGCTCTCCGTCGCCGTCCGCGCTCCGCTTCACACAACGCAGCGCCGCGCCAGCTTCAACTCTTGCTATTTTCACCAGATTAATGCCGCGCCCGCCCTTATTCTCCCCCAACTCTAGCAGCTCGACCTCTTCGACGTTGGAATCTCGAAGAAGGCTATGGAGCACCTACTCCGCAGCTGTACTACGCTCGAGTACCTTCGTCTTCGGCAGATCCACGGGTTCATTAGCCTCCACATCGCCTCGAGGAATCTCTGTTGGATTTATTTGTTTTGCTGGCCCCGCAACAAGAAATCAATTGGGAAGAGATCACTCCAGCTGTTCCATGTTATGGCCATTGAGAATGCACCTTTCTGTAATGCCCCGAGACCGACGCTCCAGAAGCCTTCCAGTTATTTCGTTGTTGTCATGTGATTTATTTGTTTGTTGCATTCATCATCGCATCATCCGCATTGCATCGGCACTCGTTGTCGTCATTGTTTTTTAAAACTTGCATCCGCTCATAGTTGCCGTGTCCCCCCTTGCTTTCGTTGACCGTTCCGAGTCAAACCTTGTTATTCGTTTGCCCTCTTGCCTAAACCGGAGTCTCTCTGTACAGTGCACAAAACCCCTTCTCGCGCGCGTCCGAAACCTGTCCCGAACCCGACCCGCTCAGTCATCACCGTTGGGTCCGGATCATCCCCTAACATCTATAAAACATCTCCGTTTTCTTATTTGGGCTTCCCTAGCCTATTTTTCTCGACCGCCCGATCTAAATCAGAGGGTCCGATTACCCCTAACCAAAACCCTCTTGCTATTTAAACCGTCCAACCCTAGCCCTAGCCTGTCCAATCTCCACCAAATCCCCACGCCGCCGCCACTCTCTCCCTTGGTTTCAGCGCCGAGCCAACCACCTCGCCTGATCTCCCTGCCTCGGCGGTGACCATCGGCGCTGCCGCAGATGAGCACCACCGTCCCTCATCCTCCCTTCCTTTCTTTCTCTCCCTCCCTAATCTCTTCATCTCTCTGTACCTCAACAGGAGCTCCAGCGCCATGGCCATCCCGAGCTCGGCCTGCGCAGCTCGGAGACTCCAAGCGCCCTCGTTCCAGCAGTCCAGGAGGATGCGGCCATGCCCGTGCTTCATCCCGCGCCCCTGCCTCCTCGACCTCCTGACCCCCTCACGCCCAAGCCGCACGGGAGACGAGCACCCCGCAGCAGCACCCGACCCCGCGCTCGTCTCTTCGCCCGGACGGCCACCTCGTCCGCATCTACCTCGCCGTTGCCGGAGTTCCAAGCTGCGCCGCTGCGTCCTCTGCTTCGTCCTGCTGCTGCCCGTTCCCCTGCATCACGAACGAGACGATGACGAAGCCGCCCGCTCGCGTTGACCGTGCCGCCAGCGTGCCTGGGCCACTGCGTCGCCCTTCACCCTCATCAGCCCAGCAGTCAAGGCCCAGCCCAGCACCCTTTCTTCATCATCCCAGCCGCGCCTCCCTGACCTGGGCCTCAGCCCGTGGTGAGCGCCCCAGCGCCCAGCAGTTTCGGCCTGCCATGTTTTTTTTCCCTGTTCTGTGAATTTTCTAATTATTCCAGAGACTGCAGATTTGCAGAAAAACCATCCATGTTCATGCATTTAATAACTTCACAACCGTGCATCGGATTAAAATGATTTTAATATGTAAAATGCTTAGAATTCTGCCTAGTTTCACATTATGCCATTTTCATCCTTGCTTAAAATGTTTAAAATTCTGTTTGGTTAATTTTGCTTAAATGCCATGTTAAAATGATTTATTTCATAACTAATTAACCGTAATTCGGATTTTAATAAACTTTATATGTAAATGGTGTAGAAAAATGCCTAGTTTAACATGGTGCACTTTATTTTGCTGTTTAACAACATTAAAATTGTGTTTATGGCAGAACAGTACCAAATCTAAAATATGGACATGAGGATTTTCCGGAATTGTTGTTTGTTGTTCCGGCCTCATTTAAACTTGCCTAAATAGGTAGTTTTCATATGCTTCACCTCTTGCCATGTTTAATAACATTTAATATTGTTGGGTACATAACCGAGGGAGAACTAAATATTTGAATGTGGTGTTTCATCAATATGCAACTCGTTGCATATTGAGCTCCACCTAATTTGTAGTATTGTTTGTTGCATTTTGCCATGCCATGCTTCGTTTAAACCGGACATGCATCATACTTGATTGTGCATCATGCCATGTGTATGTGGTGGTTGTTTACTATGTTGTTTGTTTCTTTCCGGGTTGCTTCTCTCGTTAGCTTCGGTTTTGTTCCGGAGTTGTGAGGATTCGTTCGACTACATCCGTTTGTCTTCTTCATGGACTCGTTCTTCTTCCTGGCGGGATTTTAGGCAAGATGACCATACCTCGAAATGACTTCTATCTTTGCTTGCTAGTTGTTCGCTCTTTTGCTATGCCGCGTTACCTACCACTTGCTTATCAAGCCTCACAAATTGCCATGAACCTCTAACCTTTTTTTTCACCCTTCCTAGCAAACCGTTGTTTGGCTATGTTACCGCTTTTGCTCAGCCCCTCTTATAGCGTGTTAGTTGCAAGTGAAGTTGAAGATTGCTCCATGTTGGAACATGTTTATGTTGGGATATCACAATATATCTTATTTTAATTAATGCATCTATATACTTGGTAAAGGGTGGAAGGCTCGGCCTTATGCCTGGTGTTTTGTTCCACTCTTGCCGCCCTAGTTTCCGTCATACCGGTGTTATATTCCTTGATTTTGCGTTACTTACGCGGTTGGGTGATTTATGGGACCCCCTTGGCAGTTCGCTTTGAATAAAACTCCTCCAGCAAGGCCCCCAACCTTGGTTTTACCATTTGCCTACCTAAGCCTTTTTCCCTTGGGTTCTGCAGACTCAAGGGTCATCTTTATTTACCCCCCGGGCCAGTGCTCCTTCGAGTGCTGGTCCAAACCGAGCGATGTCCAGCACCCCTGGGCAACCAGGGTCTATGCCAACCCGACGTCTGGCTCATCCGGTGTGCCCTGAGAACGAGATATGTGCAGCTCCTATCGGGATTTGTCGGCACAGCGGGTGGTCTTGCTAGTCTTGTTTTACCATTGTCGAAATGTCTTGTAAACCGGGATTCCGAGACTGATCGGGTCTTCCCGGGAGAAGGTTTATCCTTCGTTGACAGTGAGAGCTTATAATGGGCTAAGTTGGGACACCCCTGCAGGGTATAAACTTTCGAGAGCCGTGCCCGCAGTTATGTGGCAGATGGGAATTTGTTAATATCCGGTTGTAGAGAACTTGACACTCGACTTAATTAAAATGCATCAACCGTGTGTGTAATCGTGATGGTCTCTTTTCGGCGGAGTCCGGGAAGTGAACACGGTTCTTGTGTTACGCTTGAACGTAAGTAGGAGTTCAGGATCACTTCTTGATCATTACTAGTTGACGACCGTTCCGTTGCTCCTCTTCTCGCTCTTATTTGCGTATGTTAGCCACCATACATGCTAGTGCTTGCTGCAGCTCCACCTCACTACCCCTTTCCTACCCTTAAGCTTAAATAGTCTTGATCTCGCGGGTGTGAGATTGCTGAGTCCTTGTGACTCACAGATACTTCCAAAACAGTTGCAGGTGCCGATGATACCAGTGCAGGTGATGCAACTGAGCTCAAGTGGGAGTTCGATGAAGCTCTTGTTCGTTGTGTTGTTTCGTTTCCTGTTGATCAGTAGTGGAGCCCAGTTGGGACGATCGGGGATCTAGCATTTGGGGTTGTCTTCTTTTATTTGGTTCCGTAGTCGGACCTATGTGTGTACTCTGATTGATGTATGATTTATTTATGTATTGTGTGAAGTGGCGATTGTAAGCCAACTCTTTATCCCATTCTTGTTCATTACATGGGATTGTGTGAAGATGACCCTTCTTGGGACAAAACCACAATGCGGTTATGCCTCTAAGTCATGCCTCGACACGTGGGAGATATAGCCGCATCGTGGGCGTTACAAGTTGGTAATCAGAGCCATCCCCGACTTAGGAGCCCCCTGCTTGATCGAATCGCTGACGTTGTTGAGTCTAGAAAAAAATGTTTTGAGTCTTAGGATTATATATATCGGAGAGTAGGATTCTTTTTACTCCTCAGTCCCTTCGTCGCTCTGGTGAGGCCTCCTGACGTAGAAGTTTTGACTTTTCTCTCCTCAAATTTCACTAAATTTTTTTTAGGATCACGCGGGTATCTTAGAATCGTTCCGATGGTTTTGTGACGACAACATTGTTCTTTGTGCCTCCTGACATTTAGGGGTTGTGGCAGTGTCCCAGGGAGTTGAGCTCCGAGGTGTTGTCGTCACAATTTTATCGTTGCAGTTCTAGAATACCTGAGTTTCGCCGACATCGAAAATCTCTTTTATGCAGTTGTTGGTGAGATCACCTCGACGCCACCCAGTACTGGGGCAGGAGTTTGGGAGTATTGCCATAACTCGTATAACGGATGCTTTTCGAAGGTTGAGGTAAATGATTTCCGAAGGTTTCTTGGTTATGTGTTGAAGGATGGATACAACTGGATCTAGGTATTGTTAGTTTGGGTGATATATTTTGTGTCCCCTGTATCCCCAACACCTGATTGCATAACCAGAAAGTTTCGGGAGTTTATAAGTGGGAATTCAAGTAGCTCCTAGGATATCTTTCCGACAGATGCATGATATGAGATTGGGGTTCGACGTCTAGTGGTCCGCCTTTCCACGGTTAGTTTTACAGTGGTCTCGTAGTGTCTTAAAGAGTCCTTGGCTATGCCGACTCGGGGACGCTTCGTATGTCATGTGCACTGCCTTGTACATGATGGTGCTGTACGATTGAGCCCGTGTGGGCCCCACCACGAAAACTTCGGACGAAATCTCTATCATATGTTTGTTCCGGCTTATTTTGCAAGCCAAATCCTTTGTTTTTTGTTTTGTTTTGTGGTATTCGAGTTGCTTCAATGACAAGTGTTGATTCCATACCTTATTCTAAGCGGTGTTCTCATATTCCTATGTGGATACTAATCCTTCGTGATCATCGAGATTGCCATCTTAATTCTATTTCCAACCGGTGCGTTTCTCTTCGAGATGATCCCATCATTCTTCCCATCCGGAAGATCAATTATAAGTTTTCTCAATGGTGTTTATTCCATCTGCCCCAAGTTGCCTTTGTTTTCCCGCCCTCCCACCCTTTTTTCTTCAAGGACTCAGATTTCTATCATGTATCCTTTTATTGATGGGAAGCCTCTCCATCCTTTTCCGTCAATGTTCTTACCCGGTGGTTCTCATGAAGATGTTCTTCAAGTTTATCATTCTTCATTCTTTTTCTTCTCCAGTGGACTAAATTCAAGCCTTCAATGTTGGTCACATTCCTTTCCTTGTTTCAAATGCTTTCTCATGCCGGTATATCTCTTAATCATTCCCCGCTTGCTATTCAATTGTTCCGGAGTGCTGAAGATATCTCTGAAGATTCGTGTATCCACTCCGCATCAATTCTAACTATTTCGAGGTTGTTACCTCATTCAAGCTATTTAATTCAACCGGCGCAATCTTTCTTTTAATCATTCAACGGTGTTTCTTTTGAGTGGGCCCTAACCCACAGGTCTTTACCAGGATCTTACCTGACTCTTCTAATTTTCCCGGAGCTTCTAAAATTCTTTTCAAAGTTTGACGTAAGAATGAATTATCATCAGTCAAATGTCTTTCTCCAAGATCTTTCAAATTCTTTTCATTGTTGGTTCAACCATTCTAATTTTCATCCCGGAGTATCTCAACAATTCATGGTGGTGTTTCTCGTCATCATTTTCAACATTTGAAGACTGAAGAAGAGTTTCTCTTAAATCTTGCTCCATTCTCTTCAAGATTCATGGTTCTAGCTTGATGCCATCCACTCATAATTGTTTTTGATTGTGAGAATTCTTTTCACCCATCCGGAGCATTTCAGGAGTCTTTTCAGTTTGATTCTCCGAAGGCCATCATTTCAGAAGATTTCTTCGTTCTAAGTTTTCAGCCTCGTTCTCCAATTATTCTAAATTGATGTCTCTTCGTTCATCTCCATATTCTTCCGGTGCATCGTTCAAGTATTCTCTAATCAGCTCGTGATCTCTTCGTTCTCGTGTATCAAATTCCCTCGAGTAGTTTTGCGCGCTCTTTAATTCTTACGGTGATTCATTCTCTTTTCTTCATTCATTTTCAATTCTCGCGGTGGTTCGTTCAAGATTTCTCTTCCTTCGTTATCATATCAATTTATTCGTTGTTTCAATCCTACCCGTGGTTTGATGAAGACCTTCCCAAGTTTGCGCAATATCTATCTTAATCTTTTCTACGAGAATAAGTAGTATGCAAAATCCGTTGCTTGTCATCAATCTAAATTGGTGAAGGCTAAGCATAATGTAATTCTTATTCTTGTTTCATCCAAGTGATTAATTCCTTATTCCGGAGATTCATCAAAATTCTTGATCTCATTTGTTCATTTTTCTTTTCCAGAGTTCCAAGTTTTCCGCATTATCTCATCGCGAAGCTCCATCTAAATCATCGCAAGGCTTCACCTTGTGTTGTCAACTTCTCTTTCTTTCTATCATCCTTTTGTTTACCGGAGTTATTCATGGAGGCTCTACATGGTGCTTCATCAAGGATTCCTTTCATTCTTCAATTGTTCTTCAAGAATTCTCTCGAAGTTATGATCCGCCAAGCCATACTTCAAAATAAACATGGTGCTCAACACATGTATTGTTTTGAGGAGTTCAAGCATTCTTCATCTTGCATTCCGAAGTGCAATTCTCTCTATCTTATATTTCGAGATGGTGTTATATCATTCTTCACAATCCCCCTTCATGGTTCATGATTCACAAGTTGTCCGGAATGACATATTTTAAAACCATCAATTTCAATTCGTTCACGAGATCTTTTCAATCCTTTAATCTCTTTGTTGGAGTTATCTTGGTATAGATTTCACTTAAAGCCTTCTCGAAGGAATGTTGCTAATTGTGGTGTCTATCAATGATCCAAGTTTTCTCCTATCCTCTCGGCGAGAGAAGTTTTCATCTCTTCGTTGATCTCAAGCAAGCAATTGTTTCCGTTAGTGGCGGGTTGTCACCTCATAATTTTGAGATGTGTTCCATAAGCCCACAACAAGCTAGTTCTTTTCGTTGTTGATTTCCCAACAACTCCGTTATAACCTTCTTGGAAAGGTGCTTTCCAAGCTCATTTGTGGCAGAAGTTGTCATTTTCTTCTCCATTCTTTATTCCAAGGATCTATCTTCTATTATTTATTTCTTCCAGAGGCATTGTGATGTTGCTCTCTTCACTCATCTTCTCGGTTTGTGAGGACCGTGTTCTTTTCGTGCTTATCCATTTCCAACCGGAGTGTCGTGCCCTCTTTTCAAGTTCTTCCCATTCTGTCAAGTTTTGCCCCCTTCTCAACCGGAGTGTTGTCTGAAATCTTTCTGACCCATTGTGCCATTCTTTCAATAGTTCCGGAGGCAGTGTGCTGTTGATTTCATTAAGTATCCTCTCATCTTGTAAAGTTCATGTTCAATTCCTCCCATTTACAGTCGGAGTGCTGTCCAAATTATATCATTCTTATTCCTTTTTTATCTTGTTTTAACTGGAGTGTTGTGTCTATCATTCCTCTTTTAATTAGAGTCTCATCCAAGTGCTTTCATTTTGCCAAGTTCATATTCTATCCCTTCCATTTTCCAACCGGAGTGTTATCGTAATTGATCATTATCGTTCCTTGTACATCTCGTTTCAACCGGAGTGCTTGCATGTACTTCTCGTCCATTGTTCTCGTCATTCATAGCTTTGCAAACTCCAAGGTTCACATGGAGTTCCTTGTTTCTCTTTTCTACCGGTGTGCTTTCATATTCCTTTTGATCCGTTAAGCTCTTGTTCCATATTCTTCAACCTACAAAGGTTCTCGCAATGTTCCTTGTTCCTCTTTGATAACGGAGTGTTTTCAATCTCGTTCATCTTCCTTGTATTCTCTCTTTTCGTTCGTTCAATCTCTCAAGGTTCGTGGTTTCACTCATTTGTCAAAGAAGCAACTTTGTTTTACCTCTTCCTCTTCCGTTTCTCTCCTGTGCCATCCTAGATCTCGGGACGAGATCCTCTTGTAGTGGTGGAGTGTTGTAACGCCCCGAGACCGACGCTCCAGAAGCCTTCCAGTTATTTCGTTGTTGTCGTGTGATTTATTTGTTTGTTGCATTCATCATCGCATCATCCGCATTGCATCGGCACTCGTTGTCGTCATTGTTTTTTAAAACTTGCATCCGCTCATAGTTGCCGTGTCCCCCCTTGCTTTCGTTGACCGTTCCGAGTCAAACCTTGTTATTCGTTTGCCCTCTTGCCTAAACCAGAGTCTCTCTGTACAGTGCACAAAACCCCTTCTCGCGCGCGTCCGAAACCTGTCCCGAACCCGACCCGCTCAGTCATCACCGTTGGGTCCGGATCATCCGCTAACATCTATAAAACATCTCCGTTTTCTTATTTGGGCTTCCCTAGCCTATTTTTCTCGACCGCCCGATCTAAATCAGAGGGTCCGATTACCCCTAACCAAAACCCTCTTGCTATTTAAACCGTCCAACCCTAGCCCTAGCCTGTCCAATCTCCACCAAATCCCCACGCCGCCGCCACTCTCTCCCTTGGTTTCAGCACCGAGCCAACCACCTCGCCTGATCTCCCCTGCCTCGGCGGTGACCATCAGCGCTGCCGCAGATGAGCACCACCGTCCCTCATCCTCCCTTCCTTTCTTTCTCTCCCTCCCTAATCTCTTCATCTCTCTGTACCTCAACAGGAGCTCCAGCGCCATGGCCATCCCGAGCTCGGCCTGCGCAGCTCGGAGACTCCAAGCGCCCTCGTTCCAGCAGTCCAGGAGGATGCGGCCGTGCCCGTGCTTCATCCCGCGCCCCTGCCTCCTCGACCTCCTGACCCCCCTCACGCCCAAGCCGCACGAGAGACGAGCACCCCGCAGCAGCGCCCGACCCCGCGCTCGTCTCTTCGCCCGGACGGCCGCCTCGTCCGCATCTACCTCGCCGTTGCCGGAGTTCCAAGCTGCGCCGCTGCGTCCTCTGCTTCGTCCTGCTGCTGCCCGTTCCCCTGCGTCACGAACGAGACGACGACGAAGCCGCCCGCTCACGTTGACCGTGCCGCCAGCATGCCTGGGCCACCGCGTCGCCCTTCACCCGCATCAGCCCAGCAGTCAAGGCCCAGCCCAGCACCCTTTCTTCATCATCCCAGCCACGCCTCCACCGACCTGAGCCTCAGCCCGTGGTGAGCGCCCCAGCGCCCAGCAGTTTCGGCCTGCCATGTTTTTTCCCTGTTCTGTGAATTTTC
This sequence comes from Aegilops tauschii subsp. strangulata, assembly GCF_002575655.3. Lineage (NCBI taxonomy): Eukaryota > Viridiplantae > Streptophyta > Magnoliopsida > Poales > Poaceae > Aegilops > Aegilops tauschii. Next base: position 177,600,774 of record NC_053039.3, read on the forward strand.
TAATTATTCCAGAGACTGCAGATTTGCAGAAAAACCCTCCATGTTCATGCATTTAATAACTTCACATCCGTGCATCGGATTAAAATGATTTTAATATGTAAATGCTTAGAATTCTGCCTAGTTTCACATTATGCCATTTTCATCCTTGTTTAAAATGTTTAAAATTCTGTTTGGTTAATTTTGCTTAAATGCCATGTTAAAATGATTTATTTCATAACTAATTAACCGTAATTCGGATTTTAATAAACTTTATATGTAAATGGGGTAGAAAAATGCCTAGTTTAACATGGTGCACTTTATTTTGCTGTTTAACAACATTAAAATTGTGTTTATGGCAGAACAGTACCAAATCTAAAATATGGACATGAGGATTTTCCGGAATTGTTGTTTGTTGTTCCGGCCTCATTTAAACTTGCCTAAATAGGTAGTTTTCATATGCTTCACCTCTTGCCATGTTTAATAACATTTAATATTGTTGGGTACATAACCGAGGGAGAACTAAATATTTGAATGTGGTGTTTCGTCAATATGCAACTCGTTGCATATTGAGCTCCACCTAATTTGTAGTATTGTTTGTTGCATTTTGCCCTGCCATGCTTCGTTTAAACCGGACATGCATCATACTTGATTGTGCATCATGCCATGTGTATGTGGTGGTTGTTTACTATGTTGTTTGTTTCTTTCCGGGTTGCTTCTCTCGTTAGCTTCGGTTTCGTTCCGGAGTTGTGAGGATTCGTTCGACTACATCCGTTTGTCTTCTTCATGGACTCGTTCTTCTTCCTGGCGGGATTTCAGGCAAGATGACCATACCCTCGAAATGACTTCTATCTTTGCTTGCTAGTTGTTCGCTCTATTGCTATGCCGCGTTACCTACCACTTGCTTATCAAGCCTCACAAATTGCCATGAACCTCTAACCTTTTTTTTCACCCTTCCTAGCAAACCGTTGTTTGGCTATGTTACCGCTTTTGCTCAGCCCCTCTTATAGCGTGTTAGTTGCAGGTGAAGTTGGAGATTGCTCCATGTTGGAACATGTTTATGTTGGGATATCACAATATATCTTATTTTAATTAATGCATCTATATACTTGGTAAAGGGTGGAAGGCTCGGCCTTATGCCTGGTGTTTTGTTCCACTCTTGCCGCCCTAGTTTCCGTCATACCGGTGTTATGTTCCTTGATTTTGCGTTCCTTACGCGGTTAGGTGATTTATGGGACCCCGTTGGCAGTTCGCTTTGAATAAAACTCCTCCAGCAAGGCCCAACCTTGGTTTTACCATTTGCCTACCTAAGCCTTTTTCCCTTGGGTTCTGCAGACTCAAGGGTCATCTTTATTTACCCCCCGGGCCAGTGTTCCTTCGAGTGCTGGTCCAAACCGAGCAATGTCCGGCGCCCCCTGGGCAACCAGGGTCTATGCCAACCCGACGTCTGGCTCATCCGGTGTGCCCTGAGAACGAGATATGTGCAGCTCCTATCAGTGTCAGGTGGTAGGTGCGACATATGCCAACGGGTGGCTTATCATTGTGGGTGCCAATAAAACGTCGCCAGTGCCTGGAAACAGGATGAGGCAAAGACATGCACGCCGGCGAATCTTACCCCGGTTCGGGGCTCTCCGAGGAGATAACACCCCTAGTCCTGCTCTGCGGGGTGTCCGCATGATCACTAGATCAGGAAAAGTAGCTACAATCGCTCCTAGAGCTGCGGGGTTCAAGGGAGAAGAAGTACACCGGGCCGCGGGCTGGCCACTTGCCGTCTGCGAACCACGTGGCCTCTCTCGGCCAAAAAGCCTGCCAGCCCACGCGTGCGACGGGACGTCGCCGCAGGGCGGGGGCCCGCCACATCCTTGCCCGGGCCCAGGCGCGGATTCTCTGCAGCCCGAAACCGCCCGCACGTCTACTTGCGGCAATTTCGGCACGCCTTTAGGGCGTAATAATCGCGAGGCGTGGGGGGAGTGGGTGCAGTTAATCCCACGTCCCACCCCACGTCCGGCCTCCCCGGCTTCACCTCGCGAGGCTATAAGTAGGGGGATTGGGAGAGCGGCAGGCTCTCGCACGCTCCTCCCCCTTCCACCATCTTCTTTCTCTTGCCGTTTCTTGCAACAGCGCCTCGCCGCCGTGCTCTTCCACTACTCGTTCCTCCGCCACCGCGCTCATTTTCACCATGCCTCCCGCCACGGAGCAATATGGCGGGGATTGGGACGGCTCCCATGTCCACGAAGATCACGTCGAATTCCTCCGCAAGACGCGGCGGCTGCCCAGCGCGGACAAGGTGGAGGTCCGTCTCGCGCCGGCGAAGGAGCTTACGCCGGAGCCGCAGGAGGGCGAGCGGGTGGTCTTCCGCTCGCATTTCTTGCGCGGAATCGGTCTGCCCGTGAGCGCCTTCTTCCGCTCTTGGCTCGAGTTCTACCAGCTCCAGCCGCACCACCTCACCCCGAACGCGGTGGTGCTGTGTCTGCCTTCGTCACCCTGTGCGAAGGCTACCTCGGCGTCCTCCCCACCCTCGAGCTCTGGGGGGAGTTCTTCCAGTCCAAGCTGGGCACGCGCTCGCGGGGCGTGCCGGCTCAGACTGGCGCCTTTATCGCGGGGTGGAGGGTGGCGACAACCCCTTCCCCATCATCACGCTGATCCAGTCGGTGAAGCTATGGCAAAAGTCGTATTTCTACGTCAGGAGCATTGCCCCGCAGGGCGACTACGTCAACATGCCGGCTTACGTAGCCGGCCCACCGGAGGGCAGGCGGCCCCAGTGGTCCTACCGGGCCGTGACTCTAACGCCGGCTGGATCCGTAGCCGTCGCCCGAGTGCGAGCGATGACCCAGTCGGAGGGCTTGACGGGGCCCGACCTGCTGGCCGCCTTCGTCACGCGCTGGGTACTTCCGCTCCAGAGCTGCCCTCATCTGATCTGTCAGATGAGCGGCCAGCTCGATCCGAGCCGGATGTGCACCAAGGACATGCCGCACGAGGAGGTTGCCTATATGGTGAACTACCTCGCGAACTGCAAACTCTCCGAAGAGTGGCAGTTCGGCAAGGAGCCATATAGCCGAGCCAATCCACCGCCCACGGTATGTTCTCCTTGTCTCTTCTTTTTCTCTTAGCTTTGTCGCCGAGTTCCTTTGGCCGACTCTGACTAGTCGGCTTGTCTTCGACAGAGTCCTCTTCTTCGGCCTGCCAGCGGGTCGGATGCGGAGCGCCGATTCGTCCCCAACCGGACACAGCACGACCTGGAGGACCCCTACTTGGGGGCGGCCGCTATGGACGACAACACCGAGCCGGGTGGTGGCCAAGCCGGCGGCGAAGAAGGCGGCTCCGGGCATGGAGTCACCTTCGACGACTGGCCGGACGACGATGAGGCCGAAGTCGTCCCGCGCCGCCGACCGGCATCTGGACGCGGCGCGGGTTCTTCTGCTGCACCGCCTGCTCGGGGCGGCGGGCAAAAGCGTCGCGCCGCCCAGGGTTTGTTCGGCAGTCGGACGAAGAAGCCCAGGGGCGGGGCGGCGGCGACCAGGCGGGAGGAGGCGGCCGCGAAGGCGGCTCGCTTCCGCAAGACGGTGAAGCAACCACAGACGGTGTCGGCGTAAGTTCGAACTCTTTTGTATACTCTTTTTTCTTTCTTTTCTCTAGTGGTTCCTGAATCCTTGTTTTTTTCTCCAAACAACCAGAGCTCCGTTGTCGCTTGAGCGGGCGGCTGCCGCCTCCGTCGTCGAGTCGCCGAGGGGGTCTGGGAGCACCACTCGCCGCGTGGACCCCCGTGCCGACCTTCAGGAGGCGACAGAACGGAACGTGCAGGAGGCGCGGGAGGAGCGGGAGGCACGGGAGGCGGAGGCACAGAAGGCGGCCGCCGCCCAGGCGGCGCAGGAGGAGGAGGCGGCGAAGGCGCACACCAACGCTGCAGCCAAGGCCCAAGCGGAGGCTGCAGCTGCGGCGACGGCGGAGGGGGCCTTGTTGGTCACCCCACTGCGCGTCGCAGCGCCTGGGGCCCCGGAGCCCTCGCCAGAAGGAGCCGGCGGCAACCAGCCAGGGCTGGAGAGGGACGACGACGTCGTCATCCTGGAGAGGGCGCCGGTGCCGACCCCACTGACTGGGGCGGCTCAAGGCGGCCGGCCTGATCTGCCACCTGCACAATCGGCGGGGGGCGAGCCGGCTGCGAGGACTGAGCTGGCGGTCCGGATGCCGCCGAGCCGGCGCGCGGGGAAGGCTGCGTCAGAACCACAGAAGGCCGCGTCGGAGCCGCAGCCGGCCGCGGGCTCCAGCTCGTCAGCCCAGGATGTGGAGGTGGCCAGTGCTACCTCAGGGTGGACGCCGGGCGAAGGGACGGTCGTGATGAACGTGGCCGCGCAGGACGTCTGGACCCGGCTCCAGGCCCAGGCTATGGCGCTGAGGCAGTATACCGACGAGTTCCTTGCGACACGGGCGGCCATCCGGGTTAGTCTTCTTATCTTGCTTCTTCTTGATCTTGATTTCTTCCATGGGGGCGCGTCAGCGCACCCACTGGGTGTAGTCCCCGAGTTCCGAGTCGGCTGCTGAGCAGGCGGCTTGGAACTTCTTAGTGGATTTGGCTTTGCTATTCTTGTTCTTACTTCGATCTTCTGTCTATCTTGCAGGACTACCACAATCTTCGTGCAGCCGCCTTCAACTCCCAGGCTCGGGAGCTGACCCAGAAGACCGCCGACCTTACTGAGAGCCGGGGTACGTGCTTTGTTCTTTATCTCACGTGGGTGCGCGTCAGCGCACCCACTGGGTGTAGTCCCCGAGATTCGGGCCGACTGCTGAGCAATCGGGTCGGATCTTCCTTGACGACTTCCTCTTACTGTTCTTTCTTTTTCTGCCATCTCTGCAGCGGCCAACGCCGGTCTGAGGGCACAGCTGGGAGAGTCTCAGACTTCCCTTCGTGCCAAGGATGCCGAGCTCGCCGCCTTGGTGCAGGAACGCGACCGCCTGGCCAAGAAGTTGGCCGACTAGGAGGAGGGCCACAAGGCGGCTCTGAAGGCGGTGCAGGACCGCGAAGCCGCCCTCCAGGCCGAGTACGAGACGGAGGCGGCTGGCTGGGCTGAAGCAAGGCAAACTCTGATCACGGGCTATGGTCAGATCGAGGATCTGGTTGATGGTAAGCCGCCTACTTCTTCGTCCTTTCTAGCCATCTGCCGCTTTTGGCTCGTTTTCTGACTTGGTGTTTTCTCTTCTTTCTTTTTCTTTCTTGCGCAGAGTACTTCCCTGGCTATTCTACCGCTGCCAACCAGATCATCGAGGCCCGCCGCCAAGCGCGAAGGCAGGCTGGCTTCGAGATTTCGCCAACCGCCGGCCTTTCGCTGGAGGAGCAGCTCTTGGCGATCCAGGCCCGTCTCCAGCCGGCTCACCGACTGCTCCGCCGTCTTCAGCGCGCCGGGGCGCAAGTATTGGCCGCCCTCTGGCCCGGCCAAGTGGTTCCTCGCACCCCCAGTCGGACCGCCGACTGGCTAGAGGTGGCAGTCGGCCGCTTCGAAGCCTGGAAGGCCTTGGCGGCTCGGTCCGGCACCAGGCGGGCGCTGGAGTTCGTCAAGGCCTGGTATCCCGGCCTGAGCCTGGATCAGTGGCTACCTGGCGGCAGCAAGCCGACACGGAGCTGGAGCCGGCGCGGCCGGCTATCATCCGGCGGGCTTCGGCGATCGCCGACTACACCGACACCAGCGTCTTCGCCCCCGAGGTAGATGACAACGGTGTCGCCCAGCCGGAGGAGTGGTTCGGGTTGAACCCGGCAGACGGTGAAGACTCGGCGGAGGAGATCGACTCCAGCGACGAGGGCGAAGAGGAGGAGGAGGAGGGTGAAGACGCCGAGCCGGCTGGTGGAGCAGCCGACCAGCCTCTGCCTGACCGCGCCTCTAGCACCACGTCGCGCGCGAGTGCGTCACCTGCCACTGGTGGTGACCAAGCCGAGACTCGCTAGGTGGCCACTCCTTCAGCCGGCGACGCCGTTTCCACTGACCAGCCTGGCTCCGGCACCGCGCCCTAGTCTAGTCTGCCATCTTTTGTTTTCCTGTCTTGTCACTTTTGGAATAATATTCTGTTAAGTCTGCACAATTCCACCCACTGGGGGTGTATTCGAACTTATGTCCGTAGCCGGCCTGTTGGGGGCTTTATATGTATATATAACTTATGCATGCATTTGGCTTTTCCTCGTACTTTGCTTTTCATCCTTCTGCTGTTTCCTTTGCCGCCCTTCCTTGGTTGCCGCCTCCCCAGTCAAACAGTTGCTCTGCAATCTGTAGCTGGAGGAGTGCTTGGCCAATTGGGGGAGGGAAGTACTCTAGCTTTGCTGGACTAGAGCTAAGTGTTTAGGAAGCCGGCCAGCCGGCTGTTCTGACAGCCGGCAAGCGTGGTTGGAGGCCGTCTTTTTGCTATATAAGTTCGTTGGTCCTTAGCCGTTTTTCGTGTGGGCATCCTTTCTGCCTTGCCTCTTGCTAGTCGGACAGTCGGTTCTTCGAGCTGCGACTTTCAACAAGAGAGGACTCGGGAGCCGGCACACTACTTGTCTGACTTCAGGTAGAACTTTTAATATAGCTCAAGGCGGCCAGTCCCCAGGCCGACTAGTCGAACCCGGTGCCCAACAAGAAATCAAATGTAATAATACATTCATGGATATGACACTCGTCATTCATAGATAAATAAAGGCAGTCCCCGAGTACTGTTCGGGGGGCCTGTTGGTTCGTACTTAATACAAAAGGGTAGCATGATACATACTACTTTCAACTGTAAAATCTTCTCAGGAGGTTTGCGTTCCATGGTTGCTCCGACTCCTTGCCGGAGTCGTCTCTCTTGCGTGCTCTTGGTTTTTGCGCGTCGATCAGGTAGTAGGAGTCGTTGCCTAGTGCCTTGCTGATGACGAAGGGGCCTTCCCAAGGGGCCGAGAGCTTGTGCTGGCTGGCTGTTCGCTGGATCAGCCGGAGCACAAGGTCGCCCTCTTGGAAGGATCTTGGCTTGACCTTACGGTTGTGGTAGCGGCGCAGCCCTTGCTGGTAGATGGCGGACCGGCTGAGTGCTAACAACCGGCCTTCTTCCAGTAGGTCGACGCTGTCTTCTCTTGCTTCCTTGGCCTCCGCCTCCGTGTACATGGTGACCCAAGGCGAGTCGAACTCGATGTCTGTTGGGATGACAGCCTCGGCACCATATACAAGGAAGAATGGAGTAAAGCCGGTTGACTTGTTGGGTGTAGTGCGCAGGCTCCAGAGGACAGCCGGCAGCTCATCGAGCCAGCAGCCGGCCGATCGCTCCAGTGGTACAACCAGTCGGGGCTTGATGCCGGAGAGGATGAGTCCATTTGCTCGCTCGACCTGGCCGTTTGACTGTGGGTGGGCAATGGACGCTAGGTCCAGTCGGATGCCCTGCGTCGCGCAAAAATGTGCCGGTGCTGCTTTGGCGAAGTTCGTGCCGTTGTCGGTGATGATGTTGTGCGGCACGCCGTACCGAGTAGTGATGTCAGTGATGAATGTCACGGCAGTCGGCCCGTTCAGCTTCTTGATCGGCTTTGCTTCGATCCACTTTGTGAACTTGTCCACAACGACAAGTAGATGCGTCAAGCCGCCGCGGGCTGTCTTGAAAGGGCCCACCATGTCCAGTCCCCAGACGGCAAAAGGCCAGGTGAGGGGAATGGTCTTGAGTGCAGAAGCCGACAGGTGTTGCTTGGAACTAAAAACTTGGCATCCTCTGCAGCTCTTGACTATCTCTTTAGCATCTTCCAAGGCAGTCGACCAAAAGAAACCATGGCGGAAAGCCTTGGCCACAAGTGATCTTGAGGCTGCGTGGTGGCCGCATTCGCCTTGGTGGATATCCTTGAGGATTGCCACTCCTTTTTCTGACTCGACACAACGCTGGAAGACTCCAGTGACGCTGCGCTTCACAAGCTCTCTGTTGATTATTGCATATGCTGCGGCTCGTCGTTGCACTAGTCTTGCTGAGATCTCATCAGCCGGCAGCTCTCTGCTGACTAGGGATTTGAGGATGGGCTGGGCCCATGATGGAGCTATGACTTCTTCTTCTGTTAGTGTAGCCACCATGACTCGGGTGGGTGGGTTGGGTGGCGTGGAATTGGAGTCGGCCACCGCTTCTTGTGTCGTTGCAGTCCCCGGGCCGGGTTCTGAAGTCCCCGGGCCGGGTGCGACTACGGCAGGCCCCGGGCCAGTTGTCGAAGTCCCCGTGCCGCCTGCGGGGTTCCTCCAGTCGGATCCGGCTGCATCTGGCGCAGGCGGTACGAAGATAGAGTCCGACTCTGGAGACGGCTTGATGGACGGCTTGAGGAGGCGCTGGAGGGAGACGCCAGTCGGTATGGCTTGTCGGGTGGAGCCGATCCGTGCTAGGGCATCTGCTTGGTCGTTGTCGGCCCTTGGCATGTGAAGGAACTCGCACCCTTCAAAGTATCCACTGATCTGCTGTACGAGGAATCGATAGCTCGCCATGTTCGCGTCCTTGGCGTCCCAGTCGCCAGACGACTGCTGGACCACCAAGTCTGAGTCGCCGTAACACAGGATCCGGCGTATGCCGAGCTCTTTGGCTAGCCGGAGCCCATGTACGAGCGCCTCGTACTCGGCCACGTTGTTGGAGGCGGCGAAGTGGATCTGCAGTGTGTACTTGAGCTTGTCGCCTTTGGGAGAGGTGAGGACGATGCCGGCTCCCAAGCCGGTGCGCATCTTGGACCCGTCAAAGTGCATCCGCCAATGGGTAGAGTCGGGAGCCGACGGTAGGTACTGGGTCTCGGCCCAGTCGACGAGGAAGTCGGCCAACACTTGGGACTTGATGGCGGTGTGGGGTTGGTAGAAGATCGTGTAGGGCGCCAGTGCAATAGCCCATTTAGCCACCCGGCCGGATGCATCCCGGCTGCCTATGATCTCGGCGAGCGGGGCGGTGCACACGACCGTGATGGGGTGTTCTTGGAAGTAGGGCTTCAGTTTCTTGGCGGCGAAGTATACCCCATAGCACATCTTCTGGTAGTGCGGGTAGTTCTGCTTTGAGCTGGATAGCACTTCGCTTAGGTAGTACACCGGCCTCTGGACTAGCTGGGCTCGGCCTTCTTCCGGGCGCTGGACCACAACAACAGTACTGACTACTCGGCTAGTCGCAGCGATGTAGAGGAGCATGGGCTCCTTTTCAGTCGGCGCTGCCAGGACAGGCGGAGTGGTCAGCATTTTCTTCAACTCATGGAAGGCTTGGTCGGCTTGGTCATTCCACTCGAAGTGAGTGGACTTCTTCATGAGTCGGTACAGGGGGAGAGCCTTCTCTCCTAGTCGGCTGATAAAACGATTCAGGGAGGCCAAGCAGCCGGTGAACTTCTGCACATCTCGTAGTTTGGTGGGAATCTCCATCCTCTCGATGGCCTTGATCTTGACGGGGTTGCACTCGATGCCGCGTTCGGAGACCAGGAAGCCTAGCAGCTGGCCGGCTGGTACTCCGAACACGCACTTCTCGGGGTTGAGCTTGATTTGGAATCGGCGCAAGTTGGCGAATGTTTCTTTGAGATCTTCCAGCAGGGTACCGCGCTTCTCTGTCTTCACCACAATGTCGTCTACATAGACGTGGGCATTTCTGTGCAACGCTGAAAAGTGGCGTCGGCGTTCCTCAAGCCGAACGTCATAGTCAGGTAGCAGAAAGCTCCAAATGGTGTGATGAAGGCAGTCTTCAGGCGGTCTGCTGGGTCCGACTTGATCTGATGGTACCCTGAATAGGCGTCCAAAAAACTCAACAGCTCGCATCCGGCTGTGGAGTCTATCACTTGGTCAATCCGTGGCAGAGCAAACGGATCCTTTGGGCAGGCCTTGTTCAGGCTGGTGTAGTCTATACACATACGCCACTTGTTATTCTTCTTCAGAACCAGAACTGGGTTGGCAAGCCACTCTGGAAAGAACACTTCCATGATAAAGCCAGCGGCAAGGAGCTGGGCTATCTCTTCTCCCACGATTCTTCGCTTCTCTTCTGACAGTCGGCGGAGGGGTTGCTTGACTGGCTTCGCGTCAGCGCGGACATGTAATTTGTGCTCGGCGAAATCCTTCGGGACACCCGGCATGTCCTTTGGGGACCATGCAAAAATGTCTCGATTCTCACGGAGGAAGTCGACGAGCTCGCCTTCCTATTTACTGTCCAAGTTCGCCCCAATGACAGCGAACCTCTCCGGGTTCTCCGGGTCCAGAGGTATCTTCTTCGTCTCTTTGGCAGGCTGGAAGGAGCCCTGCGCATCACAATCTTTGGGGTTGGGGGACTGGGCCGGCTGCTTGCCGGCCATGGCCACAACCCGCTCCAGCATCTTCTTCTCTTCTGCCACCACGAGGGACTCGGCCAGCCGGCTGCTGGCCATGGCACACTCGATGGACTTCTTGTAGTCGCCGGCTACCGTGATGATCCCCTTTGAGCTCGGCATCTTCATCTTCAGGTAGGCGTAGTGGGGCACAACCATAAACTTGGCCAGAGCAGGTCGGCCAAGCAAAGCATGATAGGGGCTCTCCAAGTCCACTACCTCGAACCAGATCGCTTCCCGGCGAAAATGATCTTTATCTCTGAAGAGAACATCCATTTTAATCTTGCCGATTGGGGAGCAAGACAAGCCGGGGACGATACCATGGAACACGGTCCCGCTCGGCATAAGCTGCTTCGCTTTGATGTTCAGCTTCTCCATGGTATCGCGGTACAGTATGTTGATACTGCTTCCGCCATCTATCAGGACGCGGGAGAATCGGGCAGCTCGCCTCTCCGTCGCGAGGGTGACATCCAAGACCATTGCATAGGAGCCAGGAGAGGGCATCACCTCTGGGTGGTCGGCCTGGCTCCAGCTGATTGGCTTTCCGACCAGTGCATGAACTCGGGGGGCTCTAGAGGCGACTGCATTGACTTCTTGATGCTGATGGCGCCGACTGCGCTTGTCGTCGGCTTGACTAGTAAAGACGACGTAGGCGGCGTGCTCTTCAGGGAATTCGTCTTGGATGGTGCCGACCGCCGGCCGAGCCGCCGGCTGCTGGGGGGCTGGAGGCGGCGGACCGGGAGGCGGAGGCGGCAACAACCCCTCGCCCTTGGTGATTCGCGTGAGCCAGTGGCATTTTCGGGTCGTGTGGTTAGACGGCTTCGCGCCGCTGTGGAACTTGCAGGGGGCGTCAAGAGCCTGCTCGTAAGAGAAAGCCGGCCTGCCACCCTTCTTCTTGGGAGCAGGCCGCTCTTCGGGCTGCTCATCTTCAACTGTGGCCACCTGCCGACTGGTGGAAGTCGGCATGGGGGCCTTGCGCTTGTGATCATTTTGGTAGGGGCGCCGATTGGGGTCGCCAGCCGACGTCTTGGGAGCCGGAGCAATCACCTTCCCCGAGGCGTCTACTCGAAGCTCGGTCTTCATCGAGGAGTCGGCCGTGGCGTATTTGTCCGCGATGACCAGCAACTCGTCGAGGGTAGCCGGCTCATCGCAGAGGAGTCGGTGCTTGAGGAGGGTGCCCTCTCGGCACCCGGCGGTGAAGTACTCGATGGCCTGAACCTCGTGCACCCCCTCGCAGGAGTTGCGAAGCTCGGCCCACCGCGTGAGGTAGTCGCGGGTCGACTCGTTGGGCCCTTGGATGCAGAGGGAGAGCTGGCGAGGCTTGGGAGGCCGCTTGTAGGTGCTGCTGAAGTTGCGGACGAAGACTTCCGTGAAGTCCAGCCAACTGTTGATGCTGTAGGGCTTGAGGCTGTTGAGCCATGTGCGCGCCGTGCCTTGCAGCATGAGGGGGACGTACTTCACGGCGACACGCCGATTGCCGTTGGCTATGCTGACAGCCGTGGAGTAGTTGATGAGCCAATCTTCCGGCTTCACTGAGCCGTTGTACTTGGGCGTGTCTCTGGGGAGCGAGAACCCTTTGGGGAAGGGCTCGTCGCGGATGCGGGGGCCAAAGCATGGCGGGCCGACATCGTCTTCTTCTTCTAACGCCAAGGATCGAGCAAGGCGGTCGATCCGGTGGCGGGCGTCGTTCTCGCCGACTCCTTCTCGGCGGCCGAGTCGGTCACCAAGAGTCAGGTGTGTGATAGGCGGCGGGGTGAGACGTCTTTCTCTTCGAGGCGGGGGAGGAGGCAGATTTCCTTGGTGCTCCACCGCTCGCGGGCGGCCTTCCGCGTCGCGCTCGATGGTGATGCGAGTCCGGCTGCGGCTAGCAGCCGACTCCTTGTCTTTCTTCTGGCGGGCGCCGCTCGCAGTCGGCGAGCGGGACGTCGCGGCGTGCTCCCGGCGCGGGAGATGACTATCAGCACGGGCACCGGCTTTGTGCCGTTCTGCAGCCGCGTCGATCAGCTGCTGGATCCGTCTTGTCATGTAGGGGAGCTCATCGGCTCCTAGCCCATTGAGCTCTTCTGCGGCCGCCTGAGCAGCTCGCAGATTCTCGAGCGGGGTGGCGTAGACGGGGCGATCTGCCCCCAGCATGCGGGCGACGGCCGCGCCGCGCTTCTGGACGAAGCCGGCTCGGCTCGGGCCGCTAGGCGGCGGCGTACCGAAGGCGGCGCGGTCGACTTCGCGCTGGTGGGCCTCGGTGAGGCGTCTCATGGAGGTTATCTTCTAGCCTTCCGTGATGAGGGCGAGGCGGCGTGCCTCCAGGGTCTCGGCGTCGGCATCGGCCGGGATGGGGACGGAGAGGTCGTGCATCGCCGCTTGCAGGGCGTCGTGGGCGTTCTCGCCCGAGTTGGCGACGTGGCTGATGACCAACGCTTCGGTGACAGCGCTGCTGCCGCTGTCAGCTCGAGGGAGAGGATCGTCGAAGACCACCACGTCGGAGGGGTAAGCGTCGAGCGATGCCGTGTCGGAGTCGACGAGCATCGGGTCGGTGGAGCCGACCGACTCCACATCTGCAGCAGGCTCGCTGGAGACGTGAAGCTGGTCGAGGAGGCTGACGAGACGGCTCTCGGGGTAGTCCGTTCCTGCGTCGGATGCAGGCTCGTCGGAGATGCGAGTCTCGCCGAGAAGATCGGCGAGGCAGCTTGCTGCGCAGGCGTCGTCGACGCCTTGCAGCGCGTCGAGGCAAACGCCATCGGGCGCAGCAGTCTGGCTGCGCTCGCGGGGGAGGAAGAGGGTTCCCGTCCAGAACAGGTCTCCGGACGACGGTGCACCTGGCCCCACGGTGGGCGCCAAATGTCGGGTGGTAGGTGCGACATATGCCAATGGGTGGCTTATCATTGTGGGTGCCAATAAGACGTCGCCGGTGCCTGGAAACGGGATGAGGCGAAGACATGCACGCCGGCGAATCTTACCCAGGTTCGGGGTTCTCCGAGGAGATAACACCCCTAGTCCTGCTCTGCGGGGTCTCCGCATGATCACTAGATCAGGAAAAGTAGCTACAATCGCTCCTAGAGCTGCGGGGTTCAAGGGAGAAGAAGTACAAGGCTAGCTCTTGCTTCTCTCTCTCTATGGTGTGTGTGCTGTGCTAAGAAGCCAACCCTTTGCATGGGTGCCCCGGGGGGGTTTATATAGGCCTACCCCCCGGGGGTACAATTGTAATCCGGCTGGGCACTGGTCCCAGCCGTTAGTGTCTATGCTCGCCGGCTTCTCCGCCGGCTGTTGGGGCCCGCCGACTGGTGGGTCCCGCCGGCTGCCGGCCTCTTGGTCGACAGGCCGGCCCCACCACCTAGGGTCTTGTCGGCGGCTGCTTACTGTAGCCTTGCCCCTGATGACGAGGGCTTCGTTGAGGTAAGCGTGGCTACAGTGGGCCGCCTCGAGGGCTCTCACTGTAGCCTTACCTCGTCTTGTCTCCTTAATGTGGCACATGCTTCGAGGGAGGGGGTAGCCGGCTTCTGGGGGCCGGCTGCGCCCTTGGCCGACTGGGGGAGGCCGGGCCGCCTTCGCGTCTCTCTCTGGCTGAAGGGGCCCGCCGCCCGTGGGCCGTACTGGCGTCTGCCGTGGGTGACGTCGAGGCTAGCATGGCTACAGTGCCGAGCCGGACGGGAGATGGCCGTCCCGTACGGCGTCCTGTGGCCATGCCTGCCTCGGGCTTCGGGGGTAGTGGGCCGCACTGTGGCCACACCCCGTCTTGTCACCGTTATGTGGCGTAGCTTTGGTTGTTGCGGTCTTGGCCGGCTTCTTGGAGTCGGCGCTCTTCGAGGCCGGCTTCTGGGAAGTCGGCATCCTTTACGGCCGGCTTCCTGGAGTCGGCCACCCCGTGGTTATCCTGGGGTGGGGGGGGAGGTTGCTGAGGCTGGGTCGCCTTCCGTGAGTTGGCTTCATAGGTAGCCGGCCAGGGAAGGTGGTCCAATGCTTGGAGTGCTTGAAGGCCCAAAGGCCTGATAATTTTTTGGAAGAGCCAGGGGCAGTTGGTTAGGCTACCCGTGGCCATTTACTCCGACAATCGGGATTTGTCGGCACAGCGGGTGGTCTTGCTGGTCTTGTTTTACCATTGTCGAAATGTCTTGTAAACCGGGATTCCGAGACTGATCGGGTCTTCCCGGGAGAAGATTTATCCTTCGTTGACAGTGAGAGCTTATAATGGGCTAAGTTGGGACACCCCTGCAGGGTATAAACTTTCGAGAGCCGTGCCCGCGGTTATGTGGCAGATGGGAATTTGTTAATATCCGGTTGTAGAGAACTTGAGACTCGACTTAATTAAAATGCATCAACCGTGTGTGTAACCGTGATGGTCTCTTTTCGGCGGAGTCCGGGAAGTGAACACGGTTCTTGTGTTATGCTTGAACGTAAGTAGGAGTTCAGGATCACTTCTTGATCATTACTAGTTGACGACCGTTCCGTTGCTCCTCTTCTAGCTCTTATTTGCGTATGTTAGCCACCATACATGCTAGTGCTTGCTGCAGCTCCACCTCACTACCCCTTTCCTACCCTTAAGCTTAAATAGTCTTGATCTCGCGGGTGTGAGATTGCCGAGTCCTTGTGACTCACAGATACTTCCAAAATAGTTGCAGGTGCCGATGATACCAGTGCAGGTGACGCTGAGCTCAAGTGGGAGTTCGATGAAGCTCTTGTTCGTTGTTTTGTTTCGTTTCCTGTTGACCAGTAGTGGAGCCCAGTTGGGACGATCGGGGATCTAGCATTTGGGGTTGTCTTCTTTTATTTGGTTCCGTAGTCGGACCTATGTGTGTAATCTGATTGATGTATGATTTATTTATGTATTGTGTGAAGTGGCGATTGTAAGCCAACTCTTTATCCCATTCTTGTTCATTACATGGGATTGTGTGAAGATGACCCTTCTTGCGACAAAACCACAATGCGGTTATGCCTCTAAGTCGTGCCTCGACACGTGGGAGATATAGCCGCATCGTGGGCGTTACACTTTCCTTGAGAGATTGCTTGTATCTGATCTAGAAGGTCCAACAAAAATCAGGGTCATTGACACGCCGAAATTGACAGCGTTGGTGTACTCATCTGCCAAATTCTCCGAACACTTTATTGGATCCGTAATCGTTCAGGTACAACACTCATCTTCTTCTCCGTCTTCTTTAAATTCACATTTTTAAATTTCTTCTTGATGTATTTACGACTGTCATCCAGAAAATGATTCCCACAAGCTTGACCCAGTCTGTGCGCACAATGAAGATCTTGGCAATAAAATCTATCGGCCCCAATCTGCATCAAGTTGTTGGATTCCTTAGATGCTTTCTGTGCACGGAGAAGCTACTCATCGAGGTGAAACTTCTTTCCTATTAATAAACGGTAATCAGAACATAGCTCAATTTTTTCATAACTTTCCCAAATTACAATGACAAGTGTAGTGTTCAAAACTGCATCTATGCACTGCATCGAAAGAAATTATTTAGTATTTTTTCTCACGTGATCACCTGCATCGTTTTGTTGTTGTTGTACTACTAGTAGCCTACGCTAGTCATAGTGGCAAGTAACTTAGACTAGTAACTCGATGGTTACGCTAAGAGCAAGTACTACCTCCGTCCTGGTTTACTCTTCCTATTTTGTAGTATCAAAATTTGACCATAGATTTAACTGACAAAATGTTAATGCATGTCACTAAGAATTATATCGTTGGATTCGTATTTGAACATAATGTCAAATGGTATAATTTTTGGTGACATGCATTGGCATTTTCTTAGGTAAATCTGTGGTCAAAATTTTACACTAAATACGAGGTAGTACAAAAGTGGGCTATAACGGCCCTCCATTATGTATGCCAAAACACGTGCCAAATTCACTTGTGATGCATTTGGCATTGATGCCCCTCCATTGCTCACTTGGTGCCCCAATCTGGATCACCTACTTTGCTCCGGTGCCAAATTAACTCACGCAATGAAAAAACAAATGCGTGGGAGAGGGAGAGGACTGAGGCAATAAAAACACTTGTTTGTGGGAGTGAGAGGCTGGTGTAGTTGGTTTGATTGATTTTTTTATACATGTGGGTGTGTGTGCACAGCGGTGCCAACTCTCTCACATCGCTAGAGCGGTGCCAAAATCTATTGATTTGACATCGATGCGTAGGCGTCGTGGTTTTGTGTGCACAGCGGTGCCAACTCTCTCTCTCTGTAAACGATGTGGCATACTTTTGAGAAATATGGCATCGGCCATATAGTGGAAGGCAACAAATGCCCAAGCTCTTCACGTGCTCCTAGGTAAATGAGAGGAAAGAGAAAGAGAGAGAGAGAGAGAGAGTGTGAAAAATTATCACTAGCTTTAGAGCCAACCCTATCGTATGAGCGAATGATATTGGTACCTCTTGTTGACACTACAATCTTATATAGCCAGCTGCTCTAATATGTTCTCTTCTTTTGCAGATAAAAAAAGACCCGAAAGTGAAAAACGTGCTGCACTATAACAATCTCATTGAATGCCTTGATCTCCATCTTACAGAAATTGATTTAATCGACTACCGAGGCAGCACATCTGAGATTAAATTGGCCAGGTTCTTTGTTCTGGAGGCAAGTGTGCTCAAGGTAATGAGGTTTGGCGTTCTCTGGTGCAACAATGAATGGCGTGCTGATCACCACAAGCGTCTAAGCCTAAATGACAAAGTCTCCGCAGAAGCTGAATTTGTTTTTGAAACATCAAGTCGCCAGAGACTAAAAATTTTATTTGCCCATTAGTGACTTGTTAGGGCGGTGGATTTTAGTTGTACGATAGTGCTGCATCCACCTAAAGTAACGAAAGTTCTTATGTAAACTTCCTAATAATTCCCTCTTCGTAGGTGCAACATTGCTCCTAACATTTGTAATATCAAGTTTGAAACTTGTAATATTGCCGTGTCCTATTCCTGTGTTTTCAAAATACTGCGAATCAAAGAGGTCCTGAGTTGGTGATGATGGTGTGCCTGCCATCTTTCACCAATAGCCATCGGATCTAGATCTGACGCATACAAAGAAAATTTCTGCAGTTTTGCAAAAAGATGCCCGCACTTGTTCCCTATCTACGAACAACTCCTTGTCTCTCACAATCAACCTTATCTCCTCCCCACCACATCTGGAAGGCCATGGAACAATCTGGCGCGATGGCCGCTGCCGGCGCCGTCCACCCCCAATCTTGGTGTTCCGTGCAATGCATGGGCATCTTACTCGTATAAGAAAAGATTAGAGATACTTGTGGCAACGCACGGGAAATTATGTCGAACACGGCTAGTTGTAAGCAGGCTAGCTCTATAGCCATGATGATAGTGACTGCACACGGTGAGGCTGACTTTGGTATGCCAAACACGGCACCTACACTCAGGTGTCATCTCCGGCGCATGGTCTTGTCACTTCACTGTGAGGAGTAATTTGACCAACGGGTAGTACAATACTAGTACTACATTGGTAGTAGTACTACTAGTCTAGCACCACCGTCTGGATTCAGTAGTACTACCATGTCCGTCTGGATTTAGTATTTGTTTAGCAATATCTAGTAATGCATGTCACAAAAAATATACTACTCCCTCTGTAAATAAATAAATGGAGTATTGTTTTATTCGTTTTTGAACATTGTTCCCGATGATGTTATACGCTCTGCCTTCCGGTAGATGGCTCAAATCTGAAGTATCATCAATCAGACTACTATTGTACTCACCGAGCGCTCAGCTTGGTAAGCTACCAACGAAAAATTGCAATCAAAGACTACTATTGTACTCCCTCCGTACTGGTGCATTAGTCACGTAACGAAAACCAAATAATCCCAAAACTTTTAGGCGCGGTGCATTAACTACCCACCTCGTTCCTTGTTTTTTGCCACGAAAAAAGAAATCACCCAATAGGAGAAGTGGGGTGCATGTGCATTCAATGACTTGAGACTACTTAGCACAACATTTTTGGTTACATGCATTAACATTTTATTAGTTAAATCAAAGGTCAAAACTTAGCGCAAAATGCAAAAGGGACCAATAAACTAGTAAACATCAAAGTTCTTTCGTTTTGCCCCAACGTGGTCACGGTGAGATGACTATACTGCACCGGCACGGAGGGAGGGCCGAGGAGTAGATGGCCAACGCACATGTGAATGCAACGCAGTCTGCACTTCTCCTATAAAGGCTCCCCGCCAGTCCAATCTACGAAATCCTACACACCTATTAACCTTACCCAAGGGCAAGAGTGATCCCTCCAATCGCAAGATCAGTTGACTAGAAGCTAGACCCATGGAGGCGATTAGCGCGAGCATCAGCCGGCTATGCCAGATGGTCCACGACGTCGGCCTACGGCCCGGCACTGAGGAACGTCTCTAGGTCGTGCTTGAGGCCGCCAGGGCGAGAGGCCTCTTGGACGACAACTTCGTCTCCTTGTTTGACGAGGTCCTCGTCGGCTTCCTCGACAAGTTCACCGTCGTCAAGAAGCTCGCGGACGACCTTGACGTATGCCTCTAGCCCACGCGCCCAGGCTCTGCGATGCCCGCCACCCTCAACGGCCTCTATGGTGACAACCTCTTCGACGCACTAACGGCCCTACGACTGCCCACCGTCGCGCCGAAGAATGCCCACCTCGAGGTCGCGCTCGCTGCGCAGCGCCCGGCGCAGCAAGACACCATCGGCATAATCACCCACGTCTATGCGCAAATCGTCCACAAGGACTACTACGTGAAAGAGGAGGACGATAGGACGCTCGCCTTCTTGGACTGCAGGGCAACCTTGGATGGCATTGTTGAGAAGCACGTTGAGCTCACCGCCAACCCCGCTGCTCCTCACACGTCGGTTGGCGACCCGGCGCACTAGGGCGTGAGGATGTCGCTGATGGATCCGTATGTCATTGATGGATCCGTATGTATCTTTATCTTTCTGTCAAGTCCATGTAGTAGTATATTGTACTACTACTAATTATCGAACCTTTCGCATCAACTTCATAATTTTCGTACGTATTCCATGCATGAACCGCACCAGAACCTTTCGCATAAACCAATCCTCGGTGTTGGAAATGCTTGCTTTGAACCATAGGTAAGCCTCTAGGAAGGGCCAGCTATTGTCAATCTCGAGACCAAGCAGGACCGATCATCCAGGCTGAAGCGGCTTATATCAGGACGCATATTGTGATAGCCACGGTAGGGAACCATAGCAATGTCCGAGGTATAGATACAATTGCTTCTCATAAATGGTAGTAACGTTGTGCCAATAGCAGCTGGATCGCCTTTCACCATCAGTGGATAGTTTAGTCCAAGGAAGAGCGAGTTTTCTCCTAGACTATCAATAGTGAACCAGGGAGAAGGTGCTGGAGCTAGCACACTAGTATCCATCCCGAGTACCCTGCAACGTATGTTGGAATAGGTCCGGAGAGTGCGACCATGGGAGACAACACCTGCTTCCTTAGTAACATCAGCAGTGCCCTATATATAGACAAGAAGAGGTGATCCATCGGAATAAGTTGCCAGGCGCCACTGAGTATATAGGTCCTGCTCGTCCTCATGCTCGTGATCATCACCATCGTCACCCCCCTTGGTTATAAATTTTTTCAAGTATAGGTGGTGGAATGTTCAGAGGACCTTGGAAACACAAGAAGGTTAATTAGTAAAGGGAAACTAGCTAACCCGCATGCATGTGGATGAAACAATTATAATTACGGTGGAAGACAAACGTACCGAAAGCATCAGGATTCCATGCAAAAACAGTGCCACGAGTGGTGGCAGCAAACACAAGACCCTCGTATTGAATTGCATCACAGTACATATCCGTATACGGAAACTGATTTTTGAGCAATATCCATGAACGCGTGGAAGTAAGGACGGCAACAAGCTTGTCGAAGATAGCAACAACTTGATAGTTCGTGTAATCCCAAGAGCGGTTGGGAACTCGACAAATTGGTATCTTCTGTAGACGACAATCACCATGATCGTACTTGAACATACATAGACCATCTGCGTGCTCAGCCTCTGGGCACTCTGAGATTTTGGGAAGTAGAACCCGATGACAAGTGTACACATTCACAAGTTCCCACTCGCAGTTGTGCCCAATATAAACAACCCAATCTCCATTTGCGTCTGCCCAGGGCATCTTAACATCACAAGTATCATTATCAAGCAGCAACAACTTGCATATGGCGAGGCTTCTGTCGTCCGCGCGCCAACGAGCAGGGTCATGGCGAAGAAGATAGGGGAGATCAAACCGCTCCTGGACCCTTGGGTTTTTTGTAATGATGTTATTAGTTGAGTCGAGAATTGTCTTGAACGAACCTGCCATGCTAGCCGAGGTGATGACGTCGCACTGATTAATGAGTTCCTCCACCACGTCATCTTTCAGATCGGGGCAAGAATAACGGGGTCGTTTCCGGCCTGTTCGCATGGAGAAGACGATCGAACATGGCAGAAGGAAGGGTGAAGGCAAATGGAGGAGGGAGGAAGAGCGTGCGACATCAGTTCCAAATCGAGAGGGAAAGGCGAAGAGGCGGTGGACGGTTGCCACGGTACATAGTGAGCCTAGTGGGGAGCGGACGATTGCCACAGATGTCACACACTGCCGACAAGGCCGTCCTGTCAGACCTAGTGCCCACACGGGATGGCCTCTGTCCCCCACACGAGTGAAGCCACTTCACACCCCCACACGGGGTCCACCATGCCGCTAGGAAAACGCATGTTGTCTTGCATCTTCACTTAGGCCAACTCCAGCACGTGCAGCTCGGACGCGCGCTCGCCCAGCCCCCTTTCCCTCGTTGCCTTGAGCTACCCAACCATGGCTACTTTTTTTGCGCACCCGGCGGCCGGATTTGGAGCGGATCCGGTCGGTCTTGAGCTCGCCCGGCTATGGGAGTCCGCGCCACGCCATGGACTGGCCGAGCACCGGGCCGGAAGGCCCCAGCAAGGCCGCATGGCCACATGCAGGTACTGACTCCTCTAGCCGCTCGGATCTACACCGTCGGCGGTCCGATGGCAAATACATGAATGGCGGTAGGCCGGGCTTGGTGCTGGCCCAAAAGCTCGTCGGCGCACCGTTGCCACCCATTACGTGCGACGACTGCGCAAAGAAGGTCTTGCGCCGCGTGTCTACAATGCCAGAACATCCCGGATGGGTGTTCATCAAGTGCTCAACCGATGGGGTATGTGCTACTTTAGCTTTGGTTGTGCTCTCGGATTTGAGTATTTGTGCTAACTTAAAATATTATTGTGTAGAATGGATGCAAGTTTTGGTATTGGGAAGAAGAGTACATTGATATATTGATAGAGCGCAATTTAGTAGATGTTCGTGCACTTTTAGCTAGCATAGAGGCTAGAGATGAGACTAGTGCACTTGTTGCTAGAATAGAGGATAGACATGAGAATATGCAAGGAAGCAACGTCTACTTCTTTACACTCGAAGAAGAAAGAAGCACGCAAGATCGAGCCTGCGCAGATCTACAATGAATGCATCGAGAAGGCACTAATCCAACTTACAGGAGCAGTTATGGAAGTTGGATATCTTCTAAAATGTATTCTTGTGGTTCTCTTTGGTCTTGCTTTTCTAGTCAAAATTTGGTGATGTATTTTCCATGTACCAAAAATCAATGATGAAAAAAAGATATGTGTTTGCAAAGAAAAATGTACGCAGTTGGGATGCGGTCGGGATGCGTCCGGGCGTTGGGCGCAGGGTCACCGCATCCGATAAATGGCCCGGACACGACCCCATTGCCCTACCCAAACAGACAGAATCCGGGCAAAACAGATGTCCGTTTGGCGTTGTGCGCTGGAGTTGGCCTTACAAGTGGGACCACAGTTGAGGAAACTGACTATCGACAAACCCCCACCTCACCCGCCATGCGATGGCTGAGTTAGAGAAACGAGGAGGTTGAAGAGATAGCTGTAGCACGGACTCCAAGAAATATGGTGTCAGATGGAAGTCGTGCTGGTGGCGTGTGCCGTACTCCTGGACGTGAATTCTTATTTTGGCCCATGCCACCCTACTATATATCGAGGATTCGAGGTGCTGGTTACGTAGAGCGAACACATTAACATATGGCCCACCTCACACTGTGGCCAAATTTCCTGGAGTCTGTGCTAGGTTAAAAAGTGTTCTTTGTGAGGGTGGATGGCTGGTCTCAAGTTTAAAACTTGTTGTATTACGTATACGTAGACGTAGAGACAGTGCAGTAGTTTTGCTAGCCGAGGTGATGACGTTGCACCAATCAATGAGTTCCTGCACCACGTCATCTTTCAGATCGGGGCAAGAATAACGGGGGTCGTTTCCGGCTTGTTCCCTCCATGGAGAAGATGATCGAACAATGGTAGAAGGAAGGGTGAAGGCAAATGGAGGAGGGAGGAAGAGCGTGCAACAACAGTTCCAAATCGAGAGGGAAAGGCGAAGAGGCGGTGGACGGTTGCCACGGTACACAAAGAGGCACCCCGTCCTACATAGACGTCCGTTCGGAAATTGTACAAAAGGACTCGTCGTCGTCTCACTGACATGTCTGAGCGGGACCACATGTCAACGAAACATGATGTGTCATTTCTTGTGCAAAATGCGATCTGGCCGCGTTGGCCCGAGGTGCCGCATTATTTCTCGACATTATTTTTTAATGGCGTCCCATTCAGTTTTGAAGCACGACTAACTGGTACTGTATGCAGAAAAAATATAAACTACTCTACCACTACTCCACCTCTAGTACTAGTATGAAAAAAGATATATATGCTGGAGCTTCAGTGCTTGCTTGCTAAGGGCTGCCCACTTGCTTCTCACACTATCACCCTCTTTCCAGATCTAAAAAAGACGGCCTCTCTCTGCCTCCTCACCGGTGATCACAGATCTGCCGGGGAAGAAAAGGACGTGCAGCGTTGACGCACTCCTCGTTGGCGAGCTAGGTCACGCACTGAAGACAAGGCCGTCCTCTCAGACCTAGCGCCCCGTGCGGGATGGCCTCCGTCCCCAAGCTCGCTGCCGTAGTGTGTGCGGAGGACGACGACCACGAGCGAAGCCACTTCCCGCCGACCTTCAGATATTGATGAGGACATCAATACCATTGTTACACCCACAGCCCCTGCTACTCTACATACTGGACCAATTACTAGAGCTCGTGCACGCCAATTAAATTACCAGGTACTTTTGTTTCTTGGTAATGATTCTAATGTTCATGAGAATATGATGGTGCCTAAATTTGATACATTTGTTTTGCTTACAAATGAAGGACCTAGCTTGGAGAAGGATGAACATTGGAGCAAGAACAAGCATGGAGATGATGGCATGCGCAAGGGAAACAAGAACGGAGTTTCAAGTGATGATTTCAGGACTTTGAAGCCACCGTAATGAGTGCATGAAGTCTTGGACGAAATTTCATCCAGAGGCTATTATAGGTGCCGCGTCACCTTATTATTGGGCCAGGCCCATGTAATTTCGAAATACATAAGTATAGGCTATTTTTAGAGTCCGTATGTGTGGGGACACAAGAGATAGGGTTGGTTTCGGACCCCTCCTCCAAGAGCCACGAAATTCCCCCCTCTTCTCCATACATACAACCCTTAGGGCATCGTTTAGACTTTGGATTTTGTTTAGATTAAAAGTTCGCCATAGCTGCAACTTCGCGTACTTCATTTGTGTTCAACGACCAGACCAAGGCGTCATAGAACCCCACCTTGATCAATAAAGCTTTCATCTTATATTCACAATATCCTGATTGTAATCTTAGTTTCTTGCTTATTCTTCATTTGCTTGCAGGAAATAGACCTTCGTGGTCAGGTTGATCAGGCTCCGGCATGGTCAATAACCTCTTGGAGTTGGTTTAGGGATTGCTAAGGCGCGATGTCCTCGCACGTTCGTAGTCGGATCATGAAAGTCTACTCCTCCGAAACGATAATCACCATCTCATCGAAAGACGGGACACCTTTGCCTCTATCAAGTGGTATCAGATTTCCAGGTTGCTCAGTGAGAATTTACAGTTTTTCGTAGTTTAGATCGAGTCTGTTCTTCATACCTACAGTCCAAAAAAAGCCAAAAAAATTAGGGTTAGTTCATCATATCCGAACCAATCTAAGCCTTTGCATAATCTTTTTAGGGTTTTTGCTTTGTTGAATTTGCGGTTGCATCGTCGTGTCTAGTTGTTGGTCTTAGCGCCTAATCTTTTAGAGTTTTGAGTTCTGGTCATAAGTTGTCACGCCACCACCGCACCATCATCATCGCCCCTGCCATCTACCACCACCGCTTATCCGCCACCGATCCGTATCCATATACCATCACCAATCTATATCCATATACCACCACCAATCCGTATCCGTATACCACCGCCGCTGCCATATACCACCATCGCTGCCATATCTTACCATCATATATCCACCACCAATCCAAGTTCTTTTCATATTAGGTTTATTTTCGAGATCCATCTATTTTCCGATTCGTGTTTCCTTGCCTGAGTAGGTATAAAAAAAGAGTATGGAGAATGCCGGGCAGTTTTTAGGCCAAAATTTCGGCAGTCGAAAATATTTTTCCCTATCATGTTTTTGGCTTTTCTGAGTCTTTTGAGACACTCGCCATCATAGTGATTTTTTGTCGCACTTTTTCATCGTCGCTGTCCTGATTTCCGAAAAAAATTGTCAAAAAAAATTTCGTGCCTATCCTATTAGTTTGACTTGGGAAGAGTTTTGAGACACTCGCCATTATAGTGATTTATCACAAAAAAGAGCGGAAAAACAAAAAAAGCACAAAAAAAGAGCAATTTTTTTTTCAGAGTGTGCTTTTCCCTTGTTTACGTGTCGCGCCGTGATTTTATTCGTGTTCTAGGCTCGCGTCTCTAGTACGGTCTAGCCTAGGACCAGCACAGTACCATCGTTGAGCGTTTATTCAACTTTGCATCTCTGAACTGAGTATTGCTGGCCCTTTTTGCTACCATATTATAAGCCTTTGTAGCTCCACATACATCTACGTCGTGCGTTTGACTCTCCCTGGTAATCGCTCTATCCAAGCTTTGATAATTTTGACTACAACGGTTGCGGATCACCACCTGTCGCTGGGTAGGAACTGGTAAGAATTTGAGATCTGCTTGACGGATTTGTGACACCCACCACCACCACTTGTTAGTAGTCTGTAGGATCATATTCTTGTGTGTTTCTATTGCTGCTAACCATGGCAGCGTCACAAGCCGATGAGATTGACTAGGAGAACTTGACAAACAAGGAGCTTCATGATAAGTTTTAGCAAATCATGAGTGGATAGGTGGAAGATGTGCTAAACAGAAGAGGCCATGGAGAAGATAGATGGCATTGAGAAGGCATTCGAAACAAAGCTCGATAACAAGTTTAATGAATTGATCGTGCGTCTTCCACAACCACCGCCCGCTGCACCCGTCGCACCTCTACAGCAGCAACAACAACAACATCGCCTTCCAAATCAAGTGGGACGAGCACTGCGCGTTCCCCTTGAGCCTGGTCAAAATTCTGGTGCCGCTATACCTACTGTTGATGCTTCTGTAGCTCCTGCTGCTACTGCAGAGGTGGAGGACCATTACGAGGATGAGGTTGATCAAAATCAGAACTACGTGCAACCACCAGCACCACCACCACCAGGTCGCCCTCATCCATATCATCGCAGCGGTAGGGCTGCACCACAACCTGAGGTACGAGATCATGACTATCTTCCTAAACTAAAATTGAATATTCCACCATTTGAGGGTAGATATGTTCCTGATATATATCTTACTTGGGAGTTGGAAACTGAACTATGTTTTACATGTTTACAATATCCTAAGGAGAGACGTGTTCCTGCTGCTGTTTGTGCTTTCACTAGTTTTGCATGTGTTTGGTGGTCTGAGCATTTTAGATCATATCCTATTCCAGCTACTTGGGCTGCTTTGAAAACTGCTCTGCGTACTCGTTGAGTTCCACCATATTATCAACGTGAATTACTTCAAAAATTGCAGTGGTTAAGACAAGGAAAAAATTCTGTAGAAGAATATTATTAGGAATTACAAACTGGCATGATTAGATGTGGTATTGTTGAGGATAATGAAGCTATACTTGCATGTTTTATGGGTGGATTAAATAAAGAAATTCAGACCATTCTAGAGTATAAGAAATATAATAATATCACTCATTTATTCCATCTTGCTTGCAAAGCTGAACGTGAAGTGCAAGATCGACAGGCATTGGCGCGAACTAACTTTTCTACAGGTCGACCTTCATCATGGACACCACGTGCATCCTCTACTTCCACACGTTCTGCTACACCGGCACCTCTGTTAGCTGCCACCTCCAACCATGATACAACAAAGCAGGCACAACCACCACTATCTGCCAAGAGCACACCTTCTGGGCCTGCACATAGCTCTTCTTCATCCATGGCATCAACAGGACAAACACATGATATTATTTGTCGTCATTGCAAGGGTGGAGGTCATTATGCGAGAGAACGCCCATCTATGCGTGTGATGATTGTTACTGAGGATGGTGGGTTTGAGTCCTCTAGTGACTATGATGAGGAGACTTTGTCTCTTATTACAAGTGAAGAACACGGTGGAGATGATTCTAATCATGAGACACAATACATGGCTGCTGAAGATGCTGACAGGTATGAATGTTTAGTTGCTCAACATGTTTTGAGTGTGCAGGTTACACAAGCTGAGCAAAATCAGAGGCATAATTTGTTCCATACAAAGGGAGTTGTGAAGGAACATTCTGTTCGTGTCATTATAGATGGAGGGAGCTGTAACAACTTGACTAGCATGGAGATGGTGGAGAAGCTATCTCTCACCATAAGACCACATCCACATCCTTACTACATCCAATGGCTCAACAAGAGCGGCACAGTTAAGGTAATGATGGAGGCGAGGGTGTCCTGATGTTTCGATGAGATAGCTATCGTTTTCTGTGGGAGTTCACCTTGACGATCCGACTACGAACGTGCGAGACGTTGCGCCTTAGCAATCGCTAAACCAACTTCCGAGGCGTTATTAACCATGCCGGAGCACGATCAACCTGACCATGAGGGTCTATTTCCTGCAAGCAAACGAAGAACAAGTAAGAAACTAAGATTGCAATATGGATATTGCGAATATAAGATGAAAGCTTTATTGATCAAGGTGGGGTTCTGTGACGTCTTTGTCTGGTCGTTTAACACAAACGAAGTACGCAAAGTTGCAGCTATGGCGAACTTTTAATCTAAACAAAACCCAAGGAAAAAGCTACTAGATGGATCTACTTATATAGGAGCAAGGGGTGGTGGCCAAGGAGGTGGGAGGACGTCCCAAGGCAGCCTAAAACTAACCCTAGGTCGTACAAGGCTCATGGGCCCAAGTGGAGGTGATGCAACACCTTTGGAGTTGTAGTTTGACTCAGATTTTGCTGGAGCGTCAGGTTGTTTCATCGATAACTCAATGCTCCGGACGAATTTTAAGATGAATCCAACTGGGTTGGAAAGAGCACGAAATCTACTTTCCAACAAAAAAAACCACCCAATTCGGATTCTGTAGGAAAGAGTTATTGGCGTTTTGAGTCAGGTATGTCTGTGCAGTCCGAATCTGAATCCAGAACGTGAGAGACTTAGACTCTATCTTCTCTTGGCCCAAAAGTGACGTGAGAAGACTTTTTGAAGAGCACCTAAACTTCTCTTTTTCCCTTATCTTCGTATGTGGATTGTACAAACGTCACATACACCTGCAATTAAAGATGACACAAAAGTGTGTGAAGTATCGTTGTCCTGGATGACATAAATAAATTATTGCATAGTTTGCATTAGAAATCACCTCACAAATATACATGTATGCAATATTTTTGGTTGTATCCAAGGTAGTCATGTTCTCGTCATCCTCCCCTTCTTGAAAACAAAGCCGTCCTCGGCGTTGCTTAATCTGAAATGTGGCTAACAAAAGAGACAAGGTGTACATGTTGTATATGTATATGTCATCCATTTTTACTTCCCTTGGTTTTTGCACATATGACACATGTATACATGAGTAACCTTCATAGTTCATAAAATCTAAAGCCAAAATATTATCACAAGAAGAAGAAGGCATGAAAATATTGCAACTCAGTTTGCACATGTAAGTGAAGGTCTTATTCATTTCAAAAGGTTGACAATGTTCATCATTAAACCATCCCAACATTGGTGAATAAACCTTACTTGCATCAAATTTACATGCTACAACATGCTTAAATAAGAAAACATGCAATAAGTCGACACAGAATCATCACTAAGATTAGAGGTCATATCAAAATGATTAAACATTGGCACAATTATTTTCAAACATATTTGATCCAAATCTGGTTTATTCCCTGATTCATATGGTTCTTTTTAACAGTTAATTCAATGGGTCCACTCGAAATTGTTGATCTTTTAGTTTTTTGATCACATGGCAAACTCAAATTATCAACATAGTCCTCTAAAATAGGTGGTGTCATCAAAGTAGTGGGTAGCTGATCAGATGGTCCATTTAAAATTACAAGGCATTCCTCATTCTCATGTAGAGGTGGAAGATCAGTACCTTTGTCATTACCTCTTATGATCAACTCAGCTGATGTAGCCACTCTCGGGGGTGATGTGTCACATGGTGGAGGTGATGTAGTCCTCAAAATAACGGATGTTGTTGTCATAGTACAACTATTAGTATTTGAAGGAACAACCGTATCAACTCTTGGAATGTGCATTGTGTGCTTATTCTCCTTGTGGGCAACGTGTCGTTTTATTTCCTATTCAGCTTTGCAAGCAAGACGAAACAAACGGTCCATAGGATAACACTCTTCATGAATTAGTATCTCCTGAATATCACGGTTTAATCCTCCCCAAAATCTATCCATTAAGTCTTCTTCACTTTCTTCTAAAAAGGTATGCAACAAGGTAGTTTGTAAATCATCATAATATTTTGTTATGGTGTCACTACCTTGTTTTAAATGTTCTAGTTTTTTAATCATGCCACGAGTATAATAAACATCGACGAATCTATCTCTCATGGGAAGTTTTAAGTCATCCAAAGTAGTAGGTATATAATCAGGGTATAACCGACAATGTTCACTCCACCAAACTAAAGCAAAGCTACTGAACGTACTAACCATAGATTTAACTTTTCTACGCTCATCAAAATTATGAGAAGCAAATAAAGCATTTATTTCATACTCCCATTCACTATATAAATCAGGCCTAAAATGACCAGTAAATGGTGGCATGGAAACATTAACCTGATTATGTGCATTCTGATGTTGTTGCTCCTCTTCTGACAGTTGTTGTATTTTCTTAGGGGGTGGCAAATCTGCCACGATCGATGAAGCCCAAGAACTAACAACTCTGGAACCTGCCATGATTAGTAGAAACAAAAAAAATCGAGAATATTGTTCGTATGAACTACTAGGATGTGGTGGTAAAGCACTCACAGTAAAGCAAATATCAATATCTTACAAGTTCTTACCATGCAGCAGGTGGTGACAAGCAACCAGCGGTGTCAAATAACTCCGAAGATTGAGTAAAGAGATTGCCAGGGGAACGTACGTATACATGGTGTAGAAATATGTGGAGTTGGGTTGGCTATATATGGTAGCAAAAGATTAGCAATAATCAATTCAGAGATGCAGTGTTGAATAAACGCTCAACGACGGTACTGTGCTGGTCCTAGGCTAGACCGGACTAGAGACGCGAGCCTAGAACACTAATGAGGTCATGGCGTAGCACAACTAGCATCAATAAAGAATACGAAGTAGCTTTGGACAACAAGATATAAGTGAAGATCACAACGGCAGTAAAGATAATGATGAAAAAAATTTGCCAAGTAGGATATACAACAACTCTCTCTCCAACTTTCCTCTTGAAAAGTTTGAGCCAATTTTCTAATAAATTTTTCAAAGAATGCTACTAACTCAAGCTTTCCAATGCAAAAATAATCACTCAATTCCGAATTGATATGAGGAGTCAAAGAATTCTAAAACTGGCCTGAAAAACTGGAACAAGCTGTATGCGCGAACTTCGGACGGCAAAAAGACCTATTTAGAAGCCGATTTTGAGACGACAAATACTAAACAAGCTTTTGCAACTATTCAGATGCGGCTCGTTGCTAGCTTTAATTTGAGTACTTGTGGAGCCAAAATGGACTTCATATGAAAAAGATATGCCTGTTTTACTGAGCACTGCGCAAATCAGATTCCAATCCGAATTCAGGTAGATTCTAGATAGATCTGAAATTTCTTTTTTTTCTCTAACTTTTTTCTTTTTCTTTCTCTCCTTTTTTTTCTCTGACTTTTTTTAACTTTTTTTCTTTTTTTTTCTCTCTTCATTTTTTATCTCTCTCCCTCTTTCCAAGACAAACTAGATAAGATGCAGATTGGATCAAGCGAAGATGTGAACGACCTCAACTATGATTGTGATAATGAATGATGGATAGCACGTGGTGGAAATTGATGGATGGGGTGGTGGACAGCGGAAGGGATAACGATGCAGCGATGACGTGACTAATGTGAACAGAACTCGAAACTGTAAAGGAACTAGACACTAAGACCAGCAAATTGATATGTCTCCAATGTATCTATAACTTTTGATTGTTCCATGCTATTATATTATCTGTTTTGGATGTTTAATGGGCTTTGTTATGCTCTTTTATATTATTTTTGGGACTAACCTATTAACCGAAGGGCTAGTGCAAATTGCTGTTTTTTTGCCTATTTTAGTGTTTCGCAGAAAAGGAATATCAAACGGAATCCAAACGGAACGAAACCTTCGCGGGGTTCTTTTTTGGGACAAACGCAATCCAGGAGACTTGGAGTGGAAGTCAAGGAAGCAACGAGGCGGCCACGAGGCAGGAGGGCGCACCCAGGGGGGTAGGCGCGCCCCCACCCTCGTGGGCCCCTCGTAGCTCCACCGTCCTACTTCTTTTGCCTATATATACTCTTATACCCTGAAAACATCCAGGGGAGCCATGAAACAACTTTTCCACCACCGCAACCTTCCGTACCCGTGAGATCCCATCTTGGGGCCTTTTCCGGCGATCTGCTGGAGGGGGATTCGATCACGGAGGGCTTCTACATCAACACCATAGCTTCTCCGATGATGTGTGAGTAGTTTACCACACACCTTCGGGTCCATAGTTATTAGCTAGATGGCTTCTTCTCTCTGTTTGGATCTCAATACAAAGTTCTCCTCGATGTTCTTGGAGATCTATTTGATGTAATACTCTTTTGCGGTGTGTTTGCCGAGATCCGATGAATTGTGGGTTTATGAACTTGATTATTTATGAATATTATTTGGTTCTTCTCTGAATTCTTATATGCATGATTTGGTATGTTTGCAAGTCTCTTCGAATTATCGGTTTAGTTTGGCCTACTAGATTGATCTTTCTTGCAATGGGAGAAGTGCTTAGCTTTGGGTTCAATCTTGCGGTGCTCGATGCCAGCGACAGAAAGGGAAACGACACGTATTGTATTGTTGCCATCGAGGATAAAAAGATGGGGTTTATATCATATTGCTTGAGTTTATCCCTCTATATCATGCCATCTTGCCTAATGCGTTACTCCGTTCTTATGAACTTAATACTCTAGATACATGCTGGATAGCGGTCGCTATGTGGAGTAATAGTAGTAGATGCAGAATCATTTCGGTCTACTTGACACGGACATGATGCCTATATTCATGATCATTGCCTTAAATATCATCATAACTATGCACTTTTCTATCAATTGCTCGGCAGTAATTTGTTCACCCACCGTAATATATGCTATCTTGAGAGAGGCACTAGTGAAACCTATGGCCCCCGTGTCTACTTTTCATCATATAAGTTTCCGATCTATAATTCTAGTTTACTATTTATTTTGCAATCTTTACTTTTCAATCTATACAACAAAAATACCAAAAATATTTATCTTATTATCTTTATCAGATCTCACTTTTGCAAGTGGCCATGAAGGGATTGACAACCCCTTTATCGCGTTGGTTGCAAGGTTCTTGATTGTTTGTGCAGGTACTAGGCGATTCGCGTGTAGTCTCCTACTGGATTGATACCCTGGTTCTCAAAAACTGAGGGAAATACTTATGCTACTTTGCTGCATCACCCTTTCCTCTTCAAGGGAAAACCAACGCATTCTCAAGAGGTAGCAAGAAGGATTTCTGTCACCGTTGCCGGGGAGATCTACGCACAAGTCAAGACATACCAAGTACACATCACAAACTCTTATCCCTCGCATTACATTATTTGCTATTTGCCTCTCGTTTTCCTCTCCCCCACTTCACCTTTGCCGTTTTATTCGCCCTTTTTCGTTCATCTCTTTTCGCTTGCTTCTTGTGTGTCCGTTCTTAGTGCGGTTTGTTGCCATCATGTCTGAAACTGGGGAAGTTATCGTTGAAAAGGATAATAGTAACAATGGGGGAAACCTTGATGTTTTTGATAATCCTCATGAAGAATCTACTATTCTACACACTAAAAAGTTTCGATTCGGTAGTGGTTATATTATTGGAAAGGGAGTTATTCAAGATTTCTTTACTTGTGCCGGTGCTTTGCCCACTATGGGAGGGTCTATTCTTCATAGAACTAGTAGTCTTGCGGATGCTATATCTTTGCTCATAGTTGAATTTGAAAGACAATTTATGCATATGCATCCTTGCATACAAAGGATTTTCCTAGAATTTTCCAATATTGAGCATTCTTCTGTTAAACATGCAGCTACTATCTTTTTGGCACATGAGTTCAGATTTATTATGAAAGAGGCCAAGGAATTTTTTGCGCATTATAGGGTGGATGCTGGCCGCCCACCCATAGAAGCTATCCTTTTTAATCAGGAAGATATAATGCGTTTACAATCTTTAGATCATGTTGGTTATAATGAAAACCTTAGAAAGAAGGTCCCTACCGATGTTCTAGTTAATAGAATTTCTAAGCTTAATGACAATTTTGCTATTCAGAACAACCGGTTAGGTTTTTCTCTTGAACATAGTCTCATGACTTTTTGCCAAAATAATTCTTATAATGATGAATCGATCATGCAATTTGAGGGGCCAAAGGAGGAACCATTACCTCCCGAGCTTGATCTTGGAGACTTTTGTCCCATTAAATTTAGCCCTTTTGATTACTTTTGCTTGCCACAAAGAAAACTTGCAGCTGAACGTAGGGAATATGAGATGAGTTTTTGCGATTTGCCCCATCATTATTATGGCAATACCTAGATCTATTCTTGTTTTTATGCCTAGCTAGGGGCGTTAAACGATAGCGCTTGTTGGGAGGCAACCCAATTTTATTTTTTCCTTGCTTTTTGTTCCTGTTTAGTAATAAATAATTCATCTAGCCTCTTTTTAGATGTGGTTTTATGTTTTAATTAGTGTTTGTGCCAAGTAGAACCAATAGGATCTTCTTGGGTGATAGTTGTTTGATCTTGCTGAAAAAGACAGAAACTTTACGCTCACGAAAATAATTGTTAAAATTCACCAGAACGTGATAATATACCAATTATTTTTGCAGTGGATCAATATACAAATTATCCAGGTTGTCCTAATTTTTCAGAATTTTTGGAGTTCCAGAAGTATTCGAACAAATGAGATTGCTACAGACTCTTCTGTTTTTGACAGATTCTGTTTTTCGTGTGTTGTTTGCTTATTTGATGAATCTATGGATAGTATCGGGGGGGGGGGGTATGAACCATAGAGAAGTTGGAATACAGTAGGTTTAACACCAATATAAATAAAGAATGAGTTCATTACAGTACCTTAAGGTGGTGATTTGTTTTCTTATACTAACGGAGCTCATGAGATTTTTTGTTTGAGTTTTGTGTTGCGAAGTTTTCAAGTTTTTGGGTAAA
The DNA here is from genome assembly GCF_002575655.3 of Aegilops tauschii subsp. strangulata. NCBI lineage: Eukaryota > Viridiplantae > Streptophyta > Magnoliopsida > Poales > Poaceae > Aegilops > Aegilops tauschii. The sequence continues at coordinate 177,634,768 of NC_053039.3, forward strand.
GATTTGATGGATTATGGAACAAGGAGTGGCAAGAGCCTAAGCTTGGGGATGCCCAGGGCACCCCAAGGTAAAAATTCAAGGACAACCAAAAGCCTAAGCTTGGGGATGCCCCGGAAGGCATCCCCTCTTTCGTCTTCGTCTATCGGTAACTTTACTTGAGGCTATATTTTTATTCACCACATGATATGTGTTTTGCTTGGAGCGTCTTGTATGATTTGAGTCTTTGCTTTTTAGTTTACCACAATCATCCTTGCTGTACACACCTTTTGGGAGAGACAAACATGAATTAGAATTTATTAGAATACTCTATGTGCTTCACTTATATCTTTTGAGCTAGATAAATTTTGCTCTAGTACTTCACTTATACCTTTTTAGAGCACGGTGGTGGTTTTATTTTATAGAAACTATTGATCTCTCATGCTTAACTTATATTATTTTGAGAGTCTTTTAGAACATCATGGTAATTTGCTTTGGCTATATAATTAGTCCTAATATGATAGGCATCCAAGATGGGTATAATAAAAACTTTCATATAGAGTGCATTGAATACTATGAGAATTTTTATACTTGATGATTGTTTTGAGATATGAAGATGGTAAAGTTAGAGTCATGCGAGTTGGGTAATTGTGGAATTGAGAAATACTTGTGTTGAGGATTGCAAGTCCCGTAGCATGCACGTATGGTAAACGTTGTGTGGCAAATTTGAAGCATGGGGTGTTCTTTGATTGCTTTCCTTATGAGTGGCGGTCGGGGACGAGCGATGGTCTTTTCCTACCAATCTATCCCTCTAGGAGCATGCGCATAGTGCTTAGTTTTGATGACTTGTTGATTTTTGCAATAAGTATGTGAGTTCTTTATGACTAATGTTGAGTCCATGGATTATACACACTCTCACCCTTCCATCATTGCTAGCCTCTTCGGTACCGTGCATTGCCCTTTCTCACCTCGAGAGTTGGTGCAAACTTCGCCGGTGCATCCAAACCCCGTGATATGATACGCTCTATCACACATAAGCCTCCTTATATCTTCCTCAAAACAGCCACCATACCTACCTATTATGGCATTTCCATAGCCATTCCGAGATATATTGCCATGCAACTTACCACCGTTCCGTTTATTATGACACGCTCCATCATTGTCATATTGCTTTGCATGATCATGTAGTTGACATCGTATTTGTGGCAAAGCCACCTTCATAATTCTTTCATACATGTCGCTCTTGATTCATTGCATATCCCGGTACACCGCCGGACGCATTCACATAGAGTCATATTTTGTTCTAAGTATCGAGTTGTAATTCTTGAGTTATAAATAAATAGAAGTGTGATGATTTTTATTATTAGAGCATTGTCCCATGTGAGGAAAGGATGATGGAGACTATGATTCCCCCACAAGTCGGGAAGAGACTCCGGATGAAAAATAAAAATAAAAACAAAAAAAGAGAGGCCAAAGAAGCCTAAATAAAAAAAGAGAGGCCAAAGAAGCCCAAACAAAAAAAGGAAAAAATGAGAGAAAAATAGAAGGGACAATGTTACTATCCTCCAAACTTGTGCTTCAAAATAGCACCATGACCTTCATGATAGAGAGTTTCTTATTTTGTCACTTTCATATACTAGTGGAAATTTATCATTATAGAACTTGGCTTGTATATTCCAATGATGGGCTCCTCAAAATGCCCTAGGTCTTCGTGAGCAAGCAAGTTGGATGCACAACCACTTAGTTTCTTTTGATGAGCTTTCATATATTTATAGCTCTAGTGCATCCGTTGCATGGCAATCCCTACTCCTCACATTGACATCAATTGATGGGCATCTCCATAGCCCGTTGATTAGCCGCGTCAATGTGAGACTTTCTCCTTTTTTTGTCTTCTCACATAACCCCCATCATCATATGCTATTCCACCCATAGTGCTATGTCCATGGCTTGCGCTCATATATTGCGTAAAAGTTGAAAGAGTTTGAAAAGGCTAAGTATGAAACAATTACTTGGCTTGTCATCGGAGTTATGCATGATGGGAGCATTTTGTGTGACGAAAATGAAGCATGGCCAAACTACATGATTTTGTAGGGATAAGCTTTCTTTGGCTATGTTATTTTGATAAGACATAATTGCTTGGTTAGCATGCTTGAAGTACTACTATTTTTATGTCAATATTAAAACTTTCTCTAGAATATTTTTGGATCTAAACATTCATGCCACAATAAAGATAATTACATTGAAAATTATGTTAGGTAGCATTCCACATCAAAAATTCTGTCTTTATCATTTACCTACTCGAGGACGAGCAGGAATTAAGCTTGGGGATGCTTGATACGTCTCCAACGTATCTATAATTTTTGATTGTTCCATGCTATTATATTATCTGTGTTTGGATGTTTAATGGGCTTTATTATGCTCTTTTATATTATTTTTGGGACTAACCTATTAACTGAAGGCCCAGTGCAAATTGCTGTTTTTTTGCCTATTCCAGTGTTTCGCAGAAAAGTAATATCAAACGGAATCCAAACAGAACGAAACCTTCGCGAGGATCTTTTTTGGAACAAACGCAATCCAGGAGACTTGGAGTGGAAGTCAAGGAAGCAACGAGGCGGCCACAAGGTAGGACGGCGCGCCCAGGGGGTAGGCACGCCCCCCACCCTCTCGGGCCCCTTGTAGCTCCACCGACCTACTTCTTTCGCCTATATATACTCTTATACCCTGAAAACATCTAGGGGAGCCACGAAACCACTTTTCCACCTCCGCAACCTTCTGTACCCGTGAGATCCCATCTTGGGGCCTTTTCCGGCGATCTGCCGGAGGGGGATTCGATCACGAAGGGCTTCTACATCAACACCATAGCCTCTCCGATGATGTGCGAGTAGTTTACCACAGACCTTCGGGTCCATAGTTATTAGCTAGATGGCTTCTTCTCTCTCTTTGGATCTCAATACAAAGTTCTCCTCAATGTTCTTGGAGATCTATTTGATGTAATACTCTTTTGCGGTGTGTTTACCGAGATCCGATGAATTGTGGGTTTATGAACTTGATTATCTATGAATATTATTTGGTTCTTCTCTGAATTCTTATATGCATGATTTGATATCTTTGCAAGTCTCTTCGAATTATCGGTTTAGTTTGGCCTACTAGATTGATCTTTCTTGCAATGGGAGAAGTGCTTAGCTTTGGGTTCAATCTTGCGGTGCTCGTTCCCAGTGACAGAAAGGGAAACGACACATATTGTATTGTTGCCATGGAGGATAAAAAGATGGGGTTTATATCATATTGCTTGCGTTTATCCCTCTACATCATGTCATCTTGCCTAATGCGTTACTCCGTTCTTATGAACTTAATACTCTAGATGCATGCTGGATAGCGGTCGATGTGTGGAGTAATAGTAGAAGATGCAGAATCGTTTCGGTCTACTTGACACGGACGTGATGCCTATATTCATGATCATTTCCTTAGATATCATCATAACTATGCACTTTTCTATCAATTGCTCGGTAGTAATTTGTTCACCCACTGTAATATATGCTATCTTGAGAGAAGCCACTAGTGAAACCTATGGCCCCCGGGTTTACTTTTCATCATATATGTTTCCGATCTATAATTCTAGTTTACTTTTTATTTTGCAATCTTTACTTTTCAATCTATACAACGAAAATACCAAAAATATTTATCTTATTATCTTTATCAGATCTCACTTTTGCAAGTGGCCGTGAAGGGATTGACAACCCCTTTATCGCGTTGGTTGCAAGGTTCTTAATTGTTTGTGCAGGTACTAGGCCATTTGCATGTAGTCTCCTACTGGATTGATACCTTGGTTCTATGTAACATCCCAAAATTCTAAATTTTGGAATGTTATATTAAATAAATAGTTTTGATTGTTTGTTTGATTTTTGTGTGAATGATTGAGTGAAGTTGAGTGCAATTTGAAACTTTTTGAAAGTTGAATGAGAGGGAATAAAAGGACTTCCCCAAAAGTGTTTCCATTTGAAATGTTTTGAAACCTCATTTGAAAGTAATGCAAACTTGATGCCACTCAAGGACTTTCAAGAGAGGAGATGAAATGACTTCTCCAAAGTTTAATGAAAGAGAGTGGGGTGTTAAACCACTTTTGGAATTCCATTTGGAATCCTTCCCATTTGAATAGTTTCAAATTCCTCTGACCCATTTCAAAAATAAAGAGAGGAGCAACATGACACTCCAAACTAGGGGCAAATTTGAAATATATTTGAATGAGGAAAACGGAAAAGATTTGGAAGTGGTTTGAATTTCAACTTCAAAACCATTTAGGAGTTATTTGGCTTCAAATCAAATTATTTTTCTCCCAAAAATAAATAAATGGAAATAAGGGTAAAATGATTCCCTTCAATGGAAAATTAGGAGAAATGTTTTTTTTGAAATCATAAATGTATTTTATTGGGTTTTATTGCAACAGCAGCACTGTTTGACTTTTATTGATTTTTCTGTATTTTATTTGTCTCTTAGAAATAGTTCATATTTTAGGAATTCTTTTTCTAAACATTTTTATATATAATATGTCTATGTAAAAGTCTTATTGTTTTTCTTTTAGTTATTTTGTTCTTGTGTGTGTTACTTAAAAAAAAGGCCAAAGCCAGCAGTGCCCAGCCCGAGGCCCATCTCTCTCTCCCTCCGCCGCGGCCCACAGCGGTCCAGCCCGCGCACGCGCCCGAAACTGCTCCCCACCAGGCGCCCGCACCTCCCCCTCATTCTCGCACTCGCTGACAACGGGGCCCGCGTCGTCTTCTTCCTCCGCAAGCCCCGCCCGAGCCAGATCGCACCGGCCGCGCCGCCGAATCCCGTGATCCTCTCCCCGACTCACCCCCTCCTCCAAGAATCGCCCCCCTATATATACTCTCCCCCTCGACCCGTTCCACTCCTTTCCCTGCACCAAGGACCACCGCTGCCTCCCCGATTCCTCGCCGGATCCGAGCGCCACCGCCGCACCATTGTTGCCTTACCTCACCACCCCGACCACCTAGCCGCCACTTGAGATCACCACCGTAACCCCCTCGCTCGTCCGCACCTCCCCGTGCGCTCGCGCGAGCCCGAAACCCACCGGAGTGCCGCCACAGCTGACGCCCGAATGCCACCGCCACCTCGACCTCGCCACCGACCTCATCCGTCAACCTACGACGCCGCCTCGACCACCGCTGGACTCGCCGTCGAACGCCTCGTCCGCCCATGCCCTCGCCGGAGCTCTCCGACGACCGGAGCGCCGTCGATGACGACGTTCGAGCCGCATCGCCGGTGACCACCACCGCTGTAAGCTCCGACGACCCTCCCCGCCTTTAGATCTTCATTATACGGCCTAGATTAGATGCAAACGCATAGGTAGGTTTTATGTATTAGATCGGTTTTTATGCGGTTTTATTTACGGTTTAGATTGGTTCAGATCGAACCGGGCCTCCTCCGGTTTTCTGCTTTAGCCGCACAGTCACGGTTTCGTTAAGTTACGACCGAGCGTTGTTTAGTTCAGAGCGCCCACTGCTTAGGCCCAATTGCAGCCCGACGCGTAGCTCCTGCCCGTTTGTTTTTTTTCAGTTTATTTTCGTTTCTGTTTTAGAAACAGAAATAGTTTCAATTTTAGATTGCTTATAACTTTTATGTTTTATATCCAAATTGGGTGATTCTTTTTGCGCTGTGTCACAAATTTGTTTAAGTTTCTGTTTTTGTACTTAGGTTTCAAATTTGAGTAGTTTAAACTTGAGTTTGATGAAATTTGTTCAAATCACTAATTTGGCCGTATCTTGAGTTTTATAAAATATTCTTGATTGATTCTTTTTGCTACGGTTTTGTTATTGTGTTGTCTATCCAGAGTCATATAGTGATTTATTTTTAGTTTATTTTAAATTAAGTTTTTAGCAAAACAGTACTGTTTTAGTTATAGTTTTGTTTTTGTCTTTTCTTTATTGTTTTTATTAGTTTTAAATTATTTCGTTTTGTCACACTTGAAAATTTTAGTTTTGTTTCTGTTAGTCACGAAAAGAAAATTTTGTTTTTATTTTAAAATTTTATTTTACTTAGTTTTGTATGAAAACTTGTTTAGGTCATAGTTACTGTTTCATAAAAGGTTTTTATTTGTTTCTTTTTGCTATTAAAAGTTTATGAAAAATACTTTCTGTTAAAATTAGTTGTTTTATATTTTCTTTTCTGTTTATTTATTATGTTAGTATTTTCTTTGTTGTTAAATTTTACTTAGGACAAAGCTATTTTGGGTTATGTCTTAGAATTTTCTTTAGTAGTTTTCTTGTGTAGTTTTCATTGGTTTTTTTATTTTGTGTTCTTTGTGATTTGCATTTTATTTGTTGATTTTTTTGTGAGTGTTAGAAATTGCTTGCTAGTATGTTTGCTGATGTGAATACTATGTTTTACTATATAGATTTTCATCGGAGAGTTGCGTATAGTGCTATCAAGTTTTGCGAGAGTGATATTATCTTCATCAAGTAATACCAGGCAAGTTCACTTTGACCATGTTTTTCATACCTATGTTTTATTGCATTTAGTGTCATCTTTGCAACAATCCCTCCAGTAGTGATATTGAATTCTTGTAGTTGAGTAGTATGCATGAGGTAGGAACCCATCACCCTGTTACCAAGCCCGGGACGTTATTTATTTTAATGCTACGCTATAGTAGACGGGGTTTGGTATGAGTGCACGAGAGTGGTGTGAAGAAGGAGGACTCTACGTCAATGACGACAACTCCATGCTGGCATATGCGAGGACTGCATCTTCAAGGCCTCAAGACTTCAAGACTCGAGACAAGAATTCAATACACACTACTGGGTGAAGGACGGTTGACGGGCACCCTGGAGAAACCAGTGGATGGCCGGGATGCATGGAGAAGCGCCATGACATCTTGCGGAAAGCTTCACCCAGACTCAAAGAGACGGAAGAATACTTCATGCCCGGAAGCTTACCTGTGCAACCGCAAGTCACTATGGGCTCTGGCTTGGTTGACCTTAATGGTGACTCTGGCTGGGACGGTGCTAGCAGATGTAGAACTACGGTAGGGTTGGATGAGCACCGGACAGTGGTCAGGGGAACTCTTCGGAAGACCATGTTTCGATCATCCTGTTCTCAAACATCATGAAGTACGAGGACGAAAAGGGAGGGATCAAATCTTGCGGGTAAAGTGTACAAACCTCTACAGAGGGTTAAAACCTAATCGATTAGCCGTGTCCCCGGTTATGGACAATTTGAGCCTCTGGACTTGGATCTATCTCGGAACTCTCAACACCGGACTGATAACATAATTGTGGGCAAGTTATGATGATTTTGGGCTCTCAGACATCGGTTGGCGGAACCATGTCATGATAGAAAACTCCGTAGTACAGACTCCTGATGTTCCTTTGTTATAGGAAAATAAAATTAGCTTTTACGCAAACAAAACTCAGATACAGAGCCACAAAGCCATATTGCATATAGTATAGTTTATCATCTGTTTTTCTTACAGCGATCTTGCTGGTACATTCAATGTACTGACCTACACGGCTGCAACGTCTCATGTTGCACATATGTTCCTTCCGACGAGTAAGAGTACGGTACAGGGTTACGGTATACACTCAACCTGCCGATTGCGTTGATGGGACTCCACACCCGATTGTTTATTTCCGCTGAGACTTATGAGGTATATACCAGTTTTACGTTATTTATACATGTGATTGCACTTTGATATATACATTGATGTACTGTGTGTGCCAGCATACCGATCCAGGGATGGCGCAGATACACAGAGGCTTGACCGTCTGAGGTTGGGTCGCTACAAATATGGTATCAGAGCACATGTTGACTGTAGGACGTGACCCTAGAAATCGGAAAACCCTAGGACAGGAAATCTCTAAGACTTTATTTTTAAAAGGACCCATTTCTTCTCATCTTTTCTAATTTTTATCAAATAACACCTCTTACCTCAAATAGTTAGAATATACCCCTTTCCCTTTTGACCACCCGGAGGATCAACTGAAGCCGCTTCAAGAAGGATAAGAACACCGGACAAATGATGACCAATTCAGAGTAAAGAGGATTACACTATATATTTCGGAGGAAAGAAGCTACAGCAGATGAAGACTGTAAAGGCTTGAAGAATTCAGAGACTCTGAAGATTGATTTGAACTTTAGAAGACCAAACCCCTGTTATATATACTTACGTTAGATACGACGATTTGTGAGCTGTCATTTGTATGATGTTTTTCCGACAGCTGCAAATACAACCTATTTTCAAAACTATTTTTTGCATCATGTGTATATCTCTCTATCTTCTCTCTTATCTCACCCTAAAACCCTTGGACTCAATAGATGATGAATGAAGAAGGACTGGTATTCTCTGGACCGATGACTCAGCCGAATGCAGAGCTATGGATTAAAAACATGGAGGATCACTTCGGGGAAAAAATGATTTCAAGGAAGTATGAGGTTCAAGATGCTATTCAGTATTTTACCGAGAGTGCTGCAACCTGGTGGAAAATGCATCAAGCCATACAAGGATGCAACGGAGCAAAAACTTGGGAGGAATTCAAGAAGACTCTGTTGAGATCTCGTCTTATTCGGAAGAACTATGATAACCCGAAGAAGAAACCTTGTGCTTGCAAGATTTGCGGAGAAATAGGACACACCCAGGAGGAACACAAGGATGGATGTCCTCATTGTGAGGAGAATCACCCAACCGAAGAGTGCCCGACTGGGCAAGTTACTTGTTTCCTGTGTGAAGGAACTACACACTACCCTGGTCAGTGTCATATTTACCCCAAGGTACAAAAAATTACCAAGCAGCAGAAAGAAGCCATGAAAGAAACCCTCAGGGAAAATTCAGAAGAACCTGCGATGAAGGAAGTTATTGAAGACCCTAATGGTGAAGGCCTAAACAGATTATTCGCCCAAGCTTGCTGTTCATGTGGAGAAGAAGGACATTTTTCAGAGTATTGCACGAAGGAAAGCCAAGAGTTTCTCAGAGACTTCCCGACAACAAAAGTGAAGTCTGACCCTCAGGAAATAGAAGCTGTGATCATTACAGAGAAATCCAGGAAGAGAAAACGAAGGCAACCCCAGAACAACCCAATTTCTGCAGGAAAGGACCTGAGTCAGATCACTTGTTACAAGTGCAAGACCTTAGGTCACTATGCCAATAAATGTCCATAGAAGAAGCCAAAATCCAAGGAGCCTACATAATCACAAAGAAGCCCCGAGACATTTGTTTTCGCTGCAAGGAAGCAGGACATTTTTCTAGGGAATGTTCAAATCAGAAGAAAGCTGGAGCTGAGTAGTTGAGATTTTGATATGGATAATAAGAGTGGTAGAAAGCAATCTTATTTTCATAAGTTCAATGAGTTGAGTTATGTAAGGGTGCTCAGAGATTGTAATGAATTCATGAAATCAATAAAGTTAATGTGTTATGATTTCTTATGTTGTATTATGTGAGTTTTTACCCTATGAACAAAGATTTTGGACCAGTTTCGAGGATATGAGAAATATGGTCTATGGATGGATTTGTGAATTTCATTTAAGGGTGGTAGTACCCTGTGAAGAACAGTTGACCCATGGAAAGGATAATGATATTTCAGGGAGTGAAGTTTGGACAAAATAGGTATGAGTTTTGTTTTGATATGTTGGTTACCCCAAGAATATGAAGGAATGAAGCAATATTGGAATTTAAGGAGGTGTAATGTTGGAATATGGAACAATTGTAACTCCAAGGATGAGTTGTACAAGTGTTGAAGTGGGCCATAACCCACAGGCCCAGGGTTTGAAAAGGAACAGACATAACTTTGATGAAGGAAGAAAATTGGAAGAAGCTATGATTCCATCAGCAGACATTTCCTTAGGAGGTTACGAAAACCCAAGAGTTGTGAAGAACGGTAGTTGTTTTGTTCAGGTTGCAGAAATAATGGAATTATCCGAACTAAGTTCGTCGACAAGAGAAATTCTGCAATGCTTGTGAGGATGCCCAAGTGTTAGACTACATGATTCACCGTCTGCGTATGTAGTAATGGTTCAAGTATGGGATGGATTGGCCCCCATACCGGAGACTTCTATCATGAACTATCATATGTTGATGGAAAATCAGAGAGACTTGAAAACCTTAGAAGAGTGTCGGCGCGATAAGCCATAAAACCATAGAATGGTAGGACAATGGAACCCTTTACAGGCAATCGTTGCCAATCGTAGGATATACGGTGAGATTCAACCCCGGCCATTTTCCTGCAGGAGAAGCCATAAATTGTTGACTGCCAGGAGGTTCCGATAGTTTCTTAGTATTGACGACAGACATGTCAGATATAAAGATCCACTCTTCGGAAGAACCTCATCAGGATTGAGAGGACACGAGATTTTGAGAAAAGTCATGCCCCGACCGGAAGAGCACCACTGAAAGAGTTATCCCTAAGAATATGAGAAGACCGACACCATCAACCCAAAGGATGGAGTACATGAATTTTGTCAGAACCATAGCCTTGCTTTTAAGTGTGGTAGCACCCAAGACGTCTCTGGTCGAAGGATTTGCTGGAAGACCTCCAAACCCTAACCTTTTCTTGCTAGCCGCTTTGAATCTCGAGGACGAGATTCATTTTAAGTGTGGTAGGTTTGTAACATCCCAAAATTCTAAATTTTGGATTGTTATATTAAATAAATAGTTTTGATTGTTTGTTTGATTTTTGTGTGAATGATTGAGTGAAGTTGAGTGCAATTTGAAACTTTTTGAAAGTTGAATGAGAGGGAATGAAAGGACTTCCCCAAAAGTGTTTCCATTTGAAATGTTTTGAAACCTCATTTGAAAGTAATGCAAACTTGATGCCACTCAAGGACTTTCAAGAGAGGAGATGAAATGACTTCTCCAAAGTTTAATGAAAGAGAGTGGGGTGTTAAACCACTTTTGGAATTCCATTTGGAATCCTTCCCATTTGAATAGTTTCAAATTCCTCTGACCCATTTCAAAAATAAAGAGAGGAGCAACATGACACTCCAAACCAGGGGCAAATTTGAAATATATTTGAATGAGGAAAACGGAAAAGATTTGGAAGTGGTTTGAATTTCAACTTCAAAACCATTTAGGAGTTATTTGGCTTCAAATCAAATTATTTTTCTCCCAAAAATAAATAAATGGAAATAAGGGTAAAATGATTCCCTTCAATGGAAAATTAGGAGAAATGTTTTTTTTGAAATCATAAATGTATTTTATTGGGTTTTATTGCAACAGCAGCACTGTTTGACTTTTATTGATTTTTCTGTATTTTATTTGTCTCTTAGAAATAGTTCATATTTTAGGAATTCTTTTTCTAAACATTTTTATATATAATATGTCTATGTAAAAGTCTTATTGTTTTTCTTTTAGTTATTTTGTTCTTGTGTGTGTTACTTAAAAAAAAGGCCAAAGCCAGCAGTGCCCAGCCCGAGGCCCATCTCTCTCTCCCTCCGCCGCGGCCCACAGCGGTCCAGCCCGCGCACGCGCCCGAAACCCCTCCCCACCAGGCGCCCGCACCTCCCCCTCTTCTCGCACTCGCTGACAACGGGGCCCGCGTCGTCTTCTTCCTCCGCAAGCCCCGCCCGAGCCAGATCGCACCGGCCGCGCCGCCGAATCCCGTGATCCTCTCCCCGACTCACCCCCTCCTCCAAGAATCGCCCCCCTATATATACTCTCCCCCTCGACCCGTTCCACTCCTTTCCCTGCACCAAGGACCACCGCTGCCTCCCCGATTCCTCGCCGGATCCGAGCGCCACCGCCACACCATTGTTGCCTTACCTCACCACCCCGACCACCTAGCCGCCACTTGAGATCACCACCGTAACCCCCTCGCTCGTCCGCACCTTCCCGTGCGCTCGCACGAGCCCAAAACCCACCGGAGCGCCGCCACCGCCGACGCCCGAACGCCACCGCCACCTCGACCTCGCCGCCGACCTCCTCCGTCAACCTACGACGCCACCTCGACCACCGCTGGACTCGCCGTCGAACGCCTCGTCCGCTCGTGCCCTCGCCGGAGCTCTCCGACGACCGGAGCGCCGTCGATGACGACGTCCGAGCCGCATCGCCGGCGACCATCACCGCTGTAAGCTCCGACGACCCTCCCCGCCTTTAGATCTTCATTATACGGCCTAGATTAGATGCAAACACATAGGTAGGTTTTATGTATTAGATCGGTTTTTATGCGGTTTTATTTACGGTTTAGATTGGTTCAGATCGAACCGGGCCTCCTCCGGTTTTCTGCTTTAGCCGCACAGTCACGGTTTCGTTAAGTTACAACCGAGCGTTGTTTAGTTCAGAGCGCCCACTGCTTAGGCCCAATTGCAGCCCGACGCGTAGCTCCTGCCCGTTTGTTTTTTTTTCAGTTTATTTTCGTTTCTGTTTTAGAAACAGAAATAGTTTCAATTTTAGATTGCTTATAACTTTTATGTTTTATATCCAAATTGAGTGATTCTTTTTGCGCTGTGTCACAAATTTGTTTAAGTTTCTGTTTTTGTACTTAGGTTTCAAATTTGAGTAGTTTAAACTTGAGTTTGATGAAATTTGTTCAAATCACTAATTTGGCCGTATCTTGAGTTTTATAAAATATTCTTGATTGATTCTTTTTGCTACGGTTTTGTTATTGTGTTGTCTATCCAGAGTCATATAGTGATTTATTTTTAGTTTATTTTAAATTGAGTTTTTATCAAAACAGTACTGTTTTAGTTATAGTTTTGTTTTTGTCTTTTCTTTATTGTTTTTATTAGTTTTAAATTATTTCGTTTTGTCACTCTTGAAAATTTTAGTTTTGTTTCTGCTAGTCAAGAAAAGAAAATTTTGTTTTTATTTTAAAAATTTATTTTACTTAGTTTTGTATGAAAACTTGTTTAGGTCATAGTTAGTGTTTCATAAAAGCTTTTTATTTGTTTCTTTTTGCTATTAAAAGTTTATGAAAAATACTTTCTGTTAAAATTAGTTGTTTTATATTTTCTTTTCTGTTTATTTATTATGTTAGTATTTTCTTTGTTGTTAAATTTTACTTAGGACAAAGCTATTTTGGGTTATGTCTTAGAATTTTCTTTAGTGGTTTTCTTGTGTAGTTTTCATTGGTTTTTTTATTTTGTGTTCTTTGTGATTTGCATTTTGTTTGTTGATTTTTTTGTGAGTGTTAGAAATTGCTTGCTAGTATGTTTGCTTATGTGAATACTATGTTTTACTATATAGATTTTCATCGGAGAGTTGCGTATAGTGCTATCAAGTTTTGCGAGAGTGATATTATCTTCATCAAGTAATACCAGGCAAGTTCACTTTGACCATGTTTTTCATACCTATGTTTTATTGCATTTAGTGTCATCTTTGCAACAATCCCTCCAGTAGTGATATTGAATTCTTGTAGTTGAGTAGTATGCATGAGGTAGGAACCCATCACCCTGTTACCAAGCCCGGGACGTTATTTATTTTAATGCTACGCTATAGTAGACGGGGTTTGGTATGAGTGCACGAGAGTGGTGTGAAGAAGGAGGACTCTACGTCAATGACGACAACTCCATGATGGCATATGCGAGGACTGCATCTTCAAGGCCTCAAGACTTCAAGACTCGAGACAAGAATTCAATACACACTACTGGGTGAAGGACGGTTGACGGGCACCCTGGAGAAACCAGTGGATGGCCGGGATGCATGGAGAAGCGCCATGACATCTTGCGGAAAGCTTCACCCAGACTCAAAGAGACGGAAGAATACTTCATGCCCGGAAGCTTACCTGTGCAACCGCAAGTCACTATGGGCTCTGGCTTGGTTGACCTTAATGGTGACTCTGGCTGGGACGGTGCTAGCAGATGTAGAACTACGGTAGGGTTGGATGAGCACCGGACAGTGGTCAGGGGAACTCTTCGGAAGACCATGTTTCGATCATCCTGTTCTCAAACATCATGAAGTACGAGGACGAAAAGGGAGGGATCAAATCTTGCGGGTAAAGTGTACAAACCTCTGCAGAGGGTTAAAACCTAATCGATTAGCTGTGTCCCCGGTTATGGACAATTTGAGCCTCTGGACTTGGATCTATCTCGGAACTCTCAACACCGGACTGATAACATAATTGTGGGCAAGTTATGATGATTTTGGGCTATGAGACATCGGTTGGCGGAACCATGTCATGATAGAAAACTCCGTAGTACAGACTCCTGATGTTCCTTTGTTATAGGAAAATAAAATCAGCTTTTACGCAAACAAAACTTAGATACAGAGCCACAAAGCCATATTGCATATAGTATAGTTTATCATCTGTTTTTCTTACAGTGATCTTGCCGGTACATTCAATGTACTGACCTACACGGCTGCAACGTCTCATGTTGTAGATATGTTCCTTCCGACGAGTAAGAGTACGGTACAGGGTTACGGTATACACTCAACCTGCCGATGGCGTTGATGGGACTCCACACCCGATTGTTTGTTTCCGTTGAGACTTATGAGGTATATACCAGTTTTACGTTATTTATACATGTGATTGCACTTTGATATATACATTGATGTACTGTGTGTGCCAGCATACCGATCCAGGGATGGCGCAGATACACAGAGGCTTGACCGTCTGAGGTCGGGTCGCTACATTCTAAAAAACCGAGGGAAATACTTACGCTACTTTGCTGCATCACCCTTTCCTCTTCAAGGGAAAACCAACGCGTGCTCAAGAGGTAGAACAAATCGACACAACGATGCAACCGATGATTCAAAAATGCAAACAATGAAAAGAAAATTGCAAAGGCTCATGCTGGCTACGACTAATGATGAATAGATCTAACTTTTTGTGGCTTTTTCTTGGACAATAGGTAAGAAAATAAATCTAATCTAGGGATAACTGGAAATTCTCACCGAGCAACCTGAAAACTGATATCACTTGATAGAGGCGAGGGTTTCCCAATGTTTCGATGAGATAGCTATCGTTTTCTGTGGGATTTGACCTCGACGATCCGACTATGAACGTTCAAGACATCGCGCCTTAGCAATCGCTAAACCAACTTCCGAGGGGTTATTGACCACGCCAGAGCACGATCAACCTGACCACGAGGGTCTATTTCCTGCAAGCAAATGAAGAACAAGCAAGAAACTAAGATTGCAATCTGGATATTATGAATATAAGATGAAATCTTTATTGATCAAGGTGGGGTTCTGTGATGTCTTTGTCTGGTCGTTTAACACAAACGAAGTACGCAAAGTTGCAGCTATGGCGAACTTTTAATCTAAACAAAACCCAAGGAAAAAGCTAGTAGATGGATCTACTTATATAGGAGCAAGGGGTGGTGGCCAAGGAGGTGGGAGGACGTCCCAAGGCAGCTTAAAACTAACCCTAGGTCGTACAAGGCTCGTGGGCCCAAGTGGAGGTGATGCAACACCTTTGGAGTTGTAGTTTGACTTGGATTTTGATGGAGCATCAGATTGTTTCCTCGATAACTCAATGCCCCGGACGAGTTTTAAGATGAATCCAATTGGGTTGGAAAGAGCACGAAATCTACTTTCCAACAAAAAAATAATCACATAATTCGGAGTCCGTAGGAAAGATTTATTGACATTTTGAGTCAGGTATGTCTGTGCAGTCCGAATCTTCTCTTGGCCCAAAAGTGACGTGAGAAGACTTTTTGAACAACACCTAAACTTCTCTTTTTCCCTTATCTTCATATGTGGATTGTACAAATGTCCCATACACCTGCAATTAAACATGACACAAAAGTTTGTGAAGTATCTTTGTCCTGGATGACATAAATAAATTATTGCATAGTTTGCATTAGAAATCACCTCACAAATATGATGGGGAACGTAGCAGAAATTCAAAATTTTCTACGCATCACCAAGATCAATCTATGGAGTAATCTAGCAACGAGGGTAAGGGGAGTGCATATACATACCATTGTAGATCGCGATGCGGAAGCGTTGCAAGAACGCGGATGAGGGAGTCATACTCGTAGCGATTCAGATCGCGGTTGATTCCGATCTAAGCGCCGAACCACGGCGCCTCCGCGTTCAACACACGTGCAGCCCGGTGACGTCTCCCACGCCTTGATCCAGCAAGGTGAGAGGGAGAGGTTGGGGAAGACTCCATCCAGCAGCAGCACGACGGCGTGGTGGTGATGGAGGAGCGTGGCAATCCCGCAGGGCTTCGCCAAGCACCGCGGGAGAGGAGGAGGAGGGAGAGGAGTAGGGCTGCGCCGAAAGAGAGACGTTCTCATGTCTTGGGCAGCCCCAAAACCCCAATATATATAGGGGAGGGGGAGGGCTGCGCCCCCATCTAGGGTTTCCCCCCCCCCCCCAAGGGGTGCGGCCAGCCCTAGATGGGGCTTGGGGGGGCGGCCAAAGGGGGGAAGAGAGGGGGCGCCCCACTAGATGGGCCTTAGGCCCATCTGAGCCTAGGGTTTCCCCCTTCCCCCCTTTCCTGCGCCCTGGGCCTCTTGTGGGGGGGCGCACCAGCCCACCTGGGGCTGGTCCCCTCCCACACTTGGCCCATGCAGCCCTCTGGGGCCGGTGGCCCCACTTGGTGGACCCCCGGGACCCTCCCGGGAGTCCCGGTACATTACCGATATCACCCGAAACTTTTCCGGTGACCAAAACAGGACTTCCCATATATAAATCTTTACCTTTGGACCATTCCGGAACTCCTCGTGACGTCCGGGATCTCATCTGGGACTCCGAACAACATTCGGTAACCACGTACAAACTTTCCCTATAACCCTAGCGTCATCGAACCTTAAGTGTGTAGACCCTACGGGTTCGGGAACCATGCAGACATGACCGAGACGTTCTCCGGTCAATTACCAACAGCGGGATCTGGATACCCATGTTGGCTCCCACATGTTCCACGATGATCTCATCGGATGAACCACGATGTCGGGGATTCAATCAATCCCGTATACAATTCCCTTTGTCTACCGGTATGTTACTTGCCCGAGATTCGATCGTCGGTATCCCTATACCTTGTTCAATCTCGTTACCGGCAAGTCTCTTTACTCATTCCGTAACTCACATCATCTCGTTGATCAACTCCTTGGTCACATTGTGCACATTATGATGATGTCCTACCGAGTGGGCCCAGAGGTACCTCTCCGTTTACACGGAGTGACAAATCCCAGTCTCGATTCGTGCCAACCCAACAGACACTTTCAGAGATACCTGTAGTGTACCTTTATAGCCACCCAGTTACGTTGTGATGTTTGTTACACCCAAAGCATTCCTACGGTATCCGGGAGTTGCACAATCTCATGGTCTAAGGAACTGATACTTGACATTAGAAAAGCTCTGAGCAAACGAACTACACGATCTTGTGCTAGGCTTAGGATTTTGTCTTGTCCATCACATCATTCTCCTAATGATGTGATCCCGTTATCAACGACATCCAATGTCCATGGTCAGGAAACCGTAACCATCTATTGATCAACGAGCTAGTCAACTAGAGGCTTACTAGGGACATGGTGTTGTCTATGTATCCACACATGTATCTGAGTTTCCTATCAATACAATTCTAGCATGGATAATAAACGATTATCATGAACAAGGAAATATAATAATAAACAATTTATTATTGCCTCTAGGGCATATTTCCAACAGTCTCCCACTTGCACTAGAGTCAATAATCTAGTCCACATCACCATGTGATTAACACTCATAGGTCACATCACCATGTGACCAACATCCAAAGAGTTTACTAGAGTCACCAATCTAGTTCACATCACTATGTGATTAACACTCAATGAGTTCTGGTTTGATCATGTTATGCTTGTGAGAGAGGTTATTAGTCAATGGGTCTGAACCTTTCAGATCCGTGTGTGCTTTACGAATATCTATGTCATCTTGTGGATGCTACCACACGCTACTTGGAGCCATTTCAAGTATCTGCTCTACTATACGAATCCGGTTTACTACTCAGAGTCATCCGGATTAGTGTCAAAGTTCGCATCGACGTAACCCTTTACGACGAACTCCTTTTCACCTCCATAATCGAGAAAATTCCTTAGTCCACTAGATACTAAGGATAAGTTCGACCGCTGTCATGTGATCCTTTCCCGAATCGCTATTGTACCCCTTGACCAACTCATGGCAAGGCACACTTCATGTGCGGTACACAGCATAGCATACTATTAGAGCCTACATCTGAAGCATAGGGGACGACCTTCTTCCTTTCTCTCTCTTCTGCTATGGTCAGGTCTTGAGTCTTACTCAATACTCACACCTTGTAACACAGCCAAGAACTCCTTCTTTGCTGATCTATTTTGAACTCTTTCAAAATCATGTCAAGGTGTGCGTTCTTTGAAAGTATCATCGGGCATTTTGATCTATCTCTATAGATCTTGATGCCCAATATGTAAGCAGCTTTATCCAGGTCTTCCTTTGAAAAACTCCTTTCAAACAACCCTTTATGCTTTCCAGAAATTTTACATCATTTCGGATCAACAATATGTCATTCACATATACTTATCAGAAATGTTGTAGCGCTCCCACTCACTTTATTGTAAATACAAGTTTCTAACAAACTTTGTATAAACCCAAAAACTTTGATCACTCCATCAAAGCGTATATTCTGACTCCGAGATGCTTGCTCTAGTCCATGGAAGGATCGCTGGAGCTAGCATACCTTTTAGCATCCCTAGGATCGACAAAACCTTTCTGATTGTATCACATACAACCTTTCCTTACGAAAACTGGTAAGGAACCTTGTTTTGACATCCATCTGCCAGATTTCATAAATGCAGCTAATGCTAACATGATTCCGACGGACTTAAGCATCACTACAGATGAGAAAATCTCATTGTAGTCAACTCCTTGAACTTGTGGAAATACTCTTTGCCACAAGTCGAGCTTCATAGACGGTAACATTACCGTCCACGTCCGTCTTCTTCTCAAAGATCCATTTATCTCGGATTTCATGGCTTCTAACCATTTGTCGGAATATGGGCCTACCATCGCTTCTCCATAGCTCATAGGTTCAGTATTGTCCAACAACATGATATCTTAGACAGGATCACGTACCACTCTGAAGTAGCACGCATCCTCGTCGTCCTACGAGGTTTGGTAGTGACTTGATCCGAAGTTTCATGATCACTATCATAAGCTTCCACTTCAATTGGTGTACGTGCCACATGAACAACTTCCTGTGCCCTGCTACACACTAGTTGAAGTGACGGTTCAATAACCTTATCAAGTCTCCACCATCCTCCCACTCAATTCTTTCGAGAGAAACTTTTCCTCGAGAAAGGACTCGTTTCTAGAAGCAATTACTTTTGCTTCCAGATCTGAAATAGGAGGTACACCCAACTGTTTTGGGTATTCTATGAAGATGCATTTATCCGCTTTGGGTTCGAGCTTATCAGCCTGAAACTTTTTCACATAAGCGTCGCAGCCCCAAACTTTTAAGACACGACAACTTAGGTTTCTCTAAACGGTGTCGTCTCAACGGAATTGCGTGGTGCCCCTTTTAAAGTGAATGCGGTTGTCTCTAATGCCTAACCCATAAACGATAGTGGTAATTCGATAAGAGACATCATGGTATGCACCATATCCAATAGGGTGCAGTTATGATGTTCGGACACACCATCACACTATGGTGTTCCAGGCGGTATTAATTGTGAAACACTTTCCACAATGTCTTAATTGTGTGCTAAACTCGTAACTCAGATATCTCTATGATCATATCATAGACATTTTATCCTCTTGTCACGACGATCTTCAACTTCACTCTGAAATTACTTGAACCTTTCAATAATTCAGACTTGTGTTTCATCAAGTAAATATTCTCAGCATCTACTCAAATCATCTGTGAAGTAAGAACATAGCGATATCCACTGCATGCCTCAGCATTCATTGGACTGCATACATCAAAATGTATTACTTCCAATAAATTGCTCTCTTGTTCCATCTTACTGAAAACGAGGCCTTTCAGTCATCTTGCCCATGTGGTATGATTTGCATGTCTCAAGTGATTCAAAATCAAGTGAGTCCAAACGATCCATCTGCATGGAGTTTTTTCATGCATATATACCAATAGACATGGTTTGCATGTCTCAATCTTTTCAAAAACGAGTGAGTCCAAAGATCCATCTACATGGAGCTTCTTCATGCGTTTTATCCAAATATGACTCAAATAGCAGTGCCACAAGTATGTGGTACTATCATTACTTTTGGCATGAACATGTGTATCACTACGATCGAGATTCATTTTAGGTGCAAGACCATTGAAGATATTATTCAAATAAACAGAGTAACCATTATTCTCCTTATATGAATAACCGTATTGCGATAAACATAATCCAATCATGCTCAACGCAAACACCAAATCTCGATGGTAGAGGGAGCATGCGATGCTTGATCACATCAACCTTGGAAACACTTCCAACACATATCGTCATCTCACCTTTAGCTAGTCTCCATTTATTCCGCAGCTTTTATTTCATGTTACTAACACTTAGCAACCGAACCGGTATCTAATACCCTGGTGCTGCTAGGAGTACTAGTAAAGTACACATTCATATAACGTATATCCAATATACTTCTGTCGACCTTGCCTGCCTTCTCATCTACCAAGTTTCTAGGGTAGTTCGGCTTCAGTGACCGTTCCCTTCATTACAGAAGCACTTAGTCTCGGGTTTGGGTTCAACCTTGGGATTCTTCACTAGAGCAGCAAATGACTTGCTGTTTCATGAAGTATCCCTTTTGCCCTTGCCCTTCTAGAAACTAGTGGTTTTACTAACCATCAACAATTGATGCTCCTTCTTGATTTCTACTTTCGCGGTGTCAAACATCGCGAATAGCTCAAGGATCATCATATCTATCCCTGATATGTTATAGTTCATCACGAAGCTCTACTAGCTTGGTGGCAGTGACTATGGAGAACCATCACTATCTCATCTGGGAGATTAACTCCCACTCGATTCAAGTGATTGTAGTACTCAGACAATCTGAGCACATGCTCAACGATTGAGCTTTTCTCCCTTAGTTTGCAGGCTTAAGAAACTTGTCAGAGGTCTCATACCTCTTGACGTGGGCACTAGTCTGAAATCCCAATTTCAGTCTTCGGAACATCTCATATGTTCTGCGACGTTTCAAAAAAAAACGTCTCTTGTGCCACAATTATAAACCGTTAGCATTACGCACTGAACTATCACGTAGTCATCAAAACTTGTATGTCAGATGTTTCGTAACATCTACAGACGACGCTGAGGTTCAGCACACCGAGCGGTGCATTAAGGACATAAGCCTTCTGTGCAGCAATGAGGACAATCCTCAGTTTACGGACCCAGTCCGCATAATTGCTACTACCAACTTTCAACTAAATTTTCTCTAGGAACATATCTTAAACAGTAGAACTAAAGTGTATGACATAATTTGCAAAGACCTTTTGACTATGTTCATGATAATGAAGTTCATCTAATTATTTAATGAACTCCCACTCAGATAGACATCCCTCTAGTCATCTAAGTGATACATGATCCGAGTCAAACTAGGCCGTGTCCGATCATCACTTGAGACGGACTAGTCATCATCGGTGAACATCTCCATGGTGATCGTATCTACTATACGACTCAGGTTCGACCTTTCGGTCTCTTGTGTTCCGAGGCCATGTCTGTACATGCTAGGCTCGTCAAGTCAACCTAAGTGTTTCGCATGTGTTCCGAGGCCATGTCTGTACATGCTAGGCTCGTCAACACCCGTTGTATTCGAACGTTAGAATCTATCACACCCGATCATCACGTGGTGCTTCGAAACAACAAACCTTCGCAACGGTGCACAGTTAGGGGGAACACGTCTCTTGAAATTTTAGTGAGGGATCATCTTATTTATGCTACCGTCGTTCTAAGCAAATAAGATGCATAACATGATAAACATCACATGCAATCAAATAGTGACATGATATGGCCAATATCATTTTGCTCCTTTGATCTCCATCTTCGGGGCACCATGATCATCTTTGTCACCGGCATGACACCATGATCTCCATCATCATGATCTCCATCATTGTGTCTTCATGAAGTTGTCACGCCAACGATTACTTCTACTTCTATGGCTAACGCGCTTAGCAATAAAGTAAAGTAATTTACATGGTGTTATTCAATGACACGCAGGTCATACAAAAAATAAAGACAACTCCTATGGCTCCTGCCGGTTGTCATACTCATCGACATGCAAGTCGTGATTCCTATTACAAGAATATGATCAATCTCATACATCACATATATCATTCATCACATCTTCTGGCCATATCACATCACATAGCACATGCTGCAAAAACAAGTTAGACGTCCTCTAATTGGTGTTGCAAGTTTTTTTTTAGTGGCTTGTATAGGTTTCTAGCAAGAACGTTTCTTACCTACGTAAAACCACAACGTGATATGCCAATTTCTATTTACCCTTCATAAGGACCCTTTTCATCGAATCCGTTCCGACTAAAGTGGGAGAGACAGACACCCGCTAGCCACCTTATGCAACTAGTGCATGTCAGTCGGTGGAACCTGTCTCACGTAAGCGTACGTGTAAGGTCGGTCCGGGCCGCTTCATCCCACAATGCCGCCGAAACAAGATAAGACTAGTAGCGGCAAGAATAATTGGCAACATCGACGCCCACAACTACTTTGTGTTCTACTCGTGCATAGAAACTACGCATAGACCTAGCTCTGATACCACTGTTGGGGAACGTAGCAGAAATTCAAAATTTTCTACGCATCACCAAGATCAATCTATGGAGTAATCTAGCAACGAGGGGAAGGGGAGTGCATCTACATACCATTGTAGATCACGATGCGGAAGCGTTGCAAGAACGCGGATGAGGGAGTCGTACTCGTAGCGATTCAGATCGCGGTTGATTCCGATCTAAGCGCCGAACCACGGCGCCTCCGCGTTCAACACACGTGCAGCCCGGTGACGTCTCCCACGCCTTGATCCAGCAAGGTGAGAGGGAGAGGTTGGGGAAGACTCCATCCATCAGCAGCACGACGGCGTGGTGGTGATGGAGGAGCGTGGCAATCCCGCAGGGCTTCGCCAAGCACCGCGGGAGAGGAGGAGGAGGGAGAGGAGTAGGGCTGCGCCGAAAGAGAGACGTTCTCATGTCTTGGGCAGCCCCAAAACCCCAATATATATAGGGGAGGGGGAGGGCTGCGCCCCCATCTAGGGTTTCCCCCCCCCCCAAGGGGTGCGGCCAGCCCTAGATGGGGCTTGGGGGGGGCAGCCAAAGGGGGGAAGAGAGGGGGCGCCCCACTAGATGGGCCTTAGGCCCATCTGAGCCTAGGGTTTCCCCCTTCCCCCCTTTCCTGCGCCCTGGGCCTCTTGTGGGGGGGCGCACCAGCCCACCTGGGGCTGGTCCCCTCCCACACTTGGCCCATGCAGCCCTCTGGGGCCGGTGGCCCCACTTGGTGGACCCCCGGGACCCTCCCGGTGGTCCCGGTACATTACCGATATCACCCGAAACTTTTCCGGTGACCAAAACAGGACTTCCCATATATAAATCTTTACCTCCGGACCATTCCGGAACTCCTCGTGACGTCCGGGATCTCATCCGGGACTCCTAACAACATTCGGTAACCACGTACAAACTTTCCCTATAACCCTAGCGTCATCGAACCTTAAGTGTGTAGACCCTACGGGTTCGGGAACCATGCAGACATGACCGAGACGTTCTCCGGTCAATAACCAACAGCGGGATCTGGATACCCATGTTGGCTCCCACATGTTCGACGATGATCTCATCGGATGAACCACGATGTCGGGGATTCAATCAATCCCGTATACAATTCCCTTTGTCTACCGGTATGTTACTTGCCCGAGATTCGATCGTCGGTATCCCTATACCTTGTTCAATCTCGTTACCGGCAAGTCTCTTTACTCATTCCGTAACTCACATCATCCCGTTGATCAACTCCTTGGTCACATTGTGCACATTATGATGATGTCCTACCGAGTGGGCCCAGAGGTACCTCTCCGTTTACACGGAGTGACAAATCCCAGTCTCGATTCGTGCCAACCCAACAGACACTTTCGGAGATACCTGTAGTGTACCTTTATAGCCACCCAGTTACGTTGTGACATTTGGTACACCCAAAGCATTCCTACGGTATCCGGGAGTTGCACAATCTCATGGTTTGAGGAACTGATACTTGACATTAGAAAAGCTCTGAGCAAACGAACTACACGATCTTGTGCTAGGCTTAGGATTGGGTCTTGTCCATCACATCATTCTCCTAATGATGTGATCCCGTTATCAACGACATCCAATGTCCATGGTCAGGAAACCGTAACCATCTATTGATCAACGAGCTAGTCAACTAGAGGCTTACTAGGGACATGGTGTTGTCTATGTATCCACACATGTATCTGAGTTTCCTATCAATACAATTCTAGCATGGATAATAAACGATTATCATGAACAAGGAAATATAATAATAACCAATTTATTATTGCCTCTAGGGCATATTTCCAACAAAATATACATGTATGGAATATTTTTGGTCGTATCCAAGGCCGTCATGTCCTCATCAGGTAACACGTACTGTTCGTGTGCATTTTAGTATCTCTACATATGCTGATTATGTTGATTGTGATGTGGTACCCATGCAAGCGTGTTCCTTATTACTTGGTAGACCATGGCAATTTGATAGAAATTCTGAACACCATGGTAAAAATAATCAGCATACTCTTGTTCATAAGGATAAACATATTACTTTGCTTCCTATGTCCCCTGATTCCATTTTGAAAGATGATATTAATAGAGCTAATAAAGCAAAACAGGAGAAAAATAAGAGTGAAAATCAGATTGTGGCCAAAGAATTTGAGCAACAAATGAAGCCTAATAATAAACCATCTAGTGTTGCTGAAATTAAATCAAAAAGTGCATGTTTACTTGCCACCAAATCTGATATTGATGAGCTAGATTTTAGCAAATCAATTTGCTATGCTTTTGTGTGCAAAGAGGCATTATTTTCATTCGAGGATGTGCTTTCCTCTTTGCCTCTTGCTGTTACTAACATTTTGCAGGAGTTCGCTGACGTCTTTCCACAAGATGTGCCACCGGGATTACCACCTATTTGAGGGATTGAGCACCAGATTGACTTAATTCCCGGTGCATCGCTACCCAACCATGCACCATATCATACCAATCCATAGGAGACGAAGGAGATTATGCGTCAAGTCCAGGAGCTGCTCGACAAAGGTTATATACGTGAATCCCTTAGTCCTTGTGCCGTTCCTATTATTCTAGTGCCGAAAAAGGATGGTACATCGCGTATGTGTGTTGATTGTAGAGGCACTAATATTATTACTATTCTTTATCGTCATCCTATTCCTAGGCTAGATGAAATGCTTGATGAATTGAGTGGCTCTACAATATTCTCCAAAGTTGATTTGCATAGTGGATACCATCAAATTCGTATGAAATTGGGGGATGAATGGAGAACAACATTTAAAACTAAGTTTGGATTATATGTGTGGTTAGTCATGCCTTTTGGGTTAACTAATGCACCTAGTACTTTCATGAGATTAATGAACGAAGTTTTACATGCTTTCATTGGACAATTTGTGGTAGTCTATTTTGATGATATACTGATTTGTAGCAGATCTTTGGAGGAACATTTGGAACATTTATGTGCTGTTTTTATTGGTTTATGTGATGAACGTTTGTTTGGTAACCTTGGGAAGTGCACCTTTTGCACCGACCAAGTATCTTTTCTTGGCTGTGTTGTTACTCCACAGGGAATTGAAGTTGATAAAGCCAAGACCATTTTGGCATGAACATGTGTATCACTACGATCGAGATTCATTTTAGGTGCAAGACCATTGAAGATATTATTCAAATAAACAGAGTAACCATTATTCTCCTTATATGAATAACCGTATTGCGATAAACATAATCCAATCATGCTCAACGCAAACACCAAATCTCGATGGTAGAGGGAGCATGCGATGCTTGATCACATCAACCTTGGAAACACTTCCAACACATATCGTCATCTCACCTTTAGCTAGTCTCCATTTATTCCGCAGCTTTTATTTCATGTTACTAACACTTAGCAACCGAACCGGTATCTAATACCCTGGTGCTGCTAGGAGTACTAGTAAAGTACACATTCATATAATGTATATCCAATATACTTCTGTCGACCTTGCCTGCCTTCTCATCTACCAAGTTTCTAGGGTAGTTCGGCTTCAGTGACCGTTCCCTTCATTACAGAAGCACTTAGTCTCGGGTTTGGGTTCAACCTTGGGATTCTTCACTAGAGCAGCAAATGACTTGCTGTTTCATGAAGTATCCCTTTTGCCCTTGCCCTTCTAGAAACTAGTGGTTTTACTAACCATCAACAATTGATGCTCCTTCTTGATTTCTACTTTCGCGGTGTCAAACATCGCGAATAGCTCAAGGATCATCATATCTATCCCTGATATGTTATAGTTCATCACGAAGCTCTACTAGCTTGGTGGCAGTGACTATGGAGAACCATCACTATCTCATCTGGGAGATTAACTCCCACTCGATTCAAGTGATTGTAGTACTCAGACAATCTGAGCACATGCTCAACGATTGAGCTTTTCTCCCTTAGTTTGCAGGCTTAAGAAACTTGTCAGAGGTCTCATACCTCTTGACGTGGGCACTAGTCTGAAATCCCAATTTCAGTCTTCGGAACATCTCATATGTTCTGCGACGTTTCAAAAAAAAACGTCTCTTGTGCCACAATTATAAACCGTTAGCATTACGCACTGAACTATCACGTAGTCATCAAAACTTGTATGTCAGATGTTTCGTAACATCTACAGACGATGCTGAGGTTCAGCACACCGAGCGGTGCATTAAGGACATAAGCCTTCTGTGCAGCAATGAGGACAATCCTCAGTTTACGGACCCAGTCCGCATAATTGCTACTACCAACTTTCAACTAAATTTTCTCTAGGAACATATCTTAAACAGTAGAACTAAAGTGTATGACATAATTTGCAAAGACCTTTTGACTATGTTCATGATAATGAAGTACATCTAATTATTTAATGAACTCCCACTCAGATAGACATCCCTCTAGTCATCTAAGTGATACATGATCCGAGTCAAACTAGGCCGTGTTCGATCATCACTTGAGACGGACTAGTCATCATCGGTGAACATCTCCATGGTGATCGTATCTACTATACGACTCATGTCCGACCTTTCGGTCTCTTGTGTTCCGAGGCCATGTCTGTACATGCTAGGCTCGTCAAGTCAACCTAAGTGTTTCACATGTGTTCCGAGGCCATGTCTGTACATGCTAGGCTTGTCAACACCCGTTGTATTCGAACGTTAGAATCTATCACACCCGATCATCACGTGGTGCTTTGAAACAACAAACCTTCACAACGGTGCACAGTTAGGGGGAACACGTCTCTTGAAATTTTAGTGAGGGATCATCTTACTTATGCTACCGTCGTTCTAAGCAAATAAGATGCATAACATGATAAACATCACATGCAATCAAATAGTGACATGATATGGCCAATATCATTTTGCTCCTTTGATCTCCATCTTCGGGGCACCATGATCATCTTTGTCACCGGCATGACACCATGATCTCCATCATCATGATCTCCATCATTGTGTCTTCATGAAGTTGTCACGCCAACGATTACTTCTACTTCTATGGCTAACGCGCTTAGCAATAAAGTAAAGTAATTTACATGGCGTTATTCAATGACACGCAGGTCATACAAAAAATAAAGACAACTCCTATGGCTCATGCCGGTTGTCATACTCATCGACATGCAAGTCGTGATTCCTATTACAAGAATATGATCAATCTCATACATCACATATATCATTCATCACATCTTCTGGCCATATCACATCACATAGCACATGCTGCAAAAACAAGTTAGACGTCCTCTAATTGTTGTTGCAAGTTTTTTTTACGTGGCTTGTATAGGTTTCTAGCAAGAACGTTTCTTACCTACGTAAAACCACAACGTGATATGCCAATTTCTATTTACCCTTCATAAGGACCCTTTTCATCGAATCCGTTCCGACTAAAGTGGGAGAGACAGACACCCGCTAGCCACCTTATGCAACTAGTGCATGTCAGTCGGTGGAACCTGTCTCACGCAAGCGTACGTGTAAGGTCGGTCCGGGCCGCTTCATCCCACAATGCCGCTGAAACAAGATAAGACTAGTAGCGGCAAGAAGAATTGGCAACATCGACGCCCACAACTACTTTGTGTTCTACTCGTGCATAGAAACTACGCATAGACCTAGCTCTGATACCACTATTGGGGAACGTAGCAGAAATTCAAAATTTTCTACGCATCACCAAGATCAATCTATGGAGTAATCTAGCAACGAGGGGAAGGGGAGTGCATCTACATACCATTATAGATCACGATGCGGAAGCATTGCAAGAACGCGGATGAGGGAGTCGTACTCGTAGCGATTCAGATCGTGGTTGATTCCGATCTAAGCGCCGAACCACGGCGCCTCCGCGTTCAACACACGTGCAGCCCGGTGACGTCTCCCACGCCTTGATCCAGCAAGGTGAGAGGGAGAGGTTGGGGAAGACTCCATCCAGCAGCAGCACGACGACGTGGTGGTGATGGAGGAGCGTGGCAATCCCGCAGGGCTTCGCCAAGCACCGCGGGAGAGGAGGAGGAGGGAGAGGAGTAGGGCTGCGCCGAAAGAGAGACGTTCTCATGTCTTGGGCAGCCCCAAAACCCCAATATATATAGGGGAGGGGGAGGGCTGCGCCCCCATCTAGGGTTTCCCCCCCCCAAGGGGTGCGGCCAGCCCTAGATGGGGCTTGGGGGGGCGGCCAAAGGGGGGAAGAGAGGGGGCGCCCCACTAGATGGGCCTTAGGCCCATCTAAGCCTAGGGTTTCCCCCTTCCCCCCTTTCCTGCGCCCTGGGCCTCTTGTGGGGGGGCGCACCAGCCCACCTGGGGCTGGTCCCCTCCCACACTTGGCCCATGCAGCCCTCTGGGGCCGGTGGCCCCACTTGGTGGACCCCCGGGATCCTCCCGGTGGTCCCGGTACATTACCGATATCACCCGAAACTTTTCCGGTGACCAAAACAGGACTTCCCATATATAAATCTTTACCTCCGGACCATTCCGGAACTCCTAGTGACGTCCGGGATCTCATCCGGGACTCCGAACAACATTCGGTAACCACGTACAAACTTTCCCTATAACCCTAGCGTCATCGAACCTTAAGTGTGTAGACCCTACGGGTTCGGGAACCATGCAGACATGACCGAGACGTTCTCCGGTCAATAACCAACAGCGGGATCTGGATACCCATGTTGGCTCCCACATGTTCGACGATGATCTCATCGGATGAACCACGATGTCGGGGATTCAATCAATCCCGTATACAATTCCCTTTGTCTACCGGTATGTTACTTGCCCGAGATTCGATCGTCGGTATCCCTATACCTTGTTCAATCTCGTTACCGGCAAGTCTCTTTACTCGTTCCGTAACTCACATCATCCCGTTGATCAACTCCTTGGTCACATTGTGCACATTATGATGATGTCCTACCGAGTGGGCCCAGAGGTACCTCTCCGTTTACACGGAGTGACAAATCCCAGTCTCGATTCGTGCCAACCCAACAGACACTTTCGGAGATACCTGTAGTGTACCTTTATAGCCACCCAGTTACGTTGTGACGTTTGGTACACCCAAAGCATTCCTAAGGTATCCGGGAGTTGCACAATCTCATGGTCTAAGGAACTGATACTTGACATTAGAAAAGCTCTGAGCAAACGAACTACACGATCTTGTGCTAGGCTTAGGATTGGGTCTTGTCCATCACATCATTCTCCTAATGATGTGATCCCGTTATCAACGACATCCAATGTCCATGGTCAGGAAACCGTAACCATCTATTGATCAACGAGCTAGTCAACTAGAGGCTTACTAGGGACATGGTGTTGTCTATGTATCCACACATGTATCTGAGTTTCCTATCAATACAATTCTAGCATGGATAATAAACGATTATCATGAACAAGGAAATATAATAATAACCAATTTATTATTGCCTCTAGGGCATATTTCCAACAAAATATACATGTATGGAATATTTTTGGTCGTATCCAAGGTCGTCATGTCCTCATCAGGTAACACGTACTGTTCGTGTGCATTTTAGTATCTCTACATATGCTGATTATGTTGATTGTGAT
Source organism: Aegilops tauschii subsp. strangulata (assembly GCF_002575655.3). Lineage (NCBI taxonomy): Eukaryota > Viridiplantae > Streptophyta > Magnoliopsida > Poales > Poaceae > Aegilops > Aegilops tauschii. Next base: position 177,664,860 of record NC_053039.3, read on the forward strand.
GTGGTACCCATGCAAGCGTGTTCCTTATTACTTGGTAGACCATGGCAATTTGATAGAAATTCTGTACACCATGGTAAAAATAATCAGCATACTCTTGTTCATAAGGATAAACATATTACTTTGCTTCCTATGTCCCCTGATTCCATTTTGAAAGATGATATTAATAGAGCTAATAAAGCAAAACAGGAGAAAAATAAGAGTGAAAATCAGATTGTGGCAAAAGAATTTGAGCAACAAATGAAGCCTAATAATAAACCATCTAGTGTTGCTGAAATTAAATCAAAAAGTGCATGTTTACTTGCCACCAAATCTGATATTGATGAGCTAGATTTTAGCAAATCAATTTGCTATGCTTTTGTGTGCAAAGAGGCATTATTTTCATTCGAGGATGTGCTTTCCTCTTTGCCTCTTGCTGTTACTAACATTTTGCAGGAGTTCGCAGACGTCTTTCCACAAGATGTGCCACCGGGATTACCACCTATTCGAGGGATTGAGCACCAGATTGACTTAATTCCCGGTGCATCGCTACCCAACCATGCACCATATCGTACCAATCCATAGGAGACGAAGGAGATTATGCGTCAAGTCCAGGAGCTGCTCGACAAAGGTTATATACGTGAATCCCTTAGTCCTTGTGCCGTTCCTATTATTCTAGTGCCGAAAAAGGATGGTACATCGCGTATGTGTGTTGATTGTAGAGGCACTAATATTATTACTATTCTTTATCGTCATCCTATTCCTAGGCTAGATGAAATGCTTGATGAATTGAGTGGCTCTACAATATTCTCCAAAGTTGAATTGCATAGTGGATACCATCAAATTCGTATGAAATTGGGGGATGAATGGAGAACAACATTTAAAACTAAGTTTGGATTATATGTGTGGTTAGTCATGCCTTTTGGGTTAACTAATGCACCTAGTACTTTCATGAGATTAATGAACGAAGTTTTACATGCTTTCATTGGACAATTTGTGGTAGTCTATTTTGATGATATACTGATTTGTAGCAGATCTTTGGAGGAACATTTGGAACATTTATGTGCTGTTTTTATTGGTTTATGTGATGAACGTTTGTTTGGTAACCTTGGGAAGTGCACCTTTTGCACCGACCAAGTATCTTTTCTTGGCTGTGTTGTTACTCCACAGGGAATTGAAGTTGATAAATCCAAGATTGAACCTATTGAGAGTTGGCCGCAGCCCATAACGGTCACACAAATGAGGAGTTTTCTTGGACTCGCTGGTTTATAGGCGTTTTCTGAGAGATTTCAGCACCATTGTCGCACCTCTCAATGAGCTTACAGAGAAGGATGTGCCTTTTGTTTGGGGTACCGCACAGGAAGAAGCCTTCCCGGTATTGAAAGATAAGTTGACACATGCTCCTTTACTCCAACTTCCTGATTTTAATAAGACTTTTGAGCTTGAATGTGATGCTAGTGGAATTGGATTAGGAGGTGTGTTATTACAAGATGGCAAACCAGTTGCATACTTTTTTGAAAAATTGAGTGGGCCTAGTTTGAACTATTCCACTTATGATAAAGAATTATATGCTCTTGTTCGGACCTTAGAAACACGGCAACATTATTTATGGCCCAAAGAATTTGTTATACATTCTGATCATGAATCTTTGAAACACATTAAAATTCAAGCAAAACTGGACCGTAGACATGCTAAATGGGTTGAATTCATTGAGACTTTCCCTTATGTCATTAAACACAAGAAGGGTAAAGAAAATGTTATTGTTGATGCATTGTCTCGTCATTATACTATGCTTTCACAACTTGACTTCTAATTTTTTGGTTTGGAGACCATCAAAGATCAATATGTGCATGATGCGGAATTTAAAGATGTATTGCAGAATTGTAAGGAAGTGAGAACATGGAACAAGTTCGTCATTAACGATGGATTTGTATTTCGTGCTAACAAGCTATGCATTCCACCTAGCTCCGTTCGTCTTTTGTTGTTGCAGGAGGCGCATGGAGGAGGATTAATGGGACACTTTGGCCTGAAGAAGATGGAGGATATACTTGCTACACATTTCTTTTGGCCAAAGATGAGACGGGATGTTGAGCATTTTGTTGCTCGCTGCACTACATGTCAAAAAGCTAAGTCACGACTCAATCCTCATGGTTTATATATGCCTTTGCCTGTACCTAGTGTTCCTTGGGAGGATATATCTATGTACTTTGTTTTAGGTTTACCTAGAACAAAGAAGGGGAGGGATAGCATATTTGTTGTCGTGGATAGGTTCTCGAAATGGCACACTTTATACCATGTCATAAAAGCGATGATGCTGTTAATGTTGCTAATTTGTTCTTTTGTGAAATTATTCGCTTGAATGGTGTGCCAAATACCATTGTTTCAGATCATGATACTAAATTTCTTAGCCACTTTTGGACATGTTTATGGGCTAAGTTGGGGACTAAAATGATTTTTAGTACTACTTGTCACCCCCAAACTGATGGACAAACTGAAGTAGTCAATAAAATATTGTCTACTATGCTTAGGGTTGTTTTGAAAAATAATCAGAAAATGTGGGAAGAATGCTTGCCTCATATTGAATATTCTTATAATCGTTCAGTGCATTCTACTACTAAGATGTGCCCTTTTGAAATTGTGTATGGTTTTCTACCTCGTGCACCTATTGATTTGTTGCCTCTTCCATCTTCGGAGAAGGTTATTTTGATGCTAAACAATGTGCTGAATTGATTTTAAAAATGCATCAGTTAACTAAGGAAAACATTGAGCGTATGAATGCTAAATATAAACTTGCTGGAGATAAGGGTAGAAAACATGTTGTGTTCGCACCTGGAGATCTTGTTCGGTTACATTTGCGTAAGGATAGATTTCCTGATTTGCGCAAATCAAAGCTAATGCCACTTGCTGATGGTCCTTTTAAGGTGTTAGAGAAAATAAATGATGATGCATATAAACTTGAGCTGCCTACAGATTTTGGGGGTAGTCCCACTTTTAGCATTGCAGATTTGAAGCCTTATTTGGGTGAGGAAGATGAGCTTCCGTCGAGGACGACTTCATTTCAAGAAGGGGAGAATGATGTGGACATCAATACCATTGTTACACCCATAGCCCCTGCTACTATACATACTGGACCAATTACTAGAGCTCGTGCACGCCAATTAAATTACCAGGTACTTTTGTTTCTTGGTAATGATTCTAATGTTCATGACAATATGATGCTGCCTAAATTTGATACATTTGTTTTGCTTACAAATGAAGGGCCTACCTTGGAGAAGGATGAACATTGGAGCAAAAACAAGCATGGAGATGATTGCTGCGCAAGGGAAACAAGAACGGAGTTTCAAGTGATGGTTTCAGGACTTTGAAGCCACCGTAATGAGTGCATGAAGTCTTGGACGAAATATACAAGATGCCACTTCACAAATTTCGTCTAGAGGCTATTATAGGTGCTGCATCACCTTATTATTGGGCCAGGCCCATGTAATTTGAAATACATAAGTATAGGCTGTTTTTAGAGTCCGTATGTGTGGGGAAACAAGAGATAGGGTTGGTTTCGGACCCCTCCTCCAAGGACCACGAAATTTCCACTCTTCCTCCATATATACAACCCTTAGGGCGTCGTTTAGACTTTGGGTTTTGTTTAGATTAAAAATGCGCCATAGCTGCAACTTCGCGTACTTCGTTTATGTTCAATGACCAGACCAAGGCGTCGCAGAACCCCACCTTCGTCAATAAAGCTTTCATCTTATATTCGCGATATCTTGATTGCAATCTTAGTTTCTTCCTTGTTCTTTGTTTGCTTGCAGGAAATAGACCTTCGTGGTCAGGTTGATCATGCTCCGACGTGGTCAATAACCTTTGGGAGTTGGTTTAGCGATTGCTAAGGCACGACTTCCTCGCACATTCGTAGTCGGATCGTGAAAGTCTACTCCTCAGAAACAATAATCACCATCTCATCAAAAGACGGGACACCTTTGCCTCTACCAGGTATGCTACCTCTTTTCGAACCACACCCTTCTTCTATTGCCCCATCTACCACATCGCTGCATGTGGATCTTTTTCCACTCCACCTTCTTCCCAGTTTGCTATCCTCTGCTCTGCTGGTCACGCATATGAAAACCTTAATTTGTACTATTAAAGGAAACCCTACTTCATGCAGACTAATCGATGTCTGGATTTAATAAGCAAAGGAAGGGAGAAAGTACCGTCCAAGAGACTAGGCATCAAACCAGCATCTAGGTTGAAAAGGGAAACTCAGTAGCTAAGGAACGAGTCTCGTGTCTCTTGGTTGAAAGAGGGTGAAAAAGGGTAGAAAGGCATGAAAACACAATAGATAATGACCAGGTCGACCGGTTTGTTGTCCTCACATAGGAAAAAGGTGGCTGATAACCCACAAGTATAGGGGATCACAACAGTTTTCGAGGGTAGATTATTCAACCCAAATTTATTGATTCGACACAAGGGGAGCCAAAGAATATTCTCAAGTATTAGCAGTTGAGTTGTCAATTCAACCACACCTGGATAACTTTGTATCTGCAGCAAAGTATTCAGTAGCAAAGTAATATTATAGTAGTGGTAACGGTAACAAAAGGTAACGGTAGCAAAAGTAATATTTGTGGTATTTTGTAGTGATTGTAACAGTAGCAACGGAAAAGTATATAAGCGAAGAACAACATGTGAATAGCTCGTAGGCATTGGATCGGTGATGGAGAATTATGCCGGATGCGGTTCATCATGTAACAGCCATAACATAGGGTGACACAGAACTAGCTCCAATTCATCAATGTAATGTAGGCATGTATTCCGAATATAGTCATACATGCTGATGGAAAAGAACTTGCATGACATCTTTTGTCCTACCCTCCCGTGGCAGCGGGGTCCTAATGGAAACTAAGGGATATTAAGGCCTCCTTTTAATAGAGTACCGGAACAAAGCATTAACACATAGTGAATACATGAACTCCTCAAACTATGGTCATCACCGGGAGTGGTCCCGATTATTGTCACTTCGGGGTTGCCGGATCATAACACATAGTAGGTGACTATAGACTTGCAAGATAGGATCAAAAACTCACATATATTCATGAAAACATAATAGGTTCAGATCTGAAATCATGGCACTCAGGCCCTAGTGACAAGCATTAAGCATAGCAAAGTCATAGCAACATCAATCTCAGAACATAGTGGATACTAGGGATCAAACCCTAACAAAACTAACTCGATTACATGATAGATCTCATCACACCCATCACCGTCCAGCAAGCCTACGATGGAATTACTCACGCACGGCGGTGAGCATCATGAAATTTGTGATGGAGGATGGTTGATGATGACGATGGCGACGGATTCCCCTCTTCGGAGCCCCGAACGGACTCCAGATCAGCCATCCCGGGAGGTTTTAGGGCTTGGCGGCGGCTCCGTATCGTAAAACGCGATGAATCCTTCTCCCTGATTTTTTTCTCCCCGAAAGTGAATATATGGAGTTGGAGTTGAGGTCGGTGGAGCGTCGGGGGGCCACGAGGTAGGGGGGCGCCGTAGGGGGGCAGGCGCGCTCTCCACCCTCGTGGACAGGGTGTGGGTCCCCTGACGTGGCTTTTTCTACCAGTAATTTTCTTATTTTCCAAATAGATGTTCCGTGGAGTTTCAGGTCATTCCGAGAACTTATGTTTCTGCACATAAATAACACCATGGAAAGTCTGCTGAAAACAGCGTCAGTCCGGGTTAGTTCCATTCAAATCATGCAAGTTAGAGTCCAAAACAAGGGCAAAAGTGTTTGGAAAAGTAGATACGACGGAGACATATCAACTCCCCCAAGCTTAAACCTTTGCTTGTCCTCAAGCAATTCAGTTGATAAACTGAAAGTGATAAAGAAAAACTTTTACAAACTCTGTTTTCTCTTGTTGTTGTAAATATGTAAAGCCAGCAATCAAGTTTTCAGCAAAGATTATGACTAACCACATTCACAATAACTCTTAGGTCTCATGTTTACTCATATCAATGGCATAATCAACTAGCGAGTAGTAATAATAAATCTCGGATGACCACACTTTCTCAAAACAATCATGATATGATATAACAGGACGGTATCTCGCTAGCCCTTTCTGAGACCGCAAAACATAAATGCAGAGCACCTTTAAAGATCAAGGACTGACTAGACATTGTAATTCATGGTAAAAGGGATCCAGTCATAGTCATACCCAATATAAATTACTAGTAATGGATGCAAATGACAGCAGCGCTCTCCAGCTAGTGCTTTTTAATAAGAGGGTGATGACTCAACATAAAAGTAAATAGATAGGCCCTTCGCAGAGGGAAGTAGGGATTTGTAGAGGTGCCAGAGCTCGGTTTTGAAATAGAGATAAATAATATTTTGAGCGGCATACTTTCATTGTCAACATAACAACCAAGAGATGGCGATATCTTCCATGCTACACACATTATAGGCGGTTCCTAAACAGAATGGTGAAGTTTATACTCCCCCTCCACCAACAAGCATCAATCCATGGCTTGCTCGAGACAACGAGTGCCTCCAACTAGCAACAGTCCCAGGGGGAGTTTTGTTTGCAATTATTTTGATTTAGTTTGCATAAAGCATGGGACCGGGCATCCCGGTGACCAGCCATTTTCTCGTGAGTGAAGAGCGGAGTCCACTCCTCTTGAGAATAACCCGTCTAGCATGGAAGATACGGACAGCCCTAGTTGATACATGAGCTATTCGAGCATACAGAACAGAATTTCATTTGAAGGTTTAGAGTTTGGCACATACAAATTTACTTGGAACGACAGGTAGATACCGCATATAGGAAGGTATGGTGGACTCATATGGAATAACTTTGGGGTTTAAGGGATTGGATGCACAAGCAGTATTCCCGCTTAGTACAAGTGAAGGCTAGCAAAAGACTGGGAAGCGACCAACTAGAGAGCGACAACAGTCATGAACATGCATTAAAATTAATAGACATTGAGTACGAGCATGAGTAGGATATAATCCACCATGAACATAAATATCGTGAAGGCTATGTTGATTTGTTTCAACTACATGTGTGAACATGTGCCAAGTCGAGTCACTTAAATCATTCGAAGGAGGATACCACCCCACTATACCACATCACAACCATTTTAATAGCATGTTGGCACGCAAGGTAAACCATTATAACTCATAGCTAATCAAGCATGGCACGAGCAACTATAATCTCTAATTGTCATTGCAAACATGTTTATTCATAATAGGCTGAATCAGGAACGATGAACTAATCATATTTACAAAAAAAAGAGAGGTCGAGTTCATACCAGCTTTTCTCATCTCAGTCAGTCCATCATATATCGTCATAATTGCCTTTTACTTGCACGACCGAACGATGTGAAAATAATAAGAGTGAACGTGCATTGGACTAAGCTGAAATCTGCGAGCATTCAATAAACAGGAGAAGACAAGGCAATATGGCTCTTGGTTAAATCAACAATAATGCATATAAGAGCCACTTCAACAATTTAATCATGGTCTTCTCCTATCGGCCCCCAAAGAAAAGAAAAGAAATAAAACTATTTACACGGGAAAGCTCCCAACAAGCAAAAGAAGAACAGGAAATCTTTTTGGGTTTTCTTTTTAATTATTACTACTACAGCAAGAAAGTAAACTAACTAAAAGCTACACTAATTTTTTTTGGTTTTCTTAAGGTTTTTTTTTAAACACACAAGAAGAAAGCAAGAAAAATAAAATAAACTAGCATGGATATTACAGTGAAAGAGTATGAGCACCGACATTTAGCAATGAGTGTGTGAACATAAATGTAATGTCGGTGAGAGATACGTACTCCCCCAAGCTTAGGCTTTTGGCCTAAGTTGTTTATTGCCAGGGATGGCCTGGCGGGTATCCATAGTTGTAGCCGGGTCATACTGAGATGAAGAAGACTCTGACTGCCACTGGTTGGCAATCATATCCGGATCCCACTGGTAGTTAGACTGTCGTGGAGGTTCAAATTGTGGTTCCGGCTCCGTGGCTGGTGTAGGGTTCCGGTAGGCGTGAATGGCCGCCAACGGAATGAGATACGGACCTTCAGATAAATTAAACAAGGAGGGAGCAGGCAAGGTAATAGTCTCAGGGTGATGTTTATCAAAGAACAATTTGTATTTAAGCGCTCCTTCCCTATTCTTAACAATAAACTCATGCGCTACCATACTCTTATAATCTAAATAAGCATTGGGCAACAATTTTCCTTCTTTTTCATAGTGCCTAATAGGTATGTTATAATGTGCAGCAAGGCGTGAAGCATAAATACCTCCAAAGATAGGGCCCTTTGTACGGTTCAGACTTAACCGTTTGGCAATAATACCGCCCATACTAACAGTGTTATCGCAGAATAAACCATGGAACAAAATGATAATATCAGGAACACTAAGGTTTCCACAGTTTCTACGACCAATTAAGCAACGACTAGCAAATATGGCAAAGTAGCGTAAAACAGGAAAATGTATGCTAGTGATTCTTGCATCGGAAACCTTCCTAGTTTCCCCCACAGTGATAGTGTCAATAAACCCATCCACATCTTTACGATGTGGTTCCTCTAAACTACCCTCAAAAGGTATTTTGCAAACCTTGCAAAATTCATCTAGTGGCATCTTCTTAACAACATCATATAAATGAAACTCTACTGAAGGAGGTGATTCCTTAGGAAAATAGTAGAAGTTTTGCACAAAAGTATTGGTGAGTAAGAGATACTGATTGCGTTGGTCGCGGAGGAAGTCGGTGAGGCCTGCATTCTCAGCCAATTCATAAAAATCATCATAAATCCCGACTTCTCTCAAGAAATCATTGGAAGGCCATTCACACGGCCGGACCTCCGCGGTGTGAGGCAAATTATATTTGGGCCTCTGTGCTTCTTCACTTTGCTTTTCCTTCAAGCTTCGGCTCGATGAGCCCCTCAAAAATCTCTTCATTATTTTCTGAAAGAAACTGAAATTTTTAGTAACTTCAAATAAAAGTGAACCAAACTCAACAAAATTGATAGCAACTACTCCTACAAGTGCCTAGAGCCTATATCAAGCATTAGAACTACTTGGAACCATATAAATTTGACATGCAAGCTCAAGAACATGGTCACCTAGGCAGCACAAATTTGCAATGAATAAAGCACTAGAACAAAAAGTAATTGGACCAATGGAGGAGTCATATACCAAGGAACAATCTCCCCAAGCAGTTTTGTGAGAGGTGCTTTGAGCAAGGAGATCGAAAATCGCAGCAAAATGAGCTAGAGCTCGTGCTTGAACTGGATGGTGATTTTTTTGGGAGGAAGAAGAAGTGTGTGGGTGCAGGAATAAGTGGAGGGGAGCCACCGTGGGCCCACGAGGCAGGGGGCGTGCCCAGGGGGTAGGGCACGCCCTACACCCTCGTGGCCAGGTGCTTGCCCCTCCTACTGTGTTCTCAGTGCCAGATATTCTCAAATATTCTAGAAAAAAATCATATTTCATTTTCAGGGCATTTGGAGAACTTTTATTTTCGGGGTATTTTTACATTGCACGGATAGATCAGAAAATAGACAGGAAAATACTTATTTTTACTTTATTTCAACTAAATAACAGAAAGTAGAAAGAGGGTACAGAAGGTTGTGCCTTCTAGTTTCATCCATCTCATGCTCATCAAAAGGAATCCACTAACAAGGTTGATCAAGTCTTGTTAACAAACTCATACCGAATAACATGGAACCGGAGAAATTTCGAATAACACTATGTTACCTCAACGGGGATATGCACATCCCAATAATAAGAATATCATATTTCTTCTTGACATTAGGAAGAGGAAATTCAAAACCTCCAAAAATAATCGATGGAATTTTTCCAATAGAATTGATACTGTAGACTTGAGGTTGTTTCCTCGGAAAGTGTACCGTATGCTCATTACCATTAACATGAAAAGTGACATTGCCTTTGTTGCAATCAATAACAGCCCCTGCAGTATTCAAAAAAGGTCTTCCAAGAATAATAGACATACTATCGTCCTCGGGAATATCAAGAATAACAAAGTCCGTTAAAATAGTAACGTTTGCAACCACAACAGGCACGTCCTCACAAATACCGACAGGTATAGCAGTTGATTTATCAGCCATTTGCAAAGATATTTCAGTAGGTGTCAACTTATTCAAATCAAGTCTAAGATATAAAGAGAGAGGCATAACACTAACACCGGCTCCAAGATCACATAAAGCAGTTTTAACATAGTTTCTTTTAATGGAGCATGGTATAGTAGGTACTCCTGGATCTCCAAGTTTCTTTGGTATTCCACCCTTAAAAGTATAATTAGCAAGCATGGTGGAAATTTCAGCTTCCGGTATCTTTCTTTTATTTGTAACAATATCTTTCATATACTTAGCATAAGGATTCACTTTGAGCATATCAGTCAAACGCATACGCAAAAAGATAGGTCTAATCATTTCAGCAAAGCGCTCAAAATCCTCATCATCCTTTTTCTTGGATGGTTTGGGAGGAAAAGGCATGGGTTTCTGAACCCAAGGTTCTCTTTCTTTACCATGTTTCCTAGCAACAAAGTCTCTCTTATCGTAACGTTGATTCTTTGATTGTGGGTTATCAAGATCAACAGCAGGTTCAGTCTCTACATCATTGTCATTGCTAGGTTGAGCATCATCATCAACATCATCATTAACATTATTACTAGGTTCATGTTCATTACCAGATTGTGTTTCAGCATCAGAAATAGAAATATCATTTGGATTCTCAGGTGGTTCAGCAATAGGTTCACTAGAAGCATGCAAAGTCCTACCATTTTTCTTTTTCTTCTTTTTAGAAGGACTAGGTGCATCAATATTATTTCTCTGAGAATCTTGCTCAATTCTCTTAGGATGGCCTTCAGGATACAGAGGTTCCTGAGTCATTTTACCAGTTCTAGTAGCCACTCTAACAGCAAAATCATTATTCTTACTATTTAATTCATTGAGCAAATCATTTTGAGCTTTAAGTACTTGTTCTACTTGAGTGGTAACCATTGAAGCATGTTTACTAATGAGTTTAAGTTCACCTTTAACTCTAGACATATAATCACCCAATTGTTCAATCATATCGGAATTGTATTTCAATTGTCTACCAAAATAAGCATTGAAGTTTTCTTGATTGACAATAAAATTATCAAACTCTTCTAAGCATTGTCTAGCAGACTTATAGTGAGGAATATCACCTTCATCAAATCTATAGAAAGAATTCACCTTTACTACCTGTGTCGGGTTATCAAGACCATGAGTTTCTTTAATAGGTAATGGATTAGGATCATATATTTCTTCAACAGGCAGTGTCGTGGAATTGTCACGGCAGATGTCCTCGAGTTAGGACTTAGTCGTGGAGCCATCGCAGCTAGGAAGCTTGAAGGGGTTAATGCGGGACAAGGAACACGAGGGTTTATACTGGTTCGGCCCCTTACGGTGAAGGTAAAAGCCTACGTCCAGTTTGAGGTGGTATTGATTAGGGTTATGATCACCAGGGAGCTAAACTGCTATGCCCGGCTCTTGACGAGATTGTTCTTGTCCCTAAACCGCTGCCGGGTCGTCCCTTTATATAGGGAGGCTGACGCCCAGCAGCTCTCAGAGTCCCGGCCGGCTCATAAGAGTGTCTGGCTCGGACTCTCAACTATACTTGCCTTACACTACAAGTTCTTCCATAATAATGATTGTAACTACAGGGCCTTAAGCCATATCCGGGTCTTAAGCCCATCTCTGGCCCATCGTCTTCAAGCTTGGCCCCGGGCTTCTGGCAACGACCATAGAATAACCCGGCCCCTCCTGGCGGGTGACTCTAAGGTCTATATCCTCAACATTAGGCCCCAGATTGATTTGAGCCGGCTCATGTCAATCTTCAACTCTTCCAACAGAAAAAATCTCCGGCTTACCATTCGTGTGAAGGCCATAACCCGGCGTGACGTCACCCTCTTGACTCCGGATAATCCGCCGTGACGTCATCGTCCATTAAGCCCGTTTTTTACTCCGCCAGATCCGCAACGGATCTTTGCTTTTACTGTCATCCCGAAAATCGAGGCGTTGTGGGGGGAGATAACCACGCCACGGTCTCCTTGATTCTCGCGCCCGCTTTATGAGCTCGCCTTATAAATAGGCCGGCCCGACGGGCTTCTCTGCCACCCTTCTTCCTCCTCGCGCCACTGCCTCTCTGCCTGAGCTCGCACTCTGCCGCCGTTGTCTCGCCTCCGGTCTTCATCAACCTTGGCCGCTGCATCACCCTGACTTGGACCAGACAAACGGCGGCGACCCCCGCATCTTTTCAGCTCCGGTAAGTCCTCACTACCCCGTAGAGCAGATCTGCAGTAGGGTTCATCCACGTTCTTCGTGTTCGTCGCCATTGCCTGCAAGTTTTGGTAGTGCTCATAGTTACTGCCCCTTGTTTGATCTTAGACCTGCCTAGAACCAGTGCGGTGGTTGTTTGGTACCCATTTTACCCGCAAGCAGCTCTCCTTTTACTGCATAGGAACTTTGTTCAAGCCCAAGAACTCCCTCACTTCTGTTTCTAGGTCTAGAAATTTTTCCTCTTGCCCGACCATTTTGATCCAAAAAAGTTACTGCAATATGTGAAACCTGTTTTACCATACTTAGTAAAAACTGCAACCATTGAATCTTGGCGGCTTACAATTCCGGTTTAAAGAAACCACGCGCCGTAGAATCCTCCGGCTTAAAGAAAACCATGCTTCGTAGAATCCTCCGGCTTAACTGTGATAAGGCCGTAGATAATCAACTTATTCTGAATGCCCCTGCGGCTTAAATAACCCACTGTACTTAGGTATATACCATTAGTCCCCTTCATAAGCCGCCACCTTATCTTTGAACTACAGATCTCCTCCGGCTTATAATTAACCCGGACGTTTTTTCCTTTTTGTCATAGACTGCCGACTTTCACCATGCCTCCCAAAGCTCCCATCACTTGCAACTGGATGAGATCCAATGTCACCAACGAGACCCTAGCTGATTTTGTTAAGTCAGGATATCTGCCCAAGAAAGACATCATGTCCTACCGTGCCCCTGACCCGTCAGAAGAGAGGCCACAGCCAAAAGATGGGGAGGTAGTGATTTTTGCTGATCACATGAGCCGGGGCTTCGCACCGCCCGGCTCAAAGTTTTTTAGGGACGTGCTCAACTTCTTCGACTTGCGGCCTCAAGACATAGGACCCAACTCAGTGTCCAACATCTGCAATTTCCAAGTCTTCTGTGAGGTTTACCTTGGAGAAGAACCTGGTCTGCTGCTCTTCAGAGAGCTTTTTTACTTAAACCACCAAAATGAGTGCGCCAATGGGCCAAGTCTGGAGTTAGGTGGTATCTCCATCCAGCGGCGTAGGGACTGCCTTTTCCCTTATGCAGAGCCGCCGAGCCACCCAAAGGATTGGAACATGACTTGGTTCTACTGCCAAGATACATCCCTGGCTGATGAAAGCCCGCTGCCCGGCTTTCGCCCAACACGCCTGGAGCCGACTCACCCATTGTCGGACAAACTGACTCAAGCGGAGCGCCAGCCTCTGCTCCCCACTATCAACAAGATCAAGGCTCTCCTGGGCAATGGTCTGAACGGAATCGACCTGGTCCGGGTCTGGATCTCATGGCGGGTGATCCCATTGAGCCGCCGCCCCGGCTTAATGTGTGAGTACACCGGACGAAAGGATGACCCTCAGAGACACAGCCGCAATGATCTTCCAGAAGATGTTGCAGAGGAGATGACCAAGGCTCTTTTAAACGAGAGCCTGGCAGACCGCGGAAGGACCGGGTTAGCCCCCTTCTGCAAGACCAACCCAGCCCCAACGGTAAGCCGCTGACTTTAACCTTTTATCTTCTTCTGAATATAACCTTCATCTGAACCGTTTTAAGAATTCATCATTGTATTTTTCAGGCTGATGATAAGTTCTGGCGGGTCAAATATGACCATGAGGCGGCCAAGAAGGCCAGGGAGGCGAAGAAAGCCGCCAAGAAAACCGCCCCTCGCAAGAAAGGGAGCAGGCCTACCGCCTCCGAGCTGATGCAATTAAGCGATAGCTCCGAGTCAGAGGTAACCCCTGAGCTTTTAAGTCCTTACTATATTCACTGTTTGTTTGCTGTCCGCCTTATCAATACTTGCTCATTGACAGGATGACACCGGCGCCAGTAACCCGGTGGTTGAAGAGGTAATGTCACTTTCCTCCGACTCGGAGCCCTTGCCACAGCTGAAAGTCCGAAGGGTAACCCGGAAAGTAAGCTTTTCACACCTTTAGCTTATCAAGACCCTCAATTTATTTTGAAGCGACAGGTTCATGAAAGCCGGCGTCACACCCGGACCAACAAGGACACCGACCTCTCCGCCGGGTTACCCGACGCAACAAGGAAGCGCCGAACTGAGGTTTTTTCCCACTTGTACCCTTTTCATCCATTGGCGGGTGTTATCCGTCAGCCACTCAATTCTTCTGACTCCAATTATCAGGAGACCTCCCCTTCCTCGGGCGACTCTATGCAGTCGAGTCTTCCGACTTTCAAGACCGCGCCCGGGTAATGACAACCATCTCATATTGTACTTGTCTGTACTTACTCTTTTTGTGCTTAACGTTTCTGTCCTTTCAGTGCCCAGGCAAAGCTCACCAAGAGAGCGAAGAAGACCAAATCAGCCGGGGTGCCGGATTTGCCTGATCAGGACTTGCCTTAGCCGGAGGTGACGGTCCAAGAGCCGCCAGCTGCCTCCACCCCCGAAGCCGCCACTCCAAAGGACCCAGCACCTGTAGAAGCTTCTGCTGACCCGGAGGCCTCCGGCTCAGCTCAACCAACAAACGACCCGGACGTGGTCATCACCCGGACGGAGTTCGTTGAGCCGGGGAGGCCCACCGTGCTGGCCAAGTGTTCCGCTAAGGGGGAATTGCTGCAGTCCCACCGGGTGAATGTGGACCTCTCCAACTACACCAACCTGAGCATTGGAGAGCTCGTCTCTGGCTACATCAGCCAAGTACACAAGAGCCGGGACGCAGAGGTCGCCATGGTGAACCAGATCCAGCAAAAATCTGAGGTATCATTCTGCTGTCTTCTTACTTACTGCATAATTACTTTTGCCATGCTAGCCCCCAAGTCAACGACTTATGATTGAATACGTTGTAGACTTAGGTTCCGGCTTACTCAATTGAGCCGGCAGTATGTAGATAGATACGTTCAATATGCATTAGCCCCCAAGTGCCAAGTGTCTTTGCTTGGAAAACACTTGGGACTTATATAATGACTGTTAATAACCCAGAAATGTACGCAGGCTGTTGGCAAGAAGCTAGAGGCGGACCTTGCAGATCTCAAGAACCGGCTGAAGACGCAGGAGATGGAGACCCGGAAGGCAAACGCCAAGTTTGTATCCAGCATCGCCGCTCAAGAGAAGCTGAAGACAGATTTTGATGCTGAGCGGAAAGCCTGGGCCGAAGAGAAGGCCGCACTGGTGACCCGGGCGGAACAGGCGGAGAGGGCTCTCTCTGAGAAGACCGCCGAGCTCTCCAGCCTAAAGCGCCAGGTTTCCCAAATGGTGGCCGCCATCTTCGGTAAGTCGCCTCACCGGCTTTTATCAAGTTTAAAATGTTTATATCTCATGATTCATCCTTTGCCGCCGGCTTATCTGATTCTGTTAAACAGGTCCCAGAAGTGCCAACCTCAACCAGAGTGTGGTCACCAAGCTAAAGGCCGTGTATACCATAGTGGAACAGCTCTACACCGGGTCACAGCGTGCCTTAGCTGTGGTGGCCCTATCCAACGAGGTGCCGACTCACCTGGCAGAAGTCCTGCGCCGGCTCGCCGTTCTGCCTCAGCGGATCCAAGAGCTGCGACGGGCCTCTGCGAGAGCCGGAGCGATCGCCGCGCTGAGCCGGGCCAAGGCATTCCTGCCGGAGTTAGACCCGGCGGACATCGCCCTTGGCTATCCAAGCCTGAAAGAAGACGGCTCAGCTTTCGATCAGAAGGACTTCGCAGCTTGCGTGAAGGCTGTACGCCCGGTGGCCACCCTTATCGGGAACGACACTGATCTGACCAAGTACCAGCCGGGTTATGATGCGGAGAATCAGAGGATTCCAACCCCTCGCTATGAAGCCCTCAATTTGATCCTGCCGGCTCGTCAGCACACCTTCGCCCCGGAGATTGACTCAGCCGGGTTAATTGACGAGGAAGCCCAATTCGAAGCTCTCAGCGGCACCGACTGGAAGTCATCAACCTTCCAGGTCTTGGGATCAGCCGGAGGAGAGGATAGGAACGAGCCGGAGACTTCAACTCAGCGGGCATCATAACTTGGCTGGCGGTTTATCAAATAATGTTCCACCCTTTTAGACTTGATGAGTTTTGTAATAGAGTAGGTGCAACAGTTCATCTCTGCCGTGCCATCGTGCACGTATTGAATGCGAAAGTCTTTTGAAGTTGTCTCTTTGATATTTCTCCGGGTCATAATCAATCCTTTGTTTTTCTCAACCTCAAAGAGATGCCTTTAATTATCCTGCATAGAAAGGCAAATCACAAGTCTCGGGGCGTTTTACCATTCGGAGAATCATAAATTGTAGATAACCCGGAATATGAATCGAAAAGGACTTGGCTTCAATAGTATCCTGAACACAGCCGTAAGAACATGCTGAACGGCCTGCAAGTATACTTCCGGCTTAGATAATCCGGATGAGAAAGTTGGTACCGCAACTCCGGTTTACCTGCCTTATAATACCCATTTCAGCAATACTGTAAACCAAGGTTAAGCCGGAAAAGTGAGATCCGGCTGTACACACCTTGACATAATCAAAGAAAACTTTGTGATAAGCAGAAGAACTTAGGGGCTTCCGGTTCGAATACGACCAGAGACCCGGCCCAAAGGGGTTAAGCTAAGATTCGGATACGATCATATAGCCCCCAGTGGGTGTGCCGATGCCAATCAAGAGGGTACCGACAGCTATGTTCTCTTTGGTTCGAATACGACCCATGTTTGAACAGGAAGCCCCCAAGTGATTTTAAGAATTGTTTAACGACGCTGATTCGAATACGATCCACGTCGGTTCTCAGAGGGGTTAAACTATGATTCAAATATGACCAAAGGTAACCTCCCAATGAGCTCGGCACTTTGCCAATCAAATGGGTATCGACAGCTATGTTCTCTTTGGTTCGAATACGACCCATGTTTGAACAGGAAGCCCCCAAGTGACTTTACTGCTTACAGCTAGATTCGAATACGATCATAAGCCGGATCCTCCTTTAAGTCATCATGTAATCTTGCAATAAGAACAACACGTGCATATTTGGAGGAGAAAAAAAGGACAGAGGTCCTGCTTTATTGCTTATCATAATATATACATGGCTGAGAGAAATATGTACACCACAAGAGCCGGTGGCTCAAGTGTAGTAAGGCCAAAGCTGAGCTATGTTCCACGGCCGACGGGTCTCTTCCTCCGACTTACGTGAATCTTTGTGCTCCCGAATGTCAATGAGGTAATATGACCCGTTGTGCAAGTTCTTGCTGACCACAAAGGGCCCGTCCCAAGGTGGGGATAACTTGTGTGCATCTGTCTGATCCTGGATGAGCCGGAGCACAAGGTCGCCTTCCTGGAAGACCCGGGATTTGACCCGGCGACTATGATAACGACGCAGGTCTTGTTGGTAAATCGCTGAGCGGGCTGCTGCCACATCACGCTGTTCGTCCAACAAGTCAAGAGCATCTTGGCACGCCTGTTCATTATCCGTCTCAACATAATCCGCCACGCGAGGTGAGTCATGACGGATGTCACTGGGGAGGACTGCTTCTGCTCCATAAACCATGAAGAAAGGCGTGAAGCCTGTAGACCTATTAGGAGTAGTGTTGATGCTCCATAAGACGGAGGGCAACTCCTCCACCCAACAACCCGGCGTCCGTTGCAAAGGGACCAAAAGCCGGGGCTTGATGCCTTTCAGAATCTCCTGATTAGCTCTCTCAGCTTGACCATTGGATTGAGGATGAGCCACTGAGGAAACATCAAGTCGGATATGCTCGCGTTGACAAAACTCTTCCATGGCGCCTTTGGAGAGATTGGTGCCGTTGTCAGTTATAATGCTGTGCGGAAAGCCAAAGCGGAAAATCACCTTTTTCATAAATTGAACCGCCGTAGCTGCATCGCACTTGCTAACTGGCTCAGCTTCCACCCACTTTGTGAATTTATCAACTGCCACCAAGAGGTGGGTCTTCTTATCCTTGGACCTTTTAAAAGGCCCAACCATATGAAGCCCCCAGACCACAAAGGGCCAAGTGATTGGGATCATCCTCAGCTCCTGAGCCGGCACATGAGCCCGTCGTGAGAACCTCTGGCAACCATCACATTTACTGACCAAGTCCTCTGCATCAGCATGAGCCGTCAACCAATAAAAACCATGACAGAAAGCCTTGGCCACAAGGGACTTTGAGCCGGCATGATGGCCACAATCCCCTTCATGGATCTCACGCAAGATCTCTTGACCTTCCTCAGGGGAGACACAACGCTGAAATGCTCCTGTAACACTGCGATGATGCAACTCGCCATCGATAACGATCATTGACTTAGCCCGCCGGGTTATTTGCCTGGCCAAAGTTTCATCCTCAGGCAACTCGCCCTGGGTCATATAGGCCAGATATGGCATTGTCCAGTCTGGTATGACATGAAGAGCCGCCACCAGTCGTGCCTCCGGGTCAGGGACAACCAAGTCTTCCTCTGTAGGCAACTTAACCGAAGGGTTATACAGGACGTCCAGGAAAGTGTTAGGCGGCACCGGCTTTCGCTGAGAGCCTAGCCGGCTTAGAGCATCAGCCGCCTCGTTCTTCCTGCGATCAATGTGCTCTACTTGGTAGCCCTGAAAGTGCCCAGCAATGGCATCAACCTCACGGCGATAAGCCGCCATGAGAGGTTCCTTAGAGTCCCACTTGCCTGATACTTGTTGAGCCACCAAGTCTGAGTCACCGAAGCACCTTACCCGGCTCAAGCTCATCTCCTTAGCCATCCGAAGACCGTGGAGCAAGGCCTCGTACTCAGCCGCATTGTTAGTGCAAGGAAACATCAACTGTAGCACATAATGGAACTTGTCACCTTTAGGGGAAGCCAATACAACGCCAGCCCCCGAGCCCTCCAACTGCCTGGACCCATCGAAGTGAATAGTCCAATACGTGTTATCCGGCTTTTGCTCGGGCACTTGTGACTCTGTCCAATCATTAATGAAATCCACCAAGGCCTGAGATTTAACAGCAGTGCGTGGCACATATTTGAGACAATGAGGTCCAAGTTCTATAGCCCACTTAGCAATTCTCCCTGTAGCCTCTCTGTTTTGAATGATATCACCAAGAGGGGCAGAACTGACCACAGTGATGGGATGACCCTGAAAATAATGCTTAAGTTTCCGGCTCGCCATGAACACACCATACACAAGCTTCTGCCAATGCGGGTACCGCTGCTTGGACTCAATGAGCACTTCGCTGACATAATAAACCGGCCGCTGAACCGGATGCTCCTTGCCCTCCTCCTTGCGCTCCACCACAATAGCCACACTGACAGCTCGTGCGTTTGCCGCCACATACAGCAGTAAGGGCTCCTTATCAACCGGAGCAGCAAGGACTGGGGGCTCTGCCAGCTGCTTCTTCAAATCCTCAAAGGCGGTATTAGCTGCATCATTCCAGACAAAGTTATCAGTTTTCTTCATCAACTGATATAAGGGCATGGCCTTTTCACCCAAACGGCTTATAAACCGGCTTAAAGCAGCGATGCGACCCGCCAAGCGCTGAACGTCATTTATACACGCCGGCTTAGCCAGGGAGGTGATGGCCTTGATCTTCTCCGGGTTAGCCTCAATGCCTCTGTCAGAAACCAAGAAACCCAAGAGTTTGCCTGCAGGAACACCAAAGACACACTTGGCCGGGTTAAGCATCATTTTGTAAACCCGGAGATTATCAAAGGTTTCCCTTAAATCATCTATCAGGGTTTCCTCTTTTATGGACTTAACCACAATATCGTCCACATAAGCATGAACATTGCGCCCAATTTGTTTATGAAGACAGTTCTGTACACAACGCTGGTAAGTCGCCTGTGCACACTTGAGTCCAAAGGGCATAGACACATAGCAGAAGGCTCCAAAGGGAGTGATGAACGCCGTCTTCTCCTGGTCTTTAACTGCCATCTTAATCTGATGATATCCGGAATAAGCATCCAAGAAACTTAAGCGTGCACAACCTGCCGTAGCATCAATGATTTGATCAATACGGGGGAGCGCAAAGGGATCAGCCGGACACGCCTTATTCAAGTCCGTGTAATCCACACACATCCGCCAGGTGCCGTTCTTCTTGAGTACGAGCACCGGGTTAGCCAACCACTCTGGGTGAAAGACTTCGACAATAAACCCGGCCGCCAAGAGCCGGGCCACCTCTTCACCAATAGCTTTCCGCCTCTCTTCATTAAACCGCCGAAGGAACTGCCTGACCGGCTTAAATTTCGGATCCACATAGAGAGTATGCTCAGCAAGTTCTCTAGGTACACCTGGCATGTCAGAAGGTTTCCATGCGAAGATGCCCCTATTCTCACGGATGAACTCGATGAGCGCGCTTTCCTATTTTGGATCTAGATTGGCACTGATGCTAAACTACTGAGATGAATCTCCTGGAACAAAATCAACAAGCTTAGTTTCATCAGCCGACTTAAATTTCATCGCCGGCTCATTCTCCGTAGTCGGCTTTTTCAGAGAGGTCATATCTGTTGGGTCAACATTGTCTTTGTAAAACTTCAACTCCTCTGTAGCACAAATAGACTCTGCATAAGCCGCATCGCCTTCCTCACATTCCAGAGCCACTTTCCGGCTGCCGTGAACCGTAATGGTCCCATTGTGACCCGGCATCTTGAGCTGTAAGTACACATAACACGGCCGTGCCATGAACTTGGCGTAAGCCGGCCGCCCAAATATAGCATGATATGGACTTCTTATCTTGACCACCTCAAAGGTCATTTTCTCCACCCTGTAGTTGTTCTCATCACCAAAAGCCACTTCCAATTCGATCTTGCCGACTGGATAAGCCGACTTACCAGGTACCACACCATGGAAGATAGTGTTTGACTGGCTGAGGTTCTTATCAACCAACCCCATACGGCGAAAAGTCTCATAATAGAGGATGTTGATGCTGCTGCCTCCATCCATGAGCACCTTTGTGAACTTATATCCTCCCACTTGAGGAGCCACCACTAAGGCCAAGTGGCCCGGGTTATCCACCCGGGGAGGGTGATCCTCCCTACTCCACACTATAGGCTGCTCAGACCACCGCAAGTAGCGTGGGACTGCCGGCTCAACAGCATTCACTGCCCTCTTATGAAGCTTCTGATCTCGCTTACACAGGCTGGTGGTAAACACATGATACTGTCCACCACTAAGCTGTTTTGGATTGGTCTGATAACCCCCCTGCTGTTGTTGATGACCCTGGCCAGACTATTGATTAAAGCCCCCTTGGCCGTTCTGAAGACCAGAATTTGAGCCGCCTCCTGGGCCATGAAAGCCGCCGGCGCCTGAGCCGCCGCCCGGGCCATTGTAATTCTTGAAGGCCTTCATGATTGCACAATCCTTCCACAGATGAGTCGCTGGCTTCTCTCTAGAACCATGCCTTGGACAAGGCTCATTCAACAGCTGCTTCAGCGTCGGACCTGACCCGCCGCCCCGGGGAGGGGGTCTCCCCTTGCGTCGCTGGTTATTACCTTGTGAGCTGGCGTTGGCTACAAACTCTAGGCTGCCATCGGCCTTGCGCTTGCCTCCTCCTTGGTTCCCCGGGTTATGCTGGGGACCCTTGCCATTGCCATTCTTCTTTCCCTTCCCTGCCCTTTCATCATCTGAAGGGGGATCCTTGGTACCATCAGAATCGGCGTACTTGACAAGAGCCGCCATTAGTGTACCCATGTCACTGCAGTCGCGCTTAAGCCGCCCGAGTTTCATCTTCAGGGGCACGAAGCAACAATTCTGTTCCAACATTAAGACTGCAGAGCCGGCATCCATCTTATCTGATGAAGGTATGATCTCCTTGACCCGACGAACCCAATGAGTCGTGGATTCACCCTCCTGCTGCTTACAGTTAGTCAAATCCACAATTGACATAGACTGCCTACAGGTGTCCTTGAAGTTTTGGATGAACCGGGCTTTCAGCTCAGCCCAAGACCCGATGGAGTTCGGTGGTAGCCCTTTCAACCAAGTGCGGGCAGTCCCATCCAACATCATGGTGAAGTACTTAGCCATGGCCGCCTCACTGACCTCCAGTAGCTCCATGGCCATCTCATAACTCTCGATCCAGGCTGCAGGCTATAAGTCTGCTGTGTAATTAGGCACCTTCCTAGGGCCTTTGAAGTCCTTGGACAGACGCTCATTGCGGATAGCTGGTACTAAACAAGGGACACCCCCCGTCCTGGTGGGGATACCCACGTCGACGGAAGTCGTCGGATAAGCCGGGGGGGTCTGGTAAGCCGTCAATTGTGGCACCTGCTCCGCCTCTTGCCGCGCTCTGTCTTGGTCTGCGGCGTGGAAGGCTCCGTTATAAGCCGGGCCATGGCCAGGGGGCGGGTCATGGCGTCGGACGTTACTTGAGCCGGTAGCTGAGACTATGTGCCGGCTGTAACTCGGGCTTCGGCCCGGACGGGGGGTCGAGTGGATCCTATCCCGGCTGTAGGAGTACGCCTCCTGCTGCGCCAGTGCCGTCTGAAGGAGTTCCCTGACCCGGCGGGTTTCAATAGTCGTCGGAGAATCGCCATCAACTGGGAGAGCCGCCAGCCGTGCCGCCGCAGCGACCATGTTTTCCAGCGGGTTATTATAATGACCCGGGGGTATTGGCACGTACTGAGGCGGGGCAGGGGGCACCTGGGGAGGCCCTATCACTTGTGGCTGAATAGGGGTCCCGGACCCGGGCACTATGACCCCTGGCGGGTTACTAGACCCTGCACCTGGCGTGTTGAAAAGGTTGCGTGGATCGTAAGCCGGAGGGAGTCTAGATTGGGCCTTTTGATGCCTCCTTCTCAGGACCTCATTGGCCGCGTTTTGATCCATCGTGAGCCGGAAGGACTGCGCCTGAATCAACTGGGTTTGGGCATCGATAGCCGCCCGCTCCGCAGTCATCCTGATCCCTTCCGCTGCCAGATCCTCCTTAGCCTTCACTAGATCCAATTTTAACTGTGCCACCTCCGCATCATGCCGAGCTTGATCCGCCGGGTCAACAGTGACGGTTAACAGGGCCGTCATCTTGTCCGTGAGATCCATTAGCACCTGAGCCGGGGAAGGCACCGGGTTTCCTACTCCAGCAGCGGGGTTCTGAACAGGCTGCGCACCAGCCATAAAAACTCCAACCTGACTTGGCGGCTCAAATAGGTCCGGAATACTGTCACCATCGGAACAACCCATGAGCCTGCCATCTTGAAGTTGGTACAACGAGTTCGACTCATCGGTGGCCGACTCGCCGTCAGAGCCGGCGGCCGTCTCATCTCCAGATCCAGATTGATCAGAGAGTCCTCCATGGATACACCCCACAAAAGCATGCCTTAAGGCAGGCCGGGCCCGGGCGGGTCGCGCACGCTGAGCTGTCTCGATGAGATCGGCGCAGAGACCCGGCTCAGGGCCTGGCTCACCAATCTTGCCAATGAAAACATGAATTCCGCCGAAGGGGACCCGGTACCCGTACTCAATTGAGCTGGCGTCGGGGCCCCAGTTTGCGTCGTTGATGTAGAGCTTGCCGCGACAACTCTTGGTCATCCGGCCCACAGCGTATCCCTTGAGCCCTTCGAAGCTGCCCTTCAAGAACTCAAATCCACCGTGCGCTGGCCCCACGGTGGGCGCCAACTGTCGTGGAATTGTCACGGCAGATGTCCTCGAGTTAGGACTTAGTCGTGGAGCCATCGCAGCTAGGAAGCTTGAAGGGGTTAATGCGGGACAAGGAACACGAGGGTTTATACTGGTTCGGCCCCTTACGGTGAAGGTAAAAGCCTACGTCCAGTTTGAGGTGGTATTGATTAGGGTTACGATCACCAGGGAGCTAAACTGCTATGCCCGGCTCTCGACGAGATTGTTCTTGTCCCTAAACCGCTGCCGGGTCGTCCCTTTATATAGGGAGGCTGACGCCCAGCAGCTCTCAGAGTCCCGGCCGGCTCATAAGAGTGTCCGGCTCGGACTCTCAACTATACTTGCCTTACACTACAAGTTCTTCCATAATAATGATTGTAACTATGGGCCTTAAGCCATATCCGGGTCTTAAGCCCATCTCTGGCCCATCGTCTTCAAGCTTGGCTCCGGGCTTCTGGCAACGACCATAGAGTAACCCGGCCCCTCCTGGCGGGTGACTCTAAGGTCTATATCCTTAACATTAGGCCCCAGATTGATTTGAGCCGGCTCATGTCAATCTTCCTGAAAACAGAACCAGCACAACTATCCAGGTAATCTCTGGAAGCATCGGTTAGTCCATTATAAAAGATATCAAGTATTTCATTTTTCTTAAGAGGATGATCAGGAAAAGCATTAAGTAATCGGAGAAGCCTCCCCCAAGCTTGTGGGAGACTCTCTTCTTCAATTTGCACAAAATTATATATTTCCCTTAAAGCAGCTTGTTTCTTATGAGCAGGGAAATATTTAGCAGAGAAGTAACAAATCATATCCTGGGGACTACGCACACAACCAGGATCAAGAGAGTTAAACCATATCTTAGCATCACCCTTTAATGAGAACGGAAATATTTTAAGAATATAAAGGTAACGAGTTCTCTCATCATTAGTGAACAGGGTGGCTATATCATTTAATTTAGTAAGAGTGCCACAATAGTTTCAGATTCATAGCCATGAAAAGGATCAAATTCAACCAAAGTAATTATATCAGGATCAACAGAGAATTCATAATCCTTATTAGTAACACAGATGGGTGAAGTAGCAAAAGCAGGATCAGGTTTCATTCTAGCATTAAGGGATTGCTGCTTCCATTTAGCTAATAATTTCTTAACATCATATCTATCATTGCAAGCAAAAATTTCTTTAGCAATCGCTTCATCCATAACATAGCCCTCAGGCACAACAGGCAATTCATATTTATTAGGGGGAGAGTCTTCATCATCACTTTCATCAATATTATCAGTTTCAATAAATTCTTTCTCTCTAACCCTAGCAAGTTGTTCAACAAGAAATTCACCAAGTGGCACAGTAGTATCAAGCATAGAAGTAGTTTCATCATAAGTATCATGCATAGCAGAAGTGACATCATCAATAACATGCAACATATTCGAACGAATAGCAGAAGTAGGTTTAGGTGTCGCAAGCTTACTCAAAACAGAAGTTGAATCAAGTGCAGAGCTAGATGGCATTTCCTTACCTCCCCTCGTAGTTGAGGGATAATTGTTGTCTTAGCGTCTTTCAAGTTCTTCATAGTGACCAGCAGATATAAATCCCAAGTGACTCAAAGAATAGAGCTATGCTCCCCGGCAACGGCGCCAGAAAATAGTCTTGATAACCCACAGTTATAGGGGATCGCAACAGTTTTCGAGGGTAGAGTATTCAACCCAAATTTATTGATTCGACACAAGGGGAGCCAAAGAATATTCTCAAGTATTAGCAGTTGAGTTGTCAATTCAACCACACCTGGATAACTTAGTATCTGCAGCAAAGTATTTAGTAGCAAAGTAATATGATAGTAGTGGTAACAGTAACAAAAGGTAACGGTAGCAAAAGTAATATTTTTGGTATTTTGTAGTGATTGTAACAGTAGCAACGGCAAAGTAAATAAGCGAAGAACAATATGTTAAAAGCTCGTAGGCATTGGATCGGTGGTGGAGAATTATGCCGGATGCGGTTCATCATGTAACAACCATAACATAGGGTGACACAGAACTAGCTCCAATTCATCAATGTAATGTAGGCATGTATTCTGAATATAGTCATACGTGCTTATGGAAAAGAATTTGCATGGCATCTTTTGTCCTACCCTCCCGTGGCAGCGGGGTCCTAATGGAAACTAAGGGATACTAAGGCCTCCTTTTAATAGATTACCGGAACAAAGCATTAACACATAGTGAATACATGAACTCCTCAAACTATGGTCATCACCGGGAGTGGTCCCGATTATTGTCACTTCGGGGTTGCCGGATCATAACACATAGTAGGTGACTATAGACTTGCAAGATAGGATCAAGAACTCACATATATTCATGAAAACATAATAGGTTCATATCTGAAATCATGGCACTCGGGCCCTAGTGACAAGCATCAAGCATAGCAAAGTCATAGCAACATCAATCTCAGAATATAGTGGATACTAGGGATCAAACCCTAACAAAACTAACTCGATTACATGATAGATCTCATCCAACCCATCACCGTCCAGCAAGCCTACGATGGAATTACTCACGCACGTCGGTGAGCATCATGAAATTGGTGATGGAGGATGGTTGATGATGACGATGGCGACGGATTCCCCTCTCCGGAGCCCCGAACGGACTCCAGATCAGCCCTCTCGAGAGGTTTTAGGGCTTGGCGGCGGCTGTAAAACGCGATGAATCCTTCTCCCTGATTTGTTTTCTCCCCGAAAGTGAATATATGGAGTTGGAGTTGAGGTCGGTGGAGCGTCAGGGGGCCCACGAGGTAGGGGGCGCGCCCTAGGGGGGCAGGTGCACCCTCCACCCTCGTGGACAGGGTGTGGGCCCCCTGACGTGGCTTTTTCTACCAGTATTTTTCTTATTTTCCAAATAGATGTTCCGTGGAGTTTCAGGTCATTCCGAGAACTTCTGTTTCTACACATAAATAACACCATGGAAAGTCTGCTGAAAGCAACGATAGTCCAGGTTAGTTCCATTCAAATCATGCAAGTTAGAGTCCAAAACAAGGGCAAAAGTGTTTGGAAAAGTAGATACGACGGAGACGTATCAGTGGCTAAAGAGAATAAAAATGGGACGTAATCCACATATGCTGCCTGGATATTTGTTGCTCTGGGCAACCATACCTCCCTCACCACTCTATGCGTCCGTGGAGGTACATCGTACTGGTGCGCCCACTGTCCGAATGGGCCTCCCATGCTCTTATTGCCACTTTTTTGCTGTTAATATAATGCCAGCGGTAAAGTCAAGCAATGCTACTGCTAAAGTGATGCCACATTTAACTAATGCCGCACTCAATCTAATGCCACCGTAAATTTAAGCAATGCCATTTGATGTCACTAGATTATTTTAGGGTTAGCCGTTGATTGTTGATGTATTAAAGATTTTTCAGCTAAGGCATTCTAATGCTGTTGTACAACTAGTATACCAATGATGAAACTTATTACTACTTTCATATTTTTGCACTGTTAATGCTTATAGATTACATACCTCACTTTCATGAGATAAGTCAATTTTTTTGTACAGTGTCACCGAAATGCCAAGGCGCTGATGTCATTTTATTTTGGTTAAACTACACAAAAAATTATGAAGACAAGATGAAAGGTCAAGAGTCAGCACCTCCTCCTCTGGCTGTTCTCTTGATTCGTTCGCTCAATTTTTTATGTTTGATCGATTATCAAGATTGGGATAGCAATTTTGAGGTCCCCTCGAGTTCGAAATGATATTTACCTTGAAGGTACATGGTTTGCAATTTTTTATACTGTCATTAGTTAATAATGCTAGTTACCTTCAGACTTTTGTATTTGGTTTAATGCTGTTGTACAACTAGTATACCAATGTTGAAACTTGTTACCTTTATATTTTGTATTGTTAATGCTTATAGAAATATTTGAGTGCTAGCTTATGGAAATCTGTTCAGTAAAACCATTGCACTATACCCCGTAATAAAAAACTAGTATACTGTTGCACTAGCCACTGTATTAGTGTATATTTGTACTATTCGAATGGTGTTGCATTAGCGTATGGACATATATAAAGTGTGGCAAGCTTTCCCAGATATGTGCTCAAGAAAACTACTACCTGTTTTCCTAAATACTAGACGTTTGGGTACTTTAAATTGAATTGCGAAAACGTCTTATATTAAGGAACACAGGGTGTAGAGTTCACTCAAATTATCCCGGTAAAGCTAGTCACACCTTTGTTAAAATTAATGTTCATTATGTTATCGGAGGAGGTCTATATGTTTGTGTCTAATGCCTGTCGATTACATACCTGACATCATGATGTAATGTTAAGTCATTTCTTTTTGTACAGTGTCACCAAATTGTCAAGGAAGTGATGGCATTTTATTTTAGTTGAATTGCACAAAATATGCTTAAAAGAAGAGGAAAGGTGAGGAATGGTTCAGTTTTTAAGAAAATACTATGTATGCCTTCCTGACACCAGCCGTTGTTGCCTTATTTATTCCTTCAAACAGGTGGTTAGAAACTATCTTGCTACCTTTTCCCATTAAGAAATTGGAATGCTTACATTTGTGAGTCTATGCTTCAACTAGTGCCACTTTTATAGTAATCACACTTTCAATATCTATGCAAACAGGGATGCTCGATTTTAGTGGAACTGCACAAAAAGTCCAAATGGTTCAACATTAGGAGCATGTTTTCTTCCAAACCTTTATATCCAATTGGTGGCACTATGAGTTGTTCATTACGAAGGTACATGGTTTGCTACTATCTTGCTACTCCTTTTGTACTGTCATTAGATAGTAATATTAGTGGTTTGCATGTGAATTTATTGGCAGGTTGGACCTACATTGGAGGTGCAGGACATGATTGAATGATTGGATGCTCAATTTCGGTTGTATCGATTTCACCTCTTCCATCACTGCAAACATGGATATCCTTGGTGTGATGAAGAATAGGCGCTATATTTCTGCTCTGTACCAGCAAATCAATTTAGTACGCAATTGTCCAGGGCAAAACATGACAGTATCAAATTGTCCAGTGCAAAACATGACAGATGCTAAGCGGAAGAGACGTGTTTAAACCAAAAATACAAGGTGGGGTATATGTTTACTAGCTGCTTGATATTTGTGCAGACGGATGTCTGCTCATTGCTATTTGGCAAACAAACAAAGTGACTGCAATTTTGGTGGAACTGCACAAGAGAATAGTATAGTCACTGCATGCAGTGCCATTTGAAAATAGACACAGAAAGATTTGATAGTCACTTGATGGACTGCACAAAATTAGTACTGTACTATTTATTGCCCAACACTAGGTGCTTCATTGCTTTGGTCTGATTATACAATGGGCATCATTTTGCCTAAGTTAAAGTTTGTATTCCGAAAATAGTCTCGCCGCGTGATTGAGAGAAGACCAAATCATATGGCAGTGGATGTTCCTCCATCATGTGTGGTTCATTCTCAGGGTTCCAGCTCTTGGTGAAACCACTTACGTTTGCAAGAGGAATTGTAGACTTCACAAACAAATTTGTCTTTCACTCTGTACTGAATGTTGGCCCAGAGAAGCATCCATCTTGGTAGGAAGAACAGACATTTTTTTAGATCTTTGCTTTTGGAGCTACATATTTGTATATGATCTGTGAATCATTGAGATGCATTAACATGTTGATCTTATGTATGGGAATCATACTAGTTGGTTGTGAATTTGGGCTACTAATGTGAACATATTACAATGCCAGGCCTATGAGTCTCGTGTGAACATTTCGAATGGATCGGCTCTTACTACTGTGTACAACATGCTCCTTATTTCTGTGTTCTCAGTGTTTACAAGTTACTAACAGTTCCTTATTTCTGTTCGCTCAGTGTTTACAAGTTACTGATCGATCACTAGATACCCTACTAACGCGCTCCTGGCAGTTTTAGTTGCGACGCAACATCTGAAGTGGCAGTTTTTTGAAAAAAAATGCCTACCTCTGAAGAAACTCGCATGCTGCTCTGAAGAAAATGCCATGCGAATCTGAAGAAACTGCAAGCAAAAATGTTCGCAAATGCCTTATCTCCCAGCGAACGTTCATGCGCTATTGCAATCCTACACATACACTATCCGACCGACTCGATGCTACTCGAATAACCAGCAGATCACGCACGTACCTCATCTGGATGAATCGAGCGCACTCGTTTGACCGTCATGCCGATGTGCGACCCAGCACGGATGGGACGCACCATTGACGGGACGGGACATGATGTCATAGTCATAATTTCAGTTTTTCTAGTTTTCCACGGCAAGCTGGCGCGCTAAGCCATGCCTGCTTATGCATTGAATTCCAATGACCGCAATGATCGTCGCGTTTCGTGAGACACGCTGGTTCACCTACCTTCCGCCTTTAATTACTGGTTCCCGGTGTTCTCTGGTGGCACCATCACCCAACTCACCCTATCATCATAAACCCCCATCGGCCCGACGTCGCTCACCACTTATCGTCGCTCTCGCCACGTCCATCATGCCCCACCCGTTTGCAATAAGCGACGCCGGAGGCGGTCACCGCCGGAACTACTGTTCGCTTTTTCACTGGAAGGCAGACGGAGGGAGGAGGCATTCTATCGGTCTTTAGATGGCAATGCAGAGTATGAGGACTTGTTGGAGCGTGACCGCCTAGCGAAGGAGCAGCGTATCGCCGATTTGTGCCGCCAGTTGGGCATGGAGCAGCAGCGTACCGAGGCTCAGAGTCGCGAGCAGAGCGCCCTCAACTGGGATGACTACATGGAGGCCAGAGCCCAGCAAATAGCCCTGGAGGCTATCCGGCACGCATGCGTTCGTGATGCCGAATTTTACTACCAGCTCGTCAAGTGGGTTTCCCGCTTAGAAGCCGAAGCTTCGGTGGACCACGCCGGCATGGAAAGGACCAACGCGCGCGAGCAACGCGCCCTATCTTACCTCTGTCAAGTCCGAGGTGAGGCGGAGGATGTCGGTGTTGCCGTTTAGTGTGTACCGCAGATGGCGGCCGGCATCGTCTAGTTAGCTAAGAGTAAGTTAGTACTTGTACACTACTAGAGTATTAGTGGGAGTAGATAGTTAACTTGGCTATTATGGTTGTCAAGGTGGAATTTCAGTACTCTATATCTGGATCAGACCTGTTACTTTGCTCTGAATGTTGAACTTTTCGTTTGAACGTATGGAATAGGCTATTACGGGTTTAGAGGCTAACTTATTTACCTACTAGGTTGATGCGTACACAATCAGGAGATGATTGTACGTGGAGAGGATGACAGCAGGGAGCCACCAAGGTCATGGCAGTACGCAAGCAAGTGCCTCCTTATTTCAAGCCAAAAAAATGGTCCCTCCTAATGGATTTCTGACATCTGGATCCCATGCCATTGTCAACGTAGTCAATAAAATGAGAGAATTGCACAACGAGCGGCTAACACCAGGGACCCAGCAGCTCGCCCAGTTATTTTTGTTTTTGAGACTGAAGTAGGGTGTCAACTTGGTTGTGCAGGCACTCTGGCCTGTCTAGCCAGCCTTTTCTTTTATGTTTACCACAAGACCAGCCCAGCAGTTTTTTTTTTTCTGAAAATGGCTAGCCCAGTTTTTTTGTGCTTTTGCAGAATACCCAACCGAAGCCTACTTGCTTTGTCAGCCCTGCTGGGCTGCAAATCTTTCAAGACGAGGGAGCTTCATTCGGCTTTCCCAGAAAAAGGGCTATCAGTAATGAGAAATGGGATGTACATTTTTACAACACATCAAATCGGCAATTAGTTTCAAATTTATTTTTTTTTCATTTCGAGATTTTAAATTCCATTGATTTTTATGCGTGGACAATTTTTCGATTTTATATTGATATAAATTTATTTTTAAAATTAGTTTGAATGTGACTCGAAATTTGAGGATTAAAAACAGTTCGGACCGCACCGAAATATGCAGAATTTCGTATAATTTTTTAACTGTGGCCACTATATGGGTTGTAATGCTAACAAAAAGAATATGGGCTCCAAAAAAACCTTAAGAATTAGCAAATGGGCTATAAATTATTAGAAATAATTGCAGATGGGTTGTATGCTGTTTTCCACAGATTTGAGACTGACTTGTGCGCCTACTATAGGTTGACACGTATGCTTTGCTAAAAAAAGGTTGACACACACACGCAACACCGTGTCAACTTAGTCAACACATGAGAGCAGTGACTGTTGGATGTCCATCCAACGGCCGCCGTGCTTCTTCAATATCTGCTCTTCCTGCTCTAGCCACTCAAACAAGCACCGGCGGGACTGCCTACTCCCTCCTCTCGTGGCCGGCTATGCTGCTGCGCAGGCCTCACTGCCCCACCCTACTACCATCGCTGGTCTGGCCATCCCTCTACTCACCCACACCTGCTGTTATTCTCCAGCGACGATAGATGAACCAGTAAACCCTCGTACTCCCCTTCGCGTGGGAAACAACTACCGAGTCTTCCCTGGCTCCGTGTCGTTCCCTTCCTAGGCCTCGCCGTCGTCCACCGCCCTGGTGCTCTCGGCGCGGCGTGGTCAACATGGTCAATGAATGACATCGATCAGAAGAGGACTGTACATGGAGAGGCTGACAGCTGGGTCCACGGCCGCATGTAAGGAAATGCCTCCTTATTACGCGCAAAAGAATGATTCCTCCACCTGACAGTTGGGACACACCGGAAGGGCCTCTGTATTTCACGAAAAAAGCATTCCCCACTGACAGCTCGGCCCACACTACTGCAGGATGTTGCTAACGCGACACTACGATCAGAGACCCTTTGATGAAACTGTGTGCGATGCAATAATCGCAAATGATGGTGTAAAAACCCGTCAAAAAAGGTGCAAAATGTTTGCGATGGAGGATGCATCAAACACGGTTCAGATTTTAGTTGGGTAACGAGGCACTTCCTCATGCCAACGATCCGCCGATGCATCTCGTAGCATGTGTACACACTCTTGGCCGCGAACCTGAGGTGAGGTTCATCCAGTTGTCGCATCCTGGCCAACTGTGCCAAGATACGGGACTTGTTCTCTAGGCATCATGCTTCATCTTTTCGTAGTAGGGGTCGATGATGGCCAAGGCGAGTTTCACCAGGGAGTCCTTCTTCGTGCTGCCCCCGACCCTGTAGTGGTCACGGATTTCGACAAGGTTCTTGCAGGCCAAGCCCGTAACACTGAGCGCTTTTACATCGTCGGTGGTTTCCATCGTGGCAAAATTGTAGTCGGTGCTGTTGACAAACCTGTTGAAACAGTCACAAGGCTCTGTGGCCATGCAGTAGTGGTAGATGAGGACATGATGGCACACGCACAACTGGGCGACGGCAACCTTCTGATCTATGCCGTGACGACCGGCGGTGTACTGGAGGTCGATGTCGACCACCTTGTACTTGTCTCGAGCAAGCAACTGCTCAACGCTGTTGATGTAGTCGTCCACCACGGCCGGGTCGATGGTGCACACCACCAAGAGATCCATCTCTCTCGCGTGGGTCTCCACTCTATGCTCGCCGAACTCCATTGGAGCGCCGCTAGACATCCCTTCTCTACGTGTCGTCGTCAGTGTGCTTGTTGTGTTGTGGGGCTCGATCGAAAGGTTGAAGAGACTAAGGTTATAATGGCCGCGGGAATTAAAGGGGAAGCCGGACGACCAGGAATATCGGCAGGCCCTGATGGCAGTACTAATTTGCAGCGCGTAAGTCCATCATGCCTCACATAACTGCATCATGTGGCAATGCTCGTGGCACAACCGCATGCATATGGGGCCCCCCGACGTGATCGTGTGCATGCCCAACCACTGGCAGAGCGCTCCGCGGTCGCCTCAACGGCGATCAACCATATATATATATATATATATATATATATATATATATATATATATATATATATATATATATATATATATATATATAGGGAAAATGCATCCTACTACCGGGTGTAGCTACACCCATTTCTCATATACTATCATGTGGTAATATATACTCAACTTTATTATTTTTAGTATGTTCATATACTATATCTAAGATACTCCCAAGTGATTTATATGAAAAAATGGCAAGGGAGCTCATAATTTTATTGTATTTGTGAAATATGTACATATTTGTACGTGAAATAAAGTATGCGCAAAATATGATACATAGTACCAAAAAAGTAGTATATATACTACCTAAACATTCTTATATACTACATACTACGCGTACATACTCTCCGATATGATAGATACTACATAGAACGGATGAAACAAAAGTGGGAGTAACTACACCCGGTAGTAGGGAAAATTTGTCCTATATATATATATATATATATATATATATATATATGCATATAGCAGTTGAACACGCAAGGAAAAGCTGTCCACAAGCCGAGCCCGCCGACGGACGCGAGCAGAGCACGCCAACGGACGCGAGCAGAGCGCGCCGGGGCGCCTAACGGCGAGCAGAGCTTGCCGAGGGACACGAGCAGAAGCCGGCACAGTGATACATGGCAAATAAGACGAACTGTGCAAGCGATGTCGGAGACATCAAGCACAAATCAGATTACAGTTGCGTCTGCGATACGTGGCATACAGTTGATCCATCCGAGCTGTTTGTGATGGAATAAGTCGTGTGTGTTGCGGGCAAACGCTTGCTGGTATATAACCTTAAATTTAACCAAAAAAGTGTTAATGCATGTTACAAAAATTGTATGACTGGAAACTATGTTCAAATACGAATCCAACGATATAATCTTTGGTGACATGCATTCATATTTTATTAGTTAAATCCTACTTATAAACCAGGACGGGGGTATAGTAGGTAATTAAATCGAAAACATTTTTTTGTATTAACCGTATGTGTATGTTTCCTTTCGTCCTTATCTCGCACGTCTTGTCAACCCGCTGCCGCATACGGCTTACAGCGCAAGCTTGCGTAGTGCGCGGGGGCGTTCTTTTGGCCAAACGGTGGCTCGAAGTGGCACCAATGAATCATCGGTGAGCCCGTTCCCACACAACCTCGCAGGTTCCCGCGCAAGCTTCCCGCCCGACTCGGTGAAATCCCCCAAAATCCCAATGCTTACCGGCCTCCTATATAAACCCTCATGGCCGGCGAGTCTCGCGTCGCATTTTCCCCTCCCTCCCTGTAGCTTATCTCGTCTGCTTCTCCCACAATCGCCAATGGCACCGGTCCGTCGTCGTCGCTCAGCCACTCCGCCGTTATCAGAGGACAGCTCCAGCTGAGAGGCTACACCGTTGCGGCGGCTCAGTCCCCGGCGTAGTGTAGTGCGCGTGGCATCCCTGTTGGGTGTGCGCGGAACACCCACCACACGCTCCGCCGCCGCTACCCGTCGGTAGCTGTTGCCGGCCGCCGTTGCCGCCACACCACCGTCAAAAGCCAGGGCCATCACCCTTTCCGCCGCCTCGGCCCGTAGGCGGGAGGTGGCTGTCGTGGCTGCCACCCCATTGCCGGTCATCACCCGCTCCGCTACCGCGGCCCAAAGGCGGGAGGTGGCCGTCGTGGCCGCCACCCCATCGTCGGCCGCCGTGGTCGCCAGCCCACCGTCGACCGCCGGGATCATCACCCGCTCCGCCACCGCCGCTCGAAGGAGTGAGGCGGAGGTGGAGGCCCGCACGTGCGTCAGCAACCTTGCGCGCTACATGGAGTTCCTGCGGGAGGAGGAGGAGCGCCTCGTCGAGCGCACAAAGAGTCTTACCGCAAGCGTGGCCACAGCACATGCCGACGCAGAGGCGAGGAACCAGGAGATCTACGAGCAGTCCGGCCGCTTCGAGAGGGACCGTCTAGAGCGGCAGCGGGCGTTCGAGCTAGCGAGCGTCATTAAACGTGCAGCAGCGGCAGGCACCGTATTGCAGTTGCCCAACTCGTCGGTAGGCTCCTCCTCCTCCTCCTCTTATTGAGCACGCTCGGCGGAGGAGAGGCTGTCGGAAGTAGCACAAAGCCCCTCTGTAGTAGTAGTATTTAGGGGCTATTTTGTTCAGTTCATCTGACTATAGATGTGGTGGAACTGTACAACGTACTTAAAATTAGCTAGTATATATAGTTGAACTAGCTATTTCAGTACGTGGTTGGCAACAATTGGGGAAAAGTTTGGTCGGTTCAGCTGTCGAGTTGAACTGTTTGTATAAATTAAGAACGACTGCTTAATTTATGAATGAAATCTATGCTTAATTACTGAATTTAGTTGCAAAAATTAGATAGTGCTTGTGATTTCTAGCTGCATATTTTGATAAATCGCAGTGTTACAAGGATTGACAAATGGCAATGTTACTAGATCAACAAATGTCAATCTTTCCAGTTTGACAAATGCCAACATACCCAATATGACAGATGTAAATCATACCAAATTGTTTGTACGTGGTTGCACACGGGTCATCCAAAACAACCATTTGCGTTGAAGGGATGCCCAAATCCTGGGCTGTGAATTTTCCCTCGACTTAAGGGGGAGGACCATAGCTCTCACTCTGCATACGGGTGTTCTATCTAAAATGTTTGCGATCAAGAGCTGCAGAAATCCTGCTCGACACATTTTCTCTTGGCTTCCTGGGGAAGCTGTCGGTTTGCATATGGGTGTTCTAACTAAAACGTTTGCGATCAAGAGCTGCACAAATCCTGCAAGGCACATTTTCCCTTGGCTTCCTGGGGAAGTTGTCGGTTTTGCATAAGGGTGTTCTAACTAAAACGTTTGCGATGAGTGTTTTATATTTAAAAACCGTATTAAACTGTGGCTTGGGCACCATTAATGTAGAGGATGCGAGCAAGGCGGGCAGCCATGGAAGTCAAAGGGCTTGCTTCCTGGTGAGCCTGCACGGCGTACAGCTCGCAGGCTTCCCGGTGAGCCTCCGCATTGGAGTACAACTCGCACGCCTCCCGTTTAGTCAAGCACTCAAGCACCTGCCCGCACGGCACCTCCTACCCGTCAAAGAGTGAGGCGTGGCGTCACGTGAATGGTTAACAGAACGCAGACAATTTGAATTATACAAAACGTTTGAGATGTGACAGTGGCAGCTATTTGTTTCAAAATGCCTTTGTTGGCTGTCATTCGAGTGCGCCTTCTCTCAAAATGGACACAAAAAATACCACAGCATGTTGGGTGCCATTCCATGATAGCATGCCAAGTTTCATGAATTTCAGACGAGTTTTGGATTTACAAGAATTTAAAAACAATTTATCCCAACATTTTGCCAGCAATCAACAGTGCCCTGGTGTTTGAAATTATTCCCATTTCTTGCATGGGACCTAAGCATGCAACCAAGGACACAGATTTGATTTTTCAACCAATTCATATGCATTGGAGCATGTGCATGTAGTTCAAATTTGAATTATGCACATAAACTGCCTAGAAAACCCAGTTAATGTATATTAATGTATAAAAATGTCCAAACGAACCCCAAAATATTCCAGAATTAAACACAACACTCCTGTTGTTCTATGTTGACACTAGAAATTTTTTGAAAGCAATAAGAGGCAACGAACATTGTTTCGTCCCCAAAGGTGGCACGTTCCCTACCGAAACCATCACGCTTGTTGTGAGAAGCTCTGGTTTATGAGAAGCTTATACCCAAACCTGCCCCAAATGGGACAAAAATTTAACCACGACATGTTGATGCCGCTCCATGATAGCATGCCAAGTTTCATGTATTTTAGACGAGTTTCGGATTTACTAGAATTTAAAAACCAGGTATCTCAATGTTTGCGGCTGAGTGATGGTGGCAGGGTATTTGAAATTCATTCCCATTTCTTACATGGGACCTAAGCATGCATCGAAGGACACAAATTTAATTTTTCAACCAATTTATATGCGCTGGAGCATGTGCATGTAGTTCAAATTTGAACTATGCACATTAAATCCCTGGAAAACCCAGTTAATGTATAAAAATGTCCAAATGAACCCCCAAAAATTCCAAAATTAAACACAACACTCCTGTTGTTCTATGTTGACACTAGAAAATTTTGGAAAGCAATAAGAGGCAATGGATATTGTTTCGTCCCCAAAGGTGGCACGTTCCGTACCGAAAACATCACACTTGTTGTGAGAAGCTTATACCCAAACCTGCCCCAAGTGGGACAAAAATTTTACCACGGCAAGTTGATGCCGCTCCATGATAGCATGCCAAGTTTCATGAATTTCAAACGAGTTTTGGATTTACTAGAATTTAAAAACCAGGTATCTCAATGTTTGCGGCCGAGTGACGGTGGCAGGGTGTTTGAAATTCATTCCCATTTCTTGCATGGGACCTAAACATGCAACCAAGGACACAGATTTGATTTTTCAACTAGTTTATATGCACTGGAGCATGTGCATGTAGTTCAAATTTGAATTACGCACATAAAATGCCTGGAAAATTGTCACAACCCTAGCTTACCCTAGCTTAGGCCTTGCCTGTCACTCCATAAGCTTCCCTGCATCATGTTTAAGTTTTATGAAACTTTGAAATGGGGACTGATAAACCCTAGTAGCAAATGAAATTCAACTAGGGTCAAAGTTAAATCTTTTCAATGAACCCAAAATGCCCCTCATAAATGTTCATCATTTTTGTTTCGGTCCAGAACCTCTGCCAAAAATGGTGCACACTTTTCTAGGACACTTTGGGTTATTGAATTAAATCATACATTATTTGTTCTTGGACATTTAAATGCCATAAATAATTTTAAATGTCCAAATGATCTTGAAAGTAAATGAGGGCTGTTGGAAATAATCCAAACAGAGCCCACAAATATTTTCAGGATTTTTGAAAATGCTCTGGCATTTTATTAAAGCCAAAACAATTACAGAAAATAGAAAAACAGAAATAAGAGAGAGAGAGAGAGTTACCTGGCCTTACCTGGCTGGCCCAGGTCCTGTGCAGCCCACCTGGCCACCTCCTCCTGTCGTCTTCCTCCTTGCCAGGAGGACGGGCGCGTGACCGACGCGCACGCACCGCCGTGCGGCCACCTCCTCCCTCCTTGCCTGCCCGGCACCTCCCCGACGCAGCTGACAATGCCATGAACATCGCTCCGACCCCCTGGATCTCTCTTAATCTCCCTGGACCCCTTCCCCCACCTCTGCTCTCTCTTCTGCGCAGCCCGAGCGGAGCTCGTCGCCACCGCTCGCTGTTGCCGCACCCAGAGCCTCCCCCTCGACCTCTCGGCGTGCCCAGTAGCTCGGCTACCTCGTCCTCGACCTCCTCACCAAGCCAAGCAACGCCGGAAGCCCTGAAACGCCGCCATCGCCGTCTTCTTCAACCTCGGTCCGCCGAGATCGCCGGCAACTATGCGCCCGCTCCGTTGCTTCCCCAAGCTCGCCGAGGCCACCGCTGCACTCGCCGTGAGCTTCTCCTTCAATCCCCTCTCTCCCCTTGCTCGTTTGCACCGTGTAGTTGCCGTATCCTTCGAGCCCGAGAGCTCTCCGCCTCCGGCCAAGTCGCTGCCGCGGCCACAGCTGCTGCCACTCGCGTCCAAGCGCGTCACCGTACTCAGTATGCTCCCAGGAGCCGAGCACTCCCACCCACTAGCCCTGCCGTGCTTCCTAACGCCGAATCCGAGCTCGCCCAAACTCCGGCCGCTGCCACGAGCTCGACTCTGGCGAGCTCGCTCCACCCCAGCTCCTCCCGCTTGCCCTAGCAGATGTGTGCGAGCCCCAGCTACACGTAGGACCAAACCGCGGTCAATTTGGTCGACCGTGGGCAAATCCTGAGCCCTCCGCCGTCTCGGGCTTCACAGGCGACGAGCCATGGACCAAGTCCGGCGGGGTTGACCACGCTGACCAGGGGTTTGACCTCCCCTGTGTCACTGACGCGTGGGCCACCCCCACTGACACTTTTAGTTAGTATTAGTTTAACACTAATTAACTTAGGTTAGTTAGTTAGTCACTGATGTGTGGACCCCACACGTCAGGTTTGACTTGGACCGCGCCTTGTTGACTCTCTGATGTCATGATGATGCAGTAAAGCCTTTCTAGAATTAAAATAAATCAGAAAGGTTTAGAAATTCCAGAAAATGTTATAAACTTCAAAATTCATAGAAAATAATCTATAACTCCAAATGAAATAATTTATATATGAAAAATTATTAGAAAAATTCAATCTATCCGTCTATACCATTTGCATGCATGTTAGAACAACTTATGACTACTGTTTAGGGCAAATGAAACAAATGGCACTTGAATCTTCACATATGGAGTTGAATTTGAATCTTTGATTCAAACCAACTTCATTTAATCCGGTTGCTAGATGCATTAGCTCAAATCACATCATATTGCCATGTCATGATCATGCATCATATTGTCGCATTGCATTGATTGCGTTCTTTCTCTGTTGCTAGTGTTTGTCCCCTCTTAGTAGATGTGGTTTCGATGATGAGATCGATGACACCGATGAAGAACTATACTATCTTCAGAAGTGCAAGGCAAGCAAAACCCCCTTGTTCATTCCGATACAGTTCCACTCTCTCGCTTCTGCTCTCTTTTACTGCATTAGGACAACAACGATTCAACTGTTACATTCTGCGGTAGTTGAACCCCTTTCCTCTGCATGACCTGTCATTGCCACAGTAAATAGATGAAACCCACTGGCATGAGTAGGAGTTGTTTGAGTCTTGATGTGCCTACTCATTCATGCTTGTTTGTCATGCCTGCTACTGCTTAGAGTTGAGTTAGGTTTGATTCATCGGGGAAGAATTGGAGGTGTGTGAACGTGTCTTACTGTTGAGAGCTAAGTGTGTGAACACGATTTGGTAAAGGTATCGATGAGAGGCCATGTAGGAGTACATGGTGGGTTGTTTCATTGGAACCGTCCTTAGGAACTGAGATCTGTTTGTGTGATTTAAGATCGGCCACTACCACACATTGGGATCCTTGATTGACTCTCTCGACTTATTAACCGCCCTGTCCTCTGTCCAGGAGTTGCAAGTAGTTTCTGGTGTTTGTAGTATGCTGGAGGCCATGGGCAGCGCTGACCGAGGTGTGGGCTGTGATGCGGTAGGCACGTGGCCCGGTGTACCGAGTCGCCCGTTTGGTGACCCGGGAACCCTGCACACATCATTCGGGGCTGTAGTGGGAACCTCGGCCGGACTCCCTGTGGATGGAACCTGAATAGGCGATAAACCTGGACTAGGGACTTGTGTGGTTAGTCAGGTCGTGGCCGACACCCTCACCAGTCTTCAGCTTGAAGGTTGCCGAGATACATGACGTGTACATGGCAATAAGTGGCGAGAGCGTGTGTGAAGAAGTACACCCCTGCATGGTTAACATCATCTATACGAATAGCCGCGTCCGCGGTAAAGGACTACTTGGTTGCCTATACAGTTCATAGACAAGTAAAAGTGGATACTCTAAAATGCGCAAGATAAGCGTGAGTGCTATGGATGGCCTCCTCGTAGGGAGACGGGAGCGGATCCACAGTGGTGTATTGATTGGTGAATATCTGGACTCGTGTGCGCCACCTCAAAAGAGTTACTTGCAGACGTAGTTCAGGATAGCCACTGAGTCAAAGCTGGCTTGCTGCAGTTAAACTCTACCACCCCCTTTGTTCATACTAATGCATATGTAGATAGTTCTGATGCAAGTCTTGCTGGGTACATTTGTACTCACGTTTGCTTAATTTATGTTTTGCATAGAGACTTCAGTCTCACTAGTAGTTCCACGTGGACTTCGACGTTTAGCTTGTTACCTCAGCTACGATCTTGTGCCCTCGGCAGGGTCTTGTAGATAGTCAGGCTTCTCAGCCTTTTTCATTTGTAGTTGTCTGTACTCAGACAAGTTAAGCTTCAGCATGTGCTTATTGCTTGTATGACTTGAATGCTGGGTCATCAGACACATGTTGTAATATCTGGCTCCTCGGAGCCTAATGAATAAATACTTTGAGTCATAGAGTTTTGTTGTGATTCCATGTTGTCTTTGCACATATCGAGCATATTGTGTGTATATTATTGAAATGCTTGGTATGTGTGTGATCCGATAACCTAGTTGTTTATTCTTGGTAGCCTCTCTTACCGGGAAATGTCTCCTAGTGCTTCCACTAAGCCATGGTAGCTTGCTACTGCTCCGGAACACTTAGGCTGGCGGCATGTGTCCTTCTTCGTTCCTGTGTCTGTCCCTTCAGGGAAATGTCACGCGTTGTCCCTTTAAGTCCTTGTAGCTTGCTACGACTTGCGTTCATACGGTTGTCGGTGTCAAAACCGGCGGATCTCGGGTAGGGGGTCCAGAACTGTGTGTCTAAGGTCGATGGTAATAGGAGACAGGGACACGATGTTTACCCAGGTTCGGGCCCTCTCAATGGAGGTAATACCCTACTTCCTGCTTGATTGATCTTGATGAATATGAGTATTACAAGAGTTGATCTACCATGAGATCGTAGTGGCTAAACCCTAGAAGTCTAGCCTGTATGACTATGGTAATGCGTATCTCCCTTTCCGGACTAAGTCGTCCGGTTTATATAGACACTGGGAGGATCTAGGGTTACATAAGGTCGGTTACAAAGAAAGGAATCTACATATTCGGCCGCCAAGCTTGCCTTCCACGCCAAGGAGAGTCCTATCCGGACATGGGTGCAGTCTTCTGTCTTTGCATCTTCACAGCCCATCAGTCCGACCCATGGCTAATAGGCTGGACGCCCGAGGACCCCTTAGTCTTGGACTCCCTCAATAGCCCCTGAACCTGGCTTCAATGACGAGGAGTCCGGTGCACAGATTCGTCTTCGGCATTGCAAGGCGGGTTCCCCCCAAACTCCAGGATTGTCTTCGGACGTATCGACGTGTCCGGACCTGTAACACACACATCGCACACAACCGCAGAGAGAAGATAATTTTACACGAGCCCAATCCGCTGACAAGTTTTTGTAACATGACATCCCATCTGTCCGGTCATAATTTCGAACCGTTTTTCGTCTGTCGCTCCATGTTTCGAGACGCGGTTGCCATTGGCACGTCTTGTGAAAGCAGAGACCGTGTCCCCTTATTGCGGGATTCTCATCAATATGGGCGTGGGTAACCCAACCATACCATTTACACAGTCCTTGGGAATAGGCGAGTTTTTAGGCGAGTGGGGAGGCGTTCAATATTTACTGCCTTTATAAGGGGATAAGGATCCCCCTTCTTCTCCCACGCCTTCTCTCTTTCTCCACCCTTCCAATCTTGAGCTCCAACGCCCAAGTTCTCATCTTCTTCCCACTCAAGCTAGTGCTCAACCATGTCCGGATCCGGAGGCCAAGGCAAGTGGATGGTCTCCTCCGTCAAGGAGAAGGACATTACTGAGCTTCGGGCAGCAGGGTACTTGGCGAAGGAAATCGCCCACCGTCTGCCGGCCTAGGGACAAGTCGTCCCCACGCCGAAGCCCAACGAGAGGGTAGTGTTCATCCCTCATTTTGTCCGCGGGCTAGG
The DNA here is from genome assembly GCF_002575655.3 of Aegilops tauschii subsp. strangulata. Classification (NCBI taxonomy): domain Eukaryota; kingdom Viridiplantae; phylum Streptophyta; class Magnoliopsida; order Poales; family Poaceae; genus Aegilops; species Aegilops tauschii. The sequence continues at coordinate 177,707,940 of NC_053039.3, forward strand.
GTTTCCACTCCACCCTTTCGTCCGCGGGCTGATGTACTATTACGGGATAGACTTCCATGATCTATCCCTGAACTCTTTCCTCAACATCTCGGCGTTCATCGTCGTGTGTGAGGCCTTCCTACGTATCCGACCCCACTTCGGGTTGTGGCTCAAAGTCTTCAACGTGAAGCCGAAGGTAGTGGACGGCAAGCACGCGGAGTGCGGAGGAGCCATGGTGAGTAAGCTGCCCAATGTCTCCTGGCCGAAAGGCACTTTCATGGAGACTGTCAAGGAATGGCAGAAACAATGGTTCTACATCACAGGACCCCACGGCACCAACTGGGCCGCAACCGCCGAATTCAACTCCGGTGCCCCAATGCGGCTCACCTCTTGGGTTGAGAAGAGCCCGAACTGGTGTTCGTCAGATGAGCTGATAGTGCTGCAGACGCGCGTTCAAAGCATGGTGGACAAGAATGTCAAACTCGTTGATATAATCCAGGTGATGCTAGTTCACCGGATTCTCCCGTGCCAGAGCTGAAGCCTCCCGCTATGGAAGCTCAATCCGAAGAAGCACCAGACCATGAAGAGGCTCTTCGAGACCACTCACGAGGATGCCTGGAAATTGCTCTCATGGGCAACGAGACACCGCCAGCCACGGATTCAAACCGTGGGCACGACATTAACCACCCCGCCAGCGAGGTGAGTTTCCAACACGTCCTCTACTTGACTGTTTTATGGAAGATATCCGAACATTTATTTTCACTGCTTTTTCAAGAATGGATGACGAGGGCGAAGCGGATCCAGTGTCCGTCCCCGCTGCCTGAAGAACCAGTCATCCCGCGTTTAGCGAAGATGCTGGTGTCGGTGCCCTATAAGGCGCCGGAGAGGAAGGCCAAGAAGAAGGCCAAGGGGGCCAAAGGTGGCCCCCGTCGTAAGAGTACTTCGGACATAATGTCCGAAAACGAAGAGACACGTTCCTCCGTCCCTGAGGACAACGAGGAGGAGGAGGAGGAGATCCCTCCCCGTGATGAGGGGAGGCAGAAGAGGGCAGCCTCCATGAATCTGGAGGTGGGGACGCCCAAGAAGAGGAATGGCTCCCTTGCGGATAACTCCGTATGGGACGTCGACAGTAGTCCGGAGCGCTGCTCCCGCGCCAAGCCTCAGGCCGCGTCGTAAGTACTACGATTCATGCATATCCATGTGTCCAACCTCTTTTCCTCATTGCATTAACCTGGTTAGTTATGTTATTTCAGTCCGTCCCACGACAGCTTCCAGCGATCCTCGTCAGGAGGTTCGCAGGACTCCAAGGAGATGGCCAGCATGTCGCCGCCGACTGCTCACTCTCCCAGGGCCATGGATGACACCGAGGTGTTGTCCTGAAAGACCGCTCTAGGCCAAGGAGAGGCTCCGGACGCTGTCAAGAGGGCGCCAGAGGGCGAAACCTCCACCGTCGGATACATGGGGGAGCAAATCCCCATGGAGACTGGTGAAGAGGGTCGTATTCAGTTCGGCCTCAGCCAAATGTGATTACGGATGTCGGGTGGTAGGTGCGACATATGCCAACGGGTGGCTTATCATAGTGGGTGCCAGTAAGACGTCGCCGGTGCCTGGAAACGGGATGAGGCGAAGACATGCACGCCGGCGAATCTTACCCAGGTTCGGGGCTCTCCGAGGAGATAACACCCCTAGTCCTACTCTGCGGGGTCTCCGCATGATCACTAGATCAGGAAGAGTAGCTACAATCGCTCCTAGAGCTGTTGGGTTCAAGGGAGAAGAAGAACAAGGCTAGCTCTTGCTTCTCTCTCTCTCTATGGCGTGTGTGTAATGCTAAGAAGCCAATCCTTTGCATGGGTGTCCCGGGGGGTTTATATAGGCCTACCCCCCGGGGGTACAATTGTAATCCGGCTGGGCGCTGGTCCCAGCCGTCAGTGTCTACGCTCGCCGGCTTCTCCGCCGTCCGATGGGGCCCGCCGACTGGTAGGTCCCGCCGGCTGCCGGCCTCTTGGTCGACAGGCCAGCCGCACCGCCTAGGGTCTTGTCGGCGACTGCTTACTGTAGCCTTGCCCCTGATGACGAGGGCTCCGTCGAGGTAAGCGTGGCTACAGTGTGCCGCCTAGAGGGCTCTCACTGTAGCCTTACCTCGTCTTGTCTCCTTAATGTGGCAGATGCTTCGAGGGAGGGGGTAGCCGGCTTCTGGGGGCCGGCTACGCCCTTGGCCGACTGGGGGAGGCCGGGCCGCCTTCGCGCCTCTCTCTGGCTGAAGGGGCCCGCCGCCCGTGCGCCGTACTAGCGTCTGTCGTGGGTGACGTTGAGGCCAGCATGGCTACAGTGCCGAGCCGGACGGGAGATGGCCGTCCCGTACGGCGTCCTGTGGCCATGCCTGCCTCGGGCTTCGAGGGTAGTGGGCCGCACTGTGGCCACACCCCATCTTGTCACCGTTATGTGGGCGTAGTTTTGGTGGTTGCGGTCTTGGCCGGCTCCTTGGAGTCGGCGCTCTTCGTGGCCGACTCTGGGGAGTCGGCGTTCTTCATGGCCGGCTCTGGGGAGTCGGCATCCTCTATGGCCGGCTTCCTAGAGTCGGCCATAGCGTGGTTATCTTGTGGGGGAGGTTGCTGAGGCTGGGTCGCCTTCTGGGAGTCGGCTTTAGAAATAGCCGACCGGGGAAGGCGGCCCAATGCTTGAAATGCTTGAAGGCCCAAAGGCCTGATAATTTTTTGGAAGAGCCAGGGGCAGTCGGTTAGGCTACCCGTGGCCATTTACTCCGACAGTAGTCCCCGAAGCTGATTGGGATTCGAGGTTGGGTAGGATTCGAGAAGCTCGGTCAGCTTCCTATCTTGACAAGCCGGCAGCTGGGAGCCGGCCTCGGTAAGGCGCACCGTCTTGGCCAAAAATTCTGGAGTCGGAGGGCAGAAGCTCGCCAGCGCGTGCACCGGGCCGCGGGCCGGCCACTTGCCGCCTGCGAACCACGTGGCCTCTCTTCGGCCAAAAAGCCTGCCAGCCCACGCGCGCGACGGGACGTCGCCGCAGGGCGGGGGCCCGCCACGTCCATGCCCCGGCCCAGGCGTGGATCCTCTGCAGCCCGAAACCGCCCGCAGATCTCCCTGCGGCAGTTTCGGCACGCCTTTAGGGCGTAATAACCGCGAGGCATGGGGGGAGTGGGTGCAGTTAATCCCACGTCTCACCCCACGTCCGGCCTCCCCGGCTTCACCTTGCGAAGCTATAAGTAGGGGGGGAGGGGGGAGAGCGGCACGCGCTCACACGCTCCTCCTCTTTCCACCATCTCCTTTCTCCTGCCCTTTCTTGCAACAGCGCCTCGCCACCGCGCTCTTCCACCACTCGTTCCTCCGCCGCCGCGCTCGTTTTCACCATGCCTCCCGCCATGGAGCAGCACGGCGGGGATTGGGACGGCTCCAACGTCCACGAGGATCACGTCGAATTCCTCCGCAAGACGCGGCGGCTGCCCGGCGCGGACAAGGTGGAGGTCCGTCTCGCGCCGGCGAAGGAGCTTACGCCGGAGCCGCGGGAGGGCGAGCAGGTGGTCTTCCGCTCGCATTTCTTGCCCGGCATTGGCCTGCCCGTGAGCGCCTTCTTCCGCTCTTGGCTCGAGTTCTACCAGCTCCAGCCGCACCACCTCACCCCGAACGCGGTGGTGCTGCTGTCTGCCTTCGTCACCCTGTGCGAAGGCTACCTTGGCGTCCTCCCTACCCTCGAGCTCTGGGGGGAGTTCTTCTAGTCCAAGCTGGGCACGCGCATGCAGGGCGTGCCGGCTCAGTCTGGCGCCTTCATCGCGATGCGGAGGGTGGCTGCCGACAACCCCTTCCCCGTCATCACGCTTATCCAGTCGGTGAAGTTATGGCAAAAGTCGTACTTCTACGTCAGGAACATCGCCCCGCAGGGCGACTATGTCAACCTGCCGGCTTACGTAGCCAGCCCACCGGCGGGCAGGCGGCCCCAGTGGTCCAACCGGGCCGTGACACTGATGCCGGCTGGATCCGCAGCCGTCGCCCGAGTGCGAGCGATGACCCAGTCGGAGGGCTTGTCGGGGCCCGACCTGCTGGCCGCCTTCGTCACGCGTCGGGTACTCCGGCTCCAGAGCCGCCCTCATCTGATCTGTCAGATGAGCGGCCAGCTCGATCCGAGCCGGATGTGTACCAAGGACATGCCGCACGAGGAGGTGGCCTATATGGTGAACTACCTCGCGAACTGCAAACTCTCCGAAGAGTGGCAGTTCGGCAAGGAGCCATATAGCCGAACCAATCCGACGCCCACGGTATGTTCTCCTTGTCTCTTTCTCTTTCTCAGTTTTGTTGCCGAGTTCCTTTTGGCCGACTCTGACTAGTCGGCTTGTCTTCGATAGAGCCCTCTTCTTCGGCCTGCAGGCGGGTCGGGCGCGGAGCGCTGATTCTCCCCCGACCGGACGGAGCATGATCTGGAGGACCCCGACTTGGGGGCGGCCGCTATGGACGACAACACCGAGCCGGGTGGTGGCCAAGCCGGCGGTGAAGCAGGCGGCTCCGGGCATGGAGTTACCATCGACGACTGGCCGGACGACGACGAGGCCGAAGTCGTCCCGCGCCGTCAGCCGGCATCTAGCCGCGGCGCGGGTTCCTCCGCTGCACCGCCTGCTCGGGGCGGCGGGCAAAAGCGTCGCGCCGCACAGGGTTTGTTCGGTAGTCGGACGAAGAAGCCTAGGGGTGGGGCGGCAGCGACCAGGCGGGAGGAGGCGGCCGTGAAGGCGGCTCGCTTCCGCAAGACGGTGAAGCAACCGCAGACAGTGTCGGCGTAAGTTCAAACTCCTTCATGTACTCTTTTTTCTTTCTTTTCTCTGGTGGTTTCTGAATCCTTGTCTTTTTCTCCAAACAACCAGAGCTCCATTGTCGCTCGAGCGGGCGGCTGCCGCCTCCGTCGCTGAGTCGCCGAGGGGGTCTGGGAGCACTACTCGTCGCGTGGACCCCCGAGCCGACCTTCAGGCGGCGACGGAGCGGAACGCACGGGAGGCGCGGGAGGAGCGGGAGGCGCGGGAGGCGGAGGCATGGAAGGCGGCCGCCGCCCAAGCGGCGCAGGATGAGGAGGCGGCGAAGGCGCGCGCCGACGCCGCAGCCAAGGCCCAGGCGGAGGCTGCAGCTGTGGCGATGGCGGAGGGGGCCTTGTTGGTCACCCCACTGCGCGTCGCAGCGCCCGGGGCCCCGGAGCCCCCGCCAGAAGAGGCCGGCGGTGACCAGCCGGGGCTGGAGAGGGATGACGACGTCGTCATCCTGGAGAGGGCGCCGGTGCCGACTCCACCGACTAGGACGGCTCAAGGCGGCCGGCCTGATCTACCGTCTGTGCAGTCGGCGGGGGGCGAGCCGGCCGCGAGGACCGAGCTAGCGGTTCGGATGCCGCCGAGCCGGCGTGCGGGGAAGGCTGCGTCAGAGCCACAGAAGGCGGCGTCGGAGCCGCAGCCGGCCGTGGGCTCCAGCTCGTCGGCCCAGGATGTGGAGGTGGCCAGCGCCACCTCAGGGTCGACGGCGGGCGGAGGGACGGCCGTGATGAACATGGCCGCGCAGGACGTCCGGACCCGGCTCCAAGCCCAGTCTACGGCGCTGAGGCAATACACCGACGAGTTCCTTGCGACGCGGGCGGCCATCCGGGTTAGGCTTCTTATCTTGCTTCTTCTTGATCTTGGTTTCTTCCGTGGGGGTGCGTCAGCGCATCCACTGGGTGTAGTCCCCGAGTTCCGAGTCGGCTGCTGAGCAGGCGGCTTGGAACTTCTTAGTGGATTTGGCTTTGCTATTCTTGTTCTTACTTCGATCTTCTGCCTATCTTGCAGGACTACCACAATCTTCATGCGGCCGCCTTCAACTCCCAGGCTCGGGAGCAGACCCAGAAGACCGCCGACCTAACTGAGAGCCGGGGTAAGTGCTTTGTTCTTTATCTCACGCGGGGGCGCGTCAGCGCACCCACTGGGTGTAGTCCCCGAGATTCGGGCCGACTGCTGAGCAGTCGGGTCGGATCTTCCTTGATGACTTCCTCTTATTGTTTCTTCTTTTTCTGCCGTCTCTGCAGCGGCCAACGCCGGTCTGAGGGCACAGCTGGGAGAGTCTCAGACTGCCCTTCGTGCCAAGGAGGCCGAGCTCGCCGCCTTGGTGCAGGAACGCGACCGCCTGGCCAAGAAGTTGGCCGACCAGGAGGAGGGCCACAAGGCGGCTCTGAAGGCGGTGCAGGACCGCAAAGCCGCCCTCCAGGCCGAGTACGAGATAGAAGCGGCTGGCTGGGCTGAAGCAAGGCAGACTCTGATCACTGGCTATGGTCAGATCGAAGATCTGGTTGACGGTAAGCCGCCTACTTCTTCGTCCTTTCTTGCCGTCTGCCGCTTTTGGCTCGGTTTCTGACTTGGTGTTTTCTCTTCTTTCTCTTTCTTTCTTGCACAGAGTACTTCCCTGGCTACTCTACCGCCGCCAACCAGATCATCGAGGCCCGCCACCAAGCGCGACGGCAGGCTGGCTTCGAGATTGCACCAACCGCTGGCCGTTCGCTGGAGGAGCAGCTCTTGGCGATCCAGGCCCGTCTCCAGCCGGCTCACCGACTGCTCCGCCGGCTTCAGCGTGCTGGGGCGCAAGTATTGGCCGCCCTCTGGCCCGGTGAAGTGGTTCCCCGCACCCCTAGTCGGACTGCCGACTGGCTGGAGGTGGCGGTCGGTCGCTTCGAAGCCTGGAAGGCCTCGGCCGCTCGGTCCGGCGCCAGGCGGGCGCTGGAGTTCGTCAAGGCCTGGTACCCCGGCCTGAGCCTGGATCAGCTGGCTACCTGGCGGCAGCAAGCCGACACGGAGCTGGAGCCGGCGCGGCCAGCTATCATCCGGCGGGCTTCGGCGATCGCCGACTACACCGACACTAGCGTCTTCGCCGATGACAACGGTGTCGCCCAGCCGGAGGAGTGGTTCGGGCTGAACCCGACAGACGGTGAAGACTTGGCGGAGGAGATCGACTCCAGCGACGAGGGCGAGGAGGAGGAGGAGGGTGAAGACGCCAAGCCGGATGGTGGAGTGGCCGACCAGCCTCAGCCTGACCGCGTCTCCAGCACCACGTCGGGTGCGTCGCCTGCCACTGGTGGTGACCAAGCCGAGACCCGCTAGCCGGCCACTCCTTCAGCCGGCGACGCCATCTCCACCGACCAGCCTGGCTCCCGCACCGCGACTTAGTCTAGTCTGCTATCTTTTGTTTTCCTGTCTTGTCACTTTTGGAACAATATTCTGTTAAGTCTGCACAATTCCACCCACTGGGGGTGTATTCGAACTATGTCGATTGCCGGCCTGTTGGGGGCTTTTATATGTATATATAACTTATGCATGCATTTGGCTTTTCCTTGTTCTTTGCTTTTCATCCTTCTGCTGTTTCCTTTGCCGCCCTCCCTTGGTTGCCGCCTCCCCAGACAGACAGTTGCTCTGCAATCTGTTGCTGGAGAAGTGCTTGGCCAATTGGGAGGGCAAGTACTCTAGCTTTGTTGGATGAGAGCTAAGTGTTTAGGAAGCCGGCCAGCCGGCTGTTCTGATAGCCGGCAGGCGTGGTTGGAGGCCGTCTTTTCGCTATATAAGTTCGTTAGTCCTTAGCCGTTTTTCGTGTGGGCATCCTTTCTGCCTTGTCTCTTGCTAGTCGGACAGTCGGCTCTTCGAGCTGCGACTTTCAACAAGACAGGACTCGGGAGCCGGCACACTACTTGTCTGACTTCAGGTAGAACTTTTAATATAGCTCAAGGCGGCCAGTCCCCGGGCCGACTAGTCGAACCTGGTGCCAGACGAGAAATCAAATGTAATGATATATTCATGGATATGATACTCGTCATTCATAGATAAATAAAGGCAGTCCCCGAGTACTGTTCGGGGGGCCTGTTGGTTCGTACTTAATACAAAAGGGTAGCATGATACATACTGCTTTCAACTGTAAAATCTTCTCAGGAGGTTCGCGTTCCATGGTCGCTCCGACTCCTTGCCGGAGTCGTCTCTCTTGCGTGCTCTTGGTTTTTGCGCGTCGATCAGGTAGTAGGAGTCGTTGCCTAGTGCCTTGCTGATGACGAAGGGGCCTTCCCAAGGGGCCGAGAGCTTGTGCTGGCCGGCTGTTCGCTGGATCAGCCGGAGCACAAGGTCGCCCTCGTGGAAGGATCTTGGCTTGACCTTGCGGTTGTGGTAGCGGCCCAGCCCTTGCTGGTAGATGGCGGACCGGCTGAGTGCTAACAGCCGGCCTTCTTCTAGTAGGTCAACGCCGTCTTCTCTTGCTTCCTTGGCCTCCGCCTCCGTGTACATGGTGATCCGAGGCGAGTCGAACTCGATGTCAGTTGGGATGACAGCCTCGGCACCATATACAAGGAAGAACGGAGTGAAGCCGGTTGACTTGTTGGGTGTAGTGCGCAGACTCCAGAGGACAGCTGGCAGCTCATCGAGCCAGCAGCCGGCTGATCGCTCTAGTGGTACAACCAGTCGAGGCTTGATGCCGGAGGGGATGAGTCCATTTGCTCGCTCGACCTGGCCGTTTGACTGCGGGTGGGAAACGGACGCTAAGTCCAGTCGGATGCCCTGCATCGCGCAAAAATGTGCCAGTGCTCCTTTGGCAAAGTTCGTGCCATTGTCGGTGATGATGCTGTGCGGCACGCCGTACCGAGTAGTGATGTCGGTGATGAATGTTACGGCAGTCGGCCCGTTCAGCTTCTTGATCGGCTTCGCTTCGATCTACTTGGTGAACTTGTCCACGGCGACAAGTAGATGTGTCAAGCCGCCGCGGGCTGTCTTGAAAGGGCCCACCATGTCCAGTCCCCAGACGGCAAATGGCCAGGTAAGGGGAATGGTCTTGAGTGCAGAAGCCGGCAGGTGTTGCTTGGAACTGAAAACTTGGCATCCTCTGCAGCTCTTGACTATCTCTTTGGCATCTTCCAAGGCAGTCGGCCAAAAGAAACCATGGCGGAAAGCCTTGGCCACAAGTGATCTTGAGGCTGCGTGGTGGCCGCATTCGCCTTGGTGGATATCTTTGAGGATTGCCACTCCTTTTTCTGGCTCGACACAACGCTGGAAGACTCCAGTGACGCTGCGCTTCACAAGCTCTCTGTTGATTATTTCATATGCTCCGGCTCGTCGTTGCACTAGTCTTGCTGACATCTCATCAGCCGGCAGCTCTCTGCTGACTAGGAACTTGAGGATGGGCTGGGCCCATGATGGAGCTGTGACTTCTTCTTCTGTTAGTGTAGCCACCATGACTCGGGTGGGTGGGTTGGGTGGCGTGGAATTGGAATCGGCCACTGCTTCTTGCGTTGCTGCAGTCCCCGGGCCGACTGCCGCAGTCCCCGGGCCGGGTTCCGAGGTCCCCGGGCCGGGTGCGACTACGGCAGTCCCCGGGCCAGTTGTCGAAGTCCCTGTGCCGCCTGCGGGGTTCCTCCAGTCGGATCCGGCTGTATCTGGCGCAGGCGGTACAAAGATAGAGTCCGACTCTGGAGACGGCTTGATGGATGGCTTGAGGAGGCGCTGGAGGGAGACGCCAGTCGGTATGGCTTGTCGGGTGGAGCCGATCCGTGCTAGGGCATCTGCTTGGTCGTTGTCGGCCCTTGGCACGTGAAGGAACTCGCACCCTTCGAAGTATCCGCTGATCTGCTGGACGAGGAATCGATAGCTCGCCATGTTCGCGTCCTTGGCATCCCAGTCGCCAGACGACTGCTGGACCACCAAGTCTGAGTCGCCGTAACACAGGATCCGGCGTATGCCGAGCTCTTTGGCTAGCCGGAGCCCATGTACGAGTGCCTCGTACTCGGCCACGTTGTTGGAGGCGGCGAAGTGGATCTGCAGCGTGTACTTGAGCTTGTCGCCTTTGGGAGAGGTGAGGACGATGCCGGCTCCCAAGCCGGTACGCATCTTGGACCCGTCAAAGTGCTTCCGCCAATGGGTAGAGTTGGGAGCCGGCGGTAGGTACTGGGTCTCGGCCCAGTCGACGAGGAAGTCGGCCAGTGCTTGGGACTTGATGGCGGTGCGGGGTTGGTAGAAGATCATGTACGGCGCCAGGGCAATGGCCCATTTAGCCACCCGGCCGGATGCATCCCGGCTGCCTATGATCTCGGCGAGCGGGACGGTGCACACGACCGTGATGGGATGCTCTTGGAAGTAGGGCTTCAGTTTCTTGGCAGCGAAGTACACCCCATAGCACATCTTCTGGTAATGCGGGTAGTTCTGCTTTGAGCTGGATAGCACTTCGCTTAGGTAGTACACCGGCCTCTGGACTAGCTGGGCTCGGCCTTCTTCCGGGCGCTGGACCACAACAACAGTACTGACTACTCGGCTAGTCGCAGCAATGTAGAGGAGCATGGGCTCCTTTTCAGTCGGCGCTGCCAGGACAGGCGGAGTGGTCAGCATCTTCTTCAACTCATGGAAGGCTTGGTCGGCTTGGTCATTCCACTCGAAGTGAGTGGACTTCTTCATGAGTCGGTACAGGGGGAGAGCCTTCTCTCCTAGTCGGCTGATAAAGCGATTCAGGGAGGCCAAGCAGCCGGTGAACTTATGCACATCTCGCAGTTTGGTGGGAATCTCCATCCTCTCGATGGCCTTGATCTTGACGGGGTTGCGCTCGATGCCGCGTTCGGAGACCAGGAAGCCTAGCAGCTGGCCGGCTGGTACTCCAAACACGCACTTCTCGGGGTTGAGCTTGATTTGGAATCGGCGCAAGTTGGCGAATGTTTCTTTGAGATCTTCCAGCAGGGTACCGCGCTTCTCTGTCTTCACCACAATGTCGTCTACATAGACGTGGGCATTTCTGCCGAGTTGTTTCAGGAGGCATTTCTGCATGCAACGCTGAAAAGTGGCACCGGCATTCCTCAAGTCGAATGTCATAGTCAGGTAGCAGAAAGCTCCAAATGGTGTGATGAAGGCAGTCTTCAGGCGGTCAGCTGGGTCCAACTTGATTTGATGGTACCCTGAGTAGGCATCCAAAAAACTCAACAGCTCGCATTCGGCTGTGGAGTCTATCACTTGATCAATCCGTGGCAAAGCAAACGGATCCTTGGGGCAGGCCATGTTCAGGCTGGTATAGTCTATACACATACGCCACTTGTTATTCTTCTTCAGTACCAGAACTGGGTTGGCAAGCCACTCTGGAAAAAACACTTCCATGATAAAGCCAGCGGCAAGGAGCTGGGCTATCTCTTCTCCTACGATTCTTCGCTTCTCTTCTGACAGTCGGCGGAGGGGCTGTTTGACCGGCTTCGCGTCGGCTCGGACATGTAATTTGTGCTCGGCGAAATCCTTCGGGACACCCGGCATGTCCTTTGGGGACCATGCAAAAATGTCTCGATTCTCACGGAGGAAGTCAACGAGCTCGCCTTCCTATTTACTGTCCAAGTTCGCCCCAATGACAGCGAACCTCTCCGGGTTCTCCGGGTCCAGAGGTATCTTCTTCGTCTCTTTGGCAGGCTGGAAGGAGCCCTGCGCATCACAATCTTTGGGGTTGGGGGATAGGGCCGGCTGCTTGCCGGCCATGGCCACAACCCGCTCCAGCATCTTCTTCTCTTCTACCACCACGAGGGACTCGGCCAGCCGGCGACTGGCCGTGGCACACTCGATGGACTTCTTGTAATCGCCGGCTACCGTGATGATCCCCTTCGAGCTCGGCATCTTCATCTTCAGGTAGGCGTAGTGGGGCACAACCATGAACTTGGCCAGAGCAGGTCGGCCAAGCAGAGCATGATAGGGGCTCTCTAAATCCACTACCTCGAACCAGATCGCTTCTCGGCAAAAATGATCTTTGTCTCCGAAGAGAACATCCATTTTAATCTTGCCGATTGGGGAGCAAGATAAACCGGGGACGATACCATGGAACACGGTTCGGCTTGGCATAAGCTGCTTCGCCTTGATGTTCAGCTTCTCCATGGTATCACAGTACAGTATATTGATACTGCTTCCGCCATCTATCAGGACGCGGGAGAACCGGGCAGTTCGCCTCTCCGTCGCGAGGGTGACATCCAAGACCAGTGCATAGGAGCCAGGGGATGGCATCACCTCTGGGTGGTCGGGCTGGCTCCAGCTGATTGGCTTCTCTGACCAGTGCATGAACTCGGGGGCGCTAGAGGCGACTGCATTGACTTCTTGATGCTGACGGCGCCGACTACGCTTGTCGTCGGCTTGACTGGTGAAGACGACGTAGGCGGCGTGCTCTTCAGGGAATTCGTCTTGGATGGCTCCGACTACCGGCCGAGCCGGCGGCGGCTGAGGGGCTGGAGGCGGCGGGCCGGGAGGCGGAGGCGGCAACAACCCTTCGCCCTTGGAGATGCGTGTGAGCCAGTGGCATTTTCAGGTCATGTGGTTGGACGGCTTCGCGCCGCTGTGGAACTTGCAAGGGGCGTCGAGAGTCTGCTCGTAGGAGAAAGCCGGCTGCCAAGCCGGCCTGCCACCCTTCTTCTTGGGAGCGGGCCGCTCTTCGGGCTGCTCATCTTCAACTGTGGCCACCTGCCGACTGGTGGAAGTCGGCATGGGGGCCTTGCGCTTGTGATCGTTCTGGTAAGGGCGCCGATTGGAGTCGCCAGCCGGCGTCTTGGGAGCCGGAGCAATCACCTTCCCAGAGGCGTCCACTCGGAGCTCGGTCTTCATCGAGGAGTCGGCCGTGGCGTACTTGTCCGCGATGACCAGCAACTCGTCGAGGGTAGCCGGCTCGTCGCAGAGGAGTCGGTGCTTGAGGAGGGTGCCCTCTCGGCACCCGGCGGTGAAGTATTCGATGGCCTGAACCTCGTGCACCCCCTCGCAGGAGTTGCGGAGCTCGGCCCACCGCGTAAGGTAGTCGCGGGTCGACTCATTGGGTCCTTGGACGCACAGGGAGAGCTGGCGAGGCTTCGGAGGCCGCTTGTACGTGCTGGTGAAGTTGCGGACGAAGACTTCCGTGAAGTCCAGCCAGCTGTTGATGCTGTAAGGTTTGAGGCTGTTGTGCCAGGTGCGCGCCATGCCTTGCAGCATAAGGGGGACGTACTTCACAGCTACGCGCCGATTGCCATTGGCTATGCTGACAGCAGTGGAGTAGTCGATGAGCCAATCTTCCGGCTTCACTGAGTCGTTGTACTTGGGCGTGTCTCTGGGGAGCGAGAACCCTTTGGGGAAGGGCTCGTCGTGGATGCGGGGGCCGAAGCATGGTGGGCCGACATCGTCTTCTTCTTCTAGAGCCAGGGATCGAGCAAGGCGGTTGATCCGGTGGCGGGCGTCGTTCTCGCCGACTCCTTCTCGGCGGCCTAGTCGGTCGCCAAGAGTCGGGTGCGTGATAGGCGGCGGGGTGAGACGTCTTTCTCTTCGAGGCGGGGGAGGAGGCAGATTTCCTTGGCGCTCGACAGCTCGAGGGCGGCCTTCCGCGTAGTGCTCGATGGTGATACGAGTCCGGCTGCGGCTAGCAGCCGGCTCCTTGTCTTTCTTCTAGCGGGCGCCACTCGCAGTCGGCGAGCGGGACGTCGCGGCGTGCTCTCGGCGCGGGGGATGACTATCAGCACGGGCGTCGGCTTCGTGCCGTTCTGCAGCCGCGTCGATCAGCTGCTGGATCCGTCTTGTCATGTAGGGGAGCTCGTCGGCTCCTAGCCTATTGAGCTCTTCTGCGGCCGCCTGAGTGGCTCGCAGATTCTCGAGCGGGGTGGCGTAGACGGGGCGATCTGCCCCCAGCATGCTAGCGATAGCCGCGCCGCACTTCTGGACGAAGCCGGCTCGGCTCGGGCCGCTAGGCGGCGGCGTACCGAAGGCGGCGCGGTCGACTTCGCGCTGGTGGGGCTCGGTGAGGCGTCTCACGGAGGCTATCTTCTGGCCCTCCGCGACGAGGGCGAGGCGACGTGCCTCCAGGGTCTCGCCGTCGGCGTCGACCGGGATGGGACGGAGAGGTCATGCATCACCGCTTGCAGGGCGTCGTGGGCGTTCTCGCCCGAGTTGGCGACGTGGCTGATGACCAACACTTCGGTGACAGCGCTGCTGCCACTGTCAGCTCGAGGGAGAGGATCGTCGAAGACCACCACGTCGGAGGGGTAGGCATCGAGCGATGCCGTGTCGGAGTCGACGAGCATCGGGCCGGTGGAGCCGACCGACCCCACATCTGCAGCAGGCTCGCTAGAGACGTGAAGCTGTTCGAGGAGGCTGACGAGGCGGCTCTCGGGGTAGTCCGTGCCTGCGTCGGACGCAGGCTCGTCGGAGATGCGAGTCTCGCCGAGAAGATCGGCGAGGCAGCTCGCTGCGCAGGCGTCGTCGACGCCTTGCAGCACGTCGAGGCAAACGCCATCGGGCGCAGCAGGCTGGCTGCGCTCGCGGGGGAGGAAGAGGGTTCCCGTCCAGAACAGGTCTCCGGACGACAATGCACCTGGCCCCACGGTGGGCGCCAAATGTCGGGTGGTAGGTGTGACATATGCCAACGGGTGGCTTATCATAGTGGGTGCCAGTAAGACGTCGCCGGTGCCTGGAAACGGGATGAGGCGAAGACATGCACGCCGGCGAATCCTACCCAGGTTCGGGGCTCCCCGAGGAGATAACACCCCAAGTCCTGCTCTGCGGGGTCTCCGCATGATCACTAGATCAGGAAGAGTAGCTACAATTGCTCCTAGAGCTGTTGGGTTCAAGGGAGAAGAAAAACAAGGCTAGCTCTTGCTTCTCTCTCTCTATGGTGTGTGTATAATGCTAAGAAGCCAACCCTTTGCATGGGTGTCCCGGGGGGTTTATATAGGCCTACCCCCCGGGGGTACAATTGTAATCAGGCTGGGCGCTGGTCCCAGCCGTCAGTGTCTATGCTCGCCGGCTTCTCCGCCGGCCGTTGGGGCCCGCCAACTGGTAGGTCCCGCCGGCTGCTGGCCTCTTGGTCGACAGGCCGGCCCCACCGCCTAGGGTCTTGTCGGCGGCTGCTTACTGTAGCCTCGCCCCTGATGACGAGGGCTCCGTCGAGGTAAGCGTGGCTACAGTGTGCCGCCTCGAGGGCTCCCACTGTAGCCTTACCTCGTCTTGTCTCCTTAATGTGGCACATGCTTCGAGGGAGGCGTAGCCGGCCAGCCCTTGGCCGACTGGGGGAGGCCGGGCCGCCTTCGCGCCTCTCTCTGGCTGAAGGGGCCCGCCGCCCGTGCGCCGTACTAGCGTCTGTCGTGGGTGACATTGAGGCCAGAATGGCTACAGTGCCGAGCCGGACGGGAGATGGCCGTCCCGTACGGCGTCCTGTGGTCATGCCTGCCTCGGGCTTCGAGGGTAGTGGGCCGCACTGTGGCCACAACCCGTCTTGTCACCGTTATGTGGGCGTAGTTTTGGTGGTTGCGGTCTTGGCCGGTTCCTTGGAATCGGCGCTCTTCGTGGCCGACTCTGGGGAGTCGGCGTTCTTCATGGCCGGCTCTGGGGAGTCGGCATCCTCTATGGTCGGCTTCCTAGAGTCGGCCATCCCGTGGTTATCTTGGGGGGAGGTTGCTGAGGCTGGGTCGCCTTCTGGGAGTCGGCTTTAGAAATAGCCGACCGGGGAAGGCGGCCCATTGCTTGAAATGCTTGAAGGCCCAAAGGCCTGATAATTTTTTGGAAGAGCCAGGGGCAGTCGGTTAGGCTACCCATGGCCATTTACTCCGACAACGGAGACCCATACGGCTCCGGAATCCGGCGAGCTAGCTCCTTTGAAAGAGGGGGGTGCGCCCATTCCACCGGTAGCCCCTGTCCAACCTAGGGCACCGGATAATCTGGTGGAGGCGCTTCAAGGTGCCTCTATTGTGGACAAGCACCGTATCCTTATGGGTACGGTGATTGAGAGGGTCCAGTCCACCAAGAGCGGGTTGACCGAAGCCTGCAGCAGCCTGCTGGCAGGTTTTGAGGTAAGCGACGCAAAAATCCCAATATAGTCAGTAGCCCCTGAGACACTGTCCGGTGTTCGGAAAGAAAAGCGGACAGAGGGTCGATCCTTACTTGAGGAAACTAACTAAACTTATCGGGAATGAATATGCAGGCGTCACTGCTGTCCGTGACCTCACATGCTGCCGAAGTCTCCGAGCTTAAGCGGAGACTGGAGAAGGCCGAGGAGGAGCTCGGCCAGGTGAAGAGGCAGCTCCAGGAGAATCAAGGTATGTAATAACCCAAGAAATGTTTGGAAAGAGTAGGATGTTGTATATTGACCGAAGTGTCTTGATATAAATAGGGGCGACGACCAAGGTCGAGGCCCTGAAAAAGGTCCTGGGCGAAGCCGAGGGGAAGGCCGTCAAGGAGCAGGCTGCCCGTAAGAAGCTCGAGGCCCGGGTCAATGAGATCCAACAAGAGCTCCATGACACGGTGAAGAAGTGCGAGACCTTGGAGCGTGACGCGTTGGCTAAAGAGGCCGAACTTTCCAAGGCTCGTCAGAGGGCGGAGACGTCCCGGAATGAGGCCCAGGGCACCCTCCAACAGATCCAAGAGGCGAGGAAGATCGCAACGGGTAAGGCATTCAGTATGCAAAGCAAATATGCGAAGAGGAAGTATCTTTTACTAACCTGGATTCGGAGTTCTCCAGGGGCCTTTGCTGATCTGCCGCGAAGTGTGTTCGACGCCGCGGAGTTCTTCCGAGCCGAAGAAGGGAGCTCCACGGAGAAGCTATTCTGGTCGCAATATCTTGCGCCCGAGCATCCCGTGCCCTTCACCGATCTGCTGAAACAGCTGGTGGAGCTGCATAGGGTGGCCGAACTAGCCATGAAGGATTTGATAATCCGGCTATGGCCAGCCGAAGCTATGCCCGGCAGCTACTTCGGAGTCGTGAGGCGGCTGGTGAATGCCTGTTCTCGGCTAGACGTCGTCAAGCGATCAGTCTGTATTGAAGGTGTGCGTATGGCCTTCGCCCGTTGCAAGATGTGGTGGGCGAATATGAACGCCGTCGAGCTGGCCAGAGGGCCGCCAGATGGCAAGGAGCATCGCACACCCGAGTGCTATTTTGCGGATGTCCTGGAGGGGTCTCGCATTGTGGCAACGCAGTGTGGGCAGGACATTATATTCTAATGAATACATTCGTGTTGTCTTTGCCTTGTATGATGAACAAAGTTGGTTTGTAATATAATGATTGTTATGTTTTTAATTCTACCTCCTGTGCGGTCGTGTTGTATGAAATCTGAGGGTTGGCCAGTCGTCGGCTTCTGCCCCCACGTAGGTAGTACGGGGGTGTGCGGGATGGAATCTAAACAATCTTGATCCAATTATATGGTCCCTGAAGGAGTTCTTTAGCGCAACGAAACAGGCAAACAGACTATTCGTCTTTAACGCCCTCACTTAGCCATAGGAGTTCGACAATAAAAACATGGACGCAGCCCCTAGTTTCCGAACTAGAGTGCTATACGTGTCTGATCGGGAAGGATCCCTTCGCGTAACGTGGAAGAAATCTCCAACGATTTTCAACCTCCGAACAGCTGACCGACTCTCGCTGCATCATGACAGTCAGTTTTCGGCTTTCTCTACTGAGGTGCTCCTTTGGATAAACCAGGGCACAATCGCAGTAGTTCTCCCTTTACTACCTTAGCCGATATAGCGGAACGTAAGGTAGCAAGCACAGGAGCCGGGCAACCCAACTATTGACCAAAGACATGATTCGGAGCCAATGCATATAATGCTAAATTCGGGGTGCCGAACTATACTGTAAAAAGTGTTCGGGCTTTGTTGCCATAGTGCGGGCGCTATGAAGCCCCTGGCAAAGTGAAACGTACAACAGTGTACGGGTGCTATCTGATAAGCGTATTAAAAGGAAAACAGAAAAGGAGCAAAAGCAATGAGCAGGGGCCTTCAAATTTGGGCCGCAAACCACTACGAAAAAAATGACACATCCGTGACATTTTGGGCTGAACGAAATTTTTCCTGCCATGCTTATGACACTTCTATGATGATAATTGTGACAAAACCCAGTATCATCATAGATGGGGTGGGCTCCTACTTCTATGACAAAAAATCATGACAGAAAATTGGCTTTTCATCCTGGGCGGGCCGGAGACGCAGCTGCATGACATTCTTTGGGCCGTCCATGACGGAAAAAACCGTGGTAGAAACGACGGCGAGGAAAATATCGGGGAGTTCCTAGTTATGGTGTGTGGTCAGGGCCGAGCGATGCACGGAGGGATTGCGCGTTTCTCTCGTATACGTACGTGCGTGGACGCGAGACATTGGACTCTAACTGAACCCCAGCGAGGCGTTCGCCTACGGAACCCGAGCAATTGTACTGCAGGCTACGCGTTACTGAACCCGAGCGATCGATCGATCCCTGGCTGTTAACTGAACCCGATCGAGCGATTCCTTCGCTGCTGCTCCTAACTAAAGCCGATCGAACCTTCTAGCTCTTGATGAACAGTGAGCGTGGTTGGAGGTTGGATGAACAGTTCCCAGTGGGGGTTGGACGAACAGAACCCGATGGTAGTAGAGGCCGTTGCCGCTGGATGAACAGGACCTCGATCGAGCTGGTTGGGGTGGATTAACAGGACCTCGTGGAGTGCTGGTTGAACAGTAGCCGGTGGAGGGCTGTACGAACAATAGCCCGTGGAGGGGTGGTTGAACAGTAGTCGGTGGAGGAGCGGTGGAGGCTGGATGAACAAGAGCCCGTGGATGAACAATAGCTGGTGGAGGCTGGAGGGAGACGCCGTGGATGAACAGTCACATGTGGAGCCTGGAGGAGGTCGACGGTGGATGAACAGTAGCCCGTGGAGGCTGTAGCGAGGCAGTAGACGATGGATGAACAGTAGCCCGTGGAGTGCCGTTTTGCGGTACGCCACACCCCTCCCGATGAGTGGGACCCCGTTTCGACCGTAGGAGGTCGAAGAGAGGTCCGTTTCCTCCATTTTGCGGTACGCCACGCCCCTCCCGATCAACAGGACCCCGTTTCGACCGTTGGAGGTCGAAGAGAAGTCCGTTTCCTCCGTTTTGCGGTACACCAGACCCCTCCCGGTGAACAGGATCATGTTTCGACCGTAGGCGGTCCAACACAAGGCCGTTTCCTCCGTTCTGCGGTAAGCCAGGCCTCGTTTTGGCTGTTCCGTCCAAGCCGGTTGGCTCCCTATGAACAGGACGCATTTCGTTGCCTCCCAATGAACACGACGATGCAATTTCTTCATTCTGACCCAGCCGGTTGGCTGCCGATGAACAGGACGCCATCGCTGCTCTCTGCTGCCCTCTCCATGTACACGAGCCCTGGTCGTACGTATGCGCCAGTAGGCGTTCGAGACCCCGCCCGTATGTATGTATGTGGCCGTATTTACTTTCTTGCACCCTGGTTGTACGTATGTGTACACGATATTGACGGGACTGTGTGACATGCTACGCCTGTGCCTCTACTACGACACGTACCCTTCCTTACTCGGCCACGGTTCATCACTGCAGCCTGCACATAGACCGATCGACCAGTATGTACGTACACGTTCACAACCAGACAGACAACCCTATGTATGGTTCAACCGGGTGAGTCCCAGCTATGAGGGAGGTAAGGAGGCACTTCCTTGCGTGCGAAGATATAGCTGGTGGGTCCCAGCTGTCAGGGGGAGAATCATATTTTTTACCCGTAATATGGACGCACTTCCTTGCGTGCAAAGATGTAGGTGGTGGGTCCCAACAGTCAGGGGGAAACGTTTTTTTGCAATATATGGTGGCCCGTCCGGTGGGTCCCTGCTGTCAGGTGGAGGAATCATTATTTAGCATGTAAGAAGGAGGCACTTCCTTGCTACGGCCGTGGACCCAGCTGTTTGCCTCTCCACGTACAGTACTCTTCCGATGGAAGTCGTGCCTTGACCACATTGACCACGTCGAGCCGAGAGCACCAAGGCGGTGGACGATGATGACGCCTAGGAAGGGGATGATGCGGAGCCGGGGAAGACGCGGCAGTGGATGCCCACACGGAGAGGAGTACGAGGTTTGACTGGTTCGGCTGCGGTGTGAGGCTGCCGTCGCCGCCGAATAACAGGGGTTGTCAGTGAGTACTGGGATGGCCTAGCCAGAGGTTGGAGTAGGGTGGGGCGGTCAGGCCTGCGCGGCAGCAGAGCCGGCAATGGGAGGGAGGAGCTGGCGGCACGACCATCGCTAGTTTGGGCGGCTGGAGCAAGAAGACCAGAGGTTGAAGAAGCACTACGGTCGTTGGATGGACATCGTACGGTCACTTGAGCTAGAATCGTTCATATTGACTAAGTTGACAAAGCCCTCCATCCGCGTCAACTTAGTAGGCCCACAAGTCAGCCTCCCACTATGGTGGGTCCCAGCTAGCAGGGGGAGTATTCATTTTTTATGTGCGTAATAAGGAGGCACTTCCTTGCGTGCGAAGATATAGCCGGTGGCACTAGTACAACCAGCTGCTATACAAACAGTTTTTAACCCCTTTCCGCGACGACATTTGGAACCGTCGCCTAGTGAGTGACGGCGATAGGGGGGCCTTCCCACACGACCCAGAAACAGTCGGGGATATGCCCTCCTGGCACACACGCTCGGCAAAATGAGGTTATGTGCGACCGGCGAGCGCTCAAATATGGAAATACGTATAGTAGAACTAAAAAAAATACAATTATACAGGCAAAATTGTTTCCGGTCGCAAGTACATCCCACATAGTCAGTCCCTGCTAAACATTTCCGTTTGTATGTACATCCCACACAGTCGCTCCAAGGAAAACGTTTCTGTTCACAGGTACATCACACACAATTTTCCCTATTAAATCGTTTGTGATAGCGTTGCCATTGCACACGATATTAACAATTTTATCGTTTGCGTTATTGAATGCATCACACATGGTGCGTAGAAGAAACTGTGTGGCAAAGGCTGTCAATCACACACAGTTTTTATGTGGTAAACGTTTGCGCGAGGTGGCCTAACGCAAACAGATTTCAAGAGGATGTCGTGTGTGATTGTTCATTAATCTAACACGGTTTATTCCTAGAAACTGTGTGCATTATTGAATGCATCACACACAGTGTTTTCTCAATAACCATTTGCAATTGAAAAACCCAATTAGCAGGCTAATTATCCGATTATTAATAATCCATTTATTAATCTAATTGACATGTCATATTAAGCACACAATATATTTCATTTTCATAATTGAAATACATCAGAGTACAACATCATATAGCTTCAGCACTCAGCTACCCCATTACACAACTACACCAGCACCAAGTTTCACATGCAACATCTATAACCTTTCCAAATTAGCATCATAGACAGTACATAGATAGATGTATCTCATCTCGAAAACTGTTGAAGCAGAAGGCGAATATTGAGCCTTCATTGGTGTTGAAGGTCTTTGTAACTTTAGGCTAGTGCCTGTGGATGATTGACCGTCCATCCTTCGTCCTTTTCAGGAACACTTCAATACTGAACCATGGGTGTTATATGAATACCTTCCTCGCCTCCTGACCATACAGGTGGTTTGAGAGGTAATCATCAGTGAACTGCTTTGGAAAGGCTTGAAAACAAGGATGCACATAAATATCTTCTCTATATTGGAAATGGGGCAAAGGAATAAAAAAGGCAAGGTATAATAGTTAGTACCATCCTCTAGTGAACTGTTGTCTTCTTCATTGTGCGGACAAAGATCTAGTTGTTTTTTGTCGCTAATTTCTTTATCCTAACAATCTTTCTGAGTTTCTTGACTTGACTGATATTCATGGACAACTCATTTCCCCATATGCAAAAAGGGTCGAACAGTGGGTCAAAACCTCTAATAGCAGGACCTACATCTGCAAGACCAAATTGTTAAAAACGTAAATATTAGAATGGTTCATGCAATTGCACAATAATGTGCTATTAGACAACGGACCATGCACGTGCTAACCTCGATTGTAAACCTCAGTGATTCCCATTGTTTCCCTGCAACACATATAAGGTAGTTAGTCATCAGGTTAAGTAAGGGTTCGCGTGCTATCAGTAAAACATGTTGATGAAAATAAGCACATTGCAGATTCATCAGATTAATTCAAGCCACATGGAAAACCCATTTATCCAAACCAACCATGATTAAGAAATAGGAAATATAGCACTTGTATATGTTTCTCATGTATTAAGTGCAGCCAAATTCGATTTATTCCTCACATGCACAACAATACAAAATTCTACCCACGACAACTGGACATCGCATTGCAGAATTGAACCAAGCAGTTAACTAAACACCACAACAAATGAACCAAACATTAACTGAGCACCACATTGCACAATATAACATACTCCTAATAGAAGATCACACAGTTAACCAAACCAAGCATGCTTGACAACTTGGAAATATAGCAATTGTATTTGTTTCTCATGTATTTAGTACAGCAAAATTCAATTTATTCCTCACATGGTATACAATAACAGAATGCACCCACAACTATTGAACATTGCATTGCAGAATTGAACCAAACAAAACAGTTAACTAAACACCACAACAAATGAACCAAACTTTAACTAAGCACTACATTGCACAATATAACATACTCGTAATAGAAGATCAGGCAGTTAACCAAACCAAGCATGCTTAACAACTTGGAAATATAGCAATTGTATTTGTTTCTCATGTATTTAGTACAGCCAAATTCGATTTATTTCTCAGATGGTATAAAATAACAGAATGCACCCACAAGAATTGAACATCGCATTGCAGAATTGAACCAAACAGCCAACCGCGTCGCATCGTCGGTGCGCGAGGTGTTGACGGTGGCCTCGACGGTGAGCTGCTCCTCCAAGATCTGGCGGTTGACACGAATGGTAGCCATCGCGACCTCATCCGCGCGTGCGGCCGCGATTTGCTTCTCCGCTACCAAATGCTCCTTGAGATCCTGGCTATACTGCGGGCACCATGGCTTAGGGCGGCGCTTATTTGGTGGAGGGGTCGGTGATTTGGGTGGAAGGTGTCGCGCTCGCGCCGGCGGTCGGGGCATGTGGGATGTGGAAGGAGGAGGAGGATGGGGGTCAGGTGTGGATTACCTACCTGGATAGGCGAGGTCGAGTAGCGTGAAGGAGGGTCGCCGGCGAGGAGGCGACGCTGCAAGCAAGGAGTGAAGGTTTCAACTTGGAAAGGAAGGTGGAAACAGGGGAAATGTGGCTTTTGGTAAGGGGGAGGGGCGGGGAGGTAGATATTTCCGCAGAAGCCGAAAATTTGGAATCGCTTCAGCGAAAAAACTAGCGCGCAAAGTGTCATCAGACATGGTCCCTTATTCATAACTATGTACGATGTGTGAACATCACAAACTATTCAGATAGCTTAACCCGTGTGTGATGAGTTTGAACGTAAAAAATTTTGGTTCGGATTTCCCTGGTTACAGTGGTCATCCACGTCATTGCATAATTTGGGTACACAAAGGAGACTACAGCACACCCACACTTCTTAATCGAGGAAGTTCAGCAATTAAGCAAAGCTAGCTGGCCTAAACATTACTCTAACAAATTAAAGCCCGCGCTCTTAATTAAACAAAATAAAAGAGTACTACTGCTACTGCTGCTCGTCAATCTCCGCGGCCGCCTCCATGTCCAGCTCACGCCCGACGGTCTCCTAGGGAAGGGGCTCCATGGCATCAATTGCACCATACTCGGCAAGCATCTCGCTATCCGCGTCCGCCATATCTTTGGAATAGGCCGCCATGAGCTGGGCGTGGGTTGCCGCGATCTGGGCTTTGGCGGGCTCCATCGTGGCAAGGTATGTCGCGCAGGAGCGGACGACTGCTCAAACTGTCTCGGCGATTGCCAACTCTTCGGCCGTGGGTTGCCGACCTTTGTCGGAGAAGCTTCGTTCGATTTGTGCGGTGACTGCCATGAGCTGGGCGTGGACGGCCTCGACATGGTAGTGGGAGGCCTCCATCAGGGCTAAGGCCGCTGCTGCGGAACGGACAGCTGTTGTGCCGCTCTCGCCAGTTGCTATCCCCGAGGCAGATGCTGCTGCCGCCGCCTGAGAAGCACCAGCGGCCGTTTGAGCTGGCTTGGCCGCCCGGACGCAGATTGCGGTCGCCCTCACGAAGCTTGTTAGGACGTGCCTGGCGGCTGCGGCCGCGCTCTCGCCGGAGTGGGCCGCCGAAGTTGCCCTCACGACGCGGGTCCACATCCCCATCTTTCACCGGCGACGAATGAACAGTGAAATGATATTTGGGGAGTGAGCTAGTGTGCTCGACATGCCTGCTGTGGACTGAAGCCGACGCACCTTCTCGCGTAAGCCATAGGCGTACTATACACCAACGGTGCTCCAAGATATTTTGTGTTGCATCTCACACGGTTGGTGATAATAAACTGTGTGTGATCTACTTGATTTATCGTCTTGATTTGAATTACATAATGGGGTAACAGATGCAAAGGATGGTGTTTGAATTGCTAGAACTTTTATCTACAGTGAACATGCAACTATAGGGGTGTCGTCCAAAAAATTGGAATTATTCAGGGTTCGTTTGGATGTTTTTATACATTAACTTGGTTTTGTAGGCATTTTAGGTGCATAATTCAAATTTGAACTACATGCACATGCTCCATTCATATAAACGGGTTGAAAAATCAAATTTGTGTCCTTGGTTGCATGCTTAGATCCCATGCAAGAAATGGCAATGAGTGCAAAACACCCTGCCACCGTCACTCGGCCGCAAACACTGAGATACCTGGTTTTTGAATTCTAGTAAATCCAAAACTCGTCTGAAATTCATGAAACTGTGCATGCTATTATGGAGCGGCATCAACATGCCGTCGTAAACATTTTATCCCATTTGGGGCAAGTTTGGGTATAAGCTTCTCACAAACCAGAGCTTCTCACAACAAGCGTGATGGTTTCGGTAGGGAATGTGCCACCTTTGGGGACGAAACGATATCCGTTGCCTCTTATTGCTTTCCAATTTTTTCTAGTGTCAACATAGAACAACAGGAGTGTTGTGTTTAATTTTGGAATTTTTGGGGTTCGTTTGGACATTTATACACATTAACTAGGTTTTTGTCAGGACCCCGATCCTAAGTCACACCGATCTAGCATGTAACACATCATATCACTTTGCGGCCTCACGCACGGTATTCCCACGGGTGCCACATTACATGGCCCGGGACCGTTTGCACCTTTTGGCTCACATATATGATATTGTCGCTAGCATCCATATGACAGAGAACCCGGGCCGACATGACTAGTCGTGAATCCGAAGTGGCACTAACTTACAGGGACAGGCATACATGACCCAGCAACAAACGTGTCGGTCATCAACGTATGAACCCAAGTCGTAGCAAGCTACAAGGACTTAAAGGGACAACGCGTGACATTTCCCCGAAGGGACAGACACAGGAACGAAGAAGGACACATGCCGGCCAGCCTAAGTGTTTCGGAGCAGTAGCAAGCTACCATGGCTCAGTGGAAGCACTAGGAGACATTTCCCGATAAGAGAGGCTACCAAGAATAAACAACTAGGTTGTCGGATCCCACACATACCAAGCATTTCAATAACATACACACAATATGCTCGATATGTGCAAATACAACATGGCATCACAACAAAACTCTACGACTCAAAGTATTTATTCATTAGGCTCCGAGGAGCCAGATATTACAACATGGTTCTGATGACCCAGCATTCAAGTCATACAAGCAATAAGCACATGCGGAAGCTTAACTTGTCTGAGTACAGACAACTACAAATGAAAAAGGCCGAGAAGCCTGACTATCTACAAGACCCTGCCGAGGGCACAAGATCATAGCTGAGGTAACAAGCTAAACGTCGAAGTCCACGCGGAACTACTAGTGAGACTGAAGTCTCTCTGCAAAACATAAATTAAGCAAAGGTGAGTACAAATGTACCCAGCAAGACTTACGTCAGAACTATCTACATATGCATCAGTATCAACAAAGGGGGTGGTGGAGTTTAGCTGCAGCAAGAGCTTTGACTCAGTGGCTATCCTGAACTACGTCTGCAAGTAACTCTTTTGAGGTGGCGCACACGAGTCCACATATTCACCAATCAATACACAACTATGGATCCGCTCCCGTCTCCCTACGAGAAGGCCATCCATAGCACTCACACTTATCTTGCACATTTTAGAGTATCCACTTTCACTTGTCTATGAACTGTATAGGCAACCAAGTAGTCCTTTACCACGGATGCAGCTATTCGAATAGATGATGTTAACCCTGCATGGGTGTACTTCTTCACACACGCTCTCGCCACTTACCACCATGTACACGTCATGTATCTCGGCAACCTTCAAGCAGAAGCCTGGCGAGGGTGTCGGCCACGACCTGACTAACCACACAAGTCCCTAGTCCAGGTTTATCGCCTATTCAGGTTCCATCCGCAGGGAGTCTGGCCGAGGTTTCCACTATGGCCCCGAACGATGTGTGCAGGGTTCCTGGTTCAACAAACGGGCGACTCGGTACACCGGG
Organism: Aegilops tauschii subsp. strangulata; assembly: GCF_002575655.3. Lineage (NCBI taxonomy): Eukaryota > Viridiplantae > Streptophyta > Magnoliopsida > Poales > Poaceae > Aegilops > Aegilops tauschii. Next base: position 177,734,184 of record NC_053039.3, read on the forward strand.
CCACATGCCTACCGCATCACAGCCCACACCTCGGGTCAGCGCTGCGCACGGCCTCTTGCATACTACAAACACCAGAAACTACTTACAACTCCTGGATAGAGGACAAGGGCGGTTAATAAGTCAAGAGAGTCAATTAAGGATCCCAATGTGTGGTAGTAGCTGATCTTAAATCACACATACAGATCTCAGTTCCTAAGGATGGTTCCAATGAAACAACCCACCATGTATTCCTACATGGCCTCTCATCGATACCTTTACCAAATCGTGTTCACACACTTAGCTATCAACAGTAGGACATGTTCACACACCTCCAATTCATCCCCGATGAATCAGACCTGACTCAACTCTAAGCAGTAGAAGGCATGACAAACAAGCATGAATGAGTAGGCACATCACGGCTCAAACTACTCCTACTCATGCTAGTGGGTTTCATCTATTTACTGTGTCAATGGCAGGTCATGCAGAGGAAAGGGGTACAACTACCGCAGCATGTAACAGTTGAACCGTTGTTGTCCTAATGCAGTAAAAGAGAGCAGAAGCAAGAGGGTGGGATTGTATCGGAATGAACGAGGGGGTTTTGCTTGCCTCGCACTTCTGAAGATAGTATAGTTCTTCATCGGTGTCATCAATATCATCGTCGAAACCACGTCTACTGAGAGGGGACAAACACCGGCAACAGAGAAAGAATGCAACCAATGCCATGCGACAATATGATGCATGATCATGACATGGCAATATGATGTGATTTGAGCTAATGCATCTAGCAACCAGATTAAATGAAGTTGGTTTGAATCGAAGATTGAAATTCAACTCCATATGTGAAGATTCAAGTGCCATTTGTTTCATTTTCCCTAAACAGTAGTCGAAAGTTGTTCTAACATGCATGCAAATGGTACAGATGGATAGATTGGATTTTTCTGATAATTTTTCATATATAAATAATTTCATTTGGAGTTATAGATTATTTTCTATGAATTTTTGAAGTTTATAACATTTTCTGGAGTTTCTAAACCTTTTCTGATTTATTTTAATTCCAGAAAGGCTTTACTGCGTCATCATGATGTCGGCGAGTCAATAGGGCGCGGTCCAGGTCAAACCTGAGATGTGGGGTCCACACGTCAGTGAGTAACTAACTAACGTAAGTTAATTAGTGTTAAACTAATACTAACTAAAAGTGTCAGTGGGGGTGGCCCACGCGTCAGTGACACAGGGGAGGTTAAACCCCTGGTCAGCGTGGTCAAACCCGCCGGACTTGGTTCACGGCTCGTCACCGGTGAAGCCCGAGATGGCGGAGGGCTCGGGATTTGCCCACGCTCGACCAAATCGACCGCGGTTTGGTCCTACGCGTAGCTGGGGCTCGCGCGCATCTGCTAGGGCAAGCAGGAGGAGCTGGGGTGGAGCAAGCTCACCAGAGTCGAGCTCGTGGCGGCGGTCGGAGTTCGGTCAAGCTCGGGTTCGGTGTTAGGGAGCACGGCAGGGCTAGTGGGTGCGTGTGCTCGGCTCCTGGGAGCATACTGAGTACGGTGATGCGCTTGGACGCGAGTGGCAGGAGCTGTGGCCGCGGCGGCGACTTGGCCGGAGGCGGAGAGCTCTCGGGCTCGAAGAATACGGTGACTACACGGTGCAAACGAGCAAGGGGAGAGAGGGGATGGAAGGAGAAGCTCACGGCGAGTGCAGCGGTGGCCTCGGCGAGCTTGGGGAAGCAACAGAGCGGGCACACGGTAGCCGGTGATCTCGGCGGACCGAGGTTGTAGAAGACGGCGATGGCGGCGTTTCAGGGTTTCTGGCGTCGCTTGGCTTGGTGAGGAAGTCGAGGACGAGGTAGCCGAGCTACTCGGCACGCCGAGAGGTCGAGGGGGAGGCTCTGGGTGCGGCAACGGCGAGCGGTGGCGATGAGCTCCGCTCGGGCTGCGTGGGAGAGAGAATAGAGGAGGGGGGAGGGGTCTAGGGAGAGTGAGAGAGATCTAGGGGGTCGCGGCGATGTTCGTGGCATCATCAGCCGCGTCGGGGAGGAGCCAGGCAGGCAGGGAGGGAGGAGGTGGCCGCACGGTGGTGCGCGCGCGTCGGGCACGCGCCCGTCCTCCTGGAAAGGAGGAAGACGACAGGAGGAGGTGGCCAGGTGGGCTGGGCCGCCAGCTGGGCTGCACAGGACCTGGGCCAGCCAGGTAACTCTCTCTCTCTCTTATTTCTGTTTTTCTATTTTCTGTAATTGTTTTGGCTTTAATAAAAATGCGAGAGCATTTCCAAAAATCCTGAACATATTTGTGGGCTCTGTTTGGATTATTTCCAACGGCCCACATTTACTTTCAAGATCATTTGGACATTTAGAATTATTTATAGCATTTAAATGTCCAAGAACAAATAATGTATGATTTAATTCAATAACCCAGAGTGTCCTAGAAAAGTGTGCATTATTTTTGGCAGAGGTTCTGGACCAAAACAAAAATGATGAACATTTATGAGGGGCATTTTGGGTTCATTGAAAAGATTTAACTTTGACCCTAGTTGAATTTCATTTGCTGCTAGGGTTTATCAGTCCCCATTTCAAAGTTTCATAAAACTTAAACATGATGCAGGGAAGCTTATGCAGTGACAGGCAAGGCCTAAGCTAGGGTTGTGACAACTCACCCCCACTAAATGAGAATCTCGTCCCGAGATTCAAGACGTAGGGTAAGAAGATAGAGGGGGACACAATGCTAACACAATCTTCATGATCCAGATTGCAATTCATAAGAACGTTGATTCATTGCATCATATTGGTCTTGATGTCTTTGCTTTGGAGATCTTCATCCAACACGATGACGACAGAAAGAAATTCTACAGGAATCGATCTCCTCAAAGATCGAGCACTCAAGATCAACTCATGGAGTGAGACGTAGAAACATCTCTTGAGTTGAGACATAAAACACACATCAGGTGCATTGGAAAGAGGTAGAAGACAAGGGTTCAATTGGGTAGGCAAAAATTCCACACTGAATAAGATGGTATGGTTTCAAGATAGCGATGAAATAATCGCCAAGATTCCATAGCGGGGCACCCTAGAGGAGGTGACTTGTAGAGTCATTCCCTTAAGTGGCAAAAAGAATTACTTTTGATACATACATCATTGAAACTCTCTATACCAGCGTAAGGCAGTTCAAAATCGATCATTTGAAGGAATTCGCAAGAATGACGTACTCGGATAGAATGGATGATGTGGACTACCTTGTTAAAGACAACGCAATGAGTGATTTTTGCTAATCATCTGAAATGGATGGGACCTAGGGTAGGACCATTTTTGGAGATGATCCTGAACAACAATTACCGAGAAGGCATCCCATCAGAAATTGGCACAATGGCGGTGCTAGCTGGGAACAAAATGCAAATGTTGGAAATGTCCCAACCATCATATCCGCCTGAGATTCAGATCAGGGTTGGTAACAGGATATTTTAGACGGCATGTCTAAAAAGGAAAGGTTGCCATACAAATCGACGGGATGATGTTGCGAGATTCTCGGGAAATGGACTACGGTAGCAAGCTCCAAAACATGAGCGGATTCTGCTACACACATGTGAACACGCTGTCCCAGACAAGCATGACCACACAATAGTCTTATAATGAAACACTACCGAGTTCAGGTTGGGAACCATCATCGAGGACAACGGAATATTGTGCATGAACTAGTATTAGCACAACAAACTCCTTTTCCTTGAACAAATCAATCAGTGGCTTGGGGTGCTAGGGAATACATATGGAATGAAGGTTGCAAGTCTCCAAACCACAGAATACTTCGCACGTATGCATGACTGACTTGGGATGATTCCAGAGGAAGCAACATTGACTCTCTCGAATTCACAGCGGCAACTTGCATCAAATGCACATGAATTAGAGGAAGTCACTTCTTTCATCCGAACATACGATTCATGAACGGGACATGAAGATAATGCTTATAAAAGTTTCCAACACTAACTTAGATGTTCAACAGGAATCATGGGCAAGATGAAAATGTTGTCAATGGGCTCAACAACAATCCATCCAGGCTTCCATATGGATGGAATTCCTCAATTAAGTGAACACGGTGATAGCATTGGTCAGACCAAAAGATGTAATGAGGTATGCTCGAGGGATCAACCACGAGTAAGACAACACTACGAACGTCGTTGGTTCTGATTTGATTTGACGATAGCCCATACGCAAATCAAAGATTTGGGTAAGACAATAGGTCCAACAATTGATCACGAGGACCAATCAATGAAGATATCATCTTCCTTCAGCACACACACACACACACACACACACACACACACACACAAAGATATCCCTTGGAATGAACTAAGTAAGGCAAAGCTTTTATCTTCCAACCCTCCAAGTTGTTGTTTAGCCTATCCAACTAGTTCAGTAGTATCCAACATGGATTCTAGGAGAAGGGGTGGTTTATAAGAAAACTAACTTGATCACGAGCTCAACATAACAGTCAGGGGACAACCTAGTGATACTTCCGAAAAGATATTTGGAAAATCACGAACCACCGAAATATTACTAAGCTCGAGAGCAATCTTGCTTTTCAAGGCAAGACGATAGGATCAAAAGAGCAAGGGATTAATACAATCCTAACTCATCGATCGAGGAGTGCACCTGAAATAAGGACTAGGTAGCACGATCAATCTTAGAATGATGGTTCAGTAACGAACACACTATGAATGAATTTATCGTCCATTAACTACCAAGCAACGGGATTGCTAGGAGTATTGATTCCACACATTATATAGTTCACTTGTCGGCATTCCATTTACAATAACACAGAGACTGAGGAATGAATGATAATGGTGAGAAGTGTCACTCTATCAAGAATTCATAAGAGGTTGTGCAATTCATATGACATTCTCGACATAAAGTGGGTAATACTCCAGGGTAGAATAGACTAGAAGCTGGATTGGCATTCTTAATCTGCGGGATACAACTTCTTTGACCCAATCCTATATATGGATGAGGTACCGGAGGTTGTTTTTCCTAGTCATTCCGGAATAGAATGGCTTGACGGACCACAAGAATAATAGGCATCGATGAACACGAATGCACACATACTCTTGACTATCAACTAATAGAGGAAGGTTGGAATACGCCTGATGAGGGACAACTCAAGGGTCATATAACTTTCTGAGTTGTGGATGGATAGGTTAGTATGTCGAACAAAGCTCAGCATATTTCTTCTGGATAACCCATGCAGAAAGGTGGATCTGGCAGAGTCACAATATAATGGAGAACTCATCAAGAGCACTCTGGTTGTGATATTTTGGTGCAAAAGAACTTCTGCCATACCACAGACCTCGAGGGCTATGACAAAGGTTACTAATATCCTAAAGGAACGAGAAAACACTATCAATAGTAAGTAAGTGGAGTGAATATTGGGTTCAAAACCCAGAAATAGAATGCCTACTAACTAAATGGCATCACGAGATGCTTTCGAGAATGGTGGCCAGAATCATCACACTAGGAACGCAAAACATGGCCATATTACTGGGTGCTTCTCTAGGATACCCTAGTGTCAGAATAATAGCTTCAACATATACGTCGAGGCAATGGAGTACCTCAGCACACTGATTAGTGTGCTTAATCTGGCCCAAAAGGACATCGGGAACATGGAGGAAAGATTTGTAAGTGCATTAGACTATTTAGAAACCTGGGATGACTCGGACAACATAACGGCTGTAAATGCTCAAAAAGATTTGAGACATCCTGCAAAAATGGTGGCATAACCACTCAACATCACAATATCAAGGTTCCGAGACCACTGTCAACACACGGAAGTAGTAGGAATTGAACTGAGACTTGAATCCATCAATCTTATAAGTCTATAGATTAGTAACACGTGATCCTGATAGAAAGAAGAGAAAGCCTAGTTTCTTAACCCCGTAGGAAAGATAGGATGACTCGGATCAGAAGGGCATATGGTAAAGGAGTAAAAAGAGCCTCACGTTCCCTCCCACAATCAATTCCCTTATATAACTAAAGCATTTCTAGACTCAACTTCGACTAGTTTGGCTTGGTAATCCTACAGGCAGTCAGGCTCTGATACCAAAGCTGTCAGGACCCTGATCCTAAGTCACACTGATCTATAATGTAACACATCATATCACTTTGCGGTCTCACGCACTGTATTCCCACGGGTGCCACCTTACCTGGCCCGGGACTATTTGCGCCTTTTGTCTCACGTATATGATAGTGTCGCTAGCATCCATATGACAGAGAACCCGGGCCGACATGACTAGTCGTGAATCCAAAGTGGCACTGACTTACAGGGACAGGCATAAATGACCCAGCAATGAACGTGTCGGTCATCAGCGTTGAGGGAGTCCAGGACTAAGGGGTCCTCGGGCGTCTGGCCTGTTAGCCATGGGCCGGACTGATGGGCTGTGAAGATGCGAAGACCGAAGACTGCACCCGTGTCCGGATAGGACTCTCCTTGGCGTGGAAGGCAAGCTTGGCGGCCGAATATGTAGATTCCTTTCTTTGTAACCGACCTTATGTAACTCTAGATCCTCCCGGTGTCTATATAAACCGGAGGACTTAGTCCGGAAAGGGAGATACTCATTACCATAGTCATACAGGCTAGACTTCTAGGGTTTAGCCACTACGATCTCGTGGTAGATCAACTCTTGTAATACTCATATTCATCAAGATCAATCAAGCAGGAAGTAGGGTATTACCTCCATAGAGAGGGCCCGAACTTGGGTAAACATCGTGTTCCATGTCTCCTGTTACCATCGACCTTAGACGCACAGTTCGGGACCCCCTACCCAAGATCCGCCGGTTTTGACACCGACATTGGTGCTTTCATTGAGAGTTCCACTGTGCCGTCGACGAAAGGTTCGATGGCCCCTTCAATATTAGATAGTGACGCTGTCCAAGGAGAAACCTTCCTCCCCGGATAGATCTTCGTGTTCGGCGGCTTCGCGCTGCGGGCCAACTCGTTTGGCCACCTGGAGCAGATCGATAGCTACGTCCCAGGCCATCAGGTCAGATTTGGGAGTTTGAATTACGTTGCGGACGTCCGTGAAGATTTGACTTTCACCGGATTCAAGACCGCAACGATCGCTCCTGGTCACCTCAACGGACATGACCTAAATCTGTCGTCAGACCATACCCCGGAGATAGCTCCTGTGACCCCTCTGGCCTTAGATCCAGAGCACACAGCGGCATCCAAGGATTGGAGGCTCAACCCCACCACGGAGGCCAAAGATTCCCCGGCGTTCGAGCCGCACATGGACTTAACCTCACACAATATCTGTGTCACCGGAATTCCGGACTTGTCTCTGGTTATAAATTCCGAACCATGTGAGCCCGCGGACGCCGAACTTGATCATTCATCGATCTTCGAATTCAGCACCGCAGACATCTTCCAGCACTCGCCTTTGGGCGATGTGCTAAACTCATTAAAGAGCCTGTCCTTGGTAGGGGACTCGCAACCGAACTATGTCCGGTTCGAACTAGGGGCTGATGATCGAGAATTTCGCTTCCCACCCGCCACCCACTTCATAGCCACTATCGAGGACTTAACCGACACGCTTGATTACAACTCCGAAGACATCGACGGTATGGACGACGATGCCGATGAGGAGCAAGGCCAGAATCCGCCATACACTGGACGATGGACGACCACTTCTTCGTACAATGTGTACATGGTAGATACACCCAAAACAACCAACGGCGATGACAAAGAAAATCCAGTCAAGAATAAACCTCCTGAGACACAGCAAAAACGCCGGCGTCCTCGGCGCCGCTCTAAGTCACGTTGTTCAAAAAACAGCAATGCTGGCACCGGTGAAGATAATACTGGTGAAGATAATACTCCGGACGAAGCCGAAAACAATAAAGACCTTGCTGAGGTAGCATCCGAACAGGAGGAGCAAGAAAACAGGGAAGCTAGCCCCGACGAACGGGCCAGACCCAATGACTCGGAGGATGGTAGTTACCGTCCGCCCTCCAAGGATGAGGAAAGCCTCGGCAACGAAGATTTCATCGTGCTTGAGGAACCTCTCGAGCAGGAGCGCTTCAAGCGACAGCTAATAGCAACGGCAAGGAGCCTGAAAAAGAAACAGCAGCAGCTACAAGCCGACCAAGATCTGCTCATCGACAGATGGACTGATGTCCTGGCAGTCGAAGAATACGGCCTCAGACGCCCAACCAAGAGTTATCCAAAGTGAAGGCTACAAACCCAGTTCGATGAAGAGGCACCGGAGCCCGAACCTCCCTTGCGTAACGCGGCCGATCGACAACCACGCGGTCGAGACGGTGCGGCAGACCGACCACCACGTGGTCGGGATAGAGCAGCAACTCAAACCGAACAGCAGCCTGCCCCACTGCCTCGTAAAAATAGAGATGAAATAGCTCGGGGTCATTCATAGGACCTCCGATAGACCCTGGAGAGTAGAGCAGGACATACCTGATCGATTTATGGATCACGAGGACGTCCCTCGACACGTGACGACGGCTACCTATTCGGACGTGACAAACCCAGTCACACCCGAGCCGATAACCACAGACGGACTCCATCAGAGCTACGGCATAATGCGGCCAGATACAGAGGTGCCGCGCACCCCCTTTGCTTCACTGATGAAGTAATGGATCACGAATTCCCCGAAGGGTTCAAACCTGTGAATATTGAATCATACGACAGGACAACTGATCCCGCGGTATGGATCGAGGATTTTATCCTCCACATCCACATGGCCCGGGGAGATGACCTCCACGCTATCAAGTACCTCCCGCTAAAGCTTAAAGGACCAGCTCGGCACTGGTTAAACAGCCTGCCTGAAAATTCTATTGGCAGCTGGGAGGACTTGGAAGAGGCCTTCCTCGACAACTTCCAAGGTACATACGTCCGGCCACCAGATGCCGATGACTTAAGTCACATAGTCCAACAGCCTGGAGAGTCAGCCAGGAAGTTCTGGACTAGGTTCCTAACTAAAAAGAACCAGATCGTCGACTGTCCAGATGCCGAGGCCTTAGCGGCCTTTAAACATAGCATCCGCGATGAATGGGTCGCCCGCCACCTCAGGCAAGAAAAGCCAAAATCTATGGCAGCCCTCAGGGCACTCATGACCTGCTTTTGCGCGGGTGAGGGTAGTTGCTTGGCTCGCAGCAAAAACACAGCTAGTGAGGCAGGCCCCTCCGAAGTTAAGAACAACAACGGCAAGCTTCGACGTAACAGACACAAACGCCGAAGCAATGGTGATAATACCGACGACACTACAGTCAACGCCGGATTCAGTGGCTCCAAGTCTAACTAGCGGAAGAAACCATACAAGAGAAACAATCAGGGACCATCCAGCCTAGATCGCATACTCGATCACCCGTGCCAGATACGTGGCACCCCGGAAAAACCAGCCAACCATACTAACAGAGACTGTTGGGTTTTTAAATAGGCCGGCAAATTAAACGCCTAGAACAGGGAAAAGGGATCACAAAGCAAGGACGACGACGAGGAGCCCCGGCAACCGAACATAGGGGGATAGAAGAAGTTTCCCCCTCAAGTCAAAACGGTGAACATGATATATGCTACACACATCCCCAAAAGGGAGCGCAAGCACGCACTAAGGGACGTTTACCGATAGAGCCAGTCGCCCCAAAATTCAACCCGTGGTCATCGTGCCCGATCACTTTTGGTCGTCGGGATCATCTGACCAGTATCTGGCATGGCGGATCAGCCGCACTAGTCCTGGACCCAATCATTGATGGATTCCACCTCACGCGAGTCCTCATGGACGGTGGTAGCAGCCTCAATCTGCTCTATCAAGACACAGTGCGAAAAATGAGTATTAATCCATCAAGGATCAAGCCCACGAAGACTACCTTCAAAGGAGTCATACCAGGTGTAGAGGCCCGCTGTACGGGCTCAATTACACTAGAGGTTGTCTTTGGATCCCCCGACAACTTCCGAAGCGAAGAGCTAATCTTCGACATCGTCCCATTCCGCAGTGGTTATCACGCATTGCTCGGACGGACCGCATTTGCTCGGTTCAACGCGGTGCCGCACTATGCTTACCTTAAGCTCAAGATGCCCGGTCCACACGGCGTCATAACGGTCAACGGAAACACAGAACGCTCCCTCCGTACAGAGGAGCACACCGCCGCCTTAGCAGCAGAAGTATAGAGCGGCCTTCTCAAGCAGAACCGTAATCCGGCTGCCAAGCCCCTAGACATCATAAAGAGGGTCCGGACTACGCTGCACCAGGATAGCTCGGCTCATCAAGAGCTTGATTAGCAATTCGGACTCCGTCCCAGCCCCGATCAGGTAGTGGCAATTGTACCACGTGTTCATAATTACGCACTAGAAATCCCATGGGCAACGACAGAGGCACAACTAGCTGGTGATCCGCAATACGGCTCGACAGCTCCCGGACACATATACTTTCACTATCTTTTTTCTGCTTTTCAGGTTTCTTTTCCAGAGGCCTTCCCTGACGATTTGATCGTGGATCCTTTAAAAGGACAAATACACCAAGCCGGTAGTCAACTCGGACGTAGAGGGAAATTTCTAAGCGGATTCTTAAAACAACCACTTTACCTATCTCCAGGGTCCCACGTGCAGCTCTCCCATGGTCGTGGCATGTCAAATAGCCCGTTGCCTATCACACTACTTGTAACAATGCGCTTTGACGTATTAATCAAATCATAATGGAAACAGTTCACTACAAAAAAAGACACATCTGTGACATTTTGGGCCGAACAAAAAAAATTATGTCATGCTTATGACACTTCTATGATGATAATTGTGACAAAACCCGGTATCATCATAGATGTGGTGGGCTCCTACTTCTATGACAAAAAATCATGACACAAAATGTGCTTTTCGTCCTGGGCGGGCCGGAGACGCAGCCGCATGACATTCTTTGGGCAGTCCATGACGAAAAAACCATGGTAGAAGCGAGGGCGAGGAAAATATCGGCGAGTTCCCAGCTACGGTGGGTGGTCGGGGCCGAGCGATGCACGGAGGTTTGCGCGTTTCTCTCGTACACGTACGCACGTGGGTGCGAGGCGTTGGGCTCTAACTGAACCCGAGCGAGGCGTTCGCCTACTGAACCCGAGCGATTGCACTATAGGATACGCGTTACTGAACCCGAGCGATTGATCGATGGCTATTAACTGAAAGCGATCGAGCGATTCCTTCGCTACTGCTGCTAACTGAAGCCGATCGATGTTGCCTATGGATGAACAGTGAGCGTTGTTGGGGGGTGGATGAACAGTTCCCATGGGGGGTTGGATGAACAGGACCCCGTGGTAGTAGAGGCTATTGCCGCTGGATGAACAGGACCCCGATCGATCGAGCCGGTTGGGGATGGATGAACAGGACCCCGTGGAGGGATGGATGAACAGGACGACCCCGTGGAGGGCTGGTTGAACAGTAGCCGGTGGAGGGCTGGATGAACAGTAGTCTGTGGAGGGGTGGTTGAACAGGACCCCGTGGAGAGGGCTGGTTGAACAGTAGCCGGTGGAGGAGCGGTGGAGGCTGGATGAACAGGAGCCCGTGGATGAACAGTAGCCCATGGAGGCTGTAGGAGGTCGACGGTGGAGATGAACAGTATCCCGTGGAGTCCCGTTTTGCGGTACGCCACACCCCTCCGATGAACAGGACCCCTGTTTCGACCGTAGCGCTCCAACACAAGTCTATTTCCTCCGTTTTGCGGTACGCCACACCCCTCCCGATCAATAGGACCCCGTTTCGACCATAGAAGGTCGAAGAGAAGTCTATTTCCTCCGTTTTGCGGTACGCCAGACCCCTCCAGATGAACAGGATCCCGTTTCGACCGTGGCCGGTCGAACACAAGGCCATTTCCTCCATTCTGCGGTACGCCAGGCCTCGTTTTGATCGGTTGTTCCGTCCAAGCCGGTTGGCTCCCGATGAACATGACGTATTCCGTTGCCTCCCGATGAACATGACACATTCCGTTGCCTCCCCATGAACACGACGACGCAGTTTCTCCGTTCCGACCTAGCCATGTACACGAGCCCTGGTCATACGTATGCGCGAGTAGGCGTTCGAGACCCCGCCCGTATGTACGTACGTGGCCATATTTACTTTCTTGCACCCTGGCCGATGTACGTACGTGTACACGATATTAACGGGACTGCGTGACATGCTACGTGCGCGCCTCTACTACAACACGTGCGCGCCTCTACTACGACACGTGCCCTTCCTTACGCGGCCATGGTTCATCGCTGCAGCCTACAGACAGACCGATCGACCAGTATGTACGTACACGTTCGCGACTAGAATGACAACGCTACATACGCTTCGACCAGGTGGGTCCCTACTGTCAGGTACTTCCTTGCGTGCGAAGATGTAGCTGGTGGGTCCCAACAGTCAGGGGAAAAAATTGCCCGTAATATGGACGCACTTCTTTGCGTGCGAAGATGTAGCTGGTGGGTCCCAGCAGTCAGGGGGAAATGTTTTTTCATGAAATACGGTGGCCCGTCCGGTGGGTCCCTGCTGTCAGGGTGAGGAATCATTATTTTCCGCGTAATAAGGAGGCACTTCCTTGTTGCAGCCATGGACCCAGCTGTCAGCCTCTCCACGTACAGTACTCTTCCGATGAAAGTCGTTCCTTGACCACGTTGACCACGCTGTGCCGAGAGTACCAGGGTGGTGGATGGCGGCGAGGCCTAGGAAGGGGACGACACGGAGCCGGGGAAGACGCGGCAGTGGATGCCCACGCAGAGAGGAGTACGAGGGTTCACTGGCTCGGCTGCGGTGTGAGGCTGCCGTCGCCGCCGGGCCTGGCCAGCAGTGGGAATAGTAGGGGCGATGAGGCCTCCATGGCAGCACGGCCGGCCACAGGAGGCAGGAGCATGCGGCACGACCGGCGCTGCTTTGGGCGACTGGAGCAAGAAGACCAGATGTTGAAGAAGCACTACGGCCGTTGGATGGACATCGTACGGTCACTAGAGCTAGAATCGTTCATATTGACTAAGTTGACAAAGCCCTCCGTCCCCGTCAACTTAGTAGGCCCACAGGTCAGCCTCCCACTATGCTGGGTCCCAGCTAGTAGGGGAGTATTCATTTTTTTGTGCGTAATAAGTTGGCACTTCCTTGCGTGCGAACATATAGCTGGTGGGTCCAACCTGTCAGCTGGGGGAATGTTTTTTCGTGAAATATAGAGGCCCTTCCGGTGGGTTCTAGATGTCAGGTGGAGGAATCATTATTTTGCGCGTAATAAGGAGGCATTTCCTTGTGTGCGGCCGTGGACCCAGCTGTCAGCCTCTCCACGTACAGTCCACGTCCGATGGATGTCGTTCATTGACCACGCGCGCCGAGAGCACCAGGGCAGTGGACGATGGTGAGGACTAGGAAGGGAACAACACGGAGTCGGGGAAGACTCGGCAGTGGTTGCCCATGCGGTGGGGAGTACGAGGGTTTACTGGTCCGGCTGCCGTCGCTGGAAAATAACAGGAGGTGTGGGTGAGTAGAGGAATGGCCTGGCCAGCAATGGAGTAGGGTGGGGCGGTGCAGCCTGTGCGGCAGCACAGCCGGCCACGGGAGGCGGGAGCAGGCAATCCCACCGGCACTGGTTTGGGCGGCTAGAGCAAGAAGATCAGATATTGAAGAAGCAGCACGGCCGTTGGATTAACATCCAACGGTCACTAATGCTAGAATCATTTGTGGACTAAGTTGACAAAGCCTTTCCTACACGTCAACCTAGTAGACCCACAAGTCAGCCTCCAAATCTATCCCAAACAGCATACAGCCCGAAATTTCTAGCCAGATTCAAATTAATTTAAAAACTAAACATACCTTAATTTAAATCCAATGAAATTTTACCCGCATGAAAATAATGAAATTTAAAATATCAAAATCCGAAAGAAAAAGGTATTTTGGAACTAATTGCATGTTTGCTGTATTTTTTTCATTCTACAACCCATTTATTATTACTTATAGCCCATTTCTTATTACTTATAGCCCATTTTTTGGGCAAAATGCATCCCTCCTCGTCTTGAAAGATTTCCGGCCTAGCAGGGCATAGAAAAGCAAGTAGGCCTACGTTGGTTATTCTGCAAGAAACAAAATAGCTGGGCTAGCCATTTTCAGAAAGGAAAAAAACAAACTGGGCTGGTCATGTGCTAAACATATGAAATAAAAGCCTGGGCTAGACGGGCCACAGCTCCCGAACAACCCAGTTGACACCCTTCACCGTCCTGAAAAAACAAAATTACTGCGCGCGCTGCTGGGTCCCTACTGTCATCCTCACCATGTACAGTCATCTCCTTATTCCTCTCGGTTGTTGACCATGTTGACAACACCGGAGGGCAGCGTCACGGCGAGCGAACCAAGGCGGAGGACGATGGTGAGGCCTCGGACGGGAACGAACAGGAGCCAAGGAAGATGCACAAAGTTTTAGGGTGCGATGTGGCCACGATTCGTCGCGGCAGCACAGCCAGCCATGGGAGGCGGGAGCAGGCGGTCCCACTGGCGCTGGGTTGGCTTTGGCGGCTGGAGGAAGAAGAGACTGAAGAAACACGACAGACATTGAATGTCAATCCAATGGTCAAGGTTGGCACAATCGTTTGTTGACTAAGCCGACACTAAGTAGCATACTTTTTATAATTAGGAAGAAAAGAAAAACTGGGCTCGTTCGCCTAATAACATTCCCGAAACTGTGACCGTTCGATCTCGCGTCGCAACTAAAACTGCGAGGAAAATGCGTTCGTCTGTCGTCCTCCTCCCAGGGAATGTTCGCCACATAAGTGACTAGCACCCTTGGTTTTCAACCGAGAGGTCTAGGGTTCGAGTCCCAGGAACTCTCAATTTTGTCCTCCTTCCTTCCTTGCAAAAAAAAGAAAGAAAATCAAAGACTTGAGAAGGCGTACAGAACGAGCTAGTGTACCAGTAAAGAGATGTTGCTGAGTTTCAGAAAAAAGAGAGATGTGCTCCTGTAGCTTGTTCGAATCCACACCTAGACTATGACTATATATGGTGCTATACTAGTATGCAAGTAATGAAACTGACATATCCAACGTTCGCTTATCCTCTTCTCTACTTACTCTGTCTAGCATCAGAAGCTCTGGCCGCAGCAACCATGTCCGTTGGCTGCTCGTCCACCTGCTCTTCAGCAGGAAACAATCAGATATGCGCCAAGTCATGACCCGTACCATCACCTATGGGTCTCATCACACCCTCGCAGGCACACGCACCGCAGTCGGTTGCTCATTGCAACCCACTGCGGTTGGTGTGGTGCCACCGCTGCAAATCACGCAGAGTCATCCGTCACGTCTCAACCACAATCCTCAACCCTGGCCGAGTCTTCTACAAATGCATGAATCATGGGGTAATAATATGTTTAAGTGTTGTTCTGCTACTTTCAGTTGCTGATTTTTTTAATAGTTTGGTTGATGTGTTGGGTTCTACGGTAGGGTGCGTCGACTGCAAATTAAAATTTTCCTACGCGCAGAACAACCAAGAACATGCTACGGGAGATGGATCACAGATCGTTACCACTAGACGCGCAGTGCCGTGCAGCGGAAGAAGAGTTGGGACAGCGCGTCCGCGTGGATCGTCTCCTCCTCGTCCGATCTCCCTTGAACGGCCGGTCGCCGGATCCCACGTACAAGTTTGCCGGAGTGGCGCAGGTGCACCGCCTCTAACGGTATCCACGCGTGCAGGAGGAACACCGTGCGGCAGACTGCTAGGTCCGATCACACAGTCGGCGACGAGTGGTGGTGTCTATTCGCAACACATGCAAACCCTAGTGACAGCGCCGAAGCGATCAACCGCATGAGTGTGCCACACCCCACTTTATATAGGCGTCCGTCGCGGGCTCAACACTTGGGCCTCGCACGGACCCTAAAGCCCATAAGTCTACTCGGCCACAATCCGAATACAGATTGGATCACATCCGACCAGTGTCCTCGGATCCGGCCTCGTAGGTTCCTTCCCTTAAGCACGCGACCCCTTAGGTTCAAGCCGGCTTGGTCGCAGTTCGGATCACCTCCGAACTGCACGGTTGGTAGCGGCCTCTAGCAAGGCGTGCCGACCACCAAGCAGACTATGAAGCTGGTTAGGCGAACCTGTACATCATACTTCCATTCCTTTTGCCACAAGATATATGTTGTCGGGCTCAAGGCGAGTCTGTCATCCTTGTGCTAGCCCAACCTCTTTCTCGTTCCAGTGATGCCGACCACAAATCGGATTATCTCATAATCCATGTCGCATGGCCATGCTTATCTTGGTCAGATCACACGAGGGGCCCAGAGTATATCTCTCCTGGTCGGAGGGGCAAATCCCATCTTGCTCGACCATGTCTCGCAGCATGGGTCTGGACAAGCCCGAAACCTACCTTTGTAACTACCCAGTCACGGAGTAGCGTTTGGTCGGCCCAAAGCAGGTCTGTCACCATCCCGTGTACATGTGCCAGCTCAGGTCTTAGGACATAGAACGTATGTTGTACTAGAGACTGACAGATGACATATCACTGCGTCTCATAGTTGGGTCTGTCCGACTCGGACCTTATCTCGACTCGGATCCAACTATGTCAAATCCGACCAGATCCTTCCAAGTCCATATTATCCGATTTGCATCCAATGCTCCATGGCTAGTGAGACCAAGCCATCAACCGTGTCATATGCTAGTCTAGTTGGCTACGCGCCCACACAGCCCTTTCGACTAGGGACCTTTTAGGACAGTCATCATACAATGCATAGTCCCACAAACAAGTCACGTACTAGCTGATACACATCATTGATAATGTCCAAGGACTATCTTTATTCATAAACACATAGGAAATATCATCATACATGATTGCCTCTAGGGCATATCTCCAACAGTCTCCCACTTGCACTAGAGTCAGTCAAATAGACATCGAATGCCCATAGCTCTAACGTGCCCCTCATGCTTGGGTTGTGGAAGCGGCTTAGTCAACAGATCTGCAACATTTGCATTCGTGTGAATTTTGCATAACTCTACATCACCATTCTTTACGATCTTTCGTTCGTGTACGATATTTCCAATCTATGTGTCTGGTCTTGTGGTGATTCCTCGGCTGCTTGGCTTGTGCGATGGCACCAGACTTATCACAATAAAGGTCCAACGGTTTTACCGAGGCTGGGAAAATACCAAGACCATCCAGAAAGTTCCGGATCCGAACACCTTCCTTTGCAGCTTCACAAGCCGCAATGTATTCGGCTTCTGTGGTAGAATCGGCCATCGTATCTTGCTTGGAACTCATCCAGCTCACTGCTCCTCTGTTCATGACGTACACGAATCCAGACTGTGATCGACAATCATCTCTGTCGGTTTGGAAACTAGCATCGGCGTAACCCCTTACGACGAGCTCTTCCTCACCTCCATAAACTAGGAACATCTCTTTAGTCCTTTTCAGGTACTTCAAAATAGTCTTTACTGCTGCCCAGTGGCTCTCACCTGGGTTGGCCTAGTATCTGCTTGTTAGGCTTATTGCAAAAGCAACATCGAGCCGCGTACATATCATGGCATACATGATGGATCCGATTGCTGAGGCATACGGAATCCTACTCATCCTGCTTCGCTCATCAGATGTCGAAGGACTCTGAGTCTCGCTTAGCCTTATACCATGTGAGAGTGGCAAGAACCCTTTCTTCGCCCACTACAAGAAATATGTCAACTTGTGACCACCACTATTGGTCACTGAAAGGTCATTGTTTTTCATGTGCGACCTTTTTTGACCAAAAACAGAAGGTCAAAAGCTGGCAGTCGTAAACTGAAATTAACGACCTTCTTTGTGATATGTAAAAGGTCATTGGTTCTTTGACCAACCTTTTGGTCACTAGCAACCTCCCCAGGCCACGTAGGATCCAGCATGGCAAGCTGACGTGGATAAGAATCAGCCCGGTCCAATTCGGAGTTTATATGGGCCGAGCCCATTAATTCAACCCATTTAGTATATTTATTTCTGTTAATTTTTGTCAGCTACATGGGCCAAGCCCAACTGGTCAGCCCGTCAATTTTTATGCACGTTTGGCCTTTCAAGAATATATGTACAATTTTGTGCAGCCCGTCAATTTTTATGCACGTTTGTGCAGCCCAACTGGTTTACATTCAGCCTTTTTATACATTCAAATAATAATTCAATCCTAGAGTTGGTCCAGTACTGTTTTCAGCCCATTCACATATTCATACATATGATCCTCCTTTTCAACAAATTTTGCAAATAATTTCATATTTCAGAACTAAATATGTTTACATCACAAGCCATAATGCCCTACAAAATAGTATCACTTGTTCCTATACAAAACTATCAAATGATACGTACAACAAAACAGAATACAAAAAATTTAGTTCAACAAAATAGGTTTTCTTCCTCTTCCATCTTCCAGAACATGCAACACCTGTGAAAATAAAGATGCCACAACAAAAATGGAAGGTCAGCCATTAGAAGCGTATTGAATACAAGGGAAACAATCGAACTAAAGAAATGAAAGGCACACACTGTGAAATTTTTGATAGCATGAATATTTTTTATATTACCATAACAAACAGAAATATAATCTGATCACATAAGACATATGGCATTATCAACAAGACAAAGCAAAATTTATAGTGCCAGCTCGGGAATAAGACAAAGCAAAATTTATAAATCTATAGCATCACACACGAGGTCTACATTTATACTATGTTCCTTTAGAAGCAAGAGTTGGTTCATGTCTAGCTTGTATTGCAGATAACTAGTACATTTTCACACAAAAATGGGAGCGACATATGTTTCAATGATCAACTTTGGTGTTTGCAGTATATATTCACATCATGTAAGAATACTTTGATTAACAGACTAACCAAACTAACACTTCACAGTACCAAAAAAATGGGGTGGCGCTCACCACTTCAGATGTGCAGCAGCCATGAGGGCTTCTTCCTGTTCCACCTACAGCAGCGGCAGCTTCTACAAATCTGAGACACAAAACAAGTGCAGGCAGGAGGAATCAGTGGGAGGGGAGATGAAGAACATGGTAGGCATTTATATGATGGTAGTACATATGAAACAAACAGCAGTCCATACTTGCATCATCATGTGTATAACAAAATCACGGTGGCCTCTACAGACAACACTACTAGAGTAGAGAGCCAAACATAACAAGCACCCAATCACAGCAGTTAGAACTTCTGAATAATACATATAAAAATACCAATGTTTAACAATTTATACAGATCCTACGGAACACAACAAGCAAGCAATCGGCATATTCGTAATGATGAAACATAAAAAGAGAGGTATATCCAACACCGTGCAAAAACTATCAGCACACATGCAGCAGGCAAAAACAGAATCCAAGAGGGCATGCAATCAATTAATATAACACAATCATATATGTTTATGCTCTTGTTTAGAGTACTACTGACTGACCCCAAAACAAAGCATCATAGCAAAGTACTTCGACAGGAGATATGATGCATCATGAACATTATGTGGCAAATCAGTACCAGAAAAGGGGATAGAAGACTAAATACTCATGAAACCGGACAGACCAAGACAAACAGGAAGTAAGCTACATCCAAAATCTACCAATTCAGCGACGAGGACCGAATGTAACTGTTAAAGTGTTAAACAACACTGTCCAAAATACAGTACCCAGCTAGCCTAGCAAATGGAGTGTTAAGTTATGCGTGATTTGGTCAGTGTGGAAAGGAACTGGAGTAATTAAGAGAGAGAGAGAGAGAGAGAAGCAGAGTTAGTTACCTTCATGTCATCCTCGATCTTGGCGACCTGGGACTGGATGCTGCTGACGGTCTCCTTGAACGGGGCGTTGACGGGGTACTTGCCCTCGTCCCACGCGAACCTGCATCCATCCGGCACAGCAAGGGTAAGCAAGCAGTGGTGGGTGTGAGGAAGAAGGAATGTAAGCAGCGGCACAGGGCAAGGGCAGAGACGGACCTGGTGAGGTAGCTGTCTGCGGGGACGCCGTCGACGGTGAGGGTGCCAGGCTCGACCCTTCCGGCGCGCTCCAGGTCCTCGATCTACCGGCGAATCTTGTGGGAGACGCCCTCGATGAAGATGTTGGACTGCAGCCAGAGGCTGGATCAGGCCGGGGGCAAGAAGAGGGGTGGGAGACAAGATCGGGATGGAAGGCAAGGAAGTACCTTGACAAGGACGGTGAACTGCGCGCGGAGGGGGGAGTGAGCCCCCGGGCCCTGGCGGCGTAGAAGAGCCAGACGGCGTCGCCGACCGCGATCCCCTCGGGCAGGAAAGCCCCCGACGTGGCCACCGGTACGGACGCGGCGGCCGTGACCAGCCCGTCCCGGTACAGCAGCACCTCCCGCATGTCCGCGTCGTCCATGGACCGTGGCCGTGAGCAGCCGAGCAGGAGCTCCCAAAGCTCTGTCTGTGTGTGCGTATGGATCGGGATTCGGAGCGAGGTGGGAGGGAGGGAGTTCCTGCCAGATCTGGCCACGACATGAGTAGCCCGAGTGGATCTAGGAGGAGAGGGGAGGGGCTGCCGGCGATGAGGTTGGAGCTCGCCGGTGCGACTAGAGAAGAGGACGGCGGCGGATTGGGTTGGGCTACGTGGGGGTAGGGATTGGGTTGGGGCGGCGGAAGATTGAGATCTGAGGGAGGGAGAGGGCTAGGGTTGGCAGCCGTGGGTGCATGGGAGAGAAGGGCTCGTGGGTGCGTCGGTGATTGGGCTATGTGGGTGGGAGGGTGAGGCCGTGAGGGGGTTAGGGCTGCCGTCGGATCGGGGAGTATCCGACGGTGTTGGATGCGTGATCCACGTGACATGCCTATGGACCAATCAAAACACGGTAAACGCTTTGACAATCTTATGACCATCTAAATTGGTCTTAATTGATTCAAATAAGTAATTTTTGCACCAAAAAAGCATTTTCCATTTTGGATTTGTTGTGAAGAACCAACCAACTCTTTGTTGCAAAATTGAACCACCTCAATTTTTAGAAATATTAGACCATATTTAATGCCCAATTGACTAGACGGTTTGTGTGTCAAAAGTTTTTGATCCACCTCTCGTGAAAAAGACAAATATCCGCCGATTCAGCAGGAAGCGGGTCAAATTTGAACTGCAACCGCCACATATCTTGCTCAAATGATCTAATATTGTGCACAAGGGTGCATCTTGGAATGGCAAACAATGTTGCCTAAGGGTTTTTTTCATTTTCTTTGGACGAAAAAACAATTTTCCATTTTTCCAGTGCCCAAAATGAATTTTTTTGTGAAGGACCTACCATATATTTGTTGCAAAATTGGACCAAATCAATTTTATAAAATACTAGTCCATATTTAATGCACAATTGACCAAATGGTTGGGTATCAAAAGTTTTGATCCACCTCTGGTGAAAAAGACAAATTATCGCCGATTCAGCAGGAAGCGGGTCAAATTTGAACTACAACTGCCTCATGGTTTGCTCTTTTTTTTGAAAATCATTTCTAGGTACAAAAGTATCTATTTAATCAGAGAAACACCAAAAAATTCCAAGATTCAACCACTAGCTAGGAACGGTCATGTCCGTTGTTTTGACCGCATTTTGAAACGGGCATAAAAATTCAAAAAAATTCAAAAAATTGGAAAACCTTCGCATTGTGTCATTATATGTGACAAAGTTACCAGGAAAAATAATAAACTTCTAATAAGGTAATTATTTTTAAAAAGTGTTCTAAAAATGAGCTATCATGTGGGGAGATTCATGGCTTTCAAGCAAAATGATCAATCTTATAGTAGCATTCAAGGCATAGTTTGTTCAAATGATCTCATATCATGCACACAGGTGCATATTGGAATGGCAAACAATGTTGCCTAAGGAAGTTTTCATTTTCTTTGGACGAAAAAATCATTTTCCATTTTTCGAGTGCCCCAAATGAGGTTTTTTTGTGAAGAACCTGCCAAATAATTGTTGCAAAATTGGACCAAATCATTTTTATAAAATACTAGGCCATATTTAATTCACAATTGACCAAATGGTTGGGTGTAAAAGGTTTTGATCCACCTCTAGTGAAAAAGACAAATTTCCGCCGTTTCAGTTGGAAGTGGGTCAAATTTGAACTGCGGCTGCCTCATAGTTTGGTATTTATTTTTCCGAAAAATCATTTCCAGGTACAAAAGCATCTATTTAATTAGAGAAACACCAAAAAAATTCCAAGATTCAACAACTAGCTAGGAACGGTCATTCCCGCCGTTTTGACCGCATTTTGAAACAGGCATAAAAATTCAAAAAAAATAAAAAATTTGGAAAACCGTCGCACTGTGTCATTATATGTGACCAAGTTACCAGGAAAAATAATAAACTTGTAATACGGCAACTCTTTTAAAAGTGTTCTCAGAAACGAGCTATCATGTGTGAAGATTCATGGCTTTCAAGTCAAATGATCAATCTTATGGCCACATTCATGGCATAGTTTGTTCAAATGATCTCATATTGTGCACAAGGGTGCATATTGGAATGGCAAACAATGTTGCCTAAGGGCGTTTTCATTTTCTTTGGACGAAAAATCAATTTTCCATTTTTCGAGTGCCCAAAATGATTTTTTTGAAGGACCTATCATATATTTGTTGCAAATTTGGACCAAATCAATTTTATAAAATACTAGGACATATTTAATGCACAATTGACAAAATGGTTGGGTTTCAAATTTTTTGATCCACCTCTCGTGAAAAAGACAAATTTCCGCCGATTCAGTAGGAAGCGGGTCAAATTTGAACTGCAGCTGCCTTATAGTTTGCTCTTTATTTTTTCCAAAAATCATTTCTAGTTACATAAGTATCTATTTAATCAGAAATACATGGTTTGGTGGTGATATGTCGATGTTTGGATGGTGGCCCAGGGCCCCAACTCCAAAGCGCGTAGGCTCGCATGCCCGCCGCGTGGTCACCGCGTGACCGTGGTGTTGCCATGCGTTATGGGCAGCCTAGGCATGTCTAGTAGGTTGGGCACTCCCCAGGTAGATGCTAGAAAGAAAATAAAAATAGAAGAATCTCACGAGGAGACCGAACTATGCTCAAACATGAATTAGCAGCCAAGTGTTTGATTAGCGGTACGGGAAATTCACAAGGCCAATGGGCCTGAGTTTTGGCTGAGTATGATCATCTACTAGGGAGACTGTCTTGGCAAATTTTCAGCTCAAATGGAGGAGTTTGGATGGCACTTGATTTGCAAAGTACCACATCGGGCAAAAATATGGATGTTGAAGTTGGGCTCAAACTAATGAATGGATTGAGCTGAAATTTGGTGGAGGATGGTTATTTGGGCATAGGAAAGCACTATAGAAAATTGATTCCATTTGGACATGCCAAAGTGGTACTTCCTTCACAATGCTTTTCTCTGGACAAAAACTTGGGAAAATTAGCAAGAGAAATTGGATAAATGAAATGAGCTCAAATTTGGTGTAGGTAGGTTACATATGTAATATCATGCCCTGGTAAATTTCCAAATCATTTGGGTAAGCCGAGCTAGTACTTACTTCACAAAGCTTCTCTCGAGATCGAAACTTTGGAAATTTTCTGAGAAAAAATTACCAAGAAAATGGAGCTGAATATTATCATGTGGCAATGATTTGGGTATGGAAGAGTGGCCAAAATTTTTGAGGGTAATAGGAGGGGTCTAGATAACACTTGCTTTGCAACGTGCCAATCTGGCCATAAAATATAAATTGAACCTGGGCTCACATAGATGATTTGACTGAGCTGCAATTTGGAGGAGGGTGATAATTTGGGGCATATGAAGGAACTGTATAAATTTCATGTCATTTGGATATATAAAAATGGTACTTCCTTCACAAAGCTTCTAGCTGAACAAAAACTTTGGAAATTTGCCGAGGAACGTTTACTAGGAAAATGGAGCTGAATTTTGTCATGAGGCAATGATTTGGATAGGAAAGAGTGCCCAAAAAGTTTGAGGTCAATCAAATATATATAAATAGCACTTCCTTCACAAAGTGCTGTTCTGAAGAGAATAGGAAAATGAATATTTTTGAATTATATTTGAACTAGGTGAGGAAGTTTTTTTACATATTTGACGAAGATATGATCCAAAGATTTTATGAGAATTTTTTGGGAATTTTGGGAATAACAGAAATATAGGTTGCTTCACAACCTAGGGCAAAAATTGACACATGGACATGACACATAGGCAAAACTGATGAGGTGGCGCCTAGTCATAGCAATAAGTACCAATGCATCCACGTTCACAACCTTATGACCATTTATATTGGTCGTAATCAGGTAGAAATAAGGTCATAGACTACTCTTTTCTGCTTTATGACCATTTGGTGTAAGGCAATTTCAGGGTTTGAGCCCTTCCAAGCGAAATGGCCATGGATTTACGACCAATTCAGCTGGGGTCACTAAGAGAAGGTCACTAGTTAACATATTTCTTGTAGTGGCCTCACTCATGTTGAACCGCTTCAACACTTTATCTATGTACGTGCTCTAGCTTAAGCCGAGCAGCCTCCTCGATCTATCTCTATAGATCTTAATGCCTAAAATATACATTGCCTCACCAAGGTCATTCATCGAAAACTTGCCATTCAATGACTCCTTGACCGAGTTCTGCATCGAAACATCATTTCCGATCAGTAGTATGTCATCCACATACAAGATCAAAAACACTATCGAGCTCCCACTTAACTTCTTGTATAAACAAGAGTCCTCCTCGCTTTTGATGAAACCGAGACCAGTGACAACCTCATCAAAATGAATGTTCCAGCTCCGAGATGCTTGCCTCAACCCATAAATGGATCTCTTGAGCTTGCATACCTTACTAGTGCTAGTCGGATCGACAAAACCCTCAGGTTGTATCATATACACGTCATTGGTTAGATTTCCGTGAAGGAAAGACGTTTTGACATCCACCTGCCATATCTCGTAATCGAAATATGCAGCTATAGCTAGTACGATCCTCACCGTCAGCATCGCTACCGGCGAGTAAGTCTCGTCGTAGTCAATTCCTTGAACTTGTCCATAACCCTTAGCGACAAGCCGGGCTTTGTGGATCTGAACATTTCCATCCACATCGGTTTTCATCTTAAATACCCATTTGCAACCAATGGCCATTACGCCAGGCGGTGGATCAACCAAGTCCCAGACTTGATTCTCATCCATGGACTTTAACTCGGATCTCATGGCCTCTAGCCATGCCTCGGAATCTGGGCTCACCATCGCTTCTGCATATGTCGTCGGCTCATCGCTTTCGAGCAACAATACATCGCGCACTCTGCGCAATCTCTCCGACCTCCGTGGTTCCGATGCCGCTTCCACTACGGGTTCCCTGACTGACTCCGGTATGATCTCATCACCAGCCGAGCCGTCCCCGAGTGGTCCTCGAATTTCTTCGAGTCGGACCGTCCTCCCACTGGCCTCCCGACTGAGAAACTCTTTCTCAAGGAAAACCCCGTTCCGAGCAACAAACACTTTGTTCTCTTCCCGGTTGTAGAAGCTATATCCCAAGGTTTCACTCGGATATCCCACGAATATGTATTTATCCGACTTGGGTGTAAGCTTGTCTGACATAAGTCGCTTGACAAATGCTTCACAACCCCAAATCTTTAGAAAAGACAAACTGGGAGTCTTCCCGGTCCACATCTCATGTGGTTTCTTGTCTACGGATTTTGATGGTACCCTGTTAAGTGTGAAAGCTGTAGTTTCTAGAGCGTATCCCCAGAATGACAAGGGTAAATCCGATTTGTTCATCATAGACCGGACCATGTCCAACAAGGTCCTATTCCTCCGTTCCGACACGCAGTTTCTCTGTGGCGTACCTAGAGGTGTGAGCTGAGGTACTATACCTCGGCTTTTCAGATGATCATCAAACTCCTGGCTCATGTACTCACCTCCACGATCAGATCGTAGAAGCTTTATAGTCTTGCCGAGCTGATTCTCAACCTCGTTCTAAAACTCTTTAAACTTTTCAAAAGTTTTCGACTTGTGCCTCATCAAATAGATATATCCATATCTACTCAAGTCGTCGGTAAAAGTCACGAAGTACTGATAGCCACCTCTGGCAGTTGTGCTCATTGGTCCACACACATCACTATGTATAAGTTCCAACAGCTCGGACGCCCTCTCGCAACTCTTTGTGAAAGGAGACTTAGTCATCTTGCCAAGCAAGCATGATTCACATGTCTCGAACGACCCAAAGTCGGACGAAGTTAGGAGCCCATCATCATGGAGCTTCTTCATGCGTTTCAGACTAATGTGTCAAAGCTGGCAATTCCAGAAGTATGTCGGATTTATATCATTTGGCTTATGCCTCTTGACATCCACGTTATAGACCGGTTCCTGTTCTAGATTCAATATAAATAGCCCATCAACAATGGGCGCATAGCCGTGGAACATACCATTCAAATAAAACGAACAACCATTGTCCTTTAAATTGAATTCATAACCCTGACTCATCGAACATGAGGAAGAAATAATGTTCCGACTAAGTGGAGGAATGTAATAACAATTATTCAATTCCAAAATAAATCTAGAAGGAAGCTAGAGCTGCATCGTGCCAACCTCCAACGCAGCAACTCTTGCTTTGTTGCCGACCCTGATGTCAATCTCCCCTGGTGCCACACGCCTAGTTCTTACCAGCCCCTGCATCGAGTTGCAAATATGAACAACGGATCCGGTATCAAATACCCAAGAGCTACTAGGTATGTCAGCAAGGTAAATGTCTATAACATATGCAACAAGTGTACCTTTGCCTGAAGAAGCATTTCCGGCCTTCTTGCCATGCTCTGCAAGCCACTTGCTACAATTCCTATTCCAGTGACCAGTTTCCTTGCAATGGTAGCAAATGGTCTTCGAGTCCGGTCCAGACTTTGGCGCAGCGGCGGAGGTTACCGTCTCCGTGCCCTTTGCCTTAGCCTTCTTCTTAGACCAACTCTTCTTGAACTTAGCCGATTTCTGCACCATCAACACTTGATGCGTGCCTTTCTTAATATCCTGCTCTGCCACTTTGAGCATCCCATGCAACTCAGTGAGCTTCTTATCCATGCCATGCATATGATAGTTCGAGATGAACGTCCCATAGCTGGGTGGAAGAGAACCCAGAACTGCATCAGTAGCCAGCTCATCCAAGAGCGGGAAGCCCAACCGATCCAAAGCTTGCACATATCCGATCCTCTTGATCACATGTGGGCTCAGTGGATCACCTTCCTTCAGCTTGCAATCCATCAAGGATCGCCAGACGTTGAACCTTTCGGTCCTAGCCTGTGTCTGAAACATGCTCTTGAGACTCTCGATCACATCGTAAGCCTCAACATTTTTGAAATGCTGTTGCCAATCGGGCTCCATACAAGCCAGCATCAGACAACTGATCTCCGTTGATTCATCAACGAGTTTTTGGTAGGAATTCTTAGCTGTGGCACTAGCATTATCGACAGGTTCCTCTAGAAGTGGATCCTCTAGAAGATGTTCCTTTTTATCATGCTTGAGAACAATTCTCAGATTTCTATACCAGGTGGTAAAGTTTGTTCCATTCAGTTTATCCTTTTCCAGAATTGATTTCAATGCAAAGTTGGGTTGAGCAGGTGGTGCCATTGATCTACAATAGAAAATATGCAACCACTAAGCAATGTGTTTATGTAGAGTAATTCAAGCCTAAACAGAAATACTCCCACTGAAGTTGGCATCCCTCCGCAAACTCTCAGTGATTCAGGATCCGACTAGCACATGCGACTAGTGAGCTTTAGCATAACTTCTAGACAACATGCCTATCCGGTAAGCAACTCCTTGCTAATCGTATCTCTATACGACTCCTATCGGTCGGGAAGGTATCTCATACCCCGGCCCCCCAACCTTCTTTGCCACAAGGCCCAAAACCATTTTGATAGCCTTGCTAAGTTAACCTGATGCAGTGCATGTCCATGTCCGACACGAACCGTTCAGTTCAAGGACACCCAGCAGCACCTCAATTTTATGAGCCCACTACTAAACGTACTTGACGAACGAAGCTGCAACATCGAGGATGGCAATTCGCTTGATATTCATGAGGGATCTTTCTACCATTCTAACATGCATAGAAAACGAGAAGCATAACAATCACAAATAAACATATATTGAGAAATAGTATGGCTCCTTCATGGATGTTCTTCCAGGTCGACTCCGACTCCGATGACCATCTAGGAACTCCATCTTGTTTGTCACGCCGGGACGCCAAGCCACCAACCTGATCTCTATTATCCAACTACTACAACTAGTAATGAATTTTACATAGAGTCACAAGTCGACACGCAGGTCGTTATACAATATAATGACAGCACTTTGGCTCCTGCCGGCTGACAAACATGACACGCAGGCCATGTATAATTTACACACATGAATCACATACACATGAGCCATACTATTCACATGAAACCCTGCAAAATAAATTTATGCATAGAATCGCATTTACCGGTTTGAGTGATTGTGTACGAAATACAAGGCGCTACGCACACGGCGGACCCGATCATATCTGAACTCCGATCACGCCGAATTTTCCGATCTGACCGATATCATCGATCATTGCGAATCCGATTCGGATTTACGTTTCACTGTTAACCCCGATGGCGGATAACCGACCGGTAGGGGTAGATCGTGTCACGACCTCATCGATCCCGATTGATAGAAAACATAGCCTCATCGATCCCCATGTGCAGTTGATCTCATCAACCCTACACATAGCCAATCTCATAAACGACGACAGATCTCATCTGCCGCCTCCACATATCTAATATGCATACGATCTGAATCCAAATCCTATAGCAGAGGCTCTGATACCACTGTTGGGTTCTACGGTAGGGTGCGTCGACTGCAAATTAAAATTTTCCTACGCGCAGAACAACCATGAACATGCTACGAGAGATGGATCATAGATCGTTACCACTAGACGCGCAGTGCCGTGCAGCGGAAGAAGAGTTGGGGCAGCACGTCCGCGTGGATCGTCTCCTCCTCGTCCGATCTCCCTCGAACGACCGGTCGCTGGATCCCACGTACAAGTTTGCCGGAGCGGCGCAGGTGCACCGCCTCTAACGGTATCCGCGCGTGCAGGAGGAACACCGTGCGGCGGACTGCTAGGTCTGATCACACAGTCGGCGATGAGTGGAGGTGTCTATTCGCAACACATGCAAACCCTAGTGACAGCACCGAAGCGATCAACCGCATGAGTGTGCCGCACCCCACTTTATATAGGCGTCCATCGCGGGCTCAACACTTGGGCCTCGCACGGACCCTAAAGCCCATAAGTCTACTCGGCCACAATCCGAATACAGATCGGATCACATCCGACCAGTGTCCTCGGATCCGGCCTCGTAGGTTCCTTCCCTTAAGCACGCGACCCCTTAGGTTCAAGCCGGCTTGGTCGCAGTTTGGATCACCTCCGAACTGCACGGTTGGTAGCGGCCTCTAGCAAGGTGTGCTGACCACCAAGAAGACTATGAAGCTGGTTAGGCGAACCTATACATCATACTTCCATTCCTTTTGCCACAAGATATATGTTGTCGGGATCAAGGTGAGTCTGTCATCCTTGTGCTAGCCCGACCTCTTTCTTGTTCCAGTGATGCCGACCACAAACCGGATTATCTCATAATCCATGTCGCATGGCCATGCTTATCTTGATCGGATCACACGAGGGGCCCAGAGTATATCTCTCCTGGTCGGAGGGGCAAATCCCATCTTGCTCGACCATGTCTTGCAGCATGGGTCTGGACAAGCCCGAAACCTACCTTTGTAACTACCCAGTCACGGAGTAGCGTTTGGTCGGCCCAAAGCAGGTCTGTCACCATCCCGTGTACATGTGCCAGCTCAGGTCTTAGGACATAGAACGTATGCTGTGCTAGAGACTGACAGATGACATATTGCTGCGTCTCATAGTTGGGTCTGTCCGACTAGAACCTTATCTCGACTCGGATCCAAGTACGTCGAATCCGACCAGATCCTTCCAAGTCCATATTATCCGGTTTGCATCCAATGCTCCATGGCTAGTGAGACCAAGCCATCGACCGTGTCATATGCTAGTCTAGTTGGCTGCGCGTCCACACAGCCCTTTCGACTAGGGACCTTTTAGGATAGTCATCATACAATGCATAGTCCCACAAACAAGTCACGTACTTGCTGATACACAGCATTGATAATGTCCAAGGACTATCTTTATTCATAAACACATAGGAAATATCATCATACATGATTGCCTCTAGGGCATATCTCCAACATGATGATCTTCCAATTTGATTCGTGCAGAAAAGGGAAGATTCATGTGATTTGTATTTATGGGAGGTTGCTGATGTGGGGAAATGCAACTACGCTGATTATTTGGTTAGCCGAGGAATCCCAGTACCAGCAGGCTGGGGTGTTGGACAAGTAACTGAAGGAACGGCAGAAGAGGAAGATGCAGAGCAGAAGGTTAAAGATGCAGTTCCTGTGATCATGGCCAAGAAACAGCTGCTGAACGGCCTTGACAGCAATGAGGAGATGAAAGAGCTTGTGAAGATAATGGGCACAGTCGATGTGCTCTGTAGGATGATTGTCTCTTTATTTGCAGTGTACTCCCTCCGTTCCTTTATCTAAGGTGTATTATTTTTGGCACGGTGACCAAGGCACACAATTATAGATGTGTTAGGACGAAATTACCCTTGGCAAATTTATTGGTTAGTGGCAAGTAAATCAGTTAGTCCAGGAAAGTAAGAGATACATGCAATTGACATAGAGATAGTTTCCTTATTTTGCTACAAGGAGAGATATAGACAATCAGGAGAGAGATAATTTCCTTTTTCTGGAGGGCTATCAAGGGAATTATGAGGAATGAGAAGAAATGCACCTTACATTCTAGAATTTTATCAAAAAAATACACCTTATATAAAGTAACGGAGGGAGTATGTAGCACTCGTGATGTATTCGGTGTCTATGACATGAGCACTTTGTTGAAACTGGTAATGAATGAAACCTGTGTAGCAGGCTGGGCATAGTGCTGCGAACATCTAATGATTTCTATTAACGGAAATCGGGGGGTATCCCCTTTTTCTCATAAATAAATAAATAGCAGAGGCCTTTTCGGTAATAAATAAATAAATTAGCAGAGGCCCTGTCGGGTCAGCTTTGTTCCCATTCGAAGACATCGAGCAAATTGCAGTCCAACAGCAAACTATGTCATCAAATTCAAGTTTGACAGCCAAATATGAGTACAACTAAACAACAATGTCATCATGTTTTAGTCGTCATACAATCACCAAACACAAATCAACATACATAACAAGTGATGTTCTCACAGCAAAACTAAACAACACGTTCATCATGTTTCAGTTGTCATAGCAAACACAATTTCACATAGTAGATAAAAACGTCTTCTGACAGGCAAATACGACAAAAGCAATCCAATCATCATCCATAGCAGCAGCGTCAACATCTTCGCCATGTGTATCAATCTGAATCGTAATTCCCCACAGTGTCATCTTCTTCTTCATCCTCAATGGCCTCGAACGTTGGCTTCTTCTTGATCAACTCTTGTATGTCCACAGCACGACAGGAAATCTTTTCGCCGGCGTCATTGATGTGATGGTTCTCAAAGATATTAGGAACATATGTGGAATCTTGTACATCAGGAGCAGTGTAAGCATCATCTTGTTGTGCAACTTCATTGAACGAATTCCTCTGCTCAAACCTTTGCAATACTCTCCAGTCATCGCTACGTGCAGATGTGTCTTCCAAGAAAAATATCTGTGTTCCTTGATTTGCCAAAATAAAAGCCTCGTTGGTCTGGTACGCCGCCTTGACATTGATGGATTTGAAATAATCATCAACTCTGGGTTTTGCGATCCTGGAAAACAGGTTATACCAACGACAACACAATAGAACCACACACCAATGATCCTCGAAACTGGAGATATACTGCAACTGAACAATGTCTGTTATGTTAGCATACATTTCAGTTGTCTCTCTGTCGTACGTATCTGTGCTCATGATGCACTGTGTTGTGTCTTCCTGCCTTCGTCGCGTGCAAGGGTGTTGTAGCGCACATCTCCAACAACGCAAGATTCATAATGTCTTACTCGAGTATCAGGACCCATTGCTAGTGCGTAAAGGGCATCATCAACTGCCTGCCCATCCTCCCGCATCTTCTTAACCTATGTTTAGAAAATAGACAAGCTGATCATCTTATGTACTCAATATATTAAAAAACTGACAGTGCAATTCAAAAGCTTACATGGCTCTTAAACCATTTCGCAAATCCTTCCATAACCAGTTTGTCAATGTTTCTTGGATTTTGTGGCAGTAACTCCTTTTTGTAGATGCAGCACAACATAGTGATCGCGTCAAACATCTAAATATATAAGAATGTGTTGCAAGTTTAGTAGATTACGATGTATAAGCTGCAGTACTTAGCACTTACTTGATATCAGGTAGTATCTCAGGACAGTTATTCCACACATACCAAACCATTTTGTCCAAATCTTTAGGTTTGTCCTCTTGTCGACTCTTCCCTGTAACTCAAACAGAATAAGCAAAAACATTGATCCCGGGATTGTCTTCACCCACCTCTTTGCTAAGCTGACCAGCCGTTTCAATGTATTTTGAGCACAATGTCAACGCTTCTGTAGCAATGTAGGCCTCTGCAATGGAACCCTCGGGTCTAGCTCTATTCCTAACATAGCCCTTGAAAGTGCCTAGCCGCCTTTCAATAGGGTACATCCAGCCATACTGTAATGGACCTCTAAGTAGTGCCTCATCAGGTAGATGAACAGCCAAATGCACCATCACATCAAAGAAGGCTGGAGGATATATCTTCTCAAGGTCGCATAGGATAGTTGGTATCTTGTCTCTAAGATGCTTTTGGAGCATCTATCCTGATATTTCTACTGCAGAGTTCCCTGAAGAATTGTCCCAACTCTGCAACTGCTCTGTATAAGTCAGGGCGGCCCAATCCTCTAAGGATAACAGGTAAACCATTTGAAGTAGGATGTGGCAGTCATGTGTTTTCAACCCTTGTACCTTGTTTCCATCTGCACTGACTCTCCTTTCAGGGTTGGAAGCAAATTCATGTGGGAATCTCACACGTGATAGGACCTCACAGAATTCTTTTCTTTTTACCTTGTCCAAGACATACATAGCTGGTGCCATATCCCGTGGTTTACCTTCATCTTCCATGTGCAAATCCTTTATGATACCCAGGTGTGTCAAATCAATCCTAGATTTTAAGGTATCTTTCGTCTTGCCTTCGATATTAAGAAGTGTGCCGATAATGTTGTCACATATATTTTTCCCGATGTGCATCACATCAAGATTATGCCGCAAATCCAAATCTTTCCAATACTCCAAGTCCCACAAAGTGGACCTGCGGGTAAACAATAATCTCTCTTCTGCCCTGCCACGCTTCCTTTTCCCGCTACCATTACTAGGATGGTTTCCTGGTGTAATATGCCTAACCTTTTCTAATTCCACTTGCAACTCATCGGCGGTGAGCCTCTTTGCCGCATCACGGTTTTCATGCTTTGCATTGAACACATGTCTTCGGTATTTTGTAGGACGCGGCTTGTCCTTGGCAAGGAAACGACGGTGTCCAATGTAACAGATCTTGCTAAGTATTGCGTATGACAGCGGATTCTGTTGGGGAACGTAGTAATTTCAAAAAAATTCCTACGCACACACAGGATCATGGTGATGCATAGCAACGAGAGGGGAGAGTGTGTCTACGTACCCTCGTAGACCGAAAGCGGAAGCGTTAGCACAACACGGTTGATGTAGTCGTACGTCTTCACGATCCGACATATCCAAGTACCGAACGCACGACACCTCCGAGTTCAGCCTGATGACGTCCCTCGAACTCCGATCCAGTCGAGTGTTGAGGGAGAGTTTCGTCAACACGACGGCGTGGTGACGATGATGATGTTCTACCGATGCAGGGCTTCACCTAAGCACCGCTACAGTATTATCGAGGTGGATTATGGTGGAGGGGGGCACCGCACACGGCTAAAAGATCAATGATCAATTGTTGTGTCTCCAAGGGGTGCCCCCCTCCCCGTATATAAAGGAGTGGAGGAGGGGGAGGGCTGGCCCTCTCTATGGCGCGCCCTAGGAGGAGTCCTACTCCCACCGGGAGTAGGATTCCCCCCTTCCAAGTAGTAGGAGTAGGAGTCAAGGAAAGGGGAGAGAGAAGAGAAGGAAGGAGGGGGCGTAGCCCCTCCCCCTAGTCCAATTCGGACTAGGCCTTGGGGGGGCGCCCAGCCTCTCCTCTCTCTTTCCCCTAAAGCCCA
This sequence comes from Aegilops tauschii subsp. strangulata, assembly GCF_002575655.3. Taxonomy (NCBI): domain Eukaryota; kingdom Viridiplantae; phylum Streptophyta; class Magnoliopsida; order Poales; family Poaceae; genus Aegilops; species Aegilops tauschii. The sequence goes on from NC_053039.3 coordinate 177,768,345, forward strand.
ATAAGGCCCATATACTCCCCGACGAATTCCCGTAACTCTCCGGTACTCCGAAAAATACCCGAATCACTCGGAACCTTTCCGATGTCCGAATATAGTCATCCAATATATCGATCTTTACATCTCGACCATTTCGAGACTCCTCGTCATGTCCCCAATCTCATCCGGGACTCCAAACTACCTTCGATACATCAAAACACATAAACTCATAATATAACCGTCATTGAAACTTTAAGCGTGCGGACCCTACGGGTTCGAGAACTATGTAGACATGACCGAGACACGTCTCCGGTCAATAACCAATAGCGGAAAATGGATGCTCATATTGGCTCCCACATATTCTACGAAGATCTTTATCGGTCAGACCGCATAACAACATACGTTGTTCCCTTTGTCATCGGTATGTTACTTGCCCGAGATTCGATCGTCGGTATCTCAATACCTAGTTCAATCTCGTTACCGGCAAGTCTCTATTGGGAATCGTAGCATAATTTAAAATTTTCCTACGCTCACCAAGATGCATCTATGGAGTCTACTAGCAACGAGGGGAAAGGAGTGCATCTACATACCCTTGTAGATCGCGAGCGGAAGCGTTCCAATGAACGTGGATGACGGAGTCGTACTCGTCGTGATCCAAATCACCGATGACCAAGTGCCGAACGGACGGCACCTCCGCGTTCAACACACGTACGGTGCAGCGACGTCTCCTCCTTCCTGATCCAGCAAGGGGGAAGGAGAGGTTGATGGAGATCCAGCAGCACGACGGCGTGGTGGTGGATGTAGCGGGTCTCCGGCAGGGCTTCGCCGAGCTTCTGCGAGAGAGAGAGAGAGAGGTGTTGCAGGGGAGGAGGGAGGCGCCCAAGGCTGTTGTGTGCTGCCCTCCCTCCCCCCTTTATATAGGCCCCCTGGGGGGGCGCCGGCCCCAAGAGATGGGATCTCAAGGGGGGGCGGTGGCCACAAGGGGGGGAAGGGGTGCCTTGCCCCCCAAGGCAAGGGGGAACTCCCCCCCTAGGGTTCCCAACCCTAGGAGCATGGGGGGAGGCCCAAGGGGGGCGCCCCAGCCCACTAAGGGCTGGTTCCCTTCCACTTTCAGCCCACGGGGCCCTCCGGGATATGTGGCCCCACCCGGTGGACCCCCGGGACCCTTCCGGTGGTCCCGGTATAATACCGGTAACCCCCGAAACTTTCCCGGTGGCCGAAACTGGACTTCCTATATATAATTCTTCACCTCCGGACCATTCCGGAACCTCTCGTGACGTCCGAGATCTCATTCGGGACTCCGAACAACTTTCTGGTTTCCGCATACATATATCTCTACAACCCTAGCGTCACCGGACCTTAAGTGTGTAGACCCTACGGGTTCGGGAGACATGCAGACATGACCGAGACGCCTCTCCGGTTAATAACCAACAGCGGGATCTGGATACCCATGTTGGCTCCCACATGTTCCACGATGATCTCATCGGATGAACCACGGTGTCGAGGATTCAATCAATCCCGTATGCAATTCCCTTTGTCAATCGGTATGTTACTTGCCCGAGATTCGATCGTCGGTATCCCAATACCTTGTTCAATCTCGTTACCGGCAAGTCTCTTTACTCGTACCGCAATGCATGATCCCGTGACTAACGCCTTAGTCACATTGAGCTCATTATGATGATGCATCACCGAGTGGGCCCAGAGATACCTCTCCGTCACACGTAGTGACAAATCCCAGGCTCGATCCGTGCCAACCCAACAGACACTTTCGGAGATACCCGTAGTGCACCTTTATAGTCACCCAGTTACGTTGTGACGTTTGGCACACCCAAAGCACTCCTACGGTATCCGGGAGTTGCACGATCTCATGGTCTAAGGAAAAGATACTTGACATTGGAAAAGCTCTAGCAAATGAAACTACACGATCTTTTATGCTATGCTTAGGATTGGGTCTTGTCCATCACATCATTCTCCTAATGATGTGATCCCGTTATCAATGACATCCAATGTCCATAGTCAGGAAACCATGACTATCTGTTGATCAACGAGCTAGTCAACTAGAGGCTTACTAGGGACACGTTGTGGTCTATGTATTCACACATGTATTACGATTTCCGGACAATACAATTATAGCATGAACAATAGACTATTATCATGAACAAAGAAATATAATAATAACCATTTATTATTGCCTCTAGGGCATATTTCCAACAATCTCCCACTTGCACTAGAGTCAATAATCTAGTTACATTGTGATGAATCGAACACCCATTGCATCCTGGTGTTGATCATGTTTGGCCCTAGGGAGAGGTTTAGTCAACGGATCTGCTACATTCAGGTCCGTATGTACTTTATGTCTCCATTTTGAACACTTTCACGAATGGAGTTGAAGCGACGCTTGATATGCCTGGTCTTCCTGTGAAACCTGGGCTCCTTCGCAAGGGCAATGGCTCCAGTGTTGTCACAGAAGAGAGTCATCGGGCCCGACGCATTGGGAATCACCCCTAGGTTGGTAATGAACTCCTTCATCTAGACTGCTTCCTGTGCTGCCTCCGAGGCTGCCATGTACTCCGCTTCACATGTAGATCCCGCCACGACGCTTTGCTTGCAACTGCACTAGCTTACTGCTCCTCCATTCAAAATATACATGTATCCGGTCTGTGACTTCAAGTCATCCAGATCTGTGTCGAAGCTAGCGTCGACGCAACCCTTTACGACGAGCTCTTCGTCACCTCCATAAACGAGAAACATGTCCTTAGTCCTCTTCAGGTACTTCAGGATATTCTTGACCGCTGTCCAGTGTTCCTTGCCGGGATTACTTTGGTACCTTCCTACCAAACTTACGGCAAGGTTTACATCAGGTCTGGTACACAGCATGGCATACATAATAGACCCTATGGCCGAGGCATAGGGGATGACACTCATCTTTTCTATATCTTCTGCCGTGGTCGGGCATTGAGCCGTGCTCAATTGCACACAATGCAATACAGGCAAGAACCCCTTCTTGGACTGATCCATATTGAACTTCTTCAATATCTTGTCATGGTATGTACTTTGTGAAAGACCAATGAGGCGTCTTGATCTATCTCTATAGATCTTGATGCCTAATATATAAGCAGCTTCTCCAAGGTCCTTCATTGAAAAACACTTATTCAAATAGGCCTATATACTTTCCAAGAATTCTATATCATTTCCCATCAATAGTATGTCATCCACATATAATATGAGAAATGCTACAGAGCTCCCACTCACTTTCTTGTAAACACAGGCTTCTCCATAAGTCTGTGTAAACCCAAACGCTTTGATCATCTCATCAAAGCGAATGTTCCAACTCCGAGATGCTTGCACCAGCCCATAGATTGAGCGCTGGAGCTTGCATACTTTGTTAGCATTTTTAGGATCGACAAAACCTTCTGGCTGCATCATATACAACTCTTCCTTAAGGAAGCCGTTAAGGAATGCCGTTTTGACGTCCATCTGCCATATCTCATAATCATAGTATGCGGCAATTGCTAACATGATTCGGACGGACTTCAGCTTCGCTACGGGTGAGAAAGTCTCATCGTAGTCAACCCCTTGAACTTGTCGCTAACCCTTAGCGACAAGTCGAGCTTTGTAGATGGTCACATTACCATCTGCGTCCGTCTTCTTCTTAAAGATCCATTTGTTTTCTATGGCTCGCCGCTCATCGGGCAAGTCAGTCAAAGTCCATACTTTGTTTTCATACATGGATTCTATCTCGGATTTCATGGCTTCTAGCCATTTGTCGGAATCCGGGCCCACCATCGCTTCTTCATAGTTCGAAGGTTCACCGTTGTCTAACAACATGATTTCCAGGACAGGGTTGCCGTACCACTCTGGTGCGGAACGTGTCCTTGTGGACCTACGAAGTTCAGTAACTTGATCCGAAGCTTCATGATCATCATCATTAACTTCCTCCCCAGTCGGTGTAGGCACCACAGGAATATTTTCCCGCGCTGCGCTACTTTCCGGTTCGGAAGGGGTGACTATCACCTCATCAAGTTCCACTTTCCTCCCACTCAATTCTTTCGAGAGAAACTCCTTCTCCAGAAAGGACCCGTTCTTGGCAACGAAGATCTTGCCTTCGGATCTGAGGTAGAAGGTATACCCAATAGTTTCCTTAGGGTATCCTATGAAGACGCATTTTTTCGATTTGGGTTCGAGCTTTTCAGGTTGAAGTTTCTTGACATAAGCATCGCATCCCCAAACTTTTAGAAACGACGGCTTAGGTTTCTTCCCAAACCATAATTCATACGGTGTCGTCTCAACGGATTTCGACGGAACCCTATTTAAAGTGAATGCGGCAGTCTCTAAAGCATAGCCCCAAAATGAGAGCGGTAAATCGGTAAGAGACATCATAGATCGCACCATATCCAATAGAGTGCGATTACGACATTCGGACACACCGTTTCTCTGAGGTCTTCCAGGCGGCGTGAGTTGTGAAACTATTCCACATTTCCTTAAGTGTGCACCAAACTCGTGACTTAAATATTCTCCTCCACGATCTGATCGTAAGAATTTTATTTTTCTGTCACGTTGATTCTCAACCTCACTCTGAAATTCCTTGAACCTTTCAAAGGTTTCAGACTTGTGTTTCATTAGGTAGACATACCCATATCTACTTAAGTCATCAGTAAGAGTGAGAACATAACGATATCCTCCGCGAGCCTCAACACTCATTGGACCGCACACATCGGTATGTATGATTTCCAACAAGTTGGTTGCTCGCTCCATTGTTCCGGAGAACGGAGTCTTGGTCATCTTACCCATGAGGCATGGTTCGCACGTGTCAAATGATTCGTAATCAAGAGACTCCAAAAGTCCATTTGCATGGAGCTTCTTCATGCGCTTGACACCAATGTGACCAAGGCGGCAATGCCACAAGTATGTGGGACTATCGTCATCAACTTTACATCTTTTGGTATTCACACTATGAATATGTGTAACATCACGTTCGAGATTCATCAAAAATAAACCATTGACCAGCGGGGCATGACCATAAAACATATCTCTCAAATAAACAGAACAACCATTATTCTCGGATTTAAATGAGTAGCCATCTCGAATTAAACGAGATCCAGATACAATGTTCATGCTCAAAGCTGGCACTAAATAACAATTATTGAGGTTTAAAACTAATCCCGTGGGTAGATGCAGAGGTAGCGTGCCGACGGCGATTACATCGACCTTGGAACCATTCCCGACGCACATCGTCACCTCGTCCTTCGCCAGTCTCCGTTTATTCTGTAGTTCCTGTTTTGAGTTACAAGTATGAGCAACCGCACCGGTATCAAATACCCAGGAGCTACTACGAGTACTGGTAAGGTACACATCAATTACATGTATATCACATATACCTTTGGTGTTGCCGGCCTTCTTCTTGTCCGCTAAGTATTTGGGGCAGTTCTGCTTCCAGTGACCACTTCCCTTGCAATAAAAGCACTCAGTCTCGGGCTTGGGTCCATTCTTTGACTTCTTCCCAGTAACTGGTTTACCGGGCACGGCAACTCCCTTGCCGTCCTTCTTGAAGTTCTTCTTACCCTTGCCCTTCTTGAACTTAGTGGTTTTATTCACCATCAACACTTGATGTTCTTTTCTGATCTCCCCTTCCGCTGATTTCAGCATTGAATATACCTCAGGAATGGTCTTTTCCATCCCCTGCATATTGTAGTTCATCACAAAGCACTTGTAGCTTGGTGGAAGCGACTGGAGGATTCTGTCAATGACCGCGTCATCCGAGAGATTAACTCCCAGCTGAGACAAGCGGTTGTGCAACCCAGACATTCTGAGTATGTGCTCACTAACAGAACTGTTCTCCTCCATTTTACAGCTGAAGAACTTGTCGGAGACATCATATCTCTCGACCCGGGCATGAGCTTGAAAAACCAGTTTCAGCTCCTCGAACATCTCATATGCTCCATGTTTCTCAAAACGCTTTTGGAGACCCGGTTCTAAGCTATAAAGCATGCCGCACTGAACGAGGGAGTAATCATCAGCACGTGATTGCCAAGCGTTCATAACATCTTGGTTTTGTGGGATTGGTGCATCACCTAGCGGTGCTTCTAAGACATAATCTTTCTTGGCTACTATGAGGATGATCCTCAGGTTCCGGACCCAGTCCGTATAGTTGCTGCCATCATCTTTCAGCTTGGTTTTCTCTAGGAACGCGTTGAAATTGAGGACAACGTTGGCCATTTGATCTACAAGACATAGTGTAAAGATTTTAGACTAAGTTCATGATAATTAAGTTCATCTAATCAAATTATTTAATGACCTCCCACTCAGATAGACATCCCTATAGTCATCTAAGTGAAACATGATCTGAGTTAACTAGGCCGTGTCCGATCATCACGTGAGACGGACTAGTCAAGATCGGTGAACATCTCCATGTTGATCGTATCTTCTATACGACTCATGCTCGACCTTTCGGTCCTCCGTGTTCCGAGGCCATGTCTGTACATGCTAGGCTCGTCAAGTCAACCTAAGTGTATTGCGTGTGTTCCGAGGCCATGTCTGTACATGCTAGGCTCGTCAACACCCATTGTATGCGAACGTTAGAATCTATCACACCCGATCATCACGTGGTGCTTCGAAACAACGAACCTTCGCAACGGTGCACAGTTAGGGTGAACACTTTCTTGAAATTATCATAAGGGATCATCTTACTTACTACCGTCGTTCTAAGCAAATAAGATGCAAAAACATGATAAACATCACATGCAATCAAAGTGACATGATATGGCCAATATCATTATGCTCCTTTGATCTCCATCTTCGGGGCACCATGATCATCTTCGTCACTGGCATGACACCATGATCTCCATCATCATGATCTCCATCATTGTGTCTTCATGAAGTCGTCACGCCAACGATTACTTCTACTTCTATGGCTAACGCGTTTAGCAACAAAGTAAAGTAATTTACATGGCGTTATTCAATGACACGCAGGTCATACAAAATAATAAAGACAACTCCTATGGCTCCTGCCGGTTGTCATACTCATCGACATGCAAGTCGTGATTCCTATTACAAGAATATGATCAATCTCATACATCACATATATCATTCATCACATCTTCTGGCCATATCACATCACATAGCACTTGCTGCAAAAACAAGTTAGACGTTCTCTAATTGTTGTTGCAAGTTTTTACGTGGTTTGTAGGTTTCTAGCAAGAACGTTTTCTTACCTACGTATGACCACAACGTGATTTGCCAATTTCTATTTACCCTTCATAAGGACCCTTTTCATCGAATCCGTTCCGACTAAAGTAGGATAGACAGACACCCGCTAGCCACCTTATCCAACTAGTGCATGTTAGTCGGTGGAACCTGTCTCACGTAAGCGTACGTGTAAGGTCGGTCCGGGCCGCTTCATCCTACAATGCCGCCGAAACAAGAAACGACTAGTAGCGGCAAGAAGAATTGGCAAACTCAACGCCCACAACTGCTTTGTGTTCTACTCGTGCATAGTAACTACGCATAGGCCTGGCTCATGATGCCACTGTTGGGAATCGTAGCATAATTTAAAATTTTCCTACGCTCACCAAGATGCATCTATGGAGTCTACTAGCAAAGAGGGGAAAGGAGTGCATCTACATACCCTTGTAGATCGCGAGCGGAAGCGTTCCAATGAACGTGGATGACGGAGTCGTACTCGCCGTGATCCAAATCACCGATGACCGAGTGCCGAACGGACGGCACCTCCGCGTTCAACACACGTACGGTGCAGCGACGTATCCTCCTTCTTGATCCAGCATGGGGGAAGGAGAGGTTGATGGAGATCCAGCAGCACGACGGCGTGGTGGTGGATGTAGCGGGTCTCCGGCAGGGCTTCGCCGAGCTTCTGCGAGAGAGAGAGAGGTGTTGCAGGGGAGGAGGGAGGTGCCCAAGGCTGTTGTGTGCTGCCCTCCCTCCCCCCCTTTATATAGGCCCCCTGGGGGGCGCCGGCCCCAAGAGATGGGATCTCAAGGGGGCGGCGGCCACAAGGGGGGGAAGGGGTGCCTTGCCCCCCAAGGCAAGGGCGAACTCCCCCCCCCCCCCAGGGTTCCCAACCCTAGGCTCATGGGGGGAGGCCCAAGGGGGGCGCCCCAGCCCACTAAGGGCTGGTTCCCTTCCACTTTCAGCCCACGGGGCCCTCCGGGATAGGTGGCCCCACCCGGTGGACCCCCGGGACCCTTCCGGTGGTCCCGGTACAATACCGGTAACCCCCGAAACTTTCCCGGTGGCCGAAACTGGACTTCCTATATATAATTCTTCACCTCCGGACCATTCCGGAACCTCTCGTGACGTCCGGGATCTCATCCGGGACTCCGAACAACTTTAGGGTTTCCGCATACATATATCTCTACAACCCTAGCGTCACCGGACCTTAAGTGTGTAGACCCTACGGGTTCGGGAGACATGCAGACATGACCGAGACGCCTCTCCGGTCAATAACCAACAGCGGGATCTGGATACCCATGTTGGCTCCCACATGTTCCACGATGATCTCATCGGATGAACCACAGTGTCGAGGATTCAATCAATCCCGTATGCAATTCCCTTTGTCAATCGGTATGTTACTTGCCCGAGATTCGATCGTCGGTATCCCAATACCTTGTTCAATCTCGTTACCGGCAAGTCTCTTTACTCGTACCGCAATGCATGATCCCGTGACTAACGCCTTAGTCACATTGAGCTCATTATGATGATGCATCACCGAGTGGGCCCAGAGATACCTCTCCGTCACACGTAGTGACAAATCCCAGTCTCGATCCGTGCCAACCCAACAGACACTTTCGGAGATACCCGTAGTGCACCTTTATAGTCACCCAGTTACGTTGTGACGTTTGGCACACCCAAAGCACTCCTACGGTATCCGGGAGTTGCACGATCTCATGGTCTAAGGAAAAGATACTTGACATTGGAAAAGCTCTAGCAAATGAAACTACACGATCTTTTATGCTATGCTTAGGATTGGGTCTTGTCCATCACATCATTCTCCTAATGATGTGATCCCGTTATCAATGACATCCAATGTCCATAGTCAGGAAACCATGACTATCTGTTGATCAACGAGCTAGTCAATTAGAGGCTTACTAGGGACACGTTGTGGTCTATGTATTCACACATGTATTACGATTTCCGGACAATACAATTATAGCATGAACAATAGACTATTATCATGAACAAAGAAATATAATAATAACCATTTATTATTGCCTCTAGGGCATATTTCCAACAGTCTCTTTACTCGTTCCATAATACATCATCTCGCAACTAACCCATTAGTCACAATGCTTGCAAGGCTTATAGTGATGTGCATTACCGAGAGGGCCCAGAGGTACCTCTCCGACAATCGGAGTGACAAATCCTAATCTCGAAATACGCCAACCCAACAAATACCTTCGGAGACACCTGTAGACCACCTTTATAATCACCCAGTTATGTTGTGATGTTTGGTAGCACACAAAGTGTTCCACCTTGCATACTATAGTTCATCACGATGTTCTACTAACTTGGTGATGGTGACTAGAGAATTTTGTCAATCACTATTTTATCTAGAAGATTAACTCCCACTTGATTCAAGCGATTGTAGTACCCAGACAATCTGAGCACATGCTCACTGCTTGAGCTATTCTCCTCCATCTTTTAGCTATAGAACTTGTTGGAGACTTCATATCTCTCAACTCGGGTATTTGCTTGAAATATTAACTTCAACTCCTGGAACATCTCATATGGTCCATGACGTTCAAAACGTCTTTGAAGTCCCGATTCTAAGACGATAAGCATGGTGCACTAAACTATCAAGTAGTCATCATATTGAGCTAGCCAAACGTTCATAACATCTGCATTTGCTCCTGCAATAGGTCTGTCACCTAGCGGTGCATCAAGGACATAATTCTTCTGTGCAGCAATGAGGATAATCCTCAGATCACGGATCCAATCCGCATCATTGCTACTAACATCTTTCAACATAGTTTTTCTCTAGGAACATATCAAAATAAACATAGGGAAGCAACAACGCGAGCTATTGATCTACAACATAATTTACAAAATACTATCAGGACTAAGTTCATGATAATTTTAAGTTCAATTTAATCATATTACTTAAGAACTCCCACTTAGATAGACATCCCTCTAATCCTCTAAGTGATCACGTGATCCATATCAACTAAACCATAACCGATCATCACGTGAAATGGAGTAGCTTTCAATGGTGAACATCATTATGTTGATCATATCTACTATATGATTCACGCTCGACCTTTCGGTCTTAGTGTTCCGAGGCCATATCTGCATATGCTAGGCTCGTCAAGTTTAACCTGAGTATTTTGCGTGTGCAAAATTGGCTTGCACCCATTGTAGATGGACGTAGAGCTTATCACACCCGATCATCACGTGGTGTCTGGGCACGACGAACTTTGGCAACGGTGCATACTCAGGGAGAACACTTTTATCTTGAAATTTAGTGAGAGATCATCTTATAATGCTACCGTCAATCAAAGCAAGATAAGATGCATAAAAGATAAACATCACATGCAATCAATATAAGTGATATGATATGGCCATCATCATCTTGTGCTTGTGATCTCCATCTCCGAAGCACCGTCATGATCACCATCGTCACCGGCGCGACACCTTGATCTCCATCGTAGCATCATTGTCGTCTCGCCAACTATTGCTTCTACGACTCTTGCTACCGCTTAGTGATAAAGTAAAACAATTACATGGCGATTGCATTGCATACAATAAAGCGACAACCATATGGCTCCTGCCAGTTGCCGATAACTTGGTTACAAAACATGATCATCTCATACAATAAAATTTAGCATCATGTTTTGACCATATCACATCACAACATGCCCTGCAAAAACACGTTAGACGTCCTCTACTTTGTTGTTGCAAGTTTTACGTGGCTGCTACGGGCTGAGCAAGAACCGTTCTTACCTATGCATCAAAACCACAACGATAGTTTGTCAAGTTGGTGCTATTTTAACCTTCGCAAGGACCGGGCGTAGCCACACTCGGTTCAACTAAAGTTGGAGAAACTGACACCCGCCAGCCACCTGTGTGCAAAGCACGTCGGTAGAACCAGTCTCGCGTAAGCGTACGTGTAATGTCGGTCCGGGCCGCTTCATCCAACAATACCGCCGAACCAAAGTATGACATGCTGGTAAGCAGTATGACTTATATCGCCCACAACTCACTTGTGTTCTACTCGTGCATATGACATCTACGCATAAAACCTGGCTCGGATGCCACTGTTGGGGAACGTAGTAATTTCAAAAAAATTCCTACGCACACACATGATCATGGTGATGCATAGCAACGAGAGGGGAGAGTGTGTCTACGTACCCTCGTAGACCGAAAGCGGAAGCGTTAGCACAACGCGGTTGATGTAGTCGTACGTCTTCACGATCCGACATATCCAAGTACCGAACGCACGACACCTCCGAGTTCAGCCTGATGACGTCCCTCGAACTCCGATCCAGTCGAGTGTTGAGGGAGAGTTTCGTCAACACGACGGCGTGGTGACGATGATGATGTTCTACCGATGCAGGGCTTCACCTAAGCACCGCTACAGTATTATCGAGGTGGATTATGGTGGAGGGGGGCACCGCACACGGCTAAAAGATCAATGATCAATTGTTGTGTCTCCAAGGGGTGCCCCCCTCCCCGTATATAAAGGAGTGGAGGAGGGGGAGGGCCGGCCCTCTCTATGGCGCGCCCTAGGAGGAGTCCTACTCCCACCGAGAGTAGGATTCCCCCCTTCCAAGTAGTAGGAGTAGGAGTCAAGGAAAGGGGAGAGAGAAGAGAAGGAAGGAGGGGGCGTAGCCCCTCCCCCTAGTCCAATTCGGACTAGGCCTTGGGGGGGGGGCCAGCCTCTCCTCTCTCTTTCCCCTAAAGCCCAATAAGGCCCATATACTCCCCGACGAATTCCCGTAACTCTCCGGTACTCCGAAAAATACCCGAATCACTCGGAACCTTTCCGATGTCTGAATATAGTCGTCCAATATATCGATCTTTACATCTCGACCATTTCGAGACTCCTCGTCATGTCCCCGATCTCATCCGGGACTCTGAACTACCTTCGGTACATCAAAACACATAAACTCATAATATAACCGTCATCGAAACTTTAAGCGTGCGGACCCTACGGGTTCGAGAACTATCTAGACATGACCGAGACACGTCTCCGGTCAATAACCAATAGCGAAACCTGGATGCTCATATTGGCTCCCACATATTCTACGAAGATCTTTATCGGTCAGACTGCATAACAACATACGTTGTTCCCTTTGTCATCGGTATGTTACTTGCCCGAGATTCGATCGTCGGTATCTCAATACCTAGTTCAATCTCGTTACCGGCAAGTCTCTTTACTCGTTCCGTAATACATCATCTCGCAACTAACCCATTAGTCACAATGCTTGCAAGGCTTATAGTGATGTGCATTACCGAGAGGGCCCAGAGATACCTCTCCGACAATCGGAGTGAGAAATGCTAATCTCGAAATACGCCAACCCAACAAGTACCTTCGGAGACACCTGTAGAGCACCTTTATAATCACCCAGTTACGTTGTGACGTTTGGTAGCACACAAAGTGTTCCTCCGGTAAACGGGAGTTGCATAATCTCATAGTCATAGGAACATGTATAAGTCATGAAGAAAGCAATAGCAATATACTAAACGATCAAGTGCTAAGCTAACGGAATGGGTCAAGTCAATCACATCATTCTCCTAATGATGTGACCCCGTTAATCAAATGACAACCCATGTCTATGGCTAGGAAACATAACCATCTTTGATCAATGAGCTAGTCAAGTAGAGGCATACTAGTCACACTCTGTTTGTCTATGTACTCACACATGTATTATGTTTTCGGTTAATACAATTCTAGCATGAATAATAAACATTTATCATGAAATAAGGAAATAAATAATAAATTTATTATTGCCTCTAGGGCATATTTCCTTCTGATTCATGTCACAACGAACACATGCATTGTAACCATGTGTCCTTCGCCCTGACATAGTGCCCAAAGCCGGATAATCATGGATGCACCAAATTATAACAACACGCAGAAAGAAATCGGCTGGTGGGCTGCTATATAGGTCTCGAGTGAGAACACCCCTCCATAGTTATTGAAGTTCTTCCAAAAGAGGCTCCATGAATAAATCAAAATCTTTTCCAGGACTTTTTAGACCTGGGATGAGCAAGGCCATCATGTATCTTTGGTGCAGACATTTGGAGGCATGTTGTAAGGGATAACAAGCACTGGCCACATGCTATATGTGGCGCTCTGGTGGCCAAATGGGTTAAATCCATCTGAAGCTAAGCCAAGTCTAATGTTTCTCGGGTCAGCAGCAAACTTTTTGTGTTTCTGATTGAAGCTTTTCCACTCACTACCATGAGATGGATGGCTCATTATATTCTGATCTCTGTACTCCTGGTTCCTAGAATGCCACAGTACATCCTCTCTTGTTTCAGCATCAAGAAACAACCTCTGCAATCTTGGTATAATTGGAAAATGTCTCAGAACATTATGAGAAATCCTCTTCACAGCATCGCCATCTTTCCATCTTGGTTATTTGCATTTCGGGCATTCACTTAAGTTGGCATAATCCTTCCAGAACATAACACAATTATTTTTACAAACATGGATCATATCATATCCAATTCCAACTGCACGAAGGAAATTCTTCATTTTACTGTAGGTGTGTGGCAGCTCAGACGCATCTGGGAAAGATTTGCGGTAAGTAGCCAACATCGCATCGAATGATTTGTTGGTCATCCACTCAGATGTCTTCACCAGAAGAAAGGTGACCATAACTGAGAATACTGGCAGCTTATTTCCTTGGGTGACAGCCACGTTGCATTGTTCCAACATGCGGGCTCACCATTTTTCTTCTGCAGGTGAAAGTTCACGAAATGCACGAGCATTTCGTAGCATTGTTTCAATGTTGGTCAAACTCACTGGCTCCGCCACCACCTCCTCCTCCTCTTCCACCTGAGCATCAGGCAGATCAAGATGGTGATCTGCTGCTTCCACATAGTCAGTAACATTAACGTTCACAGCTTCACCATGATGAACCCACCTAGTATATGTGACTGACATCCCATACAAGTGTAGATGATTTTGCACAGTTGACTGGGGTCTTGTAACTGAATTCATACAACTGCTACACGTGCAGAGCACATCTGATTTCGGACCACCGTACTCAACTCTGATAAAGTTCATGAAGTTTTCAACCCCCTTGACATATGCAGCGGAGAATCTTCGAGCAGAAGTTATCCAAGTCATGTCCATCTGTTAGACATACAAATTAGTTCTTCTACTAGATATTACAGGAAAAACATATGCTTTTTTATGAAGTCCAGAAAAAAAATACCTAGGTCGATGTCTAAAGCTATGGCAAGATATTTGGACGAGCAGACCTAAGTAACGAAATATATGTAAAGCTAATTCAGCAAACAGATTTGAGTGCTAAATTATGGCAGGCTGTTTCAGCAGTCAATGAGGCCGAGCACACAGCCATCAAACTGTCGAAGGCCATCGCAGCAACAAAGATCGAGTATAAAAGGGTGTAGAGCTATTTCACCTAACAGATTGGCTACTAGACCATGGCAATCTACGTCACAATAAATATATGGCAGGATATTTTAGCAACTAATCGGGCTTGGCATGCCATATCAGCTAAGCAGATTGAGTGCAGAACAGGGCAAGGAAGCTTCTTAAGCAGAGCATATTGACTGTAAACTACTTCGGCAAACAGTGAGATTAACAGCGTCCATCAGCTAACATTCAGCGCTACACCGACATGCGCGGGGCCTCAGTCTAGAATACGCGTACCGTGGGAGAAGCTGACCGCCGTGCGTCTCCACACAAACATCGCCAGCGGTGGCGGCGCTGATCGCCGTGCGCCTCCACAAGAACGTCGCGAGCGGTGGCGGCGCAGCTAGAGGACGACAGTCTACGAGAGCGTACTGTGGGAGCGAGAGGATCGCCGTGCATCCCCTCAACGAACCGCGGCACCGACGTATCGGCGCGGCGGGGTGGGCGACTATGGCGGAGCAAATGGAGTGGAAGGGGACGGGGGGAGGGGGTTTGGGGAGTATTATTGGCTAGTTGGCCGAAGGGCGGTTGAATTCGGGATTTGGGGGAATTTTTTTGGGGGGGGGGGGAGTTTGGCGCATGGTCAGTTTCTCCAAGTGCAGTCCCACGTGTCAGTGAAGAGGCAAGCTGAAGCGCGTTCCGTTTGCGTGAGCTGTGTGCAGGACCGAATGTGTGTGGGGTGCAACGCGACCGCGACAGGGGTGTTGTGAGTGTACCGCCTTTTTTCCTTTTAAACTAGGTGCTTCGCCCCCTCAAAAAAAACTTGGTGCTTCGCACGATCCATCGACACTACTACTAGTAATCCGGTAATCCCGACTAAAACGGTGTGGCCGGGTCTTTTCCCGCGCGATATGCTGGGAGGTTGGCTTAGTTGGGTTTTTAGGACGAGTAATGCTACACCTACGTAATCCCAGTTACGTAATTAACGCAATGTGAAATGTGTGAGCTATTGATTGTAGATTGGGGGAGGGAGGGGCCCACCACCATGAAAATCAGCGAGGAGAGAGAGAGGCAACTTACGTTAGCCCTTTCGTAGGTTCCCGTAGATGTAGAAAGATGTGAAATGCGTGAATGTGTAGTGGACGTACTATTGGTTTGCCTAAGATAAATTGTGTATGTAAACCGTATGTGTTTATTTACTTCGCATGTTAGCTTTGTCTCGGTTCAATAAAAAGCAGAGTTGGTGATGATGGTGTGCATGCCATCCTGCAATATAGGCCGTCCGATCTATATCTAACGGATAGGAAGGAAACTATGACAATTTACCCGCACTCCTCTCCACATTTATAGATAAGGCCTTCCCTCGTTCATCCTTTTCTCCCACAAGATCTTGATGTTCCGTGCAACGCACAGGCATCTTGCTAGTACTCCTACAATATACAACATTATTGTGAAAGTTCATATAAACCGGCCAAGATTAATGCAAACACGGCAGATTTTCATTACATTTCAAACTTTTATAGGACAGAAAAATAAAAGAAACCCGACCCTAAACCTATTCTAT
Organism: Aegilops tauschii subsp. strangulata; assembly: GCF_002575655.3. Classification (NCBI taxonomy): domain Eukaryota; kingdom Viridiplantae; phylum Streptophyta; class Magnoliopsida; order Poales; family Poaceae; genus Aegilops; species Aegilops tauschii. The sequence goes on from NC_053039.3 coordinate 177,784,448, forward strand.
GGCGGCGACTGACGTCCTCAATCTGTGATCTCCATGTACGAGGGCGGGGTTCAAGACCCATGAAGTGAAGGTGCGGTCTCCGGCGAGGAAGATTAGAACACAGGAGACGGACCGGCCAGTTGGCACACCATGCCCTACCGCCTCCCATGCACTACTCATCCTCGGAGGAGTCCCCGACCTCGGTGGTGCCGGACGTTGGACAGCGGCAAGTAGGACGCGTGGCTGACGGTGCTCCCGTCGTCGGCCACCGGCGTGGCCACTACTTGTGCGGTCGCGTCCGCGTCCGGCTACACTGCTATTGCGTCGCGAGCGGCGACTTGAGCGAGGGCGGCGACCTCGAGCTTCATCCCCGAAGACATGCTCTCCCGCAGAGCGTTCGCGCTCACGGTCATGGCGGATGTGGTGCCAGTTAGCAGGATGATGCGCTATGGTGTGGAGGTTAGCTGGGCGTTGCCGCTTTAAGTAGCGCATTCCGGTGAGGCCAAGCGTCCGAGTGCGTCATTAAGTCGCCGAAGTTGGTTCCTCGGGCACCGGGCCTCTTAACGACAGCATACGGACGGACGGCATGAATGTGGGCAGCTGGCGCCGGCTGGGAACGCACCGCGTGATGGCGCGAGGGACGAGGGCTTTTGGTGTACCAGGGTAGTCAGCTGCGGTCATGGCAACGTTGGAGATGCCCTTTGCTCACATGCGATCCCCACATGTCATTCAAAAAGCAAGACAACCCGGCATGGTCTCAGATCCTGGGGATGCAATTGGCCGCGCTACACCACTCCGCGGACGCGTCGCGGCACGCGCGCACTTCGGTGCCCCGTGCATCCTCGACGAGTCGGGTATTGATCTGCTGGTCGTGCCACAGCGCTAACGCCACCCTTGGCACACTGAAACCGACCGTGTCCAGCGACGATGAGCGTGTCACTCACCGCGGTCGCCGTATCCAGAGGCGGCGCTGGAGTTGCGCCACGTTCCTGGCCCCCATGACCCACATGAACGGTTGCCGATGGCGAGGAGGTCATGGGCCAGCTCCTCCATTGGACTAGTCTGTGCCACGTCATCCCTACAGGTGTTCCCCACATGTCGGTTTCCCTGTTTTCCCGGCCATATTCGAGCGGCAGTGCTCCGCGTTGCACATTAGGCGCAGAACAGGTGGTTTTTGTGCCCTGGTTCAAATGTGGTACGGTACCAAGTTGTTACCCTAGCCCCAAGTGTGGTGGTTTTGGGTACGGTACCACCCTTTTCCTTTTCAAGTAGTGAAGCATAACACTTGATTAAGTAGCCGGATGGTGTGATAAATGTAGGTGTCCGACTATTTGAAAGAATAATTGAGGTGTGCCCGGTCCGTGCCCGTATTTAGGGGTCCAACTTACCATGTTCCGGTAGTAGTAACTATACTAGTCCCTTCGTACTCCCTCTGTTTTTATTTACTCCGCATTTTAGCTTTGCTCAAAGTCAAACTTTGTAAACTTTGACAAAGTTTATAGACAGAAATAATAACATATACAATAACAAATCAATACCATTAGATTCATTATTGAATATACTTTCACATCATATAGATTTGCTATTGTAAATGTTCATATTTCTACTCTTACTAGCAAGATGCCCGTGCGTTGCACGTAACATCAAGATGCATTTGTATGACTAGTTTATCTTGTGAGGGAAAAGGATGAACGAGGGAAGGCCTTATTTGCAAATGTGGAGAGGTGTGTGGGTACCTTTTTGCAAAATTGTCATAGTTTCCTTCCTATCCGTCAGATATAAATCGGACGGCCTATATTGCAGGATGGCAGGCTCACCATCATCACCAACTCTGATTTTTATAAGAGTCCGTCCGATTTATATCTAACGGATAGGAAGGAAGCTATGGCAATTTTGCAAAAAGATACCCACACCCCTCTCCACATTTGCAAATAAGGCCTTCCCTCGTTCATCCTTTTCTCCCACAAGATAAACTACTCATACAAATGCATCTTGATGTTCCGTGCAACGCACAGGCATCTTGCTAGTGTAGATAAAAAGCAGAGTTGGTGATGATGGTGTGCCTGCCATCCTGCAATATAGGACGTCCGATCTATATCTAACGGATAGGAAGGAAACTATGACAATTTACCTACACTCCTCTCCACATTTGCAGATATGGCCTTCCCTCGTTCATCCTTTTCTCCCACAAGATCTTGATGTTTCGTGCAACGCACGAGCATCTTGCTAGTTCTCTATAAATTTGGTCAAATTTCTGCATAGTAAATAAAAACAGAGGGAGTATCTTACTCCGTGACCAAGACAGAAGGGAAAACGAGACAACTTATTGTTTATTTGAGCCATTCAAGTATAATCAAGTGGCGTTGCTTATTTCTCATTCCTCTCCAACCCTCTTATCCATCGATCATGCCACCCTCCGACCGAGTCCGTCCTCCCGCATGCCTCATTTGAACATTCCGCCGAGTATCATTCGCATGTGGGCCTAGACCATGCTTGTATTTCCAATGTTGTAATTTGTTCGACATGCATACAAACAAACGGTTTGTTTAAAGTTTCACTTTGCCTCCACTACGTGTCGCTTCCCGTCTTAGTTTTGACATCCCATTCGGTTCATGCCCCCACACATCTTGACGAGATCGATTGATGTTGAGAGATCAATTGCGTGCTGTGCAAGGAGATAAAGGTTTGGTATGTTTCTATGATAGAAATGACCCGCGGGGGGGGGGGGTCTGTGGGGATCAGAGGGAGTATATTGTACATTCATAAGCGAAAAGGACGTATTTTACCCACCCTAGTCCTCTTTCAATCGATATCCGGACCCCGAGATGAAATCGAGAGAGAACGAGTGGGTGCATGTGTGATACCTAAGGCGGATTCAAAATTTTGAACCGGTGATCATAGCATCCACAAATCATCTATAAAGGGTACTCAATGTTCGTTTCGCTTTTGAACGTACAATATACTCCCTCCGATCCTTTCTAGTTACATATAAGTTTTATGTGTAGTCAAAGTATCTCTACTTTGATCAAACTTACAAAAAAAGTATCAACATTCAACAACGCCCAATCAATATTGTTAGATTCGTAAGTACTCCTAGATTTGTATTCAAACAGAGATGGTTTCCAATTTGTTTTCAACCACGTGAATGTGCTTGTTCTCGCGCATGCTCTTCCTACTAGGATTTCGCCACTTATAGCCAGTCCAATAGTAACTTTTTTAAGCTCCTTGTCCAATAGTACTAGTGGAATACTGACAACATCTGTAGTAGAGTATGCAGTGCTCATAGTACTCCCTCCTTCCATTTATATAGGGCCTAAGAGCAAGTACAATAGTGGGCTTATAGCCCGCTTACATGGCACTTTTGCCTATGTGGAAGAGAGAGAGATGTCTGAAAGTAAGGGGAGTGAGCTCTCATGCAAGAGCCTAGCTATATACGTATTCCTAGGTAAATACAATAAATATGAAGAAAGAGATAGAGAGGACATGGAAAAAAGTACTAATACAATAGCCAACCTTATATTATTATTTTTGCTAGAAATAGCCAACCTTATAGCCCATACTATTGTATGAGTGCATATAGATGATGACTATAGATGACATGGCAGTTCCTTATAGCCATCGGCTGGCTATATTATTAACCATGCTCTAATGCGTTTTCAAAACCGCCTTTGACTATTGACAAGATTAATAGTACATGAGATGTATAATGTGAAAATTATATCATTGGAAGCTCCTTTCACATACGAATTTGTCCGTATGCTTTGTGTAAGTTGCATGTCATATATTATTACTCTAACATTTGGTCAAAGTTAGCCACGAAAAATGCATTAGGCCCTGTATAGTAGATGGAAGGAGGGACTAGTAGTGGAAGTGGATCCTCTGACGTAGGTATCCCTGCCTTACCCTCCCCTTCGGTCACTTACTGGCGGACCCCATGCTTGCTAGGCCCCGCATGTCAGTTACTCAATGGGTTCGGCCACGTCAGGGGATCCTCATCCGTAGTATACTCCCTCTATTTTTATTTACTCCGCATAAAATGGAGGGAGTGGTAGTATGAATGACGCGGGCAGGGGAGGGGGAGGGACGTCGGTTTGCTCTCAACTGCGGTCCCACAAGCGAGTGAAAACGCAAGACGAAGCATGTTCCATTCGGTGAGCGACGTGGAGGGTCCAGCGTGCCGGGGTGCAACGCGAACGCGACAAGAGCGATGTACAGTCAAAACCGATTGACCGGTCGTCACCAGAACCACTATTCACACCAGAACCTTCGCTGCTCGGCCTACGCCAGCCACTGCCGCAAAACCACACCTCCTCTCCAGCCCATTCCACCAGCTTTCGATCCCCTAGCCCGCATCAAGTGTCCCCTAGTTCGCCAGAAAGCCATGGTAGGCCACAAGATCACGTACTACAAGATGCTGACGCTGGAGCGCCACACAGAAATCGCGGCAACGGTCGGCGCCACAGACCTTCGTTCCCAAGCTCACTTTGGGGCGGGCCAATCCCCAAGTTCTCTGGAGCCAAGCTACGAGGAGGAGGAAGCCGATCCAATGTTCATGGCGGAGGTCGCGGTGCAGAAGCCCCGATGGGTATGAGACGATGGACGTCAACTTCGTGCCGGCGTTCAGGTCCCCCATGGTGTAGGCGGACCAGCGGTTCAACCTGGCGATACTAAAGGAGGACCAGGAGGCAGAGGCTCAACTCGACGCGGAGCGCACGCATGCCGCTGCCATCGAGGCTCTCCTGCAAGCGGAACCGGATGCTGTGGATGTGAACCGGGCGGCGGAGGCTCAACTTGACACGGAGCGCGCAGATGCCGCTGCCATCGAGGCCCTCCTGCAGGCGGAACCGGACGTCCTGGAGTTGAACCGAGCGGCGGAGGATCAACTCAACGCGGAGCGCGCCGATGCCGCTGCCATCGAGGCCCTCCTGCAGGCGGAACCGGACGTCCTGGACTTGAACCGGGCGGCGGAGGCTCAACTCGACGCAGAGCACGCGGATGCCGCTGCCATCGAGGCCCTCCTGCAGGCGGAACCGGACGTCCTGGACTTGAACCGGGCGGTGCTCTTGTCCATGCAGAGCGCCCGCACGCTCCACGTGAACGAGTAGCTGGAGGCTAAGGACAACTACGGTGCGGAGACACACGTCGGCAGCTACAGCTGGTTCGTGCCGGCAGCCAAAGACGACGAGGCCGTCTCGTTCCGCGAGCAGTGATAGTTTTTCTTTATGTTGTTGTTTTTAGGGATCTTTTGCTGTGTAAAAACATATATTGTTATGCAAGTTGCCTGACTTTCATCATTTGGGTCAGTCTACCATTTCAGGCGGTTGGATGAATATCCTACGTCTCCTAACCCTTCTTCCTCACCTCTTCTTCTTCCCCAATAACCACCGCACGGGCCGTACGGATACTCCCCAACGGATAAACATACTGTATGAACGAAAATTATGTGTCAGTAGTAGGATGGCTGAGTTTGGTTTGTTCACATGTGGTAGCACGTGTCAGTGAGGGTGCATTACCTTGGGTGGGTTTGTGGTGTGCAGGAGCGACTGTGTGAAGGTGCGGTGCGACCGCGGCGTGCAGGAGCGACTATGTAAGGGTGCGGTGCGACCACGACAGCCGTGCGCAAGTGTACCTCCTTCTCATTTTGAAAACTTTAGGCAAGCTTGGCAAAAATGTGTGGCGAAGTATGGCAATGTAAGGCCTAGACCCAAATAGGATACAAGTACGTACATACTAGGAGTACTAGTGTTAAAAAAGAAAGGCGGGGTTTTCCTTCATGGGATTAATCGATACAAATCCTCGTTTGACGTGTCAATTAATGCGTATTTTTTTCTCCAAAGCCCAAAGAGCTAACCATCTCACTCCTCATCGCTTGATTAATGCAGCGCCATGCAAACCAACCTTCTCACTTCCGCATGCATGCAAGGGTATATTAATGTCCTTCGTTGCTAGTACGAGGCAAACCCCATCAATTTTGCCTCGATTAGTGTTAGTGGCCTTTTGCAAATTGTAATTTTGATATACTGGCCTTGTGTACAAAAAATGGAGGTAGTAACTATTTGACTTCCTTCCCCACTGCGGTGACGTCGACGATATCTCGAACGTTGTGGTTTGGCGAAGTGCGTTCGACGGAGAACACCATTGAGGGAGACCACGGTAAGTCGTTCGCAAGTGACGCCTGCAAGCCGAGACAACCGCCTTATTTGCATCCAGTAAGTCCGTTGAACCAAAGCACGCGTAAATGTACTAGTACTATTAGTACATAATAGCGTCGTTCGTCCAGCTTAGTGCGGTGAGGTGGTTTCTCGAAGAAGACGATGGAGAAGCAGAGTCAGCAAAGAGTGAAATGATGGTTGCTTCGTCCGTGCTTTGTGATTTGACGCCTCACTGCTTTGTGATTTGTGATAGAAGGGACAGGGGAGTAGACTCTGTGCTCTATACTGTACATGCGTCCAAGCACGAGAGAAAGAGGAGAGACGTTGCATTTTTCTATTTCTTCAATCAATCAATCAGGGAGCTTTGGTCCATCTTTTTGGCTTTGGCAGCACCGTCCACAATGGTTCCCATCGATGCCAAAAGCTATTTTCACATTTGGCTACACATTGTGGATGCCATTAACCATACCACTTGGTTTTGCTCATGTGTGCTATCTATACAAATCTCAATTATATTGATCTAAAAAATTATAGAATCAAGATTAGTAAAAAGGAGGTGATTTTGTCGCGTGGATGGCGGGGAGGTTTCTTATTTTTAGAGGATGTTGGCCTGACGGTTTGCTAACATGCGGTCCCACGTGTCAGTGCTTTACCAAGCCGACCCGCGTCCCACATGAGGCAGAACAACGTAGAAGCAACACGTGGTTAACTTGAGAAGATGAGGGAGAAGCGGATTCAACAATGAGTGAAATGATGGTTGCTTCGTCCCTCCAACTTATTTTTTTAGCATTATTACTTCGTCCCTCCAACTTAACTGCGGGAAAGGTGCAGCTTTGTGATTTGATGCCTCATTGCTCATTGCTACGTCGGCGCCATGACTGGGGTGCTTCACCCTTGCTGCTCTGCACTATATTTCGGTATGGCATGTGGACCCGGTAGCTTGATGTCCCACATGTCGGCGAAAGGGACTAGAACATTTATGAAAGTGAGCGCTCCACTCTTACGATGGAGTACACGACACGGCGGCCCAGTGAATTGTTACTTGTATTGTATAGTACTATAGTACTATAGTACTATAGTTTTGTTGTTTTGCATGATCCATCGATACAAACCCGATTAAACAGGAAAGGGCGGGATTTTTCCCGCGCGGTAGATGATACTGGCCATATATTTCAAAAGCAATTTTAATGCATGCAAACTGAATAATTAAGTAACAATATGATATCTAGTAAAACTAAAAACACATATGATTTATTATGTTAGAGTGTAGTAGTAGTGTTGTATTGCATAGTTGTTAGATGTAACATGCGAGAACATGTAGAGATGTAGTTTTGAAGGGCATGGAGAGAGAAAAGCGTAATACTGGTCACCGGACATCAAAATACGCTCATTACAGTCAATATATATGTTTTGCGGTGATATACGGTCACTTGCCCACCATTCAACATCGGATTGCACTCTGTTGACCGGCCAAATAGTCTGCGTGGCACCATGTTGACTAGTTAAATTGACGACGTTCCTTGTGGGTCCCACCTGTCAGTTCGCATAGGAAAAAGGTCAGATAAACACAAATTTACGCAGGCGCGACAAGACTCCAACCCGTGCTCGGGCACCACCTGGTTGTGTATGTGTCTGTTAGGGCCTGATGTGTGTGCATGCACGTGTAGGTTGAGATCTTGAGCGTGAGAGTGTGTGTTGGTCGTGTGGTGTGTGCATGCATGCGTGCGTGTGTGCGTGTGAGTGTTGCGTGCGTGCGTGGCTGCGTGTGTACGTGTGAGTGTTGCGTGCGTGCGTGGCTGCATGTGTTCGTGTGAGTGTTGCGTGCATGCAGTTCGTGTGCATGTGTGCGTGTGTGTATAATCACCACACCAGCTCTTGTGTGTTAAAACAGACGGCTCAGCATACCAATACAAGGCCACCTTGTCCACTGTGCCCGCGGTCATGACTTCGAACCACCGTCCAATAGTTTTTTGTCGTTTGTTTTCATTCTTACAAGCAAGATGCCCATGCGTTGCACGTAACATCAAGATGCATTTGTATGACTAGTTTATCTTGTGAGAGAAAGGATGAACGAGGGAAGGCCTTATTTGTAAATTTGGAGAGGTGTGTGGGTACCTTTTTGCAAAATTGCCATAGTTTCCTTCCTATCCCTCAGATATAAATCGGACTGCCTATATTGGAGGATGGCAGGCACACAATCATCACCAACTCTGTTTTTTATAAGAGTGTAGAGTAGAAACAAGCCGATATGTGGGCCCAATGGTAGTGAGATAATGTGATGCAACACTAGAGGTGCCACGTGGAGTGTTTAACTGGTCAATTAGTCGTATCTTGAGCAAATACAGAGCTGTACGGTGAGCCCGTGACTGTATAATAACCACAAAATGTAAATGGTGACCGTAATGAGTGGATTCTGAAGTCCAATGTACGTATCATGCTTAAACTTCGAATACAATGATTGTCATTGTATATATCGCGAGAGAAAGATGAAACATGCGTGAATGTGCTGGGGGCGTACTTTTAGAGGACCTAGAGATAGTTTGTGTGCGTACGTGAAAGGGGCGTGGAGGGGGTGTATACGATGGAGAGAGAGATGCTCTTCGTTTCTCTATATTATGACTAACTTTATATATAGTATAAAAATATAAAAATTCACAGTGCGGAATAAATATCATTGTGGGCACCATGCAATGCAAATTAATGTTCATACTCCTCCATATAACTTTGTAATGTTGTATATAGTAGAAATTTTAAAATAATTTTTTGGCCACACTTTATTCAAAAGGAATGTTGTATGTGAAATAAACGTGAAGAGAGGGCTTTCTAGATCAATGGGATACGTGATGTAACATGTGTGAATGTGTAGTTGATGTATTTGGCAGGGTCTAGAGAGGTATGTGTGTGTATTACGTATTCGAGAGAGGCATGGATAGAGGAGCAGGCGGGGGGGAGGGGGCGTGGGAGAGATAGCACGAGAAATGAGAGAGGTCTAGAGAGAGAGAGAGGCGAATATGATGTCACTGCGAGAGATTCCCTTGAGTATGTATATGCAAGGGGGGACGGGATAGAGGCATGAGGATAATTTTTTTGTGTGGTGTTTATGTTGGTATGTGTGGGTATGAGAAGATAACGAGACCTGTGGGCAGAGGGTGTGTCACCGCGTGAGGTCCGGTGGGCCGAGGTGAGGCCCTTGATTCGGTTCCATCCTGTGCCACATTGGTCGGCCCGTGATGCATTTAGGGAGACCCATGGATGACTAGTCATACAAGACAAAGATAGCAGAATCGTGAAGGACTCTGTGTCCAGTGACAAAGCCGGCTAGGGTTTGTAACCCTAGGTCCTCGGACTAAAGTAACCCCTTATCTCTGATATTACTATTCATCCAACCTAACTTTAAGGGGCATCCTACAGAATGCTCTGCTAGAATCATACTCGTTGATTAGAAAGAGAGGTGTGAGACAATGCGTGAGAGACAGGCCTAAAGATAATGTGTGTACAGGAGACACGTAGGCAGGTCTATGTATATAGAAAGGGTCGATGGGGATTGTGTGTGTGTATGCTTGTGAGGGGAAGAGTGCTTGTGATAAAGGTTAGTGAAAACAGTCGTAAATAGCTACGAGGGGGAGGGAGGGTTATATCGAGAGCATGTCTGCGAGAAAGACACCTCGGGAGAGAGTGTGTGAGCATGTGTGAGAGACCACCGATGGAGAGTGAAGCTACACGTAAAAGACTGATGTACACATTGATTAAAGATATAAATTGTATCCAAATATTAGGATGGGATCATGATATTTGCAATTCGCGTTGGAATGGTCATTGATCCATCAGACATCTAGATTCTATCAAATTTGAGCATGTCTATGTTATTATTCAACATAATTGATCCACATAGTTAGTATTTTGAACTCCAGACAATGCATCACTTTAGCAATCGAATATAAACGTGAGTATAGTTCATGTTGTGTGTGTAAAGCACATTATACATACGAAAGTTACACAATGAACATTATAACTAGCTAGCTATGAACTAGCATACATTTGAATTCAACTTAAGGTGGTTTAAAAAATTTGAATTCAACATTAAGTCCATTCAATTATTTGAATTCGATATCATGGCATTTGTAAATCATACCTAAATTATGGGGGCACCAATCTTTGCTCTGCTTCTGTACATAATAGCATATATAGTTGTGTACAAAATAGATTCAAATTTAGATCCTCCATTCCAAAATAATCGTTGTTATAGGATTTTCAAGTGTCAAAATTTCAAAAAGAAGCGGATAATTTAATGAGGTTTTCAAACATACAAGGTCAAATTTAACATTGTCTATTTAGGTCAACCCTCAAAGTTCAAGAGTACTCTAAACGTGAATGCTTCTGTTTCAAAATTTCAAACGAAGCGCCAAAAGAGCCTCTACTCGCCCGAAACCGCATGAGACCAATGTTTGGTAGTAGAAGGAAATTACTTTTCTAACTTCGACCCGTGAAACCTACCGGCCCGACGTCCAGAGGTCTAAACCGGGGTAGGTTTGTAGCTTTATCTAGACGCCACGCAACCGCCTCCGAAAAACATTCATTCACAATGGCCGCCTAAGCACACATGCGCGCGGCCAAAATCGCTCCCGCCCACTATTTGGGACACCTGGGATTACCATCCTACCCCCGACCCGCAGTAGGTCCGAAATTTAAGAGGGGGGGCAAAGTTTCTACTTTCCCCAAATTTCAACCAAGCGCGTCCCATCTGTTCTAAAAGCCAAAAACAAGCGCGTCCCAGACCGAAACATGGTTCTCCCTTAGCTCCCCCCCCCCCCCCGTCCGATTCCCCATTCGTACTCCGTGGGCGCCAAAACTACCTCTCCACCAGCCGCGAAACCCCAGCGTCCTCCGTCTGCCACCCCATCCCACCCATCAACCGCCGCCCTCCTCCATCACGCCGGAGCCGATACCCCGACATCGTCGTCCACCGCAACCTCAACCGCAATGCCCTCCACAGCTAGTTGTTGAAGCCGAGGCCGAGCTATCCGTACCCGAGCCAGTTCAACCACGCCGTCCTGCGCCTCACTGCTGCCGCTCCAACTTCACCGTCGTCCACCGCACCAGAGCTGTTCCTGCTACGCCGTCCTTCGCCGCCTCGGATCTGCTTCCCCTCCGCCGACATACAGCCACGGCAACACAGTCAACAATTTGGCCATGGGTTCGTCCAAGGCTGCACCCTCCTCCAAAACATCGGTTCCCCCGGTAAAAAGAAGAAAATCGCCGCGACATATGGAGGACACAACACTAGCAACCGGAAATGGTACTCCTCTTCCCTTATTCGTGCAAATCTTACGTGTCTGCTTGCACGGTATTCATCCCGCAGAAGACACTAGTTGACCGCTTCTTCTTGATACTAGATGTTCCTAGTAACTCGCGATGCACAAGGTTTCTCCTCATATACTATTTCACCTTAGCTAGAGGTCCGTCGCCCCCCTGGGTTTCAATTCCTGGTCAGTTGATTCCCAATTAATGGAAGCATTCCCCAGTGTAACAGGCGCTAGTCCGCCTATTACGTCGGGGAAGCAGTGCCTCGGTGTTTATCTTAGGGGTGTGTGGGGCCTAGAGCTGCTGGCTCCCGATCTGGAGGTCGGCCGGGATTAAAGGGATGGCCTAGGGGCGCTGCCAAGCACGGCGGTGGTGTGAGGTCGAGGGGAGGGCGGGGCGGCGGAGGTACGGGTCTGGGCCGGTGGTCGCTGGCGGTTCAAGAAAGATCGTCAACAGTGACTGGCGGGAGGTAGACGAAGGCCATCTGCCCGTTCCTTATAGATCGGACGGTTCATAAAAAATCGACTGACCTATTTATTTTCAGTCGACTGTTATTTTGATAGGACCACATGTGGTGGTGTGCTGGAGGAGTACCTACATTTCCCAGCCATCCATGTGCTCATATATTACAAAATCATACGGAGTAGAATCTAATTTTGTTTGCCATGCAATGTTGTAGAGCTATCATATGTCTCCTGTCATTTATTTTTCAGCCACCTGCTATCTGCTACTTTTACAGTGCACTAGTTCTGCACACACTTCACACATACTCTCACTATTGTGTTTTTATTCAAGGGTATTTCAGACTCTGCTACCTTGACAGAAGCAGAAAAGAAAAGAGAGAAGTCGCTCTAGCTTCGTACGCGGCTAGGCCAGACACGTTTCAGCCTTATAGAGGGTGCGGTGTTAGCAGATGGAGACGGTAAATGTAGCTCTGGAGTTGATGACCTTGCTCGCCATGAACCACCATCCCAGGTGCTTGCTTTAACTTCGCGGTGTCATATGTGGTTGCATGTTGCATATGGTGTCTAGCTTGTATTCGAAAGGCCGAAGTCGGTCTTTATTAAGATAAGGAAAGATATTTTTTACATGAACCACCGTCCCGGGAGCACCAGAAGACAAATAGCTAGTCAGGGCACTGGCCGAGCCAGTGACAAGCCCAGCACAGACAGGCATCACCTGGAAGCCAACTAAAAAGCCACGATGGTGGCGAAGCAGCCCGCCTCCCAACAGGCTCTCAGGTCCTCGATGATCATGCTCACCACTCTAGCTGGATATCTAGCTTGTATTGCTTCCAATTTGGTTAAATTGCATCTGCTTAGCTTACACATTATACCTTTGAGTATGACATGCCTTCCTGTTTTTGGTACATACTAGTACATTTGTCTATTAACCATGTTCTTACATCAAACTAATGTTCTTGTGTATCCCTCGTCAATCACTTATGATGATACAGTCACCCCAGTGGGTTACTTTGAGAAAAGATCGTCTTTTGAAGAATATAGTGTCAGCCTCCCACATGATTCTCAAGAAACAGCAAGGCTAGATGAAGATAGTGAATGTAGCTCTGTAGTTGATGACCGCATTTCCCCTACACCAGCATCGCAGGTGCTTTCTCTAACTTGGCAGCGTGATATGTGGTTGCATATGGTGTCTAGACTGTAATTCTTCCAATATGGTTAAATTGCATGTGCTATTATGCTTAGTTTATACATTATACATGTTAATGTGACATGCCTTCCTGTTTTTAGTACATAGTACATCTGTCTATTAAGCATGTCCTTACATAAAACTGTTTTTTTATCCCGCATGAATCAATATAATGAGACACCTTTAGTATATGCAGTGTGATATTAGTTGCATCTTTCATATGATTTATAGCATGCGCTGCTTCTAATTTGTTGAAACGCCATTTATGATGGGACGCTTTTAACTTGGCAGAGTCATATTGGTTGCATCTTTCATGTGGTGTCTAGCTTGCATTCCTTCTTATTTGTTGAAATGGCTTCTGCTTAGTTTACACAAACAGTTGTGAATATGTCATGCCATCCTCTTTTCGTACATATTCCATCCTGGTATCATGTGTTTGCGTTACATCAAAGTAGTGATTGTCAGTACCATGCACGAATGAGTTCTAAAGAGTGAATTTTATTGCTTTTTCTTGTCGGTTTTACTTGACAATTCAAAATCAATAAAGCGGAAGGAAAGTGGAAAGGCAGCGGATATAGGTGTGCCTTCCAAATGGAGGGCCTCTGCAGATTCTACTCCGCCACCCCCCCCCCAAGAAGATATGCATAGACACTCAACATAGATGTGTTGATGATGAGCATGTCTCCCCTAGCGCACCATCACAGGTGCTCCCTCTAACTTGGCACTGTTATATGTGGTTGCGTGTTATGTATGATTTCTAGCTTGTATTGCTTCTAATTTGGTTGAATTCCATCTGCTTACTTTACACATTATACTTGTGAATAAGACACGTGTTCCTGTTTCTAGAACATACAATATCTGCCTATCACACCATGTTCTTACATCAAAGTACTACTGTTGTGTAACCTGCAACAATCACTTATCATAAGACACGTTTGACTTGGGAGTGTGATATAGGTTACATCTCACATTCTTTTCTAGCTTGTACTACTTCTAATTTGTTGAAATGGCACTTATGACGACACAGTTTTAACTTGGTAGAGTGATATTCGTTGCATCTTTCATATGGTGTCTAGCTTTCATTGCTTCTAATTTGTTGAAATGCCTTCTCCTCAGTTTACACATCATAAGCTGTGAATATGCAATGATGTGAATATGCAATGGCACTAATGACTAGAGACCTTTAACTTGGTAGTGTGATGTATGGATCTTGCATATGATTTATTTCTTGTACTGCTTCACATTTGTTTAAACGCCATTTATGACGAGACGCTATTAACTTGGCAGAGCGATGTTTGTAGCATCTTTCATATGGTGTCTACCTTCCATTGCATTGCTTCTAATTTAGTGAAATGTCTTCTGCTTAGTTTACACATCATAGTTCTGGTTATCTCATGCCGTCATGTTTTTCGTACATATTACATCCTCCTATCATGTGGTTGTCTAACATCAAAGTTCAGTTCATCTGTATCACGGATCAATTTGTTCTGAAGAACTAAATTGGTATTCGTTTTTCTTGACGGCTTGACTTAACATGGCACAGAGAAAGAGGAAGGAACACAGAATGACAGGGAAAAGGAAGCGGAAGAATCATGCAGATTCTGCTGGTACTGATGGTGCAATAGAAGGTCAAAGTCCAGCGGAAAATTGTACAAACAGGGTATCCCGTGCTACACGAGCTGCAGAACAAGCCAAATAGAAACCAATAGCTGCCACCAAACAAGCAGAGACAGCCCTAGTTGTTGCAACACCTTCCACAGTACCACCAGCTGCACGAGTTACTCGTCGGTCAACTCAGCTAGCAGCACGTTCCCAAGCTCCCTTGCCACCTGACACTACTTTTGAAGAACTCTTGGCACAAGACAAGTTGGCAAGATCAGATGAACTTTGTGAGCTTAAACAGCAAGAAGGTAGTTGCTGGAGTCAAGTTACAGTTGCATGCTTCTTTATATGTAGTCTCACAGTTTGATGTACAATAACACTTCGTATGTTCGTTGTTGGACTAGCACCTAGGCGCAAGAGGAAACAAACATCAGGGATAATGCTCGATAGGTTAACTAAATCTCAAGGAGGAAGAATGGAGATCCGTTTTGATGCAGGTTTAAAAAGGCCACGTGATGCTACAGAGTCAGCCAAGTTAGTATCAGAGGCAGCGGTTGCTGTTAGGTGTCATGTACGTATCCTCCCAACATGGATTCAGTACAGGAATGACAAAGACGAAACCTAGTTCAACACCTTCCTCGACCATTTATCTGTAAGTATGGTTATGTATGGGAACTAGTAATATCATCTTGCTCTGTCCCATACTTTCTAGGTTGCTGATAATGAGACTCCCATAATTTTCAACAGATGAGGTTCAAGTTGGATAGCCAAGATGATGCAACCAGACAAGCTTGCACCCATGTTTTCAAGTCCGCTCTGCGACAATATCGGTATAACTTGAGGACAACTCACTTTGAAGGAAAGGCTAACAGTGAACTTGCCCACACATCTCGAGTGGAAAATATATCGGATGAAGACTAGAGAGGCCTCGTTAAACACTGGTCTGATCCAAAGTATCAGGTACATTATATATATGTGATCAGATCACATGTTGAAGTCCTATTTACGCATGTGCCTCACAAATCTATGTTCCTGTAGGTGAACTGTTCAAAGAACAAGGCCAACTATACGAAAGTGAAATTCCAACAGACGACAGGATCACGTAGCTATATTGCACACTGCGAGGCCCTTGTAATTAGCTATTGTTTCACTCTTTTCGATGTACCATATTATCATATCTATATTGACTTGTTCCAAATGCAGAGGAAAGCCCGCAAGGACCAAAAAGTACCTGAACCAAATGATGTGGAAATCTTCAAGGACTGTCACACCAGCAAGATGAAGGGCATGACTACACCAGTCAAAGCCGCTGTTGTAAGTCCTTAATCCTCATGCCTTTTAACTACTACTTACTCTGACTTGTGCCTGGAACTGCATGGTTTGCAGCCAATGTCTATTACTCTTTTCAATTTTATACACAATTGTCTTAGCGTATCATTGCACCTTAGAAGGTTTAAAAGAGAGGAGTGATGTTCCTTTGATCTTGATCTGTAATCTAGTTCCATGCTGGACTTTCCCACACAACGTTACAATTGCATGTTTGTCTGTTCTCAGTTGTTTGGTGATATGAATGATGTCATACTATGCTTACCGTATTATAAACTTTGTCTCTTTATCCTTAGCTGTCAATACAATGTGAAGAAATAGACAATACATTAGCCATGATACATGGTCATATGTTTGGAACCTGGTTTTATTATGTACTTTGCAGTAAAATACAACTAATATTTTACATGGGTTCACCAGAATAAGTTCTGTATATAGACAAAAGCTATTTTGTTTGGTTTTGCTGCCTCCTTAATATCTTCTGTTCTGGTACTACTGATGTGAAACTCAACTTTTCAGCAAGCTATGGAAAAAATGGTGGAACCGCCACCTTCTGAAGGTGGTGAGGCAACTATAACCGCAATGTCAGCTCTTGCTGCAGTGGGTCAGTACCTGTCCACTAACAGTGCCAAAAGCACGTTCCTGCGTAATACTGGGTTGGTTGTTAAGGCAATCTCGTCCAAACTGCCTCATGATCAAGATATGCAAGCTCAAAACAATGTTATATTTGCGCTCCAGACACAAGTCCATTCCCTAACAGAGACCCTTTCTGAAACAAGGACAGACATTGTTCGATGTCGTCAAGATATGCATGGTTTTGAAACCAGACTATCAGACATTTTCTATGTTGTTCAAGAGCCTAGGAGAAATGAAGGCGAAGGTTATGGTGCTCCATCGGACAATACAGCATGAAAACGTAACAGTCAGGTCAAATGAATTGAGCTTCTGAACTTCAGGTGGTGCATTTATCTGCCGGACTGCTAACTTTTATGCCAACCTTCCTTTTGTTTTATAGTTGTAATTTGTTTTGTTGCGATACAAAATTTGTTCTTAACGGGCAGCCACCGGCTGAAGAAAACATCAAGCCATTTTTGTATAGTGTAGGGTGTTCCCTATATTTGCACTGGTGGCGATCTTTGATGCCCAGTAGATGTAATATGTGCAATCGCCTTAATAGCCTAGCGTTAGTTTCGGGCTTATTTATTTCCTAGTCTTCTTTTTCCCTGGTTTGCTAGTGGCCGCAACAACCATGGGCCATATACGGACCGTGGTAACCTTGACCCTGCTACAGGCCGTAGGATCCATGGGCCTCCTACGGGCCGTCGATAAATAGGCCTCCAACAGGGCTGTAGAATCGGTGGGCCTCGGGCCATCGGATAAATGGGTCTACATGGGTCGTAAACGGGTGTAATTGGTATCGGCCCAGCACGGTAACGGGCCGTTAACAGGCCAGAGGACAGCAAAGGCTTAATTCTGTCACAGGCATAACGGGTCGTTAATGGGCCAGAATATAGGACGGGCTGGAAACGGCGCAACGGGTTAACAGGCCACAAACGGGCCGACTCTGGCCACGGGCCGAGTTTGGCCCATTAGGGGAACAGGCCAGTAATGGGCCGGAAGTAATCGAGGGCCGGAAAGGAGCCCAAGAACGTATGGGCTGTTAGTAGGCCGAAAGATAACATGGGCTGGAAATGGCCCATGTGAATCATGGGCCGTTAATGGGTACAAAGAAATTTACTGTTCATTATGGGCTAGAGTCACCATGGGCCTCTAAAGGGCCAAAAGATACGAAAGGCCTCATATGGGCCGAAAGACGTCGTGAGCCATACATGGGCCGAAAGTGAAATGGGCTGGTGTTATATTCGACGGCCCACATGACGTTGTTGGGCCGATTTCGGGTAGGCCCTAACGGGCCGTGAGTTACCGTGCCGTAAAATGGGCTATTTGCGAAGAGACCATTAACAGGCTTTTCATGGGCCAGCCAGCTAACTTTTGACCAAGTCAAACAGGCCAGCCTTTGTAAGCTAAATGGGCCAGTGGTGGGCCGTCGCACGTGTCGACATATCATAGGCGCCAATCTAACCCACTGACTAGCTGAAACGTGTTTCCTCCAGCCAATCAGAATTTTACACGTGGAAAGTTCCCATTGGTCCAGGCTGTTAACGGGTTATCGGATCCAAAACCGGACCGATAGCTTAACGGCGACTCGTTACGGTGGATGCCACGTGTTGGTCACCCTTGACGAAAGCACTTCTGTGACGCGCGATTTATCGTCATGGAAGTAGACACTTCCGTGATGATAATTTTGGTAATGTCATGGAACACTTCTACGATAGCACAGGTATGACTATCTTGATTCGGTCATAAAACCGTCATGGATGTACATGCATGACAAAAAATATGACCTACTGTGACAAACACGTACCATCACGGAAGTGTATTTTTTTGTAGTGTTTCTAACACTCACCGCGTACACATGAGCAAAACGTTTCAACCGGACACATAGAAAGATAGGGGCTTATAGTTTCGCCTCCCAACGTATTCACCTCAAGGGTGATGTCAACAATAATAACTCATGCTATCTATATTCAACTGGACATACGTGTCTAGTGAAGGATATATGCCCTAGAGGCAATAATAAAGTTATTATTTATTTCCTTATATCATGATAAATGTTTATTATTCATGCTAGAATTGTATTAACCGGAAACATGATACATGTGTGAATACATAGACAAACAGAGTGTCACTAGTATGCCTCTACTTGACTAGCTCGTTGATCAAAGATGGTTATGTTTCCTAGCCATAGACATGAGTTGTCATTTGATTAATAGGATCATATCATTAGGAGAATGATGTGATTGACTTGACCCATTCCGTTAGCTTAGCACTCAATCGTTTAGTAGGTTGCTATTGCTTTCTTCATGACTTATAAATGTTCCTATGACTATGAGATTATGCAACTCCCGTTTACCGGAGGAACACTTAGTGTGCTACCAAACGTCACAACGTAACTGGGTGATTATAAAGGTGCTCTACAGGTGTCTCCGAAGGTACTTGTTGGGTTGGCGTATTTCGAGATTGGGATTTGTCACTCCGATTGTCGGAGAGGTATCTCTGGGCCCTCTCGGTAATGCACATCACTTAAGCCTTACAAGCATTGCAACTAATGAGTTTTTTGCGAGATGATGTATTACGGAACGAGTAAAGAGACTTGCCGGTAACGAGATTGAACTAGGTATTAAGATACCGACGATCGAATCTCGGGCAAGTAACATACCGATGACAAAGGGAACAATGTATGTTGTTATGTGGTTTGACCGATAAAGATCTTCGTAGAATATGTGGGAGCCAATATGGGCATCCAGGTCCCGCTATTGGTTATTGACCGGAGACGTGTCTCGGTCATGTCTACATAGTTCTCGAACCCGTAGGGTCCGCACGCTTAACGTTACGATGACAGTTTTATTATGAGTTTATGAGTTTTGATGTACCGAAGGAGTTCGGAGTCCCGGATGAGATCGGGGACATGACGAGGAGTCTCGAAATGGTCGAGACGTAAAGATCGATATATTGGACGACTATATTTGGACATCGGAAAGGTTCCGAGTGATTCGGATATTTTTCGGAGTACCGGAGAGTTACGGGAATTCGTATTGGGCCTTAATGGGCCATACGGGAAAGGAGAGAAAGGCCACAAAGGGTGGCCGCACCCCTCCCCATGGACTAGTCCGAATTGGACTAGGGAGGGGGCTCCTCCTTTCTTCCTTCTCCTTCTCCCTTCCCTTCTCCTACTCCAACAAGGAAAGGAGGAGTCCTACTCCCGGTGGGAGTAGGACCCCCCCCCCTTGGTGCGCCCTCCTCCTAGGTCGGCCGCCTCCCCCCATGCACCTTTATATACGGGGGCAGGGGGGCACCCCATGAACACAACAATTGATCATTGATCTCTTAGCCGTGTGCGGTGCCCCCCTCCACCATATTACACCTCGATAATATCGTAGCGGTGCTTAGGCGAAGCCCTGCGTCGGTAGAACATCATCATCGTCACCACGCCGTCGTGCTGACGAAACTCTCCCTCAACACTCGGCTGGATCGGAGTTCGAGGGACGTCATCGAGCTGAACGTGTGCTGAACTCGGAGGTGCCGTGCGTTCGGTACTTGATCGGTCGGATCGTGAAGACGTACGACTACATCAACCGCGTTGTGTTAACGCTTCCGCTTTCGGAATACGAGGGTACGTGGACAACACTGTCCCCTCTCGTTGCTATGCATCACCATGATCTTGCGTGTGCGTAGGAATTTTTTTAAATTACTACGTTCCCCAACAGTGGCATCCGAGCCTGGTTTTATGCGTTGATGTTATATGCACGCGTAGAACACAAGTTAATTGTGGGCGATATAAGTCATACTGCTTACCAGCATGTCATATTTTGGTTCAGCGGTATTGTGAGATGAAGCGGCCCGGACCGACATTACGCGTACGCTTACGCGAGACTGGTTTCACCGTTGCGAGCACTCGTTGCTTAAAGGTGACTGGCGGGTGTCTGTCTCTCTCACTTTAGTTGAACCGAGTGTGGCTACGCCCGGTCCTTGCGAAGGTTAAAACAACACCAACTTGAAAAACTATCATTGTGGTTTTGATGCGTAGGTAAGAATGGTTCTTGCTAAGCCCGTAGCAGCCACGTAAAACTTGCAACAACAAAGTAGAGGACGTCTAACTTGTTTTTGCAGGGCATGTTGTGATGTGATATGGTCAAGACATGATGCTGAATTTTATTGTATGAGATGATCATGTTTTGTAACCGAGTTATCGGCAACTGGCAGGAGCCATATGGTTGTCGCTTTATTGTATGCAATGCAATCGCCATGTAATTGTTTTACTTTATCACTAAGCGGTAGCAAGAGTCGTAGAAGCAATAGTTGGCGAGACGACAATGATGCTACGATGGAGATCAAGGTGTCGCGCCGGTGACGATGGTGATCATGACGGTGCTTCGGAGATGGAGATCACAAGCACAAGATGATGATGGCCATATCATATCACTTATATTGATTGCATGTGATGATTATATTTTATGCATCTTATCTTGCTTTGATTGACGGTAGCATTATAAGATGATCTCTCACTAAATTTCAAGATAATAGTGTTCTCCCTGAGTATGCACCGTTGCCAAAGTTCGTCGTACCCAACCACCATGTGATGATCGGGTGTGATAAGCTCTACGTCCATCTACAACGGGTGCAAGCCAGTTTTGCACACCCAGAATACTCAGGTTAAACTTGACGAGCCTAACATATGCAGATATGGCCTCGGAACACTGAGACCGAAAGGTCGAGCATGAATCATATAGTAGATATGATCAACATAGTGATGTTCACCATTGAAAACTACTCCATTTCACGTGATGATCGGTTATGGTTTAGTTGATTTGGATCACGTAATCAGTTAGATGATTAGAGGGATGTCTATCTAAGTGGGAGTTCTTAAGTAATATGATTAATTGAACTTAAATTTATCATGAACTTAGTCCTGATAGTATTTTTGCCAATTATGTTGTAGATCAATAGCTCGCGTTGTTGCTTCCCTGTGTTTATTTTTGATATGTTCCTAGAGAAAATTATGTTGAAAGATGTTAGTAGCAAAGATGCGGATTGGATCCGTGATCTGAGGATTATCCTCATTGCTGCACAGAAGAATTGTGTCCTTGATGCACCGCTAGGTGACAGACCTATTGCAGGAGCAGATGCAGACGTTATGAACGTTTGGCTAGCTCAATATGATGACTACTTGATAGTTTAGTGCACCATGCTTAACGGCTTAGAATCGGGACTTCAAAGACGTTTTGAACGTCATGGACCATATGAGATGTTCCAGGAGTTGAAGTTAATATTTCAAGCAAATACCCGAGTTGAGAGATATGAAGTCTCCAACAAGTTCTATAGCTAAAAGATGGAGGAGAATAGCTCAAGCAGTGAGCATGTGCTCAGATTGTCTGGGTACTACAATCGCTTGAATCAAGTGGGAGTTAATCTTCCAGATAAAATAGTGATTGACAGAATTCTCTAGTCACCATCACCAAGTTAGTAGAACTTCGTGATGAACTATAGTATGTAAGGGATGACGAAAGTAATTCCCGAGCTCTTCGCGATGCTGAAATCGACGAAGGTAGAAATCAAGAAAGAGCATCAAGTGTTGATGGTTAACAAGACCACTACTTTCAAGAAAAGGGCAAAGGGATAGAAGGGGAACTTCAAAAAGAACGGCAAGCAAGTTGCTACTCAAGTGAAGAAGCCCAAGTCTGTACCTAAGCCTGAGACTAAGTGCTTCTACTGCAAAGGGACTGGTCACTGGAAGCGGAACTGCCCCAAGTATTTGGTGGATAAGAAGGATGGCAAAGTGAACAAAGGTATATTGGATATACATGTTATTGATGTGTACTTGCTAGTGTTTATAGCAACCCCTCAGTATTTGATACTGGTTCAGTTGCTAAAGAGTAGTAACTCGAAACGGGAGTTGCATGAACATAAACTAGTTAAGGATGAAGTGACGATGTGTATTGGCAGTGGTTCCAAGATTGATATGATCATCATCGCACACTCCCTATACTTTCGGGATTAGTGTTGAACCTAAATAAGTGTTATTTGGTGTTTGCGTTGAGCATGAATATGATTTGATCATGTTTGTTGCAATACGGTTATTCATTTAAATTAGAGAATAATTGTTGTTCTGTTTACATGAATAAAACCTTCTATGGTCATACACCCAATAAAATGGTTTGTTGGATCTCGATCGTAGTGATACACATATTCATAATAATGAAGCCAAAAGATGCAAAGTTAATAATGATAGTGCAACTTATTTGTGGCACTGCCGTTTAGGTCATATTGGTGTAAAGCGCATGAAGAAACTCCATACTGATGGGATTTTGGAATCACTTGATTATGAATCACTTGATGCTTGCGAACCATGCCTCATGGGCAAGATGACTAATACGCCGTTCTCCGGAACTATGGAGAGAGCAACAGATTTGTTGGAAATCATACATACAGATGTATGTGGTCCGATGAATATTGAGGCTCGTAGCAGGTATCATTAATTTCTGACCTTCACAGATGATTTGAGCAGATATGGGTATATCTACTTAATGAAACAGAAGTCTGAAACATTTGAAAAGTTCATATAATTTCAGAGTGAAGTGGAAAATCATCGTAACAAGAAAATAAAGTTTCTACGATCTGATCGTGGAAAAGAGTATTTGAGTTACGAGTTTGGGCTTCAGTAAAAACAATGTGAAATAGTTTCACTACTCACGCCACCTGGAACACCACAGTGTAATGGTGTGTCCGAACATCGTAACCGTACTTTATTAGATATGGTGCAATATATGATGTCTCTTACCGATCTACCACTATCGTTTTGGGGTTATGCATTAGAGACAGCTACATTCACGTTAAATAGGGTACCATCTAAATCCGTTGAGACGACATCTTATGAACTGTGGTTTGGCAAGAAACCAAAGTTGTCGTTTCTTAAAGTTTGGGGTTGCGATGCTTATGTGAAAAAGTTTCATCCTGATAAGCTCAAACCCAAATCGGAGAAATGTGTCTTCATAGGATACCCAAAGGAGACAGTTGGGTACACCTTCTATCACAGATCCGAAGGCAAGACATTCGTTGCTAAGTATGGATCCTTTCTAGAGAAGGAGTTTCTCTTGAAAGAAGTGAGTGGGAGGAAAGTAGAACTTGATGAGGTAATTGTACCTGCTCCCTTATTGGAAAGTAGTTCATCACAGAAACCAGTTTCTGTGACGCCTATACCAATTAGTGAGGAAGTTAATGATGATGATCATGGAACTTCAGATCAAGTTATTACTGAACCTCGTAGGTCAAACCAGAGTAAGATCCGCACCAGAGTTTTACGGTAATCCTGTTCTGGAGGTTATGTTACTAGACCATGACGAACCTATGAACTATGAAGAAGCGATGGTGAGCCCAGATTCCGCAAAATTCCTTGAGGCCATGAAATCTGAGATGAGATCCATGTATGAGAACAAAGTATGGACTTTGATTGACTTGCCCAATGATTGGCGAGCCATTGAGATTAAATGGATCTTCAAGAGGAAGACAGACGCTGATAGTAGTGTTACTATCTACAAAGCTAGAATTGTCGCAAAAGGTTTACGACAAGTTTAAGGTATTGACTACGATGAGAGTTTCTCACTTGTATCTATGCTTAAGTCTGTCCGAATCATGTTAGCAATTGCTGCATTTTATGAAATCTGGCAAATGGATAAACAAAACTGCATTCCTTAATGGATTTATTAAAGAAGAGTTGTATATGATGCAACCAGAAGGTTTTGTCAATCCTAAAGGTGCTAACAAAATATGCAAGCTCCAGCGATCCATCTATGGACTGGTGCAAGTATCTCGGAGTTGGAATATACGCTTTGATAAGTTGATCAAATTATATAGTTTTATACAGACTTGCGGTGAAGCCTGTATTTACAAGAAAGTGAGTGGGAGCACTACAACATTTCTGATAAGTATATGTGAATGACATATTGTTGATCGGAAATAATGTAGAATTAGTCTGCAAAGCATAAAGGAGTGTTTGAAAGGAGTTTTTCAAAGAAAGACCTCGGTGAAGCTGCTTACATATTGAGCATCAAGATCTATAGAGATAGATCAAGACGCTTGATAAGTTTTTTCAATGAGTACATACCTTAACAAGATTTTGAAGTAGTTCAAAATGGAATAGTCAAAGAAAGAGTTTCTTGCCTGTGTTACAAGGTGTGAAATTGAGTAAGACTCAAAGCCCGACCACGGCAGAAGATAGAAAAAGAATGAAAGTCATTCCCTATGCCTCGGCCATAGGATTCTATAAAGTATGCCATGCTGTGTACCAGATCTATTGTATAACCTACACTGATTTTGGCAAGGGAGTACAATAGTGATCTAGGAGTAGATCACTGGACAGCGGTCAAAATTATCCTTACTGGAATAAGGATATGTTTCTCGATTATGGAAGTGACAAAAGGTTCGTCGTAAAGGGTTACGTCGATACAAGTTTTTGACACTAATCTAGATGACTCTAAGTCTCGGTCTAGATACATATTGAAAGTGGGAGCAATTAGCTAGAGTAGCTCCGTGCAGAGCATTGTAGACATAGAAATTTGCAAAATACTTACGGATCTGAATGTGACAGACCCGTTGACTAAAATTATCTCACAAGCAAAACATAATCACACCTTAGTACTCTTTGGGTGTTAATCACATAGCGATGTGAACTAGATTATTGACTCTAGTAAACCCTTTGGGTGTTGGTCACATGACGATGTGAACTATGGGTGTTAATCACATGGTGATGTAAACTATTGATGTTAAATCACATGACGATGTGAACTAGATTATTGACTCTAGTGCAAGTGGGAGACTGAAGGAAATATGCCCTAGAGGCAATAATAAAGTTATTATTTATTTCCTTATATCATGATAAATGTTTATTATTCATGCTAGAATTTTATTAACCGGAAACATGATACATGTGTGAATACATAGACAAACAGAGTGTCACTAGTATGCCTATACTTGACTAGCTCGTTGATCAAAGATGGTTATGTTTCCTAGCCATAGACATGAGTTGTCATTTGATTAACAGGATCATATCATTAGGAGAATGATGTGATTGACTTGACCCATTCCGTTAGCTTAGCACTCGATCGTTTAGTATGTTGTTATTGCTTTCTTCATGACTTATACATGTTCCTATGACTATGAGATTATGCAACTCCCGTTTACCGGAGGAACACTTTGTGTGCTACCAAACATCACAACGTAACTGGGTGATTATAAAGGTGCTCTACAGGTGTCTCCGAAGGTACTTGTTGGGTTGGCGTATTTCGAGATTGGGATTTGTCACTCCGATTGTCGGAGAGGTATCTCTGGGCCCTCTCGGTAATGCACATCACTTAAGCCTTGCAAGCATTGCAACTAATGAGTTTGTTGCGAGATGATGTATTACGGAACGAGTAAAGAGACTTGCCGGTAACGAGATTGAACTAGGTATTAAGATACCGACGATCGAATCTCGGGCAAGTAACATACCGATGACAAAGGGAACAACGTATGTTGTTATGCGGTTTGACCGATAAAGATCTTCGTAGAATATGTGGGAGCCAATATGGGCATCCAGGTCCCGCTATTGGTTATTGACCGGAGACGTGTCTCGGTCATGTCTACATAGTTCTCGAACCCGTAGGGTCCGCACGCTTAACGTTACGATGACAGTTTTATTATGAGTTTATGAGTTTTGATGTACCGAAGGAGTTCGGAGTCCCGGATGAGATCGGGGACATGACGAGGAGTCTCGAAATGGTCGAGACGTAAAGATCGTTATATTGGACGACTATATTTGGAC
Organism: Aegilops tauschii subsp. strangulata; assembly: GCF_002575655.3. Taxonomy (NCBI): domain Eukaryota; kingdom Viridiplantae; phylum Streptophyta; class Magnoliopsida; order Poales; family Poaceae; genus Aegilops; species Aegilops tauschii. The sequence continues at coordinate 177,810,875 of NC_053039.3, forward strand.
ATCGGAAAGGTTCCGAGTGATTCGGATATTTTTCGGAGTACCGGAGAGTTACGGGAATTCGTATTGGGCCTTAATGGGCCATACGGGAAAGGAGAGAAAGGCCCCAAAGGGTGGCCCCACCCCTCCCCATGGACTAGTCCGAATTGGACTAGGGAGGGGGGCGCCCCCTTCCTTCCTTCTCCTTCTCCCTTCCCTTCTCCTACTCCAACAAGGAAAGGAGGAGTCCTGCTCCCGGTGGGAGTAGGACTCCCCCCCTTGGCGCGCCCTCCTCCTAGGCCGGCCGCCTCCCCCTTGCTCCTTTATATACGGGGGCAGGGGGCACCCCATGAACACAACAATTGATCATTGATCTCTTAGCCGTGTGCGGTGCCCCCCTCCACCATATTACACCTCGATAATATCGTAGCGGTGCTTAGGCGAAGCCCTGCGTCGGTAGAACATCATCATCGTCACCACGCCGTCGTGCTGACGAAACTCTCCCTCAACACTCGGCTGGATCGGAGTTCGAGGGACGTCATCGAGCTGAACGTGTGCTGAACTCGGAGGTGCCATGCGTTCGGTACTTGATCGGTCGGATCGTGAAGACATACGACTACATCAACCGCGTTGTGTTAACGCTTCTGCTTTCGGTCTACGAGGGTACGTGGACAACACTCTCCCCTCTCGTTGCTATGCATCACCATGATCTTGCGTGTGCGTAGGAATTTTTTTGAAATTACTACGTTCCCCAACATCTAGATCTTTCCTTAGCACAAGATGCTTGCCAAAGGAGAAAAATAAAAAGGAATAGAAAGGAAACTTTGACTCCTTGCATAAATGTAGCGATCCGACCTCAGACAGTCAAATCTCTGTGCATACGTGTCATCCCTGGATCGGTAATGCTGACACACACAGTACTCGAAGGATTTATAACAGAGTGCAATCGCACACTTATTACATCAAATGTCTCAAAAGAGAACTTATTACAATAATATGGCTTAAGGCCGACTAAATAAAATAACTGCGGAAGCATCGAAGGTAAATGAGTCCATCAACTCCAATGGCATAGCTGAGTGCACAACAACGACCTAGCGCACCTTACTCTTCATCTGAAAAGTCTGCAACATAATACGTTGCAGCCTGAAATGGGTCAGCACATGGAATATGCTGGCAAAATAACACAGAAGAGCAATGAACAGGTAAATGCTAACACTACATGCATATATGGCTGGTGGAGGCTCTATGGTTATCATGGTTTTTGCGAAAAGCCAATTTTTTCCTACAACAAAGGAATATATTTTGTTTAAATATCATGGTAGTTGATAATCCTTGAGAAGGTTCCACCAACTCAATCCCAATTAAGCAGTATTAATAACCGAACAAATTAATTTTAGAGTGAAGAGATCAACATGACAATCAAGAACCAGATACTCAAGATGTCCATAACCGGGGACACGGCTAACCATGATTAGTTTGTACACTCTATAGAGGTTTGCGCACTTTTCCCCAAAAAACTCGATCTCCTCCGTTGGATTTCTCGCACTACATGGTGTTTGAGAAACGGATAACCGAGACACAGTCTTTCAGAAGCATTTACTCTTTACTCTGGGTAGACAGTTACACCTACTTTCCCCTACATCTGCTAGCCTACCACTGAAAGAGGTCATGCAACATACTCAACTATGCCAGAGCCCATAATGGCTTGTGGCTGCACACGGAAGTTTCTAGCATGAATAATCCTATGATCCCTTTGAGCCTGGGTGGCGAACCATAGGATGATCACACGGGTACTCCGGGATATCCTAGGACAACACTGGATTCTCCAGGTGCCCGCAACCAATCCACCCAGATGCGTATTTAAGTAGCCACCTTAAGTTAACCCCTTAATTAACAACACTCACATCTGTCATGGATACACTCAACCAATCCACGTCTACGAGCATAGCATAGCAGTATAAGCATAACGTAGAAGTAACTCCCAGGGTTTGATAATAAAAGGGCAATAGGTTCTACCTCATCATCTACTTCCCAATACCCACATATTAATCAGATCCTACTCATGCAATGTTTGAGGATTGGAACTAATGCATAAAAACTGGGTAATAAATGGGTATGATCAAAGTGTTACTTGCCTTGCTGACGATCTGCAAACCCTAGAGACTCGTAGTAGCACGCCTCACACTCCGGAAATTCTATCGCAAAAAAACAATAGCATACATAAGCACTCAAGCATAGATGCAAGGGTAAAACTCAAAAAAGAAAGTCCAAACTGAAAGTTCAACTGAAGAGTTTCGATTTGCAAAAAGAATCAATCAATCGGAGCTACGGAACTAAAACTACGATCAAAAGAACTTCAAATTAAAATCTGCTTGAAACCAAAATTTAAATTGTCAAAATCATGTTCAAGTTGGTTAACTGGAAAGAGGGGTTCGAGACGAAGATTTGGCGTTGGTTTCACTGGATTTGGACGAACGGTTGAAAAGTTGCGAGGGTTTGAAGATCAGGGGCTAATCTGTGATAAAAATATTCGTGGATAGGTCCCTGGCTGAAAATAAAGTTAAAAGAAAAATCTATCGGACGAACGTCCACTAACAGAGACAAACGAACGAATTCGTTCGTTATTAGATCTAAACGAACGAACATTCACAAAATAGCTCTAAACCGAGAAAACCGAGGAAAACCGATCTATATAAAAAAAGAACTAGGTCTAGGGTTTATTGAAAATAAACCGACGAATAACCGGCAGCGGCGGCGGGATCCGAACGGCGGCGGGGTCAACGGCGAGGCGGCGGGGCTCCACGGGCGGCGGCGCGGCAGCGAGGCGGCGGTGCGGTGCGGCGGCTCGGCAGCGGCGGCAGCGGCAAGCAGCAGCGGCAGCGGCGCGGAGTGGGAGGCGGCGGTGGCTGTGGTGGCGGGGTGGCGGAAGAGGCAGCGGGGGCGGCGCTTATAAAGGCCTCGGGGGGCGGCGGCTTGGGCAAGGAGCATGGCCTCGGGAGGCGTGTCCCGACGGGACTCGGCGGCGGCGGCGTGGGCGCTCGGGACTCCGGTCCCGAGTCGGAGCGGGAGGCGGTGGCACGGCTGGGCCGTTGGCCTAGTCGGGCGCGTTTTAAAAAAAAACAAATCCGCCGAAGAAAATCCTAAATAAATATGAAAAATTTCTAAAAATGCCAAAAGCAATTTTAACCGTCTAAATAAAATATTGAGAACAGAGTGAACATTTTTCTGGCCTAAAAATGCAATTTTGAAAAATGCATATTGTCTAATTCAAATAAAATAGCAATAAAATTCCAATTAAAAATATTTATTGGATTTTAAGATTTTTCCTCCAATATTTCTTTATTTTGGAGAAGTCCTTTTATCTCCTCTCTTTTATTTTTATATTGGAAATATTTTGGAGAGAAAAATATTAAAACCAAAGTGATCCTCTTTTCAAATTTGAGAAAACTTCAAATGTGAAAATAGTGAAATCCCCAACTCTCTCCGTGGGTCCTTGAGTTGCTTAGGATTTCTAGGATCGCAAACGAGATGCAAATAAAATATGATATGCATATGATGACCTATGTATAACATTCCAAATTGAAAATTTGGGATGTTACAAACCTACCCCCCTTAGGATGAATCTCGCCCTCGAGATTCGGGTTGGCTAGAAAATAGGTGCGGGTGGTCTTTCCGTAGGTCTTCCTCTCATTCCCAGGTGGCTTCATCCTCGGTATGGTGGCTCCACTAAACTTTGCAAAACTTGATAACCTTGCTGCGTGTAACTCGGCTTGCAAACTCGTGAATCTTGACGGGTTTCTCCTCGTAGGTCAAATCACTATCCAACTGAATTGCTTCCAGGGGCACTGTATCTCTCAGAGGAATATCGGCCATCTCTGCATGGCACTTCTTCAACTGGGAAATGTGAAACACATCATGAACTCCCGACAGTCCTTCGGGTAACTCCAACTTGTAGGCCTCTTCTCCCATACGTTCCAAAACTCGGTATGGTCCTACAAATCTCGGGGCTAACTTTCCCTTAACTCCAAAACGTTTAACTCCTCGGAGAGGTGACACACGAAGATATGCTCTGTCTCCGATTTCATAGACTACCTCCTTGCGTTTTGAATCTGTGTAACTTTTCTACCTGGACTGAGCTACCTTTAGTCTGTCGCGAATCAACTTAGCCTTCTCTTCGGACTCTTTGATCAAATCTGGTCCGAACAACTATCGGTCTCCAACTTCATCCCACATTAACGGTGTCCTGCACCTCCTTCCATACAAGGCTTCGAAAGGTGCCATCTTCAAACTGGCTTGATAACTGTTGTTGTATGAGAACTCCGCATAAGGCAGATTATCATCCCAACTAGACCCATAATCTGGCGCACAAGCTCTCAACATGTCCTCCAGAATCTAATTGACTCTCTCGGTCTGTCCATCTGTCTGCGGGTGAAAGGTTGTACTGAACTCTAGCCTGGTACGCAAAGTCTGGTGCAGCTGATGCCAAAACTTCAAAGTAAACTGTGTTCCTCTATCTGATACGATGGTCCTCGGAACTCCATGCACACATATGATCCTGGTCATATATATCTTTGCCAACTTCGCACTCGTATAGGTGGTTTTCACTGGGATAAAGTGAGCCACTTTGGTCAAACGATCCACTACTACCCGGATAGAATCATATCCCGATCGTGTCCTAGGTAATCCGGTGATGAAATCCATGCCAAGCTTGTCCCACTTCCATTTGGGTATCGGCATAGGCTGCAGTAATCCTGCTGGCTTCCGATGTTCTGCCTTCACTCTCTGACATACATCACATACAGCTACATACTCGGCAATATCCTTCTTCATACCTGTCCACTAGAAACGCTCCTTCAAATCCAAATAAATTTTGGTGTTTCCTGGGTGAATCGAGTATGGCGAGTCATGAGCTTCATGTAGTATTAACTTCCAGATTTCTGCATTATTGGGTACATATACACGGTCCTCAAACCATAAAGTGTCGTGCTCATCCTCATGAAAACCTTTGGCTTTTCCTTTGCTCGTCTTCTCCTTTATCTCAACAATCTCCTTATCATCCTTCTGAGCTTCTCGAACTTTCCCAATAATGTTGACTGAACCTCCATTGCTGCGACAAAACCTCGTGGAACTATCTCCAAACAAAGCTCCATGAGGTCTTCGGCTAACTCCTTTGGTAATCCTCCGCTTATGAGGGTATTGGCATAATTCTTCCGGCTTAAAGCGTCTGCTATGACATTGGTTTCGCCTGGATGATAGTGTAGCTTCATATCATAATCCTTTATAAGCTCCAACCATCTCCTTTGCCTGAGATTCAGCTCCTTCTGTGTGAAAATGTACTTCAGACTCTTGTGATCCGTGTACACATCACAACGGTTTCCAATAAGAAAGTGTCTCCAGGTCTTGAGTGCATGAACTACAGCTGCTAACTCCAAATCATGCGTGGCATAATTCAATTCATGCGGTCGAAGCTGTCGTGAGGCATATGAAACAACTCTTCCGTCTTGCATAAGTACACCTCCAAGTCCTAAGTAAGAAGCTTCGCAATACACTTGGAAATCCTTGTGTATATCCGGCAGAATCAGCACTGGGGCTGTAACCAAATGTTTCTTCAACTCCTGAAAACTTGCCTCACATTCATCTGTCCATTTGAACTTAGTGTCCTTCTTCAACAACTCCATCATAGGTTTTGCAATCTTGGAGAAATTCTCAGTGAACCTCCGGTAGTATCTCGCGAGTCCAAGAAAACTGCGGATCTCCCCTACTAAGGTGGGTGCTAGCCAATCAGTGACTGACTGAACCTTGGTAGGGTCTACTGCTATACCCTCTCCTGATATAACACGTCCAAGAAATCCAACTTCTTTCAACCAAAACTCACATTTGCTAAACTTGGCATATAACTGATGTTCCCTGAGCTTTTCAAGAACTAAACGCAAATGCTCCTTGTGTTCCTCTTCATTCTTCGAGTATACCAAAATATCATCAATGAACACCACAACAAACTTATCCAAGAAATCCATGAACACTTTATTCATCATACTCATGAAATAGGCAGGGGCATTTGTCAATCCAAAAGACATAAACGTGTACTCATATAGCCCGTACCTCGTGGTAAAGGCTGTCTTAGGTATATCATGTTCTCGGATCTTCATCTGGTGGTATCCCGATCGCAGATCGATCTTGGAGAATACTTTAGCTCCTTCGAGCTGGTCAAACAAATCATTGATCATCGGTAGTGGGTACTTGTTCTTGATCGTCACTTCATTTAATGCACGATAATCAACAACCATTCTCAAAGATCCATCCTTCTTCTCAACTAAGAGCACTGGGGCTCCCCATGGAGACGAACTTCGTCGAATGTAACCTTTCTCCAATAACTCCTTAATCTGCTTCTTAATCTCCTCCAGATCATTTGCGGGCATCCAGTATGGTCTCTTTGATATTGGTCCGGTGCCTGGCAACAGCTCTATCAAAAACTCAATGTCTCGATCCGGCGGCATGCCTGGTAGTTCCTGTGGAAATACATCTGGATAATCCTTCACTACATGCACTTCCTCCTGAACAACTCCTGAGAGGGAATTTACTTGGGTCCTCCTTGGCGCATGCCTGGATACATACATAATCCTTTTTCCCTCCGGGGTGGTGAGCATAATTGACTTACTGGCGCAATCAATGTTTCCCCCATACATCGATAGCCAATCCATGCCTAGTATCACATCCAATCCTTGTGACTCCAGAATTATTAAGTCTGAGGGGAAAACATGCCTACCTACGGTTAATGGCATCTGAAAACATCCTTGGCTTGCCATATACTCTGCTCCTGGCGAGCTTACTAACATAGGTGTCCTAAGAACCTTGGTGAGCAACTTATACTTATCCATAAATCCCCTTGAAATGTATGAATGCGATGCACCAGTATCAAAAAGAACGATTGCAGTAAATGACTTAACCAAAAACTTACCTATAACTGCATCTGGCTGCTCTTCAACCTCCTCCATGTTAACATGGTTCACTTGTCCCCTGTTGAAAGGGTTGGGCTTCTTCCCAGAACTTCCATTGCCATTTCCATCTTTGCTTCAGAACACTCGGTGGCGTAGTGTCCAGTCTTCCTACACTTGAAACAAGTAATGTGACTTAGATCCTTCTTAGCGGGCGTTGCTGGGTTGGAACGGTTCTGGCTGCTGCTTCCTCCATTTGCATTCCCATTCTTGGGGCCACTGTGGTTATGCGAACTTCCTCCATTGTGAGTGTGGCCTCCATGGTTGTGGTGGGTGTGTCCTCTCGAGTTCGGGGTAAAACGAGGTCTCTGTTGAGCTCCTGAATTGTACTTCCCTTGGCCATACTTCCTTTTGCGGCTCTCTATCTGTTGATGCTTCCCTTCAATCATAAGAGCCCTGTCTACCAACTCCTGGTAGTTAGTAAATGTTGCTACCATCAACTGCATACTCAGCTCATCATTCAGCCCTTCCATAAACTTCTCCTGCTTCGCGGCGTCTGTTGCCACATCATCCGAGGCATAGCGAGCTAACTTACTGAACTCATCCACGTACTACCCCACAGTACGATTTCCCTGGCGTAAGTTGCGAAACTCACGCTTCTTCATGCTCATAGCTCCAGTTGAGACATGTGCAGTGCGGAACGCTTGCTGAAACTGATCCCAAGTGACATTGGCTATGGGGAAAGTGTCTGTGTAATTCTCCCACCATGAGGCTGCGGGTCCATCCAATTGATGTGCGGCCAAATGCACCTTCTCAGCATCTGTGCAACCTACGATGGTCAACTCCCTTCTGCGTAGCCAGTCATCAGCAATAATCGGCTCGGTGCTACTGGAAAACACCGGCGGATTCAACCTCAGAAAACGGGCTAAGTTGTCAACTAGAGGTGGTGGCGGTGTGTTGTTGTTGTTGCCTTGGTTCTGGACTAGTAGCTGCATCAAGGCATTCTGCTGTTGGATCAACTGAGTGAGCTTCGGTGGGAAGGCAAATCCGGGGTCACGTCTCGGAGGCATCTGATGGGTTTAGAGGGGAGAGATTAGAATAGAGTGAGGTCTAGTGAGAAAACACTACCCATATGCACATGAGACAAACACATAATATCACACCACTCAAATCAAACAAGGGCATACAATCGATCTAGCTACCATTACAAAATACTCGGACTACTACTATATACATGGGGGAAATACTACTAATAATATGGTGGTCATCTAGAAATTTTGATCGGTGGAAGACTCCATGATATCTGCTCTAGCTTCGTCTTCATAATCATCATCACTACTGTCGGGGTCGGAGTCAGTGTCGTTGATGATGATTTAGTCCTCGGGATGGTCGTCATCTCCTCCTAGCGCGGGGTCTCCCATGAATACTCCTAGCTTCCTCGTCAAGTCGTCATTCTTTTCTACTAGTATTGCGATTTCCTCCTCATATCCATCGCGTGTAGACTTGAGTTCCTCTTCAAGCTCCATGTTCCTGGTCATCACCTTCTTCAGTTCTATCATGCTTGGGCACATTTGGTCCTCCTGGCGACGAATGTGCTGGTTTAACTCCTGGATGAAAGCTACAATGGACCTGTCCCTCCTGGTGCTGATCATCTCCCATTGCTCATCTCGGCGCCCACATATCTGGTAGATGGTGTCCTTGAGATCCTTGTGATAAACTTCGCCGATGCGTCCCATGGCGATGTGAGCTGCCATGCTCTTTCCTAGACTCCAGGTTGGTGCATCAAAGGAAAACTCTATGGGCTCGGTAACTGGCGTGAATGTCCTTCCTGGAACTTGAACTCGAATCATCCAACGCCCCTCTTCAAGTAAAGTGGCGGTGTAGGTCCCGGTGAAGCTTGGTATTCCGATGTTTAGGTACCTAGTGACTTCCTTCAAGTGTCGACCAAAAGGTGTGTCTTCATCCGGTTGAGCAAACTTGTTCCTTGGGTCCGCCATCTATAGAGTGGAAAATGGAGAGGAGTCAGAAATGAGTAGAGAAGAGTGACCTATGGCTTATCTTAGTGATCGTGTCCTACAATCAGCGTGTGCTCTGATACCATCTTGTAGCGATCCGACCTCAGACGGTCAAATCTCTGTGCATACGTGTCATCCCTGGATCGGTAATGCTGACACACACAGTCCTTGAAGGATTTATAATAGAGTGCAATTACACACTTATTACATCGAATGTCTCAAAAGAGAACTTATTACAATAATATGGCTTAAGGCCAACTAAATAAAATAACTGCGGAAGCATCGAAGGTAAATGAGTCCCTCAACTCCAACGGCATAGTTGAGTGCACGACAACGACCTAGCGCACCTTACTCTTCGTCTGAAAAGTCTGCAACATAATACGTTGCAGCCCGAAACGGGTAAGCGCATGGAATATGCTGGCAAAATAACATAGTAGAGCAATGAACAGGTAAATGCTAACACTACATGCATATATGGCTGGTGCAGGCTCTATGGTTATCATGGTTTTTGCGAAAACCAAATTTTTCCCTACAACAAAGGAATATATTTTGTTTAAATATCATGGTAGTTGATAATCATTGAGAAGGTTCCTCCAACTCAATCCCAATTAAGCAGTATTAATAACCCAAAAAATTAATTTTAGAGTGATGAGATCAACATGACAATTCAAGAACCAGATACCCAAGATGTCCATAACCGGGGACACAGCTAACCATGATTAGTTTGTACACTCTGTAGAGGTTTGCGCACTTTTCCCCACAAGACTCGATCTCCTCCGTTGGATTTCTCGCACTACATGGTGTTTGAGAAACGGATGACCGAGACACAGTCTTTCAGAAGCATTTACTCTTTACTCTGGGTAGACAGTTACACCTACTTTCCCCTACATCTGCTAGCCTACCACAGAAAGAGGTCACGCAACATACTCAACTATGCCAGAGCCCATAATGGCTTGTGGCTGCACACGGAAGTTTCTAGCATGAATAATCTTATGATCCCTTTGAGCCTGGGTGGCGAACCATAGGATGATCACGGGTACTCCGGGATATCCTAGGACAACACTGGATTCTCCAGGAGCCCGCAACCAATCCACCCAGATGCGTATTTAAGTAGCCACCTTAAGTTAACCCCTAATTAACAACTCTCACATCTATCATGGATACACTCAACCAATCCACGTCTACGAGCATAGCATAGCAGTATAAGCATAACATAGAAGTAACTCCTAGGGTTTGATAATAAAAGGGCAATAGGTTCTACCTCATCATCTACTTCCCAATACCCGCATATTAATCAGATCCTACTCATGCAATGTTTGAGGATTGGAACTAATGCATAAAAACTGGGTAATAAAGGGGTATGATCAAAGTGTTACTTGCCTTGCTGACGATCTGCAAACCCTAGAGACTTGTAGTAGCACGCTTCGCACTCCGGAAATTCTATCGCAAACAAACAATAGCATACATAAGCACTCAAGCATATATGCAAGGGTAAAACTCAAATAAGAAAGTCCAAACTGAAAGTTCAACTGAAGAGCTTCGATTTGCAAAAAGAATCAATCAATCGGAGCTACGGAACTGAAACTACGATCAAAAGAACTTCGAATTCAAATCTGCTTGAAACCAAAATTTAAATTTTCAAAATCATGTTCAAGTTGATTAATTGGAAAGAGGGGTTCGAGACGAATATTTTGGCGTTGGTTTCACTGGATTTGGACGAACGGTTGAAAAGTTACGAGGGTTTGAAGATCAGGGGCTAATCTGCGATAAAAATATTCGTGGATAGGTCCCAGGCTGAAAATAAAGATAAAAGAAAAATCTATCGGACGAATGTCCACAAACAGAGACAAACGAACGAATTCGTTCGTTATTAGATCTAAACGAACGAACGTTCACAAAATAGCTGTAAACCGAGAAAACCGAGGAAAACCGATTTATATAAAAAACGAACTAGATCTAGGGTTTACGGAAAATAAACCGACGAATAACCAGACAAAACCGGCAGCGGCGGCGGGATCCGAACGGCAGTAGCGGCGAGCGGCGGCGGCGGCGGCTAACGGCAGCGGCGTAGCTTGGGAGGCGGCGGTGGCGGGGTGGCGGAAGAGGCGGCGGGGGCGGCGCTTATAAAGGCCTTGGGGCCGGCGGCTTGGGCAAGGGGCACGGCCTCGGGAGGCGTGTCCCGATGGGACTCGGCAGCGGCGGCGCGGGCGCTCGGGACTCCGGTCCCGAGTCAGAGCGGAAGGCGGTGGCGCGGTTGGGCTTCGGCCCGCTCGGCTGGGCCGTTGGCCTAGTCGGGCGAAAAAAAATTTATTTTAAACAAATCCGCCAAAGAAAATCCTAAATAAATGTAAAAAAGTTCTAAAAATGTCAAAAGCAATTTTCGCCGTCTAAATAAAATATTTAAAACAAAGTGAACATTTTTCTGGCCTAAAATTGCAATTTTGCAAAATGCATATTTTTCTAATTCAAATAAAATAGCAATAAAAATCCAAATAAAAATATTTATTGGATTTTAACATTTTTCCTCCAATATTTCTTTTACTTTGGAGAAGTCCTTTTATCTCCTCTCTTTTATTTTTATATTGGAAATATTTTGGAGAGAAAATATTAAAACCAAAGTGATCCTCTTTTCAAATTTGAGAAAAATTCAAATATGAAAATAGTGAAATCCCCAACTCTCTCCGTGGGTCCTTGAGTTGCTTAGGATTTCTAGGATCGCAAACGAGATGCAAATAAAATAGGATATGCATATGATGACCTATGTATAACATTCCAAATTGAAAATTTGGGATGTTACAATAAAAGTAAATACATAAAAGTAAAAGATAGGCCCTTCGCAGAGGGAAGCAGAGGTTGCCATGCGCTTATTGTTTTGTATGCTCAACCCCTTTGTGCAAAAGAACGTCATGTTGTATTGCCCCTTGTGATAGCAACCTTTATTATGCAGTCTATCGCTTTTATTCTTCACCACCACAAGTTCGTACAACGCTCAATTTTATCTTACACTAAATGATCTCACACTTTTAGAAGCAATTTTTATTGCCTTTTTGCACCGATGACAACTTACTTGAGGGATCTTGCTCAATCCCTAGGTAGGTATGGTGGACTCTTGAAAATAAGATTTGGGTTTAAGGGTTTTTGGATGCACAAGTAGTATCTCTGCTTAGTGCAGAATTTTTGGCTAGCAAAGATAGGGGGCAAGCACCACATGTTAAAGGATCCATGACATATGACTTCTATGTGAATATAAACAAACATAAACCATTAAGTTGTCTTCCTTGTCCAACGTCAACAATTTTGGCATCTAATATTTTAATGAGGGCTCACAATCACAAAAGATTTCTAGGATAGTATATTTATATGTGAATCTTCTCTTCCCTTATTAATTCTTTCATGCGTTGCATCATTGACTAATCCTATGTTTGTCAATCTCTGATAAAATTTTCTACTTATACTTTTCTTATGTGCTGTCATCACCTACCATAAGATTAGTATATGATCTTTTTCATAATTCCTTTCCCTTTATTTATTTCCTTTCTCTTTTTCTTCCTTATTTTGTTTCTTTTATTTGCAACATGAAAGTAAAGAAATCAAAAACTCAAACTAAACTTTATTATATATCTTGCACATGATTACAAGGATAGATCACTAAGCAAACTCTCAAAGAAGAAAGGATCGAACTAAACTTTTATTCATCTAAAGCAAAAGATCGAACTAAAATAAGTAAAGGCAAAAATATAGTGGGATGATACGATACCGGGGCACCTCCCCCAAGCTTGGCGGAAGCCAAGGGGAGTGTCCATACACGATACTCAGTTTTCCTATGGTGATGAAGAAGGTGGTGGTGATGGCAATTGTGCCTTCAACTTTTTCATATTGTAGTTGAGGAGAGAAATTTCCTCCTTTAAATCATCGACTTCCAGCTCCAGCTTCAAGATCTTGTCACATAAATCCCCTTTGCTTTTCTGCCGAAAACGAAAAGGGATAGACTGGTTTTTAGACCGGTTAGCTCTCTTAGGGAGACTTGACTTCTTGAACTCCATGTGCATATCCCCAGGTTGAGGTAGAGAAACATCCTCCTCCTCCGAGCTTGAATCATCGATTCTCATCAAGTAATCATCCTCCTCGTCATCTGTAGTTCGACCATAAGGAGATAGGCCCCCATAAGTCTTTGGGTCAACAATGAGATGTGAGACATAGCTCTCTCCGTCGGAGTCTTGGGACGGCATATTTTCAGAACTGCGCAAAAAACAGCAAGAAAAGAGAACAGAGGATTTCTCTCTGATAGGGTGATCAACAGGTTCGGGGAGTATATATAGATTTTTTATCTTGGGGACAAGCAAATTGTAGAAAAACGGAATCCGGAAGGTGTCCCAGGTGGGCACAACCCACCTGGGCGTGGCGCGCCCTGGTGTCTTGTGCCCACCAGGGTACGCTTCCTGGAAGTTTCCTATTTTTCTAAATATTCCAAAACTGACAGAAAATATTTTTGCGGATTTTTCGGAGTCTGTTTACTTACCGTATCACGTATCTCCTTACTTTCATGATTCTGGAGCGTTCCGGAAGGACTCTTTTATGTGTTCTTCCGGTGTCAAAGTTTGGCTAATATTGCTTTCAACATTAATAGGTGTACCTGAGATATAATGTTTTATTCGTTGCCCATTGACAACCTTTGGGTTAGTACCTTTGGCATTATTTATTTTGATGGCTCCAGACCGATAAACCTCCTCGATAACATAGGGGCCTTCCCATTTTGAGAGGAGTTTTCCTGCAAAGAATCTGAAATGAGAGTTGTACAAAAGAACATATTCTCCGACTTTAAACTCACGCTTTTGGATTGTTTTGTCATGCCATCTTTTAACTTTTTCTTTGAATAATTTTGCATTTTCATAAGCTTGGGTTCTCCATTCATCTAAAGAACTAATATCAAATAACATCTTTTCACCAGCAAGTTTGAAATCATAGTTGAGCTCTTTGATGGCCCAATATGCTTTATGTTCTAACTCAAGAGGCAAATGACAAGCTTTTCCATAAACCATTTTATAAGGAGACCCATAGGATTTTTATATGATGTTTTATAAGCCCAAAGTGCATCATCTAATTTCTTAGACCAATTCTTCCTGGACCTATTGACAGTCTTTTGCAAAATTAATTGTATTTCTCTATTGCGAAGTTCCACTTGACCACTAGGCTGAGGATGATAAGGTGATGCAATTCTATGGCTAACATCATACTTGGCAAGCATTTTACGGAAAGCACCATGCATAAAGTGTGAACCACCATCAGTAATTAAATATTGGGGACTCCAAACCTTGGGAAAGTAACTTCCTTAAGAATTTTAATAGAGGTGTTGTGATCAGCACTACTGGTTGGAATAGCTTCTACCCATTTAGTAACATAATCAACAGCAACCAAAATATGTGTATACCCATTAGAGGAAGGAAAAGGTCCCATGTAATCAAATCCCCAAACATCAAATGGTTCAACAGCAAGTGAATAGTTCATAGGCATTTCTTGACGCTTACCGATATTATCTATTCTTTGACATTCATCACAAGATAAGACGAACTTACGGGCATCCTTGACGAGAGTAGGCCAATAAAATCTAGATTGCAATACCTTGTGAGCAGTTCTATCTCCAGCATGATGCCCTCCATAAGCTTCAGAGTGACATTTCCATAGGATTTGTCCCTGTTCATGCTCAGGTACACAACGTCTAATAATACCATCTACTCCTTCTTTATAAAGATGTGGGTCATCCCAAAAGTAATGTCTTAAATCATAGAAGAATTTTTTCTTTTGTTGGTATGTAAAGCTAGGTGGTAAATATTTAGCAACAATGTAATTAGCATAGTTAGCATACCAAGGAGTACTATGAGTAACATTTATTGCAGCTAACTGCTCATCAGGAAAACTATCATCAATAGGTAGTGGGTCATCAGGCACATTTTCAAGCCTAGATAAATTATCAGCTACGGGGTTCTCAGCTCCTTTTCTATCAATGATATGTAAATGAAATTCTTGTAACAAGAGAACCCATCGAATAAGTCTAGGTTTAGCATCTTTCTTTTCCATAAGATATTTAATAGCAGCATGGTCGGTGTGAACCGTTACTTTGGAATCAACAATATAAGGTCTAAATTTATCACAAGCAAACACCACTGCTAAGAATTCTTTTTCAATAGTAGCATAGTTTCGTTGAGGATTGTCTAGTTTTACAAGCATCATGAATAACATTCAATTTCTTATCAACTCTTTGCCCTAGAACAGCACCAACAGCATAATCACTAGCATCACACATAATTTCAAAAGGCAAGTTCCAATCAGGTGGTTGAACAATAGGTGCAGAAATTAAGGCTTTCTTGAGTGTTTCTGAGGCTTCTAAACAATCATCATCAAAAACAAAAGGAATATCCTTTTGAAAAAGATTCGTAAGAGGCCTAGAAATTTTAGAGAAGTCTTTGATAAATCTCCTATAGAAACTAGCATGACCTAAGAAACTACGAATACCTTTTATATCTTTAGGACATGGAATTTTCTCAATTGCATCAACCTTAGCTTTGTCTACTTCAATACCTCTTTCAAAAAATTTATGACCCAAGACAATGCCTTCATTAACCATAAAGTGGCACTTCTCCCAATTCAAGACAAGATTTGTTTGCTCACATCCCTGCAAAACTCGATCAAGATTGCTTAAACAATCATCAAAAGATTTCCCATAAACAGAGAAGTCGCCCATGAAAACCTCAACAATCTTTTCACAAAAGTCAAAATCTTTGAAAGGTAGCATGTGCGTTACATAAACTGAAAGGCATACGTCTATAAGCATAGGTTCCAAAGGGACAAGTAAAAGTGGTCTTTTCTTGATCAGGTTGAGAAACAGGTATTTGGGAAAAACCAGAATATCCGTCAAAAAGCAAAAATGTGTGTGCTTAGATAATATTTCTAGCATTTGATCAATAAAAGGCAGAGGGTAATGATCTTTTCTAGTTTCTTTGTTTAATTTATAAAATTAATTACCATTCTATAGCATGTAACAATTCTTTGTGGAATAAGTTCATTCTTTTCATTAGGAACAACAGTTATACCTCCTTTCTTAGGGACACAATGAACAGGACTTACCCATCTACTATAAGCTATAGCATAGATTATACCTACTTCCAGAAGTTTTAATATTTCCCTTCTTACCACTTCTTTCATCTTCGTATTTAACCGACGTTGGTGATCAACAACGGGTTTAGCATCAGGTTCCATATTAATTTTGTGCTGACATAGAGTGGGACTAATGCCCTTTAAATCATCGAGAGTATATCCAATCACAGCTCGATGCTTCCTTAGAACTTTCAATAATCTTTCTTGTTCATGTTCTGAAAGGTTAGCACTAATAATAACAGGATATATCTTCTTTTCATCAAGATAAGTATATTTCAAAGTGTCTAGCAATTGTTTTAATTCAAACATAGGATCACCTTTAGGTGGAGGAGGACCTCCTAGAGTTTCAATAGGCAAATTGTGTTTAAGTAGAGGACATTGTTTAAAGAAAATCTTATCTATTTCATTTCTTTCATGCATATGTAAATCATTTTCATGGTCTAGCAAATATTGTTCTAAAGGATTAGTAGGTGATACAACAATAGAAGCAAGACCAATTATTTCATACTTACTAGGCAATTCTTTTTCATGAAGCTTTCTACTAAACTTGGAAAAATTAAACTCATGAGACTCATCACCAAAACTAACACCGACAGTTTGTTTCTCACAGTCTATTCTAGCATTAACGGTGTTCAAGAAAGGTCTACCAAAGATTATGGGACAAAAGTCATCTTGTGAGGAACCAGGAACAAGAAAATCAGTAGGGTATTTTATTTTCCCACACAAGACTTCAACATCTCTAACAATCCCAATTGGTGATATAGTGTCTCTATTAGCAAGTTTAATAGTAACATCTACATCTTCTATCTCTGCGGGTGCTATGTCATTCATAATTTCTTGATATAAGGTGTAAGGAATAGCACTCACACTAGCACCTATGTCACATAAACCATGATAACAGTGATCTCCTATTTTAACTGAGACAACGGGCATGCCAACAACAGGTCTATGTTTATCCTTTTTGTCAGGTTTGGCAATTCTAGCAGCTTCTTCACAGAAGTAAATAACATGCCCATCTACATTTTCTTCCAATAGATCTTTAACCATAGCAATACTAGGTTCTACTTTGATTTTTTTCATCAGGCTTAGGTGTTCTAATATAGCCTTTGTTGACCACAGTTGAAACTTTAGCATGTTCCTTTATCCTAACAGGGAAAGGTGGTTTCTCAATATAAGCAGAGGGAACAACTGGATCAACATTATAAATTATGGTTTCTTCTTTAATTGGTACCGGTTCTTTAATTTCTTCTTTGATAGGTGGGTGATATTTAAACCAATTCTCCTTAGGGAGATCAACATGAGTAGCAAATGATTCACAGAAGGAGGCTACTATCTCAGAGTCAAGTCCACATTTAGTGCTAAACTTTTGAAAAGCATCGGTATTCATAAAAAAATTAACACAATCATATTTAAGTTTAATACCTGACTCTTTACCTTTATCGAGTACCCAATCTTCAGAGTTGCGTTTAATTCTTTCCAAAAGATCCCACCGAAATTCAATAGTCTTCTTCATGAAAGAACCAGTACAAAGAGTATCAAGCATGGATTGATCATTACGAGAAAGCCGAGCATAAAAATTCTGGATAATAATTTCTCTTGAGAGCTCATGATTGGGGCATGAATATAACATTGACTTAAGCCTCCCCCAAGCTAGAGTGATACTTTCTCCTTGACGAGGCCAAAACTTATATATATAATTCCAATCACAATGAACTAGATGCATAGGATAAATTTTTTGGTGGAACTCCAATTTCAAACGATTCCAATTCCAAGATCCAATATTGATGTGCTCTTGTAGTGATAGAGGAAGAATGTCCAATGGGAACAATGGGTTGAAACCATAGACAACCTCGAAGGGGGACTTGCCGCTAGTCGAATGTCTTGCACGGTTGTAGGCGTACTCGGCGATGGGTAGGCACTCTTCCCACTCCTTGATGTTCCTCTTGATCAACACGCGTAGTAGAGTGGAGAGCGTTCGGTTCGTCACTTCCGTTTGCCGTCGGTTTGCGGATGGTATGCCGTGGAGAATAGTAGCTTGATTTTGAGCTTGGCACATAAGGTCTTCCAAAAGTAACTCAAGAACTTGACTTCGCGGTCCGAGACAATCGTCTTTGGTACTCCATGTAGGCGCAAGATTTCCCTACAAAAAGGATTTGCAACATGTGAAGAATCGGCTATCTTGTTGCAAGGAAAGAAATGAGCCATTTTTGAGAATCGGTCCACAAAAACAAACACAGAATCCTTTCCATTTCAAGTCCTAGGCAAACCAAGTACAAAATCCATGCTAATATCTTCCCATGGGTGATATGGAATTGGAAGGGGTGTATATAGACCATGGGATTGAGCTTTGGACTTAGCTTTGCGACATGTCGAACATCGGGTGGTGAAGCATGAGACGTCGTGGAACATCTTGGGCCAAAAATAGTTCTTAGAGAGCGTAGCAAATGTCTTGTCGCGTCCAAAGTGTCCCATTAGTCCTCCTCCATGAGATTCTTGCAAAAGTAACAAACGAAGAGAAGACTCAGGGATGCAAAGTTTGTTAGCTCTCATAAGATAATCTTCTTTGATGTAATAGCATTCCCAAGATGTATGTGTCAAACACTTGGCATAAGGAATTGCAAAAGTAGGATCATGCGCATACAAGTCTTTGATGTGCTCGAAGCCAATGACATTCAATTCAAGTTGAGTAACAAGCATGCATATACGGGAAAGCGCATCCACCACAACATTTTTCATGCCTTCGATATACTTTATGACATAAGGAAATGACTCAATGAATTCACTCCATTTAGCATGATTCTTGTTCAACTTAGTTTGACCCTTAAGATACTTAAGCGTTTCATGATCGGTATGAATAACAAATTCATGAGGTAGAAGATAATGTTCCCATTCACGCAAAACTCGCACTAAAGCATATAGCTCTTTGTCATAGATGGGATAGTTGAGTTGCGCTCCGGAGAGTTTCTCACTAAAGTATGCTATGGGGCTCTTTTCTTGCGTTCACACACCTCCTATGCCATTACGACTAGCATCGCAATGAACTTCAAAAGGTTTGTCAAAGTTGGGTAATGCAAGCACGGGAGCATGAGTAAGCAAATTTTTAAGTTCATTAAATGCGGTATCTTGGGATGGTCCCCAAACAAATGGCGCATTTTCTTACTCAAAGCATGCAAAGGTGAAGCAATGGTGCTAAAATCCTTCACAAATCTACGATAGAAACCGGCTAAACCAAGAAAACTACGCACTTGTTGCCATTGGTTTGTTGGGGCCAAGTTTTAATAGCATTGATCTTAGATTCATCTACATGAACATCCTTAGAAGATACAACGAAACCCAAGAAAACAAGCTTATCAACACCAAAAAGGCATTTGTCCATATTAGCATAAAGGCGCTCTTTTCTAAGAGTTTGCAACACGGTTCTAAGATGGGTGACATTGAGAGATTTGCTAAAAATAAGAATATCGTCAAAGTAGACCACAACAAATACTCCAATATAAGGTCGAAGAACAAAATGCATGACTCTCATGAAAGTACTGGGTGCTTCAGATAAACCCATTGGCATAACAAGCCATTCATATAAGCCAAATTTGGTCTTAAATGCGGTTTTCCATTCATCACCTTCTTGGATGCGTATTTGATAGTAGCCACTCTTAAGATCAATCTTAGAGAAAATGGTGGCTCCGCTAAGCTCATCTAGCATATCATCTAAGCGTGGAATAGGGTAACGATAACGCACGGTAATAGCATTGATAGGACGATAATCGGAACACATGTGATATGTACCATCTTTCTTGGGAACAAGGATTACCGGAATGGCACAAGGGCTCAAACTTTCTCGTACATGGCCGTTGTCGATGAGTTGTTGTACTTGTCGTTGGATCTCCTTAGTTTCCTCAGGGTTGACGCGGTAGGGAGCCTTGGTAGGAAGGGGTGCTCCGGGGATGAGGTTGATTCGGTGCTCGATGCCTCGTAGTGGTGATAGACCCGGAGGTAGCTCGTCGGGGAATACATCTTGGAATTCCTGCAATAGAGAAGATAACACTAAAGGTAGATTGTGAGAGGTGTTAGCTTTTGGTGCCTCGTCCTTGCACAAAAGGACATAGTGCATGACACTTGATGGGTTCTCACACACTTCTCTGATCTCGCGTTTGGTGGCAAATAGGACTAGGTTTTTCTTTTTGCTCATCGTGGAGGTACTCAATTTGGGCTTGTGGTGCTCACTCTCTTTTTGGTGGTTCGCTCGCTCACTATTCTCTCCATGATGGGTGGCTTGCTTGTCGACGATCACTTGGCTTGGAGACATAGGTCGTAGAATGTACTCCTTTCCTTTCATCTTGAAGCTATAGTGATCCGTTCGCCCGTTGTGAATGACACCTCGGTCAAATTGCCATCGTCGTCCAAGAAGTAGGTGGCAAACGGACATAGGAACGACATCACACTCCAAAGTGTCTTCGTAAGCTCCGATCTTGAAGGAAACTTGTACCATATGCTCGACTTGGATAGTGCCGGAGTCGCTTAGCCATTGAACTTTGTAGGGGTGCGGGTGCTTCATCTTGACCAATTGGAGCTTGGATCATAGTTCTTCACTCGCTAAGTTATGGCAACTCCCTCCATCGATGATGACCTTGACGGACCTTCCATTGATGTCGGCCTTGGTGTGGAAGATATGGCATCTTTGGTCTTCATCTTGTTGATATTGAAGAGTCAAGACCTTGGAGACAACGAGAGCGGGACTCGGGTCTTCGTCACAAAAGACTTGATCATCTTCATCTTCGTTCACTTGCCAGTGCATGGCCACTTGCTCAAGGGCTTCCATTTCTCCTTCACTCATGGAGTCATATGTACCATCGTCGTTGAAGATCATGGTGCGCTTGTTTGTACATTCGAAGGACTTGTGGCCTCGGCCGCCGCATGTGAAGCATTTGAAGGAACTTGTCTTGATGGTCTCATCGGTTGGGGTAGATGATGGTGAAGCTCTCGTCTTGAAGTTGCTTGTAGTAGGAGGACGACTTGAGGTTGTCGAAGTTTTCTTGTAACTTGACTTGTCGCCGTTGCTTGTAGATGGCTTGGTTGAGGTAGAAGGTGTTGGAGTCATTAAAGCTTGGGAGTTGGAGAAACCATAGGACTTGGATGAGAACTTGGCATATTTGAAGTCATCTTGCACTTGACGTTCCACCTTGGTAGCTTGATGCACTAGCTCGATGAGGTTCGAGTACGGTTGGAAGTCGGCGATCTTCTTGATAAGATGATTGGGTCCATTCAAGAAACGTGCCATAGTTTGCTCATCATCTTCTGGGACATTGGCTCGTATCATGGCAATCTCCATTTCCTTGTAGTACTCTTCAACAGTCTTTGTTCCTTGCTTGAGGAGTTGGAGTTTCTTGAAGAGGTCGCGGTTGTAGTAGGTTGGCACGAAACGTGCTCTCCTGACATCCTTCATTTGCGTCCAAGTTGTGATGGGTGGTTCTCCTCTTGCCTCACGGCGCTCGATGACTTGTTCCCACCAAATGAGGATGTAGTCTTGGAACTCAAGGGATGCCATCGTGATCTTATTCTCTTCCTCATAGTTGTGCGAGCGGAAGATTTTGTCAACCTTCAATGCCCATGATAGGTACTCTTCAGGATCATTGCTTCTGGAAAACTTGGGCATGGTGAACTTTAGCTTGCCGTAACATTGCTCTTCATTGTGTTGGGGTCGAGGTTGATGACGTCCTTGACGAGGAGGATTGTCTCCCTCAACTTGCTCTTGTCTTGGAGGATTTCATTGTCTTCTTGTTCTTGGTGAACTTGAGGTTCTTGTCGAGCTTGTGGAGGAGCTTGTCGATGCACACGTGATTGATAAATCCTCTCTTGAACTTCATCGCGAAGCGCTTCTTGTTGCTCATGAGCTTGCCGGTTGCGCGTGGCTACGGCTCGACTTGAACCTCGGAGGGCACGTTGCGCCTCAAGTGCTTGAGCTTCACGTAGTTGTTGTTCTTGGCGTTGTGCCTCGGCATCTTGTGCATCTTGGTGTTGTCACGCTCGCTCTTCCTCTTGTTGTTGGCGTAGATGTTGTCGTTCTTGTGCTTGCGCAGAAGTAGCTTGGTTTTGACGGTGTCGATATTCTTGCGCGCGAGCTTGCTCTTGAGAGTCGTTGTCGTGTAGAGGATTGCGGTTTGCTTGACGATCTTGACATGCGGCACGACGAAGAGTGTTCGATGTCGGAGTACTTGAGCCGGAGATGGTGTCGTCGGAGTGTTGACTTGAGCGGCTCTATTTTGAGTAGGACGAAGAGGTAGAAGAGCGGTTGACCAACAAGGCACGAATCTCGTCCATTCTTGCATTGCTCTCTTGCTTTTGTTCGCCGAGCTTGTTTTCAAAGTAGTCTCTTGTACGTTGCTCAGAGAGTCGCAAGTTGGTGGTGAGATGGTCGATGCGGTCGCTCATTGCTTGTTGCTCTTAATGCAAAGCTCGTTGCTTTCCAAATAGGTGTAGCTTGGTGACGTAATTGTTTGGGTCGTCGTCTTGTTCAAGTAAGAGTGGATTGGTAGAAGAACTTGGCCTATCCATCATGCCAAGCAAATATGTGAGTGGGAGAAAGAGAAGAACTTATACCAAATGTACCTTGACCGATGTTGAAGATGGATCAATGATCACTCAATGCATAACAAGGAAATAACACAATTGGTACCAGTTCTTGTCAGTTCTCACACCTACACAAATAAAAGCTTATGGTGGAGCTTGGTTAGGATGGTGGCACAGAATTTGATGCAATTGTTAGTAAGCCTCGGTAATGTTGGAAAAGAGTCACAAATTTGCAAGTGCACCAAGTAGACCAATAGCAAGATATGGTACACGGAAACACACACGCAAATAGATAAAGGGGGTCGTGCAACCAAGGAAATGAGCCAAAATGTGGAATCCACAAAAATGCTCTTGTTGCACAACTCTAGAGAGACTCTAGCACGATTGCACAATAGGCGGATACGAAACTTGTGCACAACCTACTAAGCAAAAATGCAACAACTTCTATCCCAAGTATGCTATATGTATGGTATTCCGATGATATGATCCAAGATGACCGAGTATGAAAATCTTAATGTAGTATGACGCTATGGTTCTTGCTTATAAGCTCTTTGCTTATCTTTCCTCTTGCTTAAAAGCTTGTTTGGCTCTTTCTCTTTTGAGCTCTTTTCTCATGCAAAACTTCACAAACCAAGATAGCAATTGTGTATATGCGATGACAACCTTGTGACACAAGAGATGATACCAAGATATGCACCACGATGGTATGGTATGTATGCTATGGGAAGTATGATCACTAATGTGCACAAGTCACGTTGCCGGCAATACTCAAAGGCTAGTCTCGATGGGGAAGCGACGCAAAAGTAAGGCTATGGGGTTATCAATGCAATGCAAGGTAGGAGATACAATGGTGTCATCGATTTTATTGTCCGTGTCGAAGATGAGCGGTGGTGTCGTCGAAGTTGTTCTGTTCCAAGTTAGCCTAAACACCCAAGGAAACGGAGAAACCACACTCAACTTCTCAAAGATCAAAACGTGTCAAAATTGTGTCGGAGTTAGAAATGAGTAATCGGTGGTTGTTGTGGAAAGTGGTGGAGGTGTCGAAGTGCGTATGCGGAGGGGGAATGTGTATTGGAGTGCGTATGTGGGAGTGGAGGTGGAGAAGTGGTGGTGGCCGAACTGAACTTTTTCAGTTTCGTAAGGAAACGTCGGACGTCCGGTGGATGGCAAATGACCGGTGGTCGGACGTCCGGTGGCTAGCGGACGTCCGGTGCCTGGGCGATTTCGGGCACGGGATGAATAGCTAGGGTTCGAGGTGGAAGAGGCAAAATTGGTCAAATCCGAGCGATTTTGTGGATGGAAAAAGTGGAGACAAAGGGGAAAAGCTAGATCTACTCCTGGCAAAGCAAATCCATGGATCAAATCCAACAAAACTTCATCACACCAACAAATCACAACAAAATTGGGGCCATTTTTGGTGGGGATTTCCGAAATTGGGGAAGAACATAACAAAATCAAGCTAGAAAACAAGGTATAGGGGCTCCAAATCCGTGATCAACGTGGCTCATTATACCAAGATGATGTAGGGTAGAACCCTAGTGGCCCGATCTTTCACGAAATGGAGGGATCCTACGAAGAACACGAAGAACACGAGGGAAACACGAGGGAAAACGTGAGAGAAATCACTCGACCAACAAGATTCGGTCACACATATGCTAGATCCTCGAAACACAAAGAGATACACGATCCGAATCCAACAAAGGACGATACATAGGTAACCGGTTCTTCTCCGTGAGGAGGTCTTGAGGTCTTCCCGTTAGGGGGCTTGAATCCAAGTGGATCTTCTCCGAAGAGGCGGCGGTCCCTCGCGGTGGAGTAGATCCAGATGGATGAGCGAGGCTCTATCTCACATATGAGCTATCAGAACGCTAACCCTAACTAGGAGGAGGAGGAGGTCTATTTATAGTCTTAGTGAAAATGGGGGCAAAGTGAAGGCGTACATGGGCCTCGGCCCAAAACAGTGCGTAGACAGGTACCGGACGTCCACTAGGGTCCGGTCGTCCGGTAGCTCGTTGGCGTTCGGACGTCCGGTGGTCACCGGACTTCCACTATTTTCGTTATGTGAAGGTGGCGCCGAACGTCTGGTCACTTCGGACTTCCGCTAATTTTGGCTTAGGTGTGGTGGCGTCGGATGTCCGGTCCTGGACGGTCGTCCTCTTGCTGGGAGGTGTGGCCGATCGTCCGGTCCTGGTCGGACGTCCACTTGCTGTAGCTTGCATCGGCTCGGACTTGGGCAGGTTGGGCTTCAGGTGACGGACGTCCGGTCCCGATCGGTCGTCCGGTGACTGTAGCTTCAATGGCAGCTCTTCTTCTTGTCCTTAACACTTGGTGTCCTCGCCGTCTTGTCCGTTGGATGTAGCTGCTCCATGGCCTTCCTCCAAGTACCTAATCACACATAGTGTTTCCGCTTGAGGTAGTAGCCATGTCTTGTGTATAGAAAGTGGTAGTTAAGAGAGGAGCGAGTTCACCTTATCTTCTATAGCCTTTCCTCGGGCTCTTGTCATTGGTCCAAGTGGTGTCGTGGGAGATGTAGATACGTCCATGGGGATGATCGTGGGATGCTCCGCATCAACGTCGAGGCAACCTCGGGAGACAGTGCATGGGTGCACTGTAGCGAGATCCATAGCGCGCCATTGGCATGCCCTGGGTGCAATGAGCGCGGCCACTTGTGTCCAGAAGCTCTAGGGGATTATAAACAAGTGATAAATAGTATTGGATGCTCTAGGAGACCTCTGGAGTGAGAGATGGGTAGAGAGGGAGAAAGTGGGGTTTTCGCCCACCAATTGTAGGTCCATGGCCTTGCCAGAATTACTAGAGGTAGATGATGACCAGGATCAGCTGTGGTAAAAATTTGAGCTCATGGAGAACAGTGGAAGGGGTAAAAAAAGCGGTTTTGGTAAAATTACAGAAGGTCTTTGATGATGTTTTCGGCAAGTAAATGAAAACTCCTTGCCATGAGATTTAACAAGATCAAATAGTAGATAGATCTAAGGTTTACCACCAAGTTTGAGCTCATTTGAAGAAAGTTGACAATGCAACTTTGGCAAACCCTAGAAATCAACAAAAATGGGTTTTCCAAGATTTAGTCATGCAAATCTATTCTCCTTGATGCACCACTTGGTGTGGGGTCATCATTTGGGTTTTTTCGCATCTCTAGAAAAATTGAGATCAAAAGGAGACAGTTGGCAATGTAAAGTTATTCAAACTTGGATCTGGACAGAGAGGGTTTTGGGTCAAAAATGCCATTTGGTCTAGATGAATAATCAAACCATTTGAGCATGTGTACCAAGTTTGAGAGCATTTGGACATGTTTGGCAATAGACATAAATGGTTTTGAGGGGTTTTGGTGATGTTGTCTTGTCCTCCAAGAGATGATACTTGGCAAGATAACCAAATATGGCATTTTTTACATGCTAGAATTTTCTTGGAATTTATAGAGAATATTTCCTTTGTAAATATTCCAAGAGCTTGAAATATCATAAAAGGTTTTTTGATGGATTTGACCAATATTTTGAACGACCGTGTGTTGAAATTCTTATATATGGACAATATATGTCCAATGAGCTTCCCTAAATTTTCTCAAATATTTTTGGAACACTAAAATAATTTTAACCTATTAAAGACCATTTCTGGCCTTAAGAAAAAGACTTTAAATAAAATAGGATAATAAATTTTAAAATAATAAAGAGGCCATTTCTGGCCTTAAGAAAAAGCCTTTAATTAGTTAGTTAGTTATTTTTTAGGTTCATTACTTAGTTAGTTAGTTAATTAGTTACTTAATTTTTTTAGGTGTTGTTTTCACCCACCAAATTTTTTATTATGTTTATGTTGTACTAATTTCGTTTACTCTTTGTCATTGCAGGTGTTGACAGATGGTGGGTGCCGGGGTGGAATAACAACACCCCTCCCAGCACGCTCCGAGCCTCCTTCCTCGGCGCGTGCTGGGAGGGGTGTTGTTATTCCACCCCGGCACCTTCGGAGAGCGCTAGTAGACAGCATGCAGACACCGGCGAGCGCTTCTTCTTCGGCCGGGAGAGGTCGGGGGAAGACAAAGAGGGGTGCAGCTAGAGGTGGACGTGGCGGCGGGAGAGGTAGGAAGGCTGTTGCGCCTTCCTCGCCGCCACCCCCAGCTGATTCTCCGAACCACCGGAGTTCTCCGTCTCAGGTGGACCCGCCACACTTGGACCCGTCTCGAACTTCGATCCACGAGCCTCGGGCCGACGAGCCTCGAGCCGCCGAGCCTTCGTCCCACGAGACTCGGGCCCCAGAGTCTTCGTCCCACGAGACTCGGGCCCCGGAGTCTTCGTCCCACGAGACTCGGGCCCCGGAGTCTTCGTCCCACGAGACTTCGGTCCCAGAGTCTTCGTCCCACGTGACTCCGGTGACTAGTGGCCATGCTGATGGCGAGGAGACCTAGTTTGACAATAGTTTTAGTGAGGGCGAGCTGGTTGAGCAGGGCAAGAAGGTCTACCAGCATGGTGGTACGAAGCTCCCGGCCATGCCGGCGACCCGCGATCAGAGGTGGTTGATACAGCCTAATGGGGAGAAGTAAGTGCATTTACTCTTTTAAACCTTTGTCCTTCATGTTTCTTCAAATTAATATCTAATGTGTTGGCCTTGTCATACTGCAGGGGTTGGATACACGCTGATGGTGTTCGCAGGCCCAACCAGGTCCTTGGTGTGCTTTGCCGGCACCAGTTCCCGGGGCGGGTCACGTTGCCTGGTGAGGGTCAGGTTCCACAGCTAGAGCTGAGATGGGAGTTGTACGTGGCTGCCCGGGCCCCGCCGGAGGAGAGGTTCGACGGTGTCTTGTGCGAGACGGTGGCCGACATTGTGAGGCGGCGGTTTGGGGTAATTTCTCCTTTACAGAATTAAAAATCAACATTACCTAGTGATTGTACTAATCAGTGTTGTCTTGTTCGATTGCAGACCTTCTACAGGTGCTCTGAGTAACACGAGGCGGAGGCGGCTAGGGTTCTCGAAGCCGAGTGCAAGTGCCTACTTCAGAACTTATAGCACGAGGCTAGGGTGCAGGCTGTTTGAGACTACTACGCCTCGACTAACAGTAGGAGGGCCAAGAAGAAGTGCCGCAGCAAGTATCTGAGTAAGGAGAAGTACATGAAGGTAATTACCTATTCTTAAGGCCTTGAACTTAGTTTCCTTGATTTCACTCATAGGCGTAGCGCTGAAATTTCCCTTTGCCTAACTTAGGTGCCCCCGAGATGGTGTGCGGATATGATGGACAGTTGGGAGGCGATGGTGGATGAGTGGTGCTCTCCCCAATGGCTAGCCATCCACAACAAGGCCAGGGCTAAGCGTGCCCAAATGCAAGGTGTGCCACACCATCAAGGGAGCTCCAACCTGTTTGAGTACGGGGATCACTGGGTATGTGGTTTGAGCCCTTAACGATTCATGCAATTTCATTCTTCATGCTAGCTTGTGCCCTTAACTAATATGTTGTTCCTCTCTTTTAGGCGAAACACTACAAGAAGAACGTGCCACCGCTGTACGACCTCTATGCCATGGCCCATAGTGCCCCGTACAAGAAGGCCAAGGCATTCTCTGAGGATGACCTTGATCATCCAG
Source organism: Aegilops tauschii subsp. strangulata (assembly GCF_002575655.3). Classification (NCBI taxonomy): domain Eukaryota; kingdom Viridiplantae; phylum Streptophyta; class Magnoliopsida; order Poales; family Poaceae; genus Aegilops; species Aegilops tauschii. The sequence continues at coordinate 177,839,103 of NC_053039.3, forward strand.
AGAGCATCACCAACATGTCCTCCCACAAGCTCGTGAGGTACAGAGACGTTGGGAAGAAGAAGAAAGGGGAGGACTTCGACCCGAGCCAGAGTCCTTTTGATCCAGAGATCGTGATGTTATCTGGTGACAGGAGGTACCATGGCTCGGTAGCCATTGGGGATGGACTCGTACGTTGTCCTAGAACTCTCCGGGAGATCAAGAAGCGCCAGACGAGCTCCGATCCTAAGATACCGCCTCGTCCACGGCCAATCGAGATCGCCATCGAGGCTAGGGCCCAGGAGCTTCTGGCGGAGGCCAACAGGCAGGCTAAGCAGAGGGAGACGGAGTTGGAGGAGAGGACGGCTAGTCTGTTGGAGGCAGAGAGGAACCGGAACGACGTGTATCACCGGGCCCTATACGAGCTCCTCGTGGTAAGTTTCTCCTACATATTAGCCAAATCATGCACGTAATGTTCGTTTCATTACTAACTAATATGGCTGACTCGTGAAAACAAAATGTGCAGTCCGTGTGCGAGAAAAATGGTCAGACCCCTCCGCCGATGCCCCAGATTGGTATAGCGGACACGGTGAGTTTCATTTGAATGGTCATTAGTTACTAGTATTCACATTTCAGTTACATCATGCTAACGAGACATTGCAAATGATCTTTGGTGCAGCATGCCTCCGACAAGCATCGACCGATCCTTCTTCGTCTCGCACTGGCGCAACCCCGACCCCGACCGGTCCTCCGTCTGGCACTATCGCAAACCCGACCAGTCCTTCACCTCCGTGATGACGGTAAGACCTAGACTTAGCTTTATTTCCTCCAAAATGCTTACTATTATGACCTAGAATTAGCTAATCTTCCTCCAAAATGACATAATTAGCTTACTTAGCTCCAAAATGATCTATACTTAGCTTTGTTTCCTTCGAAATGACCTAAGTTAACTCAAATATGCTAAGTTATCTCTAATATGCTTAGTTACCTAGGTTTGATCAATAATGACATACACTTAGCTTACATATGTAAAAAATGGCATAATTAGCATACTTAGGTTTGAAATGGCATAACAATCTTGGTAACATCATATATGTCATATAGTTAGCTTATTTTCCTTGAAAATGACATAATAAGCCTAATTAGCTCCAAAATGATCAATTTTACCTAAGTTAGCTCCAAAATGACCTAAGTTAGCTCTAAGTTAGCTGTAAAATGCTAAATTAGCTCTAATATGCTTAGTTACCTGGGTTAGCTCAATAAAGACCTATAATTAGCTTACGTATGTCAAAAATGGCATAATATGCTTAGTTAACTAAAAAATGGCATAATTAGCTAGGTTAGCTCCAAAATGACCAAGTTTACCTAGGTTAGCTCCAATATGATCCATTTTACCTAGGTTAGCTCCAAAATGACCTATTTACCTAGCTTAGCTCTAAAATGACCTACACACTTAGCATTTTTACCTAGCTTAGCTAAAAATGGCATTTTTTCATACCTTAGTTATAAGAAGAAGAAGATAAAGAAGACGATAGGAGAAAAAGAAAGAGAAGATAAATTCTAATTCTTATTTTTTCTTCTTCTTTTTGTTCTAGCTAGTCTTCTTCCTTAGTTAGAAGAAGAATAAGATAAATAAGAGGAGAGGAGAAAAAGAAAGAGAAGATAAATTCTTCTTCTTCTTTTTCTTCTAGCTAGTCTTCTTCCTTAGTTAGAAGAAGAAGATGAAGAAGAGGAGAGGAGAAAAAGAAAGAGAAGATAAATTCTTCTTCTTTTTCTTCTTATTTTTCTTCTTTTTCTTCTAGCTAGTCTTCTTCTTCTTCTAACTTTCATCTTTCCTAATTTGCAGATTTGCTTTAGATGAGGAAGCTTGCATTGATGGAGTGTACTCTTCTCCTTATGCTTCCCTTTGGATATGTTGATATGTTGGATATGAGAAACTTGTTTTGGATATGTATGTATGGATATGTTGTTGGAAACTTGTATGTTGGATATGTTCAGTGGAAACTTATTGTTAATATGCTTGTTGAAATTATTTTAAAATGTGTGTGTATATATATATATATAGTAAAATTGAATGAAGTTAAGAAAAAACAGAAGAAAAAAAAACAGGGGCTATACAGGTACTTTGCCGTCTGCTGGCAGACGACAAAGAGCTTTGCCATCAGCCAGCGGACGGCAAAGCTACCAAGTGGCAGCTACCTGTGCAACCTGGGGGCACTGGGCTGGCCTATATGGTTGCTTTGTCGTCTGCTGGCAGACGGCAAAGACCTTTTCCTCTTTGCCGTCTGCCAGCAGACGGCATAGCATGCCACATGGCGGCAATCTGGGCTGGCCTATATGGGCACTTTGCCATCCGCTGGCTGACGGCAAAGATGCAAAGGACTTTGCCATCTACCAGCAGACGGCAAAGCATGCCGTTAACCCCCTAACGGACCTAACCTACCATGTGTGCCATCCAGGCTCTTTGCCATCTGCTAGCGGACAGCAAAGACCATTTCATCTTTGTCGTCCGCCGGCAGACGGCAAAGAGCTCTTCGCCGTAGCCTATTCAGCCGGACCTGTTGCCGTCCACTGGCAGACGGCAAAGGCCTTTGCCGTCCGCCATACATGCCTTTGCCGTCAGCCATGGCAGACGGCAAAGTGCCTAATTCCTATAGTGGTTGTTCTATCATACCCGAAGGAATTTCATATTCAATATTTTCAGTAGGTGCAGTAGGTTGAGGAGTAGCTAATTGTGGTTCCGGTCGAGGTGAAGATACCCCGAACAAACCCCTCAAAGAATTGTTTTCCATAGTAACAAGTGACAATAAATTTCAGCACGCTATATAAATGTTTCCTTACCAAATTCCACTTACCAAAGGCGCTTCACTCCCCGGCAACGGTGCCAGAAAAGAGTCTTGATGACCCACAAGTATAGGGTATCTATCGTACTCCTTTCGAAAAGTAAGAGTGTCGAACCCAACGAGGAGTGGAAGGAAATGACAAGCAGTTTACAGTAAGGTATTCTCTGCAAGCACTGAAATTATCAATAACAGATAGTTGTGTGATAAGATAATTCACAACGGGCAAAAAGTAACAAAAGTAAACAAGGTGCAGCAAGGTGACCCAATCCTTTTTATAGCAAAGGACAAGCCTGGAAGAACTCCCCGGCAACGGCGCCAGAAAATAGCCTTGATGACCCACAAGTATAGGGGATCAATTGTAGCTCTTTTCGATAAGTACGAGTGTCGAACCCAACGAGGAGCAGAAGGAAATGACAAGTAGTTTTCAGTAAGGTAATGTCTGCAAGTGCTGAAATTGTAAGTAACTGAGTAGTTTGATAGCAAGATAATTTGTAACGGGCAAGTAACGATAGTAGTAACAAAAGTGCAGCAAGATAGCCCAATCCTTTTGAGGCAAAGGACAGGCCAAAACGGTCTCTTATGATAAGCAAAGCGTTCTTGAGGGTACATGGGATTTTCATCTAGTCACTTTCATCATGTTGGTTTAATTCGTGTTCGGTACTTTGATAATTTGATATGTGGGTGGACCGGTGCTTAGGTGATGTTCTTACTTGAACAAACCTCCTACTTATGATTGACCCTCCCGCAAGCATCCGCAACTACGAGAAAAGTATTAAGAATAAATTCTAACCATAGCATTAAACTTTTGGATCCAATCGGTCCCTTACGGAATAGCGCATAAACTGGGGTTTAAGCTTCTGTCACTCTCGCAACCCATAATCTAATTGCTACTCCACAATGCATTCCCTTAGGCCCAAATATGGTGAAGTGTCATGTAGGCGACGTTCACATGACACCACTAAGGGAATCACAACGTACATACTGTCAGAATATCGAACACATATCAAGTTCACATGATTACTTGCAACATGATTTCTCCCGTGACCTCAAGAACAAAAGTAACTACTCACAAATGATAATCATGCTCAAGACCAGAGGGGTATTAAATAGCATATTGGATATGAACATATAATCTTCACCAAATAAACCATATAGTAATCAACTACAAGATGTAATCAAAACTACTAGTCACCCACAAGCACTAATCTATAGTTCCGGTAACAAGATTGAACACAAGAGATGAACTAGGGTTTGAGATGAGATGGTGTTGTTGAAGATGTTGATGGAGATTTCCCTCCCCAAGATGGGAGAGTTGTTGGTGATGATGTTGACGATGATTTCCCCCTCCGGGAGGGAAGTTCCCCCGGCGGAATCGCTCCGCCGGAGGGCAAAAGTGCACATGCCCAAGTTCCGCCTCGAGACGGCGGCGCTCCCTCCCAAAAGTCCTCTCCTTGCTTTTTTAGGTCAAAATGACCTATATACCAGAAGATGGGCACCGGAGGTGGGTCTGGGTGAGCACAACCCACCAGGGTGCGCCTGGGCTCCCTGGCGCGCCTAGGTGGGTTGTACCCACCTGGTGGGCCCCTCTGGTAGTTATTTGCTCCAATATTCATCATATATTTGATAAAAAATCTCCGTGAAGTTTCAGCTTGTTTGGAGTTGTGCAGAATAGGTGGCCTGACGTAGCTTTTCCAGCCAGATTTCCAGCTGCCGGAATTCTCCCTCTGTGTATACCTTGCATATTATGAGAGAAAGGGCATTAGAATTACTCCAAAAAGCATTATTATGGATAAAAATATCATAAATAATAGTAGGGAGACATGATGCAAAATGGATGTATCACTATGGCTCTTGCTTACAAGCTTCTTTGCTCTTCTCTTTTGCTTAAAAGCTTTATTCTTTTTTTATATGGCCACTATGCGAAATGTACAAACCAAGATAGCAATTGTGTATATGCGGGAACAATCTTGTGACACAAGAGATGATATGATGATACCACGATGAGGATACCAAGATGATATGGTATGTATGCAATGGAAGGTGTAGATCGATTATCACCAATGTGCACAAGTAACGTTGCCGACAATACTCAAGTGGCTAGTCTCGATAGGCAGGTGATGCAAAATGGCTCGAGGATTAACAATACTATGGCAAGAAGAATGTACAATGATGGGATACCACGATACTGAGATGATATAGAGGTTACCGTGCTTGCGTATGGTAGGGTGTCAAAATGGTGAAGGTGGTCGATGTTGAAACCTTGTCGAAGTTGAGCGGTGGTGTTTCCGATGTCGAACCATTCCTAGTTAGCCGAAACACCCTAGGAAACGGAAAAACCGCAAACTCAAAATCTCCAAAGGCAAACGTTAAATGGTGGTAGCGAAAAGCGGTGGTGGTTTTGTGGAAGCTCAATGGGATTGCGGAAGTGCAATGATGGGTTATGCGGGTCAGAGTTGAAGGCACCGTCCCTAAGTAGCCGAAAGACCTTAGGAGACACAACACACAACTCAAACAAGCTCAAACAAAATTGGGTTAAGTTGGGGTGGCGGAAATGTATGGTGGGCAAGCTTATGCGGAAGTTATGGTGGTGGTTGATGAAGAAGTAACCATCCCTAAGTAGCTGAAACACCTTAGGAGACTCGAATCACACCTCAAGCAACCACAAATGCAATGGCTATCAAAATGGATAGGTTGTGGAAGTCGGTGGTGGTATAGTGGATGATGTGGTGAAGGCACTAGGCAAAGATGCCAAAGTTCCAAAAGTTTGATGAAGTCAAATGATGGTGGTAGAATTTTTTTTGGTATGGGGGATGTCAAGAGCCTCAAAACAAGCTAAAGAACGTCAAAATCCGAGTCTGGATGAATTAGTTATGGCCGAAACAAAAATCAGCCGAAGTCAATATCTACAGCTGTCGAACGTCCGGTAAGTGTCAGATGTCCGGTGGACAGACGTCCGGAAGGTCCGGAAATCCGTTAATTTCCATTTTGTTGGGTGGCACTGGTCGTTCGGTGCTTTGGGAGGGTCCGGACGTCCGGTAAACGTCGTCGTCCGGTGGGTCGGGGTCAACTCGAGATCCGAGATTCGGGACGCGATTTTGGGCGAAAATTGGAGATTTTTGGGTCAAATTTGATGAAATTTCGTGGATGGAAGTTGGGGGAACTTGTGGAGAAGCTAGATCTACTCGAAACACAACAAATCCATGGATCAAAATCAACAAAACATCATCAAACCAACAAATCACAAAAAATTGGGGCTATTTTTATGGGGATTTTCTAAATTGGGGAAGAACACACCAAAATTAGGCTAGAAAACAAGGGGTAGGGACTAGGGACTCCAAATTCGTGATCAACGTGGCTCATGATACCACGATGATGTAGGGTGGAACCCTAGGGGCCGATCTTTCATGATTTGGAGGGGATCCCACGAAGAACACGAAGAACACGAGGGGAAACACGAGGGAAATCACGAGAGGAACACTCAAGAACAAGTCCAATCACACATCCACTAGACAATCAAACACACAAGATCCACAAGGGTACATGAACAACAAAGGGAAAGATACAAGGTGAAGTTCATCCCAAATCCAAAGGAGATGGGGGCTTGAATCCTAGAAGGATCTTCTCCATGAAGAGGTCTTGAATCCCTCGGGATCTTCTCCTAGATGGAGGTCTTGGCCTCCAAAGGAGTGGTCTCTCTCTCTCTCTCTCAAGAGGAGGAGGTAGGAGCAAAGCTCACATACAAATGAGCTATCATATTTGCTAACCCTAGAAAGGAGAAGGGGGAATTCTATTTATAGTCTAAGCCACGAAGGGTAAGTGGGGGAGGGATACAAGGACAAAGGCCCGGCTGTGCACTGGCAGGCGTCGGACGTCCAAGGGACGTTGATGTCTACTACACAACTTGTTCTTGTAGACTCATGTTGGGCCTCCAAGCGTAGATTTTGTAGGACAGTAGCAATTTTCCCTCAAGTGGATGACTTAAGGTTTATCAATCTGTGGGAGGCGTAGGATGAAGATGGTCTCTCTCAAAAAACCCTGCAACCAAATAACAAAAAGTCTCTTGTGTCAACACACCAAACACAATGGTAAATTGTATAGGTGCACTAGTTCGGCGAGGAGATGGTGATACAAGTGTAATATGGATATTAGATATTATTTTTGTAATAGGAACAATAGAAAACAGAAAGGTGGCAATTGACAAAACGGATCACAAACAGTATTGCAATGCTTGAAAATGAGGCCTAGGGTTCGTACTTTCGCTAGTGCAATCTCTCAACAATGCTAATATAATTGGATCATATAACCATCCCTCAACGTGCGATGAAAAATGACTCCAAAGTTCCTAACTAGCGGAGAACATAAGAAGAATTGTTTGTAGGGTACGAAACCACCTCAAAGCTATTCTTTCCTATCAATCTATCCTAGAGTTCATACTAAAATAACACCAAGTTGTTCTTTCCGATCGATCTAACCAAGAGTTCGTACTAAAATAACACCATATGATACACATCAACCGACTCTAATGTCACCTAGATACTCCAATGTCCCCACGAGTATCCGTGAGTTGATTATACGATATGCATCAAACAATTTCAGATCACTAATACTCAATCCAACTCAAAGAACTTCAAAGAGTGCCCCAAGATTTCTACCGGAGAAACAAAGACAAGAATGTGCATCAACCCCTATGCATAGATTACCCCAATGTCACCTTGGGAATCCGCGAGTTGAGTGCCAAAACATATATCAAGTGAATCAATATGATACCCCATTGTCACCACGGGTATTCATAGCAAGACATACATAAAGTGTTCTCAAATCCATAAAAGTATTCAATCCGATAAGAACGAAATCTCAAAGGGAAAACTCAATTCACAATAAGATAGAGAGGGGAAAACACCATATGACCCAACTATATTAACAAAGCCCGCGATACATCAAGATCGTGACATCTCAAGAACACGAGAGAGAGAGAGAGAGATAGAGAGAGAGATTAAAGACATAGCTACTGGTACAAACCCTCAGCCCCGAGGGTGGACTACTCCCTCATCATCATGGAGGCCGCCGGGATGATGAAGATGGCCACCGGTGATGATTTCCCCTTCCGGCAGGGTGCCGGAACGGGGTCTAGATTGGGTTTTTGTGGCTACAGAGGCTTGCAGCGGCGGAACTTCTGGTCTATCGACTCCCCTAGGGTTTTTGGAATATTTGGGAATTTATAGGGCGAAGAGGCGATGTGGGAGGCCACCAAGGTGGGCATAACCCACCAGGGCGCTCCTGGGCCCCCAGGCGCGCCCAGGTGGGTTGTGCCCCCCTTGGGCACCCCTCTGTTACTTCTTTGGCCCAAGTTGTGTCTTCTAGTCCATAAAAGTTCCCCAAAAAGTTTCGCTGCATTTGGACTCCGTTTGGTATTTTCTGCGATGTAAAAAACAAGCAAAAAACAGCAACTGGCACTGGGCACTATGTCAATAGGTTAGTCCCAAAAAATGATATAAAGTTTCTATAAAATGGTTGTAAAACATCCAATAATGATAATATAACAGCATGAATACTTCATAAATTATAGAGACGTTAGAGACGTATCAGCATCCCCAAGCTTAATTCCTACTCGTCCTCGAGTAGGTAAATGATAAAAGAAATAATTTATGAAGTGTGAATGCTAGCAAAGTGCATAAGTTTGATCAATGACAATTTCAATCATTTTCCTAGCATCATAACAGCAATTCTTTCTCATAAAACTTCTCATGTTAAAGTAGCAACCAATTCACATGTTAAGGTTCAAACAATGAATTATCTTGAAACTTAACAACCTATGTTCTCAGTCACCAAGCAATTGTAGTTCAATGTATCCGACAAAGTCTAAGTAAGAGCTCCACATACTCAATAATCATATAGTCTTCTATGATTGCTAGTACTCAAAGCATATTCTTAGAACAAATGGCATCCATCAAACATGGAGAAAGATATGGGCTTAATGTTTCGCCTCCCAACTCATTTATCATAGAGATAATTGTCAACAATAATAAATCATGGTCAAATATATTTGACTGGTCATATGTGCCTAGATCTTTCCCCACCACATGATGCTTGCCAACTAGAGAATAATTGAGGTCGAAATGAGAATGCATACTATTGACTCATGCATAAAAGTAAATACTGAAAAGTAAAAGATAGGCCCTTTGCAGAGGGAAGCAGAGGTTGTCATGCGCTTTTTATTTGGATGCCCGAGCTCTTAATTCAAAGGAACGTCATGTTATATTGCTCCTTATGATAGCAACCTTTATAATGCAGTCCGTCGCTTTTATTACTTTGCCGTCACAAGTTCGTACAATGCTCAATTTTCCCTTACAATAAAATATCAAACATATTTAGGAGCAATTTTTATTGCTTTATGCACCGATGATGAGTTACTTGAGGATCTTATTCAATCCATAGGTAGGTATGGTGGACACTCATGGCAAGAAAATGGGTTTAAGGCGTTTTGGATGCACAAGTAGTATCTCTACTTAGTACGATTTTTTGGCTAGCAAAAGATCCTAGGCAAACACCACATGTTGGAGGATCCATAACAATATAACTTATATGCAAATATACACAACCATAACTCATTACGTTGTCTTCCTTGTCCAACTTCAACTAATTTGCTCAAGTTTGAAAATAATTAATGGGTATTCACAATCATAGAAGATGTCCAAGATAATATATTTGTATATGAAAGTTCTCTTCCTTATAATAATCATTCATGAATTGCTTGTATGACCAATATTGTGATTGTCAAGCTTCAAAAGATTTCACTTTCTAAACCCAATGTGAAGCTACTACTAGGAATGATATGAACATATAATTTCAACTTTATCATAGTCAATTCATTCAACAATTTACTCATAGGATATAGGTGAAGCACAAGGGTAAATGACAAACTACTCCAAAAATATATAAGTGAAGATCAAGCGAGTAGTTAAGTAAAAGGCTAGCTAATTGAGGACTCTCTCTCATTTAAAAACTTTCAGATCTAATTATTTTATTAAAACAGCAAGCAAAACAAAATAAAATGACATTCTAATAATAGCACACATCATGTGAAGAAGCAAAAACTTAGGCTCAATCGATAGCAACCGATAATTGTTGATGAAGAAAGGTGGGATGACTACCGGGGCATCCCCAAGCTTAGATGCTTGAGACTTCTTGAAATATTATCTTGGGATGCCTTGGGAATCCCCAAGCTTGAGCTCTTGTTCTCCTTCATTCCTCTCATAGCACGGTTTTCCTAAATCTCAACAACTTCATCCACACAAAACTCAACAAGAACTCGTGAGATGAGTTAGCAGAAATCAATGCAAAAACCTTATCATTCTCTACTATAGCATATCACTAAAATTATTATTTAACATTGCATACTAAATGCCTCTGCATATTTAATAATCCTATCATCAAATAGAATCATTAAACAAGCAAACATATGCAAACAATGCAAACATTACAGCAATCTGCCAAAACAGGACAGTCTATAAAGAATGCAAGAGGATTCATACTTCTAACTCCAAAAATTCTGAAAAATTACTATACTGTAGAAAATTTATCATAGCTTATTGTGAAAAAAAATCAACATTTTATCACATTCTGACATTTTTCAAGAATTCACGCACTGGCGTGCAACTTTCTGTTTTCAAACAGCCACATATAGACTTGCAAAATAAGCATGGCAAAGGCTATACTTAACAGTTTTATTGAAGTAAAAGATACAAAAAATTATTCTAAATAACAGCAAGCAAATCCTAACAAAATAAAATGACGTTCCAAGTAAAACTCATATCATGTGACGAATGAAAGTATAGCCCCAAGTAAGGTTACCGATAATGTTGGATACGAAAGAGGGGATGCCTTCCGGGGCATCCCCAAGCTTAGTTGCTTGGATCTTCCTTGAATATCTTGGGGTGACTTGGGCATCCCCAAGCTTAGGGTCTTGTCACTCCTTATTCTCCTCATATCGATATCTCACCCAAAACTTGAAAACTTCAGTCACACAAAACTTAACGGAACTTCGTGAGATAGGTTAGCATGATAAAGACAAATCATTCACTTTGGTAATGTCAAATATAAGATTCATGATTGTTCTCACACAATGCTTACTGTACCTTATCGTTTCCACAATTTATATTGAGCAATATAAGCCATAGAAACTAGGAAACGAGCAAACTATGCATTGAAAACATAATCTGCCAAAAACAGAACAGTCTGTAGTAATCTGTACTCTAACCATACTTCTGTAACTCCAAAATTTATGAAAAATTAGGACACATAGGCAATTTATATATAGATCATCTGTAAAAAATTCAGAATTTTTCGACGCTCCAGTGCATTTAAACAATTATGTTACTGGAAGCAAAAGTTTATGTTTTTGCATAGAATCAAATGAACTATCATCCACACTATCCCAAAGGCTTTACTTGGTACTTTATTGAAACAAAAGCTATAAAACATGATTACTACAGTAGCTTAATCATTTGCACACAAAAAATAGTAGGTAAAAGTGTTGGGTTGTCTCCCAACAAGCGCTTTGCTTTAATGCCTTTTTAGCTAGGCATGATGATTTCGATGACGCATAAAATATAAGAATTGAAACATAACAAGAGCATCATGAAACACATGGCAAGCACATTTAAGCCTAACCCACTTCCTATGCATAGGGATTTTGTGAGCAAACAATTTATGGGAACAAGAATCAACTAGCATAGGAAGGTAAAACAAGTGCAACTTCAAAACTTTCAACACAAGAGAGGAAATTTGATATTATAGAAATATGTAAAAGCATATGTAATGTTCCTCTCTCATAATAAATTTCAGTAGCATCATGAATGAATTCAACAATATAACTATCACATAAAGCATTCTTTTCATGATGCATAAGCATAGAAATTTTGTTACTCTCCACATAAGCAAATTTATTCTCATCAATAGTAGTGGGAGCAAACTCGACAAAATAACTATCATGTGATTGAAAATTAAAATCATGATGACAAGTTTCATGGTTATCATTATTCTTTATAGCATACATGTCATCACCATAATCATTATAAATAGCAACTTGGTTCTCATCATAATTAATTGAAACCTCTTCCAAAATAGGGGATTCCTCACTAAATAAAGTCATGACCTCTCCAAATCCACTTTCATAAATAGGAGGCATGCAATCATCATAATAAATTTTCTCATCAAAACTTGGGGGACTAAAAATATCATCTTCATAAAACATAGCATGCCCAAGCTTATGGCTATGCATATCATTAGCATCATAGATATTCAAAGAATTCATACCAACAACATTGCAATCAGGCTAATCATTCAAAAAAAAATTTGTCAAACATCTTATAGAATTCTTCTTCTATCAATTGAGCACAGTTTTCCTTTCCATCATTTTCATGAAAGACATTATAAAGATGGAAAATATGATGCAACCTCAATTCCATTCTTTTGTAGTTTTCTTTTACAAACCAAACTAGTGATAAAACAAGAAACTAAAAGATTCAATTGCAAGATCTAAAGATATACCTTCAAGCACTCACCTCCCCGGCGACGGTGCCAGAAAAGAGCTTGATGTCTACTACACAACTTGTTCTTGTAGACTCGTGTTGGGCCTCCAACACAGAGTTTTGTAGGACAGTAGCAATTTTCCCTCAAGTGGATGACCTAAGGTTTATCAATCCATGGGAGGCGTAGGATGAAGATGGTCTCTCTCAATCAACCCTGCAACCAAATAACAAAAGGTCTCTTGTGTCCCCAACACACCAAATACAATGGTAAATGAGTTAAATGCAATGGAGGTCCTAAAAGTTTTTTCAGGGTGTCACTTTGGTCCAAAATGCACATTTAGGTCCTAATTCTTTAGTAAGTGGTTCACCCGAGGTCCGTTCTTCATGAGCGCTCGCTGACCTACCCGCGTGGCGCGTTGACCCATGGCACGTCGACCGAGGGCCCAACCACCAGGCAAGAAAAATACACCAGAGGTCCTAAAAGTTTCTAGGAGTGTCACTTTAGTCCTACTTCTTTTAGAATGCACGTCTATGTCCTAATTCTATAGTAAATGGTTCAGTCGAGGTCCTTTTCTGCACAATCTTTCGCTGACCTGCTTGCTGACGCGTTGACCCATGCCACCTCAACTAGAGGCCACTTTTTTACAGAAAGCCCCTTGTAAACCCCCCTCTCAACATTCCCCTTCCCTATCGAATCTCTCTCTCTCTCTCTCGTGCCCGCACCGTCACCATAGCTGGGGCAGCGAACTCCTCGGCAGGGAAGCTGGTGACGAAGAGGAGTGTTGCAGCATCGCCGGTGCCGCTGCTTCCTCCACAAGCTCCTACCGCCTAACCTCACATCAGAGAGAGTGATTTCGAAAACTTAATGAAACAATGCAAATCGAACGAAATCAATGCCCATCTGCTAGTGACCCTAAGTTGACGTGGCATGGGTCAACGCGCAACCAAGCAGGTCAGCGAACAATCGTTCATAAAAGGACCTGGGTGAACCACTTACTATAGAATTAGGACCTAAACATATATTTTGAAAGAAGTAGGACTGAAGTGACACTGCCCAGAAACTTTTAGGACCTCCAATGTATTTTTCTCGTCAGACGGTTGGGCCCTCTGTTGACGTGGCATGGGTCAATGTGCCACGCGGGCAGGTTAGCGAGCGCTTGTGAAAAAAGGACCTCAGGTGAACCATTTACTAAAGTATTAGGATATAAAGGTGCATTTTGGAAGAATTGGGACTAAAGTAACACCCCGATGAAACTTTTAGGACCTCCAGTGCATTTAACTCAACTAAATTGTATGGGTGCACTAGTTCGGCGAAGAGATGGTGATACAAGTGTGATATGGATAGTAGATATTGATTTTTGTAATAGGAACAATAAAAACAGCAAGGTAGCAATTGACAAAACGGAGCACAAATGGTATTGCAATGCTTGAAAATGAGGCCTAGGGTCCGTACTTTCGCTAGTGCAATATGTCAACAATGCTAATATAATTGGATCATATAACCATCCCTCAACGTGCGATGAAGAATCACCCCAACGTTCCTATCTAGCGAAGAACATAAGAAGAAATTGTTTGTAGGGTAAGAAACCACCTCAAAGCTATTCTTTCCATTCAATCTATTCTAGAGTTCGTACTAAAATAACACCAAGCTATTCTTTCCGATCGATCTAACCAAGAGTTCGTACTAAAATAACACCATATGATACACATCAACCAACTCTAATGTCACCTAGATACTCCAATGTCACTGCGAGTATCCGTGAGTTGATTATACGATATGCATCAAACAATTTCAGATTCATAATACTCAATCCAACTGAAAGAACTTCAAAGAGTGCACCAAGATTTCAACCGGAGAAACAAAGACAAGAACGTGCATCAACCCCTATGCATAGATTACCCCAATGTCACCTCGTGAATCCACGAGTTGAGTGCCAAAACATATATCAAGTGAATCAATATGATACCACATTGTCACCACGGGTATTCATAGTAATACATACATAAAGTGTTCTCAAATCCATAAAAGTATTCAATCCGATAAAAACGAAATCTCAAAGGGAAAACTCAATTCACAACAAGATAGAGAGGGGAAAACACCATATAATCCAACTATATCAACAAAGCCCGCGATACATCAAGATCGTGACATCTCAAGAACACGAGAGAGAGAGAGAGAGAGAGAGAGAGAGATTAAACACATAGCTACTGGTACAAACCCTCGGCCCCGAGGGTGGACTACTCCCTCCTCATCATGATGGCCGTCGGGATGATGAAGATGGCCACCGGTGATGATTTCCCCCTCCGGCAGGGTGCCGGAACGGGGTCTAGATTAGTTTTTTGTGGCTACAGAGGCTTGCGGCGGCGGAACTTCTGATCTATCGACTCCCCTAGGGTTTTTGGAATATTTGGGAATTTATAGGGCGAAGAGGCGGTGCGGGAGGCCATCGAGGTGGGCACAACCCACCAGGGCGCGCCTGGGCCCCCAAGCGCGCCCAGGTGGGTTGTGCCCCCCTCGGGGCACCCCCTCTGGTACTTCTTTGGCCCAAGTTGTGTCTTCTGATCCATAAAAGTTCTCCAAAAAAATTCGCTGCGTTTAGACTCCGTTTGGTATTGATTTTCTGCGATGTAAAAAACAAGCAAAAAATAGCAACGGCATTGGGCACTATGTCAATCGGTTAGTCCCAAAAATGATATAAAGTTGCTATAAAATGATTGTAAAACATTCAAGAATGATAATATAACAGCATGAATACTTCATAAATTATAGATACGTTGGAGACGTATCAGATGTCGGTCGTCCGATGACTGGGGCTTGTCGGACGTCCGAAGGTCGGCGGTCGTCCAGGCGCTGTAGAGTTGGCAGCATCCGTCCTTCTGGTCCGTTTGGTGTGGACGCATCGGACGTCCGAGTGCGCTCGGTCGTCCGGGCGCTGTAGAGTGTCGGACGTCCGGTGGCTTCCGGTCGTCCGGCCGCTGTAAACTCTGCAGCTCCGTCTTCTTCCGTCTTCGCTTCCATGCTTCACTCGCGGATGGTGTAGGTGTTCCTTGACGCTTGCACTCCTCGTCATCCTTGAAGCTCCGGCAATACCTATGCATGCACACGAGAGGAATGTCCAGTAGTATACCATCCTCGAAGGGATCAAGTGAGCACGTGTAAAGAAGATGATTCACCTTTATGTATATAAAGTAGATGTCGTACGTCACTTGCCAAACGGATTCTTGACGTGCTGATGTCCGTAGGATGCTCCGCGTCACATCATCTTGTGCTGATTCCAGCGCCCCCGATGTGTGGTAGCTGAAGATTGTACTGACGATCCTCGCATGCGGAGTAACAACGGCGGCAATTCATTGATTTCTAAAGTGGCGACGAGGCGTCCAATCTCCTTGTCAGATGAGGCGGCTCCTACGGCAGACATGGAGCGCCTGCGGCGGGGGCGTTCAATCTCCTTGTTAGATGAGGTGGCTCCTGCGGCAGAGACATGGAGCGCCGGCAACGGCGTGCGTGGAGAGGCATGGGCGGAGGCCAGAAGAGGAGGGTGCTGGCGAGGGGGCCAGGAGGAGGAGGGATATCACGGACCCATTGCGGTTCAATTGGCAAACCGTGGCAGAACATTTACCGTGCGCCGTTCGATGGGGGAGGCAGACCACAAAGTAATATTGACTCTCAGATTTTGTTACTTGGATCAGATCGAAGGATCCTGGTTAACCTTTGTTACTTGGATCAGATCGAAGGATCCTGGTTAACCTGTGTACACTTTGTGGGGTGGTTTTAGGAAGTTTGCTCTTTTAATAATAGTAGAGATGATTGTAGTTTCCCGCAAAAAAAAGTATGATTCCAGAATTCACAAAACTGCTAGACAAGCATCCAAAGTGAAAAAAGGGATCAAATTGTTCCAAAATAAGTATATTTCAGCCGAGCCCGTAATTTAATTTTGCATGCATTAAACCTACCTACTTAACTGCATTCCTACTAACACAATCTCATCAAGTATTTACCAGTACATTCTGGCTACGTGAAACCTCCAGTAAATTGGCATATATTCACATTTTCATTTTGTGCCAGTCAATGTTCCGTGTAAAGGAAATGTGGACACCACTACCATAAAAGAAAGAGGCGGAGGGTTATAGCTGCGACTACCCGGTCAATGCACTGCTCTGGCCGAATATATGGGGGATCCCGTCCCAGTTTCCTTTTTCCCTCGCTTCCCAGTATCCCCCAAGATAGCAGTAGCTGTCGTCCTCGTCCTTCCTGAACCACCTTGGTTGCCAGCCTTTCTCTTGTAACCTTCGAGCCTGTAAATATAAGCCATTACAAGTGGCACCAGCAGGAGTGAAGCCCAGCCAAAAAATGAGCCTGGTGATAAACACAAGTAATATGCTGCCAAATAGCATAAGCACCAAAGTTATGATTTCTTCCTCATTATGAATATGAATGTTTAAAATTCTCAACCTGTCAGAATCTTGTCATCTTTGCAAATCAAACTAGAATAAAATTTAATAAACTGGGTCTCGATTGCTAGTTGCTACAACCAATTGAAAGAACTCCTGGGAAGTTTCCTTTCCAATGTGTAAGGAAGAACGCTTAGGAAATTACAATCATATTTCACTAATTCAGATATTGAGCTTTACAAACAGTGTGCCAGCATCAGATCCACGGAACAATTAGAAGATACTTCTTCATTCATGAGACTAATGAGTGCAAATTACACACGACAGATGAGATTCCAAACCCATGGTTTCTGAATTACTCCCTCCGCCCGAAAATAAGTGACTCAAGTTTGTACTAACTTTGTACTAAAGTTAGTACAAAGTTGAGTCACTTATTTTGGGACGGAGGGAGTATAATATTAGCCACGGTACTTGGTCGGCCAATGTGACGATCTCAGCTCCTATAAATGATGCTATGATAAAAAGAAACAAGAAAACACATTGATAAAAGATTAAATCAAACATATAATACTGGAATACCTGCCGCTGAAGTTGTTCAAGTCTGAGTTTCTCCGAATTTGCCTTTTCGTATTCACCATTTTCCAGATGTCTCTGATCAGGCCTCAGGCGAGAATCAGTAGGAGGCAACATCGTCAACATGTGAGGTGGCAATTCATTTAAAGAAATTGCAAATGGAGAAAGGTTATATCGGGTTTGATTCAAAGACTTGTCTCTCTCCCACAAAAGAACTGCTTCTGACATTGGGTCGTACCACTTGGGTTTAGCGCTTGGATCCCCAAGCACATAATACATAGCTTCATCCCATTTTCCAATTAACATAGCGACTTTCTCTCCAGTCCTATTATCTTGTACAAATCCTTGCACCTGTGTGATTGATCCAAATTATTTAAGATGTTGACCCTATGTGTGCCCAAATATATTTAGACTGCAAATAAATTACTGACGACCAATAGCAAATGCATAGCTAAAGTTGAGACACTTATTTTGGGACGGAGGGGGTACATTGCAGTGACCATGTCGCCCTTTAAGGACGTCAGCCACAGTTCTCTACGGAGGCCAGTTCTTTTGGCCGATTCTCCCAGAATCTTGAGAATCAGACCCCCCCCCCCCCCCCCCCCCAGATTCTCCAAGAATCTTGAACTCGTATTTTTGTCGACAATCCTAGCTAGTTAGACTACTCCTACTGTCCTATACAACAACAGAATGCATCAGAACACGACAAGGGGGTTGTTCAGACCAAGGGACCCTTCCAAGAGAAGGAACAAAATCGTAGTGCCTATATTGATGTTTTAAAAGATGCATTATCTTAGAATTACTACCTCTGTCCCATAATGTAAGACGTTAAATCATAGTGCCTATATTGATGTTTTAAAAGATGCATTATCTTAGAATTACTACCTCCGTCCCATAATGTAAGACGTTTATGGGACGTCTTACATTATGGGACGGAGGTAGTAATTCTAATTTTAATCAATTACTACTTTTAATGTAAATTATTGTTTAGCCTAGTAGGCATTTGCTAAAAACAGAAGTTTATTACATTTCAATACAACAACAAAGCCTTTAGTCTCAAACAAGTTGGGGTAGGCTAGAGCTGAAACCCATAAGATCTCAAAACCAACTCATGGTTCTGGCATGTGGATAGCTAAACTTCCACGCACCCCTGTCAATTTGTAGGTATGTTTTGAAATGTCCCCATGGCAAATTGTAGATAATATTTTTTTTATGTATTGTACCATGGCAAATTTATTGATCATACCATGGCAAATTTCTTTTTGTATGTAGCATGTCAATTTCATGTTACATATAAGCTGAATTTTTCGTTGTGTTACGGCATTTTTCATGTTACATATAGGTGACATTTTCATGTTACAAAGAGGTGGTAATTCTATCTCTGTTTTTATATATACATCCATGCATTTTTTTCTACTGTCATGGTAATTCTATCTCTGTTTTTATATATACATCCATGCATTTTTTTCTCTCATGTCTAAATTATACATTTTTTTGGCAATTCCTGTATCATAATTTTTCGATTTTTTGTTGACGGCATTTTTTTGCAAAAAGCAGTTAATTGGGCTAGCCAGTTTTGTCCCACGCGCTTTGCTTTATTTCTGGGTCACAGGTCACGCGAACCAGCGCTTGGAGCGAACGCCCAAAGGAACTAGGGGGGGTTCGCTCGATGGAACCTCTCGTGGGGGACGATCGTTCGCTCCAGGATCCCTCCTGAGCTGACGCCCCCCCCCCCCCCCCCCCCTCCTCCTCCTTATTGTGGTCTAAATAAAAGAGTCTATGGCCAAACAGACATTTATGAGCAAGCATCTGACTAGACGGGTATCTATTTTATGCTTGATATAAATTCATTTTGTACTGAAATTACAGATTTACCTGGTGTGGGTTCCGATCAATAATTGACAGTTCTTTGAATTTAAGCTTGCAAGAGTAGCGACTACTTCCCTTGATGTGCATTGTGCCATAGTGGTCACAATAAATTTTCCCTATAATGATATTGTATATGGAAGTAGTAACTTTACTCCACTGGAATTTCTCCCCATCATCAAATTGAAGGGTTAGAACGCCTATTGGATCAAGCTGAATGGATCGACCCCAGAACTTGCCTCTCAGATTCGAATCACCCCAGAATTTCCAACCTCGACCATCACAGTGGCATGCAACAACCACGGGGTGGTGACTGACCTGAAATAATCAAATTTAAAATAAGAACATATTTTTAATCAGCCGAGCGAGCACTTCACAAGACACAAAAAGATCATACTTACATAAAGTTGCGTGGTAATAAGAAAAATAATGTCATGAACTAGGAATTGCTCTATTCGGAAATAACTCATAATCTCTTCAAATAATGACTTTTTGGAGATCCCTAAGAGAGTGTTGAAGAGACTAGACTATAATTGTTCTTGGCTTCTTGCTTCTTTTGGCAATCTGATCAGCATAAAAGAAAATATTGTTTAGCACGTTGTGAGATTATGTGTACTCCTGAGGACCAGGGCGGCCTCGGTATTCAAGATTTGGAGGTTATTGGATATTCAAGCTGTGAATAGAGGGTGGAGATTGACAATCATTGTCGTAAAATAAATATTTGTGGCAAAAACCACTCAGTTCGGTTAAAGACAAGCCAACAGACTCGCATTTTTGGAAGGGCCTTATGAGGTTGAAGGACGCTTTTTTACAAGTTGGTTCACTCGGTATGAAAAATGGGGAATCGCCTAGGTTTTGGGAGGATAAACAGATCGGCATATGCCCTTTTCAGTTATGTACCCGAGATTATTAAACATTGTCTGACATAAGGATGCCATGGTAGCCGCTGTTCTCCGGGTGGCTGTCAGACCGACCAAGGTCTGAAGAACAAGATTCAGACAACTCTCACTCAAATCACAAAACTTAGCAAATTTGGAGCTTAATTGCGGGAATATAGGCCAAGTTAAGATACACCTAAGGGCCAGCCAGGAACACTGGTGGCTAGGGTTTACCCCAATACAGGGAGAATGATCCCGATGTCTCCAGATACTTGGCTTTACTTACAAATGAGATAAGAACGAAGAAAAAGTAAAACAGAGTAGTTGCCTACTGTAGCCTTTGCTGTAAAGTAACAGCGACGCCTCGGAGTCTTGTAGCCGTCCGATGCCGGATCAACGTCGACTGCTTCATCGTTACACGCGAAGCGGTACCGAGGAAGGAGGGGCGTAGGATGGTAGATGGACAGCTTGCTTGACTTCACGCGCTCGATAGACGATTCAAACTTAACTGACCAAGAACATGGCTGTCAAATTCTTCAGAGAAGTGTTGGCTGGGTCCTGACAGTGGCGAATCCACTGGTTGATTTCCACCGACCCTCATTGGATAGCATTTAAATGACTGGAATGAGATTGTCCTCAAAGTAGCAGAGGTTCAACTAACTCAGGGGCAAGATCTGTTTAAGTGGGATCTTCATACCACATGAGCTTTTTCTGTACACTCCATGTATAGGCCTTAATGTTAAGTGGGTCAGATTTAGATCAAAACAGTTATGGCGTGTGAAACTGCTTCTAAAGGTCAGAATTCCTGTGGTTTTAATGCACGAGGGTAGTCCTTACAAAGGACAATCGAATAAGTGTAAGTGGCAGGGGGGACACGTGGTTTAGCTTTTGCTGTGAACAGGAAACTATCCAAAATCTCTTTTTATTGTACCCCTGTCCATGGCTAGTTCTTTGGTGATATTCCAATCCTTCAGATCTCTCTTTACGGACTCCTTCCAATTTGGCTATGCAGGAATGATGTTGACAAAAAGAAATTTCACTCATGTATGCAGGTGCTACTCTGGTGTACCAGTTGGTTGTGGTCATGGGCATTGTTACAAAAGAAGCAATACAAGGAATCCATGAAGCTTGGCGCCAAGTGGCTCGAACGGATTAACAGGGAGTCTATATCCCGGTTTGGATGGTGTGCCAGTGCTAGGCTTCTTAGTTTTGGAGTAGTCTTGGATGCCATATTACTATCGTCTGGTGTTGGTTGATCTTGTTGTTTTGGTATCTTCCTTTTTCTGTTGAGATTGTTGTTTCATGATTATGTAACAAATAATGTAAGAAGTCTGGTTGGATGCATCGATGAGACCAGGGGTAATAATAACTTCAATTATCTAAGAAACAACTACACAACCTTCTCAGAGAAAAAGCGAAGTCCTTTATCTGGATAATCAGCTTCATATGTTTCACCAAGTAGAGGATTGAAGGGTTTGCATTGCCGACCTTCAGTTGAAGCATAGCTTGATACTGCAAAAGCCGCAACAAGAAGTGTCCTCATCAAGCTGTCACCCTGTATTGTATTTCACCAAGAATTTATTCATTGCAAAATACAAATGATGAGTCTCCAGTGCAAAGTAACCTTAGTGCAAAAGGTTAAACTGTTAAAAAGGCATTGTAAACAAGATTGAATAGTGTCTTCCTTCAGTAACCGGAAATATTAAAATAAAATACGGTATACAAGTAAAATAGTAAAATATTATCAAGAAGTACTAAAATTAAATATTTACTAGAAAACCTCGGTCAGTTATAGATGACATATGGAAATCACATATTTTCCAAGGACAAAAGGAAAGGATTGACAGGAAAGCCCCAACTTAAGCAAATACTCCAGAATTTAGAATGAACCGCTGGAGATTATACACTATTGGTCCATCAATTCTTCATAGCAAACTCAATTTAGACTCCGAAAAGAATTGATGGATGTAATTGTTAAGAGTTATAATATAGGCCATGTACCCCTTTGTATTTATCCCGTTATATAAGGGGTTTCCTGCATATGTTCCACACCTGTACATGTATATATATCGGCCTATGGCCTCATGGGAATACAAGTTGCTTATTCCTAACATGGTATTAGAGCCCTAGGGTTTTCTTTTCGCACGCCGCAACTCGTGCTCGATCCGCTCCAATCCGCTGCCCCGGCCTGAAGCGCTGCTCCTTCTGGACGTTCAACACGCGGTGGGCGCTGCTCCGGTCTCACGCCTGCTCGTCGCTCAACACACGCCGGGCGCTGCTCGTGGACTCCCTCCCCCGACCGATCTTCTGCCTGCTGCCCCAGATCGACTCGCTGCCCACCCCGCCCCAACTGACGCCGCCGCCACCGGGCCGCTCGCACTCCGCCCCAACTGACGCCACTGCCACCGGGCCGCTCGTACTCCGCCCCAACTGACGCCGCCGCCACCGGGCCGCTCGCACTCCGCCCCAACCTGCCCCGCCGCAACCGGCGCCGTCGCCCCCGCAGTGCCCCTACTGGCGCCGTCGAGACAGCCGCCAGCGCCGGTCTCCTGCGTGCTAGTGGAGACTCAGAACCAGCCGCCAGACCCGGCGCGTCTTAGTCTTCTGCCTGCCGTCCGGTGCTCGTGGTCTTCCGCCTGTCGTCCGGTGCTCTGCTGATTTCAGGTCTCTCCTAAAAAAAAATTGTCTGCTGCATCGGGCTATGTTGATGTCCCTCGCTGTCCGGTGATCTTCGATGGTACTAACTACACCGAGTTCGCTGGCTTCATGCGCATTCACATGCGTGGCATCCGTCTCTGGGGTGTTCTTTCTGGCGAGGTCTGCTGTCCGCCACGTCCGGTTCCTCCGGTGGCCCCTACTCCGCCGACTCCACTGGTTCTTCCTACGGATGCTAATCAGGCCGCTAAGGATGCGGCTAAGATTGCTGATGAGGCTGTTGATCGTGCCTATGATGAGAGGGTTTTGGCTTATGAGGAGGCTCTTCAGACGTATCATGGTGCCTTGTCTGTTTACACCCAGTGGCTTGATGATGATGCTCGTGCTGCAGCTGTTCTCACTGCTAGTGTTTTGCCTCAGTTTGCTTCTGAGTTTCTGGGTCTTCCTACTGTCTTCCAGATGTGGACCTGTCTTCGTCAGCGCTATGAGCCCTCTGGTGATGCCTTATACCTTTCTGTGGTTCGTCAGGAGCATGCTCTTCAGCAGGGTGACTCTACTGTTGATGACTTTTATGCACAGAGTTCTGCTATCTGGCGCCAGCTTGATTCTCTCCGCAGTGTTGGTTGTCGTACTTGCCCCTGCTGCCAGGCTGTCCAGGCCGATTTGGAGTTTCATCGCGTCTACGAGTTCCTGTCTCGGCTCCGTAAGGAGTTTGAGCCCCGGCGTGCTCAGTTGTTTGCTCGTGGCCGTATTTCTCTCATGGAGGCGCTTTCAGAGATTCGTGCTGAGGAGACTCGCCTACGTGGTGCTGGTTTGCTGGAGGTTCCCTCTGTGCTTGCTACTCGGGCTTCTTCCACTCCACCTGCGGCACCGCCCCATTCTCGCTCGAGTGCTCCGCCGCTCTTGCCCACTCCTTCTGGAGGCTCATGTCGCCCTCGTCCACACTGTGACTACTGCAACAATGATGGTCATATTGAGTCCCAGTGCTACACAAAGCGGAAACACCTACGCAAGGCGCGCTCATCCTCCTCAGGGACTTCGTCATCTCCCTCGCCAGGTTCAGCCATTGCTTTGACTGAGCAGGATATTCTGAGACTTAAGCGTCTGCTCGCGGCTTCAGGTTCTTCCTCGACGGGTACTGCTGGTTCTGTGACTGATGCTTCCCGCACTGAGCACCTGCCCTCTACACAGTCAGGTACATCCCCATGGGTTCTGGACTCTGGAGCTTCTTTTCATATGTCTTCTCATTCTTCCGCTTTGTCCTCTCTTCGATCGCTGGCTTCTCCTGTTCATGTCTTAACTGCTGATGGTACTCCTTTCTGTTGCTAGTAGAGGCCATCTTTCCACTCCTTATTCTGTTCCTGATGTTGCTCATGTTCCTCGCCTTACCATGAATCTGTTTTCTGCTGGTCAACTTACTGATTCTGGTTGTCGTGTCATCCTTGATGTTGACTCTTGTTCTGTCCAGGATCGTCGCACGCACACTCTGGTTGGGGCTGGCCCTCGCCGCCGTGATTCTCAGGGTCTTTGGGAGTTGGACTGGCTTCATGTTCCTTCCGCTGCCACCACCATCACCAGTTCCTCCGCTTCTGTCGCCACCGTTACTGGTTCCTTCAAGCAGTGGCATCATCAACTTGGTCATCTGTGTGGTTCTCGGTTGTCGTCTTTAGTTCGTCGAGGTCTTCTGGGGTCTGTCTCAGGAGATGTCTCTTTAGAGTGTCAGGGTTGTCGTCTTGGCAAGCAGATTCAGTTACCATATTCACATAGTGAGTCAATGTCTAAGCATCCTTTCGATTTAGTTCATTCTGATGTATGGGGTCCGGCTCCTTTCGCTTCCAAAGGTGGTCATAAATACTATATTATTTTCATAGATGATTTCTCTCGTTACATATGGCTTTATTTCATGACTTCTCGTAGTGAGGTGTTGTCTATTTATAAGCGTTTTGCTGCCATGGTTCATACTCAGTTCTCTTCACCCATTCGTGTTTTTCATGCTGACTCCGCTGGCGAGTATATCTCTAAGATGTTGCGTGGTGTTCTTGTTGGGCAAGGAACTCTCTCTCAATTCTCTTGTCCTGGTGCTCATGCTCAGAATGGTGTGGCTGAGCGAAAGCATCGACATCTTCTTGAGACGGCTCGTGCATTGATGATTGCTGCCTCTCTCCCGCCTCATTTTTGGGCTGAGGCCGTCTCCACCCCCACCTATCTTATCAATATACAGCCTTCCGCTGCTCTACAGGGTGGTGTTCCTTTCGAGCGTCTTTTTGATCGTTCTCCCGATTATTCGATGCTTCGCTTGTTTGGTTGTGTCTGCTATCGCACCAAACTGACCGCTCAGTCTGTTGAGTGTGTCTTCTTAGGCTACAGTGATGAGCATAAGGGCTATCGTTGTTGGGATCCTATCGGTCGTCGGATGCGTATCTCTCGAGACGTGACTTTTGATGAGTCTCGTCCTTTCTACCCACGCCCATCTTCCTGGTCTTTTTCAGTGGAGAATATCTCTTTCCTCACTTTTCCTGACTCACCTATCACCCCCGTCACGCCTGTGCCTATTCGTTCCCCTCCCTCTGCTTCTCCACCCCTCGTCGAGACGTCGCCACCATCTTCCCCGGTCTCCTCCCCTAGCATGTCACTGGATTCTACACCTTCATCTCCGGTGACTTCTTCGTCGCCAACCCCCGATTCTACCTTGGCGATTCCTCCTTCTCTTATTCCGTCTTCGCCTCAGCATTACACTCGTCGTTCACGACCTGTGGATGCTTCCTTGGATGAGTCGTCCTCTTCCTCTCAGCCTACTTATGGCTTGCGTTCTCGTCCTCGTCCGCCTATTGATCGCTTTGGATTTCCCACCGCTGGTGCTGCTGTTCTTGAGCCGACTTCTTACCGTCAGGCTGTTGTTCATCCTGAATGGCAGTTTGCGATGGCAGAGGAGATTGCTGCTCTTGAACGCACTGGTACCTGGGATCTTGTTTCTCTTCCTCCCGGCGTCCGTCCCATCACTTGTAAGTGGGTCTACAAGGTTAAGACTCGCTCCGATGGTTCTCTTGAGCGTCACAAAGCTCGTCTCGTGGCTCGTGGTTTTCAGCAGGAGCATGGTCGTGATTATGACGAGACTTTTGCTCCTGTGGCCCATATGACCACTATTCGTACACTTCTTGCCGTGGCCTCTGCACGCCACTGGTCTATATCTCAGCTTGATGTTAAGAATGCCTTTCTTAATGGTGAGCTGCGTGAGGAGGTGTACATGCAGCCACCACCTGGGTATTTTGTTCCTGATGGCATGGTATGTCGTCTTCGTCGCTCTTTCTATGGCCTTAAGCAAGCCCCTCGCGCCTGGTTTGAGCGTTTTGCCTCTGTGGTCACTACTGCTGGTTTTTCAGCAAGTGCTCATGATCCAGCATTGTTTATTCACCTTTCTCCTCGTGGTCGGACTCTTCTTCTTCTCTATGTTGATGACATGATCATCACTGGGGATGACCCCGAGTATATTGCCTTTGTAAAGGCCCGTCTTAGTGAGCAGTTTCTTATGTCTGATCTTGGACCTCTTCACTACTTTCTTGGGATTGAAGTCTCTTCTAACCCTGATGGCTTTTTTATATCCCAGGGAAAGTATATCCAGGATCTTCTTGCTCGTGCTGCTCTTACTGACGAGCGCATTGTTGAGACTCCCATGGAGCTCAATGTTCACCTCCGTGCTACTGATGGTGATCCTCTCCCTGACCCGACGCGTTATCGTCATCTCGTTGGTAGTCTTGTCTATCTAGCTGTCACTCGTCCGGACATCTCTTATCCGGTTCATATTCTGAGTCAGTTTGTCTCTGCTCCCACATCGGTTCACTATAGTCATCTCCTTCGTGTTCTCCGATATCTTCGGGGCACGATCTCTCACCGTCTATTCTTTCCTAGCTCCAGTTCTTTACAGCTTCAGGCCTATTCGGATGCTACGTGGGCTAGTGATCCTTCTGATCGCCGTTCCCTTTCTGCTTACTGTGTTTTTCTTGGCGGTTCTCTCATTGCCTGGAAGACGAAGAAACAGATTGCAGTTTCCCGTTCGAGTGCTGAGGCTGAGTTGCGAGCCATGGCTCTTTTGACGGCAGAGGTGACTTGGTTACTTCAGGATTTTGGTGTTTCTGTCACTACACCGACTCTGCTCTTATCTGACAGTACAGGTGCTATTAGCATTGCGCGCGATCCTGTGAAGCATGAGCTCACCAAGCATATTGGTGTTGATGCTTTCTATGTGCGTGCTGGTGTGCAGGATCAGGTTATTGCTCTTCAGTATGTGCCTTCCGAGTTACAGTTGGCGGATTTCCTGACGAAGGCCCAGACTAGAGCACAACATGGCTTTTATCTCTCCAAACTCAGTGTTGTTCATCCACCATAAGTTTGAGGGGGGTGTTAGAGTTATAATATAAGTCATGTACCCCTTTGTATTTATCCCGTTGTATAAGGGGTTTCCTACATATGTTCCACACCTGTACATGTATATATATCGGCCTATGGCCTCATGGGAATACAAGTTGCTTATTCCTAACAATAACACTTCTCCCCGCCTGCACAAACAGCTCGTCCTCGAGCTGTAAGGTGGGGAAGCGCTTGCTGAACTCCTCGAGGTGATCAACCAGCGTCAAACACCTTCGCGACAGCTGGGGCGGCAAGGTCGGCGGCGACGGCGTCCTCCGGAATGTAGTCTGCAACCTCCAGGTAGAAGAGTCGCGGGCAGGCGTGGCCGGGCGTGTAGGGCTCGTCGCAGTTGAAGCACAATCCTTGGCGGCGACGCTCGAGTAGCTTGGCCGAGGTGAGCCGGCGGAATGGGCGCGCCACGGTCGCGGCGAGGGGTGCCGCGGAAGCCTGAACTGGCCGACCCGGAGCGGGATATGGCTAGGGTAGCGACCCGGTGGCCCGGGACGGTGACTCCTGCTGGACGGCCATCGCGCGGCGCTCGAACGCGCGGGCGTAGTACATGGCCGTCTGGATATCTTGGGGTCCCTGAAGCTCCACGTCCACGCGGATGTGATCCGGAAGTCCACCGACAAAGAGGTCGGCCTGCTGCTGCGCCGTCACGCCCGACGCGTGGCATGCCAGGGCCTGGAAACGGTCGGCGAAGTCCTGAACCGTGGAGGTGAAGGGAAGGCGGCCTAGCTCCGCCAGGCGGCTCCCGCGGATCGGGGGCCCAAAACGAAGGAGGCAGAGCTCGCGGAAGCGCTCCCAAGGGGGCATGCTGCCCTCGTCCTGCTCGAGGGCGTAGTACCAGGTCTGGGCTGCACCGCAGAGGTGGTAGGATGCCAGCCAAGTGCGCTCCGACGCGAGCGTGCGCTGTCCACGGAAAAACTGCTCACACTGGTTGAGCCACTTAAGCGGGTCCTCCGTGCCGTCATAAGTGGCGAAGTCGATCTTGGCGAACCGTGGCGGCGTCTGGGTCGGCGCGCCATGGCCGACCGGCTCGGCGGTGCGAAGCAGTGATGATGACGGCGCCCGGTCAACGGTGGGGAGACCGTCATAGGCCCCCGCGGAGCCGGACGAGGCCCCAGACTGCAGCGTGGGTACCGGTGGGTCCCCGGCCTCCGTGTAAACTAGCGGTGGCGACGTCCCGGTTAGCCAGGCCGGGATCTGGGACGGTGACGACGGAAACCAGACCTGCTGGATCGGGAGGCCGCCCGGTGTGGACTGGCCTAGTCCGGAGCTGGGCGGCGACGGTGGGAGCTGGACCGGCGCGGGCGGTGCGGTTGCGCGGCTGGGGCCGGCGCGGGCCACTGCGGCCACTGCGGCGCTGGGGCGGGCGTGGATGGCGCCGCTAGAACCGGCGCGGGCCACGACGGCCAGGACGGCACTGGGGCGGGCGGCGGCTGGACCGACGGATCGCCGCGGGTACCGAGTACCAGGGCAGGTGCAGCAGCGGCGGAGGTGGCCCGCTGGGGTGCCCCGCCTGGAACGGCGGCGGCGGTGGCCCGCCCATTGCAGACGCGCCCTGGGACGGCCACGGCAGCGCGGGGTGGCCGTAGGCGGTGGTAGTCGCAGCCAGCGAAGGTGCGGGCGGCCCGGCCAGGTACAGATGGATGCCCTGGACGGCCGTCACGAGATCCCGCAAGATGCTGGTGACTTCTTCCGGCGTGAAAACGGCGGTTGTCGGCGCAGCGGAGGTGACCGAGGCCGGCGGCGTGGGGGAACCGGCGGTGGTGACGGTGACCGGGGCCGGCGGCAGTGGGGAACCAGCGGTGGTCAGCGGTGCGGTGGTGATGATTGGCAGCGGCGGCATTGGCGTTGACGAAGACATGATCGAGCCCGAGTCTCTGGATACCAAATTGGTAGAAACTAGGGTTCTACCCGGTCTAGGGCGTAGCCTGTAGGGGAAGGAGGGAGGAGGTCGGAGGAGATTGCGCGGCGGCCGGCGGCGTGGCGCCATCCTTGCGACGGGAGCAGCGGCGGCGAAGGCAGGAGGCGGCTAGGGTTTAGGTCTCCCGGCTCCCTAAGGGAAGCCGAGCAAATTATGATTGCTTCTTGCTTGATTAGATTGATACATCTCTCCTTATATAGAGAGGTTTACTTGACTCCTAAGCAAACGATCCTAATACGATAAGATAATTGGGCTAAGCCCCTAATTAAGATACTTGGGCCATAACCCACTGGGCTAAGCCCCTATGCCGGTCATAACATAAACTCCATTGCTTGCGGCATTCAAGTCCCAAAGAGACTTTTATGTACAATTCCCCAAGTGTCTTGCAATACAACGAGAAATGATGCGCTAACCATAAAACTACAGTCAAATTATCTATCAATATTTAACAAAGGAATATAAACCTGAAAGCTTCGAAAATGGAATGTACGAGCAAATACTTAATGAGCATATAGGGGGATATCTTATACTGAGATGAAAACAGAACTGTTTTGCATCAATGAGCTATACAGAGAGTTGGAGTGGATTATCAACTATACCTGCTTTCCCCACTGTAATGCATTGTCAACCAAGTAAGAGTACTCCAGATCCTCAAAACATTTTTGCAAAGAAGACAAAGGCTCATTGAAATAAACAGGGAGACAAACACCGGAGAGATCTTTCCCTATATTTTCTTTAATTATTGACCATAATCCTATTGGTTTCTCTTTCTCCTTTGGCTCAGGTAACTTATCTCGACGCTCAACAATGGGATATTTGGTAAACTTGGCAGTATACGATCTGGAGTCTCCAATAGATTCTAATGCATTGCAGCCATTTGTCACAAGTTCCCTCCTTCGAGAAGCACTTCGTAGAGATTCTACAGACAAAAAATCTCTTGTATCAAAGTATGTCACTTCGTCTTCAGATTCAGCATCTGCAACTTGACTTGCAGTGTCCGGATCAGATTCGCTTGCACTCCCGCCTGATAGAACTGAATAAAAATCTGCACATTCAACAATGCAGTACAGAATTAACTGGAAGCGTAGGGGACAGCACTACATAAATTTAGCACTCGAATAAGATTAGAATGTGCCGCTTGCCAACAGAGAATATCATGTTTCAATACTAACGTGAAGACTAGTAATATGAACAAGCTGCTAAAAGTGTAAGAAGATTATATCTCTAAAGCAGTATGAATGCATAAGGTGTACTAGCTATAATATGCAGTGCAGGTGGGTGGTAGGATGACTCAACTTGTTAGGACTGAAAGGATAGAATGCCAGGTTAGAAAGACAAAGAAAAAGTGGGATCACAAGCAAGATATGGTAGGATGAAGATGAAACTACTGACCACTGTATCTGCCATTAACATAGCCATGTGCTTCCCTCTCTTTAGTTTCATGCACAACCGTTCTCTCCAGCTCAACTTTCTCTGTCTACCAAAAGAACTGAACCATCTTAGTCCTTCAGATTATGTTTAAAAAAGTTGTCATTTCAGACTGAAAAAAAAAACGCAAGTTACAGAACAGAAGAATTTTATGGCAGCTAGCAACAATGTACAGCTTATATAATTGAAGTGTGCTCTATGGATCTACCACTAATCCATACTTACATAACACGGGCAGTTATTTTAGTTTCGGCCATAAATGATGTCATATGCTGTCAATTGTCAACCTTTGTCCAAATATATGAATAAAAATCAATTAACCACGCCTGGTTCTCAAATGAATGAAAAAAAATTAAATGAATCTCACACTTATCACAGGATTTTATAACCATCGACAGTTTATACCCCAATGTTCACCAAAATGTCTCAGGCTTACACACAAACATTACATGCACAAAATGTCCATGCATACAGAGTATTATCCTGTCTCAAGAAAAGTAGAAATGCTCGTCTGCAAGGTTACAATTATGCAACAATCAGAATGAAACTAGTGGTGGTGATGGTATACAAGAAGCAATTAAGACAAAAAGGAAATGAAAATCCCAGCTAGTATTCAGTTCATCACTAATATGTGATGTGAAGAACCAAATGCTACTGTGTGCTAAAATAATAAAATACCTTTAATATTACCAGGATTCTGGAAAGTGCATTATGTAAGTATGGTAAACGCAATAAAAAGTACAGAACATTGTCAAGTAAACAAAACTAGAAATAGAAAGTTACCTCAAGCTGACGGAGCCGGTCTACTAAAACAGAGTGCTGCTGCTGCTGAGACTTTATCTGATTGTGCAGTTCCAGCAGCTCAGTCATCATAATAGACTCGCATTCATTGACCACTGTTTCATTCAGTCCCTCATGTAGCAGACGCATCCTCAGCTTCTCAGTGGACAGCATAATATCAGCGACAGGAGCAAAATCATTGGTCATTAGCGACCTCGGAAACCGATCCTTCGCCACCAACAAAGCCTCTAGCCATGCATTCCTGTCCTCCTCAGTTTCACACCTCAAGTGTAATGTCTTAGTTCCACTGAATATATACAACCTCTTATCATCCGACCTGCTTGCACGGATAGACGAAACCTGAACACCAGAGCAGGAAATTTTTTACTGTTAAGCAATGCTGGTCTTGTTCTTCCCTCTAGCATTCTGTCAAAACATTCGGATAACCCCATAATAATGGTAAATTTCAGCACTAAACTAAATTCTTTGCAAACAAAATCATTGATAGCCGTAAACACATCTAGCCCAGTAATAAGAATACAATATTCCTTCGGCCAATCATTACCCGAGCAATGGTACTTCAACAATCTAACTGGTACTTCAACAATCTAACTTCCTAATGGCGCAACCCCAGGTGTGAACAAACCCAATCTAGCGCTGCCAAACACAAGTGTAACGTACCTTGAGGTGTATATCCCCGAAGGGCTTCCACTGCTTCCCAGCAGCTGCAGCGTCCTCCCGCGCCCGCCGTAGCGCGTCACCCTCCCCGATCACCCTTGCCGCCGCTGTCGAAGCCGACGATTCACCGCTTTCCCCTCCGCCGTCGCGGAGCTTGTAGTAGGAGAGGACCCCGTCCTCGAGCACGAACCACCTCGACCGCCACCCCTTCCCGTAGTTCACCCACTTGTGCAGCACCCCCGAAACGACAGGGGGCGTGGTCTGAGGCGGAGCCGCCTCTGGCGTTGCAGATAGTGTCGCGGCTGCGACACTGCGAGGTTGGTGGTGGTGGTGGTGGTCCGCGGCGTAGTCGACCGATACGGGCGCGATGCAGCAAAGCGGATTCATGGGGTAGACAGACCCAGCCGCCGCGGTGTGGTGGATCGGTCGCTCAGGAGGATCTTCTGCCGGCGGCTAGGGTTTGCGAGGCCATGGAAACCGTAGTTGCATTCCCGCGAGAGTGGGAGTGGTACTAGCCAGTAGCCAGCGGTGGTGGTGGACTGTAGTAACGATGTGAAGTGCTGTTTTGATGGCGAAGGTGACCGCGGTAATGTGACATGTTTTCCAAACTAGAAACAAAATCACATTGTTTATTTATATATAATACGTAGGAAAAAAGTTACAGAAATGCTAAAAATCGACATCAGATTTTTAGGCATGGCAACTCAAACGTTTATCATGGCAACTTATATCGACGCGAGGATGGTAAATTTGGTTGACGATCACGGCAATTTCCTAGAAAAAATATAAATTGAAACGGATTTGTCATCCTCGCCAACTAAATTTGCCACCCTCAGCAAACATAATTTGCTATGAAAAAGGTTGATTTGCCATACCTAAAAATCTATCGTTCGCCGGATGTCTGGATCCAAAAACTATTTGCCAAACATTCCAAATCTTGTGATAAATCGAACCCGCGATGCGTCTGGTTGTGGCTTGGTTAAGCCTTCAGCTCTAGTAGTTGGTTGTTGGATCAAAGACAATCCAACCATTTGGGTGTTAAAACTAAGGCAGATGATCTTCCTATTAGGTTAGGTCTTAATTTTATGTATCAAACTGAAAGGTGATGGTGAAACCGGGGCCTAGTTTTTTATATATGCAAGAGTTTGGTGTGGTTATGAATTACAAAATGGCAAAGTTCATAGATGTTTTATTCATGGCTGTTGGTGTCGTTGAATGAAGATTGATAGGTTTCTATGGTGTTCCAACATGGGATTATCGATCTCTATCTTGGAAATACTTGCATGAGCTCCATGAGAAAGGAACACACCCCTGGGTGGTATACGGAGATTTTAAGAGATTATGTTTTCTTCGGAAAAGGAGGGAGGCAACGCTCAGCCGAACGAGATGATACAAGCTTTCCGAGAATGTCTAGCTGATTGTGGTCTAGAAGAGCTTGGCTATAAGGAAGACTATTTCACGTGGAGACGGGAAGAAATCCGAGAAAGATTGGAAAGGGTTATGGCTAACTCGGCATGGATGGAAAACTTCCCACGATATATTGTTACTAATGTCGAGCATGTGCATTCAGATCACAGACCGATGATTTTGGACACGGAGTATGATGAAGGAGTGCGCTTTACCAGTACTGTTGGTGTTCGCCACTTCGAGGCACGTTGGTTAGAGGAGGAAATTATTAATGAAGTGGTTAAATCTGCCTGGGATTGAGCAAAAGCGACGGGGATTAGTCCTTTACTCGCCGATCGGACCAAGGCAGTTCATGGAGATCTTCAAGAATGGGACCATGATATACCCAAAAGCCCGATGTATTAAAAAGTTGAGGAGAGAACTTGAGAGGATTTGGGCTGGACCAAACTCGAGAGAAGCTCGAGAAAGACAGAGAGGTTCAGTTGTTATTGGAGAACTTACTGGACCAGGAAGAAATATATTGGATCCAAAGAGGTAGCGCTAACTCGTTACTACACGAAGACCATAATACCTCTTATTTTCACAATGCAGCAACAACCAGAAAGAAGAGAAACCAGATAAATAAATTGTTGGATGATACATGTGTTTGGCATGAAGTTGCGGATCAGCTTAAATCTCATGTGACTGGTTATATTTTCTAATATTTTCACATATGAGGGTTTTAGATCCAGTGGTTCTATCTCACATTCAAAAATGTGTAACTCGTGAGATGAATGAAGCTCTATGAAAACCCTATTAGGCCGATGAGGTCCAGAAGGCACTTTTGATATTAGGGACCTCAAGGCACCAAATACTGATGGGTTACACTATATCTTCTATAAACGGTTCTGGCCAATGTTAGGTGATGATTTGACTGCAAAAGTTCTTGTTGCTCTTAACTCCAGAAGCATTCCTGAAGGGTGGAATGACATCACTATTGTTATGATCCCTAAGGTTAAAGCTCCTGAGAAGGTTGCATAGTTCAGGCCAATTAGCTTATGTAATGTGGTCTACAAGGTAATCTCAAATGCTTGATGCCTATCTTAAGCTTATTCTACCGGATGTTAATTAGTCCTACATAGAGTGCCTTTTGCCGTGGGGCCTATTACAGATAATGTGTTAGTTGCATATGAAAGCTTCCATACTGTGAAAATTAAACGTGTGGGTAAAGAGGGCTTCTATGTAGTTAAGTTGGATATGCATAAAGCCTATGATGGAGTGGAATGGGTATTTCTGGTAAATATTTTGTTAAAGTTGGGCTTTCATGCCAATTGGTTGGACATGGTCATGCAATGCGTGACTTCTATGCAATATCGCATCCCCCTAAATTCTGAAGTAACGGGGAGCTTTAAACCAACCAGAGGGCTTTAATAGGTTGATCCACTATCACCGTACTTGTTTCTTTTTATGCACTGAAGGTCTCATGGCTCTATTGAATCATGCTGAAGAAACAAGTTTGTTGGAAGGAGTCAGAGTTGCAGAGAGGCACCCACTGTTACAAACTTGCTATTCGTAGATGACTCTCTGATTCTCATGAAGGAAAATTCAAATAATGTTAATGCTTTGATAAATATATGGGCACAAAACTGTGAAGCCTCGGGTTACATGATGAGTGTTGACAAATCTAGTATTTTTCTCAGCCCATGCACGAATGTTGAGGTGAGGGTGCAAGTTTGCAACATCCTACATTGTGACGCCCCCGGTTTGACCGTACACTAATCATGCACGCAAATGTGTACGATCAAGATCAGGGACTCACGTGAAGATATCACAACACAACTCTAAAACATAAATAAGTCATACAAGCATCATAATACAAGCCAGGGGCCTCGAGGGCTCGAATACAAGTGCTCGATCACAGACGAGTCAGCGGAAGCAACAATATTTGAGTACAGACATAAGTTAAACAAGTTTGCCTTAAGAAGGCTAGCACAAACTGGGATACAGATCGAACGAGGCGCAGGCCTCCTGCCTGGGATCCTCCTAACTACTCCTGGTCGTCGTCAGCGGGCTGCACGTAGTAGGCACCTCCAGTGTCGTAGGTGTCGTCGTCGACGGTGGCGTCTGGCTCCTGGACTCCAGCATCTGGTTGCGACAACCAGATAGAAAGGAAAGGGGGAAAAGAGGGAGAGAAGCAACCGTGAGTACTCATCCAAAGTACTCGCAAGCAAGGAGCTACACTACATATGCATGGGTATATGTGTAAAGGGGCATATCAGTGGACTGAACTGCAGAATGCCAGAATAAAAGGGGGATAGCTAGTCCTGTCGAAGACTACGCTTCTGGCCATCTCCATCTTGCAGCATGTAGAAGAGAGTAGATTGAAGTCCTCCAAGTAGCATCGCATAGCAATAGTCCTACCCGGCGATCCCCTCCTCGTCGCCCTGTTAGAGAGCGATCACCGGGTTGTATCTGGCACTTGGAAGGGTGTATTTTATTCAGTATCCGGTTCTAGTTGTCATAAGGTCAAGGTACAACTCCGGGTCGTCCTTTTACCGAGGGACACGGCTATTCGAATAGATAAACTTCCCTGCAGGGGTGCACCACATAACCCAACACGCTCGATCCCATTTGGCCAGGCACACTTTTCTGGGTCATGCCCGGCCTCGGAACATCAACACGTCGCAGCCCCACCTAAGCACAACAGAGAGGTCAGCACGCCGGTCTAACCCTATGCGCGCAGGGGTCTGGGCCCATCGCCCTATGCACACCTGCACGTTGCGTACGCGGCCGGAAGCAGACCTAGCCTAGTGGCGTTCCAGTCCAATCCGGCGTGCGCCACTCAGTCGCTGACGTCACGAAGGCTTCGGCTGATACCACGACGCCGGGATACCCATAACTACTCCCGCGTAGATGGTTAGTGCGTATAGACCAAATGGCCAGACTCAGATCAAATACCAAGAACTCGTTAAGCGTGTTAAGTCGAAGTAACCGCGGACGCCGTCCAGGGCCAGGCCCACCTCTCACCTAGGCGGTCTCAACCTGCCCTGTCGCTCCGCCACAAAGATCCACTTGCGGGTACTCCTACGAGCCGACACGACTTTATTTACCACATGTGTCATGTATAGAGTATATAAGTATATACCCGTGATCACCGCCCAGGTGATCACGGCCCGATAGTATAGCACAGCAGACGGACAAGAATGTAGGGCCACTGATGGAAAACTAGCATCCTATACTAAGCATGTAGGATTGCAGGTAAAGGTAACAACAGTAGAAACAAGGACAGGCTATGCATCAGGATAGGATAACGGAAAGCAGTAACATGCTACACTACTCTAATGCAAGCAGTATAGAGAAGAATAGGCGATATCTGGTGATCAAGGGGGGGGCTTGCCTGGTTGCTCTGGCAAGTAGGAGGGGTCGTCAACTCCGTAGTCGAACTGGGCAGCAGCAGCGTCGGTCTCGTAGTCTACCGGAGAGAAGAGGGGGGAAGAAACAGTAAATACAATGCAAACATAAGCATGACGATGCGTGACATGACAATGAGCGGTACTAGGTGTGCCCTAACGCGGCAGTAGGTGGTACCGGCGAAGGGGGGGGGACATCCGGGAAAGTATTCCCGATGTTTCGCAATTTCGGACAGACGGACCGGAGGGGGAAAGTTGCGAGTTCGATAGGTTAGGGATGTGTGGTGGACGAACGGGCTGCGTATCCGGATTCGTCTCGTCGTTTTGAGCAACTTTCATGTACAAAGTATTTCCATCCGAGTTACGGATTAGAAGATATGATTTTCTAAAGATTTAATCATTTTCTGGAATTATTTAATTTAACAGAAAAGGAATATGACGTCAGCATGACGTAATGATGACCTCAGCAGTCAACAGAGAGGCTGACCAGGTCAAACTGACCAGTGGGTCCTACCTGTCATAGACAATGGACTAACAGAAGATTAAACTAACTAAATTTAGATTAGTTAACTACTGGACCCCACCTGTCATTGTCTAATCAACTAAACTAATTAGTTTTAATTACAGGATTAAGCGATGGGGCCCGCACGTCAGTGGTTGGGGCCTGCCCAGTCAACTGGGACACACGGGGCCCACTGGCAGTGGCTCTGGGGTGGCCCCAGGCCAGCCACGTCGGCGGCCGGCGCCGGAGCGACTCCGGCGACCAAAACAGAGGCGGCCCCTCGCCGGAGTTGGCCGAAATCGCGCTACGGGGCTCGGGGAGGAGCGGGGCTAGGCTCATTCGAAGGCCCGCGCCGTGGCGCATTGAATGGAGGTGGTGGCTTGGTCGGAGGAGGGCCGCAGCGTCGCCGGCGACGAGCGGGGCGGACGCCGGGGCTCGGGTGAGTTTGATGGCGAGGCTGCGGGGCATGGTTCATCGCGGGGCTGGGCGCGTTCGAACGCAGAGACGAAGCCGCGTCGAACGGTAGCGACACCGTGGCCGGAGAGGCTGTGTAGCGACGGCGACGAGTGGCGCGGCGGACTCCGGCGTTCGGCCGCGAGAGGGAACGGCGGTGCCACGCGTTAATGGGCAAACGGGAGGGCTAGTCGGGCCCTACTCGACGCGGCGAGTTCAATGGCAACACGCCCGTGTCCATTGGGTCACCGAAGACTCGTCGGCGACGAGCTCCGCGGCGCTGCGTTCGGGCGCTTCGGCGGCAACTAGCTAGGGCGCACGAGAGAGAGAGGAGGAAGCAGGGGCTCATCGAGCGGCGCACACGGTGGCCCTTGGGGGTTTAGTAGCTGCAGGGGCGCGACCGGAGTTGGTGAAGAGCGGCGGCGGAGCTTGTCGGAGCAGAGGAGGAAGACGCCGACGTCGGGGTGGCGTTACGGTGGCTCCGGTCTCCAACGGGCTGCACCAGTCGAAGCAGCGGGCGACGGAGGCCCTTGGAGACACCGTGGGGCGGCGAGGTGGGCACGGTGGTCGTGGCTAGGCCGGAGGCATGGCGGCGGTGGCGTTCGGATGCGAAGGGGAAAGAGAGGGCGAGGTGGATCCGAGGGAGGAGGGAGAGGCGCAGGAACCGAGGACGAGAGTGGGGGCGAGTGGGAGGCGTGATCGAGGAGGCGGGGCGTGGCGGCCTTATCCTCCCCCGTCGCCGGCGAGGGGGTGCGGCGGGGACGTGCCCCTGTTCCGACCCCGGTCGGGGGAACAGGGAAGGGGAGGGAGCGACCGAGCGAGGTGGGCCAGGCCGGCTGGATGGGCCGGCCGGTGGTGAGTTGGGCCGTCTGGTCCAATAGAGGGGGGGTTTCTTTTGTTTTAATTTTCACTTTTTCCTTTTATTTATTTTCTTTTCTGTTTTAATTCAATTTAAATTATTTAGGCATTTTATAAAAATATGTTTTCTTTACTATAATTACCCTTGTAATATTCGGCACCCACCGAACATTTTGTTTCAATTTTGAAAAACTTTTATTGTTAATATTAATTTGAATTTGAATTTGAATTTTGAAACGGTTTGACCTAACGGTAGATTAGCAACAGTAACTGTGGTGACGTGGCACCATTAGCGTGGGATTACTGTAGCTTGATTATCCGGGCGTTACAAAACTCCTCCACTACAAGAAATCTCGTCCCGAGATTTAGGAGGTAGAAGGAAACAGTGCGGGGTATTCATCACGCAGGCGATCCTCGCGTTCCCAAGTGGCTTCATCCTCAGAATGGTGCGACTACTGGACTTTGAGGAACTTGATCGCCTTCTGACGTGTGCGGCGTTCAGCTTGGTCGAGAATGTGGACCGGATGCTCCTTATAGGAGAGGTCCTGCTGCAATTCGAGCACTTCATGATCCACTGCTTGGATTGGGTCCTTGAAGCAACGGCGGAGCTGTGACACATGGAACACATCGTGAACCTGAGAAAGGTTCGGCGGAAGCTCCAGTTGGTATGCCACTTTTCCACGCCTTTCCAGAATAGTGAATGGGCCAATATAGCGAGGAGCTAGTTTGCCCTTGATTCCAAAGCGGTGAGCACCCTTCATAGGTGTGACTCGAAGATAAGCCTTTTCGCCAGGTTGATAGACCATGTCTTTATGATGACGGTCATACTGACTCTTCTGACGTGACTGAGCAGTCTTGAGATTCTCACGAATAATGCGGACTTGTTCTTCGGCATCTTGGATAATATCCGGACCAAAGAGTGGACGTTCCCCGGTTTCTGACCAGTTCAGAGGGGTTCGACACTTTCGTCCATATAACACTTCGAAGGGGGCCATCTTCAGACTAGCTTGATAGCTATTATTATAAGAGAACTCAGCATACGGGAGAGATTCCTCCCATTTCTTGCCGAAGGAAATAACACAAGCTCGAAGCATGTCTTCGAGAACTTGGTTGACGCGTTCAACTTGCCCTTGCGACTGAGGATGAAACGCAGTACTGAATGACAGATGAGTTCCCATAGCTTCTTGGAAACTTGCCCAGAATCTTGAAGTGAATAAGCTGCCACGGTCTAAACTGATAACCAAGGGAATACCGTGGAGTGAAACAATCCTGGACATATAGAGCGTTGCCAGCTGGCTAGCAGTGATCGTTTCTTTGACCGCTAGGAAATGTGCAACTTTGGAAAGCCGGTCAATGACGACAAGAATAGCATCATTACCTTTCTGTGATTTGGGAAATCCAGTGACGAAGTCCATCTCAACATGGTCCCATTTCCATTCAGGAATAGAGATAGGTTGCAGAGTTCCAGCAGGCCTTTGATGTTCTGCTTTGATACGACGGCAAACGTCACACTCAGCAACATAACGAGCAATGTCTTGCTTCATATTAGACCACCAGAATCTCTGACGGATGTCTTGGTACATCTTTGTACTACCAGGGTGGATACATAGAGGCGTATCATGAGCTTCTTTCATAACTTCCTGTGTCATATCCAGGTTTTTCTCTGCACATGGCACCACTAGGCGGCCCTTGAAGTATAAGGTGCCATCTTCAGCAATAGTGAAGAATGAGGGCTTTCCTTCTGCGAGGTAGCGCTTAATCTTGTGGGCTTCAGAGTCATACTTCTGTAGCCTTTTGATGCTGTCCACGGGATCTGGTTTAGCAACTAGGGTATTGAGGGAACCCTGGGTAACAACGTGGAGGTTTATCTTGCCAAACTCCTTAGGAGGGGGAGCGAGTGCACCCGGAGGAACAATATGGAGATTCAGCTTCCTGAATTCTTCAACAAGCGAGGGCTGAACTTTGTGAACCTGGAGGTGGTTGCAGTAAGACTTGCGGCTCAAGGCATCAGCCATTACATTAGCCTTGCCTAGCGTATAGGAAATACCCAAGTCAAAGTCGGCAACAAGCTCCATCCATCTCTGCTGACGGAGGTTCAGGTCTGGCTGAGTAAACAGATACTTCAGACTTTGGTGGTCAGTGAAGATCTCGCAACGATTACCGAGAAGGTAATGTCGCCACTGCTTCAGCGCATGAATGACAGCAGCAAGTTCGAGGTCGTGAACTGGGTAGTTCTCTTCGTGAGGGCGCAATTGCCGAGAGGCATAAGCAATCACTTTGTGGTCTTGCATCAGGACACAGCCTAATCCTTGACGGGAAGCGTCGCAGTAAATGACGAAGTCCTTCTTAGTATCAGGTGGAGCTAGAACTGGGGCAGAAGTCAACTTGTCTTTGAGTGCCTGGAAACTTTCCTGACATTTGTCTGTCCACTGGAACTTGACGCCCTTATGCAACAGGTTAGTCAGAGGCCTGGCGATCTTGGAGAAGTTCTCGACGAATCGACGGCAATAGCTGGCGAGACCGAGAAAACTTCTGACTTGCTTAACGTTCTTGGGAGGAGTCCAATCAAGGATAGCCTGGACTCGTTCAGGGTTGACGACAATACCATCCTTAGAGATGACATGCCCAAGATAGGTTACTTCCGGTAGCCAGAATTCACATTTGGAGAACCTGGCATATAGTTGATGCTCTCGTAGCTTTTCCAGCACCAGTCGAAGATGTTCAGCATGTTCTTCTTCGTTCTTGGGAAATACCAGGATATCATCTAGATAAACCACGACGAACTTGTCGAGGTAATCCATGAATATATAGTTCATCAGACGAGAGAAGGTGGCTGGAGCATTGGTTAAACCGAAAGACATGACGGTGTACTCGTATGAACCATAGCGAGTCATGAAGGCGGTCTTTGGGATATCCTCTTCGCGAACACGGATCTGGTGGTAACCCAGCCTCAAGTCGAGCTTAGAGAACACTGATGAACCAGCCAGTTGATCATACAAATCATTGATCCGAGGAAGAGGATACTTATTCTGAATGGTAGCTTGGTTTATAGGACGGTAGTCTTGAACTAATCGGTTTGTCCCATCCTTCTTCTTGACAAAGAGAGAAGGTGCTCCCCAAGGAGAGCAACTTGGGCGAATGAATCCTTTGCGAAGAGAATTGTCTATTTCCTCCTTAAGCTCAAGGAGTTCATGCGGCGGCATTTTGTAGGGTCGCTTGGCTATAGGAGTGGTGCCTGGTTTCAAGTCGATGATGAATTCGACAGCTCTAGCAGGGGGAATCCCTGGAAGTTCTTCAGGGAAGACGTCGAGGAATTCACGCACGACGGGAATGTTTTCAATGCCCTCGAGTGGTGCGGCGTTCAAGGCATTCAATGCATAGAGCCTGGCCTTGGCATTTTGCACCAGATGAGCTTGGTAAGCAACTATTTCATCTGAAGGGTGAAGTAGATGAACGGTCTTAGTGGCGCAAACTATAGAAGCAGTATGCGCTTTCAGCCAATCCATCCCCAAAATGAGGTCGATGTTAGACGACTTCAGGATAATGGGAGAGGCATAGAATTCCAGCCCTTCGATTTCCACGGGGACATCGATGCCAACCAGGGAGGTTTGACACTGTCCCACGGGGGTTTTGACCAATACTGAGGTGTTCATCTCCTCACATTTAACGTCGTGCTTGTATGCAAAATCTTCTGACATGAATGAATGCGATGCACCTGTATCAAATAAAACGGATGTTGGTACTGAATTTACGAGGAGTGTACCCATCACAGTAGCAGGCTGGTCTTGAGCTTCGTTGAGATCAACGTGGTTGGCATGAGCACGACCATAAGACTTAGCATTGTTGTTGCGGGGCTGGTTGTTACCACGGCCAGTTGCTGGAAGGGCCAGTTGATTCTGGTTCTGGTTGCATTCTCTAGCACGGTGCCCTGGTTGACCACACCTGAAGCACAAGCCATTATTGGGAGTGGGAACAAGAGCTTGGGACGGTGGAGCTGGAAGTCTTGACTGCCTAGATGGTGGTGGATTTGTCTCGTCATTCTGAGCAACTTTCATGTACAAAGTATTTCCATCCGAGTTACAGATTAAAAGATATGATTTTCTAAAGATTTAATCATTTTCTGGAATTATTTAATTTAACAGAAAAGGAATATGACGTCAGCATGACGTAATGATGACCTCAGCAGTCAACAGAGCGGCTGACCAGGTCAAACTGACCAGTGGGTCCTACCTGTCATAAACAGTGGACTAACAGAAGATTAAACTAACTAAATTTAGATTAGTTAACTACTGGACCCCACCTGTCATTGTCTAATCAACTAAACTAATTAGTTTTAATTATTAAAATGTTTTAATTACAGGATTAAGCGGTGGGGCCCGCACGTCAGTGGCTGGGGCCTGCCCAGTCAGCAGTTGACTGGGTCAACCCAGTCAACTGGGACCCACGGGGCCCACTGGCAGTGGCTCTGGGGTGGCCCCAGGCCAGCCACGTCGGCGGCCGGCGCCGGAGCGACTCCGGCGACCAAAACAGAGGCGGCCCCTCGCCGGAGTTGGCCGGAATCGCGCTACGGGGCTCGGGGAGGAGCAGGGCTAGGCTCAGTCGAAGGCCCGCGCCGTGGCGCATTGAATGGAGGTGGTGGCTTGGTCGGAGGAGGGCCGCAGCGTTGCCGGCGACGAGTGGGGCGGACGCCGGGGCTCGGGTGAGTTTGATGGCGCGGCTGCGGGGCATGGTTCATCGCGGGGCTGGGCGCGTTCGAACGCAGAGATGAAGCCGCGTCGAACGGTAGCGACACCGTGGCCGGAGAGGCTGTGTAGCGACGGCGACGAGTGGCGCGGCGGACGCCGGCGTTCGGCCGCGAGAGGGAACGGCGGTGACACGTGTTAATGGGCAAACGGGAGGGCTAGTCGGGTCCTACTCGACGCGGCGAGTTCAATGGCAACACGCCCGTGTCCATTTGGTCACCGAAGACTCGTCGGCGACGAGCTCCGCGGCGCTGCGTTCGGGCGCTTCGGCGGCAACTAGCTAGGGCGCACGAGAGAGAGAGGAGGAAGTAGGGGCTCACCGAGCGGCGCACACGGTGGCCCTTGGGGGTTTAGTAGCTGCAGGGGCGCGACCGGAGTTGGTGAAGAGCGGCGGCGGAGCTTGTCGGAGCAGAGGAGGAAGACAACGACGTCGGGGGGGGGGGCGTTGCGGTGGCTCCGGTCTCCAACGGGCTGCACCAGTCGAAGCAGCGGGCGACGGCGGCCCTTGGAGACACCGTGGGGCGGCGTGGTGGGCACGGAGGCCGTGGCTAGGCCGGAGGCATGGCGGCGGTGGCGTTCGGATGCGAAGGGGAAAGAGAGGGCGAGGTGGATCCGAGGGAGGAGGGAGAGGCGCAGGAACCGAGGGCGAGAGTGGGGGCGAGTGGGAGGCGTGATCGAGGAGGCGGGGCGTGGCGGCCTTATCCTCCCTCGTCGCCGGCGAGGGGGTGCGGCGGGGACGTGCCCCTGTTCCGACCCCGGTCGGGGGAACATGGAAGGGGAGGGAGCGACCGAGCGAGGTGGGCCAGGCCGGCTGGATGGGCCGGCCGGTGGTGAGTTGGGCCGTCTGGTCCAATAGAGGGGGGTTCTTTTGTTTTAATTTTCACTTTTTCCTTTTATTTATTTTCTTTTCTGTTTTAATTCAATTTAAATTATTTAGGCATTTTATAAAAATATGTTTTCTTTACTATAATTACCCTTGTAATATTCGGCACCCACCGAACATTTTGTTTCAATTTTGAAAAACTTTTATTGTTAATATTAATTTGAATTTGAATTT
Organism: Aegilops tauschii subsp. strangulata; assembly: GCF_002575655.3. Taxonomy (NCBI): domain Eukaryota; kingdom Viridiplantae; phylum Streptophyta; class Magnoliopsida; order Poales; family Poaceae; genus Aegilops; species Aegilops tauschii. The sequence goes on from NC_053039.3 coordinate 177,883,444, forward strand.
TGAAACGGTTTGACCTAACGGTAGATTAGCAACAGTAACTGTGGTGACGTGGCACCATTAGCGTGGGATTACTGTAGCTTGATTATCCGGGCGTTACATACATACCATGATTGAAGCTCTTAATGATAAGTATCTTGGCCTACCAGCACACGTGGGTTTGGATAAAACTTATACTTTTCAGCATTTGATTGATCACGTATGGCAAAGAGTTAATGGCTGGAAAAAGAGACAACTCCCAACAGGTGGAAAAGAAGTGCTCCTTAAAGAAGTTGCTCAATCTATACCATCATATGCAATGTTCGTCTTTAAAATTCCCAAACAAACTTGCAAGGGTATAACTGACGTGATGTCGCATTATTGGTGGGGAGATGGTGATGTTTAGAGGAGAACTCATTGGTTTGCATGGTGGAAAATGTGTGTACCAAAACAACAAGGAGGTGTGGGTTTTAGAGATATCCATTGTTTCAATCTTGCTCTTTTGGCTAAACAGGCTCGGAGGCTTACTGAGAACCCAGACTCCATGTGTGAACGTACTTTGACAGTGAAGTATTTTCCGGATGGTGATCTATTTGTCGGTGTCTAAGAACCGGACATTGTGTTGTTAGCTACAACACTTCGAGAGTTCGGCTAGGGACTGAACGCATCTAGCTTCCTAGGTCATGATCGATCAAGGAAGGAAGAACAGAAGGTAGAACACACAAAAAGTACACAGGTTCCGGCCACCTTGTTGGTGTAATACCCTACTCCTGCATTTGCTCTTTATTTCACATGGAATCTGGCTACAATGTGTAACTTGTGTTGTGAATGAATCTGACCCCTTCTCCAGTCCTAGCTTGCCCATATTTATACTACTCTTGCCTCTCCCTCCTCCCCCCCTCGTCCTTGCCAACCTTCCCACTCTGCTCGTAAATAGGGAGCAGACAAGGGGGGAAAGAATCCAATGGGCCAAGAGGATCGTCCTTTCTTCTCCTAATGGTTAAAAGAGGGCGCCCCTTTTGACCATCCTGGGCATGGCGCCACAGGGTGCTCCTGTAGCACGCTCACACGGGTCCTCCACCAACACTATAGATGATTCGTTTGACACAGGGATGCCGACATCTTCTCCCAACTCAAACCATGTCCTTTCGGTCCCTTGTCTTGTCCTTTGGCATGGATCACTGCTACCTCTTGAGCTTGCGTTGGTTTTTCCCTTGAAGAGGAAAGGGTGATGCAACAAAGTAGAGTACGTATTTCCCTCAGTTTTGAGAACCAAGGTATCAATCATGTAGGAGACAACACACAAGTCACCGAACACCTGCACAAACAAACACCAACTTGCACCCAACGCAATAAAGGGGTTGTCAATCCCTTCACGGGTATTTGGAAAGTGAGATCTGATAGAGATGGATAAACGGTAAAGTAATATTTTTGGTATTTTTAGTTTATGGAACGGAAAGTAAAAGATTGCAAAGGAAGTAAATAGGAAACTAAAATTGTAGATCGGAAACTTATATGATGGGAAGTAGACCCGGGGGCCATAGGTTTCACTAGAGGCTTCTCTCAAGATAGAAAATATTACGGTGGATAAACAAATTACTGCCGAGCAATTGATAGAAAAGAGCAAAGTTATGACGATATCTATGGCAGTGATCACATCACATCCGTATCAAGTAGACCGACTCCTGCCTGCATCTACTACTATTACTCCACACATCGATCGACTCCTGCCTGCATCTAGAGTATTAAGTTCATGAAGAACAGAGTAACGCATTAGGTAAGATGACATGTTGTAGCGGGATAAACTCAAGAAATATGATGAAAACTCCATCTTGTTATCCTCGATGGCAACAATACAATACATGTCGGTTCCCCTTCTGTCACTGGGATCAAGCACCGTAAGATTGAACCCAAAGCTAAGCACTTCTCCCATTGCAAGAAAACCAATCTAGTTGGCCAAACCAAATCGATAGTTCGAAGAGACCTGCAAAGATATCAAATCATGCATATAAGAATTCAGAGAAGATTCAAATAATATTCATAGATAAGCTGATCATAAATCCACAATTCATTGGATCTCGGCAAACACACCGCAAAAAGAGTATTACATCGAATAGATCTCCAAGAACATTGAGGTGAACATGGTATTGAGAATCAAAGAGAGAGAAGAAGCCATCTAGCTACTAGCTATGGACCCGTAGGTCTGTGGTAAACTACTCACGCTTCATCGGAGAGGCAATGGTGTTGATGTAGAAGCCCTCCGTGATCGAATCCCCCTCCGGCAGGATGTCCGAAAAGGCCCCTAGATGGAATCTCACAGGTACAGAAGGTTGCGGCGGTGGAAAAGTGTTTTCGTGGCTCTCCTGGTAGGTTTTGGAATACTTGAGAATATATAGGACGAAGAAATAGGTCGGTGGAGTCACGAGGGGCCCACAAGGGTGGGGGACGCGCCCTACCCCCCTGGGCGCGCCCTCTGCCCTTGTGGCCGCCTCGTGGCTTTCCTGACGTGTACTCCAAGTCCTGTGGATGTCTTCTGGTCCAAGAAAAATCATCGCGAAAGTTTCATTCCATTTGGACTCCGTTTGATATTCCTTTTCTACGAAACTCTAAAACAAGGGGGAAAATAGGAAGTGGCACTGGGCTCTAGGTTAATAGGTTAGTCCCAAAAATAACATAAAATAGCATAATAATGCATATAAAACATCCAAACAGATAATATAATAGCATGGAACAATAAAAAATTATAGATACGTTGGAGACGTATCAATCACCTTGACTACTTTCATCATGGCTTCCCTCTCTCGGACATCCCTCCCTCGTCCTTCCGCATAGGGAGGGGGAGGAAGAGAAAAAGATCTCTCGATAGATTCTCCGGAAAGTGGTTCCCAGGGCGTTTTTACAGCTGAAAGTGCAACGAATCCCCGGGTGGTTTTGGTAGTTCATAACAACATATACCTCATTGAACTAATGTCCATTTAAGATAAATATTTCAGGATGTTCAATGATTGGCATGGCATGGACTAGAGATGTGGACCCCTCAAAATGCTAAGAATAAGGATCGGCGAAAGCTCAAGACTCTACATTTTTTTAAGTGATCCAAGATCACATTGAGTCCATAGTGTTGGGGACAGTATTTCAAAAAATTTCCTACGATCACGCAAGATCTATCTAGGAGATGCATAGCAACGAGCGGGGAGAGTGTGTCCACGTACCCTCGTAGACCGAAAGTGGAAGCGTTTAGTAACGCGGTTGATGTAGTCGAACGTCTTCGTGATCCAACCGATCCAAGTACCGAACGTACGGCACCTCCGCGATCTGCACACGTTCAGCTCGGTGACGTCCCTCGAACTCTTGATCCAGTCGAGGCCGAGGGAGAATTCCGTCAGCACAATGGCGTGGTGACGGTGATGATGAAGTTACCGACATAGGGCTTCGCCTAAGCACTACGACGATATGACCGAGGTGTGTAACTGTGGAGGGGGGCACCGCACATGGCTAAGAGATTGTCTGTTGTGCCTTTGGGGTGCCCCCTGCCCCCATATATAAAGGAGGGGAGGAGGAGGCCGGATAACAAGGGGCGCGCCAGGGAGAGGGGAGTCCTACTAGGACTCCAGTCCTAGTAGGATTCGGCCCCACCCTTTTTCCTTCTACCGGAGGGGGAAAAAGGGAAGGAGAGGGAGTAGGAGAAGGAAAGGGGGGTGGCGCCCCCTTCCCAAGTCCAATTCGGCCTCCTCCCTTGTGGGGGGCGCACCAGCCCATTGTGGGCTGGTTATCCTCCCTCCTATGGCCCATAAGGCCCATATCTTTCCCCGGGGGTTCCGGTAACCCCTCCGGTACTCCGGTATGTACCTGATACACTCCGAAACCCTTCTGGTGTCCGAATACTACCTTCCAATATATCAATCTTTACCTCCCGACCATTTCGAGACTCCTCGTCATGTCCGTGATCTCATCCGAGACTCCGAACAAACTTCGGTCATCAAATGACATAACTCATAATACAAATCGTCATCGAACGTTAAGTGTGCGGACCCTACGGGTTCGAGAACTATGTAGACATGACCGAGACACATCTCCGGTCAATAACCAATAGCGGAACCTGGATGCTCATATTGGCTCCCACATGTTCTACGAAGATCTTTATCGGTCAAACCGCATAACAACATACGTTGTTCCCTTTGTCATCGGTATGTTACTTGCGCGAGATTCGATCGTCGGTATCTCAATACCTAGTTCAATCTCGTTACCGGCAAGTCTCTTTACTCGTTCCGTAGTGCATCATCCCGCAGCTAACTCATTAGTCACATTGCTTGCAAGGCTTATAGTGATGAGCATTACCGAGAGGGCCCAGAGATACCTCTCCGACACTCGGAATGACAAATCCTAATCTCGATCTATGCCAACTCAACAAACACCATCGGAGACACCTGTAGAGCATCTTTATAATCACCCAGTTACGTTGTGACGTTTGATAGCACACTAAGTGTTCCTCCGGTATTCAGGAGTTGCATAATCTCATAGTGAGAGGAACATGTATAAGTCATGAAGAAAGCAATAGCAACAAACTAAATGATCATCGTGCTAAGCTAACGGATGGGTCATGTTAATCACATCATTCTCTAATGATGTGATCCCGTTAATCAAATGCCAACTCATGTCTATGGTTAGGAAACTTAACCATCTTTGATTAACGAGCTAGTCAAGTAGAGGCATACTAGTGACACTCTGTTTGTCTATGTATTCACACATGTACTAAGTTTCCGGTTAATACGATTCTAGCATGAATAATGAACATTTATCATGAAATAAGGAAATAAATAATAACTTTATTATTGCCTCTAGGGCATATTTCCTTCAGTCTCCCACTTGCACTAGAGTCAATAATCTAGTTCACATCGTCATCACTACAAAAAAATACACTTCCGTGATGATACGTGTTTGTCACAGTAGGTCACATTTTTGTCATGCATGTACATCCATGACGATTTTATGACAAAATCAAGATAGTCATACCTGTGCTGTCGTAGAAGTGTTCCATGACATTACCAAAATTATCATCACGGAAGTGTCCACTTCCACGACGATAAATCGCGCGTCACAGAAGTGCTTTCGTCAAGGGTGACCGACACGTGGCATCCACCGTAACAGAACGCCTTTAAGCTATCGGGTCCGGTTTTGGATCCGATAACCCGTTAACAGCCTCGACCAATGGGGATTTTCCACGTGTAAAATCATCATTGACTGGAGGAAACACGTGTCGGCTCACCGTTGGGACAGATGTCATCCACTCATTGGACGCAAGGCGCCTATGATACGTCGACACATGGCACGGCCGAACAGAGGCCCATTCCTGTGAAAAGGCCGACCCGTTTGACTTGGTCAAAAGGTGGCGGGCCGGCCCACGGAAAGCCTGTTAACGGCATGTTCGCATATAGCCCATTTACAGCCCGCTAACTCACGGCCCGTTATGGCCTAACGGAATTTGGCCCAGTAGCGGCATCTGGGCCGTCCAATATGATTCCAGCCCGTTGTAACTTCCGGCCCATGTATGGCCCATGACGTATTTCGGCCCATATGAGTCCCTTTGAAACTCTTGGCCCATTAATGGCCCGTGGTGAAACCGCCCCGTAATGAACAGTGTATCGCTTTATACCCATTAGCGGCCCATTATTCCATTGGGTCGTTTCTAGCCCGTGTTACCTTTCGGCCTTCTGAGGGCCCATTTATTATTGTTGGAAATATGCCCTAGAGGCAATAATAAATTGGTTATTATTATATTTCCTTGTTCACGATAATCGTTTATTATCCATGCTAGAATTGTATTGATAGGAAACTCAGATACATGTGTGGATACATAGACAACACCATGTCCCTAGTAAGCCTCTAGTTGACTAGCTCGTCGATCAATGGATGGTTACGGTTTCCTGACCATGGACATTGGATGTCGTTGATAACGGGATCACATCATTAGGAGAATGATGTGATGGACAAGACCCAATCCTAAGCCTAGCACAAGATCGTGTAGTTCGTTTGCTAAGAGCTTTTCTAATGTCAAGTATCATTTCCTTAGACCATGAGATTGTGCAACTCACGGATACCGTAGGAATGCTTTGGGTGTACCAAACGTCACAACGTAACTGGGTGGCTATAAAGGTGCACTACAGGTATCTCCGAAAGTGTCTGTTGGGTTGGCACGAATCGAGACTGGGATTTGTCACTCCGTGTAAACGGAGAGGTATCTCTGGGCCCACTCGATAGGACATCATCATAATGTGCACAATGTGACCAAGGAGTTGATCACCGGATGATGTGTTACGGAACGAGTAAAGAGACTTGCCGGTAACGAGATTGAACAAGGTATCGGGATACCGACGATCGAATCTCGGGCAAGTACTATACCGGTAGACAAAGGGAATTGTATACGGGATTGATTGAATCCTTGACATCGTGGTTCATCCGATGTGATCATCGTGGAGCATGTGGGAGCCAACATGGGTATCCAGATCCCGCTATTGGTTATTGACCGGAGAGTCGTCTCGGTCATGTCTGCGTGTCTCCCGAACCCGTAGGGTCTACACACTTAAGGTTCGGTGACGCTAGGGTTGTAGAGATATTAGTATGCGGTAACCCAAAAGTTGTTCGGAGTCCCGAATGAGATCCCGGACGTCACGAGGAGTTCTGGAATGGTCCGGAGGTAAAGATTTATATATGGGAAGTCTTATTTTGGTCGCCGGAAAAGTTTCGCACTTTATCGGTATTGTACCGGGAGTGCCGAAAGGGGTCCGGGGGTCCACCAAGGGGTCCACCAGCCCCGGGGGGGCCACATGGGCTGTGGGGGGTGCGCCTTGGCCTATATGGGCCAAGGGAACCAGCCCCAGGAGGCCCATGCGCCAAGAGATAAGATAAAGGGAGAGTCCTAAAGGGGGAAGGCACCTCCGAGGTGCCTTGGGGAGGATGGACTCCTCCCTGGCCGCACCCTTCCTTGGAGGAAGGGCCAAGGCTGCGCCCCCCTCTCCCTTGGCCCTATATATAGTGGGGGGGGGGAGGGAGGGCAGCAGCAATCCAAGCCCTGGCGCCTCCCTCTCCCTCCCGTGACACCTCTTCCTCCCCGCTTGCGCTTGGCGAAGCCCTGCCGAGATCCCGCTACTTCCACCACCACGCCGTCGTGTTGCTGGATCTCCATCAACCTCTCCTCCCCCTTGCTAGATCAAGAAGGAGGAGACGTCGCTGCTCCGTACGTGTGTTGAACGCGGAGGTGCCGTCCGTTCGGCGCTAGGATCATCGGTGATTTGGATCACGACGAGTACGACTCCATCAACCCCGTTCTCTTGAACGCTTCCGCTCGCGATCTACAAGGGTATGTAGATGCACTCCTTCCCTCTAATTGCTAGTAAACTCCATAGATTGATCTTGGTGATGCATAGAAAATTTTGAATTTCTGCTACGTTCCCCAACAGTGGCATCATGAGCTAGGTCTATGCGTAGTTTCTATGCACGAGTAGAACACAAAGTAGTTGTGGGCGTCGATGTTGCCAATTCTTCTTGCCGCTACTAGTCTTATCTTGTTTCGGCGGCATTGTGGGATGAAGCGGCCCGGACCGACCTTACACGTACGCTTACGTGAGACAGGTTCCACCGACTGACATGCACTAGTTGCATAAGGTGGCTAGCGGGTGTCTGTCTCTCCCACTTTAGTCGGAACGGATTCGATGAAAAGGGTCCTTATGAAGGGTAAATAGAAATTGGCATATCACGTTGTGGTTTTACATAGGTAAGAAACATTCTTGCTAGAAACCTATACAAGCCACGTAAAAACTTGCAACAACAATTAGAGGACGTCTAACTTGTTTTTGCAGCATGTGCTATGTGATGTGATATGGCCAGAAGATGTGATGAATGATATATGTGATGTATGAGATTGATCATATTCTTGTAATAGGAATCACGACTTGCATGTCGATGAGTATGACAACCGGCAGGAGCCATAGGAGTTGTCTTTATTTTTGTATGACCTGCATGTCATTGAATAACGCCATGTAAATTACTTTACTTTATTACTAAGCGCGTTAGCCATAGAAGTAGAAGTAATCGTTGGCGTGACAACTTCATGAAGACACAATGATGGAGATCATGATGATGGAGATCATGGTGTCATGCCGGTGACAAAGATGATCATGGTGCCCCGAAGATGGAGATCAAAGGAGCAAATTGATATTGGCCATATCATGTCACTATTTGATTGCATGTGATGTTTATCATGATATGCATCTTATTTGCTTAGAACGACGGTAGTAAGTAAGATGATCCCTTGTATAAATTTCAAGAAAGTGTTCCCCCTAACTGTGCACCGTTGCGAAGGTTCGTTGTTTCGAAGCACCACGTGATGATCGGGTGTGATAGATTCTAACGTTCGAATACAACGGGTGTTGACGAGCCTAGCATGTACAGACATGGCCTCGGAACACATGCGAAACACTTAGGTTGACTTGACGAGCCTAGCATGTACAGACATGGCCTCGGAACACAAGAGACCGAAAGGTCGAACATGAGTCGTATAGCAGATACGATCAACATGGAGATGTTCACCGATGATGACTAGTCCGTCTCACGTGATGATCGGACACGGCCTAGTTTGACTCGGATCATGTATCACTTAGATGACTAGAGGGATGTCTATCTGAGTGGGAGTTCATTAATCAGATGAACTTAATTATCATGAACATAGTCAAAAAAGTCTTTGCAAATTATGTCATAGCTTGCGCTTTAGTTCTACTGTTTAAGATATGTTCCTAGAGAAAAATTAGTTGAAAGTTGGTAGTAGCAATTATGCGGACTGGGTCCGTAAACTGAGGATTCTCCTCATTGCTGCACAGAAGGCTTATGTCCTTAATGCACCGCTCGGTGTGCTGAACCTCAGCGTCGTCTGTAGATGTTGCGAAACATCTGACATACACGTTTTGATGACTACGTGATAGTTCAGTGCGTAATGCTAACGGTTTAGAATTGTGGCACCAAAGACGGTTTTTGAAACGTCGCAGAACATATGAGATGTTCCAAAGACTGAAATTGGGATTTCAGACTAGTGCCCACGTCAAGAGGTATGAGACCTCTGACAAGTTTCTTAAGCCTGCAAACTAAGGGAGAAAAGCTCAATCGTTGAGCATGTGCTCAGATTGTCTGAGTACTACAATCACTTGAATCGAGTGGGAGTTAATCTCCCAGATGAGATAGTGATGGTTCTCCATAGTCACTGCCACCAAGCTATTAGAGCTTCGTGATGAACTATAAATATCAAGGATAGATGATGATCCTTGAGCAACTCGCGATATTTGACACCGCGAAAGTAGAAATCAAGAAGGAGCATCAATTGTTGATGGTTAGTAAAACCACTAGTTTCTAGAAGGGCAAGGGCAAAAGGGACACTTCATGAAACAGCAAATCATTTGCTGCTCTAGTGAAGAATCCCAAGGTTGAACCCAAACCCGAGACTAAGTGCTTCTGTAATGAGAGGAACGGTCACTGAAGCAGTACTACCCTAGATACTTGGTAGATGAGAAGGCAAGCAAGGTCGACAGAAGTATATTGGATATACATTATATGAATGTGTACTTTACTAGTACTCCTAGTAGCACCAGGGTATTAGATACCGGTTCGGTTGCTAAGTGTTAGTAACTCAAAATAAAAGCTGCGGAATAAACGGAGACTAGCTGAAGGTGAGATGACGATATGTGTTGGAAGTGTTTCCAAGGTTGATTTGATCAAGCATCGCATGCTCCCTCTACCATCGAGATTGGTGTTAAACCTAAATAATTGTTATTTGGTGTTTGCGTTGAGCATAAACATGATTGGATTATGTTTTTCGCAATACGGTTATTCATTTAAGGAGAATAATGGTTACTCTGTTTATTTGAATAATACCTTCAATGGTCTTGCACCTAAAATGAATCTCGATCGCAGTGATACACATGTTCGTGCCAAAAGATATAAGATAGTAATGATAGTACCACATACTTGTGGCACTGCCACTTGAGTCATATTGGTATAGAACGCATGAAGAAGCTCCATGTAGATGGATCTTTGGACTCACTCGTTTTTGAAAAAAATGAGACATGCGAACCATGTCTATTGGTATATATGCATGAAGAAACTCCATGCAGATGGATCGTTTGGACTCACTTGATTTTGAATCACTTGAGACATGCAAATCATACCACATGGGCAAGATGACTGAAAGGCCTCGTTTTCAGTAAGATGGAACAAGAGAGCAACTTATTGGAAGTAATACATTTTGATGTATGCAGTCCAATGAGTGCTGAGGCATGCAGTGGATATCGTTATGTTCTTACTTCACAGATGATTTGAGTAGATGCTGAGTGTATTTACTTGATAAAACACAAGTCTGAATTATTGAAAGGTTCAAGTAATTTCAGAGTGAAGTTGAAGATCGTCGTGACAAGAGGATAAAATGTCTGTGATATGATCATAGAGATGAGTATCTGAGTTACAAGTTTGGCACACAATTAAGACATTCTGGAAAGTGTTTCACAATTAATACCGCCTGGAACACCATAGTGTGATGGTGTGTCCGAACATCATAACTGCACCCTATTGGATATGGTGCATACCATGATGTCTCTTATCGAATTACCACTATCGTTTATGGGTTAGGCATTAGAGATAACCGCATTCACTTTAAAAGGGGCACCACACAATTCCGTTGAGACGACACCGTTTAGAGAAACCTAAGTTGTCGTTTCTTAAAAGTTTGGGGCTGCGAAGCTTATGTGAAAAAGTTTCAGGCTGATAAGCTCGAACCCACAGCAGATAAATACATCTTCATAAGAATGCCCAAAACAGTTGGGTATACCTCCTATTTCAGATCTGGAAGCAAAAGTAATTGCTTCTAGAAACGAGTCCTTTCTCGAGGAAAAGTTTCTCTCGAAAGAATTGAGTGGGAGGATGGTGGAGACTTGATAAGGTTATTGAACCGTCACTTCAACTAGTGTGTAGCAGGGCACATGAAGTTGTTCCTGTGGCACCTATACCAATTGAAGTGGAAGCTTATGATAGTGATCATGAAACTTCGGATCAAGTCACCACCAAACCTCGTAGGACGACGAGGATGCGTGCTACTTCAGAGTGGTACGTGATCCTGTCTGAGATATCATGTTGTTGGACAATACTGAACCTACGAGCTATGGAGAAGCGATGGTGGGCCCATATTCCGACAAATGGTTAGAAGCCATGAAATCCGAGATAAATGGATCTTTGAGAAGAAGATGGACGTGGACGGTAATGTTACCGTCTATGAAGCTCGACTTGCGGCAAAGAGTATTTTCACAAGTTCAAGGAGTTGACTATGATGAGATTTTCTCATCCGTAGCGATGCCTAAGTCCGTCGGAATCATGTTAGCATTAGCTGCATTTATGAAATCTGGCAGATGGATGTCAAAACAAGTTTCCTTACCAGTTTTTGTAAGGAAAGGTTGTATGTGATACAATCAGAAAGGTTTTGTCGATCCTAAGGATGCTAAAAGGTATGCTAGCTCCAGCGATCCTTCCATGGACTAGAGCAAGCATCTCGGAGTCAGAATATACGCTTTGATGGAGTGATCAAAGTTTTTGGGTCTATACAAAGTTTGTTAGAAATTTGTATTTACAATAAAGTGAGTGGGAGCGCTGCAACATTTCTGATAAGTATATGTGAATGACATATTGTTGATCCGAAATGATGTAAAATTTCTGGAACGCATAAAGGGTTGTTTGAAAGGAGTTTTTCAAAGGAAGACCTGGATAAAGCTGCTTACATATTGGGCATCAAGATCTATAGAGATAGATCAAGACGCCTGATGATACTTTCAAAGAACGCACACCTTGACATGATTTTGAAAGAGTTCAAAATAGATCAGCAAAGAAGGAGTTCTTGGCTGTGTTACAAGGTGTGAGTATTGAGTAAGACTCAAGACCTGACCACAGCAGAAGAGAGAGAAAGGACGAAGGTCGTCCCCTATGCTTTAGACGTAGGCTCTATAGTATGCTATGCTGTGTACCGCACATGTAGTGTGCCTTGCCATGAGTTGGTCAAGGGGTACAATAGTGATTCGGGAATGGATCACATGACAGCGGTCGAACTTATCCTGAGTATCTTGTGGACTAAGGAATTTTCTCGATTATGGAGGTGAAAAGGAGTTCGTCGTAAAGGGTTACGTCGATGCGAACTTTGACACTAATCCGGATGGCTCTGAGTAGTAAACCAGATTCGTATAGTAGAGCAGTTATTTGAAATGGCTCCAAGTAGCGCGTGGTAGCATCCACAAGATGACATAGATATTCGTAAAGCACACACGGATCTGCAAGGTTCAGACTCGTTGACTAAATAACCTCTCTCACAAGCATAACATGATCAAACCAGAACTCATTGAGTGTTAATCACATAGAGATGTGAACTAGATTGTTGACTCTAGTAAACTCTTTCGATGTTGGTCACATGGTGATGTGACCTGTGAGTGTTAATCACATGGTGATGTGGACTAGATTATTGACTCTAGTGCAAGTGGGAGACTGTTGGAAATATGCCCTAGAGGCAATAATAAATTGGTTATTATTATATTTCCTTGTTCATGATAATCGTTTATTATCCATGCTAGAATTGTATTGATAGGAAACTCAGATACATGTGTGGATACATAGACAACACCATGTCCCTAGTAAGCCTCTAGTTGACTAGCTCGTTGATCAATGGATGGTTACGGTTTCCTGACCATGGACATTGGATGTCGTTGATAACGGGATCACATCATTAGGAGAATGATGTGATGGACAAGACCCAATCCTAAGCCTAGCACAAGATCGTGTAGTTCGTTTGCTAAGAGCTTTTCTAATGTCAAGTATCATTTCCTTAGACCATGAGATTGTGCAACTCCCGGATACCGTAGGAATGCTTTGGGTGTACCAAACGTCACAACGTAACTGGGTGGCTATAAAGGTGCACTACAGGTATCTCCGAAAGTGTCTGTTGGGTTGGCACGAATCGAGACTGGGATTTGTCACTCCGTGTAAACGGAGACGTATCTCTGGGCCCACTCGATAGGACATCATCATAATGTGCACAATGTGACCAAGGAATTGATCACGGGATGATGTGTTACGGAACGAGTAAAGAGACTTGCCGGTAACGAGATTGAACAAGGTATCGGGATTCCGACGATCGAATCTCGGGCAAGTACTATATCGGTAGACAAAGGGAATTGTATACGGGATTGATTGAATCCTTGACATCGTGGTTCATCCGATGTGATCATCGTGGAGCATGTGGGAGCCAACATGGGTATCCAGATCCCGCTGTTGGTTATTGACCGGAGAGTCGTCTCGGTCATGTCTGCGTGTCTCCCGAACCCGTAGGGTCTACACACTTAAGGTTCGGTGACGCTAGGGTTGTAGAGATATTAGTATGCGGTAACCCGAAAGTTGTTCGGAGTCCGGGATGAGATCCCAGACATCACGAGGAGTTCCGGAATGGCCCAGAGGTAAAGATTTATATATGGGAAGTCTTATTTTGGTCGCCGGAAAAGTTTCGCACTTTATCGGTATTGTACCGGGAGTGCCGAAAGGGGTCCGGGGGTCCACCAGCCCCGGGGGGGCCACATGGGCTGTGGGGGGTGCGCCTTGGCCTATATGGGCCAAGGGAACCAGCCCCAAGAGGCCCATGCGCCAAGAGATAAGATAAAGGGAGAGTCCTAAAGGGGGAAGGCACCTCCGAGGTGCCTTGGGGAGGATGGACTCCTCCCTGGCCGCACCCTTCCTTGGAGGAAGGGCCAAGGCTGCACCCCCCTCTCCCTTGGCCCTATATATAGTGGGGGGGGGGGGAGGGAGGGCAGCAGCAATCCAAGCCCTGGCGCCTCCCTCTCCCTCCCGTGACACCTCTTCCTCCCCGCTTGCGCTTGGCGAAGCCCTGCCGGGATCCCGCTACTTCCACCACCACGCCGTCGTGCTGCTGGATCTCCATCAACCTCTCCTCCCCCCTTGCTGGATCAAGAAGGAGGAGACGTCACTGCTCCGTACGTGTGTTGAACGCGGAGGTGCCGTCCGTTCGGCGCTAGGATCATCGGTGATTTGGATCACGACGAGTACGACTCCATCAACCCCGTTCTCTTGAACGCTTCCGCTTGCGATCTACAAGGGTATGTAGATGCACTCCTTCCCTCTCGTTGCTAGTAAACTCCATAGATTGATCTTGGTGATGCGTAGAAAATTTTGAATTTCTGCTACGTTCCCCAACAATTCTTGGGCTCATTTCCAGCATTCGGTTACTTACGGCCCGTTACTGGCCTTGCTTGTGGGCCAAATTCAGCCTGTGGATACAGTCGGCCCGTTTGTGGCCTGTTAATCTGTTGGGCCATTTTCATAGCATCATCAAATACGGCCTATTAACAGCCCGTTATGGTTAGCCCATAAAACGTACAATTTCCACTCTAGCCCGTTTACGGCCCTTATACGGCCCGTACAAGGCCCATAGATTAGATGACCCGTAGAAGGCCCATGGATCCTACGGGACGTAGAAGGCCCATTGACCCGACGGCCCATAGAAGGCCCATTGATCCGACGGCCCATGGATCCGACGGCCCATAGAAGGCCCATGGATCCGACGGCCCATAGAAGGCCCATGGATCCGACAGCCGATAGAAGGCCCACGGATCCGACAACCCATAGAAGGCCCACGGATCCGACGGCCATAGAAGGCCATGGATAGTCCGTCTCGTAGATGGCCCATGGATCGTACGGCCTGTGGAGGGCCATGGTCACTACAACGTTTGGGCGAGTTGGCCCCCGTTTGAACGATATAGCATATTCAAATAATTATCCTACTCTATACTATCACCTCTAAAAAACATACACTATACAATAAAGAGACTAAGGCATAGGAACGTAGAATAATCCTACACTATACAATAAAGAAATTACAGCCGATTATACCCACTGGGCATTATGGTTCGGCACCAGTGGTAATAAAGCATACACAAACAGCAAATTACATACACTGGACAAATACAGCTCATACATCATGGACGCGCATCAACATAACTTGCCATTTGAACTATAATCTCTTCAGAAAATAGGATTGGCCGGATTTAGATAGCACAAATTTCAGTCTGCAAAATCTTCAATTCCTTCGTTGTTACCTCAGTGTCTTGTTTCATTTTTTTGACTCCTGCATCTAATACATGCATGTCCAGTCTCAACTTGTTGATTGTACGTTGAGAATCATGTACACATTGTCTTGCCACCTCTAGTTGATGCTCGAGAATGTCAGCACATTCCAATTCCAATTCATAATCATTCGGTAACGGCCATGCCGCACTGCTCACAGATCTTTGTGTTGATGTCACTTCATCCTGAAATGTTTCTGTAAGTACACATGACTAGGGCAAAAATATAGTTACAACAGTGAAGCGAGCAAGACAGACTATTTTGTACATGGCAAAACAGGACTAACAATAATGTTACACGTCATGAAGCATAAGCAGGTGATATTTTAAAAATTATAAAAAAGGTAGTCTGTGCAGCCTGCATACGGAAATCTCTCTTAGCTCACCAGAGGAGCATGATGTTGGGGCCCAATCCAAAACACAAACAAGTTACAAATTTAGACAGCACGTTGCATAGAAGTAAGCAAGCAGTTGGCCATTCTGTAGCTCAATTAAAGTCTTAGGGAGCATAATGAATAGCAGAGGGTTTCATACAAACATACTACAACAAGCAAAACTATGGAATCATTAGCCTAGTATAAACTAGATTGTGAGCCTCATGCAATAATAGTTGGTTAATAGACTTCAAAGCTTCAGGCACACTTTGACAAAGTAATTAAATGGTAAGACCTTTAATTATGTCAACTAATAGTTATACAAGTACCTAACATCAGGCATCATTCTTTGGGCATCTCATTAACTGAGGACAAATAAAGCAATTGAAAAGAGCAAATTAACTATGCCTGAAACAAACAAGGAATTGAACTGTTGAGTTGGATACATTGACTTACCTTAACAGGTTGAAGAGGCTCAGCGCAACTCCTACTTCTCTTGCAAGGCTCCTTCCTAACATCTTGTACTTGGAAATCCTCAATCTTATATTCATTGCACCCCCTCTACAAGGTGACACAAACTAGTTACTCGTCTCCTTGGAAGATAAATATGCATACTTTCCAGTCTGTGAACACAAAAGGATGAGATTATAACAAAACAACACCACATAATCAAACATGTCACATCTCTTGCACTTGCACATAATGAAATGAGCATTTACTATGTCTGCACTATGTAAAAATTAGGCATACATTCGAACTGGATCTCCAGGTACTCTTGGAGAGCCTACTTTAGTGTACAGCCAAACCTTTATGTCACCTATGAGTTAGAAAAGGCCCCACTACAGCAGCCCTTAGTGTTTAAATCGTTGACAAGCTCTGTTAGAGTGTTAGGTCAAGAACAACAAGTAATCAAAGCAAACAGTCCTAGTATGGCCGGCTGATGCAAACAAGCAATTGAACAGATGTGTGAGCAAATCTTACATATCAAGAAAAGAAGCAAAGAAGGAGGCTTAAAGACCATCACTTGGCTGACCAGATTTAGGGGGCATTTAAACATTATGTGCAACGTATGAACTAACATAAACATTGCATATTCCAGATTCTACAATGGAATGCACATGTATTAGGTTATGCCATGTATGATGATGCCTAAATGTACACTATAGCACGCAGGAGTGATTCATCATTGCACGCACAATTGAATTACAGGTTAAGGGCCAGTTCTATTCCGCCTTTTCAGGGCTTATTGTCAAAATAAGCCATAAAAGATGTAAAGAAGTCATTTTTGAGTTATGGGCTTGGGCTTAACTAATTTCTCTTTGGAGGGGGGTGTTTCAGGTAGAACCTCACTAAAAATTGAAGGGAAGGGGAATAGTGAAATGACTCTGTTGTCTGCCTATATTACACTCAAAATGCAACTGCTGACGCCCGCGTCACACCTCACCCTCAAGTAAAAACTTGCATCTCCTCTCCCCTTTCCCTCTACCTCGATCCCCTGCCTGCAGCACTAGGGTTCCTCTAGCGAGCCGTCGCCACTGGTCCCACCTGGCCTGGTCCTCGACGATGCTTTGTCTAGCTAGGCTACATGGCCGGCGGGTAGGAGCAAATCTCCCTGGCTGATCCTCCCTCTGGCGCCGCCCCTCATTCTCATGGTCTCCAGCAGCTGCTCCACTGTGGTTCGTCCAACGCACTACTCCGGCAGACGCTGCACAACTACGGCTGATGCCACACTGTGACAGAAGGCACCTTATTCCCCCTCCCCACCTCCCAGGCCGTGGCCTTGAGGTGCTGTTGAAGGATGAGCTCATCCAACAAGGTGAGGATCTCCTCTGATTTTTTGCCAAATTTTCATTCTGATCCACTATACGATGAATTGCTATGAGCTGCTTCTGCTGCTGCTATATGATGCATTGCTATGAGCTGCTCCTGCTGCTGCTATATGATGAATTGCTATGAGTTGCTGCTGCTATATGATGAATTGCTATGAGCTGCTGCTGCTATATGATGAATTGCTATGAGCTGCTGCTGCTATATGATGAATTGCTATGAGCTGCTGCTGCTATATAATGAGTTGCTATAAGCTGCTCCTGCTGCTGCTGTATGATGAATTGCTATGAGCTGCTCCTGCTGATGCTATATGATGAATTGCTATGAGTTGCTCCTGCTGTTGCTATATGATGAATTGCTATGAGCTGCTCCTGCTGCTGCTATATGATGAATTGCTATGAGCTGCTCCTCCTGCTGCTATATGATGAATTGCTATGAGCTGCTGCTGGTATATGATGAATTGCACACTGCTGTTGCTGTATGATGAGTTGCTATGAGCTGCTGCTGCTATATGATGCTTTTAGGTGGTGCTGCTATATGATAATAACCAGCCACTTGGACCATCGAATTTCAATAAATAATTGTTCTTCATTTAAATGTGGGTCATGCGTTCTTCGTTTAAATTAGGCATTGGGATCTCTATGGAAAACATTGACCAAAGTAGATTGTGCCAAGTAGATGGTATCTTTGTATTTGCATTTTGAGCAAATAGTGATGGTCTGTTTTCCTATCATATTAATTACTGCACTGGGTTCAATTTGTGATGTTTGCAAGTCAAATTAATTTTCATATGGGCAGCAGAATGAAAAAATATAATGCAATCTAGACTTTTCACCGATCATACCAAAGATAAGCTGAAAACGCAATGAAAAGAACTGGTTGGCTTATTACATGGAGCTTATATTCACAGGTGCTTATTTTCTTAGGATAACTCGTAATAATTGTCCCTAAGAAACTTGGCCAATAGAACTGACATACAAATAACATGTCACGATGATTGCATGGAGGAGTGACGTACCATAGCACACTGTATAGGCTCACCGCTGGCTCTCCTTTTTTGCGATGTTCCATGAAATTGCCACATACATCTTGTACTTTTTCATTGTGTAACCCTATCTGCAAGTTGACACAGCTAATTTCAGACATCTCTACATGATAATATATTGCATATCCCTTGCGCATATTTAAACCACCAATTAATGATTGTGCGCGTAGCATAAACTAGCCATGACTTTGTGTGCTGGACTAGCTGGCACTCTAAGGGAGCCTAATGTAGTGCACTGGAATTCCTACATGCCACCTACGATTTTGTGTAATGCACTGCCTCTGTTCCTAAATATATGTCTATGTAGAGATTCCAGTATGGACCACATACAGATGTATATAGATGCATTTTTGAGTGTAGATTCACTCATTTTGCTCCGTATGTAGCCTATAGTGGAATCTCTAGAAAGACTTATATTTAGGAACAGAGGTACGAGGTAGTATCATGTATGACATCTACATATCTAATTTAGCAGCCAGTAGTAGAAATCATTGTCTGCACAAATGGATTACTGGTCGAAAATCCTAGCAAAGCACGCAGGCAGGCACAGAACAATACAAGAGAGAGAGACGCGCTTACAAGATCATATCAATGCCTCGGTCCAGGATCTTGGTTGGCCAAGCTGTTAGATCTAGAAGAAACATCGTCCTTGTAGTTTTTGTCAGCTGCATAACAGGTAACAGGGACCTGTTAGTATATTTGAAGTACACCGGGCAGGTGATGCTGGACGGGTTTAAAGGTGACAAGTACCTAGGCCGTGGCGGGTGCTTGGCATCTTGCCAGACGGTGGGAATCAGGTTAGAAACGTCAAGGGTGATGACGTTGCGCTGGCTGTCGGGGTCCAGTAAGGAGATCTAGAACCGTCGAGTAGGGTGTTTGTGGAGCGGCTCCGGTAGGGTGGACTACGGTGTGGGCGAAGCGGATCTGTGGCCGTGGACGAGGGCATAGGTGAAGCTGCTCCGGTGGTTGGGTTAAGGATGGTGTCGATGATGCGGATCTGCGGCCGTGGACGGGGTGTCAGAAGCTGCTCTGGTAGGTTGGATGAGGGTGCGAGGAAGCGAATCTGAGGCCGTGGACTTGTGAGTTGGCAAAGCGGCCCCGGTAGGGTTGAGAATGGTATAGGCGAAGCTACTCCGGTGGGGTTGACGATGGTGTCGGCGAAGCGGCTCTGGTAGGGTTGAGGAAGGTGTCGGCGAAGAGGATCAAAGGTCGTCGACGGGGGCGTCGGTGGGGCGGCTCGGGGGGGGGGGGTGGACGAAGCGTCTCCGGTGGGGAGTACGAATGAGCCGCTGCAGATGCGCTGCGGTTGACGAGAGTACCGACGAAGCAGATCCGGCGCCGTGGACAAGGCCGACACTGAATGGGTTGTGGTACAGTGGTGGATGAGCAGTCTACTTGTTTCTAGGGGAGGTGGGAGGGGTAGATGCGGCCGCAGAAGCAGATCCGGCGAGGTGGACACCGCTGGCAGTGAATGGGCTCTGGTACGCCGGTGGATGAGCAGTCTAGGGTTTCGAGAGGGGAGGGGAGAAAGGCCAATGAAGTACGGACGGCGTGATGTGAGATGCTCTGGTGCTGTGGAGTTAGTCGTTTTTGCGGGAGGGGGAGACGAAATGGGGGTGCCGTGTAGTGGGGGGAACCGGAAGTTACCACAGCAGCCCCGACCTATTATGTAGATGAGGGCGGTATTGTAACTGTTGGTCTCCGTGCACCAAGGACAAAAGGGGAATTTCGCATGCTAAAGACTAAGGTGGCGGAAATTTTAGAAGGAGGTGGGAGATTTTGCCGCCCGCGGGATCGTTCGTATCCAGTTTCAACTAATTTTGGACCGTGTTAGCGGGAAGGTCATGCGAGACTGTGTACACGGGGCACGCGTCAGCAGTTAATAACTAGTGTGAAGTCCACCCCAGAAAAAAAGACAATAACTCGGGATGATGCGCCGATAACTTGGACGTTCACACGGGCGCGGCCAATCGTACGGGTGTAGTGGCGTGTTCACAAAAAAGGGATCAAACGCTCAACCTATGTATTTCTCGTGTAAATAGATAATTTAGTGCAATTGGTTATTTACTTTAAACATAATGCATTGACGTGTTAGTGTAGAGGCGCACAAAAAGAAATGGATATTGTAGTCCGCTACTTAAAAGTGTTACCTCATATGATTACATAGACTCCATTTCATAAATTGCATACCCGTTGAATTCATATATGAATATTACATATATTACTTCATAATAGAACCTTAAATCATCCAAGACTAATGATTTTGAATGCAAGAGTAACAATGGTGCAGGTACATGATAGCTACATTGGTTGTTTGAAGAAACATCACTGTAACTTTGGCATGCACAACTGAAAAGGTTTATTTAAATAAAAAAAATGTGATATGTGAGTGTCCAATCTTTATAGCGTTGAATCGATATTGTACCTTTGGCCGCGATATGAAGTAGATATTGATTTATGTTCAAGCGATGCACGTCCACGATCGCTAGATAGTGATACGTGAATGAATTGTGCAATCTCTCTCACACGCATACATATCTCATTTCCCTGTGGGCATCAGAATCACATACGCGCACTTCATGTATTTCTCTCCCTCCGTCAAGGTTAGAATTCGTCTTTCTACCCCGTCCTACAAGTTTCTCACACAGAAACACACCCGCTCTCTCTGTCGAACACGCCCACCCCTTTAATTCCGCCCACCCACATCCACTAATGTCTCAAAGTATAATAATGTCTCTCACACATATGCCTAAGGTTAACTCGAGTTCCGGAACCATATGAATACATACAATGGGATTCCAGCAGAGCACCTTTTGTTTTGAGATTTCTTTCTCTCTCTCCCTCCCTCTCTCTCTCACACACACGCGCGCGCGCACACACACACACATTGTTTCTCGCTTCATTTTTCCGGCACTTGCATGCACACCGTTTTGTTTATCTTCGTGACGCTTTAAGTATGCCTCGCACAAATGCTATCTACTTATCCCTTAATATAGCTAGATATGTGTCACACAAACTCCTTCTCCCTACTAGCAAGATGCCCATGCGTTGCACGGAACATCAAGATGCATTTGTATGAGTAGTTTATATTGTGGGAGAAAAGGATGAACGAGGGAATGCCTTATTTGCAAATGCGGAGAGGGGTGTGGGTATCTTTTTACAAAATTGCCACAGTTTCCTTCCTATCCGTCAGATATAAATCGGATGGCCTATATTGCAGGATGGCAGGAACACCATCACCACCAACTCTGTTTTTTATAAGAGTAGGGACATGTAAGTGTCACTGCCCCCCCCCCCCCCCCGACACACACACCCACACCCACACAACCACACACACACTTCCCAACACCGAAGGAGTAGGGTGACACCTCGATCTTGATACTAATCTATCGACTGGCTTCTCTATCAAACACACACACACGCACACACACTACCCAACACCGAAGGAGTAGGGCGGCACCTCGATCTTGATAGTAATCTATCTACTCCTCTTTCAAACACACACACACACACACATACACACACACTCACTAGTTGTGCCTCTGTGCCTACCGCGCACACTCTCGATACGTCTTTCTCTCCCTCCCCTCCCTACCCCAACAATGACAGTAGAAGGGTGACAACTCGATCTGATCGTAATCTGTCAATTGGTTTCTCTCTCGAACATTGTGTCTCTGTGCCTCGCTCAGTAGCCCCCTCGATATGTAGACTTCTCGCGCGTGCACAGCTGTAGTGACGATGACGCTGAACCCAGTGTGCCTCGTTTTTATCGGCCTCATGTGATAGTTTTCACCCTGTTTTCTGTTAATTAACAAGGCAACCTTTTCTTTGTTACTACTAGTGAATCTGAAATCATTCGGGGCAGACATAAAATATATCACTTCAACCCAATTATCGCAGTAACTATTTTAAAAGAAACTAGCTAGATGCCCGTGCGTTGCACGGAACATCAAGATGCATTTGTATGAGTAGTTTATCTTGAGAGAGAAAAGGATGAACGAGGTGTTGGAAATATGCCCTAGAGGCAATAATAAATTGGTTATTATTATATTTCCTTGTTCATGATAATCGTTTATTATCCATGCTAGAATTGTATTGATAGGAAACTCATATACATGTGTGGATACATAGAAAACACCATGTCCCTAGTAAGCCTCTAGTTGACTAGCTCGTTGATCAATGGATGGTTACGGTTTCCTGACCATGGACATTGGATGTCGTTGATAACGGGATCACATCATTAGGAGAATGATGTGATGGACAAGACCCAATCCTAAGCCTAGCACAAGATCGTGTAGTTCGTTTGCTAAGAGCTTTTCTAATGTCAAGTATCATTTCCTTAGACCATGAGATTGTGCAACTCCCGGATACCGTAGGAATGCTTTGGGTGTACCAAACGTCACAACGTAACTGGGTGGCTATAAAGGTGCACTACAGGTATCTCCGAAAGTGTCTGTTGGGTTGGCACGAATCGAGACTGGGATTTGTCACTCCGTGTAAACGGAGAGGTATCTCTGGGCCCACTCGGTAGGACATCATCATAATGTGCACAATGTGACCAAGGAGTTGATCACGGGATGATGTGAGTTACGGAACGAGTAAAGAGACTTGCCGGTAACGAGATTGAACAAGGTATCGGGATACCAACGATCGAATCTCGGGCAAGTAACATACCGATAGACAAAGGGAATTGTATACGGGATTGATTGAATCCCCGACATCGTGGTTCATCCGATGAGATCATCGTGGAACATGTGGGAGCCAACACGGGTATCCAGATCCCACTGTTAGTTATTGACCGGAGAACGTCTCGGTCATGTCTGCATGGTTCCCGAACCCGTAGGGTCTACACACTTAAGGTTCGATGACGCTAGGGTTATAGGGAAAGTATGTATGTGGTTACCGAATGTTGTTCGGAGTCCCGGATGAGTTCCCGGACGTCACGAGGAGTTCCGGAATGGTCCGGAGGTAAAGATTTATATATGGGAAGTCCTGTTTTGGTCACCGGAAAAGTTTCGGGTGTTATCGGTAATGTACCGGGACCACCGGGAGGGTCCCGGGGGTCCACCAAGTGGGGCCACCAGCCCCAGAAGGCTGCGTGGGCCAAGTGTGGGAGGGGACCAGCCCCAGGTGGGCTGGTGCGCCCCCCACCAAGGCCCAAGGCGCATGGGAGAGTGGGAGGGGGCAAACCCTAGGTCCAGATGGGCCTTAAGGCCCACCCTAGTGGCGCCCCCCCTCTCCTCCCCTTGGCCGCACCCTAGATGGGTTTGGGGGCTGCCGCCACCCCTGGGGAGGGAACCCCAGATGGGGGCGCAGCCCCTCCCCTTCCCCTATATATACTGGAGGTATTTGGGGCTGCCAGACACGTGAGAACACCTCTCTCTTGGCGCAGCCCTTCCCCTCTCCCTTCTCCTCTCCCGCGGTGCTTGGCGAAGCCCTGCAGGATTGCCACGCTCCTCCACCACCACCACGCCGTCGTGCTGCTGCTGGACGGAGTCTTCCCCAACCTCTCCCTCTCTCCTTGCTGGATCAAGGCGTGGGAGACGTCACCGGGCTGCACGTGTGTTGAACGCGGAGGCGCCGTGGTTCGGCGCTTAGATCGGAATCAACCGCGATCGGAATCGCTACGAGTACGACTCCTTCATCCGCGTTCTTGCAACGCTTCCGCATCGCGATCTACAATGGTATGTAGATGCACTCCCCTTCCCCTCGTTGCTAGATTACTCCATAGATTGATCTTGGTGATGCGTAGAAAATTTTGAATTTCTGCTTCGTTCCCCAACAGTGGCATCATGAGCTAGGTCTATGCGTAGTTTCTATGCATGAGTGGAACACAAAGTAGTTGTGGGTGTCGATGTTGCCAATTCTTCTTGCCGCTACTAGTCTTATCTTGTTTCAGTGGCAGTGTGGGATGAAGCGGCCCGGACCGACCTTACACGTACGCTTACGTGAGACAGGTTCCACCGACTGACATGCACTAGTTGCATAAGGTGGCTAGCGGGTGTCTGTCTCTCCCACTTTAGTCGGAACGGATTCGATGAAAAGGGTCCTTATGAAGGGTAAATAGAAATTGGCATATCACGTTGTGGTTTTACGTAGGTAAGAAACGTTCTTGCTAGAAACCTATACAAGCCACGTAAAACTTGCAACAACAATTAGAGGACGTCTAACTTGTTTTTGCAGCATGTGCTATGTGATGTGACATGGCCAGAAGATGTGATGAATGATATATGTGATGTATGAGATTGATCATATTCTTGTAATAGGAATCACGACTTGCATGTCGATGAGTATGACAACCGGCAGGAGCCATAGGAGTTGTCTTTATTTTTTGTATGACCTGCGTGTCATTGAATAACGCCATGTAAATTACTTTACTTTATTGCTAAGCGCGTTAGCCGTAGAAGTAGAAGTAATCGTTGGCGTGACAACTTCATGAAGACACAATGATGGAGATCATGGTGTCATGCCGGTGACAAAGATGATCATGGTGCCCCGAAGATGGAGATCAAAGGAGCAAAATGATATTGGCCATATCATGTCACTATTTGATTGCATGTGATGTTTATCATGTTATGCATCTTATTTGCTTAGAACGACGGTAGTAAGTAAGATGATCCCTCACTAAAATTTCAAGAGACGTGTTCCCCCTAACTGTGCACCGTTGCGAAGGTTCGTTGTTTCGAAGCACCACGTGATGATCGGGTGTGATAGATTCTAACGTTCGAATACAACGGGTGTTGACGAGCCTAGCATGTACAGACATGGCCTCGGAACACATGCGAAACACTTAGGTTGACTTGACGAGCCTAGCATGTACAGACATGGCCTCGGAACACAAGAGACCAAAAGGTCAAACATGAGTCGTATAGTAGATGCGATCAACATGGAGATGTTCACCGATGATGACTAGTCCGTCTCACGTGATGATCGGACACGGCCTAGTTTGACTCGGATCATGTATCACTTAGATGACTAGAGGGATGTCTATCTGAGTGGGAGTTCATAATCAGATGAACTTCATTATCATGAACATAGTCAAAAAGGTCTTTGCAAATGATGTCATAGCTTGCGCTTTAGTTCTACTGTTTAAGATATGCTCCTAGAGAAAATTTAGTTGAAAGTTGGTAGTAGCAATTATGCGGACTGGGTCCGTAAACTGAGGATTGTCCTCATTGCTGCACAGAAGGCTTATGTCCTTAATGCACCGCTCGGTGTGCTGAACCTCAGCGTCGTCTGTAGATGTTGCGAAACATCTGACATACACGTTTTGATGACTACGTGATAGTTCAGTGCATAATGCTAACGGTTTAGAATTGTGGCACCAAAGACGGTTTTGAAACATCGCAGAACATATGAGATGTTCCGAAGACTGAAATTGGGATTTCAGACTAGTGCCCACGTCAAGAGGTATGAGACCTCTGACAAATTTCTTAAGCCTGCAAACTAAGGGAGAAAAGCTCAATCGTTGAGCATGTGCTCAGATTGTCTGAGTACTACAATCACTTGAATCGAGTGGGAGTTAATCTCCCAGATGAGATAGTGATGGTTCTCCATAGTCACTACCACCAAGCTAGTAGAGCTTCGTGATGAACTATAACATATCAGGGATAGTTATGATGATCCTTGAGCTATTCGCGATGTTTGACACCGCGAAAGTAGAAATCAAGAAGGAGCATCAATTGTTGATGGTTAGTAAAACCACTGGTTTAAGAAGGGCAAGGGCAAAAGGGATACTTCATGAAACAGCAAGTCATTTGCTGCTCTAGTGAAGAATCCCAAGGTTGAACCCAAACCCGAGACTAAGTGCTTCTGTAATGAGAGGAACGGTCACTGAAGCAGTACTACCCTAGATACTTGGTAGATGAGAAGGCAGGCAAGGTCGACAGAAGTATATTGGATATACATTATATGAATGTGTACTTTACTAGTACTCCTAGCAGCACCAGGGTATTAGATACCGGTTCGGTTGCTAAGTGTTAGCAAATCGAAATAAAAGCTGCGGAATAAACGGAGACTAGCTAAAGGTGAGATGACGATATGTGTTGGAAGTGTTTCCAAGGTTGATGTGATCAAGCATCGCATGCTCCCTCTACCATCGAGATTTGGTGTTTGCGTTGAGCACAAACATGATTGGATTATGTTTATCGCAATACGGTTATTCATTTAAGGAGAATAATGGTTACTCTGTTTATTTGAATAATACCTTCAATGGTCTTGCACCTAAAATGAATCTCGATCGTAGTGATACACATGTTCATGCCAAAAGATATAAGATAGTAATGATAGTACCACATACTTGTGGCACTGCCACTTGAGTCATATTGGTATAGAACGCATGAAGAAGCTCCATGTAGATGGATCGTTTGGACTCACTTGATTTTGAATCACTTGAGACATGCAAATCATACCACATGGGCAAGATGACTGAAAGGCCTCGTTTTCATAAGATGGAACAAGAGAGCAACTTATTGGAAGTAATACATTTTGATGTATGCAGTCCAATGAGTGCTAAGGCATGCAGTGGATATCGTTATGTTCTTACTTCACAGATGATTTGAGTAGATGCTGAGTGTATTTACTTGATAAAACACAAGTCTGAATTATTGAAAGGTTCAAGTAATTTCAGAGTGAAGTTGAAGATCGTCGTGACAAGAGGATAAAATGTCTGTGATATGATCATAGAGATGAGTATCTGAGTTACGAGTTTGGCACACAATTAAGACATTGTGGAAAGTGTTTCGCAATTAATACCGCCTGGAACACCATAGTGTGATGGTGTGTCCGAATATCATAACTACACCCTATTGGATATGGTGCATACCGTGATATCTCTTATCGAATTACCACTATCGTTTATGGGTTAGGCATTAGAGATAACCGCATTCACTTTAAAAGGGGCACCACGCAATTCCGTTGAGACGACACCGTTTAGAGAAACCTAAGTTGTCGTTACTTAAAAGTTTGGGGCCACGATGCTTATGTGAAAAAGTTTCAGGCTGATAAGCTCGAACCCAAAGCGGATAAATGCAACTTCATAGAATACCCAAAACGGTTGGGTATACCTCCTATTTCAGATCTGGAAGCAAAAGTGATTGTTTCTAGAAACGGGTCCTTTCTCGAGGAAAAGTTTCTCTCGAAAGAATTGAGTGGGAGGATGGTGGAGACTTGATAAGGTTATTGAACCGTCACTTCAACTAGTGTGTAGCAGGGCACAGGAAGTTGTTCCTGTGGCACCTATACCAATTGAAGTGGAAGCTTATGATAGTGATCATGAAACTTCGGATCAAGTCACCACCAAACCTCGTAGGACGACGAGGATGCGTGCTACTTCAGAGTGGTACGTGATCCTGTCTGAGATATCATGTTGTTGGACAATACTGAACCTACGAGCTATGGAGAAGCGATGGTGGGCCCATATTCCGACAAATGGTTAGAAGCCATGAAATCCGATATAAATGGATCTTTAAGAAGTAGACGGACATGGACGGTAATGTTACCGTCTGTGAAGCTCGACTTGTGGCAAAGAGTATTTCCACAAGTTCAAGGAGTTGACTATGATGAGATTTTCTCATCCGTAGCGATGCTTAAGTCCGTCGGAATCATGTTAGCATTAGCTGCATTTATGAAATCTGGCAGATGGATGTCAAAACAAGTTTCCTTACCAGTTTTCGTAAGGAAAGGTTGTATGTGATACAATCAGAAAGGTTTTGTCGATCCTAAGGATGCTAAAAGGTATGCTAGCTCCAGCAATCCTTCCATGGACTAGAGCAAGCATTCGGAGTCAAAATATACGCTTTGATGGAGTGATCAAAGTTTTTGGGTTTATACAAAGTTTGTTAGAAACTTGTATTTACAATAAAGTGAGTGGGAGCGCTACAACATTTCTGATAAGTATATGTGAATGACATATTGTTGATCCGAAATGATGTAAAATTTCTGGAAAGCATAAAGGGTTGTTTGAAAGGAGTTTTTCAAAGGAAGACCTGGATAAAGCTGCTTACATATTGGGCATCAAGATCTATGGGGATAGATCAAGACGCCTGATGATACTTTCAAAGAACGCACACCTTGACATATTTTTGAAAGAGTTCAAAATAGATCAGCAAAGAAGGAGTTCTTGGCTGTGTTACAAGGTGTGAGTATTGAGTAAGACTCAAGACCTGACCATAGCAGAAGAGAGAGAAAGGACGAAGGTTGTCCCCTATGCTTTGGACGTAGGCTCTACAGTATGCTATGCTGTGTACCGCACATGAAGTGTGCCTTGCCATGAGTTGGTCAAGGGGTACAATAGTGATCCGGGAATGGATCACATGACAGCAGTCAAACTTATCCTTAGTATCTAGTGGACTAAGGAATTTTCTCGATTATGGAGGTGAAAAAAAGTTCGTCGTAAAGGGTTACGTCGATGCAAACTTTGACACTAATCCGGATGACTCTGAGTAGTAAACCGGATTCGTATAGTAGAGCAGTTATTTGAAATGGCTCCAAATAGCTCGTGGTAGCATCCACAAGATGACATAGATATTCATAAAGCACACGGATCTGAAAGGTTCAGACCCGTTGACTAATAACCTCTCTCACAAGCATAACATGATCAAACCAGAACTCATTGAGTGTTAATCAAATAGTGATGTGAACTAGATTGTTGACTCTAGTGAACTCTTTGGATGCTGGTCACATGGTGATGTGACCTGTGAGTGTTAATCACATGGCGATGTGAACTAGATTATTGACTCTAGTGCAAGTGGGAGACTGTTGGAAATATGCCCTAGAGGCAATAATAAATTGGTTATTATTATATATTTCCTTGTTCATGATAATCGTTTATTATCCATGCTAGAATTGTATTGATAGGAAACTCAGATACATGTGTGGATACATAGACAACACCATGTCCCTAGTAAGCCTCTAGTTGACTAGCTCGTTGATCAATAGATGGTTACGGTTTCCTGACCATGGACATTGGATGTCGTTGATAACGGGATCACATCATTGGGAGAATGATGTGATGGACAAGACCCAATCCTAAGCCTAGCACAAGATCGTGTAGTTCGTTTGCTAAGAGCTTTTCTAATGTCAAGTATCATTTCCTTAGACCATGAGATTGTGCAACTCCCGGATACCGTAGGAATGCTTTGGGTATACCAAACGTCACAACGTAACTGGGTGGCTATAAAGGTGCACTACAGGTATCTCCGAAAGTGTCTGTTGGGTTGGCACGAATCGAGACTGGGATTTGTCACTCCGTGTAAACGGAGAGGTATCTCTGGGACCACTCGGTAGGACATCATCATAATGTGCACAATGTGACCAAGGAGTTGATCACGGGATGATGTGAGTTACGGAACGGGTAAAGAGACTTGCCGGTAACGAGATTGAACAAGGTATCGGGATACCGACGATCGAATCTCGGGCAAGTAACATACCGATAGACAAAGGGAATTGTATACGGGATTGATTGAATCCCCGACATCGTGGTTCATCCGATGAGATCATCGTGGAACATGTGGGAGCCAACATGGGTATCCAGATCCCGTTGTTAGTTATTGACCGGAGAACGTCTCGGTCATGTCTGCATGGTTCCCGAACCCGTAGGGTCTACACACTTAAGGTTCGATGATGCTAGGGTTATAGGGAAAGTATGTATGTGGTTACCGAATGTTGTTCGGAGTCCCGGATGAGATCCCGGACGTCACGAGGAGTTCCGGAATGGTCCGGAGGTAAAGATTTATATATGGGAAGTCCTGTTTTGGTCACCGAAAAAGTTTCGGGTGTTATCGGTAATGTACCGGGACCACCGGGAGGGTCCCGGGGGTCCACCAAGTGGGGCCACCAGCCCCAGAAGGCTGTGTGGGCCAAGTGTGGCAGGGGACCAGCCCCAGGTGGGCTGGTGCGCCCCCCCACCATGGCCCAAGGCGCATGGGAGAGTGGGAGGGGGCAAACCCTAGGTCCAGATGGGCCTTAAGGCCCACCCTAGTGGCGCCCCCTTCTCCTCCCCTTGGCCGCACCCTAGATGGGTTTGGGCGCTGCCGCCACCCCTGGGGAGGGAACCCTAGATGGGGGCGTAGCCCCTCCCCTTCCCCTATATATACTGGAGGTATTTGGGGCTGCCAGACACGTGAGAACACCTCTCTCTTGGCGCAGCCCTTCCCCTCTCCCTTCTCCTCTCCCGCGGTGCTTGGCGAAGCCCTGCAGGATTGCCACGCTCCTCCACCACCACCACGCCGTCGTGCTTCTGCTGGATGGAGTCTTCCCCAACCTCTCCCTCTCTCCTTGCTGGATCAAGGCGTGGGAGACGTCACCGGGCTGCACGTGTGTTGAACGCGGAGGCGCCGTGGTTCGGCGCTTAGATCGGAATCAACCGCGATCTGAATCGCTACGAGTACGACTCCTTCATCCGCGTTCTTGCAACGCTTCCGCATCGCGATCTACAATGGTATGTAGATGCACTCCCCTTCCCCTCGTTGCTAGATTACTCCATAGATTGATCTTGGTGATGCGTAGAAAATTTTGAATTTCTGCTACGTTCGCCAACACGAGGGAAGGCCGTATTTGCGAACGTGGAGAGGGGTGTGGGTATATTTTTGCAAAATTGCCATAGTTTCCTTTCTATCCGTTAGATATAAATCCGATGGCCTATATTGCAGGATGGCATGCACACCATCATCACCAACTCTGTTTTCTACTCCCTCCGTTCCTAAATATTTATCTTTTTAGAGATTTCAACAAGTGACTACATATGGAGCAAAATGAGTGAATCTACACTCTAAAATA
This sequence comes from Aegilops tauschii subsp. strangulata, assembly GCF_002575655.3. Classification (NCBI taxonomy): domain Eukaryota; kingdom Viridiplantae; phylum Streptophyta; class Magnoliopsida; order Poales; family Poaceae; genus Aegilops; species Aegilops tauschii. The sequence continues at coordinate 177,914,649 of NC_053039.3, forward strand.
TGTCTACATACACATCCGTATGTGGTAGTCCATCTGAAATCTGAAAAAGACAAATATTTAGGAACATATGGAGTATAAGAGTAGACATGGAGATATATCTCCAGCATGGTCTACAACAAAAATGTGTTGGACTGGTTAGCGCCAGATGCTCGCAACGCGATGACATGAGTTCAAATTCTGTCTTTAACTTTAGATTTTAATATTATATATTACTTATTTAATATATACTACTTTCGCTACTGTACTGACAGTGACCCACATAGTACTTAGAATACAAGATTAAGGATGGACTTATTTCTTTTTAACTTTCTGTACGAAGCTGTAGCCACCCTGCAAGTCACGTGTACACTGTACATGCAATTAACTTTTTATAGAGGGACAATCATACATGCAATTAACTCAAATGGATTGGATGTCACTCTATTATTTCCAGCATAAGAGCATCTCCAACGGCAGCCGGCAAATTTCCTCCCGCTTCCTTCCGCGGAGGACGACATCAAACGCCAACGGCATACATTTTCACAACTCTAACCAACCAGATGAAATTCGTGCAAACACGGACTGATTTCATATAAGCATGAAGGATTTCGTATAAAAAAGCCGGATCTTCATATAAACATGATGGATTTCATTACATTTACATGAACTAAGCGGTGCCAATCCGACTCTCTTGGTATAATTAATACTCCCTCCGTCCAGAAATACTTGTCCTAGAAATGGATGTATCTAGACTTATTTTAGTTATTGATACATACAATTTATCCATTCTTAGAACAAATATTTCCCGCCAGCTGGAGAGGGAGTACATAATCTAAATGGCTGTCCGCGGATCCCTTTGTCTTCCTCATGTCCGGCAGACACTTGCGGGGTCGACCAAGGTCCTCGGAAGAGACGAAGAAGCAAAGAAACCACCTGAATGCGCAGTTGTCGCCTCGACGGTGGCCTTCATGAGACCCAAGTGGTGGCGGCCTCCTGTGTTCTACTTCTCCTCGATGATGGCGGCGGACACGGAGAAGCTGGCCACCGATTCGTCGCTCTCCACGCACCCGGCTTCTGTCTCTGCCTACATGGCGCTACCGCAGGCATGGGAGGCGCGCCCACAAACACGGGAGGTGCGGCACCGCAGACACTGGTGGCGCGGTACGACACAGCAGTGACGACGCCCGTACCGGTGTGCTCGCCGCCGTGCCGGCGTGGAGCAACTCGCCACTCCTCATCGAGCTGAACTGGAGTGGTGAGTTGCTGAACCACGCGCCTGCTTGGGGCGGCAACTGGCTCCGTTGGGCCAAGCGAGGTTGGTGAAGCACCGAGTGGCCTCGCCCGTATCCGGAGGGCTTGGCGGGCCACCCAGCCGGGTAATATGCCAGAGAACGGCTCCTCGAAAGCCATCAGAAGAGTGGAGAAAATGGTGAAGGAGGAGATGGGGGAGCGGCGGAGGGGTGCGATTCTTGCTCGCTGTCTGGCCTCGTGTAAATAGAGGGCGGACGGTAGGAGCTTGGCCGGCGTCTGGCCTCGTTTAAACTGAGGGCAGATGGGAGGAGCTCGGCCGGTGTTGCGTTTAATTTCGGCCCGCTCATGAACGGACGTGTGGCCGGAGTAGGTTTCTCGGTTTGCATGCGGGTTTACCGGAGGGGTTTGATGGAGGCGAGGAGGCGTGTTCAGCCGGGCGTGTAGCGGGCGGCGCAGTACTATTCGATTTGATAGCGGGCGGCGCAGTTCCCGATACGGCTTTAATGCAGACGAGGGAGGGAGTAGCGGTTCCCAAAATGTTGAACGACCAATGCATCCTCCTTCAATTAATGCATGAAGGAAGTATTGGGAGGAGGACCGGGAAAAGAGGTTGCACGATGTGAATGCAACGCAGTTTGCCCGCATATAAAGGCGCCCCTCCATTCCAATGCATCTACCACATCGTACGCACATAAGCATTTGCCTAAGAACCTACACTAAGCGCAAAAGAGCTTACTCTAGACCCATGGCGGCGATGTGCGCGAGCGGCCAGTGGCTGTGCCAGATGGTCCACGATGTCGGCCTGCGGCATGGCGCCGATGATCGTCTCCAGACGGTGTAGGAGACCGGCTGGTGGATGGCCGCCGTCGACGCCAACTACGACTCTCAGTTGGACCAGATGATCGTTGCCACCACCAACAAGTTCACCGTCCTCAAGAAGCTCGCAGACGACATCGCTGTACTCCTCCAGCCCGCGCGCCCGGGCTCCTCATTGCTTGCCACCCTAATTGGCCTCCATGGCCGGAACCTCTTTCATGCACTGGTGGCCTTGCGACTGCCCGCCGACGCCACGAAGAATGTCCACCTGGAGGTTGCGCTCGCCGCGAGGCACCTCGCCCTGCAAGAATTCGTCGACCTACACATCCACGTGTACGAGCAAATCATGTACATAGGTATCTACAAGGCCAGTGAGGACGCTACGACGTTGGCCTTCCTCAACCGGCTGGAAGCCTTGGATGCCTTTGCTGAGAAGCACCTCGACCTCGACACAAAAGCCGCCGCTCCTTAGCCGCTAGTCGGTGGCCCGACGCACTAAGTTGAGGAGGAGGAGGTCGTACGTTGATGGATGCATCTTTCTTCTTGCCTTCTGTAACCACCACTGCGATCGCATCATCATCGTGGCCTTAATTCTTATTGTTCTGTTGCATTCTCGTTCTAGTCAATACCGACATGTGCGATCCCTTTGCTTAATTATATGCATCACCGTAACTAGTACTCCATCCGTCAATTTATAAGTTGTGCTTACCTTTTCCATCAACTTCGTGCAACGCGCGGGCATCTTGCTAGAAACACTAGAACATGTCGGGCCGCGTGTGACCAAACCGACGATGCGCCAACCTAGCTACTACGTACCCTGCTTATCTGGCGGAAATAGCCCCGCCCTAGCGTTTCCAATCGTTATTTCTATCTATCGATCATGCCAAGGAGCAGAACCAAAATGTTACAATTTATACATGTTTCTCTACTCCTACTCCGATAGAAGACTCAGTTGGTGATGGTGGTGTGTCTGCCATCCGCCGTTTTTGACCATTAGATCTGCATCTAACGGCTGTGAGGTAAGTTGTGGCATTTTTGCAACAATAGTCCACTTCTCTGCTTCAATTTGCAGAAAACCCCTTATTATCTTGAAAGCAACCACATCCCTCCCTCAACTCATCAAAACAACCTGAGAAATATATTTTGAGTGAAAAGTACTCCCTCCGTTCCTAAATATTTGTCTTTCTAGAGATTTCAATAAGTGACTACATCGGAGCAAAATGAGCGAATCTACACTTCAAAATATGTCTATATAATCCGTATGTGATAGTCCATTTGAAATCTCTAAAAAGACAAATATTTAGGAACGGAGGGAGTAATATATTAGGAGTATATCAAAACAAGAGTGATTTCTTTCAAGTTTGTGAACAAGTACTACTATTCCACTACTTTGGATCCGTCGCAACGCACATGCACATTGCTAGTAAAAGGAAAAGGCCTGCCGCGTTCGCGTCACACTCCCCCCCACACGCCCGGGAATCGGGAGTACTCCACGGCCCGTCCGGCACGACACATAGCTTAGGGAAGGCGTGTTGCCTAGCATTTTCACTTTCATGTGGGACCACCGTTGAGCAAACCGACTATTGGCAAACCGCACCCCGCCCGCCGCCGGGTTGGAAAACTGAAATGAGGGGAGGATCTAGCTGTAGCACGGAAGCCAAGAAATTTGGTGTCAGATGGGGCTCGTTGATAGAGTAGGAGCATTCCGTACTACTCTACTCCTACTAGTACCAAGTTTGTACTATACAACTAGTACTACCACTATACAACTAGTAGGTACGTACATGGCACAGCATTGTAGGAACAAAAAACGGGAAGATCTTGTTTTGGGTGATTTATCTTTTTTTAGTCAACGTAGTATGAATAATATGATGTGGGGGGCACCCATGAAGCTTATGTGGCTTGGTTGCATGGCTACGAAAGGTTAGAGTAAAATAAATAGATAATGTGTTTAGAGTGCACTCCACTAAACAGATATACTTTGGATCCATTCCAACGGGCCGACACATCTATATCTATACCCCCTATATAGTGTGTGAATAACTTTGAAAGTTGGTCGTTGGATGAAGCTAATCCGACAGTACAAAGATGGCAAATCCGAGCACTACTGGCCGTTGGATATCATCTACATCCACTAGATTCTGCCACATGTAGAATCTAGAAGACTCCATGGTTGAACTTCATTCATGACTAACTTTGCCACAACTAAGCTTAGGCAAAGTGTGTCTGCCACAAAAAATGTGGCTAACAAAATGGCCACCACAAGTGTGGCAAGATTTGGCAAGAAGTTGAGTCTATGACATGTGGACCATGTAGCTAGAAAAGTGTGGCAAGCCACAAGTGTAGCAATGAACCAAACACATGCCTGGTGTGTTTGGTAGGGTGTATGAAGGGTGCATGATCCCAAGAGTTCCCTTCTCGACCCACTTTTGGGTGTTTGGTAGAGTGTATGGAGGGTGCATGAGTCCACACTAGCTTAGCACAAATACACTAGAAGCATGCATGAAGAGAGCATACATGAAGAGGGGTGTTGAGTTGAGCATGCATGAAGAGGGAACAACTATGCTGAGACGAGAACGCAACCAAACACACTTGTGGCACGCCTAAGCTTAGGCGTGGCAACCTTAGGCTGCAAACCAAACATCTATACCCCTATATAGTGTGTGAATAAGAGCATAATTGGTTTGATGCCAACAATTGGCATTGCCAATATTTGGCAAGCCAACATTTGGCAAAATCAAAATTTGCCAAATGTTGGCAACTTTTTGTGAGGTTGAGAAGAAAAGTTGGTAGCCAACCAATCACTAGCCAACATTTGGCATTTGCCAAATTTTGGCATGCCAACTTTTGGCATCAAACCAATCATGCTCTAACTTTGAAAGTTGGTCGTTGGATGAAGCCAATCCGATGGTACAAAGATGGCAAATCTGAGCACTACTGGCCCTTGGATATCATCTACGTTCCACCAAATTTTGCCACATGTAGAATCTAGAAGACTCCACATGTAGAAGCATAATGCACAAACCACCAGAATCTCATGCGTGCAATGCACGTGTACCTTACTAGTAGTTGGTAGTAGTAAGAAACAAATTCCGGGTTTGGCACGAGCTCATACTGCGGGAGCACCACAAGGCCTGCCGCAGGAGTTACATTTCCCTCTCAGGGCCCACGGGGCCGAACTTCAGTGGCTTAGTGCCCGGCCTATGAGTCAATGACATGCGGACCTTAAATGCGGCGGGCCCACATGTCATTCTCATGGTGGTGGTGTGGTTCGCGACTCACTCGTTCGAGATGAACCGGCCGGTGGTGGCGTGGCCGTGGCGAGGGTGCCACAGCTGGGAGTCGGGGCGTTACGAGGCGCAGATGGCCACACCAGCGGGTACTACCTGTAGTAAAGAAGTACTCCAACTGAGGATTGATGCCCGAGACGAAATGTGTCACAGCCGCTGGATGAAAATTCAATGGTGCGGGAGTACGGATCGGAGCACAGCAGCGGAGCAGGCAAACCGCGTCCAATCGGGTGTGGCTGTGGTAGAAAGTTGATGGTCGCCGCACTTCAGCTGGCCCGCATGTCATGCACACAAAGGCAGATGAGCGGTGGGGCCGAGAGGGATGAGGCGCACGTCGGGGGGATGAGGATCCCCTGACGTGAACAATCCTACCATTCTATCACTGACATGTGGGACCCCCAAGCGTGGGTCCCACCAGTCAGCGAAGGAAAGGCAGGGTAAGGCAGTGATAGCCACGTCAGAGGATCCATGTCCACGTCGGGGGACGTCGTGCTTACAGGTAGGGTTGGAGCGGCGTCGTGGGAATCGCGTGTGGGTGTGGCAGTGGTAGAAACAAGAAACGTGATGGTCGCCGTGGTTCAACTTCCGTGGACAAGCTGTCATGTCTGCTGACACATGTATATCAAAACTAGAGTGTTTATATTTCAAGCACATGAACAAGTATTATTCTACTACTTTGGATCCATTGCAACGCACGGGCCAGCACATTGGTAGTAGTAGTGTCTATGTCTATCTCTAGAGGCCTTCCCTCGTTCATCCTTTTCTCTCACAAGATAAACTACTCATACAAATGCATCTTGATGTTCCGTGGAACGCACGAGGATGTTTCCTTGGGGGTCTCTCCAATGCGGCGTGGCCATAGTTGCAAGTTGACTCCCCTTGAGATGCCGACGTTGAGGGGCACTCAGATTTCCTCTGATGAGCAGGTAAGATGAGTTTGATCATGTAGTAAATGCATTCTAAAGCCTACTTCCGTGTCCATTTCCTAATTCTCACCCTGCCCACTATTTCACAGGTTAGGCTCGGTGCGAGCGGAGATTGGCTTGCATATGTACGGGAGGGTACCAACATCAATTTGCACAACATTTACAACGGTGACACCGTTCCCGTAGAACCTTTGTCCAACATTGGGATCAGCCATGCAACGGGCCACCGCATGAATTGGTATGATGGAACCACGGTGAGATTGAATAAGATAGCACGAACCTTGCACATGGCGGTCAAAGGTGGACCATGCTGTCTGCGGCCGATTTGTTGCCGTACGAGTACGAAGACGCTGTGCTCCTTTCTAACCGCATCTTCGCGGTGACAAACCAGGGGACTTGTTTCATATGGGACACATCCTACGATATACTCCCTCTCTCCCAGTTTATTTGTTTTGAATCTTTTCATTTTATAAGTTTCAAATTCAAATTTAGAGCTCCCCATCACATGTTGAGATTACAATGTCCATTAAATCGTTGCGTGCATGTATAGTAAAGAAACAAATCTCGAGTTTGGCACGAGTTCGTGCAGCGGTAGCACCAACCTGGCGCAGGAGTTACATTTCCCTCTCAGGGCCCTCGGGACTGAGCTTCAGCGCCTTACTACACCTGCCTTTGAGTCAATAACATGTGGACTCGACAGGTGGCTGGTCCACATGTAATGCTCCCGAAGGCAGAGGGGCAGTGGGGCCGAGAGGGGTGAGCCGCAGGTCGGGGGACGTGTGGTGTCATGGGTTCGTGCGGCGTCGTGGGAATCGGGTGTGGCTATGGTAGAAACTTGATGCTCGCCGCATTTAAGGTGGCCCACATGTCATGCACACAAAGGCAGAGGGGCGGTGCGGCCGAGAGGGGTGAGGCGCACGTCGGGGGACGTGGTGCTGTGGGTTGGAGCGGCATCGTGGGAATCGCTAGTGGCAGTGGATGAAACGTGATGGTCGCCGTAGTTGAACTTCCATGGACAAGCTGTCATGTCTACGGACACATGCATTGCATACCGATCACTGGAAGGAGTAGTAGAGAAAGCTAGGCGGATAAATAGTTCCTTATAGTCAAGCGGACCCACGCTACTACTTGTTCCAAAGACATGCATACCATCGAAATAGTCCATCTATATCAATATACATAGAGAGGGAATATTTTTTTTACAAGAGAGGAAATAGTTCATCCATCCATAATGCCCTGCTGCTGGTGCAACATCTTCTTCTTCTTCTTCTTCTTCTTCTTCTTCTTCTTGTTCTCATTTTCTGTGGGAGACGGCTTCACAACAAGCTCTCTGGACCTTGCAGCTATCTCGAAACTCACACGGGCATCGAGGGCAGCATATTTTATCCGCTCGTACGCCAAGGGATAATTCTCCCATCCAGACGACCTTAATGCCAGCGTCTCGTCACCCTTCTGAAGATTTGTTCCTAGCACAAAATTTGCTACGTCGAATAGGGATGGTGTCGGTTTATCACAATCTTCTACAGGAATTTTTATTTTGGTTTGTAGGTCAGCGATGCTTTTCAAATCAAGGTTGTACGTCTCCAAGTTCTGTTTGTCCCCTGCGATGGCTGCCCCACAGAAGTATATGTCCTCCTGAGACAAGAAATCGTGAAGCTCACCTGGTATGGAGGGCGTGTGTATGATGTGGTACACCAAAACATCATCTTCGAGGCACAGCTGAAGGACAGCGGCGCGTTGGATCTTCCCAGTGGCACGCTCCGTGTACTCTGTGTCGAGACCGATGACATTCATCTCCACCTTTTGGAGGGAGTTGGATACATTGTTGATCCACTTCGAACAACCCTTGGGTGGTCGGTGAATGTGGAAACTATGCTCAATGAGCCTTCGACGAGGACATGTTGGACGCTAAAAACCTGCATCTCAATCTCTTTCGCCATTTGGAACCGCTGGACCAGAGGGCTATGGTTTGGAGAATTAGGATTAGATGGCTAGTCTAACTGAAGAAGATGATTATTTATAGGGGCTTCGGAATTACTCCAGGAGGATGTGAAGAGGTTAAAACAATGTGAATGCAGTGTGGTTTGGATGCAAATGAAGATCAAGGAGTAGTGAAAAAGCCGAGGAAAATCGGTTCCCGATGGAGAAGTAAATGGGAGAAGTTATGCGCATGCATGAGGAGAGCTGCGGTGGTTTGACTGCTACATGCAATGGATTGGACGGGCTCTTCGGTTGCCTTTTCTCTGTCCCACGCGCACAGAATGGCCCACTTGCATGTTGAAGTTTATTGGCTGGAGTCTGGCTCCTGCTGCTCATGCGTACGCTAATTAATGATGTGAATGCGGGGCATGGAGGGAAATGGGCGCATGCAAAAGGGTATATACGCAGACTAATTAGAGAAATACTGAAAAAAGTTATGCGCAGACAAAAGAGGACCGGTGGGAGTACTACTCATGTTCCTACTACGGTATGCGGTTATCCTCAAAAAAGAAAAGTCCTTCTTCGCGCTTCCGCATGCACGAGAATTTGGTTCTGCTCGCAATATGGATGATAGCTGGAGGATGAAGTGAACCCAGAGGCATGCTAGCACGGGAGTACTACTCATGTTCCTACTACTCCTACTAGTAGTAGTAGTAAAAATGTGGTACACTTGATGGTCAAAATACTATTATTCATTCGGTCCTCACAGTGAAGTGACAAGACCCTGCGCCCGAGGTGACACCAGTCCAGGCGGCGTGTCCGGGTTACCAAAGTCAGCCTCACCTTGTGCACTGTGCAATCACTGTCACCGCCGCTGTATAGCATGCCTCTCCTCGTCTCCCTCTCCCCTAGCACCACTCCATCTCCGTCTCGCCGGAGATCCTGAGGTCACTCTTCATCATCTCACTGTGCCCCCGCGTACCCTCGCCTCGCTCGCCTCCCCCAGTACCACTATTCCCTCGCTAGCCGCTCCAGCACCGACAGCCTTCTCCCCCGTAAATCAAGCCCCCCAAAACCCCACCTTCCAAACTCCACCATGGCCGAACGCGAACCGCACAACATCCATATGAGCTGCGATTGGAGCAATCTCCCCAGTGACGTCCTCGACCTCTGTTGTTCATGTATGCATATGTTGAGCGCCCTGCGGCTGGCTGCATGCTCGAGGGGCATGCACACGGCCATCATCGAAGCGAGGCCTAAGCTTTTCAAGACACCCTGCTTGCTGCTATCTGGTCTTGCGAGATTGGCTCACCATGATACGGAGGCGTACATGATGCCCCTTGACTTCAATCCGATCTCCATTAGCCGAAACTTCTTTGCAGGTATGTAGTGGGTCGCCGTACATCATTTCCCTCGACTTTGATCCGATCACCATCGCCCGAAACTTCTTGGCAGGTATGTACTGGGTCGGCATGAACTCCCACTGGATGGCTGCCTTCAGAGAAGATGGTAAAAAGTTGGTGCTCGTGAACTTCCAGACCTCCCATGAGATTATCCTTCCTCTGTTGGATTATATAGAGTTTTACCATCGTGGTCCAAGTCATCTAGATTACCACGTCAGTTGGACGGACCTTGTTTTACAGAAGATTGTAATCTGCCAAGTGCCCACACGACATGCGAATTACGCAGACTTCAAGCTAATTGCCTTGTTCGACCGCGGACTCGCCTATCTTTACGCCGGTGCCTTCTTTAGCTGGAGACAACTCAGCTCGCAGTGGGTCATCGTCAAAGCTGATACACACTTCTGTAATGCTATTGAACACAATGGCATCATCTACGTGATTGAAAAAGCAGATGGCACCACGTATTGCTGGGACGGCGCGTATAAGTTGTTTTCATCTCATGTTAATGATGATGCCATGACACTGTTTGAACTTTTTGTGATGATTGGCATATCCCTGTATGAGCAGAATTTGAGTAGAACTATGGCAATGTATTAGAGACGCCGTAAATCAGCTATATTTGGAATGAGTTAATTCATGCGATTGTGACCATGTCATTACAACCAATTTGTACCCCTGAATAATCAAACGGTTAGGAATATATGGATATTCTCCTTATTTTACAGTAATCTATATACTACTACTAAATATGAGTGTGTATCAATGGCCATGTTAGTTTCCTCATTTTCATGATGTAGAAACATGCACCACACTGTTGGTTTCATCTAACCATACATTAGGGAAGTAAATGTGCATATGGAGAACTCTATATTTGGAAGTAGTGAAATCATGTAATGCTTACCATGTGTACATACCTATATTCGCCCTTCAGCAATCAATGGCTAGAATAATATCCTCACAAAAAATTTGCCCACAGAACACGAGTATATAACAATGCGTCTGTTAGTTACCTTGAAGAATTTGTTTGTGAGGATAGAACATGATTACATAACATGCATGACATGGTAGTTTCCTGTGAAGAATCGATTGCGAGATAACATGAGTATAACCATGCATGGCACTTCTATATTTTCGAACCTAGTATACATTTCCCTGTATTTTCCTCCCAGCTCCAACAGGGACATATCAATGATGTTTCTTGCATTATCCTACTCATACTCTGAACAATGCTGATCTTACATTAACAATGCCTGTCCTTTTTGATATGATGCAGTGTTCCTATAGTTACTGCCCTTTGTAATCACACCACCTTTGCCAAAAACAGGGAAGCACAACTGGTTCCTCGCTCGATCAGACGATGACAAAAGACTGATGATCATTCGGACACATGAGCCGGAAAAGTTATATTGCAAAAACCCCATTGTATACAAGCACCGTGAAATACATGAGTATCCGGACAGTGGCTGTTACGTCTATGAGCAGGATACCAGCTTGTTGGGGCCTTCAGGATTTTTTAGTTGGAGGCGGGTAAATAGCCTTGGTTCACACTCTTTTTCTCGGACTCAATTATCCGATTAACCAGGAGATCACCGTTGCCAAGGACCTTGATGGCAGAGAGGCTATGTTTGCTATGGAAAACTGTGTCTACACAGCGAGCCCTAGTAGTTCGGGAGCAAACTCCCCTGATTGTCAATGACACAGCCTGCAGCCAAAAGAAGGTGAGAATGACAAAGGCATCCAGATTAACTTTGATCCTTGGATGTCTCAATTACGACAGGCAGTGATGTGGTTCAAGCCTTCAGGTTGATAGGTAATTGGGCTGTTGCGTCGAAAGGGTGGAGTACTGGTGTCTTCGGATCATTGGTCGCTGAAGCGGGGCTGCAAATTATGATGGTGTTGGATCATCTCTTCGAATGACTTTGTTGTCTTTGCTGCTTGTTCTGGATGGGTAGTTCTTTCTTTTGTTATGCATATTCCTTGTCATTTGGTTATCCTCGTCTATGTCACTCTTACTATGTAATAGTTGCCTCTGTTTAGAATGTCATTCTCGTCTGGATCACGAGAGTCTGAGCGCTGCAGATGGGTGCGTTTTGGTGGTGTAGCAAGACTTCTTATGAACTATCATGTCTTGCTGTTTTTGTCAGTAGTAGTCACTAATCAGTGTTTGAATGTTGTATATATCGTTGTTTCGAACTGTTTATTGTCTCAAACTACTGGTGGGCTAAATGAGGGCATCACCATTCTCTAGTGTTCAGAGTGTATCTCCTTTTTTCAAGTTATATAATTTGAGCTCAGTGTCTTTTCGATGATGTACACTTGTTTGGGCCAGTGAGGTGTCGTTGAATATGGGCCGAGTAGTAACGCAATGCCAAACAGGTCAATTATGACTCTTAGGCCGGGCTCTCAAAAGATCCTAAAAAAAGGCCGGGCTCTCCAAAAAAGAAAGAATAAGGACTCTTAGGCCAACATGTGGGCGCCACCGGTGTTTTTGTGCGCTTGCACGCCGAGAGCATATTGGCACGTGTTCGAAATTCATGCTACCTTTTCATCCCCAATCTCCTGCCCCTCCCCCACCTCTGGAATCTCGATTCCTACTCCAGTTCCCCCAAATCCCCCTCCTGTACTCCCTGTACTCAAGCGCACTATCATGTCGCCGGTCAACGCGGATCTCCGAGCCGGAGATCCTGAGGTCTGTCCCGCCTTCGGTCGCTGCGTGCTGTCACTCAACAGTGGCATGGCGGCGCTTGACGACCAGTTTACCGGCAAAGTGCTGATGGTAACCATCAACGGCGACCGGCCTCACGTCTCGCCGAACGACCTTGTCAAAGCTCTTGGCATTGCACAAGGCATCCAAATAAGTGACTTGCTCGTCGAAGTCTGTCCGCCACCGGCTGATTTCTTCGTCAGGTTCCGGACAACTTTTGACTGCAGTCGTGTGTTCGAACCCGGTGTTTGTTCTGCGATGGCGCGCTGGTGAGCTTTGATCGGTGGCACCCAGGATGGGGCTCGGTGCCCTCTGATCTTGAGTTTTTAACAAAGCTTACCTTCCACGGCATGCCTCGACGTGCTTGGAACAACGAGTCCATGAATGAGCTTATCAACGACCTTGGAGGTGAGCTCGTAAGTATGTTTGTTCCTCCAGACAGCTGGGCTCTGACGGTTATGGCATGGATGAAGAAGCCGTCCACCATACCGAAGGTGATTGGTGTTGAGATACTAGTGCAGGAACCGGGGTTGTACTATTCGTCGCCACCAAGGCCGTCGCAGACCACGTTAGGGATGTACCTATATCGAGTGTTCGTGCATGTCGAAGAAGTGGTCAATCCATCAATCGAAGTCCTGCCGCCGCCGCTGGTGCTAGGGTTCGTCGACGATGTCCATTACAGGAGTCAACATCAGACTTTCCCCGTGTTGCTCGGAACGATGGATGGCACAGGGCCTACTCCATCGCGCGGCGGAGGCCACTACTTCTTTGGGAGAAGAGGCAGGGCTGGCTGCCTGGATGTGCTCTAATTTGAGGTAACAACTGAATCTTGTCAGATACTAGTTAAATCCGAGCTATGGGTGTGAAGCACTGATGTGCCAGTACATTTGATTGTGACCTGTTCTAATTTTGTACCTGAACTTTTTTTAGAAAGGGCTGTACGTCAACTTAATGTGCTAGCAGAACTTATTGTGTTGTCTGTCTGTTTTCTTTGCACAACATTCAAGATATTTCCCCGTCATTGATAAAGATGATGAACTGTTATGTACGAGTTCGTTGGTTTCAACATAGCCCTACCCGTAGCGATCCACTGCTTCCATCCTGATTGTGCCGCCTGCGTGAAATTTTGTATGCAAGTTCAGTGTGCTATGATGTTCTATATGATTGTATCAACTATATAAGTTTTTACTGAGCTTCAGCAATGCATATGGCTGAAAGATGTATTTACGAGCATCGACCGATGGGCCTCTCTCTCTCTCTCTCTCTCTCTCACACACACGCACAAGTGGGACCCGTTGAATTATTTCTTTGCTCGTGACAACTTTTAATTAGGTTCCACTGTAATCTAACTTTTTTCTTAAGTTATTAATTGAGCTCAGTGTGACGCCCTCGTTTCAATCGTACACTAATCATACACGCAAATGTGTACGATCAAGATCAAGGACTCACGGGAAGATATCACAACATAACTCTAGGCACAAATTAAAATAATACAAGCTTTATATTACAAGCCAGGGGCCTCGAGGGCTCGAATACACAAGAGTCAGCGGAAGCAACATTATCTGAGTACAGCCATGAGTTAGACAAGTTTGCCTTAAGAAGGCTAGCACAAAGGCAACATCGATCGAAAAGGCAAGGCCTGCTGCCTGGGAGCCTCCTAACTACTCCTGGTCGTCGGCGACCTCCACGTAGTAGTAGGCACCCTCAGTGTAGTAGCAGTCGTCGTCGAAGGTGGCGTCTGGATCCTGGGCTCCACCATCTGGTTGCATCAACCAGAAAGAAGAAAGAAGGGGGAAAAGGGGTAGCAAAGCAACCGTGAGTACTCATCCAAAGTACTCGCAAGCAAGGATCTACACTACATATGCATCGGTGTCAATGAAATGGGTAGTATATGTGGACTGAACTGCAGAATGTCAGAAGAGAAGGGGAAAGCCTAGCCTATCGAAGACTAGCATCTTCAAGCAGCACCAAGCATCTTGCAGCATCAGAAGAGAGATAAGAGTAGCATAAAGTAAAGTAGTAGTAGTAGTGTCATCAACCTCGGCCAGAGATCCTTTCTCGACTCCCTGTGAGAAAGCAATCCCAGAGCCATACTATCCAGTTATCACATCAAGTATCCAGTTCTAGTTGTATCAATCGGGATACAACTCCAAGTGTCTGTTACCGTAGGACAGGCTATCGATAGATGTTTTCTTCCCTGCAGGGGTGCACCAACTTACCCACCACGCTCGATTAACTCCGGCCGGACACACTTTCCTGGGTCATGCCCGGCCTCGGCCAAACAATACGCCGCAACCCGACCTAGGCTTAATAGAGAGGCCAGCACGCCGGACTAAACCTATGCCCCCAGGGGTCATGGGCCATCACCCCGGGAACTCCTGCACGTTGCGTGGGCGGCCGGTGAGTAGACCTAGCTACCTCCTTCAACAAGGCAGGTGCTTACGCAGTCCAATCCGGCGCGCGCCGCTCAGTCGCTGACGTCTATTAAGCTTTAGCTGATGCATACGACGTAGAACGCCCATACAATGCCGACGTGATGGTTAGTGCTATCAGGCCATAGGCCCCTCGGATCAAATATCCAAATCGTAGTGGATTAGGAACGCGCGGTAACAAGCAGAGACTCACGAAAGATGTGACCCCGTCGCCCCGTCTCGAGGACTTGCGGCAAGGGCTAAGAATGCCCGGCCACGCCTCGTAATTATCTCGCGGGCACCCTCCAGGTAAACCCGTCTCCACATCACTCGCGGGTACCCCTCAGGGTCGACCCGCCTTTCCAAGTAACAGTTGTAAAGTCCAAGTATCCGTGTGTCCAAACATCAAGGGGAAAACCCAAGAAATCACCCCCGGTGAATTACACTCGATGTAATCATCAAGGTGAACATAAGAGGAACCACCCCCGAGGTTCACACTTGAGGGGTTGCACGACAGAGTCGTATCGGAAGTGGTTAAGGCGGAATCACCCTCGATGACCACGACCGAATAGCTACACTACAGGGTTAACATCAGAAGTGCTGTAGAGGTCTCACCCTCGGCACTTGATAGTAACCCAGTAGTGTCGAGCAACTAAGGGGAAAGTGATGTGCTCTGCCAGGGCCTGGTCTTCGATCCCATTGATTGGGTCTTCGATGATGAAGTAGGGGCAACAGGGACAAGGTGGGGGTCACTGATGGATCACTAACCAACCTATACTAAGCAGTTTAGGATAAGCAGGTAAGGTACAGTGAGCAGGTTACAAAAGCAGGCTATGCATCAGAATAGGAGCAAACAATAACAATAGCAAAATCTAATGCAAGCATGAGAGAATGGAATGGGCGATATCGGGATGATCAAAGGGGGGGGGCTTGCCTGGTTGCTCTGACGAGAAGGATGGGTCGTCGGTGACGTAGTCGATCACAGGGGCATCAACATCGTCACGGGGTCTACCAAAGAGAAGAGGGGGGAGAAACAGTAAATACATAGCAAACAAGTGCATAACAGGACAACAGGTAGAGCTAGAAGTGTTCTAACGCGGTGCTACACGATATCGGCGAAGGGGGAAGTCAACCGGTAATGTTTTCCCGGTTCTGGATCTGTGTCAGACAGATGATCGGAGGGGGAATGTTCCATGTTCAGCATGCTAGGGGCATGTGACAGATGAACAGACCGTGTATTTGGATTCGTCTCGTCGTTCTGAGCAACTTTCATGTATAAAACTTTTTCATCCGAGCTACAGATTATTTTCTATGATTTTCTAAATATTTAAGAATTTTCTAGAATTCTTTAAATTCGAAATAAAAACAGAATATACTTTGTCACCTAGTGCTTCTCTAGCCACAGTGCATGACAAGTGGGGCCAGGGGGCTGGGTTGACCCAGTCAACAACTGACTGGTCAACAGGTGAACAGTGAACGTGGGCCTACTTGTCATTGACACAAATTTTTAATTAGCCTTTTAAATAACATGGACCACATGTCATAGGGCCACTGGACTAAATGGGCCCTAATTAATCTAACTAACCTCTAATTAACCAACCTAACCTAAAACTAACAGGGCCGGCCCTAACACACACGTACGCGCACACACACCCAGAACACACACTCACGCACACATCAAGCCATGGCAGTAGCGGCAGTAGCAGGCAGCACGACAAAAGGGCAGCAGCTAATAAGCAGTAGCAGCCATTGCGAGGAGCAGCGGCAGGGTCAGGTAGCAGCAACTACAAGCGGCAGGCAGCGCAATAGCAGTAGCAGCAGCAGACGCGAGCGGCGGCGAACAAGCGTAGGCGCGCGCGAGCACGGGCAGCTGCGGAGAGGCGGCAACGCAGGCGAGCAGGCGGGCGCGGCCACAGTGTAGTGGGTCGCAGCGGCAGCAGAAGCAGTAGCAACAAAGGAACAACGGACGTAAGTGTATGCGGAAGCGAAGCTCCGACCACGGTGAACAACGGCGTAAACGACATGGATCGAAGGAAAAAAAGGGGGGGACGGAACGAGGAGCTCACAGTGAGCCTGTAGGTGAGCAAAGTGGGCTCGGGGAGGCTCTGGTGAGGCCGAATCGAAGACGGCGAGCGGCGGGGCAGAGGTTGAAGACGACCTTGATCCGGTCGATGTGGAGATCTCCGGCTCGAGCTCAAAGGCGTGGTCGACGAAGATGCTCACTACAGAGCTTCTAGACGACTTGGCGGGGCGCGGGGAGGACGGTGGCCGTGGGATCGACGGCGGCCATGGTGACCACGAGCTCGGACGAGCTCCAAGTCGAAAGAGAGAGGGGATGGGAGAGCGAGTGGGGCTAGGGTTCGTCAAGGGAGGGAGGAGGGCGTCGGGGCGTCCTCTTATCCACAGGGAGAGAGCGGGGATGGCCGCCACGGGACCAGGGGCGCCATGGGATGGCTGCCACGACCCCCTGCCTCCTGTAGCGAGGTTGGGGATGAGGTGGAGGTGGGCTGCCCAAATGTTGTTAGATGGGCCAAAGTGCACAATGGCACTAGAGCCCATTAACACATAGTAGTTAGGCCTTTCCCTTTTATTTTATTTTTACACTGATTGCAGAATCTGTTTGCAATATTTTGAGCTGTTAATTGGTCTTTGTAAAAATGTGGAACTTGGCCACATAAATACATTACAATATTTGGCACTACCACAACAAAGTTTGGGAGGAGTTTGAATTGATTTGTATTTTTCACAAATGGAAAAGTATAAGAAGAGGCTGATTTGGAACTGTTTTAATTTCCAAGGGAAATTAAATATCTCAAATGATGTTGAATCATTCATGACAATTAGTTAGTGAATATTTTCAACCCACCGAACATTTTTATTTGACTTGTTTTCGGAAATTGAATTTGACCTGTGTTTGAAACAAGTGGGTTTAGCAAGAGTAACAGTGGTGACATGGCATCATTAACAGAGGATTACTGTAGCTTAATTATCCGGGCGTCACACTCAGTGACTTCAAAAAGTTATACAGTAGCCTTGTTTGGGCCTTTCCGGCGTCGCTAAATGTGGGCTGAGTAGCCATGTTAGGTTGTACTGTACTACACAGGCCTTTTTTTCAACATCAGCAATGCAACTGGGCCGATAGTTGTACACAATATCCGGGTCAACTTGTTATTCTCCGCCCCGCTAGGCTGCAAACTTTCCTAGGAGGTATGCATTAGGCTTAACAAGAAAATGGACTTTAAGAAATAATAAATGGATGTAATTATAATAACTGGGCGGTAACTATAAAAAATGCACCAAACGCGTAATTAGTTTAAAAAATATATTATTTTTGGAATTTGAAAATTTTAATTTCATTACTTGTTGCGCGCGCAATATTTCGTTGGATTTTAACATAATACAACTTTATTTTGAAATTATATTTAATCTGACTAGAAATTTCGGATAAAAATATTTTGGATCCCATAAAAATGTGGGATTTTTTTGAATTCTGTTTTGAGCGGTTGGTTGAAATTATTAATCGTTGTCCTAGCTAGAAAATGGATTGTACTTTTAAAAAACTGTAAACGGGCTATAGTAAATTCCACTAGAATTAAAAAATGGGTTGTACATTCTTACAAATCGCAAATGGGCTATATGTTCTCTGCCACACACTTGTGGGCCTTCTAAGTTGATGCGTCCCCTAAAAAAACTAAGTTGACGCATATGCAAGGCTTTGTCAACAACACACGGTTCTGGCAGCTGTGGCCGTTGGATATCCATTCAACGGATGTCGTGCTTCTTCTTCAATCTCGGATATTCTTGCTTCAGCCTCCCAAAAAATGATTCCTCCCCCTGACATCTGGGGCGCACCGTTTTGGAGGCTGACTTGTGGGCCTACTAAGTTGACGCGTACCAAGGGCTTTGTCAACTTAGTCAATATAAACGATTCTAGCTGCAGTGACCGTACGATGTCCATCCAACAGCCGTAGTGCTTCTTCAACCTCTGGTCTTCTTGCTCCAGCCGCCCAAAGCAGCGCTGGTCGTGCCGCGTGCTCCTGCCTCTCGTGGCCGGCTGTGATGCCGCGGAGGCCTCACCGCCCCCTACTACTCCCACCGCTGGCCAGGCCATCCCTCTACTCACCCACACCCCCTGTTATTTTGCGGCGACGGCATCCTCACACCGCAGCCGAACCAATGAACCCTCGTACTCCTCTTCGTGCGGGTTTCCACTGCCGCGTCTTCCCCGGCTCCACATCGTCCCCTTCCTAGGACTCACCGTCGTCCACCGCCGTGGTGCTCTCGGCGCGGCGTGGTCAATGTGGTCAACGACCGACTTCCATCAAAAGAGTACTGTACGTGGAGAGGCTGACAGCTGGGTCCACGGCGGCCGCAAGGAAGTGCCTCCTTATTACGCGCAAAATAATTATTCCTCCACCTGACAGCAGGGACCCATCGGACGGGCCACCGTATTTCGCGAAAAAACATTTCCCCCTGACTGCTGGGACCTACCAGCTACATCTTCGCACGCAAGGAAGTGCGTCCGGGCAAAAAAGAATGATTCGCCCCCTGACTGCTGTGACCCACCAGCTACATCTTCGCATGCAAGGAAGTGCCTAGCAGTCGGGACCCACCTGGTGGAAGCATACGTAGCGTTGTCATTCTGGTCGCGAACGTGTACGTACATACTGGTCGATGTAGAGGCGCACACGTAGCATGTACACGTATGTACAACGGCCAGTGTGCAAGAAAGAAAATACGGCCACGTACGTACATACGGGCGGGGTCTCGAACGCCTACTCGAGCATACGTACGGCCAGGGCTCGTGTACATGGCTGGGTCGGAATAGAGAAACTGCGTCGTCGTCGTGTTCATGGGGAGGCAACGGAATGCGTCATGGTCATCGAGAGGCAACGGAACGCGTGAGAGCTAACCGGCTTGGGCGGAACAGCCAATGGAAACGAGGCCTGGCGTACCACGGAACGGAGGAAATGGCCTTGTGTTCGACCGACCACGTTCGAAACGGGATCCTGTTCATCGGGAGGGGTTTGGCGTACTGCAAAACGGAGGAAACGAACCTCCTACGGTCGAAACGGGGTCCTGTTGATCAGGAGGGGTGTGGCGTACCGCAAAACGGAGGAAACGGACTTGTGTTGGAGCGCTATGGTCGAAATGGGGGTCCTGTTCATCGGGAGGGGTGTGGTGTACCGCAAAACGGGACTCCACGGGATACTGTTCATCTCCACCGTCGACCCCCTCTAGCCTCCACGGGCTATTGTTCATCCACCGTTGACCTCCTCCAGCCTCCACCTGCGACCGTTCATCCACGGGCTCCTGTTCATCCAGCCTCCACCGCGCGCTACTCCACCGGCTACTATTCAACCAGCCTCTCCACGGGCTCCTGTTCAACCACCCCTCCACGGGGGTACTGTTCATCCAGACCTCCACCGTCTACTTTTCATCTAGCCCTCCACGGGGTGGTCCTGTTCATCCAGCCCTCCACGGGGTCCTGTTCATCCAGCCCCAACCGGCTCGATCAATCGGGGTCCTGTTCATCCAGAGGCAACACCACGGGGTCCTGTTCATCCACCCCCACCGGGAAGTGTTCATCCAAACTCCCCAGCAACACTCACTGTTCATCCAGAGGCAGCATCGATCGGCTTCAGTTAGCAGCAGTAGCGAAGGAATCGCTCGATCGGGTTTAGTTAACAGCCATCGCCCGATCGCTCGGGTTCAGTAACGCGTAGCCTGAAGTGCAATCGCTCGGGTTCAGTTAGAGCCCAACGCCTCGCACCCATGCGCGTGCGTGTACGATAGAAACGCGCATCGCTCGGCCCCGACCACCCACCGTAACCGGGAACACCCCGATATTTTCCTCGCCCTTGCTTCTACCACGGCTTTTTCCGTCATGGACGGCCCAAAGAATGTCATGCAGCTGCGTCTCCGGCCCGCCCAGGACGAAAAGCCCATTTTCTGTCATGATTTTTTGTCATAGAAGTAGGAGCCCACCACATCTGTGATGATACCGGGTTTTGTCACAATTATTGTCATAGAAGTGTCATAAGTATGACAGAATTTTTTCCGTTCGGCCCAAAATGTCACGGATGTGTCTTTTTTTTGTAGTGCATGTGATTTAACACCAATAGTTCACATCTTTATGTGATTCGTTCACATCGCCATGTGACTAACACCCAAAGGGTTTACTAGAGTCAATAATCTAGTTCACATCGTAATGTGATTAAGACCCAAAGAATACTGAGGTGTGATCATGTTTTGCTTGTGAGAGAAGTTTAGTCAACGGGTCTGCCACATTCAGATCCATATGTATTTTGCAAATTTGTATGTCTACAATGCTCTGCACGGAGCTACTCTAGCTAATTGCTTCCACTTTTAATATGTATCCAGATTGAGACTTAGAGTCATCTGGATCAGTGTCAAAGCTTGCATCGACGTAACCCTTTACGACGAACTTTTTGTCACCTCCATAACCGAGAAACATATCCTTATTCCACTAAGGATAATTTTGACCGCTGTCCAGTGATGCACTCCTCGATCACTATTGTACCCTCTTGCCAAACTCATGGTGAAGTACACAATAGGTCTGGTACACAGCATATCATACTTTATAGAACCTATGACCGAGGCATAGGGAATGACTTTCATTCTCTTTCTATTTTCTGTCGTGGTCGGGTTTTGAGTCTTACTCAACTTCATACCTTGCAAATCAGGCAAGAACTCCTTCTTTGACTGATCCATTTTGAACTCCTTCAAAATCTTATCAAGGTATGTACTCATCGAAAGTCTTATCAAGCGTCTTGATCTATCTTTATAGATCACTACTGCAGGATGCTGCTAACGCGACACTACGATCAGAGACCCTTCGAGAAACTGTGTGCGATTCCATAATCGCAAACGGTGCTGTATGAAAACCGTCAAAAAGGTGAAAACGTTTGCGATGGAGGATGCATCAAACACGGTTCATATTTTAGTTGCGTGTGTGATCCATGGCATACTGTTCAGTCCAATGAACTGTTTGCGATGAGGCAGAACAAAAGAAACGGGCAGCCTGATGAAGGCGTGTGCGATATAGAGCATACGGTTCACTTGGATGAACTATTTGTGATTAGGTAACACAAAAGAAACGGGCAGCCAGATGAAGGTGTGTGCGATATACATCATACGGTTCACTCGGATGAACTGTTTGTGATTAGGCAACACAAAAGAAACGGTCAGCCAGATCAAGGTGTGTGTGATTGAGGGCATACGCTTCAGAAGGATTAATCGTTTGCTATTAGGCAACATAACAGAAATGGGTAAGCCAGATCAAAGTGTCTGCGATTGATGGCATACACTTCACATGGATGAACTGTTTGTGATTAGCCACAACAAACTGAAACAGTTAGATAGATCAACATGTGTGTGCTAGACGGGCACACCCATTCTAATTAAAAGACATGTGCTGACATTGCCTATTGCGGTGCACCCTATGGTGCAAACGCCACATATGCGGCCGAGAAGGCGTACGTGCCCACGTTACGCCTTCCGGGAATAGTGCCGCACTTATAACCGTCAGTAAATTTTGAGCATGCGTCCTGTCACATTCCAAATTGCAAACCTGTTCACACCGATCAAAACCTAAATGGTTTCCCACTTAGGAGCGTATTACTACGCGGTTATAAATACTACTACTCCAAGATGACTGTACATTCCTCCTCAACTCCTCATCCACAAAAGGTCAAAAACAAAGAAGTCATTCATCATCATTCCCTTGTGTCCGCCATGGCCAGCATGAGTTCTGGGTCGAGAGATTGCGACCAGGGAGAGGCGAGCTTGGAAGCAGGAGCACGAGAGATGTCCCGCCTCGCCGCGATAGCAGCCAACATGTCTCGCCGCACGGCCGTAGAAGCACAGAGGTCCCGCCGCGCCGGCAAAGCAGCACGGAGGACCCGCCGCACCGTCGATGCAGCAGACTGGTCCGACCGTGCCGCGGAAGCAGAAGAGATGTCCCGCCGCGCCGCGAATGCAGCAGAGATGTCCTCCCTTGCCGCGGCGGCCTGGGAAAATGCCTCGTGGGCAGGCGAGGACTCTTACAGGCACATGCGTGCCCTCGTCCATAGGCAGATGGATCAGATCTCCAGGTGGGCGAGGTTGCAGGATGACCTGCAAGCCTCGTTTGAACAGTCTACCGTCGTCATCTGGCAAGTAAATGAGAGCAATGCGAAGCTCTAGGCCGAGCGCGACCTGCTGAGGGCGAAGATCGTCGAAAGTGCGGAGCAGCAGGAACAGACCACTCCCTTGTTGAAGAGGACCGACGTCATCGTCGAGAAACTTATGGACGAGAATAACAAGCTGCGCATCGAGCGCAGAAGGCTGGTGGAGGAATCCGTGGATACTCTCAAGCAGCATCTTGAGGACAAGAAAGAGCTCGTCGCCGCTCACCGCGGATACTAGTTCCCGCGGCCTGCAGCAATACATCAAGAAAGTAGAGATCAGCGAGCCAGATCGTTGTCTTCCTTCTTCTTTTGCCCTTGTGTATTTCGGGCATTGCCGCATGTGCATTTTTTTATTTATGTTTCTAAATATGTAAGACAATTATTATCCACTTCATCGTCCTTATATTCATCATGCTTGCTATAAGTCGCAGTCGATGCTATATAGGTCTGTCGGATCTTACATCAAGATCCGTGCAAAACTTTCTTTTCAGATTTTCATTTTTCTCTCTTAAATCTCAGTCTAGTGAGACATATAGCCACGCCGTAGAACAGGTGCTCAGGCGCCATTAATGGAGACGTTGGGAGGGACCTGCATGGCGGGTAGCGGTCAAAGGGCTCTCCTCCCGATGAGCATGCGCAGGGGTCTGATTGCACGCCTCCCGTACTCAAATAGCTACCCCGCACGGCACCTCCTAGCCAATAAAAAAAAGGGGACACGTGGCCGCACGTAATTGGTAAGTCCAATGCCCACGGTTTCAATAATACTTGTGTTTCCAATTTGTAACATGACAGCACTTGTTCCAAAATGACTTTGCTGATGGTTAATGTGTGGGCCTTCACAAATCGGACAGAAAAATTACCACATCATGTTGGTGCCATGTCATGAGACCATGCCAAGTTTCATGATTTTCAGGCGTGTTTTGGAATTATAGGAATTAAAAAACCAAGTTTCTCAATCTTTCCGGCCGAGCCACGACGCCCAGATATTTGACTTTCACTCCCATCTCTTGCATGGGACCTAGAAATTCACCCAAGGACACACATGTGATTTTTCAAACAACTTTGGTGCACTAGAGCATGTGCTTGTAGTTCAAATTTGAATTATGCACATTAAATGCCCAAAAACTCAATTAATGTATAAAAAAGGTGAAACGATCCCGGAATAATTCCAAAATTTAGCACGATACTTCTATTTGATCTAATCTGGCTGTGTAAAAAAATAAGGCGGGAGAAGGCAGTGTACGTATGTCGTTTCGCACACGGAGGTGACACGTTCCCTCTCGGACCAAGAGCCTTCTTGACGGAAGCTCCGGTTTGCAAGAAGCTTACACCAAAGCTTGTCCCAATTCGGCCAAAAATATTACCACAGCATGTTGGTGCCATGTCATGACACCATGCCAAGTTTCATGATTTTCAGGCGTGTTTTGGAATTACAGGAATTAAAAAACCAAGTTTCTCAATATTTCCGGCCGAGCCACGACGCCCAGATGTTTGAATTCACTCCCATCTCTTGCATGGGACCTAGAAATTCACCCAAGGACACACATGTGATTTTTCAAACAACTTTGGTGCACTGGAGCATGTGCTTGTAGTTCAAATTTGAATTATGCACATTAAAAGCCCAGAAACTCAATTAATGTATAAAAAAGGCGAAACGATCCCGGAATAATTCCAAAATTTAGCACGGTACTTCTATTTGGTCTAATCTGGCTGTGTAAAAAGATAAGGCGGGAGAAGGCAGTGTACGTATGTCGTTTCGCACACAGAGGTGACACGTTCCCTCTCGGAACCACGAGCCTTCTTGAGGGAAGCTCTGGTTTGCAAGAAGGTTACACCAAAGTTTGTCCCAATTCGGCCAAAAATATTACCGCGGCATGTTGGTGCCATGTCATGACACCATGCCAAGTTTCATGATTTTTAGGCATGTTTTGGAATTACAGGAATTAAAAAACCAAGTTTCTCAATCTTTCCGGCCGAGCCACGCCGCCCAGATGTTTGAATTTCACTCCCATCTCTTGCATGGGACCTAGAAATTCACCCAAAGACACACATGTGATTTTTCAAACAACTTTGGTGCACTCGAGCATGTGCTTGTAGTTCAAATTTGAATTATGCACATTAAATGCCCAGAAACTCAATTAATGTATAAAAAGGCGAAACGAGCCCGGAATAATTCCAAAATTTAGCACGATACTTCTATTTGGTCTAATCTGGCTGTGTAAAAAAAATAAGGCGGAGAAGGGAGTGTACGTATGTCCTTTCGCACACGGAGGTGACACGTTCCCTCTCGGAACCACGAGCCTTCTTGAGGGAAGCTCCGGTTTGCAAGAAGTTTACACCAAAGCTTGTCCCAATTCGGCCAAAAATATTACCGCAACATGTTGGTGCCATGTCATGACACCATGCCAAGTTTCATGATTTTCAGGCGTGTTGTGGAATTACAGGAATTAAAAAAAACCAAGTTTCTCAATCTTTCCTGCTGAGCCACAACGCCCAGATGTTTGAATTTCACTCCCATCTCTTGCATGGGACCTAGAAATTTACCCAAGGACACACATGTGATTTTTCAAACAACTTTGGTGCACTAGAGCATATGCTTCTAGTTCAAATTTGAATTATGCACATTAAAAGCCCAGAAACTCAATTAATGTATAAAAAAGGCGAAACGAGCCCGGAATAATTCCAAAATTTAGCACGGTACTTCTATTTGGTCTAATCTGGCTGTGTAAAAAAAACAAGGCGGGAGAAGGCAGTGTATGTATGTCGTTTCGCACACGGAGGTGACATGTTCCCTCTCGGAACCACATGCCTTCTTGAGGGAAGCTCCGGTTTGCAAGAAGCTTACACCAAAGCGTGTCCCAATTCGGCCAAAAATATTACCTCAGCATGTTGGTGCCATGTCATGACACCATGCCAAGTTTCATGATTTTCAGGCGTGTTTTGGAATTACAGGAATTAAAAAACCAAGTTTCTCAATCTTACCGGCCGAGCCACGATGCCCAGATGTTTGAATTTCACTCCCATCTCTTGCATGGGACCTAGAAATTCACCCAAGGACACACATGTAATTTTTCAAACAACTTTGGTGCACTGGAGCATGTGCTTGTAGTTCAAATTTGAATTATGCACATTAAATCCCCAGAAACTCAATTAATGTATAAAAAAGGCCAAACGAACCCGGAATAATTCCAAAATTTAGCATGGTACTTCTATTTGGTCTAATCTGGATGTGCAAAAAAATTAAGGCGGGAGAAGGCAGTGTACGTATGTCGTTTCACACACGGAGGTGACACGTTCCCTCTCGGAACCATGAGCCTTCTTGAGGGAAGCTCCGGTTTGCAAGAAGCTTACACCAAAGCTTGTCCCAATTCGGCCAAATAAATTACCGCAGCATGTTCGTGCCATGTCATGAGACCATGCCAAGTTTCATGATTTTCAGGCGTGTTTTGGAATTACAGGAATTAAAAAACCAAGTTTCTCAATCTTTTCGGCCGAGCCACGACGCCCAGATGTTTGAATTTCACTCCCATCTCTTGCATGGGACCTAGAAATTCACCCAAGGACACACATGTGATTTTTCAAACTATGATGCACTGGAGCACGTGCTTGTAGTTCAAATTTGAATTATGCACATTAAATGCCTAGAAACTCAATTAATGTATAAAAAAGGCCAAACGAACACGGAATAATTCCAAAATTTAGCACGATACTACTATTTGGTCTAATCTGCCCGTGTAAAAAAATTAAGGCGGGAGAAGGCAGTGTACATATGTCGTTTCGCACACGGAGGTGACACGTTCCCTCTCGGAACCAGGAGCCTTCTTGAGGGAAGCTGAGGGAGTCCTGGACTAAGGGGTCCTCGGGCGTCCGGCCTGCTATCCATGGGTCGGACTGATGGGCTGTGAAGACATGAAGACCGAAGACCATACTCGTGTACGGATTGGACTTTCCTTGGCGTGGAAGGCAAGCTAAGCGACCAGCTGTGAAGATTCCTTCTTATGTAACCGACTCCATGTAACCCTAGATCTCTCTGGTGTCTATATAAACTGGAGAGCATAGTCCGGATAGGGCACGTTCATTGCCATATACACATAGGCTAGACTTCTAGGGTTTAGCCATTACGATATCGTGGTAGATCAACTCTTGTAACACTCATATTCATCAACATCAATCAAGCAGGAAGTAGGGTATTACCTCCATAGAGAGGGCCCGAACCTGGGTAAACATCGTGTCCCCCGTCTCCTGTTACCATCGATCCTAGACGCACAGTTCGGGACCCCCTACCCGAGATCCACCGGTTTTGACACCGACATTGGTGCTTTCATTGAGAGTTCCGCTGTGCCGTCGCCAAGAGGATTGATGGCTCGCCTTGTTTTCAAGGATAATATCATCTCCGAAGGAGTCCTGGCCCTAGGCCAAACTCTCCGCCTGGGCGGATTCGTCATGACCGCCGGGTCGGCCCTTACACCGATGATGATAACCTCTCAAGTCACCGAAAATCGCCTCCGCGTCGATCCCGAATACTCCGCCCGCATGGATCCAATGGAGTTGTCGTCGTTAAACGAACTCCTGGATCGCATGGCCGCCTTGGGGGTCACTTGTAACACCCCGCATGTAACTTTCCATATTTGTAACTCCGACTCTTGCCATTTTCGGCTATGTGTTATGATATTCCCTTCGTGGTCGGGTTTTGTTTTTTGTTTTGTATTTTGTTCATGGCATGCATATCATATCATGTCATCATGTGCATTGCATTTGCATACGTGTTCGTCTCGTGCATCCGAGCATTTCCCCGTTGTCCGTTTTGCAATCCGGCGCTCCTATCTCATCCGGTGCACCCCTCTTGTTCTCTTTCGTATGCGGGTGTCAAACTTTCTCGGAATGGACCGAGGCTTGTCAAGTGGCCTTAATATACCACCCGGAGACTACCGGTCAAGTTTCGTTCCATTTGAAGGTCGTTTGGTACTCCAACGGTTAACCGGGCATCCGCAAAGTCCATTTGAGTGTCCAGCAAACCCCCCCCAAAACCAGCCAAAACCCACCAAACTCTCTTCCATGCTCTAGGTCGTTCGATCACGATCGTGTGGGCGAAAACCGCACCTCATTTGGACTCTCCTAGCTCCCTCTACCTATAAAACTCCTTCCCCTCCCGTAAACAAATCGCAGACGAACCCTAACCCTCGTCCCTCTCCGCCGCCGGACACGTCCGGGCGGAGCCGGACGCGTCCATCTCCTCCGCCGCTGCCACGTGGCACGCCTCCGGCCTCCCACCGCCGCCGGCCCGGCGAGCCCGAGGAGGGCCCGCCCGAGCCCATTCGCCGCCGCCCGAGCCCGCGCTCGCCCGCCGCCTCCCGCGTCGGCCTCCGCCGCCGCCAGCCGCCGCACGGCCCGTTCTCCGGCGCCGGCGCCGCCATCCACCGCCGCGGCCACCCTCCGCCGCCGGCGCGCCGTGCCCCGCCGCCGTCCGCCTCGCCTCCTCCTCCCTCCGGCCTCTCCTCCCTCCGGCCTCTCCTCCCTCTCCTCCGGCCGTCGCCGGCGAGGCCGAGCCCGAGCCCCTCGAGCAGTTCCGTGCGGGCACTGTAGCAAGGTTGACCCGAGCCCCTTTTTTCCCCAAGTTTTTTCGATTTTGATGATAAGTGCTCATGTTCCTCAGTGCGTAACCTCTTGCATGTAGCTCCGATTCGCGCGTGTGATATGTCAAATTGTTCGCCTTGTAATGCTCTACATTTTGTTCAGTTGAACCATGTTCATTAGAGGTCATCTTGATGCCCAAATCTCTGTTGGAAGAGGGCTAGTTGCTGTTATCTTCTGGTTCTTAGCAGAACTTGGAGATTTGTCATTTTTGTATCATTTATTCTGTGCATCTTATGGGCATGAGCTCTACATGTGTTTTGTTGTCTGCCATGCCATCTTTCCATTGGTGTATGACATGTATTTTTGTGATCTCTGTGGTGACTAGCACAAGCATGCAAAGTAGGCTCCGTAATGTTACTGATTTCAGGGACTTAGTAATTTCTCCAAGTCTTTGTCTGCTGTTATTTTGTTGCCATGTAAACTTGATGGTACAGAGAGATCCATGCATATTTTGGTGATGTTCAGTAAGTATGGTTTTTAGATATTGTTGTAATTGATCCATTCCTGCCTTTGTTTGCAATTATGGAGTGCCATAGAATGACTCAATCTTTCTCTACTTTTGCTATAAAATATTTCTGGCAGATTCTTAACATGATATGCAATTTTGCCAAGCTTATTGTAGTTGATCCATACATGCTATGCTTTTGTTCTTGCCATGGATAGCTTCATAAACATGCCATCTTGCTGTAGGTATGCTTGTTTTGTCATGAATTGCTCTGTAGAGAGTGCATCAAGCTCACCAACATGCCTACATATTATTATTTCTGCCATGCTCTGTTTTCTGCTAAGTCTGAAACCTGATAACGAAACTTGCTATGTTTACATGCTTGCCATCATATCTTCTGGTCCTTTTTGTCTTATGGTCAGTAAGGGACTTTTGTCATATGCATTTAGTAGAATACTGTCATACCTTGTTTTGCTATGTTAAGTTCCTGTAACATGTTGATTTCATGATCTGAACATTGCTACCTGATGCTGTTTTCTGCCATGTCCAGTTTTTCACTAAGTCTGTGATCCTGTTATCTTTTGCACTTTTGCCATGCTTGTTTGAGCTTGATATGTTGTGATCTAGCCGTAGCTCAGTGTTCATGTTTTGTCAAGCATCTCCTGTAGATTACTGTCATATGCTTTGTTGCTATGTTGGGGTTCTTGTAGTATTGTTACTTGTTGCATTTTAAGTGCTATCATGCTGTTAATCGCAGATTCGTGTCATTCTTGTTTTGCTTGCCATTTGCAAACCGTGCATCCGTTTCCGGTGATCTTTATATCGATTTCGACCGAAATCATCTCATCTTTCCAGTGGCATGCTTGGTTTGCCAATTTACTGCCTTGTTCATCATTTTCCTTCCGGAGCACGCATATGCATCGCATATCATATCTTGCATATCATACATGTCTTGCATGTTGTTGCTTGTGCATTTCTCGTGGTTGATTGTGGTTCCGTTTGTTTGTGTTATTGTCTTGGGTAGAGCCGGGAGACGAGTTCGTGAACGAGGAACCTGTCAAGTACGCTTACGAGGATCAAGCTTTCGACAACTCTGAGAACCTTGCAGGCAAGATGACCACCCCTCGAAATCACTTCTATCTTTGCTTTGCTAGTTGCTCGCTCTATTGCCATGCTACGCTACCTATCACTTGCTATATCATGTCTCCCATTTGCCATGTCAGACCCTAACCATCCTTTCCTAGCAAACCGTTGTTTGGCTAAGTTATCGCTTTTGCTCAGCCCCTCTTATAGCGTTGCTAGTTGCAGGTGAAGTTGAAGTTGGTTCCATGTTGGAACATGGATATGTTGGGATATCACAATATCTCTTATTTAATTAATGCATCTATATATTTGGTAAAGGGTGGAAGGCTCGGCCTTATGCCTTGTGTTTTGTTCCACTCTTGCCGCCCTAGTTTCTGTTATACCGGGATTATGTTCCTTGAGTTTGCGTTCCTTACGCGGTCGGGTGATTTATGGGACCCCCTTGACAGTTCGCCTTGAATAAAACTCCTCCAGCAAGGCCCAACTTTGGTTTTACCATTTGCCACCTAAGCCTTTTTCCCCCGGGTTTTCGCGAGCCCGAGGGTCATCTTTATTTTAACCCCCGGACCAGTGCTCCTTTGAGTGCTGGCCCAAACCGAGCGATGTCCGGCGCCCCCTAGGCAACCAGGGTCTATGCCAACCCGACGTCTGGCTCATCCATTGTGCCCTGAGAACGAGATATGTGCAGCTCCTATCGGGATTTGTCGGCACATTCGGGGGCTTTGCTGGTCTTGTTTTACCATTGTCGAAATGTCTTGTAAACCGGGATTCCGAGACTGATCGGGTCTTCCCGGGAGAAGGTTTATCCTTCGTTGACCGTGAGAGCTTATGATGGGCTAAGTTGGGACACCCCTACAGGGTATTATCTTTCGAAAGCCGTGCCCGCGGTTATGAGGAAGATGGGAATTTGTTAATGTCCAGCTGTAGAGAACTTGTCACTTGACCCAATTAAAATACATCAACTGCGTGTGTAGCCGCGATGGTCTCTTCTCGGCGGAGTCCGGGAAGTGAACACGGTCTGTGTTATGTATGACGTAAGTAGGAGTTCAGGATCACTTCTGGGTCATTGCTAGATGACGACCGTTCCGTTGCTTCTCTTCTCACTCTCTCTTGCGTATGTTAGCCACCATATATGCTTATTGCTGCTGCAGCTCCACCTTATTACACCTTCCTTTCCTATAAGCTTAAATAGTCTTGATCTCGCGGGTGTGAGATTGCTGAGTCCTCGTGACTCACAGATTCTACCAAAACAGTTGCAGGTGCCGACGATGCCAGTACAGATGATGGGGTCGATCTCAAGTGGGAGTTCGACGAGGAACGTGGTCGTTACTATGTGTCTTTTCCTGATGATCAGTAGTGGAGCCCAGTTGGGATGATCGGGGATCTAGCTTTTGGGGTTGTCTTATTTTCATCTGGATCTTGACCGTAGTCGGTCTATATGATTGTATTTTGGATGATGTATGCATTATATTTATGTATTGTGTGAAGTGGCGATTGTAAGCCAACTCTTTATCCCATTCTTGTTCATTACATGGGATTGTGTGAAGATGACCCTTCTTGCGACAAAACCACTATGCGGTTATGCCTCTAAGTCGTGCCTCGACACGTGGGAGATATAACCGCATCGTGGGCGTTACAAGTTGGTAATCAGAGCCATCCCCGACTTAGGAGCCCCCTGCTTGATCGAATCGCTGGCGTTGTTGAGTCTAGAACAAAAATGTTTTGAGTCTTAGGATTATATATATCGGAGAGTAGGATTCTTTTTACTCCTCAGTCCCTTTGTCGCTCTGGTGAGGCCTCCTGACGTAGAAGTTTTGACTCTTCTCTCCTCAAATTTCACTAAATTTTTTTAGGATCACGCGAGTATCTTGGAATCGTTCTGATGGTTTTGTGACGAGAACATTGTTCTTGGTGCCTCCTGACATTTAGGGGTTGTGGCAGTGTCCCGGGGAGTTGAGCTCCGAGGTGTTGTCGTCACAATTTTATCGTTGCAGTTCTGGAATACCTGAGTTTCGCCGACATCGAAATCTCTTTTATGCAGTTGTTGGTGAGATCACCTCGACGCCACCCAGTACTGGGGCGGGAGTTCGGGAGTATTGCCATAACTTGTATAACGGATGTTTTTCGAAGGTTGAGGTAAACGATTTCTGAAGGTTTCTTGGTTATGTGTTGACGGATGGATACAGCTGGATCTAGGGATTGCTAGTTTGGGTGATATATTTTGTATCCCCTGTATCCCCAACACCAGATTGCATAACCAGAAAGTTTTGGGAGTTTATAAGTGGGAATTCAAGTAGCCTTAGGATATGTTTCCGACAGACGCATGATATGAGATTGGGGTTCGACGTCTAGTGGTCCGCCTGTACACGATTGATTTTATAGTGGTCTCGTAGTGTCTTAAAGAGTCCATGGCTATGCCGACTCAGGGACGCTTCGTATGTCATGTGCACAGCCTTGTACATGATGGTGCTGTACGATTGAGCCCGTGTGGGCCCCACCACGAAAACTTCGGACAAAATATCTATCATATGTTTGTTCCGGCTTATTCTGCAAGCCAATACTTGTTTTGTTTTGTATTGTGGTATTCGAGTTGCTTCGAAGTCATATGTTGATTCCATATCTTTTTCAAGTGGCTTCTCAACTTACGGAAGTGTGATGATTTACTACGGAATTCATTCGTTCATCTTCGTTCGAATGTTTATTGTGAAGACTATATGTTGCAATTTCTATCCGTTGATTCTACTTATCTATTTGTCTATCAAGATGCTAACGGATGTCACCCTCTTCAGGATGGCTCCGCCAACGCGTCAGAATCCGGATCGCAATGAAGGGAGTCAAGCGAACCCTCCGCCACCACCTCCGCCTCCGGAGGCATGGCAAGCTATCATGGCAGCCACCAACGCCAATGCTCAGATGATTCTGCAACGCTTGCAAGAACGTACTCAAGGGCAAGGCAATCAAGGTCAAGGCAACAATCAGTTTCACTTCGCTACACTCAACCAGTTTCTCGCAAATCAGCCCAAGTCTTTCAGCTACTGTGCCGAGGCCACGAATGCCGATGATTGGCTCGTGGACATCAACAAGCATTTTGAATGTAGCAATGTCAGGCCTGAGGACTATGTCAAGTTCGCTTCTTTCCAGCTCAAGGACCAAGCTGCTGATTGGTTTCAACAATACAAAGATTCCAGAGGAGGTCGTGTGATCACTTGGACTGACTTCTGTCGGGACTTCAAAGCGCACCACATTCCACAAAGTGTTGTTGAGAGCAAGCGTGAGGAGTTCCGCAATCTCAAGCAAGGCAACATGTCCGTGTATCAATACAACATCCAGTTTCAGAAACTTGCTCGCTTTGCTAAACAAGACGTTCCTCATGAAAAGAGCATGATCTATCACTTCAGAGGTGGCCTTAAAGAGGATCTGCAGTTAGCTCTCGTTCTTGTTGAACCTACTCAGTTTGATCAATTCTACAATATGGCATTGAAGCAAGAGGCTGCTCAGCTCAAGTGTGAGGCTTCTAAGAAAAGAGTCAGGGACGCAGTTCAGTCTTCTTCTTCCTCACTTGTGATAGCTAAGCAACAGAAGTTCTAGTTGCCTCCTCCACCTCCGTTTCGTCAGCCTTACCAGCAGAAGAACAAAGGTGGCCATGGTTCTTCCAACTCTTCCAACTCTGGCTATCAGAACAAGTCTCA
This sequence comes from Aegilops tauschii subsp. strangulata, assembly GCF_002575655.3. Classification (NCBI taxonomy): domain Eukaryota; kingdom Viridiplantae; phylum Streptophyta; class Magnoliopsida; order Poales; family Poaceae; genus Aegilops; species Aegilops tauschii. The sequence continues at coordinate 177,948,392 of NC_053039.3, forward strand.
GAATCAAGCTCCAAAGTCCAATGCTCCTTATCACCGTCCACTCTCAGAGGTGACTTGCAACAAATGTCAGCAGAAAGGCCACTATGCTAACAAGTGCTTCGACCAAAGGCGCCTGCCTCCTCCTCCTCCTGTCAGATCTTCCAGCAATGCAGTGGTCAAGCAGAATCCAAAGTCTGCTAAGGTGAACATGATGAATGCAGCTCAAGCGGAGGAATCTACTGATGTGATAATGGGTAATCTTCCTGTTAACGATATTCCTGCAAAAGTTCTTTTTGATACTGGTGCATCGCTTTCTTTCATATCAAGACCATTTGCATTTAAGCATGAGTTGGTTTATCAAGATTTGCCTAGACCGTTATCAGTTGTCTCTCCGGGTAAATTCATGAATGCAAGCTCCATGGTTCCGGATGTTTCCATCAAGATGGGAAACTATAAATTTCAGTCTTCTCCAATTGTTCTTGGTGACTCGGATATTGATATAATTCTCGGGATGGACTGGCTTTCTAAGCACAAAGCTCAACTCGATTGTGCTGCCAGGGAAATTCAATTGACACACTCTTCTGAGGATGTGATTATTTATGCCGCTCGTGATGAAACCATTCGGTTTTTCTCTCTCAATGAGAAGGGCGAATTGAATGCCATCTCTCAAATTCCAGTCGTTTGTGAGTATCAAGATGTCTTTCCAGAAGAGCTTCCGGGTATGCCTCCGCACCGGCCAGTTGAGTTCGTTATCGAACTAGAGCCTGGCACTGAACCCGTTTGCAAGCGTCCATACAAGCTTGGACCCAACGAGCTGAAGGAATTGAAGAAACAGCTCGATGAACAAGAGCGTCTGGGTTTGATTAGACCGAGTTCTTCTCCATGGGGTTGTGGTGTTCTTTTTGTCAAGAAGAAGGATGGCACGGACCGACTTTGCGTCGACTACCGTCCATTGAACAAGAAGACAATCAAGAACAAGTATCCACTTCCCAACACCAATGAGCTATTTGAGCAACTCAAAGGTGCTAAAGTATTCTCGAAGCTTGACCTTCGTATGGGTTATCATCAGATTCGCATTCGTGAAGAAGATATTCCCAAGACAGCATTCAGAACAAGCTTTGGTTCTTATGAATATACCGTCGTGTCTTTCGGCCTTATCAATGCTCCTCCAGTATTCTCTCGGATGATGAATTTCATCTTCAACCCCTATACCAATGAATTCGTCCTGGTGTATCTCGATGATATCTTGGTCTTCTCCAAGAATAAGAAGGACCATGCCAAACATTTGCGATTGGTGCTCGACAAGCTCAGAGAGTATCAATTCTATGCGAAGTTCTCCAAATGTGAGTTTTGGCTTGATGAAGTTCTTTTCCTTGGTCACATCATCTCTGCCAAGGGCATCGCTATTAACCCCGAGAAGGTGTCCGCAATTGTGAATTGGGAACCTCCTCAGAATGTAAAGTAGCTCCGCAGTTTTCTTGGTCTTGCAAGCTATTGCCGAAGATTCATTGAGAATTTCTCTAAGATTGCAAAGCCTCTTTCCAACCTCCTCCAGAAGCATGTGAAATATGTCTGGTCTCCTGAGTGTGACGTTGCTTTCAACACTCTCAAAGAGAAACTAGTCACAGCTCCTGTCTTGACTCCTCCGGATGAATCCAAGCCATTTGAAGTTTTCTGTGATGCTTCTCTCCAAGGTCTCGGTGCTGTGTTAATGCAAGAGAAGAAAGTTGTGGCATATACCTCTTGTCAGTTGAAGCCCAACGAGAAGAACTACCCCACTCACGATCTTGAGTTGGCGGCAGTTGTCCATGCATTATTAACGTGGAGACATCTCTTGTTGGGAAGACAAGTGGACATTTTCACTGATCACAAGAGTCTCAAGTATATCTTCACTCAGCCCAACCTCAACCTCAGGCAGACTCGATGGGTCGAAATGATTCAAGAGTACAATCCGAGTATTGAATATACTCCAGGCAAGGCCAATGTCATTGCAGATGCTTTAAGCAGGAAGGCTTATTGCAACAGCTTAATCCTCAAGCCTTTCCAACCGGATCTTTGTGAAGCTTTCCGCAAGTTGAATCTCCAAGTTGTTCCTCAAGGCTTTCTTGCCAACCTCATAGTCTCTCCTACTTTGGAAGATCAGATTCGTGAGGCAAAACTCCTGGATGCCATGGTGAAGAAGGTGAAACGTGGTATCGACAAGGGTCTTTCCAAATACAAGTGCTATCGCATTGATGACAGAGACACTTTATTCTTCGAGGACCGGATTGTGGTTCCTAAAGGTGATCTAAGGAAAGTCATAATGAACGAGGCGCACAATTCTCTCCTTTCCATTCATCCTGGAAGTACGAAGATGTATCATGACCTCAAGCAGTCGTATTGGTGGACTCGAATGAAGCGAGAAATTGCTCAATTCGTAAATGAATGTGATGTCTGTCGAAGAGTGAAAGCAGAACACCAACGACCAGTTGGTCTCCTCCAACCTCTTGCTATCCCAGAATGGAAGTTTGATCATATCGAAATGGACTTCGTGACTGGATTTCCCAAGTCCAAGCGCGGAAATGATGCTATCTTCGTTGTCATTGACAAGCTTTCTAAAGTGGCTCATTTCCTTCCAATCAAAGAATCCATCACAGCAGCTCAGCTGGCAGAGCTTTACACCTCCAGAATTGTCTCCTTGCACGGCATTCCACAATTGATTTCTTCAGATCGTGGAAGCATCTTCACCTCTAAGTTCTGGGACTCCTTCCAGAAGGCCATGGGCACAAACATTCGCTTCAGCACAGCTTTCCATCCTCAAACTAGTGGCCAAGTCGAGCGAGTCAATCAAATTCTTGAAGATATGCTCAGGGCTTGTGTCATTTCCTTTGGCATGAAATGGGAAGATTGTCTTCCATATGCTGAATTCTCCTAGAACAACAGCTTCCAAGCGAGTTCGGGCAAGGCCCCATTCGAGATTCTCTATGGAAGAAAGTGTCGTACTCCTCTCAATTGGTCAGAGACTGGTGAACGCCAACTTCTTGGCAATGACTTAATCACTGAAGCTGAAGAAATATGTAAAGTCATCCGTGATAATCTCAAAGCCGCGCAATCACGCCAGAAGAGTTACTATGATAGTAAGCACCGTGATCTGGCTTTCGAGATCGGAGACCATGTCTACCTCCGCGTCTCTCCAATGAAAGGCACTCGTCGCTTCGGTATCAAAGGGAAGCTTGCCCCTAGATACGTGGGTCCTTTCAAGATCATTGGCAAAAGAGGCGACCTCACCTATCAACTTGAGCTTCCTTCCAACTTCGCGAACGTGCACGATGTGTTCCACGTGTCACAGCTCCGCAAGTGCTTCAAGACGCCTGAGCGCACTATCAACTTCGAAGAGATTGACCTTCAAGAAGATTTGTCTTATCATGAGCACCCCGTTGCTATTCTTGAAGAAACTGAGCGCAAGACTCGCAACAAGTCAATCAAATTCCTGAAAGTGAAGTGGTCGCACCATTCCGACCGGGAAGCCACCTGGGAACGCGAGGACCATCTCCGTTCTGAATATCCGGAGTTCTTTCAGTCATAGATCTCGGGACGAGATCCTCTCGTAGTGGTGGAGTGTTGTAACACCCCGCATGTAACTTTCCATATTTGTAACTCTGACTCTTGCCATTTTCGGCTATGTGTTATGATATTCCCTTCGTGTTCGGGTTTTGTTTTTCGTTTTGTATTTTGTTCATGTCATGCATATCATATCATGTCATCATGTGCATTGCATTTGCATACGTGTTCGTCTCGTGCATCCGAGCATTTCCCCGTTGTCCGTTTTGCAATCCGGCGCTCCTATCTCCTCCGGTGCACCCCTCTTGTTCTCTTTCGTGTGCGGGTGTCAAACTTTCTCGGAATGGACCGAGGCTTGTCAAGTGGCCTTAATATACCACCCGGAGACTACCGGTCATGTTTCGTTCCATTTGAAGGTCGTTTGGTACTCCAACGGTTAACCGGGCATCCGCAAAGTCCATTTGAGTGTCCAGCAAACCCCCCCCCCCAAACCAGCCAAAACCCACCAAACTCTCTTCCATGCTCTAGGTCGTTCGATCACGATCGTGTGGGCGAAAACCGCACCTCATTTGGACTCTCCTAGCTCCCTCTACCTATAAAACTCCTTCCCCTCCCGTAAACAAATCGTAGACGAACCCTAACCCTCGTCCCTCTCCGCCGCCGGACACGTCCGGGCGGAGCTGGACGCGTCCATCTCCTCCTCCGCCGCCACGTGGCACGCCTCCGGCCTCCCACCGCCGCCGGCCCGGCGAGCCCGAGGAGGGCCCGCCTGATCCCATTCGCCGCCGCCCGAGCCCGCGCTCGCCCGCCGCCTCCCGCGCCGGCCTCCGCCGCCGCTCGCCCGCTGCCGCCGCCGCCGGCCGCCGCACGGCCCGTTCTCCGGCGCCGGCGCCGCCATCCGCCGCCGCGGCCACCCTCCGCCGCCGGCGCGCCGTGCCCCGCCGCCGTCCGCCTCGCCTCCTCCTCCCTCCGGCCTCTCCTCCCTCTCCTCCGGCCGTCGCCGGCGAGGCCGAGCCCGAGCCCCTCGAGCAGTTCCGTGCGGGCACTGTAGCAAGGTTGACCCGAGCCCCTTTTTTCCCCAAGTTTTTTCGATTTTGATGATAAGTGCTCATGTTCCTCAGTGCGTAACCTCTTGCATGTAGCTTCGATTCGCGCGTGTGATATGTTAAATTGTTCGCCTTGTAATGCTCTACATTTTGTTCAATTGAACCATGTTCATTAGAGGTCATCTTGATGCCCAAATCTCTGTTGGAAGAGGGCTAGTTGCTGTTATCTTCTGGTTCTTAGCAGAACTTGGAGATTTGTCATTTTTGTATCATTTATTCTGTGCATCTTATGGGCATGAGCTCTACATGTATTTTGTTGTATGCCATGCCATCTTTCCACTGGTGTATGACATGTATTTTTGTGATCTCTGTGGTGACTAGCACAAGCATGCAAAGTAGGCTCCGTAATGTTACTGATTTCAGGGACTTAGTAATTTCTCTAAGTCTTTGTCTGCTGTTATTTTGTTGCCATGTAAACTTGATGGTACAGAGAGATCCATGCATATTTTGGTGATGTTCAGTAAGTATGTTTTGTAGATATTGTTGTAATTGATCCATTCCTGCCTTTGTTTGCAATTATGGAGTGCCATAGAATGACTCAATCTTTCTCTACTTTTGCTATAAAATATTTCTGGCAGATTCTTAACATGATATGCAATTTTGCCAAGCTTATTGTAGGTGATCCATACATGCTATGCTTTTGTTCTTGCCATGGATAGCTTCATAAACATGCCATCTTGCTGTTGATATTCTTGTTTTGTCATGCATTGCTCTGTAGAGAGTGCATCAAGCTCACCAACATGCCTACATATTATTGTTTCTGCCATGCTCTGTTTTCTGCCAAGTCTGAAACCTGATAACGAAACTTGCTATGTTTACAGTCTTGCCATCATATCTTCTGGTCCTTTTTGGCTTATGGTCAGTAAGGGATTTTTGTCATATGCATTTAGTAGAATACTGCCATGCCTTGTTTTGTTATGTTAAATTCCTCTAGCATTTTGATTTCGTGCTCTGAACATTGCTACCTGATGCTGTTTTCTGCCATGTCCAGTTTTTCACTAAGTCTGTGATCCTGTTATCTTTTGCACTTTTGCCATGCTTGTTTGAGCTTGATATGTTGTGATCTAGCTGTAGCTCAATGTTCATCTTTTGTCAAGCATCTCCTGTAGATTACTTTCATATGCTTTGTTGCTATGTTGGGGTTCTGTAGCATTGTTACTTGTTGCATTTTAAGTGCTATCATGCTGTTAATCGCAGATTCGTGTCATTCTTGTTTTGCTTGCCATTTGCAAACCGTGCATCCGTTTCCGGTGATCTTTATATCGATTTCGACCGAAATCATCTCATCTTGCCAGTGGCATGCTTGGTTTGCCAAGTTACTGCCTTGTTCATCATTTTCCTTCAGGAGCACGCATATGCATCGCATATCATATCTTGCATATCATACATGTCTTGCATCTTGTTGCTTGTGCATTTCTCGTGGTTGATTGTGGTTCCGTTTGTTTGTGTTCTTGTCTTGGGTAGAGCCGGGAGACGAGTTCGTGAATGAGGAACCTGTCAAGTACGCTTACGAGGATCAAGCTTTCGACAACTCTGAGAACCTTGCAGGCAAGATGACCACCCCTCGAAATCACTTCTATCTTTGCTTTGCTAGTTGCTCGCTCTATTGCCATGCTACGCTACCTATCACTTGCTATATCATGTCTCCCATTTGCCATGTCAGCCCCTAACCATCCTTTCCTAGCAAACCGTTGTTTGGCTAAGTTACCGCTTTTGCTCAGCCCCTCTTATAGCGTTGCTAGTTGCAGGTGAAGTTGAAGTTGGTTCCATGTTGGAACATGGATATGTTGGGATATCACAATATCTCTTATTTAATTAATGCATCTATATATTTGGTAAAGGGTGGAAGGCTCGGCCTTATGCCTTGTGTTTTGTTCCACTATTGCCGCCCTAGTTTCTGTTATACCGGGATTATGTTCCTTGAGTTTGCGTTCCTTACGCGGTCGGGTGATTTATGGGACCCCCTTGACAGTTCGCCTTGAATAAAACTCCTCCAGCAAGGCCCAACTTTGGTTTTACCATTTGCCACCTAAGCCTTTTTCCCCCGGGTTTTCGCGAGCCCGAGGGTCATCTTTATTTTAACCCCCGGACCAGTGCTCCTTCGTGTGCTGGCCCAAACCGAGCGATGTCCGGCGCCCCCTAGGCAACCAGGGTCTATGCCAACCCGACGTCTGGCTCATCCGTTGTGCCCTGAGAACGAGATATGTGCAGCTCCTATCAGGATTTGTCGGCACATTCGGGGGCTTTGCTGGTCTTGTTTTACCATTGTCGAAATGTCTTGTAAACCGGGATTCCGAGACTGATCGGGTCTTCCCGGGAGAAGGTTTATCCTTCATTGACCGTGAGAGCTTATGATGGGCTAAGTTGGGACACCCCTGCAGGGTATTATCTTTCGAAAGCCGTGCCCGCGGTTATGAGGCAGATGGGAATTTGTTAATGTCCGGTTGTAGAGAACTTGTCACTTGACCCAATTAAAATACATCAACTGCGTGTGTAGCCGTGATGGTCTCTTCTCGGCGGAGTCCGGGAAGTGAACACGGTCTGTGTTATGTATGACGTAAGTAGGAGTTCAGGATCACTTCTGGGTCATTGCTAGATGACGACCGTTCCGTTGCTTCTCTTCTCGCTCTCTCTTGCGTATGTTAGCCACCATATATGCTTATTGCCGCTGCAGCTCCACCTTATTACACCTTCCTTTCCTATAAGCTTAAATAGTCTTGATCTCGCGGGTGTGAGATTGCTGAGTCCTCGTGACTCACAGATTCTACCAAAACAGTTGCAGGTGTCGACGATGCCAGTACAGATGATGGGGTCGATCTCAAGTGGGAGTTCGACGAGGAACGTGGTCGTTACTATGTGTCTTTTCCTGATGATCAGTAGTGGAGCCCAGTTGGGACGATCGGGGATCTAGCTTTTGGGGTTGTCTTATTTTCATCTGGTCTTGACCGTAGTCGGTCTATATGATTGTATTTTGGATGATGTATGCATTATATTTATGTATTGTGTGAAGTGGCGATTGTAAGCCAACTCTTTATCCCATTCTTGTTCATTACATGGGATTGTGTGAAGATGACCCTTCTTGCGACAAAACCACTATGCGGTTATGCCTCTAAGTCGTGCCTCGACACGTGGGAGATATAGCCGCATCGTGGGCGTTCTACGATCGGGTTGGGCTTAAACCCGACCAGAGAGAAATCAAAACTCCGCCGATCACCCATCAGATAGCGGTAGTCGAGGAGCGGAGCAACTCTTCTACTATATTGAAGACGAACTATGTTTGGATCTCCGATCTTTAAGGGCCGGATATTCTCCTGCGGAAAGGCATGTCCCGTCCCCCGAACATGGAGTCGGACGATGAGCCTAAAAAATCAGTCGATATCCCGGAGCCCGAACTGCCAGGTCCGGTAGATCTTCGAATCCCGGATCCAAAATCAGGTCTGGGTTCGGATTTCGCTCCACCCACCCACCCGGACATAGACGCTCTCATGAGCATCAAACAAAAGTCTCAGGAAACGGTCACCACTTCTGGGCCAGATTCCTCCTTGTAAAAGATAAGGTAAAAGATTGCCGCGACGAAGACGTGATAGCGGCATTCTGGAACAATTGCACGGACGAAGGAATCCTCAACGCCATCAATCGCCGCCGCATACCGAAATTTGCTGTAGCAATCATCGTACAAAAGTATTGCGCGATGGAAAGCGCTTGGGAAACTCGGGCAGCTCGCTGGGAACCACCAGCCCCAACCCAACTCCCCCTACAGGCGAAAAGGGCGTACCCTCGTGGCACGCTTAGTCCCACAGTCAAAAAATACAAAGCCGCCATACGACACGGCACCGTTCTGGAGGGGTGGCTCGATGGCCCATGCAAAATACATGCAACAACAGATACCGTGGCAACCCACAGTCTTAGAGCATGTTGGATACTACGACAGGTAGCCAGAGCGACGAGGACATCCTTATAAAGGACGCCCCGGAACAGTACCCCCCAGAAGATGACGACCCAAGAGTATTGACAGTCTTCAAGACATTTGCTTCAAATAACAAGCGCAAACGGGCACTTCGCGAGCTCAACGAAGTCTGCCAAATTGCCGTAATAAACCCATGGAACGACACGGCTATAACATTCAACGCCGGTGATGAACCAAAGTACAGAACAGTATGAGCACCAGCTGCGTTAGTCCTCAGCCCCATCATGGATGGGTTTCGACTCTCCAAGGTCCTCATGGACGGTGGCAGCGGACTAAATCTCATTTATGAGGACACACTCCATAAAATGGAAATAGACAGGAGCCGCATCAAACAAAGTAGCACAACCTTCCAAGGAATTATTCCTAGTCGAGAGGCGCGGTGCGCGGGCAAAATCACACTTGACGTGGTATTCGGCACGCCGGAGAACTATCGGTCCGAAGAAATAACCTTCCAAGTGGCCCCTTTCAGCAGCGGATATCACGCCTTATTGGGGCGGGATGCTTTCAGACGCTTCCAAGCTATACTTCACTACGGATATATGAAGCTCAAAATGCCCGGACCAAACGGTATAATCACTCTTGTCAGTGATCCGGACATAGCACTCCGCGCTGAAAACAAAACCGCATCCCTGGCCCTGGAAGCGCTATCCGAAGCCCTCGCGACTGAAGAATTAGCTGCACTATGCTCCACAGTGGACAGGGACGATGTGATCCTCGAAAAACGCCCCAAATCCACCTCATTCAAACCAGCAGAAGAAATAGTGAAATTCCAGGTCTACCCAATGGACCCCAAGAAGACAACATCTATCGGAGCTCAACTGACACCAACAGTTGACGCCGCACTACGAGAGTTCCTGCGCGAAAACTGGGACATATTTGCCTGGCACCCTTCCGATATGCCAGGGATCCCACGCAAGTTGGCCGATCATAGCCTCAACATATTAAAAGGATTTAAACCAGTCAAGCAAACACTGCGGCGCTTTTCCGAACCCAAGCGACAAGCCATGGGGGAGGAGCTGGCCAAGCTCATCGAGGCCAGATTCATTAGAGAAATCAAACACCCGGACTGGCTGGCAAACCTGGTGATTGTACCAAAGAAAGATAAATCCTGGCGCCTGTGTGTCGATTTCAAGGATCTCAACAAGGCTTGCCCTAAGGATCCTTTTCCCCTTCCCCACATTGACCAAATCATCGACGCCACCGCAGGACACGACTCACTGTGTTTCCTCGATGCATATTTGATACGTCTCCAATGTATCTATAATTTTTGATTGTTCCATGCTATATTATATTCTGTTTTGGACATTACTGGGCTTTATTATACACTTTTATATTATTTCTGGGACTAACCTATTAACCGGAGGCCTAGCCCAGAATTGCTGTTTTTTGCCTATTTCAGAGTTTCGTAGAAAAAGAATATCAAACGGAGTCCAAACGGAATGAAACCTTCGGGAACGTGATTTTCGGAACGAACGTGATCCAGAGGACTTGGACCCTACGTCAAGACATCAACCAGGAGGGCACGAGGTAGGGGGGCGCGCCTACCCCCCTGGGCGCGCCCTCCACCCTTGTGGGCCCCCTGTTGCTCCACCGACGTACTCCTTCCCTCCTATATATACCTACGTACCCCCAAACTACCCGATACGGAGCCAAAAACCTAATTCCACCGCCGCAACCTTCTGTACCCGCATCACCCTTTCCTCTTCAAGGGAAAACCAACGCAGTGCTCAAGAGGTAGCAAGAAGGATTTCTGGCGCCGTTGCCGGGGATTCTACGCAAAAGTCAACATACCAAGTACCCATCACAAACCCTTATCTCCCGCATTACATTATTTGCCATTTGCCTCTCGTTTTCCTCTCCCCCACTTCACCATTGCCGTTTTATTCGCCCTCTCTTTTCCGTTTGCCTCTTTTCCATTTGCTTATCGTTATGGCAAGTCCTCTATCTTCTCCATTGTCTCCCGAGAATGAAGTTCTAAATTTTAAGCAAAGGGAGGGAGAAAATCTAAAAGACGCTTGGTATAGAATTTGCAATGCTCAAAATAGATCTACTCGGAAGCAATCTACATCCATTCTTCTCCGCAATTTTTATGTAGGCGCTACTCCTTGGTACAGATATATCCTTGATACCATTACCTGAGGGAATTTCTTGGGTAGCCATACTTTTGATTCTTATAATGCTATGATAGATTTGTTTGGCTCACCACCTCTTTTGGTTAATGGAACTATGTTAACTTTGGAGCATGTAATGCAAAGACTTGAAATTATTGAAAATAAAGTTGCTACCATAGAGTTAATTGAAAATTTGGATAAAAAGATCCACAACCAAATTACCCAATACGGATCTAAAGTAGGAGTCACTTTGAAAAATATTAAGGAGAAGGAACCCATAGTTAATGAAAGAATAAATCAAGATTCCACTAGAATCGATAAACTTGAGGGTATCATTACAAACTTGGGAACCGCTTTTTCTTCCGTAAAGAATACTCCTAGTCCTCCAACTAAAATTTCCAAGCTTATGTATGTTCCTAAAAACAAGGGTGAATCCTCTAGTCAGGAAACTGCGGATCTCAAATCTATAAGTATTCATCCCAATCTTTTTGCTATCATTAAGGAACCATTTGCTACAAATGACTTTTTCGATTTTGTGCCTAGGAGTTTGATAATTAATAAAAATAAAGAAACTCGCAAGGGTGATAGATGTCTTATTAAAGAGTTGCCTACCAAAGATGGCAATACCTAGATCTATCCTTGCTATTATGCCTAGCTAGGGGCGTTAAACGATAGCGCTTGTTGGGAGGCAACCCAATTTTATTTTTAGTTTTTTGCTTTTTGCTTCTGTTTAGAAATAAATCTTTGATCTAGCCTCTGGTTAGATGTGTTTTTATGTTTTAATTAGTGTTTGTGCCAAGTTAAACCTATAGGATCTTCTTGGATGATAGTTATTTGATCTTGCTGTAAATTCCAGAAACTTTCTATTCACGGAAATAATTGTTAAAAATCACCAGGACGTGATAAAATATTGATTCCAATTGCTTCTGATCAATAAACAAATTGTCTAGGTTGTCCTATTTTTTCTGAATTTTTGGAGTTCCAGAAGTTTGCGTTAGTTACAGATTACTACAGATTGTTCTGTTTTTGACAGATTCTGTTTTTCGTGTGTTGTTTGCTTATTTTGATGAATCTATGGCTAGTAAAATAGTTTATAAACCATAGAGAAGTAGGAATACAGTAGGTTTAACACCAATATAAATAAATAATGAGTTCATTACAGTACCTTGAAGTGGTCTTTTGTTTTCTTTCGCTAACGGAGCCCACGAGGTTTTCTGCTGAGTTTTGTGTTGTGAAGTTTTCAAGTTTTGGGTAAAAGATTTGATGGATTATGGAACAAGGAGTGGCAAGAGCCTAAGCTTGGGTATGCCCATGGCACCCCCAAGATAATCTAAGGATACCCAAAATCCAAAGCTTGGGGATGCCCCGAAAGGCATCCCCTCTTTCGTTTACTTCCATCGGTAACTTTACTTGGAGCTATATTTTTATTCACCACATGATATGTGTTTTGCTTGGAGCATCTTGTATGATTTGAGTCTTTGCTTTTTAGTTTACCACAATCATCTTTGCTGTACACACCTTTTGAGAGAGACACACATGATTCGGAAATTATTAGAATACTCTATGTGCTTCACTTATATCTTTTGAGTTATATAGTTTTTGCTCTAGTGCTTCACTTATATCTTTTAGAGCACGGTGGTGGATTTGTTTTATAGAAACTATTGTTCTCTCATGCTTCACTTAGATTATTTTGAGAGTCCTACAAAACAGCATGGTAGTTTGCTATAACAATAATAGGCATACAAGATTAGTAAAAGAAAAATTCTTATGAGTGTGTTGAATACTATGAGAAGTTTGATGCTTGATAATTGTTTTGAGATATGAAGATGGTGATATTAGAGTCATGCTAGTTGAGTAGTTTTGAATTTGAGAAATACTTGTGTTAAAGTTTGTGATTCCCGTAGCATGCACGTATGGTGAACCGTTATGTGATGAAGTCGGAGCATGATTTATTTATTGATTGTCTTCCTTATGGTTGGCGGTCGGGGACGAGCGATGGTCTTTTCCTACCAATCTATCCCCCTAGGAGCATGCACGTAATACTTTGCTTTGATAACTTGTAGATTTTTGCAATAAGTATATGAGTTCTTTATGACTAATGTTGAGTCCATGGATTATACGCACTTTTCCTCCTTCCACCATTGCTAGCCTCTCTAATACCGCGCACGTTTCGCCGGTATCATACACCCACCATATACCTTCCTCAAAACAGCTACCATACCTACCTATTATGGCATTTCCATAGCCATTCCGAGATATATTGCCATGCAACTTACCACCGTTCCGTTTACTATGACACGCTCCATCATTGTCATATTGCTTCGCATGATCATGTAGTTGACATTGTATTTGTGGCAAAGCCACCGTTCATAATTCTTTCATACATGTCACTCTTGATTCATTGCATATCCCGGTACACCGCCGGAGGCATTCACATAGAGTCATATTTTGTTCTAAGTATTGAGTTGTAATTGTTGAGTTGTAAGTAAATAAAAGTGTGATGATCATCATTTTTTAGAGCATTGTCCCAAGTGAGGAAAGGATGATGGAGACTATGAGTCCCCCACAAGTCGGGATGAGACTCCGGACGAAAAAAAGAGGCCATAAAAAAACAAGAAGAAAAGGCCCAAATAAAAAAATGAGAGAAAGAGAGAGAAGGGGCAATGTTACTATCCTTTTACCACACTTGTGCTTCAAAGTAGCACCATTATCTTCATGATAGAGAGTCTCCTATGATATCACTTTCATATACTAGTTGGAATTTTTCATTATAGAACTTGGCTTGTATATTCCAATGATGGGCTTCCTCAAAATGCCCTAGGTCTTCGTGAGCAAGCGAGTTGGATGCACACCCACTTAGTTTCTTTTGTTGAGCTTTCATATACTTATAGCTCTAGTGCATCCGTTGCATGGCAATCCCTACTCACTCACATTAATATCTATTGATGGGCATCTCCATAGCCCGTTGATACGCCTAGTTGATGTGAGACTATCTTCTCCTTTTTTGTCTTCTCCACAACCACCATTCTATTCCACATATAGTGCTATGTCCATGGCTCACGCTCATGTATTACGTGAAGATTGAAAAAGTTTGAGAACGTCAAAAGTATGAAACAATTGCTTGGCTTGTCATCGGGGTTGTGCATGATTTAAATATTTTGTGTGGTGAAGATAGAGCATAGACAGACTATATGATTTTGTAGGGATAACTTTCTTTGGCCATGTTGTTTTGAGAAGACATAATTGCTTAGTTAGTATGCTTGAAGTATTATTATTTTTATGTCAATATTAAACTTTTGTCTTGAATCTTTCGGATTTGAATATTCATACCACAATTAAGAAGAATTACATTGAAATTATGCCAAGTAGCATTCCACATCAAAAATTCTGTTTTTATCATTTACCTACTCGAGGACGAGCAGGAATTAAGCTTGGGGATGCTTGATACGTCTCCAACGTATCTATAATTTTTGATTGTTCCATGCTATATTATATTCTGTTTTGGACATTATTGGGCTTTATTATACACTTTTATATTATTTCTGGGACTAACCTATTAACCGGAGGCCCAGCCCAGAATTGCCTTTTTTGCCTATTTCAGAGTTTCGTAGAAAAAGAATACCAGACGGAGTCCAAACGGAATGAAACCTTCGGGAACGTGATTTTCGGAACGAACGTGATCCAGAGGACTTGGACCCTACGTCAAGACATCAACCAGGAGGGCACGAGGTAGGGGGGCGCGCCTACCCCCCTGGGCGCGCCCTCCACCCTCGTAGGCCCCCTGTTGCTCCACCGACGTACTCCTTCCTCCTATATATACCTACGTACCCCCAAACTACCAGATACGGAGCCAAAAACCTAATTCCACCGCTGCAACCTTCTGTACCCGTGAGATCCCATCTTTGGGCCTGTCCCGGAGCTCCGCCGGAGGGGGGCATCGATCTTGGAGGGCTTCTACATCAACACCATAGCCTCTCCGATGATGTGTGAGTAGTTTACCTCAGACCTTCGGGTCCATAGTTATTAGCTAGATGGCTTCTTCTCTCTTTTTGGATCTCAATACAATGTTCTCCCCCTCTCTCGTGGAGATCTATTCGATGTAATCTTCTTTTGCGGTGTGTTTGTTGAGACCGATGAATTGTGGGTTTATGATCAAGTTTATCTATGAACAATATTTGAATCTTCTGAATTCTTTTATGTATGATTGGTTATCTTTGCAAGTCTCTTCGAATTATCGGTTTGGTTTGGCCTACTAGATTGATCTTTTTTGCAATGGGAGAAGTGCTTAGCTTTGGGTTCAATCTTGCGGTGTCCTTTCCCAGTGACAGTAGGGGCAGCAAGGCACGTATTGTATTGTTGCCATCGAGGATAACAAGATGGGGTTTATATCATATTGCATGAGTTTATCCCTCTACATCATGTCATCTTGCTTAAAGCGTTACTCTGTTCTTATGAACTTAATACTCTAGATGCATGCTGGATAGCGGTCGATGTGTGGAGTAATAGTAGTAGATGCAGGCAGGAGACGGTCTACTTGTCTCGGACGTGATGCCTATATACATGATCATACCTAGATATTCTCATAACTATGCTCAACAGTAATTTGTTCACTCACCGTAAATACTTATGCTCTTGAGAGAAGCCACTAGTGAAACCTATGGCCCCCGGGTCTATTTTCCATCATATTAATCTTCCAACACTTAGCTATTTTTATTGCTTTTTATTTTACTTTGCATCTTTATCATAAAAATACCAATATTCCGGATACCATCAAATCAAAATGAAGGAATTCGATCAAGCTGCAACAACATTGATTACCCCATGCGGGCCGTTTTGCTTCAACACCATGCCTTTCGGGCTCAAGAACGCCGGCAACACCTACCAGCGCATGATCCAAACATGCCTCGAAAAACAGATCGGCAAGACGGTAGAAGCTTACATTGATGACATCGTCATTAAGACTAGGCACGTCGAAACACTAATAGACGACTTACGTCTCACGTTTGACAACCTCCGGGCATATGACATTAAGCTCAACCCGGAGAAGTGTGTCTTTGGCGTCCCCGCTGGAAAACTGTTGGGCTTCATAGTCTCCAATAGAGGAATCGAAGTGAATCCGGCTAAAATCCGAGCTCTGTCACAGTTAGCTACACCAACAGACCTCAAACAGGTCCAAAAGCTGGCAGGATGCGTGGCAGCACTAAGCCGCTTTATCTCCAGACTAGGAGAAAAGGCACTCCCACTCTATCGCCTCTTACGGCGCATGGATAACTTCGAATGGACGGACATGGCGACTGCCGGACTGGAGGAAATAAAGACCCTCCTAGCAAGCAATCCAATCCTGGCTGCACCAAACGCAGGCGAACCCATGTTGCTATACATATCGGCAACACACCAAGTGGTGAGCGCCGTGCTCGTCGTCGAACGAGAACAGGACGGACACAAATTTCCGCTCCAAAAGCCGGTATACTACGTATCCACCGTCCTCACACCATGCAAATCCCGGTACCCTCACTATCAAAAGATAGCATATGCGGTCTTCATGGCATCTCGAAAATTGCGACACTACTTTCAGGAGTGCTCGATCATGGTGGCTTCTGAAGTGCCCCTCAATGATATAATCAACAAGAGGGATGCAACGGGCTGGATTGCCAAATGGGCCATTGAGCTCCTGCCATTCGACATCACGTACAAACCACGTCGAGCCATCAAATCCCAGGTACTGGCTGACTTCGTCGCCGAATGGACAGAGGCCGAACTCCCTAAAGAGTACGGCGCATATTCCAACTGGGTGATGCATTTTGACGGCTCCAAAATGTTGGCAAGATTGGGGGCGGGCGTCGTATTAACATCCCCCACAGGAGATATCGTCTAGTACGTACTCCAAATATTATACAAGGACTCCAACAACGCAGCCGAATACGAGGCCTTGCTGCATGGCCTTTGGATGGCCGTATCAATGGGCATACAACGCCTGGAGGTGCGCGGGGACTCAAACCTCGCAATATCCCAAATTAATGGAGACTTTGATGCCAAAGATCCAAAGATGGCAGCTTATCGCAATGCCGTCTTGAAGATGTCGGCTCGATTCGAGGGACTCGAATTTCATCATGTCGCCCGCGAAAGTAATCAGGCGGCAGACGTCCTTGCTTGCATCGGCGCTAAGCGCGACCCCGTCCCACCTAACATCTTCCTCTAAAGGCTCTTTAAGCCATCTGTGGTGTGGCAAGGGGGAGACAGCAACGACAGTCCCATTCCAAACACAAACACAGATAGCGAACACGCCGATATCATCGGAGGCTCAGCCACCGAAATAACACCATCGGCCCACCTCATCATGGCAGTAATTGCCCCATGGACCGAACCATTCTTGGCCTACCTTAATAGGAAGGAGCTCCCAGAAGATCAGAACAAGGCTCGCCGCATCGTCCGGCGTTCGAAGGCCTATAAAGTTCACGAGGGAGAGCTATACAAGAAAAGCACCACCGGAGTCCTTCAAAGGTGTATGTCCGAGGAGGAGGGGCGGCAACTATTGGCAGAAATTCACGCCGATCTCGGTGGGCACCACGCCGCAGCCCGGGCACTTGTCAGCAAGGCCTTCCAGATAGAATTTTATTGGCCTACGGCCCGGGCAGATGCACAGGACCTCGTCCAGCGCTGCATTGGATGCCAACTCTTCGCCAACCAAAGCCATATGCCCCCAACCGCCCTACAAACAATCCCCATTACATGGCCCTTTGCGGTCTGGGGCTTGGACATGGTTGGACCCCTTAAAGGGGGAAGCCATAAGAAAAAATATCTGCTGGTCATGGTGGACAAATTCACCAAGTGGATAGAGGCTAGACCAGTCAAAACGGCCGAGTCCGGACCGGTGATCGCATTTATATCTGATGTGGTGCACCGTTATGGTGTACCGCACAGCATCATCACTGATAATGGTTCCAATTTCACAGCTGATGAAGTGAAAAGCTGGTGTGCTAATCTGGGCATTAAGCTCGATTACGCCTCTGTCTACCACCCGCAAACCAACGGTCAAGTCGAGCGAGCTAACGGTCTTATTATGAGCGGTATCAAACCCAGGCTAGTGCGGTCTTTAAAAGAATCAGACAAACACTGGGTCGAGGAGCTTGACTCCGTACTCTGGGGGCTTGGTCATCGTGTCACGGTAGAGGATGTTGATGTTGCTGGCGCCGTCGATGAGGACTGGGGAGAACTTGCATGTCTGCCGCGTGACGATGGTGGGGTTGAGGACGAGGGCGTAACCACCCGGGCTCGGCATGACTGCCGGGTGATCCTCCCGGGTCCAGGTGATCGGGCGATCCGACCAACGCATGAACTCCGGCTTGGCCGGGACGACGGTGTTCACCTCCTACCGAAGGAGGCGCTCGCTACGCTTGTCGTCGCCGAGGCTAGTGAAGACGATGTAGGCCGCGCTCTGGTCCGGGTAGGCGTCGTCGCGCATCGCGCCGCTAGCTAGAGGCGGAGGCAGCTGCCCGGCGCCTGGAGCCGGAGCCGGAGGGGGTGGGACGTCGCCCCTCATGATGCGCTTGGTGATGGCGCACAGCCGAAGCGTGTGCGTGGAGGGTCTTGTGCCGCTGTGGTGCTTGCAGGGGGTGTCGAGCATCTGCTCGAAGCTCATGGCGGGTTGCCATGCCGTCTTGCCGGTTTGCCGGCGTTTCGCCGCCGGGTCCGCCGCGGGCTCGGTGGCCGCGACGAGCCGGTTGTCATGACGCGGCGCCGGCTGGTCGGCCTTGCACTTGTTGTTCTAGTGATGCTGCTGCCGGCTGCTTTCGCCGGCCGGCTTCGGAGGGGGAACCGGCTTCGCCTTGCCAGCTTCATCCAGCGCCACCTGGATCTTCATGGCGGAGTCGGCGTTGGCGTACTTGTCCGCCGTCACCATGAGCGCGGCCATGGTGGCCGGCTCGGAGCGTAAGAGCTTGTGCTTGAGGAGGGTGCTGTCTCGGCACCCGCTGACGAAGTACTGGATCGCCTGGACTTCATGGACGCCCTCGCAGCTGTTCCGGAGCTCGGTCCAGCATGCGAGGTACTCGCGACCGGTCTCCGTAGGCCCTTGCACGCACATGGCGAGCTGGCTAGGGCGGCCGGGTCGCTTGTAGGTCCCCGTGAAGTTGCGGATGAAGGCTTCCTCGAAATCCACCCACGTGTTGATGCTGCCCATCAGCAGGCTGTTCAACCACGTGCGGGCCGACCCTTGGAGCATGAGCGGTGCGTAGCGCACGGCGAGACGACGATTGGCACCGGTGATGCCAATGGCCGTGGTGTAGTCGGTGAGCCAGTCTTCTGGCTTCACCGTCCCGTTGTACTTGGGGGTGTCGCGGGGGAGCACGAATCCTTTGGGGAAGGGCTCCTCCCGGATGCGCGGGCCGAAGCACGCCAGCCCGATAGCGCCGCTCTCCTCCACCTCCAGGGAGCGAGCGAGCTGATCGAGGCGGTGGCGAGCGTCAGCGTCGTCGATGGCGCGCGGGCCGAGTCGACTTGCGGCCAGGCCACGTGGGGCCGGGTCGGTTGGAGCCGGACGCCGGCCATGCTGGCCGGGTCCGCGCTGGATCTCTAGGACAGGCTCGTCGCCCAATCCGCCGGCGGGTGTAGCGGCCGGGTCGCGCCGAGTCCGGGCTCGGCCGGAGTGCGCCTCGCCGGGTGGCGAGGAAGCGGTGTGCAGAAGTTCGCCGGGCCCGCCAAGGCGGGCGGAGCCAGATCCCGCCGGCTTGGCGAGCTGGTTGAGGCGGTCCTGCTGGGTGTTGGCGGCATGGAGGAGTTCACGCATCCGCCTGATGCGCTCTTTCAGCTCCTCACCCGCGAGCTGGTCCAGGCCGACTGCGGCTGCCTGGGCAGCGCGCATGTTCTTCGCTGGGGTCTCATAGAAGGTTGGGACGGCGCCGAGGGCCCGGCCGATCGCTCCTACCCGGGCACGCACATCGGCGACCTGGCTTGGCTCGACCGCGGCGGGCGTGAATCCGTAGGCGGCGTCGCGCTCCAGCTGAGCGGCATCCAGGCGACGCTGAGTGGCGGCGAGCGTCTCAGATAGGTCCAGCATCTGCTGACGCCTTTCCTCGAGCTGGGTTCGGGCTTCAGCGACGTTGGTGGCGTCGACGTCGGTGCCGATGGGGATGCGAAGGCTCTCCATCGCGGTGCGCAATGGATCAGACGGCTTGATACGATCCGTTGCGGCCCTGGCTTCGGCAGCCTTCCTCGTCTTGCTCGACGAGGAGGAGGCGCCGTCGCCGGTGACGAAGACCTCCACATGGACGTCCATTGCCCCGGCGGAAACGCCGCCGCCGAGGAAGAGGGGAGAGTCGGAGTAGCTGAGCACCTCGCTGGGGTACTCGTCGGCCGCGAACGCATCGGAGATGCGCAGCACGGCGAAGGAGGCGACAAGCGCGCCGACGACGTCGTCCGCCAGCGCGACGGACTCGTCGGCGTAGGAGAAGGGCCCCGTCTGAAGCATGCTCCCGGCCAGCTCCTCGAGCTGCCCCACGGTGGGCGCCAACTATCGTGGTGGGCGCACGGCAGAGGCCAAGGGATGGCTAAAGAGAGGAGGAGGCTCGAGGGCGCTGGTGGGCTCCAGAGGCGAGGTTGGCATGAGCGGGGGCAGGACGCCGGACATATCCAGGTTCGGGGCTCTCCGGAGAGATAATACCCCTAGTCCTGCCGAGTATAGTTGGATGATCGATAGTACAATGTTGCTCCTGGAGCTGTATGGAGGAGGAAGGAAGCTGGCCAAGGCTTGGGCTGCTCCTTCTCTCAGGTGTTGCTGTTTTGTGGCCAGTCCTCTCGCTCGCCCCCCCGAATGATCGTGGGCTCCCAGGGGTTTTATAGTCCAACCCCCCGGGGGTACAATGGTAATGTTATAAGTCGGTGGGTCCGTGTTGTCGGTGTCCGGGGACCCGGGCTGGGTCCCGCTGAGGGCTTGTGGTTCGCCGGGTTCCCCTAGGTGCGGGCCCCGCATGCCTAGGGGGACTGTGCGCCATCTTGTCGATCGTCAGGGCGTGGCCGAGTTGAGTCGCGTACAGTGCTCTCCGTCAGGTTGCCGCTTGCTGTCGTCAGCGGTGAGGGCGGGGGCATTGTAGCCACGCCGGCCCTGGTCAGCGGGTAGGTGAGGGGCACTGTTGCCACGTTCCTGCTGACCAGAGGCATGGGCGGGGCACTGTTGCCTCGGTCATCGTTGATTGAAGTCGCGTCCCCATCATACGGCCTGAATGGGACGGGAGTTGACCCGCGGCTGGATTGCGTAGCACGCCATGGGTGGCGCTGGCTTGTTGAGGAGGCTTTGGCCGTGCCGGGTTCGGCTGTCTTGAGCCAGTTGTTGAGGCCGAGTCGACGTGTCTTGCCGGGTCGGCTAGTCTGGCCGGCTAGCGGGGCTTGGCCGGGTCGAGCGACCCGGCCAAGTGCGTGCCGGTATTGAGGGGCAGTGTCAGCCCCGTTGTTTTTGAAGAGGATCCGGGTTCCGTTGCCTGCCCGGGGTCCATCCCCCCGACAAGATTGCCCCAACCTTGTTTGTAATGGTTCGGTTGCCGCCTTCAAGGGCACCACTAGTGGAATCACGGCATCTTGAATTGTGCTAGGGCATGAGGATAATATGGTGTCCCTAGTGGCTTCTTGGGGAGCATTGTGCCTCCACACTGCTCCAACAGAGAGGTACTTCCTCTCAAAGGGAAGGAACTTCAGTAACACATCCTCGTCTTCACCGGTTCCACTTGTGGTCACTTCTTACCTTTACTTTGTGCAAGCTTTATTTGTGTTGTATCCTTTGCTTGCTTGCTTGTGTTGTTGTTGTTGGCATCATATAGGTTGCTCACCTAGTTGCATATCTAGACAACCTATTTGTTGCTAAACCTAATTTTTAAGAAAAGCTAAAAAATTGGTAGTAGCCTATTCACCCCCTCCTAGTCAACCATATTGATCCTTTCAATTGGTATCAGAGCCTCGTCTCTTTTAACCGCTTAACTGCCTTAAGAGTATGGTTGACGATGGGTCAAGTGATGGTGGTTTTCCCACGGCCGATACGGTGGCCACAGTCACACGAGAGGACCTAAGTGAAGCTTTGGCTTCACTTAGGATCTCTATGAAAACCGAGGTCAAATACTTGTTCAAGGAATTACTTGAGGATCTTAATCTCTCTACCGATCCATTGTAAGTGGTCAAACACACTACCACGGATTTGGATGCCGACTCCATCAAGGAGGCGGCTAATCGTGGTAAAATTACCACCCCTCAAGGTAACAATGGGATGAGCATCCATGCCATGGTTGCCCCTCCCCTGGTCTATGGAGGACCAGTCCATGCACCTCTTATCAACCACCTTCACTACAAAAAATACTTTCGTGATGATACATTTTTGTCATAGTAGGTCACGTTTTCTGTCATGCATGCACATCCATGACGATGTTATGACAGAATCAAGACCAGTGCTTATAGTTATCAGTGCTTACAATTATCAGTGCTATCACTGATCAGATGAAGCTGCCACTCACATGTCCTACTTGCACCTACTATTTTTAGCATTCAGGTATGTCCTACTTACATGCCACATGCACTCACGTACCTTGGCAACAAGAGCAAGATAACAACAGCGGCAAGAAGAGTAGCACATACACTACTAACAACAGCAAGAACTAACAACAGCATCAAGAACAGTAGCATATACACTAGTATCAGAACTAAGAACTAACAATGTGGTAGTAGGAAATAACAATGTGCCACTACAAACTAACAATTTGGCAGTACAAAGTAACAATATGGCACTAAAACGACGCAAACTAACACTACATTATGAACAATCTAGCCATGTGGGATGAAAAAAGTAAGCATGCACTCTGGTTCATCCCCAAAATAGTGGATTCTGGTCGAATCCGGTTGAATCTAGTCGAATCGGATCGAATCGCGTCCAATGTATGGGCCAGAATCTAATCTAACACACTTAGAACTACCCTAAGAACCCAAGTACGAAGCAGAGGGAGATTTCAGAGCTTACAGTGGGGGTTGCCGGTGTAGCGTACGTCGGCCGTGGTAAAAACCACGGCGGGAAGAGGTGTGCTTCTGCCGCCGATGAAGAGGACCAGGCCATTCCGAGGGTCGTGGTCGTGCGCCTCGTCCTGCGCCGGCTCCAAGATGACGTCAACGTCCTGGAGCTCCCCTCCCCTTGCACCGGACGCGGAGGAGAAAACACTCCTATGGGGGTAAAAATACCCCCATAAGAGGGGCCTGCAAAGGACGACGCCGGCGGGTATTGGATCCCTGCCAGGTTCGACTCGATGGAGAGGGCCACCGGCTCTGGTGACAGAGCCGGAGCGACCGGCGCCGGTGCTGCATTGGCCCGGTACTCAAGGCCGAGGACCTGGAGCCAACCCAAACCATCTTCCACAGCATCGTGCCCGGCCTCTCCTGCTCCCCCATTGGCCAGGTTCGGCTAGATGTCCTGTTCAGTGATAGCAGCCACTTCCGGCGCGAACCGATCTGGTTCGAGGTGGTGGACCTGTCCAGCGCGTATCACGCGTTGCTGGGCCGGCCTGCGCTCGCCAAGTTCATGGCGGTTCCCCACTACGCCTACCTGAAGATGAAGATGTCGGGTCCCAAGGGCCTCATCACCATCACCGGCGATTACCGCAAGTCCCTGGAGTGCGCCCGAGACGGCGCCAAGTTGGCCGAGTCGCTGGTCATTCCCGAGGAGCGGCACGAGCTCGACCGGATCATCGCCCTGGCAGGCGAGGCCTCCGCCGCATCGATCCCGACCCCGGACCCGGCCGACGAGGCCGCCTTCAAGCCCTCCAAGGAGACCAAGAAAGTGAAGCTCAACCCAGAAGACCCCAGCTGCAGCAAGTACGTTGTCATAGGCGCCTGCCTCGACAGCAAATAGGAAGGCGAGCTCGTCGACTTCCTCCGTGAGAATCGGGATATCTTCGCATGGACCCCCAAGGACATGCCAGGTATCCCGAGGAAGTACGCCGAGCACAAACTTTAAGTCCGCAAGGACGCCAAGCCTGTCCGTCAACCCCTACGATGATTTTCCGAAGAGAAGAGAAGAACCATTGGTGAAAAGGTCGCCAAGCTTTTGGCGGCCGGCTTCATAATGGAAGTGTTTCACCCCGATTGGCTGGCCAATCCAGTCCTCGTCCTGAAGAAGAACAAGACTTGGCGCATGTGTATCGACTACACTAGCCTCAACAAGGCCTGTCCCAAGGATCCGTTCGCCCTCCCGCAGATCGACCAAGTCATCGACTCGACCGCCACGTGTGAGCTCCTGTCCTTCCTGGACGCTTACTCCGGCTGCCACCAGATCAATCTGGACCCGGCCGACGCCCTGAAGACGTCCTTCATCTCACCCTTTGGGGCGTATTGCTACATCACCATGTCGTTCGGCTTGAAGAATGCCGGCGCCACCTTCCAGCGCTGCATGCAGAAATGCCTGCTGCCGCAACTCGGCCGCAATATCCACGTATACGTGGACGACATCGTGGTGAAGACCAAGCAGCACCTCACGCTCCTCGATGATTTGAAGGAAACCTTCACCAACCTCCGCGAATACAAGGTCAAGCTTAACCCGAAAAAATGCGTCTTCGGCGTCCCGGCCGGAAAGCTACTCGGCTTCGTCATCTCGGAACGCGGCATTGAGACGAACCCGGAGAAGATCAAGGCCATCGAGCACATGCGCAAGCCGGCTCGGCTGCGCGATGTCCAGAAGTTCATCGGATGCTTGGCCTCGGTCAGCCGGTTTCTAAGCCGGCTGGGCGAGAGGGCGCTACCCCTGTACCAACTGATGAAGAAGACGAGCCCGTTCGAATGGAACGACAAGGCAGACGAGGCCTTCCAAGACCTCAAGCGCATGCTCTCCACCGCACCAGTCCTGGCCGCGCTGACCGACAAGGACTCGCTGTTGCTCTACATAGCCGCGACCTCACGGGCGGTCAGCACGGTGCTGGTGGTCGAGCGACCAGAGAAGGGCAAGATCCAGGCCGTCCAGCGCCTAGTCTACTACCTGAGCGAGGTGCTCTGCATCTCCAAGCAGAACTACCCGCACTACCAGAAGATGTGTTACGGCGTGTACTTCACCGCCAAGAAGCTGAAGCAGTATTTCCAAGAGCACATCATCACCGTGGTAAGCACGGCGCCTACCGGAGAAATCATCGGGTGCCGGGATGCCTCTGGCCGGGTTGCCAAGTGGGCGATCCAGCTAGCCGGCCACACCATCCTCTACGAGCCCCGCACCGCGATCAAGTCTCAAGCCCTGGCCGACTTCCTCGTCGACTGGACCGAGACCCAGTACTTGCCACCGCCTCCCGACTCGACGCATTGGCGCATGCACTTCGACGGGTCCAAGATGCGACTCGGCTTGGGGGCCGGCATCGTACTGTCGTCCCCGAAGGGCGACCGGCTCCGCTACGCGCTCCAGATCCACTTCGCCGCCTCCAACAACGTCGCCGAGTATGAAGCCCTTGTGCACGGCCTCCGGCTTGCCAAGGAACTCGGCATCTGGCGCATCCTGTGCTATAGCGACTCGGACCTGGTGGTGCAGCAATGCTCCGGCGAATGGGACGCCCGCGACTCCAACATAGCAAGCTACCGCTTCCTCGTCCAGAAGCTGTCCGGATCCTTCGAGGGCTGCGAGTTCCTCCACGTCCCGCGCGCGGAGAACGAAGCAGCTGACAGGCTCGCCAAGACCGCCTCGTCACGACAAGCCATCCCGTCTGACATCTCCCTCGAGCACCTGCGCAAGCCGTCCGTCAAGCCATCGCCGGACTCCGAGTCCATCCACATTCCAGATGACCCGGCCGCACCTCAACCCGGCCCGGGGGCTGCTCAGCTCGACCCGGCCACCATCGTCTCGGACCCGGCCGTCACCATCCCCGACCCGGGGGCTGCTCAACCCGGCTCGGGGGCTGCCGACTCGGAACCCACCCTAGTGGCCGTCTTCGCCGTGGTTGCGGCTCCATCTTGGGCCCTCCCAATATCAGAATTTTTGGAGAACGGGGTTCTCCCCAAGGACGAGACCAAAGCTCGGCAAGTGCAGCGCCGGGCGTCCGCCTACAGCATCATCAACAACGAGCTCGTCAAGCGCAGCTCCACCGGTGTGTTCCAGCACTGCGTCGAGTAGGAACAGGGCATCGACATCCTCCTCAACATACATCAGGGCGAGTGTGGGCACCATGCCGCATCACGATCCCTGGTGGCCAAGGCGTTCCGCCACGGTTTCTACTGGCCCACGGCCCTCCAAGATGCCGAGTCGCTCGTCCTCAAGTGTGAGGGATGCCAGCGCTTCAGCAAATGCAGCCACCAGCCGGCGTCAGCACTCCGCACCATACCGATCGCCTGGCCCTTCGCGGTCTGGGGACTCGACATGGTGGGACCCTTCAAAACCGCTCGCGGCGGCATGACGCACTTGCTGGTGGCAGTGGACAAATTCACCAAGTGGATCGAGGCAAGACCAATCAAGAAACCGGACGGGCCAACAGCCGTCCGGTTCATCAAGGACATAGCGGTGCGCTACGGCATGCCGAACAGCATCATCACCGACAACGGCACCAACTTCGCCAAGGGCGCACTCGAGCAATTCTGCTCCGTCTCCGGCATCGGCCTCGACCTGGCCTCCATTGCGCATCCGCAGTCCAACGGGCAGGTCGAGCGGGCCAATGGACTCATCCTGTCCGGCGTCAAGCCGCGACTCGTCGAGCCGCTCATCCGCTCACCCGGCAGCTGGCTTGATGAGTTGCCAGCCGTTCTCTAGAGTCTACGCACCACGCCGAATCGGTCGACCGGGTTCACCCTGTTCTTCCTTGTCTACGGAGCCGAAGCCGTCATCCCGACCGACGTTGAGTTTGACTTGCCGCGCGTCGCGATGTACACCGAAGCCGAAGCCAGAGAAGCCCGCGAAGATGGCGTCGACCTGCTAGAAGAAGCACGCCTCCTGGCGCTCAGTCGCTCGGCCATCTACCAGCAAGGCCTGAGGCACTACCACAACAAGAGATCAAGCCCCTCGCGGAAGGGCGACCTCGTCCTCCGACTCATCCAAGAGCAGGCAGGCCAGCACAAGCTGTCCCCTCCATGGGAGGGCCCATTCATCGTGAGCAGGGCCTTGCGCGACCGCAACACCTACTACCTCATCGACGCACGCAAGTCAAGGAAGCACAAGAAGGACGCGGAACGCGGAACTCCTCCGCCCGTTTTACAGTTAGCCGCACGAGCGTATGTATCATCGCCTTTTGTAAACGCATGAAACTATGGGGTCCCCGAACGAGACTCGGGGGCTGCCTTTTGTTGACCAATTTATTGTGTCCCTATTTTCTTGCATCACTATAACACTGAACCCGGCCACCGGTCCGACTCGCTCGACCCGGGGGCTTGGGGGCTGGCCGGCTCGGTCGCCACCCCGCCACCTTACTTGGTGATTCCTGATAAAGTTAGGATGCCGCGGTCCCCCACTTCGCCCCAAAGCCACAGATCCAGCTTTGGCTGTCGGCTGGCAAGCACAACGGGCCAAAGCTCCTTTACGCTTCATACACTAAGTCAAAGGTTGCCGGGTCGATCAACCCGGCCCACCATTCATCAAATGAACAGCCGCACGACCGGTTGCTCGCCAATCGGCTTCGCTGGATTACCGCCAGCCGGCCCAGTGGGTGTTTCGCTCGCGCTCAACGTTTCGAGGGACCCAAGTCCTGCGCGCTCCTCTCAAAGAACCGAACTCCTTGTCACGGACCGGAGCCTCGGCCGTCTGACTCGCGAGGGGGGGGGAGGTTTGAGAAAGGAAAAGCGCATGAAATCGGTCCAAAAAACGGAAGGCAAAAAGCAAAAGCACCCACGACATCTACACAAAGTATTTAAGAAAAGGCCCACGGCCCGAGTTCATTACACCCTAAAACCCCCAGTGGGCGGGTGGACCTGCTATTTAACAGATTTTACACAAAGTGTCTCAGGCATCTCCAGCGCTGTGTCGCAACATCGACGGCTCTCCCCTGGCGGCCTCCGGGTCCAGCGAGGTGCCGGTGCCCTCCTCAGCACCCGCGTCGCGGTAGACGCCCGTCTCCTCCGAGCTACCCTTCAGATCGTGGAGGAGCAAGCCGTAGTCGTCGCCGTCCACGGCCCTGCCGTCTTCCGTCCGCTCCGGAAGGAACTCATCGTGGAAGGCGAACTCGGCAATGTAGCTGGCCCGGGAAGCGATCCGGCCGGCTTGCTCCTGCAAGAGCTGCTCCGAACCGGCCCGCTGGCCCATCAAAGCGTCCAGCTGCAGGTCCGGATGCCAGGACAGCGCGAACCGGAGCGCCATCTCAGCACCAGCACGAGCGGCGGAGACGCGCCACTCGCCAAGCATGTCCGGCCCCATCTCCAACCAACGCGCCAGGCGCGAGAAGCTGCTCGGTTGGACGGAGTCCGGCCATAGGGCCGCCGTCATTGCGGTGCCGGCCTGGGACAGCCGCCCCAACTGCGTTCCCAGGACCTGCAGGCGGGCCTCAGCGGTGGCGATGATCTCCGGGAAGGTCCTGGCCACCCACGGATCCGTCCCGGACCCAACGACACCGGTCGGGTCGCGCTGATAGCAGACGGCTTCCTCCGCCAGCCGCTGCGTCTCTGGGAAGGCCCTTGCCACAAAGGAAGACGCGAGTTTAGAAGAAGAACAACAAGGAAGAAAGGCCGGATCCCGACCCGGCAAACGACAAGAAAAAGCACTTACTAGAGAAGGACTCTTCCAGGTGCTGCGCCTCAAGCAACGTACCACGCCGCTCCCCCTCGATGGCGCGGTCGCGCTCCTCGAGCGCCTTCTCCAGATCGGCCGCCTTGGCAAGGGCCGCCTTCAGCTCGGCGTCCTTGTCTTCGGCCGCCTTCTTGGCCGCCTCGCGGCGACGGACCTCGTCCTGACGGGCCCCCTCAGCCGTGGTGACCTGCCCCCGCAGGCGATCCACCTCGGCCTGGAGCCGGCCCTTGTCGTCGGCCAGCTGGCCGCGCTGCTGGTCCGCCTCCACCAGGGCCTGTTGCGCCTTTGCCACCTTGGCGGCTTCCGCCTTAAGGAGCTCCACCTCGGCCACGAGGCGGCTCTTGTGACCCGCCAGCTGCTCATGCAGCCGGTTGGCCTCGTCAAGAGACCGCCGAGCCGCGGCCACCTCCGCCCTCGCCTACGCCGCCTCGACGCCGAGACGGCCGGTGTCGGCAACGAGCCGGTTGTAGTGATGACCGGCCCGGAGCAGACGAGTCCACCAGGACAGCACCTCGGCTGCGAAAAAGAAGGGATCAGCAGTAGAAAAAAGCAAGACTTAAGATTTGGCCCAACTGTTACACAGTTGGCCCGAATCTTGGGGGCTACACCCAGTGGGTGCGCTAGCGCCCCCCCACTAGAAAAGAGCACAAGAATACCTGCGGCGACGCGGAGCTCCTCCTCCTTGGCGGCAAGCTACTCCATGAGCTCCCGGTGCTTGCCCAGGAGACGATTGTAGGCGGCGACCCGGAAGGCGTCGAGATGCTGAAGAAAGCAGAAATCAGAACAAGGCCAACACTCTAAAGATTCGACCCAACTACTACGTAGTTGGCCCGAACCTCGGGGGCTACACCCAGTGGGTGCGCTGGCGCGCCCCCACAAATAAGAAAATTACAAGAAGACTTACCAGAACGGCGCGCTCCAGGTCGCGCGTCCGCTCCACCTCGGCCTGGGCGAAGGCCTCGAGCCGTTCCGTCCGGCCTCGCAGGCGGCGACTGACGGCGTCCAGCGCCACCTCCTCCTAGGTCTGAGGCCCGAAGACAATGGCGCCCCCGCTTCGCACCGGCTGCGGCACGGCAGCTCGGCACCCTCCCTGCCGGGGCACCAAGGCGTACTCCCCGCTGGCCGCTCGCGACGCGGCCAGCACCTCCTCCGACGCCCCTCCCAGCGCCGACGACGACCCGGACGCCGGGATGCCCTGCGTCGCTCTGACCCGGACGCCGGGACGCCCTGCGTCGCCGTCTCCGGCCCAGCTGCCGGGGTGGCCTCCGGCACCGCCGCCCGCGGTGCCTCTTCCAAAACCGGCGGCGCCTCTGACACCGCCGCCCGCAGCGTCTCTTCCAAAACGCCGCCGCCACCACCACCATCAGTCCCCGCTTGCTCGACCACGTCGGCCCGCGGCGGGGTGTCATCCTCCACCTCCACGACCTCCCGGTCGGGGATCACCACCTCAGCCCGGCCTCCACGGCCGCGCTCCCTCACCGACGACGGCTCAAAGACCGTCGCCGCCACCACCGTGCCCTCCGGCATCTCGCGCCAGGCCGGCTCCGCGCCGTCTTGCGCCCATGCCGCCGCTGCGTCGGTACAAGCACGGACCGACGCCGCCTCCAGCTCCGCCTCGGCCTGGTTCCTGTCCCGCCAAGCCAAGGCTTCGGCGTCGTTCGGATCCAGGCCGAGGTCCGAGTCGGCCCGTCCCTCCACCTCGGCCTGGTCGGCGTGGTTTGACCGGCTCCTGCGGAACGCGGCCCCTTCGGCGGTCGTGGCTTCCACCGCCGCCCTCGCCAACGCGATTGGCGACCTGGGGAAGAAGACAGAATGAGCAGAAAAGAAACAAGACTAGCTCAAGAAAAAAATCTGAGCACAAACGAGAGATGAAGCTTACCCTGCCAAGACCGGGACCGGGGTTGCCTCCCGTGTCCGCCGCCGCGCTTCCTCTTGGCCGGCCTCTCGGCCCCGGCCGGGTCCGCCGTGCACTTCGGGGCCCGGGGTCGCGGCGCGATGCTGTCTTTCCCATGCGGGCGGCTCGGCGCCGCCCCACGCGGGGACCCAGCTCCGCCCGCGTCGCCGCCTCCCCCGCCCAATGCCACTACACCGACAACTGGCGTCAGCACTGACCGTTCTGTGCGCGGTCAGCAATTCAAAACACATGAAGAAAAACACGAGACTTACCCGCGCGACGCCCAGCGCCGGCGTCGGACTCGGCCTCCTCACCCCCCCCCCCCGCCATGAGCCGCGTGCTCCTCTGGTGCCACCGGCTCCACCTGCGACGGGGCCCTGGCGTAAGGATGCCGAATCACGTTCAGAAGTACCCCCGCGTCGCGTCAGGACGGATGAGAAGGTGCGCGGCAGCAAAGTAAGAAGATCAGACGCTCACCTACGGCGCCGAGTTCGACTGGCTGTACGACGCCTTGCCGAACCGCCAGTCCTCCCCAAGGTTGGCCTTGGAGATGTCATTCACGCCGCGCGTGACCTGCTCCGCGGACAGCCGCGTCGACCCCATGCGGCTGGGGTCTTGAAGGCCGACCATTTCGCCGATGAGGCAGGAGCGCCCCTGAAGCGGAAGGACCCGACGCATGATGAACGCAGCGAGGAGGTCGGTGCCGGTGAGCCCCTCCTGCGTCCTGATCACCGTCACCCACTCGCAGAGATTAACGATCTCCTGCGACGGGCGCCTGGGCGAGTAGCCCCAGTTCGTCTTCGCCCGCGGTGGTGCGATGGCGAAGGCCGGAAGGTTGATGCGATCCGCACCAAGGTTGCGGACGTAGAAGAAGGAGTTCTGCCACTTCTTGGCAGAATCCTCCAGCGGGATCTTGGGGAAATCCGCCCCCGACCGCTTCGAGATGACGGCGGCGCCGCAATCGGCGAACTCCCCGGCCGACGGGCCCTGCTGCTTCAAGGAGAAGAAGCGCGCCCAGAGGTCGATCGTAGGCTCGACCCCCAGGTACCCCTCGCAGAGGGTGACGAAGCCGGAGAGCTGGACGATGGCGCCGGCGCCAAGATGATGCGGCTAGAGCCCGAAGAACTCCAGGAACACGCGGAAGAAGGTGCTCGCTGGCAGCCCGAACCCGCGCTCGAAGTGCATGAGGAAGACCACGCGCTCCTGCCCCTCGGGCCGAGGCCTCTGCTCGCCGCGCGGCAGGCGGACGCTGACGTCCGTCTCCCGGGGCAGGCGCCGCGTTGCCCGGAGTTGGGTGATGTCCTCGGAGGTGACATTCGAACCCATCCAGGAGCCCGATGGCAGCGACATGATCGAAGGAAGAAGAAGGAAGATGGACGGCGAAGGAGTTCTGCTCGGAGCAGCGGGCGTCGCAGTGCGTCAGTTGCAAAGAGCGGAGCGAGAGCAAAGGGACAGGAGGGCGCGAGCGAGCATAATGTCCGCCGCCCCCTGCCCCCCAATTTATAACCCTCGGTTTGAACGTGGGGAAGTGGGATCGTCTGCATGCGCACGTTCCACTACCCCGCAATAAGTGCGCACGTACACGCGCAGTAACTGCCCGGGGAAGAGCAACCGGCCCCCGGACGCCGCAATAAATCCGCGCGCTTGGGCCGAGGGCGCGCGGCGGTGGGCCCCAGCCCGTCGCCCGGTCCCGTCACGCGCGTGGCCTGTCAGGCTCCTCCGACTTTCGGGCACCATGTGGCGCCCGCGCAAAGCCCGAGGGATTGCCCCAAGATTCGGCGAACTTCTCAGTCCCCGCCATGGCTGAGATGTCGCGATCCGGTTTCTGAGAGAACCGACACACAGTGGGTGTTGCCAGACCCGGCGCTCGCAGAATCCACCTTGCTTAAGGGGGAAACTGCGAAGGCCCACTCATCCGAAGACGGCGGACCTTCACAGCTTCGGGGATTACTGTCGGGGGGATGGACCCCGGGCAGGCAACGGAACCCGGATCCTCTTCAAAAACAACGGGGCTGGCACCACCCCTCAATACCGGCACGCGCTTGGCCGGCTCGCTCGACCCGGCCAAGCCCCGCTAGCCGGCCAGACTAGCCGACCCGGCAAGACACGTCGACTCGGTCTCAACAACTGGCGCAAGACAGCCGAACCCGGCACGGCCAAAGCCTCCTCAACAACCAGCGCCACCCATGGCGTGCTACGCAATCCAGCCGCGGGTCAACTCCTGTCCCATCCAGGCCGTATGATGGGGACGAGACTTCAATCAACGATGACCAAGGCAACAGTGCCCGCCCATGCCTCTGGTCAGCAGGAACGTGGCAACAGTGCCCCTCACCTACCCGCTGACCAGGGCCGGCGTGGCTACAGTGCCCCCGCCCTCACCGCTGACGACAGCAAGCGGCAACCTGACGGAAAGCACTGTACGCGACTCAACTCGGCCACGCCCTGACGATCGACAAGACAGCGCACAGTCCCCCTAGGCTTGCAGGGCCCGCACCTAGGGGAACCCGGCGAACCACAAGCCCTCAGCGGGACCCAGCCCGGGTCCCCGGACACCGACAACACGGACCCACTGACTTATAACATTACCATTGTACCCCCGGGGGGTTGGACTATAAAACCTTCGGGAGCCCATGATCATTCAGGGGGCGAGCAAGAGGACTAGCCACAAAACGGCAACACTGGAGAGAAGGAGCAACCCAAGCCTTGGCCAGCTTCATTCCTCCTCCATACAGCTCCAGGAGCAACATTGTACTATCGATCATCCAACTATACTCGGTAGGACTAGGGGTATTATCTCTCCGGAGAGCCCCGAACCTGGGTATGTCTGGCGTCCCGTGCCCGCTCATGCCAACCTCGCCTCTGGAGCCCACCAGCGCCCTCGAGCCTCCTCCTCTCTTTAGCCATCCCTTGGCATCTGCCGTGCGCCCACCACGACAAATATCCACAACCGAACTGGAGGCTCCTAACACCACCACGAAGCTTCGCCATAGTGAATTGCAGCTCCGAGGTGACCTCAACCGTCTAGGGTGCTCAAACACCCAGGAGTAACAAGATCCGCAAGAGATTAGTGGGGGGAATCAAATTTATCTTGGTTGAAGTGTAGATCGGGGCCCTCTCAACCAAACCCTAGAGAATCAACAAGTTTTGTTGACTAGGGAGTGAGATCGGGCGAAAATGAAGCTTTGAGCAACAATGAAGTTTGGGGGAGGAGGAGGTGAGTCTTCTTTGGGAAGAAGACCCCCATTATATAGTGGGAAAGATTCCAACTGTTACCTTGCTCACAGCCCGCACTAAGCAGTACTACCGCTCAGGAGAGCGGTACTACCGCTCAGGATAGCGGTACTACCGCTCAGGCGGTAGTACACAAAGAGCAGTGCAGTGGCACGAGACCACGAGGCGATAGTGCCGCCAGAGCGGTACTAGCGCTCGCCCGAGCAGTACTGCAGCTGGGGTTGCAGCTCAGAGTACTAAGGAAGTAGGGCAGCACAGACGGGGTGCAGCAGTGCCGCAACAGCGGTACTACCATTTATAAGTGGTAGTGTCGCTCTCTAACTGCCGTTGAGAGCGTGACGGGTCCAGAAGGAATCGGAAGTGGAACAGTAGTGGACGGGCGGTACTACCGCTTGTACTATCGTTCCACTGCCATGCAACCCGACATGAAAGATCGATTCCCCAGAAGCAGTGGTACTACACGCGGCACTAGACTGCGTTACTGTCGCTCACAAGCGGTACTACCACTGTTCTAAGCGGTACTACTGCTTGGGGCCTTCTAGACCTATGCACAGGAAACATAGGAGCAACTCCATCGACGCGGGAAAAGGAATGAGGTGCAAATGAAAAAAGTGTGTGTGTTGATTCCACCCAAACCTTTCCGAAGCAGACCCCCATCTTAATAGTATGGTTCTCCTATGACTCAAATCCACCGAAAAAGAAACGCATGAAAATGACCATCTTCACATTTAAAGCTCCAAGGGGCTCGAATCGTCTTGGGCCATATGATAGATTATCTGAAATGCTCAATGCACAGGATTAGTCCGCAAATGCATTGTCATCAATCACCAAAACCACTAAGGGAGAAATATGACCAGACAACATGTTCTGGACTTGATGGATCGGCAGTTGCGTTCTACCGAGGTGCAGGAGGTTCGTTCATGGGTAGCTCAGCCTTGGTTATTCGTGGAATCCCTTATGCAGCAGTTCTGGAAGCAATTGCTTGCCGAGAGGCCCTGTCGCTAGCCGAGGATTTGCACGTCCACAATTTGCTGCTGCCTCAGATGCAAATCAAGTTATCAAGGAGATACATGAAGGCACAATGAGCAACTATGAGATCATTGTAAGAGAGATCAAGCAGCGTGCAGCCAATTTTAACTACAAATTTACCTTCGAAGGACGAACGACAAATAAAGAAGTAGATAGTTTAGCTAAGTTTTCAAATTCTCTGGATGAGGGGCGCCATGATTGGTTTCAACCCCACGATCCTTATTGTATCCCACTTCAAGTGGTATTTGATCGATAAAACTTAGCTTTTCCCCTATATATATACTAGCAAAAAAGCCATGCGTTGCGACAGAAAAAAATCACACTCCCCTAATACAATAACCATTACTCAAGACTTCAATAAGTTCACATCCTTTATTTCAACACATGGCATCTCATCAGTGCTGCCACTTATCGTCCTTCTCACCCTTGCCTATGGTGGCCTCAATGCTCATACAATCACAAAGCATTTGAATATTCTTAATCAGGCGTCTCTCTCTCGGTATAAGATGAGAAATCTTATTTTTTTCTGTGAGGTTATGGCAAGGCTTACATGCTTGGTTATAGTTGGTTTCTTTCGTCTCCGATCCTGGTTTGATGAAGTGTTCATTTACAATCTAGATTGACATTGGTACGAAAAAGACGAATCATGTGCTATCGATTAAGGTTCCACCCTAAAAAGCATTTTAAAAATGGTTAATAAGTAAACTAACATCATATTCAGACTCTACATATTTTTCTAATCAAATCTCATATATAACATGTTAAATTTAAAGTTAGGGTTTAAGATAAGGATATTTTTAAAAAGCATTTGATATGTACTACGGGTGGATTAACCCAAATATCAGGGGTTTCTTGCAAAAGTAAAAAAATATAATTTAAAACTAGCTTGTGAGTTGATAATCAAAAACATCAGGCGGGTATCTACAAAAACAAGAATTGTGACTTAAAATTGGACTACAGGTTGATTACCAGAAACATCAGGAGTTTCTATAAAATAGCATGACGAACCAAGAATACCTATTCCCTTTATTTATTTATATTTTAAGGGAACCTATTCCCTCTAAAATAGGTATAGGTATATGGATTTTGGGCTATACGGTTAGAAGGAGCACTACCCATTAACCCGAGAACCGTATACTATGGAAATAAAACCGAACCGGGACCCGATGCCCACCCTGAGGCCTATCATAAAGGGGTTGTGTCCTCCTGCCTAGCTAAGGGCATGTTTGGTTACCTGCATGGTTTTTGCCACTTTGCATACTTGTTCCAACTGGGCTTGGCTGAGCATATGCAAACAAGAAACCATCATTTGCATGTTGATTGGTTGCCTGCATTGCATCAAGGCCCAGATGGCTGCAACTTGTTTGGTTGCCTGTGTTTGTGCTTTAGGTGTGAGCAGATGCAAACCACAGCTGTTTGGTTGTGTGCAAGTACTTGATCTGCTCACCCCTTTCAAATGTGGTGGACTTACCACCCATTTGACAGCACACAACACACTATGATCAACATCAGCAGTAAAACAACAATAACAAGCAAAGAACAGGCAGATCATAAGCTACTAGGCATAAGTTTAAAACAGCAGGGCATCACATGCCCCTAATGGACCCGGGGTGTTGTTCCCTGGGCAAAATATACACAAGTTCACAGCAAAAGAGACGATCAGGCTTCATTTCAAACCTACACTACTTCAGTTCAGACTACGAGCATGAGAGATCAGACTTAACAGACGAACTAGAGGGCCTGAGTGATGTCACCGACGCAGTTGTGCTTTGAGCACCAGACCATGTAGATGTTGGAGCTGTTGGTGTTGAGATCTCCACCTTCAGCCCCAGGTTGGAGAGCTTGAAGACTATAAGGTCACCGGGGACGATCTTGTGTCGGCCGCAGAAGTACTCCTAGCCGCGCCCCAGCGCATGTGCCCCATGAACATCTGCACCTGGACCCAAAACTTGCACCACTTGTTGGCGGGGAGGCTGACGACGCGAGGAGGGCCACTGACCAGCCATTGCTTCATCATCGGCCTGAATTTACGCGGCATGATGAGCATGGCGATGTCCTCCTAGTCAGCGATCTGCACATAGAACCTGATAGGTTCTCGAGCACCCTCCTCGTGGCCGATCCTCGGTCTCCTACCAGCGCCCAGTGGTATGCTCATGAACTCCACCCTGCCAGGGAGCACCACCCTCTGCAACCACCGGTTGGTGTGGATGAGGGCCTCCGCCCCTCTGCGCTAGCGACGACCTGCGCATCACCGCCGGCTGTGTCCCACTCTGTCTTCATTATCTTGTCAGGAAGATTGACATCAGTTAGCAACACATATGACATATGATCAAAGCTAAAAAGTAGGACATCATCTATGCTCACTTAACACAGCTTACAATGATAACTACTAAGTACTAACACATGATCAGTGCTACTCTGATCAGTGCTTTTAGTTATCAGTGCTTACAATTATCAGTGCTATCACAGATCAGATGAAGCCACCACTCACATGTCCTACTTGCACCTACTATTTTTGGCATTCAGATATGTCCTACTTACATGCCACATGCACTCACGTACCCTGGCAACAAGAGCAAGCTAACAACAGCAGCAAGAAGAGTAGTCATACCTGTTGTTAGGACCGAGAGTATATTGACCAAAGGGGGTGAATGGGAGATTCAAAATTTCTTTCGGAAGTTTTGAAACTTATCCCAATCACAGCAGTGGAATAGAATATCGAAGGAAATAAACTAAATCAATCTTTCGTATGTCTCCAACGTATCTATAACTTTTTATTGTTCCATGTTGTTATATTATCAATCTTGGATGTTTTATAATCATTTTATAGTCATTTTATATCATTTTTTGGTACTAACCTATTGACATAGTGCCAAGTGCCACTTGCTATTTTTTGCATGTTTTTTACATCGTAGGAGATCAATACCAAACGGAGTCCAAATGCAACGAAACTTTACGGAGATTTTTTATGGACCAGAAGACACCCAATGGGCTAAGGCAGCGCCTGGGGGTGCTCCGAGGGGAGCACAACCCACCAGGGTGCGCCAGGAGGCCCAGGCACGCCCTGGTGGATTGTGCCCACCTCGGGTGCCCCCGGACCGCCTCTTTGCTCTATAAATACCCCAATATTCCAGAAACCCTAGGGGAGTCGACGAAAATCAATTCCAGCCGCTGCAGAGTCCAGAACCACCAGGTCCAATCTAGACACCATCACGGAGGGGTTCACCACTTCCATTGGTGCCTCTCCAATGATGCATGAGTAGTTCTTAGTAGACCTTCGGGTCCGTAGTTAGTGGCTAGATGACTTCCTCTCTCTCGTTTGATTCGCAATACAATGGTCTCTTGGAGATCCATTTGATGTAACTCTTTTTGTGGTCTGTTTGTTGGGACCGGATGAACTTTGAGTTTATGATCAGATCTATCCTTTTATATCCATGAAAGTTATTTGAGTTTCTTTGATATCTTATATGCGTGATTGCTTATAGACTCGTATTTCTTCTCCGATATTTGGGTTTTGTTTGGCCAACTTGATCTATTTATCTTGCAATGGGAAGAGGTGCTTTGTAGTGGGTTCGATCTTACGGTGCTTGATCCCAGTGACAGAAGGGGAACCGACACATATGTATCATTGCTACTAAGGATAAAACAACGGGGTCTATCTCTACATAGATAGATCTTGTCTACATCATGTCATTGTTCTTATTGCATTACTCCGTTTCCCCATTAACTTAATACACTAGATGCATGCTGGATAGCGGTTGATGTGTGGAGTAATAGTAGTAGATGCAGGCAGGAGTCGGTCTACTAATCTTGGACGTGATGCCTATATAATGATCATTGCCTGGATATCATCATGATTATCTGAAGTTCTATCAATTTCCCAATAGTAATTTGTTTACCCACCGTTTGCTATTTTTCTCGAGAGAAGCCATTAGTGAAACTTACGACCCCCGGGTCTCTTTCTCATATTATTTGCCTTTGCAATCTACTATTCTATTTGCCTTTTATTTTCAATTCTATTAAACCAAAAATACAAAAATACCTTGCTACGTTTTATTCTTATTTATTTTATTTGGCATTTGATCTATCAATCTACTACAATTTATTTCACGTCTGTTTGCCTATCTTGGGGCGCCGCTACCCGAAAGGGATTGACAACCCCTTTTACACGTCGGGTTGCGAGTATTTGTTATTTGTGTGTAGGGGATGTTTACGCTGTGTTGATTGGTTCTCCTACTGGTTCGATAACCTTGGTGTCATAACTAAGGGAAATACCTACCGCCACCGTGCTGCATCATCCCTTCCTCTTTGGGGAAATACCGACGTAGCTTCAAGCCGCATCAAAAGGAATTTCTGGCGCCGTTGCCGGGGAGGATCAAGTCAAGATAGTCTCCTGTCAACTCGCCAATTTCTGGCGCCGTTGCCGGGGAGGATCTTCAAGATATACCAGGTTCCTAATCACAAATCTCATCTCCTTGCAATTTACATTATTTTCCATTTGCCTCTCGTTTTCCTCTCCCCCACTTCACAAAAAATTGTCGTTTTTATTCGCCCTCTTTTTTGTTCGCCGTTTTCTTGTCGGATCTGTTTTTGAGTGCAATCTTGTTGCGCAGTCATCATGACTCAAGAGAACACCAAGTTGTGTGATTTATCAAATACCAACAACAATGATTTTATTGGCACTCCGATTACTCCTCCCGCCACTAGTGCAGAGTCTTGTGATATTAATACTGCTTTGCTGAATCTTGTTATGAAATATCAATTTTCCGGTACTCCTAATGAGGATGTCGCGTCCCATCTTAATACCTTCATGGAATTACGCGATATGCAAAAGAAAAAAGATGTGGACAATGATATTGTGAAGATGAAATTGTTCCCGTTTTCTTTGCGTGATTCTACAAAAATTTGGTTTTCTTCTTTGCCTCGCAATAGTATCGGTTCTTGGAATAAGTGCAAATATGATTTTATCACTAAGTATTTTTCACCCGCAAAAATTATTTCCCTTAGAACCTAGATCATGAATTTCAAGCAACTTGAACATGAGCATGTTGCACAATCTTGGGAAAGGGTGAAAATGATGCTAAGGAATTGCCCAACTCATGGGTTAAATCTTTGGATGATCATACAATTTTTTTATGCGGGGTTGAATTTTGTTTCTCGTAATCTATTAGATTCCGCCGCTGGTGGTACTTTTATGGAAATTACTTTGGGTGAAGCCACCAAATTGCTTGATAATATCATTGCAAATTATTCACAATGGAATACCGAAAGAGCTCCTACTAGTAAAAAAGTTATTTCGGTTGAAGAAATTTCTTCTTTGAGTGAAAAGTTGATGCTCTTATGAAATTGGTTGCTAGTAAAAGTGCTCCTATTGATTTCAATGATATGCCTTTGTCTACTTTGATTGAGCAAACTAGTGATGCCGTATATGTGAATTTTATCTCTCGAAATAATTTCAACAACAATGCTTATGGAGGTAATTTTAATCCTAGGCCTTTTCCTAGTAATTCCTCCAATAATTATGGTAATTACTATGGAAATACTTCTTATAATAATAATAATAGGAACACCTCTAATCTTGAGAATAATATTAAAGAAATTATCAACACACAAAAGGTTTTCAACACTACCATAGAAGAAAAGTTGAATAAGATTGATGATTTGTCTAGAAGCGTTGATAGAATTGCTCATGATGTAGAAAATCTCAAGATGAAATTTTTTGTGCCTAAAGTTGATGAATCAATTAAAGCTCTTTATGTTTCTATGGATGAAAGTAAGAAAATAACTGCTATGCTTAGAGCTAAAAGAGAATTTTTAGAAAAAGCGTTTTCTAGTGATTGCTTTCATAAAAATGCTGAAGATCTTAAAATGATTGGTGTTTCTTCTATTGATTCCTTGTTTAGTAAATTAAGATTGATGAAGAAGGGACTGGAGAAGAGTCAACTTTAGTTAGAAGGCGTCCCGATAATTCGGAGGGTGAAAATCTTGTTCAGAAAATTGATGAAAGTGGGTTTGAAGAGGTCAAAACTTTAACTAGTGATGTGCCCACTCTTTTGGATTACAAAGACTTTAATTATGATAGTTGCTCTTTGATTGATTGTATTTCTTTGTTTCAATCCATGATAAATTCACCCCATGCTTATGAACAAAATAAAGCTTTTACTAACATATTGTTGATGCTATGATGAAAGCTTTAGAAGAAAAGTTGGAATTATAAGTTCCAATTCCTAGAAAATTGCATGATGAATGGGAACCTACTATCAAATTCAAGATGAAAAATTATGAGTGTTTTGCTTTGTGTGACTTGGCTGCTAGTGTTTCTAGAATTCCGAAATCTTTATGTGATGTGCTTGGTCTTACTGATATTGAAGAATGCTCTTTAAATTTGCACTTGGCGGATTCTACTATTAAAAAGCATATGGGAATAATTATTGATGTTCTTATTCTCGCAAATAGGAATTATGTGCCCGTAGATTTTATTGTTCTTGATATTGATTGCAATCCATCTTGTCCAATTATTATTGGTAGACCGTTTTTACGCACTATCGGTGCTGTGATTGATATGAAAGAAGGCAATATTAGGTTCCAATTTCCTTTCAGGAAGGGTATGGAACACTTCCCCAGAACAAGAATTAGGCCACCATATGAATCAATCATGAGGGCATCTTATGGATCTCGAAACAAAGATGACAAAACTTAGATCCTTGCTATATGCCTAGCTAAGGGTGTGAAACAATAGCGCTTGTTGGGAGGCAACCCAATGAATAAAATTTATTTTTGCCTTTTGCTTCCTATTCTTGAGTGTTTGCACAATTATGATACTGTTATGATTGTGTTTTTTGTGTTTTAATTAGTGTTTGTGCCAAGTAAAGCCTTTAGGATCTTCTTGGGTGATAGTTGTTTGATCTTGCTGAAAAAATAGAAACTTTTGCGCTCACGAAAACAATTCTCATTTTTTACCAGAGCGTGATAAAATACCAATTATTTTTCAGAAGATTAATATACAAATTGCTCACGTCCTAATTTTTCAGAATTTTTGGAGTTTCAGAAGTATTAGAAATATCCAGATTGCTACAGACTGTTCTGTTTTTGACAGATTTTGTTTTCTTTTTGTTGTGTTCTTGTTTTGATGCCTCTATGGTTTTCTTTGATGAGTTTTTGCCATAGAAAAGTGTGAATACAGTAGATATAATGCAAGAACAAAATATGAATTGGTTTGCTACAGTACTTATAGTAGTGATTTGCTTTCTTATACTAACGGATCTCATGAAGGTTTTGTTCAGTTTTGTGTGATTGAAGTTTTCAAGTTTTGGGTTATCTTACGATGGATGGAGGAATAAGGAGTAAGAAGAGCCTAAGCTTGGGGATGCCCCCGCATCCCAAGCTATTATCCAAAAGAGAGCAAGCAACTAAGCTTGGGGATGCCCCGAGTGGCATCCCCTCTTAACGACCATCGGTATTTTACTCGAAGCTATATTTTTATTCATCACGTACTATGTGTTTGCCTTGGAGGGTCTTGTATGATAAGAGTCTTTTCTTGTTTTATTTTGTGTTTTAAGTCTTGATTCCTTGCTGGACACACCTATTTGAGAGAGCCAAAATTATGTCATGACTTGTTAGAATTGCTCTCTATGCTTCACTTAAATCTTTATGAGCTATGGACTTGCTATAGTGCTTCACTTATATCTTTTTGAGCATGGTGTGCTTTAGTATTTTTCAAGAAATT
The DNA here is from genome assembly GCF_002575655.3 of Aegilops tauschii subsp. strangulata. NCBI lineage: Eukaryota > Viridiplantae > Streptophyta > Magnoliopsida > Poales > Poaceae > Aegilops > Aegilops tauschii. Next base: position 177,990,676 of record NC_053039.3, read on the forward strand.
CTCTCTTGATTCACTTAAATTAATTTGAGAGAAAGAAATATTATGCTCATGATCTTCACTTATATTTGTTTGAGCTTATCAAAAGCAACATATGAAAATTAGTTCCAAAGTGATAGATATACAAGAAGGATATAATAAAAACTTTCATGAAGATCACTAGACAAAATAAACTTGATTCTTAGTAATAGTTTTGAGATATGATGATGTTATGTGAGTCATGTTGATGAGTAATTATGCTTTAGTAAGAATATTCGTGTTAAGGTTTGTGATTCCCTATGCAAGCACGAAAGTCAATAATTATGCAATGAAATTATATCCTACTTGTGGTGTATTATTCAGTGTTAATTATGCTTAATGCCCGCTTATGAGATAATTCGTTTCTTGGTTGGTCGCTTCTCAATCTTTTGCTAGCCTTCATTTTGCACTAAGTATGATCACTACTTGTGCATCCAAAAACCTTTAAACCAGGTTTGCCACATGAGTCCACTATACCTACCTATATGCAGGATTCTTTTGCCGTTCTAAGCAAATTTGTATGTGTCATATCTAATATTCAAAATAAATTTCTCTTTTGTGTGCTCGTACCTCTAACAAGGCGGTGAGGGGTGGCTAATATTTTCCTTGCTAGATGTGTTATTCTCACGATGAGTGTTTATTCACTGGTCATTGCATGAGAGTAAGGCAAAGGTATTAGGGATGCCCAGTCCCGAAATGAAAAATGAATTTACTTTATGTTGTCAAATAATAAATTCCTTGGAAAGTGTTGGTATGGAGGGCAACCATGCATACGGCTAGCCATGTAAAGTGAAAGTATGGTTGAAAAAGGAATAAACCTTAATTTCTATTTGGGAACCGCCTATGATATATCTAGGATGGAAAGTGTTGGAAACTCTAAGTCGTTTTTGTTGGTATGAAAAGTATGCCTGTCAAAATGTTTTTATCTCTCAATTTTCGCTTTGAACTCTGGCACCTCTACAAATCCCTACTTCCCTCCGCAAAGGGCCTTTCTTTTACTTTATGCAATTTTTATTTTTGAATTTGAGTCTCCATTTTCTCTTATAAAGCACCAACTAGGAGGCACTATGATCGTACTTGAGTATTGGGTGTAGTTAATATGCGAGTGTGTTTCATGAATGAATCAATGATTGAGCATAATGGGCCAGGGATAGCTTATTTTAGCGTTGATATTTTGAAAGACATGGCTTGTTGGTATGCTTGAGTATTTAAGTTATCATGTCGAAAATAGACTATTGCTTTGAACATTATAAAAGTCCAAATTTCCATGCTATAAATAAAAGAATATGAGATGACATGTTAGGCACCATTCCACATAAAAAATTCTGTTTTTATCACTTACCTACTCAAGGACGAGCAGGAGTTAAGCTTGGGGATGCTGATATGTCTCCAATGTATCTATAACTTTTGATTGTTCCATGTTGTTATATTATCAATCTTGGATGTTTTATAATCATTTTATATCATTTTTTGATACTAACGTATTGACATAGTGCCAAGTGTCAGTTGCTGCTTTCTGCATGTTTTTACATTGTAGGAAATCAATACCAAACAGAGTCGAAATACAACGAAACTTTATGGAGATTTTTTATGGACCACAAGACACCCAATGGGCCAAGGCAGCGCCTGTGGGGTGCTCCGAGGGGAGCACAACCTACCAGGGCACGCCAGGAGGCCCAGGCGCGCCCTGGTGGGTTGTGCCCACCTCGGGTGCCCCCCGGACCGCCTCTTTTCTCTGTAAATACCTCAATATTTCAGAAACCATAGGGGAGTCGACGAAAATCAATTCCAGCCGCCGCAGAGTCCAGAACCACTAGATCCAATCTAGACACCGTCACGGAGGGGTTCACCACTTCCATTGGTGCCTCTCCGATGATGCGTGAGTAGTTCTTAGTAGACCTTCGAGTCCGTAGTTAGTAGCAAGATGGCTTCCTCTCTCTCGTTTGATTCCCAATACAATGGTCTCTTGGAGATCCATATGATGTAACTCTTTTTGCGATGTCTTTGTTGGGATCAGATGACCTTTGAGTTTATGATCAGATCTATCATTTTATATCCACGAAAGTTTTTTGAGTTTCTTTGAACTCTTATATGCGTGATTGCTTATAGCCTCGTATTTCTTCTCCGATATTTGGGTTTTGTCTGGCGAACTTGATCTATTTATCTTGCAACGGGAAGAGGTGCTTTGTAGTGGGTTCGATCTTACGGTGCTTGATCCCAATGATAGAAGGGGAACCGAGACATATGTACCGTTGCTACAAAGGATAAAACGATGGGGTCTATCTCTACATAGATAGATCTTGTCTACATCATGTCATCGTTCTTATTGCATTACTCCGTTTCCCCATGAACTTAATACACTAGATGCACGCTGGATAGCGGTCGATGTGTGGAGTAATAGTAGTAGATGCAGGCAGGAGTCGGTCTACTAATCTTGAACGTGATGCCTATATAATGATCATTGCCTGGATATCCTCATGATTATTTGAAGTTCTATCAATTGCCCAACAGTAATTTGTTTACCCACCGTTTGCTATTTTTCTCGAGAGAAGCCACTAGTGAATAGATCGCAAAGGCAAATAATATGAGAAAGAGACCCGGGGGCCTTAGGTTTCACTAGTGACTTCTCTCTAGAAAAATAGCAAACGAAGGGTAAACAAATTACTGTTGGGAAATTGATAGAACTTCAAATAATCATGATGATATCCAGGCAATGATCATTATATAGGCATCACGTCCAAGATTAGTGGACCGACTCCTGCCTGCATCTACTACTATTACTCCACACATCGACCACTATCCAGCATGCATCTAGTGTATTAAGTTCATGGAGAAATGAAGTAATGCAATAAGAATGATGACATGATGTAGACAAGATCTATTTGTGTAGAAATAGACCCCATCATTTTATCCTTAGTAGCAACGATACATACGTGTCGGTTCCCCTTCTGTCACTGGGATCAAGCACCATAAGATCGAACCCACTACAAAGCACCTCTTCCCATTGCAAGATAAATAGATCAAGTTGGCCAAACAAAACCCAAATATCGGAGAAGAAATACAAGGCTATAAGCAATCATGCATATAAGAGATCAAAGAAACTCAAATAACTTTCATGGATAAAAAGAGAGATCTGATCATAAATTCATAGTCCATCCGATCCCAACAAACACACACCGCAAAAAGAGTTACATCATATGGATCTCCAAGAGACCATTGTATTGAGAATCAAATGAGAAAGAGGAAGCCATCTAGCTACTAACTACGGACCCGAAGGTCTACAAAGAACTACTCACGCATCATCGGAGAGGCACCAATGGAAGTGGTGAACCCCTCCGTGATGGTGTCTAGATTGGATGTGGTGGTTCTGGACTCTACGGCGGCTGAATTGATTTCCGTCGACTCCCCTAGGGTTTCTGGAATATTGGGGTATTTATAGAGTAAAGAGGCGGTCCGGGGGGCACCTGAGGTGGGCACAACCCACCAGGGCGCGCCTGGGCCTCCAGGCGCGCCCTGGTGGGTTGTGCTCCCCTTAGAGCATCCCCCAGGTGCTTCTTCGGCCCATTGGATGTCTTCTGGTCCAAAAAAATCCACAAAAAGCTTAGCTGCATTTGGACTTCGTTTGGTATTGATTTCCTGTGATGTAAAAAACATGCAAAAAAAAGCAACTGCCACTTGGCATTATGTCAATAGTATAGTACCAAAAAAGATATAAAATGATTATAAAACATCCAAGAATGATAATATAACATCATGGAACAATAAAAAATTATAGATACGTTGGAGACATATCAGCATCCCCAAGCTTAATTCCTGCTCGTCCTCGAGTAGGTAAATGATAATAACAAATTTTTTGATGTGGAATGCTGCCTAACATGTCATATCATACTCTTTTCTTTATAGCATGGACATTTTGACTTTTATATTGTTCAAAGCAATAGTCTAGTTTTGACATGATAACTTAAATACTCAAGCATACCAACAAGCAACCATGTCTTTCAAAATAGCAACACTAAAATAAGCTATTCCTAGCCCATCATGCTCAATCATTGATCCATTCACTTAACACACTCACATATTAACTACACCCAATGCTCAAGTACGATCATAGTGCCCCCTAGTTGGTGCTTTTATAAGAGAAGATGGAGACTCAAATAAAAATAAAAATAAAAATTGCATAAAGTAAAAGAAAGGCCCTTCGTAGAGGGAAGTAGAGATTTGTAGAGGTGCCAGAGCTCAAAGCGAAAATTGAGAGATGAAAAATATTTTGGAAGGCATACTTTTCCCACCAACGAAAACGACTTAGAGTTCCCAACATTTTCCATGCTAGATATATCATAGGCAGTTCCCAAATAGAAATCAAAGTTTATTTCTTTTTCCACCATACTTTCACTTTCCATGGCTAACCGTATCCACGGGCGCCTTCCATACCAACACTTACAAACTACCTTGTTGCACTCCTTTTTAGAGGAAACTGAAGATGATTTTATTGGTAGATTTTGTGGCGGATTAAACCGTGTTATGAAGGAGATACTAATTCATGAAGAGTGTTATCCAATGGACCGTTTTTTTCGTCTTGCTTGCAGAGCTGAACAGGAAATAAAACGACGTGTTGCCCACAAGGAGAACAAGCGCAAGGAGCACATTCCAAGCGATCATACGGTTGTTCCTTCCACTGCTAGGCATACTATGACAAACACATCCATTTGTGTGAGGACTACATCACCTCCACCATGTGACACATCACCTTCAAGAGTGCCTACATCATCTAAGTCGATCGTAATAGGTAATGATAAAGGTACCGATCTTCCACCTCCACATGAGTATGATGCATGCCTTGTCAATTTCAATGCACCATGCAATGAGCTACCCACTACTTTGATCACACCAGTTATTTTAGAGGACTATGTTGATGATTTGACTTTGCCATGTGATCAAACCATTTTGAGTGAACCCATTGAATTAACTATTGATGCAAAAGAATGATGTGAATCAGGGAATAAATCATATTTGGATCAAATATGTTCGAAAATAATTGTGCTAATGTCTAATCGTTTTGATATGACCTCTAATCTTGGTGATGGTTCATCAATGTTGGGGTGGTTTAATGATAAGCATTGTCAATCTTTTGATATGAATAAGAGCTTCACTTATATATGCAAACTGAGTTGCAATATTTTCATGCCTTTGACTTCATGTGATAATATATTGGCTTTATATTTCATGACTTTTGAAGGGTGCTCTTGTATAACCGTGTCACATGTGCCCCAACTGAGATCAGTAAAAATGGATGACATATACATATACAACGTGTACACCTTGTCTCTTTTGTTAGCCACATTCCAGACTAAGCAACACCGAGGACGACTTTGTTTTCAGGAAGGGGAGGATGATGAGGACATGGCTACCATAGTTACACCCATATCCCTGGCAGTTTTACCTCTTGGAACAATTGCTAGAGCTCGCATACGCCAATTAAATTATCAGGTACTTTCGTTTCTTGGTAATGTTTCTAGTGTTCATGAGAATATGATGCTGCCTAACTTAGATACATTTGTGTTGCTTGCAATTGAAGGGCCTAGCACAGATAAGAAGGATGAACATTGGAGCATCGTCAAGCACGAAGATGAAGGTGCGTGCGAAGAGAACAAGAACGGAGGTTCAAGTGGAGATTTCCGGACTTTGAAGCCACCATGATGACATACAAGAAGATGGACGAAATATACAAGATGGCCTTTCATAAATTTCGTCCATAGCTTATTATTGGTGTTGCGCCACCTTATTTTGGGCCAGGCCCTTGTAATCTATTTTTAGAGTCCATATTATGGGGGAAACGACTTAGGAGGTGTTTTAGTCCCACCTTGCCTAGGGTGGACGAAATGCCCTCTCTTTTCCCTATAAATATAGCCCTTAAGGCATCGTTTAGACCGGGGTTTTATTTAGTTAAAAGTTAGCCATCGCTGCAACTTCGTGTACTTCGTTTGTGTCCAACGACCAGATCAAGACCGCTTATGAAACCCCACTTCTATCGACACTTCATCCATATTTGCAATATTCAGATTGCTTAATCATATTCTTGCTTGTTCTTCGATTGCTTGCAGGAACTGAGTTGCAATATTTTCATGCCTTTGACTTCATGTGATAATATATTGGCTTTATATTTCCTGACTTTTGAAGGGTGATCTTGTATAACTGTGTCACATGTGCCCCAACTGAGATCAGTAAAAATGGATGACATATACATATACAACATGTACACCTTGTCTCTTTTGTTAGCCACATTTCAGACTAAGCAACGCCAAGGACGGCTTTGTTTTCAAGAAGGGGAGGATGATGAGGACATGGCTACCACAGTTACACCCATATCCCCTGCTGTTTTACCTCTTGGAACAATTTCTAGAGCTCACATATGCCAATTAAATTATCAGGTACTTCCGTTTCTTGGTAATGTTTCTAGTGTTCATGAGAATATGATGCTGCCTAACTTAGATACATTTGTGTTGCTTGCAATTGAAGGGCCTAGCACGGACAAAAAGGATGAACATTGGAGCATCGTCAAGCACGGAGATGAAGGTGCGTGAGAAGAGAACAAGAACAGAGGTTCAAGTGGAGATTTCCGGACTTTGAAGCCACCATGATGACATACAAGAAGATGGATGAAATATACAAGATGGCCTTTCATAAATTTCGTCCATAGCTTATTATTGGTGTTGCGCCACCTTATTTTGGGCCAGGCCCTTGTAATCTATTTTAGAGTCCATATTGTAGGGGAAACGACTTAGGAGGTGTTTTAGTCCCACCTTGCCTAGGGTGGACGAAATCCCCTCTCTTTTCCCTATAAATATAGCCCTTAAGGCATTGTTTCGACTGGGGTTTTATTTAGTTAAAAGTTATCCATCGCTGCAACTTCGTCTACTTCGTTTGTGTCCAACGATCAGATCAAGACTGCTTATGAAACCCCACTTTTATCAATACTTCATCCATATTTGCAATATTCAGATTGCTTAATCATATTCTTGTTTGTTCTTCGATTGCTTGTAGGAACCGAGTTGCAATATTTTCATGCCTTTGACTTCATGTGATAATATATTGGCTTTATATTTCATGACTTTTGAAGGGTGATCTTGTATAACCGTGTCACATGTGCCCAACTGAGATCAGTAAAAATGGATGACATATACATATACAACATGCACACCTTGTCTCTTTTGTTAGCCACATTTCTGACTAAGCAACGCCGAGGACGGCTTTGTTTTCAAGAAGGGGGGAGGATGATGAGGACATGGCTACCACAGTTACACCCATATCCCCTGCTATTTTACCTCTTGGAACAATTGCTAGAGCTCGCATACGCCAATTAAATTATCAGGTACTTTCGTTTCTTGGTAATGTTTCTGGTGTTCATGAGAATATGATGCTGCCTAACTTAGATACATTTGTGTTGATTGCAATTGAAGGGCCTAGAACAGACAAGAAGGATGAACACTGGAGCATCGTCAAGCACGGAGATGAAGGTGCATGCGAAGAGAACAAGAACGGAGGTTCAAGTGGAGATTTCCGGACTTTGAAGCCACCATGATAACATACAAGAAGATGGACGAAATATACAAGATGGCCTTTCATAAATTTCGTCCATAGCTTATTATTGGTGTTGCGCCACCTTATTTTGGGCCAGGCCCATGTAATCTATTTTTAGAGTCCATATTGTAGGGGAAACGATTTAGGAGGTGTTTTAGTCCCACCTTGCCTAGGGCGTACGAAATCCCCTCTCTTTTCTCTATAAATATAGCCCTTAAGGCATCGTTTAGACTGGGGTTTTTTATTTAGTTAAAAGTTAGCCATCTCTGCAACTTCGTCTACTTCGTTTGTGTCCAACGACCAGACCAAGACCGCTTATGAAACCCCACTTTTATCAATACTTCATCCATATTCACAATATTCAGATTGCTTAATCATATTCTTGCTTGTTCTTCGATTGCTTGCAAGAATAGACCTTCGTGGTCAGGTTGATCATGCTCCGACGTGGTCAATAACCTTTCGGAGTTGGTTTAGCGATTGCTAAGGCGCAACGTCATGCACGTTTGTAGTCGGATCGTCAAAGTCGTCTCCACCAAATCGATAGTTATCATCTCATCAAAAGATCGGGACACCCCACCTCTATCAAGTGGTATCAATTTTCAGGTTGCTCGGTGAGATTTCTCAGTTTTTCGTAGTCAAGATTGCATCTGTTCTTAATTCATACCTATAGTCCAACAGAAAGCCATAAAAAAATCTAGATTAGTTCACCCGTGTCCTAGACAGTCTGAGCCTTTCGCTTTTATCACTTAGTTTTGCATTGTTGAATTTTTAGTTGCATCGTGAGTCGAGTTGCTGGTTTCTAGTGTCTAGTCTTTTAGAGTTTCGAGTTCTAGTCACGTCTGCTTCACGCCGCATACGCCATCATTCGCATCGTTATCATCTTCCGCTGCCACTCATTGTGTTCGACGCCATCACCACCATCCATCCATAATTGTCGTAAGTCGCCAACATCTCAATTTCTTTCACCACCAAAATTCTTGTTGCATCCACCGAGAAAAAAGAAAAAAAATGGAGTTAGTTGTTACTGGAAAGAAAGATCCTGTTGATTGGTTGCATGTGAAATTTTCTTGAAGGGGAGAAAGTATGATGCAAAGAGATAGACAAAAGAAAGGAGCAACCAATGCTGATCTCCATGTTTTGAAAAAAAAAGAGAAACGAAGTGGAGATTAGGAATTGTATTTGGGGCTGGTTGATTCGTTTCTTGTACAATAAAAGATACTTCCTTCATCCCATAATATAAGAATGTTTTTGACACTAGTACATCACAGAGTTGGCTGTGTTTTAGTACTTGGAAAAAAAGCAAAGAAAATCTTTTCTTGTAGGAAGGTTCGTTGGTTGAGAGTTAAAAAATGTGCTGTTATTAGCTGCCACGTTGTGCCTAGTTATTTTTTTCGCAGGAAAAGGAGAGAGGGCACCATCGGTCCTATTAAAAAGGCAAGTCTGGTAAAAAAGCAGATTTGGTTTGGCTTCCAAGGAAAGGTTGACGTGCGGTTGGTTTGTGTTAAGGATTAATTTAATCCTAATAATCAATACTTAAGTCAGTTGTAGTACCGACATTGTAATCCTAACTGCCTTGTAAGTGGGTATAAATTGTTTCGCAACTCCGCCGGCGAGTCCGGTCCGAGGTTGCGGAGCGAGGGCGCGCGTCGTAGACGAAGTAGTCGAAACACGCGAAAGTAAATGACACAGAGAGATGGAGGAGACCAGCTTTATTAATCAATGATCAGGGATTACAATGATAGCTCCTCGTTGCTTTATATATGGACCAGGGGTCAAGGGATAAGTACCCACTTAACAGAAAAGAGGGGAAACGGGAGGGGCCAGCCCGTGCGCTTTGCACGCGGCCGCCGCCACCCCTCCGAGTGGCCCGGTTTCCCAACACTCCCCCTTGGGTAATTATCCATATATCCATGCCTCAAAACTCCGAAAAACCCAGTGGGAAAAAATGTGGAGAAAGAGCACACAGTATACGTTGTTGTATTGCAGGAATTGCCTCATCAAAAACCTCGTGTGAGAAACATCAGGAAAACTCACTCAAGGGAAAAAGAGTACAATCCACTCAACCATCAAGTTGAGTACTCGATCATCAGGATTGAGATTTTAGCGACGAGTTTGTGAAGTTTCTCCCCCTGAACCTTGCATCTCTCTAAGTCTCATCATACCGATTCCACGCACACACCTCTCTAAGGTTGATGCCGGTAATGATTTAGTGAACATATCAGCAAGATTGTCACAGGACTTAGTATGCAAAACTCTCACCTCGTTCAACTGTTGCAGCTCATGTGCATTGAAGAACTTGGGACTAATATGCTTTGTGAGGTTACTCTTCACATAACCCATCTGGACTTGTGCAACACAAGCAGCATTATCTTCATAGATAATGGTAGGGGTTTGTACGGTGTTCAGCCCACATGTCTGCTGAATGTGGCCGACCATCCGCCGAAGCGATACACACTCTTTTGACGCTTTGAATAGTGCCATGATTTTCCGAGTGGTTCGTGGAAGTCGACACAAGTGTTTGCTTGGACGATTTCCAGGAAAACGCAGTTCCACCACAAAGGAAAACATATCCAGTCTGCGATTTGCAATCATGCGGGTCCGACAGGTACCCAGCATCGGCATAGCCTATAATAGATAGGTCTTGATTCCTCTTATAAAATAGACCAAGATCTTTGGTCCCTTGCAGGTAACGGAAGACGTCCTTGACACCTTTCCAATGTCTTTTGGTAGGTTCAGAACTGTACCGAGCAAGCAAACTGACGGCGAACGCAATGTCTGGCCGTGTACAATTTGCGAGGTACATGAGTGCCCCAACTGCACTCGGGTAAGGAACCTCTGGTCCCAGAGTTTCCTCCCCCTCTTCCTTTGGCCTGAACGGGTCCTTGTCTGGCTGTAAAGATCTTCCGACCATCGGGGTCTTAGAAGGATATGCCTTATCAAATCCAAATCTTTCCAACACCTTCTGGGTGTAGGCCGACTGGTGCACTAGAATCCCATCAGGGGAATGTTCAAGTTGCAGACCTAGACAGAACTTGGTTTTACCCAAATCCTTCATCTCGAATTCCGACATCAGGTAGGAACTCGCTTCCTCAATATCCTCAGGTGTACCGATTATGTTTAAATCGTCCACGTACACCGAGATTATACAGAATCCATCTTGGGATCGCCGTATAAAAACACATGGGCAATCTTTATTGCTCGTGTAGCCCTTCTCATGAAGGAAAACACTTAAGCGATTGTACCACATTCTACCAGATTGTCTGAGTCCGTACAGTGCCTTTTGAAGTTGAACACTATATAGACCCCTATTTGCTCTATCATGGTTCGGAACGGGGATACCTTCTGGAACCTTCATGTATATGTTCGAATCCAAGTTACCATATAGGTAAGCAGTGACAACATCCATTAGTTTCATTTTCAAGCCCATGTTTACTGCCATTGAGATCAAGTATCTAAAGGTAACTCCATCCATGACTGGGGAATAAGTCTCCTCAAAATCGACACCTGGTCGTTGAGTGAGCCCTTGAGCAACGAGCCTTGCTTTGTACCGTACTACCTTATTATCCTCATCTCTCTTTCGAACAAAAACCCACCTATGGCCAACAGGGCGAATGTGGGGAGGAGTTCGACAAACTGGTCCGAACACCTTCCTTTTGTTGAGAGATAATAATTCGGCAGTAATTGCCTGCTGCCAATCTTTCCAATCCGACCTTTTCTTGCAATCAGCGAGCGTGTTAGGCTCAGGGTCAAGATCTATGATTGAGGCAATTTTCGTAGCAAAGTTGATGTCGACAATCACCGTTGCTCGGTTCAGGGACTCCCTCGTATAAATATAATTTATGGCCATTTCGTCATGGAGCGCATCTGGCGCAAACACTTGCTCTACCAAATTTCCCATTATGGGAGCAAGGTCCTTTAGATTTCCCGCGCCGATGTGTGCACTCACATCTCCGCTGGGTGTTTCCCCTATGGGAAAGTTTAAGTCCGGAATTTCGTGCACTGAATTTTCTGTACTTGTGCCAGGTCTCGACTGGCTCCCCGTTTCAATTTGGGGTACTTTGGCGACAGGCTGTGATAAATCTCTCTTATCCTTTTTCGTTGGGCGTCCCCGAGTACTTGGGATTTGAGAAGCCGGATTTCTCGTCCTTTTAGGCCTTTGGACGGGAGCGGGCATACCATCATTTTTCTTCGGTATTTCAACCCTTTCCGGTGCATTGCGCGCGTGCACATGCGATTTTGTCACAGTCTTTAAGTCACTAAAGTTGTCGGGCAGTTGATTTGCTAAAGACTGCAAATCTATTATCTTTTGGACTTCTCTCTCAGTCTCAGCAGTGCGCGGGTCATGAGCGTGGATCCCCGTGGCTTGCCACGTGATTTCTCGACTTTTAGCATCAAGGGGTTGATTCTCTCCCCCTAAAGTCGGGAAAAGATCCTCGTCAAAAATGCAATCAGCAAAACGAGCCGTGTGACAGTCACCTGTCATGGGGTCCAGATACCTGATTATGGACACAGTCTCATAACCAACGTATATCCCCGACTTACGGAGCGAGCCCATCGCCGATCGCTGAGGGGGTGGTATTGGTACATATACCTGGCAACCAAACCTACGAAGGTGGGAAATTTTTGGTGCCGACCCTTGCGCAAGTTGAACAGGAGAGTGGATGTTGTAGGCCGACGGTCGAAAGTTGATGAGATTAGCCGCGTGTAACACCGCGTGGCCCCAACATGTAGTTGGTAAATTACAACCCTGAAGGAGCGGTCGGGCAATGAATTTAATTCTTTTAATCAATGCCTCGGCAAGTCCATTTTGTGTATGAACATGTGGTACCGAGTGCTCAACTTTGATTCCCATTGCCATGCAATAATCATCGAACGCCTTTGAAGTAAATTCTCCGGCGTTGTCCATTCGAATAGACTTTATATGATAATCCGGGAAATTATTCCTCATTTGTATGATCTGTGAGATCAATTTTGCAAAAGCATGGTTCCTTGTTGACAGCAGGCAAACATTGGACCATTTAGAGGAAGCATCAATGAGCACCATGAAGTACCGAAACGGCCCCGTGAGGGGCTGAATTGGACCGCATATGTCCCCTTGGATACGTTCCAAGAACGCGGGGATTTCATCCCTCACCTTGAGGGGCGATGGCCTAATGACTAATTTCCCCTTTGCGCATGCGGAGCACACGAAATCATCAGGATTCGGGAAGTTCTTCACGTTAACATTATGGCCATGCGAGTTGTTAATTATATTTCTCATCATCCTAAGTCCGGGGTGGCCTAACCTATCGTGCCAGAGGCAGAAGAGTTCAGAGCTTCTAAAGACGGTCTTAAGGGTAGTGTACACGGGCGGTGCTACTATCTTAGTGTAGTATAGCCCTGTGTCAAACGAAGGAAGCCTTTCGATAACATGTTTACCACCTGCATCCCGCTTTGTGATGAGTAGGCACTCCTTGCCGTTTTCATCATCGGTCTCAGCATGGAAACCATTAGCGCGGATGTCTCTAAAGCTCAAAAGAGTACGAGTCGACTCCGGGTACAACAATGCATCATTAATGATCAAAGTTGTTCCCATGGGGAGTATAATGGTGGCTCGTCCGGAGCCAACTATGTGAGAACCGCAGCCGGCGATTGTCATAATACTTCCCGGAGATTTTTTAATGGACTCAAAGTACTTAGTTTCTCGTAAAATGGTATGAGTGGTGGCGCTATCGGCAAGGCACGTTTCCTCCATTCGGGCGCCACACGCGTTCTAAAATATGACATCTAATTAATGTAATGAGGAAGAAAATACATTAAAAATAAATGCACACATCTCAGAACATAACATGCTATCATGTATAAATAATGGAATAAATGAATAAATGTCATCCAATCGCCAAAGTAAAGAATAAGTTTATGCTCTCATAGAGCTTACAACCAAATCGAATTTATTCAATTTTATTGTATCAAAGCACGGAATCATGATAACCAAAAGAGGTATGCTAAGTGGACTCGGTGAAGAAGCCATTCACTTCCGCCGCAATCTCCATACTAGTGAGCTGATCCTCCTCAGAAATCATCTTGGAGGCAGCATCAATGTCTAGTGGCGGCGCCGCCGAGGCGGCCATGTGGTCAACCTCCATGGCGACTTGGGCGTCGGTAGAGACCGCCAAAGCTGCCGCGATGGGCACCACGGGGGTCGCCTCTATGGGCGCAGCAGGGGGAGTAGCAATCATCACGGGTGCCGCCATGGGCGCCGGTGGAGCTCCCTCCTGAACCAAGGCGATGTGCGTCTCACGCGCCTTCCGAGCCTTATATGCATCAACGACCTCCTGTGGTGCGCGGCACTGGCGGGAGAAATGCTCCACCGAGCCACAACGGAAGCAGTCCTGAGGCCTTTGCCCTCCCTTGCCCGGCTTGTTCCGCTTAGCCGGGGCGGGGGGGTGAGGGCCCTTCTTCTTGCCCTTCCGGCCCCTCTTCTTCTGTTGAGGCTTGCGGACTTTGAGAGCGTTCACCTCCTGGCGAGAACTCCCCCCAAGTGGTTGCGCGACAAAGTTCTTTTTGAGAACCTCGTCTTGCGCCTCCGCCACCTGGAGGACGTCAATCAACTCTGAATACCTCGTGTAGTTCCCCTGGTGGTAGTTCCGTGAGGACTGGACCGCGTCGGGGTGGAAAGTGGATAGGGTTTTCTCAATCTTCTGGGAGTCGGTAATCTCAGTACCACACAACCGAAGAGTCGTACAAATCCGGAGCAGAGCCGAATTGTACTCCCCAACCGTCTTGAAGTCCGCAAACCTCAGACGGATCCACTCTGCCTCTGCACGTGGCTTCACAGTGTACTTCAGCCGCTCAAACCGCTGCTTAAGAGCGGTCCAAAGGCCAGAAGCACTGCGCTCAGCCATATACTCATCTTTCAGAGTAGGTGACAGGTGATGACGGAGAAAGTGCAGAGCCTGCGCATTCTCAGTTTCGAACTTGGGATCAGTGACGGCCAGCTGGGCCCCCTTACCGATCGCCCTCAGGAGGGTTTTGCCCTGGAGAAAGATCTCGCAGTCCGAGGACCATGACAGGTAGTTCAGCCCTGTCTGGGCCAGCTCAGGAAACTCCTTGTGGACAATTCTGGCCATCTGCGATTTATGCAAAAATCATGAGATTACAGCAGGTAATCTTTTGTACAAAGCGATGTTGATAAACTTATTCAATAAAATGACGTTCCAATATTTAAAACATGCTATTATATGACTTACTAAATTATTAAGAGTGCTAAACAATTAATCTACAGCAGTAAAATCATACAATAATATCATGTTACAAAAAATAGCATGTTAAGCGCATCTAGTATGTGAAAACTAGCCCAAAAAAATGAATTCCCGAGGCATTTTAAAGCCCAAATACGGGTTTTCAGCGAAAACAGACAGTTCTAGGGGTTCTACGCGAAATATTGCTGCAGGAATAAAACTCGCGCAAAAGCTAAAAACTACAGGGGCTAAACCGCAATTTCTTCCACGCTACAGCCGGCGCCCCTCTTTTTTTTTATAGAGGGATCCCACGGCCGCGGCCCATCCGGCCCAGCAGCCAGCGGGCCGGCCCAGGCGCTGCGCTCGGCTCCTGCCCGCAGCGACGCTAGGGTTTCCCTAGCGCCCAGGGTGCGGCGGCAGCCTGGGGCCGGCCAGCTCGCGCGGCGGGGGCTGGTGGCCAAGCAGGCCAGCGGGGCGGCGGCCAAGCAGGCCAGTGGAGCGGAGCGGCGCGGCCAGAGGCACGGCGCGGTTCGGCCAGAGGCAGGGCACGGCGCGGCCAGCTCGAGCCCCGGCGACGGCAGCCGGCCGTGCACGGGCTCGGCCGAGGCGACGACCGGCGCGACTGCGGCGGCCACGCCGCGCGACGGCGACGACCGCGACTACGGCGGCCACGGCCACACAACGCGGCGTCGGCAGCGACGTGCGGGTGGGGGCCATCGAGGCGGGCTGCGCGCCAGCAGGGCACGGTGGCGTCGAGCCGGCCACCGAGACGGCGGCGGCGGCGTCAGCAGGACGCGGCGCGGCGTGCGTGACCAGCAGGGTCGCGGTCGGCAGAGGGCTACGGCGCGTGGCCAGCAGGGCCAAGGCGACGCCGTTGATGGCTTGGTACGGCGTCATCTGGACGCCGGCCTCGGGATGCGGATCTTCGTCGTGTTCGTCCGGAACTCCGACGGCGCATGGCACATCTGGTGCTTTTGCGGCGGTACCGCGACCATCTGGGTCGCGATCTGTACCGACTCCCTAAAATGCAGTCAACAAGTCCCTCGTAGTCCAAGAATATCGACATTGGTCGGCGACGTGTTCGTCCGCTCGGTTCTTGGGAGGAAAATCCGCACCATAGGTAAATCAAATCCGAATAATAATCTAATCGCAAAAACGAAATCGTAGTAACGAGAGGAATCCATTTTTGCAAAAAAGTGGGGATCGGATCTTATACCTCCGTGGGATCGACGAAAGCCTGCGTGATGCAGGCTTGACGGAGAGTTGATGGAGCAAAGCGTGCTGATAACGTGTTCCGCAACTCCGCCGGCGAGTCCGGTCCGAGGTTGCGGAGCGAGGGCGCGCGTCGTAGACGAAGTAGACGAAACACGCGAAAGTAAATGACACAGAGAGATGGAGGAGACCAACTTTATTAATCAATGATCAGGGATTACAATGATAGCTCCTCGTTGCTTTATATATGGACCAAGGGTCAAGGGATAAATACCCACTTAACAAAAAAAGAGGGGAAACGGGAGGGGGTTGCACACGGCCGCCGCCACCCCTCCGGGTGGCCCGGTTTCCCAACATAAATACCCTGTCTTCAATCAATGAGAAACAACTGTTCGATCATTTGCTCTCCCTCTCTCGTTTTACTCTTTGACAAGTTATCAGCACGCTCTCGACTGAGCGATTCCAACGAGGAGAGCCCTTCCCGTGCGGCAGCGGCCGAGGCCATGGCTCTCATCCGGCCCTCTGCAGCGGCATCGTCCAGATCGACGGGATGACCTGGCCCTCCCGGACGGAGGCGCGTTTCCCACGTGAGATCCGCGACACCGGCGGAAACCAGAAAAACAGAGAAGTTGCAAAGAACAGGAGAAGAACAACGACAACGGATCCAGGATTGAGACGAACAAGAAGCATAAATCGAATTAAAAAAGGAGTCAAATCACGAACTAGTAGCATCCTGATTCTCAGGTTCCGTACTTCACAAATGAAGCATACAGATCAAAACTCCTGGATCTTAATTGCTGTATCATCAGGTGATCCTATTCCAAATTTGCTTGTTCCTACACAGAATCAGTACTAACCTGCTGGACAACGGCAACGTAACGCTGTTCAGCGCAACCATGGCCTTCGGCCTTCGCGGGGTGCGGCCAGCGGCCATAGATGCCCCCAGGCACGGTAGGAGCATGCAGCGCCCGGCGATGCTCCCCTGGCCTCCGGAGACGCTATGCGGACGGCAAGCGCGGCGCGCGAGCCCGCGCTCCCCGGCGCGGCTCCTCCAGCAAGCGGGCGACATGACGCCCTCTGGCAGCGCGACACAGCAAGCCCGCAGCGGCCGTGACTCGGCATCGCTCAGGCCTGCGGGATCGCCCTCCGGCGCTCGGAGCACAATCTAGCCCGTACGCCGACGGTTTTCGATTGAAGCAATGCGGCCGCGACTTCCGACACGGCTCCTGGCGCCGCGCACAAATCCTCCCGGCGGCGATGACTAGAAAAATCCCCCACGGGATGTAACCGCACAGGAGGGGAATTGGGGATTCTTATCCATTCAGTTATTTACTGATTTAGCCTTCTAACTATATGTTAATTCCGCAAAAGTCCATGTATTTCTGTATCAGCCATTTCCCATTTGGCTTGCAGTATTTTACAGTCAAATTATCAAGCCTTGTGTAGTTTAGCCTTCAGGCTTACTATTTAACACTTTAACTCTTTGGTTATTATTCTTTCTATTCTAAGCTCTTGGCTTTAGAAAATATATGTGGGAGAACCTCGGGTTACCCTAAATTACGTACAACATAATTATGCACCATTTTTACAATAGGTAAAATTCTCATTTGAAGACCTCATGCCTTCTTAAGTATGCAAATTATTACTTTCCACGTATTACCACAGTAATACTATTGCAAATGATTTTTTTGCCTACGTTCCAGCCCCATTGCTCTGAAATTTAAGAGATCTCCTATGTCTTTACCACTAGCATTACATGCGATGTATGACAACAACTATGAATTTGCAATAGAAATCGGTTTATTTTGCAAATCTTTATGTAATTCAAAGAAGAATTATAAATTGTCATACTTCATATGACATGCTCAAATATTATTTGTGAATCACAAGGTATTGGTGGTATCTACTACACCATTTGCAGATTATCCACCACTACTGTGAGGTCTACATCTTGTCATTTTGAGAAGATGACTACCTTCAATGTGCTCTTCCAAATATTAATATTAGAAGTGACTACCTCAAGATATCATAAGATAATACTGGCATCTACTGTAAAATAAATTTGCAGACTATCCACTATTACTGCAAGGTCTACATCATGTCACTTGACAGATGATTATCTTCAAAGTGATTTTTTTAAATATAGCATAACGTAAGGTAATAGAATTATTAACATCTACTGACAAATGTCAGACTATGTTTTCTATTACTGCGAGATCTACACCGCATACGGTGATTATCTTCAAAGTGTTATCCTATATAAATTGAGGTCTACACATATGAGTGTATAGCATCAGCTATCTAAAAAAAAGAACTGCTCCTCTGAAGCAATTGTTGTTGTTCACTAAAATGATTTACTATCATAGTAAATTCATGCATGATCATTACATGTTGAATGATATTATCTACCAATATCAATTATTCAAGCCTCATTTTGCTTAGATAAGTCATAGAGAATTACGCAAATATATGCATACCAGGGTAATTACCTTCTATTATATTGGTTAAATACATGGCAGTTGAGCCTATGTCACTATTTCTAATTATAGTGTCGTCCATTCATGATACAATAATTTATTGCAATGATCGAGTGTCTCAAACACAGTTGCAAGATCCACATCACATTGTGGTTATTATTTACATGGTACCTAACCAATGTTAAAATTACAAAGTCCATGTTTTGGTCGTGACTCTAAAGTCACGCCTTTTTCCTTAAGAAAGAAGCCCAAAACATTAGCAACGATTTCGTCGCATGCACTTGAAGGTGTACACCCCATGTTCGCCAAGCATCACCTTGGTGGATTGTGCTCAACAACATCATTTCATCCATATATATATCTTTTACTCCAAGAAGTAAATTGAATAATACATGATCATTTCATGTAACACATGGCTATTCTATTGATAGCTAAATATGCACATATGAAATTTATATGTCACCAACTTCACTTAGTTCTCAAACTAAGTAAATAATGGATGAATATTTATTCATCTCGAATATTTTACTTAAGAGAAACATGCTGCCATGAGCACATCGCGAATGATCACCCATTCATGTTTCAAGACCTCAAGTCTATCGCAGATCACAATTCTGTCATTTAATCAACTTCAAGTTGAGATAAATGATCAAATATTTTCATATGTAAATTTGGTTGAAAAAGCCCTTAATACCCTTTACATGCTCATATGATGGTATTACCATTTTCCATGACGAAGAAACATGGAATTTCTTCAAATCATTAGATTCAACCAACGGGTTCTATTCCATTATTTGAAATTCTTGCTAGTACTTAGTATTTTGTGCAACTTCATAGTCGCAAAATAGAACCATGTGAAATTCAAAATTAAAGTGGAGGCTAAAAGACAACCGAAGATAGAATTACCTCTTAATAAGGAATAAATCATTTTCAAATGATCACAAAGACAAATCTCTAGTTTGTCAAATGTGTGGTTATACAAACATCGTACCTATGATTACCAAATCCTTAAACATATGGTCAAACCACACCATAAATTTATTAAAAGCCAATAAGTTCAATGGGATAAATTTGCAAATTTGCAAATAACAACCAAATTCTGGTAAAGGATTGCTCTCAGAATCTTCATCAGAAGGAGGAACAAAATCTAGTGCAGAAAATGGAGGATGAAAACATTTGCACTCAAAAATATCGGAGACCTCAGGTAATCTCCTAATTATCCCAATATATTATTAGCCCATACTAGTACTACTACATGTAGTAAAGTGTCCAATATCATATCCATTGGATACCATATTCGATAAATTTGAATGTATGTTTCAATTCATACTCAATATTGTTGCGTACACAATGATTTTCTAAGTATTAATTAATTAAATATTAGGCTTGATAGCCTTAGCCATCCTCGTTTGGGGATGATTAGAAAATTGTTGACAATTCGGTTGGTCACAACTTAACAAGTTGCAAAAAATATTCCCCAGATCATCAGATTATATGTGCACCACATGTGCCATAGGGGAAATCTGTTTTAAGGAACTCTCACCTTAAAATTCTAAATGGGCCACTTATTCTTTCTTGAACACATTCAAAAGATATATGTGGAATGTTGAACCATTATCTGGGTTAATTTAGACACTTCATGGTACTCATATACACACTCATAAAATGTTTTTAAGTGTGTCTTATCACACACAACCATGATCTTACCCAATAAATTACTTAACTTATCAAAGGTGGAGCAAATTCTCCTAAACAAAGGATAAACCCATCCGAATGGACAATGTCGTTGAACTTATTTCACGAGAATTTTCTGATTACATTCAGTACCCTATGTACATGCCCAGAATGGTTTAACTAAATTTCTTATTAAAGATAGTCAAATGAATTACATGACCACTTTTAAAGAATTGTAATTTACCAGCCTCTTGCTGGACACATACGGCCTTACACACCGTAAGTATGATCTAAATCATACCAACTGCATATCATACTACTTTCCCCTTGTAGTAACTACATGGAAATCAACAAAGTATTTCCCATCTGCGATAATTCGGTTACATACCGATATCACCACTCCAACATACATCAATGGGCACTCACAGAAAATTAGGGATCTGTGTGAGAAATAATAATTTATCCGTCAATCAAAATTATTCACAGCCCGTATGCTGATTGCACCAGCAATAAGGATATTTTCGGCATTAGGGGGAGATAAGTACCACAAAGAATGCCGAGAAATAAAATTAAAAATGTTATTGACATTCAATCCTTATATCCACGTACTCAAATAATCTGAACTAGAAGTTTAGAGAATCATAAATTTGCAACACATTGCAAATCTGACAAGGTGTCACTAAATTTTATATTCCTGCAGTGATGTGTCAGAAAGAGTGGAGGTACCTAATAAACCACTCTTCTCCCCAAATGAGAGCAAGAGGGGGAGAAAATCTGACAACACGAGATATAACTCTCATGTGCTTCCGCGGAAACAGAGGAAATCAAATCCTCAACCAGTAAATGTAATTCAACATCAAGTTGAAAGACACCTCACTGGATGCTCATCATCCAAAGCCCGGCATAAATGTGCACAAATGTTTTGGTGCCGGGACATCGAAACACCTTGACTCCATTTGTTGTAGGAAATCACAAGGAGTTGAAAAAGGAATAAATATATTATCCACAAACTTCAATGATTCCATCAGAATCATATAAACTAAAGACTACATTTGTCGACATATATTTCTTATCAAATTGCTTAAACCTTTGGGCCCTGAACCAAAATCCATGGTAGAGTGCCTCTTGCACTCATATTGGTTCACATAAAAGGAAGCAAGTAACGAAGAATAGCACTCGCTCTGCAAACGAGTGGTATTTACCGCAGTAATACCTACTCCTCATAAGTATCTTCCATATGGAATACTAAAACCTTCTCATTCATAGACAAAGTCAATGAGGTGGTGAGAAAGCGAGGCTTGTAGCAAAAGGGTTCACGCAGAGATCTGACATCGATTATGATGTGACATACCCTCCTGGTATTAGTGGAATTATGTTTCGATACTAAATATCATAGGCAGTACAAATAATACCATGCAGTTAATGGATGCAGTGACTACATACTCATATTGACCACTCCTTCTGGATATCTATTTTAAAGTCCCTGAAGGGCTTAAAATTTCGAATCCAAAGATCAATCGTAGCATGTTTTGTGTAAAACTTCAAAGTCACTCTATGACTTGAAAATAGTCGGAAATCATATGGTACTACCGACTAAATGAGTTCCTTCTTCAAAGGGATTACTCAAAGAATGATGATTGCTTATGTGTTAATAAGGGAATCCCACATTTGTTTTCCTTATATAACTTAGTGTATATCGATGACTTCATCATCAATGTCTATACAAGACCTAAACATACACAAAATCATCTCAAGGCGGAAAATTTGGATTAAACCAAATTTAGCTTAAGTTTACAACTTGAGCATTCTCTCAAGAATACATATCAGTCTACATATATCCAAAACATATATGAGAAGTTCAATGTGGATATATCACACTAACAAAACGTATATGGTCGATATGAGGAATATTAACTTATATCTCCAGTTCACAATAAATCTTGGACAATTCCATCAGGAAAATCAAGATTTGACCATGATAGGATATATGATATTGGCTCTTTACTTGATCCCAACAAAGCCATATCAATGACTGAATTTGATGGAATAGCCTTCTTATGGAAGTCATCTAAATAGAATTTAACGGCTACTTACACTTATCATTCTGACACAATTACTTTATCTAAAGGCATTGAAAATATGCTTGGCTTAGCAGAATGACTAACCACACTCAAAACCATGTGGTTGAGATTCATCAGAATAACATAACTTGATTTATCAAGATGCTACCACTTGTATTACTCAATACCTACAGGTTATATGAAGAGCAATATCACAAAGCACATTGCTCGAGACCACTTATCCTCACGAATTATAGAAAAGTGATGAAACAATTTGCAACCAAAATATTGGAAAAACCAACATATTATTCATAATGTCATGATCATGTCAATGTAATTGATATGAGACATCCTCCAGATTTGCAAAGTTCAGGGGGAGTAATCTCCCAAAGTATAACCTGTTAATGATCATCAGATTACATATATTGTACTCCTTTTCCCTTCATGAGTTTTTCCCTAATGGTTTCTCATAAAAGGTTTTTAACAAGACAATATAGATACAAGTGTTCATATATGTCATATAATTTTCTCCTTATATTTTTCCCATTGGGTTTCAAAGGAGTTTTCAATGGCATATATAATCGCACTCTTTTCCCTTATGAGTTTTTTTCTCAAAGTTTCTCATAATGGTTTTTAATGAGGCAATATCTTCTCAAAGATTATATGTCATACTTTCTATTTTCCCTATCGGGGTTTTTAAAGGAAGTACTCAAGACATATTTTTGTTCTCTAAACTCACTAATGAGTTTTATCCTTCTTCAAAGGTTTTTCTCATATGGGTTATCAAGAGACAATAATCATTATATGTTGCATCATTTTCTCCTTATTTTTTCCACTGGGTTTAAAGGGTTTTAGCAACATATCAAATACAATTCTCCTCACATTTTTCCCACAGGGTTTTTGGAGGAGTCTTTCTCAAAATGAAGACGATGAACATTCTCAAGGCAAACACATATTCGGAGGAGTCTTTATCAAGATGATGCGTATTAGACTAGCATAGATTAGGGGGAGTGTTAAGGATTAATTTAATCCTAATAATCAATGCTTAAGTCGATTGTTAAGTCGGTTGTAGTACCGACATTGTAATCCTAACTGCCTTGTAAGTGGGTACAAATACCCTGTCTTCAATCAATGAGAAACAATTGTTCGATCATTTGCTCTCCCTCTCTCGTTTTACTCTTTGACAGTTTGTTTGGAAAGTACTAGTCAGCCACGTTGGATTTTGGGAAACGAAAAAAGACTGGATGATGAGGACATGACTACCTTGGATACGATCAAAAATATTGCATACATGCATATTTGTCAGGTGATTTATAGTGCAAACTACTCAATAATCTATTTATGTTATCCAGAACAAAAATACTTCACACACTTTTGTGTTTTGTCTAATTGCAGGTGTATGGGACATTTGTACAATCCACATATGAAGATAAGGCAAAAGGAGAAGTTTAGGTTCTGTTCAAAAAGTCCTCTCACGTCACTTTTGGGCCAAGAGAAGACAGAGTCCAAGTCTCTCACGTTCTGGATTCAGATTCGGACTGCACAGACATACCTGATTCAAAACGCCAACAACTTTTTCATACGGACTCCGAATTGGGTGATTCTTTTTTTGATGGAAAGTAGATTTCGTCCTCTTTCCAACCCAATTGGATTCACCTTTAAATTTCGTCCGGAGCGTTGAGATATGGACAAAACAATCTGACGCTGCAGCAGAATCCGAGTCAAACAACAAGTCCAAAGGTGTTGCATCACCTCCACTTGGGCCCATGAGCCTTGTATGACCTAGGGTTGGTTTTAGGCTGCCTTGGGACGTCCTCCCACCTCCTTGGCCGCCACCCCTTGCTCCTATATAAGTAGATCCATCTAGTAGCTTTTTCCTTGGGATTTGTTTACTTAAAAGTTAGCCATTGCAACTTCGTGTACTTTGTTTGTGTCCAATGACCAGACCAAGACCGCTCTCGGATCCCCACCATTATCAATACTTCATACATATTTGCAATATTCAAATTGCATTATCATATTCTTGCTTGTTCTTCGATTGCATGCAGGAACAGACCTTCGTGGTCAGGCTGATCGTGCTTCTGGCATCGTCGGTAACCTCCCGGAGATTGGTTTAGCGATTGCTAAGGCGCAACGTCATTGCACGTTTGTAGTCGGATCTTTAAAGTCGTCTCCACCAAATCGATAGTTATCATCTCATCGAAAAATTGGGACACCCTGCCTCTATCAGTGGATCGGCCAGATTGAAAAGAAAGAAGAAGAAAAAAACTGCAGTTCGGTCTCTCCATGCAAAATAAGGAAAGGAAAAGAGCAAAAAAAAGGGCAAGCTCATTTGGAAACATTACATGACTTGTTTTACGGAAAGAAGGGATCATCCGAAAAAAAAGGCAAGCGCCGATTTGTTTCCATAAATCCCTGTTTGTTCGTGGTAAACAAGGAAACAAAAAAAAACAAAGGAGGAAGTGCTGATCTCTTTCCATGTATTGGACGTTTGGAAAGTTTCCTAATCGTTGAAGTCAAAGAAGGAAAGTGAAGAAAAAAAAGGAGTTGACTATGAATTGTAGAGGGGCAGAGAGTTAAGTTAGGAAAAAAAAGAGGAAAAGGGGGACGTGGTGTGCTCCTTGGTTTGGTAACTTCGAATTAAAAAAAACAAACCGAATCCTTCTGGTTTGGTAACTTTGGATTTGAAAAAAAAAAACAGAATAAAAAGCAAGTTTGGTGTGGCCTATCCAAAAGAAAGAGACAATGTTTGGCAAGGAATAAAGTGCTAATTTGTGGTTTCATTTTAAAAGGAAAGAGATCTTTGCTGGGTCCCAAAATTAGGTGGTTATATTTATTTATTTATTTTGGCTGGTGAGATTTCGTTGGTAAAAGAAAAAAAATTGATTGCTTGGGGTGCTTGTTTGGAAAGTTGAGATATTTGCTCGCTCACGTGTCATCTTATTTTGCTTGGCTGTTGAACCATAGAGAGATAGAAGGAAATAGAAAAAGAAGAGGGACATATACTTGGTTTGACTTGTGCAGCGAGAGAGTTGGATCGGTTAGAAAAATAAAGGGAACACAACGTTCAGAGGAAAAAAAAGAGAACGAAGGATACGTGCTGCTCAACTTTGGTTCAGTCGGAAAAGTTCAAACCAAGGCAGTGGAATACACATCAACTATTGTTTTTCTTTGTCATTGGTTCAAACAAAGGCAGTGGAATACATGTCAACTATTGTTTTTCTTTGTCATTGCATATATTCATCCCGCGGTCACTAGAATTACGCTTGTGTCTTAGGCTCGCGTCTTGATGAGGACATCAATACCATTGTTACACCCACAGCCCCTACTGCTACATATACTGGACCAGTTACTAGAGCTCGCACACGCCAATTAAATTATCAGTTATTTTCGTTTCTTGGTAATGATTCTAATGTTCATAAGAATATGATGCTGCCTAAATTTAATACATTTGTTTTGCTTACAAAGGAAGGGCTTGACATGGATAAGAGAGATGAACACTGGAGCAAGCATGGAGATGATGGCATGCGCAAGGGGAACAAGAACGGAGTTACAAGTGATGATTTCAGGACTTTGAAGCCACAATAAGGAGTGCATGAAGCCTTGGACGAAATATACAAGATGTCACTTCATAAATTTCGTCCAGAGGCTATTCTAGGTGCCGCGTCACCTTATTATTGGGCCAGGCCCATGTAATTTCGAAATACTTAAGTATAGGCTGTTTTTAGAGTCTGTATGTGTGGGGAAACAAGAGTTACGGTTGGGTTCGGACCCCTCCTCCAAGGGCCACGAAATCCCCCCCGGTCCTCCATATATACAGCCCTTAGGACGTCGTTTAGACTTTGGGTTTTGTTTAGATTAAAAGTTCGCCATAGATGCAACCCCGCGTACTTCGTTTGTGTTCAACGACCAGACAAAGGCGTCATAGAACCCCACCTTCATTAATAAAACTTTCCTCTTATATTCGCAATATCCAGATTGCAATCTCAGTTTCTTGCTTGTTCTTCGTTTGCTCGCAGGAAACAGACCCTCGTGGTCAGGTTGATCGTGCTCCGGCGTGGTCAATAACCTCTCGGAGTTGGTTTAGCGAATTCTAAGGCGCGACGTGCTCGTACGTTCGTAGTCGGATCATCAAAGTCTACTCCACCATAAACGTTAGCCACCATCTCATCGAAAGACGGGACACCTTCGCCTCTATCAAGTGGTATCAGATTTCCAGGTTGCTCGGTGAGATTTTACAGTTTTTTGTAGTTTTGATCGAGTCTGTTCTTCATACCTATAGTCCACGAAAAAGCAAAAAAAATATAGGGCTAGTTCATCCTATCCGAACCAGTCTGAGGCTTTGCATAGTCTTTTCAGTAT
The DNA here is from genome assembly GCF_002575655.3 of Aegilops tauschii subsp. strangulata. Lineage (NCBI taxonomy): Eukaryota > Viridiplantae > Streptophyta > Magnoliopsida > Poales > Poaceae > Aegilops > Aegilops tauschii. Next base: position 178,017,274 of record NC_053039.3, read on the forward strand.
TTTGCTTTGTTGAATTTGCGGTTGCATCATCGTGTCAAGTTGCTGGTCTTAGCGTCTAGTCTTTTAGAGTTTCGAGTTCTGGTCATAAGTTGTCACGCCGCCACCACACCATCATCATCACCCCTGCCATCTACCACCACCGCTTATCCGTCACCGCTTTGAACCCGTCTCCATATACCACCACCAATCCGTATCCATATACCACCACCGCTGCCATATCCTACCACCATATATCCACCACCAATCCGAGTTCCTTTCATATTAGGTAGTTTTCGAGATCCATCTATTTTCCGATTCGTGTTTCCTTGCCTGAGTAGGTTTTAAAAAAAGTCCGGAGACCCCCGGGCAGTTCTTAGGCCAAAATTCCGGCAGGCGAAAATATTTTTTCCCTATCTTGTTTTTAGGCTTTTCCGAGTCTTTTGAGCCACGCGCCATCATAGTGATTTTTTGTCGCACTTTTTCATCGTCGCTGCCCTGATTTCCGAAAAAATAGTCAAAAAAAATTCGTGCCCATCCTGTCATTTTGACCCGGAAAGAGTTTTGAGACACTCGCTATTATAGTGATTTTTCGCAAAAAAAGAGGAGCGCAAAAAAAAACAGAGCGGAAAAAGTGTGCTTTTCCCTTGTTTACGTGCAGCGCCGTGATTTTGTTAGTGTTCTAGGCTCGCGTCTCTAGCACGGTCTAGCCTAGGAGCAGCACAGTACCGTCGTTGAGCGTTTATTCAACTTTACATCTCTCAATTGATTATTGCTGACCCTTTTTGCTACCATATTATAAGCCTTCCCAGCTCCACATACATCTATGTTGTGCGTTTGACTCTCCCTGGCAATCGCTTTATCCAAGCTTTTGAGAGTTTTGACTACAACCATTGTTGATCACCACCTCCTGCTTGCTAAGAACTAGTAAGATTTTGAGATTCGCTTGACGGATTTGTGACACACCAGCACCACTTCCTAGTAGTCTGTAGGATCATATTCTTGTGTGTTTCTATTGCGGCTAACCATGGCAGGATCACAAGCCGACGAGACTGACTGGGAGAATATGACGAACAAAGAGTTACATGATAAGTTTCAGCAAATGATGAGTGGACAGGTGGAAGATGTGCTAAACATATTTGAAGAGACCATGGAGAAGATAGATGGCAAGGACAAGGCGTTCGAAACAAAGCTCGATAACAAGTTTAATGAATTGCTCGCGCATTTTCCACAACCACCGCCCGCTGCACCTATCGCACCTCTACAACAACAACAACAACAACAACAACAACAACATTGCCTTCCAAATCAAGTGGAACGAGCACAACGCGTTCCCCTTGAGTCTGGTCAAACTTCTGGTGCCGTTGTACCTACTGTTGATGCTTCTGTAGCTCCTGCTGCTACTGCAGAGGTGGAGGACCATTACGAGGATGAGGTTGATCAAAAGCAGAACTACGTGCAACCACCAGCACCACCACCACCAGGTCATCCTCATGCATATCATCGCAACGGTAGGGCTGCACCACCTGAGGTACGAGATCATGACCATCTTCCTATACTAAAATTGAATATTCCACCATTTGAGGGTAGATATGTTCCTGATATATATCTTACTTGGGAGTTAGAAACTGAACAACGATTTACATGTTTATAATATCCTGAGGAGAGACGTGTTCCCGCTGCTGTTTGTGCTTTCACTAGCTTTGCATGTGTTTGGTGGTTTGAACATTGTAGATTATATCCTATTCCAGCTACTTGGGCTGCTTTGAAAACTGCTATGCGTACTCGTTGGGTTCCACCATATAATCAATGTGAATTACTTCAAAAATTGCAGTGTTTAAGACAAGGAAAAAATTCTGTAGAAGAATATTATCAGGAATTACAAACTGACATGATTACATGTGGTATTGTTGAGGAGAATGAAGCTATGCTTGCACGTTTTATGGATGGATTAAATAGAGAGATTCAGACCATTCTAGAGTATAAGGAGTATAATAATATCACTCGTTTATTCCATCTTGCTTGTAAAGCTGAACGTGAAGTGCAGGATCGACAAGCATTGGCGTGAACTAACTTTTCTGCAGGTCGACCTTCATCATGGACACCACGTGCATCCTTTGCTTCCACTGCACCAGCACCTTCATCAGGTGCCACCTCTAGCCGTGATACCAGAAAGCAGGCACAACCACCACTATCTGCAAAGAGCACACCTGCCGGGCCTGCACAGAGCTCTTCTTCTTCCATGGCATCAACAGGGCACACAAGTGATATTATTTGCCGTCGTTGTAAGGGAAGATGTCAATATGCGAGAGAATGCAAATCTCAGCGTGTGATGATTGCTACTGAGGATGGTGGGTATGAGTCCGCTAGTGACTATGATGAGGAGACTTTGGCTCTTATTACACGTGAAGAACATGGTGGAGATGATTCTGATCATGGGATGCAATACATGGCTCCTGAAGACACTGACAGGTATGAATGTTTAGTTGCTCAACGTGTTTTGAGTGTGCAGGTCACACAAGCTGAGCAAAATCAGAGGCATAATTTGTTCCATACAAAGGAGTTGTGAAGGAACGTTCTGTTCGCGTCATCATAGATGGAGGGAGCTGCAACAACTTGGCTAGCATGGAGATGGTGGAGAAGCTATCTCTCACCACAAGACCACATCCACATCCTTACTACATTCAATGATTCAACAACAATGGCAAGGTTAAGGTAACACGTACTGTTCGTGTGCATTTTAGTATCTCTACATATGCTGATTATGTTGATTGTGATGTGGTACCTATGCAAGCATGTTCCTTATTACTTGGCAGACCATGGCAATTTGATAAAAATTCTGTACACCATGGTAGAAACAATCAGTATACTCTTGTTCATAAGGATACAAATATTACTTTGCTTCCTATGACTCCTGATTCCATTTTGAAAGATGATATTAATAGAGCTCATAAAGCAAAACAGGAGAAAAATAAGAGTGAAAATCAGATTGTGGCAAAAGAATTTGAGCAACAAATGAAGCCTAATAATAAACCATCTAGTGTTGTTTCTGAAATTAAATTGAAAAGTGCATGTTTACTTGCCACCAAATCTGATATTGATGAGCTAGATTTTAGCAAATCTGTTTGCTATGCTTTTGTGTGCAAAGAGGCATTATTTTCATTCGAGGACGTGCCTTCCTCTTTGCCCCCTGCTGTCACTAACATTTTGCAGGAGTTCGCTGACGTTTTCCCACAAGACGTGCCACCGGGATTACCATCTATTCGAGGGATTGAACATCAAATTGATTTAATTCCCAGTGCATCGCTACCCAACCGTGCACCATACCGTACCAATCTAGAGGAGGCGAAGGAGATTATGCGTCAAGTACAGGAGCTGCTCGACAAAGGTTATATACGCGAATCTCTTAGTCCTTGTGCTGCTCCTATTATACTAGTGCCTAAAAAGGATGGTACGTCACGTATGTGTGTTGATTGTAGAGGCATTAATAATATTACTATTCGTTATCATCATCCTATTCCTAGGCTAGATGATATGCTTGATGAATTGAGTGGCTCTATAATATTCTCCAAAGTTGATTTGTGTAGTGGATACCATCAAATTCGTATGAAATTGGGAGATGAATGGAAAACAACATTTAAAACTAAGTTTGGTTTATATGAGTGGTTAGTCATGCCTTTTGGGTTAACTAATGCACCTAGTACTTTCATGAGACTAATGAACGAAGTTTTACGTGCTTTCATTGGATGATGTGTGGTAGTCTATTTTGATGATATACTGATTTATAGAAAATCTTTGGAAGAATATTTGGAACACTTACGTGCTGTTTTTATTGCTCTACGTGATGCACGTTTCTTTGGTAACCTTGGGAAGTGCACCTTTTGCACCGACCAAGTATCTTTTCTTGGCTATGCTGTTACTCCATAGGGAATTGAAGTTGATACAGCCAAGATTGAAGCTATTGAGAGTTGGCCGCAGCCCAAAACGGCCACACAAGTGAGAAGTTTCCTTGGCCCCGTTGGTTTTTATAGGCGTTTTGTGAGAGATTTCAGCACCATTGCCGCACCTCTCAACGAGCTTACAAAGAAGGATGTGCCTTTTGTTTGGGGTACCGCACGGGAAGAAGCCTTCATGGTATTGAAATATAAGTTAACACGTGTTCCTTTACTCCAACTTCCTGATTTTAATAAGACTTTTGAGCTTGAATGTGATGCTAGTGGAATTGGATTAGGAGGTGTGTTATTACAAGATGGCAAACTTGTTGCATACTTTTCTGAAAAATTGAGTGGGGCTAGTCTGAATTATTCTACTTATGATAAAGAATTATATGCTCTTGTTCGGACTTTAGAGACATGTCAACATTATTTGTGCCCAAAGAATTTGTTATACATTCTGATCATGAATCTTTGAAACATATTAAAAGTCAAGCTAAACTGAATCATAGACATGCTAAATGGGTTGAATTCGTTAGGACTTCCCCTTATGTCATTAAACACAAGAAGGGTAAAGAAAATGTTATTGCTGATGCATTGTCTCGTCGCTATACTATGCTTTCACAACTTGACTTCAAAATATTTGGTTTGGAGACCATCAAAGATCAATATGTGCATGATGCTGATTTTAAAGATGTAATGCAGAATTGTAAAGAAGGAAGAACATGTAATAGTTCGTCGTTAATGATGGATTTGTGTTCCTTGCTAACAAGCTATGCATTCCAGCTAGCTTCGTTCGTATTTTGTTGTTGCAGGAGGCGCATGGAGGAGGATTAATGGGACACTTTGGCGTGAAGAAGACGGAGGACGTACTTGCTACACATTTTTTTGGCCAAAGATGAGACGGGATGTTGAGCGTTTTGTTGCTCGCTGCACTACATGTCAAAAAGCTAAGTCACGACTCAATCCTCATGGTTTATATATGCCTTTGCCTGTACCTAGTGTTCCTTGGGAGGATATATCTATGGACTTTGTTTTAGGTTTACCTCGAACAAAGAAGGGAAGGGATAGCATATTTGTTGTCATGGATAGATTCTCGAAAATGGCACACTTTATACCATGTCATAAAAGCGATGATGCCGTTAATGTTGCTGATTAGTTCTTTCGTGAAATTATTCGCTTGCATGGTGTGCCAAATACTATTGTTTCAGATCGTGATACTAAATTTCTTAGCCACTTTTGGAGATGTTTATGGGCTAAGTTGGGGACTAAACTGCTTTTTAGTACTACATGTCACCCCCAAACTGATGGACAAATTGAAGTAGTCAATAGAACATTGTCTACTATGCTTAGGGCTGTTTTGAAGAATAATAAGAAAATATGGGAAGAATGCTTGCCTCATATTGAATTTGCTTATAATCGTTCGTTTCATTCTACTACTAAGATGTGCCCTTTTGAAATTGTGTATGGTTTCCTACCTCGTGCACTTATTGATTTGTTGCCTCTTCCATCTTCGGAGAAGGTTAATTTTGATGCTAAATAACGTGTTGAATTGCTCTTAAAAATGCATGAGTTAACTAAGCAAAACATTGAGCGTATGAATGATAAATATAAACTTGCTGGAGATAAGGGTAGAAAACATGTTGTGTTTGCACCTGGAGATCTTGTTTGGTTACATTTGCGTAAGGATAGATTTCCTGATTTGCGCAAGTCAAAGCTAATGCCACGTGCTGATGGTCCTTTTAAGGTGTTAGAGAGAATAAATGATAATGCATATAAAATTGAGCCGCCTGCAGATTTTGGGGTTAGTCTCACTTTTAATATTGCAGATTTGAAGCCTTATTTGGGTGAGGAAGATGAGCTTCCGTCGAGGACGACTTCATTTCAAGAAGGGTAGGATGATGAGGACATCAATACCATTGTTACACCCACAGCCCCTACTGCTACATATATTGGACCAATTACTAGAGCTCGCGCACGCCAATTAAATTATCAGGTACTTACGTTTATTGGTAATGATTCTAATGTTCATGAGAATATGATGCTGCCTAAATTGGATACATTTGTTTTGCTTACAAATGTAGGGCTTGGCATGGATAAGAGAGATAAACACTGGAGCAAGACCAAGCATGGAGATGATGGCATGCGCAAGGGGAACAAGAACGGAGTTACAAGTGATGATTTCAGGACTTTGAAGCCACCATAAGGAGTGCATGAAGCCTTGGACGAAATATACAAGATGCCACTTCATAAATTTCGTCCAGAGGCTATTCTAGGTGCCGCGTCACCTTATTATTGGGCCAGGCCCATGTAATTTCGAAATACTTAAGTATAGGCTGTTTTTAGAGTCTGTATGTGTGGGGAAACAAGAGTTACGGTTGGGTTCGGACCCCTCCTCCAAGGGCCACGAAATCCCCCCCCCCGGTCCTCCATATATACAGCCCTTAGGACGTCGTTTAGACTTTGGGTTTTGTTTAGATTAAAAGTTCGCCATAGATGCAACCCCGCGTACTTCGTTTGTGTTCAACGACCAGACAAAGGCGTCATAGAACCCCACCTTCATTAATAAAACTTTCCTCTTATATTCGCAATATCCAGATTGCAATCTCAGTTTCTTGCTTGTTCTTCGTTTGCTCGCAGGAAATAGACCCTCATGGTCAGGTTGATCGTGCTCCGGCGTGGTCAATAACCGCTCGGAGTTGGTTTAGCGATTGCTAAGGCGCGACGTTGAAAGTGCAACTATCCCTGGGTGGTTTTGGTAATTCCTAACAACATATAGCTCATTGAGCTAATGCTATTCCAAGATGAATATTTCAGGAAAGCTCAATGCTTGGCATGGCATGGATTAGAAAGTGGACCCTTCAAAATGCTAAGGACAAAAGATTGGCTCAAGCTCAAAGCACAACACTCTACATTTTCCATTTTAGTGATCCAAGATCACATTGAGTCTATAGGAAAAGCCAATACTATTAAGAAGGGATGAGGTGTTGCTTAATGAGGTTCTTGCTCAAAATGCTTAGTGATATGCTCCAAAACCCTCCACTACTTTCTCATATCCACATATGTCACAAACCAAATAATCCAACTCGGCCCCACTGGAATTTCATATCCGGAGCCACCGAGTTCAGTTGACATAGCCACTGCCAGAAACCCTAGTCTTTTCGGTCTCACCGATAGGGATCTCGGTCTCACCGAGATGGGATTGTAATCTCACTGTTTCCCTTTGTAACGTTTCGGTCAAACCGAGATGAGCGATCGGTCCCACCGAAATAGCAATGCAAACACTTTGTTTCCTTTTCGTAACGTTTTGGTCAAACCGAGATGAGCGAATCGGTCCCACCGAGTTTGCCTGACCAACTCTCTGTTAGTCTATTACCAAAATCGGTCTCACCGAGTTTGTGTAATCGGTCTCACCGAGATTACGTTATGCCCTAACCCTAATGATATCGGTCCCACCGAATTGACGTGTCGGTCCCACCGAAATACCTAACGGTCACATTATGAACCAAATCGGTCTGACCAAGTTCTTTGAATCGGTCCCACCGAGTTTGGTGATTTGTGTGTAACGGTTAGATTTTGTGTGGAGGCTATATATACCCCGCCACCCACTCTTCATTCGTAGAGAGAGCCATCAGAACATGCCTACACTTCCAACACATATTTTCTGAGAGAGAACCACCTACACTTGTGTTGAGGTCAAGATATTCCATTCCAACCACATAAATCTTGATCTCTATCCTTCCCAAGTTGCTTTCCACTCAAATCTTCTTTCCACCAAATCCAAATCCTGTGAGAGAGAGTTGAGTGTTGGGGAGACTATCGTTTGAAGCTAAAGAGCAAGGAGTTCATCATCAACACACCATTTGTTACTTCTTGGAGAGTGGTGTCTCCTAGATTGGCTAGGTGTCACTTGGGAGCCTCCGACAAGATTGTGGAGTTGAACCAAGGAGTTTGTAAGGGCAAGGAGATCGCCTACTTCATGAAGATCTACCCTAGTGAGGCAAGTCCTTCGTGGGCGACGACCATGGTGGGATAGACAAGGTTGCTTCTTCGTACACCCTTCATGGGTGGAGCCCTCCGTGGACTCGCGCAACCGTTACCCTTCGTGGGTTGAAGTCTCCATCAACGTGGATGTACGATAGCACCACCTATCGGAACCACGGATAAAAAATCTCCGTGTCAATATTGCGTTTGCTCCCTCAAACTCCTCCCTTTACCTTCATATGCAATTGTTTTACATTCCGCTACTATACTCTTAGAATTGCATGTGTAGGTTGTTTGCTTGACTTGTGCTAAGTTGCTAAAATCTGCCAAGAACTAAAATTGGGAAAAGGCTAGATTTTTATTTGGTCAAGTAGTCTAATCACCCCCCTCTAGACATACTTTCGATCCTACAAGTGGTATCAGAGCTAAGGTCTCCATTTGCTTTGATTTCCATAGCTTTTGGTGGTCATAGCCTTGGTTTCACAACCTAGGAGAGTATGGCGTCTAGCGAGGGAAATTACCACCGTAGAGGTCCTTACTTTGATGGTACAAATTTTGCTAGTTGGAAGCATAAGATGAAAATGCATATTCTTGGACATAACCCCGCCGTTTGGGCTATTGTATGTATTGGCTTGCAAGGTGAATTCTTTGATGGGAGAGAACCAAACCGTGAAGCTACCGCGGAAGAGTTGAAGATGCTACAATACAATGCTCAAGCTTGTGATATTCTCTTCAACGGATTGTGCCCCGAAGAATTCAACAAAATTAGCCGTCTTGAGAATACAAAGGAAATTTGGGATACTTTGATTGATATGCACGAAGGTACCGACTCCGTCAAGGAATCCAAATTGGATGTGCTTCAAAGTCAACTTGACAAGTTCAAAATGAAGGATGGTGAAGGTGTCGCTGAAATGTACTCTAGGCTTGCTCTCATCACAAATGAGATTGCCGGCTTAGGAAGTGAAGAGATTACCGACAAATTCATCATCAAGAAGATCCTAAGAGCCTGGGATGGAAAATATGACACCGTGTGCACATTAATCCAAATGATGCCCAATTACAAAGATCTCAAGCCAACGGAAGTCATTGGAAGAATTGTTGCTCATGAGATGTCACTCAAGGATAAGGAAGAGCTACACAACAAGTCAAGTGGTGCTTACAAAGCCTCGTGTGATGCTCCCACATCATCAAGTGAGAAGCAAACCTTCAATGAAGAATTGAGCCTAATGGTGAAGAACTTCAACAAGTTCTACAAGAGTAGAAGCAAGGAAAGGAGTTCCAAGTCAAGGCCATACAATGACAAAAGATCTTCTAGTCGTGAGCGTAATTGCTACAATTGTGGAAGACCCGGACACTACTCCAATGAGTGTACGCCCCCCTACAAAAGAAGAGAAGATTCTTCCAAAAGAAGAAGTAGAAGAGAAGAGTCACCACCAAGAGAAAGGAGGAGTAGAGATGATCGTTATGAACGAAAACCCTCTCGGAGAAGCAAGGACTCGGAAAGGAAGGAAAAGTCATCAAGGAGCTACACAAAAAGAAGACATCGAGCTCATGTTGGTGAATGGGTATCCGGCTCCGACTCCGACAATCACTCCGAAAGAAGTTATCACTCCGACTCTGAATATACTCAAGATGAAGGTGTTGCCGGTCTAGCACTTGTGTCGACCAACTCCTACGACATATTTGACTCACCAAATGAAGAAATTGGAATATGCTTCATGGCCAAAGGTCCAAAGGTAACACATCCCGAGTATGTTGATTTCAATAGTGATGATGATGATTTACTTGTTGACAACTCTAGTGATGAAAACTATGATGAAACGTCAATTAATCATGCTAATCAAGATAAAACGAATGATGATGATAAGAAGGAGATTGAGCGTCTAACTAAAGAACTAAACACTCTTATGTTAGCTCATGAAACTACCTTGGAAGATTGTAACGCCCACGATGCGGCTATATCTCCCACGTGTCGAGGCACGACTTAGAGGCATAACCGCATTGTAGATATTGTCGCAAGAAGGGTCATCTTCACACAATCCCATGTAATGAACAAGAATGGGATAACGAGAGTTGGCTTACAATCGTCACTTCACACAATACATAAATTAATTCATACATCATCCAAAATCCACACATAGACCGACTACGGTCAAATCCAAATAAAAATAAGATAACCCCAAATGCTAGATCCCCGATCGTCCCAACTGGGCTCCACTACTGATCATCAGGAAACAGAACATACTAACGACCACGTTCCTCGTCGAACTCCCACTTGAGCTCGGTTGCGTCATCTGCACTGGTATCGTCGGCACCTGCAACTGTTTTGGTAGAATCTGTGAGTCACGAGGACTCAACAATATCACACCCGCAAGATCAAGACTATTTAAGCTTATAGGAAAGGATGGTGTAATGAGGTGGAGCTGCAGCGAGCACTAAGCATATATGGTGGCTAACATACGCAAAAGAGAGCGAGAAGAGAACCAACGCAACGGTCGCGAAGCTAGAAATCATCAAGAAGTGATCCCGAAACTACTTACGTTCATGCATAACTCAAACCGTGTTCACTTCCCGGACTCCGCCGAAAAGAGACCATCACGGCTACACACACGGTTGATGTATTTTAATTAAGTCAAGTGTCAAGTTCTCTACAACCGGACATTAACAAATTCCCATCTGCCTCATAACCGCGGGCATGGCTTTCAAAAGATAATACCCTGCAGGGGTGTCCCAACTTATCCCATTATAAGCTCTCACGGTCAACGAAGGATAAACCTTCTCCCGGGAAGACCCGATCAGTCTCGGAATCCCGGTTTACAAGACATTTCGACAATGGTAAAACAAGACCAGCAAAGCCGCCCGAATGTGCCGACAAATCCCGATAGGAGCTGCACATATCTCGTTCTCAGGGCACACCGAATGAGCAGTCCGTACAACTAAAACCAGGCCTCAAGTTTCCCCGAGGTGGCGCTGCAAAGGGCTCTAGTTTGGACCAGCACTCAGAGGAACACTGGCCCGGGGGTTTAAATAAAGATGACCCTCGGGCTCGCGAAAACCCAAGGGAAAAAGGCTTAGGTAGGCAAATGTAAAACCAAGGTTGGGCCTTGCTGGAGGAGTTTTATTCAAGGCGAACTGTCAAGGGGGTCCCATAAATCACCCAACCGCGTAAGGAACGCAAACTCAAGGAACATAATACCGGTATGACGGAAACTAGGGCGGCAAGAGTGGAACAAAACACCAGGCATAAGGCCGAGCCTTCCACCCTTCACCAAATATATAGATGCATTAATTAAATAAGAGATATTGTGATATGCCAAAATATCCATGTACCAACATGGAACCAACTTCAACTTCACCTGCATCTAACAATGCTATAAGAAGGGCTGAGCAAAAGCGGTAACTTAGCCAAACAATGGTTTGATAGGAAAGGATGGTTAGAGGCTTGACATGGCAATATGGGAGGCATGATATAGCAAGTGGTAGGTAGCGCAACATAGCAATAAAACGAACAACTAGCAAAGCAAAGATAGAAGTGATTTCGAGGGTATGGTCATCTTGCCTGCAAGGTTCTCAGAGTTGTCAAAAGCTTGATCCTCGTAAGCGTACTCAACAGGTTCCTCGTTCACGTACTTGCCTCCCAGCTCTACCCACAGCAAGAACACAAGCAATGGAACCACAATCAATCACGGGAAATGCACAAGCAACATGATGCAATACATGCATGATATGCGAGATGTGATATGCGATGGATATGCGTGCTCCGGAAGAAAAAGGATGAATAAGGCATCAACTTGGCAACCCAAGTATGCCACTGGAAAGATGAGATGATTTCGGTTGAAATCGATATAAAGATCACCGGAAACGGATGTACGGTTTGCAAATGGCGAGCAAAACAAGAATGACACGATTCTGCGATTAACAGCATGATAGCACATAGAATATAACAAGTAACTATGCTACAGCACCCCAACATAGCAACAAAGCATATGAAAGTGATCTACAGGAGATTCTTGACAAAAGATGAACACTGAGCTACGGCTAGATCACACCATAACATGTTCAAACAAGCATGGCAAAAGTGCAAAAGATATCAGCTTCACAGACTTGGTGAAAATACTGAACATGGATGAAACAGCATCAGGTAGCAATGTTCAGAGCAAGAAATCAATATACTACATTAACTTAACATAGAAAAACAAGGCATGGCATGAATATACTAAATGCATAGAACAAAAGTTCCTTACTGTCCATGAGCCAAAAAGGATCAGAAGATATGATGGCACCCATGTAAACATAGCAAGTTTCGTTAACAGGTTTCAGACTTAGCAGAAAACAGAACATGGCGTTAACAGAATTATGAAGGCATCTTTGTGAGCTCGATTCACTCATCACAAAGCAATGCATGACAAAACAAGCCTACCTACAGCAATATGGCATGTTCATGAAGCTAACCATGGCAAGAGCAAGTTCATAGCATGTATGGATCAACTACAACAACCTTGGCAAAATTGAATATCATGTTAACATTCTGCTAGGAACATTTTATAGCAAAAGTAGAGTAAGATTAAGACATGCTATGGCACTCCATAATTGCAAACAGGGACATGGATGGATAGAGCATAACCATATGTCCAAAAAATCCTTACTGAACATACCCAAAAGAAGCATGGATGTCACTGTAGACACATGGATACATGGCAACAAAATGACAGCAGTAAAAGACTTCACAAAATTTCTAAGTCCCTGGAAACAGAAACATCACGAAGCCTAGTTTGCATGCTTGTGCTAGTCACCACATAGATCACAAAAATACACGGCATACACCTCTGTAAAGATGGCATGGCATAGATCAAAACACCTGTAGAGCTCATGCCCATAAGATGCACACGTCAAATGCAACAAAAATAACAAAACATCAAGTTCTGATAAGTAACAGCAGTAAACATCATATAGCACTCTTGCACCAGAGATTTGGGCCTCAAGATGGACTCAAACGAACATGTCACAATGGAACAAATTGAAGAGCATCTCGTGTCGAACATTTCGGTATATCATGCGCATGAAACAGAGCAGTATGAACTGAGATATGATGTGATGAACATAGCAACAAATGTGATAAATACGGGACTTGGCAGAAATATCACCTCCCGAAACAGATCTAGGGTTCGGGGCTCGGACGTCGAGGCAGCGGCGGCTCGCCGGAGATGGGGAAGGACGGCCGGAGTTTGGACGGAGAGGGAGGAGGCGCCGGCGGTCGGGGTCGGCGGGGACGGGCGAGGATGGCGGTGACGGGCGAGGACGGCGGTGGCCGGGGACGATGCGGGCGGCGGCGGCCACGCGCGCGGCCGGCGGGCTGCGGCGGTGGCCGGGGACGGGCGAGGACGGCGGCGACCACGTACGCGGAGGGACGCGGGCGGTGCGCGGGAGGCGGGGACGCTGGCGCGGGCGGCGGGAGGCGTACGGGCCCACGGGCCGACGATGGAGCGGCGGCGGTGAGAGGTGGCGCAGTGGGATTGGTGCGGGCGCGGGCGCGGTTTCGTCCGGCGAGGGACGGACGCATCCGACGCACGGAGGAAGTGGAAGACTAGGGTTTGGACCCGGATTTGGACGAGGAGGACATATTTATTGGTAGAGGGAGCTAGGAGACTCCAAATGGAGTGCGGTTTTCGCCCACACGATCGTGATCGAATGACCGAGAGCATGGAGGGAGCTTAGATGGGTTATTGGGCTGTTAGGAGGGGGGTTTGGCTGCAACACATCAAAGGCTTTTGCGGTTACCCGGTTAACCGTTGGAGCATCAAACGACCTCCAAATGGAACGAAACTTGACAGGTGGTCTACCGGTGGTATACCAAGGCCACTTGGCAAACCTCGGTCCATTTCGAGAACGTTTAACACCCGCTCACGAAAAGAAACAAGAGGGGTGCGCCGGTGCATGTGGGAGTGCCGGATTGCAAAACGGACAACGGGGAAAATGCTCGGATGCATGAGACGAACACGTATGCAAATGAGATGCGCATGATGACATGATATGAGATGCATGACATGGACAAAATGCAAAAACGAAGACAAAACCCAACCATGGAGGGAATATCAAACACATAGCCGAAAATGGCAAGTGTTGGAGTTACAAATATGGAAAGTTACATCCGGGGTGTTACAAAGACCATCGAGAACTTTCAAAGACTCATGACAAGCTACGCTTTGAAAAGCTCAACCTTGAGCAAGAGCATGAGTTTTTAAAGGCAATCAATGATGATCTTCGCAAGAAAAGTTCTTCTTACATTGCCAAGCGTTTACTCTTGTCTACTTACATGCCACAAGTTAAATCTAGCAACAAGGACAAGAAAGATGTTTCATCTAGTAGTAACAACAATCATGCTAAATCCAATGTTGTTTCTTCTAGTAGTTCTCTTGATTCCACTAATGATTCTCTTAGCCAAGTTACACTTGAGCTATAAAATAGCTTATTGAAGGGAATTATAGAGAAATGTGTTTACAAGAGCCTTGCCGGAAGTAAGCAATTTGAGGAAATTGTACGCAAGCAAGGAAGACACCGGAAGAATCAAGGTGTTGGTTTTGAATGAAAGTTCAATGCCAATGGAGTTGAGTGGGAAGAAGATCAATACCCCAAGACGAAGTTTGTTCCTCAACAAGAGAAGTATGATCCTACTTCTTTCAAAGGGACACAAGCTCAAGATGATCTTCCACCACAAGACCACAAGCAAAAAGGCAAGGACAAGCTTCAATAGGAAATTGATGCATTTGAAGAAGCACCAAAGGCCTTGGTCAAGTGGGTTCCCAAGAGTACATCAAGTTCTACTTCATAAAGTATGACTACGACTCCAAGGATTCCCATCAAGATGGTGTGGATCCCGAAGAAGAAGAACTAGAAAGTTCTTGAGGGTGACTCCACCAACATACTTCACTCTTATCATTTTGGCAAGGACAAGTGCAAACAACTTCCATATCTTGCACTAGTTCAAGGAGTCACACACCCTCTTGTTGGTAAGACAAGGGACAAGGTAACCTAATGCATTCATGGACATCATCTTGTGTATGCATAACTTTATGTCTATGGATATCCTTGTTTGTTCCTTGTAGGACTAACCCGTGTAGGTATTGAAAGTGCAACTCACTCCAAAGGATTGCTCCAAATGATTAACATCAACATCGAGCATCTACATCTTCAACACCTCCAAGAAGTCATCATCGACAAAACCCAAGGTTAGTTTATCCCTCTTAGGGGGGATATCACATCTAGGGGGAGATTTACTCTAATCAATTGAGCTAAAGCAACTCTAATGGTGTGAACACAACAATGCTTTATGTAAAAGTGGTAACCCCACTTGTGCTTAAACGATGAGTATGACCTATGATCAAATGTTCTCATTTGACTCCTAAGTCAATATACTCATATATAGATGACCTAGTCATCACCAAATTGCTTGATAGATGCTAGAGTGATTGTGCATGCTTTGTCACATATTTCATTTGCCATTTTAATTGTGTGAGCATGTTGAATGCATATTTTACTCATTCGAGGACATCCATTTGTTGTTTTGATAGTTTGGCTTTTTCTCTTTTGCCAAATGGATGGACAAGAATGCCTAAGAACTCTCTCTAGCTATCTATGCTTTCCTCGTCTCAAACTCTATTCATGCTACATCACAAAGTTTGATCAAGTCAGATTCGAACCACTCTGTGTGAGGAGCACTCGGAGTTCCCGATTCGTCATAGACTTAAACATCCAAAACCTCTTTGTGCATCTCGGTCTGACCGATTCATCCCTTTCGGTCCTACCGAGATCACTAAGTTGATCTAGGGTTTTCAATCTCGGTGCAACCGATTAGAACCTTTCGGTCACACCGAATTGCAGTAACTGCTTGCAGTTTTGCATCTCGGTGCCACCGAGTCGTTCCACTCGGTCACACCGACAAGGTCAGGTTATATATACCGACGGGCCAAATTTTGGAAATTTTTCCAAACCTCCTCGCCCGCGCATAACCTGCTCTGCCTCTTCGGGTCTCCGGATCATCCTCTCGTCGCCAGCGACCTCCCACCGCTGGTCCGCCGTCAACAGCAATCTGCCCCGCCGTTGCCGCCGTAGCAAGTTCGCCACCGAACTAGGGTACGAACTTGAACTTTGTGCTAATCCTTAACTCTGATTCTTAGCACATTGCTTTGCCATGATTCTTTCCACGATTGAAATCTTCCTGTCCAGCGAAAACGTCCCGTAGATTAGTTTTGATTTGAAAATTTAGGGTTAGGTCTCCGCCGAATTCATCTCGGACCGCCCGAGTTGTAGAAATCGGTCTCACCGATTTGGCTTAGGCCAGAGCACATGCATTTTCAGTCTGACCAAAAATTGCAAATCGGTGTGACTGAGTTCGATTCTCTGTGAAACCCTAGCAGTCTCGGTGCCACCAAACTGTGACTCGGTCTGACCGAGTTCACTAGTTTAGGTTCCAAAAGCTGCTTCGGTATCACCGAGTTTACAAATCGGTAGATCCGAAATGCTTTCTGTGAAGAACTTAAACTAAGTTTTTAAGTCATCTGTTTTGCAAAACTCCTGTACTTTGTGATGCTCATCCACTCTATCTCATCTATAACCTATTCACAGGGTCTGCTGTCAGAGTGTTTGCAGAGATGTCTGATCAAAGTGACAGCCAGAACAAGTCTGAACAGCAGGTGCAGTTGAGTGAGGGCTCAGATCCCTCCAGCAGTTATGATGATGGCAGCAGGAGCACACCAAGCAACCTGCCAAAGGCTGCCACTAGGACAAGGAAGAAGAGGAATTCTGACTCTGAAGATGAAGACTATGTGGCAGTTGAAGATGAAGCCACTTCAAAGAAAAAGGTGCTGGAGAAAGAGTATGGCACAGCTGCTGCAACAAAGCCAGGTCTGAAAACAAAGATGCCAGCAAGAAGACAGCCCATGTCTAAGCCAAGGAAAGTTGCCATAGGTGAAACTATGAAGTTCACCATTGAGTCTGAAGAAGAGGCAGGTGGAGAAGAAAAGAAGAAGAATAGGGCCAGAACCACTACTGCCATAGTTCTTGGCAAGCCCTCTATGAGGATTGATTCTAAAGAAGAAGAGCAAGAGGATGTTGCACCAGCACCCAAAGCACAAAAGCTTATGGGAGATGCAATCAAATCAGGGGCTGCTCCATCTAAGCCCAAAGCTGCTCCCAAGGCAGCTGCTCCAACTCCAAAGCCTAAACCCAAGAGAAGCACTAGGAACATCCCTGCTGAAGAGAAGAACAAGGCCCCAGTGCCTGAAGCTGCTGAAGAAGAAGATGATGACTCTGTTGTATTGAGGAAGCTGAAACCCAAGATCCCTGACCACACTGATGCACACCCAGTTGCAGAGAACATGAAAATCAGGAAGGATGCAGGATTGAGACTATGGAGACAGTCTGATCCATATGCTGTCAGAAGAAGGACTACTGTGGACTATAGGTTTCACACTAAGGAACGGCAGGACTTCTATGAGACAGTTCTTCTTGATAAGAAGCCCATTGTGTGTGACATGAGATGGGTTGACTGGGAGTTCATCAAGGAGAATGAGGATCACTTCCCTGGTGTGCTTGATAGCTTCAAGGCATGTGGAGTTGGCACTTTTGTTGCCCAGAAGCTCACGAAGTGGAATGATGAGCTCATCATGCAGTTCTACTCCACGGCCCACTTCCATCCAGATGGAAGGATAGTATGGATGTCTGAAGGTACTAGGTACCAGTCTATAGTTGAGGAATGGGCCAAGCTTATCAATGCTCTTGAGGAACATGAGGATGACTTGGATATCTATGCAGAGAAGAATAAAGACCACAACTCAATGGCCAACATGTACAAAGAGATCCCAGATGCTGCCTTGGATACACATAAGTTTGGATCTGTTCACTACTTGTTGTCTGGTCTGCCAACTATCAACTGGATCTTAAGGCACACACTGCTACCCAAGTCAGGTGATCACAAGATGATCAGAGGACATGCCATCAACTTGCTGCATATATTTGATGTCCCACAGAATTTCAAGGTCATGAGCCTGATTGTTGAGACAATCAAGAGGACTGCTGCTGACTAGAAGAGAAGCTGTGGGTATGCCCCACAAATTCAGGAGCTCATCAACTCAAAGATGGGCAAAGGCAAATACATTCTGGATAAGGAGCACCTGCCCATCTACCCTAAATTTGAAGATAACACAGTAGTTATGAACGAGAATGAACCATCTTCAGCTCAAGCACAGGAAAAGAGAGAGAAGGCTAAGGTAGAGAAGGCTGCAAAGATGCCAATAGTAGAGGAGGCATCTCAGGTATTCTTGAAGAGCAAGCAAGACCAGCTTGGATATCTGATCCAATCCACCCTGAGGATTGAGAAGGGCTTGGCCACCCTGACCAAGAACCAGGAGAGTCTGGAGAGGATTATTGAGACAAAATTCTATGACCTTGATGTCAAGGTGACAGAGATCCAAACTGCAGTTGAGCAACTTCAGGAGGAAGCTGAGGAGAAGAAGGGCAAGTCTACCACAGATGCTTTTGCCAGAGTGCCCAGAGGACAGAGATCTGCTGCAGTGCCAGTGACAGACACTAGAGCTACAACATCAGCACCAGCAGCAATAGCTCCAGTTCCACCTCCAGCAGCTACTCCACCAGCTCCAGCTACTTCATCTGAAGCCTTCGTCCTTGGAGTTCTCTCAACACCTCCTACCGAAGATCAAGCCTGAGAGTCGTTTAGCACTATGCATTTTTTGAACTTTTTGGTAACTTGTTGCCAAAGGGGGAGAAAAATGTATAGATCATAGGCTTCGAGAGAGAGTGTTGTGTTTTTATCTCTCTTGCTATTTTGGTTGAAACTTTATTGTGTGCCTGTGTGAGATACTACTTTATGTGCTTATGAGATACTTGGTTGATCATGTGTTTGATCATATGCTACTCTTAATGCTTATTGGATGATATTATCTTTATATCCTCTTATGATCATTCACTTTGCTTGGTGATGAGTGCATGCTTTTAACTTCTATCATTTTGAGCGCTCCACCAAGATGTATGTGACATGGAAGAGTAACCCATGATCCTAATCGATTGTGCATTTGCATTCAAAAGCAAATTTTAAATAATGCACAAATTTAGGGGGAGCTCTTGCTTATCACATACTTCTCAAAGCGACGATGTTTTTTAATCTTATTTATCATTTGTCGAAGCTTTGATCTATATGTTGTCATCAATTAACAAAAAGGCGGAGATTGAAAGTGCTACTATCCCTGGGTGGTTTTGGTAATTCCTAACAACATATAGCTCATTGAGCTAATGCTATTCCAAGATGAATATTCAGTAAAGCTCAATGATTGGCATGGCATGGATTAGAAAGTGGACCCTTCAAAATGCTAAGGACAAAATATTGGCTCAAGCTCAAAGCACAAGACTCTACATTTTCCATTTTAGTGATCCAAGATCACATTGAGTCTATAGGAAAAGCCAATACTATTAAGAAGGGATGAGGTGTTGCTTAATGAGGTTCTTGCTCAAAATGCTTAGTGATATGCTCCAAAACCCTCCACTACTTTCTCATATCCACATATGTCCCAAACCAAATAATCCAACTCGGCCCCACCGAAATTTCATATCCGGAGCAATCGAGTTCAGTTGACATAGCCACTGCCAGAAACCCTAGTCTTTTCGGTCTCACCGATAGGGATCTCGGTCTCACCGAGATGGGATTGTAATCTCTCTGTTTCCCTTCGTAACGTTTCGGACAAACCGAGATGAGCGATCGGTCCCACCGAGATTGCAATGCAAACACTCTGTTTCCTTTTCGTAACGTTTCGGTCAAACCGAGATGAGCGAATTGGTCCCACCGAGTTTGCCTGACCAACTCTCTGTTAGTCTATTACCAAAATCGGTCTCACCGAGTTTGTGTAATCGGTCTCACCGAGATTACGGTATGCCCTAACCCTAATGATATCGGTCCCACCGAGTTGACGTGTTGGTCCCACCGAGTTGACGTGTCGGTCCCACCGAAATACCTAACGGTCACATTATGAACCAAATCGGTCTGACCGAGTTCTTTGAATCGGTCGCACCGAGTTTGGTGATTTGTGTGTAACGGTTAGATTTTGTGTAGAGGCTATATATACCCCTCCACCCACTCTTCATTCGTAGAGAGAGCCATCAGAACATGCCTACACTTCCAACACATATTTTCTGAGAGAGAACCACCTACACTTGTGTTGAGGTCAAGATATTCCATTCCAACCACATAAATCTTGATCTCTAGCCTTCCCTAGTTGCTTTCCACTCAAATCTTCTTTCCACCAAATCCAAATCCTGTGAGAGAGAGTTGAGTGTTGGGGAGACTATCATTTGAAGCACAAGAGCAAGGAGTTCATCATCAACACACCATTTGTTACTTCTTGGAGAGTGGTGTCTCCTAGATTGGCTAGGTGTCACTTGGGAGCCTCCGACAAGATTGTGGAGTTGAACCAAGGAGTTTGTAAGGGCAAGGAGATCGCCTACTTTGTGAAGATCTACCCTAGTGAGGCAAGTCCTTTGTGGGCGACGGCCATGGTGGGATAGACAAGGTTGCTTCTTCATGGACCCTTCGTGGGTGGAGCCCTCCGTGGACTCGCGCAACCGTTACCCTTCGTGGGTTGAAGTCTCCATCAACGTGGATGTACGATAGCACCACCTATCAGAACCACAGATAAAAAATCTCCGTGTCAACATTGCGTTTGCTCCCTCAAACTCCTCCCTTTACCTTCATATTCAATTGTTTTACATTCAATTTCTATACTCTTAGAATTGCATGTGTAGGTTGTTTGCTTGACTTGTGCTAAGTTGCTAAAATCTGCCAAGAACTAAAATTGGGAAAAGGCTAGATTTTTATTTGGTCAAGTAGTCTAATCACCCCCCTCTAGACATACTTTCGATCCTACAGATGTCCTCGTACGTTCATAGTCGGATCATCAAAGTCTACTCCACCAAACGATAGCCACCATGTTGTAGGGTGAAACCCTAGGTGGAGATCTTTCACGAATTGGAGGCAAAATCCCCAAGAACATGAAGAACACAAGAGAGGGAAAACACTCAAATTGACTAGATCCAATCACACATATGCTAGATCCAAGAACACACCAGAGGTCACAATGATTCAAGGGCAACAAAGGAAAGATACAAGGTACTAGTTCATCCCAATCCTATGAGGAGAGAGGTCTTGATGATCCTATGATGGGGATAGTTCCCAAGATGGGGGCTTGATATCCACTAGGGATCTTCTCCTAGGAGGTCTTGATCTCCTAGAGGAGTGGGTACAAGGAGCAAAGCTCTCTAATGTCTCTCATATACTTTGCTATCCTCCCTAAGGAGCTAGATGGGGGGGGGGTACTTATAGTCTAGGGACGAAGTTGGGGGAAAAGAGGGGTACAAGGGTCAAAAGCCCCAAAGTGCACGCACGCACACTCGGACGGGTCCGGGCACCCGGGGCAAAGGGGCCCGGGCACCCGGGGGTAGCCGCAACATGGGGGCCGGGCACCCGGGGCGCGAAAGGCCGGGCACCCAGACCAGACAGGGAGTTGTGCCCCTTGGCGCTGTAGTGGCCGGGCACCCAGGGGTAGTGGCCCGGGCACCCGGGGTGGTGGCTGGCAGCTCTAGGCGGGGAGGGCCGGGCACCCGGGGTTCCGAGGCTGGCGTCCAGGCGGGGCTGGGCACCCGGGAGCTCGAGGGCCGGGCACCCAGGGTGGCCAGAGGCGCGGACAGCCGACGGCTGGGGGTGGCCGGGCACCCGGGGAGGTCCGAGACCTCTCTTGCTTCACGCTTCATGCCTCGCGCATCCTTCTTCCTTCTCCTCCTTCCTAGATGGTTGGGTCTTCCTCCTAGCTTCTTCGTGGTCATGTTCTTGGTACCTAAGAATGCACGATGTATCCATTTGAGGTAGAACCCCACTCTCACGTGAATCCGAAAGAAGTTTGAAGAGGAAAGAGTTAACCTCTGTTTCGACGCTACGCGCGTGTGCTCTTGTCATTGGTTCTCTGTGTGCTTGTGGTGGTGAAGGAGCGCCCATGGGGATGTTCGAAGGATGCTCCGCATCATCTTCCCCCCCCCCCTTGGGAGAGATCCGTCCACGGATCGTGATCTTCATCACCATGGGAGAGAGAGGGCGTCGCCGTGTAGAAGTGGACGACCACCAAGCACTTGTCATGTGGAAGCTCAAAATGGGCACTCTCCAATGTCGCACCATCTTGTGATTCCTTCAAAAGGAGCAAGTACAACAAACACTTGGAAAAACAAATGTGGTTAGCGTTAGTGCAAAACCAAGCATTCAAGAGGTAATTCACCAAAGAAGTGTTGTCAACAAGCATATCATATGGTGTGACAAGGGAGTGTGGCATGGCATGTAAGCACATAAATTGAGCAAAATGAGGAACATCATGGAAACAAGCATGGAAATGTGAGGTAGCGATGCAAATATGTGTGACAAGAGAATAAGCATCTACCTCAAGCTCATAGCAAGCATGCATAAGGCTCTCAATGAACGGTCTATGGTAGGCATAAGAGTCATTCACAACACCAAATGAAATGAAATTTCTAAACGCGTGAGGCAAGTGCAAGACAATCCAAGCATAATGTGCATATGGTGTGGTGAAGAAAGTGAGGCACTCAACACAAATGATATAGAAATTTTGCAACATGTGCGAGGCAATCAAGTCATGCGAGCAAATAGTAGATATAGGTAATGCACATGACATATCACAAGCACGATTACAAATCAAGATACCATCATGGGAATGGATCACAAAGGAAACAAGGCAAGACCAAGCAATATCTCCACCAAGCTTGCAAATACACATACAAGTAGTAGAATCAATCATCATGTGTAATGCAAAGCATGGGTCACAAATGCATGGCAAATGTAAAGAAATGAGCATATCATGCAAAGTGAACATGGAAATATGGGAGTAAAGTGAGAAGTGGTATATAACCCATAACCAAGTGAGGGCCATGTAGAAGAAATGCGCGATGTCTTTGCGCAAAGAGAGTGGTGGTAAGAACAATCCACGGTATCCCAAATCATCATTGCTCTCTAGAGCTCGTTTCGTCAACTCATGGGATTGCGAGGTTGACAAGGTAGAAAGTGTACCTACACAAAAGAGACACAAACCAAATAAATTGTGCGCATGGTAAATGTACACATCATCCATCATGATGTGTATGTGCTCGTGAGAGTTAGCACAAGATAAGCATCGCTCAAAGAAATTGGAAACATGGTGTCGTGGAATTGTCACGGCAGATGTCCTCGAGCTAGGACTTAGTCGTGGAGCCATCGCCGCTAGGAAGCTTGAAGGGGTTAAACGGGACAAGGAACACGAGGGTTTATACTGGTTCGGCCCCTTATGGTGAAGGTAAAAGCGTACGTCTAGTTGAGGTAGTATTGATTAGGGTTTTGATGACCAGGGAGCTTAACTGCTATGCCCGGCTCTCGACGAGATCTTTCTTACCCCTAAACCGCTGCCGGGTCGTCCCTTTATATAGAGAGGTCGACGCCCAGCAGCTTCTGAGAGTCCCGGCCGGCTCATAAGAGTGTCCGGCTCGGACTCTCAACTATTCTTGCCTTGCACTACAAGTTCTACCATACTGATGGTTGTAACTACGGGCCTTAAGCCGTCTCTGGGTCTTAAGCCCATCTTTTGGCCCACCGTCTTCAAGCTTGGCGCCGGGCTTCAGGTGATGACCCTTATGAATAACCCGGCCCCACCGGGCGGGTGACTCCAAGGTTTATATCCTCAACACATGGTATATGAACATGTCATCCATCATGAAAGAATAGTTGTTATGTATAACATCATTGGGATGCGAATTTAGCATACAAGTATATGGCACATCAATATCATTTTCATTCATGGGGAGCATATGGTGCACACAAGTAGTGGGATCATGCAATGGATGGGATGAATCAAAATCTTCTAAAATGTATGAGGAAACTATGGGGGTCTCCTCATGAGCAAAAGTGGAAACATCATATGGAGAATATGAACAACATCCAAAACAATGCATATCCGAAGCTAGGTGGTCATGCCATGGCATATGAGATAAATGATGCAAAGGGAGCATATCAATATCATCACAAGAAAAACAAATGCCAATAAGCATGGGCTTGTCATCTATGCCATAAGTGCAAATTGGGTTTATTTTAAAGGCATATGTATAGTCACTACGGTGAGATTGCAAATATGACATATGGTTGATCTCATGCATAACATATGACAAGTCCAGCGGATTGTCAAACTTGTTGTGACCTAGAGAATTGTCACAAGAAATCCTATGTAACATGGCATCACAATTAAAGGACTCCACATGGCAATCATCAAACTCATCATAAATGGGTAAATCATCGCATGGGGAAGTCACACTAGCATGAAGCATGGTAATAGGTGGATCAACATCATGCAAGCAATCAATGTCAAGAATGTCCACTAGTGGGACTAGAGCATCACCTTCACCTATGTTACCATTATCATTCCACTCAAGTGGTGTAGGTGGGGTGGTAAAGACCAAATGGTGGTCATCATCTTTATCTTGATGGAACCATGTGGGGGTGCATCATATTCCACCATGGCCATCGTCTTGTCCATCGGAAGGACGAAGTTGTCGCGGATCGGCGCATCATCATATATGGGACCTATCACCAAATGAGAAGACACAATAGAGGTAGAGGTTAAGTTGTTAGAAATCTAAATGGCCTCACTCTCTCGATGTGGTGGTGTCTCACTCACTCCTTCAAGGTAGGTGCACTCAATGTCACATATGGTGGAGTCACTCAAATCACTCAAGTGGTGGTGGTGGTGGCTCTCCTCACATGAGAATTGGGGCAACTCGTCATATATGGGGCTAGTGGTGAGGGCACTCTCACTCTCAATATGGTGGCATAAGTCACTCATGTCATCATACGTCGTCGTGGTCAAAGGGAACATCCCATGCTCAACCATCTCGTAGTCGTCACCATGGATGAAGGCCGAAGATGGCACATCATCACTCTCGTCGTGGATGAAGGCCGAAGATGGCACAACATCACTCTCCTCCATGACCGAAGGGAAAATCCCATGCTAGATCATCTTCCTTGAGGGGCTTCCGAAGATGGAAGTGTCGCCCTCGCTTGTACGTGGTCGCCTTGGACTTGAGGAGCTTGATGTAGGCGTACTCGTGTGAAGTAGGTGAAGATGCCATACGTCCAAAGGCGAAGATGCCTTGATAACACTTGGCGAAGATGCCGAAGTGTTGGTAGTAGCTGTAGCTTGCTCATGGTGGTGCTCGTCTCTCGGTCTTCTCTTGTACTCATGAAGGTTTTCTTGACAGTGTCGCGTGGTACTTGCATCTTGTGGCCGCTCCAAAGACTTGCGACTTGAGCGCCTCCGCCTTGAAGATGACGAAGAGGAAGAAGACTTGTAGTTGGCCCACACGTGTCGGATGTCATCCAATTGTGCATCCAACTTGGTGTCAATGTAGTCCCTTGTCCATGCTTCGCTTTGGTGAATGTCGACGGTGAGTTGCTCAATGCCTCGCATTGCTCGTTGTAGTCCGAAGATGGGCGTTTTGGTGATGTAGTTGTTCGCGCCGTCGTTGTCGTGGAAGACCAGAGATGAAATGCCTTGCCTATCCATCACAAGACTCTAGCAAATGCGAGTGGAAGAAAGGAAAGAACTAGACCAAATGTACCTTTCCAATGTTGAAGATGCATTAATGATCACCCAATAATGTATCAAGGAAATAGCACAATTGGTACCGGATCTTGTCAATTCTCACACCTACACAAGTAAGGCTTATGGTGGAGCTTGGTGAGGATAGAGGCACACAAATTTGATGCAAAATGTTAGCAAGAGTCAATAATGTTGGAAAAGATTCACAAATTCACAAGTGAAACAAGTAGACCAATAGCAATGGGTGGCACACAGAAACACATACACGGATAGATAAATGGGGTCGTGCAACCAAGGAATGAGCACAAAATGTGGAATCCACGGAAAACGCTTGTGTTGCACAACTCTAGAGAGACGCTAGCACGATTGCTCAAAAGGCGGATATGACACTCGTGCACAACCTATAAGATGCAACATGTATGAGCTTTCTATCCCAAGTATGCTATGTGTATGATGTTCCTGGTGTTTCTCTCAAGATGGTCCAAGATGATCGGATATGACAATCTTATATGCGATGTGGTATGATGCTATGGCACTTTCTTACAAGCTTCTTTGCTCTCTCTTTCTTTTTTCTTAAAAGCTTATTCATTTTTTATGGCCACTTATGCGAAATGGACAAACCAAGATAGAAATTGTGTATATGTGGGAGCAATCTTATGACACAAGGGATGATATGATGATACCAAGATGATACCAATATGATATGGTATGTAAGCAATGGAAGGTACAGATCACTAATGTGCACAAGTAACGTTGCCGGCAATACTCAATGGCTAGTCTCGATATGCAAATGACGCAAAATGGTCTAAGGGGTTAACAATGTAATGGCAAGAATGTACAATGATGGGATACCACAATACCAACATGATATAGATGTTACCGTTCTTGCTTATGGTTAGGGTGTCAAAATGGTGAAGTGGTCGATGTCGAATCCTTGTCGAAGGTGAGCGGCAGTGTTGTCAATGTTGAACCGTTCCTAGTTAGCCGAAACACCCTAGGAAACAGAAAAAACCGCAAACTCAAAATCTCAAGGGAAAATGTCAAATGGTGGTAGCGGAATGCGTTGGTGGTTCCGGAGTTGGCAATGCGGAAGTGGTGGTGGTGGTTGAAGACGAAGCAATCGTCCCTAAGTAGCCGAAACACCTTAGGAGACTCAAGTCACCACTCAAGCAACCACAATCCTATATGGAACTAAATAGGTTAGGTTGCGGAAAGCTATGGGTGCGGATGATATGGTGGATGGCCTAGGCAAAGATGCCAAAATGCCAAAATTTTGATGGATTCAAATGGTATTGTAACCTATCTAGATGGATGGGGGATGTCAATAGCTACTCAACGAGCTAAAGAACGTCAAAATCGGACTCCGGGAGCGAAAGTTATGGCCGAAACGGTTTTTGTTGGTGGGCTGATTCGGGGGGTGCGGGTGCCCGGTGGTCGGAGATGCGGGCACCTAGGGTGGTCCGAGGCAAACAGCCCGGGGGTGCGGGTGCCCGGGGTTCAGGGTGCAGGCACCAAGGGTGGTCAGCGGGGGTGGGCGGGGGGGGGGGGGGGTCCGGGTGCCCGGGGGTGTCGGATTTGGGTGGAAATTCATGGGAAAGTGGAAGAAATTGATGGATTTCGTGGAGGGAAAGGTGGAGATGGATGGGGGGAAGGCTAGATCCACTTGAAACCAAGCAAATCCATGGACCAAATCCAACAAAACCTCATCAAACCAACAAATCACAAAAAAAATTGGGGTTAGTTTTGGTGGGGAATTTTTGAAATTGGGGAAGAACACAACAAAATTAGGCTAGAGACAAGAAGGGGGGCTCCAATTTCGTGAGAAACCATGGCTCATGATACCAAGATGTTGTAGGGTGGAACCCTAGGTGGAGATCTTTCACGAATTGGAGGGGAAATCCCCAAGAACACGAAGAACACAAGAGAGGGAAAACACTCAAATTGGCTAGATCCAATCACACATATGCTAGATCCAAGAACACACAAGAGGTCACAATGATTCGAGGACAACAAAGGAAAGATACAACATACTAGTTCATCCCAATCCTATGATGAGAGAGAGGTCTTGATGATCCTATGATGGGGATCCTTCCCAAGATGGGGGCTTGATATCCACTAAGGATCTTCTCCTAGGAGGTCTTGATCTCCTAGAGGAGTGGGTACAAGGAGCAAAGCTCTCTAATGTCTCTCATATACTTTGCTATCCTCCCTAAGGAGCTAGATGGGGGGTACTTATAGTCTAGGGACGAAGTTGGGGGAAAAGAGGGGTACAAGGGTCAAAAGCCCCAAAGTGCACGCAGGCACACTCGGACGGGTCCGGGCACCCGGGGCGCGAGGGGCCGAGCACCTGGACCGGACAGGGAGTTGCACCCCTTGGCGCTGTAGTGGCCGGGCACCCAGGGGTAGTGGCCCGGGCACCCGGGGGCTCGAGGGCCGGGCAGCCGGGGTGGCCAGAGGCGCGGCCAGACGGTGGCTAGGGGAGGCCGGGCACCCGGGCCCTTGGTGGCCGGGCACCCGGGGAGGTCTGAGACCTCTCTTGCTTCACGCCTCGTGCATCCTTCTTCCTTCTCCTCCTTCCCGGATGGTTGGGTCTTCCTCCTAGCTTCTTCGTGGTCATGTTTTTGGTACCTAAGAATGCACGATGTATCCATTTGAGGTAGAACCCCACTCTCATGTGAATCCGAAAGAAGTTTGAAGAGGAAAGAGTTAACCTCGGTTTCAATGCTACGCGCGTGTGCTCTTGTCATTGGTTCTCTCCGTGCTTGTGGTGGTGAAGGAGCGCCCATGGGGATGCTCGAAGGATGCTCCGCATCACACCATCTCATCGAAATATGGGACACCTTCGCCTCTATCAAGTGGTATTAGATTTCCAGGTTGCTCGGTGAGATTTTAAAGTTTTTCATAGTTTAGATTGAGTTTGTTCTTCATACCTATAGTCCACGAAAAAGCCAAAAAAAATTAGGGTTAGTTCATCCTATCCGAACCAGTCTGAGCCTTTGCATAGTCTTTTCAGTATTTTGCTTTGTTGAATTTGCGGTTGCATCGTCGTGTCAAGTTGTTGGTCTTAGCGTCTAGTCTTTTAGAGTTTCGAGTTCTGGTCATAAGTTATCACGCCGCCATCGCACCATCATCATTGCCCTGCCATCTACCACCACCGCTTATCCGCCACCGCTCTTGATCTGTCTCCATATACCACCACCAATCCGTATCCATATACCACCACCGATCTGTATCCATATACCACCACCGCTACCACCACCGCTGCCATATACCACCACCGCTGCCATATACCACCACCGCTGCCATATCCTACCACCATATATCCACCACCACTCCAAGTTCCTTTCATATTAGGTTAGTTTTTGAGATCCATCTATTTTCTGATTTGTGTTTCCTTGCCTGAGTAGGTTTGGAAAAAAACAGAGTCTGGAGACCCCCGGGCAGTTTTTAGGCCAAAATTTCGGCAGGCGGAAATATTTTTTCCCTATCTTGTTTTTAGGCTTTTCCAAGTCTTTTGAGCCACGCGCCATCATAGTGATTTTCTGTCGCACTTTTTCGTCGTCGCTGCCCTGATTTCCGAAAAAATAGTCAAAAAAATCTCATGCCCATCCTGTCATTTTGACTTGGAAAGAGTTTTGAGACACTCGCCACTATAGTGATTTTTCGCAAAAAAAGAGGAGCGCAAAAAAAAAACAGAGCAGAAAAAGTGTGCTTTTCCCTTGTTTATGTGCAGCGCCTTGATTTTGTTAGTGTTCTAGGCTCGCGTCTCTAGAACGGTCTAGCCTAGGACCAGCACAGTACCGTCGTTGAGCATTTATTCAACTTTGCATCTCTGAATAGATTATTGCTGACCCTTTTTGCTACCATATTATAAGCCTTCCCAGCTCCACATACATCTATGTTGTGCGTTTGACTCTCCCTAGCAATCGCTCCATCCAAGGTTTTGAGAGTTTTGACTACAACGGTTGCCGATGACCACGTGCTGCTTGGTAAGAACTGGTAAGATTTTGAGATTCGCTTGACGGATTTGTGACACACCAGCACCACTTCCTAGTAGTCTGTAGGATCATGTTCTTGTGTGTTTCTATTGCTGCTAACCATGGCAGGATCACAAGCCGATGAGACTGACTGGGAAAACATGATGAACAAAGAGTTACATGATAAATTTCAGCAAATGATGAGTGGACAGGTGGAAGATGTGCTAAACAGATTTGAAGAGACCATGGAGAAGATAGATGGCATTGAGAAGGCGTTAGAAACAAAGCTCGATAACAAGTTTAATGAATTGCTCGCGTGTTTTCCACAACCACCGCCCGCTGCACCTGTCGCACCTCTACAACAAGAACAACAACAACAAAAACAAAATCGCCTTCCAAATCAAGTGGGACGAGCACAGCGCGTTCCCCTTGAGCCTGGTCAAACTTCTGGTGCCGCTACACCTACTATTGATGCTTCTGTAGCTCCTGCTGCTACTGTAGAGGTGGAGGACATTACGAGGATGGGGTTGATCAAAATCAGAACTACGTGCAACCACCAGCACCATCACCACGAGGTCGTCCTCATGCATATCATCACAACGGTAGGGCTGCACCACCTAAGGTACGAGATCATGACCATCTTCCTAAACTAAAATTGAATATTCCACCATTTGAGGGTAGATATGTTTTTGATATATATCTTACTTGGGAGTTAGAAACTGAACAACGATTTACATGTTTACAATATCCTGAGGAGAGACGTGTTCCTGCTGCTGTTTGTGCTTTCACTAGCTTTGCATGTGTTTGGTGGTCTGAACATTGTAGATTATATCCTATTCCAGCTACTTGAGCTGCTTTGAAAACTGCTATGCGTACTCATTGGGTTCCACCATATTATCAACGTGAACCAAAATCTTAAGTTGGGAACAGTTCTTGCATTCATATATTACCCAAGGTAAGTCATTGCAGAACCAGTAGAATATATAACCTGTGTTACATAAATCACAACCATCAACATGCAAAAATATTCTTAACATCTAAAATCTGAACTTCTTTCATGCAGTTATCTTGATTCAACTTCAGGTACATCTGATTTCCTGAATTCTCTGTACTTGCCTGTATTAGTTGTCTGCCAATCGTCACCCCACCTAAAGCTACACGAAAGATGAGCCCTCGCATAAGTAAGCTTCTCTCTCCCTGTCCATTGGAATATTTTCCCTGGTTTGCTGAATGTGAAAGATGACAACGACACTACTACTGTTCCCGCTAGAAAGGTAGTACAAGAATTGAAATTGACTCGACTGAAGTCAAATTAAGTTTATCCATCTAGCATGATCATGTGCACAAGTCATCCAAGAAAATAAATGCTGATATGTAATTCATAGTTTTGCTTCATATGCTTGATTAAACTAAACCAACCAAAACAAATAAACTGCACAAAAGATAGTACAAAACATTGGTGAAGTTATTCTAATTTAGCAATTCTAAACTTGCCTGAGTTTACTGTTTGCAATTTGCAAGAGACTAGATGTCAAGCCAACAACATGCTTTGCTACTTCTCCTTCATTAGTGCATTGCCTTCTGTGAGAACTTTGACATAGTAGGTTGCTACTCCCTCTGTTTCTTTTAAGTTTGCATATAAGATTTGGTCAAAGTCTAACTTTATAAAGTTTGACTAGCTTTGTAGGGAAAGATACCAACATTCACACTATGAAATCAATATTATTAGATCAATGATGAAATTTATTTTCATAACATATAACTTTTGTATTCTAGATGCTGATATTTTTTTCTATAATGTTAGTCAAACTTTACAAAGTTTGACTTTGACCAAATTTTATATGCAGACTAAAAAGAAACAGAGGGAGTACTTCGCAAAAAACCTAAAAAAGTCCATCACACCTTATACAAAGGAAAGTTTAGGAAAAAAATTATACAATTGAAAACATATCTCTTCCTCTGGTGGACGTTTCCAACTACCATAAATGGATAGTTCCTATATTGAGTTGTCCCACTAACATGCTAGAAAAAGAAAGGGATTTTAGCATTCTTATAAACTACATATGATAAATAGATTTCTTGTTACTTACAAGTTGTAAGTTAATGGAAATTATAAAAACATGCCGCAAACTACTATGCAAGTTAGAGTTCACTCATGATTTTCCAAGCTTGGTTGTTGGCAACAGTTTATGTAATTGATGTTGTTAACTTTGTAAATGAACTACCATGCAAGTTAGATTACACACATGATTGTGGGTAATGTGTGTTGATGTTGCATTATAAAATTTTGATCAGTTGATATGACCACTCAAAAATGTTAAAAGTATTGGTCATACTGCTGGCTTTGCTATCATATGGTCTTCAACCTTTGTATGTTGCTTATCTTTTAAATTTTAATGTTGTACCGACCTGATTTGTTTCCTTCTCTAATTATATGTTCCTCTTGTCTGTTTTTGTTGTTGTTGTAGATTGTTGAGATAATTGGATGATGCCCGACTAAATTGTTGATTGCAAGGTGGAGATTGGGTCTACTATCCGATAGTTTTATATTGATGTTTTAGAATGTATTTTTCATGATAGATGTATAGAAGTCATGTACACACTATTTGGATTGTGTTCAATGTAATGCAACAGAGTCGATTTAATATATGAGATATTTCTGGTTACTGGATTTGATGTGGAGCATCCTTCCATCGTCCCCATGGACTCTACACCAACACATCAAGCCCCACATGGACCTATGACAAGAGCTAGAGCACGTGCATTGGAAACCGAGGTGAATTCCTTCTTACTTGACTTGCATATGGATACAAATGGAACTTGGTTGTTACCTCACCAAAATATGCTATGCCTCATTAGGCACAAAGAGGAACACCACCAAGAAGCTCAGGAGCATCAGCAAGGAGAAGGAGGACCACCCCAAGGCCACACGGATCAAGACAGAGCACTACAACAGCTGGACATGAAGTCCCAGGTAACCCCGTCTGCACGGGCCCTCGAGACCCCGTGCCCACGGACTATCTAGGGAGTTGGCGTTGAGGCACCCCGTGCGCACGGGCCCCACTAACCCCGTGCGCACGGGCTCTCCAGGATGGACGGCTGTGATCACCTGTTCGAGCCCCTCTCCAACCACTTCGACCCCAAGCCTATATATTCCGTACCTATGGTTATGTTTAGGGTTGGCAATGTATTAGATGAGATATTTGTGAGCTTTGCTCCTTCTACCTTCCCTCTTGTGGATCAAGACCCCATTAGGGAAGAATCCTTGTGGATTTCAAGTCCTCCACAAGGAGATTTTACCTCCAAGACCTCATCTCCTAGGAGTGGGAAGAACCTTTATCATTGTATATTTCCTTTGATTGTGTTTGTGAACTTGTGGATCTTGTGTTGCTACTCTAGTGGATGTGTCACTGGTTATTGTTGGAGTGATTTATTCTTTGTGTTTCTTGGTGTTCATCCCTTTTCCCCCTCCAAGTATGAAAAGATCCATCTTAGGGTTTCACCCTACAACATCTTGGTATCATGAGCAAGGTTAACTCACATCTTAGAGTCCCTACCCTCCACTTTCTAGCTTGATTTTGTTGCTTTTCATCCTAATCCGAAAATCCCCACCAAAAATAGCCCCAAAAATTTTTCTTGCAATTTGTTGATCTTGTGAGATTTAATTTGGTTGTTTTGATCCATGAATTTGGTGTTTGACAAGTGGATCTACCCATCTACCAGCTTCCCCACTCTTCCATCCCTTGAATTTGGCCGCAAATTTGAAAATCACCACGGATCCGGAGCAGTTCGTCCGCTCACAGAGGACCCCGTGCACACAGGCCATCGGGATGCACACGGGCCTCACTTACCCCGTGCGCACGGACCATCCACAACATTTCGACCATTTTCTGTTTTGTCTCATTTTGTTTCCCCACCATCACTCGTGTTCTTCCGCAATATTTCTTGTGGTTGTTTGAGTTTTGGGCTGCGGATTCTCTCATATCCTAAGGTGTTTCGGCTACTTAGGCGTGATTCGACTTCATCATCACCGCCACTCGACCATCGACTCGGACTCCACATCGACTACAACAACATCATCTTCATACCAACCGTAAACACGGACTGTAACTTCGACAACGCCTTTGTGCTACCCTTGCCATTACCTTGACAGCTTCGATCCCCTTTTGTGTAGCTTACCCATCGAGACTAGCTTGTTGAGTATTGCCGGGCCACGCCTTAGTGCACCATTAGTGTTACATCTCTCCCGTGCATATACTACTTGTTACCTCACATTGTGGCTCGTATATCAAGCATTGTGGCATAGTCAAAAAAAGAGAGAAGACAAAGAAGAATAGCTTTTAAGCAAAAGAGAAGAGAAGCAAGAGCTTGTAAGCAATATCATTGATCCACTTTACCTAGATCATCATCTTGGTCCATACATACATAAGCATAGTTGGGATAGTGAGACGACCCGTTTCTCTATTAGGTTGGTGCACTAGCGTATCTAGCCCATTAGAGCAATCGAGCTAGCGTCTCTCTAGTATCTGTACAACAAGAGCATTGTCTGTGGTTCCACATCTTCGAGCTCACCCCTTGGTTGTGCGGATCCCATTTATCTTCCGTGTGTGTGTGTTCCTACTGTTATCTTTGGGTTGATCTATTTGTCTTATTTGCCATTTGTGGATCTTCTCAACTTTATCAACATCTTGACTAACATTTGCTTGAATTATTTGTGCCACTTCCTGACCGAACTCCTCCATAAGCCTTTTACTTGTAGGTGTGAGAAACAATACATGGTACTAGTTCTCCTATTGTAGCATCACGTGGGATCGTACTTGTTCCATCCACAATCTTGGGAAAAGGAAACTTTGGTTTTGTTATCTCATTTTCCTACTCACCACCACTTCCACATGATGGATAGGCCGAGTTCCTCTACCAACCCACTCTTCATCGAGCAAGACGATGATATGACCTCCTATGTCACCAAGCAACACCTCTTTGGTGCACAACGAGCGCTAAATCAAGAACAACAAGCAATGAGCGACCGCATCGACCATCTTGCCACCAACTTACGCCTCTCCGAGCAACGTACAAGAGACTACTTCGACAACAAGCTCGACGAACAAAAACAAGAGAGCAATGCAAGAATGGACGAGATTCGTGGCTTGTTGGTCAACCGCTCTTCTACCACATTTTCCAACTCAAGACAGAGCCGATCGAGTCGACACTCTGACTACACCATCTCCGGCTCAAGTACTCCGACATCTAACACTCTTCGACGAGCCGCGTGCCAAGACCGTCAAGAAAACTGCAATCCTCTTCACGGCATCGATCCTCAAGAGCAACTTCTAGCACAAGAACATCGACATCGCCAAAACCAAGCTACCCTTGCACAAGCACGAGAAAGGCAACGCCAACGCCAACAAGAGGAAGATAGGGCGCACAAACACCAAGAGGAGCAAGACGCCAAAGCACTTCGACTGCAACAACAACGGCGAGAAGCTCAAGCTCAAGCGGCTCAAGACGCGCTCTGAGAGTCCACTCGAGCCATTTCCCACCACAGTCGTCAAGTACGTGAGCAAGAGGAAGCTCTTCGTCGGGACATACAAGAAAGAAGCCGCCCGACGTGAAGAAAACCAAGAAAGGCAAGACCGTGAACACATGCCTCGCCCTCCACTACGCCAAGAGCGCAACCTCGTCAACGATCCTCCTCCTCGCCGAGAACAACACCAAGTGGAGCAAGTGCGTGAAGACCCTCATCCTCGCCAAGAGCGATATCAATATCGTCACTATGATGAAGAACTCCGCTATGGCAAGCTCAAGTTCACCATGCCAAAGTTCTCCGGCAGCAATGACCCCGAGGAGTACTTATCATGGGCATTGAAAGTCGACAAGATATTCTGTCTTCACAACTACGACGAGGAAAAGAAGATCGCCATGGCATCCCTCGAGTTTCAAGAATACGTCCTCATTTGGTGGGAACAAGTTGTCGAGCGACGTCGCGCGAAGGATGAGCCACCCATCACGACATGGACACAAATGCAGGACGTCATGCGAGCACGCTTCGTGCCTACACACTACACACGAGATCTATTCAAGAAGTTGCAACTCCTCAAGCAAGGCACGAAGACGGTTGAAGAATACTATCAAGAAATGGAGATTGCCATGATACGAGCCAATGTCAAAGAAAATGATGAGCAAACAATGGCACGCTTCTTGAACGGCCTCAACCACCCAATACGGAAGATTGCCGATTTCCAACCTTCTTAAGCTAGTTCACCAAGCGACCAAGGCGGAACGACAAGTACAAGAAGACTTCAAGTACGCCAAGTACTCATCCAAGACCTATGGCTCCTACATTCAAACTACTACTACTTCGACTTCGACAACGCTTACCTCGACTAGAGCATCACCAAGTACCGGCGACAAGTCAAGTTTCAAGCAAGCGTCGCCTTCCTCAACTCGTCCTCCGACAAGCAACTACAAGAACAAGATTTCTTCTTCGGCACCACCGGACGATCCCGTGAAGACAAGTTCTGTCAAGTGCTTCACATGTGGTGGCCGTGGACACAAGTCTTTCCAATGCATCAACAAGCGAACCATGATCGCCAATGATGATGGCACGTACCACTCCATGAGCAAAGATGAGATGAAAGCAATCAAGCATGTCGCCATGCGCCGCCATGTGAACGAGGAAGAAGATGCTCAAGTCTATCGTGACAACGATTCAAGTCCCGCTCTCGTGGTCTCCAAGGTATTGATGCTTCAACACCAACAAGACGAAGACCAACGGTGTCACATCTTGCACACCAAGGCCGGCATCAATGGGTGCTCCGTGAAAGTCATCATCGACGGGGGGAGTTGCCATAACTTGGCAAGTGAAGAGCTATGTTGCAAGCTGCAATTGGTCAAGAAGAAGCACCCTCACCCCTACAAAGTTCAATGGCTAAGCGACTCCGGCACAATTCAAGTGGAGCACACCGTGCACGTTTCATTAAAGATTGGCGCCTACGAGGACACCATTGAGTGTGACGTACTTTCCATGACCGTGTGCCATCTCCTATTTGGAAGACCTTGGCAATTCGACCGCGGTGTCATCCACAACGGGAGAACAAACCATTATAGCTTCAAGATAAAGGGAACGGAGTATGTGCTACGACCTATGTCTCCAAGCCAAGTGATCGCCGACAAGCAAGCAACCACACACCGAGGAGAGCCTAGTGAGGGAGTGAACCACCAAAAAGAAAGTGAACTTCACAAGACAAAATTGAGCGACTCTTCGCCAAGAGAGAAAAACTTAGTCCTCCTAGCTACAAAAAGAGAGATGAGAGAAGTGTGTGAGAACCCATCGAGTGTCATCCACTATGTCCTAATATGCAAAGATGAGGTGGCAAAGACTAACACTCCTAATCCTCTTCCTATAGTGTTGTCTAATTTGTTGCAGGAATTCGTGGATGTCTTTCCCGATGAGCTAACTCCCAGTCTTCCTCCTCTACTTGGCATCAAACATCGGATCGACCTCATACCCGGCGCACCCCTTCCTAACAAAGCACCATACCGTGTCAACCGAGAAGAAACCAAAGAAATATAAAGGCAAGTACACCATCTCATAGACCATGGACATGTGCACGAAAGTTTGAGTCCTTGTGCCGTACCGGTCATTCTTGTCCCAAAAAAGAGACGGTAGCTTCCGCATGTGTTCCGATTGTAGACCTATCAATGCTATCACCGTTTTCTATAGGCATCCCATTCCACGCCTCAATGATATGTTAGATGAGCTTAGCAGTGCCACTATTTTCTAAAAAATTGATCTTAAAAGTGGTTACTATCAAATCCGCATACAAGAGGGTGATGAATGGAAAACCGCTTTCAAAACAAAGTTTGGTTTGTATGAGTGGTTAGTTATGCCTATGGGTTTATCGGAAGCACCCGGTACTTTCATGCGTCTCATGCATTATGTGCTTCGCCCTTACATTGGAGTGTTTGTTGTGGTCTACTTTGACGACATTCTTGTGTTTAGCAAATCCCTCAAACAACATGTGAATCATATTAGGGCCATTTTGCAAACACTTAGAAAAGAACGTCTCTATGCTAATATGGATAAATGCACTTTTGGTGTTGACAGGATCGTTTTCCTGGGCTTTGTTGTGTCTTCCAAGGGAGTTCATGTAGATGAGTATAAAATTGAAGCAATTAAAACTTGGCCCCAACCCTCTAATTTGCAACAAGTGCGTAGTTTTCTTGGTCTAGCAGGTTTTTATCGTCGCTTTGTGAAAGACTTTAGCACTATTGCCGCACCATTGCATGCTCTGAGTAAGAAAAATGCACCTTTTGTTTGGGGAACAACTCAATCTACCGCAATTGATGAGCTCAAATCTTTGCATACACATGCCCCAATTCTTGCCTTACCCGATTTCACCAAAACTTTTGAGGTTCATTGTGATGCTAGCGGTCATGGCATTGGCGGAGTTTTGATGCAAGAAAAGCAAGCCGTTGCTTATTTTAGCAAAAAAACTTTCTGGTGCTCAACTAAACTATCCTATATATGACAAAAAATTGTATGCTTTAGTGCAAGTATTGCATGTTTGGGAGCATTATCTTCGCCCACATGAATTTGTCATACATACCAATCATGAGACACTTAAGTACCTAAAAGGTCAAACTAAGTTGAATAAACGACATGCTAAATGGAGTGAATTTATTGAGTCTTTTCCTTATGTGATCAAGTACATTAAGGGCAAAGAAAATGTTGTGGCGGATGCTTCCCGCATATGCATGCTTGTTACTCAACTAGAGTTGAATGTGATTGGATTTGAGCATATTAAAGATCTTTATGAGAATGATCCTTATTTTGCACTTCCTTATGCCAAGTGTCTTACTCATACTTGTTGGGAGAACTTTTATCTCAAAGATGGCTACCTTATGCGTGCTAACAAACTTTGTATACCCGAGTCTTCTCTTCATTTGTTACTTTTGCAAGAGGCTCACGGAGGTGGACTCATGGGACACTTTTGACGCTACAAGACCTTCGCCACACTCTCCTTCAAGTACTTTTGGCCAAAGATGTTCCGCGACATGGCACGCTTCACCAACAAATGCTCTGCATGTCGCAAAGCTAAGTCCAAAGCACAATCGCATGGTTTACATATGCCACTTCCAATTCCATATCAACCATGGGAAGATATTAGTATGGATTTCGTGCTTGGTTTGCCTAGAACTCGCAATGGAAAGGATTCCGTATTTGTTGTTGTGGACCGATTCTCAAAAATGGCACATTTCATACCATGCAACAAGATAGACGATGCTTCAGATGTTGCTAATCTTTTTTGTAGGGAAATCTTGAGGTTGCATGGAGTGCCAAGGACCATTGTGTCGGACCGTGATGTCAAGTTCTTAAGCTACTTTTGGAAGACCATTTGCGCCAAGCTCGGAATCAAGCTTCTATTCTCAACTACCTATCATCCTCAAACCGATGGTCAAACGGAAGTCACCAACCAGACGCTATCTACTCTCCTACGCGTGTTGATCAAGAAGAACATCAAGGAGTGGGAGGAGTCCTTACCAATCGCCGAGTACACCTACAATCGAGCTCGACACACAACTACCGGCAAGTCCCCCTTCGAGGTTGTCTACGGCTTCAACCCATTGTCCCCATTGGACACTCTACCTCTTCCGCTCCAAGAAGGGGCAAACATGGATGCTAGTGCAAGGGAAAGTTTTCTCAAGAAGATGCATGAAGATACAAGGGCAACAATTGAGCGTCAACTACACCGCATCGCCACCAAGCTCAACATCAACAAGACACCAATGGCGTTCCAACCGGGCGATCTTGTATGGCTTCATGTTCGCAAAGACCGCTTCCCCAATGAGCGCAAGTCAAAGCTACTACCACGCGCTGATGGACCTTTCAAGGTGATAGCATGCTACAACGACAACGCTTACAAGATTGACATCCCACGCGACAAGTACAACGTAAGCGACATCTTCAACGTCAAAGACTTGGCCAAGTACCATGGTGATGAAGATCACGATCCATGGACGGATCTCCCCTAGGGGGGGGAGATGATGCGGAGCATCCTTCCATCATCCCCATGGACTCTACACCAACACATCAAGCCCCACATGGACCTATGACAAGAGCTAGAGCACGTGCATTGGAAACCGAGGTGAACTCCTTCCTACTTGACTTGCATATGGATACAAATGGAACTTGGTTGCTACCTCACCAAAATATGCTATGCCTCATTAGGTACAAAGAGGAACACCACCAAGAAGCTCAGGAGCATCACCAAGGATAAGGAGGACCACCCCAAGGCCACGCGGATCAAGACAGATCACTACAGCAGCTCGACAGGAAGTCCCAGGCGACCCCGTGCGCACGGGCCCCCGAGACCCCGTGCCCACGGACTATCCTGGGAGTTGGCACTGAGGCACCCCATGCGCACGGGCGTGTACCGTGCCCACGGGACCCCCGTGCGTACGGGCCCCACTAACCTCGTGCGCACGGGCTCTCTAGGATGGACGGCTGTGATCACCTGTTCGAGCCCCTCTCCAACCACTTCGACCCCAAGCCTATATATTCCATACCTAGGGTTATGTTTAGGGTTAGCAGAGTATTAGATGAGATATTTGTGAGCTTTGCTCCTTCTACCTTCCCTCTTGTGGATCAAGACCCCATTAGGGAAGAATCCTTGTGGATTTCAAGTCCTCCACAAGGAGAAGTTTACCTTCAAGACCTCATCTCCTAGGAGTGGGAAAAACCTTTATCATTGCATCTTTTCTTTGGTTGTGTTTGTGAACTTGTGGATCTTGTGTTGCTACTCTAGTGGATGTGTCATTGGGTATTGTTGGAGTGATTTCTTCTTTGTGTTTCTTGGTGTTCATCCCTTTTCCCCATCCAAGTGTGAAAAGATCCATCTTAGGGTTTCACCCTACAACAAGATTGCTGCTCCTTGCAATGTCAGCATTGACCTAGTGGTTGTTAGGAATGTATAAATACTAGTAATGGTTCAAGTTATGTAGGAACATCTCTCTATTTGTGCATTGTAGCTACCAACGCATATGAAGTGTTGTAAGGCTGTAACTATATCTGTTGCTACCTTGCAATGCTTATTCACGTCAACTACCAACGAAACTATATACTCCCTCCGTCCGGGAAAAGTTATCCGCGCGTTAGTTCAACTCTAATTTTGAAAAAAAAAACTTCTGCCTTTTAAACTGCTGCAAATCAGCCCTCCCACAACTTCTTCCTCCTTCCTCCGTCGCCCGATCCGGCCCCCGTTCAGCCCCCGCCAGCGAAGCCCAGGCCGCGCTCTCCCTCCGTGCTGCTGACCTACCTGCGGACTTCGCCGCCGCTGCCGGCCACGAGATCGCCGAGGAGGATGGCCGCGTCCAGGGACGGGAGCAGCACGGCTGTGTCCCGGAGGAGGGAGGATATCGAGGGGCTCGAGCACGGCCGGCGAGCGGGGCAGCAGCATCGCCTCCAGCGCCGGCGCCGCCTACGTCATCGAGGAGCCCGACCCCGACTGCGGCTGCTCCTCCAAGGCGACCACCTCGACGGGCGCCTCCTCCTCATCGCCCTGCTCGGGTCCCTGGCCGGTTCCTCGCGCCTGCGGCAACCCCAGCCGCCGCTCCCCTCTCGCTGACTTCGGCAGGCAGGGCCACGAGAGTCTTCCCTGATGGCTGGACCTGTTGCTGCCGCTGCCGTCCGCCCGCTACGTACTGCTGACGCTGCCGCCGCCCGCTACCTACTGCTACCGCTGCAGCCTGCCCGATCGACTCCGAGCGGACCTGCTGCTGCTATTGGAGACTGCATCTGCTGCTGCTGTCGGCGATTGCCTCTGCTACTGTTGTTGGCTGTAGGTACTTTTCCTGAAAAATGGACCTGTGTCAATTGCAGTTTCAGTTACAGTGTCAATTGTGGCTGATTGATCTGAACTTGTGTCATTCTGCACACTTATGTAACCACTGTACTTTGTGAAATCTTTGCTGTTCTTTGTGAAATCTTTGCTGTTCCATCAGAGTACTGTACCTGAAAATTAGTGAAGTTGATTTACACCAAGAGTACTCCAGAATTGTGCTGTAAGGAGTTGCTCCTTGTGCTGCTGCTGCTCCTGTTCCAGGAAATGAGCATGTATTGTTGCTAAGAATGTCAGGAAATGAGCATGTATTGCAGAGTAAAACAGTAAAGTTGTCATGGTTTAGATTCAAAAAAGCCATAAAACAGAAATAGTGACATCAACACGGAAGCATCATATTGCATCAACACATGTCCAGAATACATGGAACTAACACATGTCCAGGACAACATCCAGTGCTAGGCAAAAAAGAACAAGAGTAACAAGAGTATATGTTCAGTACTGTCATGGTCTCTACTGCCATATTGTACAAAGAAAAAAAATTGCAGTTGTGTCAATTACTTGAAGCAATACGTAGTTAAACTGAGATAGCTCACAGTATTTGTCTGCAACCTATGCCATGTCCTTGTCAGGTAGAGTGCTCTTCTGTCCCTCCTTTGGAATGTGAAGTCCACTGGAAATGAGCACAAGTTAGGTCCGTCAAACTAAGATTAGTCGAAAGCAACAGAAGAGCACTAACCAACCAAAGCTCCACTAGAATTAGGCCACTAGAGAGGAAATAAACAGGTGTGCACTATGCTAAAGGAAGTTGATAAATCCAAACCCTGAATTATTGCCTGTAGTTGCTGAAAACAAAAAAGGATGTAGTATAAAATCTTGGTGTTCTTGTACTCCTTTGTTTCTGTAAAATGGTCTAAAATGTGCAACACAAACAATCTTGGATTTATTGGAGTAGATCAATTTGGGAAGTATAGGAACAGTGGTAGATCAAGAATGGAGGAAATTATTGGAGTAGATCAAATTCAGTCATTATAATGTTTGATGCCAGCATCAACAATTAGTTCTGATGCATCAACACTTCTCTATACTGCATGCATGCTTGCTCGACAAAAAAACAGTAGAAGAGCAGAACATGCATGCTTGACAAAAAAGAGAGCATAAAGTACAAAGAATACACTATGATCAATCCAGAGAATCATCAAAGTTGTTCCTAAACTGAAGATTATTCCTAGTCTGAACATGTCACAACACTATGATCAATCCAGAGATTTCTCACTCCATTACATAATTCTGATTGTTAACTGAATTTACAGTGAAGTTTCAGTAACTACAGTAATTGAATTTACAGTAAGATTTCTCACTCCATTACTATGCTGTTAATTGTATTATTCTGCTGTTAACAATTAGAATTGACACTATATTATTCAGTCAAGTTGATGTTCAGAACCTGTCATTTTCTTCTAAAACCTGTCAATTTCTGTCAGGTTTTGATCTGTCAAGTTGATGTTCAGAACCTGTCATTTTCTTGTGAGAGATACTACTAGCATCTTCTCTGCATCCTCAGTAAATTATCATTTGGCAGTTTAAAAAAACTCATAAAGTGGAGTAGGAGTACACAACCATTTGGTGCGGGCACGGCTCCGGGCGGCGCGTGCTCCCGGGGCCGCGGCAACAACCGCACATAAGATGTAAAGACAAAACTCCAGTTAAGAGAAATAATATCTTCAATAAATACTCCCTCTGTGTGAAGTTAACTTGTACAGGGTCATTACAAGGATGGAGAAAAAGAAGAATCTAAAGCATTAATGGCTAACTAATTTGGAGTATTGTCTTGTTTCGATTCTTCTTCTTCTGCTCCATTCTTCTTCTTCTTCTCCATTCTTCTTCTTCTTCTTCTCCATTCTTCTTTCAGTTAGAGAATTCAATCTGATGGAGTACTCCATTTTACAGATTGAGCTTGAGTCTTTATTATCACAAAAGGAAGCCTTGGAAGTTTTACCTCAACTCCTCAGCCAGTATTTCAAATAGATAAATGACTTTCAGTTTGATCTGTATCTCCAGTGCAAATAGATAAATGACTTTCACCTGGAGTAGAAGCAAATCAAAAGTAAGTTGTAATGATTGAGAGAAAACATTGTTGAACTACAATTAGAGAATATTATCACAAAAGGAGTAATTTCCATCAAATTTGCTTCAGGAGTAATTTGACTCAGCAACTTACACTTTAAGTTTCTATTCTTCA
The DNA here is from genome assembly GCF_002575655.3 of Aegilops tauschii subsp. strangulata. Lineage (NCBI taxonomy): Eukaryota > Viridiplantae > Streptophyta > Magnoliopsida > Poales > Poaceae > Aegilops > Aegilops tauschii. Next base: position 178,060,909 of record NC_053039.3, read on the forward strand.
GAATATTGTCTAACTGAGATGGGCTGTAGTCATGTCCAAATTTACATCAAAGTACATATTAAGAGTTAAACTGAATTTACTACATTCAGTCAAGCTTAACAAAATTTGAGCTTGCAGCATTTGAAATGCTCGAACAAGGACGTGGTCGCTGAGCTTGCAGCATTCGAAATGCTCGAGCCAGGTTCTACCCGTTGCATATATGGTGATTATGGAGATCTTTGACAAATCTTGTGCATCATCTGTAACAAGCAAGCCATGGACAGTAAGGCCGAAACATGTTCAGATTGTGTTAGCTAGAACCACATGAAATAATCCGATTGTCTGAATCCCAAAATGCCGAGAGAATGAACTCACCTCGTCAAGATTTGCAGCGTCGGCAATGTCATCCACGGTGAGGTAAGGCGCGGCCAGGTCGTAGACGCTGCCGGCGGCGGAGCTGGAGGGCGCCTCGTCGTCCATGCCGACGGCGCGGGCACAGAAGCTCCTGCCTCGCAAGGAGGCCCCGATTAGTGCCCCTGCGGCCAGGAAGCCCTCGCCGACACGCCACGCCGAGGGGCGAGCGGAGAGCATCAGGAGAAGGGGAGGGACACCGCCGCCGACACTGCGGCGGCCTACGGCCATGTAGGGGGAGCAGAGCGACAGGACTGGGGGCGAGGAGAGCAGGAGGCGGCGGAGAGGGGCGCGCGCGAGCGGCGGCATCTCTACGGCGACGGCGGCTCAGTCGCCAAGAGCCGTGGTCGTCTTCACTGCGCCGTTGACTTCCGCAGCTGCCGCTCGGAGTCTGGAAGGAGGAGGTGGTGGATGACGAGCTCGAGGACCTGCCGTGCCTCCAGATCGAGCCCCAACCCCGTGCAGGACATGAGCGCCGTCGTCGGAGCCGACAAGTCGTGGGCTTTGCCGAAAAGGGGATCCGTTTCCTCTTTATCTTTTGGTGCTGATGAAGAGAAGCGGTGAGACGAGGCAAAGAAGGCGGACGGCGCGTGGCGAGGCGACGGAGCAGGCGGCGTGGCGACGGAACAGGCGGCGAGGCGGCAGAACAGGCGGCCGGCGCGAGGCGAGGCGACGAAGAGAGGCGAGATGAGGCGCAGTGGGCTGCGTGGCTTGTTGGAGGAAAGAGAAGGGGGTTTTTGTAAAATATCGGCGGAGACAACTTTTCCCGGACGGAGGGAGTACGTTTTTGTAGACCCTTGCAACGCCACCAACGGCAACGCATACAAATCTGTTGGTGTAGACCGTAGCAACGATTATATGGACTAGAGCAACACATTGATGCGTTGCTAAAGGGGGGTTCCTGTTGTAGTGTCAAAAGATATATGTATTGAAATCCTCCAAATTTCCTTTAGAAATCATTCTACATTTGTCATTGTAATCATGGGTATAAGTAACAAAAAATTAAGCTCCGTTGTGGTTAACAATTAACAGGAAAGGAGCATCACCTTGATGTATAGCTTCTCCGTGCAAGGAAAGCATCTAAGGAATCTAACAACTTCATCCAGATCAGGGCCGACATATTGTAGTGCCAAGATCTTCTCTGTGCGGAGAGGCCGGGTCAAGCTTGTGGGAATCATTTTCTGGATGACAGGCGAACATATAGATCAACAACATTAGATAAAATGTGCTATCTAATAATACATAAGAAGGAGAAGGAGAAGACTGTTGTACCTGAACGGATAATGATGCAGTAACAAGTTCGTTGAATTCAGCACACGAATAGCCCAACACTGTCAATTTCAGTGCGTGAATGACCCTGATTCTTGCTGGACCTAATTTATCAAGAACATACAATCTCTCGAGGAAAGGCACATTCTTAATGACAATATCGTGAAACACCTCAACTGACAGCCTTGGGCGGTGCCAGCAATGCACATAAATCGCACGGACATTCACTGAGGTGGTGTGGAGGCTACTGAACCCATCCATCACATGAAGATGACGACGATACTCGAGCGCTGTACAGCCGACGAGCAGGCGCTCCAAATCCTCCTTTGAGATGCGGACGGCAATGAGCTCGAGGTGCTTAAGTTTAGGGTGATGAAGAGCATGCGCGGCATTGATCCGGGGGAAATGCACTGACTAAATGCGTGAGGCGGAGCACGGACGGTGGCAGTGAGCAAGGACGTCTAGCATGAAGGTTGAGCTCCTCGAGCCGATCCAGGGCTGGGGATAGGAACAAGTAGTGAAACCTGGGTTCGGCCTTGCAGTGGGGACTGAACCTACTGATAGCAAGGCGTCTGACCGACCCAGGGTGCATGGCGAGGACGTGGGACAATGCGTCCAGGCGTTGCTGCTCCCCGCTGCAGAACTCGTGCTCGACGATGAGGTCCAGGGGGTGGAATGCCATAGGCGCCGCCAGCGCCACGAGAGGACATTGGTCTGCACGCCAGATTTGATGGGGAGGTGGGATATGATGGTTACCAAAATCTCATAGGGGAGGCTGATGATGAAGTCCATGTTCGCCAGAGGCTCTTGTGCTTTGGGGTCGGCTCGCCCCCACTTGTTGGCGGCTCGTCCTCCATCTCACAGCAGGCGGCGATCCTTGGCGGCAGTGCTTGTAGATGAGAATGGAGGACTGTTCTACATACCTTCCCGCGGGGGTCAAAACAAAAGTCCAAAACCAGCATAAATTGCAGCGCTCGCGGCCGCTTCTCGGTATGGTGAGCGTGCGCGACGGACTGCTCATAGTCGTTCTGTCTAATGAAACAGCTGCCCGCGGTAGTAAATGGTTAGTTGAACGCCCATGGTTGCACCAATACGATAGTTTGCGATAGTAACGTGGTGGCTATTTGTTAAAAATTCATAGGAAAAGCAATGTGTAGAAGGCGAAATGAACCCTGAATAATTTCATATGTTTAGGACAGTTGCATGTTGCCTCTATAAAATAAATCAAGGCGGGAAGATACAACGTATGTCGTTTCGCACACAGATCATGTGACCAAGTTTCCTCTCGGAACCATGAGGCTTCTTGATAGAAGCTCCATTTTGTATGAAAGAAAATATGGGTCAAAGCCGAGTGGAAAAGGGCAGCAATATCTAACTCCAGCTTACAGAAGGTACACAAGCATGATGATTAATTGTTCATCAGGTTTACACAAAATCCAGATTGAACAGGACAATAAAAACTAACTCAACCAAAGTTTTCGGCAGTCACAATCAAATGGATTGGTCTGATCCATAAAATCAAGATCCTGGGCTAGAAAATCTACTGGTACATGAAGACAAGTTGTTGTAAATAGAAACCGAGCACGTTCAAAATCCCCTTTGTCCACCTGAAACTTCTTTTTATGCTATTGAACATGTCCATCCGTAAGAAAGTTTTTGTTAAGAAACTTAATCCTCATGGACAATAGTACTCTCGCATTCAACAGGAAGAATGTGACAAAGTTAGAGTTTCCATGGTTGGATGCATATCCTTCTAGTGTTATTGTCCTCAAATGAATGTCGTGAGAACTGTGAAAATCCCGGTGCTTCTTATGCCACCGATTGGATATACCTTTTTGTCCATGCCCTTTAGCCTAAATAGACATGAAGACTAAAAAAAGTTAATGTCTAAAAAAATAGTATAGCTGAACGGTTGGTTCTAGTAAAGTATATCAATGTGCTTGATATCATCACCTCTATATACAAATTCTCCACACATGGAAAGCATCGCAGCACGCCTATAATCATGTTCAGATCAAAACACCACATCCTGATATATAAGGTCTTGAATTCAACACCATTAATAGGGTACCCATGGACAAACTCTTCATTGAGCATAGAACATAATATTAGTACCAAAAGTGTACTCCAAGATTATATAAAACTTATGCGCACAAATGAAAAATGTAGCTTATGATCATGATATAAAACTTACGCACACAAATGAAAAATGCAGCTTATGATTACAAAAGTGTTGATGATAATATACAGTACCTGAGTAAGTGTGGAGCGAACCACCATCTTGTAGCCTTCAAACGAATCAGGAATTACACCTCACCAGTTTAGGCGTAGAGACCACAATTATTTGCGAAGGTGCATAACAATAATCAAGGAGCAGCCTTTGGAGTGAAGGGGCGTCTTTGATGATGAGCTCCTCTCCTTTAAAGCAAATTCCAATTCTTACAAGGTGAGGAGACTTTATTTGGAGATAGCGAATACAGATTTCTTTTCCAAAAACAAGCAGCAAGCACTCCAGGGCAAGGCAGCAGGAGTGGATGATGCTGTGCAGTGAGGCCTCCGACAGATTGACCACCACAAGCGCGAGTCTTTCTCGTAGTGAGAGTCAAAGCATTTGTACCAGATTGTCTGGTAGATGACACCGGGCAGGGTGGTGGTGTGGAGAGAGGAGGAAAACCATGAGATGGACATTGGTGGTTAGGGCACAACTACAACGCTTGGTGGACAACTATTTGCATAGTAATGGTAGAACTCAAGATGCTGGAGTTTTTCAAATTGACAGGATGTCCGCCAGGCATCCACCGTGCAGGGTATGTGCAGCAGGCAGCATACCGAGATGCATAGGCATTGAACAGAGCCCTGGTGGGAGGAGATGATGGCTCCATGAAGTTCAAAATCATGAACGACAGATAGCCATCGACAGTCGAGATTAAGAGGTGCAGCGCGCCACCGAGATGCGAGGACCTGTGTGCGGCAGCCATCGGCAGCCATCCTTGGTGGGGAGAAGGAAGATGATCTTCCCAAGGATGGAGTCTGAGAGATCGCTGATGCGGTCCACCCGATATTCTATGGGTTCCTCAGATCCAAGGGACGTGGCCGCTTCTGCCCGCGCTGCCGGGTGCAGGATCTACAGTCGGCGGCGCCGCTGGCCGAAGCCTCATCTGTGTACATAGCAATCTAGAAAAAAAAGCAGAAACAGTAGGACATTCAAAATCAATTCTGAAGATCTTGAAGAAAAAAAAGGCACAAACATATATGTAGGACATTCAAAATCAATTCTCAAAATCTGGCTACAAATTATTAGCACGCACGCTAACCCTAGTTGGATTATTAGCAAAAAAATCATTTGTACAAAACAAACAATTAATCACTAACCATAGATACCATTCATACAATCAATATACTACATGGATCTAATGAATCTTACTCTGATTTCATTGACTGGGTGAACATAACCAAGGGTTTCTGTTCCCAACAAAGGGGGGGGGGGGGTAACCAGTTTTCCATCGGAGTCAGAGTCGTTGTCGGAGTAGCTGTGGACCTCCGGCTCCGGCTGGGGAGGCACGACGACAGCGATGAAGTCAAGGTCGTGCTGATGCCCATGTGAGACCTCGTCGGTGGTGACAGAAACCTCTGCGCCCAGCTTCACGCGTTGCGCGGGTGCTTCACCAGCCCCAGCGTCTGCACTCCCATCGATGGTGCGCTTCGGCAAAATCCTAATACACTCCATGCGGCAGTGACAACTTTGGACGGGGTGTGTGGCCGCCTATTATGACCAGAGGATTGGGGGCGCCATTAAGAGCAGTGGGAGCGAGGTGGGCGGCGGTCAAAGGGCTGGCTCGCCTCCCGGTGAGCCTGCGCAGCGGACTGCTGGTATGCCTATCGTCATTTCACACAGCTACTAGCACGCCCCATGGTGAGTGCGTAGCGAACACGCGCATGCCTCGACCTCCCGGTTTGCCTGCTAGTATGCATCTCGTCAACTCACGCATGCTCGTATGGCACACGGGACGCGTGCGCGGCACATATTATATTGATTTTTCCTTTTTGATGATTAATTCCGCCCCTTTATTGCTTGACCGAAGCACGATACTTGCATTGTTGGTCTAACGCACACAGTTCAAATAAAGAGTCCGTCTGCGATATTGGTTGATAATTATTTATAATTTCCTGTATGTAAGAAGATTATATCAAAACTCGTCTCAAATTTGAAAAAAATATCACAGTCTATTGGTGTCCATATGACACCACGATAAGTTTTATGAATTTCAACTTAGTTTTGGATTTACCGGATTTTAAAATCAAGATTCTCGATGTTAGAAATTTCTTGCATGGGGACTCAACATGCACCCAGGGACACATACACATATGATTTTGCAATCCATTTTCGTACACTATCACGGGTCTCATGTAGATCAAATTTGATAATTTTCACATTTAAATCCCTGGGACATCAATCAATGTATAAAAAACGGACAAATGTTATCTATTTTTTTCAATTTTCAACACTAAACTCCTTTCGTCGCATGTTCGTTGCAGAAAAAATTTAACATGCATCTTTGGGCCACATGCACGTGGTGGTCCTAGGACACTGATAAGTCTCCAACGTATCTATAATTTATGAAGTATTCATGCTATTTTATTATCATTCTTGGATGTTTTACAATTATTTTATAGCAACTTTATATCCTTTTTTGGGACTAACCTATTGACCCAGTGCCCAGTGCTAGTTGTTGTGGATCTAAGACTGACAGTAGAATGGGGGGTATGCATGTAGAGGCAAGATCCTAGCTATGGCAAAGTTGTACACACGAGTTTTACGAGTTCAGGCCCTTCACATAGGAAGTAACAGCCCTACGTCTCGGTGCCCGGAGGCGGTCGACTGGATTATGCGTGTGTGTGTGTTACAGGGGGTGTGAACCCTTGTGCCAGAGGAGGAGGGTGGCTTATATAGAGTGCGCCAAGACCCTGGCCATCCTCCGTTACCAAGAGTTCAATGTACATAAAGAGGGAACGTTACAGGTAACGTCCGTAATAAAGTGCTATAAATGATCATTAAGTCTATGAGTAAACGTCCGATCGTTGCTGTGCAGAGTGACTTTAGACCTTATGTATGTCGAGTGGTTTCTGTTACGGTCGAGTGGCAATGATTCTTCCGAGTGGAATGTTTCTGGTCGAGTGGATGATGGTACCCTTCGAATGCTTCTGACTTTAGGGTGATGTCCTTGGGGAGGGTGTCTAGGTCAGGCCTATAACCCTACCCTAGGTACATAGCTTCATCATTAGCCCCTGAATGGATCAGGGTTTGAGTGGAGAGGGAGTTGAAAGTACTTCCGACTCAATTTTCGCGCTTCGAAAGTGTCTTGTTGGGATCGATGAATCAACACGGCGACACCAACTTCTTTTTCAGTCGCCTTGATCCATTCTTGGTTTTGTCGAGTGAACTTTTACTGAAAAGCTTCGAGGGTTGATATGGAGAAAATCTTCCGTCTGACAGGTTGCTCTATTGCTCGCAGATCTCACAGGATTCAAATTTTGGGAAGCGCGCGGGGCGGAGGAGGTCGCAGTAATCGGGTTGGATTAGGCAGGGCCGCCTCAATTTCCGCACCACCTTTATCGCCACGTATCGCGCGTGCGACTATTGTGGGATTTGATAGGTTCGCCCGGGTCCACAGGTCAGTCACTCGGAAGCAACCTCATATAAGGCGTCGGACTGGGGTTTTTGAACAGTGCTTTCCCATTCTTCCTCCTTCCTCTCTGTTTTCTCCACCGCATCCGCTCCTGCCCTGGCGCCGCTGCTCTGTTCGAGCTCTGTCCACTGTGATGGGGAAGGAGAAGACGGTGGCTTTGGAGCGCGTGAAGAAGGCGACAGCGAAGGGGAAGAAGTCCAGCCGGGGCGGATCTTCATCGAGGTCCGGTCTGCCGCGCGGCTGGATCCAGGGCGATTGGATTCGGTCGACGATTCGCCAGGACGACATCGACGATCTGGCCGAGGAGGGATTGATCCCCCACGGATCCGCGCGGCTCCCGGAGGACGAGACCGAACCCCGACCGCAGGAGGGTGAGTGCGTCCTCCTCGCCACTCACGTCGACCGCGGGTTTTCTTTGCCTCCCCATCCTTTTTTCCGAGCTTTCTTGAACTTCTTTGGAGCACAACTTCATCACTTTTCCCCCAACACCATCGTGTATCTTGCCGCTTTCGTGTCTATGTGCGAGAATTTCTTGGGTTTTCGACCACACTGGGGCCTCTTCAAGCACATTTTCACGTGCCGCTCTCAGTCAGTCGAAAAAGCTAATCCGAGTGATGAGAGGACAAAAGTGATCCAGATCTGTGGGGGTCTTGGGATTAAAATGAGGGGTAAGAGCTCTTTCCCAGCCATAATCCTTCCCGAGTCAGTCTGAGGGTGGCAGTCGACCTGGTTTTACTGCAAAGACCAGCCGACTCCGGGTCAGTCGACTGGACTTCCCCCCTTTTCCATGGCTCGAGTAGAGAAGCCCTCCGCCTTGAAAGTGACCCCGGGGGAGAAAGCGGAGGTGAAGGTGCTGGTTGAGCGAGTGGTCCAGCTCATCCGTGATGGCGTGACCGGCATGGATCTGTTGGAAGTCTTCCTCCGACGATGCATTCAGCCGCTTCAAGCTCGTGACCATCCGATGTGGATGTATTCGAGCATCGACGATTCCACTCGGATCCATCCAGAAGAAGTCGACGAGGATACGGTGGAGAAGTGGTTGAGGGGTATCACTGGCAACAAAGATAACCCCAGGGGGCCAGGAGAGTCCCTCCACTCGACAACTCATATGAAACAGATAAGGTCCAACTCTGAATTGCCGAGTGTCATCTTGATTTATCATGTAACTGCTTGTAGTCAACCGACTGACTTTTGTCTTGCTTGTTGTCTTCCAGACTTTTACTGAGATGTATTCGATGCCCAACGGAGAGCACGAGCAGGACCCGGAGGGGGAGGCGAGCGGAGGCGAGAGCGGCGAGTGGCATTCTGATGGTGAAGAGGACGATGAGAGCGACGACCCGAGTGATGAAGAAGAGGTCGACTCACCTCCCCACAGGGAAAGGCAATCCAAGCTCACTCACGATCCGGCAAGCGTCCGCGGCAAAGCGACCGGGCAAACCGGGCAGTCGTCAAAGCGCCCTCGGACGTCTTCTCCAGCGCCGACTGAAAAGGCACCAAAGCAACCGAAAGCCGCGCCCTCAAAACCGCAGAAAGCCTTGCCCAAGATCAAAGTGACCATTCCCACTGTTTCCGGGTAATAATTGGACTTGAATTCCTTGTTTAGTACGAATTGGGTCTTGGTCGACTCACTGTTATAGACATGACTGACTGAATCTTGAAATTTGCAGTGCTGCTACCTCCGAGACTTCCACTTACAAGAATGAAGACAATTGAATTTCTGGCAATCCAGGTATGATTCTCATAATCTTGTCCTTATTTACTCGGTCGTTTTGTGGGTCGATTGAATTTCTGGCAATTGATTCTTTTTGCAGCTCGTCCCCATGTCGTTGATCTTCCAGATGATGACGAAGACATGCCACTGAGGTCCCAGGGGAGAAGAAACAGGAAGGTGTCGGCTGGAAAGACACCTCCGTCTGCATCGGCGACCGAAACAGCGATCCAGGAAGGTGGCAATGCCAATCGGACTTCTGTAACTTTCGCCGTACCACTGACGAGTGCTCAGCCCTCGACGTCGACTGCTCAGACTCCAGCCGATCCATCTTCGCTCTTTACCGCACATCACGTCCCAGAGGACCAAGTGGGTGCTGCCAAGGAAGCCATACGCTAGGCGGGCATCATGATGGAGCAGATGAAGGTGGTCCGGGAAGCCAGCCAAGCGGCTTACGACGCCAGCTCAGCCCTTCAGAGCAACGTTCAGGTTGGTTGATCACCGACTGAATTTTTAGCTTGTCGCTTGCTCTGTTAGGATATGCTACCTGAAAACTTTCTTTGAAGAACCTTTTCATCTTTCTGCGTTTCGCATTCGTACACCCAGTGGGTGTTTTGATTTGCCACTGAGCAAACCTGTATCTTGAGTCTGCTAGGTTGTGTCGATTGGATCTTTGAACTAGTGGGGGCACGCTGAGTGCACCCACTAGGTGTAGTCCCCGAGACTATAGTTGACTGCGGGCAGTCGACTGTATTCTTAGAATTGGAATTTTCTCACTCGACCTGGACGGACCTTGTCGAGTGGAACCTGAACCGGTGGGGGCATGCTAAGTGCACCCACTGGGTGTAGTCCCCGAGACCGTGGTCGACTGCGGGCAGTCGACTACGGTCTTAGAACAACTTGCCTCTTTTTTTACGCTCGGCCTGGACAGACCACGTCGAGCGGAAACTGGTCCAGTGGGGGCACGCTAAGTGCACCCAGTGGGTGTAGTCCCCGAGACTATAGTTGACTGCGGGCAGTCGACTGTAGTCTTAGAACTTGTTGAATTTATCAGACCATTGCCCTGAAGTAACCGGTCTTTTCATCTGTCGATTGACTGTCCTTTGCTTACACAAATCTTGTGAACTTGGAGCTCATTTTGCTGACCTGGAGAAGAAGCAGATTCAACTCAATCTCGATCTGGAGCTGGCCAAGACAAATCTGCAGAAAGACAAGGTTGGAGCCGCTGGTAAGAAAAACTTGTCGACTGATTCGTCTCTGAACCGGATTTTATTTTACTTTTTCTGAACTGAACGTTGTTTCTTTCAGAGAAACTGAACCAACCTCTGGCGAAAAAGGACCAAGATCTTGCGGCCGCGCAGAAAACAGCTGATGAGAAAACTGCACTTGCTAAACAGAAGCTAGCTTCAGTCGGCAAACTGGAGGAGGAAAACGCCAAGCTGAAAACTGCCCTTGATGAAGCCAACAAGGAAGCAACTCGCCTGAAGAAGGACAAGAACAATCTGAACGAGAAGATGGAAGGCATTGGTCGCAAGAGGGATGATCTGGAGAACTATCTGGGAGGTCTTGCTAAGAAGCTGTTCATCATGCTTGAAGGTATCTTCTTCGACCCGACTGACTTGTTACTGTCGACTCGACATACAACCACTGACACATCTTTGAATTGTGCCTGCAGAATTTTGCCAGAACTTCGAGGAAGAGACTGGGCGAGTTGAGACTAGCTTGGACCCCATCCGCTCTCCTGTGAAGGACGAAGCTGCCATGAACGTACTCCGACTGGAATCTCGTGTTGCTGGTGTTGTCGACTATCTTGCTCGACTGAAAGTCGCAATGTCGCGGATCGACACAATTCTCTGGCCAAGGGCGATGCTCCAGAATGACCTCGAGTCTCTGATGACTCGGCTTAATGAGGTTCCCGGTCGAGTGCAGGAATGGAAGAAGTCTTTTGCTCGATGCGGTGCTGATGTGGCTCTGTCCTTGGTTCGTGTCCACTGCAAGGAAGCGCGAGAAGAGAAGCTGGCAGCAATCAAGGTTGCCAATACCAAGAAGCACGACTTCCAATCTTTCATGGAGACCTTCATTGCTGCTGCCACTCGGATTGCCGACGGAATCGACCTGGATGAATTCGTCGAGCCTGCTAGCCCTCCTCCTGCGAAGTGAACAAACTTTTATGCCTCACCTTAAATTTGCCTCGGAATGCCGAGTGATTTTGTAACCATTAAACTCCTTCGGGCTTGATGACTGAGTACTTTAATCCGCGGTCCGGAACCTTAAGATTTATCTGAATTTGGTTTATCTCCGAATATGCTTGTGACTGCTGTCGAGTGGAATTTGCCCTTCACTCGGAGTAACTTTCGTACTTGAGATGCAGCTCTGAGGAGGAGATTCCAGTCGTCCTGCATCTCGTCGACCTTGCGGATAGGGATTGAGCGTCGTTATACTTGTGGCGTAGCTTCGAGGAGAAGGTTGCAGTCGACCTGCGCCTTGTCGCCCTTGCGGATAGGGATGGAGCATACATTGTACTTGTAACATAGCTCTGAGGAGAAGGTTGCAGTCGACCTGCACCTCGTCGTCCTTGCGGATAGGGATGTGTTTCCAACTTAGGCGAGTACGGGACTGCAGCTAAGCCTTCGAGTGGGAGGATTGCTCACCACTCGGTATGATTTTTCAAACTTAGGCGAGTACTGGACTGCAGCTAAGCCCCCGAGTGGGAGGGTTGCTCACCACTCGGTAGGATTTTTCAAACTTAGGCGAGTACTGGACTGCAGCTAAGCCCCCGAGTGGGAGGGTTGCTCTCCACTCGGTAGGATTTTTCAAACTTAGGCGAGTACTGGACTGCAGCTAAGCCCCCGAGTGGGAGGGTTGCTCACCACTCGGTAGGATTTTTCAAACTTAGGCGAGTACTGGAATGCAGCTAAGCCCCCGAGTGAGAGGCTTGCTCACCACTCGATAGGATTTTTCAAACTTAGGCGAGTACTGGACTGCAGCTAAGCCCCCGAGTGAGAGTCTTGCTCACCACTCGGTAGGATTTTTCAAACTTAGGCGAGTACTGGACTGCAGCTAAGCCCCCGAGTGAGAGGCTTGCTCACCACTCGGTAGGATTTTTCAAACTTAGGAAAGTACTGTACTGCAGCTAAGCCCCCGAGTGAGAGGCATGCTCTTCACTCGACAGGATTTTTGAAACTTAGGCGAAACGGATTCGCAGCTAAGCCTCCGAGTGAGAGGCTTGCTCTTCACTCGACAGGATTTTTGTTCAAACTTAGGCGAAACGGATTCGCGTCTAAGGCACCCACTGGGGGATTTCCAACGTATAAAAAAGGAAACAACAATTATTTAGGAGACTGTAAAACTGTGTCTTTGATAATCAAACTAGAAGGTATTTCTTATTACAGCTCAACAGTCTGAATGCTTAAGTGTAAAAGGGGTGAAGCAGCTCCGCATTCCAAGCGCGTGGCTCGTCTTTCTTGTGCTTGACGTTGTAAAGGTGGTATGCTCCGTTATGGAGCACTCTGGTGATGATGAAGGGGCCTTCCCAAGCAGGAGCAAGCTTGTGTGGTTTCTGCTGATCCACTCAAAGAACCAAGTCTCCCTCCTGAAATGCTCGACCCCTCACATTTCTGGCGTGGAATCGACGCAGGTCTTGATGATAGATGGTCAACCGGATTAAGGCCATTTCTCTTTCCTCTTCCAGGAGATCAACTGCATCTTGCCGTGCCTCTTCTGCTTCATCTTCTGAGAAAAGCTCGACTCGTGGTGCGTTGTGGAGCGAGTCACTCGGAAGTACGGCCTCAGCTCCATAGACCAAGAAGAATGGAGTTCGGCCAGTCGACTGATTGGGAGTTGTCCTCAATCCCCAAAGCACTGATGGAAGTTCATCAACCCAGGCGCCTGCTGCGTGCTTGAGATCGCGCATCAGTCGGGGTTTCAGTCCTTTGAGAATCAATCCGTTTGCTCTTTCAGCTTGTCCATTCGACTGGGGGTGGGCGACTGAAGCATAGTCGACTCGAGTACCTTGGGAAGCGTAGAAGGCTCTGAACTCATCATAATCGAAGTTCGACCCATTGTCAGTGATGATGTTGTGCGGAACACCATATCTGAATGTTAACTCTCTGATGAAGCTGACAACAGTAGTGGCTTCAAGATTTTTGATAGGCTTGGCTTCAATCCATTTGGTGAACTTGTCGACTGCCACGAGCACATGAGTGGCCACTCCTACCAGTCCTCAGAGGTCCAACCATATCCAATCCCCAAACAGCGAAGGGCCAGATGAGTGGAATGGTCTTCAGGGCTGATGCAGGCTTGTGAGACATGTTGGAGTAAAACTGGCAACCTTCACATTTGTCGACTATTTCTTTTGCCATCTCATTTTCTCGCAGCCAATAAAATCCTGCTCGGTATGCTTTGGCCAGAATGGTCCGAGAGGACGTATGGTGATCACAGGTCCCCGAGTGGATGTCATTGAGGATCACTCGACCTTCTTCTGGTGTTATGCATTTCTGGCAGACTCCAGTCACACTTTCTTTGAACAACTGTCCTCTTATGACAGTAAAGGCTTTGGATTGACGGACGATCTGCCGAGCCTCTTCTTCATCCTCTGGGAGTTCTTTCCTAAGGATGTACGAAATGTACGGCACTGTCCAGTCGGGAGTGATGACCAAAACCTCCATGATCAAGTCGACCACGGCTGGGACTTCGACTTCAGTCGGATCAGTGGCACTCTTTGGTTGTGGGGGCTCTTCAGTGAAAGGATCCTCTTGAACTGAAGGTGTATGAATATGTTCCAAGAACACATTGCTGGGAATGGCTTCCCTCTTGGAACCTATCTTTGCCAGATCATCGACTGCTTTATTTTTCAGTCGGGGTATGTGATGGAGCTCTAACCCCTCAAACTTCTTCTCTAACTTTCTCACTGCATTGCAATAGCCAGTCATAGCTGGGCTTCTGACGTCCCACTCCTTCATCACTTGATTGACCACTAAATCCGAGTCACCATAGACCATGAGGCGACGGACGCCGAGTGAAATGGCCATACGCAACCCGTACAGAAGTGCTTCATATTCAGCTTCGTTGTTGGAGGGGTCAAAATGAATCTGGAGGACATAACTGAGCTTGTCTCCTCGGGGGGATACCAATACCACCCCAGCACCAGAACCATTCAGCATCTTGGAGCCATTAAAGAACATGGTCCAATGCTCCGAGTGAATCTGAGTCGGCAGTTGTTGCTCAATCCACTCGGCAAGGAAATCTGCAATTGCCTGGGACTTGATAGCTTTCTTTGCCTCGAACTTGATATCCAATGGAAGGAGTTCAATCGCCCATTTAGCCACTCGACTAGTTGCATCTCTGTTATTCAGGATTTCTGACAATGGTGCGTCGCTGACGACTGTGATGGAGTGATCAGAGAAATAGTGTGAAACCTTCTTCGTGGTCATGTAAATCCCATAAACAAGCTTCTGATAATGTGGATATCTTTGCTTTGATGGAGTCAGAACTTCAGAAACATAGTATACTGGGCGCTGAACTTTATAGGCTTTTCCTTCTTCTTCCCGCTCGACCGTGAGCACTGTACTGACAACTTGTCCAGTGGCTGCAATATAAAGCAATAAAGGATCTTTGCTGATTGGGGCAGCAAGCACCGGCTGGGTGGAAAGCAGGGCTTTGAGCTCTGCAAACGCTGGGTCGACCACCAACGCCTGCCTCCCAAGGGTGGCTATACGTGCTGGATGGTCAGACTGGTCGAATGTGATGGCAGTTTGGGACCACTTCAAATAACTTGGTGTTGCCGGAGCAACCTGTTGGAAATATGCCCTAGAGGCAATAATAAATTGGTTATTATTATATTTCCTTGTTCATGATAATCTTTTATTATCCATGCTAAAATTGTATTGATAGGAAACTCAGATACATGTGTGGATACATAGACAACACCATGTCCCTAGTAAGCCTCTAGTTGACTAGCTCGTTGATCAATAGATGGTTACGGTTTCCTAACCATGGACATTGGATGTCGCTGATAACGGGATCACATCATTAGGAGAATGATGTGATGGACAAGACCCAATCCTAAGCCTAGCACAAGATCGTGTAGTTCGTTTGCTCAGAGCTTTTCTAATGTCAAGTATCACTTCCTTAGACCATGAGATTGTGCAACTCCCGGATACCGTAGGAATGCTTTGGGTGTACCAAACGTCACAACGTAACTGGGTGGCTATAAAGGTGCACTACAGGTATCTCCGAAAGTGTCTGTTGGGTTGGCACGAATCGAGACTGGAATTTGTCACTCCGTGTAAACGGAGAGGTATCTCTGGGCCCACTCGGTAGGACATCATCATAATGTGCACAATGTGACCAAGGAGTTGATCACGGGATGATGTGAGTTATGGAACGAGTAAAGAGACTTGCCGGTAACGAGATTGAACAAGGTATAGGGATACCGACGATCGAATCTCGGGCAAGTAACATATCGATAGACAAAGGGAATTGAATACGGGATTGATTGAATCCCCGACATCGTGGTTCATCCGATGAGATCATCGTGGAACATGTGGGAGCCAACATGGGTATCCAGATCCCGCTGTTGGTTATTGACAGAAGAACGTCTCGGTCATGTCTGCATGGTTCCCGAATCCGTAGGGTCTACACGCTTAAGGTTCGATGACGCTAGGGTTATAGGGAAAGTATGTACGTGGTTACCGAATGCTGTTCGGAGTCCCGGATGAGATCCCGGACGTCACGAGGAGTTCCGGAATGGTCCGGAGGTAAAGATTTATATATGGGAAGTCCTGTTTTGGTCACCGGAAAAGTTTCGGGTGTTATCGGTAATGTACCGGGACCACCGGGAGAGTCCCGGGGGTCCACCAAGTGGGGCCACCAGCCCCAGAAGGCTGCGTGGGCCAAGTGTGGGAGGGGACCAGCCCCAGGTGGGCTGGTGCGCCCCCCACCAAGGCCCAAGGCGCATGGGAGAGTGGGAGGGGGCAAACCCTAGGTCCAGATGGGCCTTAGGGCCCATCTAGTGGGGCGCCCCCCTCTCGTCCCCTTGGCCGCCCCCCTCGATGGGATCTAGGGCTGGCCGCCAGCCCTTGTGGTGGAAACCCTAGAGGGGGGGCGCAGCCCCCTCCCCCCTATATATAGTTGAGGTTTGGGCTGCCCAAGACACACGAGAACGTCTCTCTTTCGGTGCAGCCCTACCCCTCTCCCTCCTCCTCCTCTCCCGCGGTGCTTGGCGAAGCCCTGCGGGATTGCCACGCTCCTCCATCACCACCACACCGTCGTGCTGCTGCTGGATGGAGTCTTCCCCAACCTCTCCCTCTCTCCTTGCTGGATCAAGGCGTGGGAGACGTCACCGGGCTGCACGTGTGTTGAAGGCAGAGGCACCGTTCTTCGGTGCTTAGATCGGAATCAACCGCGATCTGAATCGCCACGAGTACGACTCCTTCATCCGCGTTCTTGCAACGCTTCCGCATCGCGATCTACAAGGGTATGTAGATGCACTCCCCTTCCCTCGTTGCTAGATTACTCCATAGATTGATCTTGGTGATGCGTAGAATTTTTTTGAATTTCTGCTACGTTACCCAACAGTGGTATCAGAGCTAGGTCTATGCGTAGTTTCTGTGCACGAGTAGAACACAAAGTAGTTGTGGGCGTCGATGTTGTCAATTCTTCTTACCGCTACTAGTCTTATCTTGTTTCGGCGGCATTGTGGGATGAAGCGTCCCGGACCGACCTTACACGTACGCTTACGTGAGACAGGTTCCACCGACTGACATGCACTAGTTGCATAAGGTGGCTAGCGGGTGTCTGTCTCTCCCACTTTAGTCGGAACGGATTCGATGAAAAGGGTCCTTATGAAGGGTAAATAGAAATTGGCATATCACGTTGTGGTTTTACGTAGGTAAGAAACGTTCTTGCTAGAAACCTATACAAGCCACGTAAAAACTTGCAACAACAATTAGAGGATGTCTAACTTGTTTTTGCAGCATGTGCTATGTGATGTGATATGGCCAGAAGATGTGATGAATGATATATGTGATGTATGAGATTGATCATATTCTTGTAATAGGAATCACGACTTGCATGTCGATGAGTATGACAACCGGCAGGAGCCATAGGAGTTGTCTTTATTTTTGTATGACCTGCGTGTCATTGAATAACGCCATGTAAATTACTTTACTTTATTGCTAAGCGCGTTAGCCATAGAAGTAGAAGTAATCGTCCGCGTGACAACTTCATGAAGACACAATGATGGAGATCATGATGATGGAGATCATGGTGTCATGCCGGTGACAAAGATGATCATGGTGCCCCGAAGATGGAGATCAAAGGAGCAAAATGATATTGGCCATATCATGTCACTATTTGATTGCATGTGATGTTTACCATGTTATGCATCTTATTTGCTTAGAACGACGGTAGTAAGTAAGATGATCCCTTATAATAATTTCAAGAAAGTGTTCCCCCTAACTGTGCACCGTTGCGAAGGTTCGTTGTTTCGAAGCACCACGTGATGATCGGGTGTGATAGATTCTAACGTTCGAATACAACGGGTGTTGACGAGCCTAGCATGTACAGACATGGCCTCGGAACACATGCAAAACACTTAGGTTGACTTGACGAGCCTAGCATGTACAGACATGGCCTCGGAACACAAGAGACCGAAAGGTCGAGCATGAGTCGTATAGAAGATATGATCAACATGGAGATGTTCACCGATGATGACTAGTCCGTCTCACGTGATGATCGGACACGGCCTAGTTTGACTCGGATCATGTATCACTTAGATGACTAGAGGGATGTCTATCTGAGTGGGAGTTCAATAATCAGATGAACTTCATTATCATGAACATAGTCAAAAGGTCTTTGCAAATTATGTCATGCGCTTTAGTTCTACTATTTAAGATATGTTCCTAGAGAAAATTTAGTTGAAAGTTGGTAGTAGCAATTAGGCGGTCTGGGTCTGTAAATTGAGGAGTGTCCTCATTGCTGCACAGAAGGCTTATGTCCTAAATGCACCGCTCGGTGTGCTGAACCTCAGCGTCGTCTGTAGATGTTACGAAACATCTGACATACACGTTTTGATGACTACGTGATAGTTCAGTGAGTAATGCTAACGGTTTAGAATTGTGGCACCAAAGACGGTTTTTGAAACGTCACAGAACATATGAGATGTTCCGAAGACTAAAATTGGGATTTCGGACTAGTGCCCACGTCAAGAGGTATGAGACCTCTGATAAGTTTCTTAAACCTGCAAACTAAGGGAGAAAAGCTCAATCGTTGAGCATGTGCTCAGATTGTCTGAGTACTACAATCACTTGAATCGAGTGGGAGTTAATCTTCCAGATGAGATAGTGATAGTTCTCCATAATCACTGCCACCAAGCTATTAGAGCTTCGTGATGAACTATAAATATCAAGGATAGATGATGATCCTTAAGTAACTCGCGATGTTTGACACCGCGAGAGTAGAAATCAAGAAGGAGCATCAATTGTTGATGGTTAGTAAAACCACTAGTTTAAGAAGGGCAAGGGCAAAAGGGATACTTCATGAAACAACAAGTCATTTGCTGCTCTAGTGAAGTATCCCAAGGTTGAACCCAAACCCGAGACTAAGTGCTTCTGTAATGAGAGGAACGGTCACTGAAGCAGTACTACCCTAGATACTTGGTAGATGAGAAGGCAGGCAAGGTCGACAGAAATATATTGGATATACATTATATGAATGTGTACTTTACTAGTACTCCTAGCAGCACCAGGGTATTAGATACCGGTTCGGTTGCTAAGTGTTAGTAACTCGAAATAAAAGCTGCGGAATAAACGGAGACTAGCTAAAGGTGAGATGACGATAAGTGTTGGAAGTGTTTCCAAGGTTGATGTGATCAAGCATCGCATGCTCCCTCTACCATCGAGATTTGGTGTTTGCGTTGAGCATGATTGGATTATGTTTATCGCAATACGGTTATTCATTTAAGGAGAATAATGGTTACTCTGTTTATTTGAATAATACCTTCAATGGTCTTGCACCTAAAATGAATCTCGATCGTAGTGATACACATGAACGTGCCAAAAGATATAAAATAGTAAAGATAGTACCACATACTTGTGGCACTGCAATTTGAGTCATATTGGTATAGAACGCATGAAGAAGCTCCATGTAGATGGATCTTTGGACTTAGTCGTTTTTGAAAAGATTGAGACATGCGAACCATGTCTATTGGTATATATGCATGAAGAAACTCCATGCAGATGGATCGTTTGGACTCACTTGATTTCGAATCACTTGAGACATGCAAATCACACCACATGGGAAAGATGACTGAAAGTCCTCGTTTTCAGTAAGATGGAACAAGAGAGCAACTTATTGGAAGTAATACATTTTGATGTATGCAGTCCGATGAGTGCAGAGGCATGCAGTGGATATCATTATGTTCTTACTTCACAGATGATTTGAGTAGATGCTGAGTGTATTTACTTGATGAAACACAAGTCTGAATTATTGAAAGGTTCAAGTAATTTCAGAGTGAAGTTGAAGATCGTCGTGACAAGAGGATAAAATGTCTATGATATGATCATAGAGATGAGTATCCGAGTTACGAGTTTGGCACACAATTAAGACATTGTGGAAAGTGTTTCACAATTAATACCGCCTGGAACACCATAATGTTACATGGTGTGTCCGGACATCATAGCTGCACCCTATTGGATATGGTGCATACCATGATGTCTCTTATCGAATTACCACTATCGTTTATGGGTTAGGCATTAGAGACAACCGCATTCACTTTAAAAGGGGCACCACGCAATTCCGTTGAGACGACACCGTTTAGAGAAACCTAAGTTGTCGTTTCTTAAAAGTTTGGAGCTGCGATGCTTATGTGAAAAAGTTTCAGGCTGATAAGCTCGAACCCAAAGCGGATATATGCATCTTCATATAATACCCAAAACAGTTGGGTGTACCTCCTATTTCAGATCTGGAAGCAAAAGTAATTGCTTCTAGAAACGAGTCCTTTCTCGAGGAAAAATTTCTCTTGAAAGAATTGAGTGGGAGGATGGTGGAGACTTGATAAGGTTATTAAACCGTCACTTCAACTAGTGTGTAGCAGGGCACAGGAAGTTGTTCCTGTGGCACCTACACCAATTGAAGTGGAAGCTTATGATGGTGATCATGAAACTTCGGATCAAGTCACTACCAAACCTCGTAGGACGACGAGGATGCGTAATACTTCAGAGTAGTACGTGATCCTGTCTTGGAAGTCATGTTGTTGGACAACGATGAACCTATGAGCTATGGAGAAGCGATGGTGGGCCCATATTCCGACAAATGGTTAGAAGCCATGAAATCCGAGATAAATGGATCTTTGAGAAGAAGACGGACGTGGACGGTAATGTTACCGTCTATGAAGCTCGACTTGTGGCAAAGAGTATTTCCACAAGTTCAAGGAGTTGACTACGATGAGATTTTCTCATCCGTAGCGATGCTTAAGTCCGTCGGAATCATGTTAGCATTAGCTGCATTTATGAAATCTGGCAGATGGATGTCAAAACAAGTTTCCTTGCCAGTTTTCGTAAGGAAAGGTTGTATGTGATGCAATCAGAAAGGTTTTGTCGATTCTAAGGATGCTAAAAGGTATGCTAGCTCCAGCGATCCTTCCATGGATTAGAGCAAGCATCTCGGAGTCAGAATATACGCTTTGATGGAGTGATCAAAGTTTTTGGGTTTATACAAAGTTTGTTAGAAACTTGTATTTACAATAAAGTGAGTGGGAGCGCTACAACATTTCTGATAAGTATATGTGAATGACATATTGTTGATCCGAAATGATGTAAAATTTCTGGAAAGCATAAAGGGTTGTTTGAAAGGAGTTTTTCAAAGGAAGACCTGGATAAAGCTGCTTACATGTTGGGCATCAAGATCTATAGAGATAGATCAAGACGCCTGATGATACTTTCAAAGAATGCACACCTTGACATGATTTTGAAAGAGTTCAAAATAGATCAGCAAAGAAGGAGTTCTTGGCTGTGTTACAAGGTGTGAGTATTGAGTAAGACTCAAGACCTGACCACAGCAGAAGAGAGAGAAAGGACGAAGGTCGTCCCCTATGCTTCAGACGTAGGCTCTACAGTATGCTATGCTGTGTACCGCACATGAAGTGTGCCTTGCCATGAGTTGGTCAAGGGGTACAATAGCGATCCGGGAAAGGATCACATGACAGCGGTCGAACTTGTCCTTAGTATCTAGTGGACTAAGGAATTTTCTCGATTATGGAGGTGAAAAGGAGTTCGTCGTAAAGGGTTACGTCGATGCGAACTTTGACACTAATCCGGATGGCTCTGAGTAGTAAAACCGGATTCGTATAGTAGAGCAATTATTTGAAATGGCTCCAAGTAGTGCGTGGTAGCATCCACAAGATGACATAGATATTTGTAAAGCACACACGGATCTGAAAGGTTCAGACCCGTTGACTAATAACCTCTCTCACAAGCATAACATGATCAAACCAGAACTCATTGAGTGTTAATCACATGGTGATGTGAACTAGATTGTTGACTCTAGTAAACTCTTGGGTGTTGGTCACATGGTGATGTGACCTATGAGTGTTAATCACATGGTGATGTGGACTAGATTATTGACTCTAGTGCAAGTGGGAGACTGTTGGAAATATGCCCTAGAGGCAATAATAAATTGATTATTATTATATTTCCTTGTTCATGATAATCGTTTATTATCCATGCTAGAATTGTATTGATAGGAAACTCAGATACATGTGTGGATACATAGACAACACCATGTCCCTAGTAAGCCTCTAGTTGACTAGCTCGTTGATCAATAGATGGTTACGGTTTCCTAACCATGGACATTGGATGTCATTGATAACGGGATCACATCATTAGGAGAATGATGTGATGGACAAGACCCAATCCTAAGCCTAGCACAAGATCGTGTAGTTCGTTTGCTCAGAGCTTTTCTAATGTCAAGTATCACTTCCTTAGACCATGAGATTGTGCAACTCCCGGATACCGTAGGAATGCTTTGGGTGTACCAAACGTCACAACGTAACTGGGTGGCTATAAAGGTGCACTACAGGTATCTCCGAAAGTGTCTGTTGGGTTGGCACGAATCGAGACTGGAATTTGTCACTCCGTGTAAACGGAGAGGTATCTCTGGGCCCACTCGGTAGGACATCATCATAATGTGCACAATGTGACCAAGGAGTTGATCACGGGATGATGTGAGTTACGGAACGAGTAAAGAGACTTGCCGGTAACGAGATTGAACAAGGTATAGGGATACCGACGATCGAATCTCGGGCAAGTAACATATCGATAGACAAAGGGAATTGAATACGGGATTGATTGAATCCCCGACATCGTGGTTCATCCGATGAGATCATTGTGGAACATGTGGGAGCCAACATGGGTATCCAGATCCCGCTGTTGGTTATTGACCGAAGAACGTCTCGGTCATGTCTGCATGGTTCCCGAACCCGTAGGGTCTACACGCTTAAGGTTCGATGACGCTAGGGTTATAGGGAAAGTATGTACGTGGTTACCGAATGTTGTTCGGAGTCCCGGATGAGATCCCGGACGTCACGAGGAGTTCCGGAATGGTCCGGAGGTAAAGATTTATATATGGGAAGTCCTGTTTTGGTCACCGGAAAAGTTTCGGGTGTTATCGGTAATGTACCAGGACCACCGGGAGAGTCCCGGGGGTCCACCAAGTGGGGCCACCAGCCCCAGAAGGCTGCGTGGGCCAAGTGTGGGAGGGGACCAGCCCCAGGTGGGCTGGTGCGCCCCCCACCAAGGCCCAAGGCGCATGGGAGAGTGGGAGGGGGCAAACCCTAGGTCCAGATGGGCCTTAGGGCCCATCTAGTGGGGCGCCCCCCCCTCTCCTCCCCTTGGCCGCCCCCCTTGATGGGATCTAGGGCTGGCCGCCAGCCCTTGGGGTGGAAACCCTAGAGGGGGGCGCAGCCCCCTCCCCCCTATATATAGTTGAGGTTTGGGCTGCCCAAGACACACGAGAACGTCTCTCTTTCGGTGCAGCCCTACCCCTCTCCCTCCTCCTCCTTTCCCGCGGTGCTTGGCGAAGCCCTGCGGGATTGCCACGCTCCTCCATCACCACCACACCGTCGTGCTGCTGCTGGATGGAGTCTTCCCCAACCTCTCCCTCTCTCCTTGCTGGATCAAGGCGTGGGAGACGTCACCGGGCTGCACGTGTGTTGAACGCGGAGGCACCGTTCTTCGGTGCTTAGATCGGAATCAACCGCGATCTGAATCGCTATGAGTACGACTCCTTCATCCGCGTTCTTGCAACGCTTCCGCATCGCGATCTACAAGGGTATGTAGATGCACTCCCCTTCCCTCGTTGCTAGATTACTCCATAGATTGATCTTGGTGATGCGTAGAATTTTTTTGAATTTCTGCTACGTTACCCAACACAACCATGTTCACCTCTCTGTTGATAACTTTCAGTCGACTTTTGCTTTCAACATCAGCAAAAATCACAGAGTGGAATTGATGTTGGGAAAACCATCATCATCTTCTTCCCTATCCTCACCCTTGTCCGACTCCTTTTCCTTCTCCTTGGGTTGTTTCTCTCGGAACTGCTGGATGAGGAGCCGACACTGTCAAGTGTTGTGTTTAGGGTAAATGAGATTACCCTCTTCATCTTTTTTGGTGTGAATGTGGCATGGTAAATCCAACACATCATTTCCATCTTGATCTTTCACTTTCTTGGGGTTCCACGGCCCTTTGGCTTCCCCTTGAACTTTCCTTGAGCCACAACTAAAGCTTCACCAGGAGCCGCTGGTTCGGCCTTGCGTTTCTGTTTCCGATTGGAGTTCCCTCCTCCGGTTTCTTGGGCGACTGTTTTGTGCTTGCCACTCCGGAGTCGGTCTTCCTCTTCACCATTAGCGTACTTGGTGGCGATCCCCATCATCTGACTCAGGGACATATCCCCTGTCCGACCAAACTTTAGATTCAATTCTCGATACTTAACACCCTCCTTGAAGGCACAAACTGCTTGGTGATCTGACACATTCTCCACTGTGTGGTGCAATGTGATCCATCTCTGGATATAATCTCTCAAGGTCTCATTTGGTTTTTGCACGCAAGACTGCAACTCTGTTAACCCTGCTGGTCATTTGCATGTACCTTCAAAGGTTCTAACAAACACTCGGGCAAGTTCCTCCCAACTATATATGCTGCTAGGTGCTAACTGATTCAACCATGCTCTGGCCGAGCCTTCCAACATCAGAGGAAGGTGTTTCATGGCCACTTCATCATTGCCGCCACCGATCTATACAGCCACTCAGTAGTCCTCAAGCCAAGTGTCAGGCTTGGACTCACCAGTGAACTTGCTGACTCCAGTGGCCAACATGAAGTTGGGAGGAATCACTGCAGCCCTGATGGCTCTGCTGAAACATTCTAGACCTGAAACATGCACTCTGCTGCCAGTCAGATAATCTCTGTCATGGCCCTCTCTGTGTGCTCTGTTCCTGTCAACCAAACCTTGAACGAGAATATATCTCGCATCAAAGCCCGGCTCCCTGGTGTCGACTGGAATTCTTCGCCCACCACTTTGAGGGCGTCTGTCATCGTGCTGCCTTGGCACATATGACCCACTCCCCGGGGGAGGCGTGGGCACTCGACGACAGTCATCGTGCTCGAGTCGGTGATCATACTGCTCTCGGTTTCTGTACTGATCTCGTCGGTCTCCACGTCCCTCACGCCGCGGGGGCGATCTGGGGCTGTGAGCCGACTGAACTGTGTCTGCCATCACGGATCTGCTATGAATCCTATTCCGCGACTGAGATACTGCTGTGTTCTGCTCTCCCGCTGCCCGGAGTAAAGCCCGGATCTGCATCAAACCTCTGACAGCTTCCGACTGGGAAGGCTGAATCGACTCTGCTATTCGGGCTGCAGCTGTGAGATTCTGAATCGGAGTTCGGTATACCTGAGTTGGAGGCGGAAAAATCTGTCGTCGACTGGACTCAGGAATCTGCTGTCGAGCGCGTTCGTCGAGTGTGTGCTGGAGGTTCTCCAGTCGAGTGCGCTCAGCCAAGTTGGCCAGGCGCACCTCCTCCAAGGCCCGGGCCTCGGGGGTTTCTCCAACGATAGGAGTCTGAAGTGCATCCATATTGCGGCGGCGGAGCTCTTCCCTCTGCTGCAAAGAAAGAGGCTCGGGGCGGTACTCCTTGTGAGCGCGCGACGGATCACCACCGCCATCACCACCATCATCGCGGGGGAAACCAGGAGGACTGCATGGTCCATTGACCATCAAAACTTCCTCCGCAGGGTCACTGCTGTCGCACTCGGATGCAGTCTCGACGGAGCCAGTCGAACAGGCCGTAGAGGGTTTCGTCGGGCTCGATTGCCGCGACCTGTGGGGTGGCCGACTGGCGGGCCACCGCGTGCCTCACCCACTGCTGGAGCCGTGACCGACCGGAACGCTTGCGCCGGTGAACAGCGGGGAGCGAGGACGCCACAGGAGCCGACCAATACTGAGTCGACGGCTCCCGAAGAAGGACGCCGTGGACGCACGCGCGAAAGTGCGTCGCCCCGCGGACGGGGAGCGCCTCGACGTCGAGTGGAGCCTCTTGAAGCCAGGCGGAGTCGTCGACGACGAAAACGAGTGCGCCGAGACGGATCTCGCGGCCCTCAGCCATTCCTCCGCCGGGAACCATGACGATAGGAATCGGGGAAAATCGCAACTTCACCAACAAGTCGCTAAGACACCTGCCCCATGGTGGGCGCCAACTGTCGTGGATCTAAGACTGACAGTAGAATAGGGGGTATGTATGTAGAGGCAAGATCCTAGCTATGGCAAAGTTGTACACACGAGTTTTACGAGTTCAGGCCCTTCACACAGGAAGTAACAGCCCTACGTCTCGGTGCCCGGAGGCGGTCGACTGGATTATGCGTGTGTGTGTGTGTGTGTGTGTTACAGGGGGTGCGAACCCTTGTGCCAGAGGAGGAGGGTGGCTTATATAGAGTGCGCCAAGACCCCGGCCATCCTCCGTTACCAAGAGTTCAATGTACATAAAGAGGGAACGTTACAGGTAACGTCCGTAATAAAGTGCTATAAATGATCATTAAGTCTATGAGCAAACGTCCGACCGTTGCTGTGCAGAGTGACTTTAGACCTTCTGTATATCGAGTGGTTTCTGTTACGGTCGAGTGGCAATGATTCTTCCAAGTGGAATGTTTCTGGTTGAGTGGATGATGGCACCCTTCGAATGCTTCTGACTTTAGGGTGATGTCCTTGAGGAGGGTGTCTAGGTCAGGCCTATAACCCTACCCTAGGTACATAGCTTCAACACTAGTTGTTGTTTTTTGCTTCTTTTTTTACATCGCAGGAAATCAATATCAAACTGAGTCCAAACACCGCGAAACTTCTTGGAGATTTTTTATGGACTAGAACACCCAGAATGGGCCAGAGCAGCACCTGGGGGGTGCCCCGAGGGGGGCACAACCCACCAGGGCACGCCTGGGGGCCCAGGTGCGCCCAGGTGGGTTGTGCCCACCTTGTTGGCTTCCCGCACCCCCTCTTTACCCTATAAATTCACAAATATTCCAAAACCCTTTGGGTTAACCTAGATCAGAAGTTCTGCCGCCGCAAGGCTCTGTAGCCACCGAAAACCAATCTAGACCCTTTTCGGCATCCTGCCGAAGGGGGGAATCATCTCCGGTGGCCATCTTCATCATCCCGGCGGCCACCACGATGAGGAGGGAGTAGTCCACCCTCGGGGCTGAGGGTTTGTAACAGTAGCTATGTGTTTAATCTCTCTCTCTCTCTCGTGTTCTTGAGATGTCACGATCTTGATGTATCGTGGGCTTTGTTAATATAGTTGGATCATATGGTGTTTTCCCCTCTCTATCTTGTTGTGATGAATTGTGTTTTTCCCTTTGAGATTTCGTTGTTATCAGATTGAATACTTTTATGGATTTGAGAACACTTGATATATGTCTTGCAATTGAATACTGGTGGTGACAATGGGGTATCGTATTGATTCACTTGATATATGTTTTGGCACTCAACTCGCGGATTCCCGAGGTGACATTGGGGTAATCTATGCATAGGGGTTGATGCACGTTCTTGTCTTTGTTTCTCCGGTAGAAATCTTGGGGCACCCTTTGAAGTTCTTTGTGTTGGATTGAGTATTATGAATATGAATTTGCTTTTGTGTTATTTTAGTATGAACTCTAGGATAGATCAAACAGAAAGAATAGCTTTGTGTCATTTCAGTACGGACTCTTTAATAGATCGAACGGAAAGAATAGCTTTGAGGTGGTTTCGTACCCTACAAACAATTTATTCTTATGCTCTCCGCTAGATAGGAACTCGGGAGTGATTCTTTATTGCACTTTGAGGGATAATCATATGATCCAACTATGTTAGCATTGTTGAGAGGTTGCCCTAGTGAAAGTACGGACCCTAGGCCTCATTTTCAAGCATTGCAATACCGTTTTTGTGCCCATTTACTATTTGCTACCTTGATGTTTTTATTTATTCAGATTATAAAAATATATTTCTACCATCAATATTACACTTTTATCATCATCTCTTCGCCGAACTAGTGCACCTATACAATTTGCGATTGTATTGGGTGTGTTGGGGACACAAGAGATTTCTTGTATTTGGTTGCAGGGTCATTTGAGAGAGACCATCTTCATCCTACACCTCTCATGGATTGATAAACCTTAGGTCATCCACTTGAGGGAAAATTGCTACTTTCCTACAAAACTCTGCGCTTGGAGGCCCAGCACGTGTCTACAAGAATAAAGTTGCGTAGTAGACATCAAGCTATTTTCTGGCGCCGTTGCCGGGGAGGTGAGTGCATGAAGGTATATCTTTAGATCTTGCAATCGAATCTTTTAGTTTCTTGTTTTATCACTAGTTTGGTTTATAAAAAAACTACAAAAAATGGAATTGAGATTGCATCATATTATTGATCATCTTTATAATATCTTTCTTGAAAATGATGGTTCGGAAAATTGTGCTCAATTGTTAGAAGAAGAAGTCAATAAAATGCTTGGCACAAAATATTTGAATGATGAGCATTATTGGAATGTTGTTAGTATGAATTCTTTGAATATCCAAAATGCTAATGATGATTGCACAAGTCATGACAAAAATGTTTCTTATAAGCATGCCACTTTTTGCGGAGTGAATTGGGAGTGCAATTGCACACCAAAAAGTGAAGATAGATTTTGTAAGAAGCATAAATATTTAGAAACAAAAAAGTTGCAAGAGAGGCTAGATGATTGTGCTGAAAGATTTAATTTTTTCCGCCATCCTTGTGAACTTTGCAATGAACGTGGTCGTTTAAATCTCCAATGCAAATTCTTTCATGATCAAATCGTGTCCAAAAATTGTGATAACTTGATTACCCTTGAGCATCATAAAGAGCTTAGTCTTCTTTTGGGGCATGAAGAAATGAAACGTATAACTAAGGGTATTCCAAAATTTAATCTTGAGAGATTTCTTGATTTTGATCTAGAGGAAATTTATATGTTTTGTACGGTAAATTGCATTGAGAATCTTTATATTTCCAATTATCTAAAGTCAAGAAAACAAATAGAATATGAAGAGAGTAATAATGAAAGGGAAAATGTTTCCCAATACCCTCCTAGTGTTTATTATGATGAATCAGGTAACGAGGAGGAGCTTCCTATCCAATCAATCTCTTCAACAAGAAGCTTGAAAAAATGAATTAAACCCACACATGATGTGGTGAAGAAGAATAAAAGAAGAAAGAATAAAGGTAAAAAGGTATCTCTCCCAAATAATGTTGCTCCTATCACCATTGTGCCTCATGAAAGGAATCAAATATGTTGATGGAGGATGATGATATTGAGTATGATTTTGTGATACCTACTACTTTTTGTAATGATTATGATTGGGAAGACAATGATATCCCTTATGATCTTGTAAATCTTTTTACCACTTGCTTGGAAGAATATGATAATGATGTTTGCTATACTATTGGTGCCATTAATGCTATTGATAAGAATGATTGTGATGATATGCAAAACCACAAGCTTGGGGATGCTATGTTTAATGAGTATGACATGTTTGAAGATTTATTTCCTGCAAATAATGCTTGTCCTAAGATTGGGGATGCTTTGCTTAATGAATATGATCCTTTGATTCCTTCTACTTTCGATAAGAAAATTTATTATGATGATAGCATGCCTCCTATTTATGATGATTACATTGATAAAAGTGGGTTTGGAAGAGTGTCAACTCTAGGTAGTAGTGATCCCACTATTTTGGAGGGTGTTGAATCTTATTACAATATTGATGAAAGTGGATTTGGAGAGGTCATGACTTTATTTAGTGATACATCCACTATTTTTGGAGAGGTTTCAATTGATTATGACAATGAAGTTGCTATCTTTGATGATTATTATGATGACATGTATGCCATAAAGAGTGATAAATCTTCTATGCTTGTGCATCTTGAAAAGAGTGCTGTATGTGATGGTTATATTGTTGAATCCATTCATTATGTTTCTGAAAATTATTATGAGGAAGGAACTTATGCTCTCACATATCTCAATAATATCAAGTTTCTTCTCTATGTGTTGATTGTCTTGAAGTTGCACTTGTTTTGCCTTCCTATGCTAGTTGATTCTTGTTCCCATAAGTTGTTTGCTAAAAAAATACCTATGCATAGGAAGTGGGTTAGACCTAAATGTTCTAGTCATATGCTTCATGATGCTCTCTTTATTTTTCAATTCTTATCTTTTATGCGAGTATCATTGAAATCATCATGCCTAGGTTAAAAGGCATAAAAGAAAAGCGCTTGTTGGGAGACAACCCAACACTTTTACCTACTGTTTTTGTGTGTTCACATGATTATGCTACTGTAGTAATCATGTTTTATAGCTTTTGTTTCAATAAAGTGCCAAGTAAAGCCTTTGGGATCATGTTGGGTGATAGTTGATTTGATCTTGCTGAAAAACAGAAACTTTTGCGCTCACAAAAATAATACTCATTTTTAACAGAAGAGTGCTTTTGAGTTGATTCTTTTTGCAGAAGTTTAATATACAAATTTATCACGTGGTCCTAAGATTTAATAATTTTTGGAGTAGCAGAAGTATGGTAGTTATCCAGATCATTACAGACTGTTCTGTTTTTGACAGAATCTGTTTTCAATGCATAGTTTGCTTGTTTTTTTAGTTTCTATGGCTTATATTGCTCAATATAAATTGTGGAAATGATATGATACAGTAGGCATTGTGTGAGAACAATTATGAATCTTGTCTTTGACAGTACCAAACGTGGAATGGTTTGCTCTTTATCATACTAATTTATCTCACAAAGTTCCGTTAAGTTTTGTGTGATTGAAGTTTTCAAGGTTTGGGTGAGATATCGATATGAGGATAATAAGGACTGACAAGAACCTAAGATTGGGGATGCCCAAGGCACCCCCGAAGAAGTATTCAAGGAAGATCCAAGCAACTAAGCTTGGGGATGCCCCGGAAGGCATCCCCTCTTTCGTCTTCAACATTATCGGTAACCTCACTTGGAGCTATGTTTTCATTCCTCACATGATATGTGTTTTTCTTGGAGTGTCAATTTATTTTGTTAGGATTTGATTTCTGTTATTTAGAATAGTTTTGCATCTTTTATTTCAATAAAAGTGGCATTGACAGCCTTTTCCATGCTTATTTTGCAAGTCTACATGTTGCTGTTTCAAAACAGAAAGTTTATTGATGTTGCAAAAATTCCCGAGGAAAGTCAGAATGTGATAAAATTTTGAAACTTTTTGCATAATAATCTCTCATAAATTTTCTACGGTGTGGTAGAATTTCACAATGTTTGGAGTTGAATAAGTATTGACACTCTTGCATTCTTTACAGACTGTATTGTCTTGGCAGATTGTTGTTATGTTTGCATTGTTTGCATATGCTTGCTTGTTTTAATTAATTCTGTTTGAGGATAGGAGCATTAAATATGCAGAGTCACTTAGTATTCAATGTTGAATAATAATTTTAGTGATTTGCTACAGTAGAGAATGATAAGGTTTTTGCATTAGTTTAGACTAACTTATCTCACGAGTTCTTGTTGAGTTTTGTGTGGATGAAGCTTTTGAGATTTAGGAAAACCGTGATATGAGAAGAATTAAGGAGACACAAAATGTAGCGACCCGACCTCAAACGGTCAAGTCTCTGTGCTTCAGTGTCATCCCTGGATCGGTAATGCTGACACACAGAGTACTCGAAGGATTTATAACAGAGTAGCAATCACACACTTATTACATCAAATGTCTCAAAAAAGAACTTATTACAATAAGTATGGCCTAAGGCCACCTAATACGATAACAGCGGAAGGCTTGGAAGATAAAGTGAGTCCATCAACTCCAACGGCATAGCTGAGCTGCACGGCAACGACCTAACGAACCTTACTCCTCGTCTGAAAAGTCTGCAACATAATACGTTGCAGCCCGAAAACGGGTCAGCACATGGAATATGCTGGCAATATAACACAGTAGAGCAAGAACAGAATAATGCTATCACTACATGCATATTTGGCTGGTGGAAAGCTCTATGGTTATAGTTTTTGCGAAAAGCCAATTTCCCCTACAACAAAGGAATAAGCTTTATTTTAACTATCATGGTAGTTGAAACATCATTGAGAAGGTTCCTCCAACTCAATCCCAATTAAAGTAATTATCAACCCAACAATATTAATTTAGAGTGATGAGATATTTAGGATACTCCAAGTACTAGATACTCAAGATTGTCCATAACCGGGGACACGGCTAACCATGATTAGATTGTACACTCTGTAGAGGTTTGCGCACTTTTCCCCACAAGACTCGATCTCCTCCGTTGGATTTCTCGCACTACAAGGTGCTTGAGAACCGGATGACCGAGACATAGTCTTTCAGAAGCATTAACTCTTTACTCCGGGAAGACCATACCAAACCTACACCCCTCTACATGCTGATCCACCTCTTCAAGAGCTAATGCAACTTACTCAACTATGCTAGAGCCCATAACAGCTTGTGGCTGCACACGGAAGTTTCTAGCATGAAAATATCTCAGTTCCCTTTGAGCCTGGGTGGCGGACCTTAGGATGATCACACGGGTACTCTGGGATATCCTAGGACAACACTGGATTCTCCAGGTGCCCGACAAGCAATCCACCCAGTTGTGTATTAAAGTTGCCACCTTAAGTTGAACCATTAATTAACAATCTCACACCTGTCATGGATACACTCAATCCAATCCACGTCTACGAGCATAGCATAGCAATGTAAGCAATATGTAGAAGTAACTCCCCAGGTTTGAATATAACAGGACAATAGGTTCTACCTCATCAACTACTTCCCAACCCACATGTTAATCACATACTAATCATGCAGTGTTTGAGGATTGGAACTAATGCATAAAAACTGAGTATGAAAAGAGTATGATCAATGTGTTACTTGCCTTGCTGATGATCTGTAAAACCTAGGGACTCGTAGTAGCACGCTTCGCACTCCGGAAATTCTATCGCAAACAAACAATAGCATACATAAGCATTCAAGCAAAGAAGCATGGGTAAATCTCAAATAAGAATAACTAACCAGAAAGTTCAACTTAAGAACTCCGGTTCGCAAAAAGAATCAAATCAAACGGAGCAACGAAACTCGAACTGCGAAAGAAACAAGATCCGTTTACTAATCTGGACTAAAGTCAAATTTTATAGCACCAAAATCTTGTTCAAGTTGATTAAACAGAAAGAGGGTTTCGAGACGAAGATCTAGGCGCTTGAATCGCCTGATTCCGATAAACGAGCGAAAAGATAAACTGAAACGAAAATCGGATCAGAGATCGCGATTGAAAATAATCGCGAAAAATCCGAGAAAAAGAAAAACTGACGAACAGGCTAACGAACGAACGTTCGTTGTCTGTAACTAACGAATGAAAACCGTGCGTTAAAACGAACGTACGGACGAACGTCCGCTAAATAAACTAAACCGAGAAAACTGGCGGACCGATCTAAAAAACGAACTAGGGTTTTCTTTTAAAAAAAAAAACTGGATCGGTTTTAGAATAAACCGAACGACGGCGGCGGCGGCGTGTACCTCCGGCGAGGCGGGGTTGCAGCGGCGGGGTGCGTGGGGCGGCGCGGGCGGCAAGGGCGAGCGGCGGCGCGCGGCAAGGGCGGCGGCGGCAGCGCTGCGGGGCGGGGTGAGGCAGGCGGCGGGGTTGGTGGTGGTGGGGGTCCGGGGCGGGGTATTTAAGGAGGGGGGCTGCTTGGGGGAGGGGGCAAGGCGGTGCGGGGAGGAGGAGTCCCGGCCGGACTCGGCTAGCGGCGGCGGCGCTCGCGGTCTCCAGGTCAGAGACGAGGCGCGGGGCGGTTGGGCCGGCTCGGCTGGGCTTTGGCCCAGTCGGGCGCTGATTTTTTTTAATAATTCCGCCGAAACTTATATAAATCCAAGAAAATAAAATAAAAATCTAAAAATGCCAAAACAAATTTTCACCGTCTAAATAAAATATTTAGAACGAGATGAACATTTTCTTGGCCGTAAAATGCAACTTTGAAAAACGTGCAATTTTTCTAACGCAAATAAAATAGCAATAAACTCCGAATAAAATCAAATATTTGATCTTAATATTTCCCCCAATATTTCATTTATCTTGGAGAAGTCATATTATCTCCTCTCATATATTTTAATATGAAATATTTTCGGAGAGAAAAATAATTAAAATCAAAATCCTCGTTTCAATATTTGATAAAATTCAAATATGAAAACAGGGAAATCCCCAACTCTCTCCGAGGGTCCTTTAGTTGCTTAGGATTTCGAGGATTGTTAAACGAGATGCAATAAAATATGATATGCATGAATGATCTATGTATAACATTCCAAATTGAAAATTTGGGATGTTACAAACCTACCCCCCTTAAGATGAATCTCGCCCTTGAGATTCGGGTTGGCTAGAAAATAGGTGTGGGTGGTCTTTGCGAAGATCATCCTCTCGTTCCCAGGTGGCTTCATCCTCGGTATGGTGGCCCCACTGAACTTTGCAAAACTTGATAACCTTGCCGCGGGTGACTCGGCTGGCAAATTCAAGAATCCTGACTGGCTTCTCCTCATAGGTCAAATCACTGTCCAACTGAATCGCCTCCAAGGGTACTATATCTCTTAACAGTATATCGGCCATCTCAGCATGACACTTCTTCAGCTGTGAAACGTGAAATACATCATGAACTCCTGACAGTCCTTCAGGTAACTCCAACTTGTAGGCAACTTCTCCCATACGTTCCAGAACACGATACAGTCCTACAAATCTCGGGGCTAACTTTCCTTTAACTCCAAAATGTTTCACTCCTCGCAAGGGTGATACTCGCAGATATGCTCTTTTTCCAATTTCATAGGTTACCTCCTTGCGTTTCGAATCTGCATAACTCTTCTGCCTGGACTGAGCTACCTTCAGTCTATCTCGGATCAACTTAACTTTATTTTCAGACTCCTTGATCAAGTCTGGTCCAAACAACTGTCGGTCTCCAACTTCATGTCACATCCTAGTTAGTTCATGCATTAGAGTGTTGCATCATGTCTACATTTCACAGAAACCTGAAATGGGGATGCCAGAAACCCCCAGCACCCCCCTGGAACAACTAGGGTTTACTAAAATTCTTTTCAATGAACCTGAAATGCCCTCCATAAATGTTCACCACCTTTGGTCTTGGCTAAAACCTCTGCCAAAAATGGTTTCATATTTTTGGAGGCCATCTTGGATTTTTGCACAAGCCATAAGTATTTGCATTTGGGCATTTTAAATGCTATAAATATTTTCAAATGCCCAAATAATCTTGAAGGTATTTTTAGGCTGTTGGGAATAATCTCAAAGGTGCCCCAGAATATTTCCAGGATTTTTCCAAATGAAATAGTATTTTTACTATTTCAAAACACAGTACAGAAATAAATAAAAAGAGAAAAGAATAGAAGGCAGAGAAACTTACCTGGCAGCCCACCTGGCGGCCCAGCACTGTGCTGGCCCGCGCCAGTCAGCTGCCTGCTCTCGCCAGAGTAGGCAGAGAGGTGACGCCGGCGAGCGCGAGCTCGCCACCGCGCCACCTGCTTGCCGCCCTCGCCGCGGATGAGCTGGCCGACCTCCCTCGACGCGCCCCGAGCCCCTGGACATCGCCATTCTCCCCCATCGCCTCTCCCTCGCCTTCTTCCCACCATGGCCGACGCCGCCGCAGCCACCTCACCGGAGTAGCCGCGCCCACCGCCGACCTCGCGCCGTACCACCGTGTCCTACAGCACCGCCGTCGCCCACTCCTTCGAGCAAGCCGAGCCCCGAGCGCTCGGTTGCCCCGAAGCTCCGCCACCGACCTCACCTTCACCGCTCACCGTCGGAGATCCCCTCCGCCGTCGCCACTGCTACAGCTCGTCTCCGACCTCGCCGCCTGCTCCGTCGCAACCGCCGTGAGCATGGCCACATTCCCATCCTCTCCTCTCTCTCTCTCTCGAGCTCTGTAGCCACCGCACGAAGCTCACCCGTACGCGCTGCCGCACGAGCTCGTCGCCGACGAGGCTCCGACCATCCAACGGCCACACCACCGTAGCCATTAGCTTCACCGCAACGCCAGGAACCCGTAGCACCCTCGCACGTTCCTCGCCGTGCTCTCTAGCTACGGTTTCAACCATGCCCGTACCCCGGCAGCCGCACGGCTCGTCGCCGGCGTCGATTCCGGCGACCCCGAG
The DNA here is from genome assembly GCF_002575655.3 of Aegilops tauschii subsp. strangulata. NCBI lineage: Eukaryota > Viridiplantae > Streptophyta > Magnoliopsida > Poales > Poaceae > Aegilops > Aegilops tauschii. The sequence continues at coordinate 178,096,667 of NC_053039.3, forward strand.
CTCCACTACCACCACCAGTCGACGCGGCTCGCCCCCAGCTACACGTAGGTACTCTCCGCCGTCCTTTTGGTCGCCGGAGGAGGGAACCCGCACTCCACCGCCGCGTCTGGACGTCGCCGGCGGCTAAACGCCGGCGAGTCAGCATGGTTTGACCACGGGTTGACCCCCCAGGGTCACTGACAAGTGGGGCCCGCCTACTAAATAAATCTGGGTTAGAGTTAAAACTAATTCTAAATAACTAATTACCTAACAGTGACACTGACACAGGGGACCCACACGTCAGGTTTGACCTGGATGACCCCGTTGACTTGCTGACGTCACACTGACGTCAGGCTGACGCAGTAAAGCATTTACTGGAATTATTCTTATATTGGAAATTCCAGAAATTATCACAAACTTCAAAAAATCATAGAAAATAATCTATAGCTCAGAATGAAAAGATTTATATATGAAAAATGATCAGAAAAATCCACTCTATCCATCTGTACTGGTTTCATGCATGATTAAGCAAGTTAACCTACTGTTTTATACAGAACAAGATAAAGCATTAATATGGGCCATTTATGAACTTGGAATTTGAATCTTTGATTCAAATTAGTCCAAACCCATCTGGTCTTAGTTGCATTAGCCCAACACATCCATCTTGCCATGTCTCATGCATGCATCATATTGTTGCACTTGCTTGGTGTTGATTGTGCTTCGGTATGCTCATCGTGGTAGGTCCTGCCTCCGAGGATATTCACGAGTATCCAACTGAAGGGCAGTATCCCACCACCACTCCGTCAGGCAAGCAACCCATTGATCATTTCGATACAAACCCATCTTCTCGCTTCTGCTCTCGTTTACTGCATTAAGACAACGCGATTCAAACTGCTGTGTGTTGCGGTAGTTGAACCCACTTTCCTTTGCATGACCTGTCATTGCCACAGTAACTAGATGAAACCCACTAGCATGTGTAGGAGTTGATTGAGCCATGTTGTGTGTTCCTACAATGCTATGCTTTCTATGCTTAGAGTTGTGTCAGGTCTGGCTCATCAGGGTGATGAACTAGAGTGAAAGTGTGTGTGTCGGTAAAGGGAGTAAAGTGTTGAATACGATTTGGTAAAGGTATCGATGGGAGGCCATGTAGGAGTACATGGTGGGTTGTTTCATTGAGACCGTCCCTAAGAACTGAGATCTGTATGCGTGATTTAAGATTCAGCTACTACCACACATTGGGCCCGAAACCAATGGACCCCCTCGGCTTCTTATTCACCCTTGTCCTCTGTCCAGGAGTTGCACGTAGTTTCTGGTGTTTGTAGTAAGCTGGAGGCCGTGGACAGCGCTGACCAAGGGGTGGGCTGTGATGCGGTAGGCTCGTGGCACGGTGTCCGAGTCGCCCGTTTGGTGTCCGGGAACCCTGCACACATCGTTTGGGGCCGTATGTGGAAACCTCGGCCGGACTCCCTGCGGATGGAACCTAAATAGGCGATAAACCTGGACTAGAGACTCGAGTGTTTAGGTAGGCTGTGGCCGACACCCACGTTGGGCTTCCGCTTGAAGGTTGCCGAGTACACGTCGTGTAGCGACGATAAGTGGTGAGAGCGTGTGTGATGAAGTACACCCCTGCAGGGTATGAAACTATTCGAATAGCCGCGTCCGCGGTAAAGGACTACTTGGTCGCTTATGCAGTTCATAGACAAGTAAATGGATACTACTAAAAGCCTCAAGATAAGTGTGAGTACCGCGGATGGCCCTCTCGTTGGATGACGAGGGAGGATCCACGGTGGAGTATTGAGATGGTGATTAGTGGACTCGTGTGCAAAAACTATTTCACAAGTGGTGTATCGTAGGATAGCTTAGCCAAGAGTCAAAGCTGGCTTGCTGCAATAACCCCACTACCTTCTTGAGAATGAACATGTATAGTAGGATCTGTTGTAAGATTTGCTGAGTACCTTTGTACTCATGTTGCTTTAATTACTGTTTTCAGACGACAACACTGCCCCTTCTGACGGGTTCTACGTAGAACTCGACGACGACGAGTGACGCGCCACCTAGGTGGTGATCTAGGCTTGTGAAGGGCCTATGTAGATAGACAGGCTTCGTCAAGCCTTCTTTCTTTCTAGTGTCTGTACCCAGACAGTTTGCTTCCGCATGTGCTTGTATGATTGTATGACTTGAGTGTCGGGTCATGTGACCCCTATCTGTATGAACAAGTTATGTAAGGCTCTCCGGAGCCCTTTAAATAAAGTACTTGAGTTGTAGAGTTTTGTTGTGATGCCATGTTGTATTTGCACATATCGAGCATATTGTGTGTATGTTTGAAATGCTTGGTATGTGTGGGATCCGACAATCTAGTTGTTTATCTTTAGCAGCCTCTCTTATGGGGAAATGTAGTCTGGTGCCTCCTTGAGCCATAGTAGTCCGCTACAGCCCGGTTCACCGGAGTCCTGCTAGCCCAGCACTACTGCCCTGGACACCTGACTGGCCGGCATGTGAATCATATCGTTCCTGTGTCTGTCCCTTCGGGGAAATGTCACGCGGTGACATCCGGAGTCCTGCCTAGCCTGCTACAGCCCGGGTTCCCGGAGTCCTGTTAGCCCAGTGCTACAGCCCGGACTCACACGCTGCTGACCGACACGTTCGATGTTGATTCATGTATGCCTGTCCCCATACGTTAGTGCCGCTTTGGGTTCACGACTAGCCATGTCGGCCCGGGTTCTCTGTCATATGGATGCTAGCGACATTATCATATACATGAGCCAAAAGGCGCAAACGGTCCCGGGCCATGGTAAGGCGACACCCGTGGGAGTACCGTGCGTGAGGCCGCAATGTTATATGAGGTGTTACAGGCTAGATCGGTGTGATTTGGAATCGGGGTCCTGACACTTCATCCCACATCAACGGTGTTCTGCACCTTCGTCCATACAGGGCTTCGAACGGTGCCATCTTCAAACTGGCTTGGTAGCTATTGTTGTATGAGAACTCCGCGTAGGGAAAATTGTCATCCCAACTAGATCCATAATCTAGCGCACATGCCCTCAACATGTCCTCCAGAATCTGGTTGACTCTCTCGGTCTGTCCATCCGTCTGCGGGTGAAATGCTGTACTGAACTCGAATCTCGTTCCCAAAGTCTGGTGCAGCTGGTGCCAAAACTTTGAGGTAAACTGTGTTCCTCTATCTGATACGATGGTCCTCGGAACTCCATGCAGACATACGATCCTGGTCATATATATCTTGGCCAACTTCGCACTAGTGTAGGTTGTTTTCATTGGGATAAAGTGAGCTACTTTGGTCAAGCGATCGACTACTACCCATATAGAATCATATCCTGATTTGGTCCTGGGCAATCCGGTGATAAAATCCATGCCAAGTTTATCCCACTTCCATTCGGGTATCGGCATAGGCTGTAACAATCCTGCTGGCTTTTGATGTTCTGCCTGCACTCTCTGACATTCATCACATACGGCTACATACTCGGCAATATCCTTCTTCATACCTGTCCACTAGAAACGTTCCTTCAAATCCAAATACATCTTGGTGTTTCTGGGGTGTATCGAGTATGGTGAGTCATGAGCCTCCTAAAGTATTAACTTCCTGATCTCTGTGTTATTGGGCACATAAACACGGTCCTCAAACCATAAGGTGTCGTTCTCATCCTCACGAAAACCTTTGGCCTTTCCTTTGCTCATTCTCTCCTTTATCTCGGCAATCTCTTTGTCATCCTTCTGAGCTTCTCGAATCTTTCCTAACAATGTAGACTGAACCTCCATTGTTGCAACAAAACCTCTAGGAACAATCTCCAGTCGAAGTTCCCTGAGATCCTCTGCTAACTCCTTTGGTAATCCTGTGCTCACTAGGGTGTTAGCATAACTCTTCTGACTCAAAGCGTCTGCTATGACATTGGCCTTGCCTGGATGATAGTGAAGCTTCATGTCATAATCCTTTATAAGCTCCAACCATCTCCTCTGCCTAAGGTTCAGCTCCTTCTGGGTGAAGATGTACTTCAAACTCTTATGATCCGTGTACACATCACAACGGTTTCCAATAAGGTAAGGTCTCCAAGTCTTGAGCGCATGCACTACTGCTGCTAACTCCAAATCATGCATGGCATAATTCAGTTCATGCGGTTTTAGTTGTCGTGAGGCATACGAAAAAACTCTTCCGTCCTGCATAAGCACACTTCCAAGTCCTAGGCGAGAAGCGTCGCAATACACTTGGAAATCCTTGCGTATATCCGGCAGAATCAACACTGGGGCTGTAGTCAAACGTTTCTTTAACTCCTGAAAGCTCGTCTCACATTCTTCCGTCCATTTAAATTTGGTATCCTTCTTCAATAACTCCATCATTGGCTTCGCAATCTTGGAAAAATTCTCAATGAATCTTCGGTAGTATCCCGCGAGTCCAAGAAAACTGCGGATCTCGCTAACTGAAGTGGGTGCCAACCATTCAGTGACTAACTGAACCTTGGTGGGGTCTACCGCTATACCTTCTCCTGATATAACATGTCCAAGGAATTAGACTTCCTTCAACCAAAACTCGCATTTGCTAAACTTGGCATACAACTGGTGTTCCCTGAGTTTCTCGAGAACTAAATGCAAATGCTCTTTGTGCTCCTCCTCATTCTTCGAGTATACCATTATATCATCAATGAAAACCACAACAAACTTATCCAAATATTCAATGAACACTTTGTTCATCATGCTCATGAAGTAGGCAGGGGCATTAGTCAGTCCAAATGACATGACCGTATATTCATACAACCCGTACCGTGTGGTGAATGCTGTCTTTGGTATATCCTTCTCTCGAATCTTCAGCTGGTGATATCCTGATCGCAGATCGATATTTGAAAACACCTTAGCTCCTTGTAGTTGGTCAAACAAATCATTGATCATCGGCAGTGGGTATTTGTTCTTGATCGTCACCTCATTTAACGCACGATAATCAACAACCATTCTTAGAGACTTATCCTTCTTCTCAACCAAAAGCACTGGGGCTCCCCATGGTGATGAACTCCGTCGAATGTAACCTTTCTCCAATAAATCCTTGATCTGCTTCTTAATCTCCTCCAGATCATTTGCGGGCATCCGATAGGGTCTCTTTGATATTGGCCCTGTACCTGGCAATAGCTCTATCAAAAACTCGATGTCTCGATCCGGTGGCATGCCTGGTAATTCCTCTAGAAAAACATCCGGGTAATCCTTCACTACAGGCACTTCCTCCTGAACAACTCCCGTGAGGGTATTTACTTGGCTCCTCCTAGGCGCATGCCTAGATACATACTTAATCCTTTTCTCCTCCGGGGTGGTGAGATAAATCGACTTACTAGCACAATCATTGCTTCCTCCATACTTTGACATCCAGTCCATGCCTAATATCACATCCAATCCTTGTGACTCCAAGATTATTAGGTCGGACGGAAAAACATGGCTACCAATGGTTAAGGGTATCTGGTCGCACCATCGACTAGCCATATACTCTGCTCCAGGTGAACTCACTAACAGAGGGGTCCTAAGGGTTTGGGTTGGTAGTTTAAACTTATCCACGAATCCCCTTGATATGTATGAATGCGATGCACCAATATCAAAAAGAACAAGGGCGGTAAAATACTTAACCAAAAACTTACCTATAACCGCGTCTGGCTGCTCTTCAACCTCCTCCACGTTAACGTGGTTCACTTGTCCTTTGTTGAATGGATTGGGCTTCTTCCCAGCGCTCCCATTGCCATTTCCATTCTTCGCTTCAGGGCACTCTGTGGCATAGTGTCCAGTCTTCCCGCACTTTAAGCAAGTAATGTGACTTAGATCTCTCTTGGCGGGTGTGGCTGGATTGGGGCGGTTCTGATTGTTGTTTGTTCCGTTCCCAGTCCCATTCTTAGAACCATTGTGGTTATGCGAACTTCCTCCGGTGTGGTTATGACCTCCATGGTTATGAACAAGTCCTCCCGAGTTCGGGGTTAGGCGAGGCTTCTACTGAGCTCCTGAGCTATACCTCCCTTGCCCATACTTCCTCTTACGGCTCTCAATTTGCGACTGCTTCCCTTCAATCATAAGAGCCTTATCTACCAACTCCTGGTAGTTGTTGAATGTTGCCACCATCAATTGCATGCTCATCTCATCATTCAGCCCTTCCATAAACTTCTCCTGCTTCGCGGCATCTGTGGCCACATCATCAGGGGCATAGCGAGATAACTTGCTAAACTCATCCACGTACTGAGTCACAGTACGGTTCCTCTGGCGTAAGTTGCGAAACTCACGCTTCTTCATATTCATAGCTCCAGTTGAGACATGGGCCGTGCGGAAAGCTTGCTGAAACTGATCCCAAGTGACGTTGGCTATGGGGAAAGTGGCCGTATAATTCTCCCACCATGAGGCTGATGGTCCATCCAATTGATGTGCGGCAAAGTGCACCTTCTCAGCACCTGTGCATCCTCTTGTGGTCAACTCCCTTCCAATACGGCGTAGCCAATCATCAGCAACTATAGGCTCGGTGCTACTGGAAAACACCGGCGGCTGCAACCTCAGAAAGCGAGCTATGTTGTCAACTGGAGGCGGGTTGTTGTTGTTGTTTCCCTGGTTCTGGACTAGCAATTGCATCAAGGCATTCTGCTGCTGGATCAACTGAGTGAGCTCTGGCGGGAAGGCAAATCCGGTGTCACGTCTCGGAGGCATCTGGCGGGTTTAGAGGGGGAGAGATTAGAATAGAAAAGGGGTCTAGTGAGAAAGCACTACCCATATGCACATGAGACAAACACAAACATTTCACTCAATCAATCAAGCAAGGGCATACAAATGATCTAGAACTATCGTAAAAGTGCTCAACTACTACTATATACATGGGGAAATACTACTAATCATTTGGTGGTCATCTAGAAATTTTGATCGGTGGAAGACTCCATGATGTCTGCTCCAGCTTCGTCTTCAAAGTCATCCTCACTGGGGTCAGAGTCGGTGTTGTCGATGATGATGTAGTTCTCCGGGCAAGTGGAATCGTCGTCCTCTCCTCCCGGCACGGGGTCTCCATGAATACTCCGATCTTCTTTATCAAGTCATCATTCTTCTCCAATAGTGTTGCAATTTCCTCCTCATCTCCATCGCGTGTAGACTTAAGTTCTTCTTCCAGCTCGATGATCCTTGTCTTTGCCTTCTTCAAATCTATCATATCTGCGCACATCTGGTTCTCCTGGCGTCAAATGTGTTGGTTTAACTCCTGGATGAAAGCTGCAATGGATCTGTCCTTCTTGGTGCTGATCATCTCCCATTGCTCATCTCGGCGCCCACATATCTAATAGATAGTGTCCTTAAGATCCTTGTTGTAGACTTCTCCAATGTGTCCCATGGTAATGTGGGCTGCCATGCTCTTGCCTAGACTCCAGGTGGGTGCTTCAAAAGAAAATTCTATGGGCTTAGTGGTTGGCGAGAACGTCCTTCCTGGAACTTGAACTTGAATCATCCAGCACTCCTCTTCTGGTAAAGTGGCGTTGTAAGTCCCGGTGAAGCTTGGTATTCGGATGTTCAGGTACTTAGTGACTTCCTTCAAGTGACATCCAAAGGGTGTGTCTTCATCCGGTTGTGCAAACTTGTCCTTGAATCCGCCATCCTAAGAGTAGAAAATGGAGAGGAGTCAGAAATGAGTAGAGACGAGTGACCTATGGGTTTATCTTATTGGTCCTGTCCTACACTCAGCGTGTGCTCTGATACCATCTTGTAGCGACCCGACCTCAAAGGTCAAGTCTCTGTGCTTCAGTGTCATCCCTGGATCGGTAATGCTGACACACACAGTACTCGAAGGATTTATAACAGAGTAGCAATCACACACTTATTACATCGAATGTCTCAAAAGAGAACTTATTACAATAAATATGGCCTAAGGCCACCTAATACGATAACAGCGGAAGGCTTGGAAGATAAAGTGAGTCCATCAACTCCAACGGCATAGCTGAGCTGCACGGCAACGACCTAACGAACCTTACTCCTTGTCTGAAAAGTCTACAACATAATACGTTGCAGCCCGAAAACGGGTCAGCACATGGAATATGCTGGCAATATAACACAGTAGAGCAAGAACAGAATAATGCTATCACTACATGCATATTTGGCTGGTGGAAAGCTCTATGGTTATAGTTTTTGCGAAAAGCCATTCCCTACAACAAAGGAATAAGCTTTATTTTAACTATCATGGTAGTTGAAACATCATTGAGAAGGTTCCTCCAACTCAATCCCAATTAAAGTAATTATCAACCCAACAATATTAATTTAGAGTGATGAGATACTTAGGATACTCCAAGTACTAGATACTCAAGATTGTCCATAACCGGGGACACGGCTAACCATGATTAGATTGTACACTCTGTAGAGGTTTGCGCACTTTTCCCCACAAGACTCGATCTCCTCCGTTGGATTTCTCGCACTACAAGGTGCTTGAGAACCGGATGACCGAGACATAGTCTTTCAGAAGCATTAACTCTTTACTCCGGGCACACCATACCAAACCTACATCCCTCTACCTTCTGATCCACCTCTTCAAGAGCTCATGCAACTTACTCAACTTTGCTAGAGCCCATAATAGCTTGTGGCTACACACGGAAGTTTCTAGCATGAAAATATTTCAGTTCCCTTTGAGCCTGGGTGGCGGACCTTAGGATGATCACACGGGTACTCTGGGATATCCTAGGACAACACTGGATTCTCCAGGTGCCCGACAAGCAATCCACCCAGTTGTGTATTAAAGTTGCCACCTTAAGTTGAACCATTAATTAACAATCTCACATCTGTCATGGATACACTCAATCCCAATCCACGTCTACGAGCATAGCATAGCAATGTAAGCAATACGTAGAAGTAACTCCCCAGGTTTGAATATAACAGGACAATAGGTTCTACCTCATCAACTACTTCCCAACCCACATGTTAATCACATACTAATCATGCAGTGTTTGAGGATTGGAACTAATGCATAAAAACTGGGTATGAAAAGAGTATGAGCAATGTGTTACTTGCCTTGCTGACGATCTGTAAAACCTAGGGACTTGTAGTAGCACGCTTCGCACTCCGGAAATTCTATCGCAAACAAACAATAGGATACATAAGCAATCAAGCAAAGAAGCACGGGTAAATATCAAATAAGAAGAACGAACCGGAAAGTTCAACTTAAGAACTCCAGTTCGCAAAAAAGAATCAAATCAAACGGAGCAACGAAACTCGAACTGCGAAAGAAACAAGATCCGTTTACTTATCTGGACTAAAGTCAAATTTTATAGCACCAAAATCTTGTTCAAGTTGATTAAACAGAAAGAGGGTTTCGAGACGAAGATCTAGGCGCTTGAATCGCCTGATTCCGATAAACGAGCAAAAAGATAAACTGAAACGAAAATCGGATCAGAGATCGCGATCGAAAATAATCGCGGAAAATCCGAGAAAAAAAATTGACGAACAGGCTAACGAATGAACGTTCGTTGTCTGTAACTAACGAGCGAAAACCGTTCGTTAAATTGAACGTACGGACGAACGTTCGCTAAATAAACTAAACCGAGAAAACGGTGAACCGATCTAAAAAAACGAACTAGGGTTTTCCTTTTTTTTATTTAAGAAAAAACTGGATCGGTTTTAGAATAAACCGAACGATGGCAGCGGCGGCGTGTACCTCCGGCGAGGCTCCGGCGAGGCGGGGTTGCGGCGGCGGGGTGCGTGGAGCGGCGCGGGCGGCGGCGGCGGCGCTGCGGGGCGGGGCGAGGCAGGCGGCGGGGTTGGTGGTGGTGGGGGTCCGGGGCGGGGTATTTAAGGAGGGGGCTGCTTGGGGGAGGGGGCAAGGCGGCGCGGGGAGGAGGAGTCCCGGCCGGACTTGGCTAGCGGCGGCGGCACTCGTGGTCTCCAGGTCGGAGACGATGCACGGGGCGGTTGGGCCGGCTCGGCTGGGCTTCGGCCCAGTCGGGCACTGATTTTTTTTCTTTTTAATAATTCCGCTGAAACTTAAATAAATCCTAGAAAATAAAATAAAAATCTAAAAATGCCAAAACAAAATTTCACCGTCTAAATAAAATATTTAGAACGAGATGAACATTTTCTTGGCCCTAAATGCAACTTTGAAAAACGTGCAATTTTTCTAATGCAAATAAAATAGCAATAAACTCCGAATAAAATCAAATATTTGATTTTAATATTTTCCCCCAATATTTCATTTATCTTGGAGAAGTCATATTATCTCCTCTCATATATTTTAATATGAAATATTTTCGAAGAGAAAAATAATTAAAATCAAAATCCTCGTTTCAATATTTGATAAAATTCAAATATGAAAACAGGGAAATCCCCAACTCTCTCCGAGGGTCCTTGAGTTGCTTAGGATTTCGAGGGTCGTTAAATGAGATGCAATAAAATATGATATGCATGAATGATCTATGTATAACATTCCAAATTTAAAATTTGGGATGTTACACAAAAGATCAAGCTTGGGGATGCCCAAGGCACCCCAAGATGATATTCAAGAAGTCTCAAGCATCTAAGCTTGGGGATGCCCCGGTAGGCATCCCACCTTTCTTCTTCAACAATTATCGATTAATATCGGTTGAACCTAAGTTTGTGCTTCTTCACATGAGTTGTGCTATCCTTGAAAGGTCATTTTATTTTGTTTTGCTCGCTGTTTTAATAAAATACTTAGATCTTAAAGTTAATAAAATAGAGTCCTCAAATAGTTATCAGGGAAGCTAGGTAAGCGGCACGCACATCCCGTCAACGAAACTCTTTTCTATGGAATTGCTCTAGTGCTTCACTTATATCTTTTTGGAGTACCTTGTCATTTACTCTTGTGCTTCACTTATATCCTATGAGTAAATTGTTGAATAAATTTAATGTCATGAAGTTCAAATCATATCATGCCTAGTGGTAGCTTCACATTGGGTTTAGAAAGTGAAATCTTTTGAGGCTTGACAATCACAATTTTGGTCATACAAGCAATTCACGAATAATTAGTATGAGGAAGAGAACTTTCACATGCAAATACACTATCTTGGAAATCTTTTGTGATTGTGAGCTCCCATCAAAATATTATATGCCAAAATTGTTGACGTTGGAGAAGGAATACAATGTAATGATTTATGTTTGTTCATATTCACATAGAAGTTATATTGTCATAGATCCTTCAACATGTGGTGCTTGCCCCCCATCTTTGCTAGCCAAAAATTCCTCACCAAGTAGAGATACTACTTGTGCATCCAAAAACCCTTAAACCCAAATCTTATTTTCAAGAGTCCACCATACCTACCTAAGGATTGAATAAGATCCTTCAAGTAAGTTGTCATCGGTGCAATAAGGCAATAAAAATTGCTTCTAAAAGTGTTAGATCATTTAGTGAAGAGAAAATTGAGCATTGTACGAACTTGTGATGGCAAAGAATAATAGGGACAGACTGCATAATAAAGGTTGCTATCATAAGGGGAAATATAACGTGATGTTCTTTTGCACTAAGGGATTGAGCATACAAACAAATAAGCGCATGGCAACCTCTGCTTCCCTCTGTGAAGGGCCTATCTTTTACTTTTCAGTATTTACTTTTATGCAAAGAGTCAAAGTTTTTCTCTCTATTCCTTTTTATTTTTCTCTTTTGGCAAGCATCATGTGGTGAGGAATGATCTAGGCACATGTATCCAGTTGGATATGGGTAGCATGAGTTATTATTGTTGACATCACCCTTGAGGTGAATGCGTTGGGAGGCGAAATTATAATCCCCTATCTTTCTATGTGTCCGGTTGAAATGTTTTGATCATGTGTATGCGGTGAGTGTTAGCAATCATAGAAGACTATAAGATGGTTGAGTATGTGGAGCTCTTACTTAAACTCTGTTGAATAAGTTGAATGGCAATTGCTTGGTGACTAATAACATAGGTTGTTGAGTTTCAAGAGAATTCATTGTTTGGACCTTAACAGGTGAATTGGTTTCCACTTTAACATGAGAAGTTTTATAAGAAAGAACTGCTGTTATGATGCTAGGAAAAGTGATTGAAATTGTCATCGATGAAACTTGTGCACTTTTCTAGCATTCACACTTCATAAATTATTTCTTTTATCATTTACCTACTCGAGGACGAGTAGGAATTAAGCTTGGGGATGTTGATACGTCTCCAACGTATCTATAATTATGAAGTATTCATGCTATTTTATTATCATTCTTGGATGTTTTACAATCATTTTATAGCAACTTTATATCATTTTTTGGGACTAATCTATTGACCCAGTGCCTAGTGCTAGTTGCTGTTTTTGCTTGTTTTTCTACATCGCACGAAATCAATATCAAACAGAGTCCAAACACCGCGAAACTTCTTGGAGATTTTTTATGGACCAGAACACCTAGGATGGGCCAGAGCAGCACCTGGGGGATGCCCCGAGGGGGGCACAACCCACCAGGGCACACCTGGGGGCCCAGGCGCGCCGAGGTGGGTTGTGCCCATCTCGGTGGCCTCCCGCACCCACTCTTTACCCTATAAATTCACAAATATTCCAAAACACTTCGGGGTTAACCTAGAACAGAAGTTCCGCCGCCGCAAGGCTCTGTAGCCACCGACAACCAATCTAGACCCTTTCCGGCACCCTGCCGGAGGGGGGAATCATCTCCGGTGGCAATCTTCATCATCCCGGCGGCCACTACGATGAGGAGGGAGTAGTCCACCCTCGGGGCTGAGGGTTTGTACCAGCAGTTATGTGTTTAATCTCTCTCTCTCGTGTTCTTGAGATGTCACGATCTTGATGTATCGCGAGCTTTGTTAATATAGTGGATCATATGGTGTTTTCCCCTCTCTATCTTGTTATGATGAATTGAGTTTTTCCCTTTGAGATTTCATTGTTATTGGATTGAATACTTTTATGGATTTGAGAACACTAGATATATGTCTTGCAATTGAATACTCGTGGTGACAATGGGGTATCATATTGATTCACTTGATATATGTTTTGGCACTCAACTCGCAGATTCCCGAGGTGACATTGGGGTAATCTATGCATATGGGTTGATGCACGTTCTTGTCTTTGTTTCTCCGGTAGAAATCTTGGGGCACCCTTTGAAGTTCTTTGTGTTGGATTGAGTATTATGAATATGAATTTGCTTTGGTGTTATTTTAGTACGTACTCTAGGATAGATCGAACGGAAAGAATAGCTTTGTGTTATTTTAGTACGGACTCTTGAATAGATCGAACGGGAAGAATATCTTTGAGGTGGTTTCGTACCCTACAAACAATTTATTCTTATGCTCTCCGCTAGATAGGAACTCGGGAGTGATTCTTTATTGCACTTTGAGGGATAATCATATGATCCAACTATGTTAGCATTGTTGAGAGGTTGCACTAGTGAAAGTACGGACCCTAGGCCTCATTTTCAAGCACTGCAATACCGTTTTTGTGCCCGTTTACTATTTGCTACCTTGCTGTTTTTTATTTATTCAGATTATAAAAATATACTTCTACCATCAATATTACACTTTTATCATCATCTCTTCGCCGAACTAGTGCACCTATACAATTTGCCATTGTATTGGGTGTGTTGGGGACACAAGAGATTTCTTGTATTTGGTTGGAGGGTCGTTTGAGAGAGACCATCTTCATCCTACACCTCTCACGGATTGATAAACCTTAGGTCATCCACTTGAGGGAAAATTGCTACTGTCCTACAAAACTCTGCGCTTGGAGGCCCAACACGTGTCTACAAGAATAAAGTTGCGTAGTAGACATCAGACACTCACCCGCATGTGCCCGCGAGGTTGCCGTCCAACACTATGACATGCGATGAGAGAGGTTAATTTGACCAACAAGGATGGTCATTTTTTTGGATTTTGTTACATACGGTAGGAGTATATATATATAGTACGCGTTGAAGAGGGTGGCCGGGGGCAATACTACGCGTCATATAGGACAGTCACTCGCGTGCGATGCTTCCATCTGTGGGCCCGCGAGGTTGTCCTCCATCACTTTGACCCAATGGAGGTTTCTTTTTGGGTTGTGTGTTGCAGTAGGAGAGGAGGGGAGGAGGGGGCCGTGGCAGCACATACTACACACACGTAATGAATCGATGTCGCTTCGTGTGGGGACTTTTTGATTTTGGAGGTAGGTGCCACAAAGAAGTTGTGCATATTGGGTATTAAAAACATCACCTACATACTGGACCACGTGCAGATGATGGTTGTCAGTCATTCGCCTGTGACTCTTCCCTCCATGGGTCCACGAGGTTGTTGTCCATCTAATATATGACAAAACAAGAAAGGTAATTTGAAAAACAAGGAGGATTATTTTCGGGTTGTGTTACGGTACGTTGGATTATATATTACGCGTCGAAGAGGGGAGGGGGCAACATATATATACCACGTGTCATGAACCTCGGTTTGTGTGGGGGGCTTAAAGGTTTCTGAGGCAGGTGCCACATCAAATTTCTACAGATATATTAGGTATTCAAACATCACAACCACATATCTCCATACATGTGTTTGGCCCACAAGCAAGCAATGGCGGTTGTCCTCTACCACTCACTCACGGGGTTATCGGCGAAATGCTTCGTCCATCTCTGTGTGCCCTCTTGGTCAATCACTTCGACCGACAGCGATAGAGGTTAATTTGACTTATAATCAGGAGGGGATTAAATTTTTGTTCGTCTTATATACATGCAACTATACTTCATGCGCATGTGTACACACGAATCCCTCCCACTGGGTCAAAGTGGGGGGGGGGGGGCGAGCACGCGACACGTCATGAACCAGATCTATGTGGGGACTGTGTGATTTTCGACGCATGCATGCGCCACATCAAGATGTTGTGCGTTTGGTATTCAAACATATATGCATGCATCACGCATGTCCATAGATATGTTTGGGGCACATACATGCAGTGGTTGTCTTTGGACACTCTCCCTCGTTTGGTTATCATCGACTGCCTATATATTCGTGGGCCCGCGTGGACGTCCATCACTTCGACCAACAATGCGAGAGAGGTTACCAGGGTGGATTCTTCTTATCTTGGTTCGCGTTACCGTATAGCCGTACATCGATCATTGTGAGATTCGAGACCTAAGTTTGAGGGCTCGCACACACATGAATCCCTATATATATAGTATACTACGCGTCGTGAACCCTCGCTCCGTGTGGGGACTTTCCGGTTCCAAAAGCATGCTGCCACATCAAAGTTGTGCATTGGGTATATTCAAACACCACATGACACTTCATACATATGTTTGGGCCACATGCACGCAGTGGTTGTCTTCAGGCACTCCCTCGCGTGGTTATCGACGACAAGCTAGCCTATTTTGTGGGGCCGCGTGTGGAACGTCAGTGCATGACTTTGACCCAACAAACAAGAGAGGTACCAAGGTGGTGATTCTTCTTGGTCAGTCTTACAATACGCCTTGGTGAGATGCCCCCTCCCACTGACTCAAAGTGTGTGTGTGTGGGGGGGGGGGAGTACTACTTCGTACTAGATGAACCTCCGTGGGGTCGGGATGTCCGGTTAATTTGCGATGCACATGTGCCACATCAAATTTGTGATTTGGTTATTTAAATATCACACCACATCATTTTCACACACACACACACACATCGGGCCACCCGCAGGTGTGGTTCGTATGTGGTCTCACCCATCTAACGCCAGAAGAACACATCTGTGGAACTGCACACTATCCACATTTGATCGGAAGCAAAGGGGGGTGGGGGGGTGCCATGATGTACTCCTTCCGGTTTTGTGTTACGGTAGTGTGAGATGGTAGACCTAGCTATTTGGGGGCATGCGTTCATAGCTAGGATTCCCCTCCTGGCAACACGAAATGTGTGTGTGCGTGTGTTTGTGTGTGTGTGCGGGGGGGGGGGGGGGTAGCAATAATAACGTGCGCTTTGTGCGACAGGTGCCACGTCAAAGTTGTGCATTTGGGTATTTGAACATCATAACACCATTTTAATACATATATTTGGTCCACATGGAAGTGTGTTCGTGTTCTGACCCTTTCCCATGTTTTTGGCCAAATTTATAAACAGCAGACGAGTCAGACGCAGCAACCGTCTGCCATCGGGTACGAAACAAACACAGTTCCCTAGGACTACCCGTGTGCCGCGCCCCGCCCCTGTCACTCACATGATCACAGTAGATTGGGCTCCACGAGGCTTCCCTCCCCCTCTCAAAAATATCTACTTCCTCGCAATCTCGAAAATATCTACCCGCCTAGATGGTTTTTATGTTTGATAGCACACGATTACTATGTCTGGACCGTGTGCGATGTTTGTTATTCCCGCACTGCTTCAATCAGTAGATCCAAATTTTTAGTAGCCCCGGCATTTTACTCCCGCCTGCATCCCTCGCAAAAAAATATCTGCTTAGCTGGAGTGTTTTTCTGTTTGATAGCACACGATTATTATGTTTTGACCATGTGTGATGTTTGTTACTCCCGCCCCGCTCTACTTCAATCCCTTGATCCAAATTTTTGGTAGCCAAAAATGCAGCTATTAAAGCTGGAACCCAAGAAGAGATGGCGCTCCCACCCTCCCGCCCATCCCTAAACCCTAGTACACGGGCGATCTCCACACACCTCCAGTAACTTTGTGATCTGCTCTTCTTCTCCGATGTCTCTTGATCTCCATCCTCATACTCATTATGATGGGTTCATCATATGGATCTACTCTTGGCTTGGACTTCTCCAAGGGTAGAGTTTTTGCTGATGAGATCTATAATGCCTCGGGTCTCACCGTTCATCCTATGGAGAATTTGGGATCTTTCACTCTGGTGGTCACGTTTAGCAGGCATGATTGCAGGCTACAGAGGATTCTGTGGCCGCAACACTTGAGTCTGCACAGGGAGGTTCCACCATTGATATCATGGTTTCTACCATTGTCGACAAGGTATTCAGTTTTAATGTTTCATGCAAGGACGTGGGTTTTTACATTGTGGATCTTAGGTATTTCTCTTGTCCTCAATTCAAGTGTTACATTCAATTGTGGGGTAATGGGGGACCTAATTGGATCCGGTAATTTAAAATCTAGAAGAAAGAATGTGATACGGAGTGGATCCTAGTTAGCCCCTCTAAGCGTAGGGCAGCTTTGGGTCTCTTAGCAATGCATAAACCTCCTGCAAAATCTGCTCTTAAGTCTGATTCTGCTGTTCGTAAGAAGTTGACTTTTGCTACATTTTAAAATTATAATGTTTGCAAAGGTTATCGATACCATGCCACATCTGATTGTATTGCTACCAAGGAGATTGCTGGATATGATATTCTAGTTAATGAGCGTGTTGTCATTCAACCACCTCCTCCCACTGATCTTCAAGGGACTGTGGCCTTGCCGCCGATAGTATTTGGCACGGTGAGCTCATCGGTGATTCAACAGCACCTACTTTCACGTGGTTGCTCGTCGGATCATGCGCCACCTTCTCCGGGCGGGATTTCAGGATCCTCAAATGTAGTCTCCATTAGCCATGGTGATATGGCTACAGGCCAAAATTTATCTGGGCCATCGCTTCTGATAGTAACTAGCCCACATGAGGCCGCAGACTCTTTTGATAAAATGGTGGATGACATTGTTACGTGCTAGCTATGCTTTTAAAAGGGTCATTTCTCTTCTTCCTGCACGTCAACTTTAAAGTGCTCGGGCTGTTCTCGTGTTGGTCATCGGAGGAGAGATTGAGCCCATTTTGCCAAGAGATTGGGCTTGGTTTGGAAACCAAAACCGCTAACGATGTAACTTCCGAGGTTCAAGCAGGAGGGACCGAGAATATCTCTGCGACAGGTTATTTAACAAACTTGGACTCCTCGTTTTTGCAAACACCGACCACCTCGCTCAGTTCCATCAACCTTGGCCCCAAGACACCTACCAACACCCCACCGGCGACTCTGCCACTACCTTCCGATCCTCACTCACTGGCTACCTTGCCGGACATGGCGAACTTCCCTCTAGACCCAATGCAATATCTCCCTGCTGGACATCACATCATTGATGTAGGGGATGCACGCTGGCCTCGGATGTTCGTGACGCCGCACATACCCATTGTGCCCCGCCATGAGGATTTCATGCTTGCTGAAGCGATGCCTGCCGCCGTTGGATTAGATGGGTGCGGTAGAGAAGAAGTTGCTGATTGGCTAGAATACCATGGATACCAGGTTTGTTCTATGCGGCCTGGATCAATGCCGTTGGATTATTTTGAGTTAGAGACCTAGTAGTTCACTTCTCTTTGCTCCAGCTACCTCCCCAAGCTCTAGGAAACGATCGTTTTGTTCATTTTATGAAGCATGATGAGGGTGAGGGTTTTCGTGGGGCTCAGGGTTTCCGCCAGGGCTTAATAATTATCTTGGGCATTCTGTTGGATCTGTAAAATACAGAGAACATAAGGGCTGCAGTAAACACTTTTGGGAAGTTTCATCATTGCAATAGTGAAGATCCATATTTTGTCAGGTCCTGGGTTTTTGCATTGTTTCCTGAAGATGCTCTGGTTCCCAGAGATGTTGTTTTCTCAAATTATGCTGCTTGGGGTGGGGCCAGAGTCTCCTGGACTACACCTATTTACATACTTGGGGCAAATTTCACCGAGCAGATGCCACATGATGAGGATTGGATGCCCATTAATGGAAATCCCCACCCGATGCCCTGTGTGCCTTTCCCTCAGCTTCCTCATTTCATTCTACCTCCATACCCTGCATTAGGATGGAACGAAATCCCTCCACCGCTGCCACCACCTATGGATCAGCGTAAGGTTGGTGACAACAATTGGGGCAATGATATTTGGGAAGCTGCTAATGATCATCAGGAAGTTCAGATACCAGAAAAGGAGTCCATGGTAATTGATCAGCCTGACTCTATGGAGCAGCATAATGGCTAGCCAAATTTTGTGCTTATACCAGATGAAGAGCAGCGAGTTATGCATAATGGAGATCAACCAGTTATACCTAAGGTGGAGTAGCAGGTCTAGTTACAGAATGAAGTGATTGAGCTGGAAAATGATCATGCATATAATCCTGATGATTGGGCTTTGGTCCTTTATCAGCCACCAGTGGTTGCATTGGAGCAAGAGGAGGTTATCCAAGATGCTGTTAAAGTTGTGTTTGGGCCAGAATTGCCACCTGAGCTTACTCTGAAGAGATCCTTTGAGACATTACTTGACTATGCCATCATCACTGAGATCCCTAAGCCACTGCATTTTCTGCCAATATAGTCACTGATGCTCTCCTAGAGGAGCTGGGAATTGGCTTTCAGTAATGCCCCAAGGCTGACTTGGAAGGAGCCCACAGATGAGATTATGTAGTGTCCTATGGCCAGAGCTCTCTTCCCAGAACTGCAAAACACTGCTGCATCAGTTGTTGAGCCACCGCAACCAAGAGATCATCTGAGGATGATTTTTCTTTCTCTGCACAATGCAGCAAAAAGGTTAGAAGGCCTAGAAAGACTTTGGCTCCAACTCCCATAGTGGAAACCTCTGTTAGGAGGTGCACTCATGGTTCGCTTCAGAGAGATGGTTTCAAACCTTCTTTTCAAGAGCTTCCTATGCAGTCCAAGAGAAAGAAACCAAAGGCAAAACCCTTCTCTGCTGTGATGTCTGAGGACCTACCTGAGGATACACCCGCTGTTGATTTACCTCCACCAACTCCTATTAAGAAGCTTCAGCAAATTGCACAAGAACTAGGCATGGATGAGAGCTTGCTGACTATGTAAAAGCTTATGGATGATCCTCTTGCTACTACCAACAACACTTTTGATGATTAGTGTTCTCCATGCTTATTGGCAGTGGCAGGATTTGTCTTTTGCCTTATCTAGGACAGGGTTATTTGATATGTTTTTCATTCTACTCTGTAATACTATGGTTGTACTCCATGTGGACAGATCTGGTTTTTATGTCTTATGTGGCATTATGTGCCATCATACTATGTTTTATCCCCATAGTTATTGTAGTGAGTGGTACTTGTAAGAACTGGAATGTGCTATGTTGGAATGTGAGGGGCTTAAATTCTGATGCTAGGCAGATGGCAGTCAGACAGAAGCTAGATGAGAGTTAGTGTGTTGTAGCATGTTTTCAAGAGACAAAATGCTCCTCCTTTTATTTTAGAGCTATTAGATCTTTTTGTCCCAAAGATTTGATAGTTTTGTTTTTCCCCTTCTGTGGGGGCTTCTGGAGGCATTTTAATTATATGGAATTCATCCATCTTTTGGGGCAGCCTAATTGAAGTTCATCAGCATGCTTGAGTGGTACAGTTCATATCCAAGCAAAACAATGAACAATGGACCCTAGTTTCTATTTATGGGCCCTGTCAAGGTGAAGCCAGAGACATTTTTGTCAGTTGGTTATATAATTTGCAAATCCCTTTGGGTGAGAACTAGCTTATTGTTGGGGACTTTAATTTCATCAGATCAACTGAAAACAGAAACATACCACTTGAATGCCATCTTTATTTTCAATGAAGTGATTGCACACCTTGGCTTGCTTGAATTGCCACCGAAGGGGAGGCCCTATACTTGGTCTAACATGCAAGATAACCTTCTTTTGCAGCAACTTGATTGGTTTTTCACATCTACTGGCTGGATCTCATACTATCTCATGACTGAGGTTCTTCCTTTAGCAAGAACAACCTCTGATCATGTTCCTTATGTGGTAACTATCAAAACATCTATCCCCAAATCAAATATTTTCAGATTTGAAAATTACTGGGTTGAGCTTGATGGCTTTATGGATTGTGTTAAACAATCATGGCAGCAACCATCTTCAAAGTCTCACATTACTGCTAAAATTACAAACAAGTTTAAGGCTTTGAGAGCAGCCTTAAGGAAATGGCAGATGAATATCTCAAAGTTGAAGGGCTTAATCAAAAAGTGCAATCAGGTGGTTTTATACCTTGATGGTTTGAAGGAACTTAGGCCACTGTATAAACCTTAATTCAATTTCAGAAAGGCTGTTAAGCTACATGTGAAAAAATTGTTGCATCTACAATTCTTATACTGGAAAAGGAGAGCGCAATCAGATACATAAAAGTTGGTGGGGAGAACACTAAGTTTTTTCATGCTATGGCCACTGAGAAGCATAGGAGGAACTCTATTGCTAGCCAGAGGACAGTGGATGGTTCTGTGGTTTCAGAACATTCCCAGATGGAGGGTGTGATATGGAACTGTTTCAAGAATAGAATGGGGGTCTCTCATGGAAATGTCATGGGTTTTGACCTAAGTTCCTTGCTTAAACCAATTGAGGGAAGAATTTTCTAATTGAACCTTTTAGTAAGGAAGAAATGAATGATACTATTAAACATATGCCAATTGACAAATCCCTTGGGCCAGATGGTTTAATGGTATGTTTTTCAAAAAATGCTAGCCCATTAGCTGCCATGATTTTTATGAGCTTGCTGAGGCTTTTCATAAGGGTTCTACTGCTCTTGGAAACATTAATGGCTCATATATCACTCTTATACCAAAGAAGTTGGCCCCTGAGGAGGTTGGGGACTATAGGCCAATTTCTTCGATTGGGATGGGTCTTAAGTTTTTATCCAAGATGGCTGGTAATAGATTCCAAAGGATTATTATGAAATGTATTCACAAAAATCAGTATGGATTTATTAAAAGCAGAACAATTCAAGACTATATTGGTTGGTCCCTAGAGTACTTGCATCAATGTCACCAATCTAAGAGACCAATTGTTATTCTCAAATTGGACTTTGAGAAGGCTTTTGATTCTATTGAGCATGAGGCTATCCTACAGATCCTGAAATATAAAGGTTTTAATGAAAAATGGATTTCTTGGGTCAAACAGTTACTCTCTATTGGAACTTCTTCAGTTCTTTTGAATGGAGTGCTAGGTAGAGAATTTCTGTGCATAAAGGGTGTGAGACAAGGAGACTGCCTCTCCCCTTTACTTTTTGTAATTGCTGCTGATTTATTGCAATCAGTAGTAAATGATATGTTCAGAAAGGGCATTCTTAAGCTGCCTATACCATGTCATGACCAAGATTATCCAATAGTGCAATATGCTGATGACACCCTGATAATTCTTCCAGCAGATAAGGCACAGTTGCTTGCTCTAAAGGATATGCTTCAGATTTTTTCCACTTCCACTGGCTTAGTGGTTAATTATAACAAGTCATACATGGTTCCTATTAATGTTGATGAGAATACAATCACTAGTTTGGCTGAAGCCTTTGGATGTCAAGTGGGGAAAATGCCCTTCACATACTTGGGGCTACCTGTGGGTACTACTAGGCCAAAGATGATTGACTTCATGCCATTAGTGGATTGCACGGAAAGAAGAATGACAGCAAGTTCCTCCTTCCTCAATCAGCGTGAAAGATTGCAGTTTCTAAACTCTGCTTTGTCCTCTATGCCCATATTCTATCTTGGTAGTTTGCTAGCCCCCCCTGGAATTTTAAAACAATTGGAGAGAATCCAGAGACAATGTTTATGGAGAAAGCATAGAGATGATCCCTATCCATCTTTAGCAGCATGGGACCTGATCTGTAGGCCTAAAAGCAAGGGGGTTAGGGATTTTGAACTTGGGAGTCCAGAATATTGCTCAGTTGCTCAAACATATGCATAAGTTTTTGAACAAGATGGATCTGCCATGGGTATGTCTTGTTTGGAATACATATTATCATGGGAGGGTACCATAGGGTACTGCCAGTTGTGGATCTTTTTGGTGGAAAGATATATGCAAAATGCTAGATCATTTCAGAAATACAACTTGCGTGCAAATTAACTCTGGAGATTCAGTTCTATTTTGGTCTGACAGATGGAAGCTTGGTGATTCTGTGACAACCTTGCAATCAAGGTTTCCAAGGACTTTTTCTTATGTGGAAGATCCATGGATAAGTGTAGCTGAAGCCTTTCAAGCACATGATATCTCAGAGATGTTTCATTTACCTTTGTCTGAACAGGCATATCATGAATATATGATAATTCAGGCAATGATGACCACTCACATCAGAGATTTGGATGCAAATGATATCTGGTACTGGCTGGGGACATGCAATGCTTTTAAACCTAAGATATTCTATTCCTTCATGCATTCTACCTTGTCATTTAATCCTCTGCTGCTTTGGATCTGGAAGTCATCACGCACAATGAAAATAAAAGTGTTTGCTTGGATGTTTATCATGGACAGGCTTAACACTAAAGATACGGTTGATAGGAGACATTGACATATGAATGATGGGGTTAATTGTGTTCTTTCTCCTTTGCTGACAAGGGAAACCAGAGACCATCTTTTCTTCCACTGTAATTTCAGTATGAGAGTCTGGAATTATCTTCAAATCTGTTGGCCACAGGGAGATGATATGGGCAACATTATGCTGCAAGCTAAACGAGATTTTGCAAAACCTCTCTTCACTGAGGTGGTTTTTGTTGCCTGCTGGAACATCTGGATAGTCAGAAATGCTAAGATGTTCAGGCATGAAAGGCCTAGCTTTAATAAATGGAGAAGTGATTTCATCCATGATATTACTCTCATGCAGCATAGAGTCAAACATGTCTTTAGAGATGAGTTATTAAGATGGATTTCTTTTCTGCCTCCTTGAGGTATTGTCTTGTAGTTCACTAGTTTTTTAGTTCTCTAGTTTTTAGCTTACCTTTTTGATTACCTCTTTTAATCCATGTAATTTGTAACTCTATTTGGCAATAAAGTTAAAGTGTTGTGTGTGTGGGGGGGTCCCTATAGTTTACAGTCAATTTTTTCGGTAGCCCCGCCATTTTACTCCCGCCTAGTAAAATTTTCAGTACCCGCGGCATTTCCTCAAACACCACCTTGGACCCCTCCACACAGACCCCAAATCCCCCGCTCACACACATACACACCACCCCTCCCTCTCTCCAAACCTAGCTAGGTCGCCGCCGCCGCCACGCCGCCTCCATCGTCAATCTCTGCCGGTCTGCCCGTGCAGTTTACCCACCGATATACATACACTTGCCGCCCTGAGTTTCTTAGATGACACCTGCGAAACACCCCCTTTCCCAAAGATCCCCATCCCCATCCCACCCCCTCCCCCACTCTAGAGCGTCGCAGCCTAAGCCCGGCCACACTTCCCTGGGAGCTCGAGGAGCGAATGGCCCAAAAGAGCTTTACCGCGGCCTCTTCACCCGACGTTGGCAAGGTGGCCACCGAGGAAGTTGACGATGATGACTAGACATGGATTAAGCCTTTCAATCAGCGGGCTAGAGTATTCTGGCATGTCACTGATGCCGGCTATGACATCGAGGTCGTCGACACCGACAGCTTGACACGGGTTATGTCACAGGTTAAGTTGCCCACCCCCAACCCTTCGGGTTCGACAGCTGTCAATCTCATTGATGGCCCCGCCGTTGATCTCCTACGGCTCGTTATGAACAATTTGCCATCCTTCAACGACATGGAGCTCCTTTTGTCATTTTTGAAGGACACATTCTGCAAAGCTGGCTTGGGATCCTCAGCTGGCAAGTCAGACCTCATCGACGGCACCACGAGGAGGAGCCAATCTGTGACAAGTGAGGAAACCCATCATTTGTTTTCTCAAACCCCTTTTGTAGTGAGAACCTGTCCAATATTTATTGCCATATTTGGTTGTTTGCATTACACCTTGTTTATTTCTATGGTTTATGGTTGTTCGGTTGCTTGTAGTTAGCATATGTCCAGTTTCAATTGCCATCTTTGGTTGTTCGTAGTATGACTTCTTTATTTCAGCTATTAACAGTGTGATGTTCTATATGTGCTAGTATGAACTGTGCAGTTCAATTTCATCAATACCAATTTTAACAATAGCTCTATGAATGACTATATTTGGTTGCTGTTACGCATGTTGTACTCCCTCTGAATCTTTTTAGTTCGCATATAAGATTTGTCTAAAGTCAAGCCTCGTAAAGTTCGACCAACTTTATAGAAAAAAACCAACATTCACAATATGAAATCAACATCAGTACATGTATCATGACTTAATTTTCATATTGTATAACTTTAGCATGGTAGATGTTGATATTTTTTCATATATAAGGTCAAGCTTTATGAAGTTTGACTTCAGACTATTCTTATATGCAGAGTAAAAAGGACCGGAGGGAGTATTTAACACGCCTTTCCATTTGATTTAAGAATGGCACTGTTTGGATACTCTAACTTAGCTAGAGGTTAGAGTTATTTTCTAGCTCATGATAGTTAAAAGGGAGAGATAGAGAGATTGGTGGAATAGTTGATTGTATTGCTTGAGCCTCATGGGCATATATATAGGAGTACATGGTCATCTTGGAGGTACAAGTTAAGGTAGAATAAATCCTACGCTATCCTATATTTGCTAAATAACAATGATACTCAACAATGACTAACCCTGAACTAACTCTAGCCAAAGAGGTGTTTGGATGACAGTGTTAGATTGACAATAAGTGCACCACGAGAATTAGCCTCAATCAGGACCTCTTGGCTGGGATAGTTGTTTTGGGTGGGTTAGACGCAACTAGCTCAAACTAGCCCTCATGTTTGGTACTTTAGGGCTATTTGAGCCCAAACTAGCTCAAACTAACTCTAACCCATGGATCTAAACAGGGCCAATAACTAGTGTACTTAGACCTGCACAATACAAGTTTGAATGACTATGTTTCTTTTTTAAAATATTAGGCCTTCTGCAGTTAATAACACACCTTTCCACTTCTTGTTTTTAATTATTAGGTTTTTAACAATTTGATCTTGCACATGTAGGTCCTGCTATCATAGGTCTTGACCCACTGTTTGACCCTTTTTGCATATGTGGAAATGAGTTGTCCATGAATATTAGTCAAGTCAAGAAACTCAAAAAGATTGTGACAATAAAGAAATTAGCGGCAAAAAACAACAAGATCTTTGTCTGCACAATGAAGAAGGCATCAGTTCACTACAGGATGGTACTAACTGTTATACCTTGTCCTTTTAATTCCTTTGCGCCATTTCAAATCTAGAGAAGATATTTATGCATACCCTTGTTTTCAGGCCTTTCCAAAGCAGTTCACTGATGATTACCTCTGAAACCACCTGTATGGTCAGGAGGCGAGGAAGGTATTCATACAACACCCACGGTTCAATATTGAAGTGTTCCTGAAGAGGATGAAGGATGGACAGTCAATCATCCACAGACACTGGCCTAAAGTTGCAAAGACCTTCAACATCAATGAAGGCTCAATATTCGCCTTCCGCTCTAGCAGTTTTCCAGATGAGATCCATCTGTCTATGTACCGTCTATGATGCTACTTTTGAAAGGTTATAGATGTTGCATGTGAAACTTAGTGCTCGTGCCGTTGTGTAATGGGATAGCTAAGTGATGAAGCTATATGATGTCGTACTCTGATGTATTCCAATTATGAAATCCTGCTTCCTTAATATGAAAATGAAATATATTGTGTGCTTAATATGAAATGTCAATTAGATTAATAAATGGATTATTAATAATAGGGCAATTAGCGTGCTAATGGCCAATTAGCCTGCTAATTGGGTTTTTCCTATTGCAAACGGTTATTGAGAAAACACCGTGGGCGATGATCTCAAGCAATGCACACAGATTCTAGGAATAAATCGTGGATCAATGAACAATCACACATGACATCCTCTTGAAAACCGTTTGTGTTAGGCCACCTTGCGCAAACGTTTACCACATAAAAAGTGTGTGTGATGGACAACCTTTGCCACACAGTTTCTTCTGCGCATCGTGTGTGATGCATTCGATAATGCAACCGATAAAATTGTTAATATCGTCTGCAATGGCAACACTATCAGAAATGATTTAATGCGGAAAATTGTGTGTGATGTCGCTGCAAACGGAAACGTTTTCCTTGGAGTGACTGTGTGGGCTGTATATACGAACTGAAACGTACTTCTTGGATTAACTGTGTGGGATGTACATATTAATGGAAACATATTCCTTGGATTGACTATGTGAATGTACATACAAACAGAAACGTTTAGCCGGAACTGACTGTGTGGGATGTACTTACGACCGGAAACGATTTGGCATGTGTAATTGTATTTTTTAGCACAACTGTACGTATAACCGTATTTGATCGCTCGCCCATCGCACGCGACCTCATTTTGCTGAGCGTGTGTGCCAGGAGGGCCTATCCCCGAAGGTATCTGGGTCGTGTGGGAAGGACCCCCCTATCGCACACACTCACTCGACGACTGTCGGTTCAATATCCGACATATCTCGTAGTAGGGGTCCTAAGCTAGGCGTCTTGGAGCGATGGTAACATGGACACGGGGTTTTACCCAGCTTGGGGCTCTCTTGAAGAGATAATACCCTACATGCTGCTTTTGATTGTTTTCATATGGGTGTAGTACAGAGTACATGTATCTACCACGAGATTGTAGTAATGAATATGAGATTGTCTATTGACTAGCCTGGCCTCGGTTTATATAAGACACCGGGGGCCTAATGTTTTAGGAGTGTCCTTGTCTTGGGCGCCAAGTCTTGTGGAGTCTTCCTTGTATGCGGCAGGGGCTGTCCGAACTGGCCCATGAGTATACGGCCATGGGGGTCCTCGGCCCAATCCAACTGATCGGGAGACGACGTGGTGAGTACCCCCTAGTCCAGGACACCGTCAGTAGCCCCCTGAACCGGTCTTCAAGTTGGGGACGCTCCTCGATTCTTCCAAACTGTTCTTCATCTTCAGTCGTCCGTCTTGAAAACGGGTTCAACAAATCTTCTCATCTTCGATCTTGAGGACCGCCGAAGTGCATCCGAAGACTTTACACGTCTGGTATCCGAGGAGCCCCTTTAATTTTCTGGCCTTTATCAATGCCTTGTTATTTTTATGCAACACCTCGGGTTTGAAGTTGTTCCCGGGCGGCAGTGTCCTCTTGCGTCCGAGCTCCAAAGCTGGACTGCATTCGAGGTATCTTTTGCAGCCGAGCACCAATGCCGGACTGTATCCAAGCTCCAACGCCGGACTATATCCGAGGTGCCATAGATCACCTTGGTTCAAAAAGTTTTAGTCGAGCTTAATGTCAGAAATGCCCTCTAAGGAGCCAGCCACTTGTATCCAAGCTTATATGCCGAACTGCTTCCGAGGTGGCTCAGAACCTCGGTCATGGGCTGATTGTTTGCGGATTTTATTTCCGATGCGTATAAATTTATTTGCTGACAAGATGTATTGCCAGTAGCCCTCAAGGTGTCCGTCGGCTTAAAATCCGAGATGCACCTGAAGGAAAATATGAAACCGCTGATCCTAGTAGCTTCTGAGACTCAGGTCGTAAAATCGGCCTGAGGATCAACTCCTAGCTCGGCAGCATACATAGGAATAGAAACGCAGTGTAATATATTAGAGGTAATAGTGATCGGCGGACGGGCCCCTGAGAGAGGGTCATGAGAAGTCGCCGTGATATATCAGCTTGATGCCGGATAAGTCCCGTATGGTACTTATTGTTGTCCGAAGATGCATTTGCCCATAGTTCGGTTATGCCGAACACTGAGCACTTTGAATTTTCTGCATTGAATAGGCAATGCAGTAGCCCCCGAGCCACTGGTCGGGTGGCAACACCAGATCAGGGGATCGACGTGCCCCTTTAATATTTATAAATAATGAGCGCAAAGCCCAGCAGCCCCCGAGCCTTAATGTGGGCACAGGTGGCCGAATTAAGGATCGATATCCGTTTGACAGAAAAAAATTTGTTGTGTTTAACACAAACTTCTCGAAAAGAGAATAAAGATCTCTTAAAGGAGCTAGAGCCAGTGGAAGCTGGGCTCGCCAAGGTTGGCCCCAAGGGGCTTTAATAGATAGGAAATCGATGCCACTTGGGATTTAGGAGAGCTTTATGTAAGTTGCTCGGTTGTCTATGTATCCAAGTACTTTACATCATTAATGCTCTTATCCGCATTGTACAAAACTTTGTTGACCGACCATCGGCTTCAACCTCCTCGGCTAGTAGCTGGGGAGTGTTTGTCCTACTTTATAAAGCCTTTACAAGGGCAAAGGTTTATGACAAACAAGGCAATCTGGCCATATGGTTTTATAAACAAAGGTACGCAGAGAGAATTTTATATTATTATTTGATGTAAGAAACATCTCCCAAAGAAAATAATCCCGCTATCAGTTCATTTCTTTGAGTTTTCATGCCGACCATGATCATGAAACCTCAACTCCGATCGATGCAGGAGAAATTTTTTGAGGATTTAGTTCGGGGTAAGTTCCCGATCTCTGTGGTTTTTAATGGACCAAAATTTTCACTACCATCGTTGCCGACCAATTATATTCTTTAAGATGGCTAGCTTTTGGCTTCTCCCAGTCTGAGGTACTAACATGGATGACCCGGAAGTAACAATCACAGAGGTGCTCCCTTTACCTCATAGCCGAACAATCGGGAACGTAGGGGTAATCACAGGAGCCAGGCAACCTAGCTTGGCCGAAATCTTAAGTCAAATTGATGCATATTTACGGCTTTATAACGATAATTACGGAAGGCAGCACTTGTATACTGAATACAAATGCTGATGATATGTTTATTTTGACTCCGTTGCGACCGTTTATCAGTTGAAAGTGGACCATCGTCGGCTTCTACCCCTTTGTAGATACTACGCAGGGTGTTTCTGTTGGAAATATGCCCTAGAGGCAATAATAAAATGGTTATTATTATATTTCCTTATTCATGATAATTGTCTATTGTTCATGCTATAATTGTGTTATCCGGAAATCGTAATACATGTGTGAATACATAGACCACAACATGTCCCTAGTGAGCCTCTAGTTGACTAGCTCGTTGATCAACAGATAGTCATGGTTTCCTGACTATGGACATTGGATGTCATTGATAACGGGATCACATCATTAGGAGAATGATGTGATGGACAAGACCCAATCCTAAGCATAGCACAAGATCGTGTAGTTCGTTTGCTAGAGCTTTTCCAAATGTCAAGTATCATTTCCTTAGACCATGAGATTGTGCAACTCCCGGATACCGTAGGAGTGCTTTGGGTGTGCCAAACGTCACAACGTAACTGGGTGGCTATAAAGGTGCACTACGGGTATCTCCGAAAGTGTCTGTTGGGTTGGCACGAATCGAGACTGGGATTTGTCACTCCGTATGACGGAGAGGTATCTCTCAGCCCACTTGGTAATGCATCATCATAATGAGCTCAATGTGACCAAGTGTTTGGACACGGGATCATGCATTATGGTACGAGTAAAGTGACCTGCCGGTAACGAGATTGAACAAGGTATTGGGATACCGACGATCGAATCTCGGGCAAGTAACGTATCGATTGACAAAGGGAATTGTATACGGGATTGATTGAATCCTTGACATCGTGGTTCATTCGATGAGATCATCGCGGAACATGTGGGAGCCAACATGGGTATCCAGATCCCGCTGTTCGTTATTGACCGGAGAGTCGTCTCGGTCATGTCTGCATGTCTCCCGAACCCGTAGGGTCTACACACTTAAGGTTCGGTGACGCTAGGGTTGTAGAGATACTAGTATGTAGTAACCCGAAAGTTGTTCGGAGTCCCGGATGAGATCCCAGACGTCACGAGGAGTTCCGGAATGGTCCGGAGGTGAAGAATTATATATAGGAAGTCCAGTTTCGGCCACCGGGAAAGTTTCGGGGGTCACCGGTATTGTATCGGGACCTCCGAAAGGGTCCCGGGGGTCCACCGGGTGGGGCCACCTATCCCGGAGGGCCCCATGGGCTGAAGTGGGAGGGGAACCAGCCCCTGGTGGGCTGGGGCGCCCCCCTTGGGCCTCCCCCTGCGCCTAGGGTTGGAAACCCTAGGGGTGAGGGGCGCCCCACTTGGCTTGGGGGGCAAGCCACCCCCTTTGCCGCCGCCCCCCCTTGGAGATTGCATCTCCTAGGGCCGGCGCCCCCCAGGGGCCCTATATATAGAGGGGGGAGGGAGGGCAGCAGCACCCAAGCCCTGGCGCCTCCCTCTCCCTCCCGTGACACATCTCCCTCTCGCTGTGCTTGGCGAAGCCCTGCCGAGATCCCCGCTACTTCCACCACCACGCCGTCGTGCTGCTGGATCTCCATCAACCTCTCCTTCACCCTTACTGGATCAAGAAGGAGGAGACGCCTTCCCAACCGTACGTGTGTTGAACGCGGAGGTGCCGTCCGTTCGGCGCTCGGTCATCGGTGATTTGGATCACGACGAGTACGACTCCATCAACCCCGTTATCTTGAACGCTTCCGCTCGTGATCTACAAGGGTATGTAGATGCACTCCTATCCCTCTCCTTTCTAGAAGACTCCATAGATTGTTCTTGGTGATGCGTAGAAAATTTTAATTTCTGCAACGATCCCCAACAGTGGCATCATGAGCCAGGTCTATGCGTAGTTTCTATGCACGAGTAGAACACAAACTTGTTGTGGGCGTAGATGTTGTCAATTTTCTTGCCACTACTAGTCTTATCTTGTTTCGGCGGCATCGTGGGATGAAGCGGCCCGGACCGACCTTACACGTACGCTTACGTGAGACAGGTTCCACCGACTGACATGCACTAGTTGCATAAGGTGGCTAGCGGGTGTGTGTCTCTCCCACTTTAGTCGGAACGGATTCGATGAAAAGGGTCCTTATGAAGGGTAAATAGAAATTGGCATATCACGTTGTGGTTTTGGCATTGGTAAGAAACGTTCTTGCTAAGAAACCGATAGCAGCCACGTAAAAACTTGCAACAACAATTAGAGGACGTCTAACTTGTTTTTGCAGCATATGTTGTGTGATGTGATATGGCCAAAATGATGTGATGAATGATATATGTGATGTATGAGATTGATCATGTTCTTGTAATAGGAATCACAACTTGCATGTCGATGAGTATGAAAACCGGCAGGAGCCATAGGAGTTGTCTTTATTTTTGTATGACCTGCGTGTCATTGAACAACGCCATGTAAATTACTTTACTTTATTGCTAAACATGTTAGCCATAGAAGTAGAAGTAATCGTTGGCGTGACAACTTCATGAAGACACGATGATGGAGATCATGGTGTCATGCCAGTGACGAAGATGATCATGGCGCCCCGAAGATGGAGATCAAAAGGAGCAAAATGATATTGGCCATATCATGTCACTATTTGATTGCATGTGATGTTTATCATGTTTTACATCTTATTTGCTTAGAACGACGATAGCTTAAATAAGATGATCCCTCGCAATAATTTCAAGAAAGTGTTCCTCCTAACTGTGCACCGTTGCGAACGTTCGTTGTTTCGAAGCACCACGTGATGATCGGGTGTGATAGATTCTAACGTTCGAATACAACGGGTGTAAGCCAGATTTACACACGCAATACACTTAGGTTGACTTGACGAGCCTAGCATGTACAAACATGGCCTCGGAACACGGAAGACCGAAAGTTCGAGCATGAGTCGTATAGAAGATACGATCAACATGAAGATGTTCACCGATGTTGACTAGTCCGTCTCACGTGATGATCGGACACGGCCTAGTTGACTCGGATCATGTTTCACTTAGATGACTAGAGGGATGTCTATCTGAGTGGGAGTTCATTGAATAATTTGATTAGATGAACTTAATTATCATGAACTTAGTCTAAAATCTTTACAATATGTCTTGTAGATCAAATGGCCCACGCTAATGTTGCCCTCAACTTTAACGCGTTCCGAGAGAAAACCAAGCTGAAAGATGATGGCAGCAACTATACGGACTGGGTCCGAAACCTGAGGATCATCCTCATAGCTACCAAGAAAGATTATGTCCTAGAAGCACCGCTAGGTGAAGCACCCATCCCAGAGAACCAAGACGTTATGAACGCTTGGCAGCAGCGTGCTGATGATTACTCCCTCGTTCAGTGCGGCATGCTTTACAGCTTAGAACCGGGGCTCCAAAAGCGTTTTGAGCAACACGGAGCATATGAGATGTTCGAAGAGCTGAAAATGGTTTTCCAAGCTCACGCCCGGGTCGAGAGATATGAAGTCTCCGACAAGTTCTTCAGTTGTTAGATGGAGGAAAATAGTTCTGTCAGTGAGCACATACTCAAAATGTCTGGGTTACACAACCGCTTGTCTCAGCTGGGAGTTAATCTCTCGGATGACGCGGTCATTGACAGAATCCTTCAGTCGCTTCCACCGAGCTACAAGAGCTTTGTTATGAACTTCAATATGCAGGGGATGGAAAAGACCATTCCTGAGGTATATTCAATGCTGAAATCAGCGGAGGTGGAGATCAAAAAGGAACATCAAGTGTTGATGGTGAATAAAACCACTAAGTTCAAGAAAGGCAAGGGTAAGAAGAACTTCAAGAAAGACGGCAAGGGAGTTGCCGCGCCCGGTAAGCCAGTTGCCGGGAAGAAGCCAAAGAATGGACCCAAGCGTGAGACTGAGTGCTTTTATTGCAGGGGAAGTGGTCACTGGAAGCGGAACTGCCCCAAGTACTTAGCGGACAAGAAGGCCGGCAACACCAAAGGTATATGTGATATACATGTTATTGATGTGTACCTTACCAACACTCGTAGTAGCTCCTGGGTATTTGATACCGGTGCAGTTGCTCATATTTGTAACTCAAAGCAGGAGCCGCGGAATAAACGGAGACTGGCAAAGGACGAGGTGACGATGCGCGTCGGGAATGGTTCCAAGGTCGATGTGATCGCCGTCGGCACGCTACCTCTACATTTACCTACGGGATTAGTTTTAAACCTCAATAATTGTTATTTGTGCCAGCTTTGAGCATGAACATTGTATCTGGATCTCGTTTAATGCGAGATGGCTACTCATTTAAATCTGAGAATAATGGTTGTTCTATTTATATGAGAGATATGTTTTATGGTCATGCCCCGCTGGTCAATGGTTTATTCTTAATGAATCTCGAACGTGATGTTACACATATTCATAGTGTGAATACCAAAAGATGTAAAGTTGATAACGATAGTCCCACATACTTGTGGCACTGCCGCCTTGGTCACATTGGTGTCAAGTGCATGAAGAAGCTCCATGCTGATGGACTTTTAGAGTCTCTCGATTATGAATCATTTGACACATGCGAACCATGCCTCATGGGCAAAATGACCAAGACTCCGTTCTCCGGAACAATGGAGCGAGCAACCCACTTATTAGAAATCATACATACTGATGTGTGCGGTCCAATGAGTGTTGAGGCTCGCGGAGGCTATCGTTATGTTCTCAGTCTCACCGATGACTTGAGTAGATATGGGTATGTCTACCTAATGAAACACAAGTCTGAGACCTTTGAAAAGTTCAAGGAATTTCAGAGTGAGGTTGAGAATCAGTGTGACAGGAAAATAAAATTCTTACGATCAGATCATGGAGGGGAATATTTGAGTCATGAATTTTGCACACACTTAAGGAAATGTGGAATAGTTTCACAACTCACGCCGCCTAGAACACCTCAGCGAAATGGTGTGTCCGAACGTCGTAATCGCACTCTATTGGATATGGTGCGATCTATGATGTCTCTTACCGATCTACCGCTCTCATTTTGGGGCTATGCTTTAGAGACTGCCGCATTCACTTTAAATAGGGCTCCGTCAAAATCCGTTGAGACGACACCGTATGAATTATGGTTTGGGAAGAAACCTAAGCTGTCGTTTCTAAAAGTTTGGGGATGCGATGCTTATGTCAAGAAACTTCAACCTGAAAAGCTCGAACCCAAGTCGAAAAATGCGTCTTCATAGGATACCCTAAGGAAACCATTGGGTATACCTTCTACCTCAGATCCGAAGGCAAAATCTTTGTTGCCAAGAACGAGTCCTTTCTGGAGAAAGAGTTTCTCTCGAAAGAAGTGAGTGGGAGGAAAGTGGAACTTGATGAGGTGATAGTCACCCCTTCCGAACCGGAAAGTAGCGCAGCGCGGGAAGATGTTCCTGTGGTGCCTGCACCGACTAGGGAGGAAGTTAATGATGATGATCATGAAGCTTCAGATCAAGTTACTGCTGAACTTCGTAGGTCCACAAGGACACGTTCCGCACCAGAGTGGTACGGCAACCCTGTCATGGAAATCATGTTGTTAGACAACGGTGAACCTTCGAACTATGAAGAAGCGATGGCGGGCCCGGATTCCAACAAATGGCTTGAAGCCATGCAATCCGAGATAGGATCCATGTATGAAAACGAAGTATGGACTTTGACTGACTTGCCTGATGATCGGTGAGCCATAGAAAATAAATGGATCTTTAAGAAGAAGAGAGACGCAGATGGTAATGTGACCATCTATAAGGCCTGACTTGTCGCTAAGGGTTATCGACAAGTTCAAGGGGTTGACTACGATGAGACTTTCTCACCCGTAGCGAAGCTGAAGTCCGTCCGAATCATGTTAGCAATTGCCACATTCTATGATTATGAGATATGGCAAATGGACGTCAAAACGGCATTCCTTAACGGCTTTCTTAAGGAAGAATTGTATATGATGCAGCCGGAAGGTTTTGTCGATCCTAAGAATGCTAACAAGGTATGCAAGCTCCAGCGCTCCATCTATGGGCTGGTGCAAGCATCTCGGAGTTGGAACATTCGATTTGATGAGATGATCAAAGTGTTTGGGTTTACACAGACTTATGGAGAAGCCTGTGTTTACAAGAAAGTGAGTGGGAGCTCTGTAGCATTTCTCATATTATATGTGGATGACATACTGTTGATGGGAAATGATATAGAATTCTTGGGAAGCATAAAGGCCTACTTGAACAAGTGTTTTTCAATGAAGGACCTTGGAGAAGCTGCTTATATATTAGGCATCAAGATCTATAGAGATAGATCAAGACGCCTCATTGGTCTTTCACAAAGTACGTACCTTGACAAGATATTGAAGAAGTTCAATATGGATCAGTCCAAGAAGGGGTTCTTGCCTGTATTGCAAGGTGTGCAATTGAGCACGGCTCAATGCCCGACCACGGTAGAAGATAGAGAAAAGATGAGTGTCATCCCCTATGCCTCGGCCATAGGGTCTATTATGTATGCCATGCTGTGTACCAGACCTGATGTAAACCTTGCCGCAAGTTTGGTAGGAAGGTACCAAAGTAATCCCGGCATGGAACACTGGATAGCGGTCAAGAATATCCTAAAGTACCTGAAGAGGACTAAGGATATGTTTCTCGTTTATGGAGGTGACGAAGAGCTCGTCGTAAAGGGTTACGTCGATGCTAGCTTCGACACAGATGGATGACTCTAAGTCACAAACCAGATACGTGTATATTTTGAATGGTGGGGCAGTAAGCTGGTGCAGTTGCAAGCAAAGCGTTGTGGTGGGATCTACATGTGAAGCGGAATACATGGCGGCCTCAGAGGCAGCACAAGAAGCAATCTGGGTGAAGGAGTTCATTACCGACCTAGGAGTTATTCCCAATGCGTCGGGCCCGATGACTCTCTTCTGTGACAACACTGGAGCTATTGCCCTTGCCAAGGAGCCCAGGTTTCACAGGAAGACCAGGCATATCAAGCGTCGCTTCAACTCCATTCGTGAAAGTGTTCAAGATGGAGACATAGATATTTGTAAAGTACATACGGACCTGAATGTAGTAGATCTGTTGACTAAACCTCTCCCTAGAGCAAAACATGATCAACACCAGAACTCTATGGGTGTTCGATTCATCACAATGTAACTAGATTATTGACTCTAGTGCAAGTGGGATACTGTTGGAAATATGCCCTAGAGGCAATAATAAAATGGTTATTATTATATTTCCTTATTCATGATAATTGTCTATTGTTCATGCTATAATTGTGTTATCCGGAAATCGTAATACATGTGTGAATACATAGACCACAACATGTCCCTAGTGAGCCTCTAGTTGACTAGCTCGTTGATCAACAGATAGTCATGGTTTCCTGACTATGGACATTGGATGTCATTGATAACGGGATCACATCATTAGGAGAATGATGTGATGGACAAGACCCAATCCTAAGCATAGCACAAGATCGTGTAGTTCGTTTGCTAGAGCTTTTCCAAATGTCAAGTATCATTTCCTTAGACCATGAGATTGTGCAACTCCCGGATACCGTAGGAGTGCTTTGGGTGTGCCAAACGTCACAACGTAACTGGGTGGCTATAAAGGTGCACTACGGGTATCTCCGAAAGTTTCTGTTGGGTTGGCACGAATCGAGACTGGGATTTGTCACTCCGTATGACGGAGAGGTATCTCTGGGCCCACTCGGTAATGCATCATCATAATGAGCTCAATGTGACCAAGTGTTTGGACACGGGATCATGCATTACGGTACGAGTAAAGTGACCTGCCGGTAACGAGATTGAACAAGGTATTGGGATACCGACGATCGAATCTCGGGCAAGTAACATACCGATTGACAAAGGGAATTGTATACGGGATTGATTGAATCCTCGACATCGTGGTTCATCCGATGAGATCATCGTGGAACATGTGGGAGCCAACATGGGTATCCAGATCCCGCTGTTGGTTATTGACCGGAGAGTCGTCTCGGTCATGTCTGCATGTCTCCCGAACCCGTAGGGTCTACACACTTAAGGTTCGGTGACGCTAGGGTTGTAGAGATACTAGTATGTAGTAACCCGAAAGTTGTTCGGAGTCCCGGATGAGATCCCGGACGTCACGAGGAGTTCCGGAATGGTCCGGAGGTGAAGAATTATTATAGGAAGTCCAGTTTCGGCCACCGGGAAAGTTTCGGGGGTCACCGGTATTGTACCGGGACCACCGGAAGGGTCCCGGGGGTCCACCGGGTGGGGCCACCTATCCCGGAGGGCCCCATGGGCTGAAGTGGGAGGGGAACCAGCCCCTGGTGGGCTGGGGCGCCCCCCTTGGGCCTCCCCCTGCGCCTAGGGTTGGAAACCCTAGGGGTGGGGGGCACCCCACTTGGCTTGGGGGGCAAACCACACCCTTGGCCGCCGCCCCCCCTTGGAGATTGCATCTCCTAGGGCCGGAGCCCCCCCAGGGGCCCTATATAAGAGGGGGAGGGAGGGCAGCAGCACCCAAGCCCTGGCGCCTCCCTCTCCCTCCCGTGACACATCTCCCTCTCGTTGTGCTTGGCGAAGCCCTGCCGAGATCCCCGCTACTTCCACCACCACGCCGTCGTGCTGCTGGATCTCCATCAACCTCTCCTTCACCCTTGCTGGATCAAGAAGGAGGAGACGTCTTCCCAACCGTACGTGTGTTGAACGCGGAGGTGCCGTCCGTTCGGCGCTCGGTCATCGGTGATTTGGATCACGACGAGTACGACTCCATCAACCCCGTTCTCTTGAACGCTTCCTCTCGCGATCTACAAGGGTATGTAGATGCACTCCTATCCCTCTCATTGCTAGAAGACTCCATAGATTGTTCTTGGTGATGCGTAGAAAATTTTAATTTCTGCAACGATCCCCAACAGTTTCCGCAATAACAAGACAACCCTTAGCCGACATCTCAGTGCCCTGAGGCGGTTGTGTTAGCGGAAACGAGGCAATCAGATACGCGGGCTTTATAACTTTCACTTAGTCATCGGAGCTTAAAGTTGGGAGGCCAGTTACTAGCCCCCGGTTAGTGTTCGGCGACAGTCGAGGTCAAGCCGTAAACACTTCAGCCAATGTTATGAACGGACCGTCATTTAACACGAAGTGACCTCTATGGATCTTCATAGTTTAATTCAGTCATCAGATCGCTGACCAGTTTACGCTTATTGTGACAGTCAGTTTTCGGCTTTCTCCATTGAGGCGCTTAACCATGCTAGCTGGAAGCACAATCGCAATGGTTCTCCCTTTGCGCACCTAGCCAAACAAAGCGGAACGTAGGAGGCAATCACAGGAGCCGGGCAACCCAACTATTGACCGAAGACACAATTCGAAACCGATGCGTATATAGCAATATCCGAGAATGTTTTGGCCGAATCTCTAAAGGTGTCTGGCGTTGCACTGCGAGACTAAAGCTGGAAACACACAAATAGTTTAAAAGTGCCATAGGCTTGAAAAATCAATAAACTGCCGTAAAAACTTGACGTCCGAACTAGATCAGGTATTCGGTGCCGATCCTAAAATTGGTCTTAGAAAAAAAATTGTGCTTCTGTCGTGCTTTAACATGACACATCCTATCTCAAGACTTCTAGTGGGCCAGCCTACGGCTTCAACCCCCTATCCCGAAGGCGTAGTACTTCTCGTTAGGCCAGTTTAGCAACTAAGCTCTAGCGGATTTGAGAGAGAAATTAGGCTCCCTGGCTATTGACCACAAACTCGCGTCGAAAAAAGGAGTGATAGAAAAAGACTTTGCAACGACTAAGAAGAAGAACACTCATAAAATGGCTCGTATAAATTTAAGAGCCCCCAAGTGACTTGGGTAAAAGAGTTTTATGTATAATGATTGTATGTACCGAAGTACTTATATCATATCTGTGTTCACCCAAACTTTAAACGCGTCTTAACCGACCGTCGGCTTCTCCCTCTTCGGTCAAGGGCCGAAAAGTGTTATGTACTCCACCTGTCGAGAATATCGACGGTGTTTCCGATAACCAGGCAATCAGGCCATAAGGCTGTAACAGACAAAGTGCGCTCAGGGAACTTATGCTATATTACTGATGAAATGTAAGAAGCATCTTCGAAGAAAATAGTACCTCCACCGATACCTTTCTTCGGTTGCTCATTGTTACTATGAGACTTGTGCAATAGATTTTTTGTATTCATGAGTTCCGTTGTGTGCCGACCATGATTGAAAACAATAAGAGCGCTAGCTTTTGGCTTCACCCAGTCTGAGGTCCGAGCTCGAATGACCCGATCATGACAATCACATAGGTGCTCCCTTTACTCCCTAGCCGAACGATCGGGAACGTAGGGGTAAACACAGGAGCAAGGCAACCCAGCTTGCAGAACACTTAAGTCAACATGGTGCATATTGTGGCGTAATACACAAACAAGGAACAAAGCCATACAAGTATAATCATATGCAAGAGGAAAGGCTTCATAAAGGAAGCCCCCAAGTAAACGAGGTATTTGAATTTGTGTGTCACAAACAAAGTTATGACAAGGAATTTTTTCACAAACAACTTTTTTCCAAAAAAGTATAATGCTTGGTCGAATCGAACAAAATTTAAAACTGAGCGTGGAAGCGACTTAGCTAGTTAATGTGCTTGGTGTAGATGACGCAGTCGAGCCTGCGGCCAGACTAGGTCCAAGCCCCCGAGCTGGCGCTAAGGTGGACGGGCGAAGAGCCCGGCGCTCCGAAGTGGCAACGCAACATCGTTGATGTGGCGAGGTGGAGCCCCCAGCACCGTTAACATGACGAAGCAGGTCAACGTATCAAGCATCAGCTTAATGTTGTCACGAGCAGTGCACCGAAGTGACGGAGCAGGCCGGCAGTATGACGCCGAAGTGACCTCGTGACGCAGTCGAAGTCGATTACCTACACATGTAAAATAGTGCAGTCCAAAAAATAATAATATAAATATAGGAGGAAAACCTCGCATAATTAATTTACGCAAAATAATTTTTTTAAAAGGGGTGTGGCCTAGCTTCGAAGCCAATGTCGAAGCGGGGCGTTGGCGTGACGAAGTTTGAATTCGCAGGGCGGGTCGAATCCTCGATGCGGCGTTCGCCGAACTGCAGACGGGAAACTGGTTTATTTGTTGTAGCAATCCGAAGAGACACATGTGGATGTTCACGGATTTGCTTCTGTTAGGCGGACACAAGCCGAGCTAGCAATAGTAGTAGCACGTGAGAAGTGCGCGAGAGAGATGATTAACAAAAAGCATATACTGTCTTAATTAAATAACAAGGAAAAGAGACAACGATTGGATCTCCCCTGTATGATGCTGGCGACCGACGAGATAACAACTTTTTGGTCCTCGAGCGACAGTGCGAGGTATTGAATTAAGAAAAGGGAAGAAACAATTCTTCCTGTGGTGTGCTGCCATCGAGCCAAGCTCTGATCGGTGCACTGCTCCGCACTATCTCTTCGGCCGGATCACCCGTGGGCCAGATTGAGTCCAGATCCGATGTATCGCCAAGTAGCGGATGCGAACATAGGCCATACTACAATTTGTATATATACAGTAGTATGAATCTAACAGAGAATATGATGGCATAAATAATTATATTGTACGTAAGGAAGAATAGCACCTGATGATTTGTGAGGCAATTAGTAGCTATTAGACATCAGGGAGGTAGGAAGCTAGCAATTAGTCATTAGATTCAAATCGAGACAGTGCACAAGGTCTAGCATCTCACGTGGGTGTTAGCAATTATTGGCGTACTACTCACGCAAGGATAAAATCCATCTGATACTGGAAAAGGTGCATGGAAGGCATACGACGAGAGAAAAGCGTAGGCTGCCTCCAGGCTTTGATTAAATAAACAAAAAGGAGAGGAAGGATTAAGTCTCCCTGTGAGTTGCCGTATGGCCGAATTCTCATCGGCCCTGGTGTGCTGGTGCGCGCGTGATCTCCTGGGCTGGAACGCCGCCGGTCGGATCGCCACATATTTTTATTACGCTAATCTGGATTGTGGCCGCAAACTCCAGGCTCTTGTTTGCGCGCTGGCACTTCTCGGATCCGAAGTACTGCTCGATGGCGGACACGGCTGTCGCTGCTAAAATTTTCTCAATTCCGACCTGCTAGGAAACAAAGTGGCACGGTGTGACAGCAATAATTTTGCAAACGAGATGATTTACATGAAACAAAAGATTATATTGATGGCCTTTGAGCAGGCCAACTAGCAAGCAACAGAACTAGTACTTCAAATTGAGTCGGTCTCAACTCCCGTACTTGAGAAAGTACTAGTACAAAACCAAGTTGGATACTTAGCTTCGGGAAGCTTTACATGGTGACCCCCTTTGGAACCTGTGCACACGGGTTCTTCCTTTTTGGGATTGCTCGGTGCTGCCGTTGTGTAATTGTCCGCGTAAGCGTTCGCTTAGGGCGGCACATTAGCAGTTGCCGCCGGATGTCAAATCGGATCTAGCAACTCGCATCACATTGGTTTTGGTAGTATCCACCAAACTGTCCGCTGACTATGATCTAATCTGCGGACAAAACAAGGACGATGATAGTGGAAATCCTTTCCAAACAAACCAATCTTTACAAAACCGATCTAATTGAAAAAACATCACCTGATCGTTGATTTTTCTTCCCATCAACCGCGATGATCGCCCAGCAAGGCTCTCAATGAAAGAACCAATGTCGGTTCAATATCCGGCGTATCTCATAGTAGGGGTCCTAAGCTAGGCGTCTTGGAGCGATGGTAACATGGACACGGGGTTT
The DNA here is from genome assembly GCF_002575655.3 of Aegilops tauschii subsp. strangulata. Lineage (NCBI taxonomy): Eukaryota > Viridiplantae > Streptophyta > Magnoliopsida > Poales > Poaceae > Aegilops > Aegilops tauschii. The sequence goes on from NC_053039.3 coordinate 178,138,695, forward strand.
TACCCAACTTCGGGCTCTCTTGAAGAGATAATACCCTACATGCTACTTTTGATTGTTTTCGTATGGGTGTAGTGCAGAGTACATGTATCTACCACGAGATTGTAGTAATGAATATGAGATTGTCTATTGACTAGCCTGGCCTCGGTTTATATAAGACACCGGAGGCCTAGGGTTTTAGGAGTGTCCTTGTCTTGGGCGCCAAGTCTTATGGAGTCTTCCTTGTATGCGGCAGGGGCTGTCCGAACTGGCCCATGAGTATACGGCCATGGGGGTCCTCGGCCCAATCCAACTGATCGGGAGACGACGTGGTGAGTACCCCCTAGTCCAGGACACCGTCAACGACGGTTCCAAATGCCGTCGCGGAAAGGGTTAAAAACCATTTGTATAGCACCTCACTGTACCAATGCTAGCTCAGAGAAGTGCTTTGCTACCATCTTGGTAACATCTTCAGGCAGACCCGAACTACCCAACTCGGATGGATTTGCATCATAGGAAGCACCTTCAATGATATAAAAAATGAGATCAAAGTCATACATTAGTTCCTCTGTGGAAGCAGGAAAAATTATCTTGGCCTTCTTGGTAGCAACAATAGCATTTTCATCTGTCAATAACTTTGTCTTCGTTGTCGGGGCAGTAGAGCCCGAAGGTTTATCTTATGGCATGGTGACGAGCCTTGGTGAAGATGTCAAGGGAGGTGTCACTTTTGGTGGAGAGGGTGTTTGGTACGGCTTGTCAAGCAAAGCCCTGTGATCATACATGGGAATTTCTTCGCCAGCATTATCATCAGAAGAGTCATCCAATGGGGCAGATGCCGCATTCCTTCACTTTCGGGCAACAGACTTCTTCTTCGAAGCTCATGGAGAAACATACTTCCTCTTCTTCTTCTCCTTTCAGGCGGATGCCCTTTCCTTCTTCTCTTGCACATCTTATTGAGTCAACTCAACATTTCTTTGCTCCAACTGATTTTTCTTCGCATCCTTGGCATCACGTTTGGCCTTGGCCTTTGCTCTCTTTTCAGCTTCCTCAGGGAAATCAGCAGTTGTCTTTAATGAGTCAGCATGGGCATTGGGGGGAGGAGCCGGCCTAACTTTTTCATCATTTGGACCTAGGAAGCCCTCTACAATGCAGTCATTCCAGGGTGGAGTGAATGCAAATAAAATCTGATATTTCCTTCGGACGTTCTCGTAGTTGAACCACTTCTCCGCCCAATGGCGGTGAATCTTCTCCAGCGTGTTATTTCTTTTAGTGGCAGCTTCAATTCCAGGTGGAGTTTTGTAAGTTTCGGGATCGGACATCTCAGCTGCGGTGTTCCTCTCTCTACCGCGACCACCCTTCTTGGGATTCCATCAAAGAATAGCGTCTTGGAATCAGTGAGTTGCTCATCCTTAGGCTGACTATGAGCTGAGGGAATATCATCACCTTCTTCTTCGACAGATTTCGACTCAGATTTCTTCTTCGGCACCTTTGGCGGCTTTGCATCTTCCTTTCAGCCAACTTGGCTCTTACAGCCACATGCGGCTGCTGTGGAATTTCTTCCTCGGACCCAAAATGCTCTTCCAAACTGTTTGCCATCACCACTCCTGAGAGAAAAACAATAATGCGAGGGAAAACAGGAAGAGGTCATAAACATGCACAGAAGCATTTTTTACTCAAAACAGACAATTTTAAGAAGTAGCAAAGGAATTCATGGCATATACTTTGAATGATATCGTCGAGAGAATTGCAATATGCCCTTGGACAGAATAATAACTTCTCTAATCTTTCGACGTATAACACATGAATCCTAGATCCAAACAGACTGGTACGAGCAGCAACTACAAACCGTACAAGTCACAACTTAGTGAAGCCTAAAGATCTATCGTGGGAAATTAAAACAAAAGAATCAGCATCGGGATGAACAACCCTAGAAAAGAAGAAAGACAGGGCTAGTTCCAGATCTGTACACGCTAACTTGGCAGTACAGATCACCTACGGCAGCGCGGGAGAGAAGAAGTACCGCACTGGCACGACCAACGGCGGTAGAGCTTCACCGGAGTTGCACGGCGAAGCACGACGTCGACGCTGCTTCGAGCCCGGGCTCAGGCGGAGAGCAAGAGGATAGGTATGAGGTCGAACAGAGAGAGAACTAAGGAGGAAGACGCGTGGAGAGGGGGTTTATATAGCCCGAGGGCGAAACCACTCCCTCCAAAATCTACGGACGAGAAGCACGGGATGTTGCACATTCAACGGACGAGATCACGAACGAGAGATCGTAGGCACGTGTCGGCCATTTCCTACGAAAATCTCGGTAACTGAACAGAATGCCGAAGGGTCTGAGGAAGTGCAAACACCAAAACAGATGAAATTTTGAAGTTGATTTCATTCGCGACCAAGGACGTCGGATTGAGATCTTCTTCTGATCAAGTTGCATGTTTATGACCATGAAGAACAGAAAAAACACAAACCGACACAAACACTCAACTGAATGAGAGAAAACTCAAAACCATGAAAAACAATGATCCGAAAGAAAGACACAAAGAACTAGCACCAACAATTGGATCTCAAGGCAAGTGATGGTCGATGAAGATCCCTGAGATGCCCCTACATGAAGGAGGTTAGTTCTTTTTCACAACCTCCTTCTTGTACATTCTTTTGGCGAGGCCTGTGAGACACCTGTGCACTTTGTTGATAATCATATGAATATGCATTGAAGTTGTTTCTAGATATATGAATGTAATGATTTGAAGAGGTACGCATATACTACTTCTGACGTAGGTTAGGATGATAATCATTCGAGGAAGATTCTAAAGTAGACTGAGAATGATATCCATTTCCTCGTCGAGAGTTATCGTGCATAGTCAGGTTAGCGGTGATAGACAAGTTTTAAAAAATGCACTTCTTTACCCAGATTTGCTTCTTAGGTGAACCTGACCTGTAGTTAGTTCCAATATATCGAGCGAAAACCTTACCATTCTGTTGTTTGAAGATTTTGTAATTGGAGTCATTAGACTCGTCAGTGTCAACAAGAATGGGTGAATGATAACTAGTTAAAGTTGGAGGTTTGAGGGTTTTACTCTTTGCACGAACCCAAGTCATTCTAGGATACTGCTCGCGAGTCCAATAGGATCCATCACATTGAGTTTCTTTTCAAAACCTAATCCTTCCTTCTGAGGATTTTTGTGCAGTATGTACTTCTTGAGCACATCACATAGGGTTTGATGCCCTTTTAGGTTCCTTAGCATTCTAGTCTCAAGTAAGCCCTTTAACCTGCAATTTTCTTCAGTAATAGCAGCAAAATCCTCGAAAGAGGGGTTAGTGGTACCATTTTAAGTAGTAGCAATATTCTCTATGAAATTATTCAAGGTTTCAGCATGAGAATCAACATTGCTACGTTCTAAGCATTTTAAGCACGGAGGTACAAATCGTTAGGAAGATGAGTAGATTGCTCGGCGAAGAGAGAAGCTTTCTCTAATACCAACTCGTTATGAGATTTTTTCAGTGACACGAGTTCTTGATTCCTATTAATAAGGAGTTCACCTTATAGTAGTCAACTGTAAGCGATTCATATCGATTGGTAAGATCATCAACAGTTGATGAAAAAACATTTTTCTCTTTGATCAACTTTTGATTCTTCTCCATCTCTTTGACCAGTAATCCTTCGGTTTTCCTAAGATTTCTCTCAAGCATTTCAAGTTCATCATGTTGGGACTTAGCAATCTTGACCAGCTTGGCATAGGAAATATATTTAGCTGAATATTCGTTCATGGATCTTCGGTGTTCTGCAGATACTTGATCCTTTGATGATTTTGCCATGAGACAGAAAGCGATTGGTTCATCATTGCTTGTATCATCATCATCAGTGCTTGATTCATAGGATTTCTTCAATGATTCAATGGAAACATATGCATTGCTTCTCCCAATCCTTTTGTAGAATTCTTCATCATCTGATTCATTGTCAGTTGCTTCCTCTTCGGAGTCCAGAGTCAGATCAGCACATCCTCTATTTAGCTGTGACATCCTCTTCATATTTGATTCAATGGTAGCTCTGGCTTTCACGTTAGTGACTGGTCTCGTCGAAGAAGATGATGAGGGAGATGTAATTTCCTTCGAGAGCTTAGTATGATGATCCACTCGCTTAAAACCACTCTAGTGAAGATATTTCCATTTGTTGCTAGGTTTTCCTTCCCAGCTAGGGCAATCAGCGATGAGATGACCGCATAATTTGCACTTTAAGCACTTCATATCTTTCGGAGGCAATCTTCTTCTTGACGATTCTGGCGCGTCAAAATCATCATCATTTGTGAGGCAGAGATTTTGCTTTTTGAGATCACTTAGCCTTTGTGTGAGCATTTCAAGTTCTTATGGTGTGTTGATTCTCAACATCTTCTTCTTCTTTAGAACTGCCATAGTGTTAGAGAATTTCTCCTTCACTTTCTAAAGAAGATTCTTGGTTGGGATTTTCCAGTTCCATCTCTTCTTCATGAATTGACAGCAGTGTCATAACCTCAACATAGTGAAGCTCTTTATAATCTGATCTTTATTTGATTTCAGCTACAATGGGATCGAAGGTTCATCAAGAGCGCTTAGAAGCTTGTTGACTACATCTCTATCAGTGATATCAGTTACACCTCACTGATGTAGTCTCAAAAATGTTTGCCAATCAATCAGTGAGCTCCATAGCACTTTCTTTTTGAAGACTTCTGAATCCAGTGAACATGGCACGAAGCATTTGAATGTGGGGATCTGATCTGGCAACAAGTTCTTCATGAGCATTGTTGATGGCATCCCAAATTTGCTTTGCAGTGTTGAGCCTTTGGAACCGAAAGAAAATGTCTTTTGATAGAGTGCTACAGATGATATCTTTCGCTTGAGCATCCAACTACAGATTTTCTTTATGATCGTCGTTGAGATTATTCGGTTGCTGAATGGTGTAGCCATCTTCCACAATCTACCACAGATCATAGTTGATAGCTTGAATTCTAATTCTCATTCGTTCCTTCCAGTATAGATAGTCATTTCCATCAAAGATAGGAAACTTTTAGAGTGTGAGGATCTAGCTACTACATACGCCATACTCAAAACTCCAAGGACATTACACCTTTAATAAACAGAGACAGGGAGAACCTGCTCTGATACCAATTGTTAGGACTGAGAGTATATCGACCAGAGGGGGGGCGAATGGGAGATTAAAAATTTCTTTTGAATGTTTTGAAACTTATCCCAATCACAGCAGCAGAATAGTGTATTGAAGGAAATAAACTAAATCAATCTTCTTTGTCAGAAGCATATTCCTCGATGAAGGATGTAATGAAAGTACGTGCATGAGAAATGACAGGTTTAACTACGATGAGAGTAATGCAGCATGCAAACAAATGTAGTAGAAGAAGACACAACATGGTGTGCATACAGAGAAATATGATGATCACGAGTGAATACAAGAGATGAGAATGAAATAGAATGAATACAAAGATAAGCAATGTTGACAACAAAATGAAATGAACAAATAAACTATCGGCACAGAGCTCGAATAAAAACTGTTGAGGGAATTACAGTGAAGTAGAATGAACCAGTGATGCTCGATGGCGACAGTCAAATTTGGTAGACCAGTTCACCCTTCTGCCAAAGGGCTACATCTGGTTGGAGGGGTTGTGACTTAACACGAAAGATAAACTCTCTTCACCCTGTTATCCTTTAACGCAGAGCTAATTAGACTCAGGTTGATTTCACTCGTGATAGATCCTTGTCAGCAATCTCGAAACCTTCGATCGACCTTTGCGAACCACAATCACTCTTGGTTGCTGAAGATCTAGCTCGGTGAAGAAAATAACTCTTCAACACTCGAGCTGAAACCTATCCGTCTAGAGAGTGCGCAACTCTCAAGAGTAATATGTATAAGAACTCTCACTCAGAACTACCGTGATGCTAAACCACTGTCCAATTTTGGGCTCTTGATTTTTCTCTCATTGGATCTTAAATTCAAATCACTCAGAGATGGGATGCTCAAATCAATCTTCTCAGAAATCTCAAGCAGTGCAGCCAACAGACAATGTTGGAGTGGGGTGGCTATTTATAGCCGCAGCCTTCACTGATGGGAAATGACCAAATTGGACATCGGGATCAGCCAATGGCCAAATGACACAAGTCAAACGGTCGGATTTGAGCACAACGGTAACATTACTTGCTGAGCAAGTGATGCTAACTCCTCGGTCTGAGACAAATCTCTCGCAGCGAAGAAGATCATAGTCTCTGCTGACAAGTATTTGCTCGGAGCACAAAGAGATTTCTCTCACAACTGCCATAGGTTTTGGCTAAGCATCACAGTGGATCTAAGCTTCGAGAACCTATACCCCTCTTAATAGTACGGAGGTCCTATGACTCAAATAAATGAAAAGAGGAACAACAAAATGAATACTACGTCTTCACTTGGCTTCGACTTCCATTCTCTGTAGTCAATTTCTTCGGACGACCGTACCGAAACATATGCTGCGCTTCAACATAGAATCTTCGAGGGGATAATTCCTTCACATCAATATTCTCGACTCTATAACTTCATCAGATATAGCTCATTCTACTCCGCAATGCAGAGATACTTCGGTGTAGTTTCTCGAATTTAACACCAGGGACATCATTCTCTTCGGTTGTGTATGGACTTTTTCTCTCTGTATGCACTAGCAAACAAATCAGTCCATACTTGTTTCTGTCAACAATCTCCAAACACAAGGTAGGCAGATGTTCACCAACACCTGTGCTGTCGTAGAAGTGTTCCATGACAATACTGAAATTATCATCACGGAAGTGTCCATTTCCATGAAGATAAATCCCGCGTCATGGAAGTGATTTCGTCAACGGTAACCGACACATGGCATCCACCGTAATGGGTCGCCGTTAAGCTACGGGTTTGATTTAGGATCCGATAACCCGTTAACAGCAATGACCAATGGCGATTTTCCACGTGTAAAATTCTCATTGGTCGAAGGAAACACGTGTCAGCTCCTCGTTGGGACATATTTGATCCAGCGAATGGATGGGACGAGCCTATGATACGTCGACATGTTGCTCGGCCCGACAACGACCCATTTAGGTTAAAAGGCCAGCCAGTTTGACCTGGCCAAAAGGTAGAGTCGGCCCACGGAAAGCCTGTTAACGGCATGGTCGCATATAGCCCATTTACAGCCCTCTAACTCACAACCCATTATGGCCTATACAAATTAGGCCCAGCAGCGTCATGTGGGCCGTCCAATATGATTCCAACCCGTTGTGACTTCTGGCCCATGTATGGCCCATGACGTGTTTTGGCCCATATGAGGCCCTTTGTAACTCTGGGCCCTTTAGTGGCCCATGGTGAAACTGGCCCACAATGAATAGTATATCACTTTATACCCATTAACAACCCATTATTCAGTTGGGCCATTTCTAGCTCGTGTTAACTTTCGACCTTATAAGGGCCCATTTATTCTTGGGTTCATTTCCAGCCCTCGGCTCCTTACGGTCCATTACTGGCCTGTTTCATTGATGGGCCAAATTCAACTCATAGCTACAGTCGGCCCGTTTGTGGCTTGTTAATCCATTGGGCCATTTTCTTAGCATCAACTAATACGGACCATAAATGACCTGTTATGTCCGTCAATAGAATTAAGCCCGTTATACAAACTCGCCTATTAACGACCCATTATGGCCGGGTCCATAAACAGACGATTCCAATTTTAGCCTGTTTACGGCCCATATTGCGGTCCATTATTGGTCCCTGAATAGTACAACCCATGTTTGGCCAATCGATCATACTGCGTGTAGAAGGCCCGTGGATCCTACGGCCCATAGGAGGCCGATACTACTACAACACATAGCAGGACCATAGTTACAACAGTCCGTATGTGGCCCATGGTTATTGTGGCCACTAACAAACCGCAGAAAAAGAACTGCAGTGACTATGAGCAAACAAATAAACAAGACAATAAGGAAATAAATAAGCAAGCAACTTACGCTAGGCTATTACGGCTATTACAAATATTACATCCACCGGGCATCAAAGTTCGCCACCATTGCAAATATGGTGAACAAAGCAGCAAATGACATACACTGGGCGTCTAAATTGGCCACAAGTGCAATAAACGCAGCAGCAAAACAAGTCCAGAACTAAAACCACTTCTCAGGAGCTCAAGAAACGATATCCTGGGTACCCACCATGCTGGCAAGAAGCTTAGCAAGCTTATTAGCTTTCTCTTTTTTGGCACTAAAATCCTCCAACGCTTGCTGTTGCACCAGAAAGTATGCATCTGAATTCTGCAGGGACTGATGCCTTTCAGCTTGTAGCTGAGACTTAAGAAGCCGAAGTGATTCAGGCAGCGAGTTCAAAGAGCTTGTGCCAACGGTAGTGGCAAGTAACTCGAACACTACATCAAGGCAGGACTTTGGGGTTGTCTCACTATCTACAAGATAGTTTTTATCAGCTTTCTTGGAGACCAACAGGGTTGTCTCACTATCTTCACCTTATCTGCATTACTTTCTCTACCATTGCATAATGGGGTGCGCTTCTCCAATATTCTGTCGGCATTCTACAAGAGAAACAAGCAGACACATCACAAGTTCAACATGTACTATATGAAACTCATTTTGGTAAACCAGTTCAGTAGTAAGGTGGACAGGATAACAACATGAAACAAACATATATCTATGTACTGTGGTCACTGTATTGTCTATATCATTCTAGTTTATGTTGCCAAATCAAGATAGAGACACCGTTCAAATCATATCCGTTTAAGACAAAGCACATAGAAAGAATATAAGTGTGGGAAACTACACAACACTAACAACACTTGTAATGTGCATGACATGAGAACATAATTGTTTATACAATTGAAACTGAAATCAACATAGAGAAAGAAGTTAGAACAACAATCCACTTAAACAAATAGGTTTAAAACATACCTATTGCGCCATTGGAGTTTCAATTGCATCCTTCAAATTTGAGTTGGTATGAGTAAATATGGTTATGCAAGAGCAAAGGAGTATGAACCATAGCTACGGAACCTGACCTGAGAAAAATTCTCCTTCTGCTTTAAGCATTGAGTTGGGGTTTGGAGTGCTGGTCCTCGTGCTTTGGGCACTGCACTTGCCTTACTAACTGCTCGTGTTTGGGTGCTCTATGGTGGAGACGGTGTTGTGTCAATTGGAACCGGGTTACTATCTGCTGGGGTTGGGGGTTAGAAGGGTGTAGCTGGTTCTCTGTCCAACTGGGTATGGGTACAATTTGCCAGAGTCTGGGTTATGTGTGGTGGGGTTGTTTCTTGGGCAAGTACAACCGTGGTTCTATCTACATCGACGGCTTGCACTATCTTTTCTGAAGACCGTGTTTTTACTCCCATAGATACTGCCATCACCCCTCCAATTCAAATGGTTGATAAACAAGAGAAGTAATTGAATTTACAGACATTGTATGATAGATAGGTGCAATGGATAATAGTGAATAAAAGATGGCATGAAATAATTCACATTTATGTTGTCTAACCAAAACAGGATAGCATGACACAATTTCACATATATGATGGCTAACTAAACAGGATAGCATGACACAATTTCACATATATGATGGCTAACTAAACATGATAGAATGACATAATTCAAAATATGATGACTATGTAAACAAGATGACATGATATAGCTATATGATGTGTCTATTAAAGTGGTTGGCATGCCATAATTCACATACGTGTCGTCGATGGAAACATCATAATTCAGATATATAATGCCTTGCAACAAGATAGCATTGCATAATTCACATATATAATGTATTGCAACAAGATGGCATTGCATAATTCACATATATGGTAATTAGACACTAAACATGTGGCATTCACACAAAGCATGTCTAAACTAAGAAAATGACATAGCAATGCAAGACATCATATGCATGATATGAGCAATATAACCCTGCCAAGTTAGAGCATGCACCTCGGGGCGGGGGGGGGGGAATATGACTGGTCATCTGTGTCTGAATCCTTCTCTGAGGAGCTATCCATAACAAGCAAGATATGCGCTTTGTCAGATAGCATTGTCTGCTCTGAAGACCTTGTTTCCACTCCAGATTTTTCCATGACCGTGTCAAATGGCTGATGCACAAGAAGAGTAGTTGAATGTACTAACATTCTTCACAAATGTAATACATAATGAAAAAAAGGATGGCATGGTATAATTCACATATAAGATGACTAGCTAAGCAGGATGGCATTGCAAAATTCACATATATGATGCCTGGCTAAATAAGATTATTGGGGAACGTAGTATTTCAAAAAAAATTACCTACGATCACGCAAGATCTATCTAGGAGAAGCATAGCAACGAGCGGGGAGAGTGTGTCCACGTACCCTCATAGACCGAAAGCGGAAGCGTTTAGTAACGCGGTTGATGTAGTCGAACGTCTTCATGATCCGACCGATCCAAGCACCGAACGTACGGCACCTCCGAGTTCTGCACACGTTCAGTTCGATGACGTCCCTCAAACTCTTGATCCAGCAAAGTGTCTAGGGAGAGTTCCGTCAGCACGACGGTGTGGTGACGGTGATGGTGAAGTAATCCGCGCAGGGCTTCGCCTAAGCACTACATGAATATGACCGGAGGCGTAAACTGTGGAGGGAGGCGCCGCACATGGCTAACAATGTTTGTTGTGTGTTCTAGGCGCCCCCTCCCCATGTATATATAGGTGGGAGGGGGAGGGGAGTAGCAAGGGCGCGCCCAAGTAGGAGGAATCCTACTTGGGGGCCATGTCCAATTCGGCCTCCCCCCTTCCAAAAGTGTTGGAGGGGGAAGGAAAGAGAGGGGGGAGAGAAGGGAAGGGGATGCCGAATCCTCCTCTTTCCTTCCTCTCTTCCCCTCCTTCCTTCTCCTCCTATTTGGAATATATGGGGCGCACCACCCCACTAGGGGCTGGTCTGTCCCGCCCTTGGCCCAATAAGGCCCATATCTTTGTCGGGGGGTGCCCGGAACCCCTTCCGGTGACCCGATACGTACCCGGTACCCCTAGAACACTTCCGGTGTCTGAATACTATCGTCCTATGTATGAATCTTTCCCTCTCATCCATTTCGAGACTCCTCGTCATGTCTGTGATCTCATCCGGGAATCCGAACAACATTCGGTCACCAAATCACATAACTCATATAATACAAATCGTCATCGAACGTTAAGTGTGCGCACCCTACGGGTTCGAGAACTATGTAGACATGACCGAGACACATCTCCGGTCAATAACCAATAGCGGAACCTGGATGCTCATATTGGCTCCTACATATTCTACGAAGATCTTTATCGGTCAAACCACATAACAACATACGTTGTTCCCTTTGTCATCGATATGTTACTTGCCCGAGATTCGATCGTCGGTATCATCATACCTAGTTCAATCTCGTTACCGGCAAGTCTCTTTACTCATTCTGTAATGCATCATCCCGTAACTAGTCACATTGCTTGCAAGGCTTATAGTGATGTGCATTACCGAGAGGGCCCAGGGATACCTCTCCGATACTCGGAGTGAAAAATCCTAATCTTGATCTATGCCAACTCAACAAACACCATCGGAGACACCTGTAGAGCATCTTTATAATCACCCAGTTACGTTGTGACGTTTGATAGCACACTAAGTGTTCCTCCGGTATTAGGGAGTTGCATAATCTCATAGTCAGAGGAACATGTATTAGTCATGAAGAAAGCAATAACAATAAACTAAACGATCATAGTGCTAAGCTAACGGATGGGTCTTGTCCATCACATCATTCTCTAATGATGTGATCCCGTTCATCAAATGACAACTCATGTCTATGGCTAGGAAACTTAACCATCTTTGATTAACGAGCTAGTCAAGTAGAGGCATACTAGGGACACTCTGTTTGTCTATGTATTCACACATGTACTAAGTTTCCGGTTAATACAATTCTAGCATGAATAATAAACATTTATCATGATATAAGGAAATATAAATAACAACTTTATTATTGCCTCTAGGGCATATTTCCTTCAGTCTCCCACTTGCACTAGAGTCAATAATCTAGTTCACATCTCCATGTGATTTATCATCAATAGTTCACATCGTCATGTGACCAACACTCAAAAGGTTTACTAGAGTCAATAATCTAGTTCACATCGTTATGTGATTAACACCCAAGAGTAATAAGGTATGATCATGTTTTGAGAGAAATTTTAGTCTACGGGTCTGCAACATTCAGATCCGTATGTATTTTGCAAATTTCTGTGTCTACAATACTCTGCACGAAGCTACTCTAGCTAATTTCTCCCACTTTCAATATGTATCTAGATCGAGACTTAGAGTCATGCAGATTGGTGTCAATGCTTGCATCGATGTAACACTTTATGACGAACTCTTTGTCACCTCCATAACCGAGAAACATTTCCTTAGTTCTCCAAGGATAATTTTGACCGCTGTCCAGTGATCTACTCCTAGATCACTATTGTACTCCCTTGCCAAACTCAGGGCAGGGTATGCAATAGGTCTGGTACACAGCATGGCATACTTTATAAAGAACCTATGGTTGAGGCATAGGGAATGACTTTCATTCTCTCTCTATTTTCTGCCGTGGTCGAGCTTTGAGTCTTACTCAACTTCACACCTTGCAACACAGGCAAGAACTCCTTCTTTGACTGTTCCATTTTGAACTGCTTCAAAAACTTGTCAAGGTATGTACTCATTGAAAAAAAACTTATCAAGCATCTTGATCTATCTCTATAGATCTTGATGCTCAAAATGTAAGTAGCTTCATCGAGGTCTTTGTTTGAAAAACTCCTTTCAAACACTCCTTTATGCTTTCTAGAAAAATTCTACATCATTTGCGATCAACAATATGTCATTCACATATACTTATCAGAAAGGTTGTAGTACTCCCACTCACTTTCTTGTAAATACAGGATTCACCACAAGTCTGTATAAAACCATATGCTTTGATCACACTATCAAAGCGTATATTCCAACTATGAGAGGCTTGCACCAGTCCATAAATGGATCGCTGGAGCTTGCACACTTTGTTAGCACCTTTAGGATCGACAAAACCTTCTAGTTGCATCATATACAACTCTTCTTTGAGATATCCATTAAGGAATGCAGTTTTGACATCCATTTTCCAAATTTCATAAAATACGGCAATTGAACATGATTCGGACAAACTTTAAGCATCGATACGAGTGAGAAAATCTCATCGTAGTCAACATCTTGAATTTGTCAAAAACCATTTTTGACTAGTCGAGCTTTGTAGATAGTAACACTACTATCAGCGTCCGTCTTTCTCTTGAAGATCCATTTATTCTCTATGGCTTGCCGATCATTGGGGAAGTCAACCAAAGTCCACACTTTGTTCTCATACATGGATCCCATCTCAGATTTCATGGCCTCAAGCCATTTTGCGGAATCTGGGCTCATTATCGCTTCTTCATAGTTCATAGGTTTGTCATGGTCAAGTAACATGACCTCCAGAACAGGATTACCATACCACTCTGGTGCGGATCTTACTCTGGTTGACCTAAGAGGTTTGGTAGTAACTTGATCAGAAGTTTCATGATCATCATCATTAGCTTCCTCACTAATTGGTGTAGGAATCACTAGAACTGATTTCTGTGATGTACTACTTTCCAATAAGGGAGCAAGTACAATTACCTCATCAAGTTCTACTTTCCTCCCACTCACTTCTTTCAAGAGAAACTCCTTCTCTAGAAAGGATCCATTCTTAGCAACAAATATCTTGCCTTCGGATCTGTGATAGAAGGTGTACCCAACAGTCTCCTTTGGGTATCCTATGAAGACACATTTCTCCTATTTGGGTTCGACCTTATCAGGTTGAAGGTTTTTCACATAAGCATCGCAGCCCCAAACTTTAAGAAATGACAACTTAGGTTTCTTGCTAAACCACAGTTCACACGGTGTCGTCTCAACGGATTTAGATGGTGCCCTATTTAACGTGAATGCAACTGTCTCTAATGCATAAACCCAAAACGATAGTGGTAAATCGGTGAGAGACATCATAGATCACACTATATCTAATAAAGTACGGTTATGACGTTCGGACACACCATTACGATGTGGTGTTCCAGGTGGCGTGATTTGCCAAACAATTCCACATTGTTTTAAATGAAGACCAAACTCATAACGTCTCCGTGATCAGATCGTAGAAACTTTGTTTTCTTATTATGATGATTTTCCACTTCGCTCTAAAATTCTTTGAACATTTCAAATGGTTCAGACTTATGTTTCATCAAGTAGATATACCACCATATCTGCTCAAATCATCTGTGAAGGTCAGAACTAACAATACCCGCCACGAGCCTCAACACTCATCGGATCGCATACATCAGTATGTATTATTTCCAATAAGTCAGTTGCTCGCTCCATTGTTCCGGAGAAAGAAGTCTTAGTCATCTTGCCCATGAGACATGGTTTGCAAGCATCAATTGATTCATAATCAAGTGATTCCAAAAGCCCATCAACATGCAGTTTCTTCATGCGCTTTACACCAATATGACCTAAACGGTAGTGCCACAAATAAGTTGCACTATCATTATTACCTTTTCATCTTTTGGCTTCAATATAATGAATATGCGTATCACTACGATCGCGATTCAATAAACCATTTACATTGAGTGTATGACCATAGAATGCTTTATTCATGTAAATAGAACAACAATTATTATTTGACTTAAATGAATAACCTTATTGCAATAAACATGATGTAATCATATTCATGCTCAATGCAAACACCATATAACATTTATTTTAGGTTCAACACTAATCCCGAAGGTAAAAAAGGAGTGTGCGATGGTGATCTTATCAGCCTTGGAATCATTTCCAATACACATCGTCACCTCGTCCTTAACTAGTCTCTGTTTATTTTGCAACTCCCGTTTCGAGTTACTACTCTTAGCAACTGAACCAGTATCAAATACCGAGGGGTTGCTATAAACACTAGTAAAGTACACATCAATAACATGTATATCAAATATACCTTTGTTGACTTTGCCATCCTTCTTATCCGCCAAGTATCTAGGGCAGTTCCACTTCAAGTGACCATTTCCTTTGCAGTAGAAGCACTCAATTTCAGGCTTGGGTCTAGCTTTGGGCTTCTTCATGGGAGTGGCAACTTGCTTGCCATTCTTCTTGAAGTTCCCTTTCTTTCCCTTGCCCTTTTACTTGAAACTAGTGGTCTTGTCAACCATCAACATTTGATGCTTTTCTTGATTTCTACCTTCGTCGATTTCAGCATCACGAAGAGCTCGGGAATCGTTTTCGTCATCCCTTGCATATTATAGTTCATCACGAAGTTCCAGTAACTTGATGATAGTGACTAGAGAACTCTGTCAATCACTATTTTATCTAGAAGATTAACTCCCACTTGATTCAAGCGATTGTAGTACTCAGACAATCTGAGCACATGCTCACTGGTTGAGCGATTCTCCTCCATCTTGTAGGCAAAGTACTTGTCAGAGGTCTCATACCTCTCGACTCGGGCATGAGTCTGAAATACCAATTTCAGCTCTTATAAAATCTTATATGCTTCGTGGCATTCAAAAAGTTTTTGAAGTCCCGGTTCTAAGCCGTAAAGCATGGCGCACTAAACTATCAAGTAGTTATCATACCGAGCTTGCCAAACGTTCATAACGTCTGTTATCTTCTCCTGCAATAGGTTCGTCACCTAGCGGTGCATCAAGGACATAATTCTTCTGTGCATCAATGAGGATAATCCTCAGATCACGGACCTAGTCCGCATCATTGCTACTATCATCTTTCAACATAGTTTTTCTCTAGGAACATATCAAAAAATAAACGGGGAGCTACATCGCAAGCTATTGATCTACAACATAGTTATGCAAATACTACCAGGACTAAGTTCATGATAAATTAAAGTTCAATTAATCATATTACTTAAGAACTCCCACTTAGATAGACATCCCTCTAATCATCTAAGTGATCACGTCATCCATATCAACTAAACCATGTCCGATCATCACGTGGGATGGAGTAGTTTCCAATGGTGAACATCACTATGTTGATCATATCTACTATACGATTCACGCTCGGCCTTTCGGTCTCAGTGTTCCGAGGCCATATTTGCATATGCTAGGCTCGTCAAGTTTAACCCGAGTATTCTGCATGTGCAAAACTGGCTTGCACCCATTGTATGTGAACGTAGAGCTTATCACACCTGATCATCACGTGGTGTCTCGGCACGACGAACTATCGCAACAGTGCATACTTAGGGAGAACACTTGTACCTTGAAATTTAGTGAGAGATCATCTTATAATGCTACCGCCGTACTAAGCAAAATAAGATGCATAAAGGATAAACATCACATGCAACCAATATAAGTGATATGATATGGCCATCATCATCTTGTGCCTTTGATCTCCATCTCCAAAGCACCGTCATGATCACCATCGTCACCGGCTTGACACCTTGATCTCCATCGAAGTATCATTGTCGTCTCGCCAACTATTGCTACTACGACTATCGCTACCGCTTAGTGATAAAGTAAAGCAATTACATGGCGATTGCATTTCATACAATAAAGCGACAACCATATGGCTCTTGCCAGTTGCCGCTAACTGTTACACAACATGATCATCTCATACAATAATTTATATATCATCACGTCTTGACCATATCACATCACAGCAATCCCTGCAAAAACAAGTTAGACGTCCTCTACTTTGTTGTTGCAAGTTTTACGTGGCTGCTACGGGCTTCTAGCAAGAAACGTTCTTACCTACGCATCAAAACCACAATGATTTTTTGTCAAGTTTTCTGTTTTAACCTTCAACAAGGACCGGGCGCAGTCACACTCGATTCAACTAAAGTTGGAGAAGCAGACACCCACTTGTTGGGGAACGTAGTAATTTCAAAAAAATTCCTACGCACACGCAAGATCATGGTGATGCATAGCAACGAGAGGGGAGAGTGTTGTCCACATACCCTCGTAGACCGAAAGCGGAAACGTTAACACAACGCGGTTTATGTAGTCGTACGTCTTCACGATCCGACCGATCAAGTACCGAACGCACGGCACCTCCGAGTTTAGCACACGTTCAGCTCGATGACGTCCCTCGAACTCCGATCCAGCCGAGTGTTGAGGGAGAGTTTCGTCAGCACGACGGCGTAGTGACGATGATGATGTTCTACCGACGCAGGGCTTCGCCTAAGCACCGCTACGATATTATCGAGGTGTAATATGGTGGAGGGGGCACCGCACACGGCTAAAAGATCGTTGATCAATTGTGTGTCTAGAGGTGCCCCCTGCCCCCGTATATTAAGGAGCAAGGGGAGGCCGCCGGCCAAGGAGGAGAGGCGCGCCAGGAGGAGTCCTACTCCTACCGGGAGTAGGACTCCCCCCTTTTCCATGTTGGACTAGGAGAGAGAGGGGGAAGAGGTGGAGGGGAGGAAGGAAGGGGGGCGCCCCCCCTCTCCTTGTCCTATTCGGACTGGGGGGGAGGGGCGCGCGGCCCTGCCCTGGCCTCCTCTCCTCTCTTCCACCTAGGCCCACTAAGGTCCATTAAGTTACCGGGGGGTTCCAGTAACCTCCCGGTACTCCGGAAAAATCCCGATTTCACCTGGAACACTTCCGATGTCCAAACATAGGCTTCCGATAGATCAATCTTTATGTCTCGACCATTTCGACACTCCACGTCATGTCCGTGATCACATCCGGGATTCCGAACAACCTTCGGTACATCAAAACATATAAACTCATAATATAACTGTCATCGTAACGTTAAGCGTGCTGACCCTACGGGTTCGAGAACTATGTAGACATGACCGAGACACCTCTCTGGTCAATAACCAATAGCGGAACCTGGATGCTCATATTGGTTCCCACATATTATACGAAGATCTTTATCGGTCAGACCGCATAACAACATACGTTGTTCCCTTTGTCATTGGTATGTTACTTGCCTGAGATTCGATCGTCGGTATCTCGATACCTAGTTCAATCTCGTTACCGGCAAGTCTCTTTACTCGTTCCGTAATACATCATCCCGCAACTAACTCATTAGTCACAATGCTTGCAAGGCTTATAGTGATGTGTATTACTGAGTGGGCCTAGAGATACCTCTCCGACAATCGAAGTGACAAATCCTAATCTCAAAATATGCCAACCCAACAAGTACCTTTGGAGACACCTGTAGAGCACCTTTATAATCACCCAGTTACGTTTTGACGTTTGGTAGCACACAAAGTGTTCCTCCGGTAAACGGGAGTTGCATAATCTCATAGTCATGGGAACATGTATAAGTCATGAAGAAAGCAATAGCAACATACTAAATGATCGAGTGCTAAGCTAACGGAATGGGTCAAGTCAATCACATCATTCTCCTAATGATGTGATCCCGTTAATCAAATGACAACTCATGTCTATGGCTAGGAAACATAACCATTTTTGATCAACGAGCTAGTCAAGTAGAGGCATACTAGTGACACTCTGTTTGTCTATGTATTCACACATGTATTATGTTTCCGGTTAATACAATTCTAGCATGAATAATAAACATTTATCATGATATAAGGAAATAAATAATAACTTTATTATTGCCTCTAGGGCATATTTCCTTCAGTCTCCCACTTGCACTAGAGTCAATAATCTAGATTACACAGTAATGATTCTTACACCCATGGAGTCTTGGTGTTGATCATGTTTTGCTCGTGGAAGAGGCTTAGTTAACGGGTCTGCAACATTCAGATCCGTATGTATCTTGCAAATTTCTATGTCTCCCACCTGGACTAAATCCCGGATGGAATTGAAGCATCTTTTGATGTGCTTGGTTCTCTTGTGAAATCTGGATTCCTTTGCTAAGGCAATTGCACCAGTATTGTCACGAAAGATTTTCATTGGTCCCGATGCACTAGGTATGACACCTAGATCGGATATGAACTCCTTCATCCAGACTCCTTCATTTGCTGCTTCCGAAGCAGCTATGTACTCCGCTTCACACGTAGATCCCGCCACGACACTTTGCTTAGAACTGCACCAACTGACAGCTCCACCGTTCAATGTAAACACGTATCCGGTTTGCGATTTAGAATCGTCCGGATCAGTGTCAAAGCTTGCATCAACGTAACCATTTACGATGAGCTCTTTGTCACCTCCATAAACGAGAAACATATCCTTAGTCCTTTTCAGGTATTTCAGGATGTTCTTGACCGCTGTCCAGTGATCCACTCCTGGATTACTTTGGTACCTCCCTGCTAAACTTATAGCAAGGCACACATCAGGTCTGGTACACAGCATTGCATACATGATAGAGCCTATGGTTGAAGCATAGGGAACCTCTTTCATCTTCTCTCTATCTTCTGCAGTGGTCGGGCATTGATTCTTACTCAATCTCACACCTTGTAGTACACGCAAGAACCCTTTCTTTGCTTGATCCATTTTGAACTTCTTCAAAACTTTGTCAAGGTATGTGCTTTGTGAAAGTCCAATTAAGCGTCTTGATCTATCTCTATAGATCTTGATGCCCAATATATATGCAGCTTCACCGAGGTCTTTCATTGAAAAACTCTTATTCAAGTATCCCTTTATGCTATCCAGAAATTCTATATCATTTCCAATTAGCAATATGTCATCCACATATAATATCAGAAATGCTACTGAGCTCCCACTCACTTTCTTGTAAATACAGGCTTCTCCAAAAGTCTGTATAAAACCAAATGCTTTGATCACACTATCAAAGCGTTTATTCCAACTCCGAGAGGCTTGCACCAGTCCATAAATGGATCGCTGGAGCTTGCACACTTTGTTAGCTCCCTTTGGATCGACAAAACCTTCCGGTTGCATCATATACAACTCTTCTTCCAGAAATCCATTCACGAATGCAGTTTTGACATCCATTTGCCAAATTTCATAATCATAAAATGCGGCAATTGCTAACATGATTTGGACAGACTTAAGCATCGCTACGGGTGAGAAGGTCTCATCGTAGTCAATCCCTTGAACTTGTCGAAAACCTTTCGCAACAAGTCGAGCTTTATACACAGTAACATTACCGTCAGCGTCGGTCTTCTTCTTGAAGATCCATTTATTTTCAATGGCTTGCCGATCATCGGGCAAGTCAACCAAAGTCCATACTTTGTTCTCATACATGGATCCCATCTCGGATTTCATGGCCTCAAGCCATTTTGCGGAATCTGGGCTCACCATCGCTTCTTCATAGTTCGTAGGTTCGTCATGGTCTAGTAACATAACCTCCAGAACAGGATTACCGTACCATTCTGGTGCGGATCTTAATCTGGTTGACCTACGAGGTTCGGTAATAACTTGATCTGAAGTTTCATGATCATTATCATTAACTTCCTCACTAATTGGTGTAGGTGTCGCAGAAACTGATTTCTGTGATGATCTACTTTCCAATAAGGGAGCAGGTACAGTTACCTCATCAAGTTCTACTTTTCTCCCACTCACTTCTTTCGAGAGAAACTCCTTCTCTAGAAAGGATCCATTCTTAGCAACGAATGTCTTGCCTTCGGATCTGTGATAGAAGGTGTACCCAACAGTCTCCTTTGGGTATCCTATGAAGACACATTTCTCCGATTTAGGTTCGAGCTTATCAGGTTGAAGTTTCTTCACATAAGCATCGCAACCCCAAACTTTAAGATACGACAACTTTGGTTTCTTGCCAAACCATAGTTCATAAGGTGTCATTTCAACGGATTTTCATGGTGCCCTATTTAGAGTGAATGCAGCCGTCTCTAAAGCATAACCCCAAAACGATAGCGGTAAATCAGTAAGAGACATCATAGATCGTACCATATCTAGTAAAGTATTATTACGACGTTCGGACACACCATTACGTTGTGGTGTTCCGGGTGGCGTGAGTTGCGAAACTATTCCGCATTGTTTCAAATGTAGGCCAAACTCATAACTCAAATATTCTCCTCCATGATCTGATCGTAGAAACTTTATTTTCTTCTTACAATGATTTTCAACTTCGCTCTGAAATTCTTTGAACTTTTCAAATGTTTCAGACTTATGTTTCATTAAGTAGATATACCCATATCTGCTCAAATCATCTGTGAAGGTGAGAAAATAACGATATCCGCCACGAGCCTCAATATTCATCGGACCACATACATCTGTATGTATGATTTCCAACAAATTAGTTGCTCTCTCCATAGTACCGGAGAACGGTGTTTTAGTCATCTTGCCCATGAGACACGGTTCGCAAGTACCAAGTGATTCCAAAAGTCCATCATTATGGAGTTTCTTCATGCGCTTTACACCGATATGACCTAAACGGCAGTGCCACAAATAAGTTGCACTATCATTATCAACTCTGTATCTTTTGGCTTCGACATTATGAATATGTGTGTCACTACTATCGAGATTCAACAAAAATAGACCACTCTTCAAGGGTGCATGACCATAAAAGATATTATTCATATAAATAGAACAACCATTATTCTCTGATTTAAATGAATAACCGTCTCGCATCAAACAAGATCCAGATATAATGTTCATGCTTAACGCTGGCACCAAATAACAATTATTTAGGTCTAAAACTAATCCCGAAGGTAGATGTAGAGGTAGCGTGCCGACCGCGATCACATCGACTTTGGAACCATTTCCCACGTGCATCATCACCTCGTCCTTAACCAATCTTCGCTTAATCCGTAGCCCCTGTTTCGAGTTGCAAATATTAGCAATAGAACCAGTATCAAATACCCAGGTGCTACTGCGAGCATTAGTAAGGTACACATCAATAACATGTATATCACATATACCTTTGTTCACCTTGCCATCCTTCTTATCCGCCAAATACTTGGGGCAGTTCCGCTTCCAGTGACCAGTCTGCTTGCAGTAGAAGCACTCAGTCTCAGGCTTAGGTCCAGATTTGGGTTTCTTCTCCTGAACAGCAACTTGCTTGTTGTTCTTCTTGAAGTTCCCCTTCTTCTTCCCTTTGCCCTTTTTCTTGAAACTAGTGGTCTTATTGACCATCAACACTTGATGCTCCTTTTTGATTTCTACCTCCGCTGCCTTTAGCATTGCGAAGAGCTCGGGAATTGTCTTATTCATCCCTTACATGTTATAGTTCATCACGAAGCTCTTGTAGCTTGGTGGCAGTGATTGAAGAATTCTGTTAATGACGCTATCATCCGGAAGATTAACTCCCAGTTGAATCAAGTGATTATTATACCCAGACATTTTGAGTATATGCTCACTAACAGAACTATTCTCTTCCATCTTGCAGCGGTAGAACTTATTGGAGACTTCATATCTCTCAATCCGGGCATTTGCTTGAAATATTAACTTCAACTCCTGGAACATCTCATATGCTCCATGACGTTCAAAACGTTTTTGAAGACCCGGTTCTAAGCCGTAAAGCATGGCACACTGAACTATCGAGTAGTCATCAGCTTTGCTCTGCCAGACATTCATAACTTCTGGTGTTGCTCTTGCAGCAGGCCTGGCACCCAGCGGTGCTTCCAGGACGTAATTCTTCTATGCAGCAATGAGGATAATCCTCAAGTTATGGACCCAGTCCGTGTAATTGCTACCATCATCTTTCAACTTTGCTTTCTCAAGGAACGCATTAAAATTCAACGGAACAACAGCACGGGCTATCTATCTACAATTAACATAGACAAGCAAGATACTATCAGGTACTAAGTTCATGATAAATTTAAGTTCTATTAATCATATTACTTAAGAACTCCCACTTAGATAGACATCTCTCTAATCATCTAAGTGATTACGTGATCCAAATCAACTAAACCATAACCGATCATCACGTGAAATGGAGTAGTTTTCAATGGTGAACATCACTATGTGGATCATATCTACTATATGATTCACGCTCGACCTTTCGGTCTCAGTGTTCCGAGGCCATATCTGCATATGCTAGGCTCGTCAAGTTTAACCTGAGTATTCCGCGTGTGCAACTGTTTTGCACCCGTTGTATTTGAACGTAGAGCCTATCACACCCGATCATCACGTGGTGTCTCAGCACGAAGAACTTTCCCAGCGGTGCATACTCAGGGAGAACACTTTTATCTTGAAATTTTACTGAGAGATCATCTTATAATGCTACCGTCAATCAAAGCAAGATAAGATGCATAAAAGATAAACATCACATGCAATCAATATAAGTGATATGATATGGCCATCATCATCTTGTGCTTGTGATCTCCATCTCCGAAGCACCGTCATGATCACCATCGTCACCGGCGCGACACCTTGATCTCCATCGTAGTATCGTTGTCGTCTCGCCAACTATTGCTTTTACGACTATCGCTACCGCTTAGAGATAAAGTAAAACAATTACATGGCGATTGCATTGCATACAATAAAGCGACAACCATATGGCTCCTGCCAGTTGCCGATAACTCGGTTACAAAACATGATCATCTCATACAATAAAATATAGCATCATGTCTTGACCATATCACATCACAACATGCCCTGCAAAAACAAGTTAGACGTCCTCTACTTTGTTGTTGCAAGTTTTACGTGGCTGCTACGGGCTTAGCAAGAACCGTTCTTACCTACGCATCA
This sequence comes from Aegilops tauschii subsp. strangulata, assembly GCF_002575655.3. NCBI lineage: Eukaryota > Viridiplantae > Streptophyta > Magnoliopsida > Poales > Poaceae > Aegilops > Aegilops tauschii. The sequence goes on from NC_053039.3 coordinate 178,162,204, forward strand.
AAACCACAACGATAGTTTGTCAAGTTGGTGTTGTTTTAACCTTCGCAAGGACCGGGCGTAGCCACACTCGGTTCAACTAAAGTGAGAGAGACAGACACCCGCCAGTCACCTTTAAGCAACGAGTGCTCGCAACGGTGAAACCAGTCTCGCGTAAGCGTACGCGTAATGTCGGTCCGGGCCGCTTCATCTCACAATACCGCCGAACCAAAATATGACATGCTGGTAAGCAGTATGACTTATATCGCCCACAACTCACTTGTGTTCTACTCGTGCATATAACATCAACGCATAAAACCTAGCTCGGATGTCACTGTTGGGGAACGTAGTAATTTCAAAAATTGTCCTACGCACACGCAAGATCATGGAGATGCATAGCAACGAGAGGGGAGAGTGTTGTCCACGTACCCTCGTACACCGAAAGTGGAAGCGTTAACACAACGCGGTTGATGTAGTCGTACGTCTTCACGATCCGACCGATCAAGTACCGAACGCACGACACCTCCGAGTTCAGCACACGTTCAGCTCGATGACGTCCCTCGAACTCCGATCCAGCCGAGTGTTGAGGGAGAGTTTCGTCAGCACGACGGCGTGGTGACGATGATGATGTTCTACCGACGCAGGGCTTCGCCTAAGCACCGCTACAATATTATCGAGGTGTAATATGGTGGAGGGGGGCACCGCACACGGCTAAAAGATCGTTGATCAATTGTGTGTCTAGAGGTGCCCCCCTGCCCCTGTATATAAAGGAGCAAGGGGGAGGCCGCCGACCAAGGAGGAGAGGCGCGCCAGGAGGAGTCCTACTCCTACCGGGAGTAGGACTCCCCCCTTTTCCATGTTGGACTAGGAGAGAGAGGGGGAATAGGTGGAGGGGAGGAAGGAAGGGGGGTGCCGCCCCCCTCTCCTTGTCCTATTCGGACTGGGGGGGAGGGGGGCGCGGCCCTGCCCTGGCCTCCTCTCCTCTCTTCCACCTAGGCCCACTAAGGCCCATTAAGTTACCAGGGGGTTCCGGTAACCTCCCGGTACTCCGGAAAAATCCCGATTTCACCTGGAACACTTTCGATGTTCAAACATAGGCTTCCAATATATCAATCTTTATGTCTCGACCATTTCAAGACTCCTCGTCATGTCCGTGATCACATCCGGGATTCCGAACAACCTTCGGTACATCAAAACATATAAACTCATAATATAACTGTCATTGTAACATTAAGCGTGCGGACCCTACGGGTTCGAGAACTATGTAGACATGACCGAGACACCTCTCCGGTCAATAACCAATAGCGGAACCTGGATGCTCATATTGGTTCCCACATATTCTACGAAGATCTTTATCGGTCAGACCGCATAACAACATACGTTGTTCCCTTTGTCATCGGTATGTTACTTGCCCGAGATTCGATCGTCGGTATCTCGATACCTAGTTCAATATCGTTACCGACAAGTCTCTTTACTCGTTCCGTAATACATCATCCCGCAACTAACTCATTAGTCACAATGGTTGCAAGGCTTGTAGTGATGTGTATTACTGAGTGGGCCCAGAGATACCTCTCCGACAGTCGGAGTGACAAATCCTAATCTCGAAATACGCCAACCCAACAAGTACCTTTGGAGACACCTGTAGAGCACCTTTATAACCACCCAGTAACGTTGTGACGTTTGGTAGCACACAAAGTGTTCCTCCGGTAAACAGGAGTTGCATAATCTCATAGTCATAGGAACATGTATAAGTCATGAAGAAAGCAATAGCAACATACTAAACGATCGAGTGCTAAGCTAACGGAATGGGTCAAGTAAATCACATCATTCTCCTAATGACGTGATCCCGTTAATCAAATGACAACTCATGTCTATGGCTAGGAAACATAACCATCTTTGATCAACGAGCTAGTCAAGTAGAGGCATACTAGTGACACTCTGTTTGTCTATGTATTCGCACATGTATTATGTTTCCGGTTAATACAATTCTAGCATGAATAATAAACATTTATCATGATATAAGGAAATAAATAATAACTTTATTATTGCCTCTAGGGCATATTTCCTTCACCACTAACCACCTGTGTGCGAAGCACGGCGGTAGAACCAGTCTCATGAATGCGGTCATGTAATGTCGGTCTGGGCCGCTTCATCCAACAATACAGCCGAATAAAAGTATGACATGCTGGTAAGCAGTATGACTATTATCGCCCACAACTCTTGGTGTTCTACTCATGCATATAACATCTACGCATAGACCTGGCTCAGATGCCACTGTTAGGGAACGTAGTATTTCAAAAAAATTGCCTATGATAACGCAAGATCTATCTAGGAGAAGCATAGCAACGAGCGGGGAGAGTGTGTCCACGTACCCTCGTAGACCAAAAGCGGAAGCGTTTAGTAACGCGGTTGATGTAGTCGAACGTCTTCACGATCCGACCGATCCAAGCACCGAACGTACGACACCTCCGAGTTCTGCACACGTTTAGCTCGATGATGTCCCTCGAACTCTTGATCCAGCAAAGTGTCCAGGTAGAGTTCCGTCAGCATGACAGCATGCTGATGGTGAAGTAATCCGCGCAGGGCTTCGCCTAAGCACTACGTGAATATGACCGGAGGCGTAAACTGTGGAGGGGGGCGCCGCACGCGGCTAACAATGTTTGTTGTGTGTTCTAGGCGCCCCCTCCCCACGTATATATAGGTGGGAGGGGGAGGGGAGTAGCAAGGGCGCGCCCAAGTAGGAGGAATCCTACTTGGGGGCCTTGTACAATTCGGCCTCCCTCCTTCCAAAAGTGTTGGAGGGGGAAGGAAAGAGAGGGGGAGAAAAGGGAAGGGGAGGCCGAATCCTCCTCTTTCCTTTCTCTCTTCCCCTCCTTCCTTCTCATCCTATTTGTCATATATGGGGCGCACCAGCCCACTAGGGGCTGGTCTGTCCCGGCCTTGGCCCAATAAGGCCCATATCTTTGCCAGGGGTGCCCGGAACCCCTTCTGGTGACCCGATACGTACATGGTACCCCCAGAACACTTCCGGTGTCCGAATACTATCGTCCTATATAAATCTTTACCTCTTAACCATTTTGAGACTCCTCGTCATGTCCGTGATCTCATTCGGGACTTCGAACAACATTCGGTCACCAAATCACATAACTCATATAATACAAATTGTCATCGAACGTTAAGCGTGCGGACCCTACGGGTTCGAGAACTATGTAGACATGACCGAGACACATCTCAGGTCAATAACCAATAGCAAAACCTGGATGCTCATATTGGCTGCTACATATTCTACGAAGATCTTTATCGGTCAAACCGCATAAGAACATACGTTGTTCCCTTTGTCATCGGTATGTTACTTGCCCGCGATTCGATCGTCGGTATCATCATACCTAGTTTAATCTCGTTATCGGCAAGTCTCTTTACTTGTTCTGTAATGCATCATCCCATAACTAACTCATTTGTCACATTGCTTGCAAGGCTTATAGTGATGTGCATTACCGAGAGGGCCCAGAGATACCTCTCCGATACTCGGAGTGACAAATCCTAATCTCGATCTATGCCAGCTCAACAAACACCATCGGAGACACCTGTAGAGCATCTTTATAATCACCCAGTTACGTTGTGACATTTGATAGCACACTAAGTGTTCCTCCGGTATTCGGGAGTTGCATAATCTCATAGTCAGAGAAACATGTATTAGTCATGAAGAAAGCAATAACAATAAACTAAATGATCATAGTGCTAAGCTAACAGATGGGTCTTGTCCATCACATCATTCTCTATTGATGTGATCCCGTTCATCAAATGACAACTCATGTCTATGGTTGGGAAACTTAACCATCTTTGATTAACGAGCTAGTCAAGTAGAGGCATACTAGGGACACTCTGTTTGTCTATGTATTCACACATGTACTAAGTTCCCGGTTAATACAATTCTAGCATGAATAATAAAAGTTTATCATGATATAAGGAAATATAAATAACAACTTTATTGTTGCCTCTAGGGCATATTTCCTTCAAAAATGGCATTGCATAATTCACATATATGATATAGAAACTAAATAGATGGCATTCACATAAAGCATGTCTAAACTAAGCAGATGCCATATTTGATGTATAAAGTAAGTAATGCAAGGCGCCATATGCATGATATGACCAACATCAGCATGACAAGTTAGAGGAAAGACCTCAGGGGGTAAATAGGAGTGGTCTGCTCCCTCTGAATCCCCCTCTAAACAGTTACCTTCCTCTTGATTGTGGAGCATGTTTCGTGCGTGTCCAGGGTGCACGTTTTGCACGCGTCGGCACCGAGCCCCTGCCGCTACCATGCTGCTTCTGCTACACGCGCTCCGCCCCTCCTCTTGCACCACATGCAACCCCGCACCCCGCCGACACACTCACTAGGCCTCTAGTGCCGCCCTCCACCGTCCAAGAACGCCGCCCGTGGCTGCCGTCCCGACCACGCCACCGCCCTCGACGCGTGGCTCCCCCTTTCCGAGAAAGCCAACAACCACTGCCCGAGCGCCCTGCGTCGTGCAACACACCCCTCCATCACTACGGACCTCCACCGCCATCACCAACCGAGCCGACCATCGCCGTCCACGCCGACCAGGGGAATGCCTGTAGAACCATATGCCGCCATGTCTCTGCCGGGCACCTCTCGTCTTGATTGATAGTGGTCGGAGCTCGACCACGGCTCACTGACCGCGCAAAAACAACAGCCACGCTGACCACCTACTAACATCAATGGCCGCACCCGCCGCAATAATGGCCACCGCAGTCGTACTTATCCTCAGGAACCCTGGGCTTTCTCCGCTCCAGACCACCTCTCCTCATCCCTCTTGGATCCTCCCTAAGCATTAGAACGACCAGAGGTGGACGTCCTCCTCACCCCTGGCAGCTTCGGCCGTGTTATGCCCACGCTATGTTTCTTCCTGGATTACCGATACAAGATTGGAATACAAAAGAAGGAATGAAGAAGACAGTCAAAGGGGAAAAGTGTTCTGTTCTTCCACGCCTCTCTCCTCTGTTCTCCCACCTACTTATCTTCCTCCTGTCTCGTTGCTTCTCCGCGCTGGACACCTTGCTGGGCTTGCCAGGCCCGGCCCAGCTGGTGATTGCGTCGGGAGGCCTTGGGCTGCCATCCTGGGCTGGGCCACCACATAACATTCCCCACTCCTTGCGGCGCGGCTTGACCCCAAGCCGGCAGAGCAGGGAACCGGCGATGTAGCAAAAATGCCTCCTCCTAGGAATCATGATCTGCAGAGCGATCTGACCAACATACCTTGAGGCGAGGTATGAGCTTGCCGCCTCGCTGAATGAGTCTTGTTTTCACCACTGCTGCTGGTTGAAGAAGACATAGCGACCGCGGAGTCGTCACACTGATATCTGACTCTATAGTGGCCTTGGGAGGTACTTGCTTCTTGAGCTGTGAGACGTGTATTACATTGTGAATCCTAGAGCTGGCTGGCAAGTCCAGTTTGTATGCAACTGCCCCAATACGGCTCAGCACGGTGTAAGGTCCATAGTACTTCAGAGCTAGCTTCTGATTGCGACGATCAGCAAGGGAATTTTGCAAGTACGGTTGGACTTTGAGGAAAACTTGGTCGCCTACCTGGAAGGAGAGCTCGCTCCGGCTTTTATCCGCCTGTGCCTTCATGCGATGCTGAGCTCTTTGTAAGTGCTGCCGGAGAAGTTCAGTCATGGATGCATGCTCATCGATCAGCTCTGCAGATCGCCACTCGTGGTTGGTGTAGTGATACCAAACGGACGAGGTTGATAATCATACAAAGCTTCGAACGGAGTGATGCCGGCTGAAGTATGATAGGTGGTATTATACCAATGTTCTGCCAATGAGAGCCATTTTGCCCACTTGGCTGGCGCGTCATGTGTGGAGCAGCGCAGGAAGGCCTCCAAGCACTGGTTCAACCGTTCAGTCTGACCGTCAGTCTCCGGGTGTCGGGCCGAGCTCATATTCAGGATCGTGTCAGACAGTCTGAATAGTTCTTGCCAAAACAAACTGGTGAACACCGGGTCACGGTCGGAGATAATGCGAGTAGGCATACCGTGAAGTCGATAGACTTGATCGAAGAATACATGAGCAACTTGCAGCGCCGTGTATGGGTGTTTTAGGGGCAGAAAATGTGCAAATTTTGTGAACTTGTTAATGACCACGAGGATGACTTGATAACCCTGTGAAGATGGCAAACCCTCAACGAAATCCCAACTGATCGTGTGCCAAGGGTGAGGAGGAATCTCATATTGCTGAAGAAGGCCTGGCTTGCGGCAGTGCTCTGTCTTAGCCCGCTGGCAGGTGTCACAACTTTGCACAAAGGTAGTAACTGACTGCTTCAATTTTTGCCACGTAAATAACTTCTTCACGCGTTGGTACGTGGCCAATACCCCGGAGTGCCCGCCCAGCGCGCTGGCATGCAGGGACTGTAGTATGTGTTGTTGAGCCAGAAGATTGTGACCCACCCAAATATGGTTCTTGTAACAGATCACTCCATTATCCAGTGAGTAGCCTCGATCATTGGGTGTGGTCAGTGATACGTCTCCAACGTATCTATAATTTTTTATTGTTCCATGCTATTATATTATCCATCTAGGATGTTTTATATGCATTTATATGCTATTTTATATGATTTTTGGGACTAACCTATTAACCTAGAGCCCAGTGCGAGTTTCTGTTTTTTCCTTGTTTTTGAGTATCGCAGAAAAGGAAAACCAAATGGAGTCCAATTGACCTGAAACTTGACGGAGCTTATTTTTGGACCAGAAGAAGGCCATGGAGTAAAAGAGTTGGGCCAGAAGTGTCCCGGGCTGCCCACGAGGGTGGGAGGCACGCCCACCCCCCTGGGCGCGCCCCCCTACCTCGTGGACAGCCCGGAGATCCCCCTGACTTGTTCCCGACGCCAAAAGCTCTTATATATACAGAAACCCCCAGAACATAACATAGATCGGGAGTTCCACCGCTGCAAGCCTCTGTAGCCACCAAAAACCAATCGGGACCCTGTTCTGGCACCCTGCCGGAGGGGGGGGGGATCCCTCACCGGTGGCCATTTTCATCATCCCGGTGCTCTCCATGACAAGGAGGGAGTAGTTCACCCTCGGGGCTGAGGGTATGTACCAGTAGCTACGTGTTTGATCTCTCTCTCTCCCTCATGTTCTTGAGGTGGTACAATCTTGATGTATCGCGAGCTTTGCTATTATAGTTGGATCTTATGATGTTTCTCCCTCTCTACTCTCTTGTAATGGATTGAGTTTTCCCTTTGAAGTTATCTTATCGGATTGAGTCTTTAAGGATTTTGAGAACACTTGATGTATGTCTTGCATGTGCTTATCTGTGGTGACAATGGGATATCACGTGATTCACTTGGTGTATGTTTTGGTGATCAACTTGTGGGTTCAGTGACCTTGTGAACTTATGCATAGGGATTGGCACATGTTTTCGTCTTGACTCTCCAGTAGAAACTTTGGGGCACTCTTTGAAGTTCTTTGTGTTGGTTGAATAGATGAATCTGAGATTGTGTGATGCATATCGTATAATCATACCCACGGTTACTTGAGGTGACATTGGAGTATCTAGGTGACATTAGGCTTTTGGTTGATTTGTGTCTTAAGGTGTTATCCTAGTACGAACTCTATGATAGATCGAACGGAAAGAATAGCTTCATGTTATTTTACTACGGACTCTTGAATAGATCGATCAGAAAGGATAACTTTGAGGTGGTTTCGTACCCTACCATAATCTCTTTGTTTGTTCTCCTCTATTAGTGACTTTGGAGTGACCCTTTGTTGCATGTTGAGGGATTGTTATATGATCTAATTATGTTATTATTGTTGAGAGAACTTGCAATACCGTTTACACTCACTTTTATCGCTTGCTACCTTGTTGTTTTTATATTTTCAGATTACAAATACTCATATCTATCATCCATATTGCACTTGTATCACCATCTCTTCGCCGAACTAGTGCACTACAATTTACCATTGTATTGGGTGTGTTGGAGACAGAAGAGACTCTTTGTTATTTGGTTGTAGGGTTGTTTGAGAGAGACCATTTTCATCCTACGCCTCCCATGGATTGATAAACCTTAGGTCATCCACTCGAGGGAAATTTGCTACTGTCCTACAAACCTCTGCACATGGAGGCCCAACAACATCTACAAGAAGAAGGTTGTGTAGTAGACATCAAGCAGTTTCTGGCGTCGTTGCCAGGGAGGTTAGTACTTGAAGGTATATCTTTAGATCTCGCAATCGAATCTTTTAGTTTCTTGTTTTATCACTAGTTTAGTTTATAAAAGAAAACTACAAAAAATGGAATTAAGGGTGCCTCATATGCTTCATCTTTTTAATGTCTTTCGTGAAAATAAGGATTCCGATGATTGTGCCAAAGTGTTAGAAGAAGAATGCAATAGAATGTTTGGCACTAAATATTTTAATGATGAGCATGATTGCAACGTTGTTAGTATGAATTCTTTGAATACCCATGATGCTAATGATATGCAAAGCCACAAGCTTGGGGATGCTATGTTTGATGAAGATGATATGTTTTGTCCCCCAAGTTTTGATGAGAAATTTTATTATGATGATAGCATGCCTCCTATTTATGATGATTATATTTATGAAACTGGATTTGAAGAGGCCATGACTTTATTTAGTGATGATTCCACTATTTTGGAAGAGGTTCCAATTGATTATGAGAACAAAGTTGCTATCTATGATGATTATTGTGATGACATATATGCCATAAATATTAATGATAACCATGAAACTTGTCATCTTGATTTTATTTTTCAATTGGATTATGCCTCACATGGTAATTATATTCTTGATTTTGCTCCCACTATTATTCATGAGAAGAAATTTGCTTATGTGGAGAGTAATAAAAATTCTATGCTTGTAGATCATGAAAAGAATGCTTTATGTGATGGATATATTGTTGAATTTATTCATGATGCTACTGAAAATTATAATGAGGGAGGAATATATGATTGTAGGAATTGCAATAATATCAAGTTTCCTCTCTATGTGCTTAAAATTTTAAAGTTATGCTTGTTTTGCCTTCCTATGCTAGTTGATTATTGTTCCCATAAGTTGTTTTCTCACAAAATCCCTATGCATAGGAAGTGGGTTAGACTTAAATTTGCTAGTCATATTCTTCATGATGCTCTCTTTATGTTTCAATTCTTATCTTTTATGTGAGCATCATTGCAATCATCATGCCTAGCTAGGGGCGTTAAACGTTAGCGCTTGTTGGGAGGCAACCCAATTTTATTTTTGTTCTTTGCCTTTTGCTCTTGTTTAGTAATAAATAATTCATCTAGCCTCTGTTTAGATGTGGTTTTATGTTTTAATTAGTGTTTGTGCCAAGTAGAACCTTTGGGAAGACTTGGGTGAAGTCTTTGCGATCTTGCTGTAAAAAACAGAAACTTTTGCGCTCACGAGATTAGCTGCCAACGTTTACTAGAGAGTGATTTAGGTTGATTCTTTTTGCAGATGATTAATAGAAAAATTAATCAGGTCCACCAATTTATTTCAGAATTTTTGGAGTTCCAGAAGTATACGTTTGATACAGATTACTACAGACTATTCTGTTTTTGACAGATTCTGTTTTCATTGTGTTGTTTGCTTATTTTGATGAATCTATGAGTAGCATCGGAGGGTATGAACCATAGAGAAGTTGGAATACAGTAGATATTACACCAATATGAATTTAGAATGAGTTCACAATAGTACCTAAGTGGTGGTTTTATTTTCTTATACTAACGGAGCTTACGAGTTTTCTGTTGAGTTTTGTGTTGTGAAGTTTTCAAGTTTTGGGTAAAGATTCGATGGACTATGGAATAAGGAGTGGCAAGATCCTAAGCTTGGGGATGCCCAAGGCACTCCAAGGTAATATTCAAGGACAACCAAGAGCCTAAGCTTGGGGATGCCCCGGAAGGCATCCCCTCTTTCGTCTTCGTTCATCGGTAACTTTACTTGGAGCTATATTTTTATTCACCACATGATATGTGTTTTGCTTGGAGCGTCATTTTATTTTCTTTTGTTTTGCTTGCTGTTTGAGTAAAATACCAAGATCTGAAATTCTTAAATGTTAGAGAGTCTTCACATAGTTACATAATTATTCGACTACTCATTGATCTTCACTTATATCTTTCAGAGTAGTTTGTTGTTTGCTCTAGTGCTTCACTTATATCTTCTTAGAGCATGGCGGTAGTTTTATTTTGAAGAAATTGTTGATCTCTCATGCTTCACTTATATTATTTTGAGAGTCTTTTAGAACAGCATGGTAATTTGCTTTGGCTATAAAATTAGTCCTAATATGATAGGTATCATGGGTATAATAAAAACTTCCATATAGAGTGCATTGAATACTATGAGAAGTTTGATACTTGATGATTGTTTTGAGATATGAAGATGGTAATATTAGAGTCGTGCTAGTTGAGTAATTGTGAAATTGATAAATACTTGTGTTGAGGTTTGCAGGTCCCGTAGCATGCACGTATGGTAAACATTGTGTGACAAATTTGAAGCATGAGGTGTTTCTTTGATTGTCCTCCTTATGAGTGGCGGTCGGGGACGAGCGATGGTCTTTTCCTACCAATCTATCCCCCTAGGAGCATGCGTGTAGTTCTTGGTTTTGATGACTTGTAGATTTTTGCAATAAGTATGTGAGTTCTTTATGACTAATGTTGAGTCCATGGATTATACGCACTCTCACCCTTCCATCATTGCTAGCCTCATCAGTACCGTGCATTGCACTTTCTCACCTTGAGAGTTGGTGCAAACTTCGCCGGTGCATCCAACCCCCGTGATATGATATGCTCTATCACACATAAACCTCCTTATATCTTCCTCAAAATAGCCACCATACCTACCTATTATGGCATTTCCATAGCCATTCCGAGATATATTTCCATGCAACTTTCCACCGTTCCGTTTATTATGACACGCTTCATCATTGTCATATTGCCTTGCATGATCATGTAGTTGACATCGTATTTGTGGCAAGGCCACCATGCATAATTTCTCATACATGTCACTCTTGTTTCATTGCCCATCCCGGTACACCACCGGAGGCACTCATATAGAGTCATATTTTGTTCTAGTATTGAGTTGTAATCATTGAGTTGTAAATAAATAGAAGTGTGATGATCATCATTATTAGAGCATTGTCCCAAAAAAAGAAAAAAAAAAGAGAAAGGCCAAAAAAGGCCAAATAAAAAAAGGAAAAAGAGAAAGGCCAAATAAAAAAAGAAAGGCCAGATAAAAAAGAAAAAAAGATAAAAGGGACAATGCTACTACCCTTTTCCACACTTGTGCTTCAAAGTAGCACCATGATCTTCATGATAGAGAGTCTCTTATTTTGTCACTTTCATATACTAGTGGGAATTTTTCATTATAGAACTTGGCTTGTATATTCCAACAATGGGCTTCCTCAAATGCCCTAGGTCTTCGTGAGCAAGCAAGTTGGATGCACACCCACTTAGTTTCTTTTGTTGAGCTTTCGTACATTTATAGCTCTAGTGCGTCCGTTGCATGGCAATCCCTACTCCTCGCATTGACATCGATTGATGGGCATCTCCATAGCCCGTTGATTAGCCGCGTCAATGTGAGACTTTCTCCTTTTTTGTCTTCTCCACACAACCCCCATCATTATATTCTATTCCACCCATAGTGCTATGTCCATGGCTCACACTCATGTATTGCCTGAAAGTTGAAAAAGTTTGAAAATACTAAAGTATGAAACAATTGCTTGGCTTGTCATCAGGGTTGTGCATGATGGGAGCATTTTGTGTGACGAAAATAAAGCATGGCCAAACTATATTATTTTGTAGGGATGAGCTTTCTTTGGCTATGTTATTTTGAGAAGACATAATTGCTTGGTTAGTATGCTTGAAGTATTATTATTTTTATGTCAATATTAAAATTTTGTCTTGAATCTTATGGATCTGAATATTCTTGCCACAATAAAGAGATTACATTGATAAATATGTTAGGTAGCATTCCACATCAAAAATTCTATTTTTATCATTTACGTACTCGAGGATGAGCAGGAATTAAGCTTGGGGATGCTTGATACGTCTCCAACGTATCTATAATTTTTGATTGTAACATGCTATTATATTATCCATCTAGGATGTTTTATATGCATTTATATGCTATTTTATATGATTTTTGGGACTAACCTATTAACCTAGAGCCCAGTGTCAGTTTCTGTTTTTTTCCTTGTTTTTGAGTATCATAGAAAAGGAAAACCAAACGGAGTCCAATTGACCTGAAACTTGACGGAGCTTATTTTTGGACCAGAAGAAGGCCTTGGAGTAAAAGAGTTGGCCCAGAAGAGTCCCGGGCTGCCCACGAGGGTGGGAGACGCGCCCCCTACCTCGTGGACAGCCCGAAGATCCCCCTGACTTGTTCCCGATGCCAAAAGCCCTTATATATACAGAAACCCCCAGAACATAACCTAGATCAGGAGTTCCACCGCCACAAGGCTCTGTAGCCACCAAAAACCAATGAGGACCCTGTTCTGGCACCCTGCCGGAGGGTGGGATCCCTCACGGTGGCCATCTTCATCTCCCGGCGCTCTCCGTGACGAGGATGGAGTAGTTCACCCTCGGGGCTGAGGGTATGTACCAGAAGCTATGTGTTTGATCTCTCTCTCTCTCTCTCTCTCTCTCTCTCTCTCTCTCTCGTGTTCTTGAGATGGTACGATCTTGATGTATCGCGAGCTTTGCTGTTATAGTTGGATCTTATGATGTTTCTCCCTCTCTACTCTCTTGTAATGGATTGAGTTTTCCCTTTGAAGTTATCTTATCAGATTGAGTCTTTAAGGATTTTGAGAACACTTGATGTATGTCTTGCATGTGCTTATCTATGGTGACAATGGGATATCACGTGATTCACTTGATGTATGTTTTGGTGATCAACTTGCGGGTTCAGTGACCTTGTGAACTTATGCATAGGGGTTGGCACACGTTTTCGTCTTGACTCTCCGGTAGAAACTTTGGGGCACTCTTTGAAGTTCTTTGTGTTGGTTGAATAGATGAATCTGAGATTGTGTGATGCATATCGTATAGTCATACCCACGGATACTTGAGGTGACATTGGAGTATCTAGGTGACATTAGGGTTTTGGTTGATTTGTGTCTTAAGGTGTTATCCTAGTACGAACTCTATGATAGATCGAACGAAAAGAATAGCTTCATGTTATTTTATTACGGACTCTTGAATAGATCGATTAGAAAGGATAACTTTGAGGTGGTTTCGTACCCTACCATAATCTCTTTGTTTGTTCTCCTCTATTAGTGACTTTGGAGTGACTCTTTGTTGCATGTTGAGGGATTGTTATATGATCTAATTATGTTATTATTGTTGAGAGAACTTGCACTAGTGAAAGTATGAACCCTAGGCCTTGTTTCCTAGCATTGCAATACCGTTTACGCTCACTTTTATCGCTTGCTACCTTGCTGTTTTTATATTTTCAGATTACAAATACTCATATCTATCATCCATATTGCACTTGTATCACCATCTCTTCACCGAACTAGTGCACCTATACAATTTACCATTGTATTGGGTGTGTTGGGGACACAAGAGACTCTTTGTTATTTGGTTGTAGGGTTGTTTGAGAGAGACCATCTTCATCCTATGCCTCCCACGGATTGATAAACCTTAGGTCATCCACTTGAGGGAAATTTGCTACTGTCCTACAAACCTCTGCACTTGGAGGCCCAACAACGTCTACAAGAAGAAGGTTGTGTAGTAGACATCAAGCAGTGACAACTCCTGTAGTAGTTTTTGATCAGCCGGGTCCTCGGAATAGCTCTCCACCAGTGTCTCCAATCATGAGGGAATGACAGCTGACATGGCCAGCAAGGGAACGTCGTGCTCGTGGCGCGACATCGCAACAGCTGCAGCATTGGTGATCCCTTTCTTATACTGGATTGTATAATTGAGCCCCATAAGCTTAACAAATGCTTTGTGTTGAATCCCTGTACTCAAACGTTGCTCTGTCAGGTGCAAGAGGGCCTATTGATCTGTACGAATGACAAAGTGTTAATGTTGTAAGTAGGGTCTCCACTTGTCTACTGCCATCAAGATTGCGAGACATTCTATCTCATAAGTGCTGAGAGCCTTGTTCTTGTGAGAGAGAGCTTTGCTGAGGTAAGCTATGGGATGCCCTTGTTGCATTAGGACTGCACCCACCCCATCCTTGCAGGCATCTGTTTCCAAGACAAAGGTTTGATTGAAATCAGGGACATCCAAAACTGGTGCTTGAATCATGGCTGTTTTAAGCAGTTGGAATGCCCTGTCAGTGACCGGAGTCCATTGAAAGGTAACTCTGTTTTTGAGTAAATCGGCCAGAGGCCTGCTGATTACCCCGTAGTGCTGAATAAATCTTCGATAATAGCCGGTAAGGCCCAAGAATCCCCGCAATGCGCGTACTGTGGTTGGCACAGGCCACTGCTTGACAGTGGCTACCTTTGTTTGATTGGTGGACACCCCTGCTACAGTAATTACATGACCAAGATATTCAATTTGAGGCTTGGCAAATTCACACTTGGACTACTTAAGCACCAGGTGGTTATCGCGCAGGAGCTGTAGAACGGACCTCAGCTTTGCAATGTGTTCTTGAAGTGTCTTGCTGAACACCAAGATATCGTCCATGAACACGACAACTCCTCCCGAAATGTCGGTGCTAGAGCCGTATTCATTACACCTTGAAATGTTGCGGGAGCTTCTGACAAGCCAAAGGGAACTACTAGGAACTCGTATAGCCCATGATGTGTCCGAAACGCTGTTTTGTATTCATCCCCTTCTGCCACCCGGACCTGATGATAACCCACCAGCAAATCCAATTTGGTGAACCAAGCTGCCCCGACCAGCTCGTCAAGCAGTTCTTCTACTATAGGCATTGGATGCTTATTTTTGATGGTTATGATGTTTAGCTGCCGGTAGTCCACACAAAACCGCCACGATCCATCCTTCCTGCGAACAAGCAGAACAGGTGATGCGAAGGGACTGGAGCTTGGACAGATTATGCCTTTGCGCAACATCTCCTTGACCTGTCTCTCTATTTCATATTTTTGTTGCGGGGTGTAGCGATAAGGGCGTACACTGACTGGTTGAGCACCCGGGATAAGGGGGATTTTATGATCAACCAGACGGCAGGGTGGCAGGGTGGATGGCTCCATGAACACATCCTTATATTCGTGCAGAACCGTGACCACCCCTGGAGGAAGTTGGTTAGGAGTTGGAATAGTATTAGCCACAGAGCATAATTCCTTCTCTTGGTGCAGACGCTTGATCTGAACTGCATGCTGGATTGCCCCTCGGCACAGCAGTCCTTTCAATTTCCTTACCGATACGGGTTTAAGAGGCTGATTTCTGTCTTGAATGCCTCGCAAGGAGATGCGGCGCCCTTCGTGAGTGAACTTCATCCACTTCTTGTGCCAATGAACCCACATAGGGCTGTGTTGCTCGAGCCAATCCGCGCCAATGATGATATCATAACAGCCGAGGGGAAGCACTTTCATGTCTTGGCAGAAGGTATGGCTTTGAGTCCACCAGGTGAGCTGGTTCACCGTTTGGGATCTCATCAGTGTCCCTCCTCCTGCAATTACATATGAAGCTGGTTTTATTTGTTGCATGGGAAGTTGTAACCCGTCCACTATCGCCGTATCCACAAATGAGCAATTGGCGCCAGAGTCCACCAAAATCAGCACTTCTCGGCTGCCAATTCGACCATGGAGACGCATGGTGCATCGCTTGACTGGCGGTGTCGAGCCACTGTCACCGGCCAAAAGCATTACCTCTTCATCCGAGCTAGAATCTGATAGATCTTGAGGATCGGGAGGATCATCTAACTACAACACCTCCAGTAATTCTTCCATGACATGAATGGGCACCTTTATCAGGACATTTGTGGCCACGTGCCCACGGATCACCACAAGTGAAGCAGAGATTCTTCGACTTGCGGTAGGCACGTAGTGCTTCCAGCTTTTCAGACCACTTGCGCGAGTCCTCGGGAACTGCTGGTGACTTGTGCTTCTCTATGGAGGAGGATGCCTTGTGATATGATCGATGGCCCGATTTTACATTTGTCACCGACTTGTCATGCTCCAACTCCGCTTCCTGCAACAAAGCCAAACAACTAGCAGTATCCACATCCTCAGGACGTTTTAAAACAACGGCAGAACGAACATCGGAACGCAGCCCAGCAATGTATCGTTCAACAAAGAGGACCTCATGAGTATTGGGGTCAGCTAAGAGAATTTGGTGTCGAAGAGTATCAAATTTTGTTGTGTATTCCTGAACTGATTCTATTTGACGCCAGCAACAACTGACGCATGTAAAAGTTGTGTTTATCCTTGCCCCACTTCTCTGCAACTGCGGCACACAAATTGTCCCAGTGCTGAAATTGTTTGTGTTTTCGTGCCATTTTTAGCCAGAGAGCTGCATTGCCTACTACATTCAGCGCCGCGAACTTGACTTTCAGGTGCTCGAACACTCCATATATGTCGAAATACAGCTCGCAATTGTCGATCCAGACTTGGTAGTCTTCCCCATCAAATTTGGGGAAATCCATCTTCGGTGTGCTACCGAAGGAGGACCGGACCGCACGACGCTCACCATGAACAGACTCCAGATCATGCAGAGGATGGTTGTGCAGAAACGTACCATGAGATGGAGGCAGAGTAGGGAACTGAGGATCCCCCAACACTGGGCCCCGTTGCTGGTGTTAACCACCGTGCCCATAGGACCGATCCACGCCGATCGAGCGCACTTCGACCATCGGAGGCGCGGTCGAAGAAGAGGCCAAGCCCGAAGGAATTGGAGGCCGCTGCAGAGGTGATTCCAGCGCGCTCAAACGCGTGGACGCATCCTCGGCATGCAGCTGAAGAAGCGACGCCGATGTAGTGAGAGTCTGCGTCGTCGCCTCCATTGACTTCATCCACGCAGTGATGCCCTTGAGTTGCTCTGCGATCTCGTCCAGCTTGGTGTGCATCTCCGCGTTGTGCTACTCGATTCCCTCCATTGCGGCCGAGATCTGTGCTTGGACAGCGGTAGGCGGTCTTCTCTTGGGCGCCAGATCGACGCTCGGATTGGGCGTTCCTACCAAAGGATGGGGATTACGGCTGCGGAGCGAACGCACCACCAACCGCGATCGGACTGACGAGCGAACCCACCACCAACCGCGATCGAACTGACGGATCGAGCCGGAACCGAGGAGGATCGACGACCTCTGATACCAAATTGTTATGCCCACGCTATGTTTCTTCCTTGATTACCGATACAAGATTGGAATACAAAAGAAGGAATGAAGAAGACAGTCAAAGGGGAAAAGTGTTCTGTTCTTCGACGCCTCTCTCCTCTGTTCTCCCACCTACTTATCTTCCTCCTGTCTTGTTGCTTCTCCATGCTGGACACCTTGCTGGGCTCGCCAGGCCCTGTCCAGCTGGTGATTGCGTCGGGAGGCCTTGGGCCGCCTTCCTGGGCTGGGCCACCACATAACAGGCCGCCGCAATCTTCTGGATGATTCCGAGCCAAACACGACCTCTCGAAACCAAATTCTTGCACGAGAAGCTTCACCAGTGCATTGCAAACCTTCGTAGCTCATCAATTTAGCCGGAGAGCCACCATAGGCGAAAGCCCTCTTTCGCCCAATACCGTCATCCGCGGGAGGTCTCACCGTCGGCAACTCGGTAACCTCTGGTGGTCGAGGCACGCCTCTCCGGGTTCGCCTTGGTGAGAGTAACACACCCATGCGCCCAGATCCCCATGGGGTGAGGAGGAGCGCCGACGGCCTTGCTCTGTTTCTGCCGGAGAGAAGGGCGCGGCGAGCACCAGTCAAACCTGACGAGTGGGCTGGGACCCACTGTCAGTGACCCAGCGCTGTGCCAGCTCTTCCTAAGTGGAAGCATATTTCTGCCGAGTATGTCCTCCCCATTTTGAAAGCGTATTTCTTCCAAACTGTTTTCCTTATTGTGTTTCATTCAATAACAGAAATTTGACCTAACTTTGACTGCCTCTAGTTTTTAAACCACAGCTCCAAATTAATTAATCTTTTTTTTGTCATTCCTCAAATTTCATCTAGTTTATTTTAGTTTTATTTCAAAATTTTCCAAACAACTTTTTTGTACTGTTTTGAAATTATGTGGTAATTGAAATATTTTGAAAATAGGAAAAATGGAGGGAAGCAAATTTTTAGAAACTTTTGGAGTGCACCCAACCCTTCTGCATGATCAAGGCAAGCATCTTGAACAGTTGATATGGTGAAAGTTTGGTTGTTTGCTTGCTAGCATAATTTGATCATGTGTATGATAATTCAAATAAACTTTGCATAATTATATTTAGGCATGTGTGCATTCTTTAATAGAATTGTTTTCACTTAAACATGAGGACATGTGGATGTGGTTATTGTCTCATTCCATACATGGCTATATTTATTCTGACTAACATGCAGGAAAGAAACTGTCACGAGAAAAAGTAATCGTGAGACCGAAATCTCGTTGTGATGAGAATGAATAGTGAGGTCATGCTAGGACATGCCAGGTGCTGACCGTGTTGGGTACCACCAAGGAAATATAGTGTGCTAAACACTATAGGAGAATTTAAACCTCATGAGTCGACCGTAGATCAAGTCTTGTTCTGGTAACCCCCATACTTGTTTTGTGCTGCCACATGTCCCTACCATAGGTAGGGTATGGTCAGTAGGTTGTGAACCCCTTTCCATGCAGGCACCATACAGAGAGACCATAGTGAAAGATACCATTGGCCCATGGTAGGCATGCCACTTGGTCCGGGGGCATGGGTGTCTTTGGTTGAGGCTGAACAGGGGTAGCACGCCTAGTTGCGCGCGCTATAAGTATTGTGATCCCATGCTATTGGAGGTGAGAAACCTTCCCACTTAGAGTCTTACTCTATCATTGCCATGGGTGATTCCTGGCTTCGGTAAGTTAACACTGGTGTGTGCTCGTTAGGTGTGTTTTCAACCCAAAGACCGTAATCGGAGTTAGCCAACGCATTGGTGTTGACTAAATAAATCTTTTACTTGTGGGTAAAGAGTACAACCTCTGCAAAGTATAAAAACCTATTCAAATAGCCGTGTTTGCGGTTAAGGACTATAGTCTGGGATGGGTCAAGTGTCGGTCTTAGAGTCGCTCTTCGGAGGAAAATAACTAAATTGGAATCTGATTATGATTTATGATGGAAGATTATTATCAGTAATGTTATTATGGACTAACCCTTTTCTTATATGAAATGTTGAGTATTTTTGGGAAGGTTCTACCACCTGGATACTTGTGTTTTTACTTTATTTTCTTATAAGCCCTTTATGAGGCGTCGCTTCAGACACCCGATTGTGGCATTTATTTTCAAGACCTTTCGAGGCATCGCTTTCAGACACCAGTTTGACATTTCTTTTCAAGACCTCTCGAGGCATCGTATTTAGACACCCGTTTGGCATTTCTTTTCAAGGCCTCTCGAGGCGTCGCATTCAAACACCCGTTTGGCATTTTTCTTGGAATTCCTCGGGCGGTCCAACGCCCGATGTTCCATTTTATTTTCTTGGTTTATTACTAATATAATTTATTTATTCATCTGCACCGTATTAATAATTATCATGCCATGCTTTAGTTTAAGTCAACATATGCATATAATTTTAATCCACCATGAACATATGCATTCGGTATATCTTTTGTTCATAACTTTTGTTTGTGAGTACATTCAAACGTACTCACTGGCTTGGCCCTGGCTATTGTCTTGGCCAGATTACGATTCGGATAGGAGCACTACAGAGACACTTCACAACCTAGGAATTGGAGATAGCAACCACGTGAGATAGAAGTTAGCCAGGTCAGCTGTTCCTATGGGAATGGAGTCCCATCAATGTTTGAGATCCATGAGTCGCTTCCTTCATCCACTAATAGAAATCATTGTTATACTCAGTGGAGCTTTATGGTCTTGTACCCAAATTCTTGTAACTTCTTGGAATTCTGTATGATGGAAGTGTCCGCCAGCATCAGTAATCCTGGGGCTGGTGATGACACAATGGTCATTTGCCGGGCTTTCATGTCCCAGAAAACCGGCCCTGACACCTTGGTATTAGAGCCAGGATGACAAGTGGCTAATCCTATCTTAGCCTCATCGCTATCCTTAGGTTTCCACACTGTCCAAGTCCTTTCCTATCCATGGTCAAGCCCATCCTCTCCAGTAGCGTGCACAGTGGCTAACCGACATATTTTGGACAGTCGGTGCCCAACCTATCAACCCGGCCCATAGTTCGTGTACCCGTGGCCGACACCTGAGTTGTCCCATCCACAAGCGTGCGATGGAAGACTCCGCTAACTTATAAAGGAAGCCTTACCCCAACTCAGCACATCATAGCCTTCACTCGCAACCTGATTTCCAAACCACCAAGATGCCTGGTCCCATCGTCCACAATGAGACCACCGCATCCGAGCTTGGAGATTTTGTAGCCATCCTCACCGATCTCACTCGTCGTGCTTTTGGCATAGACGAACCCCCGGAATATGTTGTGTACTAGGAACACACAAGTGATGTTATCCATCACTTCTGGGCCATAGTGCACATCTACGGGAGGGGCACCACATCAGAACGCCCCTACCGGTGTGACGCCTGAGTAATTAAGCTACAGTAACCCCCTCGTAATGATGCCACGTCACCTTGGTTACTAATGATAAACTCGCGTTGATTATAAACCGATTCAAATTCAAATTCAAAATCAAGGCAAACAACAAAAAATTTCAAATGTTAAAACTAAAATGTTCGGGTTGTGACAACTATTGCATAGGCAGTTATGGTGAAGAAACCTACTTTTATAAAACGTTTAGATGCTATAAGATAAATAAAACAGTAGAGAAAACTATTATTTAAATACTGTTAAATAATAAATAATTACAAAACTATTTTAGTTTACGTAGCTAGTTAATGTGGCAGTGGGATATTTGGTAACGTCAAAGTAGGTACCATCTTGGTATTTTGCTAAATCAAAAATAAAAGGAAACTAAGCTAAAACAGAAAAGAGTAATAAATAAAAGAAAAGGGGAAAACACAAAAACAGAAAACAAAACTAAAAAGAAAAGAGAGGAAGAAAACCCCCCTGGAACGTGGCCCAACCAACCCACCAGGCCCAGCCGGCCACCGACCCCCACTCCTTATCCCCTCACCCCCGTAACCCACCCCACCAACACCCCACTCCCCCCCACGAAAATATCTGCCCCCTCTCTCCCCGATTGGATCAGGATCGGGGGAGGAGGTCGCTGCCCCCGCA
This sequence comes from Aegilops tauschii subsp. strangulata, assembly GCF_002575655.3. Classification (NCBI taxonomy): domain Eukaryota; kingdom Viridiplantae; phylum Streptophyta; class Magnoliopsida; order Poales; family Poaceae; genus Aegilops; species Aegilops tauschii. The sequence continues at coordinate 178,183,480 of NC_053039.3, forward strand.
CCAGGACGCCGCCGCCGCCCGGAGCGCTCCCCCGCCGGCCTGCTTCTCCTCTCCGCCGTCGTCCCCGTCATCCACCTCGCGCACCGCTGCCACGATCCCTACGCCCTCCGTGAGCCGCGCCCCCCCTTCTCCTCCTCTCTCCCTCAACGCGCCGCATCGCCGCTGCCCCGCTGCGTGGCCGCTCCCTTCTTCCCCCTTGGCATGCTCACCGCGCCCCGCGGCTGCGCACGCGCGCCCCGCCTCCACCGCGGCCTCCCCCGTTCGCGCATGTTGCCATGGCCGCGCGCACCTGCCTCCGACGCCCCGGTCCCTCGGGCTCGCCTTCGTGCCTTCCGCGGCCGTCTGCTCTGCCATCGCTGCCACCGCTGCGCCCGACCGCCGAACCGCGCCGTGGCCGCGCCGGTTCCGCCCACCACTGTGGCCGCCGACGCACCGTCCTGCTCCGCCCCACCTCCGGCTCGCTTGGCCGCCGCCCCGCCGTGGCCTCCCGGCGGCCATCTCCGGCGCCCGGCGCCCGCGCTGCATCGGCACCCCTCCGCTCCCGTGGGTCGTCGCCCGGGTCGGGCGCCTACAACGCCCGTGTGCCCGTTAGGCCCCGCTGGCCCTATGACAAGTGGGCCACCGCCCCAGAACGTTTAAAATAAATAAATAATAATAATAATAATAAATTTAATTAATTAATTAATTAATTAATTAATCCTATTTAATTAATCTAATTAACCTATTAGTTTAAATAAACAGTAATTAGTTTAACCTAAACCATAATTAACCTAACAGTGTATGACAGGTGGGTCCCACTGGGCCCACACGTCAGTTTGACCGGTCAACACCTCCGTTGACTGCTGACGTCATGCTGATGTCATGATGATGTCAACAAACACTGTTCTGGATAATGTTGAATTAGAGTAATTAAATAAATCCTAAAATGATTAAACCTTTAGAAAATCATATAAAATAATCCGTATCTCGGATGAAAATACTTTCTACATGAAAGTTGCTCAGAACGACGAGACGAATCCGGATACGCAGCCCGTTCGTCCGCCACACATCCCTAACATATCGAATTCACAACTTTCCCCCTCCATTTCATCTGTCCGAAAGTGCGAAACATCGGGAATACTTTCCCGGATGTTCCCCCTTCGCCGGTATCACCTACTACCGCGTTTGGGCACACCTAGCATCACGCTTTGACTTGTCATGCACCGTAATGCTTATGTTTGCATTCTATTTATTGTTTCTTCCCCCTCTTCTCTCGTTAGACACCGAGACCGACGCCGCTACTACCCAGTACGACTACGGTGTTGACAACCCCTCCTTCTCGGCTGAGCTTCCAGGCAAGCCCCCCCCCCCTGATCACCAGATATCGCCTATTCCTTCTCTATACTGCTTGCATTAGAGTAGTGTAGCATGTTACTGCTTTCGGTTAATCCTATACTGATGCATAGCCTGTCATTGTTGCTACAGTTGTTACCCTTACCTACTATCCTACTGCTTAGTGTAGGATGCTAGTGTTCCATCAGTGGCCCTACACTCTTGTCCGTCTGCCATGCTATACTACTGGGCCGTGATCACTTCGGGAGGTGATCACGGGTATATACTATATACTTTATATACATGACACATGTGGTGACTAAAGTCGGGTCGGCTCGTTGAGTACCCGCAAGTGATTCTGATGAGGGGGCTGAAAGGACAGGTGGCTCCATCCCGGTAGAGGTGGGCTTGGGTTCCTGACGGCCCCCGACTGTTACTTTGTGGCGGAGCGACAGGGCAGGTTGAAACCACCTAGGAAAGAGGTGGGTCTGGCCCTGGTCGGCGTTCGCGGATACTTAACACGCTTAACGAGATCTTGGTATTTGATCTGAGTCTGGCCATTTGGTCTATACGCACTAACCAACTACGTGGGAACAGTTATGGGCACTCGACGTCGTGGTATCAGCCGAAGCTCTTCTTGACGTCAGCGACGAAGCGGCGCGCGCCGGATTGGACTGGAACGCCTGCTAGGCTAGGTCTGCTTCTGGCCGCGTACGCAACGTGCAGGTGTGCAATGGGCGATGGGCCCAGACCCCTGCGCGCATAGGATTTAGACCGGCGTGCTGACCTCTCTGTTGAGCCTAGGTGGGGCTGCGACGTGTTGATCTTACGAGGCCGGGCATGACCCAGGAAAGTGTGTCCGGCCAAATGGGATCGAGCGTGTTGGGTTATGTGGTGCACCCCTGCAGGGAAGTTTATCTATTCGAATAGCCGTGTCCCTCGGTAAAAGGACGACCCGGAGTTGTACCTTGACCTTATGACAACTAGAACTGGATACTTAATAAAACACACCCTTCCAAGTGCCAGATATAACCCGGTGATCGCTCTCTAACAGGGCGACGAGGAGGGGATCGCCGGGTAGGTTTATGCTATGCGATGCTACTTGGTGAACTTACCATCTACTCTCTTCTACAGGCTGCAAGATGGAGGCTGCCAGAAGCGTAGTCTTCGACAGGATTAGCTATCCCCCTCTTATTCTGGCATTCTGCAGTTCAGTCCACCGATATGGCCCTTTACACATATACCCATGCATATGTAGTGTAGATCCTTGCTTGCGAGTACTTTGGATGAGTACTCACGGTTGCTATTCTCCCTCTTTTCCCCCTTTCCCTTCTACTTGGTTGTCGCAACCAGATGTTGGAGCCCAGGAGCCAGATGCCACCATCGACAACGACTCCTTCTACTCTGGAGGTGCCTACTACTACGTGCAGGCCGCTGGCGATGACCAGGAGTAGTTTAGGAGGATCCCAGGTAGGTGGCCTACGCCTCTTTCGATCTGTATCCCAGTTTGTGCTAGCCATCTTATGGCAACTTGTTTAACTTATGTCTGTACTCAGATATTGTTGCTTCCGCTGACTCGTCTATGATCGAGCACTTGTATTCGAGCCCTCGAGGACCCTAGCTTGTATTATGATGCTTGTATGACTTATTTATGTTGTAGAGTTGTGTTGTGATATCTTCCCGTGAGTCCCTGATCTTGATCGTACACATTTGCGTGCATGATTAGTGTACGGTCGAATCGGGGGCGTCACAAGTTGGTATCAGAGCCGACTGCCTGTAGGAATCCCCCTTCCACACTCCTTGGCCGAAGTCGAGTCTAGTCATTGAAAAACTTTTACTAACATGGTTGTGTGGCTTACGGGCCCACGTCGCCATTGGGTGGTATTAGGATCTTTTACTCCTTGTCTATACTCTGGGACTCTGATCTCTCTCCTATTCGGGTTAAATGAGTTTTGCTAAATCTAACATTAGGATCTCGTTATCACTTTCACCTGGAGAGCCCCTTATTACTGATGATCGTCTGCTGCACGTGAAGACCCTGAAGACACTCTCCGCTGTTAACCCGAGAACTTGTGTTCATCGCTTTTGCAATTCCCTTTCATCGATAAACTCCTATGGATAACCACGTATACTCGCCATTCATACAATGTTGCCCAGTTGATCTTGTTATTACAAGATACCCCAAAATTCTCTCTGTTGTTCCGAGAATCCTTTGAGCTTACTGCCTTGCTGTTCTTTGCCACATGAACACCCCTACGGATAATTCCTCGCACTTACCGAGTATCCGCTCATCCCCAGTTGATTCAAGTATTCCACGAAAGTGTTCAAAATACCATTCGATCTTCCGAAAACCTCAGGAGCCTTTTTGCTCTTGAAATTCTTGCTTACTTGCATTATGATTAATCTTAAGTCTCGTAATCTTATTGGCATCTCTTGTCATTATCATTTTGAGTCCATTGATTCAATTTGTTGCGAATGCTCGCAATCCTCAATCAGATCCTAGAATTCATCCTTCCGGATCAGACATCATTTGAAACATGAGCTGGTTCTCGCCAATCAAATTGTCGTCGATTTTGCCCCTATGTCTATTGAACTTATCCATCCTTGATCAGAGCGTCTGTTTCTGATCCTTCGCTTTGTAAATCATAACTCCTTTGCAATTGAGCTCTAAGTTACTTAGTTGTTTCTATAATCCAAGGTCTTTGCATTGATTCTTCCTCTGGTTGTGTGCCGATACTCACATCATATCCTTTATGGACCATCAGAACCTTGTTGGATTTTATCCGACAACGTCCTTCATATTCAATCACTTTGGAAGTTCTTTCCCTGATACATAATGCCTTTAGTAAATTGTATCCTCTCGTTTTGGCACCCATGCTCTACTATCGAGCTTGAGTTATTTACCCCTGAAGCTTGTGGTATATGTTTCCACGATGCCCCGATGGGTTGAACCTATGCCTTTCATAGTATGTGTGAACTCGAAAGTTTTCATGAGCCATACTCTTCTGGTATTTTGCCAGATAAAAATTTTCAACACTGCAACTTCATCAAACACGAGAAGTGAATGAAAGGGTATGCATTGGAGAAGTGGGAGTCGACCTTGAACTTTGTGTTCATGCCCATGGACACGATGTAGATCCTATCATAGAAGCTTCTTGTAATAATAACTATTTCCTTGATATGATATCGTCTAGTATCTGTGTATTGATCCTTTTGCAATCGTGGTTCCGACCATGTTCTCCTTTAAATACCATTTCTCGTGCAAGTTTAAGCACTTGTCCTCTGCAGAGCAATACCCCGTCCAACCTCTACTTTGGTCTGTCGTCGAGTCTTACCCACCTGGTATCTCGAGAATGCCAAGGAACTACTTAACTTCTTATGAGTTCTTCATCAACTAATATTCTTGCCGATTCCATTTTTCCAACGGGTTCTGAGTTGTTAGAACCCCTCAAGGACACCGACAACTGAATCGAGTACACACCGCGATTAAACAACTCTTGGTAACCTTCATTACCTACGAGTTTGAACTCGATCACGTCACTCCTAGCCTGCTCGGCTATATCATTATTGTGCCGATTTTAACTGTGCTACCTGGTCCTTAATCCCGAAGCACAACTTTCGACGATGAGCTAAGCTTACGTCGATCTTTCTCGTCATATCATTTCTCCTTGAACAACAAGCTTGATTTTGAGTTTGTGTCGTACCATGATTCCAATAACCTTTTGCTTCATAATTCCTTTCACTTGATGTCATCGCCGATCGATTACATCTTCATGAAATCTCTCGACAAATGTGTCGTGATCATCATCAGCATTCTGAGCTCTTCCAGAATATCAATTGAATTCATGATGAGAAAGACCATCCTTTCCCTCGATGATTTGTGTTACCATCGGCCACTTTACTGCCTTCCCTCCAACACAAACTTGTTCGTGTTTCGTGTTATACCTTAGGATCCTTGCTATCCAGCATTTGTTCTTTACCTTGGAGTATTACCATCTTTTATGTCAAGAATGTCGTGAGAATTTCACCACCTCTTAAGAATTCTTGATAGTAATACTTCTCGCCATCCCCGTTCATATTTTGGTCCCCGTGTTGTTTCTAACCGGGATACCAGCCATTTAACTATGATGTGTGAAGTCAAAACTTCTAGCAACCCTATTGCTTGTAAGTTAATGAACGTTAGTTACATTCTTTGTGTATTGGATATCGTATCACCCTTCTAACATTGATCTTGCTACCAAAGCCCATATTTCGGGTGCACCTTTCAATCAATGTTTGATTGTGTATGTTTTCCTCGAGCATACATCATTATATCATTTGATCTGACGAATGTTATCTCCTTGTTCACATAATTGTGGAAATCCATCTTTTGGAAATCTCGATGAATTGTCCTTAGCCCATCAGCCACCTCCTTGTCCTCTCCTTGGGTTAATGATGAACTCTTGTTAACGGAAATCACTTCATAGTTCATTTCCTGAGAATCTTATAGTGTCATCCCGTCAATTTGTCTGGCACCTTTTCTTCTCAGGCATCCTGAGTCTGAGGTTTCCTAACACCGATCAGATCTGAATCTCGGTCAGCTATGATGGTTGGAGCATATTTTCAAGAGTTATAACATTGGTCTTTATATGACCCGGTAAGGTGATGTCATGCCTAGCACACTTGACCGGAGGACCTATTGTTATAGTTCTTCCTTTCAGCAAGGTTATCCATTCTTCCATGAGAAAATTGTAAGACTTATTCTACAAGTTTTTCCTGATGGATCCTTCCTGTATCCAAAGTCTCATCTTTGCTTGAATACCATGTCAATGCTATCTCGAAGCATGTCTGTGGTACTCCGATTTCCAATAAGAGCATTTGAAGAACAATGCTAAATTTTCTTTATCCATTATCCAAACACGGTTGTATGGGTGATGTCAAGAAATTTCTCTCCCCTTACCTAAAGGGTTTTCTACTTCTATCCAATCATGGATATCATGCTCTGCTTACCCTTGGGAAGGATATACCCCTAAAATATGTGTTTAAACACATTTTCCTTTCCATTGTTCTGTTAATCTAATAAACACCTTTTCCTTTCCATTGTTTTCTTTAACCTTTCTGGTGATCACTTTGATCTAAGCAGCATTAATTCCCTGCTTATGTGAACACCTCGGTGTATAACTCTGTCAGTAAGAACCTGTTACTATTGTTGATAGCATTCCGGTAACCACCGATGGACGTGAACTTTGCCTATTGGTCCGCCTCGTTCAACGAGCAGGAGAATGGTTCTCTTCGTCCCTCGCCCTTGGTACCGATGTTGTTGCCGACATAACCGACAGACTATCCTCTGACATGCCTTGCTCACATGATCGTGCAAGATGTCATCGCCCTTCATACTTTTAACCCACATGGTGGGCCCATAACCCACAGTTCCACAAGATCGAAACATGACTCTCCTGTACAACCTATTGTCAAAGTTATTCCTCGTGCTTGACTTCGTATGTAATTCAGGGGCCACCTGCTTAGTGATCTATTATGGTATCAGACGCAATACTTGTTCCCATTGCTCTGAACCCCTGTCACCCTTCGTTTTAGGCAACGAACGAATGCCTATGCGCTTGAAACTTCTGTTTTGCGCCTTCTTACTTTGCTCCCGATATTTTCTTAAGTTTCAATTCGAGAGTTACTATCCGGTATCCGCCACCTTCCCTGATGTTGTCGACTAGATAGTCGACCTTGCACAGGTTTGTTCTCTCGGAATGCCCACCCTTTATTCTTTCGGAAGTACGATGGAGTTCCCGAAGAAAGGATGTCGACTTCATCATGATGACCTGAAGCAGAGAAATGAAGACATCAATGTATTTGACCGGCCTCTTCAAGAAGAGAAAGCCAGGATGAGAAGACCCGCTAGATTCATTACCAAACCTCCCCCCCCCCTTTCACTACCTCTTAAATCTCGGGACGAGATTTCTTGTAGTGGAGGAGATTTGTGACGCCCGGGTAATTAAGCTACAGTAACCCCCTCGTAATGATGCCACGTCACCTTGGTTACTCATGATAAACTCGCATTGATTAGAAACGGATTCAAATTCAAATTCAAATTCAAGGCAAACAACAAAAAATTTCAAATGTTAAAACTAAAATGTTCGGGTTGTGACAACTATTGCATAGGCAGTTATGGTGAAGAAACCCTACTTTATAAAACGTTTAGATGCTATAAGATAAATAAAACAGTAGCGAAAACTATTATTTAAATACTGTTAAATAATAAATAATTACAAAACTATTTTAGTTTACGTAGCTAGTTAATGTGGCAGTGGCATATTTGGTAACGTTAAAGTAGGTACCATTTTGGTATTTTGCTAAATCAAAAATAAAAGGAAACTAAGCTAAAACAGAAAAGAGTAATAAATAAAATAAAAGGGGAAAACACAAAAACAGAAAACAAAACTAAAAAGAAAAGAGAGGAAGAAAACCCCCCTGGACCGTGGCCCAACTGGGCCAACCCACCAGGCCCAGCCGGCCACCCACCCCCACTCCTTATCCCCTCACCCCCCGTAACCCACCCCACCGACACCCCACTCCCCCCATGAAAATATCTGCCCCCTCTCTCCCCGATTGGATCGGGATCGGGGGAGGAGGTTGTCGGGACCCCGATTCCAAGTCACACCGATCTAGCCTGTAACACCTCATATCACTTTGCGGCCTCACGCACGGTACTCCCATGGGTGTCGCCTTACCATGGCCCGGGACCGTTTGCGCCTTTTGGCTCACGTATGTGACAATGTCGCTAGCATCCATATGACAGAGAACCCGGGCCGACATGGCTAGTCGTGAACCCAAAGCGGCACTAACGTATGGGGACAGGCATACATGAATCAACATCGAACGTGTCGGTCAGCAGCGTGCGAATCCGGGCTGTAGCACTGGGCTAACAGGACTCCGGGGGCCCTTAGGTTCAAATTCAAACTCCATATAAGACATTTCAGATGCCATTTATTCAAATTGTCATATACAGTGGCTGTAAGTTGTTCAAACATGCATGGGGATGCCATAAACAGATTCTTTGGATTTTTCTGATAATTTTTCATATACAAATCATTTCATTTGGAGTTATAGATTAATTTCTATGGATTTTTTAAGTTTAAACATTTTCTGGAATTTTCAGATTTATTACTAAATAAGAAAATCCCAGCAAATGTATTTATGACGTCAGCAGTGTGTCATAGCGACGTCAGCAATCAACCACGGTCAAACCTGACGGTGGGACCCGCATGTCATTGAGACAGTGTTGAACTCCGGTTAACCCCGCGTTGACTCAGCTTTGACCCGTCGTGGGGCCCGGTGTCAGTGTCACTAGGTTAAACTAACCACGGGGTTAGTGGCTAACCTAATCTGCCATGTCACCTAGCCGGCGTTTAGCCGCCGGTGCTAATCAGGACGCGGCGGCGCTCCTCGTCTGGCCATCTCCGGCGATGAGAGCTCGCGTGGCTGGGCGCGTTGGAACCGGAGCAAGGAGGCGCGTAGGTTGGTGGCCTCAGGCGATGCTAGGGTGGCCGGGAACGTCGACGGCGTCGAGTTCCGCGGTGGCGCAGCTGCGGCTTGCGCGGGTGCGAGGGCCACGGTGCACGAGCGGGCGACCTAAGGCGCGCTACGGGTTCCTGGAGAAACCCGGAGCACGACTCCATGCTTGGGTTGGTCGGGCGGGGCAGCTAGCAGCGGCGAGCTTCGCGGCGGCGGCAGCGAGTGCTCGGCCATGGCAGGGATGTGGTTAGAGAGCGGGAACAGAGGGGGTGAGCACAGGGGAAGGTGTAGGAGCTCACAAAGATGCGGTAGAGAAGGTCAGCGGCCTCGGGGACGGACGGAAACCGACGAATCGACGGAGACGATCTCCGGGCGCCGGCGGTGGAGACGAGGATGTTGGCGACGAAGCAAAGTCCTCCGGCTCATTTCCTTCGGCTTGGGGATGTGGTGCCCGATTGCGGAGCTGCTGGGCACGATCACGGGACAAGGGGTGGCCGGTGGTCATGGCTACGGCGAGCGGCGCTCTCAGGTGCGTTCGGTGACGAGAGGAAGGGAGAGCAGAGGAGGAGGAGGGGTCCAGAGAGCGAGAGAGAAGTGAGAGGGGGTCGGGGAGGTGCCGTGGCACTCGTGGAGGCGTCCAAAAGCGGCGGAAGCAGGAGGTGGCCTCGCGCGCGGCGGCCACACGCCCGGCGTCCCTCTGGCGTCCTTCTGGCGCGAGGTGGGAGACGGTGGCGGCTCTGGTGGGCTGGGCCAGCTCCTGGGCCGTGGTGGGGCGCCAGGTGAGTCCAGGTGAGGGGCCCAGTGGCCTTCTCTCTCTCTTACTTAATTGTTTCTGTTTTTCTATTTTATTTCTCTGTTTTGAATTAGTAAAAATACTAATTCATTTTGTAAGATCCTGAAAATAATTGTGGGCACTTTTGAAGCTATTTCCAACAGCCCTCAAATGCTTTCAAGATTATTTGGACATTTAAAATATTTTATAGAATTTAAATGTCCAAATTCAAATACTTATGATTTAATTCAAAAATCCAGAATGTCCTAGAAAAGTGTGCACCATTTTTGCCAGGGGTTTTAGCCCAATCCAGAAATGATGAACATTTTGTGAAGGGCATTTTGGGTTCATTGAAACCAATTTTAGTAAACCCTAGTTGGTTTGAGGGGGGTGCTGGGGGTTCTGTCATCCCCATTTCAAGTTTCTGCAAAATTCAAACATGATGCACACATGAAGCTAGCCTAGTGCAATACGAGAAGCTAGGGATGTGACAACTCGCCCCCACTAAACAAGAATCTCGTCCAGAGATTCAAGACGTGAGGTAAGAAGACAGAGGGGTCACAAAGCTAACACGATCTTCATGATCCAATTGCTCTTCGCGAAGATGTTGATCCGTTGCTTCAATTAACGTTGACGTCTTTGCTTTCGAGATCTTCATCCGACACGATGACGACAAGGGAAACTCTATAGAAATCGATCTCCTTAAAGATCGAGCAACTCACGATCAACTCACGGAATGCGACGTTGAGTATCTCTTGAGCTGAGACTCAACACATACATCGAGAGAGGGATGAAGTGAAACAGAGAACGAAGATTTAAGTTGATAAACACAATTCCATGCTGAATAAGATGGTGCATGGTTTCAAAGTAGCGAGGAGATAATTGCCATGACTCCATAACGGGGCACCTTAGGGAAGGTGGCTCGTAGAAATATTCCCTTAAGTGGCAAAAAGAATTACTTTTGATACATAGATCATTGAAACTCTTTATACCAGCCCAAGGAAAATCGCAAACGATCATTTGAAGGAGTTCAGAGAAATGGCTTACTCAGATCGGAAAGGAAACTATGGTTACGGAGCAACTCGGCAAGCGGAAGGCACATTCCCGTTGATACCATGGATATAACCTAGTGACTGAGCGAGCTTTCAAGAACTTGAGCATTTCCATATTCATCAAGGTTTTACCAACATCCGTGCCGAGGACCCTGGCAACACATCCTACTACCATGATGAACGGTGATGGAGGATGCAGGTGCAAAGGAGGACAACACTTTCTCAGATTTCACCTTAGCGAAGCCAAGAAAACAAAATCTGGAGGATCGACCGAGAGACATTTAGCACTCCGCTTCTAATGTTCTCCTTGACGTTCTAGGTACCACGATCATGCTTAAAAGCATCATCATGGCCATCAAGTAAGGTCTGACTTCGGGAGCACAAAGGATCCATAAGGAACAACTTTAGAATAAGTCACACGGAATCCTCATGGAGAAGATGGTCAAATAGCTCAATCAAGATGCTACAATGATAGATCTTCCGGCTAGGTGTGTCGGCCAGAACATCAACCTTGTCGGGACCCACATCATAATCTTGGAAAAGTTCCAACCGTCACATCTGCCTGAGATTCAGATCTGGTTGGTGTCAGAATATTCCAGACTCGTCAAGTCTAGGAAGAAAAATGAAGGTTTGCAACACAAATCGACGAGATGACGTTGCGAGATTCTCAGGGGATGAACTACGATAGCAAGCTCCAAAACATGTGCTGGTTCTGCTACAAACACATGTGAACACGCTGTCCCAGACAAGCATGACCACATAGTAGTCTTATGATAAAACACTACCGAGTTCAGGTGGGGAACCATCATCTAGGGTAACGAAGTCTTGTGCATGACCTAGGATTTGCACAACAACTCCTTTTCCTTGAACAAATCAATCAGTGGCTTGGTGTGCTAGGAACACATATGGAATGGAGGTAATTAATCTACCAAACCATAGAATACATTCGCACATGCATAATTGACTTGGGATGGTACCAGAGGAAACAAAAACAAGCTTTCTCGAATCCACGGCGGCAACTTACATCAAATGCACGTGAATTAGAGGAAGTCACTACTTTCATCCAAACATATACTTCATGAGCTAGCACGAAGAAAATGCTTTCAAAAGTTTCCAACACTAGCTGGATGTTCAACATGAATCAGGGAGGAGACAAAATGTTGTTGATGGGCTCAATAGCAACTCATCAGAATTTCCATATCACTAGACTTCCACCATCATGTGAACACGGTGATAGCATTGGTCAGACCAAAAGATGTAATGGTGTATGCTCGAGAGATCAACCACGAGCAATACAACATTACGAACACCATTGGTTCTGATTTGATTTGACGATAGCCCATACTCAAATCAAGGTTTGGTTAAGATGATAGGTCCATTAATTGATCACGAGGACCAATTGATGAAGAAATCATCTTTCTACAACAAACACACACAAGAGATATCCTTTGGAAAGAACTAAGTCAGGCAAGCTTTTATCTTCCAACTCTCCAAGTTATTGTTTAGCTTAACCAACCAGTTCAGGGTATCCAACACGGATTCTTGGAGAAGGGTGATTTACAAGAAACCAACTTGATCACGAGCTCAACATAACAGTCAGGAAACAACCTGGTGATACTTCCGAGAAGATAATCAGAAAATCACGAACCACCGATATGTTACTAAGCTCGGGAACAATCTTGCTTTTCAGGGCAAGACGATGTGATCAAAAGGAGCGAGGAATTGATACAATCCTAACTCGTTGACCGAAGAGTGCACCAGGAAAACTGGACTAGGTAACACGATCAATCTCGGGATGATGATTGAACAACCAACACGCTAAGAATGAGGGTATTGCCATTAACTACCAAGCAACGAGTTGCTCAGAGTATTGATTTCACGCATCACGATTCACTTGTCGGTATTCCGGTTGTGACAACACGGGACCGAGGAATGAATAATGATGGCGAGAAGTATCACTACATCAAGAATTCATGAGAGATTGTGCAATTCTCACGTCATTCTTGATATGAAAGAGGGTGACATTCCAAGGTAGAACAGATCAAAGGCTAGATTGGCAATTTGAGCTGCGGAGTACAACTACTTTGACCCAATCCTCGAAATGGATGAGGTACTGGAGTTTGTTTCTCCTAGTCATTCCGGAATAGAATGGCTTGACGGACCACAAGAATAATAGGCATCGATAACACAGATGCACAACTAGTCCTAACTATCAATTGATAGACGAAGGTCAGAAAATAACTAAAGAGGGACAACCTAAAGGAGCATATGTTTTTCTGAGTTGTGGATGCACGAATTAGTATGTCGAACAAATCCAACATATTTCTTCCAGATAATCCATGCAGAAAGGTAGGACTGGCAGATTCACAATGCAGAATGGAGAACTCGTCAAGAGCACTCTGGTTGTGATCTTTTGGTTCAAAGAAATTGTGCCATAATGGTTCATGGTATTTGGAAGAAGGAAATACCACGGACCTCGAGGACTAATGCAAAGGTTACTAATAACCTAAAGGAACGAGCAACACTATCAACACGGGGTAAGTGGAGTGAATCTCGGGCCATGAACCCAGGAGTAGAATACCTACTACTAAATGGCATCACGGGATGCTTTCGAGAAAGATGGCCAGAGTCATCACACCGGGAACACAAAACATGGCCATATTACTAGGTGGTTCTCTAAGACACCTAGGGTCATAATAATGGCTTCAACATATATGCCGAGGCAACGAAGTACCTCAACTCGACGATTAGTGTGATTAATTTGGCCCAAAGGAACCTCGGGAACGAGAATAAGGGATTTGCAAATGCATCGGACTATTTAGAAACCTGGGATGACTCGGACAGCATAACGACTGTAAATGCTCAGAAAGGATTTGAGACATTCACAAGGATTTGCATAGTCACTTAACAACATCATATCAAGGTTCCAAGTCCAACTAACAACACACTGTAGTGGTAGAAACTGAACTGAGGCTTGAGACCAACAATCCTACGAGTCTACGGATTAGTAACACGTGATCCTGATAGAAAGATGAGAAGCCTAGTTCTTAATCCCCGTAGAAGAGAAGAGGGTGACTCAGATCAGAGGACATAAGGTAAAGGAGTAAAAAGAGCCTGACGTTCCCTTCCACAATCAATTCCCTTATATAACTAAAGCATTTCTAGACTCAACTTCGACCAGTTTGGCTTCGTAAACCTACAGGCAGTCAGGCTCTGATACCAAAGCTGTCGGGACCCCGATTCCAAGTCACACCGATCTAGCCTGTAACACCTCATATCACTTTGCGGCCTCACGCACGGTACTCCCACGGGTGTCGCCTTACCGTGGCCCCGGACCGTTTGCGCCTTTTGGCTCACGTATATGACAATGTCGCTAGCATCCATATGACAGAGAACCCGGACCGACATGGCTAGTCGTGAACCCAAAGCGGCACTAACGTATGGGGACAGGCATACATGAATCAACATCGAACGTGTCGGTCAGCAGCGTGCGAATCCGGGCTGTAGCACTGGGCTAACAGGACTCCGGGGGCCCGGGCTGTAGCAGGCTAGGCAGGACTCCGGATGTCACCGCGTGACATTTCCCCGAAGGGACAAACACAGGAACGATATGAAACACATGCCGGCCAGTCAAGTGTCCAGAGCAGTAGTGCTGGGCTAGCAGGACTCCGGTGAACCGGGCTGTAGCGGACTACTATGGCTCAAGGAGGCACTAGACTACATTTCCCCATAAGAGAGGCTGCTCAGGATAGACAACTAGATTGTCGGATCCCACACATACCAAGCATTTCAATCATACACACAATATGCTCGATATGTGCAAATACAACATGGCATCACAACAAGACTCTACGACTCAGAGTATTTATTCATTAGGCTCCGAAGAGCCAGATATTACAAACATGGGTCTCATGACCCAACATTCAGAGCATACAAGTCAAAACACATGCGGAAGCTTAACATGTCTGAGTACAGACATCTACAAATGAAAAAGGCTGAGAAGCCTGACTATCTACCAGATCCTGCCGAGGGCACAAGATCGTAGCTGAGGTATCAAGCTAAACGTCGAAGTCCACACGGAACTACTAGCGAGACTGACGTCTCTCTGCAAAACATAAAATAGGCAAACGTGAGTACAAATGTACCCAGCAAGACTTACATCAGAACTAGCTACATATGCATCGGTATCAACAAAGGGGGTGGTGGAGTTTAACTGCAGCAAGCCAGCTTTGACTCAGTGGCTAACCTGAACTACGACTGCAAGCAACTCTTTGGAGGTGGCGCACACGAGTCCACATATTCACCATATCAATACACCACTATTGATCCGCTCCCGTCTCCCTATGAGAATGCCATCCATAGCACTCACGCTTATCTTGCGCATTTTAGAGTATCCACTTTCACTTGTCTATGAACTGTACAGGCAACCCAGAAGTCCTTTTCCGCGGACACGGCTATTCGAATAGATCATATTAACCCTGCAGGGGTGTACTTCGTCACACACGCTCTCGCCACTTACCACCATGTACACCTCGTGTACCTCGGCAACCTTCAAGCGGAAGCCTGGCGAGGGAGTCGGCCACGACCTGACTAACCACACAAGTCTCTCGTCCAGGTTTATCGCCTATTCGGGTTCCATCCGCAAGGAGATCCGGCCGGGGTGTCGCTCACGGCCCCAAACGATGTGTGCAGGGTTCCCGAGCCCACCATCCGGGTGCCACTCGGTACACCAGGCCACGTGTGCCTAGTCTGTCTCAAGCCCACCTGTACCGGGTGCCACTTGGTAGACTACTAACACTACCTACAAACACCAGAAACTAGTTGCAACTCCTGGACAGAGATCAGGTTGATTAATAAGTCGAGAGGGGCACTTAAGCATTCCAATGCGTGGTAGTAACTGTTCATGGATCACAAACACAGAACTCAGTTCCTGAGGACGGCTTCAATGAGATAACCCACCATGTACTCCTACATGGCCTCTCACCGCTACCTTTACCAAACCGTGTTCACACACTTAGGTCTCAACAGTAGGACATGTTCACCACATTCCAATTCATCCCCGATGAATCAGACTGGACTCAACTCTAAGCAGTAGCAGGCATGACATTCAAGCATGAATGAGTAGGCACATCAGGGCTCAAACAACTCCTACTCATGCTAGTGGGTTTCATCTATTTACTGTGGCAATGACAGGTCATGCAGAGGATAAGGGGTTCAGCTACCGCAGCAAGTAACAGATGAATCGTTGTTGTCCTAATGCAGTAAAAGAGAGCAGGAGCGAGAGAGTGGGATTGTATCGGAATGAACAAGGGGGGTTTGCTTGCCTGACACTTCCGAAGATAGTATAACTCTTCATCGGTGTCATCGATCGCACCGTTGAAGCAACGTCTACTGAGGGGACAATACCGGCAAACAGAGAAGAAACACGATCAATGCAATGCACAATATGATGCATGCTATGACATGGCAATATGAATGTGTTTTGAGCTAATGCAACTAGCAACATATTAAATGGAGTTGGTTTGAACCTTAGGTTCAAATTCAAACTCCATATAAGACATTTCAGATGCCATTTATTCAAATTGTCATATACAGTGGCTGTAAGTTGTTCAAACATGCATGGGGATGCCATAAACAGATTCTTTGGATTTTTCTGATAATTTTTCATATATAAATCATTTCATTTGGAGTTATAGATTAATTTCTATGGATTTTTGAAGTTTAAACATTTTCTGGAATTTTCAGATTTATTACTAAATAAGAAAATACCAGCAAATGTATTTATGACGTCAGCAGTGTGTCATAGCGACGTCAGCAGTCAACCACGGTCAAACCTGACGGTGGGACCCGCATGTCATTGAGACAGTGTTGAACTCCGGTTAACCCCACGTTGACTCAGCTTTGACCCGTCGTGGGGCCCGGTGTCAGTGTCACTGGGTTAAACTAACCACGGGGTTAGTGGCAAACCTAATCTGCCACGTCACCTAGCCGGCGTTTAGCCGCCGGTGCTAATCAGGACGTGGCGGCGCTCCTCGTCTGGCCATCTCCGGCGATGAGAGCTCGCGTGGCTGGGCGCGTTGGAACCGGAGCAAGGAGGCGCGTAGCTTGGTGGCCTCAGGCGATGCTAGGGTGGCCGGGAACGTCGACGGCGTCGAGTTCCGCGGTGGCGCAACTGCGGCTTGCACGGGTGCGAGGGCCACGGTGCACGAGCGGGCGACGTAAGGCGCGCTACGGGTTAACCCGGAGCACGACTCCATGCTTGGGTTGGTCGGGCGGGGCAGCTAGCAGCGGCGAGCTTCGCGGCGGCGGCAGCGAGTGCTCGGCCATGGCGGGGATGCGGTTAGAGAGCGGGAACAGAGGGGGTGAGCACGGGGGAAGGTGTAGGAGCTCACAAAGATGCGGTAGAGAAGGTCAGCGTCCTCGGGGACGGACGGAAATCGACGAATCGACGGAGACGATCTCCGGGCGCCGGCGGTGAAGACGAGGACGTTGGCAACGAAGCAAAGTCCTCTGGCTCGTTTCCTTCGGCTTGGGGATGTGGTGCCCGATTGCGGAGCTGCTGGGCACGATCACGGGACAAGGGGTGGCCGGTGGTCATGGCTACGGCGAGCGGCGCTCTCAGGTGCGTTCGGTGACGAGAGGAAGGGAGAGCAGAGGAGGAGGAGGGGTCCAGAGAGCGAGGGAGAAGTGAGAGGGGGTCGGGGAGGTGTCGTGGCACTCGTGGAGGCGTCCAGAAGCGGCGGAAGCAGGAGGTGGCCTCGCGCGCGGCGACCACACGCCCGGCGTCCCTCTGGCGTCCTTCTGGCGCGAGGTGGGAGACGGTGGCGGCTCTGGTGGGCCGGGCCAGCTCCTAGGCCGTGGTGGGGCGCCAGGTGAGTCCAGGTGAGGGGCCCAGTGGCCTTCTCTCTCTCTCTCTTACTTAATTGTTTCTGTTTTTCTATTTTATTTCTCTGTTTTGAATTAGTAAAAATACTAATTCATTTTGTAAGATCCTGAAAATAATTGTGGGCACTTTTGAAGCTATTTCCAACAGCCCTCAAATGCTTTCAAGATTATTTGGACAATTAAAATATTTTATAGAATTTAAATGTCCAAATTCAAATACTTATGATTTAATTCAAAAATCCAGAATGTCCTAGAAAAGTGTGCACCATTTTTGCCAGGGGTTTTAGCCCAATCCAGAAATGATAACATTTTGTGAAGGGCATTTTGGGTTCATTGAAACCAATTTTAGTAAACCCTAGTTGGTTTCAGGGGGGTGCTGGGGGTTCTGTCCTCCCCATTTCAAGTTTCTGCAAAATTCAAACATGATGCACACATGAAGCTAGCCTAGTGCAATACGAGAAGCTAGGGATGTGACAGAGGTCGCTGCCCCCGCGCCAGGACGCCGCCGTCGCCCGGAGCGCTCCCCCGCCGGCCTGCTTCTCCTCTCCGCCGTCGTCCCCGACATCCACCTCGCGCACCGCTGCCACGATCCCTACGCCCTCCGTGAGCCGTGCCCCTCCTTCTCCTCCTCTCTCCCTCAACGCGCCGCATCGCCGCTGCCCCGGCCGCTCCCTTCTTCCCCCTTGGCACGCTCACCGCGCCCCGCGGCTGCGCACGCGCCCCGCCTCCACCGCGGCCTCCCCCCGTTCGCGCTTGCTGCCATGGCCGCGCGGGCCCTGAGCCGCGCGTGCCTGCCCCCGACGCCCCAGTCCCTCGGGCTCGCCTTCGTGCCTTCCGCGGCCGTCTGCTCTGCCATTGCTGCCGCCGCTGCGCCCGACCGCCGAACCGCGCCGTGGCCGCGCCGGTTCCCCCCACCACTGCGGCCGCCGACGCACCGTCCTGCTCCGCCCCACCTCCGGCTCGCTGGGCCGCCGCCCCGCCGTGGCCTCGCCGCGGCCATCTCCGGCGCCCGGCGCCCGCGCTGCATCGGCACCCCTCCGCTCCCGTGGGTCGTCGCCCGGGTCGGGCGCCTACAACGCCCGTGTGCCCGTTAGGCCCCGCTGGCCCTATGACAAGTGGGCCACCGCCCTAGAACGTTTAAAAAATAAATAAATAAATAATAATAATATTATTATTAATATTAATAAATTTAATTAATTAATTAATTAATCTAATTAACCTGTTAGTTTAAATAAACATTAATTAGTTTAACCTAAACCCTAATTAACCTAACAGTGTATGACAGGTGGGTCCCACTGGGCCCACACGTCAGTTTGATCGGCCAACACCTTTGTTGACTGCTGACGTCATGCTGACGTCATGATGACGTCAGCAAACATTGTTCTGGATAATGTTGAATTAGAGTAATTAAATAAATCCTAAAATGATTAAATCTTTAGAAAATCATATAAAATAATCCGTATCTCGGATGAAAATACTTTCTACATGAAAGTTGCTCAGAACGACGAGACGAATCCGGATACGCAGCCCGTTCGTCCGCCACACATCCCTAACATATCGAATTCGCAACTTTCCCCCTCCGTTTCATCCGTCCGAAAGTGCGAAACATCGAGAATACTTTCCCGGATGTCCCCCCCCCTTCGCCGGTATCACCTACTACCGCGTTTGGGCACACCTAGCATCACGCTTTGACCTGTCATGCACCGTCATGCTTATGTTTGCATTATATTTATTGTTTCTTCCCCCTCTTCTCTCGTTAGACACCGAGACCGACGCCGCTACTACCCAGTACGACTACGGTGTTGACAACCCCTCCTTCTCGGTTGAGCTTCCAGGCAAGCCCCCCCCCCCCCCTGATCACCAGATATCGCCTATTCCTTCTCTATACTGCTTGCATTAGAGTAGTGTAGCATGTTACTGCTTTCGGTTAATCCTATACTGATCCATAGCCTGTCATTGTTGCTAAATTTGTTACCCTTACCTGCTATCCTACTGCTTACTATAGGATGCTAGTGTTCCATCAGTGGCCCTACACTCTTGTCCGTCTGCCATGCTATACTACTGGGCCGTGATCACTTCGGGAGGTGATCACGGGTATATACTATATACTTTATATACATGACACATGTGGTGACTAAAGTTGGATCGGCTCGTTGAGTACCCGCAAGTGATTCTGATGAGGGGGCTGAAAGGACAGGTGGGTCCATCCCGGTAGAGGTGGGCCTGGGTTCCTGACGGCCCCCGACTATTACTTTGTGGCGGAGCGACAGGGCAGGTTGAAACCACCTAGGAAAGAGGTGGGTCTAGCCCTGGTCGGCATTCGCGGATACTTAACACGCTTAACGAGATCTTGGTATTTGATCTGAGTCTGGCCATTTGGTCTATACGCACTAACCAACTACGCGGGAACAGTTATGGGCACTCGACGTCGTGGTATCAGCCGAAGCTCTTCTTGACGTCAGCGACGGAGCGGCGCGCGCCGGATTGGACTGGAACGCCTGCTAGGCTAGGTCTGCTTCCGGCCGCGTACGCGACGTGCAGGTGTGCAATGGGCGATGGGCCCAGACCCCTGCGTGCATAGGATTTAGACCGGCGTGCTGACCTCTCTGTTGAGCCTAGGTGGGGCTACGACGTGATGATCTTACGAGGCCGGGCATGACCAAGGAAAGTGTGTCCGGCCAAATGGGATCGAGCGTGTTGGGTTATGTGGTGCACCCCTGCAGGGAAGTTTATCTATTCGAATAGCCGTGTCCCTCGGTAAAAGGACGACCCAGAGTTGTACCTTGACCTTATGACAACTAGAACTGGATACTTAATAAAACACACCCTTCCAAGTGCCAGATATAACCCGGTGATCGCTCTCTAACAGGGCGACGAGGAGGGGATCGCCGGGTAGGTTTATGCTATGCGATGCTACTTGGTGAACTTACCATCTACTCTCTTCTACATGCTGCAAGATGGAGGCTGCTAGAAGCGTAGTCTTCGACAGGATTAGCTATCCCCCTCTTATTCTGGCATTCTGCAGTTCAGTCCACCGATATGGCCCTTTACACATATACCCATGCATATGTAGTGTAGATCCTTGCTTGCGAGTACTTTGGATGAGTACTCACGGTTGCTATTCTCCCTCTTTCCCCCCTTTCCCTTCTACCTGGTTGTCGCAACCAGATGCTGGAGCCCAGGAGCCAGACGCCACCGTCGACGACGACTCCTTCTACACTGGAGGTGCCTACTACTACGTGCAGGCCGCTGGCGATGACCATGAGTAGTTTAGGAGGATCCCAGGCAGGAGGCCTACGCCTCTTTCGATCTGTATCCCAGTTTGTGCTAGCCATCTTATGGCAACTTGTTTAACTTATGTCTGTACTCAGATATTGTTGCTTTCGCTGACTCGTCTATGATCGAGCACTTGTATTCGAGCCCTCGAGGCCCCTGGCTTGTATTATGATTCTTGTATGACTTATTTATGTTGTAGAGTTGTGTTGTGATATCTTCCCGTGAGTCCCTGATCTTGATCGTACACATTTGCGTGCATGATTAGTGTACGGTCGAATCGGGGGCGTCACAACCGGTTCACCGAAAGGACGACTTTCGATGAGCCCCGAGCCCTCCAGCTTGCAACCCGAGAGGCTATAGTTCAACTCCAACATCGACCGTTGAGGGTAACATCCTTCCATTTCTCTACTACCCTAGTCGTGATGGCTATGGTAGCCCGACCAAGGTCGCCAATTGAGACCAAGAGTCAGACCATGCCCTGGTGCATCTAGTGCGCTACATGAGAGCGCAAGAGGCACTCTTCGATCAGGTCACCCTTGATCTGATTGCAACCCGCAGGACACTTGCTCTCCTGACCCTATTGAGAAGTGAAGCTGCACCTGGCACCGACACCCCGATAATGTTGTTTGGGAGACCAATCGAGCCCTCAAGGTCTGCCCATGTGGTCCACCCGGGCAATGCATTCGTTTCCCCAAAAGAACTCCGTCGCCTCTTAGGGATTTTCTCCAACGGGACTATAGCCACTACACCCTGCGTGGGTCATCATCGCTACCCCAACCTTGTAGCTCCTCATTCTACTCCAGCCAACTCCGACGTTGAAGTCCCCAGAGAAGCCACAACACCCACGAGACGCGCTCGACTGGATGTCGACGAAGTGGACTGAGTCCACCAGAGTTGTTGTCGAGTCCTTAGTAACCCTATTGCCCTATAGATCCCACCTTCGTGTGATAGATGATCATGTGTATGTTTGTAGCAGTGTGTAGTGCTTGATTGAATGATGTTCCTTTTGTGTTGTTGCCTTGTGTATGATTTCCTGTTAGTTGTGATTTGCATTTAGTTCCTCCGCCCTTAACAAATCTCGAGGACGGGATTTTCTTAAGGGGGGGTGTAGATTTTGTAACACCCCAAAAATGTAACCATGCTTTTATTAAGTAAAATTTTGACAGAAATAAAAATTTAATTATATTAGGTCATTTATTAATTTTAGGATCTTTTCTAATTTCCGTTTTCCAAAATCCTTTCCTCCATTTAAAAACTTTTGAGAAACGTTGTGGGTTTTGAAAGTTTTCTTGACCATTTCATACACCATTTTAAAATTAAGTAGGAAATATTTTTAGAATAGAATTTTCCACAAAATAATTCTTTTAATAGCATATTCAATTTGTGAAATGTTTCTATTGCACTAAGACCCTTTAAAATAATTCTTTCAAAATTCCACAAAAACTTTGAGAGGTCCTATGATGCCTATAAATAACTTTTATGCAAAAATCCCACCTTGGTCTTTTGAAAATTTTGAGCAAAACATCCTCTTTTCACATATGTCCCATTCTTTAGTTATAACTACAATCCCATTGTTCCTTGATCAATTAATTCTGAAATTTCTGCATCTTATAGTCCTTCCAACTAAACCCTTAAGTCTAGAAGATCAGCTCCATTTGCATCTTTTAAGATCACCAAATGTTTCTGGTCCAGAACTGAATTCTTGTAAAATTTGCACTAACAAGTTTTTCTTTTAGCCAAACCAACCTTACCATCATCTCTATCATCCAAAGAGGCCCCATCCCACCAATTCCCAAGTCTAACAAAATCTTCTATGTAACCCTAGCATTTTGTCGAACGCCTCATGTCCATGACAGAAACCTGCAAGTTCATAAACTTGCATTGGGTACTTGCTCATTTGACCAAATCACCATGTTCATCATCTCTAGCATTTCCAGTAGCATCATCAAGCAAAAACTCAGCTCAAATGGACTAGCCTAGGATGGATTGGCAATTCGCCGAGCATGTTTCATGCATATCCAGAGCATGTCAAGGGCGCGTGTTTTTCACGCGTCGGCACCAAGCCCCTGCCACTACCATGCTGCTTCCCATGCACGCGGTCCACCCCTCCTCTTGCACCACCTGCAACCCCGCACCCCGCCGACACCCTCGCTTGGCCTCTATCATCGCCCTCCACCATCCAGGACCATCGCCCATCGCTGTTGTCCCGACCACGCCACCGCCCTTGATGCGTAGCTCCCCCTTTTCGAGCCAGCCAGCACACCACCGCCCTGAGCCGTGCAGCACACCCCTCCATCACTGCGGACCTCCACCACCCTCACCAACTGAGCCGACCACTGCCGTCCACGTCAACCAGGGGCGTTGCCTGTCGAACCATATGCCTCCATGTCTCTGCCGGGCCCCTCTCGTCTTGATTGGCTGCGGTCGGAGCTCGTCCTCGGTTCACAGACCGCGTAACAGCCACGCCAACCACCTAGCAACCTCAAAGGCCGCACCTGCTGCAGTAATGGCCACTATCGTCGTATTTATTCTCGGGAGCTCGCTCAACAGCCTCTCCGGCGCTATAAAAGGGAGCCCTGTGCTTTCTCCACTCCAGACCACCTCACCTTCCGGATGATTCCGAGCCAAACACAACCTCTCAAAGCCAAATTCCTACACGAGAAGCTTCACTAGTGCATCACAAACCTTCCAACTCATCAATTTTGCCGGAGAGCCATTGTAGGTGAAAGCCCTCTTCCGCCTGACGCCATCGTGTGCAGGAGGTTTCACCACTGGCGACTTGGTAACCACTGGTGGTCGAGGCACAGCTCTTCGGGTTCGCCTCGGTGAGGGGAACACGCCCATGCACCCAGATCCCATGGGGCTCCGCCGTTTGCTAGCAAGGAGCGCCAGCGGCCTTGCTTTCTTTCTGCCAAAGAGAAGGGCGCAGTGAGCACCAGTCAAACCTGACCAGTGGTCCCGGGGGACCCACTGTTAGTGACCCAGCGCTGTGCCAGCTCGTACTAAGTGGAAGTGTATTTCCACCGAGTACGTCTTCCCCATTTTGAAATTGTATTTCCTCCGAACCGTTTTCCTTTTTCTGATTAATGAAAAAACAGAAATATAACCTAACTTTGACTGCCTCTAGTTTTAAACCACAATGCCAAATTAATTAATTATTTATCTGTCATTCCTCAAATTTCATCTAGTTTATTTTAGTATTTATTTCAAAAATTTCCAAACAACTTTTTTGTACTGTTTTGAAATTATATGGTAATTGTAATATTTAGAAAATAGGAAAAATGGAGGGAACAAAATTTTCTAAAACTTTTAGAGTGCACCCAACCCTTGTGCATGATGAAGGCAAGCATCTTGAACAATTTATATGGCGAAAGTTTGGTTGTTTGCTTGCTAGCATAATTTCATCATGTGTATGATAATTCAAATAAAATTTTCATAATGATATTTAGGCATGTGTGCATTCTTTAATCGAATTGTTTTCACTTAAACATGAGGACATGTGGATGTGGTTTTTGTCTTGTGCCATACATGGCTATATTTGTTCTGATAGAGGCAAAGGTGTCCCGTCTTTCGATGAGATGGTGGCTATCGTTTTTGGTGGAGTAGACTTTGACGATCCGACTACGAACGTGCGAGGACATCGCGCCTTAGCAATCGCTAAACCAACTCCGAGAGGTTATTAACCACGCCGGAGAATGATCAACCTGACCACAAAGGTCTATTTCCTGCAAACAAACGGAGAACACGCAAGAAACTAAAATTGCAATCTGGATATTGCGAATATAAGAGGAAAGCTTTATTAATGAAGGTGGGGTTCTGCGACGTCTTGGTATGGTCGTTGAACACAAACGAAGTACGCGAAGTTGCAGTTATGGCGAACTTTTAATTTAAACAAAACCCAAAGTCTAAACGATGCCCTAAGGCTAGTATATGTGGAGGAGTAGGGGGGAATTTCGTGGCCCCTTGTAGGAGGGGTCCGAAACCAACCCTAACTATGTTTCCCCACATATACGGACTCTAAAACAACCTATACTTAAGTATTTCAAAATTACATGGGCCTGCCCCAAAAATTAGCTATGGACGAAAGTTATGAAGGGGCATCTTGTATATCTCGTCCATGTCTTTGTAGGTCATCACAGAGGCTTCAAAGTGCTCAAATATGCACTAGAAACGCCATTCTGGATCGCTTCGCGCGCGCCTTCATCTCCATGCTTGATCTTGCTCCAGTGTTCATCCCTCTTGTCCTTGCTAGGCCCTTCATTAGTAATCAACACATATGTATCCAATTTAGGCAGCATCATATTCTCACGAACATTAGGATTGTCCCCAAGAAACGAAAGTACCTGGTAATTCAATTGGCGTGCACGAGCTCAAGTAATTGGTCCAGTATGTATAACAGCAGGGGCTGTGGGTGTAACAACGGTATTGATGTCCTCATCATCCTCCCCTTCTTGAAATCAAGTCGTCCTCGATGGAAGCTCATCTTCCTCATCAAATTAGGCTTCAAATCTGCAATGTTAAAAGTGGGACTAACCCCAAAATCTGCAGGCAGCTCGAGTTTATATGCATTATCATTTATTTTCTCTAACACCTTAAAAGGACCATCAACACGTGGCATTAGCTTTGATTTGTGCAAATCAGGAAATCTATCCTTACGCAAATGTAACCAAACAAGATCTCCAGGTGCAAACACAACATGTTTTCTACCCTTATCTCCAGCAAGTTTATATTTAGCATTCATACGCTCAATGTTCTCCTTAGTTAACTCATGCATTTTTAAGATCAATTCAGCATGTTGCTTAGCATCAAAATTAACCTTCTCCAAAGATGGAAGAGGCAACAAATCAATAGGTGCATGAGGTAGGAAACCAGATACAATTTCAAAAGGGCACATCTTAGTAGTAGAATGCAGCGAACGATTATAAGAAAATTCAACATGAGGCAAGCATTCTTCCCACATTTTCTTGTTATTCTTCAAAACAGCCCTAAGCATAGTAGACAATGTTCTATTGACTACTTCGGTTTGTCCATCAGTTTGGGGGTGACAAGTAGTACTAAAAAGCAGTTTAGTCCCCAACTTAGCCCATAAACATCTCCAAAAGTGGCTAAGAAATTTAGTATCACGATCTGGAACAATAGTATTTGGCACACCATGCAAGCGAGTAATTTCATGAAAGAACTAATCAGCAACATTAGCAGCATTATCACTTTTATGACATGGTATAAAGTGTGCCATTTTCGAGAACCTATCCACGACAACAAATATGCTATCCCTCCCCTTCTTTGTTCGAGGTAAACCCAAAACAAAGTCCATAGATATATCCTCCCATGGAACACTTGGTATAGGCAAAGACATACATAAACCATGGGGATTGAGTTGTGACTTAGCTTTTTGACATGTAGTGCAGCGAGCAAGAAAGCGCTCAACATCCCGTCTCATCTTTGGACAAAAGAAATGTGTAGCAAATACATCCTCCGTCTTCTTCATGCCAAAGTGTCCCATTAATCCTCCTCCATCCGCGTCCTGCAACAACAAAAGACGAAGAGAGCTAGCTGGAATGCATAACTTGGTAGCATAGAACACAAATCCATCATTAATGACGAACTTGTTCCATGTTCTCCCTTCTTTACAATTCTGCAATACATCTTTAAATCAGGACCATGCAAATATTGATCTTTGATGGTCGCCAAACCAAATATGTTAAAGTCAAGTTGTGAAAGCTTAGTATAACGACGAGACAATGCATCAGCAATAAGATTTTCTTTACCCTTCCTGTGTTTAACGACATAAGGGAAAGTCTCAATGAATTCAACCCATTTAGCATGTCTATGGTTCAATTTTGCTTGACTTTTAATATGTTTCAAAGATTCATGATCAGAATGAATAAAAAAATCTTTGGGCCATAAATAATGTTGCCATGTTTCTGAAGTCCAAACAAGAGCATATAATTCCTTATCATAAGTAGAGTAATTCAGACTAGGCCCACTCAATTTTTTAGAAAAGTATGAAACAGGTTTGCCATCTTGTAATAACACACCTCCTAATCCAATTCCACTAGCATCACATTTAAGCTCAAAATTCTTATTAAAATCAGGAAGTTGGAGTAAAGGAGCATGTGCCAACTTATCTTTCAATACCATGAAGGCTTCTTCCTGTGCGGTACCCCAAACAAAAGGCACATCCTTCTTTATAAGCTCATTGAGAGGTGCAGCAATGGTGCTAAAATCTCTCACAAAACGCCTGTAGAAACAAGCGAGTCCAAGAAAAATCCTCACTTGTGTGACCGTTTTAGGCTGCGGCCAACTCTCAATAGCTTCAATCTTGGCTTTATCAACTTCAATTCCCTCTGGAGTAACAACATAGCCAAGAAAAGATACTCGGTCGGTGCAAAAGGTGCACTTCCCAAGGTTACCAAACAAACGTGCATCACGTAGAGCAATAAAAATAGCACATAAATGTTCCAAATGTTCTTCCAAAGATCTGTTATAAATCAGTATATCATCAAAATAGACTACCACAAATCGTCCAATGAAGGCACGTAAAACTTCGTTCACTAATCTCATGAAAGTACTAGGTGCATTAGTTAACTCAAAAGGCATGACTAACCACTCATATAAACCAAACTTAGTTTTAAAAGTTGTTTTCCATTCATCTCCCAATTTCATATGAATTTGATGGTATCCACTACGCAAATCAACTTTGGAGAATATTGTAGAGCCACTCAATTCATCAAGCATAACATCTAGCCTAGGAATAGGATGAGGATAACGAATAGTAATATTATAAATGCCTCTACAATTGACACACATACACGACGTACCATCCATTTTTGGCACTAGTATAATAGGAACAACACAAGGACTAAGAGATTCACGTATATAACCTCTGTCGAGCAGCTCCTATACTTGACGCATAATCTCCTATGTCTCCTCTAGATTGGTACAGTATGGCGCACGGTTTTGCAGCGAAGCACCGGGAATTAAGTCAATCTGATGCTCAACCCCGCGAATAGGTGGTAATCCTGGTAGCACGTCTTGTGGAAAGACGTCAGCGAACTCCTACAAAATGTTAGTGACAGCAGGAGGAAAGAGGAAGGCATGTCCTCAAATGAAAATGATGCCTCTTTGCACACAAAAGCATAGCAAACAGATTTGCTGAAATCTAGATCATCAATATCAGATTTGGTGGCAAGTAAAAATGCACTTTTCAATTTAATTTCGGAAGCAACACTAGATGCTTTATTTAGGCTTAATTTGTTGCTCAAATTCTTTTGCCACAATCTGATTTTCGCTCTTATTTTTCTCCCGTTTTGCTTTATTAGCTCTATTAATATCATCTTTCAAAATGGAATCAGGAGTCATAGGAAGCAAAGTAATATGTTTATCCGTATGAACAAGAGAATACTGATCGTTTCTACATGGTGTATAGAATTTTTATCAAATTGCCATGGTCTACCAAGTAATAAGGAACATGCTTGCATGGGTACCACATCACAGTCTGCATAATCATCATATGTGAGATACTAAAATGCACACGAATAGTACGTGTTACCTTAAACTTGCCACTGTTGTTGAACCATTGGATGTAGTAAGGATGTGGATGCGGTCTTGTGGTGAGAGATAGCTTCTCCACCATCTCCATGCTAGCCAAGTTGTTGCAGCTCCCCTCCATCTATGATGAAGCGAACAAAATGTTCCTTCACAACTCCCCTTGTATGGAACAAATTATGCCTCTGATTTTGCTCAGCTTGTGTGATCTGCACACTTAAAACACGTTGAGCAACTAAACTTTCATAGCTGTCAACATCTTCAACAACCATGTGTTACGTGTCATGATCAGAATCATCTCCACTGTGTTCTTCATTTGTAATAAGAGCCAAAGTCTCCTCATCATAGTCACTAGCGGACTCATACCCACCATCCTCAGTAGCAATCATAACACGCGAAGATTGGCATTCTCTCACATAATGACCTCTTCCCTTACAACGACGACAAATAATATCATATGTGTGCCCTGTTGATGCCATGGATGAAGAAGAGCTCTGGGCAAGACCAGAAGGTGTACTCCTGGCAGATGGTGGTGGTGGTGCCTTGATACGTCTCCAACGTATCTACTTTTCCTAACGCTTTTCCTCTTGTTTTGGACTCTAATTTGCATGATTTGAACGAAACTAACCCCGGACTGACGCTGTTTTCAACAGAACTACCATGGTGTTGTTTTTGTGCAGAAATAAAAGTTTTCAGAATGGAAACAAACTTTGCATGGAATTTTTATATAATATATAAGAATTTCTGGAGCCAAGACCTACCGGAGAGGGGCCCCTGGGTGGGCACAACCTACCAGGGCTCCTAGCGCGCCCAAGTGGGTTGTCCCCACCTGGTGGCCCCGCAGACCCTGATTCCGACGCTATAAAATCACATTATTCCAGAAAAAATCAGGGAGAAAGAATTATCGCGATCCATGAGACGGAGCCGTCGCCAGGCCCTGTTCTTCCCTGGGAGGGCAGATGTGGAGTCCGTTTGGGGCTCCGGAGAGGGGGATCTTCGTTCTTCGTCATCACCAACCCTTCTCCATCGCCAATTCCATGATGCTCCCCACCGGGAGTGAATAATTCCTTCGTAGGCTCGCTGGTCGGTGAGGAGTTGGATGAGATTCATCATGTAATGGAGTTAGTTTTGTTAGGGCTTGATCCCTAGTATCCACTATGTTCTAAGATTGATGTTGCTA
The DNA here is from genome assembly GCF_002575655.3 of Aegilops tauschii subsp. strangulata. NCBI lineage: Eukaryota > Viridiplantae > Streptophyta > Magnoliopsida > Poales > Poaceae > Aegilops > Aegilops tauschii. The sequence goes on from NC_053039.3 coordinate 178,213,007, forward strand.
TGACTTTGCCATGCTTAATGCTTGTCACTTTGGGCCCGGGTGCCATGATTTCAGATCTGAACCGTTTATGTTATCACCATTATATCCATGTTCTAGATCTGATCTTGCAAGTTATAGTCACCTACTATGTGTTATGATCCGGTAAACCCGGAGTGATAATAACCGGGACTTCTTTCGGTGATTACCGTAGTTTGAGGAGTTCATGTATTCACTATGTGTTAATGCTTTGTTCCGGTTCTCTATTCAAAGGAGGCCTTAATATCCCTTAGTTTCCAATATGGACCCCACTGCCACGGGAGGGTAGGACAAAAGATGCCAGGCAAGTTCTTTTAAGAAAGCATGTATGACTATTTACGGAATACATGCCTACATTATATTGACGAACTGGAGCTAGTTCCGTATCACCCTAGGTTATCACTGTCTCATGATGAATATCATCCAACAAGTCACTGATCCAATGCCTACGAATTTATCTTATATTGTTCTGCTAAGTTACTACTGCTATCATCGCTGTTACACTTGCTACAAAATTACTGCTATCACTATTACTGTTACTATTGCTGCTGTCACTACTATCAAAACTATCAAACTACTTTGCTACTGATCACTTTGCTGCAGATAATTAATCTCCAGGTATGGTTGAAATGCAAATCAGCTGCTAATACCTACAAATATTCTTTGGCTCCCCTTGAGTCGAATCTATAAATTTGAGTTGAATACTCTACCCTCGAAAACTGTTGCGATCCCCTATACTTGTGGGTTATCAAGACCTTTTTCTGGCGCCATTGCCGGGGAGCATAGCTATATTTGTTGAGTCACTTGGGACTATTATCATACTATCTCTATGAAGAATCTGAAGGATCTTAAGACTAAGATATTTCCCTCAAGGACGAGGGGAGGTAAGGAACTGCCATCCAGTTCTGCTTTAGATTCACCTTATGTTATGAGTGAACTTGCAACACCACCACATGCTATTAATTTTGATATGTCGCAAGTTATTGATGATGCTACTTCTACTATGAATGATGCTTATGATGATGCTAGTACCTTGCTTGATAATGATGTGCCACTTGGTGAATTTCTTGATAAACAAATTGCTTGAGTAATACAACATGATGTTGTTGAATCTGATGATGAGCTTGAAACTGAAACTCCTGAAACACCTGCTAGAACTAGCCCCCCTAGATATGAAATTCCTAAGGTACCGGCAGGTTATGTTATGAGTGAAGAAACAACTAGAGATATTTTTGCTTGTAAGGATATGATCTAGAGAAATTATTACACAAGTATAAAGAAAAATCTCTGAATGCTAGAATGAAATGTGATCCTAAGTTTGCTACCTCACCTATCTTTATTTATGATAAGGATTATGAATTCTCTGTCGGCCCAGAGTTAATTACTTTGGTTGAATCTGATCCTTTCCATGGTTATGAAACTGAAACCGTTGTGGCACATCTTACTAAGTTGAATCATATAGCCAACCTTTTTACTCATGATGAGAAAACCCGCTACTACTTTATTCTCAAATTATTTCCTTTCTCATTAAAGGGTGATGCTAAAGCTTGGTACAACACTCTTGCTCCTGGTTGTGTGCGTAGTCCCCAGGATATGATTTATTACTTCTCTGAAAAATATTTCCCTGCTCATAAGAAACAAGCTGCCCTACAGGAAATATTTAACTTTGTTCAAACTAAAGAAGAGAGTCTCCCACAAGTTTGGGGGAGGCTTTGCCAGTTACTTAATGCTTTGCCTGATCATCCCCTTAAGAAAAATGAAATACTTGGTATCTTCTATAATGGACTAACCGATGCTTCTAGGGACTTCCTAGATAGTTGTGCTGGTTGTGCTTTCAGGGAACGAACTGCTGGACAAGCTGAAGAATTATTGAATAATATATTGAAAAATTATGATGATTGGACTATTCCTGAACCATCGGCTAAACCCACTCCGAAGGAGAGGGGTATATTATATCTCAGTCTGGAAGATATGCAAGAGGCAAAGAAATCTATGAAGGAAAAAGGTATTAAAGCTGATGATGTTAAAAATTTACCTCGTATTGAAGAAATACATGGGCTTAATACAGCACCACTGCCTAAGGTGGTAGAGGTAAATTCTCTAATGAAGTTCAATGATAATGATAATCCTCACAATATGCATCCTAGCCAATGCCTTTATGAGTTTGAAAACTATATTAGAAAACAAGATCACTTCAATGCAAATGTTATGAAACAATTGAAATATAATTCTGATATGATTGCTTGCTTGAGTGACTTGTTATTTAGAATATGAAATGATGTTAGAGGTGTTGGAAAACATGCTTCTATGGTTCAAACTCAATTAGAACAAGTTGCTAAATCTCAAAGAGAGTTGCTTGATGAAATGTATCATAATATACATGACTTTGTTGTTAGAGTTGCAACTAGAGGAGGTAAAATGACTCGGGAACGACTTTATCCAGAGGGACACCCAAAAAGAATTGAACAAGATTCACAAAGAGTTAACACGGATGCACCTAGTCCTTCTAGAAAGAAAAAGAAAAAGAAAAATGATAGGACTTTGCATACTTCTAGTGAACCTGAAATAGAAAAACCTCCTGATAATGATAATGCAACTTCTATCTCTGATGCTGAAACTCAATCTGGTAATGAACACTCACCTAGTGATAATGAAAAAGGTAATGATGAGGTTCATGAAGACTCTCAATCAAATGAAAAAGAACCAGATAATGATGTTGAGATGGAACCACCTGTTGTTCTTGATAACTCACAACATAATAATAAAAGATATGATAAAAGAGACTTCATTGCTATAAAACACAGTAAAGAAAGAGAACCGTGGGTTCAAAAACGTATGCCTTTTCCACCTAAGTCAACTAAAAACAAAGATGATGAAGAATTTGAACACTTTGCTGAAATGCTGAGGCCAGTCTTTTTGCGTACTCGCTTGACTGATATCCTGAAAATTTCTCCTTGTGCAAAGTATATGAAAGACATCATCACAAATAAGAGAAAAATACCAGAAGCTGAAATCTCCACTATGCTTGCTAATTATACTTTTAAAGATGGAGTACCTAAAAAACTTGGAGATCCGGGTATACCAACTATACCTTGCTCTATCAAAAAGAATTATGTGAAAACTGCTTTGTGTGATTTAGGAGCTGGTGTTAGTGTTATGCCTTTCTCTTTATATAAAAGACTTGATTCGAATAAACTCACACCTACTGAAATATCTTTGCAAATGGGAGACAAATCAACTGCCATACCTATTGGTATCCATGAAGATGTGCATGTTGTTGTTGCTAATGTTACTATTTTGACTGACTTTGTTATACTTGAGATGCCCGAGGACGACAACATGCCGATTATCCTTGGTAGACCCTTCTTGAATACTGCAGGGGCTGTTATTGATTGCGATAAAAGCAAGGTCACTTTTCATATCAATGGTAATGAGCATACGGTGCACTTTTCGAAGAAACAATTCCAAGTGAATGGTATAATGTTATTGAAAAATCCCTAACAATCACTATTGGAAGTTTTCAAATACCTCTACCTACTGTCAAAAAGAAATATGAAATGCTTATTGTTGGGGAAATGCATATCCCCATTGAGGTAACTTAGTGATTTACGAAAGTTCTTCAGTTTCGTGCTAGTCGAAAGTGATTGTTAATAAGACCTGATCAACCTTATTAATTAATCATTTTTGAGAGGTATGAAGTTGATGAATTTAGTAAGCACTACCTTTTGTCCCTACTTTCTGTTGTCTTTTTTATTAGTTAAATAAAATAAAATGCCATGCTTTGTCTGTTTTCTGAATTTCCCGGGCAATAAAAAATGACCCAAAAATAAAATTTCTCAGAATGCCCTTAAAATTTAATACAACTTTTTTCTGAATATTTCTGAATTTCTGGTGCAAATAATATCAGAGGGAGGTGCACCAGGTGGGCACAACCCACGCCAGGACCCCTAGGCGTGCCCTGGTGGGTTGTGGTCCCCACGTGGTCGCCACGTGGGCCCCCTCACATATCCCTTCAGCCCACTTCATCACTCACCTCCAGAACAAAATCTCCATAGCTCTCTCTCCCATGTTCTTGCCCTCAAACCCGCAGATTTCGATCTCTTTGCTCGAAGCTCCGTTTCCGAAACTGTTTCGGGGGATTGTTGCTTGGTATGTGACTCCACCGTTTGTTCAATTAGTTTTTGTTTTAGTGGTTTATATTTTGAACAATTAGTTACTCTTGGTGCTGCTGTAGAGGTGCTTGCATGTTAAATTCTTAGAGTTCTAAGTAGTTTGAATGCTTGTTATGGCCTCTATGCATCCCTATGAGTAGTTGGTATCAATTTTGTGAAGTTTTCTTGAGAAAATTTGTGGGCTAATAAATTTCAGAATTTTGTTCATAGGAAAACCATGAATATCTTTAGGAAGTTTGGATCCAAGAAGAACTCCAAGGGTGTTATTGGGGAGTCATCTGATAGCGATCTCCATCCTCGGAGGTTGGGAGAAGTACGGTCGTGTGAATGGCCGCACACCCCATTCCTGGAGGAAGCGGGAATCCTTCAGGAGTTCACACAATATGCTGCAAATGCCGGCCTCACCGACTTCATCGCAGATGAGTGTCACCAGCACCAAATCCTCATAAATATCTTTGTTCAAAGTTTTACTTTCCTACCTAGGAATAATCCTCCTGAAGTGAGCTTTGATTTATATGCTGAAAACCATCAGATACCACTTACTGAATTTTGTGACATATGCTTGATCCCTTCTGATGGGAGCTTAGCCAAGCCTAGGCTAGCTGGGTTTGAGGACTTTTATCGCACTTTGACAGTGGGAGATGATAGAGGGGTGTCAGCTACCACTGCCGCTGGCTTGCATTTTCCTGCTGTTCATTACTTTGCACTTTTCATTGCAAAATGCTTGCTTGCTAGGGAGAAGGTGGGTGCACTTAGTTCACCAGACCTTGTTTTTTTTACGCCGTGCATTAGAGGGCGACAACACTTATAGCTTGGGAGCTATTGTGGCTCGTTGCCTCCATCTTAATAAATCTCAAGGTAAAATACATGGTGGGATTTATGCTACTCATTTGGCGGCTCACTTCGAGGTTGAGATACGCCCTCATGATTACCCTCTTACCAAGGTTTACCAAGACTGTGCAGCCATGGATCAACATCACTATACTGATATCGAATCTCCTAACATCCCCATTCCATATAACCTGGTTTTTAGTGTGAGAACTCATGATATTATTCCATTGCCTGCTCCTGCTTTGTTTGATTCTGTCGCCAGGGGCAGATATAGGATTATGCCTGCGGACATCATCGCCTACCAGAATGCTCAGGCTGCTGCGGAGGCAGCATAGGAGGAGCCTCAGCAGTGGGATGAGTGGATGCCTGCTCCTCAGCACCCCTACTACCCTCCAGGCTACTGATCGACTACCAAGTTAGGCCAAAAGCCTAAGCTTGGGGGAGTACGTGTTTCCACCGACTTTACATTCATGTCCACTTTTATTCATTAGTCGATGTTCACACTTTTTCACTGTATCATCCATGCTTAGATTTATTTCCTTGTTTTCTTCTTGTGTGTTTGAAAAACTTTAGAAAAACCAAAAAAGTTAGTTGTAGCTAGTTTACTTTCTATGCATGCTTAGTAGTAATACTAAAAAGAAAACCCAAAAAGATTTCCTTGTTCTTCTTTTGCTTGTTGGGAGATTTCCTGTGTAAATAGTTTTTCTCGGTTTCTCTTTTTCCTTTTATTTGCTTGTTCAAGAAAACCAAAAACTCCAAAAATATTTCAGTGTGTTTCTCTGAACTTCTTTTCTTTTTATTCGAGTTGTACCGAGGGGAAGACCACGATGAAAATGTTGAGTGGCTCTCATATGAATAATTGTCGAACTAATAAAGAGCACATTTTACCTTGTCTTCTCCTGTTGAATAAAATGTTTGCAGATTCCAGCTTAGTCCACGGCACTCTTGCACTATTATTATTTTCACATCGTTTGGTCGTGCAAGTGAAAGGCAATAATGACGATATTCGATGAACTGGCCGTGGCAGAGAGAAACTGGTATGAACTCGACTTGTTCTGTTTGTGTAAATATGTTTAACCTAGTATCCATGATTCAGCCCATTATGATTAAACATGTTTGCAATGACAATTAGAGATTATAGTTACTCATGCCATGCATAAGTAGCTGGGAGCGGATAATGATTTATCTCAGATATCAACATTGCGTTAAAATGATTGTGATGTAGTATGATGATATGGTATCCTCCTCTGAATGTTCGAGTGGCTTGACTTGGCACATGTTCATGCATGTAGTTTGATCAAAACTAACATAGCCTCTATGATATTTATGTTCATGGTGGTCATATCCTACTCATGCTAGTGTCCAGTGTTACTTATGCATAATGCATGGTTATGGTCGTTGTTGCTCTCTAGCTGGCCGCTTCTCAATCTAATTGCTAGGCTTCGCCTGTACTAAGTGGGAATTCTACTTGTACATCAAACACCTTGAACCCAAAAGTTATTCCAGATGAGTCCACCATACCTACCTATATGCGGTATTACCCTGCCGTCCTAAGTAAATTTGCATGTGCCACCTCTAAAAACTTCTAAGTAAATATCCATTTTGTGTGCCTGGATCGTTCATGGAACGACAGGAGGTGGTCGGTATCTTCCAGGCTTAGCGGGTTATTCTAAGGTCGAGTGTTTATTCACTCGCCATCACACGAGAAAAGGGTGGTAATAGGGATGCCCAGTCCCAAACTGCAAAATACAAAAAGAGTTAATCACTCGAATAATCAAACAAAAACTCACAATGGAGTCAAAACCTTTACTTTTATCACTTGGGAACCACCACTGGCGTGCTAAGAATGGGAGATATTGATAACTGATGGTCGTGAAGTAAATGAGAAAGGTGCATGTCTCAAAATATCATTTACCTCTATTTTAAAAACTTGAGCTCTGGCACCTCTCCAAATCATTGCTTCCCTCTGCGAAGGGACTATCTATTTACTTTTATTCTGTGTCATCACCTTCTAAAACAAGCGCTAGAACCTGAGAGCACAACTGTCATGACTTATGCATTGTGTGTAGCTAATGTTGGGTGCATCATGACTGGATCTTTTCTACCATGAATTACAATGTCTAGTCGCTGCTTGAACTTTGGAGGTGCTCTGCATTTATGTTTTGTGGTCTCAGAAAGGGCTAGCGAGATACCACTATTGTCATATTATATCATGGTTGTTTTGACAACGTGTTGCCGTTTGAGATATCTTATTATTGCTCGCTAGCTGATTATGTCATTGATATGAGTCATTTTAATCTTTAACAGTTATTGTCGTCATGGTTAGTTATAATGTGGCTGAATACCTGGGTGCTGTTTAAGCTTATCTATGCAAACAAGAGCAAAAGAGTTCGTAAAAGTTTTTCTTTTTCACTTTCAGTTTAACAACTGAATTGCTTGAGGACAAGCAAAGGTTTAAGCTTGGGGGAGTTGATACGTCTCCAACGTATCTACTTTTCCTAACGCTTTTCCTCTTGTTTTGGACTCTAATTTGCATGATTTGAATGAAACTAACCTGAACTGACGTTGTTTCCAGCAGAACTACCATGGTGTTGTTTTTGTGCAAAAATAAAAGTTCTCGGAATGGAACGAAACTTTGCGAGGAATTTTTATATAATGTATAAGAACTTCTGGAGCCAAGACCTACCGGAGAGGGGGCCCTGGATGGGCACAACCCACCAGGGTGTGCCCCCTCTCCTGGCGCACCCAGGTGGGTTGTCACCACCTGGTGGCCCCGTAGACCCTGATTCCGACACTATAAAATCACAATATTCCAGAAAAAAATCAGGGAGAAAGAATTATCACGATCCACGAGACGGAGCCACCGCCAGGCCCTGTTCTTCCTCGGGAGGGCAGATCTGGAGTCCGTTTGGGGCTCCGGAGAGGGGGATCTTCCTTCTTCGTCATCACCAACCCTTCTCCATCGCCAATTCCATGATGCTCCCCACCGGGAGTGAGTAATTCCTTCGTAGGCTCGCTGGTCGGTGAGGAGTTGGATGAGATTCATCATGTAATCTAGTTAGTTTTGTTAGGGTTTGATCCCTAGTATCCACTATGTTCTAAGATTGATGTTGCTATGACGTTGCCATGCTTAATGCTTTTCACTTTGGTCCCAGGTGCCAATATTTCAGATCTGAACCGTTTATGTTATCACCATTATATCCATGTTCTAGATCTGATCTTGCAAGTTATAGTCACCTACTACATGTTATGATCCGGTAAACCCGGAGTGACAATAACCGGGACTTCTTTCGGTGATTACCGTAGTTTGAGGAGTACATGTATTCACTATGTGTTAATGCTTTGTTCCGGTTCTCTATTCAAAGGAGGCCTTAATATCCCTTAGTTTCCAATATGGACCCCGCTGCCACGGGAGGGTAGGACAAAAGATGCCATGCAAGTTCTTTTAAGAAAGCATGTATGACTATTTACGGAATACATGCCTACATTATATTGACGAACTGGAGCTAGTTCCGTATCGCCCTAGGTTATAACTGTCTCATGATGAATATCATCCAACAAGTCACCGATCCAATGTCTATGAATTTATCTTTATTGTTCTGCTAAGTTACTACTGCTATTATCACTGTTACTATTGCTGCTGTCACTACTATCAAAACTATCAAACTACTTTGCTACTGATCACTTTGTTGCAGATAATTAATCTCCAGGTGTGGTTGAATTGACAACTCAGCTGCTAATACCTTCAAATATTCTTTGGCTCCCCTTGTGTCGAATCTATAAATTTGGGTTGAATACTCTACCCTTGAAAACTATTGCGATCCCCTATACTTGTGGGTTATCATGCCTGTTTTCTTGTATCTCGGTTGGAATTTGCGGCTGAAGTCAGCGGTGCTGCAGTAGGACGTGTGGGAGTAGAGGATGTACGTGGTGTACATGATGAAGATCAACTAACAAAAAAATTAGTTCGCGCCAATGCCTGTCGATCCTGCACTTCGCGTTCAGCTTTGCAAGCAAGATGGAATAAATGAGTGATATTATTATACTCCTTATACTCTAGAATGGTCTGGATCTCTTTATTTAATCCACCCATAAAACGTGCAAGCATAGCTTCATTATCCTCAACAATACCACATCTAATCATGCCAGTTTGTAATTCCTAATAATATTCTTGTACAGAATTTTTTCCTTGTCTTAAACGCTGCAATTTTTGAAGTAATTCACGTTGATAATATGGTGGAACCCAACGAGTACACATAGCAGTTTTCGAAGCATCCCAAGTAGCTGGAATAGGATATAATCTACAATGTTCATACCACCAAACACATGCAAAACTAGTGAAAGCACAAACAATAGTAGGAACACGTCTCTCATCAGGATAATGTAAACATGTAAAATGTTGTTCAGCGTCTAACTCCCAAGTAAGATATATATCAGGAACATATATACCCTCAAATGGTGGAATATTCAATTTAAGTTTAGGAAGATGGTCACGATCTCGTACCTCAGGTGGTGGTGCAGCCCTACCGTTGCGATGATATGCATAAGGACGACCTAGTGGTGCTGGTGGTTGCACGTAGTTCTGATTTTGATCAACCTCATCCTCGAAATGGTCCTCCACCTCTGCAGTAGCAGCAGGGGCTACAAAAGCATCAACAACAGTAGCAGCGACACCAGACGTTTGTCCTGGCTCAAGAGGAACACGCTGCGCTCGCCCTGTTGGATCCCGACATGGAGGTGGTTGTTGTTGTTGTTGTTGCAATGTAGCAGATGCGGGTGGTGGTTGTGGTAGACGCACGAGTACTTCATCGAGATTGGTGTCCAACTTGGTCAATTTTCTTCTCAATATCATCAATCCTCTCGAGTGCCTTTCCAAAGCTGGCCATCACGTCTTCCACATGTTGACCCAACATTTGTTGAAATTTATCATGAAGCTCCTTCTTCATCAGGTTCTCCCAGTCAATCTCGTCGACTTGTGGTCCTGGCATGGTTAGCGGCAATAGAAAAACACAAGAATATGATCCTACACACTACTAGAAGGTGGCAGGGTGTCACAAATCCGTCAAGCAAATCTCAAATTCTTACCAGTTCTTACCCAGCAGGAGGTGGTGATCGACAACTGTTGTAGTCAAAACTCTCAAAGTTTGGACAGAGTGATTGCCAGGTGGTGTCAAACGCACAATGTAGATGTATGTGGAGCTGGGAAGGCTTGATATATGGTAGCAAAAAGGTCAGCAATAATCAATTCAGAGATGCAAAGTTGAATAAACAATCAACGACGGTACTGTGCTAGTCCTAGGCTCGACCGTACTAGAGACGCAAGCCTAGAACACTAACAAAATCACGGGGCAGCACGTAAACAAAGAAGAAGCGCAATTTTTTTGCACTCTTTTTTTTGCGAAAATCACTATAATGGCGAGTGCCTCAAAACTCTTCCCAAGTCAAAATAACAGGATAGGGTGGAAACTTTTTGACTTTTTTTTTCAGAAATCAGGGCAACAACGACCAAAAAGTGCGACAAAAATCACCATGATGGCGAGTGTCTCAAAAAACTCAGAAAATCCTAAAAACAGGATAGGGAAAATATTTTCACCAGCCGAAAGTTTTGCCTAAAAACTGCCCGGGGATCTCCACACTTTTTTTTCGAAACCTACTCAGTCAAGGAAACGCAAATATGAAAATAGATGGATCTAAAAAATAAACCTAATATGAAAAGACTGACAATGGTGGTGACAGGAAACTGTATATGTGGACTCGGATTGGTGGTGGATAGGCAGATGTATATGTGGACTCGAATTGGTGGTGGACAGGCGGATGTATATGGCAGCGGTAAGGAATATGTTGGTGTGGCGGCGGCATGACAACTTGTGAACATAACTCGAAACTCTGAGGGAAACTAGACACTAAGACCAGCAACTTGACACGACGATCCTACCAAAGATTCAATAAAGCAAATACATAAAAGATTATGCGATGGCTCAGATTGGTTTCAAAATTCAACAAAGCGAATATAAGAGGAAAGCTTTATTAATGAAATGTGGGGTTCTGTGACGTCTTGGTCTGGTCGTCGAACACAAACGGAGTACGCGAAGTTGCAGCTATGGCGAACTTTCAATCTAAACAAAACCCAAAGTCTAAACGATGCCCTAAGGGTAGTATATATGGAGGAGTAGGGGGAATTTCGTGGCCCCTTGTAGGAGGGGTCCTAAACCAACCCTAACTTTGTTTCCCCACACGTATGGACTCTAAAACCAACCTATACCTAAGTATTTCGAAATTACATGGGCCTGGCCCAAAAATATTGTTACGCGGCACCTAAAATAAGCTATGGACAGAAGTTATGAAGGGGCATCTTCTATATTTCGTCCATGTCCTTGTAGGTCATCACTGCGGCTTCAATGTGCTCAAATATGCACTAGAAACGCCATTCCAGATCCCTTCGTGCGTGGCTTCATCTCCATGCTTGATCCTGCTCCAGTGTTCATCCCTCTTGTCCATGATAGGCCCTTCATTAGTAATCAACACAAATGAATCCAATTTAGGCAACAGCATATTCTCATGAACATTAGAATTGTCACCAAGAAATTAAAGTACCTGGTAATTCAATTGGCGTGTGCGAGCTCTAGTACTTGGTCCAGTATGTATAGCATCAGGGACTGTGGGTGTAACATTGGTATTGATGTCCTCATCATGTTCTGACTAACATGCAGGAAAGAAACTGTCACGAGAAAAAGTAATCGTGAGACTGAAATCTCGTTGTGACGAGAATGAACAGTGAGGGCATGTTGGGAGATGCCAGGTGCTGATCCTTTTGGGTACCACCAAGGAAATATGGTGTGCTAAACACTGCAGGAAAAATTAAACCTCCTGGGTCGACCGCAGATCAAGTATTGTTCCGGTAACCCCCATACTTGTTTTGTTCTGCCACATGTCCCTGCCATAGGTAGGGTATGGTTCAGTAGGTTGTTAACCCCTTTCCGTGCACAGACCGTACAGAGAGGCCATAGTGAAAGATACCATTGGCCCATGATAGGCATGCCACTTGGTCCGGGGGCATGGGTGTCTTTGTTGAAGCTGAAGAGGGGTAGCGCCCCTAGTTGCACGCGGTATAAGTATTGTGATCCCATGCTATTGAAGGTGAGAAACCTTCCCACTTAGAGTCTTACTCTATCATTGCCTTGGGTGTTCCTGGCTTCGGTGAGTTAAAACTGGTGTGTGCTCGTTAGGTGTGTTTTCAATCCAAAGACCATATTTGGAATTAGCCAATGCATCGGTGTTGACTAAAGAAATCCTTTACTTGTGGGTAAAGAGTACAACATTTGCAGAGTATAAAAACCTATACCAATCGCCGTGTCTGCGGTTAAGGACTACAGTCTGGGATGGGTCCAGTGCCGGTCTTAGAGTCGCGCTTCAGAGGAAAATAACTAAATAAGAATTTGATTATGATTTATGATGGAAGATTATTATCATTAATGTTATTATGGACTAACACTTTTCTTGTATGAAATGTTGAGTACTTTTGGGGAGGTTTTACCACATGGATACTTGTGATTTTTTATTTTCTTATAAGCCCTTTACAAGGCGTCGCTTCAGACACCCGGCTGTGGCATTTATTTTCAAGACCTTTCGAGGCGTCGCTTTTAGACACCCTTTTGGCATTTCTTTTCAAGACCTCTTGAGGCGTCACATTTAGACACCCGTTTGGCATTTCTTTTCAAGACCTCTCGAGGCGTCGCATTCAGACACCTTTTTGGCATTTTTCTTGGAATTCCTCGGGTGGTCCAATGCCCGATGTTCCATTTTATTTTCTTGGTTTATTACTAATATAATTTATTTATTCATCTGCACTGTATTAATAATTAACGTGCCATGCTTTAGTTTCAGTCAGCATATGCATATAATTTTAATCCACCATGAACATATGCATTCGATATATCTTTTGTTCATAATGTTTGCGAGTACATTCAAACACTTGCTTGTCCCTAACTATTGTCTTGGCCAAATTATGATTCGAAGAGGAGCACTACGAAGACATTTCGCAACCTAGGAATTGGATATAGTAGCCATGTGAGATAGAAGTTAGCCAGGTCAGCTTTTCCTGTGGGAATGGAGTCCCATCAACATTGGAGATCGATGAGTCGCTTCCGTCATCCACCACTAGAAATCATTGTCATACTCAATGTACCTTTATGGTCTTGCACCGAAATTCTTGTAACTGCTTGGAATTCTGTATCAAGGAAGTGTCCATTAGCAACAGTGATGGACACACATCCAACACTAGATGCATGCTGGATAGTGGTCGATGTGTGGAGTAATAGTAGTAGATGCAGGCAGGAGTCGGTCTACTAATCTTGGATGTGGCGCCTATATAATGATCATTGCTTGGATATCTTCATGAGTATTTGAAGTTCTATCAATTGCCCAACAGTAATTTGTTCACCCACTGTTTGCTATTTTTCTTGAAAGAAGCCACTAGTGAAACCTACGGCCCCCGGGTCTCTTTCTCATATATTTGCCTTTGCGATCTACGTTTTCCTTGCATTTATTTTCAGATATATTAAACCAAAAATACTTTGCTACACTTTATTTTATTTGTGATCTATTTATTCAATCTATTACAATTTTCTCCCGTCCAGGCACCGTTTCTGGCGCCGTTACCCGAAAGGGATTGACAACCCCTTTAACACGTCGGGTTGCGAGTGGTTGTTATTTGTGTGCAAGGGCAGTTTACGTTGTGTTGCTTGGTTCTCCTACTGGTTCGATAACCTTGGTTTCATATCTGAGGGAAATACCTTCCGCCGTTGTGTTCCATCATCCCTTCCTCTTTGGGGAAATACTGACGTAGCTTCAAGCGACTTCACACCTCCAAGGAGCTGCCCCGATGTCCGCCTCGTCTATCGTGCCACCTCCATTCACACAACTCCGTCTTCACTTCACTATCGGAAGAGCAGCACCATCACTGATTCCTCAGATGAAGCTGAGGCCTAATCAGCGCCGCCAAAGAGGTTCTACACTAATCGCTGCATTTTCTTGTTGATTTGATCTCATGGTGCTGCCGGCGCTCGGTCCCGAGTCGCCATAGTGTGGCTCCATCTACGGCGGCGGCACCGGCCACTTCCTCCACGGCATCGCTCCCTCGGCGGCGACGTCCACATAAGTAGGAGCTATTGCTGCTCTGGCTCTCGCTGGCCCTACTGTTGTTGCTTCGGCTCTCGCTCGTGCTGCTGCTCTGCTCTTGCTCTCGCTCCCCTGCCTGGTCTGCTCTTGCTCTTGCTCGTGTTGCTGCTCTTGCTCTTGCTTGCGCTGCTACTCTACTCTTGCTCATGCTGCTGCTGCACGAGCAGCAGCTCCAGCTCTCGCTAAAGCCCCTGCAGTTGCTACCCGAGATGCTGCTACATGACCAGCTGCCCGCCTATCGCACGCGCTATTGCTCCGGGCGCTGCTGCTGCTCCATGACCAGCTGCCCCGTCTGCTCTCTGGTAGTATGTTCCCTGCTAGAGCGGCTACCAATTTAGATCACTGCTAATCTGCCACTAGTGCTCCCACTGTCCTCTCGATATTGGAATGGAGTCCCATCAACGTTGGAGATCGATGAGTCGCTTCCATCATCCACCGCTAGAAGTCATTGTTATACTTAATGTACCTTTATGGTCTTGTACCGAAATTTTTGTAACTGCTTGGAATTCTGTATCAAGGAAGTGTCCACCAGCAACATCCTCTAACCCTATAACCTAGCTCCTCTCATCCTCCCACTCTCCTCCCGATTCCCATCTCTCCCTGTGCACCGCCGCCGCACACAGCCAGCGCGAGGAGGAGTGCCCGCACCCGATCTGCTCCAAGCCGCGCCGACGGCCATGCCCTCGGATCCCGCAGCCCCGCGCCGTCCTTCCGTGCAAGATGCTCTGCTGCTTCCCTACAAGTGCAGCCGCGCAACTCCTCTGCACCAAGGCCGCGGACTCGCCGACCCGCCATCGGAGTCGTCGCCCGCGTTCCACGCCTGAGGCCTCCTCCTTGACTCCTCCGCCTTTGCGACGGCAACGGCGTCGCCATCCGTCCTCGCGCACCCGCATCGCTTGGCCTCCTCCCCGTGCCCGAACCTCCATGGCGCCGCCACCCCAAGCTCCACCATCGGTTGCCTAAACCTGCTGGTCCGACGACGTCCTCAGGATCCTAGTGGCGACCTCAGCCTCCCCGTGCTCGACCTCGGCCTCCTCTGCTTCGCCTTCTCGCCGGAGAACGTGTCGCCGCATCTCCTTCACCTCCTGCCCGAGTCCCCTGCATTAGCCCGATAGCCGTCGTTCCCTGCCGGTGGTCTCCGCTGTCCCCGTGCACTAAGGATGGCAATTATACCCATGGGTACGGGTGCCCGTGGATACCGTACCCGCATGGGCAGGGTATGGGTACAATTTTATACCCATGGGTAGTACCCATACCCTACCCATTAAGTCGTGGGTAGGGTACATGTATAGCCTTTTACCCATGGATCATCCCATACCCTACCCATTTATACTAACATGTGAATTTTACCTGTGGTTCACAAGTGTGACTATGTTAAAGTTGTTTCGTGCGCTTATGAACCTATGTTAAAGTTTGCATCAATTGTCAATTTGAATTGAGATAATTATCATGTACTCATCTAACTGTTATTGAGTTGAGATCTATATCTTTTTTGTTAAATGTTCTATAGCTGAATGTAAAATTATGAATAACTTATTTACTATTTGATCTGCCCGTTGGGTACCCAATGGGAATGGCTACCCGTCGGTTATGGGTACGGGTAAAGTTTCATACCCGTGGGTACGGGTATGGGTAGAACTTTGTACCCATTGACTACGCATGTATGGGTATGGTATTGCTCTACCCGCCCTATACCCTACCCATTGCCATCCTTACCATGCACCTACGATTGCTATTGTCATTAACGACAAGTTGGATGACTACCGAACAGGGAGTACGCCAAGTTCCAGGAAACCCAAGTACGACCCCGTGTACGTCTACGTGATGAGCCGCCAAGTTCCATGAAGCATAAAGTTCGACTACGCGGATATGACCTCGGATTTGGACCACAAGCGCCAAGTACCCCACCGACAAGACCACACGGACTCTCAAACAACTACGGACCGAAACACCAAGTTCCTCTCCAAACGTGTACGACTACCAATGAGTACCTCTATCGATGTCGTGTACCACTACTTCCGTCTGCATCGCATTGAACTCGTTCCGCCTCAAAAGGCACGCTTCAAAGGTATAACCGCCGAGACGACGCCGCGAACGAATGCGTGTGTGTTGTATGAGATGCTCGTGTTTGCACCGTGTCCGAGTTGTCCTTGCATGTTCCTCCTTGTTTGCCATGCCGTCGACCCGTGGGAACCCGGTAACCGGGATCACCCCACCATATCTAGCATGTTCCGCACATCCGCACACTTGCTCTTTTGCACCGGTATCTCAATGAGTTGTCGGATCATTGGAATGTTGTCATGGCACCATTTCCGTTGTTGTTGCCGTGGCACCCCTTTCGTTCCGCCACGGTAACAAATGCTTCATAACATGCTCATGTCAATATTTTCTTAAAATTGCATATAACTTGCATATGTCATCCGCATCATGATAACAATATTTAAAATGTTCAAAATTGTTGTTTGCATTAAATTCAAAATATGCATATGGGGTTTTTCCTGAATTGTTGTTTGTTATTTCCGGCCTCATTTAAGTTGCCTAAAATGTGTAGCTTACTTATGCCTCACTTCTTGCCATGTTAACCAACATTTAAAATTGTTGAGTACATAAACGAGAGTAAACTAAATAATTAAATGTGGTGTTTCTCCAATATGCAACCCGTTGCATATTGAGCTCCACTTAACTTGTAGTATTGTTTGTTGCACTTTGCCATGCCATGCCTTATTTAAATGGACATGCATCATATTTGGTTGTGCATCATGCCATGTTTATGCTTGTTGGTTCACCGTGTTGTTTGCTTCTTTCCGGTGTTGCTTCTTCTCGATAGTTCCGGTATGTTGCGATTGTGAGGATCCGTTCGACTACGTTGGTTCGTCTACTTCATGGATTCAGTCTTCTTCCTAGCGGGATTTCAGGTAAGATGACCGTCACCTTGGATCTCACTACTCTCTTTGCTATGCTAGTTGTCTCGATGCTATCGCGATGTCGCGCTACCAACCACTTGTTTCTCAAGCCTCCCAAATTGCCATGATAGCATCTAACCTTTTTCCACCATCCTAGCAAACCGTTGTTTTGCTATGTTACCGCTTTGCTCAGCCCCTCTTATAGCATTGCTAGTTGCAGGTGCAGTTGCAGGTTGTTCCATGTTGGGACATGGATATCATAGGATATCACAATATCTCTTATTTAATTAATGCATCTATATACTTGGTAAAGGGTGGAAGGCTCGGCCTTTTGCCTCGTGTTTTGTTCTACTCTTGCCGCCTTAGTTTCCGTCATACCGGTGATATGTTCCTTGATTTTGCGTCACTAACACGATGAGGGTTTATGGGCCCCTCTTGACAGTTTGCTTTGAATAAAACTCTTCCAGCAAGGCCCAACATTGGTTTTAACATTTGCCCAACACAATAAACCT
This sequence comes from Aegilops tauschii subsp. strangulata, assembly GCF_002575655.3. Lineage (NCBI taxonomy): Eukaryota > Viridiplantae > Streptophyta > Magnoliopsida > Poales > Poaceae > Aegilops > Aegilops tauschii. The sequence continues at coordinate 178,230,617 of NC_053039.3, forward strand.
GTAATTAATTAATTAGCATAGGGGGTCGCGTCCCCGAGGATTCTTTTTAACATAATACAGGGGGCCAGTGCTGATGGTGTTGGTCCCAAACGGGCAGCCTACGGGGCCACCTCGGGGAAACCTGAGGGCTGGTTTTACTTGTAGCTTGACCCATCCGATCATGGCCTGAGACGAGATACGCGCGGCTACTATCAGGGTGTCGGCACATCGGGAGGTCTTGCTGGACTAGTTTTACCATTGTCGAAATGTCTTATGCACCCGGATTCCAAGTCTGATCGGAGGGTCCTGAGATGGAGGATTGTCTCCGCGGATCGTGAGCTTGTCATGGGCTAAGTTGGACACCCCTGCAGGGTTTGATCTTTTGAAAGCCGTGCCCGCAGTTATGTGGCAGATGGGAATTTTTAATGCCCGGTTGTAGAGAACTTGACACCAGATCTGAATTAAAATACACCAACCGCGTGTGTAACCGTGACCGTCTCTTTTCGAGTGAATTCGAGAAGAGAACACGCTGGGGTTATGTTTGAACGTAAGTAGTTCAGGATCACTTCTTGATCATTACTAGTTTGCGACCGTTGCGTAGTTCCTCATCTTATTCTTGTACTCATAATTTAGCCACCATACAATGCTTAGTCACTTGCTGCAACCTCACAACTTATCCATTTCATACCCATTAAGCTTTTCTAGTCTTGATACCCATGGTAATGGGATTGCTGAGTCCTCGTGCCTCACAGATTACTACAACAACAGTTGCAGGTACAGGTAATGCGATGATCTGACGTGAGAGCGATGCTTGATTGCTTTTGGAGTTCTTCTTCTTCTTCGATCAAGGGATTCGGTTCCGGGTTGGGGAGCCTGGGATTGGCAGGGTGGATGACGTTCTTCTTTTTCATTTGATTTCATCCATAGTCGGATCATGCTCTTCTGAATGATGATTTCTATGTATTGATGAACTGTTGTATTCATGTTGTAGCTTGTGGCGAGTGTAAGCCTTTATCTTGTATTCTCATACATTCAGTACATGGTATGTTGCAATGATATCCACCCTGCTATGCGCTCGAAATGCGATTGTGCCCCAATCATGAGTTCCTCACGTGATTGGGATAGAATCGCATCTTGGGCCCTACAGATTTGTAGAGGTGCCAGAGCTCAAAGCGAAAAACTTAGAGATAAAAAAATTTGGGAGGTGTATCCATCCCACCAACAAGAATGACTTAGAGTTCCCAACACATTCCATGCTAGATATATCATAGGCGGTTCCCAAACAGAAAATAAGGTTTATTCCTTTTTCCACCATACTTTCACTTTCCATGGCTAGCCGTATCCACGGTTGCCCTCCATACCAACACTTTACAAGGAATTTATTATTTGACAACATAAAGTAAATTCAATTTTCATTTCGGGACTGGGCATCCCTAATACCTTTGCCTTACTCTCGTGCAATGACAAGTGAATAAACATTCATCATGAGAATAACACATCTAGCATGGAAAATATTAGCCACCCCTCACCGCTCCGCGAGCGAAACGAACACACAAAAGAGAACTTTATTTTGAAAATTAGAGATGGCACATGCAAATTTGCTTAGAACGGCAAAAGAATACCACATATAGGTAGATATAGTGGACTCATGTGGGAAAACTGGTTTAAGGGATTTTGGATGCACAAGTAGAGATCATACTTAGTGCAAAATGAAGGCTAGCAAAAGATTGAGAAGCGACCAACCAAGAAACGGATAATCTCATAAGCAAGCATTAAGCATAAATAATACTGAATAATGCACCACAAGTAGGATATAATTTCATTGCATGACTATTGACTTTCGTGCTTGCATAGGGAATCACAAACCATAACACCAATATTCTTACTAAAGCATAATTACTCATCAACATAACTCACATATCACGTCATCCTATCTCAAAACTATTACTAAGAATCAAGCTTATTTTATCCAATGATCTTCGTGAAAGTTTTTATTGTATCATTCTTGGATATCTATCACTTTGGAACTAATTTTAATGTGTTGCTTTTCATAAGCTCAAACAAATATAAGTGGAGATCATGAGCATAATTTTTCTTTCTCCCAAAATAATTTAAGTGAAGCAAGAGAGAATTTCTTGAAAATTTTACTAACTCTCAAATAAATCTAAGTGAAGCAAGAGAGCATTTCTTCAAAAATACTAAGCACACCGTGCTCAAAAAGATATAAGTGAAACACTAAAGCAAGTCCATAGCTCAAAAAAATTTAAGTGAACCATAGAGAGCAATTTTAATAATTCATGACATAATTTTGGCTCTCCCAAATAGGTGTGTCCAGCAAGGGATCAAGACTTAAAACACAAAATAAAACAAGCAAAGACTCATATCATACAAGACGCTCCAAGCAAAACACATATCATGTGATGAATAAACATATAGCTTCGAGTAAAATACCGATGGTCGTTAGAAGAAAGAGGGGATGCCACTTGGGGGCATCCCCAAGCTTAGTTGGTTGCTCATTTTTGGATAATAGCGTGGGATGCCGGGGCATCCCCAAGCTTAGGCTCTTCTATCCTTTATTCCTTGATCCATCGTAAGATAACCCAAAACTTGAAAACTTCAATCACACAAAACTCAACAAAACCTTTGGGAGACCCGTTAGTGTAACAAAAATAAATCACTACTATAAGTACTGTACCAAACTGTCGGGGAAAACGACACCTATGGAATCACTGTGATCCCTTCTACGGTTGGCGGGCGCGAGGTTGTGCAAAGAGCGGGTCTGACAAGAAGCACACGGATCGTTTACCCAGGTTCGGGCCGCGAAGATGCGTAATACCCTAGTCCTGCTTTGGTGGATGTATTTGAGTGTTCTTGTGTTCTTGAGCTAGCTACGGGGTGCAACTTGCCCCAAAGATCCGAATCCTCCTCCTGGTCGCCTCGGGCCTCCTTTTATAGGCAAAAGGGGCTGCCACAGTGCCACACAGGAGGTGGAAAGGTGTACAGTGGATGAGTCTATCCTCTGGCACCATCGGACAAACGCATTTAATGCGCTGCCGACATGCCCCTCTCACTTTATCGGGGACGACAAAAAAGCACGTCCCAGCTGTTGCCGCCTCGCCTGGCTATGACGCGCGTCCGGGCTGACGAGGCGTTGTGGCACCACATTGGCTGGCTGCTGGGCTAGCGCGGTGCTGGAGCCTTCACGAAGGCTTGCATGCCACCACGCAGGTGCTTGCTGAGTCGGTCGTGGAGGCCGCTCGTCGCCACGCAGGTGCCCGCTCAGCTGGTTGAGCTGGCAGCTGCATGGGGACGACGGTGGAGTCATGGCAGACGCGGGCCCTGCTGCCACCCTGTAAGTGTTTCCGGCAAGGGCCTTGCCGGGGCCCCGGCAAGGCTCTTGCCGCGGCTTCGTGGTCTTCCTCGGCAAGCATCTTGTCGGGGGTCTCGTGGATTTCCTCGGCTAGGATCCCGCCGAGGATCGTCATCTTCTGGTCCTCATCTGATCTCATATGTTTATGATCTTGACGAAGATCTGCATGCCACCACAGAGGCGCCTCCCGAGCCTTGGTTCCAATGTAGTTGATTGGTGGTGTTGGAACCCGCGGGCTCAAGGGTGGCCTGCTCTGCTGGCATCGGGCAAGTTGCCCCGGCAAGGCTCTTGCTGGGGCCGCGGAGGCTGCCCCGGCAAGGGTCTTGCCAGGGGAGTCCACCTCGCCCTCTTGCTCTTTTGTGTTCGCTGGTCTTGGCGTTGCCTCTGGTCACCTTGTGCCTTCGGCTTCCCTCCTCTGCCCTGCTTAGTGTGGCCGTGGGCGCGGCTCCGACTGCCCGTGTACAAGTAAAGGGGTAAAAAGAAGTGCCCCTACTTTTGTACCCCGACAGGGTCCCCGGGCCTGGGCCACACATAAGCGTGACACGTTGTTGGGCCAGGTCCAGAATGGTGCGCGGGCAGGCGGGGCGGATTTTTTTACCACGGCAACTTCTCGTCCGCTGCGCTTCCCCATGACCCGCGTTGAATGCGCGTCGTGGAAGGTCGTGCGTGATGTGGGGGGCATGCGTGGGGCGGTTCCCGCACGCATGCGTCACATCAAATGGGAAAGAGGCGGCCTGCGCCTTCCCCATAAAATGGAATAACCGCAGGCGCGCTGCTCATTTACCCTTCGTGCCCTCTCCAATCTCGAAACCTCCGTCCCCTTCTTCCTCCCTCTCAAGCTTTCGCCTCTGGTCGCCGCTGCCACACCTTCGTCATCCTTCATCCCTCGTGTCCCGCAGCCGCCATGGCACCCAAAACCAGCAGAGGCAAGGGAGTGCCCAAGGACGCCGGGATGAACGAGCCACCAGAGAGCAAGTTGGCGGTGCGGCGGACGCAGTCCGCCTACTTCCCCACAGCGGTCGACGCGGTCCACCTCCGGGACTACTTCAAGCATCTGTGGGGGTGCAAGACAGGGGGGAGACGACAGGTTACCCGACCACGCGCGTCGTTCCTGCTGCCTTCGCCGAGGCCGGCCCGAATTGGTATCCGTTCTTCGTCGACTACTTCTCCTGCTGCCTCTGCCCCCCTTCTCTGAGTTCTTCAATGATATCATGCACACCTACGGTTTTCATCTTCTGGATTTTACCCCAAATGCCGTGGCGTGCATGGCTCTTTTTGCGCATCTCTGCGAGGGCTTCGCCGGGGTGCATCCCAACACGACGCTCTTCCGCCACTACTTCTTCCCTCGGATCCAAATGGGGGGCGCCATTTCCGGTTGTGTCGGATCCCAAGGTCCAAGGGGACATACCCGGAGGGTGCCCAGAAGGAGAGGGGGAGGAGTGGCGGGGCTAGTGGTGCTGGATTGAGGAGGAGATCCACAGGAATTCTGCCAGGTTCACCAGGCGCCGCCGGTTCGCAGAAACGACTGGAGCAATGTCGATGCCGACGACGCGAAGCTCACGGTCGCCACCACCAGGATTCTTCGCCTCACCGAGGCCGGGCTCACCCTTGAGATGATCGGGGCGGATTTCATCCGTCGCCGAATCGCTCCGCTGCATAACAAGGGGAGGCCGACCTGGCTCTTCACGAACGCGGCCGACATCATGAGGCTTCGCCCCGGCTTGGACCACAACCTCATGGTGATGGGGCACTCCCACTTCTGTCGAGGCGCAGGCTTGGTTCCGCCAGGCCCACAAGGACTTGAAGGCCGCCTAGGACGCGGTGGCTGAGCGCAACCTGGCGCTCGTCATGAAGCAAGCCGACATCAAGAAGGCCCAGGAACTGGCGAAGCAGGAGGCCACCCAGGCCGAGGCTGCTCGGCACTAGCAGGAGGCCGCGCTAAACTCCCAGGAGGAGGACCTTGGCGCGTGCGAGGAGAGGCTCGCCGCAACGCTCCGCGGCAAGGATGAGGAGGTGGAGAAGCTCATCGTGCAGCGAACCCAGGAGCAGGAGCAGAGGCACAAGGAGGCACTCAATGCCCAGGCTCTGGTTCACGCCGGCAAGGCGAAGGAGCTGGAGGTGGAGCGGGACGGGTTGAAGGACCAGGTCCTGAAGCTGTCCAAGGAGAAGGACACGCTCAACGGCGCCCTAGTTGAGGCGCAAGGCGCGGTTCTCGGCAAGGCTGGGCAGCTTTCCGAGGCCAACAACTCCATCAAAGACCTCAAGCTGAAGCTGGAGGGCCTCGAGGGAGCTCTATCGGAGGCCAAGGTCCGGGAGAGGACCCCGACCAAGGATCTGGAGGCCGAGAAGCAGCTTTGGAGGAACGACGCCGCCACCCACAAGGAGCACGTGGAGGGCGAAAACCGCTGGCTCAAACACCTCACCACCGTTGCCACCACGCAGCTGGCCACCATGGGGATGCCGGATGTTAGGTACGCCCCGGAGCCGAACTTGAGCGCCAACTGCAGCCTGACCCTGTTCTTCGAGAGGGTTGTTTGTGCCCTGGAGCGGCTCCATACCAACTGAGCGGCCTCTCTGGCCGATGAGGCCCGGAGGCTTTGCTAGGGTGCCATGACCAAGGTCCTCACCAAGATGGCGTACTGGAATCCCGACCTCGACTTCGACGCCGCGCTAGATAGCTTACCAGAGGATGCGGACCTCGCGGCGCTCAAGGAGCGTATCAAGCCCATCATCAGCCGTATCGGCGGAATTCAGAGGGTAGAGGGCCAGCGCCGGGATTAGGCACCCCGTCTCTCACTGCCGCTGCAGGTTCATGACCAAGACAATTTTTATCTTTAGTTAGAACCGCAGCAACAATTGATGTAATATAACTCTGCAGTACTTTTGATATGATGCATGTTATCTTCCTATTCAATCTTCCTTTGTATGTTCACCCTACGTCAATCGGGTAGGCTCGCCGGCGCGTAAACCCAGGCTGCGGCACCTTGAGGACTGGTCCCCAATGGCCTGCCGGGTGTGCTTGCTGCATGGTGAACCACCTTACCGTTCTCAACGCGGCCGCTCGAACTGTCGAGCTTGACTCGAGTCAGAGTCGAGAGCGTTGCCAATTGCGTAAGGCTACCCTGCCATTCTTGACGCGGCCGCTTGAGCTGTTGAGTGGACTCGAAACAGAACAAGAGTGTTGCCAATTGCGGAAGGGCCCCCTTTGCGTGCAGGTTTTCTATACATAGGGCAGGACCTTCGAGGACGGTAACCTTATATATAAAAAGAAATTGCTCAAAGTTTCACACAACTTAGCTTTTCTGTCGTTGCACGGGCGTCCACCGCATCTACAGATGGTGCCGTCAGGCTTGGTCGTCTTCTTCCTTGGAACGACGGCCACGATGAAGCCGCTGCTCTGATCAGACCAGATTTCCACAACTCTGCCCCCTACCTGGCGCGCCAAAGATGTCGGTGGAAACGACACCTATGGAATCACCAGGATCCCATCTACGGTTGGCGGGCGCGAGGTTGTGCAAAGAGCGGTTCTGACAGGAAGCACACGGATCGTTTACCCAGGTTCGGGCCGTGAAGATGCGTAATACCCTAGTCCTGGTTTGGTGGATGTATTTGAGTGTTCTTGAGCTAGCTACGGGGTGCAACTTGCCCAAAAGATCCGAATCCTCCTCCTGGTCGCCTCGGGCCTCCTTTTATAGGCAAAAGGGGTTGCCACAGTGGCACACAGGAGGTGGAAAGGTGTACAGTGGATGATTCTATCCTCTGGCACCATCGGACAAACGCATTTAATGTGCTACCGACGTGCCCCTCTCACTTAATCGGGGACGGCAAGGAAGCACGTCCCAACTGTCGCTGCCTCGCCTGGAAGCGACGCGCGTCCGGGCTGACGAGGCGTTGTGGTGCCATGTTGGTTGGCTGCTGGGCTGGCGCGGTGGTGGAGCCTTCACGAAGGCCTGCATGCCACCACGCAGGTGCTTGCTGAGTCGGTCGTGGAGGCCGCTCGTTGCCACGCAGGTGCCCGCTCAGCTGGTTGAGCTGGTAGCTGCATGGGGATGGCGGTGGAGTCATGGCAGACGCATGCCCTGCTGCCACCCTGTAAGTGTCTCTGGCAAGGGCCTTGCCGCGGTTTCGTGGTCTTCCCTGGCAAGCATCTTGTCGGGGGTCTCGTGGATTTCCTCGGCTAGGATCCCGCCGAGGATCGTCGTCTTCTGGTCCTCATCCGATCTCATATGTTTATGATCTTGACGAAGATCTGCATGCCACCACAGAGGCACCTCCCGAGCCTAGGTTCCAATGTAGTTGGTTGGTGGTGTTGAAACCCGCGGGCTCAAGGGTGGCCTGCTCTGCTGGCATCGGGCAAGTCGCCCCGGCAAGGCTCTTGCCGGGGCCGTGGAGGCTACCCCGGCAAGGCTCTTGCCGGGGGAGTCCACCTCGCCCTCTTGCTCTTTTGTGTTCTCTAGTCTTGGTGTTGCCTCTAGTCGCCTTGTGCCTTCGGCTTTCCTCCTCTGCCCTGCTTAGTGTGGCCGTGGGCGCGGCTCCGACTGCCCGTGCACAAGTAAAGGGGTAAAAAGAAGTGCCCCTTCTTTTGTACCCCGACACAAACCGATTCATCTTTTGTTTTTACATTATATCTACTGTACTCCGACTTTTCTATGGCAAAAACTCATCAAAGAAAACCATAGAGCCATCAAAATAAGCACACAACGCAAAGAAAACAGAATCTGTCAAAACAGAACAGTCTGTAGCAATCTGATTTGTTCGAATACTTCTGGAACTCCAAAAATTCTAAAAAATTTGGACGACCTGGGTAATTTGTATATTAATCTTCTGCAAAAAGAATTGCCATTTTATCACGCTCTGGTAAAAAAATAAGAATTGTTTTCGTGAGCGCAAAAGTTTCTGTTTTTCAGCAAGATCAAACAACTATCACCAAAGAAGATCCTTTCGGTTCTACTTGTGACGCCCGGATAATTAGGCTACATTAATCCCACGATAATGATTCCACGTCACCTCGGTTACTGTTGCTAATCTCGCATTGGAGCAAAACTATTAAAATTTGAATTTGAATTTTTGTCAAACATAAAAAATTTCAAACATTAAAACTAAAATATTTGGAGTGTGCCAATTAATGTCTAGGTATTTATGGTGAAGAAACCATGCTTTTACAGAATGCTTAAATACTTTAAAATGAATTAAAATATATAAGGAAATAAATAAAAATAAATAGACTAAACGAAAATAGAAAAAGGGACCCCCACACTGGGCCACGGCCCAGCAAGCCACCATGCCGCCTGGTCGGCCCACCTGGCCCAACTAGCCACCCACTCCCCCCTCACTCCCTTATCCACCCACGCCCCCGAAACCCTAGCCACAACCACACACCCCCACTCCTCCCCCACGTCTCTCCCCCCTCCCCGATCCAGATCGGGTTAGGGGGAACGAACCCCCCACGGCGCACCGACCCCGTCGACCATCCCCGCCGCCTCGACGCCGCGCAGAACGCCTCCGCCTCTGCCACTTCGTCGTCGACCACATCGCCACCTCGCCGTACTCTTCGTCGTTGCCTCATCCCCTTCGTCCTCCCCACCCCCGTGAGCTCACCCTCTCCTCCTCTCTCCCTCGCGCGCACGTGCTCATAGCTGTGGCCTCCTCGCGGCTCCGCCGTCGCTGCCGTCACCCTACTGCGGCCCCCTCGCGCCGTCTCGCGCCTGCTGTCGCCCCGAGGCCGCAGCCTCCACCCTGCAGCTGCGCGCTGCCCATGCTACGCCCGTGTCGAACGCGCCAGCAGGCCGCGCTCCCTGTCCTTCGCACGCATGCCCGTGCCCCACCTCGTTGCAGTCGCCGCGCTCCGCACCCGCCTCCCCTGCGTCGGCCGTGGTCACCGCGACCCAGGGCCATCCCTTCTGCCGCGCCCCTCACCTTTGCCTCGCCTGACTCCACGCTCGTCCGCTCCGGTTCCCACTCCCCGCTCGCCACGCGCGTGGCCTAGCCTCGCCGGCGCTGCGGTGGCCTCGCCGGCCCACGTGCCCGCAGCCCCCCTCTCGCTCGTGGCACTGTCCCACAGTGCTCTCGTGCGCGCGCCGCCCTTCACCGGCGCCGGCCGCTGCTTCCCCTGGTCGGGCGCTCCGGCGCCCGGCGCATGCACCTGCACCACCGGGTCACCCCGGTTAGCCCCGCGCCCACGCCCGCTAAGGAGCGCCCGATAGGCACCTGTGCCTATGGCACGTGGGGCCTGCCCTGGAACATTTTTATAAAAAAAGAAAAAATAAATAAATAAATAACAATAACAATAATTAATTAACTTAATTAATCTTTAATTAAACATAATTAATCCTGCTTAATTAAACCCTAATTAACATGTTTAGTCTATGACAGGTGGGTCCCACTGGACCGACAGGTCAGGTTTGACTCTAGTCAACCACACCGTTGACTGCTGACGTCACACCTATGTCATGCTGACGTCATCCCATACTATTCTGGATAATGTTGATTTAAATTAATTAATGTCATTTTCATGGGTCATACTTATCTGGTATTGCACCAGGTAAAACTTTCAACAACTAATGTCATTTTCGAAATACGAGAGGTGAATGAAAGGTTATGCATTGAAGAAGTGGGAGTCAACCTTGAACCTTTGTGTTCATGCCCATGGACACGATGCAGATCTTATCATGGAAGCTTATCGTAAAAATAATTACCCCCTTGTTATAAGTTCATCTTGTATTTGTGGTTTGATAATTTACATATGTGGTTTCGACCATATTTTTTCATTGATTCCATTTCTCAGGCAAGTTAAAGTACTTGTCTTCTGTAGATCAATACATCTCTGCAACCTCTATTTAGATCTTCCTTCGAGTGTTACCCTCTGGTATATCAAGAATATCAAAGAACTGTGTTGCTTCCTTTGGGTCTTCATCTAGTATTGCTTCTCACCGATTTCAGATTTCCCCCGGGTTCTGAGTTATTTCACTCGAGAACACCAATAAGTGAATCGATTCCGCACTCTGATTCAATAACTCTTAAGTAATTTTCATTGCTTACAAGTTTAATAATCCTTCAAGTCATTCCTAGCCTGATCGGCTATATCATTATTGTGCTAAATTTTAACTGTGCTACCTGGTCCTTCTTTCCGGAGCACAATTTTCAACGATGAGCTAACCTTATGCCGATCTTCCTAATCATATTATTTCGCCTTAAACAACAAGCTTGATTTCGAGTTTGTGTCGTACCCTTGGTTCGAATAACCTTTCCCTTCATCATTCCTTTGACTTGATGTCATCACCGATCGATTACATCTTTATGAAATCTCTCGACAAAGGTGTCGTGATCATCACCAACATTCTGGGTTCTTCCAAGGTATCTATCGAATTCTTGATGATAAATACCCTCCTTGCCCCTCGATGATTTGTGTTATCATTGGCAACTTTATTGCCTTCCCTCCAACACAAACTTGTTCATGTCTCGTGTAGTACCTTGAGTTCCTTTCTATCCAGCTGGTGTTATGTTTTACCTTGGAGTATTACCATCTGTTATGTCAAGAACGTTGTGAGAATTGCTCCACCTCTTAAGAATTCTTGGTATAGTGCTACTTATCCCCATCATCATTCTTTCTTGGTCCCCGTGTTGGTTCTAACCGGGGTACCAACAAGTGATCGGTGATGTTTGGATTATGCACTTCTAGCAACCCTATTGCTTTGAAGTTAATGATCAATATTTCATTCTTAGCCTATCGGTTATTGAATCACCATTCTAACAATTGATCAGGCTACCTATGCCCATATTTCGGGCGCACCTTTCAACCAATGTTTAAATTGTGTATGTTTTCCTCGAGCATACATCATTATATCATTTGATCCAAAAAATGTTATCTCCTTGTTCACATAATTGTGGAGATCCATCTTTTGAAATCTCGATGAATTGTCGTTGAGACCATCAGCCACCTCCTCATCCTCTCCTTGATTTAATGATGAACTCTTGTTAACTCGCTTCCATAGTTCAATTCCTGAGAATCTTACAATGTCATCTCGACAATTTGTGTTGCACCTTTCTTCTCAGGCATCCTGAATCTGAGTTATCCTAACACCAATCAGATCTGAATCTCGGTTAGATATGATGGTTGGAACATATTTCTAAGAGTTATAACATTGGTCGTTATGTGACCCGGTAAGGTGGTGTCATGCCTAGTACACCTGGCCGGAGGACCTATTGTTATAGTTTCCTTGTTAGCAAGGCTATCCGTTCTTCCATGAGGAAATTGTAAGACTTATTCTACCTGATGACCATGTCAATTCTATCTCGAAGCATGTCTATGGTACTCCGATTTTCAAACAAGAACATTTGAAGCCCAATGCTAAATGTTTCCCGCTCAATTATCCAAACACCGCTGTATGGGTAATGTCATGAAAATTCTCTCCCCTACCTAAGGAGTTTTCTACATTATATCCTGTCATGGATATCATGCTCTGCTTGTCCTTGGGAAGGATATACCCTTGAAATATGTGTTTAAACACATCTTCCTTTCCATTGTCCTGTTTGATCTGATAATCATATTTTCCTTTCTTTGGTTGGTTTAACGTTGCTTGTGATCTATATGATCTAAGCAGTAATATTCTCCTACTTATGTAAACATCTCGGTGTACAATTCTGTCAGCAAGACCCTGTTACTATTTTCAATGACATTCCGGTAGCCACGGATGGACGAGAACTTCGCCTATTGGTCCGCCTCGTTCAACGAGCAGGAAAATGGTTCTCTTCATCCCTCGCCCCTGGTACCGATGTTGTTGCCGACATAATCGACAGGCTACCCTCTGACATGCCTTGCTTGCATGATCACGCAAGACGTCTCCACCCTTCCAACTTTTAACCCACATGGTGGGCCCATAACCCACAGTTCCACAGGATCAAAACCTGACTCTCCTGTACAACCCTATTTCTAATGGTTATTCCCCACGCTTGGCTTCGTATGTAATTCATGAGCCACCTTCCGAGAGATCATCTATTCTGGTATTAGACACAATACTTACTCCCGTTGCTCTGAACCCCTTTCACGCCACGTTTCAGGCACCGAATGATTGCCTGCCCGCTCGAAACTTCTCATGATACCTTCTTACTTTGCTCTCGATATTTTCTAAGGTTTCAATTTGAGAGTTACTTTCCGCCACCTTCCCCGATGTTATCTACCAGATAGACAACCTTGCAAGGGTCCGTTCTCAAGGAATACCCCTCTTATTTTTTCCGTAAGTACGATGAAGATCCTGAAGTAAGAATGACAACTTTGTCACGATGCCCTGAAACAGAGAACTAAAGACATCAACGAAAAGGATCGACTACTTCGGGAAGATCAACCAAGACCGAGAAGATCCGTTAGAATTTTGTAACTAGGACTTCCCCCTTACTCCACCTCTTAAATCTCGGGACGAGATTTCTTGTAGTGGAGGAGATTTGTGACGCCCGGATAATTAGGCTACAGTAATCCCACGATAATGATGCCACGTCACCTCGATTACTGTTGCTAATCTCGCGTTGGATCAAAACTATTAAAATTCAAATTTGAATTTTTGTCAAACAAAAAAATTTCAAACATTAAAACTAAAGTGTTTGGAGTGTGCCAATTAATGCCTAGGTATTTATGGTGAAGAAACCACACTTTTACAGAATGCTTAAATACTTTAAAATGAATTAAAACAGATAAGGAAATAAATAAAAAGAAAGAGACGAAACGAAAACAGAAAAAGGGAACCCCCCCACTTGGCCACGGCCCAGCAGGCCACCATGCCTCCCGGCCGGCCCACCTGGCCCAACTGGCCACCCACTCCCCCCTCACTCCCTTATCCACCCACGCCCCCGAAACCCTAGCCCACAACCGCACACCCCCATTCCTCCCCCACGTCTCTCTCCCCCTCCCTGATCCAGATCGGGATAGGGGGAACGAACCCCCCACGGCGCCCCGACCCCGTCGACCATCCCCACCGCCTCGACGCCATGCGAAACGCCTCCGCCTCGGCCACCTCGTCGTCTACCACATCGCCGCCTCACCATCCTCTCCGTCGTCGCCTCATCCCCGTCATCCTCCCCACGCCCCGCTGCCTAAATCCCTACGGCCCCTATGAGCTCACCCTCTCCTCCTCTCTCCCTCGCGCACACGTGCTCACAGCCGCGGCCTCCTCCCCGCGGCTCCGCTGTCGCGGCTGTGACCCTGCTGCTGCCCCCTCGCGCTGTCTCGCGCCTGCTGCCGCCCCGAGGCCGCGCCCTCCACCTCGCAGCCACGCGCTGCCCGCTCTATGCCCGCGTCGAATGCGCCAGCAGGTCGCACTCCCTGTCCCTCGCGCGCGTGCCCGCACCCCACCTCGCCGCAGCCGCCGCGCTCCGCACCCGCCTCCCCTGCGCCGGCCGTGGTCACAGCGACCCAGGGCCATCCTTTCCGCCGCGCCCCTCACCTTTGCCTCGCGTGACTCCGCGCTCGTCCGCTTCGGTTCCCGCTCGCCGCGCGCGTGGCCTAGCCTCGCCGGCGCCGCGATGGCCTTGCCGGCCCACGCGCCCGCAACCCCCCTCTCGCTCGCGGCACTGTCCCACAGTGCTCTCTCGCGCGCGCAGCCCTCCTCCGGCGCCGCCCTACACCGGCGTCGCCCTTCACCGGCGCCGCGCGCTCCGGCGCCCGGCGCACGCACCTGCACTACCGGGGCGAAGCCCCGGTTAGCCCCGCGCCCACGCCCGCTAAGGAGCACCCGATAGGCTCCTGTGCCTATGGCATGTGGGGCCCGCCCTGGAACATTTTTATAAAAAAAGGAAAAAGAAATAAATAAATAAAATAATATTTAATTGACTTAATTAACTTAATTTATAGATCTAAGTTTCAAAGAATCAACATCAAGAGAAATTCTATCCACGTTCCTAGCCAATTCATCAATCTTAGGCAATTTTTCTTCAAGCAAAGCATTGAGATTCTTTTGAGAAGTCATGAATTCTTTAACACTAGTCTCAAAATCAGAGGGCATCTTATTAAAATTTCCATAAGAGTTGTTGTAGGAATTACCATAATTATTATAGGAATTACTAGGATACGGCCTAGGATTAAAGTTTCCTCTATAAGCGTTGTTACCAAAATTATTCCTACCAACAAAATTCACATCCATAGATTCATTATTATTCTCAATCAAGGTAGACAAAGGCATCATTAGGATCAGAAGCAACACTCTTATTAGCAAACAATTTCATAAGTTCATCCATCTTTCCACTCAAAACATTAAATTCTTCAATTGCATGCACCTTTTTACTAGTAGATCTTTCAGTGTGCCATTGAGAATAATTAACCATAATATTATCTAGGAGTTTAGTAGCTTCTCCTAAAGTGATTACCATAAAAGTGCCTCCCGCAGCCGAATCTAAAAGATTTCTAGAAGCAAAATTCAATCCGGCATAGAAATTTTGTATAATCATCCATAAATTCAAACCATGAGTAGGGCAATTACGTATCATTAATTTCATCCTCTCCCAAGCTTGTGCAACATGTTCATGATCAAGTTGCTTAAAATTCATAATATCGTTTCTAAGGGAGATGATTTTAGCGGGAGGGAAATACTTAGAGATAAAAGCATCTTTGCACTTATTCCAAGAATCAATACTATTTTTAGGCAAAGACGAAAACCAAGTTTTAGCGTGATCTCTAAGCGAAAACGGAACTAACTTCAATTTAACAATATCATTATCCACATCTTTCTTCTTTTGCATATCACATAAATAAACAAAGCTATTTAGATGGGTACCGACATCTTCACTAAAAAGGCCGGCGAATTGATCTTTCATGACAAGATTCAACAAAGCAGCATTAATTTCACAAGATTCAACTTCGATAAGAGGAGCAATCGGAGTGCTAAGAAAATCATTATTGTTGGTATTGGAAAAGTCACACAATTTAGTATTATCTTGAGCCATCGTGACAAGCAAGCAATCCAACACACGAGCAAACAAGAAGCAAGCGAAAAAGAGGCGAACGAAAAGAGAGGGCGAATAAAACGGCAAGGGTGAAGTGGGGGAGAGGAAAACGAGAGGCAAATAGCAAATAATGTAATGCGAGGGATAAGAGTTTGTGATGGGTACTTGGTATGTTGACTTGTGCGTAGACTCCCCGGCAACGGTGCCAGAAATCCTTCTTGCTACCTCTTGAGCACTGCGTTGGTTTTCCCTTGAAGAGGAAAGGGTGATGCAGCAAAGTAGCGTAAGTATTTCCCTTAGTTTTTGACAACCAAGGTATCAATCCAGTAGGAGGCCACACGCAAGTCCCTCGCACCTACACAAACAAATAAGAACCTTGCAACCAACGCGATAAAGGGGTTGTCAATCCCTTCACCGCCACTTGCAAAAGTGAGATCTGATAGAGCTGATAAGATAATATTTTTGGTATTTTTATGATAAAGATTAAAAGTAAATAATGCAAAATAAACGGCGCCAGAAATAGCTCGTTGACGGGAGATTAATATGATGGAAAATAGACCCGGGGGCCATAGGTTTCACTAGTGGCTTCTCTCAAGATAGCATAAGTATTATGGTGGGTGAACAAATTACTCTCGAGCAATTGATAGAACTGAGCATAGTTATGAGAATATCTAGGTATGATCATGTATATAGGCATCACGTCCGTGACAAGTAGACCGACTCCTGCCTGCATCTACTACTATTACTCAATACATCGACCGCTATCCAGCATGCATCTAGAGTATTAAGTTCATAAGAACGGAGTAACGCTTTAAGCAAGATGACATGATGTAGAGGGATAAACTCATGCAATATGATATAAACCCCATCTTTTTATCCTCGATGGCAACAATACAATACGTGTCGTTTCCCCTACTGTCACTGGGATCGAGCACCGCAAGATTGAACCCAAAGCTAAGCACTTCTCCCATTGCAAGAAAGATCAATCTAGTAGGCCAAACCAAACTGATAATTCGAAGAGACTTGCAAAGATAACCAATCATACATAAAAGAATTCAGAGAAGATTCAAATATTGTTCATAGATAATCTGGATCATAAACCCACAATTCATCGGATCTCGACAAACACACCGCAAAAGAAGATTACATCGAATAGATCTCCAAGAGAATCAAGGAGAACTTTGTATTGAGATCCAAAGAGAGAGAAGAAGCCATCTAGCTAATAACTATGGACCCGAAGGTCTGAAGTAAACTACTCACACATCATCGGAGAGGCTATGGTGTTGATGTAGAAGCCCTCCATGATCAACGCCCCCTCCGGCAGGACGCCGGAAAAGGCCCCAAGATGGGATCTCATGGGTACAGAAGGTTGCGGCGGCGGAATTAGGTTTTCGTGGTGCTCCTCTATGGTTTGGGGGTACGTAGGTATATATAGGAGGAAGAAGTAGGTCGGTGGAGCCACGAGGGGCCCACGAGGGTGGAGGGCGCGCCCAGGGGGGTAGGCGCATCCCCTGCCTCATGGCCTCATCGTTGATTTCTTGACGTCCACTCCAAGTCCTCTGGATCATGTTTGTTCCAAAAATAACTCTCCCGAAGGTTTCATTCTGTTTGGACTCCGTTTGATATTCCTTTTCTGCGAAACACTGAAATAGGCAAAAAACTGCAATTTGGGCTGGGCCTCCGGTTAATAGGTTAGTCCCAAAAATAATATAAAAGTGTATAAATAAGCCCATTAAACATCCAAAACAGAATATATAATAGCATGGAATAATAGAAAATTATAGATACGTTGGAGACGTATCAGCCCTCTCCACGGGCTCCTGCTCAACCACCCCTCCACGGGCTACTCTTCATCCAGCCCTCCACCGTCTACTGTTCATCCAGCCCTCCACGGGATGGTCCTGCTCATCCAGCCCTCCACGGGGTCCTGTTCATCCAGCCCCAACCGACTCGATCGATCAGGGTCCTGTTCATCCAGAGGCAACACCACGGGGTCCTGTTCATCCACCCCCACCGGGAACTGTTCATCCAAACCCCCCCAGCAATGCTCACTGTTCATCCAGAGGCAGCAACGATCGGCTTCAGTTAGCAGTAGTAGCGAAGGAATCGCTCGATCGGGTTAAGTTAACAGCCATCGAGCGATCGCTCGGGTTCAGTAACGCGTAGCCTGCAGTGCAATCACTCGGGTTCAGTTAGAGCCCAACGCCTCGCTTGGGTTCAGTTAGAGCCCAACGCCTCGCACACATGCGCGTACGTGTACGAGAGAAACGCGCATCGCTCGGCCCCCGACCACCCACTGTAACCGGGAACTCCCCGAAATTTTTCTCGCCCTCGCTTCTACCACGGTTTTTTCCGTCATGGACGGCCCAAAGAATGTCATGCAGCTGAGTCCCCGGCCCGCCCAGGACGAAAAGCCCATTTTCTGTCATGATTTTTTGTCATAGAAGTAGGAGCCCACCACATCTATGATGATACCGGGTTTTTTCACAATTATCATCATAGAAATGTCATAAGTATGACATAATTTTTTTTCATTCGGCCCAAAATGTCACGGATGTGTCTTTCTTTTGTAGTGAATGGTTCGACAACATCGGCAAGGTTAAGGTAACACGTACTGTTCATTTGCATTTTACTATCTCTACATATGCTGATTATCCTGATTGTGATGTGGTACCCATGCAAGCATGTTCGTTATTACTTGGTAGACCATCGCAATTTGATAAAAATTCTATACACCATGGTAGAAACAATCATTATACTCTTGTTCATAAGGATAAACATATTACTTTGCTTCCTATGTCTCTTGATTCCATTTTGAAAGATGATATTAATAGAGCTAATAAAGCAAAATAGGAGAAAAATAAGAGTGAAAATCAGATTGTGGCAAAAGAATTTGAGCAACAAAAGAAGCCTAATAATTAACCATCTAGTGTTGCTTCTGAAATTAAATTGAAAAGTGCATGTTTACTTGCCACCAAATCTAATATTGATGATCTAGATTTCAGCAAATCTATTTGCTATGCTTTTGTGTGCAAAGAGGTATTATTTATTTCGAGGACGTGCCCTCCTCTTTGCCTCCTGCTGTTACTAACATTTTGCAGGAGTTCGCTGACGTCTTTCCACAAGACGTGCTACCGGGATTACCACCTATTCGAGGGATCGAGCATCACATTGACTTAATTCCTGGTGCTTCGCTACCCAACCGTGCACCATACTGTACCAATCCAGAGGAGACGAAGGAGATTATGCGTCAATTCCAGGAGCTGCTCGACAAAGGTTATATACTCAAATCCCTTAGTCCTTGTGTTGTTCCTATTATTCTAGTGCCGAAAAAGGATGGTACATCGCGTATGTGTGTTGATTGTAGAGGCATTAATAATATTACTATTCGTTATCGTCATCCTATTCCTAGGCTAGATGATATGCTTGATGAATTGAGTGGCTCTACAATATTCTCCAAAGGTTATTTGCGTAGTGGATACCATCTAATTCGTATGAAATTGGGAGATAATGGAAAACGGCATTTAAAACTAAGTTTGGTTTATATGAGTGGTTAGTCATGCCTTTTGGGTTAACTAATGCACCTAGTACTTTCATGAGATTATTAATGAATGAAGTTTTACGTGCTTTCATTGGACGATTTGTGGTAGTCTATTTTGATGATATACTGATTTATAGCAAATCTTTGGAGGAACATTTGGAACATTTACGTGATGTTTTTATTGCTTTACGTGATGCACGTTTGTTTGGTAACCTTGGGAAGTGCACCTTTTGCACCGACCGAGTATCTTTTCTTGGCTATGTTGTTACTCCACAGGGAATTGAAGTTGATAAAGCCAATATTGAAGCTATTGAGAGTTGGCCGCAGCCCAAAACGGTCACACAAGTCGGAAGTTTCCTTGGCCTCGCTAGTTTCTATAGGCGTTTTGTGAGAGATTTCAGCACCATTGCTGCACCTCTCAACGAGCTTACAAAGAAGGATGTTCCTTTTGTTTGGGGTACCGCACAGCAAGAAGCCTTCACGGTATTGAAACATAAGTTGACACATGCTCCTTTACTCCAACTTCCTGATTTTAATAAGACTTTTGAGCTTGAATGCGATGCTAGTGGAATTGGATTGGGAGGTGTGTTATTACAAGATGGCAAACCTGTTGCATATTTTTCTGAAAAATTGAGTGGGCCTAATCTGAATTATTCTACTTATGATAAAGAATTGTATGCTCTTGTTCGGACATTAGAGACATGGGAGCATTATTTATGGCCCAAAGAATTTGTCATACATTCTGATCATGAATCCTTGAAACATATTAAAAGTCAAGCTAAACTGAATCATAGACATGCTAAATGGGTTGAATTCATTGAGACTTTCCCTTATGTAATTAAACACAAGAAGGGTAAAGAAAATGTTATTGCTGATGCATCGTCTCGTCACTATACTATGCTTTCAAAACTTAACTTCAAAATATTTGGTTTGTAGACCATCAAAGATCAATATGTGCATGATGCTGATTTTAAAGATGTAATGCAGAATAGTAAAGAAGGAAGAACATGGAACAAGTTCGTCGTTAATGATGGATTTGTGTTTCGTGCTAACAAGCTATGCATTCCAGCTAGCTCCGTTTGTCTTTTGTTGTTGCAGGAGGCGCATGGAGGAGGATTAATGGGACCCTTTGGCGTGAAGAAGACAGAGGACGTACTTGCTACACATTTCTTTTGGCCAAAGATGAGACGGGATGTTGAGCATTCTGTTGCTCGCTGCACTACATGTCAAAAAGCTAAGTCATGACTAAATCCTCATGGTTTATATATGCCTTTGCCTGTACCTAGTGTTCCTTGGGAGGATATATCTATGGACTTTGTTTTAGGTTTACCTCAAACAAAGAAGGGGAGGGATAGCATATTTGTTGTCGTGGATAGATTCTCGAAAATGGCACACTTTATACCATGTCATAAAAGCGATGATGTTGTTAATGTTGCTGATTTGTTCTTTCGTGAAATTATTCGCTTGCATGGTGTGCCAAATACTATTGTTTCATATCATGATACTAAATTTCTTAGCCACTTTTGGAGATGTTTATGGGCAAAGTTGGGGACTAAACTGCTTTTTAGTACTACTTGTCACCCCCAAACTGATGGTCAAACTGAAGTAGTCAATAGAACATTGTCTACTATGCTTAGGGCTGTTTTGAAGAATAATAAGAAAATGTGGGAAGAATGCTTGCCTCATATTGAATTTGCTTACAATCGTTCGATGCATTCTACTACTAAGATGTGCCCGTTTGAAATTGTGTATGGTTTCCTACCTCGTGCTCCCATTGATTTGTTGCCTCTTCCATCTTCGGAGAAGGTTAATTTTGATGCGAAACAACGTCCTAAATTGATCTTAAAAATGCATGAGTTAACTAAGAAAAACATTGAGCGTATGAATGCTAAATATAAAATTGCTGGAGATAAGGGTAGAAAACATGTTGTGTTTGCACCTGGAGATCTTGTTTGGTTACATTTGCGTAAGGATAGATTTCCTGATTTGTGTAAATCAAAGCTAATGCCACGTGCTGATGGTCCTTTTAAGGTGTTAGAGAAAATAAATGATAATGCATATAAACTTGAGTTGCCTGCAGATTTTGGGATTAGTCCCACTTTTCACATTGCAGATTTGAAGCCTTATTTGGGTGAGGAAGATGAGCTTCCGTCGAGGACGACTTCATTTCAAGAAGGGGAGGATGATGGGGACATCAATACCATTGTTACACCCACAACCCCTGCTGCTATACATACTTGACCAATTACTAGAGCTCGCGCACGCCAATTAAATTATCAGGTACTTTCGTTTCTTGGTAATGATTCTAATGTTCATAAGAATATGATGCTGCCTAAATTGGATACATTTGTTTTGCTTACAAATGAAGGGTCTGGCATGGATAAGAGGGATGAACACTGGAGCAAGACCAAGCATGGAGATGATGGCAAGCGGAAGGGGAACAAGAGCGGAGTTACAAGTGATGATTTCAGGACATTGAAGCCACCATAAGGAGTGCATGAAGCCTTGGACAAAATATACAAGATGCCACTTCATAAATTTCGTCCAGAGGCTATTCTAGGTGCTGCGTCACCTTATTATTGGGCCAGGCCCATGTATTTTTGAAATACTTAATTATAGGCTGTTTTTAGAGTCCGTATGTGTGGGGAAACAAGAGTTAGGGTTGGTTTCGGACCCCTCCTCCAAGGGCCACGAAATCCCCCCCCCCTCTTCCTCCATATATACAGCCCTTAGGACGTCGTTTAGACTTTGGGTTTTGTTTAGATTAAAAGTTCGCCATAGCTGCAACTTCGCGTACTTTGTTTGTGTTCAATGACCAGACAAAGAAGTCACAGAACCCCACCTTCATCAATAAAGCTTTCATCTTATATTCGCAATATCCTGATTGCAATATTAGTTTCTTGCCCGTTCTTCGTTTGCTTGCAGGAAATAGACCTTCGTGGTCAGGTTGATCGTGCTCCGGCGTGGTCAATAACCTCTCGGAGTTGATTTAGCGATTGCTAAGGCGCGACGTCTTTGCACGTTCGTAGTCGGATCGTCAAAGTCTACTCCTCCGAAACAATAATCACTATCTCATCGAAAGACGAGACACCTTTGCCTCTATCACATGCGGTGGCTGGGCACCTGGGGTAGGCTGGGGCGAGGCCCAGGCGGCGACCGCGCACCGGGGCCGAGACAGCCGGGCACCCGGGGTGTCCAGAGGGTTTTTCCCTCCCCGCGGTTGCGTGTCCGGGCACCCTGGGTCCTCCTGTCCGGGCACCCGGGTGTCCAGAGAGTCCTTATCTTCATGCTTTCCTTGTATTTCCTTCTCCTCCCTCTCCATGGGCGCTAGGATCTTCGTCATAGCCTTCACACGGTCCTTTCCTTGGTACCTAAGAATGCACAACATTTCTGTTTGAGGTAGAGCCCAATTCTCATATGAATCCGAATGAAACTCGAAGAGGAAAGAATTGACCTCGGACTCGATGGCGTGTGCATGTGCTCTTGTCATTTGTCCTCTCGGTGCTTGTGGTGGTGGCTGAGTGTCCATGGGGATGATGCAGGGATGCTCCGCATCATCTCCCCCCCTTGGGAGAGATCCATCTGCGGATCATGATCTTCATCACCATGGTATTTGGCCAAATCCTTGACGTTGAAGATGCCGCTTACGTTGTACTTGTAGTGTGGGGTGTCGATCTTGTAGGCGTTGTCATTGTAGCGTGCAAGCACATCGAAGGGTCCGTCGGCTCGTGGTAGAAGTTTGGACATGCGTTCGTTGGGAAAGCCTTTGGCAGCGGCGATGGCAGCCTTGAGGTCCTTGATCACTTCTTCCAATTTGCCGACTGAAGTCAGCTTGTCGGCGAGCTTGGTCTTTGTCCTAGCTTCCTTCTGAGACAACGCCAGATCCTTGTCCTTGTTCTCCAGGGCCTGTTTCATGGTTTCTAAAGAAATACAAGTCCTGAGCCTGGTTACAAGTTGGGTGTTCTCGCTACGGACATCTGTCGAAGCGGAATGACTCGGATCAAAAGGGAAAAACAATATGCAACTACCAGACGGAGGAAATGGCTTACCTCCGAGGGGTTTCTTCTCTTTCACTAGTCGAGCGCTCTTGAGCTTCTCAGCCTCCAGGTCCAGTCGAAGGGATATCACCTCCTTCTCCATCGCAGCATAGTGGGACCCCATCTCACAAGTCCTTTGCAGCATACAAGAAACAATCAGTCGAAAAACCAAAAGGAACAAGCTGGATCAGTACAAGATCTTGAATTACCCTTTGTATCGAGTGGGACAAGCTGGATCAGTACCAGATCCTGAAGTACCCTTGGTCCTGTGTGGAACAAGCTGGATCAGTACCAGATCTTGAAGTACCCTTGGGCTACCCACTCAGTCATACACCCCCGAGAGGAACAAGCTTGACCAGTACCAAATTCTCAAGTACCCCTTGGGTTACTGAGTCGGCCAAGTACCCCCGAGAGGGACAAGCTAGACCAATACCAGATCCCGAAGTACCCTCTGATCTACTTACACTCGGCCGACAACACACGCCAGTCTACATCATTCAGTTAAACTCCAAGTCGGCAGCAAAGAAGATCCTACCTATTATCTTACCAATGCACGGGTGTTGCCGAGCATCCTGAATGCCTAGCAACGATCCTAAAGACCGCCATGATTACATGTAATCAATGGCGGTCTCAGGGACTACACCCAGTGGGTGCACTCAGCGTGCCCCAAATGGAAAGCGACTCATCGATGAGCTAAAAATGACAAACAGCCCTAGGGCGAAACGTCCACAAGTCCTAAGACTACCATCGACTGCTCTAGTCAATGGTAGCCTCGGGGACTACACCCAGTGGGTGCACTCAGCGTGCCCCCACTGGATCGTGACCACTCGGATACGCCTCGGCAGGACTCTGAGTGAATACGACAAAAACAAACAAAAAGTTCAAAGACTCATGCCGACTGAATCCAGTCGACAGGAGCCTCGGGGACTACACCCAGTGGATGCACTCAGCGTGCCACCACTGTACCTTGAACACCCAGTGGGTGTGCCCTGCGCAAACCCACTAACAAAAATCCTGCCATGAAAAAAGGAAAAACTTTGACTGAAAATTATACTCACAATGGTACTTACTCGGACGTTGGTCTGCAGTGCCGCGCTAGCGTCGTAAGCCTCCTTCAATCGGTCGCACATCAAGCTGACCTGGATCAAAGCCTCCTTATTCGCCACCACTTAATATCCAGGGACATGGTACAGGGAGTAGGAAGTGGCTAGGGTCGATGGAGGCATAGACGCAAGCCTCAGAGCCAGAACCACCATCGACCCACCCGGAGGAGTTGGTGTAGATCCTGTGGTTGGGACCACTGCAGTTGAAGGCGCCGAGCCACCCTGGGCCAGAGGACTCAGCCCCGTAGCTCTTGCGGAGGGCTGCACTAGAGAAACGTGGGCCACTCGGCGAGGGGAAGCGTCCTACATCGGCACGTTGATGCTCGATATTTTCTCCCTGATGGCATCCGGATTGGGCGGGTCGACCCTCTCATCGTCATCGAGCTGAATGATCTCGGGTGGGGCTGCACGGATACGCAAACTAGAAAAATCAGCAGAGCTCAGTGGAAGAGGTCTAACCGTTCCAATCGGTCAGTACAAAGTACCTTTGGAGGTAGCGGC
Source organism: Aegilops tauschii subsp. strangulata (assembly GCF_002575655.3). Lineage (NCBI taxonomy): Eukaryota > Viridiplantae > Streptophyta > Magnoliopsida > Poales > Poaceae > Aegilops > Aegilops tauschii. The sequence continues at coordinate 178,255,076 of NC_053039.3, forward strand.
GTTCGCCGCGTCAGATTCACTCGGACCATGTTTGCGGGCATGCGGGTCCGCTGAAGTTGTCGAGGTGTCGTTGCTACAAGGTTTAAACAACACTCCGTCATCCACCGGATCAGCACAAAGGCGAGTAAAGAATTAGAGAAGACACTCACGTTGAAGCCACAGGCACCGCCACCCTGATCCGAGGCACCGCGGCCTTCTGGGCTTCCAGGAGACCTGCTTGGGCTGCTTCTCGGTGTCGGCGCACGCACGCTTGGAGTTGTGAGTCATCCGCCCTAAAGCAATCGGCTATGGCGCTCCTCCCGCCTTGCCACTCAGATCGTGCTAGGCCTCCGTGCGGGGTTCCTTGGGAGCCTCATAAGACAGGGAGGACTCAACCTCCTCCCCATCCTCCGAGCTCACGTCCTCGTCACTCCTCCTCCTCGTCATCATCATCAGACACTTCCGAGTAGCGGCGCTCGGAGTCACTCACCGCATCCTCGGGCGATCAGTCAACCACCGGGATATTGGTGATCATGTTCTAGAATTCCTGAAGAGCAAAGACATCGAGACACCGTAATCAGATAAACAAAAAACAACGTACCAACGGGTTGATTGGGTAGAAGCACTTTACCTCAACAGTCGGTGGGAGCTCTTTGGAGTAGGCCAACACCATCCTGGCTCAACATGGATTTTCTCGAGCGGAGGTTATGGCCTTGATCTTGGCCCCCACGTCCTTCTCGGCGAGCTCCTCCGGGTGCACCCGAGTGGGGAGATTTGGCCCCTCGTACTGCCACATGGGGTGGGCCCTGGCCTGCAGCGGTTGGATCCGCCGAGTGAGAAAAGTCTCTAGCAGATCCATGTTGTTCACGCCAGTGTTCACGATTCCGAACAGGGCGGTGGCTAAGATGCCGACCTCCGTTTTCTCCTCCTTCTCCACCACAAGGGACTCTGATAGAGGCAAAGGTGTCCCGTCTTTCGATGAGATGGCGATTATCATTTTCAGGCAAGTAGACTTTGATTATCCGATATGAACATGCGAGGATGTCGCGCCTTAGCAATAGCTAAACCAACTCTGAGAGGTTATTAACCACGTCGGAGCACATCAACTTGACCACGAGGGTCTATTTCCTGCAAGCAAATGAAGAACACGCAAGAAACTGAGATTGCAATCTGGATATTGCGAATATAAAATGAAAGCTTTATTGATCAAGGTGGGGTTCTGTGACATCTTGGTCTGGTCGTTGAACACAACCGAAGTACGAAAAGTTGCAGCTATGGCGAACTTCTAATCTAAAAAAAACCCAAAGCTAAACGACACCATAAGGGCTATATATATGCAGGAGTAGGGGGGATTTCGTGATCCCTTGAAAGAGAGGTCTGAAACCAACCCTAACTTTGTTTCCCCACACATACGGACTCTTAAAACAGCCTTTACTTAAGTACTTTGAAATTACATGGGCTTCGCCCAATAATAAGGTGACGCAACACCTATAATAGCCTGTGGACGAAATTTGTGAAGTGGCATCTTGTATACTTCGTCCAAGCCTTCATGCACTCATTAGGGTGGCTTCAAAGTCCTGAAATCATCACCTGAAACTCCGTTCTTGTTCCCCTTGTGCATGCCATCATCTCCATGCTTGTTATTGCTCCAATGTTCATTCTTCTTGTCCAAGCTAGGCCCTTCATTTGTAAGAAAAACAAATGTATCCAATTTAGGCGGTGTCGGGGACATACCCCGCGGCGTAACCCGACACGAAGTATAACCCGGCCGGACTTGGCGACTCACTGATAACCCGGCGGGCTGGCCAGACGGATGACAAGGCCCAAGGCCCGGAAGGCCGGTTCATACTATGGTGGGCCGGTTTACAAGGAAAGGCATAAGGAATATTTACCTTACAAGGAGTTAAGACCCGGACTTGTATCCGGTTTGTATTAGAAGGTAGACTAGTCCTAATCCTAATTGGACTCCACATGTAACCCGCCCCTCTAACTTATATAAGGAGGGGCAGGGCTCCCCAAAGAGGGAGAAGCAAGAAGAAACAATCTCTAGGGCTAGACACAAAGAGCCGGTTTACCGGCGACCCCCTCATGATGTAATGAGACCTAACCACAAAACAGCATGTAGGGTTTCTATCGGATGATGTTTCCCGGGGCCCGAAGCTGTCTAAATCCTTGTCTTGTGTTGCGTCTCTCGATTCCGCTCAACCCCTCTCAAGCTACCACATAGATGCGTTGGCCTCACGACTAAGTCCTCACACTAGGATATTTACCGTGACAATTCCACGACAGTTGGCGCCCACCATGGGGCTCGCGCACCGTGGTGTTGAGTTCTTGAAGGGATCTTTTTTAGGGATTGGGATGTTTGCAATTTTCCGGATGAAGAAGAGCCAGTTTGAAAGGATCTACAGCAGTTTTCGAGTTCATCAGAGAAATTATGAAGGCGGATTGTCCCGCCCCTGCTATCTCGCAAGTCGCCATAATCGGCTGGAGAGTTTTTTTCGATGCAACCAAATCATACTACAACAATCCATCGAAATCATCAGGAATTTTCCGATGCAAAAATTGGCAGGCGGATCCAATGGCTGTTACGTCAACATCAACTATCATCAAAGATCAAGTCTCCGTAATCGTGGATCGGTCAACACTCTGGATCAAAATCAAATCCATCAAAGGGGTCTCCTGTTAGTATTTGCGGAGTACTGCTTGAAGAAAAGAAAAATCAGCGTCAGGCCAAGCCGTCATCGCCTTGATCGACTGTTTTCAATCTATTGGCCGGGGCGGGCCCAGAGCCTTGAGACGCCGCCGCCCTTTGCTGCTGTCGGCCTCACACCGGCCTTGCTGCCATGGCTTGCATCCGCCCACGGTTTCACTCGCCGTCGTACCAAGACACCGGCCATCGTTCTCCGTCTCTAATCCAACTGGCATCTTTCCGGCAGAGTTATCTATCTCAAAACGCAGCGGTCTTCATCTAACGTCTAAACTCGCCAGGGAATCAGCCTGATCCGGGTCATCCTCAGCTCTACGCCTTCACTCCGAGTCGCCCTCGGCCTCTACCTACGCTGCCTCCGGCTCGCTTTACTCTACGGCCGAGTCGCGGTCAGAGACTCCTCGGCCAAGTCGTCGTTAGTGTTTACGGCCACTTATGGTTCGATTGAGTTGCCGGCTGCCGCCATATTGCGCCGTTATTGAAGTCGCCCACGCGGCTGCAAGTCGTCTTCACCTTTTGCTTCCAACTTGCCGCAGCTGCTGCGCTTCACCGGCTCTGCCTCCGAGCCGGTTCACCTCTGCCGAGCCGCCTCGACGGCCGCATTTGGAGCTGCTCCCGCCTGTACCGAGGCCGTGACCTGCCGGCGTCCCCGTGGAGCCGCCGCCGGCCCAACCTTTCGTTCCGGGTTAAAAGTCCACCTTGGGCGGCCGTAGGCCGGCCTGATCGTCTCAACCGCTGCCTCGGATCGCCCACGCCGGACCGGGCTTGACTTCGTCTTGGGCCATATCAATTACAACCCGGAGAAGGGGCAAAATCGCCTGTCCGATTCACCCTGCCTCCTCTGCTGAAATTCAACCTTGCAAAAGCCAGCCTTGAGTCGTCGCACCATAAACCGCTGTGCTTTAAAGCACTGTTGGCTTCCTTGAGTCGCCGGAACATGCTAGATTACAGAGAGTACGCCTCTGAGTCGCCTCTTCCGCCAAATCTTCACCAACTTGCCGGTTTACCCCCAGTTGCCGGTTTACCCCCAAATCTTCCGCTGGGCCGCGAGTCGCCTCCACCCTCCGCGAGTTGTCCCGGCCTCACCCACCGTGAGCTGCCTATGCCCTGAGCCGCCGTGCCTTCCGAGTTTGGATCTGGAAGGAACGAGTTAACCAATTTATGAGGATGAAGTAATCTGCACTACCGTGAGTACGGCCACGTGCTGCATCACCGTCTCCAGTGCCGCCAGCCACGACGTGGAAGGTGGGGATGGATGCGCCATACGACTCAGTGGGCTCGCAGCACGCTGAACCGTGGTACCTGACGCCTCCCGCGTCACCTTGCCGCAGCAGTCGCCGCCATCGCTGTCGGGTCAGTAGTGCGCCTCCGCCTTATGACCGTGCTGATGTGTCAGGCCGAAACCCTGTCTCTGTTGGCTTGTTTCTGTTTTTTACGAGTCAAAGGTTCAGTCCGAGCTTCTTCAGAAATTGGCACTGCCCGCCTAACTAAGCACCCAGCCAGAGCACATGTTTGCTGCCTTTATACGCAGCGTTTGTTTTCTGCCTAATCTAGTCTCATGTATGTCGTCGGTGCCAAACGTGGACTTCAAGTCAACACCCTCCAGCATCAAGGTCAACAGCACAAGTCCATTATACTGTCAAAGAGACACAGGCGACAGACTGAATCAAATACTAGATGACGTGGTATTCATGCAAAAAGAATAAAGGAACAGTGAGATTCAAAGAAGGACAGGGTCACGTTTCAAAATGTTGTCAAAGAAAGGTGCCGACATGCTGTGGAGTTCCATCAACATTACGTGGAGCTAAAAGGCTGCTATTAATTCACGTCCAGACAAAAGTATGGAGCATTACTATTACTACGTGCACAAATTTCACATACAGATCATCCAGACGAGTCAGGTGACATCCATCTAAGTTTATTTTATTAGCACATATTATTTTTATCAAAGAACAATTACTTTGATCTGTGTATTTTTATATACAGGACAACCATTCACTACAAATATGGTTTATACCATGGGTATGGAGCACAGGCTGACAATATTCCGCCCGGCGATAGTCCGTAACATAGTACCCGATGAATGGACGCGCACGAGCCGCCGCCGTACGACCCGGTCTACATCAACTAGCTGGGACTGCGCCTGTGATTGACTCGTGCGGCTTACAACGCCACGGATGACTCGCCCGTCCGCTCTCGCGGCCGGTTCACGCGTACGCGCCGGTTTACAACAAGGAGGACGACTTGCTTGGCCGCACCAGCATACAACGCCGTGGCCGACTCATCTATGTTGCTTCTGAAGCCACTGTCGTCTTTGTCGTCCATTTCTCGCGGCCTGGTCTACATCAACATACCGGGCCGCATCTGTCTGCATGAGCTATTTATTGAGTATAAGCAAGTCACAGCTTGGGTAGCCCGGTTTTTCTTTCAACAAAATGGAGGCAAATTATCATATACTATCAACCGCCGTCTACACTAGGTGGCTCAATGGACATGCGCACAAGTCGCCGCCAATACGTTTGGTTAACGTCAAATAACCAGTTGGAAGGAACCATTGGCCGAGTTGCTGACACGGCTCATACGGGATCATTTATAACCCACCGCGGTCACCTCAACCTTCTGTGGATTCACATCGTGCTATCAACACCAATGATATATATGTTATGCCGGTTTATATCACGGTCAAATATGGAAAGTCTCAAGCCAACTCCTCGAGTCACCTTTGAGACTCGGGGGCTACGATGACATGACTCAGCAAATCTTGCCAGTTTCAGCAAATTTAAGAACCCCAGGACGATGGAGGGAAAGATAACCCGGTCCCGAAGGCTACTGTTATATTGATGAAAATTTAAAGGCCGTCAGAAAATTTCCGGCTTAGAAAGTATATGATAGTTACAAAATCCGGCTCAATGAAGAAGTTCCGGGTCATCAGAAAGGATTCCGGTTTAAAATCCGGCTCAAGGGAAGTCAGTCTCACTGAAGCTCTCAAATATCCAGTTTACAATCCGGTTCAAGGGAAATCTGTTCTCCCACAAAGCTCTGAAGCTCTCAAATCCGGTTTAAGAATTTCCGGTTCAAAAAGAATTAATCTCTCGCAAGTTTGAGTTTAAAGGTCGTCAGAAAATTTCCGGCTGAAAATGAAGATTCCGGTTTAAGATCTGGTTCAAGGGAAAGATGTCTCCCATAAAGTTTTGAAGCTCTCAATATCCGGTTTAACATCCCGGTTCAAGAAGAATTTATCTCTTACAAAAAAGTTAAAGGTTGCCGAAGAGGACCTGCTGCCATGATGCGTGGTTCAAACATGGGTATCCTGCCTTATTGGCTTATCATATTATTGATCACGTGGGGGCTTCTATTTATAAAGCAGCATCCGGTTTACCCCTTGATTCAGCTTATAAAGTCTTATATAAAAATCACTTGGGGGCTTGGTCGTATTCGAACCATAGTCACACCTCTTGATCGGCTCAAAGCCAAATTACTTCGGGGCCAAAGAGAGTGTTGCAAAAAAACAACTCAAACATAGGCACCCACTGAGCACAACTCAAAATGTTACTTGGGGATTCTTTGCTGTCGCAATGAACAAAGAATCTACACTTGTAATAGGCTATCAAGCCACGGCTTGGAAGCCTGGTGTATACACCTAAAACCTCGGGTTAGCCTGCCTTCTTAAGTAAGTCACTCCGCCCAGGTAAACCTGGTATGACCCGTCGAACTTTGACAAGTTACTCTGATAAGACCCTGAACTTGTCAAGTTAAAACGATGATTGGTTAAGGATTGAGGACCATCTTAAAAGGCTTTGCAAAATGGTTTAACTCAGTGGCCTGGCAGCCCATGAAAAGCCTCGAATTTGGGGCCTGGCAGCCCGTGAAAAGCCTCGACTACAAGTTTTCATATGCTTTTATTTGCCAAGTTTTTCTCCTTTGATGAGATTTATAATGTTTTTGATAAACTGGCGTTCATTAACCCGGCTCGATTTTCAACTACAAGTTGTCAGTACATGATCGTTATAATCCAGCGCTTATTAACCCAGTCTGGTTTTGACTATAAGTCACCAGTATTGAATATGGATAAACCGGTGTTTATCACAACCCGGTACAGTTTTATCATAAACCGGCACAGTATGAAAGGAGTTATCATTAATCAAGATTGGGGTTATCACCCTTACTACAAAAAGTTGGTAAACCAACGATGTGATTCAATGTCACAGGTATGATATATTTCATATTTGATTATTCTTAAGTGCAGCCTTGGTTATAAACCCGGGTTATATGTTGGGCATTATGACCCGTCCGGCGGTAAACCACCAGGACACTTTAAACTTGTTGTATGCAGAAACAGGTTGAATAAAGCATGATTATAAATCACCGGCGTTTATTAACCCGGCCTCGTTTTCAACTATAAGTCGCCAGTATGATGATAAATTATCCAGTGTTTATTAAACCCGGACTGGCTTGGGATTATAAGTCGCCAGTATATATTTTGCGCCATTGGAATCATGCGCTCATAAATCATTGGATTATATTATTCAAATCTTTAATAGCCAATATGGCTGGATTTTTATTATGGTTATCAATAATCAATATTATGATTAAGGTTTTCAAAGTCGCTTTAGCGCAATGGCTATTATATTATCAATGGATATGATTTATTCTACAATTGAAGGAATAGTCCCGAGTCGTTGCAGGCTAACGACCCAGTACTTGGGGGCTACATTATTCACGTTGAGATTTCATCAAATATGCAAGTCTCATGTCGCTGCAAGCATGCACCATGACACTTGGGGGCTAATGCAAAGTCATTTTTTGCTCACCTTATTGAAGACCCGACTCATCACGTTGTAATGAGCTGGCCCTTGGGGGCTACCAATTGCTCCTGTCAACAATTCAAGGTACACAAGTCTTAATCCATTATATTGAAAGGTCCACTGCTCAGTTGGTAAAGCACAAAGCTCTTAACCTTGTGGACATGGGTTCAAGCCCCATGATGGGGGTTACATCATATGATATTCTTTTCCAAGAAGTATATATAAAGTCCCAGCTCAATATTATCTTACTGAGCCGGCCCTTGGGGGCTACATTGGTTGAAGTTTTTATGAGTATAAGGCAATTACAAGTCCCAGGTTGCTGCAAGCATAACAACCCGACACTTGGGGGCTACATATATGGAATATTCAGTTGTGATTAACGACTAAGATGAACAATCTGGATTTCTTCAAGGTTGCAACATTTATATTGAAACACGTCTTAAGCTATCACTATGTTCTCCTCTTAAGACTTGGGGGCTACAGGTAAAATGCATATAAACGAGGAATATCTTCAAATTTTCAGTTTTGGGCAAATCAGGAAGATTAATTGTGTGACCCGGCGTTGGCAACAATCATAACCCGGCATCTATAAACGGTCATGACCCGGGATCATCAGTTTTTGTAACCCGGCAATTTTGGCAATGATAAACCGGCAAATTCTACAGTTTCAAACCGGCTGATATTAGTTGAATATTTGAAGACCAATATTTTTGTCAAATCAGTGCATTGAAGGATGATTCAAATGGATTCTTTATTTGCAAAATATCTTCTGCAAGCAAATTGATTATGAAGCTGGTCTATTGACTCGGATTTTTCCGAAGGAAGAAATGTCAAGGAATTAAGGATGATCAAGTGCCGGTTTAAGAATATTTAAAGCGGAGCACAATCCGCCAAATTTGTTCTTGTGTTTATGTTGCAGATTAGTTTAACATGGATAAATCCAAATTAAACTGGGGGCTAATGTCGGGGACATACCCCGCGACGTAACCCGGCATGAAGTATAACACGACCGGACTTGGCGACTCACTGATAACCCGGCAGGCTGGCCAGACGGATGACAAGGCCCAAGGCCCGGAAAGCCGGTTCATACTATGGTGGGCCGGTTTACAAGGAAAGGCATAAGGAATATTTACCTTACAAGGAGTTAAGACCCGGACTTGCATCCGGTTTGTATTAGAAGGTAGACTAGTCCTAATCGTAATAGGACTCCACATGTAACCCGCCCCTCTAACTTATATAAGGAGGGGCAGGGCTCCCCAAAGAGGGAGAAGCAAGAAGAAATAATCTCTAGGGCTAGACACAAAGAGCTGGTTTACCGGCGACCCCCTCATGATGATAATGAGACCTAACCACAAACAGCATGTAGGGTTTTTACCGGATGATGTTTCCCGGGGCCCGAAGCTATCTAAATCCTTGTCTTGTGTTGCGTCTCTCGATTCCACTCAACCCCTCTCAAGATACCACATAGATGCGTTGGCCTCACGACTAAGTGCTCACACTAGGACATTTGCCGTGACAATTCCACGACAGGCGGCATCATATTCTCTTGAACATTAGAATCATGACCAAGAAACGAATGTACCTAGCAATTTAATTGGCGTGCGCGAGCTCTAGTAATTGGTCCAGTATGTATAGCAGCAGGGGTTGTGGATGAATTCAACCCATTTAGCATGTCCATGGTTCAGTTTTTCTTGACTTTTAATGTGTTTCAAAGATTCATGATCAGAATGTATAACAAATTCGGTGGGTCATAAATAATGTTGCCATGTTTCTAAGGTCCAAACGAGAGCATATAATTCTTTATCATAGGTAGAATAGTTCAGACTAGGTCGACTCAATTTTTCATAACAGCATGCAACAAGTTTGCCATCTTGTAATAACACACCTCCTAATCCAATTCCACTACCATCACATTCAAGCTCAAAAGTCTTATTAAAATAAGGAAGTTGGAGTAAAGGAGCATGTGTCAGCTTACCTTTCAATATTGTGAAGGCTTCTTCCTGTGCGGTACCCCGAACAAAAGGCACATCCTTCTTTGTAAGCTTATTTAGAGGTGCAGCAATGGTGCAGAAATCTCTCACAAAACGCTTATAGAAACCAGCGAGTCCAAGGAAACTCCTCACTTGTGTGACCATTTTGGGATGCGGCAAACTCTCAATAGCTTCAATCTTAGCTTTATCAACTTCAATTGCGTGTGGAGTAACAACATATCCAAGAAAAGATACTCGGTCGGTGCAAAAGGTGCATTTCCCAAGGTTACCAAACAAACGTGCATCACGTAGAGCAATAAAAACAGCATGTAAATGTTCCAAATGTCCTTCCAAAGATCTGCTATATATCAATATATCATCAAAATAGACTACCGCAAATCGTCCAATGAAAGCACGTAAAACTTCGTTCATTAATCTCATGAAAGTACTAGGTGCATTAGTTAACCCAAAAGGTATGAGTAACCACTCATATAATCTAAACTTAGTTTTAAATACTATTTTCCATTCATCTCATATGAATTTGATGGTATCCACTACGCAGATCAACTTCGGAGAATATTGTAGAGCCATTCAATTCATCAAGCATATCATCTAGCCTAGGAATAGGATGAAGATAACGAATAGTAATATTATAAATGCCTCTACAATGAACACACATACGCGATGTACCATCCTTTTTTGGCACTAGTATTACTAGTAAGGTACACATGCATTGCACGCATGAGATTTGGCAACCAAAGTATGAATAAATATCACAATATAGCATGTAAGCTTTGAGTCATATATGCATGATGTAGATGTTCATTTAATTCTTATAGTTCATCTCATTCAAAATCAATTAGTTTTTATAACAAAGCTAATCTATTTTAAGATTCGTGGAATTGTGCATTGTAAAGCATAAAGTAAAAAAATATAATGGCAATTCATCTAGAAAAATGGGCAATTATGATACCGAAGATTCTAGAACAAAGGAGAAGTGCTTGTGTTTTGAGGTTTGTGCATTATGCTTAAGTTCAACCATGGACTCTTCTAGATTGTACATGTGGCAAAATGTGATGGAATGTAGATGATATCCAACGGCCCGTAGTGCTCGGATTTGCCATCTCTGCACCGTCGGATTGGCTTCATCCAATGACCATCTTTCAAAGTTATTCGCACACTATATAGGGGGTGTAGATAGGAACAACACAAGGACTAAGAGATTCGCGTATATAACCTTTGTCGAGCAGCTCCTATACTTGACGCATAATCTCCGTCGTCTCCTCTGGATTGGTACGGTATGGTGCACAGTTTGGCAGCAAAGCACTATGAATTAAGTAAATCTGATGCTCAATCCCTCAAATAGGCGGTATTTCCGATGGCATGTCTTGTGGAAAGACGTCAGCGAACTCCCGCAAAATGTTAGTGACAGCAGGAGGCAAAGAGGGAGGTACGTCCTTGAATGAAAATAATGCCTCTTTGCACACGAAAGCATAGCAAATAGATTTGCTGAAATCTAGATCATCAATATCAGATTTGGTGGCAAGTAAACATCCACCTTTCAATTTAATTTCAGAAGCAACACTAGATGGTTTATTATTAGGCTTCATTTGTTGCTCAAATCCTTTTGCCACAATCCGATTTTCACTCTTATTTTTCTCCTGTTTTGCTTTATTAGCTCTATTAATATTATCTTTCAAAATGGAATCAGGAGTCATAGGAAGCAAAGTAATATGTTTGTCCGTATGAACAAGAGTATACTGATTGTTTCTATCATGGTGTACAGAATTTTTATCAAATTACCATGGTCTACCAAGTAATAAGGAACATGCTTGCAGGGGTACCACATCACAGTCAGCATAATCAGCATATGTAGAGATACTAAAATGCACACGAACAGTACGTGTTACCTTAACCTTCCCGCCGTTGTCGAACCATTGGATCTAGTAAGGAAGTGGATGTGATCTTGTGGGGTGAGAGATAGCTTCTCCACCATCTCCATGCTAGCCAAGTTGGTGCAGCTTCCTCCATCTATGATGAAGCGAATAGAACGTTCCTTCACAACTCCCCTTGTATGGAACAAATTATGCCTCTAATTTTGCTCAGCTTGTGTGACCTGCACACTTAAAACACGTTGAGCAACTAAACTTCCATACCTGCCAGCATCTTCAACAACCATGTATTGCGTGTCATGATCAGAATCATCTCCACCGTGTTCTTCACTTGTAATAAGAGCCAAAGTCTCCTCATCATAGTCACTAGCGGACTCATACCCACCATCATCAGTAGCAATCATAACACGCGGAGATTGGCATTCTCTCGCATAGTGACCTCTGGCATAACATGATGGTTTATTATTAGTTCTCATTTCTTGCTCAAATTCTTTTGCCACAATCTGATTTTCACTCTTATTTTGCTCCTGTTTTGCTTTACTAGCTCTATTAGTATCATCTTTCAAAATGGAATCATGAGACATAGGAAGCAAAGTAATATATTTATCTTTATGAATAATAGTATACTGATTGTTTCTACCATGGTGTACAGATTTTTTATCGAATTGCCATGGTCTACCAAGTAATAAGATACATCCTTGCATGGGTACCACATCACAATCAACATAATCAGCATATGTAGCGATACTAAAATGCACATGAATAGTACGTGTTACCTTAACCTTGCCGCCGTTGTTGAACCATTGGATGTAGTAAGGATGCGGATGGGGTCTTGTGGTGAGAGACAACTTCTCCACCATCTCCATGCTAGCCAAGTTGTTGCAACTCCCTCCATCAATGATGACACAGACAGAATGTTCCTTCACAACTCCCTTTGTATGGAACAAATTATGCCTCTGATTTTGCTCAGCTTGTGTTACCTACACACTCAAAACACGTTGAGCAACTAAACTCTCATACCTGTTAGCATCTTCAGCAGCCATGTATTGCATCTCATGTTCAGAATCATCTTCACCGTGCTCTTCACTTGCAATAAGACCCTAAGTCTCCTCATCACAGTCACTAGCAGACTCATACCCACCGTCCTCAGTTACAATCATTACACGCGAAGATGGATATTTGCTCGCATAGTGACCTCCACCCTTTCAATGATGGCGTATAACCTCATGTGTATGCCCTGTTGATGCCATGGACGAAGAAGAGCTCTATGCAGGACCAGAAGGTGTGCTCCTTGCAGATGGTCGTGGTGGTGCCTATTTTCTTGAATCTCGGCTGGAACTGGCGGCTGAAGTCAGCGGTGCTGCAGTAGGACGTGTGGAAGTAGAGGATGCACGTGGTGTCCATGATGAAGATCGATCTGCAGAAAAATTAGTTCATGCCAATGCTTGTCGATCATGCACTTCACGTTCAACTTGGCAAGCAAGATGGAATAAACGAGTGATATTATTATACTCCTTATACTCTAGAATGGTCTGAATCTCTCTATTTAATCCACCCGCAAAACGTGCAAGCATAGCTTCATTATCATCAACAATACCACATCTAATCATGCCAGTTTGTAATTCCTGATAATATTCTTCTACATAAATTTTTCCTTGTCTTAACCGCTGCAATTTTTGAAGTAATTTACGTTCATAGTATGGTGGAACCCAACGAGTACACATAGCAGTTTTCAAAGCAACCCAAGTAGTTGGAATAGGATATTATCTACAATGTTCAGACCACCAAACACATGCAAAACTAGTGAAAGCACAAACAGCAGTAGCAACACATCTATCCTCAGGATATTGTAAGTATGTAAAGCGTTGTTCAGTTTCTAACTATCAAGTAAGATAAATATCAAGAATGTATCTACCCTCGAATGGCGAGATATTCAACTTTAGTTATGTGGTCTTGATCTTGTACCTGAGGGGGTGGTGCAGCCTTACCGTTGAGATTATATGCATGAGGACGACCTGGTGGTGGTGGTGTAGGTGGTTGCACGTAGTTCTGATTTTGATCAACCTCATCCTCGTAATGGTCCTCCTCCTCTGCAGTAGCAGCAGGAGCTACAGAAGCATCAATAGCAAAGATAGAGGCTAAGGTGTCCCGTCTTTCTATGAGAAGGTGATTATCATTTTGGAGGAGCACACTTCGATAATCTGACTACGAATGTGCGAGGACGCCGCTTCTTAGCAATCGCTAAACCAACTCCGAGAGGTTATTGACCACGTCGGAGCACAATCAACCTAACCACAAAGGTCTATTTCCTGCAAGCAAATGAAGAACAAGCAAGAAACTATGATTCAATCTGGATATTGCGAATATAAGAGGAAAGCTTTACTAATCAAGTGGAGTTCTGTGACGTCTTGGTCTGGTCGTTGAACACAAATGAAGTACGCGAAGTTGCAGCTATGGCGAACTTATAATCGAAAAATAAACCAGAGTCTAAATGACACCCTAAGGGCTGTATATATGGAGGAGGAGGGTGGAATTTCGTGGAGGGGTCTGAAACTAACCCTAACTCTAGTTTCTCCACACATACGGACTCTAAAAATAGACTATACTCAAGTATTTTGAAATTACATGGGCTTGGCCCAAAAATAAGGTGCCGCAACACCTATTATAAGCTATGGATGAAATTTATGAAGGGGCATCTTGTATATTTTGTCCATGTCCTTGTATGTCATCAAGGAGGCTTCCAAGTACTAAAATCTGCACTAGAAACGCCATCCTGGTTCCCTTCGCGCGCGCCTTCATCTCCAAGCTTGTTTCTGCTCCAGTGTTCATCCCTTTTGTCCATGCTAGGCCCTTCATTAGTAATCAACACAAATGTATCCAATTTAGGTAGCATCATATTCTCATGAACATTAGAATTGTTACCAAGAAACAAAAGTACCTGGTATTTCAATTGGCGTGAGTGAGCTATAGTAATTGGTCCAGTATGTATAGCAGTAGGGGTTGTGGGTATAACAATGGTATTGACGTCCTCATCATCCTCCCCTTCGTGAAATGACTTCATCCTCGACGGAAGCTCATCTTCCTCACCCAAATAAGGCTTCAAATCTGCAATGTAAAAAGGTGGGACTAACCCCAAAATCTGCAGGCAGCTAGAGTTTATATGCCATATCATTTATTTTCTATAACACCTTAAAAGGACCATCAGCATGTGGCATTAGATTTGACTTACGCAAATCAGAAAATATATCCTTACGCAAATGTAACCAAACAAGATCCCCGGGTGCAAACACAACATGTTTTCTACCCTTATCTCCAGCATGTTAATATTTAGCATTCATACGCTCAAAGTTTTCCTTAGTTAACTCATGCATTTTTAAGATCAATTCGGCATGTTGTTTATCATCAAAATAAACCTTCTCCGAAGATGGAAGAGGCAACAAATCAATAGGTGCACGAGGTAGGAAACCATACACAATTTCAAAAGGGCACATCTTAGTAGTAGAATGCATCGAACGATTATAAGCAAATTCAATATGAGGCAAGCATTCTTCCCACATTTTCTTGTTATTCTTCAAAACAACCCTAAGCATAGTAGACAATGTTCTATTGACTACTTCAGTTTGTCCATCACTTTGGGGGTAACAAGTAGTACTAAAAGGTAGTTTAGTCCCCAACTTAGCCCATAAACATCTCCAAAAGTGGCTAAGAAATTTAGTATCACGATCTGAAACAATAGTATTTGGCACATCATGGAAGTGAATAATTTCATGAAAGATCTAATCAGCAACATTAGCAGCATCATCGCCTTTATGACATGGTATGAAGTGTGCCAGTTTCGAAAATCTATCCATGACAACAAATATGCTATCCCTCCCCTTCTTTGTTCAAGGTAATCCTAAAACAAAATCCATAGATATATCCTCACATGGAACACAAGGTACAGGCAAAGGCATATACAAACCATTTGGATTGAGTCAAGACTTAGCCTTTTGACATGTATTGCAGCAAGCAACAAAGCGCTCAACATCCCGTCTCATATTTGGCCAAAAGAAATGTGTAGCAAGTACATCCGTCGTCTTCTTCACGCTAAAGTGTCCCATTAATCCTCCACCATGCACCTCCTACAACAACAAAAGACGAATAGAGCTAGCTAGAATGCATAGTTTGTTAGCACAAAACACAAATCCATCGTTAACGACGAACTTGTTCCATGTTCTCCCTTCTTTACAATTCTGCAATACATCTCTAAATTCAGGATCATGCACATATTGATCTTTGATGGTCTCCAAACCAAATATATTAAAGTCAAGTTGTGAAAGCATAGTATAACGACGAGACAATGCATCAACAATAACATTTTCTTTACCCTTCCTGTGTTTAATGACATAAGGGAAAGTCTCAATGAATTCAACCCATTTAGCATATCTACGGTTCAGTTTTGCCTGACTTTTAATATGTTTCGAAGATTCATGATCAGAATGAATAACAAATTCTTTGGGCCATAAATAATGTTGCCATGTTTCCAAAGAGAACAAGAGAATATTACTCCTTACGATGAGTAGAATAGTTCAGACTAGGCCCACTCAATTTTTCAGAAAAGTACGCAATAGGTTTACCATCTGTAATAACACACCTCCTAATCCAATTCCACTTGCATCGCATTCAAGCTCAAAAGTCTTATTAAAATCAGGAAGTTGGAGTAGAGGAGCATGTGTCAACTTATCTTTCAATACCGTGAAGGCTTCTTCCTGTGCGGTACCCCAAACAAAAGGCAAATCCTTCTTTGTAAGATCATTGAGAGGTGTTGCAATGGTGCTGAAATCTCTCACAAAACGCCTATAAAAACCAGCGAGGCCAAGGAAGCTCCTCACTTGTGTGACCGTTTTGGGCTGCAGCCAATTCTTAATAGCTTCAATCTTGGCTTTATCAACTTCAATTCCCCGTGGAGTAACAACATAGCCAAGAAATGATACTCGGTCGGTGCAAAAGGTGCACTTCCCAAGGTTACCAAAGAAACGTGCATCACGTAGAGCAATAAAACAACACGTAAATGTTCCAAATGTTCCTCCAAAGGTCTACTATAAATTGGTATATCATCAAAGTAAACTACCACAAATCGTGCAATGGAAGCACGAACAACTTCGTTCATTAATCTCATGATAGTACTAGGTGCATTAGTTAACCCAAAAGGTATGACTAACCACTCATATAATCCAAACTTAGTTTTAAATGCTATTTTCCATTCATCTCTCAATTTCATACGAGTTTGATGGTATCCAGTACCCAAACCAACTTTGGAGAATATTATAGAGCCACTCAATTTATCAAGCATATCATCTAGCCTAGGAATAGGATGACGATAACGAATAGTAATATTATTAATGCCTCTACAGTCAGTACACATACGTGACGTACCATCCTTTTTTGGCACTAGTATAATAGGAACAAGACAAGGACTAAGCGATTCGCATATATAACCTTTGTCGAGCAGGTCCTTTACTTGATGCATAATCTCCTTCATCTCTTCTGGATTGGTATGGTATGGCGCACGGTTCGGTAGCGAAGCACCATGAATTATGTCAATCTGATGCTCAATCCCTCGAATAGGTGGTAACCCCTATAGCATGTCTTGTGGAAAGACGTCAGCGAACTCCTACAAAATATTAGTGACAGAAGAAAGCAAAGAGGAAGGCACGTCCTCGAATGAAAATAGTGCCTCTTTGCACACAAAATCATAGAAAACATATTTGCTGAAATCTAGATCATCAATATCAGATTTGGCGGCAAGTAAACATGCTCTTTTCAATTTAATTTCAGAAGCAACACTAGATGGTTTATTATTAGGCTTCATTTGTTGCCACAATCTGATTTTTGTCCTGTTTTGCTTTAGTAGCTCTATTAATATCATCTTTCAAAATGGAACCAGGAGACATAGGAAGCAAAGTAATATGTTTATCCTTATGAACAAGAGTATACTGATTGTTTCTACCATGGTGGCCAGATTTTTTTATCAAATTGCCATGGTCTACCAAGTAATAAGGAACATGCTTGCATGGGTACCACATCACAATCAACATAATCAGCATAATCAGCATATGTGGAGATACTAAAATGCACACGAACTGTACTTGTTACCTTAACCTTGCCGTTGTTGTTGAACCATTGGACGTATTAAGGATGTGGATGTGGTCTTGTGGTGAGAGAGAGCTTCTCTACCATCTCCATGCTAGCCAAGTTGTTGCAGCTCCCTCCATCTATGATGACGCGAACAGAACGTTTCTTCACAACTCCCTTTGTATGGAATGAATTATGCCTCTGATTTTGCTCAGCTTGGGTGACCTGCACACTCAAAATACGTTGAGCAACTAAACTCTCATACCTGTCAGCGTCTTCATCAGCCATGTATTGCGTCTCTTGTTCAGAATCATCTCCACCGTGTTCTTCACTTGTAATATGAGCCAAAGTCTCCTCATCATAGTCACTAGTAGACTCATACCCACCATCCTCAGTAGAAATCATCACATGCTTAGATGGGCATTCTCTCGCATAATGACCTCCACCCTTGCAACGACGACAAATAATATCATGTGTTTGCCCTGTTGATGCCATGGATGAAGAAGAGCTCTGTGCAGGCCCAAAAGGTGTGCTCTTGGCAGAGAGTGGTGGTTGTGCCTGCTTTCTTGTATCATGGCTGGAGGTGGCAGCTGACGGAGATGTCGGTGCAGCAGAACATGTGGAAGTAGAGGATGCACGCGGTGTCCATGATGAAGGTCGACCTGTAGAAAAATTAGTCCGCGCCAATGCATTTCGATCCTGCACTTCACGTTCAGCTTTGCAAGCAATATGGAATAAACGAGTGACATTGTTGTACTCCTTATACTCTAAAATGGTCTGAATTTCTCTATTTAATCCAACCATAGAATGTGCAAGCATAGCTTCATTTTCCTCAAAAATACCACATCTAATCATGCCAGTTTGTAATCACTGATAATACTCATCTACAGAGTTTTTTCCTTGTCTCAAACATTGCAGTTTTTTGAAGTAATTCATGTTGATAATATGGTGGAACCCAACGAGTACGGATAGCAGTTTTCAAAGCAGCCCGAGTAGTAGGGATATTATCATGATATAATCTACAATGTCCAGACCACCAAACAGAGGCAAGACTAGTGAATTCCCAAACAACAGCAGCAACACGTCTATCCTCAGGATATTGTAAGCATGTGAAACATTGTTCAGTTTCTAACTCCCAAGTAAGATATACATCAAGAATGTATCCTACCCTAAAACGGTGGAATATTCAATTTTAGTTTAGGAATATGGTCATAAGCTCATACCTGAGGTGGTGCTGCAGCCCTACCATTGCGATTATATGCGTGAGGTCGACCTGGTGGTGGCGGTGCTGATGGTTGCACGTAGTTCTGATTTTGATCAACCTCATCCTCGTAATAGTCGTTTACCTCTGCAGTAGTAGCAGGAGCTACAGAAGCATCAACAACAATAGCAGCGAAACTAGAAGTTTGTCCTGGCTCAAGAGGAACACGCTGCGCTCGCCTTGCTGGATCGCGACGTGGAGGTGGTTGTTGATGATGTTTCAATGGTGTAGCAGATGCGGGTGGTGGCTTTGGTAGACGTGCGGGTACTTCATCGAACTTGGTGTCCAACTTGGTGTCAATTTTCTTCTCAATGTCATCAATCCCCTCAAGTGCCTTTCCAGAGCTGCCATCACGTCTTCCACCTGTTGACTCAACATTTGCTGAAATTTATCACGAAGCTCCTTCTTCGTCATGTTCTCCTAGTCAATCTCGTCGGCTTGTGATCCTGCCATGGTTAGCAGCAATAGAAACACACAAGAATATGATCCTACAGACTACTAAAAATGGTGGTGGTGGGGTGTCACAAATCGGTCAAGCAAATCTCAAATTCTTACCAGTTCTTACCCAGCAGCAGGTGGTGATCGGCAACCGTTGTAGTCAAAACTCTCAAAGCTTGGATAGAGTGATTGCCTGGTGGTGTCAAATGCACGATGTAGATGTATGTGGAGCTAGGAAGGTTTATGATATGGTAGCAAAAATGTCACAATAATGAATTCAGAGATGCAAAGTTGAATAAACGCTCAACGACAGTACTGTGGTGGTCCTAGGCTAGACCGTGCTAGAGACGTGAGCCTAGAACACTAACAAAATCACGGCGCTGCCCGTAAACATGGGAGGAGCACTCTCTGAATTGCTTTTTTTTTCCTTTTTATGCCTCTTTTTTTTTGCTCCGCAACAATTTTTTCGAAAATGTCTACAAATGGTCTAAAAACTGCCTAGCCAAATTTTTTTTGAAACTGGAACTATTTTTCTTCTGCGGGTGGCATGGAAGTTGCGGAATTCGACTTGGTCACGACTCAGAGTATGGTGTGATCTAGAACTCAAAAACAAAGAAACAAATACTTGACTTGAACTAGGACTGGTGGCGGAGATGAATCTGGTGGAAACTCGGACTGGTGGCGGATATATGTACGGCGGTGGAACACGGACTGGTGGCGAATCTGTGATGGAGGTGGATTCGGATTATCGTGATGGCGGTGGATATGTGGTATATGGTAGCGGTGATGACGATGGGTGTATATGGCAGTGGTGATAACGATGGTGGTATACGGGAGCGGTGATGACAATGGTGCTATATGGTAATGGTGATGACGATGGTGCGGTGGGGGCGTAACAACCTGTGAACAGAACTCGAAACTCTAAGGGACTAGACGCTAAGACCGGCAACTCGACACAATGATGCAAATGTAAATTCAATAAAGCAAAACTCTAAAAAGACTATGCAAAGGCTCAGATTGGTTCGGATATGATGAACTAACCCTGTTTTTTTTGGCTTTCTCGTGGGCTATAGGTATGAAGAACATGCTCGGTCTAAACTATAAAAAACTGAAAAATCTCACCGAGCAACCTGGAAATCTGATACCACTTGATAGAAGCTAAGGTGTCCCGTCTTTCGATGAGAAGGTGATTATCGTTTTGGAGGACTAGACTTTGACAACCCGACTATGAACGTGCGAGCACGTCGCGCCTTAGCAATCGCTAAACCAACTTCAAGAGGTTATTGACCATGCCAGAGCACGATCAACCTGACCACGAAGGTCTATTTCCTACAAGCAAACAAAGAACAAGCAAGAAAGAGAGATTGCAATCTGGATATTGCGAATATAAGAGGAAAGCTTTATTAATCAAGTGGGGTTCCCTGACGTCTTGGTCTGGTCGTTGAACACAAACGAAGTACGCGAAGTTGCATCTATAGCGAACTTTTAATCTAAACAAAACCCAAAGTCTAAACGATGCCCTAAGGGCTGTATATATGGAGGAAGAGGGGGGAATTTCGTAGCCCTTGGAGGAGGGGTCCGAAACCAACCCTAACTCTTGTTTCCCCACACACACGGACTCTAAAAATAGCCTATACTCAAGTATTTCGAAATTATATGGGCCTGGCCCAAATAAAGGTGGCGCAACAACTATTATAAGCTATGGACGAAATTTATGCAAGGGCATCTTGTATATTTCGTCCATGTTCTTGTATGTCATCAAGGAGGCTTCAAAGTACTGAAATCTGCACTTGAAACGCTGTTCTGGTTCCCTTCGCGCACGCCTTCATCCCCATGCTTGTTTCTGCTCTAGTGTTCATCCCTCTTGTCCATTGTAGGCCCTTCATTAGTTATCAACACAAATGTATCCAATTTAGGCACCATCATATTCTCATGAACTTTAGAATTGTTACCAAGAAATGAAAGTACCTGGTAATTCAATTGGCGTGCGCGAGCTCTAGTAATTGGTCCAGTATGTATAGCAGCAGGGGTTGTGGGTGTAATAATGATATTGATGTCCTGGCTCGAAAGGAACACGTTGCGCTTGTCCTGCTAGATCGCGACGTGGAGGTGGTTGTTGATTTTGTTGCAACGTTGCAGCAGAGGCGGCTGGTGGTTGTGGAAGACGCGGGAGTACTTCATCGAACTTGGCGTCCCACTTGGTGCCAATTGTCTTCTCAATGTCATCAATCCTCTCCAGTGCCTTTCCAAAGCTGGCCATCATGTCCTCCACCTGTTGACCCAACATTTGCTGAAATTTATCATGAAGCTCCTTCTTCATCATGTTCTCCCAGTCATCTCGTTGGCTTGTGGTCCTGCCATTGTTAGCAGCAATAGAAACACGCAAGAATATGATCCTACAGACTACTAGAAAGTGGTGGTGGTGGGGTGTCACAAATCCGTCAAGCAAATCTCAAATTCGTACCAGTTCTTACCCAACAGCAGGCGGTGATCAGCAACCGTTGTAGCCAAAACTCTCAAAGCTTGGATAGATCAATTACCAGGGAGAGTCAAACGCACGATGTAGATGTATGTGGAGCTGGGATGGTTTATAAGATGGTAGCAAAAAAGGTCAGCAATAATCAGTTCAGAGATGCAAAGTTGAAAACATGCTCAACGACGGTACTCTGTGATAGAGCCAAAGGTGTCCCGTCTTTCGATGAGATGGTGATTATCATTTTTGTAGGAGTAGACTTTGACGATCCGACTACGAACGTGTGAGGATGTCGCGCCTTAGCAATCGCTAAACCAACTCCCAAAGGTTATTGACCATGCTGGAGCACGATCAACCTGACCACGAGGGTCTATTTCCTGCAAGGAAATGAAGAACAAGCAAGAAACTGATATAGCAGTATGGATATTGCAAATATAAGATAAAAGCTTTATTGAGCAAGGTGGGGTTATGTGACGTGTTGGTCTGTTGTTGAACACAAACGAAGTACGCGAAGTTGCAACTATGACGAACTTTTAATCTAAACAAAACCCAAAGTATAAACGACGCCCTAAGGGCTGTATATATGGAGGAGTAGGGGGGATTTCGTGACCCCTTGTAGGAGGGGTCTGAAACCAACCTAACTTTGTTTCCCCAAACATACGGACTCTAAAAACATCCTATACTTAAGTATCTCCAAAATTACATGGGCCTGGCCCAAAAATAAGGTGGCGCAGCACCTAAAATAAGCTATGGACGAAATTTATGACGGGGCATCTTGTATATTTCATCCATGTCCTTGTAGGTCATCACGGAGGCTTCAAAGTGCTCAAATATGCAGTAGAAACGCCATTCTAGATCCCTTTGTGCGTGCCTTCATCTCCATGCTTGATCCTGCTCCAGTGTTCATCCCTCTTGTCCATTCTAGGCCCTTGATTGTTAATCAACACAAATGTATCCAATTTAGGCAGCATCATATTCTCATGAACATTAGAATTGTTGCCAAGAAACGAAAGTACCTGGTAATTCAATTGGCGCGCGCGAGCTCTAGTAATTGGTCTAGTATGTATAGCAGCAGGGGCTGTGGGTGTAATAATGGTATTGATGTCCTCATCACTATGCTGGTCCTAGGCTAGACCGTGCTACAGACGCGAGCCTAGAACACTAACAAAATCACGGCGCGACACGTAAACAAGGGAAAAGCAAACTCTGGATTTTTTGGCGCTCTTGTTTTTTGCCGAAAATCACTATAATGGCGAGTGCCTCAAAAGTCTTCCTAGATCAAATTAATAGGATAGGCACGAACTTTTTTGACTATTTTTTGAAAAACAGGGCAGCGACGACCAAAAAGTGTATAAAAATCACTGATGGCACGTGTCTCATAAGATTTTGAAAAGCCTAAAAACAGGATAGGGAAAAAATATTTTCACCTGCTGAAATTTTGGCCTAAAAACTGCCCGAGGTTCTCCAGACTTTTTTTCCTGAAACCTACTCAGGCAAGGGAACACGTATCAGAAAATAGATGGACCTCGGAAACAAACCTAGTATGAAAAGACCTCGGATTGGTGGTGGATATAAGGTGGTATGATATGGCAACGGTGGTGGTATATGGCAGCGGTGATAGGATATGGCAGCAGTGGTGGTATATGGCACCGTTGGTGGTATATGGCAGCGGTGGTAGGATATGGCAGGGGTGGTGGTATATGGCAGCGGTGGTGGTATATGGCAGCGGTGGTAGGATATGGCAGCGGTGGTGATATATGGTAGCAGCGATGAAGATAGTGCGGCGGCGGCGTGACAAACTGTGATAGAACTCGAACCTCTAAAGGACTAGACGCTAAGACCAGCAACTAGACACGATGATGCAATCGCAAATTCAGCAAAGCAAAACCCTAAAAAGATTATGCAAGGCTCAGATTGGTTCGCATATGATGAACTAACCCTAATTATTTTTTGCCTTTTTCATGGATTGTAGGTATGAAGCGGATAATCGATCTAAACTATGAAAAACTGGATAATCTCCCTGAGCAACCTGGAAATCTGATACCACTTGATAGAGGCAAAGGTGTCCCGTCTTTTGATGAGATGGTGATTATCGTTTTCGGGGGAGTAGCCTTTGACAATCTGACTACGAACGAGCGAGGGTCGCGCCTTAGCAATCACTAAACCAACTTTGAGAGGTTATTGACCACACCGAAGCACGATCAACCTGACAACGAGGGTCTATTTTCTGCAAGCAACCGAAGAACAAGCAAGAAACTGAGATTGCAATCTGGATATTGTGAATATAAGATGAAAGCTTTATTGATCAAGGTGGGGTTCAGTGGCGTCTTGGTCTGGTCGTTGAACACAAACGAAGTACGCAAAGTTGCAGCTATGGCGAACTTTTAATCTAAACAAAACCCAAAGTCTAAACGACGCCCTAAGGGTTGTACGTATGGAGGAAGAGGGGGGATTTCGTGGCCCAATGGAGGAGGGGTCCGAAACGAACCCTAACTCTGTTTTCCCCATACATACAGACTCTAAAAACAGCCTATACTTCAGTATTTTGAAATTACATGGGCCTGGCCCAATAATAAAGTGACGCAACACCTATGATAGACTCTATATGAAATTTATGAAGTGGCATCTTGTATATTTCGTCCAAGGCTTCATGCACTCATTATGGTGGCTTCAAAGTCCTAAAATCATCACTTGTAACTCTGTTCTTGTTCCCCTTGGGCACGCCATCATCTCCATGCTTGTTCTTGCTCCAATGTTCATCCTTCTTGACCAAGCTAGGCCCTTCATTTGTACGCAAAATAAATGTATCCAATTGGGCAGCATCTTATTCTCATGAACATTAGAATCATGGCCAAGAAACGGAATTACCTGGTAATTTAATTGGCGTGCGCGAGCTCTAATAATTGGTCCAGTATGTATAGAAGCATGGGTTGTGGATGTAAAAATGGTATTGATGTCCTCATCAGACTCGGGGGCCCTCACCCTCTCCGCCGAGTACGGAGGGAGGCCCGACTGATTCAGGGCACTAGGACATCTCTGCAGTAGAACCAGGTTCCCTGCCAGCCCTTGACGGATTCGGGAAACCTCATCTTTGGGAAGGCACTCCCCCTCGAACTTGGATACCCAAGCCCCCGCACAGCTGGGTGACGTGAGTCTTCACGCCGGCTAATGAATCCTTCTTGACGGTCATCGACCGACAAGTGAAGATATGCTTGAAAAGCCCCCAATGGGGTTGGCAGCCAAGGAAATTCTCGTAGAGGGAAACGAAAGCCGGAAGATAGATGATGGCGTTGGGGGGAAGATGATGGAGCTGCGCACCAAAGTAGTCGAGAAACGCTTGGAAAATGGGATGGGGCGACATGGAGAAGCCCCGCGCGACATGGGTGACGAGCAGGACCCGGTTATCCTCCTGCAGCGCTGGCTCGGTCTCACCCGCACCCGGGCGGAGCGACCCGTCACGCGGGATGAGTCCCTCTGTAAGGTCCTCTAGCCGGCAAGCCGTGACACGTGACAAGATCCAATCCCTCGACGCACCTCCGGCCGCCGCACCAGAACCAGAGGAGGAAGCATTCCCCGCCTGCTTCGCCTTTTCCGCCTTGGCCGTGGAATTCCTCACCATCTCTGCACGCTCGAGTGGATAAGGGAAGTAGAAGAGACGGAGCGACAGAAAGGGGATCTGGGGTCTCGACCGCTGCTCCCAAATCTTTTATATCGCAAGACGAATCACTGGACGGATCTCATGCCGCAGATCTCTGAATCGATGGCCCACGTGACGGGGCTTCACATAGAACGCGCACGGTACGTGGCGGAAGTCATGCGTGAAAATCGAGGACCCATGCCCCCCACTTTCCCCACTAGCGCACGATGTTACTTCTTCTGCGCGTGAACGCATAAATTCAAATCCTGAGATTTCTGGGACGAGTCAATTCGATTGATTACCCGCGATCCCTTTCCTAAAGGACGCATGTCAGTCCGACTGACCACCCTCCGCGGCGACCCGTGCACTCAGCCGCGTTAAACACCAGACTGAAGTCTTCTTTAGGATCGCTATAAGCCGAGCTTGACTCCCCTCCGCAGGTTCACTTGTCCCTCTCAGTAGGCTCCAAGGCGCATGACTCGTAAACCTGGACTTGTAGAAGGCATGCACTGGCGTTCCCCTGGGATAAGGAGTGGCGTCTCTCCCGAGAGTCAGACCATGCGCCGGCGTCTCCACTCGAGTTGTAATGGCATGGCTTGACTCGGCCCCTAGTCTATCTCCTCCGAGAGATAAAACAAATGCCACCAAGTTTTTCTCGACGATCAACAACACCTGGTCATCTGGGTAAACCTATAGTCTAGAATCCTTTTGTTTTCGTCCAAGGAAGAACAAGCCACGACTTGGAAACATATTCCGAATGCTCCCGAGGCACTCAGATTCGACTGAAAGATTGGTCTGTTTGTTCCACGAAATCCCAACCGATTCGGGGGCTAATGATATGATGACGACATCAATACCATTGTTACACCCACAGCCCATGTTGCTATACATACTGGACGAATTACTAGAGCTCGCGCACGCCAATTAAATTACCAAGTACTTTCATTTCTTGGTAATGATTCTAATGTTCATGAGAATATGATGCTGCCAAAATTGGATACATTTGTCTTACTTACAAATGAAGGGCCTAGCTTGGACAAGAAGGATGAACATTGTAACAGCCTGGTTTTTGGCCCTTTGCTTTTTCTTTTGATTTATTTGGTTTTGCTCTGTTTTTCTTTTTGGAGTGGTTCTGTGGCCTTGCAACCTGGGAGATCATCATCATTTCCTCTCCCAAGTGGTTCATCATTCTCAAAACTTTCCCAAGATCATGTCATTTCCATTCTAGCCCAACCCTAAAGTTCTTTTCTAGGGAATATTCCTTTTTTCTATTAAAGGAATAACCCAGTTTGCCCTAGATTGTGAAGCAACCTATATTTCTGTCACCCCCAAAATTCCCAAATAATTGTCAAAATTTCTTTGGGTTATATGTCGATCAAATATTTCCAAACTTTCCAGTCCTAGCCCAAAAATAATTCCCCAATAATTATTCTTCATTTCTGTCCAGTGTGGCTTTCTCTGAAGGAAGTGCCACCTGTATTTTCTTGTTGGCTTCCAAACTTTTTGGGCGTGCTTTTACATCTGAATCATTGACCCATGCAAAAATGCAACTTTATTTGCCTAGCCAATCTTCCTCAGCAATTTTTCAAACTTTTTGTCAGACAGAAGGCATTGTGAAGGAAGTACTAGCTAGGAGTATCCAAATGATATGAAATTTTGCACACTTCTTCATGTGGTCATATTAACCCACTCCTCCAAATTTTAGATCCATCGAATCATCTAGGTGAGCACATGATCAAATCTTTGATTCTGTCAATATTTTCAGGTTGTGAAGCAAGTATATTTTATATTGCTTCATTTTTTCTGGCAGTTTACCAGAGCATTCTCATGACCAGAAAACCTCTCTCCACCAAATTTGGGATCAATTCATCAAGCCAATAATTCTCTAGAATTTTCCCAGGTTTCTGGACAGTGAGGATGTTTGTGAAGCAAGAACCATTTTAGTGCATCCAATTGGTATGAAATTTTTACAGCACCATTATATGTCTAAATCATCAAGACTTGCCAAATTTCAGCTCAAGTGGATGCTTCATTTGAGTGCATCATCTTGATCTATTTTCTAGACCATTTTGGTCAGTTGCAAAGCAACTATATTAATCCTTGGTCCATTTCTCCTAAAACTCCCCAGGATTGTAGTCTTTCCTAAGCTAATCACCCCAGACAACACCATTGACCTCAATCAATTTTCTGTGGATCACCAGTGCACATCCAAGTTTGATACAACAAACTTTACTCGAAGCCTCACACGTCTCCTTGGCTCCTTCTCTTGATATTTAACTTCTGGGATGCCTTGGGGATCAAGGACTAGCCACCATACAAGGTTTGCAATCCCCTCGTAACCTCCCTATGCATTGTCTCGTGGTGACCGCGTGGATTTTTGCCCGTGCACGCGCTCTGGCCCCTCGACCTCTTCCTCTCTGCTCGTTCACTCGATCCCTCGTCCCCTAGCCATTTCTAGCGTCTACCTCTCGTCGTCGCCGTCCCCATGGACCCCTCTCCTCCTCCAGAAACCTCCTCATCGGCGCTCGCCGACGCACGCCCACGGGTGAACAGTGGCGACATGGCATTAATGGCGTTCGTTTCTTCCTCCCCGTGCTCCCTTGGCCTCCTATGCCCCATGAGACCCTCCGCTGCTCCTCCCCCGTCGTCTACCAGCGAGCTCGGGTGCGTGCACACGCGTCCGCGGTGACGGCCACACGTCTGCGGCGACGCCACCGCGGCACCTCCCGCCCCTGCCTATATAAGACCTCCTCGACTGCGGTTCTCTTCACCAGCAACCTCACCACACTCCCTCATGCCTTCCCGACCCCTTCCCTGAGCTCCAAGAGCTCCCGAGCCCTCCAATGGCTGCCTCGATCGCCGGTGGCCACCACCTAAATTCCGGCAGCCCCGAGCCCTTCTCTTCCTTCTACCACCACCAATAGATCATCCAGACCCCGGCTCATCTCCCCCCACCTCTCCACGAGTTGCCGGAGCCCCTATGGTCGCTGTCCCCAAGATCGGCCGCCGCCTCCCCTGCTTTCTATTGCCGCACGACGCCGCAGCCCTGGCCTTCCCCGACGTCCGCATATGGCCGGGATGGATGCGGTGCTCCACGCTGAGGCCGTCGGTGCCAGCGCCTTGGCGGGAGATGGTTGGAGTCGCCCGGGCCATCGCCGGAGCGCCCTGCCTCGCCTCTGCCTCTGTTCACCGATGGGAGGAAGAAGGAACAAGGAGGAGAGAGAGAAAAGGTGCGGGCCCACTAGTCGGTGTCCCAGAAGCCCGACCCGACCACTGCCTAGCTGGACAAGTGGAAGCACATTCGCGCGGATGCATTTTCCCGTTCGAAAGACGTATTTTGGTGCGGCTTAGGCCAGGAATGCACTTTCCTTTCAGGAAAGCGGATTCTGCCAAATGCGTTTTCTGTTTTTCCACTCACGGGCTTGTTTGTGGATATATTTTTATAGATAGGTCCCTGGCAGTCAAACCTTTATAACTTTTTGCTCGCAACTCCAAATGAGGTGATTCCAAAGCCCACTTCTTCGTATCGTCGAGCACGTTGGTACCATTTTCACCATGTGTTAACATTCTGAAAATGACCATTTTTCCCTTGCACTAAATCATCCCCCTTCGAGAGAGAACGTTTTTCGGCGATTCTTTCCGCGAGCTTCTCGCACTTCTTCCCGATGAATCCCTTCACCCCAGGCATGCCACACCCTCCATTTGCATGATTGCAATGCAGTGACATGGTTTAACTTATTTGAACTTATTTAAAATATTGTTTTAGCTACTTGTGACTTGTTCACGGCATTTCTCAAAGTATTATGTTGATCTTGCTATTGCCATGATATTGCTTGGAGTTCTAGGACTAATATTTTGCATCTTATGTGGATGACATGTTGCCTTTGGATTCTTAGTGGCTATTATGATTATTTTCATGATGGTATTATGCTTTGGAGTATTACTTTGGATGTCATGTTGCCTTGGGATTGTTAGTGGCTACCATTATTTTCATCATGATGATAGTTGATATTAAGTTTTGGAGTATGGTTTCGGAGATAATGCTTGCATGTGGATCTTAGCCGGATAGTTTGCTCTTGCTATTGGTTTAGTAGGTTCTTGGTACTTGGATTCATCGTGATCTTAGTTGATATGCTACCCTCGGAGTTTTAGGTTATGATGATAGTATGCTCTGGATTATTTGTTGTATATTGCTATGACTCGGATTACAGGTTGATATGATATCGGAGTATCAGTTCTCGTAAGATATATTTTTGGGGATAAATTCCGTCATTAAGTTGGTCAGGTGCCACCGAACTGGGCTTTTCCAGTGCAACCACATTTTCCTTTTATGGGAAGGCCCTAATGCAGTCTATTGTCATGTATCTCGCCGGTGCCTCCAATGAGGGAAGGTTATGGGCATGCGTTACCCTGATCAGGTAAGCAGACATAACCTTGTGTGCCCGTAGTTGTTGTTAGGCGCCTTTTTGTCCCTGTTTGGGACCGTTTTTTATTTTGCCATGATGGCGGCCGTTGATGACTGTGGTAGGCACGGGGCCACCCATGACTTATCCCAGAAGGGAGTTGGTCGGAGTGGCCGAGAGAGTGTCATGGCGATAGATCGGTTTTGTCGGAACGCCATTGGTCCACACGAATGGGAGTGTGAGGCCATGGGTTCCGTGGTGTGGGTAAAGTGCGCTAACTCTGCAGAGTTTGTATGTTTAATCTATCGATAGCCGCGTCCTTGTTCATGGGCATAAGTTCGTACTAGGTCACACTGTTCGATCAACACTCACATGACGGAATGACTTATAGCTGATTTATATGTTGATATTGTGAGCAGTAACAGTTTGGCAGGATGTTGATGATGATGTTGGGATGATCTTGAGTTTGATCATTCAGTTTGTGATGTGGTCACGAGGTGATCATGTGGATGTGATCACGAGTTGATCAGGTGGATCACGAGGTGATAGAGATGGTATCTTGCTTGGCCTGTTAGCCAAGAGTGAGATGGTTCATTGAGATTAAGATGTTGGTTTATCGGTATTGTAGTAGTTTCATATCATGCTTAGTAGTTGCTTTCATATCATAGTAGTTGTTAATTAACATGTTTAATGTTGTGTTGTTGTTTTGCCTTGATGCTTTTGGTTGTTGTGAGCTTGCAAGTACATTAAATGTACGACCTGGCGTGTCATGCCAGATTGCAGGTGATGCCGTGATTGATTGTTTGTCGTGGTTTCTGTTCGTGCAAGCTAGATCATGTCCCAGCCAGAGTCCCTGCGGAGTGGAGTTCACCACCTTTGTCGTTGTTCCGCTGCTGAAGTATTCCGCTGCTGCGAGTTGTTCCGCTTCTAGCATAGAGCAAGTGTAGTATCGCAGGCGTAGTGTCTCCATGCTAATGTGACCTTTTCTAACATCAGACCCTTGTATTATTATCCTTTGTAATAAGAGCTAATTTGTTCTGTGTGAAGCAGTGCCGTATTCCAGAAGACTTCATCTTGATCTCTGGGCTGGAATATGGGGCATTCCGGTTTCTCTGAGCCGGGGTGCCACTGGCTTGGTATCAGAGCGGGTCTGGCTGTAGGACGCCCTAGTCAGCACGGGCGGTAGAAACCGGTAGTTTAGAGTCTATCTTGATTGTTGCATTTGGTTGCCGCATTTGTTTGTTGCATAGCATGCATATAGCTTTATTATTTGTTGCTAACGCTTAATCTGGTGAGTGTAGCTGGCATCGGTTTGGATCCACTACAGCTCCGCCACTGCATTTCTTATAGTTTCTTTTCTTGCTCATTCTTCGGCGTTTGGCGTCATTTCTGTCCTAGCAGAGTGATGCCAAGTGATCCCGACACTATTTGCAGAAAATGGTGCTCAGGTATCACACCAATATCCTTCTTTCAGCCCCGCCTATCATTTCGGTGATAGACATGCTTCTACCCCGGATCGTGCATTTTCTTGTCATGTTGGCAACCCTTAATGATCTTAGCTATTAAGAAATGGCAATGCCAGCCGACTCAGTTTTTCTCTCCATCCTATTCCTTGGACGAGTACGGGTCTTTTCCATCCGCTTGGTAATAATGTGGTCGCGACATTCGTGTTCCAATACATGGTTACCAAGTACGTCCTCGCCTCCGAGCTAGTCAAGGTTGTTACCTTGCTAGGCCAGCACTTGGTGTAGCGCAATTTACACCAACTCTTCCAGACATTTATTCGTCCTCATGCACACCATCACAGCATGCTAGATCGTAGTACCGGAGATCCCGTGATATTTGTGTGCTTAAGTAGGCATGCATATTGTGTGACTAGCAGTAAAATGTGACCTTGTTTGCGTGTGAATTGGTTGTTGTGTGCTTTTGTTTAGTTGGTTTGTTTCTTTTGCTTCTTTCTTTTGGGCCCTCAGTGTTACCTTATTTCCCCTTATGGAAGTCTCCCATCAACCGACACTGGACTCAAAGAAGCAATAAGGATTGCAACTATTTGGAAGGAGCTGAGCTAAACATTATGGTCCACCCAGTCAACTGCATTATAGTCTGCTCAGAATACCAATGGTGCCTTGGATTGATTATCAGCATCGAGTCTACATCAGTACTTAATCCTCACAGCAGTATGATCCAGCCAGCAGAAAGACAAGTCAGTTGCAATACCAACGGAATATTTTCAGTCAAAAGTATGGTTCATATGCAAAGTTTGGCTCAGCAATGAATGATGCTGTAAAAATGTTATACCCTGAAAGAAAGCCAGAATGTGTTATGATCAAGGAAGACAGTCAAACCATTTCTCTCATGTAAGTAATCAGCCGCAGAATATTGTGGGTGTGTGTATGGCTTTCAGTCTGCCTATCACAGTGTGAAGTGTTGGATATGAGAAACTTAGTCTTCCTCCACACGCTAGCGGAAGAAAGTTATGATGCAAGGCTCCTCAATTCTCCTTAGTACAATATATAGAAAGTTTCTTGTCCAAGATATCCAGTCTTTCACAGCAAGATACCTCAGAAAAGCTGCTGACATCAGAAATTGGATCTTTCTCAACAAGCAAACCAAGGAGAAGCTTCTCAAGTACGGAACCCAGGCTTCTCTAGCACGATACTCAGGTCAAGCTTCATGTGTAATCTATCGAGACTTCCTATGCACGCTACCCAGACAAAAGCTTCGAGCAGAAGCTAACGAGTCTTCCTCAGCAAGCTACTCGGATGGCTTCTCTTGTAAGCCACTCAGTCCGCGTCAGTACCACACTATTGCACCGTCCTCAGAGATTATGCGGTGAGTTGGCAGTATATGACAGTGCAGTTCAAGGATCAGATTTGCAATAATTTTGTCAGAAGTACAATTCTGTTAAGACATATGCCTACCACAAGGATCGAGTGTTCGGTGGCATATTATTCTTATACATGGTAAGCGTGTATCCCCGGTCATACAAGTCGCTCATACGAGATGCGACAGTGATCAAGCAGATGTACCTAAGAAAGTTAAGGATCCAACAACCCCATGAGCCATGCAAATGAAGATAAGCAGAGATACATCTCATGTAATGAAAGGATCGACAAGTTCTGGGGATGACAACCTAGAATCAACAGTCTTGACAATGGTCATCAATGCCATTATTCCCACAACTGACAAGGAGGTATCATAAAACCTTGTCACCCTCTTGCATGATTGGCCTCAACAATGAGCTCTCTACAGCTACAAGCCCCGATCATATGACATATATGTGCGGAGCCAGGTCGGAAAACAAGCACAAGGAATTATGCCAAAAATATTGCACTACCCACATCCATGATCATACGGAGAATCAAGGACATGTGTGGCCAAGTTATTCCAGTAAGGTATCCTGACAAAGAAAATCATAACCGTCAAAGGATGAGACTGACAGCAAAGGTATGATGATGATTTTTGCGCGACCATCAGGGTCCGCATACCCAAGTCAGTTGAAAGCCATAATTACATATGGAGCCACAAAGGCATACCCTCAGAGGATTACTCTGTTCTACAAGGACTTCGTATCCCGCTGACCTGCTTAAAAATAGTAAGTGTGGAATATCCAAGTCTGTTCTGTCAGATCCAAGATTCAGGTACAACCTCAGCAGTTTGACTTTAGTGGCAGCATTAAAGCATCTCACGGCCTATTACCACATCTTGGTATACCGACAACATGGGTCAAAAATCGAACAATCAGCTTAGACCAGGTATATCCACTGGTGGAACCAAGTACCCGGACAGCCTGTCATGAAAAGTATCTTCCCACCAGCATACCTGTCAGGACAGTCTCAAAATGTTAATATTTGAGGCATGCTACGGCTATAAGTCCATACCCTTGCATATTGCTAACGACAGAAGGTGATAGAGGAAAAGGTGTCCCATCTTTCAATGAGATGGTGGCTATCGTTTATGGTGGAGTAGACTTTGACGATCCGACTACGAACGTATGAGGACGTCGCGCCTTACCAATCGCTAAACAAACTCCAAGTGGTTATTGACCACGCCGGAGCACGATCAACCTGACCATGAGGGTCTGTTTCCTGCGAGCAAACGAAGAACAAGCAAGAAACTGAGATTGCAATATGGATATTGTGAATATAAGAGGAAAGCTTTATTAATGAAGGTGGGGTTCTGTGACGCCTTTGTCTGGTCGTTGAACACAAACGAAGTACGCAAAGTTGCAGCTATGGCGAACTTTTATTCTAAAGAAAACCTAAAGTCTAAACGGTGCCCTAAGGGCTGTATATATGGGGAAGAGGAGGGAATTTCGTGGCCCTTGGAGGAGGGGTCCGAAACCAACCCTATCTCTTGTTTCCCCACACATACGGACTCTAAAAACAGCCTATACTCAAGTATTTCAAAATTACATGGGCATGTCCCAATAATAAGGTGACGCAACACCTATAATAGCCTCTAGACGAAATTTATGAAGTGGCATCTTGTATATTTCGTCCAAGTCTTCATGCACTCATTATGGTGGCTTCAAAGTCCTGAAATCATCACTTGTAACTCCGTTCTTGTTCCCCATGCGCATGCCATCATCTCCATGCTTGGTCTTGCTCCAGTGCTCATCTCTCTTATCCATGCCAGGCCCTTCATTTGTAAGCAAAACAAATGTATCCAATTTAGGAAGCATCATATTCTCATGAACATTAGAATCATTACCATGAAAAGAAAGTACCTGATAATTTAATTGGCGTGCACGAGCTCTAGTAATTGGTCGAGTATAAATAGCAGTAGGGGCTGTGGTTCTAACTATTGAGTATAATGTATATTAGGAAGTATAGGATAGACTAGGATTTGTTCCTACCTTGTCTTGTACTTCAAGGTTGTCATTGTACTCCTATATATATGCCCACGAGGTTCAAGCAATACATTAAACTATTCCACCAAATCTCTCTCTCCCTTCTAACATGGTATCTATCGCAAGTCGATCATAAACCCTAGCCGCCGCCGCTTCCGCACCCGCGCGCCGCCCCCGGGGCGGTCAGCCTCCATGAGTGCCACCGGGGGCCGCCCCGCCCGTACCTAGGGTTTGTCTGCTGGTCGTGTTGACCGGCTGCCCTAGAGAGTCTTTTCCCCGAGCCTTGCTCCGGGGTTTTCTCTTTCCGCCGGTCATCTTGATCGCGCGGTTTCTTTTTGGTTTTCCGATCTATTCTTGATCGGTTTGCGTCGCCCACCGCCGCCGTCGACCCCCAGCGCCTCTACTCCGACCCCGGCGCGACCAGCCGGCCTCTCCTCCGACCCGGCGGCCACGCGCGCCGAGGCGGCCCGTCAGGGCCAGCCGTCGTCCGCGCATCGGTCCGCCCGTCGCCCTGCGCTGGCCGTCAGCGCCCTGCTCCGACCGGGACACCTGCATCGCCCCGACCAGGCGGCCTCGCGCCATGCGACGGCCAATCATAGCCGTCGCTCGCGCGCCGGCCCGCCCATCGATACACATCACCCGCCTCCACCGCATCTGCACGGTGGCCCGGCGGCCCACCTCGCCGGCCTCGTCTTCGGCTGCATCGGGACGGCTACGTCAGGCTCGTCGGCTGCCTCAACTCGGGCGCCGCTGCTCCGTTGGTCGCTCGGGCCTCGCTGCCCGTGCGCCGGCGTTGCTTTTGCAGCCCGGGTGCTGACAAGCTCGTCCGCACAACATCCCACGCCGTCCGTCATCGCCGGCTTCATCTCGGACCCCATCACCACCACGCCTCCACCGAGCGGTGTCCCCGACCTCGCGCGCGATCGGCTTGATCACCCGCTCGCCGCTACGATCCGCCTCATCCATGTCGCGCGACCGACCTGGCCTGTCGGTTACGCTCGCCTCCGCAGGTCCCGTGAAGATCATCCCCGAGTTCAGCGCGCCTCTCAACCGATCGAGCATCGGGCTGCCGCCACATCGCCCCGTCGGGCCGCCGCGCCGCTGCCCCGTGGTTCTCCTTGCGGCTGCATCGACTCTTGCGTTGCCGCTGCGTCGCCCCTTCGAGTGGTAGTGCCGCGATACGCGGTCCCCGCCGCCGCCCCGAGGTCGTCCCCACGGCTACACCGACTCGCGAACCGCCGTTGCGTCGCCCCTTCGGGCCGTAGCGTCGCGGCCCGCGGTCCCCGCCGCCGCTCCGAGGTCTTCCCGCCTGCCGCCGCTGCGTCGCCCCTTCGGGCCGTAGCGCCGCGGCCCGTGGTCCACTCCGCCATCACCGCGCGTCGACCTCCCGTGGTATGCGTCGCGCCGTCTTCCTTCGCGCGGCAACGCCACCGTCCGCGCCGGTCTTCGTCGCGCTGTCAGGGTTCTTCGCCTACTTCGAGCACCGCCGCCGCCGCCGTCAGGCCGCCGCCGCTCTTCTTTGGCCGCCGCCGCCGCTACCTTCGTAGCTGCCGCCCGTCCACCCCCTTCGTCTTCGTCCAAGCACCAGCCCGTCGCCAGCGTCGTCGTCATCTACCCCGACCACTTCGTCTACTCCGACCACCGTTGGTGACATCGGCCCCGCGCTGATGGACGCCGCAATCGTCGTCGAGTTCTTCTCTGCTGGCCCCTCCGACTTCTCCGACATGGCGTACAGCTCGTACAGGTCCCTCGTCTATGCATGCCCAGTGCTGGCAACACCGATGCGTGCCTTCATCCACGACGTGTCCCCGGGCCTGGCAAGCCTGGTCGACGCTTCATCAACTTTGTCTTCGTCCGTCTATGCATGCCCGGTGTTGGCAACACCGGTGCGTGCCTTCGTCCATGATGTGTCCCCGGGCTTGGCAAACCCGCTGCGACGCGTCGTCAACAACATTTTCTTCCCGGCGCACCCCTACTTCGACACCACTGCGCCCATGCTAACTCGGCGCCCCCTTGCGCCCGTGGCTCCACGGCGACTTCCTCGACACCGGCTACCCCGACTCGACATCGACCACGGCATTCTTCGCATGGCTACCTCAACCACGACTCCACCACCCACGCTCTTGGCTACATCGATAAACGGCACAAATGGATACCGCCTGCTTGAGCAACCTCGTCGGTTTCCACTCCACCCACGACTCCGCGATGCGTCGACCGTTACGACTGTGGGGGGGGTGTCCGTCGACTTTCCTTCGGATTCTTCTCCAGTCTTACCGTCTGCGTCGCTACCGTTGTGACTGCGGGGGGATGTTGAGTATAATGTATATTAGGAAGTATAGGATAGACTAGGATTTGTTCCTACCTTGTCTTATACTCCTATATATATGCCCACGAGGCTCAAGCAATACATCAAACTATTCCACCAAATCCCTCTCTCCCTTCTAACACTAACAATGGTATCGATGTCCTCATCATCCTCCCCTTCTTGAAATGAAGTTGTCCTCGACGGAAGCTCATCTTCCTCACCCAAATAAGGCTTCAAATCCACAATGTTAAAAGTGGGACTAACCCCAAAATCTCCAGGCAGCTCAAGTTTATATCCATTATCATTTATTTTCTCTAACACCTTAAAAGGACCATTAGCACGTGTCATTAGCTTTGATTTGCGCAAATCAGGAAATCTATCCTTACGCAAATGTAACCAAACAAGATCTCCAGGTGCAAACACAACATGTTTTCTACCCTTATCTTCAGCAAGTTTATATTTAGCATTCATACGCTCAATACTTTCCTTAGTTAACTCATGCATTTTTAGGATCAATTCATCACGTTG
Organism: Aegilops tauschii subsp. strangulata; assembly: GCF_002575655.3. Classification (NCBI taxonomy): domain Eukaryota; kingdom Viridiplantae; phylum Streptophyta; class Magnoliopsida; order Poales; family Poaceae; genus Aegilops; species Aegilops tauschii. Next base: position 178,292,440 of record NC_053039.3, read on the forward strand.
TTTTGCATCAAAATTAACCTTCTCCAAAGATGGAAGAGGCAACAAATCAATAGGTGCACGAGGTAGGAAACCATACACAATTTCAAAAGGGCACATCTTAGTAGTAGAATGCAATGAACAATTATAAGAAAATTCAATATTTAGGCAAGCATTCTTCCCACATTTTCTTATTATTCTTCAAAACAGCCCTAAGCATAGTAGACAATGTTCTATTGACTACTTCAGTTTGACCATCAGTTTGGGGGTGACAAGTAGTACTAAAAAGCAGTTTAGTCCCCAACTTAGCTCATAAACATCTCCAAAAGTGGCTAAGAAATTTAGTATCATGATCTGAAACAATAGTATTTGGCACACCATGCAAGCGAATAATTTCACGAAGAACAAATCAGCAACATTAACAACATGATCGCTTTTATGACATGGTATAAAGTGTGCCATTTTCGAGAATCTATCCACGACAACCAATATGATATCCTCCCCTTCTTTGTTAGAGGTAAACCTAAAACAAAGTCCATAAATATCCTCCCAAGGAACACTAGGTACAGGCAAAGGCATATATAAACCATGAGGATTGAGTCGTGACTTAGCTTTTTGACATGTAGTGCAGCGACCAACAAAACGCTCAACATCCCGTCTCATCTTTGGCCAAAAGAAATGTGTAGCAAGTACGTCCTCCATCTTCTTCACGCGAAAGTGACCCATTAATCCTCCTCCATGCGCCTCCTGCAAGAACAAAAGACGAATGGAGCTAGCTAGAATGGATAGCTTGTTAGCACGGAACACAAATCCATCATTAACGAAGAACTTGTTCCATGTTCTTCCTTCTTTACAATTCTGCATTACATCTTTAAAATCAGCATCATGTAGATATTGATCTTTGATGGTCTCCAAACCAAATATTTTGAAGTCAAGTTGTGAAAGCATAGTATAGCGACGAGACAATACATCAGGAATAACATTTTCCATAACTTTCTTGTGTTTAATAACATAAGGGAAAGTCTCAATGAATTCAACCCATTTAGCATGTCTACGATTCAGTTTAGCTTGACTTTTAATATGTTTCAAAGATTCATGATGAGAATGTATAACAAATTATCTGGGCCATAAATAGTGTTGCCATGTCTCTAAAGTCTGAACAAGAGCATATATTTCTTTATCATAAGTAGAATAATTCAAACTAGGCCCATTCAATTTTTCAGAAAGTATGCGACAGGTTTGCCATCTTGTAATGACACACCTCCAAATCCAATTCCACTAGCATCGCATTCAAGCTCAAAAGTCTTATTAAAATAAGGAAGATGGAGTAAAGGAGCATGTGTCAACTTATCTTTCAATACCGTAAAGGCTTCTTCCTGTGCGGTACCCCAAACAAAAGGCACATCCTTCTTTGTAAGCTCATTGAGAGGTGCAGCAATGGTGCTGAAATCTCTCACAAAACGCCAATAGAAACCAGCGAGGCCAAGGAAACTCCTCACTTGCGTGACCGTTTTGGGCTGCGGCCAACTCTCAATAGCTTCAATCTTGGCTTTATCAACTTCCATTCCCTGTGGAGTAACAACATAGCCAAGAAAAGATACTCGGTCGATCTAAAAGGTGCACTTCCCAAGGTTACCAAACAAACGTGCATCACGTAAAGCAATAAAAACAGCACGTAAATGTTCCAAATGTTCCTCCAAAGATCTGCCATAAATCAGTATCATCAAAATAGATTGCCACAAATCATCCAATGAAAGCACGTAAAACCTCGTTCATTAATCTCATGAAATTACTAGGTGTATTAGTTAACCCAAAAGGCATGACTAACCACTCATATAATCCATACTTAGTTTTAAATGTTGTTTTCCATTCATCCCCCAATTTCATACGAATTTGATGGTATCCACTACGCAAATCCACTTTGGAGAATATTGTAGAGCCACTCAATTCATCAAGCATATCATCTAGCCTAGGAACAGGATGACGATAACGAATAGTAATATTATTAATGCCTCTATAATCAACACACATACGTGATGTACCATCCTTTTTCGGCACTAGAATAATAGGAACAGCACTAGCACTAAGGGTTTTGCGTATATAACCTTTGTCGAGCAGCTCCTGGACTTGACTCATAATCTCCTTCGTCTCCTCTGGATTTGTACGGTATGGTGTACGGTTGGGTAGAGATGCACCGGGAATTAAGTCAATCTGATGCTCAGTCCCTCGAATAGGTGGTAATCCCGGTGGCACGTCTTGTGGAAAGACATCAGCGAACTCCTGCAAAATGTTAGTAACAGCAGGAGGAAAAGAGGAAGGCACGTCCATGAATGAAAATAATGCCTCTTTGCACACAAAAGCATAGCAAACTGATTTGCTAAAATCTAGCTCATCAATATCAGATTTGGTGGCAAGTAAACATGCACTTTTCAATTTAATTTCAGAAGCAACACTAGATGATTTATTATTAGGCTTCATTTGTTGCTCAAATTATTTTGCCGCAATTCGATTTTCACTCTTATTTTTCTCATGTTTTGCTTTATTAGCTCTATTAATATCATCTTCCAAAATGGAATCAAGAGACATATGAAGCAAAGTAATATGTTTATCCTTATGAACAAGAGTATACTGATTGTTTCTACCATGGTGTACAGAATTTTTATCAAATTGCCATGGTCTACCAAGTAATAAGGAACACGCTTGGATGGGTACCACATCACAATCAACATAATCAGCATATGTGGAGATACTAAAATGCACACGAACAGTACATGTTACCTTAACCTTGCGGCTGTTGTTGAACCATTGGATGTAGTAAGGATGTGGATGTGGTCTTGTGGTGAGAGATAGCTTCTCCACCACCTCCATGCTAGCCAAGTTGTTACAACTCCCTAAATCTATGATGACGCGAACAAAACGTTCCTTCACAACTCCCTTTGTATGGAACAAATTATGCCTCTGAATTTGCTCGGCATGTAACCTGCACACTCAAAACATGTTGAGCAACTAAACATTCATACATGTTAGCATCTTCAGCAGCCATGTATTGTGTCTCATGATCAGAATCATCTCCACCGTGTTCTTCACTTGTAATAAGAGCCAAAGTCTCCTCATCATAGTCATTAGCGGACTCATACCCACCATCTTTAATAACAATCATCACACGCTTAGATAGGCATTCTCTCGCATAATGATCTCCACCCTTGCAACAACGACAAAAAATATCATGTGTTTGCCCTGTTGATGCCATGGATGAAGAAGAGCTCTGTGCAGGCCCAGAAGGTGTGCTCTTGGCAGATAGTGGTGGTTGTGCCTGCTTTCTTGTATCACGGTTGGAGGTGGTAGCTGATGGAGGTGCCGGTGCAGCAGAACGTGTGGAAGTAGAGGATGCACGTAGTGTCCATGATGAAGGTTGACCTACAGAAAAGTTAGTTCGCGCCAATGCCTGTCGATCCTGCACTTCACGTTCAGCTTTGCAAGCAAGGTGGAATAAACAAGTGATATTATTATATTCCTTATACTCTAGAATGGTCTGAATCTCTTTATTTAATCCACCCATAAAACGTGCAAGCATAGCTTCATTATCCTCAACAAAACCACATCTAATCATACCAGTTTGTAATTCCTGATAATATTCTCCTACAGAATTTTTTCCTTGTCTTAAACACTGCAATTTTTGTAGTAATCACGTTGATAATATTGTGGAACCCAACGTGTACCCATAGCAGCTTTCAAAGCAGCCCAAGTAGTTGGAATATTATTAGGATATAATCTACAATGTTTAGACCACCACACAGAAGCAAAACTAGTGAATGCACAAAGAGTAACAGCAACACGTCTCTCCTGGGGATATTGTAAACATGTAAAATGTTGTTCAGTTTCTAAATCCCAAGTAAGATATATATCAGGAACATATCTACCCTTAAATGGTGGAATATTCAATTTTAGTTTAGGGAGATGGTCAGGATCTCGTACCTGAGGTGGTGGTGCGTCCCTACCATTGCGATTATTTGTGTGTGGATGACCTGGTGCTAGTGGTTGCACGTAGTTCTGATTTTGATCAACCTCACCCTCGTAATCGCCCGCATAATCGTCATCCTCCTCGGGGGCAGCAGTAGGAGCCACAGAAGCATCAACAGTAGGTGTAGCGGCACCATAAGTTTGACCAGGCTCAAGGGGAATGCGCAGTGCTCGTCCCACTTGATTCGGAAGGCGATGTTGTTGTTGTTGTTGTAGAGGTGCGACAGGTGCAGCCGGCGATGGTTGTGGAAAACGTGCGAGCAATTCATTAAACTTATTATCGAGCTTTGTTTCGAACGTCTTCTCAATTCCATCTATCTTCTCCATGGCCTCTTCAAATCTGTTTAGCACATCTTGCACTTGTCCACTCATCATTTGCTGAAATTTATCATGTAGCTGTTTGTTCGTCATGTTCTCCCAATCAGTCTCATCGGCTTTTGATCCTGCCATGGTTATGTGACGGCCCCGATTTGACTGTACACTAATCATGCACGCAAATGTGTACGATCAAGATCAGGGACTCACGGGAAGATATCACAACACAACTCTAAAACATAAATAAGTCATACAAGCATCATAATACAAGCCAGGGGCCTCGAGGGCTCGAATACAAGTGCTCGATCACAGACGAGTCAGCGGAAGCAACAATATCTGAGTACAGACATAAGTTAAACAAGTTTGCCTTAAGAAGGCTAGCACAAACTGGGATACAGATCGAACGAGGCGCAGGCCTCCTGCCTGGGATCCTCCTAACTACTCCTGGTCGTCGTCAGCGGGCTGCACGTAGTAGTAGGCACCTCCAGTGTCGTAGGTGTCGACGGTGGCGTCTGGCTCCTGGACTCCAGCATCTGGTTGCGACAACCAGATAGAAAGGAAAGGGGGAAAAGAGGGAGAGAAGCAACCGTGAGTACTCATCCAAAGTACTCGCAAGCAAGGAGCTACACTACATATGCATGGGTATATGTGTAAAGGGGCATATCAGTGGACTGAACTGCAGAATGCCAGAATAAAAGGGGGATAGCTAGTCCTGTCGAAGACTACGCTTCTGGCCATCTCCATCTTGCAGCATGTAGAAGAGAGTAGATTGAAGTCCTCCAAGTAGCATCGCATAGCATAATCCTACCCGGAGATACCCTCCTCGTCGCCCTGTTAGAGAGCGATCACCGGGATGTATCTGGCACTTGGAAGGGTGTATTTTATTCAGTATCCGGTTCTAGTTGTCATAAGGTCAAGGTACAACTCCGGGTCGTCCTTTTACCGAGGGACACGGCTATTCGAATAGATAAACTTCCCTGCAGGGGTGCAGCACATAACCCAACACGCTCGATCCCATTTGGCCGGACACACTTTTCTGGGTCATGCCCGGCCTCGGAAGATCAACACGTCGCAGCCCCACCTAGGCTCAACCGAGAGGTCAACACGCCGGTCTAACCCTATGCGCGCAGGGGTCTGGGCCCATCGCCCTATGCACACCTGCACGTTGCGAACGCGGCCGGAAGCAGACCTAGCCTAGTGGCGTTCCAGTCCAATCCGGCGCGCGCCGCTCCGTCGCTGACGTCAAAAAGAGCTTCGGCTGATACCACGACGCCGGGATACCCATAACTACTCCCGCGTAGATGGCTAGTGCGTATAGACCAAATGGCCAGACTCAGATCAAATACCAAGAACTCGTTAAGCGTGTTATATCGAAGTAACCGCGGACGCCGTCCAGGGTCAGGCCCACCTCTCGCCTAGGTGGTCTCAACCTGCCCTGTCGCTCCGCCACAAAGATCCACTTGCGGGTACTCCTACGAGCCGACTCGACTTTAGTCATCACATGTGTCATGTATATATTATATAAGTATATACCGATGATCACCGCCCAGGTGATCACGGCCCGATAGTATAGCATAGCAGACGGACAAGAATGTAGGGCCATTGATGGAAAACTAGCATCCTATACTAAGCATGTAGGATTGTAGGTAAAGGTAACAACAGTAGAAGCAAGGACAGGCTATGCATCAGGATAGGATAACGGAAAGCAGTAACATGCTACACTACTCTAATGCAAGCAGTATAGAGAAAAATAGGCGATATCTGGTGATCAAGGGGGGGGGGCTTGCCTGGTTGCTCTGGCAAGTAGGAGGGGTCGTCAACTCCGTAGTCGAACTGGGCAGCAGCAGTGTCGGTCTCGTAGTCTACCGGAGAGAAGAGGGGGAAGAAACAGTAAATACAATGCAAACATAAGGATGACGATGCGTGACATGACAATGAGCAGTGCTAGGTGTGTCCTAACGCGACAGTAGGAGGTACCGGCGAAGGGGGGGACATCCGGGAAAGTATTCCCGCTGTTTCGCATTTTCGGACAGACGGACCGGAGGGGGAAAGTTGCGAGTTCGATAGTTTAAGTATGTGTGGTGGACGAACGGGCTGCGTATCCGGATTTGTCTCGTCGTTCTGAGCAACTTTCATGTACAAAGTATTTCCATCCGAGTTACGGATTAAAAGATATGATTTTCAAAAGAATTTATTAATTTCTGGAATTTAATTAATTATTTAATTTAATTCGAAATTTGGATTTATGACATCAGCATGATGTCATGCTGACGTCAGCAGTCAACGTTGACCGTTGACCTGGTCAACCTGACAGGTGGATCCCACCTGTCAGTGACTGTTAGTTAATTATCAGTAGTTAATTAGGTTAATTAGTTATTAGTTTAATTAATCTTAATTAATTAACATTAACATGATTAATTAAGTTAATTAATATTAACATGATTAAATAAGTTAATTAATTATCTTAATTAATTAATTAACTAATTTTATTTTTATTTTTTATTTTTTATTTATTTTCATTTCCTTTTTTATTTCGTTCTGGGGCTGGGCCCCGTTTGTCATAGGCCAGGGGCGGACATGTCTGCCCGCGCCCTTTGGGCACCGGACTTGTCCGGGCTCGGCCATAGTGGGCGCGGGCGCACGGGCGAGCGGGCGCGCGTGCGGCCGTGGGCGTGCACGAGCGCGCGGACGGGCTCGGTCGCCGCGCGGGCGAGCGCGGGCGCTGGACCTAGACGCGGCCAGCCGGGGCCATGGCAAGGGGGGAGGGTTCGCCGGCGTGGCAGCGGCGAGGCCACGGCAGGGCAGAAGGGGAGGAGCAGGGCGCGGGCGCCGGAGCGCCAGAGGTGGCCATGGGCGTGGGGCGTCGCCTGCGCGTGGGGGAAGGAGGCCGCAGCGACGGGACAGGGGGCGGCCGGGGTGAGGCCACGACGGGCGCAGGCCTCGGCGGCCAGAGCGAAGGAGGGGGCCGCGGGGGCGCGGGCCGGCGGCCAGGTGCGGGTGTGCGCGACGGGGCAGAACGGGGCGAGGCCGGGCGGAGCTGCGGGAGGTGCGGTGGCGGGGCGGCCAAACGCACGAGCAGGGGCGGAGAGGAGCGCCGGCGGCGGGGCGAGGCCGGCGCGCGGCTGATGCGGACGGCCAATAGCGGCGGTGAGCGGGGGAAGCGGAGGAAGGCGGAGCCTCACCGCGGGGCGTAGGGTACGGGGCAGCGGTGCTCGGGGTGGGGGACGGGGACGAGGCGACGTAGGGGAGGAGGCGAGGCGACTCCAGGGGACGACGATCCGGGCGGCGGCCGAGAGGTCCAGGGGCGGCGGGGTCGAACGCGACGGGCGATGGCCTCCTCCTCGATCCCGATCCAATCGGGGGAGAGGGGGGGATATTTCGTGGGGGTGTCGGTGGGTACTGGGGGAGTGGGGGAGGAGTGGATAAGGGAGTGGGGGCGGGGTGGGCCGGCCGGCTGGGCCTGGGGGTTGGCCCAGTTGGGCCAGGGTCCAGTGGGGGGGCTCCTTTTCCCTTTCTTTTTTTTGTTTGTTTTCTCTTTTGTATTTTCTTTCTTTTATTTATTTTCTTTTCTGTTTTATTTCAATTGAAATTATTTAGGCATTTTATAAAAATGTATTTACTACACCATATTTACTTATGCAAAATATGGCATCTCCCGAACATTTTGTTTTAAATTTTGAAAAACTTTTATTGTTGACACTAATTGAATTTAAATTATGAAACGGTTTTGGATCATCGCACGGTTAACAACAGTAACCGAGGTGACGTGGCATGATTAGCAGGGAATTACTGTAGCTTGATTACCCGGGCGTTACAAATCTCCTCCACTACAAGAAATCTCGTCCTGATATTTAGGAGGTAGAAGGAAAAAATGCGGGGTATTCTTCGCGCAGACGATCCTCTCGTTCCCAAGTGGCTTCATATTCAGAATGGTGCGACCACTAGACTTTGAGGAACTTGATCGCCTTCTGACGTGTGCGGCGTTCAGCTTGGTCGAGAATGCGGACCGGATGCTCCTTATAGGAGAGGTCCTGCTGCAATTCGAGCACTTCATGATCCACTGCTCGGATTGGGTCCTTGAAGCCACGGCAGAGCTGTGACACATGGAACACATCGTGAACCTGAGAAAGGTTCGGTGGAAGCTCCAGTTGGTATGCCACTTTTCCACGCCTTTCGAGAATAATGAATGGGCCAATATATCGAGGAGCTAGTTTGCCCTTGATTTCGAAGCGGTGAGCACCCTTCATTGGTGTGACTCGAAGATAAGCCTTTTCGCCAGGTTGATAGACCATGTCTTTATGATGACGGTCATACTGACTCTTCTGACGTGACTTAGCACTCTTGAGATTCTCGCGAATAATGCGGACTTGTTCTTCGGCATGTTGAATAATATCCGGACCGAAGAGTGGACGTTCCCCAGTTTCTGACCAGTTCAGAGGGGTTCGGCACTTTCGTCCATATAACACTTCGAAGGGGGCCATCTTCAGACTAGCTTGATAGCTATTATTATAAGAGAACTCAGCATACGGGAGAGATTCCTCCCATTTCTTGCCGAAGGAAATAACACAAGCTCGAAGCATATCTTCGAGAACTTGGTTGACGCGTTCAACTTGCCCTTGCGACTGAGGATGAAACGCAGTACTGAATGACAGGTGAGTTCCCACGGCTTCTTGGAAACTTGCCCAGAATCTTGAAGTGAATAAGCTGCCACGGTCTGAACTGATAACCAATGGAATACCGTGGAGTGAAACAATCCTGGACATATAGAGCGTTGCCAGCTGGCTAGCAGTGATCGTTTCTTTGACCGCCAGAAAATGTGCAACTTTGGAAAGCCGGTCAATGACGACAAGAATAGCATCATTACCTTTCTGTGATTTGGGAAATCCAGTGACGAAGTCCATCTCAACATGGTCCCATTTCCATTCAGGAATAGAGATAGGTTGCAGAGTTCCAGCAGGCCTTTGATGTTCTGCTTTGATACGACGGCAAACGTCACACTCAGCAACATAACGAGCAATGTCTTGCTTCATATTAGACCACCAGAATCTCTGACGGATGTCTTGGGACATCTTTGTACTACCAGGATGGATACATAGAGGCGTATCATGAGCTTCTTTCATAACTTCCTGTGTCATATCCAGGTTTTTCTCTGCACATGGCACCACTAGGCGGCCCTTGAAGTATAAGGTGCCATCTTCAGCAACAGTGAAGAATGAGGGCTTTCCTTCCGCGAGGTAGCTCTTAATCTTGTGGGCTTCAGAGTCATACTTCTGTAGCCTTTTGATGTTGTCCACGAGATCTGGTTTAGCAACTAGGGTATTGAGGGAACCCTGGGTAACAACGTGGAGGTTCACCTTGCCAAACTCCTTAGGAGGGGGAGCGAGTGCACCCGGAGGAACAATATGGAGGTTCAGCTTCCTGAATTCTTCAACAAGCGAGGGCTGAACTTTGTGAACCTGGAGGTGGTTGCAGTAAGACTTGCGGCTCAAGGCATCAGCCATTACATTAGCCTTGCCTGGCATATAGGAAATACCCAAGTCAAAGTCTGCAACAAGCTCCATCCATCTCTGCTGACGGAGGTTCAGGTCTGGCTGAGTAAACAGATACTTCAGACTTTGGTGGTTAGTGAAGATCTCGCAACGATTACCGAGAAGGTAATGTCGCCACTGCTTCAGCGCATGAATGACAGCAGCAAGTTCGAGGTCGTGAACTGGGTAGTTCTCTTCGTGAGGGCGCAATTGCCGAGAGGCATAAGCAATCACTTTGCGGTCATGCATTAGGACACAGCCTAATCCTTGACGGGAAGCGTCGCAGTAAATGACGAAGTCCTTCTTAGTATCAGGTGGAGCTAGAACTGGGGCAGAAGTCAACTTGTCTTTGAGTGCCTGGAAACATTCCTGACATTTGTCTGTCCATTGGAACTTGACGCCCTTATGCAACAGGTTAGTCAGAGGCCTGGCGATCTTGGAGAAGTTCTCGACGAATCGACGGCAATAGCTGGCGAGACCGAGAAAACTTCTGACTTGCTTAACGTTCTTGGGAGGAGTCCAATCAAGGATAGCCTGGACTCGTTCAGGGTTGATGGCAATACCATCCTTAGAGATGACATGCCCAAGATAGGTTACTTCTGGTAGCCATAATTCACATTTGGAGAACTTGGCATATAGTTGATGCTCTCGTAGCTTTTCCAGCACAAGTCGAAGATGTTCAGCATGTTCTTCTTCGTTCTTGGAAAATACCAGGATATCATCCAGATAAACCACGACGAACTTTTCGAGGTAATCCATGAATATATAGTTCATCAGACGAGAGAAGGTGGCTGGAGCATTGGATAAACCGAAAGACATGACGGTGTACTCGTATGAACCATATCGAGTCACGAAGGCGATCTTTGGGATATCCTCTTCGCGAACACAGATCTGGTGGTAACCCAACCTCAAGCCAAGCTTAGAGAACACTGACGAACCCACCAGTTGATCATACAGATCATTGATCCGAGGAAGAGGGTATTTATTCTGAATGGTAGCTTGGTTTATAGGACGGTAGTCTTGAACCAATCGGTTAGTCCCATCCTTCTTCTTGACAAAGAGAGAAGGTGCTCCCCAAGGAGAGCAACTTGGGCGAATGAATCCTTTGCGAAGAGAATTGTCGATTTCCTCCTTAAGCTCAAGGAGTTCATGCGGCGGCATCTTGTAGGGTCGCTTGGCTATAGGAGTGGTGCCTGGTTTCAAGTCGATGATGAATTCGACAGCTCTAGCAGGGGGAATCCCTGGAAGTTCTTCAGGAAAGACGTCGAGGAATTCACGCACGACGGGAATGTTTTCAATGCCCTCGAGTGGTGCAGCATTCAATGCATTCAATGCATAGAGCCTTGCCTCGGCATTTTGCACCAGATGGGCTTGGTAAGTAACTATCCCATCTGAAGGGTGTAGCAGATGGACGGTCTTAGTGGTGCAAACGATTGAAGCAGTATGCGATTTTAACCAATTCATTCCCAGAATGAGATCAATGCTACAGGACTTCAGTACGATGGGAGAGACAAGAAATTCCAGTCCTTTGATTTCAACGGGGACGTCGTTGCAAATCATGGAGGTTCGACATTGGCCCGCGGGGGTGTGTACTAATAGTGAAGCATTCATGTCTTCGCTTCTAATGCCATGCATGAATGCAAAATCTTCTGACATGAATGAATGTGATGCACCTGTATCAAATAAAACGAATGCTAGTACTGAATTTACGAGGAGTGTACTCATCACAGTAGCAGGATGGTCTTGAGCTTCGTTGAGATCAACGTGGTTGGCATGAGCACGACCATAAGACTTAGCATCGTTGTTACGGGGCTGGTTGTTACCACGGCCAGTTGCTGGAAGGGCCAGTTGATTCTGGTTCTGGTTGCATTCTCTAGCACGGTGTCCTGGTTGACCACACCTGAAGCACAAGCCATTATTGCGAGTGGGAACAGGGGCTTGGGGCGGTGGAGCTGGAAGTCTTGACTGCCTAGATGGTGGTGGAGGTAGACGAGGTGCAGCATAGGTCTGCCTTGGGGCAGATGCATTTGGACGGTACATGCTGTTCGGGATCCATATCTTACGCTTCTGTGAGGGCGGGCCCGAAGATGAGCCCGTGTCACGGTTGCGCCTGTGAGAGCTCTGGTATTCCTGCAGGCCAGTTTCGACATTGATGGCCTTGTTCACCAAGGTGGCGAAATCAGCAAAGTCATGCACTAGAAGTGCGAGCTTGATGTCAGCTTGAAGGCCATCACGGAACTTCTCCTGTCTGCATGCATCAGTTGCAATGTCCTCTTCAGCATAGCGAGACAAGTCCAGAAACTCCCGCTGATAAGCTTCAACAGTTTTGTTGCCATGGGTGAGGTTGCGAAACTCACGCTTCTTCCGGTCCATGACTCCCTGAGGAATTAAGCGGGCACGGAAAGCAGCTTGGAAGTCTGGCCAGGTGATGATTGTTCCAGCTGGCAGAGTACGCCTGTGGCTGTCCCACCATTGAGCTGCGGGTCCCTTCAGAAAGAAGGAAGCAAAGTTGACATAGCTGGCAGGGGCTACATCAGCAGACTCCATCTCATAGGTGATGTCACGGAGCCAGTCATCAGCATCCAGAGGCTGAGTTGAGCTGCGGTACACGGTTGGACTGAGGCGCATGAAATCCTGCAGAGTTACTGGGGTTGGTTGCTGGTCCATATTGGGGCGAGGAAACTGAGCCATCATATTTTCCATGAATTGGCGGTTCAGTTCGAACTGTTGGATCATACCAGCCATGTACTCAGGTGGTGGTGGGGCATTGCCACCACGACCATGACCACCTGGTCTAATCATCCTGCTAATATATAACAGGGGTAGTTCAGCATTGAGAAAAATTTGCAAAGACAAGAATCATTCATGATGAAACATGCATAATGAAAGGAGCACGATAGCTACTACATAGTAGTCGGCATAACTTACGAAAGGGGTCATGCATAGAGTTCAGTACACAGAGTTCAGTACATAGACTAAAACAACATAGGCGGCACACAGGCTCGCGGCGAATGCATCTAACACTACAAGCAAGCCTACATCAGTCCCAAGAGGTACTGTGGAGGTAATCGTAGCCCGACAGCTGGTAGTGAGGCAACGGATAGCCCTCCACGTCAGCAGACTGGGGGCCGCGGATACTCAGGTGTAGAGCCCGACGCTCAGGTGGCAGAAGAGGACCAACTGCGGGAGAGTAGCCTCCCACCTCTGGCCAACCGACACCGTGGGGCATCACGCTCCTGGCTGGGTAGATCGCAGTACGCGATAGCTGTCCAGATCGGACAAAGGGGTGCAGTAGCGTCAAAGCATGGTAAAGGTGCTGACGGGTGGTGTACATCTCGTGGCGAAGAGCTCGGTTAGCTCAATCCAGCCCATCAGCATGCAGAACCAGGTTCTGATGGTAGAAGGGCTCTCGGGTGACATTGGAGTAGGCAGCAGTATAGTATCCCTCCACACCAACATCAGATGCGATAGCAATGTGCCTGAAAGGGGAGGTGTCCAACTCCCGATACTCTCCACGAAGACGTGTCAGAGCAGCATAGGCAGCATCGTGGACAGCCATATCGATGGTCACACCAACACCATGAGCGGTGTGCAGCACAGTAGTGGAGTCATACTCCCGCGAGTAGAGGTGGACGATGGCACGGTACTACTCCTGGTTAAAGTCCTGGTACTCCTCGTAGACGGTGTACTCAGGGTGCCAGCGATAACCCAGATAGGTCATCATCTCAGCTAGCACAGCCGGTGATCCCGAGGCACCAATGGCCGTCGTGTGACGCACGACCTGCCTCGTGGGTTCCATCTGAAAGCAAAGACGTTTCAAAGGAGTCAAATGACAGTGTGTGAATTGTTCAAAATACTATTCTAAGAAACAACTATGGCTTATCCAACTTTGGGGTGAATGCGGTCATGGGATCCTAGTGTTAGAGTTAATAAATTCGTTTAACCCGAGTAGAAGAGAGTTCAGAGTCCCAGAGTAAAGGTCGAGGAGTAAAAGATCCTAGTACCACCCAATGGCGACGTGGGCCCGTAAGACACACAGCCATGTTAGTAAAAGTTTTGTAATGTCTAGACTCGACTTCGGCCAAGGAGTGTGGAAAGGGGGATTCCTACAGGCAGACGGCTCTGATACCAACTTGTGACGCCCCCGATTTGACCGTACACTAATCATGCACGCAAATGTGTACGATCAAGATCAGGGACTCACGGGAAGATATCACCACACAACTCTAAAACATAAATAAGTCATACAAGCATCATAATACAAGCCAGGGGCCTCGAGGGCTCGAATACAAGTGCTCGATCACAGACGAGTCAGCAGAAGCAACAATATCTGAGTACAGACATAAGTTAAACAAGTTTGCCTTAAGAAGGCTAGCACAAACTGGGATACAGATCGAACGAGGCGCAGGCCTCCTGCCTGGGATCCTCCTAACTACTCCTGGTCGTCGTCAGCGGGCTGCACGTAGTAGTAGGCACCTCCAGTGTCGTAGGTGTCGTCGTCGACGGTGGCGTCTGGCTCCTGGACTCCAACATCTGGTTGCGACAACCAGGTAGAAAGGAAAGGGGGAAAAGAGGGAGAAAGGCAACCGTGAGTACTCATCCAAAGTACTCGCAAGCAAGGAGCTACACTACATATGCATGGGTATATGTGTAAAGGGCATATCAGTGGACTAAACTGCAGAATCCCAGAATAATAGGGGGATAGCTAATCCTGTCGAAGACTACGCTTCTGGCCATCTCCATCTTGCAGCATGTAGAAGAGAGTAGATTGAAGTCCTCCAAGTAGCATCGCATAGCATAATCCTACCCGGCGATCCCCTCGTCGTCGCCCTGTTAGAGAGCGATCACCGGGATGTATCTGGCACTTGGAAGGGTTTATTTTATTCAGTATCCGGTTCTAGTTGTCATAAGGTCAAGGTACAACTCCGGGTCGTCCTTTTACCGAGGGACACGGCTATTCGAATAGATAAACTTCCCTGCAGGGGTGCACCACATAACCCAACACGCTCGATCCCATTTGGCCGAACACACTTTTCTGGGTCATGCCCGGCCTCGGAAGATCAACACGTCGCAGCCCCACCTAGGCTCAACCGAGAGGTCAACACGCCGGTCTAAATCCTATGCGCGCAGGGGTCTGGGCCCATCGCCCATTGCACACCTGCACGTTGCGAGGGCGGCCGGAAGCAGACCTAGCCTAGTGGCGTTCCAGTCCAATCCGGCGCGCGCCGCTCCGTCACTGACGTCAAAAAGAGCTTCGGCTGATACCACGACGCCGGGATACCCATAACTACTCCCGCGTAGATGGCTAGTGCGTATAGACCAAATGGCCAGACTCAGAACAAATACCAAGAACTCGTTAAGCGTGTTATATCAAAGTAACCGCGGACGCCGTCCAGGGCCAGGCCCACCTCTCGCCTAGATGGTCTCAACCTGCCCTGTCGCTCCGCCACAAAGATCCACTTGCGGGTACTCCTACGAGCCGACCCGACTTTAGTCATCACATGTGTCATGTATATAGTATATAAGTATATACCCGTGATCACCGCCCAGGTGATCACGGCCCGATAGTATAGCATAGCAGACGGACAAGAATGTAGGGCCACTGATGGAAAACTAGCATCCTATACTAAGCATGTAGGATTGCAGGTAAAGGTAACAACAGTAGAAGCAAGGACAGGCTATGCATCAGGATAGGATAACGGAAAGCAGTAACATGCTACACTACTCTAATGCAAGCAGTATAGAGAAGAATAGGCGATATCTGGTGATCAAGGGGGGGCTTGCCTGGTTGCTCTAGCAAGTAGGAGGGGTCGTCAACTCCGTAGTCGAACTGGGCAGCAGCAGTGTCGGTCTCGTAGTCTACCGGAGAGAAGAGGGGGAAGAAACAGTAAATACAATGCAAACATAACCATGAAGATGCGTGACATGACAATGAGCAGTGCTAGGTGTGTCCTAACGCGACAGTAGGTGGTACCGGCGAAGGGGGGAACATCCGGGAAAGTATTCCCGCTGTTTCGCGTTTTCGGACAGACAGACCGGAGGGGGAAATTTGCGAGTTCGATAGTTTAGGGATCTGTGGTGGACGAACAGGCTGCGTATCCGGATTCGTCTCGTCGTTCTGAGCAATTTTCATGTACAAAGTATTTCCATCCGAGTTACGGATTAAAAGATATGATTTTCAAAAGAATTTATTAATTTCTGGAATTTAACTAATTATTTAATTTAATTCGAAATTAGGATTTATGACATCAGCATGATGTCATGCTGACGTCAGCAGTCAACGTTGACCGTTGACCTAGTCAACCTGACAGGTGGGTCCCACCTGTCAGTGACTGTTAGTTAATTATCAGTAGTTAATTAGGTTAATTAGTTATTAGTTTAATTAATCTTAATTAATTAATATTAACATGATTAAATAAGTTAATTAATTATCTTAATTAATTATTTTTATTATTTATTTTTTATTTATTTTCATTTCCTTTTTTTATTTCGTTCTGGGGCTGGGCCCCGTTTGTCATAGGCCAGGGGCGGACATGTCTGCCCGGGCCCTTTGGGCACCGGACTTGTCCGGGCTCGGCCATAGTGGGCGCGGGCGCATGGGCGAGCGGGCGCGCGTGCGGCCGTGGGCGCGCACGAGCGCGCAGACGGGCTCAGTCGCCGCGCGGGCGAGCGCGGGCGCTGGACCTGGACGCGGCCAGCCGGGGCCACGACAAGGGGGGAGGGTTCGCCGGCGTGGCAGCGGCGAGGCCACGGCAGGGCAGAAGGGGAGGAGCAGGGCGCGGGCGCCGGAGCGCCAGAGGTGGCCATGGGCGTGGGGCGTCGCCTGCGCGAGGGGAAGGAGGCCGCAGCGACGGGACAGGGGGCGGCCGGGGTGAGGCCACGACGGGTGCAGGCCTCGGCGGCCAGAGCGAAGGAGGGGGCCGCGGGGGCGCGGGCCGGCGGCCAGGTGCGGGTGTGCGCGACGGGGCAGAACGGGGCGAGGCCGGGCGGAGCTGCGGGAGGAGGTGCGGTGGCGGGGCGGCCAAACGCACGAGCAGGGGAGGAGAGGAGCGGCGGGGCGAGGCCGGCGCGCGGCTGATGCGGACGGCCAATAGCGGCGGTGAGCGGGGGAAGCGGAGGAAGGCGGAGCCTCACCGCGGGGCGTAGGGTACGGGGCAGCGGTGCTCGGGGTGGGGGACGGGGACGAGGCGACGCAGGGGAGGAGGCAAGGCGACTCCGGGCGACGACGATCCGGGCAGCGGCGGAGAGGTCCAGGGGCGGCGGGGTCGAACGCGACGGGCGATGGCCTCCTCCTCGATACCGATCCAATCGGGGGAGAGGGGGGGATATTTCGTGGGGGGGAGTGTCGGTGGGTACTGGGGGGAGTGGGGGAGGAGTGGATAAGGGAGTGGGGGCGGGGTGGGCCGGCCGGCTGGGCCTGGGGGTTGGCCCAGTTGGGCCAGGGTCCGGTGGGGGGGCTCCTTTTCCCTTTCTTTTTTTCTGTTTGTTTTCTCTTTTGTATTTTCTTTCTTTTATTTATTTTCTTTTCTGTTTTATTTCAATTTAAATTATTTAGGCATTTTATAAAAATGTATTTACTACACCATATTTACTTATGCAAAATATGGCATCTCCCGAACATTTTGTTTTAAATTTTGAAAAACTTTTATTGTTGACACTAATTGAATTTAAATTATGAAACGGTTTTGGATCATCGCACGGTTAACAACAGTAACCGAGGTGACGTGGCATGATTAGCGGGGAATTACTGTAGCTTGATTACCCGGGCGTTACAGGTTAGCAGCAATAGAAACACACAAGAATATGATCCTACAGACTACTAGGAAGTGGTGGTGGTGGTGGTGGTGTATCACAAATCTGTCAAGCGAATCTCAAATTCTTACCAGTTCTTACCCAGTGGAAGGTGGTGATCGGCAACCGTTGTAGTCAAAACTCTCAAAGATTGGACAGAGCGATTGCCAGGTGGTGTCAAACGCACGATGTAGATGTATGTGGAGCTGGGAAGGCTTATGATATGGTAGCAAAAATGTCAGCAATAATCAATTCAGAGATGCAAAGTTGAATAAACGCTCAACGACGGTACTGTGCTGGTCCTAGGCTAGACCGTACTAGAGATGCGGGCCTAGAACAATAATAAAATCATGGCCCGGCACGTAAAAAAGGGAAAAGCACACTCTAAAAAAATTTGCTCTCTTTTTTTTGGCGCTCTTTTATTTTGCGCTCTCTTTTTTGCGAAAAATCACTATAATGGCGAGTGTCTCAAAACTCTTCCCAAGTCAAACTAACAGGATAGGCACGAAATTTTTTTGACAATTCTTTTCCGAAAATCAGGGCAGCGACGACGAAAAAGTGCGACAAAAAAATCACTATGACGGCGAGTGTCTCAAAACGCTCCTTGGGACCTAAAAATAGGATAGGGAACAAATATTTTTTATTGCTGAAATTTTGGCCTAAAAACTGCCCGGGGTCCCTAGACTTTTTTTCCGAAACCTACTCAGGCAAAGAAACACGAATCGGAAATAAATGTATCTCGAAAAGAAACCTAATATGAAAAGAACTCGGATTGGTGGTGGACAGGCAGATGTATATGTGGACTCGGATTGGTGGTGGACAGGCGGATGTATATGTGGACTCGGATTGGTGGTGGACAGGTGGATGTATATGTGGACTCGGATTGGTGGTGGACAGGCGGATGTATATGTGGACTCGGATTGGTGGTGGACAGGCGGATGTATATGTGGACTCGGATTGATGAACTAACCCTAATTTTTTGTGGCTTTTTCGTGGACTGTAGGTATAAAGATTAGACTCGATCTAAACTACGAAAAACTGTAAGCTCACCGAGCAACCTGGAAATCTGATACCACTTGATAGAGGCAAAGGTGTCCCATCTTTCAGTGAGATGGTGGCTGTCATTTATGGTGGAGTAGACTTTGATGATCCGACTATGAACGTACGAAGACGTCGCGCCTTAGCAATCGCTAAACAAACTACGAGAGGTTATTGACCACGCCGGAGCACGATCAACCTGACCATGAGGGTCCGTTTCCTGCAAGCAAACAAAGAACAAGCAAGAAACTGAGATTGCAATCTGGATATTGCGAATATAAGAGGAAAGCTTTATTAATGAAGGTGGGGTTCTGTGACGCCTTTGTCTGGTCATTGAACACAAATGAAGTACGTGAAGTTGCAGCTATGGCGAACTTTTATTCTAAACAAAACCCAAAGTCTGAACGGTGCCCTAAGGGCTGTATATATGGAAGAAGAGGGAGGAATTTCGTGGCCCTTGGGGGAGGGGTCCGAAACCAACTTTATCTCTTGTTTCCCCACACATACGGACTCTAAAAACGGCCTATACTCAAGTATTTCAAAATTACATGGGCCTGGCCCAATAATAAGGTGACGCAACACCTATAATAGCCACTGGACAAAATTTACGAAGTGTCATATTGTATATTTCGTCCAAGGCTTCATGCACTCATTATGGTGGCTTCAAAGTCCTGAAATCATCACTTGTAACTCCGTTCTTGTTCCCCATGCGCATGCCATCATCTCCATGCTTGGTCTTGCTCCAGTGTTCATCTCTCTTATCCATGTCAGGCCCTTTATTTGTAAGCAAAACAAATGTATCCAATTTAGGCAGCATCATATTCTCATGAACATTAGAATCATTACCAAGAAACGAAAGTACCTGATAATTTAATTGGCGTGCGCGAGCTCTAGTAATTGGTCCAGTATAAGTAGCAGTAGGGGTTGTGGGTGTAACAATGGTATTGATGTCCTCATTAGAAGGCAGTCGAATCTTTGGTACATCTCTCATGCTCAAGGCCAAGAAACAAATCAAGATAAATTAGTACCACCAATGAGTAGTCAGGTCCCGTCAGGAGAATGGCCATGATTCTCAGCATTTATTGAAACTGGAGGACATGCATTTGTTGAGCAACCCCATTGCAGAAGTAAAAAGGTTTCATGACCAAACAAAAATTTATGATAAGATCCATTGCATATCACCGCAGATATGAGAGGACCAATGTCAGCAAAAGGATTTTGTATATGAGCAAAAATCTGAGAGAATTTGGGAAAAGGTGAAGCAAACCACCCCAGACCAAGGTAAGTTGATCATCTGAAATTCTCGGGGGAACAATAAATAAAGGGAATGGATATCCGAGTTGGAAACGATGTCCTCAAGTCATACTTGTTCCCTGAGCAACCAAATCTCGAGGACGAGATTTCTTTAAGGGGGGAAGGTTTGTAACTGCCTGGTTTTTGGCCCTTTTTTCTTTTGATTTATTTGTTTTTTTCTGTTTTTCTTTTTGGAGTGGTTCTGTGGCCTTGCAACCTGGGAGATCATCATCATTTCCTCTCCCAAGTGGTTCATCATTCTCAAAACTTTCCCATGGTCATGTCATTTCCATTCTAGCCCAACCCTAAAGTTCTTTTCTAGGGAATATTCATTTTTCTATTAAAGCAATAACCCTGTTTGCCCTAGGTTGTGAAGCAACCTATATTTCTGTCACCCCCAAAATTCCCAAATAATTCTCAAATTTTCTTTGGGTCATATGTTGATCAAATATTCCCAAACTTTCCTGTCCTAGCTGGAAAATAATTCCCCAGTAATTATTCTTCATTTCTGTCTAGTGTGGCTTTCTCTGAAGGAAGTGCCACCTATATTTTCTTGTTGGCTCCCAAACTTTTTGTGCATGCTTTTAAATCCAAATCATTGACCCATGCAAAAATTCAACTTTATTTGCCTAGCCAATCTTCCTCGGCAATTTTTCAAACTTTCTGTCAAACAGAAGGCATTGTGAAGGAAGTACTAGCTAGGAGTATCCAAATGATTTGAAATTTTGCACACTTCTTCATGTGCTCATATTAATCCACTCCTCCAAATTTTAGATCCATCCAATCTTCTAGGTGAGCACATGATCAAATATTTGATTCTGTCAATATTTTCAGGTTGCGAAGCAAGTATATTTTATATTGCTTCATTTTGTCTGAAAATTTACGAGAGCATTCTCATGACCATAAAACCACTCTCCAGCAAATTTGGGATCAATTCATCAAGTCAATAATTCTCTAGAATTTTCCCAAGTTTCTGGACAGTGAGGATGTTTGTGAAGCAAGTACCATTTTGGTGCATCCAATTGGTATGAAATTTTTACAGCATCATTATATGTCCAAATCTTCAAGACTTGCCAAATTTCAGCTCAAGTGGATGCTTCATTTGAGTGCATCATCTTGATCTATTTTCTAGACCATTTTGGTCAGTTGCAAAGCAACTATATTAATCCTTGGTCCATTTCTCCTCAAACTCCCCAGGATTGTAGTCTTTCCTTAGTTAATCACCCCAGATAACACCATTGATCTCAATCAATTTTCTGTGGATCACTAGTGCACATCCAAGTTTGATACAACAAACTTTACTCGAAGCCTCACACGTCTCCTTGGCTCCTTCTCCTGATATTTAACTATTGGGATGCATTGGGGATCAAGGACTAGCCACCAGACAAGGTTTGCAATCCCCTCGTGACCTCCCTGTGCATTGTCTCGTGGTGCCCGCATGGATTATTGCCCGTGCGTGCGCTCTGGCTGCAGTAAGCGCGCTCTGGCGCCTCGCCTCTTCCTCTCTGCTTGTTCACTCGATCCCTCGTCCCCTAGCCATATCCAGCGTCTTCCTCTCGTCGTCGCCGTCCCCTTGGACCCCTCTGCCCCTCCAGTAAACTCCTCCTCGGCGCTCGCCGACGCATGCCCACACGCGACCGCGGCGATGCCAGCGCGGCACCTCCCGCCCTGCCTATCTAAGTCTTCCTCGACCGTGGTTCGCTTCACCGGCAACCTCACCGCACCCCCCCACGCCTTCCCAACCTCTTCCCTGAGCTCCAAGAACTCCCGAGCCCTCCAATGGCTGCCTCGGTCGTCGGTGGCCACCACCTAAATTCGGGCAGCCTCGAGCCCTTCTCTTCCTTCTACCACCACCAATAGATCATCCAGACCCCGACTCATCGCCCCCACCTCTCCATGAGTCGCCGGAGCCCCTATGGTCGCTGTCCCCAAGATCGGCCGCCGCCTCCCTGCTTTCTGTTGCCGCGCGACACCACAGCCCTGGCCTTCCCCGATGTCCGCATATGGCCGGGTTGGATGCGGTGCTCCGCGCTGAGGCCGCCGGTGCCAGAGCCTCTGCCGGAGATGGTCGGAGTCGCCCGGGCCGTCACCGGAGCGCCCTACCTCACCTCTACCTCTGTTCACCGATGTGAGGAAGAAGAAGGAACGAGGAGGAGAGAGACAAAAGGCACGGGCCCCACCAGTCAGTGTCCCAGAAGCCCGGCCCGGCCACTGCCTAGCTGGATAAGTGGAAGCACATTCGCGCGGGTGTGTTTTCCCATTCGGAAGACGGATATTGGTGCGGCTTAGGCCAGGAAAGCGTATTCTGCCAAATGCTTTTTCTGTTTTTCACTCAAGGGACTGTTTGTGGATATATTTTTACAAATAGGTCCCTGGCAGTCAAACCTTTATAACTTTTTGTTCACAACTCCAAATGAGGTGATTCCAAAGCCCACTTCTTAATATTGTCGAGCCCGTTCTGCTGGTACCATTTTCACCATGTGTTAACATACTGAAAATGACCATTTTTCCCTTGAACTAAATCATCCCCCTTCGAGAGAGAATGTTTTTCGGCGATTCTTTCCGCGAGCTTCTCGCACTTCTTCCCGATGAATCCCTTCACCCCAGGCAAGCGACACCCTCCATTTGCATGATTGCAATGCAGTGACATGGTTTAACTTATTTGATTTTATTTAAAATATTGTTTTAGCTACTTGTGACTTGTTCATGATATTGCTTGGAGTTCTAGGACTAATATTTTGCATCTTATGTGGATGACATGTTGCCTTTGGATTCTTAGTGGCTATTATGATTATTTTCATGATGGTATTATACTTTGGAGTATTACTTTGGATGTCATGTTGCCTTTGGATTATTAGTGGCTAGCACTATTTTCATCATGATGATAGTTGATATTAAGTTTTGGAGTATGGTTTCGGAGATAATGCTTGCATGTGGATCTTAGCCGGATAGTTTAATCTTGCTATATTTTTAGTAGGTTCTTGGTACTTGGATTCATCATGATCTTAGTTGATATGCTACCCTTAGAGTTTTAGCTTATGATGATAGTATGCTCTGGATTATTTGTTGGATATTGCTATGACTCTGATTACAGGTTGATACCATATCGGAGTATAAGTTCTCGTAAGATATATTTTTGGGGATAAATTCCGTAATTAAGTTGGCCAGGTGCCACCGAACCGGGCTTTTCCAGTGCAACCACATTTGCCTTTTATGGGAAGTCCCTAATGCGGTCTATTGTCATGTCTCTCGCCGGTGCCTCCAACGAGGGAAGGTTATGGGTGTGCCCGTAGTTGTTGCTAGGCGCCTTTTTGTCCCTGTTTGGGACCGTTTTTGTTTTGCCATGACGGTGGCCATTGATGCCTTTGGTAGGCATGGGGCCACCCATGACTTACCCCAGAAGGGAGTTGGTCAGAGTGTCCGGGAGTGTGTCATGGCGATAGTCGGAACATCGTTGGTCCACATGTATGGGAGTGTGAGGCCATGGGTTCCGTGGTGTGGGTAAAGTGCGCTACCTCTACAGAGTGTGTGTGTGTGTGTGTGTGTGTGTTTAATCTATCAATAGCCGCGTCCTCGGCCATGGGCATAAGTTCGTACTAGGTCACACCGTTCGATCAACAGTCACATGACGGAATGACTTATAGGTGGTTTATATGTTGATATTGTGAGCAGTAACAGTTTGGCATGATGTTGATGATGATGTTGGGATGATCTTGAGGATGATCATTTAGTTTGTGATGTGGTCACGAGGTGATCATGTGGATGTTGATCATGAGTTGATCAGGTGGATCACGAGGTGATCGAGATGGTATATTGCTTGGCCGGTTAGCCAAGAGTGAGATGGTTCATTGAGATTAAGATGTTGGTTTATCAGTATTGTAGTAGTTTCATATCATGCTTAGTAGCTGCTTTCATATCATAGTAGTTGTTAATTAAATTTTTTAATGATGTGTTGTTGTTTTGCCTTGATGCTTTTGGTTATTGTGAGCTTGTAAGTACATTCAATGTACTGACCTGGCTTGTCATGCCAGATTGCAGGTGATGCCGTGATTGATTGTTTGTTGTGGTTTCCGTTCTTGCGAGCTAGATCGTGTCCCAGCCAGAGTCCCTGCGGAGTGGAGTTCACCACCTTCGTCGTTGTTCCGGTGCTAGAAGTATTCCGCTGCTAGCATAGAGCAAGTGTAGTATCGCAGGCATAGTGTCGCCATGCTGATGTGACCTTTTGTAACATCAGACCCTTGTATTATTATCCTTTGTAATAAGATCTGATTTGTTCTATGTCAAGAAGTGATGTATTCCAGAAGACTTCATCTCGATCTCCAGGCTGGAATACGGGGCGTTCTCGTTTCTCTGAGCTGGGGTGCCACAAACATTGGAGGAAGATCAAGCATGGAGATGATGGCATGCGCATGGGGAACAAGAACAGAGTTACAAATGATGATTTCAGGACTTTGAAGCCACCATAATGAGTGCATGAAGCCTTGGACGAAATATACAAGATGCCACTTCATAAATTTCGTCTAGAGGCAATTATAGGTGTTGTGTCACCTTATTATTGGGCCAGGCCCATGTAATTTCGAAATACTGAAGTATAGGTGTGACTCCCCCGATTCAATCATGAACTAATCATGCACGCAAACGTGTACGATCAAGATCAGGGACTCACAGGAAGATATCACAACACAACTCTAAAAACATAAATAAGTCATACAAGCATCACAATACAAGCCAGGGGCCTCGAGGGCTCGAATACAAGTGCTCGATCATAGACGAGTCGGCGGAAGCAACAATATCTGAGTACAGACATAAGTAAACAAGTCTGCCTTAAGAAGGCCAGCACAAACTGGGATACAGATCGAAAGAGGCGCATGCCTCCTGCCTGGGATCCTCCTAAACTACTCCTGGTCGTCCTCGGCAGCCTGCACGTAGTAGTAGGCACCTCCAGTGTAGTAGGAGTCGTCGTCGACGGTGGCGTCTGGCTCCTGGGCTCCGGCATCTGGTTGTGACAACCAGGTAGAAGGGAAAGGGGGAAAAGAGGGAGAAAAGCAACCGTGAGTACTCATCCAAAGTACTCGCAAGCAAGGAGCTACACTACATATGCATGGGTATATGTGTAAAGGGGCAATATCGGTGGACTGAACTGCAGAATGTCAGAATAAGAGGGGGATAGCTAGTCCTGTCGAAGACTATGCTTCTGGCAGCCTCCATCTTGCAGCATGTAGAAGAGAGTAGATGGTAAGTTCACCAAGTAGCATCGCATAGCATAATCCTACCCGGCGATCCCCTCCTCGTCGCCCTGTTAGAGAGCGATCACCGGGTTATATCTGGCACTTGGAAGGGTGTGTTTTATTAAGTATCCGGTTCTAGTTGTCATAAGGTCAAGGTACAACTATGGGTCGTCCTTTTACCGAGGGACACGGCTATTCGAATAGATAAACTTCCCTGCAGGGGTGCACCACATTACCCAACACGCTCGATCCCATTTGGCCGGACACACTTTCCTGTGTCATGCCCGGCCTTAGAAGATCAACACGTCGCAGCCCTACCTAGGCAGAACGGAGAGGTCAGCACGCCGGTCTAAATCCTATGGCACAGGGGTCTGGGCCCATCGCCCATTGCACACCTGCACGGTGCGAACGCGGCCGGAAGCAGACCTAGCAACCTCCATTACAAAGGAAGTCATGTTACACGGTCCAATCTGACACGCGCCGCTCAGTCACTGACGTCACGAAGGCTTCGGCTGATACCACGACGTCGAGTGCCTGTAACTGTTCCTGCGTAGTTGGTTAGTGCGTATAGGCCAATGTCCAGACTCAGATCAAATACCAAGATCTCGTGAAGTGTGTTATTTTGAAGTAACCGCGAACGCCGACAGGGCCAGGACCACCTCTCACCTAGGTAGTCTCAACCTGCCATGTCGCTCCGCCACAAAGATCTACACAGAGGGCCGTCGGGACAAAGGTCCTTTCAGCCCCCAATCCGTGAATCACTCGCGGGTGCTCCACGAGCCGACCCGACTTTAGTCACCACATGTATCATGTATAAAGTATATAGTATATACCCGTGATCACCTCCCGAGTGATCACGGCCCGATAGTATAGCACAGCAGACGGACAAGAAGGTAGGGCCACTGATGGAAAACTAGCATCCTATACTAAGCATTTAGGATTGCAGGTAAAGGTAACAACAGTAGTGGCAAAGACAGGCTATGCAGCAGAATAGGATTAACGGAAAGCAGTAGCATGCTACACTACTCTAATGCAAGCAGTAGAGAGTAGAATAGGCGATATCTGGTGATCAAGGGGGGGGCTTGCCTGGTTGCCCTGGCGAGAAGGAGGGGTCGTCAACACCGTAGTCGATCGGGGTACCAGCAGCAGCGTCAGTCTCATAGTCTACTGGAGAGAAGAGGGGGAAGAAACAATGAATACAATGCAAGCAGATGCATATCGATGCATGACATAACAAGTAGCGGTGCCAGGTGTGCCCTAACGCGGTAGGAGGTGATACCGGCGAAGGGGGAAACATCCGGGAAGGTATTCCCGGTGTTTCGCGTTTTCGGACAGATGAACCGCAGGGGAAAGTTGCGTGTTTGATATGCTAGGGATGTGTGGCGGATGAACGGGCTACGTATTCGGATTCGTCTCGTCGTTCTGAGCAACTTTCATGTACAAAGTATTTTCATCCGAGTTACGGATTATTGATTATGATTTTTCCAAGTTTTAGTAATATTCTGGAATCATTATTAATTCGAAATTAAATAGCTAAATGTTAGGTGCACCTAGCTCTATGTACACAGAAGTGTACCAGAGGCTGACAGGTGGGCCAGGGGGTCCCAGTTGACCAGTCAACGTTTGACTAGTCAACAGGGGGTGGGGCCTGCCTGTCATTGACTGTTTTACTAACCTAACAGATTAAATAGACTAATTAGGTTATTAGATTAACTAACACAGGTTAATTAACTCTTTAATTAATTAATTAATTAATTTTCTATTATATGTTTTGTTAACGTTCTCAGGGGGCGGCCCCACATGTCATAGGCCTAGGGGGGCGATGCGGATTAGTGGGCATCGGGTGCGGGCGAAGGGGTGCCCGCACGCTCGAGGCGACCAGGGAAGGGGGCGGCCGCTGTGGCTGCCGGAGTAGGGCGGCGCGACGAGGCCAGGTGGGACGACGAGCGTAGGCGGCTGCGACTGGGCTCGACGGGCGCGTGCGGCCAGGGCCAGGGCGCACCAGCGAGTGGGTTGGCTGCGGCTGCGGGCGCGCCGGGCGCACCGGAACAAAGCCGAGGCGCGGCGGACGCTGGCGGCGCAAGGCGGGAGCAGCAGCGGGGAGCGGGGCGAGCGGGCAAAGGAGGGAGGGCGCGTGGCACGATAGCAGGCGGCGGAGGCGGGCACGACGGGCCGCGGGAAGCCGCGGCAACGGCAGTACGGAGCGTCAGCAGCAGGAGGGCGGAGCGCACGAGACAGAGGGCGTGCGCGGGGCTTCGCCGGGCGCGGCCAAGGTCAGGCACGAAGCAGCGAGTGTGCACGCGGGAGCCGAGCTCCGGGCTCGGCGGCCAAAACACGGGGCGTGAGCGAGGCCACAACGGGCGCAGGAGTAGAGGCGGGAGGCGACGGGGTTCTCACCCGCGTTGGTGAGCAGGGGGGCGGCAAGGCTCGGTGGAGCCTTTGGGAAGGAGGACGGGGACGTGTCACTGGCGAGGAGGAGACGAGGAGGACGAGGCGGAGGAGCTCCGGGCGACGACGACGAGCAACGACGGTGTGCTGGTCAGGCGATGGGGAGGGCGGCAGCGGACGCGGGCGCGGTCGTCGGGGTCATCGCCTCGATCCAGATCCAGCGGGGGGATGAGGAGGTGATGGTGTGCGGCGGCGGCGGCGGATCGCAGGGAGGAACGGGCGGGGCGGTCGGCGCGGTGGCTTCGGTTCCTTGCCCCGGTCTCGATCTAGATCGGGGGGGAAGAAAGCGAGCGAGTGGGGGGAGCGAGGGAGACGTGGGGGGCGAGTGGGGGCGTGGGCAGGTTAGGTCACGGGGAGTGGGGTTAAGCTGGGGAGGTGAGGGGGCCGGCTGGGCTTGTCTGGTTGGCTCAGAAACCAGCTGGGTCGTGGCCCAGTGGGGAGGTCCTTTATTTTCCCTTTGTTTTCCGTTTTGTCTTTTCTTTTCTTATCTTATTTCTTTTCTATTTTAATTATTTTAGAGCATTTTAGTATTTTATAAACAAGTGTTTCCTTTACTATAATTACCTATGTAATATTCGGCACAAACCGAACATTTTAGTTTTGATGTTTGAAAATATTTGTTGTTTGCCTTTAATTTAATTTTGAATTTGAATCGATTTTCAACTAACCCGAGATTAACTCTAGTGACAAAGGTGACGTGGCATCATTAGCAAGAAATTACTGTTGTCTAATTATCCGGGCATCACAATTCTCCTCCACTGCAAGAAATCTCGTCCCGAGATTTAAGAGGGGGGTAAGGGGGAAAGTTCTGGTTACTAAATTCTAACGAATCTTCTTGGCCTTGGTTGCGCTTCTCGAAGAGGTCGATCCATTACGTTGATGTCTTCATTTCTCTGCTTTAGGTCATCATGATGAAGTCGGCGTCCTTTCTTCAGGAACTCCATCGTACTTACGAAAGAATAAAGGGTGGGCATTCCGGGAGAACATACCTCTGCAAGGTCGACTATCTGGTCGATAATATCGAGGAAGGTGGCGGAAGTAACTCTCGAATTGAAACTTATGAAAATATCGAAAGCAAAGTAAGGAGGTATCATGGGAAGTTTCGAGCGGGCAGGCAATCGTTCGATGCCTGAAACAGGGCGTCAAAAGGGGTTCAAAGCAATGTGAATAAGTATTGTGTTTGATACCAAAATTGATGATCTCTCGGAAGGTGGCTCGTGAATCACATACGAGGCCAAGTGCGAGGAACTAACTTTGGAAACCGGGGGTGTATAGGAGAGTCGGGTTTCGATCCTGTGGAATTGTGGGTTATGGGCCCACCATGTGGGTTGAAGGTAGAAAGGGCGATGACATCTTGCACGATCATGTAAGCAAGTCAAGTCAGAGGATAGCCTGTCAGTTATGTCGGCAACAACATTGGTGCCAAGGGCGAGGGACGAAGAGAACAATTTCCTGCTCGTTGAACGAGGCGGACCAATAGTCAAAGTTCTCATCCATCGGTGGTTACCGGCATCAACAATAGTAACAGGGTCTTACTGTCAGAGTGGTACAACAAGGTGCTTACCTAAGCAGGGAATTATCACTGCTCAATTAAGTAGATTACAAGAAGGGTTATACAAACCAATGGAAAGTTAAATGTGATTATTGGATTAAACAGAACAATGGGAAGGAAAATGTGTTTAAACACATATTTCAGGGGTATATCCTCCCCAAGGACAAGCAGAGCATGTTATCCATGACATGATAGAAAATAGAAAACCATTCAGGTAAGGGGAGAGGAATTTCATTGTTGGGGATCGCAGCAGAATTTTCAAATTTTCCTACGCTCACGAAGATCCATCTATGGAGTATACTAGCAACGAGAGGAAAGGAGTGCATCTACATACCCTTGTAGATCGTGAGCGGAAGCGTTCCAATGAACGAGGTTGATGGAGTCGTACTCGCCGTGATCCAAATCACCGATGACCGAGTGCCGAACGGACGGCACCTCCGCGTTCAACACAAGTACGATGCAGCGACGTCTCCTCCGTCTTGATCCAGTAAGGGGGAAGGAGAGGTTGATAAAGATCCAGCAGCACGATGGCGTGGTGGTGGATGTAGCGGGATCTCGGCAGGGCTTCGCCGAGCTTCTGCAAGAGGGAGAGGTGTAGCAGGGGAGGAGGGAGGCGCCCAAGGCTGTACTGTTGTTGCCCTCCCTCCCCCCGCCTTTATATACGCCCCCTGGGAGGGGGGGCGCCGGCCAAGACCCATCTAGATGGGGGGCGGCGGCCAAGGGGGGTAACTTACCCCCCAAGTCAAGTGGGGCGCCCCCCCCACCCTAGGGTTTCCAACCCTAGGCGCAGGGGAGGCCCATGGGGGGCGCCCCAGCCCACTAAGGGCTGGTTCCCTTCCCACTTCAGCCCATGGGGCCCTCCGGGATAGGTGGCCCCACCCGGTGGGCCCCCGGGACCCTTCCGGTGGTCCCGGTACAATACCGATAACCCCCGAAACTTTCCCGGTGGCCGAAACTGGACTTCCCATATATAATTCTTCACCTCCGGACCATTCCGGAACTCCTCGTGACATCTGGGATCTCATCCGGGACTCCAAAAAACTTTCGGGTTTCCGCATACTCATATCTCTACAACCCTAGCGTCACCGAACCTTAAGTGTGTAGACCCTACGGGTTCGGGAGACATGCAGACATGACCGAGACGCCTCTCCGGTCAATAACCAACAGCGGGATCTAGATACCCATGTTGGCTCCCACATGTTCCATGATGATCTCATCGGATGAACCACGATGTCGAGGATTCAATCAATCCCGTATGCAATTCCCTTTGTCAATCGGTATGTTACTTGCCTGAGATTCGATCGTCGGTATCCCAATACCTTGTTCAATCTCGTTACCGGCAAGTCTCTTTACTCGTACCACAATGCATGATCCCGTGACTAACTCCTTAGTCACATTGAGCTCATTTTGATGATGCATTACCGAGTGGGCCCAGAGATACCTCTCCGTCATACAGAGTGACAAATCCCAGTCTCGATCCGTGCCAACCCAACAGACACTTTCGGAGATACCCGTAGTATACCTTTATAGTCACCCAGTTACGTTGTGACGTTTGGCACACCCAAAGTACTCCTACGGTATCCGGGAGTTGCACGATCTCATGGTCTAAGGAGAAGATACTTGACATTGGAAAAGCTCTAGCAAACGAACTACACGATCTTTGAGCTATGCTTAGGATTGGGTCTTGTCCATCACATCATTCTCCTAATGATGTGATCCCGTTATCAATGACATCCAATGTCCATAGTCAGGAAACCATGACTATCTGTTGATCAACGAGCTAGTCAACTAGAGGCTTACTAGGGACACGTTGTGGTCTATGTATTCACACATGTATTACGATTTCCGGATAACACAATTATAGCATGAACAATAGACAATTACCATGAACAAAGAAATATAATAATAACCATTTATTATTGCCTCTAGGGCATATTTCCAACAGTCTCCCCCTTGCACTAGAGTCAATAATCTAGTTACATTGTGATGAATCGAACACCCATTGCGTCCTGGTGTTGATCATGTTTTGCTCTAGGGAGAGGTTTAGTCAACGGATCTGCTATATTCAGGTCCGTATGTACTTTACAAATATCTATGTCTCCATTTTGAACACTTTCACGAATGGAGTTGAAGCGACGCTTGATATGCCTGGTCTTCCTGTGAAACCTGGGCTCCTTCGCAAGGGCAATAGCTCCAGTGTTGTCACAGAAGAGAGTCATCGGACCCGACGCATTGGGAATCACCCCTAGGTCGGTAATGAACTCCTTCATCCAGACTGCTTCCTGTGCTGCCTCCGAGGCTGGCATGTACTCTGCTTCACATGTAGATCCCGCCACGACGCTTTGCTTGCAACTGCACCAGCTTACTGCTCCTCCATTCAAAATATACACATATCCGGTTTGTGACTTCGAGTCATCCAGATCTGTGTCGAAGCTAGCGTCGACGTAACCCTTTACGACGAGCTCTTCGTCACCTCCATAAACGAGAAACATATCCTTAGTCCTCTTCAGGTACTTCAGGATATTCTTGACCGCTGTCCAGTGTTCCATGCCGGGATTACTTTGGTACCTTCCTACCAAACTTACGGCAAGGTTTACATCAGGTCTGGTACATAGCATGGCATACATAATAGACCCTATGGCCGAGGCATAGGGGATGACACTCATCTTTTCTCTATCTTCTGCCGTGGTCGGGCATTGAGCCGTGCTCAATTGCACACCTTGCAATACAGGCAAGAACCCCTTCTTGGACTGATCCATATTGAACTTCTTCAATATCTTGTCAAGGTATGTACTCTGTGAAAGACCAATGAGGCGTCTTGATCTATCTCTATAGATCTTGATGCCTAATATATAAGCAGCTTCTCCAAGGTCCTTCATTGAAAAACACTTATTCAAATAGGCCTTTATACTTTCCAAGAATTCTATATCATTTCCCATCAATAGTATGTCATCCACATATAATATGAGAAATGCTACAGAGCTCCCACTCACTTTCTTGTAAACACAGGCTTCTCCATAAGTCTGTGTAAACCCAAACGCTTTGATCATCTCATCAAAGCGAATGTTCCAACTCCGAGATGCTTGCACCAGCCCATAGATTGAGCGTTGGAGCTTGCATACTTTGTTAGCATTCTTAGGATCGACAAAACCTTCCGGCTGCATCATATACAACTCTTCCTTAAGGAAGCCGTTAAGGAATGCCGTTTTGACGTCCATCTGCCATATCACATAATCATAGTATGCGCCAATTGCTAACATGATTTGGACGGACTTCAGCTTCGCTACGGGTGAGAAAGTCTCATCGTAGTCAACCCCTTGAACTTGTCGATAACCCTTAGCGACAAGTCGAGCCTTATAGATGGTCACATTACCATCCGCGTCTGTCTTCTTCTTAAAGATCCATTTGTTTTCTATGGCTCGCCGATCATCGGGCAAGTCAGTCAAAGTCCATACTTTGTTTTCATACATGGATCCTATCTCGGATTTCATGGCTTCTAGCCATTTGTCGGAATCCGGGCCTGCCATCGCTTCTTCATAGTTCGAAGGTTCACCGTTGTCTAACAACATGATTTCCAGGACAGGGTTGCCGTACCACTCTGGTGCGGAACATGTCCTTGTGGACCTACCAAGTTTAGTAGTAACTTGATCCGAAGCTTCATGATCATCATCATTAACTTCCTCCCCAGTCGGTGTAGGCACCACAGGAACATCTTCCCGCGCTGCGCTACTTTCCGGTTCGGAAGGGGTGACTATCACCTCATCAAGTTCCACTTTCCTCCCACTCAATTCTTTCGAGAGAAACTCTTTCTCCAGAAAGGACCCGTTCTTGGCAACAAAGATCTTGCCTTCGGATCTGAGGTAGAAGGTATACCCAATAGTTTCCTTAGGGTATCCTATGAAGACGCATTTCTCCGACTTGGGTTCGAGCTTTTCAGGTTGAAGTTTCTTGACATAAGCATCGCATCCCCAAACTTTTAGAAACAACAGCTTAGGTTTCTTCCCAAACCATAATTCATACGGTGTCGTCTCAACGGATTTCGACAGAGCCCTATTTAAAGTGAATGCGGCAGTCTCTAAAGCATAGCCCCAAAATGAGAGCGGTAAATCGGTAAGAGACATCATAGATCGCACCATATCCAATAGAGTGCGATTACGACGTTCGGACACACCGTTTCGCTGAGGTGTTCCAGGCGGCGTGAGTTGTGAAACGATTCCACATTTCCTTAAGTGTGCACCAAATTCGTGACTCAAATATTCTCCTCCATGATCTGATCGTAAGAACTTTATTTTCCTGTCACGTTGATTCTCAACCTCACTCTGAAATTCCTTGAACTTTTCAAAGGTTTCAGACTTGTGTTTCATTAGGTAGACATACCCGTATCTACTTAAGTCATCAGTGAGAGTGAGAACATAACGATATCCTCCGCGAGCCTCAACACTCATTGGACCGCACACATCGGTATGTATGATTTCCAATAAGTTGGTTGCTCGCTCCATTGTTCCGGAGAACGGAGTCTTGGTCATCTTACCCATGAGGCATGGTTCGCACGTGTCAAATGATTCGTAATCAAGAGACTCCAAAAGTCCATCTGCATGGAGCTTCTTCATGCGCTTGACACCAATGTGACCAAGGCGGCAGTGCCACAAGTATGTGGGACTATCGTTATCAACTTTACATCTTTTGGCATTCACACTATGAATATGTGTAACATCACGTTCGAGATTCATCAAGAATAAACCATTGACCAGCGGGGCATGACCATAAAACATATCTCTCAAATAAATAGAACAACCATTATTCTCGGATTTAAATGAGTAGCCATCTCGAATTAAACGAGATCCAGATACAATGTTCGTGCTCAAAGCTGGCACTAAATAACAATTATTGAGGTTTAAAACTAATCCCGTAGGTAGATGCAGAGGTAGCGTGCCGACGGCGATCACATCGACCTTGGAACCATTCCTGACGCGCATCGTCACCTCGTCCTTTGCCAGTCTCCGTTTATTCCGCAGTTCCTGTTTTGAGTTACAAATATGAGCAACCGCACCGGTATCAAATACCCAGGAGCTACTACGAGTACTGGTAAGGTACACATCAATTACATGTATATCACATATACCTTTGGTGTTGCCGGCCTTCTTGTCCGCTAAGTATTTAGGGCAGTTCCGCTTCTAGTGACCACTTCCCTTGCAATAAAAGCACTCAGTTTCAGGCTTGGGTCCATTCTTTGACTTCTTCCCGGCAACTGGCCTACCGGGCGCGGCAACTCCCTTGCCGTCCTTCTTGAAGTTCTTCTTACCCTTGCCCTTCTTGAACTTAGTGGTTTTATTCACCATCAACACTTGATGTTCTTTTCTGATCTCCACCTCCGCTGATTTCAGCATTGAATATACCTCAGGAATGGTCTTTTCCATCCCTTGCATATTGAAGTTCATCACAAAGCTCTTGTAGCTTGGTGGAAGCGACTGAAGGATTCTGTCAATGACCGCGTCATCCGGGAGATTAACTCCCAGCTGAGACAAGCGGTTGTGCAACCCAGACATTCTGAGTATGTGCTCACTAACAGAACTATTCTCCTCCATTTTATAGCTGAAGAACTTGTCGGAGACTTCATATCTCTCGACCCGGGCATGAGCTTGGAAAACCATTTTCAGCTCCTCGAACATCTCATATGCTCCATGTTTCTCAAAACGCTTTTGGAGACCCGGTTCTAAGCTGTAAAGCATGCCGCACTGAACAAGGGAGTAATCATCAGGACGCTGCTGCCAAGCGTTCATAACGTCTTGGTTCTCTGGGATTGGTGCTTCACCTAGCGGTGCTTCTAGGACATAATCTTTCTTGGCAGCTATGAGGATGATCCTCAGGTTCCAGACCCAGTCCGTATAGTTACTGCCATCATCTTTCAGCTTGGTTTTCTCTAGGAACGCGTTGAAGTTGAGGACAACGTGGGCCATTTGATCTACAAGACATAGTGTAAAGATTTTAGACTAAGTTCATGAAAATTAAGTTCATATAATCAAATTATTTAATGAACTCCCACTCAGACAGACATCCCTCTAGTCATCTAAGTGAAACATGATCCGAGTTAACTAGGCCGTGTCCGATCATCACGTGAGACGGACTAGTCAAGATCGGTGAACATCTCCATGTTGATCGTATCTTCTATACGACTCATGCTCGACCTTTCGGTCCTCCGTGTTCCGAGGCCATGTCTGTACATGCTAGGCTCGTCAAGTCAACCTAAGTGTATTGCGTGTGTTCCGAGGCCATGTCTGTACATGCTAGGCTCGTCAACACCCGTTGTATGCGAACGTTAGAATCTATCACACCCGATCATCACGTGGTGCTTCGAAACAACGAACCTTCGCAACGGTGCACAGTTAGGGGGAACACTTTCTTGATATTATTATAAGGGATCATCTTAATTACTACCGTCGTTCTAAGCAAATAAGATGCAAAACATGATAAACATCACATGCAATCAAATAGTGACATGATATGGCCAATATCATTATGCTCCTTTGATCTCCATCTTCGGGGCACCATGATCATCTTCGTCACCGGCATGACACCATGATCTCCATCATCATGATCTCCATCATTGTGTCTTCATGAAGTTGTCATGCCAACGATTACTTCTACTTCTATGGCTAACGCGTTTAGCAACAAAGTAAAGTAATTTACATGGCGTTATTCAATGACACGCAGGTCATACAAAATAATAAAGACAACTCCTATGGCTCCTGCCGGTTGTCATACTCATCGACATGCAAGTCGTGATTCCTATTACAAGAATATGATCAATCTCATACATCACATATATCATTCATCACATCTTCTGGCCATATCACATCACATAGCACTTGCTGCAAAAACAAGTTAGACGTCCTCTAATTGTTGTTGCAAGTTTTTACGTGGCTTGTAGGTTTCTAGCAAGAACGTTTCTTACCTACGTAAAACCACAACGTGATTTGCCAATTTCTATTTACCCTTCATAAGGACCCTTTTCATCGAATCCGTTCCGACTAAAGTAGGAGAGACAGACACCCGCTAGCCACCTTATGCAACTAGTGCATGTCAGTCGGTGGAACCTGTCTCACGTAAGCGTACGTGTAAGGTCGGTCCGGGCCGCTTCATCCCACAATACCGCCGAAACAAGATAAGACTAGTAGTGGCAAGAAGAATTGGCAACATCAACGCCCACAACTGCTTTGTGTTCTACTCGTGCATAGTAACTACGCATAGGCCTGGCTCATGATGCCACTGTTGGGGATCGTAGCAGAATTTTAAAATTTTCCTACGCTCACCAAGATCCATCTATGGAGTATACTAGCAACGAGAGGAAAGGAGTGCATCTACATACCCTTGTAGATCACGAGCGGAAGCGTTCCAATGAACGAGGTTGATGGAGTCGTACTCGCCGTGATCCAAATCACCGATGACCGAGTGCCGAACGGACGGCACCTCCGCATTCAACACACGTACGGTGCAGCGATGTCTCCTCCGTCTTGATCCAGTAAGGGGGAAGGAGAGGTTGATGGAGATCCAGCAGCACGACGGCGTGGTGGTGGATGTAGCGGGATCTCGGCAGGGCTTCGCCGAGCTTCTGCGAGAGGGAGAGGTGTAGCAGGGGAGGAGGGAGGCGCCCAAGGCTGTACTGTTGTTGCCCTCCCTCCCCCCCCCTTTATATAGGCCTCCTGGGAGGGGGTGCGCCGTCCAAGACCCATCTAGATGGGGGGGCGGCGGCCAAGGGGGGTAACATACCCCCCAAGTCAAGTGGGGCGCCCCCCACCCTAGGGTTTCCAACCCTAGGCGCAGGGGGAGGCCCATGGGGGCGCCCCAGCCCACTAAGGGCTGGTTCCCTTCCCATTTCAGCCCATGGGGCCCTCCGGGATAGGTCGCCCCACCCGGTGGACCCCCGGGACCCTTCCGGTGGTCCCGGTACAATACCGATAACCCCCGAAACTTTCCCGGTGGCCGAAACTGGACTTCCTATATATAATTCTTCACCTCCGGACCATTCCGGAACTCCTCGTGACGTCCGGGATCTCATCTGGGACTCCGAACAACTTTCGGGTTTCCGCATACTCATATCTCTACAACCCTAGCGTCACCGAACCTTAAGTGTGTGGACCCTACGGGTTCGGGAGACATGCAGACATGACCGAGACGCCTCTCCGGTCAATAACCAACAGCGGGATCTGGATACCCATGTTGGCTCCCACATGTTCCACGATGATCTCATCGGATGAACCACGATGTCGAGGATTCAATCAATCCCGTATGCAATTCCCTTTGTCAATCGGTATGTTACTTGCCCGAGATTCGATCGTCGGTATCCCAATACCTTGTTCAATCTCGTTACCGGCAAGTCTCTTTACTCGTACCACAATGCATGATCCCGTGACTAACTCCTTAGTCACATTGAGCTCATTATGATGATGCATTACCGAGTGGGCCCAGAGATACCTCTCCGTCATACGGAGTGACAAATCCCAGTCTCGATCCGTGCCAACCCAACAGACACTTTTGGAGATACCCGTAGTATACCTTTATAGTCACCCAGTTACGTTGTGACGTTTGGCACACCCAAAGTACTCCTACGGTATCCGGGAGTTGCACGATCTCATGGTCTAAGGAGAAGATACTTGACATTGGAAAAGCTCTAGCAAACGAACTACACGATCTTTGAGCTATGCTTAGGATTGGGTCTTGTCCATCACATCATTCTCCTAATGATGTGATCCCGTTATCAATGACATCCAATGTCCATAGTCAGGAAACCATGACTATCTGTTGATCAACGAGCTAGTCAACTAGAGGCTTACTAGGGACACGTTGTGGTCTATGTATTCACACATGTATTACGATTTCCGGATAACACAATTATAGCATGAACAATAGACAATTACCATGAACAAAGAAATATAATAATAACCATTTATTATTGCCTCTAGGGCATATTTCCAACATTCATGTCATTACCCATACAGTGGTGTTTGGATAATTGATAAAGAAGATTTA
Organism: Aegilops tauschii subsp. strangulata; assembly: GCF_002575655.3. NCBI lineage: Eukaryota > Viridiplantae > Streptophyta > Magnoliopsida > Poales > Poaceae > Aegilops > Aegilops tauschii. The sequence goes on from NC_053039.3 coordinate 178,330,656, forward strand.
GCTTTGTGCTTCAAATGTTCTTATTGAAAAATCGGAGTGAGGAGGTGGCTGATGGACTCAGCGATAATTCAACGAGGTATCCAAAAAGATGGATCTCCACAATGATGTGAACAAGGAGATAACATTTGTCAGATCAGATGGTATAATGATGTATGCTCGAGGAAAACATACACCATTAACCATTGGTTGAAAGGTGCGCCCGAATTATGGGCTTATAGTAGCACGATCAACGTTACAATGGTGGTTCAACAACCGATAGGCTAAGAATGAATTGTCCATCATTAACTTCAGAGCAACAGGGTTGCTAGAAGTGCAGAATCCAAACAACACCGCTCACTTGTTGGTACCCCGGTTGGAATCAATACGAGGACCAAGAAAGAATGGTGATGGTGAGAAGTATCACTATACCAAGAATTCTTAAGAGGTGGAGCAATCCTCACAACATCCTTGTCATAAAGACAGTATTACTTCAAGGTAGAACATCATACAAGCTGGATAGCCAGTTGCATCCATAACATGAACAAGTTTGTGTTGGGGGAAGGCAAGAATGTTGTCGATGATAACACAATCCTCGAGGGGCAAGGATGGTATTTCCCATCATGAATTTGATTGATATCCTGGAAGTGCTCAAAATGTTGATGATGATCATGACACAATTGTCGGGAGATTTCATGAAGGTGTAATCGATCGGCGATGACATCAAGTCGAAGGAATGATGAAGCGAAAGGTTATTGGAACCATGAGTAGGACACAAACTCGAAATCAAGTTTGTTGTTCAAGATGAAATAATATGATGAGGAGGATCGACGTAAGCTTAGCTCATCGTCAAAAATTATGCTCCGGGAAGGACCAAGTAGCACAGATAAAATTTAGCACGATAAAGATATAGCCGATCAGGCTTGGGATGACTTGAAGGTTTATTAAACTCGTAAGTAAAGAAGATTACTAAGAGTTGTTTAATCACGATGCGGACTCGGTTCAGTTATCGGTGTCTTTGAGTGTTTAGTAACTCAGAGCCCGTGAAAATTTGGAATCAGTGAGAATGTAGTACTTGATGAAGAGCTCATAAGAAGTTATGCAGTTCCATGATAATCTCGAGATACCAGGGGGTAATACTAGACGACGGATCAAAGTAGAGGTTGGACTGGGGTATTGTTCTGCAGAAGACAAGTGCTTAAACTTGCACGAGAAATGGTATTTAAAGGAGAACATGGTCGGAACCACGATTGCAAAGGGATCAATTCACATCCACGAGATGATACTATATCCAGGGGTAATTATTTTTACGAGAGGGTTCCATGATAAGATCGGCATCGTGCCCATGGGCATGAACACAAGGTTCAAGGTCGACTCCCACTTCTGCAATGCATAACCTTTCATTCACTTCTCATTTTCGAAAATGTTGTAGTGTTGAAATTTTATTTGGCGAAGCAACAGAAGAGTATCACTCGCGAAAACTTTTTGGTTCATACGGTTTGGGGAAGGCATAGGTTCAACCCATCGGGGCATCTTAGGAGCATATACCACAAATTTTAAGAATAAATATCACAAGCTCGAAAGCAGAGCATGGTTGGCCAAATCAAGGAATAGGATTTACCAATGGCATTATGTATCAGGGAAAGAACTTCCAAAGTGATTGAATATGAAGGACGTTGTCGGATAAAATACAACAAAGGATCCGATGGCCCACAAGGGATCTGATGTGAGCATCGGTACCCAACCAGAGGGAGAAAGAATGCAAGGAGATCAGATTATAGAAACAACTGACTAACTCAAAGTTCAAATGCAAAGGAATTATGAATTCCAAGACAAGGGATCAGAAGCAATGCTCTGATTAGGGATGGATAAGTTGAATAGCCTTAGGGGTACAATCGATGGCAAAATTTGATTGGTTGAGATCCAGCTCATGTTTAAAATGACGTCTGAGCCGGAAGGATGAATTCGAGGATCTGTTTGAGGATTGCGAGCATTCGCAGCAAATCGAATCAACGGACTCAAAATGATAATGACAATGGATGTCAACAAGATTACTAGACTTATGGGATTAACCATAATGCAAGCAAGCAAGAATTTCAAGAGCAATAGGATGCTCAGGATTTTCGGAAGATCGAATGGTATTTCGAAAACTTTTGTGAAACACATGAACAACCGGGAATGAGCGGATACTTGATAAGTGCGAGGAATTATCCGTAAGGGTATTCATGTGGCTAAGAATTGTAAGACAGTAAGCACAAAGTATTCTCGAAACAATAGAGAGAATTTCGAGGTATCTTGTAATAACAAGATCCACGGGGAATGATTGTATGAATGGGAAGTGTATGTGGTTATCCATAGGGTTTATCGATGGAAGGGAATTGCAAAAGCAATGGCACAAAGTCTCAGGAGAAAATCAGAGAGTATTGTCAGAATCTTTTGTTGAAGCAGTCGATCATCTGGAATGAAGGGGCTCTCCGGGTGGATGTGATCACGAGATCCTAATGTTAGAGTTAGCAAAGTCTTTAACCCGAAAAGAAGAGAGATTAGAATCCCAGAGTAAAGACGAGGAATAAAAAGATCCTAATACCACCCAAATGGCGACATGGGCCCGTAAGCCGCACAGCCATGTTAGTAAAAAGTTTTTCAATGACTAGACTCAACTACGGCCAAGGAGTTGGAAAGGGGATTCCTACAAGCAGTCGGCTCTGATACCAACTTGTGACTCCCCCGATTCAATCGTACACTAATCATGCATGCAAATGTGTACGATCAAGATGAGGGACTCACGGGAAGATATCACAACACAACTCTAAAAACATAAATAAGTCATACAAGCATCATAATACAAGCCAGGGGCCTCGAGGGCTCGAATACAAGTGCTCGATCATAGACGAGCCAGCGGAAGCAACAATATCTCAGTACAGACATAAGTAAACAAGTCTGCCTTAAGAAGGCTAGCACAAACTAGGATACAGATCGAAAGAGGCGCAGGCCTCCTGCCTGGGATCCTCCTAAACTACTCCTGGTCGTCGTCGGCAGCCTGCACGTAGTAGTAGGCACCTCAAGTGTAGTAGGAGTCGTCGTCGACGGTGGCGTCTGGCTCCTGGGCTCCGGCATCTGGTTGCGACAACCAGGTAGAAGGGAAAGGGGGAAAAGAGGGAGAAAAGCAACCGTGAGTACTCATCCAAAGTACTCGCAAGCAAGGAGCTACACTACATATGCATGGGTATATGTGTAAAGGGGCAATATCGGTGGACTGAACTGCAGAATGTCAGAATAAGAGGGGGATAGCTAGTCCTATCGAAGACTACGCTTCTGGCAGCCTCCATCTTACAGCATGCAGAAGAGAGTAGATGGTAAGTTCACCAAGTAGCACCGCATAGCATAATCCTACCCGGCGATCCCCTCCTCGTCGCCCTGTTAGAGAGCGATCACCTGGTTATATCTGGCACTTGGAAGGGTGTGTTTTATTAAGTATCCGGTTCTAGTTGTCATAAGGTCAAGGTACAACTCTGGGTCGTCCTTTTACCGAGGGACACGGCTATTCGAATAGATAAACTTCCTTGCAGGGGTGCACCACATTACCCAACACGCTCGATCCCATTTGGCCGGACACACTTTCCTGGGTCATGCCCTGCCTCGGAAGATCAACACGTCGTTGCCCTACCTAGGCACAACAGAGAGGTCAGCACGCTGGTCTAAATCCTATGGCGCAGGGGTCTGGGCCCATCGCCCATTGCACACCTGCATGTTGCGAACGCGGCCGGAAGCAGACCTAGCAACCTCCATTACAAAGGAAGTCACGCTACGCTGTCCAATCTGGCGCGCGTCGCTCAGTCGCTGACGTCACGAAGGCTTCGGCTGATACCACGACGTCGAGTGCCCATAACTGTTCCCGCGTAGTTGGTTAGTGTGTATAGGCCAGTGGCCAGACTCAGATCAAATACCAAGATCTCGTTAAGCGTGTTATTTTGAAGTAACCGCGAACGCCGACAGGGCCAGGCCCACCTCTCACCTAGGTAGTCTCAACCTGCCCTATCGCTCCGCCACAAAGATCTACACAGAGGGCCGTCGGGACAAAGGTCCTTTCAGGCCCCAATCCGTGAATCACTCGCGGGTGCTCCACGAGCCGACCTGACTTTAGTCACCACATGTATCATGTATAAAGTATATAGTATATACCCGTGATCACCTCCCGAGTGATCATGGCCCAATAGTATAGCATAGCAGACGGACAAGAAGGTAGGGCCACTGATGGAAAACTAGCATCCTATACTAAGCATTTAGGATTGCAGGTAAAGGTAACAACAGTAGTGGCAAAGACAGGCTATGCAGCAGAATAGGATTAACGGAAAGCAGTAACATGCTACACTACTCTAATGCAAGCAGTAGAGAGTAGAATAGGCGATATCTGGTGATCAGGGGGGCTTGCCTGGTTTCCCTGGCAAGAAGGAGGGGTCGTCAACACCGTAGTTGATCGGGGTACCAGCAGCAGCGTCGGTCTCATAGTCTACCGGAGAGAAGAGGGGGAAGAAACAATGAATACAATGCAAACAGATGCATATCGATGCATGACATAACAAGTAGCGGTGCCAGGTGTGCCCTAACGCGGTAGGAGGTGATACCGGCGAAGGGGGAAACATCCAGGAAGGTATTCCCGGTGTTTCGCGTTTTCGGACAGATGAACCAGAGGGGAAAGTTGCGTGTTTGATATGCTAGGGATGTGTGGCGGATGAACGGGCTATGTATTCGGATTCGTCTCGTCGTTTTGAGCAACTTTCATGTACAAAGTATTTTCATCCGAGTTACGGATTATTTATTATGATTTTTCCAAGTTTTAGTAATATTCTGGAATCATTATTAATTCGAAATTAAATAGCTAAATGTTAGGTGCACCCAGCTCTGCGTACACAGAAGTGTACCAGAGGCTGACAGGTGGGCCAGGTGGTCCCAATTGACTAGTCAACGTTTGACTGGTCAACAGGGGGTGGGGCCCGCCTGTCATTGACTGTTTTTCTAACCTAACAGATTAAATAGACTAATTAGGTTATTAGATTAACTAACACAGGTTAATTAAGTTAATTAACTCTTTAATTAAATAGTTAATTAATTAATTAATTTTCTATTATATGTTTTGTTAACGTTCTCAGGGGGCGGCCCCACATTTCATAGGCCCAGGGGGGCGATGCGGGTTAGCGGGCACCGGGTGCGGGCGAAGGGGTGCCCGCACGCCCGAGGCGACCAGGGAAGGGGGCGGCCGCGGTGGCTACCGGAGCAGGGTGGCGCGACGAGGCCAAGTGGGACGACGAGCGTGGGCGGCTGCGACTGGGCTCGACGGGCGCGTGCGGCCAGGGCCAGGGTGCACCGGCGAGCGGGTTGGCTGCGGTTGCGGGCGCGCCGGGCGCACCGGAACGAAGCCGAGGCACGGCGGACGCTGGCGGCGCAAGGCGGGAGCAGCAGCGGGGAGCGGGGCGAGCGGGGAAAGGAGGGCGGGCGCATGGCACGAGAGTAGGTGGCAGAGGCGGGCACAACGGGCCGCGGGAAGCTGCGGCAATGGCAGCGCGGAGCGTGAGCAGCAGGAGGGCGGAGCGCATGAGACAGAGGGCGCGCGCTTCGCCGGGCGCGGCCAAGGCGAGGCACGAAGCAGCGAGTGTGCGCGCGGGGGCCGAGCTCCGGGCTCGGCGGCCAAAACACGGGGCGTGAGCGAGGCCACAACGGGCGCAGGAGTAGAGGCGGGAGGCGACGGGGTTCTCACCGGCGTTGGTGAGCAGGGGGGCGGCGAGGCTCGGTGGAGCCTTTGGGGAGGAGGACGGGGACGTGTCACCGGCGAGGAGGAGACGAGGAGGACGAGGCGGAGGAGCTCCGGGCGACGACGACGAGCAACGACGATGTGTTGGACCGGCGACGGGGAGGCCTTCGGGCGGCAGCGGACGCGGGCGCGGTCGTCGGGGTCGTCGCCCCGATCCAGATCCAGCGGGGGGATGAGGAGGTGATGGTGTGCGGTGGCGGCGTCGGATCGCGGGGAGGAACGGGCGGCACGGTCGGCGCGGTGGCTTCGGTTCTTTGCCCCGATCTCGATCCAGATCGGGGGGAAGAAAGCGAGCGAGTGGGGGAGCGAGGGAGACGTGGGGGTGAGTGGGGGCGTGGGTAGGTTAGGTCACGGGGAGTGGGGTTAAGCTGGGGAGGTGAGGGGGCCGGCTGGGCCGGTCGGGTTGGCTCAGAGACCAGCTGGGCCGTGGCCCAGTAGGGGGGTCCTTTATATTCCCTTTGTTTTCTGTTTTGTCTTTTATTTTCTTATCTTATTTCTTTTATGTTTTAATTATTTTAGAGCATTTTAGTATTTTATAAACAAGTGTTTCCTTTACTATAATTACCTATGTAATATTCGGCACAAACCGAACATTTTAGTTTTGATGTTTGAAAATATTTGTTGTTTGCCTTTAATTTAATTTTGAATTTGAATCGGTTTTCAACTAACCCGAGATTAAGTCTAGTGACAGAGTTGACGTGGCATCATTAGCAAGGAATTACTGTAGTCTAATTATCCGGGCGTCACAATAGGCTGTTTTTAGAGTCCGTATGTATGCGAAAAACAGAGTTAGGGTTGGTTTCAGACCCTCCTCCATTGGGCCACGAAATTCCCCCCTCTTCCACCATATATACAGCCCTTAGGGCATCGCTTAGACTTTGGGTTTTGTTTAGATTAAAAGTTTTCCATAGCTGCAACTTCGCGTACTTTGTTTGTGTTCAATGACCAGACCAAGACGTCACAGAACCCCACCTTGATCAATAAAGTTTTCATCTTATATTCACAATATCCAAGTTGCAATCTTAGTTTCTTGCTTGTTCTTCGTTCGCTTGCAGGAAATAGACCTTTGTGGTCTGGTTGATCGTGCTCCAGCATGGTCAATAACGTCTTAGAGTTGGTTTAGCGATTGCTAAGGTGCGACGTCCTCGTATGTTCGTAGTCGGATCGTCAAAATCAACTCCACTGAAAATGATAATCACCTTCTCATTGAAAGATGGCACACCTTTGCCTCTATCACGTGGTATCAAATTTCCTGGTTGCTCGGTGAGATTTTACAGTTTTTCATAGTTTAGATCAAGTCTATTCTTCATACCTACAATCCACAAAAAAGCCAAAAAATAGGGTCAGTTCATCATATCCAAACCAATCTGAGCCATTGCATAATATTTTTTGTATTTGCTTTGTTGAATTTTCGGTTGCATCGTTGTGTCAAGTTGCTGGTCTTAGAGTCTAGTTTCCCTTAGAGTTTCGAGTTCTGTTCACAAGTTATCACGCTGCCACTGCACCATCTTCATCGTTGTTGCCATATACCACCACCACCACCATCTTCCTTACCACTGCCATATACATCCTACTGTCCACCACCAATTCGAGTCCACATATACATCCGCTGTCCACCACCAATCCGAGTCCACATATACATCCCCCTGTCCACCACCAATCCAAGTCCACATATACATCTGCCTGTCCACCACCAACCTGAGTCTTTTCATATTAGGTTTGCTTTCGAGTTCCATCTACTTTCAGATTCGTGTTTCCTTGCCTGAGTAGGTTTCGGAAAAAAAAGTCTGGAGACCCCATGGCAGTTTTTAGGCCAAAATTTCAGCAGGCGAAAATAAATTTTCCCTATCCTGTTTTAGGCTTTTCTGAGTCTTTTGAGACACGTGTCATCATAGTGTTTTTTATCGCACTTTTTGGTCGTCGCTGCCCTGAATTCCAAAAAAATAGTCAAAAAAATTTCATGTCTATCCTGTTATTTTGACTTGGGAAGAGTTTTGAGACACTCGCCATTCTAGTGATTTTTCACACAAAAAGAGCGCAAAAAAAGACTGAACTTTTTCAGTGTGCTTTTCCCTTGTTTACGTGTCGCGCCGTGCTTTTGTTCATGCTCTGGGCTCGCATCTCTAGTACGGTCTAGCGTAGGACTAGCACAGTACCGTCGTTGAGCGTTTAATCAACTTTGCATCTCTGAATCGATTGTTGCTGACATTTTTGCTACCATATCATAAGCCTTCCCAGCTCCACATACATCTACATCGTGCGTGTAACACCCCGCATGTAACTTTCCATATTTGTAACTCCGACTCTTGCCATTTTCGGCTATGTGTTATGATATTCCCTGCGTGGTCGGGTTTTGTCTTTCGTTTTGCATTTTGTCCATGTCATGCATTTCATATCATGTCATCATGTGCATTGCATTTGCATACGTGTTCGTCTCATGCATCCGAGCATTTTCCCCGTTGTCCGTTTTGCAATCCGGCGCTCCCATCTCCTCCGGCGCACCCCTCTTGTTTTCTTTCGTGAGCGGGTGTCAAACGTTCTCGGAATTGACCGAGGCTTGTCAAGTGGCCTTGGTATACCACCGGTAGACCACCGGTCAAGTTCCGTTCCATTTGGAGGTCGTTTGGTACTCCAACGGTTAACCGGGCATCCGCAATGTCCATTCGTGTGTTGCAGCAAAACCCCTCTATAAACAGCCCAAAACCCACCAAACTCTCTTCCATGCTGTAGGTCGTTCGATCACGATCGTGTGGGCGGAAACCGCACCTCATTTGGACTCTCCTAACTCCCTCTACCTATTTATACTCATCCCCTCCCGAAAACATCCCCAGATGAAACCCTACAGAAATCCCCGTGCGCCGCCGGACACGTCCGCTCCGGCCGGACGGAATCGCGCCGCCGCCCGCGTCCAACCGGAGCCCGCCACCTGTCGCCGCCGCCCTCTCCACCGCGCCGGCCCGCCAGGCCCACCGCGGGCCCGCGCGAGCCCGCGCCTCCGCCGCCTCCGCCCGAGCCGCTCCGACGCCCGCGCGCCAGTCGCCGGCCATCGCCGCCGCCGCGCCTCCTCTTCTCCGCCGCCGCCCGCGCGCCAGTCGCCGGCCACCACCGCCGCCGCGCCTCCTCTTCTCCACCGCCGCCCGCGCGCCAGTCGCTGGCCACCACCGCCGCCGCCGCGCCTCGCCCGGCGTTCGCCGGCCCCGACCCTCGCCGGCCGCCGCCTCCACTCCGTCTCCGGCGAGCCACCGCGGCCCCGACCCCGCCGGTGCCTCCCCTCGTCGCTCCGGCCGCCGCATCCTCCGACTCCGGCGAGCTCGCGCCGCCGCCTCGGGAACCATGCCAAGAACCCTAGATCTGGTTGACTTCTTCCCCAATATTCTGCCAAGTCTTTTGCATTTTACAGCATGTGTACCTGTTCATCATAGCATAACTCTCTGTTCATAGCTCCATTTCACGCGTGTAATATATCGAATTGTTCATCTCGTGATGCTCTACAATTTGTTCAATTGCACCATGTTCATTAGATGCCGTCTTGATGCCCAAATCTCTGGTGCAAGAGTGCTAGTTGCTGTTATCTGCAGGGTCTTATCAGAACTTGGAGATTTGTCATTTTTGTATCATTTAATGTGTGTATCTTATGTGCATGAGCTCTACATGTGTTTTTTGTATGCCATGCCATCATTCCAGTGGTGTATGCCATGTATTTTTGTGATCTCTGTGGTGACTAGAACAAGCATGCAAACTAGGCTCCGTAATGTTTCTGATTTCAGGGACAGTGTGATTTCTCTAAGTCTGTCTGCTGTAATTTCGTTGCCATGTAAACTTGATGCTACAGAGAGATACATGCATATTTTGGAGATGTTCAGTAAGGATGTTTTGTAGATATTGTTGTAATTGATCTATTCCTGCCTTTGTTTGTAATTATGGAGTGCCATAGCATGACTCAATCTTGCTCTACTTTCGCTATAAAATATTTCTTGTAGATTCTTAACATGATATGCTATTTTGCCAAGCTTGTTGTAGTTGATCCATACATGCTATGTATTTGTTCTTGCCATGGTTAGCTTCATAATCTTGCCATATTGCTGTAGGTATGCTTTTTTTGTCATGCGTTGCCTTGTGGTGAGTGCATCAAGCTCACCAAGATGCCTTCATATTATTATTTCTGCCATGCTCTGTTTTCTGCCAAGTCTGAAACCTGATAACGAAACTTGCTATGTTTACATGCTTGCCATCATATCTTCTGGTCCTTTTTGGCTTATGGTCAGTAAGGGACGTTTGTCATATGCATTTAGTAGACTACTTACATGCCTTGTTTTGCCATGTTAACTTCCTGTAGCATGTTGATTTCGTGCTATGAACATTGCTACCTGATGCTGTTTCAGTCATGTCCAGTAATTTCACCAAGTCTGTGATCCTGTTATCTTTTGCACTTTTTCCATGCTTGTTTGAGTTTGTTATGTTGTGATCTAGCCGTAGCTCAGTGTTCATCTTTTGTCAAGCATCTCCTGTAGATTACTGACATATGCTTTTTTGCTATGTTGAAGTGCTGTAGCATTGTTGCTTGTTGCATTTTAAGTGCTATCATGCTGTTAATCGCAGATTCGTGTCATTCTTGTTTTGCTTGCCATTTGCAAACCGTACATCCGTTTCCGGTGATCTTTATATCGATTTCGACCGAAATCATCTCATCTTTCAAGTGGCATGCTTGGTTTGCCAAGTTACTGCCTTGTTCATCATTTTCCTTCCAGAGCACGCATATGCATCGCATATCATATCTTGCATATCATACATGTTTTGCATCATGTTGCTTGTGCATTTCTCGTGATTGATTGTGGTTCCGTTGCTTGTGTTCTTGTCTTGGGTAGAGCCGGGAGACGAGTTCGTGAACGAGGAACCTGTTGAGTACGCTTACGAGGATCAAGCTTTCGACAACTCTGAGAACCTTGCAGGCAAGATGACCACCCCTCGAAATCACTTCTATCTTTGCTTTGCTAGTTGTTCGCTCTATTGCCATGCTGCGCTACCTATCACTTGCTATATCATGCCTCCCATATTGCCATGTCAGCCTCTAACCATCCTTTCCTAGCAAACCGTTGTTTGGCTAAGTTACCGCTTTTGCTCAGCCCTTCTTATAGCGTTGCTAGTTGCAGGTGAAGTTGAAGTTTGTTCCATGTCGGAACATGGATATGTTGGGATATCACAATATCTCTTATTTAATTAATGCATCTATATATATTTGGTAAAGAGTGGAAGGCTCGGCCTTATGCCTGGTGTTTTGTTCCACTCTTGTCGCCCTAGTTTCTGTCATACCGGTATTATGTTCCTTGAGTTTGTGTTCCTTACGCGGTCGGGTGATTTATGGGACCCCCTTGATAGTTCGCCTTGAATAAAACTCCTCCAGCAAGGCCCAACCTTGGTTTTACCATTTGCTAGCTAAGCCTTTTTCCCCCGGGTTTTCTAGAGCCCGAGGGTCATCTTTATTTTAAACCCCCGGGCCAGTGTTCCTCTGAGTGCTGGTCCAAACTAGAGCCCTTTGCAGCGCCACCTTGGGGAAACTCGAGGATTGGTTTTAGTTGTACGGACTGCTCATCCGGTGTGCCCTGAGAACGAGATATGTGCAGCTCCTATCGGGATTTGTTGGCACATTCGGGCGGCTTTGCTGGTCTTGTTTTACCATTGTCGAAATGTTTTGTAAACCGGGATTCCGAGACTGATCGGGTCTTTCCGGGAGAAGGTTTATCCTTCGTTGACCATGAGAGCTTATGATGGGCTAAGTTGGGACACCCCTGCAGGGTATTATCTTTCGAAAGTCGTGCCCGCGGTTATGAGGCAGATGGGAATTTTTTAATGTCCGGTTGTAGAGAACTTGTCACTTGACCCAGTTAAAATACATCAACTGTGTGTGTAGCCGTGATGGTCTCTTCTCGGCGGAGTCCGGGAAGTGAACACGGCTTGAGTTATGAATGACGTAAGTAGGAGTTCAGGATCACTTCTTGGTCATTGCTAGATGACGACCATTCCGTTGCTTCTCTTCTCGCTCTCTTTTGCGTATGTTAGCCACCATATATGCTTATTGCCGCTGCAGCTCCACCTCATTACACCATCCTTTCCTACAAGCTTAAATATTCTTGATCTCGCGGGTGTGAGATTGCTGAGTCCTCGTGACTCACAGATTCTACCAAAACAGTTGCAGGTGCCGATGATGCCAGTGTAGATGATGGGATCGATCTCAAGTGGGAGTTCAATGAGGAACGTGGTCGTTACTATGTGTCTTTTCCTGATGATCAGTAGTGGAGCCCAGTTGGGACGATCGGGGATCTAGCATTTGGGGTTATCTTATTTTCATTTGGATCTTGACCGTAGTCGGTCTATGTGTGTATTTCGAATGATGTATGAATTATATTTATATATTGTGTGAAGTGGTGATTGTAAGCCAACTCTTTATCCCATTCTTGTTCATTACATGGGATTGTGTGAAGATGACCCTTCTTGCGATAAAACCACAATGCGGTTATGCCTCTAAGTCGTGCCTCGACACGTGGGAGATATAGCCACATCGTGGGCGTTACAGTGCGTTTGACACCACCTGGCAATCGCTCTGTCCAAGCTTTGAGAGTTTTGAGTACAACGGTTGCCGATCACCACCTGCTGTTGGGTAAGAACTGGTAAGAATTTGAGATTTGCTTGACCGATTTGTGACACCCTCCACTTTCTAGTAGTCTGTAGGATCATATTCTTGTGTGTTTCTATTGCTGCTAACCATGGCAGGAACACAAGCCGGCGAGATTGACTGGGAGAACATGACGAAGAAGGAGCTTCATGATAAATTTCAGCAAATGTTGAGTCAATAGGTGGAAGACGTGATGGCTAGCTTTGGAACTGGAGAGGATTGATGATGTTGAGAAGACAATTCGCACCAAGTTGGATGCCAAGTTTGATGAAGTACTCGCGCGTCTTCCACAACCACCGCCCACATCTGCTACACCATTGCAACAACATCAACAACCACCTCCACGCCGTGATCCAGCAAAGCGAGTGCAACGTGTTCCTCTTGAGCCAGGACAAACTTCTGGTGCCGCTGCTACTGCTGTTGATGCTTCTGTAGCTCCTGCTGCTACTGCAGAGGTAGAGGACTATTACAAGGATGAGGTTGATCCAGAACAACATACAACCACTAGCACCACCAGCACCAGGTCGACCTCATGCATATCATCGCAACGGTAGGGCTGCGGCACCACCTCAGGTACGAGATTATGACCATATTCCTAAACTAAAATTGAATATTCCACCGTTTGAGGGTAGATACATTCCTGATGTATATCTTACTTGGGAGTTAGAAACTGAACAATGTTTCACATGCTTACAATATCCTGAGGATAGACATGTTTCTGCTGGTGTTTGTGAATTCACTAGTTTTTCCTTCTGTTTGGTGGTCTGAACATTGTAGATTATATCATGACAATATCCCTACTACTGGGGTTGCTTTGAAAATTGCTATGCATACTCGCTGGGTTCCACCATATTATCAACGTGAATTACTTCAAAAACTGCAGCGTTTGAGACAAGGAAAAACTCTATAGAGGAGTATTATCAGGAATTACAAACTGGCATGATTAGATGTGGTATTGTTTGCATGTTTTATTGGTGGATTAAATAGAGAGATTCAGACCATTCTAGAGTATAAGGGGTATAACAATGTCACTCGTTTATTCCATTTTGCTTGCAAAGTTGAACGTGAAGTGCGGGATCGACAGGCATTGGCGTGGACTAATTTTTCTGCAGGTCGACCTTCATCATGTACATCGCGTGCATCCTCTACTTCCACATGTTCTGCTGCACCGGCACCTCCGTCAGCTGCCACCTCCAGCCATGATACAAGAAAGCTTGCACAACCACCACTATCTTCCAAGAGTACACCTTTTGGGCCTGCACAGAGCTCTTCTTCATCCATGGCATCAACATGGCAAACACATGATATTATTGGTCATCGTTGCTAGGGTGGAGGCCATTATGCGAGAGAATGCCCATCTAAGCATGTGATGATTGCTAGTGAGGATGGTGGGTATGAGTCCGCTAGTGACTATGATGAGAAGACTTTGGCTCTTATTACAAGTGAAGAACACGGTGGAGATGATTATGTACAAGAGACGCAATACATAACCGCTGAAGACGCTGACAGGTATGAGAGTTTAGTTGCTCAATGTGTTTTGAGTGTGCAGGTAACACAAGCTAAGCAAAATCAGAGGCATAATTTGTTCCATACAAAGGGATTTGATAAGGAACATTCTGTCTGCATCAATATTGATGGAGGGAGTTGCAACAACTTGGCTAGCATGGAGATGGTGGAGAAGTTGTCTCTCACCACAAGACCCCATCTGCATCCTTACTACATCCAATGGTTCAACACTAGCGGCAATGTTAAGGTAACACGTATTGTTCGTGTGCATTTTAGTATCGCTACTATGCTGATTATGTTGATTGTGATGTGGTACCCATGCAAGCATATTCCTTATTACTTGGTAGACCATGGCAATTCGATAAAAATTCTATACACCATGGTAGAAAAAATCAGTATACGCTTGCTCATAAGGATAAACATATTACTTTGCTTTATATGTCTCTTGATTCCATTTTGAAAGATGATATTAATGGAGCTAGTAAAGCAAAACATGAGCAAAATAAGAGTGAAAATCAGATTGTGGCAAAAGAATTTGAGCAACAAATGAAACCTAATAATAAACCATCTAGTGTTTCTTCTGAAATTAAATTGAAAAGTGGATGTTTACTTGCCACCAAATCTGATATTGATGATCTAGATTCCAACAAATCTGTTTGCTATGCTTTTGTGTGCAAAGAGGCATTATTTTCATTCGAGGACGTGCCTTCCTCTTTACCTCCTGCTGTCACTAACATTTTGTAGGAGTTTGCTGACGTCTTTCCACAAGACGTGCCACCGGGGTTACCACCTATTCGCGGGATTGAGCATCAGATTTACTTAATTCCCGGTGCATCGCTACCAAACCATGCACCATACCGTACCAATCCAGAGGAGACGAAGGAGATTATGCGTTAACTCCAGGAGCTGCTCGACAAAGGTTATATACGTGAATCCCTTAGTCCTTGTGATGTTCCTATTATTCTAGTGCAAAAAAAAGGATGGTACATCGCGTATGTGTGTTAACTGTAGAGGCATTAACATTATTACTATTCATTATCATCATCCTATTACTAGGCTAGATGATATGCTTGATGAATTGAGTGGCTCTACAATATTCTCCAAAGTTGTCCTGCGTAATGGATACCATCAAATTCGTATGAAATTGGGGGATGAATGGAAAACAACATTTAAAAGTAAGTTTGGATTATATGAGTGGTTAGTCATGCCTTTGGGGTTAACTAATGCACCTAGTGCTTTCATGAGATTAATGAACGAAGTTTTACGTGCTTTCATTGGATGATTTGTGGTAGTTTACTTTGATGATATATTGATTTATAGCAGATCTTTGGAGGAACACGTGTTGTTTTTATTGCTCTATGTGATGCACATTTGTTTGGTAACCTTGGGAAGTGCACCTTTTGCAGTGACCGAGTATCTTTTCTTGGCTATGTTGTTACCCCGCAGGGAATTGAAGTTGATACAGCCAAGATTGAAGCTCTTGAGAGTTGGCCGCAGCCCAAAACGGTCACACAAGTGAGGAGTTTCCTTGGCCTCGCTGGTTTCTATAGGTGTTTTGTGAGAGATTCTAGCATCTTTGCTGCACCTCTCAATGAGCTTACAAAGAAGGGTGTGCCTTTTGTTTGGGGTACCGCACAGGAAGAAGCCTTCACGTTATTGAAAGATAAGTTAACACATGATCCTTTACTCCAACTTCCTGATTTTAATAATACTTTTGAGCTTGAATGTGATGCTAGTGGAATAGGATTAGGAGGTGTGTTATTACAAGATGGCAAACCTGTTGCATACTTTTATGAAAAATTGAGTGGGCCTAGTCTGAACTATACTTATGATAAATAATTATATGCTCTTGTTCGGACCTTAGAAACATGGCAACATTATTTATGTCCCAAAGAATTTGTTATACATTCTGATCATGAATCTTTGAAACAGATTAAAACTCAATCAAAACTGAACCGTAGACATGCTAAATGAGCTGAATTCATTGAGACTTTCCATTTTGTCATTAAACACAAGAAAGTTAAATAAAATGTTATTGCTGATGCATTGTCTCGTCGTTATACTATGCTTTCACACTTGACTTTTAAATTTTTGGTTTGGAGACCATCAAAGATCAATATGTGCATGATGCTGAATTTGAAGATGTATTGCAGAATTGTAAAGAAGGGAGAACATGGAACAAGTTTGTCGTTAACGATGGATTTCTGTTTCGTGCTAACAACCTATGCATTCCAGCTAGCTCCGTTCTTCTTTTGATATTGCAGGAGGCGCATGGAGGAGGATTAATGGGACACTTTGGCATCAAGAAGACATAGGACGTACTTGGTGCACATTTCTTTTGGCCAAAGATGAGACGGGATGTTGAGCGTTTTGTTGCTCGCTGCACTACATGTCAAAAAGCTAAGTCACGACTCAATCCTCGTAGTTTATATATGCCTTTTCCTGTACCTAGTGTTCAAAGGGAGTATATATCTATGGACTTTGTTTTAGGTTTACCTCGAACAAAGAAGGGGAAGGGTAGCATATTTGTTGTCCAGGATAGGTTCTCAAAAATGGCACACTTTATACCATGTCATAAAAGCGATGATGATGCTAATGTTGCTGATTTGTTCTTTCGTGAAATTATTCGCCTACATGGTGTGCCAAATACTATTGTTTCAGATCGTGATACTAAATTTCTTAGCCACTTTTGGAGATGTTTTTGGGCTAAGTTGGGGACTAAACTGCTTTTTAGTAATACTTGTCACCCCCAAACTGATGGACAAACTGAAGTAGTCAATAGAACATTGTCTACTATGCTTAGGGCTGTTTTGAATAATAACAAGAAAATGTGGGAAGAATGCTTGCCTCATATTGAAGTTGCTTATAATCGTTCGCTGCATTCTACTACTAAGATGTGCCCTTTTGAGATTGTGTATAGTTTTCTACCTCGTGCACCTATTGGTTTGTTGTCACTTCCATCTTCGGAGAAGGTTAATTTTGATGCTAAACAACATGTTGAATTGATCTTAAAAATGCATGAGTTAACTAAGGAGAACTATCGGGGATATACCCCGCGGTATGACTCAGCTGGATATATGACCCGGCTGAGACTTGGCGCTTCATTGGTAACCCGCCTGAAGACTGGCGACTCACTGGTCCGGCGACTCACTGGTCTGGCAACTCACTAATGACCCCGACGGTGGGTCAGATGGATGACAAGGCCCAAGGCCCAGAAGGCCGGCTCATATTATGGTAGGCCGGCTCGAGAAGGAAGGCGTAAGGAATATTACCTTTACAAGGGAAGCAAGACTAGGATTCTACTTGTAATAGAATAATCCTAATCCTATTAGGAATCCACATGTAACCCGCCCCTTCAACTTATATAAGGAGGGGGCAGGGCACCCCAAGAGGGACATGTTAAGACAGACAAGTCAATAGCGCTCGAGGTAGAGGTAGCGAAAGAGCACCCTTGTAATCGTGAGCATCATGATCAATATCAATGAAGTAGGATGTATGCTTTTACCTCCATTGTGAGTGGCCGAACCTGGGTAAAACCTCGCGTCTCTCGTCCCGCTCAACGCCTCTCAAGCTACCAGTTAGTTGCGTTGGCCTCATGACTAAGTCCTCTCACTATGACATCTGTCGTGACAAAACCACGACAGTTGGAGCCCACCGTGGGGCCACGCATGGTGGTGTTGAGTTCTTGGAGGGATCTATATCTAGGATCGAGAAGTTTGCAATTTACAGGTGAAGGAGAACTGGCACGGAGCAACAGTCTTGGGCAGAGTCGCCGTCGGGTTAATTGAATCTGCTGGTTAACTATGAAACTGGCAGTGCAAGTTTTGAGTTCAAAGGAAGTTTAGGGTTACTTATTTTACGGTAGACAAACATGAACCGGCAATCCATCGAATCTGAAAACAAGTTGATATCCACTATGGCAGCCGTCGACCCCATTGTTTTGCTCAAGTTGTCGTGTAATAGTTTAGCGGTGGTGACAACTCTTCAATCCTGGGAACAAGCAGTCGTGTAGGGTCTGACCAAAGCTGGCATGTTAAAGGAATCGTTACTTCCCTGGATCAAAGTCTACAGCCGTCCAAAAGGTCTCCATGGGTAGGATTGGCAGACTACTAAAGAGATGAATCCGATTCAGACTACAGATAAAAAGACTAGCCTTTCTTCCAGCGCCAGCCACCATGCTCTGAGCCGGCCGCGACCCGGACCTTTTTTTGGAAATGGAGGCGTGCCCCCGGCCTCTGCATCATGACGATGCATGCAGCCATCTTATTGAACGATCCATGAAGTAGCACAAAGTCATCAAAGTATTACAGCTCGCAAGCGGAGCGAAACTAAAGAAAAAGAAAAGTACATGCTCGC
This sequence comes from Aegilops tauschii subsp. strangulata, assembly GCF_002575655.3. Lineage (NCBI taxonomy): Eukaryota > Viridiplantae > Streptophyta > Magnoliopsida > Poales > Poaceae > Aegilops > Aegilops tauschii. Next base: position 178,348,973 of record NC_053039.3, read on the forward strand.
AATGACAACCGGAATGGCAGAAAGAAGGATAAGCTTCCTAAACTCCTATCCTATTATGCGACCGCCATCCGAACCAGTTGAATATAACCCGTGCTACCATCTCCCACTGGTTGCACCTAGTAACCAAAGGCTCCCCGGATTCCAAAGGAGTGAGTAAGGACCACGTAGGATCCATGCGGTAGATGTGAAGATGACATGCAAGAAAGTTAAAGTGTGTTGTCTGTTAAAAATAAAATCATCCTACAGTTCCATATAGCCCACAAAAGCGCACATATTGCAACTCTAATACGAGCCGCGGTACTATGTTCAACCCAGTTAACCACGTTCCAAACAACGACTCAATGTCCACTAGAGGATTAATGTTGAAGGCTATATGAATCATTCTCCAAAGCAACTTGGCAAGTGGGCATTCAAAGAATAAATGTTGTATTGTTTCATCATGATCACAAAAACAACAACGTGAACTACCTACCCATCGCCTCTTGATTAAGTTATCCTTGGTGAGTATTACTTGCTTGTGGACAAACCACATGAAGATTTTAATATGCAAGGGAACCTTAATCTTCCAAATATGCAACGATCTCGAGATTGGGCCAGAATTAATCAAATTCGTATAAAAAGATTTCACCGTAAATACCCCATTTTTAGTTAATTTCCATTGCATCGAATCCGACTGGTCAGAGAGTTGAACATCAATCAATCTCCGGACCAAGTGCATCCACGCAGCCCATCGCTCACCAACTAACGCACGTCTGAACTAAATGTTCAGGGGAATCATTTGGAAAACTGTGCCTACGTAATCCTCCTTATGTTGCACAATGTTATAAAGGGTGGGATATTGTACGGCCAAGGGCGTCTCTCCTAACCACGTATCCTCCCAAAATCTTGTTGACATCCCATTGCCAATCAAGAATTTAACCCTTCAAAAGAACAGGTGTTTCGTTCTCATAAGTCCTTTCCAGAACGGTGAGTCAGTTGGTCTCATAGTAACCTGGGCAAGCGTTTTCGTCTGTAAATACTTATTACGCAGAATCTGTGCCCACATGCCCTCGGGCTCCATCTCTAACCTGTAGAGCCATTTGCTCATAAGGCATTTATTCTTGATTTCTAGATTCTCAATACCGTGACCCCCTGGTCTTTTGGTCGGCAAAGGATATCCCATCATGCGAGATGATATTTCCTCTTGGCCTCATCTGACTGCCAGAAGAAATGAGATCTAAAGAAATCAAGTCGCTTCCGTACCCCTTTCGGCATTTCGAAGAACGATAGTAGGAACATCGGCATACTAGTCAGTACCGAGTTAATCAGCACTAGCCGACCTCCATAAGACATAAGCTTGCCCTTCGAGCAGCTAAGCTTTTTTTCAATTCAATCTTCGATACACTTCCATTCTTTATTGGATAACTTGCGGTGGTGAATTGGTATACCCAAGCACACATTGTAACAGAAATATATTTTACGGGAACTAAGTTAAATGAGAGAAAGCACTAGTAATATTTGTGTTGTATTCTGACCGTTTTACTTCATAGCCAACTATGGCTTGATTAGGCATTTCTAAATCTCATTAGCTTGTAGTCTGAGGCAAAGTACAAATGACTTAATTTTTTAATTGGAATTGTTTGCACCTTTAATCGCACAGAAGATCATAATTGCCTAATTATTTTTTACTTATCACTATTTTCCCCTCTAATCTCATCCATTTGCATCTTTGTTTTAGAAAATATTTCAGCCTTCTACATTTAGATGATACTAAAAAATGCCTTGGACCAAATTAAATTGCAGTTACTATCTATACTAGAACAATGCCTGTGCGTTGCAACGGGATATAAATATTCTAGTACATTAGCTTGTGATTTACCTATCAATAATAATGCGATTGTGTGAATAAATATTTATCAAATTCTGACCGTGAATTACCTTATATTTTGATTAGGAGTTTGGTAAGTAGTAAATTAAAGTGGAATTGGTTCAGAAGGTAAGTAAATTAAGGTGATTGATTATCATATAAGTGGAAGGTTGGACGAAGTGGTGGTGGGAAGAAAGGTGAAATGGGAACCTTATGGTCTTTTTAAGTAGTAGACATACAAAGTAGTAACTAATGGTATTTGGCTTCGTATAGTGTAGTAACACAATTACCCTCAAGTGAAACTCTAAAATATTTATCAAGTGCATTCTTCATTAAAATAATAAAATTACCATCCAATTTTAGCATGTACTCAAGTATCTCATGAACCACATATCCAATAAAACTAGATTCGTTTACTAGTTCGTTCTTGATGTATGCACGTGTATATACTACTGTCATTTATGATTGATGAAACAATTTTACTATTAAATTTACCACAGAAAATCCTACAGGTACGATTCCCAATCATTTAATAGAAGCAATGCATTTTTATTATAGCATGACCATGTGAAAAAATAGTTTAACATTAGATGGCGGAGTAGTGATGAGCAGTGCCCAGTAATAACTTTATTTACATTACTATATTTTGACAAAACTTTATCATAACTAGTGATGGGCCATCGTGGGATCTAGTAAGACGGGTTTTAATATCATTACCATGCAAGACGTCTTTTTACCATCATCACCAAAGTTGTGGTCAAACGTCACGGGGCGGACGCGCAGCATGGTAAAGGATTTTAATCCCATTACTATATGGATGCCAGCATTTTACAATCATTAGCCACAGGTGAGGGCAAACCGCACGGGAGTGAGAGATTAGCGAACACAGGCAATCACCGACCGGCGCGCACGATTAGACATTCTGCGCTCCCGCTCAGTTTAGCGCCATATCGCCATATATATATATATATATATATATATATATATATATATATATATATATATATATATATATATATATACACATACATACATACATAAACACTGTTCTGATCACAACCTGAACTTCCTGAGTTACCCAACCTGACCTTCCCCAAGTACTAGGTTGAACTTCAGCTAAAAAGTGTCCAAATCGATTGCGATATACCGTTGGAAATCTATTGACAAGAGTATCATGACCCAAATTGAATTTTTGGCAAAATGTAAGCGGTTTAAGAGCAATTTTGAAAACCCTTTTTTTCCCATACAAAAAATGTGAATCGTATTTTCGATCGCATTTCTAAACCGTTTATCGGAATGAGGCAAATAATATGGTGCTGGAAATCTGCTGCAAAACTGCTCCTTCCACATGTTGATAGTTTTCTGTAATTCCCTATGGTTAAAGAGTAATTTGGAAAATCATAAAATTTCGCAAACCGAACAGCCGAGTTCACTAAACGGCTAATCCAATTGAGGCAAATGATATGGCGCTGGAAAGCTTATAAAAATGCGCTCCTTTTTCGTGTTGAATGTTTTTTCTAATTTTGAACGGTTTAAAAGTAATTTAAAAAACGATACAAGTTCCACCGAATTTGTATTTTCGAGCTAATTTTTGAACCGTACGTCCGAATGCAGCAAATAATATGGCATTGGAAAGCTCGAGGAAATGCGAAAAAAAATTGTATCTATTATTTCTCCCAATTCCTCGCGGTTTTTAGTAAATTTTGAAAATGGCTAAAAACGTTTTTTGGCCGTAATTTCTTCGAACTTTATAGGAATGAGGCAAATAATATACCGTTGAAAAGCTACGGAAAATGCGAAACTTTTTCATGTTGATGGTTTTCTCTGATTCCTAGCCGTTTTCAAGTAATTTTGAAAATAGTGAGATCGTGTGTTCTACCTTTATCGCGAAACAGATTCTCCGAAAATGCACCGCGTGAAGAACTTGAACTTCTCGGCATGTCTACCTGAACTTCACTCTGTTTTTCACGTGCTTTTTTTCTCGTTGCTCTCCATCCACTCACCGGAATTGAGCAACTGATATCCAGATAGAAAGCTGTTGTAAACATGCAACTTTCCTGTGTTGATCATTTTTTCATACTCGCGACGGTTTTAAAAGTTTTCATCTGAAATTTATTCAATGTAGTATTTGAACTTCCTGCTGTTTTCACGTTGAACTTCTGTGACATATTTTCGTTTGTAATTTTCTCATCCATTCGTCAGTGTTACGCAAATGATATTCCTTTTGTACAAACCTCTCTCAGAATAATTTTTTTAACTTTCTCCGACCGAGGACTTGAAGTTATAACAACAAAACTTTTAGTCTTTGCTTTTTTATTCTTTTTAATACAGAATGCACACCATGTAGTACGTGAACTTCTGGCGGTTATCAATCTGAATTTCTCTCGGTTACGTGAGAATATCTGAATTTTTTATGAATTTTAATCTTAATTTCTTAATCTCTTATTATGAATTTTGAAGCGTTCTATTTTTAAAAGTTGAACTTCTTGTTATTTTATTTTTGAACTTCTTTTTTCCATTCTTTGCTTACGAGGAAATTTTGAGTTTTCTATAATCATCGAACTTCTCCGTCTTTTTAATATGGACTTCATGGTTTTTCTCTTAATCTTTTTTATGAAATTTTGAAGCGCTCTATTTTTAAAAGTTGAACTTCTTGCTATTTCATTTTTGAACTTTTTGTTTCCATTCTTTATTAACGAGGAAGATCTGAGTTTTCTATAATCATCGAACTTCTCCATCTTTTTAATTTGGACTTCGTGGTTTTATTTCTTTTAGTTACGGGAAAAATCCTGAACTTCCTGAGTTACACAACCTGAACTTCCCTTTGTAGGAACCCGACCTTCGGGGCTATCTTCGCAACCGTGTCTTCCCGCGTGAATTATTCTGGTCAGTCGTGTTCTATGTGATGTAAGTGTAATCTGGAAACAGTTTTTAGCAACTAAATGCTCATTTTAAATAGGAATCTCGCTCATTAGCGGATTTGCTCTCGAGTCGTGATGAACGTGTGATGAGAATAATATTTCGATAACTACATAACCTGTCGCAGCAGTAGCATTTGAACTTCCCCACGTGCTAGGTTGAACTTCCGCAAACATTGCCCAAATGCGGCTTGCAATATACCGTTGGAAAGCTATGGAGACGAGTATCATGACCCAAGTTAAATTTTTGGCAAAATGTACATGGTTTAAGAGCAGTTTTTAAAACCGTCTTTCTTCATACAAAAAACGTGAATTGTATTTTCGAGTCTATATCTAAACCGTTTATCGTAATGAGGCAAATGAGATGGCGTTGGAAAGCTACTGCAAATCCGCTCCTTTCCCATGTAGAAACTTTTTCCAAATTCTCTACGGTTAAATAGGAATTCTTTTTAGTGGATCCTTACCATATTCGGCGCCCTGAGGTGCAAGGTGGGGACATGGAAAAGCTTATGTATAGAAAACCGAGTTATTTGAATTTTGAACTACTCTATAATTATAAATTGAACTTCTTGGTTTATTCTTTAGTAACGGGAGAAATCCGATTTTTGTAAAAAAACATCAACCCACACTACTATTATAAATTGAACTTCTTGGGTTTACTGTTTTAGTAATGAGGAAAATCTGAGTTTTTTATATACATTGAACTACTCCGTTATTTTAGTTTGGACTTCTTGGTTTTATTCTTCAAATAGAGCATACAATATACCCTTTTTGGAAAGTTGTTGAATAGAAAAGAACTTTTTCATGTAGAGCATTTTTGTTCCAAATTTGTAATGGATTGAGAGAATTTTTAAACTTCCCCGGATAGAGCACTTGAACTTCTTTCAACAAACCTTTTAAGTTTTTGTTTTTCTATACTTTTATTGTCACCTGAAATGCATTCCTTGCAGTACCTACACTTCTCGTTGTTTTCACTATGAACTTCTGTCGCATTTTTCTTTATACGTCGAATTACACGCAATTGATGGCCGGATGCCATTTTTGCCATTTTAAAACATGTAATTAGAGGTCGGACGTCCCGCAATATAAATTCTGAACCATGCACGGAGGTGCACGTGAACTTTTTGCAACAAATCTAAGTTGTTTTCATACTTCAAACTTCTCTGTTATTTTAAATTGAACTTCTTAGTCTTATTTCTTAGAAAAAAATATGTTTTCAAATAAGCATCAAACATTTTTTAAAATTGAACCTCATACTTTTATTTTTCATATAAATGGAAAGAATTTGAGTTTTTCGTAAACATCAAACTACTCCTTTTATTTTAATGTGAACTTCTTTAATTTTATTCTTTAGTAACGAAATAAAACCTGTGTTTTTTTTTATAAATATCAAACTTCTCTATTTTTACAATTTGGACTTCTTGGTTTATTTGAAATACTTTCTTTTTCCATTTTTTTGAAACCGTAAAACAATGTTCTTTTTATAAAAAAAAAAACATCAAAGTCATGTGTTATGTTAATTTGAACTTCTTGTTTTTCTTCAGATACAAAAATTTCTGATTTTTTTATAAACTTCGACATGCTATGTATCGCAAATTTGAACTTCTTGGTTTAGTTTCAGAGACGGAAAAAATTGTCTACTGTTTTGTCTTTTAACATATAGGCTTTTGGGGGTTGGGTGAACTTCTAGAGTTTATTTTTGTGCAAAGTTACACACACACATAATAGAACACACACCCACACACTGATGCTCACATGTTGTAATTTTTTTGAAGTGAATTTCTAAACTTAAATTTTGTTTATGCTCTTTTAAATTTATTTGTCACTTAAAGTTCTAAAAAATCAAAAATCTCCCATGTTTTTCCTTGCATGTTTAAATAGTTTGAACTTGTTGAGATACACATAATACACTTGACCTTCTCGAACACAACAGTTTGACCTTCACAAATAAAAATTTAAACCATTGTCAGCACCCACAACAAAACATTGAACATTTTCATATTTTATATTTGAACCTCTAGGCTTTTCTAGAAATGGGAGTGAGCGACCACAACAAAATAAACTTTATCTCTGTACTGCTCCCTGATGAATGATTTTTTTATTCCATATGCATCTTCTAGGCAGGATGTGTTCTCCCTAAAAAACAATGTCTTTTGAACTTTCTGGGTGGAACTCGTTGAACTTCTAGATTATTAAAAAAGATGCCCTTTTTAGTTCTCAATCAATATGATTTTTTAGGAAAGGTACTTAGTATATGAATAAAAAATTATCCACACTGGGACAGAATGTTCTTAGTCCAGGAACAAAACATTACTTCACATAGGAACACAAATTTATTCACACAGGGAACAAATGTCGTTACACTTTCTACTTTTGCCGGGAAATAGATGAACTACGAAGAAGCCTATCTCTCTCACTTGAGTAAATGGTTCATACAAAATGTTCTAGTGTGATCTATCTAAACAACAACAGCAGGAACAAATTTCACAATGCGTCCATGTACACTTTTGAAGATGAGTTGCACTAGCATTAATCAAGTTGGCCTGTTGAAAATCAAACACAATGGACCGCAGCCATGTTAATTACTGCTGAAAATTGTCGGCCATACAAATTACTACAGAAACTGGTCAAAAACAGTTGACCGTGTGCAGCCATACTAACTTATATTTTGGGGAATAAACACAGGCAGCTTAGAGGCATACTTTTTGTTCTTACTGATGACCTATAGAGCATGTAGGGAAAGATCTAGGGGAAGGACTAATCAATATTGAGCTTGAGCGACCATCTCAACAATAAATCCAAAAGAGGCAGCAGCATATATCATGCTACACTGCACCTCAAGGGAGATCGAATCCCCATGTTGAATAGTATCCCAGCAACAGCAAGATCACCCACCCGTTCAAAGACCGACTATCTTTCCTCGTGAATGGCGACAAGCACCAGGATCAACACCTACAGGAAAGAGTAGATATTCAGAAGCATAACAACAACTTCAGCTTCATAGCTCAACCCATGGACCGCAATTTGAAATCAAAACAACTGTGTTTATGGCTTCAAAGATATCTTCAAGCAAGACCCTTGAAATGGAAGTGAACCAAGTAGTAGTAACGCTCCAACACCCCACCAACGCCAAACAATTCCTAACCTATTTAGTACTGGCCCAAAACCTATTTTGTAATTTTTTTCTCTATTCATTATTTATCAGTAAGATGAATTCTTCCCAAAATCCAATGATTGAACTCTCTAGACTATAATCTTTTAACTTCCAGATTACTTTAAAAAATACGTACTTCTTTAGATGAATGTAAACGGAGAAGTTCGCACTTACTGTTTGCTGGTATTGCATAAAATTCTGTTTTTTTAGTGGACACTTACAAGACGTGGAGCATCAGACAAAAAATGCCAATGGTTAGTGGCAGCTTGAAATAAAACAAGAAACAAACATGGGGATGAAGATTTTATTGTTGGTGCTTCATACGAATGAAACCACCTGCTCCTTGAATTACTTCATCAACACGAGAACACATTGGACTTGGCTGCGCCCTTCCTCATCCTGTTTTTTCTAGATTTTGGTGAAGTTCAATTTTGGCCTCCCTATTGTAGTACCATAGCAGGTCAAGCATTCAACAACCATCTTGCTGAAATAACATGGGTGAAAAATGACAAAAGGGTACAAAATCAAATGTACGAGGTGGAGACGATGAACGTTGCTGCAGTAATTTCCACAAGCTGTGGCTGTTGTACCTCCAGGGGCTGCGTACTTGAACGGGCTGCGTACTTGAACGGCCAGAGGTGGCTCCAATGAACGCCCTTCGTGCTGCGGTTGTGGAGCCCCACCGGGAGGAGGCTGCGCGGCGGCGGTGGAGCCTCGCCTGGGCCAACCTAACTAGTCAGGGGTTCCGTCCGGACTGCTAGCAGGAGAGGGGCATGGCGGGAGGAGACCTGCATGGCACGGACGAGGCGGGGATCAGGAGTAGCTCGAGGATGGAAAGGGAGGTAAAGGTGGAGAAGATCAGGGGGCGAAGGGTCACCGGGGGTGACGCACTGGTGCGAGAAGGCACGGCGGCGCTCGGACGGCGCGTGGATGCCGGAAGGAAGACGGCGTTCGGCGGCATCGAGGCATCAGGCGACGACCACAACTGGGCGGGGGGTCGCGGAGAGGCTCTCGTTGGCGATTGGATCCCGGTGGTGGCACGGCGGCCCGGGGGTCCGGGGAGGGCGGGCTGCGGCGGGGCGTCCGGGGAGGGCGCACGGCGGCAGGGGGCTCGTGGCGGCGGGGGTTCCCGCGAGGGCGCGCACAGCGGCGGGTTTCGGCGAGGGCGCACGCAGCGGCGGGTTCCGGTGAGGGCATGTGCGGCGGCGGGATTCGAGGGCGGCGGCGGGGTGAGGCGCTCGGGGGAGGAGGCGGGAGGGTTGGGTAGCGGGTCGGGGCAGCGGTGTTTTTTTTCTTTTCCCTGACGATTCGGAGTTCGGGAGGATGTTGTGGCAGGAATAGTGTTAATCCGGGAAAATTCTTCCTATCACTTAGTGGTAGTTACCTCCACATTTTCTATCACTGGATTTGTTAAGATGTGTGCTTTTCTAAACGGGTTTCCAAGCTAGTGTTTATTTATCAACCCGTTTGGCCGTAACAAACACTACTATTTTCCTGCCCTTTGAAATCATGAGTATTTTAATTAGTTTGTCGCATGGCCGCCGCCCAGCTGCACTTTTGGATCTTGAGCGGCTTGGCAGATTTCTTTCTGGTGAAATATCCAGTACTAATCAGTTTTTGTATCTACGTACATGATCTAGATAATAGGGGATTTGGAATTAATGGCATCTCTTTGTCCATGGATCTGATTAGCAATTTTGATCGTGCTACCACCCAGGATCATAGGCATCTGACGAGGGACAACAACGGTGGTTGGGCGATAGACTCGACGGAGATCCGCCGGCGATTGCATGGAACGTGCGGCAGTGCCGAGGACGGCGCCGTAGCAACACGCATGAATGTCTGATGCATGTGGCCATGATCAATGTTTGCTAACTCCCCGTGATGCATGCGTACCATGACATATGCATCAAATTTGTATATCGAATGTCTCAACTCGTTGTACTCGATGCAAGTACCATTCTTCTTACAGTTTCCAAAACAAAGTATATAAACTTTTACTCCTTCCCCGAAAGACTATATATTCTATATACTCCGACGAGCTACAAAAATATGCTCAGGCGAATGCTTCAGAATTATGTACACAGATGCACACACTTAATATTTAGGTCGAAAGAAAAGTATATATACATGTTTCTTTTCGGAAGAAAATGTTATATACTGCCATTTTGAAAAGGATGTATACAGACTCCATACTACAACTTGTAAATATACTACCCTCAATTTTTGTGTGTGAATGTACTCCATACTACAAGGAAGAGTATCTACATGTGTTGCATACCTAAAAAAAGGAACTGCACTACATACTACATACTACATACTCCATACTCAATACACGGATACACCATACTCCATACACCACACACCATCCTCCATGTTTCTTTTATGTTAATACTCCATACTCACTTTTTTTGCGATGAATACTCCATACTCACTTAATATTTAGGTCCAAATAAAAGTATATATATATACATGTTTCTTTTCAGAAGAAAAATGTTATATACTGCCATCTAAAAAAGGATATAGACATACTACATACTACAACTTGTAAATATATTCCCCTCATTTTTTTTAAATATAGTCCATACTACGAGGAAGATTATCTACATGTGTTCCATATGTAAAGAATGAACTATACTACATACTACATACTCCATACACCATACACCATACTCCATATTTTTTTTATGTTAATACTCCATACTCCAGATTTATGTTAGCATGACATACTCAAACAATACATGAGTATACTCCATGTGGTTTAAAAAATGAATATATTTTGTACTATATCATGAAAAATCTAAAAAATAAGTTATAAAGGTTACACTATATACTCCATACTACCTATTTCTAACAAAAAAAGTATGTACGTACCTAGACTAGTTTTTTGTATTCACACGTTCATGTGCTTATCTAACAAGCAGTTTGTTTGATGTACGTTGGCAAAAAGTAAGGAGGCAGTTCCACGTACCTTGCCGGATTATTATATTACAAAAATTAAATTAGTTGCTAGCAATTGGATTCCACGCACCCGTTAACCCATCTTCCACTTCGTGGTCGACTTGATGGTACAGTGGAGGACACGTGGAGGGCAAATAGCTAGGAGGTAACTACCACCACTTGTAGATAAAATTTGTCATATATATATATATATATATATATATATATATATATATATATATATATATATATATATATATATATATATATATATATATATATATATATATATATATATATATATATATATTGATGCTATTAATCACCCAGGGTGCAGAATAATTTATTCTTCACCCGAGGTAATTACGATCACTTCATAATTAAATTATATTTGGAATTCAAATAGTTACATTCCTATTGATTCACTACGTAAATTTTGATATAAGAAAATAAAAATATAGGTTATATATATATAGGACAAATTTTATCTACCACCAGTGGTAGTTACCACCACTTGACTTTTGTATGTTGTATGTAGTATGTATCAAAGAGGAGAGTATGTACGCGTAGTATGTAGTATATAAGAATGTTTAGGTAGTATATACACTACTTTTTTGGTACTATGTATCATATTTTGAGTATGCTCTTTTTTACGTACAAATATGTACGTATTTCACAAATATAATAAAAACCATGGGCTAACTTGCAATTTTTCATGTAACTTAATTTGGAGTATATTATATATAGTAAATAAACATACTTAAAATGATAAAGTAGAATATATATACTACCACATGATAGTATATGAGACATGTGGGGTAACTACCCCTAGGTGGTAGGATGGATTTTTCATATATATATATATATATATATATATATATATATATATATATATATATATATATATATATATATATATATATATTCTGATCCTGGGATCAGAATAGTTATTGTGATCACGGTCAGCCCTATATAGGCCCGCAGCGGATCCTTCCTAACTCCCCGAACCACGCCCACGATCCCCGGCCGCCCTCCGGAACCGAGCCCACGATCCCCTCCCCCTTGATCCCCAGCCGCCCTCCTGAATCGAGCCGCCGACGTCGCCCCTCCCAAATCGCGTGCGCCACTGCACCCGCCCTTCCCGGATCGCACCGCCACCACCGCCCCATCCCACGGCGTGCCGCATCCCGGCTTGCCAGCGCGCCGCCGCCCCGCCCCGCGGCGCACCGCCTCCCCTCCTCCCAGCGCGTTGCCGCCCTGCCCAGCGGCGCACAGCTGCCCCGCCAGGCCTCCCGACCACCGCCGGCCGGCGCTGCTCCACCATCCTCGTGCTGCACAACTCCTCCCCTAGTGCTTCCTCAACGAGGATCTGGATCGGGGTCATCCAGGTGCTCGCCGTGGATGAGGAAGGCCACCAACTGCTGTGGGCGCGGCCTCTCAGCTCCGTCCCACCCGTGCCTCCTCCCTGTTTCGCCTCTGGCCATGCCCGCGCCGGCGGCCCAACAATCCATCTCGAGTGAGCAGTCCAACGCCTCGCGCGCGAGCAGTCTGTCCAGCTGCTGGGCGTGGGTCTCCCGCAGCAAACTCGGCGACTTGCCCAGGCCTGAGCGGCGACCAGCCCTAGGCTAAGTTGTGACCTTCATGCCTGTATCTTCTCCAAGTTGTTGTTGCCAAGGCCGCAGGCAGTGGATCAATAACCAACTTTGTGTAAATAGGGCGTTGCCGAGCAGCAGAGTTTGCAGATGATGATCTGCCTAGTGTCATGACTTGTTTCAACTATCTTAAACTTGTGCCGCCCTGCATCACCACCACAACTCGCTGATGCACCATGGATAGCTCCGTGCACCGCTCCCCTTTCCTCCCACACAACATGGCGGCAACTTCCCCCAAGCAGATCCGGTCGGTGTGCCATCTGCATCTCCGCTTTGACCTACACCTCCATAAGACTTTTTCCCCTCCAATCTGTGCGGGCAGTCTGTCAGCTCGCTCACGAGCAATCCATGTGTGCAACCATCTCTTTCCGCTGTTCTTTTTTTCATTGCGGAGCAGGTCAGACTCTGAAGTAGTAGAAGGTCGAAGTCTGAAGAAGTAGCAGCTCGAGAGATACATCCTTCTCCGGCAGGGACGGAGTGCAGGGTGTACACAGCCGAGGACGACACTGCTTGTGTATAGCGTCACCAAAATCCTCCCGAGTTGCTTTGACCATGGTCATGTGGGCGCCTGAACCGAAGTGGAAATGATCATCTCTAGCTTGCGGGTTCAGTTGCTAAGCATGAGCACAGACAAAGTTAAAAAGGAGGAGGGAGAACAAAGAATAAACATGTGGTGGTGCTTAGTTCCAGGAGAGAAAATGTACAGATAAGGACGAAAAGGTGTGGTGTAAAACAAGCACAGCCTTGTGTAAAAAATAAACTATTTGTTTGGAGAAGAACATGCGTGCGTACGGCTAATGCTACTTGCATTCTACAAACAACATACTAGTTAAAGTTTTCTATTGAACATTTTATGTAACATTCCAAATTTTCAATTTGTAATGTTATACATTAGATCATCATGCATATCATACTTTATTGCATTTTGATTTGCGATCCTAGAAATTCCACGCAACTCAAGGACCCACGAAGAGAGTTGGGGATTTCGTTATTTTCATATTTGGGTTTTCTTAAATTTTGAAAATAGGATCATTTGTTTTTATTATTTTTTTCTTCAAAAATATTTCATATCAAAATATATGAGAGAGGATAAAATGACTTCTTCACAAATAATGAAATATTGGAGGAAAAATATTAAAAATAAATATTTGATTTTATTTGAATTAGGAAAAATACGTGTTTTTCAAAATTACATTTAGGCCCCAAATAAATGTTCATCTTGTCCGTCTTGATTTTAGAAGTCGGGGAAAATTTATTTCAGGATTTTTGGAGTCCGTTTAGTATTTCTTTTATTTGTTTTTCTGCGCGAAATTATTTAAAAAATAGCGAAATCGACTTTGGGCCGTGTTCGGCCAGGACTCCGTCTGGCCAGGCCTTTATAAGCCACCGCTCCGGCCCCGATAGCCCAAGCCGCCCGAGCCGCCGAAACCCTAACCCTAAGCCCGATCCGCCGCCGCCGCCGCCGTCGCGTGCCGCCGCCGCCGCCCGACGCCGGAGCCCCGCCGCTGGCGGTTTTCCTCAAGAAAACCGTTCGGTTTTTCCCGTCTGGTTTTTCATTCAGTTTTATAAAAAAAAACCTTGATCAGTTTTTTCGGTTTAGTTTATTTAGCGAACACTCGTTCGTTCGTTTTAACGAACGGTTTTCATTTTTTTTCGCAGACAGCGAACGTTCGTTCGTTAGCCTGTTCGTCAGTTTTTCTTTTTCTCGGATTTTCCGCGATTATTTCTGATCGCGATTTCCGATCTGTTTTTCGTTTTAGTATAACTTTTCGCTCGTTTATCGGAATCAGGCGATTCAAGCGCCTAGAGTTTCGTCTCGAAACCCTCTTTCCGTTTAACCAACTCAAAAAAGTTTTTGCTACTGTAAAATTTGACTTAGGTCCAGATTAGTAAACGAAGCTTGTTTCTTTCGCCGTTTGAGTTTCGTTGCTTCGTTCGATTTGGTTCTTTTTGCAAACCGGAGTTCTTAAGTTGAACTTTCTCGTTAGATCTCTTATTTCGAGTTTTACCCATGCACCCTTGCTTGATTGCTTATGTATGTATTGTTTATTTGCGATAGAGTACCCGGAGTGCGAAGCGTGCTACTACGAGTCTCTAGGTTTCACGGATCATCAACAAGGCAAGTAACACTTTGATCATACCTCTTTACCACCCAGTTTTATTGCATTAGATCAATCCTCAAACAATTGCATGATTAGGATCTGATTAATATGTGGGTTTTGGGAAGTAGAAGAGGTAGTACCTATTGCCATGTTTATTATCAAACCCTTGGGAGTTACTTCTACGTTTGCTTATATTGCTATGCTATGCTCATAGACGTGGATTGGGTTTGAGTGAATTTCCATGACAGATGTGAGATTGTTAATTAATGGTTCAACTTAAGGTGGTTACTTTAATTCACATCTGGGTGGATTGAGGCACCTGGAGAACCCAGTGTTGCCTGTATTTTTGGATATCCCGGAGTACCCGTGTGATCATCCTATGGACCGCCACCCAGACTCAAAGGGATCATGAGATTATTCATGCTAGAAACTTCCGTGTGCAGCCACAAGCTATTATGGGCTCTAGCATAGTTGAGTAGGTTACATGACCTCTTGAAGAGGTGGGCTAGCAGATGTAGGGGAAAGTAGGTGTAACTGTCCACCCGGAGTAAAGAGTAGTGTTTCTGAAAGACTGTCTCGGTCATCCATTTCTCAAACACCATGTAGTGCGAGAAATCAAGCGGAGGCGATCGAGTCTTGTGGGGAAAAGTGCGCAAACCTCTGCAGAGTGTACAATCTAATCATGGTTAGCCGTGTCCCCGGTTATGGACAATCTCGAGTATCTAGTTCTTGGATTATCATGTGAATCTCATCATCATGTTACTTAATTTAATTTGATTGGGTCAATCACGTTCTTAATTGGGATTGAGTTGGAGGTACCTTCTCAATGTTTAACAACCACCATGATAGTTAAATAAAATTTATTCCTTTGTGGCAGGGAAAAATTGGTTTTTCGCAAAAATGTAACCGTAGAGCTTTCCACCAGCCAAATATGCATGTAGTGATAGCATTATTCTGTTCATTACTCTCTATGTGTTACATTTCCAACATATTCCATGTGCTGACCCGTTTTCGGGCTGCAATGTATCATGTTGCAGACTTTTCAGACGACGAGTAAGGAGCCTTAGGTCGTGGTCTTATACTCAGTGATGTCGTTGGAGTTGATGGACTCACTTTATCTTCCAAGCCTTCAGCTGTTATCGTATTTAGATGGCCTTAAGCCATATTTTTTTGTCTTGAGTTCTCTTGAACTATTCGATGTAATAAGTGTGTGATTGCTACTCTGTTATAAATCCTTCAAAGTACTGTGCGCGTCAGCTACCGATCCAGGGATGACACTGATGCACGGAGACTAGACTGTTTGAGGTCTGGTCGCTACAGAGATGGTATCAGAGCACACGCTGACTGTAGGACACGACCACTAAGCTAAAGCCCTAGATCACTACTCTCTTCTCATTTCTGACTCCTCTCCTTTCTTCCACTCTTTTAGGATGGCGGATGCAAGGAACAAGTTAGCGCAACCAGATGAGGATACACCTTTTGGACGACACTTGAAGGAAGTTACTAAGTACCTGAACATCGGAATACCAAGCTTCACCGGGACCTACAACGCCACACTACCAGAAGAGGAGCACTGGATGATTCAAGTTCAAGTTCCAGGAAGGACGTTCACGCCAGTCACTGAGCCCATAGAGTTTTCCTTTGATGCACCAACCTGGATTTTAGGAAAGAGCATGGCAGCCCACATCACCATGGGACGCATTGGAGAAGTTTACCACAGTAATCTCAAGGATACTATCTATCAGATTTGTGGGCGCCGAGATGAGCAATGGGAGATGATTAACACCAGGAAGGATAGATCTATTGCAGCTTTCATCCAGGAGTTAAACCAGCACATTCGTCGCCTAGAGAACCAGATGTGCGCAGACATGATAGATCTGAAGAAGGCAAAGACTAGGATCATGGAACTGGAGGAAGAACTCAAGGCTACACGCGAGGACTATATGGAGGAAATCGTCGCACTAGTAGAGAAGAATGGCGACCTGACAAAGAAGCTAGAAGTTTTCATGGGAGACCCAGCAACAAGAGGAGATGACGACGATTCTACTTGCCCGGAGAATTACATCATCATCGACGACACCGACTCGGACCCCTGTGATGATGATTTGGAGGATGAAGCCGGAGCAGATATCATGGAGTCTTCGACTGAGCAATTTTTCTAGTAGACCACCAAATTAGTAGTAGTATTCCACCATATATATAGTATAGTCCAAGCACTTTGTAACGATAGTTAGATCGATTGTATGCCTTGTGTGAATTGATTGAAGTGATATGATTGCGTGTGTCTCATGTGCATATGGGTAGTGTTTTCCCTCTAGACCTCATTCTATTCTATTTTCTCATCTTTTCTAAACCCATCAGATGCCTCCAAGACGCGACACCGGATTTGTTTTCCCACCGGAGATCACTCAGTTGATTCAGAAGCAGAATGCCCTGATGCAAGTGTTTGTTCAGAACCAAGGCAACAACAACAACCCACCACCACCACCACCTGTTGATCACTTAGCTCGTTTTCTTAGGCTGAATCTGCCGGTGTTCTCCAGTAGCACCGAGCCGATTGTGGCAGATGATTGGCTCCGCAAGGTTGGAAGGGAGCTGACCACTGCAGGATGCACAGATGCGGAGAGAGTGCGTTTTGCCGCACATCAGCTTGATGGACCCGCAACATCATGGTGGGAGAATTACACAACCACTCACCCCATTGACATTGTCACATGGGACCAGTTTCAGCAAGCTTTCCGTACTGCCCATGTTTCAGCTGGAGTTATGGCCATGAAGAAGCGTGAGTTTCGCAACTTACGCCAAGGAGGACGTACCGTTGGCCAGTATGGGGAGGATTTTAGTAAGTTAGCATGTTATGCCCCAGATGACGTTGCTACGGATGCAGCTAAGCAGGAGATGTTTCTGGAAGGACTGAATGATGAGCTGAGCATGCAGTTGATGGTGGCAACTTTTAACAACTACCAGGAGTTGGTAGACAGAGCTCTCATGATTGAAGGGAAGCAGCAGCAGATTGAGAGCCGTAAGAGGAAGTATGGACAAGGAAAGTACAGTACAGGAGCTCATCAGAAGCCTCATTTTACCCCGAACTCGGGAGGACACCTTCAGCATAACCATGGAGGTCACAATCACAATGGAGGGAGCTCGCACAATCATAGTGGCCCCAAGAATGGCAATGGGAACGGAGGAAGCAACGGACAAAATCGTACCAACCCATCAACCCCAGCCAAGAGGGATCTAAGCCACGTTATTTGTTTCAAGTGCCAGAAGACTGGACATTATGCCACTGATTGTCCGGAAGCAAAGAATGGAAATGGCAATGGAAGCTCGGGGAAGAAGCCGAACCCTTTCAACAGGGGACAGGTGAACCACGTTAACGTGGAGGAGGTTGAAGCACAGCCCGATGCAGTAATAGGTAAGTTTTTGGTTAAGTCATTTACTGCAATCGTTCTTTTCGATACTGGTGCATCGCATTCATACATATCAAGGGGATTTGTGGATAAGTTTAAGTTGCCCACCAAAGTTCTTAGAACACCTATGTTAGTAACCTCACCAGGAGCAGAGTATATGGCAAGCCAAGGATGTTTTCAGTTGCCATTGGCCATAGGTAGGCATGTTTTCCCCTCAGACCTAATAGTTTTGGAGTCGCAAGGTTTGGATGTGATTTTGGGAATGGATTGGCTATTGATGTATGGAGGAAACATCGATTGCGCCAGTAAGACGATCTTGCTTACTACCCCAAAGGAAGAAGGATTAAGTATGTATCCCGGCATGTGCCGAAGAGGACTCAAGTAAATTCCTTATCAGGAGTTGTACGGGAGGAAGTACCGGTGGTGAAGGATTTCCCTGACGTATTTCCAGAGGAGTTGCCAGGCATGCCACCGGATAGAGACATTGAGTTTTTGATTGAGCTTTTGCCAGGCACAGGGCCAATATCTAAGAGACCGTACAGGATGCCCGCTAAGGATTTGGAAGAAATTAAAAAGCAGATTAAGGAGTTACTGGATAAAGGATATATTCGCCCAAGTTCGTCACCTTGGGGATCACCCGTACTTCTAGTAGAGAAGAAAGATGGATCGTTGAGGATGGTTGTTGATTATCGTGGTTTCAATGAAGTAACAATCAAGAACAAGTACCCACTGCCGATGATCAATGATCTGTTTGACCGACTACAAGGAGCTAAAGTATTTTCCAAGATTGATTTGCGGTCAGGATACCACCAGTTGAAGATTCGAGAGCAGGATATACCCAAGACAGCTTTTACCACAAGGTATGGGCTATATGAGTACACCATTATGTCATTTGGCCTGACTAACGCACCTGCCTATTTCATGAACATGATGAACAAAGTGTTTATGGAGTTTTTGGATAAGTTCGTCGTAGTGTTCATTGATGATATTCTGGTCTATTCGAAGAATGAAGAAGAGAATAAGGAGCATTTGCGTTTAGTACTTGGAAAGCTCAGAGAACATCAGTTATATGCCAAGTTCAGCAAGTGCGAGTTTTGGTTAAAGGAAGTTGGATTCCTTGGACATGTTATATCCAGAGAAGGAATAGCAGTAGATCCCACCAAGGTTAACACTGTGACAAATTGCGAAGCACCCACGACAGTTGGAGAGATCCGGAGTTTTCTTGGACTCGCAGGATACTACCGGAGATTCATTGAGAATTTCTCAAAGATTGCAAAACCTATGACTGAGTTGTTGAAGAAGGACACCAAATTCAATTGGACTGAGGAATGTGAGGCTAGTTTCCAGGAGTTGAAGAAATGTTTGGTTACATCGCCAGTGTTGATTCTGCCAGATCAACACAAGGATTATGAAGTATATTGCGACGCTTCTCGTCGAGGACTTGGAGCAGTGCTAATGCAGGAGGGAAGAGTTGTTCCGTATGCCTCACGACAACTTAAACCCCATGAGTTGAATTATGCTACACATGATTTGGAGTTAGCAGCCGTAGTGCATGCGTTGAAGACATGGAGACATTTTCTCATCGGAAACCATTGTGAGGTGTACACGGATCACAAGAGTTTGAAGTACATTTTCACGCAGAAGGAGTTGAATCTCACGCAAAGGAGATGGTTGGAGCTCATTAAGGATTATGATATGAGATTGCATTATCACCCAGGGAAGGCTAACGTAGTAGCTGATGCATTGAGCCGCAAGAGCCATGTCAACACGCTCATGACCGGAGATTTACCCAAGGAGTTAGCCGAGAATCTTCGTGAACTATGTTTGGAAATTGTTCCAAGAGGCTTTGTAGCAGCATTGGAGATTCAGTCTACTTTGATGGATAAGATCAGAGAAGCTCAGAAGACAGACAAGGAGATTGCTGAGATTAAGGAAAGGTTGATTAAAGGAAAAGCCAAGGGATTTCGTGAGGACGAGCACGACACATTATGGTTTGAGGACCGCGCTTATGTGCCCAATGATCCGAAGATCAGGAAGTTGATTCTGCAAGAGGCCCATGATTCACCGTATTCGATTCACCCAGGAAATACCAAGATGTATCTGGATTTGAAGGACAGTTTCTGGTGGACCGGAATGAAGAAGGATATTGCAGAGTATGTGGCTGTTTGTGATGTATGTCAGAGAGTGAAGGCAGAGCATCAGAAGCCAGCAGGATTGCTACAACCATTGCCAATACCCGAATGGAAGTGGGATAAGCTAGGCATGGATTTTATCATGGGATTGCCCAGGACTCGTTCAGGCTATGACTCGATATGGGTTGTAGTCGATCGTTTGACGAAGGTAGCACACTTCATCCAGTAAAGACCACTTATACCAGTGCTAAGTTGGCAAAGATATACATGACCAGGATCGTATGTCTGCATGGAGTTCCGAGGACCATCTTATCAGATAGAGGAACCCAGTTTACCTCAAAGTTTTGGAATCAGTTGCACGAAACTTTGGGTACCAGGCTAGAGTTCAGTACCACTTTTCATCCACAGACAGACGAAGAGACCCAGAGAGTCAATCAGATTTTGGAGGACATGCTGAGAGCTTATGCGCTAGATTATGGATCTAGTTGGGACGACAATTAGCCATATGCAGAGTTTTCTTACAACAATAGCTACCAATCCAGTTTGAAGATGGCCCCTTTCGAAGCTCTATACGGAAGGAGGTGCAGGACACCGTTGTTGTGGGACAAAGTTGGAGACCGCCAGTTGTTTGGACTAGATTTGATTAAAGAGTCTGAACAGAAGGTGAAGTTGATTCGCGATAGGCTCAAGGTAGCCCAGTCCAGGTAGAAGAGTTATGCGGATTCTAAACACGAGGGGACAGTTTACGAAGTCGGAGACAGAGTTTATCTTCGAGTATCACCACTTCGAGGAGTGAAGCGCTTTGGAGTTAAGGGAAAGTTAGCGCCACGTTTTGTAGGACCATACAAAGTTTTGGAGCGTATGGGAGAAGTTGCTTACAAGTTGAAATTGCCCGAAGGATTGTCAGGAGTTCACGATGTGTTCCACGTATCCCAGTTGAAGAAGTGCCACACGGAGATGGCTGAGATACCACTGAGAGATACAGTGCCACTAGAAGCGATTCAGTTGGATAGTGATTTGACCTACGTGGAGAAACCAGTTAAGATTCTTGAGTTTGCCAGCCGAGTCACCCGCAGCAAGGTTATCTAGTTTTGCAAAGTTCAGTGGAGTCACCATACCGAGGAGGAAGCCACCTGGGAGCGAGAGGAAGAACTACGGAAGGACCACTCTCACCTATTTTCTAGCCAACCCGAATCTCGAGGGCGAGATTCATCTTAAGGGGGGTAGGTTTGTATATTTGGAATGTTATACATTAGATCATCATGCATATCATACTTTATTGCATTTTGATTTGTGATCCTAGAAATTCCACGCAACTCAAGGACCCACGGAGAGAGTTGGGGATTTCATTATTTTCATATTTGGGTTTTCTCAAATTTTGAAAATGGGATCATTTGTTTTTATTATTTTTCTCTCCAAAAATATTTCATATCAAAATATCTGAGAGGGGATAAAATGACTTCTCCACAAGTAATGAAATATTGGAGGAAAAATATTAAAAATAAATATTTGATTTTATTTGGATTTTATTTGAATTAGGAAAAATACGCGTTTTCCAAAATTGCATTTAGGCCCTAAATAAATGTTCATCTTGTCTGGCTTGATTTTAGAAGTCGGGGAAAATTTATTTCAGGATTTTTGGAGTCCGTTTAGTATTACTTTATTTTGTTTTCCTGCGCGAAATTATTTAAAAAAATAGCGAAACCGACTTTGGGCCATGCTCGGCCAGGACACCGCCTGGCCAGGCCTTTATAAGCCGCCGCCCCGGCCCCGATAGCCCAAGCCGCTGAAACCCTAACCCTAAGCCCGATCCACCGCCGCCGCCCGCCCGCCGCCGTCGCCCGAGCCTTCGCCGCCGCCGACCCCGCCGCCCGCCGGAGAAGCCCCGCCGCCCCTCGCCGGAGGTAGCCGCCGCCCCGCCGCCGGCGGTTTTCCTCGAGAAAACCGTTCGGTTTTTCCCGTCCGGTTTTTCGTTCGGTTTTATAAAAAACCCTAGATCTGTTTTTTTGGTTTAGTTTATTTAGCGAACACCCATTCGTTCGTTCGTTTTAACGAACGGTTTTCGTTTTTTTTGCAGACAGCGAACGTTCGTTCGTTAGCCTGTTCGTCAGTTTTTCTTATTCTCGGATTTTCCGCAATTATTTCTGATCGTGATTTCCGATCTGTTTTTGTTTTAGTATAACTTTTTGCTCGTTTATCGGAATCAGGCGATTCAAGCGCCTAGAGTTTCGTCTCGAAACCCTCTTTCCATTTAACCAACTCAAACAAGTTTTTGCTATTGTAAAATTTTACTTAGGTACAGATTAGTAAACGAAGCTTGTTTCTTTCGCTGTTTGAGTTTCGTTGCTTCGTTCGATTTGGTTCTTTTTGCAAACCGGAGTTCTTAAGTTGAACTTTCTCGTTAGATCTCTTATTTCGAGTTTTACCCATGCACCCTTGCTTGATTGCTTATGTATGTATTGTTTATTTGCGATAGAGTACCCGGAGTGCGAAGCGTGCTACTACGAGTCTCTAGGTTTCACGGATCATCAGCAAGGCAAGTAACACTTTGATCATACCTCTTTACCACCCAGTTTTATTGCATTAGATCAATCCTCAAACAATTGCATGATTAGGATCTGATTAATATGTGGGTTTTGAGAAGTAGAAGAGGTAGTACCTATTGCCATGTTTATTATCAAACCCTTGGGAGTTACTTCTACGTTTGCTTATATTGCTATGCTATGCTCGTAGACGTGGATTGGGTTTGAGTGAATTTCCATGACAGATGTGAGATTGTTAATTAATGGTTCAACTTAAGGTGGTTACTTTAATTCACATCTGGGTGGATTGAGGCACCTGGAGAACCCAGTGTTGCCTGTATTTTTGGATATCCCGGAGTACCCATGTGATCATCCTATGGACCGCCACCCAGACTCAAAGGGATCATGAGATTATTCATGCTAGAAACTTCCGTGTGCAGCCACAAGCTATTATGGGCTCTAGCATAGTTGAGTAGGTTACATGACCTCTTGAAGAGGTGGGCTAGCAGATGTAGGGGAAAGTAGGTGTAACTGTCCACCCGGAGTAAAGAGTAGTGTTTCTGAAAGACTGTGTCTCGGTCATCCATGTCTCAAACACCATGTAGTGCGAGAAATCAAGCGGAGGCGATCGAGTCTTGTGGGGAAAAGTGCGCAAACCTCTGCAGAGTGTACAATCTAATCATGGTTAGCCGTGTCCCCGGTTATGGACAATCTTGAGTATCTAGTTCTTGGATTATCATGTGAATCTCATCATCATGTTACTTAATTTAATTTGATTGGGTTAATCACGTTCTTAATTGGGATTGAGTTGGAGGTACCTTCTCAATGTTTAGCAACCACCATGATAGTTAAATAAAATTTATTCCTTTGTGGTAGGGAAAAATTGGCTTTTCGCAAAACTGTAACCGTAGAGCTTTCCACCAGCCAAATATGCATGTAGTGATAGCATTATTCTGCTCATTACTCTCTATGTGTTACATTGCCAGCATATTCCATGTGCTGACCCGTTTTCGGGCTGCAACGTATCATGTTGCAGACTTTTGAGACGACGAGTAAGGAGCCTTAGGTCGTGGTCTTATACTCAGTGATTCCGTTGGAGTTGATGGACTCACTTTATCTTCCAAGCCTTCCGCTGTTATCGTATTTAGATGGCCTTAAGCCATATTTATTTGTCTTGAGTTCTCTTGAACTATTCGATGTAATAAGTGTGTGATTGCTACTCTGTTATAAATCCTTCAAAGTACTATGTGCGTCAGCTACCGATCCAGGGATGACACTGATGCACGGAGACTAGATTGTTTGAGGTCTGGTCGCTACAGAGATGGTATCAGAGCACACGCTGACTATAGGACACGACCACTAAGCTAAAGCCCTAGATCACTACTCTCTTCTCATTTTTGACTCCTCTCCTTTCTTCCACTCTTTTAGGATGGCGGATGCAAGGAACAAGTTCGCACAACCAGATGAGGATACACCTTTTGGACGACACTTGAAGGAAGTTACTAAGTACCTGAACATCGGAATACCAAGCTTCACCGGGACCTACAACGCCACACTACCAGAAGAGGAGCGCTGGATGATTCAAGTTCAAGTTCCAGGAAGGACGTTCACGCCAGTCACTGAGCCCATAGAGTTTTCCTTTGATGCACCAACCTGGAGTTTAGGAAAGAGCATGGCAGCCCACATCACCATGGGACGCATTGGAGAAGTCTGCCACAGTAATCTCAAGGATACTATCTATCAGATTTGTGGGCATCGAGACGAGCAATGGGAGATGATCAGCACCGGGAAGGATAGATCTATTGCAGCTTTCATCCAGGAGTTAAACCAGCACATTCATCGCCAGGAGAACCAGATGTGCGCAGACATGATAGATCTGAAGAAGGCAAAGACTAGGATCATGGAACTGGAGGAAGAACTCAAGGCTACACACGAGGATTATATGGAGGAAATCGTCGCACTAGTAGAGAAGAATGGCGACCTGACGAAGAAGCTAGAAGTTTTCATGGGAGACCCAGCACCAGGAGGAGATGACGACGATTCTACTTGCCCGGAGAATTACATCATCATCGACGACACCGACTCGGACCCCAGTGATGATGATTTGGAGGATGAAGCCGGAGCAGATATCATGGAGTCTTCGACTGAGCAATTTTTCTAGTAGACCACCAAATTAGTAGTAGTATTCCACCATATATATAGTATAGTCCAAGCACTTTGTAACGATAGTTAGATCGATTATATGCCTTGTGTGAATTGATTGAAGTGATATGATTGTGTTTGTCTCATGTGCATATGGGTAGTGTTTTCCCTCTAGACCTCATTCTATTCTATTTTCTCATCTTTTCTAAACCCATCAGATGCCTCCGAGACGCGACACCGGATTTGTTTTCCCACCGGAGATCACTCAGTTGATTCAGCAACAGAATGCCCTGATGCAAGTGCTTGTTCAGAACTAAGGCAACAACAACAACAACAACCCACCACCACCTGTTGATCACTTAGCCCGTTTTCTTAGGCTGAATCCGCCGGTGTTCTCCAGTAGCACCGAGCCGATTGTGGCAGATGATTGGCTCCGCAAGGTTGGAAGGGAGCTGACCACTGCAGGATGCACAGATGCGGAGAGAGTGCGTTTTGCCGCACATCAGCTTGATGGACCCACAACATCATGGTGGGAGAATTACACAGCCACTCACCCCATTGACACTGTCACATGGGACTAGTTTCAGCAAGCTTTCCGTACTGCCCATGTTTCAGCAGGAATTATGGCCATGAAGAAGCGTGAGTTTCGCAACTTACGCCAAGCAGGACGTACCGTTGGCCAGTATGTGGAGGATTTTAGTAAGTTAGCACGTTATGCCCCAGATGACGTTGCTACGGATGCAGCTAAGCAGGAGAAGTTTCTGGAAGGACTGAATGATGAGCTGAGCATGCAGTTGATGGTGGCAACTTTTAACAACTACCAGGAGTTGGTAGACAGAGCTCTCATGATTGAAGGGAAGCAGCAGCAGATTGAGAGCCGTAAGAGGAAGTATGGACAAGGAAAGTACAGTACAGGAGCTCATCAGAAGCCTCATTTTACCCCGAACTAGGGAGGACACCTTCAGCATAACCATGGAGGTCACAATCACAATGGAGGGAGCTCGCACAATCATAGTGGCCCCAAGAATGGCAATGGGAACGGAGGAAGCAACGGACAAAATCGTACCAACCCATCAACCCCAGCCAAGA
This sequence comes from Aegilops tauschii subsp. strangulata, assembly GCF_002575655.3. NCBI lineage: Eukaryota > Viridiplantae > Streptophyta > Magnoliopsida > Poales > Poaceae > Aegilops > Aegilops tauschii. Next base: position 178,374,880 of record NC_053039.3, read on the forward strand.
GGGATCTAAGCCACGTTACTTGTTTCAAGTGCTAGAAGACTGGACATTATGCCACTGATTGTCCGGAAGCAAAGAATGGAAATGGCAATGGAAGCTCGGGGAAGAAGCCGAACCCTTTCAACAGGGGACAGATGAACCACATTACCGTGGAGGAGGTTGAAGCACAGCCCGATGCAGTAATAGGTAAGTTTTTGGTTAAGTCATTTACTGCAATCATTCTTTTCGATACTGGTGCATCGCATTCATACATATCAAGGGGATTTGTGGATAAGTTTAAGTTGCCCACCAAAGTTCTTAGAACACCTATGTTAGTAACCTCGCCAGGAGTAGAGTATATGGCAAGCCAAGGATGTTTTCAGTTGCCATTGGCCATAGGTAGGCATGTTTTCCCCTCAGACCTAATAGTTTTGGAGTCGCAAGGTTTGGATGTGATTTTGGGAATGGATTGGCTATCGATGTATGGAGGAAACATCGATTGCGCCAGTAAGACGATCTTGCTTACTACCCCAGAAGGAAGAAGGATTAAGTATGTATCCCGGCATGTGCCGAAGAGGAGTCAAGTAAATTCCTTATCAGGAGTTGTACGGGAGGAAGTACCAGTGGTGAAGGATTTCCCTGACGTATTTCCAGAGGAGTTGCCAGGCATGCCACCGGATAGAGACATTGAGTTTTTGATTGAGCTTTTGCCAGGCACAGGGCCAATATCTAAGAGACCGTACAGGATGCCCGCTAAGGATTTGGAAGAAATTAAGAAGCGGATTAAGGAGTTACTGGATAAAGGATATATTCGCCCAAGTTCGTCACCTTGGGGATCACCCGTACTTCTAGTAGAGAAGAAAGATGGATCGTTGAGGATGGTTGTTGATTATCGTGGTTTGAATGAAGTAACAATCAAGAACAAGTACCCACTGCCGATGATCAATGATCTGTTTGACCGACTACAAGGAGCTAAAGTATTTTCCAAGATTGATTTGCGGTCACGATACCACCAGTTGAAGATTCGAGAGCAGGATATACCCAAGACAACTTTTACCACAAGGTATGGGCTATATGAGTACACCGTTATGTCATTTGGCCTGACTAACGCACCTGCCTATTTCATGAACATGATGAACAAAGTGTTTATGGAGTTTTTGGATAAGTTCGTCGTAGTGTTCATTGATGATATTCTGGTCTATTCGAAGAATGAAGAAGGGAATAAGGAGCATTTGCGTTTAGTGCTTGGAAAGCTCAGAGAACATTAGTTATATGCCAAGTTCAGCAAGTGCGAGTTTTGGTTAAAGGAAGTTGGATTCCTTGGACATGTTATATCCAGAGAAGGAATAGCAGTAGATCCCACCAAGGTTAACACTGTGACAAATTGGGAAGCACCCACGACAGTTGGAAAGATCCGGAGTTTTCTCCGACTCGCAGGATACTACCGGAGATTCATTGAGAATTTCTCAAAGACTGCAAAACCTATGACCGAGTTATTGAAGAAGGACACCAAATTCAATTGGACTGAGGAATGTGAGGCTAGTTTCCAGGAGTTGAAGAAACGTTTGGTTACATCGCCAGTGTTGATTCTGCCAGATCAACGCAAGGATTATGAAGTATATTGCGATGCTTCTCGTCGAGGACTTGGAGCAGTGCTAATGCAGGAGGGAAGAGTTGTTTCGTATGCCTCACGACAACTTAAACCCCATGAGTCGAATTATGCTACACATGATTTGGAGTTAGTAGCCGTAGTGCATGCGTTGAAGACATGGAGACATTTTCTCATCGGAAACCATTGTGAGGTGTACACGGATCACAAGAGTTTGAAGTACATTTTCACGCAGAAGGAGTTGAATCTCAGGCAAAGGAGATGGTTGGAGCTCATTAAGGATTATGATATGAGATTGCATTATCACCCAGGGAAGGCTAACGTAGTAGCTGATGCGTTGAGCCGCAAGAGCCATGTCAACACGCTCATGACCGGAGATTTACCCAAGGAGTTAGCCGAGAATCTTCGTGAACTATGTTTGGAAATTGTTCCAAGAGGCTTTGTAGCAGCATTGGAGATTCAGTCTACTTTGATGGATAAGATCAGAGAAGCTCAGAAGACAGACAAGGAGATTGCTGAGATTAAGGAAAGGTTGAGTAAAGGAAAAGCCAAGGGATTTCGTGAGGACGAGCACGACACCTTATGGTTTGAGGACCGCGCTTATGTGCCCAATGATCCGGAGATCAGGAAGTTGATTCTGCAAGAGGCCCATGATTCACCATATTCGATTCACCCAGGAAATACCAAGATGTATCTGGATTTGAAGGACAGTTTCTGGTGGACCGGAATGAAGAAGGATATTGCAGAGTATGTGGCTGTTTGTGATGTATGTCAGAGAGTGATGGCAGAGCATCAGAAGCCAGCAGGATTGCTACAACCATTGCCGATACCCGAATGGAAGTGGGATAAGCTAGGCATGGATTTTATCACGGGATTGCCCAGGACTCGTTCAGGCTATGACTCGATATGGGTTGTAGTCGATCGTTTGACGAAGGTAGCACACTTCATACCAGTAAAGACCACTTATACCAGTGCTAAGTTGGCAAAGATATACATGACAAGGATCGTATGTCTGCATGGAGTTCCGAGGACCATTGTATCAGATAGAGGAACCCAGTTTACCTCAGAGTTTTGAATCAGTTGCACGAAACTTTGGGTACCAGGCTAGAGTTCAGTACCGCTTTTCATCCACAGACAGACGGACAGACCGAGAGAGTCAATCAGATTTTGGAGGACATGTTGAGAACTTATGCGCTAGATTATGGATCTAGTTGGGACGACAATTTGCCATATGCAGAATTTTCTTACAACAATAGCTACCAATCCAGTTTGAAGATGGCCCCTTTCGAAGCTCTGTATGGAGGGAGGTGCAGGACACCGTTGTTGTGGGACGAAGTTGGAGACCGCCAGTTGTTTGGACCAGATTTGATTAAAGAGTCTGAACAGAAGGTGAAGTTGATTCGCGATAGGCTCAAGGTAGCCTAGTCCAGGCAGAAGAGTTATGCAGATTCTAAACACAAGGAGACAGTTTACGAAGTCGGCAGAGTTTATCTTTGAGTATCACCACTTCGAGGAGTGAAGCGCTTTGGAGTTAAGGGAAAGTTAGCACCACGTTTTGTAGGACCATACAAAGTTTTGGAGCGTATGGGAGAAGTTGCTTACAAGTTGAAATTGCCCGAAGGATTGTCAGGAGTTCATGATGTGTTCCATGTATCCCAGTTGAAGAAGTGCCACGCGGAGATGGCTGAGATACCACTGAGAGATACAGTTCCACTGGAAGCGATTCAGTTGGATAGTGATTTGATCTACGAGGAGAAACCAGTTAAGATTCTTGAGTTTGCCAGCCGAGTCACCCGCAGCAAGGTTATCAAGTTTTGCAAAGTTCAGTGGAGTCACCATACCGAGGAGGAAGCCACCTGGGAGTGAGAGGAAGATCTACGGAAGGACCACTCTCACCTATTTTCTAGCCAACCCGAATCTCGAGGGCGAGATTCATCTTAAGGGGGGTAGGTTTGTATAATCCCAAATTTTCAATTTGGAATGTTATACATTAGATCATCATGCATATCATACTTTATTGCATTTTGATTTGCGATCCTAGAAATTCCACGCAACTCAAGGACCCACGGAGAGAGTTGGGGATTTCGTTATTTCCATATTTGGGTTTTCTCAAATTTTGAAAATAGGATCATTTGTTTTTATTATTTTTCTCTCCGAAAATATTTCATATCAAAATATATGAGAGGGGATAAAATGACTTCTCCACAAATAATGAAATATTGGAGGAAAAATATTAAAAATAAAGATTTGATTTTATTTGATTTTATTTGAATTAGGAAAATACGCGTTTTTCAAAATTGCATTTAGGCCCCAAATAAATGTTCATCTTGTCCCGCTTGATTTTAGAAGTCGGTGATAATTTATTTCAGGATTTTTGTAGTCCGTTTAGTATTTCTTTTATTTATTTTTCTGCGCGAAATTATTAAAAAAAATCGCGAAACCGACTTTGGGCCGTGTTCGGCCAGGACTCCGCCTGGCCAGGCCTTTATAAGCCGCCGCCCCGGCCCTGATAGCCCAAGCCGCTGAAACACTAACCCTAAGCCCGATCCGCCGCCGCCGCCGCCCGCCTCCGTCGCCCGAGCCGCCGCCGCCCGACGCCGGAGCCCCGCCGCCGACCCCGCCGCCCGCCGGAGCCGCCCCGCCGCCCCTCGCCGGAGGTAGCCGCCGCCCCGCCGCCGGCGGTTTTCCTCGAGAAAACCGTTCGGTTTTTCCCGTCCGGTTTTTCGTTCGGTTTTATAAAAAACCCTAGATCTGTTGTTTTTTCGGTTTAGTTTATTTAGCGAACACTCGTTCGTTCGTTCGTTTTAACGAAAGGTTCTCATTTTTTCGCAGACAGCGAACGTTCGTTCGTTATCCTGTTCGTCAGTTTTTCTTTTTCTCGGATTTTCCGCGATTATTTCTGATCACGATTTCCGATCTGTTTTTCGTTTTAGTATAACTTTTCGCTCGTTTATCGGAATCAGGCGATTCAAGCGCCTAGAGTTTCGTCTCGAAACCCTCTTTCCGTTTAATCAACTCAAACAAGTTTTTGCTACTGTAAAATTTGACTTAGGTCCAGATTAGTAAACGAAGCTTGTTTCTTTCGCCGTTTGAGTTTCGTTGCTTCGTTCGATTTGGTTCTTTTTGCAAACCGGAGTTCTTAAGTTGAACTTTCTTGTTAGATCTCTTATTTCGAGTTTTAACCATGCACCCTTGCTTGATTGCTTATGTATGTATTGTTTATTTGCGATAGAGTACCCGGAGTGCGAAGCGTGCTACTACGAGTCTCTAGGTTTCACGGATCATCAGCAAGGCAAGTAACACTTTGATCATACCTCTTTACCACCCAGTTTTATTGCATTAGATCAATCCTCAAACAATTGCATGATTAGGATCTAATTAATATGTGGGTTTTGAGAAGTAGAAGAGGTAGTACCTATTGCCATGTTTATTATCAAACCCTTGGGAGTTACTTCTACGTTTGCTTATATTGCTATGCTATGCTCGTAGACGTGGATTGGGTTTGAGTGAATTTCCATGACAGATGTGAGATTGTTAATTAATGGTTCAACTTAAGGTGGTTACTTTAATTCACATCTGGGTGGATTGAGGCACCTGGAGAACCCAGTGTTGCCTGTATTTTTGGATATCCCGAAGTACCCGTGTGATCATCCTATGGACCGCCACCCAGACTCAAAGGGATCATGAGATTATTCATGCTAGAAACTTCCGTGTGCAGCCACAAGCTATTATGGGCTCTAGCATAGTTGAGTAGGTTACATGACCTCTTGAAGAGGTGGGCTAGCAGATGTAGGGGAAAGTAGGTGTAACTGTCCACCCGGAGTAAAGAGTAGTGTTTCTGAAAGACTGTGTCTCGGTCATCCATGTCTCAAACACCATGTAGTGCGAGAAATCAAGCGGAGGCGATCGAGTCTTGTGGGGAAAAGTGCGCAAACCTCTGCAGAGTGTACAATCTAATCATGGTTAGCCGTGTCCCCGGTTATGGACAATCTTGAGTATCTAGTTCTTGGATTATCATGTGAATCTCATCATCATGTTACTTAATTTAATTTGATTGGGTTAATCACGTTCTTAATTGGGATTGAGTTGGAGGTACCTTCTCAATGTTTAGCAACCACCATGATAGTTAAATAAAATTTATTCCTTTGTGGTAGGGAAAAATTGGCTTTTCGCAAAACTGTAACCGTAGAGCTTTCCACCAGCCAAATATGCATGTAGTGATAGCATTATTCTGCTCATTACTCTCTATGTGTTACATTGCCAGCATATTCCATATGCTGACCCGTTTTCGGGCTGCAACGTATCATGTTGCAGACTTTTGAGACGACGAGTAAGGAGCCTTAGGTCGTGGTCTTATACTCAGTGATGCCGTTGGAGTTGATGGACTCACTTTATCTTCCAAGCCTTCCGCTGTTATCGTATTTAGATGGCCTTAAGCCATATTTATTTGTCTTGAGTTCTCTTGAACTATTCGATGTAATAAGTGTGTGATTGCTACTCTGTTATAAATCCTTCGAAGTACTGTTCGTGTCAGCATTACCGATCCAGGGATGACACTGATGCACGGAGACTAGACTGTTTGAGGTCTGGTCGCTACATTTTAATTAAAGGGTTTTTTACTAATGGGTGTTGATTTCACGGGAGGTACTACCAAACCCAACTAGTTATACAAAGAGACGTTTCAAAAATACAAGAATCCCAATATCAAAGAGTGTTGTCGAGCAGGTCATGCATTTAGGAAAAACATAGTTCAAAGGACATTTAAAAAAGATAGTTTGGAGACATGAAATGGGGAAGTTTGCAAAAATCAGAACACTGCACACACAAAATTAATCAAGTGAAAAAATCTCCAGTGAAGTTCGGACGAGAAGCTCATTTTTTTAGTTTGAAAAAAGAACAAAATAGATAACTTAATTATCTGTGTACCGGCCTATGTGGTTGAGTGCGTATCATCTTGTTTTGGTTCTTCAAAAAATATCAAATTAAAATGAAATAACAACGTGTGTATCATACGTTTATAAACAAAGCAAGAAGTTTAAATTAAAAAATAGAGTAGTTCAAAGTTTATTAAAAAAAATTCCACGTTTGTAAAAAAGAAACCAAGATTAAATTTAAAATTGAATATTTTAATGTTTAAAAATAAAAAATTAAGTTTGATGACTATAAAAACGTACTTTCCCCGTTTCTAAAAAATAGAAGTTTAAATTAAAACTAACGGAGCGGTTCGATGTTTATTACAAAAACAAAAAAACTTCAAATTAAAAATAACAGAGCGGTTTAATGTTTATTACAAAGACCAAAAGAAGTTCAAGTTAAAAAGAAAGGAATGGTTCAATTTTTTTTATTAAAAAATGATGTTTTCCAGTTCTCAAACAACTAGAAGTTCAATTTTCAATAATGAAGCGGTTAGAAATTTGTTAGGAAATCAGGATTTCTCCATTCCTAAAACAAATAAAACGAAGAAGTTCAAATATAAATAATGAAGAGGTCCAATGTCTATTACAAAAGTAGGGTTTTCCCATTAATAAAAGAAGTAAAACCAAGAAGTTCAAATTAACAAAATATAGTGTTTCCATGTTTATATAGCAAAGAAGAAAATGAAGTGTCACCTAGAAAATGATAACTCTTGAAGTTCAAATTAAATAAATTGGAAGGTTCAAATAAAATGTTATGGGTGTAAAAAAAATCTCCCATTGATTTTCGTATTATTGAAATAGGATAACAAAAATATTAAATTAAAAATAAGAAAGAAGCTCAAAATATTTAACACAAAAAATATTTTCCATGTTAAAAAAACCCCAAGAAGGTCAAATTAAAATAACGGAGCACTTCAAAAAAGTTTATAAGAACATTAGAGCTTCTATCATTTGGTATATATTTGGTTTAATAAAAATGTCCACCTACTATTTCCAAATAAATCGATTGAAAGTTTTGTATATACCGTTCAAAGCAAGTTTATTACATAACTAGTACTTTTCCCGTTACTAATGAATGACACCATCCTGATTAAAAAAAATTAAGTTTTATGATATTTATAAAAATCTCAGATTTTCCCCGATACTGAAGATTAAAACCGAGAAGTTCAATTTTAAAAATTGAAGTAGTTCAATGCATAGAAAAAACCAAGTTTTTTCTCGTCACCGAAGAATAAAACCAAGAAGTTCAATTTTAAGAATGAGAGCAGTTCTATATTTATTTGAAAACTCGGTTTTTTCTGGTTACTAAAGAATAAAACTAATAAGTTCATTCGAAATAACGAAGAAGTTTGATGTTTCTGAAAAAAAACTCCAATTTTCACATTTATAAAACACACACAAAATGTTGAAATAAAAAGTTAGAGCGGTTAGATGTCTATAAAAAAATCAGATTTTTTTCGTTACTAAAGCGAAACATAGAGAAGTTCAAATTCGTAACTGCCGGAAGTTCACATACTACATGGTGTGTGTTTTCATATGAGAAAATAGAATAAAAAGTTAAAAGTATAAAAATTCCGTTGCTAGAAGTTCAGGTACTCGGCACGGGAAAGTTCAAAACTTCTTGTGAGAGAGGTAATCGACACGATATATCATTTGTGCAACTCCGATGAACGGGTGAGAAATTACGAACAAAAATACGTGACAGAAGTTCAAACTGAAAATAGCAGGAAGTTCAACTACTACACGGAATGTGTTTCAGTGAGAATTAAATGAATAAAAACTAAAATCCTAAAAGGTTTGTTGCAAGAAGTTCACGTGCTCCCCCCGGCATAGTTTAAAATTTCTAGTGCGAGACATCCGTCCTTCGATTACATGTTGAAAAAAGAGAGGCAAAAACGGCGTTGTTTTTTTTTCATTTTCAAAACTGCTCTCAAACAGCAACGGATTTGAATTAACATCTACATGAAAAATTTGCTCCTATTCATCAGCTTTCTAACGGTATATTATATGCTACATTCCGATGAACAGTTTAAAAGTTTCATGTATACCATTTAAAGCACATTTTTATGTATTCAAAAGATTCTTCTGAACCGTCGCGAGTATGAAAAAATGATCAACATGGGGAAGTTGCATGTTTTCAACAGCTTTCCATCGCTATATCATTTGCTCAACTCTGGTAAGTGGTTTGGGAGTTACGGGCAAAAAACAACACATCAATAACGAAAAAATAAGAAATAGTTTAGAAAATTTAATTAGAAAATGGATTTCCCCATTTGTAAAAGAAACCTAGAAGTTCAAATTAAAGTAATGGAGCGGTTCAATGTTTATTAAAAACTCGGATTCTAGCCGCTAATAGAAAGTGAAACCAACGTGAGGTTCGAATTAAAATAACATGGAAGATTGGAGTTTATTAAAACCTAAGATTTACATGTTCGGAAAAGAAAAACAAAAACCAATGCCATTTTCGCGTTTTTAAAACCAACTCATAAAATGAAAAACATTTCTTGCTAGAAGTTCAAGTGCTCCACGAGGGAAAGTTGGAAATTGCGACCCACTTTATGCACACATAATTGTCTCTCCTGTTTGTGTCTATGTTTTTATAAATAAATCAAAATTTAAAAAAATGTGGAGGAGGTCCAATATTTATGACAAAACTAAGATATTTTAATGCAAAAAAATAAACCAAGAAGTCGAAATTACAAAATAGAGAAGTTTGTTATTTATAAAAAACTTAGATTTTCCTTGTTACTAAAGAATAAACATGACGAAGTTCAAATTAAAATAGAGGAGTAGTTCGATGTATACGGGAAACTCAAATTATTACCGTTTTTAAGAAAAATAAAACTACGAAGTTCAATTTACAAAAAAAGTTTGATGCTTATTTAAAAACGTATTTACCATTTCTAAGAATATGACTAAGAAATTGAAATTAAAATAACACAGAAGTTCGAAGCATATAAAAAACTCAGATTTGTTGCAAGAAGTTCATGTACACCTCCGTGCGCGGTTCAAAATTTATATTGCGGGACGTCCGACCTCCAATTACATGTTTTAAAATGGCAAAAAATGACGTCCAACCTTCAATTGCGTGTAATTCGATGTATACACAAAAAATGTGACAGAGGTTCATAGTGAAAACAACGAGAAGTTCAAGTACTGCAAGGAATGCATTTCAGGTGAGAAAAAAAAGTATAGAAAAATAAAAGCTTAAAAGATTTATTGAAAGAAGTTCAAGTGCTCTATCCGGGGAAGTTCAAAAATTCTTGCGAGAGAGGTTCACCTTGTATTTCCATGCTCGACTTTTTCGTATAAAAATCGAATACAATTCTTTACTCAAAATATAAAAAGGTGAAGTTCAAATTGAAATAACAGAGAAGTTCGGAGTTTGTTAAAACTTAGGATTTACATGTTCAAAAAATAAAAAACACAACGCCAGTTTTTGCACTTTTAAAAACAACTCATAAACTGAAAAATGGTTGCTAGAAGTTCAAGTGCTCGGTGATGAAAAGTTCAAAAAATTCTTGTCAGAGAGGTTCACCATGTATTTAGATGTCCAAAATACATAAAAAATATGTTGTTTTTTGTGTTTTAAAATAATTTTCTCAAACCAGAGAGAAGTTCAAAGTGATAACAACCGGAAGTTCGCATACTACATGGTGTGTATTTCATATAAGAAAAATACAGTAAAGTGAAACAGAGTGAAGTTCAAACAGACATGCCCAAGAAGTTCAACTACTTCACGCAGTGCAAAAACAGCACGTCAAAAACAGAGTGAAGTTCAAACAGACATGCCCCAGAAGTTCAACTACTTCACGCAGTGCATTTCCGTTCGCGATGAACGCAGAAATCATGATCTCGCCATTTTCTAATTTACTTCAAAACGGCAGGAATATCATTTGTGTAAGTTCAAGTCCTCAGTCGGAGAAAGTTAAAAAAAATATTGTGAGAGAGGTTTGTACAAAAGGAATATCATTTGTGTAACACTAAAGAATGGATGAGAAAATTACAAACAAAAATACGTCACAGAAGTTCAACGTGAAAACAACAGGAAGTTCAACTACTACGTTGAATGAATTTTAGATGAAAAACTTTTAAAATCATCGCGAGTATGAAAAAATGATCAATACGGGAAAGTTGCGTGTCTACAGTAGTTTTCCATCGGTATATCACTTGCTCAATTCCAGTGAATGGATGGAGAGCTACGAGCAGTGGATGGAGATCTATGAGCAAAAACAAACACGTGAAAAACAGAGTGAAGTTCAAGTAGACATGCCGAGAAGTTCATATTCTTCACGCGGTGCATTTTCGAAGAATTCCTTTCACGATAAAGACAGAACGCATAATCTCGCTGTTTTTGAAATTACTTAAAAGCGGCTAGGAATCAGAGAAAACCATCAACATGAAAAAGTTTCGCATTTTCCGTAGCTTTTTAGCGGTATATTATTTGCCCCATTCCGATAAAGCTTGTAGAATGATGGCAAAAATACGTTTTTATCCATTTTCAAAATTGACTTAAAACATTGAGGAATTGAGAGAAACAATATATACCAAAAGTTTCGCATTTCCTCAAGCTTTCCAACGCCGTATCATTTGTTGCATTCAGACGTACGGTTAAAAAATTAGCTCAAAAATACGAACTCGGTGGAACTTGTATCATTTTCTAAATTACTTTTAAAGCGTTCAAAATTAGAAAAAGAATTTCAGCATGAAAAAGTAGTGCATTTTCATAAGCTTTCCAACGCCATATCATTTGCCTCAACTGGATTAGCCGTTTAGAAATTACATTAAAAATACAAACTCGGCTCTTCGGTTTACGAAATTTTACGATTTTCCAAATTACTCTTTATCCATAGGGAATAGAGAAAACTTTCAACATGTCGAAGGAGCGGTTTTGCGGCAGCTTTCCAATGCCATATTATTTTCCTCATTCCGATAAAACGTTTAGAAATGTGATTGAAAATACGATTCACGTTTTTTGTATGAAGAAAAAACGGTTTTCAAAACTGCTCTTAAACCGCTTACATTTTGCCAAAAAATTAACTTGGGTCGTGATACTAGTGTCCATAGCTTTCCAACGGTAAATCGCAAGACCCATTTGGGCAATGTTGGCGGAAGTTCAACCTATCACACGGGGAAGTTCAGGTCGAACAACTCAGGCAGTAAAATTGCAAAAAACACAATTTCATCACGACCCGAGAGCAAAATCCGCCATCGGGCGAGATTTCTATTTAAAACGGGCATTTAGTTGCTAAAAACCATCTCTAGATTACACTAACGTCATATAGAACATGACTAACCAGAATAATTCGCGCGGGGAGACACGGTTGCGAAGATAGCCCGAAGGTCGGGTTCCTACAAAGGGAAGTTCAGGCGTGTAACTCAGAAAGTTCAGGTGATCAGAATAATATTCTAATCCCGTGATCAGAATAGTGTTTATGTATATAACACTATTCTAATCCCAGAATTAGAATGACTATTTGGATCACACTCGTCCTATATAGGGCCGAGGAGATCCTCCCGAACCTGAACCCACCTTATCTACTTTGCGCTCACCTTCCCCCGCAACCTCTCCAATCCTCCAACACACCACCCGCCGTCGGGCCCCCGGCTCCGGCGCGTCGCCGCCCCCAACCCGGCTCGCCTCCCGCCGCCCCAACCCAGCACGCCTCCCGCGGCCGGCCCACTGGCTCAGGCGCGCCTCCTGCCGCCGGGCCCCCCGGCTCAGGCGCGCCTCCCGCCGCCGCCCTCGAACTCCAGCGTACCTCCCGCCGCCTTCCATCCCCACTGCTTCAAAAACTGGACCGAAGTGGTGACGTCCACTGCGCCCTTCTCTCCATCGCCCAATCACTCCACCCCTTCTGTCAGGTGAGGCCCATGGGGTCGCATCCCACACGCATGACCTGCATAGGCATATCTTGCCGACCTTCTCCGGCACCTGTCTTCGACCTTCACGGCATCTCTTACTGCTGCAGCGATGGACTCTCCCCCTAGCCATGCGTCATATCCCTCAGGCTCGAGCTGTCGTGACTGGGGAAGCCACCTCTTGGAGACAGCACCGAGGACGCATCCCATGCGGTGGAGAGCAGCAAAGGCCAGGGGCCACGCATGCAGACCAGGAAGGTCGACGAACAACGCCACTACCTTCCGCTGCCTGCACGCCACCGCTCCCCTTGTAGCATGTGCGCATTGCTGCCAGCCAATTCCTCTCGCAGATATGCAGCTGGGGAGCCGCCCGTGCATAAGTGGCAAAAACAGGGATGTACGATCCAGTAGAGCAACATACGAGTGAGGAGTTCAATTTGAGTTTCCTTTTCAGTCATATTCTACGGCTGAATGTTATCGTAGCATTCTACTTTAACCCATTGCTTTCTCAACCTCCCGTTTCATATCAAAAAGCACTTCCTCACCCTGTGACACAGGTTCAGTTTCAAGTTCGACAGATGTTTCAGTTCGAACATTTTTCAATCAAGTACGGGTTACTCTGCTTATTTTTCAACACTGCTTATTTTTCTGTCTATGTCCACCAAGTATTTTTAGTCGATGTCCACCAAGTATTTTCAGTCGATGTCCACCAAGTATTTTTAGTCTAGGAAGATTTCGTTAGAGACAGCAGGAACCATGTTCAACACTGCTTATTTTTTTGTTTTAGACTGGCGAATCCACATATCGGTGGACATCGACTTTGTTACTCTTGTACCGATGAATTTTGTACGGGATAGTTGTAGATGGATCATGTGTACGAGAAGTTGAATTTCTCCTCGCCTATACGGTGTCCTTCTCAAGCACCATGTGCTCATGGATGGAAATTCTCAAGAACAATTTGCCCAGGGTTGTGTTTGTGTGCTCCTGTTCCAGTGTGCCTTGTAAAAATGAGGAAATTCAGACTTATCTTTGTGAAGGTTCAATGTGTGTACCAGTTGTAGGAATTCACAAATTAAAAAAAAAGATATACTTGAGTTGTGTCCGCTGTGTGTGTGGGGAGTACTAAATACGTTCCGCGGGTGAGAAGTTCATAGTTTCTGTTGTTGATAGTCTAAAAAAATCCGCTTTCAAAAAAACAGCACACCTTTAGTGTCCAAAAAAAGAGTTGAACACAAGAAAAAATATCAGTTGACAAGTGAACCTTGTGAATCCAAGGTTTTAGAAAAAGGTTCTATTCTGAAAAATCATGTACATAAAGTGAAACAGTAACAAAAATATAAAGAAAAAAGCAAAAAAATGTACACCTGTTTAAAAAAATAGAAGTTCAAATTAAAATAGCGGAGCAGTTCGTTTATTTATAATAAAAGTAGGATTTTCCTTGTTACTAGAAATAAACCAAGAAGTTCAAATAAAAAAGCAGTCTGGTTAAAAATTATATAAAAAAGGTATTTTCCCCATTTCTAGAAAAAAAACTAGAGGTTCAAATTTAAATGACGGAGAAGTTCGATGTTTCCTAAAAACCTAAGAAGATCAAATAAAAACAATAGTGCAGTTCCAAAATTTTATAAAAAATTGTCCCTCATTTGTTAAAAAACTAGAAGTTCAAATTTAAATAACGGAGCGGTTCGATGTTTATTACAAGCCCCAAAAAGGTCAAAAAGAAAAAAACAAAGCATCTCAGCACAAATTTATATAAAAAGGATTTTATCCATTAAAAAACCCTAGAAGTTCAAATTGAAAAAATGGAGCAGTTCGATAGTTATACAAAATTCAGATTTTCCTCATTATTAAGGAATGGAAACAAGAACTTCAATTTTTTTAAATATAGCAGTACAATATTCATAAAAAAGGATTTTCACCGTTTCTTACAAAACAACTCTAGAGGTTCATATTTAAATAACGGGTCGGTTCAATATTTATTAGAAAACTAGGATTTTTCCATTACTACAAGGAAATAAACAAAGAACTCCAAAATACAAAAATAGAGAAGTTCGATATTTATTAAAAAAACTCAGATTTTTCCTTGTTACTAAAGAATAAAAATGACGATGTTCAAATTAAAATAGAGGAGTAGTTCAATGTATATGTGAAATTCCAATTATTACCGTTTCTAAGAAAAAATAAAACTATGAAGTTCAATTTACAAAAAAAATGTTTGATGCTTATTTAAAAACATATCTCCTTTCCGAGAATATGACTAAGAAGTTGAAATTAAAATAACTGAGAAGTTCGAAGTAAATAAAAAACTCAGATTTGTTGCAGGAAGTTCACGTGCACCTCCGTGCATGGTTCAGAATTTATATTGCGAGACGTCCGACCTCCAATTACATGTTTTAAAATGGCAAAAAATGACGTCCGACCTTCGATTGCGTGTACTTTGACGTATGCACAAAAATGTGACACAAGTTCATAGTGAAAACAACGAGAAGTTCAAGTACTGCAAGGATTGCATTTCAGGTGAGAATAAAAGTATAGAAAAATAAAAGCTTAAAAGGTTTATTGAAAGAAGTTCAAGTGCTCTGTGCGAGGAAGTTCAAAAATTCTTATGAGAGAGGTTCACCTTGTATTTCAATGTTCAAAAGCACAAAAAAGAAATTATTTTTTGCATTTTAAAATAATTCTCTCAATCCACAAAGAAGTTCAGTTATTATTTGGGAGCAATTTGATTTCAAAAAGAAAAAAATTCAAATCATAAAAATGGAAGAAGTTCATGTACTACATGGTATGTGTTTAATATGAGAAAAATGAATTAAAAGGCAAGGTCTAATTTTTCTATTGTTATAAGTTTAGGGCCTCGGTCGGAGAAAGTTAAAAATATTATTATGAGAGAGGTTTATACAAAACGAATATCATTTGTGTAATACTGACGAATGGATGAGAAAATTACAAACGAAAATACGTCACAGAAGTTCAACGTCAAAACAGTTGGAAGTTCAACTACTACATAGAGTGAATTTCAGATGAAAACTTTTAAAATCGTCAGTAAAATCTGAGTTTTAATGTCATTGGTCTCGCGCAACTGGTTCAATACTTGTTACAAAGCCAAAGAAGGTCATTAAAAAAGCATCTCAAACAATTTTATAACAAAGATTTTCTCTCTTAAAATAAACCTATAAGTTAAAATTTAATAATGGAGCGGCTCGATTTCTATCAAAAAGTAGGATTTTTCCATTACTAAAAGAAATAAAACCAGGAAGTCCAATTTAAAAAGATGGAGAAGTTCGATAATTATAGAAAACTCAGATTTTCCTCATTATTAAAGAATGGAAATAAGAAGTTTAAAAATTAAATAACAAGAAGTTCAACTTTTAAGAAATAGAGCGCTTCAAAATTTCATAAAAAAGATTAAGAAAAAAACCCAGGAAGTCCATATTAAAAAGATGGAGAAGTTCGATGATTATAGAAAACTCAGATTTCCCTCGTTATTAAAGAATGGAAACAAGAAGTTCAAAAATAAAATAACAAGAAGTTCAACTTTTATAAATAGAGCGCTTCAGAATTCATAAAAAAGGATTAAGAAATTCAGGTTAATATTCATAAAAAACTCAGATATTTTCATATAACCGAGAGAAGTTCAGATTGATAACTGCCAGAAGTTCATGTAGTACACAGTGTGCATTTTGTATTAAAAAGAATAAAAAGGCATTTTGTTTTTATAAGTTCAAGTCCTCGGTCGGAGAAAGTTAAAAAATATATTGTGAGAGAGGTTTTGTACAAAAGTAATATCATTTGTGCAACACTACCGAATGGATTAGAAAATTACAAACGAAAACACATCACAAAAGTTCAACGTGAAAACAGAAGGAAGTTCACCTACTATACAGAATGAATTTCAGATGAAAAACTTTTAAAATCATCGCGAGTATGAAAAAATGATCAACACGGGAAAGTTGCATGTTTACAACAGCTTTCCATCGGTATATCACTTACTCAATTTCGTTGAGTGGATGGAGAGCTATGAGAAAAAAAGCACGTGAAAAAACAGAGTGAAGTTCAAGTAGACATGCCAAGAAGTTCAAGGTCTTCACGCGGTGCATTTTTGAAGAATCCGTTTCGCGATAGAGGCAGAACGAATGATCTCGCCGTTTTCGAAATTACCTGAAAACGGCTAGGAATCAGAGAAAACCATCAACACGAAAAAGTTTCACATTTTTTTGTAGCTTTTCAACAATATATTTTTTGCCCAATTCCGATAAAGTTTGTAGAAATTACGGCGAAAATACGTTTTTAGCCATTTTCAAAATTGACTTAAACCGTAAGGAATTGGGAAAACAATATATACCAAAAAGTTTTGCATTTCCACAAGCTTTCCAACGCCATATCATTTTGCTGCATTCGGACCTGCGGTTAAAAAATTAGCTCAAAAATACGAACTCAATGGAAATTGTATTGTTTTCTAAATTACTTTTAAACCGTTCAAAATTAGAAAAAACTTTTAACATGAGAAAGTAGCGCAATGTCATAAGCTTTCCAACGCTATATCATTTGCCTCAATTGGAGAAATGACATCGAAAATACGAACTTGGCTGTTCGGTTTGCGAAATTTTACGATTTTCCAAAATTACCCTTTATCCATAGGGAATTAGAGAAAACTTTCAACATGTGGAAGGAGCGGTTTTGCAGCAGCTTTCCAACGCCATATTATTTTCCTCGTTCCGATAAACATTTTAGAAATGCGATCGAAAATATGATTCACATTTTTTGTATGAAGAAAAAATGGTTTTCAAAACTGCTCTTAAACCACTTACATTTTGCCAAAAATTTAAATTGGGTCAAGATACTGGTGTCCATAGCTTTCCAACGGTATATCGCAAGCCCCATTTGGGCAATGTTTGCGGAAGTTCAATCCAACACTAGGAGAAGTTCAGGTCGAACAACTCAGACAGTAAAATTGCAAAAAACGCAATTTCATCGTGACCCGAGAGCAAAATCCGCCAACGAGCGAGATTCCTATTTAAAATGGGTATTTAGTTGCTAAAAAACGTTTCTAGATTACACTAACATCATATAGAACATGACTAACCAGAATAATTCGCGCGGGGAGACACAGTTGCGAAGATAGCCCGAAGGTCGGGTTCCTACCGAGGGAAGTTCAAGCGTCTAAATCAGGAAGTTCATGTTGTGATCAGAATAATATTCTGATCCCGTGATCAGAATAGTGTTTATGTATATGCAAGCCCTCGAACTAAGGTCTCGAATCTCACCATGATCGACGTACAACTATACGGTAACGTGAACCAAGAGAAGAAGAATCCACCCTGGTAACCTCTCTCGCGTTGTTAGTCGAAGTGATGGACGTCCATGCGGGCCCACAAATATATAGGCCGTCGATGATAACCAAGCGAGGGAGAGTGTCCAAAGACAACCACTGCATGAATGTGCCCAATCATATGTATGGACATGCGTGATGCATGCATATATGTTTGAATAGCAAAAGCACAACATTTTCATGTGGCACATGCATGCGTCGAAAATCACATAGTCCCCACATAGATCTGGTTCATTACGCGTCGCGTGCTCGCCCCCCCCCCACTTCGACCCGGTGGGAGGGATTCGTGTGTACACATGCGCTCAAAGTATACTATGTTATCTCTCACATCATGACATGCATGTACCGTACCGTATCAGATGAACCAAAATTTAATCCCCTACTAATTATAAGTCAAATTAGCCTCTCTCGCTGTCGGTCAAAGTGATTAACCAAGCGGGCACACACAGATGGACGAAGCATCTCGCCGATAACCCCGTGAGTGAGTGCTAGAGGCCAATGGCCATCACTTGCTTGTGGGCCAAAGACATGTATGGAGATGTGTGGTTGTGATGTTTGAATACCTAATATATTTGCAGAACTTTTATGTGGCACCTGCCTCGGAAACCTTTAAGTCCACCACATGAACCGAGGTTCATGACACACGGTATATATATGCTAGCCCCCCTCCCCTCTTCGACACGTAATATATACTCCTACGTACCGTAACACTACCCGAAAATAATCCTCCTTCTTCGTCAAATTACCTTTCTCGTTGTGCCATATATTAGATGGGCGACGACGTTGCAGGCCCATGGAGGGAAGCGTCACAGGCGAATGAGTGACAACCATCGTCTGCACGTGGCACAATATATTGTGTTGGTGATGTTTTTAATACCCAGTATGCACAACTTCTTTGTGGCACCTGCCTCAGAAACCGAAAAGTCCCCACACGGAGTGAGACCGTTCACGACGTGTGTGTAGTATGTGTTGTGCCCGGCCCCCTCATCCCCTCTTTGACACGTACTATATACTCCTGCCGCAACACAACCCAAAAAGAAACCTCCTTGTTAGGTCAAAGTGATGGAGGACAACCTCGTGGGCCCACGGATGGAAGCATCTCATGCGATTAACTGTCCTATATGACGCATAGTATATCTTGTCCCCGGCCACCCTCTTCAACGCGTACTATATATATACTCCTATCATACGTAACAAAAACCAAAAAAAGACCATCCTTGTTGGTCAAATTAACCTCTCCACCAAATGTCATAGTACTGGACGGCGATCTCGTGGGTCCACAGAGAGTGTCACACGTGAGTGAGTGTCCTCGGACCACCGCTTTGCATGTAGCCCAAAATGCATGTCAAACTTTTTCTGCTGCGACCATGCGACCAAAGGAGTTTAGTGTTAAAAATTGAAAAAAAGATAACATTTGTCCGTTTTATACACTGATTGATTTCCCAGGGATTTAATGTGCAGAAAATCAAATTTCATCTACATGAGACCCGTGATAGTGCATGAAAATGGATTGCAAAATCATATGTGTACGTGTCACCGGGTGCATGTTTAGTCCCCATGCAAGAAATTTCTAACATCGAGAATCTTGATTTTAAAATCAAGTAAATCCAAAAATAAGTTGAAATTCATGAAACTCATCGTGGTGTCATATGGACACCAATAGACTATGATATTATATTTTTTTTCAAATTTGAGACAAGTTTTGATATAATCTTCTTACAGACAGGAAATTATCAGTAATTATCAACCAATATCGTAAACGGACTCTTTATTCCAACCGAACAATGTCCGTGTCGTGCTTAAGTTAAGTAATAAAGCGGCAGAATTAATTATCAAAAAGGAAAAATCAATATAATATGTGCCGCCACGCGTCCCCTGTGCCGTACGAGCATGCGTGAGTTGATGAGATGCATGCTAGCAGTCCGCCGTGCAGGCAGACCAAGAGGCCGAGGCATGCGTGTGTTCGCTACACACTCACCATGGGGCGTGCTAGTAGCTGTGTGAAATGACGGTAGGCACGCCAGCAGTCCGCTATGTAGGCTCACCGGGAGGCGAGCCAACCCTTTGACCGCCGCCCACCTCGCTCCCACCACTCCATATTAATGGCGTGCCTGATCTGTCGGTCATAATAGGCGGCCGCACCCCCCGTCCACAGTTATCACCGCCGCATGGTGTGCATTAGGATTTTGCCGAAGCGCACCATCGGAGGGAGTGGCGACGCCGAGGTTGGTGAAGCACCCGCGCAATGCATGAAGCAGGGCGCAGAGGTTGCTATCGCCGCTGACAAGGTCTTGCGTGGGCAGCATCGCGACCTTGACTTCGTCGCCGTCGTCGTGCCTCCCCAGCCGGAGCCGGAGGTGCACAGCTACTCCGGTAATGACTCCGACCCCGACGGAAAAACGGTTAGTCCCCCCCTTTCTTAGGAATGGAAATCCTTGGTTATGTTCACCCAGTCCATGAAATGAGAGTAAGATTCATTAGATTCGTGTAGTGTATTGATTGTTTCAATGGTATCTATGGCTAGTGATTAATTGTTTGTTCTGTACAAATGATTTGATTTTTTTGCTAATAATCAGACTAGGGTTAGCGTGCGCGCTAATAATTCGTAGCTAGATCTTGAGAATTGATTTTGAATGTCCTACATATATGTTTGTGCCTTTTTTCTTCCAGATCTTGAGAATTGATTTTGAATGTCCTACATGTATGTTTCTGCCTTTTTCTCTAGATTGCTATGTACACAAATGAGGCTCCGGCCAGCAGCGCCGCCAGCTGTAGATCCTGCACCCGGCAGCGCAGGCAGAAGCGGCCACGCCCCTGGATCCGAGGAACCCGTAGAATTTCGGGCGAACCGCATCAGCAATCTGCCGGACGCCAACCTTGGGGAGATCACCTTCCTTCTCCCCGCCAAGGATGGCTGCCGCACACAGGTCATTGCATCTCGGTGGCGCACTCTGTGGCGCGCCGCTCCTCTTAATCTCGACTGTCGCCGACTATCTGTCGTTCATGATTTTGAACTCCACGGAGCTATCATCCCCTCCCACCAGGGCTTCGTTCAATGCCTATGCGTCCTGGCATGCTGCCTGCTACACATACCCTGCACGGTGGACGCTTGGCTGACATCCCGTCAATTCAAAAAACTCCAGCATCTTGAGTTCTACCATTACTATGCAAATAGCTTTCCACCAAGCACTAGTAGAAAAAAGCCTAGCTATGGCGTGCCAAAAATAGCCTTGCTGGCGTACACACACAACGTGACTAATATGGCGCCATTGCTAAAATGTAGTGGTGGCATTCGAGGACACGTCAGCAGTATCCTACATCGTGCTAGTGTATCAGCAGTCCAGCGCCAGCACTAAGTTCATCATAACTCTGGCATGCCTGCTCGTCCAACGCCAGCAAATGGTTTTTTTGTAATAAAAAAATTACTCATCAACACTAGCTACTTACTTAATAGATAGTAGTTGTACTGAACACAATATACTCATCAACACTAGATACTTACTTCATAGATAATCATTACATAAAGAGGCTCATGAACTCAACAAGTTGATATTAAACTTCACAAAAGTTCACTCAAGTACTCTAGTTACTCGATCATCATCAACTAATAAGATGGGCTAGCTAGCTACTTAAAAAACTAATCTTCAGCAAGGAGTATGCATCAACTTCTTTCTATCCGCCTCTCCTTCTCTTCTGAAATGATCTATGTACATCTTCAGGTCAATCCTCTCACCCCTGAGGCGTCTCCTATCCTCCTTCAGTTTATCCCGATCCTTGACGAGCTTATCCCTCTCATCCCTAAGCTGATTAGTCTCCTGAACGATCCAAAAATCATCCTTGCGTAGCTCTTTAATATCCCCCTTTAGATCATCATTTTCATCTTGAAAGCTCTTGATGGCATACTCAAAAGTGTTTAAGAATTCATTGTTGGCCATGTCCACATCGCACATCGACTCGTTGTTGTCTCGAGAATTGGCCATGACCTACAAACACATCGCGTATATATACGATCAACATAATATGCAATGTAAAATAGTTCATGTGTTCGAAAGATATGATTTGTGAAGTTTCATTATCAAATACTTGGTGTGAGCTATATCAAAACAAAATCAGATACTTTAATAGTGAATAGTGCATGTGTTGGAAAGACATGATTTTGTTAATTAAGTAGAATAGAAAAAAATATGAATCTGTTTTGATAAATAAGATATAGTAAACTGACTTATATACATACACATACTATCATATATAAGAATAACTTATGTATGCAAAGCTATTTGATTTACATATACCAGTCAACCTATACATAAATGTGTAAGGAAAACAAAAATGATAACTTTGAAGAATATACATAACACATTCTATAAATTTCTACTAAACTTGCTCAGATCCTCCAACGGAGGGGAGACACAATAGCAATCGGACGATTATCACTACAATTTCCGGCCGTTTGGCGTGTCCGCGCGAATGGAGGAGTGGATCTAACCTTGGCGCCGGCGAGGCGCGGCGACAAGGGCGGCGACGACGGGGACAGCAGCAGCTTTGGTCCAACGGGAGTTGTGTCTAGCTATGACTGGGCTGGGTGGGGTGTGAAATGAGAGCGAGCAGTGGACTTAGGTATTTTACTAGGTCATTGCTGGCATTGGATAAAATGGCAACGCCATAGCTAATCACATGCCAGATAAAAATATGGCAAAGAAGCATAATATAATTTTATACTATGGCGTGCAAAGAAAAATAACGCCGACACTAACAAAATGACTATGGCGTGCAAAGAAAACCAACGTCACAAGTGGTTTTCAAATGGTGAGTGTATATAAGCCAATAGATTTGTGGCGTTTACAAAACAATCAACGCCAGAACTATGCTTGTAAAGCTGGCGTACGGATTTGGCCTACGCCAGCACTGTTTGGAAAAAATAGTGCTGGCGCGGATGTAAAATGCCGTTCAACGAAAGTTGTGGCTAGCACTTTTTCCACCAGTGAAGCGTTGTAGTTGTGCCCTCACCACCAATGTCCATCTCATGGTTTTCCTCCTCTCTCCACACAGCCACCCTGGCCCATGTCATCTACTAGACAATCTGGTACAAGTGCTTCGACTCCCACTGCTAAAAAAACTCGCGCTTGTGGTGGTCGATCTATCAGAGGCCTCACTGCAAAGCATCATCCACTCATGCTGCCCCCCTGGAGCGCTAGCTGCTTGTTTTTGGAAAAGAAATCCATATTCGTTGTCTCCAAATAAAGTCTCCTCACCTTTTAAGAATTGGAATTTGCTTTAAAGGAGAGGAGCTCATCATCAAAGACGCCCCTTCACTCCAAAGGCTGCTCCTTGATTATTGTTATGCACCTTCGCAAATAATTGTGGTCTCTGCGCCTAAACTGGTGAGGTGTAATTCCTGATTCGTTTGAAGGCTACAAGATGGTGGTTCGCTCCACACTTATTCAGGTACTGTATATTATCATCAACACTTTTGTAATCATAAGCTGCATTTTTCATTTGTGTGTGTAAGTTTTATATCATCAACAGTTTTGTAATCATAAGCTACATTTTTCATTTGTGCGCATAAGTTTTATATAATCTTGGAGTACACTTGTGGTACTAATATTATGTTCTATGCTCAATAAAGAGTTTGTCTATGGGTACCCTATTAATGGTCCTGGAATCTGTCAAGACCTTACATATCAGCATGTGGTGTTTTGATCTGAACATGATTATAGGCTTGGTGCGATGCTTTCCATGTGTGGAGAGTTTGTATATAGAGGTGATGATATCAAGCACATTGATATACTTTACTAGATCTAACCGTTCAACTATACTATTTTTTTAGACATTAACTTTTTTTAGTCTTCATGTCTATTTAGGCTAAAGGACATGGACAAAAAGGTATATCCAATCGGTGGCATAAGAAGCACCGGGATTTTCAAAGTTCTCATGACATTCGTTTGAGGACAATAACACTGGAAGGATATGCATCCAACCATGGAAAATCTAACTTTGTCACATTCTTCCTCTTGAATGCGAGAGTACTATTGTCCATGAGGATTAAGTTTTTTAACAAAAACTTTCTTATGGATGGACACGTTCAACAGCATAAAAAGAAGTTTCAGGTGGACAAAAGGGCTTCTGAACGTGCTCGGTTTCTATTTACAACAACTTGTCTTCATCTACCAGTAGATTTTCTGGCCCAGGATCTTGATTTTATGGATCAGACCGATCCATTTGATTGTGACTGCCGAAAAATTTGGTTGAGTTAGTTTTTATTGTCTTGTTCAATCTGGATTTTGTGTAAACCTGATGAACAATTAATCATCATGCTTGTGTACCTTCTGTAAGATGGAGTTAGATATTGCTGCCCTTTTCCACTCGGCTTTGACCCATATTTTCTTTCATACAAAATGGAGCTTCTATCAAGAAGCCTCATGGTTCCGAGAGGGAACTTGGTCACATGATCTGTGTGCGAAACGACATACGTTGTATCTTCCCGCCTTGATTTATTTTACAGAGGCAACATGCAACTGTCGTAAACATATGAAATTATTCAGCGTTCATTTCGCCTTTTTATACATTGCTTTTCCTAGGAATTTTTAACAAATAGCCACCACGTTACTATCGAAAACTATCGTATTGGTCCAACCATGGGCATTCAACTAACCATTTACTACCGAGGGCAGCTGTTTCATTAGACAGGACGACTATGAGCAGTCCACCGCGCACGCTCACCATACCGGGAAGCGAGCCACGAGCGCTCAATTTATGCTGGCTTTGGACTTTTGTTTCAACTCCCTCGGGAAGGTATGTAGAACAGTCCTCCATTCTCATCTACAAGCACTGCCGCCGAGGATCGCCGCCTACTGCGAGATGGAGGACGAGCCGGCCAACAAGGGGGGGCTAGTCGACCCCAAAGCACAAGAGCCTCCGGCAAACGTGGACTTCATCATCAGCCTTCCCAATGAGATTCTTGTAACCATCATATCCCACCTCCCCATTAAATCTGGCATGCAGACCAATGTCCTCTTGTGGCGCTGGCGACCCCTATGGCATTCCACCCCCTGGACCTCATCGTCGAGCACGAGTTCTGCAGCGGGGAGCAGCAACGCCTGGACGTATTGTCCCACGTCCTCGCCACGCACCCTAGGCCAGTTAGACGCCTTGCTATCAGTAGGTTCAGTCCCCACAGCAAGGCCGAACCCAGGTTTCACTACTTGTTCCTATCCCCAGCCCTCGATCGGCCAGAGGAGCTCAGCTTTATAGCCGGGCATCCACGCTCGCTGCCGCCGTCCGCGCTTCGCCTCGCTGAAAGTGCATTATCCTGGGGTGGTTTTGGTAATTCCTAACAACATATAGCTCATTTAACTAATGCTTTTCAGGATGATCATTTAAGAAAGTTCAATGATTGGCATGGCATGGACTAGGAATGTGAACCCCTCAAAATGCTAAGGACACATGTTGACAAAAAGCTCAAGACTCTACATTTTCATTTTAGTGATCCAAGATCACATTGAGTCCATAGGAAAGCCAATACTATTAAAAGGGGATGACGTGTTGCTTAATGGCTTGCTTGCTCAAAATGCTTAGTGATATCCTCCAAGACCCCTCAACCACTTTCTCACATCCACATATGTCCCAAATCAAAAGTCAAACTCGGCCACACCGATTTGATGTATCCGGCACCACCGAGTTCACTTGACATAGCCATAGACAGAAACCCTAATCAGTTCGGTCTCACCAATAGGGATCTCGGTCTTACCGAGATGGGATTGCAAACTCTCTGTTTCCCTTCGTAACATTTCTTTCTAACCGAGATGAGCGATCGGTCCCACCAAGTTCGCAATGCAAACTCTCTATTTCCTTTTCGTAATGTTTCGGTCTCACCAAAATGAGCGATCGGTCCCACCGAGTTTGCCTGACCAACTCTGTGTTTGCCTATTACAGAAATCGGTCTCACCGAGTTTATGTGATCAGTCTCACCGAGATTACGTTATGCAATAACCCTAATGAAATCGGTCCCACCGAGTTGACATGTCGGTCACCGAAAAGCCTAACATTCACATTTTGAACTGAATCGGTCCGACCGAGTTTCATGATTTTGTCCCACTGAGTTTGGTGAATTGTGTGTAACGGTTAGATTTTATGTGGAGGCTATATATACCCCTCCACCCTTCCTCCACTCGTGGAGAGAGCTATCAGAACGTGCCTACACTTCTACCATTCATTTTCTAAGAGAGAACCACCTACTCATGTGTTGAGACCAAGATATTCAATTCCAACCACAAGAATCTTGATCTCTAGCCTTCCCCAAGTTGCTTTCCACTCAAATCATCTTTCCACCAAATCCAAATCTGCGAGAGAGAGTTGAGTGTTGGGAGACTATCATTTGAAGCACAAGAGCAAGGAGTTCATCATCAACACACCATCTATTACCTTTTGGAGAGTGGTGTCTCCTAGATTGGTTAGGTGTCACTTGGGAGGCTCCGTCAGGATTGTGGAGTTGAACCAAGGAGTTTGTAAGGGCAAGGAGATCGCCTACTTCGTGAAGATCTACCCAAGTGAGGCAAGTCCTTCATGGGCGATGGCCATGGTGGGATAGAAAAGGATGCTTCTTCGTGAACTCTTCGTGGGTGGAGCCCTCCGTGGACTCGCTCAGCCGTTACCCTTTGTGGGTTGAAGTCTCCAGCAACGTGGATGTACGATAGCACCACCTATCGGAACCACACCAAAAATCTCCGTGTCTACATTGCGTTTGCTCCCTCCAAACTCCTCCCTTTACCTTCATATGCAATGATTTACATTCCGCTGCTATACTCTTAGACTTGCATGTGTAGGTTGATTGCTTGACTTGTGCTAATTTGCTAAAATCTGCCAAGACTTGCATGGAAAAGGCTAGATTTTTATTTGGTCAAGCAGTCTAATCACCCCCCTCTAGACATAATTTCGATCCTACAAGTGGTATCAGAGCCAGGTTTCCATTTGCCTTGATTTCCATAGCTTTGGTGATCACAGCCTTGGTTTCACAACCTAGGAGAGTATGGAATCTAGCGAGGGAAATTACCACCATAGAGGTCCTTACTTTGATGGTACTAATTTTGCTAATTGGAAGCATAAGATGAAAATGCATATTCTTGGACTTAACCCCGCCGTTTGGGCTATTGTGTGTATTAGCTTGCAAGGTGAATTCTTTGATGGGAGTGAACCGAACCGTGAAGCTACCGTGGAAGAGTTGAAGATGCTGCAATACAATGCTCAAGCTTGGGATATCCTCTTCAACGGATTGTGCCCCGAAGAATTCAACAAAATCAGCCGTCTTGAGAATGCAAAGGAAATTTGGGATACTTTGATTGATATGCACGAAGGTACCGGCTCCGTCAAGGAATCCAAATTGGATGTGCTTCAAAGTCAGCTTGACAAGCTCAGAATGAAGGATGGTGAAGGTGTCACTGAAATGTACTCTAGGCTTGCTCTCATCACAAATGAGATTGCCGCCTTAGGAAGTGAAGAGATGACCGATAGATTCATCATCAAGAAGATCCTAAGAGCCTTGGATGGAAAATATGATACCGTGTGCACATTGATCCAAATGATGCCCAATTACAAAGATCTCAAGCCAACGGAAGTCATTGGAAGAATTGTTGCTCATGAGATGTCACTCAAGGATAAAGAAGAGCTTCACAACAAGTCAAGTGGTGCTTACAAAGCCTCATGTGATGCTCCTACATCATCAAGTGAGAAACAAACCTTCAATGAGGAATCGATCCTAATGGTGAAGAACTTCAAAAAGTTCTACAAGAGTAGAAGCAATTAAAGGAACTCCAAGTCAAGGTCCTACAATGACAAAAGATCTTCTAGTCGTGAGTGAAACTGCTACAATTGTGGAAGACCCGGACACTACTCCAATGAGTGTATGGCGCCCTACAAAAGAAGAGAAGACTCACCCAAAAGGAGAAGTAGAAGTGAAGAGTCACCTCCCAGAGAGAGAAGGAGTAGAGATGATCGTTATGAACGAAGAACCTCTCGCAGAAGCAAGGATTCGGAAAGGAAGGACAAGTCATCAAGGAGCTACACAAAACGAATACATCAAGCTCACGTTGGTGAATGGGTATCCGGCTCTGACTCCGACCATCACTCCGAGAGAAGTTATCACTCCGACTCCAAATATACTTAAGATGAAGGTGTTGTCGGTCTAGCACTTGTGTCAACCAACTCCTACAACATATTTGACTCACCAAATGAAGGTATTGGAAGATGCTTCATGGATAAAGGCCCAAAGGTATCACACCCCGAGTATGTTGATTTCAATAGTGATGAAGATGGTTTGCTAGGTGATGATGATTTACTTGTTGACAACTCTAGTGATGAAAACTATGATGAACTTGCTATTAATCATGCTAATCAAGATAAAACGAATGATGATGATAAGAAGGAGATTGAGCGCCTAACTAAAGAACTAAACACTCTTAAGTTAGCTCATGAAACTACCTTGGAAGATCATCAAGAGCTTTTATAGACTCATGAGCAGCTACGCTTTGAAAAGCTCAACCTTGAGCAAGAGCATGGGTTCTTAAAAGAAATCAATGATGATCTTCGCAAGAAAAGTTCTTCTTACATTGCCAAGCGTTTACTCTTGTCTACTTACATGCCACAAGTAAAGTCTAGCAACAAGAACAAGAAAGATTCTTCTTCTAGTAGTAACAATAATCATGTCAAATCCAATATTGTTGCTTCTAGTAGTTCTCTTGATTCCACTAATGATTCTCTTAGCCAAGTTACACTTGAGCAAGAAAATAGCTTATTGAAGGGAATTATAGAGAAAGGTGTTTACAAGAGCCTTGTCAGAAGTAAGCAATTTTAGGAAATTGTACGCAATCAAGGAAGGCACCGGAAGAATCAAGGTGTTGGTTTTGAACGGAAGTTCAATGCCAGTGGAGTTTAGTGGGAATAAGATCAAAACCCCAAGAAGAAGTTTGTTCCTCAACAAGAGAAGTATGATCCTACTTCTTTCAAGGGGACACAAGCTCAAGATGATCTTCCACCACAAGACCACAAGCAAAAAGGCAAGGGAAAGCTTGAAGAGGAGATTGATGCATTTGAAGAAGCTCCCAAGGCCTTGGTCAAGTGGGTTCCCAAGACTACATCAAGTTCTACTTCATCAAGTACGACTACAACTCCAAGGATTCCCATCAAGTTGATGTAGATCCCGAAGAAGAAGAACTAGAGAGTTCTTGAGGGTGACTCTGCCAACATACTTCACTCTTATCATCTTGGCGAGAAGAAGTGCAAACAACTTCCATATTTTGCACCAGTTCAAGGAGTCACAAACCCTCTTGTTGGTAAGACAGGGGACAAGGTAACCAAATGCATTCATGGACATCATCTTGTGTGAACTTCACTCTATGTCTATGGATATCCTTGTTTGTTCCTTGTGGGACTAACCCGTGTAGGTATTGAAAGTGCAACTCACTCCAATGGATTGGTCCGAACGATCTACATCAACTTCGAGCATCCACATCTTCAACATCTACATGAAGTCATCATCGACAAAACCCAAGGTTAGTTCATCCCTCTTAGGGGGGATATCACATCTAGGGGGAGCTTTACTCTAAACATTGAGCTAAAGCAACTCTAATGGTGTGAACACAACAATGCTTTATGTAAAAGTGGTAACCCCACTTGTGCTTAAACGATGAGTATGACCTATGATCAAATGTTCTCATTTGACCTAAGTCAATATACTCATATAGATGACTTAGTCATCGCCAATTGCTTGATAGATGCTAGAGCGTTTGTGCATGCTTTGTCACATATTTCATTTGCCATTTTATTGTGTGAGCATGTTGACTGCATATTTTACTCATTCGAGGACATCCATTTGTTGCTTTGATTGTTTGGCTCTTTTTCTTTTGCCAAATGGATGAACAAGAATGCCTAAGAACTTCCTCTAGCTATCTATGCTTTTCTCGTGTCAAACTCTATTCATGCTAGATCACAAAGTTTGATCAAGTCAAATTCGAACCCTCTGTGTGAGGAGCACTCGAAGTCACCAATTCGTCATAGACTTAAACTTCCAAAACCTCTCTGTGCATTTCGGCCTGACCGACTCATCCTTTTCGGTCAAACCGAGTTCACTGAGTTGATCTAGGTTTTCAATCTCGGTGCAACCGATTAGAACCTTTCGGTCACAACGAGTTGCAGTAACCGCTTGCAATTCTGTATCTTGGTGCCACCGAGTTGTTCCACTCGGTCACACCGATAGGGTCAGGATATAAATATCGACGGGGTCAAATTTTGGAAATTCCTCCAAAACCTCTTAGCCCGCGCGTGTCCTGCTCTGCCGTCTCAGGTCTCTGGATCATCCTCTCGTCGCCAGCAACCTCCCGTCGCTGGTCTCCATCGCCGTCAATGGAATTCAACACCGCCGTTGCTGCCGTAGTGAGCTCATCACCGAACTAGGGTATTAGTTCGAATCTTTGTGCTGTTCTTACCTCCGATTCTTAGCACAAAGCCAATGCCATGTTTCTTACCATGTATGAGATCATCCTGTCCAGCAAAAACATCCTTTAGATTAGATTTGATTCGAAAATTTAGGGTTAGCTTTCTGCTGAACTCATCTCGGACCGACCGAGTTGTGGAAATCGGTCTCACCGATTTGGCTTAGGCCATTGCACTTGCACTTTTCGGTCTAACCGAAACTTGCAAATCGGTGTGACCGAGTTCAACTCTCAGTGAAACCCTAGCAATCTCGGAAGCACCGAACTGTGTCTCGGTCTGACCGATTTCACTAGTTTAGACTCCAAAAGTTGCTTCAGTGTCACCGAGTTTAACAAATCGGTAGCTCCGGAATGCTTTCTGTGGAAAACTAAAACTAAGTTTTTGACTCATTTTTTTTGCAAAACCTCGGCACTTTGTGATGCTCATCAACTCTATCTCATCTATAACTATTCACAAGTTCAGCTGTCAGCTTGCAGTGCCAGTATGTCTGATCAGAGTGATAGCCAGAACAAGTCAGAAGAGCAGGTGAATCTGAGTGAGGGCAATAGTCCCTCTGGCAGTTATGATGAAGGCAACAGAAGTACTCCTAGCAACCTGCCTAAGGCTGCTACTAGGCAGAGGAGGAAGAGAAATTTTGAGTCTGAAGAAGAATACTATGTGGCTGTTGAGGAGGAAGTGAGCTCCAAGAAAAAGGTTGTCAAGAAAGAGTTTGGCACAGTTGTATCAACAAAGCCTGGTATGCATAAGAAGGCTCCTACAAAAAGAGTGCCCATGTCTAAAGCCAGAGCCTCAACTCAGGAAACAATTGAGTTCACTCTTGAACCAAAAGAGGCTGGTGAGGGCAAGAAAAGGAAAGAAAGGGTCAAGAAGACTATGGCCAGAGTCATTGGGAGATCCTCTATGATGAGAGATCCAGCTGAGGATGAAGAAGAAGAGGAAGAGGATGTTGCACCAGCACCCAAGTCTCAAAAGCTGATGGGGGATGCCATCAAGTCTGGGGCTGCCCCTTCTAAGCCCAAGACAGCCCCCAAAGCTTCTGCTCCAGCTCCTAAGACAACACCAAAGAGAAGAACCAGGAATATACCAGCTGTTGAGAAGAACAAGGTCCCAGTGCCTGAGACTGAAATTGAAGAAGAAGAAGATTCTGAAGCCCAAGTGCTTAGGAAGCTCAAGCCCAAGATCCCTTACCATGATGAAAATCATCTAGTGGCAGAGAATATGAAGATCAGAAAGAATGCAAGTCTCAGACTATGGAGAGAATCTGATCCATATGCTATGAGGAGAAGGACCGCTGTGGACTATACGTGTCACGGGATATCCGCGGCCACCTATGGGACTGGGTGGCCCCTTGCTGGTTGGGCGGGGGGATATCGCATTGCACAAAGAGTAGATCAGCGCACGATAGCACGGCAGAAAGCACACAAGCAATTTACCCAGGTTCTGGCCGCCGTGAGGCGTAAAACCCTACTCCTGCTTTGGTGGATTGATGGTGGAATGAGTGTGGCGATGCGTAGTACACTTGCCCGACAAGGTTTGCGTTAGGGCCGCAGCGTCTACGCGCGTATCGTGGCTTGGGGTTGTCAACTTTCTAACCCTCTAACCCCTCCTACGAGTGCCATGGGCCTCCTTTTATAGATTTAGGGGTTACCACAGTGGCAAAGTGGTCATTATCCATTGATATGATAGCAAACAGTGCTATCATACCTAACTCTGCGGGCTGACACGGTGCATTAAATGCACCGCTTAGTGTCACATCACTGTTTGCCCAACAAGGCCTGCCGGGCTATCTCGGCAGCTCCGCGCCTATTCCCTTGACACGTCGCATGACGGGTGTCATCTTTGGATTTCTTCTGTAGCAAAATGCCTGCCATGTGGCGAATGGCTGCCACTTAATCACCTTGTGGCTTGACACCGCATTGATTGACGACGTGAGTTGTGTTTGAGTGGTTGGCGGGGTGGTTCAACCCCCGTGAGCCCCAGCAGGCTCTGTCGGGGAGTCTGGGTTGTTTGCTTCTGGTGGTGGCCTCGCCCCTTGCCGGGCTCGCCTGCCCGGCAAGGGATGCCCTTATCTTGCTACTATCTTGCTCCTCTGGTTCGATCTTGGTCCATCTGAGCTGCATGTTGGTTCTTCAAATCTCTTGGGTCTTCAATCCCTGACTTAAGCTAGTGCTTCAACCTTGATCTTGTGCCTGTGCACAGTTGGGCAACAGACCCAGGGTTTCCCCATGCGTTGCATAAAGCTAATAATGGTGGGGCCGCTCCAGTGATGGCCCGTGAATGGCTTTAACGCACGGGGTAGAAACTGCCAATTTACTCTTCCCATAGTGCGCCCTTATCCTTAGCCACATATGCTGCATGCATTGCGCGGGGTAGGTAACGGAGGCGCTTGGCGCGGGAGAGCATCTTGGAGAGGGCCCGCCCGCCTTGAATTGGCGGAGGAGGGCAGTGGCCACCCGTTGATGGAGCAGCTGCCCCTCCCCGCCCGGCCTATAAAAGAAGGGGCGGAGGAGGGCGAAGTCATCCATGTCCGCATTCTCCTTTTCTTCTTCTCTGCTTCTGCCAGCGATGCCGAAGAGAAGAGCCCGGGGTTAGCCCGGGGCTCCTATTTGGGGACGTTATTGCCCCATGCTGGTGCTGGTGCTCGAGGAGTGAGCCTGGTCCTTGACATGGAGAACCTCTTGGTCTCTTCGAGGTTCAGCTAGGTGGCGGGGCTAGAGATCATTGGTAATCCCAGCATTGCCCCTCCTGGAGGCCATGGGGCCGTTGTCGACGAGAGGCGCGTCTTCCTGCCCGCCAAGGAGGGGCGCGGTGCGCATCAGGCCCTCCGACTGTTCTGGCTGCTTGCTGTTTCTCCGCTGGAGGCGTCAGACCAGGGTCTTGGCGCTTCTCGGGAGCAGCAGTGGTGAGGAGAAAGCAAGGGAAGACGGAGAAGGCGGGGGTCAAGTCAGAGTACGATGGTGTGGATGCCTTTGCCTCCGACCGTCGACCTGCCGCCTCGTCTTTCCGCTCTTCCCCTCCCTCCCCAGCATCGTCATCACCAGCCTCTTCGGGTGGTAGCCGGGGAGGGATGTTCTCTTGGCGCCTTCTCCTCACCTCCAGCAGTCTTCCGGCTGAGCTTTGGTGGATGACTCCACCGGCGCTCAAGCCAGGGCTTCTCGCTGGCTCTGGAGGTGGCGACCAAAAGGCGTCGCCCCGTCCCCTGCACTCCTCCTTCGCAGCCTCACCACATCCAGTCTTGTCAGGCCGTGCCGACGGGCCCTGACGGGACTTGGGTGGGCTCCTTCTTGGGTGCTCCTTTTCTCGTCTTTTCCTCCTTCCGCTGTAGTGCTTGAAGGAGGAAAACAAAAAGAGAGGATTACAGGGCACTTATCTTTTTTCAATCTTAAACTTGTAGGCAATCGCCAAATTTTAATTCAAATAATGTAATCCCTCGAGTCCATCTTTGTGTTCTATAATGCTTGTACTTGTGTTAGCATATGAATGAAAAAGATGAACCTTGCCTGGAACCCGTGTATGTATATGTCCATGCAGAGATGGAGTGCCTCCTTAATAAAAATAAACGAGTTTTCCCCGGTAGGATATCATGTCGGCACCCTCTTTGTCTGCCGGGGAGCTACGTCTGCCGGGGAACAGACAGAGGGGCCAACCTCCCGCCAACTCCTTTTTACCAAAGGCTACTGCGACCGTCCTGACCGAGGCAACGTTCGAGTCATAGATGGAAGCACCTAAGTTTCAAAAGAGAGGCGAGGTTTTCTCATGCAAAGTTATAGCTTTACAGAACACTAATGGACAAGAGGTAAACTTATCTGTTGGGCTTGCCGAGGATCGCCGTGACGTGCAATCTTCTCATCCTTTGTCGAAGTCAAGTTCACGGCAGGGAGATGCAACTTCATGTAGATGAGAATGAATGCAGGATGCAATCCTATCTATATGCATATGCAAATGCTCATGAAATGCTTATGTAGTGATCTGGGTGTGCTTGTGCATGCATGCAATCTTAGTTGGGCCCCCCTACAGCGCTTCTTTATTTTCTCTTGCACGGGGTCATCGCCCCGGCTTTGTACAAGGGGTTACATGCAGCTGAGGCAAGGCCTGTACAAAAGGGTGGCTGTAGGGCGGTGCCGGGCAGCTTCGCGCCTTACGTGTACTTATGGAGATGCTCAATATTCCATGAGTTTTGCAGCGGTGTGCCATCTCCGGTCTCCAGACCGACTGCGCCAGGCCTAGTGACTCGTACCACCCGGTAAGGGCCTTCCCATTTCGGTGACAGCTTGTTTGTACCCTTGGCGGACTGAACACGCCTAAGGACAAGGTCACCTTCCTCAAAACACCGGGCATGAACCCAGTGACTGTGATAGCGATGCAGGGCTTGCTGGTAGTGCGCAGCACACGTAGCAGCCCGGAGACGGTTCTCCTCGAGTAGCACAGTGTCGTCACGTCGGTGCTGACCTTGCGCTACTTCATCATAGGCAAGCACTCGAGGGGACCCATAAATGAGTTCCGTGGGGATAACTGCTTCTGCCCCGTAGACCAGGGAGAAGGGAGTCTGCCTGGTAGCTCGGTTAGGTGTCGTTCTGAGGGACCAGAGAACTACCGGCAGCTCCTCAATCCACCGCCTGCCGTGCTTCTGCAGCATATCGAAAGTCCTTGTCTTGAGTCCACGAAGCACTTCAGCATTCGCCCTCTCAGCTTGTCCATTGCTCCGGGGGCGTGCCACAGAAGCGAATGAGATCTTGCAGCCGAGGGCATGAACGTATTGCATGAAGGCGTGGCTCGTGAACTGGGTGCCTTGTCAGTGATGATACTTGCTGG
This sequence comes from Aegilops tauschii subsp. strangulata, assembly GCF_002575655.3. NCBI lineage: Eukaryota > Viridiplantae > Streptophyta > Magnoliopsida > Poales > Poaceae > Aegilops > Aegilops tauschii. The sequence goes on from NC_053039.3 coordinate 178,409,867, forward strand.
TACTCCGAAACGACACACCAATTGTTTCAAGAACTTGATAGCTGATTGAGTAGTCACCTTTCTCATGGCAGTCACTTCCGGCCACTTTGTAAACTTGTCGATGGCGACGAACAAGAATTCAAAGCCCCCGATTTGCTCGAGGGAAGGGGCCGAGGATATCGAGCCCCCAGACCGAAAATAGCCATGATAGAGGAATGGTCTGAAGGGCTTGGGCAGGCAGGTATGTTCTCTTGGAATGGAACTGGCAGGCTTCACATGCCGTGACGAGCTCAACTACATCTTGGAGGGCTGTGGCCCAATAGAATCCTTGCCGAAATGCTTTCCCAACTAATGCCCTTGATCCAATGTGTGAGCCGCACATTCCTCTGTGAATCTCAGCCAGTAGTTCCTTTCCATCCTCCCGACAAACACACTTCAATTTCACACCGTTGGGCCTTCTTCTATACAGAGTGTCATCGACAAACTGATACATACTGGCCCTTCTGGCTACTTTCTCAGCTTCATCTTGGTCGCCGGGAAGTTCTCCGGTTTGGAGGAAGTGGACGATGTGCCTTGCCCAAGTTGGAGCATGTGGCTTGGAAACGAGGACTAGCGGCACCTCCTCTGCTGCGGGAGCACCAGCCTCGTTCGCGGGGTCCATAGGCCCGGCTGGAGGGGGCGGTCCGGCAGGCTGTGAGGGTTGTTTCCGGCAGGGTCTCTGCCGGGGGCGGATGGCTCGTCTGGGAGAGGCTTACCGTAGTCCAACTTTCTCCTTTTCCGGGCCATTGTGGCTGGTGATACGGAGGGCTGAGAGAGATGGAGAACAAAAGTTCCTGGTTCCACAGGAAGCTTCTGTGCAGCACACTTTGACAGGTGATCAGCTATGCTGTTTTCCGCACGGGGTACATGCTCTGTTTGCAACCCATCAAAGTGCTCCTCCAATCTCCTCACTTCCTCAATGTATGCTTCCATCAATGGACTTTGATAATCCTTGTGGACTTGTCTCACCACAAGCTGTGAATCTCCCCAAATGATCATCTTCTTAATTCCCAATTCTGCTACAATCCTGAGCCCGGCAAGGAGCACTTCATATTCAGCTGTATTGTTGGTGGCTTCATCCCGGGCAAAGTGCATTTGGACGACGTACTTTAAGTGCTCCCCGAAGGGGGCAACAAGAAGCACGCCAGCCCCTGCACCTTGTAGGGAAAAAGCACCAAAATACATAATCCATTCTTGGGGTGATTCCTTGCGGGGGAGAGTGGTTTCCGTCACTTCCTCATCAGGGGTTGGCCTCCATTCTGCAATACAGTCTGCCAGTGCCCTGCTCTGAAGAGTTGACGTGCTCTCAAACTTCAAGCCAAAGCTAGATAACTCCAAAGCCCACTCCACTATCCTCCCGGTGGCCTCAGGGTTCCGGAGTATCCTTTGCAACGGAAAACGAGTGACAACCATTATCTCATGGGCTTGGAAGTAGTGGTGCAGTTTCCTTGAGGCCATGACGAGGCCAAAGATCAACTTTTGCACGCCAGAATACCTCGATCTAGCCCCTTGTAACAAGGAGCTGACGTAGTATACTGGGCGCTGCACCACTTTCTTCCTTGCCGTTGTCGGATCACAGGTTTCGGCAAAATCCTTAAGGTTCGAACACTGGGGTGCGCGCGAAGTTCTCCCCCTATGGATCAACGTCCTAGCTTGCTAAGATCTCAAGAATGAACTCATGAACTCACAACACAAGGGACACAAGATTTATACTGGTTCGGGCCACCGTTGTGGTGTAATACCCTACTCCAGTGTGGTGGTGATGGATTGCCTCTTGGGCTGATGATGAACAGTACAAGGGGAAGAACAGCCTCCTGAGGTTGAGGTGTTCTTGTGCTTGGCGTACTTATGTGTGTGGATTCGATCGGCTCAGGCTTGCTTGCCTTCTACTGTGGTGGCTAGTCCTATTTATAGAGGCCCTGGTCCTCTCCCCAAATATTGAGCGGGAAGGGAGCCAACAACGACCAATTTGAAAGGGGACAGCTAGTACATCTTATCCTGACAAAAGTATTCTTCGCCTGCAAAAGGCTCTGGTGGTGACGCCGCCTTGGGCTCCATGGTGACCTCCGTCTTGCCATCCTGCTGGTCTTGGTCTCGTTGCACTGATATGGAAACCTTTGCTTGATGCCTCGGTACTCCGCGCCTGTGCTTGCCTCCTTAGCACCAAAGAGGAAACAAGGACGCTGCGCGCGCTGGCGTCCGCCTGGTCTCGATCGCCATGGCTCACGTCACTAGAACCTCGCGAGGTTTGCCTTGCCTTGATCTCTCCGCCCCTCGCGAGCCTGCCTGGCGAGGCCGCTCCTGAGGAGGTCTTGCGTCGTCCGCCTCACGAGGCTTGGCCCCTCGCGAGGGTCTTCAATGCCTTGTTGATGAAGATGGGCCGTACAGGCCTGCTAGCACAACCACGCCATGGGCCGCAGGCAGGCAAGTCTGGGGACCCCCATTCCCAGGACACCGATAGTAGCCCCCGGGCCCAAGGTGCACTCGGGCTTGGCTTCGAGGCGAAGCCAAAGGTCAAGTACGGAGCACCGTGGGCCCCAACAGCCTGCGGCCTTGGTCAACGCGTGGCGGTTGATTGGACGTGGGCGTCTCTGCTTCCCCACGCTGCCTCGGCAACTGCCCGACTTGACAAGTCCCTGCGACATGCAAGGAAAACCATCATTACCTGTGATCATGGGGGTCGCTGGTTGGACTTCTCCTGCTATAAATGAGGAGGAGGGTAGAGCCCCCGTCGCCCATTTCTTCCCATTCCGCTTGCTTCCTCTTCTGCTCCACCACCGACTCCAATGGCGCCGTCGAAGAGGTTCTCTGCCACAGAGAAGGGAAAGGCCCCTCGCGGGGGGCCCGGCTCCCCGGCGCCCAAGCATGGACGCGACCGACCCCGTAAGCACACCGCGACCCCTGCCGCGACCCCGCTCCCGGGGTGGCGCCGCTGCGCGTGGCAGGGGTCGCTCCAGTCGCGGGAGCCTCGTTGACGAAGGGAGACATGCCGTGGTTGCGCGGCCTCCCCGCTGCGCTTCCACTCGGCAGAGGTGCTGCCGGAGTTCGTCATCTGGTCGGAGAACCCGGCCGGAAACTGGCTTCACTCCCGCGCATCTTCGTCGACGAGCTGCCAGCCTCTGGTCTAGGTGGGCTCCAGCTGCAGGCGGACGGTTGCTACAGCAGGGCTTCTTGGGTCGTGGTCGAGGTCTCTGCCGCTGGCAACATAGCCCTGGCTCGCGGCTGGCAGACGTTCACCCGGGCGCGCGGCCTGGGCAGGCGGTGCACCCTCCATTTCAAGTATGATGGTGACGCGACCCTCTACGTGAGGGTGTTTGGAGAAGATGGTCGCCGCGCCGGGTGCTGCCCCGAGGTGAACGATGGCGAGGAGGTGCTCGGCCTTGGCGACGGCCGGGACGAGGAGGAGGGCGAACCCGCCCTTGGTGCCGACTGCATCTCGTCCAGCTATGGTGGCTCTTCCCTCGGCTACAGTGTAACACCCCAGATGTAACTTTCCATATTTGTAACTCCAACTCTTGCCATTTCCGGCTATGTGATATGATATTTCCTTCGTGGTTGGGTTTTTGTCCTCATTTTGCATTTTGTTCATGTCATGCATTTCATCTCATGTCATCATGTGCATCTTCATGGTGTAGCTCATTGCATTGTGGCATGTTCTATGTGGATCCAAGCATCATCATCCCCCTTCACTCATCACCACCTCCCCTCCTCCTCTTTCTTTTATTTGGCAAGTGCCATTTTTCACTCCTCCTTTAATGTTCATCTCTTCCTCACAATTCAAGCATCATGCCACTCACCTCTCTGCCAAGTTTCACCTAAATTGGAGTTGGTTTGGTTGGGATAAAAAATGCTTCCAGTTTGAACCTAATTCAAACGCACGCGGCAACTTCCTTGTCGGGGGCCTCAACCTTGGCCTTCTTGCCGGTACTAGGTGTGCACGATCCTTCCACAGTCATTACTGCCTTATCCCTTGGCTTCTTATTGCGCTTCTTGCCCTTCCTCTGACTGGTTGATTCATCATCCTCTGAATCAACATTGACACAATCCTCCTCTCCGGGCAACTTCCTTCCTTCCTCCATCGGAGCACACTTATCCACCAGTGTGTATAGCTCCTTCACAGTCTTGGGCAACCGCACATTCATCTTGGAACGAATGCGACGGTTGCACACATTGGACTAGAAAGCTGCTATAACAGCTGCCGGATGGATATTTGGAATATTTCTATGAACTTTACTGAATCTCTATAAATACTTACAGAGGGTTTCTCCTTCCTTCTGCTGGATAAGCTGCAAGTCACTTGGTCTGCCGGGCTCTTGGTGGCCACCGGTGAAGGCACCGTTGAACTCGTGGCACAAGTCTGCCCATGACAAAATGGAGTTCTCCGGCAGGTGCATCAGCCATGACCTCACATTGTACTTGAGGGCCAAAGGGAAGTAGTTGGCGAACACCTTCTCGTCTCTTCCCTCGGCTGCCTGAATAGCGATGGTGTAGATGCTCAGGAACTCTGCCGGGTTCAGCTTCCCGTCATACTTCTCAGGTATCTCTAGCTTGAACGTGCGAATGGACGGCCAACGGACTTGCCGCAGCTCCCGTGTAAAGACAGGGCAGCCGACCTCGAAGGGCAGGCACACGACATCACCGAGCGCAGGCTCGTCGACATTGAAGCCGCCGCACCCGTCGGTCTGGCGGAGGACGTCGGGGCGCCGACCCATGACGACGCGCGCGTCTCCCCGCCGCCTATCCTCCGGGGCTCGACATTGGCCTAGACGTGCTCAAGGGTCAGAAGAGGCCATTGAGACGTCGTCGGGGTCTTGATTCTGCTGCGCCCGCGTCGGTTGCCGTGGCGGGGACTGCACCATGGGGACAGCCCCCCTCCCCCGTACGCCCAGCAGTGTGGGTGGTTGCTGTTGCTTGCGGAGGTCATGGCGGGCCAGTTCATCGCGAGCCCCCAGCCTCATTGAAACCGAGCAGGCTCTGGATGGTGGCACACCAATCATCCATTTGCTCGGCAGCCGGCGGAAACCTCAGTAGTAGCTGAGCCCGCGCCATAGCCTCTGTGGTTGTGCTTGGCATGGATGTTGATGACGTCGACTGCACCGTTGCCTGGCTCTGGATGGTGCCAGCGGCGGCGGCATTGGTGCCGCGTCCACGCAGCTGTTGGATGACCACTTGGGCAGCGGGGTCACGCGGCAATGGTGCTCGAGGGTCAGCGGCTCCGTCGAGTGTGGCAGTCCGATCGACTCGTCCAGGAGGAGGCAGAGTCGTGGTCGCTCCCGTGGTGGGGGCGGCCGGAGGGCGATGGTTCACCCTGGACCGAGCGCCGTTGCTGTGGTTGTGCTCGTCGGTGGGGGGAGAGGGTGCAGACGGAGTGACCCCCTCGCCCGCAGCTTGTGGAGCATGACCACCAAGGCGCTGCTGATGCTGCCCTCCTCCAGTGTCTTCAGCCCCCGCGTCGGCCGCAGGAGGAGTGGTGATGGTGCCGCCTGCTCCAACCACACCCCTAGCAGCGTTCACATCCTCGCTCACCCCCGCATCCTCCGAGGCACCAGAGGCTGCGGGCAGCGGAGCCTTCGAGATGGACGGATGGGCCGAAGGGCCAGACTTCTTCTTCTTAGGCGCCATGGTCGATGGCATCGTCGAAGATGAAGATGGCGATGAAGATGATGCGCTGCGCATGCTTTCAGGTTCGCGCAAGCGAGCCCCCTACCTGGTGCACCAAAGATAACGCGGGATATCCGCGGCCACCTATGGGACCGGGTGGCCCCTTGCTGGTTCGGTGGGGGGACGTCGCGTTGCACAAAGAGCAGATCAGCGCACGACAGCACGGCAGAAAGCACACAAGCAATTTACCCAGGTTCGGGCCACCGCGAGGCGTAAAATCCTACTCCTGCTTTGGTGGATTGATGGTGGAATGAGTGTGGTGATGCGTAGTACACTTGCCCGGCAAGGTTTGCATCAGGGCCGCAATGTCTACGCGCGTATCGTGGCTTGGGGTTGTCAACTTTCTAACCCTCTAACCCCTCCTACGAGTGCCATGGGCCTCCTTTTATAGATTAAGGGGTCACCACAATGGAAAAGTGGTCATTATCCATTGATATGATAGCAAACAGTGCTATCATACCTAACTCTGCGGACTGACAAGGTGCATTAAATGCACTGCTTAGTGTCACATCACTGGTTGCCCGGCAAGGCCTGCCAGGCTATCTCGCCAGCTCCGCGCCTGTTCCCTTGACACGTCGTAGGACGGGTGTCATCTGTGGGTTTCTTCTGTAGGAAATGGCTGCCACGTCGCAGAAAGTGTATAGATCATAGGCAGCGAGAGAGAGAGAGAGCTTTGCTTCTTTTTGCCTCCTTTTACTATTTGGTTGATACTTATTTGTGTGCTTGCTTGCATGATACTCTATGTTTATGTGTGTGAGATACTTGTATGATCATGTGTTTGATCATATTACCTTAATGTTTGAATGATGCTATTATCTGTCATATATGATCATTCACTTTGTCTTGGTGATGAGTGCATATTTTACTCTCTATCATTTTGAGCGCTCCACCAAGATGTATGTGACATGGAAGAGTAATCCTTGATCCTAATCGATTGTGCATTTGCATTCAAAAGCAAATTTTAAATAATGCACAAATTTAGGGGGAGCTCTTGCTTATCACATACTTCTCAAAGCGACGATGTATTTCAATCTTCTTATCATTTGTCGAAGCTTTGGTCTATAAGTTGTCATCAATTACCAAAAAGGGGGAGATTGAAAGTGCAACTATCCCTGGGTGGTTTTGGTAATTCCTAACAACATATAGCTCATTGAACTAATGCTCTTTCAAGATGATCATTTCAAAAAGTTCAATGATTGGCATGGCATAGAGTAGGAATGTGTACCCCTCAAAATGCCAAGGACACATGTTGGCAAAAATCTCAAGACTCTACATTTTCATTTTAGTGATCCAAGATCACATTGAGTCCATAGGAAAGCCAATACTATTAAAAGGGGATGAGGTGTTGCTTAATGGCTTGCTTGCTCAAAATGCTTAGTGATATGCTCCAAAAGCCCTCGACCACTTTCTCACATCCACATATGTCCCAAACCAAAAGTCCCCCACCGATATGATGTATCCGGCGCCACCGAGTTCACTTGACATAGCCATAGCCAGAAACCCTAATCAGTTCGGTCTCACCGAGATGGGATTGCAAACTCTCTATTTCCCTTCGTAACGTTTTGGTCTAACCGAGATGAGCCATCCGTCCCACCGAGTTCGCAATGCAAACTCTCTGTTTCCTTTTCGTAATGTTTCGGTCTGACCGAAATGAGCGATCGGTCCCACCGGGTTTGCCTGACCAACTCTCTGTTTGCCTATTACAGAAATCGGTCTCTCCGTGTTTATGTGATTCCTCTCACCGAGATTATGTTTTGCCCTAACCCTAATGAGATCGGTCCCACCGAGTTGACATGTCGGTCCCACCGAAAAGCCTAACGTTCACATTTTGAACTGAGTCGGTCCGACCGAGTTTCATGATTCGGTCCCACCGAGTTTGGTGAATTGTGTGTAACGGTTAGATTTTGTGTGGAGGCTATATATACCCCTCAACCCTTCCTCCACTCGTGGAGAGAGCTATCAGAACATGCCTACAATTCTACCATTCATTTTCTGAGAGAGAACCACCTACTCATGTGTTGAGACCAAGATATTCCATTCCAACCACAAGAATCTTGATCTCTAGCCTTCCCCAAGTTGCTTTCCGCTCAAATCATCTTTCCACCAAATCAAATCCGTGAGAGAGAGTTGAGTGTTGGGGAGACTATCTTTTGAAGCACAAGAGCAAGGAGTTCATCATCGACGCACCATCTATTACCTTTTGGAGAGTGGTGTCTCCTAGATTGGTTAGGTGTCACTTGGGAGCCTCCGTCAAGATTGTGGAGCTGAACCAAGGAGTTTGTAAGGGCAAGGAGATCACCTACTTCGTGAAGATCTACCCAAGTGAGGCAAGTCCTTCATGGGTGGATCCCTCCATGGACCCTTCATGGGTGGATCCCTCCGTGGACTCGTGCAGCCATTACCCTTCATAGGTTGAAGTCTCCATCAACATGGATGTACGATAGCACCACATATCGGAACCATGCCAAAAATCTCCGTGTCTACATTACGTTTGCTCCCTCCAAACTCCTCCCTTTACCTTCATATGTAATGATTTACATTCTGCTGCTATACTCTTAGACTTGCATGTGTAGGTTGATTGCTTGACTTGTGCTAAGTTGCTAAAATCTACCAAGACTTAAAATTGGGAAAAGGCTAGATTCTTATTTGGTCAAGTTGTCTAATCACACCCCCCTCTAGACATACTTTCGATCCTACACTTGCGCCCGCGCTACGCCGCGCTACATTCATGTAGTGCATTTCCCCCCGGATTGATGCCGCGCACGCTCTTCATCTCCCTAAACTTAAGCACCCCAAGCTCATTGTCGTCCGCATCTCGAAGTAGGATTTGGAGCGCCTGCTCATCGGCTGTACAACGCTCGAGTACCTTCGTCTTCATGCGATGGATGGGTTAAGTAGCCTCCACATCACCTTGATGAGTGTCCATGCGATTTATGTGCATTGCTGGCGCCACCCAAGGCTGTCAGTTGAGGTGTTTCACGATATGGTCATTGAGAATGTGCCTTTCCTCGAGAGGTTGTATGTACTTGATAAATTAGGTCCAGCAAGAATCAGGGCCATTCACGCACCGAAATTGATAGTGTTGGGCTATTCGTCTGCTGAATTCAACAAACTTGTTACTGGATCATCATCCCTTTAGGTACAACAGTCTTTTTCTTCTCCTTCTTATATATTATTGGACAACACATTTTATCTAATTTTTTATCTATATGTTCGCCTGCCATCACGAAAATGATTCCCACAAGCTTGACCCGGCTTCTGCGCACAGTGAATATCTTGGCACTACAATCTGTCGGCCCCGATCTGGATGAAGTTGTTAGATTCCTTAGATGCTTTCCTTGCACGGAGAAGCTATACATCGAGGTGATGCTCCTTTCCTGTTAATTGTTAACCACGATGGAACTCAATTTTTTGTTACTTTTACCCATGATTACAATGACAAATGTAGAATGATTTCTAAAGGAAATTTGGAGGATTTCAACACATGTATTTTTTGAGATGCTAGTGTTGTACGCGTTTTATTCCTTCGTCCGACATGACTTTGTGATAGAAGTTTATCATGAAATATTGGAAGTGGCATTTCACTCTTTTCGTGTATTTTAGAAATCCTGCAAATCAAAGAGGCCCAAAGTGTTCAAATATGCTGCTAGGCACTAATATGTTGTCTTCGTTTGCACATACTAGCAGGCCCGAAAGTAGAAAATGTTGGGGAATATAACAATCCTGTCGGCGTTCTGGGAACGGGGGTCCCCAGACTTGCCTGCCTGCGGCCCACAACGTGGCTGTGCTAGCGGGCCTGTACGGTCCATCTTCATCGACAAGGCATCCAAGACCCTCGCGAGGGGCCAAACCTCGTGAGGCGGATGACGCAAGACCTCCTCAGGAGCGGCCTCGGCAGGCTGCCTCGCGAGGAGCGGAGATATCAAGGCAGGGAAAACCTTGTGAGGCTCCCGTGACGTGAGCCATGACGATCAAGATCAGGCGGGCGCCAGGCGGACGTTAGCGCGCACAGCGTCCTTGTTTCCTCTTTGGTGCTAAGGAGGCCAGTGTAGGTGCGGAGTACCGAGGCATCAGGCAAAGGTTTCCATATCAGTGCAACAAGACCAAGACCAAGACCAGCCGGACGGAGGTCACCATGGAGCCCAAGACGGCGTCACCACCAGAGCCTTTTGCAGGCGAAGACCGCTTTTGTCAGGATAAGTTGTACTAGTTGTCCCCTTTCAAAGTGGTCATTGTTGGCTCCCTTCCCGCTCAATATTTGGTGAGAGGACCAGGGCCTATATAAGTAGAACCAGCCACCACAGTAGGGCGGATCATCTTGGACTGGATCCACTCCATCCTTGCACCCACTAGTGGGTAGAGCACAAGAACACCTCAACCTTAGGAGGCTGTTCTTCCCCTTGTACTGTTCATCATCAGCCCAAGGGGCAATTCACCACCACCACACTGGAGTAGGGTATTACACCACAACGGTGGCCCGAACCAGTATAAACCTCGTGTCTTTGTGTTGCGAGTTCGGCGAGTTCGTCCGCGAGATCTTAGCGAGCTAGGGCGTAGATCGGTAGGGAGGAAATCTCCGCGCGCACCCCAGTGTTCGAACCTTGAGGGTTTTGCCGGAACCCGTGATCCGACATTTGGCGCGCCAGGTAGGGGTGCGCCGGAGACTTTTTCCCGCCGATCGACCCATCGACGCTCCGCGGCCATGATGTCCGGCGACACGAGGGCCGACTCCGACCGCTGGGCAGCCTGGCCAGCCCGGGCGGCGCCATCTGCCCATGAAGACCTCAACCCCGCGCTCCAGGCGGCCCGAGCGCCGCCTAACGCCGCAGGGCGCGGGCGGCGTGGCGGGCGTCGTCCACCCTCACTCCACGACAAGCGCGAGCCGCTGCAAGGGCTGCAAGCCATGCCGCGGCAATGGTTCCGCACACACGGCGGGAGCAGGCGAACATGCGGGCCGCGCTCACGGTGGCGCGGGAGTTGCTGCGGTGCCGGCTGATGGAGAGTGGCCGGGATGCCCTGCTGGAACGCGTCGCTGAGCTGCTGGACGCGGCAGCGTCAGGAGCGCCGCCCTTCTGTTATCTGCTTCCCTCTCAAGCCGCTGCGGGATCTCACGGGGGGCCTCGCTGCAACCACGCGCCCTCAGGTGTGCCTGGGGGCTTCGTCAACACCAGCACAGCCGGCGGCGACGGGGGCTCCACCGCCCACGTGCCGCCCAAGACAAGCATGGGCACGAGCGTCGCCTCCCATGGTCCTAGTGAGATGCCACGCTACCATCCTCAGGACGCCGTGCTAGGCCGGGCAACATGGAGTGTGGGGCACTACGGCGAGGTGTTCGGGGTAACGGCCCCGGAAGCCTACGTGCCCCGCATGATGGACCAGGAGTACGCACCGGAGGACGACCCTGGCTCGTTCCTCGGAGAAGATTGGAATGAAGGGACGCTAGAAGTTGAAGCCTTCCAGGAACCGATGGAGAACCGCGACGATCGCGCCAGCAACAACAACTACAGGGTACCGCTAATCACTCAGGAGCAGGCTTACGCTAACCATGGGCTGCAAGTGAATCAGGTCACAGCATCGGTCAACAACCCCGGCACGGCAGCATCCCTTCCGCCGGGGGAAGCACACTGGGGGCCGCACGGAGGGAGCCAGGAGCAAGGCCCCTCCCCATGTCACGCGAAGCCAGGCAACGCCCGGAGGTAGGCCCTCTGCCGGGGAGGTGCCGGCGAGCCTTCCCCCGGCAGAGGACCCGTGGTCGCCGAGGGCACCACTGGCGTCCCCTTTCCCCCTTTGTGTCGTCCAGGTTGCCGGTCGGCTCAAAGGTGGTCGAGGGTGGCGCAAGGCGAGGCCCTCGTCTGGCGATATGAAGCAAGGCCGGTTCCTGTGAAGAAGGCCCAGTGCATGTGAAGCTCGCCGCCCATGACACTCTCACGTAATAATGAGTGGGGCTGTACACGCCCCCGAGTCTAAGGGGTGCCGGCCTCAGGCCCTGGGGCTCCCTCCCACACCTAGTGGCAGCACTTAGCTCTGCGCTGGTGAGGAGACTCGAAGACCAGAAGACTAGACTAGGCGCCGAACGCGGCCATTTGCTTTGGATCTTTTCTTCTGTAGCCTTGCTTTCTGGTTTTGGATTTAAGTTGAAGTTGAGTTTTCTTTGATGCGCGCGGGGGGTACCTTTTCTCGTTCAAGCGATTTATTGCCGTCCGGCTCTTTCTTTGTCACGAAGCGCACGATCTTCGCCTCCCCCTAGCGGGCCCCTCACGAGCGGGGCTAGGCGCAGCACGCGTAGCACACGCGCCGACACCATTATTGGCACCTGATCCTCGCGAGGCTCACTCGGGTGAATCTGCGGACCCTTCAGGAATTCCTCAGGAGCTCAAGACCTCGCGATCCCATTCGAGGCGTACCACGACCAAGGCAAGCCGATGCGGCAAACCCGTTGCCAGACTCATGAATTCACAGAGGTACACATTCAGCTCGACACAAAAGAATAAAGGCGTCGGTCCGCTTGCACGAGGGGCTCCCCCTCTCAAAATGCTCTCACAATCTTTAGGCGCCATGCCCAAGTTTTTGAGTACAGGATAAAATGACAAGAGAACATGGCATTAGCCAGACATGTCACTCGCTACATCACCCTCGGACGCGTCACTCGCGTCGTCGTCGTCTTCGCCGTCACCGTCGCCGCCTTCGGCAACGCCTCCGTCGCCGTCATCAACCACGTCGCCTTCGTCCGCGACGACCACCACCGCATCCTCGTCGAAAGCAAAGGCTCTGACCAGCGCATCCACGTTGTCCTCCACCCACCGCGCCAGGTCGCCCCGGATGGCCTATGGCACGGGGGCAATGGCGGCGTCGAAGTCGAAGTTGGGGAAGGTGTTCCGGAGATGGCTGAAGACGCGGGAGAACGCGCGCCCGAGCAGGCCCCGACTTCTCTCTTCCACGAGCTCGCGAGCCTTGTCAGACCGGGCTTCCAGGCGCGTCACCACGTTGGTGCAGAAGATCAGGTGGCTGGCGTAGTCATTCGAGGGGGGGTGCATTCTCGTCGCAGATGAAGCCCAGGGCGGTGTTAGCCCTGTTCCGGAGGTCCTGAAGCATGGGGGCGTGCTCGCGCTCCAGCGTCCACCATTGAAGCACTTCCTCCCTGTTCTGCCGCGTGACGGCCTCGGCATCATCAACCCGTTTCCGAAGCGAAAGCAGCTCGGCGTGGGAGGATGGCAAGTTCGCCTGCGCCGTGATCAGGGCGGCAGCCGTGCCCCACGCCTCTCCGCCTCATCTAGCCTGGGCCTGAGGGCGGAGGTCCTGCCCGCGGCCTCAGTCCCCGCGAGCTTCATCTACAGGTCGCTCCGACCTTCAAGATCCACGCGAACCTCGGCCACCCGGCGGTCGACCTCCTCCTGGACCCTGGCCTCGCGAGCCCCAACGACATCCTCTGCCTGGGCAACTTGGCGTTCCCTCATCTCCAACCGCTCGAGCTCGAGGCTGTGCTCCACGGCTTCCAGGGCCAATGCCTCCTCGCGCTTCCGGAGCTCTTCTTCCTCGGTGGGCGTCCCCCTCAGCGACGCAAGGGCGGCTCTGCGCGCCTCCACTTGCTGGTCGAGGGTCGCACTCCAGGCCTGGAGCTCGGCGGCGGTCGGCCTCGCGAGCCTCCTCCAAGGCTCGGGAGCGAGCTTCGTGGGAAACCTTGAGGGATGCCTCAGCCTTCGCATTGTCAAGATCACACTGGTAGCGGACCAGGTTGACGGCCACCCTCAGCTTACGCCACTCCTCTGCCAACCGAAGACCTTCAGCCTCAAGACGCGAGTCGACACCCGTGAGTTCTTCACCAAGTCGGCTCATCGCGCCCATCGCCTCTTGGAAGAGCTCATGGCGAACGACGCTTCGCCTGCGCTCAGACTCTAACGCGCGGCCCACCTCGTCCTCCACCTCGGGGACCGCAGGCGGGACATCAAGCGGCGCACCGCCTCTCAGCAGGGGGCTGGGGGCTGGTGCTGCCCCAGGCGCCAGCCAGTCCTCACGGGGGGCCCTAGCCGGTCGGCGCCCGCTGCTTGAAGAGGAACCGAAGACTGAAGCTAACCAGCTACTGTCCATGACCAGAGGAGGGGTCCTGGGCACGCCCGCCAAGCTCCATGCCAAGTCGTGGGGGAGGAACGACAAGGTCGTAGGATCAGCGCGCCACAAAGGGAAGCGCGCCCCTCCGACCAACCCAGCTCCAGGGGCAGCAAGCGGACTCGGAGCACTCAAAGCCAATGGGGGAGTCGAAGAAAGAGGAGGCCGTTTCTCAGGAGGCGCAGCAGCCTCGACGGAAGTGGCCCTGAAGAGCTGACGTCAGGAGATGGAAACAGCACACAAGAAGCCATAGTGGTACGGTACTTACACGTCAACGGCGATGTACTTCCTTCGCTTCAGCGGCCCAAAGATGCTGTTGCCGCTCGGGGATCCTTTCCTCTTGCAGAGCTCCTTGAAGTCCACGCAAAGCCGACCGAAGCGCTGGACGTGGCGGCCTGCGCAGGGCAAGGTCAAGGAAGAGCTTGGAGGGACAACTTCAGGGGTGCCCTGCTGCGGTGAACATTCAGGCGCCGTCTCACCACAACCTCCCGAGGCCTCCGGGGCTTCGACCTCGGGAGCCGCATGCTGCGCCGCCTCAGTGACCAACGCCCCCGAGGAGGAATCACGAGCTCCCGAGGACGACGCCCCAGGATCGCCAGGCAGCACCAGCTCCTCAGCACTCAAGCCGCCGACCTCCGTCGGAGCCTGCCCCCTGCGCCCACACTTGGGACGAGCTTGGAACCGGCGGCGAGGAAGGAAACCATGTCAACGGGGTTCTCGCAGGGCCCCACCAGGCCGATCGGGCGCAGCCCCCACTCATCAAAGGAGGGCATGCTTTCGGCAAATTCGGCATTGTTCTCGCAGCGGTACAGCAGACAGCTCTTCCTGGGCATGTTGTCCAGCAGAGGGGCACCCGTCAGGACCGCAAGCACCGTTTGCCACGCCTTAGGAGGAAGCCCCTCCTCCTGAAACCTCATATGGTCCTGACTGCTGAGCAAGGCCCACAACGGGCGGGAATGGCGCTGAAGCGAAGCAACTCGGCGCTTGAAGAACTCCTTCACCACCATAGGCGTGGTCACGCCGCGATCCTTCAACCTCCTCAGCCTGAGCCAGACGGGAGTGAAACGGGGGCTTGCGAGTCTCTGGTGGCCCCAACTGGAGGTTGGAACGGCAGGCCCTGGCGGAGCACGGAGCAGAGGGCTGAGCACACCGGCGTCGAAAACACCCATTGTGTCCGAAACTCGCTCGTAGATGGAGGAAGCTCAAAGTCGATCCCCGCGCCCGCTGTCGCGGCCACGGCCTGGAAGCTCACACACCCCGAGCTTTGCCGAGGGTCAGTCAGATGCAATGAGAAGAAATGGCGGAAGAGGGCCACCGAAGGAGCGATGCCCACCATGGCTTCGCACACAAAGGCGAAGACGGTGAGAAGAGTCACAGATTGAGGGTCGAGATGCAGCATGTGGATCTGATAATGCTCGAGCACCGCGTTGAAGAAGGCGGAGAAGGGAGGAATCAGGCCAGCCCAAAGGGCATCAATGAAGATTGGGATCTCGGTGGCTGCCCGAGCGATGCGAGCGCGAGACGCAGGCCAAGCCATCGTCTGCCCCCACTCGTTGAAGCTGGAAGCGAGCATTGGGCGCACCTTGTCCATGGCCTCATCGTTGAGCACCAAGGATCGGCCGAGCGCAGGCTCAAAGGCCGGAGGCGCACTTGGTGAAGGCAGGGGCTTCTTCCCCTTGTCTACTCGTTCCGGTGTCATGGCGATGAAGCAGGCAAGGCGCAGATCAGATTGGGGGGGAGGAGCAGAGACTCGAGAAAGCAGAGAGATTGGGGAAGCCAGGCGTGGGCGATGGATGAATAACTGTGTAGGTTGCGCGGGCCGCATGGCCAGGCGGATACAAAGGCAGCATGGGGAAGTGGAGACGCCCACGTCCAATCAACCGCCACGCGTCGACCAAGGCCGCAGGCTTTTGGGGCCCGCGGCACTCCGCGCTTGACCTTTGGCTTCGCCGTGAAGCCAAGCCCGAGCGCACCTTGGGCCCGGGGGCTACTGTCGGCGTTCTGGAAACGGGGGTCCCCAGACTTGCCTGCCTGTGGCCCACGGCGTGGCTGTGCTAGCGGGCCTGTACGGTCCATCTTCATCGACAAGGCATCCAAGAGCCTCGCGAGGCGGACGACGCAAGACCTCCTCAGGAGCGGCCTCACCAGGCTGCCTCGTGAGGAGTGGAGATATCAAGGCAGGGCAAACCTCGCGAGGCTCCCGTGACGTGAGCCATGACGATCAAGATAAGGCGGGCGCCAGGCGGGCGTCAGCGCGTGCAGCGTCCTTGTTTCCTCTTTGGTGCTAAGGAGACCAGCGCAGGCGCGGAGTACCGAGGCATCAGGCAAAGGTTTCCATATCAGTGCAACAAGACCAAGACCAGCCGGACGGAGGTCACCATGGAGCCCAAGACGGCGTCACCACCAGAGCCTTTTGCAGGCGAAGACCGCTTTTGTTAGGATAAGCTGTACTAGCTATTCCCTTTCAAATTGGCCGTTGTTGGCTCCCTTCCCGCTCAATATTTGGGGAGAGGACCAGGGCCTATATAAGTAGAACGAGCCACCACAGTAGGGCGGATCATCTTGGACTGGATCCACTCCATCCTTGCACCCACTAGTGGGTAGAGCACAAGAACACCTCAACCTCAGGAGGCTGTTCTTCCCCTTGTACTGTTCATCATCAGCCCAAGGGGCAATCCACCACCACCACACTGGAGTAGGGTATTACACCACAACGGTGGCCCGAACCAGTATAAACCTCGTGTCTTTGTGTTGCGAGTTCGTCCGCAAGATCTTAGCGAGCTAGGGCGTAGATCGGTAGGGAGGAAATCTGCGCGCGCACCCAAGTGTTCGAACCTTGAGGGTTTTGCCGGAACCCGTGATCCGACAAATCCCATTGAATGCCTTGATCTTCATCTCACAAAAATTACTTTTAACGAGTACTGAGGCACCACACCAGAAATTAAATTCGTCAGGTTCTTTGTTGAGAAAGAAAGGTTGCTCAAGGTAATGAGGTTTGCCCTATATTTACTGTGCAGAAGTGAATGGATTGCTAAAGAGCACAGGCGTCTACAGCTGAATGGAAAACGCTCTACAGAAGCTGAATTTTAGTTTGTAACTTCATATGATTGATTCTTCAGAAGTCACTGTATCGAGCCGCTATATGACTTCTCGGTGGTTGATCCTTTCGCAGAAATAATGCATGAAAAAGATTCTGAAGAAGATGAATTGTATGTGTCTGAATAGTTTGAACCTTGTAATCTTTGAATTTGGGCCTTGTAATGCAGGAATTTGAACCTTGCAATATTTAAGGTATTTGTTATATAACGTAATTGGATGTTTAATTAGGTTTTGCAATCATGTCTTGTTATAAATATATATGTTGTTCTTCTGTGCATAGAGCGTAGATGTTGTGCAGACAGAGCATATCATGTCGCACACGGACCACTCTAGGGAACCCATCGGTGATGAATTCATCAATCGTAGACGGTTGTATACCAGCAAGCGTTTGCCCACAACACACACGACTTATTCCATCACAAACAGCTCGGATGGATCAACTGTATGCCATGTATCGCACACGCAACTCTAATCTGATTCGTGCTTGATGTATCCGCCATCGCCCGCACAGTTCATCATATTTGCCATATATCACTGTGTCGGCCTCTACTCGATCCCTCGGTGCGCTCTGCTAGCCGTTAGGCGCCACAGCACGCTGTACTCGCCGATAGGCGCCGCCGCATGCTGTACTCGTCGTTAGGCATTGTGGCGCGCTCTTCTTGCGTCCTTCGGCGTGCTCTGCTCGTGTACCTCCACGCGCTCGGCTTGTGGACAACTTTTCCTTGCGTGCTCAACTGTTATATGCATATATATGGATTCTCACTGTTGAGGCGACTGTGAAGCGCTCTGCTCGCGTCCCTGTGCGCGTCCTCTGCCAGCGGTTGGGCCCTGCGCACTTCTCTGTTATTATCGGTCTTCGCACACATTTCTGATTATAGACATGTTTGCCGCGTATCACACACATCTTGTTAAATTGAACCATTTCTGTTCTGTTGGCTCGACACAAACAGTTCATCTGAGTGGACTGTTTGCCCTCTATCGCACACACCTTGATCTAGCTAACCGTTTCTTTTGTTGTAACACCCCAAAAATTTAACCATGATTTATCAATTAAAATTTTCCCAGGAAATTAAATTTTTATTTTCTGGATTTATCTTTTGATTTCAGAACCTCTCTTTTCTTTGATATTGTGGAGTTTTTACCCCAAGTGAAAACTTTCCAAAAATATTATTGGACTTGTATACCCTCTCAAGAAAACATTTCTTTTATCAGTGGATTTATTTGCATAATTATTTTTCCTGAGCTTTATTCTTTTAAAAATGATTTTTATAAGCTTTAGAGCCTCTTTTGCACTACAACCATATTTTAACTTGCCCTAATACCCATGATTCTTTTTCCTGCTTATAAACCACCCTACAAAACCCTTAAGTCCAGGAGAGTGGACCCATTGGCGTATTTTTGGTTCATGCAATTACAGCCTTTAGTTTCTGTCCAGATTTGGTTTTCTCAAAAACTTGCACTAACAAGTTTTCGTTTTTGACAAACTAACCTTGCCAACCTCTTTATCATCCAAAGAGACTATGATCTGGAGTTTTTGGCCACCCCAAGAGTTGCCTAGATGCCCTTGGCATTCTGTCCAACACCTTGAGTGCATGAACAGAATTGGCATGAGCCCTAGTTTGCATTTTGAACCTGCTTGTTTTGCCAAACCAGCATGTCCACTAAGCTCATAGATGACTAACCTAGACCTGCTAACCCCCAGCCTCATCCAAGCCCCCTAGCACACGATGGCATTGCGTCGAGCACCTGGCGTGCGTGCTCTGGGCGCGGCCAGAGCACGCGTTTTGCACGTGCGTGCACCCGAGTCGCCGCGTCCCACTGCTGCCTCCCCGCGCTCGTTCAGATCCATTCCCACTCGCAGCCAGCGTGCCCCGACCTCTCCCTCATCGCAGAGCCGCCCTGGCTACCCCTGGCACCCCACAGCACCACCACCGCAAGCCGCCACCACCGCTCCGACAGCCTCTGCCATGGACGGCGCCGCCCGAGCCACAGCCGCGCGCCAGCTCGCCCCCTTGAGCAGTGGGGAGTTCGTCGGAATGCGCCGACCAGCCCCAACTACCTCCACGTCGCCCTGCTGCAACAAAACGGCGGTTCGCCGGCGTCCTTATCCACGGCCGCGGGAACCGACCTCGGCCGCCTATAAAAGGAACCCCCGAGCTCCTCCAAACCCCCAGGCAACCACAGGCCATCCCTCTGACGCCCCCATAGCCGGCAATCGATGGGGAGAGGCCGTCTTCCCCATCTCCGGTCAGCTCGGCCGCCACCACGCTCCGGTGCCGTGCGCCGCGAGCAGAGACCACCTAGCCCAGCCAGCACCACCGTCCGACCCCCCTCGATCTTGCGGAGCCACCCAGCCTCTCAGATTCGATCGGGAGCCACCATAGCCCAAGTCCCCAATCATCACGAAGCCGCCGTTTGCCGCAGGGCTCGCCGCCGGCGACTCCCTTCACCCCACGACCCTCTCGACCACCGGGAGGATCGCCCTAGCGCAGTGAACCTATCCCCGCCGTCGGAGCCCCACGAGGAGCCGCCAATCACCGGCGTCGATCGCCAGAACCCCGCCACCGCTCGGACAGAGGAGGAGGGAGGCGCGGGCGACTGGTCAAACCTGACCAGTGGGCCCAAGGGACCCACTGTCAGTGACCCAGCGACGGCCCGCGCTGGTTTAAGTGAAAGCGTAAAACCCAGAGTACGTCTCCTCCGTATTCTTATTCGAACCGTTTTTTTCTTTTTCTGTTTTGTTTTAAAAACAGATTTTGACTAAACTTTGACTGACTATAACTTTTTAAATATAAGCCCAAATGATTTGATTCTTTTTCTGTTGTTTCTCAAAATTGGTATAGTTTATTTTCATATTTATTTGAAAAAAATTCAGACAACTTTTTTGTATTGTTTTAAAACTATGTGTTAATTTGAATTTTCTCAAAATAGGATTTTTGGAGGGAGAAAGAAACTTTCAAAAGTTTTGGAATGCACCCTGCCTCTCCACCACTTGAAGGCAAGCATTCTGAACCCTGGCATAATATTTTTGTGTGTTGTTTGATATGTTTACAACACCCCTCGTCTCGAAGTTTTCGTTATTTTATGCGATAATATGATCATACGCATGAGTGCATAATGAAGATTCTTTGCTGTTGGAAATGGATGCGTTGTGATAGTAATCACCATCGCATGCCTTTCATGCATACCGAAAGGACTCCGGGAAAGCCTCTGTCTTGGGTAGACACGAGCTTGTCTCTAGTTCCTCGTCGAGACGGTTGTGTCCGGTATGGCATGATGAGGTATGATGAGTGGTGATTCTGTCTGTTGGTTGAAATATATTTGTTATGCTAATCATGCAGGAAATACTTAAACCTCCTGAGTCGACCATAGATCGAGTCTTGTTCCAGTAACCCCCATACTTGTTTCGTACTACCACTTGTCCCTGCCATATGTAGGGTATGGTTCAGTAAGTTGTCAACCCCTATCTAGCACACACCGTACAGAGAGGCCATGGTGGAAGATACCGGCTGCAGCCGGTAGGCATGCCACCTGGTCCGGGGGCATGGGTGTTTCCGGTGGGGACCGAGAGGGGGGCACCCCTTAGTAGCGCGCGGTATAAATTTGATCCCATGCTAATCGAGGTTGTAGCCTCCCCACTTAGAGTTTTGCTTGACAGATGTCGTGTGTGATTCCAGACACCGGTAAGTTAAGCTGGTGTGTGCGGGTCAGGTGTGTTTTCAATTAAAAGACCGTAAATGGAATTAGTCCCGATGGACTAAAGGAATCCGTTACTCGTGGGTAAAGAGTACACCCTCTGCAGAGGTTAAATCTATTCGACTAGCCGTGTCCATGGGTAAGGACTACAGCCTGGGATGGGTCAAGTGTCGGTCTTAGTGTCGGTCTTCGGAGGAGAAACTGTTAAACCAGAACATGGATCATGACTTGTGACTTATGATGATTATGATTATTATTATTATGGACTAACCATTTTTATTATTTGAATTGTTGAGCATCCCTGGGACGGTTCTACCTCCTGGATATTCACTGCGACTACCCTCTTATAAGCCCTTTATGTGGTGTCGCTGAGACGCCCGACTGTGGCATACTTGTTATTTATTTCACTTATAAGCCCTTTATGTGGTGTCGCTGAGACGCCCGACTGTGGCATGCTTATTTATTTACTTTATAAGCCCTTTATGAGGTGTTGCACAGACGCCCGACTGTGGCATGTTTGTTACTTATTTCACTTATAAGCCCTTTATGTGGTGTCGCTGAGACGCCCGACTGTTGCATGCTTATTTATTTACTTTATAAGCCCTTTATGAGGTGTCGCACAGACGCCCGACTGTGGCATGTTTGTTACTTATTTCACTTATAAGCCCTTTATGTGGTGTCGCTGAGACGCCCGACTGTGGCATGCTTATTTATTTACTTTATAAGCCCTTTATGAGGTGTCGCACAGACGCCCGACTGTGGCATGTTTGTTACTTATTTCACTTATAAGCCCTTTATGTGGTGTCGCTCAGACGCCCGACTGAGGCATGCTTCATGTTATTGTCCTTTCGAGGCGTCGCTTTAGACACCCGATCGGTGCATTCTATTTCTACTCTCTGATTGCATACTCATGTTTTATATAAACAACCTGCTTGCGTGCATCATGGATTTTTATTTCGTGACTGACGTTATGATCATAGAATATTTCAGAGCATGATTATCCCTTGTTATATTATACCAGTGTTCATAATGTTTGCGAGTACATTCAAAGTACTCACTGGCTTGTCCCTGGCTATTGTCTTGGCCAGATTTCATGCAAGGAGAGGAGCATTGCGATGATAGCCCCAGAACCCACGCAATGGTGACAGCAGCCTCGCGAAGATAGGAGTTATCCAGGTCAGCTATTCCTGTGGGAAATGGAGTCCCATAGACGCAGATGAACAGCAAACCGCTTTCGCCATCAGCCACTAGAAACCATTTGTTGTACTCATAGGCCACAATGGTCTTGTACTACATATTATGTACGTTGCTTGGAATTTCTGTATCAAGTTGGTGCCTCATCAGCTAACAGTAATCCTGGGGCTGATGAGCACAAGGATCATTTTCTGGGAAAATATATCCCGAAAAATTCGGTCCTGACAACCTTGGTATCAGAGCCAGGCTGACCATTGGCTAATCCTATCTTGGCCAGGTCAATAAACCTAGGTTAACCTATCCACCAGACCATAACCCAACCCCGGCCAAACTTCTCGTGTAAGATAGCCACACAGTGACCCCGACACCTTTTGGCAGTCGGTGCCCAACCTATCAACCTAGCCCATCGATCACGCGCCAGTGACCTACGCCTAAATAGTCTCTTTCGCAAGCGTGCGAAGGAAGACTCCGTCCCCTTTTCTATAAAAGGGCACGCTAGCCTCAACACAACACAACACAGCCTCTCCCCCGAACCGAGCTATAATGCCTGGACCCATTGTTCACAATGAGACCACAACAACCAACCTTGGAGGTTTTGTGACCGTGCTCGCAAACCTCACCCGCCGTGCCTTTGCATTAGAAGAGCCCCCAGAATATGTTGTGTACCAAGGGCCCATGAGCGGTGAGAGCCATCCATTCTGGGCCACTGTGCACATCTATGGTAGGGGTCTATCACCAGAACGCCCCTATAGGTTCACCGGAAGGACAACTTCCTTTGAGCCACAAGCCATCCAACTAGCTGCTCGAGAAGCTATAGTTCAACTCCGGCACTTGTCGCCCAGAGTTAACTGTCGCTCGTTCTACTACTACCCCAGCCGTGACGGGTATGGTAGGCCACCCCAGGTTGCCAACGGAGATCACGAGACGGATCCTACACTATTGCATCTGGTGCGCTATGTAAGTGCACTAGAGGAACTGTTCGATCAAATCACCCTTGATCTGATCGCAGCTCGTGGAGAACTGGTTCGCCGAGCCCCAGCAAGAGGAGAAGATGAGCCCGACGCCGACAACCCAGTCGTGCTGTTTGGACAGCCGATCGAGTCCTTGAGGTCTGCCCCAGCCATCGACCAAAATGCTTTGGTGTCCCCAGAAATGCTTCGTCGCCTTTTGGGAACACGCTCCAACGGGATTGTGGCCAACAACCCCCGCGATGGTCATCATCGCTACCCCGACCCTGCAGCCCCTAAACTCCATCCAGCTAACCCCGATGGTGAAGCCCATGGAGAAGCCTCGACGTCCACAAGGCACGCCCGCTTAGATATTAACGAGGTAGACTAAGTCACTCGAGTAGTACCGAGCCTTAGTATTTCTACGCCTCGTAATTGTGTGATCTTGTAGTGCCAAAATTAAATGCTGTCTGCTTGTGTGCCCCTATATTTTAATAGTAGCCACGCATGAGTATGTTGGCGTACGGTTACATTTTTAATTCCGGGCGTAGCCACCAAAAACCACCCCCGACGACACCCACAGTAATACATCGCTTTTGTGAGATATGTGTATCTGTAGCATTGACCCCGACCCCATAGAGCAGAACCGACAAACTAGTTACCCTTCACCACGGTAAATAACCCAGCCCCAATGCTATATAAAAGGCCACCTCGTGACCTTGCCAAGTACCCCTCACCTTGTGCACAACACTCACAACCATTTCTTTGCCATGCCAAGCCCTAGTATTTATCTGAGAACTCCAGACGCAACCCCGGGTAGTTTTGTTAAAATATTGTGGGACTTTACCTGCAGTACCATGAGTGCTATCCATCCACCCCAGTACGAGTTGCTCAAATCGAGGATCACCCCATCCACCTTGAAATATTGGGCAGTGGTGCACATCCCTCCCGCAAACCCAAACCAAGACCCAACGGAAGTCTCCTTCGTGGGGAAATCCATGCCGACTCCGCAAATGGCCATAGAAGCTGCTGCGTACGAAGCGCTTGCTCGTCTTCGATTCGCGGTACCCTATGCCAGCGAACGAGGGTATTATTACTTTCCGAGTCGTGCAGCACCCGGAGAAGTAGCATCTTTTCCCGGTGGACGAATCAAAAGAGACCCAGTACTGGCCAACCTTGCCCAGTATGTTATCGCTCAAGAGCGTTTGACTCAGCGGGTAATGGGTTATCTCCAGAGCCTCGCTGATTTAAATCCTCAGATCGCTATTGGCAGACCACTGAGACCCGACCAGGAGAGACACATTCATCGGCTAGTCAATCCGCTTCCCCCGATAGAAGAGGAGTGTGCCCCAGTACCAAAGACGTTTTCTCAGGACCCTGTCCATTTACCGTTTTCATTGTAGACGTCACTGCTATGTTTATTGTCCCAGCATTGAATTATGTGTTGCAACTTGTGCGTGGTATCCTAAATTTGTGCGATGAATTAAATTTTTTGTTTCAATTAATGTGAGTAGTTTGTACTGCTGTTAATTGTGATTAACTGTTTTCACTCTCAGTAAATTTTGAAGTGAGATTTCTTTCCCTGAGTTGTTGCAGCATATATCTCTTCACGACATAGATTTTTATTCACGCAACACCATAACAGCAGACTCACAACCACAACCACTCGACCACGTGCGCTAACTGCAAAGCCTCGTGCACATGTTGCACCTAACCGATCACCTCCCTAACACACCACAGTCTCTGAAGGAGAGATTTGTGGGTAATTATTCGGGCGCAAGTTGCCCCCAGCACACTGACAACAGTTAGCACTCAATGCCGCACTTAATCCTCATGATCACCGCCACCGCGGAGAGCAAACACTCGAGCAGCAGCATCACGACGATCATCAAGGATCATCGCACACAGGAGCACGGAGAACCCCAGCAATGCCGCCAGACCTCCGCACACCAGGATCATGCACCAGTCCGGCATCACCCCCGCCATTAGAGCCTCGTCTCGAGCTCCTGTAAACAGAAATGGAGGAGAAGGAAGGAGAAGGAGGACCGAGGCCAGGTGTGAGGAAGAAGGAAGGAGCACCGCAGTCATTTTATAGCTCGAGATCGGTGTACGGTGGGCGAGGTCCACCAGCGCCGCTCGTCGCTCGATCGCCGGTGTTCGGAGGCGAATCCGCGAGCAGTGCCGACAGTGCACTGGCCCGCGAGGTGAGTGCACGCTGCACCGGCAGCTAGCACGCCGCGCACTACCGCAGTACGGCCTAGATGCCCTACGCGCTAGACGTCGCCGGTGGAGAAAGCGCGGGAAAGCACGCGAGAGAGAGAGAAAGAAGAGAGGGCCAGAGGTAGAAGAAGAGACTGACAGTGGGCCCCGGGTCCACCTGTCAGCCAGAGAGAGCACTGTGCTCTCGGGTACGACCAACGTATTTTAGTAATTTAGAATTTTATTCTAAATTTACTGTAACCAAAGTAGAAATATCTCGTTTTTCCCCAACCATGGATTTTTCCACGCAGCGCTAGTATTCCACACTGTAGTTTTACACCACTTAATTGCCCACTCACTGTAGCCACATTTTATTGCATGAATAGGATGGTTATTTTTTGTGATGGTAGGAGTAATATTTTCAAAACAGCCCTTAGCAAATCTCGAGGACGAGATTTTTCTTAAGGGGGGTAGTGTTGTAACACCCCAAAAATTTAACCATGATTTATCAATTAAAATTTTGCCAGGAAATTAAATTTTTATTTTCTGGATTTATCTTTTGATTTCAGAACCTCTCTTTTCTTTGATATTGTGGAGTTTTTACCCCAAGTGAAAACTTTCCAAAAA
Source organism: Aegilops tauschii subsp. strangulata (assembly GCF_002575655.3). Classification (NCBI taxonomy): domain Eukaryota; kingdom Viridiplantae; phylum Streptophyta; class Magnoliopsida; order Poales; family Poaceae; genus Aegilops; species Aegilops tauschii. The sequence goes on from NC_053039.3 coordinate 178,435,411, forward strand.
TATTATTGGACTTGTATACCCTCTCAAGAAAACATTTCTTTTATCAGTGGATTTATTTGCATAATTGTTTTTCCTGAGCTTTATTCTTTTAAAAATGATTTATATAAGCTTTAGAGCCTCTTTTGCACTACAACCATATTTTAACTTGCCCTAATACCCATGATTCTTTTTCCTGCTTATAAACCACCCTACAAAACCCTTAAGTCCAGGAGAGTGGACCCATTGGAGTATTTTTGGTTCATGCAATTACAGCCTTTAGTTTCTGTCCAGATTTGGTTTTCTCAAAAACATGCACTAACAAGTTTTTGTTTTTGACAAACTAACCTTGCCACCCTCTTTATCATCCAAAGAGACTATGATCTGGAGTTTTTGGCCACCCCAAGAGTTGCCTAGATGCCCTTGGCATTCTGTCAAACACCTTGAATGCACGAACAGAATTGGCATGAGCCCTAGTTTGCATTTTGAACCTGCTTGTTTTGCCAAACCAGCATGTCCACTAAGCTCATAGATGACACTAACCTAGACCTGCTAACCCCCAGCCTCATCCAAGCCCCCTAGCACACGATGGCATTGCGTCGAGCACCTGGCGTGCGTGCTCTGGGCGAGGCCAGAGCGCGCGCGTTGCACGTGCGTGCACCCGAGTCGCCGCGTCCCACTGCCGCCTCCCCGCGCTCGTTCAGATCCATTCCCACTCGCAGCCAGCGTGCCCCGACCTCTCCCTCATCGCAAAGCCGCCCTGGCCACCCCTAGCACCCCACAGCACCACCACCGCAAGCCGCCACCGCCGCTCCGACAGCCTCTGCCATGGACGGCGCTGCCCGAGCCACAGCCGCGCGCCAGCTCGCCCCCTTGAGCAGTGGGGAGTTCGTCGGAATGCGCCGACCACCCCAACTGCCTCCACGTCGCCCTGCTGCAACAGAACGGCGGTTCGCCGGCGTCCTTATCCATGGCCGCGGGAACCGACCTCGGCCGCCTATAAAAGGAACCCCCGAGCTCCTCCAAACCCCCAGGCAACCACAGGCCATCCCTCTGACGCCCCCATAGCCGGCAATCGATGGGGAGAGGCTGTCTTCCCCATCTCCGGTCAGCTCGGCCGCCGCCACGCTCCGGTGCCGTGCGCCGCGAGCAGAGCCCACCTAGCCCAGCCAGCACCACCGTCCGACCCCCCTCTATCTTGCGGAGCCACCCAGCCTCTCAGCTTCGATCGGGAGCCACCATAGCCCAAGTCCCCAATCCTCCCGAAGCCGCCGTCCGCCGCAGAGCTCGCCGCCGGCGACTCCCTTCACCCCCACGACCCTCTCGACCACCGGGAGGATCGCCCTAGCGCAATGAACCTATCCCCGCCGTCGGAGCCCCACGAGGAGCCGCCAATCGCCGGTGTCGATCGCCAGAACCCAGCCACCGCTCGGACAGAGGAGGAGGGAGGCGCGGGCGACTGGTCAAACCTGACCAGTGGGCCCAAGGGACCCACTGTCAGTGACCCAGCGACGGCCCGCGCTGGTTTAAGTGAAAGCGTAAAACCCAGAGTACGTCTCCTACGTATTCTTATTCGAACCGTTTTTTTTCTTTTTCTGTTTTGTTTTAAAAACAGATTTTGACTAAACTTGACTGACTATAACTTTTTAAATATAAGCCCAAATGATTTGATTCTTTTTCTGTTGTTTCTCAAAATTGCTCTAGTTTATTTTCATATTTATTTGAAAAAAATTCAGACAACTTTTTTATACTGTTTTAAAACTATGTGTTAATTTGAATTTTCTCATAATAGGATTTTTGGAGGGAGAAGGAAACTTACAAAAGTTTTGGAATGCACCCTGCCTCTCCACCACTTGAAGGCAAGCATTCTGAACCCTGGCATAATATTTTTGTGTGTAGTTTGATATGTTTACAACACCCCTCGTCTCGAAGTTTTTGTTATTTTATGCGATGATATGATCATACGCATGAGTGCATAATGAAGATTCTTTGCTGTTGGAAATGGATGCGTTGTGATAGTAATCACCATCGCATGCCTTTCATGCATACCGAAAGGACTCCGGGAAAGCCTCTGTCTTGGGTAGACACGAGCTTGTCTCTAGTTCCTCGTCGAGACGGTTGTGTCCGGTATGGCATGATGAGGTATGATGAGTGGTGATTCTGTCTGTTGGTTGAAATATATTTGTTATGCTAATCATGCAGGAAATACTTAAACCTCCTGAGTCGACCATAGATCGAGTCTTGTTCTAGTAACCCCCATACTTGTTTCGTACTACCACTTGTCCCTGCCAGATGTAGGGTATGGTTCAGTAAGTTGTCAACCCCTTTCTAGCACACACCATACAGAGAGGCCATGGTGGAAGATACCGGCTGCAGCCGGTAGGCATGCCACCTGGTCCGGGGGCATGGGTGTTTCCGGTGGGGACCGAGAGGGGGGCACCCCTTAGTAGCGCGTGGTATAAATTTGATCCCATGCTAATCGAGGTTGTAGCCTCCCCACTTAGAGTTTTGCTTGACAGGTGTCGTGGGTGATTCCAGACACCGGTAAGTTAAGCTGGTGTGTGCGGGTCAGGTGTGTTTTCAATTAAAAGACCGTAAATGGAATTAGTCCCGATGGACTAAAGGAATCCGTTACTCGTGGGTAAAGAGTACACCCTCTGCAGAGGTTAAATCTATTCGACTAGCCGTGTCCATGGGTAAGGACTACAGTTTGGGACGGGTCAAGTGTCGGTCTTAGTGTCGGTCTTCGGAGGAGAAACTGTTAAACCAGAACATGCATCATGACTTGTGACTTATGATGATTATGATTATTATTATTATGGACTAACCATTTTTATTATTTGAATTGTTGAGCATCCCTGGGACGGTTCTACCTCCTGGATATTCACTGCGACTACCCTCTTATAAGCCCTTTATGTGGTGTCGCTGAGACGCTCGACTGTGGCATACTTGTTATTTATTTCACTTATAAGCCCTTTATGTGGTGTCGCAGAGACGCCCGACTGTGGCATGCTTATTTATTTACTTTATAAGCCCTTTATGAGGTGTCGCACAGACGCCCGACTGTGGCATGTTTGTTACTTATTTCACTTATAAGCCCTTTATGTGGTGTCACTGAGACGCCCGACTGTGGCATGCTTATTTATTTACTTTATAAGCCCTTTATGAGGTATCGCACAGACGCCCGACTGTGGCATGTTTGTTACTTATTTCACTTATAAGCCCTTTATGTGGTGTCACTGAGACGCCCGACTGTGGCATGCTTATTTATTTACTTTATAAGCCCTTTATGAGGTGTCGCACAGACGCCCGACTGTGGCATGTTTGTTACTTATTTCACTTATAAGCCCTTTATGTGGTGTCGCTCAGATGCCCGACTGAGGCATGCTTCATGTTATTGTCCTTTCGAGGCGTCGCTTCAGACACCCGATCGGTGCATTCTATTTCTACTCTCTGATTGCATACTCATGTTTTATATAAACAACCTGCTTGCGTGCATCATGGATTTTTATTTCGTGACTGACGTTATGATCATAGAATATTTCAGAGCATGATTATCCCTTGTTATATTATACCAGTGTTCATAATGTTTGCGAGTACATTCAAAGTACTCACTGGCTTGTCCCTGGCTATGGTCTTGGCGAGATTTCGTGCAAGGAGAGGAGCGTTGCGATGATAGCCCCGGAACCCACGCAATGGTGACAGCAGCCTCGCGAAGATAGGAGTTATCCAGGTCAGCTGTTCCTGTGGGAAATGGAGTCCCATAGACGCAGATGAACAACAAACCGATTCAGCCATCAGCCACTAGAAACCATTTGTTGTACTCATAGGCCACAATGGTCTTGTACTACATATTATGTACGTTGCTTGGAATTTCTGTATCAAGTTGGTGCCTCATCAGCTAATAGTAATCCTGGGGCTGATGAGCACAAGGATCATTTTCTGGGAAAATATATCCCGAAAAATCCGGTCCTGACATTTGTTCCGCCTAATCACAAACAGTTCATCTGAGTGAACTGTATGCCGTATATTGCACACACCTTCATCTGGTTGCCCGTTTCTATTCTTTCGCCTCATCACAAATAGTTTATCCGAGTTAACTATATGTCGTATATCGCACACACCTTCATCAAGCTGCCCGTTTCTGTTGTTCTGCCTCATCGCAAATAGTTCATTGAAAGGAAACGTATGCCCCGCATCGCACGCGCAACTAAAATCTAAACCATGTTTGATGTATCCGCCATCGCAAACGTTTTGAATATTTTTGACGGTTTTTTACATCACCATTTGGAATTAATGGATCACACGGTTTCATTGAATGGTCTCTGATTGTAGTGTCATGTTAGCAGCATCCTGCAGTAGTTCTACCATCACCGAAGAATAACAAGAGGTCTAGGTGAATATAGGGAAGGCCTGGCCAGCGGTGGGAGTAAGATGGGGCGGTGAGGCCCATGTGGCAGCACAGCCGGCCGCTAGAGGCAGGAGCAGGCGGTCCCATCGGTGCTGGTTTGGGCAGCTAGAGCAAGAAGACCAGATATTGAGGAAGTAGCACGGCCGTTGGATTAACATCCTAATTCAACGGTTACAACTGTTAGAAACGTTTGTTGACTTAGTTGAGAAAGCCCTGCGTACGCGTCAACTTAGTAGAGCCACAAGTCAGCCTCCAAATTTGGTGAGTCTCGGGTGTCATTGGGAGGATTTGTTTTTTTGCATAATAAGGAGGCGCTTCCTTCTGTGCAAAGATATAGCAGGTGGGCCCCAGTAGTCAGGGGGAGCAATCATTTTTTCACGTAATAAGGAGGCACTTGCTTGCGTGCGGCCATGGACGATGTGGGTCCCCGCTGTTAGCCTCTCCTCGTACATCCCTCTTCCGATGGATGTCGTTGTTGACCACGCCATGCCAAGAGCATCAATGCGGTGGACGACAGCAACGCCCGGGAAGGGAACGACCTGGAGCCGGCAAAGGCACATCAGTGGATACCCACACTGAGGGTGTATGAGGGCTGACTTGTTCGGCTACGGGGTGAGGCTGCCATCGCTGGAAACTAATAGGAGGTGCGGGTGGGTAGAGGGATGGCCTGGCCAGCGGTGGGAGTAGGGTGGGCCGGTGAGGCCTGTGCCGCAGCATAGCCAACCACGGGAGTAGGGAGCATGAAGTCCCGCTGGCGCTTATTTAGGCGGCTAGAGCAGGAATATCAGAGATTGAAGAAGCACGACGGCCGTTGGATGGACTTCCAATAGTCACTGCTCTGGTGTGTTGTCTAAGTGGACAAAGCCTTCCGTACGCATCAACCTTTATTTTATTTAGGAAAGCGCACGCGTCAACCTAATAGGCCCACAAGTCAGCCTACAAATCTATGGAAAACAACATACAACCCATTTGCCATTATTGCTAATAATTTACATCCCATTTGTTAATTCTTAAGGAATTTTTAAAGCCCATATTCTTTTTGTTAGCATTAGAGCCCATATTGTGGCCATGGTAAAATACATCAACGAAATGTTTTTAATCCTGAAATTTCGAGTCAGATTCAAAGAATTTTAAAAATAAATTTATATTAACTTAAAATCAAATTCTCCCCGCAAAAAATTCAATGAAATTTAAAATCTTAGAATGCAAAAAAAGAAATTTGAATATAATTACAGATTTGCTGCGTTTAAAAATGTACAGCCCGTTTCTCATTACTTATAGTCCTTTTTTGGGCAAGGCGAATGCATCCCTCCTTGTCTTGAAAGATTTGCTGCCTAGTAGGGCTGACAAAAGCAAGTAGGCCTCGGTCGGGTATTCTGCAAAAAAATGAGGCTAGCCATTTTCAGAAAGAAAAAGAACAACTAGGCTGGTCTTGTGGTAAACATAAAATAAAAGGCTCGGCTAGACTGGCGGGAGTGCCCCACACAGCGCAGTTGACACCCTGCTCCGTCTCAAAAACAAAAACAACTAGGTGAGCTGCTGGGTCCCTGGGGTCAGCCACTAGTTATGCAATTCTCTCATTTATTGTTATGTTCACAATGGCATGGGACCCAGATGTCAGGAATCCATTAGGGGGAACTTTTTTTGGCTTGAAATAAGGAGGCACATGCTTGCGTACTGCCATGACCTGGTGGGTCCCTGCTGTCATCCTCTCCACATACAATCATCTCCTGATTCCTCTCGTATGTTGACCTTGTTGACAACGCCAGAAGGAGGCGCCGCAGCAAGCTAACCAAGGCGGAGGACGATGGCGAGGCCTCGGACTTAAACGAAAAGGAGTTGTGGAAGATGCGGTAGTGTGGTCAGAAGCAAACACTACAAAAAAATACACTTCCGTGATGATACGTGTTTGTCACACTAGGTCACGTTTTCTGTCATGCATGTACATCCATGACAAATTTATGACAGAATCAAGATAGTCATACCTGTGCTGTCGTAGAAGTGTTCCATGACATTACCAAAATTATCATCACGGAAGTGTCCACTTCCATGACGATAAATCGCGCGTCACAGAAGTGCTTTCGTCAAGGGTGACCGACACGTTGCATCCACCCTAACGGAACGCCGTTAAGCTATCGGGTCCGGTTTTGGATCCGATAACCCGTTAACAGCCCCGACCAATGGGGATTTTCCACGTGTAAAATCATCATTGGCTGGAGGAAACACGTGTCAGCTCCGTGTTGGCACATGTGTCACTCATCCAATGGGCGAGATGCGCCTATGATATGTTAACACGTGGACCAGCCCAAAAGTGGCCCATAAAGTTTAAATGGGCCGGCCCAACTAAAGGCCCACAAGATTTTGCGGACCATAATGGGACGGCCCAGCTAAAGGCGCACAAGATTTTGCGGGCCATAATGGGCCGGCCCAGGTAAAGGCCCACAAGATTTTTGCGGGCCATAATGGGCCGGCCCACGTGAAGGCCCATAAGATTTCTGTGGACCATAATGGGCCGGCCCAGCTAAAGGCCCACGACATTTCACCGACAATAATGGGCCGACCCAGCTGTAGGCCCACAAGATTTTGAGGACCCTAGTAGGCCGGCCCATTAACTGGCTGCCATGTTTTGGGCCAAATGCCGGCCCATATTTGATCCGGTCCATTAATGGCCTGCCATGTTCCGGGCCTAATAATGGCCCATATGAGATCCGGCCCGTTAAAAGCCTACCACGTTCTGGGCCAAATTACAGCCCAGATCAGGTCCGGCCCTTTAAGAGGCTTTGGGCTAAATTATGGCCCATATCAGATTCGGCCCGTCAACTGGACGCTACGCTTTTGGTCCCATTTGCTAAAGGCCCATTTAGTAATTCGGCCTGATATTAGTTTTGGCTTGTTAAGGGCCCATTTAACATTTCGGCCCTATATTAATTTCGTCCTGTTAAAAGCCCGTCATATAGTTGGGCCTAACTACGGCCCGGTTTGCATCCGGCCTGCTCGCAGCCGATAATCTGATTGGGCCAAACAAGGACCAAGACAATTTTTGCCTGTTATAAGCCCATGATTTGATTGGCACATTCATGGGCCGGGGTCTATTTCGGCCTGCTGCCGGCCCGTGAGCTGTGCGACACGTTTCAGGCCCAACCTACTTTTCAGCCTCCTAAAGGCCCATTGAGTTTTCTTGGGAAAATAGGGCCGGCGGTTTACTCGGCCTCCTAAAGGCCCGAATCTACTAGTGGGCCAGTTTACATTTAGGCATGTTAACGGACCAAGATGACGGGGCCCATGATGTGGATCATACATGGTGATTTGCATGACGGCCCGATTATGTACCGTAATTTTACGGTTTGGCCGGTTTACTGCGAAGACAGGATATATATACAGTAAAATAACTGCAGCATCGTGAATAAGAAAAAAACCTAGACTGTACAATAAAGAAATTACGGCATATTACATCCACACTGGGAATCAAAGTTCGCCACTATGATAAGAAAGCACAAGCAGACAGCAGATTACATACACTGGGCATCAAAGATCGCCACCAGTGCAACTAAACATGCTGACAAAATAATATACAAAACTAACAGCACTTCAATAGAGTTCAAGAAAGGTTAGGCCTGCTCGGAGCTGCAGCGCAAGCAGCTGAGCAAGCTGGTGAGACTGCACTTGTTTGACACTTATATCCTCCTCACTCTGAAAGATAAACAAGCAGACAGATGACAGGTTTTGCACATATAAGTATCAGTGCTGGCAATTCATCACATTTCTTAATGACGAATAAAGTGACACAGTTTAAAATAGCATTAACACAATATGGTATTGTTCAGGTCAAGACATGGCAGGAAATGACATTTTGAAGGAGTTGGCAGCTTCACGACACCACTGGATTACAGATCAAGAACTCATAAGTATCAATGGTTAGTGTGGTGTCAATTTATCCCATTTCAGACTGGCAAAATAAGATCACTTGCTCTGTATAGTTTAATTTACATGGTATGAAGAAGGAACTTGGTTGTACAACTGAAAACTTAAATTGAGAAGGACAAACTTTTGTTTATGAACTGGAGTACATAATATACTTTAAACATGCAATTTGATGCAAACACCAAAAATAAACAGCTGTTGCAGTCATGCCTAACCAAATATACACAACAAAGTTTGAAGGCTTGAGAAGGATAAACTTACATTATTGGTGAAGGCAGGCTCTATAAAGCCCTTGTCCATGCTGATGGGGGGGGGGGGCAATTCAAGAAGTTTACCACAGAGTCTTCTTCATAAGCATTGCCTTTATTCTACATTTTGTTAAGAGTAAATATAGATGTGACAATATAAGAAAAATGGAGAATATTTAAGATAAGATGAAGAGTAATGCTACATAACCAAGCAGCTATAAATGTAAGTACAACGATACAGGCAAAAGGTACAGCCAAGAGCAATGTAGAGCTAAACTTCTTCAGTACCATCAGTGTTCTCCAACCTTATGGTAAGAGTAAATATAGATCTTATGTGTAGAAAATGGAGGGCAAAGGAAAATAAGCTGCAGAGTGATGGTACATGAACAACTACCTGTCAATATAAGTACACTGATAAAGGACAGCAGGTACTTACAAGAACAGGCACCTTGATGGGTGAACAGGACAGGCCATCTGCCTTTGACTCCTTGAGGTTAGAATAGTCATTAGGATCATATTCTGAACAAGAGTCAATAGGTGGTGAGCGTATGAGTTTCATTGCATCCAGAATGGCACTCAATGCCTTGGTGCCAATTTTGTAAGTCATTGCGGTGTTTAGCTTCAAGAGTGGACTGCTGCTAGTGCGACACAAAGTAGCTACACAGATCATAGTGTAGATATAACGGGAAAACCGTAAGCATCAGAGTAAAATCAGCAAGGTGGAACTTCCTAGAAAATATATGTGCTTGTATTGCCGGTATGGCTAGAAAGCCTTCGGATACCAACTCTCTTCAACTGAAGGTGCGGTACTGTTAATATCAGTGTAACTCTCAAAGGCGACACAGCTCCCCGCATTTCCTTGCTATTCTTATAGGATTCAAGTGGGCAGGCCACTACAAATCCTATTCCCATGTTTACAAAATCCTACGAATCAAAGAGGCCCGACGAGTTCAAAGTGTCCATACCAACCGACCATATAGACCTCTACACTGCAAATGTCCCTGCTCATATTCACTACAAGGAACATACTGTACTACTATCATACTCCCTCCGTTCCAAAATATAAGTCTTGGTAGAGATTTCCACTATGGATCACATACAGATGTATCCAGATACTTTTTAGAGTGTAGATTCACTCATTTTGCTCCATATGTAGTCCATGGTGGAATCTATACAAAGACTTGTATTTAGGAATGGAGAGAGTACTTATTAGAGAAGAACGGAAGAGGAACATGCTAAAGAAGCGCAAGCAGATTTTGGATAATAAAATGTTCATTGCGCAGTGCCCACACATGATGAACCAGAGCGCATTAAGAAAGCAACTCCCTGCTCTCTCTCTATATGTGGTGCACGTGCTTTTTCGAAAGTAAAGTAGGAACATTAGCTGACCAATTAAATGTTATCTGTTTTACTAATATCAGCATCATATCAGATTCGTACTTGAGCAACAAGTTTGGAATTATGAGTGGCACGTTGTTTAGCTTGATGGATTCCGGAGCAGTGCTAAGCAGGTACGATGATGGTACTGAATATAAAGGCATGTCTGCATTTGGGTCAGTCGACCATTTCAGGCGGTTGGATGAAGATCCTACGTCTCCTAACCCTTCTTCTTCCTCGTCTTTGATTCTTCCCATACAGAACACCGCACGGGCCGCCGGCCGGACCATCGGCCACCACCGCCTGTGTTCCTCTGCCACCCCCACCCCACACCCCCGCCCCCACCCGCGTCGAGTTTTCTTCGTTCGGCGAGGACCCACCACCGCCCCCAACCAAAGTCCCCACCCAAGCCCCTTCGTTCGCACCGGCGAACTCCGGCGAGCTCTAAAAATCGACTGACCCAATTTTGAAATTTAGTCTACTGTGATTTAACTAGTGTGGAATATAAAAGGGGAAAACCATAAGCATTGGGAGTATAGTGTTGAGCGTGCCGTGGCGGATCCGAAGGTGCAAACCGGACAAAGGCAACTTCGCAACCAATGTTTGCTCTCAACTAGCAAGTAAGTGATGGACAAGAAATCAGAGTAAAGCAGTGGCAATCTATTTTCTTGCTGCGATAAATAAGTTGAGCAGATATGAAAGAGTACCGCCGCTGGTGCGGCGCCGCGTATGCATCTGCTGAGAATTTGACGGTGCTGCGGTAGCGATGGCTGTCGGCGACGTGGAAGCAGATCTAGGAGGGTAGACGGTGGCGGCGGGGTGCGGTGGACGAGACGGTCGTAGGAGCGGCACCGGCAAGGTGGACGACGGCGGGGATGAAGCGAGAGGACGGGATGCAAGGATCCCGATCCGAAGCTGTGGATGAGAGAGGTCGATCTCTTGTAATGGACGGCAGCGTCGGGGTATCAGCTCCGGCATGGTGGAGGAGGACGGCGGTGGATGGGGTGGCGGACGGAGGAGGCTGGGGTGGAGAGGGTGTTTTGGCGCCCACGGAGTACGAATGGGGAAATGGAGGTGGAGAGGAAGGGGGGAACCATGTCTTCAGGGCGCGCTTGTCTCAAATGCGAGGAAATTTACAAACTTAGCCCCCGTTTCAAATTTCCTACATCACAACAATATTAGTTAGTTGAGGATAGGACGGTAATCTCGCATACACCGAATATTTGCCCACCGTGTATGAATCGGGGAGGGAGTCGATTTCGGCCGAGGACACACTGTGTTTTGGCGCCCACCGTGTATGAATCCGGGTGAGAGGTGGTTATGTCACGTTCGAGTGAAATTACAAACCTACCCCTATCAAAACCTATAGAAATCGAGCAGACAGGCTTTGCGTGGCAAGGATAGGCAGTAGTAATTTCCGTCTCGCAGATTTTGGTTTCAGGCGATTACTGCGACTTTCCCCGCTTCATTCAAATTTTGCAGAGTGCACGTTTACCGTGCCAACTCAATTCGAATCCCATTTGTATTCTATTTTTCGGGCGGGATCCATTTTCGATTGGAATAAAATTCTATATACAACATTTTTTTTAATATATACTTTCAAAAGCACAACACAGAATTCTGCTCCTTTATATGTATAATATGATTTACAAATACAATGATCTCAAAATCATAAGGTTGAATTCAAAAAATTAAACCAAATTATGTTCTACTAAAATGTATGGATCAGTAATATCTACATATTGAATAACATAGATGCGCGTGAATTCATATGAGTATGCATGTTTGATAGATCAATTTTGTTTCGAGTATGGATTACATGTATCATCATCTCGAATTCAAATATTTGAATCCCTTTTATGTTCACTCCTTTCATGCCCATCTCTCTCGCATGCATGCTCCTTCATGTAGCTATCACTCTCTTTTCTCCAGCTCACCCGCATGCTCACTTCATGTTTCTCCTATCCTCGCAAACATGGTCTCCCGATGCCTCCCTTGAGAAGTGTCACACTCTCCCTATCATTGTACATTACACGGTTTTTATTATCTCTCACGTCTCTACCGTTCTCTCGTATCACTAGGTACCTAAGCTTTCTTTTTCACCGCCACACACACAGTCTCCACTCGTATTTCACTTTGTCTTTCTCTCTATGGGATTCTCTCACACACCCTATATGTCTCTAGATATGAATCATACCACTAAAATTACTCTCTCTCTCTCTCCTGTAGACACAACATTTGTTGCGGTCTCCTTTTCGTCTCCATCCCAGACTGACATTATTTATTTGTTTACCGATCAGAAAAACTCCCCCCTCTCTCTCTCACACACATACACACAACTCCTGCTTCCACTCCCCTTCCCAACTACCGTCTCTCTCTCTCTCACACAAAACTCTCGCTTTCGCACCCCCGTCTCGTATTTCTCTCACAAACATTTATCGACTAGCCTCTAGATAGGTTTATACACCCGCACACTCATGCTTCCACTATCGCATACATGTCTCTCGCCCGCTCCTTGTATCTATGTAGATTTTTCTTCCATTCTCGAGACATGCCCTCTCGATCGTGCACACACACACTATCGCCTCATTTTAAGCTGATACCTCTCGCACACACACTCTTTGCGTCTTTGTCACACATGCACTCCGTCCTCCTCCTCTCTCCCTCTCTCTCACACACACATGGGCTTTTTGCAACAACTAGCAAGATGCCCATGCGTTGCACAGAACATGAAGATGCATTTGTATGAGTAGTTTATCTTGTGGGAGAAAAGGATGAACACGGGAAGGCCTTATTTGCAAGTGTGGAGAGGGGTGTGGGTATATTTTTACAAAATTGCCATAGTTTCCTTCCTATCCGTCAGATATAGATCGGACGGCCTATATTGCAGGATGGCAGGCACACGATCATCACCGACTATGCTTTTTATAAGAGTAGGGATAAAAAATAGAGTTGGTGATGATGGTGGGCCTGCCATCCTGCAATATAGACCGTCCGATTTATATCTGACGGATAGGAACGAAACTATGGCAATTTACCCGCACTCCTCTCCACATTTGCAGATAAGGCCTTCCCTCGTTCATCCTTTTCTCCCACAAGATCTTGATGTTCCGTGCAACGCACGGGCATCTTGCTAGTAAGAGTAGAAATTAGACATATACCACTTCTCGAATCTTGAAACCAACAACATTCCTCCCTTATCTCATCAAAACCGCCAAAGGAATATATTTTGAGTGAAACATAACATTTTTTTAGTGATGTACGTATTTCAAAACTAGACTTTTTTTTCTATCAAATCGGTGAATATGTATTAATCTACTCAGATCGTGTGGCAACGCATTGGCACGTTGGTAGTAGTTATTATAATTTTGTGGACACCAGACAAACGATGAGAGTACATATATGAAGAGAAGAGGTGCACGCACGCAGTCGGTCTCTCGCTGTCTCGCACACATGAGTGTTACGTAAAGGCAACGTTAACAAATAACCCTAAAACCCTAGGTGCGCGATTGCTGCATTTGCGGGTATCGGGTACGTGGTGGAGCGCACCTTTGTAGGAATAGTCAGCTCGCGTGATAATTTGATCCGTAGGAGTTGATGGTCGGGACCACAGGTGAACGACTTGGAGGCGGTGGCTCGCCAGTTGCCACAGATCGAGTAGCCACGTTTAAAATATCATTTTTTAGCGGGGTTAAGAGTTCCGATTTTCAATGGTGCGTATGGAGCGAAAATGGAATTCATAGTACTACCTACTACGTACCTCCTTGGCGTATGGTTGTATGGGTTTATGTTGCGAGATGTTGAACCTGGTAGTTCTAGGGCAAATACTATGTTTAGATTTAGATGTTGGTTTTCAGTAATGAAAATCGGAAGGGGGAAACCCTACTTTGATTAAAAAAACTACTACCTCCATTCTGGTTTACTAGTCCCCATCGTTTTTTGGGTCAAAGTTTGTCCATGAATTTTACTTGTAAAATGTGAATGGAAAACGAGATTTTGTTATACGCAAACAAAAAAGGACTGGAGGGAGTGATTACTCTGACACGGACGCGACCTCTCATAGCGCAGGCATTGAACCGGCGTGCCGGCCAAGAGGGCCCCACTCGCTGCAGGCCCGGCTGAACATGCCTCCTCGCCGCATGCAACCGGCTTCAGACTGCCCCGCCTGCCTTCATTGAATCCGCGCGTGCCGGCAACACGTCCTTCCGCGAGCCGGCCGGCATTTTAGAACACAAAAAGTGACCAAAATATAATTAATTACGCATGGTCTTGAGTTGTTGTGCTCGCACTGGTAGCGGGAACTAGTGTTTTTTCTTTATTCATAACTCTCCTAAATTTTTTTTGGCTTTGAAGTGAATCATGGTTGTGGACATTATGTATGAATGTGGAGATATCTGTGAACATGAGTTTGATGTGGAAGTTGAACTTGGAATGTCGGGCTTGCTCGTGAACTATACCATGTCCAATGCTTCGTCTGTTATTGTTTGGAAAGTAATTGCTGTTATTACATGACCCAAAAAAAAATTTTGTGCCACATCAGTAGATGCACGGACATCACAACAAGCATGCTGACTGGATAAACATTTGAAGCTAGCTACTATGAAGGAAATTTTGTATTGACAACAGTTTTAGATAGCAGGAGACGCCTAGCCTGCTCTGCCTCTGCTAGCTTATTTCTGGCTCTTCCATCTCTTCTTTGGCATGGGTGAAGAGAGCAACTGATTGCTCTCTTCGCTTCTTCAGGAACTCAGCTACATTCTCAAGGGCTGCTGCACGCTTTCTTTCAGCCTTTACTAGCCATGAGGGCACGAACAGCTGACGACTCCACCTGGCTTGTGTGTAATCCAACATCATCTGGGAATTTGCACCTTGTGTCTAATCCAGCATCATTAGGGAACTGGCACCTTGTGTGTAATCCAGCCTCATTCTGGAAACATGATCTCGAGGTTGACCATACTTCCCTCCTCGCAGGAACTGCATCCTGACATGAAGTTACTTCTTTTTTAGATAATTACTCAGAGCAACCCAGATCCATTTAGTAGAAGCCAGATAAACGGAACTGGGAGAAGTGAATTCAAAAGGAAAAAATATAAAAACAGACTACAAGGTGAGAACACCCACTTCCTACATCAAGCTAAAAACGAAAGCATTAGGACGATTAAGACTCTTCTTATGACACATCGAAGAACACGAGGCTTAAGAGAAACAGAAACTACAACATATACACATCGAAGAACACGAGGCTAAATGAAAGTAATTGAAAGGGTGTTATTTACCAGAGCTTGTTTTACAGGTTTGGTGCAGCTCCTCTTTAACTTGCCATGCTCCTTGAAGATGTCCCCAATATCCCATGTTTGGTCTTCATTGCTCCTCTACATGTTTGCACTCGTGGTTTTAAAATCTCAACATGGCAAGAAAAATATACTACTAGTAATACTCGTGCATCTTGTGGGCAACATTAAAGCACTCATCTGCCATGTTAGAGCATGTCCAACAGAATCACAATGCGCGGCGCTCTAAAAAAGTGTTTACAGTGTTGAGATCGAGAAGTAGAGATAGAGAGTAAAGGATAGTTCTCAGCATAGATAGATAAAAAATAGATTATTCAACTACTCCTCGTCGTCCGACTCCTCCTCGGTGATGTCCTCCTCCGACGTCTGACTGTAGGCGTGAAGATACCGATCGTCATCGGATTCCCAGGGCGACGCTGCTCCTAGCCTCATGTTGAATTGAGCGTCCGCTTTTCGCCTACGCTTGTCCTCGCAATAGGAGGCTCGCTCCGCCCTCCTCTTATCCCTCCCCGCCCTCCTTTTCTCGTACAACTCGTGCTCGTTCATGATGTCCTGCGGGAAGCGTTGGCGCCATGGCTTCCTCGTCCATCTCGGCAATGCCGAGACGGTGCTCCCGCCTCCGGTTGTCGCGACGATACTCGTCGGTGATCAGCCGCGGCAGAGGCGCGAGCTCCTGTGCCCGCTCCCGCGTCGGCAGGTTGGGGAAGTTCAATGTTCTATGAGGACACCGGAGGCGCCACGCAGCCGCGTCGTACGCGCGGGCGGCCTCGTTGGCGGTGTCAAAATTGCCGAGGCCGAGGCGCATCCCGCGGAACCAGATCTCGGCGGAGAAGCCGCCGGAGGGGCGCGCGCGGACGCCGCGGTATCCCCAAGTTTCCCGGCGACGCGGCAGCATGGTGGCGCGGCGGCGGCGAGGAGAGAAAGAGCGGGGAGAGAGCTGTGGCGAGGCACAGAGCGGGGAGAGAGCGGTGGCAAGGCACAAAGCGGTGGGAGGGCGTTGGATTTTATAAAGCGCGCCGGACGCCGCGCGCCAAAACTAGCGCATGCCCGGCCGCTTTTTCCCGTGCGCGCGCGCAATCCTTTCCCGACGTCTCTGCTATCTCTACTCTCTTCTCTACTGTTATATTTATTTTATATTTAATATTTATCTCTCCTTCTCTACTCTCTATTTTTTCTCTACTTTTTCCCTACTCTTATAAAAAATAGAGTTGGTGATGATGGTGTTCCTGCCATTCTGCAATATAGGCCATCCGATTTATATCCGACGAATTGGAAGGAAACTGTGGAAATTTTGCCAAAAGATACCCGCACCCCTCTCCGCATTTGCAAATAAGGCATTCCCTCATTCATCCTTTTCTCCCACAAGATAAACTACTCATACAAATGCATCTTGATGCGTGCAACACATGGGCATCTTGCTAGTTCTAAAAAACTATCCATCATTTGCCACACTACTGGGCGCGATACAGGAGCGATGCACAATTACAAGCTAATATTCTGTTGGACAATGGAGGCTATAACCAATTACTTTTACGGGAACAATAGCACCCAGGAAATTTGAAGGGTAGGTATGAACAAAATTGGAACTACACATGTACTGCTAAGTGATTCAATACACACATTACCAATCAAGGATGAGAACGATGGTCGCGGCGGCCTCTGTGAGTCATGGTCGGCAACGGGAGTCAGTTCACTGTCCACAACGGTGGTGCTTCTGCGCTTGGTGTCGGCTTCCGGGAAGCAGATCCGAGACCGTGGAAGACGGTGCCGGGGAAGAGGCTCCGTGTACGACGACGACGGTGGACCGGCTCCAGTGCAGCGTACGAGGTCGTTGATGAGGCTGATGCGCTGCAGTGGACGAGTGCGCCGATGTAGAAGGGGAGGAGCACAAAGGATGCTGTGCCGTGGAGAAGTCTATTTTGCGGTGGGGATAGAAAATGGGGAGTATTCGGGTGTACTACTCTGGGTGCCGGGGTGGGGTTGGCTGGGTAGGGTGAACCTGAAGTTACGGAAGCAGCCCCCTACCAACCGTCATCCGTAGGCCTGTTCCGAAGGCTATGATGGTAACTTCCCACTGCTCGAATCATGGTCGCGGGAGATTTTCCCGCCGACCTCAAAATTTTGTGACACTGAACTCCCCGTGTGGCGTGTTGGGTGATTCGGCTAAGCAACTAGCGAGTAGTACTAGTAAACTCTGCATATTAGGTTTGACCGAAGTCAAACTTCCTAAAGTTTGACCAAGTTTATAGAAAAATATAGACATTTACCATAACAGATATGTATGATGTGAAAGTACATTCAATAATGAATCTAATGGTATTTATTTGTTGTTGTATATGTTAATATTTTTTGTTAAAACTTTCTGAGAGTTTACAAAACTTGACTTTGACCAATGCTAATACGCAGACTTAAATAAAAACGGAGGGTGTACACATTTGTTTTCTTAGTATGTAGTGAATTAATCATTTGTTGAAATTGTGAAATAAATATATTAGGCTACTGACTTCGAATGTAATGGTCTATACAATTCAATAGTTACAATCATTGTTGAATTGCAAGATGTATACGAGGTCTATAGTACTTCACAACATGCTCAAACTCGCATAATCCAAGTAAATGACAATCAAAGTGCATTTCATAGTTATTACTTTGTAGGATGCAACAAAACCAACAATAACTCTACATCAGCTATTATAAAAGCAACATTTCAAACATATCCCAATGTGTGAATGAAACGTGCAGAGAGAGCTTGCGAAGATGGAGCAGATAGGGCAGGAAAGATTGTATGTATGTGGACGAGAGAGTAGGAGACAAACCTAACGAAACAGAAAGAGGTAGATAGAGAGAGAAAGAGAGAGGAAGAAGTTAGGTCTGTGAGAAAGATGGAGACATGTAATATACGTGAGATGCGTGTACATCCGGATTCTATACACGTGGAGGGAGAAGAGACAACAGATTTGATGAGAGAGCTGGAAAAACATGGACGAGAGGGGAAGGATCTCGTGGGTTGAGGGATTGATAAATTTGTGCGGGGAGAGAGGGATTGGTAATTTTGTGCGAGAGAGAGGGTGGGGGGAGGAGTCAGTCAGCCGTCGTCACATCATCCTGCTTCCAAATGGCCCCGCATTCTCTAGCGCAGTGTGGTCGCCGTCTTCAATCTCCTTGATGCCCTCTTTGAAGATTGAGGTGTTGTGCATGCTGGGGTGCGAAGAAGCACAAGCGAGAGTGGTCGCCATATAACCTTGGATGGGGATGAATTGTGTGCTCGGGAGAGGGGGTGTGTGTGTGATGTGTGATGTCTGTGTGTGTCTGTGTGTCAGATATTGAGAGAAAACAAACCTAAGGAGAGAAATGTGTGTGTATGTGACGGAAAGCTACTTGCTAAACAGGGTATTCACAAAGAGATTGTGCGTGCGAGATAGAGAGCGATGTGCGGGCCTTGAGGTGGGCAGGGGTCAGGTGAGGGTGTCAAAATGTGCGTGTTGATGCATGTGTTACATGCGATCGTGCGAGGGACGGATGAATCGAGAGAGATGGTTGTTGTGTTACGGATGCTCCTCTCTCTCTCACACACACACACAAGTAAAATAGAAGACCGTTCTCTCATGTATACACAACGTATCAGCATCTGTCTATGTCTCACTCATGCATGATCATTTGCACATTCACACCTCTCTATGTCTCTATCACACGCACACCGTCTCCACATTGCCCTTCCGCCACAACACACATATGGACACATACACACTTTCTCTCTCAGTCACACACACATGGGCTGTTTGGTTTGAGACTAAGTTTGCCTAAGGTTGCCACACCTAAGGTTAGGCAAGTTTGAGCAACTTAGGTGGGTATTTGGTTCAAGCCACACCTTAGGCAAGCCACATTAGGGTCCCACATTACATACACTCAAAAAGTGTGGCAAGATTCCCTTAGGCTTGCCAACTTATGGCTCTCATTTTGAAGAACTAACCTTAGGCAAGTGTGGCAACATTGTCTCTATGACAAGTGGGCCATAGGGGCAATAAATTGTGGCAAGCCAAAGTGTGGCAAAAACCAAACACATGCCAACTAAACTGTGGCTGCCAAATTTTGGCTTGGCAAACGGTGGCTGGGAACCAAACAGCCCCAAAATCAGTATTAAAAAAAACTAGGGCAGACCTAAAACGTCCAAATCCAAATAAACACGAACTGGAGCTAAATTCAAATATATGGAAATATTGTAGCGTCAAGAACTTTTCCCGGAAAAAAAGTTGAGTAATATTCTGGGATTGTTTTCACACACACAAAAAGGTTCGGTGGATGTCCTTCGAGCACGACACAGTGATGCACCATTCGATCGACCGCGCGGCCGCGGTTCACGCGCTTGCACAAGATTCCGTATCGTGGCTGTGGTAACTAATAAAAGCGCTTCCTAAGTCTAATGTTTACGTGTACTAGTACGGTTTTCTTTTTAGTTTGACCAACCTTATATAAAACTAAACTAAGCTCCCATACGCGCACTCATCAATATGCCACCGCCGCCGTTGCGCATGCCGGCGCCCGCCTGCTCCGGCCAACAATTTCTCGCCCATCACTGCCGTGTCGCCGCCAAGCCGAAGGCTCGCCTGCTCACATCGTCTCCAGTCCCTCCTCGCGTTGCCGCCGCGCTGTCAAGCACGCGAGCAGCTGGTGGAGCTGCGTCTATGCACGCAACATACTAAGAGGACGAGGAGCGCGTGCTCCAGCACGCCGGCGAGGCGGAACTAGCATGTCATTGTCATCTGCGCCCGCGCGGAGGAGGCGCGCATGGTGGCTGTCGCGGCAGAAGCTGGTCGCGCGGGCATCGAGCCCGCAAACCGGGTGCGGACGCGGAATCTACCTTCGAGACCTTGAATGCCTCGTGGATCCTCCAATCTGAAGGAGCAATTTGGGTCAGTCGACTCTTGTGAGCCGTTTGATTCAACATGGATGGCTAGAAGGGCTTCTTCAACCTCCGAAATAGATGCATGGTTCATCTTCTCAGCCCGCCACACGCCAAATCGCCTGCCGCCGCCGCCGCGCCCTCCCCTGAACTGCCTGCCACCGCCATGCTCCCCCCACCCCCGCCATCCGTTTAACCCCGGGCATGATCCATTTTTTTCCAACGAACAGCATTCCACACCCAACACTCATAAGATAGATCATGGGCACCCTGCCGTCTTCTTCCTTCACTCCGTCGAACTTCTTTCACAATTCGACTGACCCAAATTATACTACTAGTACGAACATATTAACTACAGTAGGAACACGAAGATACGAGCAGTAGTACCAACTGCAAGAAGAACAATAGTAAGACATAGTACTAGTACTACTGTACATACTAAAGAGTTCAAATAACGAGAAAGAACATAAACATAGTTCTGCTGGGGCCTCAGCACAACACACCCTTGAAAATAAACTAAGCAACTAGTCCGCTTGACACTGCAGTAGAACCAGCATGAGCGACGACACTGCCACCTACTCGGAGTCCGAGTCCACGTCCTCGACTTCTTCCACATCCCTCTTCCTCTTCGCCGATGCTTCTTTGCTTGAACCGAACACTGGGCTCTGCTTCTTCATCCAACCCTTGTAGATATTTAAACAAAGGTAGGCATCCATTGCTGTGTACAGGATGTGATGTTCATCTAATGTCTTCGACTCCCATGCATGATGAAACTCGTGATGAGGTTTCTTCAGTTTAGAATACGAACGATCAATCATGGCTGCTGCCAGGGTCAGCATTGAAGGCTGAGAGGAGGACACCAGTCCTTCCTTCTGGAGATCGAAGGGGTCGCCTACAACGAGGCCTATCCGACCCAGGATTTCCTTGTCGTTCCTAAAGTCTACAGTAACGAATTTGACTCGGCCGCCCTTGAGGAACTTCTTAAATTCCTTGCACTCAACATCGGCATGGCATATGTGGTAGACCAAGCATAAGTCATGCACGCAAACCTGGATCACGACGGGCTTCTTCTTCTCTGCCTCCTTTAGTTTCTTCTCGCTTCCTAGGACTGTGGTGTACTCAACATCTAGCCGAGCAACCCACTCATCATTTGAGTTTTCGAACATGCGTTTGAAGCGAGCAAGGCATTCTTTCACCATTGCGGAAGAACTGGTGTAGATGACGTCGAACTCATCGCCGGTGATGGTTCTAACGTTGTACTCACCGCCGATCATGGAGATTTGGGACGCCATGGATTTGGGAGGAGGGTTAGGATTAGTGGAACTGCCGTAATGTGAAAGGACGGGACGACTGGGAGCGAACTCTTGTAAGGTATTGTACTAGTAGAAGACGGGGACGAGTAGGGCGTGTGAACGGCGTGGGGTTGCTGGCTTGCCCGGTGGATAAACGGCTACAAGCCCCCAAAGAGTTCTCGAGAACTATGCGGGACCCACTAGATGTCATGTCTACTAGACCCATATCGTAGGCCTGACGGTATAGCTTCTGCCTGTTCGCATGCCATGCCGGCTTGTGTGTAACTTCAATTAATTCCATCAACCATCACGCCTCCCACGACCTTCGCCTCCCTCGCGCGGTCGCGCCCTTTGAGACTTCGACCGGCTATAAATGAGCAATTTTTTCCTACTCCGCATGCACGATACTCCCTCTGGTCCTTTTTACTTCCGTCAACCGTTTATACTAAAAATATCAATATCTACAATACTGATTATAATGAGTATAAAGCACCTCTTCGGTGGGTTAGATTTTTTTGGGTTAGTTGAGTTCAAACTAACCCAAACTAACTCTAACACATGGATCCAAACAGGGCCAAGGTTAGTTATTAGAATACTACTACCTCCCTTCTAGTTTAAAGGGCTCAATTCAAAAATTTGACCTACTCTTAGCAAGATAGAGGCGGTGGAATAGTTTTTGTAGTTCTTCACAAAAACAATGTGTTTACCAATGCATGCATGAACACTAGTTACTCTAACCCCCCTCTCTTCTTTAATTCTTTGCCACATCAGCATGTTTGCTGTTCCCGTGTGCATGATACCAGCTAAGATACCACCATTATGGCCAGCCTTAATCATCGCATGCAATAATTTAGTGCACCTTGAAATATGAACATGTGTGGGGCGTGTATGCTTTTAATGACTTGAGACTATACCTAGCCCGGCATGCAAGATGAGACTTATTATGCACCGTTCCCCATACCTGCAGGAAGCATGTTCGTCTCCAAATCTTTTCCTCTCCATGTGTGGAAACAATATGCCTGCCAGACTCTCCTTCTCCCTCCGGTGGTCCCACCACTCCATCCCGTGTGGAAAAAATCTGCATGCATGACTCTCCTCCCCCCGCACTCATCCAATCCGTTGTGACCGGCAATATTTCCACCCCTTCCCTCCCCCGTAGTTTACTCCAACAAATATGCCCATGTAGCTGTTACTTAACTGCAGGTGCATTGGGTCACTAACATATGGGCCCAACAGGGGTCTGGCCCACATGTCAGTGACGCAACTGGACCTGCAGTTAAGTCAGTGCAGCTCAGTCCATATCTTACGTAGGTGTGCCATTGCTCGCTATAAATACTGCGCCCCCCACGACATCGCTATCTCCTCCCCCTCACGTTCACGTTCATCGCTATATCCTCCCCCTCCCTGGCTCCCTCTCACGTCGACCACCATGGCATCGCCCTCCCATGCCCTAGGCGCCCCTCGCTGCACCGCGCGGACGGTCACGCGTCGCCGTTCCGTTCCTCGCCGCCACTAGTCGAGGAGGACGCGTCGGCGTTCCGCTCCTCGCCGCGACGCGACGCGTCGCTGTTCCATTCCTCGCCGCCACTAGTCGAGGAGGACGCGTCGGCGTTCCGCTCCTCGCCATGACGCGTCGAGGTGGACGCGTTGGCGTTCCCAATCTCGCCAGCACGCGCGTCGGAGGACGCGTCAGCTCCCCGCTACAAGGAGAACGCTGTGCCGCCCGCCGAGCCCCCCAGCCTTGAGGAGCTTTGGAAAGAAATGGATGTCGCCTTGTGGGAGGCTTTGCCTCCAGCAGAGCGCGCCAAAATAGAGGCGGAGAAGAAGGCCGAGGAAGAGAAGCGCACCGCGGAACAAGCTTCCTGGGAGGCCTATGTCGCATCCGAGAGAGTCAGGGAATTGTCTCTTGGGAAGAAGGCTCATGCGAGGGCCGTGAGGGTGGCGGAGGACGCCCGTGCCGACGCCCTGAGTGCAGTCGGGCCCAAGCGCCTCATCTACGCTTGGCGGTACGTGGACCGGGTGCACGCTTCCAGCGAGGAGGAGTACTTGTTGGCACCGGATCACCACATCGGTGAGATCGCGCTTGCCCGCCGGCAAGCCGCCAATCAGCACCTCGCGAGTTGCGAGGCTGAGGAAGAGGCGTTGTGTCGGCGCGCTGGGAAACGGCCGCGCACCAGGGCACTCGTGGCGCGCCGCAAGCGCTCCTGCGAGCGCCGTGGCTTTTTAGGAGGAGTATAATTTTTGTTTCGTAAGGCGATCTCATTAGTTTTGGGACGGAAATGATAAATCCCAAACGTTCATGAATTATTAGCGTCCTTAATTAAGTATGTAAAAGGGAAAGTTTGGAAACCTTGTGTATTCGTACGCATTTTGCAAGTACGTGCATATAGCACAAACTTTACTATATACTATTGCACTACACGTCTCTCTCGATATATGCTTGCAGACTGTGCTACTCCCTCCGTCCAGGTCAATAAGTCATCTTTGGTTGTGCACCGTGACCAAGAAGGAGGGAAGACTTATACACCTAGACGGAGGGAGTACTACTATTACTTATGTACGTGCAAATGCACGTTTTAACATTATGATGCGGTCTTTGTAAAAGTAGAAAAACAACACTAGTCAAGCTTGTGAAACGATTCAATGCAAAACAAATGCAAAATTGCTCGTTTGATTGTTTACTTTTAGCTTCCTTCTCTGTGGTTATTTCTCTGTCGTACTTTGTACGGAGTATCTCACTGGTTGGAAAGGCATGCAAATTCCCAAACCGCTTCCTACACCATGTATCGAATTTTTTGCCTAACAAGTTGTGCCGTGCAATTGGAATTCCAACTTGAGTACTACTACTAGTAGGAGTACCAGGGGCCAGTTCTTTTAGGCTTCTAGATTAGTAATCCCATAACTACCACCTCCGTCCTGGTTTATTGGTCCCCATTGTAATCTGTGTCAAATTATGATCATAAATTTAACTAATGAAATGTTAGTGCATGTCACATGCACTAACATTTTAGACATGCACTAACATTTTATCAGTTAAATCTTTGGTCAAAATTTAGCACAAATTACAATGGTGAGGAATAAACCAGGACGGAGGTACTACTAGTAGTAGTTTAGAAGCCCAAATAAATGAGTGAGGCGCCTTAATGTTACTCTCCACTGTGACTAGTCTTATGGGAAAAGCTGGGGAGGCCACCAAAAGAACTGGCCCTAGGAGTAGTAGCTAGGGATACTAGGAGTAGTAGCTAGGGATTGAATGTGCGAGATGAACCGGAGAAAGTAAATGCAGAGAGATGAAATGCAAAAAAGACGGAGGGATGTGATTGTTGCTTGTCCGTTTATTTTACCAGGCCACTTATTACTAGAGTGGTTGGGTTTTGTGATATGACGGCTTTACTGCCGCGCCATGAGCGGGGTGAGACTCCCGTGCAGCGTCGCCCTCTACACTAGTACTACTACATCGGTCGTGGTTTATCCCCCATTGAATTTGACTGAAGATTTAACTAACAAAATGTTAGTGCATGTCAACAAAAACAATATCGTTGGATTCGTATTTGAAGATAGTTTTCAATGATATAATTTTAGATGACATGCATCATCATTTATCGTACTATATATAATGTTAGTTCAATTTTTGGTCGTACTAATCTATAGTAAGGTGCCCGTGCATTGCACGGAAGAGTGAAATGCATTGATCGGGGAGTTGTTTATTTCGACAAAGGATGTGGGGGTCATCTCATGTGTAACGGGTATCGATAGGTTTGTTCGGATATTATTTCATCTCTAGAGCTCACAAACATCCGGGTGAAATAGATAAAAAATTATCTTTGCAAACAAAAGCGTTCAACTGTCCAACCTGCATCCAAACTTGTGAAGAAATAACTCTTATTGTGCTTTGCAGGAAATGATCTTCAAGAATTAGTTTTTGAGTATCCATTGTTATACATGTTGGCTACAGATGACATGGCACTTTCTTATAGTCAACAGTTGGCTATACTATTTAAGTATTAACCATGCCCTTATACACCTAGACGGAGGGATTAAATAAGGATGACTTGGAAGGGGGCAGAGGATATGTAAGAAATGGTTCATCATAAGTCTTTCACCAGTAATGTAGTAAAAATTCATACATGGAAGATTCTAAACTAAACCATAAATGGATACACTTTTATTCATGCGCGATACTCCAATAGAGCAAGATCATGCATGGAAGTCTCCACATGCTTAGACAGCGGATTACATTGAGCGAAGACTAATGATCAACATTTAACTTGATAATGCAGATGTCCAGGTGAACCTCCTTGGAGTCCCCGTGTACATTGTTGGGGGTCAAATAATACCGTGTGTCTTCCATGTCCACATCGGTGGGAAAGTCCCAGCTCGGCAGAGTCCAAGTCAGCTTGGCGTAGCCAGGGTCGCCGCCCACGTACCTCCGAGGGGTAGTAATAGTGAGCACGCACCCGTACATCGGCCTTGTGTCAGTGTCAGCGTCAACGGCGTCGCCCCTGACGCACACTACAGAGATGTGGCGGCGGCCTGCGCGGGCCTCGCTGGTGGCCACGATCAAGAGGAATACGCTGCCGTCCTCCTCCGAGACTAGCAGGCGGCGCTGATCCTCCAGCGACTCCGGCATGGTGAACGGGTAGCACGTCTCATACTTGATGTTCTTCACCAAGGGCCAGTAGTGATTGTTGCACGCCTTCGTCAGGTGATGCACGATGTCCGCCGGCGAGCCCCAAAACGGCACCGGGCACTCATAGCAGTAGACGAAGGGCTCCTTGGAGGCATCGAGCAGACCATCCATGAAACGAGAGTGGCTGTAGGGGACATTCCGCCAGTTGAATATATGAGCAAGTTACTACGAGATTTAGTCCAAATAAGCACAAAATAAATCATGACGGCTATAACAGAGATTAAACTAATCATGCGGACTAGCATAGTAGATGAACAGATCGAATCTAGGACACAGACTAGAAACATGAATTCTACCACGATTTCGAACAGGAAGAACATAAACACATACGGTGCAACGGGAGCAGCACCATTGGCATTGACGTTGTCGCCCATGTCATTGAGGAAGAGGTTGCCGAGTTCGGGGAAGAAGTCGTCGTCGGTGAAGTCGTCGCTGCTAGCAGTCGCAAGAGTGCGCTCCCCAAATTTCAACAGCGCCCGCCGAATGGAGCGCAGGAGGGAGTGGCTGTAGGGGATGTTGCGGCCGCCGAATGGAGCGCAGGAGTAGCCCACGAAGCAGTAGATGGTGCTCCTACCTAGTCTCTATTCTTATCTCTATCTCTACTACTCTTCTTTGTTTTTTATAATATACTAGTTGTAGTTGTCAAATCGAATAGTATTGCGCCGTCCACTGCACGCCCGGCTGAACACGCCTCCTCGCCTCCATCAAACCCCTCCGTTAAACCCGCATGCAAACCGAGAAACCTACTCCGGCCCGCGGGAGGAAATTTGCCGGTTGTCGTTGGAGAATAATAGAGTCATGTCCAATCCATTTGAGTTAATTGCGTGTATGATTCTCCCTCTATAAAAAGTTAATTGCATCCTTAATCTTGTATTCTAAGTACTCTGTGGGTTCCACTGTCAGTACAGTGTACATGACTTGCAGGCTGGCTACAGATTCGTACAGAAAGTTAAAAAGAAACAAATCCATGACTTGCAGGATTGGAGTTAGCACCGATGGCGGTTCGTAGTCGTTCCACGCTCGGGCATTGAAGTTTGTAACTATTTTCGATTAGAACATACTACTCCTCCAGTGCTAGTAGTAGAGCAGAGTCCTACTCCACTACTACTCTACTCAAGCAAGTTAGGGCATAGTAGCAGGTACTGTAGGGAGTACCAGTACTGTGATCACTCAAGAAAGTTGTCTGACTTCAATATGACCCTACGCTGCTGGTATGTGTCTCGTAAGTCAAGCGGCGTGCTGTAGTCATCATCACCTGTCCACTTCCCGCGGCACATATTCGCTTCTCCATATTTGTCTGCTCTTCCATTCCCGCTAAGGCGCCTCCCCCCTCGTCCAATCTTCCATCCTCGCTAAGGCGCCTCCCCCCTCGTCCGAAACCCAAGCACTAACAATGGCAGAACCGAGCAGCGTCCGCCGAAAGAGTGGCTGGAATTCGCTCCCCACAGAGGTAATCAAGCTCATTGTTTCACGTGTGGACAATCTCAGTACCATGCCGCTCGCCGCATGCTCGTCGGGGCTGTACCGTTTACTCAAAGCCCTCAGGCCAGAGCTTTTTAAGCCAACTCCTTGCTTGCTGATGCCACCTGATCTTCAGAAACGACGTGTCACACAACATAACGATCGTAGGGTGGCGAGCATCAACCCCCTTGACTGTGATCCGATCCCCGCCACCCTCAACTACATTAACGGTATGTACTGGGTCGGCATGAACACGTCTTGGATGGTGCTCGTCGACGGTCGCGGCAGCTGGATGCTCGTGGAGGTCTACACCCGGCGATTGATCCCCCTTCCTTCGATTAACACTGCACTGCTTTGGCACCACGGCCCAGAATACCCGGAATCTTACAGTAGCCAACATGATACCAAGTTTGATTTGCTCAAGGTTGTAATCTGCCAAGTGCCCACAAGATCTATGAATTATAAAGACTTCAAGCTAATTGCGTTCTTCAACCGCGGTCTCGCCTATCTGGCAGGTCACTGCGGTAAGTGGATAAATCTGCACGTCCATCACAGGATCATACATCCTCCATGGTTCTCTAATGCCATTGAACACAAGGGCTTTATTTACGCTGTCGACTCCTTCTATGGCTGGACGTATTGCTGGCCTACTCCAGTCATCGCTACTAACGGCTGTTACAGCAGTATGTTACTTTCCTATGACATCATGATGGCTTGCTTATATTACTATCAACATTTACTGAAAAAAATTCATGCTCATAACATGCTGTTCTTAAGATTGACTACATCAAGAGCCCTTTTTTATTTGACTCCAACTTTTTTTTGAGGGTTATTTGACTCCAACTTGATATGATGTTGTAGGCCGCCTGGTGTCCATACCCTTCCCAATCCCAGAACCTTTCAAAGAAAGGCGGCATGGCAATTGCAGGTGTTTCCTGGCTCGATTAGACGACGATGAACGATTGATGATCGTTCGCACGTACCGGACGTGTTGTTTCGCGGAATACAATCACAGTCATGCAAGGTCTTTGAGCAGGATCCCAGCTTCGCTGGGCCTTCAGGAATTTTTGAGTGGAGGTCGGTAAGTAGCCTTGGTACACGCTCTCTATTTGTCGGACTGAATTATCCGATTAACCAAGAGATAACCGACAGCAAGGATCATGATGGCAGCGCGGTTTCATTCATTAGGCAAAACTGTGTGTACACAGTGTACGATGCGTCTCTGCATGCACCATACCCTGACATGTGCCGCCACGCTCTGCAGCCCAAAGTAGGAGAGAGGGTCGCAAGTATCAGACTTCGACCTGCTGGCTGGAGTTTCCCCCGTCAGGCACCCATCTGGTTCAAGCCGTCAGCCAATCTCCACAGCTTAATAAATAGTAACATCTAACTGAGCCAGTTCGTTAGATGCGTACACATGGTGTAGTAGGATCTTTATTTAGTTTGATGCATACACTTGTTCTTTTTTGGTAGCCCTTTTGTAATGATGGCTGATGTTTGGTTTGGAAGAGAGAGCTGCGTCTTCACTCTTCTGGCCTGCTTACTGCTTCTGTTGCACCCCCAGCCCTGGTTGCTGCTACTGCTGTTTTCAATGTACAATCAGTAGTATATTTCGTCTGTTGGTTGAATAAATGTGTTGTTAGAACGACAAACACAATGTTTTGGAAGTCGTTGCACGGTTCGATCCTTTAGTGCCCCGTACCATATGTAGCGCATACTATTTTTCGTACGGAACACATTTTCCACTTGTTGATAACATGCAGCCCACTGATGAAGGCCCAATAGAGAAGCCCATAATTAACTGGAAGGGAGGCTCTCACATGAATCCGGCCCAGGTACATGCTCATGGTCCCCTAAACATAAATAAGTAAATAAATAAATAAATCTAAATGCTCATGCACCAGTTCTTTAAATTCACGATTTAACAGGAGGATATTATCCTATGATAGTGTCGTTACATTCAGTCGATACTATTCTTCGGCAAAGATAGCGACCAGTCTTCTTTCTCCCAACATTTTCTTCCTGCAACCAGCGGACCCATGCAAATCGTAGTCAACGTCGTAAATTGATCCGGTCCATTTTTATTTTTCAATAAGAATGTCCAACCCATACCAGAACATTGGCGACAGCACTTTATCCTCCGCCTTGGTGCGCTCGCCGCGGCGCCGCCGTCCGGCCCTGTCAACATAGTTTTTTTCGAAACGGTCCCTGTCAACATAGTGAATCGGGAGAGGACTGTAGTTGTGAGGATGACAGTACGGACCCACCAGGTCCACTCCCGAACACAAGCAAGCGCCTCTTTTACTACTCAGATGAACCCCTCGTTTTTTACTCTAATCCACCCTGCTGATATCTGGGACCCACATCATTTTCAACGTATAGTCAATTAACGACAGAATTGCACAACTTTTTTGTTAGTAGTAATTCAGAGGAGCAGGCTATAAACTGGGTTGTGCGGTCTCTGTGGCCCGTCTAACAACATGACCAGCCCAACAGTTTTTTCTTTGGGAAAATAGGTAGCCCAGTATTTATTTTTGAAGAATACCCAAGCTAGGCCTATTTGTTTTCTCCGACTTACTGGGCTGCAAATCTTTCAAGACGAGGAGGGATGCATTCCGGCCTGGCCAAAGAGTATGGTCAGTGTCTGTTAAAAGTACTATCAAAAGGGGTTGAAAATTCCAAAAAAATTATAGCAAATGGGATATTAGTTTCTTTTTTTGTTTTTGTTCTTCACTGATATCTTATACGTATTTCATTGGATTTAACATAACATAGTACTAATTTATTTTTAAATTTGTTTTAGTATGGCTACTAATTTTTGGATTAAGAATATTTTGTTCCCCAGCAAAAATTTGCGAATTTTCAAAATGTCCCACATATTTAGTTAATTTTTTAACCATGGTACTGACCAGAAAATGGGCAGCAATTCTAAAAATGGAAAACGGGCTGCAATAAATTCCATATGAATTAGAAAATGAGAAAAATTATAAAAATAATAGCAAATGGGCTGTACACGCCACATATTTCGACGCTGACTTGTTTACGCAAGGCTTTGTCAGTCAACACACGATTCTAGCAGTAGTGACTGTTGGATGTCCATCCAACGGTTGACGTGCTTCTTCAATCTCTGATCTTCCTGCTCCAGCCGCCTAAACTAGCGCCGGCGGGACTGCCTGCTCCCTCCTCTTGTGGCCCGCTGTGATGCCGCGCAGGCTTCCCCGGCCCACCCTACTCCCTCCGCTGGCCTGGCCGCACGCAATCAACTGCCTCCTTATTACGCGAAAAAAATGATTCCTCCCACTGACATCTGGGGTGCAACGGTTGGGAGGCTGACCTGTGGGCCTACTAAGTTGATGCGTATGCAGGGCTTGTCAACTTAGTTAACAAACGATTCTAGCAGTAGTAACCGTTGGATTTGAATCGAACGGTCCTCCTGCTTCTTCAATCGCTGCTCTTCTTGCACCAACCGCCCAAACCAGTGCCAGCGAGACCGCCTGCTCCTGCCTCCAGTGGTCGGCTGTGCTGCCGTTGAGGCCTCATCGCCCCCTACTACTCCCACCGCTAGCCAGGCCCTGCGGCGACGGCAACCTCACACCGCAGCCGAACCAGTGAACCCTCGTAGTCCTCTCCGCGTGGGCATCCACTGACGCGTCTTCCCCGGCTCCGCGTTGTCCCCTTCCTAGGCCTCGCTGTCGTCCACTGCCTTGGTGCTCTCGGTGCGGCGTGGTCAATGTGGTCAACGACCGACTTCCATCGGAAGAGTACTGTACGTGGAGAGGCTGACAGTTGGGTCCACGGCCACAGCCCAGTTTTTTTGTGATTTGCCAAGTAAGTCGCTTTGTTAGGCCTGTTGGGCTGCAAATCTTTCAATACGAGGAGAGCTTTTCATTCGGCTGGCCGAGAAAATGGCCTATCAGTAATGAGAAATGGGATGCACATTTTTAAAACACATCGAACCGACAATTAGTTTCAATTTTTTTTTTCATTTCGAGATTTTAAATTACATTAATTTTTATGCGTGGACAATTTGTTGGATTTTATATTGATATACATTTATTTTTAAAATCAGGTTGAATGTGACTCGAAATTTCGGGATTAAAAATAGTTCGGACCGCACCGAAATATGCAAAATTTCGTATAATTTTTTAACCGTGGCCACAATATGGGCTGTAATGCTAACAAAAAGAATATCGGCTCCAAAAAACTTAAGAATTAGCAAATGGGCTGTAAATTATTAAAAATAATGGCAGATGGGCTGTATGCTGTTTTCCACAGATTTGAGGCTTTCCTTAAAAAAAGGTTGACGCACAAGCAGTGACTGTTGGATGTCCATCCAACGGCCGTCGTGCTTCTTCAATCTCTGCTCTTCCTGCTCCAGCCGCTCAAACAAGCGCCGGCGGGACTGCCTGCTCCCTCCTTCCCGCGGCGGGCTGTGCTGCCGCATAGGCCTCACCGCCCCACCGTACTCCCATCGCTGGCTAGCCATCCCTCTACTCACCCACACCTGGTGTTATTCTCCAGCGACGGCAGACAAACCAGTAAACCCTCGTACAGTCGTACTCCCCTCCGCGTGGGAAACAATTGCCGAGTCTTCCCTGCCTCCGTGTCGTTCCCTTCCTAGGCCTCATTGTCGTCCACCGCCCTGGTGCTCTCGGCGCGGCCTGGTCAACGTGGTCAACGACCGACATGCATCTGAAGTGGACTGTACGTGGAGAGGCTGATAGCTGGGTCCACGGCCGCACGCAAGGAAATGCCTCTTATTACGTGCAAAATAATGATTCCTCCACCTGACATCAGGGACCCACCAAAAGGGCCTCTGTATTTCGTGAAAAAGATGTTACCGCCGCTGATAGCTCGGACCCACCAGCTATATCTTCGCACGCAAGGAAGTGCCTCCTTACTACGCACAAAAAAATGAATACTCCCCCTGTTAGCTGGGACCCAGTATAGTTGCAGGCTGACTTGTGGGCCTACTAAGTTGACAGGGACGGAGGGCTTTGTCAACTTAGTCAATATGCACGATTCTAGCTCTACTGACCGTACGATGTCCATCCAACGGCCGTAGTGCTTCTTCGACCTCTGGTCTTCTTGCTCGAGCCGCCCAAACCAGCGCCGGTCGTGCCTCGTGCTCCTGCCTCCCGTGGCTGGCTGCGATGCAGTGGAGGCCTCACCGCGCCCTACTACTCCCACCGCTGGCTAGGCCATCCCTCTACTCACCCACACCCCCTGTTATTCCGTGGCGATGGCAGCCTCACACCGCAGCGAACTAGTGAACCCTCGTACTCCTCTACGCGTGGGCATCCACTTCCGTGTCTTCCCCGGCTCCAGGTCGTCCCCTTCCTAGGCCTCGCCGTCGTCCACCGCCCTGGTCCTCTTGGCGCAGCGTGGTCAATGTGGTCAAGGAACGGCTTCCATCGGACGTGGACTGTACGTGGAGAGGCTGACAGCTGGGTCCACGGCCGCAGCAAGGAAGTGCCTCCTTATTACGCGCGAAATAATTATTCCTCCACCTGATAGCGGGGACCCACCGTACGGGCCACCGTATTTTGCGAAAAAAACGTTCCCCCTGACTGCTGGGATCCACCAGCTACATCTTCGCACGCAAGGAATTGCGTCCGGGCAAAAAAAACGAATCACCCCCTGACTGCTGGGACCCACCAGCTACATCTTCGCAGGCAAGGAAGTGCCTGATAGTCGGGACCCATCTGGTCGAAGCGTACGTAGCGTTGTCATTCTGGTCACGAATGTGTACATACATACTGGTCGATGTAGAGGCACGCACGTGTCGTAGTAGAGGCGCACACGTAGCATGTACACGTACGTATAGCGGCCAGTGTGCAAGAAAGAAAATACGGCCACGTACGTACATACGGGCAGGGTCTCGAACGCCTACTCGCGCATACGTACGGCCAGGGCTCGTGTACATGGCTGGGTCGGAACGGAGAAACATCGTCGTCATCGTGTTCATGGGGAGCCAACCGGCTGGGTCAGAACGGAATGCGTCGTCGTGTTCATCGAGAGGGCTTGGACGGAACAGCCGATGGAAACGAGGCCTGGTGTACCGCAGAACGGAGGAAACGGCCTTGGGTTCGACCGGCCACGTTCGAAACAGGGTCCTGTTCATCGGAAGGGGTCTGGCGTACCGCAAAACGGAGGAAACGGACCTCCTACGGTCGAAACGGGGGTCCTGTTGATCGGGAGGGGTGTGGCGTACCGCAAAATGGAGGAAACGGACTTGTGTTGGAGCGCTACGGTCGAAACGGGGGTTCTGTTCATCGGGAGGGGTTTGGCGTACCGCAAAACGGGACTCCACGGGATACTGTTCATCTCCACCGTCGACCCCCTCCAGCCTCCACGGGCTACTGTTCATCCACCGTCGACCTCCTCCAGCCTCCACCTGCGACTGTTCATCCACGGGCTCCTGTTCATCCAGCCTCCACCGCGCGCTACTCCACCGGCTACTGTTCAACCAGCCCTCTCCACGGGCTCCTGTTCAACCACCCCTCCACGGGCTACTGTTCATCCTGCCCTCCACCGTCTACTGTTCATCCTGCCCTCCACGGGGTGGTCCTGTTCATCCAGCCCTCCACGGGGTCCTGTTCATCCAGCCCCAACCGGCTCGATCGATCGGGGTACTGTTCATCCAGAGGCAACACCACGGGGTCCTGTTCATCCACCCCCACCGGGAACTGTTCATCCAACCCCCCCCCCCCCCCCGCAACGCTCACTGCTCATCCAGAGGCAGCATGGATCGGCTTCAGTTAGCAGCAGTAGCGAAGGAATCGCTCGATCGGGTTCAGTTAACAGCCATCGATCGATCGCTCGGGTTCAGTAACGCGTAGCCTGCAGTGCAATCGCTCGGGTTCAGTTAGAGCCCAACGCCTTGCTCGGGTTCAGTTAGAGCCCAATGCCTCGCACACACGCGCATACGTATGAGAGAAACGCGCATCGCTCGGCCCCCGACCACCCACCGTAACAGGGGACTCCCTGATATTTTCCGTGCCCTCGCTTCTCCCACGGTTTTTTCCGTCATGGACGGCCCAAAGAATGTCATGCAGCTGCGTCTTTGGCCCGCCCTGGACGAAAAGCCCATTTTCTGTCATGATTTTTTGTCATAGAAGTAGGACCCCACCACATCTATGATGATACCGGGTTTTGTCACAATTATCGTCATAGAAGTGTCATAAGTATGACAGAAAAAAAATTCGTTCGGCCCAAAATGTCACGGATGTGTCTTTTTTTGTAGTGAAAGGGGGGTACGAAGGTTGGTGCTGGGTGGGGATGCTGTCACCGGAGAATAATAGGAGGTGAATGGGGGTGTAGAGGGATGGCCTAGCACTAGTTAGGGTATTGTGAGACATGTGTGGCTGCGTCACAAGGCGCTGAAGGCTAGAGTAGGCGATCCTGCCGGCGCGGGTTTGGTTTGGGTGGCTGCAGCCTGTAGGAAGAAGACAAGAGATTGAATAAGCACGGTAGACATTGGATTTACATCCAACGAGTTATGCTACCAGAGTCATTTGTTGACTATGTTTTTTGTGTGGGGAAGTTTGTTGACTAAGTTGACGAAGCCTCGTGTACGCGTCAACCAAGTAGGCCGACAAGTTAGCCTCTAAATCCATGGCGGACAAATACAACCCATTTATAAAATAAAGAGCCCATTCCAAACTATCACATGGAAAGTTCAACATCCAGAGCAAAGTAACAGGTCTTATTTAGAGATAGAGTAGTGAACTTCGACATTAACAACCATCATAGCCAACTTAACTATCTACTCCTACTAATACTCTAGTGTAGTAGTACTAACTTACTCTTAGATAACTAGACGATGCCGGCCGCCATCTGTGGTACACGCTAAATGCCGACTCCGGCATCCTCCTCCTCGCCTCGGACTTGCCAGAGGTGCAATAGGGCGCATTGCTCGCACGTGTTGGCCCTTTCCATGTAGGCGTGGTCCCCTGAAGCTTCAGCTTCTAAGCGGGAAACCCACTTGACGAGCTGGTAGTAAAATTCGGTGTCGTCCACGTGTGTGTGCCCGATAGCCTCTAGGACTATTTGTCGGGCGCCGGCCTCCACGTAGTTGGCCCAATTGCGGGCGCTCTGCTCGTGACTCAGAGCAGCGGTGCGCTGCTCCTCCATCCCCCGATGGCAAGGAAAATCGGCCATACGCTGCTCTCCTCCAGGCGGTCGCTCTCCAACGAGTCCTCATACTCCGCATTTCCATCTAAAGACTGATAAAATGCCTCTCCCTCTGTCTGCCTTCTCATGACAAAACAAACACTGGCTTCGGCGGTGAGCGCCTCTGGCATCGCCTATTGCGGACTGGCGGGGGCATGACGGACATGGCGAGAGCAAGGGCAATTGCGAGAAACGTCGGGCCACTGGGGGCTTCTAAGGATAGGGCAAGTTGGGTGATGGTGCCACCAGAAAACGCCGGGAACTAGTAATTATAGGCGTAAGGTAGGTGAACCAGCGTGTGGCAGGAAATGCAATGGTCATCATTATCCAATGCATAAGCAAGTATGGCTTAGCATGCCAGCTTACCATGGAAAACTAGAAAAATTGAAATTATGACTGTGTTGTCCTGTTCTGTCCCATAAGTGGTGTGTCCCGTGTGTGCTGGGTTGCACATCAAAATGATCGTCAAACGAGTGCACTTGATTCATACACATCAGGTACGTGCGTGATTCGCTGGTTATTCATGTAGGATCGAGTCAGTTGGATAGTGGACGTGTAGGATTGCAATAGCTGATGAACGTCCACTGAGAGATAAGGCATTTGCGAACGTTTTTGTTAGCAGTTTCTTCATATTCGCATGGCATTTTCTTCAGAATAGCATGTCAGTTTCTTCAGAGGTAGGCATTTTTATTAAAAGAACTACCACCATTGGATCTTGCGTCGCAACAAAAACTGCCAGGATCATATTACGATAGGCTAGGTTGTGAACGATCAGTAACTTGTAAAAACACTGAGCAAAGAGAAATAAGGATCTGCTAGTAACTTGTAAACACTGATTACAAAGAACTAATGATCATGTTGTGCACAGTAGTAAGACCCGATCCGTTCGAAATCTTCACATGAGACTCACAAGCCTGGCTTTGTAATATGTTCACATTAATAGCCCAAATTCAGAACCAACCAGTAGGATGCCCATACATAAGATCAAA
Source organism: Aegilops tauschii subsp. strangulata (assembly GCF_002575655.3). NCBI lineage: Eukaryota > Viridiplantae > Streptophyta > Magnoliopsida > Poales > Poaceae > Aegilops > Aegilops tauschii. The sequence goes on from NC_053039.3 coordinate 178,472,142, forward strand.
TGTTATTTATGCATCTCAATGCTTCACAGATCATATACAGTATGTAGCTCCTAGAGCAGAGATCAAGAAAAAACATATGTTCTTGCTACTAACATGGATGCTTCTCTAGGCCAACATTCAGTACATAGTGAAAGACAAATTTGTTTGTGAAGTCTACATTTCCTCTTGCAAATGTAAGTGGTTTCCTTAACAGATCGAACCATGAGAATCAACCACGCATGATGGAGGAACATCAACTGAAATATGAGTTGGTCATCTGTTGATCACACGGCGAGACTATTTTTTGAATGCGACTTTAACTTTGGCAAAGTCATGCCCATTTGATAATCAGACCAAAGCAATGAAGCACATAGTGTTGGCCAATAAACAATACAGTACTACTTTTGTGCAGTCCATGCAGTATCCAATCTTTCTATGTCTAATTTCAAATGTCACTGCATGCAATGACTATACTATTCTCTGGTGCAGTTCCACAAAAATTGAAGTCCCTTTGTTTGTTTCCCAAATAGCAACGGGCAGATATCTATTTGCAAAAGTATCAAGCAGCTAGTTAACATATACCCACCTTATATTTTCGGTTTAAACACGTCTCTGCTAGTCATTTCCGCTTAACATTTGTCATGTTTTGCACTGGACAATTTGGTACGGAATTGGTTTGCTGGTACAGAGCAGAAATGTAGCGGTTATCCTCATCAGACCAAGGATATCCATGTTTATAGTGATGGAAGAGGTGAAATTGATACATCCGAATTTGAGCATCCAATCATTGAATCATGTCCTGCACCACCAATGGAGGTCCACCCTGCCAATAAATTTACATGCAAACCACTAGTATTACTATCTAATGATTGCACAGAAATAGTAGCAAGATAGTAGCAAACCATGTACCTTGGTAATGAATAACTCATAGTGCCACCACTTCGATATAACTATTTGGAAGAAAAAATGCTCTTAGTGTCGAACCATTTGGACTTTTTGTGCAGGTCCACCAAAACCGAGCATCCCTGTTGCAGAGATATTGAAAGCGTGATTACTATAAGAATGGCACTAGTTGAAGCATAGACTCACAAATATAACCATTCCAATTTCTTAATGGGAAAAGCTAGCAAGAATGTTTCTAACCATCTGTTGAAAGGAATAAATAAGGCAACATCGATGGATGTCAGGAAGGTATACATAGTATTTTGTGAAAGATTGAACCATTCCTGACCTTTCCTATTCTTTTAAGCATTTTTTGTGTAGTTCAACTAAAATAAAATGCTACCACCGCCTTGAGAATTTGTTGACACTGTACAAAAAAATTACTTACCATTACATCATGATGTCATTCATGTAATCAACAAGCAATAGAGACAAAAATGCAGACCTCCTTCGATAACACAATGAACATTAATTTTAACAAAAGTGTGACTAGCTTTGCCGGCATAATTTGAATGAATTATACACCATTTGTTCCTTGATATAAGTCTGTTTCACAATTCAATTTAAGGTACCCAAATGTCTTTTATTTAGAAAAACAGGTAGTAGTTTTCTTGAGCACATATCTGGGAAAGCTTGCTACACCTTATACATGTCCATACGCTAATGCAACACCATTTGAATAGTATACACTAATCCAATGGCTAGTGCAAAAGTAGAGTAGCTTGTTTATTACGGGGTACAATAGAATGGTTTTACTGAATAGATTTCCATAATCTAGCACTAGAAGATTCTATAAGAGTTAACTATAGAAAATCTAAAGGCAACAAGTTTCAGCATTGACATACTAGATTTGCAACAACATTAGACCAAATACAAAAGTCTAAAGGTAACTAACATTATTAACTAATGATAGTACAAAAAAAATGAAAACCATGTACCTTCAAGGTAAATATCATTTCAAACTCTAGGGGATCTGAAAAATTGCTATCCCAATCTTGATAATCGATCAAACATAAAAACTTGATCAAACGAATCAAGAAAACAGCAGGAGGAGGAGGTGCCCTCTCCTGACCTTTCCTCTTATCCTCATAATTTTTTGTGTTGTTTTACAGAAATAAAATGCCATCGCCACCTTGACATTTTGGTTTTACTGAATAGATTTTTGAGAGAAGCAGGAGCAGTCTGAGGAGTTGGCCTTGAGGGCTTTGAAGAATCTGGCCGTGAGGGCATTGCCGAGGAACTTGACCGCGAGTGCATTGAGGGTGAAGCACTTGGCTTATGAGCAGGCTTCTTAGCCATGGCCTTCTTTGGCTTGCTTGCAGAGGCCTCAGCAGTGGTAGCAGCAGCAGCAGAGTCTTTGTTGAATTTCCTCACTACTTCTCTTGCCTGTTTGGCCTGGCGCTTGGCCCATTCTTTAGGATAGTCCTCACCGCGCTTGAGGCTGGTGGGATCAGCTACTTGGCTAGGTGCCAATGGAGGTCTTGAGCATGGAGGGGTAACAGCGAATTTCTTCATGTACTTGGGAGTAACATATCTGTACTCCCTCCACTCTCTTGCCCATCTCCTCTCAATCTTTTGAATGCGCACCTTGCGCTGATTTTTGTCCTCCTCAGGGGGTGTGCAGTACCCAGCATAAATATCATCAGGGATTTCAAACGCTGTGTTGACCTCAGGCCTCTTCCCTCCTTTCTGTGGCTTCTTTCCATCAGCCATTTTCTTCAGATGAGGAATTTGAACAATGGAATTCTCTGAAGATGTATGCAACTTTTCTTCGAGGAATGCTGCAAATGAGTTAAGTTGATGAGAACCTAGTGATTCAGCAGCGGACATGTGTACCTGTGAACAGAGTATAGTTGTGAGGAATTTGGAGAGGTCATATGCGTTCTCAGAAGGTTTTGTAAAATGAACAAGTTTGAGGAATTTGACTAGATGAGTCTTGAAGAATTTCACTAAGCGTTCTTTGTCTTAGGTTCCAAAGTTGTATAGATTGAGAATCCACACAATTGAGGAATCTTGAAGAAAAACATAGCTTAGAGAAATGAATCAAGAACAGATGACATGTGAGGTGTTTAGTGTGTGAATATTTAAAGAAAAACACCTTTGAAGATTTTGTAGATATCATTTGAATCAAAGAGGGCAGTAAAAGAAACTTTTAATTACCCTGAATGAAGAACACGACGAACTGGGAAGTGTAGATGTGAAGTTCGTCAGTTCAGATCTTCCACACCCTAACTTGGCTGAGGAAGATAGCTACGGCGGCGGCGGAGGGAAGAAATTCGCGGCCGGCGCGAGTACGACGGCGACGAGGTCGAGGCAGTGAAGCTCTTCCTCACCGGCGATGATGAAGTAGCGGCAGCGCTAGGGTTTTAGAAGCTCGAGCTGGAGTGAGATCGAGCAGAGTAAAAGAGAAGTGAGGAAGGGGAGGGGTATACATAGCCACGGTGAAAAACTGTTTGCCCAAAGAATTTGGACGAACGTGCCCCTGACCCTTCTCATTCGCTTGACATGTGTCACCCACGTACTGAGAAGTGGAGATCGTGTGAGATCATGGGTGAATAGATAAGTGTTTTCGTGGGAAGCCAAACGGTTTGAGCGGCAAAACCGAAAATTTTGGATAAGATAAGTTTTAACTTTGCGTTCGCAATTCTTCAGCTGACAAGGACACAGTGAAGATTTTGAACGAGTTTCAAATAGAACGCACATGAAGAATTTGTGAATAGATTAGGTTGAGTAAAGCATGGAGGGGGAAGGGTCCGATCACATTCACTTAGCAGAACGAGCAACTTGAAGAAATAGCAATAAGTGAATGCTGTAGAGGACATAAACTCATATATATATATATATGATATATATATATATATAGCCAATGAAGAAAAACGACGGAAAAGGTGAAGACAATGCAAAGTTGAAGAAAATGAACAACTAAGGAATTTCAAAAACTGAGGAAAAACTCAAATTGAAGATTTTCAACTTTGGTGCTGGCGTGACCCACCGTATAAGATTGATGATTTCAGACACCGCGTACAATTGTCGTAGGGCTCTGAGAATCAAATTCTTCGTTAATTTCTTCACACTTAGAGTGTTATTCTTCATCGATTGAAGATAAACTTTTCTTCATGTGTTGCACACCTAAGTCATCAATTTTTGCGTAAGTGTTAGGATGTGTGTCCTTTTCAAAGAACATTTGAAGATTCTAAGATATTTAGCTCACACCGCAACTTGCTAAATCTCTTCTCATTCAAGGGCTTTGTGAAGATATCGGCTAGCTGTTCTTCAGTCTTCACATGCTCAATAGAAATATCGCCCTTCAACACATGATCACGAAGAAAATGATGATGAATAAGAATGTGCTTTGTCTTCGAGTGCTGAACTGGGTTGTAAGCAATCTTGATGGCACTCTCATTGTCACAGAAGAGAGGCACATTCTTCACGTTGACGCCGTAGTCCTTGAGAGTTTGCTTCATCCACAGCAATTGAGCACAGCAAGAACCAGCAGCAATGTACTCAGCTTCACCAGTAGACAGTGATACGCAGTTCTGTTTCTTCGAGGACCAACAGACCAAAGATCGTCCGAGGAAATGGCATGTGCCAGATGTTGACTTGTGGTCCACACGATCACCAGCATAGTCAGAGTCAGAATATCCAATGAGATCAAAAACAGATCCCTTGGGGTACCATAATCCAAGTGTTGGTGTGTGAGCTAGATATCGAAGAATATGCTTCACAGCCTTATGGTGTGATTCCTTCGGTGTAGCTTGAAATCCGGCACACATGCAAACACTAAGCATAATATCTGGCCTAGATGCACATAAGTACAATAAAGAACCAATCATGGAGCGGTATACCTTTTGATCGAAGTCAATGCCATTTTCATCAGTGCACAGATGGCCATTGGTGGGCATAGGAATTTTGGCGCCTTTGCAATCTTGCATGCCAAATTTCCTCAGTACATCCTTGAGGTATTTCTCCTGAGATATGAATATGCCATTGCGTTGTTGACAAATTTGAAGACCTAAGAAGAATTTCAATTCTCCCATCATAGACATTTCATATTCCTCTCTCATCATATAACCAAATTCGTCAGTGTAACATTGGTCAGTACATCCAAAGATAATATCATCAACATATATTTGGCACACAAACAGTTCACCATCATAAGATTTAGTGAAAAGAGTAGGGTCGAGTGAACCGGGTTTGAAGCCTTTCTTCATGAGGAATTCCTTCAAGGTATCATACCATGCCCGAGGGGCCTGCTTGAGGCCATAGAGGGCCTTACTGAGTCTGAAGACTTTGTCAGGATTCTTTGGATCTTCAAAACCTGGGGGTTGAGCAACATATACTTCTTCCTCAAGCTTACCATTGAGGAATGCACTTTTCACATCCATTTGATATAAAGTGATATCATGATGGTTAGCATAAGCAAGTAATATGCGAATAGCCTCAAGTCTAGCAACAGGTGCAAAAGTTTCATCGAAATCAATTCCTTCAACCTGTGTGTAGCCTTGAGCTACAACCCGTGCCTTATTCCTCACCACAAGGCCATTTTCATCTTGCTTGTTGCGGTAGATCCACTTTGTGCCATTGATATTGTGCTTGTGAGGATCTGGACGTTTGACCAGTTCCCAGACGTTGTTGAGCTCGAATTGATGTAATTCTTCTTGCATGGCTTGAATCCACTCAGGCTCCAAAAATGCTTCATCTACCTTAGTGGGCTCTGTGATAGAGACAAAAGCAAAGTGCCCACAAAAGTTAGACAAATGTGAAGCTCTTGAGCATGTGAGAGGACCTGGTGCTTCAATGTCATCGATGATCTTCTCAATTTGCACTTCTTTTGCAACGCGAGGATGAGCTGGTTGTCGTCGAGGAATTTGATCAGCATTTTCTTCAGCACCATTTTCTTCAGGTGCCTCAGCTCAACGTTCTTCACGTTCTGGAATGAATTCTTCAGCAGATTCTTCGGTCGGAATGACATCCTCAGTAGCCTTGACTTGATTGTTTCCTCAGGTGTTGGTTCATCTATCACAGAAGGTAGGTGCTCTCTTTGCAAGCCATTAGTTTCATCGAATCGGACATCTACAGTTTCGACAACCTTGTGAAGAACGTTGTTGAAGACTTTGTAGGTGTGCGAGTCCTTTCCGTAACCAAGCATAAAACCTTCATGTGCTTTCGGTGCAAATTTTGAGTTGTGATGAGGATTTCTAATCCAACATTTAGCACCGAAGACTTTGAAATAACTCACATTGGGTTTCTTTTCAGTGAGGAGTTCATAGGCAGTCTTCTTGAAGAATTTGTGAAGATATAATCTATTGATGATGTGGCACGCAGTATCAATTGCATCAATCCAGAAACGACGAGGCGTTTTGTATTCATCGAGCATAGTGCGAGCCATCTCAGCAAGAGTCTTGTTCTTGCGCTCCACGACGCCATTCTGCTGAGGAGTATAAGGAGCAGATAACTCATGAGTAATACCAAGTTCATCAAGATAGTCATTAAGACCAAAATTCTTGAACTCAGTTCCATTGTCACTTCTGATGTGCTTGATCTTCACACCGAAGTTGGTTGAAGCCCTCGAGGAAAATCGTTTGAAGACTTCCTGCACTTCATGTTTGTAAGTAACAATGTGTACCCATGTGTAACGAGAGTAGTCATCAACAATAACAAAGCCATATTGAGATGCATCATTTGAAACTGCAGAATAATGGTTAGGACCGAAGAGATCCATGTGAAGCAATTCAAATGGGCGAGTAGTAGTCATGATAGTCTTCGCTGGATGTTTAGCCTTTGTCATCTTTCCAGCTTCACAGGCTCCGCATAAGTGATCCTTGAGGAATTTGACATTCTCAATGCTAATGACATGCTTCTTCTTCGCAAGCGTGTGCAAATTCCTCATGCCTGCATGACCAAGTCATCGATGCCATAGCCAGCCTTCTGAAGCTTTTGCAAGTAGGCACACGGCTGGTTGTGGTCCTGTAGAGAAATCAACAATATACAAGTCTCCTCTCCTAAAGCCTTCGAAGACTTTGGAATTGTTAGCTTCCATGATCACAACACAACGATACTTGCCAAAGACAACAACCATATCAAGATCGCAAAGCATTGAGACACACATGAGGTTGTATCCTAAGGACTCGACAAGCATGACTTTGTCCATGTGTCGATCCTTTGAGATCGCAACCTTACCTAGACCCAATACCTGACTTTTGCCTTTGTCAGCGAAGATGATATGCTTCAGATGCGATGGAGATAAGGGAGCATCCATCAATAGATTCTTGTCACCAGTCATGTGATTTGTACATCCACTATCGAGGACCCACTCAGTGGCTTTGGGTTGATCATCCTGCAGATGAATTAGTGCAGCTTACGAACTCATATACTTCATCAGTGAAGAATATGACATAACAATTCATCAGGTCAATTTCATCAAGTAATAGAATAGATAAAGCAATATGAGGACGTGAGAAATGAGAGTTCATTTCTTCATGATTAGCCTGCGTCCTTTCAGGCAATCTCAGGTCTCCAGCAAATTCTTCACACGTTTTAGCACGTCTGGAGACCTGACCCTGCAGAAGAAATTAGTTCTTTTTCTTCACCACCCACATCTGAAGGGGTGGCAAAGAGTTCATCACTCTGCGAGCTCCATACGAGAAAGGTGGCATAGAAGCCAGTCCATTTCGTTTCACATGAGAGGAGTTAGGATAAGCATATGAATAAGCGGAGAAATTCTTCGAGGACTTATGAACATAATGATTAGAAGAATAATGCTCATATTCATAGCCCTTAGCTCTTCCCTGTGAAACAGAGGTGTTAGCACGATGATAGTCATATGAGGACTTTGATCCATATGAAGAATTTGATCTGGGGTTCCTATTCTTCACAGGTGGTGTCATGAGGACATTCACCTGAAGACTTTCAAGGCACCTTTTGGGAACCCAGATATTCTTCATAGGGGAACCGTTCCTGTAGTTAGTGCCACCATATCTAGCAAATACTTCACCATTCTGATCAGCAGAATGAGGAGAATCACATGTAAAGCCAGATAAAGTAGATGGATCTACTGGAGGTCCCTTTGCAGCAACCCATGAGGTTTTGGGGTACTGCTCAGGCTTACAATATGTTCCATCAGCATTGAGTTTCCTCTCAAAGGCAATACCCTCTTTCCTAGGGTTCCTGTTGAGGATCTGCTTTTTAAGCACATCACAAAGAGTCTGATGCCCTTTGAGGCTTTTGTACATGCCTGTCATGTACAATTCCTTCAGCCCTGCATCATTAGTGATACTAGCAATGTCCTCAGGTGAGGAATTAGTGATAGCAGAGACAGGTTAAGAATTTGTAGCATTTGAACATTCAGGTGCAGAATTAGCAGATTCACGTTCAATGCACTTCAAACATGGAGGAACAAATTCTTCCTGAGCAGCGCTGATTTGTTGAGCAAGTAATGAATCGCGCTCCTTCTGAAGATCTTCATAACTCACTCTTAGCTTTTCAAGATCTTGCTTTCTTTGAAGAAATTCATAAGAAAGCTTCTCATGATCAGATAAGAGAGTGTTATGATGACCTTGAAGGGTGTCAAACCTAGTCTGAAGTCTCTGAAGACTCTCAGCCAAAGCTTTCGACTGATCCATTTCTTCACCCAACATATCATCGCTCTTATTTAGCATGTATTGAACTTTTTCCAAAGCTCTTTGTTGTTTAGTGGCAAGGGAAGCAAGTTTGACATAGCTGGGTCCAAATTCATCACCGGATTCATCATCACTGGATTCGGATAGATAGCATTCAGTTACCTTTGCATCTTTTGCCATAAGGCATGGTGTAGAAGATGATGTTTTTGGTTTGAATGTCATCGCTTCATAGACCTCAGAGAGACGGTCCCAGATAAGCTTTGCATGATCGAGATGCATGATGTTCCTGAACTGATTTTGAGACGGACAGGAGCAGATGACGTCTTTCACCGTGAGGTTGAGAAGGGTGAACTTGCGAATGTCATCAGCTTCTTCCATCTTGCACAGATCGGTAAGACCAATCTCAGTGATGGTCCGCAGCTCACTGTTCATTGCCATGAGACGCTTCTTCATCATGGCCTTCCACTTGGGATACTCGTGACCGTCAAAGATGGGGCATGACACAGTCCTCATTCCTGTGGTCGACATAACTAAAACTCCAGGCGGTTAAACCAAAATCACACAGAACAAGGGAGTACCTTGCTCTCATACCAATTGAAAGTGCGTTATATCGACAAGAGGGGGGGTGAATAGGCAATTTTTATGAATTCTTCATTGAGGAATTTGCGGGTGAGGAAATTCCTTAGCGAAGAACTACTTGCAGCGGAATAAGTACTCAAAAGTAAACATAACAGAACACAAGCATGGTCATCATGATGAAATGAAGACAAGCACAGAGTACAGAAAGCGTAAACACAGGTAACACAGGATGAAGACAAACAGACAGAATAATTTGAACTGAGGAAATTGAGAAAGTCTTCAGTCAAAGTCTTCAAACACAGATATGAACAAGTGAACAACACAGTTATGAGGAAATGAAAGAGTTGAGGAAATAGAACCAGTAAGCTTGGTGAAGAAAATGATTTGGTAGACCAGTTCCAACTGCTGTCTCAGTTGTACGTCTGGTTGGAGCGACTAAGTATTTAAACCTAAGGACACACAGTCCTCACCGTATTCTCCTTGAGCTAAGGTCACACAGACCTCGCCCAATCACTCGTGGTAAGTCTTCAGGTGACTTCCAAACCTTCACAGACTCGGTCACTTGGCGATCCACAATTCCTCTTGGATGCTCTAGACCATGACGCCTAACCGTCTGGAAGAAGCACAGTCTTCAAAGGTAACAAGCGTCGGATCCACGCAGGATCAATCTCTTCAGTGATGCTCAATCACTTTGGGTTTGTAGGTGTTTGGGTTTGGGTTTTCCTCACTTGATGATTTTCACTCAAAGTCCTCGGAGGATGGGATGCTCTCAAATGACAAGTGCCAGTTTCTCTCGGAGCAGCCAACCAGCTAGTGGTTGTAGGGGGCGGCTATTTATAGCCTACGGAGCAGCCCGACATGATAAGACATAAATGCCCTTCAATGATACGACCGTTAGGTGGGTAGATATTTTGGGACAGCTGGCACAAGGCACAGCAACGGTCGGAAATTTGAGTATCAAATTCCTCAGGGCTATCATGTACCTCACAGTGTAGGCAATCCGCACTGGCGAATTCCTAACTCAGTCAGAACAAATTTCTCAGAGACCAGAAGAACTTCGTCTCTGTCACTAAAGAATACGACTGAACTGTATGAGATTTCCAATGGCTTCACTCGAAGGGATTGGTAGGTGTAGGATTTTGAGTTGAGCATCACATGGAAATTTTTCCTTACTATTTCCTCGACCCCCTTTAACAGTACGGTGTTTCCTATGACTCAAGAAAGAGAAAATGAAACTACGAACAAAAGTCTTCACGCTTCATGTTCCTCGAATGAATACAAAGTCTTCAAGGTCACACCAATTTCTTCACTTTCAAAGTCTTCAGAAAGTCTTCAGAAATCCAAAGTCTTCAGTCGAAGAACTTCATTTTTAGGGGTCGACTTTCTCTGTAAATATCAAACTCCACATAGACTTATAGACCTGTGTTCACTCATAAACACATTAGTCCCTTAACCTATAAGTCTTCAATGCACCAAAATCACTAAGGGGCACTAGATGCACTTACAGTTCCAACCCAACCAACTACATTGGAACCAAGGCTCGGGGGCGCCTCTGTGATGGCATGCAGATCTTTGTCAAGATCATAAACATGTGAAATCAGATGAGGACTAGAAGACGGTGACCCTCAGCGGGATCCTGGCCGAGGAAATCCACAAGACCCCCGGCAAGTGCCTTGCCGGGGACGACTGCAACGCCGCGGCAACACCCTTGCCGGGCCCCCGGCAAGACCCTTGCTGTTGAGGATATAAGCCTTAGAGTCACCCGCCCGGAGGGGCCGGGTTACTCATGATGGTCATCGCCTGAAGCCCGGCGCCAAGCTTGAAGACGGCGGGCCAAAGATGGGCTTAAGACCCGGACGTGGCTTAAGGCCCGTAGTTACAACCGCTATTATGGTAGAACTTGTAGTGTAAGGCAAGAATAGTTGAGAGTCCGAGCCGGACACTCTTATGAGCCGGCCGGGACTCTGAGAGCTGTTGGGCGTCAACCTCTCTATATAAAGGGAGGATCCGGCGGCGGTTTAAGGACAAGAAAGATCTCACCGAGAGCCAGGCATAGCAATCAAGCTCCCTGCTCATCGAAACCCTAATCAATACCACCTCAACTGGACGTAGGCTTTTACCTTCACCGTAAGGGGCCGAACCAGTATAACCCTCATATTCCTTGTCCCGTTTAACCCCTTCAAACTTCCTAGCAGCGATGGCTCCATGACTAAGTCCTAGCTCGAGGACATCTGTCGTGACAATTCCACGACACTTGCCGAGGGCATCAGCGGGGCCAATGCCAGGCCCGCACCAGCCAAGACTCCACCGCCGTCCCCAAGCAGCTGCTAGCTCAACCAGCTGGGCAGGCACCTGCGTGGCGACGGGAGGCCTCTACACCGACTCACCAAGCACCTGCGTGGTGGCATGCAACCCTTCGTCAAGGCTCCACCATCGCGCCAGCCCAGCAGCCAGCCAACATGGCACCACGACGTCTCGTCAGCTCGGCCGTGTGTCAAGACCAAGCGAGGCGGCGACAGCTGGGACATGCTTCCTTGCCGTCCCCGATAAAGCAAGGGGGACACATCGGCAACGCATTAAATGCGTTTGTCCTACGGTCCCAGAGGATAGGCTCATCAACTGTAGACCTTTCCACCTCCTGTGTGCCACTGTGGCAACCCCTTTTGCCTATAAAAGGAGGCCCGAGGTGACCGGGAGAGGGATTCGGCTCTTTCGGGCAAGTTGCACCCCGTAGCTAGCTCAAGAACACAAGAACACTCAATACACCCACAAAAGCAAGACTAGGGTATTACGCATCTTCACGGCCCGAACCTGGGTAAACGACCCGTGTGCTTCCTGTCAGACCTGCTCTTTGCACAACCTCGCGCCCGCCGACCGTAGAAGGGATCCCAGTGACCCCATAGGTGTCGTTCCCACCGACATCTTTGGCGCGCCAGGTTGGGGGCACAGTTGTGGAAATCTGGTCTGGTCGGGGTAGCGGCTCCATCGTGGTCGTCGTCCCAAGGAGGGAGACGACCAAGCTTGACGGCACCGTCTGCAGACGCTTTGGACGTCCATGCGACGACAGAAAAGCTAAGTCATGCGAAACTTTGAGCAACTTCTTTTTATATTTAAGGTTATTATCCTCGAAGGTCCTGCCCTATGTATGGAAAACCTGCACGCAAGGGGGCCCTTCCGCGATTGGCAACGCCCTTGCTGTGCTTCGAGTCCGCTCAACAACTCAAGCGGCCGCGTCGAGAGCGGCAGGGTAGCCTTCCGCAATTGGCAACGCTCTCGATTCTGACTCGAGTCAAGCTCGACAGTTCGAGCGGCCGCATTGAGAGCGGTAAGGTGGTTCGCCTGGCAGCAAGCACACCCGGTAGGCCATTGGGGATCCGTCCCCAAGGTGCCGCCCTGGGTTTACGCGTCGGCAAGCCTACCCGGTTAACGTAGGGTGGACATACAAAGGAAGATCGAACAGGAAGATAACGTTCATCATATTTAAAGTACTGCAGGGTTATATTACATCGATTATTGTTGCGGTTCTAACTAAAGATAAAAATTGTCTTGGTCATGAACCTGCAGCGGTAGTGAGAGACGGGGTGCCTAATCCTGGCGCTGGCCCTCTATCCTCTGAATTCCGCCGATGCGGTTGATGATGGGCTTGATACGCTCCTTGAGCGCAGCGAGGTCCACAACCTCCGGCAAGCTATCCAGCGCGGCGTCGAAGTCGAGGTTGGGGTTCCAGTACGCCATCTTGGTGAGGACCTTGGTCCTGGCACCCTGACAAAGCCTCCGGGCCTCATCAGCCAGCGAGGCCGCTCGATTGGAGTGGAGCTGCTCCAGGGCCCTGAGGATGCCCTCGAAGAAGATGGTCAGCTTGGCATTGGGGCTCACATTGCGCTCCGGGGTATACCTCACATTTGGCATCCCCATGGCAGCCAGCTGCGTGGTGATCCTACCGGCGACGTCTTTGAGGCGCCCGATCTAGCGATTCTCACCCTCCACAAAGTCTTTGTGGTTGGCGGTCTCGTTCTTCCCCAGCTGCTTTTTGGCCTCCAGGTTCTTGGCCAGGGTCCCCTCCCGGGCCTTGGCCTCCGACAGTGCCCCCTCGAGGCCCTCCAGCTTCAGCTTGAGGTCTTTGATGGAGTTGTTGGCCTCAGAAAGCTGCCCGGCCCTGCTCAGGGCCGCGCCCTGCGCCTCCATCAGGGCGCCCTTGAGCGTGTCCTTCTCCTTGGACAGCTTCAGGACCTGGTCTTTCAGCCCGTCCCGCTCCACCTCCAGCTCTTTCACCTTATCGGCGTGAACCAGAGCCTGGGCATCGAGTGCCTCCTTGTGCCTCTGCTCCAGCTCCCGGGTCCGCTGCACGACGAGCTTCTCCACCTCCTCATCCTTGCCGTGGAGCGTTGCGGCAAGCTTCTCCTCACGCGTGTCAAGGTCCTCCTCCTAGGAGTTCAGCATGACCTGGTGCTGGGTTTGAGCGGCCTCGGCCTCGGCGGCCAGGTTCTTCGCCGTCTCCTGGGCCTTCTCGATGTCGGCCCGCTTCATGGTGAGCTCCACCTCGCGCTTGGCCAGCTCACCCTGGGCGGCCTTCAGCTCCTCACAAGCTTGGAGGAACCAAGTTTGCGTCTCGGCGACGCGTCCCTTGAGGTCCACCTCCGCCTTGTCCACCGTTGCCATCATGGACTTGGCCCTGTCCAGGCGGGCGCGGTGGAGCGCCTGGAGCTTCCGAAAGCTGGCGCCCATGGCCTGGAGAAGCCGCTCCTCCTGAGAACCGTCACCCCCGGTGCTTGGCTCATCAACAACCTCGAGCCCGGCGGCGGCGAGCACCTCTTCGTCGAACACCTCTCCCTCGATGGGCACCCTGGAGCTCGACGGCCCTGGGAGGTGGACGGAAAGATCATCGCTCACCCTCAGATACCTGCCGGAGCCAGAGGCAATGGAGGAGGAAGGCTGGTCATCAACCACCTCCTCCTCGGCAGCGGCCTTGCCGGCCTCCTCGGCAGCAGCCTTGTCGGGCTCCCCGGCGGGCCCCTTGGTGGCATCTTCAGCAGCACCCCTGGCGGCCTCCTCGGCGACGATCTTGTCGGCCTCCACCGCGGCGTCCTTGGCAACATCCTCGATGACGGTATCTATGTCCTCCGGATCCACCGAAGAAGGATCTAGACACCGAGAAGGGGATAAGGCGAAGCCAAGACCAAGATTCAGAAAGAACGGAAAAAGAACAGGGACGGAAGGTGAGTGACTTACCCGTGCCGGGCTGGGAAGCAGAGGTCCCCTCTCCGCCAACACTTGCCGCCGAGGCGAAGCCACCAGCGCCTGAGTTCACCTCCTCCTCCTCCGTGTGCATGGGCTCGTTGCTTGGCGCCCTTGCCGGGGACGCCCCTCGGGTCGGCGTGGTCGATGGGGGCGGCGTGTTGAGGGTAGCCCTCTGTGGCTCCCCCTACTACTGTCCTCCTCCTGCAACCACGGCAAGATCAGCACCAAGAGATCATGCCCCCAACACACATTGATGGGGGGTGAGTGATGGACTTACGCTGGGGGTTGTGTCGGGGGCTGCTGTCCGGGCTGCTCAACACCACCAGCGGTGTACCGGAACCACTGGCCGGGGGCTGGCCGCTCGCCGAAGCCCTGGCCCTCTTCACCCTCTGGGCCAGTGTCTCCGCATCCCTGCAAAGATGGAAACGAATCAAGATAAGTGGCACGGTCTGAGGGGACGGAGATGACAGACAGGAACAAGATACTTACTCGTCCTCCACCTCCTCCTCTGCTGCCTTCCTCTTCCTCCTTGGGCTGAGGGACCCGAAGTCGAAGACGACTTCCGCATCAACGTCTGCCAGAGGGGGAGAAGAAGGTGGGGTCTGAACACGCTTGGACGAAGAAGAGGCGGCTGCCTTCTTCTTCGCCACCGCGGCGCTCACCAACTTCTTCGCCGCTGCCACAGCCCTCGTTTGGCGCGCGACCCCTCCTGGGCTTGCTGCGGTTGCACGGCCCTGCCAGGCCGGACCGGCTCGCCAGAGGTGGCCCGCCACAGGACTCGCCCTCTCCCCGTGACCGGAGGGTCCACCGCCTCGGCCTCCTCCTCCGATGACTCGTCGACCACATCTTCGACGAGAGGGGCCCCGGTGCCGGCGCTGCTGGCTTCCCCAGTGGACTCCGCCCAATGGGTAAGCTCCTTCTCCTCCGCGGCCACCGTGGCCTTATCCTCCACACTGCTGGCGCTGCCGGCCTCCTTGGCGAGCTCCGCCTCCGCTGCCCTGGCGGCAATGTAGTCCAGCTCCGCCTGGGTGGTGTCCTGGACGAGTCGCAGCTCGTCGCAGACGTACTTCTCCTCCAAGGTGTCGAAGAATGGCTGCACTTCTTCTTTCGGCGGCTCGGCCCAAGTTGGGACGAGGCCGTGCGCGTTGAACTCTGGCATCATGGCGATGATGTCATTTCGACGCAAGCTATTGCTCAGCGGGGCCACCCCCACCGGCAACTTAAACAAGGGCCCCTTGGCGACCTTGCCGGCCTTCGCGGCAGCCTTCGCGGCCTTGCCGGATGGCTCGACCTGGCCGTCGCGGTTCACGTCGAGCTAGAAGAGCCGCTGGCAAAAGTGGGCGTGCCCCATCACCGTGAGGTTGTGGTCGAGGTCGGGGCGAAGCCTCATGATGTCGGCCGCATTCATGAAGAGCCAGGCCGGCCTCCCCTTGTTGTGCAGCGGAGCGATTCGGCGGTGGATGAAATCCGCCCCGATCATCTCAAGTGTGAGCCCGGCCTCGGTGAGGCGAAGAATCCTGGTGGTGGCGACCGTGAGCTTCGCGTCGTTGGCGTCGACATCTCTCCAGTCACTTCGGTGAACCGGCGGCGCCTGGCGAACCTTGAAGAATGCTGGTGGATCCTTCTCCTCAACCCAGCACCATCGGCCCCACCACTCCTCCCACCTCTCCTTCTGAGCGCCCTCCGGGTATGTCCCCTTGGACCTTGGGATCCTGGCGACACAACCGGAGATGGCGTTCCCATTTTGGATCCGAGGGAACAAGTAGTGGCGGAAGAGCACCGTGTTGGGATGCACCGCGACGAAGCCTTCGCAGAGGTGCGCAAAAAGAGCCATGCACGCCACGGCGTTTGGGGTAAAATCCAGAAGGAGGAAGCCGTAGGTGTGCATGATATCGCTGAAGAAATCAGAGAAGGGGGGGCAGAGGACGCAGGAAAAGTAGTCAACGAAGAACGGGTACCGATTCGGGCCGGCCTCGGCGAAGGCAACGGGGATGACGCGCGTGGCCGGGTGCCCCGTTGTCTCCCCTCCCGTCTTGCACCCCCACAGATGCTTGAAGTAGTCCCGGAGGTGGACCGTGTCGACCGCCGTGGGGAAGTAGACGGATTGCGTCTGCCGCACCGCCAGCTCGCCCTCCGGCGGCTCGCTCGTCCCGGCATCCTTGGCCACTCCCTTGCCTCTGCTAGTTTTGGGTGCCATGGCGGCTGCGGGGGGCGAGGAATGAAGGGTGGCGAAGACGCAGCGGCGGCGAGCAAAGGCGAAATCTTGCGAAGGAAGGAGAAGGGGACGGCGGTTCCGAGATTGAAGAAGACACAGGGGTAAATGAGCAGCGCGCCTGCGGTTATTCCTTTTTACGGGGAAGGCGCGGGGCGCCTCTTTTCCCATTAACTGTGACATGACGCAAGCGTGCGGGAACCGTCCCACGCATGACCCCGACGTCACACACGACCCTCCACGTCGCGCGTTCAACGCGGGTCGTGGGCAAGCGCAGCGGACAAAACAGTTACTACAGTGAATATCCGCCCCGCCTGCCCGCGCACCGTTCTGGGCCTGGCCCAACAACGTGTCGCGCTTTTGTGTGGCCCAAACCCCGGGGCTCCTGTCGGTGTACAAAAGTAGGGACTCTCCTTTTGACCCCTTTACTTGTGCACGGGCAGTCAGAGCCACGCGCCGCGGCCACATTTAGCAGGGCAGAGGAGGGAAGCTGGAGAGAAGCAAAAGCAGAAGACAACCAAGGCAACGCCAAGACCAGAAACACAGGATGGCAAGAGGGAAAGATAGACTCCCTCGGCAAGATCCTTGCCGGGGCAGCCTCCGCAGCCCCGGCAAGAGCCTTGCCGGGCAACCTGCCCAATGCCAGGGGAGCAAGCCACCCTTGAGCCCATGGGTTCCAACCCAACCAACTACATTGGAACCAAGGCTCGGGAGGTGCCTCTGTGATGCCATGCAGATCTTCGTCAAGATCATAAACATGTGAAATCAGATGAGGACCAAAAGACGGCGACCCTCGGTGGGATCCTCGCCGAGGAAATCCACAGGACCCCCGGCAAGCGCCTTGCCAGGGACGACTGCAACGCCACGGCAAGACCCTTGCCGAGGGCATCAGCGGGGCCACTGCCAAGCCCGCACCAGCCAAGACTCCACCGCCGTCCCCAAGCAGCTGCTAGTTCAACCAGCTGGGCAGGCACCGACGGGCGGCCTCTACACCGACTCAACAAGCACCTGCGTGGTGGCATGCAACCCTTCGTGAAGGCTCCACCACCGCGCCAGCCCAGCAGCCAGCCAACATGGCGCCACAACGCCTGGTCCGCGTGTCAAGGCCAGGCGAGGCGGTGACAGCTGGGACGTGCTTCCTTGCCGTCCCCGATAAAGCAAGGGGGACACGTCGGCAGCGCATTAAATGCGTTTGTCCTACGGTCCCAGAGGATAGGCTCATCAACTGTAGACCTTTCCACCTCCTGTGTGCCACTGTGGCAACCCCTTTTGCCTAGAAGAGGAGGCCCGAGGCGACCGGGAGAGGGATTCGGCTCTTTTGGGCAAGTTGCACCCCGTAGCTAGTTCAAGAACACAAGAACACTCAATACATCCACCAAAGCAGGACTAGGGTATTACGCATCTTCGCGGCCCGAACCTGGGTAAACGACCCATGTGCTTCCTGTCAGACCTGCTCTTTGCACAACCCCGCGCCCGCTGGTCGTAGAAGGGATCCCAGTGACCCCATAGGTGTCGTTCCCAGTGACACAAAGTCAACTATATATTACACACATAATTAACTAGGATAAACGATCATCCGATCATCATCTATTCACTACTGCAGGATGCTGCTAACGCGACACTACGAACAGAGACCCTTTGACGAAACTGTGTGCGATGCAATAATCGCAAACAATGATGTAAAAAATGGCAAAAAAGGTGCAAAACATTTGCGATGACGGATGCATCAAACAAGGTTCAGATTTTAGTTGTGTGTGTGATGCAGGGCATACGGTTCAGTTCGATGAACTATTTGCGATGAGGCAAACCAACAAAAACGGGCAGCCAGATGAAGGTGTGTGTGATATACGGCATATGGTTCACTCGGATGAACTATCTGGGATTAGGCGGAACAAAAGAAACGGCCAGCCAGACCAAGGTGTGTGCCATAGAGGGCATATAGTTCACTCAGATGAACTGGTTTTGTTGAGCCAAGATAACAAAACCGGTTCAATATAACAAGATGTGTGTGATACGCGGCAAACAGATCTGTAATCAGAAATGTGTGCGAAGACCAATAATAACACAGACGGTTGAACAGAACAACAACATATATATATACACACACACTTATAAGGACATGCTTGCATAACCAAATTAAACATCTAATTACATAGGTGGCTACTACACACATGACATTTGCACACACCAATTTAAGCTATTACATGCATAATTACATAGGTGGCTACTACACACATGACATTTGCACACACCAATTTAAGCTATTACATGCATAATTACATAGGTGGCTACTACACACATGACATTTCCACACACCAAAGTCAACTATATATTACTTGCATGACTAACTAGGATTAACGATCATCTGATCATCATCTACTTCTTGGGACGCTTGTTGCTACTGCTCTGCTTGTGGCTCGATCCAGCCTCGTCGATCTCGGTAACGGGGCACTTCCTCGTGTCAACAATCCGCCTGTGCATCTCGTAGCATGTGTACACGCTCTTGGCCACGTACCTGAGGTGAGGTTCATCCAATTGCCGCATCCAGGCCCCATGCCAGGATACGAGACGTGTTTTGTTGGCATCCTGCTTCATCTTTCGAGTATGGGTCGATGATGGCCGAGGCGAGTTCAACCAGGGAGTCCTTCGTGCTGCCCCAGACCCTGTAGAGCTCACAGATTTCGACAAGGTTCTTGCTGGCCAAGCCCATAACCCTGAGCGCTTTTACATCGTCGGTGGTTTCCACCGTAGCGAACTTGTACTCGGTGCTGTTGACAAACCTAGTGAAACGGTCGCAAGGCGTTGTGGCCATGCAATAGTGGTAGATGAGGACATGATGGCGCAGGCACAACTGAGCGATGGCAACCTTCTGATCTATGTTGGGATGACTGCAGGTGTACTGGAGGTCGATGCCGACTACCTTGTACTTGTGTCAAGCAAGCAACTGCTCAACGGTGTTGATGTAGTCCACCACGGCCGGGTCGATGCTGTACACCACCGAGAGATCCGTCTCCCTTGTGTGGATTTCCAATTTATGCTTGCCGAACTCCATTGGAGCGCCGCTAGACATCCCCTCCCTATGTGTCGTCGTAGGTGTGCTTGTTGTGTTGTGGGGCGCGATCGAAAGGTTGAAGAGACTAAGGTTATAATGGCCACGGGAATTAAAGGGGAAGCCGGACGACCTGGAATATCGGCACGCCCGGATGGCAGTTCTAATTTGCAGCACGTAACTCCATCATGCCGCACATAACTGCATCGCGTGGCGATGCGCGTAGCGCAAACGCATGCATATGGGGCCCCCGACGTGATCGTGCCCAGGCCCAACCGCTAGCAGAGTGCTCGCAGAGGGACGCGAGCAGAGCGCTCTGCAGTTGAACACGCAAGGAAAAGCTGTCCACAAGCCGAGCGCACCGACGGACGCGAGCAGAACGCGCCACGGCGCCTAACAGCGAGCACAGCACGCTGCGGCGCCTAACGGCGAGTAGAGCTTGCCGAGGGACGCGAGTAGAGGCCGACACAGTTATACATGGCAAATAAGACGAACTGTGTGAGCGATGTCGGATTAGAGTTGCATGTGCGATACGTGGCATATAGTTGATGCATCCGAGTTGTTTGTGATGGGATAAGCCATGTGTGTTGTGGGCAAACGCTTGCTGGTATATAACCGTTACGATTGATGAATTCATCGCCGACGGGTTACCTAGTGTGGTCCGTGTGCGATGTGATATGCTCTGTCTGCAGAACATCTATGCTCTGTGTACAGAAGAACAACATATATATACTTGTCACAAGACATGACTACAATACTAAATTAAACATCCAATTACGTTATATAACAAATACAATAAATATTGCAAGGTTCAAATTCAAAGATTACGATGCCCAAATTGAAACATTCCAAACCTCGCCATTTCTGCAAAGGGGTCAGCCGTTGACAAGTCATGTATGCATTTGACACAATGACTTCCAATTACTCTCTCATATGCTCTTCCAATACGAAGTTTAGCTCTTTTTGAGCCTCTTCCATTCTGAAGTACCAGTCGGCTCTGATCAATGAACCATTCATCTTTCCTAATTAAATGCGCGTTCAACCTCAGTACCCTCAGCACACTTTCTCTGGCAAGAAAGAACCTGGCGGGTGTAATCTCCGGTAAGGTCCCTCGGTAGGAGTTCAAAGTAATATTTGAGATATGCAGATCCAGGCATTTGCTGTGATTGTTGTTATAAACATTATCCACCTCTACATGCAGTTTTGAACACTACTACATGCCTATTTGGTTTGCAGGATTTGTAAAATGCACCAACGTGCCATATTCGATCTGACATGATTAACATGGGCATTTGATTACAATCTAGGAAAATGTAGCCTTCTTCACATGAGGTTGGTTTGGATGAAAAATTCCCTGAGAAAACTAGTACAGATGAATCCAAAGGAGAAATGCTTATGGATTGTAACCATATGAATCAAGCAACCAATATGGTGTGTCTGTGGGGGGTGTATGTGTTGAAATCCTCCAAAATTCCTTCAAAAATTGTAGTACATTGTCATTGTAAACTTAGGAAAAGGTGCAAAAAATTGAACTGCTAACATCACCTCGATATACAACTTCTCCAGGCATGGAAAGCATCTCAGGAGACTGAGAACTTGGTCCAGGTTGGGGCCGACAGATTCTAGTGCCAAGACCTTCACTATGCCCAGAATCTGGGTGAAGCTTTGTTGGATGACAGACAAACATACATTTTGAAAACAAGAAATAATGTTGATATCAAGAAGGAGAGGTATAAAGCGACTGTTGTACCTGAAAGTAGTAGTATTTGATAGACGAGGAGCCCACCCCTGTCAATTTCGGCGCAGAAATGACAATGATTCTTGTTGGACCTTGTTGATCAACTACAAGTAATCTCTCAAGTGAAGGTGTGTCCTCAATGAACATATTGTGGTCCACCTTTTGTCATCTCTTATTGCAGCACCAGCAACACACATAAAATAGGCCGGAGAGTCTTGGAGGTGATGTGGAAGGTACTCGACCAATTCATCACCTGAAGACGAAGGAACTCGAGTGCAGTACAGCCGCGGAGCAGGCACTCCATGTTATCCTTTGGGATGCAGATGGCGACAAGCTCGAGGTGCTTCAGTCGTGGTAGAAAAAGAGCGGGCGCTTCATTTGGCAGTTCATGGACTTGGCGAGGCGTAGCATGGACGCGAAGCGAAGCGCGGACGTTGGCAGCGAGCGCTTAGGCCGATCATTAAAACTGAGCTCCTCGATCTGATCTTGGGCGGGGGATCGGAACCACTCCTCAAGCTTGGCTCGGTCCTTGCCCGTGATAAGGCCTTTGATTGGGCCATGGTGACTACCGAGGATCTAGGAAAACGCATCCAAGCTTTTGTGATAGCCATGGCAGAGCTCCTGCGCGTCAAGGAGGTCGATAGGGGTGGAGAGCCATAGGGGGCACCACCGCCGGGAAAGGGTGGTTGTCCTCACCCCATATTTGATTGGGAGGAGGGATATGATGACAATCAACATATCATCGGGGAGGCTGCTGATGAAGTCTAGGCCTGCTGGAGTTGCTTGCGGTTCTTTGTCGACCTGCCTCCGCTTGTTGGCAGCCTCGTTCTCCACCTCGTCGGCAGCGACGGAAACCTCTGTCTCCATATTCACACTGTGGTCCGGTGCTTCAGCAGCCCTGGCGTCACCACTCCCTCCGATGGGGCGCTTCGGTGGCATCCTCATACATTGACGGCTTTGAGGACTGAGAGCGGCGTTGCAGATGCAGGCGGAGAGAGAGTATTGTGTGTATGCCGAGGATGGGGGGTGCCGGCTTTGAGGACTGAGAGAGGTGTCGAAGATGCGGGCGGAGAGAGAGGATTGTGTGTGTGGCGAGGATGGGGGTGACGGCTTTGAGGACTGAGAGCGGCGTCGAGGATGCTGGCGGAGAGAGAGGATTGTGTGTGTGGCGAGGATGGGGGTGCGGCCGCTCGGGCACGCCATTAATATAGATCAGTGGGAGTGAGGCGGGCGGTGGTCAAAGGCTGTCTCGCTTCGCGGTGAGCCTGCGCGGCGAACTTCTGGCATTCCTATACCATCATCTAACGGAGCGAGGCGGGCGCGCCATTAATATGGAGCAGTGGGAGCGAGGTGGGCGGCGGTCAAAGGGCGGGCTCGCCTCCCGGTGAGTCTGCGGGGCGGACTGCTGGCACGCCTACCCTCATTTCACACAGGTACTAGCACGCCTCGGCCTCCCAGTCTGCCTGCTAGCATGCGTCTCGTCAACTCACGCATGCTCGTACGGCACACGGGACGCGTGCGCGGCACGTATTATATTGATTTTTCCTTTTTGATGATTAATTCTGCCGCTTTATTGCTTAACCGGAGCACAACACTTACATTGTTGGTCTAACGCCCACGGTTCGAATGAAGAGTTCATTTGCGATATTGGTTGATTTATAATTTCCTGTATGTAAGAAGATTATATCAAAACTTGTCTCAAATTTGAAAAAAAACAATTTATTGGTGTCCATATGACACCACAATAAGTTTCATGAATTTCAACTTAGTTTTAGATTTACTGGATTTTAAAATCAAGATTCTAGATGTTAGAAATTTCTTGCATGGGGACTAAACATGCACCCAGGGACACGTACACATATGATTTTGCAATCCATTTTCGTGCACTATCACGGGTCTCATGTAGATCAAGTTTGATTTTGCACATTTAAATCCCTGGGAAATCAGTCAATGTATAAAAACGTATAGATGTTATCTATTTTTATTCAATTTTCAACACTAAACTCCTTTGGTTGCATGTTCGCTGCAGAAAAACTTTGACATGCATCTTTGGGCCACGTGCACGCGGTGGTCCTAGGACACTCACTCGCATGGGCCCGCGAGGTCGTCGTCTAGCACTAGCTATGACATGCGGTGAGGGAGGGTGGCCGGGGTTGGTCATTTTTGGGTTTTTGTAATACGTAAGGTAGGAGTATATATACATAGTACGCGTTGAAGAGGGTGGCCGGGGGCAATACTATGCGTCATATAGGACACTCACTCGCGTGCGATGCTTCATCCGTGGGCCCGCGAGGTTGTCCTCTGATAATCCCCAAGTGCAAGGAATCATCGTAGCAATTTCCAAAGGTGGAAGTGAAAAGTATGGAGTGTCGAACCCACAAGGAGCTAAAGGTGAGATCAATATTCACTCAAGTCCTATCTGCAACTGATACGACTCTACGTACACCGAACGTTTGCTTCTATCTAGAAATGAGAAATAAAACTACGTTGTGGGTATGAAGAGGATAACTTTGCATGATATTGGAGAAATAAAATATAAAAGTAGGTGCTGTTAACATAAAGTTATAATATATTACTATATATTATAAATAGCGAGTGTGGAATAATGATGGATCGGTATGCGAAATTGTCCTAGGCAATTGTTAACAAGATTGGTAGTCGTCATTGCAATTTGATATGAGGGAGAGGCATAAGCTAACGTACTTTCTCTCCTTGGATCATATGCACTTATGATTGGAACTCTAGCAAGCATCCGCAACTACTACCGAGAGAGAGGGGGAGAGGGTCCCCCCCTTGTGCTTCCTCATCCATGGCCTCCCCCCTAGATGGGGAGAGGATCATCTCTCTCTGGTCCTTGGCCTCCATGGCGATGATGGCCCCCTCCGGGATCCTCCTCCATGGCCTCCGGTGATGATGGCCCCCTCCAGCAGGGTTCTAGAGAGGGCCTAGATTGGTTTTTCGTGGCTACAGAGGCTTACGGCAGCGGAACTACTGATCTAGGTTCCGTTCTAGAGTTTTCTCAAATTATATGAGTTTTTGGCGTCGGGGACAAGTCAAGGGGGCCCATGAGGCGACGACAAGGTAGAGGGGCTCGCCCTAGGGGGGTGGGGGCACCCCCCACCCTTGTGGTTACCCCGGAGCTCCTCTCTGGTATCTTTTCGCTCCAGTGTTTTTTATGTTTCCAAAAATATTCTCCGTAAATTTTCAACCCATTCCGAGAACTTCTATTTCTGCACACAAAAAACACCACGGTAGTTCTGTTGAAAACAGCGTCAGTCCGGGTTTGTTCTAATCAAATCATACCAAAACCATAAAATTGTTATAAACATGGCATGAATACTTCATAAATTATAGATACATCAAAGACGTATCATCCTCCATCACTTTGACCCAGCAAGGAGGTTTCTTTTCGGGTTGTGTTGCGGTAGGAGTATGTAATATGCATCGAAGAGGGGAGGAGGGGGCTGGGGTAGCACATATATACTACACACACGTCATGAATCGATCTCGCTCCGTGTGGGGACTTTTCAGTTTCTGAGGCGGGTGCCGCAAATAAGTTGTGCATCTTGGGTATTAAAAACATCACCAACACATTGGGCCACGTGCATACGATGGTTGTCACTCAGGCGCCTGTGACTCTTCCCTCCTGGGCCCGCGAGTTCGTAGTCCATCTAATATATGACACAACGAGAAAGGTAATTTGACGAAGAAGGAGGATTATTTTCCGGTTGTGTTACGGTACGTACGTAGGAGTATATATTATGCGTTGAAGAGGGGAGGGGGCAATATATATATATATATGTGTGTATACACACACACGCACACACCACGTGTCATGAACCTCGGGTCTGTGGGGGACTTAAAGGTTTCCGATGTAGGTGCCACATCAAAGTTCTGCATATATATTAGGTATTCAAACATCACAACCACACATCTCCATACATATGTGTTTGGCCCACAAGCAAGCGATGGCGGTTGTCTTCTAGCACTCACTCACGGGGTTATCGGCGAGATGCTTCATCCATCTCTGTGTGCCTGCTTGGTCAATCACTTCGACCGACATCGATAGATGTTAATTTCACTTATAATTAGGAGGGGCTTAAATTTTGGTTCTTCTTATATGGTTCGCGCGCATGTGTATGCACGAATCCCTCCCACCGGGTCGAAGTGGTGGTGGTGGGGGGGGACGGAACGCGCGACGCATCATGAACCAGATCTGTGTGGGGACTGTGCGTTTTTCGACGCATGCATGCACCACATCAAAATGTTGTGCTTTTGGTATTCAAACATATATGCATGCATCACGCATGTCCATACATATGTTTGGGGCACATACATGCAGTGGTTGTCTTTGGACACTCTCCCTCGCTTGGTTATCATCGACAGCCTATATATTCATGGGCCCACGTGGACGTCTCCATCACTTCGACCAACAACGCGAGAGAGGTTACCAGGGTGGATTCTTCTTCTCTTGGTTCACGTTACCGTATAGTCGTACGTCGATCATGGTGTTATTCGAGACCTAAGTTTGAGGGCTCGCATACACATGACTCAAAGTTGTGCATTGGGTATATTCAAACACCACATGACACTTCATACATATGTTTGGGCCACACATGCACACAGTGGTTGTCTTCAGGCACTCCCTCGCGCGGTTATCGGCGACAAGCTAGCCTATTTTGTGGGGCCGCGTGTGGAACGTCAATGCATGACCTTGACCCAACAAACAAGAGAGGTTATACGACCAAGGTGGTGATTCTTCTTGGTCAGTCTTACCATACCCCTTGGTGAGATGCCCCCTCCCACTGGCTCAAAGTGTGTGTGGGGGGAGCACAGTATACAACTTCGTACTAGATTAACCTCCATGGGGTTGGGGATGCCCGGTTAATTTGTGATGCACATGTTCCACACCAAATTTGTGATTTGGTTATTTAAATATCATAGCACACCGTTTTCACACACACACACATCGGGCCACCTGTGGGTGTGGTTGGTAAGTGGGGTCACCCATCTAACGCCAGAAGAACACACCCGTGGGCCCGCACATGGTCCACATTTGATCGGAAGCAAAGGGAGGGTTGATGTACTTTTTTCGGTTTTGTTTACAGTACGGTGAGATGTCAGACCAAGCTATTCGGGGGCATGCATTCATAGCTAGGATTCCCCTGCCGGCAACATGAAGTGTGTGTGTTTGGGGGGGGGGGGGTAGCAATAACAACGTCTGCTTTGTGCGACAGGTGCCACATCAAAGTTGTGCATTGGGTATTTGAAAATCAAACCACCCTTTTCATACATATATTTGGTCCAAATGCAAGTGTGTTCGTGTTCTGACCCTTTCCCGCGTTTTTTGGCCAAATTTATAAATAGCAGACGAGTCGGACGCAGCAACCGTCTGCGGACGGGTACGAAACAGACATGGTTCCCTAGGACTACCTGTGTGTCGCGCCCCTGCTCCTGTCACCCGCATGATCATAGTAGATTGGGCTCCACGAGGATTCCCTCCCCCTCTTGAAAATATCTACTCCCTCGCAATCTCGAAAATATCTACCCGCGTCCGCGTAGATGGTTTTTCTGTTTGATAGCACACAATTAGTATGTCTAGACCGTGTGTGATGTCTGTTACTCCTGTCTGCTTCAATCAGTAGATCCAAATTTTCAGTAGCCCCGGCATTTTACTCCCGCCCCGCTCTACTTCAATTCCTTGATCCAAAATTCCAGTAGCCCCACCATTTTACTCCCGCCTAGTAAAATTTTCAGTACCCGCGGCATTTCCTCAAACACCACCTTGGACCCCTCCACAGACACACCCCAAATCCTTCGCTCACCCCAAATCCCCTGCTCACACACATACACACCACCCCTCCCTCGCTCCAAACCTAGCTAGGTCGTCGGCGCCACCGCCGCGCCGCCTCCGTCATCAACCTATGTCGGTCTGCCCTTGCGGTTTACCCACAAATATACATACCCTTGCCGCCCTGAGTTTCTTAGATGACGCCTGTGAAATGCCCTCTTTCCCAGAGATCCCCATCCCCACCCCCTCCTCCACTCCCGAGCATCGCAGCCTAAGCCCGCCTAAGCTTACTGGGGAGCTCGACGAGCGAATGGCCCAAAAGAGCTTTACCGTGGCCTTTTCGCCCGACGTCGGCAAGGTGGCCGCCGAGGAAGCTCATGATGATGACTGGACCTGGATTAAGCCTTTGGATCAGCGAGCTAGAGTATTCTGGCATGTCGCGGACGCCGACTATGACCTCCAGGTCATTGACACCGATGGCTTGACGTGGGTTATGTCACAGGATAAGTTGCCCACCCCCAACTCTTCGTGTTCGACAACCGTCGATCTCATCGATGGCCCTGCCACTGATCTCCTACAGCTCGTTATGAACAATTTGCCATCCTTCATCGCCATGGAGCCCCTTTTGTCATTTCTGAAGGACACGTTCTGCGATGCTAGCCTGGGATCCTCAGCTGGCAAGTCATACCTCATTGACGGCGACCACGAGGAGGGAGCCAATATGTGACAAGTGAGGAAACCCATGATTTATTTTCTCGAACCCCTTTTGTATTGACAACCTGTCCATTATTTATTGCTATATTAGGTAGTTTGCATTACGCCTTATTTATTTCTATGGTTTATGGTTGTTTGGTTGTTTGTAGTTAGCATAGGTCCAGTTTCAATTGCCATCTTTGGTTGTTCGTAGTATGCCTTGTTTATTTCAGCTATTAACAGTGTGATGTTCTATATGTGCTAGTATGAACTGTGTAGTTCAATTTCATCAATACCAAATTTAACAATAGCTCTATGAATGACTATATTTGGTTGATGTTAAGCATGTTCTACTCCCTCCGAATCTTTTTTAGTTCACATATAAGATTTGTCTAAAGTCAGGCCTCTTAAAGTTTGACCAACTTTATAGAACAAAATACCAACATTCACAATATGAAATAAATATCAATAAATGTGTCATTACTTAAATTTTCATGTGGTATAACTTTAGCATGCTAGATGTTGATATTTTTTCATATAAATAAGGTCAAACTTTATGAAGTTTGACTTTAGACAATTCTTATATGTAGAGTAAAAAGGACCGGAGGGAGTATTGAACACGCCTTTCCATTTGATTTAACAATGGCACTGTTTGGATACTCTAACTTAGCTAGAGGTTAGAGTTAGTTTCTAGTTCATGACAGTTAAAAGGGAGAGAGAGAGAGATTGGTGGAATAGTTGATTGTATTGCTTGAGCCTCATGGGCATATTTATAAGAGTACATGGTCATCTTGGAGTACAAGTCAAGGTAGAATAAATCCTACGCTGTCCTACATTTCCTAAATAACAATGATACTAAACAATGACTAACCCTAAACTAACTCTAGCCAAAGAGGTGTTTGGATGATAGTGTTAGATTGACAACAAATGCACTAGGAAAACAAGCCCCAATCAGCACCTCTTGGGTGGGATAGTTGTTTTGGGTGGGTTTGACGCAACTAGCTCAAACTAGCCCTCATGTTTGGATACTTTAGGGCTATTTGAGCCCAAACGAACTCAAACTAACTCTAGCCCATGGATCCAAACAGGGCCAATAACTAGCGTACTTAGACCTGCACAATACAAGTTTGAATGACTATGTATTTTTGTTTTTAAATATTAGGCATGTTGTCAATAACACACCTTTCCACTTCTTATTTTTAAATATTAGGTTTTTAACAATTTGGTCTTGGACATGTAGGTCCTGCTGTCAGAGGTTTTGACCAACTGTTTGACCCTTTTTGCATATGTGAAAATGAGTTGTCCATTAATATCAGTCAAGTCAAGACACTCTGAAATATTCTTACGATAAAGAAATTAACGACAACAAACAATAAGATCTTTGTCTGCACAATGAAGAAGACATCTGTTCACTATGGGATGGTACTAACTATTATACCTTGTCTTTTTAATTCCTTTGCGTCATTTCAAATCTAGAGAAGATATTTATGCATATCCTTGTTTTCAGGCCTTTCCAAAGCAGTTCACTTATGACTACCTCTCAAACCACCTGTATGGTCAGGAGGCGAGGAAGGTTTGCATACAATACCCACGGTTCAATATTGAAGTGTTCCTGAAGAGGACGAAGGATGGACAGTGCATCATCCACAGGCATTGGCCTAAAGTTGCAAAGACCTTCAACATCAATGAAGGCTCAATATTCGCCTTCCACTTCAGCAGTTTTCCAAATGAGATTCATCTGTCTATGTTCCGTCTATGATACTAATTTCGAAAGGTTGTAGATGTTGCATCTGAAACTTGGTGCTGGTGCAACTGTGTAATGGGGTAGCTGAGTGCTGAAGCTATAGGATGTTGTACTCTGATGTATTTCAATTATGAAATCATGTTTCCTTAATATGGAAATGAAATATACTGTGTGCTTAATATGAAATGTCAATTAGATTAATAAATGGATTATTAATAATAGGACAATTAGCCTGCTAATTGGGTTTTTCTATTGCAAATGGTTATTGAGAAAACACCATGGGCTATGACCTCAGACAACGCACACAATTTCTAGGAATAAACCGTGTTGGATCAATGAACAATCACACACGACATCCTCTTGAAAACTGTTTGCGTTAGGCCACCTTGCGCAAATGATTGCCACATAGAAAGTGTGTGTGATGGACAGCCTTTGGCACAAAGTTTCTTCCACGCACCATGTATGATGTACATACTAACGGAAACGTATTCCTTGGATTGAATGTGTGGAATGTACATATGAACGAAAACGTTTAGCGGGCACTGACTGTGTGGGATGCACTTATGACCAGAAACGATTTCGCATGTATAATTGTATTTTTAGCACTACTGTACGCAAAATCGTATTTGATGGCTCGCCGGTCATACACGACCTCATTTTGTCGAGTGTGTGTGCCAGGAGGGCATATCTCCGACGGTTTCTTGGTCGTGTGTGAAGGACCCCCCCCCACGCTTGCTAGTATATAACCATTTGCAATTGATGAATTCATCACCGACGGGTTACCTAGTGTGGTACGTGTGTGATGTGATATGCTTTGTCTGCAGAACATCTATGCTCTGTGTATAGAAGAACAACATATATATAATTGTAACATGACAGGATTGCAATACCAAATTAAACATCCAATTACGTTATATAAAAAATAACATAAATATTGCAAGGTTCAAATTCAAAGATTACAATGCCCAAATTCAAACATTGCAAACCTCGTCATTTCTACAAAGGGACCAGCCACGGACAACTCATGTATGGGTTTGACAAAATGACTTCCAATTACTCTGTCATATGCTCTTTCAATACAAAGTTTAGCTTTTTGGAGCCTCTTCCATTCTCCAGTACCAGCCAGCTCTGATCAACAAACCATTCATCTTTCCTAATTCAATGTGTGTTCAACATCAGTACCCTTAGAACCCTTTCTCTGGCAAGAAAGAACCTGGCGAGTGTAATCTCCGGTAAGGTCCCTCGGTAGGAGTTCAAAGTAATATTTGAAAAATATGTAGATCCAGGCATTCGATGTGATTGTCGTTATAGAAATTATCCACCTCCGGGCCTATTATTGTCTTCAAAAGAAGAGAACGTGTTAGTGCCTACATGCAGTTTCGAACACTACTACACACCTATTTGGTTTGTAGGATTTCTAAAATGCACCAACATGCCATCTTCGATCTGACATGATTAACATGGGCATTTGATTACAATCTAGAAAAACGTAGCCTTCTTCACAAGAGGTTGGATTGGATGAAAAATTCCCTAAGAAAACTAGTACAAATGAATCCAAAGGAGAAATGCTTATGGATTGTAACCATATGAATCAAGCAACCAATATGGGGTGTCTAGGGGAGTTATGTCCTGAAATCCTCCAAAATTCCTTAAGAAATCATAGTACATTGTCATTGTAAACTTGGGAAAAGGTGCAAAAAATTGAACTCCCTTACGGTTAAGATTTAACAGGAAAGGAACATCACCTTGATATACAGCTTCTTCAGGCACGGAAAGCATCTCAAGACACTGACAACTTGGTCGAGGTTGGGGCCGACAGATTCTAGTGCCAAGACCTTCACTGTGCCCAGAATCTGGCTGAACATTTGCTGGATGACAAACGAACATACATCTTCAAAACTAGAAATAATGTTGATATCAAGAAGGAGAGGTATAAGGCGACTATTGTACATGAAAGTAGTAGTATTTGACAGACGAGTAGACCACCGCTATCAATTTCGGCGCAGAAATGACATTGATTCTTGTTGGACCTTGTTGATCAACTACAAGTAATCTCTCAGGTGAAGGTGTGTCCTCAATGACCATATTGTGGTCCACCTTTTGTGATCTCTCGTTGCAGCACCAGAAACACACATAAATAGTCCGGAGAGTCCTGGAGGTGATGTGGAAGGTACTCGACCAATTCATTGCCTGAAGACGAAGGAACTCGAGTACATTACAGCCGCGGAGCAGGCGCTCCCTGTCATCCTTTGGGATGCAGACGGCGACGAGCTCGAGGTGCTTCAGTCGTGGTATAAAAAGAGCGGGCGTGTCATTAAGGGGTTGGGGGAAATGGCAGTTCATGAACCTGGCGAGGCGCAGCGTGGGCGCGAAGTGGAGCGCGGACGTTGGCAGCAAGCGCATATGCCCATCATTAAAACTGAGCTCCTCGAGCTGATCTAGGGTGGGGGATCAGAACCACTCATCAAGCTTGGCACGGTCCTTGCCATTGGAATGGAATTGCCCGTGATAAGGCCTCTGATTGGGCCATGGTGACTGCCGAGGATTTGGGAGAATGCATCCAAGCTTTTGCGATAGCCATGGCAGAGCTCGTGGGCGTCGAGGAGGTCGACAGGGGTGGAGAGCCATAAGGGGCGCCACCGTCGGGAAAGGGCGGTTGTCCTCGCTCCATATTTGATTGGGAGGAGGGGTATGATGACGGTCAACATATCATCGGGGAGGCTGCTGATGAAGTCTAGGACTGCTGGAGTCGCTTGCGGTTCTTTTTTAACCCGCCTCCGCTTGTTGGTAGCCTCGTTCTCCACCTCGTCGGCGGCGACGGAAACCTCTGTCTCCATATTCACGTTGTGCTCCGGTGCTTCAGCAGCCCCGGCGTCGCCACTCCCTCCGATGGAGCGCTTCGGCGGCATCCTCATACACTGACGACTTTGAGGACTAAGAGCGGCGTCAAGGATGCGGGTGAAGAGAGATGAATGTGTGTGTGGCGAGGATGGGGGTGCCGAATTTGAGGACTGAGAGCGGCGTCGAAGATGTGGGCGGAGAGAGAGGATTGTGTGTGTGGCGAGGATGGGGGTGCCGGTTTTCAGGACTGAGAGCAGCGTCAAGGATGCGGGCGGAGAGAGAGGATTGTGTGTGTGGCGAGGATGGGGGTGCGGCTGCTCGGGCGCGCCATTAAGATAGACCAGTGGGAGTGAGGCAGGCGGCAGTTAAAGGCTGCCTCGCTTCTCGGTGAGTCTGCATGACGGACTTCTGGCATTCCTATACCATCATCTCACGGAGCGAGGCAGGCGCGCCATTAATATGGAGCACTGGGAGCGAGCTGGGTGGCGGTCAAAGGGCTGGCTCGCCTCCTGGTGAGCCTGCACGGTGGACTGCTGGCATGCCTACCGTCATTTCACACAGTTAATAACACGCCTCGGCCTCCCGGTCTGCCAACTAGCATGCGTCTCGTCAACTCACACATTCTCGTATGGCACACGGGACGCGTGCTCCGCACGTATTATACTGATTTTTCCTTTTTGATGATTAATTCTACCGCTTTATTGCTTAACCGAAGCAGGACAGTTACATAGTTGGTCTAACTCTGCAGTTCGAATAAAGAGTTCGTTTGCGATATTGGTTGATAATTATTTATAATTTCCTATATGTAAGAAGATTATATCAATACATGTCTCAAATTTGAAAAAAAAAATCATAGTCTATTGATGTCCATATGACACCACAATAAGTTTCATGAATTTCAACTTAGTTTTGGATTTATTGGATTTTAAAATCAGGATTCTAGATGTTAGAAATTTCTTGCATGGGGACTAAACATGCACCCAGGGACACGTACACATATGATTTTGCAATACATTTTCGTGCACTATCACGGGTCTCATGTAGATCAAATTTGATTTTGCACATTTAAATCCCTGGGAAATCAATCAATGTATAAAAATGAATATATGTTATCTATTTTTTTCAATTTTCAGCACTAAACTCCTTGGTCGCATGTTCGCTGCAAAAAAACTTTGGCATCTCTGGGCCACATGCACACGGTGGTCCTAGGACACTCACTCGCGTGGGCCCGCGAGGTCGCCGTCAAGCACTAGCTATGACATGCGATGAGAGTGGTTAATTTGACCAACAAGGATGGTCATTTTTTGTTTTTGTTATACGTACGGTAGGAGTATATATATAGTACGCGTTGAAGAGGGTGGCCAGGGGGCAATACTATGCAGCATATAGGACACTCACTCGTGTGTGATGCTTCCATCCATGGGCCCGCGAGGTTGTCCTCCATCGCTTTGACCCAACAAGGAGGTTTCTTTTTGGGTTGTGTTGCGGTGGGAGTATATAGTACGGTTGAAGAGGGGAGGAGGGGGCCGGGGCAGTATATAGTACACACATGTCATGAACCTCGGTTCGTTTGTGGAGGACTTAAAGGTTTCCGAGGCAGGTGCCACATCAAATTTCTGCATATATATTAGGTATTCAAACATCACAACCACACATCTCCATACATATGTGTTTGACCCACAAGCAAGCGATGGCGGTTGTCCTCCAGCATTCACTCACGGGGTTATCGGCGAGATGCTTCATCCATCTTTGTGTGCCTGCTTGGTCAATCACTTCGACCGACAGTGATAGAGGTTAATTTCACTTATAATTAGGAGGGGATTAAATTTTGGTTCGTCTTATATGGTTCGGTACATGCAACTATACTTCGCGTGCATGTGTACGCACGAATCCCTCCCACCGGGTCGAAGTGGTGGGGGGGACGGAGCACGCGACGCATCATGCACCTGATATGTGTGGGGACTGTGCATTTTTCGACGCATGCATGCACCACATAAAAATGTTGTGCTTTTGGTATTCAAACATATATGCATGCATCACGCATGTCCACACATATGTTTGGGTCACATACATGCAGTGCTTGTCTTTGGACACTCTCCCTCACTTGGTTATCATCGACGGCCTATATATTCATGGGCCCGTGTGGACGTCTCCATCACTTCGACCAACAACACGAGAGAGGTTACTAGGGTGAATTCTTCTTCTCTTGGTTCGCGTTATCGTATAGTCATACGTCGATCATTGTGAGGTTCGAGACCTAAGTTTGCGGGCTTGCATACACATGAATCAAAGTTGTGCATTGGGTATATTCAAACACCACATGACACTTCATACATATGTTTGGGACACACATGCACGCAGTGGTTGTGTTCAGGCACTCCCTCGCGTGGTTATCAGCAACAAGCTAGCCTACTTTGTGGGGCCGCGTGTGGAACGTCAATGCATGACTTTGACCCAACAAACAAGAGAGGTTATACGACCAAGGTGGTGATTTTTCTTGGTCAGTCTTACAATACGCCTTGGTGAGATGCCCCCTCCCACCTACCCAAAGTGTGTGTGTGTGGGGGGGGGCACAGTATAGTACTTCGTACTAGATGGACCTCTGTGGGGTTGGGGATGCCCGGTTAATTTGCGATGCACATGTGCCACATCAAATTTGTGACTTGTTTATTTAAATATCATAGCACATTGTTTTCACACACACATACATGTACACACACACACACACATCGGGGCACCTGCAGGTGTGGTTGGTAAGTGGTGTCACCCATCTAACGCCAGAAGTACACATCTGTGGGCCCGCACACAATCCACATTTGATCGGAAGCAAAGGGGGGGTTGATGTACTTCTTTCGGTTTTGTGTTAGAGTACGGTGAGATGTCACACCTAGCTATTTGGGGGCATGCTTTCATAGCTAGGATTCCCCTCCTAGCAACATGAAGTGTGCGTTTGTGGGGGGCTAGCAATAATAACGTGCACTTTGTGCGACAGGTGCCACATCAAAGCTGTGCATTGTGTATATGAACATCAAACCACCCTTTTCATACATATATTTGGTCCACACGCAAGTGTGTTCGTGTTCTGACCCTTACCCGCGTTTTTTGGCCGAATTTATAAACAACAAACGAGTCGGACGCATCAACCGTCTACGATCGGGTACGAAACAGACATGGTTCCCTAGGACTACCCGTGTGACGCGCCCTGCCCCTATCACCCACATGATCGCAGTAGATTGGCCTCCACGAGGCTTCCCTCCCCCTCTCGAAAATATCTACTCCCTCGCAATCTCGAAAATATCTACCCGCGTCCGCGTAGATGGTTTTTCTGTTTGGTAGCACACGATTACTATGTCTGAACCGTGTCAATAGATCCAAATTTTCAGTAGCCCCCGCATTTTACTCCCGCCCTGCTCTGCTTCAATCCCTTGATCCAAATTTTGGTAGCCCTGCCATTTTACTCCCGCCTAGTAAAATTTTCAGTACCCGTGGCATTTCCTCAAACACCACCTTGGACCCCTCCACACACACACCCCAAATCCTTCGCTCACCCCAAATCCCCCGCTCACACACATACACACCGCCCCTTCCTCGCTCCAAACCTAGCTAGGTCGCCACCGCCGCGCTGCCTCCATCGTCAACCTCTGTCGGTCTGCCCGTGCAGTTTACCCACCAATATACATACCCTCGACGCGCTGAGTTTCTTAGATGACGCATGTGAAATGCCCCCTTTCCTAGAGATCCCCATCCCCATCCCCTCCCCCACTCCAGAGCGTCGTCGCCTAAGCTCGGCTACGCTTTCCGGGAGCTCGAGGAGCGAATGGCCCAAAAGAGTTTTACCGCGGCCTCTTCGCCTGATGTCGGCGAGGTGGCCGCCAAGGAAGCTAAAGACGATGACTGGACCTGGATTAAGCCTTTCATTCAGTGGGCTAGAGTATTCTGGCATATCGCGGACGCCGGCTACGACATCGAGGTCGTCGGCACCAACGGCTTGACGGGGGTTATGTCATAGGTTAAGTTGCCCACCCCCAACTCTTCGGGTTCGACAGCCGTCGATCTCATCGATGGCCCTGCCGCTGATCTCCTATGGCTCGTTATGAACATTTTGCCATCCTTCATCGCCATGGAGCCCCTTTTGTCACTTCTGAAGGACACATTCTACGACGCTGGCCTAGGTCCTCAGCTGGCAAGTCAGACCTCATCGACGGCTACCACGAGGAGGGAGCCAATATGTGAAAAGTGAGGAAACCCATGATTTGTTTTCTCGAACCCCTTTTGTAGTGAGAACCCGTGCAGTATTTATTGCTATATTAGGTTGTTTGCATTACGCCTTGTTTATTTCTATGGTTTTTGGTTGTTCGGTTGTTTGTAGTTAGCATATGTCCAGTTTCAATTGCCATCTTTGGTTGTTAGTAGTATGCCTTGTTTATTTCAGCTATTAATAGTGTGATGTTCTATATGTGCTAGTATGAACTGTGCAGTTCAATTTCATCAATACCAAATTTAACAATAGCTCTATCAATGACTATATTTGGTTGCTGTTAAGCATGTTGTACTCCCTCCGAATCTTTTTAGTTCGCATATAAGATTTGTCGAAAGTCAGGCCTCTTAAAGTTTGACCAACTTTATAGAACAAAATACCAACATTCACGTAGACTCGTGTTGGGCCTCCAAGTGCAGAGTTTTGTAGGACAGTAGCAAATTTCCCTCAAGTGGATGACCTAAGGTTTATCAATCCATGGGAGGCGTAGGATGAAGATGGTCTCTCTCAAACAACCTTGCAACCAAATAATAAAGAGTCTCTTGAGTCCCCAACACACCCAATACAATGGAAAATTGTATAGGTGCACTAGTTCAGCGAAGAGATGGTGATACAAGTGCAATATGGATAGTAGATATAGGTTTTCGTAATCTAAAAATATAAAAATAGAAAGGTAACTAGTAACAAAAGTGAGCAAAAATGGTATTGCAATGCTTGGAAACAAGGCCTAGGGTTCATACTTTCACTAGTGCAAGTTCTCTCAACAATGATAACATAATTAAATCATATAACAATCATCAACATGCAACAAAGAGTCACTCCAAAGTCACTAATAGTGGATAACAAATGAAAAGATTATTGTAGGGTACGAAACCACCTCAAAGTTATTCTTTCTGATCAATCTATTGGGCTATTCCTACAAGTGTCACAAACAGCCCTAGAGCTCGTACTAAAATAACACCTTAAGACACACATCAACCAAAACCCTAATGTCACCTAGATACTACAATGTCACCACAAGTATCTGCGGGTTTGATTATACGATATGCATCACACAATCTCAGATTCATCTATTCAAACCAACACAAAGAACTTCAAAGAGTTCCCCAAAGTTTCTACCGGAGAGTCGAGACGAAAATGTGTGCCAACCCCTATGCATAAGTTCACAAGGTCACAGAACCCACAAGTTGATCACCAAAACTTGCATAAAGTAGATCACGTGAATATCCCATTGTTACCACAGATAAGCACATGCAAGACATACATCAAGTGTTCTCAAATCCTTAAAGACTCAATCCGATAAGATAACTTCAAAGGGAAAACTCAACCCATTACAAGAAGGTAGAGGGGGAGAAACACCATAAGATCTAACTATAATGGCAAAGCTCGCGGTACATCAAGATCGTGCCAAATCAAGAACACAAGAGAGAGAGAGATCAAACACATAGCTACTGGTACATACCGTCAGCCCCGAGGGTGAAATAGTCCCTCCTCATCATGGAGAGCGTCGGGATGATGAAGATGGCCACGGGTGATGGTTTCCCCCTCTGGTAGGGTGCCGGAACAGGGCCCCGATTGGGTTTTTGTGGCTACAAAGGCTTGCAGCGGTGGAACTCCCGATCTAGATTTCTTTTGGGGGGTTTCTGTATTTATAGGAATTTTTGGCATCGGTTTCACGCCAGGGGGGTCCACGAGGAGCCCACAAGGACGGAGGACGCGCCCAGGGGGTACGGCGCGACCTCCACCCTTGTGGAGGCCTCTTGGCACTTCTGGCCCAACTCTTTTGCTTTGGGGGCTTCTTCTGGTCCATAAAAGATCACCGTAAATTTTCAGGGCATTTGGACTCTGTTTGATATTCCTTTTCTGCAAAACTCAAAAACAAGGAAAAAAACAGAAACTGGCACTGGCACTGGGCTCTAGGTTAATAGGTTAGTCCCAAAAATCATATAAAATAGCATATAAATACGTATAAAACATCCAAGATAGTTAATATAATAGCATGGAGCAATCAAAAATTATAGATACGTTGGAGGCGTATCAAGCATCGCCAAGCTTAATTCTGGCTCGTCCTCGAGTAGGTAAATGATAAAAACAATTTTTTTGATGTGGACTGCTACCTAACATATCATCAATGTAATCTTCTCTACTGTGGCAAGAATATTCAGATCCATAGGATTCAAAACAAAAGTTTAATATTGACATAAAAACAATAATGCTTCAAGCATACTAATAATGCAATCATGTCTTCTCCAAATAACATGGCCAAAGAAAGTTATCCCTACAAAATCGTATAGTCTAGCTATGCTCCATCTTCATCATACAACGTATCCAAATCATGCACAACCCCGATGACAAGCCAAGCAATTGTTTCATACTTTTGGTGTTCTCAAACTTTTTCAACTTTCACGCAATACATGAGCATGAGCCATGGACATACCACCATAGGTGGAATAGAATATGGTGGTTGTGGAGAAGACAAAAAGAAGGAGATAGTCTTACATCAACTAGGCGTATCAACGGGCTATGGACATGCCATCAATAGATACCAATGTGATTGAGTAGGGATTGCCATGCAACGGATGCACTAGACACTACAAAAAAAGACACATCCGTGACATTTTGGGCCGAACAAAAAAAAATTCTGTCATACTTATGACACTTCTATGACGATAATTGTGACAAACCCGGTATCATAATAGATGTGGTGGGGTCCTACTTCTATGACAAAAAACCATGACAGAAAATGGGCTTTTCGTCTTGGGCGGGCCGGAGACGCAGCTACATGACATTCTTTGGGCCGTCCATAACGGAAAAAACCGTGGTAGAAGCGAGGGCGAGGAAAATATCGGGGTGTTCCCGATTACGGTGGGTGGTCGGGACCGAGCGATGCACGTTTCTCTCGTACACGCACGTGCGTGGGTGCGAGGCGTTAGGCTCTAACTGAACCCGAGCGAGGCATTGGGCTCTAACTGAACCCGAGCGATTGCATTGCAGGCTACGCGTTACTGAACCCGAGCGATCGATCGATGGCTGTTAACTGAACCCGATCGAGCGATTCCTTCGCTACTGCTGCTAACTGAAGCCGATCGATGCTGCCCCTGGATGAACAGTGAGCATTGCTGGGGGGTTTGGATGAACAGTTCTCGGTGGGGGTGGATGAACAGGACCCCGATCGATCGAGCTGGTTGGGGCTGGATGAACAGGACCCCGTGGAGGGCAGGATGAACAAGACCACCCCGTGGAGGGCAGGATGAATAGTAGATGGTGGAGGGCTGGATGAACAGTAGCCCGTGGAGGGGTGGTTGAACAGGAGCCCGTGGAGAGGGCTGGTTGAACAGTAGCCGGTGGAGTAGCGCGCGGTGGAGGCTGGATGAACAGTCGCCGGTGGAGGCTGGAGGAGGTCGACGGTGGATGAACAGTAGCCCGTGGAGGCTGGAGGGGGTCGACGGTGGAGATGAACAGTATCTCGTGGAGTCCCGTTTTGCGGTACGCCACACCCCTCCCGATGAACAGGACCCCTGTTTCGACCGTAGCGCTCCAACACAAGTCCGTTTCCTCCGTTTTGCGATATGCCACACCCCTCCCGATCAACAGAACCCCCATTTCGACCGTAGGAGGTCCGTTTCCTCCGTTTTGCGGTACGCCAGACTCCTCCCGATGAACAGGATCTCATTTCGAACGTGGCCGGTCGAACACAAGGTCGTTTCCTCCGTTCTGCGGTATGCCAGGCCTCGTTTCCATCGGCTGTTCCGTCCAAGCCCTCCCGATGAACACGACGACGCATTCCGTTCCGACCCAGCCATTTGGCTCCCCATGAACACGACGACGACACTGTTTCTCCGTTCCGACCCAGCCATGTACACGAGCCCTGGCCGTACGTATGCGCGAGTAGGCGTTCGAGACTCTGCCCGTATGTACGTACGTGGCCGTATTTTCTTTCTTGCACACTGGCCGTTGTACGTACATGTACATGCTACGTGCGCGCCTCTACTACGACACGTGCGCGCCTCTACATCGACCAGTATGTACGTACACGTTCGCGACCAGAATGACAATGCTACGTACGCTTCGACCAGGTGGGTCCCGACTGTGAGGCACTTCCTTGCGTGCGAAGATGTAGCTGGTGGGTCCCAGCAGTCAGGGGGGCAAATCGTTTTTTTTTGCCCGGACGCACTTCCTTGCGTGCGAAGATGTAGCTGGTGGGTCCCAGCAGTCAGGGGGAAATGTTTTTTTCACGAAATACGGTGGCCCGTCCGGTGGGTCCCCGCTGTCAGGTGGAGGAATAATTATTTTGTGCGTAATAAGGAGGCACTTCCTTGCTGCGGCCATGGATCCAGCTGTCAGCCTCTCCACGTACAGTTAGGGGTGGGCATAAAAACCGACAACCGAAAACCGGAGCCGAAATAACCGGGACCGAAGCCGAAAGAACCGAGGACCGACCCTTCGGTTGTTCACTCGGTTAGCGAATGGTAGAAACCGAAAATACTTCGGTGAGTTCGGTCGTTGTAGCCTGCTGACCGAATTCCTGAACTAACCGAAAATACACTGTATTAATCCCAGCTAATTAAGCCCAATGGCCCATCCATGTTAATGCAGCAACTACACGAAGCCTTTTTCCACCCTTTTTTCTCAGCCACAAACGCAACCCCAAACCTTATCCTGTTTCCTGGATATGCTCGAGGCTTCCCACATGCAAATCGCACGCCGCCGCCTCCATTTTCTCAACTCACCTGCGCTGTGGCCAGCTGCGCACATGCGCTGATGGGTCCTGCATGGTGGCGGCCAGCTGCAGGCCTGCGCTGATGGGTCCTACGCGGTGGTGGCCGGCGGCACCCATGGATCTCGTTCAACCGTGGACAACAACGTCCATCACTCTTCGGTTGTGTGCTCGCGTCCATCGTTGCTTCACGGCAGGCCGCCCGCTTCCGAGTTCCGACGATGCATCATTTACTCTTACGATTGATTTGGTCAGTTCATATTTCCTTGTCAAGCTTTGGCTCACGATTTCTTCCTCCCCCAAAACACCAGGTCACTTCGGTTAGAACGGTGGACCGAACTGATTTATTGATGGACCAAACTCTCGGTCTTTGATTTCTCTGCAGACCGATCGGTCAGGAAAATCTGAAAATCGAAATTCAAAAAAACCCGAGACACTGAACCGATTTGGTCGGTCTAACCGAACGCCCAGGCCTACGTACAGTCCACGTCCGATGGAAGCCGTTCCTTGACCATGTTGACCACGCCACGCCGAGAGCACCAGGGCGGTAGACAACGGCGAGGCCTAGGAAGGGGATGACGCGGAGCCAGGGAAGACGCGGCAGTGGATGCCCACGCGTAGAGGAGTACGAGGGTTCACTGGTTCGCTGCAGTGTGAGGCTGCCGTCGCCGCAAAATAACAGGGGGTGTGGGTGAGTAGAGGGATGGACTGGCCAGCTGTGGGAGTAGTAGGGGGTGGTGAGGCCTCCGCGGCATCGCAGCCGGCCACGGGAGGCAGGAGCACGAGGCACGACCGGCGCTGGTTTGGGCGGTTGGAGCAAGAAGACCAGAGGTTGAAGAAGCACTACGGCCGTTGGATGGACATCGTACGGTCACTGGAGCTATAATCGTGCATATTGACTAAGTTGACAAAGCCCTCCGTCCCCGTCAACTTAGTAGGCCCACAAGTCAGCCTCCCACTATACTGGGTCCCAGCTAGCAGGGGAGTATTCATTTTTTTGTGCGTAATAAGGAGGCACTTCCTTGCGTGCGAAGATATAGCTGGTGGGTCCGAGCTGTCAGCGGCAGTAACGTTTTATTGGCGAAATACAAAGGCCCTTTCGGTGGGTCCCAGATGTCAGGTGGAGGAATCATTATTTTGCACGTAATAAGGAGGCATTTCCTTGCGTGCGGCCGTGGACCCAGCTATCAGCCTCTCCACGTACAGTCCACTTCAGATGCATGTCGGTCATTGACCATGTTGACCAGGCCGCACCGAGAGCACCATGGCGGTGGACGACGGCGAGGCCTTGGAAGGGAACGACACAGAGGCAGGGAAGACTCGGCAGTTGTTTCCCACATTGAGGGGAGTACGACTGTACGAGGGTTTACTGGTTCGTCTGCCGTCGCCGGAGAATAACCGCAGGTGTGGGTGAGTAGAGGGATGGCTAGGCCAGCGATGGGAGTATGGTGGGGCGGTGAGGCCTGCACGGCAGCATAGCCGGCCGCGGGGAGGAGGGAGCAGGCAGTCCTGTCGGCGCTTGTTTGAGCGGCTGGAGCAGGAAGAGCAGAGATTGAAGAAGCACGAGGGCCGTTGGATGGACATCCAACAGTCACTGCTTGTGCGTCAACCTTTTTTTCAGAAAAGCCTCAAATCTGTAGAAAACATCATACAACCCATCTACCATTATTTCTAATAATTTACAGCCCAATTGCTAATTCTTAAGGTTTTTTTGGAGCCCATATTCTTTTTGTTAGCATTACAGCCCATATTGTGGCCACGGTTAAAAAATTATACGAAATTTTGCATATTTCGGTGCGGTCTGAACTGTTTTTAATCCCAAAATTCGAGTCACGTTCAAACTGATTTTAAAAATAAATATATATCAATATAAAATCCAACAAATTGTCCACGCATAAAAATCAATGCAATTTAAAATCTCGAAATGAAAAAAAGAAATTTGAAACTAATTGCCGGTTTGATGTGTTTTAAAAATGTACAACCCATTTCTCATTACTGATAGGCCATTTTCTCGGCCAGCCGAATGAAGCTCTCCTCGTCTTGAAAGATTTGCAGCCCAACAGGCCTGACAAAGCGACTTACTTGGCAAATCACAAAAAACTGGGTTGTGGTCGTGGACCCAGCTGCGGCCGTGGACCCAGCTGTCAGCCTCTCCACGTACAGTACTGTTCCGATGGAAGTCGGTCGTTGACTACATTGCCCACGCCGCGCCGAGAGCACCAAGGCGGTGGACGATGGCGAGGCCTAGGAAGGGGATGACGCAGAGCCGGGGAAGACGCGGCAGTGGATGCCCACGCGGAGAGGAGTACGAGGGTTCACTGGTTCGGCTGCGGCGTGAGGCTGCCGTCGCCGCAGAATAACAAGGGGTGTGGGTGAGTGAGGGATGCCCTGGCCAGTGATGGGAGTAGTAGGGGGCGGTGAGGCCTCCGCGGCATCACAGCCGGCCATGGGAGGCAAGAGCACGCGGCACGACCGGCGCTGCTTTGGGCGGCTAGAGCAAGAAGACCAGAGGTTGAAGAAGCACTATGGCCGTTGGATGGACATCATACGGTCACTGGAGCTAGAATCGTTCATATTGACTAAGTTGACAAAGCCCTCCGTCCCCGTCAACTTAGTAAGCCCACAAGTCAGCCACCCACTATGGTGGGTCCCAGCTAGTAGGGGGTATTCATTTTTTGTTTGTAATAAAGAGGCACTTCCTTGCGTGCGAAGATATAGCTGGTGGGTCTGACCTATCAGCGGGGGGAACGTTTTTTCACGAAATACAGAAGCCCTTCCCATGTACAGTCCACGTACAGTGCGTAATAAGGAGGAACTTTCCTTGCGTGCGACCATGGACCTCATGGGTCCCAGCCGTCAGGCTCTCCACGTACAGTCCTCTTCCGATGACTCTCGTATGTTGACCACGCCGCGCCGAGCACACCGAGGCGGTGGACGACGGCGAGGCCCTAGACTGGAATGACCCGGAGATGGGGAAGACGCGACAGTGGAGTCGCAGACGGAGAGGAGTGGGAAACTTGACTGGTTCGGGTGCGGGGTGGGCCTACACTCGGCAGAGAATAACAGGAGGTGCGGAGTGGAGGGATGGCCTGGCCGTCGGCGGGGTAGCGTTTTGCTGAGGAGCGCAAAACAACGCCGCTGGACGTCGGAGGCTGGAGCAGGCGATCCCGGCAGCGCTGGGGGAAGAAGACAAGAGATTGAAGAAGAATGCCGGCCGTTGGATGTAAATCCAACGCCTTCTTAGGCTTCGACCT
Source organism: Aegilops tauschii subsp. strangulata (assembly GCF_002575655.3). NCBI lineage: Eukaryota > Viridiplantae > Streptophyta > Magnoliopsida > Poales > Poaceae > Aegilops > Aegilops tauschii. Next base: position 178,516,796 of record NC_053039.3, read on the forward strand.
ACTAGCCCACATGTCAGCCAGTCTAGTTGTTTTTTTAGTCCATTTGGTGGGTTGGGTGAAACAATGATGTAGCATCTATGCAGCCCATTTATATATATGGTAGAATTTAAAGCCCATTTGCATTTTTCTCGAAATCCGCGGACCTGCTGGGCTGGGTGAAAATATCATGTTGGGCTAGATGGAGAAATGTTATAAAAACATAAACACATGATTGCACGACTATTACTGCATTGGTCAGTAAAATCTTTGCAAGCTTATGTACGCAATCACTAGGAGTTAACTTGCCAAGTTATATATAAACAATTATTATTATCATTTTGTAAGAACTTTCAACTGACGAAATAAAATATCATTTAAATTTGATGAGTTAATAGTACGTGGGGTATTATTATTTTTTAGGCTAGACGTGGGACAGTTGAGTTGGTTCTAGGGAAAAGTACTGGGAGAAAACTCAGTTTACATCGAAAAAGAAAGTGGGAGAAAATTCAGATATAGGATTAATGAAAACGAAAAATAGAACTGAGCTGTGCGTCGTCTTGAAAAAACAAACAGAACTTGGGTTGCTGATGTTATAGACAGGCTAGGTTGGGAGGCCCAGAGGCCGCTTGATACCTGCTGGATCCAAAAAATGTTGAAACATGTCGTGGGCTGCCCATGTTAAACAACAAAACCTAGGCCATGGACCTGGTGGGCCAGGGACTGTCAGCCTCTCGATGAATAGTTGTCTCTCGATTCCTCTTGTTTTGCTGACCATGTTGGGAACGACAGACGGCGGCGCCGCGGCTAGAGCACCAAGGCGGAGGACGACGTCGAGACCTCGGACCGAATGAACCGGAGTGGGGGAAGACACAGGCGGAGGGGAGTACGAGGGTTGACTTTTTCGGGTGCAGGGTGGGCCGGTGGAGCTGCCGCCGTAGGACAATGTGTGGTAGTAGAGGGATGGCCTGGCCAACGCCATAGGCTATGATGGCCAGCCGCTGTATAGGAAGAGGACGAAAGATTGAACAAAATAAAGAAATACAAATGGATAGGTGGTTGGTCCCATAGGTCTGTGTACGAGACCTGCTGGGTCCAGCTGAGGAGGGGAATATGTTGGGAGGAAGGAGATTCAAAGCACGACAGCCGAGTGAACTAGTTTTTTTAAACGGACAAGTGAACTAGTTACATACATAAGCAAATAGCCACTAAAAAAGCAAACAGGTTAATGGGTTCTTAAAAGAAATATTTTGGACAAAACAGATAATTATGACACATAGGCTAATGCATGAAACACTCAGATGATAAAGGTGCTTATAAACAGATAAAGTACAACATCTAGACCTTCCTGGCACGCTTGATCATGACGATGCGGTTGTCCGTGTACTCGTCGTTTAGGGGAAGCAGACACGCCCCCATGTCCAAGATCTGCCTGTACATGTCGTAGCATGCGTATGCGTCCTTGGCCGCGTAGGTTATGTAGGCTAGATTCAGAGGTACCTCCCACATGTTCAAGTCCTTGGTATCGTTGTCTTCTTTCATGTTGGCGTATCAGGGGTCGATGATGGTCTTAGCAAGGTCAACCATGGAGTCCTTCTCCTGCCCGTTGCTGATGATCTTGTATTGCTTCTGGATGTCGACAAGCTTGTTGCACTAGATGGCCGAATCGTCGCGTTCTTCCATCTCTCCACCGTAGCGAAGGTGCAGTCGGCGCTGCCGATGAAATGGGTGAATGCTCCAAAACCTCTGATGGCCCTATAGAAGTGGTAGATGAGAACCTCGTCCCGCACACATACCTGGGCGACGGCGATTCGCTGGTCCCTGTCAGGAGATGAATGGATGGGCACAAGGTCTGGTCCTGCAACCTTGTGCTTTCTCGTCCTGTAGGTACTACTTGAACTCGGCGAGGCAGAGCTTCACCGAGTCCGGATCGTTGGTGTACATCACATTCAACTTGGTGCAGCCATAGGACTGAACGGCGAACTCAAAGGGGAACTCCTTGCTGAAGTCCATATCCAGCAGGCTCACCCCTCGGATCGCCATTGGAGCCTCTTCAAGTGAACGAGTGTGTAGGCGGGTAGCAGTTCGTTTTCAGCTCTTGGGGAACTGGATTCAACAGTAAACTGAGTGTGTACAGGTGACAACAGTTACTACCCCTCCCTCGTCCGCTGCACGCCCGGCAGAAGATGCACCCTCGGCGCATTCAAACGCCTCCATTAAGAAACCTACTCCGGCCACACGTCGGTTCACAAGCGGGTCTGTATTGGTACTGTAATAATAGGAGTTAGTGGTCACTTTACTTAAATTTAATTAGCTTTTATAGAAATTTATACTTAAAACAAGCAATGCATTGGCTCGTTCTATCAGTGCCACAGGATCAACATGCACAACAATTAGAATTATAATTCTCAGGACGCACACGATCAGCACATTTGTCGCACTTTCACAAAGATAATACTACCAAGTTTGAACTTTGTTATGGTTGTTGTCCTCTGCATCATCATGCCGTGTTTCCCAGCTTGCAAGATTCAGAACCAACAAATAAGATCCAAATAATAAGTACAACAAAGATGCCTACACATCTCATTGATTCCCAGCTTGCAAGATTCAGAACCAACAAATAAGATCCAAATAATAAGTACAACAAAGATGCCTACACATCTCATTGATTCCCAGCTTGCAAGATTCAGAACCAACAAATAAGATTCAAATAATAAGTACAACACAGATGCCTACACATCTCATTGATTCCCAGCTTGCAAGATTCGGAACCAACCCATTAGAGCCTTTTGATAAAGTGAATATCGGGATTAAATCCATCTTGGCTAGCCATGTCATACAATCGAAGAACTTGGCGAATGCTCTTGACCATCACAAAGTCTGTAGTTGAGTATTCCTGTTTGCACAACACAAACAAGAAGAGCATGATTTCACTTTAATAGTGGCCTCCTTGAACTCAACCTGCAGCTCCACTCGGATGAGGCCTGCCTGGAGTTCCGTCGGATCACGGGTTCCGGCAAAACCCCTCAAGGTTCGAACACTAGGGTGTGCGCGAAGGTTTCCTCCCTATCGATCCACGCCCTAGCTCGCTAAGATCTCACAGACGAACTCGACGAACTCGGAACACAAAGACACAAGATTTATACTGGTTCGGGCCACCGTTGTGGTGTAATACCCTACTCCAGTGTGGTGGTGGTAGATTGCCTCTTGGGCTGATGATGGACAGTACAAGGGGAAGAACAGCCTCCTGAGGTTGAGGTGTTCTTGTGCTCGGTGTCAGGCTAAGGGCTGGCTCTAGATCAGATTCACCTCTCCCCCCTACTGTGGTGGCTAGTTCTACTTATATAGGCCCTGGTCCTCTCCCCAAATATTGAGCGGGAAGGGAGCCAACAACGGCCAATTTGAAAGGGGACAGCTAGTACAGCTTATCCTGACAAAAGCGGTCTTCGCCTGCAAAAGGCTCTGGTGGTGACGCCGTCTTGGGCTCCATGGTGACCTCCGTCCTGCCGTTCTGCTGGTCTTGGTCTCGTTGCACCGATATGGAAACCTTTCTTGATGCATCGGTACTCCGCGCCTGCACTTGCCCCCTTAGCACCAAAGAGGAAACAAGGACGATGCGCGCGCTGGCGCCTGCCTGGCACCCGCCTGGTCTCGATCGTCACGGCTCACGTCACGAGGACCTCGCGAGGTTTACCTTGCCTTGATCTCTCCGCCCCTCGTGAGCCTGCCTGGTGAGGCCGCTCCTGAGGAGGTCTTGCGTCGTCCGCCTCGCGAGGCTCGGCCCCTCACGAGGGTCTTGAGTGCCTTGTTGATGAAGATGGGTCGTACAGGCCTGCTAGCTCAGCCACGCCATGGGCCGCAGGCAGGCAAGTCTGGGGACCCCCGTTCCTAGAACGCCGACAGTAGCCCCCGGGCCCAAGGCGTGCTCGGGCTTGGCTTCGAGGCGAAGCCAAAGGTCAAGCGCGGAGCGCCGCGGGCCCCAAAAGCCTGCAACCTTGGTTGACGCATGGCAGTTGATTGGACGTGGGCGTCTCCGCTTCCCCACGCTGCCTCAGCAACTGCCCGACCTGACAAAAGGCTGGCGTAGACAGTGCTTGCCTTCATTGCTTCCCTTTGCCTTGCTCAGATCCCCTTCCTTGCGCCCTGCTTCCGAAATCCTCAGATCTGCCTCCATCTCCTCCCACACCAGCGACCGATGGCGCCGCACAAGGTCAAGCTCTCTGCATCGCCGGCTTGGTACGAGCCTGCTCTCGACGTGCCCAACGTCTTGGAGAAGAGCCTCACCTCCACGTGCTTGCTGACGGCGGGTGAGAGCAACGAGTGGGGGAAGATAGAGCTTCGGGCTACCTCCGTCGAGCCAGAGCCCGAGGGAAGCACGTTCTTTCCCTTCTTCACGAGCAGCATCGCCGCAGGATTGGTTCCCCCCTTCTCTGACTTCTTCTATGAGGTCCTCGACCACTTCGAGCTGCAGGCGCTGCATCTCCATCTCAATCCATCCTTCTCCTATCCATCCTCACTTACTATTGCGAGGCGTATCTGGGCGTGATGCCGTCTATGGCTCTGCTGCGCCACTTCATCTTCCTTCGCCTTAGCGATGGTCATATCTCCGGGTGCGCCAATTTCATCGCGTCCGGCAAGGCCAATTCAATCTCGAACACCGGGAAGAGGGTCGACAACCTCAGGGCCAAATGGGTCATGATGAGTGCCAAGTGCGTCCATCCACGCTTGGAACTGCCGATGGAGGCGCCCCAGTCTAACAAGGGGTGGTCCCGTGCAGAGCTCACTGACGAGCGGGCGTCGCCGGTGTTGGAGCAGATGATGACCGACTTCAAGCCGGGCAACGCGAAGGCGGCCAAAGTGACGGGGGCCATGCTCCCGAGGCAATTCCTGACGCTGCGCGTTGCTCCACTTCAGGCGCGCCGCGCGCCCTTTGTGGAAGCTTGGAGATGAAGGAGACAAGGTTCGCCTGAGGCCGGGGGCCTGCCTGACAATGAGCTAACTGCTGTCCTGCGCCTCCTGGTTGGGGACAACCAGGAGTATTCGCCGAGCGCCTTCGTTCCTTTGTTCCGCCGCAAGGACTGGGAGCCAATCGTGGCCTCCAGGCCGACCTTTGATGCGCACGGGCTGGTGCCGCCGATGCTTACTGGGGCCTCTGCAACGCCGAAGCCGGTGGAGGTCTTCTGACGAGTCCCGCGGGGAGGAAGAAGGGGAGGAGGACTCGGAGGAGACCCCCGAGGAGATGGGGAGAAATCCCCCTTGAGCAAGGCCGACATCCTCCGCGCTCTGCCAGACGACGCCGAGGTCGACGCCCGCCAGGAGGAGAGGGAGCTGCCCCTCATCCCGACAAGGGGTAGATCATCGTTGGTCTCTCGAGATGCTGCCTCCGACTTGACACCGCCTGGAGCCGGCTACGGCCCTTCTGCTGCGCCATCTTCTGCCTCCGGAGCCCGTGTGCCCACTCCTCAGGCTCCGAAGCTTTCGGGTTTCAGGCTCCCCAAGCGGAAAGTGGACTATGTCGCGGTGGATCAGTAAGTGCTTCGAGCTTCATCTTGTTCTTCCTTGTACTTCCTATTTTCTGACGTTCGCCATTGATTGATCAGACCGGTGTCTTCAACGAAGAAAAGGAAGGAGGATGCTACGGCCATGCCCCCTTCTACGGAGAAGAAAGGCGACAGCACTCGCACCTCCCCGGCCCGGTCGCCCTCGCGAGGCCATGAGGAGCATCGTCGGGAAGAGTCAGCCCACGTGGCCCCGCTGGCTCCGGAAGTGTCGATGCTTGGCTCGGCTGATGAGGTCCCAAAGGCTCAGGAGCTCTTGACCTCCCAGGCTCTGGTGACGACGACGCCGCCCCCTCCTCCTGCTGCGCTTCGGGCCCCAGGTTCTTCCGCTTCCTCTGTCATCTTGGAGTGCGCCCTTTCGGAGATGACACAGCTGCGGGAACATCTGCTGAGCACGGACCCACACCTGGTGGCCGGGCGCATGGAGCTGGCCTCTGGCTGGCTTCACTCTGACTCGGCAGTTCGAGCGTCGCTGAGCCAGGCCGCGGCGGCCTCCGAGAAGGAGAAGCAGGCCACCGCCAGAGCTGCGGCCGATCGCGAGGCGGCGCTGAAGGATGCCGAGGCCGCCCGCGACCGCTGCCGAGAGCTGGAGGGTGAGCTGAAGAGCCTGCGCGACGAGCGTGCAAAAGAAGCACGTGGCCGCGAAGCGAAGGAGAAGGAGATGAAGGCTCGGGAGGACGCCATCAAGGGCCGTGATGCCGAGCTGGGGGAGCTGGCGAAGGCGTAGACCGCGGAGCGCAGCCGACTGGAGGAGCTGGAGCAGAAGGCGAAGGCGAGGGAAGCCGATCTCGACGCCAAGGCAAAGGTCCTGGCCGAAGACCGCATGGCCTTCTCGCTTCTTGAGAAGAGGTCCAGCATGGCGCTGAAGTCACTGTACGAGAAGGGCCTGGAAAAGCCGCTAACCGCCGACGAGGATGGCTCTGCTCCGCTGTTTCCCCACTTGGTGAAGGCGCTTGAGGAAGTCGTGGAGGGCATCGGTCCATGGCTGAGGCGGAGGCTCGTGTCCTTTCTTCAGCTGTGCTGACGCGTGTCTTCAGCCATCTGTACCTTCGCGACCCCAATGCTCGTCTCGACGAGCTGCTAGACCCTGTAGCTGATGAACATTGTGCGGCTGCCGCCGCAGCCGTGAAAGGTCAGGTGGAGGCCCTGCCGAAGAAGTTCCGCGGCTTCGTCCTCGCGCCCTCGACCGGCGATGCCACCGATCCTGCGGCTGGCGGTGCAGGTAAAGGCGACGCTACCAAGGGAGGAGCACCTTGTGCGGGCGATGGCGGTGTCTAGGGGTGACCTACGGCTGCTTTCCTATTTCATTCCTGCAGCATGCATCAAGCCTCGTGGAGGCGTTAAACTTTCGTTTGATATCGTGAGAACGATATGTCTTGTAATATTTGCTTCGAGATTTTGCGATTTCTTCCTATTTGCTTTGTGTTCTGCGTCGGCAGAGCCTGGCCCCGCGCATACCTGAACCGCCATTGGGCCAACCGAAGACCAGGACGGACCAAGGAGTGAGGAGCTACATGACCAGTTAGGCTCCTGAGTCGCGATGCTCAGGAGTCCCCCTTGACACGCAAACAGCTTATAGGGAGGACACGCGAGGATAGGTTAATGTTCTACGTTGGCAGAGCCCGGCCCCGCGCATACCTCAACCGCCGTTGGACCGACCGGAGACCAGGACGGACCAAGGAGTGAGGGGCTACGTGACCAGTTAGGCTCCTGAGTCGCGATGCTCAGGAGTTCCCCTTGACGTGCAAACAATCTCCATACCTTTGCCCTCGCCGAGGCCCGGCTCGGGAGGGGCACGCGATGACCAGGTCCGGGAGACCTGGTTGGGTGGCGTATGCTTGGGCGTGACCCGAGCGCAGCCCCCGTGCCCAGCCCCCTCACGCGGCTCTCCCAAGGGGAGGCATTGCGGTGAGGCCGGACGCTGAGCTCTGGGGCTCCCTGAGGTTGGTACGACCGTGAAGCCGCCCTCAGTTGTTTATCACCAGCGTGGAGCATAGTGCTTCCGCTTGTGCACGGGCATAGCCGCTCCTCGGCAGTGTCGACAGCCAGCGCGGAGCATGGTGCTTCCACTTGTGCGTGGGAGGGGGGCTCCCTCTGCGGAGAGCCCCCGGGGCGTGTACAGCCCCGCCCTGACATGTGGCTTGCATGGCAGGGCTAGACGAGGTGTATTTGGGCACTCGTGAGCCAGCATGGGACTCACGAGGCCCTACCTCAAGGCGGGTTGCGCCTAGTCTTGGTTCCTTTTCGCTGTGCTGGTCCTGCGAGGTGGTCAGACAACCTGCACCGAACGAATCTCCTGAGGTTATCGCGTGAGAATGCCAAGCACCAACGGCCCCAGGGGTGATGTGAACGGGGCCGGCCCGCCAGGCAGAGCTCAGCCATTGGATTTATCGATGCTGCAGGACGGGCCCGAGCACAGACGCCGTGCTCAACTTACTCAGACGAAGGGTCCTAAAGAAAAATGGCCGGCGCGCGGCCCCCATGATGGGTGGCGATCCAGCAGGTAATAATCATAGGTAGGTTAAGCATGGAAATCATACTGGCTTATGTAAACGCAAGGAAGATACATGCCACTGGGTCAGGCCCGAGCGGCTTGGGGTTGATGCGGCCCGAGGAGCGCCCCCAACAAGGTAAGCTAAAGACATAAGAAGGGATACATGCCACAGGGACGGACCCGTGCGGCCTAGGAATGATGCAGCCCGAGGGGCGCTCCCAGCTAAATGAACTTGGAAAATGTCACCTGGTTCTGTTGATGAAGGAGAGTTGGGGCAGCTGAAGGTGCGCGGCGAAAGGATTTCTCCTCACGAGCCACCGGGGCCCTGAGCCTCAGGAAGCTTTGGGGGCTCAGGTGGTTCCTTGAGGACCGTCTCCATCTCCGTCAGGATGGCGTGGTGCCTGGCCTCCTGAGCCGCCAGGATGCGCCGCAAGTTGCGCTAGTAGGCGGATGACACGCTCGGCAGGCCAAAAGGCATGTGAACATAGCTGTGAGGTGGGCCCTCGCGGCGTCCCACACGCGAAGGCCAGAAAAGCTCATGAGAAGCGGCCCTGTTGAGCCCTGGGACGTCGATGTAGACGCGCAGCCCGACATCCTCGCCTGGATGGGAAGCTGTGCCTCGTGAGCGGCGATCGCCGCGCATGGCCCTTGCGTCTTGTAATTCCTGAGTGGTCTTGGTGATGAACTCTTGAGCGGTGGGCGCTCCTTGCCTTGTGTCCTCCCGAGGGAAACGTGCTGCGAAGCACGCCTCCAAGTGGTGCCCAAGCGCCTCCCTCGTGATGTGGGCAAGGTCTGAGGCCCTCCGGAAGAGAGCCCCCGAGCCCTGCCCGAGGAGGGCGCCGGGTGCGCCTTCCTATGCAATGGAGGGAGGCGCCCCTGGAGCGGGCGGTGATCCTGACGAGGCTCCAGCTGCGACGCCACCCTCCTGAGGTCCTGCACGGCGCAACTGCTTCTTCTTCTTGGGGATGGCCTCAGGAGGGCCCTCATCCTTGCTGTCGGGGTCGTCGGTTGCTGCGGCTTGGAAGGCACGCTCGAGGGAGCACACCTCATCTCTTTCTTCGCACGGGACCGTGATGATTCCGCCACTTCCCGGCATCTTGGGGACATTGTAGCCATGATGGGTCACCGCCATGAACTTGGCCAGGGCTGGATACCCGAGGATGGCGTTGTACGGCAGACGGATGTGCGCGACGTCTAAGTCGATGAGCTCGGTGCGGTAGCTCTTGCATTCTCCGAAGGTGACAGGGAGGCGGACCTGCCCTATCGGTTTGGTAGAACTGTCGGTCACTCCTGAGAAAGGCTTGGTAGGCTGAAGCTGGTCATATGGCACTTGGAGGTTGTTGAACATGTCGACAGACAGGACGTTGAACCCTACGCCGCCGTCGATGAGGGTCTTGGTAACTTGCACGCTGCTGATGACTGGGGAGCAAAGCATCGGGAGGGCGCCAGTGGTAGCTGCGCACTTGAGCTGATCTGCCGAGTTGAACGTGATGGGGCACTGGGACCATCTGAGCGGGCGTGTGGCCTCGAGCTTGGGGAGGACTGCATTCACTTCACGAGCAAACTGCTTGAAGATACGCTGCGAGGCTGGGGCCTAGGCTCCGCCCAAGATGCAGGCGATAGCGCATGGCTCCTGGAAGCCCCCAGCCCCCTCGTCTTGATGGTGGTCGTCATTCCTTCTGGGCGGTGGCGGCAGCGGAGGGAGTCCAGCGTTGCCTTGAGGACGATCTTCACGAGGCTGATCCCTCCAGGCGCCCTCGCAAGGCTGATCCTGCCAGCCGTCCTCACGAGGCTGGTCGCGCCACTCCTGGCGTGGGCTACGGTCGTCCCAGCGTCCGCCGCCACGTCCTCCTCCTCGGCCATAGCACCGGTCTCCACGCTCGGGGCATCGACCGAAGCGTCCTTCGTGAATAGCTCTGAGCTCTTGACAGTCGCTGGTGTTGTGGGTATTCAGGTTGTGGAAGGCGCAGAACGGTCGGCTGCTCTTGGATGACACGGGCTGGTCTCTGCCGCGCTTGTTGTCCGGTTCCGCCGCAAGCACGGCTGCTCCCTTGCGCTTCACGTCCTTGGCCTTGGCTTTCTTCTCCTCCGGATCTGCAGCTGGGAGCTCGAGGAGGGAGAGGCGCCCCTCCTCAGCTCTTGCGCACTTGGTCGCCAGGTTGAACAACTCCAGAGACATGCATAGCTCCTCGTGGATAGCGAGCTCTTCCTTCATCTTGACGTCGCGGACGCCATCAGAGAACGCGGAGATGATGGCCTCGTCCGTCACCTTGGGGATCTTAAGGCGGACGTTGTTGAAGCACTGGATGTACTTCTGGAGGGTCTCTCCTGGTTGTTGCTTGACGCGGCGCAGGTCACCCGCAGCCGGCCGGCGGTCGCGAGTGCCCTGGAAGTTGGCGACGAAGCGGTTGTGCATCTCGTCCCAGGAGGAGATCGAGCCTGGGGGCAGGTTTAGGAGGCAGGAGCGGGCGTCGTCCTTGAGAGCCATGGGAAACCAGTTCGCCATGACTTTCTCGTTGCCGTTGGCCGCTTTGATGCTCAGCTCGTAGAGCTGCAAGAACTTCGCGGGGTCGGGGGTGCCATCATAGCGAGGAGGCAGATCTGGCTTGAACTTGCCCGGCCAGGCGACGCTACGCAGCTCGGGGGTGAAGGCACGGCAGCCGGCTGTGGTCACCGGGGCCCGCCTTGGGGTGGAGCTTGGTCTTGATGGGGCCCGCGCACTGCCGCTATAGGCGGTGCGCGGTCTTGCCTCAGCAGCCGGTCCTGGCGCGGTGGTGCGAGGAGCGATGGAGCGTTTTCTTGCGGCGGAGGGACTTCTTGACAGCTTCTCTCTTCACGCGCGGGCGCTGGACGCGGTGGGTCGCGTCTTGGCGCCAGGGCGCCGTCTTGATGCAGAGGTGGTGGAGGCGCTCCGTGAGCCACGTTGCCCATGGCTGGCGGAGGGCGAGGCAGAGAGAGGGACGGCGCAGGGGAGCCCCCTGCGGCGCAGACGAGCTCGGCGATGCAGTCGAGCCAGTCCTCGTAGAGGTCGTCGACTGGGCGGTAGCGCGGGAGCTCGTGCGCCATGAGGAGCGCGGCCCGCGCGTCCATGGGAGCGCGACGTGCATGGGACAAAGAACCGGCCGGGGTCAGCGATGGAGTGGCGGTGCGGCCATCCCACCGCACCGAGGGGTGCAGCGAGGATGCTTGCTGCTCGTTCCCACTGGGCCGGTCGCGGCGTTGGCGACAGGCGACGGGGAACGACGAGGTGCCGCCAACGGGAGCCGTCTGAGCGACGCGGGCGGCGAGGGCTGCCCGGCGCTCAGCACGAGCGCGGCGAGCGTCCGCCATGGAGGCGACGGAGCATCGGGGCGCGGAGCGATGGAAGGAAGCTTCGGCGCACCCCTACCTGGCGTGCCAAATGTCGGATCACGGGTTCCGGCAAAAACCCTCAAGGTTCGAACACTGGGGTGCACGCGAAGGTTTCCTCCCTACCGATCCACGCCCTAGCTCGCTAAGATCTCGCGGACGAACTCGACGAACTCGAAACACAAATACACAAGATTTATACTAGTTCGGGCCACCGTTGTGGTGTAATACCCTACTCCAGTGTGGTGGTGGTGGATTGCCTCTTGGGCTGATGGTGAACAGTACAAGGGGGAGAACAGCCTCCTGAGGTTGAGGTGTTCTTGTGCTCGGTGTGAGGCTAAGGGCTCGATCTAGATCAGATTCACCTCTCCCCCCTACTGTGGTGGCTAGTTCTACTTATATAGGCCCTGGTCCTCTCCCCAAATATTGAGCGGGAAGGGAGCCAACAACATCCAATTTGAAAGGGGACAACTAGTACATCTTATCCTAACAAAAGCGGTCTTCGCCTGCAAAAGGCTCTGGTGGTGACGCCGTCTTGGGCTCCATGGTGACCTCCGTCTTGCCGTTCTGCTGGTCTTGGTCTCGGTGCACCGATATGGAAACCTTTGCTTGATGCCTCGGTACTCCGCGCCTGCGCTGGCCGCCTTAGCACCAAAGAGGAAACGAGGACGCTGCACGCGCTGGCGCCCGCCTGGTCTCAATCGTCACGACTCAGGTCACGAGCACCTCGCGAGGTTTTCCTTGCCTTGATCTCTCCGCCCCTCGTGAGCCTGCCTGGCGAGGCCGCTCCTGAGGAGGTCTTGCGTCGTCCGCCTCGCGAGGGTCTTGAGTGCCTTGTTGATGAAGATGGGCCGTATAGGCCTGCTAGCTCAGCCACGCCGTGGGCCGCAGACAGGCAAGTCTGTGGACCCCCGTTCCCAGAACGCCGACAAGGTCCATGATTCAATTCATGCGCCTTTTTCTATAGTTCACCTGAAATGAAGCAAAGATTGCATCATTCAGCTAGCAAGAAGTACTTGCTCTCGTGAGCTGGCAGGTTCTTCTTTAGTAGTTGCACTAAAATTGAGGAACATTAAGGTTGGCTGTCCGGCTCATGTAAGGTGCAACTATAATTTTCTTATCCTTTTGTGCAGTTCCACTAAAATAAAGTGCCATTGTGGTGACAGTGACGGCTCATCTTGCAAAGGCTAATAAAATGTTGCACGAGATTACCAGCAGAACTTGAGGGAGATTTTGGAAACTCCAATCACCATTTTGTGCAGTTCCACCAAAATTGAGAGATGTTGCCCACGTGACATTTTAGTTGAACTGCACAAGACACTCATTCCAAAAAAAAGTGTTTTGTGCAGTTCACCAAAAGGTCACAATAGCAACAAGGTGAAATGGATATCACTATCTGCACAAAAAGATAGAAAATAAACAGTTGTGGTCAATAAGAATATACGGAACATATACGAAATGAAAAGAAGCATCTTAATTATGTTCATGGCAATCACGCAAGGACAGTAGAAATTTTAAAACGATAGCAATGCTTCATGTTACCAGAAGCATTACGATCAACAATGAGATTCCTCAAATATGGGATTACTTTAATGGTGGCATTGCTTGTTTACCAGATACAGTAAATCAACAGCAGCTAAAGAGTAGGTTTAAGGGCATGGGACCATGGGGACACCAGGACACTCAGCAACGTAAAGGAGCAACTTACTTATCATACTGGGGAAAACAGCAGGAGTGCCATTTGTAACACAGTTTAATTGCATCTTATAACTAGAGGCATTAGATTAACAATAACACTTCTTAGACATGTCCCTAAGATAACAGTGTGATCGCTTCATTTTACATGCGCCCTTACATTAACAACAACAAAAGGTTGGTATAAGGACATGCGACAGTGGACGCATCAGCACAATGTACCTACAAGCAGGCATAAAGTGGTGATGCCAAGTTTGTTCATGCTATGTGAGGGCAGGAAATCTAATCCTGGAGACCTTTTACTATGTGTGAAGGAAATATGCCCTAGAGGCAATAATAAAGTTATTATTTATTTCCTTATATCATGATAAATGTTTATTATTCATGCTATAATTGTGTTAACCGGAAACATAATACTTGTGTGAATACATAGACAAACAGTGTGTCACTAGTATGCCTCTATTTGACTAGCTCGTTGATCAAAGATGGTTATGTTTCCTAGCCATTGACATGAGTTGTCATCTGATTAACAGGATCACATCATTAGGAGAATGATGTGATTGACTTGACCCATTCCGTTAGCTTAGCACACGATCGTTTAGTATTCTGCTATTGCTTTCTTCATGACTTATACATGTTCCTATGACTATGAGATTATGCAACTCCCGTTTACCGGAGGAACACTTTGTGTGCTACCAAACATCAGAACGTAACTGGGTGATTATAAAGGTGCTCTACAGGTGTCTCCAAAGGTACTTGTTGGGCTGGCGTATTTCGAGATTAGGGTTTGTCACTCCGATTGTCGGAGAGGTATCTCTGGGCCCACTCGGTAATGCACATCACTATAAGCCTTGCAAGCATTGTAACTAATGAGTTAGTTGTGGGATGATGTATTATGGAACAAGTAAAGAGACTTGCCGGTAACGAGGTTGAACTAGGTATTGAGATACCGACGATCGAATCTCGGGCAAGTAACATACCGATGACAAAGGGAACAATGTATGTTGTTATGCGGTTTTACCGATAAAGATCTTCGTAGAATATGTGGGAGCCAATATGAGCATCTAGGTTCCGCTATTGGTTATTGACCGGAGACATGTCTCGGTCATGTCTACATAGTTCTCGAACCCGTAGGGTCCGCACGCTTAAAGTTTGATGATGGTTATATTATGAGTTTATGTGTTTTGATGTACCGAAGATATTTCGGAGTCCCGGATGTGATCACGGACATGACGAGGAGTCTCGAAATGGTCGAGACATAAAGATTGATATATTGGAAGCCTATATTTGGATATCGGAAATGTTCCGGGTGAAATTGGGATTTTACCGGAGTACCGGGGGGTTACCGGAACCCCCCCGGGGGTTTAATGGGCCAACATGGGCCTTAGTGGAGAAGAGGAGGGGCGGCCAGGGCAGGCCGCGCGCCCCTTCCCCTCTAGTCTGAATTGGACAAGGAGGGGGGCGGCGCCCCCCTTTCCTTCCTCTCTCCCTCCTCCCCCCTTCTCCTACTCCAACTAGGAAAGGAGGGAGGCCTACTCCCGGTGGGAGTAGGACTCCTCCTGGCGCGCTCCTCCTGGTCGTCCGCCTCTCCCCCCTTGCTCCTTTATATACAGGGGCAATGGGCCACCTCTAGACAAAACAATTGATCTCTTGGATCTCTTAGCCGTGTGCGGCGCCCCCCTTCACCATAATCCACCTCGATAATATCGTAGCGGTGCTTAGGCGAAGCCCTGCGTCGGTAGAACATCATCATCGTCACCACGCCGTCGTGCTGACGAAACTCTCCCTCAAATCTTGGCTGGATCAGAGTTCGAGGGACGTCATCGAGCTAAACGTGTGCTGAACTCGGAGGTGCCGTATGTTCGGTACTTGATTGGTCGGATCGTGAAGACGTACGACTACATCAACCGCGTTGTGCTAACGCTTCCGCTTTCGGTCTATGAGGGTACGTGGACAACACTCTCCCCTCTTCTTGCTATGCATCACCATGATCCTGTGTGTGCGTAGGAAATTTTTCGAAATTACTTCGTTCCCCAACAGTGGCATCCGAGCCTGGTTTTATGCGTAGATGTTATATGCACGAGTAGAACACAAGTAAGTTGTGGGCGATATAAGTCATATTGCTTACCAGCATGTCATACTTTGGTTCGGCAGTATTGTTGGATGAAGCGGCCCGGACCGACATTACGCGTACGCTTACGCGAGACTGGTTCTACCGACGTGCTTTGCACACAGGTGGCTGGCGGGTGTCAGTTTCTCCAACTTTAGTTGAACCGAGTGTGGCTACGCCCGGTCCTTGAGAAGGTTAAAACAGCACTAACTTGACAAACTATCGTCGTGGTTTTGATGCGTAGGTAAGAACGGTTCTTGCTCAGCCCGTAGCAGCCACGTAAAACTTGCAACAACAAGGTAGAGGATGTCTAACTTGTTTTTGCACGGCATGTTGTGATGTGATATGGTCAAGGCATGATGCTATATTTTATTGTATGAGATGATCATGTTTTGGAACCGAGTTATCGGCAACTGGCAGGAGCCATATGGTTGTCGCTTTATTGTATGCAATGCAATCGCCCTGTAATGCTTTACTTTATCACTAAGCGGTAGCGATAGTCGTAGAAGCATAAGTTGGCGAGACGACAACGATGCTACGATGGAGATTAAGGTGTCGCGCCGGTGACGATGGTGATCATGACGGTGCTTCGAAGATGGAGATCACAAGCACAAGATGATGATGGCCATATCATATCACTTATATTGATTGCATGTGATGTTTATCTTTTATGCATCTTATCTTGCTTTGATTGACAGTAGCATTATAAGATGATCTCTCACTAAATTATCAAGGTATAAGTGTTCTCCCTTCGTGCTGAGACACCACGTGATGATCGGGTGTGATAGGCTCTACGTTCAAATACAACGGGTGCAAAACAGTTGCACACGCAGAATACTCAGGTTAAACTTGACGAGCCTAGCATATGCAGATATGGCCTCGGAACACTGAGACCGAAAGGTCGAGCGTGAATCATATAGTAGATATGATCAACATAGTGATGTTCACCATTGAAACTACTCCATCTCACGTGATGATCGGACATGGTTTAGTTGATTTGGATCACGTGATCACTTAGAGGATTATAGGGATGTCTATCTAAGTGGGAGTTCTTAAGTAATATGATTAAGTGAACTTAAATTTATCGTGAACTTAGTACCTGATAGTATTTTGCTTGTCTATGTTGATTGTAGATAGATGGCCCGTGATGTTGTTCCGTTGAATTTTAATGCGTTCCTTGAGAAAGCAAAGTTGAAAGATGATGGTAGCAATTACACGGACTGGGTCCGTAACTTGAGGATTATCCTCATTGCTGCACAGAAGAATTACGTCCTGGAAGCACCACTAGGTGCCAGACCTGCTGCAGGAGCAACACCAGATGTTATGAACATCTGGTAGAGCAAAGCTGATGACTACTCGATAGTTCAGTGTGCCATGCTTTACGGCTTAGAACCGGGACTTCAACGACGTTTTGAACGTCATGGAGCATATGAGACGTTCCAGGAGTTGAAGTTAATATTTCAAGCAAATGCCCGGATTAAGAGATATGAAGTCTCCAATAAGTTCTACAGCTGTAAGATGGAGGAGAATAGTTCTGTCAGTGAGCATATACTCAGAATGTCTGGGTATAGCAATCACTTGATTCAACTGGGAGTTAATCTTCCGGATGATAGCGTCATTGACAGAATTCTTCAATCACTACCACCAAGCTACAAGAGGTTCATGATGAACTATAACATGCAAGGGATGGATAAGACGATTCCCGAGCTCTTCGCAATGCTAAAGGCTGCGGAGGTAGAAATCAAGAAGGAGCATCAAGTGTTGATGGTCAACAAGACCACCAGTTTCAAGAAAAAGGGAAAAGGAAAGAAGAAGGGGAACTTCAAGAAGAACAGCAAACAAGTTGCTGCTCAGGAGAAGAAACCCAAGTCTGGACCTAAGCTTGAGACTGAGTGCTTCTACTGCAAACAGACTGGTCACTGGAAGCGGAACTGCCCCAAGTATTTGGCGGATAAGAAGGATGGCAAGGTGAACAATGGTATATGCGATATACATGTTATTGATGTGTACCTTACTAATGCTTGCAGTAGCACCTGGGTATTTGATACTGGTTCTATTGCTAATATTTGCAACTCGAAACATGGACTACAGATTAAGCAGAGATTGGCTAAGGACGAGGTGACGATGCGCGTGGGAAATGGTTCCAAAGTCGATGTGATTGCAGTCGGCACGCTACCTCTACATCTACCTTCGGGATTAGTTTTAGACCTGAATAATTGTTATTTGGTGCCAGCGTTGAGCATGAACATTATATCTGGATCTTGTTTGATGCGAGACGGTTATTCATTTAAATCAGAGAATAATGGTTGTTCTATTTATATGAGTAATATCTTTTATGGTCATGCACCCTTGAAGCGTGGTCTATTTTTGTTGAATCTCGATAGTAGTGATACACATATTCATAATATTGAAGCCAAAAGATGCAGAGTTGATAATGATAGTGCAACTTATTTGTGGCACTGCCGTTTAGGTCATATTGGTGTAAAGCGCATGAAGAAACTCCATACTGATGGACTCTTGGAACCACTTGATTATGAATCACTTGGTACTTGCGAACCATGCCTCATGGGCAAGATGACTAAAACGCCGTTCTCTGGAACTATGGAGCGAGCAATATATTTTTTGGAAATCATACATACAGATGTATGTGGTCCGATGAATATTGAGGCTCGCGGCGGGTATCGTTATTTTCTCACCTTCACAGAAGATTTAAGCAGATATGGGTATATCTACTTAATGAAACATAAGTCTGAAACATTTGAAAAGTTCAAAGAATTTCAGAGTGAAGTTGAAAATCATCGTAACAAGAAAATAAAGTTTCTACGATCTGACCGTGGAGGAGAATATTTGAGCTACGAGTTTGGTCTTCATTTGAAACAATGCAGAATAGTTTCGCAACTCACGCCACCCGGAACACCACAGCGTAATGGTGTGTCCGAACGTCGTAATCGTACTTTACTAGATATGGTGCGATCTATGATGTCTCTTACTGATTTACCGCTATCATTTTGGGGTTATGCTTTAGAGACGGCTGCATTCACGTTAAATAGGGCACCATCGAAACCCGTTGAGACGACGCCTTTTGAACTGTGGTTTGGCAAGAAACCAAAGTTGTCGTTTCTTAAAGTTTGGGGCTGCGATGCTTATGTGAAAAAGCTACAACCTGATAAGCTCGAACCCAAATCGGAGAAATGTGTCTTCATAGGATACCCAAAAGAAACTGTTGGGTACACCTTCTATCACAGATCTGAAGGCAAGACTTTTGTTGCTAAATTTGGATCCTTTCTAGAGAAGGAGTTTCTCTCAAAACAAGTGAGTGGGAGGAAAGTAGAACTTGATGAGGTAACTGTACCTGCTCCCTTATTGGAAAGTAGTTCATCACAGAAACCGGTTCCTGTGACACCTACACCAATTAGTGAGGAAGTTAATGATGATGATCATGAAACTTCAGATCAAGTTGTTACTGAACCTCGTAGATCAACCAGAGTAAGATCCGCACCAGAGTGGTACGGTAATCCTGTTCTGGAGGTTATGTTACTAGACCATGACGAACCTACGAACTATGAAGAAGCGATGGTGAGCCCAGATTCCGCAAAATGGCTTGAGGCCATGAAATCTGAGATGGGATCCATGTATGAGAACAAAGTGTGGACTTTGGTTGACTTGCCCGATGATCGGCAAGCCATTGAGAATAATTGGATCTTCAAGAAGAAGAGTGACGCTGACGGTAATGTTACTGTCTATAAAGCTCGACTTGTTGCAAAAGGTTTTTGACAAGTTCAAGGGATTGACTACGATGAGACTTTCTCACCCATAGTGATGCTTAAGTCTGTCTGAATCATGTTAGCAATTGCCGCATTTTATGATTATGAAATTTGGCAAATGGATGTCAAAACTGCATTCCTGAATGGATTTCTGGAAGAAGAGTTGTATATGATGCAACCGGAAGGTTTTGTCGATCCAAAAGGAGCTAACAAAGTGTGCAAGCTCCAGCGATCCATTTATGGACTGGTGCAAGCCTCTCGGAGTTGGAATAAACGCTTTGATAGTGTGATCAAAGCATTTGGTTTTATACAGACTTTTGGAGAAGCCTGTATTTACAAGAAAGTGAGTGGGAGCTCTGTAGCATTTCTGATATTATATGTGGATGACATATTGCTAATTGGAAATGATATAAATTTCTGGATAGCATAAAGGGATACTTGAATAAGAGTTTTTCAATGAAGGACCTCGGTGAAGCTGCTTATATATTGGGCATCAAGATCTATAGAGATAGATCAAGACGCTTAATTGGACTTTCACAAAGCACATACCTTGACAAAGTTTTGAAGAAGTTCAAAATGGATCAAGCAAAGAAAGGGTTCTTGCATGTATTACAAGGTGTGAAGTTGAGTAAGACTCAATGCCCGACCACTGCAGAAGATAGAGAGAAGATGAAAGATGTTCCCTATTCTTCAGACATAGGCTCTATCATGTATGCAATGCTGTGTACCAGACCTGATGTGTGCCTTGCTATAAGTTTAGCAGGGAGGTACCAAAGTAATCCAGGAGTGGATCACTGGACAGCGGTCAAGAACATCCTGAAATACCTGAAAAGGACTAAGGATATGTTTCTCGTTTATGGAGATGACAAAGAGCTAGTCGTAAATGGTTACGTCGATGCAAGCTTTGACACTGATCCGGACGATTCTAAATCGCAAACCGGATACGTGTTTACATTGAACGGTGGAGCTGTCAATTGGTGCAGTTCTAAACAAAGCGTTGTGGCGGGATCTACGTGTGAAGCGGAGTACATAGCCGCTTCAGAAGCAGCAAATGAAGGAGTCTAGATGAAGGAGTTCATATCCGATCTAGGTGTCATACCTAGTGCATCGGGTCCAATGAAAATCATTTGTGACAATACTGGTGTAATTGCCTTGGCAAACGAATCCAGATTTCACAAGAGAACCAAGCACATCAAGAGACGCTTCAACTCCATCCGGGATCTAGTCCAGGTGGGAGACATAGAAAATTGCAAAATACATACGGATCTGAATGTTGCAGACCCGTTGACTAAGCCTCTTCCACGAGCAAAACATGATCAGCACCAAGGCTCCATGGGTGTTAGAATCATTACTGTGTAATCTAGATTATTGACTCTAGTGCAAGTGGGATACTGAAGGAGATATGCCCTAGAGGCAATAATAAAGTTATTATTTATTTCCTTATATCATGATAAATTTTTATTATTCATGCTAGAATTGTATTAACCAGAAACATAATACTTGTGTGAATACATAGACAAACAGAGTGTCACTAGTATGTCTCTACTTGACTAGCTCGTTGATCAAAGATGGTTATGTTTCCTAGCCATTGACATGAGTTGTCATTTGATTAACAGGATCACATCATTAGGAGAATGATGTGATTGACTTGACCCATTCCGTTAGCTTAGCACACGATCGTTTAGTATTCTGCTATTGCTTTCTTCATGACTTATACATATTCCTATGACTATGAGATTATGCAACTCCCGTTTACCGGAGGAACACTTTGTGTGCTACCAAACGTCACAACGTAACTGGGTGATTATAAAGGTGCTCTACAGGTGTCTCCAAAGGTACTTGTTGGGTTGGCGTATTTCGAGATTAGGATTTGTCACTCTGATTGTCGGAGAGGAATCTCTGGGCCCACTCAGTAATGCACATCACTATAAGCATTGTAACTAATGAGTTAGTTGCGGGATGATGTATTACGGAATAAGTAAAGAGACTTGCCGGTAACGAGATTGAACTAAGCATTGAGATACCGACGATCGAATCTCGGGCAAGTAACATACCGATGACAAAGGGAACAACGTATGTTGTTATGCGGTTTGACCGATAAAGATCTTCGTAGAATATGTGGGTGCCAATATGAGCATCCAGGTTCTGCTATTGGTTATTGACCGGATACATGTCTCGGTCATGTCTACATAGTTCTCGAACCCGTAGGGTCCGCACGCTTAAAGTTTGATGACGGTTATATTATGAGTTTATGTGTTTTGATGTACCGAAGATAGTTCGGAGTCCCGGATGTGATCACGGACATGACGAGGAGTCTCGAAATGGTCGAGTCATAAATTTTGATATATTGGAAGCCTATATTTGGATATCGGAAATGTTCCGGGTGAAATCGGAATTTTACCGGAGTACCGGGGGGTTACCGGAACCCCCCCCCCCCCGGGGGGGGGGGGGGGGGGGGTTAATGGGCCAACATGGGCCTTAGTGGAGAAGAGGAGGGGCGGGCAGGGCAGGCCGCGCGCCCGTCCCCCTCTAGTCCGAATTGGACAAGGAGGGGGGCGGCGCCCCCCTTTCCTTCCTCCCTCCCTCCTCCTTCCCCCTTCTCCTACTCCAACTAGGAAAGGAGGGAGTCCTACTCCCGGTGGGAGTAGGACTCCTCCAGGCGCGCCTCCTCCTGGCCGGCCGCCTCTCCCCCTTGCTCCTTTATATATGGGGCAGGGGCACCTCTAGACACAACAATTGATCTCTTGGATCTCTTAGCTGTGTGCGGTGCCCCCCTCCACCATAATCCACCTCGATAATATCGTAGCGGTGCTTAGGCGAAGCCCTGCATCGATAGAACATCATCATCATCACCACGCCGTCGTGCTGACGAAACTCTCCCTCAAAGCTCGGCTGGATCGGAGTTCGAGGGACGTCATCGAGCTGAACGTGTGCTGAACACGGAGGTGCCGTACGTTCGGTACTTGATCGGTTGGATCGTGAATACGTACGACTACATCAACCGCGTTGTGCTAACGCTTCCGCTTTCGGTCTACAAGGGTATGTGGACAACACTCTCCCCTGTCGTTGCTATGCATCACCATGATCATGTGTGTGCGTAGGAAATTTTTTGAAATTACTATGTTCCCCAACAATGTGAGGGCAGCAAACCTAATCCTGGAGACCTTGTACTATGTGAGGGCAGCAAATCTAATCCTGGAGACCTTTTACTATGTGAGGGCAGCAAATCTAATCCTGGAGACCTTTTACTATGTGAGGGCAGCAAATCTAATCCTGAGACCTTTTACTATGTGAGGGCAGCAATTCTAATCCTGGAGACCTTTTACTATGTGAGGGCAACAAATCTAATCCTAGACATACTCTGTTGACTTGTCCACCAGCCGCCACTTTCTATCCTTTTTTCAACCAATAATAGATATGTTCCTTTTCCAGTTTGTACTGCGTTTTCCCATTGTTTCCGTTTTCAACCAAGAGACCGGTTGGGTATCCGATCTCTACTACTTTCACCATATTATTTCCTCTTTGAATCAAGTCCTAGATTCATGCTACAACTTTCCCCCTTTCTTCGTTGTTTGAACAAAGCCCTAGATTTGAATGCATGAAGTAGCTTTACCTCTAATAATACTAAAAATTTAGGTGGCTTTGGAAGAGCTGATGGGAGTAGAAAAAGATGCACATGCAGACACGGGGGAGCTGGGGCAGTAGAGCAAGGCCGCCTTCGAAGAACTTATACCTGAGGGTTGTTGGGATGTCGGCGGCGGCAGGTCGGATCTGCAGACAATACGGCACGAAGGAAGAAGGGTCGGAGGACCTCCCGAGCCGGCGCTGTGTCGGAGAGAATGGCACGGGCAGAGGATCGGGCCCCTCCGGCAGCTGTGGGTTTCCTCCCTCGCCGGCGATGACCGCGTGAATGGTGCACCTAGTCCTCTACACACACCAGTCGAAGGGATCCGGACGGATCTGTGACCAGCGGTGAGCAGAGAGAAAATGTCGCTACCGCTGTCTTGTTAACTTGTTTATATCTGGAGAGGATGAGAGAATGAAGAGAGCAACCCTAGTAAAGCAAGCGCTCAGGCCCCTGCGTACATATATAGTGGAGTGATTATCTTTTTCTCTCCACAACAAGCGTTTCAATTTGTGTATGTGGCATTAAAGAAAAGAAACTCTCTATTTAAGGTGACTACCTGTACGACTCCTACTTACTACTACTACTAGTAGTATTGTTCACTTGTGCTCCCCGGCCCTCCATTCATTGAACAATCCCACGGGTGAATAAACATACAGTACTAGTATTTATATAGAACGAACAAGCTCGAACTATTTTCACGTAGTTAAAAGTTGAGGGCGGGGCTTTTCCCGGGCAGTACGCG
Source organism: Aegilops tauschii subsp. strangulata (assembly GCF_002575655.3). Lineage (NCBI taxonomy): Eukaryota > Viridiplantae > Streptophyta > Magnoliopsida > Poales > Poaceae > Aegilops > Aegilops tauschii. The sequence continues at coordinate 178,540,111 of NC_053039.3, forward strand.
CGACAGTTTTTGCATAGGCGGTTTGACACAGAGGCAAGGAGGGTGAGGGAGTAGCGGATTCAACTTACTTACTGCTGGAAAGGTCGGGCTGTGCGATTTGACGGCGCGTTACTGTTTGGATCCATGTGTTAGAGTTAGTTTGGGTTAGTTTGAACTCAACTGACCCAAAAATATCCAAACTGGAGGGTTAGTTTGGGTTACTGTTTGGATGCATGTGTTAGAGTTAGTTTGGGTTAGTTTGAACTCAACTAACCCAAAAAAATCTAACCCACCCAAGAGGTGCTTATTTGGGTTAGTTCTTCTCGGGACACTAAAAAACACATTTTTCTCTCGCTCTCCCCGCAGCAGATCCATCCCCACTTCCTCGAAGCTTCTCGTCCTCTCCCTCCCTCCCTCTCGCGCCGCCCATGAAGGCACCTCGCCGTATCCGCGCTCCATCTAACCCTCTCATCCAAACACCTCTTTCGCTAGAGTTACTTCAGGGTTAGTTCAGGATTAGAATCTAACTCTAACCTTTAACTGAGTTAGAGTATCCAAATAGGGCCAGGCGGTACGACCGGGGTGATGCCCCCCTTCCGTTCCGCACTCTAATCTGGTGCATGACACGTATTACATCGACCCGGATGTTGCTGGCTGTCCCACATGTCGGCGAAGTAGTACGTAGTAGTAAGAAGAAGCAAAAAGTAGTACGTAGTAGTAAGAAGAAGCAAAGAATCATGCGGTATAAGTCTTTCTAGAGATTCCAACAAGTGACTAGACTACACCGCGTGCAGTATCTCAAATCTCAAATCTTCCTTCTGGTTTATAGGGCTCAAATCTCAAATCTCATCAACCAAGGCATTTTGCGATTGGAGGAATGTATCTCGTACTTTACAAAACTACCCTAATTAAACTCATGCATTAATTACGTAGTTCTCTCATTTTCCTCTCCGCCTTGGTCGCGGTGCACAATATTGACCACTCCTATATGACTAGCCGCTCTATCTACATGCGGGACATAAAATCATCCGGGCCCGCGTGCCATCCACCAAATCACAGCGAGGTGCTACAGTCGAAACTCACCGGTCACCCCGGTGTGGCCGTCATGACCCGTCATATCACAAAACCCACACCTTTACCAGCAGTGGTAAAGTGGCCTCGAAGTTGGATTGGACGAAGCAACCATCATTTCACTGGAACGCTCGTTGAAGCCCTTTCTCCCCTTTCTTGAAGAAAACCTCACTCCAGGCTACTCACTTCTGCCATTTTTCATCTATACCGACGAAGGAAAGGTGGACGAATCAGTGATGCTGCTATATTTTTATTCCAAGAATCTTCTTTTTGTGAAGCACCGACCGATTCTCACAGCCTATTCTTTTCCTGTTTTCATTGCGATTGTGGTTTCCTTTCGATTGCTTTTTGTTTGTCAGTTCATTGATGGATCCTGGAGCACTAGGCAAAGAGTTGCCGGTGGACAACCCACTGGAGACAGCGATCTCCAGGAAGCGAGCACTGACCAACGAGTTGACCATGTTGGCGGGCCAACCGATGGAGACCAAGAACTCCAAGAAACAAGCACTGGCCAAAGAGTTGACGACGTTGGCGGACGAACTCCTCAAAGGAAGTTGGAAGAACAGCAAGGGCCCCACCATGCCTGCCCCAGAAACTCTGATGGCCACCTATGCGAGGCTCAAGGCCGAGTTTGAGGAGATAGTCGCCGGTGATAAGCAGTATTCCCCTGGCAAGGTGATGGCCCCCATCGAGGACAAGGAGATGACCCCCGGAGGGATGGGATCCCCCGGTGAGCTGCACAAGGTAAAAAATAATGGCTTATTACCGAAAGTTGTGGTTTTTGATTTTTTGCAATGTGCTTGCTAATATGTTAGGGTTGTGCAGGTGCCGGTGGACGTCCTTGATGATTCCGATATCGCGGCCCATCCTGTGGACAACGCCCCAAAGATCGTTCTTAATGTCGCGGTCCCTCCTGTTGGCATCGCCCCGGAGATCGATTCCGATGCCGCTGTCCAACCTGTGGACATCGCCCCATAGATCGATTCCGATGTCGCGGTCAGTCCTGTGGGCATCGCCCCAGAGATCGATTCCCATGCCGCTGTCCGTGCTATGGCCATTGCCCGAGAGATCGATGACAAGAAATAGTTGGTCGCGCTAATCCTTCAGGGTAGTTTGCATTGCCCTGTGTTTAATTACCAGAACGATGCGTGTTATCAAACCATCTTAGGGCTAGTGCACTATCTTGTGTGGGCGGTACTTGCTACTTTTGTTTGATAGTGAATCATGCGAACCCTCTCTGAGTTATGGAAACAGATGTATCCTCACCAGCTTTTGATGTAATATATGGCATGCTTAGATGTAAGTTTGAACTGTTTATCATATCAGCATGGCTTATTTGATGATTCTTGGTGTTAGTAGGCTAGCTACTGTGCGAGCTATAGTACTTGCAAAACACTCACCGAAGAGAAATGTTGGGGTTGATGAGCTCGTGGTACGCTTATACTGATCCGTCATCGATCGGCCAATAGCCCAAGCTCCTAAAATTGTAGGCTTAGCGATTGATCAGACAATAGTCGACACGGATACATTCAGGCCTCATTTGGTTCATAGGGTAGGAAAATCGTAGCAAAAGTACAGAGACGTACAACACAAAATAATAGAAGTATAGAGATGTCCCTCCGTTCCAAAATAGATGAGTCAACTTTGTACTACTAACTTTGAAACAGAGGGAGTACAAATCCTAGGCGGGCTAGTTTGGCCTAGTGGGTTTTAGTGATATGACGTGGTACAGTGCTGTCCAGTCTTCGCGTGTGGTAGCAGTACTGCGGGTAGAGTAAGTTTTCATGAACAAGCGGAATTCAACGAAGTCGTGATGGTTCCTTCGTCTGACTAACTTTGTGCATGGCAGGTGGACAAGGATAATTTTGTGCATGGCAGGTGGACCATGATGGTCGACGTCCCACATGTCGGCGAATGAAAGTATTCTTTCCGATATAGTGGACGAGCAACGAGTATTCATTGTTTATTTTTGATGAAACCTATTGTCTCCACTGTTACGACGGAGGAGTGTGAAACACGGCAGCCTAGTGAACTTGGCATGTGCACCACTCCCTCCTTCCTCATATAATACTACCATAGTGTTGACTATAAGGTTACAACTTTTTCTCACTCTCTCTCTCTATCTATTTCCTCTAAAATGTTTTTTACCTTTATTTTTTAGACACATTGTTTTTTATGCCTCTTTTTTTAGAATTAGTTTTTTTATACCTAGGGGCACATGTAGAGACGGGCTCCTGCAGATCCCACTCCTTGACTTTGTCAATGCCTCTCTCTCCTCCACATAAGCGGGCTTGTCGAGAAGACAAGAGATGATCTCGTAGCACAATATGCTTCACCATGTTTTTAGGAATAACTAGTTATTGAAGATAAGGCTAAGAGATGATCCATTGTACACATGTTTTTTTGTCATCTCTAAATTACATGCAAGACTTATGATAAGACTATCTTATCAACCATTGTACATGCCCTTTATAGGCCAGAATTTTACCGGTACTACTTGCTATGAATGCGGGCAGCTGGCCTCTGAGGGGGCAGCGCGCGCAGGGAGGTGGTGGGGTGGGGGAGGGCTTCTGGTGGGCCAGGGCGGTAAGAAGCGGGCTTGGAAGCGGTGTGGACTCCCGCATGGCCCACCTCACATTATCACCACATATTTCTTGGAGTCCATGCACTCCGGGCGGGCGATCTCTTCTCCCTCCCCCCCCCCTCTCTCTCCTCTCAGCTGCCGCCCACCGAGCGATTAGATTTCGGCTATCAACGGTTTATTCAATTGCAGTCCCACATGTCAGTGAAAATGCAAGACAATGTGTGTCCCCTCTGGTGAGCGGCGTGCGAGCCAGACTGTCGGGGGTGAGACGTGAACGCGACGCGTACGAGTTGTAAGTGTGCCGCCTTTTCCTTTTGAACTTGCAAAGCGTAACATTTCCGTGCGATCGATTGATAGAAATCCAGAACAAAATGACGAGGGCGGTGCTTTCACGTGCATTAGGCGGGCTAGTTTGAGTGATATGACGTGCTACAGTGCCGTCCACTTGTTCCATTTTTATGTAAGCAAGAGTCTACACTCTTAGTACGTGGGAGGAGTGCGAAACACAGCGGATCTGATTTTGATCGAGGGATAACTGTTCCCTGCGAAATAATGGAGCACTGTTAGCGATTATAACATGATAGTTAGGGCATCTCCAGCACTGGCCCTCAAATTTACACCGGCATCTGTCCGAGGACACTGATGGATGCCATCCAATGCTGCCCGCATACCTTTCGACAACTATATGAACTAACCGGACGAAATTCATGCAAACAAAGCAAATTTCAAATTGACCGGATGAAATTCATTACATTTCGAGAACTTTTCCTATAAACAGGATGAAATTCATTACATATTTCGCACAAACCGTACTAAAACCTACTGTAAACCTAATCTAAACGATCGCCGGGCCCCGACAACCATGTCCGGCCATGAACCCGAGAAAGCCGGCCATTGCCTTTGCCTCCTCCTTATCCGCCTCGATAACCTCCTCCTCCAGAGCACAAGGTTATGAAGATTTCCGCCTCCACGTCGCCGTCAGGCGGCTAATCGGCCGCCAATTTTTACCCACCAAGCTTGGCGTCGACTGAGTGGCGGAGCTGTGGCGACCTACCATGTACTACTCTTCCTCGCTGCCGGCTGCGCCCGCGCACGCGCTCCGGCTTCGTGGTCGTGGCGGCGGACGGCGGCCGGGGGGGGAGCCGGCGATCTCCTTCGTCTGCTCCTGCGAGAGTACGTCCAAGAGAGCTTTGGAGCGCGCCCGGAGCGAAGCCACTGATGTCCTTCGTCTGCTCCTGCGACAGTACGTCCAAGAGAGCTTTGGAGTGCCCGGAGGCCATGGTTGGAGTGGTGCCAACAGAAGGAAGGGACCGGAGGAGAATGAGTGTGGGTCTTGCGGGCGAATGGCAATGAGCCGCGGCAGACGGATGGACGGCTGGCACCGGAGTAGGTTCGTCGGCAGCCGTGGTGTCATTAACGTGGAGCGGTTGCTTGCACCGGGATGCCGCGCGGGTGGCGCTCTCTCAGTCGTCGCACTGCTGCAATGTCGGCGCCAGTGAGAGGTCGCGTCGGGCGTGAATGCAGACGCTGCTTCAGTGACTTAACCGCAGGTGCGTTGTCTCACTGACATGTGGGCCCAACGGGCATCAGGCCCGCATGTCAGTGACACACCAACTGCACCTGCGGTTAAGGCCGGTGAATGCGGCATTGACGTTCTGGAGAGACGGTGATCGTTTTAGGCGGGAAGCGCGCGCTAGCGATGGAAGGGGTTTCGGTAGGCCAGGGCGGTCAGATGCTGGCGTGGTGGTAAAATGTGAACTCATGGATGACGAGCCTTTGAAGCGTATGCAGCACGTATTGACAACCAGGCGTCCATGCAACCACTCTTGTCGCCAGCTAGCATTCGACGACCACCATTAGACACCACACAACCATACATAACTTACGAATAATGGACGAATCGATCAGACACACACTCGTGTGCAGTGGCACTATGATTGGTTGCTCACGATAGTACATACTCCGCACCATAGTACCCTCTCTAGCTAGGCTGTTTTATAGATTGTCGTTGTGATGGACGATATACATGAGCAAGGCGCCGAGTCACGAGTATGACCATTGGTGTTGGGCCAGGTGAATACATGCTCGGTGTTCACGGAGGCCTCCAGCAAACGTCTAAACAGTAATGTCACATACACATAATTTTGGTTTTTATTTCTTTCTCCACTGACAGGTAGGCCCGCATAGATAGATAGATAAAGAACACGAGCTGATGAGGCGCATGCGGACTGTTTGACTGGTCAACTAGACAAATATGGAGCTATATGCTGAGCCAGTGACCGTATAATCACCATATCTCGTATACAATGATCAAAGTGAGCTGTCAAGACAAGTTCAATGACCGCCAATGCATTTTACTCGGTGATAAATGACCAGGATCGAAGGGGAATCCAAATTTCCTTCGTCTTCTGTCCTTGAGCTCTTGACAAACCAATGCACTTTACGGTTGTCCGGCCACTCCACCCCAGAGCTGTCACCAAGCGTCGTTCATGCCACCGCGCCGCACACTAACCGGTAAGGAAGCGATGGCATCCCACCACGCCGAGTTCCTCGCCGCCCATGACCGCACACAGAATGGTAGGCAAGCGGTGGCATCCCGCCGTGCCGAGTTCATCGCCGCTCGCGAACTCACACCTATGTGGGCGGAATTTGAAGCTGCCAAGGCCGAATGGGCGGTAGAGCAACAGGCGGCCAAAGCCGCACAGAGGGAGCGGAAAAGTCAGAAAGCACTCAAGAAAAGAGAGCCCCGCCGCCGCAAGAAAGAAGAGGATGCACGCGCTGCTGCAGAGAGGTCGGCGGAGATCCAAGTACGGTGGGGTCTCGCCGACAAAGCCGGGAAGGAGAACGACGGCGTCTGGCCAGCATGTGAGAAGTAGTAGTACTAGTAGTTAGTGTGTGTGTCTGTGTCGCCCGTATGTTTTTTTAATAATTACGAGCATGTAACAGTACTACTAGTTACTACTGTAGTTTTTAGAGCAAATTACCAGTACATTAGCCTAGACTCAATGGAAAAATTCCTATCCTATGCATCAAATGGCATCTCTTTCTCTATAGGAATTGAGATGCATGTCATCTCACTTCCTATGATTTTCATATTCCTATGAAATTCCTATCCTATGAACCAAAGGAGGCCTCTGCTGGAGTAACTACTGTAGCTAGCAGTACTGCCGGTACAGTAGTTTTCTTCAAGAAGCGGAATTCAACGAAGTCATGATGGTTCCTTCGTCCGAGCAACTTCACAGTGGGTAAGGTTGGGCCTGTGATTTGATGGCTCATTAGTAATTACTGCGGCGCGACGACCGGGTGATTCTCCCTTGGAGTTCTGCGGGCATGGCAAGTGGACCAGGATGGTCGACGTCCCACATGTCGGCAAGCGGAAGTATTCTTTCCGATATCGAGGAGCAAGGAAACCGCGTGGTATAGTATCACTGGTGATTTATATTTATTTTTTATTTCTAATGAATGTTAGCGTTTCAACTCTTACGACGAAGGAGTGCCAAACACACGGCGCGTGCTGGATGTCGCACACGTCAGTGAAAGGAGTGGGAGATGAACAGCGTGGTAGAGCGTCTCCACTTCTGGGTCGGAGACCACACGTAGTAGTACTCCTGTACTAGTGGTATGAATGATACAAAGTGCGACCCGGAGAGAAATACACGTCTAGTTGGAAGGTCTCGGGGCATACACGTAAACAAATATAAAACCTAATATGTGCCTCCAACTAATATAGTAGTAGTAGAGTACTTAGTCATGTACTCCATAACATCACTGGGCATTGCACGTACAACATTTAGTGGTAGTAATAGACAAATGCCTACATTCCACGCATGTTCATACTATTTTTGCCTTTCTACTTCACTTACTGCGCTACGTTACACAGGTTCGCACGTCCACTCCTGGGTACATGTCCGTCTCATAGTTCCAGTCCCACGTGTTCTTCATATAGATGGAACGATCCTTGCATGACACGTGCACCTTGATGCTAGATGTGTCGCGTGTTGGCAAAAGGATGAACAAAGCTCACGTAAAAAAATAGAGTGGAAGAACATAGATTCCCGACGACCGAGAAGGAGCAAGGAACCTCGGGGTGGAGCGTCTGCACTCATAATATTTTATATTATTCAGCGATATAAAATCAACCAATCATCTCCACAGTGGACTGGAAGAGTACGAAACACGGCAGCCTAGTGTAGTTACATCATACTAGTACATGGCTAACCCACGCTATCACCATATGTCTTGGCTTCCGTGCGACACCTATCTCTAGTAATCCAGCAGCCTGTATCGCTTCTCCCTCCTCGTCTCCCTCAAGGCGTTTTTGCCGTCTATTGAGGTCGGTTAACTCATCACATGTTAGCGACATGCCAAGAGCATTCTAAAAAAATCCTTTCACGTTCCGTTTTCAAAAAGAAAAAAATCCTTTCATGTACGAATTTGACTGTAGGCTTTGAGCAACTTGCATGTCCTATACTACTCCTGTTTGGATACTCTAACTTAGCTAGAGGTTAGACTAACTCATGACTAACCCTGAACTAACTGTAGCCAAAGAGGTGTTTGGGTGACCGGGTTAGATTGACAATAAATGCACTTGATGGAGAAAGAGAAGTGATTTTTCAGTGGTCCCAATGAGAACTATCTCCAGTTTGCACCTCTTGGGTGGGATAGTTTTTTTTGGTGGGTTCGGTGCAACTTGCTCCAATTTAACCCTCATGCTTGGATACTTTAGGGCTATTTGAGCCCCAACTAGCTCAAACTAACTCTAACCATGGATCCAAACAGGGCCTATGGCCAGCCTCGACGCCGAGCAGTCGGTGCACCGGGAAGCGGCGCTCTCTCGGCCGTCGCGCCGCTTCAAAGCCAGCGCCAATGAGAGGTCGCCTCCGCTCTGGCCAGGCATTAATGTGGCACTGATGCTCCAGGGCAACGCTGACCGTTTCACGCAGGAAGCGCGCGCTGGCAAGGGAGTATAGGTTTTGAACCGTTTCATGTGTAGTACTGGTAGTTTGCAAAACTACTCAATTATTGCACTCAGTTTCCTAGGAAATTGTGGTAAAAAATGTTACTCCACAGCCCGCTTCCCTTCTCCTTCCTCTTCCACCGCCCGCGCACGTCCGCGGGAAGCGACCGGTCAACCCTTATATAGGAGTGATAGCACAAAAAGATGCATGCATGACCACTAAAATTTCCAGATTAAAGAGCCGCTCCGGCGGGAGTATGGCGTATATTGTTACCTTCGGCCGGGCCATGGCTACCGGACGACGGCGACCAGAGAAGAGGCGGCGGGAGGGGAATGAATGCAGCTACTATTTCGGTTCACCGTCCGGCTTAAATAAATGCGCATCATCACGTGTACCTGAGGGTGCACAAATTGTAACATACGTGTCTGCTTAAGTGGGCGTTACGTAAATGGTGTGTGTGTGTGTGAGAGAGAGAGAGAGATTCTGAGAGACAGAGTGCGTGTGTGCGACTCTACCCTTCGGACAAGTACTCAACCTTTTGCATCGGGATATAAGTATAATGGTATTTACTTTAGCTAGTGATTTACGTGGCCATGTTAACATGGTTGTGTAAAAAAATGTCACTTCTTGCTCGTGATTTGCGTTACATAATTACAAGCAAGATGCGCGTGCATTGCACGGAACATCAATATGCATTTTTTTTACAAAACACATGTTGTGATTTACCCATGCAGGAGTAATCCCATGTGTAAAAACTAATGATATTTCGAGAATTTTATCGGAAAACTGGTATCTCGAGAATGTCATTGAAAAAATGAAAGATGAGAGATAAGGTGAGGAGGAGTGGAGCGTGGTGGTGACTGGTGGTCGGAATGGGCGGAGGCATGGGGACGGACGGCGCCGGCAGGCGGCACCGGCCACCATGCTAGATTGTTCCGGAGACTTTCTTTTTTAATTGCTCAGCAATGAGGTGTGGGAGATAAGGATGTGGAGAGAGGTGCGGCTATCTTTTGTAAAATTATCATAGTTTGCTTTCTATCCGTCAGATATAGATCAGACGGTCTATATTACAAGATGGCAGGCACACCATCATCGCCAACTCGGTTTTTTATAAGGGTACAGATGATAAGTTTGCTAACTACTAAAGTAAAGTGGAATTTGTCCATGTTATACAAGTAAATTAAGGTGATTGTTTATCATACGGGTAAGGGTGGATGAAGGGTGGTAGGAACAAATGCTCCACCTAGAGCATGTGTGTGTGAGATGGAGTCTCAGTGTGTGTGTGTGGGGGGGAGAGAGAGAGATGGAGTCTTAGTGTGTGTGTGTGTGTGTGCGTGTGTGTGTGATGGAGTCTTACTGTGTGTGCGCGCGTTTGTGTGTGTGTGTGTGTGGGTGGGTGGGTGGGTGCATGCGTGTGTGTGTGTGTTTGTTTGTGTGTGTGTGTGTGTGTTTGTTTGTGTGTGTGTGTGTGGGTGTGTGTGTGTGTGTAGCGGGGTCCTCGGTGGCGGATGTAATTTAAGTGTGCATGGCTTCATCATAGAGAGGTGATGTATATGGCAGAGGCCACCAACGATGGGGTGCGAGAGAGAAAATGCCCGTAGAGAGGGAAGAGAAGGTGTGTGTGCGTGAGAGTAGTCGACATCGAGAGAACGTGTTTGTTCGAGAGACACCGAGGAAGACTACTATATATCGATGGTGCATGTAGGCGGGAATTAAATGAAGGGATGGTCTTATTGGTTTCGGGGATATAGGGGAAGAGTGAGAGGGGGTAGCTACAAGGAGATTGTTAAGTGTGAGTGTGTGTTTCACCCATCCAGGCGGAAGTTATGTGCACATAAGAAGAGAACGATTCAATGTGGCGTTAGGGTTGAGGGTAATTAACTACATATGGAGACATAGAGACCTTCAATGTGCATGTGTGAGAGGTATACATGTATACGTGGGATGTGTGTGTGTGCGCGCGTGCATGATCGAGATAAAAGAAAGAAGACATAAGTCATAAGCTAAGATCAACGACATGGGAGAGACGGATCGGTATGCCAATATGCATGCATGCGAGAATGCAGGGAAGAAGGCCGGACAATTGAGCATGTGTTTTTGTCTTTAAGAGATAGTGGCGTGGGCTGGAGCATGCATCTATGGCGAGCAGAGGGAGTGAGGCACAACGATTGTGCAAAAGAGATCAACCTATAAATGAAAGAAGGTTGATGGAGAAACAGATAAATAGAAAAATAAAGATGCTAGCTAGTGTGCGTTAGAGATAGGAGTCGAGTGGATCAGAAGGCTGAGTTATGGGTGTGGGTGTGAGAGAGATGAAGAAAGGGTGCATGTGACTCACATACAAACAAATATCGGAGAGAAATGAGATCCCGAGAGACGGAGTTTTGTGTCTGCGAGAGAGAAAGATATTTCAAAACGAGAGTGATAGATAGAGAAACATATGAGGGAACGCAAGATATCTCTAGGGAGAGAGAGTGTGTGTGAGCGACATACAAGAGAACAGTGGAGAAATATGAGACCCTGGGAGACAGAGTTTGTGTTTGTGTGTGAGAAAGAGATATTTAAGAGGAAGAGTCGTAGGTTCTCATACCTAAGGAGCGAAAGACATCTCTGTATGAGGGGTGTGCGAGTGGCACAGGGGAATAGTAGAGAGAAATGAGACCCCGGAAGACAAAGCTTTGTGTTTGTGTGAGAGAAAGAGATTCCACATGGAGAATCATAGTTAGAGACACATAGCAGGGAGCGAGATATACTTAGAGAGAGATAGAGTGATGAAGGTCGAGGGAGAGAGTACCGTCAGTGTGTCATGAAGATAAAAGATCATTGTCGACATACAGGTAGCATGAGAGATACCCGAGAGACGATGAACGCGTATAGGTCTAGAGAGATAGTCCTATATAAGCATGAGTGATAGATATATGAGACGAATATCTGGATTAAATGGGATTCAAATATTTAAACTGGAGATCACGACATCGATAATATCATAATGCAAATTGGTGTATCAAACATGCATATTCATTTGAATTTGGGGACACGTGTAATGTTATATAGTTTATCAATATTGGTGATCCATAGATTCTTTAATTGGAAACAATGCATGGTTTATATGCAATTAATGTCTAAACGGGATTACACTATATGTTGCGTGTGTGAAACACATTATACATGTTTGAGAAGTAAAGAAAACCCCGCATGAAACACACATTAATTGGAGGCAGTTAGCGAGGAATGCATACATTGGATTTCAACATAAAGTGGTTTCAAATATTTGAAAATCCAAATTGATGGATACAACCTTATGAATCTGAGATCATGCCATTTGTAAACCATATTTATGTATAAAGGGTGTTGTGCTTTTGAAAGTATATATAAAAAATGATGTATATAGAATTTTATTCCAATCGAAAATGGATCCCGCCCGAAAAAATAGAATACAAACGGGATTCGAATTGAGTTGGCACGGTAAACGTGCACTCTGCAAACTTTGAACGAAGCGGGGAAAGTCACAGTAACCGCCCGAAACCAAAATCTGCGAGATGGAAATTACTACTGCCTATCCCTGCCATGCAAAGCCTATCTGCTCAATTTCTATATGTTTCGATAGGGGTAGGTTTGTAATTTCACTCAAACGTGACATAACCGCCTCTCACCCGGATTCATACACGGTGGGCACCAAAACACAGTGTGTCCTCAGCCGAAATCGACTCCCTCCCCGATTCATACACGGTGGGCGCCAAAAATAAACTCTCGTCGGCAAATATTCGGTGTATGCGAGATTATCGTCCTATCCCCAACCGACTAATATTGCTGTGATGTAGGAAATTTGAAACAGGGGCTAAGTTTGTAAATTTCCTCGCAATTGAGACAAGCGCGCCCTGAAGACATGGTTCCCCCTTCCTCTCCACCTCCATTTCCACATTCGTACTCTGTGGGCGCCAAAACACCCTCTCCACCCCAGCCTCCTCCGTCCGCCACCCCATCCACCGCCGTCCTCCTCCACCATGCCGGAGCTGATACCCCAACACCGTCGTCCATTACAAGAGATCGACCTCTCTCATCCACGGCATCGGGCCGGGATCCTTGCATCCCGTCCTCTCGCTTCATCCCCGCCGTCGTCCACCTTGTCGGCACCGCTCCTACGACCGTCTCGTCCACCGCGCCCCACCGCCACCGTCTACCCTCCTAGATCTGCTTCCACGCCGCTGACAGCCATCGCCTACCGCAGCACCATCAAATTCTCAGCAGATGCATACACGACGCCGCACCAGGGGCGGTACTCTTTTGTATCTGCTCAACTTATTTATCGCAGCAAGAAAATAGATCGCCACTGCTTTAATCTAATTTCTTGTCCATCACTTACTTGCTAGTTGAGAGAAAACGTTGGTTGCGAAGTTGCCTTTGTCCGGTTTGCACCTTCAGATCCGCCATGGCACGCTCAACACTATACTCCCAATGCTTATGGTTTTCCCCTTTTTTATTCCACACTAGTTAAATCACAGTAGACTAAATTTCAAAATTGGGTCAGCCAATTTTTCAGAGCTCGCCGGAGTTCGCCGGTGTGAACGAAGGGGCTCGGGTGGGGACTTTGGTTGTTGGGGGGCGGTGGTGGGGCCTTGCCGAACGAATAAAACTCGACGCGGGTGGGGGCGGGGGCGGGGGTGGGGGTGGGGGTGGGGGTGGCGGAGGAACACAGGCGGTGGGGACCGATGGTCCGGTCGGCGGCCCGTGCGGTGTTCTGTATGGGAAGAATCAGAGACAAGGAAGAAGAAGGGATAGGAGATGTAGGATCTTCATCCAACCGCCTGAAATGGTCGACTGACCTAAATGCAGACATGCCTTTATATTCAGTACCATCATTGTACCTGCTTAGCACTGCTCCTGAATCCATCAACCTAAACAACGTGCCACTCATAATTCCAAACTTGTTGCTCAAGTACGAATCTGATATGATGCTGATATTACTAAAACAGATAACATTTAATTGGTCAGCTAATGTTCCTACTTTACTTTTGAAAAAGCACGTGCACCACATATAGAGAGACAGCAGGGAGTTGCTTTCTTAATGCGCTCTGGTTCATCATGTGTGGGCACTGCGCAACGAACATTTTATTATCCAAAATCTGCTTGCTCTTCTTTAGCATGTTCCTCTTCCGTTCTTCTTTAATAAGTACCCTCTCCGTTCCTAAATACAAGTCTTTGTATAGCTTCCACCATGGACTACATATGGAGCAAAATGAGTGAATCTACACTCTAAAACGTATCTGGATACATCTGTATGTGATCCATAGTGGAAATCTCTACCAAGACTTATATTTTGGAACGGAGGGAGTATGCTAGTAGTACAGTATGTTCCTTGTAGTGAAGATGAGCAGGGACATTTGCAGTGTAGAGGTCTATACGGTCGGTTGGTATGGACACTTTGAACTCTTCGGGCCTCTTTGATTCGTAGAATTTTGTAATCATGGGAATAGGATTTGTAGTGGCCTGCCCACTTGAATCCTATAAGAATAGCAAGGAAATGCGGGGAGCTGTGTCGCCTTTGAGAGTTACACTGATATTAACAGTACCGCACCTTCAGTTGAAGAGAGCTGGTATCCGAAGCCTTTCTAGCTGTACCGGCAATACTAGCACATATATTCCAGCAAGTTCCACTTTGCTGATTTTACTCTGATGCTTACGGTTTTCCTGTTATATCTACACTATGATCTGTGTAGCTGCTTTGTGTCGCACTAGTAGCAGTCCACTCTTAAAGCTAAACACCGCAATGACTTACAAAATTGGCACCAAGGCATTGAGTGCCATTTTGGATGCAATGAAACTCATATGCTCCCCACCTGTTGACTCTTGTTCAGAATATGATCCTAATGACTCTTGTTCAAAATTGCCACATATAGAGACATCATGGAATTGCATTTCTTTGGGCGCTGTGATTCATCATGAGTGGGCAACCAACATTGTATGCAATTAAGTGGAACCTCAAGAATATGCTTCCTCTTCTGTTCTTTAACATGTTCTTCTTTTGTTATTCTGTATTTAGTACGTACAGTATGTTCCTTGTCAGGAAGGGGAGCAGGGACATCTGCAGTCAACAGCTGATAGAGCTGGCATGTACTTGATCGATAGGCTTTCAATTACTAGCGGCAATACAACACCGTATTTTCAAGCCAGATCCACTTTCCCGATTTATATATCATGGTTATGGTGTACCCCTTTTATGTACACTATGATCTGCCTAGTTGTTGTGTGCTCTTGTTATCATGGTTTGGCAATAAACTCTCTATACAGTATATTTTGAACCTATCATCTGCCAACTATCCTTACTTCTGGAGCCTATTTTTTTGTGTAGTTGTGCCAGACTATATAAATGCACGCACCATATTACAGCACACATGAGCTCTCTCATCAGAATCCAGTGATAGCACACAAGTGTTTACAGGGGCGCCCCTATATTAGAATATCCTCTACATTACAAAGATAATCTCACAACTATTTATGTTTTCATGGTTCTCAGATATTATACGTAATTACAGTGAATATCAGAATCCGTGCATCAGAAGAATATTGTGGAACACTGCAATGACTTACAAAATTGGCACCAAGGCATTGAGTGCCATTCTGGATGTAATGAAACTCATACGCTCCGCACCTGTAGATTCTTGTTCAGAATATGATCCTAATGACTATTCTAACCTCGAGGAGTCAAAGGCAGATGGCCTGTCATGTTCACCCATCAAGGTGCCTGCTCTAATTTGGCAAGGTTTTATTGATTGCGCGTATCTTGCATATGTTGTCTTGCATTTCTTCTACTTTGTTGCACCGCCATCTGCTTAGTTTACTCATCATATATGTCGAGATGCCATGCCCATCTATTATCAATACATATTCTGATGCGGAGCATCCGACGATCATCCCCATGTACACTCGAGCCTACGCCATTGGACCTAAGGTGAACTCGCTCCTTTCCGAATCTTCCCTTTACGCATGCAAGACATGGATGCTACTTCAAGCGCGGACCTTGTTCATACTCAGGTACACCCGAGGAGACCATGGAGAACCCAAGGACCAAGGCCAAGCGTGCGCGAAAGCAAAGGAAGGAGAAGGAAGAAGAGACAGCTGCTACAGGCCCCGGACATCCGGCCCCAGCCCGGACATCCGGCCTGACCCCTGGAAATCCGGCGCCCATCACAGAAGACACCCGAAGCTGAACCAAGTCAGCCCGGACATCCGGCCCCCAGGCCCGGACATCCGGCCCGTCGCGAGCCATCGGACATCCGGCCCAGCTCCCGGAAATCCGGCGCCCCATCACAGAAGCTGGACCCTGCCAGC
The DNA here is from genome assembly GCF_002575655.3 of Aegilops tauschii subsp. strangulata. Lineage (NCBI taxonomy): Eukaryota > Viridiplantae > Streptophyta > Magnoliopsida > Poales > Poaceae > Aegilops > Aegilops tauschii. The sequence goes on from NC_053039.3 coordinate 178,556,032, forward strand.
CCGGACATCCGGCCCCAACGCCCGGACATTCGGCGTCTCGGGAAGTCCCGGACATCCGGCCCATCGCCTGGACATCCGGCCCCCTGTGCCTGCGTGCAGCGCATCTGGGCCGAGGCCCATGTACCCCTTCGTCCCTTAGACTATATATACTCCCCCACCTCCTCCTAGTTAGGGTTAGCAAAGGATTAGCTCATTTAGAGATAGAGCTTTGCTCATCCATTACGGATCTACTCCACGAGAGAGACCGCGGCCCTCTACGGAGAAGATCACCTTGGATTCAAGACCCCCTCTTGGGTGGCCCCCATCAAGACCTCCTTACGGAGAAGAACCGGTTACCTTTGTATCATCCGTTGTTGACTTTGGATCTTGTATCTTACCTTTGTGTTCATCGATCTAGCGCATGTGTGATCTATTCTTGTTGGTTGAGTGATTTCTCTCGTGTTTCCCCTCATGTTCATCACGTTCTTTGTAGGGATCCGCTTCTTTCGTGAAAGATCGGCCATCTAGGGTTCCGCCCTACATCATCTTGGATCAGAGCTTAGGTTTATCACGAATTTGGAGTCTCCCCGTTGTGTTTTCTAGCCTAGTTTTGTTGATTTTGTTCCAAATTCGAAAATTGCCCCACAAAAATAGCCCCAATTTTTTTTGTGATTTGTTGGTTTGATGATGTTTTGTTGATTTTGATCCATGGATTTGCTTGGTTTCGAGTAGATCTAGCTTTCCCCCAATTTTCCCCACTTTCCATCCACGAAATCTCTCCAATTTTGCCCTTGAAATCATCAATTTCCGCCCCAAAATCGAGTTCCTCGAGTTCATCCTCGGATTTGGAGCCCGGACATCCGGCCCTTAGCCCGGACATCCGGCTCCTGGAGCGCATTTTCGCGCGCGGTTCTGGACATCAGGTCCTGGAAATCCGGCCAAACCCCCGGATGTCCGACCCCTGGGATTTCAGCTTTCCCCGTTTCACCGTTTTGTGCATAACTAATTCATCCGGAGTCCGTTTTTGACGTTCTTTAGCTCGTTTTGAAGCTATTGACATCCCCCATCCCACAAAAATACTAGCATCACCATTTGACTCCATTAAATGTTTGGAACTTTGGCATCTTTGCCTAGGGCTTCCACCACAACATCCGCATAACCACCACCGACTTCCGCAACCTAACCCATTTTGTTCCCCTTAGCATTTGTGGTTGTTTGAGTTGTGATTCAAGTCTCCTAAGGTGTTTCGGCTACTTAGGGACGGTTGCTTCTTCATCAACCACCACCACCACTACCGCATAGGCTTACCCACCATACACTTCCGACAACAACCTAACCCAATTTTGTTTGTGTTGTGAGTTGTGTCTCCTAAGGTGTTTCGGCTACTTAGGGACCGTGCTTCCAACTCCGACACCATGTATAGTATACCACCTTACCCTCCATTTCCGCATTGTGTTTCAAAACCCCATCATTGCATTTCCACAATCCCATTGAGCTTCCGCAAAACCACCACCGCTTTCCACTACCACCGTTTGACTTTTGTCCTTGAGATTTTGAGTTGTGGTTTTTCCGTTTCCTAAGGTGTTTCGGCTACTTAGAGACGAGTCTCCATCATCTTGGTATCTACATCAAGAACACAGCCACTCATCATCGCCAAGGACGGTAACCTCGACGACACCATTGTATATTCCCCTTACAATTGCATTGATAGCCCCTAGCCCATTTTGCGTCACTTGCTTATCGAGACTAGCCATTTGAGTATTGCTAGCAACGTTACTTGTGCACATTAGTGATCATACTTCCCATAGCATACATACCATACCATATTGGTATCATATCATCTCTTGTGTCACAAGTTTGTTCCCGCATACACACTATTGCTATCTTGATTTGTGCATTTTGCAAAGTGGCCATACATACAAAAAAAGAATAAGCTTTTAAGCAAAAGAGAAGAGCAAAGAAGCTTGTAAGCAAGTGCCATAGCATCATACCACATTGCATATAAGATTGTCATATCCGATCATCTTGGATCAAACACCGGGAACCATACATGCATAGCATACTAGGGATAGAAGTTTATCCATTTTGCATATCATAGGTTGTGCACAAGTGTCGTATCCGCCTATAGAGAAATCGTGCTAGCGTCTCTCTTGAGTTGTGCAACACGAGCGTTTTCCGTGGACTCCACATTTTGTGCTCATTCCTTGGTTGCACGACCCCATTTATCTATCCGTGTGTGTGTTTCCGTGTGCCATTCTTTGCTATTGGTCTACTTGTTTCACTTGCGAATTTGTGAATCTCTTTCAACATTATTGACTCTTGCTAACATTTTGCATCAAATTTTTGTGCCACTATCCTCACCGAGCTCCACTATAAGCCTTACTTGTGTAGGTGTGAGAAACCGACAAGAATTGGTACCAATTGTGCTATTTCCTTGTTACATCATTGAGTGATCATTGATCCATTTTCAACATCGGTCAAGGTACATTTGGTATAAGTTCTTCTCTTTCTCCCACTCATATTTGCTCGAGTCTTGTGATGGATAAGCAAGGCATTTCATCTCCGGTCTTCGACAACAACGACGGCGTGAACAACTACATCACCAAAGCGTCCATCTTCGATCTACAATGACAAATGCAAGGCACACAATCTACCTTGCGAGAGCGCCTCGACAACCTCGCCATCGACATACACCACTCCGAAGCAAGGAAAATGGACTACATCGACACCAAGTTGGGCGAGCTAAAGGATCAACTATGCGACATGGTGGTCGACTACAAGTCTTCTTCCCCTTCATCATCCTCAAGGCGGCGGCAAGCAAGTCGATCATCTTCGGAGCGCCCACGCGATGCAAGCGCAATTCGTCCACGTCCACATCTCCATGGCGACCACCATCACATTCGTGATCCACATCATCATGAAGGGCAAGTCACCTCCAAGCAACATGTGCACGACGACGACGAACGACATCTACTACGAGCTCAAGTACGACAATGGCACCATCAACATGAAGATGCTCCACAAGCGCAAATGCACAAGTCCCAACAAGCACTACTTCACGCCAAGTCCAAGCTTCATGAGCATAAGAGAAGACCGCGAGACGAGCACCACCAAGACGGAGCTACGGCTACAACAACCACTTCGGCATCTTCGCCAAGTGCTATGAAGGCATCTTCGCCTTCGGACGTACGGCATCTTCGCCTACTTCCCATGAGTTCGCCTACATCAACATCTTCAACAACAAGGTGACCACCTATGAGCGAGGGCGACACTTCCATCTTCGGAAGCCCCTCAAGGAAGATGGCCGAGCATGGGAAATTCCCTTCGGTCATGGAGACGAGCTACGAGGTGCCACATCATATGGGCCTCCATCAATAAGACGGCGACAAGAAGGTTGAGCATGGGACTATCCCTTCAACCAAGGCGGCGATAGGAGTTGAGCATGGAGACGTTTGCACCAACATCTCTCCGACACCCACATATCATGAGATGACCCAATTCCAATGTGAGGAGAGCCACCCCACCATGAATGATATGAGTGACTCAACCATATGTGCATTGAGCGCATTTCCTATGAGAGGATGAGTGTGACCACCACTAGTCCCACACTTGAGAGCATGCCACACATCCTATGTGAGGTTGAGAGCCATTTGAGTGACTCCACCAACCATATGAGTGAGAGCATCCTTGAGGGAGTGAGTGAGCCACAACACTTAGTGAGTGAGATAGTTGACACGGCATGTGAGGCCACTATGATTTCTCACAACTTAACCTCTACTCCGAGTGTGTTTTCTTTGGTGCTAGGTCTCCTACATGATGACATGCCTATCCTTGACGATTCCATACCTCCAATGGGAAAACCGATGGCCATGGTGGACGATGATGAACCCCCCACATGGTACCATCAAGTTGCAACCTCACCTACAACACATGAGCTACGCTCCAAAGGTAACATAGGTGATAATGCTTCTCTTGTCCCACTAGTGGACTATCCCACCAATGATTGCTTGCATGATGTTGATCCACCTATTCCCATGCTTCATGCTAGTGCAACTTCTTCATGTCATGACTTACCAATTTATGATGAATATGATGATGAGCATGTTGAGCTGCCTAGTTGTGATGCTATGCTCCATAGGATATCATGTAAAAATTCTATTGGTCACTTCATGTTTGACAATCCATTGAACTTGTCATATGTTATGAGTGAGATCTCCCATATTGCTTCATTTCAATCTCAACATAGTGACTATGCATGCCCCATTAAAATACATCCCATTTGCACTTATGGCATAGATGACGAGATGATGGTCATTGGCTTTTGTTTTTCATGTGATGATATTGCCATGCTTCCTTTACATGATTTCCGCAATTCATCTACTATACCATGCCATGATCACATTATTCCGAATATGCATTGTTTTGGATGTTGTCAATATTCTCCATGTGATGTTTCTACAAATGCTCATGAGGAGACCCCCATAGTTTCCTCATACATATTAGGAGATTTTGATGCATTCCATACTTTGCATGATTCCCATAATTGCTTGCACCGTATGCATACCATGAATAACAATGCTCTACATATTTCCCATGATGCATTACATAATTTGTGTCTCCATTATGCTATACAAATAACAAACCTATCATGATGGATGACATGTTTCTATCACGCATCTCATTTATTTGAGCATTGGCTATTTTGTGCTAACCGACACTTGCACGCATGCATCATGATGGATGATGTGTACATCTACCACGCACACACAATTTTTCCTTTGCCTTTGTTTTGTGTAGGTACTCATGTATACTCGTCAACCTCTCAATCCCAAGAGTTGACGAGAGCAACGACGATTTGGGATCCCGTGGACTATCGTTACCACCATTCATTTGCGCAAGGACTACGCACATCTCTTCTACTTGGCTCTCACACGGCTTTGCGCTATTTATCACTTGTTACCTTATGCCCATTCTATCGTGTTCACTTTGCATGTTACACCTCTTTCCATGCCTTTGACATGCAATTGTGACCCTTGCTTGCACTTACATATGATTCACCATTATGCTACTTCTATGTGTATTTGCATGCTTGGTGGAGATAGTTGTTGCTATTGCCATGTTTATCATGTGCCCCATGCTATTGATGCTATTTTGCTCATATCTTGCCTTTATGCTTGTGAAATGCCATGTGCATTATATATGCCCACTATTTGCACACATGACATGCTTGCCATGATTCCTTCTAGTACGTTGCATCTTCGCACTACTAGCTTGCTTGACTTGATCTCTATGATTGCTTGCTTTGTTGCATCACCCATGTTCCATTACTCGCTTTCTTGGGTTGATGACATATATGCTCATGCCTCTCACATGATATATCTTGTTTATTGCCGCTTGCCTCCAATAATTTCCTCTATGCTTAATGATCTTGGAGACTTGGACATATTACTTGTGATGCATGCTTGTTTGTTTAAGCCTATTGTCTTTGGTTGTAGTTGCATCTTATGCTTCCATACCATACCACACCTTGCCCTTTCTTATGACAAGAATGATGAGAACACTTGTTGGGTATCTTACCACTCGAATGATAGGTGCTACATTTGCACTAACCTCATTTGTTTTTCCGAGTGTTTGTCATGTTCTTTCATTTTGAAGGATTCACAAGGCGGTACCATCACGAGACATATTGGTTATGTGAAGGCGTACATGATGTGCAACACCAATATTTTTGACATCCTCATAAAGGTGAACTCATTCCCTTTGAGCCATTCTCAAATATGCATATTGCATGGGTCATTCTTTCATTGTTGTTTCCTTCTTGTTGTCTACATGTTACATCTCGCGAACGAAGGAGTGACATTGGAGATTGGCTCTATGGACCTTCACATCGAGGAGCACTCGCACTTATTGGATGCACCTTCCAACCTTCACTCATGCCACGACATCGAGCATTGGTACATCAACACTCCTTTGACACATTGCACCCCCACCTTCATATTTGTTGATTGTGCTCATACATGTCATGCTCGATGGACATATCATACCCATAGCAAATTTGCATCTTATGCATGGATTGACTCACATTATGATTGCCTTGTTGCATCTTGTATTTCGATGTCATCCATGATATATGAGCTTGTACACTTCCTTAGCAAATTTGTTGTGATCTTTCTTGATGGCATATTCATACATCATGATCATATTGCCTACCATCAATTGCATGATAACTTATTCATATTGAGCATCCATTGCCATATTCATGCTATTGATAAATCGTCTCACTATGACATCATTTTGCACCGTGGTTGCATTCATCATATTAACAACACATTTGTGTGCACAATGTATGATTTTTCTCTCATGAACGCTTTGCATATCATTCTCTATCATCTTGATAAGCTTCATATGTTTTGTCACGAACAATCTTGCCGCACGGACTCATTCTTACATGATGGACACTTTGTGTGCGCTAACCATTGTATTTCTGAGTGTCGTTTGTGTTTGCTCTCTTTGCATGTATACCACTCTGGAGACACCTTGGAGTACTTGGATTGCGCCATGATTTCCACTCCGTCCAATTACAAGTCCGTCCACGACAACCGTTTCCATGGTGATGAGGATTTCGATCCGAGGTCGGATCTTTCCCAAGGGAGGGGAGATGATGCGGAGCATCCGACGATCATCCCCATGTACACTCGAGCCTACGCCATTGGACCTAAGGTGAACTCGCTCCTTTCCGAATCTTCCCTTTCCGCATGCAAGACATGGATGCTACTTCAAGCACGGACCTTTTTCATACTCAGGTACACCTGAGGAGACCATGGAGAACCCAAGGACCAAGGCCAAACGTGCGCGGAAGCAAAGGAAGGAGAAGGAAGAAGAGACAGCTGCTACAGGCCCCGGACATCCGGCCCCAGCCCGGACATCCGGCCCGACCCCCGGAAATCCGGCGCCCATCACAGAAGACACCAGAAGCTGAACCAAGTCAGCCCGGACATCTGGCCCCCAGGCCCGGACATCCGGCCCATCGCGAGCCACCGGACATCCGGCCCAGCTCCCGGAAATCCGGTGCCCCATAACAGAAGCTGGACCCTGCCAGCCCGGACATCCGGCGTCTCGGGAAGGCCCGGACATCCGGCCCGTCGCCCGGACATCCGGCCCCCTCTGCCTGCGTGCAATGCATCTGGGCCGAGGCCCATGTACCCCTTCGTCCCTTAGACTATATATACTCCCCCACCTCCTCCTAGTTAGGGTTAGCAAATGATTAGCTCATTTAGAGATAGAGCTTTGCTCATCCATTACGGATCTACTCCACGAGAGAGACCGCGGCCCCTCTACGGAGAAGATCACCTTGGATTCAAGACCCCCTCTTGGGTGGCCCCCATCAAGACCTCCTTACGGAGAAGAACCGGTTACCTTTGTATCGTCCGTTGTTGACTTTGGATCTTGTATCTACCTTTGTGTTCATCGATCTAGCGCATGTGTGATCTATTCTTGTTGGTTGAGTGATTTCTCTCGTGTTCCCCTCGTGTTTCCCTCGTGTTCATCGCATTCTTTGTAGGGATCCGCTCCTTTCGTGAAAGACCGGCCATCTAGGGTTCCGCCCTACATCATATTCCATCTGTCATCATACCATGTTTTTCCACTCAAATGTTGTTCTGGTGCATCAGACATCAAAAAGGAAGAGGGTGATTGCCGAACCTGAAGGAGCACCAGCAAAGTCCTTGAAAAACGTGGTTGTGCCGGAGAAATCAGACAACACCCCACTTATATTGGCTGTACAACCAGTGACACAAAACATAGGACCGACTCCAGCAGACTGTACCCATACTTCACTGGCCACACCACTAGCCCCACCACACAGGACCTGCACTCCAGCAAAAGGTATGCCGATTTCAGTTGCCATAGCACTAGCCGTACCACAGAAAAATCCCACTCCAGCAAAAAGTACAGCAAGTCCACCGGCCGAAGACCTATCCCAACTGCAGAGACGGCCAATTCCTACAGATTGGAACCCCATTCCAGTTATTCCCTGTTTAAAAGACAATGCTTTCAATGTTGTTAGGGACTACGTGCATATATTCCCATCATTGGAAGATTATAGTGAAGACAAACACCATTTTCACATCTTCCTGTCCCACTTACGCGTAAGTGCTATTATTCATGGTGATTATTTTCCTGTTTTCTGCTGATTGAACACATCAATGATTTACATTACATTGTTGTAAGTAGGTGAGGGTCAATCTGGATATTCATGATGAGCAAAGCTTGCTTGCGCTTTTCAAGGAAGCATTGTAGCAGTATTGGTGTTACCTGAGGAAATCACACTTTGATGGCAAGTCTATAAATGAATTTCTGGTGAAGTCTCCTGTGCTAAATTTAGAAGACATTGAATGGAAAAACCTTGTTATGCACTGGTCTCGTTCCGAGGATGAGGTACTGTCTATGATATCACATGCCAATTTGAACTTCTACTTTTTCGCATGTGCCTTACAGATCTTTTTTGCAGGAAATCCGCTCGAAAAAGAATTCCGGTTTGAAAAGAACAACAGGATATCGCAAATATGCTGCCCGCTGCTTTGCTCTTGTTAGTACCAGTTGTCCTGTATCATTGTACTTGCATACATACCTGGTTCATTATGTGACAGCAGTATGCATGATAGCTTGCTTATTAATTGTTCGCTCCAAATTATCTGATCTGTATGAATGGTTACATTAGTGTAGAATATATCCAATGCCAATGAAATTTTTTAGCTCTGCATTGTTCTTGTAAGTACCTGCTGTCCTTTATCAGTGTACTTATATTGACAGGTAGTTGTTCATGTACCATCACTCTGCAGCTTATTTTCCTTTGCCCTCCATTTTCTACACATAAGATCTATATTTACTCTTACCATAAGGTTGGATAACACCGATGGTACTGAAGAAGTTTAGCTCGGCATTGCTCTTGGCTGTACCTCTTGCCTGTATCGCTGTACTTACATTTATAGCTACTTGGTTATGTAGCATCACTCTTCATCTTATCTTAAATATTCTCCATTTTTTCTTATATTGTCACATCTATATTTACTCTTAACAAAATGTAGAATAAAGGCAATGCTTATGAAGAAGATTTTGTGGTGAACTTCTTGAATTGCCCCCCCCCCATCAGCATGGACAAGGGCTTTATAGAGCCTGCCTTCACCAATAATGTAAGTTTGTCCTTCTCAAGCCTTCAAACTTTGTTGTGTATATTTGGTTAGGCATGACTTTAACAGCTGTTTTTTTTGGTGTTTGCATCAAATTGCATGTTTAAAGTTAGTTATGTACTCCAGTTCATAAACAAAAGTTTGTCCTTCTCAATTTAAGTTTTCAGTTGTACAACCAAGTTCCTTCTTCATACCATGTAAATTAAACTATACAGAGCAAGTGATCTTATTTTGCCAATCTGAAATGGGATAAATTGACACCACACTAACCATTGATACTTATGAGTTCTTGATCTGTAATCCAGTGGTGTCGTGAAGCTGCCAACTCCTTCACAATGTCATTTCCTGCCATGTCTTGACCTGAACAATACCATATTGTGTTAATGCTATTTTAAACTGTGTCACTTTATACGTCAGTAAGAAATGTGATGAATTGTCAGCACTGATACTTATATGTGCAAAACCTGTCATCTGTCTGCTTGTTTATCTTTTAGAGTGAGGAGGATATAAGTGTCAAACAAGTGCAGTCTCACCAGCTTGCTCAGATGCTTGCGCTGTAGCTCCCGAGCAGGGCTAACCTTTCTTGAACTCTATTGAAGTGTTGTCGGTTTTGTATATTATTTTGTCGGCGTGTTTAGTTGCACTGGCGGCGATCTTTGATGCCCAGTGTATGTAATCTGCTGTCTGCTTGTGCTTTATTATCATAGTGGTGAACTTTGATGCCCAGTGGATGTAATATGCCGTAATTTCTTTATTGTATAGTCTAGGTTTTTTTCTTATTCACGATGCTGCAGTTATTTTACTGTATATATATCCTGTCTTCGCAGTAAACCGGCCAAACCGTAAAATTACGGTACATAATCGGGCCGTCATGCAAATCACCATGTATGATCCGCATCATGGGCCCCGTCATCTTGGTCTGTTAACAGGCCTAAATGTAAACTGGCCCACTAGTAGATTTGGGCCTTTAATAGGCCGAGTAAACCGCCGGCCCTATTTTCCCAAGAAAACTCAATGGGCCTTTAGGAGGCTGAAATGTAGGTTGGGCCTGAAACGTGCCGAACAGCTCACGGGCCGGCATCAGGCCAAAATAGACCCCGGCCCATGAATGTGCCAATCAAATCATGGGCTTATAACAGGCCTAAATTGTCTCGGTCCTTGTTTGGCCCAATCAGATTATCGGCTGCGAGCAGGCCGGATGCAAACCGGGCCGTAGTTAGGCCCAACTATATGACGGGCTTTTAACAGGCCGAAACTAATATCAGGCTAGATTACTAAATGGGCCTTTAGGAAGTGGGCCCAAAAGCATAGCATCCAGTTGACGGGCCGAATCTGATATGGGACATAATTTAGCCCAATCCACTTTAAGGGCCGGACCTGATCTGGGCCGTAATTTGGCCCAGAACGTGGTAGGCTTTTAACGGGCCGGATCTCATATGGGCCATTATTAGGCCCGGAACGTGGCAGGCCATTAATGGACCGGATCAAATATGGGCCGGCATTTGGCCCAAAACATGGCAGCGAGTTAATGGGCCGGCCTACTAGGGTCCTCAAAATCTTGTGGGCCTACAGCTGGGCCGGCCCATAAATGTCAGCGAAATCTCGTGGGCCTTTAGCTGGGCCAGCCCATTATGGTCCAAAAAAATCTTGTGGGCCTTCACCTGGGCCGGCCCATTATGGCCCGCAAAAATCTTGTGGGCCTTTACCTGGGCCGGCCCATTATGGCCCGCAAAATCTTGTGGGCCTTTAGCTGGTCCGGCCCATTATGGTCCGCAAAATCTTGTGGGCCTTTAGTTGGGCCGGCCCATTTAAACTTTATGGGCCACTTTTGGGCCGGTCCACGTGTTAACATATCATAGGCGCATCTCGCCCATTGGATGAGTGACACCTGTGCCAACACGGAGCTGACACGTGTTTCCTCCAGCCAATGATGATTTTACACTTGGAAAATCCCCATTGGTCGGGGCTGTTAACGGGTTATTGGATCCAAAACCGGACCCGATAGCCTAACGGCGTTCCGTTACGGTGGATGCCACGTGTCGGTCACCCTTGATGAAAGCACTTCTGTGACGTGTGATTTATCGTCATGGAAGTGGACACTTCCGTGATGATAATTTTGGTAATGTCATGGAACACTTGTACGACAGCACAGGTATGACTATCTTGATTCTGTCATAAATTTGTCATGGATGTACATGCATGACAGAAAACATGACCTACTGTGACAAACACATATCATCACGGAAGTGTATTTTTTTTGTAGTGAGAGCTATAAGTTTATGAAAGCTCAAAAAGAAACTAAGTGGGTGTGCATCCAACTTGCTTGCTCACGAAGACCGAGGGAAATTTGAGGAAGCCCATCATTGGAATATACAAGTCAAATTCTATAATGAAAAATTCCCACTAGTATATGAAAGTGACAACATAGGAGACTCTCTATCATGAAGATCATGGTGCTACTTTGAAGCACAAGTATGGTAAAAGGATAGTAGCATTGCCCCTTCTCTCTTTTTCTCTCAATTTTTTTTATTTGGGCCTTCTCTCTTTTTTTGCCTCTTTTTTTTCGTCCGAAGTCTCATCCCGACTTCTGGGGGAATCATAGTCTCCATCAACCTTTCCTCACATGGGACAATGCTCTAATAATGATGATCATCACACTTTTATTTACTTACAACTCAAGAATTACAACTCGATACTTAGAACAAAATATGACTCTATATGAATGCCTCCGGCAGTGTACCGGGATGTGCAATGAATCAGGAGTGACATGTATGAAAGAATTATGAGCGGTGGCTTTGCCACAAATACGATGTCAACTACATGATCATGCAAAGCAATATGACAATGATGAAGCGTGTCATAATAAATGGAACGGTGGAAAGTTGCATGGAAATATATCTCGGAATGGCCATGGAAATGCCATAATAGGTAGGTATGGTGGCTGTTTTGAGGAAGGTATATTGTGGGTTTATGTTACCGACGAAAGTTGCACGACACTAGAGAGGCTAGCAATGGTGGAAGGGTGAGAGTGCGTATAATCCATGGACTCAACATTAGTCATAAAGAACTCACATACTTGTTGCAAAAATCTATTAGTTATCGAAACGAAGTACTACGCGCATGCTCCTAGGGGGATAGATTGGTAGGAAAAGACCATCGCTCGTCCCCGACCGCCACTCATAAGGAAGACAATCAATAAATAAATCATGCTCCGACTTCATCACATAACGGCTCACCATACTGCATGCTACGGGAATCACAAACTTTAACACAAATATTTCTCAAATTCACAACTACTCACTAGCATGACTCTAATATCACCATCTTCATATCTCAAAATAATCATAAGGAATCAAATTTCTCATAGTATTCAACGAACTTTATATGAAAGTTTTTATTATATCCCTCTTGGATGCCCAACATATTAGGACTAAATTCATAACCTAAGCAAATTACCATGCTGTTTAGAGACTCTCAAAATAATATAAGTGAAGCATGAGAGTTCAACAATTTCTTCAAAATAAAACTACCGCCGTGCTATAAAAAGATATAAGTGAAGCACTAGAGCAAATGACAAACTACTCCAAAGGATATAAGTGAAGATCAATGAATAGTCGAATAATTATGTAACTATGTGAAGACTCCTTCTCATAAATAAAATTTCAGTTCTTAAGTACTTTATTCAAACATCAAGCAAACCAAAATAAAATGACATTGCAAGGAAATCATATATCATGTGAAGAAGAAGAAACTTAGGTTCAACCAAAACTGACCGATCATTGTTGAAGAAGAAAGGTGGGATGCCAACCGAGGCATCCCCAAGCTTAGATGCTTGAGACTTCTTGAAATATTAATTAGGGATGCCTTGGGCATCCCCAAGCTTGAGCTTTTGTGTCCCCTTAATTCCTTTCATATCGCGGTTTCCCTAAATCTTAAAAACTTCATCCACACAAAACTCAACAAAAACTCGTGAGATAAGTTCGTATAAATCAACGCATAAACCTTATCATTCTCTACTGTAGCAAATCACTAAAATTATTATTTGACATTGCATACTAAATGCCTCTGCATATTTAATATTCCTATCCTCAAATAGAATCATTAAAAAAGCAAACATATGCAAACACAACAGCAATCTGTCTAAACAGAACAGCCTGTAAAGAATGCAAGAGGAATCATACTTCCCTAACTCCAAAGATTCTGAAAAATTACCAGACTGTAGACAATTTGTTGCTACTCATTGTGTAAAAATTTCAAGATTTTATCATGTTCTGAATATTCACAAATATTCAAAACATAACAGCAAACTTTCTGTTTTCAAACAGCAACATATAGACTTGTAAAATAAGCATGGTAAAGGCTATACTTGACCTTTTTATTGAACTAAAAGATGAAAAACATTACTCTAAATAGCAGCAAGCAAATACTAATAAAATAAAATGATGCCCCAAGCAAAACTCATATCATGTGGTGAATAAAAATATAGCTCCAAGTAAGGTTACCGATGAACGAAGACGAAAGAGGGGATGCCATCCGGGGCATCCCCAAGCTTAGGCTCTTGGTTGTCCTTGAATATTACCTTGGGGTGCCTTGGACATCCCCAAGATTAGGCTCTTGCTACTCCTTATTCCGTAGTTCATCAAAACTTTACCCAAAACTTGAAAACTTCACAACACAAAACTCAACAGAAAACTCGTAAGCTCCGTTAGTATAATAAAACAAATCATTCACTTTGGTACTGTCAAGACAAGATTCTTAATTTTCCCACATGATGCCTACTGTACCCTATCATTTCTAAAATTTATATTAAGCAATATATGCCATAGAAATTAGAAAACAAGCAAACTATGCATCAAGAAAAAATCTGTCAAAAACAGAACAGTCTGTAAAGATCTGAATTGAAATCATACTTCTGTAACTCCAAAAATTCAGAAAAATTAGGACAATCTAGACAATTTGTATACCAATATTGTGTAAAAAATTTAGATCAAAAGCACATTCCAGTGAATTTTCAAAATTCCTGAACTGGGAGCAAAAGCTTCCGTTTTTGCACAGAATCAAGTCAACTATCATCCACACTATCCCAAAGGTTTTACTTGGCACTTTATTGAAATAAAAGCTATAAAACATGATTACTACATTAGATTAATCATGTGAACATGCAAAAACAGTAGGGGTAAATATTGAGTTGTGTCCCAACAAGCGCTTTTCTTTAATGCCTTTCTAGCTAGGCATGATGATTTCAATGATGCTCGCATAAAAGTAAAGATTGAAACGCAAAGAGAGCATCATGAAACATATGTGGCAAGAACATTTAAGTCTAACCCACTTCCTATGCATAGGGATTTTGTGAGAAAACAACTTATGGGAACAAGAATCAACAAGCATAGGAAGGTAAAACAAGTGCAACTTAAAGATTTTCAACACATAGAGAGAAAACTTGATATTATTGAACTCCTACAAGCATATATTCCTCCTCATAATAATTTTCAGTAGCATCATGAATGAATTCAACAATATAGCTATCACCTAAAGCATTACTTCCATGATCCACAAGCATAGACATTTTACTACTCACCACATAAGCAAATTTGTTCTCATGAATAGTAGTGGGAGCAAACTCAACAAAATAACTATGATGTGAGGCATAATCCAATTGAAAATTAAAATCAAGATGACAAGTTTCATGGTTATCATTATTCTTTATAGAATTCATGTCATCACAATAATCATCATAGATAGCAACTTTGTTCTCATAATCAATTGGAACCTCTTCCGAAATAGTGGATTCATCACTAAATAAAGTCATGACCTCTCCAAATCCACTTTCATCAATATAATCATCATAAATAGGAGGCATTCTATCATCATAATAAATTTGCTCATCAAAACTTGGGGGACAAACAAAATCATCTTCATCAAACATAGCATCCCCAAGCTTGTGGCTTTGCATATCATTAGCATCATGGACATTCAAAGAATTCATACTAACAACATTGCAATCATGCTCATCATTCAAAGATTTAGTGCCAAACATTTTATAAACTTCTTTTTCTAACACTTGAGCACAATTTTCCTTTCCATCATTTTCACGAAAGATATTAAAAAGATGAAGCATATGAGGCAACCTCAATTCCATTTTTTTAGTTTTCTTTTATAGACTAAACTAGTGATAAAACAAGAAACCAATAGATTAGATTGCAAGATCTAAAGATATACCTTCAAGCACTAATCTCCCCGGCAACGGCGCCAGAAAAGAGCTTAGTTGACGGGGTGTGAGTGCCGTTTACCTAGCCTCCCCGGCAATGGCGCCAGAAAAGAGTTTGATGTCTACTACACAACCTTCTTCTTGTAGACTTGTGTTGGGCCTCCAAGCGCAGAGTTTTGTAGGACAATAGCAAATTTCCCTCAAGTGGATGACCTAAGGTTTATCAATCCATGGGAGGCGTAGGATGAAGATGGTCTCTCTCAAACAACCCTGCAGCCAAGTAACAAAGAGTCTTGTGTCCCCAACACACCCAATACAATGTTAAGTTGTATAGGTGCACTAGTTCGGCGAAGAGATGGTGATACAAGTGCAATATGGATGATAGATATGGATTTTTGTAATCTGAAAATATAAAAACAGCAAGGTAGCAAGTAATAAAAGTAAGCAAAAACGGTATTGCAATGCTTGGAAACAAGGCCTAGGGTTCATACTTTCACTAATGCAAGTTCTCTCAACAATAATAACACAATTAGATCATATAATAATCCCTCAACATGCAACAAAGAGTCACTCCAAAGTCACTAATAGCGGAGAATAAACGAAAAGATTATTATAGGGTACGAAACCACCTCAAAGTTATTCTTTCTTAAAAATTAGGACAATCTAGACAATTTGTATACCAATATTGTGTAAAAAATTCAGATCAAAAGCACGTTCTAGTGAATTTTCAAAATTCCTGGACTGGGAGCAAAAGTTTATGTTTTTGCACAGAATCAAGTCAACTATCATCCATACTATCCCAAAGGCTTTACTTGGCACTTTATTGAAACAATAGCTATAAAACATGATTGCTACAGTAGATTAATCATGTGGACACACAAAAACAGTAGGGGTAAATGTTGGGTTGTCTCCCAACAAGTGCTTTTCTTTAATGCCTTTTTAGCTAGGCATGACAATTTCAATGATGCTCGCATAAAAGTAAAGAATTGAAACACAAAGAGAGCATCATGAATCACGTGAAAAGCACATTTAAGCCTAACCCACTTCCTATGCATAGGGATTTTGTGAGTAAATAACTTATGGGAACAAGAATCAACTAGCATAGGAAGGTAAAACAAGCAAAACTTCAAGATTTTCAACACATAGAGAGGAAACTTGGTATTATTGCAATATGTAGAAGCATGTGTTCCTCTCTCATAATAATTTTCAGTAGCATCATGAGTGAATTCAACAATATAACCATCACATAAATCATCCTTTTCATGATCTACAAGCATAGAAATTTTACGACTAACCACATAAACAAAATTCTTCTCATTCATAATAGTGGGAGCAAACTCAACAAAATTACTATCATGTGAGGCATGATCCAATTGAAAATTAAAATCATGATGACAAGTTTCATGGCTATCATTATTCTTTATAGCATACATGACATCACAATAATCATCATAGATAGCAACTTTATTCTCATAATCAATTGGAACCTCTTCCGAAATAGTGGATTCATCATTAAGTAAAGTCATGACCTCTCCAAATCCACTTTCATAAATATAATCATCGTAAATATGAGGCATGCTATCATCATAATAAATTTGCACATCAAAACTTGGGGGACAAAAAATATCATCTACATCAAACATAGCATCCCCAAGCTTGTGGCTTTGCATCTCATTAGCATCATGGATATTCAAAGAATGCATACTAACAACATTGCAATCATGCTCATCATACAAAGATTTTATGCCAAACATTTTAATGCATTCTTGCTCTAACACTTTGGCACAATTATCGGAATCCTTATTTTCACAAAAGACATTAAAAAGATGAAGCATATGAGGCAACCTCAATTCCATTTTTTTTGTAGTTTTATTTTATAAACTAAACTAAACTAGTGATAAAACAAGCAACTAAAAGATTTGATTGCAAGATCTAAAGATATACCTTCAAGCACTAACCTCCCCGGTAACGACGCCACAAAAGAGCTTGATGTCTACTATGCAAACTTTTTCTTGTAGACTCGTGTTGGGCCTCCAAGCGCAGAGTTTTATAGGACAGTAGCAAATTACCCTCAAGTGGATGACCTAAGGTTTATCAATTCGTGGGAGGCGTAGAATGAAGATGGTCTCTCTCAAACAACCCTGCAACCAAATAACAAAGAGTCTCTTGTGTCCCCAACACACCCAATACAATGGCAAATTGTATAGGTGCACTAGTTCGGCGAAGAGATGGTGATACAAGTGCAATATGGATAGTAGATATAGGTTTTTGTAATCTGAAAATATAAAAACAGCAAGGTAACTAGTAACAAAAGTGAGCAAAAATGGTATTGCAATGCTTGGAAACAAGGCCTAGGGTTCATACGTTCACTAGTGCAAGTTCTCTCAACAATGATAACATAATTAAATCATATAAAAATCCATAAACATGCAACAAAGAGTCACTCCAAAGTCACTAATAGCGGAGAACAAACGAAGAGATTATTGTAGGGTACGAAACCAACTCAAAGTTATTCTTTCTGATTATCTATTGGGCTATTCCTATAAGTGTCACAAACAGCCCTAGAGTTCTTACTAAAATAACACCTTAAGACACACATCAACCAAAACCCTAATGTCACCTAGATACTCCAATGTCACCACAAGTATCTGCGGGTTTGATTTTATGATATGCATCACACAATCTCAGATTCATCTATTCAAACCAACACAAAGAACTTCAAAGAGTATCCCAAAGTTTCTACCGGAGAGTCAAGACGAAAACGTGTGCCAACCCCTATGCATAAGTTCACGAGGTCACAGAACCCGCATGTTGATCACCAAAACATACATCAAGTAGGTCACATGAATATCCCATTGTCACCACAGATAAGCACATGCAAGACATACATCAAGTATTCTCAAATCCTTAAAGACTCAATCCGTTTACATAACTTCAAAGGGAAAACTCAATCCATTACAAGAAGGTAGAGGGGGAGAAACATCATAAGATCCAACTATAATAGCAAAGCTTGCGGTACATCAAGATCGTGCCAAATCAAGAACACGAGACAGAGGGAGAGAGAGAGAGAGAGACCAAACAGATCGCTACTGGTACATACCCTCAGCCCCGAGGGTGAACTACTCCCTCCTCTTCATGGAGAGCGCTGGGATGATGAAGATGGCCACCAGTGATGGTTTCCCCCTCCGGAAGGGTTCCGGAATAGGGTCCCGAATGGTTTTTGGTGGCTACAGAGGTATGCGGCGGCGGAACTCGCGATCTAGGTTTCTTTTCGGGAGTTTCTGTATTTATAGGAAATTTTGGCGTCGGTTTCATGTGAGGGGGATCCACGAGGATCCCACAAGGATGGAAGGCGCACCCAAGGAGGTAGGGCGCGCCCTCCACCCTTGTGGAGACCTCGTGGCTCTTCTGGCCCAACTCTTTTGCTTCGGGGGCTTCTTTCGGTCCATAAAAAATCACCGTAAATTTTCAGCTCATTTGGACTCCGTTTGATATTCATGTTCTACAAAACTCAAAAACAAGGAAAAAACTGGCACTGGGCTCTAGGTTAATAGGTTAGTCCCAAAAATCATATAAAATAGCATATAAATGCATATAAAACATCCAAGATAGATAATATAATAGCATGGAACAATCAAAATTATAGATACATTGGAGACGTATCAGTTTCTAGCTCATGAAAGTTAAAAGGGAGAGAGAGATTGGTGCAATAGTTGATTGTATTGCTTGAGCCTCATGGGCATATATACAGGAGTATATGGTCATCTTGGATTACAAGTCAAGGTAGAATAAACCCTACGCTATCCTACGTTTCCTAAATAACAAAGATACTCAACAATGACTAACCCTGAACTAACTCTAGCAAAAGAGGTGTTTGGATGACAGTGTTAGATTGACAATAAATGCACTAGGAGAACTAGCCCCAGTCAGCACCTCTTGGGTGGGATAGTTGTTTTGGGTGGGTTTGACGCAACTAGCTCAAACTAGCCCTCGTGTTTGGATACTTTAGGGCTATTTGAGCCCAAACTAACTCAAACTAACTCTAAGCCATGGATCCAAACATGGCCAATAACTAGCATACTTAGACCTGCACAATACAAGTTTGAATGACTACGTTGGGTTGCTTTTAAATATTAGGCATGTTGTTAATAACACTCCTTTCCACTACTTGTTTTTAAATATTAGGTTTTTAACAATTTGGTCTTGCACATGTAGGTTCTGCTGTCAGAGGTTTTGACCCACTGTTTCACCATCTTTGCATATGTGGAAATGAGTTGTCCATTAATATCAGTCAAGTCAAGACACTCACAAAGATTGTTATGATAAAGAAATTAGCGACAAAAAACAACAAGATCTTTGTCTGCACAATGAATAAGACATCAGTTCACTATGGGATGGTACTAACTGTTATACCTTGTCTTTTTAATTCCTTTGCGCCATGTCAAATCTGGAGAAGATATTTATGCATATCCTTGTTTATAGGCCTTTCCAAAGCAGTTCACTAATGACTACCTCTCAAACCACTTGTATGGTTAGGAGGAGAGGAAGGTTTTGATACAACACCCATGGTTCAATATTGAAGTGTTCCTGAAGAGGACAAAGGATGGACAGTCAATCATCCACAGGCACTGGCTTAAAGTTGCAAAGACCTTCAGCATCAATGAAGGCTCAATATTCGCCTTCCGCTTCAGAAGTTTTCCAGATGAGATTCATCTGTCTATGTTCTGTCTATGATGCTAATTTCGGATGGTTGTAGATGTTGCATCTGAAACTTGGTGCTGGTGCAGCTGTGTAATGGGGTAGCTGAGTGCTGAAGCTATATGAAGTTGTACTCTAATGTATTTCTATTATGAAATCCTCCTTCCTTAATATGGAAATGAAATATACTGTGTGCTTAATATGAAATGTCAATTAGATTAATAAATTTAATCAATTATTAATAATAGGACAATTAGCCTGCTAATTGGGTTTTTCTATTGCAAACGGTTATTGAGAAAACACCGTGGGCAATGACCTCAGACAACTCACACATTTTCTAGGAATAAACCGTGTTGGATCAATGAACAATCACACATGACATCCTCTTGAAAACTATTTGCGTTAGGCCACCTTGGACAAACCATTACCACATAAAAAGTGTGTGAGATGGACAACCTTTGCCACTCAGTTTCTTCCATGCACTGTGTGTGATGTACATACTAACGGAAACGTATTCCTTGGATTGACTGTGTGGAATGTACATACGAACGAAAACGTTTAGTGGGGACTGACTGTGCGGGGTGTACTTACGACCGGAAACGATTTCGCATGTATAATTTTATTTTTTAGCACTACTGTACGTATAGCCGTATTTGATTGCTCGCTGGTCGCACATGACCTCATTTTGCCGAGCGTGTGTGCCAGGAAGGCATATGCCTGATGGTTTTTGGGTCGTGTGGGAAGGACCCCCCTATCGCAGTCGCTCACTAGGCGACGGTTCCAAATGTCGTCGCAGAAAGGGTTAAAAAACTGTTTGTATAGCACCTCACTGTACCCGTGACTTCATGGGACGCTTTCCGCTACTGCTCTACTTCTGGCTCGATCTGGCCTCATTGATATCGGTAATGAGGCAGTTCCTCATGTCAACAATCCGCCTGTGCATCTCATAGCATGTGTACATGCTCTTGGCCGCGAACCTGAGGTGAGGTTCATCCAGTTGCCGCGTCCAGGCCCGTGCCAGGATACGGGATTTGTTCTCTTGGTATCCTGCTTCATCTTTTTGTAGTAGGGGTCGTGTAACACCCTGGATTTTTCCCTTTTCCTTTTTCTGATTATTTTCTTGGATTTCTTGATTTGATTTGGTTTTTCGTGGCTATGTGGTTCTGAAACTTGGAAGATCATGTCTTCCTAGATTTTATAGTGGCTTGTCATCCTAATCATCATCCCAAGATCATGTCATTTTCATCCTTGACCTTATCCAATATTCTTTTCCTAGGGAATATTCCCTTTCTTTTAAAGGAATAATCCTTTAAACCCTAGGTTGTGAAGCAACCTATATTTCTGTCACTCCCAAAATTCCCAAATAATTCTCATAAATTGTTTGGGTCATATCTTCCTCAAATATGTCAAAATCCTTCCTTCGCATCATCAAAGATAATTCACAAATATTCCTTTTCTCATTCTGCCCTAAGTGGTTTTTTCAGAAGGAAGTGTCATTTATCTTTGCTTGATTGACCCCAAACTATTTGGACATCTTTTCCTCTCCATATCGTTACCCCATCCCAAAATTCAACTCAATTTGCCTAGTAAATATTCCTGAGCAATTTTTCAAAGTTCCTGTCTGAGGGAAGCTTGTGTGAAGGAAGTACAAGCTAGGCATATCCAAATGAGTTGAATTTTTGCAAGGTTCTTCATATGATCAAATCATGACTCTCCACCAAATTTGAGCTCATGTAACTCATCTATGTGAGCCCAGCTCCAAATCTTGGTTTCTGGTCAGATTTTTAGTTTGTGAAGCAACCATATTTTATATTGCTTCATTTAAAGCTGGAAATTTAACAAGACATTCTCCTATCCATATCAACTCTCTCCACCAAGTTTTGGATAAATTCATTAATCCATTTGCCTTGTGTAATTTTTCCAAGTTTCTGTCCAGAGAGATGCTATATGAAGCAAGTGCTAGTTTGGCTAATCCAAATGGCATGAAACTTTTTGAGCATCTTCATTTCCTCAAATCATTGGTCCATTCCCAATTTTAGCTCAATTAGCTACTTCATGTGAGTGCATCATCCAAATCTCTTTTCTGGACCATATATGTAGTTGCAAAGCAACTATGTTAAATTGTGGTCCATTTCCCCTCTAATTGCAAAGCAACAAGCTTCTTTTATAAGCCGCCGCCCCGGCCCCGATAGCCCAAGCCGCCCGAGCCGCCGAAACCCTAACCCTAAGCCCGATCCGCCGCTGCCGCCCGACCCCGCCGCCGCCGCCGCCGTCGCGTGCCGCCGCCGTTGCCCGATCCGCCGCCCAACGCCGGAGCCCCGCCGCCGTCCCGCCGCCCCTCGCCGGAGGTAGCCGCCGCCTCGCCGCCGGCGGTTTTCCTCGAGAAAACCGTTCGGTTTTCCCGTCCGGTTTTTCGTTCGGTTTTATAAAAAAACCTAGATCTGTTTTTTTCCGGTTTAGTTTATTTAGCGAACACTCGTTCGTTCGTTCGTTCGTTTTAACGAACGGTTTTCATTTTTTCGCAGACAGCGAACGTTCGTTCGTTAGCCTGTTCGTCAGTTTTTCTTTTTCTCGGATTTTCCGCGATTATTTCTGATCGCGATTTCCGATCTGTTTTTCGTTTTAGTATAACTTTTTGCTCGTTTATCGGAATCAGGCGATTCAAGCGCCTAGAGTTTCGTCTCGAAACCCTCTTTCCGTTCAACCAACTCAAACAAGTTTTTGCTACTGTAAAATTTGACTTAGGTCCAGATTAGTAAACGAAGCTTGTTTCTTTCGTCGTTTGAGTTTCGTTGCTTCGTTCGATTTGGTTCTTTTTGCAAACCGGAGTTCTTAAGTTGAACTTTATGGTTAGATCTCGTATTTCGAGTTTTACCCGTGCACCCTTGCTTGATTGCTTATGTATGTATTGCTTGTTTGCGATAGAGTACCCGGAGTGCGAAGCGTGCTACTACGAGTCTCTAGGTTTCACGGATCATCAGCAAGGCAAGTAACACTTTGATCATACCTCTTTACCACCCAGTTTTATTGCATTAGATCAATCCTCAAACAATTGCATGATTAGGATATGATTAATATGTGGGTTTTGAGAAGTAGAAGAGGCAGTACCTATTGCCATGTTTATTATCAAACCCTTGGGAGTTACTTCTACGTTTGCTTATATTGCTATGCTATGCTCGTAGACGTGGATTGGGTTTGAGTGAATTTTCCATGACAGATGTGAGATTGTTAATTAATGGTTCAACTTAAGGTGGCTACTTAAATAAACAACTGGGTGGATTGAGGCACCTGGAGAACCCAGTGTTGCCTGTATTTTTGATATCCCGGAGTACCCGTGTGATCATCCTATGGACCGCCACCCAGACTCAAAGGGATCATGAGATTATTCATGCTAGAAACTTCCGTGTGCAGCCACAAGCTATTATGGGCTCTAGCATAGTTGAGTAGGTTACATGACCTCTTGAAGAGGTGGGCTAGCAGATGTAGGGGAAAGTAGGTGTAACTGTCCACCTGGAGTAAAGAGTAGTGTTTTTGAAAGACTGTGTCTCGGTCATCCGTTTCTCAAACACCTTGTAGTGCGAGAAATCAAGCGGAGGCGATCGAGTCTTGTGGGGGAAAAGTGCGCAAACCTCTGCAGAGTGTACAATCTAATCATGGTTAGCCGTGTCCCCGGTTATGGACAATCTTGAGTATCTAGTTCTTGGATTATCATGTGAATCTCATCATCATGTTACTTAATTTAATTTGATTGGGTTAATCACGTTCTTAATTGGGATTGAGTTGGAGGTACCTTCTCAATGTTTAACAACCACCATGATAGTTAAATAAAATATATTCCTTTGTGGTAGGGAAAAATTGGCTTTTCGCAAAACTGTAACCATAGAGCTTTCCACCAGCCAAATATGCATGTAGTGATAGCATTATTCTGTTCATTACTCTCTATGTGTTACATTGCCAGCATATTCCATGTGCTGACCCTTTTTTGGGCTGCAACGTATCATGTTGCAGACTTTTCAGATGACGAGTAAGGAGCCTTAGGTTGTGGTCTTATACTCAGTGATGCCGTTGGAGTTGATGGACTCACTTTATCTTCCAAGCCTTCCGATGTTATCATATTTAGATGGCCTTAAGCCATATTTATTTGTATTGAGTTCTCTTGAACTATTCGATGTAATAAGTGTGTGATTGCTACTCTGTTATAAATCCTTAAAAGTTCTGTGCGTGTCAGCATTACCGATCCAGGGATGACACTGATGCACGGAGACTAGACTGTTTGAGGTCTGGTCGCTACAGAGATGGTATCAGAGCACACGCTGACTGTAGGACACGACCACTAAGCTAAAGCCCTAGATCACTACTCTCTTCTCATTTCTGACTCCCCTCCTTTCTTCCACTCTTTTAGGATGGCGGATGCACGGAACAATTCGCACAGCCAAATGAGGATACACCTTTTTGACGACACTTGAAGGAAGTTACTAAGTACCTGAACATCGGAATACCAAGCTTCACCGGGACCTACAACGCCACACTACCAGAAGAGGAGCGCTGGATGATTCAAGCTCAAGTTCCAGGAAGGACGTTCACGCCAGTCACTGAGCCCATAGAGTTTTCCTTTGATGCACCAACCTGGAGTTTAGGAAAGAGCATGGCAGCCCACATCACCATGGGATGCATTGAAGAAGTTTACCACAGTAATCTCAAGGATACTATCTATCAGATTTGTGGGCACCGAGACGAGCAATGGGAGATGATCAGCACCAGGAAGGATAGATCTATTGCAGCTTTCATCCAGGAGTTAAACCAGCACATTCGTTGCCAGGAGAACAGATGTGCGCAGAAATGATAGATCTGAAGAAGGCAAAGACTAGGATCATGGAACTGGAGGAATAACTCAAGGCTACACACGAGGATTATATGGAGGAAATCGTCGCACTAGTAGAGAAGAATGGCGACCTGACAAAGAAGCTAGAAGTTTTCATGGGAGACCCAGCACCAGGAGGAGATGACGACGATTCTACTTGCCCGGAGAATTACATCATCATCGACGACACCGACTCAGACCCCAGCGATGATGATTTGGAGGATGAAGCCGGAGCAGATATCATGGAGTCTTCGACTGAGCAATTTTTCTAGTAGACCACCAAATTAGTAGTAGTATTCCACCATATATATAGTATAGTCCAAGCACTTTGTAACGATAGTTAGATCGATTGTATGCCTTGTGTGAATTGATTGAAGTGATATGATTGTGTTTGTCTCATGTGCATATGGGTAGTGTTTTCCCTTTAGACCTCATTCTATTCTAGTTTCTCGTCTTTTCTAAACCCATCAGATGCCTCCGAGACGCGACACCGGATTTGTTTTCCCACCGGAGATCACTCAGTTGATTCAGCAACAGAATGCCCTGATGCAAGTGCTTGCTCAGAACCAAGGCAACAACAACAACAACCCACCACCACCACCACCCGTTGATCACTTAGCCTGTTTTCTTAGGCTGAATCCGCCGGTGTTCTCCAGTAGCACCGAGCCGATTGTGGCAGATGATTGGCTCCGCAAGGTTGGAAGGGAGCTGACCACTGCAGGATGCACAGATGCGGAGAGAGTGCATTTTGCCGCACATCAGCTTGATGGACCCGCATCATCATGGTGGGAGAATTACACAGCCACTCACCCCATTGACACTGTCACATGGGACCAGTTTCAGTAAGCTTTCCGTATTGCCCATGTTTCAGCAGGAGCTATGGCCATGAAGAAGCGTGAGTTTCGCAACTTACGCCAAGGAGGGCGTACCGTTGGCCAGTATGTGGAGGATTTTAGTAAGTTAGCACGTTATGCCCCAGATGACGTTGCTACGGATGCAGCTAAGCAGGAGAAGTTTCTGGAAGGACTGAATGATGAGCTGAGCATGCAGTTGATGGTGGCAACTTTTAACAACTACCAGGAGTTGGTAGACAGAGCTCTCATGATTGAAGGGAAGCAGCAGCAGATTGAGAGCCGTAAGAGGAAGTATGGACAAGGAAAGTACAGTACAGGAGCTCATCAGAAGCCTCGTTTTACCCCGAACTCGGGAGGACACCTTCAGCATAACCATGGAGGTCACAATCACAATGGAGGGAGCTCGCACAATCATAGTGGCCCCAAGAATGGCAATGGGAACGGAGGAAGCAACGGACAGAATCGTACCAACCCATCAACCCCAGCCAAGAGGGATCTAAGCCAGGTTACTTGTTTCAAGTGCCAGAAGACTAGACATTATGCCACTGATTGTCCGGAAGCAAAGAATGGAAATGGCAATGGAAGCTCGGGGAAGAAGCCGAACCCTTTCAACAGGGGACAGGTGAACCACGTTAACGTGGAGGAGGTTGAAGCACAGCCCGATGCAGTAATAGGTAAGTTTTGGTTAAGTCATTTACTGCAATCGTTCTTTTCAATACTGGTGCATCTCATTCATACATATCAAGGGGATTTGTGGATAAGTTTAAGTTGCCCACCAAAGTTCTTAGAACACCTATGTTAGTAACCTCGCCAGGAGCAGAGTATATAGCAAGCCAAGGATGTCTTCAGTTGCCATTGGCCATAGGTAGGCATGTTTTCCCCTCAGACCTAATAGTTTTGGAGTCGCAAGGTTTGGATGTGATTTTGGGAATGGATTGGCTATCGATGTATGGAGGAAACATCGATTGCGCTAGTAAGACGATCTTGCTTACTACCCCAGAAGGGAGAAGGATTAAGTATGTATCCCGGCATGTGCCGAAGAGGACTCAAGTAAATTCCTTATCAGGAGTTGTATAGGAGGAAGTACCAGTGGTGAAGGATTTCCCTGACGTATTTCCAGAGGAGTTGCCAGGCATGCCACCGGATAGAGACATTGAGTTTTTGATTGAGCTTTTGCCAGGCACAGGGCCAATATCTAAGAGACCATACATGATGCCCGCTAAGGATTTGGAAGAAATTAAGAAGCAGATTAAGGAGTTACTGGATAAAGGATATATTCGCCCAAGTTCGTCACCTTGTGGATCACCCGTACTTCTAGTAGAGAAGAAAGATGGATCGTTGAGGATGGTTGTTGATTATCGTGGTTTGAATGAAGTAACAATCAAGAACAAGTACCCACTGCCGATGATCAATGATCTGTTTGACCGACTACAAGGAGCTAAAGTATTTTCCAAGATTGATTTGCGGTCAGGATACCACCAGTTGAAGATTCGAGAGCAGGATATACCCAAGACAGCTTTTACCACAAGGTATGGGCTATATGAGTACACCGTTATGTCGTTTAGCCTGACTAACGCACCTGCCTATTTCATGAACATGATGAACAAAGTGTTTATGGAGTTTTTGGATAAGTTCGTCGTAGTGTTCATTGATGATATTCTGGTCTATTCGAAGAATGAAGAAGAGCATAAGGAGCATTTGCGTTTAGTACTTGGAAAGCTCAGAGAACATCAGTTATATGCCAATTTCAGCAAGTGCGAGTTTTGGTTAAAGGAAGTAGGATTCCTTGGACATGTTATATCCGGAGAAGGAATAGCAGTAGATCCCACCAAGGTTAACACTGTGACAAATTGGGAAGCACCCACGACAGTTGGAGAGATCTGGAGTTTTCTTGGACTCGCAGGATACTACCGGAGATTCATTGAGAATTTCTCAAAGATTGCAAAACCTATGACCGAGTTGTTGAAGAAGGACACCAAATTCAATTGGACTGAGGAATGTGAGGCTAGTTTCCAGGAGTTGAAGAAACGTTTGGTTACATCGCCAGTGTTGATTCTGCCAGATCAACGCAAGGATTATGAAGTATATTGCGACGCTTCTCGTCGAGGACTTGGAGCAGTGCTAATGTAGGAGGGAAGAGTTGTTTCATATGGGGTTATCGACAAGTTCAAGGGGTTGACTACGATGAGACTTTCTCACCCGTAGCGAAGCTGAAGTCCGTCTGAATCATGTTAGCAATTGCCGCATTCTACGATTATGAGATATGGCAAATGGACGTCAAAACGGCATTCCTTAACGGCTTTCTTAAGGAAGAATTGTATATGATGCAGCCGGAAGGTTTTGTCGATCCTAAGAATTCTAACAAGGTATGCAAGCTCCAGCGCTCCATCTATGGACTGGTGCAAGCATCTCGGAGTTGGAACATTCGTTTTGATGACATGATCAAAGCGTTTGGGTTTACACAGACTTATGGAGAAGCCTGTGTTTACAAGAAAGTGAGTGGGAGCTCTGTAGCATTTCTCATATTATATGTGGATGACATACTGTTGATGGGAAATGATATAGAATTCTTGGAAAGTATAAAGGCCTATTTGAATAAGTGTTTTTCAATGAAGGACCTTGGAGAAGCTGCTTATATATTAGGCATCAAGATCTATAGAGATAGATCAAGACGCCTCATTGGTCTTTCACAGAGTACGTACCTTGACAAGATATTGAAGAAGTTCAATATGGATCAGTCCAAGAAGGGGTTCTTGCCTGTATTGCAAGGTGTGCAATTGAGCACGGCTCAATGCCCGACCATGGCTCAATGCCCGACCACGGCAGAAGATAGAGAAAAGATGAGTGTCATCCCCTATGCCTCGGCCATAGGGTCTATTATGTATGCCATGCTGTGTACCAGACCTGATGTAAACCTTGCCGTAAGTTTGGTAGGAAGGTACCAAAGTAATCCCGGCATGGAACACTGGACAGCGGTCAAGAATATCCTGAAGTACCTGAAGAGGACTAAGGATATGTTTCTCGTTTATGGAGGTGACGAAGAGCTCGTCGTAAAGGGTTACGTCGACGCAAGCTTCGACACAGATCTGGATGACTCGAAGTCACAAACCGGATACGTGTATATTTTGAATGGAGGAGCAGTAAGTTGGTGCAGTTGCAAGCAAAGCGTCGTGGCGGGATCTACATGTGAAGCGGAGTACATGGCGGCCTCAGAGGCAGCACAGGAAGCAGTCTGGATAAAGGAGTTCATTACCGACCTAGGGGTGATTCCCAATGCGCCGGGCCCGATGACTCTCTTCTGTGACAACACTGGAGCTATTGCCCTTGCCAAGGAGCCCAGGTTTCACAGGAAGACCAGGCATATCAAGCGTCGCTTCAACTCCATTCGTGAAAGTGTTCAAAATGGAGACATAGATATTTGTAAAGTACATACGGACCTGAATGTAGCAGATCCGTTGACTAAACCTCTCCCTAGAGCAAAACATGATCAACACCAGGACGCTATGGGTGTTCGATTCATCACAATGTAACTAGATTATTGACTCTAGTGCAAGTGGGAGACTGTTGGAAATATGCCCTAGAGGCAATAATAAATGGTTATTATTATATTTCTTTGTTCATGATAATTGTCTATTGTTCATGCTATAATTGTGTTATCCGGAAATCGTAATACATGTGTGAATACATAGACCACAACGTGTCCCTAGTAAGCCTCTAGTTGACTAGCTCGTTGATCAACAGATAGTCATGGTTTCCTGACTATGGACATTGGATGTCATTGATAACGGGATCACATCATTAGGAGAATGATGTGATGGACAAGACCCAATCCTAAGCATAGCTCAAAGATCGTGTAGTTCGTTTGCTAGAGCTTTTCCAATGTCAAGTATCTTTTCCTTAGACCATGAGATCGTGCAACTTCCGGATACCGTAGGAGTGCTTTGGGTGTGCCAAACGTCACAACGTAACTGGGTGACTATAAAGGTACACTACGGGTATCTCCGAAAGTGTCTGTTGAGTTGGCACGGATCGAGACTGGGATTTGTCACTCCGTATGACGGAGAGGTATCTCTGGGCCCACTCGGTGATGCATCATCATAATGAGCTCAATGTGACTAAGGAGTTAGCCACGGGATCATGCATTACGGTACGAGTAAAGAGACTTGCCGGTAACGAGATTGAACAAGGTATTGGGATACCGACGATCGAATCTCGGGCAAGTAACATACCGATTGACAAAGGGAATTGTATACGGGATTGATTGAATCCTCGACATCATGGTTCATCCGATGAGATCATCGTGGAGCATGTGGGAGCCAACATGGGTATCCAAATCCCGCTGTTGGTTATTGACTGAAGAGGCGTCTCGGTCATGTCTGCATGTCTCCCGAACCCGTAGGGTCTACACACTTAAGGTTCGGTGACGCTAGGGTTGTAGAGATATTAGTATGCGGAAACCCGAAAGTTGTTCGGAGTCCCGGATGAGATCCCGGACGTCACGAGGAGTTCCGGAATGGTCCGGAGGTGAAGAATTATATATAGGAAGTCAAGTTTCGGCCACCGGGAAAGTTTCGGGGGTCACCGGTATTGTACCGGGACCACCGGAAGGGTCCCGGGGGTCCACCGGGTGGGGCCACCTATCCCGGAGGGCCCCATGGGCTGAAGTGGGAAGGGAACCAGCCCCTAGTGGGCTGGGGCGCCTCCCATGGGCCTCCCCCTGCGCCTAGGGTTGGAAACCCTAGGGGTGGGGGCGCCCCACCTGACTTGGGGGGCAAGTTTCCCCCCTGGCTGCCGCCCCCCCAGGGGGCCTATATATAGTGGGGGGAAGGGAGGGCAGCAACACCACAGCCCCTGGCGCCTCCCTCTTCCCCTGCAACACCTCTCCGTCCCGCTTGTGCTTGGCGAAGCCCTGCCGGGATCCCGCTACTTCCACCACCACGCCGTTGTGCTGCTAGATCTCCATCAACCTCTCCTTCCCCCTTGCTGGATCAAGAAGGAGGAGACGTCGCTGCTCCGTATGTGTGTTGAACGCGGAGGTGCCGTCCGTTCGGCACTCGGTCATCGGTGATTTGGATCACGGCGAGTACGACTCCATCAACCCCGTTCATTGGAACGCTTCCGCTCGCGATCTACAAGGGTATGTAGATGCACTCCTTTCCCCTCGTTGCTAGTATACTCCATAGATGGATCTTGGTGATGCGTAGAATTTTTTTTTAAATTCTGCTACGATCCCCAACACCGAGTCCTCCGCTCCTCACCCACCCCTCCCTTGCCTCTTTTGCTCACTGGAGCGACCACATCTCGCCGGAGTTCGCCATTCGTCCTCGGTGGTTGCCGGAGTCCGATCCATCCCGGCCACCCCGAGCCTGCTCTCCTCCTCTAGCCTCCTCCACTATCTCCCCGTCCTCCTAGAGAGCCGCTCCGCCCCCTTTCCCCTCGCCGGAGTTGGCCGCAGTGCCAAGAACCACCACCGCCCGCCCGCCTCTATAGTCCTCCATTGTTGTGACCTCCCCTCCTCCCCACCCCTCCCCGGTGTCCGCTAGCCCTCTGGACAGAAGCGGCGCGTCACCCTGAGCCTGCCGGTGGCCTCACCTCAGCCGGAGACCACCGGAGCCGGCCGGGCCATCGTCGGCCGTGGCCTCCCCTGCCCCTTCTCTGTTCTCTGTCGCGAGCGAGCACGGGAGGAGGAAGAAGACGAGGCCAGGTGGGCCCCCATCGCCTCCCGACCCGACCTGTCAACGGCTACACGTTGACCCCGCCTTGCCACGTCACGTAAGTGAAGACGCATTTCTCGGAATGTGCTTTCGGTTAAAGGAGGCGTATTTTTGTTACTCTGCGGCGCAAAATGTGTTTTCCCTATTCTGAAAATGTATCCTCATATAATGCGTTTGCTGTTTCAGCAGCCAAGGACCTCTCTGTGAATATAACTTTTACAAAATAGTCCCTAAACTTCCACCCTTCGTATCTCCGTGATGGTAACTCCGATTGAGGTGAAACCAACGCCAACTTCTTCATCTCTTCGAGATATCTCTGTTGGTACCATCTTCACTAGGTGGTCCCGTAGTGAAAATGACCATTTGGCCCTTACTTCTAATCAGCCCCCTTCGAGAGAGAAGACCATCCGGCGTTTCATTCTGCGGCTTCACCGCACTTCTCCCTGGAGTCTCCGTCACCTCCAGGCAAGCCACAATAGCCACTTGCATGATAGCCATGTAGTAGCCATGCTTTCTACTTGAATATTTAATAAATGTTTGCCCTTTACCTGCCTGCTTGTTTGCTACTACTGCCGTTGTTTCGGTTATGCTCGTGGATTCATGTTCACCTTCATGCTATGTTCCGATGCCTCTTGTTATCTTGTACTACTTGCTAGTATCATGTTCACATGTTATGCTTGGTAATATTAGTACATGCTGATAGTACTGATGTTCAGTCTGATGCATGTTTACCGTCTGTTATCCAGTACCGTTGCTATGCATGTTCCATTGCATCCAGTTGGTTACATGCTTACTTGGTAGTATTATTGTTAAGTTCTTGCATGGTATTTATTTATGATGTTAGTAGTCATGCTATGCCCATGTGTAGTGTTATACTTATGCTCGTCAGTATGCCATGCTCATTTGGATATATGCTTCATTGTTGTTATGCTCGATGATTATGTTGCACCTCCATGCTTATGTTGATATCATGCTCAAGCATTATAGTTGCATCATATTTTATTATGGCCCAGCTTATTGCATTCAAGTATAACCAGATAATAATGAACTTGAACAACTGTTGGCTGAGTCATGGTGCCACCAAATCAAGCTGACCAGTGCAACCACATTTTCCTTTTATGGGAAGGCCATAATGCGGTCTATTGTCATGCCTCTCGCCGATGCCTCCAATGAGGAAAGGTTATGGGCGCGCGCTACCCTGATCAGGTAGGCAGACATAAACCTTGTGTGCCCATTGTTGTTGTAAGGATCCTTGTCCCCGTTTGGGACCGTTTATGTTTTGCCACGACGGTGGCCGTTCAATGTCCAGAGTGGTGTCGGTTCTATATCTGGCATATCTCGTAGAAGGGGTCCTAAGCTAGGCGTCTTGGAGCGATGGTAACATGGACACGGATTTTACCCAGGTTCGGACCCTCTTGATGGAGGTAAAACCGTACGTCCTGCTTTTGATTGTATTCATATGGGGGATAGTAGAGAGTACATAATCTACCACGAGATTTTTATAATGAATATTCAATTCTCTAATGACTAGCCTGGCCTCGGTTTATAGAACACACCGAAGGCCTAGGGTTTAGAGGAGTCCTTGTCTTGGGCGCCAAGTCTTGTGAAATCCTCCTTGTATGCGGCATGGGCTGCCCGAAGTGGCCCATAAGTGAACCGCCATGGGGGTCCTCAGCCCGATCTAGCTGGTCGGGAGACGACGTGGTGAGTACCCCTAGTCCATGACACCGTTAGTAGCCCCCTGAACCGATCTTCAAGTTGGGGACGCTCCTCGATTCTTCCGAACTATTCTTCATCTTTGGTCGTCGGTCTTGAAAACTGGTTCAACAAATCTTCTTATCTTCGATCTTGAGGATCGCCAAAGTGAATTCGAAGAGTTTACACGTCGGGTATCCGAGGAGCCCCTTTAAGCTTTTGGCCTTTAGCAATGCCTTGTTATTTTTTACGCCACACCTCGGTTTGAAGTTGTTCCCGTGCAGCAGTGTCCTCTTGCGTCCGAGCTCCAAGGCCGGACTGCAGCCGAGGTATCTTTTGTAGCCGAACACCAACGCGTCTTTGGACAACAGTAGGTACCATCTGGGAGCACTTTGAATTTTTCGTATTGAATAGGCAATGCAGCAGCCCCCGAGACACTAGTCGGATGGCAACACCAGATCAGGGGATCGATGTGACCCTTTAATATTAGTAAATGATAAGCCTGAAGCCCAGTAGCCCCCGAGCCTTAATGTGGGCACGGGTGACCGAATGAAGTATCGATATCCAGAGTGAAATCACAAATTATGTGTAATGATTCTACGTATCGAAGCACTCTACATTATTGTTGCTCGGATCCGCATTGTACAAAACTTTGATGACCGACCATCGGCTTCAACCTCCTCGGGCAGTAGCTGGGGAGTGTTTGTACTACTTTATAAAGCCTTTATAAGGGCAAAGATTTATGACAAACAAGGCAATCCGGCCATATGGTTTTATAAACAAAGGTACACGGAGACATGTGTTACATTACTTTTTAACGTAAGAAACATCTTCCAAAGAAAATAGTCCCGCTATCGGTTTCTTTCTTTGGGTTGTCATGCTGATCATGATCATGAAACCTCACCTCTGATCAATGTGGGAGGAAAAAATTGAGGATTTAGTGTGGGGAAAGTTCCCGAACTCTATGGTCTTAATGAACCGAAATTTTCACTTTCATCATTGTCGACCAATTATATTCTTAAGATAGCTAGCTTTCGGCTTCACCCAATCCGAGGTACTAATCCAGATGATCCGATAGTAACAATCACAGAGGTGCTCCCTTTACCCCCTAGTCGAACAATCGGGAACGTAGGGTTAAACACAGGAGCCAGGCAACCTAGTTTGGCAAAAATCTTAAGTCAAATTTGATGCAAATTCATGGCTTTATTTAAGACAATACAGAGGCTAGCCACCTCGCTTGGAGAATGCTCCTTCGATCGGTTCCTTCGCTGGCCGTTCGATGAGGGTTGATCAAGTCTTTTTTGGCGTCCTGCCCGTCCGATCATCGCTGGAAATCATGCCTGTGGTTTTTACCGAGCGGTGGATCCTGGCCAGGGATGACGTGTGGGCCTTGTGCTGCATCCACTTGGATCGAAACGGCTGGGCGCGGCTTCCTTCGGTGCGCGGGCGCGGGGCAACCGCTCATGCCGCGCGAGAAGCCCGCGCTGGAATTGACTTCTGCAGTTTTTACCGGGCGGTAGATCCTGAGCGGGGGATGACGTGTGGGGCTCGCGCTGGATCGGATTGGCTGGGTGTCGGTTTCTTCGGTGCGCGGGGCAGCCTCTTCTGCCACGCCGCGTGCGCGCGAAGCCCGCGTCTCCGCGGGCGCGGGTTCTGCGCTGCTCCCTGTTTGCACGCAGTTACTGCTACCCCGCCTGTGTTTTGCCAATGATGGGTGGGCCGGTGCTACCCCTGGTCCCGCTCGTCGGCTGCCCTGGCTGCATGTCTCACGCTGAGTTTTGTCGGTCAACCGCTTTTGGCTCCTTGTGCGCGGCCCGCGTGATGCGTCGTGAGAGTTGCTGCGTCCCACGTCAATTGCTGAGGGGTGGGCTGGAGCATGTGCACCCGGCTTGTGCACCCGCGATTATGCTGACACGATGACGGGTGGGCCGCCACAACTCCTGGTCCCGCTCATTGAATTCTCCATTGTCTGGGTTGCAATTTCTCGGGTGAACCACACTTGACCCGTCGCGGGTGCGTTGTGACGTTGGAGGAGACGGGGAGCAGTTGGCCGCGTCGTGCGTTGTGACGTTTGCGGGGCCGTGTCCTCGAAAACCCCTCGCCCAGTCCCCTTGCTCGCACGCCGCACCCCTCCCTCCCTCCTCGATCTCTATCCCTCCTCAGCCGCCACAGCAAGAAGCCACGAACCCTAGCCATCTCCCTCTCGCGTGTTCGTGCTCATCGCCGCCATTCCTCCCGCTCCCCATCGTTGCCCCGACGCCTCCACCGGCTAGGTACCATGGATCCATGGCCGATGGGAGAGTACGCCGTCGTCGATCCATCGCTTAGGTTGGTGGCGCATGGGTCAGGTCTGGGCAGAAGGCCGGCGCCTGCGGGGGAAAATGGCGGGGGTTGGTGCAGCGGAAAATGAGGACGGGGTTGGCCGTAGAGGGAGGCTCGCCGGCCGGAACAGCCGGAGCAAGGAGGCAGTGTCGCCATGGAGGGAGGCCCACTGGCCGGAGCAGCAGGAGCAACTGCAGCCGCTGGTCAGCCCGACGCACTGCCTCCTCTGCTGCGGCCCGCACGGTCGAGAGGGGCAGCTGCGCCGTAGCTGGCGGCGAGTTCAGCGGCCGCCGCCTCCTCTCCTCTTCGAATCCAGTAAGCTCCCGATGTCTTTCCACTTTCTCTTCGTCAATGTTTGTCTCGTCCCTATCATTTGCCTTTCGTCAATGGTCTACTCTGCTTGTTTTAGCCATTTTTAGTTGATTCTAATTATATTGGCCACTTTTCTGTAGCAGGTGCCTATGCGTTGTTCCCCTCGGTTGGATTGTTCATCCTTCTTCGCCGGTGGTGTGCTCGTCCGTTGCAGTAGCCTTCGTGTGCTGGATGAACACTGCCGGTTGAGGTTGGTGCCCTTCTTTACTTGATTCTTGCTTCTTCCTTCCTTTTCCCTGCGCCCTGGTAACCTCTGTTCTTCCTCTTGTCCCCATCGTGTGCAAGTTGGTTTCTACCCGTTGTGTCCTGCATCGACAGTCGCATCTTTCTGCCATTGCCATTAAGGTTAGTCTGCGCTCTGTTTGCTTGCATGCAACATGTTCGATGAAATGTGTGTGTGATGACCTTTCTTTTTTTTCATCTTGTTTTGCCTGCTGGCCCGCCTTGGTATAGTCCTCTGTATAGCATGCTTTCTTGGCCTGGTTCTGCTTTCTAGCTCTGGTAATTAGCTGTTGTTTTGCTTGTCTATAAGCCTGCTGTTTTTATGCCTGTGTGACCGTTATGCATGTACTCTGGCAGGTCTACCTCCGTTTGTCTAGCAGGTTCAACGATCTGCTAGGTTGCTGCATCTGCAACTCTGTGCTGCTGTTCAGGGTTTGCTTTATTCTTTCTTCCCTACATGCTTGTTCTTTCTCGCTACACACATGCTTCTCTTTCTCTAAGTACCGTAATACTGCTGTGCTGTCTCTAGCTACATGCATTTACCTTTCTTTGTCGGTCTAATTGTCTATTGATGGGCCATGGTTATGTGAACTTTAAGATGTAATAATATATGGTGTTTAAATTTGTATTGTTCATTAGCGCCTATGATTTTGCGCCAAAGAGTCGTCCGATATCCAAGTTTTTATATATTTTTACACCATTGCAGTCCATAACTTGCTTCAATCCTGTTACACATTGGATTGAAGATAGGTCGTCCATTTTTATTGACTTTTTTTGTACATTGTGAAGTCATGGCCCCAGTTTATATTCATGTTTAGTTTGCTGTGTAGTTCATGTATGCTCTGTAAAGAGCATGTACAGCTAATGGGTTTAATTCGTTTGTTCCTTTTTTAGATGTTCCGTATCGGTGCATAATTCAACTTGATCCATACAGTGCCAGTGATTTTGTAAGATTTGCCCATATCTTTTGAGGAAATAATTATGCTTCAGGAAGATGCTAAATAAGCTGGTCAGCTCTGCCTCTGGGGCAAAAGGTCAGCAAATCTGCTTGGTTGTTCCTCCCAAGGTGATGAGTAATTGCTTGTTGCAGAGTACATGCCTAGAAAGACATATCTTCCACTGTGAGTATGTTAACTGCTTGTGAGCAGGCCACTACTTTACAAAGTTTACTACAGCAGCAAGGACGCTATGCTTTGATTAGTTGAGCCGTCCTCTGTTATTTCGTTCATGGGCAGAGTGGGTGGAGGTGCAGCGCCTCAGCATGTCAAGGTATAGGGATGGAACCTGATCCTTATTTCACAGTATGTTTCTGTTCTTACGATAAGTGACTCATGTTTCTTCTGTTTAATGCCAGGATAAAGTTTGATTTTCTCTGTACTACTCCAACTTGGTCCTATCTCTAACTACAGAAATTTTATGTATCGTTTTAATTTAGATTTATTATTATTAGAATTAGATGGTGTGCATTGAATATGAAAATAGGGCCAAGTACTGCTTTGGCGTATATCCTATTGAGTTTTCATGGGACCTTGAAGCTCACGGTTGATCTCTTTGTAGCTTATAAAAGTTAGTTATATCATTTTACTGGATGTATAATCAGAAAGGTGGGCCAACAAACTGTAATATGTGACATAAAATATGATAATGCAGGCTTCCTTTATTTTCTTCCATGGGCAGAGTGGGTGGAGGTACACAGCCTCAAGATGTCAAGGAATCTGATCCTTATTTGACAGTGAACTTAGAAGGGTTTTCCATCTTATAATATGATAATGCAGGCTTCCTTACCTTGACCAGAATTTAGCATTTTGGTATTGCCTCCTTACCATGCAATGTAGGCTTCAGCACCACTTTTTAAATATAAGCCATCATTTGTGCCGGTCCTTATCAAGCAGTTCCTTATCAAAGGGGATTTTGATGTTCTCGCTGAAACAGAGGACTTGAATTGATGATTTCTAGGATTAGTAAACATTAGCACAATCCTGATTATCCAGTTGAGAAATCTTATATTTTAATTGCGAAAAGTAATGTAGGCTGCAAGAGTTGTCTTTTAAGTAATGCAAATTCTTCTGTCAGTAGCTAATGCTGTTTAGAAATTTTGATTTCCCATTTTTTTGTAGCTCTCTTCATTTTTGTCACTGGTTTACATTTGTTTTATATCTTTCTCATTCTGTTCATAGCATTTTGTCATGTTTCTTCCTTTCTACAGAGCTATTTTGATGTGTCAAGAATTTTGGCTAATTGATGGCTCAAATGATTGCAAGCATATGATCTTGTCGGCTTGAGTGATTGCAGGCATATCGACTACAGGAAAACGTAGCACAGAAGATTCTTCCTTCCCTTTTTTGTTTTGGTGAAATTGCAGTCAAGCTACTTACATACGACTCTTATCAGGGCATTCGAGAATTCTCAAATTGGGTCTGCTTCTGTTTTAGCCTGATTTATGTTTCTACTGTAGGTGTTGCTCTATGGCAGTACATACTTTTTGCACTATTGAAGAGATAAGAACAGCGTGCTACCTATTTATGCTTTTAGTATGGCTTGATAGACCGAGGACCTGTTGTGGAACTGATATTGTTTTTTAAATGTTGGAACAAATGATGGTTTGATCTGTGTATTTCTCAACAGGTGGAGATCGAATTTAATAATATTGACATGCCCCGGTGCTTTTTGTTATTGTAGTTGCCTAATTATTGTTATCTACTTCCTCTGATCCAAAATAAGTGTAGTGGTTTGAACTAAAACCATGGCATTTATTTTGGATTGGAGGGAGTACCATTTTTGTTCTTCTGCAACATAGCATGTGCACTACTATACTCCTTATTATGCTAAGGCACTATGCATGACTTCAGAAGATTAACATTTCCAAATTTTACTGTCAAGTTGTATGGTCTATACATGTTAATACAAATATGTTTTTTTTTCAAACTCAGATTTCTCGGCGTGATAACCATATTTTTCAACCAAAAAGATGCTTCCTTAACTGGTCTATACATGTTATACATATATGATTTCTTTTTCGAACTAAGATTTCTCAGCGTGATTAACATATTTTTAATATAGCATGATTTAACACATGGGCTTTCTACTATCAATATCGAATATGTACTTGCAAAATGAAACTATTTTCATCAACAACATGACTTTAGTGGGTCTCTGCGTGGCGCAACGGATCAACTAGTAATGATAATTACGGAAGGCAGTGCTTGTATACTAAATACAAACACTGATGATATATGTTTATTTTGACTCCGTTGCGACCGTTTATCAGTTGAAAGTGGCCCATTATCGGCTTCCACCCCATTGTAGATACTATGCAGTGTGTTTCCACAGTAACAAGACAACCATTAGTCGATGTCTCAGTGCTCGGAGTCAGTTGTGTTAGCGGAAACAAGGCAATCAGGTATGTAGGCTTTATAACTTTCACTTAGTCATAGGAGCTTTAAACTAGGGAAGCTAACTATGAGCCCCCTATTAGTGTTCGGCACTGACCAAAGTCTACCCGTTAACACTTCGGCCAATGTTATGAAAGGCCCATTGTTTAACACGGGGTAATCGGTATCGATTTATAGTTTGACACCGTCATCGGATCGCTGACCAGTTTACGCCCATTGTGACAGTTAGTTTTTGGCTTTCTCCATTGAGGTGCTTAATCATTCGAGTTGGAAGCACAATCGCAGTGGTTCTCCCTTTGCACACCTAGCCGAACAAAGCGAAATGTAGGAGGCAAGCACAGGAGCTGGGAAACCCAACTATTGACCGAATACACAATTCAAAATTGATGCAAGTATAGCAATATCCGAGAATGATTTTGCCGAATCTTTTAAGGTGTTCAGCGTTGCACTGTGAAACTTATGCTGGAAACACACAAATAGTTTAAAAGTGCCATAGGTTTGGAAAACCAAAAAACTTCAGTAAAAACTTTACGTCCAAACTAAATCAAGTCATTTGGAGCCAATCCGAAAATTGGTCTTACTTTTGTGCTTCTGTCGTGCATTAATATGACACATCCGATCTCAAGACTTCAAGTGGGTCAGCCTTCGGTTGCAACCTCATATCCCGAAGGCGGAGTACTGCTCGTTAGGCCAGTTTAGCGAACTAAACTCGAGTGGCATTAGAAAGAAAATAGGCTATCCCGTTATTGACCACACACTCGAGTCGAGAAAGGAGTGACAGAAAAAAGACTTTGAACGACTAAGAAGAGAACTTTTATTATAAAATGGCTCATGTAAATTTTAAGAGCCCCGGTTAACATGGGTAAAGGGAGTTTCTTTTAACAAACAACGTATGTGAGCATAGTCGAACCGAACATAAATTAAAAAGTTAAAACTTTGAGCATGAAAGCGACTTAGCTGGTTAATGTGTTCTGCATTGATGACGCGGTCCGAGCTTACGGCGGGATGAGGTCCCAGCCCCTAAGCCGGTCCCGAGGTGGCGGAGCGAAGAGCTCGGCACTCTGAAGTGGCGACATAGCACGACCCATGTGGCGAGGTAAAACCCCATGTCCGATCGAGGCGCCGGAGCAGGCCGGCAGTGTGATGCCGAAGTCCCCATCATGGGTGAATGAGGTAATGATGAGACCCCCGGTCTGTAACGCCCCGGATTCGATGCGCCACATGTCTTCCGTTTATTCGCCGTCGGTGCCATGTCATTTGCCCACGTGTTGCATTTTGCCATGTCATCATCTGCATGTTTTTCAAAACTTGCATCCGGTCCTCTTTCGCGTTGTCCGTTTCGCGATCCGACACTCTCGCACGCACCCGTCGCCCCTCTCAGACCTTGTTTCATGAGCGGGATAGAAACGTTCTCGGAATGGGCCGAGATTTGCCGAGTGGCCTTGGTATATCACCGACAGACCGCCCGTCAAATTTCGTTTCATTTGGAGGTCGTTTGATACCCCAACGGTTAACCGCGTACCCCGAAAGCCCCTTTTGTCTTGCAGCCCAACACCCCTCCAAATCCGCCCACTAGCCCATCCTAACCCCCTCCATGCTCTCGGTCGTTCGATCACGATCGTGTGGGCGAAAACAGCACCTCATTTGGACTCTCCTAGCTCCCTCTACCTATAAATAGACCTCCCCCTCCTTTTTTCGCGGATGAATCCTACCCTAACCCTAGCTCCCCTCCTCTTCGCGCCGCCGGACATGTCCGCGCCTCTGCCGGACGAACCGCGCCGTCGCCCCACGCCCAATCAGCGCTCGCCACCTGTCCCCGCCGCCGTCTCCACCGCGCCAGGCCCGCGGGGCCCGGATCGGGCCCGCGGGGCCCATCCCGCCGCCGCCGCGACCCGCGGGCGCCGCCCTGTGCGTCGCGTTGCCCCGAGCGACCCCGCCGCCGGCGAGCTCCGCCCCGCCGCCGTCAAGTCTGTCGCCGCCTCGCCGGACCACCGCGCGCCGCCCGCGCCCCCCGCCGCCGACCCGCGCAGTGCCGCGCCCTCCGTCGACTTCGCCTGCGCCGGCCACCACGGGCCACGCCGGCCCCGCCGCCCTGCCTCAGCTCCACCCCCACCTCGCGCCGGCGCCCCGCTCCGCCCGGCGGCCTCCCGCCGCCGCACGTGCCCCGCCGCCATGGACGCCGGCGCCCGCTCGCCGGATCTGCCCCGCGCCACCCGGAGCTCCTCGTCCCGGATCCGGCCGGGCTAGACCAGATCCACCAGCCCGCCGATCCAAACGCCTCCGCCCGTCCCATTCATCTCCATCCCGGAACCCCGAGATCCAGTTTCCCGCGAGGTCTAAATTCCTCTAAGTCCTTAATTTTCTACATTACATGGCTCTGTTCATCACATCATATCTCCTTGCATACTGCTCAGTTTTGCATGCATGATATATAGAAATGTTCATCATGAGATGCTCTTCATTTTATTCCATTGTGCCATGCTTTTTTGAGATCATATTGATGCCCTAATCATCGTTGCAAGAGTGCTATATGATGTTAACTGCTGTCTGCTATCAGAACTTGCTGATTTGTCTTTTTCATTGCATCTTGTGTGTGCATCCTATGAGCATGAGATCTACATGTGTTTTGTATTAAATCATGCCATCTTTACAGGGGTGCTTGTCTT
Source organism: Aegilops tauschii subsp. strangulata (assembly GCF_002575655.3). Lineage (NCBI taxonomy): Eukaryota > Viridiplantae > Streptophyta > Magnoliopsida > Poales > Poaceae > Aegilops > Aegilops tauschii. Next base: position 178,598,203 of record NC_053039.3, read on the forward strand.
GTATTTTTATGATCTATGTGGTGACTAGTACAAGCATGCAAAGTAGCCTCCCTGATGTTGCTGATTTCTATGACAAGTCTGTAGCTGTAACATTCTGATGCCATGTAAACCTGCTGCCACCATGAGCTCTATGCTTAATATGGAGATGTTCACTAAGGGTGTTTTGTTATACATGTCATGCTCTATCAATCCATGCCTTTGGTTGTATTTATAACCTGTTGTAGCTTGTTGTAATCATGCTCCAAAGTTGCTAAATAATGTTGCTGTCAGCCTGTTAACATGAAGTTCAGTTTTGACATGTGTTTTGTTAGTGTTCCATGCACCCTATGAATTTGCTCTTGCCATTCTTAGCTTAATAATTATGCCATCTTACTGTTGGATGCCTTCACATGCCATGAAATGCTTTGTGATGAGTGATTTGAGCTCGCAAAGATGCCTTCATAATTCTGTTTATGCCATGCTCAGTTTTTCTGCTAAGTCTGAATCTGTTTATGAAACTTGCTATGTGTGCATGGTTACCATCATATCTTCTGTGCCTTTTTGGCTTATGATTAGTAAGGGACATTTGTTATATGCTTTGAGTAGAATCATTTCATGCTTTCATTTGCCATGATATATTCCTGTAGCATGTTGTTTGATAGCTCTAAACATTGCAACCTGATGTTATTTCTGCCATGTCCTGGAATTCTGCTAAGTCTGTGAATCTGTTATTATTTGCAATATTGCCATGTCCTTTTGAGCATGTTCTAGTCGTTTCTGGAGATAGCTCAGTGTTCATGTTTTGTAATGCTTTACCTGTGCATCATGCCCATGCATTTTTTTTTTCATGTTGAGGTGCTGTACCATATTTTCATGAATCTTGCAAGATGCCTAGTTGCTGTTTTGGGCAGATTGTTTCTATGTCTTGTTTGGAGTATGTGTTGCATTTTTTTTTCATGTTGAGGTGCTGTACCATATTTTCATGAATCTTGCAAGATGCCTAGTTGCTGTTTTGGGCAGATTGTTGCTATGTCTTGTTTGGAGTATGTGTTGCACCGTTGCTCCGTTTTGAGCATGCTCTATATGAAACTTGCTTAGTTTTGCATGTAGTTTCAGGTTACCTTGTTGCATACTTGTTTTGAGGTGTTTGCTTGATGTTTGAATGCATTTTGCATCAATGCCATGCTTAACTTGTTTTGCTCATATCTTCTAGGCCGTAGCTCCGAATTAAATGAACTTTATATGTAACTTGACTAGATTTCCGTGTAGATCATTTTGGTGCATCTTAACTTGCTGTTTAACAACTTGAACATAAGGTTTATTCAGATCTGGACCAATTTTGAAACTTGCATATGAGGACTTACCGGATTTGTTATATGTTGTTTCCGGCCCCATTTAAACTTGCCTTGATGTGTTGCTCATGTATGCATCATCTCTTGCCATGAGTAGCTTCATGTAGCTTTGTCATGCATCTTGCTTGGTTGTGCATCATGTCTTGTTCATGTGTGGTGTGTTTACCATGTTGTGTGCTTCTTCTCGATAGTTCCTGTTCCGTTGCGATCGTGAGGATTCGTTCGTCTACGTTTGGTTCGTCTTCGTGGCTTCATCTTCTTCATGGACTCGTTCTTCTTCCTAGCGGGATTTCAGGCAAGATGACCGTAACCTTGGATCTCATTACTATCATTGCTATGCTAGTTGCTTCGTTCTATCGCTATGCTGCGCTACCTATCACTTGCTCCTCAAGCCTCCCAAGATGCCATGAACCTCTAACCTTTGTCACCCTTCCTAGCAAACCGTTGTTTGGCTATGTTACCGCTTTGCTCAGCCCCTCTTATAGCGTTGCTAGTTGCAGGTGAAGATGAAGAAGTTTGTTCCATGTTGGAACATGGATATCATGAACTTTATTGGGATATCACAATATCTCTTATTTAATTAATGCATCTATATACTTGGTAAAGGGTGGAAGGCTCGGCCTTATGCCTGGTGTTTTGTTCCACTCTTGCCGCCCTAGTTTCCGTCATACCGGTGTTATGTTCCTTGATTTTGCGTCCCTTACGCGGTTGGGTGATTTATGGGACCCCCTTGACAGTTCGCTTTGAATAAAACTCTTCCAGCAAGGCCCAACCTTGGTTTTACATTTGCCTCACCTAGACTTTTTCCCTTGGGGGTCGCGCATCCCGAGGGTCATCTTTATTTAACCCCCCCGGGCCAGTGCTTGTCTAAGTGTTGGTCCAAACTAGAGCACCGTGCGGGACCATCCCTTGGCAACTTGGGTTACGTCGGTACCTGTACGCTTCGCTTATCCGGTGTGTCCTGAGAACGAGATACGTGCGACTCCTATCGGGATTGTCGACACATCGGGCGGCTTTGCTGGTCTTGTTTTACCATTGTCAAAATGTCTTGTAAACCGGGATTCCGAGACTGATCGGGTCTTTCCGGGAGAAGGAATATCCTTCGTTGACCGTGAGAGCTTATAATGGGCTAAGTTGGGACACCCCTGCAGGGTATAAACTTTCGAGAGCCGTGCCCACGGTTATGCGGTAGATGGGAATTTGTTAATGTCCGGTTGTAGAGAACTTGACACTCGACTTAAATAAAATGCATCAACCGCGTGTGTAGCCGTGATGGTCTCTTCTCGGTGGAGTCCGGGAAGTGAACACGGTTTATGGGTTATGTTTGACGTAAGTAGGAGTTCAGGATCACTTCTTGATCATTGCTAGCTTCACGACCGTTCCGTTGCTTATCTTCTCGCTCTTATTTGCGTATGTTAGCCACCATATCTTGTTTAGTCGCTGCTGCAACCTCACCACCTATCCTTTCCTTACCCATTAAGCTTTGCTAGTCTTGATACCCATGGTAATGGGATTGCTGAGTCCTCGTGGCTAACAGATTACTACAACAACAGTTGCAGGTACAGGTTATGCGATGATCATGACGCGAGAGCGATTTTGTTTGTTTTGGAGTTCTTCTTCTGCTTCTTCTTTGATCAGGGGATAGGTTCCAGGTCGGCAGCCTGAGATAGCAGGGTGGATGTCGTTTGAGTTTCTGTTGGTGTTTCATCCGTAGTCGGATGTTGATCATGTGTATGATGTATTGATGTATTCCTGCGGCATTTGTATGCATTGTATGTATCCCCATCTATTATGTAATGTTGATGTAATGATTTCCACCTTGCAAAAGCGTCTTCAAGATGCGCTTCTATCCTTGGTGGGACCTCCGAGTTCCTTTAGGATAGGGCCGCATCTTGGGCGTGACACGGTCTAGCCGAGGTGATGACGCATCTCGGTCGACACAGACGGGACGATGACGTCGCCCTGCCGAGGAGGCGGCGTGGCCCAGTCTAAGTTGACTACCTGCACACATTAGATAGTGCAAGAAAAAGACAATAACAAATAATAATAATTTTTCTCTACTTAATTGATTTAAGGAGGTATATAGTTAAAGAAATATGGCTTGAACGCCTAAGTTGGCTCGGTGGAGTAGTGGCGTCGAGACGTCGGCACAAGTCGGAAATCCAGTACAATATGATGATGATGACAACGTGATGCCACGACCATATGAGGCAGTTTGAATTTGCATGGCAGACAAAGTCACGGATGCGGTGAACCGAATTATAACCGGACATGGAAATCTACAAGAGAAAAATCATGCAAACCAGAAAAAAGATATTCTCTGTGAAAATATATACAATGTGTAATTAGGAAAAACACGACCTGATGTTCTGGAGCGTAGCGCAAGCCGATTTACGCCGGTTGGGATGACAACATTGGTTTGCGCAGATGGCGGCATGATGTGCCACTATTAATTTTCCTGCATACATAAAGCAGTGCAGGATGGAAATAAAAAATCCCTTTGTATAATTTATCTATGCAAAATAAATAATTTTAAGAAATATAGCCTATCGCCAAGGTCGATGAAGACGGAGGAGTGACGACGTATTTTTATAGGGCATATCCGATTGCAGATATGGCGTCCGTCAGACTGCGGACAAAAAATTCATATGCGGGTACTGAATCGCTGATAAAACACTAGTGCAAAGCTAGATTGCACTGTTCATTAATTAGGCCTTAAAAACGGTGCTGCAAAAAGTGGCACTTTTGCATTAGTACTTCGGCCGATGCATGCAGTAGAGAAATCCATTAGCGGATGATAGCAACCAGATGTGCTGAATTAAAAAAAGAAAGAGCATAAAGAATAGAATTGAAGAAAGGAAAGAAAAGAAAGAAAAAAGGAAGGAAATCCCTGGATGGCCGCTACTTGTGCCGGAGTGTACTCGGCTCCGCGTGCGCTTGCCCGACCTAAGCATATACTCCGGGTGAAGCCAGAGGAATAAAAAAAGATGCATCGAAGTCAGTGTAGCCAGATTAGACTAGCACGCTTTCATCAATCAAACAATGATTGATGTGCCCCAACTAGTAGTACTAGTGGGCTGCCCCATGGTTAGATCGATCTGGTAATTAGTGCCAGGCCGCCGCTTCACGAGATGTCTTGATCTGGCTTCCTACAGTATACCATGTCTGCCTGATCTCCAGCGAGGTAGGGCGGCCGCTGCATGACGCATGCACACTTGACGGAGGCCTCGGCTCGCCTAGTACATTCTGAAAGCTCGGTGGCGCTTGAGATAAAACTGATCTGCAAACAAAATAGCGCAAGACTATAGACAATAATTGCAAAATAAATCTGATGTAGATGGACTAGATCGAATTGAAATCATAACACCTGATTTATGTCGTCGATCCGTGATGACACCTAGCAGGCTCTCAATAAAAGCACCAATGTCGGTTCTATATTCGGCATATCTCATAGTAGTGGTCCTAAGCTAGGCGTCTTGGAGCAATGGTAACATGGACACGGATTTTACTCAGGTTCTGGCCCTCTTGATGGAGGTAAAACCCTACGTCCTGCTTTTGATTGTATTCATATGGGGGATAGTACAGAGTACATACATCGACCACGAGATTGTTATAATGAATATTCAATTCTCAGTTGACTAGCCTGGCCTCGGTTTATATAACACACCGGAGGCCTAGGGTTTAGAGGGGCCCTTGTCTTGGGCGCCAAGTCTTGTGGAATCCTCCTTGTATGCGGCATGGGCTGCCCGAAGTGGCCCATAAGTGAACCGCCATGGGGGTCCTCGGCATGATCCAACTGGTCGGGAGACGACGTGGTGAGTACCCCCTAGTCCAGGATACCGTCAAGTGGCATCGGGGCCACCCATGACTTAGCCCAACGGGGAGTTGGTCGGAGTGGCCAGGAGAGTGTCATGGAAATAGATTGGTTCTGTTGGAACGTCGTTGGTCCACTCGAATGGGAGTCCGAGGCCATGGGTTCGGTGGTGTGGGTACAGTGTACTAACCTTTGCAGAGTGTGTGTTTAAATCTATCGATAGCCGCGCCCGCAGATATGGGCCCAGTTCATAGTCGGTCACACTATGAGCCAACTATAATAATAACTTGATTAATAACAATCCCGGTTCGATGATGAGAAAGAGGTTAGTTGTGGTCGAGAGAGGATCACGGAAATAACATGGATACCCAAGTTGGTTGATCTTTAGGTGATCGTGATATGATCACGGAGGTATCGTGGATACCGATGTTGGTAAGTTGATGCATGAAATTGTTATGAGGTAACCGCCGAATAAGAGTAAGTTGGTGCATGATATGGTTTACTGTTGCATGTAGTATCATCATATTCATCTGCTCATGCCATGCTAATGTTGTTTTAGCCGTATCATGTTGAGTTTGTGTATGCCATGTATCATGTTCATGATTGCTTTAACCTGCTAATGCCATGCTGTTGTTTGTCTTGACTGCTTGTGGCTAATTGTGAGCTTGCAAGTACATGCAATGTACTGACCAGGCGTGTCATGCCAGTTTGCAGGTCATGCCAAGTTTTCTTGCTTGTTTGGTGTTGTTCATGTGTTTGCGAGCTATGATAAACGTTCCAACGAGAGTCCCTGCGGATTGGAGTCCATCATCGTCATTCGTTGTTCTGCTGCCAGTAGAGGTTCTGCTGCCTCGAGTTGTTATGCTGCTTGCATAGAGCAACTATGGTTGGCGTAGCGTCGCCGTGCCGGTGTTATTCATTGTAATATCAGAGACCTTGTATTTGTATTCGTGTTGTAATAGAGAGCTGGTTTGTTCTATGCTAAGCAGTGTCGTATTCCAGAAGACTTCACCTCGATCTCTGGGCTGGAATACGGGGCGTTCCGGTTTCTCTGAGCCGGGGTGCCATAGGGCTTGGTATTAGAGCAGGTCTGACTATAGAGCGTCCTAGTTCACTGGAAGGTTAGAAAATGGTAGTATAGGGTCTGGTTGTTGCCCTTGCTTGTTGAATTTGTTTGTTGCATTTGTTTGTTGCATATAGTCTTATTTCGGTTACCCCTAACCCCTGTTTCGTGCGTAGATGGCGGTCAACTTCCATGAGTTCAGTGCCCTCCCGAGAGCTCCCGGTGCTGTTCCTATTGCGTTCAGTCCCACTCCTGCACCTCTCAGCTTTGCCACCCTCCTTGGCGACATGTGGCGTAGCATTTATCCCCACGGAGATCCACCTCATTACCAAGTATTCCAGTTTTCTATCGGAGGAAGAATCCTGGAGTATGTTGCTCATGTTCATCTGCCAGCCTCGATTCCTGTTGGTAGGCGCACCTATAGTTTCCATGGTGGTTACAGTGCTACTCCCGAGCGTGCCGTTCAGCTTGCCGCAAATGGCAGGAATCGCCGGTCTTCGTCATCAAGAGAGCATGGTGCAATAGAACCGTGCTTATCAGTACTATCCCACCATCGTCGAGAATCCTAAGCGGATCAAGTTCCCGTCTGTCAACTCTCAAGATGACCCGGCTATCCTTTCCATGTCCCGTTACATGATGGCCGAGTGTCTTCTTATTTCTGAATTAGTCTGAGATGCTATTCGAGCCAGGAGATTGCTTGGTGCTTCCCTACCTCATGCTCCGCCAGCTTCTCCAACCCCTCCACCTCATCCATCCAGAGTTTCGGAGTCGGCAGTTCCACTCGCTACTCCCTTAGCCTATTCGTCAGTTCCCGAGCATTTTCTCAAGCGTAGGGTGTAGTCCTTTGTGTAGTGCATGTGCATTTGTTGTAGTACCATGTTTGTGTGTGCCTGTGTGGAGTAGTTTTGTAGCTTGTTTGATGTGTGCTTTGTTGCAATAAATTGATTTCGATGTGCTTATTTATTTGAATCTTCGGTGTTACCCCCTTATGGAAAATTGCTCATCAACCGCCACCGACCAGAAGAAGCCATGAGAAGTAAAGATATACACCAAGGAACTCAGTTAAAAGCAATGAGATTTTCAGCTGACAGCATTGTATTGTAGACATCCAGTCTGAAAACAAATTATATTCTGCTCAGACTTTCAGTAACAAGTACCCATCAGAGATACACCTTTATTGTAGCAATGATTAAACCAGTAGGAGAACAAAGTTGGATCCAAGTCCAGCATGCATTTCAAGTCAAAGGTATGGTCCGTACACAATGATTTATTCTGCCATGAGTCAAATTTGAAGCATGCGACACCCAGAAGTCAGTCCAAATATGCAATGAATTCAGCGAGAAGGACGGTCAGACAATTCTTGTCATACAAGTAATCAGCTGCTGGAATGACAAGAATATATATATATATATATGTTATTTCGTTCACAAATAAAATCAGTCTAGTCCTCCTCCATAACTTAACAGCAAAGCGTACAAGGCAAGATTCCTCAGTCTGCATCAGCAAGGTATGAATGATTTCCCGTGCAAGATATTCAGTCTTCTTTGATAAGGTACTGCAAAAGCTTCTGGCATAAGGTACTGAGTCTTCCCCAGCAAGTCTTTAAGGGGGGAAGCTTATAAGGTACGCTACCCAGCCTTCCTCAGCAAGATATCCGCCGAAACCTTCGAGCACAAGCCATCCAGTCTTCCTCAGCCAGATACTCTTGGTGGCTTCCAATGCAAGCTACCCAATCTTCTTCAGTACGACACTGGTACAAGATATTCGAAGACGTCGAGAAAATTGCAGTCCAACAGCAAACTATGTCATCAAATTCAAGTTTTCAAGTTTCATAGCCAAATATGAGTACAACTAAACAACAATGTCATCATGTTTTAGTCGTCATACAATCACCAAAACGAATCATCATTCCATATCTATCTACTCTTATAAAAGCAGAGTTGGTGATGATGGTGTGCCTGCCATCCTGCAATATAGGCCGTCCGATCTATATCTAACGGATAGGAAGGAAACTATGACAATTTACCCGCACTCCTCTCCACATTTGCAGATAAGGCCTTCCCTCATTCATCCTTTTCTCCGACAAGATCTTGATGTTCCGTGCAACGCACCGACATCTTGCTAGTACTCCAACAATATACTATATTATTGTGAAAGTTCATATACACCGGCGGAGATTAATGTAAACACGGCAAATTTTCATTACATTTCAAACTTTATAGGATAGAAAAATAAAAGAAACCCGACCCTAAACCTATTCTACGGCGGCGACCGACGTCCTCCATCTGTGATCTCCATGTATGGGGGCGGGGTTCAACACCCGTGAAGTGAAGGTGCGGTCTCCGGCGAGGAAGAGTAGAACACGGGAGACGGACCGGCCAGTTAGCACACCTTTCCCTGCCGCCTCCCATGCCCTACTCATCCTCGGAGGAGTCCCCGACCTCGGCGGTGTTGGACGTTGGACGGCGGCAAGTAGGACGTGGGGCTGACGGTGCTCCTGTCGTCTGCCGCCAGCGTGGCCACCGCTTGTGCGGTCGCGTCCGTGTCCGGCTACGCCGTTATTGCGTCACGAGCGGCAACTTGAGCGAGGGCGGCAACCTCGAGCTTCATCCCCGAAGACAAGCTCTCCCGCAGAGCATTCGCGCTCGCGGTCATGGCGGATGTGGTGCTAGGTAGCAGGACGATGCGCTATGGTGTGGAGGTCAGCTGAGCGTTGCCACTATAAGTAGCGCATTCCGGTGAGGCCAAGCGTCCGGGTGCGTTATTAAGTCACCGGAGTTGATTCCTCGGGCACCGAGCCTCTTAGCGACGGCATACGGATGGACGGCATGAATGTGGGCAGCTGGCGCCGCTGGGAACGCATCGTGCAGCGGCACGAGGGACGAGGGTTTTTGGTGTGCCAGGGTAGTCAGCTGCGGTTGTGGCAACGTTGGAGATGCCCTTTTCTCACATGCGATCCCCAAATGTCATTGAAAAAGAAAGACGACCTGGCATGGTCTCAGGTCCTGGGGATGCAGTTGGCCGTGCTACACCACTCCGCGGACGCGTCGCGGCGCACGCAAACTTCGGCGCCCCGTGCATCCTCGATGAGCCGGGTGTTGATCTGTTGGTCATGCCACAGCGCTAACGCCACCCTCGGCACACTGAAGCCAACGGTGTCCAGTGATGATGAGCGTGTCGCTCATCGCGGTCGCCATGTCCAGAGGCGGTTCTGGAGCTGCGCCACGTTGCTGGCCCCCACGACCCACATGAATGGTTGCCAGTGGCGAGGAGGTCGTGGGACAGCTCCTCCATTGGACCAGTCTGCGCCACGTCGTCCCGACAGGTGTGCCCAACATGTCAGTTTCCTTGTTTTCCCGGCCAAATTCGAGCGTCAGTGCTCCATGTTGCGCATTAGGCGCAGAACAGGTGGTTTTAGTGCCCTGGTTCAAATGTGGTACGGTACCAAGTTGTTACCCTAGCCCCAAGTGTGGTGGTTTTGGGTACGGTACCACCCTTTTCCTTTTCAAGTAGTGAAGCGTAACACTTGATTAAGTAGCCGTATGGTGTGCTAAATGTAGGTTTTCGACTGTTTGAAGGAATAATTGAGGTGTGCCCGGTCCTTGCCCCATTTAGGGGTCCAACTTACCATGTTCCGGCAGTAGTAACTATACTAGTCCCTGCGTACTCCCTCTGTTTTTATTTACTCCGCATTTTAGCTTTGCTCAAAGTCAAACTTTGTAAACTTTGACAAAGTTTATAGATAGAAATAATAACATATACAATAACAAATCAATACCATTAGATTCATTATTGAATATACTTTCACATCATATAGATTTGCTATTGTAAATGTCCATATTTCCACTCTTATAAAAAGCAGAGTTGGTGATGATGGTGTACCTGCCATCCTGCAATATAGGCCGTCCGATCTATATCTAACGGATAGGAAGGAAATTATGACAATTTACCCGCACTCCTCTCCACATTTGCAGATAAGGCCTTCCCTCGTTCATCCTTTTCTCCCACAAGATCTTGATGTTCTGCAGCGCACGGGCATCTTGATAGTTTTCTATAAATTTGTTCAAATTTTATGAAGTTTGACTTCAGTCAAACCTCATATGCAGAGTAAATAAAAACAGAGGGAGTATCTTACTCCATGACCAAGACGGAAGGGAAAACGAGACAACTTATTGTTTATTTGAGCTGTTCAAGTATAATCATGTGGCGTTGCTTATTTCTCATTCCTCTCCAACCCTCTTCTCCATTGATCATGCCGCCCTCCGGTCGAGTCCATCCTCCCGCATGCCTCATTTGAACATTCCGCCGAGTATCATTCGCATGTGGGCCTAGACCATGCTTGTATTTCCAATGTTGTAATTTGTCTGACATGCATACAAACAAACGGTTCATTTAAAGTTTCACTTTGCCTCCACTACGTGTCACTTCCCGTCTTAGTTTTGACATCCCATTCGGTTCATGCCCCGACACATCTTGACGAGATCGATTGATGTTGAGAGATCAATTGCGTATCGTGCATGGTGATAAAGGTTTGGTCTGTTTCTATGATAGAAATGACCCGCGGGGGGGGGGGGGGCTGTGAAGATCAGAGGGAGTATATTGTATGTTCATAAGAGAAATGAACGTATTGTACCCACCCTAGTCCTCTTTCAATCGATCTCCGGACCCCGAGATGAAATCGAGAGAGAACGAGTGGGTGCATGTGTGATACCTAAGGCAGATTCAAAATTTTGAACAGGTGATCATAGCATCCGCAAATCATATATAAAGGGTATTCAATGTTCATTTCACTTTCGAACATACAATATACTCCCTCCGATCCTTTCTAGTTTACATATAAGTTTTATGTGTAGTCGAAGTATCTCTACTTTGATCAAACTTACAGAAAAAAGTATCAACATTCAACAACGCCCAATCAATATTGTTAGATTCGTACGTACTCCAAGATTTGTATTCAAACAGAGATGGTTTCCTATTTGTTTTCAACCACGTAAATGTGCTTGTTCTCGCGCATGCTCTTCCTACTAGGATTTCTCCACGTATAGCCAGTCCAATAGTAACTTTTTATAAGCTCCCTGTCCAATAGTACTAGTGGAGTACTGACAACATCTGCAGTAGAGTATGCAGTGCTCATAGTACTCCCTCCTTCCATTTATATAGGGCCTAAGAGCAAGTCTAATAAGGCCTAGTCAGCAGGCTATAAGACTTGTCGTGTCAATAAAATCCTACTTGGAGGAGTGAGAAGAGAGGAGAGAGAGTGAAGTGGGCACTTATTCTACAGCCCGGCTATAACACATAGATCAAGAAAAAATAGTATGCATGCAACTCTCTTCCAATCATATACCTTGCTCATGCAAATATTAAATGCTTAGAGCCAACCTAATAGCCATTCTAAGAGCCAACCTATTACTTAACAATGCAAAGATTAAATGCTTATATGAGTATTTTTTATGATGGCTCTAAGTGAGGTGGCATCTCTTTATAGCCAACAGTCGGCTACATTATTAATCATGCTCTAATGCGTTTTTCAAAACCGCCTTTGACTATTAACAAGATTAATAGTACATGAGATGTATAATGTGAAAATTATATCATTGGAAGCTCCTTTCACATACGAATTTGACCGTATGCTTTGTGTAAGTTGCATGTCATATATTATTACTCTAACATTTGGTCAAAGTTAGCCTCGAAAAACGCATTAGGCCCTGTATAGATGGAAGGAGGGAGTAGTAGTGGAAGTGGATCCTCTGACGTAGGTATCCCTTCCTTACCCTCCCTTTCGGTCACTTAATGGCGGGCCCCATGCTTGCTAGGACCCAGATACTAAGTCACACCGACCTAGCAAGTAACACATCATTTCACTTTGCGGCCTCACGCACGGTATTCCCATAGGTGCCACCTTACCTGGCCCGGGACCGTTTGCGCCTTTTGGCTCACGTATATGATAGTGTCGCTAGCATCCATATGACAGAGAACCCGGGCCGACATGACTAGTCGTAAACCCAAAGTGGCACGAACTTACAGTGACAGGCATACATGACCCAGCAATGAACGTGTCGGTCATCAACATATGAACCCAAGTCGTAGCAAGCTACAAGGACTTAAAGGAACAACGCGTGACATTTCCCCGAAGGGACAGACACAGGAACGAAGAAGGACACATGCCGGCCAGCCTAAGTGTTCCGGAGCAGTAGCAAGCTACCATGCTCAGTGGAAGCAATAGGAGACATTTCCCCATAAGAGAGGCTACCAAGAATAAACAACTAGGTTGTCGGATCCCACATACCAAGCATTTCAAAATCATACACACAATATGCTCGATATGTGCAAATACAACATGGCATCACAACAAAACTCTACGACTCAAAGTATTTATTCATTAGGCTCCGAGGAGCCAGATATTAAAAACATGGGTCTGATGACCCAGCATTCAAGTCATACAAGAAATAAGCACATGCGGAAGCTTAACTTGTCTGAGTACAGACAACTACAAATGAAAAAGGCTGAGAAGCCTGACTATCTACAAGACCCTGCTAAGGGCACAAGATCGTAGCTGAGGTAACAAGCTAAACGTCGAAGTCCACACGGAACTACAAGTGAGACTGAAGTCTCTCTGCAAAAACATAAATTAAGCAAATGTGAGTACAAATGTACCCAACAAGACTTACATAAGAACTAGCTACAGATGCATCAATATCAACAAAGGGGTGGTGGAGTTTAACTGCAGCAAGCCAGCTTTGACTCGGTGGCTTTCCTGAACTACGACTGCAAGTAACTCTTTTGAGGTGGCGCACACGAGTCCACATATTCACCAATCAATACACCGCTATGGATCCATTCCCGTCTCCCTACGAGAACGCCATCCATAGCACTCGTGCTTATCTTGCGCATTTTAGAGTATCCACTTTCACTTGTCTATGAACTGTATAGGCAACCCAGAAGTCCTTTACCGCAGACGCGACTATTCGAATAGATCATTTATAACCCTGCAGGGGTGTATTTCTTCACACACGCTCTCGCCACTTACCACCATGTACACGGCGTGTATCTCGGCAACCTTCAAGCGGAAGCCTGGCGAGGGAGTCGGCCACGACCTGACTAACCACATAAGTCTCTAGTCCAGGTTTATCGCCTATCTGGGTTCCATCTGTAAGGAGATCCGGCCGGGGTTTCGCTCACGACCCCAAACGATGAGAGCAGGGTTCCCGAGGCACCAAATGGGCGTCTCGGTACACCGTGCCTCGTGTCTCTACCGCATCATAGCCCACCCCTGGGGTCAGCACTACGCACGGCCCCCAACACATATCCTACAAACACCAGAAACTAGTTACAACTCCTGGATAGAGATCGAGGCGATTAATAAGCCGAGAGGGGTCGAGTTACCGGAACCCAATGTGTGGTAGTAACTGTTCATGGATCACAAACACAGAACTCAGTTTCTAAGGACGGTTTCAATGACACAACCCACCATGTACTCCTACATGGCCTCTCATCGCTACCTTTACCAAATCGTGTTCACACACTTAGCTCTCAATAGTAGGACATGCTCACCACATTCCAGTTCATCCCCGATGAATCAGACCCGACTCAACTCTAAGCAGTAGCAGGCATGACAACAAGCATGAATGAGTAGGCACATCAGGGCTCAAACAACTCCTACTCATTCTAGTGGGTTTCATCTATTTACTGTGGCAATGACAGGTCATGCAGAGGAAAGGGGTTCAACTACCGCAGCTTGTAACAGTTAAATCGTTGTTGTCCTAATGCAGTAAAAGAGAGCAGAAGCGAGAGAGTGGGATTGTATCGGAATGAACAAGGGGGTTTTGCTTGCCTGGCACTTCTGAAGATGATATAGCTCCTCATCAGTGTCATCGATCACATCGTTGAAACAACATCTACTGAGAGAGGACAAACACCGGCAAACAAGAAGGAACACATTAAATGAAAATGCGATAATATGATGCATGATCATGGCATGGCAAAATGCTGTGATTTGAGCTAATGTAGCTAGCAACAAGTTAAATGAAGTTGGTTTGAACTCAAGGTTCAAATTCAAACTCCATATGTGATAATTTAAATGCCAAACATTTGATTTGCCCTATTCAGCAACTATAAGTTGCTCCAACATGCATGAAAATGGTATAGATGGATAGATTGCATTCTTCTGATAATTATTCATATATAAATTATTTCATTTGGAGTTACGGTTGAATTTCTATGATTTTTAGAAGTTTTAAACATTTTCTGGAATTTCCAAATCATTTAGAATTAGAAATAATCCAGGAAAATGATCACTGCATCATCAGTGCGTCATGCTGACGTCAGAAAGTCAACAGGGCCGATCCAGGTCAAACCTGACCCATGGGCCCCACATGTCATTGACTCAGTTAAGTAACAGGTTTTAAAATAAACCTAATCTAAAGATTAACATGGTCGGGCCCACTGTCAGTGTCACGGGGTGAAACTAACCGTGGGGTTAGTGGCTAAACTAATACGCCACGTCACCTAACCGGCGATTAGCCGCTGGTGCTAAGCAGAACGCGGCGGCTCTCCTCGTCCGGCCATCTCCGGCGACGAGAGCTTGCGTGGCTGGGCTCTACGGACGCGGCTCGGCGAGGCGCATCATTTGGTAGCAGCTGGAAGTGCTGGGGTGGCCGGAGACGACGGCGGCGAGCACGTCCGCGGCGCCGGAGTTCGGACGTCGACCGTTCCGACGTTGCAGGGCACGGAAGGAGCAACGTCTGGTTGCTACGGCCCCGTGGTGACGCGCTGAGAGTGGTGACGTGCGCAGTTTCAAGCTCCAGTGGACGTGGCCATGGCGGTGATGAGCTCAGGCGGCGGCGCGATTTGGTCGGCAAGGGGGCGATGGCTACAGGGCATAATGAGCTCAGGGGAGAGGGGGTTTCGACGTGGGAGCTCACAGTGGTTGCAGAGGGCGTCGCGCGGGGTCGGAGAAGGCCAGACGGCGGCGTACGGTTGGCGGCGATCTCGGACGACCGAGGAGGAAAACAACGGCGTTGGAGTTGCAGCAGAGCTTCTAGCGCCGCGTGACTCGGTGGGGAGGACGATGACGTTGTGGCGGAGCTCGGGGACAGCTCGGTCGGGCGAGGCGGTGACTGTGGACGCGGCAACGGCGAGCGGTGGCGATGGTGGTGTTCGGTCGCGGGAGAGAGAGGGCGGCATAGGAGAGAATGAGAGGGTTCGGGGGGTGCGTGCCGCTCGGGGCCGTCTCCAGCAGCGAGCAAGCAGGCAGGAGGTGGCCGGCGCGTGCCGGCGCGCGTCGAGAACACGCCCTCCTGCCTAATGGCAGGAGGTTGAGGACGGTGTGCGGTTGGGCTGGGCCAGCTGTGCTGCACAGGTAAGCCAGGTAAGTCCTCTCTATCTCTCTCTCTCTTTTATTTCTGTTTTTCTATTTTCTTTTGTCTGTTTTGATTTAGTAAAAGTACTAAACCATTTTAGTAAATTCTGAAAATATTTTTGGATGCTAACTGAATAATTCCAGAGCCCCAGCAAAAGTTTCAGAATTATTTGAGCTGTTGAAAATATATATAGCATTTAAAATCCCCAATTCAAATACAATATGGGTTAATTCAAAATCCATAAATGTCCAAGAAATATGCTCATCATTTTTGGCAGAGGTTTTCACCTTTATCAAAAATCATGAACATTTTCAAAGGGCATTTGGGTTCATTGAAGATTATTTTAGGTTGAACCTATTTGATTTGATCTGGTGCTAGGGTTTGAACTATCCCCATTTCAAGTTTAAAAGAAATTTAGACATGATGCAACAATCAAGCAAGTCCAAGTGCATAGCAAGGCTAGGGATGTTACAACTCACCCCCACTAAACAAGAATCTCGTCCCAAGATTCAAGACGTGAGGTAAGAGGAAAGGGGGTCACAAAACTATCACAATCTTGTCATTCCAATTGCCCTTCTCGAAGATGTTGGTTCATTGCTCCAATTGATCTTGACGTCCTTGCTTTGGAGATCTTTGTCCAACACGATGATGGCAGGAAGGGTTCTACAGGAATCGGTCTTCGTGAAGATCGAGCAACTCAAGGTCAACTCACAGAGTGAGACGTAAGAACACCTCTTGAGTTGAGACATAAAACACACATCTGGAGCAATGGAAAGAAGAGGATGACAAGGGTTCAATTTGGTAGGCAACAATTCCACGTTGAAGAGGATGGTGTATGATTTCAAGATAGCGATGAAATAATTTCCATGATTCCATAATGGGGCACCTTAGGGGAGGTGACTCGTAGAATTACTCCCTTAAGTGGAAAAAAGAATTACTTTTGATATCGTGATCATTGAAACTCTCTATACCAGCCTAAGGCAAATCACAATCGATCATTTGACGGAGCTCGAAAGAGTGGCATACTCAGACTAGAATGGATGATGTGGACTACCTTGTTGAAGACGACGCAATGGATGATTTCTGCTTATCATCGGAAATGGATGGGACCCATGATAGGACCACTTCTGAAGATGATCCTGAACAGCAATTACTGAGAGGGGCAGTCCATGGGAAATTGGCACTATGGCGGTGCAAGCTGGGAACAAAATGCAAATGATGGGAATGTTCCAACCATCATATCTGCCTGAGATTCAGATCTGGTTGGTAACAGGATATTTTAGACAACATGTCTGAAGAGGAAAGGTTGCAACACAAATCAACGAGATGATGTTGCGTGATTCTCGGGAAATGGACTATGGTAGTAAGCTCCAAAACATGAGCGGGTTCTGCTACACACATGTGAACACGTTGTCCCAGACAAGCATGACCACATCGTAGTCTTAAAACAAAAATACTACCAAGTTCTGGTTGGGAACCATCATTAATGATATCGAAGTCTCCGCGCAGAAGTCTAAAGGATTAACACTTTATAACAGACTCCTTTATCTTGAACAAATCAATCAGTGGCTTGGTGTGCTAGGAGTTACATATGGAATGGAGATGATCAGTCTATCAAACCATAGAATACTTCACACATGCATGACTGACTCGGGATGACTCCAAAGGAAGCAAAACTAACTTTCTCGAATTCACGGCGGCAACTTACATGAAATACACATGAATTAGAGGAAGTCACTACTTTCATCCAATCATATACCTCATGAACGGGACACGTAGGCAATGCCTACAAAGTTTCCAACACCAGCTTATATGTTCAACATGAATCATGGACAAGATGAAGATGTTATTGATGGGCTCAACAACAATTCATCCAGGCTGCCATATAGATGGAATTCCACAATTAAGTGAGCACGGTGATAGCATTGGTCAGACCAAAAGATGTAATGGTGTATGCTCGAGGGATCAACCACGAGTAGGACAACATTACGAACATCGTTGGTTCTGATTTGATTTGAGGATAGACCACACTCAAATCAAAGTTTGGACAAGACAATAGATCCAACAATTGATCACGAGGATCAATCAATGACGATATCATCTTTCTTCAACACACACAAACACAAGGATATCCCTTTGGCAATGAACTAAGTCAGGCAAAGCATTTATCTTCCAACTCTCCAAGTTGTTGTTTAGCTTAACCAACTAGCTCAGGGGTACCCAACATAGGTTCTTGGAGAAGGGTGGTTTATAAGAAAACCAACTCGAAGAATCACGAACCACCGATATGTTATTAAGCTTGAGAACAATCTTGCTTTTCAAGGGCAAGACAATACGATCACAAGAGCAAGGGATTGACACAATCCTAACTCTTTGATCGAAGAGTGCACGATCAATCTTAGAATGATGATTCAATAACCAACACGCTAAGAATGAAATTATTGTCCTTTAACTACCAAGCAACGGGGTTGCTAGGAGTATTGATTTCACACATCATACTTCACCTGCCGGCATTCCGGTTGCAACAACACGGGGACCGAGGAATGAATAATGATGGCGAGAAGTATCACTGTATCAAGAGTTCATAGGATGGTGTGCAATTCCCATGATATTCTTGATATAAAGATGGTAATACTCCAAGGTGGAATAGAACAAAAGCTGGATTGGCATTTTGATCTGTGCACTACAAAAAAAAGACACATCCATGACATTTTGGGCCAAACGAAATTTTTTTTGTCATACTTATGACACTTCTATGATGATAATTGTGACAAAACCCGGTATCATCACAGATGTGGTGGGCTCCTACTTCTATGACAAAAAATCATGACAGAAAATGGGCTTTTCGTCCTGGGCGGGCCGGAGACGCAGCTGCATGACATTCTTTGGGCCGTCCATGACGGAAAAAACCGTGGTAGAAGCGAGGGCGAGGAAAATATCGGGGTGTTCCAGGTTACGGTGGGTGGTCGGGGCCGAGCGATGCGCGTTTCTCTCGTACACGCACGCGCGTGGGTGCGAGGCGTTGGGCTCTAACTGAACCCGAGCGAGGCGTTGGGCTCTAACTGAACCCGAGCAATTGCACTGCAGGCTACGCGTTTCTGAACCCGAGCGATCGATCGATGGCTGTTAACTGAACCCGATCGAGCGATTCCTTCGCTAATGCTGCTAACTGAAGCCGATCGATGCTGCCTCTGGATGAACAGTGAGTGTTGCTGGGGGGTTTGGATGAACAGTTCCCGGTGGGGGTGGATGAACAAGACCCCGTGGTGTTGCCTCTGGATGAACAGGACCCCGATCGATCGAGACGGTTGGGCTGGATGAACAGGACCCCGTGGAGGGATGGATGAACAGGACCACCCCATTGAGGGCTGGATGAACAGTAGACGGTGGAGGGCTCGATGAACAGTAGCCCGTGGAGGGGTGGTTGAACAGGAGCCCGTGGAGAGGGCTGGTTGAACAGTAGCCGGTGGAGTAGCGCGCGGTGGAGGCTGGATGAACAGGAGCCCGTGGATGAACAGTCGCAGGTGGAGGCTGGAGGAGGTCGACGGTGGATGAACAGTAGCCCGTGGAGGATGGAGGGGGTCGACGGTGGAGATGAACAGTATCCCGTGGAGTCCCGTTTTGCGGTACACCACACCCCTCCCGATGAACAGGACCCCCGTTTCGACCATAGCGCTCCAACACAAGTCTGTTTCCTCTTTTTTGCGGTACGCCACACCCCTCCCGATCAATAGGACCCCGTTTCGACTGTAGGAGGCCCGTTTCCTCCGTTTTGCGGTACGCCAGACCCCTCCCGATGAACATGATCCCGTTTCGAACGTGGCCGGTCGAACACAAGGCCGTTTCCTCCGTTCTGCGGTACGCCAGGCCTCATTTCCATCGGCTGTTCCGTCCAAGCCGGTTGGCTCCCACGCGTTCCGTTGCCTCCCGATGAACACGACGCATTCCGTTGCCTCCCCATGAACACGATGACGACGCAGTTTCTCCGTTCCGACCCAGCTATGTACACGAGCCCTGGCCGTACGTATGCGCGAGTAGGCGTTCGAGACCCCGCCCATATGTACGTACATGGCCGTATTTTCTTTCTTGCACCTTGGCCGATGTACGTACGTGTACATGCTACGTGCGCGCCTCTACTACGACACGTGCGGGCCTCTACATCGACCAGTATGCACGTACATGTTCGCGACCAGAATGACAACGCTACGTACGCCTCGACCAGGTGGGTCCCGACTGTCAGGCACTTCCTTGCGTGCGAAGATGTAGCTGGTGGGTCACAACAGTCGGGGGGCGAATCGTTTTTTCCCCGGACGCACTTCCTTGCGTGTGAAGATGTAGCTGGTGGGTCCCAGCAGTTAGGGGGGAACATTTTTTCGTGAAATACAGTGGCCCGTCCAGTGGGTCCCTGCTGTCAGGTGGAGGAATAATTATTTTGCGCGTAATAAGGAGGCTATTCCTTGCGGCCGCCGTGGACCCAGCTGTCAGCCCCACCATGTACAGTACTCTTCCGATAGAAGTCGGTCGTTGACCACATTGACCACGCCACGCCGAGAGCACCACGGCAGTGGACGACGGCGAGGCCTAGGAAGGGGACGACGCGGAGCCGGGGAAGACGCGGCAGTGGAAGCCCGCGCAGAGAGGAGTACGAGGGTTCACTGGTTCGGCTGCGGTGTGAGGCTGCCGTCGCCGCAGAATAACAGTGGGTGTGGGTGACTAGAGGGATGGCCTGACCAGCGGTGGGAGTAGTAGGGGGTGGTGAGGCCTCTGGGGCATCACAGCCGGCCACGGGAGGCATGATGAGGACATCAATACCATTGTTACACCCACAGCCCCTACTACTACATATACTGGACCAATTACTAGAGCTCGCGCACGCCAATTAAATTATCAGGTACTTTCATTTCTTGGTAATGATTCTAGTGTTCATGAGAATATGATGCTGCCTAAATTGGATACATTTGTTTTGCTTACAAATGAAGGGCGTGGCATGGATAAGAGGGATGAACACTGGAGCAAGACCAAGCATGGAGATGATGGCATGTGCAAGGGGAACAAGAACAGAGTTACAAGTGATGATTTCAGGACTTTGAAGCCACCATAATGAGTGCATGAAGCCTTGGACGAAATATACAAGATGCCACTTCATAAATTTCGTCCAGAGGCTATTATAGGTGCTGCGTCACCTTATTACTGGGCCAGGCCCATGTAATTTTTAAATACTTGAGTATAGGCTATTTTTAGAGTCCGTATGTGTGGGGAAACAAGAGATAGGGTTGGTTTCGGACCCCTCCCCAGGGGCCACGAAATTCCCCTCCTCTTCCTCCATATATACAGCCCTTAGGGCACCGTTTAGACTTTGGGTTTTGTTTAGATTAAAAGTTCGCCATAGCTGCAACTTCGCGTACTTCGTTTGTGTTCAACTACCAGACAAAGGCGTCACAGAACCCCACCTTCATTAATAAAGCTTTCCTCTTTTATTCACAATATCCAGATTGCAATCTCAGTTTCTTGCTTGTTCTTCGTTTGCTCGCAGGAAGTAGACCCTCGTGGTCAGGTTGATCATGCTCCAGCGTGGTCAATAACCCCTCGGAAGTTGGTTTAGCGATTGCTAAGGCGCGACGTCTTCGCACGTTCGTAGTCGAATCGTCAAAGTCGACTCCCATAGAAAACGATTGCTATCTCATCGAAACATCGGGACACCTTCGCCTCTATCAAGTGGTATCAGATTTCCAGGTTGCTCGGTGAGATTTTATAGTTTTTCGTAGTTTAGATCGAGTCTGTTTCTTCATACCTATAGTCAACGAAAAAGCCAAAAAAATAGGGTTAGTTCATCCTATCCGAACCAATCTGAGCCTTTGCATAATCTTTTCTGTATTTGCTTTGTTGAATTTGCGGTTGCGTCGTCGTATCAAGTTGCTGGTCTTAGCGTCTAGTCCTTTAGAGTTTCGAGTTCTGTTCACAGGTTGTCACGTCGCCGCTGCCATATATCACCACCGCATCATCATCATCGCTGCTGCCATATACCACCACCGCACCAACTTCATTACCGCTGCCATATACCACCGCCACATATTCACCGCCAATCTGAGTCCATATACGCCACCACATATCCGCCGCCATCACGCCAGACCGAGTTCCACCAGATTCATCTCCGCCACCAGTCCGAGTTCCACCAGATTCATCTCCGCCACCAGTCCTATTCCGAGTCCAGTATTTTGTTACTCTGTTTTCGAAAAAAATTGTCGCGGAGCAAAAAAAAAGTGCAAAAAAAGGGGAAAAAGAGAATTTTTTTCCAGAGTTTGCTCCTCCCTTGTTTACGTGCAGCGCCGTGATTTTGTTAGTGTTCAAGGCTCGCGTCTCTAGCATGGTCTAGCCTAGGACCAACACAGTACCGTCGTTGAGCGTTTATTCAACATTGCATCTCTGAATTGATTATTGCTGACCTTTTTTGCTACCATATTATAAGCCTTCCTAGCTCCACATACATCTACGTCGTGCGTTTGACTCTCCCTGGTAATCTCTCTATCCAAGCTTTGAGAGTTTTGACTACATCGGTTGCCGATCACCGCCTGCTGCTGGGTAAGAACTGGTAAGAATTTGAGATTTGCTTGACGGATTTGTGACACCCACCACCACCACCACCACTTGTTAGTAGTCTGTAGGATCATATTCTTGTGTGTTTCTATTGATGCTAACCATGCCAGGATCACAAGACGACGAGATTGACTGGGAGAACTTAACGAACAAGGAGCTTCATGATAGGTTTCAGCAAATGATGACTAAACAGGTGCAAGATGTGCTGAACAATTTTGAAGAGGCCATGGAGAAGATCACTGGCCTTGAGAAGACGTTCGAAACAAAGCTTGATAATAGATTTAATGAACTGCTTGCGCGTCTTCCACCACCGGCTGCACCTGCCGCACCTCTGCAACAACAACAACAACAACAACAACGACTACCTCCACGTCGCGAAACAGCCCTCCGCCGAGCGAGCCGTGTCCCTGTTCAGCCTGGCCAAACTGCTGGTGCTGCTGTTGATACTTCTGTCGCTCCTGCTGCTGATGTGGAGGAGGATGATTATGCGGGAGATTACGAGGATGAGGTTGATCAAAATCAGAACTACGTGCAACCACCAGCACCACAACCACCAGGTCGTCCACATGCAAATAATCACAATGGTAGGGCTCTCCCTCAGGTACGAGATCATGACCATCTTCCTAAACTGAAATTGAATATTCCACCATTTGAGGGTAGATATGTTCCTGATATATATCTTACTTGGGAGTTAGAAACCGAACAACGTTTTACATGTTTAGAATATCCTGAGGAGAGACGTGTTGCTGCCGCACTTTGTGCTTTCACTAGTTTTGCTTGTGTGTGGTGGTCTGAACATCGTAGATTATATCCGAATAATATTCCAACTACTTGGGCTGCTTTGAAAACTGCTATGCGTACTCGTTGGGTTCCACCATATTATCAACGTGAATTACTTCAAAAATTGCAGCGTTTAAGACAAGGAAAAAATTATGTAGAGGAATATTATCAGGAATTACAAACTGGCATGATTAGATGCGGTATTGTTGAGGATAATGAAGCTATGCTTGCACGTTTTATGGGTGGATTAAATAGAGAGATTCAGACCATTCTAGAGTATAAGGATTATAATAATATCACTCGTCTATTCCATCTTGCTTGTAAAGCTGAACGTGAAGTGCAGGATCGACAGGCATTGGCGCGAACTAACTTTTCTGCAGGTCGACCTTCATCATGGACACCACGTGAATCCTCTACTTCCACTGCACCATCACCTCCATCAGGTGCCACCTCCAACCGTGATACAAGAAAGCAGGCACAACCACCACTATCTGCCAAGAGCACACCTGTCGGGCCTGCACAGAGCTCTTCTTCTTCCATGGCATCAACAGGCCACACAAGTGATTTTATTTGTCGTCGTTGTAAGGGAAGAGGTCATTATGCGAGAAATTACAAATCTCAGCATGTGATGATTGCTACCGAGGATGGTGGGTATGAGTCCGCTAGTGACTATGATGAGGAGACTTTGGCTCTTATTACACATGAAGAACACGGTGGAGATGATTCTGATCATGAGACGTAATACATGGCTCTTGAAGATGCTGACAGGTATGAATGTTTGGTTGCTCAACGTGTTTTAAGCGTGCAGGTTACACAAGCTGAGAAAAATCAGAGGCATAATTTGTTCCATACAAAGGGAGTTGTGAAGGAACGTTCTATTCGCGTCATCATAGATGGAGGGAGCTGCAACAACTTGGCTACACTACAAAAAAATACACTTCCGTGATGATACGTGTTTGTCACAGTAGGTCGCGTTTTTTGTCATGCATGTACATCCATGACAAATTTATGACAGAATCAAGATAGTCATACCTGTGCTGTCGTAGAAGTGTTCCATGACATTACCAAAATTATCATCACGGAAGTGTCCACTTCCATGACGATAAATCACGCGTCACAGAAGTGCTTTCGTCAAGGGTGATCGACACGTGGCATCCACCATAACGGAATGCCGTTAAGCTATCGGGTTGGGTTTTGGATCCGATAACCCGTTAACAGCCCCGACCAATGGGGATTTTCCACGTGTAAAATCATCATTGGCTGGAGGAGACACGTGTCAGGTCCGCGTTAGCACATGTGTCACTCATCCAATGGGTGAGACGCGCCTATGATATGTTGACACGTGGACCGGCCCATCAAGTTTAAATGGGCCAGCCCAACTGAAGGCCCACAAGATTTTGCGGACAATAATGGGCCGGCCCAGCTAAAGGCCCACGAGATTTTGCGGACCATAATGGGCTGGCCCAGCTAAAGGCCCACAAGATTTTGCGGGCCATAATGGGCCGGCCCAGGTAAAGGCCCACAAAATTTTTGTGTGCCATAATGGGCCGGCCTAGGTAAAGGCCCACAAGATTCTTGCGGATCATAATGGGCCGGCCCAGCTAAAGGCCCATGAGATTTCGCCGACATTAATGGGCCGGCCCAGCTGTAGGCCCACAAGATTTTGAGGACCCTAGTAGGCCGGCCCATTAAGTGGCTGCCATGTTTTGGGCCAAATGCCGGCCCATATTTGATCCGGTCCATTAATGGCCTGCCACGCTCCGGGCCTAATAGTGGCCCATATGAGATCCGGCCCGTTAAAAGCCTACCAATTTCTGGGCCAAATTACGACCCAGATAAGGTCCGACCCTTTAAGAGGCTTTGGGCTCAATTATGGCCCATATCAGATTCGGCCCGTCAACTGGACACTATGCTTTTGGGCCCACTTGCTAAAGGCCCACTTAGTAATTCGGCCTGATATTAGTTTTGGCCTGTTAAGGGCCCGTTTAACATTTCGGCCCTATATTAATTTCGGCCTGTTAAAAGCCCGTCATATAGTTGGGCCTAACTACGACCCGGTTTGCATCCGGCCTGCTCGCAGCCGATATCTGATTGGGCCAAACAAGGACCGAGACAATTTTGGCCTGTTAAAAGCCCGTGATTTGATTCGCACAATCATGGGCCGGGGTTCATTCCGGGCTGCTGCCGGCCCGTGAGCTGTTCGGCATGTTTCAGGCCCAACCTACATCGTGATTGCATGACGACCCGATTATGTACCGTAATTTTACGGTTTGGCCGGTTTACTGCGAAGACAAGATATATATACAGTAAAATAACTGCAGCATCGTGAATAAGAAAAAACCTAGACTATACAATAAAGAAATTACGGCATATTACATCCACTGGGCATCAAAGTTCGCCACTATGATAATAAAGCACAAGCAGACAGCAGATTACATACACTGGGCATCAAAGATCGCCACCAGTGCAAATAAACACGCCGACAAAATAATATACAGAACCAACAACACCTCAATAGAGTTCAAGAAAGGTTAGCCCTGCTGGGGAGCTGCAGCGCAAGCAGCTGAGCAAGATGATGAGACTGCGCTTGTTCAACACTTATATCTTCCTCACTCTGAAAGATAAACAAGCAGACAGATGACAGGTTTTGCACATAAAAGTATCAGTGCTGACAATTCATCACATTTCTTACTGACGAATAAAGTGACACAGTTTAAAATTGCATTAACACAATATGGTATTGTTCAGTTCAAGACATGGCAGGAAATGACATTGTGAAGGAGTTGGCAGCTTCACGACACCACTGGATTACATATCAAGAACTCATAAGTATCAATGGTTAGTGTGCTGTCAATTTATACCATTTCAGATTGGCAAATAAAGAGATGGTTTAAATAATAGTAGAATGATATGACATTGTTCATAGTTAAGACATTGCAGAATATGACATTGTGTTGTAGTGGGTAGGTTCACCACACCACTGGATTACGGATGAAGAACAGAAGCATACATGCAGTGCAAAAGAAGATCACTTGCTCTGTATAGTTTAATTTACATGGTATGAAGAAGGAACTTGGTTGTACAACTGAAAACTTAAATTGAGAAAGGACAAACTTTTCTTTATGAACTACATAATAAACTGTAAACAAGCACTTTGATGCAAACACCAAAAATAAACAGCTGTTGCAGTCATGCCTAACCAAATATATACAACAAAGTTTGAAGGCTTGAGATGGACAAACTTACATTATTGGTGAAGACAGGCTCTATAAAGGCGTTGTCCATGCTGATGGCGGGGGGGGGGGGGGGGGGGAGGGGGGCAATTCAAGAAGTTTACCACAGAATTTTCTTCAAAAGCATTGCCTTTATTCTACATTTTGTTAAGAGTAAATATAGATGTGATAATATACGAAAAATGGAGAATATTTAAGATAAGATGAAGAGTGATGCTACATAACAAAGTAGCTATAAATGTAAGTGCAGCGATACAGGCAAAAGGTACAACCAAGAGCAATGCACAGCTAAACTTCTTCAGTACGAACCTTATGGTAAGAGTAAATATAGATCTGATGTGTAGAAAATGGAGGGCAAAGGAAAATAAGCTGCAGAGTGATGGTACATGAACAACTACCTGTCATTATAAGTACACTAATAAAGGACAACATGTACTTACAAGAACAATGCAGAGCTAAAAAAACATTGGCATTGGATATATTCTACAGTAAGTAACCATTCATACAGATCAGATAATTTGGAGCGAACAATTGATAAGCAAGCTATCATGCATACTGCTGTCACATAATGAACCAGGTATGTATGTAAGTACAGTGATACAGGACAACAGGTACTAACAAGAGCAAAGCAGCGGGCAACATATTTGCGATATCCTGTCGTTCTTGTCAAACCGGAATTCTTCTTCGAGCAGATTTCCTGCAAAAAAGATCCGTAAGGCACATGCGGAAAAGTAGAAGTTCAAATTGTCATGTGATTTCATCGACAGTACCTCATCCTGGGAACGAGACCAGTGCATAACAAGGTTTTTCCATTCAATGTCTTCTAAATTTAGCACAGGAGACTTCACCGGAAATTCGTTTATAGACTTGCCATCAAAGTGAAGGTGCGGTACTGTTAATACCAGTGTAACTCTCAAAGGCGACATAGCTCCCCACATTTCCTTGCTATTCTTATAGGATTCAAGTGGGCAGGCCACTACAAATCCTATTCCTATGTTTACAAGATCCTACGAATCAAAGAGGCTCAAAGTGTCCATCACAACCGACCGTATAGACCTCTACACTGCACATGTCCCTACTCATCTTCAGTACAAGGAACATACTGTACTACTATCATACTCCCTCCGTTCCAAAATATAAGTCTTGGTAGAGATTTCCACTATGGATCACATACAGATGTATCCAGATACATTTTAGAGTGTAGATTCACTCATTTTGCTCCATATGTAGTCCATGGTGGAATCTATACAAAGACTTGTATTTAGGAACGGAGAGAGTACATATTAAAGAAGAACGGAAGAGGAACATGGTAAAGAAGAGCAAGCAGATTTTGGATAATAAAATGTTGGTTGCGCAGTGCCCACACATGATGAACCAGAGCGCATTAAGAATGCAACTCCCAGCTGTCTCTCGACCATTTCAGGCGGTTGGATGAAGATCCTACGTCTCCAAACCCTTCTTCTTCCTCGTCTCTGATTCTTCCCATACAGAACACCGCACGGACCACCGGCCGGACCACCGGCCCCCACCGCCTGTGTTCCTCCGCCACCCCCACCCCCACCCCCGCCCCAACCCCCACCCGCGTCGAGTTTTCTTTGTTCGGCGAGGCCCCACAACCACCCGAACCCCTTCGATCGCACTAGCGAACTCCGGCGAGCTCTGAAAAATCGACTGACCCAATTTTGAAATTTAGTCTACTGTGATTTAACTAGTGTGGAATATAAAAGGGGAAAACCATAAGCATTGGGAGTATAGTGTTGAGCGTGCCATCGCGGATCTGAAGGTGCAAACCGGACAAAGGCAACTTCGCAACCAAGACAAGAAATCAGAGTAAAGCAGTGGCGATCTATTTTGTTGCCGCGATAAATAAGTTGAGCAGATACGAAAGAGTACCGCCTCTGGTGCGGCGCCGTGTACGCATCTGCTGAGAATTTGATGGTGCTGCGGTAGCGATCGCTGTCGGCGGCGTGGAAGCAGATCTAGGAGGGTAGACGGTGGCGGCAGGGCGCGGTGGACGAGACGGTCGTAGGAGCGGCGCCGGCAAGGTGGACGACGGCGGGGATGAAGCGAGAGGACGGGATGCAAGGATCCCGGTCCGAAGCCGTGGATGAGAGAGGTCGATCTCTTGTAATGGACGACGGCGTCGGGGAATCAGCTCCGGCATGGTGGAGGAGGACGGCGGTGGATGGGGTGGCGGACGGCTGCGGACGGAGGAGGGTGGGGTGGAGAGGGTGTTTTGGCGCCCACGGAGTACGAATGGGGAAAAGGGAGGAAGAGAGGAAGGGGGAACCATGTATTCAGGGCGCGCTTGTCTCAAATGCGAGGAAATTTACAAACTTAGCCCCCGTTTCAAATTTCTACTACATCACAACAACATTAGTCGGTTGGGGATAGGACGGTAATCTCGCATACACCGAATATTTGCCGACGAGAGTTTGTTTTTGGCGCCCACCGTGTATGAATATGAATCGGGGAGGGAGTCAATTTTGGCCGAGGACACACTGTGTTTTGGCGCCCACCGTGTATGAATCCGGGTGAGAGGCGGTTACGTCACGTTTGGGTGAAATTACAAACCTACCCCTATCAAAACCTATAGAAATCCAGCAGATAGGCTTTGCGTGGCAGGGATAGGCAGTAGTGATTTCCATCTCGCAGATTTTGGTTTCGGGCGGTTACTGCGACTTTCCCCGCTTCGTTCAAATTTTGCAGAGTGCACGTTTACCGTGCCAACTCAATTCGAATCCCGTTTGTATTCTATTTTTTTCCGGCGGGATCCATTTTCAATTGGAATTACATTCTATATACATCATTTTTTTATATATACTTTCAAAAGCACAACACCATTTATACATAAATATGGTTTACAAATGGCATGATCTCAGATTCATAAGGTTGTATCCATCAATTTGGATTTTCAAATATTTGAAACCACTTTATGTTGAAATCCAATGTATGCATTCCTCGCTAACTGTCTCCAATTAATGTGTGTTTCATGCGGGTTTTTTTACTTCTCAAACATGTATAATGTGTTTCACACACGCAACATATAATGTAATCCCGTTTAGACATTAATTGCATATAAGCCATGCATTGTTTGTAATTGAAGATTCTATGGATCACCAATATCGATAAACTATATAACATTACACGTGTGCCCAAATTCAAATGAATATGCATGTTTGATACACCAATTTGCGTTATGATATTATCGATGTCGTGATCTCCAGTTTAAATATTTGAATCCCCTTTAATCCAGATATTCGTCTCATATAGCTATCACTCATGCTTATATAAGACTCTCTCTCTCTGGACCTATACGCGTTCATCGTCTCTCAGGTATCTCTCGTGCTACCTGTATGTCGACAATGATCTTTTATCTTCATAACACATTGACGGTACTCTCTCCCTCGACCTTCATCACTCTATCTCTCTCTAAGTATATCTCGCTCCCTGCTGTGTGTCTCTAACTATGATTCTCCATGTGGAATCTCTTTCTCTCACACAAACACAAAACTTTGTCTCCCGGGGTCTCATTTCTCTCTACTATTCCTATGTGTGCCACTCGCACACCCCTCATACAGAGATTTCTTTCGCTCCTTAGATATGAGAACCTACGACTCTTCCTCTTCAATATCTCTTTCACACACACAAACACAAACTCTGTCTCCCATGGTCTCATATTTCTCCATTGCTCTCTTGTATGTCGCTCACACACACCCTCTCTCCCTAGAGATATCTTGCGTTCCCTCGTATGTCTCTCTAGCTATCACTCTCGTTGTGAAATATCTTTCTCTCTCGCAGACACAAAACTCCGTCTCTCTGGATCTCATTTCTCTCTGATATCTGTTTGTATGTGACTCACATGCACCCTCTCTCTATCTCTCTCACACCCACACACATAACCCAGCCTTCCGATCCACTCGACTCCGATCTCTAATGCACACTAGCTAGCATCTTTATCTTTCTATTTATCTGTTTCTCCATCAACCTTCTTTCTCGCCCTCACTCTTGATTCCTATCACGCACACTACATATGTTTCACTCTACATGCAGTCAAGTGCCCTCTCACACACATATATAACTTCACCCTTTGAACCACCCGACGGTCATCTCCAACACCCAAACTAGCGGATGTCCCTCTAGCTAGCATCTCCATCTCTGTATCTATCTGTAGTTTCTCCGTCAACATTTCTTTCTCGCACGGAGTCTTGCTTCCTATCACCCACACTATATATGTCTCTCCATACATATGCATTTATAGGTTGGTCTCTTTTGCACAATCGTTGCGCCTCACTCCCTCTGCTCGCCATAGATGCATGCTCCAGCCCACGCCACTATCTCTTAAAGACAAAAACACATGCTCAATTGTCGGGCCTTCTTCCCTGCATTCTCACATGCATGCATATTGTCATACCGATCCGTCTCTCCCATGTCGTTGATCTTATGACTTATGTCTTCTTTCTTTTATCTTGATCATGCGCGCGCGCACACACACACATCCCACGTATACATGTATACCTCTCACACATGCACGTTCAAGGTCTCTATGTCTCCATACGTAGTTAATTACCCTCAATCCTAACGCCACATCGAATTGTTCTCCTCTTTTGTGCACATAACTTCCGCCTGGATGGGTAAAACACACACTCACACTTAACAATATCCTTCTAGCTACCCCCCGCCTCTCACTCTTCCCCTATATCCCCGAAACCAATAAGACCATCCCTTTGTTTAATTCCCGCCTACATGCACCATCGATATATAGTAGTCTTCCTCGGTGTCTCTCGAACAAACACGTTCTCTCGATGTCGACTCCTCTCACGCGCACACACCTTCTCTTCCCTCTCTACGGGCATTTTCTCTCTCGCACCCCATCGTTGGTGGCCTCTGCCATACACATCACCTCTCTATGATGAAGCCATGCACACTTAAATTACATCCACCACAGAGGACCCCGCGACACACACACACACACACACACGCACGCACCCCCCCACAGACACACTAAGACTCCATCTCTCTCTCTCTCACACACACACAAACACACACACACACACGCACGCATGCAAGCACACCCCCCCACACACTAAGACTCCATCTCTCTCTCTCTCTCTCTCACACACACACACAAACTAAGACTCCATCTCTCTCTCTCCTCTCTCTCACACACACACACACACCCCACACACACACACTAAGACTCCATCTCACACACACATGCTCTAGGCGGAGCATTTGTTCCTACCACCCTTCATCCAACCTTACCCGTATGATAAACAATCACCTTTATTTACTTGCATAACATGGACAAATTCCACTTTACTTTAGTAGTCAGCAAACTTATCATCTGTACCCTTATAAAAAAACGAGTTGGCGGTGATGGTGTGCCTGCCATCTTGTAATACAGACCGTATGATCTATATCTGAGGATAGAAAGCAAACTATGATAATTTTACAAAAGATACCCGCACCTCTCTCCACATCATTATCTCCCGCAACCTCATTGCTCAGCAACTAAAAAAGGAATAAGTCTCTGGAACAATCTAGCATGCATGGTGGCCGCTGCCGCCTGCCGGCGCCGTCCATCCCCATGCCTCCGCCCATTCCGACCACCAGTCACCACCACGCTCCACTCCTCCTCGCCTTATCTCTCATCTTTCATTTTTTCGATGACATTCTCGAGATACCAGTTTTTCGATAAAATTCTCGAGATATCATTAGTTTTTACACATGGGATTACTCCTGCATGGGTCAATCACAACAGGTGTTCTGTAAAAAAATGCATATTGATGTTCCGTGCAATGCACGAGAATCTTGCTTGTAATTATATAACTCAAATCACGAGCAGGAAGTGACATTTTTTTGACACAACCACGTTAACATGGCCACGTAAATCACTAGCTAAAGTAAATACCATTATACTTATATCCCGATGCAAAAGGTTGAGTACATGTCCGAAGAGTAGAGTCACACACACGCACTCTGTCTCTCAGAATCTCTCTCTCACACACACCAGTTACGTGACGCCCACTTAAGCAGACACGTATGTTACAATTTGTGCACCCGCGGGTACACGTGATGCTGCGCATTTATTTAAGCCGGAAGGCGAACCCAAACAGTAGCTGCATTCATTCCCCTCCCGCCGCCTCTTCTCTGGTCGCCGTCGCCCGGTAGCCATGGGCCGGCCGAAGGTAACAACATATGCCATACTCCCACCGGAGCGACGCTTTAATATGGAAATTTTAGTGGTCATGCATGCATCCTTTTGTGCTAGCACTCCTATATAAGGGTTGACCGGTCGCTTCCCGCGGACGTGCGCGGGCGGTGGAAGAGGAAGGAGAAGGGAAGCAGGAAGTGGAGTAACGTTTTTTACCACAATTTCTTAGGAAACTGAGTGCAATAATTGAGTAGTTTTGCAAACTACTAGTACTACACCTGAAACGGTTCAAAACTTATACTCCCTTGCCAGCGCGCGCTTCCCGCGTGAAACGGTCAGCGTCGCCCTGGAGCGTCAATGCCGCATTAATGCCTGGCCAGAGCGGAGGCGACCTCTCACTGGCGCCGGCTTTGAAGTGGCGCGACGGCCGAGAGAGCGCCACTTCCCGATAAACGCGACTGCTCTGCGTCGAGACTGGCCATAGGCCCTGTTTGGATCCATGGGTTAGAGTTAGTTTGAGCTAGTTGGGGCTCAAATAGCCCTAAAGTATCCAAGCATGAGGGTTTAAATTGGAGCAAATTGCACCGAACCCACCAAAAAAAACTATCCCACCCAAGAGGTGCTAACTGGAGATAGTTCTCATTGGGACCACTGAAAAATCACTTTTCTCTCTCCATGAAGTGCATTTATTGTCAATCTAACCCTGTCACCCAAACACCTCTTTGGCTACAGTTAGTTCAGGGTTAGTCATGAGTTAGTCTAACCTCTAGCTAAGTTAGAGTATCAAACAGGAGCAGTATAGGACATGCAAGTTGCTCAAAGCATGCAGGCAAATTCGTACGTGAACGGATTTTTTTCTTTTTGAAAATGGAACGTGACAGGAATTTTTTTTAGAATGCTCTTGGCATGTCGCTAACATGTGATAGTTAACCGACCTCAATAGACGGCAGAAACGCCAGCCCGCCGCACTTTGATAGAGACGAGGAGGGAGAAGCGATACAGGCTGCTGGATTACTAGAGATAGGTGTCGCACGGAAGCCAACAAATATGGTGATAGCGTGGGTTAGCCATGTACTAGTATGATGTAACTACACTGGGCTGCCATGTTTCGTACTCTTCCAGTCCACTGTGGAGATGATTGGTTAATTTTATATCGCTGAATAATATTAAATATTATGAGTGCAGACGCTCCACCACGAGGTTCCTTGCTCCTCCTCGGTCGTCCAGAATCTATGTTCTTCCACTCTATTTTTTTACGTGAGCTTTGTTCATCCTTTTGCCAACACGCGAGACATCTAGCATCAAGGTGCACGTGTTATGCAAGGATCGTTCCATCTATATGAAGAACACGTGGGACTGGAACTACGAGACGGACATGTACCCAGGAGTGGACGTACGAACCTGAGTAATGTAGCGCAGTAAGTGAAGTAGAAAGGCACAAATGGTATGAACATGCGTGGCATATAGGGTGTATTTGGTTGCGTTCTCGTCTCAGCATAGTTGTTCCCTCTTCATGCATGCTCAACTCAACACCCCTCTTCATGCATGCTCTCTTCATGCATGCTTCTAGTGTATTTGTGCTAAACTAGTGTGGACTCATGCACCCTCCATACACTCTACCAAACACCCAAAAGTAGGTCGAGAAGGGAACTCTTGGGCGGCATTTGTCTCTTACTACGTACTACAACTAAATGTTGTACGTGCAATGCACGGTGATGTTATGGAGTACGTGCCTAAGTACTCTACTACTACTATATTAGTTGGAGGCACATATTAACTTTTATATTTGTTTACGTGTATGCCCCGAGACCTTCCAACTAGACGTGTCTTTCTCTCCAGGTCACACTTTGTATCGTTCATACCACTAAGTACTACTACGTGTGGTCTCCGACCCAGAAGTGGAAGAAGTGGAGACGCTCTACCACGCTATTTTTTTACGCTGGGCTCTACCACGCTGTTCATGTCCCACTCCTTTCGCTGACGTGTGGGACATCCAGCACGTGCCGTGTTTGGCACCCTTCGTCGTAAGAGTTGAAATGCTAGCATTCATCAGAAATAAAAAATAATTATAAATCGGCAGTGATACTATTTTTTTTGCGAACCAATCAGAAGTGATACTATACCACGTGGTTTCCTTGCTCCTCGATATCGGAAAGAATACTTCCGTCCGCCAACATGTGGGACGTCGACCATCCTGGTCCACTTGCCATGCATGCAGAACTCCAAGGGAGAGTCACCCAGGTCGTCGCGCCGCAGTAACAATGACTAATGAGCCGTCAAATCACAGGCCCACTTCCCACTTTGAAGTTGCTCGGACGAAGGAACCATCATGACTTCGTGGAATTCCGCTTCTTGAAGAAAACTACTGTACCAGCAGTACTGCTAGCTACAGTAGTTACTCCAACAGAGGCCTCCTTTCGTTCATAGGATAGGAATATGAAAATCATAGGAAGTGAGATGACATGCATCTCAATTCCTATAGAGAAAGAGATGCCATTTGATGCTTAGGATAGGAATTTTCCATTTAGTCTAGGCTAATGTACTGGTAATTTGCTCTAAAAACTACAGTAGTAACTAGTAGTATTGGTACATGCTCGTACTCAGAAACAGACACACACACTAACTACTAGTACTACTACTTCTCACATGCTGGCCAGACGCCATCGTTCTCCTTCCCGGCTTTGTCGGCGACACCCCACCGTGCTTGGATCTCCGCCGACCTCTCCGCAGCAGCGCGTGCGTCCTTTTCTTTCTTGCGGTGGCGGGCCTCTCTTTTCTTGAGTGCTTTCTGACTTTTCCGCTCCCTCTGTGCGGCTTTGGCCGCCTCTTGCTCTACCGCCCATTCGGCCTTGGCATCTTCAAATTCCTCCCACATAGTTGTTAGGTCGCGAGCGGCGATGAACTCGGCATGGCGGGATGCCATCGCTTCCCTACCATTTTGTGTGCGGTCGTGGGCGGCGAGGAACTCGGCGTGGCGGGATGCCATCGCTGCCTTACCGGTTAGTGTGCGGCGCGGCGGCATGAACAACGCTTGGTGAGAGCTCTGGGGTGGAGTGGCCAGACAACCGTATAGTGCATTGGTTTGTCAAGAGCTCAAGGACAGAAGACGAAGCAAATTTGGATTCCCCTTCAATCCTGGTCATTTATTACCGAGTAAAATGCATTGGCGGTCATCGAACTTGTCTTGATAGCTCACTTTGATCATTGTATACGAGATATGGTGATTATACGGTCACTGGCTCAGCGTATAGCTCCGTATTTGTCTGGTTGACCAGTCAAACAGTCCGCATGCGCCTCATCAGCTCGTGTTCTTTATCTATCTACGCGGGCGTACCTGTCAATGGAGAAGGAAATACTATAAAAACCAAAATTATGCGTATGTGGGGAATCAACCACGGACTCGTCGCTGCAACGCACCCTCATCAGCCAAATGAAAATGAAATACTTCGC
This sequence comes from Aegilops tauschii subsp. strangulata, assembly GCF_002575655.3. Lineage (NCBI taxonomy): Eukaryota > Viridiplantae > Streptophyta > Magnoliopsida > Poales > Poaceae > Aegilops > Aegilops tauschii. The sequence goes on from NC_053039.3 coordinate 178,633,984, forward strand.
GTCAGACACTCACGCTCACGCTGTCAAAGCATGCTAATGCATGCACGTCGCCCTCTAAATCAAAGTCCTGCTCATGGCGCAACACAAACGGCGAGCCCATCACCTGCGCGCCCCGGCGGTGCCTGACATTACTGTTTAGACGTTTCATGGAGGCCTACGCGAACGCCGAGCATGTATTCACCTGGCTCAACACCAACGGTCATACTCGGACCGCCTTGCTCATGTATATCGTCCATCACAACGACAATCTATAAAACAGCCTAAGCTAGAGAGGGTACTATGGTAGTATGGTACGGAGTATGTACTATCGTGAGCGACCGATCTTAGTGCCACTGCACACCGAAACCCCTTCCATCGCTAGCGCGTGCTTCCCGCCTGAAACGATCACCGTCTCTCCAGAATGTCAATGCCGCATTCACCGGACTTAACTGCAGGTGCAATTGGTGTGTCACTGACAGGCGGGCCAGATGCCCGTTGGGCCCACATGTCAGTAACCCAAACGCATCTGCAGTTAAGTCACTGAAGCAGCGTCCGCATTCACGCCGGACGAACCTACTCTGGCACCAGTTGTCCATCCGTCTGCCGCGCCTCATTGCCATTCGCCCGCTATATTAACTTGAGCCCCAGCTCCCAGCCATAGCCAAAGACCCACACTTATTCTCCTCCGGTCCCTTCCTTCTGTCGGCGCCACTTCAACCATGGCCTCCTAGCGCTCTGAAGCTCTCTTGGACGTACTGTCGCAGGAGCAGACGAGGGACATCGGCGGCTCCGCTCCGGGCGCGCTCCAAAGCTCTCTTCGACGTACTGTCGCAGGAGCAAACGAAGGAGATCGCCGGCACCCCCCCGGCCACCCTCCGCCGCCATGACCACGAAGCCAGCGCGCATCCGCGGGCGCAGCCGGCAGCGAGGAAGAGTAGTACACGGTAGGTCGCCGCCGCTCTGGTCCCGGGAAGGCCACCGCTACTCCAATCAGTTGACGCCAAGCTTGGTGGGGTAAACATCGGCGGCCGATTAGCCGCTTGACGGCGACGTGGAGGCGGAAATCTTCAGAACCTTGTGCTCCGGAGGAGGAGGTTATCGAGGCGGATGAGGAGGAGGCAAAGGCAATGGCCGACTTTCTCGGGTTCATGGCTGGACATGGTGGTCGGGCGCCGACGATCGTTTAGATTAGGTTTACAGTAGGTTTTAGTACGGTTTGTGCGAAATATGTAATGAATTTCTTCCAGTTTGTAGGAAAAGTTTTCGAAATGTAATGGATTTCATCCGGTTAATTTGAAATTTGCTTTGTTTGCACGAATTTCGTCCGGTTAGTTCATATAGTTGTCGAAAGGTATGCGGGCAGCATCGGATGGCATCCACAGTGTCCTCGGACAGATGCCGGTGTAAATTTCTGGGCTAGCGCTGGAGATGCCCTAACTATCATGCTATAATCGCTAAAAATCATCCATTATTTGGCAGGGAACAGTTATCCCTCGATCAAAATCAGATCCGCGGTGTTTCGCACTCCTCCCGCGTAAGAGTGTAAACTCTTGCTTACATAAAAATGGAGCAAGTGGACGACACTGTAGCACGTCATATCACTCGAACTAGCCCACCTAACGAGCGGGAAAGCACCGCCCTCGTCATTTTGTTCTGGATTTCTATCGATCGATCGCGTGAAAATGTTATGCTTCGCAAGTTCTAAAGGAAAAGGCGGCACACTTACGACTCGTACGCGTCGCAACCCCGACAGTCCGGCTCGCACGCCGCTCACCAGAGGGGACACGCGTTGTCTTGCAATTTCACTGACATGTGGGACCGTAATTGAATAAACCGTCGATAGCCAAAATCTAATCGCTCGGCGGGCGTCGGCTGAGAAGAGAGAAACGGGGGAGGGAGAAGAGATCGCCCGCCCGCCGCGCACGGACTCCAAGAAATATATGGTGATAATGTGAGGTGGGCCATGCTGGAGTCCGGACCGCTTCCGGAGCCCGCTCTCACCACCCTGGCCCCTCAAGACGCCAGCTGCCCGCCGCATGCATGCATAGCAAGTAGTACTCCTTATGTGGAGGAGAGAGAGGCATTGACAAAGTCAAGGAGTGGGCTCTGCAAGAGCCCGTCTCTACACGTGCTCCTAGGTATAAAAATAATAATTCTAAAAAGGCATAAAAAACAACTGTGTCTTAAAAAAAGAAAGGGAAAAACATTTGAGAGGAAATAGATAGAGAGAAAGTGAGAAAAAGCTGTAACCTGAGCATTACATGAGGAAGGAGGGAGTGGTGCACATGCCAAGTTCACTGGGCTGCCGTGTTTCACACTCCTCCGTCGTAACAGTGGAGACAATAGCTTTCATCAAAAATAAACAATGAATACTCATTGCTCGTCCTCTATATTGGAAAGAATACTTTCATTCGCCGACATGTGGGACGTCGACCATCCTGGTCCACCTGCCATGCACAAAATTATCATCGTCTACCCCGGTCGTATCGCAGGCCCAACCTTTCCCACTGTAAGTTGTTCGGACGAAGGAACCATCATGACTTCGTTGAATTCCGCTTCTTCAAGAAAACTTACTGTACCCGCAATACTGCTACCACACGCGAAGACTGGACGACACTGTACCACGTCATATCACTGAAACCCACTAGGCCAAACTAGCCCGCCTAGGTCATCTATTTTGGAACGGAGGGAGTACGTCTCTGCACTGCTATGATTTTGTGTTGCACGTTCTTTGTACTTTTGCTACGATTTTCCTACCCTATGAATCAAATGAGGCCTGAATGCACGTCGACTATTGTCTGTTCGATTGCTAAGCCTACAATTTTAGGAGCTAGGGCAATTGGTCGATCGACGAGGGATTAGTATAAGCGTACCACGAGCTCATCAGCCCCAACGTTTCTCTTCGATGAGTGTTTTGCAAGTACTATAGCTCGCACAGTAGCTAGCCTACTAACACCAAGAATCATCAAACGAGCCCTGCTGATATGATAAACAGTTCAAACTTACATCTAAGCATGCCATATATTACATCAAAAGCTGGTGAGGATACATATGTTTCCATAACTCGGAGAGGGTTCGCATGATTCATCGCATGATTCACTATCAAACAAAAGTAGCAAGATCCACCCACACAAGACAGTGCACTAGCCCTAAGATGGTTTGATAACATGCATCGTTCTGGTAATTAAACACAGGGCAATGCAAACTACCCTGAAGGATTAGCGCGAGCAACTATTTCTTGTCATCGATCTCTCGGGCAATGACCACAACACGGACAGCGGCATGGGAATCGATTTCTGGGGCGATGTCCACATGACTGACCGCGACATCGGAATCGATCTCTGGGGCGATGTCCACAGGATGGACAGCGGCATCGGAATCGATCTCCGGGGCGATGCCAACAGGACAGGCCACGACATCGGAATCATCAAGGACGTCCACCGGCACCTACACAACCCTAACATATTAGCAAGCACATTGCAAATAATCAAAAACCACAACTATGGTAATAAGCCATTATAATTTACCTTGTGCAGCTCACCGGGGGATCTCATCCCTCCGGGGGCCATCTCCTTGTCCTCGATGGGGGCCATCACCTTGCCAGGGGAATTCTGCTTCTCAACGGCAACTATGTCCTCAAACTCGGTCTTGAGCCTCACATAGGTGGCAATCAGAGTTCCTGGGGTAGGCACGGTGGGGCCCTTGCTGTTCTTCCAACTTTCTTTGAGGAGTTCGTCCGCCAACGTCCTCAACTCTTTGGCCAGTGCTTGTTTCTTGGAGTTCTTCGTCTCCATGGGTTGGCCCGCCAACATGGTCAACTCGTGGTCGGTGCTCGCTTCCTGGAGATCGCTGTCTCCAGTGGGTTGTCCGCGGCAACTCTTTGCCTAGTGCTCCAGGATCCATCAATGAACTGACAAAGAAAAAGCAATCGAAAGGAAACCACAATCGCAATGAAAACGGGAAAAGAATAGGATGTGAGAATCGGTCGGTGCTTTGCAAAAAGAAGATTCTTGGAATGAAAATATAGCAGCATAACTGATTCGCCCACCTTTCCTTTGTCGGTACAGAAGAAAAATGGCAGAAGTGAGTAGCCTGGAGTGAGGTTTTCTTCAAGAAAGGGAAGAAAGGGCTTGAACGAGCGTTCCAGTGAAATGATGGTTGCTTCGTCCAGTCCAACTTGGAGGCCACCTTACCACTGCTGGTAAAGGTGTGGGTTTTGTGATATGACGGGTCATGACGGCCACACCGGGGTGACAGGTGAGTCTCGACTGTAGCACCTCGCTGTGATTTGGTGGATGGCACGCAGGCCCGGATGCTTTGAAATGTCCTGCATGTAGATAGAGCGGCTAGTCATATAGGAGTGCTCAATATTGTGCACCGCGACCAAGGCGGAGAGGAAAACGAGAGAACTACGTAATTAATGCATGAGTTTAATTAGGGTAGTTTTGTAAAGTACGAGATACATTCCTCCAATCGCAAAATGCCTTGGTTCATGAGATTTGATATTTGAGCCCTATAAACCGGAAGGGAGGGAGTACTGCACACAGTGTAGTCTAGTCACTTGTTGAAATCTCTAGAAAGGCAAATACTCCTTTCCGGTTTACAGGGCTATAGTACTCCCTCCGTCTAGGTGTGTAAGTCATCTTACGAAAACCAAATAGTCCCAAAACACTTAGGCGTGGTGCATTAACTTCTACCTTGTTTCTTGTTTCTTGACATATCAACCAATAAGAGATGAGAGGTGTGCATGCTTTTAATGACTTGCAATGGCTAGTTCATTGCATGCAACACTATTAATTAGCAAATAAACGTTGGTGACCCCAGGAGGAAACGGTGCTAAGCGCGTGGACCTATGCAGAATGAGTATCAACCAATGGATAATGGAGTTTAATTGTTAAACAATAGCAATTTTGTCTCATGCAAGAGCCTGGCTAGTACTCCAAGGAACCGCACCACGTGAGCGCTCGCAACTGCCACATTCGGGTTGCGCTTGGCTCTTTGCCTCTTTGAGAAGACGAACAATGATGTTACTCCTACTTCTACAGTATCGAATCCACTGCTGCATGTCCGTCCACCTCGTGCGGGAGGGATAGCGTGTAGCGAAAGCTTCTACTTACTGCTCCTGCCTTTGCGTCTATGACAGGTGGGCCCAACAGGTGGTTGGCCCTCCTGTCATGCAGCCAAAGGCAGGTGCAGTTAAGGCACTGGAGCTCAGTCCGCGAGGGAGAGGGCGTTGTAGTAATCAAATTTCTCGGTCTTGTATGAGTTGACGCGACACATCAAAGCACTGCACTCGATATAAGTCTTTTTACACATTTCAAATGGGCTACTTTGTATGTAGGAGTAGACATATTCTGCTTCGTATGTAGTCACTTGTTGCAATCTCTAAAAAGACTTATATTTGGAAATGGAGGGAGTACAACGCATGCATGCATGCCGTGACTTTCCTTTTGATACTTGCATGTGTTGATTTGATGCACCTTGCCAAATTTTGACTATAAATTTAACTAACCAAATTTTCATGCATGTCACAAAAAATTACGGGGCTGTTTGGATTGTGACTATGTTTGTCTTATGTTGCCACATTATTTTTCCCACACTTGCCACACTTGCCTAACCTGAGTTGCTCAAATTGTTAGACACACTTTGGCTTGCCTAAGGGAATCTTGCCACAATTTTTGTGTCTATGACATGTGGGGTTCACTGCTAATAAAAAAATTCTTGTCTTAGGTGTGGCTAATAAAAAAGACTTATATTTAGGAATGGAGGGAGTAGAAAATATAAATAATAATGCATGTTGGGGCAACCCACGTTTCCGCTAATTTTAGCCGTGGGCTTGTTCACAATTTTTACGGGGGGGTGGTTGTTCATTTAATGGAGGGACTTGTAGTACCAGACTTGAAAAATACAAAGTGCGACCTGGCACACCGTAACACCACTTGGAACAAGCGGGTAGCTATCTCAAAAAACAATCAACAAGTAAAAGAAAACCGCGACCTGGCATGTAGTAGTACACAATTTTAAACGATTGTTTTGATGGAGTGAAAAAGGAAAACTACCCCACTACGTATATATAGGCCGGAGCCTCTGCGCTTGCTTGCTAGGGTTGCTCTATTCACACACTCTCATCCTCTCCAGATCTAAACAATATAGGGGTAGTAACACTGTCTTTCTCCCTTCAAAAAACACTAGCTTTCTATCCTCACCGCTGGTTACAGATCCGGATGTATCCCCCTCCACCGGTGAAGGGGAGGAGGGGCAGCGTTTAGGCCGTCGTCGACAGCGAGGGAGGAGACCCACTGCCGGCCGCACCATTATCTCTAGCCGAGCGCCGGCGCGGGAGGTCCTCCGATCCCTTCGTTGTTGCTTGTGGGCTGATCCGGCCTCCCGCCGCCCACCTATCCACATCCCGACGACCTTCAGGTATATCTTCGTTCGAAACCGCCTTAGCTCTACTTCCCCAGCTCGCGACGTCGCTGCATGTGCATCATTTTCTACCTCTCAGCCCCTCTCGATCGGATGGTCCAACGTCACATATTTTTTTCTTCTATTGTTAGAGGTAAAGCTACTTCATGGAGTCGAATCTTGTACTCCCTCCGTCCGAAAATACTTGTCATTGAAATGGATGTATCTAGATGTATTTTAGTTCTAGACACATCCATTTTGATGACAAGTAATTCCGGACGGAGGGAGTACTTGGTTCAAACAAGAAATAAAGTGGGGGTGGGGGAATTTAGTATGTACATCGGACTTGGTACAAACAGGAAGGAAAGGGGGTGAAAGTAGTATAGACTGGTCATCCAACCGGTCTCTTGGTCGAAAAGGGAAATATAGGGGTAACGTTGTACACAATGGTACGACCAGGACTAGATTTTCTATCCACACATAGGAGTAGGTGGCTAGAGTGAACAAAATGGGACCAACCCAGATATGTTTCTTGGATGTTTGTTTCTCGGGGCAACAAACTATGAATCACCACTTTATGCCCCTGTTTACGTACATGGTGCTGGACTGCTGGTGCACCCACTGTCCCATGCCCTTATACCAAATATTTAGGCTCCGTTCAGAATAAAGGGGCAGAAAACATAGGTCTTGATGAAAATAGAGGAATAGGAAAGGAATGTAGGTATAAAACTATGGAACAGCAAACCGGAGGAAACTCTCAAGAGAATGTGTTCGGATGGACTACGAAATGTACATATTTGTTTTTTTAGAGTAGCATGCTTGGAAGTATGAGATGCTATTTGTTTATTCAGCTGCACAGTGACTACTCTTGTCCTCACCTCACGTACCACACATAGGTTGATTTTTTTATTCCGGCAACACAGCACAACAACCTGTCTAACGCATGGCAGCGAGCGCCTGTCTAACGCGTGGATGTTTCTAATCCTATGGAATCAGTACTACCAGACCAGCTTTCCTATGAAACACTATTCACCTTTCCCGTGTTCCGAACAGTTGGAAGGGAAAGAATACCGTAGGAATTGTGTTCCTACGAAAATCCTGCACCAAACATGTGAACCGAACGCAGCCTTAGCTGTTCTTCATCTAATGTCCCTGGTAAAAATGAAGCCATGCCACTGTTATAAGCCATGACAAGTTTAGCCAAATGTTTTTGCCTGTAATTGTTTGAGACTCTGACTGTTTCCTATGTGCCTTTTTGTGCAAACAGGGATATCCAATTCACCTGGTTGCTGTTGTGACCTTTTGGTGCACTGCACAAAACTCTTCTTAAAAGAAGTGACTTTTGTGCTGTTTAACTGGAATGTCAGAATGGAACAGTTGGTTCATTTTGGTGGAACTGCACAAAGGGAGATCTGTGTTCCAATCCTCATCATCCATATTGGCGCCATAACCTTCCTTTAGGTAAGAATGATATTTAATGCATGTGTTCATCTCTATTTTCCGACTGCCATGAGAAAATAATGCTGTTTTTTACTAGTACACTTGTACTCCCTCACTGACAAAACCAATTCTGAATTAGAAGGCCAATCATGTACTTGGTTTCACCAACTGGTGAGGAGAAAGAGAAACAGAGCATGAAGAGGAAGGAGAAGAAGAATAAACAGTGCCAAGGCGATCTTGCTGAAGCCAGAGGCCTCAGTCGAGGCCATTCAAGGCCTTACATGTGAGACGATCCTCCAGGGAGCCCTTCCACTTCTGCTGTCTCACTTAATTAATTAGGAGTACTTAAGTACCACTAATTTATTACTGCCTAATTTTCCTGTTGGAGTTAAACAAATATGTTGTAGGACCCTATGCTGAATCATGTATGTGTGTATGTTTGTCTATGGAGGTGAATCATGTGGTGGAGCAGGGAGGGAATATTATTAGTGTCATGACATAATAGTGCTATTGTTTTGCATGTCAATTTATTGCCATTGGTTCAATGAGGCAATGTTTTGCGTATTGTCCATCATGAATTTGATGCTACTGTTTGAGTAATATGCTAATGTCTTCCTATCCTTTCTCACTAAGCTAATGAAGGTTTCACCTTGTTCCTACTTGTGCAAACAGGGATCATGTTGTGCCAATCATACATTTTAGTGGAACTACACAAGACAAGACAATGAACTGTATCCCAGCCAGTGCTTTAACTCTGCTGGAAGTTCTTGATAATCTTTCGATATAATCTCAGCACTGGTAAACAAGAGTGATTTCAACCATACATTTGAAGTGCACAAAAATATATACTATTGTGTGATTCCATTGAGTGCTTTATCATCTCTTATGGGACTACATGAATAAGCTTTTTTTCTCAGGTTGGTACGGGCCTAAGGCCTTCATCCATATTAGTTTGCTGTCATCTCTATTTGTATCGTGCTACTGTCATGAGAAACTCCTTTATCTTTGCACGTTAAAGTTTTGCAACCTATGATAAATGGCAATGCTTTGAGTGTTGAGTTGAGCTAATTGGCACTGATTAAATAAACTAATACCTCTCTTTAAGCAAGACTACTATGTTGCTAACTTTACCCATTAAGATAATGAGGGTGCTTCTATTTGTTAGTGTATGTTTCATCAACTAGTCCCACTATTACAGTAATCTCACTCTCTCAATATATGTGCCAACAGGGATGCTTGATTTTGGTGGAACTGCATATAAACTTTGGGTGCTTCATTGCCTCGACAGCTTCCATCCTTTCCTGTCAGTCGCTAATCTCCGCTTGCTTTCTTCCTTTGCTGTCAGTCGCTTGGCTTATCTCGGCTTCCAGTCAAACGAAATAGTAATTGATATGCTACCTCACACAGGTTGGTACTGGTCTTTATCCTGATTATTGTGCCTGTCATATGTATTGGTAATTTGGTATTGTGCTACTGTTTGCCGATTTCATAAAGGAGTAATTTGGAGCCTGAACTCGCAGGCAAATCATTACATCGGGTGATTTCAGTAGAACTGCACAAAATGATCAGATGGACAGGTAATTATGCTGCTGCTATGTACTCCAAAGTTCACTCAGACAAGCATCGATGTTGACAAGAAGTGCCTATATTCATTCGAGTATCAACCGGCGTCAACCAATTGTCAAACTCCAAGTATTAGGAGAGTGAACGCCAAAAATATTGCTTGGTGCATAGCCCAGAAAAACGCAGTCCAGTCTTTGGTCCCAACTTGTGCCTTTTGGTTATCGGCACATATGGTAGCGAACTATATGGTATGGAGTCTAAAGATTCCAGACAAGTTGGTTGACGCGTATATTCATCTGGCACTTAATCAGTCTGCACGCCAAGGATGCTCCATTTCAGTTGAACTGCACAAAAAATTTGGGTGGTTCATTTTCTCAACCGCCTCCTTTCTCGTCTGCAATGTAGAATTTTGGCGAGATACAAGACCAAGATGAGCCAGTAAACTAGTTGGATGAAAGTAGTGGCCAAGTTGCTCAAACCTCCCTCGGCACGAGGCCACTATTTGAGGATAAACCTACAAGCAAAGTTCAGATTGCCTGTGCTGCCTCTTATGTACTCGAAAGTTTACTCGTACAAGAACTAATTTTAGCAAGAAGTACCTCTGATTGAACACCATTTACCAGTATGTACCCTAGGTAATAAAAGTCCGTCCATGGATCATATTGGCTATGATCTCAATCATTTGGATGCATAAACATACTGAACATGTGTATATCTGCATCTTTTTGTGAATTATGTATGAATATTTTCGTGTGATCTATCAATCATTTGGATGCATAGATATGCTGAGCTTGTGTATATATGAATCTTTTGAGTTGTTCATAGTGAATGTTGGCTATGAATATGAACGTGTCCTGTGAACCTGAGTTTGATATGAATGTTTACCTTTTCTGTTGTATTTGTGTGTGAACTTGTTAGTATGCCTACTGTGGGGTATAAAATGCAGGTCTCTTATAAAAGTAATGCTGTGTCCAATTTATGTTTTCCCTTCTAACCACATTATATATATTTATATTATTACTACTATCGTATATTTTATAGAGACTTATATATACATTATAAAAACATCCCACGTGTTATTAACTTATAAAAGTAAATGTTTAACGGAAGTTGGCAAGGAAAATCCTGATTGTTTTTGACTCACAGGCAAGGAAAATCCTGGTGATTGCGTACAAAAGCTTGCGAAGATTTTAAGGACCAATTTAATAATAACGCGCTCATTTTTATTTTGAGCAATAACTCGCTAATTTCTTAATTATATATATATAAAATGTGCCTCTCCGGTTTATTCTTTGATATTAATTGCTCCTTCTAACATAACATTATATATATAACGAGCCCACCTGATACGTGTATTTGAAGGAAGTGCAAATGGGCTGGGATTTCTTAGAAAATATAAATGGGCCTGATTGATGCGAAATTATTTGTTCACCCAGCCCAACAAATGGATAGTACATTCTAGAAAACATGGGTTAAATATATGCCACATTTTTGCAGGCTGACATGTCGGCCAATAGGTCGAAGCCTACGTAGGGCGTTGTCAACTTGGTCAACAAATGATTGTGTCATCCACAGCCATTGGATTTATATCCAACGGCCGGCATGCACCTTCAATCTCTCGTCTTCTTCCTCCAGCGTCGCTGGGACCGCCTGGTCCGGCCTCCGGCGGCTAGCGGCTCTCCTTAGCACGCATCACTGTGAAGCGCTACCCCACCGCCGGCCAGGCTATCCCTCCACCTCTCGACACCTCCTGTTATTCTCCACAGACTACAGCCCCATGCCGCAACAGAACCAGTTATAACCCTTCTCCTCCTCTCAATCTGCGACTCCACTGCCGCGTTTTCCCATCTTCGAGTCGTTCCCGTCCGGGGCCTCGCCGTCGTCCACCACCTCGCTGCGTTCGGTGCGGCGTGGTCAACAAACGAGAGTCATCGGAAGAGGATTGTACGTGGAGAGCCTGACGGCTGGGACCCACGAGGTCCATGGTCGCACGCAAGGAAAGTTCCTCCACGTGACAGCTGGGACCCACCGGCTGTATCTTCGCACGGAAGGAAGTGCCTCCTTGTTTTGCGAAAAAATATTCATCCCGTTGACAACTGGGACCCGTCAGATTTGCTGACTGACTTGTGGGCCTACTAAGCGGACGTGTACGCACGGCTTTGTCAACTTAATCAACAAATGATTCTAGCAGTTGGACCGTTGGATGTTAATCCAACAGCCGTGCTCCTTCAACCTCTGTTCTTGCTCCTGTCTCCCGTGGGCGGCACCGCGGCTGTGCTGCCGCGCACCCGAACTAGTGAAGTTTCCCACTCCTCTCCATCTGCGACTCCACTGCCCCGTCTTCCCCATCTCCGGGTCGTTCCAGTCTGGGTGCGCTCGGCACGGTGTGGTCAACGTGGTCAACAACCGAGAGTCATCGAAAGATGACTGTACGTGAGAGGCTGACAGTGGGGATGCACCACGCCCATGGACGCATGCATGCAACGGAACACGGCGAGGTCAACGTGGTCAAGGAACGACTTCCATCGGAAGTATACTGTACGTGGAGAGTCTCAGCTGGGTCCACGACCGCAGCAAGTAAGTGCCTCCTTATTACGCGGAAAATAATGATTCCTCCAACTGACAGTAGGGACCCACTGGACGGGCCACCGTATTTTGCGAAAAAAAGTTTGCCCCCTGACTGCTGGGACCCACCTGACGGGCCATCGTATTTCGCAAAAAAAACGTTCCCCCCGCTGTCAGCTCGGACCCACCGGAAGTGCCTCCTTATTACGCACAAAAAAATGAATACTCCCCCGGCTAGTTGGGACCCACCTTGGTGGGAGGCTGACTTGTGGGCCTACTAAGTTGACGGGGACGAAGGGCTTTGTCAACTTAGTCAATATGAACGATTCTAGCTCCAGTGACCGTACGATGTCCATCCAATGGCCGTAGTGCTTCTTCAACCTCTGCGACGGCAGCCTCACACCACAGCCGAACCAGTGAACCCTCGTACTCCTCTCCGCACGGGCTTCCACTGCCGCGTCTTCCCCGGCTCCACGTCGTCCCCTTCCTAGGCCTCGCCGTCGTCCACCGCTATGGTGCTCTCCGCGCGGCGTGGTCAACGTGGTCAAGCAACGACTTCCATCGGAAGAGTGCTGTACGTGGAGAGGCTGACAGCTGGGTCCACAGCCACAACCCAATTTTTTTGTGATTTGCCAAGTAAGTCGCTTTGTCAGGCCTGTTGGGCTGCAAATCTTTCAAGACAAGGAGAGCTTTCATTCGGCTGGCCGAGAAAATGGCCCATGAGTAATGAGAAATGGGTTGTACATTTTTAAAACACATCAAACCGGCAATTAGTTTCAAATATCTTTTTTTTTCATTTCGAGATTTTAAATTACATTAATTTTTATGCGTGGAGAATTTGTTGGATTTTATATTGATATACATTTATTTTTAAAATCAGCTTGAATGTGAGTCGAAATTTCGGGATTAAAAACAGTTCGGACCGCACCGAAATATGCAAAATTTCGTATAATTTTTTAACCGTGGCCACAATATGGGCTGTAATGCTAACAAAAAGAATATGGGCTCCAAAAAAACCTTAATAATTAGCAAATGGGCTGTAAATTATTAGAAATAATGGCAGATGGGTTGTATGCTATTTTCCACAGATTTGAGGCTTTCCAAAAAAAATGTTGACGCACAAGCAGTGACTGTTGGATGGCCATCCAACGGCCGTCATGCTTCTTCAATCTCTGCTCTTCCTGCTCCAGCCGCTCAAACAAGCGCCGGCGGGACTGCTTGCTCCCTCCTCCCCGCGGCCGGCTCTGCTGCCACGCAGGCCTCACCGCCCCATCGTACGCCCATCGCTGGCCTAGCCATCCCTCTACTCACCCACACCTGCTGTTATTCTCCGGCGACGGCAGACGAACCAGTAAACCCTCGTACAGTCGTACTCCCCTCCGCGTGGGAAACAACTGCCGAGTCTTCCCTGCCTCCGTGTCGTTCCCTTCTTAGGCCTCGACGTCGTCCACCGCCCTGGTGCTCTCGGCGCGGCCTGGTCAACGTGGTCAATGACCGACATGCATCTGAAGTGGACTGTACGTGGAGAGGCCGACAGCTGGGTCCACGGCCACACGCAAGGAAATGCCTCCTTATTACGCGCAAAATAATAATTCCTCCACCTGACATCAGGGACCCACCGAAAGGGCCTCTGTATTTCACAAAAAAAAATGTTACCGCCGCTGACAGCTCGAACCCACCAGCTATATCTTCGCACGCAAGGAAGTGCCTCCTTATTACGCACAAAAAAATGAATACTCCCACTGTTAGCTGGGACCCAGTATAGTGGCAGGCTGACTTGTGAGCCTACTAAGTTGACGGGGACGGAGGGCTTTGTCAACTTAGTCAATATGCACGATTCTAGCTCCAGTGACCGTACGATGTCCATCCAACGGCCGTAGTGCTTCTTCAACCTCTGGTCTTCTTGCTCCAGCCGCCCAAACCAGCACCGGTCGTGCCTCGTGCTCCTGCCTCCCGTGGCCGGCTGCGATGCGGCGGAGGCCTCACCGCCCCTACTACTCTCACCGCTCGCCAGGCCATCCCTCTACTCACCCACACCCCCTGTTATTCTGCGGCGATGGCATCCTCACACCGCAGCGAACCAGTGAACCCTCGTACTCCTCTACGCGTGGGCATCCACTGCCGCGTCTTCCCCGGCTCCGCGTCGTCCCCTTCCTAGGCCTCGCCGTCGTCCACTGCCCTGGTGCTTTCGGCGCGGCATGGTCAACGTGGTCAAGGAACGGCTTCCATCGGATGTGGACTGTACGTGGAGAGGCTGACAGCTGGGTCCACGGCCGCAGCAAGGAAGTGCCTCCTTATTATGTGCAAAATAATTATTCCTCCACCTGACAGCGGGGACCCACCGGACGGGCCACCGTATTTTGCGAAAAAAACGTTTGCCCCTGACTGCTGGGACCCACCAGCTACATCTTCGCACGCAAGGAAGTGCGTCCGGGCAAAAAAAAAACGATTCGCCCCCCTGACAGCTGGGACCCACCAGCTACATCTTCGTAGGCAAGGAAGTGCTTGACAGTCGGGACCCACCTGGTCGAAGCGTACGTAGCATTGTCATTCTGGTCGCGAACGTGTACGTACATATATACTGGTGGATGTAGAGGTGCGCATGTGTCGTAGTAGAGGCGCGTACGTGTCGTAGTAGAGGCGCGCACGTAGCATGTACACGTACGTACAGCGGCCAGGGTGCAAGAAAGAAAATACGGCCACGTATGTGTACACATGGGCGGGGTCTCGAATGCCTACTCGCGCATACGTACGACCAGGGCTCGTGTACATGGCTGGGTCGGAACGGAGAAACAACGTCGTCGTCGTGTTCATGGGGAGGCAACGGAATGCGTCGTGTTCATGGGGAGGCAACGGAATGCGTCGTGTTCATCGGGAGGCAACGGAACGCGTGGGAGCCAGCCAGCTGGGTCGGAACGGAATGCGTGGTCGTGTTCATCGGGAGGGCTTGGACGGAACAGGCGATGGAAACGAGGCCTGGCGTACCGCACAATGGAGGAAACGGACCTCCTACGTTCGGAACGGGGTCCTGTTGATCGGGAGGGGTGTGGCATACCGCAAAACGAAGGAAACGGACCTCCTACGGTCGAAACGGGGGTCCTGTTGATTGGGAGGGGTGTGGCGTACCGCAAAACGGACGAAACGGACCTCCTACGGTCGAAACGGGGGTCCTATTGATCGGGAGGGGTATGGCGTACCGCAAAACGGACAAAACGGACCTCCTACGGTCGAAACGGGGGTCCTGTTCATCGGGAGGGGTGTGGCGTACCGCAGAACGGGACTCCACGGGATACTGTTCATCTCCACCGTCGACCTCCTCCAGCCTTCACGGGCTATCGTCGACCTCCTCCAGCCTCCACGGGCTCCTGTTCATCCAGCCTCCACCGCGCGCTACTCCACCGGCTACTGTTCAACCACCCCTCCACGGGCACCCCTCCACCGTCTACTATTCATCCAGCCCTCCACACCACGAGGTCCTGTTCAACCACCCCTCCACGGGCACCCCTCCACCGTCTACTGTTCATCCAGCCCTCCACCACACCACGGGGTCCTATTCATCCAGAGGCAATGCCACCGCTCACTGTTCATCCAACCCCCCCGCAACGCTCACTGTTCATCCGAGAGGCAGCATCGATCGGCTTCAATTAGCAGCAGTAGCGAAGGAATCGCTCGATCGGGTTCAGTTAACAGCCATCGATCGATCGCTCGGGTTCAGTAACGCGTAGCCTGCAGTGCAATCGGTCGGGTTCAATTAGAGCCCAACGCCTCGCTCGGGTTCAGTTAGAGCCAACGCCTCGCACACACGCGCGTACGTGTACGAGAGAAACGCGCATCGCTCGGCCCCCGACCTCCCACCGTAACCGGGAACTCCCCGAAATTTTCCTCGCCCTCGCTTCTACCACGGTTTTTTCCGTCATGGACGGCCCAAAGAATGTCATGCAGCTGCGTCTCCGGCCCGCCCAGGACGAAAAGCCCATTTTCTGTCATGATTTTTTGTCATAGAAGTAGGAGGCCACCACATCTATGATGACAGAAAAAAAATTTCGTTCGGCCCAAAATGTCATGGATGTGTCTTTTTTTTGTAGTGCTAGCATGGAGATTGTGGAGAAGCTATCCTCACGACAAGACCACATCCACATCCTTACTACATCCAATGGTTCAACAATAGCGGCAAGGTTAAGGTAACACGTACTGTTCGTGTGCATTTTAGTATCTCTACATATGCTGATTATGTTGATTGTGATGTGGTACCTATGCAAGCATGTTCCTTATTACTTGGTAGACCATGGCAATTTGATAAAAAATTTGTACACCATGGTAGGAACAATCAGTATACTCTTGTTCATAAGGATAAAAATATTACTTTGCTTCCTATGACTCCTGATTCCATTTTGAAAGATGATATTAATAGAGCTAATAAAGCAAAACAGGAGAAAAATAAGAGTGAAAATCAGATTGTGGCAAAAGAATTTGAGCAACAAATAAAGCCTAATAATAAACAATCTAGTGTTGCTTCTGAAATTAAATTGAAAAGTGCATATTTACTTGCCACCAAATCTGATATTGATGAGATAGATTTTAGCAAATCTGTTTGCTATGCTTTTGTGTGCAAAGAGGCATTATTTTCTTTCGAGGACGTGCCTTCCTCTTTGCCCCCTGCTGTCACTAACATTTTGCAGGAGTTCGCTGACGTCTTCCCACAAGACGTGCCACCGGGATTACCACCTATTCGAGGGATTGAGCATCAAATTGACTTAATTCCGGGTGCATCGCTACCCAACCGTGCACCATACCATATCGATCCAGAGGAGACGAAGGAGATTATGCGTCAAGTACAGGAGCTGCTCGACAAAGGTTATACACGTGAATCTCTTAGTCCGTGTGCTGTTCCTATTATACTAGTGCCTAAAAAGGATGGTACGTCACGTATGTGTGTTGATTGTAGAGGCATTAATAATATTACTATTCGTTATCGTCATCCTATTCCTAGGCTAGATGATATGCTTGATGAATTGATTGGCTCTACAATATTCTCCAAAGTTGATTTGCGTAGTGGATACCATCAAATTCGTATGAAATTGGGAGATGAATGGAAAACAGCATTTAAAACTAAGTTTGGTTTATATGAGTGTTAGTCATGCCTTTTGGGTTAACTAATGCACCTAGTACTTTCATGAGACTAATGAACGAAGTTTTACGTGCTTTCATTGGACGATTTGTGGTAGTCTATTTTGATGATATACTGATTTATAGCAAATCTTTGGAAGAACATTTGGAACATTTACGTGATGTTTTTATTGCTCTACGTGATGCACGTTTGTTTGGTAACCTTGGGAAGTGCACCTTTTGCACCGATCGAGTATCTTTTCTTGGCTATGTTGGTACTCCACAGGGAATTGAAGTTGATAAAGCCAAGATTGAAGCTATTGAGAGTTGGCCGCAGCCCAAAACGGTCACACAAGTGAGGAGTTTTCTTGGACTCGCTGGTTTCTATAGGCGTTTTGTGAGAGATTTTAGCACCATTGCTGCACCTCTCAATGAGGTTACAAAGAAGGATGTGCCTTTTGTTTGGGGTACCGCATAGGAAGAAGCCTTCACGGTATTGAAAGATAAGTTGACACATGCTCCTTTACTCCAACTTCCTAATTTTAATAAGACTTTTGAGCTTGAATGTGATGCTAGTGGAATTGGATTAGGAGGTGTGTTATTACAAGATGGCAAACCTGTTGCATACTTTTCTGAGAAATTGAGTGGGCCTAGTCTGAACTATTCTACTTATGATAAAGAATTATATGCTCTTGTTCGGACCTTAGAAACATGGCAACATTATTTATGGCCCAAAGAATTTGTTATACATTCTGATCATGAATCTTTGAAACGCATTAAAAGTCAAGCAAAACTGAACCGTAGACATGCTAAATGGGTTGAATTCATTGAGACTTTCCCTTATGTCATTAAACACAAGAAGGGTAAAGAAAATGTTATTGCTGATGCATTGTCTCATCGTTATACTATGCTTTCACAACTTGACTTTAAAATATTTGGTTTGGAGACCATCAAAGATCAATATGTGCATGATGCTGAATTTAAAGATGTATTGCAGAATTGTAAAGAAGGTAGAACATGGAACAAGTTCGTCGTTAACGATGGATTTGTGTTTCGTGCTAACAAGCTATGCATTCCAGCTAGCTCCGTTCGACTTTTGTTGTTGCAGGAGGCGCATGGAGGAGGACTAATGGGACACTTTGGCGTGAAGAAGACGGAGGATATACTTGCTACACATTTCTTTTGGCCAAAGATGAGACGGGATGTTGAGCGTTTTGTTGCTCGTTGCACTACATGTCAAAAAGCTAAGTCACGACTCAATCCTCATGGTTTATATATGCCTTTGCCTATACCTAGTGTTCCTTGGGAGGATATATCTATGGGCTTTGTTTTAGGTTTACCTCGAACAAAGAAGGGGAGGAATAGCATATTTGTTGTCGTGGATAGGTTCTCGAAAATGGCACACTTTATACCATGTCATAAAAGCGATGATGCTGTTAATGTTGCTGATTTGTTCTTTCGTGAAATTATTCGCTTGCATGGTGTGCCAACTACTATTGTTTCAGATCGTGATACTAAATTTCTTAGCCACTTTTGGAGATGTTTATGGGCTAAGTTGGGGACTAAACTGCTTTTTAGTAGTACTTGTCACCCCCAAACTGATGGTCAAACTGAAGTAGTCAATAGAACATTGTCTCCTATGCTTAGGGCTGTTTTGAAGAATAATAAGAAAATGTGGGAAGAATGCTTGCCTCATATTGAATTTGCTTATAATCGTTCATTGCATTCTACTACTAAGATGTGCCCTTTTGAAATTGTGTATGATTTCCTACCTCGTGCACCCATTGATTTGTTGCCTCTTCCATCATCGGAGAAGGTTAATTTTGATGCTAAACAACATGCTGAATTGATCTTAAAAATGCATGAGTTAACTAAGGAAAACATTGAGCGTATGAATGCTAAATATAAACTTGCTGGAGATAAGGGTAGAAAACATGTTATCTTTGCACCAGGTGATCTTGTTTGGTTACATTTGCATAAGGATAGGTTTCCTAATTTGCACAAATCAAAGCTAATGCCACGTGTTGATGGTCCTTTTAAGGTATTAGAGAAAATAAATGATAATGCATATAAACTTGAGCTGCCTGGAGATTTTGGGGTTAGTCCCACTTTTAACATTGCAGATTTGAAGCCTTATTTGGGTGAGGAAGATGAGCTTCCGTCGAGGACGACTACATTTCAAGAAGGGGAGGATGATGAGGACATCAATACCATTGTTACACCCACAGCCCTACTACTACATAAACTGGACCAATTACTAGAGTTCGTGCACGCCCATTAAATTATAAGGTACTTTCATTTCTTGGTAATGATTCTAATGTTCATGAGAATGTGATGCTGCCTAAATTGGATACATTTGTTTTGCTTACAAATGAAGGGCGTGGCATGGATAAGAGGGATGAACACTGGAGTAAGACCAAGCATGGAGATGATGGCATCTGCAAGGGGAACAAGAACGGAGTTACAAGTGATGATTTCAGGACTTTGAAGCCACCATAATGAGTGCATGAAGCCTTGGACGAAATATACAAGATGCCACTTCATAAATTTCGTCCAGAGGCTATTATAGGTGTTGCGTCACCTTACTACTGGGCCAGGCCCATGTAATTTCGAAATACTTGAGTATAGGATGTTTTTATAGTCCGTATGTGTGGGGAAACAACAGATAGGGTTGGTTTCGGACCCCTCCCCCAGGGGCCACGAAATTCCCCTCCTCTTCCTCCATATAAACAGCCCTTAGAGCACCGTTTAGACTTTGGGTTTTGTTTAGATTAAAAGTTCGCCATAGCTGCGACTTCGCGTACTTCGTTTGTGTTCAACGACCAGACAAAGGCGTCACAGAACCCCACCTTCATTAATAAAGCTTTCCTCTTTTATTTGCAATATCCAGATTGCAATCTCAGCTTCTTGCTTGTTCTTCGTTTGCTCGCAGGAAATAGAGCCTCGTGGTCAGGTTGATCGTGCTCCGGCGTGGTCAATAACCCCTCGGAAGTTGGTTTAGCGATTGCTAAGGCGCGACGTCTTCACACGTTCGTAGTCGAATCGTCAAAGTCGACTCCCACAGAAAACGATTGCTATCTCATCGAAACATCGGGACACCTACGCCTCTATCAAGGCAGCAGCACGCGGCACGACCGGCGCTGCTTTGGGCAGCTGGAGCAAGAAGACCAGAGGTTGAAGAAGCACTATGGCCGTTGGATGGACATCGTACAGTCACTGCATCTAGAATCGTTTATATTGACTAAGTTGACAAAGCCCTTGGTACCCGTCAACTTAGTAGGCCCACAGGTCAGCCTCTGAAACGGTGCGCCCCAGATGTCAGGGAGAGGAATCATTTTTGGGTGGCTGAAGCAAGAATATCCGAGATTGAAGAAGAAGCACGACATCCGTTGGATGGATATCCAACGGCCACAGCTGCCAGAACCGTGTGTTGTTGACAAAGCCTTGCATACGCGTCAACTTAGTTTTTTTAGGGGACGCGTCAACTTAGAAGGCCCACAAGTGTGTGGCAGAGAACATATAGCCCATTTGCGATTTGTAAGAATGTACAGCCCATTTTTTAATTCTAATAGAATTTACTACAACCCATTTACAGTTTGTTAAAAGTACAACCCATTTTCTAGCTAGGACTACGATTAATAATTTTAACCAACCGCTCAAAACAGAATTCAAAAAATTTCCCACATTTTTATGGGATCCGAAATATTTTTATCCGAAATTTCTAGTCAGATTAAATATAATTTCAAAATAAAGTTGTATTATGTTAAAATCCAACGAAATATTGCGCGCGCAACAAGTAATGAAATTAAAATTTTCAAATTCCAAAAATAATATATATTTTAAACTAATTACGCGTTTGGTGCATTTTTTATAGTTACTGCCCAGTTATTATAATTATATCCCATTTATTATTTCTTAAAGTCCATTTTCTTGTTAAGCCTAATGCATACCTCCTAGGAAAGTTTGCAACCCAGCGGGGCGGAGAATAACAAGTTGACCTGGATATTGTGTACAACTGTCGGCCCAGTTGCATTGTTGATGTTAAAAAAAAGGCCTGTGTAGTACAATACAACCTAACATGGCTACTCAGCCCACATTCAGCCGCCGGAAAGGCCCAAACAAGGCTTTTGTACAACTTTTTGAAGTCACTGAGCTCAATTAATAACTTAAGAAAAAAGTTAGATTACAGTGGAACCTAATTAAAAGCTGTCACGAGCAAAGAAATAATTCAACGGGTCCCACTTGTGCGTGTGTGTGTGAGAGAGAGAGAGAGAGAGACATCGGTCGATGCTCGTAAATACATCTTTCAGCCATATGCATTGCTGATGCTCAGTAAAAACTTATATAGTTGACACAATCATATAGAACATCATAGCACACTGAACTTGCATACAAAAATTTCACGCAGGCGGCACAATCGGGATGGAAGCAGTGGATCTCTACGGGTAGGGCTATGTTGAAACCAACGAACTCGTACATAACGGTTCATCGTCTTTATCAATGACGGGGAAATATCTTGAATGCTGTGCAAAGAAAACAGACAGACAACACAATAAGTTCTGCTAGCACATTAAGTTGACGTACAACCCTTTCTAAAAAAGTTCAGGTACAAAATTAGAATAGGTCACAATCAAATGTACTGGCACATCAGTGCTTCACACCCATGGCTCGGATTTAACTAGTATTTGACAAGATTCAGTTGTGACCTCAAATTAGAGCACATCCAGGCAGCCAGCCCTGCCTCTTCTCCCAAAGAAGCAGTGGCCTCCGCCTCGCGATGGAGTAGGCCCTGTGCCATCCATCGTTCCGAGCAACACGGGGAAAGTCTGACATTGACTCCTGTAATGGACGTCGTCGACGCACCCTGGCACCAGCGGCGGCGGTAGGACTTCGATTGATGGATTGACCACTTCTTCGACATGCACGAACACTCGATACAGGTACATCCCTAACGTGGTCTGCGGCGGCCTTGGTGGCGACGAATAGTACAACCCCGGTTCCTGCACCGGTATCTCAACACCAATGACCTTCGGTATGGTGGACGACTTCTTCATCCATGCCATAACCGTCAGAGCCCAGCTGTCTGGAGGAACAAACATACTTACGAGCTCACCTCCAAGGTCGTTGATAAGCTCATTCATGGACTCACTGTTCCAAGCACGTCGAGGCATGCCGTGGAAGGTAAGCTTTGTTAAAAACTCAAGCTCAGAGGGCACTGAGCCCCATGCTGGGTGCCACCGATCAAAGCTCACCAACGCGCCATCGAAGAACAAATGCCGGGAAGATTCGAACACACGACTGCAGT
The DNA here is from genome assembly GCF_002575655.3 of Aegilops tauschii subsp. strangulata. Lineage (NCBI taxonomy): Eukaryota > Viridiplantae > Streptophyta > Magnoliopsida > Poales > Poaceae > Aegilops > Aegilops tauschii. The sequence goes on from NC_053039.3 coordinate 178,656,347, forward strand.
CGAAAGTTGTCCGGAACCTGACGAAGAAATCAGCCGATTGCGGACAGACTTCGACGAGCAAGTCACTTATTTGGATGCCGTGCACAATGCCAAGAGCTTTTACAAGGTCGTCCGGCGAGACGGGAGGCCGGTCTCCGTTGATGGTTACCACCAGCACTTTGCCGGCGAACTGGTCATCAAGCGCCGCCATGCCACTGTTGAGCGACAGCACGCAGCGACCGAAGGCAGGACGGACCTCAGGATCTCTGGCTCGGAGATCCGCGTTGACTGGCAACATGATAGTGCGCTTGAGTACATGGAGTATAGGAGGGGGATTTGGGGGAACTGGAGTAGGAATCGAGATTCCAGAGGTGGGGGAGGGGCGGGAGATTGGGGATGAAAAGGTAGCATGAATTTTGAACACGCGCCAATATGCTCTTGGCGCGCAAGCGCACGAAAACACCGGTGGCGCCCACATGTCGGCCTAAGAGTCCTTATTCTTTCTTTTTTGGAGAGCCCGGCCTTTTTTTGAGGATCTTTTGAGAGCCCGGCTAGAGAGTCATAATTGACCTGTTTGGCATTGCGTTACTACTCAGCCCATATTCAACGACACCTCACTGGCCCAAACAAGTGTATATCATCGAAAAGACACTGAGCTCAAATTATATAACTTGAAAAAAGGAGATACACTCTGAACACTGAAGAATGGTGATGCCCTCATTTAGCCCACCAGTAGTTCGAGACAATAAACAGTTCGAAACAACGATATATACAACATTCAAACACTGATTAGTGACTACTACTGACATAAACAGCAAGACATGATAGTTCATAAGAAGTCTTGCTACACCACCAAAACGCACCCATCTGCAGCGCTCAGACTCTCGTGATCCAGATGAGAATGACATTCTAAACAGAGGCAACTATTACATAGTAAGAGTGACATAGACGAGGATGACCAAATGACAAGGAGTATGCATGACAAAACAAAGAACTACCCATCCAGAATAAACAGCAAAGACAACAAAGTCATTCGAAGAGATGATCCAACACCATCATAATTTGCAGCCCCGCTTCAGCGACCAATGATCCGGAGACACTAGTACTCCACCCTTTCGACGCAACAGCCCAATTACCTATCAACCTGAAGGCTTGAACCACATCACTGCCTGTCGTAATTGAGACATCCAAGGAACAAAGTTAATCTGGATGACTTTGCCATTCTCACCTTCTTTTGGCTGCAGGCTGTATCGTTGACAATCGGGGGAGTTTGCTCCCGAACTCCTAGGGCTCGCCGTGTAGACACAGTTTTCCATAGCAAACAGAGCCTCTCTGCCATCAAGGTCCTTGCCAACGGTGATCTCCTGGTTAATCGGATAATTGAGTCTAAGAAAAAGAGAGTGTGAACCAAGGATGTTTACCCGCCTCCGACTAAAAAATCCTGAAGGCCCCAACAAGCTGGTATCCTGCTCATAGACATAATAGCCACTGTCCGGATACTCACGTATTTCACGGTGCTTGTATACAGTGGGGTTTTTGCAATATAACTTTTCCGGCTCATGTGTCCGAATGATCATCAGTCTTTTGTCGTCGTCTGATCGAGCGAGGAACCAGTTGTGCTTCCCTGTTATTGGCAAAGGTGGTGTGCTTACAAAGGGCAGTAACTGTAGGGGCACTGCATCATATCAAAAAGGACAGGCATTGTTAATGTAAGATCAGCATTGTTCAGAGTATGAGTAGGATAATGCAAGAAACAACATTGATATGTCTCTGTTGGAAGTGGGAGGAAAATACAGGGAAATGTATACTGGGTTCGAAAATATAGAAGTGCCATGCATGGTTATACTCATGTTATCTCGCAATTGATTCTTCACAGGAAACTACCATGTCATGCATGTTATGTAATCATGTTCTATCCTCACAAACAAATTCTTCAAGGTAACTAACAGACCATGCATTGTTATATACTCGTGTTCTGTGGGAAATTTTTTTGTGAGGATATTATTCTAGCCATTGATTGCTGAAGGGCGAATATAGGTATGTACACATGGTAAGCATTACAGGATTTCACTACTTCCAAATATAGAGTTCTCCATATGCACATTTACTTCCCTAATGTATGGTTAGATGAAACCAATAGTGTGGTGCATGTTTCTACATCATGAAAATGAGGAAAGTAACATGGCCATTGATACACACTCATATTTAGTAGTAGTATATAGATTACTGTAAAATAAGGAGAATATCCATATATTCCTAACCGTTTGATTATTCAGGGGTACAAATTGGCTGTAATGACATGGTCACAATCGCATGAATTAACTCATTCCAAATATAGCTGATTTACAGTGTCTCTAATACATTGCCATAGTTCTACTCAAATTCTGCTCAAACAGGGATATGCCAATCATCACAAAAAGTTCAAACAGTGTCATGGCGTCATCATTAACATGAGACGGAAACAACTTACATGGTGCCATCTGCTTTGTCGATCGCGTAGATGATGCCATTGTGTTCAATAGCATCACAGAAGTGTGTATCAGCTTTGACGATGATCCACTGCAAGCTGAGTTGTCTCCAGCTAAAGAAGGCACCAGCGTAAAGATAGGCGAGTCCACGGTCGAACAAGACAATTAGCTTGAAGTCTGCGTAATTTGCATGTCGTGTGGGCACTTAGCAGATTACAATCTTCTGCAAAACAAGGTCCGTCCAACTGACGTGGTAATCTAGATGACTTGTACCACGATGGTAAAACTCTATATAATCCAACAGAGGAAGGATAATCTCATGGGAGGTCTGGAAGTTCACGAGCACCAATTTTTTACCGTCTTCTCTAAAGGCAGCCATCCAGTGGGAGTTCATGCCGACCCAGTACATACCTGCCAAGAAGTTTCGGGCGATGGTGATCGGATCGAAGTCGAGGGAAATGATGTACGACGACCCAGTACATACCTGCAAAGAAGTTTCAGCTAATGGAGATCAGATTGAAGTCGAGGGGCATCATGTACGCCTCCGTATCATGGTGAGCCAATCTCGCAAGACCAGATAGCAGCAAGCAGGGTGTCTTGAAAAGCTTAGGCCTCGCTTCGATGATGGCCGTGTGCATGCCCCTCGAGCATGTAGCTAGCCGCAGGGCGCTCAACATATCCATACACGAACAACAGAGGTCGAGGACGTCACTGGGGAGATTGCTCCAATCGCGGCTCATATGGATGCTGCGCGGTTCGCGTTCGGCCATGGTGGAGTTTGGAAGGTGGGGTTTTGGGGGGCTTGATTTACGGGGGAGAAGGTTGTCGGTGCTGGAGCGGCTAGCGAGGGAATAGTGGTACTGGGGGAGGCGAGGGTACGCGGGGGCACAGTGAGATGATGAAGAGTGACCTCAGGATCTCCGGCGAGACGGAGATGGAGATGGAGTGGTGCTAGGGGAGAGGGAGACGAGGCGGGGCATGCTATACAGCGGCGGTGACAGCGACTGCACAGTGCACAAGGTGAGGCTGACTTTGGTAACCCGGACACGCCACCTGGACTGGTGTCACCTCGGGCGCAGGGTCTTGTCACTTCACTGTGTGGACCGGATGAATAATAGTATCTTGACCATCAAGTGTACCACAGTTGTACTACTACTACTAGTAGGAATAGTAGGAACATGAGTAGTACTCCCGTGCTAGCATGCCTCTGGGTTCACTTCATCCTCCAGCTATCATCCATATTACGAGCAGAACCAAATTCTCGTGCATGCGGAAGCGCGAAGGACTTTTCTTTTTTGAGGATAACCGCATATTCCTTAACTGTAGTAGGAACATGAGTAGTACTACCTCCGGTACTCTTTTGTCTGCGCATAACTTTTTGCAGTATTTCTCTAATTAGTCTGCGTATATACCCTTTTGCATGCGCCCATTTCCCTCCATGCCCTGCATTCACAGCATTAATTAGCGTACGCATGAGCAGCTGCAGCAAGACTCCAGCCAATAAACTGTAGCATGCAAGTGGGCCATTTTGTGCGCGTGGGAGAGAGAAAAGGAAACCGAAGAGCCTATCCAATCCATTGCATGCAGCAGTCAAACCACCGTAGCTCTCCTCATGCATGCACATAACTTCTCCCATTTACTTCTCCATCGGGAACCGATTTTCCTCGGCTTTTTCACTACTCCTTGATCTTCATTTGCATCCAAACCACACTGCATTCACATTGTTTTAACCTCTTCACATCCTCCTGGAGTAATTCCAAAGCCCCTATAAATAATCATCTTCTTCAGTTAGACTAGCCATCTAATCCTAATTCTCCAAACCATAGCCCTCCGGTCCAGCGGTTCCAAATGGCAAAAGAGATCGAGATGCAGGTTTTTAGCGTCCAACATGTCCTCGTCGAAGGCTCGTTGAGCATAGTTGCCACAGTCACCGACCACCCAAGGGTTGTTCGGAAGTGGATCAACAATGTATCCAACTCCCTCCAAAAGGTGGAGATGAATGTCATCGGTCTCGACGCAGAGTACACGGAGAGTTCCACTGGGAAGATCCAACGCGCCGATGTCCTTCAGTTGTGCCTCGAAGATGATGTTTTGGTTTACCACATCATACACGCGCCCTCCATACTAGGTGAGCTTCATGATTTCTTGTCTCGGGAGGACATATACTTCTATGGGGCAGCCATCGCAGGGGACAAACAGAAGTTGGAGCCGTACAACCTTGATTTGAAAAGCATCGATGACCTACAAACCAAAATAAAAATTCCTGTAGAAGATTGTGATAAACCGACACCATCCCTATTCGACATAGCAAATTTTGTGCTAGGAACAAATCTTCAGAAGGGTGACGAGACGCTGGCATTAAGGTCGTCTGGATGGGAGAATTATCCCTTGACGTACGAGCGGATAAAATATGCTGCCCTCGATGCCCGTGTGAGTTTCGAGATAGCTGCAAGGTCCAGAGAGCTTGTTGCGAAGTCGTCTCCCACAGAAAATGAGAACCAGCAGCAGGGCATTATGGATGGATGAACTATTTCCTCTCTTGTAAAAAAATATTCCCTCTCTATGTATATTGATATAGATGGACTATTTCGATGGTGTGCATGTCTTTGGAACAAGTAGTAGCATGGGTCCGCTTGACTATAAGGAACTATTTATCTGCCTAGCTTTCTCTACTACTCCTTCCAATGATCGGTATGCAATGCATGTGTCCGTAGACATGACAGCTTGTCCATGGAAGTTCAACTACGGCGACCATCACGTTTCATCCACTGCCACTCGCGATTCCCATGACGCCGCTCCAACCCACGACACCACGTCCCCGACGTGCGTCTCACCCCTCTCGGCCGCACCGCCCCTCTGCCTTTGTGTGCATGACATGTGGGCCACCTTAAATGCGGTGAGCATCAAGTTTCTACCACAGCCACATGCGATTCCCATGACGCCGCACGAACCCGTGACACCACACGTCCCCCGACCTGCGGCTCACACCTCTCGGCCCCACTGCCCCTCTGCCTTCGGGAGCATTACATGTGGACCAACCACCTGTCGGGTCCACATGTTATTGACTCAAAGGCAGGTGTAGTAAGGCGCTGAAGCTCAGTCCCGAGGCCCCTGAGAGGGAAATGTAACTCCTGCGCCAGGCTGGTGCTACCGGTGCACGAACTTGGGCCAAACTCGAGATTTGTTTCTTTACTATACATGCACGCAACGATTTAATGGACATTGTAATCTCAACATGTGATGGGGAGCTCTAAATTTGAATTTGAAACTTATAAAACAAAAAGATTCAAAACAAATAAACTGGGAGAGAGGGAGTATATCGTAGGATGTGTCCCATACGAAACAAGTCCCCTGGTTTTAGAAAGGAGCACAACGTCTTTGTACTCATACGGCAACAAATCGGCCGCAGACAGCATGGTCCACCTTTGACCGCCATGTGCAAGGTTCGTGCTATCTTATTCAATCTCACCGTGGTTCCATCGTACAAATTCATGCGGTGGCCCGTTGCATGGCTGATCCCAATGTTGGACAAAGGTTCTACGGGAACGGTGTCACCGTTGTAAATGATGTGCAAATTGATGTTGGTACCCTCCCGTACATATGCAAGCCAATCTCCACTCGCACCGAGCCTAACTTGTGAAACAGTGGGCAGGGGAGAATTAGGAAATGGACACGGAAGTAGTCTTTAGAATGCATTTACTACGTGATCAAACTCATCTTACCTGCTCATCGGAGGAAATCCGAGTGCCCCTCAACGTGGGCATCTCAAGGGGCATCAACTTGCAACCACGGCGACCATCACGTTTTGATATACATGTGTCACCAGACATGACAGCTTGTCCATGGAAGTTGCACCACGGTGACCATCACGTTTCTTATTTCTACCACTGCCACACCCACACGCGAGTCCCATGACGCCGCTCCAACCCTACCTGTAAGCACAACGTCCCCTGACGTGGACATGGATCCTCTGACGTGGATATCACTGCCTTACCCTGCCTTTCCTTCGCTGACTGGTGGGACCCACACTTGGGGGTCCCACATGTCAGTGATAGAATGGTAGGATTGTTCACCTCAGGGGATCCTCATCCCCCCGACGTGCCCCTCATCCCTCTCGGCCCACCGCTCCTCTGCCTTTGTGTGCATGACATGCGGGCCAGCTGAACTGCGGCGACCATCAACTTTCTGCCACAGCCACACCCGATTGGACACGGTTTGCCTGCTCTGCAGCTGTGCTCCGGTCCGTACTCCTGCACCATCGAATTTTCATTCAGTGGTTGTGACACATTTCGTCCCGGGCATCAATCCTCAGCTGGAGTACTTCTGTACTACAGGTAGTACCTGCCGGTGTGGCCATCTATGCCCAGCTGTGGCACCCTCGCCACGGCCACACCACCACCGGCCGGTTCATCTCGAACGAGTGAGTCGCGAACCACACCACCATGAGAATGACATGTGGGCCAGCCGCATTTAAGGTCCGCATGTCATTGACTCATAGTTCGGGCACTAAGCCACTGAAGTTCGGTCCCGTGGGCCCCGAGAGGGAAATGTAACTCCTGCGGCAGGCCTTGTGGTGCTCCCGCGGTACGAACTCGTGCCAAACCCGGAATTTGTTTCTTACTACTACCAACTACTACCAACTACTAGTAAGGTACACGTGCATTGCACGCATGAGATTCTGGTGGTTTGTGCATTATGCTTCTACATGTGGAGTCTTCTAGATTCTACATGTGGCAAAATCTGGTGGAATGTAGATGATATCCAACGGCCAGTAGTGCTCGGATTTGCCATCTTTGTACCGTCGGATTGGCTTCATCCAACAACCAACTTTCAAAGTTAGAGCATGATTGGTTTGATGCCAAAAGTTGGCATGCCAATATTTGGCAAATGCCAAATGTTGGCTAGTGATTGGTTGGCTACCAACTTTTCTTCTCAACCTTACAAAAAGTTGCCAACATTTGGCAAATTTTGATTTTGCCAAATGTTGGCTTGCCAAATATTGGCAATGCCAATTGTTGGCATCAAACCAATTATGCTCTTATTCACACACTATATAGGGGTATAGATGTTTGGTTTGTAGCCTAAGGTTGCCACGCCTAAGCTTAGGCGTGCCACAATTGTGTTTGGTTGCGTTCTCGTCTCAGCATAGTTGTTCCCTCTTCATGCATGCTCAACTCAACACCCCTCTTCATGTATGCTCTCTTCATGCATGCTTCTAGTGTATTTGTGCTAAGCTAGTGTGGACTCATGCACCCTCCATACACTCTACCAAACACCCAAAAGTGGGTCGAGAAGGGAACTCTTGGGATCATGCACCCTTCATACACCCTACCAAACACACCAGGCATGTATTTGGTTCATTGCTACACTTGTGGCTTGCCACACTTTTCTAGCTACATGGTCCACATGTCATAGACTCAACTTCTTGCCAAATCTTGCCACACTTGTGGTGGCCATTTTGTTAGCCACATTTTTTATGGGATACACACTATGCCTAAGCTTAGGTGTGGCAAAGTTAGTCATGAATGAAGTTCAACCATGGAGTCTTCTAGATTCTACATGTGGCAGAATCTGGTGGAATGTAGATGATATCCAACGGCCAGTAGTGCTCGGATTTGCCATCTTTGTACCGTCGGATTGGCTTCATCCAATGACCAACTTTCAAAGTTATTCATACACTATATAGGGGGTATAGATATAGATGTGCCGGCCCGTTGCAATGGATCCAAAGTATATCAGTTTAGTGGAGTGCACTCTAAACACATTATCTATTTATTTTTCTCTAACCTTTCGTAGCCATGCAACCAAGCCACATAAGCTTCATGGGTGCCCCCCCACATCATATTATTCATACTACGTTGACTGAAAAAAAGATAAATCACCCAAAACAAGATCTTCCCTTTTTTGTTCCTACGATGCTGTGCCGTGCACGTATCTACTAGTTGTATAGTGGTAGTACAAACTTGGTACTAGTAGGAGTAGAGTAGTACGGAATGCTCCTACTCTATCAACGAGCCCCATATGACACCAAATTTCTTGGCTTCCGTGCTACAGCTAGATCTTCCCCTCATTTCTGTTTTCCAACCCGGCAGCGGGAGGGGTGCGGTTTGCTCAACAGCGGTCCCACATGAAAGTGAAAATGCTAGGCAACACGCCTTCCCTAACTATGTGTCGTGCGGGACGGGCCGTGGAGTACTCCTGATTCCCGGGCGTGTGTGGGGGGAGTGCGACGCGAACGCGCCAGGCCTTTTCCTTTTACTAGCAATGTGCCCATGCGTTGCGACGGATCCAAAGTAGTAGAATAGTAGTACTTGTTCACAAACTTGAAAGAAATCACTCTTGTTTTGATATACTCCTAATATATTACTCCCTCCGTTCCTAAATATTTGTCTTTTTAGAGATTTCAAATGGACTATCACATACGGATTATATAGACATATTTTGAAGTGTAGATTCACTCATTTTGCTCCGTATGTAGTCACTTATTGAAATCTCTGGAAAGACAAATATTTAGGAACGGAGGGAGTACCTTTCACTGAAAATATATTTCTCAGGCTATTTTGATGAGGTGAGGGAGGGATGTGGTTGCTTTCAAGATAATAAGGGGTTTTCTGCAAATTGGAGCAGAGAAGTGGGCTATTGTTGCAGAAATGCCACAACTTACCTCACAGCCGTTAGATGCAGATCTAATGGTCAGAAACAACGGATGGCAGACACACCGCCATCACCAACTGAGTCTTATATAGGAGTAGGAGTAGAGAAACATGTATAAATTGTAACATTTTTTTGGTTCTGCTCCTTGGCACGATCGATAGATAGAAATAACGATTGGAAACGCTAGGGCGGGGCTATTTCCGCCAGATAAGCAGGGTATGTAGTAGGTAGGTTGGCGCATCGTCGGTTTGGTCACATGCGGTCCGACATGTTCTAGTGTTTCTAGCAAGATGCCCGCGCATTGCACGAAGTTGATGGAAAAGGTAAGCACACCTTATAAATTGACGGATGGAGTACTAGTTATAGTGATGCATATAATTAAGCAAAGGGATCGCACATGTCGCTTTTGACTGGAATGAGAATGCAACTGCACAATAAGAATTAAGGCCACGATGATGATGCGATCGCAGTGGTGGTTACAGAAGGCACGAAGAAAGTTGCATCCATCAACGTACGGCCTCCTCCTCCTCAACTTAGTGCGCCGGGCCACCGACCGGCGGCTCAGGAGCGGCGGTTTTTGTGGCGAGGTCGAGGTGCTTCTCAACAAAGGCATCCAAGGCTTCCAGCCGGTTGAGGAAGGCCAATGTCGTAGCGTCCTCACTGGCCTTGTAGATACCTATGTACATGATTTGCTCGTACACGTGGATGTGTAGGTCGACGAATTTTTGTAGGGCGAGCCGCCTCGCGGCGAGCGCGACCTCCAGGTTGACATTCTTCGTGGCGTCGGCGGGCAGTCGCAGGGCCACCAGTGCTTGAAAGAGGTTCGGCCATGGAGGCCGAGTAGGGTGGCAGGCAATGAGGAGCCCGGGCGTGCGGGCTGGAGGAGTACGGCGATGTCATCCGCGAGCTTCTTGGGGACGATGAACTTGTTGGTGGTGGCAACGATCATCTGGTCCAACTAAGAGTCGTAGTTGGCGTCGACGGCGGCCATCCACCAGCCGGTCTCCAACACCGTCTGGAGACGATCCTCGGCGCCATGCCGCAGGCCAACGTCGTGGACCATCTGGCACAGCCGCTGGCCTCTCGTGCGCATCGCCACCACGGGTCTGGAGTGAGCTCTTTTGCGCTTAGTGTAGGTGCTTAGGCAAATGCTTAGGTGCGTACGATATGGTAGATGCATTGGAATGGAGGGGTGCCTTTATATGAGGGCAAACTGCGTTACATTCACATCGTGCAGCCTCCTTTCCCGGTCCTCCTCCCATTACTTCCCTCATGCATTAATTGAAGGAGGATGCATTGGCCGTTCAACATTTCGGGAACCTCTACTCCCTCCCTCGTCTGCATTAAAGCCGTATCGGGAACTGCGCTGCCCGCTGTCAAATTGAATAGTACTGCGCCGCCCACTGCACGCCCGGCTGAACACGCCTCCTCGCCTCCATCAAACCCCTCCGTTAAACCCGCATGCAAACCGAGAAACCTACTCCGGCCACACGTCCGTTCATGAGCGGGCCGGAATTAAACGCAACACCGGCGAGCTCCTCCCGTCCGCCCTCAATTTAAACGAGGCCAGACGCCGGCCAAGCTCCTACCATCCGCCCTCTATTTACACGAGGCCAGACAGATAGGGGCAAGAATCGCACCCCTCCACCGCTCCCCCATCTCCTCCTTCACCATTTTCTCCACTCTTCCGATGGCTTCTGAGGAGCCGTTCTCCGGCATATTACCCGGCTGGGTGGCCCGCCGAGCCCTCCGAATACGGGCGAGGCCGCTCGGTGCTTCACCAACCTCGCTTGGCCCAACGGAGCCAGTTGCCACCCCAAGCAGGAGCGTGGTTCAGCAACTCGCCGCTCCAGTTCAGCTCGATGAGGAGTGGCGAGTTTCTCCACACCGGCACGACGACAAGACACACTGGTACGGGCGTCGTCGCTGCCGCATCGTACCGCGCCACCAGTGTCTGCGGTGCCGCGCCTCCCGTGTCTGTGGGCGCGCCTCCCGTGCCTGCGGCAGCGCCATGCAGGCAGAGACAGAAGCCGGGTGCGTGGAGAGCGACGAGTCAGTGGCCAGCTTCTCCGTGTCTGCCGCCATCATCGAGGAGAAGTAGAACACGGGAGGCCACCGCCACTTGGGTCCCATGAAGGCCACCGCCGAAGCGACGACTGTGCATTCAGGTGGTTTCTTTGCTTCTTCGTCTCTTCCGAGGACCTTCGTCGACCCCGCAAGTGTCTGTCGGACATGAGGAAGACAAAGGGATCCGCGAGCGGCCATTTAGATTATGTACTCCCTCTCCAGCTGGCGGAAAATATTTGTTCTAAGAATGGATAAATTGTATGTATCTATAACTAAAATAAGTCTAGATACATTCATTTCTAGGACAAGTATTTCCGGAAGGAGGGAGTATTAATTATACCGAGAGAGCCGGATTGGCACCGCTTAGTTCATGTAAATGTAATGAAATCCATCATGTTTATATGAAGATCCGGCTTTTTTATACGAAATCCTTCATGCTTATATGAAATCAGTCCGTGTTTGCACGAATTTCATCTGGTTGGTTAGAGTTGTGAAAATGTATGCCGCTGGCGTTTGATGTCGTCCTCCGCGGAAGGAAGCGGGAGGAAATTTGCCGGCTGCCGTTGGAGATGCTCTTATGCTGGAAATAATAGAGTGACATCCAATCCATTTGAGTTAATTGCGTGTATGATTGTCCCTCTATAAAAAGTTAATTGCATGTACAGTGTACACGTGACTTGCAGGGTGGCTACAGCTTCGTACAGAAAGTTAAAAAGAAACAAGTCCATCCTTAATCTTGTATTCTAAGTACTCTGTGGGTTCCACTGTCAGTACAGTAGCGAAAGAAGTATATATTACATAAGTAATATATAATATAAAAATCTAAGGTTAAAGATAGAATTCAAACTCATGTCATCGCGTTGCGAGCATCCAGCGCTAACCAGTCCAACACATTTTTGTTGTAGACCATGCTGGAGATATATCTCCATGTCTACTCTTATACTCCATCCGTTCCTAAATATTTGTCTTTTTCAGATTTCAAATGGACTACCACATACAGATGTGTATGTAGACATATTTGAGAGTGTAGATTCACTCATTTTGCTCCATATGTAGTCACTTGTTGAAATCTCTAAAAAGACAAATATTTAGGAACGGAGGGAGTAGAAAACAGAGTTGGTGATGATGGTGTGTGTGCCATCCCGCAATATAGGTCGTCAGATTTATATCTAACGGATAGGAAGGAAACTATGACAATTTTGCAAAAATATACCCACACCCCTCTCCACGTTCGCAAATACGGCCTTCCCTCGTTCATCCTTTTCTCTCACAAGATAAACTACTCATACAAATGCATCTTGGTGTTCTGTGCAACGCACGGGCATCTAGCTAGTTTCTTTTAAAATAGTTACTACGACAATTGGGTTGAAGTGATATATTTTATGTCTGCCCTGAATGATTTCAGATTCACTAGTAGTAACAAAGAAAAGGTTGCCTTGTTGATTAACAGAAAACAGGGTGAAAACTGTCACATGAGGCCGGTAAAAACGAGGCACATTGGGTTCAGCGTCATCGTCAGTACAGTTGTGCGTGCATGAGAAGTATACATATCGAGGGGGCAACTGAGCGAGGCACAGAGACACAATGTTCGAGAGACAAACCAATAGACAGATTACGATCAGATCGACTTGTCACCCTTCTGCTGTCATTGTTGGGGTGGGAGAGGGGGAGGGAGAGAAAGACGTATCGAGAGTGTGCGCGGTAGGCACAGAGGCACAACTAGCGAGTATGGGTGTATGTGTGTGTGTGTGTGTTTGAAAGAGGAGTAGATAGATTACTATCAAGATTGAGGTGCCGCCCTACTCCTTCAGTGTCGGGTAGTGTGCGTGTGTGTGTGTGTGTGTGTTTGAGAGATAAGCCAGTCGATAGATTAGTATCAAGATTGAGGTGTCACCCTACTCCTTCGGTGTTGCGAAGTGTGTGTGTGTGGTTGTGTGGGTGTGGGTGGGTGTGTCGGGGTGGGGGGGCAGTGACACTTACAAATCCCTACTCTTATAAAAAAACAGAGTTGGTGATGATGGTGTTCCTGCCATCCTGCAATATAGGCCATCCGATTTATATCCGACGGATAGGAAGGAAACAGTGGCAATTTTGCAAAAATATACCCACACCTCTCTCCGCATTTGCAAATAAGGCATTACCGCGTTCATCCTTTTCTCCCACAAGATAAACTACTCATACAAATGCATCTTGATGTCCCGTGCAACGCATGGGCATCTTGCTAGTAGGGAGAAGGAGTTTGTGTGACACATATCTAGCTATATTAAGGGATAGGTAGATAGCATTTGTGTGAGGCATACTTAAAGCATCAGGAAGATAAACAAAATGGTGTGCATGCAAGTGCCGGAAAAAATGAAGCGAGAAAAAATGTGTGTGCGCGCGCGTGTGTGTGTGCGTGTGTGAGAGAGAGAGCGAAATCTCAAAACAAAAGGTGCTCTGCTGGAATCCCATTGTATGTATTCATATGGTTCCGGAATTCGAGTTAACCTTAGGCATATGTGTGAGAGACATTATTATACTTTGAGACATTGGTGGTTGTGGGTGGGCGGAATTAAAGGGGTGGGCGTGTTCGACAGAGAGAGTGTGTGTGTTTCTGTGTGAGAGACTTGTAGGACGGGGTAGATGGACAAATTCTAACCTTGACGGAGGGAGAGAAATACATGAAGTGCGCGTGTGTGATTCCGATGCCCACAGGGAAATGAGATATGTATGCGTGTGAGAGAGATTGCACAATTCATCCACGTATCACTATCTAGCGATCGTGGACGTGCATCGCTTGAACATAAATCAATATCTACTTCGTATCGTGGCCAAAGGTACAATATCGATTCAACGCTATAAAGATTGGACACTCACATATCACATTTTTTCTATTTAAATAAACCTTTTCAGTTGTGCATGCCAAAGTTACAGTGATGTTTCTTCAAACAACCAATGTAGCTATCATGTACATGCACCATTGTTACTCTTGCATTCAAATCATTAGTCTTGGATGATTCAAGGTTCTATTATGAAGTAATATATGTAATATTCATATATGAATTCAACGGGTACGCAATTTATGAAATGGAGGCTATGTAATCATATGAGGTAACACTTTTAAATAGCGGACTACAATATCCATTTCTTTTGGTGCGCCTCTACACTAACACGGCAATGCATTATGTTTAAAGTAAATAACCAATTGCACTAAATTATCTATTTACACGAGAAATACATAGGCTGATTGTTTGATCCCCTTTTTTGTGAACGCGCAACTACACCCGTACGATTGGCCGCGCCCATGTGAACGTCCAAGTTATCGGCACATCATCCCGAGTTATTGTCTTTTTTCTGGGGTTGACTTCACACCAGTTATTAACTGCTGACGCGTGCCCCATGTACACAGTCTCGCATGACCTTCCCGCTAGCACGGTCCAAAATTAGTTGAAACTGGATATGAACGATCCCGCGGGTGGCAAAATCTCCCGCCTCCTTCTAAAAGTTCCGCCACCTTAGTCTTTAGCATGCGAAATTCCCCTTTTGTCCTTGGTGCACGGAGACCAATAGTTACAATACCGCCCTCATCTACATAATAGGTCGGGGCTGCTTTGGTAACTTCCGGTTCCCCCCACTACATGGCACCCCCATTTCCTCTTCGCCTCCCGCAAAAACGACTAACTCCACAACACCAGAGCATCTCACATCACGCCGTCCGTACTTCATCGGCCTTTCTCCCCTCCCCTCTCGAAACCCTAGACTGCTCATCCACCGGCGTAACAGAGCCCATTCACTGCCAGCAGCGTCCACCTCGCCGGATCTGCTTCTGCGGCCGCATCTACCCCTCCCACCTCCCCTAGAAACAAGTAGACTGCTCATCCACCACTGTACCACAGCCCATTCAGTGCCGGCCTTGTCCACAGCGCCGGATCTGCTTCGCCGGTACTCTCGTCAATTGCAGTGCATCTGCAGTGGCTCATTCATACTCCCCACCGGAGACGCTTCGTCCACACACCCCCGGAGCCGCCCCACCGACGCCCCCGTCGACGGCCTCTGATCCTCTTCGCCGACACCTTCCTCAACCCTACCGGAGCCGCTTCACCGACACCATTGTCAACCCCACCGGAGTAGCTTCGCCTATACCATTCTCAACCCTACCGGGGCCGCTTTGCCAACTCACAAGTCCACGGCCTCAGATCCGCTTCCTCGCACCCTCATCCAACCTACCGGAGCAGCTTCTGACGCCCCGTCCATGGCCGCAGATCTGCATCGTCGACACCATCCTTAACCCAACCACCGGAGCAGCTTCACCTACGCCCTCGTCCATGGCCACAGATCCGCTTCGCCCACACCGTACTCCACCCTACCAGAGCCGCTCCACAAACACCCTACTCGACGGTTTTAGATCTCCTTACCGGACCCCGACAGCCAGCGCAGCGTCATCACCCTTGACATATCTAACCTGATTCCCACCGTCTGGCAAGATGCCAAGCACCCGCCACGGCCTAGGTACTTGTCACCTTTAAACCCGTCCAGCATCACCTGCCCGATGTACTTCAAATATACTAACAGGTAATTGTTACCTATTATGCAGCTGGCAAAAACTACAAGGACGATGTTTCTTCTAGATCTAACAGCTTGGCCAACTAAGATCCTGGACCGAGGCATTGCTATGATCTTGTAAGCGCGTCTCTCTCTCTTGTATTGTTCTGTGCCTGCCAGCGTGCTTTGCTAGGATTTTTGACCAGTAATCCCTTTGTGCAGACAATGATTTCTACTACTGGCTGCTAAATTAGATATGTAGATGTCATCCATGATACTACCTCGTACCTCCGTTCCTAAATATAAGTCTTTCTAGAGATTCCACTATAGGCTACATACGGAGCAAAATGAGTGAATCTACACTCGAAAATGCATCTATATACATCTGTATGTGGTCCATACTGGAATCTCTACATAGACATATATTTAGGAACAGAGGCAGTACATTACACAAAATCATAGGTGGCATGTAGGAATTCTAGTGCACTACATTAGGCTCCCTGAGAGTGCATGCTAGTCCAGCACACAGAGTCATGGCTAGTTTATGCTACGCACACAATCATTAATTGGTGGTTTAAATATGCGCAAGGGATATGCAATGTATTATCACGTAGAGATGTTTGAAATTAGCCGTGTCAACTTGCAGATAGGGTTACACAATGAAAAAGTACAAGATGTATGCGGCAATTTCATGGAACATCGCAAAAAAGGAGAGCTAGCGGTGAGCCTATACAGTGTGCTATGGTACGTCACTCCTCCATTGCAATCATCGTGACATGTTATTTGTATGTCAGTTCTATTGGCCAAGTTTCTTGGGGACAGTTATTACGAGTTATCCTAAGAAAATAAGCACCTGTGAATATAAGCTCCATGTAATAAGCCAACCAGTTCTTTTCATTGCGTTTTCAGCTTATCTTTGGTATGATCAGTGAAAAGTCTAGATTGCATTATATATTTTCATTTTGCTGCCCATATGAAAATTAATTTGACCTGCAAACATCACAAATTGAACCCAGTGCGGTAATTAATATGATAGGAAAACAGAACATCACTATTTGCTCAAAATGCAAATACAAAGATACCATCTACTTGGCACAATCTACTTTGGTCAATGTTTTCCATAGAGACCACATTGCCTAATTTAAACGAAGAACGCATGACCCACATTTAAATGAAGAACAATTATTTATTGAAATTCGATGGTCCAAGTGGCTGGTTATTATCATATAGCAGCAGCACCTGAAAGCATCATATAGCAGCAGCAGCTCATAGCAACTCATCATACAGCAGCAGCAGCAGCAGTGTGCAATTCATCATATACCAGCAGCAACTCATAGCAATTCATCATATAGCAGCAGCAGGAGCAGCTCATAGGAATTCATCATATAGCAGCAGCAGGAGCAGCTCATAGCAATTCATCATATAGCAGCAGCAGGAGCAGCTCATAGCAATTCATCATATAGCAGCAGCAGGAGCAGCTCATAGCATCATATAGCATCATCAGGAGCAGCTCATAGCAATTCATCATACAGCAGCAGCAGGAGCAGCTTATAGCAACTCATCATATAGCAACAGCAGCTCATAGCAATTCATCATATAGCAGCAGCAGCTCATAGCAATTCATCATATAGCAGCAGGAGGAGCAGCTCATAGCAATGCATCATATAGCAGCAGTAGAAGCAGCTCATAGCAATTCATCGTTTAGTGGATCAGAATGAAAAGTTGGCAAAAAATCAGAGGAGATCCTCACCTTGTTGGATGAGCTCATCCATCAACAACACCTCAAGGCCACGGCCTGGGAGGTGGGGAGGGGGAATAAGGTGCCTTCTGCCGCAGTGTGGCATCAGGCGAAGTTGTGCAGCGCCTGCCGGAGTAGTGCGTTGGACGAACCACGGTGGAGCAGCTCCTGGAGACGATGAGAATGAGGGGTGGTGCCAGAGGGAGGAGCAGCCAGGGAGATTTGCCCCTACCCACCGGCCATGTAGCCTAGCTGGACAGAGCATCGTCGAGGACCAGGCCAGATGGGACCAGTGGCGATGGCTCGCTGGAGGAACCCTAGTGCTGCAGGCAGGGGATCGAGGTAGAGGGAAAGGGGAGAGGAGATGCAAGCGGCCAGGGCAATGAACGCTTGCGTGTTTGTTTTTACTTGAGGGTGAGGTGTGACGCGGGCGTCAGCAGTTGCATTTTGAGTGTAATATAGGCAGATAACAGATTCATTTGACTATTCCCCTTCCCTTCAATTTTTAGTGAGGTTCTACCCGAAACACCCCCCCTCCAAAGCGAAATTAGTTAAGCCCAAGCCCATAACTCAAAAATGACTTCTTTACATCTTTTATGGCTTATTTTGACAATAAGCCCTGAAAAGGCGGAATAGAACTGGCCCTTAACCTGCAATTCAATTGTGCGTGCAATGATGAATCGCTCCTGCCTGCTATAGTGTACATTTAGGCATCATCATACATGGCATAACCTAATACATGTGCATTCCATTGTAGAATCTGGAATATGCAATGTTTATGTTAGTTCATACGTTGCACATGATGTTTAAATACCCCTTAAATCTGGTCAGTCAAGTAATGGTCTTTAAGCCTCCTTCTTTGCTTCTTTTCTTGATATGTAAGATTTGCTCACACATCTATTCAATTGCTTGTTTGCATCAGCCAGCCATACTAGGACTAATTGCTTTGATTACTTGTTGTTCTTGACCTAACACTCTAACAGAGCTTGTCAACGATTTAAACACTAAGGGTTGCTGTAGTGGGGCCTTTTCTAACTCATAGGTGACATAAAGGTTTGGCTGTACACTAAAGTAGGCTCTCCAAGAGTACCTGGAGATCCAGTTCGAAGGTATGCCTAGTTTTAACATAGTGCAGACATAGTAAATGCTCATTTCATTGTGTGCAAGTGCAAGAGATGCGGCATGTTTCATTATGTGGTGTTGTTTTGTTATAATCTCATCCTTTTGTGTTCACAGTCTGGAAAGTATGCATATTTATCTTCCAAGGAGACGAGTAACTAGTTTGTGTCACCTTTCAGAGGGGGTGCAATGAAGATAAGATTGAGGATTTCGAAGTACAAGATGTTAGGAAGGAGCCTTGCTAGAGAAGTAGGAGCTGCGCTGAGCCTCTTCAACCTGTTAAGGTAAGTCACTGTATCCAACTCAACAGTTCAATTCCTTGTTTGTTTCAGGCATAGTTAATTTGCTCTTTTCAATTGCTTTATTTGTCCTTAGTTAATGAGATGCCCAAAGAATGATGCCTGATGTTGGGTACTTGTATAACTATTAATTGACATAATTAAAGGCCTTACCATTTAATTACTCTGCCGAAGTGTGCCTGAAGCTTTGACGTCTATTAACCAACTATTATTGCATGAGGCTCACAATCTAGTTTATACTAGGCTAATGATTGCATAGATTTGCTTTCTGTAGTATGTTTGTATGAAACCCTCTGCTGTTCATTATGCTCATAAGACTTTAATTGAGCTACAGAATGGCCAACTGCTTGCTTACTTCTACGCAACGTGCTGTCTAAATTTGTAACTTGTCTGTGTTTTGGATTGGGCCCCAACATCATGCTCCTCTGGTGAGCTAAGAGAGATTTCTGTATGCAGGCTGCACAGACTACCTTTTTTATAATTTTTAAAATATCACCTGCTTATGCTTCATGATGTGTAACATTATTGTTAGTCCTATTTTTCCATGTACAAAATAGTCTGTCTTGCTCGCTTCACTGTTGTAACTGTATTTTTGCCCTAGTCATGTGTACTTACAGAAACATTTCAGGATGAAGTGACATCAACATAAAGATCTGCGGGCAGTGCGGCATGGCCGTTACCGAATGATTATGGATTGGAATTGGAATGTGCTGATGTTCTCGAGCATCACCTAGAGGTGGCAAGACAACGTGTACATGATTCTCAACGTACAATCAACAAGTTGAGACTGGACATGCAGGTATTAGATGCAGGTGTAACGCCCACGATGCGGCTATATCTCCCACGTGTCGAGGCACGACTTAGAGGCATAACCGCATTGTGGTATTGTCGCAAGAAGGGTCATCTTCACACAATCCCATGTAATGAACAAGAATGGGATAACGAGAGTTGGCTTACAATCGCCACTTCACACAATACATAAATAAATTCATACATCATCCAAAATCCACACATAGACCGACTACGGTCAAATCCAAAAGAAAATAAGATAACCCCAAATGCTAGATCCCCGATCGTCCCAACTGGGCTCCACTACTGATCATCAGGAAAAGAAACATAGTAACGACCACGTTCCTCGTCGAACTCCCACTTGAGCTCGGTTGCGTCACCTTCACTGGCATCGTCGGCACCTGCAACTGTTTTGGTAGAATCTGTGAGTCACGATGACTCAGCAATCTCACACCCGCGAGATCAAGACTATTTAAGCTTATAGGAAAGGATGGTGTAATGAGGTGGAGCTGCAGCAAGCACTAAGCATATATGGTGGTTAACATACGCAAATGAGAGCGAGAAGAGAAGCAACGCAACGGTCGCGAAGCTAGAATGATCAAGAAGTGATCCTGAAACTACTTATGTTCATGCATATCTCAAACCGTGTTCACTTCCCGGACTCCGCCGAAAAGAGACCATCACGGCTACACACACGGTTGATGTATTTTAGTTAAGTCAAGTGACAAGTTCTCTACAACCGGACATTAACAAATTCCCATATGCCTCATAACCGCGGGCACGGCTTTCGAAAGATAATACCCTGCAGGGGTGTCCCAACTTAGCCCATTATAAGCTCTCACGGTCAACGAAGGATAAACCTTTTCCCAGGAAGACCCGATCAGTCTCGGAATCCCGGTTTACAAGACATTTCGACAATGGTAAAACAAGACCAGCAAAGCCGCCTGAATGTGCCGACAAATCCCGATAGGAGCTGCACATATCTCGTTCTCAGGGCACACCGGATGAGCAGTCCGTACAACTAAAACCAGGCCTCAAGTTTCCCCGAGGTGGCACTGCAAAGGGCTCTAGTTTGGACTAGCACTCAGAGGAACACTGGCCCGGGGGTTTAAATAAAGATGACCCTCGGGCTCGCGAAAACCCAAGGGAAAAGGCTTAGGTGGCAAATGGTAAAACCAAGGTTGGGCCTTGATGGAGGAGTTTTATTCAAGGCGAACTGTCAAGGGGGTCCCATAAATCACCCAACCGTGTAAGGAACGCAAACTCAAGGAACATAATACCGGTATGACGAAAACTAGGGCGGCAAGAGTGGAACAAAACGCCAGGCATAAGGCCGAGCCTTCCACCCTTTACCAAATATATAGATGCATTAATTAAATAAGAGATATTGTGATATTCCAAAATATCCATGTTCCAACATGGAACCAACTTCAACTTCACCTGCAACTAGCAACGCTATAAGAAGGGCTGAGCAAAAGCGGTAACTTAGCCAAACAATGGTTTGCTAGGAAAGGATGGTTAGAGGCTTGACATGGCAATATGAGAGGCATGATATAGCAAGTGGTAGGTAGCGCAGCATAGCAATAGAACGAACAACTAGCAAAGCAAAGATAGAAGTGATTTCGAGGGTATGGTCATCTTGCCTGCAAGGTTCTCAAAGTTGTCGAAAGCTTGATCCTCGTAAGCGTACTCAACAGGTTCCTCATTCACGAACTCGTCTCCCGGCTCTACCCACAGCAAGAACACAAGCAATGGAACCACAATCAAACACGGGAAATGCACAAGCAACATGATGCAAAACATGCATGATATGCGAGATGTGGTATGCGATGCATATGCGTGCTCCAGAAGAAAAAGAATGAACAAGGCAGCATCTTGGTGAACCAAGTATGCCATTGGAAAGATGAGATGATTTTGGTCGAAATCGATATAAAGATCACCGGAAACGGATGCACGGTTTGCAAATGGCAAGCAAAACAAGAATGACACGAATCTGCGATTAACAGCATGATAGCACTTAGAATACATCAAGTAACTACGCTACAGCACCCCTACATAGCAATAAAGCATATGGCAGTAATCTACGGGAGATGCTTGACAAAAGATGAACACTGAGCTACGGCTAGATCACAAAATAACAGGTACAAACAAGCATGGCAAAAGTGCAAAAGATATCAGTTTCACAGACTTGGTGAAATTACTGGACATGGCAGAAACAACATCAGGTAGCAATGTTCAGAGCAAGCAAAACACATGCTACAGGTACTTAACATAGCAAAACAAGGAATGGCATGAATCTACTAAATGCATAGAACAACCTTCCCTTACTGACCATGAGCCAAAAAGGATCCGAAGATATGATGGCACCCATGTAAGCATAGCAAGTTTCGTTAACAGGTTCCAGACAGCAGAAAACAGAGCATGGCATTAACAGAAATTATGAGGGCATCTTTGTGAGCTTGATGCACTCATCACAAAGCAATGCATGACAAAACAAGCATACCTATAGCAATATGGCATGTTTATGAAGCTATCCATGGCAAGATAAAATTCATAGCATGTATGGATCAACTACAACAACCTTGACAAAATTGAATATCATGTTAACATTCTGCCAGAAATATTTTATAGCAAAAGTAGAGCAAGATTGAGACATGCTAGGGCACTCCATAATTGTAAACAGGGGCATGGATGGGTAGAGCACAACTATATATACAAAACATCCTTACTGAACATACCCAAAAGAAGCATGGATCTCTCTGTAGCCACATGGATACATGGCAACAAAATAACAGCAGTAACAGACTTGGCAAAAATCCTAAGTCCCTGAAAACAGAAACATCACGAAGCCTATTTTGCATGCTTGTGATAGTCACCACATAGATCACAAAAATACATGGCATACACCTCTGTAAAGATGGCATGGCATAGATCAAAACACATGTAGAGCTCATACTCATAAGATGCACACATCAATTGCAAAAAAAATAACAAATTACCAAGTTCTGATAAGCAACAGGAGTAAACATCATATAGCACTCTTGCACCAGAGATTTGGTCATGAAGATGGACTCAAACGAGCATGGCACAATGGAACAAAATGAAGAGCATCTCGTAGTGAACATTTCAATATATCATGCACGCCAAACGGAGCAGTATGCAGAGAGTTATGATGCGATGAACAGAGCAATATATCGTGGCAACTTCGGGACTTGGCAGAAAATGAGGGGGGAAAAGTCAACCTCTAGATCTGGATCGGGACCCGGCACGGAAGTTGTCGTGGAATTGTCACGGCAGATGTCCTCGTGCAAGGACTTAGTCATGGAGCCATCGCCGCTAGGAAGCTTAAAGGGGTTAAACGGGACAAGGAACACGAGGGTTATACTGGTTCGGCCCCTTACGGTGAAGGTAAAAGCCTACGTCCAGTTGAGGTGGTATTGCTTTAGGGTTTCGATGACCAGGGAGCTTAATCGCTATTCCCGGCTCTCGATCTGTTGTCTCTCGTCCTGAACCGCCGCCGGGTCGTCCCTTTATATAGAGAGGTTGACGCCCCGCGGCTCTCAGAGTCCCGGCCGGCTTATAACAATATCCAGCTCGGACTCTTAACTACTCCTGCCTTATACTACAAGTCTTGTTACAACGGCGGTTTATCACTACGGGCCTTAAGCCGCCTCCGGGTCTAAGCCCATTATTGATCCGCCATCCTCAAGCTTGGTACTGGGCTTCGCGTGATGACCATTATGACGTAACCCGGCCCCTCCTGGGCGGGTGACTCTAATGGTTATATCCTCAACAGAAGGCCCCAGATTGATTTGAACCGGTTCATGTCAATCTTCAATCCTTCTGAAAGAAAATCTTCCGGCTTCTGCTTGTGCGAAAGTTATAACCCTCCGTGACGTCATCTTCTGGATTCTTGGTAACCCGCCATGACATCATCTTCTGGATTCTTGGTAACCCGCCGTGACGTCATCTTCTGGATTCCTGGTAACCCGCCGTGACGTCATCTTCCATTAAGTTCATTTTTTATTCTGTCATATCCCAACGGATCTTATCTTTAATGGCTATCCCGAAAATCGAGGCATTTTCGTGGCAAGATAATCACGTCGTGGCCTCCTCGTTTCTCGCGCCCATTCATCAGCCGTGCCTTATGAATTGGCCCGGCCCATAAGCCTTCATTCACTTCCTCTCCTCCATCGTCTTCCTCCTCTGACACCCGAGAGCTCGAGCTCCACCGCCGCCGCCGCGCCTCTCGTCTTCATCAACCTCGGCCGCTGCATCACCCTGAGTCGGTCCAGAGAAAACGGCGGCGTCCTCCGCATCCCATCAACGCCAGTAAGTCCTTGCCACTCCATACAGTAGATCCGCATTAGGGTTCTTGTCGTTCTCCCCTGTTCTTCGCAGTTCATCGCCATTTCTTTACAGTTCTTCCTACACGGCCCCCTTGGATCCAGAAACCATATAGAGCTCGTGCGGCTGTGGTTTCGCACCCATTTTCAACAGTAGCATGTCCCGTTTACTTGCAAAGATATCTTCTTAGAGCTCATGAACTTCTCTGTATTAGCTTTCTAGGTCTAGAATTTTTTTCTTTCTGGACGATTGTTTGATCCAAAATAATTACTGCGATCTGTGAAACTTGTTTGCGCCACACTTAGTCAAAAATTGCATCTGTTAGCTATGGCTGCTTATATCTCCGGCTTAAAAGAGGCCATGCGCTGTGAAATTTCCGGCTCATTTATGATAGAGTTTTAAATAACTTGAATGACTCATGATGCCCACAGCGGCTTAGATAACCCGACACAATTAGCCATATGTCATAAGGCCCCTTCATAAGCCGCCATCTTGAATACTGAACTGTAATCTTCCTCCGGCTTATATTTGAACCGGACATTTCCCTTTGTCATAGGCTTTCGTCTTTCACAATGCCGCCCAAGGCTCCCAAGGCACCCATTACGTGCAACTGGATGAGATCCAATGTTACTGATGATACTTTAGCTGATTTCATGAAGACGGGTTACCTGCCTAAAAAGGAGGTCATGTCTTATCGTGCCCCTGACCCGTCCGAAGAAAGACCTCAACCAAGAGACAGAGAGGTTGTGATATTTGCTGATCACATGAGCCGGGGCTTTGCTCCTCCCGGCTCAAAGTTCTTCAGAGACGTCCTGAACTTTTTCGATCTGCGACCTCAAGACATTGGACCCCAATTCCGTGTCGAACATTTGTAACTTTCAAGTGTTTTGTGAGGTATACCTTGGAGAGGAACCCAGTCTGCTACTCTTTAGGGAGTTATTTTACTTGAACCGCCAGAACGAATGCGCCAACAGGCCTAGCTTGGAACTTGGCGGAATCTCCATTCAACGACGGAGAGATTGCCTCTTTCCTTACGCTGAGCCGCCAAGCCACCCAAAGGACTGGAACCAGACATGGTTCTACTGCCAAGATACTTCTCCGGATGATGAGAGCCCTCTGCTCGGCTTTCGTGCCCTGCGTCTGGAGCCAACTCACCCCCTGCCAGACAAACTATCTCAAGCTGAGCGTCAACCACTGATCCCCACCATCAACAAGCTTAAGGCTCTTCTGGGAAATGGCCTTAACGGCGTCGATCTGGTCCAGGTCTGGATTTCTTGGCGGGTGATTCCCTTGAGCCGCCG
Source organism: Aegilops tauschii subsp. strangulata (assembly GCF_002575655.3). NCBI lineage: Eukaryota > Viridiplantae > Streptophyta > Magnoliopsida > Poales > Poaceae > Aegilops > Aegilops tauschii. Next base: position 178,681,629 of record NC_053039.3, read on the forward strand.
CCCCGGCTTAATGTGCAATTACACGGGCCGGAAGGATGATCCTCTACGGCACAGCCCCAACGATCTACCTGAGGACGTCGTGGACGACATGACCAAGTCCCTCTTGAACGAGAGCTTAGCAGACTGCGGGAGGACCGGCTTAAGCCCCTTCTGCCAAGCTAACCCGGCTCCGGCGATAAGCTACCAATCTGAGCACTTTACTTTCCATTTCAACAATTTTCGTTTTAACTTCAAGGAAACCCTTGTTGCATTTTTCCAGGCTAATGACAAGTTCTGGAAGGTCAAGTATGACCATGAGGCTGCCAAAAAAGCCAGGAAGGCTAAAAAAGCTGCCAGGAGAGCCGCTCCCCGCAAGAAGGGGAGTAAGCCTAGCGCCTCAGAGATGCTTCAGTTGGATGATAGCTCCGAGTCAGAGGTAGCCCTTGATTCGTTAGGCTCTTCTTTTGTTTTTCGTCTGTTTTTTAACCACCTTATATACTTGATTATCCGCAGGATGATACCGGAGCGAGTAACCCGGTGACTGAAGAGGTAACTATACTTTTCTCCGACTCGGACCCCTTGCCAAGGCTGAAAGTCCGAAGAGTAACCCGGAAAGTAAGATTTTCGCATCCTTTAGCTTATCAAGATCCTCAATTTCTTTTGAAGCAACAGATTCATGAGAGCCGGAGGGAAACCCGGGCCAGCAAGGATGCAGACCTCTCCTCCGGCTTACCCGAAGCATCAAGAAAGCGCCGAACTGAGGTTATCTCCAACTTATACCCTTTTCATCCTTTAGCGGGCGTCACTCGTCAACCACTCAATTCGTCTGATTCAAACTATCAGGAAACTTCACCTTCCTCCGGTGACTCCATGCAATCTAACTTGCCGGCTTTCAAGACCGCACCCGGGTAATGATAATCATCTCATTTTGTGCTTATCTTACTTATGTTTTTTGTACTAACCTTTTGATTTTCAGTGCCCAAGCCAAGCTCAGCAAGAGGGCCAAGAAAAATAAACCGGTCGAAGAGCCGGACTTAACTGAACCCAATGCCTCTGCCTCTGAGCCGCCATCTGCACCAACCCCGGAAACGCCGCCTGAACTGAAGAACAAACCATGGCGGGTTCTGACAACCCGGAGATTCCCAGCTCAGCTCAACCGGCCGATGACCCGGATGTGGTGATTACCCGGACTGAATATGTTGAGCCGAGAAGACCCACTGTGCTGTCCAGATGTTCTGCCAAAGAAGAACTGCTGGAGCGCCGCAGGGCTAGACTGGAAATCACTGACTATGCTAACTTGAGCATTGGAGACATTGTTTCTGGTTACATTGGTCAAGTGCACAACATCCGGGATCTGGAGATTGATATGGTGAAGCAGATACAGCAAAAATCTGAGGTACAACTCTCTTGCTTACTCCATAGTCATCCTTACCATGCTAGCCCCCAAGTCTATTACTTATGATAGAATATGTTGTAGACTTAACTTCGGGCTTACCTTCATGAACCGGCAATTATAAATAGAATCTTTCAGCATACATTAGCCCCCAAGTGCCAAGTGTCTTTGCTTGCAAAGTGCTTGGGACTTTAATGTTGTATAATAATCACTCACACTGTAACCCGGAATTTGTACAGGCTGCCTGCAAGAAATTTGAATCTGAAATCTCTGAGCTGAAGAACCGCCTGAAGACTCAGGAAACTGAGACCCGGAAGGCCAACGCCAAATTTGAGTTCAGTGTTGCTGCACAAGAAAAGCTGAAAAAGAAATTTGAAACAGAAAGAAAGACTTGGGCCGAGGAGAAAACTGCTTTGCTCAGCCGGGCTGAACAAGCAGAGGCTGCTCTGACTGAGAGAACCGCTGAACTCTCTGGCTTAAAGCGCCATGTGTCACAGATGGTCTCTGCAATCTTCGGTAAGTCATTCTGCAAGCTTTTAACAAGCTTACATTCTTTATGTCTTATAAGTCCCACAATTGCCATCAGCTCACCTAACTTTGTTATGCAGGTCCGAGAAGCTCCAACCTTAATCGAAATGTTCTGACCAAGCTGAAGGCTGTTTACACCTTAGTGGAACAACTCTACACCGGGTCACAGCGTGCTTTAGCCGTTGTGGCTCTGTCCAATGAGGTTCCAACTCACCTGGCGGACGTACTCAGGCGGCTTGCCGTTCTTCCTTAGCGCTTCCAAGAGCTAAGACGGGCTTCTGCAAGAGCCGGAGCTATAGCTGCTTTGAGCCAGGCCAAGGCTTTTCTCCCGGAGCTAGACCCGGCCGACATGGCTCTTGGATACCCCAGCCTGAAGGAAGACGACACCCCCTTTGACCAGAAAGATTTCGCTGCCTGTGTGAAGAGCGTGCGCCCGGTGGCCACCCTGATTGGGAATGACACCGACCTTACCAAGTATCAGCCGGGCTATGACGCGGAGAATCAGAGGATCCCCACTCCACGCTATGAAGCAATCAGCTTGATCCCTCCGACTCGTAAGCATACCTTCGCCCCAGAAGTTGACCCGGCCGGGTTAATTGATGATGAGGCTCAATTTGAAGCTTTGAGCGGCATTGACTGGAAATCATCAACCTTCCAGGTCATGGAATCAGCCAGAGGAGTGGAGAGGGATGAGCCGGAAGCTTCGACCCAACAAGCACCTTGATTTTTAGGCGGCTCATGGCTACACCTTAAAACAATGCCTCACCTTTTGGACTCGGGGAGTCTTGTAATAGAGTAGGACAAACACTTAATTTTGTTGTGCCATCGTGCACGTGTTGAATGCTTAACTCCATTTAAGCTGCTTCTTCGTATTCCTCCGGGTTATAATTGATCATTTATTTTCCTTAAGCTTGAAGAACTGTCTTTAATTGTTCTGCATAGAAAAATAAATCACAAGTCTCTAGGCGGCTTACCGCATGGAGAGTCACATATCTTACACTTAACCCGGAACATAACCAAGGTCATAAAAGACCGGCTCCGGCTCTCAACCATATCTGGTGCTCCGGCTCTTAACCATATCTTCAGGATAACCACAATAGCCTACCTGCAAACTTTGCAAGTATATGTCCGGTTTATGTAACCCAAATAATGAGGTTGAGAACTCAACTCCGGTTCACCAGCATTGATAATGCTTTATTGTGTGCTAGTAACATTGTTAATCAAAGTTAAGCCGGCGGAGCAAGAACCGCCCTTGCACACTGTTGATATGACCAGAAGAACTTGTTGCAAATCAAAAGATCAAAACTTAGGGGCTTCCGGTTCGAATACGACCAGAGAACCGTCCCAAAGGGGTTAAGCTAAGATTCGAATGCGATCATATAGCCCCTAGTGGCTTTGGCGTTGCCGATCAAGAGGGTACCGACAGCTATGTTCTCTTTGGTTCGAATACGACCCATGTTTGAACAGGAAGCCCCCAAATGACCTTAAGAGTTGTTTAACGACGCTGATTCGAATACGATCCACGTCGGTTCTCAAAGGGGGTTGAGCTGTGATTCAAATATGATTAATAAAAATTCCCCAATGAGCTCGGCGATTTGCCAATCAAGTGGGTATCGACAGCTATGTTCTCTTTGGTTCGAATACGACCTATGTTTGAACAGGAAGCCCCCAGGTGATCATATTGGTAACGGCCAGATTCGGATACAATCGTAAGCCGGACCCACCTCCAAGTGACCATGTAATGTTGTAATGGAAATAACACATTTACCTTTGGAGGAGAAAAGGACAGAGGTCCTGCTTTATTATTTACCATAATATATACATGGCTATAGAAATATGTACATTATGAGAGCCGGTGGCTCAAGTGTAATAAGGCCGAAGCTGAGCTATGTTCCACGGCCGACGGGTCTCTTCCTCCGACTTGCGTGAATCTTTGTGCTCCCAAACATCGATAAGGTAGTATGACCCGTTGTGCAAGTTCTTGCTGACCACAAAGGGGCCTTCCCAAGGCGGGGATAACTTGTGCGCATCTGTTTGATCTTGGATGAGCCGGAGCACCAGATCACCTTCCTGGAAGACCCGGGACTTAACCCGGCGGCTGTGATAACGGCGCAGGTCTTGTTGGTAAATCGCCGAGCGAGCTGCTGCCACATCACGTTGTTCGTCCAACAAGTCAAGAGCATCTTGGCGCGCCCGCTCATTATCCGCCTCAACATAAGCCGCCACTCGAGGCGAGTCTGACGGATGTCGCTAGGGAGGACTGCTTCCGCTCCATAAACCATGAAGAAAGGCGTGCAACCCGTAGATCTGTTAGGAGTAGTATTGATGCTCCATAACACGGAGGGTAACTCCTCCACCCAACAACCCGGCGTCCGTTGCAAAGGGACCAAAAGCCGGGGCTTGTTGCCCTTCAAAATCTCCTGATTAGCCCTCTCAGCTTGACCATTGGATTGAGGGTGAGCCACTGATGAAACATCAAGTCGAATATGCTCTCGTTGACAAAACTCCTCCATGGCGCCCTTAGACAGATTGGTACCATTGTCAGTTATAATGGTGTGTGGAAAACCGAAGCGAAATATCACCCTTTTCATGAACTGAACCGCTGTGGCCGCGTCACACTTGCTAACTGGCTCTGCCTCAACCCACTTTGTGAACTTGTCAACTGCCACCAAGAGGTGGGTCTTCTTATCCTTGGACCTTTTAAAAGGCCCAACCATATCAAGCCCCCAGACCGCAAATGGCCAAGTAATTGGAATCATCCTCAGCTCCTGAGCCGGCACATCAGCCCGTCGCGAGAACCTCTGACAACTGTCACATTTACTGACCAAGTCCTCCGCATCAGCATGAGCCGTCAGCCAATAAAAACCATGACGAAAAGCCTTGGCCACAAGGGATTTTGAGCCGGCATGATGGCCACAATCCCCCTTGTGAATCTCACGCAAAATTTCTTGACCTTCCTCAGGGGAAACACAACGCTGGAAAGTTCCAGTGACACTGCGACGATGCAGCTCGCCATTGATAATTATCATTGACTTAGACCGCCGGGTTATTTGTCTGGACAAAGTTTCATCCTCAGGCAATTCTCCCCGGGTCATGTAAGCCAAGTATGGTATCGTCCAGTCTGGGGTAACGTGGAGAGCCGCCACTAACTGTGCCTCCGGGTCAGGGATAGCCAAGTCTTCCTCTGTAGGCAATTTAACAGAAGGGTTATGCAAAATGTCCAAGAAAGTATTAGGCGGCACTGGCTTTCGCTGATAGCCCAGCCGGCTTAATGCATCAGCCGCCTTGTTCTTCCTGCGATCGATGTGCTCTACTTGGTAACCCTGAAAGTGTCCAGCAATGGCATCAACTTGACGACGATAAGCCGCCATGAGAGGGTCCTTGGAATCCCACTTGCCTGACACTTGTTGAGCCACTAAATCTGAGTCGCCAAAGCACCTTACCCGGCTCAAGCTCATCTCCTTAGCCATCCGAAGACCATGGAGCAAGGCCTCGTACTCAGCTGCGTTGTTAGTATAGGGAAACATCAACCGTAGCACATAACGAAACTTGTCACCTCTAGGGGAAGTTAATACAACTCCAGCCCCCGAGCCCTCCAATTGCCTAGACCCGTCGAAGTGAATAGTCCAATATGTGTTATCCGGTTTCTCTTCAGGCACCTGCAGCTCTGTCCAATCGTTGATGAAATCCACCAATGCTTGAGATTTGATAGCAATGCGTGGCACGTATTTCAGACCATGAGGCCCAAGCTCTATAGCCCACTTAGCCACTCTTCCTGTGGCTTCTCTGTTTTGGATGATCTCTCCTAGGGGAGCAGAACTAACCACAGTGATGGGGTGACCCTGGAAATAATGCTTAAGCTTCCGGCTTGCCATGAACACACCATAAACAAGCTTCTGCCAATGTGGATACCGTTGTTTGGACTCAATGAGCACTTCACTGACGTAGTAAACCGGCCGCTGAACCGGATACTCCTTACCCTCTTCCTTGCGCTCCACTACCACAGCTACACTGACGGCTCGTGTGTTAGCGGCTACATACAGTAATAAGGGCTTCTTGTCAACCGGAGCAGCAAGAACTGGGGGCTCAGCCAGCGGTCTCTTCAAATCCTCAAAGGCAGCATTAGCAGCATCATTCCAGACAAAGTCATCTGTTTTCTTCATTAACTGGTACAGTGGCATGGCCTTTTCACCCAAACGGCTTATAAACCGGCTCAAAGCAGCGATGCGGCCTGCCAGACGCTGGACGTCGTTGATGCATGCCGGCTTAGCCAGAGAGGTGATTGCCTTGATCTTTTCCGGGTTAGCTTCAATGCCTCTGTTAGAAACCAGGAAACCCAAGAGCTTGCCCGCGGGAACACCAAAAACACACTTGGTCGGGTTAAGCATCATCTTGTAAACCCGGAGATTATCAAAGGTTTCTCTAAGATCATCTACCAAGGTCTCCTTCTCCCTGGACTTAACCACGATATCATCCACATAGGCATGAACATTGCGCCCAATCTGGTTATGAAGACAATTCTGCACACAACGCTGATAAGGCGCCTGCGCACTCTTGAGTCCAAAAGGCATAGACACATAACAGAAGGCTCCAAAGGGAGTGATGAACGCCGTCTTCTCCTGGTCCTTAACTGCCATTTTAATCTGATGGTATCCAGAATAAGCATCCAAAAAACTTAAGCACTCACAACTCGCCGTAGCATCAATGATTTTATCAATACGGGGGAGAGAAAAAGGATCAGCCGGACAAGCCTTGTTTAAGTCCGTGTAGTCCACACACATCCGCCAGGTGCCGTTTTTCTTGAGCACGAGTACCGGGTTAGCTAACCATTCTGGATGAAAGACTTCAACAATAAACCCGGCCGCCAAGAGCCGGGCTACCTCCTCACCAATGGCCTTCTGCCTCTCCTCATTAAACCGCCGAAGGAATTGCCTGACCGGCTTAAATTTCGGATCAATATTGAGAGTGTGCTCAGCGAGTTCTGTAGGTACACCTGGCATGTCAGAAGGTTTCCATGCAAAAATGTCCCTGTTCTCACGGATGAACTCGATGAGCGCGCTTTCCTATTTCGGATCCAGATTGGCACTGATGCTAAACTGCTGAGATGAGTCACCTGGAACGAAGTCAACAAGTTTAGTCTCATCAGCTGACTTAAATTTCATTGCCGGCTCATGCTCCGTGGTCAGCTTTTTCAGAGATGTCATATCTGTCGGGTCAACATTGTCCTTGTAAAACTTCAACTCCTCTGTTGCACAAACAGATTCTGCATAAGCCCCGTCACCTTCCTCACACTCCAAGGCTATCTTTCGGCTGCCATGAACCGTAATGGTCCCATTGTGACCCGGCATCTTGAGCTGCAAATACACGTAACACGGCCGTGCCATGAACTTGGCGTAAGCCGGCCGCCCAAATATAGCATGATACAGACTTCTTATCTTAACCACCTCAAAGGTTAATTTTTCTGCCCTGTAGTTGTATTCATCTCCAAAAGCCACTTCCAGCTCGATCTTTCCAACTGGATATGCCGACTTACCAGGAACCACACCATGGAAAACAGTATTGGACTGGCTGAGGTTCTTATCAATCAACCCCATACGACGGAAGGTCTCATAATAGAGGATGTTAATGCTGCTGCCTCCGTCCATGAGCACCTTAGTGAACTTATATCCCGCCACCTGAGGAGCCACCACCAGAGCCAGGTGACCCGGATTATCAACCCGGGGAGGGTGAACTTCCCTACTCCACACAATAGGCTGCTCAGACCATCTTAAATAGCGTGGAACCGCCGGCTCAACAGCATTCACAGCCCTTTTATGAAGCTTCTGATCTCGCTTGCACAGACTGGTGGTAAACACGTGATACTGTCCACCATTGAGCTGCTTTGGATTGGTCTGATATCCCCCCTGCTGCTGCTGCTGATGACCCTGGCCGGATTGCTGATTAAAGCCCCCTTGAACATTCTGAGAATTGGAATTTGAGCTGCCGCCCGGGCCATGAAAGCCGCCGGCGCCTGAGCCGCCACCTGGGCCATTATTGCCATTGAAAGCATTAGAATTCTTGAAGGCCTTCATGATTGCGCAGTCCTTCCACAGATGAGTGGCCGGCTTTTCCCTAGAGCCATGCCTTGGACAAGGCTCATTCAACAACTGCTCAAGCGTCGGGCCTGACCCGCCGGCGCGGTGAGGTGGTCTCCCCTTGCGCCGGTGGTTGTTACCCTGTGAACTGGTGTTGGCCACAAACTCCATACTGCCATCAGCTTTACGCTTGTTACCCCCTTGGTTCGCCGGGTTATGCTGGGGGCCCTTGCCATTGCCATTCCGTTTTCCCTTCCCTGTCCTTTCATCGTCCGATGCGGGATCCTTGGTACTATCAGAGTCGGCGTACTTAACCAGATCCGCCATCAGCGTACCCATATCGTTGCAATCGCGCTTGAGCCGCCCGAGCTTCATCTTCAGGGGCGCAAAGCGACAATTCTGCTCTAACATTAAGACTGCAGAGCCGGCATCCATCTTATCGGATGAATGTATTATCTCTTTGACCCGGCGAACCCAATGGGTTGTAGACTCACCCTCCTGCTATTTTCAGTTAGTCAAATCCACAATTGACATAGACTGCCTACAGGTATCTTTGAAGTTTTGGATGAAACGGGCTTTCAGCTCAGCCCAAGACTCGATAGAATTTGGTGGCAGTCCTTTCAACCAAGTGCGGGCAGTCCCATCTAACATCATGGTGAAGTACTTGGCCATTGCCGCTTCACTGACCTCCAGCAACTCCATGGCCATCTCGTAACTCTTGATCCAGGCTCCGGGTTGTAAATCAGCTGTGTAATTAGGCACCTTCCTAGGCTCTTTGAAATCCTTGGGCAGACGTTCATTGCGGAGAGCCAGCACCAGACAAGGGACACCTCCAGTCCTCGTAGGTATACCCGCATCGATAGAAACCGTCGGATAAGCCGGGGGTGGCTGGTAAGCCGTCAACTGAGGCGCCTGCTCCGCCTCTTGCCGTGCCCTGTCTTGATCTACCGCATGAAAGGCTCCGTTATGAGCCGTCGGATAAGCCGGGCCGTGGCCAGGAGGCAAGTCATTGCGTCGGATGTTGCTTGAGCCGGTCGCTGAGACCATGTGCCTGCTATAACTCGGGCTCCAGCCTGGGCGAGGGGTTGAATGAATCCTGTCCCGGCTATAAGAATATGCCTCCTGCTGCGCCAGAGCCGTCTGAAGGAGTTCTCTGACCCGGAGGGTTTCAACCGCCGTTGGAGAGTCGCCATCGATTGGGAGAGCCTCCAGTCGCGCCGCCGCGGCGACCATGTTTTCCAACGGGTTGGCATAATGACCCGGTGGTATTGGCACATACTGAGGTGGGGCAGCGTTCACCCGGGGAGGCCCCATCACTTGGGGCTGAATTGACGTTCCAACCCCGGGCGTCATGACCTCTGGTGGGTTACTGGGCCCTGCACCAGGCGTGTTGAAGAGGTTTCGGGGATCGTAAACCGGAGGGAGTCGAGATTGGGCCTTTTGATGCCTCCTTCTCATGACCTCATTGGACGCGTTTTGATCCATCGTGAGCCGGAAAGACTGTGCCTGAATCAGCTAAGTCTGGGCGTCGAGAGCCGCCCTCTCCGCAGCCAGCCTGATCCCTTCCGCCGCTAGATCCTCCTTGGCTTTTGCTAGATCCAGCTTTAACTGTGCCACCTCCGTGTCATGCTGAGCTTGATCCGCTGGGGCGGCCGTAGCGGTTAACAGGGCCGTCATCTTGTCTGTGAGATCCATCAGCACCTGAGCCGGCGAGGGCACAGGGCTTCTTGCCCCGGCGGTGGGGTTTTGAACAGGTTGTGCGCCAGCCATGAAGATCCCAACCCGGCTCGGCGGCTCAAAGGGGTCCGGAATACTCTCGCCATTGGAACAACCCCTCAGCCTGCCATCTTGAAGTTGGTATAACGAGTCGGTTTCCTCTGTGGATGACTCGCCGTCAGAGCGAGCGGCCGTCTCCTCACCAGATCCAGATCCTTCAGAGAGCTCTCCATGGACGCATCCCACGAAAGCACACTTCAAGGCAGGCAAAGTCCGGGCCGGTCGTGCACGTTGAGCCGTCTCGACGAGATCGGTGCTGAGGTCCGGCTCAGGGCTCGGCTCACCAATCTTGCCAATAAAGACATGAATTCTGCCGAAGGGGACCCGGTACCCGTACTCAATTGAGCCGGCGTCGGGGCCCCAGTTTGCATCGTCGATGTAGAGCTTGCCGCGACGACTCTTGGTCATCCGGCCCACAGCGTATCCCTTGAGCCCTTCGAAGCTGCCCTTCAAGAACTCAAATCCACCGTGCGCTGGCCCCACGGTGGGCGCCAACTGCCGTGGAATTGTCACGGCAGATGTCCTCGTGCAAGGACTTAGTTGTGGAGCCATCGCCGCTAGGAAGCTTAAAGGGGTTAAACGGGACAAGGAACACGAGGGTTATACTGGTTCGGCCCCTTACGGTGAAGGTAAAAGCCTACGTCCAATTGAGGTGGTATTGCTTTAGGGTTTCGATGACCAGGGAGCTTAATCGCTATTCCTAGCTCTCGATCTGTTGTCTCTTGTCCTGAACCGCCGCCGGGTCGTCCCTTTATATAGAGAGGTTGACGCCCCGCGGCTCTCAGAGTCCCGGCCGGCTTATAACAACATCCGGCTCGGACTCTTAACTACTCCTGCCTTATACTACAAGTCTTGTTACAACGGCGGTTTATCACTACGGGCCTTAAGCCGCCTCCGGGTCTAAGCCCATTATTGATCCGCCATCCTCAAGCTTGGTACTGGGCTTCGCGTGATGACCATTATGACGTAACCCAGCCCCTCCTGGGCGGGTGACTCTAATGGTTATATCCTCAACAGAAGTCGAGGCGGCCGGAGCTCATCGCCGGAGCTGGAGAAGAAGGAGGGGGCCGGCCGGAGATGGAGAGGAGGGAGACGGGGCGCGGCGCCGGTGGGAGGTCGGAGGAGGCGGCGGTCGCGGGCTTAGGCGGAGGAGCTCGGGCGCGGGCGCGGGGAACGGCGGCGACCGGCGGGTGGCGGCACGGGTTGGTGGACGGCGGCGGACGCGAGGCGCCGGCGGGGAAGCGGCGACGGGCGGCGGGGCAGCCTCGGGAGCGGGGAGGCGCTGGCGCGCGCGGGGGCGGAGGAGACGGGCTCGGGGGGCCCGACTCGGGCCAGGTGGGCCAGCGGCGTACGGGCGGCGGGGGCACCACGTGTCGCGCGCTGGTTGGCTGCGGGCGGCGGCGGCTTTCGTCCGGCGCCGGGCAGACGTGTCCGGCGCGCGGAGGGAGAAGGCTAGGGTTTCGGGACCCGGAATTTCAGAGAGGGGACACATATTTATAGGTAGAGGGAGCTAGGAGACTCCAAATGGAGTGCGGTTTTCGCCCACACGATCGTGATCGAACGACCAAGAGCATGGAGGGGACTTAGATGGGTTAATGGGCTGTTTGGAGGGGTTTTTTTGCTGCAACACACAAAAGGACTTTGCGGTTACCCGGTTAACAGTTGGAGTATCAAACGACCTCCAAATGGAACGAAACTTGACAGGTGGTATACCAAGGCCACTTGGCAAGACTCGGTCCATTCCGAGAACGTTCAACACCCGCTCACGAAAAGAAACAAGAGGGGGGCGCCGGTGCCTGTGGGAGTGCCGGATTGCAAAACGGACAACGGAAAAAATGCTCGGATGCATAAGAAGAACACGTATGCAAAAGCAATGCTCATGATGACATGATATGAGATGCATGACATGAACAAAATGCAAACGAAAGACAAAACCTAACCACGGAGGGAATATCATAACACATAGCCGAAAATGGCAAGAGTTGGAGTTACAAATACATAAAGTTACATCCGGGGTGTTACAACACTCCACCACTACGAGAGGATCTCGTCCCGAGATCTAGGATGGCACGGGAGGGAAACGGAAGAGGAAAAGGTAAAACAAAGTTGCTTCTTTGACAAACGAGTGAAACTAAAGAACCTTGAGAGGTTAAACAACTTTTAGAAAAGAATACAACGGAGATGAACGAGATTACAAACACTCCGTTAGAAAAGGAGAACAAGGAACATTATGAGAACCTTGTGGGTTGAAAGACATGAAACAAGGGCTTAACGAACCAAAAGAATATGAAACCACACCGATATAACGAGATAGCCAAGGAACAAGAATGACATAATTTTGACAGCACTCTGGTTGAAAAAGAGAAGGAAACTTGATAACATGAAAAGAAATTGAAGAGATGACACCACACTCCGGTTAAATGGATAAGCAAGGAAAGAAGATGATCTTGACAAAACGAGAAGATGGGTCGAAGAGAGCGATATCACAATGCCTCCGGTAGAAATGAAAGAATACAATGAAAAGAACGGAGAAGAACGGAGTTGTTGAAAAATCAACAAAGAAAGGATATGATCTTCGTGGGCTTATGGAGATATCTCAAAACTTGAGGTGAAATTGTGCCACTAACAAAAACAATTGCTTGCTTGAGATCAACGAAGAGATGAAAACTTCTCTCGCCGAGAGGATAGGAGAAAACTTGGATCATTGATGAGCACCACAATAGCAACATTCCTTAGGGAAGGCTTTAGGTGAAATATAACCCAAGATAACTCCAATGAAGAAACGATGGGTTTAAATATCTCATTCTTGATAACTTATGAATCATGAAACATGAAGAAAATTATCAAGAATGACATAACACCACCTCAAAAGATAAGAGAGAAAGAATTGCACTTTGGAATGCAGGAAGAAAATATTTGAGCTCTTCCAACAAGAATCTTGAGAACACTTCGAGAATGAATTAAATCCTTGATGAACCACCATGAAAAAACTCCATGAAGAACTCCGGTAATAAAAGGATGATAGAAAGAAAGAGAAGTTGAAAACACCAGGTGAAGCCTTGCAGTGATAAGATGAAGCTTTGAAATGATATAACCGAGAACACTTGGAACTCCGGAAAGAAAGATGAACAAATGAAATCAAGAATTTTGATGAACCTCCGGAATAAGGAATTGAATTTACTCGATGAAACAAGAATAAGAATTACATTATGCTCATCCTTCACCAATTAATTGATGACAAGCAATGGATTTGTCATAGTACTTACTCTCGTAGAAAGGATTAAGATAGATATGGCGCAAACTTGGGAAGGTCTTGATGGAACCACCGGTAGGATTTGGAAACAACGAATGAATTGATATCATAACGAAGGAATAGAAATCTTGAACGAACCACCGTAAGAATTGAAAATGAACGAAGAAAAGATAAAGAAACAACGGGAAGAATTAGAAAATGAACGAAGATACTTGAGAGAATTTAGATACAAGTGAACGCAGTGATCCTGAGCTGACTAGATAATACTTGAATGATGCACGGGAAGAATTCGAGAACGAGAGCTGAAAGCTGAGAATGAATAATTCTGAGATGATGAGTTCCAGAGAATCAAACTGAAAAGACTCCTGAATTGCTCCGGATGGGTGAAAAGAATTCTCACACTCAAAACAATTATGAGAGGACGGCAACAAGTTAGAACCACGCATCTTTGAGAGAACGGATTAGATTGAAGAGGAACTCTTCTTCGGTCTTCAAATGTTGAGAATGATGACGAGAAACACCACCATGAATTGTTGAGATATTCCGGGATGAAAATAAGAAAGGTTGAACCAACAATGAAAATAATTTGGAAGATCTTGGAAAAAGACATCTGACTGATGATAACTCATTCTTACGTCAAACTTTGAAATGAATTTGGGAATAGCTCCGGGAAAATTAGAAGAATCAGGTAAGATCCTGGGAAAAGACCTGGGGGTTAGGGCCCACTCAACAGATACACCGTTGAACGATTTAAAAGAGAGATTGCGTCGGTTCAATTAAATGGCTTGAATAAGGTAAGACCTCGAAATAGCTAGAAAGGATTAAGAATAGAAACATGAATCCTCTGGGATACCTTCAGCACTCCAGATAAACATGAATAGCAAGAGGTGGAAGATTAAGAGGTGCACCGGCATGAGAAAACATTTGAAATGATGAAAGGATACGATCAACACCGAAAGCTTGCATTGAAACCACCGAGGAAGATAAGAGAACAAAGAATGATAAACTTGAAGCTCCGTTAGTATCTCCATGGGAAATCACCGGATAAGAACATTGACAGAAAAGAATGGAGAGACTTCCCATCTATAAGATGGATACTTGATTAAGAAATCTGAGTCCTTGAAGAAAAAGGGTGGGACGGCGGGAAAACAAAGGCAACTTGGGCAGCTGGAATGGATACCGTTGAGAAAACTTCGAATTGATCTTGCGAATGTTGGGATGACTGGATGCACTTGAAGAGAAGCACGCCGGTTGGAAAGAATTGGGACGACAATCTCGATGATCAAGAAGGATTGGTATTCACATAGAAGTATGAGAACACCGCTTAGGAAAGGTAGGGAATCAACACCTGACAATGAAGGAACTCGAATACCACAACTTAAAACAAAACAAAGGATTGGCTCGCAGAATAAGCCGGAACAAACATATGATAGAGATTTCGTCCGAAGTTTTCATGGTGGGGCCCACACGGGCTCGGTCGTACAGCACCATCATGTACAAGGCAGTGCACATGACATACGAAGCTTCCCCGAGTCGGCATAGCCAAGGACTCTTTAAGACACTACGAGACCACTGTAAAACCAACCGTGGAAAGGCGGACCACTAGACGTCGAACCCCAATCTCATATCATGCATCTGTCGGAAAGATATCCTAAGAGCTACTTGAATTCCCACTTATAAACTCCCGAAACTTTCTGGTTATGCAATCTGGTGTTGGGGATACAGGGGACACAAAATATATCACCCAAAATAGCAATCCCTGGATCCAGCTGTATCCATCCGTCAACACATAACCAAGAAACCTTCGGAAATCATGTAGCTCAACCTTCGAAAAGCATCCGTTATACGAGTTATGGCAATACTCCCGAACTCCCACCCCAGTACTGGGTGGCGTCGAGGTGATCTCACCAACAACTGCATAAAAGAGATTTTCGATGTCGGCGAAACTCAGGTATTCCAGAACTGCAACGATAAAATTGTGACGACAACACCTCGGAGCTCAACTCCCCGGGACACTGCCACAACCCCTAAATGTCAGGAGGCACCAAGAACAATGTTCTTGTCACAAAACGATCGGAACGATTCTAAGATACCCGCGTGATCCTAAAAAAAATTAGTGAAATTTGAGGAGAGAAGAGTCAAAACTTCTACGTCAGGAGGCCTCACGAGAGCGACGAAGGGACTGAGGAGTAAAAAGAATCCTAATCTCCGATATATATAATCCTAAGACTCAAAACATTTTTGTTCTAGACTCAACAATGCCAGCGATTCGATCAAGCAGGGGGCTCCTAAGTCGGGGATGGCTCTGATTACCAACTTGTAACGCCCACGATGCGGCTATATCTCCCACGTGTCGAGGCACGACTTAGAGGCATAACCGCATTGTGGTATTGTCGCAAGAAGGGTCATCTTCACACAATCCCATGTAATGAACAAGAATGGGATAACGAGAGTTGGCTTACAATCGCCACTTCACACAATACATAAATAAATTCATACATCATCCAAAATCCACACATAGACCGACTACGGTCAAAGCCAAAAGAAAATAAGACAACCCCAAATGCTAGATCCCCGATCGTCCCAACTGGGCTCCACTACTGATCATCAGGAAATAAACATAGTAACGACCACGTTCCTCGTCGAACTCCCACTTGAGCTCGGTTGTGTCACCTGCACTGGCATCGTCAGCACCTGCAACTGTTTTGGTAGAATCTGTGAGTCACGAGGACTCAGCAATCTCACACCCGCGAGATCAAGACTATTTAAGCTTATAGGAAAGGATGGTGTAATGAGGTGGAGCTGCAGCAAGCACTAAGCATATATGGTGGTTAA
This sequence comes from Aegilops tauschii subsp. strangulata, assembly GCF_002575655.3. Classification (NCBI taxonomy): domain Eukaryota; kingdom Viridiplantae; phylum Streptophyta; class Magnoliopsida; order Poales; family Poaceae; genus Aegilops; species Aegilops tauschii. The sequence goes on from NC_053039.3 coordinate 178,697,467, forward strand.
CATACACAAATGAGAGCGAGAAGAGAAGCAACGCAACGGTCACGAAGCTAGAATGATCAAGAAGTGATCCTAAAACTACTTACGTTCATGCATAACTCAAATCGTGTTCACTTCCCGGACTCCGCCGAAAAGAGACCATCACAGCTACACACACGGTTGATGTATTTTAGTTAAGTCAAGTGACAAGTTCTCTACAACCGGACATTAACAAATTCCCATCTGCCTCATAACCGCGGGCACGACTTTCGAAAGATAATACCCTGCAGGGGTGTCCCAACTTAGCCCATTATAAGCTCTCACGGTCAACGAAGGATAAACCTTCTCCCGGGAAGACCCGATCAGTCTCGGAATCCCGGTTTACAAGACATTTCGACAATGGTAAAACAAGACCAGCAAAGCCGCCCGAATGTGCCGACAAATCTCGATAGGAGCTGCACATATCTCGTTCTCAGGGCACACCGGATGAGCAGTCCGTACAACTAAAACCAGGCCTCAAGTTTCCCCGAGGTGGCGCTGCAAAGGGCTCTAGTTTGGACCAGCACTCAGAGGAACACTGGCCCGGGGGTTTAAATAAAGATGACCCTCGGCCTCGCGAAAACCCAAGGGAAAAGGCTTAGGTGGCAAATGGTAAAACCAAGGTTGGGCCTTGCTGGAGGAGTTTTATTCAAGGCGAACTGTCAAGGGGGTCCCATAAATCACCCAACCGTGTAAGGAACGCAAACTCAAGGAACATAATACTGGTATGACGGAAACTAGGGCGGCAAGAGTGGAACAAAACACCAGGCATAAGGCCGAGCCTTCCAGCCTTTACCAAATATATAGATGCATTAATTAAATAAGAGATATTGTGATATTCCAAAATATCCATGTTCCAACCTGGAACCAACTTCAACTTCACCTGCAACTAGCAACGCTATAAGAAGGGCTGAGCAAAAGCGGTAACTTAGCCAAACAACGGCTTGCTAGGAAAGGATGGTTAGAGGCTTGACATGGCAATATGGGAGGCATGATATAGCAAGTGGTAGGTAGCGCAGCATAGCAATAGAACGAATAACTAGCAAAGCAAAGATAGAAGTGATTTCGAGGGTATGGTCATCTTGCCTGCAAGGTTCTCAGAGTTGTCGAAAGCTTGATCCTCGTAAGCGTACTCAACAGGTTCCTCGTTCACGAACTCGTCTCCCGGCTCTACCCATAGCAAGAACACAAGCAATGGAACCACAATCAAACACGGGAAATGCACAAGCAACATGATGCAAAACATGCATGATATGCGAGATGTCGTATGCGATGCATATGCGTGCTCCGGAAGAAAAAGGATGAACAAGGCAGCAACTTGGAGAACCAAGTATGCCACTGGAAAGATGAGATGATTTCGGTCGAAATCGATATAAAGATCACCGGAAACGGATGCACGGTTTGCAAATGGCAAGCAAAACAAGAATGACACGAATCTGCAATTAACAGCATGATAGCACATATAATACATCAAGTAACTATGCTATAGCACACCAACATAGCAACAAAGTATATGGCAGTCATCTACAGGAGATGATTGACAAAAGATGAACTCTGAGCTATGTCTAGATCACACAATAACAGGTTCAAATAAGCATGGTAAAAGTGCAAAAGATATCAGTTTCACAGACTTGGTGAAATTACTGGACATGGCAGAAACAGCATCAGGTAGCAATGTTCAGAGCAAGCAAAACACATGCTACAGGAACTTAACATAGCACAACAATGTATGGCATGAATCTACTAAATGCATAGAACAAAAGTCCCTTACTGACCATGAGACAAAAAGGATCCGAAGATATGATGGCACCCATGTAAACATAGCAAGTTTCGTTAACAGGTTCCAGACTTAGCAGAAAACAGAGCATGGCATTAACAGAAATTATGAGGGCATCTTGGTGAGCTTGATGCACTCATCACAAAGTAATGCATTACAAAACAAGCATACTTACAGCAAGATGGCATGTTTATGAAGCTATCCATGGCAAGATAAAATTCATAGCATGTATGGATCAACTACAACAACCTTGACAAAATTGAATATCATGTTAACATTCTGCCAGAAATATTTTATAGCAAAAGTAGAGTAAGATTGAGACATGCTAGGGCAATCCATAATTGCAAAAAGGGGCATGGATGGGTACAGCACAACTATATATACAAAACATCCTTACTGAACATACCCAAAAGAAGCATGGATTTCTGTGTAGCCACATGGATACATGGCAACAAAATAACAGCAGTAACAGACTTAGCAAAAATCCTAAATCCCTGAAAACAGAAACATCACGAAGCCTAGTTTGCATGCTTGTGCTAGTCACCACATAGATCAAAAAAATACAAGGCATACACCTCTGTAAATATGGCATGGCATAGATCAAAACACATGTAGAGCTCATACTCATAAGATGCACACATCAATTGCAACAAAAATAACAAATCACCAAGTTCTGATAAGCAACAGCAGTAAACATCATATAGCACTCTTGCACCAGAGATTTGGGCATCAAGATGGACTCAAACGAGCATGGCACAATGTAACACAATGAAGAGCATCTCGTAATGAACATTTCAATATATCATACGCGCAAAACGGAGCAGTATGCAGAGAGTTATGATGCGATGAACAGAGCAATATATCGTGACAACTTCGGGACTTAGCAGAAAATGAGGGGGGGAAAGTCAACCTCTAGATCTGGATCGGGACCCGGCACGGAAGTCGAGGCGGCCGGAGCTCGTCGCCGGAGCTGGAGAAGGAGGGGGGGCGGCCGGAGATGGAGAGGAGGGAGATGGGGCGCGGCGCCAGCGGGAGGTCGGAGGAGGCGGCGGTCGCGGGCTTCGGCGGAGGAGCTCGGGCGTGGGCGCGGCGAACGGCGGCGACCGGCGGGCGGCGGCGCGGGCTGGTGGACGGCGGCGGACGCGAGGCGGCGGCGGGGAAGCGGCGACGGGCGGCGGGGCAGCCTCGGGAGTGGGGAGGCGCTGGCGCGCGCGGGGGCGGAGGAGACGGGCTCGGGGGGGCCGACTTGGGCCAGGCGGGCCGGCGGCGTACGGGCGGCGGGGGCGCCACGTGTCGCGTGCCGGTTGGGGACCCGGAATTTCGGAGAGGGGACACATATTTATAGGTAGAGGGAGCTAGGAGACTCCAAATGGAGTGCGGTTTTCGCCCACACAATCGTGATCGAACGACCGAGAGCATGGACGGGACTTTGATGGATTAATGGGCTGTTTGGAGGGGTTTTTTTGCTGCAATACACAAAAGGACTTTGCGGTTACCCGGTTAACCGTTGGAGTATCAAACGACCTCCAAATGGAACGAAACTTGACAGGTGGTCTACCGGTGGTATACCAAGGCCACTTGGTAAGACTCGGTCCATTCCGAGAACGTTCAACACCCACTCACGAAAAGAAACAAGAGGGGGCACCGGTGCCTGTGGGAGTGCCGGATTGCAAAACGGACAACGGGAAAAATGCTCGGATGCATAAGAAGAACACGTATGCAAAGCAATGCACATGATGACATGATATGAGATGCATGACATGAACAAAATGCAAACGAAAGACAAAACCCGACCACGGAGGGAATATCATAACACATAGCGGAAAATGGCAAGAGTTGGAGTTACAAATACGGAAAGTTACATCCGGGGTGTTACAGCAGGAGTCAAAAAAATGAAACAAGACACTGAGGTAACAACGAAGGAATTGGAGATTTTGCAGACTGAAATTTGTGCTATCTAAATCCGGCCAATCCTATTTTCTGAAGAGATTATAGTTCAAATGGTAAGTTATGTTGATGCGCGTCCATGATGTATGAGCTGTATTTGCCTAGTGTATGTAATTTGCTGTTTGTGTATGCTTTATTATCACTGGTGCCGAACCATAATGCCCAGTGGGTATAATCGGCTGTAATTTCTTTATTGTATAGTGTAGGATTATTCTACGTTTCTATGCCTTAGTCTCTTTATTGTATAGTGTATGTTTTTTAGAGGTGATGGTATAGAGTAGGATAATTCTTTGAATATGCTATATCGTTCAAACGGGGGCCAACTCGCCCAAACGTTGTAGTGACCATGGCCCTCCACAGGCCGTACGATCCATGGGCCATCCACGGGACAGACGATCCATGGCCTTCTATGGCCGTCGGATCCGTGGGCCTTCTATGGGCTATCGGATCCGTGGGCCTTCTATCGGCTGTCGGATCCATGGGCCTTCTGTGGGCTGTCGGATCCATAGGCCTTCTATGGGCCATCGGATCCATAGGCTTTCTATGGGCCATCGGATCCATGGGCCTTCTATGGGCCGTAGGATCAATGTGCCATCTATGGGTCGTCGGGTCAATGGGCCTTCTACGTCCCGTAGGATCCATGGGCCTTCTACGGGCCGTCTCATCTATGGGCCTTGTACGGGCCATATAAGGGGCCATAAATGGGCTAGAGTGGAAATAGTACGTTTCATGGGCTGACCATAATGGGCCGTTAATAGGCCATATTTGATGATGCAGTCGGATGTGGGGTTCCGACAAACCCTTAAGGTTCAAACACTGGGGTGCGCGCGGAGTCTTTCCCTCCTACCGATCTACGCCCTAGCTCGCTAAGATCTCACGGACGAACTCGATGAACTCGCAATCACAGAGAGGCACGAGATTTATACTGGTCCGGGCCACCATTGTGGTGTAATAGCCTACTCCAGTGTGGTGGTGGTGGATTGCCTCTTGGGCTGGTGATGAACAGTACAGAGGGAAGAACAGCCTCCTGAGGTTGAGTTGTTCTTGTGCTTGCGGACTTGTGCGCATGAGAGCTGGATCAACTGCTCGGTATCCCCCCTCCACTATGGTGGCTAGACCTATTTATAGGGGCCCTGGTCCTCTTCCCAAGTATTGAGCGGGAAGGGAGCCAACAACGGCGGGCAAATTTGAAGGGGGATAGCTAGTACAAGCTATCCTGACAAAAGTGGTCTTCGCCTGCGAAAAGCTCTGCGGTGACGCCGTCTTGGGCTCCACGATGACCTCCATCTTGCCGTCCTCCTGGTCTTGGTCTCGTTGCACCAATATATCAACCTTTGCCTGATGCCTCGGTACTCTTCGCCTGCGCTGGCCTCCTTAGCACCAAAGAGGAAACAAGGACGCTGCGCGCGCTGGCGCCCGCCTGGCGCCCTCCTGGTGCCGATCATCATGGCACACGTCACGAGAGCCTCGTGGGGTTTTCCCTGCCTTGATATCTCCACTCCTCGCGAGCCTGCCTGACTAGGCCACTCTTGAGGAGGTCTTGCGTCGTCTGCCTCACGAGGCTTGGCCCCTCGCGAGGGTCTTGTATGCCTTGTTGATGAAGATGGGCCGTACGGCCTGCTGGCTTAGCCACGCCGTGAGCCACAGGCAGGCAAGTCTGGGGACCCCCGTTCCCAGAACACCGACAGTAGCCCCCGGGCCCAAGGTGCGCTCGGGCTTGGCTTCGCGGCGAAGCCAAGGGTCAAGTACGGAGCACCACGGGCCCCAAAAGCCTGCAGCCTCGGTTGACGCATGGCGGTTGATTGGACGTGGGCGTCTCCGCTTCCCGACGCTGCCTCGGCAACTGCACGACTTGACAAGTCCCTGCGACATGCAAGGAAAACCATCAATGCCTGCGATCGTGGGAGGCGCCGGTTGGCCTTCTCTCGCTTTAAATGGGGAGGGGGCGGAGCCCCCGTCGCCCATCTCTTCCTGCCTCGCTTGCTTCTTCCTCGCTCCATTGCTTGCAGTGTCACCCATGGTGCCACGAAGGAAGTTCTCTGCCGCCGAGAAGGGAAAGGCCCCTCACGAGGGACCCGGCTCCCCGGCGCCCAAGCGCGGACGCGGCCGTCCGCGCAAGCATGCCGCGTCCCCCGTCGTGGCCCACCAGCGAGGCGGCGCTGCGGCACGCGGAGGGGGTCGTCCTAGTCATGGCGGTCCAGTTGACGAGGGGAGGCATGCTATGGTGGCACGGCCTCCCCGTCCACGCTTCCGTTCATCAGAGGTGTTGCCGGAGTTCGTCGTCTGGTCGGAGAACCCGGCCGGCAATTGGCTCCAGCTCCCGCGCTTCTTCGTCGATGAACTGCCGGTCCCTGGTCCGAGCGGACTTTGGTTGCAGGCGGACGGTTGCTGCAGCAAGGCCTCCTGGGTCGCGGTTGAGACTTCTGCCGCGGGCAACATAGCCCTGGCCCGCGGCCGGCAGACGTTCGCCCGCGCGCGCGGCCTGGGCAGGCGGTGCACCCTCCACTTCAAGTACGATGGTGGATCGACCCTCTATGTGAGGGTGTTTGGGGAAGATGGTCGCCCCGCCGGGTGCTGCCCCGAGCCGAACGACGGTGAGGAGGTGCTCGGCCTTGGTCACGGCCGCGACGAGGATGAGGGCGAGCCTGCCCTCGGCGGCGACCGTGTCTCTTCCAGCTACGGCGGCTCTTCCTCCGGTGACAACTCCAGCAGCGGTGGCTATGACCAGCCGCTGGGTCGCCGCGCCCGCTTCGAAGGTGGCAACGGGTCATCTCGTCGCCGCGCCTCCGTGAAGCGCGAGGAAGGGTCCGGCTAGGCTCGGGGCGTCGCTAGGGGCCTGCCTCCCCGGATCGCCGCAACGCCGCTTTGTTTTGCTCTTTTTTCCTGCATAAAAAATGAAACTAGTATGAGCCCAGGGGGGCGTGTATCGAACTGTGGTTCCTTGGTTATTGCTCTGTGCGCGTTATTCCCGTGTCGTGTTGTTATTTTGCGCAAGGATAACTTAACCAGGTGCGTTCAGAACGCACTCTTCCTTATGATGCACTTGTTTCCTCGCGTCCATCTTGCCTTGGTGGCCTGCATTCGCTCAGGAACTGCTCAAACTCATTAGGAAGTGCGTTAAAAGACTTGCCGTCCATCCTGATCCTGACCTGGCGCTTTGTATCGCGGTACCCGAGGGGCACGGACTAGGAGAGGTGCGCCAGCTTTTGGGCTCGAATGAGGGTGGCTCGCGAGAAGGCAGAGAGGAGTTAAATGCTCGCGAGGGCACCTGCCTAGCCCCCTCTCGAGGTATGCGAGAGAGAGAACACGAGCAAACTAGAGTCGGAAAATGCGGTAAGAGGCAAGGGAATCAAACCAGCAAGGAACACCGAAAGCAAACTTCGATCAAGGAAAAGCGAGCGAACTACGGAAAGCAAATGAAAAGCCGCGTCCGGCACCTAATCTAGTCTTCAAGTTTTCTCACCAGCGCGGAGCTAAGTGCTACCACTAGGCGTGGGCGGGAGCCCCAGGGCCTGAGGCCGGCGCTCCTGAGACTCCGGGGCGTGTACAGCCCCAACTCATTATTACGTGAGAGTGTCACGGGCGGCGATTCTTCACAGGCACCGGGCCTTCTTCACAGGCTCTGGGGCTTTCTTCACATGCTCTGGGCCTTGCTTCATGGGTAGAACTTCCGAAGGTGCTGGATGTTCCAGGCGTTTTGGATAGGTACCCTATCTTGTGTCTCAAGGCGCACGGCGCCAGGCCTGGAGATGTGGACGACCTTGGACGGGCCCTCCCACATTGGTGAAAGCTTATGCAGCCCTTCCCTGGAGAGGACCCGCCTTAGGACGAGGTCGCCCACCTCGAGCGTCCTGGAGCGGACGTTGCGGCAGTGGTATCCCCGCAACGCTTGTTGGTACCTTGCCGCCCTTAACGCAGCTTCGCGACGGTGTTCCTCCCCCAGCACGAGATCCATCCCCCGCGTGGCGTCCTGCTGCGTTTCGTCAAACGCCAGGACCCGTGCGGAGCGATGCTTGACCACGTGAGGGAGGACTGCTTCAGCTCCGTAGACGAGGAAGAATGGAGTCTCGCTCGTTGGCTTGGTGGCGGTGGTGCGGATGGACCACAACACGGATTGGAGCTCATCGTGCCAGCCCCTGCCGCAGGCCTCCAGCTTCTTCTTGAAGGTCCTGGTCTTGAGGCCCCTCAGGACCTCCGCGTTGGCGCGTTCGGCCTGGCCATTGCTCCTGGGGTGTGCTACCGAAGCATAGCAGATCTGCGTTCCAAGGTTAGCATAGTAGGTTTTGAAAAGGTTACTAGTAAACTGCGAGCCATTATCTGTGATGATGCGGTTGGGGACCCCGAAGCGGCTCACGAGGCCCTTGATGAACTTGACAGCAGAGCCGGCTGGGATGGTACGGACGACTTCCACTTCCGCCCACTTGGTGAACTTGTCGATGGCGACGTAGAGATAGCGGTAGCCCCCTGGCGCCCGAGGGAACGGGCCTAGGATGTCCAGCCCCCAGACCGCGAACGGCCATGTGAGCGGAATGGTTTGGAGGCCCTGAGCAGGCTGATGGATTTGCTTGGCGTGGAATTGGCAAGCTTCGCAGGACTTCACCAGCTCGGCTGCATCATTGAGTGCTGTAGGCCAGTAGAATCCGCTGCGGAACACCTTGCCGACGAGGGTCCGTGACGATGAGTGGTGTCCACAGTCCCCGCCGTGTATGTCAATCCGCAACTCCCTTCCTTGATCACTGGATATGCAGCGCAGCGTGATATCGTTTGGCTATTTCCTATATAACTCGCCGTCTTGGATACAATATGCCGTGGCTTGCCGTGCCACGCGCTCTGCGTCCTCTTCCTTCTCCGGTAGCGTCCCGTGCGTCAGGTACTCCTTGAACTCCTTGGTCCAGCATTCCTCCTGGGGCTCGAGCACCAAGAGCAGCCGAGCTCCCGAGATCGGGCCATAGGCCGGGGCTCCTGTGTCCGGAGGCTGTGGGAGCTCTTCCCGAGGCTGAGTCGTGCTCGAAAGAGGTGGCATAGCTGATGGCTTGAAGAGCCGCTCCTCGAAGACACCGGGCTCTTGCGGTTGCCGCTTGGACGCTCTCTTCGTGATGTTGTCGGCTTCCTTGTCGGTGCCTAGCTCAAGGCCCAAGAACTGTTTTTCCATCTTGCGCACCTCCATGAGGTAGGCCTCCATACGAACGTCCTTCGGCTCATATACCTTGTTGGAGAAGTTGACGAGGAGTTGCGAGTCGCCTTTGATGGTTAAGCGCTTCACCCCTAGAGCCGCCGCAGCCTTCAGGCCAGCTATGAGGCCTTCGTATTCTGCGATATTGTTGGAGACCTTCTCGCCTTGCTGAAAGCAGAGTTGCACGGCGTAGTAGAGCTTGTCCTGAGTGGGCGAAATGAGCAGTGCTCCAGCCCCTACGCCCTGGTGCGCGAAGGCACCATCGAAATACATGACCCAGCCGTCTGGAGCCTCGCTTCCTGGGGAGGTGGACCGGTCTTCTCCTTCCTCAAGTGTTGGGGCATCCATCCATTCTGCCACAAAGTCAACGAGCGCGGCCCCCTTGATGACCCTGGTGGTACTGAACTCCAACTGGAACGCTTGCAACTCGATGTCCCACTCAGCGACCCTGCCGGCTGAGTTAGGGCTCCTGAGTACCCTCTCCAATGGGTACGCTGAGACGACCTTGATGGGGTGGCCCTGGAAGTAGTGTCGCAGCTTGCGCGAGGCCACCAGGAGTGCGAGCAGGAGTTTCTGGGGCACGGGGTAGCGTGCCCTCGCGTCCCGCAATACGGTGCTGACGAAGTACACCGGGTGCTCGACGAGGGCTGGCACTCCGTCAAGGCTTGGGTCCTGCGGAGATTGGGTCGCATCCTGAGGTGGAGGGGTTCCTGAGACCTGACGGTCCTCAGGAGCTTCTGCGATGTTGCCCTGCTGAGCTTGGTCTTCCACCGCTCACGCCTCTGCTGCGCCTTCCTGACCCTAAGCCATTTCAGCCCCGGCTCGGCGCAGCGCGCCCTTGGCTTGGCGCTCCTCCCGAACCGCCACCAGTGTCGTGCTGGCGGAGTACAGGGTAGCGGCAAGGTAGAGTACCAGAGGCTCGAGAGGCCGTGGCGCCACCATCACCGGGGGACTGGTGAGGTATCTCTTGAGGTCTTGGAAGGCCTGGTCGGCCTCCGGGGTCCACTCGAACGGGCCCTTCTTCTTCATGAGCTTGAAGAAGGGCATGGCGCTCTCTCCCAGCTGGGAGATGAAACGCCCTAATGCGGTCACCCGCCCTGCTAGCTTCTGCATCTCTTTGAGGGTCTGTGGGGGCTCATATCCTCGATGGCCTTGATCTTCTCTGGGTTCGCCTCGATCCCTCTATGGGACACGAGGAAACCCAGCAGCTTGCCGGAGGGGACGCCAAACACGCGCTTCTCCGGGTTAAGCCTCAAGTTCACTTGGCGCAGGCTCTCGAAGGTCTCCTCCAAGTCTTGAATCAACGTCCTTGCCTTGCGAGACTTTACCACTATGTCATCAACGTAGGCCTCTGTGTTTCTCCCGAGCTGCCGCCCCAGGGCGATGTGCACCAACCGCTGAAAGGTCGCGCCCGCGTTGCGCAGCCCAAAGGGCATGCAGGTGTAGCAGTACACCCCACATGGTGTCAGGAAGGCTGTCTTCTCCACATCTTCCACCGCCATCTTGATCCGATGATACCCTGAGAACGCGTCCAGGAAGCACAGCAGGTCACACTCGGCGGTGGAATCAACAATTTGATCGATGCGCGGGAGTGGGAATGGATCTTGGGGGCAGGCTTTGTTGAGGTTGGTGAAGTCGACGCACATTCGTTCCTTTCCGCCTTTCTTCGGCACTACGACGGGGTTCGCCAGCCATTCGGGATATCGAACTTCTCGGATGGCACCCGCCGCCTCCAGCTTGTGAGTCTCTTGGACGATGAAGGTTTGCTTCTTAGTGGACTGCCATCTTGCTCGCTGCTTCACGGGGCATATATTGAGGCACACCCTTAGATGATGCTGGATCACCTCCCTCGGGACCCCTACCAGCTGATTGGGCTCCCACGCGAATTTCTCCTTGTTCACGCGCAAGAACCTCACCAACGCTTCTTCTTGTCCCGGGTCGAGGCCGGCTCCTATGGTAAAGGTGGCTCCTGAAGCCCCGTCCTCGTTGACCGGCACCTGCTTGGTTTCCGCCTTGTCTTGGGTGAACAGCTGCTTCTTGTTGGTAGGTGCGGCCTCCTTGGCTTCGGGGGTACCGGAGTCGGCGGGCTGTGCTGCTGCCGTGGCCTTGAAGCCGAGCCTGAGCGTCGTCGCGGCCTCCTTAGTGTCCCCCTTGATGGTGAGGACGCCCTTGCTTCCTGGCATCTTCATGAGGTTGTAGGTTGGGTGATTCGCCGCCATGAACTGAGCGAGAGCCGGGTACCCGAGGATGGCGTTATACGGGAGACCGATGCGGGCGATGTCAAAGTCCACCAGCTCGGTGCGGTAGTTGTCGCGTGTGCCGAAGGTGACAGGGAGGCGGATCTGCCTAGAGAGTGAGCAGCTCCACCACCCACTCCCGAGAAGGGCTTGCTGAGGCCGAGCCGCTCGGGCGGCACGTGAAGAAGGTTGAAGGCTTCTACAGAGAGCAGGTTGAGGCCAGCACCACCGTCGATGAGGGTCTTGGTAACAGCTACGTTGCAGATGGTGGGTGTGCAGAGCATCGGGAGCATTCCGGAGCCGGCGGTGGAGTCGGGGTGGTCTTCTGACCCGAAGGTGAGGTCGGCCTCTGGCACGGCCCAACCCGGCGGAGCCCCCGGGCGCTTCGATGTGGCCCCGATCTGTCGGAGGAACGGCTTGACGTGGCGGTCTGAAGGTGGTGCTTGAGAGCCGCCCAGCAGGGCTGCGACTGCGTGGTGCGCCGGCACCGCGTAGCGAGCGGTGAAGAGGTCACGGAGTTCCCCCCAGGAGGCCACCGTGCAACCCGGGAGGCTGAGCAGCCAGGCGCGCAGCTCGCCGGCGAGTGCCATGGGGAACCAGTTGGCCATGATCTTGTCGTCACCTCCGGCTTCGAGGACAGCCTCCTCGTACGCCAGCAAGAACGGTGGTGGGTCTGCTGCGCCATCGTAACGCGGCAGCATCTCTAGCTTGAACTTGGTCGGCCACCGCACTCGCCGTAGGGCGGGGGCTAGGGCTCGGTACCCAGACGCCCCGCTGTTGGTGTCGGCCACAGAGGTGGACGGCGGGGCACGTGCCATGGGGGCAAAGTGCGGTGGCGTGAGGCGCAGGTTGGTGGAGAGGAGCTTCGGCGCACCCCTACCTGGCGCGCCAAATGTCGGATGTGGGTTTCTGGCAAACCCTTAAGGTTCGAACACTGGGGTGTGCGCGGAGTCTTTCCCTCCTACCGATCTACGCCCTAGCTCGCTAAGATCTCGCGGACGAACTCGACGAACTCGCAATTACAGAGAGGCACAAGATTTATACTGGTTCGGGCCACCGTTGTGGTGTAATACCCTACTCTAGTGTGGTGGTGGTGGAATGCCTCTTGGGCCGGTGATGAACAGTACAGAGGGAAGAACAGCCTCCTGAGGTTGAGGTGTTCTTGTGCTTGCGGACTTGTGCGCGTGAGAGCTGGATCAACTGCTCGATGTCCCCCCCCCTCCACTATGGTGGCTAGACCTATTTATAGGGGCCCTGGTCCTCTTCCCAAATATTGAGCGGGAAGGGAGCCAACAACGGCGGGCAAATTTGAAGGGGGGCAGCTAGTACAAGCTATCCTGACAAAAGTGGTCTTCGCCTGTGAAAAGCTCTGCGGTGATGCCGTCTTGGGCTCCACGATGACCTCCATCTTCCCGTCCTCCTGGTCTTGGTCTCATTGCACCAATATAGCAACCTTTGCCTGATGCCTCGGTACTCTTCGCCTGCGCTGGCCTCCTTCGCACCAAAGAGAAAACAAGGACGCTGCGCGCACTGGCGCCTTCCTGGCGCCCGCCTGGTGCCGATCGTCATGGCACACGTCACGAGAGCCTCATGAGGTTTGCCCTGCCTTGATATCTCCACTCCTCACGAGCCTGCCTGACTAGGCCACTCTTGAGGAGGTCTTGCATCGTCCGCCTCGCGAGGCTTGGCCCCTCGCGAGGGTCTTGTATGCCTTGTTGATGAAGATGGGACGTACGGCCTGCTGGCTTAGCCACGCCTTGGGCCGCAGGCAGGCAAGTCTGGGGACCCCCATTCCCAGAACGCCGACAGATGCTATGAAAATGGCCCAACAGACTAACGGTCCACAAACGGGCCGACTGTATCCATGGGCTGAATTTAGCCCACAAGCAGAAAAGGCCAGTAATGGGCCGTAAGTAACCGAATGCTGGAAATGAGCCCAAGAATAAATGGGCCCTCAGAAGGCCGAAAGGTAATACGGGCTGGAAACGACCCAATGGAATAATGGGCCGCTAATGGGTATAAAGCGATACACTGTTCATTATGGGCCGGTTTCACCACGGGCCATTAATGGGCCAAGAGTTACAAAGGGACTCATATGGGCCGAAATACGTCATGGGCCATACATGGGCAGGAAGTTACAACGTGATGGAATCATATTGGACGGCCCAGATGACGCTACTGGGCCTAATTCCGTTAGGCCGTAACGGGCCGTGAGTTAGCGGGCTGTAAATGGGCTATATGCAAACATGCCGTTAACAGGCTTTCCATGGGCCGGCCCGCCACCTTTTGACCAAGTCAAATGGGCCAACCTTTTCACAGGAATGGGCCTCTGTTGAGCCGTGCCATGTGTCGACGTATCATAGGCGCCTTGCGTCCAATGAGTGGATGACATCTGTCCCAACGGTGAGCCGACACGTGTTTCCTCCAGCCAATGATGATTTTACACGTGGAAAATCCCCATTGGTCGGGGCTGTTAACAGGTTATCGGATCCAAAACCAGACCCGAGAGCTTAACGGCGTTCCGTTACGGTGGATGCCACGTGTCGGTCACCCTTGACGAAAGCACTTCTGTGACGCGCGATTTATCGTCATGGAAGTGGACACTTCCGTGATGATAATTTTGGTTATGTCATGGAACACTTCTACGACAGCACAGGTATGACTATCTTGATTCTGTCATAAAATCGTCATGGATGTACATGCATGACAGAAAACGTGACCTACTATGACAAACACGGATCATCACGGAAGTGTATTTTTTTGTAGTGGTGCAATACAACTGCTTTGACCCAATCCTAGAAATGGATGAGGTACCGGAGTTTGTTTCTCCTAGTCATTCCGGAATAGAATGGCTTGATGGGCCACAAGATAATAGGCATCGATGAACACGATTGCACACATACTCTTGACTATCAACTGACAGATGATGGTCGGAATACAACTGAAAAGGGACAACTCAGAGGAACATACGATTTTCTGAGTTGTGGGTGCATAGATTAGCATGTCGAACCAAGTTCAACAGGTTTGTTCCAGATAATCCATGCAGAGAGGTAGGACTGGCAGAGTCACAATATAGAATGTGGAACTCATCGAGGGTACTCTTGTTGTGATCTTTTGGTTCAAGAACTTCTGCCATAAGCAGTTCATGGTATTTGGAAGAAGGAAAATACCACGGACCTCGAGAACTATCATAAAGGTTACTAATATCCTAAAGGAACTAGCAAACACTATCAACATGAAGTAGGGTGAATCTCGAGTTCAAGAACCCAGGAATAGAATACCTACTAACTAAATGGCATCACGGGATGCTTTCGAGAATGACAGCCAGAATCATCACACTCGGAACACAAAACATGGCTAGATTCCTAGGTGATTCTCTAAGATACCCTAGTGTCATAACAATAGCTCCAACATATATGTTGAGGCAATAGAGTACCTCAACTCACCGATTAGTGTGGTTGAACTGGCCCAAAGAAACATCGGGAATAGAAAGAAGGGATTTGTAAATGCATCGGACTATTTAGAAACCTGGGATGACTCGGACAGCATAACGGCTGTAAATGCTCAAAGATTTGAGACATCCTGCAAAAATGGTGGCATAACCACTCAACATCGTAATATCAAGGTTCCGAGATCAACTATCAACACACGAAAGTAGCAGGAACTGAACTGAGGCTTGAATCCAACAATCCTATAAGTCTACAGATTAGTAACAAGTGATCCTGATAGAAGAATGAGAAGCCTAGTTCTTAATCCCCATAGAAAAGAAGAGGTTGTCTCAGATTAGAATGGCACGAGGTAAAGGAGTAAAAAGAGCCTTACGTTCCCTTCCACAATCAATTCCCTTATATAACTAAAGCATTTCTAGACTCAACTTCCACCAGTTTGGCTTGGTAATCCTATAGGCAGTTAGGCTATGATATCAAAGCTGTCAGGACCCCGATCCTAAGTCACAACGACGCATCATGTAACACATCATATCACTTTGCGGCCTCACGCACGGTATTCCCATGGGTGCCACCTTACCTGGCCCGGGACCATTTGCGCCTTTTGGCTCACGTATATGATAGTGTCGCTAGCATCCATATGACAGAGAACCCGGGCCGACATGACTAGTCGTAAACCCAAAGTGGCACTAACTTATAGTGACAGGCATACATGACCCAGCAACGAACATGTCGGTCATCAACGTATGAACCCAAGTCGTAGCAAGCTACAAGGACTTAAAGGAACAACGTGTGACATTTCCCCGAAGGGACAAACACGGGAACGAAGAAGGACACATGTTGGCCAGCCTAAGTGTTCCGGAGCAGTAGCAAGCTACCATGGCTCAGTGGAAGCACTAGGAGACACTTCCCCATAAGAGAGGCTACCAAGAATAAACAACTAGGTTGTCGGATCCCACACATACCAAGCATTTCAAAATCATACACACAATATGCTTGATATGTGCAAATACAACATGTCATCACAACAAAACTCTACCACTCAAAGTATTTATTCATTAGGCTCCGAGGAGCCAGATATTACAAACATGGGTCTGATGACCCAGCATTCAAGTCATACAAGCAATAAGCACATGTAGAAGCTTAACTTGTCTGAGTACAGACAACTACAAATGAAAAGGGCTGAGAAGCCTGACTATCTACAAGACCCTGCCGAGGGCACAAGATCGTAGCTGAGGTAACAAGATAAAGGTCGAAGTCCACGCGGAACTACTAGTGAGACTGAAGTCTCTCTACAAAAACATAAATTAAGCAAATGTGAGTACAAATGTACCCAGCAAGACTTACATCAGAACTAGCTACATATGCATCAGTATCAACAAAGGGGTGGTGAAGTTTAACTGCAGCAAGCCAGCTTTGACTCGGTGGCTATCCTGAACTACGACTGCAAGTAACTCTTTTGAGGTGGCGCACACGAGTCCACATATTCACCAATCAATACACCTCTATGGATCCGTTCCCATCTCCCACGAGAACGCCATCCATAGCACTCACGCTTATCTTGCGCCTTTTAGAGTATCCACTTTCACTTGTCTATGAACTGTATAGGCAACTCAGAAGTCCTTTACCGCGGACGCGGCTATTCGAATAGATCATTTATAACCCTGCAGGGGTGTACTGCTTCACACATGCTCTCGCCACTTACCACCATGTACACGGCGTGTATCTCGGCAACCTTCAAGCGGAAGCCTGGCGAGGGAGTCGGCCACGACCTGACTAACCACACAAGTCTCTAGTCTAGGTTTATCGCCTATTCGGGTTCCATCCGCAAGGAGATCCGGCCGGGGTTTCGCTCACGGCCCCAAACGATGAGAGCAGGGTTCCCGAGGCACCAAACGGGCATCTCGGTACACCATGCCTCGTGTCTCTACCGCATCATAGCCCACCCCTAGGGTCAGTGCTACGCACGGCCCCCAACACATATCCTACAAACACCAGAAACTAGTTGCAACTCCTGGACAGAGATTGAGGCGATTAATAAGCCGAGAGGGGTCAAGTTACCGGAACCCAATGTGTGGTAGTAACTGTTCATGGATCACAAACACAGAACTCAGTTCCTGAGGACGGTTTCAATGAGACAACCCACTATGTACTCCTACATGGCCTCTCATGACTACCTTTACCAAATCGTGTTCACACATTTAGCTCTCAATAGTAGGACATGTTCACCACATTCCAATTCATCCCCGATGAATCAGACCCGACTCAACTCTAAGCAGTAGCAGGCATGACAACAAGCATGAATGAGTAGGCACATCAGGGCTCAAACAACTCCTACTCATGCTAGTGGGTTTCATCTATTTACTGTGGCAATGATAGGTCATGCAGAGGAAAGGGGTTCAACTACTGCAGCATGTAACAGTTAAATCGTTGTTGTCCTAATGCAGTAAAAGAGAGCAGAAGCGAGAGAGTGGGATTGTGTCTGAATGAACAAGGGGGTTTTGCTTGCCTGGCACTTCTGAAGATGATATAGCTCTTCATCGGTGTCATCGATCACATCGTCGGAACAACGTCTACTGAGAGGGGATAAACACCGGCAAACAAGAAAGAACACATTCAATGAAAATGCGACAATATGATGCATGATCATGGCATGGCAATATGCTGTGATTTGAGCTAATGTAGCTAGCAACAAGTTAAATGAAGTTGGTTTGAACTCAAGGTTCAAATTCGAACTCCATATGTCATAATTTAAATGCCAAACATTTGATTTGCCCTATTCAGCAACTATAAGTTGTTCCAACATGCATGAAAATGGTACATATGGATAGATTACATTTTTCTGATAATTTTGCATATATAAATTATTTCATTTGGAGTTACGATTGAATTTCTATGATTTTTAGAAGTTTTAAACATTTTCTAGAATTTCCAAATCATTTAGAATTAGAAATAATCCAGGAAAATGATCACTGCGTCATGCTGACGTCAGAAAGTCAACAGGGCCGGTCCAGGTCAAACCTCACCCGTGGGCCCCACATGTCATTGACTCAGTTAAATAACAGGTTTTAAAATAAACCTAATCTAAAGATTAACATGGTTGGGCCCACTGTCAGTGTCACCGTGTGAAACTAACCATGGGGTTAGTGGCTAAACTAATCCGCCATGTCACCTAACTGGCGATTAGCTGCTGGTGTTAAGCAGAACACGGCGGCGCTCCTCGTCCGGCCATCTCCGGTGACAAGAGCTCGCGTGGCTGGGCTCTACGGACGCGGCTCGGCGAGGCGCATCATTTGGTAGCAGCTGGAGGTGCTGGGGTGGCCGGAAACGACGGCGGCGAGCACATCCGCGGCGCCGGAGTTCGAACGTCGACCGTTGCGACGTCGCAGGGCACGGAAGGAGCAACGGGTGGTTGCTACGGCCCCGTGGTGACGCGCTGAGAGCGGTGACGCGCTCAGTTTCAAGCTCTAGTGGACGTGGCCACGGCGGTGAGGAGCTCAGGCGGCGGCGCGATTTGGTCGGCAAGGGGGCGACGGCTACAGGGCTTAATGAGCTCGGGGGAGAGGGGGTTTCGACGCCAGAACTCACAGTGGTTGCAGAGGGCATCGACGCGGGCTCGGAGAAGGCCGAACGGTGACGTACGGGCGACGGCGATCTCGGACGACCGAGGAGGAAAACGGCGGTGTTGGAGTTGCAGCAGAGCTTCTGGCGCCACGTGACTCGGTGGGGAGGACAACGACGTCGTGGCGGAGCTCGGGGACAGCTCGGTCGGGCGAGGCGGTGACTGTGGCCGTGGCAACGGCGAGCGGCGGCGATGGTGGCGTTCGGTCGCGGGAGGGAGAGGGTGGCATAGGAGAGAATGAGCACAGGAGAGAATGAGAGGGTCCGGGGGTGCGTGGCGCTCGGGGCCGTCTCCAGCAGCGAGCAAGCAGGCAGGAGGTGGCCGGTGCATGTCGGCGCGCGTCGGGTACACGCCCTCCTGCCTACTGGCAGGAGGTTGAGGACGGTGCGCGGTTGGGCTGGGCCAGCTACAGTGTTGGGCCTGCTGGACTGGACTGGTGAGCTAGGTAAGTCCTCTCTCTCTTTTATTTCTGTTTTTCTATTTTCTTTTGTCTGTTTTGATTTAGTAATAAAAGTACTAAACCATTTTAGTAAATTCTGAAAATATTTTTGGATGCTAACTGAATAATTCCAGAGCCCCAGCAAAAGTTTCAGAATTATTGGTGTTGTTGAAAATATATATAGCATTTAAAGGCCCCAATTAAATACAATATGGGTTAATTCAAAAATCCATAAATGGTCAAAAAATATGCTCATCATTTTTCGCAGAGGTTTTCACCTTTATCAGAAATCATGAACATTTTCAAAGGGCATTTTGGGTTCATTGAAGATTATTTTAGGTTAAACCTATTTGATTTGATCTGGTGCTAGGGTTTGAACAATCCCCATTTCAAGTCTAAAAGAAATTTAGACATGATGCAACAACCAAGCTAGTCCAAGTGCATAGCAAGGCTAGGGATGTTACATTGAGACCCTCCTGTTGGCGGAACTGGACGTCCTGGACTTGAACTAGGTGGTGCTCTCGTCTGTGCAGAGCGCCCGCACGCTCTGAATGAGTAGCTTGATGCCGAGGACAACCACGGTGCGGAGACACACGTCGGCAGCTACGGCTGGTTCGCGCCGGCAGGCAAAGACGACGAGGCCGTCTCGTTCCGCGAGCAGTGATAGTTTTTCTTTATGTTGTTGTTTTTAGGGATCTTTTGCTGTGTAAAAACATATATTTATGCAAGACACCTGACTTTGATCATTTGGGTCAGTCGACCATTTCAGGCGGTTGGATGAATATCCTACGTCTCCTAACCCTTCTTCCTCACCTCTTCTTCTTCCCCAACAGACCACCGCACGGGCCGTACGGATCTTCCCCAACATGTGGTTGGATAAACATACTGTATAAACAAAAATTATGTGTCAGCGGTAGGATGGCTGAGTTTAGTTTGATCACGTGTGGTAGCACGTGTCAGTGAGGGTGTGTTCCCTTGGTTGGGTTTGCGGCATGCAGGAGCGATTGTGTGAGGGTGCGGTGTGACCGCGGCGTGCAGGAGCAATTGTGTGAGGGTGCTATGCGACCACGACAGCCGTGCGCAAGTGTACCTCCTTTTCATTTTGAAAACTTTAGGCAAGCTTGGCAAAAATGTGTGGCGAAGTATGGCAATGCAAGCCCTAGACCCGAACAGGATACAAGTACGTACGTAGGAGTACTAGTGTTAAAAAAGAAAGGCGGGGTTTTCCTTCGCGGGATTAATCGATACAAATCCTCGTTTGACGTGTCAATTAATGCGTATTTTTTCTCCAAAGCCCAAAGAGCTAACCATCTCACTCCTCATCGCTTGATTAATGCAGCGCCATGCAAACCAACCTTCTCACTTCTGCATGCATACAAGGGTATATTAATGTCCTTGGTTGCTAGTACGAGGCAAACCCCATCAATTTTGCCTCGATTAGTGTTAGTGGCCTTCTGCAAATTGTAATTTTGATATACTGGCCTTGTGTACAAAAAAACTGGAGGTAGTAACTATTTGACTTCCTTCCCCATTGCGGTGAGGTCGACGATATCTCGAACGTTGTGGTCTGGCGAAGTGCGTTCAACGGAGAACAGCATTGAGGGAGACCACGGTAAGTCGTTCGCAAGTGCCGCCCGCAAGCCGAGACAACCACCTTATTTGCATCCAGGAAGTCCGTTGAACCAAAGGACGTGTAAATGTACTAGTACTAGTACACAATAGCATCGTCCGTCTAGCTTAGTGCGGTGAGGTGGTTTCTTGAAGAAGATAATGGAGAAGCGGAGTCAGCGAAGAGTGAAATGATGGTTGCTTCGTCCGTGCTTTGTGACTTGACGCCTCACTACTTTGTGATTTGTGATAGAAGGGAAAGGGGAGTAGACTCTGTGCTCTATACTGTACATGCGTTCAAGCACGGGAGAAAGAGGAGAGACGTTGCATTTTTCTGTTCCTTCAATCAATCAATCAGGGAGCTTCGGTTCCATCTTTTTGGCTTTGGCAGCACCGTCCACAATGGTTCCCATCGATGCCAAAAGCTATTTTCACATTTGGCTACACATTGTGGATGCCCTTAACAGTACCACTTGCTTTTGCTCATGTGTTCTATCTATACAAATCTCAATTATATTGATCTAAAAAATTATAGAATCAAGATTAGTAAAAAGGAGGTGATTTTGCCGCGCGGATGGCGGGGGAGGTTTCTTATTTTTAGAGGACGTTGGCCTGGCGATTTGCTAACATGCGGTCCCACGTGTCAGTGCTTTACCAAGCCGATCTGCGTCCCACATGAGGCAGAACAACGGCAGAAGCAACACGTGGTTAACTTGCAGAAGATGAGGGAGAAGCGGATTCAGCAACGAGTGAAACGATGGTTGCTTCGTCCCTCCAACTTATTTTTTAGCATTATTACTTCGTCCCTCCAACTTAACTATGGGAAAGGTGTAGCTTTGTGATTTTACACCTCATTGCTCATTACTACGCCGGTGCCATGACTGCGGTGCTTCACCCCTGCTGCTCTGCACTATATTTCGGTATGGCACGTGGACCCGGTAGCTTGATGTCCCACATGTCGACGAAAGGGACTAGAACATTTATGAAAGCGAGCGCTCCACTCTTACGATGGAGGAGTACACGACACGGCGGCCCAGTCAACTGTTACTTGTATTGTAGTACTATAGTACTATAGTTTTGTTGTTTCACACGATCCATCGATACAAACCCGATTAAATAGGAAAGGGCGGGATTTTTCCCACGCGGTAGATGATACTGGCCATACATTTCAAAGGCAATTTTAATGTATGCAAACTGAATAATTAAGTAACAATATGATATCTAGTAAAACTAAAAACACATATGATTTATTGTGTTAGAGTGTAGTAGTAGTGTTGTATTGCATAGTTGTTAGATGTAACATGCGGGAACGTGTAGAGATGTAGTTTTGGAGGGCCTACAGAGAGAAAAACATAATATGGTCACCGGACTTCAGAATACACTCATTACAGTCACTATATACGTTTTGCAGTGATTATACGGTCACTTGCTCACCATTCAGCATCGGATTGCACTCTGTTGACCGGCCAAATAGTCTGCGTGGCACCATGTTGACTAGTTAATTTGACCATGTTCCTTGTGGGTCCCACCTGCCAGTTCGCATAGGAAAAAGGTCAGATAAACACAAATTTACGCATGCGGGACAAGACTCCAACCTGTGTGCGGGAACCACCTAGTTGTGTATGTGTCTGTCAGGGCCTGATGTGTGCGCATGCACGTGTAGGTTGAGCACTTGAGCATGAGAGTGTGTGTTGGTCGTGTGGTGTGTGCATGCATCCGTGCGTGTGTGCATGTGAGTGTTGCGTGCGTGGCTGCGTGTGTATGTGTGAGCATTGCATGCGTGCGTTGCTGCATGTGTTCGTGTGAGTGTTGCGTGCATGCAGTTCGTGTGCATGTGTGCGTGTGTGTGTATAATCACCACACCAGCTATGTGTGTTAAAACAGATGGCTCAGCATACCAATACAAGGCCACCTTCTCCGTTGTGCCCGCGGTCATTGTCGGTGTCAAAACCGGCGGATCTCGGGTAGGGGGTCCCGAACTGTGCGTCTAAGGCGGATGGTAACAGGAGGCGGGGGACACGATGTTTACCCAGGTTCGGGCCCTCTCGATGGAGGTAATACCCTACTTCCTGCTTGATTGATCTTGATGATATGACTATTACAAGAGTTGATCTACCACGAGATCATAGAGGCTAAACCCTAGAAGCTAGCCTATGGTATGATTGATGTTGTCCTACAAACTAAACCCTCTGGTTTATATAGACATCGGAGGGGGCTAGGGTTACACAGAGTCGGTTACAAGGGAAGAGATCTACATATCCGTATTGCCAAGCTTGCTTTCCACGCCAAGGAGAGTCCCGTCCGGACATGGGTCGAAGTCTTCAATCTTGTATCTTCATAGTCCAACAGTCCGGCCAAAGGATATAGTCCGGCTATCCGAGGACCCCCTAATCCAGGACTCCCTCAGTAGCCCCTGAACCAGGCTTCAATGACGATGAGTCCGGCGCGCAAATTGTCTTCGGCATTGCAAGGCGGGTTCCTCCTCCAAATACTCCACAGAAGCTTTTGAACACAAGGATAGTGTCCGGCTCTGCAAAAAAAATTCCACATACCACCGTAGAGAGAATAATATTTCCACAAATCAAATCTGTTGACAGCTTTTCATAAATGTACTGCCGTGGTCTGGTCATGACGAACCGTTTTTCCGAGCCTGCCACTCCATGTGTCTCGAGGCGGTTTTATTGGCACGTCCTGTCGAAGCAGAGATCGTGTCCCTTTTTTCACGGGATTCTCATCAATACGGGCGTGGGTAACCCCATCGTGCCTGCTGGTATGACTCCTCGATTTTAGGCAAGTTCCAAATGGTCACGCGGAGGATGCTTGATATTCACCCTCTTTATAAAGGGGCCAAGGCCTGTCCTTTTCTTCTCGCACTCAATCGAATCCTTCCCCCACCTCGAGCTCCAACACCCAAGGCTCAGGCTAGGCACGTCGGACCTTCAGCCATGTCCGGATCCAACCTTCAAGGTCGGTGGGTGCCCTCCTCTGTCACAGAGGAGGACATCAAGAAGCTAAGAGAAGCCAGGTATCTGACCGTCGAAATCTCGCACAGGCTGCCTACTCGAGGGCAGGTCGTTCCTACTCCCGAGCCCAACGAGAGCGTCGTATTCGTTTCCCTCCTAGGGCTAGGTTTTAGTCTAGATCCCTTTGTTAGAGGGCTCATGTTCTATTACGGGATCGATTTCCATGATCTGGCCCCGGATTCCATCCTTCACATCTCGTCGTTCATCGTCGTGTGTGAGGCCTTCCTTCACGTCACCCCACACTTCGGCTTGTGGCTCAAGACCTTTAATGTGAAGCCGGAGATGATTAATGGGCGACACGCAGAATGCGGAGGTGCCATAATAAGCAAAGGCGCTGATGCTCCATGGCCAAAGGGTTCCTTCCCGGAGGTGTCCAGCTTATGGCAACGGGAGTGGTTTTACATCACAGCTCCCCATGGTACTAAGTGGGTTGCCGCTCCTGCTTTCCGCTTGGGCCCACCGCCACAACTGGTGTCATGGGTCAACAAGGGGCTGGACTGGGGGCCAGTAAATGATGTGCGGACGTTGCAGAGCAGCATCCGAGATCTCCTCGAGAGAGATGTCAGCCTTATCAAGGTAATGTAAGTCATGCTAGTTCGTCGAGTCCTGCCTTACAAACATCGACCTCTCCGCATGTGGGAGTTCAACCCGGAAGGACCGCGAACTATTCAGCACTTCTTCGGCATGACGCACGAAGAGATGTACGGATTGTTCTTCAGATCACAAATAAAGTGTCCGGACACCACCGAGGATGCGGGTCTGAGCTGTAATCGCCCAGATACCCAAGTAAGTAACTCTTCGGCCGAACATGCTGTCTTTTTATTTATCACAACATCATTATGAGAAGTCGCTCTTTGACCAGGACTGGGTAAGAAAGGCGAAGATGATCAGGTGTTCGGCCCCCCTTCCCGAAGGCCCAACAGATCCAGTACTGGCCAGAATGCTTGAGCTCGCGCCTTATCAAGCGCCATCAGGGGAGGACAAACGGGGGAATAAAGAAGACGAAAGCGAGCCTCACTCATTATTCATCCAAACCGGGGGAATTAGTGCCTCCGTGAAGGAGGATAACCAGGGAGAAGAATTTAAAATTCCTTCTCCCCAAGGAAGGAAGAGGGCCGCCTCTGAAGACTTGGAAACAATGTTTTCCAAACGAGGGAAGAAACATTCATCAGGGGCCCTACCCCGGAGGGCGTCCTTACCGCACAGTACCCGCAAGGGGACCAGCCCTCCACCGAGCTGTAAGTAAACAAAAGTACTTCATAGTAAATATACCCTGCTTTATTTCCGAGAACAATAACCGAGACGTATGTCTTGTAGTCCGGATCGTAGCCCTTCTCGACAGAGTTCCTCTTCAGGGGATCTTCTTCCGGAGATGATGGAGAGCGAAACGCCTCCCCGTGCCTCCCCGCCTCGTGAGGCGGACGACCCTGAGGTGTCGTCACGGAGGATTTCTCCTGATCCGCCCAGGCCAGAGGGTAACCCTTCGGCCACCCGAAGTCCGGAGTATTCAGCTCCTAAGGAGAGCAACAGAAAGAGTCCGGGACTACCGAGTGCGCGACCGGACACACTGATGAATCTTCTGGAGCAAGTGGCTATCTCAGAAGCGCATCGTACGCTAATGGGTACGGTGGTTGAGAGGATTTCTTCCGCCGAAAGCGGGCTGCATGAAGCTTTTATGAGCCTGCTGAGAGGCTTAGAGGTACGCAAAGTAATATGTATTTTTGACGGTACCGCAGACGCTAGGTGTGCCCTATGCAGATAGTAGCCCCTGAGACTCTGATTGCTGTCAAAAAAGACGGCAAATAGAGGATCATAGTCCCAGGTAATGACCGTGCTGCTTTCTTGTGCAGGCGGCTGAGGGTCTGGTGGCTAGCCGGACAGGTGAGTTTGCCGAACTGAAGCGGCAACTTGATGCGGCGGATGCCGACATCGTCCTTGTAAACAAGCGGTTTGACGAGGCACAGGGTATGTATTCGCCTATGATCAACACATATTAAGAGGAGCATGATGCTAGTATCTGTAATATGCTGTGACTGCAGATGGAGCTGCCGCCGTGGAGAACCTTCGGGCGGAACTTGCCCGAGCCAAGGAACAAGCCAGGAGGAGTGATGCGGCCGCCCTAAAGGCGGTCGAAGAGCTAAGAGCCGAACAGGCCGCCCATTACCAGAGCAAAGAGAAAATATCCAAGATGGCTGTTGAGCTGAAAGATGCCGCCAACCGTTATGAGCTTCTTGAAAAGGAAAACCGAACGAAGATGGCGGACCTGGAGAAAGCCACGGTAGCAGCCAAGGAAGCCCGCTCTAAAATCAGAGCGGCGAAGGAGGAGCTTCGTCAAGCCGGAAATATCACGTCTGGGAAGCCCTTTTTGTTGCGGACAAAGTTCGGAGATCCTAAGTATGCCCTTCTGGACCAATTATGGAGTTCTGCGGACGCGTACCTGGATTTGGCAGCAAGTGCTGCTGATGCGACCAAGTTTTCCGAAGATCAAAAACATCACAAAGTCGAAAAGTTGTTCTGTTCGCAGTTCAATGCTCCGGCGCGTCCGCTGCTGTTAAATGAGCAAATGGCCGAGTGGGCCGAGCTCCATAGGTTGTCCGGGCTTGCCATGAGGTCTGTTGTGGATCATCTTTGGCCGGAAGGACCAAAGCCGAATAGTTATTTTGGCTTAGTGCAACAATTCCTTGGTGCCGTGCCGCATATCGACGCTGTGAAGAGGTCGGCGTGCATAGAGGGTGCGCGGATGGCTCTTGCCCGTGTCAAGACATACTGGGCAGAGATGGAGGCCACCGCTATTGCATCCCAGAGTTCGGCGGTAGGCCGGGTACCGGCTGAGCACTATTTTGAAGAAGTGTTAGAAGGCACTCGTTTAATAGAGGCTCAGTGCTCGAAGAGTATCATGTTCTAGTGACATGTATCCCAATTGTAAGAACAATATTATTTGAATTATAAAGGCTGTGTTTATACTTTTGCGTGAAAGCATTATTGTGCCTCCTATGCGGTCGTTTATGTATATATATATCCTGAAAGTTTGCAGTCGTCGGCTTCAGCCCCCATACATATAATGCGGGGGTGTTCGCCAAAGCGCGTCTTCACACTTGATCCAACGTCTTGGTCCATTAAGGAGGTGGTAGCGCGGCGAACGAGGCAATCGGACTATATTGCTTTAACACTTTCACTTAACCATAGGAGTTTGACAGTGGGGCTACTATATAGCCCCTGGTATTGCCGCGGCTATCCGAGTACGGTGGGCGTACGTACATGACCGGGGAAACCGGTCCTTCGTTAATGCGGAGGAATCCTGAAGATTCCGATGAGTCATCGAGTGGTTGACCAGTCTCACGCTTTATCATGACAGTTAGTTTTCAGCTTTCTCTACTGAGGTGCTCGTCCGGATGAACCAGGGCACAATCGCAGTAGTTCTCCCGGTGCCACCTTAGCCGATAGAGCGGAACGTAAGGTAGCAAAACGCAGGAGCCGGGCAAACCAAACATTTGACCAAAGACATGATTCGGAGCTGACGCATATAAGGCCAAACTCGCGACGCCGAACACTCCCTAAGGTATTCGGTCTTTACAACATATACCGGGCTGAGTAACGCCCTTGATAATGAACCCCGAGTGTCCACGTACGTGCATTATTCTGACGTGGTGAAATGCCAATAACGTCAGCATCTCTCTCGGTTATACTCAGTATCCGGAGGATGTGAAACAACAAGAGACAGTAAAAAAGGTTTACATAGGGTCTTAATCTAAAAAAGAAACCTTCGAGCGGGGCCCTGCTGCACGTCTGCGCCTGTGTCTCCGTTGTGCCGTATCCTGGAAGGGTGCGGCATGATTATCATCTGTAAAAGAGAAGAACTTAGGTAAAAGTTGTCGTGCGAAAAATTGGTTATTCTCGATAAACCATTAAAATTCAAGATAAGTAAGGTCGAGCCGAACTGTAGTCCTTTTTACATGCGGGAAGCCCCTGGTACCGCCTATGGGGGTATATCCATCAAACCAATCTCATGTTTAACTAAGCTGTTACAGCTAGTGATGCGCCGGACTCATCTAGCCGTGTCCGCGGTCTTGACGACCGATCATTTATTCTGGTTGGAGAGGTCGTTTAGTGTTCGGCTGCTAAAGCCGCCACACGTTCTTCCATGCGCAAGGAACGCTCAATATTTCCGCTAATTGTGATGATGCCACGTGGACCGGGCATCTTAAGCTTAAGAGAAGCGTAATGCGGTACTGCATTAAAACGAGCGAAAGGTGTTCTTCCGAGTAGTGCTTGATTGCCGCTTCGGAATGGAGCGATGTCAAAGGTTAACTTTTCACTTCGGAAGTTCTCGGGAGAACCGAATACAACCTCTAGTACTAGAGAGCCCGTACAGCGGGCCTCTGGGCCTGGTATTACTCCTTTAAAGGTAGTATTACTGTGGCTGATTCTTATCGGGTCTATCCCCATTTTGCGGACGGTGTCCTAATATATCAGATTAAGACTACTGCCGCCGTCCATGAGGACTTGGGTGAGATGGTATCCGTCGATAATTGGGTCTAGCACCAAGGCAGCCAATCCTCCGTGCCGGATACCTGTCAGGTGATCCCTGCGATCAAAAGTGATCGGGCAGGCCGACCAAGGGTTGAATTTAGGGGTGACGGGCTCTACGGCACGTATGTCTCGGAGTGCATGTTTGCTTCTCCTCTTTGTCACGTGAATCATGTTCACTGTTTTGACCTGTGGTGGGAATTTTTTCTGTCCCCCGGTGCTTTGCTGGCGAGGCTCATCCTCGTCTTCACTTGGTGTATCCCTCCCCTTGTGTTCAGCGTTTAACTTGCCGACCTGCTTGAAGACCCAGCATTCTCTGTGGGTGTGATTTGCAGGTTTATCGGGGGTGCCATGAATCTCACATAATTTGTCTAGAATCTTGTTTAGGCTGCACGGTCCATCTCTGTTGCTTTTGAAAGTCTTTTTCCGCTGACCGGGTCAAGAGCCCCTAAATCCGGCGTTTACCGCCGTGTTGTCTGGGCTGTCTTCGTTATTCCGACGCTTGCTTTTATTACGTCATGGTTTTCCATTACCATCCCTGACTTCAGATGTGCCTGGGTCGCTAGTGCTACAACGGGCCAGCCAGCTATCTTCGCCCGTGCAAAAGCGGGTCATAAGGCTTGTTAGGGCTGCCATTTTCCTTGGTTTTTCTTGGCCGAGGTGACTGGTGAGCCATTCGTCTCAGACGCTGTGTTTGAAAGCTGCTAAGGCTTCGGCGTCTGGGCAGTCGACGATTTGGTTCTTCTTAGTGAGAAATCTGTTCCAAAGCTTTCGGGCTGACTCTCCGGGTGTTGAATTATATGACTTAAATCATCTGCATCCGGAGGTCGGACATAGGTCCCTTGAAAGTTAGCCCTAAAAGCATCCTCAAGCTCCTCCCAACTTCCAATTGAATTTTCGGGGAGGCTCTTCAGCCAGTGCCGAGCTGTTCCTTTCAACTTGAGGGGCAAGTATTTGATGGCGTGGAGATCGTCTCCGCGAGCCATATGAATATGGAGGATGAAGTCCTCAATCCAGACCCCAGGGTCTATCGTTCCGTCGTACGCCTCATCGGTGAAACATAGGGGGTGCGCGGCACCCCTGTATTTGGATGTGTCATGGCGTTCTGATGGTTGTAGAGTTCAGTTTTGATTATGCGTTGGAGCGTGCTTCCTAGATCCGTAGATGGATCTGGTCATGCCAGCCTTTTGATGCAAGTCCTTGCTTGGATCATGTGCTGACTTATGTGCGGCCTTGTTAGCCGCCCTATCGCGGCCACGAGGTGGTCGATCCGACCAGTCGGCCGTTTTATTTTTCGGCTGTGTGGGCTCTAAGGCCTCATCATCGAATTCAGGCAACCGCTTGCGCTTTGGATAGCTCTTTGTGTGGCGACTGCCACCATACTTTTCTTCACTGTCAAGCACTTTGTTCCATCTACTGTTGAGCGTATTCTGCGCGGCTTTAAGCCTTTGCTTCTGCTTCTTCAGACTCCTCGCGGTGGCAATAAGCCTTCTACGGAGGTTCTCTTGTTCCAAGTGCTTTTCCGGGATGATGTGTGCATCCTCGTCCGGACTGTTTTCCTCTCCGAAGAGAGGTTGATGAGCTTTATCCTTGGTGTCACTGTGTTCGGACAGCGGATCCATACTATGTTCGTCGTTCGCTGGTTCATCCTGCTCTATCGCTAGGTCAATGTGGTCGTCGTTTCCTCTGGAGTCGACTGGGGTGTTATTTTCTCTTGCGCTGTTATCGCTGTTTTTGCCGAGGCGGGATTTGGAGCGGCGCGTACGCCGTCGCTTTGGTTGCTTCTCGAGGGAGCTATCCTTCGCTGCATCCTTCTGTTCCTCGTCATTGTTTTCTTTGGGGGTGTCTACCATGTATATGTCATACGATGAGGTGGCAGTCCAGCGTCCTGTGGGCGGTGGTTCTTGTTCGTCTCCTGCATCGTCGTCCATACCGTCGATGTCCTCGGAGCCGAAGTCGAGCATGTCGGTTGAATCGTCGACAGTGGCTACTAAGTGGGTGGTGGGTGGGGAGCGAATTTCTTCGTTGTCCGCATCCCATTCTAGCCGGACATAGTTCGGCCAAGGGTCTCCCGACAGGGAGAGTGACCTCAACGAGTTTAGCACGTCGCCAAAAGGTGAGTGCTGAAAGATATCCGCGGAGGTAAACTCCATGATCGGTGCCCAATCAGATTCGATAGGCACGGACGCAGGCGGCTCGGAGTCCATGGCCGGGGACGAATCCAACAGTTCGGCAACATGAGTCTCGGAGGAGGTTAAGTCAGTATTCGGCTCTATCGCAGCTAAGTGTGCAGCCTCCGTGGCGGGGTCCATCCACCCGTCCTCAGATGGCGCAATTTGTTCCGGATTGAGGGCCGGAGTAGTTGCAGGTGTGATCTCCCGAACACTGTTCGACGGCAGAGCTAAATCATGCTCGTCGTAATTGTGCGGCGCACCTGACATGGGCTCGAATCCGTCGAAGGTCAAGTCTCCGTGGATGTCGGCAGTATAGTTCAAGTTTCCAAACCTGACCTGATGGCCAGGGGCGTAGCTCTCGGTCTGCTCCAAATGGCCAAGCGAGTTGGCCCGCAGTACGAAGTCGCCGAATACGAAGATTTGTCCGGGGAGGAAAACCTCACCCTGGATCGCATCGTTGCCGATGATCGTAGGAGCCATCAAGCCTTATGGTGACGGCACAGTGGAACTCTCAATGAAAGCACCAATGTGGGTGTCAAAACCGGCGGATCTCGGGTAGGGGGTCCCGAACTGTGCGTCTAAGGCGGATGGTAACAGGAGGCGGGGGACATGATGTTTACCCAGGTTCGGGCCCTCTCGATGGAGGTAATACCCTACTTCCTGCTTGATTGATCTTGATGATATGAGTATTACAAGAGTTGATCTACCACGAG
Source organism: Aegilops tauschii subsp. strangulata (assembly GCF_002575655.3). Lineage (NCBI taxonomy): Eukaryota > Viridiplantae > Streptophyta > Magnoliopsida > Poales > Poaceae > Aegilops > Aegilops tauschii. The sequence continues at coordinate 178,728,168 of NC_053039.3, forward strand.
ATCGTAGAGGCTAAACCCTAGAAGCTAGCCTATGGTATGATTGATGTTGTCCTACGGACTAAACCCTCTGGTTCATATAGACACCGGAGGGGGCTAGGGTTACACAGAGTCGGTTGCAAGGGAGGATATCTACATATCCGTATTGCCAAGCTTGCCTTCCACGCCAAGGAGAGTCCCGTCCGGACACGGGTCGAGGTCTTCAATCTTGTATCTTCATAGTCCAACAGTCCGGCCAAAGGATATAGTCCGGCTATCCGAGGACCCCCTAATCCAGGACTCCCTCAGTCATGACTTCGAACCACCGTCCAATATTTTTTTTGTCGTTTGGTTTCATTATTACTAGCAAGATGCCCGTGCGTTGCACATAACATCAAGATGCATTTGTATGACTAGTTTATCTTGTGAGAGAAAAGGATGAACGAGGGAATGCCTTATTTGCAAATGTGGAGAGGTGTGTGGGTACCTTTTTGCAAAGTTGCCATAGTTTCCTTCCTATCCGTCAGATATAAATTGGACGGCCTATATTGTAGGATGGCAGGCACACCATCATCACCAACTCTGTTTTTTATAAAAGTGTAGATGTAGAGTAAATACACGTCGACAGGTGGGCCCAATGGTAGTGAGATAATGTGATGCAACACTAGAGGTGCCACGTGGAGCGTTTAACTGGTCAACTAGTCGTGTCTTGAGCAAATATAGAGCTGTACGGTGAGCCCGTGACTGTATAATAACCACAAAACATAAATGGTGACCGTAATGAGTGGATTCTGAAGTCCAATGTACGTATCGTGCTTTCGCTTCAAATACAATGATCGTCACTGTATATATGACGAGAGAAAGATGAAACATGCGTGAATGTGTTGGGGGCGTATTTGTAGAGGACCTGCAGATAGTTTGTGTGTAACGCCCAAGATGCAGCTATATCTCCTACGTGTCGAGGCACGACTTAGAGGCATAACCGAATTTTGGTATGATCGCAAGAAGGGTCATCTTCACACATTCCCATGTAAATAAACAAGGAAGTAAATAGTTGGCTTACAATCGCCATGTCACACAATGATCAAAATATTCATACATCATTCTACACACAAGGTCCGACTACGGACGGATCCAAAAGAAAAGAAGATAACCACCCAACTATGCCCGATCGGCCCTAGTAGGAACCACTACTGATCATCGGGGTATGTCACGTACATACGCCCACGCTCTTCATCGAACTCCCATTGGAGCTCCTGGCCATCGCCTGCATCGAACTCAGCTGTACCTGCACCTGTTTGTGTAGTAAACCGTGAGTCACGAGGACTCGGCAATCTTGTTCCCGGATATCAAAACTACCAAAGCTTTTAGGTGGGGAGATATTATCAAGTGGGGTTGCGGCAAGCGCTAAGCATTGTATGGTGGCTAACTTACGAGTACAAGAGTAAGATGAGAAGCTACGCAAACGGTCGTAAACTAGTAATGATCATCCTGAACTACTTACGTTCAAACATAACACAACCGTGTTCTCTTCTCGCACGCACCCGAAAAGAGACAGTCACGGTTACGCACACGGTTGGTGTATTTTAATTGAGTTTACTTCAAGTCCTCTACAACCGGATATTAACAAATTCCCATCTGCCACATAACCGCGGGCACGGCTTTCAAAAGTTTAAACCCTGCAGGGGTGTCCCAACTTAGCCCATGACAAGCTCACGATCCGTGGAGACAATCCTCCATCGCAGGACCCTCCGATCAGACTCGGAATCCCGGTGCACAAGACATTTCGACAATGGTAAAACTAATCCAGCAAGACCTCCCGACGTGCCGACACCCTTATAGTAGCCGCGCGTATCTCATCTCAGGCCACGACGGATGAGCTAAGCGTACAGGTACCAAAGATACCCCAAGTTGCCAAGAGGCGGTCCCGCACGGTGCTCTAGTTTGGGACCAACACCATCAGCACTGGCCCCTCCCTGTATGTAGAAAAGAATCCTCAGGTTCATGACGCCCTATGCCAATTAATTATTTAGTTCAAGTATTATTATGGCAAATGTTAAAACCAATGTTGGGCCTTGCTGGAAGAGTTTCATTCAAAACGAACTGTCAAGAGGGCCCCATACCCCTCACCGTGTTCCAGACGCAAAATCAAGGAACATAACACCGGTATGACGGAAACTAGGGCGGCAAGAGTGGAACAAAACACCAGGCATAAGGCCGAGCCTTCCACCCTTTACCAAGTATATAGGCGCATTCACTTACATAAGAGATATTGTGATATTCCCAAAATATCCAAGTTCCGACATGGAGCAATCTTCAACTTCACCTGCAACTAACAACGCTATAAGAGGGGCTAGGCAAAAGCGTATCTTAGTCAATCAACGGTTTGCTAGGAGGGTGGTTAGAGGTTTCATGGCAATGTGGGAGGCTGACAAGTAAGAGATAGGTAGCGCGACAATAGCGATAGAGCGAGACAACTAGCAAAGTAAAGATAGAGGTGATATCAAGGAACGGTCATCTTGCCTGGGATCCCGCAAGGAAGAAGAACGAATCCATGAAGAAGACAAACGGATGTAGTCGAACGAATCCTCACAACTCCGGAACGAAACCGAAGCTAACGAGAGAAACAAATCGTAAAGAAGGAAACAACATGGTAAACACACAAGTATAAACATGGCATGATGCACAACCAAGGATGATTCATGTCCGGTTTAAATATGCATGGCATGGCAAAGTGTACAAACAAAAACTACAAGTTAAGTGGAGCTCAATATGCAACGAGATGCATATTGACAAAACACCACATTCAATTATTTAGTTTGATCTTGTCTAAGCATCCAACAAGTTTAAATGTTCTTAACATGGCAAAAGGTGAAGCACACTTAAACTACACTATCTAAGCAATTTAAATGGGGCCGGAAACAACAAACAACAATTCTGAAAAATCCCCACATACATTTAGCAATTTAAAGCAAACAACAATTTTAAACGTTTTAAATGTTGTTATCATGATGCGGATGACATATGCAAGTTTTAAGCAATTTTATGAATATGTTGACATGAGCATGATACGAGGCATTTGTCGCCATGGCGGAAGGAAAAGGGTGCCACGGCGGCGAAACGAAAATGGTGCCACGGCAACATCCCGGTTCCGGCAACTCGATTGAGATGCTGGTGCAAAGGAACAAGTGCGGGTGCGCGAAACGTGCAAGAGTGACGGGGAGTGATCCTGGATACCGGGTGTCCCACATGTCGGTGGCATGGCTTACGGCGAACGTGCAAGGAACAATTCGTACACGGTGCAAACATAGGGTGCATCTCATACAACATTTGCATTCGGTCCACGGGCCTCGTCTCGGGGTTATACCTTCGAAGCGTGCCTTTTCGGAGTGGATCGGGTTCGATGCGATGTAGGGGAAGTAGACGTTCTCAGGACGGTCGTAGGAAGAAGTGGTACACGTGTCGGAGATGAACTTGACGAATACGAGGTCGACAGTAGTGGTACACACGTCGTCGGTTCCACAGCGACGGTGTTCGTTCTAGGCGTCGGGCGTCGAGGTACTTGGCGTTCTTAGGATTCCGAAGACGGCGGTAGAGGTACTTGACGCGTCACCGAGTAGTCGTACTTGGCGAATCCAAAGTGCTCCCGCTCGGGAAGGGTGCAACGGAGGCAGCGTCTTGCAGATGTTGTGCTCGCAGAAGTGGTGGATGCATGGGGCAATGCAACAGCAGCATGCGCACGGGGCCATGGTTAAGGTGTAGGGGAGCGGCAACAGCGGCCTGCCTGAGCGAGGCCAGCAGGGTCAGTGGCCTCAACGGCATGACAGCGAGGAGGCAGAGGGGCGCCGCAGCAGTCATGACGCTGGTCGGCGTCGGGGGGAAATAGAGGTGCAAGAAGGGAGCCGCACGGAGAAGAAGCCGAGGCAGCGAGGAGGCCGATGGGGCAGGAGGCACGGGCGAGGAGGCCTGCGGTCGATGGGGATGACCGGAGGTGCAGCAAGCCGACGACGGAGAAGACAGGGACGGCGCAGAGCAGCGACCTGCTACTGGTCGCCGGCGCGGGCGAGACAAGGGGCGGCGGAGCTGGCGGCGCTGGGCCTTGGCGTGGTCGGCATCAGGCCGCGTGGTCCGCGGGCGAGCAGCGAGGGGGGGAGGCAGCTCGAGGCGCGGTCAAGGCGGACGTGGAGCAGAGGAAGGAGGTCCGGCGGTGGAGGCGAGGCAGAGGACGGGGAGGCCGGCGAGGCTTTTCCTGATCGGGATGAGGATGGAGGGGATCGGGCTCCTCGTCCCTATGTGTTGCGAGAGTGGCGGCGCGAGGGAGAGAGATGGAGAGATTGGATCGTGGGATCGGGCTAGGGTTAACTAGGTTTAGGCGGGCTGCGGGGATGGTTGGGCCGTCTCTCTTCTCTCTCTCCCCCCAAAACTCTTAAAAACAGAAAAGCAAAGAAAGAGAAAGGAGAGAAAAGAAAATAGTGGTCAAGAATTTGGGCATGGGGATCATTTTCCCGGACTCACAAAAATGAGCTTGATCCCGGAAAGAATAGAAGTGGGCACGCGTGTGAAGTTGAATTCAAACTCATTTAAATTTAATTCAAATGGTTTGAACTAGGACGAGGTTTTAGGAGTGTCCAAAATGTTGAGAATTTAGAAAGCGCCTTGATAGATGGAAAAGGAATTATAGGCAAGGTTAGAGAGTCAAAACTTGAAGAAGGAAAGGCCAAGGATTTAACATGCACGTGTGTTGTGGTAAATTCCAAATTAATGGAATATAATTTTTATATCTCCCTAATAATATTGGGAGGATATATGTTATAAAGAAATCACCATGCGCATTTCCCTCAATTTAAATGGATCAAAGATCCATACAATTTATTTATGTGAGTTTTAGTTAGTTTGTGAAAATGATGGCCTGAGGACATGATGCAATGCAAATGTTGCTATGAAGAATGCAACAGGCAAAAAAACACGGCGAAAATCGGAATACATGGAGGGCATCTCGAGCGTCGGTCCCGGGTCGTCACAACACTCCTCCACTTACAAGAGATCTCGTCCCGAGATCTAAGGATGGCACCGGAGAGAAGCGAAAGAGGAAGAGGTAAAACAAAGCTTCTTTTTTGACAAACGAGTGAAACCACGAACCTTGAGAGGATAAACAACTTGAAAGAAAGAAGACAATTGAGGTGAACGAAGTTAAAAACACTCTAGTAGAAAAGAGAAATAAGGAACACCATGTGAACCTTGGAGGTTGCAAAGCTATGAATGACGAGCACAATGGACAAGAAGGAATTGAAACCACTCTGGTTGAAACGAGATAAACAAGGAACAAGGAAGAACAAATTCGAACAGCCCTCTGTTTGAAAAGAGATACAAGACTTGATAAGATGAAAAGAACTTGAGCAGAGGACACAACACTCCTGCTAAATGGATAAGCAAGGAAAAGAACATGATATTTACAAAATGAGATGATGCGTCGAAGAGAGTAACATCACAATGCCTCCGGAACAAATGTAAGAATGGAATCAAAAGAACGGGGTAGAAAACAACATCTTCTACCTCAAATGAATTTGAAAGAGCATCCTTAGGAGAAGGGTCGAACGGAGTTGTTGGAAAACCAACAACGAAAGAATAAGCTTGTAGTGGGCTTATGAAAACCTGATGAAAAAAACCTACCACTCACGGGAAAAAATATTTGATTGAGAGCACTAAAGAGATGAAAAAACTTCTTCCACCAAGATGATAAAGAGATAACTTGGATCATTGTTAAGCACCCCAATTAGCAACATTCCTTAGGGAAGGCTTCAGGTGAAATCTTTACCAAGATAACTCCAACGAAGAGATTGATGGATTTAAAGTACCTCATTCTTGACAACATGTGAATCACGAAACACGAAGGGGAATTATCAAGAATAACATAATACCACCTCAAAAGATAAGATAGAAAGAATTGCACTTCGGAGTGCAAGATGAAGAATGCTTGAACTCCTCAAAACAAAACATGTGTTGAACACCATGTTTATTTTAGAGTATAGCTTGGCGGATCATAACTTTGAGAGAAATCTTGAAAAACAATTGAAGAATGTAAGGAATCCTTGACGAACCATCATGTTGAGCATTCGTGAGAATTCCGGTAATAAAAGAATGATCAAACGAAAGCAAAGTTGAAAAGAACAGGATGAAGCCTTGCAATGATTAGATGAAGCTTCGCGATGAGAAAATTGTGAGAGCTTAGAACACTGGGAGACAAGACAAACAACTTGAAACCAAGAATTTATTCCTCTTGAACAAACTCCGAAGGAAGGGATTAATCACTTGGATGAAATAAGAATAAGGATTATGTTATGTGTATCCTTCACCAATATAAATTGATGAGAAGCATTGGATTTGGCATACTACTTATTCGCGTTGAAAAGATTAAGGAGAGAAATAGCGCAAACTTGAGAAGGTCTTGATGGATCCACCGGTGGGATTTGGAAACAACGAATGAATTGATACGATAACAAAGGAAGAGAAATCTTGAACGAACCACCGTAAGAATTGAAAATGAACGTAGCGAAGGCACAATTCACCGGGAAGAATTAGAAAACGAATAAAGATACTTGATAGAAATTAGATGCATGAGAATGAATAGATCATGAGCTGACTAGAGAATGCTTGAACGATGCACCGGAACAGTTGGGGAAAGAGAGCTGAACGTTGAGAAGGAATAAATCTTCTGAATTGATGGCCTCTGGAGAATCGTGAATGAGAACAACTCCTGAAATGCTTCGGATGGGTATGAAAAGAATTCTCTCAATCAAAAACAATTATGAGAGGATGGCAGCAAGCTTGAACTACGCATCTTTGGAAGAACGGGTAAGGATTTAAGAGGAACTCTTCTTCGGTCTTGAAAATCCGAGAATGACGACGAGAAACACCACCATGAATTGTTGAGGCACTCTGAAATGAAAATTAGAAAGGTTGAACCAACGATGAAAGAATTGAAACCGATCTTGGAGAAGGCATGTGATTGATGGAATCCATTCTTACATCACACTTTGAAAAGAATTTGAGAACTCCGGAAAAATTAGAAGAGTCAGGTAAGATCCTGGGAAAAGACATGTGGGTTAGGGCCCACTCAAAAGAGAACACCATTAGAAATGATTACTCGAAAGAGAGATTGCACCGGTTGAGTTAAATGGCTCGAATGAGATAACAACCTCGAAATAACTTGAACGGATAGAGAATGGAAATGTGAATCTTCTGAGATATCTCCAACACTCCGGATACGAATAGAGAGAGGTGAATAAATAAGAGAACCTTGGATAAGAAATTCCAACATCGAAAGCATGTAAACCAAAAGGAAGAGATATGATCAACAACGAAGCTTGAGTTTAGACCACCGAAGAAGAAAGAGAACGAAGAATGATGAACTTGTAGCTTCCTTAGCATCTTCATGAGAATCGCCAGGTAAGAACATGGAGGAAAAGAATGGAGAGACTTCCCATCAATAAAATGGATACTGGATTAAAAAATCCGAGACCTTGAAGAAAAGGGTGGGAGGGCGGGAAAAACAAAGACAACTTGGGACGGATGAAACAAACACCGTTGAGAAAACTTAGAATTGATCTCGCGAATGGGGAAAATGATAGGATCATCTTGACGAGAAGCGCACCGGTTGGAAAAGAATTGACATGACAATCTCGATAAACAAGAAGGATTAGCACTCCTATAGAAGTATGAGAACACCGCTTAAGAAAGGTATGGAATCAACACTTGACTTCGAAGCAACTCGAATACCACCACTCAAAACGAAACAAAGGATTTGGCTCGCAGAATAAGCCGAAACAAACATATGATAGACCCCATATCGTATCATGTATTCGTTGGAAGATTACCTAGAACTACTTGAATTCCCACCTACTAATTCCCAAAACTTTCTCGTTATGCAATCCGGTGTTGGGGATACAGGGGAAGCACAAAATATATCACACAACTAACAATCCCTACATCCAGCTGTATCCATCCGTCAACACATAACCAAGCACCTTCGGAAACCGTGTACCTCAACCTTCGAAAAGCATCTGTTATACTAGCTATGGCAATACTCCCGAACTCCCTCCCCAGTACTGGGTGGGGTCGAGGTTATCTCACCACTAACTACATAAAAGAGATTTTCGATGTCGGCGAGCTCAGGTATTCCAGAACTGCAACGATAAAATTGTGACGACAACACCTCGGAGCTCAACTCCTCGGGACACTGTCACGACCCCTAAATGTCAGGAGGCACCAAGAACAATGTTCTCGTCACAAGAATATCGGAACAATCCCAAGACACCCGCGTGATCCTAATTTTTTATAGTGAAAATGAGGAGAGGAAAGTCAAAACATCTACGTCAGAAGTCCTTACCAGAGCGACGAAGGGGGCTGAGGAGTAAAAAGAATCCTACTCTCCGATATATATATTCCTAAGACTCAAAATAGTTTTATTCTAGACTCAACAACGCGAGCGATTCAATCAAGCAGGGGCTCCTAGGTCGGGGAAGGCTCTGATTACCAACTAGTAACGCCCAAGATGCGGCTATATCTCCTATGTGTCGAGCATTACTTAGAGGCATAACCACATTTTGGTATGATCGCAAGAAGGGTCATCTTCACACATTCCCATGTAAATGAACAAGGAAGTAAATAGTTGGCTTACAATCGCCACGTCACACAATGATCAAAATATTCATACACCATTCAGAGTACACACAAGGTCCAACTACGGACGAATCCAAAAGAAAAGAAGATAACCACCCAACTATGCCCGATCGGCCCTAGTAGGAACCACTATTGATCATCGGGGTATGTCACGTACATACGCCCACGCTCTCCATCGAACTCCCATTGGAGCTCCTGGCCATCGCCTGCATCGAACTCAGCTGTACCTGCACCTGTTTGTGTAGTAAACCGTGAGTCACGAGGACTCAGCAATCTTGTTCCCGGGTATCAAAACTACCAAAGCTTTTAGGTGGGGAGATGTTATCAAGTGGGGTTGCGGCAAGTGCTAAGCATTGCATGGTGGCTAACTTACGAGTACAAGAGTAAGATGAGAAGCTACGCAAACGGTCGTAAACTAGTAATGATCATCCTGAACTACTTACATTCAAACATAACACAACCGTGTTCTCTTCTCGCACGCACCCGAAAAGAGACAGTCACGGTTACGCACGTGGTTGGTGTATTTTAATTGAGTTTACTTCAAGTCCTCTACAACCGGATATTAACAAATTCTCATCTGCCACATAACCGCGGGCACGGCTTTCGAAAGTTTAAACCCTGTAGGGGTGTCCCAACTTAGCCCATGACAAGCTCACGATCCGTGGAGACAATCCTCCATCACGGGACCCTCCGATCAGACTCGGAATCCCGGTGCACAAGACATTTCGACAATGGTAAAACTAATCCAGCAAGACCTCCCGACGTGCCGACACCCTTATAGTAGCCGCGCGTGTCTCATCTCAGGCCACGACGGATGAGCTAAGCGTACAGGTACCAAAGATACCCCAAGTTGCCAAGAGGCGGTCCCGCACGATGCTCTAGTTTGGGACCAACACCATCAGCACTGGCCCCTCCCTGTATGTAGAAAAGAATCCTCGGGTTCATGATGCCATATGCCAATTAATTATTTAGTTCAAATATTATTATGGCAAATGTTAAAACCAATGTTGGGCCTTGCTGGAAGAGTTTTATTCAAAGCGAATTGTCAAAAGGGCCCCATACCCCTCACCGTGTTAGGGACGCAAAATCAAGGAACATAACACCGGTATGACAGAAACTAGGTTGGCAAGAGTGGAACAAAACACCAGGCATAAGGCCGAGCCTTCCACCCTTTACCAAGTATATAGGTGCATTAACTTAAATAGAGATATTGTGATATTCCCAAAATATCCAAGTTTCGACATGGAGCAATCTTCAACTTCACCTGCAACTAACAACGCTATAAGAGGGGCGGAGCAAAAGCATATCTTAGCCAATCAACAGTTTGCTACGAGGGTGGTTGGAGGTTTCATGGCAATGTAGGAGGCTGACAAGCAAGAGATAGGTGGCGCGACAATAGCGATAGAGTGAGACAACTAGCAAAGTAAAGATAGAGGTGATATCAAGGAACGGTCATATTGCGTGGGATCCCGCAAGGAAGAAGAACGAGTCCATGAAGAAGACAACGGATGTAGTCGAACGAATCCTCACAACTCCGGAACGAAACCAAAGCTAACGAGAGAAACAAACCGGAAAGAAGCAAACAACATGGTAAACATACAAGCGTAAACATGGCATGACTCACAACCAAGGATGATGCATGTCCGGTTTAAATATGCATGGCATGGCAAAGTGCACAAACAAAAACTACATGTTAAGTGGAGCTCAATATGCAACGAGATGCATATTGACAAAACACCACATTCAATTATTTAGTTTGATCTCGTCTAAGCATCCAACAAGTTTAAATGTTCTTAACATGGCAAGAGGTGAAGCACAATTAAACTACACTATCTAAGCAATTTAAATGGGGTCGGAAACAACAAACAAAAATTCCGAAAAATCCCCACATGCATTTAGCAATTTAAAGCAAACAACAATTTTAAATGTTTTAAATGTTGTTATCATGAAGCGGATGACATATGCAAGTTTTAAGCAATTTTATGAAAATGTTGACATGAGCATGATACGAGGCATTTGTCGCCATGGCGGAAGGAAAAGGGTGCGACGACGGCGAAATGAAAATGGTGCCACGGCAACATCCCGGTTCCGGCAACTCAATTGAGATGCTGGTGCAAAGGAACAAGTTTGGGTGCACGAAACATGCAAGAGTGACGGGGAGTGATCCCGGATACCGGGTGTCCCACAAGTCGGTGGCATGGCTTACGGCGAACGTGCAAGGAACGATTCAGACACAGTGCAAACATCAAAATTGCTCTATGCATGACAAAACGTGGACGATGTGTGGACGACAACAAATCCAATGGCCGTTGCACCGCTGTGGGCATGCATGGGTGCGCCCAGATTATCAATGTCGTTCATGAGTCGTCTGATTTTGTCGTCTGTATAGCAATGTTCTGCAAACATAGGGTGCATCTCATGCAACACATGCATTTGGTCCACGGGCGTCGTCTCGGGGTTATACTTTCGAAGCGTGCCTTTTCGGAGTGGATCGGGTTCGATGCGATGTAGGGGAAGTAGACATTCTCAGGATGGTCGTAGGAAGAAGTGGTACACGTGTTCGAGATGAACTTGACGAATCCGAGGTCGACGGTAGGGGTACACGCGTCGTCGGATCCACGGCGATGGTGGTCGTTCTAGGCGTCGGGCGTCGAGGTACTTTGGCGTTCTTGGGATTCCGAAGACGGCGGTAGAGGTACTTGACGCGTCACCGTGTAGTCGTAATTGGCGAATCCAAAGTGCTCCTGCTCGGGAAGGGTGCAACGGAGGCAGCGTCTTGCGGAAGTTGTGCTCGCAGCAGTGGTGGTTGCATGGGGCAAGGCAACAGCAGCATGCGCACGGGGCCATGGTGAAGGTGTAGGGGAGCGGCAGCAGCGGCCTACCTGAGCGAGGCCAGCAGGGTCAGTGGCCTCAACGGCATGACAACGAGGAGGCAGAGGGGCGCCGCAGCAGTCATGACGCTGGTCGGCGTCGGGGGAAATAGAGGTGCAAGAAGGGAGCCGCACGGAGAAGAAGTCGAGGCAGCGAGGAGGCCGATGGGGCAGGAGGCACGGGCGAGGAGGCCTGCGGTCGATGGGGATGACCGGAGGTGCAGCAGTCCGGCGACGGAGAAGACAGGGACGGCGCAGAGCAGCGACCTGCTGCTGGTTGCCGGTGCGGGCGAGACAAGGGGCGGCGGAGCTGGCGGCGCTGGGCCTTGGCGAGGCCGGCATCAGGCCGCATGGTCCGCGGGCGAGCAGCGAGGGGGAGGAGGCAGCCCCAGGCGCAGTCGAGGCAGACGTGGCGCAGAGGAAGGAGGTCCGACGGTGGAGGCGAGGTAGAGGACGGGGAGGCCGGCGAGGCTTTTCTTGATCGGGATGAGGATGGAGGGGATCGCGCTCCTCGTCCCTGTGTGTCGCGAGAGTGGCGGCGCGAGGGATAGAGATGGAGAGATTGGATCGGGGGATCGGGCTAGGGTTAACTAGGTTTAGGTGGGCTGCGGGGATGGTTGGGCCGGCTCTCTTCTCTCTCTGCCCCCAAAACTCTTAAAAACAGAAAAGCAAAGAAAGAGAAAGGAGAGAAAAGAAAAGAGTGGTCAAGAATTTGGGGATGGGGATCGTTTCCCCGGACTCACAAAAATGAGCTTGATCCCGGAAAGAATAGAAGTGGGCACGCATGTGAAGTTGAATTCAAACTCATTTGAATTTAATTCAAATGGTTTGAACTAGGACGAGGTTTTAGGAGTGTCCAAAATGTTGAGAATTTAGAAAGCGCCTTGATAGATGGAAAGAATTATAGGCAAGGTTAGAGAGTCAAAACTTAAAGAAGGAAAAGCCAAGGATTTAACATGCACGTGTGTTGTGGTAAATTCCATATTAATGGAATTGTAGGATCGAAAGTATGTCTAGAGGGGGGTGATTAGACTACTTGAAAAAATAAAAATCTAGCTTTTTCCCAATTTTAGTTCTTGGCAGATTTTAGCAACTTAGTACAAGTCAAGCAATCAACCTACACATGCATTTCTAAGAGTATAGCAGCGTAATGTAAAACAATTGCATATGAAGGTAAAGGGAGGAGTTTGAGGAAGCAAACATAATGTTGACACGGAGATTTTTTATCCGTGGTTCCGATAGGTGGTGCTATCGTACATCAACGTTGATGGAGACTTCAACCCACAAAGGGTAACAGTTGCGCGAGTCCACGGAGGGCTCCACCCACGAAGGGTAACAGTTGCACGAGTCCACGAAGGGTAGATCTTCACAAAGTAGGCGATCTCCTTGCCCTTACAAACTCCTTGGTGCAACTCCACAATCTTGACGGAGGCTCCCAAGTAACACCTAGCCAATCTAGGAGACACCACTCTCCAAGAAGTAACAAATGGTGTGTTGATGATGAACTCCTTGCTCTTGTGCTTCAAATGATAGTCTCCCCAACACTCAACTCTCTCTCATAGGATTGGATTTGGTGGAAAGAAGATTTGAGTGGAAAGCAACTTGGGGAAGGCTCGAGATCAAGATTTATGTGGTTGGAATGGAATATCTTGACCTCAACACAAGTGTAGGTGGTTCTCTCTCAGAAAATATGTATTGGAAGTGTAGGCATGTTCTGATGGCTCTCTCCACGAATGAAGAGTGGGTGGAGGGGTATATATAGCCTCCAGACAAAATCTAATCGTTACACACAAATCACCAAACTCGGTGGGACCGATTCAAAGAACTCGGTCAGACCGACTTGGTTCATAATGTGACCGTTAGGTGTTTCGGTGGGACCGACATGTCAACTCGGTGGGACCGATATCATTAGGGTTAGGGCATAATGTAATCTCGGTGTGACCGATTACACAAACTCGGTGCGACCGATTTTGGTAATAGTTAAACAGAGAATTGGTCAGGCAAACTCGGTGGGACCGATTCGCTATCTCGGCTGGACCGAAACGTTACAAAAAGGAAACAGAGTGTTTGCATTGCAATCTCGGTGGGACCGATCGGTCATCTCGGTTGCACCGAAACGTTACGAAGGGAAACAGAGAGATTACAATCCCATCTCGGTGAGACCGAGATCCCTATTGGTGAGACTGAAAAGACTAGGGTTTTTGGTAATGGCTATGTCAACTGAACTCGGTGGCTCCGGATAGAAAGAATCGGTGGGGCCGAGTTGGATATTTGGTTTGGCACATATGTGGATATGAGAAAGTAGTGGAGGGTTTTGGAGCATATCACTAAGCATTTTGAGCAAGAACCTCATTAAGCAACACCTCATCCCTTCGTAATAGTATTGGCTTTTCCTATAGACTCGATGTGATCTTGGATCACTAAAATTGAAAATGTAGAGTCTTGTGCTTTGAGTTTGAGCCAATATTTTGTCCTTAGCAATTTGAAGGGTCCACTTCCTAATCCATGCCATGCCAATCATTGAGCTTTCCTGAAATATTCATCTTGAAATAGCATTAGCTCAATGAGATATATGTTGTTAGGAATTACCAAACCCACCCAGGGATAGTTGCACTTTCAATCTCCCCCTTTTTGGTAATTGATGACAACATATAGATCAAAGCTTCGACAAATGATAAGATTGAAAAACATCGTCGCTTTGAGAAGTATGTGATAAGCAAGAGCTCCCCCTAAATTTGTGCATTATTTAAATTTTGCTTTTGAATGCAAATGCACAATCGATTAGGAACATGGGTTACTCTTCCATGTCACATACTTCTTGGTGGAGCGCTCAAAATGATGTAAATTAAAACACATGCACTCATCACCAAGCAAAGTGAACGATCATAAGAGGATATAAAGATAATATCATCCAACAAGCATTAAGGGTAGCATATTATCAAACACATAATCAAACAAGTATCTCACAAGGACATAAAGTAGTATCACAAGCACACAATAAAGTTTCAACCAAAATAGTAAGAGAGAATAAAAAGACAACACTCTCTCTCGAAGCCTATGATCTATACCTTTTTCTCCCCCTTTGGCAACAAGTTACCAAAAAGTTCAAAAATGCATAGTGCTAAACGACTCTCAGGCTTGATCTTCGGGAGGTGGTGTTGAGAGAACTCCAAGGACGAAGGCTTCAGATGAAGTAGCTGGAGCTGGTGGAGTAGCTGCTGGAGGTGGAACTGGAGCTGTAGTTGCTGGTGCTGATGCTGTAGCTCTGGTGTCTGTCACTGGCACTATAGCAGATCTCTGTCCTCTAGGCACTCTGGCAAAAGCATCTGTGGTAGACTTGCCCTTCTTCTCCTCTGCTTCCTCCTGAAGTTGCTCAACTGCAGTTTGGATCTCTGTTACCTTGACATCAAGGTCATAAAATTTTTGCTCAATGATCCTCTCCAGACTCTCCTGGTTCTTGGTCAGGGTGGCCAAGCCCTTCTCAATCCTCAGGGTGGATTGGATCAGGTATCCAAGCTGGTCTTGCTTGCTCTTCAAGAATACTTGAGATGCCTCTTCTACAGTTGGCATCTTTGCAGCCTTCTCTCTCTTTTCATGTGCTTGAGCTGAAGATGGTTCATTCTCATTCATCACTACTGTGTTATCTTCCAATTCAGGATAGATGGGCAGGTGCTCCTTATCCAAAAGATATGTGCATGTGCCCATCTTTGAGTTGATGAGCTCCTGAATGTGTGGGGCATACCCACAACTTCTCTTCTGGTCAGCAGCAGTCCTATTGATTGTCTCTACAATCAGGCTCATAACTTTGAACTTCTGTGGGACATCAAATATGTGCAGCAAGTTGATGGCATGTCCTCTGATCATCTTGTGATCACCTGACTTGGGTAGCAGTGTGTGCCTTAAGATCCAGTTTATGGTTGGCAGACCAGACAACAAGTAGTGTACAGATCCAAACTGATGTGTATCCAAAGTAGCATCTGGGATCTCTTGGTACATGTTGGCCATAGTGTTGTGGTCTTTCTTCTTCTCTGCATAAATGTCCAAGTCATCCTCATGTTCCTCAGGAGCATTTATAAGCTTGGCCCATTCCTCAACTGTAGAATGGTACCTAGTACCCTCAGACATCCATACTATCCTTCCATCTGGATAGAAGTGTGCAGTGGAGTAGAATTGCATGATGAGCTCATCATTCCACTTGGTGAGGTTCTGGGCAACAAAAGTGTCCACTCCACATGCCTTGAAGCTATCAAGCACACCAGGGAAGTGATCCTCATTTTCCTTGATGAATTCCCAGTCAACACATCTCATATCACACACAATGGGCTTCTTGTCAAGCACAATAGTCTCATTGAAGTCCTGCTGTTCCTTAGTGTGAAATTTGTAGTCCACAACAGTCCTTCTCCTGATAGCATATGGATCAGACTGTCTCCATAGTCTTAATCCTGCATCCTTCCTGATTTTCATGTTTTCTGCAACTGGGTGTGCATCAGTGTGGTCAGGGATCTTGGGCTTCAACTTTCTCAAAACAACAGAATCATCTTCTTCTTCAGCAGCAGCATGAGGCACTGGGGCCTTGTTCTTCTCTTCAGCAGGTATGTTCCTAGTGCTTCTCTTGGGTTTTCGTTTTGGAGCTGGAGCAGAAGCCTTGGGAGCAGCTTTGGGCTTTGATGGAGAAGCCCCTGATTTAATTGCATCTCCCATAAGCTTTTGTGCTTTGGGTGCTGGTGCAGCATCCTCTTCCTCTTCTTCTGAAGGTTCTTGCATCATGGAGGGCTTTCCAATGACTCTGGCAGTAGTGGTTCTAGCCCGCTTCTTTTTCTTATCCTCACCAGATGCTTCTTCTTCAGATTCAATGGTGAACTTCATAGTTTCACCTGTGGCAACTTTTCTTGGCTTAGACATGGGCTGTCTTCTTGCTGGCATCTTTGTTTTCAGACCAGGCTTTGTTGTAGCAACTGTGCCATACTCTTTCTTCGGCACCTTTTTCTTTGAAGTGGCTTCATCTTCAACAGCCACATAATCTTCATCCTCAGAGTCAGAAGTTTTCTTCTTCCTAGTCCTGGTGGCAGCCTTTGGCAGATTGCTTGGAGTGCTCCTGCTGCCTTCATCATAGCTGCTAGAGGGATCTGAACCCTCACTCATCTGCACCTGTTGCTCAGACCTGTTCTGACTATCACTCTGGTCAGACATCTCTGCAAATACTCTGACAGCAGACCCTGTGAATAGGTTATAGATGAGGTAGAGTAGATGAGCATCACAAAGTACAGGAGTTTTGCAAAATGGATGACTTAAAAACTTAGTCTTAGTTCTTCACAGAAAGCATTTCGGATCTACCGATTTGTAAACTCGGTGATACCGAAGCAGATTTTGGAACCTAAACTAGTGAACTCGGTCAGACCGAGTCACAGTTCGGTGGTACCGAGACTGCTAGGGTTTCACAGAGAATCGAACTCGGTCACACCGATTTGCAATTTTCGGTCAGACCAAAAACGCATGTGCACTGGCCTAAGCCAAAATCGGTGAGACCGATTTCTACAACTCGGTCGGTCCGAGATGAATTCGGCGGAGACCTAACCCTAAATTTTCAAATCAAAACTAATCTACGGGATGTTTTTCACTGGACAGGATGATTTCAATCGTGGAAAGAATCATGGCAAAGCAATGTGCTAAGAATCAGAGTTAAGGATTAGCACAAAGTTCAAGTTAGTACCCTAGTTCAGCGACGAACTTGCTACGGCGGCAACGGCGGTGGAGATTTCTGTTACGGCGGTGGAGACCAGCGGCGGGAGGTCGCTGGCGACGAGAGGACGATCCGGAGACCCGAGGAGGCAGATTAGGTTACGCGAGGGCGAGGAGGTTCGGAAAAATTTCCAAAATTTGCCCCGTCGGTATATATAAGCTGACCCTGTCGGTGTGACCGAGTGGAACGACTCGGTGGCACCGAGATGCAAAACTGCAAGCAATTACTGCAACTCGGTGTGACCGAAAAGTTCTAATCGGTTGCACCGAGATTGAAAACCCTAGATCAACTTAGTGACTCGGTAGGACCGAAAAGGATGAATCGGTCAGACCGAGATGCACAAAGAGGTTTTGGAGGTTTAAGTCTATGACGAATCGGGAACTCCGAGTGCTCCTCACACAGAGTGGTTCGAATCTGACTTGATCAAACTTTGTGATGTAGCATGAATAGAGTTTGAGACGAGAAAAGCATAGATAGCTAGAGGGAGTTCTTAGGCATTCTTGTCCATCCATTTGGCAAAAGAGAAAGAGCCAAACAATCAAAACAACAAATGGATGTCCTCGAATGAGTAAAATATGCAACCAACATTCTCACACAATAAAATGGCAAATGAAATATGTGACAAAGCATGCACAAACACCCTAGCATCTATCAAGTAATTTGGTGATGACTAGGTCATCTATATATGAGTATATTGACATAGGACTCAAATGAGAACATTTTATCATAGGTCATGCTCATCGTTTAAGCACAAGTGGGGTTACCACTTTTACATAAAGCATTGTTGTGTTCACACCATTAGAGTTGCTTTAGCTCAATTGATTAGAGTAAAGCTCCCCCTAGATGTGATATCCCCCCTAAGAGGGATGAACTAACCTTGGGTTTTGTCGATGATGACTTCATGTAGGTGTTGAAGATGTAGATGCTCAATGTTGATGTAGATCATTTGGAGCAATCCTTTGGAGTGAGTTGCACTTTCAATACCTACACGGGTTAGTCCCACAAGGAACAAACAAGGATATCCATAGACATAGAGTGATGCATACACAAGATGATGTCCATGAAAGCATTAGGTTACCTTGTCCCTTGTCTTACCAACAAGAGGGTTTGTGACTCCTTGAACTAGTGCAAGATATGGAAGTTGTTTGCACTTGTCCTTGCCAAAATGATAAGAGTGAAGTATGTTGGCGGAGTCACCCTTAAGAACTCTCTAGTTCTTCTTCTTCTGGATCCACACCATCTTGATGGGAATCCTTGGAGTTGTAGTTGTACTTGATGAAGTAGAACTTGATGTAGTCTTGGGAACCCACTTGACCAAGGCCTTAGGTGCTTCTTCAAATGCATCAATTTCCTCTTGAAGCTTGTCCTTGCCTTTTTGCTTGTGGTATTGTGGTGGAAGATCATCTTGAGCTTGTGTTCCTTTGAAAGAAGTAGGATCATACTTCTCTTGTTGAGGAACAAACTTCGTCTTAGGGTATTGATCTTCTTCCCACTCAACCCCATTGGCATTGAACTTCCGTTCAAAACCAACACCTTGATTCTTCCGGTGTCTTCCTTGCTTGCGCACAGTTTCCTCAAATTGCTTACTTCCAGCAAGGCTCTAGTAAACACATTTCTCTATATTATTGCTCAAGTGTAACTTGGCTAAGAGAATCATTAGTGGAATCAAGAGAATTACTAGAAGCAACAACATTGGATTTAGCATGATTGTTGTTACTACTAGATGAAGCATCTTTCTTGTTCTTGTTACTAGATTTAACTTGTGGCATGTAAGTAGACAAGAGTAAATGCTTGGCAATGTAAGAAGAACTTTTCTTGCGAAGATCATCATTTATTGCCTTTAAAAACTCATGCTCTTGCTCAAGGTTGAGCTTTTCAAAGCGTAGCTTATCATGAGTCTTTAAAAGTTCTCGATGATTTTCCAAGGTAGTTTCATGAGCTAACTTAAGAGTGTTTAGTTCTTTAGTTAGACGCCCAATCTCCTTCTTATCATCACCATTCTCTTATCATCATCATTCGTTTTATCTTGATTAGCATGATTAATTGACGTTTCATCATAGTCTTCATCACTAGAGTTGTCAACAGGTAAATCATCATCACCTAGCAAATCATCTTCATCACTATTGAAATCAACATACTCGGGATGTGTTACCTTTGGACCTTTGGCCATGAAGCATCTTCCAATTCCTTCATTTGGTGAGTCAAATATGTCGTAGGAGTTGGTTGACACAAGTGCTAGACCGGCAACACCTTCATCTTGAGTATATTCGAAGTCGGACTGATAACTTCTTTCGGAGTGATTGTCGGAGTCGGAGCCGGATACCTATTCACCAACATGAGCTTGATGTCTTCTTTTTGTGTAGCTCCTTGATGACTTTTCTTTCCTTTCCGAATCCTTGCTTCTCCGAGAGGGTTTTCATTCATAATGATCATCTCTACTCCTCCTTTCTCTTGGTGGTGATTCTTCTCTTCTACTCCTTCTTTTGGGAGGATCTTATCTTCTTTTGTAGGGGGGCGTACACTCATTGGAGTAGTGTCCGGGTCTTCCACAATTGTAGCAATTTCGCTCATGACTAGAAGATCTTTTGTCATTGTAGGATCTTGACTTGGAACTTCTTTCTTTGCTTCTACTCTTGTAGAACTTGTTGAAGTTCTTTACCATTAGGCTCAATTCTTCATTGAAGGTTTGCTTCTCACTTGATGATGTGGGAGCATCACACGAGGCTTTGTAAGCACCACTTGACTTGTTGTGAAGCTCTTCCTTATCCTTGAGTGACATCTCATGAGCAACAATTCTTCCAATGACTTACGTTGGCTTGAGATCTTTGTAATTGGGCATCATTTGGATCAATGTGCACACGGTATCATATTTCCCATCCAAGGCTCTTAGGATCTTCTTGATGATGAATTTTTCGGTCATCTCTTCACTTCCTAAGCCGGCAATCTCATTTGTGATGAGAGCAAGCCTAGAGTACATTTCAGTGACACCTTCACCATCCTTCATTTTGAACTTGTCAAGTTGACTTTTAAGCACATCCAATTTGGATTCCTTGACGGAGTCGGTACCTTCGTGCATATCAATCAAAGTATCCCAAATTTCCTTTGCATTCTCAAGACGACTGATTTTGTTGAATTCTTCGGGGCACAATCCATTGAAGAGAATATCATAAGCTTGAGCATTGTATTGTAGTATCTTCAACTCTTCCGCGGTAGCTTCACGGTTAGGTTCTTTCCCATCGAAGAATTCACCTTGCAAGCCAATACACACAATAGCCCAAACGGCGGGGTTATGTCCAAGAATATGCATTTTCATCTTATGCTTCCAACTAGCAAAATTTGTACCATCAAAGTAAGGACCTCTATGGTGGTAATTTCCCTCGCTAGACGCCATACTCTCCTAGATTGTGAAACCAAGGCTATGACCACCAAAAGCTATGGAAATCAAAGCAAATGGAGACCAAAGCTCTGATACCACTTGTAGGATCGAAAGTATGTCTAGAGGGGGGGTGATTAGACTACTTGACCAAATAAAAATCTAGCCTTTTCCCAATTTTAGTTCTTGGCAGATTTTAGCAACTTAGTACAAGTCAAGCGATCAACCTACACATGCAATTCTAAGAGTATAGCAGTGGAATGTAAAACAATTGCATATGAAGGTAAAGGGAGGAGTTTGAGGGAGCGAACGCAATGTTGACACGGAGATTTTTTATCCGTGGTTCCGATAGGTGGTGCTATCGTACATCCACGTTGATGGAGACTTCAACCCATGAAGGGTAACGGTTGCGTGAGTCCACGGAGGGCTCCAACCACGAAGGGTCCACGAAGAAGCAACCTTGTCTATCCCACCATGGCCGTCGCCCACGAAGGACTTGCCTCACTAGGGTAGATCTTCACAAAGTAGGCGATCTCCTTGCCCTTACAAACTCCTTGGTTCAACTCCACAATCTTGACAGAGGCTCCCAAGTAACACCTAGCCAATCTAGGAGACACCACTCTCCAAGAAGTAACAAATGGTGTGTTGATGATGAACTCCTTGCTCTTGTGCTTCAAATGATAGTCTCCCCAACACTCAACTCTCTCTCATAGGATTGGATTTGGTGGAAAGAAGATTTGAGTGGAAAGCAACTTGGGGAAGGCTAGAGATCAAGATTTATGTGGTTGGAATGGAATATCTTGACCTCAACACAAGTGTAGGTGGTTCTCTCTCAGAAAATATGTATTGGAAGTGTAGGCATGTTCGTATGGCTCTCTCCACGAATGAAGAGTGGGTGGAGGGGTATATATCGCCTCCACACAAAATCTAACCATTACACACAAATCACCAAACTCGATGGGACCAATTCAGAGAACTTGGTCAGACCGACTTGGTTCATAATGTGACCGTTAGGTGTTTCGGTGGGACCGACATGTCAACTCGGTGGGACCGATATCATTAGGGTTAGGGCATAATGTAATCTCGGTGTGATCGATTACACAAACTCGGTGCGACCGATTTTGGTAATAGTCAAACAGAGAGTTGGTCAAGCAAACTCGGTGGGACCGATTCGCTCATCTCGGCTGGACCGAAACGTTACGAAAAGGAAACAGAGTGTTTGCATTGCAATCTCGGTGGGACCGATCGCTCATCTCGGTTGGACCGAAACGTTACGAAGGGAAACAGAGAGATTACAATCCCATCCCGGTGAGACCGAGATCCCTATCGGTGAGACCGAAAAGACTAGGGATTTTGGCAATGGCTATGTCAACTGAACTCGGTGGCTCCGGATAGAAAGAATCGGTGGGGCCGAGTTGGATATTTGGTTTGGAACATATGTGGATATGAGAAAGTAGTGGAGGGTTTTGGAGCATATCACTAAGCATTTTGAGCAAGAACCTCATTAAGCAACACCTCATCCCTTCTTAATAGTATTGGCTTTTCCTATAGACTCAATGTGATCTTGGATCACTAAAATAGAAAATGTAGAGTCTTGTGCTTTGAGTTTGAGCCAATCTTTTGTCCTTAGCAATTTGAAGGGTCCACTTCCTAATCCATGCCATGCCAATCATTGAGCTTTCCTGAAATATTCATCTTGAAATAGCATTAGCTCAATGAGCTATATGTTGTTAGGAATTACCAAAACCACCCAAGGATAGTTGCACTTTCAGGAATATAATTTTTATAGCTCCCTAATAATATTGGGAGGATATATGTTATAAAGAGAAATCACCATGTGTATTTCCCTCAATTTAAATGGATCGAAGATCCATACAATTTATTTATGTGAGTTTTAGTTGGTTTGTGAAAATGATGGCATGAGGACATGATGCAATGCAAATGATGCTATGAAGAATGCAACAGGCAAATAAAACACACGGCGAAAATCGGAATACATGGAGGGCATCTGGAGCGTCGGTCTCGGGTCGTCACATTGTGTGCGTACGTGAAAGGGGCGTAGAGGGGGTGTATGCGATGGAGAGAGAGATGCTCTTCATTTCTCTTTATTATGACTAACTTTATATATAGTATAAAAATATAAAAATTCACAGTGCGGAATAAATATCATTGTGGGCACCATGAAATGCAAATTAACATTCATACTCCTCCATATAACTTTGTAATGTTTTATATATGTTGAAATTCTAAAATAATTTTTTGGCCACACTTTGTTCAAAAGGAATGTTGTATGCGAAATAAACGTGAAGAGAGGGCTTTTTAGATCAATGGGGTACGTGTTGTAACATGTGTTCATGTGTAGTTGATGTATTTGGCAGGGCCTAGAGAGGTATGTGTGTGTATTACGTATTCGAGAGAGGCATGGATAGAGGGGCCGGCGGGGGGAGGGGGGACCTGGGAGAGATAGCACGAGAAATGAGAGAGGTCTAGAGAGATAGAGATGGATATGATGTCATGGCGAGAGATGCCCTTGAGTGTGTATATGCAAGGGGGAGGGGATAGAGGCACGAGGAGAATTATTTTGTGTGGTGTCTGTGTTGGTATGTGTGGGTGTGAGAAGATAATGAGACCTGGGGGCAGAGGGTGTGTCACCGCGTGAGGTCCGGTGGGCCGAGGCGAGGCCCTTGGTTCGGTTCCGTCCTGCGCCACATTGGTCGGCCCGTGACGCATTTAGGGAGACCTTTGGATGACTAGTCGTACAAGACAAAGATAGCAGAATCGTGAAGGAATCTGTGTCCACTGGCAAAGTCGGCTAGGATTTGTAACCCTAGGTCCTAGGACTAAGGTAACCCCTTATCTCTGATATTGCTATTCATCCAACCTAACTTTAAGGGGCATCCTACAGAATGCTCTGCTAGAATCATACTCATCGATTAGGAAGAGAGGTGTGAGACAATGCGTGAGAGACAGGCCTAAAGATAATGTGCGTACGGGAGACACGTAGGCAAGTCTATGTATATAGAAATGGTCGATGGGGATTGTGCATGTGTATGCTTGTGAGAGGAAGAGTGCTTGTGATAAAGTTTAGTGAAAACAATCGTAAATGGTTACGAGAGGGAGGGAGGGTTATATCGAGAGCATGTCTGTGATAAAGACACCTCGGGAGAGAGTGTGTGAGCATGTGTGAGAGACCATCAATGGAGAGTGAAACTACACGTAAAAGATTGATGTACACATTGATTAAAAATATAAATCGTATCCAAATATTAGGATGGGATCATGATATTTGCAATTCGCGTAAGGAACGGTCATTGATCCATCAGACATCTAGATTCTATCGAATTTGAGCATGTCTATGTTATTATTCGACATAGTTGATCCACATAGTTAGTATTTTGAACTCCAGACAATGCATTGCTTTAGCAATTGAATATAAACGTGACTATAGTTCATGTTGTGTGTGTAAATCACATTATACATACAAAAGTTACACAATGAACATTATAAATAGCTAGCTATGAACTAGCATACATTTGAATTCAACCTAAGGTGGTTTAAAAAATTCGAATTCAACATGAAGTCCATTCAATTATTTGAATTCGATATCATGGCATTTGTAAATCATACCTAAATTATGGGGGCACCAATCTTTGCTCTACTTTTGTACATAATAGCATATATAGTCGTGTACAAAATAGATTCAAATTTATCTCCTCCATTCCAAAATAATCGTAGTTATAGGATTTTCAAGTGTCAAAATTTTAAAAAGAAGCGCATAATTTAATGAGGTTTTCAAACATACAAGGTCAAATTCAACGTTGTCTATTTAGGTCAATCCTCAAAGTTCAATAGTACTCTAAACGTGAATGCTTCTGTTTCAAATTTTCGAACGAAGCACCAAAAGAGCCTCTACTCACCCGAAACCGCGTGAGACCAATGTTTGGTAGTAGAAGGAAATTACTTTTCTAACTCCGACCCGTGAAACCTACCGGCCCGACATCCAAAGGTCTAAACCGGGGTACGTTTGTAGCTTCAACTAGACGCCATGCAACCGCCTCCGAAAAACATTCATACACAATGGCCGCCTAAGCACACATGCGTGCGTCCGAAATCGCTCCCACCCACTATTTGGGACACCTAGGATTACCATCCTACCCCTGACCTGCAGTAGGTCTAAAATTTAAGAGGGGGCAAAGTTTGTACTTCCCCCAAATTTCAAACAAGCGCGTCCCATCTGTTCAAAAAAGCCAAAAACAAGCGCGTCCCAGACCGAAACATGGTGCTCCCTTACCCCCCCCCCCCCCCCGCGCCCCCCATCCGATTCCCCATTTGTACTCCGTGGGTGCCAAAACTACCTCTCCACCAGTCGCAAAACCCCAGCGTCCTCCGTCCGCCACCCCATCCCACTCATCAACCGCCGCCCTCCTCCATCACGCCGGAGCCGATACCCTGACATCGTCGTCCACCGCAACCTCAACCGCAACGCCCTCCAAGGCTAGTAGTTGAAGCCGAGGCTGAGCTGTCCGTACCCGAGCCAGTTCAATCACGCCGTCCTGCGCCTCACCGCGGCCGCTCCAACTTCGCCCCCCCCCCCCCCCTGTCGAGCCAAGTGGAGTATGCATGAAAGAGTCAGATGTTTCTTCTATTCTTTTCCCTGGCGCAGCTGGGTCATCCTGGACTTGAACCAGACATATTTCTTTAAGAACTAGCCACCTATAAGCCTCGCTAGTAGTATTCCTGCCAGTGCCGGAGTAGTGACTCACAAGGTAAGTTCTCCTCGATGCATTTCCAACACTCTCTTTTTCTACGTACACTTTTGATTCCTCAGTTCCACCACACCGGAGTTGTTCCTGCTACGCCGTCCTTCGCCGCCTCGGATCTGCTTCCCCTCCGCCGACATACGGCCACGACAACACAGTCAACAATTTGGCCATGGGTTCGTCCAAGGCTGCACCCTCCTCCAAAACATCGGTTCCCCCGGCAAAAAGAAGAAAATCGCCGCGAGATATGGAAGACACAACACTGGCAACCGGAAATGGTACTCCTCTTCCCTTATTCGTACAAATCTTACGTGTCTGCTTGCATGGTATTCATCCCACAGAAGACACTAGTTGACCGCTTCTTCTTGATACTAGATGTTCCTAGTAACTCGTGATGCACAAGGTTTCTCCTCATATACTATTTCAGCTTGGCTAGAGGTCCGTTGCCCCCTTGGATTTCAATTCCTGGTCAGTTGATTCCCAATTAAAGGAAGCATTCCCCGGCGTAACACGCGCTAGTCCGCCTATTACGCTGGGGAAGCAGCGCCTCGGTGTTTATCTTAGGGGTGTGTGGGGCCTAGAGCTACTAGCGCCTGATCTGGAGGTCGGCCAGGATTAAAGGGATGGCCGGGGGCACTGCCAAGCACGACAGTGGTGTGAGGTCGAGGGGAGGGCGGGGCGGGGCGGGGCGGGGCGGCAGAGGCAGGGATCTGGGCCGGTGGTCGCTGGCGGTTCGAGAAACATTGTCAACAGTGACTGGCGGGAGGTAGACAAAGTCCATCTGCCCGTTCCTTATAGATCGGACGGTTCATAAAAAAATCGACTGGCCTATTTATTTTCAGTCGACTGTTATTTTCATAGGACCACATGTGGTGGTGTGCTGGAGGAGTACCTGCATTTCCCAACTATCCCTGTGCTCATATATTACAAAATCATACGGAGTAGAATCTAATTTTGTTTGCCATGCAATGTTGTAGAGCTATCATATGTCTCCTATCATTTATTTTTCAGCCACCTGCTATCTGCTACTTTTACAGTGCACTAGTTCTGCACACACTTCACCCATACTCTCACTATTGTGTTTTTATGCAAGGGTATTTCAGACTCTGCCTTGACAGAAGCAGAAAAGAAAAGAGAGAAGTCGCTCCAGCTTCGTACGCGGCTAGGCCACACACGTTTCAGCACTTTAAAGGGTGTAGTGTCAGCAGATGGAGACGGTAAACGTAGCTCTGGAGTTGATGATCTCGCTCGCAATGAACCGCCATCCCAGGTGCCTGCTTTAACGTCACGGTGTCATATGTGGTTGCATGTGGCATATGGTGTCTAGCTTGTATTCGAAAGGCCGAAGTTGGACTTTATTAAGATAAGGAAAGATATTTTTTACATGAACCACCATCCCGGGAGCACGAGAAGACAAATAGCTAGTCAGGGCACTGGCCGAGCCAATGACAAGCCCAGCATAGACAGGCGTCACCTGCAAGCCAACTAAAAAGCCACGATGGTGCCGAAGCAGCCTGCCTCCCACCAGGCTCTCAGGTCCTAGATGATCACGCTCACCACTCCAGCCGGATGTCTAGCTTGTATTGCTTCCAATTTGGTTAAATTGCATCTGCTTCGCTTACACAATATACCTTTGAATATGACATGCCTTCCTATTTTTGGTACATACTAGTACATCTGTCTATTAACCATGTTTTTACATCAAACTAATGTTCTTGTGTATCCCTCATCAATCACTTATGATGAGGCAGTCAGGCCAGTGGACTACTGTGAGTAAAGATCCTCATTTAAAGAATGCAGCATCAGCATCCCCACATGATTCTCAAGAATTAGCAAGGCTAGATGAAGATACTAAACGTAGCTCTGTAGTTGATTACCGTATTTCCCCTATACAGCATCGCAAGTGCTTGCTCTAACTTGGCAACGTGATATGTGGTTGCATGTTGCATATGGTGTCTAGATTATAATTCTTCCAATCTGGTTAAATTGCATGTGTTATTCTGCTTGGTTTATACATTATACCTGTTAATGTGACATGCCTTCCTGTTTTTAGTACATAGTACATCTGTCTATTAAGCATGTCCTTACATAAAACTATTGTTTTTTTGTATCCCGCATCAATCAATATAACGAGACACCTTTAGTATATGCAGTGCGATATTAGTTGCATCTTTCATATGATTTATAGCATGCGGCTGCTTCTAATTTGTTGAAATGCCATTTATGATGGGACGCTTTTAACTTGGCAGAGTCATATTGGTTGCATCTTTCATGTGGTGTCTAGCTTGCATTGCTTCTTATTTGTTGAAATGGCTTCTGCTTAGTTTACACAAACAGTTGTGAATATGCCATCCGTCCTATTTTTTGTACATATTCCATCCTGGTATCATGTGTTTGCCTTAATCAAAGTAGTGATTGTCAGTATCATGCACGAATGAGTTTTGAAGAGTGAATTTTATTTCCTTTTCTTGTCGGTTTTACTTGACAATTCAAAATCAATAAAGCGGAAGGAAGTTAGCAAGGCAGCGGATAAAGGTGCTCCTTCCAAGCGGACGGCCTCTATAGATTCTACTCCTCCAACCCCCCAAGATGATTTGCAAGACAACACATGCATAGACACTCAACATAGTTGTGTTGATGATGAGCACGTCTCCCCTAGTGCACCTGTTGGGGAGCATAGTAATTTCAAAATAATTCCTACGCACATGCAAGATCATGGTGATGCATAGCAAAGAGAGGGGAGAGTGTCGTCCACGTACCCTCGTACACCGTTAAGCGGAAGCGTTATGACAACGCAATTGATGTAGTCGTACGTCTTCACGATCGACCGATCCTCAGTACCGAACGTACGGCACCTCCGCGTTCAGCACACGTTCAGCTCGGTGACGTCCCGCGAACTCACGATCCAGTAGAGCTCGAGGGAGAGTTTCGTCAGCACGACGGCGTGGTGACGATGTTGATGAAGCTACCGACGCAGGGCTTCTCCTAAGCACCGCTACGATATGACCGAGGTGGATTATGGTGGAGGGGGCACCGCACACGGCTGGGAGAGATCAATGATCAACTTGTGTGTTCTAGGGTGCCCCCTGCCCCCGTATATAAAGGAGCAAGGGGGGAGGCCGGCCGACCCTGTAGGGCGGGCCAGGAGGAGGATTCCTCCTCCTAGTAGGAGTAGGACTCCCCTCTTTCCTACTCCTACTAGGAGGGGGAAGGAAGGGGGAGAAGGAGAAGGAAAGGGGGGCGCCGCCCCCCTTCCTAGTCCAATTCGGATCAGAGGGGGAGGGGCACGCGGCCTGCCTTGGCCGGCCCCTCTCTCTCTCCACTAGGGCCCAACAAGGCCCATTAACCCCCAGGGGGTTCCGGTAACCCCTCCGGCACTCCGGTAAAATCACGATTTCGCCCAGAACTCTTTCGATGTCCAAATGTAGGCTTCCAATATATCAATCTTTATGTCTCGACCATTTCGAGACTCCTCGTCATGTCCATGATCATATCTGGGATTCCGAACTACCTTCGGTACATCAAAACATATAAACTCATAATACCGATCGTCACAGAACTTTAAGCGTGTGGACCCTACGGGTTCGAGAACTATGTAGACATGACCGAGACACGTCTCCGGTCAATAACCAATAGCGGAACCTGGATGCTCATATTGGTCCCTACATATTCTACGAAGATCTTTATCGGTCTAACCGCATAACAACATACGTCGTTCCCTTTGTCACCGGTATGTTACTTGCTCGAGATTCGATCGTCGGTATCTCAATACCTAGCTCAATCTCGTTACCGGCAAGTCTCTTTACTTGTTCCCTGATGCATCATCCCGCAACTAAATCATTAGTCACATTGCTTGCAAGGCTTATAGTGATGTGCATTACCGAGAGGGCCCAGAGATACCTCTCCGACAGTCGGAGTGACAAATCCTATTCTTGATCTATGCCAACTCCACGAACACCATCAGAGACACCTGTAGAGCACCTTTATAATCACCCAGTTACGTTGTGACGTTTGGTAGCACACAAAGTGTTCCTCCGGTATTTGGGAGTTGCATAATCTCATAGTCATAGGAACATGTATAAGTCATGAAGAAAGCAATAGCAGTAAACTAAATGATCAAGTGCTAAGCTAACAGAATGGGTCAAGTCAATCACATCATTCTCCTAATGATGTGATCCCGTTAATCAAATGACAACTCATGTCTATGGTTAGGAAACTCAACCATCTTTTATCAACGAGCTAGTCAAGTAGAGGCATACTAGTGACACTATGTTTGTCTATGTATTCACACATGTATTATGTTTCCGGTTAATACAATTCTAGCATGAATAATAAACATTTATCATGATATGAGGAAATAAATAATAACTTTATTATTGCCTCTAGGGCATATTTCCTTCAGCACCATCACAGGTGCTCCCTCTAACTTGGCACTATTATATGTGGTTGCATGTTATGTATGATGTCTAGCTTGTATTGCTTCTAATTTTGTTGAATTCGATCTGCTTACTTTACACATTATACTTGTGAATAAGACACGCGTTCCTGTTTCTATAACATACAATATCTGTCTATCACACCATGTTCTTGCATCAAAGTACTACTGTTGTGTAACCTGCAACAATCACTTATCATAATACACATTTGACTTAGGAGTGTGATATAGGTTACATCTCGCATTCTTTTCTAGCTTGTACTACTTCTAATTTGTTGAAATGGCACTTATGACGAGACAGTTTTAACTTGGTAGAGTGATATTCGTTGCATCTTTCATATGGTGTCTAGCTTTCATTGCTTCTAATTTGTTGAAATGCCTTCTCCTTAGTTTACACATCATAAGCTGTGAATATGCAATGATGTGAATATGCAATGGCAGTAATGATGAGAGACCTTTAACTTGGTAGTGTGATGTTGTTTGCATCTTGCATATGATTATTTCTTGTACTGCTTCACATTTGTTTAAACGCCAGTTACGATGAGACACTGTTAACTTGGCAGAGCGATATTCGTAGCATCTTTCATATGGTGTCTACCTTCCATTGCATTGCTTCTAATTTAGTGAAATGTCTTTTGCTTAGTTCACACATCATTCTTCTGGTTATCTCATGTCGTCCTGTTTTCCGTACATATTACATCCTCCTATCATGTGGTTGTCTAACATCAAAGTTCAGTTCGTCTGTATCACGCATCAATTTGTTCCGAAGAACTAAATTGTTATTCCTTTTTCTTGTCGGCTTGACTTAACATGGCACAGAGAAAGAGGAAGGAACACAGGATGACAGGGGATGGTGTTAGTACTAAGGACACACGGAAAAGGAAGCGGAAGAATCCTGCAGATTCTGCTGGTACTGATGGTGCAATAGAAGGTCAAAGTCCAGCGAAAAATTGTACAAACGGGGTATCCCGTACTACACGAGCTGCAGAACAAGCCAAACAGAAACCAATAGCTGCCACCAAACAAGCAGAGACAGCCCTAGTTGTTGCAACACCTTCCACAGTACCACCAGCTGCACGAGTTACTCGTTTGTCAACTCAGCTAGCAGCACGTTCCCAAGCTCCCTTGCCACCTGACACTACTTCCGAAGCACTCTTGACACAAGACGAGTTGGCAAGATCAGATGAACTTTGTGAGCTTCAAAAGCAAGAAGGTAGTTGTTGGAGTCAAGTTACAATTGCATGCTTCTTTATATGTAGTCTCACAGTTTGATGTACGCTAACACTTCCTATGTTCGTTGTTGGACTAGCACCTAGGCGCAAGAGGAAACAAACATCAGGGATAATGCTCGATAGGTTAACTAAATCTAGAGGAGGAAGAATGGAGATCTGTTTTGAGGCAGGTTTAAAAAGGCCACGTGATGCTACAGTCAGCCAAGTTAGTATCATTGGCAGCGGTTGCCGTTAGATGCCATGTACGTATCCTCCCAACATGGATTCAGTACAGGAATGACAAATATGAAACCCAGTTCAACACCTTCCTCGACCATTTATCTGTAAGTATGGTTATGTATGGAAACTAGTAATATCGTCTTGCTCTGTCCCATACTTTCTAGGTTGCTAATAATGAGACTCCCATAATTTTCAACAGATGAGGTTCAAGTTGGATAGCCAAGATGATGCAACCAGACAAGGTTGCACCCATGTTTTCAAGTCTAATCTGCGACAGTATCGGTTTAACTTGAGGAAAACTCACTTTCAAGGCAAGGCTAACAGTGAACTTGCCCAAACATCTCCAGTGGAAAATATATTGGATGAAGACTGGAGAGGCCTCATTAAACACTGGTCTGATCCAAAGTATCAGGTACATTATATATATATATGTGATCAGATCACATGCCGAAGTCCTATTTACGCACGTGCCTCACAAATATATCTTCTTGTAGGTGAACTGTTCAAAGAACAAGGCCAACCATATGAAAGTGAAATTCCAACAGACGAAATGATCTCGTAGCTATATTGCACACTGTGAGGCTCTTGTAATTAGCTGCTGTTTCACTCTTTTTGCTGTACCATATTATCAGATCTATATTGACTTGTTCTAAATGCAGAGGAAAGTCCGCAGTGACAAAAAAGTACCTGAACAAAATGTTGTGGAAATCTTCAAGGACTGTCACACCAGCAAGACGAAGGGCATGACTACACCAGTCAAAGTCGCTGTCGTAAGTCCTTAATCCTCATGCCTTTTAACTACTACTTACTCTTACTTGTGCATTGAACTACATGGTTTGTAGCTTGTCGGTGTACAAAAGAAGGGGCGCACCTTTGTACCCCTTTACCTGTGCCCGGACAGTCGGAGCCGTGCCCACGGCCGCACCAAGCAGAACAGGGGAGGTGAACCGAGGTAAAACCGAAGCCCAAGACAACGCCAAGACCAAGAACACAAAGAAGTAGAGGGATGGAGCAGTTTCCCCCGGCAAGACCCTTGCCGGGGATGGCCTCAGCAGCCCTGGCAAGACACTTGCCGGGGCAGCACGCCCAAACACCAACCAAGCGAGCCGCCCTTGAGCCCACGGTCTCCAACACCATCAACCACGTTGGGCCAGGGCTCGGGAGGCACCTCCATGGTGGCATGCAGATCTTTGTGAAGACAAGGAACACTCAAGATCAAATGAGGATAGGAAGACAATGGTCCTCGGCAAGATCCTTGTCGAGGAGAGCCACAAGACCCCCGGCAAGATCCTTGCCGGGGACAACAGCGCGCCATGGCAAGACCCTTGCCAGGCCACCCGGCAAGGCCCTCACCGAGGGTGCCAGCAGGGCCACTGCCAGGCCCGCACCAGCCAAGTCTCCACCGCCGTTCGCATGCAGCTGCCAGCCCAACCAGCTGGGCAGTCACCTGCGTGGCGGCATGCAGATCTTCGTGAAGACCCTACCACCGCGCCACCTCAGCTGCCTGCCTGCCTACATGGCACCACATGCACCGCTAGCCGGGGCGCGTATCGAAGCGAGGAGGAGCGGCGACGGACGTGACGGGCCTCGCTCCCATCCCCGATAAAGCTAGGGGACACCTCAGTGGCGCATTAAATGCGTCTTGTCCAGTAATACGAGCGATAAGCTCGCAGCACTGTTCGCCTTTCCACCTCCTGTATGCCACTGTGGCAGCCCCTTTCAACTATAAAGGAGGCCTAGGGCGTACTTGAGAAGGATTCGGCTCTTTGGAACCACGCACCCACCATAGCTAGTTCAAGAGCTCAAGAACTCTCTTAAATACAGCCACCAAAGCAGGACTAGGGTATTGCGCATCCTCGCGGCCCGAACCTGGGTAAACGATCCTCATGCTGACTACTGATCCTGCTTTTCTCGCAATCCTGCGCCCCGGCAACCGTAGTAGGGATTCTCGTGATCCCATAGGTGTCGTTCCACACCGACATCTTTGGCGCGCCAGGTAGGGGGCGCAATTGTGAGAATCTGGTCCAGTAGTTAGCCTAGCGTTTCTTCATCGCCATGGCTCCCAAGAAGAAAACGGCCACGGCGATCGGCTCGTTGGGAGCCGAACATCCCGTGCCAGTGCAGACGAGTAGCAGGCCCGTCGCGGACAGGACCCGGGCCGTGGTCCGCGAGCACCAGCATTGCCCTGGCAGTCAGAGCCTGGCGAGCGGCATCATTCGCGCGCCAGACGACCGGTCGCACGTCGCCAGATCCAAAGACGGAGCTGGGGCCCCCCGCAGGCGGCGCGGGGCCCTCCAGGAGTGTCATTGTACCCCCCAGGCGGTGCAGCAACCTCCAAGACGCCCACGCTGGCGCCCACAGCGCGCTCTTCCCAGGGTGCGCGCAACGAGCAGCGTCACCGCGCTGAAGACCCCGGACACCGCAGTGGGAAGAGCCCTGTGCATCATCCGCGGGACGAAGGAGTTCAGCATGCCCGCCGAAGTGCTAGCGAAAATGGCGCGCAGCCACTAGGTCGTGATAGAGCTCCTTCTAACGTGGTTAGAAGTCGAAGCGTGCCACGGTCCATGCAGCTGTCGCCGCCACCCACGCCAGCAAAAGCTTTGGCGTGCGCGCAGCTGCTCCTCGACTTCCCTCCTGCTGCGGAGAAGCTCGACGAGTGGAGGGCCACCATCCGGAGCCTCGTCGCCGTCGCCAACAAAGATGATCCGCGATCGGTAGGACCCTTGGGCCGGCGCCCCACCGAGCCACCACATGCCAGCGCTGGGAGGACCGGGGGTGCTGCGGTTACGGTGCACTCTCCTCCTCCTCACCAACCGCCGCGGGCGTCGGCTCGTCATGACGACGCTTGTGATAACATCTCCATAGCGTCGTCCGACCCGCAGACCCGCCGCGACCAGCGCCAAGTTCTTCGAGAACGAGCTCACAAAGATGCTCGAACCACTATCGAGCACCAGCGTGATACACGCCACCAGTCGGACAAGCGGGCGGGGCCCGCTATGGACCACCCAG
This sequence comes from Aegilops tauschii subsp. strangulata, assembly GCF_002575655.3. NCBI lineage: Eukaryota > Viridiplantae > Streptophyta > Magnoliopsida > Poales > Poaceae > Aegilops > Aegilops tauschii. The sequence continues at coordinate 178,762,461 of NC_053039.3, forward strand.
CGCCGTGGGGCTCCGGCGGCCTACCTTACGAGGTGGGCTGCCCAGCCTTTACCCGTGAGCTGCGGCAGTTCCAGTGGCCGTCCCACCGCACGTTCAAGCCCGACGTCGACGAGAAGTATACTGGCAAGACCCATCCGTCTGAGTTCCTCAGCATCTACACCATCGCGATGCAGGCTGCCGGAGCTCGCGACGACAAGGTGCTTACCAATTACTTCCCGTTGACACTGAAGCCCAATGTTATGTCTTGGTTGATGCACTTGCTAGCGGATTCCATTTCTTCTTGGTCGGATTTGTGCCATGAGTTCGTTGGCGCCTTCACTGGGGGCCACCAAGCTCATGGCCAGGCCAGTGATCTGCACATCATTCCCTAGAAGGAAGGGGAAACCCTGCGCAAGTACATCCAGAGATTCAGCCGGGTGCAGTACAACATCCCCGACGTTCATCCCGCCGCTGTGATCAGCGCGTTCCATCAGAACATGCGCAACCGCAAGATGCGTGAAGAGCTGGCGATGACCAAGGTTAAGGATGTGGCCGAACTCTATGTTCTGGCCGATAGGTGCGCCCGGGCTGAAGAGGGAAGGAAGTACCCCGGCGAAGACGCCGGCGCGGAAACCGACTCTACTGATGAAGACACCTCCGCCCCGACGAAGAAGGGCCGGCGTCGCAACAGGAAACGCAAGGGCAAGGCCGTGCTTGCTGTTGAGGGGTCTGACGACACCGGCGCTGCCAAGAAGGTCAAGGCAGATGACCCCAGCAAGGAGATTGCCGGGTGCATCGCCTGCCGGGCCTTAGCAGCTGCCGACAAGCCAGGGGGCTCCGGCAAGCAGTACCGCAAGATCCACCGCACCAAGGGCCACGACCTCCAGAACTGTCGGCAAGTCGAGCTGCTTGCTGAAAAGCAAAAGGCCGAGTATGAGAGGCGGGACAAGGAGAAGGGCCAGGACGGTGCCGAGGATCCGGCAAGAAGCGTGGTGGCCAAGGAGGCCGCCGCGACAAGGAGAACCAGCAAGAGAGGCCCGCCCAGGGCCGTGACAAGAAGCAAGAAGACGATGATCATGACGAGGACGACAAGTCCAGCGAACAAGAGTTCTAGAAGGCTACGGAGGCCATGTGCGTCGACGGTGGCGCCTCGCTGCATACTTCTCACCGCCAGCTCAAGCAGTGGGCGCGTGAGATTACAGCAGCGGAGCCGTCGTTCGACGCTCAGAAGCCGCTGAAGTGGTCCAGCACGCCCCTCATCTTTGTCGCCGAGGACCACCCTGACCGCACAACCGCGGCCGGGTGTTTGCCGTTGTCGGTCTCCCCAACGATACGCAACCTCAAGGTGAACAAGATGTTGGTCGACGGCGGGGCCGACCTGAACTTGATCTCGCCCGTCGTGATCAAAAGGCTGCAAATCCCTGATGGAGACCTCGAGGAAACGGGCACGTTTCAAGGGGTCAACCCGGGGAGGAGCCAGCCGAAGGGGAAGGTCACGCTGCCCGTGACGTTTGGAGGAGAGTTGAACTACAGGACAGAGAGGATCGTCTTCGACGTGGCCGAGATCCCCTTGCCCTACAACAGGATCCTCGGCCGCCCGGCACTAGCCAAGTTCATGGCGGCGTCACACTACGCCTACAACATGCTAAAGATGCCCGGGCCGTTGACCATCATCTCCGTCCCCTCCGACAAGAAGGACGCGCTGATCTGCGCCGACCAACTCTATCGGGAAGCAGTTGCAGCAGCTGCCGTCAAGGCACTTGCTCCTACCGCTGAAGGCCTGGGAGAGAAGAAGAAGTCCGGCAAGACCTCCCGCACCCACTCCGGCAAGCACACCTCCTCGGAGTGTTGCGCTACCGTCGAGGACGTGCCAGAGAGCTCTACCGGCAAGAGCAAGAAATCCAGGGCCGAGCCGCCGCAGACCAAGAAGGTGTCCGTCAGGGAGGATGGCACGGGAGGGGCCTTCACCATAGGCTCCACCCTCGACAGCAAATAGGAAGGCGTGCTCGTCACCTTCCTGCGGGCGAATGTCGACGTGTTTGCATGGCAAGCATCCTACATCCCCGGTGTTCCCAGGGAGGTGATTGAGCACCACCTAGATGTCTGCCCTCATGCGCGACCCATCAAGCAGAAGGTCAGAAAGCAGGCTCTAGAGAGGCAGGAGTTCATCACAGAGGAGATCAGGAAGTTGGAAGCGGCAGGTTTGGTGAGAGGAGTGCTCCACCCGACGTGGTTGGCCAATCCGGTACTGGTGCGCAAGGCAAATGGGAAGTGGAGGCTGTGTATTGATTACACAGATATCAATAAGGCTTGTCCTAAGGACCCCTTCCCGTTGCCGCCCATCAACCAGATTGTCGACTCCACGGCCGGGTGTGATCTGCTGTCATTCCTCGACGCCTACTCGGGCTACCACCAAATCTTCATGACAAGAGAAGATGAAGAGAAGATAGCATTCATCACCCCATGTGGTACGTATTGCTTTTTACGGATGCCTTTCGGGTTGAAGAGTGCTGGCTCGACGTTTGCAAGAGCTGTCCAAATTGGTTTTGAGCCCCAGCTCCATAGAAATATGGAGGCATACATGGATGACATAGTGGTCAAAACCAAGGACGGGCCAACTCTTGTGCAAGATCTGGAAGAAATATTTGCCAACCTGTGCAAGATCAACCTTAAGCTGAACCTTGAGAAGTGTGTCTTCGGCGTTCCGTCCGGCAAGCTTCTCGGATTCTTTGTGTCGCAGCGCAGGATCGAGGCAAATCCAGACAAAATCAAAGCTATTGAGAAGATTGAGGTGCCCAGGCGGATCAAAGATGTGCATCGGCTCACCGGCTGCGTCGCCGCCATGAGCCGATTCATCTCCAAGTCCGCCGAGCGCGCCCTTCCTTTCTTCAAAATCCTGAAGAAGCCAGGCCCGATGGAGTGGACCCCAGAAGCCGAGGTGGCGTTGCAGGATCTGAAGAAATACCTTTCCTCCACGTTGATACTGGTTGCGCCTAAACCACAAGAACCGTTGTTGCTGTACCTAGCGGCAACGAACCAAGTGGTCAGCGCCGCACTGGTGGCACAGAGGGAGGTCGACAAGGAAGCAGCGGCAACGGCAGAACCAACGGACGGCAAGCCAAAGATCCCCCCGGAAGGGCCTGGTGCCGGCAAGGCAAGGCCCCCGACAGGGTCTGATGCCACCAAGGCAGTGCCCGCGTAGTCGAGTGAGGTGGTGCAGAAGAAGAAGATGATGCAGCACCCAGTTTACTTTGTCAGCTCCCTCTTGCAGGGGGCTAGGTTGAGGTACTCCGGCGTGCAGAAATTGCTCTTCGGCCTCCTTATGGCCTCGAGGAAGCTGCGTCATTACTTCCAAGCCCACGAGATCACCGTCGTCACCCGCCTCCCATTGCAATGGATATCGCATAACCCAGACGCGATTGGGAGGATTGTGGAATGGGCCCTGGAGTTGTCAAGTTTTGGGTTGAAGTTTGAAAGTACCTCAACAATCCAGAGCAGAGTCTTGGCGGAGTTCATTGCAGAATGGACCTCAACGCGTGACGAGGAAATCCAAGAGACCGCACTCCCCGGCAAGGAAGCAGACCACGACTGGATCATGTACTTTGACGGGGCATTCTCGCTGCAAGGCGCCGGTGCCGGTGTGCTGCTTGTCGCACCCACCGGAGAGCACCTCAAGTACGTGATCCAGATGTACTTTCCCAGGGAGATGTCCACAAACAAAACTGCTGAGTACGAGGGGCTGCTTGCTGGTCTCAGGATCACGGCAGACCTCGGGGTGAAGAAGCTCATCGTCAGGGGTGATTCGCAGCTTGTCGTCAGGCAAGTCAACAAGGATTACCAGAGCCCATTGATGGAGGCCTACGTAGATGAAGTGAGGAAGCTGGAGGAGCGCTTTGACGGTATCCAAGCGGAGCACGTTCCCTGAGCGGAGAACGACATCGCCGATTACCTGTCGAAGCATGCTGCATTCAAGCTACCTGTGGAACCAGGTACCTTTTTGCTCTGATTAACTCAGCCATCCGTCAAACCATCAATGGGGCAGAACAAGCGGAGGAAATCAGGTCCCGGCGAGTACTTTCCTACCGAGCCCCCTGGGGCTGCCGGCAAGGATGCTGCCGTGGACGCTGAGCCTGCCAAAGAGCAACTGGCTCTGGCAGGGCGTCAAGCCCTGGCCGTGGAGACAGCCGCTCCCATGGCAGAGGAAATGCCTTTGGTCCTTGCCGTCGAGCCCCAGGCTCTAGCGTGGGCGCAGCATACTGTCCGATTCCTCCAAACAGGGGAACTTCCTGAGGAGCAGGAAGAAGCGGAAAAAGTAGCCCGTCGGTCTGCCCTGTACCAGTTCATCGAAGACGTCCTGTACAGGAGAAGGCCGAACGGTGTGAAATTGAAGTGCATCCCCCGGGAGGAAGGACTGGAGCTGTTGGCAGAGATACATGGAGGCATATGTGGCTCCCACATAGGGTCGAGGGCCCTTGCCGGGAAGGCGTTCCGGCAAGGTTTCTTCTGGCCCACCGCCCTCCAGGATGCGACGACACTAGTAACCAAGTGTGAAGTGTGGCAGTTCCATTCAAAGAAGCTTCATCAACCAGCTCAACCCTTCAAACGATCCCTCTCTCCTGGCCATTCTCGGTCTGGGGGCTCGACGTACTAGGCCCCTTCCCCCGTGCTATCGGGGGCTTTGAGTACTTGTACGTTGCAATCGACAAGTTCACAAAGTGGCCGGAAGTGGAAGCAGTGAGAAAGGTGACAGCACAGTCAGCCGTCAAGTTCTTCAAGGGACTGGTCTACCGCTTTGGTGTGCCAAGCAGAATTATCACCGACAACGGCACACAGTTCACAAGCCACACCTTCATGCAGTACATTCAAGACCTCGGCAGCAAGGTCTGTTTTGCTTTCGTGCCACACCCCCGGAGCAACGTCCAAGCGGAGAGGGCGAATGCTGAAGTGTTGCGAGGCCTGAGAACAAAGACCTTTGACAGGCTGCACAAGAGCAGAAGGCACTGGATTGATGAGTTGCCGGAGGTTCTTTGGTCGATCAGGACGACGCCAAATCGAGCCACCGGTCAGACACCCTTTGCCCTAGTATATGGGGCGAGGCAGTTCTCCCCACGGAACTCATATACGGGTCACCTCGAGTGCTCGCTTATGATGAGCTTGAGCAAGAGCAGTTGCGGCAAGATGACACGACGCTCGTTGAGGAAGATCGTCTTTGGGCGGTTGTGAGAGCAGCACGCTACCAGCAAGCCTTGCGCCGCTACCATAGCCGCAAGGTTCATGCCCGAAGCTTTGAGGAAGGCGACCTTGTTCTTCGACGCGTTCAGTCGGCCAAGAATTCCAACAAGTTGACGCCGAAGTGGGGAGGCCCTTATCAGGTAACACGAGTCACCAGGCCTGGCGCAGTCCTCCTGGAGACCGAAGATCCTGTTCCAGTGAGCAACTCCTAGAACATCAAGCATCTTCGCAAGTTTTACCCATGAGGCGTGGCTTGCCGGGCCCCCCGGCAAGCCACCTTTTGTACAAGCCTTGCCGGCAAGGCATGTAACTCTTTGTACAAAGCCAGGCGCAGACCCTGAGCATAGATAAATGAAGCGCTGGCACCCTAAGTTATAGCATGCATGCTAGGTCGAGTCTCTTCCTTGGTTAGGGTTGATAGTGCTTAGCGGTGACTAACCCCTAGCCTAGAGGTCGAGTGCGCATCTCTCTGTTCTTTTCTGTCCTCCTTTGGTTCGCAGGGCACATGGGCACTTCTGCTGAGCTACTTGGAAGAAAGGGAACGGACCAGCGTCCCGACCCCGGCAAACCAGAGTTGCCGGGGGCTGCAAGTACAAGGATCCAACTGCGGCAAGACAAGGTTGCCGGGGACTGCAGATCCAGATAAGTCTTTCATCCTCTTGTCATGCATTTCAAAACGGAACTGGGGCATGTGAAACCTCGTTTTATCTCCGGGCTACCGTGCTCCCCTTTTTCCTATGCCTAAGGATTATCTCCTGGGTCCGGATTTGGTTTTAGCCGCGGCGGCAAGGAGATAGAACGACGAGCCTAAGCCCACTTCATCCCAAGAGCGCGAGAATGGTCGAGCGAAGTGAGGGGGGCGGCAAGGCCTGTTGTCGGGTGAAAAACGTTTATCTTAAATAGTAACAAGGATTCGCTCCTTGTCGCGGGGTCTACCCACGAACGAAAAACCCGGCAAACATCCCTTTTTCATTAAAAACATCCCGTACAGGTACAATTCATACGAAATGAAAAACATGAGCAAGGGGATTACAAGTTCTAAATTTAACAAAGGCCCGAAGGCTTACAAACTAAAAAAGAGATAAGATGCCCGTAATCCCTTTCTTGTCCCTCTCCTCAGGAGGCAGGTCAAGAAGGCGAAAGGGCAAAGGGGGCGCCTAGGCGAGCTACGAGCAGCAGAAAGCACCAAGAGAACACCTCGGTGGCTACCCAAGGGTGGGCCGGTGATGACGGTGCCGAGAAAGGAGGTGGAAGACGAGGCGACAGGTCGCCGGACACGCGACAAAGGCGTCGGTGTCCGCATACTCCGAGTTGACGGCCTTGCCGCCCGCCCTCTTCCTCTTCTGCAGCCTCCCGATGCCAGCCGCCCAAGGAGACGGCCCGGAGAAGTTCAAGGAGATGGCCCCTCCCCTGACAAAACTCCACCGGAGGATCGGCCAGGTGCAGATGCTGCTGCTGCCGCACCCGCCCAGGCGCGGGGCGTCCGACGCCTAGTCGGACTCGTCCCCGTCATCTGCCCCGCTGTCCTCCTCGTCACTCTCGCTCGAGGAAGAGCTTCCATCGTCGGAGTCCCCGTCGGAGGAGCTCTCCACGCAGCACTTCAGGCGAGTTCCAAAGTCCCGAAGACCTTGACGGAGAGCAGCCCGTCCTCCATTAATTTGAAGTAGAGGACGAGCCCCGCCGTCAGGCTGTGGATGCGAGCGAACGTCTTCCATCCACAGCGGAGGTACATGACCCGAGGAGCCGGGAAGTCGACGTCGACCTGCGTGCCCCCATTCCCGCAGCCCCTCATGTGCAACCTGAGGGACTGGGGCGGGTCACGCTCCATCTCCCGAGCAAACGGGGTAGGAAGACGAAGACGGTGATGCAGAGGCCGGCGCAGCCTAATGAAGAACTCGCGGGGCTGATCACCAACGTGGCCCTCCGTCGGGAAAGGCATCATAGGCGGGGGCGAGGCCGGCACGCCGCCCCGTCCTCCTCTTTCTCGAGCACCACGACCTCTACCACCGCTTCGCCCATGGCCTCGCCCCCTCCCCCTTCCCCTCGCAGCCGGCTCCACCACCGCGGGCTCAGGAGGAGGAGGGACGCGTTGTCGAGCGGCGACCCTCGCCGCCACCGTCGAGGGACCGGGGTTCCCTTTCGCCATGGTGGATGAGAGGAAGAAGCAGAGGCAGGAGGAGGTAGAAGATAGAAGAATGTGGGATGCCATCTCCCCTTCCCTCTCCTTATAAAGGGGCTGGGTCGGGGCTCGGCCGCCCCGCTCGGCCAATCCAGCCACCAGAGGCGCAGGGAATCAAGACCGACCCGCTGCCCCAACCAGCGACGGCCCGGTTACCCGTCTCCACCACTTGCCACCCCAAGCGCATGGAGGACGCGTGGCAAACACGCAGAACCGAGGGGACGGGTGAAGCGACCTCTCCCCACCCCGTGATCATGGGGTGTGGACGCCTTGAAGACCGCGACCCGGCCCCATTCAGTAAATGAGTCGCGCCTCCACGACTCCCTCTTTTTACGGGGAAGGCGCGAGCCGCCTCTTTACTGCGATGTGACGCATGCGTGCGGGAACCGCCCCACGCTTGTCGCCCACGTCACGCGCACCCCTCCATGTTGCGCATTCAACGCGGGACGTGGGAAGCGCAGCGCGCAAAAAAAATTACCGCGGTAAAGACCGCCCCGCCTGCCCGCGCACCGTTTCGCGCTTATGTGTGGCCCAGGCCCGGGGGCTCCTGTCGGTGTACAAAAGAAGGGGCGCACCTTTGTACCCCTTTACCTGTGCACGGACAATCGGAGCCGCGCCCACGGCCGCACCAAGCAGAACAGGGGAGGTGAACCGAGGTAAAACCGAAGCCCAAGACAACGCCAAGACCAAGGACGCAAAGAAGCAGAGGGACGGAGCAGTTTCCCCCGGCAAGACCCTTGCCGGGGATGGCCTCAGCAGCCCCGGCAAGACCCTTGCCGGGGCAGCACGCCCAAACAACAACAGAGCGAGCCGCCCTTGAGCCCACGGTCTCCAACACCATCAACCACGTTGGGCAAGGGCTCGGGAGGCACGTCCGTGGTGGAAAGCAGATCTTTGTGAAGACAAGGAACACTCAAGATCAGATGAGGATTGGAAGACAACGGTCCTCGGCAAGATCCTTGCTGAGGAGAGCCACAAGACCCCCGGCAAGATCCTTGCCGGGGACGACAGCGCGCCATGACAAGACCCTTGCCGGGCCACCCGGCAAGGCCCTCACCGAGGGTGCCAACAGGGCCACTGCCAGGCCCGCACCAGCCAAGTCTCCACCGCCGTTCGCATGTAGCTGCCAGCCCAACCAGCTGGGCAGGCACCTGTGTGGCAACATGCAGCTTCCAGGCCAACTCAGTAGACGCCTGCGTGGCGGCATGCAGATCTTCGTGAAGACCCTACCACCGCGCCACCTCAGCTGCCTGCCTGCCTACATGGCACCGCATGCACCGCTGGCCGGGGCGCGTGTCGAAGCGAGGAGGAGCGACGACGGACGGGACGGGCCTCGCTCCCGTCCCCGATAAGGGGACACCTCAGCGGCGCATTAAATGCATCTTGTCCTGTAATACGAGCGATAAGCTCGCAGCACTGTTCGCCTTTCCACCTCCTGTATGCCACTGTGGCAGCCCCTTTCAACTATAAAAGGAGGCCCAGGGCGCACTGGAGAAGGATTCGGCTCTTTGGAACCACGCACCCACCATAGTTAGTTCGAGAGCTCAAGAACTCTCTGAAATACAGCCACCAAAGAAGGACTAGGGTATTACGCATCCTCGCGGCCCGAACCTAGGTAAACGATCCTCGTGCTGACTACTGATCCTGCTCTTCTCACAACCCTGCGCCCCGGCAACCGTAGTAGGGATTCTCGTGATCCCATAGGTGTCGTTCCACACCGACACAGCCAATGTCTATTACTCTTTTCAATTTTATACACAATTTTCTTAGCGTATCATTGCACCTTACAAGGTTTAAAAGAGAGGAGTGATGTTCCTTTGATCTTGATCTGTAATCTAGTTATGTGCTGGACTTGCCACACAACGTTACAATTGCCTGTTGTTTTGTGATATGAATGATGTCATACTATGCTTACCGTATTATAAACTTTGTCTCTTTATCCTTAGCCGTCAATAGAATGTGAAGAAATAGACAATACATTAGCCATGGTACATGGTCATATGTTTGGAACCTGGTTTTATTATGTACTTTGCAGTAAAATACAACTAATATTTACATGGGTTCACCATAATAAGTTCTGTATATAGACCAAAGCTATTTTATTTGGTTTTGCTACCAACTTAATATCTTCTATTCTGGTACGACTAATGTAAAAACTCAACTTTTCAGCAAGCTATGGAAAAAATGGTGGAACCGCCACCTTCTGAAGGTGACGAGGCAACTATAACCGCAATGTCACTTCTTGCTGCAGTGGGTCAGTACCTGTCCACTAACAGTGCCAAAAGCACGTTCCTGCGTAATACTGGGTTGGTTGTTAAGGCAATCTCATCCAAACTGCCTCATGATCAAGATATGCAAGCTCAAAACAATGTTATATCTGCGCTCCAGACACAAGTCCATTCCCTAACAGAGACCCTTTGTGAAACAAGGACAGACATTGTTCGATGTCATCAAGATATGCATGGTTTTGAAACCAGACTATCAAACATTTGCTATGTTGTTCGAGATCCTAGGAGAAATGAAGGTGAAGGTTATGGTGCTCCATCGGACAATACAACATGAAAACGTAACAGTCAGGTCAAATGAACTGAGCTTCTGAACTTCTGGTGGTGCATTTATCTGCCAGACTGCTAACTTTTATGCCAACCTTCCTTTTGTTTTATGGCTGTATTTTGTTTTGTTGCGATACAAAATTTGTTCTTAACGTGCAGCCACCGGCTGAAGAAAACAACAAGCCATTTTTGTATAGTGTAGGGTGTTCCCTATATTTGCACTGGTGGCGATCTTTGATGTCAAGTGGATGTAATCCGTGCAATCGCCTTAATAGCCTAGCATTAGTTTCGGGATTATTTATTTCCTAGTCTTCTTTTTCCCTGGTTTGCTAGTGGCCGCAACAACAATGGGCCATATACGGGCCGTGGTAACTGATACGTCTCCAACGTATCTATAATTTTTGATTGTTCCATGCTATTATATTATCAGTTTTGGATGTTCAATGGGCTTTACTATACACTTTTATATTATTTTTAGGACTAACCTACTAACCCAAGGCCCAGTGCAAATTGTTATTTTTTGCCTATTTCAGTGTTTCACGGAAAAGGAATATCAAACAGAGTCCAAACGGAATGAAACCTTCGGGAGCGTGATTTTTGGAACAAACGTGATCCAGAGGACTTGGAGTGGACGTCAAGAAACAACCGAGGAGGCCACGAGGCAGGGAGGCGCGCCTGCCCCCCTGGGCGCGCCCCCCACCCTCGTGGGCCCCTCGTGGCTCCACCGACCTACTTCTTCCTCCTATATATACCCATGTACTCGAAACCAACCAGCAGCACCACGAAACCCTACTTCCACCACCGCAACCTTCTGTACCCGTGAGATCCCATCTTGGGGCCTTTTCCGGCGCTCCGCCGGAGGGGAATCAATCACGGAGGGCTTCTACATCAACACCATAGCCTCTCCGATGATGTGTGAGTAGTTTACCACCGACCTTCAGGTCCATAGTTATTAGCTAGATGGCTTCTTCTCTCTCTTTGGATCTCAATACAAAGTTCTACTCGATCTTCTTGGAGATCTATTCGATGTTACTCTTTTTGCGGTGTGTTTGTCGAGATCCGATGAATTGTGGGTTTATGATCAAGACTATCCATGAACAATATTTGAATCTTCTCTAAATTCTTTTATGGATGATTGGTTATCTTTGCAAGTCTCTTCAAATTATTGGTTTGGTTTGGCCTACTAGATTGATCTTTCTTGCAATGGGAGAAGTGCTTAGCTTTGGGTTCAATCTTGCGTTGCTCGATCCCAGTGACAGAAGGGGAAACGACACATATTGTATTGTGGCCATCGAGGATAAAAAGATGGGGTTTATATCATATTGCTTGAGTTTATCCCTCTACATCATGCCATCTTGCCTAATGTGTTACTCTGTTCTTATGAACTTAATACTCTAGATGCATGCTGGATAGCGGTCGATGTGTGGAGTAATAGTAGTAGATGCAGGTAGGAGTCGGTCTACTTGTCACGGACGTGATGCCTATATACATGATCATGCCTTGATATTCTCATAATTATGCACTTTTCTATCAATTGCTCGACAGTAATTTGTTCACCCACCGTAATACTTATGCTATCTTGAGAGAAGTCGCTAGTGAAACCTATGGCCCCCGAGTCTATTTTCCATCATATAAGTTTCCAATCTATTTTTACTTTGCAATCTTTACTTTCAATCTTTATCATAAAAATACCAAAAAAATTATCATCTCTATCAGATCTCACTTTTGCAAGTGGCCGTGAAGGGATTGACAACCCCTTTATCGCGTTGGTTGCAAGGTTCTTATTTGTTTGTGTATGTATGAGGGACTTGCGTGTGGCCTCCTACTGGATTGATACCTTGGTTCTCAAAAACTGAGGGAAATACTTACGCTAATTTGCTGCATCACCCTTTCCTCTTCAAGGGAAAAACCAACGCATGCTCAAGAGGTAGCAAGAAGGATTTTTGGCGCCGTTGCCAGGGAAGTCTACGCACAAGTCAAGACATACCAAGTACCCATCACAAACTGTTATCCCTCGCAATACATTATTTGCCATTTGCCTCTCGTTTTCCTCTCCCCCACTTCACCCTTGCCGTATTATTTGCCCTCTCTTTTCTGTTCACCTCTTTTTCACTTGTTTCTTGTTTGCTCGTGTGTTGGATTGCTTGCTTGTCACGATGGCTCAAGATAATACTAAATTGTGTGACTTTGCCAATACCAACAACAATGATTTTCTTAGCACTCCGATTGCTCCTCTTACCGATGCTGAATCTTGTGAAATTAATGCTGCTTTGCTAAATCTTGTCAGGAAAGATCGATTCGCTGGCCTTCCTAGTGAAGATGTCGCTACCCATCTAAACAACTTTGTTGATTTGTGTGATATGCAAAAGAAGAAAGATGTGGATAATGATATTGTTAAATTGAAGCTATTTCCTTTTTCGCTTAGAGATCGCGCTAAAACTTGGTTTTTGTCTTTGCCTAAAAATAGTATTGGTTCTTGGAATAAGTGCAAAGATGCTTTTATCTCTAAGTATTTTTCTCCCGCTAAGATCATCTCTCTTAGAAACGATATTATGAATTTTAAGCAACTTGATCATGAACATGTTGCACAATCTTGGGAGAGGATGAAATTAATGATACGTAATTGCCCTACACATGGTCTGAACTTATGGATGATTATACAAAAAAATTATGCCGGATTGAATTTTACTTCTAGAAATCTTTTAGATTCAGCCGCGGGAGGCACTTTTATGGAAATCACTTTAGGAGAAGCTACTAAACTCCTAGATAATATTATGGTTAATTATTCTCAATGGCACACTGAAAGATCTACTAGTAAAAAGGTGCATGCAATTGAAAGGATTAATGTTTTGAGTGGAAAGATGGATGAACTTATGAAATTGTTTGCTAATAAGAGTGTTTCTTCTCATCCCAATGATATGCCTTTGTCTACTTTGATTGAGAATAATAATGAATCTATGGATGTGAATTTTGTTGGTAGGAACAATTTTGGTAACAACGCTTATAGAGGAAACTTTAATCCTAGGCCGTATCCTAGTAATTCCTCTAATAATTATGGTAATTCCTACAACAACTCTTATGGAAATTTTAATAAGATGCCCTCTGATTTTGAGACTAGTGTTAAAGAATTTATGATTTCTCAAAAGAATTTCACTGCTTTGCTTGAAGAAAAATTGCCTAAGATTGGTGAGTTGGCTAGAAACGTGGATAGAATTTCTCTTGACGTTGATTATTTGAAACTTAGATCTATTCCACCTAAGCATGATATCAATGAGTCTCTCAAAGCCATGAGAATTTCCATTTATGAGTGCAAAGAAAGAACCGCTAGGATGCGTGCTAAAAAAGATTGCTTTGTGAAAGCGTGTTCTTCTAGTTTTCATGATAATAAGGGTGAAGATCTAAAAGTAATTGATGTGTCTCTGATTAAATCTTTGTTTTGCAGTATGAATCTTGATAATGATGGGACTGGAGATGAGTCAACTTTAGTTAAAAGGCGTCCCAATGATTCGGAGTTTTTAGATCTTGATGCAAAAATTTGTAAAAGTGGGATTGAAGAGGTCAAAACTTTACATAGCAATGAACCCACTATTTTGGATTTCAAGGAATTTAATTATGATAATTGTTCTTTAATAGATTGTATTTCCTTGTTGCAATCCATGCTAAATTCTCCGCATGCTTATAGTCAAAATAAAGCTTTTACCAAACATATCGTTGATGCTTTAATGCAATCTTATGAAGAAAAACTTGAATTGGAAGTTTCTATCCCTAGAAAACTTTATGATGAGTGGGAACCTACTATTAAAATTAAAATGAAAGATCATGAATGCAATGCTTTGTGTGATTTGGGTGCTAGTGTTTCCACAATTCCAAAAACTTTCTGTGATATGTTGGGTTTCCGTGAATTTGATTATTGTTCTTTAAACTTGCACCTTGCGGATTCCACTATTAAGAAACCTATGGGAAGAATTAATGATGTTCTTATTGTTGCAAATAGGAATTATGTGCCCGTAGATTTCATTGTCCTTGATATAGATTGCAATCCTTCATGTCCTATTATTCTTGGTAGACCTTTCCTTATAACGATTGGTGCAATTATTGATATGAAAGAAGAGAATATTATATTCCAATTTCCGTTAAGGAAAGGCATGGTACACTTTCCTAGAAGGAAAATAAAATTACCTTATGAATCTATTATGAGAGCTACTTATGGATTTCATGCCAAAGATGGCAATACCTAGATCTATCCTTGCCTTTATGCCTAGCTAGGGGCGTTAAACGATAGCGCTTGTTGGGAGGCAACCCAATTTTATTTTTGTTTCTTGCTTTTTGGTTCTGTTTAGTAATAAATCTTTCATCTAGCTTCTGTTTAGATGTGGTTTTATGTTTTAATTAGTGTTTGTGCCAAGTAGAACCTTTGGGAAGACTTGGGTGAAGTGTTTTTGATCTTGCTGTAAAAAACAGAAACTTTAACGCTCACGAGATTAGCTACAACTTTTTACTGGAGAGTGCTATTTAGTTCATTATTTTTGCAGATGATTAATAGATAAATTACTCACGTACAGATATTTATTTAGAATTTTTGGAGTTCCGGAATTATGCGTTTGATACAGATTACTACAGACTGTTCTGTTTTTGACAGATTTTGTTTTTCGTGTGTTGTTTGCTTATTTTGATGAATCTATGGCTAGTATCGGAGGTTATGAACCATAGAGAAAATGGAATACAGTAGGTTTAACACCAATATAAATAAAGAATGAGTTCATTACAGTACCTTGAAGTGATGTTTTGTTTTCTTTCGCTAACGGAGCTCACGAGATTTTCTGTTAAGTTTTGTGTTGTGAAGTTTTCAAGTTTTGGGTAAAGATTTGATGGATTATGGAACAAGGAGTAGCAAGAGCCTAAGCTTGGGGATGAAAAAGGCAACCCAAGGTAAAATCCAAGGACAACCAAAAAGCCTAAGCTTGGGGATGCCCCGGAAGGCATCCCCTCTTTTGTCTTCGTCCATCGGTAACTTTACTTGGAGCTATATTTTTATTCACCACATGATATGTGTTTTGCTTGGAGCGTCTTGTATGATTTGAGTCTTTGATTTTTAGTTCACCACAATCATCCTTGCTGTACACACCTTTTGGGAGAGAGACACATTAATCGGAATTTATTAGAATACTCTATGTGCTTCACTTATATCTTTTGAGCTAGATAATTTTGCTCTGGTGCTTCACTTCTATCTTTTAGAGCACGGTGGTGGTTTTATTTTATAGAAGTTATTGATCTCTCATGCTTCACTTATATCATTTTGAGAGTCCTTTAGAACAGCATGGTAATTTTCTTTGGCTATAAAATTAGTCCTAATATGATAGGCATCCAAGATGGATATAATAAAAACTTCCATATAAGTGCATTGAATACTAAGAGAAGTTTGATACTTGATGATTGTTTTGAGATATGGAGATAGTGATATTAAAGTTGTGCTAGTTGAGTAGTTGTGAATTTGAGAAATACTTGTGTTGAAGTTTGCAAGTCCCGTAGCATGCACGTATGGTAAACGTTGTGTAACAAATTTGAAACATGAGGTGTTCTTTGATTGTCATCCTTATGAGTGGCGGTCGGGGACGGGCGATGGTCTTTTCCTACCAATCTATCCCCCTAGGAGCATGCGCGTAGTGCTTGGTTGTTGATGACTTGTAGATTTTTGCAATAAGTATGTGAGTTCTTTATGACTAATGTTGAGTCCATGGATTATACGCACTCTCAACCTTCCATCATTGCTAGCCTCTTCGGTACCGTGCATTTCCCTTTCTCACCTTGAGAGTTGGTGCAAACTTCGCTGGTGCATCCAAACCCCGTGATACGATACGCTCTATCACACATAAACCTCCTTATATCTTCCTCAAAACAGCCACCATACCTACCTATTATGGCATTTCCATAGCCATTCCGAGATATATTGCCATGCAACTTTCCACCGTTCCGTTTATTATGACATGCTTCATAATTGTCATATTGCCTTGCATGATCATATAGTTAACATCGTATTTGTGGCAAAGCCACCATGCATATTATTTCATACATGTCACTCTTGATTCATTGCCCATCCTGGTACACCGCCGGAGGCATTCATATAGAGTCGTATTTTGTTCTAGTATCGAGTTGTAATCATTGAGTTGTAAATAAATAGAAGTGTGATGATCATCATTAATAGAGCATTGTCCCAAATAAAAAAGGGGAAATGCCAAAAAAAGGCCCAAAAAATAGAAAAAAAGAAAAAAAAGAAAAAAAGAGAAATAAAAAGGGACAATGCTACTATCCTTTTTCCACACTTGTGCTTCAGAGTAGCACCATGATCTTTATGATAGAGAGTCTCTTGTTTTGTCACTTTCATATACTAGTGGGAATTTTTCATTATAGAACTTGGCTTGTATATTCCAACAATGGGCTTCCTCAAATGCCCTAGGTCTTCGTGAGCAAGCAAGTTGGATGCACACCCACTTAGGTTCTTTTGTTGAGCTTTCATACATTTATAGCTCTAGTGCATCCGTTGCATGGCAATCCCTACTCCTTGCATTGACATCAATTGATGGGCATCTCCCTAGCCCGTTGATTAGCCGCGTCAATGTGAGACTTTCTCCTTTTTTGTCTTCTCCACACAACCCCCGTCATCATATTCTATTCCACCCATAGTGCTATATCCATGGCTCACGCTCATGTATTGCGTGAAAGTTGAAAAAAGTTTGAGATTACTAAAGTATGAAACAATTGCTGGGCTTGTCATCGGGGTTGTGCAAGATGAGAGCATCTTGTGTGACGAAAATGAGGCATGGCCAAACTATATGATTTTGTAGGGATGAGCTTTCTTTGGCTATGTTATTTTGGGAAGACATAATTGCTTGGTTAGTATGCTTGAAGTATTATTATTTTTATGTCAATATTAAACTTTTATGTTGAGTCTTTCGGATCTGAACATTCATGCCACAATAAAGAAAATTACATTGAGAAATATGCTAGGTAGCATTCCACATCAAAAATTCTGTTTTTATCATTTACCTACTCGAGGACGAGCAGGAATTAAGCTTGGGGATGCTTGATACGTATCCAACGTATCTATAATTTTTTTTGTTCCATGCTATTATATTATCCGTTTTGGATGTTTAATGGGCTTTACTATACACTTTTATATTATTTTTGGGACTAACCTACTAACCCAAGGCCCAGTGCAAATTGCTGTTTTTTTGCCTATTTCAGTGTTTTCCAGAAAAGGAATATCAAACGGAGTCCAAACGGAATGAAACCTTCGGGAGCGTGATTTTTGGAACAAACGTGATCCAGAGGACTTGGAGTGGACGTCAATAAACAACCGAGGAGGCCACGAGGCAGGGAGGCACGCCTGCCCCCTGGGCGCACCCCCCACCCTTGTGGGACCCTCGTGGCTCCACCGACCTACTTCTTCCTCCTATATATACCCATGTACCCCGAAACCAACCAGGAGCACCATGAAACCCTATTTCCACCGCCACAACCTTCTGTACCCGTGAGATCCCATCTTGGGGCCTTTTCTGGCGCTCTGCCGGAGGGGGAATCGATTACGGAGGGCTTCTACTTCAACACCATAGCCTCTCCGATGATGTGTGAGTAGTTTACCACCGACCTTCAGGTCCATAGTTATTAGCTAGATGGCTTCTTCTCTCTCTTTGGATCTCAATACAAAGTTCTCCTCGATCTTCTTGGAGATCTATTCGATGTTACTCTTTTTGCGGTGTGTTTGTCGAGATCCGATGAATTGTGGGTTTATGATCAAGACTATCCATGAACAATATTTGAATCTTATCTAAATTCTTTTATGTATGATTTGTTATCTTTGCAAGTCTCTTCAAATTATCGGTTTGGTTTGGCCTACTAGATTGATCTTTCTTGCAATGGGAGAAGTGCTTAGCTTTGGGTTCAATCTTGTGTTGCTCGATCCCAGTGACAGAAGGGGAAATGACACGTATTGTATTGTTGCCATCGAGGATAAAAATATGGGGTTTATATCATATTGCTTGAGTTTATCCCTCTACATCATGTCATCTTGCCTAATGCGTTACTCTGTTCTTATGAACTTAATACTCTAGATGCATGCTGGATAGCAGTCGATGTGTGGAGTAATAGTAGTAGATGCAGGCAGGAGTTGGTCTACTTGTCATGGACGTGATGCCTATATACATGATCATGCCTAGATATTCTCATAATTATGCACTTTTCTATCAATTGCTCGACAGTAATTTGTTCACCCACCGTAATACTTATGCTATCTTGAGAGAAGTCACTAGTGAAACCTATGACCCCGGGTCTATTTTCCATCATATAAGTTTCCAATCTATTTTTACTTTGCAATCTTTACTTTCAATCTTTATCATAAAAATACCAAAAATATTATCATCTCTATCATATCTCACTTTTGCAAGTGGCTGTGAAGGGATTGACAACCCCTTTATCGCGTTGGTTGCAAGGTTCTTATTTGTTTGTGTAGGTATGAGGGACTTGTGTGTGGCCTCCTACTGGATTGATACCTTGGTTCTCAAAAACTGAGGGAAATACTTACGCTACTTTGCTGCATCACCCTTTCTTCTTCAAGGGAAAAACCAACGCATGCTCAAGAGGTAGCAGTAACCTTGACCCTGCTATAGGCCGTAGGATCCATGGGCCTCCCACGGGCCGTCGGATAAATGGGCCTCCAATGGGCCGTACAATCGGTGGGCCTCGGGCCGTCGGATAAATGGGTCTACATGGGCCGTAAACGGGCGTAATTGGTATCGGCCCAGCACGGTAACGGGCCGTTAACAGGCCGGAGGACAGCAAAGGCTTAATTCTGTCACAGGCATAACGGGTCATTAATGGGCCAAAAATGGGAAAACTTTGTTTTTCCCACTCTAGCTTTTGACCACTTTGCTTATGCCACTCTAGAATTTGACATTTCACTTTTGCCACTCTTAGTTTTTGACAATACATCACAATTTCCATTCGATGGCAAAAGCAATAATTTTAGAGTGGGAATTGTGATACATTGTCAAAATCTAAGAGTGGCAAAAGTGAAATGAAAAGTTATTGCTTTTGCCACGAATGGCATTTGTGATGTATTGTCAAAAACTAAGAGTGGCAAAAGTGATATGTCAAATTCTAGAGTGGCATAAGCAAAGAAGGAAAAATCTAGAGTGGCGAAAACAAAGTTTTCCCCTAGCATATAGGACGGGCTGGAAACGGCGCAACGGGTTAACAGGCCACAAATGGGCCGATTCTTGCCACGGGTCAAATTTGGCCCATTAGGGGAACATGCCAGTAACGGGCCGGAAGTAATCGAGGGCCGGAAAGGAGCCCAGGGACGTATGGGCTGTCAGTAGGCCGAAAGCTAACATGGGCTGGAAACGGCCCATGTGAATCATGGGCCATTAATGGGTACAAGCAAATTTACTGTTCATTATGGGCTAGAGTCACTGTGGGCCACTAAAGGGCCTAAAGACACGAAAGGCCTCATATGGGTTGAAAGACATCGTGGGCCATACACGGGCCGAACGTGAAATGGGCCGGTGTTATATTCGACGGCCCACATGACGTTGTTGGGCCGATTTCGGGTAGGCCCTAACGGGCCGTGAGTTATCGGGCTGTAAAAGGGGATATCTGCGACGAGACCGTTAACAGGCTTTTCATGGGCCAGCCCGCTAACTTTTGACCAAGTCAAACGGGCCGACCTTTGTAAGCTAAATGGGCCAGTGGTGGGCCGTCGCATGTGTCGACATATCATAGGCGCCTATCTGACCCACTGACGAGCTGACACGTGTTTCCTCCGGCCAATGAGAATTTTACACGTGGAAAATCCCCATTGGTCCGGGCTGTTAACGGGTTATCGGATCCAAAATCGGACCCGATAGATTAACGGCGACCCGTTATGGTGGATGCCACGTGTCGGTTACCCTTGACGAAAGCACTTCCATGATGCATCATTTATCGTCATGGAAGTGAACACTTCCGTGATGATAATTTTGGTATTGTCATGGAACACTTCTACGACAGCATAGGTATGACTATCTTGATTCTGTCATAAAATCGTCATGGATGTACATACATGACAAAAAAGGTGACCTACTGTGACAAACACGTATCATCACGGAAGTGTATTTTTTGTAGTGTAATAGGTTAGTCCCAAAAATCATATAAAATAGCATGTAAATGCATATAAAACATCCAAGATAGATAATACAATAGCATGGAACAATAAAAATATTATAGATACGTTGGAGACGTATCATCCACCCTTGCCGCTTCCTCGTGAAGATTCTGGTCCAACTCTTGTGCTTTGTGGTTCTCTTTTGGTCCATAAAAAATCACCGTAAATTTTCAGCCCATTCCGAGAATTTTTATTTCTGCACAAAAAATGACACCACGGTAGTTCTGCTGAAAACAGCGTCAGTCCGGGTTCAAATCATACCAAAATCATATAAAATTGTTGTAAACATGGCCTGAATACTTCATAAATTATTAGATACCTCGGAGACGTATCAGCATCCCCAAGCTTAATTCTTGCTCGTCCTCAAGTAGGTAAATGATAAAACAAATAATTTATGAAGTGTGAATGCTAGCATAGTGCATAAATTTGAACAATGATAGTTCCAAACACTTTTTCTAGAATTATCTTCTTTATCATAAACAATAGCTCATCTAATAAAACTTCTCATGATCAAGTTGCAATCTATTCACATGTTAAAGTATAGACCATAAAGTTTCTTGAAAACTAACAAACTAGGCTTGCAGTCACCAAACAATTGCAATTCATCTTATTTTCAAGAAGGGTCTATGTAAGAGCTTTGATTTAGTAAATTCCACATACTCAACTATCATATAGTCTTCCATGATTGCTAACACTCAAAGCATATTTTTAGAACAAATAGCATCCATCGAACATAGAGAAACATAGGGGCTTAATGTTTCGCCTCCCAACTTATTTATCATATAGATAATTGTCAACAATAATAATTCATGATCAAATATATTTGAATGGCCATATATGCTTGGACCTTTCCCACCACATGATGCTTGCCAACTAAAGAATAGTTGAGGTTGAAATAGGAAGGAATACTACTGACTCTTGCATAAAAGTAAATACTTGAAAGTAAAAGATAGGCCCTTCGCAGAGGGAAGCAAAGGTTGTCATGCACTTTTTAATTTTGGACGTGCAAACCCTTAATGCATAGGAACGTCACGTTGTATTGCCCTTTGTGATAGCAACCTTTATTATGCAGTCCGTCGCTTTTATTTATTTACCATCACAAGTTCGTACAATGCTTATTTTCCCTTACGATAAAAGATCATACATATTTAGGAGCAATTTTTATTGCTTTTTGCACCGATGACAACTTACTTGAAGGATCGTATTCGATCCATAGGTAGATATGGTGGAAACTCATGGCATGAAACGGGGTTTAAGGGTTTTGGATGCACAAGTAGTATCTCTACTTAGTACAAAATTTTTGCTAGCAAAATATCCTAAGCAAGCACCACATGTTAGAGGATCCATAACAATATAACTTCTATGCAAATATACCCTAACATCACTCATTATGTTGTCTTCCTTATCCAACTTCAACCAATTTTCTCAAGTTTGAAAATAATTAATGGGGCTCACAATCATAGAAGATGTCCAAGATAGTATATTTATATGTGAAATCTCTCTTCCTTCAATATTCTTTCATGAATTGTTCAAGTGACCAATGTTGTGTTTGCTAACTTTCAATAAGTTTTACCACCTATACTTCATATATGTGAAATCATTACTCCCCATGGGATAAGCGTATGAATCATACATAATTTTAAATTTATGATATTCAATTCATTCAACCATTTACTCATAGGATATAAGTGAAGTACGAGAGTAAATGACAAAGCTACTCCAGAAAGATATAAGTGAAGATCAATGAGTATTCAAATAGTTAAATAGCCACGAGAGGACTCTCTCTCATTCAAGATTTCAGATCTAA
Organism: Aegilops tauschii subsp. strangulata; assembly: GCF_002575655.3. Lineage (NCBI taxonomy): Eukaryota > Viridiplantae > Streptophyta > Magnoliopsida > Poales > Poaceae > Aegilops > Aegilops tauschii. The sequence continues at coordinate 178,784,408 of NC_053039.3, forward strand.
TGATTTTATTCAAACAACAAGTAAAATGAAAATACACTCCAAGAAAAACACATATCATGTGACGAATAAAAATATAGCTCTGAGTAAGGTATACCGATGGTTTTGAAGACGAAAGAGGGGATGTCGTCCGGGGAATCCCCAAGCTTAGGCACTTTAGTATTCCTTGAATATTACCTTGGGGTGCCTTGGGCATCCCCAAGCTTAGAGTCTTTCCACTCGTCATTCTTCTCATATCGATATCTCACCCAAAACTTGAAAACTTCAATCACACAAAACTTAACGGAATTTCTCAGATAGGTTAGTATGATAAAGGGCAAACCATTCACTTTGGTACTATCAAAGACAAGATTCATAATTGTTCTCACACAATGCCTACTATACCTTATCATTTCGACAATTTATATTGAGCAATATAAGCCATAGAAACTAGAAAACAAGCAAACTATGCATTGAAAATAGAATCTGTCAAAAACAGAATAGTCTGTAATGATCTGAACAACAACCATACTTCTGCTACTCCAAAAATTCTGAAAAATCAGGACAACCTAGGAAATTTGTATATCAATATTGTGTAAAACATTCAGATCAAAATCACGTGTCTGTGATTTTTTAAAATTCTGGCAATGAGCGCAAAAGTTTCTGTTTTTCTGTAAGATCAAATCAACTATCACCATAGATCATCCCAAAGGTCTTACTTGGCACTTTATTGAAAGAAAAGCTATAGAACATGATAAATACAGTATCTTAATCATGTCACACACAAAAACAATTGGGGTATGGGTTGTCTCCCAACAAGCGCTTTTCTTTAATGCCTTTTTAGCCAGGCATGACATTTTAATGATACTCTTCCAAGCCCAATTCCGATGATAATTTTATTCATACTCCAAAAGATATAAGTGAAGTTCATAGAGTATTATACAATTAATATATATTGACTAATATCCAAGCTTAAAATATATAAGTAAGCACACGAAGCATTCTATAAAGCCAGACTCAAAAGATTTAAGTGAAGCGCAGAGAGCATTATATAAAGCCATACTCAAAAGATTTAAGTGAAGCACATGAAGCATTCTATAAATCAATGAAGGACTATCTCATAATAGCATGGTGCATAAAGGAAAATAAAAGAAAAGTAAACACAAAAGACGCATATCATGTGAACAAAACAAAAACCGAGGTATACCGATAATTGTTGAAGAAGAAAGATGGGATGAGAACCGAGGCATCCCCAAGCTTAGATGCTTGAGTATCATTGAAATATTTACTTGGGGTGCCTTGGGAATCCCCAAGCTTGAACTCTTGCCTCTCCTTATTCTTCTCATATCGATAACTCCTCGATCTTCGAACACTTCATCCACACAAAACTTAACAAGAAAAACTTGTGAGATCCGTTAGTATAATAAAGCAAATCACTACCTTTAGGTATTGTTGTAAACTCATTCCAATTTCATATTAGCATTATATCTACTGTATTCCAACATCACCATGGTTCATACCCCCCGATACTATTAGATTCATCAAAATAAGTGAACAACACATATAAAACAGAATCTGTCAAAAACAGGACATTCTATAGTCATCTTGAAACCTCATATACTTCCAAAGGTGGAAGTGATAAGTAATGAGTGTCAAACCCACAGGGAGATAAAGGTAAGATCAATATTCTCTGAAGTCCTATCTGCCACTGATAGACTATGTACACCGAACGTTTTCTTCCTTCTAGAAACGAGAAATAAAACTACGTTGTGGGTATGAAGAGGATAACTTTGCATATCGGAGAGCTAATATATAAAAGTAGGTGCTAGTAACATAAAGTTAGAATATATTGCTATATATTTTAAATAGCGAGTGTGGAATAATGATAGAATGGTGTGTGGAATTATCCTAGGCAATTATTAACAAGATCGATAGTTGTTATTGCAATTTTATATGTGGGAGAGGCATAAGCTAACATACTTTCTCTTCTTGGATCATATGCACTTATGATTGGAACTCTAGCAAGCATCTGCAACTACTAAAGATCATTAAGGTAAACCCCAACCATAGCATTAAATTATTAAGCCCCCTTTATCCCATACGCAACAACCCTCTTACTCGGGTTTATGCTTCTGTCACTGAAGCAACCCACTATAAGCGAATCATGAACGTATTGCAACACCCTACAAAGGGAATCCTTCATGTGCGCGCGACATGGAAGGCGCCATCGGACAGCACCAAAATAAAACATACAACTCAAACCAATCCAGATCATCAATCAACCCAAAAGACAAGAAATCTACTCAAAACATCATAGGATGGCAACACATCATTGGATCATAATATGTGGCATGAAGCGCCATGTTCCAGTAGGTGATTACAGCGGAGTGCGAGGGAGTGGACCGCGTAAAAGAAATGAGGATGATGATGAAGAAGGTGATTATCGGTGGGAAACGACACCTATGAGATCACAAGAATCCCTACTACGGTTGCCGGGGCGCAGGGCTGCGAGAAGAGCAGGACTAGTAATCAACACAAGGATCGTTTAACCAGGTTCGGGCCGCGAGGATGCGTAAAACCCTAGTCCTGCTTTGGTGGATGTATTGAGTGTTCTTGAGCCCTCGAACTAGCTACGGTGGCTGAGTAGTTCCAAAGAGCCGAATCCTTCTCCAGTACGCCATGGGCCTCCTTTTATAGTCGAAAGGGGCTGCCACAGTGGCACACAGGAGGTGGAAAGGCATACAGTACTGCGAGCTTATCGCTCGTATTACAGGACAAGACGCATTTAATGCGTTGCTGAGGTGTCCCCTAGCTTTATCGGGGACGGGGGCGAGGCCCGTCCCGTCCATCGCCGCTCCCCCTCGCTTCGACACGCACCCTGGCCAGCGATGCATGCGGCGCCATGTAGGCAGGCAAGCAGCTGAGGTGGTGCGGCGGTAGGGTCTTCACGAAGATCTGCATGCCGCCACGCATGTGCTTGCTGATCTGGTCTGGGAGCTGCATGTTGCCACGCAGGTGCCAGCCTAGCTGGTTGGGCTGGCAGCTGCATGCGAACGGCGGTGGAAGCTTGGCTGGTGTGGCCCTGGCGGTGGCCCTGCTGGCGTTCTCGGCAAGGGTCTTGCCGGGTGGCCCGGCAAGGGTCTTGCCGCGATGCGCAGTCGTCCCCGGCAAGGATCTTGCCGGGGGGTCTTGTGGCTTTCCTCGGCAAGGATCCTGCCGAGAGTTGCCGTCTTCTGGTCCTCATCTTGATCTCATATATCTATGGTCTTGACAAAGATCTGCATGCCACCACAGAGGTGCCTCCCGAGCCCTGGCCCAATCGTAGCCGGTTGGGTTGGAACCTGTGGCTCAAGGGCGGCTCGCTCTGTTGGTGTTTGGGCGTGCTGCCCCGGCAAGGGTCTTGCCGGGGCTGCTGAGGCTGCCCTCGGCAAGGGTCTTGCCGGGGGAAACTGCTCCGTCCCTCTGCTTCTTTGTGTTCTTGGCCTTGGCGTTGCCTTGATCGTCTTGTGTTGGGCTTCGGCTTCTCTCCGGCTTCCCTCCTTTGTCGTGCTACGTGTGGTCGTGGCGCGTGGCTCTGACTGCCCTTGCACAAGTAAAGGGGTACAAAGGTGCGCCCCTACTTTTGTACACCGACAGGAGCCCCCGGGCCTGGGCCACACATAAGCGCGACACGTTGTTGGGCCAGGCCCAGAACGGTGCGCGGGTAGGAGGGCGGATTTTACCGTGGTAATCCTTCGTCCGCTGCGCTTCCCCACGACCCGCATTGAATGCGCGACGTGGAGGGGTGCGCGTGACGTGGGCAGCATGCGTGGGGCGGTTTCCGCACGCATGCGTCACATCATGGTAAAGAGGCGGCTCGCGCCTTCCCCATAAAAGAGGGAGGCATGGAGGCGCGGCTCATTTACTCGATGGACTCGGGTCGCAGTCTTCAAGGCGCCCACGCCCCTTGATCACGGGGCGGGGAACGGTCGCCTCACCCGTCCTTTCGACCCTGCACGTTCGCCATGCGTCCTTCGTGCAAGTGGCGGGCTGTGGAGGCGGGAAACTGGGCCGTCGCTAATTGGGGCAGCGAGTCGGTCCTGATTCCCTGCGCCTCCGCCGGCTGGATTGGCTGAGTGGGGCGGCTGGGTCTCGACCCTGCCCCTTTATAAAGAGGGGGAGAGTGGGCGCCACCCCACATTCTTCAGTATCCATCCTCCTTCATGTACCATGGCGAGAGGAGGTGCTGGGCCTTCGACGGTGGCAGTGAGGGTCGCTGCTCGTCAGCGTGCCCCTCCTTCCCTTGAGCCCGTGGCGGCGGAGCCAGCCACAAGAGGAAGGGGGAGGGGCGTGGCCGAGGTCGCCGCGGCGGTCGGGGGAGAGAGGCACGAGGTGGCGTGGCGGCCGCACCTCTGCCAGCGATGCCTCCCGCGATGGAGGGTCACGTCGGTGACCGACCCCGCGAGTTCTTCATCAGGCTGCGCCGGCCACCGCGTCGCCGTCTCCGTATCCCCACCCCCTTCGCAGCGGAGATGGAGCTCGATCCGCCCCAGACCCTCAGGTTGCACATGAGGGGCTGCGGGACCGGCGGCACGCGAGTCGACGTCGACTTCCCCGCTCCTCATGTCATGTATCTCCATCGCGGGTGGAAGACGTTTGCCCGCATCCATAGCCTGACGGTGGGGCTCGTCCTCTACTTCAAGTTAATGGTGGGCGGCCTGCTCTCCGTCAAGGTCTTTGGAGATCTTGGAACTCGCCTGAAGTGCTGCGTGGAGAGCTCCTCCGACGATGAAGAATCTTCCTCGAGCGGGAGTGACGAGGAGGACAGTGACAGCGGCGACGAGGGAGTCGAGCGGTAGGATGCCGACTCCGACTTCGACTGACCACGCCGCTCCTCCCTCGGCCACGTGCCCTGCCAAGGGCCATCCTCGCCAAGCTCTCCGTCGGGGTGCTCTCCGTTGTCTCCTTGGGTGGCTGGCGTAGGAGGGCCAGAGAAGGTGAAGAAGGCGGGTGGCGGCCGTCAACTCGGAGTACGCGGGCACCAATGCCTTTGTCGCGTATTGGCGAGCCGCTGCCTCATCTTCCAGCTTTCTGCTCCTCGCATCTCGCCTAGGCACTCTTTTTGCCCTCCCGTTGTCCTGTTCCATCTTCTGAGGAGAGGGACAAGAAAGGGATTACGGGCATCTCATCTCTTTTTTAGTCTGTAAGCCTTCGGGCCTTGTTAGATTTAAAGCTTGTAATCCCCCTTGTTCATGTTTTTCTTTCCATACGAACTGTACCTGTATGGGACGTTTTTAATGAAAAAGGGTGCTTGAATGGTTCTTCGTGCGTGAGCGAGGCCCATGCCAAGGATGAATCCTTGTTATTTTTACAATAAACGTTATCGCCCAACAATAGGCCTTGCCATTTCTCTTCTTCAGCCGACCATTCTCGCGCTTTCGACGAAGGCAGGGGCAAAGTAGAGTTAGGCTCCTCGTTCATCTCCTAGCCACCGCAACTACTACCAAATTCCAACCCAGGAAGTAATTCTCGGGTACAGGAAAAAGGGAGCACGATGGTTTTAAGACATAAACGAGGCTTCACATGTCCCAGTTCCATACTTAAACGCATAGCAGGGGGATGAAAGACTTATCTGAATCCGCAGCCCCCGGTAACCTTGGCTCACCGTGGTTGGACCCTTACATCTTCAGCCCCTGGCAGCCTTGCCTTGCCGGGGCCGGAGCGCCAGTTCGTTCTCCTTTTCCCAAGTGGCTCAGCAGAAGTGCCCTGCGAACCAAAGAAAACAGAAAAGACGCACACTCGACCTCTAGGCTAGGGGTTAGTCGCCACTAAGCACTATCAACCCTAACCGAGGAAGAGACTCAACCTAGCATGCATGCTAGAACTTAGGGCGCCAGCGCTTCGCTTATTTATGCTCAGGTTCTGCGCCTGGCTTTGTACAGAGGGTTACATGCCTTGTCGGCAAAGCTTGTACAAAAGGTGGCTTGCCGGGGGGCCCGGCAAGCCGCGCCTTATGGGTAAAACTTGCGAAGATGCTCGATGTTCCAGGAATTGCTCACTGGAACAGCATCTTCGGTCTCCAGGCGGACTGCACCGGGCCTGGTGACTCGTATTACCCGATAAGGGCCTTCCCACGTCGGCGTCAACTTGTTGGTATTCTTGGCCGATTGAACGCGCCGAAGAACAAGGTCGCCTTCCTCAAAGCTTCGGGCATGAACCTTGCGGCTATGGTAGTGGCGCAAGGCTTGCTGGTAGCATGCTGCTCTCACAGTCGCCCGAAGACGATCTTCCTCAAGGAGCGTTGCGTCATCTTGCCGCAACTGCTCTTGCTCAAGCTCATCATAAGCAAGCACTCGAGGTGACCCGTATATGAGTTCCATGGGGAGAACTGCCTCCGCCCCATATACTAGGGCAAAGGGTGTCTGACCGGTGGCTCGATTTGGCGTCGTCCTGATCGACCAAAGAACTGCCGGCAACTCATCAATCCAGCGCCTTCCGCTCTTGTGCAGCCTATCAAAGGTCTTCGTTCTCAGGCCTCGCAACACTTCAGCATTCGCCCTCTCCGCTTGGCCGCTGCTCCGGGGGTGTGCCACTGAAGCAAAGTAGACCTTGCTGCCGAGGTCTTGAACGTACTGCATGAAGGTGTGGCTCGTGAACTGCGTGCCGTTGTCGGTGATAATTCTGCTTGGCACACCAAAGCGGCAGACCAGTCCCTTGAAGAACTTGACGGCTGACTGTGCTGTCACCTTTATCACTGCTTCCACTTCCGGCCACTTTGTGAACTTGTCGATTGCAACGTACAAGTACTCAAAGCCCCCTACAGCACGGGGGAAGGGGCCCAGTATATCGAGCCCCCAGACTGAGAATGGCCAGGAGAGAGGGACTGTTTGAAGGGCTTGAGCTGGTTGATGAAGCTTCTTTGAATGGAACTGGCACGCTTCACACTTGGTTACTAGTGTCGTCGCATCCTGGAGAGCGGTGGGCCAGAAGAAACCTTGCTGAAACACCTTGCCGGCAAGGACCCTCGACCCTATGTGGGAGCCACATATGCCTCCATGTATCTCTGCCAACAGCTCCAGTCCTTCCTCCCGGGGGATGCACTTCAATTTCACACCGTTCGGCCTTCTCCTGTACAGGACGTCATCGACGAACTGGTACAGGGCAGACCAACGGGCTACTTTTTCTGCTTCTTCCTACTCCTCAGGAAGCTCCCCTGTTTGGAAGAATCGGACGGTATGCTGCGCCCATGCTGGAGCCTGGGGCTCGATGGCAAGGACCAAAGGCATCGCTTCTGCCATGGGAGCGGCTGTCTCCACGGCCAGGGTTTGATGCCCTGCCGGAGCCAGTTGCTCTTTGGCAGGCTCAGTGTGCATGGCAACATCCTTGCCGGCAGCCCTAGGGGGCTCGGCGGGAAAGTACTTGCCGGGACCTGATTTCCTCCGCTTGTTCTGCCCCGTTGATGGTTCGACGGATGGCTGAGTTAACCGGAGCAAAAAGGTACCTGGTTCCACAGGTAGCTTGAATGCAGCACGCTTCGACAGGTAATCGGTGATGTCGTTCTCCGCTTGGATACCGTCAAAGCGCTCCTCCAGCTTCCTCACTTCATCTACGTAGGCCTCCATCAATGGGCTCTGGTGATCCTTGTTGACTTGTCTAACGACAAGGTGCGAGTCACCCCTGACGATGAGCTTCTTCACCCTGAGGTCTGCCGCGATCCTGAGACCGGCAAGCAGCCCCTCATACTCAGCAGTGTTGTTTGTGGACATCTCCATGGGAAAGTGCATCTGGATCACATACTTGAGGTGCTCTCCGGTGGGCGCGACAAGCAGCACACTGGCACCGGCGCCTTGAAGCGAGAAAGCCCCATCAAAGTACATGATCCAGTCGCGGTCTGCTTCCTTGCCGGGGAGAGCAGTCTCCTGGATTTCTTCGTCGGGCGTTGAGGTCCATTCTGCAATGAACTCCGCAAAGACTCTGCTCTGGATTGTCGAGGTACTTTCAAACTTCAACCCAAAGCTCGACAACTCCAGGGCCCATTCCACAATCCTTCCGGTCGCATCTGGGTTATGCAGTATCCGTTGCAACGGGAGGCGGGTGACGACAGTGATCTCGTGGGCTTGGAAGTAATGATGCAGCTTCCTCGAGGCCATAAGGAGGCCGAAGAGCAATTTCTGCACACCGGAGTACCTCGACCTAGCCCCCTGCAAGAGGGAGCTGACAAAGTAAACCAAGTGATGCATCATCTTCTTCTTCTGCACCACCTCACTCGACTGCGCGGGCACTGCCTTGGTGGCATCAGACTCTGCCGGGGGCCTTGCTTTGCCGGCACTTGGCCCTGCCGGGGGAATCTTTGGCTTGCCATCCGCTGGTTCTGCCGTCGCCACTGCCTCCTCGTCGACCTCCCTCTGCGCCACCAGTGCGGCGCTGACCACTTGATTCGTCGCCGCCAGATACAGCAGCAACGACTCTTGTGGTTTAGGCGCAACCAGTATTGGAGTGGAGGAAAGGTATTTCTTCAGATCTTGCAACGCTGCCTCGGCTTCTGGGGTCCACTCCATTAGGCCTGCCTTCTTCAAGATTTTGAAAAAAGGAAGGGCGCGCTTGGCCTCCGTAGCCTTCTCGAACTCTTGCTCACCGAACTCGTCGTCCTCGTCGTGATCATTGTCTTCTTGCTTCTTGTCACGGCCCCGGGTGGGCCACTCTTGTTGGTTGTCCTTGCCGCGGCGGCCTCCTTGGCCGCCATGCTTCTTGCCGGATCCCTCGGCACCGTCCTGACCTTTCTCCTTGTCCCGCCTCTCATACTCGCCCTTTTGCTTTTAGCAAGCAGCTCGACTTGCCGGCAGTTCTGGAGGTCGTGGCCCTTGGTGCGGTGGATCTTGCAGTACTGCTTGCTGGAGCCCCCTGGCTTGTCGGCAGCTGCTAAGGCCCGGCAGGCGGCGCACCCGGCAATCTCCTTGCTGAGGTCGTCTGCCATGACCTTCTTGGCAACGCCGGTGTCGTCAGATCCTTCAACGGCAAGCACGGCCTTGCCCTTCCGTTTCCTATTGCGACGCCAGCCCTTCTTCGTCGGGGCGGCGGCGTCTTCGTCAGTAGAGTCGGTTTCCGCGCCGACGTCCTCGTCGGGGTACTTCCTTCCCTCTTCAGCCCGGGCACACCTATCGGCCAGAACATAAAGTTCAGCCACATCCTTAACCTTGGTCATCGCCAGCTCTTCGCGCATCTTGCGGTTGCACACGTTCTGATGGAACGCGCTGATCACAGCGGTGGGATGAACGTCGGGGATGTTGTACTGCACCCGGCTGAATCTCTGGATGTACTTGCGCAAGGTTTCCCCTTCCTTCTGGGGAATGATATGCAGATCACTGGCCTGGCCATGAGCTTGGTGGCCTCCTGTGAAGGCGCCAATGAACTCATGGCACAGATCCGACCAAGAAGAAATGGAATCCGCCGGCAAGTGCATCAACCAAGACATAACATTGGGCTTCAGTGCCAGCGGGAAATAATTGGCAAGCACCTTGTCGTCGCGAGCTCCGGCAGCCTGCATCGCGATGATGTAGATGCTGAGGAACTCGGACGGATGGGTCTTGCCAGTGTACTTCTCGCCGACATCGGGCTTGAACGTGCTATGGGATGGCCACTGGAACTGCCGCAGCTCACGAGTAAAGGCCGGGCAGCCCACCTCGTATGGTAGGCCGCCGGAGCCCCCCGATGCTGGGTGGTCCATAGCGGGTCCCGCCCGCTTGTCCGACTGGTGGCGTGTATCACGTCGGCGCTCGATAGTGGTTCGAGCATCTTCGTGAGCTTGTTCTCGAAGAACTTGGCGCTGGTCGCGGTGGGCCCGCGGGTGGGACGATGCTATAGAGATGTTATCACAAGCGTCGTCACGATGGGACGACGCCCGCGGCGGCGGGCGAGGAGGAGGAGAGTGCACCATGACCGCAGCACCCCCGGTCCTCCCAGCGCTGGCATGTGGTGGCTCGGTTGAGCGTCGGCCCGAGGGTCACGCCGGTCGCGGATCATCTTTGTTGGGGACGGCGACGAGGCTCCGGATGGTGGCCCTCCACTCATCGAGCTTCTCCGCAGCAGGAGGGAAGTCGAGGAGCAGCTGCGCGCGCGCCAAAGCTTCTGCTGGCATGGGTGGCGGCGACAGCTGCGTGGACCGTGGTGCGCTTCGACTTCTAACCACGTTAGAAGGAGCTCTATCACGACCCAGCGGCTGCGCCCCATTTTCGCCAGCACTTCGGCGGGCATGCTGAACTCCTTCGTCCCGCGGACGACGCACAGGGCTCTTCCCACGGCGGTGTCCAGGGTCACCGGCATGGTGACGATGCTCGTCGCGCACACCATGGGAAGAGCGCGTAGTGGTCGCCGGCGTGGGCATCTTGGAGGTTGCTGCGCCACCCGTGGGTGGCACAACGACACTCCTGGAGGGCCCCGCGCTGCCTCCGGGGGGCCCAGCCCCGTCTTTGGATTTGGTGGCGTGTGGCCCGTCGCCTGGCGCACGAACGGCGCCGCTCGCCAGGCTCTGACTGCTAGGGCAATGCCGGTGATCGTGGACCACGGCCCGGGTCCTGTGCGCGATCGGGCCGCTGCTCGCCCGTACTGGCACGGGCCGTTTGGCCCCCGACGAGCCGATCGCCGTGGCCGTCTTCTTCTTGGGAGCCATGGCGATGAAGAACCGCTAGGCTAACTACTAGACCAGATTCTCACAATTGCGCCCCCTACCTGGCGCCCCAAAGATGTCGCTGGGAAACGACACCTATGGGATCACAAGAATCCCTACTACGGTTGCCGGGGCGCAGGGTTGCGAGAAGAGCAGGACTAGTAATCAGCACAAGGATCGTTTACCTAGGTTCGGGCCGCGAGGATGCGTAAAACCCTAGTCCTGCTTTGGTGGATGTATTGAGTGTTCTTGAGCCCTCGAACTAGCTACGGTGGCTGAGTAGTTCCAAAGAGCCGAATCCTTCTCCAGTACGCCATGGGCCTCCTTTTATAGTCGAAAGGGGCTGCCACAGTGGCACACAGGAGGTGGAAAGGCATACAGTACTGCGAGCTTATCGCTCGTATTACAGGACAAGACGCATTTAATGCGTTGCTGAGGTGTCCCCTAGCTTTATCGGGGACGGGGGCAAGGCACGTCCCGTCCGTCGCTGCTCCCCCTCGCTTCGACACGCGTCCTGGCCAGCGATGCATGCGGCGCCATGTAGGCAGCTGAGGTGGCACGGCGGTAGGGTCTTCGCGAAGATCTGCATGCCACCACGCATGTGCTTGCTGATCTGGTCTGGGAGCTGCATGTTGCCACGCAGGTGCCAGCCCAGCTGGTTGGGCTGGCAGCTGCATGCGAACGATGGTGGAAGCTTGGCTGGTGCGGCCCTGGCGGTGGCCCTGCTGGCGTTCTCGGCAAGGGTCTTGCCGGGTGGCCCGGCAAGGGTCTTGCCGCGATGCGCAGTCGTCCCCGGCAAGGATCTTGCCGGGGGGTCTTGTGGCTTTCCTCGGCAAGGATCCTGCCGAGAGTTTCCGTCTTCTGGTCCTCATCTTGATCTCATATATCTATGGTCTTGACAAAGATCTGCATGCCACCACAGAGGTGCCTCCCGAGCCCTGGCCCAATCGTAGCCGGTTGGGTTGGAACCTGTGGCTCAAGGGGGGCTTGCTCTGTTGGTGTTTGGGCGTGCTGCCCCGGCAAGGGTCTTGCCGGGGCTGCTGAGGCTGCCCCCGGCAAGGGTCTTGCCGGGGGAAACTGCTCGGTCCCTCTGCTTCTTTGTGTTCTTGGCCTTGGCGTTGCCTTGATCGTCTTGTGTTGGGCTTCGGCTTCTCTCCGGCTTCCCTCCTTTGTCCTGCTATGTGTGGTCGTGGCGCGTGGCTCTGACTGCCCGTGCACAAGTAAAGGGGTACAAAGGTGCGCCCCTACTTTTGTACACCGATAGGGATGTTGATGAAGACGATCACCGCGTCGATGGTTCCCCCAGCGGCACTCCAGCGCCACCGGGAGAGAGAGGGGGAGAGAGTCCCCCCTTATGCTTCCTCCTCCATGGCCTCCCCCTAGATGGGAAGAGGTTCTCCCTCTGGTCCTTGGCCTCCATGGTGATGATGGCCCCCTCCGGGATCCTCCTCCATGGCCTCCGTTAATGATGGCCCTCTCCGGCAGGGTGCCGGAGAGGGCCTAGATTGATTTTTCGTGGCTATAGAGGCTTGCAGCGGCGGAACTTCTGGTCTAGATTTCTTTCTGGGGGTTTTGGTATTTATAGGAATTTTTGGCGTCGGTCTCACGTCAAGGGGGTCCAAGAGGCAGCGGCAAGCGAGGGGGGCGCGCCCTCCACCTTGCCGCTTCCTCGTGAAGCTTATGGTCCAACTCTTGTGCTTCGGGGTTCTCTTTTGGTCCATAAAAACACCATAAATTTTCAGCCCATTCCGAGAACTTCTATTTCTGCATAAAAATGACAGCACGGTAGTTCTGCTAAAAACAACGTCAGTCCGGGTTAGTTCTAATCAAATCATACCAAAATCATATAAAATTGTTGTAAACATGGCATGAATACTTCATAAATTATAGATGCGTTGGAGACGTATCACTGGCCTCTTCTCCGGGCTGACCAGTTAGGAGACCTAGCATCAAGCATGTCACATTTTTTATAATCGAGCATTGCGGATGGCAATTTACACCCAATGCTTAAGTAACACTTACTGAACGTGCCGCTTTTAAATCTCTGGTTATCTCCAAGAGCCTGCGCAAGCTGAGCTTTTAAACTCTCCAATTTCTCGACCTGTTGCTGGTTCTCCGCCTTCAGCTTGTTGTTCTCCTCGTGGCTTCGTTTTAAAACCTGCACACCGGCTTGATGTTGTGATTCGGCATACCGTTGGGATTCTTTGGCGGCATCCAGATCCTTCTGAAGTTGACCTATGGATTTGGCTACTATAAATAAGGCTAGTGTTAGACAGGGTGCTTTAGCATCATTAATACATGTCCATAGCTTTAACTCACCACGGGCCTTGCCGGTGAACTTTTTTGCCGCTTCTAATTCGGCCCTCGCATCAGCCAATTATGTTCGGCTTGCCTCAAGCTCCGTGGACAACTTTTTATTCTGGTCCTGTAAGGCCTGCAGCAAGCGATACACGATTCTCAGACCCTTAACTCGGCTGTCCCACCCGATTCAAGGCTCGGGAGCTACTAGGTTAGTATTTACATTTCGCTGTTGGAAACCATTCCTTACCTTCATATCGGTTGACAGAAGATTAGCAATTCCCTCAAGACCTGTTCGGGCTGCTCCGAGATATCCGTCGACCGAATTTAAAGCATTAAATTCTTGGTCGGTAAAGACTGCCTAGCGCAGGGATTCCTTCCATCGTCGGTGATTCATCACACTTTGAACTTCCGAATTGGTAACCGAAACATCCTATGGATCTTCCATAGGCCGATGTATTGTGGGATCCCCCACATTAAACTTTGCCCGCCCCGAGGGTCTTCGGCCACTCCCTGACACTTCCTTGATGTCTTAGGACGGTGGGGGTGGTACCTTCTTCCTGTTAACTGGATTGAATTTCAGCGGAGCCCCTCATAGATAAGGCCGGGGATGAACTTATGGCAATTCTAGAGCATATTACCTTTTTCCTGAATATGCGATTGGCAAGGTCGCTTTCCTTTTGGAGGCTCCTTTGTTGGCTAGATTTGGCCCACCTCCGTCGGTGTTCGGCTTTAGGTTCGGCGGCCCTTGGGAATAGAAGTTAGTACAAGGCGAGCGCTTTGTTCGAAAGGAGGCCTTCTCGCTACTTACTGTGGTGGAGGGGAGGAGCCCAGGATGATCGGCTGTGATGGACACCTTAGAACTATCGAGGCTTTCCTGAAAGAAAACCCCGTCCTCAAAGTCAATCGATGTCTCCGGGTCCTCGTGAAAGCCCGGATCATCGTCACGAGAATGATCCTCTGGTTGAGGGGCGGGGCAGCCGATGCCCTCAACTTGGCGTCTCCAACTCTGTTCGGAAAATGGTTGAACCAATCAGTATTCGGGTGTAACATCCGCGCTATGAACACAAGTTTAAACTTACCCATTCAATAGGGTTGTAGCCAGAGTAGCCTTTCTAGTTTCTTGGGCGGGCGAACACTTCTTCCTCGCCTTTGAATAGATCCGCCAATATGGCAGCCATTGTTGCTGGATTCTCCAGCCCCTGTCGCTTGTAGAGGGACGCGTCGCTTGCCCCGTTATAGCTCCACATGGGGTGTGTTCTTTGTTGGACGGGTTGCACGCATCGTTCGATCGTCGCAACCACTACATCAACTATGGTCAATCCTCCATGGGCCAGCTCCCTTACCTTCGCGGCTAGGCATTGTACCTCAGCGGACTCTTCCTGGGAAGGACCCTTGGGCCGCCAGTTAAGTCATTTCTTAAGTGGGGCGTTCGAATATACGGGCAAACCCCTCCGAACTGGTTCGAACAGAGGAACATCTTCGATATAAAACCACTCCGAAGCCACTCTTCGGAGTCTCTCTTTGGAGTTCCAATGGGATATTGTAGGATCGAAAGTATGTCTAGAGGGGGGTGATTAGACTACTTGACCAAATAAAAATCTAGCCTTTTCCCAATTTTAAGTCTTGGCAGATTTTAGCAACATAGCACAACTCAAGTAATCAACCTACACATGCAATTCTAAGAGTATAGCAGCGGAATGTAAAACAATTGCATATGAAGGTAAAGGGAGGAGTTTGGAGGGAGCAAACGCAATGTAGACACGGAGATTTTTTATCCGTGGTTCCGATAGGTGGTGCTATCGTACATCCACGTTGATGGAGACTTCAACCCACGAAGGGTAACGGTTGCGCGAGTCCACGGAGGGCTCCACCCATGAAGGGTCCACGAAGAAGCAACCTTGTCTATCCCACCATGGCCATCGCCCACGAAGGACTTGCCTCACTAGGGTAGATCTTCACGAAGTAGGCGATCTCCTTGCCCGTACAAACTCCTTGGTTCAACTCCACAATCTTGACGGAGGCTCCCAAGTGACACTTAGCCAATCTAGGAGACACCACTCTCCAAAAGGTAATAGATGGTGTGTTGATGATGAACTCCTTGCTCTTGTGCTTCAAATGATAGTCTCCCCAACACTCAGCTCTCTCTCATAGGATTGGATTTGGTGGAAAGAGGGTTTGAGTGGAAAGCAACTTGGGAAGGCTAGAGATCAAGATTTATGTGGTTGGAATGGAATATATTGACCTCAACACAAGTCTAGGTGGTTCTCTCTCAGAAAATGTATGTTGGAAGTGTAGGCATGTTCTGATGGCTCTCCTCACGAATGAAGAGTGGGTGGAGGGGGTATATATAGCCTCCACACAAAATCTAACCGTTACACACAAATCACCAAACTCGGTGGGACAGAATCAGAAAACTCGGTCAGACCGATTTAGTTCAAAATGTGAACGTTAGGATTTCCGGTGGGACCGACATGCAACTCGGTGGGACTGATTCCATTAGGGTTAGGACATAACGTAATCTCGGTGAGACCGATTACACAAACTCGATGGGACCGATTTTGGTAATAAGCAAACAAAGAGTTGGTCAGGCAAACTCGATGGGACCGATTTGCTCATCTCGGTTAGACCGAAACGTTACAAAGGGGAAACAGAGAGTTTGCATTGCAATCTCGGTGGGACCGATCGCTCATCTCGGTTGGACCGAAACGTTATGAACGGAAACAGAGAGATTGCAATCCCATCTCGGTGAGACCGAGATCCCTATCGGTGAGACCGAAGTGACTAGGGTTTGTGGCAGTGGCTATGACAAGTGAACTCAGTGGTGCCGGATAGGAAATTTCGGTGGGGCCGAGTTTGACTTTTGGTTTGGGACATATGTGGATATGAGAAAGTAGTTGAGGGTTTTGGAGCATATCACTAAGCATTTTGAGCAAGTAACTCATTAAGCAACACCTCATCCCCTTTTAATAGTATTGGCTTTTCCTATGGACTCAATGTGATCTTGGATCACTAAAAGTAAAATGTAGAGTCTTGAGCTTGAGCCAATTTTTTGTCCTTCGCATTTTGAGGGGTCCACATTCCTAATCCATGTCATGCCAATCATTGAGCTTTCCTGAAATATTTATCTTGAAATAGCATTAGCTCAATGAGCTATATGTTGTTAGGAATTACCAAAACCACCCAGTGATAGTTGCACTTTCAATCTCCCCCTTTTTGGTAATTGATGACAACATATAGATCAAAGCTTCGTCAAATGATAATAAGATTGAAAAACATCTTCGCTTTGAGAAGTATGTGATAAGCAAGAGATCCCCCTAAATTTGTGCATTATTTAAAATTTGCTTTTGAATGCAAATGCACAATCGATTAGGATCATGGGTTACTCTTCCATGTCACATACATCTTGCTGGAGCGCTCAAAATGATATAAATTAAAAGCATGCACTCATCACCAAGCAACTGAATGATCATATATGAGATATAAAAGATAATATCATCCAAACAAGCATTAAGGTAGCAAATGATCAAACACATGATCAACTAAGTATCTCACACAAGGAAATAGAGTATCTCACACAATAAAAAGTTCAACCAAAGGCAAAGAAGAAAAACACTCTCTCGAAGCCCATGATCTATACATATTTCTCCCCCTTTGGCAACAAGTTATCAAAAAGTTCAAATATGCATAGTGCTATGCGTCTCTCAGGCTTGGTCTTCGGGAGGTGGTGTAGAGAGAACTCCAAGGACGAAGGCATCAGTTGATGTTGTTGGAGCTGGTGGAGTGGCTGCCGGAGGTGGCACTGGAGCTGTAGCTGCTGGTGCTGATGATGTAGCTCTAGAATCTGTCACTGGCACTGCAGCAGACCTCTGTCCTCTAGGCACTCGCTGAAATGCATCTGTAGTTGCCTTGACTCTCTTCTCTTCTGCTCCCTCCTAAAGCTGCTCAACTGCTGTTTGAATCTCAGTTACCTTCAGATCAAGATCATAAAATTTTGTCTCTATGATCCTCTCCAGACTCTCTTGGTTTTGAGTCAGGGTGGCCAAGCCCTTCTCAATCCTCAGTGTGGATTGGATCAAATATCCAAGTTGATCTTGCTTGCTCTTCAGGAAAACTTGAGATGCCTCTTCAACACTTGGCATCTTGGCAGCTTTCTCAGCCTTTGCTTTGGCTCTCTTCTCCTGTGCTTGATCAGATGTGGGGTCTTCCTCATTCATCACAACAGTATTATCTTCAAAATCAGGATATAAGGGTAGATGCTCCTTATCCAACATATATGTTCCTGTGCCCATCTTGGAGTTGATGAGCTCCTGAATGTGTGAAGCATACCCACAGCTTCTCTTCTGGTCAGCAGCAGTCCTCTTGATTGTCTCTACAATCAAACTCATAACCTTGAACTTCTGGGGGACATCAAAAAGGTGTAGTAGGTTGATAGAATGCCCTCTGATCATCTTGTGATCTCCTGACTTGGGTAGCAGAGTGTGCCTAAGGATTGTGTTGATGGTAGGCAGACCAGACAACAAGTAGTGTACTGATCCAAGCTTGTGAGTCTCCAAAGCCTTATCTGGGATCTCCTTGTACATGTTTGCCATAGTGGTGTGGTCCTTCTTCTTGGTGGCATACACATCCAAGTTATTTTCATGTTCTTCAGGGGCATTTATCAGCTTGGCCCACTCCTCAACTGTGGATTGGTACCTAGTACCTTCTAACATCCAAACTATCCTCCCATCTGGATAGAAGTGACAGTGGAGTAAAATTGCATGATCAGCTCATCATTCCATCTGGTGAGCTTCTGTCCAACAAATTTGTCAACTCCACATGCCTTGAAGATGTCAGAAACTCCTGGAAAGTGATCTTATTCTTCCTTGATGTATTCCCAATCCACCCATCTCATGTCACATACAATGGGCTTCTTGTCAAGCAAAATAGTTTCATAAAAGTCTTGGTGTTCCTTTGTGTGAAACCTGTAATCAACTATTGTCCTCCTCCTCACAGCATAAGGATCAGACTGTCTCCACAATCTCAGTCCAGCATCCTTTTTGATATGCATATCTTCAGCTACTGGATGAGTATCATTATGGTCAGGAATCTTGGGCTTCAACTTCCTGAAAACAAGTGAATCGTCTTCCTCTTCTTCAGCTTGAGGCACTGGGGCCTTGTTCTTCTCTTCAGCAGGTATACTTCTGGTGTTCCTCTTGGGCTTACTGGGCTTCTAAGATGGAGCTTTGGGAGCAGACTTGGGCTTTGATGGAGTAGCCCCTGCCTTTATAGCATCTCCCATAAGCTTCTGAGCTTTGGGTGCTGGAGCATCCTCTTCTTCTTCTTCAGAATCTCTCATCATTGAGGGCTTGCCAAGAACTTTTGCAGTAGTGGTTCTTGCCCTCTTCTTTTTCTGGCCATCACCTGCTGCTTCACCATCATCTGATTCTATGGTGAATTTCATTGTTTCTCCTGTTGCTACCTTCCTTGGCTTTGACATTGGGATCCTCCTTGCTGGTGCCTTCTTATTCAAGCCTGGCTTTGTTGCAGCAGTTGTGCCATACTCCTTTTTCAGCACCTTCTTCTTTGAGCTTACTCCTCCTCAGTGGCAACATAATCCTCATCCTCAGATTCTGAGGTTCTCTTCTTTCTAGATCTGGTAGCTACCTTTGGCAATTTGCTTGGAGTGCTCCTGCTGCCATCATCAGAAGTGCTTGAGGGATCTGAACCCTCACTCAGCTGCACATGTTCCTCAGACATGTTCTGACTGTCACTCTGATCAGACATTTCTGCAAACTTACTGACAGCAGACCCTGTGAATAGATGTAGATGAGGTAGAGTGGATGAGCATCACAAAGTGCAGAATTTTTGCAAAACAGATGACTTAAAAACTTAGTTTTAGTTCTCCACAGAAAGTATTTCGGAGCTACTGGTGTGTAAACTCGGTGATACCGAAGCAGCTTTTGGAACCTAAACTAGCGAACTCAGTCAGATTGAGTCACAGTTCGGTGGCACCGAGACTGCTAGGGTTTCACAGAGAATCAAACTCGGTCACACCGATTTGCAGTTTTCGGTCAGACCGAAAATCGCAAGTGCTATGGCCTAAGCCGAATCGGTGAGACCGATTTCTACAACTCGGTCGGTCCGAGATGGGTTCGGCGGAGACCTAACCGTAAATTTTCAACCAATCTAATCTAAAGGATGTTTTTAATGGATAGAGTGTTTGCATACGTGGTGATGATCATGGCAGAGCAATGTGCTATGAATCAGAGTTAAAGGAATAGCACAAAGAGACGAACTCGTACCCTAGTTCAGCAGAGTTCGCTACGGCGGCAATGGAGGGGTAGAATTCCGTTGACGGCGATGGAAACCAGCGGCGGGAGGTCGCTGGCAGCGAGGAGATGATCCGGAGACCCGAGGCGGTAGAGCAGGATACGCGCGGGCTGAGAGGCTTCGAAGAAATTTCCAAAATCTCACCCGTGGGTTTATATATCCCGACCCTGTCGGTGTGACCGAGTGGAACAACTCGGTGGCACCGAGATGCAGAATCGCAAGCAGTTACTGCAACTCGGTGTGACCGAAAAGTTCAAATCGGTTGCACCAAGATTGAAAACCTAGATCAACTTAGTGATCTCGGTGTGACCGAAATGGATGATTCGGTCATACCGAAATGCACAAAGAGGTTTTGGAAGTTTAAGTCTATGACGAATCGGAGACTCCGAGTGCTCCTCACACAGAGTGGTTCGAATCTGACTTGATCAAACTTTGTGATGTAGCATGAATAGAGTTTGAGACGAGAAAAGCATAGATAGCTAGAGGGAGTTCTTAGGCATTCTTGTCCATCCATTTGGCAAAAGATAAAAACCAAAGAATCAAAGCAACAAATGGATGTCCTCGAATGAGTAAAATATGCATCCAACATGCTCACACAATAAAATGACAAATGAAACATATGACAAAGCATGCACAATCACTCTAGCATCTATCAAGCAATTTGGCGATGACTAGGTCATCTATATATGAGTATATTGACTTAGGAGTCAAATGAGAATATTTGATCATAGGTCATACTCATCGTTTAAGCACAAGTGGGGTTACCACTTTTACATAAAGCATTGTTGTGTTCACATCATTAGAGTTGCTTTAACTTAATTGATTAGAGTAAAGCTCCCCCTAGATGTGATATCCCCCCTAAGAGGGATGAACTAACCTTGGGTTTTGTCGATGATGACTTCATGTAGGTGTTGAAGATGTAGATGCTCAATGTTGATGTAGATCATTCGGAGCAATCCTTTGGAGTGAGTTGCACTTTCAATACCTACACGGGTTAGTCCCACAAGGAACAAACAAGGATATCCATAGACATAGAGTGATGCATACACAAGATGATGTCCATGAAAGCATTAGGTTACCTTGTCCCTTGTCTTACCAACAAGAGGGTTTGTGACTCCTTGAACTAGTGCAAGATATGGAAGTTGTTTGCACTTGTCCTTGCCAAGATGATAAGAGTGAAGTATGTTGGCGGAGTCACCCTCAAGAACTCTCTAGTTCTTCTTCTTCGGGATCCACACCATCTTGATGGGAATCCTTGGAGTTGTAGTCGTACTTGATGAAGTGGAACTTGATGTATAGTCTTGGGAACCCACTTGACAAAGGCCTTAGGAGCTTATTCAAATGCATCAATCTCCTCTTGAAGCTTGTCCTTGCCCTTTAGCTTGTGGTCTTGTGGTGTAAGATCATCTTGAGCTTGTGTTCCTTGGAAAGAAGTAGGATCATACTTCTCTTGTTGAGGAACAAACTTCATCTTGGGGTATTGATCTTCTTCCCACTCAACTCCATTGGCATTGAACTTTCGTTCAAAACCAACACCTTGATTCTTCCGGTGTCTTCCTTGCTTGCATACAATTTCCTCAAATTGCTTACTTTCGGCAAGACTCTTGTAAACACCTTTCTCTATAATTCCCTTCAATAAGCTATTTTCTTGCTCAAGTGTAACTTGGCTAAGAGAATCATTAGTGGAATCAAGAGAACTACTAGAAGCAACAACATTGGATTTAGCATGATTGTTGTTACTACTAGAGGAAGAATCTTTCTTGTTCTTGTTGCTAGATTTAACTTGTGGCATGTAAGTAGACAAGAGTAAACGCTTGGCAATGTAAGAAGAACTTTTCTTGCGAAGATCATCATTGATTACCTTTAAGAACTCATGCTCTTGCTCAAGGTTGAGCTTTTCAAAGCATAGCTTCTCATGAGTCTTTAAAAGTTCTCGATGATCTTCCAAGGTAGTTTCATGAGCTAACTTAAGAGTGTTTATTCTTTAGTTAGACGCTCAATCTCCTTCTTATCATCGTCATTCGTTTTATCTTGATTAACATGATTAATAGCAAGTTCATCATAGTTTTCATAACTAGAATTGTCAACAAGTAAATCATCATCTCCTAGCAAATCATCTTCATCACTATTGAAATCAACATACTCGGGGTGTGTTACCTTTGGACCTTTGGCCATGAAGCATCTTCCAATTCCTTCATTTGGTGAGTCAAATATGTCATAGGAGTTGCTTGACACAAGAGCTAGACCAGCAACACCTTCATCTTGAGTATATTCGGAGTCGGAGTGATAACTTCTTTCAGAGTGATGGTCGGAGTCGGAGCCGGATACCCATTCACCAACATGAGCTTGATGTCTTCTTTTTGTGTAGCTCTTTGATGACTTGTCCTTCCTTTCTGAATCCTTGCTTCTCCGAGAGGGTCTTCGCTCATAACGATGATCTCTACTCCTTCTCTCTCTAGGTGGTGATTCTTCTCTTCTACTTCTTCTTTTGAGAGAATCTTCTCTTCTTTTGTAGGGAGCCGTACACTCATTGGAGTAGTGTCCGGGTCTTCCACAATTGTAGCAATTTCGTTCACGACTTGAAGATCTCTTGTCATTGTAGGACCTTGACTTGGAGCTTCTTTCCTTGCTTCTACTCTTGTAGAACTTGTTGAAGTTCTTCACCATTAGGCTCAATTCTTCATTGAAGGTTTGTTTCTCACTTGATGATGTGAGAGCTTCACATGAGGCTTTGTAAGCACCACTTGACTTGTTGTGGAGCTCTTCCTTATCCTTAAGTGACATCTCATGAGCAACAATTCTTCCAATACTTTCGTTGGCTTGAGATCTTTGTAATTGGGCATCATTTGGATCAATGTGCACCCGGTATCATACTTTCCATCCAAGGCTCTTAGGATCTTCTTGATGATGAATCTATCGGTCATCTCTTCAGTTCTAAGCCGGCAATCTCATTTGTGATGAGAGCAAGCCTAGAGTACATTTCAGCGACACCTTCACCATCCTTCATTTTGAACTTGTTAAGTTGACTTTGAAGCACATCCAATTCGGATTCCTTGACGGAGTCGGTACCCTCGTGCATATCAATTAAAGTATCCCAAATTTTCTTTGCATTCTCAAGGCGGCTGATTTTGTTGAATTCTTCGGGGCACAATCCGTTGAAGAGAATATCACAAGCTTGAGCATTGTATTGCAGCATCTTCAACTCTTCCGCGGTAGCTTCACGGTTCGGTTCTCTCCCATCAAAGAATTCACCTTGCAAGCCAATACACACAATAGCCCAAACGGCGGGGTTATGTCCAAGAATATGCATTTTCATCTTATGCTTCCAACTAGCAAAATTAGTACCATCAAAGTAAGGACCTCTACGGTGGTAATTTCCCTCGCTACACGCCATACTCTCCTAGGTTGTGAAACCAAGGCTATGATCACCAAAAGCTGTGGAAATCAAAGCAAATGGAGAGCAAAGCTCTGATACCACTTGTAGGATCGAAAGTATGTCTAGAGGGGGGGTGATTAGAGTACTTGACCAAATAAAAATCTAGCCTTTTCCCAATTTTAAGTCTTGGCAGATTTTAGCAACTTAGCACAACTCAAGTAATCAACCTACACATGCATTTCTAAGAGTATAGCAGCGGAATGTAAAACAATCGCATATGAAGGTAAAGGGAGGAGTTTGGAGGGAGCAAACGCAATGTAGATACGGAGATTTTTTATCCGTGGTTCCGATAGGTGGTGCTATCGTACATCCACGTTGATGGACACTTCAACCCACGAAGGGTAACGGTTGCGCGAGTCCACGGAGGGCTCCACCCACGAAGGGTCCATGAAGAAGCAACCTTGTCCATCCCACCATGGCCATCGCCCACGAAGGACTTGCCTCACTAGGGTAGATCTTCACGAAGTAGGCGATCTCCTTGCCCGTACAAACTCCTTGGTTCAACTCCACAATCTTGACGGAGGCTCCCAAGTGACACCTAGCCAATCTAGGAGACACCACTCTCCAAAAGGTAATAGATGGTGTGTTGATGATGAACTCCTTGCTCTTGTGCTTCAAATGATAGTCTCCCCAACACTCAGCTCTCTCTCATAGGATTGGATTTGGTGGAAAGAGGGTTTGAGTGGAAAGCAACTCGGGAAGGCTAGAGATCAAGATTTATGTGGTTGGAATGGAATATCTTGACCTCAACACAAGTGTAGGTGGTTCTCTCTCAGAAAATGTATGTTGGAAGTGTAGGCATGTTCTGATGGCTCCCCTCATGAATGAAGAGTGGGTGGATGGGGTATATATAGCCTGCACACAAAATCTAACTGTTACACACAAATCGCCAAACTCGATGGGACCGAATCAGAAAACTCGGTCAGACCGATTTAGTTCAAATTGTGAATGTTAGGATTTCCGCTGGGACCGACATGTCAACTCGGTGGGACCGATTCCATTAGGGTTAGGGCATAACGTAATCTTGGTGAGACCGATTACACAAATTCGGTGGGACCGATTTTGGTATTAAGCAAACAGAGAGTTGGTCAGGCAAACTCGGTGGGACCGATTCGCTTATCTCGGTTAGACCGAAACGTTACGAAGGGGAAACAGAGAGTTTGCATTGCAATCTCGGTGGGACCGATCGCTCATCTCGGTTGGACCAAAACATTACGAAGGGAAACAGAGAGATTGCAATCCCATCTCGGTGAAACCAAGATCCCTATCGGTGAGACCGAAGTGACTAGGGTTTGTGGCAGTGGCTATGACAAGTGAACTCGGTGGTGCTGGATAGGAAATTTTGGTGGGGCCGAGTTTGACTTTTGGTTTGGGACATATGTGGATATGAGAAAGTAGTTGAGGGTTTTGGAGCATATCACTACACATTTTGAGCAAGTAACTCATTAAGCAACATCTCATCCCCTTTTAATAGTATTGGCTTTTCCTATGGACTCAATGTGATCTTGGATCACTAAAAGTAAAATGTAGAGTCTTGAGCTTGAGCCAATCTTTTGTCCTTAGCATTTTGAGGGGTCCACATTCCTAATCCATGTCATGCCAATCATTGAGCTTTCCTGAAATATTTATCTTGAAATAGCATTAGCTCAATGAGCTATATGTTGTTAGGAATTACCAAAACCACCCAGGGATAGTTGAACTTTCAGATATCCAGTACCGGCTATGCGACACACCTCGGCTCCACCTACTTCAAAGATTGACCCTCCATGGTTGCGAGGGATAAGGCAGAAGAACTTCCTCCATAGTTCGAAATGGGCCGCGCAACCCAGGAACATCTCGCAGAGAGCAACAAAGCCGGAAAGATGCAGAATTGATCCTGGGGCGAGGTGGTGGAGTTGGATCCCGTAAAACTCTAGCAGGCCCCTTAAGAATGGGAGATTGGGGAATCCTAGACCTCTTAGAAGGAAGGATACAAAACATACCCTCTCATCCTTATTTGGATTGGGAAAGTTCTTTGCGAAGGCTTCACCATTGTCTGAAGTCAGCCCGGCGCGAACGGGCACGAGATCTGCGGCTGGAAGGTACCCTTGCTGTTGGAGGTCGCATAGCTGAAGCTGCGGTATGGAGCAGCTGGGCCAGTCACCCGGGAGATGGCCGTGAGGACGCGAGGATGAGCCAGGGATGTCGACCATGAGGATTTTCTCTGGGCAGGGTGGGATTCCTTTCTTGGGTATGGATGGACCACTTGATGCTCCCTTGGCCTATTTAATAGACATGTTCCTGGTCCCGGGGGTGTTCTTATAAAAAGACACAAGACTGCTCGCCTTCTGGCGGCTGCACAAAAATCGAGAGTCACCTCTGACAAAGTTAATGGTAAGGGGCCCGCCATGATTTGGTGGGTCGAGAAGTCAATGGAAATCGAATTGTTGAAGTTAGCCGAACAGGGTGAAGATAAGGAACTCCCCTCGCAAGCCGAAGATTTTGGGAATCACGGGACGATCAAGGGTTGTAGGCTCCGGCGTTGAGGGCAAGTTCGGGGGCTATTGAAGGAGTCACGGATTAGTGGGCCCTCGGATGCCGGCCAGTCCTGTATGGGTTGGATTGGTGGGCCGCATTGTATCCGAACCGAAGACCCTTTGTGCCTTGGTGTGCACCCCAAGTCAAGATGGAAGATCCGGAGTTTCCTTGGTGTAACCGACTATCTGTAAGCCCTAGCACCCCTGGTGTCTATATAAACCAGGGGGCTTGGTCCGTAGAGGCTAGGAGAACAATTTCCATCCTACTAGTTAGGGTTTAGTTCGTCTCATGTCATGGTAGATCTACTCTATAACCCCCCCTATACACAAGCAATATAATCAAGCATGACGTAGGATTTTACCTCTTAGAGAGGGCCTGAACCTGGGTAAACACCGTGTCCTACGTTACTGTTCCCCATCGATCTAAGGTCCACAGTTTGGGACCCCCTACCCGAGATCCGCCGGTTTTGACACTGACACCGTCTGCTCGCTGTCTACGGGCTCGTCTGCTGACGTATAGGGACCCGGATTAGGCAATTCTCGTTGTAGTAGATTCTCTTAGGCCAAGTCCAATAGGCGACCCCATTTCATTTGGGCGTGTCCGTTTTGATCCAAACGGACAAACCAATGGCCCAACGCGTGGGAGCATACCGATTTTCTGTCCGGTTCGTGTCTGTTCAGACCCATTTCCGGACCAAATTTGCTCGTGATTTGGGTCTGAAGCGGACACAAACCAAACGTTTTCTGGGACTCCTTGTCCATCCCTATTTGCCGCTTGCCCGGCCTGGCCCACCTACAATACATCCACCCATTGAAACAAGGGGCCCACCCACCCACCCATCCATCTCTCTCTCTCTCCTGCTTTTCTCTATTTCTTCCCTGGCCGCACGCTGGCCATGGGTGCTTTGCCACTGTCGCGCGTCCTGCACCTAGCTCATCGTGCCTCGTCGCTGCACTGACCTGCAATAGCAATAACATGTCGCGCTGGAGCCCGCAGCAACAACATTAGCGACTCGTGGTATCAGCTCCACGTGGCGGAGCCACCACTGAACCTATCGCTCCGTCTCTTCCTTGTACTGAACCTTCCTCCCGTTCGCATAGCTGTGGCCACGCCGTGCACTACTCCCACCAGCGCCAGGCTGAGGAGGTCGGGCTGGCGATGGAGTGAGGTGGCTGCGAGCACGGCGTGGCCGAGGAGTTGGCGAGCGTGGAGCTTGGCATCCAGCTCGCGCTCCCCACGCCTGTGGCCAGGCATCCCCTACGACGACGGGGGAGATGTAGTGCGCAGGAGGGAGAGAGGGGCTTGGGGACACTAAGGTCATGCTCACCAGGCCGCGGCGCGCCGGTGTGTGCTCTGGGGCGGCAAGGGCGCGGGCCGGGTGGGCGTGGCGAGCGCGCTGGTGGGGCGCGCACGACACCCTCTTGTTTCTCTCTTCCTGCACCTCCACGGCGGAGTGAGGTGGCGCTGGAACTCCTTGCGCACGCCAGCGGCCACCAGAAGCTCTCTCCAGCCCGATTGGTGGAGAAGTTGTTGTGCCTATGCTCTTCGTCGACGCCAGCGACGGCCATCCGTGCCATGTTCGACGAAATACCAAAGCTTGACAAAGTCGGATACTTTTTGAGACTAGTAGAATGCCCGTGCATTGCCACGGGCTTCTGAAATAGTTTGCTGAAGAATGAAGCAATATAAAGATAATGCATCTAAATTTCACAGGTAGAGACAATATAACACGGTCACAATTGCATAATAATTGAACTCCACTTCACTTGTAATGTAAAACTGATCACAAGATAGCAAATTGACAATGTATACATATAAGCTGATGATCCAACTAAAAATATATTACAAATTATTGAGATCTACTTGATGTGCTTAAGAAATAATATGTCATATATAAATAATATGTCATCTGAGAAACCTATTAAAAAAGATGTTGCTTTTTTTTGGAGCAAACAACCAACTATAATGTTCATATGTAAATAATATTTCATCTGGAATTTCTTAAATCATTTTAATTTGTTTATTTAGGGTAAGGAAATTTGTCTGACTATAAAGATAAAAAAGTGGAAGCGGTCCAACATAAATCAAGTCCCTTCCCACTGCCCCTCACATCTCCCCGCTGTTCCCCATTCTCCCATGGTTGCCCCTGCTCTTCATCCCCTTCATGGTCGAATCCGGTCGCGGGAGCATCCGTCGGAGGCGGACGCGGAGGCGCGGGACTCGCAAGCCCATGCTCTTCCCTGCTCCTTCCTCGAATCCGGTCGCCGAAGTGACCGAGGAGGTGCTCGAGCTCGGTACGCTCGCCGGGGACGCCATCCCTCCCTCTCCTCCTGATGTCGTCGCCGTCGCTGCAATGAGTCTCTCCACCATCTCCCGCGTGCTCGCTTGCTCGTCCCAGTACAGATTAGTCTCCCTCTCCGACCCCGCCGCCTGCTCTTCGCCTCTTCCCCGTCAATTTGGTTCATCGGCAGGTGCATCACCTCACTGTGTGCAATATTCAGTCCCCTAGGATTATCTGCTCGGGGGCCATGGCATGTCCGCCGCCGTCGCTGCTTCATGGCTGTGAGGTCGCCGGGATGTGTTTCGTGTGCTGATACCTGATGTCTGCTCTGGGGAGCCGGGCTTCGTCTGCCAATGTGGCCGGCAAGGTCCGAGACTAGAGATCCCTGCTCGCCAACTCGCAGTCCCGGCGGCTGTTCTCCTACCAGTCGAAAAAGATTAAGCTTTCTTCCTGGTTTTGGGTTTCCTTTGATCCGCTTTAGTTGGTGGCTTTGTTGACATTTCGCCCTTAATGTTTCAGATTTCTTCAAGGAGAAGAAGGAGGTCCCGAAAGGGGATGGGAGCAACAAGTCTGAATCGAAGGGTATGTTTTGATTCTGAGTTGCATTGCACAGTATTTTTATAGTTTGGGAAATCCTTGGAGTTGTCTATGGAACCTTTCCTTGATGTCATGGCCGGGCATATTCATTTACTAAATCAATGTTCCAGATTACCTTCATCGGCAATTCTAAATATTTCTTTGATGTCTTACCACAAGCATTATATCTCAAAAACATATAATATTCTAAACCAATTCATGATAGATCAACAAAATCTCGTTGATGCTCTCACCTATTAGGATAACTTTATGAAAGAATGATATGGCATAATTGTGTAGTTCCAACAAACAGACATTCAAATGCAACATTTTACACTCTGCAAGCAGGAAGTGCAACTTCTTTAGTGTTTAGAATGGATCAGGTTACATGTTTTGTTTTCAGTTTTAAATAATTATACACATTCTCAATCATCATGTGTGCAAAAAGTGAGTTTATACAGATTTATACAATTCAATCTAAAATCCTGGAGGTGGTTATATGCTATATTACTTTGTAGAACGATTGTGTTGGTTGTCATGCTGATGGAACTTGATATAGTAAAGTCACTTTCCTGTCTCTTATACATAGCCTTGTTATTGCGTTTTACTTCTCCTAAAAGAATGGGCAATGGTTCTGCCGTGCATTTGAAAAAAAGGTTGAGGGATTTTGCATTTCTCTCGGAGCAAACAACCAACTATAATGTTCATATATATATATATATATATATATATATATATATATAGTGTTACTATTCATCACCCAAGGTGCAGAATAAGTTATTCTTCACCCGAGGTAATCTTACAATCATTTCATAATTAAATTACGTTTGAAATTCAAATAGTTACATTCCTATTGATTCACTACATAAAATTTGGCATAAGAAAATAAAAATATAGGTCATAAGACAAAAAAATTTGCAGTTTATGTATATTTTACACTATGTTTTTACGTTTGTAATTTTACATAACGTAAAATATTTTTTACGACGATTATATATTTTCTTACGGTCTAATTTTACGTCGGAAATAAAACAAAACTTACGGAACGTAAAATTACGGTGCATTGATGGTAAAATAGAGGGGGGTGAAGAATAACTATTCCTCACCCAGGGTGACGAATAGTCATCATCTGAAATTTATTGAAACATTTTAATTTATTTATATAGGATAAGGAAAATTTGTTTAATCTCGCGGCTGCGCTTGGCTGTGATCGCCTTGTCCTCACCGGCATCGCGGCCGCATGCCACGTGGACTATGACTCCGCTGCCAGCAGCGATTGGTCCTTCGCGTGCCTCTACCTCGTCGTGGCCGAGTCCTCCTCTCCCCAAATCGACATCCACCCCTTTGTCAAGCCTGGACATGAGCAGGATGGTGTACACGAGCTTCACAGACATGTGGCCGTGGAGGCTCCGGATGAGGCCGACGCTGATGACGACTCGAACAGTTCGTAGAGCCGTACCAGGTATAGCTACTCTTCCTCTACTCTTACTCGTCAATCAATAGCAGGCCATTCTGTGTGTGGAGGATGCAGCTCACACGGGTTTGTGGAGGTGATGGCTCCAGTATTTACCAAGGATGTTTGTAGATGTGTTGGCATATGATCCAGTGCATAAATTGATTGCTTTAGCTGATCGAATTATTTGCATCTGACGTGTAGCACACATATATAAGGCAGAACAAGTTGTTCCACTCATGGGTTATGACTAAAATATTTTGGGAAAGTGTTGATCTTCTGAAGAAGATTGCTTGGTATGGAGGATTAGCTAATTACAAATAGGATAATCCAGCCTCATGTTAGGCCACCTCCACCATGGACACAACACCTCACGTTCGTTGTTTAAACAAATTCATCATGCTTCATCCTTTCTAGCTTTTCATGTTGCCCATTAAAAAGGTAAATTATAGAAATTAAGACACTTGAAGAGCCTGGAAACAACCTTGGTTTGCAATGTCTTTCATCCTTTCTAGCTTTTTATGTTGCCCATTAAAAAGAATAACCTCCATGGAATATGAACACCCGGATCCAATTTTTTGCTATTGATCAATCATCTAATTAGTAATACATGTAACTTATTTTGACCCAAACCCTTTGTCACCCTCTGCGTGAACTTCTTAATTACCAGAATGGTTATTCACATAAATCTCAACAATTGGTCCGACTTGTCGTCTAGCAGCAATGCAACATGAAACCTCTGATAGTCCTTTCTGCGGGGAGGATAGTCCAGTATTCCTTGAACAAATCATACGTGGTACATTTGATGGTCCTTATGCTCATATTGGTGTTGCCTTGGAAATTAGCATCCAGTGCACCAATTTAGTGGATCCGTTAGTCTGTGGAGCGATTCAGTTTGGCTATCTAGAAGATGATATAGAAACAAAGTATCAAAAGCCAATCCATCAAATAATTAATTTTAAAACCTCCACAATCTGCAAAATGGACAAAAGTATGAAAATACCAATGAAATATTATCTAACTACTAAAAATTATCTATCAAAAGAAATATTAACTATCTTAGAATCTTTCAGTTATAATGTGCGTACAACAATTGCTATTAGAAAACATCCTACAACATTACTGATATTATTATTTCAGAATGCCCTAAGACAGTCCGTAACTCATTATGAAGATTATCGCTAAACATTACTGATATGATTATGTCACTTTTATATACTAAAAGATAGTTTCAAGAAATCAGAAGATGTTTTTTCCTTGAACAATCTTGGTAAGACAAGACATCTTTTGGCATGGTACTTTTATTTACTAAATACATAAAATACTCCGGTACTTTTGTCGGTTTCATTTGGATATTACCTAAAAGAATGCACATATTTAACATATATGACCTCACATTTGTGCAAAATCATTCAACAAAATGGTGTTTGAAGGAAGCAAGAACATCTGATCACAATCATGCCTAAGACAAAGAGCTAGACAAACATTTTCTTTCTTTCTTTGGCCTTTCATTTACCATAGAGCAAAAGCACAACCAGATGCCAAGAACGTACCCAGTACAGAATGTGATACATGTGCATCCATTGCAGGAGTTAGTAGCACCATGCCACACCGAACAAGCCTTAAAACCCATGCCACACCGAACAAGCCTTAAAACCCAGAGTAACCGTCAGAATTTGGAAAACAACTACCTACGTCCCTTGCCTATATGGTACACCAAGGACTTAATCCGTCAAGCCTGCAGAAACAAAACCAAGACCGGAATAACAACATCAGTCCAGCTTATCCGCTGGAACATGGTTTCCTTCAACTATTACTTGCAATTATGATATCCTGTAAGGATACAAAACATCTTAATAAGATTGATAGAACACAGAGATATGAATTATACATATCCAGAACATGTACCCTATCGTTTGGAATTGTGAGTGTACCACAAACTGCAGCGTTCGGCGGCAAGGGATATGTTCGTCATGGAACGGCGGGATCTAGGAAGATGGAGGCCCTGGGGATGGAGCGGTGAGAGGCAAGGCCTGCCAAGACGACGGCGAACACTGGTTTACAGAGATTCTCACCTTGTACCCGATCTCCCCGCCTCCGCAAGCTTCTCGGCCTCTGTCTTCGGGATGCATCCTCTTCTTCCCCTCCTCTCCGAGTAATGTTTGTGGTTCACTATAGTATATGCAAGTATGCAGCTGTATGCACAAAATTCAGGTTCAGAACTCCTAAATAAAATATTCCATTGCACGTGAACTCAAGAGATAAATATTAGGAATTCAAAAATAGAAAAACTTAATTTTTGGTTCAATCAACACACGAATTCGAAGAGGAACGGGAGGAGGGTGAAGCCAGAGTCAGATGAGACGACATGGACCTTGATAACGAATCTCGCGACAGCGACGACCGTGTGAACGATCATGTTGATCTTGCAGATGGTTATCTGATAACTCACAAGTATAGGGGATCGCAACAGTTTTTGAGGGCAGAGTATTCAACCCAAATTTATTGATTCGACACAAGGGGAGCCAAAGAATATTCTCAAATATTAGCAGTTGAGTTGTCAATTCAACTACACCTGGATAACCTAGTATCTGCAGCAAAGTATTTTGTAGCAAAGTAGTACGGAAGTAACGGTAACGATAGCAAAAGTAATATTTTTGGGTTTTGTAGTGATTGGAACAATAGTAACGGAAAAGTAAATAAGCGAAGAACAATATGTGAAAAGCTCGTAGGCATTGGATCGGTGATGGAGAATTATGCCGGATGCGGTTCATCATGTAACAGTCATACCATAGGGTGACACAGAACTAGCTCCAATTCATCAATGTAATGTAGGTATGTATTCCGAATATAGTCATACGTGCTTATGGAAAAGAATTTGCATGACATCTTTTGTCCTATCCTCCCGTGGCAGCGGGGTCCTAGTGGAAACTAAGGGGATATTAAGGCCTCCTTTTAATAGAGTACCGAACCAAAGCATTAACACATAGTGAATATATGAACTCTTCAAACTACGGTCATCACCGAGAGTGGTCTCGATTATTGTCACTTCGGGGTTGCCGGATCATAACACATAGTAGGTGACTATAGACTTGCAAGATAAGATCAAGAACTCACATATATTCATGAAAACATAATAGGTTCAGATCTGAAATCATGGCACTCGGGCCCTAGTGACAAGCATTAAGCATAGCAAAGTCATAGCAACATCAATCTCAAAACATAGTGGATACTAGGGATCAAACCCTAACAAAACTAACTCGATTACATGATAAATCTCATCCAACCCATCATCGTCCAGCAAGCCTATGATGGAATTACTCACGCATGGCGGTGAGCATCATGAAATTGGTGATGGAGGATGGTTGATGATGACGATGGCGACGGATTCCCCTCTTCGGAGCCCCGAACGGACTCCAGATCAGCCCTTCCGAGAGAGTTTAGGGCTTGGCGGCGGCTCCGTATCGTAAAACGCGATGAATCCTTCTCTCTGATTTTTTTCTTCCCGAACACGAATATATGGAGTTGGAGTTGAGGTCGGTGGAGCTCCAGGGGGCCCACGAGGCAGGGGGCGCGCCCAGGGGGCAGGCGCGCCCCCCACCCTCGTGGAAAGGGTGTGGGCCCCCTGGCCTTGATTCTTTCGCCAGTATTTTCTATTATTTCTAAAAATAATCTCCGTGAAGTTTCAGGTCATTCCGAAAACTTTTGTTTCTGCACATAAATAACATCATGACAATTCTGCTGAAAACAGCGTCAGTCCGGGTTAGTTTCATTCAAATCATGCAAGTTAGAGTCCAAAACAAGGGCAAAAGTGTTTGGAAAAGTAGATACGACGGAGACGTATCAACTCCCCCAAGCTTAAACCTTTGCTTGTCCTCAAGCAATTTAGTTGATAAACTGAAAGTGATAAAGAAAAACTTTTACGAACTCTGTTTGCTCTTGTTGTTGTAAATATGTAAAGCCAGCATTCAAGTTTTCAGCAAAGATTATGAACTAACCATATTCACAATAATTCTTAGGTCTCATGTTTACTCATATCAATGGCATAATCAACTAGCGAGCAATAATAATAAATCTCGAATGAAATATT
The DNA here is from genome assembly GCF_002575655.3 of Aegilops tauschii subsp. strangulata. Lineage (NCBI taxonomy): Eukaryota > Viridiplantae > Streptophyta > Magnoliopsida > Poales > Poaceae > Aegilops > Aegilops tauschii. Next base: position 178,817,989 of record NC_053039.3, read on the forward strand.
TATTCAAAACAATCATGATATGACATGACAAGATGGTATCTTGCTAGCCCTTTCTGAGACCGCAAAACATAAATGCAGAGCACCTTTAAAGGTCAAGGACTGACTAAACATTGTAATTCATGGTAAAAGAGATCCAATCATAGTCATACCGAATATAAATTAATAGTAATGGATGCAAATGACAGCGGTGCTCTCCAGCTGGTGCTTTTTAATAAGAAGGTGATGACTCAACATAAAAGTAAATAAATAGGCCCTTCGCAGAGGGAAGCAGGGATTTGTAGAGGTGCCAGAGCTCGATTTTGAAATAGAGATAATATTTTGAGCGGCATACTTTCATTGTCAACATAACAACCGAGAGATGGCGATATCTTCCATGCTACACACATTATAGGCGGTTCCCAAACAGAATGGTAAAGTTTATACTCCCCCTCCACCAACAAGCATTGATCCATGGCTTGCTCGAAACAATGTGTGCCTCCAACTAACAACAGTCCCGGGGGAGTTTTGTTTGCAATTATTTTAATTTGATTTGCATAAAGCTTGGGACTGGGCATCCCGGTGACCAGCCATTTTCTCGTGAGTGGGGAGCGGAGTCCACTCCTCTTGAGAATAGCCCACCTAACATGTAAGATATGGGCAATCCTAGTTGATACATGAGCTATTCGAGCATACAAAACAGAATTTCATTTGAAGGTTTAGAGTTTGGCACATACAAATTTACTTGGAACGGCAGGTAGATACCACATATAGGAAGGTATAGTGGACTCATATGGCATAACTTTGGGGTTTAAGGAATTGGATGCACAAGCAGTATTCCCGCTCAGTACAAGTGAAGGCTAGAAAAAGACTGGGAAGCGACCAACTAGAGAGCGACAACAGTCATGAACATGCATTAAAATTAATAAACATTGAGTGCAAGCATGAGTAGGATATAATCCACCATGAACATAAATATCATGAAGGCTATGTTGATTTGTTTCAACTACATGTGTGAACATGTGCCAAATCAAGTCACTTGAATCATTCAAAGGAGGATACCACCCTATCATACCACATCACAACCATTTTAATAGCATGTTGGCACGCAAGGTAAACCATTATAACTCATAGCTAATCAAGCATGGCACGAGCAACTATGATCTCTAATTGTCATTGTAAACATGTTTATTCATAATAGGCTGAATCAGGAACGATGAACTAATCATATATACAAAAACAAGAGAGGTCGAGTTCATGCCAGCTTCTCCCATCTCAATCAGTCCATCATATATCGTCATAATTGCCTTTCACTTGCACGACCGAACGATGTGAATAATAATAATAGTGCACGTGCATTGGACTAAGCTGGAATCTGCGAGCATTCAATAAACAGGAGAAGAAAAGGCAATATGGGTGTAACGTCCACGATGCGGCTATATCTCCCACGTGTCGAGGCACGACTTAGAGGCATAACCGCATTGTGGTTTTGTCGCAAGAAGGGTCATCTTCACACAATCCCATGTAATGAACAAGAATGGGATAAAGAGTTGGCTTACAATCGCCACTTCACACAATACATAAATATAATTCATACATCATCCAAAATACAAACATGTAGACCGACTACGGTCAAAATCCAGATGAAAATAAGATAACCCCAAATGCTAGATCCTCGATCGTGCCAACTGGGCTCCACTACTGATCATCCGGAAAAGACACATAGTAACGACCACGTTCCTCATCGAACTCCCACTTGAGATCGATCCCATCATCTGCACTGGCATCGTCGGCACCTGCAACTGTTTTGGTAGAATCTGTGAGTCACGAGGACTCGGCAATCTCACACCCGCGAGATCAAGACTATTTAAGCTTATAGGAGAGGATGGTGTAATGAGGTGGAGCTGCAGCGGCAATAAGCATATATGGTGGCTAACATCGCAAAAGAGAGCGAGAAGAGAAGCAACGGAACGGTCGTCATCTAGCAATGATCAAGAAGTGATCCTGAACTCCTACTTACGTCATCCATAACTCAAACCGTGTTTACTTCCCGGACTTCGCCGAGAAGAGACCATCACGGCTACACACGCCGTTGATGTATTTTAACTGGCCAAGTGACAAGTTCTCTACAACCGGACATTAACAAATTCCCATCTGCCTCATAACCGCGGGCACGGCTTTCGAAAGATAATACCCTGCAGGGGTGTCCCAACTTAGCTCATCATAAGCTCTCACGGCCAACGAAGGATAAACCTTCTCCCGGAAAGACCCGATCAGTCTCGGAATCCCGGTTTACAAGACTTTTCGACAATGGTAAAACAAGACCAGCAAAGCCACCCGAATGTGCCTACAAATCCCGATAGGAGCTGCACATATCTCGTTCTCAGGGCACACCGGATTGTCCAAGCTTCCGATAGGCCAGCCCAGAGTTGCCACTGGTGGCCACCGACGACTGACAGGTTGGACCAATACTCAGAGGAGCACTGGCCCGGGGGTTTAAATAAAGATGACCCTCGGGCTCTAGAAAACCCGGGGGAAAAAGGCTTAGGTCGCAAATGGTAAAACCAAGGTTGGGCCTTGCTGGAGGAGTTTTATTCAAGGCGAACTGTCAAGGGGGTCCCATAAATCACCCGACCGTGTAAGGAACGCAAACTCAAGGAACATAATCCCGGTATAACAGAAACTAGGGCGGCAAGCGTGGAACAAAACATCAGGCATAAGGCCGAGCCTTCCACCCTTTACCAAATATATATAGATGCATTAATTAAATAAGAGATATTGTGATATCCCAACATATCCATGTTCCAACATGGAACAAACTTCAACTTCACCTGCAACTAGCAACGTTATAAGAAGGGCTGAGCAAAAGCGGTAACTTAGCCAAACAACGGTTTGCTAGGAAAGGATGGTTAGAGGCTGACATGGCAATATGGGAGACATGATATAGCAAGTGATAGGTAGCGCAGCATGGCAATAGAGCGAACAACTAGCAAAGCAAAGATAGAAGTGATTTCGAGGGGTGGTCATCTTGCCTGCAAGGTTCTCAGAGTTGTCGAAAGCTTGATCCTCGTAAGCGTACTCGACAGGTTCCTCGTTCACGAACTCGTCTCCCGGCTGTACCCAAGACAAGAACACAAACAAACGGAATCACAATCAACAACGAGAAATGCGCAAGCAACATGATGCAAAACATGTATGATATGCAAGATATGATATGCGATGCGTATGCGTGCTCCGGAAGAAAAATGATGAACAAGGCAGTAACTTGGCAAACCAAGCATGCCACTGAAAAGATGAGATGATTTCGGTCGAAATCGATATAAAGATCACCGGAAACGGATGCACGGTTTGCAAATGGCAAGCAAAACAAGAATGACACGAATCTGCGATTAACAGCATGATAGCACTTAAAATGCAACAAGCAACAATACTACAGCACTCCAACATAGCAACAAAGCATATGACAGTAATCTACAGGAGATGCTTCACAAAAGATGAACATTGAGCTACGGCTAGTTCACAACATGACAAGCTCAAACAAGCATGGCAAAAGTGCAAAAGATAACAGGTTCCAGACTTAGTGAAATTACTGGACATGACAGAAAACAGCATCAGGTAGCAATGTTCAGAGCATGAAAACAACATGCTACAGGAACTTAACATAGCAAAACAAGGCATGACAGTATTCTACTAAATGCATATGACAAAAGTCCCTTACTGACCATAAGCCAAAAAGGACCAGAAGATATGATGACAAGCAGGTAAACATAGCAACATAGCAAGTTTCGTTAACAGGTTTCAGACTTGGCAGAAAACAGAGCATGACAGAAATAATGATATGAAGGCATCTTGGTGAGCTTGATGCACTCACCACAAAGCAATGCATGACAAAACAAGCATACCTACAGCAAGATGGCATGTTTATGAAGCTATCCATGGCAAGAACAAGTACATAGCATGAATGGATCAACTACAACAAGCTTGGCAAAATTGAATAACACGTAAACAATCTGCCAGAAATATTTTATAGCAAAAGTAGAGCAAGATTGAGTCATGCTATGGCACTCCATAATTGCAAACAAGGGCAGGAATGGATCAATTACAACAATATCTACAAAACATCCTTACTGAACATCTTCAAAATATGCATGGATCTCTCTGTAGCATCAAGTTTACATGGCAACAAAATAACATCAGACGAGGACTTAGAGAAATCACTAAGTCCCTGAAATCAGAAACATTACGGGGCCTAGTTTGCGTGCTTGTGCTAGTCATCATAGAGATCACAAAAATACATGGCATACACCCTTGGAAAGATGGCATGGCATACAACAAAACACATGTAGAGCTCATGCCCATAAGATGCACAGATTAAATGATACAAAAATGACAAATCTCCAAGTTCTGATAAGAACCAGCAGATAACAGCAACTAGCACTGTTGCAACAGAGATTTGGGCATCAAGATGACCTCTAATGAACATGGTGCAATTGAACAAAATGTAGAGCATCACGAGACGAACAATTTGACATATTACACGCACGAAACGGAGCTATATGCAGAGAGTTATGCAATGATGAACAGGTGCACATGCTGTAGAATTCTCAGACTTGGAAATATTTCGGGCACGGGAAAAGTCAAACGCACGGGATGGATCCAGATCGGATCGAGGGGCTCGGGCTCCGATGGTGCTCGCCGGCGACGGGAGAGGAGAAGGAGGAGGCGCCGAGCGCGGGGAAGGGGAGGCCGGCGAGGGGGCGGCCGGAGCGAGGCCGGGGCGCGGCTGCGGCGGAGGAGGTGGCGGCCATGGCGGCGGCGGTGGTCGGTGGCGAGCGGCGAGGCGGCAGCGGCGGCCGGTGGCGAGCGGCGAGGCGGCGGCGGCGGGCGAGCGCGGGCGCGGGGCGGCGGCGGCTGGGCCCGCGGCGGGCCTGCGGGCCGGCGCGGTACGGGCGGCGGCGGGCGCCACGTGGCGGCGGCGGAATGGCTGCGGAGGCGGCGGCGGACGTGTCCGGCGCTGGGGAAGACGCGTCTGGCGGCGCGGAGGAGATTTTTTTAGGGTTTCATCTGCGAACGTTATACGGGAGAGATGCAAATATATAGGTAGAGGGAGCTATGAGACTCCAAATGAGGTGCGGTTTTTGCCCACACGATCGTGATCGAACGACCTACAGCATGGAAGAGAGTTTGGTGGGTTTTGGGCTGGTTTTTTAGGGTGTTTTTGCTGCACACTCAAATGGCCTTTGCGGATGCCCGGTTAACCGTTGGAGTACCAAACGACTGGTGGTATACCAAGGCCACTTGACAAACCTCGGTCCATTCCGAGAACGTTTGACACCCGCTCACGAAAGAAAACAAGAGGGGTGCCCCGGAGGAGATAGGAGCGCCGGATTGCAAAACGGACAACGGGAAAAATGCTCGGATGCATGAGACAAACACGTATGCAAATGCAATGCACATGATGACATGATATGAAATACATGACAAGAACAAAATGCAAAACGAAAGACAAAACCCGACCACGGAGGGAATATCATAGCACATAGCCGAAAATGGCAAGAGTTGGAGTTATAAATATGGAAAGTTACATCCGGGGTGTTACAATGGGCTCTTGGTTAAATCAACAATAATGCATATAAGAGTCACTTCAACTTTTCATTATGGTCTTCTCCTATTGACCCCCCAAAAAAAAAAATAAATAAAACTATTTACATGGGAAAGCTCCCAACAAGCAAAAGAAGAACAAGAAATATTTTTGGGTTTTCTTTTTAATTATTACTACTACAGCAAGAAAAGTAAACTAGCTAAAGCTACAACTAAACTTTTTTTGGTTTTTCATAGGTTTTTCAAACACACAAGAAGAAAGCATAAAAAGGAAAAATAAACTAGCATGGATAATACAGTGAAAAAGTAGGAGCACCGACATCTAGCATGAGTGTGTCAACATGAATGTAATGTCGGTGAGAGATACGTACTCCCCCAAGCTTAGGCTTTTGGCCTAAGTTGGTCTATTGCCACGGCTGGCCTGGCGGATATCCAAAGTTGTAACTGGGGTCGCACTGAGATGCAGCGGCTATAGCATCATGGGCTGCAGCTTGGAGGCGGGCTGTCTCCGTTCTCCTCTTATACTCGTCCGCCTCCTCTCTGGTTATAAAATATCTCCCTTTTGCCTGAAAGTCAAAGAAAGTAGAAGCAGTAAGAGCGACGTGATAGGTGCGTCGTCTGTCAAAGATTAGTCGGTACTGGAGGAACTGATCGTTCCTCTCAACAAACTAATGACGAACCATAGCCTCATAACCTAAATAAGCAGGAGGCAACTCAATATCATCCTCACGTATGGTTACACCAAGAAAATTAGCTAAACGGGTTGCATAAATTCCACCAAAGAAATCTCCATTAAATCTATTATTATGCAACCTACGTGCAACAATGGCTCCCAAATTATAATGTTTATCTGCTAACACAGCACTCCTGAGAACACTGAGGTCAGGGACACACATGTGACATGCTTCATCCTTACCATTTATGCACCTACCTATGAAGAGAGCAAAATAATGTATAGCAGGAAAATGAATGCTTCCTATGGTAGCTTGCGCTATATCTCTAGATTCCCCCCAGTTATACTAGCAAGAAAATCTCTAAATTCAGATTTGCGAGGTTCACTAGGACTACCCCATTGTGGAAGTTTGCAAGCAGTATTAAAATCCTCTAAATTCATAGTATAAGAATTTTCATAAAGATCAAACAGGACAGTTTGAGAATTACGTGAAGATGAAAATTCAAACCTCCTCACAAAAGAATCAGTGAGATAGTGGTACTGACGGCACTTATCTGCCTCGAAGCTCACAAGATCAGCGTTACACACATATGCGTTAAATTCTTCCTTGATACCTGCTTGATCCATGAAGTCCTTTGAAGGCCATTCACAAGCCTGCACTTGAGCGTCCCTGGGTGGTTCATCGTCAGCATCGCGCATTGTGAGCCTGGGTCCTTACTTCCTTGAAGGGCCACCTTGGTACATTTTCCTAAACATATTTCTTCCTCTGAAAATTTTAGTAACTTCAAATAAAAGTGAACCATACTCAACAAAATTGATAGCAACTACTCCCACAAGTGCCTAGAGACTATATCATGCATTGGAACTACTTGGAACCATATAAATTTGACATGCAAGCTCAAGAACATGGTCACCTAGGCAGCACAAATTTGCAATGAATAAAGCGCTAGAACAAAAACTAATTGGACCATTGAAGGAGTCACATACCAAGGAACAATCCCCCAAAGCAGTTTTGTGAGAGGTGCTTTTGAGCAAGGAGATCGAAAATCGCAGCAAAATGAGCTAGAACTCGTGCTTGAGCTGGTTGGTGATTTTTTTGGGAGGAAGGAGTGGGTGGGTGCAGGAATAAGTGGAGGGGAGCCACCATGGGCCCATGAGGCAGGGGGCGTGCCCAGGGGGTGGGCGCGCCCTGGACCCTCGTGGCCAGGTGCTTGCTCCCCCTGATGTGTTCTCAGTGCCAGATATTCTCAAATATTCCAGAAAAAATCATATTTCAATTTCAGGGCATTTGGAGAACTTTTATTTTCGGGGTATTTTTTTATTGCACGGATAATTCAGAAAACAGACAGAAAATACTATTTTTGCTTTATTTCAACTAAATAAAAGAAAGTAGAAGGAGGGTACAGAAGGTTGTGCTTTCTAACTTCATCCATCTCATGCTCATCAAAAGGAATCCACTAACAAGGTTGATCAAGTCTTGTTAACAAACTCATTTCGAATAACATGGAACCGGAGAAATTTCGAATAACACTATGTTACCTCAACGGGGATATGCACGTCCCCAATAATAAGAATATCATATTTCTTCTTGACAGTAGGTAAAAGAAATTCAAAACCTTCAAAAATAATCGATGAATTTTTTTCAATAGAATTGATACTGTGAACTTGAGGTTGTTTCCTCGGAAAGTGTACCGTATGCTCATTACCATTAACATGAAAAGTGACATTGCCCTTGTTGCAATCAATAACAGCCCCTGCAGTATTCAAAAAAGGTCTTCCAAGAATAATAGACATACTATCATCCTCGGGAATATCAAGAATAACAAAGTCCATTAAAATAGTAACGTTTGCAACCACAACAGGCACATCCTCACAAATATCGACAGGTATAGCAATTGATTTATCAGCCATTTGCAAAGATATTTCAGTAGGTGTCAACATATTCAAGTCAAGTCTACGATATAAAGAGAGAGGCATAACACTAACACCGGCTCCAAGATCACATAAAGCAGTTTTAACATAGTTTCTTTTAATGGAGCATGGTATAGTTGGTACTCTTGGATCTCATAGTTTCTTAGGTATTCCATCCTTGAAAGTGTAATTAGCAAGCATGGTGGAAATTTCAGCTTCCGGTATATTTCTTTTATTAGTAACAATTTCTTTCATATACTTAGCATAAGGATTCATTTTGAGCATATCAGTCAAACGCATACGCAAGAAGATAGGTCTAATCATTTCAGCAAAGCGCTCAAAATCCTCATCATCCTTTTTCTTGGATGGTTTGGGAGGAAAAGGCATGGGTTTCTGAACCCATGGCTCTCTTTTCTTACCGTGCTTCCTAGCAACAAAGTCTCTCTTATCATAATGTTGATTCTTTGATTGTGGGTTATCAAGATCAACAACAGGTTCAGCTTCTACATCATTGTCATTACTAGGTTGAGCATCAACATGAACATTATCATTAACATTATCACTAGGTTCATGTTCATTACCAAATTGTGTTTCAGCATCTGAAATAGAAATATCATTGGGATTCTCAGGTGTGTCCACAACAGGTTCACTAGAAGCATGCAAAGTCCTATCATTTTTCTTTTTCTTCTTTTTAGAAGGACTAGGTGCATCAATATTATTTCTCTGAGAATCCTGCTCAATTCTCTTAGGATGGCCTTCAGGATACAGAGGTTCCTGAGTCATTTTACCAGTTCTAGTAGCCACTCTAACAGCAGAATCATTATTCTTACTATTCAATTCATTGAGCAAATCATTCTGAGCCTTAAGTACTTGTTCTACTTGAGTGGTAACCGTAGAAGCATGTTTACTAATGAGTTTAAGTTCACCTTTAACTCTAGACATATAATCACTCAAGTGTTCAATCATATAAGCATTACGTTTTAATTCTCTACCAAAATAAGCATTGAAGTTTTCTTGCTTAACCATAAAATCATCAAACTCATCTAAGCATTGGCTAGCAAATTTTGTGGGAGGGATTTCAGCTTTATCATATCTATAGAGAGAATTTACCTTTACTACCTGTGTTGGGTTATCAAGACTGTGTACTTCTTCAGAAGGTAATGAATTAAAACCATGTATTTCTTCAACAGGAGGTAAATTCCTAACATCTTCAGCTTTTATACCTTTTTCTTTCATAGATTTCTTTGTCTCTTGCATATCTTCAGGACTGAAATAGAACACCCATTTTCTTCGGAGTTGGCTTAGGAGTTGGTTCAGGAAGTGTTCAATTATTTTCATTTGTCAACATATTATTCAATAGAATTTCAGCTTCATCTGGTGTTCTTTCCCTGAAAACAGAACCAGCACAACTATCCAGGTGGTCTCTAGAAGCATCGGTTAGTCCATTGTAAAAGATATCAAGTATTTTATTTTTCTCAAGAGGATGATCAGACAAAGCATTAAGTAATTGGAGAAGCCTCCCCCAAGCTTGTGGGAGACTCTCTTCTTCAATTTGCACAAAATTATATATATCCCTTAAAGCAGCTTGTTTCTTATGAGCAGGAAAATATTTAGCAGAGAAGTAATAAATCATATCCTGGGGACTACGCACACAACCATGATCAAGAGAATTAAACAATATCTTAGCATCACCCTTTAATGAGAACAGAAATATTTTAAGGATATAATAGTAGCGAGTTTTCTCATCATTAGTGAACAGGGTGGCTATATCATTTAATTTAGTAAGATGTGCCACAACAGTTTCTGGTTCATAGCCATAGAAAGGATCAGACTCAACCAAAATAATTATATCAGGATCAATAGAGAATTCATAATCCTTATCAGTAACAAAGATAGGTGAAGTAGCATAAGCAGGATCATATTTCATTCTAGCATTCAGAGTTTTTTGTTTCAGCTTAGCTAATAATTTCTTAAGATCACTTCTATCATTGCAAGCAAGAAAGACTCTAACAGTTTCTTCATCCATAACATAGCCCTCAGGCACAACAGGCAATTCATATTTAGGGGGAGAATCTTCATCATCACTTCCATCAATATTATCAGTTTCAATAATTTCATTCTCTCTAGCCCTAGCAAGTTGTTCATTAAGAAATTCACCAAGTGGCACAGTAGTATCAAGCATAAAAGTAGTTTCATCATAAGTATCATGCATAGCATAAGTGGCATCATCAATAACATGCGACATATCAGAATTAATAGCAGAAGCAGGTTTAGGTGTCGCAAGCTTACTCAAAACAGAAGGTGAATCAAGTGCAGAGCTAGATGGCAGTTCCTTACCTCCCCTCGTAGTTGAGGGATAAATTTTTGTTTTCGCGTCTTTCAAGTTCTTCATAGCGACCAGCAGATATAAATCCTAAGTGACTCAAAGAATAGAGCTATGCTCCCCGGCAACGGCGCCAGAAAATAGTCTTGATAACCCACAAATATAGGGGATCGCGACAGTTTCGAGGGTAGAGTATTCAACCCAAATTTATTGATTCCCACAAGGGGGGCTAAAGAATATTCTCAAGTATTAGCAGTTGAGTTGTCAATTCAACCACACCTGGATAACTTAGTATCTGCAGCAAAGTAGTATGGAAGTAACATTAACGATAGCAAAAGTAATATTTTTGGGTTTTGTAGTGATTGTAACAATAGCAACGGAAAAGTAAATAAGCGAAGAACAATATGTGAAAAGCTCGTAGACATTAGATCGGTGATGGAGAATTATGCCGGATGCGGTTCATCATGTAACAGTCATACCATAGGGTGACACAGAACTAGCTCCAATTCATCAATGCAATGTAGGCATGTATTCCAAATATAGTCATACATGCTTATGAAAAAGAACTTGCATGACATCTTTTGTCCTACCCTCCCGTGGCAGCGGGGTCCTAGCAGAAACTAAGGGGATATTAAGGCCTCCTTTTAATAGAGTACCGAACCAAAGCATTAGCACATAGTGAATACATGAACTCCTCAAACTACGGTCATCACCGGGAGTGGTCCCGATTATTGTCACTTCGGGGTTGCCGGATCATAACACATAGTAGGTGACTATAGACTTGCAAGATAGGATCAAGAACTCACATATATTCATGAAAACATAATAGGTTCAGATCTGAAATCATGGCACTCGGGCCCTAGTAACAAGCATTAAGCATAACAAAGTCATAGCAACATCAATCTCAGAACATAGTGGATACTATGGATCAAACCCTAACAAAACTAACTCGATTACATGATAAATCTCATCCAACCCATCACCGTCCAGCAAGCCTGCGATGGAATTACTCACGCACGGCGGTGAGCATCATGAAATTGGTGATGGAGGATGGTTGATGATGACGATGGCGACGGATTCCCCTCTCCGGAGCCCCGAACGGACTCCAGATTAGCCCTCCCGGGAGAGTTTAGGGCTTGGCGGCGGCTCCGTATCGTAAAACGCGATGAATCCTTCTCTCTGATTTTTTTCTCCCTGAACACGAATATATGGAGTTGGAGTTGAGGTCGGTGGAGCTCTAGGGGGGCCACGAAGCAGGGGGGCATGCCCAGGGGGGCAGGCGCGCCCACCGCACTCGTCGAAAGGGTGTGGGCCCTCTGGCCTTGATTCTTTCGCCAGTATTTTTTATTATTTCTAAAAATAATCTCCGTGAAGTTTCAGGTCATTCCGAGAACTTTTGTTTCTGCACATAAATAACACCATGGCAATTCTGCTGAAAACAACGTCTGTCCGGGTTAGTTCCATTCAAATCATGCAAGTTAGAGTCCAAAACAAGGGCAAAAGTGTTTGGAAAAGTAGATACGACGGAGACGTATCATTACCCGCTACAGGTCTTGTGCTCTACCATCAGCGGTTGTCGCAAGCACATGCCACGAGCGGTCAAGCACTACCGCCCCCACCAGGTAGCCCCATAGCATGGAGGCCGCCTTCACCGTCACCATGACTCATCCCACAGTGATGCATCAGACCGGAGGAGGCCCCTGGGACGGAAGAGAGGACTTGGCTGGAGATGGAGGGCCGGGGGGAGAGGATGGGGCGGCGACGGCGGTGGCATGTGTGCGTGTGGTTTTGCCCTAGATGGTTCTGCGCATGTGAGGCGTACGAGAAAGGGAGGAGGAACCGAAGGGGTGGGCTGTTTTTTCCGGTTCGTGCTGTTGAGAAGGCTAGACTGGAGACTGGTTGGGCCAAAAAAACGGAGGGGAGGTGGTCGTGCGAGGGCATCGAAGGACAGATCGATCAGGGGAGGCGGGAGAAACGAACGAAAACGAACAAAGACCTACGTAATGAGACATCTCTACTCTAGAAAAAATAACAAAGACCATGGACGAGGGTGCTGGTGTGACGAAAAAAATGACAAAAATCACGAAACAAATAACAAATTAAATAGGTACATAAATGCTTTCATGATGAGGTTTATTTGTTTCCAGAAAACTTGCTATTTGTTTCTAGAAAATCTGTTATTTGTTTCCTAAAATAAATTGCATTAATAAGAGAGATCGATTGCTTTGGATAAATTAGGAAAGTTTAGTCCGTGATTTTTTGTACGTTAGGAAAGTGCTGCCTTGCTAAAAAATGAAGAAAAAAATAAACCAACGTGGAGAGTGGTGGTGGGAGGGGAGACGAATGATATGTCTCCAATGTATCTATAATTTTTGATTATTCCATGCTATTATATTATTCGTTTTGGATGTTTAATGGGCTTTACTATACACTTTTATATTATTTTTGGGACTAACCTATTAACCCAAGGCCCAGTGCAAATTCCTGTTTTTTTGTGTGCATATTTCAGTGTTTCGCAGAAAAGGAATATCAAAAGGAGTCCAAACGGAATGAAACCTTCGGGAGCGTGATTTTTGTAACAAACGTGATCCAGAGGACTTGGAATGGACGTCAAGAAACCAACGAGGAGGCCACGAGGCAGGGAGGCGCGCCCCCACCCTCGTGGGGCCCTCGTGGCTCCACCGACCTATTTCTTCCTCCTATATATACCCATGTACCCCGAAACCAACCAGGAGCACCACGGAAACCTATTTCCACCGCCGCAACCTTCTGTGCCCGTGAGATCCCGTCTTGGGGCCTTTTCCGGCGCTCCGCCGGAGGGGGAATCAATCACGGAGGGCTTCTACATCAACACCATAGCCTCTTCGATGATGTGTGAGTAGTTTATCATAGACCTTCGGATCCATAGTTATTAGCTAGATGGCTTCTTCTCTCTTTTGGATCTCAATACAAAGTTCTCCTCGATCTTCTTGGAGATCTATTCGATGTAACTCTTTTTGTGGTGTGTTTGTCGAGATCCGATGAATTGTGGGTTTATGATCAAGATTATCTATGAACAATATCTGAATCTTCTCTGAATTCTTTTATGTATGACTGGTTATCTTTGCAAGTCTCTTCGAATTATCAGTTTGGTTTGGCCTACTAGATTGATCTTTCTTGCCATGGAAGACGTGCTTAGCTTTGGGTTCAATCTTGCGTTGCTCGATCCCAGTGACAGAAAGGGAAACGACACATATTGTATTGATGCCATCGAGGATAAAAAGATGGGGTTTATATCATATTGCTTGAGTTTATCCCTCTACATCATGTCATCTTGCCTAATGCGTTACTCTGTTCTTATGAACTTAATACTCTAGATGCATGCTGGATAGCGGTCGATGTGTGGAGTAATAGTAGTAGATGCAGGCAGGAGTCGGTCTACTTGTCATGGACGTGATGCCTATATACATGATCATGCCTAGATATTCTCATAATTATGCACTTTTCTATCAATTGCTCGACAGTAATTTGTTTACCCACCGTAATACTTATGCTATCTTGAGAGAAGCCACTAGTGAAACCTATGGCCCCCTGGTCTATTTTTCATCATATAAGTTTCCAATCTATTCTTACTTTGCAATCTTTATCATAAAAATACCAAAAATATTATCATCTCTATCAGATCTCACTTTTGCAAGTGGCCGTGAAGGGATTGACAACCCCTTTATCGCGTTGGTTGCAAGGTTCTTATTTGTTTATGTAGGTACGAGGGACTTGCGTGTGGCCTCCTACTGGATTGATACCTTGGTTCTCAAAAACTGAGGGAAATACTTACGCTACTTTGCTGCATCACCCTTTCCTCTTCAAGGGAAAAACCAACGCATGTGTTGGGGACCGTTGCAGAAATTAAAAAATTTCTACGCATCACCAAGATCAATCTATGGAGAGACTAGCAATGAGAGAGAGGGGAGTGCATCTTCATACCCTTGAAGATCGCGACGCGGAAGCGTAACAAGAACGCGGATGAAGGAGTCGTACTCGCAGCGATTCAGATCGCGATTGATTCCGATCTAAGCGCCGAACAACGGCGCCTCCGCGTTCAACACACGTACAGCCCGGGGACGTCTCCTTCTTCTTGATCCAACAAGGGGGAAGGAGAAGTTGGGGAAGAGCTCCGGCAGCACGACGGCGTGGTGGTGGAGCTTCCAGTTCTATGGCAGGGCTTCGCTGAGCTCAACGGAGGAGGAAGAGGTGTTGGAGAGGGGGAGGTCTGCGCCTTGGATGAGGGTGCTGCTGCCCTCCCTCCACCCCTCTATTTATAGGGCGAAGGGGGAATGGGGCCGGCCCCTCTAGATGAGATCTAGAGGGGGGGCGGCCAAGGGGAGGAGGCTTACCCCCCAAGCCAAGGGGGGCGTCCCCTTTAGGGTTCCCCCCCAACCCTAGGCGCATGGGCCCTAGGGGTGGCGCCCAGCCCACTTAGGGGCTGGTTCCCTTCCACATACAGCCCATAGGGCCCTCCGGGGCAGGTGGACCCTCCTGGTGGACCCCCAGAACCCCTTCGGTGGTCCCGGTACAATACCGATAAACCCCCGAACACTTCCGGTGACCGTATGATGACTTCCCATATATATATTTTCACCTCCGGACCATTCCGGAACTCCTCGTGACGTCCAGGATCTCATCCGGGACTCCAAACAATATTCGGTAACTGCATACTATTTCCCATAACAACTCTAGTGTCACCGAACCTTAAGTGTGTAGACCCAACGGGTTCGGGAAACACGCAGACATGACCGAGACATCTCTCCGGCCAATAACCAATAGCGGGATCTGGATACCCATGTTGGCTCCCACATGTTCCATGATGATCTCATCGGATGAACCACGATGTCAGGGATTCAATCAATCCCGTACACAATTCCCTTTGTCTACCGGTATGATACTTGCCTGAGATACGATCGTCGGTATCCCTATACCTTGTTCAATCTCGTTACCGGCAAGTCTCTTTACTCGTTCCGTAATACATCATCCCGTGATCAAATCCTTGGTCACATTGAGCTCATTATGATGATGTCTTACCGAGTGGGCCCAGAGATACCTCTCCGTCACACTGAGTGACAAATCCCAGTCTCGATTCGTGCCAACTCAACAGACACTTTCGGAGATACCCATAGCGTGCCTTTATAGCCACCCAGTTACGTTGTGACGTTTGGCACACCCAAAGCATTCCTACGATATCCGGGAGTTGTACAATCTCATGGTCTAAGGAAATGATACTTGACATTAGAAAAGCTTTAGCAGACGAACTACACGATCTTGTGCTATGCTTAGGATTGGGTCTTGTCCATCACATCATTCTCCTAATGATGTGATCTCGTTATCAACGACATCTAATGTCCATGGTCAGGAAACCGTAACCATCTATTGATCAACGAGCTAGTCAACTAGAGGCTCACTAGGGACATGTTGTGGTCTATGTATTCACACATGTATTACGATTTCCGGATAACACAATTATAGCATGAACAATAGACAAGTATCATGAACAAGGAAATATAGTAATAACCATTTTATTATTGCCTCTAGGACATATTTCCAACAGTCTCCCACTTGCACTAGAGTCAATAATCTAGTTAGATTGTGATGAATCGAACACCCGTAGAGTTCTAGTGTTGATCATGTTTTGCTCGTGGAAGAGGTTTAGTCAACGGATCTGCGACATTCAGGTTCGTATGCACTTTACAAATATCTATGTCTCCATCTTGAACATTTTCACGAATGGAGTTGAAGCGACGCTTGATATGCCTGGTCTTCTTGTGAAACCTGGGCTCCTTGGCCAGGGCAATGGCTCCGGTGTTGTCACAGAAGAGAGCCATTGGACCCGACGCATTGGGAATAACTCCTAGGTCGGTAATGAACTCCTTTATCCAGATTGCTTCATGTGCTGCCTCCGAGGCTGCCATGTACTCCGCTTCACATGTAGATCCCGCCACGACGCTTTGCTTGCAACTGCACCAGCTGACTGCCCATCATTCAAAATATACACATATCCGGTTTGTGACTTGGAGTCATCCAGATCTGTGTCGAAGCTAGCATCAACGTAACCCTTTACGACGAGCTCTTCTTCACCTCCATAAATGAGAAACATATCCTTAGTCCTTTTTAGGTACTTCAGGATATTCTTGACCGCTGTCCAGTGTTCCATGCCGGGATTACTTTGGTACCTTCCTACCAAACTTACGGCAAGGTTTACATCAGGTCTGGTACACAACATGGCATACATAATAGACCCTATGGCCGAGGCATAGGGGATGACACTCATCTTTTCTCTATCTTCTGCCGTGGTCGGGCATGGAGCCGTGCTCAATCTCACACCTTGCAATACAGGCAAGAACCCCTTCTTGGACTGATCCATATTGAACTTCTTCAATATCTTGTCAAGGTATGTGCTTTGTGAAAGACCAATGAGGCGTCTCGATCTATCTCTATAGATCTTGATGCCTAATATATAAGCAGCTTCTCCAAGGTCCTTCATTGAAAAAGACTTATTCAAGTAGGCCTTTATGCTTTCCAAGAGTTCTATATCATTTCCCATCAATAGTATGTCATCCACATATAATATAAGAAATGCTACAGAGCTCCCACTCACTTTCTTGTAAACACATGCTTCTCCATAAATCTGCGTAAACCCAAACGCTTTGATCATCTCATCAAAGCGAATGTTCCAACTCCGAGATGCTTGCACCAGCCCATAGATTGAGCGTTGGAGCTTGCATACCTTGTCAGCATTCTTAGGATCGACAAAACCTTCCGGCTGCATCATGTACAATTCTTCCTTAAGGAAACCATTAAGGAATGCCGTTTTGACGTCCATTTGCCATATCTCATAATCATAGAATCCGGCAATTGCTAACATGATTCAGACGGACTTCAGCTTCGCTACGGGTGAGAAGGTCTCATCGTAGTCAACCCCTTGAACTTGTCGATAACCCTTAGCGACAAGCCGAGCTTTATAGATGGTCACATTGCCATCCGCGTCCGTCTTCTTCTTAAAGATCCATTTATTTTCTATGGCTCATCGATCATCGGGCAAGTCTGTCAAAGTCCATACTTTGTTTTCATACATGGATCATATCTCAGATTTCATGGCTTCAAGCCATTTGTTGGAATCTGGGCCCGCCATCGCTTCTTCATAGTTCGAAGGTTCACCGTTGTCTAACAACATTATTTCTAGGACAGGGTTGACATACCATTCTGGCGTGGAACGTGTCCTTGTGGACCTACAAAGTTCAGTAGTAACTTGACCCGAAGTTCCTTGATCATCATCATTAACTTCCTCTCTAGTCGGTGCAGGCACCACATAAACATTTTCTTGAGCTGCGCTACTTTCCGGTTCAAGAGGCAGTACTTCATCAAGTTCTACTTTCCTCCCACTTACTTCTTTCGAGAGAGGCTCTTTCTCTAGAAAGGATCCATTCTTGGCAACAAAGATCTTGCCTTCGGATCTGAGGTAGAAGGTATACCCAATAGTTTCCTTAGGGTATCCTATGAAGACGCATTTTTCCGACTTGGGTTCGAGCTTTTCAGGTTGAAGTTTCATGACATAAGCATCGCATCCCCAAACTTTCAGAAATGACAGCTTAGGTTTCTTCCCAAACCATAATTCATATGGTGTCGTCTCAACGGATTTTGACGGAGCCCTATTTAAAGTGAATGCGGCAGTCTCTAAAGCATAACCCCAAAATGATTGCGGTAGATCGGTAAGAGACATCATAGATCGCACCATATCCAATAGAGTGCGATTACGACGTTCGGACACAGCATTACGCTGAGGTGTTCCAGGCGGCGTGAGTTGTGAAACAATTCCACATTTCCTTAAGTGCATGCCAAATTCGTGACTCAAATATTCCCCTCCACGATCTGATCGTAAGAACTTTATTTTCCTGTCACGTTGATTCTCAACCTCACTCTGAAATTCCTTGAACTTTTCAAAGGTCTCAGACTTGTGTTTATTAAGTAGACATACCCATATCTACTCAAATCATCAGTGAGGGTGAGAACATAACGATAACCACCGCGAGCCTCAATGCTCATTGGACCGCACACATCAGTATGTATGATTTCTAATAAGTTGGTTGCTCGCTCCATTGTTCCGGAGAACAGAGTCTTGGTCATTTTGCCCATGAGGCATGGTTCACACGTGTCAAATGATTCATAATCAAGAGACTCCAAAAGTCCATCTGCATGGAGTTTCTTCATGCGTTTGACACCAATGTGACCAAGGCGGCAGTGCCACAAGTATGTGGGACTATCATTATCAACCTTACATCTTTTGGCATTCACAATATGCATATATGTAACATCGCGTTCGAGATTAAATAAGAATAAACCATTAACAAGCGGGGCATGACCATAAAACATATCTCTTATATAAATAGAACAACCATTATTCTCAGATTTAAATGAGTAGCCATCTCGCATTAAGCGAGATCCAGATACAATGTTCATGCTCAAAGCTGGCACTAAATAACAATTATTAAGGTTTAAAACTAATCCCGTAGGTAAGTGTAGAGGTAGCGTGCCGACGGCGATCACATCGACCTTGGAACC
The DNA here is from genome assembly GCF_002575655.3 of Aegilops tauschii subsp. strangulata. Taxonomy (NCBI): domain Eukaryota; kingdom Viridiplantae; phylum Streptophyta; class Magnoliopsida; order Poales; family Poaceae; genus Aegilops; species Aegilops tauschii. The sequence goes on from NC_053039.3 coordinate 178,837,062, forward strand.
ATTCCCGACGCGCATCATCACCTCATCCTTCGCCAGTCTCCGTTTATTTTGCAGCTCCTGTTTTGAGTTACAAATATGAGAAACCGCACCGGTATCAAATACCCAGGAGCTACTATGAGTGCTGGTAAGGTACACATCAATAACATGTATATCACATATACCTTTGGTATTGCCAGCCTTCTTATCTGCTAAGTACTTGGGGCAGTTCCGCTTCCAGTGACCGTTTCCCTTGCAATAAAAGCACTCAGTATCAGGCTTGGGTCCATGCTCTGGCTTCTTCCCGGCAACTGGCTTACCGGGCGCGGCAACTCGCTTGCCGTCCTTCTTGAAGTTCTTCTTACCCTTGCCTTTCTTGAAACTAGTGGTTTTATTGACCATCAACACTTGATGTTCCTTTTTGATCTCCACCTCCGCTGATTTCAGCATTGAATATACCTCAGGAATGGTTTTCTCCATCCCCTGCATATTGAAATACATCACAAAGCTCTTGTAGCTAGGTGGGAGCGACTGAAGGATTCTGTCAACGACCGCGTCATCCGGGAGATTAACTCCCAGCTGAGACGAGCGGTTGTGCAACCCAGACATTTTGAATATGTGCTCGCTGACAGAACTATTCTCCTCCATCTTACAACTGTAGAACTTGTCGGAGACTCCATATCTCTCGACCCGGGCATGAGCTTGGAAAACCATTTTCAGCTCTTGGAACATCTCATATGCTCTGTGCTGCTCAAAACGCTTTTGGAGCCCCGGCACTAAGCTGTAAAGCATGCCGCACTGAACCAGGGAGTAATCATCACTACGCGACTCCCAGGCGTTCATAACGTCTTGAGTTGCTGGGAAAACAGGTGCTTCACCTAGCAGTGCTTCAAGGACATATGCTTTCTTGGCAGCTATGAGGATGATCCTCAAGTTACGGACCCAGTCCGTATAGTTGCTACCATCGTCTTTCAGCTTGGTTTTCTCTAGGAACGCGTTGAAGTTGAGGGCAACATTAGCGTGGGCCATTTGATCTACAAGACATATTGTAAAGATTTTTAGACTAAGTTCATGACAATTAAGTTCATCTAATGAAATTATTTAATGAACTCCCACTCAGATAGACATCCCTCTAGTCATCTAAGTGATACATGATCCGAGTCAACTAGGCCGTGTCCGATCATCATGTGAGACGGACTAGTCATCATCGGTGAACATCTTCATGTTGATCGTATCTTCTATACGACTCATGTTCGACCTTTCGGTCTTCCGTGTTCCGAGGCCATGTCTGTACATGCTAGGCTCGTCAAGTCAACCTAAGTGTATTGCGTGTGTAAATCTGGCTTACACCCGTTGCATGCGAACGTTAGAACCTATCACACCCGATCATCACGTGGTGCTTCGGAACAACGGACCTTAGCAACGGTGCACAGTTAGGGGGAACACTTTCTTGAAATTATTGCGAGGGATCATCTTATTTAAGCTACCGTCGTTCTAAGCAAATAAGATGTAAAACATGATAAACATCACATGCAATCAAATAGTGACATGATATGGCCAATATCATTTTGCTCCTTTTGATATGCATCTTCGGGGCGCCATGATCATCATCGTCACCGGCATGACACCATGATCTCCATCATCGTGTCTTCATGAAGTTGTCTCGCCAACTATTACTTCTACTACTATGGCTAACGGTTAGCAATAAAGTAAAGTAATTACATGGCGTTTTTCATTGACACGCAGGTCATACAATAAATTAAGACAACTCCTATGGCTCCTGCCGGTTGTCATACTCATCGACATGCAAGTCGTGATTCCTATTACAAGAACATGATCAATCTCATACATCACATATATCATTCATCACATCCTTTTGGCCATATCACATCACATAGCATACCCTGCAAAAACAAGTTAGACGTCCTCTAATTGTTGTTGCATGTTTTACGTGGCTGCTATGGGTTTCTAGCAAGAACGTTTCTTACCTACGCAAAAGCCACAACGGTGATATGCCAATTGTTATTTACCCTTCATAAGGACCCTTTTCATCGAATCCGATCCGACTAAAGTGGGAGAGACAGACACCCGCTAGCCACCTTATGCATCAAGTGCATGTCAGTCGGTGGAACCTGTCTCACGTAAGAGTACGTGTAAGGTCGGTCCGGACCGCTTCATCCCACAATGCCGCCGAATCAAGATAAGACTAGTAACGGTAAGCAAATTGAACAAATCGTCGCCCACAACTACTTTGTGTTCTACTCGTGCATAGAATCTACGCATAAACCTGGCTCTGATACCACTGTTGGGGAACGTAGCAGAAATTTAAAATTTGCTACGTATCACCAAGATCAATCTATGGAGTCATCTAGCAACGAGAGAGAGGGGAGTGCATCTACATACCCTTGTAGATCACGCGCGGAAGCGTTCAAGAGAATGGGGTTGATGGAGTCGTACTCGTCGTGATCCAAATCACCGATGATCCTAGCGCCGAACGGACGGCACCTCCGCGTTCAACACACGTACGGAGCGGGGACGTCTCCTCCTTCTTGATCCAGCAAGGGGGGAGGAGAAGTTGATGGAGATCCAGAAGCACGACGGCGTGGTGGTGGAAGTAGCGGGATCCCGGCAGGGCTTCGCCAAGCGCAAGCGGGGAGGAAGAGGTGTCACGGGAGGGAGGGAGGTGCCAGGGCTTGGGGTGCTGCTCCCATGCGCCTCCCCACTATATATAGGGGTGGAGGGGGCTGGTTTCTTGCCCTCCAAGTCCATTGGGGCGTTGGCAAAGGTGGGGGAAAGAAATCCCATCATTTCCCTTCCCCACCGATTGTTATCCCCCTTTTTTAGGGATCTTGATCTTATCCCTTCGGGATATGATCTTATTCCTTCTAAGGTGGGATCTTGGTGCGCCTTGACCAGGGGTGTGGGGCCTTGCCCCCACTACCCACGTTCATGTGGGTCCCCCCATGTAGGTGGGCCCCACTTCGGAACCTTCTAGAACCTTCCCGGTACAATACCAAAAAATCCCGAACATTTTCCGGTGGCCAAAATAGGACTTCCCATATATAAATCTTTACCTCCGGACCATTCCAGAACTCCTCGTGACGTCCGGGATCTCATCCGGGACTCCGAACGACTTTCGTATTTCCGCATACTAATATCTCTACAACTCTAGCGTCACCGAACCTTAAGTGTGTAGACCCTACGGGTTCGGGAGACATGCAGACATGACCGAGACGACTCTCCGGTCAATAACCAACAGCGGGATCTGGATACCCATGTTGGCTCCCACATGTTCCACGATGATCTCATCGGATGAACCACGATGTCGAGGATTCAATCAATCCCGTATACAATTCCCTTTGTCAATCGGTACGTTACTTGCCCGAGATTCGATCGTCGGTATCCCAATACCTTGTTCAATCTCGTTACCGGCAAGTCACTTTACTCGTACCATAACGCATGATCCCGTGGCTAACTCCTTAGTCACATTGAGCTCATTATGATGATACATTACAGAGTGGGCCCAGAGATACCTCTCCGTCATACGGAGTGACAAATACCAGTCTCGATTCGTGCCAACCCAACAGACACTTTCGGAGATACCTGTAGTGCACCTTTATAGCCACCCAGTTACGTTGTGACGTTTGGTACACTCAAAGCATTCCTACGGTATCCGGGAGTTGCACAATCTCATGGTCTAAGGAAATGATACTTGACATTAGAAAAGCTCTAGCAAACGAACTACACGATCTTGTGCTATGCTTAGGATTGGGTCTTGTCCATCACATCATTCTCCTAATGATGTGATCCCGTTATCAATGACATCCAATGTCCATGGTCAGGAAACCATAACCATCTATTGATCAACGAGCTAGTCAACTAGAGGCTTACTAGGGACATGTTGTGGTCTATGTATTCACACATGTATTACGGTTTCTAGTTAATACAATTATAGCATGAACAACAGACAATTATCATGAACAAGGAAATACAATAATAACCATTTTATTATTGCCTCTAGGGCATATTTCCAACAATACAGCCCATAGGGCCCTCCGGGGCAGGTGGACCCTCCCAGTGGACCCCCGGAACCCCTTCGGTGGTCCCGGTACAATACCGATAAACCCCCGAACACTTCCGGTGACCGTATGATGACTTCCTATATATAAACATTCACCTACGGACCATTCCGGAACTCCTCGTGACGTCCGGGATCTCATCCGGGACTCCAAACAACATTCGGTAACTGCATACTATTTCCCATAACAACTCTAGCGTCACCGAACCTTAAGTGTGTAAACCCTACGGGTTCGGGAATCACGCAGACATGACCGAGACATCTCTCCGGCCAATAACCGACAGCAAGATCTGGATACCCATGTTGGCTCCCACATGTTCCACGATGATCTCATCAGATGAACCACGATGTCGGGGATTCAATCAATCCCGTACACAATTCCCTTTGTCTGCCGGTATGATACTTGCCCGAGATTCGATCGTCGGTATCCCTATACCTTGTTCAATCTCGTTACCGGCAAGTCTCTTTACTCGTTCCGTAATACATCATCCCGTGATCAACTCCTTGGTCACATTGAGCTCATTATGATGATGCATTACAGAGTGGGCCCAGAGATACCTCTCCGTCATACGGAGTGACAAATACCAGTCTCGATTCGTGCCAACCCAACAGACACTTTCGGAGATACCTGTAGTGCACCTTTATAGCCACCCAGTTACGTTGTGACGTTTGGTACACTCAAAGCATTCCTACGGTATCCGGGAGTTGCACAATCTCATGGTCTAAGGAAATGATACTTGACATTAGAAAAGCTCTAGCAAACGAACTACACGATCTTGTGCTATGCTTAGGATTGGGTCTTGTCCATCACATCATCTAATGACGTGATCCCGTTATCAACGACATCTAATGTCCATGGTCAGGAAACCGTAACCATCTATTGATCAACGAGCTACTCAACTAGAGGCTCACTACGGACATGTTGTGGTCTATGTATTCACACATGTATTACGATTTCCGGATAACACAATTATAGCATGAACAATAGACAATTATCATGAACAAGGAAATATAATAATAACCATTTTATTATTGCCTCCAGGGCATATTTCCAACAACATGCTCAAGAGGTAGCAAGAAGGATTTCTGGCACTGTTGTCGGGGAATCTACGCAGAAGTCAAGACATACCAAGTACCCATCACAAACTCTTAGCCCTCACATTACATTATTTGCCATTTGCCTCCCGTTTTCCTCTCCCCCACTTCACCCTTGTCGTTTTATTCGCCCTCTCTTTCCGTTCGCCTCTTTTTCGCTTGTTTCTTCTTTGCTCGTGTGTTGGATTGCTTGTTTGTCACGATGGCTCAAGATAATACTAAATTGTGTAACTTTGCCAATACCAACAACAATGATTTTCTTAGCACTCCGATTGCTCCTCTTACCAATGCTGAATCTTGTGAAATTAATGCTGCTTTGCTGAATCTTGTCATGAAAGATCAATTCGCCGGCCTTCCTAGTGAAGATGCCGCTACCCATCTAAAGCTACCCATCTAAACAGCTTTGTTGATTTATGTGATATGCAAAAGAAGAAAGATGTGGATAATGATATCGTTAAATTGAAGCTATTTCCTTTTTCGCTTAGAGATCGCGCTAAAACTTGGTTTTCGTCTTTGCCTAAAAATAGTATTGATTCTTGGAATAAGTGCAAAGATGCTTTTATCTCTAAGTATTTTCCTCCCGCTAAGATCATCTCTCTTAGAAACGATATTATGAATTTTAAGCAACTTGATCATGAACATGTTGCACAATCTTGGGAGAGGTTGAAATTGATGATACGTAATTGCCCTACACATGGTTTGAACTTATGGATGATTATACAAAAAAATTATGCCGGATTGAATTTTGCTTCTAGAAATCTTTTAGATTCGGCCGCGAGAGGCACTTTTATGGAAATCACTTTAGGAGAAGCTACTAAACTCCTAGATAATATTATGGTTAATTATTCTCAATGGCACACTGAAAGATCTACTAGTAAAAAGGTGCATGCAATTGAAGAGATTAATGTTTTGAGTAGAAAGATGGATGAACTTATGAAATTGTTTGCTAATAAGAGTGTTTCTTATGATCCCAATGATATGCCTTTGTCTACTTTGATTGAGAATAATAATGAATCTATGGATGTGAATTTTGTTGGTAGGAACAATTTTGGTAACAACGCTTATAGAGGAAACTTTAATCCTAGGCCGTATCCTAGTAATTCCTCTAATAATTATGGTAATTCCTCTGATTTTGAGACTAGTGTTAAAGAATTTATGATTTCTCAAAAGAATTTCAATGCTTTGCTTGAAGAAAAATTGCCTAAGATTGATGAGTTGGCTAGGAACGTGGATAGAATTTCTCTGGATGTTCATTCTTTGAAACTTAGATCTATTCCACCTAAGCATGATATCAATGAGTCTCTCAAAGCCTTTTGAATTTCCATTGATGAGTGCAAAGAAAGAACCGCTAGGATGGGTGCTAAAAAAATTGCTTTGTAAAAGCGTGTTCTTCTAGTTTTCATGATAATAAGGATGAAGATCTAAAAGTAATTGATGTGTCTCCTATTAAATCTTTGTTTTGCAATATGAATCTTGATAATGATGGGACTAGAGATGATTCAACTTTAGTTAAAAGGCGTCCTAATGATTCGGAGTTTTTAGATCTTGATGCAAAAATTGGTAAAAGTGGGATTGAAGAGGTCAAAACTTTACATAGTAATGAACCCACTATCTTGGATTTCAAGGAATTTAATTATGATAATTGTTCTTTAATAGATTGTATTTCCTTGTTGCAATCCGTGCTGAATTCTCCGCATGCTTATAGTCAAAATAAGGCTTTTACTAAACATATCGTTGATGCTTTAATGCAATCTTATGAAGAAAAGCTTGAATTGGAAGTTTCTCTTAAGCAAGCCCTCGAGAGGGCTTAGTTGATCATGATTTCTGTTTTCTCTTTCTTTTCCTTTTTGTTTGTTTCGAGAGTGGGAACCTACTATTAAAATTAAAATTAAAATTAAAGATCATGAATGCTATGCTTTGTGTAATTTGGGTGCTAGTGTTTCCACAATTCAAAAAAACTTTGTGTGATATGTTAGGTTTCCATGAATTTGATGATTGTTCTTTAAACTTGCACCTTGCGGATTGCACCCTTAAGAAACCTATGGGAAGAATTAATGATGTTCTTATTGTTGCAAATAGGAATTAGGTGCCCGTAGATTTCATTATTCTCGATATAGGTTGCAATCCTTCATGTCCTATTATTCTTGGTAGACCTTTCCTTAGAACGATTGGTGCAATTATTGATATGAAAGAAGGAAATATTAGATTCCAATTTCTGTTAAGGAAAGGCATGGAACACTTTCCTAGAAAGAAAATCAAATTACCTTATGAATCTATTATGAGAGCCACTTATGGATTGCATGCCAAAGATGATAATACCTAGATCTATCCTTGCCTTTATGCCTAGCTAGGGGCGTTAAACGATAGCGCTTGTTGGGAGGCAACCCAATTTTATTTTAGTTTCTTGCTTTTTGGTTCTGTTTAATAATAAATAATCCATATAGCTTCTGTTTAGATGTGGTTTTATGTTTTAATTAGTGTTTGTGCCAAGTAGAACCTTTGGTAAGACTTGGGTGAAGTCTTTTTGATCTTGCTGTAAAAAAACAGAAATTTTAGCGCTCACGAGATTAGCTACAACGTTTTACTGGAGAGTGCTATTTAGTTAATTCTTTTTGAAGATGATTAATAGATAAATTCCTCACGTACATAAATTTATTTTAGAACTTTTGGAGTTCTATAAGTATGCGTTTGATACAGATTACTACAGACTATTCTGTTTTTGACAGATTCTGTTTTTCGTGTGTTATTTGCTTATTTTGATGAATCTATGGCTAGTATCGGAGGTTATGAACCATAGAGAAGTTTGAATACAGTAGGTTTAACACCAATATAAATAAAGAATGAGTTCATTACAGTACCTTGAAGTGGTGTTTTGTTTTCTTTCGCTAACGGAGCTCACGAGATTTTCTGTTAAGTTTTGTGTTGTGAAGTTTTCAAGTTTTGGGTAAAGATTTGATGGATTATGGAACAAGGAGTGGAAAGAGCCTAAGCTTGGGGATTCCCAAGGCACCCCAAGGTAAAATCCAAGGACAACCAAAAAGCCTAAGCTTGGGGATGCCCCGGAAGGCATCCCCTCTTTTGTCTTCGTCCATCGGTAACTTTACTTGGAGCTATATTTTTATTCACCACATGATATGTGTTTTGCTTGGAGCGTCTTGTATGAGTTGAGTCTTTACTTTTTAGTTCACCACAATAATCCTTGCTGTACACACCTTTTGGGAGAGACACGTATTAATCAGAATTTATTAGAATACTCTATGTGCTTCACTTATATCTTTTGAGCTAAACAATTTTGCTCTAGTGCCTCACTTATATCTTTTAGAGCACGGTGGTGGTTTTATTTTATAGAAATTATTTATCTCTCATGCTTCACTTATATTATTTTGAGAATCCTTTATAACATCATGCTAATTTGCTTTGGCTATAAAATTAGTCCTAATATGATAGGCATCCAAGATGAATATAATGAAAACTTCCATATAAGTGCATTGAAATACTATGAGAAGTTTGATACTTGATGATTGTTTTGAGATATGGAGATAGTGATATTAAAGTTGTGCTAGTTGAGTAGTTGTGAATTTGAGAAATACTTGTGTTGAAGCTTGCAAGTCCCGTAGCATGCACGTATGGTAAACGTTGTGTAACAAATTTGAAACATGAGGTGTTCTTTGATTGTCATCCTTATGAGTGGCGGTCGGGAACGAGCGATGGTCTTTTCCTACCAATCTATCCCCCTAGGAGCATGTGTGTAGTGCTTGGTTTTTGATGACTTGTAGATTTTTGCAATAATTATATGAGTTCTTTATTACTAATGTTGAGTCCATGGATTATACGCACTCTCAACCTTCCGTCATTGCTAGCCTCTTCGGTACCGTGCATTGCCCTTTCTCACCTTGAGAGTTGGTGCAAACTTCGCCGGTGCATCCAAACCCCGTGATACGATATGCTCTATCACACATAAACCTCCTTATATCTTCCTCAAAACAGCCACCATACCTACCTATTATGGCATTTCCGTAGCCATTCCGAGATATATTTGTTGGGGAACGTAGTAATTTAAAAAAATTCCTACGCACACGCAAGATCATGGTGATGCATAGCAACGAGAGGGGAGAGTGTTGTCCACGTACCCTCGTAGACCGAAAGCCGAAGCGTTAGCACAACGCGGTTGATGTAGTCGTACGTCTTCACGATCCGACCGATCCAAGTACCGAACGTACAACACCTCCGAGTTCAGCACACGTTCAGCTCGATGACGTCCCGCAAACTCCGATCCAGCAGAGCTTCACGGGAGAGTTCCGTCAGCACGACGGCGTGATGACGGTGATGATGTTGCTACCAACACAGGGCTTCACCTAATCACCGCTATGATATGACCGAGGTGGAATATGGTGGAGGGGGGCACCGCACACGGCTGGGAAAGATCAACAGATCAACTTGTGTCTAGAGGTGCCCCCTGCCCCCGTATATAAAGGAGCAAGGGGGGAGAGGCGGCCGGCCAAGGAGAGCGCACCAAGGGGGGAGTCCTACTCCCACCGGGAGTAGGACTCCTCCTTTCCTTGTTGGAGTAGAAGGAAAGGAAGGGAGAGAGGAGGAGAAGGAAAAAGGGGGGCGCCCCCCCTCCTTGTCCAATTCGGACTAGAGGGGGAGGGGGCGCGCGGCTGCCCTAGCAGCCCCTCCTCTTCTCCCACTAAGTCCCATTAGGCCCAATATACTCCCAGGGGGGTTTCGGTAACCCCCCGGTACTCCGGTATATGTCCAAAACCTTCCAGAACCTTTCCGGTGTCCGAACATAGTCGTCCAATATATCGATCTTTACGTCTCGACTATTTCGAGACTCCTCGTCATGTCCGTGATCATATCCGGGACTCCAAACTACCTTCGGTACATCAAAACACAAAAACTCATAATACCGATCGTCACCGAACTTTAAGCGTGCGGACCCTACGGGTTCGAGAACTATGTAGACATGACCGAGACACGTCTCCGGTCAATAACCAATAGCGGAACCTGGATGCTCATATTGGCTCCCACATATTGTACGAAAATATTTATCGGTCAAACTGCATAACAACATACGTTGTTCCCTTTGTCATCGGTATGTTACTTGCCCGAGATTCGATCGTCGGTATCTCAATACCTAGTTCAATCTCGTTACCGGCAAGTCTCTTTACTCGTTATGTAATGCATCATCCCGCAACTAACTCATTAGTCACATTGCTTGCAAGGCTTATAGTGATGTGCATTACCGAGAGGGCCCAGAGATACCTCTCCGACAATCGGAGTGACAAATCCTAATCTCGAAATACGCCAACTCAACAAGTACCTTCGGAGACACCTGTAGAGCACCTTTATAATCACCCAGTGACGTTGTGACGTTTGGTAGCGCACAAAGTGTTCCTCCGGTAAACGGGAGTTGCATAATCTCATAGTCATAGGAACATGTATAAGTCATGAAGAAAACAATAACAACATACTAAACGATCAAGTGCTAAGCTAACGGAATGGGTCAAGTCAATCACATCATTCTCCTAATGATGTGATCCCGTTAATCAAATGACAACTCATGTCCATGGCTAGGAAACTCAACCATCTTTGATTAACGAGCTAGTCAAGTAGAGGCATACTAGTGACACTATGTTTGTCTATGTATTCACACATTTATATGTTTCCGGTTAATACAATTCTAGCATGAATAATAAACATTTATCATGATATGAGGAAATAAATAATAACTTTATTATTGCCTCTAGGGCATATTTCCTTCAATATTGCCATGCAACTTTCCACCGTTTCGTTTATTATGACACGCTTCAGCATTGTCATATTGCCTTGCATGATCATGTAGTTGACATCGTATTTGTGGCAAAGCCACCATGCATATTATTTCATACATGTCACTCTTGATTCATTGCCCATCCTGGTACACCGCCGGAGGCATTCATATAGAGTCATATTTTGTTCTATTATCGAGTTGTAATCATTGAGTTGTAAATAAATAGAAGTGTGATGACCATCATTAATAGAGCATTGTCCCAAAAAAGAGAAAGGCCAAAAAAAGAGAGGCCAAAAAAAGGAAAAAAGAGAGAGAAAAAGAAAAAGAGAGAAATAAAAAGGGACAATGCTACTATCCTTTTTCCACACTTGTGCTTCAAAGTAGCACCATGATCTTTATGATAGAGAGTCTCTTGTTTTGTCACTTTCATATACTAGTGGGAATTTTTCATTATAGAACTTGGCTTATATATTCCAACGATGGGCTTCCTCAAATGCCCTAGGTCTTCATGAGCAAGCAAGTTGGATGCACACCCACTTAGTTTTGTTTGTTGAGCTTTCATACATTTATAGCTCTAGTGCATCCGTTGCATGGCAATCCCTACTCCTTGTGATACGATCAGTTCTAGTCCTAGTCTTAGCGACTATAGCGAGGATGTACAAGGCATGAGTCAGGATCAAGATACCACAATTCCTCTAGTCGTTATTGGCGATGCATTTATTCCAAAAGATTTATGCATGAACTACAATGATAAAATGGCACAACTCAATGTTACGCCCATGCATGTTGATGCCTTGCACATGCTATGTATGGACGTGGGATTCCTTGTACTTAACCAATCAAATGAGGAATTTGCATGCTCAAATATGTACCGGAGAGATAGGAAGGCAGTGCATCAATTTATAAAGGAAGTCCATCAAGGTAGCTACGATGATCAAGGCTATTACTTTAGCTGGTCACAGACACTAGATTTTTGGACACACAATTGGAAGAAGTTTTCAACGTGGATGACAGGATGCATGCACGGTTATGTGTTGAGCCAGATGCAACTAATTAAAAGGAAGCATATGATTTGCTTTTACTTTTTTGGACTACCACGACCACCAGAAGAGACGCGCATAAGAAGGTTTCTCACATGGGCTTATGCATGTTTAAGGGAGAATGGATGGGGCCCACCAAGCTTGCCGGTAATTTGGTTAATTCGTTTAAATCTAGAAAGAGTCCAAATTAAAGAAGTATTAGTACGTGTGTCTTTAGGAATTTTTTTACTTGTGCGTGTCTTCCAAGTCGGCTACTTCTTTAAAGCCTATGTGTGCGTGGTTGTAAAAGGGAGGGTTATAATTTTATGAAAGAGACAGATGTGTTTTGGAGGGTAGACTCCCGTATCAAGTTTTGGAGGTAGCTTTAGAAAACCTCTTTGTTGCGATTTCTGCGAGAAAATTGTTTTGCGCGTGAGGTGCCGTCGTCCAGATTGTGTTCTCTCGTGCTGAGCCGCAAGGTTCAAACCCTCTATTTCGTGTGCATCGCATGCGCGGGTGAGAGGCTACCGCTGCTAGAGGTGGAGTACCGTGAAAGATCGGGCAGCAACAACCGATCGGATCTCGCAATCGAGGTTCGGTTCATATCAATTGGTATCAGAGCAAAGATTGTTCACGGTACAATTTTTTTTCGTCGAGTTACTATTGAATTTTTATCATGAGGAAAGATTGTAGCTCGCAAATGATGATGATGATGGAGAAGGATCCATTGTGTGCCTTGCCTTGGTACCAATGTTTCACGCGTGTGCACGTCGGGCCGGTGAGTTGTGCAACGTTGATGAATGGCTATTTCAGTATAAATTTGGTGGGTCGGACTATGATTGATGCTTTGAACCTGCCTTTGACGGAACATCCAGAACCATACGAGCTTTGGTGGAAGGATAAGTTTGTCAATATTATGCATCGCGTCGAGGTACGGTTCACTTTGTGTGGATATGGTGATCTGGTCATGTGTGATGTGCTTCCTATGCACATGCATACGTGTACGCTACTGCTAGGAAAACCATGGACAGATAAAAGACAATTGACATATCATTCAGTTGGAGAATTTTCTTTTGTCCGTGGAGGAAAATATGTACCACTTGATACGTACACATTAGAGAAGTATATGGCTGATCGCAAGAAGCGGGATATTGCTCAAGCCGCGTCAGAAGTAAAGAAGAAGAAGGTTGAAGCTCCTGAAAATTTTCTGGTCATCGTTCAATCCGCAAATAAAAATATTGTTGAAGAGATTACCTCGAAACCGAGGACGGTTTCGTTTCAAGGAGGAGATGATGATACAATCAGATCTAGTCCTAGTCTTAGCGACTATAGCGAGGATGTACAAGGCATGAGTCAGGATCAAGATACCACAATTCATCTAGTCGTTATTGGCGATGCATTTATTCCAAAAGATTTATGCATGAACTACAATGATAAAATGGCACAAGTCAATGTTACGCCCATGCATGTTGATGCCTTGCACATGCTATGTATGGACGTGGGATTCCTTGTACTTAAAAAATCGAATGAAGAATTTGCATGCTCAAATATGTACCGGAGAGATAGGAAGGCAGTGCATCAATTTATAAAGGAAGTCCATCAAGGTAGCTACGGTGATCAAGGCTATTACTTTAATTGGTCACAGACACTAGATTTTTGGACGCACAATTGGAAGAAGTTTTCAACGTGGATGACAGGATGCATGCACGCTTATGTGTTGAGCCAGATGCAACTAATTAAAAGGAAGCATATGATTTGCTTTTACTTTTTTGGACTACCACGACCACCAGAAGAGACGCGCATAAGAAGGTTTCTCACGTGGGCTTATGCATGTTTAAGGGAGAATGGATGGGGCCCACCAAGCTTGCTGGTAATTTGATTAATTAGTTTAAATCTAGAAAGAGTCCAAATTAAAGAAGTATTAGTACGTGTGTCTTTAGGAAATATTTTACTTGTGCGTGTCTTCCAAGTCAGCTACTTCTATAAAGCCTATGTGTGCGTGGTTGTAAAAGGGAGGGTTATAATTTTATGAAAGAGATAGATGTGTTTTGGAGGGTAGACTCCCGTATCAAGTTTTGGAGGTAGCTTTAGGAAACGTCTTTGTTGTGATTTCTGCGAGAAAATTGTTTTGCGCGTGAGGTGCTGTCGTCCAGATTGTGTTCTCTCGTGCTGAGCCGCAAGGTTCAAACCCTCTATTTCGTGTGCATCGCGGGCGCGGGCGAGAGGCTACCGCTGCTAGAGGTGAAGTACCGTGAAAGATCGGGCAGCAACAACCGATCGGATCTCGCAATCGAGGTTCGGTTCATATCACCTTGCATTGACATCAATTGATGGGCATCTCCCTAACCCGTTGATTAGCCGCGTCAATGTGAGACTTTCTTCTTTTTTGTCTTCTCCACACAACCCCCATCATCATTATTCTATTCCACCCATAGTGCTATATCCATGGCTCATGCTTATGTATTGCGTGAAAGTTGAAAAAAGTTTGAGATTACTAAAGTATGAAACAATTGCTTGGCTTGTCATCGGGGTTGTGCCAGATGAGAGCATCTTGTGTGACGAAAATGAAGCATGTCCAAACTATATGATGTTGTAGGGATGAGATTTCTTTGGCTATGTTATTTTGAGAAGACATAATTGCTCGGTTAGTATGCTTGAAGTATTATTATTTTTATGTCAATATTAAACTTTTATTTTGAATCTTTCGGATCTGAAAATTCATGCCACAATAAAGAAAATTACATTGAGAAATATGCTAGGTAGCATTCCACATCAAAAATTCTGTTTTTATCATTTACCTACTCGAGGACGAGCAAGAATTAAGCTTGGGGATGCTTGATACGTCTCCAACGTATCTATAATTTTTGATTGTTCGATGCTATTATATTATCCGTTTTCGATGTTTAATGGTTTTACTATACACTTTTATATTATTTTTGGGACTAACCTATTAACCCAAGGCCCAGTGCAAATTGCTGTCTTTTGCCTATTTTTCGCAGAAAAGGAATATCAAACGGAGTCCAAACGGAATGAAACCTTCGGGAGCGTGATTTTTGGAACAAACGTGATCCAGAGGACTTGGAGTGGACGTCAAGAAACCAGCGAGGAGGCCACGAGGCAGGGAGGCGCGCCCGCCCCCCAGGGCACGTCCCCACCCTTGTGGGCCCCTCGTGGCTCCACCGACCTACTTCTTCCTCCTATATATACCCATGTACCCCGAAACCAACTAGGAGCACCACGAAAACCTATTTCCACCACCGCAACCTTCTGTACCTGTGAGATCCCATCTTGGGGCCTTTTACGGCGCTCTGCCGGAGGGGGAATCGATCACGGAGGGCTTCTACATCAACACCATAGCCTCTCTGATGATGTGTGAGTAGTTTATCACAGATCTTCGGGTCCATAGTTATTAGCTAGATGGCTTCTTCTCTCTCTTTGGATCTCAATACAAAGTTCTCCTCGATCTTCTTGGAGATCTATTCGATGTAACTCTTTTTGCGGTGTGTTTGTCGAGATCCGATGAATTGTGGGTTTATGATCAAGATTATCTATGAACAATATTTGAATCTTCTCTGAATTCTTTTATATATGATTGGTTATCTTTGCAAGTCTCTTCGAATTATCAGTTTGGTTTGGCCTACTAGATTGATCTTTCTTGCCATGGGAGACGTGCTTAGCTTTGGGTTCAATCTTGCGTTGCTCGATCCCAGTGACAGAAAGGGAAACGACACATATTGTATTGTTGCCATCGAGGATAAAAAGATGGGGTTTATATCATATTGCTTGAGTTTATCCCTCTACATCATGTCATCTTGCCTAATGCGTTACTCTGTTCTTATGAACTTAATACTCTAGATGCATGCTGGATAGCGGTCGATGTGTGGAGTAATAGTAGTAGATGCAGACAGGAGTCGGTCTACTTGTCACGGACGTGATGCCTATATACATGATCATGCCTAGATATTCTGATAATTATGCACTTTTATCTCAACTGCTCGACAGTAATTTGTTTACCCACCGTAATACCTATGCTATCTTGAGAGAAGCCACTAGTGAAACCTATGGCCCCGGATCTATTTTCCATCATATAAGTTTCCAATCTATTTTTACTTTGCAATCTTTACTTTCAATCTTTATCATAAAAATACCAAAAATATTATCATCTCTATAAGATCTCACTTTTGCAAGTGGCCGTGAAGGGATTGACAACCCCTTTATCGCGTTGGTTGCAAGGTTCTTATTTGTTTGTGTAGATATGAGGGACTTGCATGTGGCCTCCTACTGGATTGATACCTTGGTTCTGAGAAACTGAGGAAAATACTTACGCTACTTTGCTGCATCACCCTTTCCTCTTCAAGGGAAAAAACCAACGCATGCTCAAGAGGTAGCAATGTACGTACAACAATTGCTATTAGAAAGCATCCTACAACATTACTGATATTATTATTTCAGAATACCCCAAGACAGTCTGTAACTCATTATGAAGATTATTGCTAAACATTACTGATATTATTATGTCACTTTTATATACTAAAAGATGGTTTCAAGAAATCAGAAGATGCTTTTTCCTTCAACAATCTTCGTAAGACAAGACATATTTTGGCATGGTACTTTTATTTACCAAAGACATAAAATACTCCGGTACTTTTGTTGGTTTCATTTGGATATTACCTAAAAGAATGCACATATTTAACATATATGACCTCACATTTGTGCAGAATCATTCAACAATATTGTGTTTGAAGGAAGCAAGAACATCTGTAAATCATGCCTAAGACAAAGAGCTAGACAAACATTTTCTTTCTTTCTTTGGCCTTTCATTTACCATAGAGCAAAAGCACAACCAGATGCCAAGAACGTACCCAGTACAGAATGATACATGTGCATCCATTGCAGGAGTTAGTAGCACCATGCCACACCGAACAAGCCTTAAAACCCAGAGTAACTGTCAGAATTTGGAAGACAACTACCTACGTCCCTTGCCTATATGGTACACCAAGGAGTTAATCTGTCAAGCCAGCAGAAACAAAATCAAGACTGGAATAACAACATCAGTCCAGCTTATGTAGACTTTTATCCGCTGGAACATGGTTTCCTTCAACTATTACTTGCAATTATGATATCCTGTAAGGATACAAAACATCTTAATAAGATTGATTGAACACGGAGATATGAATTATACATATCCAGAACATGTACCCTATCGTTTGGAATTGTGAGTGTACCACAAACTGCAGCGTTCGGCGTCAAGGGATATGTTCGTCACGGAACGACGGGATCTAGGAAGATGGAGGCCCTGGGGATGGAGTGGTGAGAGGCAAGGCCTGCCAAGACGACGGCGAACACGGGTTTATAGAGATTCTCACCTTGTACCCGATCTCCCCGCCTCCGCAAGCTTCTCGGCCTCTGTCTTCGGGATGCATCCTCTCCTTCCCCTCCTCTCCCAGTAATGTGCGTGGTTCACTACAGTATATGCAAGTATGCAGCTGTATGCACAAAATTCAGGTTCAGAACTCATAAATAAAATATTGCATTGCACATGAACTCAAGAGATAAATATTAGGTATTCAGAAATAGACAAACTTAATTTCTGGTTCAATCAACACACGAATTCGAAGAGGAACGGGAGGAGGGTGAAGCCAGAGTTAGATGAGCCGACATGGATCTTGATAATGAATCTCGCGACAGCGACGACCACGTGAACGATCATGTTGATCTTGCAGATGGTTACCCACTGCAGGTCTTGTGCTCTACCATTAGCGGCTGTCGCAAGCACATGCCACGAGCGGTCAAGCACTGCCGCCCCCACCAGGTAGCCCCACAGCATGCCGGCCGCTGTCACCGTCGCCACGACTCGTCCCACGATGATGCATCAGACTAGAGGAGGCCCCTGGCACGAAAGAGAGGACTTGGCTGGAGATGGAGGGCCGGGGGGAGAGGATGGGCGGCGGCGGCGGTGGCATGTGCGCGTGTGGTTTTGCCCTAGATGGTTCTGCACATGTGAGGCGTACAAGAGGGGAGGAGGAACCGAAGGGGTGGGCTGGTTTTTCCGGTTCATGCTGTTGAGTAGGCTAGACTGGAGACTGGTTGGGCCAAAAAAACGGAGGGGAGGTGGTCGTGCGAGGGCATCGAAGGACAGATCGATCGGTGGAGGTGGGAGAAACGAACAAAGACCTACGTAATGAGACATCTCTACTCCAGAAAAAAATGAAGACCGTGGACGAGGGTGTTGGTGTGACGAAAAAATGACAAAAAATCACGAAACAGATAACAAATTAAATAGGTACATAAATGCTTTCATGATGAGGTTTATTTGTTTCCAGAAAACTTTTTATTTGTTTCTAGAAAATCTGTTATTTGTTTCCTAAAATAAATTGCATTAATAAGAGAGATCGATTGATTTGGATAAATTAGGAAAGCTTAGTCCGTGATTTTTTGTACGTTAGGAAAGTGTTGCTTTGCTAAAAAATGAAGAGGAAAATAAACCAACTTGGAGAGTGGTGGTGGGAGGGGAGACGAAAAAAACCAACGAAAAAACGGTTGAAAGTGGTGGGACAAAAATAAACCGTACTATTCAACCAACTCAGACATATTTGTTTAGTACATCATTGTTCCAGAATACCTTCATCGGCAATTCTAAATATTTCTTTGATGTCTTACCACAAGCATTATATCTCAAAAACATATAATATTCTAAACCAATTCGTGATATATCAACAAAATCTCATTGATGCTCTCACCTATTAGGGTAACTTTATGAAAGAATGATATGGCATAACTATGTAGTTCCAACAAACAGACATTCAAATGCAACATTTTACACGCTGCAAGCAGGAAGTGCAACTTCTTTAGTGTTTAGAATGGATCGGGTTACATGTTTTGTTTTCAGTTTTAAATAATTATACACATTCTCAAACATCATGTGTGCAAAAAGTGGGTTTATACAGATTTATACAATTCAATCTAAAATCCTGGAGGTGGTTATATGCTATATTACTTTGTAGAACGATTGTGTTGGTTGTCATGCTGATGGAACTTGATATAGTAAAGTCACTTTCCAGTCTCTTATACATAGCCTTGTTATTGCGTTTTGCTTCTCCTAAATGAATGGGCAATGGTTCTGCCGTGCATTTGGAAAAAAGGTTGAGGGATTTTGCATTTCTCTCGGAGCAAAAAACCAACTATAATGTTCATATATATAAGCAGTCATCTGAAATTTATTGAAACATTTTAATTTATTTATATAGGATAAGGAAAATTTGTTTAATCTCGCGGCTGCGCTTGGCTGTGATCGCCTTGTCCTCGCCGACGTCGCGGCCGCAGGCCACGTGGACTATGACTCCGCTGCCAGCAGTGACTGGTCCTTCGCGTGCCTCTACCGCGTCGTGGCCGAGTCATCCTCTCCCCAAATCGACATCCACCCCTTTGTCAAGCCTGGACATGAGCAGGATGGTGTACACGAGCTTCACAGACATGTGGCCATGGAGGCTCCGGATGAGGCCGACGCCGATGACGACTCGAACAGTTCGTAGAGCCGTACCAGGTATAGCTAATCTTCCTCTACTCTTACTCTTCAATCAATAGGAGGCCATTCTGTGTGTGGAGGTTGCAGCTCACACGGGTTTATGGAGGTGATAGCTCCAGTATTTACCAGGGATGTTTGTAGATGTGTTGGCATATGATCCAGTGCATAAATTGATTGCTTTAGTTGATTGAATTATTTTGCATCTGACGTGTTGCACACATATATAAGGCAGAACAACCACTCATGGGGTCTGACTAAAATATTTCGGGCAAGTGTTGATCTTCTGAAGAAGATTGCTTGGTATGGAGAATTAGCTAATTACAAATAGGATAATCCAGCCTCATGTTAGGTCACCTCCACCATGGATAACACCTCACGTTCCTTGTTTAGACAAATTCATCATGCTTCATCCTTTCTATCTTTTCATGTTGCCCATTAAAAAAGGTAAATTATACAAATTAAGACACTTGAAGATCCTGGAATCAACCTTGGTTTGCAATACCTTTCATCCTTTCTAGCTTTTCATGTTGCCCATTAAAAAGAATAACCTCCATGGAATCTGAACACCCGGATCCATTTTTTTGCTATGATCAATCATCTAATTAGTAATACATGTAACTTATTTTGACCCAACCCTTTTGTCACCCTCTGCGTGAACTTCTTAATTACCAGAATGGTTATTCACATAAATCTCAACAATTGGTCCGACTTGCCGTCTAGCAGCAATGCAACATGAAACCTCTGATAGTCCTTTCCGCGGAGAGGATAGTCCAGTATTCCTTGAACAAATCATACATGATACATTTCATGGTCCTTATGCTCATATTGGTGTTGCCTTGGAAATTAGCATCCAGTGCCCCAATTTAGTGGATCCGCTAGTCTGCGGAGCGATTCATTTTGGCTATCTAGAAGATGATATAGAAACAAGGTATCAAAAGCCAATCCATCAAATAATTAATTTTAAAACCTCCACAATCTGCAAAACGGACAGAAGAATGAAAATACCAATGAAATATTATATAACTACAAATTATTATCTATGAAAAGAAATATTCACTATCTTAGAATCTTTCAGTTATAATATACGTACAACAATTGCTATTAGAAAACATCCTACAACATTACTGATATTATTATTTCAGAATACCCCAAGACAGTCTGTAACTCATTATGAAGATTATCGCTAAATATTATTGATATTATTATGTCACTTTTATATACTAACAGATCACCATGCGCCGTTCCCGACCGCGCGTCACGGCGCCTGCGGCCTGGACCCTGGGTGACTTCCTTGCCGCCGCAACCAGGCAGATTGACGCCGCCCTTCCAATCCCTGGTCGGCGCCAGCGACGGACCCCGCTCAACTTCACCCCAAGGCGCGGGAGATCGGCCACGTCCACCGCCCGCAAGACGGCCGCGCCGCCGACAGCTGAGAGGCGCGCCCAGATCCACATTCTGCGCACCCTCGGCATTGTCGGAATTGATCAGAGGATCACCGCAGCGGAGATGCAGGCGTATGAGGGTCTCTTCACGGCGACCATTCCCCTGTCCGTCCTGTCGGCCATCGCCGCTCTGGTTCATCGCGAGCTCCCCGCGGATCCCACCATC
Source organism: Aegilops tauschii subsp. strangulata (assembly GCF_002575655.3). Taxonomy (NCBI): domain Eukaryota; kingdom Viridiplantae; phylum Streptophyta; class Magnoliopsida; order Poales; family Poaceae; genus Aegilops; species Aegilops tauschii. The sequence continues at coordinate 178,858,139 of NC_053039.3, forward strand.
GCGCCGATCACCATGATGGTCGCGGGCAGCCCCATTAAGGCATAGCCACGCCGCGCGCCACATCATAGACCTCTCCTCAATGGATCACAACCCCAAGATGCTCATTTGGAACGTGCGCGCTCGCCGCACCGCCGTCCGTTCGCTCGTTGTTACCGCAAATGTCTCTATTGTCTGCCTCCAGGAAACGAAGATGACTTTGATTTGCTCGTCGACTGTCCTTACCCTTGGCTCGGATTTCGACGACTACGTGTACCTTCCCGCGCTTGGCACTCGCGGCGGAATCATGCTTGCGTGGAAGAGCCATGAGGTGTCCATCACCGATCCTCTTTTCACGGCAAATGCCATTACAGCCAAGGTTTCTCACCCATCGAGCGCTCGCACGCCCTGGTGGCTCACCGTGGTCTACGGACCCCAACTGGACGCCGACAAAATAGCATTCCTGCAAGAGCTGCGCGACATTCGCGTAGACTGCCCTGGACCATGGATGGTGTGTGGCGACTTCAATCTCATACTTCGAGATGAAGACAAGAACAATGGCCACCTGAACCGCCGCATGATGGGTCGCTTCCGGCGCATCCTCGATGACCTCGCGCTCAAGGAGATCTACCTCAACGGACGTCGGTACACGTGGTCCAACGAGCAGTCGCCCCCGATCCTCGTTCACCTAGACCGTGTCCTTTGCACGGCTGACTGGGAAGAGCTCCATGGGGAGTGCCCTCTTCGCTGCCTCGCCTCCGTCGTGTCGGACCACAGTCCCTTGCTTCTCGACTGCGCCCCGATGCCACCCACCCACCGGTGATTCCACTTTGAGGAATTCTGGATCCGGTTGGATGGCTTCCAGGACATCGTCACAGCTGCCTGGCACTCCGTCCATGACCCGGACCCATTCAGGCGGCTCATGCTTCGCATGAAGGCCACGGCGCGCATGCTCACAAGCTGGAGTTCGAAGACAGTTGGCAACGTACGGCTCAAGCTGGCGATCTCCAGGGAGCTCCTCCTCCGGCTTGATGCAGCACAGGACCACCGCGCCCTATCCCCGCACGAGGATTGGCTGCGCCGGCAAATCAAGGCGTCATATCTTGGCCTTGCCTCCCTCGAGCGCACCATTGCCCAGCAACGTGCCCGCCTCGCCACTCTCAAGGACGGTGATGCCAACACTTCGTTCTTTCATCGGCAATGCACGTATAGGCGCCAAAAGAACAGGATCCATAGCCTCCTTGTCGGTGAAAGCGTGGTCACCGACCCCGCGGAGATGGCCGCGGCTGCCTACGCCCACTTCGACGCGATTTGGGCACGGAGGCGCCCCGGGACTGCGCGCTCGACCTCACGGACCTCATCACCCCCGCCAATCTGGAGGACCTGGATGCCCCGTTCGACGCCGAGGAGATCTGGCAGGCGGTCAAACGGCTCCCCGCGCGCAAAGCCCCGGGCCCTGACGGCTTCACGGCTGAATTCTTACGCGCATGTTGGCCCACCGTTCGGCAGGACTTCGTCGACGTCTTCTGTCAGCTCTACGCGCTGCGAGGCCGCGGCTTCAGCTGCCTCAACCAGGCGCTTCTCACCTTGCTGCCCAAGCGTGCCAACGCCCACGCCCTCGGCGACTTCAGGCCCATTAGCCTCATTCACTTGGTCGCCAAGATCTTCGCCAAAGTCCTGTCGCTGCGCCTCGCGCCCAAGCTCAACACTCTTGTCAGCACAAGCCAGAACGCCTTCATCCCCGGACGCAGTCTGCATGACAATTTCATCCTCGTCCGGCAATCGGCTCGTCTGCTGCACCAGCTCGGCGCCCCACGCGTGCTCCTGAAGCTCGACCTGGCGCGCGCCTTCGACTCGGTCAGATGGCCATTCCTGTTCGATGCCCTTCGCCGATACGGCTTCGGCTCCAGGTTCCTCGACTGGCTTGCCATCCTCTTCTCTTCGGCAAGCACCATAGTGCTTATTAACGGAGAGCCAAGCCCTGCTATCTGGCACCGATGTGGGTTCCGCCAGGGCGACCCCCTTTCGCCCCAGCTCTTCGTACTCGCCGTCGACACGCTTGGATGCCTTCTCCACCGCGCAACCGAGTTGGGTATCCTGCAGCGCCTTCACCCTCGGCGACCGATGCCATCCGTCTCCCTCTACGCGGATGACATGATCCTCTTCTGCCACCCCACCCTAAGCGATGTCACTGCCGTCAAGAGCATCCCGTAACTTTTTGGGCGCGCCTCAGGACTACGGGTCAACTTCGCCAAGAGCACGGCCACGCTGATCCGCGCCGGCGTGGACGAGGCCGCGCATGTGGTCGATTCGCTCGGCTGCCCCATCGTCGAGCTGCCCATCACCTACCTGGGCATCCCCCTCACGCTACGCCGACCATCCGCAGCCCAGCTTCAGCCCGTCGTCGACAAAACAGACGGCATGCTCCCATGCTGGAAGGCACACCTCATGAACAAGGCTGGGCGCCTCGCGTTTGTGAAAGCCATCCTCAGCGTGATCCCCATCCACCAGCTGCTGGCTCTGGCCCCCCCCCCCCAAGAAGACCATCAAGGCGCTCGAGAAGATCCAACGTGGCTTCCTCTGGGCCGGGCGCACGGAGGCAAACAATGGACACTGCCACGTCAACTGGCAGCGAGTTGCCCGCCCAATCCCTCTTGGTGGCCTTGGCGTCCGCGACCTCGCGCGCACCAGCCTCGCGCTGCGCACGCGGTGGCTATGGTTCAGCCGCACGGACACTACCAAGGCATGGGCAGGCCTCGACCTCCAATTCGATGCTGAGGAGCGCGCGTTCTTCTTCGCCTCCACTACCATGCAGCTCGGAAGCGGCACACACGCCCTCTTCTGGGAGGACCGATGGATCGGCGGGCGGTCCGTCCGCGAGATCGCCCCGCTCCTATACGCGTGCATCCCCAAACGCTGTCGCAAACTCCGGACTGTTGCAGATGGGTTGGCGGACAATCGTCGGGCGCGAGATATCCAGGGCACGGTTGGCATCCACAAGATCGGGCAATACCTCCAGCTTTGGCACAGGATCGCGGGCACGACCCTCTCTGCCGAGCCCGATCGCCTCATCTGGAGATGGAGCGCGAACGGCGTCTACTCGGCCAAGTCGGCCTACACGGCCACTTTCGCCGGCTCCACGACCTGCGCCGCCTGGAAGCTCACCTGGAAACACTGGGCACCGCCGCGCGTCCGCTTCTTCCACTGGCTCGCCCACCTCGACAGATGTTGGACCGCCGACAGGCTTGCTCGCCGTGGGCTGCAACACCCCGCACGGTGCCCCCTATGCGACCAGGCGCCTGAAACCATGCACCATCTCATCCTCGCATGCCCCTTGGCCCGGCAAACCTGGCACGAGACGCTAAGCTGGCTGCGGATCCCCTGCACCCCACCTGACGACGAGCCTTCGCTTCTAGACTGGTGGCAATCGGCGTGACACTCCACCCCTGCGCCCATGCGCAAAGGCCTCGGTACCGTGACCCTCCTCGTCCCATGGATGATATGGAAACACCGCAATGACTGCATCTTCAACGGAGCGCGCCCATCTATGAACACCATCGTAGCGAAGATCAAGGAAGAAGCTGCCCTTTGGGCAAATGCGGGCGCGCTAGGGCTCAAAGCCGTTACCCCCCAGACTTGGGATGTCCACTAGTCCGGTCTCTGTAATTAGCCTCCTAGGAGGAATGTAACCAAACTCTCCCTCTTTACAATGCAATGAAACGCACGCTCTCATGGGTTTTCTCGAAAAAAATACTAAAAGATAGTTTCAAGAAATCAGAAGATGTTTTTTCCTTCAACAATCTTGGTAAGACAAGACATCTTTTGGCATGGCACTTTTATTTACCAAATACATAAAATACTCCAGTACTTTTGTCGGTTTCATTTGGATATTACCTAAAAGAATGCACATATTTAACACATATGACCTCACATTTGTGCAGAATCATTCAACAAAAGGGTGTTTGAAGGAAGCAAGAACATCTGATCACAATCATGCCTAAGACAAAGAGCTAGACAAACGTTTTCTTTATTTCTTTGGCCTTTCATTTACCATAGAGCAAAAGCACAACCAGATGCCAAGAACGTACCCAGTACAGAATGATACATGTGCATCCATTGCAGGACTTAGGAGCACCATGCCACACCGAACAAGCCTTGAAACCCAGAGTAACCGTCAGAATTTGGAAGACAACTACCTACGTCCCTTGCCTATATGGTACACCAAGGAGTTAATCCGTCAAGCCTGCAGAAACAAAACCAAGATCAGAATAACAACATCAGTCCAGCTTATGTGGACTTTTATCCGCTGGAACATGGTTTCCTTCAACTCTTACTTGCAATTATGATATCCTGTAAGGATACAAAACATCTTAATAAGATTGATAGAACACAGAGATCTGAATTATACATATCTAGAACATGTACCCTATCGTTTGGAATTGTGAGTGTACCACAAACTGCAGCGTTCGGAGACAAGGGATATGTTCATCACGGAACGGCGGGATCTAGGAAGATGGAGGCCCTGGCAATGGAGCGGTGAGAGGCAAGGCCTGCCAAGATGACGGCGAACACGTGTTTATAGAGATTCTCACCTTGTACCCGATCTCCCCGCCTCCGCAAGCTTCTCGACCTGTGTTGATGCAGAGCATCCTATGGTCATCCCCATGGACCTACCATCCTCTCATCAAGTGCCAAGAGGACCGATGACACGAGCACGAGCTAGAGCTCTCGAGACCGAGGTGACTTCCTTCCTTAGTGATATCACATATGATCCACTCGAGACATGGCTACTACCTAAGTCCGAGATGTTGTGCATGATTAGGTATCAAGAGGACCCTCCCGAAGATGCACGTGAAGACGGACAAGTCCTCAAGTTCACGGATGAAGAGAACCAACGGAAGGAGTCAAGAACAGCTTCCAGGCCCCGGACATCCGGCCTCTACCCCGGACATCTGGCCCTTGGAGTATCGTCCACAGCAGTCGTCCACCCGACAGGCACCTACAGGCCCCGGACATCCGGCTCCAGCCCGGAAATCCGGCCCGAGGCCCGAAAATCCTGCACCCTCTATCCAGAGAGCACCGAGGCCGACCTCGCCAGCCCGGACATCCGGACCCCGAGCCCGGACATCCGGCCCGTCCCGAGCCTCCGGACATCCGGCCCACCGCCCGGACATTTGGACCCCGTCTATCCAGAGAGCGTCAAGGCCAGCCCCGACCGCCCGGACATTCGGCGCTAGCCCGGACATCCGGCACCTCGCGAAGGCCCGGACATCCGTCCGACGCCCGGACATCCGGCCTCCCCTGTCTGTGCACAGTGTAAGGGCCCGAGGCCCATGTACCCCTTCGCCCAACTATGAAGAAGAGAAGAAGATCGCGATGGCATCCCTTGAGTTCCAAGACTACGTCCTCATTTGGTGGGAACAAGTCATTGAGCGCCGAGCGGCAAAAGGTGAACCACCCATCACAACTTGGGCACAAATGAAGGATTTCATGAGAGCACGTTTCGTGCCTACCTACTACAACCGTGACCTCTTAAAGAAACTCCAACTCCTCAAGCAAGGAACCAAGAGCGTTGAAGAGTACTACAAGGAAATGGAGATTGCCATGATACGAGCCAATGTCACGGAAGATGATGAGCAAACTATGGCACGTTTCTTGAATGGACTCAACCATCCTATCAAGAAGATCGCCGACTTCCAACCATACTCGAACCTCATCGAGCTAGTGCACCAAGCTACCAAAGCGGAACGTCAAGTGCAAGATGACTTCAAGTATGCCAAGTACTCATCCAAGTCCTATGGCTCCTCCAATGATCAAGCTTCAACGAGTCCAACACCTTCTACCTCAACCAAGCCATCTACAAGCAACAGCGACAAGTCAAGTTACAAGAAAACTTTGACAACCTCAAGTCGTCCTCCTACTTCAAGCAACTTCCAGTCGAGAGCTTCATCACCATCTACACCAACCGATGAGACCATCAAGACAAGTTCTTTCAAATGCTTCACTTGCGGCGGCCGAGGCCACAAGTCTTTCGAGTGTACAAACAAGTGCACCATGATCCTCAATGACGACGGAACCTATGACTCCATGAGTGAAGGAGAAATGGAAGCCCTTGACCAAGTGGCCATGCACCGGCAAGTGAACGACGATGAAGATGATCAAGTCTTTTGTGACGAAGATTCGAGCCCCGCTCTCGTTGTCTCCAAGGTCTTGACTCTTCAGCATCAACAAGACGAAGACCAACGATGCCATATCTTCCACACCAAGGCCGGTATCAATGGAAGGTCCGTCAAGGTCATCATCGATGGAGGGAGTTGTCATAACCTCGCAAGTGAAGAATTATGCTCCAAGCTCCAATTGGTCAAGATGAAGCACCCGCACCCCCACAAGGTTCAATGGCTAAGCGACTCCAGCACTATCCAAGTCGAGCATAGGTTACAAGTTTCTTTCAAGATCGGAGCTTACGAAGACACTTTGGAGTGTGATGTCATTCCGATGACCGTGTGCCACCTCCTTCTTGGACGGCCATGGCAATTTGACCGAGGTGTCACCCACAATGGGCGTACAAACCACTATAGCTTCAAGATGAAAGAAAGGAGTATGTGCTATGACCTATGTCTCCAAGACAAGTGATCGCCGACAAGCAAGCCACCCATCGTGGAGAGAATAGTGAAAGAGCGAACCACCAAAAAGAGAGTGAGCGCCACAAGCCCAAATTGAGTGCCTCCACGATGAGCGACAAGAAGAACTTAGTCCTATTTGCCACCAAACATGAGATGAGAGAAGTGTGTGAGAACCCATCAAGTGTAATGCACTACGTCCTATTGTGCAAAGACGAGGCACCAAAAGATAACACCTCTCACAATCTACCTTTAGTGTTATCTTCTCTATTGCAGGAATTCCAAGAAGTTTTCCCCGATGAGCTACCTCCGGGACTACCTCCACTACGAGGCATCGAGCACCGCATCGACCTAATCCCCGGAGCACCACTTCCAAACAAGGCTCCCTACCACGTCAACCCCAAGGAAACTAAGGAGATCCAACGGCAAGTAGAACAACTCATCGACAACGGCCATGTACGAGAAAGTTTGAGCCCTTGTGCCGTCCGGGTCATCCTTGTTCCCAAGAAAGATGGTACGTATCGCATGTAATCCGATTGTCGTCCTATCAATGCTATTACCGTGCGTTATCGTTACCCTATTCCATGCCTAGATGACATGCTTGATGAACTTAGCGGAGCCACCATTTTCTCTAAAATTGACCTTAAAAGTGGCTACTATCAAATATGCATCCAAGAAGGTGATGAATGGAAAACCGCATTTAATACCAAGTTTGGCTTATATGAATGGCTTGTTATGCCAATGGGTTTATCCGAAGCACCCGGTACCTTTATGCGACTCATGCATTTTGTTCTTCGGCCCTATATTGGTGTATTTGTTGTGGTCTACTTTGATGATATTCTTGTGTTTAGCAAATCTCTCAAAGATCATGCCACCCACCTTAGAATCGTTTTGCAAACCCTCAAGAAAGAGCGCTTTTATGCTAATATGGACAAATGCCTTTTCGGTGTTGATAAGCTTGTTTTCTTGGGCTTTGTTGTGTCTTCTAAGGGTGTTCATTTGACGAATCTAAGATCAATGCTATTAAAACTTGGCCCCAACCAACCAACTTGCAACAAGTGCGTAGTTTCCTTGGTTTAGCCAGTTTCTACCGTAGATTTGTGAAGGACTTTAGCACTATTGCATCTCCTTTACATGCTTTGAGTAAGAAGAATGCACCCTTTGTTTGGGGACCATCTCAAGATAGCGCATTCAATGAGCTTAAGAATTTGCTTACTCATACTCCCGTGCTTCCATTACCCAACTTTGACAAACCCTTTGAAATTCATTGCGATGCTAGCGGTAATGGCATAGGAAGTGTGTTAACGCAAGAGAAGCGCCCCATAGCATACTTTAGTGAGAAACTCTCCGGAGCGCAACTCAATTACCCCATGTATGACAAAGATCTATATGTTTTAGTGCGAGTTTTGCGTGAATGGGAACATTATCTTCGCCCTCATGAATTTGTCATCCATACCGACCATGAAACGCTTAAATATCTTAAGGGTCAAACCAAGTTGAACAAGCGTCATGCTAAGTGGAGTGAGTTCATTGAGTCATTTCCTTATGTCATCAAGTATATTAAAGGTAAGGAAAATGTTGTGGCGGATGCGCTTTCCCGTATATGCATGCTTATTACTCAACTTGAATTGAATGTCATTGGTTTTGAGCACATAAAAGACTTGTATGCGCATGATCCTACTTTTGCTATTCCTTATGCCAAGTGTTTGACGCATACATCTTGGGAACGCTATTACATCAAAGATGATTATCTTATGAGAGCTAACAAACTTTGCATCCCCGAGTCTTCTCTTTGTTTGTTGCTTTTGCAAGAATCTCATGGAGGAGGACTAATGGGACACTTTGGACGCAACAAGACATTTGCTACGCTCTCCAAGAACTATTTTTGGCCCAAGATGTTCTGCGACGTCTCACGCTTCACCACTCGATGCTCTACATGTCGCAAAGCTAAGTCTAAAGCTTAATCTCATGGACTTTATATGCCCCGTCCAATTCCATATCTCCCATGGGAGTATATTAGCATGGATTTTGTCCTTGGTTTGCCTAGAACTAGAAATGGAAAGGATTCCGTGTTTGTTGTTGTGGACCGATTCTCTAAAACGGCACATTTCATACCATGCAACAAGATAGACGATGCTTCACATGTTGCAAATCTCTTTTATAGGGAAATCTTGCGACTACATGGAGTGCCAAAGACGATTGTCTCGGACCGCGACGTCAAGTTCTTGAGTTTCTTTTGGAAGACCTTATGCGCCAAGCTCGGATTGTTCTCTTCGGCATACCATACTCAAACCGACGGCACCGTACACTCTCCACTCTACTACGTGTGTTGATAAAGAAGAACATCAAGGAGTGGGAGGAGTGCCTACCTATCGCCAAGTACGCCTACAACCGTGCAAGACATTCGACTACCGGCAAGTCCCCCTTCGAGGTCGTCTACGGCTTCAACCCGTTGTCCCCATTGGACATTCTTCCTCTACCACTACAAGAGCGCACCAACATGGACGCGAGTGCCCGAGTCAACTACCTCAAGAAGTTGCATGAAGATACAAGGCACACCATCGAGCGCCAAGTACAACGACTCGCGACCAAGCTCAACGTCAACAAGCAACCCATGATATTCAACATTGGAGATCTTGTGTGGCTACACCTTCGCAAGGACCACTTCCCCAACGAACGCAAGTCCAAACTTCTACCACGAGCCGATGGACCCTTCAAGGTGCTTGCACGCTACAACAACAACGCCTACAAGATAAACATCCCACGCGACAAGTATTCCGTGAGCAACATCTTCAACGTCAAAGATCTCTCCCCGTACCATGGTCATGAGGATTTCGATCCGAGATCGGATCTTTCCCAAGGGAGGGGAGATGATGCGGAGCATCCTATGGTCATCCCCATGGACCTACCATCCTCTCATCAAGTGCCAAGAGGACCGATGACACGAGCACGAGTTAGAGCTCTCGAGACCGAGGTGACTTCCTTCCTTAGTGATATCACATATGACCCACTCGAGACATGGCTACTACCTAAGTCCGAGATGTTGTGCATGATTAGGTATCAAGAGGACCCTCCCGAAGATGCACCTGAAGGCGGACAAGTCCTCAAGTTCACGGATGAAGAGAACCAACGGAAGGAGTCAAGAACAACTTCCAGGCCCCGGACATCCAGCCTCGACCCCGGACATCCGGCCCCTGGAGCATCGTCCACACCAGTCGTCCAGCCGACAGGCATCGCCCCGGACATCCGGCTCCAGCCCGGAAATCCGGCCCGAGGCCCGAAAATCCGGCACCCTCTATCCAGAGAGCACCGGGGCCGACCCCGCCAGCCCGGACATCCGGACCCCGAGCCCGGACATCCGGCACGTCCCGAGCCTCCGGACATCCGGACCCCGTCTATCCAGAGAGCGTCAAGGCCAGCCCCGACCGCCCGGACATCCGGCACCTTGCGAAGGCCCGGACATCCGGCCCGACACCCGGACATCCGACCTCCCCTATCTGCGCACACTGTAAGGGCCCGAGGCCCATTGAGGTAGTCCTGGACTACTAAGGGGTCCTCGGGCGTCCGGCCTGTTATCCATTGGGCCGGACTGATGGGCTGTGATGACATGAAGGCCGAAGACCGTACCCATGTCCGGATTGGACTCTACTTGGCGTAGAAGGCAAGTTTGGCGACCAATTATGAAGATTCCTTCTTATGTAACCGACTCTATGTAAACCCTAGATCCCCCCGGTGTCTATATAAACCAAAGGGGTAGTCCGGAAAGGATATACACATTACCATAGTCATATAGGTTAGACTTCTAGGGTTTAGCCATTACGATCTCATGGTAGATCAACTCTTGTAATACTCATATTCATCAAGATCAATCAAGCAGGAAGTAGGGTATTACCTCCATAGGGAGGGCCCGAACCTGGGTAAACATCGTGTTACCATCGATCCTAGACGCACAGTTCGGGACCCCCTACCTGAGATCCGCCGGTTTTGACACCGACATTGGTGCTTTCATTGAGAGTTCCACTGTGCTGTCGACGAAAGGTTCGATGGCCCCTTCAATCGTCGATAGTGACGCTGTCCAAGGAGAAACCTTCCTTCCCGGATAGATTTTTGTGTTTGGCGGCTTCGTACTGCAGGCCAATTCGCTTGGCCATCTGGAGCAGGTCGATAGCTATGCCCCTGGCCACCAGGTCAGATTTGGAAGCTTGAACTACGTCGCGGACATCCGTGGAGACTTGATCTTCAACGGATTTGAGACCGCAACGATCGCTCCCCCTCGCCCCGATGAACATGACCTAAATCTGTCATCGGATCACGTCCAGGAGATGGTTCCTGTTGCTGCAACGGCCTTAGAACTGAAGCAGATCATGCCATCCGAGGCCACAGAGTCCGCAACGTTGGAGCTGCACACAGACTCGACACCCCGCAATATTTGCGTCCATAGAACTCCGGACTCGTTTCCGGCTATAAGTCCCGGACCGGGTACGCCTGCGGACATCGAGTTGGATCGGTTCTCAATCATCGAGTTCAACGCCGCAAATGTCTTCCAACACTCGCCCTTTGGCGATGTGTTGAATTCGTTGAAAAACCTATCCCCGATGGGGGACTCACGGCCGAACTATGTCCGGTTCGAGCTAGAGGCTGATAATGGAGAATCTCGCTTCCCACCCGCCACCCACTTCATAGCCACTATCGAGGACTTAACCGACATGCCCGCTTCTGGCTCCGACGACATTGACAGTATAGACGACGATGCCGACAAGGAGCAAGGCCAAGACCCGCCAGTCATCAGGCATGGGACGGCCACCCCCTCATACGACGTGTACATGATCGATACACTTAAAAAGTCTCGCGGCAATGACAAGGGAGATCCAATTGAGAATAAAACTCCTGAGACACAGGCTAAGTTCCGACGCCCCAAACGCCGCTCCAAGTCACGCCGCAGCAACAATGGCACTGGAGAAAATAGTACTCCGGATGGCGCCGAAAGCAATGAAGACCCTGTGGGAGCAATATCCGAGCATGAGGAACAGGAAAACAGGCAAGCTAGCCCCGACGAACAGGCCCTGCCCAGCGATGGTTCGGAGGACGACAACTACCTTCCGCTCTCCGAAGATGAGGTAAGCCTCGGCAACGAAGACTTCATCGTACCCGAAGAGCCCCTCGAGCAGGAGCGCTTCAAGCGCAGGCTGATAGCTACGGCAAAGAGCCTGAAAAGAAGTAGCACCAGCTTCAAGCTGACCAAGACCTACTCAACGACAGATGGACCGAAGTCCTGGTCGCCGAAGAATACAGCCTTAGTGGCCTAGCCAAAAGCCACCCAAAGCACAGATTGCTATACCAGTCCGATGATGGGGCGTTGGGGCCCATTCCATCGTCACACAATGTGGCAGGTCGCCGACAACTCTGTCCAGATAAAAAGGCAACTCAAGCCGAACACCAGACCACCCCACCTCGCCGTAAAGGCAAGAACAACCCAGGTCACGATTACCCAGACGACCTGCAGTGGGACTTGGACAATAGAGCAAGACACTCAAGACCGATCTACGGATCGCGAAAGCATGCCTCGACACACGACGATGGCTACCTATTCGGACGTGTCAAACCTCTCCATGCCCGAGCCGTAAACCGCAAAGGGATTCCTTCGGAGTTACGTCGCAGTGTGGCCCAACATAGAGGTGCCGCACACCCGCTTTGCTTCACTGATGAAGTAATGGATCATGAATTCCCCGAAGGATTCAAACCCGTCAATATTGAATCATACGAAGGGACAACCGATCCCGCGGTATGGATAGAAGATTTCATCCTCCACATCCATATGGCCCGTGGGGATGATCTCCACGCCATTAAATACCCCCCACTAAAACTAAAAGGGCCAGCTCGGTACTGGTTAAACAACCTGCCTGAAAATTACATAGGTAGCTGGGAGGACTTGGAAGAGGCTTTCCTCGATAACTTCCGAGGAGCATATGTCCGGCCACCGGATGCCGATGACCTAAGTCACATTGTCCAGCAGCCCGGAGAATCAGCCAGGGAGCTCTGGACTCGGTTCTTAGTCAAAAAGAACCAAATCGTCGACTGTCCAGACGCGGAAGCCCTTGCGGCTTTCAGACACAGTGTCCGGAACGAATGGCTGGCACGCCACCTCGGCCAAGAAGGACCTAAATCCATGACAGCCCTCACTGCTCTGATGACCCGCTTTTGCGCGGGAGAAGACAGCTGGCTCACTCATAGAAGCAATAGCGCCAGCAACCCGGGCACCTCCGAAATCCGAGACGGCAACGGAAAGCCACGACGAAGCAAAAACAACAGTCGTAATGACAATGAAAGATCATGTGACACAGCGGTCAACGCCGGATTCAGCAACCCCAAGCCCGGTCAGCGGAAGAAGCCATTTAAGGCGAATCGAGATGAACCATCCAACCTGGACAGGATATTGGACCGACCCTGCCAGATTCATGGCCACCCCGATAAACCAGCTAATCATACCAACAGAAACTGCTGGGTCTTTAAACAGGCCGGCAAGCTCAATGCCGAACACAGGGGGAGGAGGCCGCCAGGCGACAGGGATGACGGAAAGGTTCACCAATGAAACACTGGGGGTCAGAAGCAATCTCCACCCGAGGATCAACAACTCCCAGAACGGAAATAGCAACCCGGCTTCCGCCGCCCACTCCATACACCTACAAAATTTGCACCGCGCATACATCATTATGCACTCAAGATACCATGGGCATTGGCGGAAGCACAATACGAACAAGCCTGCAAGCACTCCAGTAACATTTTATTTATTTATTTTCCTTTTTATTTTTTCTTCCTTCGCTATCCTTTAAAAACAGGTGACGAACAGGATAAATATCTGAAACTGGCTCTATTGGAGTCCGGATCCGTATACTCACCTAAGGGGCTATTTCCATCAAGGATTCCCCCCACCGAGGACGGGCGGCGCAGACGTGCGACAGGAGGTCCAAAATAAATTTTTGTAGACCGCACTCTCTATTGAGCCTGTATTATGCCTGTTCCTCCGCCTCCAACCCCGAGCATGTCAAATAGCCGGGAGGATGGCTTTTATATATATCATAAGTAATCATTGGCATACCACTCAGTTCCCAGTAAAACATATCTGAACTAATCATCCGTGTTGTCTCGCCACGGAATACGGCTGCTATGGTTGTTTCACAAATATACCTTGGCATAACCTGCCAGGGGCTTGGTATGGGAACAAATGAGTTGCCAGCAAAAGCCCGAACAGCTCTACAGCGCACTTCGGCGTCGCAAGTTTGGCCTTATATGCATCAGCTCTGAATCATTATCTTGGGTCAATAGTTGGGTTGCCCGGCTCCTGTGCTTGCTACCCTACGTTCCGCTCTATCGGCTAGGGTAGTAAAGGGAGAACTACTGCGATTGTGCCCTGGTCTAAACCGGATGAGCACCTCAGTAGAGAAAGCCGAAAACTGACTGTCATGATGCGGCGAGAGCTGGTCAACCACTTGACGACTTCTTAGAATCTTTAGCGATTCTCCGTGTCACACGAGGGATCTCTTTCAGATCTAATATGTAAGGCACCATACGCCGCATACATACTAGGGGCTATGTCGTAGCCCCACAATAAAACTCCTATGGCTAAGTGAAAGTGTTAACGCCCTATAGTCCGATTGCCTGGTTCGCCGCATTATCACCTCCTTCATGGACCAAGACGTTGGATAAAGAGTGATTAAATGCTTTTCCGAACACCCCCGTACTTCCTACGAGGGGGTTGAAGCTGACGACTGGAAAACTTTCAGATTATATTAAAACGGCCGCACAGGAGGAATTCAGGCTTTCGAGCAAAACATAAAAATAGATTAACTATAAAATTGTCTTTTACAATTATCATACACCTCACTCGAACATTATGTATTTCGAGCATTGACCCTCTATCAAGCGGGCGGCCTTTAGGACGTCTTCAAAATAATGCTCCGGTTCCGGACGGTCCTTGCCTTTGGGTGGACTCTCCGTCGCAACATCGATTGCCTTCATCTTCCCCCAAAACGTCTTGACTCGGGCAAAGGCCATCCGTGCACCCTCAATGCACGTTGACCGCTTCACAACGTCGATACGCGGCACCGCATCAACAAGCCTCTGCACCAAACCGAAATAGCTATTCGGAACAGGCTCGGTTGGCCACAACCGGATTATAACATCCTTCATGGCAGCGCCGGATATCCTATGAAGTTCGGCTCATTGGGACATCTGTTCATTTAGCAACAGAGGGCGCTTTGACGCGCCAAATTGCGACCAAAAAAGCTTCTCCGTTGCATATCCATCTCGCGCTTGGCAATACTGCGCCGCATCGGAAGAACTCTTCGGCAAGTCCAAGAACTCGTCCGGAGAACTCCACACTTGGTTAAGCTGAGCATAGTCCGGGCCACCGAACTTAGTTTGGAGCAAAAAAGGCTTTCCAGCCACAATCTCCTTCGCCTGCCGAACCTCCTCACGGGCTACTCTGGATTCTGATCGCGCTTCCCTCGCCTCCTGTAGGGCCTTGTCCAGTTCAGCCGTTAAGGCTTTATTCTCCTTCTCCAGAAATTCACAGCGGCCAGTGGCATTTTCCAGTTCGAGCGCCACCATGGATATCTTCTCCTCGTTTTGGCGCCGTGCAGTTTGTTCGGCTTTTAGCTCAGCCGATGCCTTTTCGGCAGCAACATTGCTATGCCGGGCCTGCTCCTTGGTGCGGGCCAGCTCCGCTCGAAGAACTTCAACGGCGGCAGCACCATCTGCAGCCACGCATACTCCAGCATAAAAATTATAGCATCACGCCTATACCACAAAAATGTATGGGGATTGCCCCGAATACATACCTTGCGACTCGTCATGACGCGTATTGATTAACGCAAGATCATCCCCTGCCACGTCAAGCTTCCGCTGCAGCTCGGCAATTTCCATAGTCCGGGAAGTGGCCAAGGGGGAAGCAGCCTGTGTTCAAGTTCATCAGGTTAGTCCTCAAAAGGATCATTTTCGATCCTCTGTTTGCTTCCTAATGGAAGACAACCTGAGTCTCAGGGGCTACTACCTATACACAGGCGCATCTTTGCAAATGAAACATAGCTGAAAAACATTATGTCACAAACCTCGAGGCCCTTCAGTAGGCTCATAAAAGCTTCATTTAATCCGCTCTTCGCGGACAAAATCTTCTCAATCACTGTACCCATCAAGGTACGCTGTTCCCCCGAGACAGATGCTTTCCGCAACATGTCCCGCAATATATTGGGAGTCTCCGGGTTTCCGGAAACCGCTCCAGGGGCACAGTCATCCTTTGAAGGAATCTGTTCACCCGTCTCTAGAATCACTGTCGGCTGCGAACCAGATAGTCCGGGGCCTTTGTTAGCATCAGCCCTGGAATCCTGGATGGCCGGAGGTCCACCTTCGGGTACTGCCTCTCCTGTCTCCTGCGTAACTTGTTGGTCAAAAGAGACCCTTCGCGATGACACTTCGGAGTCGTTCGCCATATTGGGCGAGGAGGTTGGAGGAGGCGTCTCGCTCTCCATCATCTCTGGGAGAAGACTCCCCGAAGAAGAGGATCGCCCAGAAAAACTCTGTGCCGACCTGCGAAAATGCATGAATGCGTTACGATTATCTTCGGTAACAGCAACGGAGCAGGACGCTATCAAAGTACTCCGGACTCTCTTACGGTTTGGCCGATGGCTTGTCCCCCTGTTGGAGCTGTTCAACGGCGTCACTTTTCAAACCCAAGCCGCTCGGTGGCATCTTGCCCTTCTTGGAAGACCGCCCCTCCCAATCTTCGGAGGCGGCCCTTTTCCTCCTGCTTGGAGAAGGGATACTGGGTCCTTTTCCGCCTCTGTCTTCGGGCGAGGAAAGGTCGATTTCTCCAGACTCAGTGTCTGACTTACCTCCGGAACCAAGGTCATCTTGGGTCTTCTCACCCTCCCCTGCTGGTGCCTGGTACGGTGCCGAGGCCAGCATCCTTGTTAGCACAGCAGTAGCTGAGTCTTCGGGAAGGGGAGCCGGACACCTAATCCGCTCCACCTTCTTTATCCAGCCCTGAAAAAGGATGATACTGTCGGTATCTTGCCACTGGGTATCTAATTATAAGGTATTCGGCAAACGGGTACTTATTGGGGTATCCGGATGGTTACAGTCTAGGCCGACATCTTCGGTGGTGTCCGGCCATTGCCTTCGTTTCCCGAAGAATAATCTCCACATTCCTTCGTGCGTAGTGCCGAGGAAGTGCTGAAGCGTCCGCGGCCCTTCCGGATTAAACTCCCACATGCGGAGAGGCCGTCGTTGGCACGGCAGGGTCCGACGAACTAACATTACTTGAACGACGTTGGCTATATCGATGTCCTTCTCAATGAGGCTTCGGATGCGACTTTGCAGAGTTCGCACCTCATTCGTTGATCCCCAGTCCAACCCCTTATTAATCCACGATGCAAGCTGAGTTGGGGGCCGGATCGAAATACAGGCGCAGTTGCCCACTTGGAGCCACGGGGCTCGGTGATATAGAACCACCCCTGCTGCCACAGATCGGAAGATTTGGCGAAGGATCCTTTCAGCCAAACGACGCTAGCAAGCTTGCTCATTGAAGCACCACCGCACTCGGCCTGCTCCCCCTCTATCACTTGCGGCTTCATATTGAAGATCTTGAGCCACAAGCCGAAGTGTGGGGGAGTCCGGAGGAAGGCTTCGCACGTGACGATAAACGCCGAGATAAGAAAAACAGAGTCTGGGGCCAGATCGTGAAAATCTAGCCCGTAATAGAACATGAGCCCCGGACGAAGGGGTTAAGTGCAAACCCTAACCCGTGAAGGAAGTGGGACACGAACACGACCCTCTCGCCGGATCTGGGGGTGGGAATAACCTGCCCCTCGGCGGGAAGCCGATGATGGATTTCCGCGGTCAAATACCTCGCCGCCCGAAGCTTTGCAATATCTCCCTCCGTGACAGAAGAAGCTACCCACCGGCCTTGACGGCTGGATCCAGACATAATTGGGGCTAGTGGCGACCGAAACTCGGGTGGTGAAGCTCGGGATAGCGGGGCCTGAGGGAGAAGCAAGCGTGGAAGAAAAAGACGGGTCTGTACCCCTATATATAAAGGCTGCGAAAATCAAACGTCTCCTTTCAGGCCTCGAAAACTTGCTTGTTTCCAAGGAGTTGTACCCAAGCGACGGTTGGGTTACCCACGTCCGGGTTGACAGGAATCCCTTAAAAAAGGGAGGCACGATCTCCGCTTGGATAAGACATGCCAATAAAACCGCGTCTTGAGACGTGGGGCGACGGGCCAGCTAAAGCGGTTCGCAAATAATGGCCGAAGCAGGCGTGATGTCATATTACCAAAAAGTTGTTGTGGGATTGAACTCGTAAAATATTATATCCTCTGCAGTTGTGTATACAAGTCCGAATACAATCAATACATCTGAAGACTATCTTGGAGTTCGGAAAAAGGGGAACCCACCTTGCAATGCCGAAGACAATTTGCGCGCCAGACTCCTCGTCATTGAAGCCAGGTTCAGGGGCTACCGAGGGAGTCCTGGACTAAGGGGTCCTCGGGCGTCCGGCTTGTTATCCATTGGGCCGGACTGATGGGCTGTGAAGACATGAAGGCCGAAGACCGTACCCGTGTCCGGATTGGACTCTACTTGGCGTGGAAGGCAAGCTTGGCGACCAATTATGAAGATTCCTTCTTATGTAACCAACTCTATGTAAACCCTAGATCCCCCCGGTGTCTATATAAACTGGAGGGGGTAGTCCGGAAAGGATATACACATTACCATAGTCATATAGGTTAGACTTCTAGGGTTTAGCCATTACGATCTCGTGGTAGATCAACTCTTGTAATACTCATATTCATCAAGATCAATCAAGAAGGAAGTAGGGTATTACCTCCATAGAGAGGGCCTGAACCTGGGTAAACATCATGTCCCCCGTCTCCTGTTACCATCGATCCTAGACGCACAGTTCGGGACCCCTACCCGAGATCTGCCGGTTTTGACACCGACACCCATGTACCCCTTCGGCCACCTAGACTATATATACTCCTCCTCCTCCTCCCTCTTTCTAGGGTTAGCGTTGTGATAGCTCATATGTGAGATAGAGCCTCGCTCATCCATACGGATCTACTCCTTGAGAGAGACCGCGACCCCTCTTCGGAGAAGATCCACGTTGGATTCAAGACCCCCTCTTGGGCGGCCCCATCAATACCTCCTCATGGAGAAGAACTGGTTACCTTTGTATCGTCCTTTGTTGATCGTGGATCTTGTATCTCCTCTCGTGTTTCGAGGTTCTAGCATATGTGTGACCGAATCTTGTTGGTTTGAGTGATTCTCTTGTGTTTTCCCTCATGTTTCACCTCGTGTTCTTCGTGTTCTTAGTTGGGATCCGCTCCTTTCGTGAAAGATCGGCCATATAGGGTTCCACCCTACATCATCTGTCTTCGGGATGCATCCTCTTCTTCCCCTCCTCTCCCAGTAATGTGTGTGGTTCACTACAGTATATGCAAGTATGCAACTGTATGCACAAAATTCAGGTTCAGAACTCATAAATAAAATATTGCATTGCACGTGAACTCAAGAGATAAATATTAGGAATTCAGAAATAAACAAACTTAATATCTGGTTCAATCAACACACGAATTCGAAGAGGAACGGGAGGAGGGTGAAGCCAGAGTCAGATGAGACGACATGGACCTTGATAATGAATCTCGCGACAGCGACGACCACGTGAACGATCATGTTGATCTTGCAGATGGTTACCCACTGCAGGTCTTGTGCTCTACCATCAGCGGCTGTCGCAAGCACATGCCACGAGCGGTCAAGCACTGCCGCCCCCACCAGGTAGCCCCACAGTATGCCGGCCGCCATCACCGTCGCCACGACTCGTCCAACGGTGATGCATCAGACCGGAGGAGGCCCCTGGCACGGAAGAGAGGACTTGGCTGGAGATGGAGGGCTGGGGGAGAGGATGGGGCGGCGACGGCAGTGGCATGCGCGCGTGTGGTTTTGCCCTAGATGGTTCTGCGCATGTGAGGCGTACGAGAGGGGAGGAGGAACCGAAGGGGTGGGCTGGTTTTTCCGGTTCGTGCTGTTGAGTAGGCTAGACTGGAGACTGGTTGGGCCAAAAAAACGCAAGGGAGGTGGTCGTGCGAGGGCATCGAAGGACATATCGATCGGGGGAGGTGGGAGAAACGAACGAAGACCTACGTAATGAGACATCTCTACTCCAGAAAAAAAGCAAAGACCGTGGACGAGGGTGTTGGTGTGACGAAAAAAACGACAGAAAAACACGAAACAGATAACAAATTAAATAGGTACATAAATGCTTTCATGATGAGGTTTATTTGTTTTCAGAAAATCTGTTATTTGTTTTCAGAAAATATGTTATTTGTTTCCTAAAATAAATCTCTACTCCTAATGTCTTAGTTGGTAGTCCGCGTTCCGGGTTTATTTTCGTCCCACCACTTTCGTCCGGTTTTTTTCGTAGGTTTTTTTCGTCTGCTTTCACCACCTGTTTCACCCAAAAAAAACCGACCCGTAGTTGTTCGCATCCTTCCTCTCGTCGCTCCTCGTCTCCACTCTCTCTCTCTCTCTCGTCTAAATCTCCGCCGCCCCTCCTCTGATTCTGGCCAACGCCATCCGGCTCTCGCGTCGGCCACCATGCGGACGAGGCGCAGCCGCAGACGCCGCCGCTGATCCGGGGACACGCCTCCGCGACGCCGGCAACCGCCGCCGCCGCCGTCGCGGATCACCAGGACGCCGCCCCCGCCGGCGCTTCGGATACGTCGCGGATCTGCAGCCCACCGTCTTTGCCCGCCTGCGCCGCCCACCGTCTTCGCCCGCCTGCTGCCGCCCCTTCGCCCGACCTTCCTCCACCGGTGAGGCCTACCCACGTCCAGATTTTTCGTTCGTAGGTATCTGTATCTTCCTTTCCTTTTCCCACCCTCGCTTGATCTGGATTCAGAGGAGGGGTTGCTCTGTATGGCGGCGGCGTCAAGCGCCGGCAGCGTCACCTGGATCTCCTCGAGCCAGGGCCCTCCGCGCGCCAGCACCTTCCCCATCGCGCGCGATCTGTCCGCTCCGATGCACGGTGAGCGCGCTGCCGCCGCCTTGTCACCGACGTCCTGATCCATCGGCGGCAACATGTGACACCCAAGTTTTTATTTGATTTTTCAAAAGGTTTTATTTGACTTGAGGGGAGTGATTTTAAAATTTTTCTTCAAGAGAACTCTCACTCTCAAATATTTTTCTTTATGGCAAAAAGTTTTGTTTGGATCCACCCAAGATCTTCCTTTGGTCTTGGAGGTTCTTGCTTTTCATTGGACTCAAGACAAAATGTTTTTCATTTGAGAAAATAACCTTTGAAATATTTTTGAGAATGCACTATGGCTTTTGGAAAGTCCTTTGCCACTTTCAACTATTCCTTCTTGCCATGGCATAAGTGCAAATCCTCTCTCCTAACCTTTCCCTCACCTCTGGATCATGATTTGCATCAAATCCAGCAAGTTGAACCCCCCATGTATTTATTTCCATTCAAATTACATTCAAATATTTTTCTGCCTTCTATTCTACCTCTTGGAGATTTACAAAGGAACCCCTTCTTCTGTTTTGATTTTTGGCCCCAAACTTCTTTCCCCTCCTAGTCCTTTGAACCCTCAACCTGGAACCATGAAGATCCACTGGTCTCCAGTTCAAAAATTTCAAACTACATCAGCTGCAAGTTTGGACCAGATTTGCCAAATTTGGTGAAATTCATTCAAAACTTTCTCCAAAAATTCCAAGTAAATTCATGCAGCCCCTGGGTGCTTTGAGTGATCATCTCACCAAGTTACAGCTCCAGAAAAATTTATCTCTTTACCAAAACCTACTGTCGAACACCTGCAATGCTTGGTCACTGTCAAGATTCAGTAAGTTCAGAGTTCAGTCAAGTGGTTGCTGTCGTTTTCTTCAGAAACGGGCGTCGATCTCGCCAGTACCCTCGCGTCGCCTTGCTCCTCGTCCTCGCCCACTTGTTCCTGCACCGCACGAGTGCCTGGCATCTTGCGGGCGTCGGCGACGAGCAGCAGAAGGTGCGCCGCCCCGTGACCGACGCCGGCGGCGGCTTTGCGGACGCCAGCGGGAGACACGGCGCCGCCGACTACACCCAGCACCGCCCAAACCACCGGAGCCCGCCGCGTGGCCGTCCACTCCCCCGAACGCGCTGCCGCTCTCGTCGTGAACCGCAGGGCGCGGAGCGCGCTCTCTGCTGCCGTTGAGCCCGTGCGGTCACCTCACCGTGGACAGACGCCATTACGCCAAGACCAGCTCCGTTTAGCTGCAAAACGAGTCCCGTAACATCCACTGATGCTGCTCGACCGCTCAAACCCCCTGCCAACCCACTGCTCCGCCGTAATCGCTCGCCGGAGATTCTCCGTTCACGGCCACCCCGTCGATCTGCCTATAAATAGAGGTCCCGAGCTTCAACTCGAGCACCCACCAGCCCTACACTTCCCCTAGAGCACGCCTAGCCACTAGAAGAGCCCCGAGGAGGTCTCCTTCCTCGACTCCGGCCGCCGCGATCCGCCACGGGATCCAGCCCGATTCGCCCCCGTGTGTGCTCCGCAGCCCCCATTCTCTTGCCAGTAGCTTCTCCTTGCATCACCCGTTCTGACCCGCGCTTCAATTCGTACTTTGCAGCCCTCCACCGGAGTTCCCCAACCTCACCCGAACCGCCGTCCGCCGGAGATAGTGTCGCCGTCGACGTGGTGCTCCCCGTTGGACGAGTCCACCACCCACCGACGCGGAAGAAGACACTGAAGCTCTTGGTACCCTCCGTTTCTCCTAACTCGCCGTGGTTCGACGCCGGCGTCCACCGCCGTCTTCGGGCGCCGGCGAGCTTTCAAACCTGACATGCGGGCCCCGCGTGTCAGCCTTTGTTTTATTTCCCCGAACCGTTTTCTGTTGGCGCCTTCGAGCAAAATACGTTTTCTCCTTGCGCTTGCGCATTCCCAGCCGAAGCGTTTTCTGTTTTCTCAGTTAAAACCCTGGAACTTTTCTGTTTCATTACAGAAAGGTCCCTGGATAGAAACCTTTATAACTTTTTAATAAAAAGGTATTTTTGAGTGATTCTTTTTCTGACATCCTTAAAATTTTGTCTAGTTTTTTATGGGATTTATTTGGAAAATATTTGGCAAAGTTTCTGTGTGTGTGTTGGTTTTCACGTTAGTACCCCGTTTCGTGATTGCCGTAGGTTCCGGGAGAGGGGACGGAGCCGCGAACTTCGCCGAGCTAGACTCCGACTTCTCCGAACCAGGCAAGCATGTTTGAACATTTGATATGGCAGATGTTTTGCATGTTCATGTGAAAGTTTGTGTGTGGCATATGAGTGTCGGTAAATATCTCGTTGCTTGTAAGGCAACGACCCGGTTGTTCCGAAGTTGCGATGACCTCTGATGAGAGGTGGCCTAATCATGTGGTGACATGAAGGGCAGCAAGGTGGTACTGTTGTAGCATGCCAGCCTTGCGTCATCCGACTCTCTTCGACGTTAACGTGGTTGGAGCCACGTTATCGATCTTTTCCCGCATGTTCCAAAGTTGCGATGACCTCTGATGAGAGGTGGCCTAATCATGTGGTGACATGAAGGGCAGCAAGGTGGTACTGTTGTAGCATGCCAGCCTTGTGTCATCCGACTTTTCCGACGTTAACATGGTTGGAGCCGTGTTATCGTCCCTTCCCCTTTCCGTGCTACCACATGTCTCATTGCCAGGATACGGTTTAGTAAGTTGGTAACCTCTTTCCGTGTACACACCAAACAGAGAGGCCGGGATGATGGTACCTTGGCCCAGGATTAAAGCCAGTCATTCGGTCAGGGGGCATGGGTGTTTCCGGTTGGGACCGAGAGGGGGGCACCCCCTTATAGCGCGCGTATAGAAATTTGATCCCATGCTACGCGAGGTTGTAGCCTCCCCGACTCAGGGTTTTTCCTGAATGTTGCCGAGGGTGATCCCTGGCTTCGGATGGTTAAATTGGGTGTGTACTGGTTAGACGTGTTCCTTCCAGAACACCGTAGACGGAACTAGTCCCCGTGACTACTGGAATCCGTTGGCTGTGGTTAAGTACAAACTCTGCAGAGTCAATTCTTTCCAAATCATCGTATCCATGATCAGTAATGTAGACTTTACATCCAAATCTATCCATGTGAAAATCTTGCCCCCGGTGAACAAGCTCAAGTGGTAAATTCAATTTTATTGTTATTCCTGTGGATGGACTAACATTATATTTGTCTCGTGCTTGTGATGAGTTATATTCCCGAACTATTGTATTGTTGTGTTACAATATAAGCCCTTTATGTGACGTCGCGCAGACGTCCGACTGTGGCGTGTACTCGTTTCTCACTTTAAATATAAGCCCTTTATGCGATGTCGCTCAGACGTCCGACTGCGGCATGCACTGTCTTTACTTTCTGTTATAAGCCCTTTATGTGGTGTCGCCCCGACGCCCGACTGTGGCATTATTATTCTGCATTTTCCTCTCGAGGAGTCTTTCAGACACTCGTTTGGCACCTGTATTTTTATTCCGCATTTTCCTCTCGAGGAGTCTTTCAGACACTCGTTTGGCACCTGTATTATTATTCCGCATTTTCCTCTCGAGGAGTCTTTCAGACACTCGCTTGGCACCAGTATTACTATTCTGCAGTTTCCGCTCGAGGCGTCATTCAGACCCTCGTTTGGCACCCAGTATTTATTATCTCTGCGTCTGATCGCACTGGTTAACTTATTCATGTGCTTCATGTTTGCATTTGTTATACCTTATGTCCGAACTGTCTTGCGAGTACTTTCATAGTACTCACCTGGCTTGTTGATTTGGCCAGATGTTGATGAAGGCGATCTCTTGGATGAAGAGTTTGATAGCGCGTCCGACGCCTAGAGGAGTCCCAGTCAGTCCTGCGCGATCCCGGATATTGGTCACTTGTATCGTTTACGCTTCCGCCACCCGCAATAAGTATTCTCGAGCCTCACTCCGACGCTCGAAGAGTTGTAGTATTCTGGAATCATGTCACTCGCTTCGCGATGATATTTCCACCACCGTTTTTATCGTGAGTTAGAAGTTTGCCACCCTATCCGCCGTATTGTTTTATCGGCGTGCATGTAATAAATTGTTGGGCAGTCTCTGCTCAACTTTGTATTATATTTAGTACTCCTGGTATTTTTCTTCTGTGACCAATGTATTGTCTATCAGTGAGAAGGAATTCTTCCTCGCTGGTCCGTAACAGGGATTGGTTTCTCAATAATTATTTTATTGAAAAACCGGTCGTGACACAACAGCGGCTCCTTCTGGCCGGATCAAGGCGCGGAGACCCGTGGGATCCCCTCCTTCGGCAGGACCTCCTCATCTGGTGAGATCCCCTTCCCATGTCTAATGCCTCAAACCGTTCGGAAAGCACCAGCAAGTTTTTTTACTGAGTAATTAATGTATTGAATGCAAGATTGCATTCTTGCACGGACAGAGAGTGGAACACCACCTTCAGTTCTCATCTGGTCCCACTTGTGGACTCCATGAATGAAGTAAGATAACAATCCATTGGTCAATTACATTGCCTCTTTAGATGGTTTTTAGTGGGCGTCAGACTTGGTTTAGATGGCTTTTGTTGTGAAAGAAAACTTATCTTTCTAAAGACTGTACTCTGAATCTTACATCTCATACTTGAATTTTTTTTTTGCATAATTTTTTTAGGCCTGATGTGTATCCAACGGCATGGGAGATTAAAGATTTTCATGAGACTGACGATTGTGATTTTGGCCCTGTACTGAATAATTTTGTGAGCGACTGGGTGATGATGATTACAAGCCAGGTAACCGAAAGAGTCCTTCGGCCGCTGGCTAGCTAGCTGTTCTTATCTTACTATTATATGTCTTCCTCAGTATTGATTTGTGAATTATTTCTTTTTTCGAACTATGCAGGAGGAATGCATGTGATGAGTTAAGGCACAAGAACTATGACCATTTTAGCTCCAGCAGTAAGTACACAACTAATCAACAATGCATTTTCATGACCCAGACTTCTGCATTCTGGCTGACAGGCTCGCTGGCACAGCCACATAATCTCATGCATTCAAATTGCTAGCTACACGAAATACGCCCAGATCTACGAGTAGGAATCCAAGGTAACACTTACTGCTTACAAGTATTTACTTCATTTTTCTTCTTGTAAAAAGAGAATGCAAGCTGAAATATAAAGTCTGCAGATTCCTCATGTATGTTCAATTTCCAGAATAGGAAGAACCATACCAACAGCATACATACATATTACAGTTCTGCATTTTAAATTTGAAGACCAACGCAAAGCCCGATCGATGTAATTGGAGGTGAATGTCTGTTTTCTTGCTTGTATTTAATCTTAGAAAACAGAATCTCATCAAGTGAAAATCCGCAGGCATTGCAGTCCAATTGTTCTAGGGATTGGAACCAGACGTGTGACTGAATACTGCTTGGAAGATGTGATTCTGCAAAGTTGAGGAAGTTGAGGAAGTACGGACTCAGATCCTTTAAGGGTTTGTTTCCATACTGTGGGGCAGCAGGATCTGAGTCCCACTATGAGGGATCAACCTTCATAGATCAGCTACCGGCGTCATACTGCCCCCACAAGGTAAACCCGCCATTTATCTGGGGTCCCAAATTGCAGTATTTGTCTCTCTTCATTTGTTATTAGTCTCTGCGATTTCATTCTTTAGCATCTGATGTGGTAGACTGTTTAATCAAGTTTCGTGGATAGTCTAGCTCATGTGTTTGTGATCTAAGTGGTGCCACATGTTTCTTCATGAAGCCTCACAAGAAAGTTAGATTCTTCTCCATATCTTCAAATTGGCTGTTTATTGATGAGCTAGGTTGACTTGAGCCGTCTTCTGCAAGTGCTCAATTGCAACCTTAGAACCAGTCGCAAAATTGTTTTGGTCCATGTACGACTTAAATAACCTACTGTGTATTTAACTATTGATGTGTATACGCAATTATTTACTTCTATATACGGATATCTTCGTTACATAAAAAAAGTTACGGTGTACTAATTGGTAAGTAAATAAATTTAAAATAGTCAGTATGATAGTTCTTCTCTCCTCAAGTCTCAGATCTATTTAGACCTATTTTGTTTTTGTACTGACTCTTGAATTTTCTGCTTTCTATTTTCGAACCCTTTTGATATGTTCCTTACTCTTGATTTCAGCCTTTTAAGGTATGTTCTTCTTCAGGGATTGCTGAGAGCATGGACCACCGTATGGAAGAAGGAAATGCCATCCTTGACTGTCGTTGTCTTTGGTGTGTTGCTGCCATTTTTCTAATTCTTGCACTACAGAGACCTTAGTCTATCCATGTAGGTCATGCCTTCTGATCAGTCTTTTGACTCTTATGTACGTGTGTGCTCTTGCATTACTTAATAGATCTTGTTGTATACGATGATCCATTGTCAGTTATACAAAGGTTCTGATTTTAAAATTTTGTAATGTTCAGTTTAGATTTAATTTTATTCCACCTCATTTTGAATGGACAACGTGTGTGCTGTTTAAACGATCACATGTGAAATTCATAGGCATTGTGAGGGCATGGAGAAAGGATTCGATTTTTGAATCTTTTTTTCAGGGTTCAGAGCTATTACCTGCTACACCTACACACATGGAAAACTTAAACTTAGCAGTCCAAAATTAAGTAGCAAACTTTATTGCCAGTCATCTGAAAATTCAGTGACAACTGCTGACACATGAGCTTCATTTTTTAGTAGAGTAAGTAGATGATGCAGATGACAGTTCTACCTCTCTGACAGAAACACGAACTTTCTGACCAAGGGCATACCTACAGGACAGCAGGAAGTCCTAAGGCACGCATCACACATTCACAAAAGATATGGAGCTGATATTTTAGATTAGTCTGAAGCTTTGAACCTTACCAACGCCCGTGATTTGACTCTTGGTGCTTGTGAAGTCTGAATGAAGTACCAGCAGCCAATCTATGAATGATTTCTCATAGTATGTTACATGCTCTGATGTGATTTATGGTAGTTGTGTTCATCGTTTAACCGATCTAGCAATCTATCTTCAGTTCGCTCGAATTGTTTCTTGTTTTGTGGTTACATCTTACATGCATGGTTTGTAGAAGTAAGGGTCCATGTAGCAATCTATTTTCAGTTAGCTAACTACACCCTCCGTTCCGATTTACTCGTCGTGGTTTTAGTTCAAAATCCACGACGAGTAAATCGGAACGGAGGGAGTAGAAGAGAATGGTATTATTATTCTTAATTTCCTATATTAAAGAAGTATGTTGCCAGCAACCTACTCGGGTCCTCCCTGTGCACATCTGGTGGTGGCTCCTCCTTCTGCTTCTTCATGTGCAGATCTATTGGTGGCTCCTCCTACCCTCCACAAATCTTCATATTTTGCCATTGCTAAAGGTACATGCCTTCATCCTAGAAGAGCCTGATTTTTCTTTTGATTGCATACATCATTAGCTTGCCAGTTTAATAGTCAAATAGGAAATCAAATTCTTCCTAAGATCATGAACGTATTTTCTATAGTTTGGTTGCAAACTTAATGAACCGGTTCCTCAACATTCCAGATTGTGATGATAAGGTTCACAGGAGATGCAAGTACGTCTTCTGTCCAGAAAGGATAAATTGGTGTCCGATTTGACCACAAACATATGATCTTTGCTCCACAAGGTTGTACTTTGATAAGGCGTGATGCTCTTTTTTGTGTAAGTTTGCCGAGGAGCAGGTCGTGCGCTGCCGCAGGGACGGGAGAGCCGGCGCCGGCTCCAAGTACGCCATCGTCCAAGTTGCGCTTGGGCTTCCCTCCAGCAGGTCCACACCGTATCTTAGGTCGTGATCGGGCTGACAGCGGTTTGGCCACTACACTCGACCATGTGCTCTGCTGACCTCGATGCCCATATTTTCCTAGACACCATGTCACGAGTACCTACCTCACAGACTGAACTGATGGATGTTGGTATTTTGATCTTGCTATGCCAAATAGTACGATGTAATCTATGGAGCTGAAGCTATAGCTAGATCTTGATCTTACTGTCATATCCGTGTCAAGCACAAGCTGACGCCTCTATTTCCGGTGAGGCCAACCATCTAAAATACCTCCTCCATCTTAAATCCATTGATATACTTTTTTGTTACAGGCTTTTTATATATAGATATTAGAATTGGCACTATTTGGAAGTATCACTTAACTGTTGGACCCTTTTTGCAGTATACATCTTGGCTGGCCTCAACATATAGTTTTTTCTCAAATTATGGGTTTTCTTCTTCTCTCTGTTCATGCATGGTTTGCTTCTGGTGATCCGTAATGTCAGTGGTGTTGCTGCTTCTAACTTCTACTGATCCATAACAAGTGCATACTATTTCGTTTGGATAGATCTTTATATATTTCACATTTAGCAGAAAAGTTTAGTATGTGAACAGATGGTACTATTGCGGATTCTTTAACCTTTTCATGTCTGATGGCATGAACTTATCCATAGTAGGTACATGCAAAGGAACTTGACAAGAGAACAATACTCTTTTGAACAAGGCTAATTTGTTACCTTTAAATATCAGGTCCACACCACACACACCCCGTAAAAGAGAGATTTATATGTATCTTTGCAGGATTGACAGCACACGATGAGAAGAAGACATGGTTTACCTCAGAGCTGGGGACTACAGAGGATAGTGTCTTCGTGGATTCAGATAAGAATAATATTGTAAGAGGGCAAGGTATCATGTATACAATCAAGCATTGCAAAGGACTAGCTACTGCCTTGTTTAGTTGTTCTATGATTGCCCAAAATTTTCTTACTAGAATTTTGAGAAGTTTGGCCATCAGTTCTACTGCTTGGTCATTTTGTATATCATGTTGCAGTCTTTCTTTTAATACAAGGTAATATTAATACCATCCATGTACTTTTGTGTTTGCTGTCCTGTACATGGTGACTAATTTTCATATACATTTTGTTTCATATTATCCATGAATATGTTTTTTTATGCATGTACCCTACAACTGGGTTATTATATGTGTGTGAAGTTTTTTTCCTTTTCACTTGATTACCATCTTTGGGCTGAGACTTTATAAATTATTGCAAGTATGTTGAGAGTGTGTTAGAAACTAAGGGCAATCCTAATTGGATATGTCCAGTTCGACATGGCATTTGCAATTGCAGTATCCGTAGAACTAAGAAAGGACCGTTCCAACTGGCAATGAGTATTGGAAAGTATAAATACTACATTACATATGGTTTTAGAAGTATAATAACAAGCTCATTGCTCATATGGTTTCTGAAGTAGAAAACATCTATACCCTTTGATGTTTGAAGTGGAAATGTATCCATGACTGTTAGTTGTTGTTGTCAACGATTTTTTTTGGAAAAGAATTAATAAAGCCATTTTTGTTGAAGAATAACTGGGGGGTAGCACCCCACCGGTTTGTAATATTACTCGCAGGACGATATATTTTCATCGAACTGATAAAAACAACTAGATAAAGAGATAAAACAAAAATATGGGGGACTGGTCAACATGCTAGGTCAGAGCAAAGCAAAAACCCGTATAAATGAGTCCCAAGGAGCAAAGATCATTATGTAGAATAGAATATTTTTGAACCTTTCCTGGGCTCCATAAATTGTGTTTTTGTGCTCATGCTTGTGCATATTTTATAATTTTGATTCGTTGTTCAGGCATTTGGAGTTCACAGTTATCTAAGTTTCTCTTATGTGTGTTTTCGAAGAATTTGGTACTTTAGAGTTTTCTATTATATTATCTTTGAATCTACTTAGAATAGATTAGTGGTATGATATAGTGAAGTAATCTAATTCAATTTCCTTTTTCATTGCAACCACTTAATTTCAATCGGGTCAAAATAAAAAAAATCATAGACAATTTTTTCCAGCCATAAGTAGAACACCAAAGCTAAATTGATACATCATTTTGAAAATTGATACACTGTTGCAGGGAGAGCAGTGCACGCAGCGGTGGTCAAGGGCTTAGTGCCTGTTGACCTCGTCTGTGGCCGCTGTTGGTCGGTGAAGGAGGCATGCATGAGGTGGTGCAAGGGCATGCTGGTGACGGAGTCGCGCATCATGAGGCCGGGTGAGTAACGCTCGGGAACTGCCGGGCGCTCAGATTGACGCGGGATGGGGTTGGCGCGGTGAGTCAAGGAGGAGGATGTAGGAGGAGGATGTAGTTATGGGGGAGGGAGTGATGACGGAGGGGCTTCGATGGCCCGACGAGACCCTACATCATAATCAAGGAGGACCCTACATCTAAAGGAAACAGAGCAGTCTATATCATTAGTCTATTACTGGATTTCTAGAAGAAGGAAAAAGGGAGAAATGGTTGTTTCTGCTACTCTACATTTGCTTTATAATTGGTGTACATATATCAAGAAAAACTTGGTTGCAAAAGTGATCAAACATAACATTCAACACAAACACATTGGTTTTGTAATTAAATGCCTAAGATCTTATAATTTTGAATTAAATTGTTTGATTATACAATCAGTTCACATTATTTGGTGTAGCATGCTGTTTAACATTTTAGAGTTCCATCCTTTTTAGTAACAAAATAATGACGAACTCATATTAGTGGATCCATAAAAGTGTATGATATTAGTTTGACGAGGTTATATAGCAAGGCAATTCTTGTTTGACGAGAATAATGAAAAACCAAGCAGCAAAAGAAGATAAATTTGGAAAGAAGGGATAATTTTTCGCTCGAGGGTGGGGCTGTAAGGAATCTGTGGCATGAGTAAACAAAACCATCTTGGTCGCCATATAGAAAAACATCTTGGTTGCCTCTTCTTTATCTCGCCCATTTTGTTGCCTGGCATGGAAGAGAGGAGGGAGAGCCGAGGAGCGTGGTGGCCTCTGGCTGTTGTCCTGGAAAAGGCAAAGGCCGTGGCACGACTACCCGTCGCAATGCCGCTGCTCCTTGCGTGCTTGTTTCCCTCCTTACACCCCCACGTCCAACTCGATCTTCAGCTACCGCAACGCCGTAGATGACCAAGTCTAGCGCCCGTGCCCGCGCCCGCCGCCCTCTTGTGAATGGCCAATTGATGGCCGAAGGTGGGGAAGGCTTCGATAGTATGATAGTACGATGTGTGTTAGCTGATTGTCAAGAAAAAGATGTGAGTTAGTTGAGACGGCCTTATTCTTGGTTATTTTAGCTCCATGAATAGCATCTTAATTTTTTTCAAAAGCCCGTGGCAACGCACGGGCGTTTTACTAGTTGTATTAATAAGAGAGATCGATTGATTTGGGTAAATTAGGAAAGTTTAGTCCGTGATTTTTTGTACGTTAGAAAAATGCTACTTTGCTAAAAAAATGAAGAAAAAAATAAATCAACATGAAGAGTGGTGGTGGGAGGGAAGACGAAAAAAACCAGCGAGAATAACGATTAAAAGTGATAAGACGAAAATAAATCATAC
Source organism: Aegilops tauschii subsp. strangulata (assembly GCF_002575655.3). NCBI lineage: Eukaryota > Viridiplantae > Streptophyta > Magnoliopsida > Poales > Poaceae > Aegilops > Aegilops tauschii. The sequence continues at coordinate 178,890,152 of NC_053039.3, forward strand.
TATTCCGTCAATTCAGACATTAGGAGAAGAAGAGATAAATCGACCGCGTTGGCTCACCTGCCACGGTGAGAGAAAAACCGGACAAAGACATCCGTTTTTTGGTGCTGGGTTGGAGCTGGGCGTTCGCCGCTGAGGACCCTGTCCGGATGGACGGCTGAGCCACTCTCCTCTCCGTCCTCTCTTTCGGCTGCCGCACGAAAACAGGAAACCCCAAAAAATACAAATTATATTAAGAAAAATAAAGCACATCTCCAGCAACGACATCTATCGCCTCATCTCGAGAACGCGAAAGCCTCCGGCCGTGGGCGCCGACCGACCAGGTACCGTCGACCGAATCCCTCCAAGCGTCCCATTGCGAACTTTTTCCTTGGTCAATCCGATTGGGCTTTTCTGTTGCGAGTTGGCGGAGAAAACATCGCTGTTTTAGTTGCTGCCACCTCTGTGCAGGTGAAGGATGATGATGAACTTCAGGGACTGGATCTCATACCGGCTCGGGTCGTCGCTGCTGTCGGCGAGGCCGTTCGCCATCTCCGGGTCCGACGCCGGCGCCTCCCAGGGCGATGGGGAAGGTACTCTATATATATAGCTGAGGGTTCTTGTCCGGTCGTATCGAATTGCTAGTGATTTTTAGCCTTGTTTACAATGATTTAATGGAATTAAGCCTATTTCTTGATACTGCTTGAATGCAACGTTGGTTCATCGTTGGTTAGTTCCAGTTTCTCTGTCCTAATATGTTCCTGATTTTTTTTCCGAGAGTATGCCAAAGGCATACCTTACTTTTGTAGAAGGCAAAAAGACATTTACAAGAACTTGTGCAGGATGCGAACATCCCCACAAGGATACAACCCACACCAACACCTAGAGACTAAGGCTACTCTCTCACAAATTTGTGGAGTACACCAACACCCATACCAGCTTCTTTCCATTCCTTGATCTCGTCGAAGATGTGCCTATGCAGTTGTGCCACGGTCTTGACTTGATCCGCACGATTGAACACTCTAGCATTCCTTTGCTTCTAGCGTGCCCAAGCCACTGCCGTGGCTAAAGTGTCGAAACCTCTATTGTCTGCACCGTGAAAACTCTCCCTGGCCCGAAGCCACCACTCCAGAAAAGTATCATCCCTGTCGGGTCGTTGCACGGTAATGTTGAGGTCCTTTAAGTAACGATGCCATATTTCTCTCGCGTAGCTACATTGTATGTGAATGTGCTCTGCGTTATCCTCGTCCTGAAGGCAAGTATAGCACGCAGAAGGTGCATCCTGTAACCCATGCCTAGCTCGGCGATTGGAAGTCCAGATTCTATGTTGCACTGTCAACCAAGTATGGATCTTACACTTCAGAGGGGCCCAATTGCGCCAGATGCAAGTAGCAAAGGGTACTCTCTGTAAGCCTAGGCATAGTCTATCATAGACCGAACGAGCAGGGTAGGACCCCGACACGTCACAAGGCCAAGTGAACTCATCATCCACGGTCGGATATCGCTGGAATGTGGGCTGTGAAGGACAACTCTCCTTGCACGTCCAACGGCCATGTCGCTCCTGTGAGGGCCTGCTGGATGGCCCGTCTGTTCCTTGTACGCTTTTCCACCGTGCTGACCACCAACGCGGCAATATCCGAGGCCACAAAGCCATGAATCCATCTGTCACGCCAAAACAGGACCCTCGTGCCATTCCCGACCTTGATCTTTACCAAGCTGTCAAACACCTGTCTCGCCTCCTTGTCCACAACCAGGGGGATTCCTTGCCAGGGCCTCTCTGGGTATACTCTTCTTAACCATTCCCACCTAACCCGCAGAGCGAGGGCTTGGATTTGCAAATTCTTGACACCCAGGCCACCATAGCCCACCGGCTTGCATATGTTGTTCCAGGCCACCAAACATTGCCCTCCATTTGCCTTATCTTTGGCCGTCCAAAAGAAGGCTCTCGTCCACTTGTTAAGGTCCCCATACACCCATAGTGGCGTATCCATCACCAGGAAATGGTGTATAGGCCTCGCCGACATGATCGATTTCACAAGAATGAGCCTTCCTGGCCTCGTGATCAGGCCTCTCTGCCATGTCGGGACCACTTTCTTCGCGCGATCAAGCATCGGCTACCAGTCATTCCTTGTAAGCTGCTTGATCACCAACTGTAGGCCAAGGTACTTTCATGGAAAATCCGTCATATCGCACTGAAGCATGTTGGCCACCCTATCCTTGTCCAGATCGTTTCCACGGATCAGAATAGCCAAAGATTTGCTGTAGTTAACTCGGAGACCTGACGCTTCCCCGAAAGCTTGCAGTGCGCAGCGAACAAAATGCAGGCCTGCCACCGAAGGCCTGATGAAGAGAGCAACATCATCAGCGTAAATAGATATCCTCTGCACGGCCTTAATGCCATGGAATGAGCTGACCACGTTCTCGTTCGTTGCCTTTGTGATCATCAAAGTTAGCACGTCCATGGCGATTACGAAAAGAAGTGGCGATATAGGGTCGCCCTGCCTCATCCCACACGCATGCGCAAACGCTTCCCCTGGCACTCCATTTACCAACACACGCGTAGTTGCCGTTCTCAGTAGGATGGAGATCCATTCAATCCATTTTCTTCCAAATCCTTTAGCCCGCAAAACCTCAAATAGAAACGGCCATGATAACGAGTCGAACGCTCGTGATATGTCGAGCTTAAGGAAGAGCCCAGCTTCCCTATGATCGTGTATCTTCCGTGCGACTTGTCTGACTAGCAAGAAATTGTCTCCTAGTCTTGATGAAAGCGGACTGGTTAGCCGCGACCACTTCTTTCATCTGTTTCCTTGCTCCGTTAGCAAGCATCTTAGCAAAGACTTTGGCCGCACTGCGTGTCAAACTAATCGGTCGGAAGTCTCCCACTTCCACCGCGTCCGGCTTCTTAGGAATCAGCACGATGTGCGCACGATTGAGCTTCAAAAGCCACGACCATCTCCGATGTACAACTTCAGCATAACTGCCATGAGATTTTGCTTGATCGGCCAAGCACGCTGATAGAAGGCGCCAATGAACCCATTTGGTTCTGGCGCTCGGTCTGACGACATTTCCTTTATCGTGTTCCACACCTCATCCTCCGTGAATATTTCCTCCAGTTCGTGGAGGTCACATGCTTGAACACCAAGGAAATCCAGGGTCCAGGGTGGCCTCCCTCGAGTTAGCCTTGCCCAGTAGTTGCTTGTAAGCCTCGGTGAGCACCTCTTCCTTATGAGCTTGATCGGTGATAGTGTCATTTCCAAAGCTTATACGCGGGATAAAGTTTTTTGAGCGCCTTCCGTTCGCCACAAGTTGAAACAACTTGGTGTTCGCATCACCCTCTTTAATCCATCTTAACCGAGACCGCTGCCTTTCTATAGTACGCTGGAGCGAGGCTAGGCCCAGCAGGGCCAACTTCAGCGTCCTCCTAAGCCAGAGCTCCTCGATAGTCAACACTTGATGCTCCTGAGCTCTATCAAGCCGAAGGATAACGTAGTTGGCCACTGTCATCTGTATCTTGATGTTGCCCACCTTCCTTTGACCCCATGCTTGGAGTGCATGTAGGGCTGGGCGTTCGGTTCCCCCGAACCGTTCGGGTCGGTTCTTCGGTATATTTAAGATTTCGGTTTTGTCAGAATACTGACCGATCGGTCAATCAAAGATTAGCTAACCGAAGATTCTGTGTACCGAAATTTCGGTTCAGTCGTCGGTTCCACCGAACAGCACCGAGATGTACTGGAATCCCTATGTTTTACCTGTACTAGCAGCAGTCGCTACTTTATTCTGAATGTACAGTGCGTGTAGCTCATGCCTACTAGCTAGCTACTACTAAAGGCTAGTCTCCTTGACTACTCCGTCTTATTATTCCGAGCGGAACTTTATTACTCTGTACAATTAGCGCTGGCGGTCGGCGGCTAACTAGATAAAGTACTCCATGCACAGAAAATTAAGCAGAGGTAGTACTGGTACTTCTCTTTTTTACACAAAATTTATAGCGGCAGCAGCGGTTCACTGGGTTATGTTCGTCTCTTCCCGATGCGGCTGTGGGGCTCATGCACTTGTCAGATAGGGGATAGAAAATAGAGTCCATGTTCACATGAGAGTAGTAACAGGCGCGCAGGTCGGACCTCTGTTTACTCGGTTTTCGGTCCGCTCGGGTACCCGAGGGATAAACCCGAATTCACCGAACTTAGTTCGGTTTTCAACTTATGCAAACCGAACTTACCACTGAAGTACTCGGTTTCGGCGTATTCGGCTTCGGTGCCGGTTAATTCGGTTCGGGACATCGGTTTTTGGGTTATACGCCCAGCCCTACGTGCATGTGCCGTGCTCCGCAACAATTCATCCAGCCGTTTGAAGGGATCCGTGATGTTCCCATCGCAAACCCAAGCGTCCCGCACCACGTCCAAGAAACCATCAAGCTTAGTCCAAAAAAGCTCGAATCTAAACCTCTTTTTGGGGCAGAACGCCGCGGAGGTGGAGAGTAGAAGTGGCGCGTGATCCGACACGTTCGTCGATAGAGCTTGGAGCAAACAGTCAGCAAAGTGCAGCTCCCAATCCGCGAAACCAGAATTCTATCAATTTTGGTCATAACCGGTTCGTCTCGCTCGTTCGTCCAGGTGAAGTTCCTACCATGCATGTATAGTTCTTTGAGTTCATGGTCGTCCACAAAGTCCCTGAACTTGCACATCATCGCTCTGTTCAGATTAGTGTTATTCTTTTCCGAAGCTCGAAGGATCATGTTAAAGTCCCTGAGAACCATCCACAGTCCCAAACAACCTGCCCTTCTAACTCTCAGTTCCTCCAGGAAATTTGTTTTGAGCTCATCTCCTTGAGGGCCATAAACAACCGAGATCCACCATTTGGCCCCGTCCTTGTTGTGTAGAAAATTGGTGTGCAGCTATATGCTATCTATCTCCATGACCGTGGTGTCCCAAGCGAGGAGTACCCCCTCTCTAGTTTCCAACGCAGGCAAATATGCAAAGCCATCAAACGACGGCCCCAAACATTGTATAACACAAAAACGATCAATTACATCTAATTTGGTCTCTTGTAAGCACACCATGTTCACACACATCGATGTCACAAATTTCCGCACCGCCTTCTTCTTTGCTGGATCGTTCAGGCCTGGAACGTTCCAGCACAACACTTGCAGGTTGAGATCCATAAAGCATATCGATCTCCCGCCTCCAACCAAGCGCTCAATGCGCCTCGATCCCCGACGACTGCTCCTCCAAGAGGTCCCTCCTCGCTGGCATATCCTTGCCGAAGAGGGTTGCAATGATCCTCACGTGCTGCTCTCTCAACGATGAATCAAATAGCACATTGAGATGGCGCACGTTTGGTAGCTCTAGTCATGCGGCGAAGGGTATAGGGCTCCACCTCTGGCCTGAGCATGGTTGCCTGAACTTCTTTGAGGAGCGGTGGGGCTAGCTTCTTGACCAGGTTGGAGCAAAACCACTTCATCTTCTCATATGCAGCTGCTTCCTCGGGGGTCATACCTGGGTTGCACGCAGCTTGGACAATTTGCATGTCGCGATCAGCGTCTGGATTAACCTCCACCAGCAGTGGCGAACTCTGGGCCGGCACGTGTCCCCTGCTGTCCCCATCTTTGGAAGCTGCGTTGGTCTCCGTCGTGATCTCCGTCGGGTTCGACAGTGGGTATCTGCCTATCTGGGCTCCATGATGGCAGCCTCCACTCGAGAATCCACCGTATCATACGCCGCCGATGGGCCCCTCTTGTCCGTTTCCACCGCCGAAACAGAAACCAAGGCTAGATCCTCTGCGGTCCGACTTGATGGCCCTTCCCTGCGGCCCTCGGGCATCTCCTCCTGCCCCACCACAGCCGAAGCCAGAACTGCGCAGAAAAGATCAGCAGTGGGTTGCGGTGCGGGATCCACCACCAGCAGCTGTGCCTCCTCCGTGGCTAGCCTCGAAGGCATGTCCTTATCCATATCTAGCCCTGCCGCAGCTGTCCTGGTCTCGCGAACCCCCACCAATGATGGCTCGGATCCAGCACGCCCCCCCCAGCCTGTCGTCCCTCCCTTAAGTCTTGCATGGTGGGTGCGCGCTCCACCTGCTGAGCCGTCGAGTTGGCGTCTGGGCGATTCAAACTTCCCGTTGCCGCACGTGGACGGGCTGTCGTGGCGATACGGTCAAAAGCAGATTGTCGAACCGTCAGCCTATCCTGAACTCTCTGCGTGGGCCTCGCAATGCTTTTTGCTTTGTCGGCATTCATCGGTGGGAGCCTCCAGTCTTGGGGTGTCCCTGGCTGCCCCTCGCCGCCGGCGAACTGCCGTCCGCCACCACGGCCCTGCCCATGCTCTTGAACGCCGCCACTGCGTGTGTCCCTCACCCCAAACTTCCGCTGCCGGTGCCTGGTGGTGACCCCACCGCCTCTCTCCATCTCATCGTCGTCCGGCAAGCCACTTTGTCTATTGTCCGAAGAACCACCAAGGAAGAAGGGCTCGTCGGCGTCGGAGTAGTCTGTCACTGAATCCAGGTGAATGAGAATCTTGTATTGCAGCATCTGCGGCTCGAAAACGTGCTCCGCGGGCTCCGAACTGCAAGCCACCGACGAGTTGGAATAGATTCCGGTTCCGCTGTGCAAGCCGACAGCTGGAAAAATGAAAGGTTGGAGCGCGAACTCGTCTTCGGCGCCACCAAGTCGACGATGCAAGGAGAGCCCAGCAAGTCCTCCACGACGCTGCGGTCCCAAGCGTGCGGAGGAATACCTTCAATCTCGAGCCGAACCTTGTACCTCATCACCGCATGAACTGCCTGCGACTGCCTGTTCCATTGGCGGAAGAACAGCCGGACTCCATGATGCTCCACAGCCGGGCTCTGCCCCAGCCTGTTACGATGATCTTGCCTCGCGAACACCACCAAGAAATCCCCTCTGGCCTGTAGGGGTGGACCGAGACCCACTCTGCAGAGATGCCCATCTCCGTCTCCAGCGCGTTGAGCACGAACCGCGGTGACACATCTCGCCAGGCGCCGCCCACATACGCGACCATGGCATGCTGAAGGCGCCGCTCCAAGTCAGCCATGGTGGCAGAGCGGCCGACGACGCAGAGCTCCGAGGGCTCCATCTCCAGATCATCCAGAGTTTGCAGCCTGGGGGCCGACAGCAACGGCCAGACTGGCCTCGCCGCCGAGGGGGGCGGCGGAGGGGGTGGAGGAGGTTGCCGGGCCGCGACCGGCCTGTGCCGAGCCGCCGCCGAGTCCGACGCCTCTGCAACGTCCCGACCCCCAGCAGAAACTGAGCGGCAAGCCACCTTGGCCGTCACCTCCCGCCTGAGCTCGTCTTCAGAAGAGGGGCTGCACGCGGCCCTCGTGACCCGGCAACCCACAGTGAATGTAGATGAGGTCGTTGGTACAGTCCTGCCGGAAGTGCCCCTTCTCGAGGCACCGGAAGCATTTGTCGCGCATCTCCGGTGAGATCTCTTTGCGGACCGGGGAGGGAGGGCACGACGCCACTTCTGGCTGCCCAATGCCGCGCCTGCGCTTCCACAGGGTCTTCCTCGATCGAGGGGGTTCCTTCCAGGGAATTAGCCGCCGGCAGGACTCCACCTCCGGCGCCGGCGCCTGCGCCGCCTCCTGCGCAGCAGCCGCAGCCGACTTCTTCGAGGTCGAGGAAAGTCCTAGACCAGAGACGGCAGGGCGCTCCCTGTGCGGGAAAGAGGAGGTGACGGAGAGCGGCCTCTCGGCCATGGCCTAGTCGGGGGAGAGCGAGAGAGGGGTGGCCACCGTCGCCGGAGTGGCGGACGGCGGGAGGGTGGACGCCGGCGTCAGAGTGACGCACGGCGGAGGGCTTAGAGCGGAGCGGGAGCGCTCATAGCGGACCGGAGCGGGAGCCCTATGTTCCTGATGTAAAGTTATAGGACTTGGGGATGTTCACTTGCTGTTATTGCAGTTGTGATGTCCCTTTAGTGTGCCGTCTATGTTGATTTCATTTGCATAGCTTAAGGTCCTATTGCTAATTGTTGTTTTATTTTTATTCCGTCACATGGAGACATTTCCTGACGACATTTTGTTATAAAGCCATCCTCCTGTTAAATGTTAAGCTAAATTGGTGGATTTCCTGTTTCAGGTACAACACAAAGTGAGTTTGTAGAAACCGTATCCGCCAACAGATTTCTTTCCAATGATAGCCGTGCACTAGAGGTCACATCCAACCCACAGGATGCTGTTTCCTCTGGTCTTCTTCAGCCAGATCATGATCACAACAAGTCAGATCCACTAAAGCAAGTTGAGGCACTTCAAATTAAGTTTTTGCGGTTGGTACACAGGACCGGAGTGCCTCCCAGTACCAATGTAGTTGCACAGGTACTGTACAGACTGCAGCTTGCCAACTTGATCAAGGCTGGTGAATCAGATGCGAAGAGAACTAACCTTGCTATCAACAAAGCCAGAGTTATAGCAGCAGAACAAGAAGCACCCGGTGGACCTGATTTGGACCTCCCCTTGCGAATTCTTCTTCTGGGAAAGACTGGTGTGGGAAAGAGCGCCACAATAAACTCCATGTTTGATGAAACAAAGGTTGCTACTAATGCACTTGTTCCTGGTACTAGTAGGATAAAGAGGGTTCATGGAAATATTAAAGGAGTAAGAGTTACAGTTATCGACACACCTGGTCTGGTACCTCATCACCATAGCCAATGGAGGAACAGGAAGATTTTGCATGCTGTCAAGCGTTTCATTAAAAGAAACCCGCCTGATATCGTCCTGTACTTCGAGCGGCTTGACCATATTAACAGCAGATGCAGTGACTACCCTCTGTTGAAGCTTATAACTGATACCTTGGGTTCTTCGATATGGTTCAACACTGTCCTTGTAATGACTCACTGTTCCTCATCTCCTCCTGAAGGACCAGATGGTCATCCTTTGGAATATGACGCGTACACCCGTTACTGTAAGAATGTCGTGGAGCGTCATATCCAGCTAGCAGCTTCTAACACACAGCTGGAGAACCCTATTGTTCTGGTTGACAATCATCTAATGTGCAGACGGAATACCAGGGGTGAAAGAGTTTTGCCAAATGGGCAGGTATGGGTATCAGAACTTCTTTTGCTGTGTGGGGCGACCAAGTTGTTAGCAGAAGCAAATTCCTTACTAAAGTTCGAAGATAGTTTTCTGCTGTCACAAGCAAATGCCAGGCTGCCTTCACTCCCTCATCTTCTTTCGTCACTCCTTAAACCTTCTGCGTCATTGAGTTCTGAGGGTGCTGACAATGAGATGACTGAGCTATCAGATGAGGAGGATGAATATGATCAGCTACCACCTTTCCGTGTTCTAAAAAGATCTGAATATGAAAAGTTGACCAAAGAACAGAGAACTGCATATCTTGATGAACTGGACTACCGTGAGACTTCATACCTCAAACAGCAGTGGAAGGAGGGAATCCGGAGCCAAAAGCTTGCTGAAGCTCAAAACACCGAAGCATCATCTGCAGTTGCTGATGATTATGAAGAGAGCACATCCCCAGTTGTGCACATATCAGATATGGAAATCCCATTAAGTTTTGACTCTGATTATCCAGCACACCGCTACCGTCACCTTATAACTAATGATCAGTTGTTTAGACCAGTTTTGGATCCCCAAGGATGGGACCATGATATTGGGTTCGATGGTATCAATTTCGAATCATGTCATGACTTAAAAAAGAACATATCAACATCTATTGCTGGACAGATGAGGAAGGACAAAGAAGACATGTATATCCAGTCGGAATGTTCAGTAAGCTATAGTGATCAAAGGCGCTACTCATTGATGGGGGGCATGGATATGCAAACAGCGAGTAAGGATTTGGTTTTTACTGTTCATGGGGATGCCAGGTTCCAAAATCTGCCTTGGAACACCACCGGAGGAGGTATTTCTGTTACTAAATTCGGGTCAAAGTATTTTTCTGGGGCCAAATTAGAAGACTCCATCACCATTGGGAAACGAGTCCACTTGGTAGCCAATGCCGGGAGGATGGTTGGTGGTGGACAAGTGGCAGATGGAGGTGGCCTGGAAGTAACAGTAAGGGGGAAAGACTACCCTGTGAGAGAAGGGAGCACCAGCATGGCGGCCACTGCTCTGTCGTTCGAGAAAGAGACTGTAATCGGGGCGAATCTTCAGTCTGTCTTCCGAGTGGGCCGTGGGTCAAAATTATCGGTCAGCGCAAACGTAAACAGCAGAAATCTAGGCCGGCTCTGTGTCAAGATCAGCACGTCAGACCATGTGGAAATAGCTCTGATCGTGGCCGTATCACTGGTCCAGTTCTTGCTAAGGAGAAGATTGCTGCCGACTGGCAAAGGCCACCAACAGCTTGACACCGACTTAGATGAGTAATAAGTTAACAGATAGACGGAAGAGCAGACAACCATTTCATGATGTAAACGTTCAGCAGTTGGGAGTCGTACCTGGTCAAGCTTACTGTACCCGCCGCTAATGTGGGGTTCCTAATTGTACAGATTTCCTAAATCTATGTCTGATTTTATTTTGAAACAAGGCAAAAGACTTCCATTTTTATTGATTAAGAAGAGGAATTTGCAAGAAAACAACCGCAAAAGTAGCACAAGATACTCAAGTGCTTAGCCCCCGCACAAGAGCAACTCTAGCAGATCATGTAAAATGCTGTACAGCAAATTTTGTTTAAGGGATCCTGTAAAACGAATTTGCGGTACCGCGGAAGGCATGTCAGAATAGATCTGCTAAACCATATTGCATATTTGAAATTTAAAGTTCGTGCCATGATAGTTCATCACCGGAGTTCATACATTCAAACATACAAACTTAAAAACATAGTAGATAAAGTCTAATCTAAACTAGTATAGGGCTTTATATTGAGGTAGAACTCCGCCGCCGATCAGTAGAGAACGTACGTGAGCTCATACCCAACCTTCGCCGCCACGAGCCGCTCGGCTGTGCCGTCTTCACCAGCCGGCACAACATCGTTCGCGGCGGCGAGCTCAATCTCCGCCCCGCGGAGCCCCTTGGTGGTGGGCCAAAGTGTGTCCCTGACCTCGTGGAAGTTGCTCCACGCTTTCCGGACGCCACTACGGGAGAGGGCGCTGCCCTCTTTGGCCTGCTTCGAGCGCCACGGCTCGACGGCGGGCCAGCTGGAGCTGCCGGCCTTAGCGTTGTGTCGGGCATGCTTGTGCGGTGGTGACCCACCACGAGCCCCGCGCCCCCATGCCAGCGACCTCCATCGGCCATTGATTTGCTCCGAACGGGTGCGTGCACGCGTGAATCGGTCGCCGGAGTAGGGGGGATTGCGTTGGAGGCAGGTGTGGGAAATGCTAGATAGGAACCCTAAATCGCCTGGAATCCGGTAAATATAGCAGCGGAGTGAGGAATATACGGGCCGCTTGTATATTTTTTACGGCCCGGGCCTTTTTTACCGGATCTGCTCGGGTCGAAAAAATAGCAGGTCTTGTAACACGTCCAGAATTATAAGGGCCCGCGAGGTTTTACAGGATTTGCTAGAGTTGCTCTAACGAATGACTGCCACCGGGGCTGCTTTGTTTTGGAAGAGGTGCACATTCCTTTCCTTCAAAATTTCTCATCCAACAAAGCCAAGCAAGGCAAGATAGTTTTTTTTGAGGGAGCAAGAAAACTTTTCTTGGTCGTGCATTGTGCATTGTTCAGGAGAACCTCTTCCCACAAAGATTTTACCATTTCAGTGTGATGCCGAAGTGTCGTACTAACTTGAAGACCGAGCCAAGAGATCACACATAGCTTTCCTTGGTTGTGCATTGTTCAGGAGGACCTCTATCCACAAAGATTTCACCATTTCAATGTGATGCCAAAGTGTCGTACTAACTTGAAGACTGGCCCAAAAGATCATACCATTCCAAAATCAAACTACAAATTGACACTCGAAGAGTAGGTGAGCCGTCGTTTCTTGCACTTGGATGCAAAGGGGCATCAGTCGTAGTTTGGTCACCCTCTCCGTTGGAGCCTATCCGCCGTCCAAATTTTATTATGGATGACTAACCAAGTGACCAAGCGTAGGACATACATTTGGAAGGTGCCTAAACCTTCCAAATCGTGGCTTGCAAGTTGGAGTGGATAAGACCGACCAATTGGACCTTGTAGGTCCATGAAGCAGTGTAGTTCCCTTCCTTGGTGAACTTCCACATGATGGTATTTTGGATGCCTAGTTGGATCACGACATTGGCAAACTTGTCCCATAGGATGGTGAACTGATTAATGTGCTCAAGTGTTAGGCCTCTTTGAGTGGCAATCTGCTCAACCCAGTAATTATCTCTCGAAGACTTATCCGCAGTGGCACTTTTCCTTGCGGTATAGCTCAATTTTTTGGGTGCAATGGTTCAGGCCTTAGCCCTTCCAACCAAGATGATTCCTGAATTTCCGCCTTAATTCCAGTATCAAGCATAACTCATGCAGAGCATCCTATGAACATCATCATGTCAAGAGCTTCATTTTCAAGAGATATGTTGTTAAGGCATGTTTTTCTCTAAGTAGTTTTGGTGATTGATGACAACATATTTGCGGACTAATCATGTGCGTTGAGTATTTCAGAGATTCATCCTTTGGCACGAGACGATTTCCTCCCCTCGGTGTTTGAAGCGAAGACGGTGTAGCCCTTTCGATTCAGTTTTGGTGGACTTGTGTCGTAGGAGTCACTGTACTATCAAGAGGGGGTCCGCATTGGTTTGGCTAGGGTGGAATCAACACGTACACATCCCCTTTGCACCCTCTGAGCTTTTCCGCTTCGTTGAAGGCTCCCTTGCTGCCTTCTCCCTGAAATCTGGTCCCAGCGGTAGTACCGCGAACCCCAGCGGTAGTACCGCTCGAGAGCTACAAGCGGCAGTACCGCTCCACAGCGGTAGTACCGCTCCACAGCGGTACCGCTTGGAGCTCTTAGCCGTAGTACCGCTGCGGCTTCGTGCTCCTACCGCCTTGATTCGAGGGTCCTCCTCTCGTGTCGGGTTTTGCGGCACTTGCTGCGGCAGTAGAGGCGGTAGTACCGCTCTTAGGCGGTAGTACCGCCCTTATCACCACGGTAGTACCGCCCTGGGTCCAGGTCCTGCTCTGCGTTTCGCTCTCTTCTCACTGCGCGGCAGTACCACGAGGCGGAACGGTAGTACCGCTGGCCACAGCGGTAGTACCGCCCCCAGCGGTAGTACCGCCCTGTGCGGGGCTGAGCGGGGGTAACGGTTGGATTGTCTCCCCCCTTATAAAAGGAGGTCTTCTTCTCCAAGTTGACTCACCTCTTTTCCCCCAAAAGCTCCATTGTTGCTCCAAAGCTCATTTTCGCCCGATCTCTCTCGTCGAGGTATTTGTGCAAATAGATATAATAGTTGCAGAAACTACCCAAATCTAAAAGTAAATTACAACAATAATAATAATTCTAAATATAGGAAAGATAAAGAACCCCATTTTTCTAGGCATGTATAGAATGAAAACTTCATTCTCGATTCTACGAGAAATTTTATGAACCCACGCTTCGGGAAGGCGAGGCGAACTAACAATTAGCCAATCAAACTTGTTGATTTTCTAGGGATTGGTTGAGAAGGCCCAGATCTACACTTCCACCAAGAGAAATTTGATTCCCCCCACTCATCCCTTGCGGATCTTATTACTCTTGGGTGTTTGAGCACCCTAGACGGTTGAGGTCACCTCGGAGCCATATTCCATTGTGGTGAAGCTCTGTGGTTTCGTTGGGAGCCTCCACGGTTGTGGAGAGAGCCCCAACCTTGTTTGTAAAGGTCCGGTCGCCGCCTCCAAGGACACCAATAGTGGAATCACGGCATCTCGCATTGTTTGAGGGCGTGAGGAGAATACGATGGCCCTAGTGGCTTCTTGGGGAGCATTGTGCCTCCACACCGCTCCAACGGAGACGTACTTCCCCTCAAAAGGAAGGAACTTCGGTAACACATCCTCGTCTTCACCGGCTCCACTCTTGGTTATATCGTGCCTTTACTTGTGCAAGCTTATTTGTGTTGTATCCCTTGCTTGCTTGTGTACTTATTATTGTTGCATCATATAGGTTGCTCACCTAGTTGCATATCTAGACAACCTACTTTGATGCAAAGTTTAAATTGGTAAAGAAAAGCTAAAATTGTTAGTTGCCTATTCACCCCCCTCTAGTCAACTATATCGATCCTTTCAATTGGTATCAGAGCCTCGTCTCTTTATTAAGGACTTTGCCATCTGAAGAGTATGGTTGACACCGTAGACGGTGGTGAGGAGCACTCCGGTGTGAATCCAATCTCGTCTACGGCCGATGGGGGAAGCGCGGTCTCTCGTGAGGAATTCAATGTGGCTTTGGACACATTGAAAACCTCCATGACGACCGAGGTTGAAAGCATGTTTAACAAATTCATTGAAGGGCTTAAACTATCCACCGCACCGATGAAAGTGGGTGATCCCACTAACAAGGTGATGGATGCTAACTCCGACAAGGGGGAAGCTACTAGTGAAAAGGCTCCTTCTTCTAGTGGTAAAAATGGCACCGGCATCTTTGCCCATGTGGAACCTCCACTTGTTTATGGTGGACCGATTCCTTCCACTCATTTGAATCATGCCGGTCCTCCCCCTAAGATTGTAAAAAATGAGGACTTTGATTCTTGGGTCTATCGGTTTAAGCATCATTTAAATCATGTGAATACTAATCTTTGGAGAATCATTGAAGAAGGTTTCTATCCGCATGACCGAAGCAACTTCACTCCTAGAGAAGCCGCGGACAATCAATTCAATGAGAATGCTCTCTTCATCATCCAAGATGCAATTCCACCCGAAGATCTTCCTCACCTCCGGCCCTACGCCATGGCCAAAGATGCTTGGCACCAAGTTGTTCCCTCTACAGGGGAAGCGCAAGCATTCAACGCTCCAACTACGAAGTGGTGCAAGATGAAGCCGATGAGTTTGCAATGAAAGAAGATAAAGAACCTCGTGAGCTTTATCGGAGAGTGACCAAACTCGCGGTATCACTCCGAGATCATGGGAGCAAGGACACGGATGACAATTGGATCAAGCGCAAATTTCTCAAGGCAATGATGTCTTACCACAAGGCCATGTCCTCCGTCATTCGTCAAAGGCCGGCTCCACTCTTGGTTATCTCGTGCCTTTACTTGTGCAAGCTTATTTGTGTTGTATCCCTTGCTTGCTTGTGTACTTATTATTGTTGCATCATATAGGTTGCTCACCTAGTTGCATATCTAGACAACCTACTTTGATGCAAAGTTTAAATTGGTAAAGAAAAGCTAAAATTGTTAGTTGCCTATTCACCCTCCTCTAGTCAACTATATCGATCCTTTCACACGTGCAATATCTACTTCATATATATAGAGATGAATCTTCTTCTTTAAACTTGTCTTCTTGCCACCCTTCAAGGATGTTGTTTGGGTAGTCAAATTCTTCATCACCAGATCCTCCATAATCTAACAAGATTTCACCTGAAGGTGCAGAAAACTATCAGACTGTAACGCCCACGATGCGGCTATATCTCCCACGTGTCGAGGCACGACTTAGAGGCATAACCGCATTGTGGTTTTGTCGCAAGAAGGGTCATCTTCACACAATCCCATGTAATGAACAAGAATGGGATAACGAGAGTTGGCTTACAATCGCCACTTCACACAATACATAAATATAATCCATACATCATCCTAAATACACACATAGACCGACTACGGTCAAAATCCATATGAAAATAAGATAACCCCAAATGCTAGATCCCCGATCGTCCCAACTGGGCTCCACTACTGA
Organism: Aegilops tauschii subsp. strangulata; assembly: GCF_002575655.3. Classification (NCBI taxonomy): domain Eukaryota; kingdom Viridiplantae; phylum Streptophyta; class Magnoliopsida; order Poales; family Poaceae; genus Aegilops; species Aegilops tauschii. Next base: position 178,905,848 of record NC_053039.3, read on the forward strand.
TTATCAGGAAAAGAAACATAGTAACGACCACGTTCCTCGTCGAACTCCCACTTGAGGTCGATTTCGTCATCTGCACTGGCATCGTCGGCACCTGCAACTGTGTTGGTAGAATCTGTGAGTCACGAGGACTCAGCAATCTCACACCCGCGAGATCAAGACTATTTAAGTTTATAGGAAAGAATGGTGTAATGAGGTGGAACTGCAGTAGGCACTAAGCATATATGGTGGCTAGCATACGCAAAAGAGAGCGAGAAGAGAAGCAGCGGAACGGTCATCAACTAGTAATGACCAAGAAGTGATCCTGAACTCCTACTTACGTCAAACATAACTCACACCGTGTTCACTTCCCGGACTCCGCCGAGAAGAGACCATCACGGCTACACACACGGTTGATGTATTTTAATTAAGTCAAATGACAAGTTCTCTACAACCGGACATTAACAAATTCCCATCTGCCTCATAACCGCGGGCACGGCTTTCGAAAGATAAATACCCTGCAGAGGTGTCCCAACTTAGCCCATCATGAGCTCTCATGGTCAACGAAGGATAAACCTTCTCCTAGGAAGACCCGATCAGTCTCGGAATCCCGGTTTACAAGACATTTCGACAATGGTAAAACAAGACCAGCAAAGCCGCCCGAATGTGCCGACAAATCTCGATAGGAGCTGCACATATCTCGTTCTCAGGGCACACCGGATGAGCAGTCCGTACAACTAAAACCAATCCTCGAGTTTCCCCAAGGTGGCGCTGCAAAGGGCTCTAGTTTGGACCAGCACTCAGAGGAACACTGGCCCGGGGGTTTAAATAAAGATGACCCTCGGGCTCGCGAAAACCCGGGGGAAAAGGCTTAGGTGGAAAATGGTAAAACCAAGGTTGGGCCTTGCTGGAGGAGTTTTATTCAAGGCGAACTGTCAAGGGGGTCCCATAAATCACCCAACCGCGTAAGGAACGCAAACTCAAGGAACATAATCCCGGTATGACGGAAACTAGGGCGGCAAGAGTGGAACAAAACACCAGGCATAAGGCCGAGCCTTCCACCCTTTACCAAATAAATAGATGCATTAATTAAATAAGAGATATTGTGATATTCCAAAAATATCCATGTTCCAACATGGAACCAACTTCAACTTCACCTGCAACTAACAACGCTATAAGAAGGGCTGAGCAAAAGCGGCAACTTAGCCAAACAACGGTTTGCTAGGAAAGGATGGTTAGAGACTTGACATGGCAATATGGGAGGCATGATATAGCAAGTGGTAGGTAGCGTAGCATGGCAATAGAACGAACAACTAGCAAAGCAAAGATAGAAGTGATTTCGAGGGTATGGTCATCTTGCCTGCAAGGTTCTCAGAGTTGTCGAAAGCTTGATCCTCGTAAGCGTACTCAACAGGTTCCTCGTTCACGAACTCGTCTCCCGGCTCTACCCAACACAAGAACACAAGCAAAGGAACCACAATCAATCACGGAAAATGCACAAGCAACATGATGCAAAACATGAATGATATGCGAGATGGGATATGCGATGCATATGCGTGCTCCGGAAGGAAAATGATGAACAAGGCAGTAACTTGGCAAACCAAGCATGCCACTGGAAAGATGAGATGATTTCGGTTGAAATCTATATAAAGATCACCGGAAACGGATGCACGGTTTGCAAATGGCAAGCAAAACAAAAATGACACGGATCTATGATTAACAGCATGATAGCACTTAGAATGCAACAAGTAACAATGCTACAGCACTCCAACGTAGCAACAAAGCATATGACGGTAATCTAAAGGTGATGCTTGACAAAATATGAACGCTGAGCTACGGCTAGATCACAACATAACAGGTTCAAAAAAGCATGGCAAAAATGCAAAAGATAACAGGTTCACAGACTTGGTGAAATTACTGGACATGCCTGAAACAGCATCAGGCAGCAATGTTCAGCGCACAAAATCAACATACTACAGGAAGTTAACATGGCGAAGCAAGGCATGGAAGTATTCTACTAAATGAATATGAAAAAAATCCCTTACTGACCATAAGCCAAAAAGGACCAGAAGATATGATGGCAACCATGTAAACATAGCAAGTTTCGTTAACAGGTTTCAGACTTAGCAGAAAACAGAGCATGGCAGAAACAGACATTATGAAGGCATCTTCGTGAGCTTGATGCACTCACCACAAAGCAATGAATGACAAAACAAGCATACCTACATCAAGATGGCATGTTTATAAAGCTAACCAAGGCAAGAGCAAGTACATAGCATGAATGAAACAACTACAACAAGCTTGACAAAATTGAATAACACGTAAATAGTCTGCCAGAAATATTTTATAGCAAAAGTAGAGCAAGATTGAGTCATCCTATGGCACTCCATAATTGCAAATAAGGGCATAATTGGATCAATTACAACAATATCTACAAAACATCCTTACTGAACATCACCAAAATAAGCATGGATCTCTCTGTAACCACATGGATACATAGCAACAAAATACCAGCAGTCACAGACTTGGTAAAATCACCAAGTCCCTGAATCAGAAACATTACGGAGCCTAGTTTGCATGCTTGTGCTAGTCACCACATAGATCACAAAAATACATGGCATATACCCCTATAAATATGGCATGGCATACATCAAAACACATGTAGAGCTCATGCCCATAATATGCACAGCTTAAATGCAACAAAAATAACAAAACCTCAAGTTCTGATAAGTAACAGCAGTTAACAGCAACTAGCACCCTTGCATCAGAGATTTGGGCATCAAGATGGACTCAAATAAACATGGTGCAATGGAACAAAATGAAGAGCATCTAGAGACGAACATTTCGATATATTACACGCGTGAAATGAAGCTATATGCAAAGAGTTATGATGCGATGAACAGGTGCATGTACTGTAAAAATATTAGGACTTGGGATATTTTCGGGGAGAGGGAGGAAGAAGTCAACCCTTCGGGATCTCAGATCGGATCGGGGCTCGGGGCTCAGACGCCGAGGTGGCTCGCCGGAGCAGAGGGTGAGGTCGCCGGCGGCCGGTGTGGAGGAGGGAGACGGCGGGGCGGCGACTCCGGCGAACGGCGGAGGAAGGAGGCGGCGTCTCGCGCGGCGGCGGGGCGCCGCGGCCTCGCGGCCGGACGGCACCGGCGACGAGGTGGCGACGCCGGCGAGGCGGCGGAGTGTGGCGGCGGACGGAGGGCGGCGGCGCGCGGGGGCGCTCGGGAGGAGGACGGCAGCGCGACGGGGGAAGGCGCCGTGGGCCGCGGGGGCCGGCCCCGGGCCTCGGCGGGCCGCGGGCGGCGCGGGCGTACGGGCGGCAGCTCGGGTGACGTGGCAGCGTGCGATTGGGCGAGGAGGCGGCGGCGGACGTGTCCGGCGCTGAGGAAGACGCGTCCGGTGGCGCGGAGGGGAAAATGATCTAGGGTTTCGCCCGAATTTCAGAGGGGGAGGTGTATATATAGGTAGAGGGAGCTAGGAGAGTCCAAATTGATCACGGTTTTCGCCCACACGATCGTGATCGAACGACCTAGAGCATGGAAGGGATTTAGATGGGTTTTGGGCTGTTTAGAGGGGGGTTTTGCTGCAACCCACAAACGGACTTTGCGGTTACCCGGTTAACCGTTGGAGCACCAAACGACCTCCAAATGGAACGAAACTTGACCGGTGGTCTCCCGGTGGTATACCAAGGCCACTTGAGAAGACTCGGTCCATTCCGAGAACGTTCAACACCCACTCGCGAAAAGAAAACAAGAGGGGGTGCGCCGGAGGAGATAGGAGTGCCGGATTGCAAAACGGACAACGGGGAAAATACTCGGATGCATGAGACGAACACGTATGCAAATGCAATGCACATGATGACATGATATGAGATGCACGACGAAAACAAAGTGCAAAACGAAAAACAAAACCCGACCACGGAGGGAATATCATAACACATAGCCGGAAATGGCAAGAGTTGGAGTTACAAATATGGAAAGTTACATCCGGGGTGTTACACAGACCCCTCGGTAGGGTCCTGGCGTAGCTGAAAATCTCAGAGCAGAGGTTGCACAAAGGGTTTATCTAGGTTTCGGCCTTCAGAGAGTAATACCCTCCACCCTGCTCATGTTTTTTATTCATGATGGAGGGATAACTCGTGCGATGAGGGATGACTACCGAGAGTTGTTTCTACGGGAGTAGATGGAAATGAAAGCTCCCTATCCTCCCCTCATATACTCGAGGAGGCTAGGGTTTTACATAAAGGAGGAATCAATCTAGGGTTGCCGTCGTATCAACTTGGAGGTAAAGTTGGCCTCATGGTGGTTATCCTTTCCTTGGGGCTCCCTCTTGTCGCTGGGCCTTGTGGGCTCTCCAGCAGGCCTGCTGCCGAGCTCCCTTCGGTGAGCCACCCCTGGTGCGCTACACCGTCAGTGGCCCCTGAGCGTGGCAGAGGTTGCAGGGGTGGGTCTTCAGACCTCCGGTGGTCTTCACTATCGATGGTGCTTTAGCCCTCGTGTTTCTTTAGAGAGCTCATCTTCGGGCCTCCATGAGTGGCAACCCGCGCTAGGAGAGCTCTGACTGGCCTTCAGGAGCCCCAAACAGTCGTCAATCTGACCTACCAGGCTGACTCAGAGTCCCTTAAAGGAATGTTTGTGCAGATCCCGTTGATTAAGGGATGTGATGACGATGGTTCCTGGATCCACACACCTTACCTTGCAAAATGGGGAGTTGCAGAGGATATAGAGTAAGTGTCATGTCATCAGGGCAAACGCTTCGGTTTTAAGCCCGCTATAAGAAGGGAAAAAGTACGAAGGGTTTTCTTCTTCCTCCACCCTCATGCATTTCCGTTTCCCTGCCTATTGCTCTCGAAGGCGCGCCACCATTGCTAGATCTTCACTGATTGCGTTTGTAGCTCTAGTCCGCCCCTTTCCGCCACCAAGATGGCTCACACTAGGAGCGAGAGGGTTCCTCGGGCTTCCAGCCAGGATCCACCCCCTGTTGGGGCGGGGATGACACACAAGAGGGTCATCTTCAAAGGCGGTGAGAGACCGCAGTCTGAAATCCCCAAGACCATGGGAAAGTGGTTCCCTTCCTCGACCACCGACGAAGAACTTTAGGGCCTCGTGGAGATAATAGGGCTGATGCCGGCGCATCTGGAGTGCCGCCTCCCAGGGGGTGAGGCTCCACCAACTCCACGCGACGACCCATAATACTGTCAGATCCCTCGTTAGGGTTCATGACAAGGTCGAAAGTACCAGGATGGAGCCCGCACGTACAGGTTACCCAGGTTCGAGCCTCCGAAGAGTAATACCCTACATCCCGCTTCTTGTTATTTATGGTGGAGGGATAACTCGTGCGAGGGATTACAACGGTGTTTGAGATTGCTACCAGAGTCTTCCTATCTGAGATTGGGTGACCTAGAGGGCTGCCTGACCTCCCTTTATATGCACAGGGAGGTCTAGGGTGTACATGGTGGTAGATGCGATCTAGGCCGCCGCTTCCCTTGTCTTGAGGAACATGTCATAGCAAGGTCGGTTTCGCCCATTGTTGGGCCTTGATAACCGACCCAACACTTCACTTGGTCTGGCTTGGTTAGCCACCCCGGGTCATGGCTCCATTATGCGGCAGAGGTCGTTGGCGGCTTTAGACCTCCATCGAGCTCCTTTGTCTCGTAGACGCGACCTCCATCGCTTCACATGACTCCCTTGTTTCGGAGCTCTTGCCTTTTGCAAAGGAGACCCGCGCGCACGCCTTGCACCCTCTTCCCGCATCAACCATCCTGGTGGGGTTGTTTATCAGGCAGCTTGAGCTATTACCTCGCCTTTTGCATGACTCAAAACCGCCACGGGCCATCTCGTCACCGATGGGCAGTTGATGTCACTAGAAAATTCAGATGCTTTTATATTATAAATGCAAAGGTAGGAGGCGGTGCTTCGGCCGCCAGTTCTTTTTCCTCCAAATAGCCTTCGCCCGCCATTACTAGGCTTAAATAACCGAACATCGAGAGGGAGATGGCTTCTTCTTCTGCGCCTCCCAGGGAGATCCCAGGTCAGGAAGGTTAGCCAGGCGTGCAATTGTCGTCCTTACCATGTTTGCCCAATCGCCCGAGTGGGTGAGAGATTGGAAACACTCCTCTATCTCTAAATCCATTTTGGAGCAGTTGGTGAAGATGGGCCGGTTGCCGGAGTTCACAGTAATGGCCTGGATGGCACCCTGACAGAGGGATGTTGTTCCGCGGCCACTACATTGGAACCAAGTAGTACATGTGGCTTTTATCCACCGTGGGCTGCGACTTCCACTGTGAGTCCTTTCGCCAGAGGTGTCTTGACCCTCTATGGGCAGCAGCTGCATCACCTTACTCCAAGCGGTGTGTTGCATATGTCTTGCTTTGCGACTCTTTGTGAATGCTTCTTTGGGGTTCGCACACATTTTGATCTCTTTCAGGTATTTCTTTGAAGCAGTTCCTTGTCTTAAGGATGGAAAAATTTCTTTATGCGGCGGAGCCGTCATCCGCCCTCGTCTAGGCTCCAATTATTTTGAGCTGGCGACCGCCCTGGAGCCTGAGTCATGGAAGTGGGGGTGGTTTTATGCCCCAAATAACTCCTTCGACCCTGACGAGCCCAGGCTGTCTGAGTTAGCCGACGAGCCTTGCTGGCAGAGGCCAGAGTGGAGATCGAAGACCAATTTCTCCTTGGAGACTGACCTTCTGATAGACGCGGTCTTTCGTCTGCAGGAGAAAGGGCTCTCTGGGCTGCAGATCCTGAAGACCTGGGTGGAGCAGAATGTTCAGCCCTTGTGGTGGATTGAGTCCCCCATGTATGAGTATTGAGGGCTGGGTGACCCCAGCCGCCTGCTTCGGTGGGAGCTTTCGGAGAGCGAGGTCGAAGACTGTCTACACCTGCTGACTGGCCTCCCTCTCGGGGAGATCCACGTGGAGCTCTCTATGAAGCCCTACAACCAAGTGAATCTGTTGCCTCCGATAAGTTGTAGGTGTCCATGTTTTTCTGTTGTATTGGGGACGACCCCACTATGCTTTGTCCTAGCCCTCTAGCGTCATTTTTCCTTCTTTGGCCAGTCTTTCACGCATTTGCGGAGCAGTGCCCCCCTGCGGCCTCACGGCTACGCTGTGGCCCAGTACTTCAGGGGTCATGAGGCCATTACTAAAAGCAGTTACAATGATTCTGCGGTTAAAGCCACCGCCAAGGCGAGGGAATCTATAAAGAGGCTGGCGTCTTCTCCAGAAAAAACTTTTGTGGCGAAGGTCACATGGTTGCAGGCGGGGTCTGCTGCAGGGCCGTCGATGGAAATAGGTCTGACACGGGAGGACACTATGAGATCTGACTCCTTGGATCCCCTGCTGGACACGTCCAGGTCTCCAGCCGGAGAGCTCATGCTTCCGACGAACCACCTGGAGGAGTCGTCCGAAGCGCGGGCCTACGCACCTTTAGTAATTCCTCCTCAGAATCCGAACGGTGGCGGCCAAGAAGAAACTCGCAAGCTGCCCCAACCTCTGTCACCCATGATCCAACTTCCCCTGGCGGAATTGCCTTGCGGTGATTCAGGGTCTGGAGGTATCGAGCGTTCCAATTGCCCTACAACACAGTTTGGGGCCTTGGGGAGGCCGCGAGGTTACCTTGCAGGCTCTCCTTTAGGGCCGATGTAGTGGGCGATGCTATGCCACCTTTGACCTCGCTACCCTTGCACGAGGGTCATCTGAACGCCCCCTGGGTTAGATCGCTTGAGGGCTGTTGTTCGCAGAAGTGGAGCTCTAGGCCAGGCACTGCAAGTTGCCTTAGGGGAGTTTGAAAAAGCAACGGAGGCTGGAACTGACGTAGCGCGTTGCTTCTCTCAAAGTAGCCCCCGAGCCTGAAGTAGATTGTGCCACAATGTGCTTGAGGCTTCATTTATTTTGTTGCAGGCCTTCGTTGCGCGTAGAGCAGAGCTGACTACATGGTCCCACTAGCGGAGCCAGCTGGTGGTGGCAAAAAAGGAGCGTGTTTCTCGGTTCGAGAGATCTGTCACAGACGTCTTGTGTAAGTCCTATGTGTACTACCTTCAAGGTACTATGTTGTGAATTTGTTCTGAGTATTTTTCACCTAAAACAGTGAAGGATCACATGCTGGAGATGCGAGGGCACCTCGACGCTGATCGAAAAGAGGCGAGTTGTGCTCGTGATGTCGTGGACGCCAATATCATGGAGGCGCGGTCCTACCAGGACCATCTTCGTGCTGAGGGTGATGTGTTGGACAGGAACCGGGAGATTACTGAAGACCTCCACGACGAGCTGCAGGAAGGTCGGGCGAAGGAGGCTGAGCTCCAGAGGAGACTGAAAGGTGCTTGAGTTCAGATTGCGGCCGCCCGGGTCCAATTGGAGGGTTGAAGGGTGCATGAGGCCTCGTTGTTGGAGGCCGGGCGACAGGCTGTGCTACTTGTAAGTTGCTTTGGGATTTTTCCCAAAGAGGAAGGGTGAAGCAATATAGTATCGATAAGTTTCCTCAGTTAAGAACCAAGGTTTATCAAACCAGAAGGAGCACCAACCAAATTCTAGTGAACAACACCTGCACACATGAAAGTAAATACCTGCACCAAACACGGGCAAGAGGGTTGTCAATCCCCTTGAACTTGTTACTTTCCAAGAATCAAATCTTATATAGGTAGATGGATAAATTGCAAAACAAAATAAAAGATAAAAATTGCAGCAAGGTATATTTGGTGTTTATAATATGATTAAAGTAGACCCGGGCACAACTAGCTAATACCTTATAGGTAGAGGATTAACAGTAGCGATGGCTTAATGGGAAGCGCTACTGTTATTTAGCAGCAACACGGGCATGCTACCCGTGCTGTAGGTGGGATTTAGCAGTAGGCTTGTCGGCGTTCTGGGAACCAGGGTACCCAGACTTGCCTGCCTGGGGCCCACATCATGGCCCCCAGGTACGACCCTTCTGCAGGACCGCCAAGACAAGATCCTCGCGAGGGGCCAAGCCTCGCAAGGCGGATGACACTAAGACCCCCCGAGGAAGCGGCCTCCCGAGGAGCGGAGATTTCTATGTAGGTACCCAGCCTCATGAGGCTACGATGACGCAAGCCATGACGACCAAGGCCAGGCGGACGCAGAGGAGGCAGTTTCCTCTTTGGTGCTAAGGAGGCAAGGATAGGCGTGGGTTCCCGACGAATCTGGCAAAGGATTCCATTCCGGTGCAACGAGACCAAGACCGCCAGCACGGCGGGATGGATGTCATCGCCGAGCCCACCGCTGCGTCACGACCAGAAGCTTTGCAGGAAAAGATCACCTTTCGTCAGGATAAGATGTACTACTTGTCCCCTTTCAAATTGGCTACTGTGGTTTCCCTTCCCGCCTAAGTTTTGGGGGAAGAGGACCGAGGCCGCTATAAATATAGGTTAGCCACCACCGTATAATGGGTCGACTGATCCCTCACCCCTGAACCTCACGAGGTTGTTCCTCCTTTGTACCAGTTCATCCTCAGTCCCTTGTGAGGCCAATCCACCACAAAGCAGGAGTAGGCTCTTACACCACAAGGTGGCCCGAACCTGGATAAACTACCGTGTTCATCTTCTTCCTTGCTCACGCGAATTGGGATAGCCTGTGGGGTGATGACCCACAAGTATAGGGGATCTATCGTAGTCCTTTCGATAAGTAAGAGTGTCAAATCCAACGAGGAGTAGAAGGAAATGACAAGCGGTTTTCAGCAAGGTATTCTCTGCATGCACTAAAATTATCGGTAACCGATAGTTGTGTGATAAGATAATTCGTAATGAGCAACAAGTAACAAAAGTAACTAAGGTGAATCAAGGTGGCCAATCCTTTTTGTAGCGAAGGACAAGCCTGGACAAACTCTTATATAATGCAAAGCGCTCCCGAGGACACATGGGAATTGTTATCAAGTTAGTTTTCATCATGCTCACATGATTCGGGTTTGTTACTCTGATAATTTGATATGTTGGTGGACCGGTGCTTGGGTGCTGTCCTTCCTTGGACAAGCCTCCCACTTATGATTAACCCCTCTCACAAGAATCCGCAAATACGAAAGAAGAATTAAGATAAATCTAACCACAGCATGAAACATATGGATCCAAATCAACCCCTTACAAAGCAACACATAAACTAGGGTTTAAGCTTCTGTCACTCTAGAAACCCATCATCTACTTATTACTTCCCAATGCCTTCCCCTAGCCCAAATCATGGTGAAGTGTCATGTAGTCGATGTTCACATAACACCACTAGAGGAGAGACAACATACATCTCATCAAAATATCGAACGAATACCAAATTCACATGATTACTTATAACAAGACTTCTCCCATGTCCTCAGGAACAAACGTAACTACTCACAAAGCATATTCATGTTCATAATCAGAGGAGTATTAATTATCATTAAGGATCTGAACATATGATCTTTCACCGAATAAACCAACTAGCATCAATTACAAGGAGTAATCAACACTCCTAGCAACCCACATGTACCAATCTGAGGTTTTGAGACAAAGATCGGATACAAGAGATGAACTAGGTTTTGAGAGGAGATGGTGCTGGTGAAGATGTTAATAGATATTGACCCCCTCTCAATGAGAGGATCGTTGGTGACGACGATGGCGATGATTTCCCCCTCTAGGAGGGAAGTTTCCCCAGCAGAATAGCTCCGCCGGCGATGGCGATGATCGTTGGTGACGACGATGGCGATGATCGTTGGTTCTGCCCAAGTTCTGCCTCGAGACAGCGGCGCTTCGTCCCGAAAGCTTCCTTCTGAGTTTTTCTAGGTCAAAACACACCATATAGCAGAAGATGGGCATTGGGGGCCTGCCAGGTGGCCCACAAGGAAGGGGGCGCGCCCCCACCCTTGTGGATGGCTGGTGGCCCCCTCTGGTGCTTTCTTCGCCCAATTTTTTATATATTTCGAAATAATTCTCCGTGAAGTTTCAGGACTTTTGGAGTTGTGCAGAATAGGTCTATAATATTTGCTCATTTTCCAATCCAGAATTCCAGCTGTCGGCAGTCTCCCTCTTCATGTAAACCTTATAAAATAAGAGAGAAAAGGCATAAGTATTATGATATAATGTGTAATAACAGCCCATAATGCAATAAATATCGATATAAAAGCATGATGAAAAATGGACGTAGCAACTCCCCCAAGCTTAGACCTCGCTTGTCCTCAAGCGAAAGCCGAAATCGAAAAATATGTCCACATGTTTAGAGATAGAAGTGTCGATAAAATAAAATACGGACATGAGGGCATCATGATCATCTTTAGAACAACAACAAATAATGTCATATAATTTCTTATGCTAAAGTAACAATTCATTCACAAGGTAAAGTATGAATCAGAAACTCATTGAAAACTAACAAAGTATGATTTCAGTTATTAAGGCAATTGCAATTTATCATAACATCAGAAAGAGTCAATTCAAGAGCTTTTCAGCAAGTCCACATACTCAACTATCATTTAGTCTTTCACAATTGCTAACACTCACGCGATACTTATGGGTTCAAAGCTTCAATCGGACACAGAGAAAGATAGGGGTTTATAGTTTCGCCTCCCAACCTTTTACCTCATGGGTAATGTCAACAATAATACTTTATGATAACCTATATCCGAGTGGATATATATATCTAGATCTCTCCAACACATAGTGCTTGCCAAAATAAAAAGTGTAAAAAGGAAAGGTGATGATCACAATGACTCTTGTATAAGGGTAGAAGATAAAAGTAAAAGATAGGCCCTTCGCAGAGGGAAGCAGAGGTTGTCATGCACTTTTATGGTTGGATGCACAAAATCTTAATGCAAAAGAACGTCACTTTATATTGCCGCTTGTGATAAAGAACTTTATTATGCAGTCTGTCGCTTTTATTTCTTGCATATCACTAGTTCGTATAAACTTATTTTCTTCACACTAATAGATCATACATATTTAGAGAGCAATTTTTATTGCTTGCACCGATGACAACTTACTTGAAGGATCTTACTCAATCCATAGGTAGGTATGGTGGACTCTCATGGCAAAACTGGTTTAAGGGATGTTTGGAAGCACAAGTAGTATCTCTACTTGGTGCAAAGAATTTGGCTAGCATAGGAGAGAAAAGGCAAGCTCAACATGTTGGAGGATCCATGACAATATAACTTCTATTCGGAAATAAGAAAACATAACCCATTATGTTGTCTTCCTTGTCCAACATCAACTTTTTGGCATGTCATATTTTAATGAGTGCTCACAATTACAAAGACGTCCAAGATAGTATATTTATATGTGAAGCCTCTCTTTCTTTATTACTTCCTATTAATTGCAAGAATGACCAAAACTATGTTTGTCAACTCTCAACAACTTCCATTCATCATACTCTTTATATGTGAAGCCATTACTCTCCATAAGATCAATATATGATCTTTTTATTTATTTTTATTCCTTTCTTTCATTTAATTCCCTCAAGATCATAGCAAGGAAGCAGAGCCCTCAACTCAAAACTACTCTTTATTATATATAACTCACGGACTCGATTACATAGATAGATCTCGAAACAAAACTCAAAGCTAGATCAAGATATAACCAAAAGGATTGAACTAAGAAAAACGATAAAGTTAAAGGTGTGATGGTGATACGATACCGGGGCACCTCCCCCAAGCTTGGCAGTTGCCAAGGGGAGTGCCCATACCCATGTATTTATGTCTCTTTCTTCGGCGATGATGATGATGGAGTTGTTGATGGATCCGTTAGCTTCATCAAGGCACCTTTCAGGACTTGCAGTTCCTGGAGCACACGTTGGAGCATATTTGAATTCTTTTGGATTTCCTCCAAAAGATGCTTATTTTCAGGCCACCAAGAACTTTTTCCTGCATTGCTTTCACTCGGACCAGATATGTCCCAATTGGAGGGTATATGTGTACGAGGGGTGTTCTCCACGTAATTATGAACCGAATTATGAAAGTTTTTCTGATGTAACCTGTGTAAGGGCCTCCTAGGGGGAAGCCCTTCTCGAACCTCTTGGTCTTCATGGTTGTTTGTAGTCCCTATTGCTTGATGGGGATTTGGAATAGTGGGGATGCCCGCGAGAGTACCTCTCTCCGATGCCGGAGGTTGTTCCTCAAGCGAATCTCCTTCACCCCCTCCATCGTGGCTCCCTCGGCACCCTCCCTTCTAAGTTCCGTCTGCATCAACCAAGCATCGCCATCCGCGTTGTTGGAGGAGGAGGACGACATGACGCCTGGCCTTTAAAACTCTGGCAGAAAATAGCACAAAACAAAAACAGAGGATTTTGTCATGGTACGGTGGTCAAAACCTTCGGGAGATTATATAATGAATTTTTACCAACTAAAAGAAGTATTGTGCAAGAAAACGGAGTCCGGAGGGCACACAAGGTGGCCACAAGGCAGGGGGTGCGCCTAGGGGGGTAGGGCTCCACCCTTGTGGTCTCCTCATGCATCTTTCAGACTACTTTTAATTTTCCTATTTTTAAATATTCGAAAACGGAGAAAAATTGCCGTTAGAACAATTTTGGAGTCGGTTTACTTACCGTACCACATACCTATTCCTTTTCGAAGTCTGAAAAACGTTCTGGAGAGTATCCCTTATGTACTCCTCAGGTGTTATGGTATTAATTATATTGGTCTCAACATTTATGGCAGTACCTGAGATATAATGTTTGATTCTTTGACCGTTTACCACCTTCAATTTGTGCCTTCGGCGTTGTTGATTTTTATGGCACCGGAACGATAGACCTCCTCGATAATGTAAGGGCCTTCCCATTTAGAGAGAAGCTTTCCCGCAAAAAGTCTTAAATGAGAGTTGTATAGCAAAACATGATCACCTATATTAAATTCACGCTTTTGTATCCTTTTGTCATGCCATCTTTTAACCTTTTCTTTAAACAACTTGGCATTCTCATAGGCTTGGGTTCTCCATTCATCAAGTGAGCTAATGTCAAATAACCTCTTCTCACCGGCAAGTTTGAAATCATAGTTGAGCTCTTTGATTGCCCAATAAGCTTTATGTTCTAGTTCAAGAGGTAAGTGACATGCTTTTTCCATAAACCATTTTATATGAAGACATACCCATAGGATTCTTATAAGCAGTTCTATAAGCCCATAATGCATCATCAAGTTTCTTAGACTAGTTCTTTCTGGACCTATTAACAGTCTTTTGCAAAAGCAATTTAATCTCTCTATTGCTCAATTCTACTTGACCACTAGACTCAGGGTGATATGGAGATGCAATTCTATGGTTAACATCATACTTAGCAAGCATTTTACGGAAAGCACCATGAATAAAATGTGAACCACCATCAGTCATCAAATATCTAGGGACTTCAAACCTCGGAAAAATAACTTCTATAAGCATTTTAATAGAAGTGTTATGATCAACACTACTAGTTGGAATAGCTTCTACCCACTTAGTAACGTAATCAACAACAACTAAAATATGTGTATACCCATTAGAGGAAGGAAAAGTTCCCATATAATCAAAGCCCCAAACATCAAATGGTTCAATAACAAGTGAATAATTCATAGGCATTTCCCGACGTCTACTAATATTGCCAATTCCCTGGCATTCATCACAAGACAAGACAAACTTACGAGCATCCTTGAAGAGAGTAGGCCAATAAAAATCAGATTGTAATACCTTATGTGCAGTTCTATCTCCAGCGTGGTGTCCTCCGTAGGCCTCGGAGTGACACTTGTGTAGGATCTGTTCCTGTTCATGATCAGGTACACAACGTCTAATAACACCATCTACTCCTTCTTTATAAAGGTGCGGATCATCCCAAAAGTAATGTCTTAAATCATAGAAAAACTTTTTCTTTTGCTGGTATGTGAAACTAGGTGGTATAAATTTAGCAACAATGTAATTAGCATAATCAGCATACCATGGAGTATTACGAGAAGCATTTATGACAGCTAGTTGTTCATCAGGAAAGCTAAGCTATCATCAATAGTCAGTGAGTCATCAAGAACATTTTCTAATCTAGACAAGTTGTCTGCAACGGGGTTCTCACCTCCCTTTCTATCAATAATATGCAAATCAAATTCTTGCAGCAAGAGAACCCATCTAATAAGTCTAGGTTTAGCATCTTTCTTTTCCATAAGATATTTAATAGCAGCATGGTTAGTGTGAATAGTTACTTTGGAATCAACAATATAAGATCTGAACTTATCACAATCAAATACAACTGCTAAAAATTCTTTTTCTGTAGTAGCATAATTTCTTTGGGCACTATCTAGAGTTTTACTAGCATAATGAATAACATTCAATTTCTTATCAACTCTTTATCCTAGAACAACACCAACATCATAATCATTAGCATCACACATAATTTTAAAGGGTAAATTCCAATCAGGTGGCTGAACAATAGGTGCAAAAATCAAGGCTATCTTAAGTATTTCAAATGCTTCTACACAATCATCATAAAAAACAAAAGGAACATCTTTTTGCAAGATATCAGTGAGAGGCCTAGAAATTTTAGAGAAGTCTTTAATAAACCTCCTAGAGAAACCAACATGACCAAGGAAACTTCTTATACCTTTGATATCTTTAGGACACGACATCTTTTCAATAGCATCTACTTTAGCTTTATCAACTTCAATACCTCTTTCAGAAATTTTATGCCCCAAGACAATACCTTCATTAACCATAAAGTGGCACTTCTCCCAATTCAAGACAAGATTAGTTTCTTCCCATCTCTGCAAAACTCGATCAAGGTTGCTTAAGCAATCATCAAAAGAAGTTCCATAAACGGAGAAATCATCCATGAAAACCTCAACAATCTTTTCACAAAAGTCAGAGAATATAGCAGTCATACATCTTTGAAAGGTAGCAGGTGCATTGCATAAACCAAAAGGCATACATCTTTAAGCAAAAGTACCGAAAGGGCAAGTAAAAGTGGTCTTTTCTTGGTCCTCTTTTGACACAAGTATTTGAGAGAAACCAGAATAACCATCTAGAAAGAAAAAATGTATATGTTTGGATAGTCTTTCTAGCATTTGATCAATAAAAGGTAGAGGGTAATGATCTTTTCTAGTAGCTTTGTTTAATTTGCGGAAATCAATTACCATTCTATAACCTGTAACAATTCTTTGTGGAATCAATTCATTCTTATCATTAGGAACAACCGTAATACCTCCTTTCTTAGGGACACAATGAACGGGACTTACCCATCTACTATCAGCAATAGGATAAATTATACGTGCCTCCAGAAGTTTTAGTATTTCATTTCTTACCACTTCTTTGATCTTAGGATTTAACTGTTGGTGGTGATCAACAACGGGTTTAGCATCAGGTTCCATATTAATTTTGTGCCGACATAGAGTGGGACTAATGCCCTTAAGATCATTAAGAGTATATCCAATAGCGGCACAGTGCTGCTTCAGAGTTTTCAATATTTTCTTTTCTTCATGCTCTGAAAGGTTAGCACTAATAATAACAGGATATATCTTCTTTTCATCAAGATAAGCATATTTCAGAGTATCAGATAATTGTTTAAGCTCAAACACGGGATCACCCTTGGGTGGAGGAGGATTCCCAAGGATTTCAACATGCAAATTGTGTTTCAAAATAGGCCCTTGATTAAAGAATATTTCATCTAATTCCTTTCTTTCAGTCATAAACATATCATTTTCATGGTCTAGCAAATATTGTTCTAAAGGATCGGTAGGAGGCACGACAATAGAAGCAAGACCAGTAATTTCATCCTTACTACACTACTGCAGGATGTTGTTAACGCGACACTACGATCAGAGACCCTTCGAGAAACTGTGTGCGATGCAATAATCGCAAACGATGGTGTATGAAAACCGTCAGAAATGATGCAAAACGTTTGCGATGAATGATACATCAAACACAGTTCAGATTATAGTTGCGTGTGCGATGAGGGGCATACAGTTGATTTATACAAACTATTTGCGATGAGACAGAACAATAGAAACGGGCAGCCAGATCAAGGTCTGTGCGATATACGGCATACAGTTCACTCCGATGAACCGTTTGCGATGAGTGAGGTGAACACAAACGATTCGGTGTAACAAGATGTGTGTGATACCCGGCAAACAGGTCGGTAATCAGAATTGTGTGCGATCATTATAGATAGCTCATCGGTCTTTTTTTGTGAATTGTGTGCTCGTCAGGGCACACAGTTCAACAAACCAACCTGTTGGCTATAATGTAGAAGATCTCTGTCGAATACATATTACTAACCGTCTGCGATGAGATTGACAAGATAAACAGAGATATATACAGTCTGCTTAATTTAGTCCTTCTTCTTCTTGTTGTTCTTGTTGGATGGCCCCGCGACATCGTCTTGGCGAGGACGCTTCTTGCCGCCGACAGTTGGCTTTTCATCGCCGCCGCCGTCGTCATCGTCGTTGCTGTCGTCGTCGTCCTCCTCCTCGTTCAACCATTCCTCCTCATCATCATCGTTGTCCTCTTCTTCTTCCTCCGACGGTTCCTCGTCCATCTGGTTGTCGTCTGACGACTCCGGAGGCAGCGTCCCTTCCATGAACCGGATATAATCGAGGTCTGGGCTCGACGCTGGACTCATGGAAGACGAGCGGGATGATTTCAATGTTGACCTATCATCGGGCGCCAGACTGCTGGCCAAACTGTCGTCCTCGCTATCGCTCGACATGGCTGCAGAGTGTGTGCCAGTGTGTAGTGCAGCCTGCCGGGGACGATGAAGATGGTGGACACTTAAGCGGGGTATGCAGAGAAGAGGAACTGCCAATTGAAGCGGGGGTTGACGTATTATCTAACCGCTGATATAATCAACCGTAATTATTTGTACCCAGTCGCTCCAAATTCCCGGGGTTGCGCAGGACTCCTATTGGCTATTTGGCTAGTTTCCTTTTTCAGGACAAAAACAAGGAACGAGTTTTGGGATTATGCACCGGTACCGGTACGAACGGAGTAGGACAGTTGGCAAGTAATACATTGAGCTCTTCTTATTGATAAAGCCAATAATAATCAAACTAGAAAGGAAAAGAAAAAAAAACAAAGAAAAATATCTGCACGAATCTTCGGGTAACATCAATGGCATATATAGGACCTAGATGTGCATTACTTAGAGCACATCTAGATGTGCTTTAGCAATACTGTCAAACAAACCCCTAATCATCATTGCAAACAGTGCATAGAACATGGCTAATGCGACAACCACAACTACACATGCTAGTTCCTTCTTGTCTCTTGCTTTCATCTGTTGCCTGTGATTGATTCTTTCTTGCTTCATCATACTAATTGTACATTCCAGATCAGCCAGTTTCTTCTTCAGCTTAAGTTATCTTCTGCGATCTTGGTGATAACACTCCGAGCCCTGCCATGCCATTCTTCATCCAGCCAGTTAACAAAGGCACAAGCCTCATATCCCCGCCAATGTTAAATAGTATTCTGGATGAGCGGTGACATTAACTGAAGTAAAATGATGAACTTAATTAGCACTAACCTCTAAGGGGCAACTGAGAAACCGCCTGCCAATGTCAAATCCCTCCGTGCATACATGTCGAGCAGGAGTGTGCCCGTGCTCACAACTCAGCTTTCGGTACTTCTCGGTGGCGCAAAACTCAGAGTCGAACTCGTGTTGTGGGAGTCTGGAGTCAAGCTCCAGAGTTAAAATTTCAGTACAAAAGAAGCAACACAGTTCTTCACCTATTTGTTGTCATTTAAGACACCCTCTTCCTACTCCGCAAGCATCAGAAGTCTCGTGGATGTGAGCTCGGGTGAAATGAAGTTGGGACACATGAAGTCACATGATTGCCACGTAATGTTGACACAAATCCTCCTGGTGGCCATCAGGAATCTGATGGACAAAGATATAAGAAACACACTCATTGACCTCTGTGATTTCTTCAACCAACTATGGCAGAAAGTTGTAGATCCTGAAGAGTTGGATCATATGCAAGATGATATTGCAAGAATATTGTCCAACCTAGAGATGTTTTCCCCACCATCATTCTTTGATATCATGGTCCATCTCACTATGCACCTTGTCGACGAGATAAAGTATTGTGGTCCTGTGTTTCTTTGCAACATGTATCGCTTTGAGCGGTTCATGGGAATCCTGAAATGCTTTTGTCAGAACTGAAACCATCCAGAGGCAAGCATCCTACAAGGTTATACCGCGGAGGAGGTGGTTGAGTTTTGCACCGAATACATGAAACAAAGACCTATAGGTTTACCCCTCTCTCGCCACGAGGGAATACTGAAAGGTAAGCCAGTCCTTGCTGGCACGCAAATGGCTGCACCCAGAGAATTGGCAGAGAAAGCCCATTTGACGGTACTGCTTAACAGCCCAGTTCTCATCGCTTATGCCGAACAACACTTGGCGGAGATACGCCAAAGATTCTTACCAATGGTGCCTTCATCAGAGGTGGAGATGAAGGAGCACACTAAGAACTACGCCGAATGGATGAAGAATCGTTTGGCACAAGGATCCATCGATGACATTGCTACGTGGTTGGCACAAAAGCCATCACCTACGATGCTGACGTACCAAGCATATGACATAAATGGATACACGTTCTACACCAAGGAACGTGATAAGAAGACCTCGTATCAGAACATCTCTGTTCGAATAGAATGCATGACTGTAAATGAAGCTCATAAAAGGGTATACTATGGAACCATCAAAGAGATTTGGGAGCTTGACTATGTGAAAGTTATGGTGGCATTATTCAGGTGCGCATGGATCCCTCTTGGTCAGGTAAGGACTGATGAGTACAGGAAGACCTGTGTTAACAGGACAACGATGGCATATCACGCGGACCCATTCATTCTTGCCAGCGAGGCTACTCAGATTTTCTTTGTGGAAGATCCCTTGCATAAGAACGACAATTTAGCGATGCATGGGAAGAGAAGGGTACTGGGTGTTGACGATGTTGCCGATCAGGACGAGTACGATGAATTTGATGAGTTGCCAGCCAAGGGATCATGCACCAGTGCAACAGAGAAGAAGTTTAAAATCATCAAAAAACCCAAGTTCATTCGGGGTCAACTTAATGATCCCAGTTCCCCCATGTACATGGGAATTAAGCTGTAAGACTAGTCTTTATGCCTACCCTGCAACTTAATTCGTTCAATTTAGAACTGTCGCGTGTACTGAATTTGTGAGTTATGCCCGGTTTTCTGTGACACCCAAAAAATTTATTTTGGCTTTATCAAAATCTTTATTTGATTTGAAGGAGGGTATTTAAATCTTTCTTCTAAAGAACTCTCCCTCTCAAAGATTTTCTTTTATGACAAGTATTTTTGTTTGGATTCACCCAAGACTTGATTTTTGGTCTTGGAGGTCTTTCCATCTTATGTGGACTCAACACAAATGTTTTTCCTTTGGGGAAAGTTTTTTGAAAATCTTTTTAAAATAGCCTATGGCATTTGGAGTGATCCTTTTCCTTTTCAAAAAAAACTCCTCTTGCCATGACATGAGTGGAAATCCCCTCCCAAAAGCCATCTCCCATCTTTGTGTCAAGATATACTTCAAATCCAGCAAGTTGGACTTCCCCATGATTTTTCTTCCATCTATTTCTTATCAAAAATATTTTCTGCCTTCTACTTTGGCTCTTGGAGATTTACAAAGGAACTACCTTTTCTCCTTTGAGTTTTGCCTCCAAACCATTTTCCCTGGCTAGTCCTTAGAGCCCTCATCCAAGATCCATGATGATCCACTGGTCTCCAGTTCAAAAATTCCAAATTGTGCTTGCTGCAAGTTTGGACCATATTTGCCAAATTTGATGAAATTCATTTGTTTTCTCCTCCTAAAAATCTGAGAAAATTCAGGCAGCCTCTGGATGCATTGAGAGGTCACCTCACCAAGTCCCAGCTCCAGAAATTTTTTTCTTCATGCCAAATCATTCCGTCGAACACCTGAAGGGCACTGTTACTGTCAAGTTCAGAAGTTCAGTGATACAGTTTCAGTGAGCCACTGTCGTTTTCTTCAGAGCCCCTTCTCGATCTCGCCAGTAGCTGCGGTGGCGCCGTGCGCCCTGTGCTTCCTTCTTATCCCCTGCGCCGCACGATCGCCTGGAGGCTTGCGGGCGTCGGCGACGAGCAGGAGGAGGTGCGCCACCCCGTGAGCGACGGCAGCAGCGCCCTTTGCGGCTGCCAGAGAGAGGCGCAGCGTTGGACGGCGCCGTCCAGCGCCGCCCAAGCCACCAGAGGCCACCGCGTGGCCATCCACTCACCTGTGCACGCCGCAGGTCCATCGTCGTGAACTGGTAGGCGTGGAGCGCGCTCCCTGCCGCCGTCGTGCCCGTACGGCCGTTCGGTCGAGGGCCAGTGCATTACGCAAGCCCGACCGAGGTTTGAGCAGAGAAACGGCGCCAGTGATCCTCCCTGAAGATGCCTAGCCTCCTAAACCCCCTGCCCAACCTCTGCCTCGCCGTAATTGCTCGCCGGAGCTATCCCGTTCACGGTCACCCCCTCGGATCGCCTATAAAAGGAGGCCCCAAGCTCGAACTCGAACCCGCACCACCTCTACACACCACCAGTACCACACCAAGCCACTGGGAGAGCCCCGAGGGAGTCTTCTTCCCCAACTCTGGCCGCCTCGACCCGCTTCGGGATCCAGCGCGATTCACTCCCGTGCGTGCACCCCCACCCCTAAACTCTTGCCAGTAGTCTCCTAATGCATCCACTCTTCTGACCCGCGCATCAATTTGAAGCTTGTAGGACCCACCGGAGCATTCCAACATCGCCCGAACCACCGTCCGCCGGAGATAGTGTCGCCGTCGACGTGGTGCTCTCCAACGGCCAAGTCCACCACCCACCGACGCGGAAGAACACCCTGAACCTGTTGGTACCCTCCGATCTCTCTGCCTCGCCGTGGTTCAACGCCGGCGACCACCGCAGCCTTCGGGCGCCGGCGAGCTCCGTTGGGAGTTTTGAACCTCACGGGTGGGACCCCCCGTCAGCCTCTCTCCTTTCTCCCTCGAACCGTTTCCTGAAAGCGCCTTCGGGCAAAACGTGTTTTCCTTCTGGGCTGACGTATTCCTTACCGAACCGTTTTCTGGTTTTTCAAACAAGTCCGTGGTTCTTTTCTGTTTCATCACAGATCAGTCCTTGGACTAAAACCCTTATATCTTTTTAACAAAAGATGCTTTTTGATTGATTCTTTTTCTGTCAGTCTTATATTTTTGTCTATTTTTTTATAGTATTTATTTGGAAAAAATTTGGAACAATTTTTATGCACGCAACGATTTTCACGTTAGTGTACGGTTTCGTTATACCGTAGGTTCCGGAGGAGGTGACGGAGCCGCGAACTTCGTCGAGCTAGACTCCGACTTCTCTGAACCAGGCAAGCATGTTTGAACCTTTGATATGATAGGTGTTTTGCATGTTTGCTTGAATGGTTTGTGCATGGCATATGAGCATCGGTGAGTATTACGTTGCAATGCAAGGCAACTAACCCTGTGTTTCGAAGTTACTGTGATCTTTGATGGGAGATGACCTGATCATGTGGTGACATGAAAGGTAGTAAGATGGTATTGTTGTAGCATGCCAGTCTTACGTCATCCGATAAACTCCGACGTTAACGTGGACTGAGCCATGTTACCGTCCTCCCCCTTTCGTGCTGCCACATGTTTTCTGCAAAGAATACGGTTTAGTAAGTTGCTAACCTCTTTCCTTGTACACACCAAATAGAGGGGCTGGAATGAGGGTTCCATGGCCCTCGATTAAAGCCAGTCATCCGGTCAGGGGGCATGGGTGTTTCCGGTTGGGACCGAGAGGGGGGCACCCCTTAGAGCGCGTGGTATAAATTTGATCCCTTGCTACGCGAGGTTGTAGCCTCCCCGTCTCAAAGTTTTTCTTGAACGTTGCCGAGGGTGATTCCTGGCATCGGAACGTTGAATGGGTGTGTACTGGTTAGATGTGTTTCTCCTAAAACACCGTAAACGGAACTAGTCCCTTGTGACTACTGAAATCCGTTGGCTGTGGTTAAATAGTACAAACTCTGCAGAGTCAAATCCTTCTGAGTCATCGTGTCCATGGTCAAGGACCATGGCCAGTATATCCATATCCATGTCAGTCCCTACGTCAGTCTCCGTGCTAAATCCCCGGTGAACAAGCTTGAGTGGTAAACCCGGTTGAATTGTTATTCCTGTGGATGGACTAACCTCTTATTTATTTCGTACCTGAATATTCCCTTGAAATGACTTAAATTCATGAGCTACTGGAATATTAAGTTATGAGATATAAGCCCTTTATGTGATGTCGCTCAGACGTCCGACTATGGCACTCTTGTCATCTACTTTCAATGTAAGCCCTTTATGTGATGTCGCTCAGACGTCCGACTGTGGCACGCTCGTTATTTACTTTTGATATAAGCCCTTTATGTGATGTCTCTCAGACGTCCGACTGTGGCACGCCCGTTATTTACTTTTGATATAATCCCTTTACGTGATGTCGCTCAGACGTCCGACTGTGGCACGCACTGCCATTTATATTCCATTATAAGCCCTTTATGTGGTGTCGCCTTGACGCCCGACTGCGGCATTGTTATTTCATTTATCCTTTCGAGGAGTCATTCAGACACTCGATTGGCCTTCAGTATTACATTGGGATTTCGGGAGGACTACCGCCCGACTTCCCTTTTATTTCCCATGCATTGCTATCTCATTGTCTGAGTGCGCTCTATTAATCTGTTCATTTGCACCATGTTTACATCTGTTATATCTTATGTCCGAACTGTCTTGCGAGTACTTTCATAGTACTCACCTGGCTTGTTGATTTGGCCAGATGTTGACGAAGGCGATCTCATGGATGAAGAGTTTGATAGTGAGTCCGACGCCTAGAGGAGTCCAGTCAGTCCCGTGCGATCCTGGATATTGGTCACTTGTATTATATACGCTTCCGCCACCCGCAATAAGAATCCTCGAGCCTCACTCCGACGCTCGAAGAGCTGTTAGATTCAGGAGTCATGTCACCCACTTCACTGTGACATATCCACCACCGCTTTTATTGTGAGTCAGTAGTTATGCCACCCTACCCGCCTTTATGTGTAATATCGGCGTGCTTGTAATAAATTGTTGAGCACCCTCCGCTCAACCTTGTATTTCATTTAGTACTCCTGGTTTTCTTCTGTGATCAAGAAATTGTCTGCCAGTGAGAAGGATTCTTCTCTACTGGTCCGTAAAAGGGATCGGTTTCTCAATAAATATTTTTATTGGAAAACCGGTCGTGACATTTTCTGTTGATGTAAGACCCGTTAATATGTTGACCTTGATATGCTGTCAGCTCAGGCAATGAATATGAACTGTTTTTGTTATTATTATTATTATTATTATTATTATTATTATTATTATTATTATTATTATTATTATTATTATTATTATTATATCATAGAGGTAGCACACTCAATCGATCTCATTACAGTATGTGTGAACAAAAATATGCAATGTGGTTTGCGAATAGCACACGGTTCGTTGATGAAAGCCGTGTGCCGACCAAACCCCGCCACCACCCCGCCCACGATCTGAGTCATGCTTTCTGATTGGCCAGAACCCAAACCCCACGGATCGTACGTCCGCACCGTTGGATGCTCCCAGATCGAACGACGATCCTCATCCCTTTCGACAACACATGCAGTTCCGGTTGTAATTTTATTTTTATGCACAAAATGCACGTTAATATCAAAAAATGTCTTAAATATAGCTAACGATACCTGAAATGCGCCAGAAAATCAAACCAGTGGTATAATGGTGATCGCGTACTGTGGAAATTCTTATGAGGCCAAACGATGAAGTCACCGGCCACAGGAGTTTGAATTGACACGTCTCCTTTTGGAAAATCATGATCCTTCATGTGAGATGCTCCGGTTTGGAAGGAGCGGTCATCAAAACTTGTGCCAAACTTTACCAATTTTTTTCCCACGGGGTCGTGAGAGCACGCCACAGGCACACATCGATTTTGATGATGTCCGAACTCCATCTGAATTTTCTGTAATTAAAATACCAACTAGGCCTATGCTAGTGGCCGCACCTCGCGGCCGAAATGTTTGAAACTTCTCCCCGCTTCTCGAACAAACGGATGAAAACTCACAAAGTGACGCACAAATGATCTGTATACCTTCGCTAGGCTGATAGTAAGGGGGTATCATAGCTAGTATCATGCATGCCAACTAGGCAATTTTGATGAGCTGTCATAGAATTAATTAAATGAAGAAAGAGAGGGTTAAGTATCATATCATGAAACCGTATCATAATAAATTTTATGCTACTATGTGTCATGCATGACAATATAAATAAAGTACTACATATGATACTAGCTACTCTATGATACTATGCATTATTAGAGCAAGTAAGTACACAATAGAGTGACATAAGACTAGCCACAATGGGTAGTAACATAGAATGTTACTAGTCTATGTTACTACCTCTATAGTGGGGAGTAACATATGTGTAGTAACATGCAACACTTCATCTATTAGGCTATAGACTCATCTTGCCTTGAGATGTGTGATGTTACTCAGACTAGCCACAATGGGTAGTAACATAGACTAGTAACATGCCCATATGTTACACTAGTCTATGTTACTACATCTATAGTGGGGAGTAACATGTATGTGTGGTAACATGCAACACTTCATTTATTAGGCTATAGACACTTCGTGCCTTGATATGTACATGTGATGTTACTCATACTAGTAGTAACTAGCTATGTTACTACTTTCCTCTCTTTCTTCATTTATTGCTTGCCACATCATCTACTTTATCTAGATATGTGTGATGTTACTATCTATGTTACTCACATTGTGGATAGTCTCATACTATAGTAAGACTATACCCACAATGGGAGTAACGTAGGTAGTAACATCACACATATCCACTTTCCTCCATTTCTTCATTTATTGCTTGCCACATCATCTATTTTATCTAGATATGTGTGATGTTACTCCCACTGTGGGGTAGTCTGGCTATAAGGAATAGAATAATATATGTGCTTATTAGTTCGAGGAAAGAGAAGAGAAGCGGGCTCTTGGTTAGTAGAGCCAGCAGCAACAGAAGACCCAAGACACTTTGTGAGGATGTAAGTGGGCCAACTATTGATAAACTAGTACGTATATAAAACTTATTATTGTACATACCTGCTAAGAGGTTGGCTGTATATGGCATGCAACTTCTTATAGCCGACCCTTGGCTGTATTATTAACCATGCTCTTAGTGAGGTAGCTAGTATATCATAGATGACTAGCTAGTATCATACTAGCCACAGTGGGAGTAACTTCAGCAGTAACACCGACTCCAACTCAGCAAACTTGCTTATGTGGCAATAAGTTAATGAGGAGAGAGATAGTTTAAGTAACTTAGATAGTTATTGCAGCATCACATGTCCTAATGCAATATGAGTCTGTAACCTAAGAAATGAAGCTTTGCATGACACTACACTTATGTTACTACCCACTATGAAGGTAGTAACATATATAGTCTAGGGATATGTGTATGTTACCAGTGTAGTACTCTCCATTGTGGCTAGCTAGTCTCATACTCCCTCCTTTCCGGCTTAGCTAGGCTGGTTGTAATGGTATTATCATAAGCGGTATCATGCATGCCAACTAGATTTTCTGGATAATGTGGCTGTCAGATCTCGGGTTCCGGCAAAACCCTCAAAGTTCGAACACTAGGGTGCGCATGAAGATCCCTCCTACCAAATCACGCCCTCAGCCTCACCGAAATCTCTAAGCCTAGCTCGACGAATTTGCAACACAAGGGACGCAAGATTTATACTGGTTCGGGCCACCGTTGTGGTGTAATACCCTACTCTAGTGTGTTGTGGTGGATTGCCTCCTGGGCTAAGGATGAACAGTACAAGGGGAAGAACAACCTCCTAAGGTGAGGAGTTCTTGTGCTTGGTGTGTGTGAGGATGAACTGAATGAGTTCGAGACGAGATGCCTCCTACTGTGGTGGCCAGCCCTATTTATAGAGGCCCTGGTCCTCTCCCCAAATATTGAGCGGGAAGGGAGCCAACAACGACCAATTTGAAAGGGGACAACTAGTACAAGCTATCCTGACTAAAGGTGGTCTTCGCCTGCCAAAGGCTCTGGTGGTGACGCCGCCTTGGGCTCCACGGTGACCTCCCTTCTGCCGTCTTGCTGGTCTTGGTCTCGTTGCACCGATGTGGAAACCTTTGCCTGATGCCTCGGTACTCATCGCTTGCGCTTGCCTCCTTAGCACCAAAGAGGAAGCAAGGACACTGTGCGCGCTGGCGCCCGCCTGGTCTCGATCGTCATGGCTCACGTCATGAGAACCTCGCGAGGTTTGCCTTGCCTTGATCTCTCCGCCCCTCGCGAGCCAGCCTGGTGAGACCGCTCCTGAGGAGGTCTTGTGTCGTCTGCCTCGCGAGGCTTGGCCCCTTGCGAGGGTCTCGAATGCTTGTTGGTGAAGATGGGCCTTATGGGCCCGCTTGTAGAGCCACGCCGTGGGCCACATGCAGGCAAGTCTGGGGACCCCCGTTCCCAGAACGCCGACAGTAGCCCCTGGGCCCAAGGCGCACTCGGACTTGGCTTCAAGGCGAAGCCAAAGGGCAAGTGCGGAGCGCCGCGGGCCCCAACAGCCTGCGGCCTTGGTCGACGCGTGGTGGTTGATTGGACATGGGCGTCTCCGCTTCCCCACGTTGCCTCGGCAACTGCCTGACTTGACGAGTCCCTGCTGCATGCAATGAAAAACCATCATTACCTGTGATCATGGGGGGCGCTGGTTGGACTTCTCCTGCTATAAATGGGGAGGGGGGCAGAGCCCCCGTCGCCAATCTCTTCCCATTCCGCTTGCTTCTTCCCCTTTGCTCCATTGCCAGTAGCGACACCAATGGCGCCCATCCGAAGGTTTTCAGCTGCGGAGAAAGGGAAGACTCCCGCGATGAGCCAGGGCCACTTCCGCCGAAGAAGAGGCCGGTCCACTGCCGCGACGTGGAGGTGATGCAGGAGGTGACAAGGCCTTGGTGCGAGCAGCCTCCTCCTAGGTATCCGTTACCCCTGTATGCCCAAGCCGAGGGCTCAGGAGGAAGAGGCGGCGAGAGGCGCCGCGCGCGCCACGGCCATGGTCGCCGTACCGCGGTGGCGCGCGTCGCTGCCCCTGGAGTCCACGCCGCGGACTCCTCGCGCGAACTTGTGCTGTGGGCGGCGATGCCTCAGAGCACTTGGATCCGCTTCCCTTCCTTCTTCTCTGCCAAGATGCCGCCAAGGGGGCCCCTCGAGCTTTGGCTACAGCACGCCGACTGCAAGGCACCGACGACTGGAGCAGAAGTTGAGGCCGTCTCCTCGGGCAAGATCTTCATGACCCGAGGTTGGGGTGAGGTCGCTCGAGTGTGCTGTGCGGAGGGCACCCTCGCGATCCACTTCGAGTACGACGGCGCCTCCACGCTGTCCTTCAAGGTCTTCGACGCAGAAGGCCGCCGCCTGGAGTGCTGCTCCGGAAGGGGCCGTCAGGACGATGTCGCAGCAGGGGCAGGGCCTGCTGTCCGTGTCGTCAGCGGCTCCTCTGGTAGCAGCAGCGACGCATGGGAGTCCAGCGATTCTCCCGAGCTCTACGATACTCCGGAGACGAGCGACGATAGCTACGTGCCTCCAAGCTCTCGCCACGCCCGGAGCAAGGCTGCAGCGGCTGGCCGTCGCCGCCGCTGATCTGGATGAGGTTGGCGCCAGCCACCCGTGGCCCACTGTTGATGATGGCGTCGCCTACCGGGCGCGTGTAGATAGGGCTCCTAGAAGTTCTTTCCTTTTGTTCCCTACAAGGAATCGAGAAGTACCCCGTGGGGGCGTGTAAAGGGTCCGCAATGTCCTTTGTTGATATTATCCTTATTATGAAATTGTGCGGGTGCGTGCCCCATTTCGGCTCGGTTTCCCCTTTCCAACCTCGCGACGGCCTGGTGCTCTACGCTGACTGGTCCCGGTCCCCAGGCAGGTTACAGCCGTTGCTGGTATGCCAAGTCGCGATGCCGTGGTCAAGGCCAGGAGGTGAGCGGCCCGAGGTCTAGTAAGAGCCCCTGAGGCGTGATGCTCAGGTGGTCCCCTTTAGCGCGCAAGCGACCGCCGAGAGGTAGGAAAGGGAGACTACGTTGCCGTAGTAGGGCAACACAAATGAGAACTCTATGCCATAGAGATTGGTTGACTCGAGCGTGAAACTTATCTTGGTAGTCCAGGGTCGGTCCTTCGCGAGGCGCCAGGCTCATGCGTAGGCGGTCATAGCGTAGTCAGGTCAGGCCCGTACGAGTCTCCTCCTCTTCCCCACGCTCTCCTTTGTGCTCTACGTCCTCAGGTCCCAGCCCTCAAGCGAGCTCAGCCGCCGCTGGTATGCCAGGTCGCGATGCCGTGGTTAAGGCGAGGGGGTGAGGGCTGGAGAGCCAGTAGGAGCTCCTGAGTCGCGATGCTCAGGACCCCCCTTTTAACGCGCAAGCGGATTGCATGGGAGAAGAGGGAGCCCGCGGTGCCGCCTGCCGTGGTCCTCGGGAGGTTCCTGCGAGTCAGCACGAGGAAGGGCGCAGATTGCCATTATGATAGCCGGCCTGCCACTGGTTGCTCCGCAAGAGAATGAAGGCACTAAGGGCCTGGTGAGGTGGCGCGCGCGGCCAGAGCTCGACCGCTCAGATTTGTCAGCGTTGCAGGGACGGACCCAAGCACAAGCGCCGTGCCAGTGTGAGCAGCTCCCGTGGTAAGTGACAAACAAGTAGGTGATAGTCATAGATAGATTAAGCATGGAAAGCAAACTGGCTCAAGCAAACACAGGGGAGTTACATGCCACTGGGTCAGGCCCGAGCGGCTTGGGGATGATGCAGCCCGAGGGGCGCCCCCAGCAAAGTAAGCTAGAAATGTAAAGGTATACATGCCATAGGGATAGACCCATGCGGCCTGGGAATGATGCAGCCCGAGGGGCGCTCCCAGCTAAACAAACTTGGAAGATGTCACCTGGTTCTGTTGACCAAGGAATGCTGAGGCAGCTGAAGACGCGTGATGAAGGGGCTGCTCCTCACGAGCCACCGGGACCCTGAGCCTCAGGAGGCTCTGGGGGTCCATGCGGTTCCTTAAGGACCGTCTCCATCTCCGCCAGGACTGCGTGGTGCCTGGCCTCCTGAGCCGCCAGGACGCGCCGCAAGTTGCGTTGGTAGGCGGATGCCATGCTCGGCATTCCGAATGGCATGCGAACGTAGCTGTGCGGTGGGCCCTCGCAGCGTCCCATGCGCGAAGGCCAAAAGAGCTCCTGAGACGCGACCCTGTTGAGCCCTGGGACGTCGATGCAGACGCGCAGCCCAGCATCCTTTCCTGGATGGGGGGCTGCGCCAGGTAAGCGGCGACCGCCGCGCATGGCCCTTGCATCCTGCAGTTCCTGAGTGGTCTTGGTAACGAACTCCTGAGTGCTGGGCGCTCCTCACCCTGTGTCCTTCTGAGGGAAACGTGCTGCGAGTACGCCTCCAAATGGTGCCCGAGCGCCTCCCTCGTGACGTTGGCAAGGTCTGAGGCCCTCCAGAAGAGAGCCCCCGAGCCCTGCCCAAGGAGGGCGCCGGGCGCGCCTTCCTATGCGAGGGAGGGAGGCTCCCCAGGCGCGGGCGCTGATCCTGACGAGGCTCCACTTGCGGCGCCGCTCTCCTGAGGCCCAGTGCGGAGTAGCTGCTTCTTCTTGGGGACAACCTCAGGAGGGTATTGTGCTACTCTACTGTCGGGGTCTTCGATTGACGCTGCTTGGAAGGCGCGCTCGAGGGAGCACACCGCATCTTTCTCTTCGTAGGGGACTGTGATAATCCCGCCGCTTCCTGGCATCTTGAGGACGTTGTAGTCGTGGTGCGTCACTACCATGAACTTGGCCAGAGCCGGATGCCCGAGGATGGCATTGTAGGGCAGATGGATGTGGGCGATGTCGAAGTCGATGAGCTCGGTGTGGTAGTTGTTGCGCTGTCCGAAGGTGACAGGGAGGCGGACCTGCCCTATCGGCGTGGTGGAACCATCGGTTACTCCTGAAAAAGGCTTGGTAGGCTGAAGCTGATCGTAGGGCACTTGAAGGTTGTCGAACATCTCGACGGACAGGACGTTGAGCCCTGCGCCACCGTCGATGAGAGTCTTGGTGACTTGCACGTTGCTGATGACGGGTGAACAGAGCATTGGGAGAGCGCCAGCGGTGGCCGCACACTTGAGCTGGTCTGCCGAGCTGAAGGTAATAGCGCACTTGGACCACCTAAGAGGGCGTGTGGCCTCAAGCTTGGGGAGGGCTGCGTTCACCTCGCGAGCAAACTACTTGAAGATACGCTGTGAGGCTGGGGCTTGAGCTCCGCCCAAGATGCAGGCGATAGCACGCGGCTCCTGGAAGCCCCCAGCCCCCTCGTCCTGATGGTGGTCGTCGTTCCTTCTTGGTGGTGGCGGCAGCGGAGGAAGCCCAGCATTGCCCTAAGGATGTTCCTCGCGAGGCTGGTCCCTCCAGGCACCCTCGCAAGGCTGGTCCTGCCAATGGTCCTCACGAGCCCGGTCACGCCACTCCTGACGGGGGCCACGGTCGTCCCAGCGTCCTTCGCCATGTCCTCCTCCTCGGCCGTAGCCTCGGCCGTTGCGCTCGGGGCGTCAACCAAAGCGTCCTTCGCAAATGGCCCTGACCTCTTGACAATCGTTGGTGTTGTGGCTGTGCACGTTGTGGAAGGCGTAGAACGGTCGGCTGCTCTTGGATGACTCAGGCTGGTCCCTGCCGCGCTTCGTGTCCGGCTCCGCCGCAAGGACGGCCGCCCCCTTGCGGTTCACATCCTTGGCCTTGGCTTTCTTCTCCTCTGGGTCAGCAGCTGGAAGCTCAAGGAGGGAGATGCGTCGTCCCTCCTCAGCCCTTGCGCACTTGGTCGGCAGGCTGAACAGCTCTCGGGATGTGCACAACTCCTCGTGGATGGCGAGCTCCTCCTTCATCTTGACGTCGTGGACGGCATCAGAAAACGCCGAGATGATGGCCTCGTCTGTCACCTTGGGGATCTTGAGACGAACGTTGTTGAAGCGCTGGATGTACTTCTGGAGGGTCTCCCCTGGCTGCTGCTTGACAAAGCGCAGGTCACCCGCGGCCGGAGGACGGTCGCGAGTGCCTTGGAAGTTGGCGACGAAGCGGTCGCGCATCTTGTTCCAGGAGGAGATCGAGCCTGGAGGCAGGTTTAGGAGCCACGAGCATGCGCCATCCTTGAGAGCCATGGGGAACCAGTTCGCCATGACTTTCTTGTCGCCGTTGGCCGCCTCGATGCTCAGCTCGTAGAGCTGCAGGAACTCCGCAGGGTCGGGGGTGCCGTCCTAGCGAGGAGGCAGGTTTGGCTTGAACTTGCCCGGCCATGCGACGCTACGCAGCTCGGGAGTGAAGGCGCGGCAGCCCGCGGTGGCCACCGGCACCCTTGGCTGATGTGGAGCTTGGCCTTGATGCCCGCGCACGATCTTGTCGTAGCGGCGCCGGGAGCGCGGGAGCATTCTCCCGCGGCCGTGGGACTTCCTGGCAGCTTATTTCTTCTCGTGCGGGCACCGGACGCGGTGGGTCGCACCGGGGGGCCGCGCGTCTTGGTGCCAGGACGCCGTCTTGGGGCAGAGGTGGTGGAGGCGCTCCATGAGCCACATCACCTGCAGCTGGCGGGGGACGAGGCAGTGAGAGGGACGGTACAGGGGAGCCCCTCGCGGCGCTGACAAGCTCGGCGATGCGGTCAAGCCAGTCCTCGTAGAGGTCGTCGACGGGGCGGTAGCGCAGGAGCTCGTGTGCCATGAGCAGCGCGGCCTCTGTGTCCGTGGGAGCGCGACAGGCGTGAGACGACGAGCCGGCCGGGGTCAGCGATGGAGTGGCGGTGCGACCGTCCCGCTGCACCGAGGGGTGCAGAGAGGATGCTTGCTGCTCGTTCCCCGCCGGGCCGATGACAGTGTTGGCTGCAGGCGACGGAGAACGACAGGGAGGCCCGCCAACGGGAGCCGTCTGAACGGCGCGGGCGGCCCGGCGCTCAGCGCGAGCTCGGCGAGCGTCTACCATGGAGACGACGAAGCGACGGTATGCGGATCGACGGAAGGAAAGCTTCGGCGCACCCCTACATGGCACGCCAAATGTCGGATCTCGGGTTCCGGCAGAACCCTCAAGGTTTGAACACTGGGGTGCGCGCGAAGATCTCCCCCTACCAAATCACGCCCTCAGCCTCACCGGAATCTCTAAGCCTAGCTCGATGAACTCGCAACACAAGGGACACAAGATTTATACTGGTTCGGGCCATCGTTGTGGTGTAATACCCTACTCCAGTGTGGTGTGGTGGATTGCCTCCTGGGCTGAGGATGAACAGTACAAGGGGAAGAACAGCCTCATGAGGTGAGGAGTTCTTGTGCTTGGTGGGTGTGAGGATGAACTGAATGAGTTCGAGACGAGATGCCTCCTACTGTGGTGGCCAGCCCTATTTATAGAGGCCCTGGTCCTCTCCCCAAATATTGAGCGGGAAGGGAGCCAACAACGACCAATTTGAAAGGGGACAACTAGTACAAGCTATCCTGACTAAAGGTGGTCTTCGCCTGCCAAAGGCTCTGGTGGTGACGCCGCCTTGGGCTCCACGGTGACCTCCGTTCTGCTGTCCTGCTGGTCTTGGTCTCGTTGCACCGATATGGAAACCTTTGCCTGATGCCTCGGTACTCATCGCCTACGCTTGCCTCCTTAGCACTAAAGAGGAAGCAAGGACACTGTGCGCGTTGGTGCCCGCCTGGCGCCCGCCTAGTCTCGATCGTCATGGCTCACGTCATGAGAACCTCGCGAGGTTTGCCTTGCCTTGATCTCTCCGCCCCTCGCGAGCCAGCCTGGTGAGGCCGCTCCTGAGGAGTTCTTGTGTCGTCCGCCTCGTGAGGCATTGTCCCTCGCGAGGGTCTCGAATGCTTGTTGGTGAAGATGGGCCGTACGGGCCCGCTTGCAGAGCCACGCCGTGGGCCGCAGGCAGGCAAGTCTGGGGACCCCCGTTCCCAGAACGCCGACAGTGGCACACAAGAGAGGATGTGGAATCATATCATGATACCGTGTCATATTAAATGTTGTACTGCTACTTTGTGTGATTAGTAAGGCAACCTAAGATGTTAACTTATGATACTATGCATTACGGAAGTAGCTAGTATCCTAGCTACACTATCATATATATGCATGATACTATTAGTGTGTATATATATATATATATATATATATATATATATATGATACTCCCCATTACAACCAGCCTTATAGGGCTCAATTCAAAAATCTCACCAACCAAGGTAGATGGTGAGTGGTGGAATACCTTTTGTAGTTTGCAAGAGCACCCAATTAATGCTTTTGTTTTCCTAAAAAAATTATGTTTTCCAATGTATTAATTGCAATACATGCATGCATATATAAAGTACATGCATTGGTCAACTTTCTCTTAATACTTGCATGCAATGATTTAATGCACCTTGGAATCTGGACATGTGATGGGGAACAACCAAATTGAGCCTTATAAAATGGAAAAACTAAAATTTTGAGATAAGCCTATAAACCGAAAAGGAGGGAGTATATATGCATGATACTAGTATATGATCGGCAATACCTCCGTAATGTGCACATGCATAGTATCATGAGTTAGTATCTTAGGTTCCTTATTAATTACCATGCGTGACACAAAGTAGTACAACATTTAATATGATATGGTATCATGATATGATACCACACACCCTCTTTTTCATCATTTAACTGTGTGCCACATCATCCAAAAAGTCTAGTTGGCATGCATTATACCGCTTGATACTCCCATATTACGACCAACCTTATTAGGGTGGCCATAGTGGGGGTATCATAGACGGTATCATGCACCCGGGAATAGAAAATATGATGATGTGGCAAAGAAGCAGTAACATAGGTAGATACCGTAACATATATGTATATATATATAATAAATGCTATACTACTTTGTGTCATGCATGGCCATAAATACGGTCATCTATGATATATACTCCCTCCATAAACTAATATAAGAGCGTTTAGGTCACTATTTAGTAATCTAAATGCTCTTATATTAGTTTACAGAGGGAGCTAGTACTACTCTATGATACTATATATGCACTATGAAGGTACGTATGTGGTATCATACACTAGTATCATATGCATGATACTATATATATATAGTACTATATGATACTCCCTATATAAGGCTGGCCATAGTGGTGGTATCATAGCCGATGATGTCATGCACTCGAAAATAGCAAGTATATATGCTGATGTGGCAAAGAATTAAATATATATAAAGAGGGTTAGAGTAACATATAGTAGGTAGATACCGTATCATGTTAAATGCGATGCTAATTTGTGTCATTCATGGCAATAAATATGATATATATATATGATATACTATACTCTATGTATTATACTATGCGCTATAATTAATTAAAGGTAGTATCATATGTACTGTATATTCATGATACTAGTATATGACACTCTCCACTATACTCATGATTTCTTACCGTGGAAAAAAATTGGAGGTGAAACGATGGACTCATGTTTTCATTCGAACAAAAATATGATGTTAGGTAATGTAAATGTTTTCAAAGAGCACACGGTTCACTCACGAAAGCCGTGTGCCCACTAAACTGTGGCCGATGCACCCCCCACCCCTCTGCCACGCGCGCGATCTGAGTCGTGCGTTCTGATTGGCCAGAACCCAAACCCCATGGATCGTACGTCTGCACCGTTGGATTCTCCTTGATCGAACGGCGATCCTCATCCCTTTCGACAACACATGTACATGTTTTCAAATAGCCCATACCAAAAAAATTGTTTTCAAATAGCACACAGTTCACACACGAAAGTCGTGTGCCTACCAAACCGTGGCCGATGCCCCCCTCGCTGCGCGTGCGATCTGAGTCATGCGTTCTGATTGGCCAGAACCCAAACCCCACGGATCGTACGTCTGCACCGTTGGATGCTCCCAGATCGAACGGCAATCCTCATCCCTTTCGACAGGAAATGCAGTTCGGCTAGGAATTGATTTATATGCAAACATGCACGGTAAATGCCAAAAAATGTCTTACATATAGCACACGAGACCTGAAATGCGCCAGCAAATCAAACCCGTGGTAAAATTGTGATTGGTTTACGTGCGAAAAATTTAGATGAGAAACGATGAACTCACGTCTTCATTTCAAAATTAGTATGTCTTCATTTCAAACTCAATTATTCTATTTGTGCACACGAGCGCTTAGAGGCAACCGTTTGCATAAGCCTTTCCGCGCGCGCGGCGACCGGGGATATTTTTCACCCTTTTCACCTAGGCCGCCAACACCCCCCCGCCGTCCGCCCGCGTTTCACTCAACTAGTCCACCCAATCTCCTTTGCTAGATCCCCCTCCCCCAGATCCACAGCAGAACCCTCTCCGGCGCCGCCATGCTCACCCCGGCCGTGTGCCCGCTCTTCGGTGTCAAGCCTACCTCCACTGCTGTTCCCAACATGCGGCGGCCCGCGCCTCGCCGTCTTTGTTTGCTCGCCAGCCACCCTCGAGCATATCGATGTAGTAACCCTCGCCTCTCCTGTGGTCCGGCTGGGTTTGCATTAAGAAGCCTGTTAGTTACTGCTCTCCATTGCTGTGAGGCATATTTCCTCGCAATCCCTCTTCCAATTTCGTTCCGCATGTTCCCAAATTGGCTATAAAATAACGGAGAGCGTATATATGTTCATTATCTACCTTCCTTACTACATATAAGCTATATTTGTTCCAATAAGTTACTGCCTATTTACACATCGCGGGCGCCCGAGTCACACAAACTTAACAAATTAGCCGTACATTTTCTAAATTATTGCATGGCATGTTTAGAAATCTTGATACCAAGTTGTTAGTTTTATGTTGATCCTCCTTTCCCGAGTTTCGCATGTGTTCTCTGTAGATGCCGAGTAGCAGCGACAACACTCATTCAGGCCATGTATCTTCATCTGATTCGGACAACCCTAGGTCTTCAGCAGATTGTGAGGGATCAAGTAGTCTTGAACGGGATAGAGCTACGGCAATTACCCTTCCGGTCAGGACACGGAGGAACGCTCCAAGGAAGCCCACACACCAGCCTAAAGGTGTATATGAAGTAACCGAGATTGATTTAAAGTCCTGGGCTCCAACTAAACCAGATAAAGCACGCATGAGGTTTAGGAGTGTGTGTGGATTTGTTGGCAGGGCAAGGCTCAACATTAATCTGCCGGGGTTTTGGAAGGCTGACACAGAAACACGGCGAAGGATAGTCCGGGAGATCATGGATCACTTCAACGTTCTAGAGCAGTGGAGAATGCAGGTGGAACACGCTGCACTGAAGAAGTCTAGGGATGCTTGGAGAAACTAGAAGCACGTGCTGTACAAGAAGTGCTTGAGCGAAGGCAAGGACCCAATCCCTGCATACCCCCAAATTACAAAGGCAGACTGGGCAGAATTCAAAAGGGTCAGGGCAACTTCAGAGTTTGCTGCGAAGAGTTTCAAGCAATCAGGACTTCAGAAGAAGAACATACACCCCCACCGTATGGGTGTGGCAGGATACTACGGCATGAAACTGATATGGGAACAGGAGGACAAACGAGCAGTAGCGGCGGGTGGGAGTCCGGCCTTTAGTGAAATCAAGGGAGAACGCGCCAGAGACTACTTGCGGGCACGTGCAAAGAGGCGTGATGACGGAACTTATTACTTTGAAAACGCACATGACGCCAAACTGTATGAAGTGATGGTAGAGGCGTCCAAGATCCCTGGAAGGTTCTACAGGAACTCGGGGCCATGTGACATTCTGTCCATTGCTCTGGACACAAAAGAGCCCCCTGGCTATGCAAGGGGTATAGGCATTAATGTCGCGCACAAGAGGGCTTTCACACTCAGCAAAGAAGAGAGGCTCAGCATGAAAAAAGCGAGGAGTGAAATGAAGCAGAATGCATTGTTTGAAAGGTTGAAGGAGATTTATCCGGCTGTTCGAAAGGATGTTGAGGAGTGATGATGATGCAGAAGACTCTAACACTGACAGATAGCTAGCAGATGGGAGGGGAGGCGGGCATGGATGATGCTGCTTATTGTGCGACAACACTGCACAAGAGTAGCTGTGCATCAGCTGACCCCAGCGACACTGAGACTGCAGCTGCTCGTGATGATGCTATATCTGATCTATCTGGAATGAAAGACAGACTGAAGGGCATGCTTACACATTATGAAGGTAGATTAAAATGTGCAATAGCCTGGGTTTGCCCACCCTTCTTGGAAGATGGCCTCTTCTTGGACAATGTGCCATTGAAGCCGGGCTGTGTGAAGTGCTACTGAAGTAAAGCCTGGATTCAATGAATTTTCCCTGAAGAATGTCCTAGGAGACTTCGATGAGCAAAGGACCTTGGGAGAAACACTGTTACATCACATCTAGTGGCCACGAAAGGAAATAGAGTTCATCGATGAGATTCCTGAAGCCCCACCAAGAACAACCACTGTCGCCCCTCAACCGGTGACGCTCTCCTTGCCAGAGCAGCTCTCGCGGGCTGATGCATCAACCTGTGATCAGCCGGACCAACTTTGTGGCGTACAGGCCATGTCATCCTCCGCCCCAAAGCAGCCAGTGGAAAGGCCTACAACTGCTGATGACGCACCACCGGTTCAGATGCCGACCGCTGAAGCAGCGGGGGGAGACCCAGCTGCAACACATGCTCAGCAGACCAACCTGGTGGAACAGACTGCTAAGCAGTCTGATGCTTCGG
Organism: Aegilops tauschii subsp. strangulata; assembly: GCF_002575655.3. Lineage (NCBI taxonomy): Eukaryota > Viridiplantae > Streptophyta > Magnoliopsida > Poales > Poaceae > Aegilops > Aegilops tauschii. The sequence goes on from NC_053039.3 coordinate 178,944,470, forward strand.
AACCGCCTGCTAAGCAGGCTGTAGGTCCAGAACCGACTGCTCATCAGTCCGTCGGTCCGCAGGCGCGTGATCAGCATACCAATGCGTCAGCACTTCCTGCTCAGCAAACCAACGCGTTGGCATGGCCTCCTCAGCACACCGACAAGTTGGCACCACCTGCGCAGAAACCCGACATAGCTTCAACGCATGGTCAGCAGTCCGATGCCTCTGCTCCTACAGCCTAACAGTCCGTCACTACAGCACCGCCAGCTCAGCGGTCCGGCATAGATAAACAGTCTGCTAAGAGGTCCGTCCAAGCTTCACCGTCTGCTCGGCAGTCTACCGTGCAGGCAACCGGACGTTCTTCCAAAAATGCTTCAAGTACCAAGAAGGAAGTGGCCAAAAAGGCTACACCCATGACCACGAGGAAGCGCATCGGGAAAGTGAAGAGGAAAGAGAACGATTGCCTCTTACTTAAAGCACCCATCGCCCAGAACCAAATTAACAGCAGCTTGTTCGAATCGGGGAGTAATATTATTTCTGACGCCATGGATGATGAAGAAGTAGAATTGTTGCTTGCTAAAAGAAAAGCAGACGTACTTGAAGCACGCAATTACGTCCATGCTCAGCCATTTCTTGTTGGCGAATACTTTGATGAGTGCAGCTCCAGTTGCCGCGAGTTACATGAATATTGCATGGATCAAATGTCAGAAGGTCATCACCATTTGCTAGTCCACTACAACAAAGATAATTTCCGACACGATGCTGGTTCCATCATTGTGAGTTTTGAGGACTTACATCTCTTCTTCAACTTCAACATGCTCGATGCCACTCTTGTTAGATGCGTGATTTTGTAAGTACTTAACAAACTCTGATCAACTTCTCCATACAAGGCTGTAAATGATAAACAACTAACTGCATTTTATTCCTCTTAGGGGATTGAACGCGCAGAGAAGACAAAGTGAGAGTGTGTATTTCATAGATCCTGCATTAGCAAATGGCACAACATTACATGAAAAGGACCGACGGGACTGGGCCGTTAACACGGTCGTCTGTATCTTCGAAAACACGTCCCATGCAGAATCATTTCTCTGGCCATATCATGAAGGGTAAGTCAAGTAAACAACCACGCATACACTGATTGTCTTTCAGATTTCGACATCATTCGTAAGTTCATGGCTTTCTTAATATGTAGCAATCACTGGATATTGGTATTCATTGTTCCAAACAAGAACACCGTTTACTACATCGATTCTCTCAGAGAGTCAACAAACACTCAAGATCTGACGCATCTTCAGCAATTCTTGGATAGGTATTGAATTCTATGATGTTGAAATTAATTTGCATTCATATCTGGTTCAATAATTGATGTTTTCAAAATTCATCATCATTTGCAGTGTGCTCGCATTGTGGGAAACTAAAACAGGGAACCTGTTCAAGAGGAAACTACCGCTGCAGCACGAGATCGTTTCTCCGGTAACACACCGAAATCCATTATTTACGGAAAATTTATCCAACAGTCTGCAAATACCTTTCCTTACGGTAGTCAAATGTTCAAGCTTCTAAACAAACCTCTTTCTATTTTGTCCAAAGAAAAAATAATACATCTAACACCGGTTAGGTTGTTCCTAACAGGACAAATACATGACTAATTTTGTACAAAAAAATTTAGTGTCCTCAGCAAGAAGCAGGGACCAACCTTTGTGGATACTATGTTTGCAGACACATGATCTCCATCCGCAAATCTGCTGATAGTTGTGACGATCCTCACGAATTAGTACCAGTAAGTCTATCTTAATTAATATCTTCTACTCCACTCATATGGCACATTCTGATCTTAACAATACTGCAGCTCATCTTAAAACCGAGGACCCCTGAACCGCTCCCGGTTGGTGAATTGCTGATGGTTCGGAGATTTATCAGCGACTTCTTCCTGGATCACTACATCAATCCCACTAGTGATAATGAAGATTTCAGCATGCGTTCTCCTAAAACATTGAGTAAGAGTTAGCCGCTAAACATATAACGCATGGATCCATTGTTTTCCATCTGATGAGGTTTTCGTATTTCGTACACTATGATTAATTATGTAATGTATATATGTGTGGACAAGTCATTGGAATTTAGCTACCATATGTTCAATTGCAATTGTTGCGAAATCTGATGAATGTTCTTCCTGTCGACACTATTTGTTCAATTGAATATTGTGGCGAATTTGCTTTTTGCGTCCCGATTCAAAATGGGATATTTATGTTTATTTGTTCAATTGAATATTGTGGCGAATTTGCTTTTTGTGTGCCGATTCAAAATGGGATATTTTTGTTTTAACCTGGCAATTGCTCCGCACACGGTTCAACTAAATGAGTGTGTGCGATCCACATCAGAAAGCATACGTCAATCGTATTGGAACCATCAGTGATACACAACAGATCGCAAACGATTTGCAGCGCTACTACATGTGCGTAGGTTCTCCGGAACCGTTTGTGATATCGCGTTATCACACACGAGAACTGGGAGTAAGCCGTGCCCAATGCAATATACAATCCCAGTCGTATTTTTTTAGGAAACGTGTGGGATCCAAATGAAAAGCACACACCACTCTTGCGGCAACCGTCGGTGATACCTAACAAATCACAAACGGTCTGCAGCACTTGTATGTGTGCGAAGGGGCTCCTGAACTGTTTGTGATAGAACATTATCGCAGACGGTAATTGTTGGAAAACGTGTGTGATGGAGTCTAGCATGGCAGATAGGTTACGCAGAAAACTCGTGTGCGATAGGGCACAAATCACACACAGTTCATATGTTGGCCCGTGTGCCTTACATACTGTTTCCCAAACGGTCGTTGCGACAGACCGTATGGTTTCACTTCGTCATTAGAAACGCTTAATCACTGATACCACATGTGCGAAAGAATTTAGTGTGTACTGCATCGCACACGATTACATTTTGAAGGCCTCTGGATCACTGTTCCATATCCCCGACGGTTTCTGGGTCGTGTGGGAAGGACCCCCTATCGCACACACTCACTTGGCGACGGTTCCGAAGGCCGTCGCGGAAAGGGGTAAAAAACCGTTTGTTTAGGACCGACGCACACCAGTGCTAGGCAATTCATTATCATGGGGTTGTCTACAAATTTAGAGAAATTAAAATCATGAAATATATCCCCAAAACTTACAGTAACAATTTCTTTCTCACAGTCTATCTTAGCACTAACAATATTAAAGAAAGGTCTACCAAATTTGATGGGGCAAAAATCATCTTGTGGGGAGCTAAGAACAAGAAAATCAGTAGGGCACTTTATTTTCCCACACAAAACTTCAACATCTCTAACAATCCCAATTGGTGATATAGCATCTCTATTGGCAAGCTTAATAGTAACATCAATATCTTCTATCTCACCAGGTGCAATATCATTCATAATTTCTTGATATAAGGTAAAAGGAACTGCACTCACACTAGCACCCACATCACATAAGCCATGGTAACAATGATCTCCAATTTTAACAGAAACAACAGGCATGCCAACAACGGGTCTATGTTTATCTTCAATATCGGGTTTAGCAATTCTAGCAGCTTCATCACAGAAGTAAATAACATGCCTATCAATATTATCAACCAACAGATCTTTAACCAAAGCAATACTAGGTTCAACTTTAATTTGTTCAGGGGGTGTAGGTGTTCTAGTATAACTCTTATGAACCACAGTTGAAGCTTTAGCATGATCCTTTATTCTAACAGGAAAAGGTGGTTTCTCATTATAAGCAGTAGGAACAATAGGTTCAACATTATAAGTAATAGTTTCTTCTTCAACTTTAATATGCTCTACTACTTTCATTTGAATGGGAGGATGATATTTAAACCAATTCTCCTTAGGGAGATCAACATGAGTAGCAAATGATTCATAGAAAGAAGCTGCTATCTCAGAGTCAGGACCATATTTAGTGCTAAATTCACGAAAAGCATCGGTATCCATAAAAGATTTAACACAATCAAACTTAAGGTTTATACCTGAGTCATGAACTTCGTCGAGTTCCTAATCCTTAGAGTTGCATTTAATTCTTTCCAATAAATCCCATTTGAATTCAATATATTTCTTCATAAAAGAACCAGTACAAGAAGTATCGAGCATGGAGTGATCATTACGAGAAGCCGAGCATAAAAATTCTGAATAATAATTTCTCTTGAGCGCTCTTGATTGGGGCATGAATATAACATTGGATTAAGCCTCCCCCAAGCTTGAGCGATACTTTCTCCTTCACGAGGCCAAAAATTATATATATAATTCCGATCACGATGAACCATATGCATAGGATAAAACTTCTGATGAAATTCAAATTTCAATCGGTTGTAGTTCCATGATCCAATATCATCACATAGCCTACACCATGTCAATGCCTTTCCGTTCAAAGAAAAAGGTAAGACTTTCTTCTTGACATCATACTCGGGCAAACCTGCAAGCTTAACTAATCCACAAACTTCATCCACATAGATTATATGCATATCAGGATGTAATGTTCCATCCCCCGCATAAGGATTAGCTAGCAGTTTCTCTATCATACCTGAAGGAATTTCAAAATAAATATTATCAGTAGGTTCAGTAGGTTGAGGAGCAACCATTTGCTCTACTGGTCGAGGTGAAGATACCCCGAACAATCCCCTAAAAGGATTATTTTCCATAGTAACAAGTGACAATAAATTTCAGCACACAATATAAATGTTCCCTTACCAAATTCCACTTAACAAAGCCGCTTCACTCCCTGGTAACGGCGCCAAAAAAGAGTCTTGATGACCCACAAGTATAGGGGATCTATCGTAGTCCTTTTGATAAGTAAGAGTGTCGAACCCAACAAGGATCAGAAGCAAAATGACAAGCGGTTTTCAGTAAGGTATTCTCTGCAAGCACAGCAATTCGTAACGAGTAACAAGTAACAAGTAACAAAAGTAACTGAGGTGCAGCAAGGTGGCCCAATCCTTTTTGTAGCACAGGAAAAACCTGGAAAAACTCTTATATAATGCAAAGCGCTCCCGAGGACACATGGGAATTGTTGTCAAGTTAGTTTTCATCATGCTCATATGATTCGCACTCGTTACTTTGATAATTTGATATGTGGGTGGACTGGTGCTTGGGTGATGTCCTTCCTTGGACAAGCCTCCCACTTATGATTAACACCTCTCGCAAGCATGCACAACTAGGAAAGAAGAATTAAGATAAATCTAACCATAGCATGAAACATATGGATCCAAATCAACCCCTTACAAAGCAACACATAAACTAGGGTTTAAGCTTCTATCACTCTAGCAACCCATCATCTAGTTATTAATTCCCAATGCCTTCCCCTAGGCCCAAATCATGGTGAAGTGTCTTGTAGTCGACGTTCACATAACACCACTAGAGGAGAGACAACATACATCTCATCAAAATATCGAACGAATACCAAATTCACATGATTACTTATAACAAGACTTCTCCCATGTCCTTAGGAACAAACGTAACTACTCACAAAGCATATTCATGTTCATAATCAGAGGAGTATTAATTATCATTAAGGATCTGAACATATGATCTTCACTGAATAAACCAACTAGCATCAACTACAAGGAGTAATCAACACTACTAGCAACCCACAGGTGCCAATCTGAGGTTTTGAGACAATGATCGAATACAAGAGATGAACTAGGGTTTGAGAGGAGATGGTGTTGGTGAAGATGTTGGTGGAGATTGACCCCCTCTCGATGATAGGATCGTTGGTGATGCCGATGGCGATGATTTCCCCCTCTCGGAGGGAAGTTTCCCCGATAGAACAGCTCCGCCGGAGCCCTAGATTGGTTCTGCCCAAGTTCCTCCTCGAGACGGCGGCGCTTCGTCCTGAAAGCTTCCTTATGAGTTTTTCCAGGTAAAAACACACCATATCGCAGAAATGGGCATCGGCGGCCTGCCAGGTGGCCCACAAGGCAGGGGGTGCACCCAGGGGTAGGGCGCGCCCCCACCCTTGTGGATGGCTGGTGGCCCCCCTCTAGTGCTTTCTTCACCCAATATTTTTTTTTATATTCTAAAATAATTCTCCGTGAAGTTTTAGGACTTTTGGAGTTGTGCAGAATAGGTCTATAATATTTGCTCCTTTTCCAGTCCAGAATTCCAGCTGCCGACAGTCTCCCTATTCATGTTAACCTTATAAAATAAGAAAGAGAAGGCATAAGTATTGTGGTATAATGTGTAATAACAGCCCATAATGCAATAAATATCGATATAAAAGCATGATGCAAAATGAACGTATCATGGGGCGACGAGCTGGTAGGCTGGATAGGTTGAGTTCTTCGCACATGCTCCAGAGTTCGAACCTTTCTTGGGTCTGCGGAGCCCTGAATCCGACATTTGGCGCACCAGGTGGGGCGTGTCGAAGTCCTTCTTCCACCATTAATTTCCCCTCTATTTGGTCGTGCCAGCCCAGCTGGTTGAGCTGGCAGCTGCATGCGAATGACGGTGGAGACTTGGCTGGTGCGGTCCTGGAGGTGTCCTTGCTGGCGCCCTTGGTGAGGACCTTGCCGGGTGGCCCGGCAAGGGCCTTGCCGTGGCGTGCTGTTGTCCCCGGCAAGGATCTTGCCGTAGGGCCTTGTGGCTCTCCTCGGCAACGATCTCGTCGAGGATCGTTGTCTTCCAATCCTCATCTGTAACATCCCAAAATTTCAATTTGGAATGTTATACATTAGATCATCATGCATATCATATTTTATTGCATTTTGATTTGCGATCCTAGAAATTTCACGCAACTCAAGGACCCACGGAGAGAGTTGGGGATTTCGTTATTTTCATATTTGGGTTTTCTCAAATTTTGAAAATAGGATCATTTGTTTTAATTATTTTTCTCTCCGAAAATCTTTCATATCAAAATATATGAGAGGGGATAAAATGACTTCTCCACAAATAAAATATTGGAGGAAAAATATTAAAAACAAACATTTGATTTTATTTGGATTTTATTTGATTTTATTCGAATTAGGAAAATATGCGTTTTTCAAAATTGCATTTTAGACCCAAATAAACGTTCATCTTGTTATGCTTATTTTTAGAGGACGGGGCAAATTTATTTCGGGATTTTTCGAGTCCGTTTAGTATTTCTTTTCTTACTTTTTCTGCACGTCCGAATTATTTAAAAAAAAAGTCAACCGCCTTACGGGCCGTGTCCGACCCGGACACCTCAGCCCGGCCGGCCTTTAAAGCCGCGGCCCGAGCCCCGCCTCAGCCCAAGTCGCCGCCGCCCCGAAACCCTCGCCGCCGCCGCCGCCCGCGCCGCCGCCGTCCCGCTGCCCGACCCGCCACCCGCCGGAGCCCCGCCGCCGTCCGCCGCCGCCCGCTAGAGCCGCTCGCCGCCGCCTCTCGCCCGACGCGGCCACCCGCCAGAGCCGCTCGCCGCCGCCGCCGTCACGCGAACCGAGGTAGCTGCCGGTTTTTCTCGAAAAACCGTTCGGTTTTATTTCGAAACCGAGATGCGTTTTTTTATATTAGCTCGGTTTATTTTTTCTGGTTTAGTTAAATAGCGAACGCCCGTTCGTTCGTTTGTTTTAACGAACGGTTTTATTTTTTACACACAGCGAACGTTCGATCGTTAGCCTGTTCGTCAGTTTTTCTTTTTCTCGAATTTTCCGCGATTATTCCTGATCGCGATTTCCGATCTGTTTTTCGTTTTAGTATAACTTTTCGCTCGTTTATCGGATCTAGGCGATTCAAGCGCCTAGAGTTTCGTCTCGAAATTCTCTTTCCGTTTAACCAAGTCAAACAAGTTTTTGCTACTGTAAAATTTGACTTAGATCTAGATTAGTAAACGAAGCTTGTTTCTTTCGCCGTTTGACCTTCGTTGCTTCGTTTGAATTGATTCTTTTTGCAAACCGGAGTTCTTAAGTTGAACTTTCTGGTTAGACCTCTTATTTTGAGTTTTATTTCATGCACCCTTGCTTGATTGCTTATGTATGTATTGTTTGTTTGCGATAGAGTACCCGGAGTGCGAAGCGTGCTACTACGAGTCTCTAGGTTTCACGGATCATCAGCAAGGCAAGTAACACTTTGATCATACTTTTCATCACCCAGTTTTATTGCATTAGATCAATCCTCAAACAGTTGCATGATTAGGATCTGATTAATATGTGAGTTTTGGGAAGTAGATGAGGTAGTACCTATTGTCCTGTTTACTATCAAACCTTTGGGAGTTACTTCGACGTTTGCTTATATTGCTATGCTATGCTCGTAGACGTGGATTGGGTTTGAGTGAATCCTTCATGACAGATGTGAGATTATTAATTTATGGTTCAACTTAAGGTGGCTACTTTAATTTACATCTGGGTGGATTGAGGCACCTGGAGAAACCAGTGTTGCCTGTATTTTTGGATATCCCGGAGTACCCGTGTGATCATCCTATGGACCGCCACCCAGACTCAAAGGGATCATGAGATTATTCATGCTAGAAACTTCCGTGTGCAGCCACAAGCTATTATGGGCTCTAGCATAGTTGAGTAGGTTACATGACCTCTTGAAGAGGTGGGCTAGCAGATGTAGGGGAAAGTAGGTGTAACTGTCCACCCGGAGTAAAGAGTAGTGTTTCTGAAAGACTGTGTCTCGGTCATCCGTTTCTCAAACACCATGTAGTGCGAGAAATCAAGCGGAGGCGATCGAGTCTTGTGGGGAAAAGTGCACAAACCTCTGCAGAGTGTACAAACTAATCATGATTAGCCGTGTCCCCGGTTATGGACATCTTGAGTATCTAGTTCTTGGATTATCATGTGAATCTCATCATCATGTTACTTAATTTAATTTGATTGGGTTAATCACGTTCTTAATTGGGATTGAGTTGGAGGTACCTTCTCAATGTTTAACAACCACCATGATAGTTAAATAAAATTTATTCCTTTGTGGTAGGGAAAAATTGGCTTTTCGCAAAACTATAACCATAGAGCTTTCCACCAGCCAAATATGCATGTAGTGATAGCATTATTCTGTTCATTACTCTCTATGTGTTACATTGCCAGCATATTCCATGTGCTGACCCATTTTCGGGCTGCAACGTATCATGTTGCAGACTTTTCAGACGACGAGTAAGGAGCCTTAGGTCGTGGTCTTATACTCAGTGATGCCGTTGGAGTTGATGGACTCACTTTATCTTCCAAGCCTTCCGCTGTTATCGTATTTCAGATGGCCTTAAGCCATATTTATTGTATTGAGTTCTCTTGAACTATTCGATGTAATAAGTGTGTGATTGCTACTCTGTTATAAATCCTTCAAAGTACTGTGCATGTCAGCATTACCGATCCAGGGATGACACTGATGCATAGAGACTAGACTGTTTGAGGTCTGGTCGCTCCAGAGATGGTATCAGAGCACACGCTGATTGTAGGACACGGCCACTAAGCTAAAGCCCTAGATCACTACTCTCTTCTCATTTCTGACTCCTCTCCTTTCTTCCACTCTTTTAGGATGGCGGATGCAAGGAACAAGTTCGCGCAGCCAGATAAGGATACACCTTTTGGACGACACTTGAAGGAAGTTACTAAGTACCTGAACATCGGAATACCAAGCTTCACCGGAACCTACAACGCCACACTACCAGAAGAGGAGCGCTGGATGATTCAAGTTCAAGTTCCAGGAAGGACGTTCACGCCAATCACTGAGCCCATAGAGTTTTCCCTTGATGCACCAACCTGGAGTCTAGGAAAGAGCATGGCAGCCCACATCACCATGGGACGCATTGGAGAAGTGTACCACAATGATCTCAAGGATACTATCTATCAGATTTGTGGGCGCCGAGACGAGCAATGGGAGATGATCAGTACCAGGAAGGATAGATCTATTGCAGCTTTCATCCAGGAGTTAAACCAGCACATTCGTCGCCAGGAGAACCAGATGTGCGCAGACATGATAGAACTGAAGAAGGCAAAGACTAGGATCATGGAACTGGAGGAAGAACTCAAGGCTACACGCGAGGATTATATGGAGGAAATCGTCGCACTAGTGGAGAAGAATGACGACCTGACAAAGAAGCTAGGAGTTTTCATGGGAGACCCAGCACCAGGAGGAGATGATGATGATTCTACTTGCCCGGAGAATTACATCATCATTGAAGACACCGACTCGGACCCCAGTGAGGTTTATTTGGAGGATGAAGCCGGAGCAGATATCATGGAGTCTTCGACTGAGCAATTTTTCTAGTAGACCACCAAATTAGTAGTAGTATTCCACCATGTATATATTATAGTCCAAGCACTTTGTAACGATAGTTAGATCGATTGTATGCCTTGTTTGAATTGATTGGAGTGATATGATTGTGTTTGTCTCATGTGCATATGGGTAGTGTTTTCCCTCTAGACCTCATTCTATTCTATTTTCTCATCTTTTCTAAACCATCAGATGCCTCCGAGACGCGACACCGGATTTGTTTTCCCACCGGAGATCACTCAGTTGATTCAGCAGCAGAATGCCCTGATGCAAGTGCTAGTTCAAAACCAAGGCAACAACAACAACAACAACAACCCACCACCACCACCACCTGTTGATCACTTAGCCCGATTTCTTAGGCTAAATCCGCCGGTATTTTCCAGTAGCACCGAGCCGATTGTGGCAGATGATTGGCTCCGCAAGGTTGGAAGGGAGCTGACCACTGCAGGATGCACAGATGCAGAGAGAGTGCGTTTTGCCGCACATCAGCTTGATGGACCCGCAGCATCATGGTGGGAGAATTACACAGCCACTCACCCCATTGACACTGTCACATGGGACCAGTTTCAGCAAGCTTTCCGTACTGCCCATGTTTCAGTAGGAGCTATGGCCACGAAGAAGCGTGAGTTTCGCAACTTACGCCAAGGAGGACGTAACGTTGACCAGTACGTGGAGGATTTTAGCAAGTTAGCACGTTATGCCCCAGATGACGTTGCTACGGATGCATCTAAGCAGGAGAAGTTTCTGGAAGGACTGGATGATGAGCTGAGCACGCAGTTGATGGTGGCAACTTTTAACAACTACCAGGAGTTGGTAGATAGAGCTCTCATGATTGAAGGGAAGCAACAGCAGATTGAGAGTCGTAAGAGGAAGTATGGACAAGGAAAGTACAGTACAGGAGCTCACCAGAAGCCTCGTTTTACCCCGAACTCGGGAGGACACCTTCAGCATAACCATGGAGGTCACAATCACAATGGAGGAAGTTCGCACAATCATAGTGGCCCCAAGAATGGCAATGGGAACGGAGGAAGCAACGGACAGAACCGTACCAACCCATCAACCCCAGCCAAGAGGGATCTAAGCCACGTTACCTATTTCAAGTGCCAGAAGACTGGACATTATGCCACTGATTGTCCAGAAGCAAAGAATGGAAATGGCAATGGAAGCTCGGGGAAGAAGCCGAACCCTTTCAACAGGGGACAGGTGAACCACGTTAATGTGGAGGAGGTTGAAGCACAACCTGATGCAGTAATAGGTAAGTTCTTGGTTAAGTCATTTACTGCAATTGTTCTTTTTGATACTGGTGCATCACATTCATACATATCAAGGGGATTTGTGGATAAGTTTAAGTTGCCCACCAAAGTTCTTAGAACACCTATGTTAGTAACCTCGCCAGGAGCAGAGTATATGGAAAGCGAAGGATGTTTTCAGTTGCCATTGGCCATAGGTAGGCATGTTTTCCCCTCAGACCTAATAGTTTTGGAGTCACAAGGTTTGGATGTGATTTTGGGAATGGATTGGCTATCGATGTATGGAGGAAACATCGATTGCGCCAGTAAGACGATTTTGCTTACTACCCCAGAAGGAAGAAGGATTAAGTATGGATCCCGACATGTGCCGAAGAGGACTCAAGTGAATTCCTTATCAGGAGTTGTATAGGAGGAAGTACCAGTGGTGAAGGAATTCCCCGACGTATTTCCAGAGGAGTTGCCAGGCATGCCACTGGATAGAGACATCGAGTTTTTGATTGAGCTTTTGCCAGGCACTGGGCCAATATCTAAGAGACCGTACAGGATGCCCGCTAAGGATTTGGGAGAAATTAAGAAGCATATTAAGGAGTTACTAGATAAAGGATATATTCGCCCAAATTCGTCACCTTGGGGATCACCCGTACTTCTAGTGGAGAAGAAAGATGGATCGTTGAGGATGGTTGTTGATTATCGTGGATTTAATGAAGTAACAATCAAGAACAAGTACCCACTACCGATGATCAATGATCTGTTTGACCGACTACAAGGAGCTAAAGTATTTTCCAAGATTGATTTGCGATCAGGATACCACCAGTTGAAGATTCGAGAGCAGGATATACCCAAGACAGCTTTTACCACAAGGTATGGGCTATATGAGTACACCGTTATGTCATTTGGCCTGACTAACGCACCTGCCTATTTCATGAACATGATGAACAAAGTGTTTATGGAGTTTTTGGATAAGTTCGTCGTAGTGTTCATTGATGATATTCTGGTCTATTCGAAGAATGAAGAAGAGCATAAGGAGCATTTGCGTTTGGTACTTGGAAAGCTCAGAGAACATCAGTTATATGCCAAGTTCAGCAAGTGCGAGTTTTGGTTAAAGGAAGTTGGATTCCTTGGACATGTTATATCCGGAGAAGGAGTAGCAGTAGATCCCACCAAGGTTAACACTGTGACAAATTGGGAAGCACCCACGACAGTTGGAGAAATCCGGAGTTTTCTTGGACTCGCAGGATATTACCGGAGATTCATCGAGAATATCTCGAAGATTGCAAAGCCTATGACGGAGTTGTTGAAGAAGGACACCAAATTCATTTGGACTGAGGAATGTGAGGCTAGTTTCCAGGAATTGAAGAAACGTTTGGTTACAGCGCCAGTGTTGATTCTGCCAGATCAACACAAGGATTATGAAGTATATTGCGACGCTTCTCGTCGAGGACTTGGAGCAGTGCTAATGCAGGAGGGAAGAGTTGTTTCATATGCCTCACGACAGCTTAAACCCCATGAGTTGAATTATGCTACACATGATTTGGAGTTAGCAGCCGTAGTGCCTACGTTGAAGACATGGAGACATTTTCTCATCGGAAACCATTGTGAGGTGTACACGGAGCACAAGAGTTTGAAGTACATTTTCACGCAGAAGGAGTTGAATCTCAGGCAAAGGAGATGGTTGGAGCTCATTAAGGATTATGATATGAGATTGCATTATCACCCAGGGAAGGCTAACGTAGTAGCCGATGCATTGAGCCGCAAGAGCCATGTCAACACGCTCATGACCGGAGAGTTACCCAAGAAGTTAGCAGAGGATCTTCGTGAACTATGTTTGGAAATAGTTCCATGAGGTTTTGTAGCAGCATTGGAGATTCAGTCTACTTTGATGGATAAGATCAGAGAAGCTCAGAAAACAGACAAGGAAATTGCTGAGATAAAGGAAAGGATGAGTAAAGGAAAAGCCAAGGGATTTCGTGAGGATGAACACGATACCTTATGGTTTGAGGACCGCGTTTATGTGCCCAATGATCCGGAGATCAGGAAGTTGATTCTGCAAGAGGCCCATGATTCACCATATTCGATTCACCCAGGAAATACCAAGATGTATTTGGATTTGAAGGATACTTTCTGGTGGACCGGAATGAAGAAGGATATTGCGGAGTATGTAGCAGTTTGTGATGTATGTCAGAGAGTAAAGGCAGAGCATCAGAAGCCAGCAGGATTGCTACAACCATTGCCGATACCCGAATGGAAGTGGGATAAGCTACGCATGGATTTTATCACAGGATTGCCCAGGACTCGTTCAGGCTATGACTCGATATGGGTTGTAGTCGATCGTTTGACGAAGGTAGCTCATTTCATCCCAGTAAAGACCACTTATACAAGTGCTAAGTTGGCAAAGATATACATGACCAGGACCGTATGTCTGCATGGAGTTCCGAGGACCATTGTATCAGATAGAGTAACCCAGTTTACTTCAAAGTTTTGGAATCAGTTGCACGAGACTTTGGGTACCAGGATAGAGTTCAGTACAGCCTTTCATCCACAGACAGACGGACAGACCAAGAGAGTCAATCAGATTTTGGAGGACATGTTGAGAGCTTGTGCGCTAGATTATGGATCTAGTTGGGACGACAATTTGCCATATGCAGAGTTCTCTTACAACAACAGTTATCAATCCAGTTTGAAGATGGCCCCTTTCGAAGTTATGTACGGAAGGAGGTGCAGGACACCGTTGTTGTGGGACGAAGTTGGAGAGCGCCAGTTGTTTGGACCAGATTTGATTAAAGGGTCTGAACAAAAAGTGAAGTTGATTCGCGATAGGCTCAAGGTAGTCCAGTCCAGACAGAAGAGTTATGCGGATTCTAAACGCAAGGAGACAGTTTACGAAGTCGGAGACAGAGTTTATCTTCGAGTATCACCACTTCGAGGAGTAAAGCGCTTTGGAGTTAAGGGAAAGTTAGCGCCACGTTTTGTAGGACCATACAAAGTTTTGGAGCGTATGGGGGAAGTTGCTTACAAGTTGGAATTTCCTAAAGGATTGTCGGGAGTTCACGATGTGTTCCATGTTTCTCAGCTGAAGAAGTGCCACGCAGAGATGGCTGAGATACCACTGAGAGATACAGTGCCATTGGAAGCGATTCAGCTGGATAGTGACTTGACCTATGAGGAGAAACCAGCTAAGATTCTTGAGTATGCCAGCCGAGTCACCCGCAGCAAGGTTATCAAGTTTTGCAAAGTTCAGTGGAGTCACCATACCGAGGATGAAGACACCTGGGAGCGAGAGGAAGATCTACGGAATGACCACTCTCACCTATTTTCTAGCCAACCTGAATCTTGAGGGCGAGATTCATCTTAAGGGGGGTAGGTTTGTAACATCCCAAATTTTCAATTTGGAATGTTATACATTAGATCATCATGCATATCATATTTTATTGCATTTTGATTTGCGATCCTAGAAATTTCACGCAACTCAAGGACCCACGGAGAGAGTTGGGGATTTTGTTATTTTCATATTTGGGTTTTCTCAAATTTTGAAAATAGGATCATTTGTTTTAATTATTTTTCTCTCCGAAAATATTTCATATCAAAATATATGAGAGGGGATAAAATGACTTCTCCACAAATAATGAAATATTGGAGGAAAAATATTAAAAACAAATATTTGATTTTATTTGGATTTTATTTGATTTTATTCGAATTAGGAAAAATACGCGTTTTTCAAAGTTGCATTTTAGGCCCAAATAAATGTTCACCTTGTCCGGCTTATTTTTAGAGGACGGGGAAAATTTATTTCGGGATTTTTGGAGTCCGTTTAGTATTTCTTCTCTTACTTTTTCTGCACGTCCGAATTATTTTTTTTAAAAAGGTCAACCGCCTTACGGGCCGTGTCCGACCCGGACACCTCAGCCCGGCCGGCCTTTAAAGCCGCGGCCTGAGCCCCGCCTCAGCCCAAGTCGCCGCCGCCCCGAAACTCTAGCCGCCGCCGCAGCCCCGCGTCGACCCGCTGCCCGACTCGCCACCCGCCGGAGCCCCGCCGCCGTCCGCCGCTCACCGCCGCCTCTCGCCCGACGCCGCCACCCGCCGGAGCCACTCGCCGCCGCCGCCGTCATGCGAACCGAGGTAGCCGCCGGTTTTTCTCGAAAAACCGTTCGGTTTTATTTCGAAACCGAGATGCTTTTTTTAAATATTAGATCGGTTTATTTTTTTCGGTTTAGTTAAATAGAGAACGCCCGTTCGTTCATTCTTTTTAACGAATGGTTTTCGTTTTTTTTAAAACAGCGAACGTTCGATCGTTAGCCTGTTCGTCAGTTTTTCTTTTTCTCGGATTTTCCGCGATTATTCCTGATCGCGATTTCCGATCTGTTTTTCGTTTTAGTATAACTTTTCGCTCGTTTATCGGAATCAGGCGATTCAAGCGCCTAGAGTTTCTTCTCGAAATTCTCTTTCCGTTTAACCAAGTCAAACAAGTTTTTGCTACTGTAAAATTTGACTTAGATCCAGATTAGTAAACGAAGCTTGTTTCTTTCGCCGTTTGACCTTCGTTGCTTCATTTGAATTGACTCTTTTTGCAAACCGGAGTTCTTAAGTTGAACTTTCTAGTTAGATCTCTTATTTTGAGTTTTATTTCGTGCACCCTTGCTTGATTGCTTATGTATGTATTGTTTGTTTGCGATAGAGTACCCGGAGTGCGAAGCGTGCTACTACGAGTCTCTAGGTTTCACGGATCATCAGCAAGGCAAGTAACACTTTGATCATACTTTTCATCACCCAGTTTTATTGCATTAGATCAATCCTCAAACAGTTGCATGATTAGGATCTAATTAATATGTGGGTTTTGGGAAGTAGATGAGGTAGTACCTATTGTCCTGTTTACTATCAAACCTTTGGGAGTTACTTCTACGTTTGCTTATATTGCTATGCTATGCTCGTAGACGTGGATTGGGTTTGAGTGAATTCTTCATGACAGATGTGAGATTATTAATTTATGGTTCAACTTAAGGTGGCTACTTTAATTTACATCTGGGTGGATTGAGGCACCTGGAGAAACCAGTGTTGCCTGTATTTTTGGATATCCCGGAGTACCCGTGTGATCATCCTATGGACCGCCACCCAGACTCAAAGGGATCATGAGATTATTCATGCTAGAAACTTCCGTGTGCAGCCACAAGCTATTATGGGCTCTAGCATAGTTGAGTAGGTTACATGACCTCTTGAAGAGGTGGGCTAGCAGATGTAGGGGAAAGTAGGTGTAACTGTCCACCCGGAGTAAAGAGTAGTGTTTCTGAAAGACTGTGTCTCGGTCATCCGTTTCTCAAACACCATGTATTGCGAGAAATCAAGCGGAGGCGATCGAGTCTTGTGGCGAAAAGTGCACAAACCTCTGCAGAGTGTACAAACTAATCATGATTAGCCGTGTCCCCGGTTATGGACATCTTGAGTATCTAGTTCTTGGATTATCATGTGAATCTCATCATCATGTTACTTAATTTAATTTGATTGGGTTAATCACGTTCCTAATTGGGATTGAGTTGGAGGTACCTTCTCAATGTTTAACAACCACCATGATAGTTAAATAAAATTTATTCCTTTGTGGTAGGGAAAAATTGGCTTTTCGCAAAACTGTAACCATAGAGCTTTCCACCAGCCAAATATGCATGTAGTGATAGCATTATTCTGTTCATTACTCTCTATGTGTTACATTGCCAGCATATTCCGTGTGTTGACCCGTTTTCGGGTTGCAACGTATCATGTTGCAGACTTTTCAGACGACGAGTAAGGAGCCTTAGGTCATGGTCTTATACTCAGTGATGCCGTTGGAGTTGATGGACTCACTTTATCTTCCAAGCCTTCCGCCGTTATCGTATTTTAGATGGCCTTAAGCCATATTTATTGTATTGAGTTCTCTTGAACTATTCGATGTAATAAGTGTGTGATTGCTACTTTGTTATAAATCCTTCAAAGTACTGTGCGTGTCAGCATTACCGATCCAGGGATGACACTGATGCACAGAGACCAGACTTTTTGAGGTCTGGTCGCTACATCATCTGATATTGAGTATTCCTTGTCTTCACAAAGATCTGCATGCCACTATGGAGGTGCCTCCCGAGCCCTAGTTCCGACGTGGTTTTGAGTTGGAACCCGTGGGCTCGAGGGTGGCTCACTCCGCTGGTGTGGGCGAGCCCCCCCGGCAAGGGTCTTACCGGGGCCGCTGAGGGTGCCCCCGGCAAGGATCTTGCTGGGGGAACCTGCTTCGCCTCTCTGCTTCTTTGTGTTCTTGGCCTTGGCGTTGCTTTGGCTATCTTGGGCTTCGGTTTTACCTCGGTTCACGTCCCCTGTTCTGCTTGGTGCGGCCGTGGGCGTAGCTCCGACTGTCCGTGCATAGGTAAAGGGGTACAAAGGTGCACCCCTTCTTTTGTACACCGACACCTTATTCCATAGTCCATCGAATCTTTACCCAAAACTTGAAAACTTCACAACACAAAACTTAACAGAAAACTCGTAAGCTCCGTTAGTATAAGAAAATAAATCACCACTTAGGTACTGTTGTGAACCCATTCTTTATTTATATTGGTGTAATATCTACTGTATTCTAACTTCTCTATGGTTCATACCCTCCGATACTACTCATAGATTCATCAAAATAAGCAAACAACACATAGAAAACAGAATCTGTCAAAAACAGAACAGTCTGTAGTAATATGTATCAAACGCATACTTCTGGAACTCCAAAAATTCTGAAATAAATCGGTGGACCTGAGTAATTTGTCTATTAATCATCTTCAAAAATAATCAACCTAAAATCACTCTCCAGTAAAAAATTGCAGCTAATCTCGTGAGCGCAAAAGTTTCTGTTTTTTTACAGCAAGATCATAAAGACTTCACCCAAGTCTTCCCAAAGGTTCTACTTGGCACAAACACTAATTTAAAACATGAAAACACATCTTAACAGAAGCTAGATGAATTATTTATTACTAAACAGAACCAAAAATCAAGAAACAAAAATAAAATTGGGTTGCCTCCTAACAAGCGCTATCGTTTAACGCCCCTAGCTAGGCATGATGATTTCAATGATGCTCACATAAAAGATAAGAATTGAAACATAAAGAGAGCATCATGAAGAATATGACTAGCAAATTTAAGTCTAACCCACTTCCTATGCATAGGGATTTTGTGAGCAAACAACTTATGGGAACAATAATCAACTAGCATAGGAAGACAAAACAAGCATAACTTCAAAACTTTAAGCACATAGAGAGGAAACTTGATATTATTGCAATTCCTACAAGCATATATTCCTCCCTCATAACAATTTTCAGTAGCATCATGAATGAATTCAACAATATAACCATCACATAAAGTATTCTTTTCATGATCTACTTACATAGAAATTTTACTACTCTCCACATAAGCAAATTTATTCTCATCAATAGTAGTGGGAGCAATCTCAACAAAATAACTATCATGTGAAGCACAATCCAATTGAAAACTAAAATCATGATGACAAGTTTCATGGTTATCATTATTCTTAATAGCATACATGTCATCACAATAATCATCATAAATAGCAACTTTGTTATCATAATCAATTGGAACCTCTTCCGAAATAGTGGATTCATCACTAAATAAAGTCATGACCTCTCCAAATCCACTTTCATCAATATAATCATCATAAATAGGAGGCATGCTTTCATCATAATAAATTTGCTCATCAAAACTTGGTGGACAAAAAATATCATCTTCATCAAATATAGCTTCCCCAAGCTTGTGGCTTTGCATATCATTAGCATCATGGATATTCAAGGAATTCATACTAACAACATTGCAATCATGCTCATCATTCAAATATTTAGTGCCAAACATTCTAATGCATTCTTCTTCTAGCACTTGAGCAAAATTATCGGAATCCTTATTTTCACGAAAGACATTAAAAAGATGAAGCATACGAGGCACTCTCAATTCGATTTTTTTGTAGTTTCTTTTATAAAATAAACTAGTGATAAAACAAGAAACTAAAAGATTCGATTGCAAGATCTAAAGATATACCTTCAAGCACTCACCTCCCCGGCAACGACGCCAGAAAAGAGCTTGATGTCTAGTACACAACATTCTTCTTGTAGACGTTGTTGAGCCTCCAAGTGCAGAGGTTTGTAGGACAGTAGCAAATTTCCCTCACGTGGATGACCTAAGGTTTATCAATCCGTGGGAGGCGTAGGATGAAGATGGTCTCTCTCAAACAACCCGCAACCAAATAACAAAGAGTCTCTTGTGTCCCCAACACACCCAATACAATGGTAAATTGTATAGGTGCACTAGTTCGGCGAAGAGATGGTAATACAAGTGCAATATGGATGGTAGATAAAGGTTTTTGTAATCTGAAAATATAAAAACAACAAGGTAACTAATGATAATAGTGAGCGTAAATGGTATTGCAATGCTAGGAAACAAGGCCTAGGGTTCATACTTTCACTAGTGCAAGTTCTCTCAACAATAATAACATAATTTGATCATATAACTATCCCTCAAAATTTAACAAAGAGTCACACCAAAGTCACTAATAGCGGAGAACAAACGAAGAGATTATGGTAGGGTACGAAACCACCTCAAAGTTATTCTTTCGGATCGATCTATTCAAGAGTTCATACTAGAATAACACCTTAAGACACAAATCAACCAAAACCCTAATGTCACCTAGATACTGCAATGTCACCTCAAGTATCTGTGGGTATGATTATACGATATGCGTCACACAATCTCAGATTCATCTATTCAAACCAACACAAAGTACTTCAAAGAGTGCCCCAAAGTTTCTACCGGAGAGTCAAGACGAAAACGTGTGCCAACCCCTATGCATAAGTTCATGGGCGGAACCCGCAAGTTGATCACCAAAACATACATCAAGTGGATCACGTGATATCCCATTGTCACCACAGATAAGCACGGCAAGACATACATCAAGTGTTCTCAAATCCTTAAAGACTCAATCTGATAAGATAACTTCAAAGGGAAAACTCAATCCATTACAAGAGAGTAGAGGGGGAGAAACATCATAAGATCCAACTATAATAGCAAAGCTCGCGATACATCAAGCTCATATCATCTCAAGAACACGAGAGAGAGAGAGAGAGAGAGAGAGATCAAACACATAGCTACTGGTACATACCCTCAGCCCCGAGAGTGAACTACTCCCTCCTCGTCATGGAGAGCGCGGGGATGATGAAGATGGCCACCGGTGAGGGACCCCCCCTCCGGCAGGGTGCCGGAACAGGGTCCCGATTGGTTGTTGGTGGCTACAGAGGCTTGTGGCGGCGGAACTCCCGATCTATTCTATTCCCCGATGTTTTTAGGGAATATGGATATATATAGGCGAAAGAAGTCGGTCAGGGGATCCACGAGGGGCCCACGAGGGTGTAGGGTGCGCCCCCAGCCTCGTGCCTTCCTCGTTGCTTCCCTTACATACACTCCAAGTCTTCTGGATTGCTTTCGTTCCAAAAATAACTCTCCCGAAAGTTTCATTTCGTTTGGACTCTGTTTGATATTCCTTTTCTGCGAAACAATGAAACAAGGAGAAAAACAGAAATTGGCACTGGGCTCTGGGTTAATAAGTTAGTCCCAAAAATAACAAAAAGTGCATAGTAAAGCCCATTAAACATCCAAGATGGATAATATAATAGCATGAATACTTCATAAATTATAGATACGTTGGAGACGTATCACCTAGTCCTGCTTTGGTGTATATTTGGTGTTCTTGAGATCTTGAACTAGCTGCGGTGCATGCCTAGCCCAAAAAGTCTGAATCCTTCCTCAGTACGCCTCGGGCCTCCTTTTATATGAAAAGGGGTCGCCACAGTGGCACACAGGAGGTGGAAAGTATGTACAGTGTACAATTCTATCCTGACATCATGGGACAAAATGCATTTAATGCGCTGCCGATGTGTCCTCTTGCTTTATCAGGGATGGCAAGAAAGCTTGTCTCATTTGTCGCCGTCTCGCTTTGACGCGCGTCCAAGCTGACAAGGCATGCAGCGCCACGCTGGCTAGCTGTTGCGCTGGTGCGGTAGCAGGGTCTTCACGAAGATTTGCATGCCACCACGCAGGTGCTTTCCTGGTTGGCCTAGAAGCTGCATGCTGCCACGTAGGTGTGTGCCTAGTTGGCAGGCTGGCTGCTGCGTCGGGACGGCCATGGGGTAGCGAAACCTTGGTAAGTACGGGCCTGGTTGTGGCTGTTGGGGAACGCAGTAATTTCAAAAAAATTCCTATGCACACACAAGATCTATCATGGTGATGCATAACAACGAGAGGGGAGACTGTAGTCCACGTACCCTCGTAGACCGTAAGCAGAAGCGTTATGACAATGCGGTTGATGTAGTCACACGTCTTCACGATCCGACTGATCCTAGCACCGAAAGTACGGCACCTCCACGATCTGCACACGTTCGGCTCGGTGACGTCCCATGAACTCTTGATCCAGCTGAGTGTCGAGGGAGAGCTTCGTCAGCACGACGACATGATGACGGTGATGATGAAGTTACCAACGCAGGGCTCTGCCTAAGCAGTACAACGATATGACCGAGGTGGAATTTGTGGAGGGGGGCACCGCACACGGCTAAGACAACTGTCAACTTGTGTGTCTATGGGGTACCCCCCTGACCCGTATATAAAGGAGTGGAGGAGGGGAGGGCCGTCCCTCTATGGCGCGCCCAAGGGGAGTCCTACTCCCACCGGGAGTAGGATTCCCCCCTTCCCTAGTTGGATTAGGAGAGGAAGGAAGGGGGAGAGAGGGGGAAGGAAAGGGGGGCCGCCCCCCCACCCAATTCAGATTGGGCTTGAGGGGGCGCGCCCCCTCCTAGGCTCCCTTCTCCTCTCTCCCACTTATGGCCCAATAAGGCCCATATACTTCCCGAGGGGTTCCGGTACTCCGGTAAATGCCCGAACTCACCCGGAACAATTCCGATGTCCAAACATAGTCATCCAATATATCGATCTTTACATCCTGACCATTTCGAGACTCCTCTTCATGTCTGTGATCATATCTGTGACTCCGAACAACCTTCGGTACATCAAAACACATAAACTCATAATACTGGTCGTCACCGAACGTTAAGCATGCGGACCCTACGGGTTCGAGAACTATGTAGACATGACCGAGACTCATCTCCGGTCAATAACCAATAGCGGAACCTGGATGCTCATATTGGTTCCTACATATTCTACAAAGATCTTTATCGGTCAAACCGCACAACAACATACGTAGT
The DNA here is from genome assembly GCF_002575655.3 of Aegilops tauschii subsp. strangulata. NCBI lineage: Eukaryota > Viridiplantae > Streptophyta > Magnoliopsida > Poales > Poaceae > Aegilops > Aegilops tauschii. Next base: position 178,967,152 of record NC_053039.3, read on the forward strand.
TCCCTTTGTCATCGGTATGTTACTTGCCCGAGATTCGATCGTCGGTATCTCAATACCTAGTTCAATCTCGTTACCGGTAAGTCTGTTAACTTGTTCCGTAATGCATCATCCTGTAACTAACTCATTAGTCACAATGCATGCAAGGCTTATAGTGATGTGCATTACCGAGAGGGCCTAGAGATACCTCTCCGATACTCGGAGTGACAAATCCTAATCTCGATCTATGCCAACTCAACAAACACCATCGGAGACACATGTAGAGCACCTTTATAATCACCCAATTACGTTGTGACGTTTGATAGAACACTAAGTGTTCCTCTGGTATTCGGGAGTTGCATAATCTCATAGTCATAGGAATATGCATAAGTTATGAAGAAAGCAATAGCAACAAACTAAACAATCATCGTGCTAAGCTAACCGATGGGTCAAGTCAATCACATCATTCTCTAATGATGTGATCCCGTTTATCAAATGACAACTCTTTGTCCATGGCTAGGAAACTTAACCATCTTTGATTAACGAGCTAGTCAAGTACAGTCATACTAGTGACACTCTGTTTGTCTATGTATTCACACATGTACTAAGTTTCCGGTTAATACAATTCTACCATGAATAATAAACATTTATCATGATATAAGGAAATATAAATAACAACTTTATTATTGCCTCTAGGGCATATTTCCTTCAGTCTCCCACTTGCACTAGAGTCAATAATCTGATTTACATTGTAATGATTCTAACACCCATGGAGTCTTGGTGCTGATCATGATTTGCTCGTGAGAGAGGCTTAGTCAACGGGTCTGCAACATTCAGATCCGTATGTATCTTGCAAATCTCTATGTCTCCCTCCTTGACTTGATCACGGATGGAATTGAAGCGTCTCTTGATGTGCTTGGTTCTCTTGTGAAATCTGGATTCCTTTGCCAAGGCAATTGCACCAGTATTGTCGCAAAAAAAATTCATTGGACCCGATGCACTAGGTATGACACCTAGATCGGATATGAACTCCTTCATCCAGACTCCTTCATTCGCTGCTTCTGAAGCAGTTATGTACTCTGCTTCACACATAGATCCCGCCACGATGCTCTGCTTGGAACTGCACCAACTGACAGCTCCACCATTCAATAAAAATACATATCCGGTTTGTGACTTAGAGTCATCCGGATCAGTGTCAAAGCTTGCATCGATGTAACCATTTACGATGAGCTCTTTGTCACCTCCATAAACGAGAAACATATCCTTATTCCTTTTCAGGTATTTCAGGATATTCTAGACCGCTGTCCAGTGATCCACTCCTGGATTACTTTGGTACCTCCCTGCTAAACTAATAGCAAGGCACACATTAGGTCTGGTACACAACATTGCATACATGATAGAACCTATGGCTGAAGCATAGGGAATGACTTTCATTTTCTCTCTATCTTCTGCAGTGGTTGGACATTGAGTCTGACTCAACTTCACACCTTGTAACACAGGTAAGAACCCTTTCTTTGCTTGATCCATTTTGAACTTCTTCAAAACTTTGTCAAGGTATGTGCTCTCTGAAAGTCCAATTAAGCGTCTTGATCTATCTCTATAGATCTTGATGCCCAATATATAAGCAGCTTCACCGAGGTCATTCATTGAAAAATTCTTATTCAAGTATCCTTTTATGCTATTCAGAATTTCAGTATCATTTCCGATCAACAATATGTCATCCACATATAATATCAGAAATGCTACAGAGCTCCCACTCACTTTCTTGTAAATACAGGCTTCTCCAAAAGTTTGAATAAATCCATATGCTTTGATCACACTATCAAAGCATATATTCCAACTCCGAGAGGCTTGCACCAGTCCATAAATGGATCGCTAGAGCTTGCACACTTTGTTAGCACCTTTTGGATCGACAAAACCTTCTGGTTGCATCATATACAACTCTTCTTTAAGATATCCATTAAGAAATGCAGTTTTGACATCCATTTGCCAAATTTCATAATCATAAAATGTGGCAATTACTAACATGATTCGGACGGACTTAAGCATCGCTACGACTGAGAAGGTCTCATCGTAGTCAACTGTTTGAACTTGTCAAAAACCTTTCGCAACAAGTCGAGCTTTGTAGACAGTAATATTACCGTCAGTGTCAGTCTTCTTCTTGAAGATCCATTTATTCTCTATGGCTTGCCGATCATCGGGCAAGTCAACCAATGTCCATACTTTGTTCTCATACATGGATCCGATCTCAGATTTCATGGCCTCAAGCCATTTTGTGGAATCTGGGCTCATCATCGCTTCCTCATAGTTCATAGGTTCGTGTCACGACCGGTTTTTCAATAAAAATAATTATTGAGAAACCAATCCCTTTTACGGACCAGTGAGGAAGAATTCCTTCTCACTGATAGACAAAACATTGGTCACAGAAGAAAAATACCAGGAGTACTAAATATAATACAAGGTTGAGCAGGGACTGCCCAACAATTTATTACATGCACGCCGATAAAACAATACGGCGGGTAGGGTGGCAAACTACTAACTCACGAAAAAAAACGGTGGTGGAGATATCACCGCGGGGCGAGTGATATGACTCCAGAAGACTATAGCTCTTCGAGCGTCGGAGTGAGGCTCGAGAAGACTTATTGCGGGTGGCGGAAGCGTAAACAACATAAGTGACCAAAATCCGGGATCGCGCAGGACTGACTGGGACTCCTCTAGGCGTCGGACGCGCTATCAAACTCTTCATCCAAGAGATCGCCTTCGTCAACATCTGGCCAAATCAACAAGCCAGGTGAGTACTATGAAGTACTCGCAAGACAGTTCGAACATAAGGTATAACAAACGCAAACATGAAGCATATGAATAAGTTAACCAGTGCGATCAGACATAGAGATAATAAATACTGGGTGCCAAGCGAGGGTCTGAATGACGCCTCGAGCGGAAACTGCAGAATAGTAATACTGGTGCCAAACGAGTGTCTGAAAGACTCCTCGAGAGGAAAATGCGAAATAATAATACAGGTGCCAAACGAGTGTCTGAAAGACTCCTCGAGCGGAAAATGCGGAAATACAATGCCGCAGTCGGGCGTCGGGGCGACACCACATAAAGGGCTTATAACAGAAAGTAAAGACAGTGCATGCCGCAGTCGGACGTCTGAGCGACATCACATAAAGGGCTTATATCACAACTCATTAATACAATAGCTCGGAGACATAATTTATCACAAGCATGAGACACAAAATAAAGTTAGTCCATCAACTGGAATAACAATAAAACTGAGATTTTACCGCTTGAGCTTGTTTACCGGGGGCAAGATTTTCACACGGATAGATTTGGATGTAAAGTCTACATTACTGATCATGGATACGATGATTTGGAAAGAATTGACTCTGCAGAGTTTGTACTTAACCACTGCCAACGGATTTCAGTAGTCACGGGGACTAGTTCCGTCTACGGTGTTCTGGAAGGAACACGTCTAACCAGTACACACCCAATTCAACCATCCGAAGCCAGGGATCACCCTCGGCAACATTCAGGAAAAACCCTGAGTCGGGGAGGCTACAACCTCGCGTAGCATGGGATCAAATTTCTTTACGCGCGCGATAAGGGGGTGCCCCCCCTCTCGGTCCCAACCGGAAACACCCATGCCCCCTGACCGAATGACTGGCTTTAATCCTGGGCCAAGGTACCATCATCCCGGCCTCTCTGTTTGGTGTGTACACGGAAAGAGGTTACCAACTTACTAAACCGTATCCTGGCAATGAGACATGTGGTAGCACGGAAAGGGGAAGGGACGATAACACGGCTCCAACCATGTTAACGTCGGGAAAGTCGAATGACACAAGGCTGGCATGCTACAACAGTACCACCTCGCTGCCCTTCATGTCACCACATGATTAGGCCACCTCTCATCAGAGGTCATCGCAACCTTGGAACATGCGGGAAAAGATCGATAACGTGGCTCCAACCACGTTAACGTCGAAGAAAGTCGGATGACGCAAGGCTGGCATGCTACAACAGTACCACCTTGCTGCCCTTCATGTCACCACATGATTAGGCCACCTCTCATCAGAGGTCATCGCAACCTTGGAACAACCGGGTCGTTGCCTTACAAGCAACGAGGTATTTATCGACCCTCACATGCCACGCACAAACTTTCACATGAACATGCAAAACATCTGCCATATCAAATGTTCAAACATGCTTGCCTGGTTCGGAGAAGTCGGAGTCTAGCTCGGCAAAGTTCGCGGCTCCGTCCCCTCTCCCGGAACCTACGGCAATCACGAAACGGGGTACTAACGCGAAAACCAACACATGCACAGAAACTTTGCCAAATATTTTTCAAATAAATCCCATAAAAAACTAGACAAAATTTGGAGATTGACAGAAAAAGAATCACTCAAAAATACCTTTTCATTAAAAAGTTATAAAGGTTTCTGTCCAGGGACCTTTCTGTAATGAAACAGAAAAGTTCCAGGGTTTTAACTGAGAAAACAGAAAACGGTTCGTTTGGAAATGCGCAAGCGCAAGAGAGAAGACGTATTTTGCCCGAAGGCGCCAACAGAAAACGATTCTGGGAAATAAAACAGAGGCTGACACGCGGGGCCCGCATGTCAGGTTTGAAAGCTCGCCGGCGCCCGAAAACGGCGGTGGACGCCGGCGTCGAACCACGGCGAGTTAGGAGAAATGGGGTACCAAGAGCTTCAGTGTCTTCTTCCGCGTCGGTGGGTGGTGGACTCGTCCAACGGGGAGCACCACGTCGACGGCGACACTATCTCCGGCGGACGGCGGTTCGGGTGAGGTTGGGGAACTCCGGTGGAGGGCTGCAAAGTACGAATTGAGGTGCGGGTCTGAACGAGGGATGCAAGGAGAGGCTACTTGGCAAGAGAATGGAGACTGCGGAGCACACACGGGGGCGAATCGGGCTGGATCCCGTGGCGGATCGCGGCGGCCGGAGTCGAGGAAGGAGACCCCCTCGTGGCTCTTCCAGTGGCTGGGCGTGCTCTAGGGGAAGTGTAGGGCTGGTGGGTGCTCGAGTTGAAGCTCGGGGCCCCTATTTATAGGCAGCTCGATGGGGTGGCCGTGAACGGAGAATCTCCGGCGAGCGATTATGGCGGAGCAGTGGGTTGTCAGGGGGTTTGAGCGGTCGAGCAGCATCAGTGGCTGTTACTGGACTCGATTTGCAGCTGAACGGGGCTGGTCTGGGTGTAATGGCGTCTGTCCACGGTGAGGTGACCGCACGGGCTCAACGGCGGCAGAGAGCGCGCTCCGCGCCCTGGGGTTCACGACGAGTGCGGCAGCGCATTCGGGTGAGTGGACGGCCACGCGGCGGGCTCCGGTGGTTTGGGCGGCGCTGGGTGGAGTCGGCGGCGCCGTGTCTCCCGATGGTGTCCGCAAAGCCGCCGCCGGCGTTGGTCACGGGGCGGCGCACCTTCTGCTGCTCGTCGCCGACGCCCGCAAGGTGCCAGGCACTCGTGCGGTGTAGGAACAAGAGGGCGAGGACGAGGAGCAAGGCGACGCGATGGCACTGGCGAGATCGATGCCCTGTTCTGAAGAAAACGACAGTAGCCACTGAACTGAATCTCTGAATTTGACATGACCATGCACTGCAGGTGTTCGACAGTAGGTTTTGGTAAAGAGATAAATTTTTCTGGAGCTATAACTTGGTGAGATGATCACTCAAAGCACCCAGGGGCTGTATGAATTTACTTGGAATTTTTGGAGAAGGTTTTGTATGAATTTCACCAAATTTGGCAAATCTGGTCCAAACTTGCATCTGATGTAGTTTGAAAATTTTGAACTGGAGACCAGTGGATCTTCATGGTTCTAGGTTGGGGGTTCAAAGGACTAGGAGGGGGAAGAAGTTTGGGGCCAAAAATCAAAACAGAAAGAGGAGTTCCTTTGTAAACCTCCAAGTGCTAGAAGAGAAGACAGAAATTTATTTGAATAGAATTTGAATGGAAATGATCACATGGGGAGGTTCAACTTGCTGGATTTGATGCAAATCATGGTCCAAAGGTGAGGGAAAGGTTAGGAGAGAGCATTTGCACTAATGCCATGGCAAGGAGGAATTGTTGAAAGTGGCAAAAGACTTTCCAAAAGCCATAGTGCATAATTCAAGAAGATTTACCAAAGGTTATTTTCCCAAATGAAAAACCATTTTGTCTTGAGTCCAAAAGAGAGCAAGAACCTCCAAGGTCAAAGGCAGATCTTGGGTGAATCCAAATAAAATTTTTGCCATAAAGAAAATATATGAGAGGGAGAGTTCTCTTGAAGAAAAATTTTAAATCACTCCCTTCAAGTCAAATGAAACCTTTTGAAAAATCCAATAAAAACTTGGGTGTCACAACACCTACCCCCTTAGGAAAAATCTCGTCCTCGAGATTTCTGCTGATCCTCAAATAGATATGGATACTCTGCTCGGAGGAAATCCTCCCTTTCCCATGTGGCTTCATCCTCAGTGTGGTTGCTCCACTGGACCCTGAAATTTTTTGTCGTTTTCTGACGGGTCCTCCGTTCAGACTCTTCTAAAATCTTTACTGGCCTTTCTCTGTAGGTGAGATCTGGTTGCATATCAATGTCCTCATGAGGTACATGTTTCTCCGGGTTACTCACACATTTCCTCAACTGCGAGACGTGGAATACGTCATGGACGTCTGACAGCTCTTTGGGCAGGTCTAGTTGGTAGGCTACCGTGCCTCTTCGTGCCTTCACACAAAATGGTCCAATAAATCTTGGGGCTAGTTTCCCCTTTATTTTGAACCGTTGCAGACCCCTCATAGGAGATACTCGGAGGTATACGGAATCACCAGGTTCAAAGCTGACCTCACGATGCTTCTGATCATAGTAGCTCTTTTGTCGGCTCTGTGCTGTCTTGAGTCTGTCCCTGATTTGTTTAACCTTTTCCTCGGCCTCCTTAAGCATATCTGGGCCGAAGATACGGCTGTCACCTGTTTCTGACCAATTCAATGGGGTACGACACCTCCGTCCGTACAATGCTTCAAAGGGTGCCATTTGCAAGCTGGCTTGGTAACTGTTGTTGTACGCAAATTCGGCATAGGGCAAACTCTCTTCCCAACTGGATCCATAGGTGAGCACACAGGCTCTTAGCATATCCTCTAGGATTTGGTTTACACGTTCTGTTTGTCCATCTGTCTGAGGGTGGTATGCTGTACTGAAAGCCAGTCGTGTGCCCAGAGCTTGTTGTAGGTGTTCCCAAAATTTGGAGACGAATTGGGTGCCTCGATCTGATATTATAGTCTTCGGGACTCCATGCAAGCAAACTATACGGGAGAGATAGAGTTTTGCCAGTCTTTGTGTGGAGTAGGTAGTCTTTACGGGAATGAAGTGAGCAACCTTGGTTAGTCGGTCTGTGATGACCCAGATGGCGTCATTTCCCCGCTGTGATCGGGGTAATCCGACAATGAAGTCCATTCCGATTTCATCCCATTTCCACTCCGGTATTCTGTTTGGCTGGAGTAGCCCTGCTGGCTTTTGATGCTCGGCCTTGATACGCTGGCATGAATCGCAACAAGCAACAAATGTGGCTATATCTCTTTTCATACCGTGCCACCAAAATCTTTCCTGGATGTCCTTGTACATTTTGGTTCCTCCAGGATGTATCGAGTATGGAGCGGTGTGGCTTTCCGTCAAGATCTGTTGCTTGAGTTCCTCAATGTTAGGTACGCAAAGTCTGTTTCGGTACCACAATGTTCCTTCACTGTTCGTGACGAATTCTGAAGTCTTACTACGGTTCATTTTCTTCTTTATGCCTTCGATACTGGGATGCCCCTGTTGAGCCTTCTTGATTTGTTCCACTAGGGTGGGTTGTATCTCCAGGTTCGATACGGTGCCCTCGGAGACTAACATCATGTTGAGCCGAGTGAACTCTCGCTGAAACTCAGGCCTCAAGTTTTGCTGACCGTCACTGTCCGGGCTGGGGTTTCGACTAAGGGCATCGGCTACTACATTTGCTTTTCCAGGGTGGTAGTGGATGCCGACGTCATAGTCTTTGACCAGTTCCAACCAGCGTCGTTGGCGTAAATTTAGCTCTGGCTGTGTGAAGATATATTTGAGGCTTTTATGGTCCGTATATATTTCACAGCGATTTCCCAACAGAAAGTGCCTCCACTCCTTGAGTGCATGTATAACTGCTGCTAGCTCCAGGTCATGTGTTGGGTAATTTTCCTCGTGTTTTTGCAGTTGCCTGGAGGCATATGCGACAACCTTGCCGTCTTGCATTAGTACACATCCGAGACCTTTTCGGGACGCGTCACAATATACTTCAAAACTCTTGTGTATGTCTGGCACAGTTAAGACTGGTGCGGTTGTCAGCTTTTTCTTGAGTTCTTGGAAGCTCTGCTCGCATGCTTCTGTCCATACAAATTTCTTGTCCTTCTTGAGTAACTGTGTTGTAGGTTTTGCCACAGTGGAGAATCCTTCAATAAACCTCCTGTAATACCCGGCCATTCCTAGGAAACTCCGCACATCTGTAACATTCGCGGGTGGCTTCCAGTCTAGTATGGCCTTGACTTTTTCTGGGTCTACGGCCACGCCTTCTTGGTTCAAAATATGGCCCAAGAACCCAACTTGTCTTAGCCAAAATTCGCATTTGCTAAATTTGGCGTACAACTGATGTTTCCTCAATTCTCCCAAAACAATTCTGAGGTGCTCAGCATGCTCTTCGGGTGTCTTTGAGTAAACTAGAATATCGTCAATGAATACCACCACAAATTTGTCCATGAATTTCATGAACACTTTGTTCATGAGGTGGACGAAGTATGCGGGGGCGTTTGTTAGACCAAAAGGCATCACTATGAACTCGTATAGCCCATATCTGGAAGTGAATGCTGTCTTGGGGATATCCTCTGTTCGTACCTTCAGTTGATGGTATCCTGATCTCAAGTCAATCTTTGAAAATACTTTAGCTTGTGCGAGCTGGTCAAACAAATCATTTATCCGTGGCATCGGGTATTTGTTTTTGATGGTGACCATATTGAGGGCTCGATAGTCTATGCATAGTCTCAGTGTCCCATCCTTCTTCTTGGCGAACAATACGGGCGAACCCCATGGTGAGGAGCTGGCTCGTATAAACCCCTTGTCCAATAATTCTTTTATCTGCTTCTTTAACTCCACCAATTCTGAGGGTGCCATTCTATACGGCTTCTTATAAATGGGTGCGGTGCCAGGTGCTAATTCAATGCTGAATTCGATCTCTCGGTCTGGTGGCATACCTGGTAGTTCTTCCGGGAACACATCAGGGAACTCGCATACCACTGGCACTTTTCTTAATTCTGCGATGTCCATCTTGTTCAGTTTTGGTTTCTGTGATCGTGGCCTTTCTTGAGCGGAAACTCTTATTGTCTTGCCGTGATGGTGAGTGAGAATCACTGTCCGATTGAAACAGTCGATGAATCCTTTGTTGGTGGTTAACCAGTCCATTCCTAAAATGACATCCAGTCCTTTACTTTCCAACACGATGAGATTTGCGTGGAATGGTAGTCCTTCGAACTCAATGACCACTCCTTGGCGGTAACCCTGAGCAAATTGCTTGTTTCCAGGGGACTTGATGATCATAGATTTTTCCAAGGGGAGTATCGGAAAACCATGTTGCGAAACAAAACTCTTCGAAACGAACGAATGGGAAGCTCCAGAATCAAACAAAACCGTGGCAGGTACTGTGTTGACAGGGAACGTACCGAGCACGATGTCTGGGGCATTCTACGCTTCTTCCCTGGTCACATGGTTCAAGTGACCCTTCCTGTGGTTGTTGTTGGGGTTGAAGTTGTTGCGCTTGGGGGCGGGATTGTTCCCACCATTGTTGGGCTTGGGTGCCGAGTCTCTTGGCTTCGGGCACTGTTTAGCATAATGCCCTTGCTGACCACAAGCATAGCAGGTGACTCCCGGACGGTATGTGAACTCCTTGTCTCTGGATGAAAATGTCCGACGGGTCTTGGCTCAGTGGTCGTGGATCTCCTTGTGTCTGTCCTTGGGACCTCAGCCTTGCCTCGGTTGTTGCGGGCAAGAGTCGTCTTGTCCCTCTTCCGCTTGCGGATATCTTCCAAACTACGGCGCTCATTTTCCAAGGTGATGGCCTTGTCCACCAGCGTCTTAAAATCCGGAAAGGTGTGTACAATCAGTTGGCATCTTAATGCTGGTGCCAGGCCGTCCAGGAATTTTTCCATCTTCTTGTTTTCTGTCATGTGCTCGTCATAGGCATAACGAGACAGCTGGGTGAACTGACCATTGTACTCTGTCACTGACATGCCTCTTTGTTTCAGGTCATCAAACTCTCTCTTCTTGATCTTTAGAATGCTCCTGGGGATGTGTGCCCCACGGAAACCTTCCTTGAACTCTTCCCAGGTGATGTTGTGTTCCCTGGGATGCATGTGTAGGAAGTTCTCCCACCATGCTGCGGCTGCTCCAGTAAGGTAGTGTGGTGCATAAAGCACTTTCTCATGATCTGAGCATTGAGCAATAATCAGTTTCCTTTCAATCTCACGAAGCCAATCATCGGCTTCCAGCGGCCTATCGGTGTGAGCAAAAGTTGAGGGGCGAGTCTTCTGCAACTCGGATAACTTGGAATGTGGTTGATAGTGTTCACGGTGATTTCCCATGTTGATGACATGGTTCATCATCTCTTGGTGTTGTTGCTGACTCTGCTCGAAGAGACGGCATACTTGAGACAGTGCTGCTTCGCTGTCTTGTTGGCTGGACTGACCCTGAGTGAAATTGTTGCTGGTCTGTGTCCCGTAAACCTCTTCTGGCTGATTGGGCATGGAGCGAGTCCATGGGCGAGACATTTTTCCAGTCTGGGGTATTAGTTGCAAAACCCATGAGAAAAACTGTGTAGCACGAGGAAACTCTTGCAAAGGCAACACAAATGATTTTTCATGGAAGAGAAGTGCTTAACACAAATCTTCCATGCGAAAGCAAATACAAGATACAACACTCAGGTTGTGCGTACACAAACCTGACATGTTATTAAAACTAGCGTACTACTCCGGAAGGCAGCAAAACACCCCAATACAAACTAGCGTACAGATAAGAACAACACATCATACAAGCAGACATAACACGCGGCTACTCGGTGCTCTCAGTCGGAGATGGTGAGGATCTCCTTCCCCTTGCCGATGGCAAGGCTCAGCGGTCCAGGAGAATCAACCTCCTCCTCTCTAGCTGGCTCCTGGCGTGTGACGCTGCGCTGCGGTGATGGTGCGGGGGCGACTGGTGGTAGAGCGTGTGCGGCAGGCGGTGCGGCTCTGACTGGAGTAGGGGCGATGACTCGGTCGAACTCCTCAGTGGTAGGCAGACGGCGAGCAGTGGCCAAAACGGCCGGTGCATACAAGGCTGAAGACGAGACGAATGTCAGAGGCGGCGCCATGTGGAGAAGCTCCTTCCTGCTGGCAGGACTGCTCCGGACTAAGTCCATGCGAGCCGCCACAAGATCATCTACGAGGTTGTCGAAAGACTCCTCCAGAGCCTTGAGATACTCCACAACCATCTCGATGGCTTCGTCTCTTTCTCCCCGATGGCAGGCAAACGCATGGTGGCTGGTGTATGGCACATGGCATGGGAGGTAGCGGTAGCGACGAGTCTTCATCGTAGGAAGGATGTCCCGAAGGCGAGCTATCGCCTCACGGGCAGCCATCTGCATGGCATGCCTCTCCGTAGGCATGGCCCTTCCCGTAAAACGGAAATGGCGAGCAGCAGATCGTCCTCCCCTGAACTGCACCACGGCTTGGTGCATAGACACGTCGTCACTGAGCTTGTGCTGATAGAGGGTGAACTCCGGGCGAGCTGCTGGCCCGATCGCGAGCTTGGTGATGGAGACGAGGAGCTTGACAAACCCCTCGGGCACGTTGGTGAACACTCGATTCTCACAGCCGCTGCCAGCCATCTACAAAAGTAGGCAAAAATTCTGAGTAGTCATGTCATAAATTTATGATGACCAACAGAAAATAGCTACAATTGCAAAATGATGAAAAAGCACAAAAGACGCTAATAACCGATTAGCGATCGCACCTAGTGGCTTCCTACAGTCAGCCTGGCTCTGATACCAAGCTTTTCACGACCGGTTTTTCAATAAAAATAATTATTGAGAAACCAATCCCTTTTACGGACCAGTGAGGAAGAATTCCTTCTCACTGATAGACAAAACATTGGTCACAGAAGAAAAATACCAGGAGTACTAAATATAATACAAGGTTGAGCAGGGACTGCCCAACAATTTATTACATGCACGCCGATAAAACAATACGGCGGGTAGGGTGGCAAACTACTAACTCACGAAAAAAAACGGTGGTGGAGATATCACCGCGGGGCGAGTGATATGACTCCAGAAGACTATAGCTCTTCGAGCGTCGGAGTGAGGCTCGAGAAGACTTATTGCGGGTGGCGGAAGCGTAAACAACATAAGTGACCAAAATCCGGGATCGCACAGGACTGACTGGGACTCCTCTAGGCGTCGGACGCGCTATCAAACTCTTCATCCAAGAGATCGCCTTCGTCAACATCTGGCCAAATCAACAAGCCAGGTGAGTACTATGAAGTACTCGCAAGACAGTTCGGACATAAGGTATAACAAACGCAAACATGAAGCATATGAATAAGTTAACCAGTGCGATCAGACATAGAGATAATAAATACTGGGTGCCAAGCGAGGGTCTGAATGACGCTTCGAGCGGAAACTGCAGAATAGTAATACTGGTGCCAAACAAGTGTCTGAAAGACTCCTCGAGAGGAAAATGCGGAATAATAATACAGGTGCCAAACGAGTGTCTGAAAGACTCCTCGAGCGGAAAATGCGGAAATACAATGCCGCAGTCGGGCGTCGGGGCGACACCACATAAAGGGCTTATAACAGAAAGTAAAGACAGTGCATGCCGCAGTCGGACGTCTGAGCGACATCACATAAAGGGCTTATATCACAACTCATTAATACAATAGCTCGGAGACATAATTTATCACAAGCATGAGACACAAAATAAAGTTAGTCCATCAACTGGAATAACAATAAAACTGAGATTTTACCGCTTGAGCTTGTTTACCGGGGGCAAGATTTTCACACGGATAGATTTGGATGTAAAGTCTACATTACTGATCATGGATACGATGATTTGGAAAGAATTGACTCTGCAGAGTTTGTACTTAACCACTGCCAACGGATTTCAGTAGTCACGGGGACTAGTTCCGTCTACGGTGTTCTGGAAGGAACACGTCTAACCAGTACACACCCAATTCAACCATCCGAAGCCAGGGATCACCCTCGGCAACATTCAGGAAAAACCCTGAGTCGGGGAGGCTACAACCTCGCGTAGCATGGGATCAAATTTCTATACGCGCGCTATAAGGGGGTCCCCCCCTCTCGGTCCCAACCGGAAACACCCATGCCCCCTGACCGAATGACTGGCTTTAATCCTGGGCCAAGGTACCATCATCCCGGCCTCTCTGTTTGGTGTGTACACGGAAAGAGGTTACCAACTTACTAAACCGTATCCTGGCAATGAGACATGTGGTAGCACGGAAAGGGGAAGGGACGATAACACGGCTCCAACCATGTTAACGTCGGGAAAGTCGGATGACACAAGGCTGGCATGCTACAACAGTACCACCTCGCTGCCCTTCATGTCACCACATGATTAGGCCACCTCTCATCAGAGGTCATCGCAACCTTGGAACATGCGGGAAAAGATCGATAACGTGGCTCCAACCACGTTAACGTCGAAGAAAGTCGGATGACGCAAGGCTGGCATGCTACAACAGTACCACCTTGCTGCCCTTCATGTCACCACATGATTAGGCCAACTCTCATCAGAGGTCATCGCAACCTTGGAACAACCGGGTCGTTGCCTTACAAGCAACGAGGTATTTATCGACCCTCACATGCCACGCACAAACTTTCACATGAACATGCAAAACATCTGCCATATCAAATGTTCAAACATGCTTGCCTGGTTCGGAGAAGTCGGAGTCTAGCTCGGCGAAGTTCGCGGCTCCGTCCCCTCTCCCAGAACCTACGGCAATCACGAAACGGGGTACTAACGTGAAAACCAACACATGCACAGAAACTTTGCCAAATATTTTTCAAATAAATCCCATAAAAAACTAGACAAAATTTGGAGATTGACAGAAAAAGAATCACTCAAAAATACCTTTTCATTAAAAAGTTATAAAGGTTTCTGTCCAGGGACCTTTCTGTAATGAAACAGAAAAGTTCCAGGGTTTTAACTGAGAAAACAGAAAACGGTTCGTTTGGAAATGCGCAAGCGCAAGAGAGAAGACGTATTTTGCCCGAAGGCGCCAACAGAAAACGATTCGGGGAAATAAAACAGAGGCTGACACGCGGGGCCCGCATGTCAGGTTTGAAAGCTCGCCGGCGCCCGAAGACGGCGGTGGACGCCGGCGTCAAACCACGGTGAGTTAGGAGAAACGGAGGGTACCAAGAGCTTCAGTGTCTTCTTTCGCGTCGGTGGGTGGTGGACTCGTCCAACGGGGAGCACCACGTCGACGGCGACACTATCTCTGGCGGACGGCGGTTCGGGTGAGGTTGGGGAACTCCGGTGGAGGGCTGCAAAGTACGAATTGAGGCGCGGGTCAGAACGAGGGATGCAAGGAGAGGCTACTTGGCAAGAGAATGGAGACTGCGGAGCACACACGGGGGCGAATCGGGCTGGATCCCGTGGCAGATCGCGGCGGCCGGAGTCGAGGAAGGAGACCCCCTCGCGGCTCTTCTAGTGGCTGGGCGTGCTCTAGGGGAAGTGTAGGGCTGGTGGGTGCTCGAGTTGAAGCTCGGGGCCCCTATTTATAGGCAGCTCGATGGGGTGGCCGTGAACGGAGAATCTCCGGCGAGCGATTACGGCGGAGCAGTGGGTTGTCAGGGGGTTTGAGCGGTCGAGCAGCATCAGTGGCTGTTACTGGACTCGATTTGCAGCTGAACGGGGCTGGTCTGGGTGTAATGGCGTCTGTCCACGGTGAGGTGACCGCACGGGCTCAACGGCGGCAGAGAGCGCGCTCCGCGCCCTGGGGTTCACGACGAGTGCGGCAGCGCATTCGGGGGAGTGGACGGCCACGCGGCGGGCTCCGGTGGTTTGGGCGGCGCTGGGTGGAGTCGGCGGCGCCGTGTCTCCCGCTGGCGTCCGCAAAGCCGCCGCCGGCGTCGGTCACGGGGCGGCGCACCTTCTGCTGCTCGTCGCCGACGCCCGCAAGGTGCCAGGCACTCGTGCGGTGCAGGAACAAGAGGGCGAGGACGAGGAGCAAGGCGACGCGATGGCACTGGCGAGATCGATGCCCTGTTCTGAAGAAAACGACAGTAGCCACTGAACTGAATCTCTGAATTTATCTAAATTTGACATGACCATGCACTGCAGGTGTTCGACAGTAGGTTTTGGTAAAGAGATAAATTTTTCTGGAGCTGTAACTTGGTGAGATGATCACTCAAAGCACCCAGGGGCTGTATGAATTTACTTGGAATTTTTGGAGAAGGTTTTGAATGAATTTCACCAAATTTGGCAAATCTGGTCCAAACTTGCAGCTGATGTAGTTTGAAAATTTTGAACTGGAGACCAGTGGACCTTCATGGTTCTAGGTTGGGGGTTCAAAGGACTAGGAGGGGGAAGAAGTTTGGGGCCAAAAATCAAAACAGAAAGAGGAGTTCCTTTGTAAACCTCCAAGTGCTAGAAGAGAAGACAAAAATATATTTGAATAGAATTTGAATGGAAATGATCACATGGGGAGGTTCAACTTGCTGGATTTGATGCAAATCATGGTCCAAAGGTGAGGGAAAGGTTAGGAGAGAGCATTTGCACTAATGCCATGGCAAGGAGGAATTGTTGAAAGTGGCAAAAGACTTTCCAAAAGCCATAGTGCATAATTCAAGAAGATTTACCAAAGGTTATTTTCCCAAATGAAAAACCATTTTGTCTTGAGTCCAAAAGAGAGCAAGAACCTCCAAGGTCAAAGGCAGATCTTGGGTGAATCCAAATAAAATTTTTGCCATAAAGAAAATATATGAGAGGGAGAGTTCTCTTGAAGAAAATTTTTAAATCACTCCCTTCAAGTCAAATGAAACCTTTTGAAAAATCCAATAAAAACTTGGGTGTCACAGTTCGTCATGGTCAAGTAACATGACTTCCAGAACAGGATTACCGTACCACTCTAGTGCGGATCTTACTCTGGTTGACCTATGAGGTTTGTAGTAACTTGATCAGAAGTTTCATGATCATCATCATTTGCTTCCTCACTTACTGGTGTAGGAATCACTGGAACTGATTTCTGTGATGAACTACTTTCCAATAAAGGAGCAGGTACTGTTACCTCATCAAGTTCTACTTTCCTCCCACTCACTTCTTTTGAGAGAAACTCCTTCTCTAGAAAGGATCCATTCTTAGCAATGATTATCTTGCCTTCGGATCTGTGATAGAAGGTGTACCCAACAGTCTCCTTTCGGTATCCTATGAAGATACATTTCTCCGATTTGGGTTCGAGCTTATCAGGCTGAAGCTTTTTCACATATGCACCACAGCCCCAAACTTTAAGAAACGACAACTTGGGTCTCTTGCCAAACTATAGTTCATAAGGTGTCATCTCAACTTATTTAGGTGGTGCCCTATTTAATGTGAATAAAACCGTCTCTAAAGCATAACCCCAAAATGATAGCGGCAAATTAGTGAGAGACATCATAGAATGCACCATATCTAGTAAAGTACGATTACGACATTTGGACACACCATTATGCTATGGTGTTCCATGTGGCGTGAGTTGCAAACTATTCCGCATTGTTTCAAATGAAGACCAAACTCGTAACTCAAATATTCTCCTCCACGATCAGATCATAGAAACTTTATTTTCTTATTATGATGATTTTCCACTTCACTCTGAAATTCTTTGAACTTTTCAAATGTTTCAGACTTATGTTTCATCAAGTAGATATACCCATATCTGCTCAAATCATCTGTGAAGGTAAGAAAATAACGATACCCGCCGCGAGCATCAACACTCATCGGACCACATACATCAGTATATATTATTTCCAACAAGTCCGTTGCTCGCTCCATTGTTCCGGAGAACGGAGTCTTAGTCATCTTGCCCATGAGGCATGGTTCGCAAGCATCAAGTGATTCATAACCAAGTGATTCCAAAAATCCATCTGCATGGAGTTTCTTCATGCGCTTTACACCAATATGACCTAAACGGCAGTGCCACAAATAAGTTGCACTCTCAATATTAAACTTATATCTTTTGGCTTCAATACTATGAACATGTGTATCACTACTATCAAGATTTAGTAAAAACAGACCACTCATCAAGGGTGCATGACCATAAAAGATATTACTCATATAAATAGAACAACCATTATTGTCTGATTTAAATGAATAACCGTCTCGCATCAAACAAGATCCAGATATAATGTTCATGCTCAACGCTGGCACCAAATAAGAATTATTTAGGTCTAAAACTAATCCCGAAGGTAGATGTAGAGGTAGCATGCCGACGGCGATCACATCGACTTTGGAACCATTTCCCACTCACATCGTCACCTCGTCCTTAGCCAATCTTCGCTTAATCCGTAGCCCCTATTTCGAGTTGCAAATATTAGCAAAAGAACCAGTATCAAATACCCAGGAGCTACTGTGAGCATTAGTAAGGTACACATCAATAACATGTATATCAAATATACCTTTCACTTTGCCATCCTTCTTCTCCGCCAAATACTTGGGGCAGTTCCGCTTCCAATGACAAGTCCCTTTGCAGTAAAAGCACCCAGTCTCAGGCTTAGGTACAGACTTGGGCTTCTTCACTTGAGCAGCAACTTGCTTGCTGTTCTTCTTGAAGTTCCCCTTCCGCCCTTTACCTTTTTTCTTGAAACTGATGGTCTTGTTGACCATCAACACTTGATGCTCCTTCTTGACTTCTCCCTCCGCAGCCTTTAGCATTGCGAAGAGCTCCGGAATTGTCTTATCCATCCCTTGCATATTATAGTTCATCACGAAGCTCTTGTAGCTTGGTGGCAGTGATTGAAGAACTCTATCAATGACACTATCATCAGGAAGATTAACTCCCAGTTGAGTCAAGTGGTTGTGGTACCCAGACATTCTGAGTATATGTTCACTGACACAACTATTCTCCTCCATTTTGCAGCTGTAGAACTTTTTGGAGACTTCATATCTCTCAATCCGGGCATTTGCTTGAAATATTAACTTCAACTCCTGGAACATCTCATATGCTCCATGACGTTCAAAACGTCGTCGAAGTCCCGGTTCTAAGCCGTAAAGCATGGCACACTAAACTATCGAGTAGTCATCAGCTTTGCTCTGCCAGACGTTCATAACATCTGGCGTTGCTCCTGCAGCGGGTTTGTCACCTAGCGGTGCTTCCAGGACATAATTCTTTTGTGCAGCAATGAGGATAATTCTCAAGTTACGGAGCCAGTCCGTGTAATTGCTACCATCATCTTTCAACTTAGCTTTCTCTAGGAACGCATTAAAATTCATCGGAACAACAGCACAGGCCATCTATCTACAACAACATAGACATGCAAAATACTATCAGGTACTAAGTTCATGATAAATTAAAGTTCAATTAATCATATTACTTAAGAACTCCCACTTAGATAGACATCCCTCTAATCATCTAAGTGATCACGTGATCCATATCAACTAAACAATGTCCGATCATCACGTGAGATGGAGTAGTTTTCAATGGTGAACATCACTATGCTGATCATATCTACTATATTCACGCTCGACCTTTCGGTCTCAGTGTTCTGAGGCCATATCTGCATATGCTAGGCTCGTCAAGTTTAACCCGAGTATTCTGCATGTGCAAAACTGGCTTGCACCCGTTGTATGTGAACATAGAGCTTATCACACCCGATCATCACGTGGTGTCTCAGCACGATGAACTGTAGCAACGGTGCATACTCAGGGAGAACACTTATACCTTGAAATTTAGTGAGAGATCATCTTATAATGCTACCGTCGAACTAAGCAAAATAAGATGCATAAAGGATAAACATCACATGCAATCAATATAAGTGATATGATATGGCCATAATCATCTTGTGCCTTTGATCTCCATCTCCAAAGAACCGTCATGATCACCATCATCACCGGCTTGACACCTTGATCTCCATCGAAGCATCGTTGTCGTCTCGCCAACTATTGCTTCTACGACTATTGCTACCGCTTAGTGATAAAGTAAAGCAATTACATGGCGATTGCATTTCATACAATAAAGCGACAACCATATGGCTCCTGCCAGTTGCCGATAACTCTGTTACAAAACATGGTCATCTCATACAATAAAATTTAGCATCATGTCTGCAAAAACAAGTTAGACGTCCTCTACTTTGTTGTTGCAAGTTTTACGTGGCTGCTACGGGCTGAGCAAGAACCATTCTTACCTACGCATCAAAACCACAACGATTTTTCATCAAGTGTGCTGTTTTAACCTTCAACAAGGACCGGGCCTAGTCACACTCGATTCAACTAAAGTTGGAGAAACTGACACCCACTAGCCACCTGTGTGCGAAGCACGTCGGTAGAACCAGTCTCGCGTAAGCGTACTCATAATGTCGGTCTGAGCCGTTTCATCCAACAATACCGCCGAATCAAAGTATGACATGCAGGTAAGCAGTATGACTATTATCGCCCACAACTCTTTGTGTTCTACTCGTGCATATAACATCTATGCATGGACCTGGTTAGGATGCCACTATTGGGGAACGCCGTAATTTCAAAAAAAATCCTACGCACACGCAAGATCTATCATGGTGATGCATAGCAACGAGAAGGGAGAGTGTAGTCCACGTACACTCGTAGACCATAAGCGGAAGCGTTATGACAACGCGGTTGATGTAGTCGTGCATCTTCATGATCCGAACGATCCTAGCACCGAAAGTATGGCACCTCCGCGATCTGCACACGATCGGCTCGATGACGCCCCATGAACTCTCGATCCAGCTGAGTGTCGAGGGAGAGCTTCGTCAGCACGACGGCGTGATGACAGTGATGATGAAGTTACCGACGCAGGGCTTCGCCTAAGCACTACAACGATATGACCGAGGTGGAATCTATGGAGGGGGGCACCGCACACGTCTAAGACAACTGTCAACTTGTGTGTCTATGGGGTGCCCCCCTCCCCCGTATATAAAGGAGTGGAGGAGGGGGAGGGCCGGCCCTCTATGGCGCGCCCAAGGGGAGTCCTACTCCCACCGGGAGTAGGATTCCCCCCTTCCCTAGTTGGATTAGGAGAGGAACGAAGGGGGAGAGAGGGGGAAGGAAAGGGGGGCCCGGCCCCCCACCCAATTCGGATTGGGCTTGAGGGGCACGCACCCCCTCCTAGGCTCCCTTCTCCTCTCTCCCGCTATGGCCCAACAAGGCCCATATACTTCCCGGGAGGTTACGGTAACCTCCCGGTACTCCGGTAAATGCCCGTACTCACCCGGAACCATTCCGATGTCCAAACATAGTCATCCAATATATCAATCTTTACGTCTCGACCATTTCGAGACTCCTCGTCATGTCCGTGATCATATCCCGGACTCCGAACAACCTTCGGTAAATCAAAACACATAAACTCATAATACCGATCGTCACCGAACGTTAAGCGTGCGGACCCTACGGGTTCGAGAACTATGTAGACATGACTGAGACTCATCTCCGGTCAATAACCAATATCGGAACCTGGATGCTCATATTGGTTCCTACATATTCTACGAAGATCTTTATCGTTCAAACCGCACAACAACATACGTAGTTCCCTTTGTCATCGGTATGTTACTTGTCTGAGATTCGATCATCGGTATCTCAATACCTAGTTCAATCTCGTTACCGGCAAGTCTCTTTACTTGTTCCGTAATTCAACATCCCGTAAGTAACTCATTAGTCACAATGCTTGCAAGGCTTATAGTGATGTGCATTACCGAGAGGGCCTAGAGGTACCTCTCCGATACTCGGAGTGTCAAATCCTAATCTTGATCTATGCCAACTCAACAAACACCATC
The DNA here is from genome assembly GCF_002575655.3 of Aegilops tauschii subsp. strangulata. Classification (NCBI taxonomy): domain Eukaryota; kingdom Viridiplantae; phylum Streptophyta; class Magnoliopsida; order Poales; family Poaceae; genus Aegilops; species Aegilops tauschii. The sequence goes on from NC_053039.3 coordinate 178,988,132, forward strand.
GGAGACACCTGTAGAGCATCTTTATTATCACCCAATTACATTGTGACGTTTGATAGCACACTAAGTGTTCCTCCAGTATTCGGGAGTTGCATAATCTCAGTCGCAGGAACATGTATAAGTTATGAAGAAAGCAATAGCAACAAACTAAACGATCATCATGCTAAGCTAACGGATGGGTGAAGTCAATCACATCATTCTCTAATGATGTGATCGCGTTTATCAAATGAAAAATCTTTGTCCATGGCTAGGAACTTAACCATCTTTTATTAATGAGCTAGTCAACTAGTGGCATACTAGTGACACTCTGTTTGTCTATGTATTCACACATGTACTAAGTTTCCGGTTAATAAAATTATAGCATGAATAATAAACATTTATCATGATATAAGGAAATATAAATAACAACTCTATTATTGCCTCTAGGGCATATTTCCTTCAGTGGCCCCGCAGATGTCCTCGGCAAGTGTCCTTCCGGGGTCTTGTGGGCATCCCTGCCAAGGGTCTTGCCAGGGGCCTTCGTCTTCTGGTTCTCATCTAGTCTTGCAGGCCTCTGGTCTCCACAAAGATCTGCATGCCACCATGCAGGCGCCTCCCGAGCCTTGGTTCCAATGTTTTCGATGGTGTCAGAACTCTCAGGCTCAAGGGTGGCGCTCTTGCTGGTGTTGGGTAAGTTGCCCCGGCAAGGCTCTTGCCGGCGGAGCGTAGGTCGTCCCCGGCAAGGCTCTTGTCAGCGGAAACCCACCTTGCCCCTTCGCTCTCCGCGTCTCTGGTCTCAGCGCAGCTCTGGTAGCCTTGTTCCTTGCTTCCTCTGCCCCGCCAAGTGTGGCCGCAGGTGTGGCTACAACTGCCCGTGCACAAGTAAAGGGGTACAGAAGGCCCCTACTTTTGTACACCGACATCCAGTGGGCAAACAATTTTCTTCCCTTCCTTCGTGCTTCTGGGGAGCAAATTATCTTTCAAAAGAATTTCTATGATAAGACCTAACAACTCTGTGAAGCCCTTGTTTAATAGACCGTTTGCTGCTTTTAATATGAGAAGCGCCAGAGTGGCACTCAACTTGGAATATTTCTTTTTGCAACCTGGATACAATTCTTTCTTGGAGTCCGCTGTTGGCGTTCTAGGAACGGGGGTCCCAAGACTTGCCTGCCTGCGGCCAACGGCGTGGCTATGCTAGCAGGCCATATGGCCCATCCTCATCAACAAGGCATTCAAGACCCTCGCGAGGGGCCAAGCCTCGCGTGGCGGCTGACGCAAGACCTCCTCAGGAGCGGCCTCACCAGGCTGCCTCGCGAGGAGCGGAGATATCAAGGCGGGACAAACCTCGCGAGGCACTCGTGACGTGAGCCATGACGATCGACACCAGGGAGGCGCCAGGCGGGCGCCAGCATGCGCGGCGTCCTTGTTTCCTCTTCGATGCTAAGGAGGCAGACGCAGGCGCGGAGTACCGAGGCATCAAGCAAAGGTTTCCATATCGGTGCAACGAGACCAAGACCAGTAGGACGGCAAGACGGAGGTCACCATGGAGCCCAAGACGGCGTCACCACCAGAGCCTTTTGTAGGCGAAGACCACTTTTGTCAGGATAGCTTGTACTAGCTGTCCCCTTTTAAATTGCCCGCCGTTGTTGGCTCCCTTCCCGCTCAGTATTTGGGGAGAGGACCAGGGCCTATAGAAGTAGAGCTAGCCACCACCAAAGGGGGGAACTTGATCTCATCTGATCGAGAGCCTTCCCAAAGCCACACACCAAACACAAGAACACCTCAACCTCAGGAGGCTGTTCTTCCCCTTGTACTGTTCTTCATCAGCCCAAGAGGCAATCCACCACCACCACACTAGAGTAGGGTATTACACCACAACGGTGGCCCGAACCAGTATAAATCTGGTGTCTTTCTGTGTTGCGAGTTCGTCGAGTTCGTCCGCGAGATCTTAGCGAGCTAGGGCGTTGATCGGTAGGGGGGAAAGAACTCCGCGCGCACCCCAGAGTTCAAACCTTAAGGGTTTTGCCGGAACCCCACATCCGACATTTGGCGCGCCAGGTAGGGGTGCGCCGTAGCTTCCCTTCCGTTGATCCGTCACTCTGTCGTCTCCATGGCGGACGCTCGCCGTGCTCGAGCTGAGCGCCGGGCTGCCCTCACCGCCCGCGTTGCTCAGACGGCTCCCGTCGGCGGGCCACCTCGTCATTCTCTGTCTCCTGCCGCCAACGCCGCCACCGGCCCGGCGGGGAACGAGCAGCAAGAATCCTCACTGCACCCATCGGTGCGGCAGGACGGCCGCACCGCCACTGCATCGCTGACCCCGGCCGGTTCTTCGTCCCACGCACGATGCGCTCCCATGGACGTGCAGGCCGCGCTCCTCATGGCGAACGAGCTCCTGCGCTACCGCCCGGTCGACGACCTCTATGAGGACTGGCTCGACCGCGTCGCCGAGCTCGTCCGCGCCGCAGGGGGCTCCCCGGCGCCGTCTCACTCTCTGCCTCGTCCTCCGCCCGCCATGGGTGATGTGGCTCATGGAGCGCCTCCACCGCCTCTGCCCCAAGACTGTGCCTTGGCACCAAGGCGCGCGGCCCCACGGCGCGGCCACCACGTCCGGCGCCCGCGCGCGAAGAGAGAAGCTGCCAAGAGATTCCTCGGCCGCGGGAAGCTACACCTGCGCTCCCCGCGCCGCCTCGCCAAGAACGCGCGCTACCTGCGGTAGCGCCGCGCGAACCTCATCAAGATCAAGCTCCACCTCCAAGACAGGCCCCGGCAACCACGGCCGGTTGGCGCACCTTCACCCCCGAGCTGCGTAGCGTCGCCTGGCCGGGCAAGTTCAAGCCGGATCTGCCTCCTCGCTACGACGGCACCGCCGACCCCGCGGAGTTCCTACAACTCTACGAGCTAAGCATCGAAGCGGCCAACGGCGACGAGAAAGCCATGGCGAACTGGTTTCCCATGGCTCTCAAGGATGGTGCCCGCTCCTGGCTCCTGTACCTGCCGCAAGGCTCGGTCTCCTCCTGGGACGAGATATGCGACCGCTTCGTCGTCAACTTCCAGGGCACACGCGACCGCCCGCCGGCCGCGGGCGACCTGCGCCGCATCAAGCAACAACCAGGAGAGACCCTCTAGAAGTACATCCAGCGCTTCAACAACACTCGCCTCAAGATCCCCAAGGTCACGGATGAGGCCATCATCTCCGCGTTCTCCGATGGCATCCGCGACATCAAGATGAAGGAAGAGCTCGCTATCCATCAGGAGATGTGCACATCAGAGGAGCTGTTCAACCTGGCAACCAAGTGCGCAAGAGCTGAGGAGGGCCGCCTCTCCCTCCTCGAGCTGCTGGCTGCAGGCGCTGAGGAGAAGAAGGCCAAGGCCAAGGACGTGAAGCGCAAGGAAGCAGTTGTGCTCGCGGCGGAGCCCGACACCAAGCAAGGCAGAGATCAGCCTGAGTCATCCAAGAACAGCCGGCGTTCTGCGCCTTCCACAACCTGAACACCCACGACACCAGTGACTGTCAAGAGCTCAGAGCCATTCGCGAAGGACGCTACGGTCGACGCCCCGAACACAGCGATCGGGGCTACGGCCGACGAGGAGGATGTGAAGGCGGACGTTGGGACGACCGTGGCCCGCGCCAGGAGTGGCGCGACCGTCCTCGTGAGGACCGTTGGCAGGATCATCCTCGCGAGGGCGCCTGGAGAGACCAGCCTCGCGAGGACCGTCCTCAGGGCAATGCCGGTCTTCCCCCGTTGCTGCCACCGCCAAGAAGGAATGACGAACACCATCAAGACGAGTGGGCTGGGGGCTTCCAGGAACCGCGTGCTATCGCCTGTATCTTGGGCGGAGCCCAGGCCCCAGCCTCTCAGCGCATCTTCAAATAGTTTGCTCGTGAAGTGAATGAAGCCCTCCCCAAGCTTGAAGCCACCCGTCCACTCAGATGGTCCCAGTGCCCCATCACGTTCAGCTCGGCGGATCAGCTTAAGTGCGCGGCTACCGCTGGCGCCCTCCCGATGTTGTGCTCCCCAGTCATCAACAACGTACAAGTTACCAAAACCCTCATCGCAGGCGTTGCGGGACTCAACGTCCTGTCCGTCGATACGTTCGACAACCTCCAAGTCCCTTATGACCAGCTTCAGCCTACCAAGCCTTTCTCAGGAGTGACCGACGGTTCCACCATGCCGATAGGGCAGGTCCGCCTCCCTGTCACCTTCGGAGAACGCAAGAATTACCGCACCGAGCTCATCGACTTCGACGTCGCACACATCCATCTGCCTTACAACGCCATCCTTGGGTAACTAGCCCTAGCCAAGTTCATGGCCGTCACCCATCACGGCTTCAACGTCCTCAAGATGCCGGGAAGCGCCGGAGTCATCACGGTCCCATGTGAAGAAAGAGATGCGTTGTGCTCCCTCGAGCGCGCCTTCCAAGCTGCAGCAATCGATGACCCCGACAACAAAAGCGAGGGCCCTCCAGAGGCCATCCCCAAGAAGAAGCAGCTGCGCCGTGCCGGACCTCAGGAGGGTGGCGCCGCGGCTGGAACCTCGTCAGGATCAGCGCCCGCTCCAGGGGCGCCTCCCTCCATTGCATAGGAAGGCGCACCCAGCGCCCTCCTCGGGCAGGGCTCGGGGGCTCTCTTCTGGAGGGCCTCGGACCTTGCTAACATCACGAGGGAGGCACTTGGGCACCACTTGGAGGCGTGCTTCGCAACACATTTCCCTCAGGAGAACACAGGGCGAGGAGCGCCCACCGCTCAGGAGTTCATCACCAAGACCACCCAGGAATTGCAAGACGCAAGGGCCATGCGCGGCGACCGCCGCTCACGAGGCGCAGCTCCCCATCCAGGCGAGGATGTCGGGCTGCGCGTCTGCATCGACATACCAGGGCTCAACAGGGCCGCTTCTCAGGAGCTCTTCTGGCCTTCGTGCGTGGGACGCTGTGAGGGTCTACCGCACCGCTACGTCCGCATGCCCTTTGGCTTGCCGAGCGTGTCGTCAGCTTACCAGCACAACACGCGGCGTATCCTGGCTGCTCAGGAGGCCAGGCACCACGCCGTCTTGGCAGAGATGGACGGTCCTCCAGGAACCGCTCAAGCCCCCAGAGCCTCCCGAGGCTCAGGGCCCCGGTGGCTAATGAGGAGCTACCCCTTCGTTTCATGCCTTCAGCTGCCTCAACTCTCCTTCGCGAACAGAACCAGGTGACATTTTGCAAGTTCATTTAGCTAGGAGCGCCCCTCGGGCTGCACTATTCCCAGGCCGCATGGGTCCATCCCTGTGGCGTGTATCCTTTTCTTATGTCTTTAGCTTACCTTGTTGGGGGCGCCCCTCGGGCTGCATCATCCCCAAGCCGCTCGGGCCTGACCCAGTGGCGTGTACCTTTCTGCATTTACCCATGCTGATTTGCCTTCCATGCTTAATCTGCTCGATTACCACCTGCCCAATCGTCGCCTCCCACGGGGCCTCCTCACACTGGCACGGCGCTGGTGCTTGGGTCCGTCCCTGCCACGTCGACAAACCTGAGCGGTCGAGCTCTGGCTCGCGGCACGCCCCGCGCACGTCACCTCATCAGGCCCTCAGTGCCTTCATCTCCTCACGGAGCAACCAGCGGCAGGCTGGCAACCATGATGGCAAAACCATGTTTCTCCTTGTGATGGATCGCAGGGATCTCATGAAGAGGATAGCGGGCGGCACCACGGGCTTCCTTTTCTCTCGTGTAATCCGCTTGTGCGTTAAAAGGGGGGCTCCTGAGCATCGCGACTCAGGAGCTCTTACTGGCTCTCCAGCCCTCACCCCTGGCCTTGACCACGGCATCGCGACCTGGCATACCAGCGGCGGCTGAGCTTGCTCAAGGGCCGGGACCTAAGGACGTAGAGCACTAAGGAGAGCACGGGAAGAGGGAGACTCGTACGGGCCTCACCTAGCTACGCTACGAATGTTTGTGCACAGGCCTGGCGCATCGCGAGGAGTCGATCCCGAACTACTGAAGATAAGTCTCGCGCTCAGATCGGCTTATCGATAGAACCTAAGGGTCGCGCTCGCCGCATCCCTGTTACAGCCACGTCGCCTCCCTTTGTTGCCTTACCATGGCTGCTTGAGCGCTAAGGGGGACCTCCTGAGCATCGCGCCTCAGGGGCTCTTACTGGACCTCGGGCCGCTCACCTCCTGGCCTTGACCACGGCACGCAACCTGGCATACCAGCAACGGCTGCAGCCTGCCTGGGGACCGGGACCTGTCAGCGCAGAGCAACAAGCTATCGCGAGGTCGGAAAGGGGAGACTGAGCCTTAACAGGACATGCATTTCACAGATTTTCATAATAGGGAATATATACACAAAAGGCATTACAGACCCCTTACACACCCCCACGGGGTACTTCATAATTCTTCGCAGGGAACAAAAGACGAGGACTAAGAGGAATCCTATCTACACCCTCCCGTGGTGGACGCCATCATCAACAGTGGGCCAAGGGTGGCCGGCGCCAACCTCATCCAGATCAGCGACGGCGGCGGCCAGACGATGTGGCCCTGCTCCGAGCACGGCGAGAGCTTGGGGGCACGTAGCTGTCGTCGCTCATCTCCGGAGTCTCGTAGAGCTCAGGAGAGTCGCTGGACTCCCAGGGGCTGCTGCTGCTGGAGTAGCCACGAGCGGAGCGCGCGTCAGCCTGGCGCTCCCCTTCGGGGCAACACTCCAGGCGGCGGCCCTCCGCGTCAAAGACCTTGAAGAATAGCTTGGAGGCGCCGTCGTACTCGAAGTGGATCGCGAGGGCGCCCTCCGCGCGGCAAACCCGCGCAACCTCGCCCCAGCCGCGGGTCATGAAGATCCTGCCGGCAGGGACCGCTTCGATCTCTGCTCCGGTCGCCGGGGCGTTGCAGTCGGCATGATGCAGGCAGAGCTCGAGAGGCCCCCTCGGCGGCATTACATCGGAGAAGAACCATGGGAAGCAGATCCAAGAGCTTGGGGCATCGGCGCCCATAGCACAAGCTTGCGCGAGGAATCCGCGGCGAGGATTCCTGGAGCAACGGCACGCATCGCCATCACGCGACGACCACGGGCGCGGCGCGGGCGTCGCCACGCGTCGCTCCGCCCTCCTGAGCCCTCGGCTTGGGCGTACAAGGGATGCGGGTACCCCGGAGGAGGCCGCTCGCACCAAGGCCTCGTCACCACCTACATCGCTGCCTTGTCGTGACGATGGACCGACCTCTTCTTCGGCGGGAGCGGCCCCGGATCGTCGCGGGGGGCCTTCCCTTTCTCATCCGCGGAAAACCTTCGGATGGGCACCATTGCTGCGAGTAGAAGAGCAAGGAGGAAGAAGCGAGTGAACCAAGAAGAGATGGGCGACGGGGGCTCCGCCCCCTCCCCATTTATAGCGAAAGAAGGCCAACCGGCGCCTCCCACGATCACAGGTAATGATGGTTTTCCTTGCATGTCGCAGGGACTTGTCAAGTCGAGCGGTTGTCGAGGCAGTGTGAGGAAGCGGAGACGCCCATGTCCAATCAACCGCCACGCGTCAACCGAGGCCGCAGGCTTTTGGGGCCCGCGGCGCTTCATGGTTGACCTTTGGCTTCGCCTCGAAGCCAAGCTCGAGCGCACCTTGGGCCCGGGGGCTACTGTCGGCGTTCTGGGAATGGGGGTCCCCAGACTTGCCTGCCTGCGGCCCATGGCGTGGCTATGCTAGCAGGCCGTACGACCCATCCTCATCAACAAGGCATTCAAGACCCTCGCGAGGGGCCAAGCCTCGCGGGGCGGCCAACGCAAGACCTCCTCAGGAGCGGCCTCACCAGGCTGCCTCGCGAGGAGCGGAGATATCAAGGCGGGAGAAACCTCGCGAGGCACTCGTGACGTGAGCCATGACATTGACACCAGGCGGGCGCCAGCGCGCGCGGCGTCCTTGTTTCCTCTTTGGTGCTAAGGAGGCAGACGCAGGCCGGAGTACCGAGGCATCAAGCAAAGGTTTCCATATCGGTGCAACGAGACCAAGACCAGCAGGACGACAAGACGGAGGTCACCATGCAGCCCAAGACGGCGTCAACACCAGAGCCTTTTGCAGGCGAAGACCACTTTTGTCAGGATAGCTTGTACTAGCTATCCCCTTTCAAATTGCCCGTCGTTGTTGGCTCCTTTCCCGCTCAATATTTGGGGAGAGGACTATGGCCTATATAAGTAGAGCTAGCCACCACCAAAGGGGGGAACTTGATCTCATCTGATCGAGAGCCTGCCCAAAGCCACACACCAAACACAAGAACACCTCAACCTCAGGAGGCTGTTCTTCCCCTTGTACTGTTCTTCATCAGCCCAAGAGGCAATCCACCACTACCACACTGGAGTAGGGTATTACACCACAACGGTGGCCCGAACCAGTATAAATCTCGTGTCTTTCTTTGTTGCGAGTTCGTCGAGTTCATCCGCGAGATCTTCGCGAGCTAGGGCGTCGATCGGTAGGGGGGAAAGAACTCCGCACGCACACCAGAGTTCGAACCTTAAGGGTTTTGCCGGAACCCCACATCCGACACCCGCAACAATGGTTGGCAGATCCTTGTACCCAATCATATCATTTTTTGGGCCCTTGAAATATGCAATCATAGCAAAAAAATCTGGCATATCAAGATCATCGTCATCTGCGTCGCCGTCTTGTTTTCCACTGGGCGTTCTGCTTTCCGGTATTCCATTGGCAGCTTGACGCCTCTGCCCGGATGTTAGATTCAACATCCATGTGACACTCGCAGCCCTAGGTATATTCATCCATGACCTGCTCTTCACCGTGTGTGGTCCAACGTGTATATCCATCCATGAATCCCCGAGAGAGTAAGTGCCACTCGACATCTGCAACTTCACGTGACTCTGTATTGGCACAATGAGTACATGGACACAGGATGTAATCCTTATCACTAATTCTCTTGTTTGTACTTTCAGCCCAATTCATGAACTCTGTCACACCACTGATAAATCTGAGCTTCTCCGATTCTTCATCCATTCAGATCGGTCCATCTGCACCACACGAATGGTAATTAAAAACAAAACAATAAAACTAATACACGGATTAAGTGATGCCCAAAAATGCGTGCATAAATCACAAGGTTTTATTTTCATAATTACTGAGGGCGCTCCACATTGTTATCCAGACGTGCAATGAAAAAAATTAATGGCCAGTCAATTTACACACAGAGTACTACAACACTACCTTAGGAATCGAATACCTTAATTAAGCCACTCACGAAAAGAATACCTTAATTAATTAGCCATGCGGCGAAGTCCACATAGTAGATAGAGAAGCGCGATGCGGCGGCACGCCGAGACAGCAGGGTCGAGGAGCAAAGCTTAGTGCGGCTGACACCTGAAGTTCGAGCTCCAATATGCCGCCATCGACCGCGATGGATGTGCTCCAATCACGCTACCACCGACCTTGATGGTTGAGCTTCTCCTATCTCCCGCCGCAGACCGAGGATTGACCTCCTATGACGCCGCCACCGCCCACCGCCCGAGGATTGACCTATTATCTTGTAGCCGCTGCCTCGGCCGCCGCCGCCATCTCTATCTGCAGAGCGGCTGTTTTATTTTTTGACGGATATCCGTAGAGCGGCTGTTTACACGGTATTACTGTAACTCAATGATATGTACAGGGTAGTACATCACATAGGGTTATGTCATGGCAACCGTGTCTCACCTATGTTGTCTTCTCACACAGTTTGGTGCGGAAATCGTGTGTGAAGTTGTAATACCTAACACAAACGACATGTATAAACAGTGTGCCGTATACAACATATAGTGCGATAAGTAGTTCCCGACTGTTAGCTTATCCCCACAGTTTCCCCATTTCCCCCAAATCCCTAGATAGCCTTCAAATTCCCTCATGGGGCGCTGACATTGGGGGAATGCGAATGAGTGGTGCTGATGGTTTTGGTGCGGCTACTCCTGCTCGTATCACCACTTCACCACTCTCGACAGCGCTGCCACGACGGCAGTCGCTGCTGAGCACTAGCCTAAGGTCATCAGAAGGCAGGTGTACTACGGATCCAAATCGTCCTATCAGGTTCCAATCTATCCCAATCTTTTTTTAGCATGTCCAAAGTAGCTCCCTGCTGAATCTATCATGAATGACCCCCCAGGAAAGAGATCTGCCGCCAGATCCGGAGCATGACTCCAGACTCCCACAGCATGAGTTTGACTTTGAGTTTTGTGCCACCGAGAAGTACCAAAAGTTGAGTTGTGTGCACGGGCACACTCCCGCTCGACATGTATGCATGGAGGAATTCGACATTGCACTACAAAAAAGACACATCCGTGACATTATGGGCTGAACAATTTTTTTTCTGTCATGCTTGTGACACTTCTATGATGATAATTGTGACAAAAGCACGTATCATCATAGATGTGGTGGGCTCCTACTTCTATGACAAAAAATAATGACAGAAAATGGGCTTTTCGTCCTGGGCGGGTCGGGGACGCACCTACATGACATTCTTTGGGCCGTCCATGACCGAAAAAATCATGGTAGAAGCGAGGGCGAGGAAAATATCGGGGAGTTCCCGGATATGGTGGGCGGTCGGGGCCGAGCGATGCACAGAGGTTTGCACGTTTCTCTCGTACACGTACGCGTGTGTGTGCGAGGTGTTGGGCTCTAACTGAACCCAAGCGATTGCACTAGCTACGTGCATTACTGAACCCGAGCGATCGGTCCCTTGGCTGTTAACTGAACCCGATCGAGCGATTCCTTCGCTACTGCTGCTATCTGAAGCCGATCGAACCTGCTGCGTCTTGATGAAGAGTGACCGTTATTGGGGGTTGGATGAACAGTTCCCGGTGGGGGTTGGATGAACAGGACCCCGTGGTAGTAGTAGGCCGTTGCCGCTGGATGAATAGGACCCCGATCGAGGCGGCCGCCATGAACGAGCCAGTTGGGGGTGGATTAAAAGGACCCCGTGGAGGCTCCATGAACAGTAGCCGGTGGAGGCTAGATGAACAGGACCCCGTGGAGGGCTGGTTGACCAGGACCCCATGGAGGGCTGGTTGAACAGGACCCCGTGTGGAGGGTTGGTTAAACAGTAGCCGGTGGAGGCTAGATGAACAGGACCCCGTGGATGAACAGTAGCTGGTGGCGGCAGGAGGAAGTCGATGGTGGATGAACAGTAGCAGGTGGAGACTGGAGCGAGGCAGTAGACGGTGGATGAACAGTAGCCCGTGGAGTCCCATTTTGCGGTATGCCACACCCCTCCCGGTGAACAAGACCCAGTTTCGACCGTAGGCGCTCCAACACAAGTTCGTTTCCTCCGTTTCGCGGTACGCCACACCCCTCCCAATCAACAGCACCCCGTTTCGACCGTAGCCAGTCGAATAAAAGGTCATTTCCTCCATACTGCGGTATGCCAAACCCCGTTTCGGCTGTTCCGTCCAAGCCAGTTGGCTCCCGATCAACATGACGCATTCTGACCCACTCTGTTGCCTCCCGATGAACATGATGTTGTTTCTCTGTTCTGACCCAGCCGGTTGGCTTCCGATGAATAGGACGCCATTGCTGCCGTCCGTTGCCTCTCCATGTACACGAGCCCTGGCTGTACATAGGCGTTCAAGATCCCGCCCGTATGTACATACGTGGCCGTATTTTTTTGCATGTGGCTGTACGTACGTGTACATGGTTTAGAAGGGACTGCCTGAACTGCTACGTCAGGGGCTCTACTACTACACGTGCTGCTGCTTACTCGGCCATGGTTCATCGTTGCACAGAGACCGATCGACCAGTATGTACGTACACGTTCGCGACAATGCTATGTACGCTTCGACCGGGTGGGTCCCAGCTATTAGGGAGGATAAGGACACACTTCCTTGTGTGCGAAGATATAACTGGTGGGTCCCAGATGTCAGGGGGAAGAATCACTTTTTTCCCATAATATGGGCGCACTTCCTTGCGTCCAAAGATGTAGCTGGTGGGTCCATCTGTCAGCCTCACCGCGTAGAGTCCTCTTTCGATGGTTGTCGTTCGTTGGCCACGTGGACCACGCCGCGCGGACAACACACAGGCGGTGGACGACGGTGAGGCCTATGAAGGGAACGACGCAAAGCCAGGGAAGATGAGGCAGGTGGATAACCACGCGGAGAGGAGTACATGGGTTCACTGGTTCGGTTGCGGTGTGAGGCCGCCGTCACCGGAGAATAACAGGAGGTGTTGGTGAGTAGAGGAATAGCCTAGACGGCGATGGGAGTAGGGTGGGCCGGCGAGTCCTGCTCGGTAGCACAACCGGCCATGGGAGGCGGTAGCAGGCGGTACCGCTGGTGGTGGTTTGCGCGGCTGAAGCAAGTATATCCGAGATTGAAGAAGCACGACATCTAACGGCCACTGCTGCTAGAATCGTGTGTTGACTATAAGTTCACAAAGCCTTGTGTATGCGTCAACTTACTAGGACCAGAAGTGTGTGGCAGAGAACATATAGCCCATTTGCGATTTGTAATAATGTACAACCATTTTTGAATTCTAATGGAATTTACTATAGCCCATTTACAGTTTGTTAAAATTACGGCCCATTTTCTAGCAAGGACAACGATTAATAATTTCAACCAACCACTCAAAACAGAATTCAATAAAATTTCCCATATTTTGATGGGATCCGCAATATTTTTATCCGAAAATTTCGAGTCAGATTAAATATAATTTCAAAATAAATTTGTATTACGTAAAAATCCAATGAAATATTGCGCGCGCAACAAGTAATGAAATTAAAATTTTCAAAATCCAACATTAAGTTTTTAACTAATTACGTGTTTGTTGCATTTTTTATAGTTACAACCCAGTTTTTTTAATTAGATCTCATTTATTATTTCTTAAAACCCATTTTCTTGTTAAGCCTAATGCATCCCTCCTAGGAAAGATTTGCAGCCCAGCGGAGCGGAGAATAACAAGTTGACCTAGGCTGGGTATTCCTCAAAAAAAGTATAGCTGGGCTCACCATTTTCACCTTGAAAAAATTAATATCTGGGCTGGATATTTGGTTGACATAAAATAATAGCCTGGGCTAGACAGGCCACAGCCCACCCAGTTGATACCCTGCTCCTCTGAACAACAACAAAAACATTGCTCAAGAAAAACTTTGCTCTGCCACTAAAAAAACTCTGCTCACACCTCAAAAACACAAATACTGCTCGAGCTGCTGGGTCCTAGCTGTCGGCCGCTCCTTGTGCAATTCTCTCGTTTATTGACTATAGAGGTTGACAATGATGTGGGACCGTGATGTCAGGAAACCATGAGGAAGCAAAAAAATTTATAGTTGTATATAATAAGGAGGCACCTGTGTACGTGCAGCTATGGCCTCCTTGGGTCCCCACTGTCATGCTCTCCAAGTTAAGTCATCTTCTGATTCCTCATGTTTGTTGACCATGTTGACAATGCGAGACGGCGGCGCCATGGCGAGCGCAACAACTCGAAGGACGATGGAGAGGGCCTCGTGGGCCCTACGGATTGTCTGATAAGCACCCGCTGCTCATTCAGGAAGCCAGGATCATAAGGCCACATGTCTGCGACGGCATTGTCGTTCACTTGTTCGCCAGCGATTCGTCCTTCTCCGAGCCGGTGCAGGTTGGGGAGACGGAGGTTGCAGCGCAGTTCCACCTGCGCTGGTTGCTCTTCCGCCGTTAGGGCGTCGAAGTGCGGCCGCAGTTGCTCTATGGTGAACACGGCATGAACCGGCTTGGGCGGTGGCGCCGGCTCCTAGTCGGAAGCCACATCCATTGTCTGATTGTCATCGCTGAGCTCGGCGAGCTCGCTAGCAAGCCAGCATGTTCAGCAGTTGGACCGGACCGCTGCCAAGCACGAGTCTGACCGCCCTGGTCCACCCAGACCCCCTCCCTCGCCCGCGTGCGCTTTCCGCCCGAAAGGGTCCGCGCCGCTTCTCGATGCAGGCGATTGCTCCATGTTCAAATGACAAAAGTGTCATCCATCTAATGCCCACATTAATGATATGCGGTAACCGATGAAGTGGGCGAGGCGCTGTTTGAGACGGACGACGAGGCGGAGGTCAATGCCGGCTCCGCCGAGGCCCCGCCCCGCCGGCACTGAGGCGGAGAACTTCGCTGGCTTTGGTGAGGCCCTGCTCTGCCGAGGCCCCGCCCCACCAACAACGAGGCGGAGGACATCGCCGGCTCCGCCGAGGCCCCGCCCTGCTGGCAATGAGGGGGAGGATTTACCCCGCTCCACCGAGGCGCCGCCCCGCCGACAACGATACAAAGGCCATCGCCGGCTTTGTCGAGGCCCCACCCCGCTACCAACGAGGCTGTGCCACACGAAAAACGAGGAAGAGTAGAACACGGTAGGTCGCTGCCGCTCGGGTCCAAGTAAGGCCACCGCTGCTACCCTCCGGTTGAAGCCAAGCTTGGAGGGTTAAACATTGGTGGACGATTAGCTTCTTGGCGGCGACGTGGAGTCAGAGAGCTGAGCTAGAGAAGAAGCTTCTGTTCGGCTCAGCCAGACACGGGGAATGGGCGCCGGAGATCATATATTAGGTTAATTAATTATACCTCGAGTTCACCCCTTTTTTAGTTGAAGAATGTATGAAATGTAATGAAGTATTGGATGAACATGCAAAACAATACGTACTAGCATTATTCTCACGACGCACGGTGATCACCTCTTTGCATCAGTTTTACATGTACAAAAAGTTTGAGCAGCTTTTTAGCATGCATGTACATTGCAATCAAACTCATAGGCCTGACAATTCATAGAGAACATTCAAAACAATCGATGATTATGCATCTTAGTGATTCACATGTCAGAGCCAATATTTACTTCACAACTAAAGAATAAAGAAAAATCGATCGATGCTGCTGACAGCAAAGGACATCCCATTCAAAAATATCAAACACATGTCTTCTTGCTAACATCAATGAGCAAAATTTGACAAGGTTGTTCCATTCCAAAATATCAAATGCGTGTCTTTGTGTACATCAATGAGCAAACTTTGACAAGGTTTTCCCATTCCAAAATATCAAATGCCTATGATTGTGGAATGGGTGGGATTTGCCATCAGTTCGGACATTGACATGTCACCTCGTGCTAAATAAATCAGCTCTTCTTTTTGTGCAGTTCCACTAAAATCAACCAACTTCGCGTGTAGCTTGTATGATTTCGCCTTTATATGTTGCAACCCCTTGAACATTTCCGCTTCTCCTTTCTTGTAGCTAATTTTGTGGCTGGAGGTGGAAATGAATGATTCGAGAACATTCGGTGTATTGTTCATGATGAAGTATACTGGAGGGCCTGAACCATCAGAACATTTTCTGCAATTCCCATTGTAATCAAGCTGAGCATCCCTGTTTGCATAAATACAAAAAAGTGATTAGTATAAAGCAAACTGTACTATGAATTGATAGTTTAAACATGCAATCTACAAAAAAATGGAACTCACCGGAAAGAATCCTAAAACAACATTGTATTGGCCATCACAGCAACGAAGATGGAGATCCGTTAGTCCTTCAGAGCTGAAGTTAGTTTGTTCTTCTGGGCAGTAATGTAACGATCCTTCAACTGCTTCCTTCTGATAAGAAGAGGATGATCATGTTGTGCAAAGACAAGAGAACAACTAAATGCTAGCATCCCTGTTTGCTCAAAAAAAGGAAAGGAAATATTTAAAACAACACAGATGAAGCACTTCTCGAGGACAATACCACTTTATCATGATAGTAGCTAAACAGTAGCACACCACTAAT
Organism: Aegilops tauschii subsp. strangulata; assembly: GCF_002575655.3. NCBI lineage: Eukaryota > Viridiplantae > Streptophyta > Magnoliopsida > Poales > Poaceae > Aegilops > Aegilops tauschii. Next base: position 179,003,783 of record NC_053039.3, read on the forward strand.
AGAGAAGACAAAGACCAATCATATCGATGAAATCTGTGGGCCGGTACCAACCTTTGTCAGGAGGCTTATTGTGTAGAGCATACAGATGAAGCACTTCTCGGGAACCATCCATTATTATCTACTGTGGTTGCCATGCTTACTGTATACTCCTTGATTAGTTTAATGTTTCCAACATCTTCTCGTGCAGTTACACTAAAATATATGTTATGTTCAAAGCAGAGCCCTGTTTGCACAAGTAGAGATAATTACATATTACATTAAGAGTGGCATCAAATTAGTGGCAAAACAATTGCTCGTTCTAGCCATAGCAATAAATTAAGATGCAAAACTATATCATTACTTGTGTCATCATAGTTCCAGTGCTTCATTCACTGGTGCGCGTCAGTCCTAAACAAAAGGTTTTTAACCCCTTTCCGCGACGGCATTTGGAACCGTCGCCAAGTGAGTGTGTGTGATAGGGTGTCCTTCCCACACGACCCAGAAATCATCGGGGATAGGCCCTCGTGGGACCCAGGCCGGGGCCATGCGCGATCGGGCGAGGCATCGAAACCCAATCATTTCCGTACGTATGTACATCCTACACGGTAATCCGAGAAAATCATTTCCGTAGGTATGTACATCCCACACGGTAATCCGAGAAAATCATTTCCGTAGGTATGTACATCCCACACGGTGAATCCCAGAAAAACATTTCCGTTCATATGTATATCACACACAGTCAATCCAAGGAATACGTTTCCGTTCTTATGTACATCCCACACAGTCAATCCATGGAAAATGTTTTCGTTCGGACGTACATCCCACACAGTTTTATGTGTAGGCTCATGTGTGAAAGGTGTAACTATCACACACGGTCTTCCTTGGTTATCTGTTTGCTTTTATCAACTATATCACACACGATTTGATGAAGAAAACTGTGTGGCATTGGGCTATCCATCGCAAGCGCTTTTACTGCTAGAACCGTTTGCAAAGGTCCATGACATATTTAGCAGGTTTATTAGTTTACAATTAATAATTCCTGTATTACGCAAATTCACATTTCATGTCGAACAGTTGTTTGCCAATTTCATATCAGGCACATAAATATATTATAATATCACAGTACGGTAGCTACATGAAAACAATACAGTACAACATATACCTAGTTCAACTTCATAAGAACAATATATTCATTTCCCTAATCGAGATCATCCAGGCTCGTCTTATCCACCTCTGCTTTCAATTCATTAAAAACCCATTTTGCACGGGCCAACTGGGAAAGTGCCTCCTCCTTCGCCAACACCATCTTAGCGAAGTCTAATTTAAAAAATCTGAGCTCATTCTCCACCTTCAACTTTTTATCCCGCATCTTGAAATATGCTTCAGCGTTAACAGACTTTCTCTAAGCCTACGTGTGTTCTCTTCCTCATACATGCTCCGGAGCTTCGTTAGGCACATCTTCAAAGACTGTGGCCACTCTTGATCAACCCACTCCAAGTAAGAACACCTCTGTTCATCCTATAATATTTAAAACTAGACCAGTAACAATTGTAGGGGAAATGGGTTTATAGAGGAAACATGTTAATTATGACATATCTTCTCAAAAAGATCAATGTGCAAATGAAATAATTGGTACTGAGACAACAACCAAATTATGGAACATCAGAAGCTATAATTAACTACAACGACGCTACAAGTTCTTACTCATTCACAATAAATAAGAAATTGAACATTTTATGAGGAAGGTAAATATAACTACAACAACATAGCGACAGTGTTTGGATGACAACAAATTGATACTAACAGGTGTGTACATGCACAAATTTAGTAACATAGAACTAATAGCACTAAGGCCGTCCACTATGTATGCCAAAACTGGGGTAAAGACAACTGTTGCTACATCTCGCACCAGTGCCCTGCACTGGCGAGCCAATGCAGTGGAAAAAAAATCAGGGACCCGGACTACGGAGCACGTAGTTGCTCCGATGCCTAGTTCCTTCGTGCCATAAAGATTTAGTATTTTACTGCTTGGTTGCTCGGATGTGTGGACCAAATTTGGCTGCACAAACTGCTGAAGCGGTGCCAAATAATTTTCTAATGGCACCGTTGATGAGATGACAACAATTTAAGATACTAGGTACAAACTGTGACACTGTCTTAGGATGCGTTTGGTTGAAGGTGTGGTATGAATGGGTTGGGACCGTGACAGTGTATGAATCACATCTAACAAATGATTTGTAACAACGAAAGAGGGTCTAACCTTCTCTGCACATGCCAGAAACTTCCTCCCACTGTCCACAGAATCAAACGCAACTAGATACGCATGGAGATTGATGGTGACAACGAGCAGATAGATCTTTAGCCACCCGCTCCATTTGTTGCCACTGATGGTCTTAGGGAGCTACAAGAGGAAGAAATGACTCAAATCGACCTCCGAGTAAAAATCCTTCATTCTAAATCATACCCCAAGAGAGAGAAGAGAGGCATACCCGGGTGGTGAAGGAGTAGTTGCCGGAGGAGGAACCGCTGGAGATGTCTTTGAAGAAGACCATGGCGACCCCGGCGGTAGGATGCGAGACGGCGAGAGCGAGGAAGCGGCTATAGCTTAGCAAGGAAGGAAGGAAGGAGGAAACAGGAGAAATGTGACTTGTGGTCGGGGAGAAAAGGGGGTGGGGAAGGGGGAAGGGGTAGATATTTTGGCGGTAGGCCAAAATTTTGGAAATGTGGAGGGAAACTTTGGGCGCGGTGCCGCCGGACCATTCACTTTGAACGATTGTGTGCATCGCAAATGATTCTTCTGGCGCATGGGATGAGTTTGATAATTCAAATTTTGGTCTCAAGGCATGGGCACATTCACTTTGAACGCGCGCGGTGCCGCCGGACCATTCACTTTGAACGATTGTGTGCATCGCAAATGATTCTTCTGCTTTACGCGCATGGGATGAGTTTGATAATTCAAAGTTTGGTGGAAATTTCCCCGAGTACGTCATTGCATAATTTAACATCGCTTGCTAATTTGGGCACACAAAAGAGCGTACAGCAGACAGACCACACTTACTGAATCGAGCAATTTTAGTAATTACACAGAGCTAGTTGACCTAAACATTGCTCTAACAAAAGACCAGCATTAAAAACAAAGCCTAAGTACGCATAACTAAAAATCCGCCGTCGTGTCGGCCTATGCATCGCCGGTGTGAGATGAGACGTCGATGACTTGTCCTGGCGACATGCCGCCGTTGGTGGACTCCGCGTCCCCCTGCTGAAGTCGACCGCGTCCTTGTCCTCGTCCTCGGTGCCGCCCTCAAGGTTGTAGTACTCGTAGTAGTGGCTGCGCCAGAGCTCGCGTTGGTACTCCACCGCCGATTCCTCGACAGACAGACACTTCTCTACCTCGACCTCGGCCACGCGCAACTCCTCCTCCCGGCGCTCCTCGATCTCCACCACCTCCTGCATCTCCAGCCCCCGCCCGGTGACCTCATGAGGAAGCAGGTGCTCCATGGCCACCGCCGCCTTTTCAGACGTGGGTTGCATGCTGGAGTCCGAGGTGGCCTGGAATATCTTGGCGTGTGCATCCTCGATCTTGCCATGGATGGCCTTGACCCGGGCCAGGGCGACATCAGTAGCACGGACGGTAGCTCGAGCGCTCTCAGCATTTGCAGCCGCCGTCGCAGCAGCTGCTGCAGACGCCCTCTCGGCAAAAGCAGCCGTGCTTAATGCGGATGCGGCGACACTCTCGGCGTAGGCGGCCGCGCTCTCGGCGCAGGCGGCGACGCTCGGGGGGACGCGTCCATCGTACGAGCCTTCACGAAGCGTTTCCACGACGTCATATTTGCAAGAAGGGGGTGCGGAATGGGGATCGGGATTCATGGATTCGGGGGTTGCCGGCACTAGAGCAGACGAGCCGGCGAAGCTTAAGGAGGGAGACTTAAATAGACCCAGATATTTTCATCGCAAACGGTTCCTAGAAAACAACTGTGTGTGATGTTGTAGATATTTTTTATTAGCTGTGAAAGACGAATTTGGAATAAAGTGCCAACGGATGGTGTTTTAAATGAACGGGAAATTTTGTAGTACTAATACAACTGTCATGTCATATTTTGGAAAATTTTAGGGGTCATTTGACCTTCTAAGACATTTAAGTGATTTTCTAGCCATTTAATGACCGTAATTGAAATTTGAACTACATGTACATGCAACAGCTAACCATAACGGTTTGAAAACTCATATGTCATGTACTTGTGCGCGATTTAATTCCATGTGCAGTAAATTGGAAGGAATTTTCAACATATTGGTTTAACGGCTATGACACAATTAAGCATGGAGTGACATGGCATTTTAATTCCAAAAAATAAAAAAAATCAGAAACACATGAAACCTTGTTTGATGTAATGTCATGCCACCAAGATGATGTGGTAAAAAAATTGGCATGTTTGACCAAAGTTTGGACACACACCCCTCACAAACCGGAGCAACTCACTAGAAGGCTCGTGGTTCCGAGAGGGAACATTGCATGTTTGATGACGAACGGGAGATAGCTTCGTCTTACGTCCTTCAAATTTTTTTCTACGTCTAACGTGCACTACTACAACTGTAACGTGAAATTTTGAAAATTCTAGGGGTCATTTGACCTTTTAAAGACATTTAAGTGATTTTCTAGCCATTTAATCACCGTAATTCAAATTTGAACTACATCTACATGCAACGCCTAACCAAAACGGTTTGAAAAATCATATTTGTGTACTTGTGTGCGAGTTAATCCATGTGCAGTAAACTAGAAGGAATTTTCAAACATATTTATATCATGACATGGACACATATGCATGAATACGTATGCATGGAGTGGCATGGCATTTTAATTCCAAAAAAAAATCAGAAACACATGAAACCATGGTTGATGTAATGGCATGCCACCAAGATGATGTGGTAAAGAAATTGGCATGTTTGACGAAAGTTTGGACACACACCCCTCACAAACCGGAGCAACTCGCTAGAAGGTTCGTGGTTCCGAGAGGGAACAATGCATGTTTGATGACGAACGGGAGATAGCTTCCTCTTACGGCCTTCAAATTGTTTCTACGTCTAACGTGCACTACTACAACTGTAATGTGAAATTTTGGAAAATTCTAGGGGTCATTTGACCTTTTAAAGACATTTAAGTAATTTTCTAACCATTTAATGGCCGTAATTCAAATTTGAACTACATCTACATGCAATGCCTAACCAAAATGGTTTGAAAAATCATATCTGTGTACTTGTGTGCGAGTTAATTCCATGTGCAGTAAATTAGAAGGAATTTTCAAACATGTTGGTCTCACGACATGGACACATTCATACGTATGCATGGAGTGACATGGCATTTTAATTCAAAAAAATAGAAAAATGATCAGAAACGCATGAAACCTTGGTTGATGTAATATCATGCCACCAAGATGATGTGCTAAAGAAATTGGCACGTTTGATGAATGTTTGGACACACACCCCTCACAAACTGGAGCAACTTGCTAGAATGTTCGTGGTTCCTAGAGGGAACAATGCATGTTTGATGACAAACAGGAGAAAGCTTCCTCTTACGGCCTTCAAATTTTTTCCTACGTTTAACGTGCACTAATACAACTGTCATGTGAAAATTTGGTAAATTTCAGGGGTCATTTGACCTTTTAAAGACATTTAAGTGATTTTCTAACCATTTAATGACTGTAATTCAAATTTGAACTACATCTACATGCAACACCTAGCCATAACGGTTTGAAAAATCATATTTTTGTGTACTTGTGTGCGAGTTAATTCCATGTGCAGTAAATTAGAAGGAATTTTCAAACATATTGGTGTCAAGGCATGGGCACATGCATGGAGTGCATGCCATGGCATTTTAATTCCAAAAAATTAAAAAATGATCAGAAAAACATGAAACCTTCCTTGATTTAATGTCATCCACCAAGATGATGTGGTAAAGAAATTGGCATGTTTGACGAAAGTTTGGACACACACCCCTCACAAACCGGAGCAACTCACTAGAAGGTTCGTGGTTCCGAGAGGGAACAATGCATGTTTGATGACGAAAGGGAGATAGCTTCCTCTTACGGCCTTCAAATTTTTTCTACGTCTAACGTGCACTACTACAACTGTAATGTGAAATTTTGGAAAATTCTAGGGGTCATTTGACCTTTTAAAGACATTTAAGTGATTTTCTAACCATTTAATGACCGTAATTCAAATTTGAACTACATCTACATGCAACGCCTAACCAAAACGGTTTGAAAAATCATATCTGTGTACTTGTGTGCGAGTTAATTCCATGTGTAGTAAATTACACTACTGCAGGATGTTGCTAACGCGACACTACAATCAGAGACCCTTCGAGAAAATGTGTGTGATGCCATAATCACAAACGGTGTTGTATGAAAACCGTCAGAAATGTATAAAACGTTTGCGATGACAGATGCATCAAACACGGTTCAGTTTTTAGTTGCGTGTGCGATGAAGGGCATACGGTTCAGTTCAGTTAACTGTTTGCGATGAGGAGGAACAAAAGAAACGGGCAGCCATATGAAGGCGTGTGCGATACACAGCATGCGGTTCACTCGGATGAACTGTTTGTGATTAGGCAACACAAAAGAAACGGGCAGCCAGATGAAGGTGTGTGTGATATACAGCATACGGTTCACTCGGATGAACTGTTTGTGATTAGGAAACACAAAAGAAACGGTTAGCCAGATCAAGGTGTGTGGGATATACGGCATGCGGTTCACTCGAATGAACTGTTTGCATTGACACAAGAGAACAGAAACGGTTCAACTTAACAAGACGTGTGTGTTGTGCGATGGGATTGCATGCGGTTCACTTGGCCCTTGTCGTCGGTGTGTGACCTCTGTGGCAACCGTTCGCTCCCTCGGCGCCTCTTCGTGTACCGTGGCAACCGTCCACCGACTCTTCGCCATTCCCTCTTGATTTGGAACTACTGTCGCACGCTAGCTCTTCCTCCCTCCTCCATTTTCCATCACCCTTCCTTCTCCCATTGTTTGACCGTCTTCTCCATGGAGGGAACAAGATGGAAACGACCCCGTTATTCTTGCCCCGATCTGAATGATGACACGGTGGAGGAACTCATTGATCGGTGCGACGTCATCACCTCGGCTACCATGGCAGGTTCGTTCAAGACCATTCTCGACTCAACTAATAACATCATTACAAGGAACCCAAGGGATCAGGAGCGAATTGATCTCCCCTGTCTTCTTCGCCGTGACCCTGCTGACTGGCGCGGGGACGAGGGAAGCCTCACCTTGTGTAAGTTGATGCCACTTAATAATGATACATATGATGTTAAGATGCCATCGCTTGAGGGCAAGGCTTGGGAAGGTGCAAATGGAGATTGGGTTGTTTATATTGGGTACAACTGCGAGTCGGAACTTGTGAATGTGTACACTCGTCACCGGGTTCCACTTCGAAAAATCTCAAACGACTGTCCAGAGGTTGAGTACACCGGTATTCTACGTGAGTTCAAATACGATCATGCTGACTGTCGTCTACGGAAGATAGCAATTTGTCGAGTTCCCAACCGCTCTTGGGGTTATAGGAATGCTTATGTTGTTGCTATCTTCGACAAGCTTGTTGCCGTCCTTCATGGTTCGACTCGATGGATATTGCTCAAAAATCAGTTTCTATACAGGGACGAGTACTGTGATGCAATTCAATATGAGGGTCTTGTGTTTGCTGCCACCACTCGTGGCACTGTTTTTGCATGGAATCCTCATGATTTCGGTACGTTTGTCTTCCACCGTAATTATAATTGTTTCATCCACATGCATGCGGGTTAGCTTGTTTCCCTTTACTAATTAACCTTCTTGTGTTTCCAAGGTCCTGTGAACATTCTACCACCTATACTTGAAAATTTTATTCACGAGCATGAGGACGAGCAGGACCCATATACTCAGTGGCGCCTGGCAACTTATTCCGATGGATCACCTCTTCTTGTCTGTATACGGGGCACTGCTGATGTTACTAAGGAAGCAGGTGTTGTCTCATATGGTCGCACTCTCCGGACCTATTCCAACATCCGTTGCAGGGTATTCGGGATGGATACTGGTGTACTAGCGCTAACACCTTCTCCCTGGTTCAATATTGAAAGTATTGGAGGAAACTCGCTCTTCCTTGGACAAAACTATCCAATGATGGTGGAAGGCGATCCAGCTACTGTTGACAAAACGTTACTACCATTTATGAGAAGCAACTGTATCTATACCTCGGACATTACTATGCTTCCCTACCGTCCCAATATGGGTATTGAAATAGGCCGCTTCAGCCTGGATGATCAGTCGTGCGTTGGTCTCGAGATTGACAGTAGCTGGCCCTTCCCAGAGAATCACTTCTGGTTCAAAGCAAGCGTTTCCAACGCCGACGAGTGGTTGAGCTAAAGTTCATTTCCTCGCTTTGTTATTTGTTGTGTGAGAAAAACTTTACTAGAATGTTTTGTTGGAAATGATCTATAATCCAACGTGTATCCTCGTTGTTGTTGTGGGTTGATGACTTGTTGTATGTAATCCATGGTACATTTGCATATGCGTCCATGAACTCACGCCTGCTAGTGGTGTCCATATGAACAGTGCTAGTGATTTTAGTTGCAAAAATTAGATAGTGCTAGTGATTTGTAGCTGCATATTTTGACAAATCGCAGTGTTACAAGGTTGACAAATGGCAATGTTACTAGATAAAAAAATGTCAATCTTTCCAGTTTGAGAAATGGCAACATACCCAAAATGATAGATATGCAAATCTTACCCAATTGTTTGTACGTGGTTGCACACGGGTCTTGCAAAACAACCGTTTGCATTGAAGGGATGCAGAAATCCTGCTCGACACATTTTCCCTTGGCTTCCTAGGGAAACTGTCGGTTTGCATACGTGTGTTCTAACTAAAACGTTTGCGATGAGTGTTTTATATTTAAAAACTGTTGATGTTTTTTCAAAAGAAAATCGTTTGATAAGTCTGTACATTAAGAGAGAAAAACGCAAGTTTGTTCAAACCACATCTTTCATTCAGTCACACTGTGAATTTATATTCATATGATCGAGAATTCGAGATCCAGTATTAAACCCCAAAAACACTATTTCCGGCGGCGGCGGAGGTGGCAAGCCGCGCCATCGTTGTCGTTGTTGTCCTCCGGGACGCCGTTGTTGAAGTCTTCAAGGCAGCACAAAATGTTCTTCACTTGTAAATCAAACATCATGTCGTCGCGCGATCGACGGGCAGGGCGCGGGAGGACGGCAACTGGCGCCACTGAGAGGTAGCGGTCGACGGCAGCGTCCCATGCCGCTGAGGGGGGGGGGGCGCACGGGCACGGGCATGGGCGCGGCGGGTGCAGCCAAACGCAAGGGGACCGCCGCCACGGTGGGTGGAGGGGCGCACACGGGCGCGGCGGGTGCAGCCAAACGCACGGGGGCCGGCGCCACGGTGGGTGGAGGGGCGCGCACGGGGGCCGGTGCCACGGTGGGTGGAGGGGCGCACACGGGGGCCGGCGCCACGATGGGTGGAGGGCCGCGCATGGGCACGGGTACGGGCGCTAGCGCTGGCATGTACACGAGCTCGCGCGGGTCCGCGGAGACCTCGCTGACGCCCGCGGCTTCCAGCTCTGCGATAGTGCTCGGGGACCAGCCTGTCAATGCTACGGGGATGGTCGCTGGCGCGGGCGCGGGGATGGGAGCTGGGACATGAGTGGGGGCAACAACCGCCGCGGCCAGCTCGTTTTGGCCATGTCCATGAGGCCCCATTCCTCCTTATTTTCTATCTCCTCCGGCTCGGAGTCGACTTCACCAAACTTGAAGACTAGTGGCAGATGATCATTCTGCGCCATGGCGGTGGACGTCTGCGGGGGGGGGGGGGGGGGGGGAGGGGAGGCGAACAGTAAGACCGCCCGTATTAAACAGCGGCTCGGGCGCCATTAATGGAGAGGAAGGCGGGTGGCCATGGAAGTCAAAGGGCTCGCTTCCTAGTGAGCATGCACAGCGTAAAGCTCACACGCTTCCCGATGAGCCTGTGCATTGGAGGACAGCTTGCACGCCTCTCGGTCATCCTGCGCACCAGACTGCACTCGCACGCCTCCCGTTCAGTCAAGGTCAAGCAGCTGTCCGCACGGCACCTCCTACAGCCATTAAAACCAAGACACGTGGCGTCACATGAATGGTTAACAGAACACACACATTTTGAATTATACAAACGTTTGAGATATTAAAGTGGCAGCTATTTTTTCAAAATGCCTTTATTGGCTGTCATTATTCGAGTGCGCCTTCTCTCAGAATGGACAGGAAAAATACCACATCATGTCTGGTGTCATTCCATGATAGCATGCCAAGTTTCATGAATTTCAGACGAGTTTTGGATTTACTAGAATTAAAAAACCAGGCATCTCAATGTTTTGTCGGCAATCAACGGTGCCCTGGTGTTTGAAATTCATTCCCATTTATTGCATGGGACCTAAGCATGCACCCAAGGACATAGATTTGATTTTTCAACCAATTTATATGCACTGGAGCATGTGCATGTAGTTAAAATTTGAATTATGCACATAAATGCATTGAAAACTCAGTTAATGCATAAAAATGTCCAAAAGAACCCCAAAAATCACAAAAATTGACACAACACTCCTGTTGTTCTATGTTGACACGAGAAAAAATTTGGAAGCAATAAGAGGCAGTGGATATCGTTTCGTCCCCAAAGGTGGGACGTTCCCTACCGAAACCATGATGCTTGTTGTGAGAAGCTCTGGTTTGTGAGAAGCATATACCCAAACCTGCCCCAAATGGGACAAAATTTTTACCATGGCATGTTGATGCCGCTCCATGAAAGCATGCCAAGTTTCATGAATTTCAAACGAGTTTTAGATTTACTAGAATTTAAAAACGAGGCATCTCAATGTTTTGCCGGCAATCAACGGTGCCCTGGTGTTTGAAATTCATTCCCATATCTTGCATGGGACCTAAGCATGCACCCAAGGACACAGATTTGATTTTTCAACCAATTTATATGCACTGGAGCATGTGCATGTAGTTCAAATTTGAATTATGCACATAAATGAATTGAAAACACGGTTAATGCATAAAAATGTCCAAACGAACCCTGAAAAATCCCAAAAGTTGACACAACACTCCTGTTGTTCTATGTTGACACGAGAAATTTTTTGAAAGCAATAAGAGGCAATGGATATCGTTTCGTCCCCAAAGGTGCGACGTTCCCTACCAAAACCATCATGCTTGTTGTGAGAAGCATATACCCGAACCTGCCCCAAATGGGACAAATTTTTTAACACGGCATGATGGTGCCGCTCCATGATAGCATGCCAAGTTTCATGAATTTCAGACGAGTTTTGGATTTACTAGAATTTAAAAACCAGGCATCTCAATGTTTTGCCGGCAATCAACAGTGCCCTGGTGTATGAATTTCATTCCCATCTCTTGCATGGGACCTAGAAATTCACCCAAGGACACATATTAGATTTTTCAACCAACCTTAGTGCATTGGAGCATGTGCTTGTAGTTCAAATTTGAATTATGCACATAAAATACCTAGAAAACCTAGTTAATGCATAAAAATGTCCAAACGAACCCCAAAAAATCACAAAAATTGACACAACACTCCTGTTGTTCTATGTTGACACTAAAAAATATTTGAAAGCAATAAGAGGCAATGGATATCATTTCGTCCCCAAAGGTGGGACGTTCCCTATCGAAACCATCATGCTTGTTGTGAGAAGCTCTGGTTTATGAGAAGCTTATACCCGAACCTGCCCCAAATGGGACAATTTTTTTACCATGGCATGTTGATGCCGCTCCATGATGGCATGTCAAGTTTCATGAATTTCATACGAGTTTTGGATTTACTAGAATTTAAAAAGAAGGCATCTCAACGTTTTGCCGGCAATCAACAGTGCCCTGGTGTTTGAATTTCATTCCCATCTCTTGCATGGGACCAAGAAATTCACCCAAGGACACACATGTGATTTTTCAACCAACTTTAGTGCATTGGAGCATGTGCTTGTAGTTCAAATTTGAATTATGCACATAAAATGCCTAGAAAACCTAGTTAATGTATAAAAAGGACAAACAAACCCCGAAAAATTCCAAGATTGAACACAACAATCATTTTGTTCTATGTTGACACTAGAAATTTTTTGAAAGCAATAAGAGGCAACGGATATTGTCCCGTCACCAAAGGTGGTACGTTCCATATCGAAACCATCATGCTTGTTGTGAGAAGCTCTGGTTTGTGAGAAGCTTATACCCGAACCTGCCCCAAATGGGACAAAATTTTCACCACGGCATGTTGATGCCGCTCCATGATAGCATGCCAAGTTTCATGAATTTCACACGACTTTTGGATTTACTAGAATATAAAAACCAGGCATCTCAACATTTTGCCGGCAATCAACAATGCCATGGTGTTTGAATTTCATTCCCATCTTTTGCATGGGACCTAGAAATTCACCCAAGGACACACATGTGATTTTTCAACCAACTTTGGTGCATTGGATCATGTGCTTGAAGTTCAAATTTGAATTATGCACATAAAATGCCTAGAAAACCCAGATGTATAAAAAAGGCCAAACGAACCCCGAAAAATCCAAGATTGAACACAACACTCCTGTTGTTCAATGTTGACACTAGAAATTTTTTGAAAGCAATAAGAGGCAACGGATATCGTCTCGTCCCCAAAGGTGGTACGTTCCCTATCGAAACCATCATGCTTGTTGTGAGAAGCTCTGGTTTGTGAGAAGCTCTAGTTTGTGAAAAGCTTATACCCAAACCTGCCCCAAATGGGACAAAATTTTCACCACGGCATGTTGATGCCGCTCCATGATAGCATGCCAAGTTTCATGAATTTCAGACGAGTTTTGGATTTACTAGAATTTAAAAAGATGCATCTCAATGTTTTGCCGGCAATCAACAGTGCCCTGGTGTTTGAAATTCATTCCCATCTATTGCATGGGACCTAGAAATTCACCCAAGGACACACATCTGATTTTTCAACCAACTTTGGTGCATTGGAGCATGTGCTTGTAGTTCAAATTTGAATTATGCACATAAAATGCCTAGAAAACCCAGTTAATGTATAAAAAAGGCCAAACGAACCCCAAAAAATTCCAAGATTGAACACAACACTCCTATTGTTCTATGTTGACACTAGAAATTTTTTGAAAGCAATAAGAGGCAACGGATATCGTCTCGTCCCCAAAGATGGTATGTCCCCTATCGAAACCATCATGCTTGTTGTGAGAAGCTCTGGTTTGTGAGAAGCTTATACCCAAACCTGCCCCAAATGGGACAACATTTTCACCACGACATGTTGATGCCGCTTGATACGTCTCCAATGTATCTATAATTTTTGATTGTTCCATGCTATATTATATTCTGTTTTGGACATTATTGGGCTTTATTATACACTTTTATATTATTTTTGGGACTAACCTATTAACCGGAGGCCCAGCCCAGAATTGCTGTTTTTTGCCTATTTCAGAGTTCCGCAGAAAAAGAATATCAAACGGAGTCCAAACGGAATGAAACCTTCGGGAACGTGATTTTTGGAACGAACGTGATCCAGAGGACTTGGACCCTATGTCAAGAAATCAACCAGGAAGGCACGAGGTAGGGGGCGCGCCTACCCCCCCCCCCCCAGGCGCGCCCTCCACCCTCGTGGGGCCCCTGTTGCTCCACCGACGTACTCCTTCCTCCTATATATACCTACGTGCCCCCAAACTACCAGATACAGAGCCAAAAACCTAATTCCACCGCCGCAACCTTCTGTACCCGTGAGATCCCATTTGGGGCCTGTTCCGGAGCTCCGCCGGAGGGGGCATCGATCACGGAGGGCTTCTACATCAACACCATAGCCTCTCCGATGATGTGTGAGTAGTTTACCTCAGACCTTCGGGTCCATAGTTATTAGCTAGATTGCTTCTTCTCTCTTTTTTGGATCTCAATACAATGTTCTCCCTCTCTCCCGTGGAGATCTATTCGATGTAATCTTCTTTTGCGGTGTGTTTGTTGAGACCGATGAATTGCGTGTTTATGTTCAAGTTTATCTATGAACAATATTTGAATCTTCTGAATTCTTTTATGTATGATTGGTTATCTTTGCAAGTCTCTTCGAATTATCAGTTTGGTTTGGCCTACTAGATTGATCTTTCTTGCAATGGGAGAAGTGCTTAGCTTTGGGTTCAATCTTGCGGTGTCCTTTCCTAGTGACAGTAGGGGCAGCAAGGCACGTATTGTATTGTTGCCATCGTGGATAACAAGATGGGGTTTATATCCTATTGCATGAGTTTATCCCTCTACATCATGTCATCTTGCTTAAAGCATTACTCTGTTCTTATGAACTTAATACTCTAGATGCATGCTGGATAGCGGTCGATGTGTGGAGTAATAGTAGTAGATGCAGGCGGGAGTCGGTCTACTTGTCTCGGACGTGATGCCTATATACATGATCATACCTAGATATTCTCATAACTATGCTCAATTCTGTCAATTGCTCAACAGTAATTTGTTCACCCACCATAAATACTTATGCTCTCTAGAGAAGCCATTAGTGAACCCTATGGCCCCCGGGTCTATTTTCCATCATATTAATCTTCCAACACTTAGCTATTTCCGTTGCCTTTTTTTGCTTTTATTTTACTTTGCATCTTTATCATAAAAATACCAAAAATATTATCCTATCATATCTATCAGATCTCACTCTCGTAAGTGACCGTGTAGGGATTGACAACCCCTTATCGCGTTGGTTGCAAGGATTTATTTGTTTGTGTAGGTGCGAGGGACTCGTGCGTGGCCTCCTACTGGATTGATACCTTGGTTCTCAAAAACTGAGGGAAATACTTATGCTACTTTGCTGCATCACCCTTTCCTTTTCCAGGGAAAACCAACGCAGTGCTCAAGAGGTAGCACCACTCCATGATAGCATGCCAAGTTTCATGAATTTCAGACGAGTTTTGGATTTACTAGAATTTAAAAACCAGGTATCTCAACGTTTTGCCGGCAATCAGCAGTGCCATGGTGTTTGAAATTCATTCCCATCTCTTGCATGGGACCTAGAAATTCACCCAAGGACACACATGTGATTTTTCAACCAACTTTAGTGCATTTGAGCATGTTCTTGTAGTTCAAATTTGAATTATGCACATAAAATGCCTAGAAAACCCAGTTAATGTATAAAAATATTTTATTTTTCAACCAATTTGTATGCACCGGAGCATGTGCATGTAGTTTAATTTAGAATTGTGCACCTGAAATGGATAGAAAACCAGTTTAATGTATGAAATGTCCAAATGAACCCTGAATAATTCCAATTATTTTACGACACACATACAGTTGCATGTTCACTGCAGATAAAAGGTCTAGCAATTCAAACACCGTCCATTGCCGCTGTGACCCCATTTTGTAATTCAAATCAAGTAGATCCCACACAGTTTATTCTCACCAACCGTGTGAGATGTAGTACACAATATCTTGGAGCACCGTCGGTGTATAGTACGCCTATGGCTTATGCGAGAAGGTGCGTCGGCTACAGTCCATAGCCGGCGTGTCAAGCACACTAGCTCGCTCCCCCAAAACTCCCACCTCTGCATCCCTCTCTGGTTCAGTCCCTTGATTCAAATTTTTAGTAGCCCCGGCATTTTACTCCCGCCTCTGCATCCCTCGCAATCTAAAAAATATATGCTCGCCCTTGATCCAAATTTTCAGTAGCCCCGCCTTGTTACTCCCACCTAGTAAAATTTTTAGTTGCCGCAGTATTTTCTCAAACACAACCTCCGCTCACACAGACACACACAACCCTCGAAACCATTGGTAGGTCGCCGCACCTCCATCCTCAACCTCTGCCTGTGTGCCGGGGAGCTCGAGTAGCCAATGGCAAAAAAGAGGTTTATTGCGGCCTTTTCGCTACGCCGGCGAGGTGGCCGTCGAGGTGTCCCCGTCAACCTCGCGGGCCCGATCTGCCCGCCGCCGCGCCCCTACGCCGGTTCGAGGACTTCCCTGTCCTCCCCCGGACCCGGCAACCAATGAAGTCCTACCTCGGGGTCCGGCAGCGGCGGTGGGGGACGTGGGTCGCCGAGATTACAGATCGAGAGACCCACACCAGCCGGTGGCTCGGTATCCGCACGACCGAGCTCGCGGCCATGGAGTACGGCCGCTGGCAGGTCCGCTACCACGGCACGGCGGCTAGGCTCAATTTCCCCTTCGGCACATGTCCGATCCACCTCGTTCCGCCGGAGCCAGGGGTGGTGAGCTCGGCTATGGCACGGGAGGATCGCGAGGCATGGGAGCGTCTTGAGGCCGAGGCCGCCGACGAGGCTTACATGCAAGAGCTCCGCCGGTAGCACCCGGAGCTCATGGAGGCAGAGCGAGCAATATTTGCCGGCGCAGAGGGCGGTGAGGTTATCGCGCTCTCCTCTGATGACGAGGTCGAAGGCGGTGGCGACGGCGGCGCGGAGGGCGTCGAGGTGGGCCCCGAGGATGAGGAGATCGACATCGACGAGTGGAGGAGTGCCTTCCCCAACGACCCTGACGACGGTACTGGCCCGGACCCAGCTCGCGGCACACCGTACATGACGAGGAAGGATTGGCTCAACCTCTACTTCGACCGAAAGTAGTTTAGCTTAGTTTACATTTATGTTTTATGTTCGGTTATGCAAAACTATCTATGTTTATGTTTGAATGCATGCTACTTTCGGTTGAACCTGCTTTGAACTTGATCAAATTGAAGTTTACAACCTTAAGTTTAGGGGATCGACTAGAAAAGGCCAAAAATTGCTGGAGTATATATGTATCCACTAAGGGTTTTAGTCCTTTAACTTTTTAAGGATCGCCTAGAGATGTCCTTATGACTTGTTTATTTCAGTTCTTCACAATGTGATGCTCTATATGTGCAACTATTTCCTGTGCAGTTCAATTTCATCAATAACAGTTTCAACAATACCACTATGAATTACGATATTTGGTTGCTGTTAAGGATATTGCAGTTAACATGCCTTTTCATTTTTCAATTGTTGTTTAGCAACATGCATTGTACTGAATGACTAAATATGCAATGCCAGGCTACATAGCAACAAGGAAGAGTGTTACCTTAATGTTCTTATGATGTCTAGATATACATGTAATAAAATCTTATATAATGGGATGGATGGAGTGTTGTACTACATCATTTTTCAATTGTTGTTTAGCTTCTAATATTAACTTGGTGCTTTTAGGTACATATATCATTGCCAAAGATCCACACTTCGACCCTTTCTGCATATGGGGCAATGAGATATTCACGAACCAGCATCAAGTGAGGAAACTGATAAAGATTGTTACTAAAATGGGTCAAAAGATGTCAATCGAACTATTTGTTTACACTTTATGCAAGACAACACTGAACTGCAGGATGGTAAGTAAGAACCCTGTAGCCTTATTTTTACTGCCCGTGATGAGTTGTGTAAGATGACAATATCTGAATCTTTTTTCTTTTGAAGTGGATCCTGAAGCAGTTTACTCAAGATTACCTCTCAAACTACATGATTGGCGGCCGGCCATCACAAGGGGTTGGACTAGAGTCCTGCATGCCTTCTGCATCCAGGAGAGCACAATAGGGCCATTCCGCTTCACCTTGTTCAGCAACTCGAATGTCTGTCACCTCTTTCTTTACCATCTGTAATAGTACAGGTATAGAACCCTGGTACATCATTCTTTATTTGGTGCTTTTATAATTCTTAAATATATGTACATGTGAATCGAATAATGCATTGGTTGTTTGAACCTGATGGATTTGAATAAAGCTATATCCTACTTTCAAGTTTAAATTAGGTACAATTTTAAATAGCAGCAATTAAATTAGGGCGAAATTATGTTGTGCAGGTCATTATGGCACACACGGTTGGTAAAACACAAACGTTTGCGATATACACCATAATCCGAGATGGTTCACAGAGAGGAAACATGTGCAAGCATGCACACAGTTGCCGTTCGCAAAGCGTGTGTGATGTCAGACACTATCACATACGGTGCGGGAAAACTAAATGTGTGTGATTGTCTACCTATCGTACACGGTTTATAATCATGAACTGTTTGTGATGTGCCAAGCATCGTAAATCTCCCGTGCGTGGAATCTGCCTGGAAAGCTCCCGTGCCTAGAATCTGCCTGGTTTTAGGCAGAACCACAAAGCTCCGACTGCGATGGCAATGCGAGCACAAACGAGTAGCAAGGATGAAGCGTTTGGGATATTCGAGATATCGAAAACAGTTATATAGGGACAACTGTATGCATCAAGGCTCCCTATCCCCGATGGTTTCTGGGTCGTGTGGGAAGGACCCCTATCGCCCACACTCACTTGGCGACAGTTCCAAATGCCATCGCGGGAAGGGGGTTTAAACCGTTTGTTTAGGACCAACGCGCATCGGTGTTAGAAGGAATTTTCAAACATATTGGTCTCACGACATGGACACATGCATACATATGTATGGAGTGACATGGCATTTTAATTCAAAAAAAAAGATCAGAAACACATGAAACCTTGGTTGATGTAATGTCATGCCACCAAGATGATGTGGTAAAGAAATTGGCATGTTTGACAAACGTTTGGACATGCTCCCCTCACAAACCAGATCAACTTGCTAGAAGGTTCATGGTTCCGAGAGGGAACAATGCATGTTTGATGACGAACGGGAGATAGCTTTCTCTTACGGCCTTCAATTTTTTTCCTACGTTTAACGTGCAACTGTCATGTGAAAATTTGGTAAATTTCTGGGGTCATTTGACCTTCTAAAGACATTTAAGTGATTTTCTAACCATTTAATGACCGTAATTCAAATTTGAACTACATGTACATGCAACGCCTAACCAAAACGGGTTGAAAAATTATATTTTTGTGTACTTGTGTGCGAGTTAATTCCATGTGCAGTAAATTAAAAGGAAATTTCAAACATATTGGTGTCAAGGCATGGGCACATGCATGGACTGCATGCCATGGCATTTTGATTCCAAAAAATTAAAAAATGATCAGAAAAACATGAAACCTTGGTTGATTTAATATCATGCCACCAAGATGATATGGTAAAAAATGGCATGTTTGACGGAAGTTTGGACACACACCCCTCACAAACCGGAGCAACTCACTAGAAGGTTCGTGGTTCCGAGAGGGAACAATGCATGTTTGCTGACGGACGGGAGATTGCTTCCTCTTACGGCCTTCAAATTTTTTCCTACGTTTAATGTGCACTAATACAACTGTCATGTGAAGATTTGGAAATTTTCATGGGTCATTTGACCTTTTAAAAACATTTAAGTGATTTTCTAACCATTTAATGACCGTAATTCAAATTTGAACTTGTTCGCACATGAACACGTCACCGTGTACCCCCAACGCCGAGGGTGATGCACCGCAGCTCGCGTCGAAGGAGACCCGTCCGGGAGCGCGGTACGCAAGCAATCCGGCGGGCGCTTTTGGACACCCGAAACCCCACGCGCCCGGGAGGGACCCCATCTGGACGCGCGGCGGCTATGGGCTGCCCTAGGTCGACCTGATTGCCCCTAGGGCCTCGAGGTTTGCCACCCTGGAACAAGAAGAACATACGAAGAACGAGGAAGAAGAAGAATTAGGGTTAAGGAGAAAAGATAAAAGATAAAAAGTGGTAGATGGATTGATCGATTGTGTGTTGTTGTTCAATCGGCCGCCACCTCTTATCTATATAAGAGGCGGATGGACTTCCCGTACAAGAAAAGGACTTGCCTTGCCGTCCAAATCATCAAAATCTAACCAAACTCGGACTTCTCACGACCTCCGGCCCGGATGTCCGGCTCTAGGCCCGGATGATCCGGCCTAGCCCAGTTTTCTGATAGCAGCTCACTGTTTTGTCTCTAGAATCCACATACGACCTCGTATTTGGACGTTTCTTATATCAAAATCAACAGCCTCGACGATACGCACAATTGTCATGTTGAACACTTTTCGATCCGAGTCCATCTTGATGGTGTTTCGAGCCGTTTTCTAAAATCTGTAGTATAAGAAGCTGTCCGGACGTCCGGACTTCTGCCCGGATTGTCCGGCCTCCACCCGGATCATCCGGGACTGGACCCAGATCATCCAGCTTCATCATAAACCTTCTGTTGTTTTCGGTGCTTCAATTTCCCGGATGATCCAGACCCCGGCCCGGATGATCCGGCCAAACACTGCTGCAGCGCACGATTTTGCCTGTAACTTTTGTATACAACCTCGGATGGGGACGATTCTTATATCAAAATCGTCCGTTTCGACGAGACGAAGAACTTTGAAGTTGTAACGTTTTCCATCAGAGGCCATCTTGGGGGCGTGATCAGCCGAATACTGTTCTGAATACAAAATCTCAGTACTTCGAAAACAACTTCGGCCTTAGAGATGAGATCGGATGGCTATGGCCCAAATATCAAAGTTTCTCCTTTTGATGATATGGAACTTTCTCACTTTGATCACTTTTCCATTTGAGGCCTTCTTAATTACATTTTTGACCATGCCAAAATCTGGTGTCAACATATGCCCCCCTGTTTTTCGGCAAAACTTGTGTGCCGAAAAATAACTTGCACGAAGTTTGTTCTAAGTGCGATGTCAACACTCCATCGGCCGTTTTGTACGTGCTTTGGACGATAAGTATATATCAGCGATTTAGGTTAGCAACAAAAGTGAAGCTAATCGAACAAATAATGATTTGGTAATACCCTTTCATGATGTAAGAAATTATATTGCATCCATGGATTAAAATAAGCCCATTGAGGATAACCAATCATACCTGATGTAGAATTCCATGGCATAGGTATCAACGGCATTGTTGAAGAAAATGGATAATGTGTGGACCGAAGATGTTGAAACCTTCGGCTTGGTCCTTCGTAGCTTTCACTCTTTTCCTTCTTCACCTTTGTCGCACTCCTTGTAAAGGAAGCTCGCACATAATTCTTATTTTGAATATTTCCTTTCGGAACCCATGCCATGTTTCTCTTTTCAAGTGCTTGTGCACTAAGCTTCTGCAACTCATTCTTTTGCCAATACGATAAGCCGAGTGGGCACCCCGGCTGTGATTTTATTTGAAGTAATGGCAATTCTTGTTTTACCTTGTGAACTCTCAACTTCTTCCCTTCAGATTTGACACTTGATTGACTTGCCTCATTGCCTTTTGAAGCCAATGTCAACACTTTAATTGGCTCTTTTTCATTTGAGATCATATCTGAAGTGGCACTCTTACGACCATCTCTTTTGACGCGGTAGATTTGCCCAACCACCTCCTTATTCTTCCTTGTCCACCAGACAGATTCTTTTTTTGAAACGGTCTTGGACATATGACTGCTCATTGAACATTGGTCTTCTTGGAGCTGCATAATACTAGCGAGATGGTTTATAATAATATGGAGAATGTTCCCTTGTATCATACTTGTCCCATGATGGATATGGATTTACGTGAGCATAGGGAGACATCCACGATATTGGCATTGGCGGCCCAAAATAAGGATATGAACAAGTTGCATTCAAATTCTCTTCTTGCCAATATCGATCCTTGGATTTGCGCCTAGGGGGTGATCTTGATGCTTTTGCATTAGTTGGCCGATAAGCACTGTTCTCCTCACTTATCTTCTGATATTTTTCCAATAGTTGTGCGAAAGTGACTTACGGCTTTTTACCTTTGTGCTTACGTCGGCCTTTGTTTTCTTTGGTTGTGCTTGCATCGATCTTTGGATTTTCTCGTTGCCCCCCAGTACTTGGTGTCTTTTGTGCAACCTCGATAGAATTTTCTCCCTCAAGAATATTATCATTGTGCTCTTGAACAACTTCCTTACTTGAAAGCTTGATCCCATTACCCACGGGCCTTACCTCCTCGTGTTTAGATGGATCGGCTTGAAGCAGCCGATACAAAAACTGTTCGCCGTCAGGACCAATCAGAATAGACTGGTCATCCCTTGGTGTTTCAATAAGTTTCAATTGTCCTTTTCCAATGGCCGATTTAACTATTTGGCAAAACATATTGCAATCCTCAAAACTATGCTTGAACAAATCATGCAACTTAAAATACATTCGTCCTCGGATAGATGGTTTTTCATGGTGATCAAGAACTCTAATGTAATTATTTTTCAGCAACAAATCAAATATTTGATCACACATGCTTGAATTGAAGGGATACTTCTCATTTTCTAGCCGATCTTGGTGTGAGAACGGCTTTCCAGGTAAGCAAACGAATGGTTTAGAATACCCCCATTCGGCTATGCATTGTGTTTTGCATTCTATCTATGATGTCTTTGGATAAGATATTATACTAGCATCAGTTTTCTCAATAGAATTTAACCTTGACTTTAAAATTCTGAAATGAAAATAGTTAGAACACATATGTCTCAATTAAGGCCAAGTGTAAGCCAAGTAAGAAACAAGCAAAGCTACCCAATTATATATGAACTTTTGATAAAGCAATGGGGAAAACTTTGGCTGCAATAGTAAGTCACAATGGGTCTTTATAACTGGCACAATGTGTTGACCGATATGCTTTGCAACCATTTATTGCTAACAAATAAATTACCCTTCTTCATTGGTCTTTCAAGATTGCTTATGAGAATTTTTCTAATAGAAGCATCAACAACAAAGTTGCGACCAAATCGGAAGATAGGTAAATCACTTGCTAGACATACCTCTTCGAATATGTTGGGAGAGCATGATGGTTGCGTTACTTGAACGATATCTTGTTCCAGTTTTGAATAGCTCCCCAGCGCCTTGTCATCCTCTTTTTCTAGAATAGATTCGGCATACATAATATTTGATTCGGTCTTTTCAATAACTGAATTAACTTTGTTTTCCGAATCACCATTCTTTTTGATAATTCTACCCACACTCAATGCTTTCTCTTTTTGACATAATCTAGCTTGTATTGCAATAGAATTAATAGGCTTTCCCTATTTATTAATTCATGTAGAACAACATTGCATTCATCCCAAAGACGTAAGGTTTTTCTTAATGACCCAATCTGGATAGAATTGCCCCCCGATACTTTTAGACTCTTTCGGTAACGAGATGTCGCCGAAATTCTGTAATTGTGTAGGGAAAACATTGTATGCTACGATACTAGGTGAAGACACATGGGATCCTATAGAATTTTCACTTATTCGGCTATTAGCGTGAAGGTGTGAAGCCGAATTATGAATACCTATAGTTGCATATGGTGCCAAAACATTAGTAGCATGAAGTGTAGCATATAATGGTTGAGGGTAATTGGCCGGATAACTAGTAGTAGCATGGCCAATTCCCCTATCCATCGGCATGTTTGGATTCACATATTGCAAATTAGTTGCCGATGAATAATAAGGTGAAACACTTCGTTGCATACTATCGAAAGTTCCTATGTGAGGTGTTTCAACTTGATTAACCGAACTCATCATGTTTTTCATCGGCATATGGATTTCTGGGGTTGCCGATGCATGGGAGTTGGAATACATATGTTGCATGTTGCTAAAATTATATGAGGTAGAAGCATGAAGATTTTGTTGCATCAGATCTTGCACATAATTAGATGCATGATTGATAAAGGTAGGGCTAGACGATACATTATGCTCATTAGATGATCTAGCAACAACATATGCATTATTTGCATCTACATATGTGAATTGGGTATTCATATTACCTTTGTAGATTGCAAACCCTAGATGACGATCTCTTCCTAGCAAGAACGAGTCGTAGACCGTTCAAAGCTTCGTCCCCAACGGAGTCGCCAAAAAGTGTGTTCGCACATGAACACGTCACCGTGTACCTCCAACGCCGAGGGTGATGCACCGCAACTCGCGTCGAAGGAGACCCGTCCGGAAGCGCGGTACGCAAGCAATCCGGCGGGCGCTTTTGAACACCCGAAACCCCACGTGCCCGGGAGGGACCCCATCTGGACGCGCGGCCGCTATGGGCTGCCCTAGGTCGACCTGATTGCCCCTAGAGCCTTGAGGTTCGCCGCCCTGCAACAAGAAGAACAGACGAAGAACAAGGAAGAAGAAGAACTAGGGTTAAGGAGAAAAGATAAAAGATAAAAAGTGGTAGATGGATTGATCGATTGTGTGTTGTTGTTCAATCGGCCGTCACCTCTTATCTATATAAGAGGTGGATGGACTTCCCGTACAAGAAAAGGACTTGCCTTGCCGTCCAAATCATCAAAATCTAACCAAACTCGGACTTCTCACGACCTCCGGCCCGGATGTCCGGCTCTAGGCCCGGATGATCCGGCCTAGCCCAGCTTTCTGATAGCAGCTCACTGTTTTGGCTCTAGAATCCACATACTACCTCGGATTTGTACGTCTCTTATGTCAAAATCAACCGCTTTGACGAGACGCTCAACTTTCATGTTGAACACTTTTCGATCCTAGGCCATCTTGATGGTGTTTCGGGCCGTTTTCTAAAGTCTGTAGTAGAAGAAGCTGTCCGGACGTCCGGACTTCTACCCGGATTGTCCGCCCTCCACCCGGATCATCCGGGACTGGACCCAGATCATCCAGCTTTATCATAAACCTTCTGTTGTTTTCGGTGCTTCAATTTCCCGGATGATCCGGACCCCGGCCCGGATGATCCGGCCAAACACTGCTGCAGCGCACGATTTTGCCTG
Source organism: Aegilops tauschii subsp. strangulata (assembly GCF_002575655.3). Lineage (NCBI taxonomy): Eukaryota > Viridiplantae > Streptophyta > Magnoliopsida > Poales > Poaceae > Aegilops > Aegilops tauschii. Next base: position 179,028,370 of record NC_053039.3, read on the forward strand.
TAACTTTTGCATACGATCTCGGATGGGGACGATTATTATATCAAAATCGTCCGTTTCGACGAGACGAAGAACTTTGTAGTTGTAACTTTTTCCATCAGAGGCCATCTTGGGGGCGTGATCAGCCGAATACTGTTCTGAATACAAAATCTCAGTATTTCAAACACAACTTCGGCCTTAGAGATGAGATCGGATGGCTATGGCTCAAATATCAAAGTTTCTCCTTTTGACGATATGGAACTTTCTCAATTTGATCACTTTTCCATTTGAGGCATTCTTAATTACGTTTTTGACCATGCTGAAATCTGGTGTCAACAGAACTACATCTACATGCAACGCCTAACCAAAACGGTTTGAAAAATCAAATTTTTGTGTACTTGTGTGCGAGTTAAAAAATCATCAGACGATGTAAATATCCGATGTTCAAAAAAGAAAATGTAAAGATCTGGGAAGACAGCCGGCCCCCACACGATTGGTACTCTATCTCGCGGCTCGAAGTTTGGTAGGTGATTGACGGGGATCATTAATCAGACACGGTTCTGTATTGGAAAGCGTAAGCTATTATGTTCACACACAGACTTGCTGTGGGAATTGTGTGTAATTCAAACTACAGTACTCGTAAATTCCGGCGACCGGCGTGTGTACTGTCCCCGTCGATCTAGATTCCGGCCACCAATAAATACAACCTTGCTCACGTTGTCCCGCCTGCATTCTCATCTACATCCTCCCCTCGCTCGCCCTCTCTCTCTCTCTCTCTCTGTCTCTCTCTCTCTCTCTCTCAAATCTCAGCCATGGCTCCGCCGGTCTGCCCACACATCGACGAGGAGTCGCTGCCTCCCGAGGACGCTCACTCGATTAGCAGCGACGAGGACCCTTACGCGCCGCCTAACGAGGTTGCGCCGGACCCCCCAACTTTGGATTGGTTTTGGGGCCAGTACAATCTTTGTCTGTGGAAGTTGCTGCAGCCGGCTGAGAAAGCCAGGCAAGTGGCATTCAAGAAGGAGATGGCGGAGGACGAAGCCAGGTACCAGGCAGCCTGTAAAGCCCATGATGCCACCTAGAAAAAGGAGGTGGCGGAGCTTTGGGGGCGGGCGCGTCGTCATGCCGAGGAGGTGCACGAAGACGGCTTCGTGAGGAAGGTCATAAGCGTTGGGCGCCTCATCGCTGCGTGAGGTGGGCCGATAAGCTCCAGCATGCCATCGACGAGGAGCTCCGGTGGGCGCCCAACTAAATGGCAAGATCGGTCGCGCGCGTCCGCCAGCAAGAGGCAGATCGGTACGTCAAGCGCTGCAAGGCGGAGGAGTCGGAGTACCGCCTCCGCACTGGGAAGACACCGCGCGCCAGGGAGCTGCTGGCAAGGGGCTGCCGAATACTGGCCCCAGAAGGGATTATTAGTTTTAGTATTGTTCGTTTTCAATTTTATGCATTGTACCTAGTAGTTCAGTATCATCACGTATATGTGATGATATTATATATATATATATATTTTTTCTGCGATGATCTAATGAACAATTAATATATATATATATACTATGAATTCCATTTTCTATTTGTTTTTGTATACTAATTTGAATCTAGCTGTTATCATCCACATATACAGAATGAAAAGCGTATATACACACATTAAAACAGAACATATAAGAATGGAAAACAGAGTACACACATTGAAACAGAGCAATAAACAGAGCAATACTATGATTGCTGTGAATACATAGCTATCCACATCAAAATGACTTTTCAAAATAAAACACGACCATGAGACCATGACGAGCAGCCCTTGCCTAGGGTAGCTCTTGGCTCTGTCTGAACTCGTGTAGGCGTTTGTCCAAGCGGTCGACACGCTCGTGGTATATCTGGAGCGCGATCTCAAGCTCCAAGTTGGCTATTTCATTAGAGATCACCAGCTCGAGGATGCGACGGCCATGTTCCTCTACTTCGCCCAGGTGGACACCTGGGCCAAGGAGGCGGTCGAGCCTACGGACCAGCGTGTTGGCATCCAGCAGGCCACGGACAAGGCGAACGGCGCGGCGGGCGTGCGGTGCAAGTACGGCGCGGCCGGCCTCTGGTGCATGTACGACGCTGAGGGCCTCTGCCCACTCCTGGCGAGGAATGGGGGTACTGACGGGATGTGTACCTAGCTGCGACGCCGTGTCGACAATAGGCAAGCGCCGATGGATCCGCTCTTGCTGTGCGGCGCGTAGCGCCTCTCGCTCTGCGGCGCTCCAACGGTCTCGCCGTGCGGCGAGCCGCAGCCTATCGGCGCGGACACGCCTAGCTTGCTCTGCGGTGCGCCATCGATCATGTTGTGCAGTGAGCTGCAGCCTGTCGGCGCTGAGATGCCTATCTTGATCCGCGGCGCTCAAGCGCCATGCGCCAAAGGTCTGCTCAACCCTGGCGATGAAGCGCATCACGGCGTCGTCCATCGCGTTGCCGGGGAGCGCCTCGGCCTCGACGGGCCGTGGCGCCTGCTCGTTTTCCTCGTCGACGAGGTTGATGGCAGAGGCGGCGCTTTGGTGGGTTGGCATGCTTGGAAAAGGATGATGTGCTACAGGCTGCACTTGTCGCCTCCGGGCGTCGCGCGCCCCCTATGCGCAATATAGCAGGGTGGCGGGAAATAGGTGAGGAAATGGTGGGAAACGGTGGCGTGTTCATAAAACGGCATCAATTAATGGAAACTTAGCATCGAGCTAGCACAAGAAGTAGATGATGATCAGATAAACACGGACCACACTAGGGAACTCATCGGTGATGAATTCATCAATCCCAAATGGTTGAATACTAGCAAGCGTTTGCCCACAACACACATGGCCTATTCCATCACAAATAGGTCGGATGGATCAACTGTATGCCACGTATCGCACATTATCAAAAATTAATGCGGTAGACCTTCTTCAACATGTGTTAAAAAATAAAAAACAAGGACCTCGAGGTTAAATTAGCTGAGGAATGGGGCATTTTGGTCATTTGGCCGAAATGACCCATCCCATCACCTAATTTAACATGGACACAACTTCCCATCCAGTCACCCATCCGATGGCTTCTCCAGCCTGAGCACACTTAACTTGATAGTTTTCTTACATGAGCTACTGGTGGAACAGCTAGTCCTTGCTGATAGGAATGCCTCTTCATATCCTTATGGCGTATCCGGATGACCGCCCGTCCCACAATGGCCAATAGATGTTGTGTAGACAGAGCATATCACATACGTCTTATTAGAAGCAATCGTCTGCGTTATTATCGGTCTTTGCACACAATTCTGATTACAGACTTGTTTGCTGCGTATCACACACATCTTGTTATATTGAACCGTTTCTGTTGTCTTGCCTAATCACAAACAGTTCATCCGAGTGAACCGTATGTTGTACATCGCACACACCTTGATTGGGCTAACCATTTCTTTTGTGTTGCCTAATCACAAACAGTTCATCCGAGTGAACCGTACGTTGTACATCGCACACACCTTCATCTGGCTGCCTGTAGCGACCAGACCTCAAATGGCCTGTGCTGCTGTGCACCAGTGTCATCCCTGGATCAGTAATGCTGACACGCACAGTACAAATGGAGGATTTATAACAGAGTAGCAATCACACACTTATTACATCGAATATCTCCAAAGAGATTAAGTATGATAAACATGGCTTAAGGCCATCTAATAACGATAACAGCGGAAGACTTGGAAGATAAGTGAGTCCATCAACTCCAGCGGCATCACTGAGTATAAGACCACGACCTAAGGCTCCTTACTCGTCGTCTGAAAAGTCTGCAACATGAAACGTTGCAGCCCGAAAACGGGTCAGCACATAGAATATGCTGGCAATGTAACACATAGAGAACAATGAACAATGATAATGCTATATTATATGCATATATGGCTGGTGGAAGGCTCTATGGTTACAGTTTTTGCGAAAAGCCAATTTTTCCCTAGTGCAAAGGAATAAATTTTATTTAACTATCATGGTGGTTGAAACATTGAGAAGGTACCTCCAACTCAATCCCAATTAAGTGTCATCATTAACCCAACAAAATTAATTATAAGTATCACGGTGATGAGATTCAAATGATAATCCAGGTACTAGATACTCAAGTTGTCCATAACCGGGGACACGGCTAATCATGATCAGTTTGTACACTCTGCAGAGGTTTGTGCACTTTTCCCCACAAGACTCGATCGCCTCCGCTTGATTCTCGCACTGCATGATGTTTGAGAAACGGATGACCGAGACACAGTCTTTCAGAAACAATCACTCTTTACTCTGGATGGACCGGTACACCTACTTTCCCCTACATCTGCTAGTCCACCTCTTCAAGAGATCCTGTAACCTACTCAGCTATGCTAGAGCCCATAATAGCTTGTGGCTGCACACGGAAGTTTCTAGCATGAATAATCTTATGATCCCTTTGAGCCTGGGTGGCGGACCTTATACATACAGACAACACTGGGTTCTCCAGGTGCCTCAACCACCCAGATGTGAGTTTTAGTTGCCACCTTAAGTTGAACCATTAATAAACATCTCACATATGTCATGAATATCACTCAAACCCAATCCACGTCTACGAGCATAGCATGGCAATAATAAAAGCAACGTAGAAGTAACTCCCAAGGGTTTGATAATGTAAAACAGGTAATAGGTACTACCTCAACTACTTCCCAATACCCTCAGTTTAATTAGATCCTAATCATGCAATGTTTGGGGAATAGATCTAATGCAATAAAAACTGGGTATGAACGGGGTATGATCAAAGTGTTACTTGCCTTGCTGATGATCCGCAAAACCTAACGAGTCGAAGTAACAAGCGGCACACTCCGGGTACTCTATCGCAAACAAACAAGCATACGATCAGTACTCAACTAATGCACAGGTAAAACTCGAATGAAAGATCCAACCAGAAAGTTCAACTTAAGAACTCCGGTTTGCAAAAAAAAATCAATTCGAAAGAAGCAACGAAAGTCAAACGGCGAAAGAAAGAAACTTCGTTTGCTAATCTGGATCTAGGTCAAATTTTACTGTAGCAAAAACTTGTTTGAGTAGGTTAAACGGAAAGAGAATTTCGAGACGAAACTCTAGGCGCTTGAATCACCTGATTCCGATAAACGAGCGAGAAGTTAAACAGAATCGAAAATTCGATCAGAAATCGAATCTGAGAAAATAACGAGAAAAATCCGACGAAAAAGAAAAACGGACGAACGGTTAAATAACGGACGTTCGTTAACAGAGAAAAACCGACGAACGCGTTCGTTAAAACGAACGGTTCGGTGAACGCTCACGAAATAAGAAAACCAAAAAAAACCGATCTAGGGTTTTTTTTATAAAACAAAATGTTTTTTTTTACAAAAAACCGGTCAACGACGGGAAAACGGCCGGCGGCTGTACCTCGTCGGGCGGGCTCCGGCGAGGGGCTCCGGCGGGCGGGGCTCGGCGGCGGGGTGCGGGGCTCGGGGAGGCGGCGAGGGCGGCGAGGAGCGGCGGCTCCGGGGCTCCCGGCGGCGGCGGCGAGCGAGGCAACCGGCGGCGGCGGCGGTGAGATGCGGGCGGGCGGCGGCGGCGATGTCGGCGGCGGCGGCGGGGTGCGGAGAGAAGAGAGGGGGGGTATTTAAGGAGGGGGGGCGGCGGCGACTTGGGGAAGGGGTCGGCCGGCGGTGTCGTGCGGCGGCCGGACTCGGGCGGCGAGGTCCCGTGCGGGAGGAGGAGAGGCCGCGGGCGGGCCGTTGGCCCAGTCGGCGCGGGCGTTTTTCTTTAAAGTTCCACGGAAAATATTGCGTAGAAAAATAAATAAAAATCAGAAAAATATGAAATCAATTTTCCCCGTCTAGTTAGAAAATCTAGAATAGGGTGAACATTTTTAAAATAAAACATAAATATTTTGAAAACATGCAATATTTTTAATGCAATAAAAATTGCAAATGAAATCCAAATAAATTCCAAATAATGATTTTAACATTTTTCCTCCAGTATTTCAAATGTTTTGGAGAAGTCATATTTTCTCCTCTCGTTTATTTTAACATGAAATATTTTTCCGGAGGGAAAAATAATTAAAACCACAATCCTCGTTGGAAAAATTAATTGAAAAAAAATCGGGAAAATCCCCGACTCTCTCCGAGGGTCCTTGAGTTGCTTAGGATTTATCGAGGATTTTTCAAAATGCAATGAAAACATGATATGCAATGATGATCTATGTATAACATTCCAAATTGGAAATTTGGGATGTTACAAACCTACCCCCCCTTAAGATGAATCTCGCCCTCGAGATTCGGGTTGGCTAGAAAACAGGTGGAGTGGTTTTTCCGTAGATCCTCCTCTCGCTCCCAGGTGGCTTCATCCTCCGTGTGGTGACTCCACTGGACTTTGCAAAACTTGATAACCTTGCTGCGGGTAACTCGGCTGGCATACTCGAGAATCTTAACTGGTTTCTCCTCATAAGTCAAATCACTTTCCAACTGAATCGCTTCTAGTGGCACAGTATCTCTTAGTGGTATCTCAGCCATCTTTGCGTGGAACTTCTTCAACTGCGAAACATGAAATACATCATGTACTCCAGACAATCCTTCGGGCAATTCCAGCTTGTAGGCAACTTCTCCCATACGTTCCAACACTCTGTATGGTCCGATAAAACGAGGCGCTAACTTTCCTTTAACTCCAAAGCGCTTCACTCCTCGAAGTGGCGATACTCGAAGATACACTCTGTCTCCGACTTCGTGAACTGTCTCCTTGCGTTTAGAATCAGCATAACTCTTCTGCCTGGACTGGGCTACCTTGAGCCTATTGCGAATCGACCTTACTTTCTGTTCAGACTCCTTAATCAAATCTGGTCCAAACAACTGACGGTCTCCAACTTCGTCCCACAACAACGGTGTTCTACACCTCCTTCCGTACAAAGCTTCAAAAGGGGCCATCTTCAAACTGGTTTGATAACTGTTGTTATATGAAAACTCCGCATATGACAAATTGTCATCCCAACTAGATCCATAATCTAGCGCACATGCTCTCAACATGTCCTCCAAAATCTGGTTGACTCTCTCGGTCTGTCCATCTGTCTGCGGGTGAAATGTTGTACTAAATTCCAGCCTGGTTCCCAATGTTTCATGTAACTGCTTCCAAAACTTCGAGGTAAATTGGGTTCCTCTGTCTGATACAATGGTCCTCGGAACTCCATGCAAACATACGATCCTGGTCATGTATATCTTTGCCAACTTAGCACTGGTGTAAGTGGTCTTCACTGGAATGAAATGAGCCACTTTCGTCAAACGGTCGACTACAACCCATATCGAGTCATAGCCTGAACGAGTCCTGGGTAATCCCGTGATAAAATCCATGCCTATTTTATCCCACTTCCATTCGGGTATCGGCAATGGCTGTAGCAATCCTGCTGGCTTCTGATGCTCTGCCTTCACTCTCTGACATACATCACAAACTGCTACAAACTCCGCAATATCCTTCTTCATTCCGGTCCACCAGAAAGTATTCTTCAAATCCAAATACATCTTGGTATTCCCTGGGTGAATCGAGTATGGTGAATCATGGGCTTCTTGCAAAATCAACTTCCTGATCTCCGGATCATTTGGCACATATACGCGGTCTTCAAACCATAAGGTATCGTGCTCATCCTCATGAAATCCCTTGGCTTTTCCTTTGCTCATCTTCTCTTTTATCTCTTCAATCTCCTTGTCTGTCTTCTGAGCTTCTCTGATCCTTTCCATCAAGGTAGACTGAATCTCCAACGTCGCTAAATAGCCTCTAGGGACTATCTCCAAACATAGCTCACGTAGGTCCTCGGCTAACTCCTGAGGTAACTCTCCTGTCATGAGGGTGTTGACATGACTCTTGCGGCTCAACGCGTCTGCTACTACGTTAGCCTTTCCAGGGTGATAATGCAATCTCATATCGTAGTCTTTAATGAGCTCCAACCATCTCCTCTGTCTGAGGTTTAACTCCTTCTGCGTGAAAATGTACTTCAAACTCTTGTGATCCGTGTACACCTCACAATGGTTTCCGATGAGAAAATGTCTCCATGTCTTCAATGCATGCACCACGGCTGCTAATTCCAAATCGTGCGTAGCATAATTCTTCTCATGGGGTTTAAGTTGTCGTGAAGCATACGAAACAACTCTTCCTTCCTGCATAAGCACTGCTCCAAGTCCTCGACGAGAAGCGTCGCAATAAACTTCATAGTCCTTGCGTTGATCTGGCAGAATCAACACTGGTGATGTAACCAATCGTTTCTTCAACTCCTGGAAACTGGCTTCACACTCCTCAGTCCAATTAAATTTGGTGTCCTTCTTCAATAGCTCAGTCATGGGCTTAGCAATCCTTGAGAAATTCTCGATGAATCTCCGGTAGTATCCTGCAAGTCCAAGAAAACTCTGAATTTCTCCAACTGTCGTGGGTGATTCCCAACTTGTCACTGTGTCAACCTTGGCAGGGTCTACTGCTATTCCTTCTCCAGAAATAACATGTCCAAGGAATCCAACTTCCTTCAGCCAAAACTCACATTTGCTGAACTTGGCATCTAACTGATGTTCTCTGAGCTTCTCAAGTACCAATCGCAAATGCTCCTCGTGCTCTTCTTCATCCTTGGAAAAGATTAAAATATCATCAATGAACACCACCACGAACTTATCCAGAAATTCCATAAACACTTTGTTCATCAAGTTCATGAAATAGGCAGGTGCGTTAGTCAGTCCAAATGACATAACGGTATACTCATACAATCCATATCTGGTGGTGAATGCCGTCTTGGGTATATCCTGTTCTCGAATCTTTAACTGATGGTACCCTGATCGTAGATCGATCTTGGAAAATACTTTAGCTCCTTGCAAGCGGTCAAACAAATCATTGATCATCGGCAGTGGGTACTTTTTTTTGATGGTCACTTCATTCAATCCTCGGTAATCAACAACCATCCTTACTGATCCATCTTTCTTCTCCACTAGAAGTACTGGTGATCCCCAAGGTGACGAACTTGGGCGAATATAGCCTTTATCCAGTAACTCCTTGATCTGCTTCTTAATTTCCTCCAAATCCTTTGCGGGCATCCTGTACGGTCTCTTAGATATTGGCCCTGTGCCTGGCAAAAGTTCAATCAAGAACTCAATATCTCTATCTGGTGGCATGCCTGGTAACTCTTCTGGAAATACATCCGGATAATCCTTCACCACTGGTACTTCCTCCTGTACAACTCCTGGTAAGGAATTCACTTGAGTCCTCTTCGGCATATGCCGGGATACATACTTGATCCTTTTTCCTTCTGGGGTGGTAAGCAAAATCGTCTTGCTGGCACAATCGATGTTTCCTCCATACAACGATAGCCAATCCATTCCCAAAATCACATCCAAACCTTGCGATTCCAAAACAATGAGGTCTGAGGGGAAAACATGCCTACCAATGGCCAATGGTATCTGAAAACATCCTTGGGTGGCCATATACTTTGCTCCTGGCGAGGTTACTAACATGGGGCTTTTGAGGACTTGGGTGGACATCTTAAACTTGTTTACGAATCCCCTTGATATGTATGAATGCGATGCACCAGTATCGAAAAGAACAGTTGCAGTAAATGACTTAACCAAAAACTTACCTATTACTGCATCAGGCTGAGCTTCAATCTCCTCCACGCTCACGTGGTTCACATGTCCTTTGTTGAACGGGTTCGGCTTCTTCCCAGAGCTTCCATTGCCATTTCCATTTTGGGCTTCGGGACAATTGGTAGCGTAATGTCCCGTCTTCTGGCAATTGAAACAGGTAATGTGACTTAGATCTCTCTTGGTTGGGGTACATGGGTTGGTGCGGTTCTGTCCGTTTCCTCCTCCATTCCCATTACCATTCTTGGAGCCATTATGGTTATGCGAACTACCTCCTCCATGGGTATGCTGAAACTGTCCTCCCAACTTCGGGGTAAATCGTGGCTTTTGCTGGGCTCCAGAATTGTACTTCCCTTGTCCATACTTCCTCTTGCGGTTTTCAATCTGCTGTTGCTTCCCTTCAATCATGAGAGCTCTATCTACCAGCTCCTGGTAGTTGTTGAAAGTTGCTACCATCAACTGCATACTCAGCTCATCATTCAATCCTTCCAGAAACTTCTCCTGCTTGGCTGCATCCGTAGCAACGTCATCTGGTGCATAACGTGCTAACTTACTGAAACCTTCCACATACTGGCCTACGGTGCGTCCTCCTTGGCGTAGGTTGCGAAACTCATGCTTCTTCATAGCCATAGCTCCTGCTGAAACATGAGCTGTACGGAAAGCTTGCTGAAACTGGTCCCATGTGACAGTGTCAATAGGGTGCGTGGCTGTATAATTCTCCCACCATGATGCTGCGGGTCCATCAAGCTGATGTGCGGCAAAACGCACTCTTTCCGCATCTGTGCATCCTGCAGTGGTCAACTCCCTTCCAACTTTGCGGAGCCAATCATCTGCAACAATCGGCTCAGTGCTACTGAAAAACACCGGCGGGTTTAGCCTTAAGAAACGGGCTAAGTGGTCAACAGGTGGTGGTGGCGGTGGGTTGTTGTTGTTGTTGCCTTGGTTCTGCACTAACACTTGCATTAGGGCATTCTGTTGCTGAATCAACTGGGTGATCTCTGGCGGGAAAACAAATCCGGTGTCGCGTCTCGGAGGCATCTGATAGGTTTAGAAAAGATGAGAATTAAGAATAGAATGAGGTCTAGAGAGAAAACACTACCCATATGCTCATGAGACAAATTCAATCAATATCACTCAATCAATCCAAACAAGGCAAAACAATCGATCTAACTAGCGTTACAAAGTGCTTGAGCTATACTACTAAATGGGGGAAAACTACTACTGATATGGTGGTCTACTAGAAATTCTGATCCGTTGAAGACTCCATGATGTCTGCTCCAGCTTCATCAATCCATTCGTCTTCACTTGGTTCCGAGTCGGTGTCGTCGATGATGATGTAGTTATCCGGACAAGTGCATTCGTCGACTTCTGCTTTTGGCACTGGATTTCCCACGAATGCTCCAATCTTATTCTCCAGGTCGTCAATCTTCCCTACTAGTGCGTTGATTTCCTCCACATAATCTTCGCGGGTAGCCTTGAGTTCTTCTTGGAGTTCCTTGATCTTCGTGAATGCCTTCTTCAGTTCTTCCTTGTCCGTGCACATCTGATTCTCCTGGTGTCGAATATGTTGGTTATGCTCCTGGATGAAAGCTGCAATTGATCCATCCTTCTTGGTCTTGATCATCTCCCATTGCGCGTCTCGACGTCCACAAATTTGATAAATTGTATCCTTAAGCTCCTGGTGATAGACTTCTCTAATGCGTCCCATGGCGATATGTGCGGCCATGTTCTTCCCTAAACTCCAAGTTGGTGCTTCGAAAACCAATCTCATGGCACTAAACATCCTTCCTGGAATGATAACTTGAATCTTCCAGCTCTCTTCTTCAGGTAATGTGGCGCTGTAGGTTTCGGTGACGCTTGGTATTCCTATGTTCAAGTACTTGGTGACTTCCTTCAAGTGTCGACCAAACGGCGTGTCTTCATCTGGTTGCATGAACTTGCTCCTTGCATTCGCCATTCCTAAAAGAGTAGAAAGTGGAGAGGGGTCAGAAATGAGAAGAGAGAAGTTTTCTAGGGCTTAAGCTTAGTGGTCGTGTCCTACAGTCAGCGTGTGCTCTGATACCAACTTTGTAGCGACCAGACCTCAAATGGCCTGTGCTGCTGTGCACCAGTGTCATCCCTGGATCAGTAATGCTGACACGCACAGTACAAATGGAGGATTTATAACAGAGTAGCAATCACACACTTATTACATCGAATATCTCCAAAGAGATTAAGTATGATAAACATGGCTTAAGGCCATCTAATAACGATAACAGCGGAAGACTTGGAAGATAAGTGAGTCCATCAACTCCAGCGGCATCACTGAGTATAAGACCACGACCTAAGGCTCCTTACTCGTCGTCTGAAAAGTCTGCAACATGAAACGTTGCAGCCCGAAAACGGGTCAGCACATAGAATATGCTGGCAATGTAACACATAGAGAACAATGAACAATGATAATGCTATATTATATGCATATATGGCTGGTGGAAGGCTCTATGGTTACAGTTTTTGCGAAAAGCCAATTTTTCCCTAGTGCAAAGGAATAAATTTTATTTAACTATCATGGTGGTTGAAACATTGAGAAGGTACCTCCAACTCAATCCCAATTAAGTGTCATCATTAACCCAACAAAATTAATTATAAGTATCACGGTGATGAGATTCAAATGATAATCCAGGTACTAGATACTCAAGTTGTCCATAACCGGGGACACGGCTAATCATGATCAGTTTGTACACTCTGCAGAGGTTTGTGCACTTTTCCCCACAAGACTCGATCGCCTCCGCTTGATTCTCGCACTGCATGATGTTTGAGAAACGGATGACCGAGACACAGTCTTTCAGAAACAATCACTCTTTACTCTGGATGGACCGGTACACCTACTTTCCCCTACATCTGCTAGTCCACCTCTTCAAGAGATCCTGTAACCTACTCAGCTATGCTAGAGCCCATAATAGCTTGTGGCTGCACACGGAAGTTTCTAGCATGAATAATCTTATGATCCCTTTGAGCCTGGGTGGCGGACCTTATACATACAGACAACACTGGGTTCTCCAGGTGCCTCAATCCACCCAGATGTGAGTTTTAGTTGCCACCTTAAGTTGAACCATTAATAAACATCTCACATATGTCATGAATATCACTCAAACCCAATCCACGTCTACGAGCATAGCATGGCAATAATAAAAGCAACGTAGAAGTAACTCCCAAGGGTTTGATAATGTAAAACAGGTAATAGGTACTACCTCAACTACTTCCCAATACCCTCAGTTTAATTAGATCCTAATCATGCAATGTTTGGGGAATAGATCTAATGCAATAAAAACTGGGTATGAACGGGGTATGATCAAAGTGTTACTTGCCTTGCTGATGATCCGCAAAACCTAACGAGTCGAAGTAACAAGCGGCACACTCCGGGTACTCTATCGCAAACAAACAAGCATACGATCAGTACTCAACTAATGCACAGGTAAAACTCGAATGAAAGATCCAACCAGAAAGTTCAACTTAAGAACTCCGGTTTGCAAAAAAAAATCAATTCGAAAGAAGCAACGAAAGTCAAACGGCGAAAGAAAGAAACTTCGTTTGCTAATCTGGATCTAGGTTAAATTTTACTGTAGCAAAAACTTGTTTGAGTAGGTTAAACGGAAAGAGAATTTCGAGACGAAACTCTAGGCGCTTGAATCACCTGATTCCGATAAACGAGCGAGAAGTTAAACAGAATCGAAAATTCGATCAGAAATCGAATCTGAGAAAATAACGAGAAAAATCCGACGAAAAAGAAAAACGGACGAACGGTTAAATAACGGACGTTCGTTAACAGAGAAAAACCGACGAACGCGTTCGTTAAAACGAACGGTTCGGTGAACGCTCACGAAATAAGAAAACCAAAAAAAACCGATCTAGGGTTTTTTTATAAAACAAAATGTTTTTTTTACAGAAAACCGGTCAACGACGGGAAAACGGCCGGCGGCTGTACCTCGTCGGGCGGGCTCCGGCGGGCGGGGCTCGGCGGCGGGGTGCGGGGCTCGGGGAGGCGGCGAGGGCGGCGAGGGGCGGCGGCTCCGGGGCTCCCGGCGGCGGCGGCGAGCGAGGCGACCGGTGGCGGCGGCGGTGAGATGCGGGCGGGCGGCGGCGGCGATGTCGGCGGCGGCGGCGGGGTGCGGAGAGAAGAGAGGGGGGGTATTTAAGGAGGGGGGGCGGCGGCGACTTGGGGAAGGGGTCGGCCGGCGGTGTCGTGCGGCGGCCGGACTCGGGCGGCGAGGTCCCGTGCGGGAGGAGGAGAGGCCGCGGGCGGGCCGTTGGCCCAGTCGGCGCGGGCGTTTTTCTTTAAAGTTCCACGGAAAATATTGCGTAGAAAAATAAATAAAAATCAGAAAAAATATGAAATAAATTTTCCCCGTCTAGTTAGAAAATCTAGAATAGGGTGAACATTTTTAAAATCAAAAATAAATATTTTGGAAACATGCAATATTTTTAATGCAATAAAAATTGCAAATGAAATCCAAATAAATTCCAAATAATGATTTTAACATTTTTCCTCCAGTATTTCAAATGTTTTGGAGAAGTCATATTTTCTCCTCTCGTTTATTTTAACATGAAATATTTTTCCGGAGGGAAAAATAATTAAAACCACAATCCTCGTTGGAAAAATTAATTGAAAAAAAATCGGGAAAATCCCCAACTCTCTCCGAGGGTCCTTGAGTTGTTTAGGATTTATCGAGGATTTTTCAAAATGCAATGAAAACATGATATGCAATGATGATCTATGTATAACATTCCAAATTGGAAATTTGGGATGTTACAAACCTACCCCCCCTTAAGATGAATCTCGCCCTCGAGATTCGGGTTGGCTAGAAAACAGGTGGAGTGGTTTTTCCGTAGATCCTCCTCTCGCTCCCAGGTGGCTTCATCCTCTGTGTGGTGACTCCACTGGACTTTGCAAAACTTGATAACCTTGCTGCGGGTAACTCGGCTGGCATACTCGAGAATCTTAACTGGTTTCTCCTCATAAGTCAAATCACTTTCCAACTGAATCGCTTCTAGTGGCACAGTATCTCTTAGTGGTATCTCAGCCATCTTTGCGTGGAACTTCTTCAACTGCGAAACATGAAATACATCATGTACTCCAGACAATCCTTCGGGCAATTCCAGCTTGTAGGCAACTTCTCCCATACGTTCCAACACTCTGTATGGTCCGATAAAACGAGGCACTAACTTTCCTTTAACTCCAAAGCGCTTCACTCCTCGAAGTGGCGATACTCGAAGATACACTCTGTCTCCGACTTCGTGAACTGTCTCCTTGCGTTTAGAATCAGCATAACTCTTCTGCCTGGACTGGGCTACCTTGAGCCTATTGCGAATCGACCTTACTTTCTGTTCAGACTCCTTAATCAAATCTGGTCCAAACAACTGACGGTCTCCAACTTCGTCCCACAACAACGGTGTTCTACACCTCCTTCCGTACAAAGCTTCAAAAGGGGCCATCTTCAAACTGGTTTGATAACTGTTGTTATATGAAAACTCCGCATATGACAAATTGTCATCCCAACTAGATCCATAATCTAGCGCACATGCTCTCAACATGTCCTCCAAAATCTGGTTGACTCTCTCGGTCTGTCCATCTGTCTGCGGGTGAAATGTTGTACTAAATTCCAGCCTGGTTCCCAATGTTTCATGTAACTGCTTCCAAAACTTCGAGGTAAATTGGGTTCCTCTGTCTGATACAATGGTCCTCGGAACTCCATGCAAACATACGATCCTGGTCATGTATATCTTTGCCAACTTAGCACTGGTGTAAGTGGTCTTCACTGGAATGAAATGAGCCACTTTCGTCAAACGGTCGACTACAACCCATATCGAGTCATAGCCTGAACGAGTCCTGGGTAATCCCGTGATAAAATCCATGCCTATTTTATCCCACTTCCATTCGGGTATCGGCAATGGCTGTAGCAATCCTGCTGGCTTCTGATGCTCTGCCTTCACTCTCTGACATACATCACAAACTGCTACAAACTCCGCAATATCCTTCTTCATTCCGGTCCACCAGAAAGTATTCTTCAAATCCAAATACATCTTGGTATTCCCTGGGTGAATCGAGTATGGTGAATCATGGGCTTCTTGCAAAATCAACTTCCTGATCTCCGGATCATTTGGCACATATACGCGGTGTTCAAACCATAAGGTATCGTGCTCATCCTCACGAAATCCCTTGGCTTTTCCTTTGCTCATCTTCTCTTTTATCTCTTCAATCTCCTTGTCTGTCTTCTGAGCTTCTCTGATCCTTTCCATCAAGGTAGACTGAATCTCCAACGTCGCTAAATAGCCTCTAGGGACTATCTCCAAACATAGCTCACGTAGGTCCTCGGCTAACTCCTGAGGTAACTCTCCTGTCATGAGGGTGTTGACATGACTCTTGCGGCTCAACGCGTCTGCTACTACGTTAGCCTTTCCAGGGTGATAATGCAATCTCATATCGTAGTCTTTAATGAGCTCCAACCATCTCCTCTGTCTGAGGTTTAACTCCTTCTGCGTGAAAATGTACTTCAAACTCTTGTGATCCGTGTACACCTCACAATGGTTTCCGATGAGAAAATGTCTCCATGTCTTCAATGCATGCACCACGGCTGCTAATTCCAAATCGTGCGTAGCATAATTCTTCTCATGGGGTTTAAGTTGTCGTGAAGCATACGAAACAACTCTTCCTTCCTGCATAAGCACTGCTCCAAGTCCTCGACGAGAAGCGTCGCAATAAACTTCATAGTCCTTGCGTTGATCTGGCAGAATCAACACTGGTGATGTAACCAATCGTTTCTTCAACTACTGGAAACTGGCTTCACACTCCTCAGTCCAATTAAATTTGGTGTCCTTCTTCAATAGCTCAGTCATGGGCTTAGCAATCCTTGAGAAATTCTCGATGAATCTCCGGTAGTATCCTGCAAGTCCAAGAAAACTCTGAATTTCTCCAACTGTCGTGGGTGATTCCCAACTTGTCACTGTGTCAACCTTGGCAGGGTCTACTGCTATTCCTTCTCCAGAAATAACATGTCCAAGGAATCCAACTTCCTTCAGCCAAAACTCACATTTGCTGAACTTGGCATCTAACTGATGTTCTCTGAGCTTCTCAAGTACCAATCGCAAATGCTCCTCGTGCTCTTCTTCATCCTTGGAAAAGATTAAAATATCATCAATGAACACCACGACGAACTTATCCAGAAATTCCATAAACACTTTGTTCATCAAGTTCATGAAATAGGCAGGTGCGTTAGTCAGTCCAAATGACATAACGGTATACTCATACAATCCATATCTGGTGGTGAATGCCGTCTTGGGTATATCCTGTTCTCGAATCTTTAACTGATGGTACCCTGATCGTAGATCGATCTTGGAAAATACTTTAGCTCCTTGCAAGCGGTCAAACAAATCATTGATCATCGGCAGTGGGTACTTGTTTTCGATGGTCACTTCATTCAATCCTCGGTAATCAACAACCATCCTTACTGATCCATCTTTCTTCTCCACTAGAAGTACTGGTGATCCCCAAGGTGACGAACTTGGGCGAATATAGCCTTTATCCAGTAACTCCTTGATCTGCTTCTTAATTTCCTCCAAATCCTTTGTGGGCATCCTGTACGGTCTCTTAGATATTGGCCCTGTGCCTGGCAAAAGTTCAATCAAGAACTCAATATCTCTATCTGGTGGCATGCCTGGTAACTCTTCTGGAAATACATCCGGATAATCCTTCACCACTGGTACTTCCTCCTGTACAACTCCTGGTAAGGAATTCACTTGAGTCCTCTTCGGCATATGCCGGGATACATACTTGATCCTTTTTCCTTCTGGGGTGGTAAGCAAAATCGTCTTGCTGGCACAATCGATGTTTCCTCCATACAACGATAGCCAATCCATTCCCAAAATCACATCCAAACCTTGCGATTCCAAAACAATGAGGTCTGAGGGGAAAACATGCCTACCAATGGCCAATGGTATCTGAAAACATCCTTGGGTGGCCATATACTTTGCTCCTGGCGAGGTTACTAACATGGGGCTTTTGAGGACTTGGGTGGACATCTTAAACTTGTTTACGAATCCCCTTGATATGTATGAATGCGATGCACCAGTATCGAAAAGAACAGTTGCAGTAAATGACTTAACCAAAAACTTACCTATTACTGCATCAGGCTGAGCTTCAATCTCCTCCACGCTCACGTGGTTCACATGTCCTTTGTTGAACGGGTTCGGCTTCTTCCCAGAGCTTCCATTGCCATTTCCATTTTGGGCTTCGGGACAATTGGTAGCGTAATGTCCCGTCTTCTGGCAATTGAAACAGGTAATGTGACTTAGATCTCTCTTGGTTGGGGTACATGGGTTGGTGCGGTTCTGTCCGTTTCCTCCTCCATTCCCATTACCATTCTTGGAGCCATTATGGTTATGCGAACTACCTCCTCCATGGGTATGCTGAAACTGTCCTCCCAACTTCGGGGTAAATCGTGGCTTTTGCTGGGCTCCAGAATTGTACTTCCCTTGTCCATACTTCCTCTTGCGGTTTTCAATCTGCTGTTGCTTCCCTTCAATCATGAGAGCTCTATCTACCAGCTCCTGGTAGTTGTTGAAAGTTGCTACCATCAACTGCATACTCAGCTCATCATTCAATCCTTCCAGAAACTTCTCCTGCTTGGCTGCATCCGTAGCAACGTCATCTGGTGCATAACGTGCTAACTTACTGAAACCTTCCACATACTGGCCTACGGTGCGTCCTCCTTGGCGTAGGTTGCGAAACTCATGCTTCTTCATAGCCATAGCTCCTGCTGAAACATGAGCTGTACGGAAAGCTTGCTGAAACTGGTCCCATGTGACAGTGTCAATAGGGTGCGTGGCTGTATAATTCTCCCACCATGATGCTGCGGGTCCATCAAGCTGATGTGCGGCAAAACGCACTCTTTCCGCATCTGTGCATCCTGCAGTGGTCAACTCCCTTCCAACTTTGCGGAGCCAATCATCTGCAACAATCGGCTCAGTGCTACTGAAAAACACCGGTGGGTTTAGCCTTAAGAAACGGGCTAAGTGGTCAACAGGTGGTGGTGGCGGTGGGTTGTTGTTGTTGTTGCCTTGGTTCTGCACTAACACTTGCATTAGGGCATTCTGTTGCTGAATCAACTGGGTGATCTCTGGCGGGAAAACAAATCCGGTGTCGCGTCTCGGAGGCATCTGATAGGTTTAGAAAAGATGAGAATTAAGAATAGAATGAGGTCTAGAGAGAAAACACTACCCATATGCTCATGAGACAAATTCAATCAATATCACTCAATCAATCCAAACAAGGCAAAACAATCGATCTAACTAGTGTTACAAAGTGCTTGAGCTATACTACTAAATGGGGGAAAACGACTACTGATATGGTGGTCTACTAGAAATTCTGATCCATTGAAGACTCCATGATGTCTGCTCCAGCTTCATCAATCCATTCGTCTTCACTTGGTTCCGAGTCGGTGTCGTCGATGATGATGTAGTTATCCGGACAAGTGCATTCGTCGACTTCTGCTTTTGGCACTGGATTTCCCACGAATGCTCCAATCTTATTCTCCAGGTCGTCAATCTTCCCTACTAGTGCGTTGATTTCCTCCACATAATCTTCGCGGGTAGCCTTGAGTTCTTCTTGGAGTTCCTTGATCTTCGTGAATGCCTTCTTCAGTTCTTCCTTGTCCGTGCACATCTGATTCTCCTGGTGTCGAATATGTTGGTTATGCTCCTGGATGAAAGCTACAATTGATCCATCCTTCTTGGTCTTGATCATCTCCCATTGCGCGTCTCGACGTCCACAAATTTGATAAATTGTATCCTTAAGCTCCTGGTGATAGACTTCTCTAATGCGTCCCATGGCGATATGTGCGGCCATGTTCTTCCCTAAACTCCAAGTTGGTGCTTCGAAAACCAATCTCATGGCACTAAACATCCTTCCTGGAATGATAACTTGAATCTTCCAGCTCTCTTCTTCAGGTAATGTGGCGCTGTAGGTTTCGGTGACGCTTGGTATTCCTATGTTCAAGTACTTGGTGACTTCCTTCAAGTGTCGACCAAACGGCGTGTCTTCATCTGGTTGCATGAACTTGCTCCTTGCATTCGCCATTCCTAAAAGAGTAGAAAGTGGAGAGGGGTCAGAAATGAGAAGAGAGAAGTTTTCTAGGGCTTAAGCTTAGTGGTCGTGTCCTACAATCAGCGTGTGCTCTGATACCAACTTTGTAGCGACCAGACCTCAAATGGCCTGTGCTGCTGTGCACCAGTGTCATCCCTGGATCAGTAATGCTGACACGCACAGTACAAATGGAGGATTTATAACAGAGTAGCAATCACACACTTATTACATCGAATATCTCCAAAGAGATTAAGTATGATAAACATGGCTTAAGGCCATCTAATAACGATAACAGCGGAAGACTTGGAAGATAAGTGAGTCCATCAACTCCAGCGGCATCACTGAGTATAAGACCACGACCTAAGGCTCCTTACTCGTCGTCTGAAAAGTCTGCAACATGAAACGTTGCAGCCCGAAAACGGGTCAGCACATAGAATATGCTGGCAATGTAACACATAGAGAACAATGAACAATGATAATGCTATACTATATGCATATATGGCTGGTGGAAGGCTCTATGGTTACAGTTTTTGCGAAAAGCCAATTTTTCCCTAGTGCAAAGGAATAAATTTTATTTAACTATCATGGTGGTTGAAACATTGAGAAGGTACCTCCATCTCAATCCCAATTAAGTGTCATCATTAACCCAACAAAATTAATTATAAGTATCACGGTGATGAGATTCAAATGATAATCCAGGTACTAGATACTCAAGTTGTCCATAACCGGGGACACGGCTAATCATGATCAGTTTGTACACTCTGCAGAGGTTTGTGCACTTTTCCCCACAAGACTCGATCGCCTCCGCTTGATTCTCGCACTGCATGATGTTTGAGAAACGGATGACCGAGACACAGTCTTTCAGAAACAATCACTCTTTACTCTGGATGGACCGGTACACCTACTTTCCCCTACATCTGCTAGTCCACCTCTTCAAGAGATCCTGTAACCTACTCAGCTATGCTAGAGCCCATAATAGCTTGTGGCTGCACACGGAAGTTTCTAGCATGAATAATCTTATGATCCCTTTGAGCCTGGGTGGCGGACCTTATACATACAGACAACACTGGGTTCTCCAGGTGCCTCAATCCACCCAGATGTGAGTTTTAGTTGCCACCTTAAGTTGAACCATTAATAAACATCTCACATCTATCATGAATATCACTCAAACCCAATCCACGTCTACGAGCATAGCATGGAAATAATAAAAGCAACGTAGAAGTAACTCCCAAGGGTTTGATAATGTAAAACAGGTAATAGGTACTACCTCAACTACTTCCCAATACCCTCAGTTTAATTAGATCCTAATCATGCAATGTTTGGGGAATAGATCTAATGCAATAAAAACTGGGTATGAACGGGGTATGATCAAAGTGTTACTTGCCTTGCTCATGATCCGCAAAACCTAACGAGTCGAAGTAACAAGCGGCACACTCCGGGTACTCTATCGCAAACAAACAAGTATACGATCAGTACTCAACTAATGCACAGGTAAAACTCGAATGAAAGATCCAACCAGAAAGTTCAACTTAAGAACTCCGGTTTGCAAAAAAAAAATCAATTCGAAAGAAGCAACGAAAGTCAAACGGCAAAAGAAAGAAACTTCGTTTGCTAATCTGGATCTAGGTCAAATTTTACTGTAGCAAAAACTTGTTTGAGTAGGTTAAACGGAAAGAGAATTTTGAGACGAAACTCTAGGCGCTTGAATCACCTGATTCCGATAAACGAGCGAGAAGTTAAACAGAATCGAAAATTCGATCAGAAATCGAATCTGAGAAAATAACGAGAAAAATCCGATGAAAAAGAAAAACGGACGAACGGTTAAATAACGGACGTTCGTTAACAGAGAAAAACCGACGAACGCGTTCGTTAAAACGAACGGTTCGGTGAACGCTCGCGAAATAAGAAAACAAAAAAAACCGATCTAGGGTTTTTTTATAAAACAAAAGGTTTTTTTTACAGAAAACCGGTCAACGACGGGAAAACGGCCGGCGGCTGTACCTCGTCGGGCGGGCTCCGGCGGGCGGGGCTCGGCGGCGGGGTGCGGGGATCGGGGAGGCGGTGAGGGGCGGCGGCTCCGGGGCTCCCGGCGGCGGCGGCGAGCGAGGCAACCGGCGGCGGCGGCGAGATGCGGGCGGGCGGCGGCGGCGATGTCGGCGGCGGCGGCGGGGTGCGGAGAGAAGAGAGGGGGGTATTTAAGGAGGGGGGCGGCGGCGGCGACTTTGGGAAGGGGTCGGCCGGCGGTGTCGTGCGGCGGCCGGACTCAGGCGGCGAGGTCCCGTGCGGGAGGAGGAGAGGCCGCAGGCGGGCCGTCGGCTGGGCTGTTGGCCCAGTCGGCGCGGGCGTTTTTTTTTTTAAAGTTCCGCGGAAAATATTGCGTAGAAAAATAAATAAAAGTCAGAAAAATATGAAATAAATTTTCCCCGTCTAGTTAGAAAATCTAGAATAGGGTGAACATTTTTAAAATCAAAAATAAATATTTTGAGAACATGCAATATTTTTAATGCAATAAAAATTGCAAATGAAATCCAAATAAATTCCAAATAATGATTTTAACATTTTTCCTCCAGTATTTCAAATGTTTTGGAGAAGTCATATTTTCTCCTCTCGTTTATTTTAACATGAAATATTTTTCCGGAGGGAAAAATAATTAAAACCACAATCCTCGTTGGAAAAATTAATTGAAAAAAATTCGGGAAAATCCCCAACTCTCTCCGAGGGTCCTTGAGTTGCTTAGGATTTATCGAGGATTTGTCAAAATGCAATGAAAACATGATATGCAATGATGATCTATGTATAACATTCCAAATTGGAAATTTGGGATGTTACACTGCCCGTTTCTTTTGTTCCTCCTCATCGCAAACAGTTAATTGAGTTGAACCGTATGCGCTGCATCGCACACGCAACTAAAATCTGAACCGTGTTTGATGCATCCTCCATCGCAAACGGTTTGCACCTTTTTTGACAGTTATTTTACACCACCGTTTACGATTATGGCATCGCACACAGTTTCGTCAAAGGGTCTCTGATCGCAGTGTCGCGTTAGCAGCATCCTGCAGTAGTGATTACAACACCCGGAGTTGATTTTTGTTTTTCTTCCGCTTGTTCTTCCCCTTCATCACTTGGTTCAATAACAGACAAGCTTCGCCCTCAATGTAAGATTTGGCATGTCAATTAGGGAGCACAAGTCTAGCACTAAACAACGACATTAATTTTCTGATGACAGTAGCAAAATATAGGCCAACAGTTGTGAAATATCATTATCTTACCTCAATGGGATATTATGGTGCACATACATATTGGAAGTATGGTCTCCATTTGTGTAGTTCACTAAAATCAAGCAACACCATCGTATAAGTAGTACAACACATGAAAGCACACTGCACAACCATGTGAAAGAAGGCCAGTACTGACCTCTCATGACGCAGAATTCAAACAACTCACAAGAATAAGATCTGAAACAAATTTGCCAATACGGATAGGAAGTCAGATCTCCTCTTGTGCAGTTCCAAGATCAAGCAATCAAGCAAAGTTGTCGGTATGAAATTTTGGTTGAACTGCACAAAGCACTCTTAAAACAAAAGTGTATTGTGCAGTGCACCAAAAGTTCACAATAGCACCAACGTGAAGTAGATAACCCTGTTTACACAGAGGTGCAAAGGAAACAATTACTAGTCAATAACGGTGGATGACACAGAAGCCCACAAAAAGAAGCATATAACTTACCTAAATGGGAAAGAAAGCAAGAAAGTACCCTTTCTCAAACAGTGGCATTGATTCATATTAACAGAGAGATTATATTAACAATAAAATTCATTAAACATGTAATTTTCTGTTAACTGTGGCATTGCTTCAATTTTCCAGCAGCATTATTAGATTAACAACACTAAAGAGTTGTAGGGGACAGTGGACGCACAAGCACCATGTGCATCTGCCGATGTATAAAGGGGTGATGCACAGTCTGTTGCAACAAACAACCAAGGAACATATTTGTGTTGGTCCCATTTTTGTTATCTTTAGACACCTTTGCCACTGTGAGGGCAGCAAATCTAGTCCTGCTTAGACTATACAACCTTGTCCCCCACCCACAGAAAGATCAGTTCCTTAAAGATGTTTGTACTGCATTTTTCATTGTTTTCCCTTTTCGACCAACATAGGTGTTGGATAGCCAGTCTATACTACTTTCCCCCTTCCTTTCCTCTTTGAACCACGTCCTAGATTCATGCTATACAACTTTCCCCACTACTTTCCTGTTTGATCCAACACCTAGATTCGAGTGTAGAAGCAAAAAAATCCACATGCAGCTAGAGCAGTGCATGTGGATTAAGAAAATTATACCTTACGGTTCTCAGGGTGTGGCTCGGTGGGCGCCCGGAGGCCGATCTGCCCACACTATGTACGACAGCGAGGAAGAAGGGGTCGGAGGCCCTCCTGCGCCGCTTGTGGGCGAAAGAGAACAGCAGCGCCGGAAGTGGATTCCCTCCCTCGCCGATGGCGACAGCGTTAATCCTCCTTGCCTTCCCTGACGGACGGGATCCTGCCGGCTCTTTGACCAGCAGTGAGGGGAGAGAAAGAGAGAGGCCAACGCAGTCTTGTTTAGATCTGGATAGGGTGAGAGAGTGTGTAGAGAACAACTACAAGCGCTGAGGCTCCAGCGTGTATATATATAGTGGAGAGAGTGTGTGAAGAGAGCAAACCTAAGAAAACAAGCGTTGAGGCTACACCGTGTATAGTTGGAGTTGTTTTCTTTTTCTCTCCATAAAAATCAGTTTAAATTGTACAAGAAACGGAACTCTTTATTTAACGTACTTCTAGTGAAGAAAAATACTAGTAGGGCAAAGCTAATACGTGAAGAAAATTTAACTCTTGAAGGAGTTAACTCAAAATTAATGCTCCATGCCTCCCGGTCGCACTTACTATCGTTCACGTACGATACACGACCCTCTGAAGCAACAACTGAACCACACACGGTCAAAATATTGGAAAGGTGGGCTGCACCATCCTCCAATTTTAAATATTTTGTGCACTTGTATTCGGCCTAAGTCAGTGTGCCACCGTATGTACTAAGGGTTACAACGGGTGCTGTGAGTAATTACCATGCCGTTTATTTGTAGGGTCACTTGCAAACTGTCAAACTCTATCCTCCTCTTATTTAATGGATGAGGCAAATCTTTTGCCTCCATTTCAAAAAAAAAGAGAAATTCAATTTTAATTATTTTGTATGTACACTTTGCTCTCTTCCAATAATTTTGGGCACTTGTATTCGGCCTAAATCAGTGTGCCACCGTACCTTGTACTACTACCTCCGTCTAGGTGTATAAGTCACGTTAGAAGGTGCAGCGGGACCAAGGTGCAAGAAGATTGGAGGAGAAGGAGAAACTTGACCGGTCCTTCGTACAATCAAAGCCCTGATTTCTCTCTCTAAACGCAACAATTAATCACAGCAATTAAGAGATGCCATTTTAGCTACCATGCAGGGCCAAGCATTAACTCGCATGCAAGGCGGCTTTTATTCCTTGACTAATCAACGCGTAGTTGCGCTCCATGCGTTGGGTTTCCGGGGGAGATAATAAGGCAGAGTAAGTAACGCTCGCTAGCAACGAGGCTAAGAGGGGATTGAGATGCGAAGTTAATGGACGATGCCTAATCATTTTGGGAATATCTGATTTTCGTAAGATGGCTTAACACCTAAACGGAGGGAGTACTACCCCAGTCCAAGTTTTTACGCCACGTCAATATTTTTTGTCAAAGTTTGATGAAATTTTTAACTACTCACTACTTTCCGGTTAATAGGGCATAAATTTGAAATCTCATCAACCAAGGCAGATGATGAATGGAGAAATGTAGTACTCCATCTCGTAGTTTACAAAATTACTCAAACTTTAATCTGCATTAATTACAATATATTCATGGATGACCACTAAATGAGTAGGAATGGTTACATGCACTGGTTGGTTTCTTTTAATCCTTGCATGCATCAATTTAATGCACCTTGGAATGTGAACATGTGGTGGAAAGAAGTGAAAATAAGACTGTTATGAAGAAAATGAGATGAGCCCAATAAACGAACAAAAATTCAGAACCAATGTAATTAATACGGCCACCGGCCGTGTGCACACATTTATTTTCTAGCACATTTCTTTATTTCATCAATGACATTTTGATATAGGGAAGTACATTCACCAATTCTTTGCTAGGAAAGCAAGACCAAAGAAAACAAGAACCGCAATTAGACATTTTAAAATATATCCAATTTCCATAACTGCTCCCTCTAATTGTATTAATATCTTCTCTATGTCTTCATTGTTGATCTGTGGTTTCTCGAGCTTGCACCCTTCTTTCTTCTTTGATTCTAAAGAACTAGACGTTGCTTCACATCTAATATCATCTCTAGTCTCATCTCTTGCCTCTATTCTACCAAGGAGTGCACAAGCATCTACAAAATTTCGTGCTATCAATAGATCGATGTATTCTTCTTCCCAAAACCAATACTTGCATCCATCCTACACACAAGTTTGAGTATAAGCTGCCGAACATGCGCCGAATAAGGGAGCATAGCCGAATTAAAAGAAGTACTATGCACCTTATCTTTTTTGCACTTGATGTACACCCATCCAGGATGTTGTGGCGTGGTCGAAACGCAGTGCAGGACCTGCTGTGGGCAGCCATCACACTTTATGAGCGGCAACAGTGAATCGACAAGCCGTTGGGCCAAGGCCAAGCCCGGACGATGGCCGGTCGTGTATTTGCCGGTGATCCGCCGACACGATAGGTCCGAGCGGCTGAGGTGGATTCAGTACCTGCACGCTACGTGGAGGCATTGCCATTGTTGTGCGACCCGGTACCCGGACACTCCATGGCAAGGAGCAGTCGCAGGTGGCCGGAATGCTCCAAATCCGGCAGCCGCGTGCGTCAAATCCCGCGTACGCAGATATAGCGGTTGACCGCCGGCGCCGGGACGAGAGGCACATATCCGGCCGTCGTGCTATGGTCGGCTGGGCTATACTACGAGGCTCCGACGAACGTGTGTGTACCTCTTCTCTTATTGTACATACTCCATTTATCTCACTTCCTATGTGTTGTAGGGTGAAACCCTAAGATGGATCTTTTCGCACTTGGAGGGGGAAAAGGATGAACACCAAGAAATCACAAAGAGGAATTCACTCCACCAATACCCAATAACACATCCACTAGAGTAGCAACACAAGATCCACAAGTCACAAACACAATCAAAGGAAAGATACATTGGTATAGTTCTTCCCCCTCCTAGGAGATGAGGTCTTGATGATGGTAGTCTTCTCCAAGATGGAGGTCTTGAAATCCACAAGTGGATCCTCTCCAAAGAGGTCTTGATCTCCAATGGAGGTGGTAGAAGGAGCAAAGCTCACAAATATCTCATCTAATACTTTGCTAACCCTAAGCATATCCCTAGGTACGAATTATATAGGCTTGGGTAGGTAGGAGGTGAAGGGGATGCGAAGTGGAGGCCCAACAACCCACATTAGCCAGCCATCCTATAGGGCCCGTGCGCACGGGGGTCCCGTGCACACGGTACACGCCCGTGTGCACGGGGTGCTACACCCGTAGCTCCCTGTGTAGCCCGTGGACATGGGGTCTCGGGGGCCCGTGCGCACGGGGTCGCTTGGGACCTTCTGTCCTCCTGCTGTTTGTCTCCTTCCTCATTCGTGCGGCCTTGGGGTGGTCCTCCTTGTACTTGGTGTTGTTCCTCAGCTGCTTGGAGGGGTCGCTCTTCATACCTAATGATGCATACAGTTTTTTGGTGAGGTAGCAACCAAATATCATTCGAGTTCATGTGCAAGTCAAGTAGGAAGGAGTTCACCTCGGTTTCCATTGCGCGTGCTCGAGCTCTTGTCAAAGGTCCACGTGGGGCTTGATGTGTTGGTGTTGTTGTAGGGTGAAACTCTAAGATGGATCTTTTCACACTTGGAGAGGGAAAAGGATGAACACCAAGAAATCACAAAGTGGAATTCACTCCAACAATACCCAATTACACATCCACTAGAGTAGCAACACCAGATCCACAAGTCACAAACACAATCAAAGGAAAGATACAATGGTAGAGTTCTTCCCACACCTAGGTGATGAGGTCTTGATGATGGTAGTCTTCTCCAAGATGGAGGTCTTGAAATCCGCAAGTGGATCCTCTCCTAAGAGGCCTTGATCTCCAATGGAGGTGGTAGAAGGACAAAGCTCACAAATATCTCATCTAATACTTTGCTAACACTAAATATATCCCTAGGTATGAATTATATAGGCTTGGGTAGGTAGGAGGTGAAGGGGATGCGAAGTGGAGGCCCAACAACCCGCATCAGCTGGCCAGCTTGTAGGGCCCGTGCACACGGGTTAGTTTGGCCCATGCGCACGGGGTTCCCGTGCGCACGGTACACGCCCATGCACACGGGGTGCTACAGCCGTAGCTCCTTGTGTAGCCCGTGGACAGGGGGTCTCGAGGGCCCGTGCGCACGGGGTCGCCTGTGACCTTCTGTCCTGCTGCTGTTTGGCTCCTTCCTCATTCGTGTGGCCTTGGGGTGGTCCTCATTTTACCTGGTGATGTTCCTCAGCTGCTTGGAGGGTCCCTCTTCGTACCTAATGATGCATAGAGTATTTTGGTGAGGTAGCAACCAAATCTCATTCGAGTTCATGTGCAAGTCAAGTAGGAAGGAGTTCACCTCGGTTTCCATTGCGCATGCTCGAGCTCTTGTCAAAGGTCCACGTGGGGCTTGATGTGTTGGTGTAGAATCCATGGGGATGATGGAAGGATGCTCCGCATCATCCCCCCCTTGGGAGTGATCCTTCCACGGATCATGATCTTCATCACCATGGTATTTGGCCAAGTCTTTGACATTGAAGATGTCACTTACGTTGTACTTGTCGCGTGGGATGTCAATCCTGTAAGTGTTGTCGTTGTAGCGTGCTAGCACCTTGAAGGGTCCGTCGGCTCATGGTAGTAGCTTTGACTTGCGCTTGTTGGGGAAACAGTACCTGCAAAGATGTAGCCATACAAGATCGCCCGGTTGGAACACCATCGGTGTCTTGTTGATGTTGAGCTTGGTAGCGATGCGGTGTACTTGATGCTCGATTGTTTCCCTTGTATCTTCATGCATCTTCTTGAGAAAACTTGCCCTTGCACTTGCATCCATGTTTCGCGTTCTTGGAGTGGAAGAGGAAGAATGTCCAATGGGGACAATGGGTTCAAGCCATAGACAACCTCGAAGGGGGACTTGCCGGTAGTAGTGTGTCGAGCTCGATTGTAGGCGTACTCGGCGATGGCTAAGCACTCCTCCCACTCCTTGAGGTTCTTCTTGATCAACACGCGTAGGAGAGTAGATAGCGTCCGGTTGGTGACTTCCGTTTGGCCATCAGTTTGAGGATGATAGGCCGTTGAGAATAGAAGCTTGATGCTGAGCTTGGTGCGAATGGCCTTCCAAAAGTAACTTAAGAACTTGACATCCCGGTCCGACACAATGGTCCTTGGCACTCCATGCAACCTCGAGATTTCCCTACAAAAAAAGATTAGCAACATGTGAAGCATCATCTATCTTGTTGCATGGTATGAAATGTGCCATTTTTGAGAATCGGTCCACAACAACAAAGATGGAATCCTTTCCATTTCGAGTTCTAGGCAAACCAAGAATGAAATCCATACTAATATCTTCCCATGGTTGATATGGAATTGGAAGTGGCATATGTAAACCATGAGATTGAGCTTTGGACTTAGCTTTGCAACATGTAGAGCACTTGTTGGTGAAGCGTGACACGTCGTGGAACATCTTTGGCCAAAAGTAGTTGAAGGAGAGTGTGGCGAAGGTCTTGCCATGGCCGAAATGTCCCATGAGTCCACTGAGGGAGTCTTGGATTAGGGGGTCCTCGGATGTCCGGACTATTTGATATGGGCCGGACTGATGGGCCGTGAAGATAAAGCAGAAGACAATCCCGCGTGCTCGAGACTCCTATGTGTGTGGAGGACAAGTTTGGTGTCCGAATAAGTTATTTCCTTGCTCTGTAAACCGACTCTTTACAACCCTAGGCCCCTCCGGTGTCTATATAAACCGGAGGGTTTAGCCTATAGAGGCTATCAGAACAATCATAGACTAGACAGCTAGGGTTTAGCCATTACGATCTCGAGGTAGATAAACTCTTGTAACCCCTATACTCATCGAATACAATCAGGCAGTACGTAGGGTTTTAGCTCCTTTAAGAGGGCCCGAACTTGGGTAAACATTGTGTCCCTATTGTCCCCTGTTACCGTTGATCCTTAGACTCATAGCTTGGGCCCCCCTACCCGAGATCTGCCAATTTTGACACCAACATTGGTGCTTTCATTGAGAGTTCCGTTGTGTTGTCGACAGAAGGTCCGATGGCTCAGTTCATCATCAACAACGACGCTGTTTCCAGGGAGACCTCTCCCCCTGGTCAACTCTTTGTATTTGGCGGCTTCGTGCTACATGCCAACTCGACTGGTCACCTTGAACAGTTCGACAGTTACGCCCCTAGTCAGCAGATCAGGTTTGGCAGTTTGAACTACATCGCCGATATTTGAGGAGATCTGATCTTCGAGGGGTTCACGACCTCGGTCGCGGCTCCCCACCCATACAAAGAAGGCCCTTCTGATCCACTATCAGATCCCGTTCAGGGGTCGACCCTCATGCCCGCCCTGGCCTTAGATCCGGGGTGAACTGCTTTGTCCGAAGACAGGAGGGTGAACCCCGCCAGACTCTCTCCCATCAAGGAGCTTCTAGCCGGAGACCCAGATGCGACCGCGCCGTCGGCGGACCCAGACTCGAACGAGACTCTTCCCATCATCAGGAAGCTGAACTCGCCTCTGGACGCCAACTCCGAACTCTCGAGGTCTGTGTCCGTCGGGCTCGATCAAGTGGTTATCACCGAGCCCGGCTCCGCAGATCCTCAGACGCCTGTCCAGCTTTCACTCTTAAACGAAACGTTCGACTTGATACAATCTCTCGCCGTCATGGAGGTATCACCTCTGTACTACGCCCAGCTTAAATTGGGGGCTGAGAGTAGGGAATTTTTTGTCCCACCCACCACTCACTTAATAGCCATTGTCGAGGATTTAACTGACATGCTAGATTATGCCTCCGAAGACATCGATGGCATGGACGACGATGTTGGAGCTGAGCCAGATCAAAACCCGCCCATCACTAGGTGTTGGACGGCAACTTCTACTTACGATGTATACATGGCTGACACGCCTGAGAAGAAGGACGATGACGACACTCAAGATCGAGGATAAGCCCGTTAATGAACCACCAAAACACCGGCGTCAGCGGCGCCGCTGACGATCGCGTCGGGCAAGAGAAAGCAATACTGGCACCAGAGATAATGACACTCCAGACAACACCGAAGACTCCGACCACCCCGTTGAGCCTGCATTCGAGCAGGATGAGAGGGAAGATGGTCAAGCAACCCCGACGAACTCGCTGATCACGGGGATTCGGGAGATAGTAACTACGTACCTGTCTCCAAAGAGGGTGTTAGCCTCGGTAACGAAGATTTCATCGTCCCAGAGGAACCCCTCGAACAAGAACGCTTCAAGCGATGGCTAATCGCTACTGCACGGAGCCTGAAAAGAAACAACAACAGATTCAAGCCGATCAGGATACGCTCAACGATAGATGGACCAAGGTCCTAGCCGCCGAAGAAGTACACGATTTTGAGCGCCAAACAAAAAGTTATCCTAAATGCAGGCTGCTGCCACAATTCGACGACGAGGCCTTTGAGCTAATACCGTCAAAATATAATCATGCTGATCAACCGGACCGACCACCACGTGGACGAGACAAAATGGCTAATTATGCCGAAAACCGGCCTGCACCCCCTCACCGGAAAGGCAAGGAGACAACGGCTCCGGGCTACACATATGATCTACGTTAGGACCTGACCAATAGAGCCGACCAGACCCGATCAATCTATGGATCAAGAGGACGTGCTCCAGCATGAGATGATGGCCATCAGGCCTGGCACGACAAACATAATCAAGTCCGGGGTCAGCCCCGAACTCAGATGTCATCTGAACTCCGTTGCGATGTTGCCCAGTATAGAGGTGCTGCGCACCCCATGTGCTTTACCGATGAGGTAATGCAGCACCAGTTTCGGGAAGGGTTTAAACCCGTAAACATCAAGCCATACGATGGAACGACAGATCCTGCTGTGTGGATTAAAGATTTTCTTCTCCACATTCACATGGCTCGCGGAGATGACCTCCACACCATTAAATACCTCCCTCTAAAGATAAAAGGACAAGCATGTCACTGGTTGAATAGCCTCCCAGAGAACTCCATTAGCAGCTGGGAGGACTTAGAGGACGCTTTTCGCGACAACTTTTAGGGCACTTATGTCCGGCCACCGGACGCTAATGACCTGAGTCACATAGTCCAGCAACCCGGAGAGTCAGCCTTAGCGGCATTTAAGCACAGCGTCCGTGATGAATGGCTCGCCCGATACCTCGTTCAGGAAAAGTCGAATACCATGGCAGGTCTTACTGCACTTATGACCCGCTTCTGTGCGGGCGAAGATAGCTGGTTAGCTCGTAGAAGCAACAATACTAGCGACCCCGGCACCTCCGAGGCCAGGGATGGCAATGGAAGGCCATGACATAGCAAAA
Source organism: Aegilops tauschii subsp. strangulata (assembly GCF_002575655.3). Classification (NCBI taxonomy): domain Eukaryota; kingdom Viridiplantae; phylum Streptophyta; class Magnoliopsida; order Poales; family Poaceae; genus Aegilops; species Aegilops tauschii. The sequence goes on from NC_053039.3 coordinate 179,060,701, forward strand.
ACAAGTGTTGGAACAACAACGAAGAAACAGAGGATATAGCAGTAAACGCCGGATTCAGTGGCTCTAAACCCGGTCAGTGGAAGAAGCCGTTCAAAGGAAATAGGGACGGTCCATCTAATTTAGACGAAATACTGGATAGGCCTTGCCAGATCCATGGCGCCCCTGACAAGCCTGCCAACCACATCAACAGAAATTGCTGGGTTTTTAAACAGGCCCGTAAATTAAATACTAGACATAATGGGAAGGGACCTCAAAGCGAGGACGATGATGAGCCCCGCCCCCCGAACACTGGGGGATATAAGAAGTTTCCCCCGAGGTGAAAATGGTGAACATGATATATGTCACCCAAATCCCCAAGAGGGAGCGCAAATGTGCATTAAGGGACATCTACGCCGTAGGGCCTGTCGTCCCAAAATTCAACTCATGGTCGGCTTGTCCGATCACCTTTGATCGCAGGGACCACCCAACCAGTATCCGTCATGGAGCTTCGGCGGCCCTGGTGCTCGATCCTATCATCGACGGATACCACCTCACTAGAGTCCTTATGGATGGCGGCAGCAGCCTCAACTTGATCTATCAAGATACTATCCGTAAGATGGGTATCAACCCGTCAAGAATCAAGCCTAGTAACACTACCTTTAAAGGAGTGATACCCGGTGTGGAGGCCCGTTGCACGGGTTCCTTAACACTAGAAGTAGTATTTGGCTCTCCAGATAACTTCCGAAGCAAAGAACTTATCTTTGACATCGTCCCTTTCCGTAGTGGTTATCATGCACTGCTAGGACGAACTGCTCTCGCCCGCTTTAATGAAGTCCTGCACTATGCTTACTTGAAGCTCAAAATGCCTGGACCATGTGGCGTCATCACAGTAAATGGAAATATGGAGCGCTCCCTCCGTACAGAGGAGCACACTGCGGCCCTAGCAGCCGAGGTACAGGGCGGCCTCATTAAGCCGTACAGTTCATCGGTCATCAAGACCCAGGACACTGGTAAGCGAGTCCAATCCGCATTACAGTGCGGTAGTTCGGTGGATCCCGAGCTTGAATAGCAGTTTCGCCTCCGCCGATTGCCCTATAAGGTTACGGCATACGTACCGCGCATACATAACTACGCACTTAAAATACCTTAGGTAGCGCTGAAGGCGCACTGCGGAAAAGGTCCATAGTACGGCTTGACCCTATTCGGACTTTACATATTTTTTCCAATGTAAGTTCGTTAAAAACATGCCTACTCTATGGTTGTATAGGGGCTCTTTTCCAGGCCCCTCTTTCTTACAGACAACCATCACCTCCTCCTCTCAAAGGACTTCATACCAAGGAGGAACGGCGCTGACGTGCGGCAGGGCACAATTGGGATCTTCAAACCACTATTTTTAGGCCCTGTGTAAACTTTTCCCTTGTGTACATTTTGGCATGTAAAATAGCGTGATATTCATGGCATTATCTGTAATAACACAGCTCGACGTATTCATCAGGGTATAAAGGAAGTAGTTGATCACCACTTTTTGGTACTCATTTATTGCATATTTTCATCTGTATTCCCTCCCTACTTCAGACTACCACATGTGCTTTAGTCCAGCCTTAACACTGCGGGCTGTATTCGGCCCTGCACATTTTCAAGTCCGAACACCTACAGGGTACTCCTCGGCGTCCCGGATACTGCATTATATGCATCGGCTCCGAATCATGTCTTTGGTCTATAGTTGAGTTGCGCGGCTCATGTGCTTACCACCTTACATTCCATTCGTTCGGCTAAGGTAGTAGAGGGCGAACTTCTGCGATTGTATTTCTTGTTCGTTCGATCAAGTACCTCAGTAGAGAAAGCCAAAAATTGACTGTCATGATAAGCGACAGCTGGTCGGCGATTCGGTAACTTAGTCTTATACTACAAATCGTTAGCGATTCACCCCGTGCTATACGAGGGGCTGGTCTTTGTCCAGACGCGTGGAAAAGGCACCGAATTCCAGATAGCCACACACGCACCAGGGGCTAGTACTTAGCTCCACATTCAAACTCCTATGGCTAAGTGAAAGTAATAAAGCCGCAGAGTCTGATTGCCTGGTTCACCTTGAGGACACCTACTTTATGGACCTAGACGTTGGATAAAGTGTGGTCACGCGTTACAAGGAACACCCCTGTAGCATCTACATGGGGGCTGAAGCCGGCGACTGGGAAACTTTCAAAAATATAACAATAAGCGGCCGCACAGGAGGAAAACTCGCTTTAAACAAAAGACGCAAATATAGATATGTTACAAGCATGCGTTCATAACATAGTTTTTACAACCCGAACACATCTAATCAAAAATTATGTCCTTAGAACATTGACCCTCTACTACTCGGGCTCCTTCTAGCACGTCGTCGAAGTACCTCTCCGGCTTTTGATGATCTTTGCCTTCGGGCGGGCCTGCGGTCGCCACTTCGGTGGCCTTCATCGTTGCCCATTGCATCTTGACGTAGGCGAAGGCCATCCGGGCACCCTCTATGCAAGCAGAACACTTTACAACATCAATCTGGGGCCGCGCATCGATAAGCTGCTTCACCAAACCGAAGTAGCTGCTAGGAATAGGCTCGGCAGGCCAGAGTTGGACTATTAGGTCCTTCATGGCCAAGCCTGCTATCCTATGGAGCTCCGTCAGCTGCTTCAGCTGGTCGTTTAGAGGCGTCGGGTGTTCCAGCGCGAGAAATTGCGACGAGAACAGCTTCTCGGTCGAGTTCCCCTCCTGGGCTTGGAAGAACTGTGCGGCATCGGCGGAACTCCTCGAAAGATCCGCAAATGCGCCTGGAGAACTCCACATGCGGGTGAGCAAAGCATACCTCTGACCTCCAAAGATACTCTGCAAAAGAAAGGCCTTACCAGCCGCTATCTGCATTGCCTGATGGATCTCTTTGCGAGCACTCCGGGACTCAGTCCTCGCCTCTTTGGCATCATGGAGAGCCTTGGCAAGCTCAGATGACTAGTCCGAAGTCTTCTACTCCAAAGTTTCGCATTTGCTGATGGCATCCTTCAGCTCCTGCTCGACTTTAGCCACCCGAGCTTTGAGTTGGCGGCGCGCAGCTTGTTCGGTCTTTAGTTCAGCAACCACTTTGTCCGTGGCTGCCTTATTCGCTTCCGCCTCTTTCTTGGCCTGGGCGAGGGCGCCTTTGAGGGTCTCGACCTCAGCTGTGCCAGCTGTGATCATAATTAAAGCATTCCATGAGCTAACCTCTAAATATGCATATTTCTGACATAAAAATAAACTCCTTCTTAAACATTATACGCATATCTTGCGTCTCGTCGAACCGCTTATTAATGCAGTCGATTTCCTCATCGGCCACCTGAAGCTTCAGATTGAGTTCGGAAACTTCTGCGGCCTGGGCGGTTGCCGCCAACAGGGAAGCATGTTAAAATAATAGCACAACATGTTACTCTCCTGAATACTATGTGGATCCTTTGTCCAGTTTTTTCTAAACCGGACAGAGCCTCAGGGGCTACCGTCTCTACACAGTTATATTCCTCTATACGAAAAGTTTTTCGAACATTACGTTGCATACCTCGAAGCCTGTCAGTAGGCTGGTGAAGGCTTCTTTCAATCCACTCTTAGCAGATTGAACCTTCTCCACCACCGCACCCATCAGGGTGCGATGCTCCGCCACGATGGAAGAACGCTATAGTGCTTCCTCCAGAGCGTTGGGTGCCTCCGATTAGTGGAGGCCGCCGATGGAGTTGATGCTCCACCCCCCTCTTTCGAAGGGGGCTGCTTGTCCGATCCCGGAGCCGCGTTGGTCTCCGGAATGGTGTTCGGCTAGGGCCCGGATTGTTGGTGCTCCCCGCCGTCGGTAGTCATAGCGGTCGCCTGCCCTAGCTCTTTGGGGATCGAGGTATTAACCTCGGGCGCCTTCTCGATGGCCTCGCTTGCCTCTCCTCGGCTAGGAGAGGTCCTTCGGGGCAACACTTCGGTGTCCTCCATGGTGATAGGCGAGGAGGCTCGCGGCGGTGTCTCACTCTCTGCCATTTCGGGTGGTAGAGAGTTCCCCTCCGATAATGGAGTTTGCGGGAGCTCGCGGGGAGGGCTGAGAGGCAAATAACAAAATAACTTATACGTATTATGAAAGTAGAAAGAGCAAAGATAAACAAGTAAGTTTCTGAATACTTAAGATTCGGCCAGGGGCTTCATCCTGGGAGGTCTCTTGGAGCCCAGTTCGGAATCTGAGTCCTAACTGTCCAGGAGGGCTACCTTCCCTCTTTTGGGCGCCTCCCCCTTCGGGTCCTCGGAGGCCGCCCTCTTCTTCTGTGACGCCCCAAAATTTTGACCTTGTTTTATTAATTAAAATTTTGCCAGGAAATAAAACTTTTCCATTTGTCTAGATTTACCCTTTTGATATTATGGGTTTTTACCGCAAGTGAAAACTTTCCAAAGGTATTATTGGACTTATATACTCTTTCTAAGAAACAATTCTTATTCAGTGGGTTTAATTGCAAGATTTGCCTTTCCCTGAGCTTTATTCTTTTAAAATGATTTTTCATGAAATTGGAGTCTCTGTTGCACTGCAACCATTTGGCAAATACATTTAAAATTTCCACCAAAATTTGGGGATGTCATGTGATGTTTCCACATCACTTTTATGCAAAAATATCTTTTGGTCTTTGGAGATTTCGAGCTCTACACCAACTTTTCAAATCTGGTCCAGTAGGCATTTTTGCACTGCAACCTATTTAAATTTTTCTTTAAAAATTCTTCCAAGTGTTTGGAGATGTCAGTAGATGCATATAATTCAACTTCATGCAAGAACCCAGTAATGTTCTTTGAAAAATTTGAGTGAATCAACCTCTTTTTCATCCTGGTCCAGTTTGGTGATTTGTACTGCAACCCTATTTTATTTTACTCTAGTGCCCATGAACTTTTTCCTGCTTGTAGCCCTCCCTGCAAAACCCTTAAGTCCAGGAGAGTGGACCCATTGGAGGATTTTCAGTGCATGCAATGAGACCCTTTTCTTTCTGTCCAAAACTGAAGTTTTGCAAAACTTGCACTAGCAAGTTTCTGGTTTTCCCCATATGATCTTGCCATCATCACCTACATCCAGGGAGACCCTGATCTGGAGATTTTGGCCACTCCAAGAGTTGCCAGATTGCACTTAGCATTCTGTCGAACACTTGGTGTGCACAGTCTGTTTTGACATGAGTTGTTGTTTGCACTGTGTACTTGATCCTCTGACCCAGCAACCTTGTCCACTAAGATCCTAGCTACTCCTAACCTAGTCCTGTTAATTGCCAACCTCCCTCTCGCACTCTAGGCTGCCCTGGCATTTCGTCAAGCACGTCCCGTGCGTGATCTGGGCGCGCCCAGAGCGCACGTTTTGCACGCGCGCGCACCGAGCCGCCGCGTCGCACTGCCGCCCTCACCGCGCCCCGCCCCTGGCCCTTGCTCGCCTGCAGAGCCGCGCACTAGCCTCGCCCACTCGCCAGTACCAGCCAAGCCGCCCCTGGCGCCCTACAGCGCCGCCGTCAGGGCCTTTGGCGGCACGCCGGCGTCGGCAGTGAGTTCCTGCCATGGTCGGCGCCGCCCAAGCCACCTGCGCGCGCCAGCTGCCCCTGTGAACAGCTCGAGCTTATCCTGGAGCCCGTCGGCACGCGCTCGCCGCCGCCACGTCGCCCTGCAGCTACAGCACCGCGGTCGCCGGCGTTCTTATCCACGGCCGCCGCGGGACCAACCTCGAGCGCCTATTTAAGGGATCCCCAAACTCGTTCAAGCGCTCAGGCGACCTCAAGCCTTCCCCCTAGAGCTTCCCAAGCAGTGGATTGACCTGAAGAGGCCATCTCCCCCAACTCCGGCCGGTTCGGCCGCCGCTGCCTTCCGGTGCCATTCGTCGCAACCAGGCACTCCCTCGCCCATCCAGCGCCACCACTCACTTCCCCTTGCTCTTGCGGAGCTGCCCAGCGCCTCAGCCTCGATCGGAAACCACCGGAGCCCAAAACCCACTTCACTCCCGTAGCCCCCTCCGCCGCGGAGCTCGCCGCCGGCGACTCCTTCCACCACCGTCGACCCAACGACCACCGGGAGGACCGCCCCGGTCTGGCGGGTCCATCCCTACCCTCAGGCGCCCTCGAGGAGCCGCCGTTCGTCGACGGCGATCGCCGGAGCCCCGCCCCGTTCGGGCAGAGGAAGAGGAGGGAGAGGGGGGAATGGTCAAACCTGACCAGTGGGCCCTCTGGACCAACTGTCAGTGACCCCCGTGCCACCCACGCTGGCTTAAGTGGTCACGTAAAACGCCTAAGTACGTTTCCTCTGCTTCGAAAGCGTATTCTGTATCGAAACGTTTTCTTTTCTGGTTTTATTTAAAACAGAACTTTGACTGGCTATATCTTTTAAAATAAAACTCCAAATGAGTTGATTCTTTTTCCTACCTCTCTCAAATTTCACCTAGTTTATTTTAAGATTTATTTCAAAAATATTGGGGACAATTTTTTGTACTGTGTTTGAAATATTTGTTATTTGAATATTTTTTTTACAAAATAGGAAATGGAGAGAGAAGAAAACTTTCAAAAAGTGCACCCCCTTGCATACTCTTGAAGGCAAGCATTCTGAACTCTGGCATAATATTTTGTGTGGTGTTTTGATACGGTTACAACACCACTTTGACTTGGAGTATACGTTATTTTTATGTAACGATAAAGTCACACGCATGAGTGCATATTGGAGATGCTTTGCTGTTAGTGATGGTTCTGCTGGAGATAAAGACCATCCTCGTGAGCTTCTCATGCATACCGGAAGGAAGCCGGGAAAGTCGTGGTCTTGGGTATACACGAGCTTGTCCCTAGTTCCTCGTCGAGATGAGTATGTCCGGTATGGCATGGTGAGGCTTGATGAGTGGTGAGTTTATCTGTTGATGGAAATATTAGTGGTCATGCGAATCATTCGGAGAATACTTGGACCACCTGAGTCGGTCGTAGGTCGAGTCTTGTTCAGTGACTCCCCCTACTTGTATTGTACTACCACTTGTCCCTGCCGCAGGTCGGGTACGGTTCAGTAAGTTGTCAACCCCTTACCAAGGCACACACCGTACAGAGAGGCCATGGTGGAAGATACCGGATGCATCCGGTAGGCATGCCACCTGGTCCGGGGGCATGGGTGTTTCCGGTTGGGACCGAGAGGGGGGCACCCCTTAGAGCGCGCGATATAAATTTGATCCCATGCTACGTCGAGGTTGTAGCCTCCCCACTTAGAGTTTTGCTTGACAGGTGTCGTGGGTGATTCCAGACACTGGTAAGTTAAGCTGGTGTGTGCAGGTCAGGCGTGTTTTCAATTAAAAGGCCGTAGGAGGAATTAGTCCCGATGGACTAAATAAATCCGTTACTCGTGGGTAAAGAGTACACCCTCTGCAGAGGTCATATCTTTTTGGATAGCCATGTTCATGGGTAAGGACTTCAGTCTGAGATGGGTCTAGTGACGGTATTCGGATGGAGAAACGGATAAACTGGATCATAGTAACGGTGTTCGGATGGAGAAACGGTTAAACTAGAACATAGTGACGGTCTTCGGATGGAGAAACGGCTATACTAGAATATTGATTATGACCTATGACATATGAGGTTTATGTTTATTATTTACTTTTTTTGAATTATTGAGTATCCCTGGGACGGTTCTACCTCCTGGATACTCACTGCGATTATTATTTATAAGCCCTTTATGTGGCGTCGCTCAGACGCCCGACTGCGGCACGCTTGTTATTTATTTATACTTTATAAGCCCTTTATGTGGCGTCGCCCAGACGCCCGACTGCGGCATGCTTGTTATTTATTTATCCTTTATAAGCCCTTTATGTGGCGTCGCTCAAACGCCCGACTACGGCATGTTGTCATTTATTTATTATTCATAAGCCCTTTATGTGGTGTCGCTCAGACGCCCGACCGTGGCATGCTCGTTATTTTCTTTTATTCATAAGCCCTTTATGTGGTGTCGCTCAGACGCCCGACTGAGGCGTGATTTATCTTATTATCCTTTCGAGGCGTCGCTTCAGACACTCGATCGGGGCATGCTATTTCTACTCCCGTAATGCATTTTACACGAATCTACCTGCATGCATGCATCATGAAAATTTTGTTTATTTCGTGACTGACGTTATGATCATAAATATTTCGAAGCATGATTGTCTCTTATTATATTATACCCATGTTCTTAATGTTTGCGAGTACATTCAAACGTACTCACTGGCTTGTCCCTGGCTATTGTCTTGGCCAGATTTCGCGCATGGAGATAAGCATCGCGATGACAGCCCCGGAACCTACGCATTGACGATAGCAGCCTCGCGAAGATAGGAGTTATCCTGGTCAGCTGTTCTTGTGGGAAATGGAGTCCCATAGACGCAGATGTACCACAAACCGCTTCCACCATCAACCACTAGAAACCAAGTGTTGTACTCCTAGGCCACAATGGTCTTGTACTACATATTCTGTACTTTGCTTGGAATTCTTGTATCAAGTTGGTGCCTCATCAGCTAACAGTAATCCTGGGGCTGGTGAGCACAAAGGCCGCTTTCTGGGAAATTAATATCCCGAAAATCCGGTCGTGACATCTTCTTCCCCTTACGAGGGGAGTCTCTTTCCACCTCTTCCTCCTCTTCTTCCTCGTCTCCATCGTGGGAAGAGAGGGCTTCGGTCTCTCTGGACACTGTGTTCGAAGGACCTTTTTGGCGGGGGCCGCCCTTGGCCTCCTTGCCCTTCTTCTTGGCCTTCTTCTCCGACGCCTGATACGGCACCGGGACCAGCATCTCCGTTAGCTGTGGTGTGGCTGGGTTCTCAGGCAGCGGCGCCGGACAGTTGATCTGTGATACGTCTCCAACGTATCTATAATTTTTTACTGTTCCATGCTATTATATTATCTTTTTTGGATGTTTAATGGGCTTTATTATGCTCTTTTATATTATTTTTTGGACTAACCTATTAACCGAAGGCCCAGTGCAAATTGTAGTTTTTTTGCCTATTTCAGTGTTACGCAGAAAAGGAATATCAAACGGAATCCAAACGGAATGAAACCTTCGCGAGGATACTTTTTGGAACAAACGCAATCCAGAAGACTTGGAGTGGAAGTCAAGGAAGCAACGAGGCAGCCACGAGGCAGGAGGGCGCGCCCAGGGGGGTAGGCGCGCCCCCCACCCTCGTGGGCCCCTCGTAGCTCCACCAACCTACTTCTTTCGCTGCAACCTTCTGTACCCGTGAGATCCCATCTTGGGGCCTTTTCCGGCAACCTGCCGGAGGGGGATTCGATCACGGAGGGCTTCTAAATCAATACCATAGCCTCTCCGATGATGTGTGAGTAGTTTACCACAGACCTTCGGGTCCATAGTTATTAGTTAGATGGCTTCTTCTCTCTCTTTGGATCTCAATACAAAGTTCTCCTTGATGTTCTTGGCGATCTCGATGTAATACTCTTTTGCGGTGTCTTTGCCGAGATCCGATGAATTGTGGGTTTAAGAACTTGATTATCTATGAATATTATTTGGTTCTTCTCTGAACTCTTATATGCATGATTTGATATCTTTGCAAGTCTCTTCGAATTATTGGTTTAGTTTGGCCTACTAGATTGATCTTTCTTGCAATGGGAGAAGTGCTTAGCTTTGGGTTCAATCCTGCGGTGCTCGATCCCAGTGACAGAAAGGGAAACGACATGTATTGTATTGTTGCCATCGAGGATAAAAAGATGGGGTCTATATCATATTGCTTGAGTTTATCCCTCTACATCATGTCATCTTGCTTAAAGCATTACTTCATTCCTATGAATTTAATACTCTAGATGCATGCTGGATAGCGGTCGATGTGTGGAGTAATAGTAGTAGACGCAGAATCGTTTCGGTCTACTTGACACAAACGTGATGCCTATATTCATGATCATTGCCTTAGATATCGTCATAACTATGCGCTTTTCTATCAATTGCTCGGCAGTAAATTGTTCACCCACCGTAATACATGCTATCACGAGAGAAGCCACTAGCGAAAACCTATGGCCCCCGGGTCTACTTTACATCATATAAGTTTCCAATCAACAATTGTAGTTTACTATTTACTTTGCAATCTTTAATTTCCAATCTATACATCAAAATACCAAAAATATTTATCTTATTATGTTTATCAGATCTCACTTTTGCAAGTGGCCGTGAAGGGATTGACAACCCCTTTATCATGTTGGTTGCAAGGTTCTTGATTGTTTGTGCAGGTACTAGGTGACTCGCATGTAGTCTCCTACTGGATTGATACCTTGGTTCTCAAAAACTGAGGGAAATACTTACGCTACTTTGCTGCATCACCCTTTCCTCTTCGAGGGAAAACCAACGCATGCTCAAGAGGTAGCAATCCGCTCCGCCTTTGCTGTCCAGCCCTGTATGGAAGGCAGGAGATATAATCTTTACTATATTTGAAGTATTGACCGGATAGGTCTTTGGAAAGACTATGCTTACCGCTGAGGCCGGGTTCTCGATGTCGAGTCCGATGTCCTCGGTCTTCATCGGCCAACTTTTTTGGGCCTTGAAAAGCTGCTTCCATATATCTTCGTGTGTGGTGCCAAAGAAGCGCTTCAAGGTCCGTGGCTCCTCCGGATTGAACTCCCACATGGGGGAGGCCCAGAGTTGGCAAGCAAGGACACGGCGGAAGAAGATCACTTGAATCACATTTGTGAGACCAGTGTTCGTACCCAACACGTTGGAGATGCATTTCTATTGCATCTTCACCTCCGGTTGGTACCCCCAATCAAGGCCCTTGGCGGTCCATGAGGTGAGTCTTGTGGGGGGTTTGGATATGAAATCAGGCGTGGCCACCCACTTGGCGTCGCGGGGTTCGGTGATGTAGAACCACTCCTGCTGCCAATACCTTGACAGTCTCAACAAATGGCCCTTTGGGCCAGACGACGTTGGGAAGCTTGCTTACCATAGCCCCGCCGCAGTGCGCATGCTGACCGTCGACCACCTTCATCTTCAGATTGAAGACCTTGATCCATAGGCCGAAGTGTGGGGGTGCGGAGAAGAGCCTCACACACGACGATAAACGTCGATATGTGGAGGAAGGAATTTGGGGCTAGATCATGGAAATCTAGCCCGTAGTAGAACATGAGGCCCTGGACAAAGGGGTGGAGGGGAAACCCTAGCCCACAGAGGAAATGGGGGTGAACACGACCCTCTCACCAGGCTCCGTAGTGGGGATGACCTGATCTTTGTCAGGGAGCCTATGCACGATGTCCGCGGACAGATAGCCCACGCTCCGGAGATCCTTGATGTCCTTCTCGGTGACGGAGGAGGCCTCCCACTTGCCCTTGGAACCAGACCCGACCATTGCTGGAGGAGGTGGCGGTGGCGGAAAAGATCAGAGTTTTTGGGCGCTAGAGCTTGGAGGTTGGGAAGCAGAAGCTAGAAGAAGGTGTGGGGAAAAAGGAGGAATCTTTATCCTCTTATAGAGAGTAAAAATACCAAACGTCCCCCTCTCAAGCCGTAAACCTTGCTTGTTCCCAACGAGATCATGCGTAAGGCGTGGTTGGGTTATCCAAACCACATTGATGAGAATCCCGTAATGGGCGGGCACGATCTCTTTTTGACACAACGGAGGCTAAGCCTTGAAACACGAAACAGGAGGCGTGAAAACGGTTCAAAATATTAAAGAGTCAAGTGTGACACTTCGCCGAAAAAGTTCTCAGTAAAAGACACTGTTTCTATTTTGACATCTTGCCTTCGTGACTAAGGCCTTGCAATGCCGAAGATAATCCACGTACCGAACACATCGTCATCGAAGACAGGTTCTAGGGCTACTAAGGGATTCCTGGATTAGGGGGTCCTCGGGTGTCCGGACTATTTGATATGGACCGAACTGATGGGTCATCAAGATAAAGCAAAAGACTATCACCCGTGCCCGAGTAGGACTCCTATGTGCGACGGCAAGTTTGGTGTCCGGATAAGTTATTTCCTTCCTCTGTAAACCGACTTTGTACAACCCTAGGCCCCTCCGGTGTGTATATAAACCGGAGGGTTTAGTCTATGGAGGCTATCAGAACAATCATAGGCTAGACAGCTAGGGTTTAGCCATTACGATCTCGAGGTAGATCAACTCTTGTAACCCCTATACTCATCGAATACAATCAGGAAGGACATAGGGTTTTACCTCCTTTAAGAGGGCCAAAACCTGGGTAACATCATGTCCCTATTGTCCCCTGTTACCATTGTTCCTTAGACTCACAGCTTGGGCCCCCCTACCCGAGATCTGCCAATTTTGACACCGAGATCCACCTCCGTGAGCCTCTTGCGAAAGCAACAAACGAAGTGAAGACTCGGGTATACAAAGTTTGTTAGCACGCATAAGGTAGCCATCTTTGAGATAAATGTTCTCCCAACAAATGTGAGTAAGACATTTGGCATACGGAAGTGCAAAATAAGGATCATTCGCATAAAGATCTTTAATATGCTCAAAGCCAATAAAATGTAACTCAAGCGTAGTAACAAGCATGCATATGCGGGAAAGAGCATCCGCCAAAACATTTTCTTTGCCCTTAATGTACTTGATCACATAAGGAAACGACTCAACAAATTCACTCCATTTAGCATGCCGTTTAATCAACTTAGTTTGACCTTTTAGGTACTTAACTGTCTCATGATCAATATGCATGAGAAATTCATGCGGGCGAAGATAATGCTCCCAAACATGCAATACTCGCACTAAAGCATATAATTGTTTGTCATATATAGGGTAGTTAAGTTGAGCACCGGAAAGTTTTTTGCTAAAATATGCAATGACTCATTTTTCTTGCATCAAAACTCCACCAATTCCATGACCGCTAGCATCACAATGAACCTCAAAAGTTTTGGTGAAATCGGGTAAAGCAAGAATTGGAGCATGTGTAAGAAAAGATGTGAGCTCATCAAATGCGGTAGATTGAGTTGGTCCCCAAACAAAGGGTGCATTTTTCTTACTCAAAGCATGCAACGGTGCAGCAATAGTGTTAAAGTCTTTCACAAAGCGACGATAAAATCCCGCTAGGCCAAGGAAACTACGCACTTGTTGCAAATTAGTGGGTTGGGGCCAAGTTTTAATTGCTTCGATTTTGGGCTCACCAACATGCAACCCTTGGAAGGCACAACAAAGCCCAAGAAAGCAATCTTTTCAACACCAAAAGTGCATTTCTCCATATTTTCATAGAGACGCTTCTTTCTAAGAGTTTGCAAAACGGCTATAAGATGATTCACATGCTCTTTAAGGGATTTGCTAAACACAAGAATGTCGTCAAAGTAGACCACAACAAACACACCAATGTAAGGACGAAGCACATAATGCATAAGACGCATGAAAGTACCGGGTGCTTCCGATAAACCCATAGGCATAACTAACCACTCATACAAACCAAACTTTGTTTTGAAAGCGTTTTTCCATTGATCACCCTCTTGTATGCGGATTTGATAGTAACCACTTTTAAGGTCAATTTTTTAGAAAATAGTGGCACCGCTAAGCTCATCTGGCATATCATCAAGGTGTGGAATGGGATGCCTATAGCTAACGGTGCTAGCATTGATGGGTCAACAATCGGAACACATGCGAAAGCTACTGTCTCTTTTTGGCACAAGAATGACTGGTACGGCACAAGGACTCAAACTTTCACGCACATGTCCATGGTCTATGAGATGTTGGACTTGCCTTTGTATTTATTTGGTTTCTTCGAGGTTGACGCTGTATGGTGCCTTGTTAGGAAGGGGTGCGTCAGGGATGAGGTCGATCCGATGTTCGATGCCAAGTAGAGGAGGAAGACCGAGAGGTAGCTCCTCGGGAAAGACATCCGCGAATTCCTGCAACAAGTTAGACAACACTAGAGGTAGAGGATTAGGAGTGTTAGTCTTTTCCACCTCATCTTTGCATACTAGGACATAGTGGATGACACTCGATGGTTTCTCACACACTTCTCTCATCTCTCTTTTTGTGGCAAGGAGGATTAAGTTTTTCTCTCGTGGCGAAGAGTCACTCAATTTTGGCTTGTGGCACTCACTTTCTTTTTGGTGGTTCACTCTCTCACTAGTCTCTCCATGATGTGTGGATGCTTGCTTGTCAGCGATCACTTGGCTTGGAGACATATGTCATAGCACGTACTCCGTTCCGTTCATCTTGAAGCTATAGTGGTTTGTTCTCCCGTTGTGGATGAAGCCTCAGCCGGGTTGCCAAGGTCTTCCCAAGATAAGATGGCACACGGACATTGGAACCACGTCGCACTCAATGGAGTCGTTGTAGGCGCTGATCTTGAAAGAAACATGCACGGTGTGCTCAACTTGAATTGTGCTGGATTCGCTTAGCCATTGAACCTTGTAGTGGCAAGGGTGCTTCTTCTTGACCAATTTAATCTTGCAACATAGCTCTTCACTTGCCAAGTTATGGCAACCCCCTCCGTCGATGATGACTTTCACGGAGCGCCCGTTGATGCCGGCCTTGGTGTGGAAGATGTGACACCTTTGGTCTTCGTCTTTTTGGTGTTGAAGCGTCAAGACCTTGGAGACCACGAGAGCGGGACTTGAATCATTGTCACAATAAACTTGAGCATCTTCTTCTTCATTCACTTGACGGTGCATGGCGACGTGCTTGATAGCTTCCATCTCGTCTTCACTCATGGAGTCGTACGAGCCATCATCATTGGAGATCATGGTTCACTTGACATGTATCCACGGCCACCACATGTGAAGCACTTGATAGAACTTGTCTTGACGGGGTCGTCCAGTGGTGCCGAAGCAGGAGTCTTGTTCTTGTAGTTGCTTGCCGTAGGACGATTCAAGGAAGGCGTCGCTTGCTTGAAACTTGACTTGTCGCCGGTACTTGGTGATTCTCTAGTCGAGGTAGGAGGCGTCGAATCCGAAATAGGGGTAGGTTGAGTGTATGACCCATAGGTCTTGGATCAGTACTTGGCGTACTTGAAGTCTTCTTGTACTTGTCATTCCGGCTTGGTCGCTTGATGAACTAGCTCGAGAAGGTTGGAGTAAGGTTGGAAATCGACAATCTTCCTTATTGGGTGGTTGAGGCCGTTCAAGAAGTGTGCCATTGTTTGCTCATCATCTTCTTTGACATTGGCTCGTATCATGGCAATCTCCATTTCTTGATAGTATTCTTCCACCATCTTCGTGCCTTGCTTGAGGAGTTGCAACTTCTTGAAGAGATCTCATGTGTAGTACGTAGGCACGAAGCGTGCTCGCATGACGTCCTTCATTTGTGTCCAAGTTGTGATGGGTGGCCCGTCCTTCTCGCAACGTCGCTCGATCACTTGTTCCCACCAAATGAGGACATAGTCTTGGAATTCGAGGGATGCCATGGCGATCTTGTTTTCCTCGTCGTAGTTGTGAAGATGGAACATCTTGTCGACTTTCAATGCCCATGATAAGTACTCATTGGGATCATTGCTTCTGTAGAACTTGGGCATGGTGAACTTGAGCTTGCCGTAGTGGAGTTCTTCACCATAGTGATGATATTGATGTCACTTTTGGCGAGGAGGAGGGTCTTTCACGCACTTGCTCCGCTTGGTGTTTCTTGTGGCGTGGAGGAGGGTCTTGGATCACTAGATCCGGTTGTCGAAGGAGGTCAGGGCATATGTTCACGGTTTTGCCTTTCTTGTTGTTCTTCACGTCGAGCGGCTTCTTCTTGTTGTGCTTTCCAAAGAGCTTCTTCTTGCTCATGTACTTGACGACTGCGTTGGGTAACGGCTCGAGTGGAATCTCGTAGTGCGTCTTGAGCCGCTTGAGCTTGAGCTTCACGACTTTGTTGCTCTTGCCGGATTGCATCACCGTCTTGAGATTCTTGACGTGGACGATGTGGCGGTAGTTGCTCTTGATCCATGTCTTCTCGTTCATGGCGTCGCACTTTCTCACGTGCTCTAACTTGGTCTCGGAGGCCATTTCCATGGAATGGATTTTCTTGCGCTTGGCGGTCTTGATTGTCGTCGCGTTGAGGAGGACTCACGTCGGAAGAAGAATATAACAACGAGTGGCGACTTGAGTGGCGCCTTCTTGATGAAGAAGTTGAGGAAGATGCGCGGCTCACGAGCATGTTGCGGAATTCATCAATTTGTTTGGAGAGCTTGGCGTCCAAATAGTCCCGGTGTCGTGCTTCCGATTGTCGTAGGTCGGTGGCAAGTTGCTCGATGCGATCACCCAAAACTTTACTCTCTTGATGTAGAGCTCGTTGCGCGATGAAGAAGTGGTTCTTGGTGACGTAGTCGCGTTCTCCGTCTTGCTCCTCAAAGAAAGGGTTCGCCGAAGAGGAAGGCCTGTCCATCATGTGGAAGTGGTGATGAGTAGGAAAATGAGATAACAAAACCAAAGTTACCTTTTCCGAAGATTCTGGATGTAACAAGTACAATCCCACGTGATGCTATAATAGGAGAATTGGTACTGGGTATTGTTTCTCACACCTACAAGTAAAAAGGCTTATGGAGGAGCTCGGTTAGGAAGTGGCACAAATAATTCAAGCAAATGTCAGTCAAGAGGTTGAAAAAGTTGAGAAGATCCACAAATGGCAAGACAAATGGATCAAACCCAAAGTTATCACTAGGAACACACACACGGAAGATAAATGGGATCCGCACAACCAAGGGGTGAGCTCTAAGATGTGGAACCATGGAAAATACTCTTGTTGTATGGATACTAGAGAGACGCTAGATTGATTGCTCTAATGGGCTAGATACGCTAGTGCACCATCCTAATAGAGAAATGGGTCATCTCACTATCCCAAGTATGCTTATGTATGTATGAACCAAGATGATGAACTAGTCAAGGGCTCAATGCTAATGCTTACAAGCTCTTGCTTTTCTTCTCTTTTTTTGACTATGCCACAATGCTTGATATCCGAGCCACAATGCGAGATAACAAGTAGTATATGCACAAGAGAGACGTAACACTAATGGTGCACTAAAGGCGTGGCCCGACAATACTCAACAAGCTAGTCTCGATGGGTAAGCTATGCAAAAGAGGCTCGAGGCTATCAAGGTAATGGCAAGGGTAAGACAATGGGGTCATCGAGGTTACCGTCCTTGCTTACGGTTGGTATGAATATGGAGTGGTCGAAGTCGATGTGGAGTCCAAGTCGATGATCGAGTGGCAGTGATGATGACGTCGAATCGCGCCTAAGTAGCTGAAACACCTTAGGACACGCGAGAAACCGCAACCCAAAACTCAAACAACCACGAGAAATATTGCGGAAGAACACAAGTGGTGGTGGGGTGTCAAAATGGTGCAAAAGAGGAACTGGCCGAAGTGCTCTGGCTGGTCCGTGCGCACGGGGTAAGTGAGGCCCGTGTGCACGGGGTCCCGATGGCCCGTGTGCACGGGGTCCTCTGGAAGCGGACAAAAAGCTTCGGATCCGTGGAGATTTTCAATTGTGAGGCCAAATTTGATGGATTGAAGGGTGGCGAAGATGGTTGGGGGTAGATCCACTTGCCAAACACCAAATTCGTGGATCAAATCAACCAAATCTCACAAGATCAACAAATTGGAAGAAATTTTTTTGGGGCTATTTTTGGTGGGGATTTTCAAATTAGGACGAAAAACAACAAAATCAAGCTAGAAAATGGAGGGTAGGGACTCCAAGATGTGAATCAAGCTTGCTCATGATACCAAGATGTTGTAGGGTGAAACCCTAATATGGATATTTTCACACTTGGGGTGGGAAAAGGATGAACACCAAGAAATCACAATGAGGAATTCATTCCAACAATGCCCAATTACACATCCACTGGAGAAGCAACAAAAGATCCACAAGTCACAAACACAATCAAAGGAAAGATACAATGGTAGAGTTCTTCCCACTCCTAGGAGACGAGGTCTTTATGATGGTAGTCTTCTCCAAGATGGAGGTCTTGAAATCCACAAGTGGATCCTCTCCTAAGAGGCCTTGATCTCCAATGGAGGTGGTAGAAGGAGCAAAGCTCACAAATATCTCATCTAATAATTTGCTAACCCTGAACATATCCCTAGGTATGTATTATATAGGCTTGGGTAGGTAGGAGGTGAAGGGGATGCGAAGTGGAGGCCCAACAGCCCGTATCAGCCGGCCATCCTGTAGGGCCCATGCGCATGGGGTAAGTTGAGCCCGCGGGGTGCTACAGCCGTGCGCATGGGGTGCATGGAATCCCTAGTTAATATTTCAAGAAGTCTCAAGCATCTAATCTTGGGGATGCCCCGATTGGAATCCCGCCTTTCTTCTTCAACAATGATTAGTCAGTTTTGGTTGAGCCTAAGTTTTTCCTTCTTCACATGATATGTGCTATCCTTAGAGTGCAATTTTATTTTGTTTTGCTTGCTGTTTAATATATTAAGATCTGAAATTCTTAAATGAGAGAGAGTCCTCACATAGCTACCTAATTATTCAACTAATCATTGATCTTCACTTATATTTTTTTGGAGTAGTTTGTTTGTTGCTCTAGTGCTTCACTTATATCTTTTTTGAGAACGACGTTGGTTTTATTTTGAAGAAATTGATGAACTCTCATGCTTCACTTATATTATTTTGAGAGTCTTATAAATAACGTGATAATTTTCTTATGTTATGATGGGTATCCAAGAGGGATATAACAAAAACTTTCATATAAAGGGCATTAAATATATGAGAAGTTTGATTCCTTGCATTTGTTTTGAGATATAAAGATGGTAATATTAGAGTCATGCTAGTTAGTAATTGTGGATTGGTAGAAATACTTGTGTTAAAGTTTGTGATTCCCGAAGCATGCACATATGGTGAACCGTTATGTTATGAAGTCGGAGCATGATTTTTTTGTTGTCTTCCTTATGAGTGGCGGTCGGGGACGAGCGATGGTCTTTTCCTACCAATCCATCCCCCTAGGAGCATGCGTGTAGTACTTTGTTTCAATAGCTAATAAATTTTTGCAATAAGTATGCGAGTTCTTTATGACTAATGTGGACTCCATGGATTATACGCAGTCTCACCCTTCCACCATTGCTAGCCTCTCTGATACCGCGCAACTTTCGCCGGTGCATTAAACACACCATATATCCTTCCTCAAAACAGCCACCATACCTGTTGGGGATATGACTATTGGATATGACCCGCCCAGGAGGGGCCGGGTCACGCCGTTGGCGGCTTAAAGATGAAGAAGCCCGATGGGGCCCCAGAAGACATGAAGTTGGCGGTTCATAAAGCAGGCTTATTGAAGGCTCAAGACCCAGGGAGACTTAAGGCCCAAAGGGATGAGCCGCCATATTTTAACTTGTATTGTAAGGCAAGCTTACTAGGAACCGAGCCGGTCACGTTTGTGTGAGCTGGCCAGACTCTGTAAACCGCCGGGCATCAACCTGTATATAAAGGGGTGACCCGGCGGCGGGTTAACTCAAGAAACAACTCATCAAGAACTAGGTCAAGCGTATTCGCTCCCTGGTAATCGAAACCCAAGCAATACAACCTAAAGCAGGTGTAGGCTTTTACCTCATTGAGAGGGGCCGAACCTGGGTAAACTCTTTGTGTCCTTTGTCCCGTTTAACCCTTTCAAGCTAACCTAGTTGTGATGGCTCAACACCTAAGTCCTTTTGCTAGGGCATCTGCCGCGTTAAGTCCACGACAGTTGGCGCCCACCGTGGGGATAGCGCACGGTGGTTTCGAGTTCTTGAAAGGCAACTTCACAGGGATCAAGGGATACACCGTCAGCTGGATGACTAAAAGCCACCGAGGCAAGCTCTACATCGACGACGCTGGCTAGGGCCCCGAGGTCGGCTCAATCGGGTACTGGTACCGGTCCCCTTTGGCGGAATCCACGTCTTCATCGGCAAAATCAGTGAGTTGGAGCCTGAGCCGGACACCTGCACCAACATCGTCGAGATGGCTCAACGTGCGCGACCCGCCAAGGTTCAAGCCGCCGTGAAGCACGCTTTTGTGGGTTTTACTCACAGAGTGGATCTTGAGGAAGGATCTGTGTCCGGTGGAGAGACGGCCATCTATTCTGGTGATGAGTCCTCAACCGACAAGACCAATTCCATGTATCAATTGCAAGATGGTGGGCTTGGGGGCTATTCCGATGGCGACAGTATTCCAGACCCCTATGAGCTGCCGAACAGGGTTGTGATCTTCATGGCCGGCACGCAACAGGTGCTCAATTCGACGATTGCTGCGGCTATGACCTCCAGTTCAACGGCTGCGGCGATGGCCGGGGCAAGTGGCTCTGCGCGCCCACCGGCTCAAGCGTTATCCGAGCTTTTGGAGGCTTTGGCGACCTTATTGGCTGCAAAGGTGACACCGGAAAATCAGGCACAACATAAGGTGGATGTTGCGAAAGTACGAGATAAGATAGCTCAAGCCAAGGAGGAGTCCAATGCCAAGAATGCTAGGATGGCCACAGAACAAGCCGCTTTGGATGCTGCAACACAAGGATTCAGGCAGAGTCGTTCCGGCTTACCTTGGACCAGAACGCTTCAAATACCGTCATGAGGAGGAGGCACCAGACCCGTCTACCCACAAAGTTTGAGGCTAGGAACCTTTTCAAAACACCTGGGGCAGGAACCAGTGACCCGCCCGTGGTAAACCGTGTGGTCGAGGCGCCCGTGACCGGAGCGACGGTTCAGCCACATGCGGCGGATCCGCCTCGTTTGAATTTGACCCCGCCTCAGCACGTTCTGACACCGCCGGGTCTTTATTCTAACCCTCTGGACAATATGATTGTTGCAACTATGCGATTGGCGGCTCTCCCTGTTGAAGGCAAGTCTCCAGCCGCGATGGAGATACGGAGGGCCAAAGAGCTTCTTCAGACAGGGGTGGCTCAACAGGCGGCTTACTCGTACAGCCGTGATCGGATTCATTCAACCCCTCGTCCAAGCCGGAGTTATAGCAAGCATATTGACTCGCCAGCGGTTTCAAGCAGTGAGCGGCACCATAACCAGCCTCGTAGGCATGACCCGCCGCGTGCTGATAACAATGCTCAAGCTTTGGTGGATCAGGGCAGGGCACGTCGGAAGGGTGAGTTGGCGGCAAGTTGGTGGCTCATCAACAGTCTTCGGTTTACCCATCAGTGTCTATGGAGGCAGGAATAACCTCTAAAACCCTTGGTGTGATGTGCTTAGTGTTGGCTTTACGTAATGAGCGCTTGCCCAAGGATTTTAAGGGCCCCCGCAAGGTGCCCAATTACACAGCGGATCAGCCCCCAGAGGCCTGGATTGAGAGCTATGAGATGGCCATGGAGATGTTGGACGTCAATGATGCTGTGTGTGCTAAATATTTCACCATGATGTTGGATGGACCGACACGCACTTGGCTAAAAGGATTGCCCCCTAATTCCATCAGATCATCGGCTGAATTGAAAATGCTTTTTATCCATAATTTCAAAGACACGTGCAAGCAGCCTATGTTGATTCTTGTTTTAGACTCTTGTATCTAGGGTGAGGGTGAATCAAAAACCAATTGGGTGCACCGGATCTCGACCATTATCCATTCATCGGACAGTATCAACGCCGGTTCAGCCGTCCTGATGTTGGAAAAGAATTGTCGTTTCCTTCCCCTTAAGCAGAAGCTAGGGCTGCTTAAGCAGCATTGCAAGGATATGGGAGAGCTCATGGCGGATCTCGTCAAATACGCTGACTCTGATAGTACTAAAGACCCTGAGTCTGAAGGCTGGCAAGGGGAAGAAGAGTGGCAATGCAAAGGGACAGCAACATAATATGGCGGGTCAAGGTAATATTGGTAAGCGCAAGCAGATGGACGGTGGTTTAGACTTTGTGGCCAATACCAACACGCAGGGTAACAATCAGCGTCGTAACGGGAAATCATCAACGCCCCGGTTTGGCGGGCGAAAGTTCAACCTTGAGGCAATTATGAATCAGCCTTGCCCGAAGCACGGTACGGAAGAGAAATCAGCTAGTCATCTGTGGAAAGATTGCTTCATCATGAGGGACTATAGAAATTCCGGTTTTTTCCAGAACAATCATGGCCCGCATGGCGGGTCAGGATCCGGCTCTCACAGACCTGGCTTTGGAGGTGTCGACTCAAGCTCCGGTTTTCAGGGCCAGGGCAATCAAGGTGGTTTTAATTAGCAGTCTAGTCAAGGGAATCAGCAGCAGCAATATGGTTATCAGAGTAATCCAAAGTAGCTGAATAGTGGTCAATATCATGTGTTTATCACGAGCTTATGCAAATGAGACCAGAAGATTCATAAGCGGGCAGTGAACGCGGTTGAGCCGGCGGTCCCTCGATACATGCAATGGTCTGATCAGCCTAATGTATGGAGCCGTGAGGGAACTCACTAAGCACACTCTCAATGTTGATCCAAAGTTTAAACTGGTCAAGCAATTCCTTCGTCGTTTAAATGAAGAGAGACGCAAGGCCATTGGTGAAGAAGTGGCCCAGCTCTTGGCGACTGGGTTCATTATCAAAGTTTTTCATCCTGGGTGGTTGGCTAACCCGGTGCTGGTACTTAAGAAGAACGGCACTTGGCGTATGTGTGTGCATTACACAGACCTTAACAAGGCCTGTCCGGCTTATCCTTTTGCTCTCCCTCGTATTGATCAGATCATTGATGCTATGGCGGGTTGTGAGCTTTTGAGTTTTTTAGATGCTTATTCTGGTTATCATCAGATCAAGATGGCAGTTAAGGACCAGGAGAAGACAGCCTTTATTACTCCGTTTGGAGCCTTCTATTATGTGTATATGCCCTTTGGGCTCAAGAGTGCCCAGGCAACTTATCAGCGCTGTGTTCAGAATTGCCTTCACAACCAGATTGGACGCAATGTTCATGCTTATGTGGATGATATCGTTGTGAAGTCCAGGAAGAAGGAAACCTTGTTAGATGATTTGAAGGAGACCTTTGACAACCTCCGGGTCTACAAAATGATGCTTAACCCGGCCAAGTGTGTTTTCGGTGTACCAGCTGGCAAGTTATTGGGCTTTTTGGTTTCTGAGAGGCCTTGAAGCTAACCCAGAGAAAATCAAGGCTATTACTTCTTTGGCTAAACCGGCATGTATCAATGACGTCCAACATTTGGCGGGTCGTATCGCAGCTTTGAGCCGGTTTATGAGCTGCCTGGGAGAGAAGGCTATCCCTTTGTACCAGATGATGAAGAAAATGGATCACTTTGTATGGAGTGATGCTGCTGATCAGGCTTTTGAGGCACTGAAAAAGCAGTTGGCTGAGCCACCAATTCTTGTAGCTCCCATTGATAAGGAGCCCTTGCTTTTATATGTGGATGCTAATAGCAGAGCCGTCAGCGTAGCGGTTGTTGTGGAAAGAAAGGAATCAGGCAAGGAATATCCGGTTCAAAGGCCGGTTTATTATGTCAGTGAGGTGCTCATTGATTCTAAGCAGAGGTACCCACATTGGCAGAAGCTGGTTTGTGGAGTGTTCATGGCTAGTCGTAAGTTGAAACAACATTTCCTTGGTCATCCCATCACTGTGGTCAGTTATGCTCCTTTGGGGGATATTATTCAAAACAGAGAAGCCACATGCCGGGTGGCCAAGTGGGCCATTGAGCTTGGACCCCATGGTTTGAAATACATGCCTCGCATAGCTATCAAGTCTTAAGCACTGGTGGATTTCATCAATGACTGGACAGAGCTACAAATGCCTGAGGAAAGGCATGATAACACATATTGGACTATTCATTTTGATGGGTCTAGGCAATTGGAGGGCTCGGGGGGCTGGAGTTATTTTGACTTCCCCATGAGGTGATAATTTTGTTTATGTTTTAAGATTGATGTTCCTTGTACTAACAATGCAGCTGAGTATGAGGCCTTGCTCTATGGTCTTCGGATGGCTAAAGAGATGAATCTAAGACGGGTGAGGTGCTTTGGCGACTTAGATTTGGTGGCTCAGTAAGTTTCAGGAACTTGGGATTCGAAGGATCCACTCATGCCGGCTTATCGGCAAGAGGTTGATGCTATCGTTGGTCATTTCAAGGGTTATCAGGTGGAACATGTTGATCGTAGGAAAAAATGAGGCAGCTGATGCATTAAGCCTACTGGGCTCTCAGCGTAAGCCGGTGCCACCCAATGTTTTCCTTGATATTTTGAATAACCCTTCAGTTAAATTGCCTACAGAGGAGGATCTTGCTATTCCTGACCCGGAGACACAGTTGGTGGCGGCTCTTCATGTTATTCCTGATTGGACAATTCCATATTTGGCTTATATAACCTATGGTGAGTTACATGAAGATGAAACCTTGGCCAGGAAGATAACCCAGTGGTCTAAGTCGATGATTATTGTCAATGGTGAGTTGCACAGATGCAGTGTCACAGGGGTGTTTCAGCGTTGTATTTCTCCTGAGGAGGGTCGTGAGATTCTATGAGAGATTCATGAAGGGGATTGTGGCCATCATGCCGGCTCTAAGTCTCTCGTGGCTAAGGCTTTTCGTCATGGGTTTTATTGGCTGACGGCTCATGCTGATGCAGAGGATCTGGTTAGCAAGTGTGATGGCTGTCAGGAGTTTTCCACATGAGCTCACGCGCCGGCTCAAGAATTGTGGATGATTCCAATTACTTGGCCGTTTGCGGTTTGGGGGCTGGATATGGTTGGGCCTTTCAAAAGATCCAAGGACAAAAAGACTCACATGTTGGTGGCGATTGACAAATTCACAAAATGGGTTGAGGCATAGCCGGTCAGCAAGTGTGATGTGGCAACGGCAGTTCAATTCATCAAAAAGGTGATTTTCCATTTTGGCTACCCTCACAGCATCATAACTGATAATGGCATTAATCTGTCCAAGGGTGCTATGAAACAATTCTGTTAACGGGTACATATTTGTCTTGATGTCTCATCAGTGGCTCACCCCCAGTCCAATGGTCAAGCTAAAAGAGCCAATCAAGAAATCTTGAGATGCATAAAACCCCGGCTTATGGTTCGTTTGCAGGGGATGCCGGGTTATTGGGTTGAGGAGTTTCCCTTAGTACTATAGAGTATCAATACTACCCCCAACAGTTCTACGGGTTACATGCCTTTTTTCATGGTTTATAGAGCAGAGGCGGTTCTTCCGAGTGACATCCGTCACGACTCGCCCCGTGTGGCGGCTTATGTTGAAACTAATAATGAGAAAGCACGTCAGGATGATCTTGACCTTTTGGATGAGTAGTGTGACCTTGCGGCGACTCGTTCGGCAATTTACCAGCAAGATCTACGTCGTTATCATATCCGCCGGGTTAAAACCCGAACCTTTCAAGAAGGTGATTTGGTGCTCCGGCTCCTCCAGGATCAAACAAATATGCACAAGTTATCCCCACCTTGGGAAGGGCCCTTTGTGGTCAGCAAAAATCTGAACAACCGGTCGTACTACCTCATTGTTGTTTGAGACCGCACGGACTCATGCACGTCGGAGGAGGAGACCCGCCGGCAATGGAACATTGCTCATCTTCGGCCTTATTAGACCTAAGCCACCGGCTCTTGTGTTGTACACCAATGTATATATTATGATTAGTATAATAAAGCCGGCATCCCTGATAATTTAGGGCCTCTGTCATTTCATTTCTGAGTATTTGAGTCTTTATTGTCAATTCATAAGGTCATTTGGGGGCTTCCTGCTCACTGAGCATAGCTATGACTACCATCTTGATCCGGCTTGCACGCCTTGTTACAAATAACATGGGGGTTTCCTGCTCACTGAGCATAGCTATGACTACCCTTTGATCCAGCTTATACGCCTTGTTTCAAATGACTTGGGGGCTTTTCTGCCCAAGTTAAAAGGTTGCCAAAGAGAACTTGGTACAATGTATAGTTCAAACATAGGTAACCTGCCTTGATGGCTTGTTAAAGGTCACTTGGGGGCTTCCTGTTCAATGAACATAGCTATATTTATCCTTTTGATCGGCTTGGACGCCGGGTGTATTCACCAAAACTCCGGGTTATCTTTCCTTTGTATGTCTGCCACTCCGCCCAGGTAATCCTGGACTGACCCGCCATACTCTTGACAGTCAATCTTATAAAGACACTGAACTTGTCAAAGTTAAAACGGCTGTTGGTCATGTGAGGCCCGGCTTACAGGTTTGAATAAAGGATTAACTCAGTGGTTGTGCGGCCCTTGAACAACACTTGACTTTAAGGTTTGGCAGCCTATGAAAGCCTTGTTTTTCTCGTTTATTCTTTTATTTGAACGTTGTTTTGGTTCATATTCTTGTACCATGTTAACATATGGTTTAAAACGATTCACGCCATGTAGCCTTAATCTTTATGGCTCATATTTGAGCGTATCTGAGGTTTTGGTAACCCGGCCTGGCTTTGGACGATAAGTCGCCAGTATGCTTTGATTATGCACTTGGAGTTCTGCACTAAGTTTTTGGGCTGTTACCCTTGCTGCATCTGGTGTTGTAAGCCAGCAGTATGAACAAATCTCACCTGTATGTTACTTACTTGTTATGAGTATGTAAGGTTTGATAACCCGCCCTGGTGTGAACCGCCAGGGCACATGCTATTTACTTGTGTACAGGGATTATGATAACATGATCAGCATGACTGATAAAATTATGAGCATAAGCAGTAGATCTTCAGTATCAGATCGGCGACTTAAAATGTTATGCACATAAACGTGCACGGTGGCATGGCAGATCATTGTTTTACTACCTTATTGCATGGCTTTCCAAGCCCAAGTGATTCATTGTTTTTTTCACGAAGAGCCGGAAGACAATATCAGAGACACCTTGTGGTTCAGTTGCCTTGATCTTGACGATTTGAAGTTTCCGGGTCATCCTGCACCGGTTCTTCTTCTTCCTCCACTGGCTTGAAATCAGGTGATGTCTAGTTGACGCCAGTTACAGCTTTGAATATAGCCTCATCATCTATGAGCGTGGAGGGATCAATGTCAGGGGCAAAAGTGTGCTTACCTGTTGGAGGAATCAGGTCCATGACTGGATAAACCGGAGCTTTCAATTTTTCATTTTGAGCGGTATAAGCCACCTGATATTTGGAGAGCTCATATTCTCAGCCAGTTTGCTTGCGAACGGCTGCATCTCCCTGAAAAATTTGGTGAAGTCTTCTGCAGTGAAGGGAGACCCGTCTTCTTTTAAGCTTGGGCAGCCATTAGCCAACTTCGCCGGCTCAAGCTCTGCCTGCCATGCTTTGGCCCGGCTCAGGGCAGTAATGGCGCTAGCCCTGGCGGCTGACCGTTTTATTTCTTCTACCCTTTGGGGTACAATTGACAGCTTGTCCAGAGTTTCTCTGATAAGAGTAGGTGGCTGTTTGGTATAAGAGACGGCAGCTATAGCTCGTTGCGCGCTAGTGTATAATTGTTCCACAAGAGTGTAGGTGGCTTTCAGCTTCATGCGCATATCTGAGCCAAAGTGGGAAACCCTGGGGCCTGCATTACCAAAGATATTGATAAACCGGCTGAATGATTGTTCAACATTGATGATGAAAGATTGAGGTATAATATTACTTACCAAAGATGGCGACTGTCATGCTATTGATTTGTTGCTTCAAGTCAAACAACTCGTCAGTCACCGGCTTAAGAGTTGCTTTGGCATCTTCCGCTCTTTTCAGTAGAGCTTCCTTCTCGGTGTCCCAGCCGGTTCTCTCAGCGCTGAAATCCCTTTTCAACCTTTCGATCTCTTCTAAGGCGGTTTTTAGCTCTGATTTAGCCTTTGAAGTTTTTTATTGTTGGGAATGGATATTTAGACACAGATCCGCCACTTGAGATTCTTCCATATTTAATTCAGACTGAAAGACGAGGCGAGACAACAACATTATATGATTGTGATGATCACCTTCTTTGAAGTCCCAAGCATAATACAAGTATTTTACTTGGCACTTGGGGGCTAATGTACATTGCTCTTTTTGAAGACAACTTATGATGACCCGGCTAAATTTCTACGACTATAGCTGATTCATGGGGGCTACATGTTTGGAGTTTGTTCATAAATATGGTGATAAGTCCCGGCTTAGCCATGCTGATTAAGCCGGCCCTTGAGGGTTACATGTGCAAAATTAATCACTATTATATGAAGTCCCAGCTTAACTTTCCAGTTTAAGCCGGCCCTTGGGGACTACTCATTTTGATTCGGCAATTACAAATTGTTATGACATGTTTACAAGATCAATCAGGATATTTAAGTCTACAGCATATTCGGGTTTTTCATATTCAGTAGACTTGGCGGCTGACAGATATATACTTATATAAGAAGTTTGTGTTAGTGCTTACCTCAAAGCGCTCCTTCATGAGGTTAACCAAGCTGGTTTCAAAGTCTCAGCTGGTGTGAAGGCGGTTCAGATAACCTGCGTTAATCTCATGGGCATTGAATTGAGCATAGCTCTCCAGATCCAGTTTCCACTTGCCGTTATCAACAGCTGAGATTTCTTCCTTGGCACTGTGCTTGGATAAGACGATGGGGTTGCCTGGTGCTGTATAAGTCATCCCAGTGACCAACGTCTTCAGTCTCTTGAGCCAGCTGAGCGGGACTGGGCGGCTTAGCATTCTCTGGGTCAACATTCATGGAGTCCGTGGTGACATGGTGCTCCTCTGGTGGTGGATCGTTGATACATCTCCAACGTATCTATAATTCTTTATTGTTCCATGATGTTTTATTATCAATCTTGGATGTTCTATAATCATTTTATAGTCATTTTATATCATTTCTTGGTACTAACCTATTGACATAGTGCCAAGTGCCAGTTGTTGTTTTTTCCATGTTTTTTACATCGCAGGAAATCAATATCAGACGAAGTACAAATGCCACGAAACTCCACAAAAAAATTTTATGGTCCAGAAGGAACACAACGGGCCCTGGTTGCACCTGGGGGAGTCCCGAGGAGGGGACAACCCACCAGGGCGCGCCAGGAGGCCCAGGCGTGCCCTGGTGGGTTGTGCCCACCTCGGGTGCCCCCCGGAGCACCTCTTTGCTCTATAAATACCCCAAAAATACCAGAACCCTAGGGGACTCGACGAAATATTCACCCAGCCGCCGCAGAGTCCAGAACCACCAGATCCAATCTAGACACCATCTCGGATGGGGTTCACCACCTCCATTGGTGCCTCTCCGATGATGCGTGAGTAGTTCTTTGTAGACCTTCTGGTCCATAGTTAGTAGCTAGATGGCTTTCTCTCTCTCTCGCTGAATTCCCAATACAATGGTCTCTTGGAGATCCATATGATGTAACTATTTTTGCGGTGTGTTTGTTGGGATCTGATGAACTTTGAGTTTATGATCAGTCATATCTTTTTATATCATTGAAAGTTATTTGAATTTCTTTGATCTCTTATATGCATGATCTCTTATAGCCACGTATTTCTTCTTCGATATTTGGGTTTTGTTTGGCCAACTTGATCCATTTATCTTGCAATGGGAAGAGGTGCCCGGTAGTGGGTTCGATCTTACGGTGCTTGATCCCAGTGGCAGAAAGGGAACCGACACGTGTGTATCGTTGCTACTAAGGATAAAAAGATGGGATCTATATCTACGCAATATATAAACGGATCTTGTCTACATTATGTCATCGTTCTTATTGCATGACTCCATTTTCCCATGAACTTAATACACTAGATGCATGCTGGATAGCGGTCGATGTGTGGAGTAATAGTAGTAGATGCAGGCAGGAGTCGGTCTACTAATCTTGGACGTGATGCCTATGTAATGATCATTGCCTGGATATCGTCGTAATTATTTGAGGTTCTATCAATTGCCCAACAGTAATTTGTTTACCCACCGTTTGCTATCTTTCTTGAGAGAAGCCACTAGTGAAACCTACGGCCCCCTGGTCTTCTTTCTCATATATTTGCTTGCGATCTACTTTTCCTTTGCATTTTTATTCAGATCTATTAAACCAAAATTACAAAAATACTTTGCTGCACTTTATTTTATTTGTGATCTATTATTCCAATCTATTACAAATTTCTGGCATCGTTACCCGAAAGGGATTGACAACCCCTTTAACACGTCGGGTTGTGAGGTGTTGTTATTTGTGTGCAGGTGCTATTTACGTTGTGTTGCTTGGTTCTCCTACTGGTTCGATAACCTTGGTTTCTTCACTGAGGGAAATACCTACCGTCGTTGTGCTGCATCATCCCTTCCTCTTTGGGGAAATACCTACGTAGTCCTAGCAGACAGGAGCTTTTCTCGCGCTATAGTCAGAGAGCAATCAAAAGGAATTTTTGGCGCCATTGCCGGGGAGGATCTTCAACATAACCAGGTTCATCTCATCTCCTCGCAATTTACATTATTTGCCATTCGGCTATCATTTTCCTCTCCCCCACTTCACAAAAATTTGCCGTTTTATTCGCCTCTCTTTTTCGTTCGCCATTTTCTTGCCAGATCTGTTTTTGTGTGCGCTCTTGTTTGCGTAGTCATGATGCCTCAAAGAAAATATTATGATGTTCCTTACCCAAATATTTTGCTTGAATTTGAGAAAAGTACTAAGGAGTATATGACTACACAATTTGAGCATAATAAGTATTTTACTGAAGAACTTAAGGAGCACTCCATTGTGCTTGATGCTATTACAAAACAACTTGATGATATTAGTAGAGAAGTTTGCAATCTCCAATCTAAGTATGCGTTTGCCGAAAGTTTGCTAGGAAAAATATCCAATGCACAAGCTACCTTAGTAAATCAAATGGTCGCTAAACCAATCTCGTTAGAAGACAAAAATGATGAAGATCTTAAAATGGTTGGTGTTTCTTCTATTGATTCCTTGTTTAGTAAATATAAGATTGATGAAAAAGGGACTGGAGAAGAGTCAACTTTAGGTAGAAGGCATCCCAATATTTCGGAGGGTGAAAATCTTGTTGAGAAAAGTGATAAAAGTGGGCTTGGAGAGGTCAAAACTTTAGTTAGTGATGCACCCACTCTTTTGGATTACAAAGGCTTTAATTATTATAGTTGCTCTTTGATTGATTGTATTTCTTTGTTGCAATCCATGCTAAATTCACCCCATGCTTATGAACAAAACAAAGCATTTACTAAACATATTGTTGATGCTATGATGAAAGCTTTGGAAGAAAAATTGGAATTAGAAGTTTCAATTCCTAGAAAATTGCATGATGAATGGGAACCTACTATCAAAGTCAAGATTAAAAATTATGAGTCTTTTGCTTTGTGTGACTTGGGTGCTAGTGTTTCTACAATTCCGAAATCTTTATGTGATGTGCTTGGTCTTACCGATCATGAAGAATGCTCTTTAAATTTGCACTTGGAGGATTCTACTATTAAAAAGCCTATGGGAAGAATTAATGATGTTCTTATTCTTGCAAATAGGAATTATTTGCCCATAGATTTTATTGTTCTTGATATTGATTGAAATCCGGCTTGTCCAATTATTCTTGGTAGACTGTTTTTACGCACCATCGGTGCCGTGATTGATATGAAAGAAGGCAATATTAAGTTCCAATTTCCTTTGAGGAAGGGTATGGAACACTTTCCTAGAACAAGAATTAGGCCACCGTATGAATCAATCATGAGGGCGTCTTATGGATCTCGAACCAAAGATGACAAAACTTAGATCCTTGCTTTACGCCTAGCTAAGGGCGTAAAACTATAGCGCTTGTTGGGAGGCAACCCAATGAATACATTTTATTTTTGCTTTTTTCTTTCTGTTCTTGAGTGTTAGCACAATTATGCTATTGTTATGATTGTGTTTTTTGTGCTCTAATTAGTGTTTGTGCCAAGTAGAACCAATAGGATCTTCTTGGGTGATAGTTGTTTGATCTTGCTGAAAAAGACAGAAACTTTGTGCTTAGGCAAATAATTGTTAAAAATCACCAGAACGTGATAAAATGCCAATTATTTTTGCAGAAGATTAATATACAAATTACCCGGGTTTTCCTGGTTTTTCAGAATTTTTGGAGTTCCAGAAGTATTCGAACAAATCAGATTACTACAGACTGTTATGTTTTGACAGATTCTGTTTTCTTTGTGTTGTGTGCTTATTTTGATGGCTCTATGGTTTTCTTTGATGATTTTTTGTCATAAAAAAGTTGGAATACAGTAGATATAATACAAAAACAAAATAAGAATCGGTTTGATACAACACTTATAGTAGTGATTTATTTTTCTTACACTAACGGATCTCGCGAAGGTTTTGTTGAGTTTTGTGTGATTGAAGTTTTCAAGTTTTGGGTTATCTTACGATGGATGAAAGAAGGATAGAAGAGCCTAAGCTTGGGGATGCCCCGGCATCCGAAGCAATTATCCAAGAATGAGCAACCAACTAAGCTTGGGGATGCCCCCGAGTGGCATCCCCTCTTTCTTCCAAGAACTATCAGTATTTTACTCGAGGCTATATTTTTATTCGTCACATGATATTTGTTTTGCTTGGAGCGTCTTGTATGATATGAGCCTTTGCTTGTTTTATTTTGTGTTTTAAGTCATCAATCCTTGCTGGACACACCTATTTGAGAGAGCCAAAATTATATCATGACTTTTTAGATTTGCTCTCTATGCTTCACTTAAATCTTTTATGAGCTAGGACTTGCTCTAGTGCTTCACTTATATCTTTTTGAGCACGGTGTGCTTAGTATTTTTGAAGAATTGCTCTCTTGCTTCACTTAGATTTATTTGAGAGTTAGTAAAATTTTCAAGAAATTCTCTCTTGCTTCACTTAAATTATTTTGAGAGAAAGAAAATTTGTCAGGCTCATGATCTTCACTTATATTTGTTTGAGCTTATGAAAAGCAACACATGAAAATTAGTCCCAAAGTGATAGATATCCAAGAACGATAAAGAAAAAGAAAAAAATGTCAAGATCGTTGGACAAAATAAACTTGATTCTTAGTAATAGTTTTGATATATGATGATGTGATATGTGAGTTATGTTGATGAGTAATTGTGCTCTAGTAAGAATATTGGTGTTATGGTTTGTGATTCCCTATGCATGCACGAAAGTCAATAATCATGCAATGAAAATTATATCCTACTTGTGGTGCATTATTCGGTGTTAATTATGCTTAATGCTTGCTTATGAGATTATCCGTTTCTTGGTTGGTCGCTTCCCAATCTTTTGCTAGCCTTCACTTTGCACGAAGTATGACCTCCACTTGTGCATCCAAAATCCTTTAAACCAGTTTTGCCACATGAGTCCACTATATCTATCTATATGCGGTATTCTTTTGCCGTTCTAAGAAAATTTTCATGTGCCATCTCTAATTTTCAAAGTAAACTTCTCTTTTGTGTGTTTGTTTCGCTCATGGAACGGTAACGGGTGGCTAATATTTTCCATGCTGGATGTGCTATTCTCACGATGAGTGTTTATTCACTTGTCATTGCACGAGAGTAAGGGAAAGGTTTTAGGGATGCCGAATCCCAAAATGAAAAAATGAATTTACTTTATGTTGTCAAATAATAAATTCCTTGGAAAGTGTTGGTATGGAGGGCAACCGTGGATGCGGCTAGCCATGGAAAGTGAAAGAATGGTGGAAAAAGGAATAAACTTTATTTTCAGTTTGGGAACTGCCTATCGCATATCTAGCATGGAAAGTGTTCGGAACTCTGAGTCGTTCTCGTTGGTTGGATGGATACACCTCCCAAAATGTTTTTATCTCTAATTTTTTCGCTTTGAGCTCTGGCACCTCTACAAATCACTACTTCCCTCTGCGAAGGGCCTTTCTTTTACTTTATGCAATTTTTATTTCTGAATTTGAGTCTTCATCTCCTCTCATAAAAAGCACCAACTAGGAAGCAATATGATCATACTTAAGTATTGGGTGTAGCTAATATTCGAGTATGTTTCATGAATGGATCAATGTTTGAGCATGATGGGCTAGGGATAGCTTATTTTAGCATTGATATTTTGAAAGACATGGTTGCTTGTTGATATGCTTGAGTATCAAAATTATTATGTCAAAACTAGATTATTGCTTTGAATCACATAAAAGGTCCAAATGTCCATGCTATAAAGAAAAGAATATGATATGACATGATAAACAGCACTCCACATCAAAAATTATGTTTTTATCACTTACCTACTCGAGGACGAGCAGGAGTTAAGCTTGGGATGCTGATACGTCTCCAACGTATCTATAATTTTTTATTGTTCCATGCTGTTTTATTATCAATCTTGGATGTTTTATAATCATTTTATAGTCATTTTATATTATTTTTTGGTACTAACCTATTGACATAGTGCCAAGTGCTAGTTGTTGTTTTTTTCCATGTTTTTTCCATCGCAGGAAATCAATATCAGACGAAGTCCAAATGCCACGAAACTCTACTGAGAATTTTTATGGGCCAGAAGGAACACAACGGGCCCTGGTTGCACCTGGGGGGAGTCCCGAGGAGGGGACAACCCGCCAGGGCGCGCCAGGAGGCCCAGGCGCGCCCTGGTGGGTTGTGCCCACCTCGGGTGCCCCCAGACCGCCTCTTTGCTCTATAAATACCCCAAAAATACCAGAACCCTAGGGGAGTCGACGAAATATTCATCCAGCTGCCGCAGAGTCCAGAACCACTAGATCCAATCTAGACACCATCTCGGATGGGGTTCACCACCTCCATTGGTGCCTCTCCGATGATGCGTGAGTAGTTCTTTGTAGACCTTCGGTCCGTAGTTAGTAGCTAGATGGCTTTTTCTCTCTCGCTGAATTCTCAATACAATGGTCTCTTG
The DNA here is from genome assembly GCF_002575655.3 of Aegilops tauschii subsp. strangulata. Taxonomy (NCBI): domain Eukaryota; kingdom Viridiplantae; phylum Streptophyta; class Magnoliopsida; order Poales; family Poaceae; genus Aegilops; species Aegilops tauschii. The sequence goes on from NC_053039.3 coordinate 179,095,174, forward strand.
GAGATCCATATGATGTAACTCTTTTTGCAGTGTGTTTGTTGGGATCTGATGAACTTTGAGTTTATGATCAGTCATATCTTTTTATATCATTGAAAGTTATTTGAGTTTCTTTGATCTCTTATATGCATGATCTCTTATAGCCACGTATTTCTTCTTCGATATTTGGGTTTTGTTTGGCCAACTTGATCCATTTATCTTGCAATGGGAAGAGGTGCCCGGTAGTGGGTTCGATCTTACGGTGCTTGATCCCAGTGGCAGAAAGGGAACCGACACGTGTGTATCGTTGCTACTAAGGATAAAAAGATGGGATCTATATCTACGCAATATATAAACGGATCTTGTCTACATTATGTCATCGTTCTTATTGCATGACTCCATTTTCCCATGAACTTAATACACTAGATGCATGCTGGATAGCGGTCGATGTGTGGAGTAATAGTAGTAGATGCAGGCAGGAGTCGGTCTACTAATCTTGGACGTGATGCCTATGTAATGATCATTGCCTGGATATCGTCGTAATTATTTGAGGTTCTATCAATTGCCCAACAGTAATTTGTTTACCCACCGTTTGCTATCTTTCTCGAGAGAAGCCACTAGTGAAACCTACGGCCCCCTGGTCTTCTTTCTCATATATTTGCTTGCGATCTACTTTTCCTTTGCATTTTTATTCAGATCTATTAAACCAAAATTACAAAAATACTTTGCTGCACTTTATTTTATTTGTGATCTATTATTCCAATCTATTACAAATTTCTGGCATCGTTACCCGAAAGGGATTGACAACCCCTTTAACACGTCGGGTTGCGAGGTGTTGTTATTTGTGTGCAGGTGTTGTTTACGTTGTGTTGCTTGGTTCTCCTACTGGTTCGATAACCTTGGTTTCTTCACTGAGGGAAATACCTACCGTCGCTGTGCTGCATCATACCTTCCTCTTTGGGGAAATACCGACGTAGTCCTAGCAGACAGGAGCTTTTCTCGTGCTATAGTTAGAGAGCAATCAATCGTCCATGGTTACTTCAGAGGTTTGATGCAAAGATTCAGAGATTGTCTGTTTCCCTTGGTCAGCAGTTTTGGGGTCTTCAGTCGGCTTACTCACTTTCGGTTTCTTGCTGGGTTTGGCCATAGCACTGAAAGTAAAAATACCTGATGAGATTAGTATATCAGTTGAGTAAAGTGTTAAAGCAAGCAGGCTTAAGTGTTCTCACCCAGGAACGGTCTTGAACAAAGGAACCTGAGTTCTAGTGGAATCACCATATGAAGAGTGAGAAGTTCCCTGATTGTTTGAATAAGAAGGGTTAAGAGGTTGTCGAATAAGACCCGCCTTGGGAAAAGCTAAGTTAGAAATCTATGAAACCTCTGTACGGCGCTTGCGAGGAACCGGCGTGTTGGGTAAGCCCGAGGAGAGAATCCCACCGCCACTTTTCTGGGTTGTGCGGTGAACTTCGTGTTGTTGTTTCTTCAAAAGAAAGTTGGGATCCAAGTAAGCTAAAGGGTGAGAAAACCTTACTTTCTGGCTCGCTTGACGAACTTTCTATCTTGGTAGAGGTTCTGAGTCGGACGAAAGGATAGTTACCTCTTCACCATCTGATGGCTGCCTTCCGCATCATCCTGATAGTAATCAATGTTAATAAGATGAACAAAGAAAGAGCCAAGGGAATCAAGTTCTACCTCCGAGTCGTCATCAAGAGTAAACGGGTCAATTGCATCTGTCTTCTTTTTGGAAGGCTTTTTGATAGCCTTATTCTTGGTCCTGGCATTCTTGCCCGGTTTATCCTGAATTTTTTTGCTCTAGAAGGGGGAGTCAGCCTGCGGAAATTCAAATAATAATGAGAAAGCAGATTGATAAACAATGAGTTAATTGAAAGCTGCTCGAAAAATACTTACAGCTGGTGGCTTGTTGAGGGTGCAGTAGGGGTTCAACCCACCTTGCTACAATACTCTAAGCTCTCGTGAAGTAGAGTCTTAGTCATTTTGTTAATCTATTGGTCATCCAGACGGATTGGAGAATAACACAGCGGATCTTTAACATCGCCGGTATATTTGCACATTAAGCCGAATCGACGGCTTAAGGGCAAGATCCTCCATGCGACCTAGCAATGAACTAGGTCGACTCCAGTCAAGCCATTGGCCATCAAGGCTCTGATTTTTGAAAATATGGGCATATATTTGGCCCGTTCTTCGGCACTGATTCGCTCCGGGAGGGGATGTCTGTTGCTAAGCCGGCTTTCACGGTAACTCGAAAGAGGATTTTCACCTTCTGGAGAAGTGTCTTTGCAATAGAACAAGGTGTGGTTCCAATCCTTCGGATGGCTAGGAGGTGCAGCAGTAGGAAATATGGCTTCTTTCCGCCTCTGAATTGAAATGCCCCTAGTTCTAAGTTGGGCCCGTGTGTGAACTCAGTATGGCGGTTCAGGTAGCAGAATTCCCTGAACAGTTTAACAGTGGGCTCCTGTTGAAGATACACTTCACAGAAGACTTGGAGATGTTTGAAACAAAATTGGGCCCGATATCTTGAGGATGAAGCTTGAAGAAATGCAGCACATAACGAAAGAATTTTGAGCCGGCTGGGGTAAATCCTCGGAGCATATGATCAGTAAAGACAATAACCTCACCTTCTTTGAGGTCAGGAGTGGTTTCTGTGCCTGGGACTCTCCAATGAATCACGTTCAGTGTTTACTCGGTAACCCGGGAACCAACCCAGTTGCAGGAGGTGACAGTTTTGGTCATTTTGTTGAGGAAAGCCTAAAAAGAAAGATATTACCAGTTTAAGGTTATGTTGTTAAGCCGATGAGTGATCAAAAAGTAAGTGCGTAATGCAAGGCCAGTTCATAATCAAAAGAATAAGGGATATAAAAAATCAGTATGGTTAAAGCGGAAGACAATGTCAGGTTATACAGATTGTGAGCATATACTGACGGCTTAACGAGGGGACTAATGCTATATGGCGGGTTATGGCTATCATATAAGCCGCCTTTATGTTTTCAGTACAACATTTCCTATAAGTGGCCTATATGTTTACAGATCTATAAGTGAATTTTTGCTAAGTGATGGACAAACAAGTTCCGCAGATTGGTTCTATGGTTTTGGATCTGTAGCAGTTTGGAAAATAAAGTAAATACTAAACCTAAGGTGGCGGCAGCAGAAGAACTCATATGCTCAGATGAGATTTTTCTACAGAGGGAGGATCTTCTGCGATTGAAAAGGGGTGCTAAACTACTGCCGCACAACTTCAGTACCATATTCAGATCAAACTACGCGACCAAGAAAGGAAAATGAGGAACGGTGAAGATCACCAATGAACGGTGAAAACCCTAATGCAGATGTGCTACGGGGAAAAGTGAATACTTACTAATGTTGAGGAACAGCGGAGGTGTGCTGCAGTGCTCTGGTCCGATCAGGTCGATGCAGCGGCCGGAGTTGAGGACACTGGACGAAGATGGCGGCGGCGGAGCTCGGGTTGGCTGAGCCGTCGCGAGGAAGAAGACGAAGACGAGGGGGCAAGGTAAAAGTGAAAGAAGGACCCCCTGTCCCTATTTATAAGGAAGTGGACAGATGGCATGCGCGGGAATCGAGGAGGCCGAAAAATGATTATGTGGCTATGTGAACGCCTCGATTTTCAGGAGGTCCATTACAGAAAAAGATCTGTTGAGAGGTCCTGGGCTTTGCGCAAAGTTAATGCAAAATGATGTCATGGCGGGTTAACACGATGCTGAAGTGTGATGTCATGGCAGTCTGTTGGAAAAGGCAGTGCCTAGGAGGCGCTTAGGCACGCCTAGGCGCTAGGCAATGGCCAAACGCCTCGCCTATGGCATAAGCAGCAGTCTAGGTAGAGGAAGTAAGAAATTCTCTACCCAAGGGAGAAATCATGCGATGTTGCACTGATATGCCAAATGGGCCATATTCCAATCATAGTACTAGTAGTTAACATACTTATATGCCCTAAATTAATAAAATACACATATAATAACCACATATACACCCCTATAGTAAAAAATACATAACCGCCTAGGCTGCGCCTAGGGCGCTTAAGCACCGCCTAGGCACTAGGCGAAGGCCAACCGCCTTGCTTACGCCTACCGCTTTTTCCAACCTAATGGCGGGTTACAATGAATAAATACAGAATTGACGATGGAAGATTCAGCTAAGTCAAGAAGTGAAGATTGATGTGAACAAGTTCAAATCAACTTGGGGCCTAATGTTGGGGATATGACTATTGGATATGACCCGCCCAGGAGGGGCCGGGTCACGCCGTTGGCGGCTTAAAGATGAAGAAGCCCGGTGATGCCCAAGAAGACATGAAGATGGTCGTTCATAAAGCAGGCTTATTGAAGGCCCAAGACCCAGGAGCGACTTAAGGCGCAAAGGATGAGCTGCCATATGTTTAACTTGCATTATAAGGCAAGCTTAGTAGAAACCGAGCCGGTCACGTTTGTGTGAGGCGGCCAGACTCCGTAAACCGCCGGGCATCAACCTATATATAAAGGGGTGACCCGGCGGCGGGTTAACTCAAGAAACAACTCATCCAGAACTACGTCAAGCGTATTCGCTCCCTGGTAATCGAAACCCACGCAATACAACCTAAAGCACGAGTAGGATTTTACCTCATTGAGAGGGGCCGAACTTGGGTAAACTCTCTGTGTCCTTTGTCCCGTTTAACCCTTTCAAGCTAACCTAGCTGCGATGGCTCCACACCTAAGTCCTTTTGCTAGGGCATCTGCCGTGTTAAGTCCACGATAGTACCAACCTATTATGGCATTTCCATAGCAATTCCGAGATATATTTCCATGCAATTTCCACCGTTCCGTTTATTATGACACATACCATCATTGTCATATTTCTTTGCACGATCATGTAGTTGGCATAGTATTTGTGGCAAAGCCACCATTCATTTTTTTTATACATGTCACTCTTGATCATTGCACATCCTGGTACACCACCGGAGGCATTCATATAGAGTCATATCTTGTAATCCTTGAGTTGTAAACTAAATAAAAGTGTGATGATCATCATTATTAGAGCATTGTCCCATGTGAGGAAAAAATGATGGAGACTATGATTCCCTCACAAGTTGGGATGAGACTCCGGACTTAAAAAAATAAAAAGAGGCAAAAGAGCCAAAAATAAGAATAAAAAAGAGGCCAAAGAGCCAAACAAAAAAAGAGAAAATAAAAAATGAGAGAAAAATAGAGAAGGGGCAATGCTACTATCCTTTTACCACACTTGTGCTTCAAAGTAGCACCATGTTCTTCATGATAGAGAGTCTCCTCTTTTGTCACTTTCATATACTAGTGGGAATTTTTCATTATAGAACTTGGCTTGTATATTCCAATGATGGGGTTCCTCAAATTGCCCTAGGTCTTCGTGAGCAAGCGAGTTGGATGCACACCCACTAAGTTTCTTTTTGAGCTTTCATACACTTATAGCTCTAGTGCATTCGTTGCATGCCAATCCCTACTCACTCACATTGATATCTAATGATGGGCATCTCCATAGCCCGTTAATTTGCCTAGTTGATGTGAGACTTTCTCCTTCTTGTCTTGTCCTCACAACCTCCACCATACTCTATTCCACTTATAGTGCTATATCCATGGCTCACGCTCATGTATTGCTTGAAGTTGAAAAAGCTTGAGAACATTAAAAGTATGAAACAATTGCTTGGCTTGTCATCGGGGTTGTGCATGATGAAACATTTTGTGTGATGAAGATGGAGCATAGCCAGACTATATGATTTTGTATGGATAACTTTCTTTGGCCATGTTATTTTGAGAAGACATGATTTCTTTATTACTATGCTTGAAGTATTATTGTTTTTATGTCAATATTGAACTTTTATTTTAAATGTTACAGATCTGAATATTCTTGCCACAATAAAGAATATTACATGGATAAATATGTTAGGTAGCATTCCACATAAAAAAATATTTTTATCATTTACCTACTCGAGGACGAGCAGGAATTAAGCTTGGGGATGCTTGATACGTCTCCAATGTATCTATTTTTTTTATTGTTCCATGCTATTATATTATACAGATGTTTTATATGCATTAATATGCTATTTTATATTATTTTTGGGACTAACTTATTAACCCAGAGCTCAGTGCCAGTTTCTGTTTTTTTCCTTGTTTTGAGTTCTATAGAAAAGGAATATCAAATGGAGTCCAAAGGAGCTGAAATTTTACGATGATTTTTTTTGGACGAGAAGAGACCCACGGAGCATCTGAATAGGGCCAGAAGACTCCCGAGGCGCCCCTAGCTTGTGGGCTCCTTGGGAACCCCTGACTTGTTTCCGACACCAAAAATTCCTATAAATATAGAAACACCCGAAAAGAAACCTAGATCGGAAGTTCCTCCGCTGTAAGCCTCTGTAGCCACGAAAAACCAATCAGATCCCGTTCCGGCACCCTACCGGAGGGCGAAACCATCACCGGAGGCCATCTTCATCATCTTGGCGGTCTCTATGACGAGGAGGGAGTTGTTCACCCTCGGGGCTGAGGGTATGTACCAGTAGCTATGTGTTTGATCTTTCTCTCTCGTGTTCTTGATTTGGCACGATCTTGATGTATCGCTAGCTTTGTTATTATAGTTGAATCATATGGTGTTTCTCCCCCTCTACATTCTTGTGATGAATTGAGATTTACCTTTGAGGTTTCACTATTATTGGATTGAATACTATTATGGATTTGAGAACACTTGATGTATGTCTTGCGTGGGATACCCGTGGTGTTAATGGGGTGTTCTATTGATTCACTTGATGTATCTTTTGGCACTCAACTTGCGGATTCCCGAGGTGACATTGGGGTAATCTATGCATAGGGGTTGATGCACGTTTTCGTCCTTGTTCCTCCGGTAGGAATCTTGGGGAACTCTTTGAGGTTCTTTGTGTTGGATTCAATATTATGAATCTAAAGTTGTTTGATGGATATCGTATAATTGACCCACGGATACTTGTGGTGATATTGGAGTATCTAGGTGACATTAGGGCTGATTGATGTGTGTCATATGGTGTTATTTTACTACGAACTCTAGGGCTGTTTGTGACACTTATAGGAATAGCTGAATGGATTGATCGGAAAGAATAACTTCGAGGTGGTTTCGTACCCTACAAGCAATTTCATCTTATGTTCTCCGCTATAGGAACTTTGGAGTGACTCTTGGTCGCACGTTGAGGGATTGCCATATGATTTAATTACATTATCATTGTTGAGAGACTTTGCATTAGTGAAAGTATGAACCCTAGGCCTTATTTCCAAGCATTACAATACCGTTTTTGCTCACTTTTGTTACAAGTTACCTTGCTGTTTTTATATTTTCATATTAAAAAAACCTATATCTACTATCCATATTACACTTGTATCACCATCTCTTCGCCAAACTAGTGCACCTATACAATTTACCATTGTATTGGGTGTGTTCGGGACACAAGAGACTCGTTGTTATTTGGTTGCAGGGTTGTTTTAGAGAGACCATCTTCATCCTACGCCTTCCATGGATTGATAAACCTTAGGTCATCCACTTGAGAGAAATTTGTTGCTTCCTACAAAACTCTGCACTTGGAGGCCCAACAACGTCTACAAGGATAATGTTTCATAGTGGACATCAAGAGGTAGATCGACTCGTATATGTGTTGAGAAGGAGAGACCTAGATATGTCTTCAGGGAGATTGGTCGATATCCATACATAACTGAAGGACGGGAAATAGGTTGGGACACACATAGAGAGAGAGCGAGAGAGAGAGAGAAAGAGAGAGAGAGAGAGAGAGAGAGAGAGAGAGAGAGACGGAGGGGTGGGGGAGTTTATTCTCAAAGATGGTGGGAGAGGCCTACTAGACAAACTGAGGATGCAACTGCAATATCAGGAGGAGAGGGGGATGTGTTTCTGTGTGTGCGTGTGCGTGATAGATGTGTCGGGAGGCATGCATGGATGATGAAGGGGACCATATGTGTTTGGTAAGTAGACTTAACTAGATCAGTAAATCAATTGTCGTGTGTCGGAGGATGGGACAAGTATAACTAATGAGGTAGATCGATCGACATGTGGGGAAAAAAAGTTATAAACGACCTAGCTAGCTATATGTATAGTGGGAGATCGGTCGGTTTACATCCATTTGTTAGAGGAAAATAAGGCCCAGAGAGACGAATATAGAGAGAGGGATGGAGCCAGGAGGTGGTCCGAGAGGCCTACTAGATAGGGGAGGAGTGTGCGATTTTGAGATCGATGAAAAGAGGGGCGAGAGTTTACACGCGTGTGGGACCGTATGAGAGACATGAGGCATGGACAGAGACAGGAGGAGATGAAAAGTGTGTGTGTATGTGGTAGGCAGACATCGCTAGAGAGGTTTATCGATTGGTGTGTGTCGAAAAGGAGTTTTGGAGACTGTGAGAGAATGACCAAAAGAAAATAATGAATGTGCGCGGTGGATAGAATGCTGAGGGATGGGGAGGGCGAGAAGGGCGTGTGCATGCACGAGAGAAAGTTAGTGCTAGCTACAAAGGTTAGAGGATATGTGTCGATGATATCTCAAACAAAAATGTGACAGAATGCAATGTGTGTGAAATAGAGGCCTATCTATATCATATATAGAGGGGGTGATCCACGAGTAGAGAGGGAGGGGTCATAGATATCGATAGAGTCGAAGAGAGGATCAAGTGTGTGGGTGCGAGATCGATGAAGAGACCCATCGAAATTGTGTATGTGCACGTCAAAGATATAGGGCGACTGACCAACCGGAACGTCAGAGGGCAGAGGGCAAGTTTGTGTGTGGTAGGGAGACATGACTAGAGCGCTCGATGTATCGGTGTGTGTGTGGGGGGGAGGAAGAGACCTAACGAGAGAGGTAGATCGACTCGTATATGTGTTGAGAAGGAGATACCTAGCTATGTCTTGAGGGAGATAGGTCGACATCCATACATAAGTAAAGGACGGGAAATAGGTTGGGACAGAGAGAGAGAGGGAGAGAGGGAGAGGGAGAGAGGGAGAGGGAGAGAGGGAGAGGGAGAGAGAGAGGTAGAGTGCCGGAGGGGTGGTGGAGTTTCTTCTCGGAGACGGTGGGAGAGGCATACTAGACAAACTGAGGGTACAACTGCAATATCAAGAAGAGTGGGGATGTGTTTCTATGTGTGCGTGTGCATGATAGATGTGTCAGGAGGCATGCATGGATGATGAAGGGGGGCCATGTGCTTGGAAAGCAGACCTAACTAGATCGGTAGATCAATTATTGTGTGTCGGAGGAAGGGAGAGACATAACTAATGTGGCACCCCGGCTCAGAGCGACCGGTTTACCATGCATTGCCAGCCCAGAGACCATGTCTTCTGGCAACACACAACATCTTGGTATAGAAAACAACCGCTTTATTGATGCTAGCGGATCAGAGTTTATATTACAACATATGTCGAGGCCAAGCAGCACGCCCGGTGCGGCTGAACAATATGTACATTATTTAGTGAACATAAAAGGGGCCTCGATCATAACAACTACGCGGCAGCGGAACAACGTCATAGCAGAAACTCCATATCACAGGGACACCGATGTGGACACGATCTAGACTCGAGCAGCACTCCTTTCCAACGAGACTTTCCTGAAATCTGGCATGACACGCCAGGTCAGTACATTGAATGTACTTGCAAGCTCAAAACAGGCATAATCATAATGGCAAACAATATCATGATAATTAAACAATTAATAATAATGCAACACTATATGTCCAACATGCCGTGATCATGCTTGAACATCCCTTGGGACGGACTTACCAACCGTGATCATTCTCGGATCACAAACAAACCACCATCGTGGTCTTGACAAGAGTAACTCGTGATCCTTACGGCGATCACCACCACGACCAATATTTTGTCCCGAACATCTCGATGGCCCTTCAGCCATCCTCAACAGTGCAAAGTTCATAACTTAGTGTGCAAATTTTATTAAACGTTGACTCATGGTGGGACCTACTACGAGGCGTCCGTGACCGTGGACTCGGCTATCAATAGATTATACACTCTGTAGAGGTAGCACACTGTACCCACACCACGGAACCCATGGCCTCGCACTCCCATTCGGGTGGACCAACGGCATTCCGACAAAAACCCTTCCATTGCCATGACACTCTCCCGGCCACTCCGACCCAATCCCCAACGGGCTAGTCCTAGGTGGCCCCGTGTCTACCAAAGACACAACGACCACCGTCATGGCCAAAACGATCCCACTCGGGGACCCGGTACCATAATCTCAACAACGGGCACACAAGGTTATGCCTGCTTATCGGGCCAGGGTAAGCATGCCATAACCTTTCCTAGTTGGAGGCACCGACCAGAGGCAATGTCAATGGACCGAATCAAGGCCTTCCCACAAAGGCAAATGTGGTTGCACTGGGAAAAACTCGATTCAGCGGCACCATGAACCAGTCAACGATATATTCAAGTTGAGTTATATTCAGGTTCAACTTAAAACGAAAATGACCGGTGTCATAGCATGCCATGAAATGCAAAACTACACATGCATCACATATTAACGAAAATGACTGATGTCAACCATATTCACACTAAGCATAAACATCAACAACTTATATTACTTTCCTAGTCAGGGTAACTCACACTTTAACCAAAATATATTGCAGAAAGTTTTATTATTTTCTCATGCAAGAAAGTAACTTCGATTAATTTCTTACATGCATAGCAAAGATTATGCCACAAACAATTCCTAATTTCTTTACCAACCAAGTTAGGTTCAAACATTCTGTAAGTCAAGTAAAATGGCTAAACAAGTACTTAACAGAATATTTTCTAGCAAATTTTACTATTTTATTTATGCAAGAAAATAACTTTAAGTAATTACTAACATGCATGACAAAATTATTTTTATCATCACCACAAATAGATCTTAGCTTTGCTTTACCAACTAATCTAGTTTCAACATTCTGTAAATCAAGCATAATAACTAACAAACACTTAACAGAATATAAATAACACAATAGTTATTTAAATGCATGGATTAATCATTTCATTCAAGTAAGAAAATCATAAATATTGAAATGACAAGCCTTCTGGTGATCCTCAAGACAAGCCTCACCCTCTGAAAATAATTTTAAGCACAAAAAGAAAATATCAAGAACACTTCTGAAAATCACCAGAAATTCTAAACAGCTCAGAAAAATCTCATCTTTGGTGAGCTGCTAGATTTCTTTGCAAAGAACAAAGTGCAAAAAGAATCAATTCATTTGGATTTATGGTTGAAGAGTTATGGCTGTTTGAAACGTTCTGCAAATTCAAATGAATTTGAATAAAAATAAACAAACTGGGGGGGTGACGTCGAAGGCGTAAAGCCCAGGGGCGCCACCACTCGTACCGCTTCACGCGCGTATAGAGTGGCTGACTAGCGGGCCCCGCTAGTCAGATGAGGAGGAGGGGAAGAAGGAAACAGAGGGAGTCGCGGCTTCGCCGGAGCTCTCGCCGGCGACGAGGGCTCCTTGGCCAAAACAAGAGGAAGGGATGGAGAGAGGGGACGGAGGCGCACCTGCCCATACCCGTAGCGTAGCTAGGGGTGGTCGGACGGCGTCGGAATCGGCCTCGCAAGCGGAGGCAGAACGCGGTGGTCGCCGGAGATGAGGAAGACGGCGAGCAGAGGCAACTCCAGGGGCTCCAGGGGGACGGGATGGCTTCACCAGAGAGAGGCAGAGGCCCTGGAAGGGTCGCCCTGGCCTAGGAGGGGCTGGAGCTACCGCGACGACCAGAGGGGATCGCCGGCGAGCTCGAGCTCGAGGACGGCGGCCCGCGGCCTGCCAGGCCAGGCTACGATTTCCTACGCGCTTGTGGGGTGTGTGGGAGTGGTAAATGGTGCTCGAGGAGGCTGGGGCGGCTCCATTTATAGGCGAGCGGAGAGGGGGGTTCGGGCTCCGCCGGTGGACACCTCTCCACGGTACCCGGCGACGAGCGGCGTTAGTGTGAGGGGGAGAAGGCGATGCAGCTCACGTGGCGACTGTTGGCGAACGGGGACGAGCACAGGAACAAGGAGAAGGCGACGAGCATAGTGCGCACCGCACTGTTGGGTTGGCCGGACTGTGCCCGTGCTTGTTGGGGCGAGCTCCGGCGTCGGCGAGCGCCAGGGGGAAGTTAATGGCGCAGAGACGAGGATGGTGGCGAAGTTTGGCACGCTCGGGCAGACGAGGGAAGCGAGCACGCGCGAACAGAGCGCTCGGCGGCACTCAGAGCGCCTCGACACGCAGGCATGGCATGGTGGACACGCGTGGTCACCGCACGAACTCTTCCCTCAGGCCAGCCTACGTCCAAAAATCATGTCTGGCATGTTGTTCGTGATGGTTTTGAAGTTTACCACGCTTTGGTTTGGATCCAGGTGCAGTAGAGGAGTTTTTACATGCCAAGTAAGTTTCTGGTCAGTAACTTTGAGAGGTTACTGAGGTCAAATGGCTGGGAGTTGGGGGTTGTGCTTTGGAGGTTAGCCATGATCTACTAAGGTGAAGATGCACAAGAAAATCTAGGGACAATGGAGCAAGTAAAATGGTAGTTGCTGCAGAAACCACCATTTCTGTCCAGAACAGAAAATATTTTCTGTAGCAAAAAAATTCCAAAAAGTGATGAAATATTTTTGCTCAGGAAGGTGCCCTAGGTTTCAAAGAATATTTGTGAATTATCTCAAATTTGTCTGGGCCATAAAAATTGGGGTTGCTTTGGAGCATATTGAACTAGCTAGGGTTTTTGAGAGAAAAATGAATATTTTTCATTTAAGAAAAATATTCCAAAGATTATTTTGGGGTGGATCAGAAGGGGAATGATGATTAGGGAGGGAAATGAATCACTTGGGTGAAAGCCAAGGGTACCCAAGTGTTTAAGTCCATATGAAAAGATTCAAAAACTCCAAATTTCAAATTGACTCCAAATGAAAATCAAGCAAATGAGAGAGGGCAAAAACGAGGCTGTCAAACTAATGAGGTAGATTGATCGGCGCGTGGGGAAAATGAGTTATAAACGACCTAGCTGATATGTATAGTGGGAGATCGGTCGGTGTACATCCATTTGTTAGAGGAAAATAAGGCCCAGAGAGACCGATAGAGAGAGAGATGGAGCTAGGAGGTGGTGCGAGAGGCCTACTAGCTAGATAGGGGGAGGAGTGTGCGATTGTGAGATCGATGAAAAGAGGGGCGAGAGTTTACACGTGTGTGGGACCGTATGAGAGACACGAGGCATGGACAGAGAAAGAAGGAGACGGAAACTGTATGTGTGTATGTGGTAGGTGTCGACGTCCTGGGAACGAGGGTACCCAGACTTGCCTGCCTACGGCCCATGATGTGGCTCCATCAACGGCCCAGTACGGCCCAGCTTCAGCAGCAACCACTCAAGACCCTCGCGAGGGGCCAAGCCTCACGAGGCGGGCGACACCAAGACCTCCATGGGGCGGCCTCCCTTGCCTGGCTCCTGAGGAGCGGCGATATCTATACAAGGGGAACCTCGCGAGGTTCGCGTGACGTGAGCCATGACGACCAAGGCCAGGCGGGCGCAGTGTACCAGTTTCCTCTTTGGTGCTAAAGGGCCAGGCGCAGACGAGGATTCCCGAGGCAGTAGGCAAAGGTTTCCATATCGGTGCAACGAGACCAAGACCAGCAGGGCGGCAAGACGGAGGTCATCGCGAAGCCCACAACCGTGTCACCACCGAAGCCTTTGGCAGGCAAAGACCACCTTTTGTCAGGATAGCTTGTACTAGTTTTCCCCCTTCAACTTGGCCGTTGTGGGATCCGTTCCCGCCTAACATTTGGGAAGAGGACCAGGGCCTCTATAAATAGGACTAGCCACCACCATAGGAAGAGGACGGATCATTGGCACCACCCACACACGCACCAGCTCACCGAGCACAAGAACACCTCTCCTCCTGAGGCTGTTCATCCACTGTACTTGTTCATCCTCAGCCTGCAAGGCAATCCACCACCACCACACTGGAGTAGGGTATTACACCACAACAGTGGCCCGAACCAGTATAAACCCATGTGTCTCGTGTTCTTTGGTTTCGTCGAGCTAAGTTGTGAGATCGTTGAGCGAGCGAACTAGGGAGAGAGAGTTCTTCGTGCGCACCCCAGAGTTCGAACCTCATAAGGGTTTGCTGAAACCCCGAATCCGACATTTGGCGCGCCAGGTAGGGGTGCGCCGAAGCTTCGCCTCTCTGCCTGCTTCGTCCTGCTCACATGGCAGGCACCACTCCTCCGACTGGGTCGACGGGCGCGCGCGGAGGCGCCGTGGGCATCCGGGCCTTCACCCCCGCCTTGCGGCAAGTGCGATGGCCGCGCAAGTTCAAGCCAGAGATGCCGCCTCGCTATGACGGTGCGGCGGATCCAGCGGCCTTCCTGCTGACGTACGAGGAGGCCGTTCTCAAAGCCGGAGGTGACGACCAAGTCATGGCCAACTGGTTCCCCATGGCCCTCGTCGGCATGCCGCGCGCCTGGTTGCTCAACCTGCTGGGGTCCTCTGTGGCCTCCTGGGAGGAGCTGCGCAGCCTCTTCATCGCGCGCTTCGCAGCACAGCCCCCCCCCCCCCGCCGTAGCAGCCCTCCTTGGTGGTTCGCAGGCGCCACCCTCGGATCGACATGTCAAGCAATTCGTTCGCCAGATGGGAGCCGTGCGCCTACAGCAGGGGCTCCTCCAAGATGGGCGGCACCCAAGGCCGACCTCACCTTCGACTCAGAGGACCATCTGGCGACCACCGCAGATTCGGGTGCGCTCCCGATGCTCTGCACACCCACCATCTGCAATGTAGCAGTTACCAAGACCCTCATCGACGGAGGAGCCGGCCTCAACGTGCTCTCCGTGGAGGCCTTCATCTTGCTCCACGTGCCACTCAGCCGTCTCCGCCACACCAAGCCCTTCTCCGGAGTTGGTGGTCGATCCACCGGCCCCCTAAGGCAGATCCACCTCCCCGTCACCTTCGGCACCTGCGACAACTACCGCACCGAGCTTGTCAACTAAGACATCGCCCGCATCGGCCTCCCGTACAACGCCATCCTCGGGTACCCTGCACTGGCTCAGTTCATGGCGGCAACCCATCCCGCCTACAACCTTATGAAGATGCCGGGAAGCAACGGTATCCTTACCGTGGCCGGAGACACCAAGGAGGCCCTGACGGCCCTCGAGCTCGCCCTAAGGGCAACGGTGGCAGCCCGCCCGCTGACGAAGCAGTATCTGGGGCCCAGGGGGCTGCGCCGGCGAAAAAGATCGGGCCAAGACGAAGCAAGTGCCGGTCGATGATGACGGGGCCTCGAGAGCCACCTTCACCATAGGCGCCAACCTCGCCCCCGACCAAGAAGAAGCACTGGTGAAGTTCTTGCGCACGAAAAAAGAGGTATTCACCTGGGAGCCCAAGCAGCTAGTGGGGATCCCGAGGGGAGTAATCGAGCACCACTTGAGGGTGTGCCCCAATGTGCGCCCGGTGAAGCAGAAGGCGCGACGACAATCCACGGAGAAGCAGTCCTTCATCGTCTAGGAAAGCCGCAAGCTACAAGCGGCGGGTGTCATCCGCAAAGTCCGGTACCCGGAGTGGTTGGCAAACCCCGTTGTCGTGCCCAAGAAGGGCGAGAAGGAGTGCATGTGCGTCGACTTCACCAACCTCAACAAGGCCTGCCCTCAGGACCCGTTCCCGCTTTCGCGCATTGATCAGATCGTCGACTCCACCGCCGAGTGCGACCTGTTATGTTTCCTGGATGCTTTCTCGGGTTACCACCAGATCAAGATGGCGGTGGAGGACGTAGAGAAGACGACCTTCTTGGCCCCGTGAGGGGTGTACTGCTACACCTGCATGCCGTTCGGGCTATGCAACGCTGGGGCGACCTTCCAACGATTGATGCACATCGCTCTAGGCCAACAGCTCGGGAGGAATGCTGAGGCTTACGTCGACGACATTGTGGTGAAGTCCGGGGAGGCAAGGACCCTTATTCAGGACCTACAGGAGACCTTCACCAGCCTGCGCAAGGTGAACCTGCGGCTCAACCCAGAGAAGTGTGTGTTCGGTGTCCCCTCCGGCAAGCTGTTGGGTTTCCTCATATCGCACAGGGGGATCGAGGCGAATCCAGAGAAGGTCAAGGAGATAGAAGACATGAGCCCTACACAGACCCTCAAGGAAATGCAAAAGCTCACGGGTTGTGTGACCTCACTGGGACGCTTCATCTCCAAGCTTGGGGAGCGCGCCCTCCCATTCTTCAAGCTGATCAAGAGGAAGGGCCCATTCGAGTGGACCCTGGAGGCCGACCTAGCATTTCAAGACCTCAAGAGATACCTGACCAGCCCACCGGTGATGGTAGCGCCCCGTCCCCTCAAGCCCCTGGTGCTTTATCTAGCCGCCACGCCTCATCCCGCCAGCGCAGCGCTGGTGGCCGTCCGGGAGGAGCGCTGGGCCAAGGGCCTGCTGCCCAACACCTCACCTTCAGCTGGGAAGGAGCGGCACCAAGACGGCCCCCCTGAAGCCTAGCGACACCAGCAGATGACCAGGCCCCACAAGACGGCGCCCCCGAGACCACGGTGGCCCCGAAGGGCAGCCAAGCTCCCGAGGTCCCCGGCCTCCAGAGGCGTCCCAACCTCTGGAGATATCGGACCCCATCGACGCTCCCACCCAGAGGGCACGCTATCCCATGCTGCAGAAGCTCCTACTCGCGCTCCTCGTGGCCTCGCGCAAGCTGCGTCACTACTTTCAAGGCCACCCCATCAAGGTCGTCTCGGCGTACCTGCTGGAGAGGGTACTCCGGAGCCCCAATGCCGTGGGAAGGGTCGCCGAGTGGAACATCGAGTTGCAGGCGTTTCAGCTGGAGTTCAACACCACCAGGGTCATCAAGGGTGCCGCACTCGCCGACTTCATGGCGGAATGGACCGACGCCCCAAAGCCCGAAGCAGGCGAGGACCGATCTCTCTCACCAGGAAGCGAGGCACCAGACGGATGGGTCATGTACTTCGACAGCGCTTTTGCACGTCAGGGTGCGGAGGCTGGCGCCGTGCTCATCTCGCCCACCCAAGACAAGCTCTACTATGTCGTGCAGCTCTGCTTCCAGCGGGGCGAGAAGGTCTCCAACAACATCACGGAATACGAGGGGTTGATCGCCGACCTCAAGGCTGTGGCAGCCTTGGGGGTCAAGCGCCTCACCATCAAGGGCGACTCTCAGCTCTTCGTCAACTTTTCGATTAAGGTGTACGAGCCAAAGGACGAGCACATGGAGGCATACCTCACGGAGGTACGCAAGATGGAGAAGCAATTCTTGGGCCTGGAGCTGCAGCATGTGCCCCGCGGCACAAACAAGGAAGCCGACGAAATCGCCAAAAAGGCATCAAGGCGGTAGCCCCAAGAGCCTGGTGTCTTCGAGGAGCGACTCTTCAAGCCCTCAGCGCCCCCCTCCCCCGGCCGCGGAGCATGCACTAGGTCAGGAGGAACTTCCACCGCCACCAGCCTCGGGAGCCCCCGCCAGTGGTCTGACCTCAGGAGCGCGCTTGCTCCTGGCGCTCGAGCCCAGGAGGGGTGCTGGACCGAGGAGTTTAGGGCATACCTTGTGCAAGGAACACTGCCGGAGAAGGAGGAGGACGCGGAGCGCGTGGCCCGGCAGGCTACAGCATACTGCATCCAGGGTGGTGAGCTATACAGGAAACGACCAAATGACGTTTCCTTGCGATGCATCTCCAGGAAGCAGGGGTGCGAGCTGCTAGCTGACATACATGGCGGAGATTGCGGGCATCACTCGTCGTCGCGCACCCTGGTGGGCAAGGCGTTCCGCAGCGGGTTCTACTGGCCCATGGCACTCAACTACGCAACCGAGCTGGTGAGTTCCTGCGAGGCCTGCCAGTTCCATGCCAAGCAAATCCACCAACCAGCACAGGGCCTCCAGACTATCCCATTCTCGTGGCCGTTCGCGGTCTGGGGGCTGGATATCCTCGGTCCATTCCCCCCAGCGCCCGGGGGCTACCGCTACCTCTATGTCGCCATAGACAATTTCACCAAGTGGGCGGAGATGGAAGTCATCCGCACCATCCCAGCCGGCTCTGCAGTCAGGTTCATCAAGGGCCTCGTGAGCTGGTTCGGGGTCCCTAACCGCATCATCACCTACAACGGCTCGCAGTTCACTAGCAATCTCTTCAAAACATATTGTGCTAACCTTGGAACGCAGATATGCTATGCCTCAGTGGCACACCCCAAGAGCAACGGCCAAGCCGAGCGCGCCAACACGGAGGTCTTAAGAGGCCTCAAAACCAGGACCTTCAAGAAGAAGCTCGAGCCCTGCGGTAGGGGCTGGCACGATGAGCTCCAGTCCGTGCTATGGTCCATGCGCACCACCGCCACCAAGCCAACATGCGAGACCCCGTTCTTCCTCGTCTACGGAGCTGAAGCAGTTCTCCCTCACGAGGTCAGGCATCACTCCGCGCGGGTCCTAGCATTCGATGAGGCACATCAGGACACCATGCGGAGGATGGACCTCATGCCGGGGGAGGATCGCCGCCGCCAAGCCTCGCTCTGGGTGGCAAGGTACCAGCAGCTGCTGCGACGGTACCACTGCCGCAGCGTCCGCTCCACGACGCTCGAGGTGGGCGATCTCGTCCTGAGGCGGGTGCTCTCCAGGGAAGGGCTGCATAAGCTCTCACCCATTTGGGAGGGCCCGTTTAGGATTGCCCGCGTCTCCACGCCTGGCGTCGTGCGCCTAGAGACGCAAGACGTGATCCCCATCCAGAAAGCCTGGAACATCCAACACCTCCGGAAGTTCTACCCATGAAGCAAGGCCCAGTGTCTATGAAGGCCTCCGCTTGTGACACTCTCACATAATAATGAGTGGGGCTGTACATGCCCCGGAGTCTCCGGAGTGCCGCCCTCGGGCCTTGGGGGCTCCCTCCTACCTCCTAGTGGCAGCACTTAGCTCCGCGCTGGTGAGAAGACTAGACTAGGTGCCGGACGTGGCTGTTCATTTGCTTTCTGTAGTTGGTTGCAACCTTTTTAATGGAGTTTGAAGTTCTGGCGTTTCCCGATTGCTTGGCGGAGTCCCTTCTTCTCGCTACTTCTTCGCTCAGTTCTTTGTTTTGCGCCAGGGAGGACGGCAGTTGCCCGACGCTCTCCCTCGCGCGCCTCGCGTGGAGGCTGGGCAGGTGTGTGCGTGCGCTGGGCTTGCCCGGCCACGGGCACACCTCGCCAAAGCCATGTCGCTTCAGAGCTTCGGCTCCCCTGGCCTTCGCGAGGCGCCCTTGATTGAGCTCGTGATTGGCGCACCCTTCTAAGTCCGTGCCGCATGTGTACCGTGACGTGGTGCGCTAGGCCATGATCAGCCCATGTCTGAGGCCTTGCGCAAGGAAGGATAAGGCACCCGACAGATTTCCTAATGAATTTTTGCAGCTCTGTGGTGCTTCCCGAGGTCAGCGGTTCCCGAGTCGGCAGCAGAGAAGCCTCACCGGATGCCAGGAGACGCGCCCTCACGAGGTGGAAACTACCTCGGGTGTATTAGGCTAAGTTATCCCTCTACGTCTACATGAAACACGAATGCCACAACACAACACAGAAACGACGAACATAACATGAGCGGCATAAGAATTACGGTTCGTTACATGCCCTCGCAGGGCCCCATACTTGTTTCTTGGAATACAGGAAGAAAGGAACGGACGAGCAAAAGCGGCGCCCACACCTGCAGCAGCTTCGAGGGTTGGCTCCCAACGCCTCCCACCCCACCCCCTGGACTCAGCCGGAGTCCTCCTCGCGCTCCACCGGGGCGCGGCGCAGGGACGACCCGCCACCGTCCTCATAACGAGCCCGACGACGTGTGTCGGCATTCTGGGAACGGGGGTCCCCAGACTTGCCTGCCTGCGGCCCACGGCGTGGCTCTGCAAGCGGGCCCGTACGGCCCATCTTCACCAACAAGCACTCAAGACCCTCGCGAAGGGCCAAGCCTCACGAGGCAGAAGACACAAGACCCCCTCGGGAGCGGCCTCACCAGGCTGGCTCGCGAGGGGCGGAGAGATCAAGGCGAGGCGAACCTCGCGAGGTTCCTACGACGTCAGCCATGACGACCAAGATCAGGCGGGCGCCAGGCGGGCGCCAGCGCGCACAGTGTCCTTGCTTCCTCTTTGGTGCTAAGGAGGCAAGCGCAGGCGAAGAGTACCGAGGCATCAGGCAAAGGTTTCCATATCGGTGCAACGATACCAAGACCAGCAGGACGGCAGGACGGAGGTCATCGTGGAGCCCAAGACGGCGTCACCACCAGAGCCTTTGGCAGGCGAAGACTGCTTTTGTCAGGATAGCTTGTACTAGCTGTCCCCTTTCAAATTGGCCGTTGTTGGCTCCCTTCCCGCACAATATTTGGGGAGAGGACCAGGGCCTCTATAAATAGGGCTAGCCACCATAGTAGGAGGCAACTGATCTCGAACTCATTCAGTTCATCCTCACACCCACCAAGCACAAGAACACCTCACCTCAGGAGGCTGTTCTTCCCTTTGTACTGTTCATCCTCAGCCCGAGAGGCAATCCACCACACCACACTGGAGTAGGGTATTACACCATAACGGTGGCCCGAACCAGTATAAATCTTGTGTCCCTTGTGTTGCGAGTTCGTCGAGCTAGGCTTAGAGATTCCGGTGAGGCTGTGGGCGTGATTTGGTAGGGGGAGATCCTCGTGCGCACCCCAGTGTTCGAACCTTGAGGGTTTTGCCGGAACCCGAGATCCGACATTTGGCACGCCAGGTAGGGGTGCGCCGAAGCTTCCCTTTCGTCGATCCGCGGCCCGTCTCTTTGTCGTCTCCATGGCGGACGCTCGCCGAGCTCGCGCTGAGCGCCGGGCCGCCCTCGCCGCCCGCGTCGTTCAGACGGCTCCCGTCGGCGGGCCACCCCGTCGTTCTCCGTCGCCTGCCGCCAACGCCGTCACCGGCCCGGCGGGGAACGAGCAGCAAGCGTCCTCGCTGCACCCCTCGGTGCGGCGAGACGGCTGCACCGCCACTCCGTCGCTGACCCCGGCCGGCTCGTCGTCCCACGCGCTGTGCATGGCGCGTGAACTCCTACGCTACCGCCCCATCGACGACCTCTACGAGGACTGGCTCGACCGCATCGCCGAGCTTGTCAGCGCCGTAGGGGGCTTCCCTGTGTCGTCCCTCTCGCTGCCTCGCCCTCCGCCAGCCGCGGGTGACGTGGCTCATGGAGCGCCTCCACCACCTCTGCCCCAAGACGGTGTCTTGGCGCCAAGACGCGCGGCCCCCTGGCGCGACCCACCATGTCCGGCGCCCGCGCGAGAAGAAAGAAGCTGCCAAGAAGTCCCACGGCCGCGGGAGAACGCTCCTGCGCTCCCGGCGCCGCTACGACAAGACCGTGCTGTTGGAAATATGCCCTAGAGGCAATAATAAATGGTTATTATTATATCTTTTTGTTCATGATAATTGTCTATTGTTCATGCTATAATTGTGTTATCCGGAAATCGTAATACATGTGTGAATACATAGACCACAACGTGTCCCTAGTAAGCCTCTAGTTGACTAGCTCGTTGATCAACAGATAGTCATGGTTTCCTGACTGTGGACATTGGATGTCATTGATAACGGGATCACATCATTAGGAGAATGATGTGAACAAGACCCAATCCTAAGCATAGCTCAAAGATCGTGTAGTTCGTTTGCTAGAGCTTTTCCAATGTCAAGTATCTTTTCCGTAGACCATGAGATCGTGCAACTCCCGGATACCATAGGAGTGCTTTGGGTGTGCCAAACGTCACAACGTAACCAGGTGACTATAAAGGTACACTACGGGTATCTCCGAAAGTGTCTGTTGAGTTGGCACGGATCGAGACTGGGATTTGTCACTCCGTATGACGGAGAGGTATCTCTGGGCCCACTCGATGATGCATCATCATAATGAGCTCAATGTGACTAAGGAGTTAGCCACGGGATCATGCATTACGGTACGAGTAAAGAGACTTGCCGGTAACGAGATTGAACAAGGTATTGGGATACCGACGATCGAATCTCGGGCAAGTAACATACCGATTGACAAAGGGAATTGTATACGGGATTGATTGAATCCTCGACATCGTGGTTCATCCGATGAGATCATCGTGGAACATGTGGGAGCCAACATGGGTATCCAGATCCCGCTGTTGGTTATTGACCGGAGAGGCGTCTCGGTCATGTCTGCATGTCTCCCGAACCCGTAGGGTCTACACACTTAAGGTTTGGTGACGCTAGGGTTGTAGAGATATTAGTATGCGGAAACCCGAAAGTTGTTCAGAGTCCCGGATGAGATCCCGGACGTCACGAGGAGTTCCAGAATGGTCCTGAGGTGAAGAATTATATATGGGAAGTCCAGTTTCGGCCACCGGGAAAGTTTCGGGGGTTATCGGTATTGTACCGGGAACACCGGAAGGGTCCCGGGGGTCCACCGGGTGGGGCGACCTATCCCGGAGGGCCCCATGGGCTGAAGTGGGAAGAGAACCAGCCCTTAGTGGGCTGGGGTGCCCCCACTTGGGCCTCCCCCTGCGCCTAGGGTTGGAAACCCTAGGGGTGGGGGGCGCCCCACTTGGCTTGGGGGGGAAGCCACCCCGCCCTTCCCCCTTGGCCGCCGCCCCCCTTGGAGATCTGATCTCCCAGGGCTGGCGCCCCCCCAGGGGTCCCTATATATAGTGGGGGGAGGGAGGGCAGAAGCACCACAGCCCCTGGCGCCTCCCTCTCCCCCTGCAACACCTCTCCCTCCCGCTTGCGCTTGGCAAAGCCCTGCCGGGATCCCGCTACTTCCACCACCACGCCGTCGTGCTGCTGGATCTCCATCAACCTCTCCTTCCCCCTTGCTGGATCAACAAGGAGGAGACATCGCTGCTCCGTACGTGTGTTGAACGCGGAGGTGCCGTCCGTTCGGCACTCGGTCATCGGTGATTTGGATCACGGCGAGTACGACTCCGTCAACCCCGTTCATTGGAACGCTTCCGCTCGCGATCTACAAGGGTATGTAGATGCACTCCTTTCCCCTCGTTGCTAGTATACTCCATAGATGGATCTTGGTGATGCGTAGGAAATTTTAAAATTCTGCTACGATCACCAACAGTGGCATCATGAGCCAGGCCTATGCGTAGTTACTATGCACGAGTAGAACACAAAGCAGTTGTGGGCGTAGATGTTGCCAATTCTTCTTGCCGCTACTAGTCTTATCTTGTTTCGGCGGCATTGTGGGATGAAGCGGCCCGGACCGACCTTACACGTATGCTTACGTGAGACAGGTTCCACCGACTGACATGCACTAGTTGCATAAGGTGGCTAGCGGGTGTCTGTCTCTCCCACTTTAGTCGGAACGAATTCGATGAAAAGGGTCCTTATGAAGGGTAAATAGAAATTGGCATATCACGTTGTGGTTTTACGTAGGTAAGAAACGTTCTTGCTAGAAACCTATACAAGCCACGTAAAAACTTGCAACAACAATTAGAGGACGTCTAACTTGTTTTTGCAGCATGTGCCTTGTGATGTGATATGGCCAGAAGATGTGATGAATGATATATGTGATGTATGAGATTGATCATATTCTTGTAATAGGAATCACGACTTGCATGTCGACGAGTATGACAACCGGCAGGAGCCATAGGAGTTGTCTTTATTTTTGTATGACCTGCGTGTCATTGAATAACGCCATGTAAATTACTTTACTTTGTTGCTAAACGCGTTAGCCATAGAAGTAGAAGTAATCGTTGGCGTGACAACTTCATGAAGACACAATGATGGAGATCATGATGATGGAGATCATGATGATGGAGATCATGATGATGGAGATCATGGTGTCATGCCGATGACGAAGATGATCATGGTGCCCCGAAGATGGAGATCAAAGGAGCAAAATGATATTGGCCATATCATGTCACTATTTGATTGCATGTGATGTTTATCATGTTTTGCATCTTATTTGCTTAGAACGACGGTAGTAAGTAAGATGATCCCTTATAATAATTTCAAGAAAGTGTTCCCCCTAACTGTGCACCGTTGCGAAGGTTCGTTGTTTCGAAGCACCACGTGATGATCGGGTGTGATAGATTCTAACGTTCGCATACAACGGGTGTTGACGAGCCTAGCATGTACAGACATGGCCTCAGAACACACGCAATACACTTAGGTAGACTTGACAAGCCTAGCATGTACAAAGATGGCCTCGGAACACGGAGGACCGAAAGGTCGAGCATGAGTCGTATAGAAGATACGATCAACATGGAGATGTTCACCGATCTTGACTAGTCCGTCTCACGTGATGATCGGACACGGCCTAGTTAACTCGGATCATGTTTCACTTAGATGACTAGAGGGATGTCTATCTGAGTGGGAGTTCATTGAGTAATTTGATTAGATGAACTTAATTATCATGAACTTAGTCTAAAATCTTTACAATATGTCTTGTAGATCAAATGGCCCACGTTGTCCTCAACTTCAACGCGTTCCTAGAGAAAACCAAGCTGAAAGATGATGGCAGCAACTATACGGACTGGGTCCGGAACCTGAGGATCATCCTCATAGCTGCCAAGAAAGATTAT
The DNA here is from genome assembly GCF_002575655.3 of Aegilops tauschii subsp. strangulata. Lineage (NCBI taxonomy): Eukaryota > Viridiplantae > Streptophyta > Magnoliopsida > Poales > Poaceae > Aegilops > Aegilops tauschii. The sequence continues at coordinate 179,119,661 of NC_053039.3, forward strand.
GTCCTAGAAGCACCGCTAGGTGAAGCACCAATCCCAGAGAACCAAGACATTATGAACGCTTGGCAATCACGTGATGATGATTACTCCCTCGTTCAGTGCGGCATGCTTTACAGCTTAGAACCGGGTCTCCAAAAGCGTTTTGAGAAACATGGAGCATATGAGATGTTCGAAGAGCTGAAAATGGTTTTCCAAGCTCATGCCCGGGTCGAGAGATATGAAGTCTCCGACAAGTTCTTCAGCTGTAAAATGGAGGAAAATAGTTCTGTTAGTGAGCACATACTCAGAATGTCTGGGTTACAAAACCGCTTGTCTCAGCTAGGAGTTAATCTCCCGGATGCCGCGGTCATTGGCAGAATCCTTCAGTCCCTTCCACCGAGCTACAAGAGCTTTGTGATGAACTTCAATATGCAGGGGATGGAAAAGACCATTCCTGAGGTATATTCAATGCTGAAATCAGCGGAGGTGGAGATCAAAAAGGAACATCAAGTGTTCATGGTGAATAAAACCATTAAGTTCAAGAAAGGCAAGGGTAAGAAGAACTTCAAGAAGGACGGCAAGGGAGTTGCCGCGCCCGGTAAGCCAGTTGCCGGGAAGAAGTCGAAGAATGGACCCAAGTCTGAGACTGAGTGCTTTTATTGCAAGGGAAGTGGTCACTGGAAGCGGAACTGCCCCAAATACTTAGCGGACAAGAAGGCCGGCAACACCAAAGGTATATGTGATATACATGTAATTGATGTGTACCTTACCAGTACTCGTAGTAGCTCCTGGGTATTTGATACCGGTGCAGTTGCTCATATTTGTAACTCAAAACAGGAACTGCGGAATAAACGGAGACTGGCGAAGGACGAGGTGACGATGCGCGTCGGGAATGGTTCCAAGGTCGATGTGATCGCCGTCGGCACGCTACCTCTGCATTTACCTACGGGATTAGTTTTAAACCTCAATAATTGTTATTTAGTGCCAGCTTTGAGCATGAACATTGTATCTGGATCTCGTTTAATTCGAGATGGCTATTCATTTAAATCCGAGAATAATGGTTGTTCTATTTATATGAGAGATATGTTTTATGGTCATGCCCCGCTGGTCAATGGTTTATTCTTGATGAATCTCGAACGTGATGTTACACATATTCAATAGTGTGAATACCAAAAGATGTAATGTTGATAACGATAGTCCCACATACTTGTGGCACTGCCGCCTTGGTCACATTGGTGTCAAGCGCATGAAGAAGCTCCATGCAGATGGACTTTTGGAGTCTCTTGATTACGAATCATTTGACATGTGCGAACCATGCCTCATGGGTAAGATGACCAAGACTCCATTCTCTGGAACAATGGAGCGAGCAACCAACTTATTGGAAATCATACATACCGATGTGTGCGGTCCAATGAGTGTTGAGGCTCGCGGAGGATATCGTTATGTTCTCACTCTCACTGATGACTTAAGTAGATATGGGTATGTCTACCTAATGAAACACAAGTCTGAAACCTTTGAAAAGTTCAAGGAATTTCAGAGTGAGGTTGAGAATCAACGTGACAGAAAAATAAAGTTCTTACGATCAGATCGTGGTGGAGAATATTTAAGTCACGAATTTGGTACGCACTTAAGGAAATGTGGAATCGTTTCACAACTCACGCCGCCTGGAACACCTCAGCGAAACGGTGTGTCCGAACGTCGTAATCGCACTCTATTGGATATGGTGCGATCTATGATGTCTCTTACCGATCTACCGCTCTCATTTTGGGGCTATGCTTTAGAGACTGCCGCATTCACTTTAAATAGGGCTCCGTCAAAATCCGTTGAGACGACACCGTATGAATTATGGTTTGGGAAGAAACCTAAGCTGTCGTTTCTAAAAGTTTGGGGATGCGATGCTTATGTGAAGAAACTTCAACCTTGAAAGCTCGAACCCAAGTCGGAAAAGTGTGTCTTCATAGGATACCCTAAGGAAACCATTGGGTATACCTTCTACCTCAGATCCGAAGGCAAGATCTTTGTTGCCAAGAACGGGTCCTTTCTGGAGAAAGAGTTCCTATCGAAAGAATTAAGTGGGAGGAAAGTGGAACTTGATGAGGTGATAGTCACCCCTTCCGAACCGGAAAGTAGCGCAGCGCGGGAAGATGTTCCTGTGGTGCCTACACCGACTGGGGAGGAAGTTAATGATGATGATCATGAAGCTTCAGATCAAGTTACTGCTGAACTTCGTAGGTCCACAAGGACACATTCTGCACCAGAGTGGTACGGCAACCCTGTCCTGGAAATCATGTTGTTAGACAACGGTGAACCTTTGAACTATGAAGAAGCGATGGCGGGCCTGGATTCCGACAAATGCCTAGAAGCCATGAAATCCGAGATAGGATCCATGTATGAAAACGAAGTATGGACTTTGACTGACTTGCCCGATGATCGGCGAGCCATAGAAAATAAATGGATCTTTAAGAAGAAGACAGACGCGGATGGTAATGTGACCATCTATAAGGCTCGACTTGTCGCTAAGGGTTATCGACAAGTTCAAGGGGTTGACTACGATGAGACTTTCTCACCCGTAGCGAAGCTGAAGTCCGTCCGAATCATGTTAGCAATTGCCGCATTCTATGATTATGAAATATGGCAAATGGACGTCAAAACGGCATTCCTTAATGGTTTTCTTAAGGAAGAATTGTATATGATGCAGCCGGAAGGTTTTGTCGATCCTAAGAATGCTAACAAGGTATGCAAGCTCCAACGCTCCATCTATGGATTGGTGCAAGCATCTCGGAGTTGGAACATTCGTTTTGATGAGATGATCAAAGCGTTTGGGTTTACACAGACTTATGGAGAAGCCTGTGTTTACAAGAAAGTGAGTGGGAGCTCTGTAGCATTTCTCTTATTATATGTGGATGACATACTATTGATGGGAAATGATATAGAATTCTTGGAAAGTATAAAGGCCTATTTGAATAAGTGTTTTTCAATGAAGGACCTTGGAGAAGCTGCTTATATATTAGGCATCAAGATCTATAGAGATAGATCAAGACGCCTCATTGGTCTTTCACAGAGTACGTACCTTGACAAGATATTGAAGAAGTTCAATATGGATCAGTCCAAGAAGGGGTTCTTGCCTGTATTGCAAGATGTGCAATTGAGCACGGCTCAATGCCCGACCACGGCAGAAGATAGAGAAAAGATGAGTGTCATCCCCTATGCCTCGGCCATAGGGTCTATTATGTATGCCATGCTGTGTACCAGACCTAAGGTAAACCTTGCCGTAAGTTTGGTAGGAAGGTACCAAAGTAATCCCGGCATGGAACACTCAGCGGTCAAGAATATCCTGAAGTACCTGAAGAGGACTAAGGATATGTTTCTCGTTTATGGAGGTGACGAAGAGCTCGTCGTAAAGGGTTACGTCGACGCAACCTTCGACACAGATCTGGATGACTCGAAGTCACAAACCGGATACGTGTATATTTTGAATGGAGGAGCAGTAAGCTGGTGCAGTTGCAAGCAAAGCGTCGTGGCGGGATCTACATGTGAAGCGGAGTACATGGCGGCCTCAGAGGCAGCACAGGAAGCAGTCTGGATAAAGGAGTTTATTACCGACCTAGGGGTGATTCCCAATGCGTCGGGCCCGATGACTCTCTTCTGTGACAACACTGGAGCTATTGCCCTTGCCAAGGAGCCCAGGTTTCACAGGAAGACCAGGCATATCAAGCGTCGCTTCAACTCCATTCGTGAAAGTGTTCAAAATGGAGACATAGATATTTGTAAAGTACATACGGACCTGAATGTAGCAGATCCGTTGACTAAACCTCTCCCTAGAGCAAAACATGATCAACACCAGGACGCTATGGGTGTTCGATTCATCACAATGTAACTAGATTATTAACTCTAGTGCAAGTGGGAGACTGTTGGAAATATGCCCTAGAGGCAATAATAAATGGTTATTATTTTATTTCTTTGTTCATGATAATTGTCTATTGTTCATGCTATAATTGTGTTATCCGGAAATCGTAATACATGTGTGAATACATAGACCACAACGTGTCCCTAGTAAGCCTCTAGTTGACTAGCTCGTTGATCAACAGATAGTCATGGTTTCCTGACTATGGACATTGGATGTCATTGATAACGGGATCACATCATTAGGAGAATGATGTGATGGACAAGACCCAATCCTAAGCATAGCTCAAAGATCGTGTAGTTCGTTTGCTAGAGCTTTTCCAATGTCAAGTATCTTTTCCTTAGACCATGAGATCGTGCAACTCCCGGATACCATAGGAGTGCTTTGGGTGTGCCAAACGTCACAACGTAACTGGGTGACTATAAAGGTACACTACGGGTATCTCCGAAAGTGTCTGTTGAGTTGGCACGGATCGAGACTGGGATTTGTCACTCCGTATGACGGAGAGGTATCTCTGGGCCCACTCGATGATGCATCATCATAATGAGCTCAATGTTACTAAGGAGTTAGCCACGGGATCATGCATTACGATACGAGTAAAGAGACTTGCCGGTAACGAGATTGAACAAGGTATTGGGATACCGACGATCGAATCTCGGGCAAGTAACATACCGATTGACAAAGGGAATTGTATACGGGATTGATTGAATCCTCGACATCGTGGTTCATCCGATGAGATCATCGTGGAACATGTGGGAGCCAACATGGGTATCCAGATCCCGCTGTTGGTTATTGACCGGAGAGGCGTCTCGGTCATGTCTGCATGTCTCCCGAACCCGTAGGGTCTACACACTTAAGGTTCGGTGACGCTAGGGTTGTAGAGATATTAGTATGCGGAAACCCGAAAGTTGTTCGGAGTCCCGGATGAGATCCCGGACGTCACGAGGAGTTCCAGAATGGTCCGGAGGTGAAGAATTATATATGGGTAGTCCAGTTTCGGCCACCGGGAAAGTTTCGGGGGTTATCGGTATTGTACCGGAACCACCGGAAGGGTCCCGGGGGTCCACCGGGTGGGGCCACCTATCCCGGAGGGCCCCATGGGCTGAAGTGGGAAGGGAACCAGCCCTTAGTGGGCTGGGGCACCCCCCCTTGGGCCTCCCCCTGCGCCTAGGGTTGGAAACCCTAGGGGTGGGGGGCGCCCCACTTGGCTTGGGGGGGAAGCCACCCCCCCTTCCCCCTTGGCCGCCGCCCCCCTTGGAGATTTGATCTCCCAGGGCTGGCGCCCCCCCCCCCCCCCCGGGGTCCCTATATATAGTGCGGGGGAGGGAGGGCAGCAGCACCACAGCCCCTGGCGCCTCCCTCTCCCCCTGCAACACCTCTCCCTCCCGCTTGCGCTTGGCAAAGCCCTGCCGGGATCCCGCTACTTCCACCACCACGCCGTTGTGCTGCTGGATCTCCATCAACCTCTCCTTCCCCCTTGCTGGATCAAGAAGGAGGAAACGTCGCTGCTCCATACGTGTGTTGAACGCGGAGGTGCCGTCCGTTCGGCACTCGGTCATCGGTGATTTGGATCACGGCGAGTACGACTCCGTCAACCCCGTTCATTGGAACGCTTCCGCTCGCGATCTACAAGGGTATGTAGATGCACTCCTTTCCCCTCGTTGCTAGTATACTCCATAGATGGAGCTTGGTGATCCGTAGGAAATTTTAAAATTCTGCTATGATCACCAACACGTGCGCCGCCTGCGGTGGCGGTGCGCGGGCATCAAGGCCAGGCTCCACATCAGCAAAGGGTCCCGGTGGCCACCGCGAGCTGCCGCACCTTCAGTCCTGAGCTGCGTAGCGTCGCATGGCCGGGCAAGTTCAAGCCAGACCTGCCTCCGCGCTACGACGGCACCCCCGACCCCGCGGAGTTCCTGCAGCTCTACAAGCTGAGCATCGAGGCGGCCAACGGCAACGAGAAAGTCATGGTGAACTGGTTCCCCATGGCTCTCAAGGATGGCGCACGCTCGTGGCTCCTGAACCTGCCTCCTTGCTCGATCTCCTCCTGGAACGAGATGCGCGACCGCTTCATCACCAACTTCCAGGGCACTCGTGACCGCCCTCCGGCCGCGGGTGACCTGCGCCGCGTCAAGCAACAGCCAGGGAGACCCTCCAGAAGTACATCCAGCGCTTCAACAACGTTCGTCTCAAAATCCCCAAGGTGACGGACAAGGCCATCATCACTGCGTTCTCCGATGGTGTCCGCGACGTCAAGATGAAGGAGGAGCTCGCCATCCACGAGGAGCTGTGCACGTCTCTGGAGCTGTTCAACTTGGCGACCAAGTGCGCAAGGGCTGAGGAAGGGCGCCTTTCCCTTCTTGAGCTCCCAGCTGCCGACCTAGAGGAGAAGAAAGCCAAGGCCAAGGACGTGAAGCGCAAGGGAGCAGCCATACTTGCGGCGGAGCCGGACACGAAGCGCGGCAGGGACTAGCCTGAGTCATCCAAGAGCAGCCCACCGTTCTGCGTCTTCCACAACGTGCACAGCCACAACACCAACGATTGTCAAGAGCTCGGGGCCATTCACGACGGACGCTTCGGTCGACGCCCCGAGCGCAACGACCGAGGCTACGGCCGAGGAGGAGGATGTGGCGGAGGACGCTGGGACGAACGGGGCCCATGCCAGGAGTTGCGTGACCGGCCTCGTGAGGACCGCTCGCAAGATCAGCCTCGCGAGGGCACCTGGAGGGATCAGCCACGTGAAGATCGCCCTCGGGGCAACACCGGTCTTCCTCTGCGGCCGCCACCACCAAGAAGGAACGACGACCACCATCAAGACGAGGGGGCTGGGGGCTTCCAGGAGCCGCGTGCTATCGCCTGCATCTTGGGCGGAGCTCAAGCCCCAGCCTCACAGCGTATCTTCAAGAAGTTTGCTCGCGAGGTGAACGCAGTCCTTCCCAAGCTCGAGGCCACATGCCCGCTCAGGTGGTCCAAGTGCGCTATTACCTTCAGCTCGGCAGACCAGCTCAAGTGCGTGGCCACCGCTGGCGCGCTCCCAATGCTTTGCTCACCCGTCATCAGCAACGTGCAAGTTACCAAGACCCTCGTCGACGACGGCGCAGGGCTTAATGTCTTGTCCGTCGAGATGTTCGACAACCTTCAAGTGCCCTACGATCAGCTTCAGCCTACCAAGCCTTTCTCAGGAGTGACTGACGGCTCCACCACCCCGATAGGACAGGTCCGCCTCCGAGTCACCTTCGGACGGAGTGACAACTACCGCACCGAGCTCACCGACTTCGACGTCGCCCACATCCGTCTGCCATACAATGCCATCCTCGGGTATCCAGCCCTGGCCAAGTTCATGGCGGTGACCCACCACGGCTACAACGTCCTCAAGATGCCAGGAAGCAGCGGAATCATCACAGTCCCCTGCAAAGAAAGGGATGCGGTGTGCTCCCTCGAGCGTGCCTTCCAAGCCGCAGCAATCGAAGACCCCGACAGCAAGGGCGAGTACCCTACTGAGGCCATCCCCAAGAAGAAGAAGTTGCTGCTCCGCACAAGGCCTTAGGGGAGCGGCGCCTCAAGCGGTGCCACGTCAGGATCGGCCCCCGCACCTGGGGCGCCTCAATCTATCGCATAGGAAGGCGCGCCCGGCGCCCTCCTCGGGTAGGGCTCGGGGGCTCTTTTCTAGAGGGCCTCAGACCTTGCCAACATTACGAGGGAGGCGCTCGGGCATCATTTGGAGGCGTGCTTCGTGGAACGTCTCCCTCAGGGGGACACAGGGCGAGGAGCGCCTAGCGCTCAGGAGTTCATCATCAAGACCACTCAGGAACTGCAGGATGCAAGGGCCATGCGTGGCGATTGCCGCTCACCTGGCGCAGCCCCCCATCCAGGCGAGGATGCTGGGCTACGCGTCTGCATCGACGTCCCAGGGCTCAACAGGGCTGCGTCTCAGGAGCTCTTCTGGCCTTCACGCGTGGGATGCTGTGAGGGCCCAACACATAGCTATGTTCGCATGCCTTTTGGCCTGCCGAGCGTGGCGTCCGCCTTCCAGCGCAATCTGCGGAGCATCCTGGGGGCTCAGGAGGCCAGGCACCACGCAGTCCTGGCGGAGATGGAGACGGTCCTCAAGGAACCGCCTGGACCCCCAGAGCCTCCTGAGGCTCAGGGCCCCGGTGGCTCGTGAGGAGCAGCCCCTTCATCACGCATCTTCGACTGCCTCAACATCCCTTTATCAACAAAACCGGGTGACATCTTCCAAGTTTATTTAGCTGGGAGCACCCCTCGGGCTGCATCATTCCCAGGCCGCGTGGGTCCGTCCCTGTGGCATGTATCCCTTTACATTTTTAGCTTACTTTGCTAGGGGTGCCCCTCGGGCTGCATCATCCCCAAACCGCTCGGGTCCAGCCCAGTGGCATGTATGTATCTTTCTTGCATTTACCTAAGCTGGTCTGCCTTTGATGCGTCACCTATCTATGGTTATCACCTGCTTGACTGTCACCCACCGTGGGAGCCGCGCGCCGATCGTCTTTCTTCAGGACCCTTCGCGTGAGAGGGTTAGGCACGGCGTCTGTGCTCGGGCCCGTCCCTGAAGCGTCGATAAATCCAACGGCTGAGCTCTGTCTGGCGGGCCGGCCCCGTTCATGTCACCTCCTGGGGTCATTGGTGCTTGGCCTTCTCACGCGATAACCTCAGGAGATTCGTTCAGCGCAGGTTGTCTAACCATCTCGCAGGGCCACCACAGCTATCAAGAATCAAGACCAGGCGCAACCCGCCTTGAGGTAGGGCCTCGTGAGTCCTGCACTGGCTCACGAGTGCCCAGACACACCTCGTCTAGCCCTGCCATGCAAGCCACGTGTCAGGGCGAGGTTGCACACGCCCCGGGGGCTCTCCGCATTAGGGAGTCCCCTCCCACGTACCAGTGGAAGCACCATGCTCCGCGTTGGCCGTCAACACTGCAGGGGAGCGGCTATGCCCGTGCAAGTGCGGAAGCGCTATGCTCCGCGCTGGTGATAAACAACTGAGGGTGGCCCCCCGGCCGTATCAACCTCAGGGAGCCCTTGAGCTCAGTGTCTGGCCTCAGCGCAACACCTCCCCTCGGGAGAGTCGCACGAGGGGGCTGGACACGGGGGTTGCGCTCGGGTCACGCCCAAGCGTACGCCACCCAGCAAGGTCCCTCGGACCTGGTCGTCGCGCGCCCCTCCCGAGCTGAGCCTCGGCAAGGACAAAGGTATGAAGGTCGTTTGAACGTCAAGGGGATTGGTAGCACCATCGGTCGAAGGCGCCGGATCTGCAGGATTGGTAGCACCACCGGTCAAAGGTATGAAGGTCGTTTGAGCAAAGGCGCAGAATTGAGCAAAGGCGTACCACCGGCCGGAGCTGCAGGATTGGTAGCACCACCGGTCGAAGGCGCCGGAGCAAAGGCGTAGAACTTCTTCAGCAGGGCCTCCACCTGACCCTTCATGACTGTGGCAGCGGCTGCGAAGTGTTCGTCGCCCACAGGCTCCAGCAGCTCGTCAAAGCAGGCAGTAGGGTCGCGAAGATGGAGGTGGCTGAAGACACGCGTCAACGCAGCCGAGGAGAGGACGCGAGCCTCTTCCTCTGCCATGGGGCCGATGCTGCTCACGACTTCCTCGAGCGCCTCGACCAAGTAGAGAAGCAGTTGGGCGGGGTCGTCCTCGTCGGTGGTCAGCGGCCTCTCCAAGCCCTTCTCATAGAATGTCTTCAGCGCCACACGAGACCTCTCCTCGAGGAGCGCGAAGGCCGCGCGGTCCTCGGCCAGAACCTTCGCCTTCGCGTCAAGTTCGGCTTCCTCCGCCTTCACCTTCCGCTCCCGCTCCTCCAGCCAGCCGCGCTCAGTGGCCTGCGCCTTCGCCGACTGCTCCAGCTCGGCGTCGCGACCCTTGATGGCATCTTCCCGAGCCTTCATCTTCTCCTCCTCCGCCTTGCGGCTGCGGGCTTCCTCTACACGCTCGCCGCGCAGGGTCTTCATCTCGGCCTCCAGCGCCTGGCAGCGACTCTCGACGGCCTCGATGCCCTTCAGCGTCGCCTCGTGAGCAGCCGTCGCCTGGGCTGCGGCCTACTTCTCTTTCTCGGAGGTCGCCGTGGCCTGGCTCAGCGCCGCCCGAACAGACACGTCGGAATGGAGCCAGCCAGAGACCAGCTCCAGGCGCCCGGCCACCAGCAGGGGGTCGGCGCCCTGAAGATCTTCTCGCAGCCGGGCCATCTCAAGAAGAGCGCGCCCAAGACGTTAGGGGAGGCAGAAGGGCCTGGAATCAGCGGTGCAGCGGGAGGAGGATGAGAAGGTACCGTCACCATAGCCTTGGAGACTGGGGGCTCCGGAGCCTTGGAGAGCTAAGCAGCCGAGCCGGACACCGGTGCCTCCGGAGCAGGCGGGGCCACGGGGGCTGTTTCCTCCTGAGGATTCTCCCCCAGGCCTCGCGAGGGCGACCGGACAGGGAAGGCATGAGCACCGGCGCTGCCCTTCTCTACGGAGGGCGACGCGGCCGGAGCAGGCGGGTTGGTCCCGGGCGGCACCATCGCCTCCTCCTCCTCTTCTTTGCCGCAGGCGTCGGCCTAATCACACAGCGGAGAAGCGTCAAGGCCAAGCAGCAGAAGCAAGAATGAAACAAGGCAAGAGCACTTACTGGCCCACCACGGTGTAGTCCACCCTCCTCTTGCTAAGCTTGAAGCCCGAGAGCCTCCCAGCCTGGGGCGCCGGGGCACGGGCCCCGGGAGCAGAAGAAGGAGCAGCAGGTGGGCCGGAAGCGGCTCCAGGCGGCGCTGGAACAGAGGCAGCATCTCGGGAGATCAGCGCCGACTGGCCCCTAGTCGGGATCACGGGCGGCTCTCCCTTCTCTTGGCGGGCGTCGGCCTCGTCGTCGTCAGGAAGGGTGCGGAGGATGTCAGCCTTGCTCAAGGGGGAGGTCTCCCCCATCCCCTCGAGGGTCGCCTCCGAGTCGCGCTCCTCGATGTCCTCCTCTTCTTCCTCCTGGCGAGAGTCGTTAGAGGACACCTCCACCGGCACCGTTGCAGCCGAGACCGCAGGAGGCGCTGGCGGCACCAGCCCGCACCCATCAAAGGTTGGCATGGCAGCCACAACCTGCTCCCTGTCCTCGCGGCGGAACAAGGGAACAAAGGCACTCAGCGGGTATTCCTGATCGCCCCCGACCAGGAGGCGGAGAGCCACGGCCAGCTCTTCGTCACGCAAGGCTCCCGGGCTCAGGCGAACCTTGTCTTCCTCGTCCCCGAGCCTCCACAAGGGTCACGTACGCGCCTGAAGCGGAGCCACGCGCAGCATCAGGAATTCCCTCAGGAGCATGGCCCCTGTCACCTTCGTCACCTTTGCGTTGCCCGGCTTCAGGTTGGCGTTCATCTTCTCCAACACCAATGTCGCCCGGTCGTCAGTGAGCTTCGCGCAAGATCACCCCTTGTCAGACTGAGGCATCTCCATTGGCAGCACCAAGCGTGGGTGGACGCACTTGGCGTCCATCATGACCCACTTGCTCCTGAAGCCATCGGCCTTCTTCCCAGCCTTCGAGATCGAGTTTGCCTTGCCGGCCGCAATGAAGTTGGCGCACCTAGAGGTACGGCCCTCGTTGATGCGGAGGAAGAAGAAGTGGCACAGCAGAGCCATGGACGGCATCACGCCGAAGTATGCCTCGCAGTAGAAGGCGAAGATCGACAAGAGAAGGACAGAGTTGGGGTGAAGATGCAGCACCTGTAGCTCATAATGGTCGAGGACCTCATAGAAGAAGTCGGAGAAGGGGGGGACCAGGCCCGTGACGATGCTGCTCATGAAGAAGGGGAAGAAGGTGCTCCCCTCGGGTTCCGGCGCGGCAGAGCCAGCCCGGAGCTCAGTCTTCCCCCTTTCGTTGCTCTCCCCCACCGTCAGAAGGCGCGTGGCGACGAGGCTCTTCTTCGACACGTTGGGCGCATCCAGAGTCGGCTTGTACCAAGCGGGCGGCGAAGAAACCTTGACCTTCCTGGCCGCCATCGGTCGCTGATGCGGAAGAGGATGGGGGCAGATCTGGAGATTTCGGAAGCAAGGAGCGAGGAAGGGGATATGGAGTAAGGCGAAAGGAGGCAATGAAGGCAAGCGTTGCCCACGCCAGCCTTTTGTCACACGGGCAGTTGCCGAGGCAGCATGGGGAAGCGGAGACGCCCACGTCCGATCAACCGCCACGCGTCGACCAAGGCCGCAGGCTGTTGGAGCCCGCGGTGCTCCGCACTTGCCCTTTGGGTTCGCCTCGAAGCCAAGTCCGAGTGTGCCTTGGGCCCGGGGGCTACTGTCGGCGTTCTGGGAACGGGGGTCCCCGGACTTGCCTGCCTGCGGCCCATGGCGTGGCTCTGCAAGCGGGCCCGTACGACCCATCTTCACCAACAAGCACTCAAGACCCTCGCGAGGGGCCAATCCTCGCGAGGCGGACGACACAAGACCCCGTCGAGAGCGGCCTCTCTAGGCTGGCTCGCGAGGGGCGAAGAGATCAAGGCGAGGCGAACCTCGCGAGGTTCCTACGACGTCAGCCATGACGACCAAGATCAGGCGGGCGCTAGCGCGCGCAGTGTCCTTGCTTCCTCTTTGGTGCTAAGGAGGCAAGCGCAGGCGAAGAGTGCTGAGGCATCAGGCAAAGGTTTCCATATCGGTGCAACGATACCAAGACCAGCAGGACGGGAGGACGGAGGTCACCGTGGAGCCCAAGACGGCGTCACCACCAGAGCCTTTGGCAGGCGAAGACTGCTTTTGTCAGGATAGCTTGTACTAGCTGTCCCCTTTCAAATTGGCCGTTGTTGGATCCCTTCCTGCTCAATATTTGGGGAGAGGACCAGGGCCTCTATAGATAGGGCTAGCCACCATAGTAGGAGGCAAATGATCTCGAACTCATTCAGTTCATCCTCACACCCACCAAGCACAAGAACACCTCACCTCAGGAGGTTGTTCTTCCCCTTGTACTGTTCATCCTCAGCCCGAGGGGCAATCCACCACACCACACTGGAGTAGGGTATTTGAAAGCACAAGTGCTCCCTGGGTGATTTTGGTAATTAATGTCAACATATCTCTTGTTGGACTAATGCTTTTATCTAGTATGTTTCAGATGAGTTCAACAATGGAGTGGCATGGACTAGAGGATGTGGAACCCCTTCAAGATGCTGAGGACAAAGGATTGGCTCAAGCTCAAAGCTCAGGACTCTACATTTCTATTTTAGTGGTCCAAGATCACATTGAGTCCATAGGAAAAGCCAATACTATTAAGAGGGGATGAGGTGTTGCTTAATGGCTTGCTTGCTCAAAGTGCTTAGTGATATGCTCCAAAGCCCTCAACAACTTTCTCATATCCATATATGTCCCAAACCTAAAAGTCAAACTCGGACCCACCGATTCCTTCTATCCGGTGCCACCGAGTTATCTTGACATAGCCACTGCCAGAAACCTTAATCAGTTCGGTCTCACTGAGATGGGCTTGCAAACTCTCTGATGCCTATTGCAATATTTTCGGTCCCACTGAGATATGCAATCGGCCCCACCGAGTTTGCTTGGCCAATACTCTGTTTCACTTATTACCCAAATCGGTCCCACCGAGTTTGAGTAATCAGTCAAACCGAGTTTTGGATTTACCCTAAGCCTAGCACATCAGTCCCACCGAGTTGATCCAGTCGGTCCCACCGAAACACCTAACGGTCACATTATGAACCAAATCGGTCTGACCGAGTTCTCTGAATCGGTCCCACCGAGTTTGGTGATTTGTGTGTAACGGTTAGATTTTGTGTGGAGGCTATATATACCCCTCCACCCACTCTTCATTCGTGGAGAGAGCCATCAGAACATGCCTACACTTCCAATACATATTTTTTGAGAGAGAACCACCTACACTTGTGTTGAGGTCAAGATATTCCATTCCAACCACATAAATCTTGATCTCTAGCCTTTCCCAAGTTGCTTTCCACTCAAATCTTCTTTCACCAAATCCAATCCTATGAGAGAGAGTTGAGTGTTGGGGAGACTATCATTTGAAGCACAAGAGCAAGGAGTTCATCATCAACACACCATTTGTTACTTCTTGGAGAGTGGTGTCTCCTAGATTGGCTAGGTGTTAATTGGGAGCCTCCATCAAGATTGTGGAGTTGAACCAAGGAGTTTGTAAGGGCAAGGAGATCGCCTACTTCGTGAAGATCTACCCTAGTGAGGTAAGTCCTTCGTGGGCGACGGCCATGGTGGGATAGACAAGGTTGCTTCTTCGTGGACCCTTTGTGGGTGGAGCCCTCCGTGGACTCGCGCAATCGTTACCCTTCGTGGGTTGAAGTCTCCATCAACGTGGATGTACGATAGCACCACCTATCGGAACCACGGATAAAAAAATCTTCGTATCTCCAAATTGCGTTTGCACACTCCAATCCCTTCTATTTACATTCTTGCAACTTGCATGCTTTACTTTCCGCTGCTCATATACTCTTGTATCCTTGCATGCTTGCTAGATATGTATTGTGAATGTTTAAACTTGTGCTAAAACTCCACATCAACTTAAGAGAAATTAAAAACTGCAACTTTTCTTGATTAGAGTCTATTCACCCCCCCCCCCTCTAGACACCTCTTCTCGATCCTTTCAGTATTATACCACAATGGTGGCCAGAACCAGTATAAATCTTGTGTCTCTTGTGTTGTGAGTTCGTCGAGCTAGGCTTAGAGATTCCGGTGAGGCTGAGGGCGTGATTTGGTAGGGGGAGAACCTCGTGCGCACCCCAGTGTTCGAACCTTGAGGGTTTTGCCGGAACCCAAGATCCGACAACGTTGCGGCTAGTCGTAGCCACCGCTACTGGAGCTTTCGCCGGAGGAGGAGCTGTCGTCGCCAGACAAGCCACGACCGTCGCCAAGGGCGAGCTCGCCCTCGGCGTTGTCGCGGCCGTCGCTAAGACCCAGCTCGTCGTCACCGCCGTTGTCCTCGGGGTAGCACCCTACGCGGAGATTTCGGTTTCAATGTCCTATTTACTGAGGCAGATTGCCAAGTGTTTCATAGAGACAATCGTAAAATGGTCTTTACCGGTATACGTAGAGGTGATCTTTACATTGTTGATTTCACTAAAAAGGCTCAACCTAGAACTTGCTTAATTGCTGAGTCTTATAAAGGCTGGTTGTGGCATAGAAGGCTAGGTCATGTGGGCATGCGAAATCTTGATAAGCTTATTAAAGGTAATCATATCCTTGGAGTAAAAGATGTCATATTTGACAAGGATAGACTTTGTAGTGCTTGTCAGGCAGGGAAACAGGTTGGAGGAAGTCATCGCGCGAAGAACACCATGACCATGAGAAGACCACTCGAGCTACTTCACATGGATCTCTTTGGTCCAAATGCCTACAAGAGTCTCAGCGGTAACTCATTTGGTCTAGTCATAGTTGGTGATTTTTCAAGATTTACGTCGGTGTTCTTTCTTGATGACAAATCGCAGGTCCAAAAGATCTTCAAAAACTTCGCTAGGAGGGCCCAAAATCAATTTGACGTGAAGATCAAAAAGGTTCGGAGCAACAACGGAACGGAGTTCAAGAACGCAAATGTGGATACCTTTCTTGAAGAAGAGGGGATTTCACACGAGTTCTCGGCTACGTACACACCTCAACAAAATGGAGTTGTTGAGAGAAAGAACCAGACTCTTATTGAGATGGCAAGAACGATGCTTGCTGAGTACAAGACTCCAAAACACTTTTGGGCGAAAGCGGTTGAGACAGCTTGTCATGCAACAAATCGCTTGTATCTTCACAAGCTACTCGGCAAGACGGCATACGAGCTCCTCACCGGTAACAAACCCCAAGTTGGATACTTTCGAGTATTTGGCTCAAAGTGCTACATTCTTGATAAGCATCGTCGTTCTAAATTTGCTCCTAAATCTCATGAAGGTTTCCTACTTGGTTATGGCTCAAACTCTCACACTTACCGTGTCTACAACAATTTCACCCGAAAGGTTGAAGGGACGGTAGATGTGTGAAGTTTGATGAATCTAACGGCTCACAAGTAGAGCAATTGCCAATTGATGTAGGAGACAAAGACCCTTCGGAAGCAATTCAAGACTTGTCTATTGGCAAGATTCGTCCAACGGAGGTGAAGGAGAGTACCTCATCCGTCCAAGTGGAAGCTTCTACCTCACGACAAGGTGAACCAAGAATTGATACAGAAGCATCCACAAGTGGGACACACCAAGACGAAGAAAACGAGGAAGCACACCAAGATGAACATCAACAACCTCCTTCTCCACCACGACAAGAGAATGACAATGTCAACAATGAAGAAGAACAAGATGAAGAAGATGTTCCACCCCGAGCCAAGCCAAAGCTCCCACGAGTTCGAGGAAGAATCGCAAAAGATCATCCCGTCGAGCAAATCTACAATGATACCCAAACCGGGAGAATCACTCGCTCTAAAACTCGTTTGGCTAATTTTTGTGAACATTACTCATTCATCTCTAGCATTGAACCTATGAAGGTTGAAGAAGCATTGGAAGATCCAGATTGGATAAACGCTATGCATGAAGAGCTACACAACTTTGAGAGAAACCAAGTGTGGACATTGGTCGAGAAGCCCGACAACAACCACAACATCATTGGTACCAAATGGGTGTTTCGCAACAAGCAAGATGAAGATGGTCAAGTCATCCGCAACAAAGCACGCCTAGTCGCCCAAGGCTACACTCAAGTCGAAGGTATGGACTATGGTGAGACATATGCTCCCGTTGCTAGACTTGAGTCCATTCGCATCTTACGTGCTTATGCTAATCACCATGATATCACCTTGTACCAAATGGACATTAAAAGTGCTTTTCTAAATGGTGAAATTGAGGAGGAAGTTTATATTAAGCAACCTCCCGGCTTTGTCAATCCTAAGAAACCTAATCATGTTTACAAACTTCACAAAGCCCTTTATGGTCTTAAACAAGCTCCTAGAGCGTGGTATAAATGCTTGACCAAGTTCCTTATTGAAAAAGGCTTTGAAATTGGAAAAATAGATTCTACTCTTTTCACTAAAAGGGTTAATGGAGAACTATTTGTGTGCCAAATTTATGCTGATGATATTATATTTGGTTCAACTAACCCTCATTTTAGTGAGAAGTTTGGAAAACTAATGTCGGAGAAGTTTGAGATGTCTATGATGAGTGAACTCAAATTCTTTCTCGGTTTGCAAATCAAGCAAACTAAGGAAGGTACCTTTGTTTCTCAAACAAAGTACACCAAGGACTTATTCAAGAAGTTCAATATGCAAGAATGCAAAGGTATGTCTACACCCATGCCTACTAGTGGACATCTTGACTTGACTAAGGATGGTGAACCGGTTGATCAAAAGGTTTACCACTCTATGATTGGTTCATTGTTATATCTATGTGCCTCCCGTCCTGACATTATGCTAAGTGTGCGCATGTGTGCACGATATCAAGCGGCCCCTAAAGAGTGTCATCTTAAGGCTGTGAAAAGGATAGTGAGATACTTAATATACACACCAAATTTTGGCATTTGGTATCCTAAGAGGTCTTCTTTCGATCTTGTTGGTTACTCCGATTCGGACTATGCCGGAGACAAGGTTGATAGAAAGTCTACTTCGGGTACTTGTCAATTTCTTGGTAGATCTCTTGTGTCTTGGTCCTCCAAGAAACAAAACTCGGTATCCTTATCCACCGCCGAAGCGGAATGCATTGCCGCTGGATCATGTTGTGCCCAATTACTTTGGATGACCCAAACTCTTAAAGATTATGGGATATATGTAAAACATGTTCCATTGCTTTGTGACAATGAAAGTGCTATTAAGATTGCTCACAATCCCGTGCAACATTCTCGAACTAAGCATATTGAAGTTCGTCATCATTTCATTCGAGATCATGTTGCCAAAGGGGACATTGATCTTAAGCATGTTCGCACTGATAAGCAAGGGGCCAAACCTCACGAGGCGGATGACGCCAAGACCTCTCGAGGGAGCGGCCTCCCAGGCTGCCTCCCGAGGAGCGGAGATTTCTATGCAGGTACCCAGCCTCATGTGGCTACCATGACGCAAGTCATGACGACCAAGGAAGGCGGGCACCAGCGGGCGCAGAGGAGGCAGTTTCCTCTTTGGTGCTAAGGAGGCAAGGACAGGCGTGGGTTCCCGAGGAATCTGGCAAAGGTTTCCATTCCGGTGCAACGAGACCAAGACTGCCAGGACGGCAGGATGGATGTCATCGCCGAGCCCACCGCTGCGTCGCGACCAGAAGCTTTGCAGGAGAAGACCACCTTTCGTCAGGATAAGATGTACTACTTGTCCCCTTTCAAATTGGCCACTGTGGGATCCCTTCCCGCCTACATTTTGGGGGAAGAGGACCGAGGCCACTATAAATATAGGTTAGCCACCATCGTAGAAGGGATCCGACCCCGACCGACTCATTCCCTCACCCATAGACCTCGCGAGGTTGTCCATCCCTTGTACTGGTTCATTCTCAGACCCTTGTGAGGCCAATCCACCACAAAGCAGCAGTATGGTCTTACACCACAGGGTGGCCCGAACCTGGGTAAACTACCGTGTTCATCTTCTTCCTTGTTCGTGTGAATTGAGCTAGGCTGTGGGGCGATGAGCTGGTAGGCTGGATAGGTTGAGTCCTTCGCACACGCCCAGAGTTCGAACCTTTCTTGGGTCCGCGGAGCCCTGAATTCGACATTTGGCACGCCATGTAGGGGCATGTCGAAGCCTCTCTTCCACCGTTCGCTCCGCCGCCATTCTGTCGCTCCTATGGCCGACGCTGAGCGCTGGGCCGCTCGTGTTGCTCAGACGGCACCCATGGGCAACAACGCTCCTCGCCGCTCCACCTCCCCGGTGTCTAACGCCGCCACTGACCCTACTGCTCGTGAATAGCAGGATTCGTTGCTACCACCTTCTATGTGGCACGAAGGCCGTACTGCAACTCCATCACCCACTCCAGCCACGATGTCATTTTCTCATGCTCGTCGCGGGCCGGCAAATGCGCAAGCTGCGTTGCTCATGGCGCGTAAGCTCCTGTGTTACCGTCCGGCCAATGACCTCTACGACGACTGGCTCGGCCACATCGCCGAGCTCGTCAACACCGCTGGTGAGGCCCCTGCACCATCTCGTTCACCCTGTCCCCCGCTGTCACGGGATGTCCACGGCCACCTATGGGACCAGGAGGCCCCTTGCTGGTTCGGCTGGGGGACGTCGCGTTGCATAAAGAGCAGACTAGTGCACGGCAGCACGGCAGAGAGCACACAAGCAATTTACCCAGGTTCGGGCCGCCGCGAGGCGTAAGACCCTACTCCTGCTTTAGTGGATTGATGGTGGAATGGGGATCGTGAAACACAGTACACTTGCCCGGCAAGGATTGCCGTAAGGAAGCAGCGACTACGCGCGCATGGGGGTGTAGGTTCGTCCAATTTCCAACCCTTCCTACGGGTGCATCATGGTAGCCACATGAGGCTGGGTACCTGCATAGAAATCTCCGCTCCTCGGGAGGCAGCCTGGGAGGCCGCTCCCTCGAGAGGTCTTGGCGTCATCCGCCTCGTGAGGTTTGGCCCCTCGCGAGGGTCTTGTCTTGGCAGTCTTGAAGATGGGCTGTACCAGGCCGTCGATGGAGCCACACCATGGGCCGCAGGCAGGCAAGTCTGGGTACCCTGGTCCCTAGAACGCCAACAGTGATGATAATTTTGGTATTGTCATGGAACACTTCTACGACAACACAGGTATGACTGTCTTGATTTTGTCATAAAATCGTCATGGATGTACATGCATGACGGAAAACGTGACCTATTGTGAAAAACACGCATCATCTCGGAAGTGTACTTTTTTGTAGTGTTAGTAGGCGGTTTCTCAGTTGCCCCTTAGAGGTTAGTGCTAAGTTCATCATTTTACTTGAGTTAATGCCACCGCTCATCCTGAATACTATTTAACATTGGCAGGGATATGAGGCTTGTGCCTTTGTTAACTGGCTGGATGAAGAATGGCATGGTAGGGCTCGGAGTGTTATCACCAAGCTCGTAGAAGATAATGTAAAGTTGAAGAGGAAATTGGCTGATTTGGAATGTACAATCAGTATGATGAAGCAAGAAAGAATCAATCACAGGCAAGAAGGAACTAGCATGTGTAGTTGTGGTTGTCGCATTAGCCATGTTCTATGCGTTGTTTGCAATGATGATTAGAGGTGTTGTTTGACAGTATTGCTAAAGCACATCTAGATGTGCTCTAAGTAATGCACATCTAGGTCCTATGCCATTGATGTTACACGAAGATTCGTGCAGATATTTTCCTTTGTCTTTTTTTCTTTTCCTTTGTAGTTTGATTATTACCGGCTTCATCAATAAGAAGAGCTCAATGTATTGCTTGCCAACTGTCCTACTCCGTTCGTACCGGTGCATAAGTCACATTACGAAAACCAAAAATTGTTCCTTGTTTTTGTCCTGAAAAAAGAAATCAGCCAATAGGAGTCCTGTGTAATTAATTATCACATTGAGAACTGCGCACCCTCGGAAATTTGGAGCAACCGGGTACAAATAATTGTGGTTGATTATATCATCGGTTAGATAATACGTCAACCCCCGCTTCAATTGGCATTCCTCTTCTCTTCATACCCCGCTTAAGTGTCCACCATCTTCATCGTCCCCGGCCGGCCGCGCCACACACTTGCACACACTCTGCAATCTCGCTTTCTCGCGGTTTTTATACTACCGTAGCCATGCCGAGCGACTGCCAGGATGACAGTTCCGCCAGCAGTCTGGCGCCCGATGATAGGTTAACATCAAAATCATCCCACTCGTCCTCCATGAGTCCGGCGTCGAGCCCGGACCTCGATTATATCCGGGTCATGGAAGGGACATCGCCTCCGGAGTCGTCAGACGACAACCAGACGGACGAGGAGCCATCTCAGGACGAAGAAGAGGAGGACGATGATGAGGAGGAGTGATGTCTACTACGCAACTTTAATCTTGTAGACACGTGTTGGGCCTCCAAGCGCAGAGTTTTGTAGGACAGTAGCAATTTTCCCTCAAGTGGATGACCTAATGTTTATCAATCCGTGGGAGGCGCGGGATGAAGATGGTCTCTTTCAAACAACCCTGCAACCAAATAATAAAGAAGTCTCTTGTGTCCCGAACACACCAAATACAATGGTAATTTGTATAGGTGCACTAGTTCGGTGAAGAGATGGTGATACAAGTGTAATATGGATAGTAGATACTAGTTTTTGTAATAAGAACAATAAAAAACAGCAAGGTAGCAGTTGATAAAACAGAGCACAAACGGTATTGCAATGCTTGAAAATGAGGCCTAGGGTCCGTACTTTGGCTAGTGCAATCTCTCAACAATGCTAATATAATTGGATCATATTACCATCCCTCAACGTGCGATGAAGGATCACTCCAAAGTTCCTATCTAGCGGAGAACATAAGAATAAATCGTTTGTAGTGTACGAAACCACCTCGAAGCTATTCTTTTCGATCAATCTATCTAAGAGTTTATACTAAAATAACACCAAATAATTTCAGATTCATAATACTCAATCCAACACAAAGAACCTCAAAGAGTGCCCCAAGATATCCACCGGGAAAACAAAGACAAGAACTTGCATCAACCCCTATGCGTAGATTACCCCAATGTCACCTCGGGAATCCACGAGTTGAGTACCAAAACATATATCAAGTGAATCAATAAAATACCCCATTGTCACCACGGGTATCCATATGCAAGACATATATCAAGTGCTCTCAAATCCATAAAAGTATTCAATCCGATAAAACGAAATCTCAAAGGGAAAACTCAATTCATCACAACAAGATAGAGAGGGGAAAAACACCATATGATCCGACTATATTAACAAAGCCCGCAATACATCAAGATCGTGACATCTCAAGAACATGAGAGACAGAGATTGAACACATAGCTACCGGTACAAACCCTCGGCCCGAGGGTGGAATACTCCCTCCTCATCGTGGTGGCCGCTGGGATGATGAAGATGGCCACCGGTGATGATTCCCCCTCCAGTGGAGTGCCGGAACAGGGTCTAGATTGGTTTTCGGTGGCTACAGAGGCCTGCAGCGGCAGAACTTCTAATTTAGGTTAACACCGAGGTTTTTTTGAATATTTGTGAATTTATAGGGTAAAGAGGGGGTGCGTTAGGCCACCGAGGTGGGCACAACCCACCTGGGCGCGCCTGGGCCCCCAGGCGCGCCCTGGTGGGTTGTGCTCCCCTTGGGGCACCCCCATGTGCTTCTCTGGCCCACTAGATGTCTTCTTGCCTAAAAAATCCACAAAAAGTTTCATGGTGTTTGGACTCCGTTTGATATTGATTTCCTGTGATGTAAAAAACTAGCAAAAAACTGAAACTGACACTAGGAACAGGGCCAATAGGTTAGTCCCAAAAAATGATATAAAGTGGCTATAAAATCTTTCCCTAATAATAAAGCACGGATCGACTCCTTGGGTTCACCGTCACAATACGCTTCTTCCTGTGAATTTACGCTTTCAGTCGTATATAGTATTATTTTCGAGGTGGTACTAAAATTGTTTCGATACAAAAGAATTCTTGTGCTACGACGTGTTGCCCGTCTGGGCCTGGGCAATGTCAATGCTAATGGGCCTTTAGAAACCTCCTCCCACCCCTTCTATCTTCTCTTCCACCCGAGAGCAAGGAGCAACGACACGAGTGCTTCTCTCAAACAGAAAAAGAAAAGGGCTGAGCTAGGGTTTGAACCACCATCTCTCCGGCCTGCCCGCCAGCAGCACGCCGGCGAGCCTGGCGTCCATGGAGGCGATGGGGGCGGGAGGGGCATGGGCCAAGGGTCGGCCCGTGGTGGGGTGCTGGGCCGGGCGCGGCAGCACGGGACCCGTCGAGGAAAGGGGCGCGTGTAGTGGGTGTTCCTCGGCTGCCCCGGAGTGGGCAAGGGCACGTACGCATGCCGCCTCTTGCGGCTCCTCGGCATGCCCCACATCGCCACCTGCGACCTTGTCTGCGGCGAGCTCGCCTCCCAAGGCCCCTCTCCAAGCAGGTATTCCAGTTCCTCGCGCTCAATCTCAGGTCCCGATTCGTAGTAGTAGAAGAATTGATAGCCAGAGATCCCCCTGATGTTGACGACAGGGAGCCTAAGGATAGTTTTGTCTGCAAGTGTTCCCCTGCATCAGCTACCAAATTGGCAACAATCATGGTGCTCTTAGTGCAGAAAGAGGGCTTAAATTTGTATGGGAGTCGACCAATCCGACCACATGGCTGCGCAATTCCTATATCATCATCGGCTCATCGCAACCCAGCTTGCCACCATTAGTTCTAGGTGATGCAATCCGTAGGCAGATGATGCATCAAAATATCGCATCCAGTTACACAACGCCAGGAGCTCGTTTCAGTGCAAAACCCCCCAAGGGAGAGCATCCAATTGACAGCAACTAGGAAGCACCACCGTTGCCCCATGCCATTAAGCACATGCTCCGCACTTCAGCAGTCAGCACACCAGCACCAAACTAATTAAGGATATATACTGACTAACTGTTTTTCGTGCTGTTGGTTCATCGCAAACAAGCCAAATTAGTTAGCTTATTATAGAATAACTTTTTGAAACAGATACTATGGTTAACTCAGTTGAAAACCCTCACAAGATTGTGAATTCGGTAAGATAATCCATCAGAGCTGATTATGAAACCTGAGTGCAAGGATGTGCAACTTGCTCGGCCGATACCTTCAGCTTGGGGTAGATTGTTCCAACCCTTTTATTTTTGTGCCGCTACACTTCCAGTAGCAGAGGCATCGATGATTGATGACAAGGCCCAAATAAGACTAAGCTGGAGGTTGTGTACAGTTTCATAATAACAATGTAGCAGCTGCACTAGAGGACACCATGGTCGTCGTATTGCGTAGGTTCGCTGAATTTGATGAGGGGAGGGCATGGAGCCGAGAAGGTTGGATCATGCAGTTGTTAGAATTCTCACTGTGTGTCAAACCTCCCAACGTAGCTGCTGTGTTCGGCAATTGCCATGTGATGGACAGAGGCGGCGAGAGGCGCATCATCATGGTTGGACAACAAATTCTGGGCTCAACTTTGATGCTCAATCAGAGATTGAAAACAAGGTTGCAATACAAACACTCTTGCTCAACTAATTTAAGCTCAGTGTTACCTGTTGATTAAACATCGGATATCCTCCCCCAAATGATATCATTGCACTGCACTAGATCTAACAAGGAGTGGATCCAGCTAGCTGTGTGATGGCACTTCCACATGCATAAGCTCTGTATCTCCGTAATTTTCCTTTTTCTGCATCTTTGCTTCCAAAGGTTGAGAAAGTATGTCTCATTTCTTCAGAATTTCTTGCATGAAGCTGACCGTTGTTTCTTCTTTTTTTAAGAGTTAAGGTTGTATTTCTGAGGGGAGCATGTCTATTACCTTGATTGAGTTGACTTTTGGCTATTGTATTATTGTTACAACTTACCAGCGAAATAGAAAGAGAGACATGTCTGAAAAGGTATTCTGCTTCAGTTGTATGCTTGCAGAGTATTTGTTTTCTCCATCCAAGTATTACTAAACTCTACCAAGTTTTAATGACACAACATTAACTTGTTATAGGATGCAGGCAGATGGGGCAATGCACCCATGAGCTCGCCACTATGCTTATAACTAGCTTGTTCAATTTCTCCTGTGAGATCAAATTACTTTGATGTGAATTTTCATAGCTCTTTGTGCTCTTTTCTTCTTGCTGAACTGATGTTTCCTCAGTAGGAAGACGCTAATGATGAGCAACATTCCTTGGGACACGCCGGAAATCCAGAGGACACGAGTGGTGTCCCTTCAAATGCATGTATCTTCCAATATGTATTATTTAACCTTAGTGATTGTATTTATAGACACTTTGTGTTGCTTCTGTTTGTAGTTGCAGAAGTTTGAAGGAGTCAGGGTAGCTTCCATATCTGTAGTTAGGGCTGACGATTGTGATTTTGGGCCTGTACTGAATAATTTTGGGAGCGGCTGGGTAATTACAAGCCAGGTAGCTGAATGAGTCCTTTGGCCGCTGGCTAGCTAGCTGTTCATATCTTACCATTATATGTCTTCCTCGGTACTAATTTGTGAATTATTTCTTTTTTTGAACTGTGAAGGAGGACTGCATGTGATGAGTTCAGGGCTTAAGGCACAAGAATAACTACGGCCATTTTAGCTCCAACAGTAAGTACACAACCAATCAACCATGCATTTTCACGACCCAGGTTTCTGAATTCTGGCTGGCTGGCTCGCTGGCACAGCCACATAATCTCACACATTCAAATTGCTAGCTACACAAAAAATGCCCAGATCTACGAGTAGAAATCCAAGGTAACACTTAGTGCCTACAAGCATTTACTTCATTTTTATCTTCATGTAAAAAGAGAATGCAAGCTGAAATATACAGTCTGCAGATTCCTCATGTATGTTCAATTTTCAGAATAGGAAGAACGAGACCGACAGCCCTTTAATTAGATTGGCTGAAGCAGCATACATACATATTACAATTTTGCATTTTAAATTTGAAGACTAAGGCAACGACCGATCGATGTAATTGGTGGTGAATATCTGTTTTCTTGTTTGTATTTAATCTTAGAAAACAGAATCTCATCAAGAGAAAATCCGTAGGCATTGCAGTCCAATTATTCTAGGGATTGGAACCAGACATGTGACTGAATACTGCTTGGAACATGTGATTCTGCAAAGTTTGCGTACATGCACCTTCTTGGATGATACAACTTCTCTATGTTTGTACCTCCTCGTCATTCAAATTTTACAAACTTTATGAATAAAAAGTAGAAAGTAATGTTCTCACTTCTCTTTTTATGACCTTCATTATCTCAGTCTCAACAACATCCAGGAGATGTACCTATGTAGCTACTGTTAGTTCAAAAGCTTTATTTCACAAGTTGGCAATACGATATTCAGGTAGTTAAGCAGGTGTTATAGTTCTAATTTACTTTTGTCTCATAACACTTGGTCTCATAAACAGTAGAGACTGTAGCCCAGTGTTGCTCATTGCACACTTATACTTATTCTGATTTTTGATGGCCTCCTAAATTTGAATTATTGTCTTGATGTCAGGTGGAGGACCTTTGCAATATTATCAAGCTTTATGCCAAACTGGCACTCTTACTTGATCCCGTATTTACTCCTTCAAACAATTTGTGCACAAAGTTGAGGAAGTTGGGGCCAATAATCATGTTAGAATAAACTTCTTTCTTCCTTTAACAGTTTGTTTCCATAATGTGGGACAGCAGGATCCGCGTCCCACTATGAGGGACCGACCTTCAGAGATCAGCTACCGGCGTCATACTGCCCCTGCAAGGTAAACCTGTCATTTATCTTGGGCAAATGCTATCAACACCGTTGTCCCAAATTGCAGTGTTTGTCCCTCTTCATTTTTTATTAGTCTCTGTGATTTCATTCTTTAGCATCTGATGTGGTAGACCGTTTAATCAATTTTCATGAATAGTCTAGCTCATGTGTTTCTGATCTAAGTGGTGCGACATTTTTCTTCATTGATTGGTAATGATATTGTTTCTTCATGAAGCCTCAAGAAAGTTAGACACTTCCTTGTATCTTCAAATTGGCTGTTGATTGATGAGCAAAGATTGATTTGAGCCATCTATATCTATAAGTGCTCACTTGCAACCTTAAAACCAGTCACAAAATTGTTTGGGTCCATGTACTGCTTAAATAACCTACTGTGTATTTAACTATTGATGATGTGTATAGGCAAAACAAATTTGGAAGCAAGGCAAAAGATTTGCCATTTTCATTCATTAAGAAGGTTTAGGATTTTGGCCAAAGGCCGAATTACAAAGCATTACTCTCGTGGCATTACATTACTCAAATTTTTTGCCCCTGGCAGGCACCACATGGAAGCCTCCTCTTTGATTTTAGCAACAATCACTCCCACTGACACCGCGGTGTGAGAAAAACACGAGCATTCCTCTCCTTCCAAATTTCCCACGAGATAAGCATCATTAAAGAGCATGATAGTTCTTATCTCCTCAAGTCTCAGATCCATTTTTATCACCCTTTGGTATGTTTCGTGGGGATCTTTTTTATTCAGCGCATAAATGTTGATTCGTTCATGTGTTTAGAAGTAAGAGGTGCAGCATGCCAGGGTCCTCGAAGGAGAAATAGAGCAGAGGATCTTCTTAGCGATTTGGATGTACAGAGTTTATGATACAAAAACCTATTTTATTTTTGTACCGGCTATTGAATTTTCTCCTTTCTATCTCTGAACCCTTTTGATATGTCCTTTACTCCTGATTTCAGCCTTTTAAGGTATGTTCTTCTTCCGGGATTGCAGAGAGCATGGATCACCATATGGAAGGAGATGCCATCCTTACTGTCGTTGTCTTTGGCATGTTGCTGCCATCTTTCTAATCCTTGCACTGTAGATACCTCAGTCTATCCATGTAGGTCATGCCTTCTAATCAATTTTTTGACTCTTATGTACGCGTGTGCTCTTGCATTACTTACTAGATCGTGTTGTTACGATGATCCACTGTCAACTATACAAATGTTCTAATTTTAAAACCTTGTCAAGTTCAGTTTCAGATTTAATTTTACTTCACCTCTTTTTGCATGGACAATGTGTGTGGTGTATAGACGACCACTATGTGAAATTCATAGGCATTGTGAGGGCATGGAGAAAGGATTTGATTTTGATTCTTTTTTCAGGGTAACTGTTACCTTGCTACACCTGCACATATGGAAAACTTAAACTTGGCAGTCTAAAATTAAGCAGCAAACTTCATTGCCGGTTATCTAAAAATTCAGTGACAACAGCTGGCACACGAGCTTCATTTTTTAGTAGAGATAGTAGACGATGCAGATGACAGTTCTACCTCTTTGACTGAAATAAGAACTTTCTCACCAAGGGCATACCTACAAGACAGGGGCATACCTGCAGGACAGCAGGAGCTCCTCAGGCACCCATCACACATTCACCAAAGATATGGAGCTACCATTTTCGATTAGTACTAGCATATTGGTACATAGTGCGTGTGTTTTAGCATATTAGTAGTAGCATACCTGCAGGAGGTCCTAAGTTTGTTCAGTTCTATACAAATTTGAGTTGGTATTTAGTGTTGAGAGGATCCTAAAATATTGTACTACATAATCTCTTTCCAGGTTCTTGAAAACTTGCACTCTTGTGTTGAATTTCGCATTTTGGTCGATCTGCACTGCATCTTTTATTGTTGTCAGCCTAGAATTATATCGCATTTTTATCTTGTACGGGCAGATTCATAAGTATGCCTTCATACTAATTTGACTGCATGATTTAATTAGTGGCTGCAATATTATTTCATGGTCCACAACAGAACTGAAGCTGCCAAAATGAAACTTTCTTCTTCTCATGTATCAAAGTATTAACCAACCAATTTTTTTTAGTATCTAAATTGTTATGTTTAGGATGATAACAGAGAGTGTTGTCTTGAAGATCCTTTTAGATTTGTACAAGGAGGCCTTTGTATATGCAGATATTCCAGTTTATTAATTAATCTACCAGCGGTGGTTTGGATTGGCTCATGACCTTATGTTGATGTCCATTTATAGAGAACTAAGGGGTCTATTCTTTTAACCATGAACCGATTTAAGTAGCAAGTCCGTTTTTTGTTGGTTAGTTGTATCATTGTTCTTCAACACTGAGCACTAATTGATAACCAGCCATGATCATCCATCCATTGATTTAGTTTGCTTTTTTCTTTTGTTAGTTCTAGTTAAGTGAAATCTATCTGAAGCTTTGAACCTTAACAACGCCCGTGATTTGACTCTTGGTGTTTGTGAATTCTGAATGAAGTATAAGCAGCCAATCTTTTTGAATGAATTTGTTGATGATTTGCATGGTTATTCTTCATTCTGGGTGCATGGCTATTCTTGCGTTTGAGCCTTAGGCAAGCAGCAATGAAATATGATTGCACTGTTTGTGAGCCATTTAAACTGAAATCATTCATCCATTTTATTCAGATAGTTCATCCCAATATTTTGGATCACTAATGTACTTCTATTTCAACAACAGAATTTGTTTCAACTTGCCATGTGTCCGTTCACCAACAGTACCGAGACCATGCAACTTGGAACATCAAGTAAGAGCATATCCATGTTTTACTTATTATATTCTTTAAGAAAGCTATGGGAGTTACAAACTGAAAATATGAATTGTTCAAAAATTGTTCGAACAATGTTGTTCTGTTATGGTTGTAGTTGTTTGAGTGGTATTTTTTTCAACTGTTTAAGCATATATTTATTTATTTTGCATGGCACTTTTACTATAAATTACATATGATATATAATATTTCAAAAAATGTTCATCACCATAAAAAGGATTCCAATTTAAAAATTATTCTTAAATTTTTTTAATACATCCAAAAAGGAAATACTCCGTTTAACCTTATTCCCGGCATTTCCAAAATTTAGATAAAGTTATATTTAATATTTCGCCCGGTGCAACGCACGGGCATTTGTACTAGTGATTGTAAAACACCCAAGAATGATCATATAATAACATGAATACTTCATAAATTATAGATACGTTGGAGACGTATCAAGGAGGAATGGTCGAACGAGGAGGAGGAGGACGACGACAGCAATGATGATGACGACGGCTGCGGCGATGTAAAGCCAATGATCAGCGGCAAGAAGCGTCGTCGCCGAGATGATGTTGCGGGCCATCCAACAACAACAATAAGAAGAAGAAGGACTAAATTAAGTAGACTGTATATATCTCTATTTTTGTTAGCTCATATTAATTCGTTATCTCAATTTCCCCTGTCAATCTCATCACAGACAATTAGTAATACGTATTCGACAGAGATGTTTTACATTATCGCCCACATGTTGGTTTCTTGAATTGTGTGCCCTAACGAGCACACAATTAAAAAAAAAAGACCGTATGGGCTGTCTATAATGATCACACACAATTCTGATTACCGAGTTGTTTGCCAGGTATCACACAAATCTTGTTACGCCGAATCATTTGTGTTCAACTCGATCATCGCAAACGGTTCATCAGAGCGAACTGTATGTCGTATATCACACACACCTTGATATGGCTGCCCGTTTCTATTGTTCTATCTCATCGCAAACAGTTCGTATGGATCAACCGTATGCCCCGCATCGCACATGGAACTAAAATCTGAATCGTCTTTGATGCATCCTTCATCGCAAACATTTTGCATCTTTTTTGACAGTTTTTTTACATCACCGTTTGCGATAAATCCATCACACACAGTTTCGTCAAAGGTTCTCTGATCATAGTTGCGTTAGCAGCATCCTGCAGTAGTGCTAGCTAGGCGTAAGGTATTGTTTCAAGTATTGTCATCCTTCAAATTAATTCCATAGTTGGCTTTCATAATAGATTCATATGGTTGTTTAATCCTCTTCATAGGTTAGTGTTTGATTCCTTTCTTTAATGGAAATTGGAACCTTATATTTCCTTCTTTCATATCAATAATAGCACGTATGGTTCATAGGAAAGGCCTACTAAGTATCATAGGACAAGACGGGTTGCATTCAATATCAAGCACAATGAAATCCACATGCACATCATTTCTATTAGCAAGAATGAGCACATCATTTATTCTACCCTATGGTTTCTTAATAGTTGAATCTACTAAATGCAAATTAAGGGAACATGCATCCATGTCGGTGAGACCTAGAACGTCACATAAAGATTTTGGTATAGTAGAGACGCTAGCACTTAGATCACAGAAAGCATTAGATTCATAATCTTTAATATTTACTTTAATAGTAGGTTCCCATTCATTGTGTAATTTTCTAGGTATAGAAACCTCCAATTTTAGCTTTTCTTCATGAGCTTTTATCATGGCTTCTACAATATGTTCAGTAAAAGCTTTACTTTGTTTGGAAGAATTAGGTGAATTTATCATGGACTGCAACAAAGAAATACATTCAACCACATAACAATTATCATAATTAAAGTCCTTGTAATGCAAAGTAGTGGGTGCATCACTATTAGAAGTCTTTACCTCTCCAAACCCACTTTTATCATTTTTATTATTAAGATCATCACCCTCCGAACAATTGGGACTCCTTCTAGCTAAAGTTGACTCATCCCTAGTCCCTTTTTCATAAAGTTTTATATTACTAAACAAAATTTAAATGGGTGTCACACCAATCATTTTAATATCCTCATCATGATTATGATAAAAACCAGGTGGAATGGCCTTCTCTAGGAATTCTCGTTTAGATCTCAACCTAGCGGCTCTCTCTTTACGTTCATTACTGGGGACTTGTTAGATTTAATAGACTCATTAATATCATGATTAGGTGGTAAAATTTTAATTTTAAGAGTATCCACATCATGAGAAATTATATCCATGTTTCTAGCCATATCATCAAGTTTATGTAGTTTTTCTTCTACCGTAGCATTGAAAATCTTTTGGGAACTAATAAATTCTTTAATGTGGTTCTCAAGATCAGTAGGTATCCTATTACTATTATTGTATGAATTACCATAGGAATTAACATAATTATTAGAGGAATTTTTCGGATACGGTTTAGGATTGAAATTACCTCTATAAGCAACATTGTTGAAATTATTTCTAGCAACAAAATTCACATCAATAGCATCATTATTTTGCTCAATCAAAGTATATAGTGGCACACCATTAGGATTAACATGAGCATTTTTACTAGTAAACATATTCATGAGAGCATCCATTTTATCACTAAACATAGCAATTTCTTCGACAGGGTTTACCTTCTTACCAGTTGGAGCTCGTTCGATGTGCCATTGAGAATAATTTGTCATTATATTATCAAGAAGCTTTGTAGATTCTCCCAATGTAATTCCCACAAGGTACCACCTGCAGCAGAGTCTAGAAGATTTCTAGAAACAAAGTTTAGTCCCGCATAGAAATTTTGTATTATCATCCATAAGCTTAAACCATGAGTGGGATAATTTTGAACCATTAATTTCATTCTCTCGCAAGATTGTGCAATATGTTCTTGCTCAAGTTTCTTAAAATTCATAATTTGATTTCTAAGAGAAATAATCTTAGCGGGAGGAAAATACTTGGCAAGTAAAAGCATCATTGCACTTATCCCATGAATCAATACTATTGTGAGGCAAGGATGAAAACCAAGTTTTAGCACGACCTCTTAGCGAGAAAGGAAATAATTTCAACTTAATAATATCATTATCCACATCTTTTTTTATTTTCCATATCAGATAATTCAACAAAGGTATTAAGATGGGATGCATCATCTTCATTAGGATTTCTAGAAAACTGTTCTTTCATAACAAGATTTAGCAATGCAACATTAATATCATATGACTCCACACTAGTGGCAGGAGGAGCAACAGGAGTACTACTAAAATCATTATTATTAGTATTTGAGAAATCACACAACTTGGTATTTTCTTGAGACATAGTGACCGAGCAAGCAAACAAGCAAACTAACAAAGCAAGACATTTTTGTGTTTTCGTTTCTTAGAGAAGTGGAGGGAGATGAAAAAGCGAGGCAAATAAAAATGAACATAAAAAGTAGAGCAACTAGATGATAGTTTGAGTGAAGGTACTTGTAGTGATTTGATGATGTCTCCCAGGAAACGGCGCCAGAAATTCTTTTTGCTACTTGTGAGCTGTGTTGGGATTTTCCCCAAAGAGGAAGGGTGAAGCAATATAGTAGCGATAAGTATTTCCATCAGTTGAGCACCAAGGTTTATCGAACTAGAAGGAGCATCAACCAAATCCTAGTGAACAACACCTACACACACAAAAGAAAATACTTGCACCCAACGCAAGCAAGAGGGTTGTCAATCCCCTTGAACTTGTTACTTGCAAGAATCAAATCTTGTGTAGGTAGATGGATAAATTGCAAAACAAAATAAAAGATAAAAATACAGAAGATATTTTTGGCTTTTATAATATGATTAAAGTATACCCCAGGGCCATAGTTTTTGCCAGTGGCTTCTCTCTCGAAACAATAGCTTACGGTGGGTAGACAAATTACTATTGGGACATTGATAAAAGAGAGCATAGTTATGACATATTCATGGCAAAGATCATGTATATAGGCATCACATCCGTGACAACTAGACTGACTCATGCCTGCATCTACTACTATTACTGCACCAATCGACCGCTA
This sequence comes from Aegilops tauschii subsp. strangulata, assembly GCF_002575655.3. NCBI lineage: Eukaryota > Viridiplantae > Streptophyta > Magnoliopsida > Poales > Poaceae > Aegilops > Aegilops tauschii. The sequence continues at coordinate 179,152,618 of NC_053039.3, forward strand.
TCCAGCATGCATCTATGGTATTAAGTTCATGACAAACAGAGTAACGCCTTAAGCAAGATGACATGATGTAGACAAAGTAAACTCAAAGATTATGATTAAACCCTGCCGTTTTGCCCTTAATAGCAATAGTACAATACATGCCTCGCTACCCCTTCCGTCACTGGGTGAGGACACACAAGATTGAACCCACTAGAAAGCACCTCTCTCACTAAAGATAAATCAAGCTACTTGGCCAAACCAAACATATTGATCAGGGGCAAATACAAAGCTATAACAATCATTCATAAATAAAGTTCAGAAAAAACTCAATTACTTCCAGTGAATAATATGATCACAAACCCACAATTCATCGGATCCCAACAAACACACCGCAAAAGAAGATTACATCATATAGAACTCCAAGAAGATCATTGAAAACATTGTATTAAAGATCAAAGAGAGAGAAGAAGCCATCCAACTACTAGCTATGGATCCATAGGTCTATGGTGAACTAATCATGCATCATCGTAAGGCAGGAAGGATGATGTAGAAACCCTCCGTGATTGATTCCCCCTTCGTCAGAGTACCTGAAAAGGCCTCCAGATGGGATCGCAGAAGAACAGGAGGTTGGGGCGGCGAAAAAGTGTTCCGGGTGGATCTCTGTTGGTTTGGGAATTTTTATGAATTTTTAGAGGCGGAGTTAGGTCAAATGGAGCTGCGTGGGGCCCACGAGCTAAGGGGCGCGCCTACCCGTGGGACGAGCCTTGTGAGCTTGTGGTTCTCCCGTAGGTCTTCCGGTCTCCTCCAAACCTTCCATGGTCCCTTCTGGTCCAGAAACAATCACCGTCAAGTTTCATCAGGTTCGGACTTCAATTGGTACTAATTTTCAGAGAAGCCAAAAACAAGAAAAAAATAGGAAGTGGCACTGGGCACTTGGTTAATAGGTTAGTCTAAAAAATGATATAAAATAGCATATAAATGCATATAAAGCACCCACGATTGATAATATAATAGCATGAAACAATAAAAATATGTTGGATACGTATTAGGCTACACGAGACCTCCGGGCCCAACGTTCTCGACATGAAAGTCTGAAGGTCGCAGCCGATGGTGAGAATTACTTGCACCTTTTTCCAGTTGTAGTGGGCTTTATTCGGGCTTCTGGCTCACGTGTTGTCTTGTTGTTGGTGCAGCTATGCTTCCTTTGATGTTGGGGTGTACTGGTTTGACAAGGCTTGGTGTCATGGTTTCCCTCATTGAGCGAATGTTCGAGGCATTGGAGCGAGCTGAGGGAGCTCTGTGGGGTCATGAGGTGGGAGATGACACCACCCTTCAGCGCATTGCCACAAGCTTCATAGTGTCTGTTGGATCTTCAGGATGCCGCGACTACTGCAGGGGCTACCATCCTGGGTGGTCCGCCCATGCTATTGTCACCATAGAGCTAGAGTCTCGTCCTTCTCGGAGCTTTTATGGCGAGGTAGAGTCGGTTGTGTCGTTTCCTGCTGCAGAGAGCCGCCATCAGCGTAAACTTGTATCCTGAAATGGAAAAACTTCACAATTTCCTTTGCCATGCTTATTAGTAAGACCTCATATTTGCGCTTTTGAAACGAGTTTGTGGTTTGTTTTGCCATATAGGCGGTGGTGTGTGCCCATTCCTGATGAAAGTGGAGGTCGCATTGTTTTTGTTGACGTCGTAAGTATATTTAGTGGGGCTTGGTATGACCAGAATGTATTATTCAGTCCCACGGCATCCCCTAGGGTTGCTCTCCTCATGGAGGACTACTCAATAATTGCATCGATGCAACCCTAGACTACATGATTGTGGGAGGTCGGCAGAAGAAGCATGCACAAGGGTCTAGAGCAAATACAAGAAACGTATGATGCAACATTTGTGCGGAGCTGCGGGGAGGCTCACTTAGAGCGATGCGCGGAGCTGTGGGGAGGCTCACTTAGAGCGATGCAACCCCCAAGTCCAACAGCAAAGAGATACATTTTTTATTTGCAATTTTTCTATCCAAAGGGGTACATGAGAGTGTTGGTGCTTAATAGTTATATAACATGCTTTAGTAAATGATAAAAAGGGAAAGAAAAAGAGGGAGGCCTCGGTGGCCTCCTTATTTATCAATCTATTTCTTTTTGAGCTAAGGTACACATGCTATGCAGGTTTGAAGTTAGTATGTAGAAGTATGTAATACTTAGAGTTTATGCATAAAATAAATGGAGATGCTCGACATTCCAAGGTCGCGATGTGTCCGACCTTATTTCCTGTTGTGGAGGTAGTAGGCCCCGTTGTTGAGGACCTGGTGGATGACATAAGGGCCCTCCCATGGGGAGGATAGTTTGTTCTTGCATTGTTTATTCTTGAGACATAGGATGAGGTCGTCGATGTTGAACTCATGTGCTCGTGTGCGCCGGCCTTGGTTCCGACACAATTTCTGTTGGTAGATTGTGGTGCACTCAAGGGCGATGAGGTGTGCTTCCTCCTTCGTGCTCACATCATTCTGTCTATTTTCTTCCGCAACCTCCTCGTCATATGCATGAACTCTTGGCGAGTTGTACTCTATACCGGAGGGTATAACTGCCTCTGCTTGGTGCACCATAAAGAATTGTGTGTAGCATATAGATTTGTTCGGTGTTGTCCGCAAGCTCCATAGGACCGATGGGAGATCCTCCACCCAGTTTCCCTTGGTCCGTATTAGGGGCGTTATGAGTCGTCACTTCAGGCATTACATCATTAGTACATTTACCCATTCGACCTATCCGTTGGACCAGGGATGGGGCGGTGAAATTTGATGTTGATCCGCCTTTTGTGGCAGAATTCCAGGAACACTGGGGCGGTGAAGCTTGACCCATTATCCATGATGATACCGTGAGGGACCCCTAATTGGTGGATGGGCATGGAGACAAATTTGACCATCGTTTTTGGCCTCTGCGTTTGTTACTGGCTTGGCTTCTATCCACTTTACGAATTTGCCGATGGCCACTAGGAGGAACTTGTGGCCTACCGGTGATGGTGAGAGTTTTCCGATCATGTCCAGTGCCCACACTGCAAATGGCCAGGTCAGTGGGATTGCCTTCATAGCTATTGCATGCATGTGGGTCTTGTTGGTGAAACATTGATAGCTGTCATAGTTCCAGACAATGTTTTCCGCGTCGCGCATGGCGTGAGGCCAGAAGAAACCATGGCAGGATGCCTTGCCTGCTATGGTTCTAGGGGCTGCATGATGTCCGCAAGACCCCGAGTGTATCTCATGCAGGAGCTTCTTTCCTTCCTCGGCGAGGCACCGTCAGAAGATTCCTACTTGGCTGTGTTTGTAGAGCGCCCCATTGATCACCATGTACGCTTTGGACCGGCAAACGATGCAACAGGCTTATGTCTTGTCTTGTGGTAGATTGTCGTTGATGATGTATGCTAACAATGGTTGGGACTAGTCTGGGATGACTGTGAATACAACTTCCTCTAGAACTGTCTGGACTGGCTTAGTCATGACATTGTTACCAGTTTTGCTGGCATACTACGAATTGGGGCTCAGTGTTGTCTCTACTTGACCTTGTGTAAGACCCTGGATTTTCCCTTATGGAAAATTCTTTTCAAGTTATGCCTCAAGTGTTTTTCTTTTGGATATCTTGCTTTTTGTTTGCACTCTTGTGTTTAATTTAGAGTAGTGGCTTGCCTAGTTACTTGGGATAAGGGTTTTGCCTCCCAAAACCCTAATTGCCCCTTCTACTAACAGAAACCCTAGGACCCCAGTTGCACTACAACACCCTTATTCCTTGCACAGAAAATCACCAAAATATTTGAAGAGCTCCTCTTACAAATATCTTTACCTTCCATCCTAAACCACCCACACCCAAGTCAAGGTTTGACAAGAGCATCCCTCTTAAGTTTCTGCGGGGTTACAAAGCAAGTGCATCTTAGCTTCATCCTATGAAGCTGAATTTCTGCATACACTAGCATGCATCCATATCATGATCATACAAAAAATTTGAGCCACATCAACCCACCATAGCTTCCTCCACAATTTCTCAAACATTGCATCCACAAGACCACATTGTGAAGGACGTATATTTTTCATCCACCCACTTGATCCCGAATTTGTCATGATGATTAAACATGACAAAACACCACTACCACTCAATTTTCATCAATATCCATCACACCATTTGAGCCCACCATCACCGAAATGGCCTTAATTGTTTCATGCATGTTATCCATCATATAAGACTAGCCTCCACCAAAATTTAGCTTCATTAGACACATCATATGATCACAACCTCCTCCCCATGTTTCTGTACAAATTGCCAAGTTGTACAGGAAGTACCATTTTGAATCATCCACTTGCCACCAAAATTTACATGCATGTGTGTCACCATCTTAGATCACCCTACCCGAAAAATCAGCCCAAATGGCCTAGCTATTTGTCGATGTACTAAATTAGGGGTCCCTTAGTACCCCAGACTTGTGCGCATGTAGTTGTAGCCCTCTGGACCGCAAGGCCTTGGAAGAGGATAACTCGACCCAAGCCTCAACACTTGGACACCAAGACCATGAAGAAGACCTCCAGGTAGGTGATCGAGAAGTACTAAGTTAGTACTAAAAATTAAGACTTCAGTTGCCAGGAAGCCTCGCACCGGCAAGCCAAGACCTAGCAAGCTCCTTGCCGGAAATCTTCCCCCTTCTTGCTTCGCGACCGCTCCACCTCATCGACCAACTGATGGCTTGTCAAGATTAGGTGTCGAGCGGGCAAGCGACTTGGGGAAGATCATTAGGACGCGTGTCAGCATGTTGCATTCGGATCGACTTTGTTGACTCCCGTCTAGTGGACATGTAGAGGAGATAGGCTCATCCATGTTTACAACATAGATGGAGAGACGACTTTTGCCAAAGGGTTGCTATCAGTTCATGGCACATTGAATGCCCTTGTCCTAGTCCGGCAGGATTCGGTTGGATAGCATCGAGACCACTATTCACATACATGTAATGACTATCTTGCCAGTGTGGTGACCCCTTTTCGTCCATAAAAGGAGGCCCATGGCTACCTTGGCACGGGTCGACACCTTGCTCACTCTTACACAGTAGTTGCACCTTGCTCACACATTGCTGACAAGCCGCGTTTGTAACTTGAGCCCCAAGTCAATCCACCCAACAAACATGAGTAGGGTTTTATGCCTCTACGGCGGCCCGAACCTAAGAAAACCTCGCGTGTTTACTTTTGGATTTGCTCTTCGTGCTCGTCGATCTCCCAAGGCGAACTGCAAAGGGATCCTCGCTGGTCCCATAGATCGTCGTACCCCGACATATTTGGTGCGCTAGGCAGGGGGTTGCTTGTGCGGACCTACTCCAGCAGTCTTCGTGCAAGTTTCGCCATCTTCTTCACCCATGGCGGCGAAGAAGAAGAGCGCGGTGGTAGGTGCACCGTCGGGCTCCAAGCTACCATTCCAGATGCCTTCGGCGGGCGGGCCCAGTGGCGAGCGCTCTCCACAACCTTCCGGCGATAAGAGTCATACTCGCTCCACCGGAAGCCAAGACCCACGCTTAACTACGTCTAGAGGCAGTGCTTCGATTCACAAGGTCGTTGCGGCTACATCCAAGGACGACGCCGCGGGGTCCATGAATGCCAGAGTGGCGGGATGCGCGCCGAGGCCATCGCAAGATGGACATGTGATGCTTCCCCACAATGATGTCTACCCTGCCCAACAGCCAAGTAAGGAGCATGTGCACCATTCTCATGGTACATATGGCCTGCCACCATGCCAAACTGATGGCGCACATCCACCGCGGTAGCCTAACAGAGATGGAGCTCCTTCCACATCGCATATAAGTCGAGCAACCTCTCAATCCTTGTGCCTAGTCATGCCCACATCACTGGCGGAGGCGCTGGCGCGGGTGGAGCTATTGTTGAACTTCCTTCGGCTCCGGAGAAGATGGATGTGCTCCGGAGAGGCAATAATAAAGTGGTTATTATTATATTTCCTTGTTCATGATAATCGCCTATTATCCATGCTATAATTCTATTGATTGGAAACTCAAGTACATGTATGGATGCATAGACAACACATGTCCCTAGTAAGCCTCTACTAGACTAGCTCGTTGATGAAAGATGGTTATGGTTTCCTAGCCATAGACATGAGTTGTCATTTGATAACAGGATCACATCATTAGGAGAATGATGTGATGGACAAGACCCAAACTATAAGCATAGCATGTGATCGTATCAAGTTTATTGCTATCGTTTTTTACATGTCTACTATCTGTTACTATGACCATGAGATCATGCAACTCACTGACATCGGAGGAGTACCTTGTGTGTATCAAACGTCGCAACGTAACTGGGTGACTATAAAGATGCTTTACAGGTATCTCCGAGGGTGTCTGTTGAGTTGGCATGGATCAAGACTGGGATTCGTCACTCCGTGTGACGGAGAGGTATCTCAGGGCCGATTCAGTAATACAGCATCACAATGAGCTTGCAAGCAACATGGCTAAAGAGTTAGCCATGGGATTGTATTACGGAATGAGTAAACAGACTTGCCGGTAACGAGATTGAACTAGGTATGGAGATACCGACGATCGAATCTCGGGCAAGTAACATATCGCCGGACAAAGGGAATTGTATACGGGATTAACTGTATCCTTGACATCATGGTTCAACCGATAAAGATCTTCGTGGAATATTTAGGAATAAATATGGGCATCCAGTTCCCGCTATTGGTTATTGACCAGAGAGGAGTCTTGGTCACGTCTACTTGACTCTCGAACCCGTAGGGTCGCACGCTTAACGTTCGGTAGCGCTAGGGAAGTATTGAGACATTAATAGCGGAAAGTCTGAAGGTTGTTCGGAGTCCCGGATGGGATCCGGGACATCACGAGGAGCTCCGGAATAGTCGGCATGTAAAGATTCATATATGGAAAGTTGTTATCAGGGTTCGGGAAAAAGTTCGAGTTTTTCAGTATTGTACCGAGAAGGTTCTAGAAGGTTCCGGAGTGGGGCCCACCTGCATGGGGGACCCAAATGAATGTGGGTAGTGGGGAAAGTCCCCACAACCCTGGTCTAGGCGCACCAAGATCCTCCCTTAAAAGGAATAGTATCATATCCCAAGGGGACAAGATCAGGATCCCTAAAAAGGGGATAGCGATCAGTGGGGAAGGAAAGATGGGATTTCGTTCCTCCCCCTTTGGCCAACTACACTAGGGCCTTGGAGGGCAATCCACCAGCCACCTCCACGGCTATTTAAAGGTGGGGAGGCATTGGCGGTAGCAACCTTTCGACCCTTTCCCGTTACCTCTCCCAACTCCTTCCACGTTTCATCGATACGCGCTTGGCAAAGCCCTGCCGGAATTCCGCTGCCACCACCACCACCATACCGTCATGTTTGTCCCGATCTCATCTACCCCCTCTCTCTCACTTGCTGGATCAAGAAGGAGAGGACGCCACCAAGCCGCACGTGTGCTAAACTCAGACGTGTTGTTCGTTCGACACTTGATCGGGAGTTCGTGCACGTCTCGTGATTGGATCGCGAAGATAAACCACGTTTCTTAACGCTTTCGCATAGCTATTGAAAAGGGTATGTAGATCCAATCTCACCTCTCGTAGATGTGCATCTCCTAGATTGATCTTGGTGAGCATAGTAAATTTTTTGTTTCCCATGCAACGTTCCCCAACAGGATGAGGGGTGTCCACCATCCAGACACTACAAAAAAAAGACACATCCGTGACATTTTGGCCTAAGCGAATTTTTTCAGTCATGCTTATGACACTTCTATGACGATAATTGTGACAAAAGCACGTATCATCATAGATGTGGTGAGCTCCTACTTCTATGACAAAAATCATGACAGAAAATGGGCTTTAGTCCTGGGCGGGCCGTGGACGCACCTCATGACATTCTTTGGGCCGTCCATGACGGAAAAATCATGGTAGAAGCGAGGACGAGGAAAATTTCGGGGAGTTCCCAGTTACGGTGGGTGGTCGGGGCCGAGGGATGCATGGAGGTTTGCGTGTTTCTCTCGTACATGTACGCGCATGTGTGCGAGGCGTTGGGATCTAATTGAAGCCGAGCAAGGCGTTGGGCTCTAACTGAACCCGAGCGATTGCTGAACCCCGATCGATCCCTTGTTTGTTAACTGAACCCTAGTGATTCCTTCGCTACTGCTGCCAACTGAAGCCGATCGAAGCTGCATCTTGAAGAACGGTCCCTGCTGGGGGTTGGATGAACAGTTCCCAGTAGGGGTCGGATGAACAAGATCTCGTGGTAGTAGAGGCCGTTACCGCTGGATGAACATGACCCTGATCGAGGAGGTGGGGGTGGATGAACAGTAGCTGGTGGAGGGACCCCATGGAGGGCTGGTTGAACAGGATCCCATGGAGGGCTGGTTGAATAGGAGCCGGTGGAGGCTGGATGAATAGGACCCCGTGGAGGACTGGTTGAACAGTACCCGGTGGAGGCTGGATGAACAGGACCCCGTGGATGAACAGTAGCTGGTGGAGGCAGGAGGAAGTCGACGGTAGATGAACAGTAGCAGGTGGAGGCTGTAGGAAGTCGACAGTGGATGAACAGTAGCCCGTCGAGTCCCGTTTTGCGGTACGCCACACCCCTCCCGATGAACATGACCCTATTTCGACCGTAGGCGCTCCAACGCAAGTCTGTTTCCTCCGTTTTGCAGTATGCCACACCCCTCCCGATCAACAAAACCCTGTTTCGACCGTAGGAGCTCGAACACAAGTCCGTTTCCTCCATTTTGCGGTACGCTAGACCACCTTCCCGATGAATAGGTGATAACCCACGAGTATAGGGGATCGTTTGTAGCCTTCTTCGATAATTAAGAGTGTCGAACACAACGAGGAGCTAAAGGTAGAACAAATATTCCCTCTAGTTCTATCGACCACCAATACAATTCTACGCACACTTGACGTTTGCTTTACCTAAAACAAGTATGAAACTATTTTGCAAGCATAAATCTACGAGTACTTTGCGAGAATAAAACTACGAATAAATGGCAAGGTAATGAAACTGGATAGCTTTTGTCAACAAGAAAGTCATTTGTCCCTAGGCAATCGATAACAAGTACCGGTAATCATTCTTGTAATTCTCTACTTGGATCGTATGCACTTATGATTGGAACACTAGCAAGCATCCGCAACTACTAAAGATCATTAAGGTCGTGAAACCCAACCACAGCATTAAGTATCAAGTCCTCTTTATCCCATACAAAACAACTCACCTACTCGGGTTTAAGCTTCTGACACTCTCGCAACCCACCATAAGCAAATCATGAACGTATTGCAACACCATACAGCGGGGGCCCCTCACGTTTGCGCGAGACGGAGGGCACCGTAGGATAGCACCATAAATAAAATATACAATCATACCAACCAAGATGACGATTAACCCACAGGACAAAACAGATCTACTCAAACATCATAGGATAGCCAAATATCATTGGGAAATAATATATGGAGTCGAGCACCATGTTTAAGTAGAGATTATAGCGGGGAGAAGGGGTGTTACACCGCTGCATAGAGGGGGAGAAAGTTGGTGTTGACGGTAGCAAGATTGTTGATGTAGATCGTCGTCCCGATCCTTGCCCCAGCGGCACTCCGGCGCCACCGGGAGAGAGGGGGAGAGAGACCCCCTCCTTCTTCTTCTTCCTTGGCCTCCCCCCTAGATGGGAGGAGAGTTCCCCCTCTGGTCCATGGCCCCCATGGCGGCGGAGGGGCAGGAGCCCCTCCGAGATTGGATCTCCCTCTCTATTCCCTTCTGTTTCGCGTTCCCCATATCTGGCCGAAAACCGTTTCTTATATTCCGGGAGATCCGTAACTTCGATTGTGTTGAGATTTTAATATGAATTTTTTTCCAGATATAAGCTTCCTTGCTCCCGAGGTAGAGCTCCAACTGACGTACGAGGTGAGCACAACCCACCACCACGCGCCAGGATCCTCTAGCACGCTCTGGTGTCTTGTGGGCTATGTGGTCCTCATTTTGCGATGATTCCAACTCCCAAAAATCACATATATTCCAAAATAATTATTCGTAAAAATTTATTGCATTTAGACTTCGTTTGATATGGATTTTTGCGATACAAAAACATGCAAAAAACAGGAACTGGCACTGGGCACTGGATCAATAGGTTAGTCCAATAAATCATATAAAAAGTTTCCAAAAATATGTGAAACTTGTATAATATTGGCATGAAACAATAAAAAATTATAGATACGACAGAGATGTATCAGCATCCCGAAGCTTAATTTCTGCTAGTCCTAGAGTAGGTAAATGATAAAAAAGATAATTTTTGATGTGGAATGCTGCCTAGCATAAACTTGATCATATATCTAATCATGACACGAATATTAAGACATAAGTGATTCAAAGCAATAGTCTATAATTTACATAAAGACATCAACACTCAGGCATCCCGACAAACAATGTCTTTCAAAATATCAACGCTAAAGAAAGCTATTCCTACAAAATCATATAGTCTTGTCATGCTCTGTCTTCTTAACACAAAGTATTTATCATGCACAACCCCGATGACAAGCCGAGCAATTGGTTCATACTTTTTTAACGCGCTTCAGCTTTTTCAACCCTCACGCAATACATGAGCACAAGCCATGGATATAGCACTACGAGTGGAATAGAGTATAATGATAGGGGTAAATATGGAGAAGACAAAAAAGTAAGAAAGTCTCACATCGACGCGGCTAACCAACGGGCTATGGAGATGCCCATCAATCGATATCAATGCGAGGAGTAGGGATTGCCATGCAACAGCTGCACTAAGAGCTATAAGTGTATGAAAGCTCAATATGAAAACTAAATGGGTGTTCATCTAATACTATAATGAAAAATTCCCACTGGTATATGAAAGTGACAACATAGGAGACTCTCCATATGAAAAACATGGTGGTACTTCGAAGCACAACTGTGGTATAGGATACTAACAATGCCCCTTCTCTCTTTGTTTATTACTTTTTTTCTTTTTTTCTTTCCTATTTTTCCTTTTTTTCTTCTTCTTTCTTTCTGTGATTATCCGGAGTCTCATCCCGACTTGTGGCGGAATCATAGTCTCCATCATCCTTTCCTCACTGGGGCACTTCTCTAAAAATGAATAATGATGATCATCACACTTCTATTTACTTATAACTCAAAAGAAATAAAAATTACAACTCGATACCTATGAAAAAGTATGACTCTATATGAATGCCTCTGGCATGTACGAGGATGTGCAATGATCTAGCGTCACATGTATGAAAAATGGTGAACAGTGGCTGAGCCACAACTACTATGTCAGCTATATGATCATGCAAAGCAATATGACAATGAATGCTCAAGTCATCAAATAGAAGCGGTGGAAGTTGCATGGCAATATATCTCGGAATGGCCATGGAAAAGCCATAATAGGTAGGTATGGTGGCTGTTTTGAGGAAGATATAATAAGGCTTATGTGTGATAGAGCGTATCATATCACGGGGTTTGGATGCACCTGCGAAGTTTGCACCGACTCTCGAGGTGAGAAAGGGCAATGCATGATACCACAGAGGCTAGCAATTTGCGGAAAGGTAAGAGTGCGTATAATCCATGGACTCACATTAGTCATAAAGAACTCATATACTTATTGCAAAAGTTTATTAGCCCTCGAAGCAAAGTACTACTATGCATGCCCCTAGGGGGATAGATTGGTAGGATAAGACCATCGCTCGTCCCCGATCGCCACTCATAAGACAATCAATAATAAATCATGCTCCAACATCATAGCATAAATAGAGACTATACGTGCATGCTTCGGGAATCACAAACCTTAACACCAATATTCTTACTAAACACAACCGTTTAGTAGTAACTCCCACATATTCCACTCTATATCGCAAAAGTATTGCAACGAATCAAACATATCATATTCAGTGATCTATAAGTTTTATGTAGGATTTTATGACTAACCACGCAATTGACCAATTCTCGTTGACTCTCTAAATAGGTATAAGCAAAGCATGAGAGTTTAATTCTTTCTACAAAAGATCATGATCTAATAAATATAAGTGAAGCAAAAGAGCATTCTTTAAATAACGGTTTTCTATGTGAAGAGAAACAGGCAATCCAAACTTCAGATGATATGAGTGAAGCACATGAAGCATTCTATAAAGCCATACTCAAAAGACATAAGTGAAGTGCAATGAGCATTATATAAATCAACCATGAACTATCTCATACCATCATGGTGCGTAAAATAAAAGTGAAAAATAAACACAAAAGACGCTCCAAGATTCACACATATCACATGAATGAAACGAAGACAAAAACATACCGATACCTGTTGAAGAATGATGGGATGCCTTCCGGGGCATACCCAAGCTTAGACGCTTGAGTCTCCTTTAATATTTACTTGGGGTGCCTTGGGAATCCCCAAGCTTGAGCTCTTGCCTCTCCTCCTTCTACTCATATCGAGACCTCCTTGATCTTTGATCACTTCATCCACACAAAACTCAACAGACAGTTCGGTAAGATCCGTTAGTATAATAAAGCAAATCACTACTCTAAGTACCGTTGCAAACCAACTCATATTTTATTTTTGCATTGTAGCTACTATAATATAAATTTTTCATGGCTTATACCACCGATAGAGTCGATAGTTTCACCATAACAAGCAAAACAATGCATCAAAACAGAATATGTCTTAAACAGGACAGTCTGTAGTAATTTGAACATTCACCATACTTCTAGTACTCCAAAAATTCTGAAAACTTAGGACAAAATAAACAATTTGTATAGCAAGATTGTGCAAAAAGTTTCAGAACTTTTTGACATTCCAGTAAAAAATGTAAAATCGCGCGCTACAGCCAAAGTTTCTGTTTTTGCACCGCACATACCAACAAGCAATCTAAACATCCTAAAGGCAAATCTTGGCACATTATTTTTATAATACAATGGAATTGTACAAGGGGATAATTATATTTGTTGAAAATTTTCTGCAATTCAAAATTCACAAAGTTTCCATGGGCATGAACAAAATTCAAGGCATGCTCCCGCTTCCACGATGCTCGTCTATCTCACTTTCACTTTTCTTTTTGGGAAGTTTTAAGTTCCCCTCTATATTTTTGTGTTAAAACTTTATAAAAGCACTCAACAGAAATAAATGACTCTCTAAAACTTCCGGGTTGTCTCCCTGGCAGCGCTTCCTTTAAAGCCATTAAGCTAGGCATAAAGTGCTCAAGTAATGGATCCACCCGGACCCCAAGGTATATCAAAGCCCATTTTAATTAACAATGATTTGACATTTAGTAGTGAGCACAAAAGCAACATATATCAAGCAAAGACGAAGTCTAACTCTCTTCTGATGCATCGGCATGTCATACAAGAACAATTCATGCACATCAAGTAAAGGCCAATGCATAGCATAAGCAGTTTCTTGCAATTTTATCGTGTTGGAAACATAAAGAGATGGAGATATAGTTCCTCTCTCATAATAATTGCAAGTAGGAGCAGCAAGCACATGCATATTACATTCATCAAAATTGTCATGTGCAACAGTAAAAGGCAACCCATCAATGTAATCCTTAATAATTGCAAACTTCCCCAATATAGTGTAGTTTGGAGAATTCAAAAAGATAATAGGACTATCATGTGTGGGTGCAATAGAACCAATGTCGTTCTTAACATAAGGAACTATAGCAAGTTCGTCTCCATAAGCATAATTCAAATTGCCATCATGGCCACAAGCATAGCAAGCATCAAGTTCATCAAAAAGGGATATTTCAAATGAATCAACGGGATCATATCAATTATCGTAGCATTCATCCTTCGGTAAGAACGAAGGGTCATTAAACAATGTATGAGTTGAAGAGTTACTCTCGTTAGAAGGTGGGCACGGGTGATCAATCCGCTCTTCCTCCTTTTGTTCTTCGCTCTCCTCATCATCTTTTTCATCCAATGAGCTCAAAGTTTCATCAATTCCTTCTTCCATAGACTCCTGCTAAATGTTAGTCTCTTCTTGGACAGCAGAGGAGTCCTCAATATATGGTTTAACATAGGCATTAGAAGCATAATTATCATAAAAATATTATGTATGGCAAAATTTTCAGATTTGTAAAGAGTAGCATCATACTTTTCAATCAAATAAGGAATTTCATAAGCACCCTTAAAAGAAACAAATTCTTCAACTTGTTCAATATCAAAGTAATTATAAACACCTTTGGCATAACAAGATATGATTCCATTACCAATCAACTCACATTGATATGGAAGGTGTTTCTTAGGGTCTTCAGAACAACAAGTAAGATCATATATTTCACATAAATTCCAAGCATAGCATTGCTAACAATGAATTGATCCAGTAAAAGTTTCCCTTTTTGAGATAAGCGGTGTCGCACACAACAAGCATGCTCATCTAAAGATTTTCCCTCAACTAAGCTAGTTGGGGCTTCATCACGAGCACAAATGGATCGAAGATGATCCAAGTAGAAAGCTTCAGTAGTATGATAGATTTTGGGTGGTTCTTCAACCATTGGTTTAGTAGGTACAACTAATTTTTTTGATATTTTGCGTTTCCTACCCATAACTAAAGATACAAAACTAGAGCACAAAATAAAAATTACTTAGTGATAAAGAAAACAAGCAAACATGAGAATACTCACCCCACGCTATTGCTCCCCGGCAACGGGGCCAGAAAAAGGTCTTGATAACCCACAAGTATAGGGGATCGTTTGTAGCCTTCTTCGATAAATAAGAGTGTCGAACCTAACGAGGAGCTAAAGGTAGATCAAATATTCCCTCAAGTTCTATCGACCACCGATACAACTCTACGCACACTTGACGTTTGCTTTACTAAAACAAGTACGAAGCTATTTTGCAAGGATAAAACTACGAGTACTTTGCAAGAATAAAACTATGAATAAATTGCAAGGTAATAAAAGTGGATAGCTTTTGTCAACAAGAAAGTCATTTGTCCCTAGGCAATCGATAACAAGTACCGGTAATCATTCTTGTAATTATATATGAGGGAGAGGCATGAGCTAACATACTTTCTCTACTTAGATCATATGCACTTATGAATGGAACTCTAGCAAGCATCCGCAACTACTAAAGATAATTAAGGTCGTGAAACCCAACCATAGCATTAAGTATCAAGTCCTCTTTATCCCATACGCAACAACTCACCTACTCGGGTTTAAGCTTCTGTCACTCTCGCAACCCACCATAAGCAAATCATGAACGTATTGCAACACCCTACAGCGAGGGCCCCTCAGGTTTGCGCGAGATGGAGGGCACCGTAGGACAGCACCATGAATAAAATATACAATCATACCAACCAAGATCATGATTAACCTACAGGACAAAACGGATCTACTCAAACATCATAGGATAGCCAAATATCATTGGGCAATAATATATGGAGTTGAGCACCATGTTTAAGTAGATATTACAGCGAAGAGAAGGGGTGTTACACCGCTGCATAGAGGGGGAGAAAGTTGGTGTTGACGGTAGCAAGATTGTTGATGTATATCACCATCCCGATCCTTGACCCGGCGGCACTCCGGCGCCACCGGGAGAGAGGGGAGAGAGCCCCCCTCCTTCTTCTTCTTCCTTGGCCTCCCCCTAGATGGGAGGAGAGTTCCCCCTCTGGTCCATGGCCTCCATGGCGGCGGAGGGGCAGGAGCCCCTCCGAGATTGGATCTCCCTCTCGGTTCCCTTATGTTTCTGCGTTCCCCAGATCTGGCCGAAAACCGTTTCTTATATTCCGGGAGATCCGTAATTCTGATTGTGTTGAGATTTTAACATGATTTTTTTCGTATATAAGCTTCTTTGCACCCGAAGTAGAGCTCCAACCAACGTACGAGGTGAGCACAACCCACCACCACGCGCCAGGCTCCTCTGGCCCGCCCTGGTGTCTTGTGGGCTATGTGGGCCCCTGTTTGCGGTGATTCCAACTCCCAAAAATCACATATATTCAAAAATAATTCTCCGTAAAATTTTATTGCATTTGGACTTTGTTTGATATGGATTTTCTATGATACAAAAAACATGCAAAAAAACAGGAGCTGGCACTGGGCACTGGCTCAATAGGTTAGTCCAATAAGTTGTATAAAATGTTGCCAAAAATATGTGAAAGTTGTATAATATTGGCATGAAACTATCAAAAATTATAGATACGACGGAGATGTATCAATAGGACCCTGTTTCGACCATACACGGTCGAACAGAAGGCCGTTTTCTTTCGTTTTGCGGTATGCCAGACCCCGTTCCGTCTGTTCCGTCCAAGCCGGATGGCTCCCTATGAACAAGATGACATCACTGTACGCGTTAGAGACCCCGCTCGTATGTACGTACGTGGCCGTGTTTACTATCTTGCAGTGTGGTTGTACGTACGTGTACATGATATAGATGGGACTGCGTGACATGCTACGTCGGCGCCTCTACTTCGACACATGCCACTCCTTACTCGGCCACGGTACGTCGTTGCAGAGAGACCGATCGACCGCTATGTACGTACATGTTCGCGGCCATACAGATAACACTACCTTCGCTTCAACCTGGTGGGTCCCATATGTCATGGCGTAAAAAGGCAGTTCCTTCCGTGCGAAGATAAAGCTGGGTGGAGGAATCATTATTTTGCGCGTAATAAGGAGGCACCTCCTTGCGTGCGGCCATGGACCCACCTGTCAGCCTCTCCACTTACAGTCCTCTTCCGATGGTTGTCGTTCGTTGACCGCGTTGACGACACCGTACCGCCTGAGAGCACCAAGGTGGTGGACGACGGCGCGACCTCGGAAGGGAACGACATGGAGCCGGGAATATGCAGAAGTGGATGCCCACGCGAAGGGGAGTACGAGGGTTGACTGGTTCAGCTCTGGTTTGAGGCTGTCGTCGCTGGAGAATAACAGGGGGTGTGGGTGAGTAGAAGGAAAGCCTGGCCAGCGATGGGAGTAGGGTGGTGCGGTGACGCCCGCGTGGCAGCACAGCCGGCCACGGGAGGCAGGAGCAAGCGGCATGGCCAGCGCTGGTTTGGGCGGCTGGAGCAAGAAGACTAGAGGTTGAAGAAGCAAGACGACCGTTGGATGGACATCGTACAGTCACCATAGCTGGAATCATTTATATTGACTAAGTTGACAAAGCCCTGCGTCCGCGTCAACTTAGTAGGCCCACAAGTCAGCCTCCAAATATGGTGGGACCGACCTAGCAGCGGGGGTATTCATTATTTTTGTGCATAATAGCTAGTGGATCCGAGATGTCAGCGCGGGGAATGTTTCTTTCGTGAAATACAAAGGCCCTTCCGGTCGGTCCCAGCTGTCAGGAGGAGGAATCATTATTTTGCGCCTAATAAGGAGACACTTCCTACTCGAAAAAAGGTGGCATTTCCTTGCGTGTGGCCGTAGACCCAGCTGTCAGTCTCTCCACGTATAGTCCTCTACCGATGGATGTCGTTCGTTGACCACGCCGTGCTGAGAGCACCAAGGCGGTGGACGACGGCGAGGCCAAGTAAGGGAACGACCCGGAGTAGACGAAGACTCAGCAGTTGTTTCCCACGCGGAGTGGGCATGAGGGTTTACTTGTTCGGCCGCAGTGTGAGGCTGCCGTCGCCGGAGAATAACAGGAGGTGTGGTTGAGTAGAGGGATAGCCAGGCCAGGGATGCGAGTATGGTGGGACCGTTAGGCCTGCCCGGCAGCACAGCCGACCATGGGAGGCGGGAGCAAGTGGTTCCACCGGCGCTGGATTGGGCGGCTGGAGCAGGAAGATCAGAGACTGAAGAAGCAAGATTGCCGTTCGATTGACATCTAACGGTCTGACGCTGGTAATACTGTGGTGGGTCCTAGCTGGCAGGGCGTATTCATTTTTTGTGCGCAATAAGGAGGCACTTCCTTGTGTGCGAAGATATAGTTGGTGGGTCCGACCTGTCAGTGGAGGGAACGTTTTTTTCGCGAAATACAGAGGCCCTTCCGGTGGGTCCCAGATGTCAGGTGGAGGAATCATTATTTTGTGCATAATAAGGAGGCATTTCCTTGTGTGTGGCCGTGGACCCAGCTGTCAGCCTCTCCATGTACAGTCCACTTCCGATGGATGTCGTTCGTTGACCACGTTGACCACGCCGCGCCGAGAGCACCAGGGCGGTGGACGACGGCGAG
Source organism: Aegilops tauschii subsp. strangulata (assembly GCF_002575655.3). Classification (NCBI taxonomy): domain Eukaryota; kingdom Viridiplantae; phylum Streptophyta; class Magnoliopsida; order Poales; family Poaceae; genus Aegilops; species Aegilops tauschii. The sequence goes on from NC_053039.3 coordinate 179,170,711, forward strand.
GCCTACGAAGGGAACGACACGGAGCCGGGGAAGACACGGAAAGTGGCTGCCCACGCGGTGGAGAGTACGAGGGTTGACTGGTTCGGCTGCCGTCGCCGGAAAATAACAAGAGGTGTGGGTGAGTAGAGGGATAGACAGGCCAGGGATGCGAGTATATGTGGGGCCTTGAGGCCTGCCCGGCAGCACAACCGACCACGGGAGGCGGGAGCAGGCGGTTACGACGGCGCTGGTTTGGGCGGCTGGGGCAGGAAGATCACAGACTGAAGAAGCACGATTGCCGTTAGATTGACATCTAACGGTCTGACGCTGGTAGAGTCGATTGTTGACTAAGTTTCTTTTTTGAGAAACCTTGTGTACGCATGAACTTAGTAGGCCCACAAGTCAGCCTCCAAATCTGTGGCAAACAACATAGAGCCCATTTGCTATTTTTTTAATAATTTGCAGCCCATTGCTAATTTTTGAAGGAATTTATTACAACGCATATTCTGCCTAGGACCACGGTCAGAAAGTTCAACCTAATTTTGCATATTTCAATGGAGTCCGGACTGTTTTAATCCATAAATGATAAACATTTATTTTTGAAGAACATATTGATTTGCCAAATAAAATATTGTTTTATTTTTGTAAGCTAATAAGACGTGGGACAATTGAGTTGGTTTTAGGGAAAACCAGTGATAAAAAAATCAGCGCTGGGAGGGTAAACAACAACAAAGAAATAAGGATGTAAAGATGAAAAGGGAACTTTATGTATTTTCAATATAATAATATGTGTATATGAACTAGTAAAACTATAGGTAGATTAGACAACGGAAGTAGGACATGGCGTTTCGAGAGGAAAATAGAACAGGGCTGTGTTTTTGATTCAGTAAAAAAACTGCCTGCGGAGGTTCTAAGAGAAAATAAGGTTGGTGGTCCAGAGGCCAGTTGATACCTGCTGGATCTTTGTGCCCCATTGTCGTCATGGGTTGGGCCTGTTAAAAACAAAACCAAGCCTGGGCATTCTACAGCCTAGTTGAAATTTGCTCGACCTTAAAAAACAATATACCTGCTGGATCCCAGTTATCAGTCTGTACTTGCAGAATTCTGATTGACTACGTTGAAAACTTCATGGGTTTCACTGTCTCAGACATCAACATTATTTGTCCATCGTGATAATAAGTGCATGCCCTTGCTTGCGTACGACCATGGACCTGCTGGTTCTGTACGGTTAGGCTCTGTATGGACAGTCGTCTTGTGGTTCCATGGACGAATTTCATGGAAATCAGATGGTTTTCAGCGAAAGTGAACTAAATTCATTGCATTTTACATATTTCTTTTCATTATGGAATATTTTACATATTTCAACTAATAATAACCGGCTAGGCCTTTTTTTAGTCCATGGGAGGCGACACTTAACTGTTCTGGAAGGCTCAAACCCATCGCTCCTCTCTTTTAACAATTCGCAGCTGGGCTTGGCATGCCACAGCCCAGTTCCGACATGCTGCGTCCAACTATTAGCCTGTGAAACAGGATGGATCCCCTGCGTACTTCGAAGATGTAAAAAAATTGGAGAACTAGGAATTCAAACGGCAGGTGCTTATGCTACCCATCAAATAAAAATCAAGTGCATGAAAATTTGTTTCGAAACAAATGATTCAGCTTTATATCTACGTCGACCCTCGACATGATGGTTGGAAGCAAATGCCAAGTTCATACCGAAAGATCCTTAACCAAAATACCAACTTGCAGACGACCAGGTAGTACAAGTACCAATACCAAACTAACTTATAATCTTTTTAGTCATGACCCTGGTGTTTGTCTGGTAGAAAATCTTGCAGAGGACCAGCTCCCGCTCCTTCTCTTGCTCCAAGTCCCCGAGGTGGTACTGGTGCATCACCCAGTTGGTCCTCTGCTGGTCGAAGTTCTTGTTGGTGTGCAGGACCAGAACCTTTTTGCTACCTGTCTACCGGCCGTTGACCATCACCGGCAAGGTATTGCCAGTCTTGTTCCACATCGCGTGCATGCCGCACTCCGACTGTATCTTGCGACGCGTCCATGTGCCCCTTTTCAACGCCCTGGAGTTGCGCTGGAAGAAATGCTTGCTTAGGCCACTCAGTGTGATACCAATAGTATTGGCGAATATAGGTTTTAGTGTACGTAGTTGGCATTTTCATAACATCTTTGGCATGTTGCAGTCACTTGTTTCACTTTTTATTAACTTTCAAATTGCAATTGCTTCACTAGGTCTGCGTCTAAAAAGAAAAATAGAGCTATAAACAAAGGAATATGTTCGTGCAAGTAGACGGCCGATCGGTGTCTCACCTGGAAGTTTCTCAGGATGGGTGAAGCTTATGCCATGCTCACTGTCGATGGTTGGTATGAACAAATCGATGAGAGGGTGAGATCTCACGTTGTCAGCACTCACTTTGGCCTCAAGGTGCTCAATTAGCTCCTGATCCGTGGGATCAAACTTGACGCCAGCCGGCAGCACCGGCCAATCCTTCTTGGACTTGCATCGGTTAATTCCAGTTAAATGGTACTCAATGTATGATCAATCAACTGTTTTAAGTAAATGATGAAAGATTTCCACACATAAGTGGTACTCAAAATCTGAAGTCCACAATACCCGAACAGACTGGGGTCTCGGCTTCATTACTACATGTGGACTCTAAAGACTTGAAAACCCCCCATAAAGATGGAAATCATAATACAGGCGAAAGGACTAATACTCACAGGAGCGGCCTTGCTGGTTCCTTCCTTCATCCAACTAACTTGAAGAGCATCCTTGTTGAGATTGATTTTTTTAGTGTCTTCCTTTTGACTACTTTTAATGAAGTATAGCAACTCCGGTAGCTCACCGCTCATCGTACCAAATGGTCTGGAACAAGGTGGTGCCTGGGAGGCGGGGAGACCGAGAGAGAATGGGAGAGCGATTTTGTAGAGAATGCGAGAGTGTTGTTGTAGTACGAGAGGGGCGAGGCTCACTTTGGTGAACCGAACACGCTGCCGTGACACTAGCTTGTGTCACATCACGCGCAGCGTGTTGTCACGACAATTCAATGTGAGGACATGATCAATAATTTGACCGACATATACTAGTACTAATGTACTACTTACTAGTCGTATTTAGTGTCACATTTTAACCATAGGTTTAACTACCAAAATGTCAATGCATGTCACCGAAAATTATACCATTAGAAACTATGTTCAAATATGAATCCAACGATATAATTTTGTGTGACATGCATTAATATTTAGTTAGTTAAATTTATGGTCAAAATTTGACACAAATTACGAAGGGGACCAATAAACCAGGAGGGAGGTAGAAGTACGAGTAGCGGAATATATGGTATAGAGGACTAGTACAAATTTAGAAATGGAGTACAAAGTTACAAGGCTGTGCGACAGCCTTTGTAGGCTACATGAGTAATACAAAATGTAATTCCCATTCGACAACACTTTCACCAACAAGTACGCACTTGAAGCCTACTTGATATATATATATGTGTGTGTGTGTGTGTGTGTGTGTGTGTGTGTGTGTGTGTGTGTGTGTGTGTGTGTGTGTTGGGGAACGTAGTAGTTTCAAAAAAATTCCAACGCACACGCAAGATCATGGTGATGCATAGCAATGAGAGGGGAGAGTGTCATCCACGTACCCTCGTTGACCGTAAGCGGAAGCGTTATGGCAACGCGGTTGATGTAGTCGTACGTCTTCACGATCGACCGATCCTAGTACCGAACGTACGACACCTCCGCGATCTGCACACATTCAGCTCGGTGATGTCCCACGAACTCACGATCCAGTAGAACTACGAGGGAGAGTTCCATCAGCACGACGGCGTGATGACGGTGATGATGATGCTACCGACGCAGGGCTTCGCCTAAGCACCGCTACGATATGACCGAGGTGGATTATGGTGGAGGGGGGCACCGCACACGGCTAAGAGATCAATGATCAACTTGTCTGTCCTAGGGTGCCCCCCCCCCCCCCGCCCCCGTATATAAAGGAGCAAGGGGGAGGCCGGCCGGCCTTGATGCGCCCCAAGGAGAGGAGGAATCCTCCTCCTAGTAGGAGTAGGATTCATCCTTTCCTAGTCCTACTAGGAAGGGGGAAGGTGGAAGGAAGGAGAGGGAGAGGGAAAGAGGGGACGCCCCCCCCTCCCCTAGTCCAATTACGACTCCCCATGGGAGGGGGCGCGCCACCTCCTGGGCTGTTGCCCTCTCTCTCCCCTAAGGCCCACTAAGGCCCAATACTTCCCCTGGGGGTTCCCGTAACCCCTCCGGCACTCCGGTTTTCTCCGAAACCACTCGGAACACTTACGGTGTCCGAACATAGCCGTCCAATATATCAATCTTTATGTCTCGACCATTTCAAGACTCCTCATCATGTCCGTGATCTCATCTGGGACTCCGAACTATCTTTGGTACATCAAAACACATAAACTCATAATACCGATCGTCACCGAACATTAAGCATGCGGACCCTACGGGTTCGAGAACTATGTAGACATGACCGAGACTCATCTCCGGTCAATAACAAATAGCGGAACCTAGATGCTCATATTGGCTCCTACATATTCTACGAAGATATTTATCGGTCAAACCGCATAACAACATGCGTTGTTCCCTTTCTCATCGGTATGTTACTTGCCCGAGATTCGATCGTCGGTATCTCAATACCTAGTTCAATCTCGTTACCGGCAAGTCTCTTTACTTGTTCTATAATGCATCATCCTACAACTAACTCATTAGTCACATTGCTTGCAAGGCTTATAGTGATGTGCATTACTGAGAGGGCCCAGAGATACCTCTCCGACAATCGGAGTGACAAATCCTAATCTTGATCTATGCCAACTCAACAAGTACCATCGGAGACACCTGTAGAGCACCTTTATGATCACCCAGTTACGTTGTGACGTTTGGTAGCACACAAAGTGTTCCTACGGTACTCGGGAGTTGCATAATCTCATAGTCATAGGAACATGTATAAGTCATGAAGAAAGCAATAGCGATATACTAAACGATCAAGTGCTAAGCTAACGGAATGGGTCAAGTCAATCACATCATTCTCTAATGATGTGATCCTGTTAATCAAATGACAACTCATGTCTATGGCTAGGAAACTTAACCATCTTTGATTCAACGAGCTAGTCAAGTAGAGGCATACTAGTGACACATTGTTTGTCTATGTATTCACACATGTACTAAGTTCCGGTTAATACAATTCTAGCATGAATAATAAACATTTATCATGATATAAGGAAATATAAATAACAACTTTATTATTGCCTCTAGGGCATATTTCCTTCAGTCTCCCACTTGCACTAGAGTCAATAATCTAGATTACACTGTAATGATTCTAACACCCATGGAGTCTTGGTGTTGATCATGTTTTGCTCGTGAGAGAGGCTTAGTCAACGGGTCTGCAACATTCAGATCCGTATGTATCTTGCAAATCTCTATGTCTCCCTCCTTGACTTCATCGCGGATTTAATTGAAGCGTCTCTTGATGTGCTTGGTTCTTTTATGAAATCTGGATTCCTTTGCCAAGGCAATTGCACCAGTATTGTCACAAAAGATTTCATTGGACCCGATGCACTAGGTATGACATCTAGATCGGATATGAACTCCTTCATCCAGACTCCTTCATTTGTTGCTTCCGAAGCAGCTATGTACTCCGCTTCACACGTAGATCCCGCCACGACGCTTTGCTTAGAACTGCACCAACTGACAGCTCCACCGTTCAATATAAACACGTATCCGGTTTGTGACTTAGAGTCATCTGGATCAGCGTCAAAGCTTGCATCGACGTAACCATTTACGACGAGCTCTTTGTCACCTCCATAAACGAGAAACATATCCTTAGTCCTTTTCAGGTATTTCAGGATGTTCTTGGCCGCTGTCCAGTGATCCACTCCTGGATTACTTTGGTACCTCCCTGCTAAACTAATAGCAAGGCACACATCAGGTCTAGTACACAGCATTGCATACATGATAGAGCCTATGGCTGAAGCATAGGGAACACCTTTCTTTTTCTCTCTATCTTCTGCAGTGGTCGGGCATTGAGTCTGACTCAACTTCACACCTTGTAACACAGGCAAGAACCCTTTCTTTGCTTGATCCATTTTGAACTTCTTCAAAACTTTATCAAGGTATGTGCTTTGTGGAAGTCCAATTAAGCGTCTTGATCTATCTCTATAGATCTTGATGCCCAATATATAAGCAGCTTCACCGAGGTCTTTCATTGAAAAACTCTTATTCAAGTATCCCTTTATGCTATCCACAAATTCTATATCATTTCCAATCAACAATATGCCATCCACATATAATATTAGAAATGCTACAGAGCTCCCACTCACTTTCTTGTAAATACAGGCTTCTCCAAAAGTCTGTATAAAACCATATGCTTTGATCACACTATCAAAACGTTTATTCCAACTCCGAGATGCTTGCGCCAGTCCATAGATGGATCGCTAGAGCTTGCACACTTTGTTAGCATCCTTTGGATCGATAAAACCTTCAGGTTGCATCATATACAACTCTTCTTCCAGAAATCCATTCAGGAATGCAGTCTTTACATCCATTTGCCAAATTTATAATCATAAAATGCGGCAATTGCTAACATGATTCGGACGGACTTAAGCATCGCTACGGGTGAGAAAGTCTCATCGTAGTCAACTCCTTGAACTTGTCGAAAACCTTTCGCAACAAGTTGAGCTTTGTAGACAGTAACATTACCGTCAGCGTCTGTCTTCTTCTTGAAGATCCATTTATTCTCGATGGCTTGCCGATCATCGGGCAAGTCAACCAAAGTCCACACTTTGTTCTCATACATGGATCCCATCTCAGATTTCATGGCCTCAAGCCATTTTGCGGAATCTGGGCTCATCATCGCTTCCTCATAGTTCGTAGGTTCGTCATGGTCAAGTAACATGACCTCCAGAACAGGATTACCGTACCACTCTGGTGCAGATCTTAATCTGGTTGACCTACGAGGTTCAGTAGTAACTTGATCTGAAGTTACATGATCATCATCATTAGCTTCCTCACTAATTGGTGTAGGAATCACAGGAAAAGATTTCTGTGATGAACTACTTTCCAATAAGGGAGCAGGTACAGTTACCTCATCAAGTTCTACTTTCCTCCCACTCACTTCTTTCGAGAGAAATTCCTTCTCTAGAAAGGATCCATTCTTAGCAACGAATGTCTTGCCTTCGGATCTGTGATAGAAGGTGTACCCAACAGTCTCCTTTGGGTATCCTATGAAGACACATTTCTCCGATTTGGGTTCGAGCTTATCAGGTTGAAGCTTTTTCACATAAGCATAGCAGCCCCAAACTTTAAGAAACGACAACTTTGGTTTCTTGCCAAACCACAGTTCATAAGGCGTCGTCTGAATGGATTTAGATGGTGCCCTATTTAACGTGAATGCAGCCGTCTCTAAAGCATAACCCCAAAATGATAGCGGTAAATCAGTAAGAGACATCATAGATCGCACCATATCTAGTAAAGTACGATTACGACGTTCGGACACACCATTACGATGTGGTGTTCCGGGTGGCGTGAGTTGCGAAACTATTCCGCTTTGTTTCAAATGAAGACCAAACTCGTAACTCAAATATTCTCCTCCATGGTCAGATCGTAGAAACTTTATTTTCTTGTTATGATGATTTTCTACTTCACTCTGAAATTCTTTGAACTTTTCAAATGTTTCAGACTTATGTTTCATCAAGTACATATACCCATATCTGCTCAAATCATCTGTGAAGGTGAGAAAATAATGATACCCGCTGCGAGCCCCAACATTCATCGGACCACATACATCAGTATGTATGATTTCCAACAAATTTGTTGCTCGCTCCATTGTTCCGAAGAACGGAGTTTTAGTCATCTTGCCCAAGAGGCATGGTTCGCAAGTACCAAGTGATTCATAATCAAGTGATTCCAAAAGTCCATCAGAATGGAGTTTCTTCATGCACTTTACACCAATATGACCTAAACGGCAGTGCCACAAACAAGTTGCACTATCATTATCAACTCTGCATCTTTTGGCTTCAATATTATGAATATGTGTATCACTACTATCGAGATTCAATATAAATAGACCACTCTTCAAGGGTGCATGACCATAAAAGATATTACTCATATAAATAGGATGACCATCATTCTCTGATTTAAATGAATAACCATCTCGCATCAAACAAGATCCAGATATAATGTTCATGCTCAACGCTGGCACTAAATAACAATTATTCAGGTCTAAAACTAATCCCGAAGGTAGATGTAGAGGTAGCGTGCCGACCGCGATCACATCGACTTTGGAACCATTTCCCACGCGCATCGTCACCTCGTCCTTAGCCGATCTTCGCTTAATCCGTAGTCCCCGTTTTGAGTTGCAAATATTAGCAACAAAACCAGTATCAAATACCCAGGTGCTACTGCGAGCATTAGTAAGGTACACATCAATAACATGTATATCACATATACCTTTGTTCACCTTGCCATCCTTCTTATCTGCCAAATACTTGGGGTAGTTCCGCTTCCAGTGACCAGTCCCTTTGTAGTAGAAGCACTCAGTCTCAGGCTTAGGTCCAGACTTAGGCTTCTTCACTTGAGCAACAACTTGCTTGCCGTTCTTCTTGAAGTTCCCCTTCTTCCCTTTACCCTTTTTCTAGAAACTGGTGGTCTTGTTGACCATCAACACTTGATGCTCCTTCTTGATTTCTACCTTCGCAGCCTTTAGCATCGCGAAGAGCTCGGGAATTGTCTTATCCATACCTTGCATATTATAATTCATCACGAAGCTCTTGTAGCTTGCTGGTAGTGATTGAAGAATTCTGTCAATGACACTATCATCCGAAAGATTAACTCCCAGTTGAATCAAGTGATTGTTATACCCAGACATTTTGAGTATATGCTCACTGACAGAACTATTCTCCTCCATCTTGCAGCTGTAGAACTTATTGGAGACTTCATATCTCTCAATCCGGGCATTTGCTTGAAATATTAACTTCAACTCCTGGAACATCTCATATGCTCCATGACGTTCAAAACGTCGTTCAAGTCCCGGTTCTAAGCCGTAAAGCATGGCACACTAAACTATCGAGTAGTCATCAGCTTTGCTCTGCCAGACGCTCATAACATCTGGCGTTGCTCCTGCAGCGGGTTTGGCACCTAGCGGTGCTTCCAGGACATAATTCTTCTGCGTAGCAATGAGGATAATCCTCAAGTTATGGACCCAGTCCATGTAATTGCTACCATCATCTTTCAACTTTGCTTTCTCAAGGAACGCATTAAAATTCAACGGAACAACAACACGGGCCATCTATCTACAACAACATAGACATGCAAAATACTATCAGGTACTAAGTTCATGATAAATTAAAGTTCAATTAATCGATTTACTTAAGAACTCCCACTTAGACAGACATCCCTCTAATCATCTAAGTGATCACATGATCCATATCAACTAAACCATGTCCGATCATCACGTGAGATGGAGTAGTTTTCAATGGTGAACATCACTATGTTGATCATATCTACTATATGATTCACGCTCGACCTTTCGGTCTCAGTGTTCCGAGGCCATATCTGCATATGCTAGGCTCGTCAAGTTTAACCCGGGTATTCTGCGTGTGCAAAACTGGCTTGCACCCGTTGTATGTGAACATAGAGCTTATCACACCCGATCATCACGTGGTGTCTCGGCACGACGAACTTTCGCAACGGTGCATACTCAGGGAGAACACTTGTACCTTGAAATTTAGTGAGAGATCATCTTATAATGCTACCATCGATCTAAGCAAAATAAGATGCATAAAAGATAAACATCACATGAAATCAATATAAGTGATATGATATGGCCATCATCATCTTGTGCCTTTGATCTCCATCTCCGAAGCACCGCCATGATCACCATTGTCACCGGCGCGACACCTTGATCTCCATCGTAGCATCGTTGTCATCTCGCCAAATATTGCTTCTACGACTATCGCTACCGCTTAGTGATAAAGTAAAGCAATTACATGGCGATTGCATTTCTTACAATAAAGCGACAACCATATGGCTCCTGCCAGTTGCCGATAACTTTGTTACAAAACATGATCATCTCATACAATAAAATTTAGCATGATGTCTTGATCATATCACATCACAACATGCCCTGCAAAAACAAGTTAGAAGTCCTCTACTTTGTTGTTAAGCCGAACCAAAATATGACATGCTGGTAAGCAGTATGACTTGTATCGCCCACAACTCACTTGTGTTCTACTCGTGCATATAACATCTACGCATAAACCTGGCTCGGATGCCACTGTTGTGGAACGTAGTAATTTCAAAAAAATTCCTACTCACATGCAAGATCATGGTGATGCATAGCAATGAGAGGGGAGAGTGTCGTCCACGTACCCTCGTAGACCGTAAGCGGAAGCGCTATGACAACGCGGTTGATGTAGTCGTACGTCTTCACGATCGAACGATCCTAGTACCGAACGTACGGCACCTCCGTGATCTGCACACGTTCAGCTCGGTGACATCCCAGGAACTCACGATCCAGTAGAGCTTTGAGGGAGAGTTCCGTCAGCACGACTACGTGATGATGGTGATGATGATGCTACCGACGCAGGGCTTCGCCTAAGCACCGCTACGATATGACCGAGCTGGATTATGGTGGAGGGGGGCACCGCACACGGCTAAGAGATCAATGATCAACTTGTCTGTCCTAGGGTGCCCCCCCCCCACCCTCGTATATAAAGGAGCAAGGGGGAAGCCGGCCGGCCCTGGTGCGCCCCAAGGAGAGGAGGAATCCTCCTCCTAGTAGGAGTAGGATTCATCCTTTCCTAGTCCTACTAGGAAGGGGGAAGGGGGGAGGAAGGAGAGGGAAAGAGGGGCCGCGCCCCCCTCCCCTAGTCTAATTCTGACTCCCCATGGGAGGGGGCGCGCCACCTCCTGGGCTGCTGCCCTCTCTCTCCCCTAAGGCCCACTAAGGCCCAATACTTTCCCGGGGGGTTTCGGTAACCCCTCCGACACTCCGGTTTTCTCCGAAACCACTCGGAACACTTCCGGTGTCCGAACATAGCCGTCCAATATATCAATCTTTATGTCTCGACCATTTCGAGACTCCTCGTCATGTCCGTGATCTCATCCGGGACTCCGAACTATCTTCGGTACATCAAAACACATAAACTCATAATACCGATCATCACCGAACGTTAAGCGTGCGGACCCTACGGGTTCGAGAACTATGTAGACATGACCGAGACTCATCTCCGGTCAATAACCAATAGCAGAACCTGGATGCTCATATTGGCTCCTACATATTCTACGAAGATCTTTATCGGTCAAACCGCATAACAACATACGTTGTTCCCTTTGTCATCGATATGTTACTTGCCCGAGATTCGATCGTCGGTATCTCAATACCTAGTTCAATCTCGTTACCGGCAAGTCTCTTTACTCGTTTCGTAATGCATCATCCCGCAACTAACTCATTAGTCACATTGCTTGCAAGGCTTATAGTGATGTGCATTACCAAGAGGGCCCAGAGATACCTCTCCGACAATCGGAGTGACAAATCCGAATGTTGATCTACGCCAACTCAACAAGTACCATAGGAGACACCTGTAGAGCACCTTTATGATCACCCAGTTACGTTGTGATGTTTGGTAGCACACAAAGTGTTCCTCCGGTACTCGGGAGTTGCATAATCTCATAGTCATAGGAACATGTATAAGTCATGAAGAAAGCAATAGCAATATACTAAATGATCAAGTGCTAAGCTAACGGAATGGGTCAAGTCAATCACATCATTCTCTAATGATGTGATCCCATTAATCAAATGACAACTCATGTCTATGGCTAGGAAACTTAACCATCTTTGATTCAACGAGCTAGTCAAGTAGAGGCATACTAGTGACACATTGTTTGTCTATGTATTCACACATGTACTAAGTTTCCGGTTAATACAATTCTAGCATGAATAATAAACATTTATCATGATATAAGGAAATATAAATAACAACTTTATTATTGCCTCTAGGGCATATTTCCTTCAATATATATATATGTGTGTGTGTGTATGTGTGTGTGTGTATGTATGTGTGTGTGTGTTTTCTGCACAACATCTCCATCATCATTATCAGTACATCCTATGCACGTGAGTTAGGATGTTCTTGACCCCAGAAAGGTATCTATCCTTCAAACTAACTACAATACATAATATCCAACAAAAGAGGTCATGCTACAGCAGCTGGATAGATGGCGTAGTCTAGATATCACTATGAATCAAGTTGTGGATATTTGCTGTTGGCATGAACCACATCGCCGCATGTCGGGTTTGCAAAAGTCATTCATCGCTTGGAAGCTTGATGCCTTTCACACACTGAAGATTATCTGGCAACAAGCTGTGTTGACGAATCTCTGGATATGGTGATTCATGAAACCCATGGTACGATGTGTAAACACAGTTCCTCCTGGAGAATGGAAGTTGCATAGCACAGTAATCATCGCCAGTGATATGATTGCTGATTGGTTGGATGATCAGATAATTGAGCCCGAGGAACATGGAGTGGTTGCCGAAGTTGTAAACCAGCCTCTAGTTGAATACGCCTGGCCCAACGGAGCTGGGATCTTTCTCGAACACGAAGCAGCCATAGCCATCACAGTCACGAATGCCCCAGGCATTGTACTACATGTGGTTTGATGAAATGGTTTGGTCAATTTGGTACGTGCGAATGAGCATCAAATGACCGCCGTCAGTTGAACGAGCGATAAACCACCACCCATTGACTTGTATATTTCCAGGTCCTGGAATCATGAAGGCCAGCGCATTTGCATCTGCTGCAACAAATCAAATTGGAGACCAAAAGGACAAAAATATACAATCATGTTCATAGTATGTGTGGAATTAAGATTATTATAACAGTGGCACAGATCATAGACAGAGAATTGCAATGTCATGGTCATAATCATACCCCAAGTTAAAAAAGTCAATGGCTTTCATATTCTAGCAATATGCCATGGTTCAAACATCATGTAAAAATGAGAGGAAAATAGCTATGGCAGGGCCTACTCATATTCTACCATAGAAGTTACTACTATTCTCATATCAACTCTAACCATAACATGCATGGTTATAAAAATCTTGGAAATGAGAGTAACATATAGCAATCATGAGGTTATACTCATAATATCTATTCTGACAATTATTAGATGCCAATTGTTCTCATATCAACTCCAACAATAACATGTGTGGTCATAAAAATCTAGGAAATGACAGGAACATATAGCAATGATGTGGTTATAGACATCTATCTATTCTAAATTTCTAACAATCAACAGGCAGTCGTATTCATATGGTAAAGATGAACTGAGATAGAACAATTGCGCGACGATAGATTCCACCAGTATATGCAGCCAATCTGTCCATCGACCGCATAAACGATGCCATCATGCACTATAGCATCAGATAGAAATGGAGGGTCAACAGGATTGATGATGAGCCATAACCATGTATGGCGACCGGATTCCAAATAGACTAATCCCATGTCGAACAAGGAATGAGCTTGTAATCCATGTAGTCTTCTGATGGTGTGGGCACTTCGCAGATTATAACCTTCAGCAAATGGAGGTCGCACCAAAAGCTCGACGCGTCTCGTGCGTAGTAGGCAGGAGAGTCTAGTGGGCCACGAGGCTCGATGCTGGGGGTATCCAATGATGGAAGGGTGATCTCTCGCTGGGTGTAGATATCCACGAGACGCCACGGACTACCGGATTGGTGGATGAGGACGATCCAGTTGGCCTTCATGCCTGCCCAGTAGTGGTCGCGCATGAAGGATAGGTGGATGGGTAGTGGTAGCATGTCGAGGGGCACCACGGCAACCTGCATAGGATCGTCAAGTCGGTGTCTGGGCCACCTGTGAGGATCCGGCATCAGCAAGCAAGGTGTCTGAAAAGGGTCGGCCAGTTGCAGACGGGTAGACGGTACAAAGACACCGAGCATGCGGCCAGACGCACGCTGCGAAGCAGGTCCATACGATTACAGATCTGCTCCAAGAGAACATTGGGGAGGGAATTCCAATCGCGGATCTGCGTGTCAGTCGGTTCTGCCATAGGGTTTTTTGGGTGCTGAGTGATTGGGGTTTTCGGTGCATGTGAGCGAGCGGGGAAGTGGGTTCGGGCGGTAGAGCAAAGAAGATGGCATGTGTGGCCGAGAAGTGAGCGGGGGGGATATCGTACGCGCGAGCTAACAAGGAAGATGGCGCGGGCGGGCGAGCAGCGAGCGGGGGGGATGGTGTGCAGCCGACGATGGGGAAGAGAGGAGGAAGAAGAGGGAAAGACAGGCAAGAAAGTGCATTAAACCTCAATTCTACTAGTACTACTACCAGGATATACCATCCTTCGGAGTGTAAATAGTTAAGCCGATGACATGTGGGTCTACCTCAAGGGAGCCCATATGTCAGTTAATGGAAGAGAGACATGCGTAGGCGTATTTGCGGAAGCGTGCTCCACTGGCAAACACGAGGGCAGTTCTGGGTAAGGCTGATTTAGTAACACCAACACGCTGGTTCAGCTTATTAATTAAGTGCCCAATCTGGTGCAGCGTGTATTGTCACTTCACCGCTAAGACTAGTTGAATAGTTCTCTCTGACCAAGATGGGGAATAATGGATCGCCAAGACTTCCTATCTACAATATCCATATGCCTCTACTCTCATCTGTCCAACAAGATGAAACATTGGCCAAGGCACCTGGCGCCAATAACGTAGGAGTACTAGTAGTATTTTGTGTCAAACTTTGACCCTCTATTTAACTAATAAAACGTTAATGCATGTCACAAAAAATCATATCACTGGATTCGTATTTGAACAAAGTTCTTAATGGTATAGTTTTTTATGACATGCATTGATACTTTGTTAGTTAAATTTACGGTCAAAATTTTACACTAACTACAAAGGGGACCAAGAAACCAGGACGGAGGTTTATATACAGGTCAATAAAAAATCATCAACCAAGGTAGTAGTAAACGATGAGTGCCTGAAGATTTTTTTCTTAAAGTACTCAATAATGGGCTCGTTTTCCTCAAGAAAATTGTGTTTACGTACGTATTAATTGGAATGCATGCGTGAGGAACAAAAGATCAGAACTTTTACATGCCTTGGTGAGTTTTCTCTTAATTCTTGCATGCAATGTTTTAATGAAGCTTGAAATATGAACATCTCAATGGGTGGGAGTAAAAGGCTCATGCATGCATGCATGCAACATGCAACACTCACATCTACACATGCACGCACGCAACACTCACGCATCCATGCGGCACACAACACACGACGCAACACACACGCTCATGCTCAAATGCTCAACCTACTCCCTCCGTCTGTGAAAGACTGTACATATAGAGATGTACACATTGACCTAGAGGAACCGGAACTTCATGGCATAATTAACGCCCAAAAGTACCAGACTTATGTGTGCATGCGACCATTGAAAGAAGAAGATTAAATGAAGTTTGTTGCATGTTGTAATTAAGGTTAGACATGTAGCCTATAGTTAGAGCACAAGTTGGTGCATTAGTCAATCAATGCCGATTAGATTAAAGGCTAAGTGCATTGGAAGTGTAGATGTACACTCTTTGTTGGAAAATTTTCTATTGCTAGATGTATAGTTTTTCACGGACCGAGGGAGTGCACGTGCATGCACTCACATACACAGTGAGTCGCGCGCAAGGGTTGGACTCCTATCACGCCTGCGTAAAGTTTTGTTTAACTGATTTCTTTGCTCTGCCAACTGACAGGTGGGACCTAGAAACCAGATGTCAATTTAACCAGTCAACAAAGTGCCACGTCGACTATGTGGCCGGTCACTAGGGTGCAATACGATGCTCTACGGTGAGCTAGTGACCGTATAATCACCGCAAAACTATATAGTGACCGTGATGAGCGTATTGTCACATACGTTGACCGCCAGTGTATTTTTATCATTTCAAATTAAGCCATATTAACCAGAAAGGATGCAAGATAGACTAGTACTACTACTTTGATGTGTCCCGTTAACTCGTCAAACAAGGAGAAGCTTGATTACTATGCCCTCTCCCTCGCCCACGCGCGGTGGCTCACAGGACGAGGAGAAGCTTGCTTACTACGTACGCCTACGCCCTCTCCCTCGCCCACACGCGCGATGGCTCGTAGGACGAGGAGAGGGTTTTGACTACAGCGCCCTCTCCCTCATCCTCGCCCTCGCCCTCGCCGTGCACGTGCATTAGTTCATTCGGTGTCAGATTGCTAGAAGCATATTGTACTATAGTATCATCATTGTTGGACCTTCCGAAGAGGCGAAGAGCAAAGTGCAAGGTTCACATGAGTATGAACTGTTAAACCTCCTGAAGAGGGAAAGATCCAAGCGCAAGGTTTATAGGAGTTGTCTTCCTAGTACTACAACTATAGCGAACGATCGCTACTGTATGATGCCGCCACATCACCTATATCCAAAGTTGTGGCACCTTTTTTTCTCAAAGAGCGTGTTGGAGCATGTGCAACAGCCACACAAGTTGCACGCACACATAACACATTTACTAGTAATAAATTCTAAAGGACAAATGCCAGTATGCCACACAAGTTCATCTCCACTTCATGTGATAAATTTGTGCACGACTAGTCTACATATATTTACAGCGCTACCATTCACAATTTACCATACTCCAGTTACACTAGATGGGCTCCATGTCCTCTCCATGTTCCAGTCTAAGGTGTTCTTCATAGATGGAACAATCCATAGCGGTGGGCAACGGGAATCATTGTCACAGCTTTCTAGTTCGGTTCCACACGATGGAGACTCATCCAAGCTGAAGCGGCATAAATCAGGGATAGCGTGTCCCAACATGTCGTTCATCCGGCGGTGCGCATTGAAGACACAACCATGCTTGATGAACGGCAGGCCTTTGGTGTCGTGCACGGAAGGTGGCATCTGCTTCACAATGGGGTAGTTGTTCCCAATGAAAAGCGAGTACTCTCTAAGAGTGTTCCTGGCACCCACATAGCATCACAGGGGTCGAACTCAATGCCGTTCATCTGGTACACGCGGCATATCAGATCTAGACACATGGTGATGTACATTGTCAAGGTCCATGCATAATAATGTTGCGCTCAAATATGGCGGTCAGTAATATTGTGCAGCAAATAGTACTACTTCGGTATAGAGGAAGTAAAATAACCGGCTTATTATATATATCCACTCTTGGCTACATGGATGAGATAGTAAGACATGGAAAAACAAAAATGGTGGGAGCTAGTGGTTTCAAGTCTTCAAGGGCCTAGCTTACTATACGCGTCCTCCTAGGTAAAAAGTACTAGTAGTAGTAAGTGGTCGAGTACTACAATGAAAGAGAAGGCGAGATGGTTAAAAAATATAATGCTAAATTGTAGTACTAGTACAATAAACATGTCGCAGTCAAGAAAAGAAAATAACTAACAAGTATGACTACTCTAACACACAACAATGAAAAACGGAATACCTGGGTAGATGGTGACGGTCCGATCGTGGTAGATTGTGTGACCATGTTGCACATCAGTGGTACCATGGGTAACGACTGCTAACATAGTTGATCCCAATATGTCAAAGTTAGCTACAAGGTTCCAGGTTAGACCGAATTGCGGATGCAAATGCACATCCAGGATCAGCGATCTTATTTTGATCGGGGGATGACTAGTCCCTACAAAATAATGGAGTACTGTTATGGATGCAAATGATGGTTTGTGTATTCCGTTTGTAATCTCTTGTACCATAGGATGGCAACCAGATGAAACAAGTCCCCTAGCTTGTCACGGCGAAGATGCGCCCTACATGGCACATGGCATCTTCCAACGTGTAGGGGTACAAATCTGTCGCGGCCAACATGTGCCAGCCTCTGTCGTTACTGCCTTTTGTATTGATGGCAATCCTTATGTCGATCACCGCGATGAGATAGTAATCATCGTAGCCGCATCGCTTTGTCGGCGGGACCGAAATTGCTATCTTCTTCCATCTCATGTAGGCATCATCATACGTAGTCAAGCCCAGCCAGTCCGGAAGGCCGATCCCAATGGTGGAGGAGGGGTCTACGGGAACGGCCGCACTGTTGTGGATGTTATGAAAAATGATGGTGGTATCCGGCCGGAGGTATGCAAGCCAATCTTTTTTGGCACCAACTGATACGTCTCCGTCGTATCTACTTTTCCAAACACTTTTGCCCTTGTTTTGGACTCTAACTTGCATGATTTGAATGGAACTAACCAGGACTGACGTTGTTTTCAGCAGAATTGCCATGGTGTTATTTATGTGTAGAAACAAAAGTTCTCGGAATGACCTGAAACTCCACGGAGATTATTTTTGGAAATAATAAAAAATATTGGCGAAAGAATCAAGGCCAGGGGGCCCACACCCTGTCCACGAGGGTGGGGGCGCGCCTGCCCCCCTGGGCGCGCCCCCTGCCTCGTGGGCCCCCTGGAGCTCCACCGACCTCAACTCCAACTCCATATATTCGTGTTCGGGGAGAAAAAAATAAGAGAGAAAGATTCATCGCGTTTTACGATACGGAGCCGCCGCCAAGCCCTAAACTCTCTCGGGAGGGCTAATCTGGAGTCCGTTCGGGGCTCCGGAGAGGGGAATCCGTCGTCGTCGTCATCATCAACCATCCTCCATCACCAATTGCATGATGCCCACCGCCGTGCGTGAGTAATTCCATCGTAGGCTTGCTGGACGGTGATGGGTTGGATGAGATTTATCATGTAATCGAGTTAGTTTTGTTAGGGTTTGATCCCTAGTATCCACTATGTATGACTTTGCTATGCTTAATGCTTGTCACTAGGGCCTGAGTGCCATGATTTCAGATCTGAACCTATTATGTTTTCATGAATATATGTGAGTTCTTGATCCTATCTTGCAAATCTATAGTCACCTACTATGTGTTATGATCCGGCAACCCCGAAGTGACAATAATCGGGACCACTCCCAGTGATGACCATAGTTTGAGGAGTTCATTTATTCACTATGTGTTAATGCTTTGGTGCGGTACTCTATTAAAAGGAGGCCTTAATATCCCTTAGTTTCCGCTAGGACCCCACTGCCACGGGAGGGTAGGACAAAAGATGTCATGCAAGTTCTTTTCCATAAGCACGTATGACTATATTCGGAATACATGCCTACATTACATTGGTGAATTGGAGCTAGTTCTGTGTCACCCTATGTTATGATTGTTACATGATGAACCACATCCGGCATAATTCTCCATCACCGATCCAATGCCTATGAGCTTTTCACATATTGTTCTTTGCTTATTTACTTTTCCGTTGCTACTGTTACAATCACTACAAAACCCAAAAATATTACTTTTGCTATCGTTACCGTTACTTCCATACCACTTTGCTACTAAATACTTTGTTGCAGATATTAAGTTATCCAGGTGTGGTTGAATTGACAACTCAACTGCTAATAATTCAGAATATTCTTTGGCTCCCCTTGTGTCGAATCAATAAATTTGGGTTGAATACTCTACCCTCGAAAACTGTTGCGATCCCCTATACTTGTGGGTTATCAAGACTATTTTCTGGCGCCGTTGTCGGGGAGCATAGCTCTATTCTTTGAGTCACTTGGGATTTATATCTGCTGGTCACTATGAAGAACTTGAAAGACGAGAAAACAAAAATTTATCCCTCAATTACGAGGGGAGGTAAGGAACTGCCATCTAGCTCTACACTTGATTCACCTTCTGTTTTGAGTAAGCTTGCGACACCTAAACTTGCTTCTGCTATTAATTCTGATATGTCGCATGTTATTGATGATGCCACTTCTGCTATGCATGATACTTATGATGAAACTACTTCTATGCTTGATACTACTGTGCCACTTGGTAAATTTCTTGATGAACAACTTGCTAGGGCTAGAGAGAATGAAATTATTGAAACTGATAATATTGATGAAAGTGATGATGAAGGCTCTCCCAATAAATATGAATTGCCTATTGTGCCTGAGGGCTATGTTATGGTTGAAGAAACTGCTAGAGACTTTCTTGCTTGCAATGGTAGAAGTGATCTTAAGAAATTATTAGCTAAGCTTAAACAAAAAAACTCTTAATGCTAGAATGAAATATGATCCTGCTTATGCTACTTCACCTATCTTTGTTACTGATAAGGATTATGAATTCTCTATTGATCCTGATATAATTACTTTGGTTGAATCTGATACTTTTTATGGCTATGAATCTGAAACTGTTGTGGCACATCTTACTAAATTAAATGATATAGCCACCCTGTTCACTAATGATGAGAGAACCCGCTACTTTTATATCCTTAAAATATTTCCGTTCTCATTAAAGGGTGATGCTAAGATATGGTTTAATTCTCTTGATCCTGGTTGTGTGCGTAGTCCCCAGGATAGATTTATTACTCCTCTGCTAAATATTTCCCTGCTCATAAGAAACAAGCTGCTTTAGGGATATCCACAATTTTGTGCAAATTGAAGAAGAGAGTCTCCCACAAGCTTGGGGGAGGCTTCTCCAATTACTTAATGCTTTGCCTGATCATCCTCTCAAGAAAAATGAAATACTCGATATCTTTTATAATGGACTAACCGATGCTTCCAGAGACCACCTGGATAGTTGTGCTGGTTCTGTTTTCAGGGAAAGAACACCAGATGAAGCTGAAATTCTATCGAATAATATGTTGACCAATGAAAATAATTGGACACTTCCTGAGCCAACTCCTGAGCCTATTCCTAAACCAACTCCGAAGAAGAGGGGTGTTCTATTTCTCAGTCCTGAAGATATGCAATAGGCAAAGAAATCTATGAAGGAAAAGGGTATTAAAGCTGAAGATGTTAAGAATTTACCTCCTATTGAAGAAATATATGATCTTAATTCATCACCTATTGAAGAAACTCATGGTCTTGATAACCCGACACAGGTAGTAAAGGTAAATTCTCTCTATAGATATGATAAAGCTGAAATCCCTCCTACTAAGTTTGCTAGCCAATGTTTGGATGAGTTTGATAACTTTATGGTTAAGCAAGAAGATTTTAATGCTTATTTTGGTAGACAATTAAAACAAAATGCTTATATGATTGAACACTTGGGTGATTAAATGTCTAGAGTTAAAGGTGAACTTAAACTCATTAGTAAACATGCTTCTATGGTTACCACTCAAGTAGAACAAGTACTTAAAGCTCAAAACGATTTGCTCAATGAATTGAATAAGAAGAATAATGATTATGCTGTTAGAGTGGCTACTAGAACTGGTAAAACGACTCAGGAACCTTTGTATCCTGAAGGCCATCCTAAGAGAATTGAGCAAGATTCTCAGAGAAATAATATTGATGCACCTAGTCCTTCTAAAAAGAAGAAAAAGAAAAATGATAGGACTTTCATGCTTCTAGTGAACCTGTTACTGAAACACCTGAGAATCCAAATGATATTTCTATTTCCGATGCTGAAACACAATCTGGTAATGAACTTGAAACTAGTGAAAATGTTAATGAAGATGTTCATGATGATGCTCAACCTAGTAATGGTAATGATATAGAAATTGAACCTGCTGTTGATCTTGATAACCCACAATCAAAGACTCAACGTTATGATAAGAGAGACTTTGTTGCTAGGAAGCACGGTAAAGAAAGAGAGCCATGGGTTCAGAAACCCATGACTTTTCCTCCCAAACCATCCAAGAAAAAGGATGATGAGGATTTTGAGCGCTTTGCTGAAATGATTAGACCTATCTTTTTGCGTATGCGATTAACTGATATGCTCAAAATGAATCCTTATGCTAAGTACATGAAAGAAATTGTTACTAATAAAAGAAAGATACCGGAAGCTGAAATTTCCACCATGCTTGCTAATTATACTTTTAAGGGTGGAATACCAAAGAAACTAGGAGATCCAATAGTACCAACTATACCATGCTCCATTAAAAGAAACTATGTTAGAACTG
The DNA here is from genome assembly GCF_002575655.3 of Aegilops tauschii subsp. strangulata. NCBI lineage: Eukaryota > Viridiplantae > Streptophyta > Magnoliopsida > Poales > Poaceae > Aegilops > Aegilops tauschii. Next base: position 179,192,639 of record NC_053039.3, read on the forward strand.
CTTTATGTGATCTTGGAGCCGGTGTTAGTGTTATGCCTCTCTCTTTATATCGTAGACTTGACTTGAATAAGTTGAAACCTACTAAAATATCTTTGCAAATGGCTAATAAATCAACTGCTATACCTGTCGGTATTTGTGAGGATGTGCCTGTTGTGGTTGCAAACGTTACTATTTTAACGGACTTTGTTATTCTTGATATTCCCGAGGACGATAGTATGTCTATTATTCTTGGAAGACCTTTTTTGAATACTGCAGGGGCTGTTATTGATTGCAACAAAGGCAATGTCACTTTTCATGTTAATGGCAATGAGCGTACGGTACACTTTCCGAGGAAACAACCTCAAGTCCACAGTATCAATTCTATTGGAAAAATTCCATCGATTATTTTTGGAGGTTTTGAATTTCCTATTCCTACTGTCAAGAAGAAATATGATATTCTTATTATTGGGGATGTGCATATCCCCATTGAGGTAACATAGTGTTATTCGAAATTTCTCCGGTTCCATGTTATTCGGAATGAGTTTGTTAACAAGACATGACCAACCTTGTTAGTGGATTCCTTTTGATGAGCATGAGATGGATGAAGTTAGAAAGCACGACCTTCTGTACCTTCTCTTTACTTTCTGTTATTTAGTTGAAATAAAGTAAAATTAGTATTTTCTGCCAATTTTTTGAATTATCCGTGCAATATAAAAATACCCCGAAAATAAAAGTTCTCCAAATGCCCTGCCAATTTAATATGATTTTTTCTAGAATATTTGAGAATGTTTGGCACTAAGAACACGGCAGGGGGAGCAAGCACCTGGGCACGAGGGTAGAGGGCGCGCCCCCTGCCTCGTGGGCCCACGGTGGCTCCTCTCCACTTATTCCTGCACCCACACACTTCTTCTTCCTCCCAAAAAAAATCACCATCCAGCTCAAGCACGAGTTCTAGCTCATTTTGCTGCGATTTTCGATCTCCTTGCTCAAAGCACCTCTCACAAAACTGCTTTGGGGGATTGTTCCTTGGTATGTGACTCCTCCAATGGTCCAATTAGTTTTTGTTCTAGTGATTTATTCATTGCAAATTTGTGCTGCCTAGGTGACCATGTTCTTGAGCTTGCATGTCAAATTTATATGGTTCCAAGTAGTTCTAATGCATGATATGAGCTCTAGGCACTTGTAGGAGTAGTTGCTATCAATTTTGTTGAGCTTGGTTCACTTTTATTTGAAGTTACTAAAAATTTCAGAAATTTTTCAGAGGAAGAAATATGTTTAGGAAAATGTACCAAGGTGGTCCTTCAAGGAAGCAAGGACCCAGGCTCGCAATGCGCGATGCCGATGATGAAACACCAAGGGACGCTCCAATGCGGGCTTGCGAATGGCCTTCCGAGGACTTCATGGATCAAGTAGGAATTAAGGAAGAATTTAACGCATATTTGCGTAACGCTGATCTTGTGAGCTTCGAGGCAGAAAAGTGCCGCCAGTACCACTATCTCACTAGTTCCTTTGTGAGGAGGTTTGAATTTTCATCTTCACGCAATTCTCAAACTGTCATGTTTGATCTTTATGAAAATTCTTATACTATGGACTTAGAGGATTTTACCACTGCTTGCAAACTTCCACAATGGGGTAGTGCTAGTGAACCTCGCAAATCTGAATTTAGAGATTTTCTTGCTAGTATAACTGTGGGGGAATCTAGAGACATAGCACAAGCTACCATAGGGAGCATTCATTTTCCTGCTATACATTATTTTGCTCTCTTCATAGGTAGGTGCATAAATGGTAAGGATGAAGCATGTCACATGTGTGTCCCTGACCTCAGTATTCTTAGGAGTGTTGTGTTAGGAGATAAACATTATAATTTGGGAGCCATTGTTGCACGTAGGTTGCATCATAATAGATTTAATGGAGATTTCTTTGGTGGAATTTATGCAACCCGTATAGCTAATTTTCTTGGTGTAGCCATACGTGAGGATGATATTGAGTTACGTCCTGCTTATTTGGATTATGAGGCTATGGTTCGTCATCATTTTGTTGAGAGGAACGATCAGTTCCTCCAGTACCGCCTAATCTTTGACAGACGACGCACCTATCACGTCGCTCTCCCTGCTTCTACTTTCTTTGACTTTCAAGCAAAGGGGAGATATTACATAACCAGAGAGGAGGCGGAGGAGTATAAGAGGAGAGCTGAGATAGCTCGCCTCCAAGCTGCAGCACACGATGCAATGACCGCTGCATCTCAGTACGACCCCAACTACAACTTTGCATATCCGCCAGGCCATCCGTGGCAATAAACCAACTTAGGCCAAAAGCCTAAGCTTGGGGGAGTACGTATTTCCCACCGACATTACATTCCTGTTCACACACTCATTGCTAGTTGTCGGTGCTCATACTCTTTCACTGTAATATCCATGCTAGTTTATTTTTCTTTTTATGCCTTCTTCTTGTGTGTTTGATAAACCTTAAGAAAAACAAAAAAATAGTTGTAGCTTTTAGCTAGTTTACCTTTCTTGTTGTAGTAGTAATAATTAAAAGAAAACCAAAAAAGATTTCATGTTCTTCTTTTGCTTGTTGGGAGCTTTCCCGTGTAAATAGTTTTATTTCTTTTCTTTTCTTTGGGGGTCGATAGGATAAGACCATAATGAAATTGTTGAAGCTGCTCTTATATGCTTTATTGTTGATTTAACCAAGAGCCCATATTGCCTTGCCTTCTCCTGTTTATTGAATGCCTGCAAATTCCAGCTTAGTCCAATGCACGTGCACTATTATTATTATTCAGATCATTCGGTCGTGCAAGTGAAAGGCAATTATGACGATATATGATGAATTGATTGAGATGAGAGAAGCTGGTATGAACTCGACCTCTCTTGTTTTTGTAAATATGATTAGTTCATCGTTCCTGATTCAGCCTATTATGAATAAACATGTTTGCAATGACAATTAGAGATTATAATTACTTATGCCATGCTTAATTAGCTAGTAGCTTATAATGGTTTACCTTGCGTGCCAACATGCTATTAAATGGTTGCGATGTGGTATGATGGGGTGGTATCCTCCTTTGAATGATTCAAGTGACTTGACTTGGCACATGTTCGCACATGTGGTTGAAACAAAATCAACATAGCCTTCATGATATTTATGTTCATGGTGGATTATATCCTACTCATGCTTGCACCCAATGTTTATTAATTTTAATGCATGTTCATGACTGTTGTCGCTCTCTAGTTGGTCGCTTCCCAGTCTTTTGCTAGCCTTCACTTGTACTAAGCGGGAATACTGCTTGTGCATCCAATCCCTTAAAACCCAAAGTTATGCCATATGAGTCCACTATACCTTCCTATATGCTGTATCTATCTGCCGTTCCAAGTAAATTTGTATGTGCCAAACTCTAAACCTTCAAATGAAATTCTGTTTTGTATGCTCGAATAACTCATGTATCAACTAGGGTTGTCCGTATCTTCCATGCTAGGCGGGTTATTCTCAAGAGGAGTGGACTCCGCTCCTCACTCACGAGAAAATGGCTGGTCACCGGGATGCCCAGTCCCATGCTTTATGCAAATTAAATCAAAATAATTGCAAACAAAACTCCCCCGGGACTCTTGTTAGTTGGAGGCACTCGTTGTTTCGAGCAAGCCATGGATTGATGCTTGTTGGTGGAGGGGGAGTATAAACTTTACCATTCTGTTTGGGAACCGCCTATAATGTGTGTAGCATGGAAGATATCGCCATCTCTTGGTCGTTATGTTGACAATGAAAGTATGCCGCTCAAAATATTGTTTATCTCTATTTCAAAACCGAGCTCTGGCACCTCTACAAATCCCTGCTTCCCTCTGCGAAGGGCCTATCTATTTACTTTTATGTTGAGTCATCACCCTCTTATTAAAAAGCACCAGCTGGAGAGCACCGCTGTCATTTGCATTCATTATTGTTAATTTATATTGGGTATGACTATGAATGGATCTCTTTTACCATGAATTACAATGTCTAGTCAGTCCTTGATCTTTAAAGGTGCTCTGCATTTATATTTTGCGGTCTCAAAAAGGGCTAGCGAGATACCATCTTGTTATATCATATCATGATTGTTTTGAGAAAGTGTTGCCATCCGAGATTTATTATTATTGCTCGCTAGTTGATTATGCCATTGGTGTGAGTAAACATGAGACCTAAGAGTTATTGTGGATATGGTTAGTTCATAATCTTTGCTGAAAACTTGAATGTTGGCTTTACATATTTACAACAACAAGAGCAAATAGAGTTTGTAAAAGTTTTTCTTTATCACTTTCAGTTATCAACTGAATTGCTTGAGGACAAGCAAAGGTTTAAGCTTGGGGGAGTTGATATGTCTCCGTTGTATCTACTTTTCCAAACATTTTTGCCCTTGTTTTGGACTCTAACTTGCATGATTTGAATGGAACTAACCCGGACTGACGCTGTTTTCAGCAGAATTTCCATGGTGTTATTTATGTGCAGAAACAAAAGTTCTCGGAATGACCTGAAACTCCACGGAGATTATTTTTGGAAATAATAAAAAATATTGGCGAAAGAATCAAGGCCAGGGGGGCCACACCGTGTCCACGAGGGTGGGGGGTGCGCCTGCCCCCCTGGGCGCGCCCCCTGCCTCGTGAGCCCCCTGGAGCTCCACCGACCTCAACTCCAACTCCATATATTCGTGTTCGGGGAGAAAAAAATAAGAGAGAAAGATTCATCGTGTTTTACAATACGGAGCCGCCGCCAAGCCCTAAACTCTCTTGGGAGGATTGATCTGGAGTCCGTTCGGGGCTCCGGAGAGGGGAATCCGTCGCCGTCCTCATCATCAACCATCCTCCATCACCAATTTCATGATGCTCACCGCCGTGCAAGAGTAATTCCATCGTAGGCTTGCTGGACGGTGATGGGTTGGATGAGATTTATCATGTAATCGAGTTAGTTTTGTTAGGGTTTGATCCCTAGTATCCACTATGTTCTGAGATTGATGTTGCTATGACTTTGCTATGCTTAATGCTTGTCACTAGGGCCCGAGTGCCATGATTTCAGATCTGAACCTATTATGTTTTCATGAATATATGTGAGTTCTTGATCCTATCTTGCAAGTCTATAGTCACCTACTATGTGTTATGATCCGGCAACCACGAAGTGACAATAATCAGGACCACTCCCGGTGATGACCATAGTTTGAGGAGTTCATGTATTCACTATGTGTTAATGCTTTGGTCCGGTACTCTATTAAAAGGAGGCCTTAATATCCCTTAGTTTCCGCTAGGACCCTGCTGCCACAGGAGGGTAGGACAAAAGATGGCATGCAAGTTCTTTTCCATAAGCACGTATGACTATATTCGGAATACATGCCTACATTACATTGGTGAATTGGAGCTAGTTCTGTGTCACCCTATGTTGTGATTGTTACATGATGAACCACATCCGGCATAATTCTCCATCACCGATCCAATGCCTACGAGCTTTTCACATATTGTTCTTTGCTTATTTACTTTTCCGTTGCTACTGTTACAATCACTACAAAACCCAAAAATATTACTTTTGCTATCGTTACCATTACTTCCATACTACTTTGCTACTAAATACTTTGTTGCAGATATTAAGTTATCCAGGTGTGGTTGAATTGACAACTCAACTGCTAATACTTGAGAATATTCTTTGGCTCCCCTTGTGTCGAATCAATAAATTTGGGTTGAATACTCTACCCTCGAAAACTGTTGCGATCCCCAATACTTGTGGGTTATCACCAACCCAGACCTATATATAAAACGGCGGGCAGCTGAGAAATTACGGAATGGAATAACTGAGTACTATATTTGGAATATACACTACATGATCAAACTCCATGACTGACCTGCTCATCGGACAAAATCCGACTGCCTCTCAACGTCGGCAACTCGAGCGGAGTCAACGTGCAACCATGACCAGGAGCGGTGGACTGTTCGATGGATTGTCCCATAAAATAACCTTATCCTCGAGGACGCATGGAAGACCAACAAGCACGGCCTTTTCCCAAGCCTGTTTAAGCAACGTCTTAAAATAGTTGGTGTAGGAAGCACAGAGTCTTGCGGAGATGAGGACATCGGAGCGGCGTGCTGACACTATTGCCGGAAAGGATATGGCTCAGCATGCTCTTCAGTGCTTTGAAAGAGGTGCTGCTACTTGGTGGAGGATGTACCAAACCATCAATGGATGGCAAAGAGTAACCACTTGGGAAGAATTTAAGTTGACTCTGCTAAAGTCACGGCTTGTGTCCCAGAAATTGAAGCCTTATGGAAACGATATGAAGAAACCTTGTGCATGCAAGCTCTGTGGAGAAATAGGACACAACCATAAAGAACACCAAGATGAATGCCCTCATTGTGAAGAAAGTCACCCATCTGAAGAATGCCCCACTAGGCAGGTGACTTGTTTCTTGTGTGAAGAGACTACCCACTACCCTGCTCAGTGTCACATTTACCCCATGGTACAATGAACTATCCAACATAAGAAAGAAGAAATGAAAGGAGCCCTCATGGAAATTTTAGAAGAACCGGTGATGAAGGAAAATGTCGAGGACCCACACAAAGGAAACAGAATTAAAGCCTGCACCAAGTCATGCTATTCATGTGGAGAAGAAGGACACATCTCCCAAAATTTTCTGAATGGGGACCTAGTAGAATTCCCGGCAGAGGAAGTAGAGTATGACCCACAGGAAATAGAAGCCCTGATTGGATTCCAGGAAGGACCTGAGTCATATCACCTGTTTCAGGTGCAAGGAGTCAGGGCACTACTTCAGCGGTTGCCCAAAAAGGAAGCCGAGGACCCAAGGAGGCTTTGAAATCACAAGGAAACCTTGAGACTTGTCAAAAGTAATATGTTTCCGTTGTAATGAAGCAGGGCACTTTGCTAGAGATTGTCCCAATGAGGATATTCGTGTTAAATAGTTGAGTTTGTGAGTAATATGGAAGTAGCACTGGGAACATTTCTTATATTATTGAGGTGTTGAGGCATGTAATGGAAATACAGGAGATTGTAATAATGTGAGAATCAATAAAGTTAGCATCGTTGGTATTGATTTGGATTTATGAGTTGTTACTCTATGAAGAAAGATTTTGACCATTTTCGAGGATATGAGAAATATGGTCTATGGATGAATTTGTGCATTTCACGGGTGGTAGTACCCTATAAGGACACTTGACCCCTGGAAAAGATAATGATATTCCACGGAGTGGACTTCAGACAAAATAAGTACGAGTTTTACCTCAATATGTGGGACACCCCAAGAATATGAAGGGATGAAGTACTATTGGATATAAAGGAGATATAATGTTGGTAATATGGAGCAATTGTGACTTCATGATGAGTCTGAGTAACCACATCTTAGTTTGGTACCAATAGAAGGACGGGAGATAGTACAATTGGATGGATTTAAGAATGCTAGGAAGCTGGATGTTTGAATAATGATCAGTTGCCCCGATGATGAGTTCTAGGTTTACAAGTGATGAGATGGGCCATAACCCACAGGCTCCAGGGCCTGCCAAGAAGCAAGCACACTCTTGCTGAAGGAAAAACCCTGGAAGAGGATATGCCTTTATCAACAAACGATCTTATAGGAAGTACGCAAAACCTGAGAGTTGTGAAGAAACGATAGATGTTTGTTTGGCTTGCAGAATCCATGGATTTATCCGAACTTAGTTCGTCGACAAGAGAAATTATGCAATGCTTGTGAGGATGACCGAGTGTTAGAATGCGAGATTCGCTAAACCATGTACAAGGTAATGATTTGGGTGCGGGATGGATTGATCACCATACCGACTTACTCTTATTATTCGCCTTGTTATATGGGATGGTAAATCTGAATGACTTACCCATAGTAGAGCGACGACGATCAAAACCTTGTTTAAACTTTAGAATGGTATGACAATTTTTCCCTTGTACAAGGCAGTTGTTGCCAATCGTAGGTCATACGGTGAGAATAAAGCCCAGACCCGTTTTCTGCAGGACCCAGTCAAATTGTTTAATGACCACCATGAGATATCGATAGTTGTTTAGTATTGGCGCCAGACCCTTCAGCTAAGAAGACCCAGTCACAGAAGATCCGTACCAAGATGATAGGACACAAGAATTGAGAAAAAAAAGGTTATGCCACTACCGGAGGAGCCAGAGAAGGAATTATCCTGAAGATCTGAGAAGATCGACACTGCGAACAATAAGGATGGAGTATATGAGTTTTGATGGAACCGCAACCATGCTTCTAAGGGTGGTAGCACCCCAGACCCCCTGTGACGATCTATGGATTTTTAGAAGACCCCCGAACCTAACCTATTTCTTTCTAGCCTCTCCGAATCTCGAGGGCGAGATTCATTTTAAGGGTGGTAGGTTTGTAACATCCTAAAATTCTAAATTTTGGAATGTTATATTAAATAAATAGTTTTGATTGATTGTTTGATTGTGGTGTGGTTGCTTGTGTGAAATTGAGTGAAATTTCAAACCTTTTGAAAGTTAAATGAGAGGGAACAAAAGGACTTTCCCAAACTTTCATATTGCATTTATGATCTCCATGAATTCAAATTCATTTCATCACAAAACCCTAGAGTGAAGATGATATGACTTCTTCCATTTAAATAAATGAAAAGGGTTGTTGAAAATATTTGAATTTCATTTGGAAATATTTCAAATTCAAAAACTTTATGCAACTCAATGATTTTCATGAGAGAAGATAAAATGACTTCTTCCAAACATATGAAATATGAGTTGGGAGTTTAAAAGAATCAAATTGAAAGTCCTTTTGAAATTATTTTCAATTTGGAGTTATTTGGTTTTTATTCAAATTATTTTTCTCCAAAAATACAATATATGGAAAATAGGGTAAAATGATTCCTTACAGAAGAAAATTGGAGAGAAATAAATTTGAAATCATTTTGGTTTTTTAAAAATGTTTTTATGAGGTTTTATTGCATCAGTAGCATCGTTTTCTTTATTCAAATTTTTGAGGATTTTATTTGACGCTACAAAAATGTTCATGTTGTAGAAAATCTTTTTCTGAATATTTTGATATATTATATGCCTATATATATTTTTGTTTTATTTGGTTTTTATTTTATTTTCTGTAAAAATTGTTCAAAAAAATTTCCCTCCGCCGAACTGGGCCGGCCCAGCCCAGCCGCGCGTCGCCCCGACCGCCCCCGACTCGGGACGGAGTCCCGAGCTCCGCTGACGCCGCCGAGCGCCTCCGTGCCGCCGGACTTCTCCCCTGCCCCTTCCCCAAGTCGCCACCGCCCCCTCTCCGCCCCTTTATAAGCCCCGAACCCGACCCCCTTCTCTCCTCCTCGCATCGCAGCCGCCACCGCCGTCGAGCCCGCCGCCACCGCAGTTGCTCGCCGCCGCTGTTGCTGCCTCGCCTAGCCACCGTTGCCGCGCCGCCGCCTGCAGCGCCGCCCACGCCGCACAGCCCCACCGCCGTCTTGCCGTTGCCGCCCCGCAGCCGCCGGAGCCGATCCGCCGACGCCCGATCTGATCCGCCGCCGACCCGCTTGAACCGGTATAAACCGCCCGGTTCGCCCTGTTTTCTTTGTGGTTGTTTTAGTTTGGTTTTTCGTTTCAAAACCAGTTTCATTTTTTAGGTTCAGTTATTTAGTGAACGTTCATTAGTTTAGCTTCTTTAGCAAACAGTTTTCGTTCGTTAGCGTTCGGTAGCGAACATTCGTTAAATAGCCTTTTCGTTTTATGTTATTTAGGCCAGGGACCTATCTGTGATTAGTTTTATTACAGTTTAGCACGTGATCTTCAAACACTCACAACTTTTTTGCCCGCTTATCCAAATCCAACAAAACCAACGCCCACTTCTTCGTTATGATCCCCTCTGTCCAGATAATCAACTTAAACATATTCTTGAAAGTTTAAATTTTGATTTCAAACATATTTGAATTTGAACTTCTTTTGTTCATAACTTGAGTTTTATAACTCCGATTTAATTGATTCTTTTTGCTAATTGAAGCTCTTGACCTAAACTTTCTGATAAGACCAAATTCACCCAATTTTGGTACTGTTGGAAATTGTTTCTGTTGCAAGAGTTAATTGCTTGTTTTTGAAGTTTACCGAGATCTTTTCTTCGATTCTTTTGCATGAGTGCTTATGTATGCAATTGCTTGCTCACGATAGATTGACCGGAGTGTGACGAGTAGAACTATCAGGAGTTATGAGTGTGAATCATCTTCATCAACAGTACAAGGCAAGTTCACACTTTGATCATATCCCTTTGTTACCCAGTTTTTTATGCATTAGTTTCAACCCTCAAACATTGCATGAGTACGATTTGATTAACATGTGGGTATTGGGAAGTAGTTGATGAGGTAGTACCTATTGTCCTATATTAAACCCTGGGATTTACTACGTTGTGCTTATACTGCTATGCTATGCTCGTAGACGTGGTTTGGTTTGAGAGAATTCATGAAAGATGTGAGAGTTATTGTTAACTAAGGTTTAACTTAAGGTGGCTATTTTAATACACATCTGGGTGGATTGGTTGCGGGCACTTGGAGAATCCAGTGTTGTCCTAGGATATCCCGGAGTACCCGTGTGATCATCCTATGGAATGCCACCTAGACTCAAAGGGATCATAAGATTATTCATGCTAGAAACTTCCGTGTGCAGCCACAAGCCATTATGGGCTCTGGCATAGTTGCGTACGTGGTGTGACCTCTTTCAGTGGTAGGCTAGTAGATGTAGGGGAAAGTAGGTGGTACTGTCTACCCAGAGTAAAGAGTTAATGCTTCAAAAAGATTGTGTCTCGATCATCCATTTCTCAAACATCATGTGGTGCGAGAAATTCAACGGAGGAGATCGAGTCTTGTGGGGAAAAGTGCGCAAACCTCTGCAGAGTGTACAGACTAATCATGATTAGTCGTGTCCCCGGTTATGGACATCTTGAGTATCTAGTGCTTGAATTATTGATTTGATCTCATCACTCTATTTAATGAAAATTTTGGGTTATTAATATTATTTTGGGATTGAGTTGGGGTTACCTTCTCAATGTTTTCAACAAACTTTGTAGTTAAATGAAATATATTCCTTTGTTGTAGGAAAAAATTAGCTTTATGCAAAATTAAACTTAGAGCCTCCACCAGCCAAATATGCATGAAGTGATAGCCATTATTCAGCATTGCTCTACAGTGTGAAATTGCCAGTACATTCAACGTAATGACCTACATGGCTGCAACGTTTCATGTTGCAGGAATTATTACAACGAGTAAGTGATACGTTAGGGTTACGATGTCTACACTCAACTTTGCCGTTGGTGTTGATGGGAATCCACAACCTTGTTCTTACTTCCGCTATTTGGATTGAGGTAATAGTATTTACGTTAATTTATACATGTGATTTACCTCTGTTATAAATCCTCGAGTACTGTGTGTGTCAGCATACCGATCCAGGGATGACACTTAAGCACAGAGACTTGACCGTCTGAGATCGGGTCGCTACAGTGGCACAGCAATAGAAGCAAGACCAATTAATTCATCCTTACTAGGCAATTCTTTTTCATGATGATTTCTACTAAACTTGGAAAAATTGAACTCATGAGACTCATCACCAAAGCTAACACCCACATTTTTTATCTTACAATCTATCTTAGCATTAACTGTGTTCAAGAAAGGTCTGCCAAAGATAATGGGACAGAAGTCATCTTGTGGGGAACCAAGAACAAGAAAATCAGTAGGGTATTTTATTTTCCCACACAAGACTTGAACATCTCTAATAATCCCAAATGGTGATATGGTGTCTCTATTAGCAAGTTTAATAGTAACATCTATGTCTTCTAACTCTGCAGGTGCTATGTCTTTTATAATTTCTTGATATAGAGTGCAAGGAATAGCACCCACACTAGCACCCATGTCACATAAACTATGATAATAGTGATCTCCTATTTTAACTGAAATAACAGGCATGCCAACAACAGGTCTATGTTTATCTTTTCCATCAGGTTTAGCAATTCTAGCAGCTTCTTCACAGAAGTAAATAACATGCCCATCCATATCTTCTTCCAAGAGATCTTTAACCATAGCAATGCTAGGTTCTACTTTAATTTGTTCATCAGGTTTAGGTGTTCTAACATAGCTTTTGTTAACCACAGTTGGAACTTTATCATGTTCCTTTATCCTAACAGGGAAAGGTGGTTTCTCAATATAAGTAGAAGGAACAACTGGATCAACATTATAAAGTATAGTTTCTTCTTTAACTGGTACTGGTTTCTTAATTTCTTCTTTAATAGGTGGGTAATATTTAAACCACTTCTATTTAGGGAGATCAACGTGAGTAGCAAATGATTCACAAAAGGACGCTACTATCTCAGAGTCAAGTCCATATTTAGTGCTAAACTTTTGAAAAGCATCGGTATCCATAAATGATTTAACACAATCATACTTAAGTTTAATACCTGACTCTTTACCTTCGTCGAGTTCCCAATCTTTAGAGTTGTGTTTAATTCTTTCCAAAAGATCCCACCGGAATTCAATAATCTTCTTCATAAAAGAACCAGCACAAGAAGTATCAAGCATGGTTTGATCATTACGAGAAAGCCGGGCATAAAAATTCTGGATAATAATTTATCTTGAGAACTCATGATTGGGGCATGAATATAACATTGACTTAAGCCTCCCCCAAGATAGAGCGATACTTTCTCCTTCACGAGGCCAAAAATTATATATATAATTCCGATCACGATGAACTAGATGCATAGGATAAAATTTCTGGTGGAACTCCAATTTCAAACGATTCCAATTCCATGATCCAATATCATCGCATAGCCTATACCATTGCAATGCTTTTCCCTTCAAAGATAAAGGGAAAACCTTTTTCATAAGTTGATCCCTGGGTAGACCTGCAAGCTTAAACAATCCACAAATTTGTTCCACATATATCAAGTGCATATCAGGATGTTCAGTTCCATCTCCTACATAAGGATTAGCTAGCAGTTGTTCTATCATACCCGAAGGAATTTCATATTCAATATTTTCAGTAGGTGCAATAGGTTGAGGGGTAGCTAGTTATGGTTCTGGAAGAGGTGAAGATACCCCGAACAAACCCCTCAAAGGATTGTTTTCCATAGTAACAAATGGCAATAAATTTCAGCACACTATATAAATGTTTCCTTACCGAATTCCACTTACCAAAGGCGCTTCACTCCCCGGCAACGGCGCCAGAAAATAGCCTTGATGACCCACAAGTATAGGGGATCAATTGTAGCTCTTTTCGCTAAGTAAGAGTGTCGAACCCAACGAGGAGCAGAAGGAAATGACAAGTAGTTTTCAGTAAGGTAATGTCTGCAAGTGCTGAAATTGTAAGTAGCGAGTAGTTTGATAGCAAGAAAATGTGTAACGAGCAAGTGACGATAATTGTAACAAGTATGCAGCAAGGTATCCCAATCCTTTTGAGGCAAAGGACAGGCCAAAATGGTCTCTTATGATAAGCAAAGCATTCTTGAGGGTACACGGGAATTTCATCTAGTCCCTTTCATCATGTTGGTTCAATTTGTGTTTGCTACTTTGATAATTTGATATGTGGGTGGACTGGTGCTTAGGTGTTGTTCTTACTTGAACAAACCTCCTACTTATGATTAACCCTCCCGCAAGCATCCGCAACTATGAGAAAAGTATTAAGAATAAATTCTAACCATAGCATTAAACTTTTGGATCCAATCGGTCCCTTACGGAATAGCGCATAAACTTGGGTTTACGCTTCTGTCACTCTCGCAACCCATCATCTAATTGCTACTCCACAATGCATTCCCTTAGGCCCAAATATGGTGAAGTGTCATGTAGTCGATGTTCACATGACACCACTAAGGGAATCACAACATACATACTATCAAAATATCGAACACATATCAAGTTCACATGATTACCTGCAATATGATTTCTCCCGTGACCTCAAGAACAAAAGTAACTACTCACAAATGATAAACATGCTCATGATCAGAGGAGTATTAAATAGCATATTGGATCTGAATATATAATCTTCCACCAAATAAACCATATAGTATTCAATTACAAGATGTAATCAACACCACTAGTCACCCACAAGCACCAATCTATAGTTCCGGTAACAAGATTGAACACCAGAGATGAACTAGGGTTTGAGATGAGATGGTGTTGTTGAAGATGTTGATGGAGATTGACCTCCACGAGATGGGAGAGTTGTTGGTGATGATGATGACGATGATTTCCCCCTCCGGGAGGGAAGTTCCCCCGGCAGAATCACTCCGCTGGAAGGCAAAAGTGCTCCTGCCCAAGTTCCGCCTTGGGACGGCGGTGCTCCGTCCCAAAAGCCCTCTTCTTATTTATTTTTCTAGGTCAAAATGACTTATATACCAAAAGATGGGTGCCGGAGGTGGGCCGAGGAGGCCACAACCCACCAGGGCGCGCCTGGGGGGCCTGGCGTGCCCAGGTGGGTTGTGCCCACCTGGTGGCCCCCCTCTGGTGTTTATTGGCTCCAATATTTCTTACATAATCCATAAAAAATCTCCGTGAAGTTTCAGCTCATTTGGAGTTGTGCAAAATAGGTGGCCTGACGTAGCTTTGCCAGGTCCTGATTTCCAGCTGCCAGAATTCTCCCTCTTGGTGTGTTCCTTGCAAATTATGAGAGAAAAGGCATTCGAATTACTCCAAAAAGCATTATTATGGATAAAAACATTATAAATAACAGTAAGAAAACATGATGCAAAATGAACGTATCAATTACTTATAACAAGACTTCTCCGATGTCCTCAGGAACAAACGTAACTACTCACAAAGCATATTCATGTTCAACATCAGAGGGGTATTGAATAAATGGCCTTCCACCAAATAAACCTACTAGCATCAACTACAAGGAGTAATCAACACTACTAGCAACCCATAGGTACCAATCTGAGGTTTTGAGAGAAAGGTTGAATACAAGAGATGAACTAGGGTTTGAGAGGAGATGGTGCTGGTGAAGATGTTGGTGAAGATTGACCCCCTCTCAATGAGAGGATCATTGGTGATGACAATGGCTTCGATTTCCCCCTCCAGGAGGAAAGTTTCCCTGCTAGAAAAACTCCACCGGAGCCCTAGATTGCTTCTGCCCAGGTTCGGCCTTGAGACGGCGGCGCTTCATCCCGAAAGATCTCTCTTGGTTTCTTCCAGGTCAAAACCTTTCATACAGAAGAAGATGGGCACCGGAGACCTACCAGGGGACCCACAAGCCCTAGGGGCACGCCCTGGGGGGTAGGGCGTGCCCCCAGGCTTGTGGCCACGTGGTAGGTCCCCCTGGTAGTTTCTCCGCCCAATAATTCTTATATATTCCAAAATAATTCTCCGTAAATTTTCAGGACTTTTGGAGTTGTGTAGAATAGGTCTCTCAGATTTGCTCCTTTCCGGTCCAGAATTCTGTTGGGGAACGCAGTATTTCAAAAAAATTCCTACGGTCACGCAAGATCTATCTAGGAGATGCATAGCAACGAGATGGGAGAGTGTGTCCACGTACCCTCGTAGACCAAAAGCGGAAGCATTTAGTAACGCAGTTGATGTAGTCGAACATCTTCATGATCCAACCGATGCAAGTACCGAACATACGGCACCTCCGTGTTCAGCACACGTTCAGCACGATGACATCCCTCGATCTCTTGATCCAGCTGAGGATGAGGGAGAGTTCCGTTAGCACGACGGCGTGGCGAGGGTGATGATGAAGTTACCGGCGCAGGGCTTCGCCTAAGCACTACGACGATATGACCGAGGTGGTAAACTGTGGAGGGGGCCACCGCACACGGCTAAGAGATTGTTTGTTGTGCTTTGGGGTGCCCCCTGCCCCCGTATATAAAGGAGGCAGGAGGAGGCCATCGGCCAGGGAGGAGGCGCGCCAGGGGGTCCTACTAGGACTCCAAACCTAGTAGGAATCCCCCCCTTTTCCTAATCCAAGAGGGGGAAGGAGGGAAGGAGAGGGAGAGAGGAAGGAAGGGGGACCGTGCCCCCTCCCCCTAGTCCAGTTCGGACTGCCCTTGGGGGGTGCCACCTTGTGGCCTTCCCTCTCTTTTCCCTTATGGCCCATTAAGGCCCATAACTTCCACGGGGGGTTCCGGTAACCCCTCGGTTCCCCGATAAATATGTGAAACGTCCCGAAACCATTCCGGTGTCCGAATATCTTCGTCCAATATATCAATATTTACCTCTTGACCATTTCGAGACTCCTCGTCATGTCCGCGATCTCATCCAGGACTCCAAACAAACTTCGGTCATCAAATTACATAACTCATAATACAAATCGTCATCGAACGTTAAGCGTGCGGACCCTACGGGTTCAAGAACTATGTAGACATGACGGAGACATATCTCCGTTCAATAACCAATAGCGGAACCTGGATGCTCATATTGGCTCCTACATATTCTACGAAGATCTTTATTGGTCAAACCACATAACAACATACGTTATTCCCTTTGTCATCGGTATGTTACTTGCCCCAGATTCGATCGTCGGTATCATCATACCTAGTTCAATTTCATTACTGGCAAGTCTCTTTACTCGTTCCATAATGCATCATCCCATAACTAACTCATTAGTCACATTGCTTGCAAGGCTTATAATGATGTGCATTACCGAGAGGGCCCAGAGATACCTCTCCGATACTCGGAGTGACAAATCCTAATCTCGATATATGCCAACTCAACAAACACCATCAGAGACACCTGTAGAGCATCCTTACAATCACCCAGTTACATTGTGATGTTTGATAGCACACGAAGTGTTCCTCCGATATTCGGGAGTTGCATAATGATACGCCTCCATCGTATCTACTTTTCCAAACACTTTTGCCCTTGTTTTGGACTCTAACTTGCATGATTTGAATGGAACTAACCCGGACTGACGCTGTTTTCAGCAGATTTTCCATGGTGTTATTTATGTGCAGAAACAAAAGTTCTCGGAATGACCTGAAACTCCACGGAACGTCTATTTGGAAATAATAAAAAATCCTTGCAAAAGATGAAGACCAGGGGGGCCACACCCTGGCCACGAGGGTGGGGGCACCCCCCCCCCTAGGGCGCGCCCCCTACCTCGTGGGCCCCCTGGAGCTCCTCCGACCTCAACTCCAACTCTATATATTTGCTTTCGGGGAGAAAAAAGTCAGAGAGAAGAATTCATTACATTTTACGATAGGAGCCGCCGCCAAGCCCTAAAACCTCTCGGGAGGGCTGATCTGGAGTTTGTCCGGGGCTCCGGAGAGGGGGATTCGTCGCCGCCGTCATCATCAACCATCCTCCATCACCAATTTCATGATGCTCACCGCCGTGCGTGAGTAATTCCATCGTAGGCTTGCTGGACGGTGATGGGTTGGATGAGATCTATCATGTAATCGAGTTAGTTTTGTTAGGGTTTGATCCCTAGTATCCACTATGTTATGAGATTGATGTTGCTATGACTTTGCTATACTTAATGCTTGTCACTAGGGCCCGAGTGCCATGATTTCAGATCTGAACCTATTATGTTTTCATGAATATATGTGAGTTCTTGATCCTATCTTGCAAGTCTATAGTCACCTACTATGTGTTATGATCCGGCAACCCCGAAGTGACAATAATCGGGACCACTCCCAGTGATGACCATAGTTTGAGGAGTTCATATATTCACTATGTGTTAATGCTTTGTTCTGGTACTCTATTAAAAGGAGGCCTTAATATCCCTTAGTTTCCATTAGGACCCCGCTGCCACGGGAGGGTAGGACAAAAGATGTCATGCAAGTTCTTTTCCATAAGCACACATGACTATATTCGGAATACATGCCTACATTACATTGATGAATTGGAGCTAGTTCTGTGTCACCCTATGTTATGACTGTTACATGATGAACCGCATCCGGCATAATTCTCCATCACCAATCCAATGCCTACGAGCTTTTCACATATTGTTCTTCGCTTATTTACTTTTCCATGGCTACTGTTACAATCACTACAAAATACCAAAAATATTACTTTTGCTACTGTTACCTTTGTTACCGTTACCAGTACTATCATATTACTTTGCTACTAAATACCTTGCTGCAGATATTAAGTTATCCAGGTGTGGTTGAATTGACAACTCAACTGCTAATACTTGAGAATATTCTTTGGCTCCCCTTGTGTCGAATCAATAAATTTGGGTTGAATACTCTACCCTCGAAAACTGTTGCTATCCCCTATACTTGTGGGTTATCAAGACTATTTTCTCGCGTCGTTGCCGGGGAGCATAGCTCTATTCTTTGAGTCACTTGGGATTTATATCTGCTGATCACTATGTAGAACTTGAAAGACGCTAAGACAACAATTTATCCCTCAACTACGAGGGGAGGTAAGGAACTGCCATCTAGCTCTGCACTTGATTCACCTTCTGTTTTGAGTAAGCTTGCTACACCTAAACCTGCTTCTGCTATTCGTTCTGATATGTCGCATGTTATTGATGATGCCACTTCTGCTATGCATGATACTTATGATGAAACTACTTCTGTGCTTGATACCACTGTGCCACTTAGTGAATTTCTTGATGAACAAATTGCTAGGGCTAGAGAGAAAGAAATTATTGAAACTGATTATATTGATGAAAGTGATGATGAAGACTTGCCTGTTATTCCTGTGGGTTATGTTTTTGATAAAGAAGCTTCTTTAGCTATTTTAGCTTGCAAAGATAGATATGAGCTCAAGAGGTTATTAGCTAAATGGAATCAGCAATCTCTTAATGATAGAATGAAACCTGACCCTGCTTTTGCTACTTCACCTATCTGTGTTACCGATAAGGATTATGAATTCTCTGTTGATCCTGATATAATTACTTTGGTTGAATCTGATCCTTTTCATGGTTATGAATCTGAAACTGTTGTGGCACATCTTACTAAATTAAATGATATAGCCACCCTGTTCACTAATGACGAGAAATCTCGCTACCTATATATCCTTAAAATATTTCCGTTCTCATTAAAGGGTGATGCTAAGATATAGTTTAATTCTCTTGATCCTGGTTGTGTGTGTAGTCCCCAGGATATGATTTATTACTTCTCTGCTAAATATTTCCCTGCTCCTAAGAAACAAGCTGCTTTGAGGGAAATATATAATTTTGTGCAAATTGAAGAAGAGAGTCTCCCACAAGCTTGGGGGAGGCTTCTCAAGTTACTTAATGCTTTGCCTGATCATCCTCTTAAGAAAAATGAAATACTTGATAATCTTTTATAATGGACTAACCGATGCTTCCAGAGATTACCTGGATAGTTGTGCTGGTTCTGTTTTCAGGGAAAGAACACCGGATGAAGCTGAAATTCTATTGAATAATATGTTGAAAAATGAAAATAATTGGACACTTCCTGAGCCAGCTCCGGAGCCAATTCCTGAGCCTATTCCTAAACCAACTCCGAAGAAGAGAGGTGTCCTATTTCTCAGTCCTGAACATATGCAAGAGGCAAAGAAATCTATGAAAGAAAAGGGTATTAAAGCTGAAGATGTTAAGAATTTACCTCCTATTGAAGAAATACATGGTCTTAATTTACCGCCTATTGAAGAAACATATGATCTTAATCCATTACCTATTGAAGAAACTCTTGGTCGTGATAACCCGACACATGTAGTAAAGGTAAATTCTCTCTATAGATATGATTAAGCTGAAATCCCTCCTACTAAAATTGCTAGCCAATGCTTGGATGAGTTTGATAACTTTATGGTTAAGCAAGAAGATTTCAATGCTTATTTTGGTAGACAATTAAAACAAAATGCTTATATGATTGAACACTTGGGTGATTATATGGCTAATGTTAAAGGTGAACTTAAACTCATTACTAAACAGGCTTCTATGGTTACCACTCAAGTAGAACAAGTACTTAAGGCTCAAAATGATTTGATCAATGAAATGAATAGTAAGAAAAATGATTATGCTGTTAGAGTGGCTACTAGAACTGGTAGAATGACTCGGGAACCTTTGTATCCTGAAGGCCACCCTAAGAGAATTGAGCAAGATTCTCAGAGAAATAATATTGATGCACCTAGTCCTTCTAAAAAGAAGAAAAAGAAAAATGATAGGACTTTGGATGCTTCTAGTGAACCTATTGCTGAACAACCTGAGAATCCAAATGATATTTCTATTTCTGATGCTGAAACACAATCTGGTAATGAACATGAACCTAATGAAACTGCTAATGATGATGTTCATGATGATGCTCAACCTAGTAATGACAATGATGTAGAAATTGAACCTGCTGTTGATCTTGATAACCCACAATCAAAGAATCAACGTTATGATAAGAGAGAGTTTGTTGCTAGGAAACATGGTAAAGAAAGGGAACCATGGGTTCGGAAACCCATGCCTTTTCCTCCCAAACCATCCAAGAAAAAGGATGATGAGGATTTTGAGTGCTTTGTTGAAATGATTAGACCTATCTTTTTGCGTATGTGTTTGACTGATATGCTCAAAATGAATCCTTATGCTTAGTATATGAAAGAAATTGTTACTAATAAAAGGAAGATACCGGAAGCTGAAATTTCCACCATGCTTGCTAATTATACTTTTAAGGGTGGAATACCTAAGAAACTAGGAGATCCAGGAGTACCCACTATACCATGCTCCATTAAAAGAAATTATGTTAAAACTGCTTTATGTGATCTTGGAGCTGGTGTTAGTGTTATGCCTCTCTCTTTATATCGTAGACTTGATTTGAATAAGTTGACACCTACTGAAATATCTTTGCAAATGGCTGATAAATCAACTGTTGTACCTGTCGGTATTCGTGAGGATGTGCCTGTTGTGGTTGCAAACGTTACTATTTTAACGGACTTTGTTATTCTTGATATTCCCGAGGACGATAGTATGTCTATTATTCTTGGAAGACCTTTTTTGAATACTGCAGGGGCTGTTATTGATTGCAACAAAGGCAATGTCACTTTTCATGTTAATGGTAATGAGCATACGGTACACTTTCCGAGGAAACAACCTCAAGTCCACAGTATCAATTCTATTGGAAAAATTCCATCGATTATTTTTGGAGGTTTCAAATTTCCTCTTCCTACTGTCAAAAAGAAATATGATATTCTTATTATTGGGGATGTGCATATTGTTGGGGAACGTAGTAATTTCAAAAATTTCCTACGCACATGCAAGATCATGGTGATGCATAGCAACGAGAGGGGAGAGTGTTGTCCACGTACCCTCGTAGACTGAAAGCGGAAGCGTTAACACAACGCGGTTGATGTAGTCATACGTCTTCATGATCCGACCGATCAAGTACCGAACGCACGGCACCTCCGAGTTCAGCACACGTTCAGCTCGATGACGTCCCTCGAACTCCGATCTAGCCGAGTGTTGAGGGAGTGTTTTGTCAGCACGACGGCGTGGTGACGATGATGATGTTCTACCGACGCATGGCTTCGCCTAAGCACCACTACGATATTATCGAGGTGTAATATGGTGGAGGGGGGCACCGCACACGGCTAAAAGATCGTTGATCAATTGTGTGTCTAGAGGTGCCCCCCTGCCCCCGTATATAAAGGAGCAAGGGGGGGTTCGGCCGGCCTAGAGGAGAGGCGCGCCAGGAGGAGTCCTACTCCTACCGGGAGTAGGACTCCCCCCCTTTTCCATGTTGGACTAGGAGAGAAAAGGGGGAAGAGGTGGAGGGGAGGAAGGAAGGGGGTGCCGCCCCCCTCTCATTGTCCTATTCAGACTGGGGGGAGGGGCGCGCGGCCCTGCCCTGGCCTCCTCTCCTCTCTTCCACCTAGGCCCACTAAGGCCCATTAAGTTACCGGGGGGTTCCGGTAACCTCCCGGTACTCCGGAAAAATCCCGATTTCACCCGGAACACTTCCCATGTCCAAACATAGGCTTCCAATATATCAATCTTTATGTATCGACCATTTTGAGACTCCTCGTCATGTCCGTGATCACATCCAAGACTCCAAACAACCTTCGGTACATCAAAACATATAAACTCATAATATAACTGTCATCGTAAAGTTAAGCGTGCGGACCCTACGGGTTCGAGAACTATGTAGACATGACCGAGACACCTCTCCGGTCAATAACCAATAGCGGAACCTGGATGCTCATATTGGTTCCCACATATTCTACGAAGATCTTTATCGGTCAGACCGCATAACAACATACGTTGTTCCCTTTGTCATCGGTATGTTACTTGCCCGAGATTCGATCGTCGGTATCTCGATACCTAGTTCAATCTCGTTATCGGCAAGTCTCTTTACTCGTTCCGTAATACATCATCCCGCAACTAACTCATTAGTCGCAATGCTTGCAAGGCTTATAGTGATGTGTATTACTGAGTGGGCCCAGAGATACCTCTCCGACAATCGGAGTGACAAATCCTAATCTCGAAATACGCCAACCCAACAAGTACCTTTGGAGACACCTGTAGAGCACCTTTATAATCACCCAGTTACGTTGTGACGTTTGGTAGCACACAAAGTGTTCCTCCGGTAAACGGGAGTTGCATAATCTCATAGTCATAGGAACATGTATAAGTCATGAAGAAAGCAATATCAACATACTAAACGATCGAGTGCTAAGCTAACGGAATGGGTCAAGTCAATCACATCATTCTCCTAATGATGTGATCCCGTTAATCAAATGACAACTCATGTCTATGGCCAGGAAACACAACCATCTTTGATCAACGAGCTAGTCAAGTAGAGGCATACTAGTGACACTCTGTTTGTCTATGTATTCACACATGTATTATGTTTCCGGTTAATACAATTCTAGCATGAATAATAAACATTTATCATGATATAAGGAAATAAATAATAACTTTATTATTGCGTCTAGGGAATATTTCCTTCAGTCTCCCACTTGCACTAGAGTCAATAATCTAGATTACACAGTAATGATTCTTACACCCATGGAGTCTTGGTGCTGATCATGTTTTGCTCGTGGAAGAGGCTTAGTCAACGGGTCTGCAACATTCAGATCCATATGTATCTTGCAAATTTCTATGTCTCCCACCTGGACTAAATCCCGGATGGAATTGAAGCGTCTTTTGATGTGCTTGGTTCTCTTGTGAAATCTGGATTCCTTTGCTAAGGCAATTGCACCAGTATTGTCACAAAAGATTTTCATTGGTCCCGATGCACTAGGTATGACATCTAGATCGGATATGAACTCCTTCATCCAGACTCCTTCATTTGCTGCTTCCAAAGCAGCTATGTACTCCGCTTCACACGTAGATCCCGCCACGACACTTTGCTTAGAACTGCACCAACTGACAGCTCCATCGTTCAATGTAAACATGTATCCGGTTTGCGATTTAGAATCGCCCGGATCAGTGTCAAAGCTTGCATCAATGTAACCATTTACGATGAGCTCTTTGTCACCTCCATAAACGATAAACATATCCTTAGTCCTTTTCAGGTATTTCAGGATGTTCTTGACCGCTGTCCAGTGATCCACTCCTGGATTACTTTGGTACCTCCCTGCTAAACTTATAGCAAGGCACACATCAGGTCTGGTACACAGCATTGCATACATGATAGAGCCTATGGCTGAAGCATAGGGAACATCTTTCATGTTCTCTCTATCTTCTGCAGTGGTCGGGCATTGAGTCTTACTCAATCTCACACCTTGTAGTACAGGCAAGAACCCTTTCTTTGCTTGATCCATTTTGAACTTCTTCAAAACTTTGTCAAGGTATGTGCTTTGTGAAAGTCCAATTAAGCGTCTTGATCTATCTCTATAGATCTTGATGCCCAATATATATGCAGCTTCACCGAGGTCTTTCATTGAAAAACTCTTATTCAAGTATCCCTTTATGCTATCCAGAAATTATATATCATTTCCAATTAGCAATATGTCATCCACATATAATATCAGAAATGCTACTGAGCTCCCACTCACTTTCTTGTAAATACAGGCTTCTCCAAAAGTCTGTATAAAACCAAATGCTTTGATCACACTATCAAAGCATTTATTCCAACTCCGAGAGGCTTGCACCAGTCCATAAATGGATCGCTGGAGCTTGCACACTTTGTTAGCTCCCTTTGGATCGACAAAACCTTCCGGTTGCATCATATACAACTCTTCTTCCAGAAATCCATTCAGGAATGCAGTTTTGACATCCATTTGCCAAATTTCATAATCATAAAATGCGGCAATTGCTAACATGATTCGGACAGACTTAAGCATCGCTACGGGTGAGAAGGTCTCATCGTAGTCAATCCCTTGAACTAGTCGAAAACCTTTCGCAACAAGTCGAGCTTTATAGACAGTAACATTACCGTCAGCGTCAGTCTTCTTCTTGAAGATCCATTTATTTTCAATGGCTTGCCGATCATCGGGCAAGTCAACCAAAGTCCATACTTTGTTCTCATACATGGATCCCATCTCGGATTTCATGGCCTCAAGCCATTTTGCGGAATCTGGGCTCACCATTGCTTCTTCATAGTTCGTAGGTTCGTCATGGTCTAGTAACATAACCTCCAGAATAGGATTACTGTACCACTCTGGTGCGGATTTTAATCTGGTTGACCTACGAGGTTCAGTAATAACTTGATCTGAAGTTTCATGATCATTATCATTAACTTCCTCACTAATTGGTGTAGGTGTCGTAGAAACTGATTTCTATGATGATCTACTTTCCAATAAGGGAGCAGGTACATTTACCTCATCAAGTTCTACTTTCCTCCCACTCACTTCTTTCGAGAGAAACTCCTTCTCTAGAAAGGGTCCATTCTTAGCAACGAATGTCTTGCCTTCGGATCTGTGATAGAAGGTGTACCCAACAGTCTCCTTTGGGTATCCTATGAAGACACATTTCTCCAATTTAGGTTCGAGCTTATCAGGTTGAAGTTTCTTCACATAAGCATCGCAACCCCAAACTTTAAGATACGACAACTTTGGTTTCTTGCCAAACCATAGTTCATAAGGTGTCGTTTCAACGGATTTTGATGGTGCCCTATTTAGAGTGAATGCAGCCGTCTCTAAAGCATAACCCCAAACGATAGCGGTAAATCAGTAAGAGACATCATAGATCGCACCATATCTAGTAAAGTACGATTACGACGTTCGGACACACCATTACGTTGTGGTGTTCCGGGTGGCGTGAGTTGCGAAACTATTCCGCATTGTTTCAAATGTAGGCCAAACTCGTAACTCAAATATTCTCCTCCACGATCTGATCGTAGAAACTTTATTTTCTTGTTACGATGATTTTCAACTTCGCTCTGAAATTCTTTGAACTTTTCAAATGTTTCAGACTTATGTTTCATTAAGTAGATATACCCATATCTGCTCTAATCATCTGTGAAGGTGAGAAAATAACAATATCCGCCACGAGCCTCAATATTCATTGGACCACATACATCTGTATGTATGATTTCCAACAAATTAGTTGCTCTCTCCATAGTACCGGAGAACGGTGTTTTAGTCATCTTGCCCATGAGACACGGTTCGCAAGTACCAAGTGATTCATAATCAAGTGATTCCAAAAGTCCATCATTATGGAGTTTCTTCATGCGCTTTTCACCGATATAACCTAAACGGCGGTGCCACAAATAAGTTGCACTATCATTATCAACTCTGCATCTTTTGGCTTCGACATTATGAATATGTGTGTCACTACTACCGAGATTCATTAAAAATAGACCACTCTTCAAGGGTGCATGACCATAAAAGATATTACTCATATAAATAGAACAACCATTATTCTCTGATTTAAATGAATAACCGTCTCGCATCAAACAAGATCCAGATATAATGTTCATGCTCAACGCTGGCACCAAATAACAATTATTTAGGTCTAATACTAATCCCGAAGGTAGATGTAGAGGTAGCGTGCCGACGGCGATCACATCGACTTTGGAACCATTTTCCACGCGCATCGTCACCTCGTCCTTAACCAATCTTCGCTTAATCTGTAGACCCTGTTTCGAGTTGCAAATATTAGCAACAGAACCAGTATCAAATACCCAGGTGCTACTGCGAGCATTAGTAAGGTACACATGAATAACATGTATATCACATATACCTTTGTTCACCTTGCCATCCTTCTTATCCGCCAAATACTTGGGGCAGTTCCGCTTCCAGTGACCAGTCTGCTTGCAGTAGAAGCACTCAGTCTCAGGCTTAGGTCCAGACTTGGGTTTCTTCTCCTGAACAGCAACTTGCTTGCTGTTCTTCTTGAAGTTCCCCTTCTTCTTCCCTTTGCCCTTTTTCTTGACACTAGTGGTCTTATTGACCATCAACACTTGATGCTCCTTTTTGATTTCTACCTCCGCTGCCTTTAGCATTGCGAAGAGCTCGGGAATTGTCTTATTCATCCCTTGCATGTTATAGTTCATCACGAAGCTCTTGTAGCTTGGTGGCAGTGATTGAAGAATTTTGTCAATGACGCTATCATCCGGAAGATTAACTCCCAGTTGAATCAAGTGATTATTATACCCAGGCATTTTGAGTATATGCTCACTGACAGAACTATTCTCTTCCATCTTGCAGCTGTAGAACTTATTGGAGACTTCATATCTCTCAATCCGGGCATTTGCTTGAAATATTAACTTCAACTCCTGGAACATCTCATATGCTCCATGACGTTCAAAACATCGTTGAAGACCCGGTTCTAAGCCGTAAAGCATGGCACACTGAACTATCGAGTAGTCATCAGCTTTGCTCTGCCAGACGTTCATAACTTCTGGTGTTGCTCTTGCAGCAGGCCTGGCACCCAGCGGTGCTTCCAGGACGTAATTCTTCTGTGCAGCAATGAGGATAATCCTCAAGTTACGGACCCAGTCTGTGTAATTGCTACCATCATCTTTCAACTTTGCTTTCTCAAGGAACGCATTAAAATTCAACGGAACAACAGCACGGGCCATCTGTCTACAATTAACATAGACAAGCAAGATACTATCAGGTACTAAGTTCATGATAAATTTAAGTTCTATTAATCATATTACTTAAGAACTCCCACTTAGATAGACATCTCTCTAATCATCTAATTGATTACGTGATCCAAATCAACTAAACCATAACCGATCATCACGTGAAATGGAGTAGTTTTCAATGGTGAACATCACTATGTTGATCATATCTACTATATGATTCACGCTCGACCTTTCGGTCTCAGTGTTCCGAGGCCATATCTGCATATGCTAGGATCGTCAAGTTTAACCTGAGTATTCCGCGTGTGCAACTGTTTTGCACCCGTTGTATTCGAACGTAGAGCCTATCACACCCGATCATCACGTGGTGTCTCAGCACGAAGAACTTTCGCAACGGTGCATACTCAGGGAGAACACTTTTATCTGGAAATTTTAGTGAGAGATCATCTTATAATGCTACCGTCAATCAAAGCAAGATAAGATGCATAAAAGATAAACATCACATGCAATCAATATAAGTGAAATGATATGGCGATCATCATCTTGTGCTTGTGATCTCCATCTCCGAAGCACCGTCATGATCACCATCGTCACCGGCGCGACACCTTGATCTCCATCGTAGCATCGTTGTCGTCTCGCCAACTATTGCTTTTACGACTATCGCTACCGCTTAGTGATAAAGTAAAACAATTACGTGGCGATTGCATTGCATACAATAAAGAGACAACCATATGGCTCATGCCAGTTGCCGATAACTCGGTTACAAAACATGATCATCTCAATAAAATATAGCATCATGTCTTGACCATATCACATCACAACATGCCCTGCAAAAACAAGTTAGACGTCCTCTACTTTGTTGTTGCAAGTTTTACGTGGCTGCTACGGGCTTAGCAAGAACCGTTCTTACCTACGCATCAAAACCACAACGATAGTTTGTCAAGTTGGTGCTGTTTTAACCTTCGCAAGGACCGGGCGTAGCCACACTCGGTTCAACTAAAGTGAGAGAGACAGACACCCGCCAGTCACCTTTAAGCAGTGCTCGCAACGGTGAAACCAGTCTCGCGTAAGCGTACACATAATGTCGGTCCGGGCCGCTTCATCTCACAATACTGCCGAACCAAAATATGACATGCTGGTAAGCAGTATGACTTATATCGCCCACAACTCACTTGTGTTCTACTCGTGCATATAACATCAACGCATAAAACCAGGCTCGGATGCCACTGTTGGGGAACGTAGTAATTTCAAAATTTTCCTACGCACACGCAAGATCATGGTGATGCATAGCAACGAGAGGGGAGAGTGTTGTCCACGTACCCTCGTAGACCGAAAGCGGAAGCGTTAACACAACGCGGTTGCTGTAGTCGTACGTCTTCACGATCCGACCGATCAAGTACCGAACGCACAGCACCTCCGAGTTCAGCACACGTTCAGCTCGATGACGTCCCTCGAACTCCGATCCAGCCGAGTGTTGAGGGAGAGTTTCGTCAGCACGACGGCGTGGTGACGATGATGATGTTCTACTGACGCAGGGCTTCTCCTAAGCACCGCTATGATATTATCAAGGTGTAATATGGTGGAGGGGGCACCGCACACGGCTAAAAGATCGTTAATCAATTGTGTGTCTAGAGGTGCCCCCCTGCCCCCGTATATAAAGGAGCAAGGGGGGTTCGGCCGGCCTAGAGGAGAGGCGCGCCAGGAGGAGTCCTACTCCTACCGGGTGTAGG
Organism: Aegilops tauschii subsp. strangulata; assembly: GCF_002575655.3. NCBI lineage: Eukaryota > Viridiplantae > Streptophyta > Magnoliopsida > Poales > Poaceae > Aegilops > Aegilops tauschii. Next base: position 179,221,160 of record NC_053039.3, read on the forward strand.
ACTCCCCCCCTTTTCCATGTTGGACTAGGAGAGAAAAGGGGGAAGAGGTGGAGGGGAGGAAGGAAAGGGGGCGCCGCCCCCCTCTCCTTGTCCTATTCGGACTGGGGGGGAGGGGTGCGCGGCCCTGCCCTGGCCTCCTCTCCTCTCTTCCACCTAGGCCCACTAAGGCCCATTAAGTTACCGAGGGGTTCCGGTAACCTCCCGGTACTCCGGAAAAATCCCGATTTCACCCGAAACACTTCTGATGTCCAAACATAGGCTTCCAATATATCAATATTTATGTCTCGACCATTTCGAGACTCCTCGTCATGTCCGTGATCACATCCAGGACTCCGAACAACCTTCGGTACATCAAAACATATAAACTCATAATATAACTGTCATCGTAACGTTAAGCGTGCGGACCCTACGGGTTCGAGAACTATGTAGACATGACCGAGACACCTCTCCGGTTAATAACCAATAGCGGAACCTGGATGCTCATATTGGTTCCCACATATTCTACGAAGATCTTTATCGGTCAGACCGCATAACAACATACGTTGTTCCCTTTGTCATCGGTATGTTACTTGCCCGAGATTCGATCGTCGGTATCTCGATACCTAGTTCAATCTCGTTACCGGCAAGTCTCTTTACTCGTTCCGTAATACATCATCCCGCAACTAACTCATTAGTCACAATGCTTGCAAGGCTTATAGTGATGTGTATTACTGAGTGGGCCCAGAGATACCTCTCCGACAATCGGAGTGACAAATCCTAATCTCGAAATACGCCAACCCAACAAGTACCTTTGGAGACACCTGTAGAGCACCTTTATAATCACCCAGTTATGTTGTGACGTTTGGTAGCACACAAAGTGTTCCTCCGGTAAACGGGAGTTGCATAATCTCATAGTCATAGGAACATGTATAAGTCATGAAGAAAGCAATAGCAACATACTAAACGATCGAGTGCTAAGCTAACGGAATGGGTCAAGTCAATCACATCATTCTCCTAATGATGTGATCCTGTTAATCAAATGACAACTCATGTCTATGGCCAGGAAACACAACCATCTTTGATCAACGAGCTAGCCAAGTAGAGGCATACTAGTGACACTCTGTTTGTCTATGTATTCACACATGTATTATGTTTTCGGTTAATACAATTCTAGCATGAATAATAAACATTTATCATGATATAAGGAAATAAATAATAACTTTATTATTGCCTCTAGGGCATATTTCCTTCACATATCCCCGTTGAGGTAACATAGTGTTATTCAAAATTTCTCCGGTTCCATGTTATTCGGAATGAGTTCGTTAAGAAGACTTGATCAACCTTGTTAGTGGATTCCTTTTGATGAGCATGAGATGGATGAAACTAGAAGGCACAACCTTCTGTACCCTTTCTCTACTTTCTGTTATTTAGTTGAAATAAAGTAAAATTAGTATTTTTTTTTTGTGTGTTTCTGACTTATCTGTGCAATATAAAAATACCCCGAAAATAAACGTTCTCCAAATGCCGTGAAAATGGAATATGATTTTTTCTAGAATATTTGAGAATATCTGGCACTGAGAACACTGCAGGAGGGTCAAGCACCTGGCCACGAGGGTGGAGGGCGCGCACTACCCCCCAGGGCGCGCACCCTGCCTCGTGGGCCCATGGTGGCTCCCCTCCACTTATTCCTGCACCCATACACTCCTTCCTCCCACAAACACCAATATCCAGCTCAAGCACGAGTTCTAGCTCATTTTGCTGCGATTTTTGATCTCCTTGCTCAAAGCACCTCTCACAAAACTGCTTCGGGAGATTGTTCCTTGGTATGTGACTCCTCCATTGGTCCAATTAGTTTTTCTTCTAGTGCTTTATTCATTGCAAATTTGTGCCGCCTAGGTGACCATTTTCTTGAGCTTGCATGTCAAATTTATATGGTTCCAAGTAGTTCTAATGCTTGATAAAGGCTCTAGGCACTTGTAGGAGTAGTTGCTCTCAATTTTATTGAGTTTGGTTCACTTTTATTTTGAAGTTACTAAAAATTTCAGAAATTTTTCAGAGGAAGAAATATGCTTAGGAAAATATTCCAAGGTGGTTCTTCAAGGAAGCAAGGACCCAGGCTTGCAATGCGTGATGCTAACGAGGAGCCACCAAGGGATGCTCCAGTGCGGCCCTGTGAATGGCCTTCAGAAAATTTTATGGATCACGTGGGAATCAAGGAAGAATTTAACGCATATTTGCGTAACGCTGATCTTGTGAGCTTTGAGGCAGACAAATGCCGCCAGTACCACTATCTCACTAGTACATTTGTGAGGAGGTTTGAATTTTCATCTTTATGTAATTCTCCAACTGTCCTGTTTGACCTGTATGAAAAATCTTGTACCATGGACTTAGAGGATTTTACTTCTGCTTGCAAACTTTCACAATGGGGTAGTGTTAGTGAACCCCGTAAATCTGAATTTAGAAACTTTCTTGCTGGTATAACCGTGGGGGAATCTGTAACATCCCAAATTTTCAATTTGGAATGTTATACATTAGATCACCATGCATATCATATTTTATTGCATTTTGATTTGCGATCCTAGAAATTTCACGCAACTCAAGGACCCACGGAGAGAGTTGGGGATTTCGTTATTTTCATATTTGGGTTTTCCCAAATTTTGAAAATAGGATGAGTTGTTTTAATTATTTTTCTCTCCGAAAATATTTCATATCAAAATATATGAGAGGGGGTAAAATGACTTCTCCACAAATAATGAAATATTGGAGGAAAAATAATAAAAACAAATATTTGATTTTATTTGGATTTTATTCGAATTAGGAAAAATACGCGTTTTTTCAAAATTGCATTTTAGGCCCAAATAAATGTTCATCTTGTCCGGCTTATTTTTAGAGGATGGGGAAAATTTATTTCGGGATTTTTGGAGTCCGATTAGTATTTCTTTTCTTACTTTTTCTGCACGTCCAAATTATTATTTTTTTTATAAAAAAAAGTCAACCGCCTTACGGGCTGTGTCCGACCCGGACACCTCAGCCCGGCCGGCCTTTAAAGCCGCGGCCCGAGCCCCGCTTCAGCCCAAGTCGCCGCCGCCCCGAAACCCTAGCCGCCGCCCGCGTCGCCCCGCCACCCGCCGGAGCCCCGCCGCCGTCCGCCGCCGCCCGCCGGAGCCCCGCCGCCTCTCGCCCGACACCGCCACCCGCCGGAGCCGCTCGCCGTCGCCGCCATCACGCGAACCGAGGTAGCCGCCGGTTTTTCTCGAAAAACCATTCGATTTTTTTTATTAGATCGGTTTATTTTTTTCCGGTTTAGTTAAATAGCGAATGCCCGTTCGTTCGTTCATTTTAACGAATGGTTTTCGGTTTTTTTTTACAGGCAGCGAACGTTCGATCGTTAGCCTGTTCGTCAGTTTTTCTTTTTCTCGGATTTTCCGCGATTATTCCTAATCGCGATTTCCGATCTGTTTTCGTTTTAGTATAACTTTTCGCTCGTTTATCGGAATCAGGCGATTTAAGCGCCTAGAGTTTCGTCTCGAAATTCTCTTTCCGTTTAACCAACTCAAACAAGTTTTTGCTACTGTAAAATTTGACTTAGATCCAGATTAGTAAACGAAGCTTGTTTCTTTCGCCGTTTGACCTTCGTTGCTTCGTTTGAATTGATTCTTTTTGCAAACCGGAGTTCTTAAGTTGAACTTTCTGGTTAGATCTCTTATTTTGAGTTTTATTTCATGCACCCTTGCTTGATTGCTTATGTATGTATTGTTTGTTTGCGATAGAGTACCCGGAGTGCGAAGCGTGCTACTACGAGTCTCTAGGTTTCACGGATCATCAACAAGGCAAGTAACACTTTGATCATACTTTTCATCACCCAGTTTTATTGCATTAGATCAATCCTTAAACAGTTGCATGATTAGGATCTGATTAATATGTGGGTTTTGGGAAGTAGATGAGGTAGTACCTATTGTCCTGTTTACTATCAAACCTTTGGGAGTTACTTCTACGTTTGCTTATATTGCTATGCTATGCTCGTAGACGTGGATTGGGTTTGAGTGAATTCTTCATGAAAGATATGAGATTATTAATTTATGGTTCAACTTAAGGTGGCTACTTTAATTTACATCTGGGTGGATTGAGGCACCTGGAGAAACCAGTGTTGCCTGTATTTTTGGATATCCCGGAGTACCCGTGTGATCATCCTATGGACCGCCACCCAGACTCAAAGGGATCATGAGATTATTCATGCTAGAAACTTCCGTGTGCAGCCACAAGCTATTATGGGCTCTAGCATAGTTGAGTAGGTTACATGACCTCTTGAAGAGGTGGGCTAGCAGATGTAGGGGAAAGTAGGTGTAACTGTCCACCCGGAGTAAAGAGTAGTGTTTCTGAAAGACTGTGTCTCGGTCATCCATTTCTCAAGCACCATGTAGTGCGAGAAATCAAGTGGAGGCGATCGAGTCTTGTGGGGAAAAGTGCACAAACCTCTGCAGAGTGTACAAACTAATCATGATTAGCCATGTCCCCAGTTATGGACATCTTGAGTATCTAGTTCTTGGATTATCATGTGAATCTCATCATCATGTTACTTAATTTAATTTGATTGGGTTAATCACGTTCTTAATTGGGATTGAGTTGGAGGTACCTTCTCAATGTTTAACAACCACCATGATAGTTAAATAAAATTTATTCCTTTGTGGTAGGGAAAAATTGGCTTTTCGCAAAACTATAACCATAGAGCTTTCCACCAGCCAAATATGCATGTAGTGATAGCATTATTCTGTTCATTACTCTCTATGTGTTACTTTGCCAGCATATTCCATGTGCTGACCCATTTTTGGGCTGCAACGTATCATGTTGCAGACTTTTCAGACGACGAGTAAGGAGCCTTAGGTCGTGGACTTATACTCAGTGATGCCGTTGGAGTTTATCGACTCACTTTATCTTCCAAGCCTTTCGCTGTTATCGTATTTTAGATGGCCTTAAGCCATATTTATTGTATTGAGTTCTTTTGAACTATTCGATGTAATAAGTGTGTGATTGCTACTCTGTTATAAATCCTTCAAAGTACTGTGCGTGTCAGCATTACCGATCCAGGGATGACACTGATGCACAGAGACTAGACTGTTTGAGGTCTGGTCGCTAGAGAGATGGTATCAGAGCACACGCTGACTATAGGACACGACCACTAAGCTAAAGCCCTAGATCACTACTCTCTTCTCATTTCTGACTGCTCTCCTTTCTTCCACTCTTTTAGGATGGCGGATGCAAGGAACAAGTTCGCGCAACCAGATGAGGATACACCTTTTGGACGACACTTGAAGGAAGTTACTAAGTACCTGAACATCGGAATACCAAGCTTCACCGGAACCTACAACGCCACACTACCAGAAGAGGAGCGCTGGATGATTCAAGTTCAAGTTCCAGGAAGGACGTTCATGCCAATCACTGAGCCCATAGAGTTTTCCTTTGATGCACCAACCTGGAGTCTTGGAAAGAGCATGGCAGCCCACATCACCATGGGACGCATTGGAGAAGTGTACCACAATGATCTCAAGGATACTATCTATCAGATTTGTGGGCGCCGAGATGAGCAATGGGAGATGATCAGTACCAGGAAGGATAGATCTATTGCAGCTTTCATCCAGGAGTTAAACCAGCACATTCGTCGCCAGGAGAACCAGATGTGCGCAGACATGATAGAACTGAAGAAGGCAAATACTAGGATCATGGAACTGGAGGAAGAACTCAAGGCTACACGCGAGGATTATATGGAGGAAATCGTCGCACTAGTGGAGAAGAATGATGACCTGACAAAGAAGCTAGGAGTTTTCATGGGAGACCCAGCACTAGGAGGAGATGATGATGATTCTACTTGCCCGGAGAATTACATCATCATTGACGACACCGACTCGGACCCCAGTGAGGATGATTTGGAGGATGAAGCCGGAGCAGATATCATGGAGTCTTCGACTGAGCAATTTTTCTAGTAGACCACCAAATTAGTAGTAGTATTCCACCATGTATATATTATAGTCCAAGCACTTTGTAATGATAGTTAGATCGATTGTATGCCTTGTTTGAATTGATTGGAGTGATATGATTGTGTTTGTCTCATGTGCATATGGGTAGTGTTTTCCCTCTAGACCTCATTCTATTCTATTTTCTCATCTTTTCTAAACCATCAGATGCCTCCGAGACGCGACACCGGATTTGTTTTCCCACCGGAGATCACTCAGTTGATTCAGCAGCAGAATGCCCTGATGCAAGTGCTAGTTCAAAACCAAGGCAACAACAACAACAACCCACCACCACCACCACCTGTTGATCACTTAGCCCGATTTCTTAGGCTAAATCCGCCGGTATTTTCTAGTAGCACCGAGCCGATTGTGGCAGATGATTGGCTCCACAAGGTTGGAAGGGAGCTGACCACTGCAGGATGCACAGATGCGGAGAGAGTGCGTTTTGCCGCACATCAGCTTGATGGACCCGCAGCATCATGGTGGGAGAATTACACAGCCACTCACCCATTGACACTGTCACATGGGACCAGTTTCAGCAAGCTTTCCGTACTGCCCATGTTTCAGCAGGAGCTATGGCCATGAAGAAGCATGAGTTTCGCAACTTACGCCAAGGAGGACGTACCGTTGGCTAGTACGTGGAGGATTTTAGTAAGTTAGCACGTTATGCCCCAGATGACGTTGCTACGGATGCAGCTAAGCAGGAGAAGTTTCTAGAAGGACTGAATGATGAGCTGACCATGCAGTTGATGGTGGCAACTTTTAACAACTACCAGGAGTTGGTAGATAGAGCTCTCATGATTGAAGGGAAGCAGCAGCAGATTGAGAGTCGTAAGAGGAAGTATGGACAAGGAAAGTATAGTACAGGAGCTCACCAGAAGCCTCGTTTTACCCCGAACTCGGGAGGACACCTTCAGCATAACCATGGAGGTCACAATCACAATGGAGGAAGTTCGCACAATCATAGTGGCCCCAAGAATGGCAATGGGAACGGAGGAAGCAACGGACAGAACCGTACCAACCCATCAACCCCAGCCAAGAGGGATCTAAGCCACGTTACCTGTTTCAATTGCCAGAAGACTGGACATTATGCCACTGATTGTCTAAAAGCAAAGAATGGAAATGGCAATGGAAGCTCGGGGAAGAAGCCGAACCCTTTCAACAGGGGACAGGTGAACCACGTTAATGTGGAGGAGGTTGAAGCACAACCTGATGCAGTAATAGGTAAGTTCTTGGTTAAGTCATTTACTACAATCGTTCTTTTTGATACTGGTGCATCACATTCATACATGTCAAGGGGATTTGTGGATAAGTTTAAGTTGCCCCCCAAAGTTCTTAGAACACCTATGTTAGTAACCTCGCCAGGAGCAGAGTATATGGCAAGCCAAGGATGTTTTCAGTTGCCATTGGCCATAGCTAGGCATGTTTTCCCCCTCAGACCTAATAGTTTTGGAGTCACAAGGTTTGGATGTGATTTTGGGAATGGATTGGCTATCGATGTATGGAGGAAACATCGATTGCGCCAGTAAGACGATTTTACTTACTACCCCAGAAGGAAGAAGGATTAAGTATGTATCCCGACATGTGCCGAAGAAGACTCAAGTGAATTCCTTATCAGGAGTTGTACAGGAGGAAGTACCAGTGGTGAAGTAATTTCCTGACGTATTTCCAGAGGAGTTGCCAGGCATGCCACCGGATAGAGATATCGAGTTTTTGATTGAGCTTTTGCCAGGCACTGGGCCAATATCTAAGAGACCGTACAGGAGGCCCGCTAAGGATTTGGAAGAAATTAAGAAGCAGATTAAGGAGTTACTGGATAAAGGATATATTCGCCCAAGTTCGTCACCTTGGGGATCACCCGTACTTCTAGTGGAGAAGAAAGATGGATCGTTGAGGATGGTTGTTGATTATCGTGGATTGAATGAAGTAACAATCAAGAACAAGTACCCACTGCCGATGATCAATGATCTGTTTGACCGACTACAAGGAGCTAAAGTATTTTCCAAGATTGATTTGCGATCAGGATACCACCAGTTGAAGATTCGAGAGCAGGATATACCCAAGACAGCTTTTACCACAAGGTATGGGCTATATGAGTACACCGTTATGTCATTTGGCCTGACTAACGCACCTGCCTATTTCATGAACATGATGAACAAAGTGTTTATGGAGTTTTTGGATAAGTTCGTCGTAGTGTTCATTGATGATATTCTGGTCTATTTGAAGAATGAAGAAGAGCATAAGGAGCATTTGCGTTCGGTACTTGGAAAGCTCAGAGAACATCAGTTATATGCCAAGTTCAGCAAGTGCGAGTTTTGGTTAAAGGAAGTTGGATTCCTTGGACATGTTATATCCGGAGAAGGAATAGCAGTAGATCCCACCAAGGTTAACACTGTGACAAATTGGGAAGCACCCACGACAGTTGGAGAAATCCGGAGTTTTCTTGGACTCGCGGGATATTACCGGAGATTCATCGAGAATTTCTCGAAGATTGCAAAGCCTATGACGGAGTTGTTGAAGAAGGACACCAAATTCATTTGGACTGAGGAATGTGAGGCTAGTTTCCAGGAATTGAAGAAAACGTTTGGTTATAGCGCCACTGTTGATTCTGCCAGATCAACGCAAGGATTATGAAGTATATTGCGACGCTTCTCGTCGAGGACTTGGAGCAGTACTAATGCAGGAGGGAAGAGTTGTTTCATATGCCTCACGACAGCTTAAACCCCATGAGTTGAATTATGCTACACATGATTTGGAGATAGCAGTCGTAGTGCATGCGTTGAAGACATGGAGACATTTTCTCATCGGAAACCATTGTGAGGTGTACACGGATCACAAGAGTTTGAAGTACATTTTCACGCAGAAGGATTTGAATCTCAGGCAAAGGAGATGGTTGGAGATCATTAAGGATTATGATATGAGATTGCATTATCACCCAGGGAAGGCTAACGTAGTAGCCGATGCGTTGAGTCGCAAGAGCCATGTCAACACGCTCATGACCGAAGAGTTACCCAAGAAGTTAGCAGAGGATCTTCATGAACTATGTTTGGAAATAGTTCCAAGAGGTTTTGTAGCAGCATTGGAGATTCAGTCTACTTTGATGGATAAGATCAGAGAAGCTCAGAAAACAACAAGGAAATTGCTGAGATAAAGGAAAGGATGAGTAAAGGAAAAGCCAAGGGATTTCGTGAGGATGAACATGATACCTTATGGTCTGAGGACCGCGTTTATGTGCCCAATGATCCGGAGATCAGGAAGTTGATTCTGCAAGAGGCCCATGATTCACCATATTCGATTCACCCAGGAAATACCAAGATGTATTTGGATTTGAAGGATACTTTCTGGTGGACCGGAATGAAGAAGGATATTGCGGAGTATGTAGCAGTTTGTGATGTATGTCAGAGAGTAAAGGTAGAGCATCAGAAGCCAGCAGGATTGCTACAACCATTGCCGATACCCGAATGGAAGTGGGATAAGCTAGGCATGGATTTTATCACAGGATTGCCCAGGACTCGTTCAGGCTATGACTCGATATGGGTTGTACTCGATCGTTTGACGAAGGTAGCTCATTTCATCCCAGTAAAGACCACTTATACAAGTGCTAAGTTGGCAAAGATATACGTGACCAGGATCGTATGTCTGCATGGAGTTCCGAGGACCATTGTATCAGATAGAGGAACCCAGTTTACTTCAAAGTTTTGGAATCAGTTGCACGAGACTTTGGGTACCAGGCTAGAGTTCAGTACAGCCTTTCGTCCACAGACAGACGGACAGACCGAGAGAGTCAATCAGATTTTGGAGGACATGCTGAGAGCTTGTGCGCTAGATTATGGATCTAGTTGGGACGACAATTTGCCATATGCAGAGTTCTCTTACAACAATAGTTATCAATCCAGTTTGAAGATGGCCCCTTTCGAAGCTCTGTACGGAAGGAGGTGCAGGACACCGTTGTTGTGGGACGAAGTTGGAGACCGCCAGTTGTTTGGACCAGATTTGATTAAAGAGTCTGAACAGAATGTGAAGTTTGTTCGCGATAGGCTCAAGGTAGCCTAGTCCAGGTAGAAGAGTTATGCGGATTCTAAACGCAAGGAGACAGTTTACGAAGTCGGAGACAGAGTTTATCTTCGAGTATCACCACTTCGAGGAGTAAAGCGCTTTGGAGTTAAGGGAAAGTTAGCGCCATGTTTTGTAGGACCATACAAAGTTTCGGAGCATATGGGGGAAGTTGCTTACAAGTTGGAATTGCCCGAAGGATTGTCGGGAGTTCATGATGTGTTCCATGTTTCTCAGCTGAAGAAGTGCCACGCAGAGATGGCCGAGATACCACTGAGAGATACAATGCCATTGGAAGCGATTCAGCTGGATAGTGACTTGACCTATGAGGAGAAACCAGTTAAGATTCTTGAGTATGCCAGCCGAGTCACACGCAGCAAGGTTATCAAGTTTTGCAAAGTTCAGTGGAGTCACCATACCGAGGATGAAGCCACCTGGGAGCGAGAGGAAGATCTACGGAAGGACCACTCTCACCTATTTTCTAGCCAACCCGAATCTCGAGGGCGAGATTCATCTTAAGGGGGGTAGGTTTGTAACATCCCAAATTTTCAATTTGGAATGTTATACATTAGATCATCATGCATATCATATTTTATTGCATTTTGATTTGCGATCCAAGAAATTTCACGCAACTCAAGGACCCACGGAGAGAGTTGGGGATTTCGTTATTTTCATATTTGGGTTTTCTCAAATTTTGAAAATAGGATCAGTTGTTTTAATTATTTTTCTCTCCGAAAATATTTCATATCAAAATATATGAGAGGGGATAAAATGACTTCTCCACAAATAATGAAATATTGGAGGAAAAATATTAAAAACAAATATTTGATTTTATTTGGATTTTATTTGATTTTATTCGAATTAGGAAAAATACGCGTTTTTCAAAATTGCATTTTAGACCCAAGTAAATTTTCATCCTGTCCGGCTTATTTTTAGAGGACGGGGAAAATTTATTTCGGGATTTTTGGAGTCCGTTTAGTATTTCTTTTCTTACTTTTTCTGCATGTTCGATTTTTTTTTTTAAAGTCAACCGCCTTACGGGCCGTGTCCGACCCGGACACCTCAGCCCGGCCGGCCTTTAAAGCCGCGGCCCGAGCCCCGCCTCAGCCCAAGTCGCCGCCGCCCCGAAACCGTAGCCGCCGCCCCGCGCCGCCGCCGCCGCCCGCGTCGAACCGCCACCCGCCGCCGTCCGCCGGAGCCCCGCCGCCTCTCGCCCGACGCCGCCACCCGCCGGAGCCACTCGCTGCCGCGGCCGTCACGCGAACCGAGGTAGCCGCCGATTTTTCTCGAAAAACCGTTCGGTTTTATTTCGAAACCGATATGCGTTTTTTTATATTAGATCGGTTTATTTTTTTTCGGTTTAGTTAAATAGCGAACGCCCGTTCATTCGTTCGTTTTAACGAATGGTTTTTGTTTTTTTTACAGACAGCGAATGTTCGATCGTTAGCCTGTTCGTCAGTTTTTCTTTTTCTCGAATTTTCCGCGATTATTCCTGATCGCGATTTCCGATCTGTTTTTCATTTTAGTATAACCTTTCGCTCATTTATCGGAATCAGGCGATTCAAGAGCCTAGAGTTTCGTCTCGAAATTCTCTTTTTGTTTAACCAACTCAAACAAGTTTTTGCTACTGTAAAATTTGACTTAGATCCAGATTAGTAAACGAAGCTTGTTTCTTTCGCCGTTTGACCTTCGTTGCTTCGTTTGAATTGATTCTTTTTGCAAACCGGAGTTCTTAAGTTGAACTTTCTGGTTAGATCTCTTATTTTGAGTTTTATTTCATGCACCCTTGCTTGATTGCTTATGTATGTATTGTTTGTTTGCGATAGAGTACCCGGAGTGCGTAGCGTGCTACTACGAGTCTTTAGGTTTCACGGATCATCAGCAAGGCAAGTAACACTTTGATCATACTTTTCATCACCCAGTTTTATTGCATTAGATCAATCCTCAAACAGTTGCATGATTAGGATCTGATTAATATGTGGGTTTTGGGAAGTAGATGAGGTAGTACCTATTGTCCTGTTTACTATCAAACCTTTGGGAGTTACTTCTAGTTTTGCTTATATTGCTATGCTATGCTCGTAGACGTGGATTGGGTTTGAGTGAATTCTTCATGACAGATGTGAGATTATTAATTTATGGTTCAACTTAAGGTGGCTACTTTAATTTACATCTGGGTGGATTGAGGCACCTGGAGAAACCAGTGTTGCCTGTATTTTTGGATATCCTGGAGTACCCGTGTGATCATCCTATGGACCGCCACCCAGACTCAAAGGGATCATGAGATTATTCATGCTAGAAACTTCCGTGTGCAGCCACAAGCTATTATGGGCTCTAGCATAGTTGAGTAGGTTACATGACCTCTTGAAGAGGTGGGCTAGCAGATGTAGGGGAAAGTAGGTGTAACTGTCCACCCGGAGTAAAGAGTAGTGTTTCTGAAAGACTGTGTCTCGGTCATCCGTTTCTCAAACACCATGTAGTGCGAGAAATCAAGCGGAGGCGATCGAGTCTTGTGGGGAAAAGTGCACAAACCTCTGTAGAGTGTACAAACTAATCATGATTAGCCGTGTCCCCGGTTATGGACATCTTGAGTATCTAGTTCTTGGATTATCATGTGAATCTCATCATCATGTTACTTAATTTAATTTGATTGGGTTAATCACGTTCTTAATTGGGATTGAGTTGGAGGTACCTTCTCAATGTTTAACAACCACCATGATAGTTAAATAAAATTTATTCCTTTGTGGTAGGCAAAAATTGGCTTTTCGCAAAACTGTAACCATAGAGCTTTCCACCAGCCAAATATGCATGTAGTGATAGCATTATTCTGTTCATTACTCTCTATGTGTTACTTTGCCAGCATATTCCATGTGCTGACCCGTTTTCGGGCTGCAATGTATCATGTTGCAGACTTTTCAGACGACGAGTAAGGAGCCTTAGGTCGTGGTCTTATACTCAGTGATGCCGTTGGAGTTGATGGACTCACTTTATCTTCCAAGCCTTCCGATGTCATCGTATTTTAGATGGCCTTAAGCCATATTTATTGTATTGAGTTCTCTTGAACTATTCGATGTAATAAGTGTGTGATTGCTACTCTGTTATAAATCCTTCAAAGTACTGTGCGTGTCAGCATTACCGATCCAGGGATGACACTGATGCACAGAGACTAGACTGTTTGAGGTCTGGTCGCTACAGAATCTAGAGATATAGCACAAGCTACCATAGGGAGCATTCATTTCCCTGCTATACATTATTTTGCTCTCTTCATAGTTAGGTGCATAAATGGTAAAGATGAAGCATGTCATATGTGTGTGCCTGACCTCAGTATTCTTAGGAGTGCTGTGTTAGGAGACAAATCTTATAATTTGGGAGCATTGTTGCACGTAGGTTGCATCATAATAGAATTAATGGAGATTTCTTTGGTGGAATTTATGCAACTCGCTTAGCTGATTTTCTGGGTGTGGACGTTCGTGAGGATGACATTGAGTTGCCTCCTACTTATTTGGACTATAATTCTATGGTCTATCACCAGTTTGTCGAGAGGAATGAATCACCTCTCTAATATCGCTTAATCTTTGACAGACGTCATGCTTTCCGTATTACTCTCCCTGCTCCTGCCTTCTTTGATTTTCTGGCAAAAGGAAGACATTTTATCTCCAGAGAGGAGGCAGATGAGTACGAGAGGAGGGCGGAGGCAGCTCGCCGCCACGCTACAGCTCAGGAAGCAATAACCGCTGCATCTCAATACGACCCCAGCTACACCTACGGGTATCCGCCAGGCCATCCTTGGCAATGAACCAACTTAGGCCAAAAACCTAAGCTTGGGGGAGTACGTATTTCCTACCAACATTACATTTATGTTCACACACTCATTGCTAGATGTCGGTGCTCATACTCTTTCATTGTATTATCCATGCTAGTTTATTTTCTTTTTCCTGCTTTCTTCTTGTGTGTTTAATAAACTTTAAGAAAAACAAAAAAAAATAGTGTAACTTTTAGTTAGTTTACTTTTCTTGTTGTAGTAGTAATAATTAAAAAGAAAACCCAAAAATATTTCTCGTTCTTCTTTTGCTTATTGGGAGCTTTCCCGTGTAAATAGTTTTATTTCTTTTCTTTGGGGGTCGATAGGAGAAGACCATAATTAAATTGTTGAAGTGGCTCTTATATGCATTATTGTTGATTTAACCAAGAGCCCATATTTCCTTGTCTTCTCCTGTTTATTGAATGCTCGCAGATTCCAGCTTAGTCCAATGCACGTGCACTCTCATTATTATTCACATCGTTCGGTCATGCAAGTGAAAGGCAATTATGACGATATATTATGGACTGACTGAGATGAGAAAAGCTGGTATGAACTCGACCTCTCTTGTTTTTGTAAATATGATGAGTTCATCGTTCCTGATTCAGCCAATTATGAATAAACGTGTTTGCAATGACAATTAGAGATCATAGTTGCTTATGCCATGCTTGATTAGCTATGAGTTATAATGGTTTACCTTGCGTGCCAACATGCTATTAAAATGGTTGTGATGTGGTATAGTGAGGTGGTATCCTCCTTTGAATGATTTAAGTGACTTGACTTGGCACATGTTCACACCAGTTGAAACAAATCAACATAGCCTTCACGATATTTATGTTCATGGTGGATTATATCCTGATCATGCTCGTACTCAATGTTTACTAATTTTAATGCATGTTCATGACTGTTGTCGCTCTCTAGTTGGTCGCTTCCCAGTCTTTTGCTAGCCTTCACTTGTACTAAGCGGGAATACTGCTTGTGCATCCAATCCCTTAAACCCCAAAGTTATTTCATATGAGTCCACTATACCTTCCTATATGCGGTATTTACCTGCCGTTCCAAGTAAATTTGTATGTGCCAAACTTTAAGCCTTCAAATAAACATTCTGTTTTGTATGCTCGAATAGCTCATGTATCAACTAGGGCTGCCCTTATCTTCCATGTTAGGCGGGTTATTCTCAAGAGGAGTGGGCTCCGCTCCTCATTCACGAGAAAATGGCTGGTCACCGGGATGCCCAGTCCCATGCTTTATGCAAACTAAATCAAAATAATTGCAAACAAAACTCCCCCTGGGACTGTTGCTAGTTGGAGACACTCGTTGTTTCGAGCAAGTCATGGATCGATGCTTGTTGGTGGAGGGGGAGTATAAACTTTACCATTCTGTTTGGGAACCGCCTATAATGTGTGTAGCATGGAAGATATCGCCATCTCTTGGTTGTTATGTTGACAATGAAAGTATGCCGCTCAAAATATTATTTATCTCTATTTCAAAACCGAGCTCTGGCACCTCTACAAATCCCTGCTTCCCTCTGCGAAGGGCCTATCTATTTACTTTTATGTTGAGTCATCACCCTCTTATTAAAAAGCACTAGCTGGAGAGCGCAGCTGTCATTTGCATTCATTACTATTAATTTATATTGGGTATGACTATGACCGGATCTCTTTTACCATGAATTACAATGTCTAGTCGGTCCTTGATCTTTAAAGGTGCTCTGCATTTATGTTTTGCGGTCTCAGAAAGGGCTAGCGAGATACCATCTTGTTATATCATATTATGATTGTTTTGAGAATGTGTTGTCATCCGAGATTTATTATTATGGCTCGCTAGTTGATTATGCTATTGATATGAGTAAACATGAGACCTAAGAGTTATTGCAAATGTGGTTAGTCATAATCTTTGCTGAAAACTTGAATGCTGGCTTTACATATTTACAACAACAAGAGCAAACAGAGTTTGTAAAAGTTTTTCTTTATCACTTTCAGTTTGTCAACTGAATTGCTTGAGGACAAGCAAAGGTTTAAGCTTGGGGGAGTTGATACGTCTCCGTCGTATCTACTTTTCCAAACACTTTTGCCCTTTATTTGGACTCTAACTTGCATGGTTTGAATGGAACTAACCCGAACTGACGCTGTTTTCAGCAGATTCTCTATGGTGTTATTTATGTGCAGAAACAAAAGTTCTCGGAATGACCTGAAACTCCACGGAACGTCTATTTGGAAATAATAAAAAATCCTTACAAAAGATGAAGACCAGGGGGCCCACACCCTGGCCAAGAGGGTGGGGCGCCCTCCCCCCCCCTAGGGCGTGCCCCCTACCTCGTGGGCCCCCTGGAGCTCCTCCGACCTCAACTCCAACTCTATATATTTGCTTTCGGGGAGGAAAAAATCAGAGAGAAGAATTCATCGCGTTTTACGATACGGAGCCGCCGCCAAGCCCTAAAACCTCTTGGGAGGGTTGATCTGGAGTCCGTTCGGGGCTCCGGAGAGGGGGATTCGTCGCCGCCGTCATCATCAACCATCCTCCATCACCAATTTCATGATGCTCACCGCCGTGCGTGAGTAATTCCATCGTAGGCTTGCTGGACGGTGATGGGTTGGATGGGATCTATCATGTAATCGAGTTAGTTTTGTTAGGGTTTGATCCCTAGTATCCACTATGTTCTGAGATTGATGTTGCTATGACTTTGCTATGCTTAATGCTTGTCACTAGGGCCCGAGTGCCATGATTTCATATTTGAACCTATTATGTTTTCATGAATATATGTGAGTTCTTGATCCTATCTTCCAAGTCTATAGTCACCTACTATGTGTTATGATCCGGCAACCCCGAAGTGACAATAATCGGGACCACTCCCGGTGATGACCATAGTTTGAGGAGTTCATGTATTCACTATGTGTTAATGCTTTGTTCTGGTACTCTATTAAAAGGAGGCCTTAATATCCCTTAGTTTCCATTAGGACCCCGCTGCCACGGGAGGGTAGGACAAAAGATGTCATGCAAGTTCTTTTCCATAAGCACGTATGACTATATTCGGAATACATGCCTACATTACATTGATGAATTGGAGCTAGTTCTGTGTCACCCTATGTTATGACTGTTACATGATGAACCGCATCCGGCATAATTCTCCATCACCGATCCAATGCCTACGAGCTTTTCACATATTGTTCTTCGCTTATTTACTTTTCTGTTGCTACTGTTACAATCACTACAAAATACCAAAAATATTACTTTTGCTACTGTTACCTTTGTTACCGTTACCACTACTATCATATTACTTTGCTACTAAATACCTTGCTGCAGATATTAAGTTATCCAGGTGTGGTTGAATTGACAACTCAACTGCTAATACTTGAGAATATTCTTTGGCTCCCCTTGTGCCGAATCAATAAATTTGGGTTGAATACTCTACCCTTGAAAACTGTTGCGATCCCCTATACTTGTGGGTTATCACATAATCTCATAGTCAGAGGAATATTTACAAGTCATGAAGAAAGCAGTAGGAATAAAACTAAACGATCATAATGCTAAGCTAACGGATGGGTCTTGTCCATGGTCAGGGAACTTAACCATCTTTGATTAATGAGCTAGTCTAGTAGAGGCATACTAGGGACACTCTGTTTGTCTATGTTTTCACACATGTACTAAGTTTCCGGTTAATACAATTCTAGCATGAATAATAAACATTTATCATGATATAAGTAAATATAAATAACAACTTTATTATTGCCTCTAGGGCATATTTCCTTCAAATTCCAGCTGCCGACACTCTCCCTCTTCATGTAAATCTTGTAAAATAAGAGAGAAAAGGTATAAGTATTGTACCATAATGTATAATAACATCCCATAATGCAATAAATATTAACATAAAAGCATGATGCAAAATGGACGTATCAACTCCCCCAAGCTTAGACCTCGCTCGTCCTCAAGCAAAAACCGAAACCGATAATCAGGACCACATGTTTAGAGATAGAGGTGTCAATAAAATAAAATACGGACATGAGGGCATCATGATCATCTTTAGAACAACAACATATATTGTCATATAATTTCTTATTCTAAAGTAACAATTCATTCACAAGATAAAGTATGAATCAAAAACTTTATTGAAAACCAACAAACTATGATCTTGGTCATTGGAACAATTGCAATTTATCATAACATCGGAAAGAATCAATGTAAGAGCCTATATTTAGCAAGTTCACATACTCAACCATCATTTAATCATTTGTAATTGCTAACACCCACGCGATACTTATGAGATCAAAGTTTCAATCAAACACATAGGAAGATAGGGGCTTATAGTTTCGCCTTCCAACCATTTACCTCAAGGGTAACGTCAACGATAATAGTTTATGTACACCTACATCCGAGTGGATATATATATATATATATATATATATATATATATATATATATATATATATATATATATATATATCTGGATCTTCCCCAACATATAGTGCTTGCCAAAAGAAAAGGTGTAAAAAAGAGAGGCAATGATCACCATGACTCTTGTATAAGGGTAGAAGGTAACAGTAAAAGATAGGCCTTTCGCAGAGGGAAGCAGAGGTTGTCATGCGCTTTTATGGTTGGATGCACAAAATCTTAATGCAAAAGAATGTCACTTTATATTGCCGCTTGTGATAAAGAAATTTATTATGCAGTCCGTCGCTTTTATTTCTTCCATATCACAAGTTCGTATAAATCTTATTTTCCTCACACTAAAAGATTATACATATTTAGAGAGCAATTTTTATTGCTTGCACCGATGACAACTTACTTGAAGGATCTTACTCAATCCATAGGTAGGTATAGTGGACTCTCATGGCAAAACTAGGTTAAGGGATTTGGGATGCACAAGTAGTATCTCTACTTGGTGCAGAAGATTTGGCTAGCATGGAATGAGAACAAAACTCAACATGTTGGAGGATCCATGACAATATAACTTCTTCGGATATAAGGAAACATAACCTATTATGTTGTCTTCCTTGTCCAACATCAACCTTTAAGCATATAATATTTTCATGAGTGCTCACAATCACAAAGGATGTCCAAGATAGTATATTTATATGTGAGACCTCTCTTTCTTTATTACTTCCTATTAATTGCATCAATGACCAAAACTATGTTTGTCAACTCCCAACAAATTTTATTCATCATACTCCTTATATGTGAAGTCATCACTCTCCATAAGATCATTATATAATCTGTTTACTTCTTTACTTCTTTTCCTTTCTTTTCCAAGATCAAAGCAAGAAGGCAAAGCCCTGAACTCAAAACTAATCTTTATTATATGACTCTCAGACTCGGTTACATAGAGGGAACACAAAGTAAAACTCAAAACTGGATCATACCAAAGAAAAATTTTATTCTACTAAAGCAAGATATAACCAAAAGGATCGAACTAAGAAAAACAATAAAGGTAAAGATGTGATGGTGATACGATACCGAGGCACCTCCCCCAAGCTTGGCACAAGCCAAAGGGGGTGCCCATACCCATGTACTCAAATTTCCTTCTTCGGAGATGGTGATGATGGATTTGATGATGTTGTGGGCTTGTCCTCCATCTTCCAGGGCATAAGTTCACCATCATAGAAAGATGAACGAGTCTCCGGAACTCAAATCTGCAGCCAAACTCATCCTTTTAAATCTATATTCATACTCACATTTCTAGTTCTACAGGTCATAGATCTGGGCTTGGATGCTCGATTTTCTCATGAAGCTTGAAGATGGCCTTCCTAATCTCACTAGCGTCCAGTTGTGGTCACAGGTAAAATCCGTGATCATGTAGTGATTGGTGTTGAGTCTGCGCTCCACCATCCCTTTGCACTTGAACATCTCTTGCCGCTTCGAGCCTGGACTCCACGCTTCCGGTCCTCCTTGGCCCTTGAACATCACGGATGTGAAGCACCCCCTCGCACATCTCAATGGATTGAGGGTGTTGCAGCACCTCCGCAAGGTAAGGGTTGATGACCTTCTCGAAGAACTTGTCCTTGGGAGCGCTTGGAGACGTCATGGCTATCTAGATCTGTCACGAAAACAGCTCGAAACAAGAATAGAGGATATTGCCGTGATACGGTTGTCAAAACCTTCAGGAGATTATATAATGAATTTTAACCGTGCAAAAGAAGTATTATGGGAGAAAACGGAGTCCGGAGGGCACACAAGGTGGCCACAAGCCTGGGAGGCGCGTCCAAGGGGTAGGGCGCGCCCCCACGGCTTGTCGCCTCCTTGTGAACTATTCAGACAACTTTTTATTTTCCTAATTTTTTAAATATTCCAAAACGGAGTAAAATTGCTTTTGGGATTTTTTTGGAGTCGGTTTACTTATCGTATCACATACCTATTCCTTTTCAGGGGTCTGGAGCGTTCTGGTAGGTCTCCCTTATGTACTCCTCCGGTGTTATGGTATTAATAATATTGGTTTCTACATTTATGGGAGTACCTGAGATATGATGTTTGATTCTTTGTTCGTTTACCACCTTTGGGTTATTGCCCTCGGTGTTGTCGATCTTGATGGCACCGGATCGATAAACTTCTTCGATAATGTAAGGCCCTTCCCATTTAGAGAGAAGTTTTCCTGCAAAAAATCTTAAACGAGAATTGTATAGCAAGACATGGCCGCCTACACTGAATTCACGCTTTTGTATCCATTTATCATGCCATCTTTTAACCTTTTCTTTAAACAATTTGGTATTCTCATAAGCTTGGGTTCTCCATTCATCAAGTGAGCTAATGTCAAATAGCCTCTTCTCATCGGCAAGTTTGAAATCATAGTTGAGCTCTTTAATTTCCCAATAAGCTTTATGTTCTAGTTCAAGAGGTAACTGACATGCTTTTCCATAAACCATTTTATATGGAGACATACCCATAGGGTTCTTATAAGCAGTTCTATAAGCCCATAATGCATCATCAAGTTTCTTAGACCAATTCTTCCTAAATCTATTAACAGTCTTTTGCAAGATAAATTTTATTTCTCTATTACTTAATTCTACTTGACCACTAGACTGAGGATGATAAGGAGATGCAATTCTATGGTTAACATCATACTTAGCAAGCAATTTACGGAAGGCACCATGAATAAAGTGTGAACAACCATCAGTCATTAAATATCTAGGGACCCCAAACCTCGGCAAAATAACTTCTTTCAGCATTTTAATAGAAGTGTTGTGATCAGCACTACTAGTTGAAATAGCTTCTACCCACTTAGTAATGTAATCAACAACAACTAAAATATGTGTATACCCATTAGAGGATGGAAAAAGGTCCCATATAATCAAAACCCCAAACATCAAATGGTTCAATAACAAGTGCATAATTCATAGGCATTTCCCATCGTCTACTAATATTACCAATTCTTTGACATTCATCACAAGACAAGACAAACTTACGGGCATCCTTGAAAATAGTAAGCCAATAAAAACCAGATTGTAATACCTTATATGCAGTTCTATCTCTACAGGGGTACTCACCATGTCATCTCCCGACCAGCTGGATCGGGCCGAGGACCCCCATGGCGGTTCACCCATGGGCCACTTCGGGCAGCCCATGCCGCACACGAGGAAGATTCCACAAGGCTTAGTGATCAAGACAAATACTCCTCTCCACCAACGTATTCGACTAGGACTCTTGTCATCCTAGGCCTCTGTTACATGATATAAGCCAGGGCCAGGCTAGTCGATAGATGATTATGACATTATTCATCAAACTCTCAGGTTTTAGACCACAACATATGATCTCGAGGTAGATCAACTTTGTAATCATACACATCGAATATAATCAAGCAGGAGTAGGGTTTTACCTCTTAGAGAGGGCCCGAACCTGGGTAAACACCGTGTCCCTCGTCTCCTGTTACCATTGATTCTCAGACGCACAGTTCGGGACCCCCTACCAAAGATCTGCCGGTTTTGACACCGACAATGGTGCTTTCATTGAGAGTTTCACTGTGTGATCGACAATGGATCAATGGCTGGTCTGGAGATCAACTGCTATGTAACATCCCAAATTTTCAATTTGGTATGTTATACATAGATCAACATTGCATATCATGTTTTATTGCATTTTGACAAATCCTCGATAAATCCTAAGCAACTCAAGGACCCTCGGAGAGAGTTGGGGATTTTC
Organism: Aegilops tauschii subsp. strangulata; assembly: GCF_002575655.3. Lineage (NCBI taxonomy): Eukaryota > Viridiplantae > Streptophyta > Magnoliopsida > Poales > Poaceae > Aegilops > Aegilops tauschii. Next base: position 179,243,123 of record NC_053039.3, read on the forward strand.
TCGAATTTTCATATTTGATTTTCATCAAATAATAAGACGAGGATTTTGGTTTTAATTATTTTCTCTCCGGAAAAATATTTCATTTTAAAAATAAATGAGAGGAGAAAATATGACTTCTCCAAAACAATTGAAATACTGGAGGAAAATTGTTAAAATCATTTATTGGAATTTATTTGGATTTTATTTGCAATTTTTATTGCATTAAAAATATTGCATGTTTCAAAATATTTATTTTGTGTTAAAAAAATGTTCACCCTATTCTAGATTTTCTAACTAGACGGGGAAAATTTATTTTATATTTTTCTGACATTTATTTATTTTTCTACGAATTATTTTCCGCGGAACTTATTTAAAAAAACGCGCGATGCCCGACCGGGCCGCGGCCCAGCCGAGCGCCGGCCCGCCCGCGCCCCTCTCCTTCTCCAGCACGCGCCCGCCGCCGCCGGAGTCCGCCATGGCCACGGGAGCCGCCTCACGCTCGGCTTGCCCCCTCCCCCAAGCCACCGGAGCCCCCCTCCCTCCTATATATACCCTCCCCCCTCTCTCTCTCCTCTCATCTCGCCCGCCGCCGCACTTGCCGCCCCGCCGCCGCCGGTGTGAGCTCGGGAGCCGCCGCCGCCGTTTGCCGCTGCCCCTCGCCCTTTCCCCGAGCCACGCGCCCCCGCCGCATCCCCGCGCCCCGCCGGAGCCCCGCCGGATCCTCGCCGGAACTGCCCCGACGAGGTATACCCGATGCCTTCCGGTTTGCCGGTTTTCTTTAAAAAAAACCTAGATCGGTTTTTTTTTCCAGTTTTGTTATTTTGCGACCGTTCACCGAACCGTTCGTTTCGACGAACGCGTTCGTCGGTTTTTCTCTGTTAACGAACGTCCGTTCTTTAACCGTTCGTCCGTTTTTCTTTTTCATCGGATTTTTCTGCGATTATCTCAGATTCGATTTCTGATCGAATCTTCGTTTCTGTTTAACTTCTCGCTCGTTTATCGGAATCAGGCGATTCAAGCGCCTAGAGTTTCGTCTCGAAATTCTCTTTCCGTTTAACCTACTCACACAAGTTTTTGCTACAGTAAAATTTGACCTAGATCCAGATTAGTAAACGAAGCTACTTTCTTTCGCAGTTTGACTTTCGTTGTTTCTTTCGAGTTGATTCTTTTTGCAAACCAGAGTTCTTAAGTTGAACTTTCTGGTTGGATCTTTCATTCGAGTTTTACCTGTGCATTAGATGAGTACTGATTGTATGCTTGTTTGTTTGCGATAGAGTACCCGGAGTGTGCCGCTTGTTACTTCGAATCGCTAGGTTTTGCGGATCATCAGCAAGGCAAGTAACACTTTGATCATACCCTTCCATACCCAGTTTTATTGCATTAGATCTATTCCTCAAACATTGCATGACTAGGATCTAATTAAATTGTGGGTATTGGGAAGTAGTTGAGGTAGAACCTATTACCTGTTTTATTATCAAACCCTTGGGAGTTACTTCTACGTTGCTATTATTATTGCCATGCTATGCTCGTAGACGTGGTTTGGGTTTGAGTGAAATTCATGACAGATGTGAGATTGTTAATAATGGTTTACTTAAGGTGGCAACCAAAACTCACATCTGGGTGGATTGAGGTACCTGGGTATTCCAGGATTGCCTATTTTTCTTTTGGACCGCCACCCAGGTTCAAAGGGATCATAAGATTATTCATGCTAGAAACTTCCGTGTGCAGCCGCAAGCTATTATGGGCTCTAGCATAGTTGATTAAGTTGTGTGAACTCTTACAGTGGTAGACTAGCAGATGTAGGGGAAAGTAGGTGTAACTGTCTACCCATACGTAAGGTGCAAACACTTCTGAAAGACTGTGTCTTGGTCATCCGTTACTCAAACACCATGTAGTGCGAGTAATCCAACGGAGGAGATCAAGTCTTGTGGGGAAAAGTGCACAAACCTCTGCGGAGTGTACAAACTAATCATGGTTAGCCGTGTCCCCGGTTATGGACAACTTGAGTATCTAGTACCTGGATTATCATGTGAATATCATCATTATGTTACTTCTAATTAATTTTGATGGGTTATTGATGACACTTAATTGGGATTGAGTTGGAGGTACCTTCTCAATGTTTCACAACCACCATGATAGTTAAATAAAATTTATTCCTTTGAAGTAGGATAAAACTGGCTTTTCGCAAAACTGTAACCATAGAGCTTTCCACCAGCCATATATGCATGTAATATAGCATTATTATTATTCATTGCTCTCTATGTGCTACTTTGCCAGCATATCCTATGTGCTGACCCGTTTTCGGGCTGCAACGTTTCATGTTGCAGACTTTTCAGACGACGAGTAAGGTGCCTTAGGTCGTGGTCTTATACTTAGTGATGCCGCTGGAGTTGATGGACTCACTTATCTTCCAAGTCTTCCGCTGTTATCGTTATTAGATGGCCTTAAGCCATATTTATCATACTTAATCTCTTTGGAGATATTCGATGTAATAAGTGTGTGATTGCTACTCTGTTATAAATCCTCCATTTGTACTGTGCGTGTCAGCATTACTGATCCAGGGATGACACTGGTGCACAGCAGCACAGACTATTTGAGGTCTGGTCGCTACAAAGTTGGTATCAGAGCACACGCTGACTGTAGGACACGACCACTAAGCTTAAGCCCTAGAAAGCTTCTCTCTTCTCATTTCTGACCCCTCTCCTTTTTCTACTCTTTTAGAAATGGCGGATGCAAGGAGCAAGTTCATGCAACCAGATGAAGACACGCCGTTTGGACGACACTTGAAGGAAGTCACCAAGTACTTGAACATAGGAATACCAAGCATCACCGGAACCTACAACGCCACATTACCTGAAGAGGAGAGCTGGAAGATTCAAGTTCACATTCCAGGAAGGATGTTTAGTGCCATAAGATTGGTTTTCGAAGCACCAACTTGGAGTCTAGGGAAGAGCATGGCCGCACACATCGCCATGGGACGCATTGGAGAAGTCTACCACCAGGAGCTTAAGGATACAATTTACCAAATTTGTGGACGCCGAGACGCGCAATGGGAGATGATCAGAACCAAGAAGGATGGATCAATTGCAACTTTCATCCAGGAGCAGAACCAACATATTCGTCGCCAGGAGAACCAGATGTGCACGGACAAGGAAGAACTGAAGAAGGCATTAACGAAGATCAAGGAGCTGGAGGAAGAACTCAAGGCTACACGCGAGGATTATTTGGAATAAATCAACGCACTAGTAGGGAAGAATGACGACCTGGAGAAGAAGATTGGAATATTCATGGGAAATCCAGTGCCAAAAGTAGAAGTCGACGAATGCACTTGTCCGGATAACTACATCATCATCGACGACACTGACTCGGAACCAAGTGAAGATGACTGGGTTGACGAAGCTGGAGCAGACATCATGGAGTCTTCAACGGATCAGAATTTCTAGTAGACCACCATATCAGTAGTAGTTTCCCCCATTTAATAGTATAGTTCAAGCACTTTGTAACGCTAGTTAGATCGATTGTTTTGCCTTGTTTGAATTGATTGAGTGATATTGATTGTATTTGTCTCATGAGCATATGGGTAGTGTTTTCTCTCTAGACCTCATTCTATTCTTAACTCTCATCTTTTCTAAACCTATCAGATGCCTCCGAGACGCGACACCGGATTTGTTTTCCCGCTAGAGATCACCCAGTTGATTCAGCAACAGAATGCCCTGATGCAAGTGTTAGTGCAGAACCAAGGCAACAACAACAACAACAACCCACCGCCACCACCACCTGTTGATCACTTAGCCCGTTTCTTAAGGCTAAACCCGCCGGTATTTTCCAGTAGCACCGAGCCGATTGTAGCAGATGATTGGCTCCGCAAAGTTGGAAGGGAGTTGACCACTGCAGGATGCACAGATGCGGAAAGAGTGCGTTTTGCCGCACATCAGCTTGATGGACCCGCAGCATCATGGTGGGAGAATTATACAGCCACGCACCCTATTGACACTGTCACATGGGACCAGTTTCAGCAAGCTTTCCGTACAGCTCATGTTTCAGCAGGAGCTATGGCTATGAAGAAGCGTGAGTTTTGCAACCTACGCCAAGGAGGACGCACCGTAGGCCAGTATGTGGAGGATTTCAGTAAGCTAGCACGTTATGCACCCGATGACGTTGCTACAGATGCTGCCAAGCAGGAGAAATTTTTGGAAGGGCTGAATGATGAACTGAGTATGCAGTTGATGGTAGCAACCTTCAACAACTACCAGGAGCTGGTAGATAGAGCTCTCATGATTGAAGGGAAGCAACAGCAGATTGAAAACCGCAAGAGGAAGTATGGACAAGGGAAGTACAATTCTGGAGCCCAGCAGAAGCCGCGATTTGCCCCGAAACCGGGAGGACAGTTTCAGCATACCCATGGAGGAGGTAGTTCGCACAACCATAATGGCTCCAAGAATGGTAATGGGAATGGAGGAGGCAACGGACAGAACCGCACCAACCCATCTACCCCAACCAAGAGGGATCTAAGTCACATTACTTGTTTTAAGTGCCAGAAGACTGGACATTATGCAACCGATTGTCCTGAAGCCCAAAATGGAAATGGCAATGGAAGCTCTGGGAAGAAGCCGAACCCGTTCAACAAAGGACATGTGAACCACGTGAGCGTGGAGGAGGTTGAAGCTCAGCCTGATGTAGTAATAGGTAAGTTTTTGGTTAAGTCATTTACTGCAACCGTTCTTTTCGATACTGGTGCATCGCATTCATACATATCAAGGGGATTCGTGAATAAGTTTAAGATGTCCACCCAAGTTCTCAAAACCCCTATGTTAGTAACCTCGCCAGGAGCAGAGTATATGGCCACCCAAGGATGTTTTCAGATACCATTGGCCATTGGTAGGCATGTTTTCCCCTCAGACCTCATAGTTTTGGAATCGCAAGGTTTGGATGTGATTTTGGGAATGGATTGGCTATCGTTGTATGGAGGAAACATCGATTGTGCCAGCAAGACGATTTTGCTTACCACCCCAGAAGGGAAAAGGATCAAGTATGTATCCCGGCATATGCCGAGGAGGACTCAAGTAAATTCCTTATCAGGAGTTGTACAGGAGGAAGTACCAGTGGTGAAGGATTATCCGGATGTATTTCCAGAAGAGTTGCCAGGCATGCCACCAGATAGAGACATTGAATTCTTGATTGAACTTTTGCCAGGCACAGGGCCAATATCTAAGAGACCGTACAGGATGCCCGCAAAATATTTGGAGGAAATTAAGAAGCAGATCAAGGAGTTACTGGATAAAGGCTATATTCGCCCAAGTTCGTCACCTTGGGGATCACCAGTACTTCTAGTGGAGAAGAAAGATGGATCGCTGAGGATGGTTGTTGATTACCGAGGATTGAATGAAGTGACCATCAAAAACAAGTATCCACTGCCGATGATCAATGATTTGTTTGACCGCCTACAAGGAGCTAAAGTATTTTCCAAGATTGATCTACGATCAGGGTACCATCAGTTAAAGATTCGAGAGCAGGATATACCAAAGACGGCTTTTACCACCAGATATGGATTGTATGAGTATACTGTTATGTCATTTGGACTGACTAACGCACCTGCCTATTTCATGAACCTGATGAACAAAGTGTTTATGGAGTTTTTGGATAAGTTCGTCGTGGTGTTCATTGATGATATTTTAATCTTTTCCAAGGATGAAGAAGAGCATGAGGAGCATTTACGATTGGTACTTGAGAAGCTCAGAGAACATCAGTTATACGCCAAGTTCAGCAAGTGTGAATTCTGGTTGAAGGAAGTTGGATTCCTTGGACATGTTATTTCTGGAGAAGGAATAGCAGTAGACCCTGCCAAGGTCGACATAGTGACAAGTTGGGAATCACCCACGACAGTTGGAGAAATCCGGAGTTTTCTTGGACTTGCAGGATACTACCGGAGATTCATCGAGAATTTCTCAAAGATTGCTAAGCCCATGACGGAGCTATTAAAGAAGGACACTAAATTCAATTGGACTGAGGAATGTGAAGCTAGTTTCCAAGAGTTGAAGAAACGATTGGTTACATCACCAGTGTTGATTCTGCCCGACCAACGCAAGGACTATGAATTTTATTGCGACGCTTCTCGTCGAGGACTTGGAGCAGTGCTTATGCAGGAAGGAAGAGTTGTGTCATATGCTTCACGACAACTTAAACCCCATGAGAAGAATTATGCTACGCATGATTTGGAATTAGCAGCCGTGGTGCATGCATTGAAGACATGGAGACATTTCCTCATCAGAAACCATTGTGAGGTGTACACGGATCACAAGAGTTTGAAGTATATTTTCACGCAGAAGGAGTTAAATCTCAGACAGAGGAGATGGTTGGAGCTCATTAAAGATTATGATATGAGATTGCATTATCACCCTGGAAAGGCTAACGTAGTAGCAGACGCGTTGAGCCCCAAGAGTCATGTCAACACCCTCATGACAGGAGAGTTACCTCAGGAGTTAGCCGAGGACCTTCGCGAGCTATGTTTGGAGATAGTCCCAAGAGGCTATTTAGCGGCATTGGATATTCAGTCTACCTTGATGGAAAAGATCAGAGAAGCTCAGAAGACAGACAAGGAGATTGAAGAGATAAAGGAGAAGATGAGCAAAGGAAAAGCCAAGGGATTTCGTGAGGATGAGCACGATACCTTATGGTTTGAGGACCGCGTATATGTGCCAAATGATCCGGAGATCAGGAAGTTGATTTTGCAGGAAGCCCATGATTCACCGTACTTGATTCACCCAGGGAATACCAAGATGTATTTGGATTTGAAGAATACTTTCTGGTGGACCGGAATGAAGAAGGATATTGCAGAGTATGTAGCAGTTTGTGATGTATGTCAGAGAGTGAAGGCAGAGCATCAGAAGCCAGCAGGATTGCTACAACCATTGCCGATACCCGAATGGAAGTGGGATAAAATAGGCATGGATTTTATCACAGGATTACCCAGGACTCGTTCAGGCTATGACTCAATATGGGTTGTAGTCGACCGTTTGACGAAAGTGGCTCATTTCATTCTAGTAAAGACCACTTACACCAGTGCTAAGTTGGCAAAGATATACATGACCAGGATCGTATGTTTGCATGGAGTTCTGAGGACCATTGTATCAGACAGAGGAACCCAATTTACCTCGAAGTTTTGGAAGCAGTTACATGAAACATTGGGAACCAGGCTGGAATTCAGTACAGCTTTTCACCCACAGACAGATGGACAGACCGAGAGAGTCAACCAGATTTTGGAGGACATGTTGAGAGCTTGTGCACTAGATTATGGATCTAGTTGGGACGACAACTTGCCATATGCGGAGTTTTTTTATAACAACAGTTATCAAACCAGTTTGAAGATGGCCCCTTTCGAAGCTTTGTACGGAAGGAGGTGTAGAACACCGTTGTTATGGGACGAAGTTGGAGACCGTCAGTTGTTTGGACCAGATTTGATTAAGGAGTCTGAACAGAAAGTGAGGTTGATTCGCGATAGGCTCAAGGTAGCCCAGTCCATACAGAAGAGTTATGCTGATTCTAAACGAAAGGAGACAGTTCACGAAGTCGGAGACAGAGTGTATCTTCGAGTATCACCACTTCGAGGAGTGAAGCGCTTTGGAGTTAAGGGAAAGTTAGCGCCCCGTTTTATCGGACCATACAGAGTTGTGGAACGTATGGGAGAAGTTGCCTACAAGCTGGAATTGCCCGAAAGATTGTCTGGAGTTCATGATGTATTTCACGTCTCCCAGTTGAAGAAGTGCCACGCAGAAATGGCTGAGATACCGCTGAGAGATACTGTGCTACTGGAAGCGATTCAGCTGGAAAGTGATTTGACCTATGAGGAGAAACCAGTTAAGATTCTTGAGTATGCCAGCCGAGTTACCCGCAGCAAGGTTATCAAGTTTTGCAAAGTTCAGTGGAGTCACCACACGGAAGATGAAGCCACCTGGGAGCGAGAGGAAGATCTACGGAAGGACCACTCCCACCTGTTTTCTAGCCAACCCGAATCTCGAGGGCGAGATTCATCTTAAGGGGGGTAGGTTTGTAACATCCCAAATTTTCAATTTGGTATGTTATACATAGATCATCATTGCATATCATGTTTTATTGCATTTTGACAAATCCTCGATAAATCCTAAGCAACTCAAGGACCCTCGGAAAGAGTTGGGGATTTTCTCGAATTTTCATCTTTAATTTTCATCAAATAATAAGACGAGGATTTTGGTTTTAATTATTTTCTCTCCGGAAAAATATTTCATTTTAAAAATAAATGAGAGGAGAAAATATGACTTCTCCAAAACAATTTAAATACTGGAGGAAAATTGTTAAAATCATTTATTGGAATTTATTTGGATTTTATTTGCAATTTTTATTGCATTAAAAATATTGCATGTTTCAAAATATTTATTTTGTGTTAAAAAAATGTTCACCCTATTCTAGATTTTCTAACTAGACGGGGAAAATTTATTTTATATTTTTCTGACTTTTATTTATTTTTCTACGAATTATTTTCCGCGGAACTTATTTATAAAAAAACGCGCGACGCCCGACCGGGCCGCAGCCCAGCCGAGCGCCGGCCCGCCCGCGCCCCTCTCCTTCTCCAGCACGCGCCCGCCGCCGCCGGAGTCCGCCATGGCCACGGGAGCCGCCTCCCGCTCGGCTTGCCCCCTCCCCCAAGCCACCGGAGCCCCCCCTCCCTCCTATATATACCCCCCTCTCTCTCCTCTCATCTCACCCGCCGTCGCCGCTGCACTTGCCGCCCCGCTGCCGCCGGTGTGAGCTCGGGAGCCGCCGCCGTTTGCCGCCGCCCCTCGCCCTTTCCCCGAGCCCCGCACCCCCGCCACACCCCCGCGCCCCGCCGGAGCCCCGCCGGATCCTCGCCGGAACTGCCCCGACGAGGTATACCCGATGCCTTCCGGTTTGCCGGTTTTCTTTTAAAAAAACCATAGATCGTTTTTTTCGGTTTTGTTATTTTGCGATCGTTCACCGAACCGTTCGTTTCGACGAACGCGTTCGTCGGTTTTTCTCTGTTAACGAACGTCCGTTCTTTAACCGTTCGTCTGTTTTTCTTTTTCATCGGATTTTTCTGCGATTATCTCAGATTCGATTTCTGATCGAATCTTCGTTTCTGTTTAACTTCTCGCTCGTTTATCGGAATCAGGCGATTCAAGCGCCTAGAGTTTCGTCTCGAAATTCTCTTTCCGTTTAACCTACTCACACAAGTTTTTGCTACAGTAAAATTTGACCTAGATCCAGATTAGTAAACGAAGCTACTTTCTTTCGCAGTTTGACTTTCGTTGTTTCTTTCGAGTTGATTCTTTTTGCAAACCAGAGTTCTTAAGTTGAACTTTCTGGTTGGATCTTTCATTCGAGTTTTACCTGTGCATTAGATGAGTACTGATTGTATGCTTGTTTGTTTGCGATAGAGTACCCGGAGTGTGCCGCTTGTTACTTCGAATCGCTAGGTTTTGCGGATCATCAGCAAGGCAAGTAACACTTTGATCATACCCTTCCATCCCCAGTTTTATTGCATTAGATCTATTCCTCAAACACTGCATGACTAGGATCTAATTAAACTGTGGGTATTGGGAAGTAGTTGAGGTAGAACCTATTACCTGTTTTATTATCAAACCCTTGGGAGTTACTTCTACGTTGCTATTATTATTGCCATGCTATGCTCGTAGACGTGGTTTGGGTTTGAGTGAAATTCATGACAGATGTGAGATTTTTAATAATGGTTTACTTAAGGTGGCAACCAAAACTCACATCTGGGTGGATTGAGGTACCTGGGTATTCCAGGATTGCCTGTTTTTCTTTTGGACCGCCACCCAGGTTCAAAGGGATCATAAGATTATTCATGCTAGAAACTTCCGTGTGCAGCCGCAAGCTATTATGGGCTCTAGCATAGTTGATTAAGTTGTGTGAACTCTTACAGTGGTAGACTAGCAGATGTAGGGGAAAGTAGGTGTAACTGTCTACCCATACGTAAGGTGCAAACACTTCTGAAAGACTGTGTCTTGGTCATCCGTTACTCAAACACCATGTAGTGCGAGTAATCCAACGGAGGAGATCAAGTCTTGTGGGGAAAAGTGCACAAACCTCTGCGGAGTGTACAAACTAATCATGGTTAGCCGTGTCCCCGGTTATGGACAACTTGAGTATCTAGTACCTGGATTATCATGTGAATCTCATCATTATGTTACTTCTAATTAATTTTGATGGGTTATTGATGACACTTAATTGGGATTGAGTTGGAGGTACCTTCTCAATGTTTCACAACCACCATGATAGTTAAATAAAATTTATTCCTTTGAAGTAGGATAAAATTGGCTTTTCGCAAAACTGTAACCATAGAGCTTTCCACCAGCCATATATGCATGTAATATAGCATTATTATTGTTCATTGCTCTCTATGTGCTACTTTGCCAGCATATCCTATGTGCTGACCTGTTTTCGGGATGCAACGTTTCATGTTGCAGACTTTTCAGACGACGAGTAAGGTGCCTTAGGTCGTGGTCTTATACTCAGTGATGCCGCTGGAGTTGATGGACTCACTTATCTTCCAAGTCTTCCGCTGTTATCGTTATTAGATGGCCTTAAGCCATATTTATCATACTTAATCTCTTTGGAGATATTCGATGTAATAAGTGTGTGATTGCTACTCTGTTATAAATCCTCCATTTGTACTGTGCGTGTCAGCATTACTGATCAATGGATGACACTGGTGCACAGCAGCACAGACTATTTGAGGTCTGGTCGCTACAGCGTCCTCATCACCGGCTCGACTGGTCACCTCGGCTAGTCCGAGGACCAGGCTCCTCTTCGAATCATCAAGATAGGACATATGTCCTCGTCATCATCAAACTCCGATCTCTATCAAGATCATGGAGGAATCATCCATGGAGCCCGAGGGCTCAACGTCAACATTGCCCTTGTGCGACCATGCTGTTTTTCTGGACAGCAAACCCGTATCCGCTGCCACCGCCTCCTCGAGTGTCGCTTTGATGATTGCTTCGATGGAATTGTGCGGAATTGAGTGTACAACAACCCTGTAAAATTTTGCCGCGTTCCGACGGAGGAATCTTCGGCGATCTATGATATACTGGAGGCCTGTCGAGTCTGGACGGGATGTGGACGAGTTTAGGGCGTGGTCTCCAAAGCCAAGCTCGAAGGTTATTCAGAAGATCCAACCATTCATCTTCTAAGGAATTTCCATATCTACCACCCCTCAAAATTTTAGCTCGATCCGACCGTTCAATCTTCGGGAACCTTCCGATTAGTGGACCAATTTTCGGATCTGCTTTCTGCGCGAATATGAATTCGACCCGAGTTCATGTTTCTTCATGAACGGGATGTTGGACAACCTTTTTGAAGGAATTTTTTTCTAGGGTATTGTGCATTGTTTTTAAACATGTGCCCATAAAATTTTAAGCCTCCTCTGAGGTAATATTCACCATCACGCTGGTATCAAACCAGTCCGGCAATATTGCTCCACGGCTGCCGACCTGCACTAGACACGTCGTCGCTTTGTTGAGCCGAGCTCAACTTCTTCGGATCACCATCTCGGCGAGCTGAACAAGAGTTCAGAATCGCAATGGATAAATCATCACCAACATCGCCACCCCACGGATTACACGGAGCGGCCGCACCGGCATCGCCGCATGGTGACCTCATCAAGCCGGCATTGACCGCGTCACAAGTTACGACATGCGTCGGCATGGCCGTACTGTTGCTTCTTCAATCCGATGTCCACCACGCCGACCTGCTTCGACACCTCGGCTGGCATGGTGCTGCTAAAGTCACACTATTGACCTGCCGCGTCACCTCGGCTAGACCGGGGGCTTCGCCATCTCTTCATCAACCTACTCCGGAGACTTCGGCGTCACCAGCCGACCAACTTCGTCACGTTAGCTAGACTGGGGGCTTTTTCTCGGTGAGCCAACCTTTGCCAGCATCGCCATGCCGTCGCTTCATCGCCCATCAGGCAATGGGTGTGTGGATCGAGTCCCAATTTTGGGAGCAACCTTTCTTCAGATTGCTACAACAGATAAACCAGGTGCTATTAATCCTAGTAATTTTTTCTTGCTTGGGTTTAGTTTTTCCCAGGAATTATTACTCTGGTTTGTTCCATCATCTGTACACAGGTCTGTCAAATGATGGCCGTATTAATGATGGTTGCGTGATGGTTCGGTCAGTTTCCCGTCCGCAGTTCGGCGAACGCCTCATCGGGGACTCGGACCGCCCTGCGAATATAGGCTTTGTCACGCTAGCGCCTCGCACCGACAATGGCTTCGACGCCAGGCCACATCTCCTTAAAGATTATTTTGTGTAAATTAATTATGCGAGGATTTTTTATATTATTATTATTTGGACTGCACTATTTTACGTGTGCAGGTAATCGACTTTGAATGCGTCACGCGGTCACTTCGGCAAGCCGACGTCGTCATCCCAATCGACATAAATCAGCTCGCGTGATCATCTTGTGGGTCGAATTGCCATACCGACATGTTCGGTTGCCTCGGGGACTTCGGCATCGCTGAGAGAGCTCTACCTCATGGAGTGTTCGGCACACGGGCCATATTGCTCTTATTACTCATTTTGCATCAATTATTTATTATGCTATAAATTTTATTTTATTTTATTACTATTATCTCCGGCTTGCACTATTTTCTGTGCATAGGTAAATGATCTGGGTCGGGCAGTGCTGTCACCTCGGTGTACCGTTGTACCACGTCACCTCGGCTGGACCGGGGGCTTCGTTGTCACTTCTTAACCCATGCCGGGAATTTCGGCGTCACACTGCCGGCCTGCATTGGTCGTGCTATGTCGCCACTTCGGAGTGCCGAGCTCTTCGCTCCGCCACCTCGGGACCGGCTTGGGGGTTGGGACCTTGAGCCGCTATAAGCTCGGCCCACGTCACACCGAGCACATTAACCAGCTAAGTCGCTTCCATGCTCAATTTTTTTTAATTCTTGTTCGGTTCGACCAAGCATTATATTTGTGTTAAAAACTTAGTTTGTCAAGAAACGTTGTTTGTTAAAAACACTTCCTTGCCCATGTTACTGGGGGCTCTTAAATTTATATGAGCTGTTTTATAATAAGTGTTCCTTTTTTAAGTCGTTGCAAAGTCTTTTTCTACCACTCCGTTCTCGACTTGAGTGTGCGGTCAATCGCCAGATGGCCTAGTTTCTCTCTGAAGCTGCTCGAGTTTGGTTTGCTAAACTGGCTTTGAAAACGCACTCCGCCTTCGGGATAGGGAGGTTGAAGCCGAAGGCTGATCCACTTGAAGTCTAGATATCGGATGTGTCATGTTAAAGCACAACATAATCACAAAAAATTTGAGACCAATTTTCGGATTGGCACCAAATAACTTGATTTAGTTCGGACGTAAAGTTTCCGCATAAGTTTTTTGGTTGTTTAAGCTTATGGCACTTTTGATCTATTTGTGTGTTTTTCTTTTATGAGGCAGGACATCCTCTTGACCGAGGTACCCTGCGTAATAATCCATCTTGGGAAATCTTTTTTGACCCATAGTTCAGCATTTTTCCTGCCGACCTGCACCTCAGTGTTGGATCCGAGCATAAATCCCACAGTACACTGCCGGACACTTTTTAAGCATCGACAATATCAATGGGGGGCGGCGACTTGAGCCGAACCCACCAAAAGCCAAGGTACTCCGAGGAGTCCTCGGCAAAATGTTCTCGGATATTGCTTTATATGCATCAGTTTCGAATTGTGTCTTCAGTCGATAGTTGGGTTTCCCGGCTCCTGTGCTTGCCTCCTACGTTCCGCTTTGTTCGGTTAGGTGCGCAAAGGGAGAACCACTACGATTGCGCTTCCAGCTAGCATGGTTACGCGCCTCAGTGGAGAAAGCGGAAAACTGACTGTCACAATAAGCGTAAACTGGTCAGTGATCCGATGACTGTATTAAACTATAAGATTGATAAAGGTCACCCCGTGTTAAATGATGGACCGTTCATAACATTGGCCGAAGTGTTTACGGCTTGACCTCGACTGTCGCCGAACAACCGGGGGCTAGTAACTGGCCTCCCAACTTTAAGCTCCTATGACTAAGTGAAAGTTATAAAGCCCGCATATATGATTCCTTGTTTCCGCTAACACAACCGCCTTCGGGCACCGAGACGTTGGCTAAGGGTTGTTTTTTATTGCGAAAACACTCTGCGTAGCATCTACAAGGGGGTGGAAGCCGACGATGGGCCACTTTCAACTAATAAACGGTCGCAACGGAGTAAAAAATAAACATATCATCAGCATTTGTATTCAGTATACAAGCGTTGCCTTCCGTAATCATCGTTATAAAGCCATAAATATGCATCAAATTTGACTTAAGATTTTGGCCAAGCTGGGTTGCCTGGCTCCTGTGTTTAACCCTACGTTCCCGATTGTTCGGCTAGGGGGTAAAGGGAGCACCTCTGTGATTGTTACTACCGGGTCATCCGGATTAGTACCTCAGACTGGGTGAAGTCGAAAGCTAGCTATCTTAAGAATATAATTGGTTGGCACGATGGAAGTGAAAATTCTGGTTCGTCATGGACCATAGAGTTCGGGAACTTTCCCCTAAATAATCCTCAATATTTTCCTCCCACATTGATCGGAGATGAGGTTTCATGATCATGGTCAGCATGAGAACCCAAAGAAAGGAACCGATAGCAGAACTATTTTCTTTGGAAGATGTTTCTTCATATAACATATCTCTCCGCATACCTTTGTTTATAAAACCATATGGCCGGATTGCGTTGTTTACCGCAAATCTTTGCCCTTATAAAGGCTTTATAAAGTAGGACAAACACTCCCCGGCTACTGGCCAAGGAGGTTGAAGCCGATGGTCGGTCATCAAAGTTTTGTACAATGCGGATCCGAGCATTAATGATGTAGAGTACTTGGATACGTAGAATTATTACACATAATTTGTGATTTTACTCCGGATATCGATCCTTAATTCGGCCACTCGTGCCCACATTAAGGCTCGGGGGCTACTGGGCTTCGGGCTTATCATTTACTAATATTATAGGGGCACATCGATCCCCTGATCTGATGTTGCCACCCGACCAGTGTCTCGGGGGCTACTGCATTGCCTATTCAATGCAGAAAATTCAAAGTTCTTAGTGTTCGGCTTGGCCGAACTATGGGCAAACGCGTCTTCGGACAACAATAGGTACCATCTGGGACTTATCCGGCGTCAAGCTAATATATTACGGTGACTTCTCGAGACCCTCTCTCAAGGGCCCGTCCGCCGATGACTATCTCCTCTAATGTGCATCTCGGATTTTAGGCCAACATGCACCTTCAGGGCTACTGGCTATATATCTCATCGGTAAATAAATTGCATCAATCGGATATAAAATCCGCAAACAATCAGCCCAAGCCCGAGGTGGTGCATCACCTCAAAAGCAGTTCGGCATAAAACTCGGATGCAAGTGGCTGGCTCTATAGAGGGCATTTCCGACATTAAAAGCTCGGCTAAACTCCTTTGACTTTTTCAAGCCAAGGTGATCTATGACACCTCGGATATAGTTCAGCATTAGAGCTCGGATACAGTCTGGCGTTGGAGCTCGGATACAGTTCGGCGTTGGAGCTCGGACGCAAGAGGACACCGCCGCACGGGAAACACTTCAAACCCGAGGTGTGGCGTAAAAATAACAAGGCATTAATAAAGGTCAAGAACTTTAAGGGGCTCCTCGGATACCCGACGTGTAAACTCTTCAGATTTACTTCGGCGATCCTCAAGATCGAAGATTTGTTGAACCAGTTTTCAAGACCGACGACCGAAGATGAAGAACAGTTCGGAAGAATCGGGTAATGTC
The DNA here is from genome assembly GCF_002575655.3 of Aegilops tauschii subsp. strangulata. Lineage (NCBI taxonomy): Eukaryota > Viridiplantae > Streptophyta > Magnoliopsida > Poales > Poaceae > Aegilops > Aegilops tauschii. The sequence goes on from NC_053039.3 coordinate 179,258,929, forward strand.
CCCAACTTGAAGACCAGTTCACGGGGCTACTGACGGTGTCCTGGACTAGGGGGTACTCACCACATCGTCTCCCGACCAGCTGGATCGGGCCGAGGACCCCCATGGCGGTTCACTCATGGGCCACTTCGGGTAGCCCATGCCGCACACGAGGAAGATTCCACAAGGCTTGGTGATCAAGACAAGGACTCCTCTCCACCAACGTATTCGACTAGGACTCTTGTTATCCTAGGCCTTTGGTACATTATATAAGCCAGGGCCAGGCTAGTCGATAGATGATTATGACACTATTCATCTACTCTTGGGTTTTAGACCACAACATATGATCTCGAGGTAGATCAACTTTGTAATAATACACATCGAATATAATCAAGCAGGAGTAGGGTTTTACCTCTTAGAGAGGGCTCGAACCTGGGTAAACACCGTGTCCCTCGTCTCCTGTTACCATTGATTCTAATACGCACAGTTCAGGACCCCCTACCCGAGATCTGCCGGTTTTGACACCGACAGTGTCCTCCGTAGGCCTCGGAGTGACACTTGCGTAGGATATGTTCCTGTTCATGCTCAGGTACACAACGTCTAATAACACCATCTGCTCCTTCTTTATAAATGTGTGGGTCATCCAAAAAGTAATGTCTTAAATCATAGAAAAACTTTTTCTTTTGTTGGTATGTGAAACTAGGTGGTATAAATTTAGCAACAATATAATTAGCATAGTCTGCATACCATGGAGTACTATGAGAAGCATTTATAACAGCTAACTGTTCATCAGGAAAGCTATCATCAATAGGTAGTGGGTCATCAAGAATATTTTCTAACCTAGACAAGTTGTCTGCTACAGGGTTCTCAGCTCCCTTTCTATCAATAATATGTAAATCAAATTCTTGTAGCAAAATAACCCACCTAATGAGTCTAGATTTAGCATCTTTCTTTTCCATAAGATATTTAATAGCAACATGATCCGTGTGAACAGTAACATTGGAATCAACGATATAAGATCTGAACTTGTCACAAGCAAATAAAACTGTTAAAAATTCTTTTTCAGTAGTAGCATAATTTCTTTGAGCACTGTCTAGAGTTTTACTAGCATAATGGATAACATTTAATTTCTTATCAATTCTTTGTCCTAGAACAGTACCAACAGCACAATCACTAGCATCACACGTAATTTCAAAGGGTAGGTTCCAATCAGGCGGTTGAACAATAGATGCGGAAATTAGGGCTTTCTTAAGTATTTCAAATGCTTCTACACAATCATCATAAAAAACGAATGGAACATATTTTTGCAAGAGATTAGTAAGAGGCCTAGAAATTTTAGAGAAGTCTTTAATAAATCTCCTATAGAAACCAGCATGACCAAGGAAGCTTCTTATACCTTTGATATCTTTAGGACACGTCATTTTTCAATAGCATCAACTTTACTTTATCAACTTTAATACCTCTTTCGAAGATTTTATGCCCCAAGATAATACCTTCATTAACCATAAAGTGGTGATATGTCTCCAACGTATCTATAATTTTTAATTGTTCCATGCTATTATATTATCTGTTTTGGATGTTTAATGGGCTTTATTATGCACTTTTATATTATTTTTGGGACTAACCTATTAACCGAAGGCCCAGTGCAAATTGATATTTTTTGCCTATTTCAATGTTTCGCAGAAAAGGAATATCAAACGGAATCCAAACGGAATGAAACCTTCGCGAGGATCATTTTTGGGAAAAACGCAATCCAGTAGACTTGGAGTGGACATCAAGGAAGCAACGAGGCGGCCACGAGGCAGGGAGGCGCGCCCGGGGGGTAGGCGCGCTCCCCACCCTCGTGGGCCCCTCGTAGATCCACCGACCTACTTATTTCGCCTATATATACTCTTATACCCTGAAAACATCCAGGGGAGCCACGAAACCTATTTTCCACCGCTGCAACCTTCTGTACCCGTGAGATCCCATCTTGGGCCTTTTCCGGCGCTCCGCCGGAGGGGGAATCGATCACGGAGGGCTTCTACATCAACACCATAGCCTCTCCGATGATGTGTGAGTAGTTTACCACAGACCTTCGGGTCCATAGTTATTAGCTAGATAGCTTCTTCTCTCTCTTCGGATCTCAATACAAAGTTCTCCTCGATCTTCCTGGAGATCTATTCGATGTAATTCTTTTTGCGGTGTGTTTATCGAGATCTGATGAATTGTGGGTTTATGATCAAGATTATCTATGAACAATATTTGATTCTTCTCTGGATTCTTATATGCATGATTTGATATCTTTGCAAGTCTCTTCGAATTATCAGTTTGGTTTGGCCTACTAGATTGATCTTTCTTGTAATGGGAGAAGTGCTTAGCTTTGGGTTCAATCTTGCGGTGTCCTTTCCCAGTGACAGCAGGGGCAGCAAAGCACGTTATATTGTTGCCATCGAGGATAAAAAGATGGGGTTTATATCATATTGCTTGATTTTATCCCTCTACATCATGTCATCTTGCCTAATGCGTTACTCTGTTCTTATGAACTTAATACTCTAGATGCATGCTAGATAGCGGTCGATGTGTGGAGTAATAGTAGTAGATGCAGAATCGTTTTGGTCTACTTGACATGGACATGATGCCTATGTTCATGATCAAGCCTAGATATTCTCATAACTATGTGCTTTTCTATCAATTGCTCGGCAGTAATTTGTTCACCCACCGTAGAATTTGCTATCTTGAGAGAAGCCACTAGTGAAACATATGGCCCCGGGTCTACTTTACATCATATTAACCTCCCGTCAACTAGCTATTTCTGTCGCCGTTTATTTTGCAATCTTTACTTTTCAATCTATACAACAAAAATACCAAAAATATTTATCTTATTATCTTTATCAGATCTCACTTTTGCAAGTGGCCGTGAAGGGATTGACAACCCCTTTATCGCGTTGGTTGCAAGGTTCTTGATTGTTTGTGCAGGTACTAGGGACTTGCGTGTTATCTCCTACTGGATTGATACCTTGGTTCTCAAAAACTGAGGGAAATGCTTACGCTACTTTGTTGCATCACCCTTTCCTCTTCAAGGGAAAACCAACGCATGCTCAAGAGGTAGCAAGAAGGATTTCTGGCACCGTTACCGGGGAGATCTACGCACAAGTCAAGACATACCAAGTACCCATCACAAACTCTTCTCCCTCACATTACATTATTGCCATTTGCCTCTCGTTTTCCTCTCCCCCACTTCACCTTTGCTGTCTTATTCGCCCTTTTTCCGTTCGTCTCTTTTTGCTTGCTTCTTGTGTGCTTGTGTGTTGGATTGTTTGTCACGATGGCTCAAGACAATACTAAATTGTATGACTTTTCCAATACCAACAACAATGATTTTATTAGCACTCCGATTGCTCCTATTACCGATGCTGAATCTTGTGAAATTAATGCTGCTTTGTTGAATCTTGTCATGAAAGATCAATTTTCTGGCCTTCCTAGTGAAGATGCCGCTACTCATCTAAACAACTTCGTTGATTTGTGCGATATGCAAAAGAAGAAAGATGTGGATAATGATATTGTTAAATTGAAGCTATTTCCGTTTTCACTTAGAGATCATGCTAAAACTTGGTTTTCTTCTTTGCCTAAAAATAGTATTGATTCATGGAATAAGTGCAAAGATGCTTTTATCTCTATGTATTTTCCTCCCGCTAAGATCATCTCTCTTAGAAACGATATTATGAATTTTAAGCAACTTGATCAAGAGCATGTTGCACAAGCTTGGGAGAGAATGAAATTAATGATACGTAATTGCCCCACACATGGTTTGAATTTATGGATGATTATACAAAAAAATTATGCCGGATTGAATTTTGCTTCTAGAAATCTTTTAGATTCGGCCGCGGGAGGCACTTTTATGGAAATCACTTTAGGAGAAGCTACTAAACTCCTAGATAATATTATGGTTAATTATTCTCAATGGCACACCGAAAGATCTACTAGTAAAAATGTTCATGCAATTGAAGAGATTAATGTTTTGAGTGGAAAGATGGATGAACTTATGAAATTGCTTGCTAATAAGAGTGTTTCTTCTGATCCTAATGATATGCCTTTGTCCACTTTGATTGAGAATAATAATGAATCTATGGATGTGAATTTTGTTGGTAGGAACAATTTTGGTAACAACGCATATAGAGGAAACTTTAATTCTAGGCCATTCCCTAGTAATTCCTCTAATAATTATGGTAATTCCTACAACAACTCTTATGGAAATTTTAATAAGATGCCCTCTGATTTTGAGACTAGTGTTAAAGAATTTATGATTTCGCAAAAGAATTTCAATGCTTTGCTTGAAGAAAAATTGCCTAAGATTGATGAGTTGGCTAGGAACATGGACATAATTTCTCTTGATGTTGATTCTTTGAAACTCCACCTAAGCATGATATCAATGAGTCTCTCAAAGCCATGATAATTTCCATTGATGAGTGCAAAGAAAGAACCGCTAGGATGCGTGCTAAAAAAGATTGCTTTGTGAAAGCGTGTTCTTCTAGTTTTCATGATAATAAGGATGAAGATCTAAAAGTGATTGATGTGTACCCTATTAAATCTTTGTTTTCTAATATGAATCTTTTGATAAAGATGGGACTAGAGATGAGTCAACTTTAGTTAAAAGGCGTCCCAATGATTCGGAGTTTTTAGATCTTGATGCAAAATTTGGTAAAAGTGGGATTGAAGAGGCCAAAACTTTACATAGCAATGAACCCACTATTTTCGATTTCAAGGAGTTTAATTATGATAATTGCTCTTTGATAGATTGTATTTCCTCGTTGCAATCCGTGTTAAATTCTCCGCATGCTTATGATCAAAATAAAGCCTTTACTAAACACATCGTTGATGCTTTAATGCAATCTTATGAAGAAAAACTTGAATTAGAAGTCTCTATCCCTAGAAAACTTTATGATGAGTGGGAACAAACTATTAAAATTAAGATTAAAGATCATGAATGCTATGCTTTGTGTGATTTGGGTGCTAGTGTTTCCACGATTCCAAAAACTTTGTGTAATATGTTCGGTTTTCGTGAATTTGATGATTGTTCTTTAACTTGCATCTTGCGGATTCCACCATTAAGAAACATATGGGAAGGATTAATGATGTTCTTATTGTTGCAAATAGGAATTATGTGCCCATAGATTTCATCGTTCTTGATATAGATCGCAATCCTACATGTCCTATTATTCTTGGTAGACCTTTCCTTAGAACGATTGGTGCAATTATTGATATGAAAGAAGGAAATATTATATTCCAATTTCCATTAAGGAAAGGCATGGAACACTTTCCTAGAAATAATATTATATTACCTTATGAATCTATTATGAGAGCCACTTATGCTTGATACATCTCCAACGTATCTATAATTTTTGATTGTTCCATGCTATTATATTATCTGTTTTGGATGTTTAATGGGCTTTATTATGCACTTTTATATTATTTTTGGGACTAACCTATTAACCGAAGGCCCAGTGCAAATTATTGTTTTTTTTCTTATTTCAGTGTTTCGCAGAAAAGGAATATCAAACAGAATCCAAACGGAATAAAACCTTCGCGAGGATCGTTTTTGGAACAAACGCAATCCAAGAGACTTGGAGTGGACGTCAGGGAAGCAACGAGGCGGCCACGAGGCAGGGAGGCGCACCCAGGGGGTAGGCGCTCCCGCCACCATCGTGGGCCCCTCGTAGCTCCACCGACCTACTTCTTTCGCCTATATATACTCTTGTACCCTGAAAACATCCAGGGGAGCCACGAAACCTATTCCACCGCCGCAACCTTCTGTACCCGTGAGATCCCATCTTGGGGCCTTTTCCGGTGCTCCGCCGGATGGGGAATCAATCATGGAGGGCTTCTACATCAACACCATAGCCTCTCCGATGATGTGTGAGTTGTTTACCACATACCTTCGGGTCCATAGTTATTAGCTAGATGGCTTCTTCTCTCTCTTTGGATCTCAATACAAAGTTCTCCTCGATCTTCTTAGAGATCTATTCGATGTAATTCTTTTTGCGGTGTGTTTGTCGAGATCCGATGAATTGTGGGTTTATGATCAAGATTATCTATGAACAATATTTGATTCTTCTCTGAATTCTTACATGCATGATTTGATATCTTTGCAAGTCTCTTCGAATTATCAGTTTGGTTTGGCCTACTAGATTGATCTTTCTTGCAATGGAGAAGTGCTTAGCTTTGGGTTCAATCTTGCGGTGTCCTTTCCCAGTGACAGCAGGGGCAGCAAGGCACGTATTGTATTGTTGCCATCGAGGATAAAAAGATGGGGTTTATATCATATTGCTTGAGTTTATCACTCTACATCATGTCATCTTGCCTAATGCGTTACTCTGTTCTTATGAACTTAATACTCTAGATGCATGCTGGATAGCGGTCGATGTGTGGAGTAATAGTAGTAGATGCAGAATCGTTTCGGTCTACTTGACACGAACGTGATGCCTATGTTCATGATCATGCCTAGATATTCTCATAACTATGCACTTTTCTATCAATTGCTCGGCAGTAATTTGTTCACCCACTGTAGAATTTGCTATCTTGAGAGAAGCCACTGGTGAAACCTATGGCCCCCGGGTCTACTTTACATCATATTAATCTCCCGTCAACTAGCTATTTCTATCGCCGTTTATTTTGCAATCTTTACTTTTCAATCTATAGAACAAAAATACCAAAAATATTTATCTTATTATCTTTATCAGATCTCACTTTTGCAAGTGGCCCTGAAGGGATTGACAACCCCTTTATCGCGTTGGTTGCAAGGTTCTTGATTGTTTGTGCAGGTACTAGGGACTTGCGTGTTATCTCCTACTGGATTGATACCTTAGTTCTCAAAAACTGAGGGAAATACTTACGCTACTTTGCTGCATCACCCTTTCCTCTTCAAGGGGAAACCAACGCATGCTCAAGAGGTAGCAAGTGGCACTTCTCCTAATTGAAGACAATATTAGTTTCTTCACATCTATGCAAAACTCGATCAAGATAGCTTAAGCAATCATCAAAAGAAGTTCCATATACGGAGAAATCATCCATGAAAACCTCAACAATCTTTTCATAAAAGTCAGAGTATATAGCAGTCTTACATCTTAGAAAGGTAGCAGGTGCATTGCATAAACCAAAAGGCCTACTTCTATAAGCAAAAGTACCAAAAGGGCATGTAAAAGTAGTTTTTTCTTGATCCTCTTGTGCACGGGTATTTGAGAAAAACCAGAGTAACCATCTAGAAAGGAGAAATGTGTATGTTTTGATAATCTTTCTATCATTTGATCAATAAAAGGTAGAGGATAATGATCTTTCCTAGTAGCTTTGTTTAATTTTCTAAAATCAATTACCATTCTATAACCTGTGACAATTCTTTGCGGTATCAATTCATTTTTATCATTAGGAACAATAGTAATACCTCCCTTCTTAGGGACACAATGAACGGGACTTACCCATCTACTATCAGCAATATGATAGATTATACCTACTTCTAAATGCTTTAATATTTCATTTCTTACCACCTCTTTCATCTTAGGATTCAACCGTCGCTGGTGATCAACGACCGGTTTAGCATCAGGTTCCATATTAATTTTGTGCTGACATAGAGTGGGACTAATGCCCTTAAGACCATCAAGAGTATATCCAATAGCAGCACGGTGCTTCCCCAGAGTTTTCAATATTTTTTTTCTTCATGCTGTGAAAGGTTAGCACTAATAATAACAGGATATCTTCTTCTCATCGAGATAAGCATATTTCGAAGTATCAGGTAATTGTTTAAGCTCAAACACATGATCACTTTTGGGTGGTAGAGGATCTCCAAGAGTCTCAACAGGCAAATTGTGTTTCAGAACAAGCATTTGTTTAAAGCAAATCTTGTCTAATTCCTTTCTTTCATTAATGAACATATCATTTTCATGGTCTAGCAAATATTGTTCTAAAGGATCAGTATGAGGCACGACAATAGAAGCAAAACCAATAATTTCATCTTTACTATGCAATTCTTTATCATGGGGTTGTCTACAAAATTTGGAGAAATTAAACTCATGAGACACATCCCTGAAACTTACACTTACAGTTTCTTTCTCACGATCTATTTTAGCATTAACAGTGTTCAAGAAAGGTCTACCAAATATAATGGGACAAAAATCATCTTGTGCGGAACCAAAAACTAGAAAATCAGTAGGGTATTTTATTTTCCCACACAAGACATTAACATATCCAACAATCCTAATTGGTGAGATAGTATCTCTATTGTCAAACTTAATAGTAACATCAATATCTTCTATTTTAGCAGGTGCAATATCATTCATAATTTATTGGTATAAAGTAAAGGGAATTGCACTCACACTAGCACCCAAATCACATAAGCCATGATAACAATGATCTCCTATTTTAACAGAGACAACAGGCATGCCAACAAGAGGTCTATGTTTATCCTTATCATCGGGTTTAGCAATTCTAGCAGCTTCATCACAGAAATAAATAACATGCCCATCAATATTATCGACTAAGAGATCTTTAACCATAGCAATACTAGGTTCAACTTTAATTTGTTCAGGGGGTGTAGGTGTTCTACTATAACTCTTACGGATTACAGCTGAAGCTTTAGCATGTTCTCTTATCCTAACAAGAAAAGAAGGTTTCTCAATATAAGCAGTAGGAATAATAGGATCAACATTATAAGTAATGGTTTCTTCTTCAGCCTTAATAGGTTCTACTATTTTTACTTCAATGGGAGGATGATATTTAAACCACTTCTCCTTAGGGAGATCAACAATAGTAGCAAATGATTCACAGAAAGAAGCTACTATCTCAGAGTCAAGTCCATATTTAGTGCTAAATTCACGAAAAGCATCGGTATCCATAAAAGATTTAACACAGTCAAACTTAAGGTTTATACATGGCTCCTTACCTCCATCGAGCTCCCAATCTTCAGAGTTGTGTTTAATTCTTTCCAATAGATCCCATTTGAATTCATTAGCCTTCTTCATAAAAGAACCAGTACAAGAAGAATCGAGCATGGATTGATTATTATGAGAAAGCCGAGCATAAAATTCTGAATAATAATTTCTCTTGAGAGATCATGATTGGGGCATGAATATAACATTGAATTAAGCCTCCCCAAGCTTGAGCGATACTTTATCCTTCACGAGGCCAAAAATTATATATATAGTTTCGATCCCGATGAACCAGATGCATAGGATAAAACTTCTGATGAAATTCCTATTTCAATCGGTTGTAATTCCAAACTCCAATATCATCACATAGCCTATACCATGTCAACACCTTTCCCTTCAAAGATAAAGGGAAGACTTTCTTCTTGACTTCATTCTCGGGCAAACCTGCAAGCTTAAATAATCCACAAACTCCATCCACATAGATTAGATGCAAATCAAGATGTAGTGTTCCATCTCCTGTATAAGGATTAGCTAGCAGTTTCTCTATCATACCCGAAGAAATTTCATAATAAATATTTTCAGTAGGTGCATTAGGTTGAGGAGAAACTCTTTGCTCTTCCGGTCGAGGTGAAGATACCCCGAACAAACCCCTCAAAGGATGATAGTGACAAGTGACAGTAAATTTCAGCACGTACTATAAATGTTTCCTTACCAAATTCAACTCACCGAAGGCGCTTCCCTCCCCGACAATGGCTCCATAAAAGAGTCTTGATGACCCACAAGTATAGGGGATCTATCGTAATCCTTTCGATAAGTAAGAGTGTCGAACCCAACGAGGAGCAGAAGGAAATGACAAGCGGTTTTCAGCAAGGTATTTTCTGCAAGCACTGGAATTATCGGTAACAAATAGTTTTGTGATAAGATAATTCGTAACGGGTAATAAGTAACAAGTGTAACAAAGGGGCAACAAGGTGGACCAATCATTTTTTAGCAAAGGATAAGCCTGGACGAACTCTTATATAAGGCAAAGCGTTCCTGAGGACACATGGGAATTATTGTCAAGTTAGTTTTCATCATGCTCATATGATTCACGTTCGTTACTTTGATATTTTGATATGTGGGTGGACCGGTTGGGTGATGTCCTTACTTGGATAGGCCTCTCACTTATGATTAACCCCTCTCGCAAGCATCCGCAACTACGAAAAAAGAATTAAGATAAATCTAACCATAGCATGAAACATGTGGATCCAAATCAGCCCCTTACGAAGCAACACATAAACTAGGGTTTAAGCTTCTGTCACTCTAGCAACCCATCATCTACTTATTACTTCCCAGTGCCTTCCCCTAGGCCCAAATCATGGTGATGTGTCATGTAGTCGACGTTCACATAACACCACTAGAGGAAAGACAACATGCATCTCATCAAAATATCGAACGAATACCAAATTCACATGATTACTTATAACAAGACTTCTCCCATGTCCTCAGGAACAAACGTAACTACTCACAAAGCATATTCATGTTCAAGATCAGAGGGGTATTGAATATCATAAAGGATATGAACATATGATCTTCCACCAAATAAACCAACTAGCATCAACTACAAGGAGTAATCAACACTACTAGCAACCCACAGGTACCAATATGAGGTTTTAAGACAAAGATTGAATATAAGAGATGAACTAGGGTTTGAGAGGAGATGGTGCTGATGAAGATGTTGGTGAAGATTGACCCTCTCTCGATGAGAGGATCGTTGGTGATGACGATGGCTTCGATTTGAAGTTTCCCTGGCAGAACAGCTCCGCCGGAGCCTAGATTGCTTCTGCCCAGGTTCCGCCTCGAGACGACGATGCTTCATCCCAAAAGCTCTCTCTTGATTTTTTTTTCCAGGTCAAAATCTTTCATATCACAAAAGATGGGCACCGGGGACCTGCCAGCGGGCCCACAAGCCCTAGGGCGCGGCCTCGGGGTAGGACGCACCCCCCGGGCTTGTGGCCACCTGGTGGGTCCCCTCTGGTAGTTTCTTCGCCCAATAATTCTTATATATTCCAAAATAATTCTCCGTAATTTTCACGAATTTTGGAGTTGTGCAGAATAGGTCTCTCAGATTTGTTCCTTTCCGGTCCAAAATTCCAGCTGCCGTCATTCTCCCTCTTCATGTAAATCCTGTAGAATAAGAGAGAAAATGCATAAGTATTGTACCGTATTGTATAATAACAGCTCATAATACAAAAAATATTAACATAAAAGCTCTCAGGTCTGGTGCTTGTTTGAGAAGGTGATGACTCAATATAAAAGTAAATAGATAGGCCATTCGCAAAGGGAAGTAGGGATTTGCAGAGGTGCCAGAGCTCAAAGATTAAATCAGAGATAGATATAATTTTGGGAGGTATACCCTTCCTGTCAATGTTACAACCAAGAGTTTTCAATACCTTCCATGCTAAATACATTATCACCGGTTCCCAAGCGATAAAAGTAAAGTTTACTCCCCCTCCAATGTAAGTGCATCTAGTGCCCCTTAGTGATTTTGGTGTATTGAAGATTTATAGGTTAAGGGACTAATGTGTTTATGAGTGTACATAGGTCTATAAGTCTATGAGGAGTTTGATATTTACAGAGAAAGTCGACCCCTAAAAATGAAGTTCTTCGACTGAAGACTTTGGATTTCTAAAGACTTTCTGAAGACTTTGAAAGTGAAGAAATTGGTGTGACCTTGAAGACTTGGTATTCATTTGAGGAACATGAAGCGTGAAGACTTTTGTTTTCGTAGTTTCATTTTCTCTTTCTTGAGTCATAGGAAACACCGTACTGTTAAAGGGGGTCGAGGAAATACTAAGGAAAAATTTCCATGTGATGCTCAACTCAAAATCCTACACCTACCAATCCCTTCGAGTGAAGCCATTGGAAATCTCATACAGTTCAGTCATATTCTTCAGTGACAGAGACGAAGTTCTTCTGGTCTCTGAGGAATTTGTTCTGACTGAGGAGTTAGGAATTCGCCAGTGCGGATTGCCTACACAGTGAGGAACATGATAGCCCTGAGGAATTTGATACTCAAATTTCCGACCGTTGCTGTGCTATGCGCCAGCTGTCCCAAAATATCTACCCACCTAATGGTCATATCATTGAAGGGCATTTATGTCTTATCATGTCGGACTGCTCCCTAGGCTATAAATAGCCGCCCCCTACAACCACTAGCTGGTTGGCTGCTCCGAGAGAAACTGACACTTGTCATTTGAGAGCATCCCATACTCCGAGGACTTTGAGCGAAAATCCTCAAGTGAGGAAAACCCCAAACCCAAACACCTACAAACCCAAAGGATTGAGCATCACTGAAGATATTGATCCTGCGTGGATCCGATGCTTGTTACCTTTGAAGACTGTGCTTCTTCCAGACGGTTAGGCGTCATGGTCTAGAGCATCCAAGAGGAAATTGTGGATCGCCAAGTGACCGAGTTTGTGAAGGTTTGGAAGTCACCTGAAGACTTACCACGAGTGATTGGGCGAGGTCTATGTGACCTTAGCTCAAGGAGAATACGGTGAGGACTGTGTGTCCGGAACAGTGTGTCCTCAGGTTTAAATACCTAGCCGCTCCAACCAGACGTACAACTGAGACAGCAGTTGGAACTGGTCTACCAAATCATTGTCTTCACCAAGATTACTGGTTCTATTTCCTCAACTCTTCCATTTCCTCATTACTGTGTTGTATGCTTGTTCATATCTGTGTTTGAAGACTTTGACTGAAGACTTTCTCAATTTCCTCAGTCTATTTGTCTTCATCCTGTGTTATCCTGTGTTTACGCTTTCTGTACTCTGTGCTTGTTTTCATTTCATCATGATGACTATGCTTGTGTTCTGCTATGCATACTTTTGAGTAATTATTCCGCTGCAAGTAGTTCTTCGCTAAGGAATTTCCTCACCCACAAATTCCTCAGTGAAGAATTTATAAAAATAGCCTATTCACCCCCCCTCTAGTCGATATAACGCACTTTCAATTGGTATCAGAGCAAGGTACTCCCTTGTTCTGTGTGATTTTGGTTTAACCGCCTGGAGTTTTAGTTATGTCAACCGCAGGTATGAAGAAAGTGACATGTCCCATCTTTGACGGTCATGATTATCCCAAGTGGAAGGCCATGATGAAGAAGCGCCTCATGGCGATGAATAGCGAACTGTGGACCGTCACTGAGATTGGTCTTACCGATCTGTGCAAGACGGCGGAAGCTGATGACATTCGCAAGTACACTCTTCTCAACCTCACGGCGAAGGGCGTCATCTGCTCCTGTCTGTCTCAACATCAGTTCAGGAACATTATGCATCTTGATCATGCGAAGCTTATCTGGGACCGTCTCTCTGATGTCTATGAAGGTCATCGAACCTGTCATGATCCTTGGTTTGAGGACTTCAAGGAATCTCTCAAATCAATGACATTCGAACCAGAATCATCATCATCCTCACCATGCCTTATGGCAGATGGTGAAAAGGTAACTGAATGCTATCTGTCTGAATCTAGTGATGATGAATCTGATGATGAATTAGGACCCAGTTATGTCAAACTTGTTTCCCTTGCCGCTAAACAACAAAGAGCTTTGGAAAAGGTTCAAAACATGCTTAGTAAGAGCGATGATATGTTGGGTGAAGAAATGGATCAGTCAAAAGCTTTGGTTGGAAGTCTTCAGAGACTTCATACTAAGTATGACACCCTTCAAGATCAACATAACACTCTCTTATCTGATCATGAGAAGCTTTCTTATGAATTTCTTCAAAGAAAGCAAGATCTTGAGAAGCTAAAAGTGAGTTATGAAGATCTTCAGAAGGAGCGCGATTCATTACTTGCTCAACAAATCAGCGCTGCTCAGGAAGAATTTGTTCCTCCGTGTTTGAAATGCATTGAACGTGAATCTGCTAATTCTTCACCTGAATGTTCAAATGCTTCTAATGCTACAAATTCCTCAACTGTCTCTGCTATCATTAATTCCTCATCTGAGGACATTGCTAGTATCACTAACGATGCAGGGCTGAAGGAATTGTACATGACAGACATGTACAAAAGCCTCAAAGGGCATCAGACTCTTTGTGATGTGCTTAAAAAGCAGATCCTCGATAGGAACCCTAGGAAAGAGGGTATTGCCTTTGAGAGGAAACTCAATGCTGATGGTACATATTGGAAGCCTGAGCAGTACCCCAAAACCTCATGGGTTGCTGCAAAGGGACCTCCAGTTGATCCATCTAATTTATCTGGCTTTACATGTGAATCTTCTCATTCTTCTGATGAGTCATTTGACTCCAACTACAAACTGTTTAAAACTCAGAATGGTGAAGTATTTGCTAGATATGTTGGCACTAACTGCAGGAACGGTTCCCCTATGAAGAAAATCTGGGTTCCCAAAAGGTGCCTTGAAAGTCTTCAGGTGAATGTCCTCATGACACCACCTGTGAAGATTAGGAACCCCAGATCAAATTCTTCATATGGATCCAAGTCCTCATACGGACCAAATTCCTCACATGGATCATATTCCTCAAGAGGATCAAAGTCCTCATATGAACATCATCGTGCTAACAACTCTGTTTCGCAGGGAAGAGCCAAGGGCTATGAATATGAGCATTATTCTTCTAATCATTATGTTCATAAGTCCTCAAAGAATTTCTCTACTTATTCATATGCTTACCCTAACTTCTCTTATGTGAAACGAAACGGATTGGCTTCTATGCCACCTTTCTCATACGGAGCTCACAGAGTGATGAACTCTTTGCCACCCCTTCAGATGTGGGTGGTGAAGAAAAAGAACTAATCTCTTCTGCAGGGTCAGGTCTCCAGACGTGCTTGAACGTCTGAAGAATTTGTTGGACACCTGAAGAGTGCCTGAAAGGACGCAGGCTAATCATGAAGAAATGAACTTTCATTTCTCACGTCCTCATACTTTTTTTAACTGTTGCATTGCTTGATGAAATTGGTCTGATGAATTGTGATGTCATATTCTTCACTGATGAAGTATATGAAGTTCGTAAGCTGCACTAATTCATCTGTAGGATGATCAACCCAAAGCCACTGAGTGGGTCCTCGATAGTGGATGTACAAATCACATGACTGGTGACAAGAATCTATTGATTGATGCTCCCTTATCACCATCGCATCTGAAGCATATCATCTTCGCTGACAA
The DNA here is from genome assembly GCF_002575655.3 of Aegilops tauschii subsp. strangulata. Taxonomy (NCBI): domain Eukaryota; kingdom Viridiplantae; phylum Streptophyta; class Magnoliopsida; order Poales; family Poaceae; genus Aegilops; species Aegilops tauschii. Next base: position 179,273,960 of record NC_053039.3, read on the forward strand.
AGGAAAAAGTCAGGTATTGGGTCTAGGTAAGGTTGCGATCACAAAGGATCGACACATGGACAAAGTCATGCTTGTCGAGTCCTTAGGATACAACCTCATGTCTGTCTCAATGCTTTGTGATCTTGATATGGTAGTTGTCTTTGGCAAGTATCGTTGTGTTGTGGTTATGGAAGCTGACAATTCCAAAGTCTTCGAAGGCTTTAGGAGAGGAGACTTGTATATTGTTGATTTCTCTACAGGACCGCAACCGGCCGTGTGCCTACTCGCAAAAGCTTCAGAAGGTTGGCTATGGCATCGACGACTTGGTCATGCAGGCATGAGGAATTTGCACACGCTTGCAAAGAAGAAGCATGTCATTGGCATTGAGAATGTCAAATTCCTCAAGGATCACTTGTGTGGAGCTTGTGAAGCTGGAAAGATGACCAAGGCTAAGCATCCAGCGAAGACTATCATGACCACTACTCGACCATTCGAATTGCTTCACATGGACCTCTTTGGTCCTAACCATTACTCAGCTGTCACAAATGACGCATCTCTCTATGGGCTTGTTATTGTTGATGATTGCTCTCGCTACACATGGGTACACATTGTTACTTACAAACATGAAGTGCAGGAAGTCTTCAAACGATTTTCCTCGAGGGCTTCAACCAACTTTGGTGTGAAGATCAAGCACATCAGAAGTGACAATGGAACTGAGTTCAAGAATTCTGGTCTTGATGACTATCTTGATGAACTTGGTATTACTTATGAGTTATCTTCTCCTTATACTCCTCAGCAGAATGGCGTTGTGGAGCGCAAGAACAGAACTCTTGTTGAGATGGCTCGCACTATGCTTGATGAGTACAAGACGCCTCGTCACTTCTGGATTGAGGCAATTTATACTGTGTGCCACATCATCAACAGGGTATATCTTCACAAATTCTTCAAGAAGACTGCCTATGAACTCCTCACTGACAAGAAACCCAATGTGAGTTATTTCAAAGTCTTCGGTGCTAAATGTTGGATTAGAGATCCTCATCACAATGCTAAATTTGCACCGAAAGCACACGAAGGTTTTATGCTTGGTTACGAAAAGGACTCGCACACCTACAGAGTCTTCAACACCGTTCTTCACAAGGTTGTTGAAACTGTAGATGTGCGGTTCGATGAAACTAATGGATCGCAAAGAGAGCACCTACCCTCTGTGATAGATGAACCAGCACCTGAGGAAACTATCAAGTTCAAGGCTACTAAGGATGTCATTCCTACCGAAGAATCTGCTGAAGAATTCATTCCAGAACGTGAAGAACGTCGAGCTAATGCACCTGAAGAAATTGCTGAAGAAAATGGTGCTGAAGAAAATGCTGATCAAATTCCTTGACGACAACCTACTCATCCTCGCGTTGCAAAAGAAGTGCAAGTTGAGAAGATCATCGATGACATTGAAGCACCAGGTCCTCTCACACGCTCAAAAGCTTCACATTTATCTAACTTTTGTGGGCACTATGCTTTTGTCTCTATCACAGAGCCCACTAAGGTAGATGAAGCATTTCTGGATCCTGAGTGGATTCAGGCCATGCAAGAAGAATTACATCAGTTCGAGCTCAACAACGTTTGGGAACTGGTCAATCGTCCAGATCCTCGCAAACACAATATCATTGGCACAAAGTGGATCTACCGCAAAAAGTAAGATGAAAATGGCCTTGTGGTGAGGAATAAGGCATGGCTAGTAGCTCAAGGCTACACACAGGTTGAAGGAATTGATTTCGATGAAACTTTTGCACTTGTTGCTAGACTTGAAGCTATTCGCATATTACTTGCTTATGCTAACCATCATGATATCACTTTATATCAAATGGATGTGAAAAGTGCATTCCTCAATGGTAAGCTTGAGGAAGAAGTATATGTTGCTCAACCCCTAGGTTTTGAAGATCCTAAGCATCCTGACAAAGTCTTCAGACTAAATAAGGCCCTCTATGGCCTCAAGCAGGCCCCTCGGGCGTGGTATGATACTTTGAAGGAATTCCTCATGAAGAAAGGCTTCAAACCGGTTCACTCGACCCTACTCTTTTCACTAAATCATATGATGATGAATTGTTTGTATGCCAAATATATGTTGATGATATCATCTTTGGCTGTACTGACCAACGTTATAGTGATGAATTTGCTTATATGATGAGTGAAGAATATCAAATGTCTATGATGGGAGAGTTGAAATTCTTCTTAGGTCTTCAAATTCGTCAACAGCGCAATGGCATATTCATATCTCAGAAGAAATACCTCAAGGATGTACTGAGGAAATTCGGCATGCAAGATTGCAAAGGCGTCAAAATTCCGATGCCCACAAATGGCCATCTGTGCACTGATGAAAATGGTATTGACTTCGATCAAAAGGTATACCGCTCCATGATTGGTTCTTTATTGTATTTATGTGCATCTAGGCCAGATATTATGCTTAGTGTTTGCATGTGTGCCCGATTTCAAGCTACACCGAAGGAATCACACCATAAGGTTGTGAAACATATTCTTCGATATCTAGCTCACACACCAACACTAGGATTATGGTACCCCAAGGGCTCGGCTTTTGATCTCATTGGATATTCTGACTCTGACTATGCTGGTGATCGTGTGGACCGCAAGTCAACATCTGGTACATGTCATTTCCTCGGACGATTTTTGGTCTGTTGGTCCTCGAAGAAACAGAACTGCGTATCACTGTCTACTGCTGAAGCTGAGTACATTGCTGCTGGTTCTTGCTGTGCTCAATTGTTGTGGATGAAGCAAACTCTCAAGGACTACGGCGTCAACGTGAAGAATGTGCCTCTCTTCTGTGACAATGAGAGTGCCATCAAGATTGCTCACAACCCAATTCAGCACTCGAAGACAAAGCACATTCAGATTCGTCATCATTTTCTTCGCGATCATGTGTTGAAGGGCGATGTTTCTATTGAGCATGTGAAGACTGAAGAACAGCTAGCCGATATCTTCACAAGGCCCTTGGATGAGAAGAGATTTAGCAAGTTGCGGTGTGAGCTAAATATTTTAGAATCTTCGAATGTTCTTTGAAGAGGACACTCATCCTAACACTTATGCAAAATTGATGACTTAGATGTGCAACACATGAAGAAACGTTTTTCTTCAATCAATGAAGAATAACACTCTAAGTATGAAGAAATTAATGAAGAATTTGATTCTCAGAACCCTACGACAATTGTACGCGGTGTCTGAAATCATCATTCTTATATGGTGGGTCACGGCACCACAAAAGTTGAAAATCTTCAATTTGAGTTTTTCCTCAGTTTTTGAAATTCCTCAGTTGTTCATATTCTTCAACTTTGCAAAATCTTCACTATTTCCGACGTTTTTCTTCATTGGCTATATATATATATATATATATATATATATATAAGTTTATGTCCTCTACAGCATTCACTTATGGCTAATTCTTCAAGTTGGTTTTTCTGCTAAGTGAATGTGATCGGACCCTTCCCCCTCTATGCTATACTCAACCCAATCTATTCACAAATTCTTCATGTGCGTTCCATTTGAAACTCGTTCAAAATCTTCACTGTGTCCTTGTCAGCTGAAGAATTTGCGAACGGAACTTTTAACTTATCTTATCCAAATTTTCGGCTTTGCCGCTCAAACCGTTCCACTTCCCACGATATACTTATCTATTCACCCATCATCTAACATGATCTCCACTTCTCAGTACGTGGGTGACACATGTCAAGCGAATGAGAAGGGTCAGGGGCACGTTCGTCCAATTTCTTCGGGTGAACAGTTTTTCACCGTGGCTATAAATACCCCCTCTCCCCTTCCTCACTTCTTTTACTCCGCTCGACCTCTCTCTAGCTCAAGCTTCTCAAACCCTAGCACCGTCGCTACATCATCGTCGCCGGTGAGGTAGAGCTTCACTGCCTCGACCTCGTCGCCGCCGTACTCGCGCCGGCCGCGGAAATCTTCACTCCGCCGCCGCTAGCCATCTTCCTCCGCCAAGTTAGGGCGTGGAAGATCTGCACAGACGAGCTTCACTTCTCCACATCCCAGTTCGTCGTGTTCTTCATTCAGGGTAATTAAAAGTTACTTTTACTGCCCTCTTTGATTCAAATGACTTCTACAAAATCTTCAAAGGTGTTTATCCCTCAAATTTTTCACACACTGAACACCTCACTTGTCATCTGTTCTTGATTCGTTTCTCTAAGCATCATTTTTCTTCAAGATTCCTCAATTGTGTGGATCTTCGATCTATACAACTCCGGAACCTAAGACAAAGAACGCTTAGTGAAATTCTTCAAGACTCATCTGGTCAAATTCCTCAAACTTGTTCTTTTTGAAAAACCTTCTAAGAACGCATATGATCTCTCCAAATTCCGCGCAACTATACTCTGTTCACAGGTACTCATGTCCGCTGCTGAATCACTAGGTTCTCATCAACTTAACTCATTTGCAGCGTTTCTCGAAGAAAAGTTGCATACTTCTTCAGAAAGTTCAATTGTTCAAATCCCTCAACTCAAGAAAATGGCTAATGGAAAGAAGCCACAGAAAGGAGGAAAGAGGCCTGAAATCAATACTGCCTTTGAAATCCCTGAGGACATTTATGCTGGGTACTGCACACCCCCTGAGGAAGATAAAAATCAGCGCAAGGTGCGCATTCAGAGGATAGAAAGGAGATGGGCAAAAGAGTGGAGGGAGTACAGGTATGTGACTCCAAAATACATGAAGAAATTCGTTGTTACTCCTCCATGCTCAAGACCACCATTGGCACCTGGCCAAGAGGCAGATCCCACTAGCATCAAGCGCGGTGAGGATTTTCCTGAAGAATGGGCCAAGCGCCAGGCCAAGTTGGCCAAACAGGCAAAAGATGCAGTGAAGAAATTCAACGAAGATTCCACTACTGCTGCTGCTGCTGCTGAGGCTTGTGTAAGGCCGAAGAAATCCATGACAAAGAAGCCTGCGCACAAGCCAAGTGCCTCTTCTTCAATGCCCTCATGGCCAATTTCCTCAGCTCAGCCCTCACGGCCAATTCCTCAAGCCGCTCCTGCTCCTCCAAAGTCCTCAGCTGCTCCAATAAAATCCTCAGCACCTGTGCATCTTGCCACATGCCAAAGGACTACATGCATCTCCATTGCCTCATGAGCTTCAGCTAGTTCCTCAGTTGCACCAAATTCTTCAACAGGACCATCTCTGCTAAAGACAAAGACCACTGCTGGACGAGGCTCTCGCCCAAGTCCTCACAAGAAGCAGGTCGCCTTCCAAGTGCCGTTTGAAGAAGACGAAGCTGATGATGAAGAACTTGCTGAGATCATCAGAGATAGGCAAGTCAGGGCCGCTAGAGCCAAGGGCACAAATGTGCCACTGCTTTTGGATCCAAAGTTGATCCTCGACTATATTTATCTCTAGCACAAGGACCCAAACACTCCAATGCCTGACTTCAAGCTGACTCCTGGTCAAAGTCATATGCTGACTGCCTTCATCCAAGAAGAAAAATGGAAATTTGAGAAGGCCAGGCAGCTCAAGAAAGCACAGTACAGGAAGGAGAAGTTCCTGAAGAACAACGTTGTCTCTATGACAACTGATGAACTTGTAAAGATCCAGTCTGAAATCAAAGTCCTCAGCAATGATTTCAACGCTTACTACGCTGATTGGAAAGGAGCCAAGGTCAGGTTTGTCAAACTGACCAAACTATTCACCTCAAATGTTGCAGCCCCATCGCAACAAGAAATTCCTCAGGCTGAAGCATCTGCTCAGCCAACTGAAGAACATGCCAGCACCGCTGATGACAATCAGGCTGCTGAAGAAAATGTGAGTTCCAAGGCTGATGACTGCATTCCAGCCACTGAAGAAATTGCCAGGGCACCCACTAGTGGTGCGCCTGAAGAAAATGAAGAGGTCAGGGCAACTGCATCAGTTGTGCTTGAAGAAAATCAACCACATTCCTATGCTCCTCCTGCGCCTACTCCAACTCCAATCCTTCCATCTGCATCAGATGTGAAGAAGACCAAGGCTGCAGAGCGTGCAGCAGTAAAGAAAAGGAAAGCATCAACTCCTTCAGATTCTTCAGCACCGAAGAAGATGAAGAAATTGACAAGTTCATTTGCTAATCCAATTGATGTTGTTCCAGTCTCCTCCATGCCATCAAAGGAAATCATCCCTTTGATGAAGAATATGAGATCCCTAGCGGATCTGATGAAGAAAATCCTTCTGCTACTTCGTCAGAGCAGATGGATGAAGAAATTGAAGTTGATAGAATCCCTTCAACCCCCACAGTCTCCTCGCCTATGCCTCAGTTTACTGCTGAAGAGGCTGGCGTTGAAGAAATTGAAGAAGAAGATGTGGCATTGGCTGTACCACACCAGTGATGAATGATGACTTTTGGGAAAGTCAGCACCCCAATTCTCCACTCTTCACTCCACTGCAGCAAATTCCTCAGTCCCCAGTCACTACAGTTCAAATGGGATCTGATGAAGCTCATGAAGACATTCCAGCCGCTAGTGCTGAAGAAAATGAAAATGAAGAATTCAAGAACCAGGCTGCCACTGAAGAGGAACCAGAAATTCCTCAGCCTGAAGAACCCGAGATTGCCATTCCTGAGGTCATCATGCAACTGACTGACACTCCTCTGCCCAAGCCAAAGGATCAATTCTCAAGGAAGCAAAAATTCAAGGCTGATGATTTCTTCGGCGAGCACGTATTCTTCACCGAGTACAACCCTTATGACTCTGCTCGCATAAGGAAGAGGCATTTCTGGACTGCCAGCCAGGCAAATTTCTATTCCTCAGTGCTGTTCAACAAAGACAAAGTCTTCGGTCATGAGCACATTCCTCACGTGGATATGGAATCTCTGCCGTGCTTGGTGCCAGTCCTCAGTGTTCTTTACGACGCTGGACTGTTAAATTTCTGCACTGACATATGTGATTGGAATGAAGAGCTAATTCTTCAATTTTATGCAACACTGCACATCACCGGCAACTCTGAAGATGTGAATTCATGGGCGCTAGACTGGATGTCTGAAAACACTCACTACAAAGCACCAGCTACTGAATTGCTTTGTGCTTTGCCTCTCAGTCCGCCCCTTGAAGGTGCTTGTTGCGTCTACAATGAACCTGAGCTTACAGATCACTACATGCAAGTGCTGATGAAGCCTTTGAAGCCAGGTTAGGCCCCAAGAACAAAATTCCTTATGAAGGAATTGTTGTATGTGCCTCGGACTGTCTATCGCATTCTGACGAAGACATTGAGTCCTATCAAGGGCCACGACTCAAATGAAGAAGAAGTCATTGGCATCATGAAGAATCTGCTTTTCAATATCATTCATGGCGTTCCCGTTAACTTCCATGATTTCTTCATGAGGACTCTGGCCAATGTCGCAATGTCACCATTTGAGCTGAAGCCTTATGCACCATGGATTATGAGATTCATCAGAATAAGGTCGTCACTCAACTACAAAGCTGATACACTGAACCATTGCAGCTACTTGCCCCCGATCGAAGTCCTCAAACGAACATTTTCTTCAGCTGATGAAGAGGGCAAGGCTACTGCTGTAATTGATGAAGGCATTCATCCATTGGATGGACAATTTCGCAAGGCTGCATCCTACTCCACCAATGATGACTCTGCCACCCATGACTCTGCCATAAACGCACCCAAGCAAAATCCTCAAGGCACAGCACCCAGGGTGATGACTGACCGTGAGCTTCTCCTCAGTCTTCACCAGAAGGTTGATCGCAATCATAAATGGGTCAAGCGTCAGTTTGGTTCAATTCTTCACAACATGACTGCTACCCACAATGCAGTGAAGAAAAACCACTACTACCTTCATGAAACCCTCAACCGCACCTGGGCTGTTCTGTCGCACATATATGGTGAAGAAGATTTGAAGAAAATGGGTCTCAAGGAAGATCTTAACTGGGCTGCACCTCCTCCGAAGAAGTACAAGAAGGTCAAGGTTCTTGGTGGCCATCTCCTATTCTTCATCACGTGACACTGATGAACATGAAGACTTGGACGACACTGCAGCAGGCCCTACTACAACAAACGACCCCAACAACGCTGACACTCCTTCATCACCTTGATATTCTTTAGGGGCGTTAGTCCTCATTTTTGACCCTTTTGGTAATTCGATGACAAAGGGGGAGAAATTTGAGTTAGTCTTCAAGCGGGTCTATCTTATATGAGCATTTTTTTCTAAAGTTACAACTCTCATTCTTCTGATGACTTTGTTGGATCGAGTTGTAAACTTAAACTCTATGGTGGCCTGATACTTTTGCTGTTTCTTCTGCATGCTTATTCCTCGTTAATATTATTGCACACATACTGAATTACATCAGTCACCATATTTCATCATGCATTTCAAATTCTTCATATATTATGTCAAATGCGTGTATGAATTACAAGATATAGGGGGAGACCTCCATGATTCAACTCTTCAAGTGTGCATTGCTTCAAAAGCAAATTCCTCACTATGCACATCTTCAGGGGGAGTTCTTCTATATCTTGCAATTAAATTCCTCAATATCAGTATTTACACTTCATATGTTTATCCCCGTTGAAAACTTAACCTATATTGTCATCAATCACCAAAAAGGGGGAGATTGTAAGTGCATCTAGTGCCCCTTAGTGATTTTGGTGTATTGAAGACTTATAGGTTAAGGGGCTAATGTGCTTATGAGTGTACACAGGTCTATAAGTCTATGAGGAGTTTGATATTTACAGAGAAAGTCGACCCCTAAAAATGAAGTTCTTCTACTGAAGACTTTGGATTTCTGAAGACTTTCTGAAGACTTTGAAAGTGAAGAAATTGGTGTAACCTTGAAGACTTGGTATTCATTTGAGGAACATGAAGCGTGAAGACTCTTGTTTTCGTAGTTTCATTTTCTCTTTCTTGAGTCATAGAAAACACCGTACTGTTAAAGGGGGTCGAAGAAATACTAAGGAAAAATTTCCATGTGATGTTCAACTCAAAATCCTACACCTACCAATCCCTTCGAGTGAAGCCATTGGAAATCTCATACAGTTCAGTCATATTCTTCAGTGACAGAGACGAAGTTCTTCTGGTCTCTGAGGAATTTGTTCTGACTGAGGAGTTAGGAATTCGCCAGTGCGGATTGCCTACACAGTGAGGAACATGATAGCCCTGAGGAATTTGATACTCAAATTTCCGACCGTTGCTGTGCTATGCGCCAGCTGTCCCAAAATATCTATCCACCTAATGATCATATCATTGAAGGGCATTTATGTCTTATCATGTCGGGCTGCTCCCTAGGCTATAAATAGCCGCCTCCTACAACCACTAGCTGGTTGGCTGCTCCGAGAGAAACTGACACTTGTCATTTGAGAGCATCCCATCCTCCGAGGACTTTGAGCGAAAATCATCAAGTGAGAAAAACCCCAAACCAAACACCTATAAACCCAAAGTGATTGAGCATCACTGAAGATATTGATCCTGCGTGGACCCGACGCTTGTTACCTTTGAAGACTATGCTTCTTCCAGACGGTTAGGCGTCATGGTCTAGAGCATCCAAGAGAAAATTTGTGGATCGCCGAGTGACCGAGTTTGTGAAGGTTTGGAAGTCACCTAAAGACTTACCACGAGTGATTGGACAAGGTCTGTGTGACCTTAGCTCAAGGAGAATACGGTGAGGACTGTGTGTCCGGGACTGTGTGTCCTCAGGTTTAAATACCTAGCCGCTCTAACCAGACGTACAACTGAGACAGCAGTTGGAACTGGTCTACCAAATCATTGTCTTCACCAAGCTTACTGGTTCTATTTCCTCAACTCTTCCATTTCCTCATTACTGTGTTGTATGCTTGTTCATATCTGTGTTTGAAGACTTTGACTGAAGACTTCCTCAATTTCCTCAGTCTATTTGTCTTCATCCTGTGTTATCCTGTGTTTACGCTTTCTGCACTCTGTGCTTGTTTTCATTTCATCATGATGACTATGCTTGTGTTCTGCTATGCATACTTTTGAGTACTTATTCCGCTGCAAGTAGTTCTTCGTTAAGGAATTTCCTCACCCACAAATTCCTCAGTGAAGAATTTATAAAAATCGCCTATTCACCCCCCCTCTAGTCGATAGAACGCACTTTCATCCATCAACAAACACAAGCCATGGCTAACCGAATCCACGGGTGCCTTCCATACCAACAACAGTCTTGGGGGAGTCTTGTTTAATTATTTGCAATTTTTGATTTCGGGACTGGGCATCCCTGTTACCAACATCTCTTCTGCAAGGACGAGTGAATAAACACTCATTATGAGAATAACTCGTTTAGCATGGAAGATACCTCAAAGGTCCTTGCAGGCCACCCGCACCTACTTAATGCGAGATCCTACTCATTCAATACTGTGTCGCTACTGATGAGTTCGTCCTATGGAACTATCTTATTGTCTATCTTGAAATTGCTGGCCAACCTCAGAAGACATTTTGACATACTCGGGTGGAAACTATGATTGAAAGGATAATCAAATATCTTGACGAGACTACAATGCACTCCTTACCAACCTTTGTGTATGGGAGGGGGGTTATAGGTCGAGAAGAGAAAGATGGCGGAAAAGGTTGTCGGGAAAGAAGTTGACTGAAAAGGAAGGGTTGACGGGAAAGAAGATGGCGGGAAAGGGTTGGCGGGAAAGAAGATGTCAGGAAAGGGTTGCCGGAACATATTATGAAAAAGTGTTGCGAAAAATTAGGCCAGGCTCGAGTGAGGGTGGTGGGATAAAATTATGGTCCGAAATATAGTTTCATTATTAGCTCATAAATTTGGTACCATGCAACTGTCGTCGCCGATTGAAACTAATTGTCCACGGATAAGACGATAAGTTCCAATCTTTTTACGGGAGGCCGACTAGAGGGTAATCAGCTTACACGAGGTCGATTAGAGGCAGTGCTTCAGCCGACTGGTCAGTCAGCCTGGTGTAAGTCGACTGGACCCTAATCGGTTACGTGTAAGACGATTAATTACAGTCGGCTTACCCCAAGCCGACGCCAACTGTGTATTATTTCTGTATAAATTAATAAAAAATATATTATATAAAAAAATTAGCTATGACGTGCGGACCTGACCAATTAGAAAAGTCATGAAATTAGTTTCGTTCGTCTGTGTTTTTCGTCGTTGTCACGGTTCCTTTTTGGACAAATATCACGATTTGTATTGTGTTGATTTTTGCATGCAATTGCGGTGATCTTATGCATTTCACACGATCCACGATGCGAATTCCACCGTTCGCTTTACTCATCCATGTGTCGGCGCGGCGCTTCCACAATTTCTTCGCTGCATGTAGCGTTGTGATAGTAGGACGGTAAAGAAGATTTTTTTTTATAGCCGGTAAAGAAGATTTCACCGTACGTGAAAGGGCGCGTAAGATTTCTGTCGGTAATTTTTCGATAATCATTTCTGTCGGGGAATTACGTGGATATAGGCAGGTGATGCGATACGTACGCTCGGGAAGCGCTTCCTCGATCACTTCGACATAAAACGGTCCTTTCTGCTCTCTCCTGCCCCGCCTGTTCACGTCAGATCCCGATCTTCCCATCGATTCCTGTCGTCGCCGCCTCCATGTCGAGGCCGCCGCCCCCTTTCACGCCGCAAAACCCTACCCCGGCTCCCAGACCGGGCGGTCAATCTCCCTCCTCCACTCTTCCGGCTTCCTTCTCTAACCTCCAGATCTCCCGCGCTCCCCCGCCATTTGCTTCCGTCGGGCCGCCGCAAGGGGATGGCCCCGTGCCGTCGTCGATCCGAGGTCCGCAGGCACCCCCTCCTGGCGCCCGCCCGTTCCCTGGCAGTCCGTCGCCGCCGGGTTCGCTCTTCGCCTGCCCAGCGCCGTCTGTCCAGCAGTCTCCTCCCTTTGGCGCTCCACCCGCGGCGCAGTCGTTACAGCAGCAGAGGCCTCCCTTCAATGGCCCGCCGCCCGTGCTGCCGGCGCAGGTGCAACGAGCGCCATTTGGAGGTCCGCCCGCGGCATCCCAGCCTCTTCCGTACGGTGGGCCACCTGCTGCGGTGTCGCAGCTTGCCCCTTTCGGTGTCTCTCCTGTAGCAGCAGCCCAATCTGCTCCATTGGGTGCCCCCCGGTATTCAGCAGCTCAGCCACCACAGTTTAGCGGGCTGTCTGGGGCAGTGTCTCGACCTTCCTACTCTGGTGGGTCGATCCCCCCGTTTGGGGCTGCACGGGCACCCTCGCAGCAGGGTCCTTATGGTGGGCCTCCCCAGTTTGGCGGGGAGAGACCAGGATTGCAGACTCCGCTATTTGGGGCTCAGACCGCACCTGCATCTCAGCCACCACCGTTCATGGGGGTTCGTGGGGCAAATGCACCAGCATTTGGGCCTCCAGGGTGGCAAGGGCAGACACGACCAGTGAGTGTTCTTATTAAGTTTCAAAAAGTGTTTGAGATGGAAGAGATTTTAGCGAGTAAATAAATTTGGAACTAAGACTGGGCAGTTGTATCACCTGAACTGTTTGTTGCACACGATTCAAAATAACTGATGTCCAAAATTATCAGAATTGAGCTTGACCTTGGTAGCAAGGATGCTTCCTTTTCCCCCTTATCTATGATATGTCTGCAGAACTATGGTCTAGAGGCTGATAAGAAGCTCACTATTCTTGTCCTGTGTGTGATTTGGCATGCCTTGGTGAAGGATTGTTATTTTTAGTGTTTCACATATACCTTTATAGATTGTTGGGTTCAATATTGAATCGTAATGATTGTTCTATCAAGGTGACATGTTCTAAGGATGTTATAGTTTGTTTTCTCAAAAAGTGTCCTCTGGAAAGTAATGGTTTATGGTTCAACTTTGTTTGGAAACAATTGAAACATACATGCGCATGAATTGTTCTAGACTATTCCCAGTGAAGTATTGACTAAGATGGCATGTGTAAGTCAGGGTTTTCTCATGTTTGGATATTTTAGGAGGTAGCTGATTATTCACCTAGATGATTGATTATCACAATTTTCATGAAGAAAATGTATTTCTCTTCTATTGGAGTTTTTTGATGGAATACCTCAGACCTTACATAATTAAGTTATTATGATGCATGGAGCCTAATTTGTGCCCTTTAGATGTTTACATGATCGATCCTTACTGGTGTGATGGTAAGAGATACATTGTCTTTCTTTTATATTTGTTTTGTGGATGCTATGCTTGAATTTTATATTGTCAGAGCTTGAAATTTATGGCCTTAAGCTGATCTTCAACTTCTAGGGAACCGTGAGAATGCCTGGCATGCCTGGTGCCATGCCGCCTAATGCACTAGGCCAAGGGATGCCATCCACACCCACCATGCCATACTCTCCCCATGCTGAAGCCCAGGTCTCTACCCCATCCAAAATTGACCCTAATCAGATTCCACGTCCTATTACCGAGACGTCAGTTGTCATTTTTGAGACTCGGCAAGCTGGCCAAGCAGCTGTTCCGCCGGTATGCGTATCTGTAATTAGAAATATATGCGTCTACTCTGACAACGCTGAATCCAGACGTTTCTCACTAGACTATACTTGTTAATTTCATCTAACAGCATTGCTGCTGATTGTAGGCTGCATCAAGTGAATTTATTGTGAAGGACACCGGCAATTGCAGTCCCCGTTTGATGCGGTGCACCATGAATCAGGTTCGATTTGTTCAATATTCTGTTTTCTTCTTTGGTCATCATAAGTTTCCTTTCTAAACTGCTCCGTTTCCCTATCCTGTTAGATACCATGTACGGGTGATCTCTTGACAACATCAGGAATGCCATTGGCTATAATGGTGCAACCTTTTGCTCTTCCCCATCCTTCTGAGGAGGCTATCCAGGTGTTTCTCAGTTTTGGCGCTTAAAGTAACCCAAAGAGCAATTAATCTCCACTGGTGACAGTTATACTGATCTATGCTGTTACGCATTAGGAAATATGCTAGGTTTGGAATTATGCTGTGTGAAATTATTTACTGTCATGAACTTTTAGATGCTCACAACCATCTAATCGTGTAGTACCTAAAAGTTTGACTTCAATGGAATCTTTTGGTTCTAAATACCACACCTTGCTGATGTGCCGATTCTTCAGTCATCATTTATTCTATATGTTGGCACAGTTACCAAAAAGTGAGCAGGTAATTGCAATTAGCAGGATTTTGCGCGCTCTCCATGTGATTGTCTGTATACCCTGCCCAAGTGATTGACTCTAGGATTCTGCTACTGCACTTGTCTTCTGGGAACAGCATATCACTTTGATACGACGAACACTGTGTGGAATGCTTTAAACTAGCTTAATGTTCTCTACTATAAATGTTTGCGCCCGCCCCCATTCCTCTCCCACCTGCAATCACCGCGCTGTAAGGTGGCCCTTATGTCAACTGCTGCCCATTCATGCCTCGCTATATTGACTTCCTCAGTTCCTCTCCCTTGATTCTTTTCACTCTCCACAAAATCTTGGTCTTGAATCTTATCGCAGTCGATGTCTTTGAGGGAAGATGGCTTCCTTCCAGTGGCCAATTTTAAGGGAGCTCACAACACATTATTTCCTAACCACCTAAACCGTTCCTGGGGTGGCATAAGGCAGGCTGATAAGGAAGCAATAAGAATAAATCTATTGCCCGGCTCCCAGAGGAGCCGGACCCTAACCCTAGCCGCCTCCTGCTCCTGCGCCGCCGCCGCCTCCTCCCTCGCGCATGACGGTGCCCTGCCGCCGGCGACCGCGAGCTTTGCCACGTCCAACCCCCTCCTTCCCCTACAACCTACGCCCTAGACCTGGTAGGGTCCTAGCTCCTACCAATTTGGTATCAGGTAGCTTGGGTCCGATCATGTCTGCTCCACCACCCACCCCGCCGTTGCCCACCTCGCCGCTGTCCACCACCGCCGCCCTCTCCACCGCGTCGCTGGCGCTTCCCACCGCCGCTGTCGACCACTCCACCGCGCCGCTGGTGCTTCCCACCGCGCCGCTCGGCTCCTCCGCGGGGACCTCCACCGGCCAGTCGCCGCCCCTCACTGCACCGCCTGCCGCCGTCTACACCCCGGCGGAAATCACCGGGGTCCTTAATGATCTCGTCGCCGCCGTCCAGGGCATACGCCTCTACCTGGCTGGACCCTACGGGCAGCCGCCGCCCTTGCCGCCGGCCGCCGCGACCGGGCCAGCCGCCCTGCCCTGGTACTCGGCAACTGCGGCGCCGATCGGGCCTCTACATCACCACTGGCCGCATCAGCCGCCGCCCGCCGTTGCGCCCCAGTGGCCGCAATGGCCGGCCCCGGTCCTCGCCGCCCCCCTCACGCCACCCGGGTCCGGGCAGCCGCAGCTGCCGGGCCCGCCGCCGCCCGCTGTCGCGCCCCAATGGCTGCAGTGGCTGGCCCCAGCCCTCGCCGCGCCCCCACGCCACCCGGGACCGTGCCGACGCAGCCGCAGCTGCCGGCCTCGCCACCACCCAGCACGGGGCCTGGGTCCACCATGCAAGGAGGCGTACCGATCCAGCAAGTGCGCTTTCCGCCGTCGCCGTCCCCAATACCGGCCTGGCTGACCGGATCATCGCCGCCACCCGTCTACACGTCGGCTGGAGACTCGCCGGCGCCCACTCTGCAGTACGGCGATCCCTCCGGCTCGGCGGGGAACTACACGGGCCGCGGCCATGCTGACCGGGTGCCTCAGTCCTCGCTGCTCCGCACCTCCGAGGCAGTCGGCCACGGCGCTCCGCCACAGACACCGCCGCGGTTTGCCAAACTGGACTTCGCCATTTATGACGGCACGGAGGACCCTCTCAACTGGCTCAACCAGTGCGAGCAGTTCTTTCGCGGGCAGCGCACCCTCGCCTCGGAGCGTACCTGGCTCGCCTCTTACCACCTCCGCGGCGCGGCACAGACCTGGTACTACGCCCTCGAGCAGGACGAGGGCAGTATGCCCCCTTGGGAGCGCTTCCGCGAGCTCTGCCTCCTTCGTTTTGGGCCACCGATCCGCGGGAGCCGCCTGGCAGAGCTAGGCCGCCTTCCGTTCACCTCCACGGTGCAGGACTTCGCCGACCGTTTCCAGGCCTTGGCTTGCCACGCGGCGGGCGCGACGACACAACAGTGGGCCGACCTCTTCGTCGGTGGACTTCCGGATCACATACGCGTGGACGTGGAGCTTCGGGGACCCCAGGATCTTCAGACGGCCATGTATTACACCCGCGCCTTCGAGTGTCGCGCCCAGGCCGTGCAGCAGGCAGCCCCAGCTCGAGGAGGCCGGCGGGCCGCCCGGCCGTCCCCGGCACCGGTCCGGCCACCCCCGGCCGCTCCGGTGACTACCACCCAGGCTGCGACGCGGCCTTTTCGTCGTCTCTCTCAGGCGGAGCAGCTGGAGCGTCGGCGCCTGGGGCTTTGCTTTAATTGCGATGAGCCCTACGCGCCGGGCCATGTCTGCCCGCACCTCTTCTACTTGGAGACGGCCGACTACATTGGGGAGGACGCCCCGGTCGATGGGCTCGACGCCGTGGCTGCCGAGGCCGCACCCGCGGCCGCCCCGGCGACTTTTCAGGCTTTGATGAACGACGTCCTCCGCCCCTACTTGCGCCTGTTTGTGCTCGTTTTCTTTGATGATATTCTTATCTACAGCGCCTCGTGGGCGGAGCACCTTCAGCATGTCGCTATCGTCTTCAACGAGCTTCGAGCGCATCATCTTCACCTTAAGCGCTCGAAGTGCTCGTTCGGGACGCCTTCCGTCGCCTGCCTCGGCCACGTCATCTCGGCCGAGGGGGTGGCCATGGACGCCGACAAGGTGGCGGCCGTCGCCGCCTGGCCGACCCCGCATTCACTGCGGGCTCTTCGCGGGTTTCTGGGCCTCGCGGGCTACTACCGGAAATTTATCTGGGAGTTCGGCCTCATCGCGTCCCCACCCACGCGCCTGCTCCGTCGCGACGCCTTTGCCTGGGATGAGGAGGCGACCATGGCGTTCGAGGCCCTCAAGGGGGCCCTCACGACAGGGCCCGTCCTTCAGATGCCGGACTTCGACCGGCCATTCATCGTGAACTGCGACGCTTCCGGTGCAGGGTTCGGCGCCGTCCTTCATCAGGGCGATGGACCCCTCGCCTTCTTCAGCAGGCCCTTCGCCGCGCGCCATCTTAAGCTCGCGGCGCTCATTGGATTGGTGCAGGCGGTGCGCCACTGGCGGCCCTATCTGTGGGCTCGGTCTTTCCGGATTCGCACGGACCACTACAGCCTCAAGTTCTTGTTGGACCAGAGGCTCTCGACCGTGCCACAGCACCAGTGGATCAGCAAGCTCTTCGGCTTTGACTTCACCATCGAGTACCGCCCGGGCCGCCTTAACACCGTGGCCGACGCCCTGTCTCGCCGCGACGTCGACCACGACACCACCAGGGGCGACTCCGAAGGGGCGGCACTCTGCATCCGCTCGGGGCCTACTTTCGCTCTCTTCACCGACATCCGCCGGGCGACCGGCCGCGCCAGACGCCCTCCTCCTTCAGCAGCAACTGGCTGCGGGTGAGCTAGAGGAGCCGTGGCGCCTTGCCGACGGATTGCTCCTTCATGGGCGCCGGGTCTTCGTGCCGGCGCACGACGATCACCGTCACCAGGTGCTGCTGCTGGCCCACTCGGCGGGTCACGAGGGTGTGCAGAAAACCCTCCATCGTCTCCGCGCCGACCGCCTGAGCACGGCCTTCCATCCTCAGACGGACGGCCAATCTGATGTTGTCAACAAGGTGATTGCCATGTATTTGCGTTGTGTCACAGGTGATCGTCCTCGCGCTTGGGTGGATTGGCTCTCGTGGGCGGAGTACTGCTACAACACCTCCTATCACTCCGCCCTGCGCGCCACTCCATTTGAGGTGGTCTACGGCCGGCCGCCCCCGCCCATACTGCCGGTTGATCCGGCGAGGGCTCGGACAGAGGTGGCCGGTGATCTTATGCGGCGCCGTGACGAGATGCTGGCCGAGGTCCGGCAACGCCTCCTTCAGGCCCAGCAGCTGGCCAAGCACTACTACGACGACCACCATCGCGAGGCGGAGTCGCGGCGGGTGATTGGGTTTGACTGCATCTCCTTCATCGCTTTACGCAGTCGCTGGACCCACGCGCGAAGCGTAAGCTGGGCCCTCGCTACGCCGGGCCCTTTGCTGTTTTGGAGCGCATCGGGAAGGTGGCCTACCGTCTTCAGCTTCCGGCAGGTGCCCGCATCCACGACGTCTTCCATGTGGGGCTGCTGAAGCCCTTCCGTGGGGAGCCACCTGCGGCCCCTCCAGCGCTTCCTCCGACCTTCGACGGACGCCTCCTTCCGGAGCCGGAGAAGGTCTTGAAGGCGCAACTTCGTCGCGGGGTGTGGTATGTGTTCATTGGGTGGGCTGGACTTCCAGAGGAGGACGCTACTTGGGAGCAGCGCGACGAGTTCCGCTAGCACTACCCCGACTTTCAGCTCGAGGACGAGCTGTTTGCGCAGGCGGGGAGAGATGTTATGACCGGGCAGACTTATGCCTGTAGGAGGCCCACTGGGCAGGTTTAGTTAGGGGCTTAGCCCGCAAGTTATCTATTTTATTTTCCATCGTGGTTATATATACTAGTTGTAAGACTCTTTGATAAGGAAGCAATAAGAATAAATCTATTGCCCGGCTCCCAGAGGAGCCAGACCCTAACCCTAGCCGCCTCCTGCTCCTGCGCCGCCGCCTCCTCCCTCGGGCAAGATGGTGCCCTGCCGCCGGCGACCGCGAGCTTCGCCACGTCCAACCCCCTCCTTCCCCTACAACCTACGCCCTAGACCTGGTAGGGTCCTAGCTCCTACCACAGGCATAAAGGGTTCTTGCTTGATCAACCATCCGGGCTAATTGTCCACTTGATTCCTCAGTCTCAACTTGTCTTGTTCCCTCCATCATCTCTAGACAACACCTTTCTCTGCCTAGGCCTGCTCTCCCACTTCCCTGGTGAAGCTTTGGTGAGAATAGACGGTGTCACACCCCTACCTGCAAAAAATGGGCCAGACCTGCAGTTTGATAGGAAGCAACCCGCCCTAGATGCCTTTTTTTGTGAGCAAAGGTGCATCATACATGTAAACCAGTCCGAGCCCATAGAAGCTGTTTCTCCAACATAAACTGTGTACACCCAGTCTCTCACCGTCCAAATAAGACCCCCCCCAATGAACAACTTGGATGATTTAAATTCTGGGCACATACCTAGTAGGAATGCTGTAGCGATAGCAGAAAGCACTGTATACAGATTTTGTCTGTAGCAATAGTTTTGCTCCCTTTCATTTCCTGATTGCCTGGACAGACAACTCCAAAGCACCTAATGATAAATCTGTTTTGATTAGGAAATCTTGTTCATTTTGCATTGAACTTGACCCAGCTTCTTATTGTAGCTCGTGGATTTTGGGGAGATGGGCCCTATCAGGTGTTCTCGCTGCAAAGCGTACATAAATCCATTCATGAGATTCGTTGATCAAGGGAAAATTTTCATCTGTAACTTATGTGGTAAGGGACTAAGGCTTGCTAGTTGAACGCGCAGTTCAGCTTCCCTATCATTTCAAGCTGCCACTAGAAATATTTTCATCCTTTGCAGTAAACCATGTTCATATGAAATTAAATTATCATTAAAAGTCTGATGCTATCTCATTCTCTTCCTTGAGAAGACGGCACTATTAAAGTTCACTTCTTCTGTGTCGGGGTTTTCCCTCTTTTTTGTCTCATAGCTCTATACTATTTTCATAAAATGTTGTTAAATTATGCAACTAAAGCTACTTCCCATTAAACAATGCACACTGATTTTGCAGGATTTAGCAATGATACTCCAAGGGAGTACTTGTGCAACTTAGGGCCTGATGGTAGGCGACGTGATGCTGATGACAGGCCTGAGTTATGTAGAGGAACAGTTGAATTCATTGCCACCAAGGAATTTCTGGTATGCCCATGCCTTGTTGAGCCTTTTTGTAACTTCATCTTAGCAAGATTTGTCAACTGTAGCGTAGTACTAGCTAAATTGCACTCTCAGTATAGGGGGGATACGGATACATAAATACGTCACTTTTGAAAAGCGCCGAGACGGGGATACATTTGACTATTTTGATAACAATAATAATAATAAAATATGTTATCAATTAGTCATCGAGCCATTTAGCATGTATTTAGTCAGTGCAGTCCATTCTCTTCTATCTTGTCCATTATTCCAACAAAAGCCAAGAACAAATAGCCAAACAGCAACAGCAAGTTAGCAAACATAAAAGTTCAATATTGGCCGAGAGATCTACAGGACCATAGGGAGCTACTCTACTGCAGAGGAAGAGGAGAGGGAGCACCACATCGTATTAAGGTTGAGTCTTACTGGGCTGGGCCGTATCAGGGGAGGTATCAATCATGTATCGGGCTATTGGCCACACATCGGAGACGAATCCTTGTCAGATGCGGTATCCAATATGGATGCACTGTATCCAGCACGTATCCGTGTTTTTAGAGGACTGGTAGTTATATCTTGTGGCCTTACCGTTTGTATTAACGATTTGGTTTTATTTGATTGATCAGCATGTAACCAGGATAACTTGTATTGTATTTTGCACCATATCTGCTCTTTTTTCTTCATATTTTAGTTTTGCCATTTGGTACCATGGTAACAATAATTACTTCATTCATTTCAGGTTCGGGAACCAATGCCAGCTGTCTATTTCTTCCTTGTTGATGTCTCCATGAATGCCATACAGACTGGTGCAACTGCTGCGGCTTGCAGTGCAATATCCCAGTCTCTTTCTGATCTTCCTGTAAGTTTACATGTTATTTTCTACACATTTAGCATATACACATAATATGAGCTCAATGCATTAACTTCTGCTTAGATTCCATAATATCAAGTTGCTGCTGGTTTATCATTTAGCACAAGTCTTCTTCTGGCACCTATCATCCTCGCCAAACTGAATTTGTCATGGTTACAGTTTTGTGTAACGCACCGGAAGGGGAGGGGGATCGGGTAGGTGAGGGAGAGCGAGAGAGAGACTTGGAGAGGAAGAAGTTGCTTAAGGAGGAATGATTGGGGATGAGGTTTACAGCTAGTCACATCACATGCCAATGCCACAGCCGGCTGGCTCCTTTTAAACACTCCCTCTCCTCTCCTCTCACCCTCTAGCTCACACTTACAAGTGGGGCCCGATCCTTGCCACGTCACGCTGGACAAGTGGCGGACAAGTGGCCAGGCGTAACATTCTCCCCTCCTTGAGACTGAGCCTCCTCTTGTGAGCTTGCGTCGTCGTCCTCCCAAATGGTCGCTTCAGGAAAGCGTTGGCGCAAGACGTCGAAGTCTTCCCAGGTGACTGCATGCGGTGAACTGTCGCCCCATTGTACCTTGATCTGAACGACTGGTGCATTGCCCCTCTTAATCATGCGTCGCTCCAGAATGCGCGTCGGGGCTGCGCTTGACACGGACAGGTCAGGCACCCGCGGCAGCTCGGCGTACACTGGTGTGTAGTCTGGCGTGAACGGCTTCAGCTGGGAGACGTGGAAGACTGGGTGCACGCGGCTGGACGCGGGGAGGTCGAGCTTGTACGCCATGAGCCTGATTTTCTCGACGATGGTGTACGGTCCGAAGAACTTGTAGGCGAGCTTGGCGCATGGGCGGCTGACGACGGACTGCTGCATGTACGGTTGAAGCTTCAGAAGAACCTGCTTGCCCACCTGGAACTGGCGCTCGGTGCAGTTGCGGTCGGCCTGCTTCTTGAAGCGATGCTGGGCGCGCTCTAGTTGGGCGCGGATGTGCGCCGTGTGCGCAGCCCAGTCCATGTCGTCGCCGGTCGTGGCATCGCCAGGCCATGCCGTGGTCGCCCCCAAGTTGGCCTCCTTGCCATACAACGCCTTGAATGGAGTGCAGTTGAGCGACGAGTGGAAGGTGGAGTTGTACCAGAACTCCGCCATGGGCAGCCAGCGACGCCATTTGCTGGGAGTGTCGTGCACGACGCATCGGAGATACATCTCCATGCACTGGTTCACGCGCTCGCTCTGCCCATCCGTCTGCGGGTGGTAGGCGGTGGAGTAGAGCAACTTCGTGCCGGCGCCGGCGAGCAGCTCCCGCCAAAGATTGCTGGTGAACACCTTGTCGCGGTCGGAGACGATCGATGCCGGCACGCCGTGGAGCTTGACCATGTTGTCCCAGAATGCGCGCGCCACCTGCGACGCGTGGAAGGGGTGGCGCAACGGGATGAAGTGGGCGAACTTGGTGAAGCGATCGACCACGACTATGATCGTGTCGAAGCCCTCGGATGGCGGCAGCCCTTCGACGAAATCCATCGTGAGATCCTCCTAGGGCGCCGTAGGAACGGGCAGGGGTGCCAGCAGCCCGGCCGGCTTGGAGAGCTCGTGCTTGGCTTGCTGGCAGGTGGCGCATTGCTGCACGAATTCCTCCGTGTCGCGCTTGAGGCCGCGCCACTCGAAGTGCTTGCGCACCCGCTGGTACGTTGCGGTAGCGCCAGAGTGGCCGCCGACCGCGCTGTTGTGGAGCGCGGCAATGAGCTTGGTGCGGAGCACGACATTGGCACCAATCCAGAGCCGGCCGCCGCGACGGATGACACCGTGGTGCAGCTCGTAGCCGTCGTCGTCCGGGCTGGTGATGGCGAGCTTTTGCAGTCGCTCATGTGCGTCCGGGTCAGTGGAGTAGGAGTTGAGAACCTCTTGTATCCAGGCCGGCTGGCATGCCGAGAGCGCGGCCAGGTCGAGCTGCTTGCCCACACGAGACAAGGCGTCGGCGGCGCCGTTGTCGAGGCCGCGCTTGTACTGGAAGCGGAATTGGAGCCCGACCAGCTTCGCCATGCCTTGCGCTGCAGCTCCGTCTCCAATTTGCTCCCCCAGGTTGCAGAGCGACTTGTGGTCGGTGAGGATGTCGAAGGGGCCGCGCTGCAAGTAAGGGCGCCACTTGTCGATCGCCATCATCACCGCCAAGAACTCCTTCTCGTACGTCGAAAGCTTCTGGTTGCGCACGCCGAGAGCCTTGCTGAAGAACGCGACGGGGTGGCCCTCCTGGACGAGCACGACGCCCACGCCCATGTCGCACGCGTCAGTCTCGATGGAGAAGGGCTTGTCAAAGTTGGGCAGGGCGAGCATGGGCGTCGTCGTCATCGCCGTCTTGAGCGTTTTGAACGCGGCCTGCGCTTGCTCGTTCCAGGCGAAGCCCTTCTTCGTGAGGAGCTGTGTGAGCGGCTTGGCGATGATGCCGTAGTGCGGCACAAATTTCCTGTAGTAGCCGGTGAGCCCCAGGAAGCCACGCAGCTCGGTGGCGTTCGTCGGCGTTGGCCATTGCTCCATGGCCTGGGTTTTTTCCTTATCCGTAGCGACACCGTCCTTGGAGATGACATGCCCGAGGTAGTCGATGTGGTCGCAGGCGAAGCTGCACTTGCTTTCTTTGACGAACAGTTGGTGCGCTTGCAGTCATCGAGAAAGATAATCACACATTTGCGCACGTACTTACTGAAGATCGCGTTCATGAGGCATTGGAATGTCGACGGATCGTTCGTCAGGCCGAACGGCATGACCCTGAACTGGAAATGCCCGTGGTGCGTCTTGAACGCGGTCTTGGCTTCGTCTTCTTCCCGCATACGAATTTGATGGTACCCGGCGTGGAGATCCAGCTTGGAGAAGGCTGCCGCGCCCGCGAGTTCATCGAGGAGCTCGTCGACGATCGGTAGCGGAAACTTGTTTTTGATCGTTGCATCATTCAGACGACGGTAGTCGATGCAGAACCTCCACGTCCCGTCCTTCTTCTTGACCAAGAGGACCGGCGCCGCGTACGG
Source organism: Aegilops tauschii subsp. strangulata (assembly GCF_002575655.3). NCBI lineage: Eukaryota > Viridiplantae > Streptophyta > Magnoliopsida > Poales > Poaceae > Aegilops > Aegilops tauschii. Next base: position 179,297,631 of record NC_053039.3, read on the forward strand.
ACTGACGCTGTGTGTGATCTCGCCGGCGTCGAGCATTTCCTTGACCTGCCGCTCGATTTCGTCCTTCTGAAGCGGCGAGTAGCGGTACGGCCGAGTGTTCGCGGGGACTGCGCCTTCCACCAGGGTGACTGCGTGGTCGTACCGGCGATGTGGCGGCAGGCCCTGTGGGGCGGCGAAGACGTCGGCGAATTCCTCCAGGAGATCCGCGAGGGGCGTCTGGCTGGCGCACTTGCGTCGTGGTGGCGGCACGCGCCCGCACGTATCCACCATGGCCATGGCCCAGACGTCGTTGCCCGCGATCATCTTGCGTAGCTCGTCGGGCTTGATCGCCTTGAGGGTGGTGGACGCCTTGGTCGGCACGCCGCGGAGCGTGACCTCTTCACCGTCGTGGGTGAACTTGACCCACTTGTCCTGCCAGTGGCACGTCATGGGACTGTGCTGGGCGAGCCAGTCCATGCCCAGGATGCCATCGTATGCGCCAATGTCCAGCTCGCGCATGGGTGTAGCGAACGTGTGCCCCTGCATCCACCACTTGAGCTCGGGCACGGTACGGTTGCAGGTGAGACGGTCACCGTTGGCAACGCGCACGTCCACCGGCGGCATCTCTTCAGTCGCCAAGCCGAGGCGGTCGACGAACGATTTGTTGATGAAGCTGTGCGAGCTGCCCGAATCGAGCAGAAGCAACATGACTTGGTTGCCTACCAGCGCACGCAGGCGGATCGTGGTCGCCGAGTACGTGCCGTCCAGTGCGTGCGACGAGAGGAGGCAGCATTCGGGCGCGTCCGCAGCTGGAGCAGGCGGCTGCGCTGCTGGCCCTGGGTCGTCGAGCAGTTGCAGGGCGTGGATGGTGTCGTTCGAGAGCACCTCCCCGTGATTGCCGATGCTGATGGTGAGCAGCTGAGCAGGTTGTGCGCATCGATGCTCTCGTGAGTAGCGGTCGCCGCACTTGAAGCATAAGTTGTTGGCGCGGCGGTAGTCGCGAAGTTGCCGCTCGCGCGCGTAGTCGTCCGTTGGGGCGCGGTTGGGCGCGGCCGCGCGCGGCTGTGGTGGAGTCGTTGCCGGTGGGGGCCGGCCCGCTGGCGTGATGCGTGGGCGCGCGCGCGTTGCGCCCAGTTCCTCCTCTTGAATGCGCGCCTAACACGGACGCCCTGGTGATGCTCAAGGGTGCTTGGAGCCGAACCAGGGCGCGCAACTCGTCCTTCAAGCCCAGGATGAAATGGGTGACGAAGAACTTGGTGTTTATGGACAGGTCGAGCGCGAGCAGGTGATACATTTGCTCGTCGAACGCCGTGCGGTACTCGGCGACAGAGGTAGTCTGACGAAGCTGCAGCAGCTTGTGCATGACCACTTCGAACTCGTCGGCGCCGAACTCCTCCAGTACGGCTGATGTGAACACTTCCCAGGTGATGCCGCGATGTGTTTGACGAAATGCCTGCAGCCAGTGCGTGGCCTGGCCTTCGATGTACAGCGCTGCAGTGGCCACCCAGTTGTGTGGCGCGACCTTGTAGAGCTCGAAGTACGCCAGACAGCGATCCAGCCATAAGTATGGAGCGGAGCCATCGAACCGAGGAAAATCATGCTTCGGTGGCTTGTGGTAGTCGTTGCTGTAGTAGCCCGATGTCGGAGAGGGAACGGCAGCCGGAGCGGCGAATCCGCCCTGAGGAGCCATTGGAATCAGCGGGGGACGATGGTCTCCGAGGCGCGCGTGGGCGGATGCAGGGCGGCCTGGGTCGGCGGCCACGCGCGGCGAGTGTGGAGGCGGCGGGGGCGATGGTGGGGGTTGTTGCGGAGCGGCGGGCTGGTGAAGCACGGTCGTGACCGAGCCCGATGGCGATGCCGAGCCCTCCACCGTCTTGCGGGTGGTGTCGACGTCAGCTTGGGTCAGATCGATCTGCCGGGCGAGTCCGCGCACGTCCTGCGAGATCTGCGCGTTGAAGGCGGCCTGAATCTCGATCTGCTTGTCGTGGACCGCCTTCTGCTCGTCCATCTTGGCGAGGAGGGACTCGAGCGTCTTGGTGATGCTGCTGTTGCCCTCGTCCATGGCGGCCAGCACCTGACGCGTCGCCGCCGAAGCTTTGGAGGGCGCCGTTGCCTTGCTTGGGAGAGATCGAACCCCGCGACGGATTTTGTTGTGCTTGCCGGAGCAGCACACACCGGCGCGGTGGATGCTACCGATCTGCAACCAGCTCGACTGGGAGAAAATTTTTTGGGGCGATTTTGGCTCTGAGTACCAACTGTAACGCACCGAAAGGGGAGGGGGATCGGTTAGGTGAGGGAGAGCGAGAGAGAGACTTGGAGAGGAAGAAGTTGCTTAAGGAGGAATGATTGGGGATGAGGTTTACAGCTAGTCACATCACATGCCAATGCCACAGCCGGCTGGCTCCTTTTAAACACTCCCTCTCCTCTCCTCTCCTCTCACCCTCTAGCTCACACTTACAAGTGGGGCCCGATCCTTGCCACGTCATGCTGGACAAGTGGCGGACAAGTGGCCAGGCGTGACATTTTGCCACACAATTTCCTTATTTTTTAGCTAAACCTATAAATCACATTAGACGATTAGCTGTGTGAATTAGTTACTGTTTTGGATGATTATATGTATATCAGTTGCAAACTCAAGAAATTCAGATAGTCATATAGATCTGACCAGAAACTGGCAGTAAACTTTCTGGTTATGGGGGATTGATGTTTTGCAACTTCAAGCGCCGGCTTCTGAGGATGTGCTGCCGATTATCTCACTGATTTGTTGGTCCTGGAACAATGCAGTAGCAAATCCTCAAGTGACCCCCCGCCTCCCTGCAGTTGCAAATCCTCAATGTCCCATCTGTTAGCCTGAACTCTCCTCTCACGGTGGAGACGCACGCGCACAGGAGATTTCTTGTTCTGGGCAACAGATGCTTATTTTACATCCATGGGGTACACATCCTTTTATAGGACTTGCTCAAACTGACCTAGCCCTCTTAAGAGTACTACTCTGAATATAGCCAAGGTAAATTCTAACTTTGCTGTGGCTACTACTTGCTGCATCCCTTTCTTACTAACTAAGGCAACTGGCGGCCAGATTTCTTTTGACTACTCTCACCGTCATACTAGAGGTGTCATGTACCTTCTTCCTTTCCCAAGTCTAACATAATCACCCACTTAATCTTGTTCCCTTAGAATCACCGATGCAGATCACCCACATCTTTAGGTCCTCGCATGACGACATTGCACCATCTACCTGACGGTGACCAACTCAAGCATGGGGCATGCACTACTTAATAGCCTCAACATGGACACACCGTGTTTCTAGCCACATGCAACCACCGACAAATTAGTACCCTCCAGCTAACACACATGCTGCAATCCATGAACGTTGCGTTCATGCAATTGCTAGACTAGAATTAATTCCAAGGATGGATCAGCATGTAAAACTAGCCAAATCATGTGGCTAACACATGACTTGACAGTTAACATGAAGCAGCACAAGGTTGTGGAGGAACAACTCCACCTTGCTGTACGAAGTGTACAACACAAGTGCTGAAGGAACTACTTAAACGTGCGGGGCTAGATATCGCTCTAGAGGCAGAAATAGGCCAATGTGGCAGCAGGAGTTACAATCCAAAACTCCTAGGGCACAAGTGTCAGATCCCGGATGGATCAGCCATGGATTTGAGGTGGATCAAGAACAAGAAAATGGGGAAAAGTATGAAATCACCAAGAACAGTGAGGAACTTGTGTATATGGTGTATGTATGTAAAGGTATTGCTGTATTGATAATAACCAATATTTGGCTGAATAGTTGATTGATACCCCTCTCTTAGGTTACAAGGCCTTATATAGGCTAGGGAATTACAGTGGCTTAACTTGAAAGTAAAATAAAGAAAAAAGCAGCAAAAAGGGGAAACAGAGATAGCCATAGATCAGGTCTTCTCATCCTAGCCCTCGAATCTTCTCTCTTATCTTCTACCACTAGTACCTGACAACAAGATCTACTCCAAGATCTTAGACAAGAACACCAAGTTCTATTATAGGTAGTGGGGGTACATAGTCTGGTTACAAATAGAGGTGGGGACCTTTGTTTATAGGGCTTTTGGAAGCCTTCGCATCTCACTTCTACTAATGGCTAGAACACTATAGAAAACACTACCTAAGATTCACCATTCCACTCATAGCTACTCATAGCTAGAAGACTAGAAAACAGTAGATAGGGTTGAGAAAAGAAAAGAAATACTAGACTAGAGTAGAAGTATCTAGAAGTAGCCAAACAGTATTGACATATGATTTTATTTTTATTATTCTCATCTATTGTTCCTCATCAGTCTCCCCTGGTTGTTTGGAACTCGACCTCGAGTTATCTTCATAGAGCGCCTCTTCTGGGTGGTAGAGTCAAGTCTGCACCATTGAAAGTGTTGGATATACCCATGTCGTTTGGAAGATCTATCACATAAGCATTATCATTTATCTTCCTCATAATAGAGAAGGGCACATACCTTCATTGCCTAAGCTTCCCTTCAACAACTAAAGGCAGCCTCTCTTTTCGGAGGTAGGCCATCACCTTATCACCAACTTGGAATGATTTCAGTCTCCTTTTGCAGTCAGCAAGTTGTTTATATAACTGATTTTGTGCTTCCAGAACACCACGAATTTCTTCAAATAACTCGGTGTAATTATGAGCAAAGGACAATGCTGATTTTGAGTTTCTCTTTGATGGTAGCTTCATCAGGTCCACCACATGTGTTGGAACTTTAGTGTAGCCAATTGAAAAAGGACTCTTTCCTATGGATCTATGTTTGGAGTTATTGCAAGAGAACTCTCCAAAAGATAAAGCCAAATTCAATTGTCACTTTTTTTCTCCACAAATTCAATGGATCAATCAGCTCAAAAAAATAATAAAAAATCAATGGATCAGATTACCCAAAAATTGTTCACCACTTTGGTTTGTCCATCTGTTTGTGGATGGGCAGTGCTATTTTTTTTAATTCAATGTTGAATTGCTTCACAAAGTGAGCCAAATTGCAGCAAGAAACTTGCTACCACGGCTTGAGACGATGGACCTTGAAACGCCATGAAGTCTGACCACTTCTCTAAAGAATAGGTTTGCCACATGATGAGAGTCTGTTGTCTTGCGACATGGAATAAAGTCACCATTTAGAGAATTTGTCCACGACCACAAACACATCATCACTCCCTCGCCTTATTCTTGGCAAACCCAAGACTACGTCCATAGAGATATCCTCCCATGGAGCAACAGGAACAGGCAAAGGCATGTGTAACCTTGTTGTGTTTTGAACCTGGCCTTTGCAGGTTTGACATATGGGGCACCGCAACAAACTTTCCAGTAATCCTCTTCAGTTTTGGCCAAAAGTAACGAGTTTCTAGGTTTGACATATGGGGCACCGCAACAAACTTTCCAGTATCCCTCTTTAGTTTTGGCCAAAAGTAACGAGCTTCTAGGTTAGCGATAGTCGTGTCCCGTCCAACATGGCCACTAAGATCGCCTGAATGGAGCGCTCTGATCAGTTTGTCACGTAGAGAGCTTCTTGGGATGCACAAACGATCATTTTTGAAGAGATAGCCATTCTGCACCAAATAGTCATCACCTAATGGTTGGCCCCTATTGTGCTTCACCCAAACGAAATTGCTCCACAGACGACAAGTGCAACCCGATTCCCGCACGACCATGGAATCGAGCGGCTGTTTCCTTTTTAAGTCGCATGCATGGGCGGCTGGATTTCCACCGTCGTGCAGGAATCGTTCAACTGTTGTCATCCGTATAGCACGATTCTTATGGGGCACCGCAACAAACTTTCCAGTATCCCTCTTTAGTTTTGGCCAAAAGTAACGAGCTTCTAGGTTAGCGATAGTCGTGTCCCGTCCAACATGGCCACTAAGATCGCCTGAATGGAGCGCTCTGATCAGTTTATCACGTAGAGAGCTTCTTGGGATGCACAAACGATCATTTTTGAAGAGATAGCCATTCTGCACCAAATAGTCATCACCTAATGGTTGGCCCCTATTGTGCTTTACCCAAACGAAATTGCTCCACAGACGACAAGTGCAACCCGATTCCCGCACGACCATGGAATCGAGCGGCTGTTTCCTTTTAAGTCGCATGCATGGGCGGCTGGATTTCCACCGCCGTGCAGGAATCGTTCAACTGTTGTCATCCGTATAGCACGATTCTTACCCAAACATGGCCAAAGTCTTCGTCATCCTCATACAACTCCTTTATTTGATCCATGCCAGGAAGTTCACCCTCAAAATAAGTCAAGAGACATGCACGATGACTCAAAGCATCGATCACTTGTTTGGTTGCTCCAGATTTATGCACAGTGAGATAGTTAAATCTCTCCAAATATGCCACCCATCTTGGTAGCATGCGATCAACATGTTTTTGATTTCTAAAATACTTCAAGGATTGATTGTCAGTGTAAACGATAAACTCTTTAGGCGGCAAATAGACTTCCCAAGTTTTTAAAGCTCGGAAAACTGCATATAATTCTTACTGATAAGTACTCCATTTCTATCTAGCTTTGCTTAACTTCTCAGTTCTCACTAAAGAAAGCAATGTGCATCCTTTCTTGAGATAGAACAACTCCAATGCCTACTCCACTTGCATCACACTCCCAACTCAAAAGTCTTGTGATAGTTTTTGCTTGATCTCATTGAAACTAGCTTTAGCCGTTTCTGTCCACTGGAACTTCCCTTTTTTCAAGCACTCGGTAATTGGTGCCATGACATTCTTCACAAATCGCCAATAGAAAGTTGCAAGGCCATGAAAACTTCTTACATCAGAAATGGTATCCGGAGTTGGCCATTCTCGGATTGCTTCAACCTTAGAATCATCAACACGAATACCGTTGCATGTTATGACAAATCCTTGGAAAAGAAGTTGTGTTTGCAGGAAAACATATTTCCTCAAGTTGACGTAGAGCTCATTTTCCTTTAGTACTCCTAGCACTTTCCGAATGTGATCAAAGTGTTCATCCTCATCCTTGCTATAGATCAAGATGTCATCAAAATAAACCACAACAAAGTGGGATAAGACGGGCCGAAGGACTTGGTTCATCAAGTGCATAGAGGTACTTGGTCCATTTGAGAGTCCAATTGGCATGACTGACTAGCCATTGAAACAACCATTCCTTTGTCTTGAAGGCTGCTCTCCATTCATCCCTAGGTCTGATGCAAATTTGATGATACCCGCTTCTTAAATCTAGCTTTGTGAACACTATTGCTCCACTAAGCTGATCCAACATATCGTCCAGACGGGGAATAGGGAATCTTTACCTTACAGCGATCTTGTTGATGGCTCTATTGTCCACACACATACGCCAAGATCCTAGAAAATGGGGGAGGTACGAATTATATAGGTGCTTGAGGTGGAAGAGGAAGTGAGGGTACAAGGGTAATTCCCAGTCACTGCTCGTAGGCCTGTGTGTACTGGGTAAATTGGCTCAGTGCACGGGGTGCCCAGAAGGTTTTGGAGGGGTCCTGTGCCCATGGGGTCCAGGAGCCCGTGTGTGTAGGGTGTCCAAAGAGTTTTTGGGGTATCCCGTGCGCACGGGGTACATGGCCCCATGTGCATGGGGTGTCCAGAGAGCTTTTTATTATCTTAAGCTGTTCGGCACCTTCTTCTCCAGTGACCACAAAGCTTTCTCCTGTCTTCGGCTGCTGGGACCTTCTTCCTGTTTGTCTTAAGCTGTTGGCCACCTTCTTCCGTGCTTCCTTCTTGTTGCTCTTCATGGAGCCGGTGTTCCTTCCTCACTTCTCCCTGTTGATCGTCGTTGTACTTAATCACACATAGGGTCCCTTTGTGAGGTAGTAGCCTAAGTATTATCTAAGTGCATACGGAGGTCAAGCAGGAAAGAGTTCAGCTCGATTTCTATGGCACGTGCGCGAGCCCTTGTCATGGGTCCATTTGGAGCTTGTTGTGTAGCTGGTGTTTGCATGGTGATGTCCATGGGCTGCTTCGCTCTACTTCGGCTTCCATGCCGTCTTTTTGCCCTTCTCGCCACCAGATGATGTGCCTTGCATGCGTTGGTGTTGGCGAGATGTCCATTCCTCGAGGAGCTTCTCGACGCTGCTGCCCACTTCGTCGAGCTCGTAGTTCTCTTCCACGGGCAGCAGGCGGCCTCAGAGCTCTTCAATTGTCAACGTCTTGAGGTCGATGAAGGATTTGATGGCCATTCCCATCTGCCGGTACTTGTGTGGCACCACACGCAGAAACTTGCATGGCTTGGTGCTTGGTGATGGGGTCGTTCAATAGGTGCTAGTCATTGACGATGGCAGTCAGGCGAAGCATGAAATCCTCGATGGACTCACCGTCGTGGGAATGGAGCTCCTCGAACTAGTGGCAGTGGGTCTGCGCCCTCACCTCCCGCACACACTCACACCCCATGTGAAGGGTCTTGAGTGTGTCCTGGCCAGCCTTGGTGTTGTCCTTGTCTTTCAGTGTGCGCACCAGCTGCGGCGGAACCGCTTGCGTCAGCGCCGCCAGTGCAGTGCGATCGTCGCGCTCATCATCGCCAAACTCGACAACCTCCCATAGCCATTGTGCCTGCAGCTGAACACACATGATCATGGCCCAGTTGGCACAGTTAGTGCGGGTATGCATCGGGTATTGGGCAGAGCTGCCGCCCTCCCTCACGACACTCACTCGCCACGATCTTGTTAGACCTAATCTTCTCATATACCAAAGAGATGCATGCATGAGAAGGAAGAAGTCAAATTGAGTTGGAGTCGAGGAACATCATGTCACCTTATCCAATAGAATATGTCATGACATATGTCATCACTTGTAGTTATCCCTAATTATATATGAGTTGTCATCTACTTGGGTGTGAGTTGTGCTACTGAGCTGGGCCCAAGAGATTATTCCTGTTTTTCAAACTTTGAAACAACTTTTAAATTGTTTGAAGGCTCAAATTCGATCCAAATCGTATGGACTTTTTATGTGGCTTCACTAGATTATTCCGAGTCCACATAATTTTATTTCTGGGACTTTTAAGCTTATAGTTTTATTTCTAAAAATATAAATCCAATTTAAACTCAAATGGAGGTTTGAACTACAAGTGTGTCATTTATCTTTCCAATATTCTTGAAAATTTATAGGGAGACTTCACATATATAGAGGCAACTTTGATAAATTTTCTAGGATTTCTGAAGGACATATATAACAAACAAACAACAATAAAGCCTTTTAGTCCAAACAAGTTGGGGTAGGCTAGAGTTGAAACCCAAAAATGTTGAAACCAACTCATGGTTCTATCATGCGGATAGCTAACTTCGACACACCCCTGCCCATGGCTAGTTCTTTGGTGATATTCCAGTCCTTCAGATCTCTCTTAACGGACTCCTCCCATGTCAAGTTTGGTCTACCCCGACCTCTCTAAGTGCATTTATTTTCTCGATGCATTTTATAGCATTTCTATGGGGTTTTGAATTATCCTCATTTTCACAATTAAACAAATCATGCAAAATGATTATGATGCACATTATAACTCCTAATTACACTAGGGCTGTGACAAGTGGCCTTGGATGACACTAGCCTTGCGCTCATTGTGCACACTGGTGTCGGAGTCTCTTTGTCATTAGGCCACCGGCATGACCATGGACAGCACCACGATCACCCTTCCTAGTGCCTTTGTTTTGGGGCTGTTTGTGCTCCGTGTGCTTCATCACGAGTGAATCCAATAAGGAACGAGTAATTGTTACCATTCGCTCACCATCACCATGAGTCCATGATCATGGTGCCTCCTCTTGGTGCTCTCCTCGGAACTCCCTCAAGCGTCCCATCACCTTGACCTCAAACGAAGACATCACTGAGACATCTCCCCACTGCTCTATCATGCCGATCATCTGGAATCTGTCTGGCACGGCGGCTAAACAGCTTCTCCACCACTATATTGCCCTTCAACTCGGTGCCTAGGGAGCGTATCTCCCCCACCATGGAGGTGAGTTTGTGGGAGAACCCCACGATGCTCTCCGAGTCCTCCACAATCATGCGGTCAAACTGCCGCTTCACCGTTTGTTTGTCACCTTCTTTACGTGGTCCTCACAAATGCGCATTTGCTTGATTGCCTCCCAGGCTTCCTTTGCAGCCTCCTTCTCTGCAATTGCCATCATCATGGCATCCGGCAAGCATTGAGAGGCTGCGGTGAGGGTGCCCTGATTTGTGTCCTCGTCGACCGGTGCATTGCCCTCAATCACCGTCCACACACAATGTGAGTGCATGGTGAACTTTATCTTCATGGACCAAAAGTGTAGTTGGTGTCAGTCAGCCTTGGATACTGGACAGGAACGGCTCTTGCCCTCACCAGGACGGTTCAGTTTTACCCATGGCCTGCAATAACCAAAGCTCTGATGCTAAATATTGGCCTGAACCTCTCTTCTCTCTTGGTGGACACACACACAAGAGACTTCTTGTTCTGGGCAACCGATGCCCTTTTCCCTTTCTTAGCAACCGATGCTTATTTTACATACATGGGGTACACGTCCTTTTATAGGACTAACTCAAACTGACTGAGCCCCTTTTAAGACCGACCTAGCCCTCTTAAGAGTACTACTATGAATGCAGTTAAAGGTCAATCCCAACTTTGCTGTTACTACTACTTGCTGCGGCTCTTCCTTACTAAGACAACTGGCAGTCAAATTTCTTTTGACTACTCCCACCGTCATACTAGAGATGTCTTGCATCTTCTTCCTTTTCCAAGTCATAACAAGATTAGCTCCAACCCTATCTGGTTCTTTCAACCCTGTTCTAGACATCACTTCTCGCACAGTCATGAGGTCTTGGAAACGTTTAATGCTGATATTAGGCATTTTATGCAAGCCACATATATCATATTTATCAATTGCACTCTGGTTTGCTATTTGGATTGGGATGTTCGTTACTGGCTCAATACATGTGTCGGCCCGGTTTCTTTAAAATGACATTATTTTGTGAATAGTTGCGAGGAAAGGATCATAGTTTCACGTACTTACAATGTATAAACTACCAACCTAGGGAAAGTAGCAAGGGAGATAGTTCAGCTGGCCCCACAATGTTAACCCTCAAACTCCAGGCAGTACCCCATGCCCTAAGGATCAGCAGCCTAAGCATCAGCTACAACCCTACACACATGCATATGAGAAAGCCTAGCAAGCAGCTAATTTGGTGGCCACAAAACCAAGGACACACCATAGAACAGAGCAAGGGCAAAGGTGCCGCTAGTATAGAGAGAGTGGGATTTTGGCCGGGTACCAGAACGGGATCTAACCATGATATATATAGTTACTCCATAAAAGATTTGAAACCAGAGTGCACGCGGCAAAACTATTTTTAGCTGAATCACTATGTTTGACAAACTTGGTGTTTTGTTCCTGGTTAGTTTTCTTTATTTTGCTGATGCAAAAGAATAGAACATAATGATATCGGACTACTTGGAGTCCCCACACTTAGTCCCCTGACATTTCATTCTCTTTTCTAGGAAGGTCCCCGAACGATGGTTGGGATTGCGACATTCGATTCTACTATTCACTTCTATAGTCTGAAACGTGCTCAACAACAGGTATGTTCTGGAAAAGTTTGCTAGCAATGCTAAGCATTTTATGCATTGCCCCTTTGGTATTTCAACTAGTAAAAGCTCAAAATATCATAGCAGCTGATCTTTATGACCTGGCAAAGGAAGAAGCAGAATTGTCTATAATCTGCATTTGATATAAACATCCCCATCTTACGTAATATTTTTTTTTGCAATATCACGCCTTCTATCATATTTCTTAAGTTTCCTGCTAATATTTCGACTTTTGAGTATTGAATCTCTTCAAATTTGGCCCAGTCGTAGGGTTGCCTACCAACAGCCAATGTCAATCATGCGAATCACTTAAGTTCAGATGTCAAAACAATGAGAAAAAGATTCAAAAGAATTTTGTCAATGCAGTCCACACCCCACCTCCAATTTTTTTAATCAATCAGTGACAGAAGAAACAAAAAAACTTGAAAATTTTAGAATATTATTGCTTTAAATTGAGTAGAGTGCGGTGGATAAGACGTTACTACTTTAGTATTCACTTCTGCTCAACAGTCGTTGCTGCTTCTGACGAACGTATTTTGACAATATTGTTGAGTGTTGGCTGGTGGGTAGATGTTAAATGTTCTAAAATTGTACCTTTGACATTTTTGTCCTTTGCAGCCTTTGATGCTCATTGTTCCTGACATCCAAGATGTGTATACTCCACTTCAGATGGACTTAATTCTTCCAGTTTCCGAGGTTTATATTGGCACGAATGGCAGTTGCTTTTTGTTAGTAGATTACTAGTTGTAGAAGCTTCAATAGAAATAAGAAATCTCTCTGTACACGAAAAACCTCTAAATACCTTCTTTTTCGAGGCTTCAGTGCCGTGATAGTTTGGAGCAACTACTGGAGAGCATCCCGAGCATGTTTGAAAACAATAGGGTTGCTGATTCAGCGTTTGGAGCAGCTATGAAGGTACTTGTTTTCATAATATTTTTGTCCTTCTGCATTATCCTTCTGTTGCAACATATGAATGAATTAGATGCTTCTCTACTGTCTGCAGTACTTCAATTTATACAGTTACATTGCAAATCCTTAATCTACAGCCCCTTGTTAATTTGGATCGAGCCATATCACAGATGTTTACATATTTCCATATTTTTGTTTGTGTTGATACTCTTTTTTATGTTGTTTGCAGGCAGGTTTCCTAGCAATGAAGCCCACTGGTGGAAAGTTGCTTGTGTTTCAGTCGGGTATTTTGTCCTTCTCTATTACCGCGTCCACTAATTTGGAAGTCTTGAAACCAAGAATCTAGAGGGAAATGACCATGCCATCCATGGCATTAATGTGTTGGGAATAAATGAGAGATAAATTGATGGCAGTGTTTGTTTAGTCATAAATGCTGAAGAGAAAATGTAATAAACTTTGCATGCAAGTCTTAAAATATCATCATACATGATCTCCCAAATTATAATACTTAGATTTTTAAAGGAAGGAGTACATTGCTGCATGCAAGTCTTATCATTAGACATGATCTCCCAAATTATCGTTCATATTTTTTTTGAGGGAGTACATTATTGCATTTATAATTGTACTGGGTTGGTAAATTTCTGTTGTATAAAATCTGGAAGTAGCATTCCTATTCTGGAGAACTGCTTGTCTGCTTGTAGCTGAGTGAGTGATGAACCCGTCTTTAACAATGACATAATATATTAGTTATTTTTAGTGCTTTAGATTAGAAGTCATCAGCATCACTGTCTCATCAGAGAAAAAAAAGGTCATAACAGTGCATTGCTTGCACTTGCAGTGCTGCCATCAGTTGGGACTGGTTCATTATCTGCAAGGGAAACTGAAGGTAGATCAAATATTTCGAGTGGAGATAAGGTATGATTTATTTCCTTGTTATTTTGCATACCTACATGAAACACAAAGTTACATTTGCCAATCCATTTCACATGAGTATTGTGTCTTGTTGTTCTTCTTTTCTGTAGTTGATGCGTTGTAATATTTTATGTGCGATTTCCAGGAAGCACATAAGCTCCTGCAGCCTGTTGATAAGACACTCAAAACAATGGCACTAGAATTTGCTGAGTATCAAGTGAGCAACATTTGTTTCTGCTTCTTTCAGTATTTTTTATTTTCATTATTCTAATAAGACTAACCATGATGATATTTTGCTCTTAATTTTTTCAGGTTTGTGTAGATGTGTTCCTTACCACACAGTCATACACAGATGTTGCTTCGATATCAGTTGTTCCCAGTACCACTGGTGGCCGGGTATGCCTCTCTTCAATAGTTAGGTTAGATGGCTGAAAGAATATTTATCATTTGATATTTGTAATTCGTAGGATTTTACTGCTAGGAGCTAAAACTAGTTTTGGATAAGATTATTGCCAGATAGAAAAAAAATGTTTTATTAAATTCATTGCAGTGCAGGCATAACTAATCTATTATAGAATTGTGATCAGCTTTTTATTGTCTTCATGCACACTACTGTTTTGACAAACACTTGTCAACATTTCAAGTTCCAGTATCAGTTTAGCATTTGCGCTTGTGATGTTTGTTTCTTTTTAAATCACTGTAATATGCTTACAGATTGGAAACACACACCATTGGCCTGCAGCAGTTTCCACCATATTATTACATAAATAATAAACACTAAGCATCTAGTTCCCTTTATCGTTTTACTCACTGAATGCATAAGGTTCTAAACTTTGAGGTAGCTGATTGTCTTCAGTTTTCTTAGAGTTTCCAGTTCCATCTTATCTGTTATGTCTGCTTTTTTTTTCCTTTTGCTGTTTGATTTGAAAATTTTCTTTTCTTATGCAGGTTTACTACTATTTCCCATTTTCTGCTCTTTCTGACCCAGCCAAACTCTTCAACGATCTCAGATGGAATATCACTAGACCCCAGGGACTTGAGGCTGTCATGCGTGTCAGGTGCAGTCAGGTGAGGTTCTGTCCACCCCCCCCCCCCCCCCCCCCTTCCCCCCCTCCCGTTTTCATTCCATGTCCTATAGTACCTTATTATTTTGTTTCCTTTTCCATGTGTACAAGGGGCTTCAAGTTCAAGACTATTCTGGCAATTTCTGCAAGCGCGTCCCTACTGATATTGATTTGCCTGCGGTCAGTAATTAAGATTGCTTCCTGTATAATTGTTGGTTGCATCAAGCTCTCTTGCATATTTCTGTTGTCAACACAAGCTTTGTTATGTTGAACTCAGTTTTGTTCCCTGTTAATGGTAGAACATGCACCTTGGCTTCTAAAACTGTCAGCTGGTGATATAACATAGTATGCAGTACCATATTGTTACTTGCAGTGTAACATGGTTTATACAGAAATTATATCAAACATTGGTTAATCTTACGCAAAGCAAGGTTTTTTGTCGGGAAAATTTATGTTCATTGGATTATGCGTATCCATGGCCTTCTCCATTTCTATGTGGTAACCAACCAGTTACAAGAAATCGCTGACCCAAAACGGTGTATAATATTGACCAGAATCATGGCATTTATTGCTACAATTCGAAATGTATAGATATAAAAGCTTAACAGGTCAAGGTAACCATAATAATCTGCTGTTTCAAAATTTTATGCCTGATAACAGTTTTAAAATTTTATGCTACTGCATTCATCTGCTGTTTCACGGTCTTATTTCTGTCAATTGTGGCAGAATCTAACCTATTAAATTTATGGCTTTTCTGCCGCAGATTGACTCTGACAAAACCATAATGGTTTCCTTTAAGCATGATGATAAGTTTCAGGAGAATTCAGAATGTGGTTTTCAGGTAATGTACATTACGTATTTGAGATCAGTTTTAACTTTAGCGTACTAGAGCCTACTTGTTTTATTTTGAAGTACCAACAATATGCACATGCCCAAACTTTGACGTGTATCATCCATAACAAACTCCAATTTTGGTGGGGTTCTGAAAGTCAGTCTCATGCATCATGAAATCTGCTGAGCGAACCAGCTATGGCTGATCACTCATCGGTGGCCTAACTTGCCCACTATGCTGCATAGAAGCCTAACAGTAACTGTAGAAATTTTGCTGGCAAATGGTTTGTATCTAAACTTGGTAAACTCATCTATTTTTGAATATGTGGTGAAATCCGTTCTTTAAGTGTGATATTAGGGCAACTCCAATGCCGTGCATCAAAATGCCCCTAAACGTTCGGACAATGCAGTCAGGACACTTTTTACCGTCCAACCCCGTGCATCAAACATCTGCGAACCGGTCTAGACGGTCGATTTCCCCCAAACTGGAAACAAACTTGTGGGAGGTTTGGGGTGTCCGGACACCAACCGTGTCCCCGACACACCTGGCCCACCCAAAACCCTCTCCCGGAGCCCTTTTTACCCACCCAGTCCCTCCCCCTTGCTTTGTATCTGCACCCACTAAGACCGCCACCGCCTCTACCACTCCGGCTGCTGCCCAGTTCTAGCCAGACCTTTGCTGCTCCACCCAGGCACCTTGTACTTCACCGCCGTTGCACCCTGGATCCGGCCGCAACCCAGGTAACATCCGCCCCCTGTCGACACCTTCCATGGCGGACACCATGCCCGACAAGTGTTCGGCCAAATGCCATTGAGAATTTTTTTTTGACTTTCTCCTTGTTTAAAATGAAGCAAGCACGATGGCGGGGTACTCGGTGAGGGAGGATGCATTGTTGTGTGACGAGTGGTTGCCACAAGTGCGCGGTTTGTAGGCATGAAGCAAAAGGACATGATATTTTGGCAACATGTGCATTCTTGGTTCCATGAGCACAAGCACTGCCGGCCCTACAATTTGATGTGATCCATGATCGCAATCTGAAGTCACCACTCCAACGGTGGTACACAATTTCAAATGTCGTCATGAAGTATTGCGGTGCGATTGCACAAGTGAAAGAAGGTGGCCACGGGGCACATCAATGTGTTGCTGCTTGTTATCTACGTGTTGGTCAATTCACTGATTCACTCAATGTTGCAACTTGATTATCACGTTATCGTATAGCCCGTACGTGCTGCCGTAGAACCGCATTGTACCAAAGGACGGAGTGCAAGCCCTTCATATTGATGCATTGTTGGATGAAGCTCAAGGGGCACAACATCTTGGTGAACAACAGTGCCGATGGAGAGGTTCAAGATGGAGGACAGAAAGCTTGAGATCAAGGCCGCTTTCGAAAGTATGGTTAAATTTGGGATCGATGAATTTTATAAACTTGCTGAACATCCGGCGCTTTTACTAGGATTGAAATGTATGTTTGAATTGCTATCGATCAGTGATTCGAAGTGAGGCTGCATGGCGGACATGTATTCTATTTTTTTTTTTTGGATAAGAGGCGGACATTTGATATATAGGGTTGGATGGACCCTATCCGCTGTCCGCGGACACGTCCGGACGTGTCCGTTTTGGTGAACCTCATTGGAATTGCCCTTAGTCCCGACAGTTTATTGGTTATGGCCCTCATGCAGAGGCGGACCACGGAAAAAATTTAAGGTGGGGCGAAGTCTCACTAAGAATTTTTTTGATGCGAATCAAATGAGTCAATACACACTAACAGTGCACACTGCAAACGAATAACCAAATACAATGAAAATGTAGACATGTTTCAATAGGAAAACAACCTAAAACATACCGATAATTAAGCTTATAATGGCGTCTAGAAGACCCAGACAATGGCAGTGCCCTACCCTCCTTATGAAAATCTCCCTAATTTTAGCAAGAGCAATACTTTTGAAGATCTATCACTCAAGGTAACACATCTTCCTTAATTTTACCAAGCGGACATGATAAATATACCTCTTCCTCCTCTTTCCTTTGCATTTGGTGGTCCTTACCTCTTCTTTTCCATCTTATGGAGAGAAGTCACAGAACTGCGCCCGTTGGGCATCTTATTAGCTTGTACGTATAATCATCTAAAAACAAAAACTTGTGCGTACACTAGCATGAATGAAAAATATAATTGTATAGACAAAGTGGCAGTGGCTGCAAATAGTTCAGAGCAGAGGAGTGGTTCAGAGTTTCGGACCCTAGGAGATTACCAGGAAAATCCCCAACTGCCGTCGCCCGCTGGAGCCGCCGCTTGCTGCTGCCGCCACCCTCTAAGCCCCCAGCTAGCCGCCGCCGCCGTCCGGCCGTCGGCTGCCCCGTCGTCGGTTGCCCGCGGCCCTCCTCGTCCTCACGACCTAGCCAGCCGCCGCCGCCGCGCTAGCTGCTTAGGGTTGCGTCGCGGCTGGGCATCGTGTCTCGTGTGCGTGGGCGTTGGATCGATCTCGACCGGTTGTTACTGGCCCAAGTGCCCAACAGCCGGATGCGTCGCGTCGGCCCATCAGGCCAGGCTGGGTTCGGTCGAACGAGACAAGCAATTCATTCAAGTACCAATCGATAGATGCATATGTATATAAATTTTTTTGCCCAGAAGTAAGGTGTGGCAGCTGCCATACCCTGCCCACTGGAGAGGTCCGCTAGTGCCCTCATGCACGGATTGCAGTATACATCTTATGCAGTTAGCTATGCAGTTAGCAACAAAATCGTATGTTCTTAGGGCATCTCCAACATCGTCCCCTGAAACGGACATACTATTTGTTCGCGGACTGGTCCTAATTATAGAAAATAGCACAATTCATCCATAAATAACATGCAAATATCTCTAGTACAATAATAGTTTGAATGTAAATATTACATTTGAGATAACCGGATGTTCAACAAGTTCTTCGAATTCATTGATACCGAATTCAACGTTTTTTGAGTCAGAATCGGCATATGTTGTCCCACACATACAGCCCCTTGAGCTTCATCCAACAATGTATGTGCGTGAATGGCCTGCCCTCGGTCCTGTAGTACATCACGCCAGCGCGTGCAGGCTATACAATGTGTAGAGCAACATTGAGTTAATGAATGAATTAACCAACATGTAGAGCAACAAGGAGCAAAACTTAAGATCTCCATGGTTGACAAGTCCCATGGCCACACTGTCTCTACTTGGTGAATCGCACCACAATACTTCGTGATGGAGTTGCAGATGGTGTACCATCGATGGGATACCGACTTAACATTGCGTTCATGGATAACGTGCATGCCGTAAGCGCGAAATTCTTTTGCTCATGAAACGAAGCATGCACGCGCTGCCAAAAGATCGAGCCCCTTGAGTTCTTGCCTACAAAGTCCGCAGATATGACCAACCACGTATCACACAACAACTCATCCTCGATCACCAAGTACCCCGCCATCGAATTACTCTAGGAATCAACAAAAAGTTAAATAAAAAAGCTCTGGCATTTGAGCGAACACCTGCCGGGCATGGTGTCCGCTATGGATGTCGTCGACAGGGGGGCGAAGGGATCTTGGGTGGACGGCGGCGTAGTCCAAGGCGGGCAGGCGCGTTGGTGGGGCCTGCAGATGTCCAAGGATGCTTGGGCGGCGGCGCAGGCGAGGAGGGTGCAGATGCAAAGCAAGAGGTGAGTGGCAGAAAAGCGGACCGGCATGGGGACTTTAGTGGCTGGGGGTGTCGGAGTCCTACGTGGCGGTGGTCCGGACTACTGCAAAGCCCCCCCCCCCCCCCCCCCCCCCCCCCCTTTTTTTTTTTGTACGAGTACCACGTTGGATGGCAAAATGTGTCCGCACTGAGGTGCCCTTAAGTTCTGTGGCAGTGATGCTCACTCGTAAATTCTTATGCCAATTCATGTATGTCCAAAAAGGCAAAATCTTCCTCAGTCTTGAACTCAACAAAGTCTATTTTTCTCTGTCCGAGTCCTTCTAATGAGTCGTGTTCTATGAATCACTTGCCAAGTTATCACTCATGTTCTGTGAAGTACTATATAAACACTGTACTTTTTTTCCGTCGAAACTATATAAACATTGCTGACATGGGACTTGTGTTGCATATTCAGTGTGCACTTCTTTACACCACGGTATATGGGCAAAGAAGGATACGAGTTATAAATATTTCACTTCCATGCACAAGCATGCTCAGCAACCTTTTCCGATGTGCTGATCTGGAAGCACAGTTTACGTATGTTGTTAAGCAAGGTAAGCCAGCTGCTCATTGCAATAAATTTTATCTCAATAAACCTAGCTAGAGAGCAATTTTTTTTTGAGTGAATCAGTTATTTTACATTATTAGTATCATGCAAGATGCTTTAGTATGCTGACTTACTTTGTCATACCGACCTAGCTGCAAATGGCATTCCATCAAGTTCCCTATCCCAAGTTAGGGACCAAGTAACAAGTACATGCATCAATATTCTCCAGTCCTACCGACAATATTGTGCATCTGTAAGTTCTTCTGGACAGTTAATTCTTCCGGAGGCTTTAAAACTTCTGCCTTTGTATACTCTGGGTATGATTTCTTCCATCTAGTATTGCTATTATATTGTTGTAATGCACTGATGAGTTGTGAGCATATCTTTAACCTCACTAATTGATTTTATTTGATTTCTCAGCCTTAACTAAAAGCATAGGACTGAGGAATGATGGGAGATTAGACGATCGGTCCTATTGGGTCTCTATTGTCTCTTCAGTTTCTGTGTCATTAGCTGTTCCATTGGTGTTCCCTAGGATGATTGCTCTCCATGATCTTACATCAAGGGTATTTGCAGCTAATTGGTCTTCACTTTATTTAACTCCTAGGAATTGGTACCGATTATTTTAGCTATGTTTAACTTCTGTACAGGATGATGAAGATCCCCTTATTCCAAATCCCCTTACTCTTAATAGTGAGAATATACAGGATAATGGGATTTATTTATTGGAAAATGGCGAGGATGGTTTTATTCATGTCAGAAATGCGGTGAACCCTGCCACCCTCGAGCAAATATTTGGTTTCTCATCTTTGGCTGGTGCACCAAATCTGGTTAGTCTTGTACCCATTATCTGTCTTGTGTTATGTGATGGGTTTTTGTATGCAAATCATAGCCTGGATGTTTATTACTCCCTCCGTCCCAAAATATAAGAACGTTTTTGACACTAAGTGTAGTGTCAAAAACGTTCTTATATTTTGGGACGGAGGGAGTAAAAGAATATGCGGATGTGGTTGATAATTGTTAACTCCTTTCAGTTGGTATTGGAGCAATTTGATAATGTATTGTCCAGAAAAGTAAATGAAGTTGTGAATGAAATAAGGCGACAGAGATGCTCCTACCTAAGGTACTATCTGTGATTTCTCAACTACGCTGTAATTGCTTGCTACTTAACTCAACTGCTTAACATGTTCAAACTGTTTTGCAGACTGAGACTATGCCAAAAGGGCGACCCATCTGGTTAGTCTTCTCACTGTTTTCTCCCTCTGTTACCTCATATCTTCTTATTACTCCTGACACTTGTTTCTGTATCCGCAGGAGATTTCTTCCGTTCCCTGTTGGTTGAGGACAAAGCACCCGGTGGCCTTTCTTATGTAGAGTTCCTTGTACATGTTCACAGGCAAATCCAGAGCAAGATGACCTGACATGACCTGCTTCATTGTTGTGATGTTTTGGTTGGTAGAAATCAAGAAGGAATTGATTTCTGCATGTGGATATACAAAAAGGAAACAACGTTTTTCTTTGTAAAACACAGCTATAGCAGATTTGTAAGGATTCTAGTCTTTGATTTTACAAAGTCAGTTTTGGTGTAGGTGGTATATTTTTTGTGTTGGACAGCGCTAATGCCCACATGTGTGGTGGGACTCAAACCCGCCCACACACCTTATAACACACAGACTACGCCATGTCACTGCATGCCTGCATATGAAAATCTTTTTGGATTTTCTGTTTTTAAAATGTTTTATCTCTTAAATGAAAAATCCGATTGAAGATCTGTTTCACCATTAAATCCTTCGAAACTAGATCTCATATCAATATATTTCGATGAATTTTTTTTGGTTAAAAAGTTGCCGTGTCTATTGCACATGAATTGCCATGATGATTACATTGATATGTTTCAGCTATTTTCTTCTACATTTAAAAGTAAATTTGACATTATAAAATTGGGAATTAAGAAATTAGATTTGCCATGCATCATAAACTAAAATTGTCATGATACATGCACTTAAAATTGCCATGGTTCATATAAAAAAATATTTTCATGGTCAAAGTACTAAAATTGCCATCATAAAAAAACTAAAATTACCATGATCTACAAACTAAAATTGCCATATGGCAACTTTAGTTTAAGCACTATGGCAACTACAGTGTAAACATCATGGCAACTTTTGAGCAATTTTTTTTTCGTCGAAACATATCAACATGGAGTCTAGTTTTGAATATCTTGTCGAGACGGATTTAATGGTAACGGATTTTTAATTCTTTTTTTAATTAGAAGATAAACCATTTTTAAGCCGAAAACCAAAAAAATTCTGCTGATGTCATCTGTTCATACGTGGCAAAATGAGTGGTGATGGAGGCGTGTGGGCGATGTGCAAACGCCCACACGTGTGGACGTTAGTTTTTCCGTTTGTGTTTTGTGTACAAGAATGAGTTTGGCAAGGTAAATTATCTATTTAAACTCTGAAACTATATTTATCTGCCCTTTTGTGTCTGGCATGTGGCCCTTTTGTGTCTGGCATGTGGCGACAGAAATGGATAATGTTGTATGTGCATAACTATAATTATCACATGTTGATAATGTGCTCCGTTGGTAATTTGCGTTCAGTCAACTTAAGGCATCTCCAATGCTATGCATTAAAATGGACACATCAAATGTTTGTGGACATGTCTGTTCGGGGACAGCTTTTGGGGAGGTGGCCATCTCAAAATGGACACACCAAATGTCGGCGGACAAGTCTAGAGTGTCCGGGGACAAATTTAGGTGAGGTGACCATCTAACCGCTGCATCTAACCTGGCGCATCAAATAAAAGTAGGACGCGGCATTTAGGTGGCCATCTATCTGCTGCATCAAATAGAAGAGGGCATCACTTCTTTTTATTAATATCGAGATTATTTTAGATAGCAAAAGTTAAGGGTTTAATCGACCCAGTCTAAATCTGGGCTGGTAGTTGGCACGTCCGTGTCTCATGTCTTGCTCTTTGTTGGATGTGGGCATGGGTCTGTGTCTCACGTCCTACTCCATATCGGAGTATGCTGCCGATGATCGAGGTGGAAGGTCAGGTCTTGTGGTCGTTCTGACCCGGCATGGAGTTGTTGATTTGGCCCTTCCCGACCCAGTGCATGGCTACAAATACCTTACCGCTGCGCATGAAGCTCCAGCATAGAGGTATGCATGTTGATACTCGATGCCCTATGTGTTCTCGTTTGAATGAGGATGGTGGGCATTGCTTCATTAAATGTAAGAGGGTTAAGGAAGTCTGGAGGAAAGCTCAGTTGGAGCATGTCAGATTACAAATTCTGAACTGTACTGATGCATTGAGCTGTATGGAGGAAATTTTGAACCTCAATGACGAAGAAAAAAATTAAATCATGCCTGCTCCTTTGGTGTTGGTGGCGTGAGAGGAATAATGCAAATGCGGGAAATGAAATCAAACCTTCTGATGAAATCTGTCATTCTATTGACTATCTTTGTATGCAGTTTTCGAAGGTAAAGAGTGAAGGGAGAATACATGAACATCAGCAGAAGGAAAGATGGTCCAGACCTCCACCGGAAATCTTGAAAATCAACACTGATGGTGCCTTCCTGAAGGAATCAAATTCTGGAGGTTGGGGCTTTGTTATCAGGAACAATTTTGGTACGGTAATAGCAGCTGGAGCAGGGAATTTGGAGCAAGTCTCGGATGCCCTTCATTGGGAGGCGTTGGCAATGTTGCATGCTGTTAACACAGCCATCCAGAT
The DNA here is from genome assembly GCF_002575655.3 of Aegilops tauschii subsp. strangulata. NCBI lineage: Eukaryota > Viridiplantae > Streptophyta > Magnoliopsida > Poales > Poaceae > Aegilops > Aegilops tauschii. The sequence goes on from NC_053039.3 coordinate 179,320,850, forward strand.
GGGTTGCCACCGAGTGATTGTGGAAACTGACTCCGTGCAACTGAAGATAGCGGTGAGCAATGAAGACTACGACCTTTTTGCATTAGGAGCTATCTTCAAAGATATTAAGTTTCAACTGAGAGTGGGTTTCAGTGATGTAACTGTTGTATCTTGTCCTCGGACTTGTAATTTAGTTGCACATTGTTTAGCTGCGTATGGTGCTAAATTAGAAGTGGGCAAATGCGAGATTTGGCTCGGCCAGTATCCAGACCTTGTAAATGATGCTGTTGCTGGCGACTTGTCGAGCCCTTGTACTTAATGGAATGCATCGTGTTCCTTTCAAAAAAAAAGAGAAAGGACTTAGGTGTGAAGCCATCGCAACTATGTTAGCTTAAAGGGGTTGAACGGGACAAAGAACACAAGGAGTTTTCCAGGTTCGGCCCCCTCAACGAGGTAAAAGCCTACTTTCTGGTTCTAGTTGTATTGCTTGAGTTTCGAGTACAAGGGAGCGAATTTGCTTGACCTAGCTCTCGATTGGTTGTCTCTTGCCTTAACCCGTCGCCGGTTCACCCCTTTATATACAGGTTGATGCCCGGCGGCTTACAGAGCCCCGATCGGCTCACACAAACGTGACCGGCTCGGTTTCTAACTAAACTTGCCTTACAAAGCAAGTCAACATATGGCGGTTCACACCTTCAGGCCTTGAGTCACCTCCGGGTCTTGGAACTTCAGACTTCCTGGGCCTTCTCACCTTAAGTCGCCAATGGTGTGACCCGGCCCCTCCTGGGCGGGTCATACCTCGGAGTTATATCCTCAACACTCCTCCTGCAGCATCTGGAACGTAGAGGCCGGCGTCGCCGCCTGCTCCTCCGACTACGCCTTCATCATGATGTCGTTGTAGTGCGCCTCTGCCTACTGCAGGGTGAACTCTGCAGCCGACGTAGGTGCCTGCTGCTCCTCCATGTTCTCCATGTCCACCTTCATGACTTCATGGCAACGCCGCGGCGAGAGGATCTTCCACCACCCATGGTTGGTCCCGACCATTGGTCTGAAGATTGAAGGGAAGAGGTGTTGCGCCGATGGAGGTCGGATGGAGGGTGATGGGGCTCAAAGGTGTTGCGGGTTTGTGCCGTGGCCGGCGAAAATAGCGGGCGCCCCGACAGGCAAAGTGTCGACTTGAATGCGCCGGGCAGGCCAGGGACGACTTCTCATTTTCCGCGCCGATGTGCATGCCAAATAGTTTGGACGGACGGTGAATGCGGTTGGAAGCCATCCCGTTGCCCCGTCCGACCACGTCCGCTATGTGCTCGATTATTAACGCGACACGGAGAGCGAGCGCACGTGGTGCGAGCGGCGGGCCGGAGCAGGCACCTCAATAGCCGCACCAGTGTGAATGTCGCCTTGTTCAGCTGGCATGCGCCAGTGACCGGTTAGTCCGCTTTGGAACAACATGAATGCGATGTGATAGCTGGAGCGGACCAAGAGGGATGGTTTTGTGTGGTCCGTACGTGTCAGAGGCGGTGGTAGAGGCTCGGACGTCCACAAATCTCCCCTAGCTTTGCTTTCAGTTTGCGGGAATTTGGGCATGCGGACCGATCCGTGAACATTTAAGGCACGATGTTGAGGGAAAAGCGCCCGGACCATATGGTCCGGACATTTGCGGACAGTTTGATGTATAACGTTGGAGATACACATATAGTATTAAGTATTACGAGAAAGTTAACTGGCACACCAAAGTATTTTGACAAAACTACCACTGCATTGCCGATCTCCAGATCCGCATGTGTGGTCCGCTTTTCTTGTATGTCAATCCCTGATTTTTTAGGCCCTATCGGTTTTTGGTTTTCTCGTCATCAATTGCGATCAGTTTTCTCGATCCACTTTTCTCGTGATCGGGATCAACAACTAAAAAAAAACTATTATCGGGATCAAAGAATTGATCGCTACATCGTCGAACTCAAGTCTGCTCCTTTAGCAGCTACACCATTGGAACTAACTCAACTTGTCACTAGCACAAAAACCAGACCCTGCGTAGATATTGTTGGATTACACTGAGATGTGCGCGCATGTAACCAATACTAGGATTAGTGAGTGAACCGTTGGAACTTTTTCATTTGGCAAGAATTATTGTTGATTGATATGGACACTTGATGATCTTACGAGGATGGTTAGAAATTATTTGTGGGGCTCGGAGAAGGGCAAGCGCAAGACCTATTGGAAAGCTTGGGAACAAATTACCCAGCCCAAATCCATGGGGGGTTTTGGTTTCCGCGACTACTGGCTGCTCAACTATTCTGCGGGTTGCCTCTCCAATGCCCACTCTACTATTCTGCCCTTAGGGCCTATATAATGGTGGTTGGGACCCTATTGACGGGCTACTTTCTCTGCTTGCTCTTGCTCTTCGGGAAGTTCTCCTGTTTGGAGAAACTGGACTATCTGTTGTGCCCATGTCGGAGCTTGGGGCTCGACGACAAGGACTGAAGGCATCTCTTCGGCCACGGGAGCGCTGGTCTCATTGGCAAGAATCTGGGATTTTGCTTGAGACCGCTGCTCACTGGCAGGCGTATCAACATTCCCGGTAGCTGCTTTGCCAGCGGCTTCTGGGAGCTCTGCTGGAAAGTAGTTGCCGGTACTTATCTTCCTCCTCTTTTTGGCTCTCGTTGATGGGGTAACCGTGGGTCAAGTTAAGTGGAGTGCAAAAGTCCCTGGTTCCACAGGTAGCTTTTGGGAAACACACTTTGACAACTGGTCAGCAATATTGTTTTCTGCACGAGGGACGTGCTCTGTTTGCAGGCCATCAAAGTGTTCTTCTAATTTCCTCACTTCATTCACGCACGCTTCCATCAACGAGCTCTGGTAATCTTTGTTTACTTGCTTTACCATAAGTTGCGAATCCTCGCGGACGATCAACGTTTTGATCCCCAACTCTACCGCAATTCTGAGGCGGCAAACAACCCCTCACACTCAGCAGTATTGTTGGTAGCTTCCTCACGGGGGAAATGCATTTGAACCACGTACTTGAGGTGCTCTCCGATGGGTGCGACAAGTAGCACCCCGACACCAGCGCCTTGCAGTGAGAAAGCACCGTCAAAGTACATGATCCAATTCCCTTGGGTTTCCCTGCCGGGGAGGGCTGATTCCAGGATCACGTCGTCTGGTGTTGGCGTCCATACTGAGATGAGTTCAGCCAATGCTCTACTCTGAATAGTTGATGTACTTTCAAACTTGAGCGCAAAGCTTGACACTTCCAATGCCCACTCTACTATTTTGCTGGTTGCCTCTGGATTCCTTAGGATACGCTGCAATGGAAAGCGAGTAACCACCATGATCTCATGTGCTTGAAAATAATGGCGGAACTTCTCGAGGCCATGAGTAGGCCAAAAAGCAAGTTTCGCACGCCTGAATACCTTGACCTAGTCCCCATGCAGTAGAGACCTAACAAAGTATACTGGCCGCTGCACCATTCTCTTCTTCGATGTAACTTGCCCCTCAGTTATCTTCCCTTGCACCACCTTTTCCTTCCCGATATCTAGCCTTGCCGGGGAAGATGCTATTTTGTCAAAGGATGGCTCTGCCGCTGTTGTTTCCTCATCGTTGGCTTCCCTCTACGCAACAAGTGTAGCACTGACCACTTGATTCGTCGTCGCCAAGTATAGCAGCAATGGTTCTTGTGGTTTAGGCGCAACTAGAGTTGACGCAGAAGACATGTACTTTTTCAGGTCATGCAGCGCAGCCTCCACTTTCGGAGTTCATTTTACTGGACCCTCCTTTTTCAATATCTTGAAGAAAGGCAGGGCGCGCTCAGCAGACCTTGAAATAAACCTACTCAGAGCTGTGACACAACCGGCAAGGCGTGATACGTCTCCGTCGTATCTGTAATTTTTGATTGTTTCATGCCAATATTCTACAAATTTCATATACTTTTGGCAACATTTTATATCATTTTTGGGACTAACATATTGATCCAGTGCCCAGTGCCAGTCCCTGTTTGTTGCATGTTTTTTGTTTCACAGAATATCCATGCCAAACGAAGTCCAAACGCGATAAAAATTTACGGAGAATTATTTTGGAATATATGTGATTTTGGGGAAGCAGAATCAACGCGAAACGATGCCCGAGGGGCCCACAAGCTCAAGGCGCGTGGCCCCTACCCTGGGCGCGCCTGGCAAGCTTGTGGCCACCCCGTAGGTCGGTTCGAGGTGTCCATCGGCCACAAGGAAGCTTATATCCGGATAAAAATCGTGTTAAAATTTCAGCCCAATCAGAGTTACGGATCTCCGGGAATTTAAGAAAGGGTGAAAGGCGAGAAAACATGAACATGGAACAGAAGAGAAACAGGGAGAGAGATCCAATCTCGTAGGGGCTCCCGCCCCTCCGTCGCCATGGAGGCCATGGACCAGAGGGGAAACCCTCCTCCCATTTAGGGGGGAGGTCAAGTAAGAAGAAGAAGAAGCAGGAGGGGGGCTCTCTCCCCCTCTCTCCCGGTGGCGCCGGAACACCACTGGAGCCATCATCGTGACGACGATCTACACCAACAACTTTGCCCCCGCATCACCAACTCTCTCCCCCTATATGCAGTGGTGTAACCTCTCTTTTACCTGCTATAATCTCTACTTAAACATGGTGCTCAACGCTATATATTATTATCCAATGATATGAGGCTATCCTTGTTGGGTAACGTAGTAATTTCAAAAAAAATTCCTACGCACACACAGGATCATGGTGATGCATAGCAACGAGAGGGGAGAGTGTGTCCACGTACCCTCGTAGACCGAAAGCGGAAGCGTTAGCACAACGCGGTTGATGTAGTCGTACGTCTTCACGATCCGACCGATCAAGTACCGAACGTACGGCACCTCCGAGTTCAGCACACGTTCAGCTCGATGACGTCCCTCGAACTCCGATCCAGCCGAGTGTTGAGGGAGAGTTTTGTCAGCACGACGGCGTGGTGACGATGATGATGTTCTACCGACTCAGGGCTTCGCCTAAGCACCGCTACGATATTATCAAGGTGGACTATGGTGGAGAAGGGCACCGCACACGGCTAAAAGATCAATGATCAATTGTTGTGTCTATGGGGTGCCCCCTGCCCCCGTATATAAAGGAGCAAGGGGGGAGAGGCGGCCGGCCAGGAGGAGGCGCGCCAGGATGAGTCCTATTCCCACTGGGAGTAGGACTCCCTCCCTTCCTTGTTGGATTAGGAGAAGGGGGGAAGGAGGAGGGAGAGAGGAAGGAAAGGGGGGCGCCGCCCCCCTCCTTGTCCAATTCGGACTAGAGGAGGAGGAGGCGCGTGGCCTGCCATGGCCGCCCCTCCTCTTCTCCACTAAGGCCCATGTAGGCCCATTAAACCCCCCCCCCCAGGGGGGGGGGTTCCGGTAACCCCCGGTACTCCGGTATATATCCGATAACCCCCGGAACCATTCTGGTGTCCGAATATAGTCGTCCAATATATCAATCTTCATGTCTCGACCATTTCGAGACTCCTCGTCATGTCCATGATCACATCCGGGACTCCGAACTACCTTCGGTACATCAAAACATATAAACTCATAATATAACTGTCATCGAAACTTTAAGCGTGCGGACCCTACGGGTTCGAGAACTATGTAGACATGACTGAGACACGTCTCCGGTAAATAACCAATAGCGGAACCTGGATGCTCATATTGGCTCCCACATATTCTACGAAGATCTTTATCGGTCAAACCGCATAACAACATACGTTGTTCCCTTTGTCATCAGTATGTTACTTGCCCAAGATTCGATCGTCGGTATCTCAATACCTAGTTCAATCTCATTACTGGCAAGTCTCTTTACTCGTTCCGTAATACATCATCCCGCAACTAACTCATTAGTTGCAATGCTTAAGTGATGTGCATTACCGAGTGGGCCCAGAGATACCTCTCCGACAATCGGAGTGACAAGTCCTAATCTCGAAATACGCCAACCCAACAAGTACCTTTGGAGACACCTGTAGAGCACCTTTATAATCACCCAGTTACGTTGTGACGTTTGGTAGCACACAAAGTGTTCCTTCGGTAAACGAGAGTTGCATAATCTCATAGTCATAGGAACATGTATAACTCATGAAGAAAGCAATAGCAACATACTAAACGATCGAGTGCTAAGCTAACGGAATGGGTCAAGTCAATCACATCATTCTCCTAATGATGTGATCCCGTTAATCAAATGACAACTCATGTCTATGGCTACGAAACATAAACATCTTTGATCAACGAGCTAGTCAAGTAGAGGCATACTAGTGACACTCTGTTTGTCTATGTATTCACACAAGTATTATGTTTCCGGTTAATACAATTCTAGCATGAATAGTAAACATTTATCATGAAATAAGGAAATAAATAATAACTTTATTATTGCCTCTAGGGCATATTTCCTTCAGTCTCCCACTTGCACTAGAGTCAATAATCTAGATCACATCGCCATGTGATTTAACATCAATAGTTCACATCACCATGTGATTAACACCCATAGTTCACATCGTCATGTGACCAACACCCAAAGGGTTTACTAGAGTCAATAATCTAGTTCACATCGCTATGTGATTAACACCCAAAGAGTACTAAGGTGTGATCATGTTTTGCTTGTGAGAGAAGTTTAGTCAACGGGTCTGCCATATTCAGATCCGTATGTATTTTGCAAATTGCTATGTCTACAATGCTCTGCACGGAGCTACTTTAGCTAATTGCTCCCACTTTCAATATGTATCTAGATGAAGACTTAGAGTCATTTGGATCAGTGCCAAAACTTGTATCGACGTAACCCTTTTACGACGAACCTTTTGTCACCTCCATAATCGAGAAACATATCCTTATTCCACTAAGGATAATTTTGACCACTGTCCAGTGATCTACTCCTAGATCACTATTGTACTCCCTTGCCAAAATCAGTGTAGGGTATACAATAGATCTGGTATATAGCATGGCATACTTTATAGAACCTATGGCTGAGGCATAGGGAATGACTTTCATTCTCTTTCTATCTTCTACCGTGGTCGGGCTTTGAGTCTTACTCAATTTCACACCTTGTAACACAGGCAAGAACTCTTTCTTTGACTGTTCCATTTTGAACTACTTCAAAATCTTGTCAAGGTATGTACTCATTGAAAAAACTTATCAAGTGTTTTGATCTATCTCTATAGATCTTGATGCTCAATATGTAAGCAGCTTCACCGAGGTCTTTCTTTAAAAAACTCCTTTCAAACACTCCTTTATGCTTTGCAGAATAATTCTACATTATTTTTGATCAACAATATGTCATTCACATATACTTATCAGAAATGTTGTAGTGCTCCCACTCACTTTCTTGTAAATACAGGCTTCACCGCAAGTCTGTATAAAACTATATGCTTTGATCAACTCATCAAAGCGTATATTCCAACTCCGAGATGCTTGCACCAGTCCATAGATGGATCGCTGGAGCTTGCACATTTTGTTAGCACCTTTAGGATCGACAAAACCTTCTGGTTGCATCATATACAACTCTTCTTTAATAAATCCATTAAGGAATGCAGTTTTGTTTATCCATTTGCCAGATTTCATAAAATGCGGCAATTCCTAACATGATTCGGACAGACTTAAGCATAGATACGAGTGAGAAACTCTCATCGTAGTCAACACCTTGAACTTGTCGAAAACCTTTTGCGACAATTCTAGCTTTGTAGATAGTAACACTACTATCAGCGTCCGTCTTCCTCTTGAAGATCCATTTAATCTCAATGGCTCACCGATCATTTGGGAAAGTCAATCGAAGTCCATACTTTGTTCTCATACATGGATCCCATCTCAGATTTCATGGCCTCAAGCCATTTTGCGGAATCTGGGCTCACCATCGCTTCTTCATAGTTCGTAGGTTCATCATGGTCTAGTAACATGACCTCCAGAACAGGATTACCGTACCACTCTGGTGCGGATCTCACTCTGGTTGACCTACGAGGTTCGGTAGTAACTTGATCTGAAGTTACATGATCATCATCATTAGCTTCCTCACTAATTGGTGTAGGAGTCACAGGAACAGATTTCTGTGATGAACTACTTTCCAATAAGGGAGCAGGTATAGTTACCTCATCAAGTTCTACTTTCCTCCCACTCACTTCTTTTAGAGAAACTCCTTCTCTAGAAAGGATCCATTCTTAGCAACGAATATCTTGCCTTCGGATCTGTGATAAAAGGTGTACCCAACAGTAACTTTTGGGTAACCTATGAAGACACACTTTTCCGATTTGGGTTTGAGCTTATCAGGATGAAACTTTTTCACATAAGCATCGCAACCCCAAACTTTAAGAAACGACAGCTTAGGTTTCTTGCCAAACCATAGTTCATACGGTGTCGTCTCAACGGATTAGACAGTGCCCTATTTAATGTGAATGCAGCTGTCTCTAATGCATAACCCCAGAACGATAGTGGTAAATCGGTAAGAGACATCATAGATTGCACTATATCCAATAAAGTAAGGTTATGACGTTCGGACACACCATTATGCTGTGGTGTTCCAGGTGGCACAAATTTGTGAAACTATTCCACATTGTTTTAATTGAAGACCAAATTCGTAACTCAAATATTTGTCTCCACGATCAGATCGTAGAAACTTTATTTTCTTGTCACGATGATTTTCACTTCACTCTGAAATTCTTTGAACTTTTCAAATGTTTCAGACTTATGTTTCATCAAGTAGATATACCCATATCTGCTCAAATCATCTGTGAAGGTCAGAAAATAACGATACCCGCCGCGAGCCTCAACACTCATCGGATCGCATACATCAGTATGTATTATTTCCAATAAGCCAGTTGCTTGCTCCATTGTTCCGGAGAACGGAGTTTTAGTCATCTTGCCCATAAGGCATGGGCCGCAAGCATCAAGTGATTCCAAAATCCCATCAGCATGGAGTTTCTTCATGCGCTTTACACCAATATGACCTAAACGGCAGTGCCACAAATAAGTTGCACTATCATTATTAACTTTGCATCTTTTGGCTTCAATATTATGAATATGTGTATCACTACGATCGAGATCCAACAAACCATTTTCGTTGGTGTGTATGACCATAGAAGGTTTTTATTCATGTAAACAGAACAACAATTGTTCTCTAACTTAAATGAATAACCGTATTGCAATAAACATGATCAAATCATATTCATGCTCAACGCAAACACCAAATAACACTTATTTAGGTTCAATACTAATCCTGAAAGTATAGGGAGTCTGCGATGATGATCATATCAATCTTGGAACCACTTCCAACACACATCGTCACTTCACCCTTAACTAGTCTCTGTTTATTCTGCAACTCCCGTTTCGAGTTACTAATCTTAGCAACTGAACTAGTATCAAATACTGAGGGGTTGCTATAAACACTAGTAAAGTACACATCAATAACATGTATATCAAATATACCTTTGTTCACTTTGCCATCCTTCTTATCCGCCAAATACTTGGGGCAGTTCCGCTTCCAGTGACCAGTTCCTTTGCAGTAGAAGCACTCAGTCTTAGGCTTAGGTCCAGACTTGGGCTTCTTCACTTGAGCAGCAACTCGCTTGCCGTTCTTCTTGAAGTTCCCCTTCTTCCCTTTGCCCTTTTCTTGAAACTAGTGGTCTTGTCAACCATCAACACTTGATGTTTTTCTTGATTTCTACCTTCGTCGATTTCAGCATCACAAAGAGCTTGGGAATCATATCCGTTATCCCTTGCATATTATAGTTCATCACGAAGTTCTAGTAACTTGGTGATAGTGACTAGAGAACTCTGTCAATCACTATCTTATCTGGAAGATTAACTCCCACTTGATTCAAGTGATTGTAGTACTCAGACATTCTGAGCACATGCTCACTAGCTGAGCAATTCTCCTCCATCTTGTAGGCAAAGTACTGTCAGAGGTCTCATACCTCTCGACACGGGCATGAGTATGAAATACCAATTTCAACTCTTAGAACATCTTATATGCTCTGTGGCGTTCAAAACATTTTTGAAGTCCCGGTTCTAAGCCGTAAGGCATGGTGCACTAAACTATCAAGTAGTCATCATACCGAGCTTTTGTCAAACGTTCATAACGTCTGCATCTCCTCCTGCAATAGGTCTGTCACCTAGCGGTGCATCAAGGACATAATACTTCTGTGCAGCAATGAGGTTAATCCTCAGATCACGGACCAAGTCCGCATCATTGCTACTAACATCTTTCAACTTAGTTTTCTCTAGGAACATATCAAAATAAAACAGGGGAGCAAAACGCGAGCTATTGATCTACAACATAGATATGCTAATACTACCAGGACTAACCTCATGATAAATTTAAGCTCAATTAATCATATTACTTAAGAACTCCCATTTAGATAGACATCCCTCTAATCTTCTAAGTGATCACGTGATCCATATCAACTAAACCATGTCCGATCATCACGTGAGATGGAGTAGTTTCAATGGTGAACATCACTATGTTGATCATATCTGCTATATGATTCACGCTCGACCTTTCGGTCTCAGTGTTCCGAGGTCATATCTGTTATATGCTAGGCTCGTCAAGTTTAACCTGAGTATTCCGCGTGTGCAATTGTTTTGCACCCGTTGTATTTGAACGTAGAGCCTATCACACCCGATCGTCACGTGGTGTCTCAGCACGAAGAACTTTCACAACAGTGTGCATACTCAGGGAGAACACTTATACCTTGATAATTTAGTGAGAGATCATCTTATAATGCTACCGTCAATCAAAGCAAGATAAGATGCATAAAAGATAAACATCACATGCAATCAATATAAGTGATATGATATGGCCATCGTCATCTTGTGCTTGTGATCTCCATCTCCAAAGCACCGTCATGATCACCATCGTCACCTGCGCGACACCTTGATCTCCATCGTAGCATCGTTGTCGTCTCGCCATCTTATGCTTCTACGACTATCGCTACTGCTTAGTGATAAAGTAAAGCATTCCAGGGCGTTTGCATTGCATACAATAAAGCGACAACCATATGGCTCCTGCCAGTTGTCGATAACTCGGTTACAAAACATGATCATCTCATACAATAAAATTTAGCATCATGCCTTGACCATATCACATCACAACATGCCCTGCAAAAACAAGTTAGACGTCCTCTACTTTGTTGTTGCAAGTTTTACGTGGCTGCTACGGGCTGGGCAAGAACCGTTCTTACCTACGCATCAAAACCACAACGATAGTTCGTCAAGTTAGTGCTGTTTTAACCTTCTCAAGGACCGGGCGTAGCCACACTCGGTTCAACTAAAGTTGGAGTGTGTGCAAAGCACGTCGGTAGAACCAGTCTCGCGTAAGCATACGCGTAATGTCGGTCCGAGCCGCTTCATCCAACAATACCGCCGAACCAAAGTATGACATGCTGGTAAGCAGTATGACTTGTATCGCCCACAACTCACTTGTGTTCTACTCGTGCATATAACATCTACGCATAAAACCAGGCTCTGATACCACTGTTGGGGAACGTAGTACTTTCAAAAAATTTCCTACGCACACACAGGATCATGGTGATGCATAGCAACGAGAGGGGAGAGTGTGTCCATGTACCATCGTAGACCGAAAGCGGAAGCATTAGCACAACGCGGTTGATGTAGTCGTACGTCTTCACGATCCGATCGATCAAGTACTGAACGTACGACACCTCCGAGTTCAGCACACGTTCAGCTCGATGACGTCCCTCGAACTTCGATCCAGCTGAGTGTTGAGGGAGAGTTTCGTCAACACGACGGCGTGGTGACAATGATGATGTTCTACCGACTCAGGGCTTCGCCTAAGCACCGCTATGATATTATCGAGGTGGACTATGGTGGAGAGGGGCACCGCACACGGCTAAAAGATCAATGATCAATTGTTGTGTCTATGGGGTGCCCCCTGCCCCCGTATATAAAGGAGCAAGGGGGGAGAGGCGGCCGGCCAGGAGGAGGCGCGCCAGGAGGAGTCCTACTCCCACCGGGAGTAGGACTCCCTCCCTTCCTTGTTGGATTAGGAGAAGGGGGAAGGAGGGGGAGAGAGGAAGGAAAGGGGGGCGCCGCCCCCTCCTTATCCAATTCGGACTAAAGGGGGAGGGGGCGCGCGGCCTGACCTGGCCGCCCCTCCTCTTCTCCACTAAGGCCCATGTAGGCCCATTAAACCCTCGGGGGGTTCCGGTAACCCCCGGTACTCCGGTATATATCCGATAACCCCCAGAACCATTCTGGTGTCCGAATATAGTCGTCCAATATATCAATCTTCATGTCTCAACCATTTCGAGACTCCTCGTCATTTCCGTGATCACATCCGGGACTCCGAACTACCTTTGGTACAACAAAACATATAAACTCATAATATAACTGTCATCGAAACTTTAAGCGTGCGGACCCTACGGGTTCGAGAACTATGTAGACATGACCGAGACACGTCTCCGGTCAATAACCAATAGCGGAACCTGGATGCTCATATTGGCTCCCACATATTCTACGAAGATCTTTATCGGTCAAACCGCATAACAACATACGTTGTTCCCTTTGTCATCGGTATGTTACTTGCCTGAGATTCGATCGTCAGTATCTCAATACCTAGTTCAATCTCGTTACCGGCAAGTATCTTTACTCGTTCCGTAATACATCATCTCGCAACTAACTCATTAGTTGCAATGCTTGCAAGGCTTAAGTGATGTGCATTACCGAGTGGGCCCATAGATACCTCTCCGACAATCGGAGTGACAAGTCCTAATCTCGAAATACGCCAACCCAACAAGTACCTTTGGAGACACCTGTAGAGCACCTTTATAATCACCCAGTTACGTTGTGACGTTTGGTAGCACACAAAGTGTTCCTCCGGTAAATGGGAGTTGCATAATCTCATAGTCATAGGAACATGTATAAGTCATGAAGAAAGCAATAGCAACATACTAAACGATCGAGTGCTAAGCTAACGGAATGGGTCAAGTCAATCACATCATTCTCCTAATGATGTGATCCCGTTAATCAAATGACAAGTCATGTCTATGGCTAGGAAACATAACCATCTTTGATCAACGAGCTAGTCAAGTAAAGGCATACTAGTGACACTCTGTTTGTCCATGTATTCACACAAGTATTATGTTTCCGGTTAATACAATTCTAGCATGAATAATAAACATTTATCATGAAATAAGGAAATAAATAATAACTTTATTATTGCCTCTAGGGCATATTTCCTTCAATCCTATGATGTTTGAGTAGATCCGTTTTGTCCTATGGGTTGATTGATGATCATGATTGGTTTGAGTTGTATGTTTTATTATTGGTGCTGTCCTATGGTGCTCTACGTGTCGCGCAAGCGTGAGGGATCCCCGTTGTAGGGTGTTGCAATATGTTCATGATTCGCTTATGGTGGGTAGCGTGAGTGACAGAAGCACATACCCGAGTAAGTGGGTTGTTGCGTATGGGAGTAAGGAGGACTTGATACTTAATGCTATGGTTGGGTTTTACCTTAATAATCTTTTGTAGTTGCGGTTGCTTGCTAGAGTTCCAATTATAAGTGCATATCATCCAAGTAGAGTAAGTATGTTAGCTCATGCCTCTCCCTCGTATAGAGTTGCAATGATGATTACCGGTCTAGTTATCGATTGCCTGGGGACAAATAACTTTCTTGTGTGACAAAAAGCTCTCTACTTAAACTAACTTAATTGTTTCTTTATCTAAAAAACCCCTAGATTTTATTTACATGCTCTTTATTATCTTGCAAACTTATCCTACACCTACAAAGTACTTCTAGTGTTATACTTGTTCTAGGTAAAGCAAACGTTAACTGTGCGTAGAGTTGTATCGGTGGTCGATAGAACTTGAGGGAATATTTGTTCTACCTTTAGCTCCTCGTTGGGTTTGACACTCTTACTTATCGGGAAAGGCTACAATTGATCCCCTATACTTGTGGGTTATCAAGACCTTTTTCTTGCGTCGTTGCGGGGGAGCAATAGCGTGGGGTGAAAATTCTCGCCGTGCTTGCTTGCTTTATCACTATGTATATTTTATTTTCTATTCTAAGTTATTCTCCATCTTTAGTTATGAATGTGGAATACGAAATACCAAAATAATTAGGTGTACTTGCTACTCATGGAGATGGGGAACCTCCTAAAACCCTCGATGCTCGTTATCTGGAAAATATCAAATGCTACTTTGATAATCCTGAGAAAACCCCATTCAACTTGATAATGGGAAACATGTTGGATCAACGTGAATAATTTAGGTATTATCGCTTGACTCAAAAAGGGAAACTCTTATGGGATCAAATTGAAATGTTTCAATGGTATGCTTGGAGTTTATGCTTGAGATATGATTATAGTTGTTTCTCTAGGATGAAGGCTCCACACCTTCCCTTTTCATGTGAATTTAATGATAATGAAACCTTGGCTTCTTATGCTAATGGTATATATGATTACTATGATGCGGAACAAATAGAAGAATTTGTTGCTTTTAAGGGTGCTTATGAAATTAAATCTTTGTTTGAAAAGTGTGAAGATTATGATGATGCTGTTTACAGACCTGAAAATTATGCTATACTTAAATATTGCTATGAGAATTATGAATATAATGCCGATAAATGAGTTTATTGAGAAAGTCTCCGCTGTCCAAGAAGAGATTAATATTTTGCAGGAATCTATGGAAGAAGAAATTGATGACACTGTGAGCTCATTAGATGAAAAAGATGACAAGGAGAGCGAAGAACAAAAGGAGGAAGAGCGGATTAGCTACCCGTGCCCACCTTCAAATGAGAGTAACTCTTCAACTCATACATTGTTTAACCTCCCTTCATGCTTACCGAAGGATGAATGCTATGATAATTGCTATGATCCCTTGGATTCGTTTGAAATATCCCTTTTTGATGAAATTGATGCTTGCTATGCTTGTGGCCATCATGACAATACGAATTATGCTTATGGAGATGAACTTGCTATTGTTACTTATGTTAAACATGAAATTGTTGCTATTGCACCCACACACGATAATCCTATTATCTCTTTGAATTCTTCCAACTACACTATATCAGAGAAGTTTGCGCTTATTAAGGATTATATTGATGGGTTGCGTTTTATCATTACACATGATGATTTTGATAGATATAATATGCATGTGCTTGCTACTCCTATGTGACGCCCGGATATTTAAGCTACAGTGAACCTCTGCTAATGATGCCATGTCACCTCGATTACTGTTGCTAATCTCGTGTTAGTTCAAAAACGATTCAAAATTCAAATTCAAAATCAAGTAAACAATTAAAGTTTTCAAAAGTCAAAACTAATATGTTGTTAATGTGACAAATAAATCATGGATAATATTGGTGGAGAAACAAAATCTTTCTAAAATAATTAAATACCCTAAGGTGATTAAATAGCAGCAAAAATAATTAATTATACCCCTATTATATTTTATAAAATACTAAACTATTTTAGCTAGGTGCCAAAGTTATTGTGGCAGTGCTATAATTAATGTTACTATTTTAGGTGCTAATTGAATATTTTACAAAATTAAAACAATTTGGGAAATAAAATTAAAATAGAAAAGAAAAATAAGAAAAAGGAAAAGAACAAACAAAAATTAACATAAAAGGAAAAGCCCCCCCACTAGGCCAACCGGCCGAGCTGGCCACCAGGCCGACCCACCTCACTCCCTTATACACCCCCTGCCCAAACCCTAACCGACACCCAACACCCACCCCCACTTGCACGCCTCTCCCCGTCCTCTCGATCCCGATCTGGATCGGGAAGGGGAGCGATCCCGGCCCCATTCGCCGTCACCATCGCCACCCGTCGTCGTCGACCACCGTCGCAGCACGAGGACCCGAAGCCGCCTGACGCTGCCCCGCCATCGTCGCGTCCCCTTCCTCCCCACCGGACTGCGCCCGCCTCCCCGACGCCGCGACGCCGCCCCGTCGTCCTCATCTCCGTCGCCGACCCGACCCCGACCTCGTCGTCCCCGTCCTCCTCCCCGGGCCCGCTGCTAGTCCCCTATGAATTGCCGTGAGCCCCGGCCTCCACCTCCCCTCTCTCTCGACTGTCCTCGTCCCCGTCGTCCCGCACGCACTACGGTGCCATGCCCCCGTTCGGTCGTCGCGGATGCGTCTGCCCTCCTGCGCCCACGGCTGCGACCGTGTCGTGCCCAGCAGCCTGTGGCCACTTCCCCCGCCTACCCTAGCCCTGCAACTACAGATGCTGCTGCAGCTGCCCCGCTCGCCGGTCGCGCCTGCGCCTCCCTACGGCTGTGAGCGCCGCCAGCCGCGCTCCCCACTCTTGCTCGCCGCGGCCCGCAACCGCCGCCGCTGCTGTTTCCTGCCCTCCGCTCGCGCTGCCGCCGCCCCGTTTCGTTGCCTGCTGCCTCGCCGCACGTGCACCTCGTCGGTCCCCGCCTCGCGCCGCGGTGCCTCGCACCAGGCCGCACCGCACCGGCCTCTGCTGCCGCGCGCCGGCGCCCCCACAGGCCACGACCTCGCCTAGTGCCCCCCGGCCCCGCCTCCTTCCGTCGTCACCGGCCGTCGCCGACGTCGGCCGCCCGCACTTCGGCGCCCCGCCGCGCCCCTTTATTCGGGCGGCGCCCGCGCTCCGTGCCCAACGCCCGCATGCCCGCTAACCCCTTTGGGCCACTTCCTGACGGGCCCCACGCCCCTTTTATTAAAACGAAAAAGGAAAACAAAAGAAACAATAATGAAATTAAAATTTAATTAATTAATTAATTAGTTAACTAAATTAAATAACTTAATTAATTATGTTTAATTAACCTAATGAACTACTGTTAATTACCTAAACAGTCAATGACAGTGGGACCCACTTGTCAGGTTGACCAGGTCAACGGGCAACGTTGACAGCTGACGTCATGCTGACATCATGCTGACGTCATAATTACCTTTTCTAATTAAATTAATTCTGTTAATTCTAGAAAAAGATAAAATCCTTTTTAAATTAATATAAAATAAACCGTAGCTCGGATGGAAAAACTTTGTACATGAAAGTTGCTCAGAACGATGAGATGAATCCGAATACATAGCCCGTTCGCCCGCCACACATCCCTAGCATAGCGAACACACAACTTTCCCCCTCCGGTTCATCTGCCCGAAAACGCGAAACACCGGGGATACTTTCGCGGATGTTTCCCCCCTTCGCCGGTATCACCTCCTACTACGGTAGGGCACACCTGGCACCGTTACTTGTCATGTCATGCATCGATATGCATTTGTTTGCATTGTATTCATTGTTTCTTCCCCCTCTTCTCTCCGGTAGACTACGAGACCGACGCCGCTGCTGCCCCGATCGACTACGGTGTTGACGACCCCTCCTTCTTGCCAGAGCAACCAGGCAAGCCCCCCCTTGATCAACCCGATATCGCCTATTCCTTCTCTCTATTGCTTGCATTAGAGCAGTGTAGCATGTTACTGCTTTCGGTTAATCCTATTCTGCTGCATAGCCTGTCATTGTTGCTACAATTGTTGATACCTTTACTTGCTATCCTAAATGCTTAGTATAGGATGATAGTATTCCATCAATGGCCCTACATTCTTGTCCGTCTGCCATGCCATACTATCGAGTCGTGATCACTCGGGAGGTGATCACGGGTATATATATATACTTACATACATGCTATATAGATGGTGACTAAAGTCGGGTCGGCTTGTAGAGTACCCGCAAGTGATTCAGATATGGGGCTGAAAGGACGGGTGGCTCCATCCAGGTAGTGGTGGGCCCGAGTTCCCGACGTCCCCTGACTGTTACTTTGTGGCGGAGCGACAGGGCAGGTTGAGACCCCCTAGGAGAGAGGTGGGCCTGGCCCTAGTCGGCGTCCGCGGTTACCTCAATTAACACGCTTAATGAGATCTTGGTATTTGATCTGAGTCTGGCCACTGGCCTATATGCACTAACCAACTACGCGGGAACAGTTATGGGCACTCGACGTCATGGTATCAGCCAAAGCCTTCTTGACATCAGCGACTGAGCGGCACGCGCCGGGTTGGACCGCGTAACACAACTTCCTTTGTAATGGAGGTTGCTAGGTCTGCTCACCGGCCGCCCACGCAACATGCAGGTGTGCAATGGACGATGGGCCCAGACCCCTGCGCACATAGGATTTAGACCGGCGTGCTGACCTCTGTGTTGTGCCTAGGTGGGGCTGCGACGTGTTGATCTTCCGAGGCCGGGCATGACCTAGGAAAGTGTGTCCGGCCAGAGGGATCGAGCGTGTTGGGAAATGTGGTGCACCCCTGCAGGGAAGTTTATCTATTCGAATAGCCGTGATCCTCGGTAACAGGACGACCCGGAGTTGTACCTTGACCTTATGACAACTAGAATCGGATACTTAATAAAACACACCCTTTCAAGTGCCAGATACAACCCGGTGATCGCTCTCTAACAGGGCGACAAGGAGAGGATCGCCGGGTAGGATTATGCTATGCGATGATACTTGGTGAACTTACCATCTACTCTCTTCTACATGCTACAAGATGGAGGCTGCCAGAAGCGTAGTCTTTGACAGGACTAGCTATCCCCCTCTTATTCTGGCATTCTGCAGTTCAGTCCACCGATATTGCCCCTTTACACAGATACACATGCATATGTAGTGTAGATCCTTGCTTGCGAGTACTTTGGATGAGTACTCACGGTTGCTTTTCTCCCTCTTTCCCCCTTTCCATTCTTCTCGGTTGTCGCAACCAGATGCTGGAGCCCAGGAGCCATACGCCATCGTCAACGACGACCCCTACTACACCGAGGGTGCCTACTACTACGTTCAGGCCGACGACAACCGAGAGTAGTTTAGGAGGATCCCAGGCAGGAGGCCTGCGCCTCTTTCGATCTGTATCCTAGTTTGTGCTAGCCTTCTTAAGGCAAACTTGTTTAACTTATGTCTGTACTCAGATATTGTTGTTTCCGCTAACTCGTCTATGATCGAGCACTTGTATTCGAGCCCTCTGGCTTGTATGACTTATTTTATTTTAGAGTTGTGTTGTGATATCTTCCCGTGAGTCCATGATCTTGATCGTACACGTTTGCGTGTATGATTAGTGTATGATTGAATCGGGGGCGTCACAAGTTGGTATCAGAGCTGACTGCCTGTAGGAATCCCCCTTCGAAACTCCTTGTCCGAAGTCGAGTCTAGTCATTACAAAACTTTTACTAACATGGCTGTGTGTCTTACGGGCCCACGTCGCCATTGGGTGGTATTAGGATGTTTTACTCCTCATCTATACTCTGGGACTCTGATCTCTCTTCTATTCGGGTTTAAATGAAATTACTAACTCTAACATTAGGGTCTCGTGATCACATCCACCCGGAGAACCCCTTGTTACATATGATCGCCTGCTGCACCAGAAGATTCGGAAGATACTCTATGTTGTTCTCTCGAGAATTTATGCCATCGCTTTTGCAATTCCCTTCCATCGATAAACCTCTATGTATAACCACGCACACTTGCCATTCATACAATCATCCTCGTTGATCTTGTTATTACAAGATACCCCAAAATTCTCTCTATTGTTACGAGAATACTTTGTGCCTACTGCCTTGTAGTTGTTTGCCACATGAATACCACTACGGATAATTTCTCACACTCACCGGGTATCCGCTCACCCCCAGCTGTTCAGGTGTTTCACAAAAGTCTTCGAAATACTATTCGATCCTTCGAAAATCCTTAGCAGCTTATTGCTCTGCAAATACTTGTCTGCTTGCATTATGGATGCTTCCCATATGGCTGGCAATATTCATTAGTCTCCTTTGACACCGTAATTTTGATCCTATTGATTCAACATGAGTGCGAATGCACGCAATGATCGGTTGATCCTTTTAAATTATCTTTCCATCTCAGATGTCATTTTGAACATGAGCTGGTTATCGACCCATCAAATTGCCATCGATTGTACCCCTAAGTCTATTCAACTTATCCACTCTTAATCAGATCGTTGGCTTCTGATCCCTTGATTTGGAAATGATAATTCCTTTGCACTTGATCTTTGAATTAGTCAGTTGTTTCTATAATCCGATGCCCTTTCGTTCCTTCTTCCTCTGATAGAGTACCGATACCCGCAACAACTCCGTTGTAGACCACAAACCCCTTGTTGGATTATTATCCGACAGTGTCCTTCATATTCAATAACCTTGTGAGCCTTTTCCATGGGTATATAATGCCTTTGGTAATTTGTATCCTCTGCTTTGATAACCATACTCTACTTTCGAGATTGTATTATTTACTCCGAAGTTTGTGGTATATGTTCCTAAGATGCCCCGATGGGTTGAACCTATGCCTTCCTTAATATGTGTGAACTCGAAAGTTTTCACGAGTCATACTCTTCTCGTATTTTGCCAGATAAAATTTCAACACTACAGCTTCTTCGTAAATGAGAAGTGAATGAAAGGTTATGCATTGGAGAAGTGGGAGTCGACCTTGAACTTTACGCTCATGCCCATGGACGCGATGTAGATCTTATCATGGAAGCTTCTCTTAAAATTAATTGGCCCCTGGGTATAAGTTCATCTTATATCTGGGATTTGGTCTTCTGCAATCATGGTTCCAATCATATTGCCCTTCTTTTGTCCCATTTCTCGACGAGTTAAAATACTTGTCTTCTCAGATAAGTATGCTTGCCCAACCTCTATTTGAAGGAAATATGCCCTAGATGCAATAATAAAGTTGTTATTTATATATTTCCTTACATCATGATAAATGTTTATTATTCATGCTAGAATTGTATTAATCGAAAACTTAGTACATGTGTAAATACATAGACAAAAAGAGTGTCACTAGTATGCCTCTACTTGACTAGCTCGTTAATCAAAGATGGTTAAGTTTCCTAGCCATGGACAAGAGTTGTCATTTGATGAACGGGACCACATTATTAGAGAATGATGTGATTGACTTGACCCATCCGTTAGCTTAGCACTATGATCATTTAGTTTATTGATAATGCTTTCTTCATAACTTATACATGTTCCTATGACTATGAGATTATGCAACTCCCGAATACCAGATGAACACTTAGTGTGCTGTCAAACATCACAACGTAACTGGGTGATTGTAAATATGCTCTACAGGTGTCTCCGATGGTGTTTGTTGAGTTGGCATAGATTGAGATTAGGATTTATCACTCCGTGTATCGGAAAGGTATCTCTGGGCCCTCTCGGTAATGCTCATCACTATAAGCCTTGCAAGCAATGTGACTAATGAGTTAGTTACGGGATGATGCATTACGAAACGAGTAAAGAGACTTGCCGGTAACGAGATTGAACTAGGTATGATGATACCGACGATCGAATCTCGGGCAAGTAACATACCGATGACAAAGGGAACAACGTATGTTGTTATGCGGTTTGACCGATAAAGATCTTCGTAGAATATGTAGGAGCCAATATGAGAAGCCAGGTTCCGCTATTGGTTATTGACCTGAGATGTGTCTCGGTCATGTCTACATAGTTCTCGAACCCGTAGGGTCCGCACGCTTAACGTTCGGTGACGATCGGTATTATGAGTTTATGTGTTTTGATGTACCGAAGATAGTTCAAAGTCCCGGATATGATCATGGACATGACGAGGAGTCTCGAAATGGTCGAGACATAAAGATTGATATATTGGATGGCTATAT
Source organism: Aegilops tauschii subsp. strangulata (assembly GCF_002575655.3). Classification (NCBI taxonomy): domain Eukaryota; kingdom Viridiplantae; phylum Streptophyta; class Magnoliopsida; order Poales; family Poaceae; genus Aegilops; species Aegilops tauschii. Next base: position 179,342,414 of record NC_053039.3, read on the forward strand.
TCGGACACCGGAAGTGTTCCAGGTGATTTCGGAGAAAACCGGAGTGCCGGAGGGTTACCGGAACCCCCCGGGGAACTAGTGGGCCTAGATGGGCCTTAGTGGAGAGAGAGGGGGGCTGTCAGGGCAGTCCGCGCGCCCCCTCCTCCTTGAGTCCGAATTGGACTAGGAGGGGGGTGGCGCCCCCCTTTCCTTCCCCTCTCCCACTCCTTCCTTCCCCCTCCTAGTAGGACCAGGAAAGGAGGAATCCTACTCCTACTAGGAGGAGGATTCCTCCCCTCCTTGGTGCGCCCCAGGGCCGGCCGGCCTCCCCCCTTTGCTCCTTTATATACGGGGGCAGGGGGCATCCTAGAACACACAACAGACAACTGTCTTAGCCGTGTGCGGTGCCCCCCTCCACAATAATCCACCTCGGTCATATTGTCGTAGTGCTTAGGCGAAGCCCTGCGCCAGTAACTTCATCATCACCGTCATTACGCCGTCGTGCTGACGAAGCTCTCCCTCGACACTCAGTTGGATCGAGAGTTCGTGGGACGTTACCGAGCTGAACGTGTGCAGATCATGGAGGTGCCTTACTTTCGGTACTAGGATTGGTCGGATCGTGAAGACGTACGACTACATCAACCGCGTTGTCATAACGCTTCCGCTTACGGTCTACGAGGGTACGTGGACTACACTCTCCCCTCTTGTTGTATGCATCACCATGATAGATCTTGCGTGTGCGTAGGATTTTTTTGAAATTACTGCGTTCCCCAACAGTGGCATCCGAGCCAGGTCTATGCGTAGATGTTATATGCACGAGTAGAACACAAAGAGTTGTGGGCGATAATAGTCATACTACTTACCAGCATGTCATACTTTGATTCGGCGGTATTGTTGGATGAAGCGGCTCAGACCAACATTACGCGTACGCTTACGCGAGACTGGTTCTACCGACGTGCTTCGCACACAGGTGGCTAGTGGGTGTCTGTTTCTCCAACTTTAGTTGAATCGAGTGTGACTACGCCCGGTCCTTGTTGAAGGTTAAAACAACACACTTGACGAAAAATCGTTGTGGTTTTGATGCGTAGGTAAGAACGGTTCTTGCTCAGCCCGTAGCGGCCACGTAAAACTTGCAACAACAAAGTAGAGGACGTCTAACTTGTTTTTGCAGGGCATGTTGTGATGTGATATGGTCAAGACATGATGCTAAATTTTATTGGATGAGATGATCATGTTTTGTAACAAAGTTATCGGCAACTGGCAGGAGCCATATGGTTGTTGCTTTATTGTATGAAATGCAATCGCCATGTAATTGCTTTACTTTATCACTAAGCGGTAGCGATAGTCGTAGAAGCAATAGTTGGCGAGACGACAACGATGCTTCAATGGAGATCAAGGTGTCAAGCCGGTGACGATGGTGATCATAACGGTGCTTTGAAGATGGAGATCAAAGGCACAAGATGATGATGGCCATATCATATCACTTATATTGATTGCATGTGATGTTTATCCTTTATGCATCTTATTTTGCTTAGTTCGGCGGTAGCATTATAAGATGACCTCTCACTAAATTTCAAGGTATAAGTGTTCTCCCTGAGTATGCACCGCTGCTACAGTTCGTCGTGCCGAGACACCACGTGATGATCGGGTGTGATAAGCTCTACGTTCACATACAACGGGTGCAAGCCAGTTTTGCACATGCAGAATACCCGGATTAAACTTGACGAGCCTAGCATATGCAGATATGGCCTCGGAACACTGAGACCGAAAGGTCGAGCATGAATCATATAGTAGATATGATCAACATAGTGATGTTCACCATTGAAAACTACTCCATCTCACGTGATGATCGGGCATGGTTTAGTTGATATGGATCACGTGATCACTTAGATGATTAGAGGGATGTCTATCTAAGTGGGAGTTCTTAAGTAATATGATTAATTGAACTTAATTTATCATTAACTTAGTCCTGATAGTTTTTGCATATCTATGTTGTAGATCAATAGCTTGCGATGTAGCTCCCTATTTATTTTTTTGATATGTTCCTAGAGAAAAACTATGTTGAAAGATGATAGTAGCAATGATGCGGACTAGGTCCGTGATCTGAGGATTATCCTCATTACTGCACATAAGAATTATGTCCTTGATGCACCGCTAGGTGACAAACCTATTGCAGGAGCAGATAACAGACGTTATGAACGTTTGGCAAGCTCGGTATGATAACTACTTGATAGTTTAGTGCGCCATGCTTTATGGCTTAGAACCGGGACTTCAAAAACGTTTTGAATGCCACGGAGCATATAAGATGTTCTAAGAGCTGAAATTGGTATTTCAGACTCATGCCCGAGTCGAGAGGTATGAGACCTCTGACAAGTACTTTGCCTACAAGATGGAGGAGAATCGCTCAACCAGTGAGCATGTGCTCAGATTGTCTGAGTACTACCATCGCTTGAATCAAGTGGGAGTTAATCTTCCAGATAAAATAGTGATTGACAGAGTTCTCTAGTCACTATCACCAAGTTACTGGAACTTCGTGATGAACTATAATATGCAAGGGATGACGAAAACGATTCCCAAGCTCTTCGTGATGCTGAAATCGACGAAGGTAGAAATCAAGAAAAGCATCAAATGTTGATGGTTGACAAGACTACTAGTTTCAAGTAAAAGGGCAAGGGAAAGAAAGGGAACTTCAAGAAGAATGGCAAGCAAGTTGCCACTCCCATGAAGAAGCCCAAAGCTAGACCCAAGCCTGAAATTGAGTGCTTCTACTGCAAAGGAAATGGTCACTGGAAGTGGAACTGCCCTAGATACCTGGCGGATAAGAAGGATGGCAAAGTGAACAAAGTATATTTGATATACATGTTATTGATGTGTACTTTACTAGTGTTTATAGCAACCCCTCGGTATTTGATACCGGTTCAGTTGCTAAGAGTAGTAACTTGAAACGGGAGTTGCAAAATAAACAGAGACTAGTTAAGAACGAGGTGACGATGTGTATTGGAAATGATTCCAAGGTTGATAAGATCACCATCGCACACTCCTTTCTTACCTTCGGGATTAGTTTTGAACCTAAAATAAATGTTATTTGGTGTTTGCGTTGAGCATGAATATGATTGGATCATGTTTATTGCAATACGGTTATTCATTTAAGTCAAAGAATAATTGTTGTTCTATTTACATGAATAAAGCCTTCTATGGTCATACACTCAATGTAAATGGTTTATTGAACCTCGATCGTAGTGATACACATATTCATAATATTGAAGCCAAAAGATGCAAAGTTAATAATGATCGTGCAACTTATTTGTGGCACTGCCGTTTAGGTCATATTGGTGTAAAGCGCATGAAGAAACTCCATGCTGATGGGCTTTTGGAATCACTTGATGCTTGCAAACCATGCCTCATGGGCAAGATGACTAAGACTCTGTTCTCCGGAACAATGGAGCGAGCAACTAACTTATTGGAAATAATACATACTGATGTATGCGGTCCGATGAGTGTTGAGGCTCGCGGTGAAAATCGTTATTTTCTCACCTTCGCAGATGATTTGAGAAGATATGGGTATATCTACTTGATGAAACATAAGTCTGAAACATTTGAAAAGTTCAAAGAATTTCAGAATAAAGTGGAAAATCATCGTAATAAGAAAATAAAGTTTCTATGATCTGATCGCGGAGACGAATATTTGAGTTACGAGTTTGGTCTTCAATTAAAACAATGTGGAATAGTTTCACAAACTCATGCCACCTGGAACACCACAGCATAATGGTGTGTCCGAACGTCATAACCATACTTTATTGGATATAGTGCAATCTATGATGTCTCTTACCAATTTACCACTATCATTTTGGGGTTATGCATTAGAGACAACTACATTCACGTTAAATAGGGCACCGTATAATCTGTTGAGACGACACCGTATGAACTATGGTTTGGCTAGAAACCTAAGCTGTCGTTTCTTAAAGTTTGGGGTTGCGATGCTTATGTGAAAAAGATTCAACCTGATAAGCTCGAACTCAAATTGGAAAAGTGTTTCTTCATAGGATACCCAAAAGAAAATATTGGGTACACCTTCTATCACCGATCCGAAGGCAAGATCTTTGTTGCTACGAATGGATTCTTTCTAGAGAAGAAGTTTCTCTCGAAAGAAGTGAGTGGGAGGAAAGTAGAACTTGATGAGGTAACTGTACCTTCTCCCGAATTGGCAAGTAGTTCATCACAGAAATCAGTTCTAGTGATGCCTACACCAATTAGTGAGGAAGTTAATGATGATGATCATGAAACTTCAGATCAATTTACTACCGAACCTCGTAGGTCAACCAGAGTACGTTCCGCACCAGAGTGGTATGGTAATCTGGTTCTGGAAGTCATGTTACTAGACCATGACAAACCTACGAACTATGAGGAAGCGATGATGAGCCCAGATTCCACAAAATGGTTTAAGGCCATGAAATCTAAGATAGGATCCATGTATGAAAACAAAGTATGGACTTCGGTGGAATTACCCGATGATCGGCAAGCCATTGAGAATAAATGGATCTTCAAGAGGAAGACGGACGCTGATGGTAGTGTTACTATCTACAAAGCTCGACTTGTCACGAAAGGTTTTCGATAAGTTCAAGGTGTTGACTACGATGAGGTTTTCTCACTCGTAGCAATGCTTAAGTCTATCCGAATCATGTTAGAAATTGCCGCATTTTATGAAATCTGGCAAATGGATAAACAAAACTACATTCCTTAATGGATTTATTAAAGAAGAGTTGTATATGATGCAACCAGAAGGTTTTGTCAATCCTAAAGGTGCTAACAAAATATGCAAGCTCCAGGGATCCATCTATGGACTGGTGCAAGCATCTCGGAGTTGGAATATACGCTTTGATAAGTTGATCAAAGCATATAGTTTTATACAGACTTGCGGTGAAGCCTGTACTTACAAGAAAGTGAGTGGGAGCACTACAACCTTTCTGATAAGTATATGTGAATGACATATTGTCGATCAGAAATGATGTAGAATTTTCTGGAAAGCATAAAGGAGCGTTTGAAAGGAGTTTTTCGAAGAAAGACCTCGGTGAAGCTGCTTACAAATTGAGCATCAAGATCTATAGAGATAGATCAAGACGCTTGATAAGTTATTTCAATGAGTACATAACTTGACAAGATTTTGGAGTAGTTCAAAATGGAACAGTCAAAGAAGGAGTTCTTTGCCTATATTGCAAGGTGTAAAGTTGAGTAAGACTCAAAACACGACCACGACAGAAAAAAGAAAGAGAATGAAAGTCATTCCCTATGCCTCGGCCATAGGTTCTATAAAGTATGCTATGCTGTGTACCAAACCTATTGTGTACCTTGCCATGAGTTTGGAAAGGGGGTACGATATTGATCCAGGAGTGGATCACTTGACAGTGGTCAAAATTATCCTTAGAAGACTAAGGAGATATTTCTCGGTTGTGGAGGTGATAAAGAGTTCGTCGTAAAGAGTTACGCCGATGCAAACTTTTACACCGATCCATATGACTCCGCGTCTCAATCTGGATACATATTGAAAGTGGGAGCAATTAGCTAGAGTAGCTCCATGCAGAGCATTGTAGACATAGAAAATTTGCAAAATACATACAACTCCGAATTTGACAGACCCATTGACTAAGCTTCTCTCACAAGCAAAACATGATCACACCTTAGTACTCTTTGGGTGTTAATCACATAGCGATGTGAACTAGATTATTGACTCTAGTAAAACCCTTTGGGTATTAGTCACATGGCGATCTGAACTAATCATATGGTGATGTGAACTATTGGTGTTAAATCACATGGCGATGTGAACTAGATTATTGACTCTAGTGCAAGTGGGAGACTGAAGGAAATATGCCCTAGAGGCAATAATAAACTTGTTATTTATATATTTCCTTACATCATGATAAATGTTTATTATTCATGCTAGAATTGTATTAACCGGAAACTTAGTACATGTGTGAATACATAGAGAAACAGAGTGTCACTAGTATGCCTCTACTTGACTAGCTCGCTAATCAAAGATGGTTAAGTTTCCTAGCCATGGACAAGAGTTGTCATTTGATGAACGGGATCACATCATTAGAGAATGATGTGATTGACTTGACCCATCCGTTAGCTTAGCACTATGATCGTTTAGTTTATTGCTAATGCTTTCTTCATAACTTATACATGTTCCTATGATATGAGATTATGCAACTCCCGAATACTAGAGGAACACTTAGTGTGCTATCAAATGTCACAACGTAACTGGGTGATTATAGAGATGCTCTACAGGTGTCTCCGATGGTGTTTGTTGAGTTGGCATAGATTGAGATTAGGATTTGTCACTCTGTGTATCGGAAATGTATCTCTGGGCCCTCTCGGTAATGCTCATCACTATAAGCCTTGCAAGCAATGTGACTAATGAGTTAATTACGGGATGATGCATTACGGAACGAGTAAAGAGACTTGCCGGTAACGAGATTGAACTAGGTATGATGATACCGACAATCGAATCTCGGGCAAGTAACATAGCAATGACAAAGGGAACAACGTATGTTGTTATGCGGTTTAACCGATAAAGATCTTCGTAGAATATGTAGGATCCAATATGAGCATCCAGGTTCCGCTATTGGTTATTGACCGGAGATGTGTCTCGGTCATGTCTACATAGTTCTCGAACCCGTAGGGTCCGCACGCTTAACGTTCGGTGACGATCGGTATTATGAGTTTATGTGTTTTGATGTACCAAAGATAGTTCGGAGTCCTGGATATGATCACGGACATGACGAGGAGTCTCGAAATGGTCGAGACATAAAGATATGAGGGTACGTGGACTACACTCTCCCCTCTCATTGCTATGCATCACCATGATAGATCTTGCGTGTGCGTAGGATTTTTTTTGAAATTACCGCGTTCCCCAACACTATTTTGATCTACCTTCGAGTATTACCCCCCGGTATCTCGAGGATAACACCCTGTTGCACTACATGTTATGAATTTCTGATGAAGTAGTAGCTTTCCCCATCATAGTCACTCCACGGTTTCTGGGTTGTCGTCAACCGGGAACACCGATTAGTGAATCGAATCAACATTGTGATTCAATACTCCTAGTACTTTGTTGTTGAGACGTTTAATACTCCATCACGTCACTCCTAGCCTAATCGGTTACTTCATGATCGTGCTAGTTTTAACTGTGCTACCTGGTCCTTCCCGGAGCACAAATTTCGACGGTGAGCTAATCTTACGTCGATCTTCCTCGTCATATCATTTCTCCTTGAACAGCAAACTTGATTTCGGGTTTGTGTCGTACCCATGGTTCTAATAACTTTTCGCTTCTTCATTCCTTTAACTTGATGTCATCTTCGATCAATTGCATCTTCATGAAATCTCTCGACAAATGTGTCGTGATCATCATCAAAATTTTGACTCCTTAATGGATATCAATCGAATTCATGATGATAAGTGCCATCCTCGTCCCTTGGTAATTGAGTCACCGTCGACAACATCCTTACCTCCCTTCCATCACGAACTTGTTCATATTATGGACGCAACTTGCTATCCCGCTTGTATTATGTTCTACCTTGAAGTATTATTGTCTTTTATGTCAAGTATGTTGTGAGAATTTTACCACCTCTTAAGAATTCCTGGTATAGTGATACTTCTCACCCTCACCATTCTTTCTCGGTACCCGTGTAGTTTCTTACCAGAATATCGACAATTGAACTACGATGTGTGAATTCAAAACTTCTAGCAACCCTATTACTTTGAAGTGAATGGTCAAGTTTCATTCTAATCCTTTTGTTCATTAAGTCACCATTCTAACATTGATCGTGCAACCCAGCCCATATTTCGGGTGCACCTTTCAACCAATGTTTAATTGTGTATGTTTTTCCTCGAGCATACATCATTATATCATTTGATATGAAAAATGTTATCTCCTTGTTCACATAATTGTGGAAATCCATCTTTTTGGAAATCTTGACGAAATGTTACTGAATCCATCAGCCACCTCCTCAGCCTCTCCTTGGATTAATGATGAACTCTTGTTTTGGAACTCGCTTCCATAGTTCATTTCCTGAAAATCTTACAATGTCATCTAGTCAATTGTGTGCACCTTTTGTTCTCAGGCATCCCGAGTCTGAGGTATCCTGACACCAATCAAATCTGAATCCCGGTCAGATATGATGGTTGGAACATTTTTTTCAAGAGTTATAGCATTGGTCTATATAAGACTCGGTAAGGTGATGTCATGCCTAGCACACCTGGGCGGAGGACCTATTGTTATAGTATCCTTTTTAGCAAGTTTAGCCATTCTTCCATGAGGAAATTGTAAGACTTATTCTATAAGTTGCTCCTGATGGATCCTTTGTGAATCCAAAGTCTGATCTTTACTCAATGACAATGTCAATGCTATCTCGAAGCATGTATGTGGTACTCCTATCTTCAATAAGAACAATTGAAGCACAATGCTAAATTTTCTTTATCAATTATTCAAACACCGTTGTTTGGGTAATGTCATGAAATTCCTCTCCCCTTACCTAAATGGTTACATACTTGGAGCCCTATCCTTAATATCTTCCTCTGCCTTTCCTTGGGAAAGATATACTCTAAAAATTGAGTATAAACACCTTTTCCTTTCCATTGGTCTGATTAATGTAATAATCACATTTTCCTTTCCATTGTTTTGGTTAACCTTTCTTGTGACCTATATGATATAAGTAGTAATATTTCTCTGCTTATGTAAACACCTCGGTGTACCATCCTATCTGGTGTAAACCCTGTTACTATTGTTGATGACATTCCGGTAGCCACCGATGCACGAGAACTTTGCCTATTTGTCCGCCTAATTCAACGAGTAGGAAATGGTTCTCTTCGTCCCCCGCCCTTGGTACCGATGATGTTGCCGACATAACTGACAGACTATCCTTTGACTGGCCTTGCTTACATGATCGTGCAAGATGTCAGCGCCCTTTCTACCTTCAACCCACATGGTGGGCCCATAACCCACAACTCCACAGGATCGAAACCTGACTCTCCTGTACACCCCCTGTTTCCATAGTTATTCCTCGCGCGTGGCCTCATATGTAATTCACGAGTCACATTCCAAGAGATCATCAATTCTGTTATCAGACACAATACTTATTCCCGTTGCTTTGAGCCCCTTTCACGCCCTGTTTTAGGCATCGAACGCTTGCCTGCCCCCTCGAAACTTCCCATAATACCTCCTTACTTTTCTCTCAGTATTTTTGGAGGTTTCAATTCGAGAGTTACTTTCCGCCTCCTTCCTCGATGTTATCTACCAGATAGTCAACCTTGCCGAGGTCCATTCTCCCGGAATGCTTCCCCTTTGTTCTTTCGTAAGTGCGATGCAGACCCCCAAGAAAGGATGTCGACTTCATCATGATGACCTGAAGCAGGGAAATGAAGATATCAACTAAAGTGTCCAACTCTTCGAGAAGAGCAACCAAGACCGAGAAGATTCATTAGAATTTCGTAACCGGACCTTTTCCCCTTACCCCCCTCTTAAATCTCGGGACGAGATTTCTTGTAGTGGAGGATATTTGTGACGCCCAGATATTTAAGCTACAGTGAACCTCTGCTAATGATGCCACGTCACCTCGACTACTGTTGCTAATCTCGTGTTAGTCCAAAACCGATTCAAAATTCAAATTCAAAATCAAGTAAACAATTAAAGTTTTCAAAAGTCAAAACTAAAATGTTCTTAATGTGACAAATAAATCATGGATAATATTGGTGGAGAAACAACATCTTTATAAAATAATTAAATACCCTAAGGTGATTAAACAACAGCAAAAACAATTAATTATACCCCTATTATATTTTATAAAATACTAAACTATTTTAGCTAGGTGCCAAAGTTATTGTGGCAGTGCTATAATTAATGTTACTATTTTAGGTGCTAATTGAATATTTTACAAAATTAAAACAATTTGGGAAATAAAATTAAAACATAAAAGAAAAATAAGAAAAAGGAAAAGACTAAACAAAAATTAACATAAAAGGAACCCCCCCACTGGGCCAACCGGCCCAGCTGGCCACCAGGCTGACCCACCTCACTCCCCTATACACCCCCTGCCCAAACCCTAACCGACACCCAGCACCCTACCCCCCACTCGCTCGCCTCTCCCGCTCCTCTCGTTCCCGATCTGGATCGGGAAGGGGAGCGATCCCGGCCCCATTCACCGTCACCATCACCACCCGCCGTCGTCGACCACCGCAGCAGCACGAGGACCCGAAGCCGCCTGACGCTGCCCCGCCATCGCCGCGTCCCCTTCCTCCCCACCGGACTGCGCCCGCCTCCCCGACGCCGCGACGCCACCCAATCATCCTCATCTCCGTCGCCGACCCGACCCCGACCTCGTCGTCACCGTCCTCCTCCCCGGGCCCGCTGCCAGTCCCCTATGAATCGCTGTGATCCCCGGGCGTTGTCGGGACCCCGATTCTATGCCACACCGATCTAGCCTGTAACACCTCATATCACTTTGCGGCCTCACGCACGGTATTCCCACGGGTGTCGCCTTACCATGGCCTGGGACCGTTTGCGCCTTTTGGCTCACGTATATGATAGTGTCGCTAGCATCCATATGACAGAGAACCCGGGCCGACATGACTAGTCGTGAACCCAAAGTGGCACTAACTTACGGGGACAGGCATACATGAATCAACATCGAGCATGTCGGTCAGCAGCGTGCGAATCCGGGCTGTAGCACTGGGCTAACAGGACTCCGGGAACCCGGGCTGTAGCAGGCTAGGCAGGACTCCGGATGTCACCGCGTGACATTTCCCCGAAGGGACAGACACAGGAACAAAGTGAAACACATGCCGGCCAGTCAAGTGTTCCAGAGCAGTAGTGCTGGGCTAGCAGGACTCCGGTGATCCCGGCTGTAGCGGACTACTATGGCTCATGGATACACAAGACTACATTTCCCCATAAGAGAGGCTACCAAGGATAAACAACTAGGTTGTCGGATCCCACACATACCAAGCATTTCAATCATACACACAATATGCTCGATATGTGCAAATACAACATGGCATCACAACAAGACTCTACGACTCAGAGTATTTATTCATTAGGCTCCGAGGAGCCAAGATATTACAAACATGGGTCTCATGACCCAACATTCAGAGCATACAAGTCAAAGCACACGCGGAAGCTTAACATGTCTGAGTACAGACATCTACAAATGGAAAAGGCTGAGAAGCCTCACTATCTACTAGATCCTGCCGAGGGCACAAGATCGTAGCTGAGGTAACAAGCTAAACGTCGAAGTCCACACGGAACTACTAGCGAGACTGAAGTCTCCGCTGCAAAAACATAAATAAAGCAACATGAGTACAAAGGTACTCAGCAAGACTTACATCAGATCCTACCATACATGCATTTGTATCAAGAAGGTAATGTGGGGTTTAGTTGCAGCAAGCCAGCTTTGACTCAGTGGCTATCCTGTTCTACGACTACGAGAAACTTCTTTGAGGTGAGACAACGCACACGAGTCCACTAATCACCACACAATACACTACTATGGATTCATCCCCGTCTCCCTACGAGAAGGCCATCCATAGCACTCACACTTGTCTTGAGCATTTTAGAGTATCCACTTCAAGTTGTCTATGTACCACGTAAGCATCCAAGAAGTCCATAACCGCGGACTCGGCTATTCGAATAGATCATGTTAACCCTGCAGGGGTGTACTTATTCACACACGCTCTCGCCACTTACCGCCATATACACGTCATGTATCTCGGCAACCTTCAAGCGGAAGCCTAGCGAGGGTGTCGGCCACGTCCTGACTAACCACCCAAGACTCTAGTCCAGGTTTATCGCCTATTCGGGTTCTATCCGCAAGGGAGTCCGGCCGAGGTTTCCATCACGACCCCAAATGATGTGAGCAGGGTTCCTAAGCCCACCAACCGGGTGCCACTTAGTACACCGTGCCACGTGTGCCTAGTCTGTCCCAAGCCCACCCTGCCGGGTGCCACTTGGTAGAAAAATAGCACTACCTACAAACACCAGAAACTAGTTGCGACTCCTGGACAGAGATCAAGTTGGTTAATAAGTCGAGAGGGGTCGAGTTACCGGAACCCAATGTGTGGTAGTATCGAGTCATTGGACAACATACATAGAACTCAGTGCTTAAGGACGGTTCCAGTGAGACAACCCACTATGTACTCCTACATGGACTCTCACCGCTACCTTTACCAAATCGTGTTCACACACTTCATTCTCAGCATTAGAACGCAACACTGCACTCTAATTCATTCCCAATGAATCAGACCTGACACACTCTAAGCAATAGCAGGCATGGCATGGTAGGAACACAACAATGGCTTCAATCAACTCCTACACATGCTAGTGGGTTTCAACTATTTACTGTGGCAATGACAGGTCATGCAGAGGAATGGGTTCAACTACCGCAGCACAAAGTAGCAATTGAATCGTTGTTGTCCTAATGCAATAACAAAGAGCAGGAGCGAGAGAGTAGGATTGTATCAGAATGAACAAGGGGTTTTGCTTGCCTGGTAGATCAACAAGGTGGCACTACTCCTCAGACAGGTACTCCAGAGCACTCTCCGAAGCAGGACCTATCGAGAAGGAACGGTGTCGACAATCAAACACAAGCATATGCAGCAATATGATGCATGATCATGGCATGTAGATGTGATGCTGTTTGAGCTAATGCAGCTAGCATTCATTTGGTTGAAGTTCATTTGAACCAAGAATTCAAATGCAACTCCAAAAAAGCTCTTATATATGCCATTTATATGTTTTCACTTATACAGTAGGTATAAGTTGGTTGTCATGCATGAAACTAGTACATATGGATAGATTACATTTTTCTGATAATTTTTCATATATAATTTATTTAAATATGAGCTACTGTTGAATTTCTATGAATTTTTGAAGTTTATATCATTTTCTGGAATTTTCTGATTTAATTTAAATCCAGAAAATGAATAACTGCGTCAACACTGCGTCATGCTTGCGTCAGCAAGTCAACAGCGCTGACTGGGGTCAAACCTGACGTGTGGGGTCCACACGTCAGTGGCACAGTGTTAAACAGGGTTTTTTTACTAATATAATTAAAAGATTAGGGCACAGGGGCCCACTGTCAATGTCAGGGTCTAGTTAAATGGTGATTAGCCTTAAGCTAATCACCTGGCAGGCTGGGCCCGCATGTCAGGCCGGCGAGGTCGTCGCCGGCGACCTCTGGTCGCGGCGGAGTCCGCGCTGCAGGGCACGGGGGGGGGCGGCGGCTGAGAGCACCGGGGCGTAGCCCGTGCTCTCCCGCATCTCGTGGGGCAGGTGGGAGGAGCTGGGGAGGCCGGAGCTCGCCGGAGCGGAGCTCGCGGCGGCGGCCGGAGCTCGGGCTCGAGCGGCTGCGGGCTAGAGGGTGCAGAAGACATGGGGTAGGGGGAGGGGGGCGACGGCGGGGCTCACAGCGAATCGGCGGGCGTCGTCGGAGAGCTCGGGGAAGGGCTAGAGTCGGCGGGGCGGCGATGGGGATCCACGGCGGCCGGAGATGGAGATGGCGATGGCGATGGCTCCACGGGGCGCTCCGGCTTGCGTGGCCTGGCCGAGGGCTTCAGCGCGAGGAGGCGGAGCTCCCGGGCGTGCCGGGGAGGCGAGGGGGAGGCGGCGGCTATGGCAACGGCGAGCGGTGGCGACGGCAGCGCTCGGGCGGGTCGAGAGAGAGAACCAGGGGAGGAGGGGAAACGGGAGAGAGTGAGAGAGGCTTGGGGGGTGCGTGGCGACGCACGCGTGATCCAGGCGACGGGGGGGGGGGGGGGAGAAGCAGGAGGTGGCGGGAGACGTGGCCGCGGCCGGTCGCATGGCCGCTGTCCTTCTGTCGTCGCCAGGAGGACGACGGTTGGTGGTTGGGCCAGTGGGCCGCACCGCTGGGCCGGCTGAGGCGCCAGATGGCTACAGGTAGGCGCCAGGTAAGCTTTTTTCCTTTTTTTTCTTTTCTTTTTTTCTGACATTTATTTGATTAAATAAAAAATACTAAACCATTTTATTTTCTTATGCCAATTTTTGTAGGGGCTAGTGGTATTATTCCAGAGCTCCTCAACAACTGGCATAATTTTTGGACAATATTTTATATATATAGCAATATATATCTAAAGCAAATAATTACTGCATTAATTCCAAATGTCCAAAATAAATATCTATGAGCTCCTAAAAATATTGGTTTGATTTTTATCTCTGTCCAATATTTTCAGAGAGCAACATGAACATTTTCTTGGACCCTTTTAGAGCACTTTTTATTTGGGTCATTTCTAAAAATGATTTCTGAGGGTTTCACAAATCCCCATTTCAAATTTAAATGGAATTTAAACATGATGCACACATGACTAGCTAGCCTTGAGCATACCAGAACCAGGGATGTGACAACTCGCCCCCACTTGAAAGAATCTCGTCCCGAGATTCAGGGGTCGACGGAAAGAAAGTGGGGGTACTCCAGTCGAAGACGATCTTCTCGCTGCCAAGTAGCTTCTCTCTCGGAATGGTGAGACCACTGAACCTTGAGAAACTTGATGTTCTGACATCGGGTAACACGCTCTGCTTGATCAAGAATGCGAACCGGGTACTCTCGGTATGTGAGGTTATCTTGGAGATCAAGCGTTTCGTGGTCCACTCCGCGGAATGGATCCGAGAAGCAACGCCTGAGTTGAGAGACGTGGAAGACATCATGCACTCTGGAAAGATGTGGAGGTAGTTCCAACTGGTAGGCAACCTCTCCTCGTTTAGCGAGAATGCGAAAAGGACCAATGTAACGAGGAGCCAACTTGCCCTTGATACCGAAACGATGGGTACCCTTTAGAGGAGTAACCCGAAGGTAAGCTTTGTCGCCAACTTCATAAGTCAAATCCTTATGATGACGATCATACTGACTCTTTTGACGAGACTGGGCTGTTTTCAAATTCTCATGAATGATGCGAACTTGCTCTTCTGCCTCCTGGATCAGGTCCGGTCCAAAGAATTGTCTTTCACCGGTTTCTGACCAGTTCAAAGGTGTTCGACATCTTCGTCCATAGAGAATCTCAAAAGGAGCTTTCTTGAGACTGGATTGATAGCTATTGTTATAAGCAAACTCGGCGAAAGGAAGACATTTCTCCCAATCCATACCGAATGAGATAACGCAAGCTCTAAGCATGTCTTCGAGAATTTGATTGACCCGTTCCACCTGACCACTCGACTGAGGGTGGAAAGCGGTACTAAGGAAAGATGGGTTCCCATGGCAGTCTGGAAACTCTCCCAGAAATGAGAAGTGAAAAGACTACCACGGTCTGAATTGATCTCTAGTGGAACACCATGAAGTGATACTATTCGAGAAATATATAAGTCAGCGAGCTGACTAGCAGTGATACTCTCCCGAACCGGTAGGAAGTGAGCCACTTTGGAAAGACGATCAATGACTACGAAGATAGTGTTATTCCCTTTCTTGGTCCTAGGAAAGCCGGTGATGAAGTCCATACCAACTTTATCCCATTTCCACTCGGGAATGGCTAAAGGCTGAAGGGTGCTAGCAAGCCTTTGATGCTCTGCCTTAACGCGACGACAAACGTCACAGTTAGCAATGAACGTAGCAATTTCTCTCTTCATCCTAGTCCACCAAAACCTTTGGCGTAGGTCCTGATACATCTTAGTACTACCGGGATGAATCGTGAGAGGGGATTCATTCGCCTCCTTAAGGATCAGTTGCCGAAGATGTTGCTTCTTGGGAAGCACCAGACAGTTCTCGAAGAGAACAACACCTCGATCATCTATAGAGAAACTACCAGCAATACCCTTGGCAATGTTTCTCTTGATCCGGGTAATCCCCGTATCATGCTTCTGGGCTTCTATGATATGATCCAAAAGAGTAGGCTTCGCCACCAAGGTAGAAAGGAATCCTTGAGGAGCAATGTGAAGGTTAAGCTTACAGAATTCCTCCTGGAGAAGTGGTTGGCCCTGCTGCAACATAAGATTGTTGCAAGACTTACGACTTAGCGCATTAGCCATGACATTGCCCTTGCCTGGGGTGTAGGTAATCCCTAAGTCGTAATCTGAGATCAACTCCAACCAACGTCTTTGCCTAAGGTTTAAATCTAGTTGGGTGAAGATATACTTGAGACTCCGGTGATCGGTGTAAATCTCGCAACGTTTACCAAGAAGGTAATGTCGCTATGTCTTAAGTGCATAGACTACGGCTGCAAGCTCTAGATCATGTGTAGGATAATTTTCCTCATGTGGATGCAACTGTCAAGATGCATAGGCAATCACATGACGATCCTGCATAAGAATGCAACCTAGTCCCTGTCGTGAGGCGTCGCAGTAGATAACAAAGTCCTTAGTGAAATCCGGTGGCACCAGTATGGGAGCAGAAGTCAGGCGTCTTTTCAGTTCCTGAAAACTATACTCACACTGTGGGACCACTCAAACTTTTTATCTTTCTTGAGAAGTTTCGTGAGAGGTTTGGCCACTTTGGAAAAGTTCTCAACAAAGCAGCCACAATAACTGGCTAGACCAAGAAAACTCCTAACTTGTTTAACTGTTTCAGGTGGAGTCCAATCAAGAACGACCTGAACTCTCTCGGGATTGACGGCAATGCCCTTACCAGAGATCACGTGGCCTAGGTAGGTCACTTCTGGCAACCAAAATTCGCACTTGGAGAACTTGGCATAAAGGCGATGCTCTCTGAGTTTTTCTAACACAAGTCTAAGATGTTCGGCATGCTCTTCCTCGTTCTTTGAGTAAATAAGGATATCATCGAGGTAAACCACGACGAACTTACTAAGTACTCCATGAAGATCGAGTTCATCAAGCGGGAGAATGTAGCTGGAGCATTGGTTAGACCAAAGGACATGACGGTGTACTCGTATTGGCCATAATGATTGACAAAAGCCGTCTTAGGAATGTCCCCATTTCTGATCTTGATTTGGTGGTAGCCTAACCTCAAACATCTTGGAAAAGACTGAGGATCCAGCGAGCTGATCATACAGGTCGTTGATCCTCGGGAGCCGATACTTGTTCTTTATCGTGAACAAATTAACGGGACGATAATCTACAACCATCCGGTCCGTGCCATCCTTCTTCTTGACGAATAGGACGGGGCAAGCCCAGGGAGAAGAACTAGGACGGTTGAAACCCTTTTGCAAGGACTCATCAAGTTGTTTCTTAAGCTTAGCTAGTTCTAAGGGTGCCATCTTATAAGGTCTCCTAGAGATTGGGGCGGTTCCTGGGATAAGATCTATGACAAACACTACATCTCTGTCAGGTGGAATGCCTGGCAGTTCCTCTCGAAAGACATCCGGAAAGTCACGGACTACCGGGATATCTTCAAGGTCTGGAAGAGGGCTGGCATTAAGAGAATAGAGTTGGCGCTTTGCAACTCTGGTGGAGACAGTGACTATCTTGCCAGATGGGTGTGTAAGCTGAACAAACCTGGTATAATAATCAATCTTGGCATAGTGAGCTTTCATCTAGTCCATACCCAAGATGATGTTAATATCTGTAGACTTGAGGGCTATAAGTGATGCAAGGAATACAAGTCTGTCAACAAGGATTTCGTTACCATGGCTTACACTAGAAGTTTGCCATTTGGATCCAGGAGTTTGAATGACCAGTGGAGAGGGCATATCACAAAATGACATGTTGTGCAAGTTAGCATAGCTTTCAGAAATGAAGGAATGAGATGCTCCAGTATCGAATAGAACCGATGCTGGATGACAATTGACAAGGAGTGTACCAAGAACGACATCCGGATCATCATGAGCGTCTTTAGCTGAGACGTGATGCACACGTCCACGTTTAGTGCGAGCTGGCTTGGCACTGATCGTCTTGCCTGATGGCTTAATGCAGCCAACAGACTTCTCGGGCTGGGGTGGAGCATAACTAGTCTGAGAGCAGTCACGTGCATAGTGTCCTGGCTCTCCGCATGTGAAGCAAGTCCCTGAAGTTGGATGTGGACCCGCATTGACAAGCGGTCTACCAATAGGCCTGGGTGGAGCATACTGCTGAACTGAGTGAGGTGCCACATAAGATGGCCTCGGTGAATATCCGGAAGGAAGAGCGGAGTTCGGAACCCAGATCCGGCGCTTCTGAGATCTAGAGCCGGAGGAAGATCCCAAATCATGGGTGTGCTTACGAGACTCCTTGTAAGTGAGCTGAGCTGTCTCCGCATTGATGGCCTTGTTCACAAGAGCCTGGAATGTATCACAATGATGTAGGTGGAGATCACGACGCAACTTGGGGTTGAGACCCTTCTGAAACCTAGCCTGCTTCTTGGCGTCCGTGGACACCTCTTCTGTAGCATAGCGGGCGAGGTTCTCAAACTCTCTACTGTAAGCATCAACAGCCATCTTACCCTGGGTGAAACTACAGAACTCTTCTCTCTTGCGGTCAATGAGAGCCTTAGGAATGTGATGCTCGCGAAAAGCCTCAGTGAAATCTCTCCAGGTCGGTATCTGGCCAGCTGGAAGCATAGCCTCATAGTTCTGCCACCAAAGACTAGCAGGACCTTCCAGGTGATATGCAGCATAGGTGACCTTGTCACCTTCAGCTACGTTCGCAGAACGCAGCTTGTGAGTGATACTACGGAGCCAGTCATCTGCATCGAGTGGCTCAATGGAATGATGGAAGGTAGGTGGTTTCAGACCAATGAAATCATAGATGGTCACTGACTCTTTGCACTGAGGTGCGGTGTTCTCCTCGATACGTGCTAACAAGCGGTTAGACTCACACTTGTTCCTCTCCATTTCTAACACGAAATCTGCCAACGAAGGCTGGTCGGGAGGATCCTCCTCATCCCTACCACCTCCATGGTTCAGGCAACGAGCAACAGAACTTCGGTTAACTGACGACATCCCGAGAAGCAGAACCAAGGACGAGGTCAACAACAACTATAGGATGCAACATGTAGCACAAGGAAATTTAGTATCTCTCAAACTCCTAGGACAATTCCGGCGGCATAACGGCAGTAAAATGCTCAAAATGAGACATTCTGCAAAAGACGGGGTAGCACCATACTCAACATCATCACTCAAGGTTCTGAGATATTACTAAACGTGCTACACCGGAGGTACTCGAACTGGGATATGACTCTGATCAACCAATCCTAAGAGACTATGGAGTAGTAACACGTGATCCTGATAGACAGAAGAGGAAGCCTAGTTCCTTAACCCCGTAGGAAAGATAGGATGACTTAGATCAGAAAGGCATGAGGTATAAGGAGTAAAAAGAGCCTTACGTTCCCTTCCACAATCAATTCCCTTATATAACTAAAGAATTTCTAGACTCAACTTCAACCAGTTGGCTTGATAATCCTACAGGCAGTCAGGCTCTGATACCAAAAGCTGTCGGGACCCCGATTCTATGCCACACCGATCTAGCCTGTAACACCTCATATCACTTTGCGGCCTCACGCACGGTATTCCCATAGGTGTCGCCTTACCATGGCCCGGGACCGTTTGCGCCTTTTGGCTCACGTATATGATAGTGTCTCTAGCATCCATATGACAGAGAACCCGGGCCGACATGACTAGTCGTGAACCCAAAGTGGCACTAACTTACGGGGACAGGCATACATGAATCAACATCGAGCATGTTGGTCAGCAGCGTGCGAATCCGGGCCGTAGCACTGGGCTAACAGGACTCCGGGAACCCAGGCTGTAGCAGGCTAGGCAGGACTCCGGATGTCACCGCGTGACATTTCCCCGAAGGGACAGACACAGGAACAAAGTGAAACACATGCCGGCCAGTCAAGTGTTCCAGAGCAGTAGTGCTGGGCTAGCAGGACTCCGGTGATCCGGGCTGTAGCGGACTACTATGGCTCATGGATGCACAAGACTACATTTCCCCATAAGAGAGGCTACCAAGGATAAACATCTAGGTTGTCGGATCCCACACATACCAAGCATTTCAATCATACACACAATATGCTCGATATGTGCAAATACAACATGGCATCACAACAAGACTCTACGACTCAGAGTATTTATTCATTAGGCTCTGAGGAGCCAAGATATTACAAACATGGGTCTCATGACCCAACATTCAGAGCATACAAGTCAAAGCACACGCGGAAGCTTAACATGTCTGAGTACAGACATCTACAAATGGAAAAGGCTGAGAAGCCTGAGTATCTACCAAATCCTGCCGAGGGCACAAGATCGTAGCTGAGGTAACAAGCTAAACGTCGAAGTCCACGCGGAACTACTAGCGAGACTGAAGTCTCTGCTGCAAAAACATAAATAAAGCAACATGAGTACAAAGGTACTCAGCAAGACTTACATCAGATCCTATCGTACATGCATTTGTATCAAGAAGGTAATGTGGGGTTTAGTTGCAGCAAGCCAGCTTTGACTCAGTGGCTATCCTGTTCTACGACTACGAGAAACTTCTTTGAGGTGAGACAACGCACACGAGTCCTCTAATCACCACACAATACACTACTATGGATTCATCCCTGTCTCCCTACGAGAAGGCCATCCGTAGCACTCACACTTGTCTTGAGCATTTTAGAGTATCCACTTCAAGTTGTCTATGTACCACGTAAGCATCCAAGAAGTCCATAACCGCGGACTCGGCTATTCGAATAGATCATGTTAACCCTGCAGGGGTGTACTTCTTCGCACACGCTCTCGCCACTTACCGCCATATACACGTCATGTATCTCGGCAACCTTCAAGCAAAAGCCTAGCGAGGGTGTCAGCCACGACCTGACTAACCACCCAAGACTCTAGTCCAGGTTTATCGCCTATTCGGGTTCTATCCGCAAGGGAGTCCGGCCGAGGTTTCCATCACGGCCCCAAACGATGTGAGCAGGGTTCCCAAGCACACCAACCGGGTGCCACTTAGTACACCGTGCCACGTGTGCCTAGTCTGTCCCAAGCCCACCCTGCCGGGTGCCACTTGGTAGAAAAATAGCACTACCTACAAACACCAGAAACTAGTTGAGACTCCTGGACAGATATCAAGTTGGTTAATAAGTCGAGAGGGGTCGAGTTACCGGAACCCAATGTGTGGTAGTATCGAGTCATTGGACAACATACATAGAACTCAGTGCTTAAGGACGGTTCCAGTGAGACAACCCACTATGTACTCCTACATGGCCTCTCACCGCTACCTTTACCAAATCGTGTTCACACACTTCATTCTCAGCATTAGAACGCAACACTGCACTCTAATTCATTCCCAATGAATCAGACCTGACACACTCTAAGCAATAGCAGGCATGGCATGGTAGGAACACAACAATAGCTTCAATCAACTCCTACACATGCTTGTGGGTTTCAACTATTTACTGTGGCAATGACAGGTCATGCAGAGGAATGGGTTCAACTACCGCAGCACAAAGTAGCAATTGAATCGTTGTTGTCCTAATGCAATAACAGAGAGCAGGAGCGAGGGAGTAGGATTGTATCAGAATGAACAAGGGGTTTTGCTTGCCTGGTAGATCAACAAGGTGGCACTGCTCCTCAGACAGGTACTCTGGAGCACTCTCCGAAGCAGGACCTATCGAGAAGGAACGGTGTCGACAATCAAACACAAGCATATGCAGAAATATGATGCATGATCATGGCATGTAGATGTGATGATGTTTGAGCTAATGCAGCTAGCATTCATTTGGTTGAAGTTCATTTGAACCAAGAATTCAAATGCAACTCCAAAATAAGCTCTTATATATGCCATTTATATGTTTTCACTTATACAGTAGGTATAAGTTGGTTGTCATGCATGAAACTAGTACAGATGGATAGATTGCATTTTTTTGATAATTTTTCATATATAATTTATTTCAATCTGAGCTACGGTTGAATTTCTATGAATTTTTGAAGTTTATATCATTTTCTGGAATTTCCTGATTTAATTTAAATCCAGAAAATGATCAACTGCGTCAGCACTGCCTCATGCTTGCGTCAGCAAGTCAACAGCGCTGACTGGGGTCAAACCTGACGTGTGGGGTCCACACGTCAGTGACACCGTGTTAAACAGGGGTTTTTTACTAATCTAATTAAAAGATTAGGGCGCAGGGGCCCACTGTCAGTGTGAGGGTTTAGTTAAATGGTGATTAGCCTTAAGCTAATCACCTGGCAGGCCGGGCCCGCATGTCAGGCCGGCGAGGTCGTCGCCGGCGACCTCTGGTCGCGGCGGAGTCCGCGCTGCAGGGCACGGGTTCGGCGGCTGAGAGCACCGGGGCGTAGCCCGTGCTCTCCCGCATCTGGTGGGGCAGGTGGGAGGAGCTGGGGAGGCCGGAGCTCGCCGGAGCGGAGCTCACGGCGGCGGCCGGAGCTCGGGCTCAAGCGGCTGCGGGTTAGAGGGCGCATAAGACAGGGGTGTAGGGGGGGACGACGGCGGGGCTCACAGCGAATCGGTGGGCGCCGTCGGAGAGCTCGGGGAAGGGCTAGAGTCGGCGGGGCGGCGATGGGGATCCACGGCGGCTGGAGATGAAGATGGCTCGGCGGAGGGATTCAGAGCGACGAGGCGGAGCTCCTGGGCGTGCCGGGGAGGCGAGGGGGAGGCGGCGGCTACGGCAACGGCGCTCGGGCGGGTCGAGAGAGAGAACCAGGGGAGGAGGGGAAACGGGAGAGAGTGAGAGAGGCTTGGGGGGGGGTGCGTGGCGACGCACGCGTGATCCAGGAGACGGGGGGGAGGGGAGAAGCAGGAGGTGGCGGGAGACGTGGCCGCGGCCGGTCGCGTGGCAGCTGTCCTTCTGTCGTCCCCAGGAGGACAACGGTTGGCGGTTGGGCTAGTGGGCCACACCGCTGGGCCGGCTGAGGCGCCACATGGCTGCAGGTAGGCGCCAGGTAAGCTTTTTCCTTTTTGTTTATCTTTTCTATTTTTCTGACATTTGTTTCATTTAATAAAAAATACTGAACCATTTTATTTTCTTATGCCAATTTTTGTAGGGGCTAGTGGTATTATTCCAGAGCTCCTCAACAACTAGCATAATTTTTGGACAATATTATATATATAACAATATATATCCAAAGCAAATAATTACTGCATTAATTCCAAATGTCCAAAATAAATATCTATGGGCTCCTAAGAATATTGGTTTGATTTTTATCTCTGTCCATTATTTTCAGAGAGCAACATGAACATTTTCTGGGACCCTTTTAGAGCACTTTTTATTTGGGTCATTTCCAAAAATGATTTCTGAGGGTTTCACAAATCCCCATTTCAAATTTAAATGGAATTTAAACATGATGCACACATGACTAGCTAGCCTTGAGCATACCAGAACTAGGGATGTGATAGGCGGGGGTAATCCAACCATGTTGTCTGCACTGCCCTTGGGAACATGCGAGTTTTAAGGCGAGTGGGGAGGCGCTTGATATTCACTGCCTTTATAAGGAGATAAGGATTCCTTTCTTTCACCCACGCCTTCTCTCTCTGCCCTCCCATTCTCGAGCTCCAGTGCCCAAGTCCTCATCTTTTCCGCCTCGAGAAAGCACTCAACCATGTCCGGATCTGGACTGCAAGGCAAGTGGATGGCCTCCTCCGTCAAGAAGAAGGACATCACCAAGCTTCGGGAGGTCGGGTACCTGGCAAAAGAAATCGCCCACCGACTTCCAGCCAAGGGGCAGATCGTCCCCACCCCGAAGCCCAATGAGAGGGTGGTGTTCATCCCCTACTTCGTCCGCGGGTTAGGGTTTCCTCTCCACCCTTTCGTCCGCGGATTCATGTTCTATTACGGGCTAGATTTCCATGATCTAGCCCCAAACTCCTTCCTCAACATCTCGGCATTTATTGTCATGTCCGAGGCCTTCCTCTGCATTCCACCCCACTTCGGACTGTGGCTTAAAATCTTCAACGTGAAGCCAAAGGTGGTGGATGGCCAACACGCAGAGCGCGGAGGTGCCATGGTGAGCAAGATGCCCAATGTCACATGGCCCAAAGGTACTTTTGTGGAGTCCGTCAAAGAGTGGCAGAAACTTTGGTTCTACATCACAGAGCCCCGCGACGTGACCTGGGCCGCGGCCCCCGAATTCAAATCCGGAGCCCCAATGCGGCTCACCTCCTGGCTGCAGAAGGGCCTGAATTGGACTTCGTCGGACGAGCTGACAGCGCCGCAAACGCGCATCCAGAGCATGGTGGATAAGAACATCAAGCTAGTCAATGTGACCCAAGTGATGCTAGTTCGCTGGATCCTTCCATGCCAGAGCCGGACTTGTCATTTATGGGAGTTCAATCCGGCCGAGCACCAGACCTTGCAACAGTTCTTCAAAACTACACACGAAGATATCTGGAAGGTGCTCTTTAAGGGCAACGAGACGCCCCCGGAGACGACCGAGGACCGTGGGCACGCCCTGGCCCATCCTGCCAGTGCGGTAAGTCTTTCACGTTTCAAGGTGTATCCTTTACTTGCTTGTTCAGGGAAGGTACTAAGCCTCACCATTTATTTTTCCAAGGCTGGATAGAGAAAGCAGAGCGGATTAAGTGTCCGGCTCCGCTGCCTGAGGAACCAGCCATCCCGCTTCTAACGAAGATGCTGGTCCCGGCGCCTTACCAGGCGCCGGAGAAGAAGGCCAAGGGGGCCAGAAGTGGCCTCCGCCGCAAGGGAGTTTCAAACATGACGTCCAAAGAAACGAGACTCACTCCTCCGCCGCCGAAGACGACGAGGAGGAGGAGGAAGAAAGCAACTCTCCCCCTGAGGGGGGAAGGAAGAAGAGGGTGGCCTCCACAAATCTGGAGGCAGAGGCGTCCAAGAGGGGGAAGGGCTCCCTCGTGGAAAACTCCGCGTGGGACATTGACAGCAGCCCAGAGCCGCGCCCCCGAAACAAGCCCCTGGCCGGATCGTGAGTACTAAAAAACCTGATGTGTCCATATATCCGGCCTCTCTACTTCATAGTCTTAACATGCTGAATTATGCAATTACAGTCCGGCCCATGACAGCTCCCTGCCCTCATTAGGGGGTTCGCTGGATTCAAAGGCGATGGCCAGCAAGTCACCGTCAGCGGCTTACTCTCCCAAGGCCAAGGGCTACGCTGAGGTGCTGTCCCGAAGGACCTTCCCAGGCCAGTGAGAGGTTCAGGAGGCCGTCAGGGTGGCGCCGGAGGGTGACCCTTCGGCTGCCGGACACCTGGGGGAGGAAACCCCCATGGAGACTGGCGATGGGGGCCATATCCAATTCGGCCCCCAGCCGGATACCATCTCGGAGACCTATACGGCTCTGGAATCAAGCAAGCAGCCTCCTCCGAAGGGAGGAGGTGTGCCTATTCCGCCGGTGACCTCTGTCCATCCAGAGGCACCGGATAATCTGCTAGAAGCGCTACGAGGCGCTTCCATTGTGGAGGAACACCGTATCCTTATGGGTACGGTGGTTGAGAGGGTTCAGTCCAATAAGAGCGGACTGACCGAAGCCTGCACCAGCCTGCTGACAGGCTTTGAGGTAAGTGACGCAAAAAGGAAAGTCATAGTATAGACAGTAGCCCCTGAGACACTGTCCAGTGTTCAAAAAGAAAAGCCGGACAGAGGATCAAGTAATTTTCACAGGAAACTAACTAAATATGTCTTATGTGAATAAGCAGGCGTCGTTGCTGGCCGCAACCTCTCATGCTGCTGAGGTCTCTGGACTAAAGCAGAGTCTGGAGCGGGCCGAAGAATAGCTCGGCCGTGTAAAAAAGCAACTGGAGGACAAGCAAGGTATGTGATGACCTTGTGTATATCCATAAAAGGATGAATGACTTGTGCTGACCATAGTGCCATGATATTTGTAGGAGCGGATACTGAGGTGGAAACCCTCAAGAAAGCGCTGGCTGAGGCAAAAAACAAAGCGGCAAAGGAGCGAGCCGCCCGTGAAAAACACGAGGCCAGGGTTTGTGAGGTCCAGCAGGAGCTCCAGGATGCCGTCAAGAAGTGCGAGTCCTTGGAGCGCGATATTGCGGATCAAGAGACCGAACTCGCCAAGGCTCGCCAGAGCGCACAAGAGGCCCGGGTTGAAGCCCAGGGTGCCCTCCAGGAAATCCAGGAGGCCAAGAAAATCGCGGCGGGTAAGGCTTTTATTATGCAAAGCAAGTATGTGAAGAAGAGGTATCTCTTACTAACTCGGATTTGGAGTTCTCCAGGGGCGTTTGCGGATCTACCGTGCAGCGTTTCCAATGCTGCTGAATTCTTCCGAGCCAAAGAGCGAAGCTCAACGGAGAAGTTGTTCTGGTCGCAATACCTTGCGCCAGAACATCCGGTGCCCTTTAGCGATCAGCTAAAACAGCTGGTCGAACTGCATAGGGTGGCCGAACTGGCCATGAAGGACTTAATTAATCCAGCTGTGGCCTGCCGAAGCCATACCCGTCAGCTATTTTGGTCTCGTGAAGTGGCTGTTCAATGCCTGCCTCGGCTTGACGCCATCAAGCGGTCGGTCTGTATCGAAGGTGCGCGGATGGCCTTCGCCCGTGTCAAAGTGCAGTGGGCGAAGATGAATGACGTCAAGCTCGCGACCGAGGGACCACCCGAGGGCAAGGAGCACCGCACGCCCGAGCAATATTTTAGTGATGTCCTGGAGGGATCCCGCATTGTAGCGGAGCAATGTGCGAAAGATGTAATCTTTGAATGAATACATTCATGTTATCTCGCCCTGTATTATGAAACAAGCTCGATTATGTAATATAATGCTTGTTAATATTTTACTCCTGTGCGGCCATGTTTATGAAATTTGAGAGTTGGCCAGTCGTCGGCTTCAGCCCCCACGTAGGTAGTACGGGGGTGTTCGGGATGGAATGTAAACACTCTTGATCCAATTGTTTGGTCCTTGAAGGAGGTGTTTAGCGCAACGAACCATGCAATCGGACTGTGTGGCTTTATCACCCTCACTTAGCCATAGGAGTTCGATAGTAAAAATGGAGGCGCAGCCCCTAGTTAGCATTTAATCCAGACTAGGGTGCTGTAAACACCTGATCGGGCAAGAACCGATTCATCGCAAAATGCGGAAAAAAAATCGCTAAGGATTTTGAAACCTCCGAAGAGCTGACCGGCTCACGCCACATCATGATAGTCAGTTTTCGGCTTTCTCTACTGAGGTGCTCATCCGAATGAACCAGGACACAATCGCAGTAGTTCTCCCTTTACTACCCTAGCCGATATAGCAGAACGTAAGGTAGTAAGCACAAGAGACGGGCAACCCAACTATTGACCAAAGACATGATTCGGAGCCAATGCATATAATGCTAAATTCGGGGTGCCGAACTATACTGTAAAAAGTGTTCGGACTTTGCTGCCGTATTATGGGGCGCAATGAAGCCCCTGGCTGATTAACGCGTACCAAAGTGTACGGGTGCGACTTGATAAGATTATCAAAAAAGAAAAGAAAAGGGGGTAGTAAGCTAGTGCCGCAGAAGTTGGGCCGCAAACTGTTTCCATTATAGTTTGATTAATACGTCAAAGCGTATTTGTACAAGTAGTGCAATAAGCAATAGGGCTATTTAACATGCCACAACCAAGGGAGAGCTGCGTGCGGGTCCTGAAAATAGGTAGAGTGATCGTTAAAGAGACCGCCCAGGAATTCCCTTATACGTCAGTGTGTCTTGCCGTCTTGGTGTATCTATCCTTTCAAAAGGACTGGTGATTAGGTCGTTAGAAAAAGCCTGTGGAAATGAAACCTGAAAAGGATAAAGAAAAAAAAAGAAAAAGTGGAAGTATGTGTGTCCAGGGAGGGGTCGAGCCGTATTATGGATCACAAGCTAGTTATGCCTCCGTCTATGTCCATGGTATTTTGAGTGCGTAGTTATGTACGCGCGGTACGAATGCCGCCACTTGCTCGGGACTTCGAGCTCTTGACGAGCTGGGTTGTCTTGCTGCAGAGTAATCCGGACTCGTTTGACAGTGTCCGGGAGCTCGGCCGCCGAATTAAGGTTCTGCTTGAGAAGGCCGCTCTGTACTTCTGCTGCTAAAGCAGCGGTGTGCTCCTCGATACGGAGGGAGCGTTCCATGTTTCCATTGACTGTTATGACGCCGCGTGGTCCGGGCATCTTGAGCTTGAGATAAGCCTAGTGTGGCACCGCGTTGAATCAAGCAAATGCGGTTCGTCCAAGCAGTGCGTGATAGCCACTGCGAAAGGGGACGATATCGAAGATCAACTCTTCGCTTTGGAAGTTGTCCGGGGATCCGAAGACAACCTCTAGTGTGATTGAGCCCGTACAGCGGGCCTCTACACCTGGTATGACTCCTTTAAAGGTAGTCTTTGTGGGTTTAATTCTTGAGGGATTAATGCCCATTTTGCACGCTGTATCCTGATAGAGCAGGTTCAGGCTGCTACCACCGTCCATTAGGACTCGCGTGAGGTGGAATCCATCAATGATTGGGTCGAGTACTAGTGCGGCTGAACCGCCATGACGGATACTGGTCGGATGGTCCCTGCAATCAAAAGTGATCGGATAGGAAGACCATGGGTTGAACTTTGGGGCGATTGGCTCCATTGCGTAGACGTCCCTGAGCGCGCGCTTGCGCTCCCTCTTGGGGATGTGGGTAGCGTATATCATGTTCACCGTTTTGACCTGAGGGGGAAACTTCTTCTGTCCCTCTGTGTTTGTTGGACGGGGATCCTCGTCATCGTCCTTGCTTTGCGACCCCTTCTCCTTGTTCTCGGCATTTAACTTGCCGGCCTGTTTGAAAACCCAACAGTCTCTGTTGGTATGATTGGCTGGTTTGTCGGGGGTGCCGTGTATCTGGCATGAGCGATCGAGTATGCGGTCCCAGCTGGATGAGCCCGAGTTGTTCCTCTTGAACGGCTTCTTCCGCTGGCCGGACTTGGAGCCACTGAATCTGGCGTTGACCGCCGTGTCGTCGGTATTATCACCGTTGTTTCGACGCTTGTGTCTGTTGCGTCGGGGCTTGCCGTTGCTATTTCTGGCTTCCGTAGTGCTAGGTTCGCTTGCATTGTTATTGCTACGGGCTAGCCAGCTATCTTCGCCCGTGCAAAAGCTGGTCATAAGTGCCGTAAGGGCTGCCATGGACTTCGGCTTTTCTTGGCCGAGATGTCGAGCGAGCCATTCGTCCCAGATGATGTGTTTAAAGGCCGCCAGGGCTTCAGCATTCGGACAGTCGATGATCTGGTTCTTTTTGGTTAAGAACCTAGTCCAGAGTTTTCTGGCTGACTCTCCGGGCTGTTGAATTATGTGACTTAAGTCGTCGACATCCGGAGGTCGAACATATGTGCCTTGGAAGTGGTCAAGGAAGGCCTCTTCCAAGTCCTCCCAACTGCCGATGGAGTTTTCGGGCGGACTGTTCAACCAGTGCCGGGCTGGTCCTTTGAGTTTTAGTCGGAGGTATTTGATGGCATGGAGATCATCGCCGCGGGCCATATGAATGTGAAGAAGAAAATCCTCGATCCATACCGCAGGGTCTGTTGTCCCATCAAATGATTCGATGTTTACGGGTTTAAACCCTTCTGGGAATTCATGCTCCATTACCTCGTCAGTGAAGCAAAGGGGGTGCACGGCGCCTCTATATCGGGCCACGTCACGACGTAGCTCGGATGGAATCCGTCTACGGTTCTCGGCCCGGGCGTGAGTATGATTATTGCGTCCGGCTAGGTAGCCGTTGTCGCGTGTCGGGGCACGTCCCCGTGATCCATAGATCGATCTGTTCTGACCTGCTCTACTGTCCAAGTCCTGCCGCAGGTCGTATGTATGTCCCCGAGCTGTTTTATCTCTGCCTTTACGGTGAGGTGGGGCGGGCTGGTGTTCGGCTTGAGTTGCCGCTTTGTCCCGACCACGTGGTGGTCGGTTAGCCGCATTGCGCGATGATGGTACGGGCTCCAGTGCCTCATCATCGAACTGAGGTAGCAATTTGCGCTTTGGGTAACTTTTGGCTGGGTGCTTGAGGCCGTATTCCTCGGCTACCAGGACATCAGTCCATCTATCGTTGAGCAGATCTTAATCAGTTTGAAGCTGCTGCTGCTTCTTTTTCAGGCTCCTTGCAGTGGCTATTAGCCGGCGCTTAAAGCGCTCCTGCTCGAGAGGTTCCTCAGGCACGATAAAATCCTCGTTGCCGAGGCTCACCTCATCCTCGGAGAGCGGAAGATAATTATTGTCCTCCGAGTCTTCGTGTATGGCCTGTTAATCAGGGCTAACTTGCCCGTCTTCCCGTTCGTCCTGTTCGGAAGTTGCCTCAACGGGGTCTTCATTGTCTTTGGCGTCGTCCAGAGTATTGTTTTCTCTTGTGCCGGTATCGCTGGCTTTTCCACGGCATGACTTAGAGCGGCGCCACTGACGTCGGCGTTTTGGCTGTATCTCAGGAGGTTTATCCTCGACTGGATCCTTCTTGTTGTCGCCATTGTTCTCTTTAGGTGTGTCCACCATGTATACGTCATACGAGGAAGTGGCCGTCCAACGTCCGGTAAACGGCGGGTTTTGGGCCTCCTCTTCTCCGGCATCGTCGTCCATACCGTCGATGTCTTCGGAGCCGTAATCGAGCATGTCGGTAAGGTCCTCGAAAGTGGCTATGAAGTGGGCGGTGGGTGGGAGGCGAAATTCTCCGTCATCAGCCTCCAGTTTGAACCGGATATAATTTGGCTGTGAGTCCCTCGCTAAGGAGAGTGTTTTTAATGAGTTTAGCACGTCGCCTAAAGGCGAGTGCCGGAAGATGTCCGCGGAGCTGAATTCGACGATCGATTCCTGATCAAGCTCGACGTGCACGGACGCACATGGTTCGGAACCTGTAGCCGGAAACGAGTCCGAGGTTCCGGTGACACAGATCCAACTCGAGGTTGGGTCTGTGTGCGGCTCCGATGCCGCTGAGTCTGCGGCTTCCGTGGCGGGGTTGAGCCTCCCGTCCTAGGATGGCATGATCTGCTCCGGATCTAGGGCCAGAGTAGTTACAAGCGCTATCTCCTGGGTATGGTCCGATGACAGATTTAAGTCATGTTCATCACGGTGACTGGGAGCGGCTACCGTGGTATCGAATCCGTCGAAGGTCAAGTCTCCGCAGATATCCGCGACGTAGTTCAAGCTTCCAAATCTGACCTGATGGCCAGGGGCGTCGCTGTCGATCTGCTCTAGATGGCCAAGCAAGTTGGCCCGCAGTGCAAAGCCGCCGAATACGAAGATCTATCCGGGGAGGAAGACTTCTCCCTGGACAATATTGTTGTAGATGATTGACAGGGCCATTGAACCTCTTGACGACGACATAGCGGAACTCTCAATGAAAGCACCAATGTTAGTGTCAAAACCGGCGGATCTCGGGTAGGGGGTCCCAAACTATGCGTCTAAGGTCGATGGTAACAGGAGACGGGGGACACGTTGTTTACCCAGGTTCGGGCCCTCTCTATGGAGGTAATATCCTACTTCCTGCTTGATTGATCTTGATGAATATGATTATTACAAGAGTTGATCTACCTCGAGATCGTAATGGCTAAAACCCTAAAAGTCTAGCCTGTATGACTTATGATTATGATTGCCTCTACAGACTAAACCCTCTGGTTTATATAGACACCGGAGGGGACTAGGGTTGTACAAAGTCGGTTACAGAGAAAGGAATCTTCATATCAGGGCACCAAGCTTGCCTTCCACGCCAAGGAGAGTCCCATCCGGACACGGGAGAGAATCTTTAGTCTTGTATCTTCACAGCCCATCAGTCCGACCCACGTACCATAGTCCGGACGCCCGAGGACCCCTCAGGACTCCCTCACCCACGGCTGCGACCGTGTCGTGCCCAGCAGCCTGTGGCCTTTTCCCCCGCCTCCCCTCGCCTACAACTGCAGATGCTGCTGCAGCTGCCCCGCTCGCTGGACGCGCCTGCGCCTCCCTACCGCTGCGAGCGCCGCCAGCCGGGCTCCCCACTCCTGCTCGCCGCGGCCCGCAACCGTCACCGCCGCTGTTTCCTGCCCTTCGCTCGCACTGCCGCCGCCCCCTTTCATTGCCTGCTGCCTCGCCGCATGCGCACCTCGTTGGTCCACGCCTCGCGACACGGTGCCTCGCACCAGGCTGCACCGCACCGGTCTCTGCTGCCGCGCGTCGGCGCCCCCACGAGGCCACGACCTCGCCTAGTGCCCCCCGGCTCCGCCTCCTGCCGTCGCCGACGTCGGCCGCCCGCACATCGGCGCCCCATCGCGCCCCTGCATTCGGGCGGCGCCCGCGCTCTGTGCCCAGCGCCCGCATGCCCGCTAACCCCTCTGGGCAACTGCCTAACGGGCCCCACGCCCCTTTTATTAAAACGAAAAAGAAAAGCAAAAAAAAAAAAAAAAATTTAATTAATTAATTAGTTAACTAAATTTATTAACTTAATTAATTATGTTTAATTAACCTAATTAACTAATGTTAATTACCTAAACAGTCAGTGAAAGTGGGACCCACTTGTCAGGTTGACCTGGTTAACGGTCAATGTTGACTGCTGACGTCATGCTGACGTCATAATTACCTTTTCTAATTAAATTAATTCTGTTAATTCTAGAAAAAGATAAAACCCTTTTTAAATTAATATAAAATAAACCGTAGCTCGGATGGAAAAACTTTGTACATGAAAGTTGCTTAGAACGACAAGATGAATCCGGATACGTAGCCCGTTCGTCCGCCACACATCCCTAGCATAGCGAACACACAACTTTCCCCCTCCGGTTCATCTGCCCGAAAACGCCAAACACCGGGGATACTTTCCCGGATGTTCTCCCCCTTCGTTGGTATCACCTCCTACTGCGTTAGGGCACACCTGGCACCGTTACTTGTCATGCATCGATATGCATTTGTTTGCATTGTATTCATTGTTTCTTCCCCCTCTTCTCTCCGGTAGACTAGGAGACCGACGCCGTTGCTGCCCCGATCGACTACAGTGTTGACGACCCCTCCTTCTTGCCAGAGCAACCAGGCAATCTCCCCCTTGATCAACCCGATATCGCCTATTCCTTCTCTCTACTGCTTGCATTAGAGTAGTGTAGCATGTTACTGCTTTCAGTTAATCCTATTCTACTGCATAGCCTATCATTATTGCTACAATTGTTGATACCTTTACCTGCTATCCTAAATGCTTAGTATAGGATGCTAGTATTCCATCAGTGGCCCTACATTCTTGTCCGTCTGCCATGCCATACTATCGGGCCGTGATCACTCGGGAGGTGATCACGGGTATATATATACTTACATACATGCTATACAGATGGTGACTAAAGTTGGGTCAGCTTGTAGAGTACCCGCAAGTGATTCAAATATGGGGGCTGAAAGGACAGGTGGCTCCATCCAGGTAGTGGTGGGCCTGAGTTCCCGACGGCCCCCGACTGTTACTTTGTGGCAGAGCGATAGGGCAGGTTGAGACCCCCTAGGAGAGAGGTGGGCCTGGCCCTGTTGGCGTCCGTGGTTACCTCAATTAACACGCTTAACGAGATCTTGGTATTTGATCTGAGTCTGGCCACTGGCCTATATGCACTAACCAACTACGCGGGAACAGTTATGGGCACTCGACGTCGTGGTATCAGCCGAAGCCTTCTTGACGTCAGCGACTGAGCGGTGCGCGCCGGGTTGGACTGCGTAACGCAACTTCCTTTGTAATGGAGGTTGCTAGGTCTGCTCATCGGCCGCCCACGCAACGTGCAGGTGTGCAATGGGTGATGGGCCCAGACCCCTGCGCGCATAGGATTTAGACCGGCGTGCTGACCTCTCTGTTGTGCCTAGGTGGGGCTGCGACGTGTTGATCTTCCGAGGCCGGGCATGACCCAAGAAAGTGTGTCCGGCCAGAGGAATCGAGCGTGTTGGGAAATGTGGTGCACCCCTGCAGGGAAGTTTATCTATTCAAATAGCCGTGATCCTCGGTAACAGGACGACCCGGAGTTGTACCTTGACCTTATGACAACTAGAACCAGATACTTAATAAAACACACCCTTTCAAGTGCCAGATACAACCCGGTGATTGCTCTCTAACAGGGCGATGAAGAAAGGATCGCCGGGTAGGATTATGCTATGCGATGATACTTGGTGAACTTACCATCTACTCTCTTCTACATGCTGCAAGATGGAGGCTCCCAGAAGCGTAGTCTTCGACAGGACTAGCTATCCCCCTCTTATTCTGGCATTCTGCAGTTCAGTCCACCGATATTGCCCCTTTACACAAATACCCATGCATATGTAGTGTAGATCCTTGCTTGCGAGTACTTTGGATGAGTACTCACGGTTGCTTTTCTCCCTCTTTCCCCCTTTCCATTCTTCTTGGTTGTCGCAACCAGATGCTGGAGCCCAGGAGACAGACGCCACCGTTGACGATGACCCCTACTACACCAAGGGTGCCTACTACTACGTTCAGGCCGACGACGACCAGGAGTAGTTTAGGAGGATCCCAGGCAGGAGGCCTGCGCCTCTTTTGATCTGTATCCCAGTTTGTGCTAGCCTTCTGAAGGCAAACTTGTTTAACTTATGTCTGTACTCAGATATTGTTGTTTCCGCTGACTCGTCTATGATCGAGCACTTGTATTCGAGCCCTCGAGGCCCCTGGCTTGTATTATGATGCTTGTATGACTTATTTTATTTTAGAGTTATGTTGTGATATCTTCCCGTGAGTACCTGATCTTGATCGTACACGTTTGCGTGTATGATTAGTGTACGATTGTATCGGGGGCGTCACATCCTACTTGCAATTATTATGAGAGAGGAACTACATCTCCACCTCTCTATGTTTCCAATACGATAAAATGGCAAGAAACTGTTTATACTATGCATTGGCCTTTACTTTGTGTGCATGAGTTGTTCTTTTATGACATGCCTATGCATAGGAAGAGAATTAGACTTCATTGTTGCATGATATATATTACTTTGTGCTCAATACTAAATTACAAATCAATGTTAATTAAAATTGGCTTTGATATACCTTGGGATCCAGGTGGATCAATTACTTGAGCACTTTATGCCTAGCTTAGTGGCTTTAAAGAAAACGCTGCCAGGGAGACAACCTGGAAGTTCTAGAGAGTCATTTACTTATGTTGTGTTCTTTTATAAAGTTTAAAAACAAAAAAGTAGAGGGAAACTTAAAAACTTTTTACAAAAGAGAAGCGATTGGAAGGTTATGCATTGGAGAAGTGAGGGTCAACCTTGAACACTTGTGTTCATGCTCATGGAAACAATGTAGATTTTTTCATGGAGTTGCTCACAAAAATAATTATTCCCTTGTACAAATCCATTGTATTATGAATATAATGTGACAAGATTCGCCTTTAGGATGATTAGATTGCTTGTTTGGTTTGTGCAGTGTAAAAACAAAAACTTTAGCTGTAGTGCATGAATTTACATTTTTTACTGGAACGTCAAAAGTTTCTGAAATTATCACACGGTACTGCTATGATTTTTTTATTTTGTCATAATTTTTCAGAATTTTTGGAGTTACAGAAGTATCGTCAATGTTCATATTGCTACAGACTGTTCTGTTTTTGATAGATTCTGTTTTTTATGCCTTGTTTTGCATGTTTTGATGAATCTATGGATTGTATCGGTGATATAAGCCCTGGTGAAGTTAGAGTACAATAGTTATAATGAAAAAATAAAATATGAATGGGTTTGCAACAGTACTTAAAGTAGTGATTTGCTTTATTATACTAATGGATCTCACGAGGGTTTTGTTAAGTTTTGTGTGATTGAAGTTTTCAAGTTTTGGGCGAGATCATGATGGATGAAGGAATAAGGAGTCGCAA
This sequence comes from Aegilops tauschii subsp. strangulata, assembly GCF_002575655.3. Classification (NCBI taxonomy): domain Eukaryota; kingdom Viridiplantae; phylum Streptophyta; class Magnoliopsida; order Poales; family Poaceae; genus Aegilops; species Aegilops tauschii. The sequence goes on from NC_053039.3 coordinate 179,377,993, forward strand.
GAGCCTAAGCTTGGGGATGCCCAAGGCACCCCAAGGTAATATTCAAGGACTCCCAAGCAACTAAGCTTGAGGATGCCCTCTTTCTTCTAATGACCATCGGTACTTTTACTTGGAGCTATATTTTTATTCATCACATGATATGCGCAAATTCTTGGAGTGTCTTTTATTTTCCCTTTTTCTTTTATATATGCACCATGCTGTTATGAGATAGTCCTTGGTTGATTTATAGAATGCTCTTTGCACTTCACTTTATCTTTTGAGTATGGCTTTATAGAATGCTTCATGTGCTTCACTTATATCATTTGAAGTTTGGATTGCCTATTTCTCTACACATAGAAAACCGCCATTTGTAGAATGCTCTTTTGCTTCACTTATATTTGTTAGAGCGTGGGCAAATCTTTTGTAGGAATAATTAAGCTCTCTTGCTTCACTTGTATCTATTAGAGAGTCAACAAGAATTGATCATTCACATGGTTAGTCATAAAATCCTACATAAAACTTGTAGATCGCTGAATATGATATGTTTGATTCATTGCAATATTTTTGCGATATAGAGATGATAATATGTCGGAGGTACTAGTGAATGATTGTGGTTTAGTAAGAATATTGGTGTTAAGGTTTGTGATTCCCGAAGCATGCACGTATAGTCTCTCGTTATGCGATGAAATTGGAGCATGATTTATTATTGATTGTCTTGCTTATGAGTGGCGGTCGGAGACGAGCGATGGTCTTTTCCTACCAATCTATCCCCTTAGGGGCATGCGTAGTAGTACTTTTCTTCGAGGGCTAATATACTTTCACAATAAGTATGTGAGTTCTTTATGACTAATGTGAGTCCATGGATTATACACACTCACATTTCCGCAATTTGCTAGCCTCTTCGGTATCATGCATTGCCCTTTCTCACCTCGAGAGTTGGTGCAAAATTCGCCGTTGCATCCAAAACCCGTGATATGATACACTCTATCACACATAAGCCTCATTATATCTTCTTCAAAATAGCCACCATACCTACCTATTATGGCATTTCCATAGCCATTCCGAGATATATTTCCATGCAACTTGTTGGGGAACGTAGTAATTCAAAAAAATTCCTATGATCATGCAAGATCTATCTAGGAGAAGCATAGCAATGAGACGGGAGAGTGTGTCCATGTACCCTCATAGACCGAAAGCGGAAGTGTTATGTAACGCGGTTGATGTAGTCGAACGTCTTCATGATCCAACCGATGCAAGCACCAAACGTACGGCACCTCCGTGTTTAGCACGCGTTCAGCATGATGACGTCCCTCGAGCTCTTGATCCAGTAGAGGGTCGAGGGAGAGTTCCGTCAGCACAACGGCGTGGCGGCGGTGTTGGTGATGTGATCCACGCAGGGCTTCGCCTAAGCACTACGACAATATGACCGAGGTGGTAAACTGTGGAGGGAGGCACCGCACATGGCTAAGGAACAACTGATGTGGCTTTGGGGTTCCCCTTGCCCACGTATATAAAGGAGGGGGAAGAGAGGCCAACAGCCAGGAGGGGCGCGCCATGGGGGGAGTCCTACGTGAACTCCTAGTCCAAGTAGGATTCGCCCCCCTTTTCCTTTCTTCCACCGGAGGGAATAGGAAGGAGAGGGAGAGGGAAAGGGAAGGGGGGCGCCGCCCCTCCTCCTTGTCCTATTCGGGCTCCCAAGGAGGGGGGCGCGCGGCCACCTCCCGTGGGCTTCCCTCTCTTTCCATTTAGGCCTATGTTGGCCCAACACTTCCCCGGGGGGTTCCGGTAACCCCTCGGTACTCCGGTAAATTACCTAAATCACTCGGAACCATTCCAATGTCCGAATACTACCTCTCGACCATTCCGGGACTCCTCGTCATGTCCGTGATCTCATCTGGGACTCCGAACAAACTTCGGTCACCAAAACACGTAACTCATAATACATATCGCCATCGAACGTTAAGCATGCGGACCCTACGGGTTCGAGAACTATGTAGACATGACCGACACACATCTTCGGTCAATAACCAATAGCGGAACCTGGATGCTCATATTGGCTCCTACATATTCTACGAAGATCTTTATCAGTCAAACCGCATAACAACATATGTTATTCCCTTTGTCATCGGTATGTTACTTGCCCGAGATTTGATCGTTGGTATCATCATACCTAGTTCAATCTCGTTACCGGCAAGTCTCTTTACTCGTTCCGTAATGCATCATCCCGTAACTATCTCATTAGTCACATTTCTTGCAAGGCTTATAGTGATGTGCATTACCGAGAGGGCCCAGAGATATCTCTCCGATACACGGAGTGACAAATCCTAATCTCGATCTATGCCAACTCAACAAACACCTTCGGAGACACCTGTAGAGCATCTTTATAACCACCCAGTTACATTGTGACGTTTGATAGCACACAAAGTGTTCCTCTGGTATTCGGGAGTTGCATAATCTCATAGTCAGAGGAATATGTATAAGTGAGGAAGAGGGAAATAGCAATAAAACTAAATGATCATAATGCTAAGCTAATGGATGGGTCTTGTCCATCACATCATTCTCTAATGATGTGACCCCCTTCATCAAATGACAACACATGTCTATGGTTAGGAAACTTAACCATCTTTGATTAACGAGCTAGTCAAGTAGAGGCATACTAGGGACACTCTGTTTGTCTATGTATTCACACATGTACTAATTTTCCGGTTAATACAATTGTAGCATGAATAATAAACATTTATCATGATATAAGGAAATATAAATAGCAACTTTATTATTGCCTCTAGGGCATATTTCCTTCACAACTTCCATCATCATATACATGACTTGGGTGTTCATTGTCATATTGCTTTGCATGATCGTAAGATAGCTAGCATGATATTTTCTTGGCTTGTCCGTTTTTGATATCTTTGCTATGTTAGATCATTGCACATCCTGGTACACTGCGAGAGGCATTCATATAGAGTCATCATGTATTAGTTTTATCTCATTGAAATATCGAGTTGTAAGTAAATAAAAGTGTGATGATCATCATTATTAGAGCATTGCCCCAGTGAGGAAAGGATGACGGAGACTATGATTCCCCCACAAGTCGGGATGAGACTCTGGACGAAAATTAAAAAAAAAAGAAAAAAAGAGAGGCCAAAAAGAGCCCAACAAAAAAATAAAAAAATAAAAAAAGAGAAAAGAAAAAAAATGAAATGAGAGAAAAAGAGAGAAGGGGCAATGCTATTATCCTTTACCGCACTTGTGCTTCAGAGTAGCACCATGTTTTTCATATAGAGAGTCTCCTATGTTGTCACTTTCATATACTAGTGGGAATTTTTCATTATAGAACTTGCCTTGTATATTTCGATGATGGGCTTCCTCCAATGCCCGAGGTCTTCATGAGCAAGCAAGTTGGATGCACACCCACTTAGTTTTCAGTTTGAGCTTTTATACACTTATAGCTTTTAGTGCATCCGGTGCATGGCAATCCCTACTCCTCGCATTGACATCAATTGATGGGCATCTCCATAGCCCTTTGATTAGCCGCGTCGATGTGAGACTTTCTTCCTTTTGTCTTAGCCACATTATATCTAGCACCATACTCTATTCCACCCATAGTGCTATATCCATGGCTTGCGCTCATGTATTGCGTGGGGGTTGAAAAAGCTAAAGCGTGTTAAAAAGTATGAACCAATTGCTCGGCTTGTCATCAGGGTTGTGCATGATAAATAATTTGTGTTAAGAAGATAGAGCATGACAAGGCTATATGATTTTTTAGGATAAAGTTCTTTAGCATTGATATTTTGAAAGACATAATTGTTTGTTGGGATGCCTGAGTATTGATGTCTTTATGTCAAATTATAGACTATTGCTTTGAATCACTCGTGTCTTAATATTCATGCCATGATTAGATTATATGATCAAGATTATGCTAGGTAGCATTCCACATCAAAAATTATCTTTTTTATCATTTACCTACTCGAGGAAAAGCAAGAATTAAGCTTGGGGATGCTGATACATCTCCGTCGTATCTATAATTTTTGATTGTTTCATGCCAATATTCTACAACTTTCATACTTTTGGCAACATTTTATATTATTTTTGGGACTAACATATTGATCCAGTGCCCAGTCCAGTTCCAGTTTGTTTTTATGTTTTCTGTTTTACAGAATATCCATACCAAACGAAGTCCAACCATGATAAAAAATTACATAGAATTATTTTGGAATATATGTGATTTTTGGGAAGCGAAATCAATGTGAAACAATGCCCGAGAGGCCCACAAGCTCAAGAGGCGTGCCCCCTACCCTGGGCGCTCCTGGCAAGCTTGTGGCCACCCCATAGGTCGGTTGGAGGTGTACTTCAGCCACAAGGAGGCTTATATCTGAATAAAAATCATGTTAAAATTTCAGCCCAATCGGAGTTACGGATCTCCGGGAATTTAAGAAACGACGAAAGGCGAGAAAACAGGAACACGAAACAGAAGAGAAACAGAGAGAGAGAGATCCAATCTCGGAGTTTCTCCCGCCCCTCCGCTACCATGGAGGCCATGGACCAGAGGGGAAACCCTCCTCCCATCTAGGGGGGATGTCAAGGAAGAGGAAGGAGGGGGGCTCTCTCCCCCATTCTCCCGGTGGTGCCGAAACGCCACCGGGGCCATCATCGTGACTGCGAACTACACCAACAACTTCGCCGCTGTCATCACCATCTCTCTCCCCCTCTATGCAGTGGTGTAACCTCTCTTTTACCCGCTCTAATCTCTACTTAAACATGGTGCTCAATGCTATATATTATTATCCAATGATATGTGGCTATCCTATGATTTTTGAGTACATCCGTTTTGTCCTATGGGTTGATTGATGATCATGATTGGTTTGAGTTGTATGTTTTATTATTGGTGCTGTCCTATGGTGCTCTCCATATCACGCAAGCGTGAGGGATCCCTGCTATAGGGTGTTGCTATATGTTCATGATTCGCTTATGGTGGGTGGCGTGAGTGACAGAAGCACAAACCCGAGTAAGTGGGTTGTTGCGTATGGGAGTAAAGAGGACTTGATACTTAATGCTATGGTTGGATTTTACCTTAATGATCTTTGGTAGTTGCAGATGCTTGCTAGAGTTCCAATCATAAGTGCATATGATCCAAGTAGGGAAAGTATGTTAGCTCATGCCTCTCCCTCGTATAAAGTTGCAATAATGATTACCGGTCTAGTTATCGATTGCCTAGGGACAAATAACTTTCTTGTCTGACAAAAGCTCTCTACTAAAACTAACTTAATTGTTTCTCTATCTAAACAACCCCTAGCTTTTATTTATGTGCTCTTTATTATCTTGCAAACTTATCCTACACTTGCAAAGTACTTCTAGTTTCATACTTGTTCTAGGTAAAGCAATCGTTAAGTGTGCATAGAGTTGTATCGATGGTCGATAGAACTTGAGGGAATATTTGTTCTACCTTTAGCTCGTCATTGGGTTGGACACTCTTACTTATCGAGAAAGGCTAAAATTGATCCCCTATACTTGTGGGTTATCAAGGCATCGCACATCCTTGACGGTCTTGGGTGCTTGGATCTGCTCAATAGCCTTGATCTTGTCGGGGTTCGCTTCATTCCCACGCTGAGATATGAAGAGTTCAAGGAGCTTGCCGGAGGGGACACTGAATACACACTTCTCGGGGTTCAGCTTCATCTTAATCTTCCGCAAATTATAGAAAGTTTCTTCCAAATCTTGAATCAGGGTGGACTTGTCTTTGGTCTTGACTACAATATCATCCATGTAGGCTTCTATGTTTCTGTGCAACTGTGTCTAACACCAATCTGAAATGCTCTTGCGAATGTTGAACCTGCACTCTTTGGTCCGAAAGGCATCCGTACGAAGCAGTGATACGTCCATTTTGCATCATGTTTTCCTACTATTATTTATAATGTTTTTATGCATAATAATGCTTTTGGAGTAATTCTAATGCCTTTTCTCTCATAATATGCAAGGTTTACTCAAGGAGGGAGAGCGTCGGCAGCTGGAATTCTGGAGCTGAAAAAGCTATGTCAGAGTCACCTATTCTGCACATCTCCAAATGAGCTAAAAATTTATGGAGAATTATTTTGGAATATGTGAAAAATACCGGAGCAAATAACTACTGGTGGAGTCCCACCAGGTGGGCACAACCCACCTGGGTGCGCGAGGTCCCCCAGGCGCGCCCTGGTGGGTTGTGCCCTCCTCGGCCCACCTCCGGTGCCCATCTTCTGGTATATAGGTCATTTTTACCTATAAAAAATCAGGGGGGGGACTTTCGAGGAGAAGGGCTGCCATCTTGAGGCAGAACTTGGGCAGGAGCACTTTTGCCCCCCGGCGGAGCGATTCTGCCGGGGGAACTTCCCTCCCGAAGGGGGAAATCATCGTCATCGTCATCACCAACAACTCTCCCATCTTTGGGAGGGCAATCTCCATCAACATCTTCAACAACACCATCTTCCCTCAAACCCTAGTTCATCTCTTGTGTTCAATCTTTGTACCGGAACCTTAGATTGGTACTTGGGGGTGACTAGTAGTGTTGACTACATCTTGTAGTTGATTACTATATGGTTTATTTGGTGGAAGATTATATGTTCAGATCCATTATGCTATTTAATACCCCTCTGATCTTGAGCATGATTATCATTTGTGAGTAGTTACTTTTGTTCTTGAGGTCACGAGAGAAGTCATGTTGCAAGTAATCATGTGAACTTGATATGTGTTTGATATTTTGATGATATGTATGTTATGATTCCCTTAGTGGTGTCATGTGAACGTCGACTACATGGAACTTCACCATATTTGGGCCTAAGGGAATGCATTGTGGAGTAGTTATTAGATGATGGGTTGCTAGAGTGACAGAAGCTTAAACCCTAGTTTATGCGCTACTTCATAAGGGATCGATTTGGATCCAAAAGTTTAATGCTATGGTTAGATTTTATCTTAATACTTTTCTCGTAGTTGCGGATGCTTGCGAGGGGATTAATCATAAGTAGGAGGTTTGTTCAAGTAAGAACAACACCTAAGCACCGGTCGACCCACATATCAAATTATCAAAGAAGCGAACACGAATCAAGCCAACATGATGAAAGTGACTAGATGAAATTCCCGTGTACCCTCAAGAACGCTTTGCTTATCATAAGAGAAAGTTTTGGCCTGTCGTTTGCCACAAAAGGATTGGGCTACCTTGCTGCACTTTATTGACCGTTACCGTTACTTGCTTGTTACAAATTATCTTGCTATCAAACTACCTGTTACTGACAATTCCAGTGCTTGCAGAAAATACCTTGCTGAAAACCACTTGTCATTTCCTTCGGCTCCTCGTTGGGTTCGACACTCTTACTTATCGAAAGGACTATGATTGATCCCCTATACTTGTGGGTCATCAAGGATCTTTTCTAGCGCCATTGCCGGGGAGTGAAGCGCTCTTGGTAAGGAAAAGTTATTACTAAGTGCTTTATTGTCACTTGTTACTATGGAGAATCATCCTTTGAGGGGTTTGTTCGGGGAATCATCGCCTTGACCGGAACCACAATTAGTTTCCCCTCAACCTACTGCACCTATTGAAAATATTGGTTATGAAATTCCTTCGGGTATGATAGAAAACTGCTAGCTAATCCTTATGCAGGAGATGGAACTGAGCATCCTGATATGCACTTGATATATGTGGATGAAATTTATGGATTATTTAAGCTTGCAGGTTTATCCGGAGATGAAGTTAAGAAGAAGGTTTTCCCTTTATCTTTGAAGGTAAAATCATTGACATGGTATAGGCTATGAGATGATATTGGTCTTGGAATTGGAATCAATCGAAATTGGAATTCCACCAAAAAATTTATCCTATGTATCTAGTTCATCATGATCGGAATTATATATATAATTGTTGGCCTCGTGAAGTAGAAAGTATCACTCTAGCTTGGGGGAGGCTTAAGTCAATGTTATATTCATGCCCCAATCATGATCTCTCTAGAGAAATTATCATTCAGAATTTTTATGCTCGGCTTTCTCGTGATGATCAATCCATGCTCGATACTTCTTGTACTGGTTCTTTTATGAAGAAGACTATTGAAATCGGGTGGGATCTTTTAGAAAGAATTAAACGCAACTCTGAAGATTGGGAACTCGACGAAGGTAAAGAGTTAGGTATTAAGCTTGAGTTTGATTGTGTTAAATCTTTTATGAATACCGATGCTTTTCACAAGTTTAGCACTAAATATGGACTTGACTGTGAGATTGTAGCCTCTTTTTGTGAATCTTTTGCTACTCACGTTGATCTCCCTAAGGAGAAGTGGTTTAAATATCATCCCCCAATTAAACAAGAAATTAAAGAATTGGTCATAGTTAAAGATGAAACTATTATTTACAATGTTGATCCAGTTGTGTCTACTGCTTATTTTGAAAAACCACCTTTCCCTGTTAGGATAAAGGAACATGCTAAGGTTTCAACTGTGGTTCGCAAAAGTAATATTAGAGAACCTAAACCTACCGAACAAATTAAAGTAGAACCTAGTGTTGCTATGGTTAAAGATCTCCTGGTAGAAAATATTGATGGACATGTTATTTACTTCTGTGATGAAGATGCTAGAATTGCCAAACCCGATGAAAAAGATAAACATAGACCCGTTGTTGGCATGCCTGTTGTCTCAGTTAAGATAGGAGATCATTGTTACCATGGTTTATGTGACTTAGGTGCTAGCGTGAGTTCTATTCCTTTTACCTTATACCAAGAAATTATGAATGACATAGCACCCACTGAAATAGAAGACATAGATATTACTATTAAACCTGCTAACAGAGACACCATCACACCGCTTGGGATTGTTAGAGATGTTGAAGTCTTGTGTGGGAAAATAAAACACCCTATTGATTTTCTAGTTCTTGGTTCCCAAGATGACTTTTGTCCCATTATATTTGGCATACCTTTCTTGAACACTGTCAATGCTACTATAGATTGTCATAAACAAATCATCAGTGTTAGCTTCGGTGATGAGTCTCATGAGTTCAATTTCTCCAAGTTTAATAGACAACCTCATAAGAAAGAGTTACCTAGTAAGGATGAAATAATTGTTCTTGATTCTATTGATGTGGCTCCTACTGATCCACTAGAACAATATTTGCTAGACCATGAAAATGATATGCATATGCATGAAAGAAATGAGATAGATAAAATTTTCTTTGAACAATGACCTCTGCTCAAACACAATTTGCCTATTGAAATTCTAGGAGGTCCACCTCCAGATAAAGGTGATCTCGTGTTTGAATTAGAACAATTGCCTGACACTTTGAAATATGCTTATCTTGATGAGAAAAAGATATATCCTGTTATTATTAGTGCTAACCTTTTAGAACATGAAGAAGACAGATTATTGAAAATTCTGAAGAAGCACCATGCTGCCATTGCATATACTCTTGATGATCTTAAGGGCATTAGTCCCACTCTCTGTCAGCACAAGATTAATATGGAACCTGATGCTAAACCCGTTGTTGATCATCAACGACGTTTGAATCCTAAGATGAAAGAAGTGGTAAGAACTGAAATATTAAAGCTTCTTGAGGCATGTGTAATCTATCCCATAGCTGATAGTAGATGGGTAAGTCCTGTTCATTGTGTCCCTAAGAAGGGAGGTACTACTGTTGTTCCCAATGATAAAAATGAACTTATTCCACAAATAATTGTTACTGGCTATAGAATGGTAATTGATTTTAGAAAATTAAATAAAGTAACTAGAAAAGATCATTACCCTTTGCCTTTTATCGATCAAATGTTGGAAAGATTACCTAAGCACACACACTTTTGCTTTCTTGATGGATATTCTGGTTTTTCTCAAATACCTGTTTCACAAACTGATCAAGAGAAAACCACCTTTACTTGTCCTTTTGGAACCTATGCTTATAGACGTATGCCTTTTGGTTTATGTAATGCACCTACTACCTTTCAAGGATGTATGACTGCTATATTCTCTGACTTCTGTGAAAAGATTGTTGAGGTCTTCATGGATGATTTTTCTGTTTACGAAAGTTCTTTTGATGATTGCTTAAGAAACCTTGATCGAGTTTTGCAGAGATGTGAATAAACTAATATTGTCTTGAATTGGGAGAAGTGCCACTTTGTGGTCAATGAAGGTATTGTCTTGGGGCACAAAATTTTTGAACGAGGTGTTGAGGTGGATAAAGCTAAAGTTGATGCAATTGAGAAATGCCATGTCCTAAAGATATTAAAGGTATAAGAAGTTCCCTTTGTCATGTTGGTTTCTATAGGTGGTTTATTAAAGGCTTCTCTAAAATTTCTAGGCCAATCTTTTACAAAAGGATGTTCCATTTGTTTTTGATGATGATTGTGTAGAAGCCTTTGAAACACTTAAGAAAGCTTTAACTTCTGCACCTATTGTTCAACCACCTGATTGGAACTTGCCTTTTGAAATTATGTGTGATGCTAGTGGTTATGCCGTTGGTGCTGTTCTAGGACAAAGAGTTGATAAGAAATTAAATGTTATTCATTATGCTAGTAAAACTCTAGACAGTGCCCAAAGAAATTGTGCTACCACTAAAAAAGAATTTTTACCAGTTGTGTTTGCTTGTGATAAATTTAGATCTTATATTGTTGATTCCAAAGTAACTGTGCACATCGATCATGCTGCAATAAAATATCTTATGGAAAAGAAAGATGCTAAACCTAGACTCATTAGGTGGGTTCTTTTTCTACAAGAATTTGATATACAAATTACTGATAGAAAAGGAGTTGAGAACCCCGTAGCGATAACTTGTCTAGGTTAGAAAATATTCTTGATGACCCACTACCTATTGATGATAGCTTTCCTGATGAGCAACTAGCTGCAATAAATGTTTCCCATAACACTCCATGGTATGCTAACTATGCTAATTATATTTTTGCTAAATACTTACCACCTAGTTTCACGTACCAACAAAAGAAAAAATTCTTCTATGATTTAAGACATTACTTTTGGGATGACCCACATCTTTATAAAGAAGGAGTGGATGGTATTATTAGACGCTGTGTACCTGAGCATGAACATGAACAAATCCTACGAAAATGTCACTCCGAAGCTTATGGTGGGCATCATGCTGGAGATAGAACTGCTCATAAGGTATTGCAATCTGGTTTTTATTGGCTTGCTCTCTTCAAGGATGCCCATAAGTTTGTTTTATCTTGTGATGAATGTCAACGAATTGGTAATATCGGTAAGCGTCAGGAAATGCCTATGAATTATTCACTTGCTGTTGAACCATTTGATGTTTGGGGTTTTGATTATATGGGACCTTTTCCTTCCTCTAATGGGTATACACATATTTTGGTTGCTCATGATTATGTTACTAAGTAGGTAGAAGCTATTCCAACCAGTAGTGCTGATCATAACACTTCCATTAAAATGCTTAAAGAAGTTATTTTCCCGAGGTTTGGAGTCCCTAGATATTTAATGAATGATGGTGGTTCACACTTTATTCATGGTGCTTTCCGTAAAATGCTTGCCAACTATGATGTCAACCATAGAATTACATCACCCTATCACCCTCAATCAAGTGGTCAAGTTGAACTTAGCAATAGAGAAATAAAATTAATACTACAAAAAACTATTAATAGGTCCCGAAAGAATTGGTCTAAGAAATTGGATGATGCACTTTGGGCCTATAGAACAGCATATAAAAATCCTATGGGTATGTCTCCCTATAAAATGGTCTATGGAAAAGCTTGTCATTTGCCTCTAGAGTTAGAACATACAGCTTATTGGGCAATTAAAGAACTCAACTATGATTTCAAACTTGCCGGGGAAAAGAGGTTATTTGATATTAGCTCACTAGATGAATGGAGAACCCAAGCCTATGAAAATGCCAAATTATTTAAAGAAAAAGTTAAAAGATGGCATGCCAAAAGAATCCAAAAGCAGGAATTAAAAGTTCGAGAATACATTCTTTTGTACACCTCTCATTTCAAATTCTTTCCAGGAAAACTTCTCTCTAAATGGGAAGGACCATATATTATCCAAGAGGTTCATCGCTCTGGAGCTATCAAAATAAATAATGCCGAATGAACTAATCCGATGGTGGTCAATGGGCAAAGAATTAAACACTATATCTCAGAGTATGCCTATTAATGTTGAAAGCAATATTATTCAAACCATGACACCGGAGGAACACATAAAAGAAACCTTCCGGAACACTCCAGAATCGTGAAAGAAGAGGAGGTATGTCATACGGTAAGTAAACGGACTCCAAAAAATCTGCGAAAATATTTTCTGTCAGCTTTGGAATGTTACAAAAAAAGGAAAATAAGAAACAACAAGGAAGGAAACTGAGGAGGGCACAAGACACTAGGGCGCGCCTGGCATGCCTGGTGCGCCCAGGTGGGTTGTGCCCACCTCGGGAACCTTACCGACTCCGTTTTCCTCCCGTTTGCTTGTTTCGCAAGATAAAAAAAATCTTTATATACCCCTCGAACTTATTGACCACCGTATCACGGAGAAATCTTCTATTCTTCTTTCTTGCTATTTTCTGACAGATCTGAAAATATGTCATCCCAAGACTCGGAGGGTGAGAGCTATGTTGCTGATTATATTGCAAACCCCATGGTTTATGGACATGTGGAACATTATGGTTGGACCACGAAGGAAGAAGAAGACTATAATCCGAAAGGGAAAGAAGAGACAAGCTCAGGTGAAGATGAAGTTCCATTACCCCAACCCTGGGACATGCACGTGGAATTAAAGAAGTCAAGTCTCCCTAATAAAGCAAAGAAACCTAAGATTCAATTTATCCCTTTTTGTCTCTTGCAGGAGAACAAGTAGGAGTTATGCAAAAAAATATTAAAGCTTGAGCGGGAGATCGATGACTTGAGGTAGGAGAATTCCATCCTCAAGCGTATGATGTGGAAAAAGAACACTCATACCTCATCATCACCACCTCCTTCTTCATCACCAAATGAGACTTGAGTTCATGGTATGGACACTCCCCTCGGCTTGTGCCAAGCTTGGGAGAGGTGTCCCGGTATTGTATCACCACCACTATCTTTGCTTGTATTTATCTTAGTTCGATCTTTAGTTATCCTATGATTTAGTTGAATAAAAGTTTAGTTCGATCGTTTCTTTCCGAGTGCTTGCTTAGTGATCTACCTATCTATGTAATCGTGTGCGAGATATATAATAAAGATTAGTTCAAGTTTTGCTTTCTTTACCTTTTTGTTCCAATAAAAAGAAAGGAGAATAATGAAAAAGATCATATACTAATCTTATGGTAAGTAATGACATCACATAAGGAAAAATATAAGTGGTAAAATTTATTGGAGATTGACAAACATAGCATTGGTCAATGATGCAATTCATGAAAGAATTAATAAGGGAAGAGAAGATTCACATGCAAATATACAATCTTGGACATCTTTTATGATTATGAGCCCCCATAAAATATTATGTGTAAAAATTGTTGACATTGGACAAGGAAGACATCGTAATGATTTATGTTTGTTCATATTCACACAGAAGTTATATTATCATAGATCCTTCAACATGTGGTGCTTGCTCAATATCTTTGCTAGCCAAAAACTCTGCACTAAGTAGAGATACTACTTGTGCATCAAGAAACCCTTAAACCAAAATCTTATTTCGAGAGTCGACCAACCTACCTATGGATTGAGTAAGATCCTTCAAGTAAGTTGTCATCGGTGCAATAAGGCACTAAAAATTGCTTCTAAATGTGTTGGATCATTCAGTGTAAGAGAAATTGAGCGTTGTACGAACTTGTGATGGCAAAATAATAAAAGCGATAGACTGCATAATAAAGGTTGCTATCATAAGGGGCAATATAAGGTGACATTATTTTGCACTAAGAGATTGAGCATACAAACAAAAAGCGCATGGCAACCTCTGCTTCCCTCTGCGAAGGGCCTATCTTTTACTTTTATGCAATTACTTTATGTAAGATTCAAAGTATTCTTCCCTATTCCTTTTTATTTTCTTTTTTTGCAAGCATCATCTGGTGAGGAAAGATCTAGGCACATATATCTAGTTGGATATGAGTGAGCATGAGTTATTATTGTTGACATCACCCTTGAGGTGAATATGTTGGGAGGCTAAATTATAAGCCCCTACCTTTCTATGTGTTTGGTTGAAACTTTTTGTTCATGCGTATGCTGTGAGTGTTAGCAATCATAGAAGACTAAATGATGGTTGAGTATGTGGACTTGCCTAAAGGCTCCGATACGTGACCCTTCCTGAAAATATGATGAATTGTAGTTGCAAAGTTGACCGAGAACATGGTTTGTTGGTTTTCAATAGAGTTTATGATTTATACTTCAATGTTGTAATGACTTGTTACTTGTTCATGAGAAGTTATATGATAAAAGTTGTGTGATAAAGTCTTATGTTAAAGTTCTTTCTTGTTATAATAATATGCATGATGCTTCTATGTCCTTATTTTGTTTTTATAGACACCTCTCTCTCTCTAAGCATGTGGACATGTTTTTTGATTTCGGTTCTCGCTTGAGGACAAGCGAGGTCTAAGCTTGGAGGAGTTGATACGTCCATTTTGCATCATGTTTTCCTACTGTTATTTATAATGTTTTTATGCATAATAATGCTTTTTGGAGTAATTCTAATGCATTTTCTCTCATAATATGCAAGGTTTACACAAAGAGGGAGAATGCCGACAACTGGAATTCTGGACCTGAAAAAGATAAGTCGGAGTCACCTATTCTGCACATCTCCAAATGAGCTGAAAATTTATGGAGAATTATTTTGGAATATGTGAAAAATACCAGAGCAAATAACTACCAGAGGAGGCCCACCAGATGGGCACAACCCACCTGGGCGCGCCAGGCCCCCCAAACATGCCCTGGTGGGTTGTGCCCTCCTCGGCCCACCTTCGGTGCCCATCTTCCGGTATATAGGTCATTTTGACCCAGAAAAAAATTAAGGGGGGACTTTCGGGACGAAGCGCCACCGTCTCGAGGACGAACTTGGGCAGGAGCACTTTTGCCCTCCGGCGAGCGATTCTGCCGGGGGAACTTCCCTCCCGGAGGGAGAAATCATCGTCATCGTCATCACCAACAACTCTCCCATCTTTGGGAGGGCAATCTCCATCAACATCTTCAACAACACTATATCCCCTCAAACCCTAGTTCATCTCTTGTGTTCAATCTTTGTACCGGAACCTTAGATTGGTACTTGGGGGTGACTAGTAGTGTTGATTACATCTTGTAGTTGATTACTATATGGTTTATTTGGTGGAAGATTATATGTTCAGATCCATTATGCTATTTAATACCCCTCTGATCTTGAGCATGATTATCATTTGTGAGTAGTTACTTTTGTTCTTGAGGTCACGGGAGAAGTCATGTTGCAAGTAATCATGTGAACTTGATATGTGTTTGATATTTTGATGATATGTATGTTATGATTCCCTTAGTGGTGTCATGTGAACGTCGACTACATGGCACTTCACCATATTTTGGCCTAAGGGAATGCATTGTGGAGTAGTTATTAGATGATGGGTTGCTAGAGTGACAGAAGCTTAAACCCTAGTTTATGCACTACTTCATAAGGGACCGATTTGGATCCAAAAGTTTAATGCTATGGTTAGATTTTATCTTAATACTTTTCTCGTAGTTGCGGATGCTTGCGAGGGGGTTAATCATAAGTAGGAGGTTTGTTCAAGTAAGAACAACACCTAAGCACCGGTCGACCCACATATCAAATTATCAAAGAAGCGAACACGAATCAAGCCAACATGATGAAAGTGACTAGATGAAATTCCCGTGTACCCTCAAGAACGCTTTGCTTATCATAAGAGACCGTTTTGGCTTGTCCTTCGCCACAAAAGGATTGGGATACCTTGCTATACTTTATTTACTGTTACCGTTACTTGCTCGTTACAAATTATCTTGCTATCAAACTACCTGTTACTAACAATTTCAGTGCTTGCAGAAAATACATTGCTGAAAACCACTTTTCATTTCCTTCTGCCCCTCGTTGGGTTCGACACTCTTACTTATTGAAAGGACTACGATTGATCCCCTATACTTGTGGGTCATCAAGCAGTACGTGCCACATGGAGTAATGAATGTGGTTTTCTCTTTGTCTTCCTTGTACATGACTATCTGGTGGTATCCGGAGTAGGCATCAAGGAACGAGAGCAGGTCACAGCCGACGGTGGAGTCCACAAGCTGCTCGATGCGTGGCAAAGGGAAAGGATCCTTGGGCATGCTTTGTTGAGATCAGTGTAATCAATACAAAGTCTCAATTTCCTATTTGCCTTGCGAACGATGACCGGATTCGCCAACCAGGTTCAATGTAGCACTCCCCTGACCAGACCAGCCGCCTCGAGTTTCTTGATCTCTTCAGCTATGAATTACTGTCGTCCCAAAGCTTGCTTTCTGACTTTCTGTTTGACGGGCCGAGTATGGGGGTAGACAGCAAGGTGGTTCTCAGTTACCTCCCTGGGAACACCGGGGATGGCAGATGGTTGCCATGCAAACACATATACATTTGCCCGTAGGAAGGCAATGAGCGCGCTTTCCTATTTGCTGCCTAGGGCGACAATAATGGTGATGGTACCATCAGTGCCATCCTCCGTTGCTGGCACCTTCTTTGTCGCAGGTGGAGCGGCCTTGGATCTCTTGCTGATAGAGCTTTCCGGCAAGTCCTTGATGGGTGCGCAACACTTCGAAGATGTGCGCTTCCTGGAAGTCCCACTGGATGTCTTGTCGGGCTTTTTGCTATTCTTCGGTTGGCGGGAGCTGTTACCTTGCCGGCTTCTACTGCAACCGCATCTCTGTAGAGCTGGTACATACAGATGACTGCATCTTTCTGGTCGGAGCTAATGGAAATGACACCCATGGGCCCTGGCATCTTCAACATATTGTATGCATAGTGGGATGCCGCCATGAACTTGGCCAAGGCAGGGCGGCCAAGAATTCCATTGAACGACAAGGGGATCTTAACCACTTCAAACACGATCTTCTCGGTTCGATAATTTAGGTCTCCGCCAAACGTTACCAGCACCGTGATCTTTCCTTTTGGCTGGCTCCTTCCCGGGTTGATTCCCTGGAATGTCCCGGTTTTCTTGAGCTCTGCCTCAGGTATGTGCAGCCTCTCAATCACCTCGGGGGAGATCAAGTTCAAGCTGGCCCCACCGTCAACTAACATCTTTGTGACCTTGAGGTTGCGTATCGTTGGTGAGACCAACAACAACAAACACCCAACCACAGTTGTGCGATCAGGGTGGTCCTCGGCATCGAATATGATAGGCGTGTGGGACCACTTGAGGGGCTTTCGTGCATCTGCTGTCGGTTCCGCTGCAATGACTTTCCATGCCCACTGCTTGAGCTGGCGGCGGGAGGAGTGCAAGGATGCACCTCCGTCAATGCACATGGCCTTTGTTGCGCTCTCGAATTCTTGTTCGCTAGACTCATCATCCTCATCCTCACTTTCCTCGTCTTCTCCTTTTTTTCTCCCTGCCCCTGTCAGGCTTTTCTTTCTTCTAGCCAGCGTTGCCGCGGTGTCCTCCTCGGCCACCATGGCGCTTCTTGCCGGACTCACCTGCACCGTCCTGGCCTTTCTCTTTATCTCGCTTCTCATACTCAACTTTCTGCTTCTCAACTAGCTGCTTGACTTGGCGGCACTCCTGGAGGTCGTGACCTTTGGTACGGTGGATCTTGTAGTACGGCCCATCAGATTTGCCAGCTTCCTCTCTTGCCGCGGCAACCTGGCAATCAACGCATGAAGCTGCTTCCTTGCCGATATTCTACGTTTGGGTCCGGATCCTTCCACAACCATAACTGCCTTGCCTCTATGCTTTCTGTTGCGTCTTCGACCTTTCTTTCCCAGGGCGGTCACGTTGTCATCGTCAGAATCGACTTTGGCAGCATCGTCCTCCGTGGGAAGCCTTCTCCCTTCTTCAGCGAACGCATATTTCTCCGCCAACGTATATAGTTCGTTAACGGTCTTCGGCAAGCGGATATGCATCTTCTCCCGCATCTTGCGGTTGCGCACATTCGTGTGGAATGCGATAACCACGACCGCGGGGTGGATATCCGATATGCTGCGATGTACGCAGCTGAACCTCTAAATGTACCTGCACAAGTTTTCTTCTTCCTTCTCCGGGATCACCTACAAGTCACTGGGCAATCATGGACCTTTCTGTCCTCCTGTAAAAGCACCAACAAACTCATTGCAAAGATCTAACCACGAGGAAATGGAGTTTTCCGAGAAGTTCATTAGCCAAGACCTCACATTGGGCTTGAGCACCAATTGGAAGTAGTTGGCTAGGATTTTCTCGTTCTTCCCCTGGCAACTTGCACAATGGTCGTATAAATGCCCAAGAACTCTGCCGGGTTTTGATTGCCGTCATACTTTTCTGGGACCTCAGGCTTGAACGCACGAACGGACAGCCAGCGGACTTGCCAGAGCTCACATGTGAAGGCAGGGCACCCAACCTCATAAGGTAAGTACCCACCAACAACGGGCGCTGGCTCATCAACGACTAGCCTGTTGCGCTCGTCTGACTGACGGCGCGCCTCCCAGCGCCGCTGGATGGTGGTGCAGGCGTCTTCCGCTTATCTGTCCAGCAACACTTGCCTCTGGTCTCACTGCGTCTGCGGGTCTAAGGAAGCCATTGATGCATCGACGGGCTGTGTATCTTGCTGGACCCACTACGAGTACAGGTGCTGTAGTTGAGATTGTTGCCGAGGAGGTGATTGCACCGTAGGTGCACCGCCTGCCACACGACCCTCAGTTTGAGACACAGGCGCAGTTGGTGGCCGCCGCAAAGGCTCCGCCAACTAGGACATGTTCGCATCGGCAAACTCGATCAAGCTGCAGATGGTGGCTCTCCACTCATCCATCTTGTGAGCTAATGGAGGAAAATCCAGCAACATCTGCGCTCGCGCCATTGCCTCCGTCGTCGTCGAGGGGATGCTAGAATGCGAAGAGCACGACGTGATACATCTCCAACGTATCTATAATTTTTGATTGTTCCATGCTGTTATATTATCAATCTTGGATGTTTTATAATCATTTTATATCATTTTTTGGTACTAACCTATTGACATAGTGCCAAGTGCCAGTTGTTGTTTTCTACATGTTTTTTACATTGCAGGAAATCAATACAAATGGAGTCCAAATGCAACGAAACTTCACGGAGATTTTTTATGGACTATAAGACACCCAATGGGCCAAGTCAGCGCCTGAGGGGTGCTCCGAGGGGAGCACAACCCACTAGGGCGCGCCAGGAGGCGCAGGCGCGCCCTAGTGGGTTGTGCCCACCTCGGGTGCCCCCTGGACCGCCTCTTTGCTCTATAAATACCCCAATATTCCATAAACCCTAGGGGAGTCGACGAAAATCAATTCCAGCCGCCGCAGAGTCTAGAACCACCAGATCCTATCTAGACACCATCACGGAGGGGTTCACCACTTCCATTGGTGCCTCTCCGATGATGCGTGAGTAGTTCTTTGTAAACCTTCGGGTCTGTAGTTAGTAGCTAGATGGCTTCCTCTCTCTCGTTTGATTCTCAATACAATGGTCTCTTAGAGATCCATAAGATGTAACTCTTTTTGCGCTGTGTTTGCTGGGATCAGATGAACTTTGAGTTTATGATCAGATATATCTTTTTATATCCATGAAAGTTATTTGAGTTTATTTGATCTCTTATATGCATGATTGCTTATAGCCTCATATTTCTTCTCCAATATTTGGTTTTTATTTGGCCAACTTGATCTATTTGTCTTGCAATGGGAATAGGTGCTTTGTAGTGGGCTAGATATTACGGTGCTTGATCCCAATGACAGAAGGGGAACCAACACGTGTGTATCATTGCTACTAAGGATAAAATGACGGGGTCTATCTCTACATAGATAGATCTTGTCTACATCATGTCATCGTTCTTATTACATTACTCCGTTTCCCCATGAACTTAATAGACTAGATGCATGCTCGATAGCGGTCGATGTGTGGAGTAATAGTAGTAGATGCAGGCAGGAGTCGGTCTGCTAATCTTAGACGTGATGCCTATATAATGATCATTGCTTGGATATCGTCATGATTATTTGAAGTTCTACCAATTGCCAAACAGTAATTTGTTTACCCACCGTTTGGTATTTTTCTCGAGAGAAGCCACTAGTGAAACCTACGGCCCCCGTGTGTCTTTCTTATATATTTGCCTTTACGATCTATTTTCCCTTTCTTTTTTTTTCAGATCTATTAAACCAAAAATACAAAATACCTTGCTGCATTTTATTCTTATTTATTTTATTTGGCGTCCGATCTATCAATCTACTACAATTTATTTCACATCCGTTTGCCTATCTTGGGGCGCCGCTACCCGAAAGGGATTGACAACCCCTTCTACGCGTCGGGTTTCGAGTAGTTGTTATTTGTGTGCAGGTGTTGTTTCCGTTGTGTTGCTTGGTTCTCCTACTGGTTCGATAACCTAGGTCTCATAACTGAGGGAAATACCTACCGCCGTGGTGCTGCATCATCCCTTCCTCTTTGGGGAAATACCGACGTAGCTTCAAGCCGCATCAAAAGGAATTTCTGGTGCCGTTGTCGGGGAGGATCTTCAACATATACCAGGTTCCTGATCACAAATCTCATCTCCTCGCGATTTACATTATTTTCAATTTTCCTCTCGTTTTCCTCTCCCCCACTTCACAAAAATTTGCCATTTTATTCGTCCCTCTTTTTCATTCACTGTTTTGTTGCTGGATCTGTTTTTGAGTTCAATCTTGTTGCATAGTCATCATGACTCAAGAGAAGACCAAGTTGCGTGATTTCTCAAATACCAACAACAATGATTTTATTGGCACTTCGATTGCTCCTCCCGCCACTAGTGCGGAGTCTTGTGATATTAATACTTCTTTGCTGAATCTTGTTATGAAAGATCAATTTTCCGGTACTCCTAATGAGGAAGCCGCGTCCCATCTTAATACCTTCATGGAACTATGTGATATGCAAAATAAAAAAGATGTGGACAATGATGTTGTGAAGTTGAAATTATTTTCCTTTTCTTTGCGTGATTCTGCAAAAAGTTGGTTCTCTTCTTTGCCTCGCAACAGTATCGATTCTTGGAATAAGTGCATAGATGCATTTATCACTAAGTATTTTCCGCCCGCAAAAAATATTTCTCTTAGAACCCAGATCATGAATTTCAAGCAACTTGAACATGAGCATGTTGCACAATCTTGGGAAAGGATAAAAATGATGCTAAGGAAATGCCCAACTCATGGGTTAAATCTTTGGATGATCATACACAATTTTTATGAGGGATTTAATTTTGTTTCTCATAATCTTTTAGATTCCGCCGCGGGTGGTACTTTTATGTAAATTACTTTGGGTGAAGCTACCAAATTTCTTGATAATATTATGGCAAATTATTCGCAATGGCATACCGAAAGAGCTCCTACTAGTAAAAAAGTTAATTCGGTTGAAGAAATTTCTTCTTTGAGTGAAAAAGTTGATGCTCTTATGAAATTGGTTGCTAGTAAAAGTGCTCCTATTTATTTCAATGATATGCCTTTGTCTACTTTGATTGAGCAAACTAGTGATGCCGTAGATGTGAATTTTATCTCTCGAAATAATTTCAACAACAATTCTTATAGAGGTAATTTTAATCCTAGGCCTTTTCCTAGTACTTTCTCTAATAATTATGGTAATTCCTATGGAAATCCTTCTTATAATAATAATAGGAACACCTCTGATCTTGAGAATAATATTAAAGAATTTATCAACATGCAAAAAGTTTTCAACACTACCATAGAAGAAAAGTTGAATAAGATTGATGATTTGTCTAGAAGTGTTGATTGAATTTGTCATGATGTGGAAAATGTCAAGATGAATATTTTTGTGCCTAAATTTGAGGAATCAATTAAAGCTCTTTATGTTTCTATGGATGAAAGTAAGAAAAGAACCGCTATGCTTAGAGCTAAAAGAGAATTTTTAGAAAATGCGTTTTCTAGTGATTACTTTCGCAAAACTGATGAAGGTCTTAAAATGATTGGTATTTCTTCTATTGATTCCTTGTTTAGTAAAATTAAGATTGATGAAAAAGGGACTGGAGAAGAGTCAACTTTAGCTAGAAGGCGTCCCGATAATTCGGAGGGTGAAAATCTTGTTGAGAAATTTGATAGAAGTGGGTTTGAAGAGGTCAAAACTTTGACTAGTGATGTGCCCACTCTTTTGGATTACAAAGACATTAATTTGATAGTTGCTCTTTGATTGATTGTATTTCTTTGTTGCAATCCATCATAAATTCACTCCATGCTTATGAACAAAATAAAGCTTTTACTAAACATATTGTTGATGCTATGATGAAAGCTTTAGAAGAAAAGTTGGAATTAGAAGTTTAAATTCCAAGAAAATTGTATGGTGAATGGGAACCTACTATTAAAGTCAAGATTAAAAATCATGAGTGTTTTGCTTTGTGTGACTTGGGTGCTAGTGTTTCTAAAATTCCGAAATCTTTATCTGATGTGCTTGGTCTTACCGATATTGAAGAATGTTTTTTGAATTTACACTTGGCGGATTCTACTATTAAAAAGCCTGTGGGAATAATTAATGATGTTCTTATTCTTGCAAATAGGAATTATGTTCCCATAGATTTTATTGTTCTTGATATTGATTGCAATCCGTCTTGTCCAATTATTCTTGGTAGACCGTTTTTACGCACTATCGGTGCCGTGATTGATATGAAAGAAGGCAATATTAAGTTCCAATTTCCTTTGAGGAAGGGTATGTAACACTTCCCTTGAACAAGAATTAGGCCTGTGACGCCTGGATAATTAAGCTACAATGATCCCCCGCTAATGATGCCGCGTCACCTCGGTTACTGTTGATAAACTCTAGATAATTCAAAACCGAAACAAATTCAAAATTTAATTAAAGGCAAACAACAAAAGTTTTCAAATATTAAAACTAAAATGTTCTGCATGTGACACATAATCCCAAGGTAATGTTGGTGGAGAAACCACATTTTTATTAAATAATTCAATGCAGTAATGTAATTAAAACAGTAGCTAAAACATTTAATTAAATGCCTTTTATAAATTATAAATTATTTAAACATTTTATTTAGGGGCCAAACTTTTAAGGCAGTGAGTTATTTAGAGACATTAATTTAGGAACTATTATCCTATTTTACAAAACTAAAGAAACTAAAAGTAAAATAAAATAGAATAAAAGAAAATAGGAAAAAGAAAAAAAGAAAAGAAAAAACAAACAAGAAAATTAAAAGGAGAAGGAACCCCCCTGCCGGGCCACGGCCCAGCTGGCCGACTAGGCCGGCCCACCCCCACTCCCCCGGCCTACACATACCCCCACTACCCGAAACCCTATCCCACTCCCCCCACGTCGCCCTCTCCTTCCCCTCGATCTAGATCGAGATCGGGGGCTCGATCCAACCGCGCCGCCGTACGCCGCCGCCTCGTCCTTCACCGTCCATCGTCGCCCGAGGTCCCCGTCGGCGCCGCCTCCTCGCCCTCACCCTCAACGGCCACCTCATCGCCGCGCCCGTCGCCGGACCGCCTCCCAATCTCCGTCGATCGTCCCCGTCCTCCTCCCCACGGGTCGCCCCCGAGCTTCGACGCCCATGTGCCCCTGCAAACGCCGGTGAGGCCCTCGGCCTCCGCCTCCCCTTCCTTTCGTCCGCGGTCACCGCGCTCGTCCACCTCGCGCCCGTGCAGTCCGCTCGCCTCCGCCCCGTCTCTGCCTTGCGGTCGAGCACGCCCGCGCCCCTATCCCGCCTCGCCACGCGCGCTCGCGCCCGGATCCACTGGCCACTCTGGCCGCCAACGCCCGCCGCCCTGCCTTTCCTCCGCCGCGAGCCTGCATCCTCTCGCGCCTCCTTGGCTGCTCGCGCACCCACGCACGGCTCTGCCGTGGCCGCGCCCCTTGCCGCACACGCTCACGGCCGCCGCCACCCTACACCGTCCCGCTGCCTCCCTGCTCCACCATGGCCGCCGCCCCAACCGCTCCACCCGTGGCCGTTCCCCACTACCGCCTGCTGCCCGGCGCACCTCGCTGCAGCCGCCGGTGCCCGACGCCTCCACTGGCTTGGGCAGGCGCCCAAACGGGCTGACGCCCGCAGCGCCCAGTCGCCCAGTGCCCGCTAGGCTCCCCCAGAGCCTATGACATATGGGCCCCACACCCCCATTTAAATAAAAAAAGAACTAGAAAATTAATTGGAAAAATATTAATTAATTAATTAGATAATTAATTAACTTAATTAAATCTGTTAAATTAACATAATGACTTAATTAAACTAATTAAACCTGCTTAGTTAGTCTAAGACAATGACGAACGGCCCACCTGTCAGTTTGACCGGTCAATAGTCAAAGTTGAGTGCTGATGGCATGATGACGTCAGCAAACACTATTCTGGATAATGTTGATTTAAAATAATTAAATAATCCTAAAATGATTTAAATCTTTTAAAATTAATATAAAATAAACCGTAGCTCGGATGGAAAAAACTTGTACATGAAAGTTGCTCAGAACGACGAGACGAATCCGAATATGCAGCCCGCTCGTCCGCCACACATCCCTAGCATAGCAAACACGCAACTTTCCCCCTCCGGTTCATCTATCCAAAAACGCGAAACACCGGGGATATTTCCCGGATGTTTCCCCCCCCCTTCGTCGGTATCACTTCCTATCGCGTTAGGGCATACCTAGCACCACGTATTGCCATGTTATGCTTTGTGATGCTTTGATTGCTCTGTTATTTATTGTGTTCCCCTTCGTTACTCCTTTCCGGTAGACCCCGAGACCGCTGCCGGTACCCCCGTGATCGACTACATCGACGACGAACCCTTCTTGCCAGAGCAACCAGGCAAGCCCCCCCCCCTTGATCACCAGATATCGCCTATTCCTCCTCTCTACTGCTTGCATTAGAGTAGTGTAGCACGTTACTGCTTTCGGTTAATCCTATTCTGATGCATAGCATGTCATTGTTGCTACAGTTGTTACCCTTACCTGCTATCCTACTGCTTAGTATCGGATGCTAGTGTTCCATCAGTGGCCCTACATTCTTGTCCGTCTGCCATGCTATACTACTGGGCCGTGATCACTCGGGAGGTGATCTCGGGCATATGCTATATACTTTATACTGTTACATTACTTATGATATTGTTCGGAGATGGGGGCTGAAGGGCAGGTGGCTCCATCCCGGTAGAGGTGGGCCTGGGTTCCCGACGGCCCCCGACTGTTACTTTGTGGCGGAGCAACAGGGCAGGTTGAGACCACCTAGGAGAGAGGTGGGCCTGGCCCTGGTCGGCGTTCGTGGATACTTAACACGCTTAACGAGATCTTGGTATTTGATCCGAGTCTGGCCACTGGTCTATACGCACTAACCAACTACGCGGGAAAGGTATGGGCACTCGACGTCGTGGTATCAGCCGAAGCCTTCATGACGTCAGCGACTGAGCGGCGCGCGCCGGATTGGACTGGAACGCCTGCTAGGCTAGGTCTGCTTTCGGCCGCGTTCGCAACATGCAGGTGTGTAATGGGCGATGGGCCCAGACCCCCTGCGCC
The DNA here is from genome assembly GCF_002575655.3 of Aegilops tauschii subsp. strangulata. Classification (NCBI taxonomy): domain Eukaryota; kingdom Viridiplantae; phylum Streptophyta; class Magnoliopsida; order Poales; family Poaceae; genus Aegilops; species Aegilops tauschii. Next base: position 179,403,501 of record NC_053039.3, read on the forward strand.
ATAGGATTTAGACCGGCGTGCTGGCCTCTCTGTTGTGCCTAGGTAGGGCTGCGAAGTGTTGATCTTCCGCGGCCGGGCATGACCCAGAAAAGTGTGTCCGGCCAAATGGGATCAAGCATGTTGGGTTATGTGGTGCACCCCTGCAGGGAAGTTTATCTATTCGAATAGCCGGGATCTTCGGTAACAGGACGACTTGGAGTTGTACCTTGACCTTATGACAACTAGAACCGGATACTTAATAAAACACACCCTTCCAAGTGCCAGATACAACCCAGTGATCGTTCTCTAACAGGGCGACGAGGAGAGGATCGCCGGGTAGGATTATGCTATACGATGCTACTTGGTGAACTTACTTTCTACTCTCTTCTACATGCTGCAAGATGGAGGCTGCCAGAAGCGTAGTCTTCGACAGGATTAGCTATCCCCTCTTATTCTGGCATTCTGCAGTTCAGTCCACCAATATTTCCCCTTTACACAGATACCCATGCATAAGTAGTGTAGATCCTTGGTTGCGAGTACTTTGGATGAGTACTCACGGTTGCTTTTCTCCCCCTTTCTCCCCTTTCCTTTCTTCCTGGTTGTTGCAACCAGATGCTGGAGCCCAGGAGCCAGACGCCACCATCGACGAGGACTCCTACTACATCGGAGGTGCCTACTACTACGTGCGGGCCGCTGACGACGACCAGGAGTAGTTAGGAGGATCCCAGGCAGGAGGCCTGCGCCTCTTTCGATCTGTATCCCAGTTTGTGCTAGCCTTCTTAAGGCAAACTTGTTTAACTTATGTCTGTACTCAGATATTTTTGCTTCCGCTGACTCGTCTATGATCGAGCACTTGTATTCGAGCCCTCGAGGCCCCTGGCTTGTATTATGATGCTTGTATGACTTATTTTACTTTTAGAGTTGTGTTGTGATATCTTCCCGTGAGTCCCTGATCTTGATCGTACACATTTGCGTGTATGATTAGTGTACGATTGAATCGGGGGCTTCACAAGTTGCTATCAGAGCCGACTGCTTGTAGGAATCCCCTTTCCAACTCCTTTGCCGAAGTCGAGTCTAGTCGATGAAAACTGTTTTACTAACATGGCCGTGCGGCCCATGGGCCCACGTCGCCATTGGGTGGTATTAGGATCTTTTACTCCTTGATCTTTACTCCGGGACTCTGAACTCTTTTCTACTCGGGTTAAACGATTTTACTAACTTCAAATCTAGGTTCTCGTAAATACTTTCTCCCGGAGAGCCCCTTGGTCCGAACGATCGCTTGTTTCACCAGAAGATTCCAAAGACACCCTATGATGTTCTCTTGAGCCTATGTGCCATCGCTTTTACAATTCCCTACCACCGGTGTATCCTTATGGATAACTACCTACATTTGTCGTTCATACATTCATCCCCAGTTGATCTTGTTATTACAAGATACACCGAAATTCTCTCTATTGTTCCGAGAATACTTTGTGCCTACTGCCTTGCAGTTCTTTGCCACCTGAATACCCCTACGGATAAGTCCTTGCTCTTACCGAGTATCTGCCCATCCCAGTTGGTTCACGTATTTCACACAAGTCTCCAAAATACCCTTCGATCTTCCAAAAATCCTAAACAGCCTATTGCTCTTGAAATTCTTGCTTGCTTGCATTATGAATAATCTCATAAGTCTGGTAATCTTATTGACATCCTTTGCCATTGTCATTTTGAGTCCGCCGATCCAATATGTTGCGAGTGCTCGCAATCCTTAATTAGGTCCTATAATTATCCTTCCGGCTCAGAAGTCATTTGGATATGAGCTGGTTCTTGACCAATCAATGCCTTGATCGATTGTGCTTCTAAGTCTATTGAACTTATTCATTTTCGATCAGAACGATTGCTTCTGATCCCTTGATTTGGAAATCATAAAATTTCTTTGCATTAAGCTTTGAATTACTCAGTTGTTTCTATAATCCGATGCCTTGGCATTCCTTCTTCCTAGATTGAGTACCGATACTCACATCAGCCCCGTTGTGGACCGCCATACCCATTGCCGGGTTATTATCCGACAGTGTCCTCCACAACCAAAATTCTTGTGAGTTCTCTACTTGATACATAATGTCTTTGGTAAATTGTGTCCTCTACTTTTATCAACCATGCTCTACTTTTGAGCTTGTGTTATTTACTCCTCAAGTTCATGGTATATGTTCTAAGAAGCCCCGATGGGTTGAACCTATGCCTTCCTAAATCTGTGTGAACTCGGAAACTACTACGGGTCATACTCTACTGTTGTTATATCAGATAAAATTTCAACACTACAACTTCGTCGAAGGCGAGAAGTGAATGAAAGGCTATGCATTAGAGAAGTGGGAGTAGACCTTGAACTTTGTGTTCATGCCCATGGACACGATGTAGATCCTATCATGGAAGCTTCTTGTAATAATAACTATTTCCTTGATAAATATCATATGGTATATGTGAATTGATCCTTTGCAACCGTGGTTCCGACCATGATTGTTCTCCTTTGATTCTATTTCTCGGACAAGTTAAAGTACTTTCCTTCTGCAGATCAGTACGCCTGCCCAACCTTTATTTTGTTCTACCTTAGAGTATTACCCCTTGGTATCTCGAGGATAGCAACTCATTGCACTTCATCTTATGAATTTCTGATGAAGTAGTTCCTTCCCCTGTCATAGTCACTCCACGGGTTCTGGGTTGTCGTCAACCAAGAACACCGATTTGTGACGGTACTCCCAGTACTTTTTTGTTGAGTAGTTTAATACTCCATCATGTCATTCCTAGCCTGATCAGCTACATCATTATCGTGCTAATTTTAACTGTGCTACCTGGTCCTTAATCCCGGAGCAGAACCTTCGATGATGAGCTAAGCTTACGTTGATTTCCTCGTCTTATCGTCCCACCACGGACAACAAGCTTGATTTCGAGTTTGTGTTGTACTCGTGGTTCAAATAACCTTTCGATTCATCATTCCTTTGACTTGGTGTCATCGCCGATCGATTACATCTCCATGAAATCTCTCGACAAATGCGTCATGATCATCATCAGAATTCTGAGCTCTTCTAGGATATCAATTGAATTCATGATGTGAAATACCATCCTTGCCCTCGATGATTTGTGTTATCATCAACCATTTTATTGCCTTCCGCTCAACACAAACTTGTTCGTGTTTTGTGTTATACCTTGAGTTCCTTGCTATCCAGCATCTGTGCTTCTTTACCTTGGAGTATTACCGTCTTTTATGTCATGGATGTTGTGAGGATTTCACTACCTCTTAAGAATTCTTGTTATAGTGATGCTTCTCGCCATCACCATTCTTTTCTTGGTCCCCGTGTTGAGTGAACTCTGTTGTGCGAATTCAAAACTTCTAGCAACCCTATTGCTTTGAAGTTAATGGTCGATATTTCATTCTTAGACCATTGGTTATCGAATCACCATTCTAACATTGATCCTGCTACCTAAGCCCATAATTCGGGTGCACCTTTCAACCAATGATTAATTGTGTATGTTTCCCTCAAGCATACATCATTATATCATTTGATCTGATAAATGTTATCTCCTTGTTCACATAATTGTGGAGATCCATCTTTGGGAAATCTCGATGAATTGCCGCTGAGACCATCAGCCACCTCCTCATCCTCTCCTTGGTTTAATGATGAACTCTTGTTTTGGAACTTTCTTCCATAGTTCATTTCCCGAGAATTTTACAATGTCATCTTGTCAATTTGTGTTGCACCTTTTCTTCTCACGCATCCTGAGTCTGAGGTATCCTAACACCAACCAGATCTGAAACTCGGTCAGATATGATGGTTGGAACATTTTCCAAGAGTCATAGCATTGGTCTTTCTATAACCCAATAAGGTGATGGCATGCCTAGCACACCTGGTTGGAGGGCCTATTGCAAGACTTATTCTATGAGTTGTTCCTGATGGATCCTTTATGTATCTAAAGTTTGACCTTTTCTTGAAGAACATGTCAATGCTATCCCGAAGCATGTCTGTGGTAATCCGATTTTCAACAAGAACATTTGAAGCCCAATGTTAAATGCTTCTCGCTCGATTATCCAAACACCGTTGTATGGGTAATGTCATGAAATTCCTCTCACCTCACCTAAAGAGTTTTCTACATTATATCCTGTCCTGGATATCATGCTCTGCTTGTCCTTGGGAAGGATATACCCCTGATATATGTGTTTAAACACATTTTCCTTTCCGTTGTTTTGTTCAAACTTTCTTATAATCTACTTAACTGAGCAGTGGTAATTCCCTGCTTAGGTAAGAACCTCGTGGTACAACTCTGCCAGTAAGACCCTATTACTATAATTGATGATATTTCGGTAGCAACCGATGGACGAGAACTTTGCCTAATGGTCCGCCTCGTTCAACGAGCAGGAAAATGGTTCTCTTCGTCCCTCGCCCTTGGTATCGACATTGTTGCCAACATAACTGATAGGCTACCCTCTGACATGTCTTGCTATCACGACCGTGCAAGATATCAACACTTTTCCTACTTTTAACCACATGGTGGGCCCAAAACCCACAGTTCCACAGGATCGAAACCTGACTCTCCTGTACACCCCCGGTTTCCAAAGTTATTCCTCGCGCTTGACTTCTTATGTAACTCACGGGCCACCTGCCAAGTGATCTATTCGGGTATCAGACGCAATACTTATTCTCGTTGCTCTGAACCCCTTTAACCTTCTGATAGGCATCGAACGCTTGCCTATCGGTTTGAAACTTCTCATGGTACCTTCTTACTTTGTTCTCGACATCTTCTTAAGTTTCAATTCGAGAGATACTTATGCTTCTTCCCTTGAGTTAATCGTCTGATGCTCGATCTTGTTAGAATCTGTTCTTATAGGGTTTTCCCTTCTCACCCTTTCGTAAGTACGGTGAAGATCCTGAAGGAAGGATGACAAACTACATCATGATGACCTGAAGCAGAGAAATGAAGACATCAACATAATGGATCGACCGCTTCGAGAAGAGCCGCCAAGACCGAGAAGATACGTTAGAATTTCGTAACCAGACTTTTCCCCCTTACTCTACCTCTTAAATATCGGGACGAGATTTCTTGTAGTGGAGGAGAATTGTGACGCCCAGATAATTAAGCTACAGTGATCCCCCGCTAATGATGCCGCGTTACCTCGGTTACTGTTGATAAACTCTAAATAATTCAAAACCGGAACAAATTCAAAATTTAATTAAAGGCAAACAACAAAAGTTTTCAAATATTAAAACTAAAATGTTCTGCATGTGACACATAATCCCTAGGTAATGTTGGTGGAGAAAACACAATTTTATTAAATAATTCAATGCAGTAATGTAACTAAAACAGTAGCTAAAACATTTAATTAAATGCCTTTTATAAATTATAAATTATTTAAACATTTTATTTAGGGGCCAAACTTTTAAGGCAGTGAGTTATTTAGAGACATTAATTTAGGAACTATTGTCCTATTTTACAAAACTAAAGAAACTAAAAGTAAAATAAAATAGAATAAAAGAAAATATGAAAAAGAAAAAAAAGAAAAGAAAAAACAAACAAGAAAATTAAAAGGAGAAGGAACCCCCCCCTGCCGGGCCACGGCCCAGCTGGCCGACTAGGCCGGCCCACCCCCACTCCCCGACCTACACATACCCCCCACTACCCGAAACCCTATCCCACTCGCTTCCATTTCTCCCCCCACGTCGCCCTCTCCTTCCCCTCGATCTGGATCGAGATTGGGGGCTCGATCTGACCGCGCCGCCGTACGCCGCCGCCTCGTTCTTCACCGTCCATCGTCCCCCGAGGTCCCCGTTGGCGCCGCCTCCTCGCCCTCTCCCTCAACGGCCACCTCATCGCCGTGCCCGTCGCCGGACCGCCTCGCCGTCTTCGTCGATCGTCCCCGTCCTCCTCCCCACGGGTCGCCCCCGAGCCTCGACGCCCATGTGCCCCTGCAAACGCCGGTGAGGCCCTCGGCCTCCGCCTCCCCTTCCTTTCGTTCGCAGTCACCGCGCTCGTCCACCTCGCGCCCGTGCAGTCCGCTCGCCTCCGCCCCGTCTCTGCCTTGCGGTCGAGCCCGCCCGTGCCCCTATCCCGCCTCGCCACGCGCGCTCGCGCCCGGATCCACTGGCCACTCTGGCCGCCAATGCCCGCCGCCCTGCCTTTCCCCCGCCGCGAGCCTGCCTCCTCCCGCGCCTCCTTGGCTGCTCGCGCACCCACACACGGCTCTGCCGTGGCCGCGCCCCTCGCCGCACGCGCTCTGGCGCCCGCTCACGACCGCCGCCACCCTACACCGTCCCGCTGCCTCCCTGCTCCACCATGGCCGCCGCCCCAACAGCTCCACCCGTGGCCGTTCCCCACTGCCGCCTGCTGCCCGGCGCACCTCGCTGCAGCCGCCGGCGCCCGACGCCTCCACTGGCTTGGGCAGGCACCCAAACGGGCTGACGCCCGCAGCGCCCAGTCGCCCAATGCTCGCTAGGCTCCCCCAAAGCCTATGACATATGGGCCCCACGCCCCCATGTAAATAAAAAAGAACTAGAAAATTAATTAGAAAAATATTAATTAATTAATTAGATAATTAATTATCTTAATTAAATCTGTTAAATTAACATAATGACTTAATTAAACTAATTAAACCTGCTTAGTTAGTCTAAGATAATGACGAACGGGCCCACCTGTGAGTTTGACCGGTCAATGGTCAAAGTTGACTGCTGATGTCATGATGATGTCAGCAAACACTATTCTGGATAATGTTGATTTAAAATAATTAAATAAATCCTAAAAATGATTTAAATCTTTTAAAATTAATATAAAATAAACCGTAGCTCGGATGGAAAAACTTTGTACATGAAAGTTGCTCAGAACGACGAGACAAATCCGAATACGCAGCCCGCTCGTCCGCCACACATCCCTAACATAGCAAACACGCAACTTTCCCCCTCCGGTTCATCTATCCGAAAACGCGAAACACCTGGGATATTTCCCGGATGTTTCCCCCCCTTCGTCGGTATCACTTCCTATCGCGTTAGGGCATACCTAGCACCACGTATTGCCATGTTATACTTTGTGATGCTTTGATTGCTCTGTTATTTATTGTGTTCCCCTCCGTTACTCCTTTCCGATAGACCCCGAGACCGCTGCCGGTACCCCTGTGATCAACTACATCGACGACGAACCCTTCTTGCCAGAGCAACCAGGCAAGCCCCCCCTTTGATCACCAGATATCGCCTATTCCTCCTCTCTACTGCTTGCATTAGAGTAGTCTAGCATGTTACTGCTTTCGGTTAATCCTATTCTGATGCATAGCCTGTCATTGTTGCTACAGTAGTTACCCTTACCTGCTATCCTACTGCTTAGTATAGGATGCTAGTGTTCCATCAGTGGCCCTACACTCTTGTCCGTCTGCCATGCTATACTACTGGGCCGTGATCACTCGGGAGGTGATCACGGGCATATGCTATATACTTTATACTGTTACATTACTTATGATACTGTTCGGAGATGGGGGCTGAAGGGGCAGGTGGATCCATCCCGGTAGAGGTGGGCCTGGGTTCCCGACGGCCCCCGACTGTTACTTTGTGGCGGAGCAACAGGGCAGGTTGAGACCACCTAGGAGAGAGGTGGGCCTGGCCCTGGTCGGCGTTCGCGGATACTTAACACGCTTAACGAGATCTTGGTATTTTATCTGAGTCTGGCCACTGGTCTATACGCACTAACCAACTACGCGGGAAAGATATGGGCACTCGACGTCGTGGTATCAGCTGAAGCCTTCGTGACGTCAGCGACTGAGCGGCGCGCGCCGGATTGGACTGGAACGCCTGCTAGGCTAGGTCTGCTTCCGGCCGCGTTCGCAACATGCAGGTGTGCAATGGGCGATGGGCCCAGACCCCTGCGCCATAGGATTTAGACCGGCGAGCTGACCTCTCTGTTGTGCCTAGGTAGGCCTGCGATGTGTTGATCTTCCGCGGCCGGGCATGACCCAAAAAAGTGTGTCCGGCCAAATGGGATCAAGCGTGTTGGGTTATGTGGTGCACCCCTGCAGGGAAGTTTATCTATTCAAATAGCCGTGATCTTCGGTAAGAGGACGACTTGGAGTTGTACCTTGACCTTATGACAACTAGAACCGGATAATTAATAAAACACACCATTCCAAGTGCCAGATACAACCCAGTGATCGTTCTCTAACAGGGCGACGAGGAGAGGATCGCCGGGTAGGATTATGCTATACGATGCTACTTGGTGAACTTGCCTTCTACTCTGTTCTACATGCTGCAAGATGGAGGCTGCCAGAAGCGTAGTCTTCGATAGGATGAGCTATCCCCCTCTTATGCTGGCATTCTGCCGTTCAGTCCACCGATATTGCCCCTTTAGACAGATACCCATGCATAAGTAGTGTAGATCCTTGCTTGCGAGTACTTTGGATGAGTACTCACGGTTGCTTTTCTCCCCCTTTCCCCCTTTCCTTTCTTCCTGGTTGTCGCAACCAGATGCTGGAGCCCAGGAGCCAGATGCCACCGTCGACGACGACTCCTACTACATTGTAGGTGCCTACTACTACGTGCGGGCCGCTGACAACGACCAGGAGTAGTTAGGAGGATCCCAGGCAGGAGGCCTGCGCCTCTTTCAATCTGTATCCTAGTTTGTGCTAGCCTTCTTAAGGCAAACTTATTTAACTTATGTCTGTACTCAGATATTGTTGCTTCCGCTGACTCGTCTATGATCGAGCACTTGTATTCGAGCCCTCGAGGCCCCTGGCTTGTATTATGATGCTTGTATGACTTATTTACTTTTAGAGTTGTGTTGTGATATCTTCCCGTGAGTCCCTGATCTTGATCGTACACATTTGCGTGTATGATTAGTGTACAATTGAATCGGGGGCGTCACAAGGCCACCATATGAATCAATCATGAGGGCATCTTATGGATCTCGAAACAAAGATGACAAAACTTAGATCCTTGCTTTATGCCTAGCTAAGGGCGTAAAACTATAGCGCTCGTTGGGAGGCAACCCAATGAATAAAATTTATTTTTGCTTTCTGTTCTTGAGTGTTAGAACAATTATGCTACTGTTATGATTGTGTGTTTTGTGTTTTAATTAGTGTTTGTGCCAAGTAAAGCCTTTAGGATCTTCTTGGGTGATAGTTGTTTGATCTAGCTGAAAGAACATAAACTTTTGCACTCACGAAAATAATTCTCATTTTTTACCAGAGCGTGATAAAATGCCAATTCTTTTTGCAGAAGATTAATATACAAATTTTTCAGGTCATCCCAATTGTTCAGAATTTTTGGAGTTTCAGAAGTATTCGAAATATCCAGATTGCTACAGACTGTTCTGTTTTTGACAGATTATGTTTTCTTTGTGTTGTGTGCTTGTTTTGATGGCTCTATGGTTTTCTTTGATGAGTTTTTGCCATAGAAAAGTTGGAATAAAGTAGATATGATGCAAGAAAAAAATATGAATTGGTTTGCTACAGTACTTATAGTAGTGATTTGCTTTCTTATACTAACAGATCTCACGAAGGTTTTGTTGAGTTTTGTGTGATTGAAGTTTTCAAGTTTTGGGTTATCTTACGATGGATGAAAGAATGAGGAGTAAGAAGAGCCTAAGCTTCGGGATGCCCCGGCATCCCAAGCTATTATCCAAAAGAGAGCAAGCAACTAAGCTTGGGGATGCCCCGAGTGGCATCCCCTCTTTCTTCTAACGACCATCGGTATTTTACTCGAAGCTATATTTTTATTCGTCACATACTATGTGTTTTGCTTGGAGCGTCTTGTATGATATGAGTCTTTGCTTATTTTATTTTGTAGTCTTGATTCCTTGCTGGACACACTTATTTGAGAGAGCCAAAATTATGCCATGACTTGTTAGAATTGCTCTCTATGCTTCACTTATAGTTTTATGAGCTATGGACTTGCTCTAGTGCGTCACTTATATCTTTTTGAGCACAGTGTGCTTTATTATTTTTGTAGAAATGCTCTCTGGCTTCACTTAGATTTATTTGAGAGTTAGTAAAATTTTCAAGAAATTATCTCTTGCTTCACTTAAATTAATTTGAGAGAAATAAATATTATGCTCATGATCTTCACTTATATTTGTTTGAGCTTATCAAAAGCAACACATGAAAATTAGTACCAAAGTGATAATATCCAACAAGGATATAATAAAAACTTTCATGAATATCATTGGACAAAATAAATTTGATTCCTTGTAATAGTTTTGAGATATGATGATGTGATATGTGAGTCATGTTGATGAGTAATTATGCTTTAGTAAGAATATTGGTGTTAAGGTTTGTGATTCCCTATGCAAGCACGAAAGTCAATAATCATGCAATGAAATTACATCCTACTTGTGGTGCATTATTCGGTGTTAATTATGCTTAATGCTCGCTTATGAGATTATTCGTTTCTGGGTTGGTCGCTTCTCAATCTTTTGCTAGCCTTCATTTTGCACTAAGTATGATCACTACTTGTGCATCCAAAATCCTTTAAACCAGTTTTGCCACATGAGTCCACTATATCTACCTATATGCGGTATTCTTTTGCCGTCCTAAGAAAATTTGTATGTGCCATCTCTAATATTCAAAATAAATTTCTCTTTTGTGTGCTCGTACCGCTCGCGAGGCGGTGAGGGGTGGCTAATATTTTCCATGCTAGATGTGTTATTCTCATGATGAGTGTTTATTCACTTGTCATTGCACGAGAGTAAGGAAAGGTATTAGGGATGCCCAGTCCAAAATGAAAAATGAATTTACTTTATGTTGTCAAATAATAAATTCCTTGGAATATGGAGGGCAACCATGGATAGGGTTAGCCATGGAAAGTGAAAGTATGGTTGAAAAAGGAATAAACTTTATTTTCTTTTTGGGTACTGCCTACGATATATCTAGCATGGAAAGTGTTGGGAACTCTAAGTCGTTTTCGTTGGTGGGTAGGACACACCTCCAAAAATGTTTTTATCTCTAAGTTTTTCGCTTTGAGCTCTGGCACCTCTATAAATCCCTACTTCCCTCCGTGAAGGGCCTTTCTTTTACTTTAGGCAATTTTTATTTTGAATTTGAGTCTCCATCTTCTCTTATAAAGCACCAACTAGGAGGCACTATGATCATACTTGCACATTGGGTGTAGTTAATATGCGAGTGTGTTTCATGAATGGGTCAATGGTTGAGCATGATGGCTAGGGATAGCTTATTTTAGCATTGACATTTTGAAAGACATGGTTGCTTGTTGATATGTGCTACCTCTTGAGCACTGCGTTGGTTTTCCCTTGAAGAGGAAAGGGTGATGCAGCAAAGTAGCGTAAGTATTTCCCTCAGTTTTTGAGAACCAAGGTATCAATCCAGTAGGAGGCCACACGCAAGTCCCTCATACCTACACAAACAAATAAGAACCTTGCAACCAACGTGATAAAGGGGTTGTCAATCCCTTCACGGCCACTTGCAAAAGTGAGATCTGATAGAGATGATAAGATAAGATTTTTGGTATTTTTATGATAAAGATTGAAACTAAAGATTGCAAAGTAAAAATAGATTGGAAACTTATATGATGGAAAATAGACCCGGGGGCCATAGGTTTCACTAGTGGCTTCTCTCAAGATAGCATAAGTATTACGGTGGGTGAACAAATTACTGTCGAGCAATTGATAGAAAAGTGCATAATTATGAGAATATCTAGGCATGATCATGTATATAGGCATCACGTCCGCGACAAGTAGACCAACTCCTGCCTGCATCTACTACTATTACTCCACACATCGACCGCTATCCAGCATGCATCTAGAGTATTAAGTTCATAAGAACAGAGTAACACATTAGGTAAGATGACATGATGTAGAGGGATAAACTCATGCAATATGATATAAACCCCATCTTTTTATCCTCGATGGCAACAATACAATATGTGTCGTTTCCCCTACTGTCACTGGGATCGAGCACCGCATGATTGAACCTAAAGCTAAGCACTTCTCCCATTGCAAGAAAGATCAATCTAGTAGGCCAAACCAAACTGATAATTCGAAGAGACTTGCAAAGATAACCAATCATACATAAAAGAATTCAGAGAAGATTCAAATATTGTTCATAGATAATCTTGATCATAAACCCACAATTCATCGGATCTCGACGAACACACTGCAAAAAGAGTTACATAAAATAGATCTCCAAGAAGATCGAGGAGAACTTTGTATTGAGATCCAAAGAGAGAGAAGAAGCCATCTGTCGTGGTATTCTCACGGGGGGGGGTGTGAGTCGACAGATGCCTCAAGGGCTTAGTGTGAGGGTAAGACTGCTGCCAATAGGACCGGGAGCGGGTATGCGAGTAGCACGCGCTAGTTTACCCAGGTTCGGGGCTCTCCGGAGAGATAATACCCCTACTCCTGCATGTCTGTGTATCTGTAGTATATCTGGTACAGGGTTGCTCCTGGAGCTGTATCTGAGATCAGTGCCAAGTGCATCTGATTTGGTATATGCATATAGGGCATGCTAGTGGCCGGCCATGCTCATGGCCGTGAGTGTACGTGAGAGTGAGCCCCCCCCCCTGGATGGATGGATGGATGGCTCCTTTTATAGTGTGAGGTAGCTTTGTATCTAAGCTATGTGGAGGTATGGGAGCAAGGCATGGTGCATGTCATGCTTGTCCCCTAGGTCACTTCATGAATAGTGCCAGGGGACAAGTGACACTATACATGACGGTGTCGCGGTACGGTTGTCTTGTCCGCGGTATGGCCGTCTCGTCGGGGTCTTGTCGATGCCGGGTCGGACTGCAGTCGGCAGCCGGCTAGTCGGCGCAGTCGGTCAGCTGGCAGCCGGCCGGGCAGCCGGCCGGGTGGAGCAGTCGAACGGGGAGCCGGCAGGAGCGGCCGGGCAGTCGGACTGAGGGGCTTTGCTAGCCCCGATGTCTTGAAATATTGTCTTGCCGTCTTCGGGATACCCGTGTCCAATTACTCCGACAGTAGCCCCCAAGCCTCCGGGCAACTTGGCAAAGTCGGGCGGAGGTTTTTTTCGCGAGTGTTCATGGAAATGATCATGCAAAAGACAAAGTTAGTCCATGCAGATATATCAAATGATTGCTTTTTAGCACTGCAAGTTTTATGCGGACGGTGCCGACTCGGTTTCGTCCGAGCCCCCTTCAATCTTTTTCATGTTCCCTCCGCTCTTTGGCTTGTGCTCTCGCTTGCCGGACAGCCGCTCTGCGGTCTGTGGCTGAGAGTGGGCCGCGGAGTGGAGTGTACAATACTCAGACTCTGGGAGCGAATTTAACCGAGTAGATACTCATAAAGAAAATGGTCGGGTCGCCCGAAGCGTTTTTCTTCCCGGACGTTTTTCGCGTGGGTGGCCTCTAGCGTTCACTCTTGCCAGTCGGACAGCCGCTCTGCGGTCTGTGACTAAGAGTGGGCTTTTCACACCGCGCACGCTACTAAGCCGTCTGCGGGAACTAACGTCTCAGGCCAAGCGGCCAGCCCCCGGGCCAACTCTGGCTGGCGCCGGGGCGAACAGTGATGCAACTGTAATAAGATGCGGAGATAGCCCCCGAGCATCGCTCGAGGTTATCCGTGCTCTCGTGGTGAAAAAAATATGCGGGTGAGGAGCTCACATTAATTTTCGTGTAGCCGAGGCGGAGTTTGCCGAAGAGAGCCGGCGCACCCGCTGGGTGTAGCCTTCGAGCCCCCGGTCGCTCGAAGGAGGGTCCCGGCCCGTCAGGCTCGACCGGCCAGGCAGCGAGGCGTCTTGCAGCGCCCTTTTTCTTCTTCTGCCGGCTGCTGGCAGCCGGACGAAACTCTTCTCTTGTCTCTGTGGGGCGTGCCAGCGCACCCACTGGGTGTAACCCCCGAGATTCGGGCCGACTGCTGAGCAGTCGGGCCGGATCTCCCGGCGAGTACTTTGTCTCTCGTGGGGGCGCGTCAGCGCACCCGCTGGGTGTAGCCCCCGAGATTCGGGCCGACTGCTGAGCAGTCGGGCCGGATCTCCCGGTGACTACTTTGTCTTCTCTTCTCGCGGGGGCGCGTCAGCGCACCCGCTGGGTGTAGCCCCCGAGATTCGGGCCGACTGCTGAGCAGTCGGGCCGGATCTCCCGGCGACTACTTTGTCTTCTCTTCTCGCGGGGGCGCGTCAGCGCACCCGCTGGGTGTAGCCCCCGAGATTCGGGCCGAGGTTCGACCAGCCAGGCGTCGAGGCGGACAGGCAGGCCAGGTCGCGTCCAGCCGTCCGAGTGACGAAGCAGGCGGACGGATAGACGGAGTTTTTCCTTTTCGTTGTCCCAGCCAACCTCTTTCTTTCCTTCTCTTTTTTTTTCAACTGGCTTGACTTTTCTTCTTTCTCTTTTGCTCCAGCCGGCAGAGGAGTTTGCACGGCGCAGTCTGCACGGGCGTGGCCAGCAGACCTGCGGGAGGCCGGGATGCGGGCGGAGCCGGCGCGGGGAGCGGCGAGGCGGCTAGCCGGGATGCGGGCGGCGCCGGGAAGCGGCCGGGTCGCCGGGCGGGGCCGGCAAGCGGCGGAGCCGGCCGGGTGGCGACGGAGGCGGCAGGGGGCGGAGCCGGTCGTCCGAGTTGGGGGGGAGCCGGCAGGCCGGGTCACCGGTGAAGCCGGCGCGGCGAGGGCTGAAGGAGCCGGCGCGCGGCCAGAGTCGGCGCGGCGAGGCGAGGCGATGCGGGCGAAGCGGCGCGACCGCGCGGAGGCCGGCCCGTGGGGCGGCGAGTCGGCGGGAACTGGAGCCGGCTGGGGGAGGGCGGCCGGGTGACAGAGCGGGTCGTCCGAGTGGCGGGAGCCGCCAGGCGATGAGCGAGGGGAGCCGGCGCGGGCGTGGGGCACTCGGCCGCGTGGAGGAGCGACGAGGCGAACGCCGGCTAGCGAGGCAAGGCGGCCGAGGCAAGGCGAAGCCGGCCCGCGGGAGCCGGCGGGCAGGCAAGGCGGCGAGTCGGCGAGGGGCGAGCCGAACCCGGGAGGCGCGGAGCCGGCCGGGCCGGGTTGCGCGGAGGGCGGGAGGCCGGCGCGCGCGAAGCTGGACGGGGGGCCAAGCGGCGCCTGCGACGGGAGGCTGAGCTCGTGGCGCGGGCGCGCAGGTGGCTGGAGGCGGTGGCTGGCGAAGGCGCTCTGGCCAGGCGGAGGCGAGGGGGAGGTGCTCGCGAGGAGCTCGGGTGGAGCGGAGGCCAAGCGAGGTGCCCTGGCGCAGCTGTGGCCGGCTGAGGCGGGGCGGACCCGGATGCGCCGCCGGGGCGCGGGGCAGCCGGGCGAGGCCGAGCACGTAGGCACCCGGCGGAGGACGCCGGTACGAGCCCAGGGCCGCGCGGGGGCGCGGCGCAGGAGCCGGCGGGAGGCCGGAGCCGACCGGAGCAGGCGCAAACGGGGAGCGGGGAGCTCGGGGTGGTGGCCTGCACCAGCACGGGCGGGGGCTCGCGCACGGGAGGCAAGTCGCGGAGGAGCTGGCGGCCCGCTCGAACAGAAGCTGCAGCCAGCGCCTGTACGGAGGGGAGCCAGCTGGCCGGAGCGAGGCACCGCGATGAAGCATGCGCGCAGCCACAGACGAAGCAGCGCGGGGCCGGGGTCAAGCTAGGCCCCGCGCGCGGCGCGCGCGCGGACAGACATCCGGCGTCGCAACGGTGATGATGACGAAGGCGGCGAGGCCGACGACGAGGACGCGCCGTCCCGCGCGGCCGCTCCGGGGGCGGGTCGAAGTCGAGCCCCCGAGCGCTACCAGAGAGACGGCGCGACGCCGCGGCGGTGATGGCGAAGATGGTCCCGACGGCGAGGACACGCCGCCCCTCGCGGCCATTCCGAGGGCGCGTCGATATCGAGCCCTCGACCGCTATCGGAGGGACGGCGCGACGCCGCGGTGGTGATGGCGAAGATGGTCCCGCCCGGACTGCGAAACCAACAACAGCGCGGTAGCATAGTACCGCCCCACGGTGGGCGCCAACTGTCGTGGTATTCTCACGGGGGGTGTGAGTCGACAGATGCCTCAAGGGCTTAGTGTGAGGGTAAGACTGCTGCCAATAGGACCGGGAGCGGGTATGCGAGTAGCACGCGCTAGTTTCCCCAGGTTCGGGGCTCTCCGGAGAGATAATACCCCTACTCCTGCATGTCTGTGTATCTGTAGTATATCTGGTACAGGGTTGCTCCTGGAGCTGTATCTGAGATCAGTGCCAAGTGCATCTGATTTGGTATATGCATATAGGGCATGCTAGTGGCCGGCCATGCTCATGGCCGTGAGTGTACGTGAGAGTGAGTCCCCCCCTGGATGGATGGATGGCTCCTTTTATAGTGTGAGGTAGCTTTGTATCTAAGCTATGTGGAGGTATGGGAGCAAGGCATGGTGCATGTCATGCTTGTCCCCTAGGTCACTTCATGAATAGTGCCAGGGGACAAGTGACACTATACATGACGGTGTCGCGGTACGGTTGTCTAGTCCGCGGTATGGCCGTCTCGTCGGGGTCTTGTCGATGCCGGGTCGGACTGCAGTCGGCAGCCGGCTAGTCGGCGCAGTCGGTCAGCTGGCAGGCGGCCGGGTGGAGCAGTCGGACGGGGAGCCGGCAGGAGCGGCCGGGCAGTCGGACTGAGGGGCTTTGCTAGCCCCAATATCTTGAAATATTGTCTTGCCGTCTTCGGGATACCCGTGTCCAATTACTCCGACACCATCTAGCTAATAACTATGGACCCGAAGGTCTGTGGTAAACTACTCACACATCATCGGAGAGGCTATGGTGTTGATGTAGAAGCCCTCCGTGATTGATGCCCCCTCCGGCGGAGCGCCGAAAAAGACACAAGATGGGATCTCACGGGTACAGAAGGTTGCGGCGGTGGAATTAGGTTTTCATGGTGCTCCTCGATTGTTTCGGGGTACGTAGGTATATATAGGAGGAAGAAGTAGGTCGGTGGTGCCACGAGGGGCCCACGAGGGTGGAGGGCGCGCCCAGGGGGTAGGCGCGCCCCCTGCCTCGTGGCCTCCTTGTAAGTTTCTTGACATCCACTACAAGTCCTCTGGATCACGTTTGTTCCAAAAATCAAGTTCCCGAAGGTTTCATTCCGTTTGGACTCCGTTTGATATTCTTTTTCTGCAAAACACTGAAATAGGCAAAAAAAACAACAATTTGCACTGGGCCTTGGGTTAATAGGTTAGTCCCAAAAATAATATGAAAGTGTATAATAAAGCCCATTAAACATCCAAAACAGAATATATAATAGCATGGAACAATCAAAAATTATAGATACATTGGAGACGTATCAATATGCTTGAGTATTTAAGTTATCATGTCAAAAGTAGACTATTGCTTTGAACAATATAGAAGTCCAAATGTCCATGCTATAAAGAAAAGAATATGATATGACATGTTAGGCAGCATTCTACATCAAAAAATCTGTTTTTATCACTTACCTACTCAAGGACGAGCAGGTGTTAAGCTTGGGGATGCTGATACATCTCCAACATATCTATAATTTTTGATTGTTCCATGCTGTTATATTATCAATCTTGGATGTTTTATAATCATTTTATAGTTATTTTATATCATTTTTTGGTACTAACCTATTGACATAATGCCAAGTGCCAGTTGCTATTTTCTGCATGTTTCTTACATCGCAGGAAATTAATACCAAACAGAGTCCAAACGCAACGAAACTTCACGGAGATTTTTTATGGACAAGAAGACACCAATGGGCCAAGGCAGCGCCAGGGGGTTGCTCCGAGGCGAGCACAACCCACCAGGGCGCGCCAGGAGGCCCAGGCGCGCCCTGGTGGGTTGTGCCCACCTCGGGTGCCCCCAGACCGCCTCTTTGTTCTATAAATACCCCAATATTCCAGAAACCCTAAGGGAGTCAACGAAAATCAATTCCAGGATCCCAGAGTCCAGAACCACCAGATCCAATCTAGACACCATCACGGAGGGGTTCACCACTTCCATTGGTGCCTCTCCGATGATGCGTGAGTAGTTCTTTGTAGACCTTTGGGTCCCTAGTTAGTAGCTAGATGGTTTCCTCTCTCTCATTGATTCTCAATACAATGGTCTCTTGGAGATCCATATGATGTAACTCTTTTTGTTGTGTGTTTGTTGGGATCAGATGAACTTTGAGTTTATGATCAGATCTATCTTTTTATATCCATGAAAGTTATTTGAGTTTCTTTGATCTCTTATATGCATGATTGCTTATAGCCTCGTATTTCTTCTCCGATATTTGGGTTTTGTTTGGCCAACTTGATCTATTTGTCTTGCAATGGGAAGAGGTGCTTTGTAGTGGGTTCGATCTTACGGTGCTTGATCCCAGTGACAGAAGGGGAACCAACACGTATGTATCGTTGCTACTAAGGATAAAATGATGGGGTCTATCTCTACATAGATAGATCTTGTCTACATCATGTCATCATTCTTATTGCATTACTCCGTTTCCCCATGAACTTAATACACTAGATGCATGCTGGATAGCGGTCATTGTGTGGAGTAATAGTAGTAGATGCAGGCAGGAGTCGGTCTACTAATCTTGGATGTGATGCCTATATAATGATCATTGCCTAGATAGCGTCATGATAATGTGAAGTTCTATCAATTGCCCAACAATAATTTGTTTACCCACTATTTGCTATTTTTCTCGAGAGGAGCCACTAGTGAAACCTACGGCCCCTGGGTCTCTTTCTCATATATCTGCCTTTGCGATCTATTTTCCTTTGCTTTTATTTCCAGATCTATTAAACAAAAAATACAAAAATACCTTGCTGCGTTTTATCTTATTTATTTTATGTGGCGTTCGATCTATCAATCTACTACAATTTATTTCACGTCTGTTTGCCTATCTTGAGGCGCCGCTACCCGAAAGGGATTGACAACCCCTTTTACACGCCGGGTTGCGAGTAGTTGTTATTTGTGTGCATGTGATGTTTATGTTGTGTTGCTTGGTTCTCCTACTGGTTCGATAACCTTGGTCTCATAACTGAGGGAAATACCGACCGCCGTTGTGCTGCATCATCCCTTCCTCTTTGGGGAAATACCGATGTAGCTTCAAGCCGCATCATGACATCGCTCGACTCCTGGCGGAGCCAGCAGGAGCGTCGTTGTGTTCTTGTCGCCGTGTCGTGGGAGCAACTGTGAGTTGGCGTGGTGGAAGCTATGCCCGTGGGTCTTGAGCTTGGTTGACAGGAGATTTGCCATGCGGGTGTTGCTGTGGAGGCATGACAACACCGCTCGGCGTCACATCATGTTCATCTGGCGATGGGCGCGGCGTGCGCCCTGAAGTTGCTCCCCTGGCGGCCGCCGGCGCTGTCGCGACGGGAGGGTCGCGGTTTGCGCCCGATCGAGCAGGATCACTCTGGTGGCTGCGTTCGCGGACATGAGGAGGAGGCGGGGTAGAGCACCCGCTCCGCCCGCACCATGAACGTCGTCTTCGCCTAAGTGTTGAGGTGAGCTTTTGCCCCCAGCACCTCCATCGCCTGCTCCTGCCATGGCGGGCTCGATGACCGCGCAGCCTGCGGCAGTCGTGCCCACCATAGTGTTTGCTCCTTCCGCAGTGGCGGCAGCGCCTGTGCTGCCCGCAGACGCAGACAAACGTGATGGGTGCTAGGACATAGAAGGCTCGACAGCCATGGAACCCTTCTTCTTGGGCACTGTAGGATCAAAAGTATGTCTAGAGGGGGGGGGGTGATTAGACTACTTGACCAAATAAAAATCTATCCTTTTCCCAAATTTAAGTCTTGGTAGATTTTAGCAACTTAGCACAAGTCAAGCAATCAACCTACACATGCAAGTCTAAGAGTATATGTAGCGATCCGACCTCAAACGGTCAAAGCTCTGTGTATAAGTGTCATCCCTGAATCGGTAATGCTGGCACACACAGTACTTGAAGGATTTATAGCAGATTTCAATCACACACTTATTACATCGAATGTCTCGAAAGAGAATTAATTACAATAATATGCATGAAGGCCATCTAAATAAGATAACAGCAGAAGCTTCGAAGGTAAATCAGTCCATCAACTCCAACGGCATAGCTGAGTGCACGACAACGAGCTAGCGCACCTTACTCTTCATCTGAGAACTCTGCAACATAATACGTTGCAGCCTATGTAAGTTAGCACATTGAATATGCTGGCAAAATAACACTGTAGAGCAATGAACATGTCACATCTATAACTATATGCATATTTGGCTGATGGAGGCTCTATGGTTAATTTTGCATAAAGCTAATTTTTTCCTACAACAAAGGAATAAATTTTATTTAACTGCAAAGTTTGTTGAAAAAACATTGAG
The DNA here is from genome assembly GCF_002575655.3 of Aegilops tauschii subsp. strangulata. NCBI lineage: Eukaryota > Viridiplantae > Streptophyta > Magnoliopsida > Poales > Poaceae > Aegilops > Aegilops tauschii. The sequence goes on from NC_053039.3 coordinate 179,423,685, forward strand.
AAGGTTCCTCCAACTCAAACCCAAATTAATAATCATCAACCCAACAAATTAATTAAGTAGAGTGACGAGATCAATCAAATAATTCAAGTACCAGATACTCAAGATGTCCATAACTGGGGCACGCCTAACCATGATTAGTTTATACACTCTGCAGAGGTTTGCGCACTTTTCCCCACAAGACTCGATCTCCTCCATTGGATTTCTCGCACTACATGATATTTGACAAACGGATGACCGAGACATAGTCTTTCAGAAGCATTAACTCTTTACTCTAGGTAGACAGTACCACCTACTTGCCCTACATCTGCTAGCCAACCACTGAAAGAGGTCACACAACATACTCAACTATGCCAGAGCCCATAATAGCTTATCGCTGCACACGAAAGTTTTCAGCATGAATAATCTTATGATCCCTTTGAGCCTAGGTGGCAAACCGTAGGATGATCACACGGGTACTCCGGGATATCCCAGGACAACGCTGGATTGCTCCAGGTGCCCAGACAACCACTGGGTGCTCCAGGGTGCCTCAACCAATCCACCCAGATGTGTATTAAAGTAGCCACCTTAGTTTTAACCATTAATTAAAACTCTCACATCTATCATGGAATCACTCAAACCCAAACCACGTCTACGAGCATAGCATAGCAGTATAAGCATAACGTAGAAGTAACTCCCAGGGTTTGGATTAAAGACAATAGGTACTACCTCATCACTACTTCCCAATACCCACAAGTATTCAAGTCCTAACCATGCAATGTTTGAGGACTGAAAACTAATGCATAAAAACTGGGTAATAAAGGGTATGATCAAAGTGTTACTTGCCTTGCTGACGATCTGAAAACCCTAGTGACTCGTAGTAGCACGCTTCGCACTCTGGAAACTCTATTGTGAACAAACAATAGCAGTCAAGCATAAGATGCATGGGTAAAGCTCAAAAGAAAAGATCCAAACTGAAAGTTCAACTGAAGAGCTTCGATTTGCAAAAAGAATCAATCGAATCGGAGCTACGAAACTCAAATTACGATCAAAAGAAGTTCGAAATCAAATCTGCTTGAAACCAAAATTTAAATTGTCAAAACCATTTTCAAGTTGATTAACTGGAAAGAGGGGAACAAGATGAAGATTTTGGCGTTGGTTTCACTGGATTTGGATGAACGAGCAAAAAGTTGCGAGGGTTTGAAGATCAGGGACAAATCGGTGAGAAAAGTATTCATGGATAGGTCCCTGGCTGAAAATAAAATAAAAGAAAAACCTAACGAACGAACGTTCGCTAAGAGGACCTAACTAATGAACGCGTTCGTTAAAACGTACTAAACTGAAAGTGTTCGCTAACTAGCGAACCCTAAAAAAAATTAAAAACTGATCCAAACCGTTGAACCCTAAAAAAAACAAACCGACAAAACCCAAAAAAATTGATCTAGGTTTTATACCTAAAACCGGCAAAAAACCGGCGGGGCGGCGGTGGTTTCCGGCGAGATGGCGGCTCCGGCGGACGGCGGCTTGGGAGACGGCGGCGTGGGGCTGCGGGGCAGGGCGGCGGTGCGGTGGCGAGGTGGCGGGGTGCGGCGGCTTGCGTGGGCCGGCAGGGCCGTCGGCCTAGTTCGGTCCAACTCTTTCTTTTTAAATAAAATTTTGCCCGAAGAAAAATCCTAATAAAATAAAAAAAAATCTAAAAATACCAGATATAATTTTCACCGTCTAGATCTAATATTTCGAACAAAGTGAACATTTTTCTGGCCTAAAAATGCAATTTTCAAAAATGCATATTTTTCTAAATTAAGTTAAAATAGCAAATAAAATCCAAATAAAATATTTATTTGACTTTAAAATTTCTTCTCCAATATTTCCTTTCATTTGAAGAAGTCGTTTTATCTTCTCTCTTTTATTTTTAATACTAGAAATAATTGGAGAGAAATATATTAAAATCAAATTGATCCTCTTTTCAAATTTGAGAAAAATTCCGATATGAAAATGAATGAAATCTCCAACTCTCTCCTTGGGTCCTTGAGTTGCTTAAGATTTCCAGGATCTCAACCAAAAATGCAAATAAAATATGATATGCATATGATGACCTATGTATAACATCCAAATTGAAAATTGGGATGTTACAAACCTACCCCCCTTAAGATGAATCTCGCCCTCGAGATTCGGGTTGGCTAGAGAATAGGTGTGGGTGGTCTTTCCGTAGGTCTTCTTCTCGCTCCCAGGTGGCTTCATCCTCAGTATGGTGGCTCCACTGAACTTTGCAAAACTTGATAACCTTGCCGCGTGTAACTCGGCTGGCAAACTCGAGAATCTTGACTGGTTTCTCCTCGTAAGTTAGATCACTCTCCAACTGAATTGCTTCTAGGGGCACTATATCTCTTAGAGGAATATCGGACATCTCAGCATGGCACTTCTTCAACTGGAAAACGTGAAACACATCATGAACTCCTGACAATCCTTCTGGTAATTCCAACTTGTAGGCAACTTCTCCCATACGCTCCAAAACTCGATATGGTCCTACAAATCTCGGGGCTAACTTTCCCTTAACTCGAAATCGTTTAACTCCTCGGAGTGGTGACACACGAAGCTATGCTATGTCTCCAATCTCATAGACTACCTCCTTGCATTTTGTATCAGCATAACTTTTCTGTCTGGACTGAGCTACCTTCAGCCTATCACGAATCAACTTAACCTTCTCTTCAGACTCTTTGATCAAATCTGGTCCAAACAACTGACGGTCTCCAACTTCATCCCACACTAATGGTGTCCTGCACCTCCTTCCATAGAGAGCTTCGAAAGGTGCCATCTTCAAACTAGCCTGATAACTGTTGTTGTATGAGAACTCTGCGTAAGGCAAGTTGTCATCCCAACTAGATCCATAATCTAGCGTACAATCTCTCAACATGTCCTCCAGAATCTGATTGACTCTCTCGATCTGTCCATCTGTCTGCGGATGAAAGGCTGTACTGAACTCTAGCCTGGTACCCAAAGTCTGGTGCAACTGATTCCAAAACTTTGAGGTGAACTGTGTCCCTCTATCTGATACGATGGTCCTCGGAACTCCATGCAGACATACGATCCTGGTCATGTATATCTTGGCCAACTTCACGCTCGTATAAGTAGTTTTCACTGGGATAAAGTGAGCTACCTTGGTGAAGCGATCAACTACTACCCAGATAGTCATATCCTGATCGGGTCCTGGGTAATTTGGTAATGAAATCCATGCCAAGCTTGTCCCACTTCCATTCGGGTATCGGCGTAGGCTGTAGTAATCCTGCTGGCTTCTGATGTTCTGCCTTCACTCCCTGACATACATCGCATACCGCTACATACTTGGCAATATCCTTCTTCATACCTGTCCACCAGAAACGTTCCTTCAAATCCAAATACATCTTGGTGTTTCCGGGGTGTATCGAGTATGGTGAGTCATGGGCCTCCTGAAGTATTAACTTCCTGATCTCCTCATTATTGGGCACATAAACACGATCCTCAAACCATAAGGTTTCATGCTCATCCTCACGAAAACCCTTGGCTTTTCCTTTGCTCATCTTCTCCTTTATCTCAGCAATTTCCTTATCATCCTTCTGAGCTTCTCGAATCTTTCCCAATAATGTAGACTGAACCTCCATTGCTGCAACAAAACCTCTTGGAACTATCTCTAAGCAAAGTTCCTTGAGATCATCGACTAACTCCTGCGGTAATCCTCCGCTTACGAGGGTATTGACATAACTCTTCCGGCTCAAAGCGTCTGCTACGACATTGGCCTTTCCTGGATGATAATGCAATTTCATATCATAAACCTTTATTAGCTCCAACCATCTCCTCTGCCCGAGATTCAACTCCTTCTACGTGAAAATGTACTTCAAACTCTTGTGATCCGTGCACCCATCACATCGGTTTCCAATCAGAAAAGGTCTCCAGGTCTTGAGCGCATGCACTACGGCTGCTAACTCCAAATCATGTGTGGCATAATTCAACTCGTGAGGTCGTAGTTGACGTGAAGCATATGAAACTACTCTTCCGTCTTGCATAAGTACACCTCCAAGTCCTAAGCGAGAAGCGTCGCAATACACATGGAAATCCTTGCGTATATCCAGAAGAATCAGCACTGGGGCTGTAACCAAACGTTTCTTCAACTCCTGAAAACTAGCCTCACATTCTTCGGTCCACTTAAACTTGGTGTCCTTCTTCAACAACTCCGTCATGGGTTTCGCAATCTTGGAAAAATTCTCAATGAACCTTCTGTAATATCCTGTGAGTCCCAGAAAACTACGGATCTCTCCAACTGAGGTGGGTGCCAACCACTCAGTGACAGATTTAACCTTGGTAGGGTCTACTGCTATACCTTCTCCTGATATAACATGTCCAAGAAATCCAACTTCCTTCAACCAAAACTCACATTTCCTGAACTTGGCGTATAGTTGATGCTCCCTGAGCTTCTCGAGAACTAAGCGCAAATGCTCCTTGTGTTCCTCTTCATTCTTCGAGTATACCAGAATATCATCAATGAACACCACAACAAACTTGTCCAAAAATTCCATGAATACCTTGTTCATCATACTCATAAAATAGGCAGGGGCATTAGTCAATCCAAAAGACATGACCGTGTACTCATATAGCCCGTACCTTGTGGTAAAAGCTGTCTTAGGAATATCCTGTTCTCGGATCTTCAACTGGTGGTATCCTGATCGAAGATCGATCTTGGAGAATACTTTAGCTCCTTGCAGCTGGTCAAACAAATCATTGATCATCGGTAGTGGTACTTGTTCTTGATTGTCACTTCATTCAAAGCCCGATAATCAACAACCATTCTCAACGATCCATCCTTCTTATCAACTAAGAGCACTGGGGCTCCCCACGGTGATGAACTTGGTCAGATATAACCTTTCTCCAATAACTCCTTAATCTGCTTCTTAATTTCCTCCAGATCGTTAGCGGGCATCCGATACGGTCTCTTCGATATTGGTCCGGTGCCTGGCAACCACTCTATCAAAAAATCTATCTCTCGATCTGGCGGCATGCCTGGTAGTTCCTCTGGAAATACATCCAGGTAATCCTTCACAACAGGCACTTCTTCCTGAACAACTCCCGAGAGAGAATTCACTTGGGTCCTCCTTGGCACATCCCTGGATACATACTTGATTTTCTTTCCCTACGGGGTGGTGAGTAAAATTGACTTACTAGCACAGTCGATGTTTCATCCATACTTCGATAACCAATCCATACCTAGTATTATATCCAATCCTTGTGACTCCAAAATTATTAGGTGTGAGGGGAAAACGTGGCTACCAATGGTTAGGGGTAACCGATCACACCATCGGCTGACCATATACTCTGCTCCTGGCGAGCTTACTAACATGGGTGACCTAAGGGCTAAGGTTGGTAACTTAAACTTGTCGAGAAATCCCCTTGATATGTATGAATGCGATGCACTAGTGTCAAAAAGAACGAGAGCAGTAAATGACTTAATCAAAAACTTACCAATCACTGCGTCATGCTGTTCTTCAACCTCCTCCACGTTGATGTGGTTCACCTGACCTCTGGTGAAAGGGTTGGGCTTCTTCCTAGAGCTTCCATTTCCATTTCCATTCTTTGCTTCAGGGCATTCCGTGGCGTAGTGTCCAGTCTTCCCGCACTTGAAACAAGTAATGTGACTTAGATCCTTCCTGGCGGGTGTTGCTGGGTTGGAACGGTTCTGACCGTTGTTTCCTCCATTCCCATTCCCATTCTTGGGGCCACTATGGTTATGCGAACTCCCTCCATTATGAGGGTGGCCTCCATGGTTATGATGGGTATGTCCTCCCGAGTTCGGGGTAAAACGAGGCTTCTGCTGAGCTCCAGAAATATACTTCCCCTGTCCATACTTCCTTTTGCGGCTCTCTATCTGCTGCTGCTTGCCTTCAATCATGAGGGCCCTGTCTACCAACTCCTGGTAGTTAGTGAATGTTGCCACCATCAACTGCATACTCAGCTCATCATTCAGCCCTTCCATAAACTTCTCCTGCTTTGCGGAATCTGTGGCCACATCATCTGGGGCATAGCGAGCTAACTTACAAAACTCATCCACATACTGTGCCACAGTACGATTTCCCTAGCGTAAGTTACGAAACTCACGCTTCTTCATACTCATTGCGCCAGTTGAGACATGTGCTGTGCGAAAAGCCTGCTGAAACTGATCCCATGTGACATTGGCTATGGGAAAAGTGGCTCTGTAATTCTCCCACCATGAGGCTGCGGGTCCATCCAATTGGTGTGCGGCAAAGCGCACCTTCTCAGCATTTGTGCAACCTGCGGTGGTCAACTCCCTTCCAATCCTGCGGAGCCAGTCATCAGCAACAATCGGCTCGGTGCTACTGGAAAACACTGGCGGATTCAACCTTAGAAAACGGGCTAAGTTGTCCACTTGAGGTGGTGGCGGCGGATTGTGTTGTTGTTGTTGTTGTTGTTGTTGTTGTTGTTGTTGTTGTTGTTGTTGTTGTTGTTGTTGTTGTTGTTGTTGTTGTTGTTGTTGTTGTTGTTGTTGTTGTTGTTGTTGTTGCCTTGGTTCTGAACTAGTAGCTGCATCAAGGCATTCTGCTGTTGGATCAATTGAGTGAGCTCCGGTGGAAAGACAAATCCAGGGTCACGTCTCGGAGGCATCTGATAGGTTTAGAGGGGAGAGATTAGAATAGAGTGAGGTCTAAGGAGAAAATCACTACCCATATGCACATGAGACAAACACATTCATATCACACCACTCAATTCAAACATGGGCATACAATCGATCTAGCTACCGTTACAAAATACTCGGACTATTACTATATACATGGGGGAAATTCTACTTATAATATGGTGGTCGACTAGAAATTTTGATCGGAATAAGACTCTATGATATCTGCTCCAGCTTCGTCTTCATAATCATCATCACTGTTGGGGTCGGAGTCGGTGTCGTCGATGATGATGTAGTCCTCGGGGTGGTCGTCATCTCTTTGCGCAGGGTCTCCCATGAATACTCCTAGCTTCTTCTTCAGGTCTTCATTCTTCTCCAGTAGTACTGCAATTTCCTCTTCATATCCATCGCATGTAGACTTTAGTTCCTCTTCTAGCTCCATGTTCCTGGTCATCACCTTCTTCAGGTCTATCATGCTGGCACACATCTGGTTCTCCTGACGACGAATGTGTTGGTTTAACTCCTGGATGTAGGCTGCAATTGACTTGTCCCTCCTAGTGCAAATCGTCTCCCATTGCTCATCTCGGCGTCCACATATATGGTAGATGGTGTCCTTAAGATCCTTGTGGTAAACTTCGCCGATACGCCCCATGGCGATGTGAGCTGCCATGCTCCTTCCTAGACTCCAGGTTGGTGCATCAAAGGAAAACTCTATGGGCTCAGTAACTGGTGTGAATGTCCTTCCTGGAACATGTACTCGAATGGTCCAGCGCTCTTCTTTCGGTAGAGTGGCGGTGTAGGTCCCGGTGAAGCTTTGTATTCCGATATTCAGGTACCTAGTCGCCTCCTTCAAGTGTCGTCCAAAAGGGGTGTCTTCATTCGGTTGAGCAAACTTGTTCCTTGGGTCCGCCATCTATAGAGTAGAAAATGGAGAGGAGTCAGAAATGGGTAGAGAAGAGTATCCTATGGCTTATCTTAGTGGTCGCGTCCTACATTCAGCGTGTGCTCTGATACCATCTTGTAGCGATCCGACCTCAGACGGTCAAATCTCTGTGTATAAGTGTCATCCCTGGATCGGTAATGCTGACACACACAGTACTTGAAGGGTTTATAGAAGAGTTCAATCACAAACTTATTACATCGAATGTCTCAAAAGAGAACTAATTACAATAATATGGCTGAAGGCCATCTAAATAAGATAACAACCGAAGCTTCAAAGGTAAATGAGTCCATCAACTCCAACGGCATAGCTGACTGCACAACAACGACCTAGCACACCTTACTCTTCATCTGAGAACTCTGCAACATAATACGTTGCAGCCTGTGTTGGCCAGCACATTGAATATGCTGGCAAAATAACACTGTAGAGCAATGAACATGTAACAGCTATAACTATATGCATATTTGGCTAGTGGAGGCTCTATGGTTAATTTTGCATAAAGCTAATTTTTCCCTACAACAAAGCAATAAATTTTATTTAACTACAAAGTTTGTTGAAAAAAGCAATGAGAAGGTTCCTCCAACTCAATCCCAAATTAATAATCATCAACCCAACAAATTAATTAAGTAGAGTGATGAGATCAATCAAATAATTCAAGTACCAGATACTCAAGATGTCCATAACCGGGGACACGACTAACCATGATTAGTTTATACACTCTATAGAGGTTTGCGCACATTTCCCCACAAGACTCGATCTCCTCCGTTGGATTTCTCGCACTACATGATGTTTGAGAAATGGATGACCGAGACACAGTCTTTTAGAAGCATTAACTCTTTACTCTAGGTAGACAGTACCACCTACTTCCCCAACATTTGCTAGCCTACCACTGAAAAAGTTCACACAACGTACTCAACTATGCCAGAGCCCATAATGGCTTGTGGCTGCACACGAAAGTTTCCAGCATGAATAATCTTATGATCCCTTTGAGCCTGGGTGGCAAACCGTAAGATGATCACACGGGTACTCCGGGATATCCCAGGACAACGCTGGATTGCTCCAGGTGCCCAGACCACCACTGGGTGCTCCAGGGTGCCTCAACCAATCCACCCAGATATGTATTAAAGTAGCCACCTTAGGTTTAACCATTAATTAAAACTCTCACATCTATCATGGAATCACTCAAACCCAAACTATGTCTACGAGCATAGCATAGCAGTATAAGCATAACGTAGAAGTAACTCCCAGGGTTTGAATTAAAGACAATAGGTACTACCTCATCACTACTTCCCAATACCCACAAGTATTCAAGTCCTAACCAAGCAGTGTTTGAGGATTGAAAACTAATGCATAAAAACTGGGCATAAAAACTGGGTAATAAGGGGTATGGTCAAAGTGTTACTTGCCTTGCAGACGATCTGAAAACCCTAGTGACTCGTAGTAGCACGCTTCGCACTCCAGAAACTCTATCGTGAACAAACAATAACATACATAAGCACTTAAGCATAAGATGCACGGGTAAAACTCAAACGAAAAGATCCAAACTGAAAGTTCAACTGAAGAACTTCGATTTGCAAAAAAGAATCAATTGAATCAGAGCTATGAAACTCAAACTACGATCAAAAGAAGTTCGAAATCAAATCTTCTTGAAACCAAATTTTAAATTATCAAAACCATGTTCAAGTTGATTAACTGGAAAGAGGGGAACAAGACGAAGATTTTGGCGTTGGTTTCACTGGATTTGGACGAACGAGCAAAAACTTGCGAGGGTTTGAAGATTAGGGACTAATCGGTGAGAAAAGTATTCGCGGATAGGTCCATGGCCGAAAATGAAATAAAAGGAAAAACCAAATGAATGAACGGTCGCTAAGAGGACCTAACTAACGAACGCGTTCGTTAAAACGAACTAAACAGAAAACGTTCGCTAACTAGCGAACCCTAAAAAAAATAAAAACCGATCTAAACCGTTGAACCCTAAAAAAATAAACCGACAAAACCCAAAAAAACCAATATAGGTTTTATACCTAAAACTGGCAAAAAACCGGCGGGGCGACGGCGGTTTCCGGCGAGATGGCGGCTCCGGCGGACGGTGGCTTGGGCGACGGCGGTGTGGGGCTGCGGGGTAGGGGCGGCGGTGCGGTGGCGAGGTGGCGGGGTGCGGCGGCTTGCGGGCGGCGGTGCAACAGCAGCAGTGGCAGTGGCCCGGGGTGAGGAGAGGAGTCGGCGGCGGCGGCTACTTATAGGAGGGGGGCTCAGCAGCTTGGGGGAGGGGCCGAGGCCGAGGAGTCCGGCTCGGTCTCTCCGGCGGCGGCGCTGCCGTGCGCGGGGCGGACTCGGGCGGAGGCGGCGCGCGCGTGGGTCGGCTGGGCCATTGGTCCAGTTCGGTCCAACTCTTTTTTTAAAATAAAATTTCACCCAAAGAAAAATCCTAATAAAATATTAAAAGAATTCTAAAAATACCAGAAACAATTTTCACTGTCTAAATCTAATATTTAGAACAAAGTGAACATTTTTTTTCCTAAAAATGCAATTGTCGAAAATGCATATTTTTCTAAATTCAATTAATATTTCTTCTCCAATATTTCCTCTCTTTTGAAGAAGTCATTTTATCTCCTCTCTTTCATTTTTAATATTGGAAATAATTGGAGAGAAATATATTAAAATCATATTGATCCTCTTTTCAAATTTAAGAAAAATTCCAATATGAAAATGAATGAAATCTCCAACTCTCTCCTTGGGTCCTTGAGTTGCTTAAGATTTCCAGGATCTCAACCAAAAATGCAAATAAAATATGATATTCATATGATGACCTATGTATAACATCCAAATTGAAAACTGGGATGTTATAGTATGGCAGCGGAATGTAAATCATTTGCATATGAAGGTAAAGGGAGGAGTTTATAGGGAGCAAATGCAATTTAGACACGGAGATTATTGGCGTGGTTCTGATAGGTGGTGCTATTGTACATCCACGTTGATGGAGACTTCAACCCACGAAGGGTAACGGCTGCGCGAGTCCACGGAGGGCTCCACCCACGAAGGGTCAACAAAGTAGCAACCTTGTCTATCCCGCCATGGCCATCGCCCACGAAGGACTTGCCTCACTAGGGTAGATCTTCACGAAGTAGGCGATCTCCTTGCCCGTACAAACTCCTTGGTTCAACTCCACAATCTTGTCGGAGGCTCCCAAGTGACACCTAACCAATCTAGGAGACACCACTCTCCAAAAGGTAATAGATGGTGTGTTGATGATGATCTCCTTGCTCTTGTGCTTCAAATGATAGTCTCCCCAACACTCAACTCTACCTCTCTCTCTCACAGATTTGGATTTGGTGGAAAGATGATTTGAGTGGAAAGCAACTTGGGAAAGGCTAGAGATCAAGATTCTTGTGGTTGGAATGGAATATCTTGGTCTCAACACATGAGTAGGTGGTTCTCTTTCAGAAAATGTATGCTGGAAGTGTAGGCACGTTTTGATGGCTCTCTCCATGAATGAAGAGTGGGTGGAGGGGTATATATAGCCTCCGCACAAAATCTAACCGTTACACACAATTTACCAAACTCGGTGGGACCGAATCATGAAACTCGGTCAGACCAATTCAGTTCAAAATGTGAACATTAGGCTTTTCGGTGGGACCGACATGTCAACCCGGTGGGACCGATTTCATTAGGGTTAGGGCATAACGTAATCTCGCTGAGACCGATCACATAAACTCGGTGAGACCGATTTCTGTAATAGGCAAACAGAGAATTGGTCAGGCAAACTCGGTGGGACCGAATCACTCATTTCAGTGAGACCGAAACGTTACGAAAGGGAAACAGAGAGTTTGCATTGCGAACTCGGTGGGACCGATCGCTCATCTCGGTTAGACCGAAATGTTACGAAGGGAAACAAAGAGTTTGCAATCCCATCTCGGTGAGACCGAGATCCCTATCGGTGAGACCAAAATGACTAGGGTTTCTGGCAGTGGCTATGTCAAATGAACTCGGTGGCACCGGCTAGATCAAATCGGTGGGGCCGAGTTTGACTTTTGGTTTGGGACATATGTGGATATGAGAAAGTGGTTGAGGGCTTTTGGAGTATATCACTAAGCATTTTGAGCAAGCAAGCTATTAAGCAACACCTCATCCCCTTTTAATAGTATTGGCTTTTCCTATGGACTCAATGTGATCTTGGATCACTAAAATGAAAATGTAGAGTCTTGAGCTTGAGCCAATGTGTGTCCTTAGCATTTTGAGGGGTCCACATTCCTAGTCCATGCCATGCCTATCATTGAACTTTCTGAAATGATCATGTTGAGAGAGCATTAGTTCAATGAGCTATATGTTGTTAGGAATTACCAAAACCACCCAGGGATAGTTGCACTTTCAATCTCCCCCTTTTGGTAATTGATGACAACATATAGATCAAAGCTTCAACAAATGATAATAAGATTTAGATGCATCATCGCTTTGAGAAGTATGTGATAAGTAAGAGCTCCTCCTAAATTTGTGCATTATTAAAAATTTGCTTTTGAATGCAAATGCACAATTGATTAGGATCATGGGTTACTCTTCCATGTCACATACATCTTGGTGGAGCGGTCAAAATTATAGAAGGTAAAAACATGCACTCATCACCAAGGCAATGTGAATGATCATACAAGAGATATAAAAGATAACATCATTCAAGCACAAGCTTTAATGTAGGATATGGTCAAACACATGATCATACAAGTATCTCACAGACATAAACATAGAGTATCAAGCAAGCACACAAAAGTATCAATCAAATAGCAAGAGAGACAAAAGAAGCGAAAACGCTCTCTCTCGAAGCCTATGATCTATACATTTCTCCCCCTTTGGCAACAAGTTACCAAAAAGTTTGAAAATGCATAGTGCTATGCGTCTCTCTAGGCTTGATCTTTGGGAGGTGGTGTTGAGAGGACTCCAAGGACGAATGCATCTGTTGAAGTTGTTGGAGCTGGTGGAGTGGCAACTGGAGGTGCACTGATGCTGTGGCTGCAGGTGCTGATGTAGTTGCTGTTGTGTCAGCCATGGGCACTGCAGCAGATCTCTGACCTCTTGGCACTCTTTGAAAGGCATCTGTGGTAGCCTGCCCTTTCCTCTCCTCAGCTTCTTCCTGGAGCTGCTCAACTGCTGTTTGCATCTCTATCACTTTTATATCAAGATCATAGAACTTAGTTTCAATGATCCTTTCCAAGCTCTCTTGGTTTTGAGTCAGGGTGGCCAAGCCCTTCTCTATCCTCAAGGTTTCTTGAATTAGATATGCAAGTTGATCTTGTTTGGTCTTGAGAAATACTTGAGATGCCTCTTCAACACTTGGCATCTTTGCAGCCTTTTCAGCCTTAGCTTTCTCTCTCTTTTCTTGTGCTTGCACATATGTGGGATCTTCTTCATTCATGACAACAGTGCTGTCCTCAAAATGTGGTCTCAATGGTAGATGCTCCTTATCTAACAAGTAGGTGCCTGTGCCCATCTTTGAGTTGATGAGCACCTAGATGTGTGGAGCATACCCACAAGATCTCTTCCGATCTACAGCTGTCCTCTTTATTGTTTCCACAATCAGGCTCATGACTTTAAACTTTTGGGGAACATCAAACAATTGCACCAAGTTGATAGAATGACCTCTGATCATCTTGTGATATCTAGATTTGGGCAATAAGGCATGCCTCAGGATAGTGTTGATTGTGGCCAAACTAGATAACAGATAATGAACATACCCTAGCTTATGAGTTTCCAAAGCTTTGTCTGGAATTTCTTTGTACATGTTGGCCCTTGAGTTGTGGTCTTTCTTCTTCTTGGCATAGATATCCAAGTCATCCTCATGCTCTTCAGGGGCATTGATCAATTTGGCCCACTCATCAACTATTGATTGGTACCTTGTACCCTCAGACATCCAAACAATTCTACCATCAGGATAGAAGTGTGCTGTGGAGTAGAATTGCATGATGAGTTCATCATTCCACTTGGTCAGCTTCTGACCTACAAACTTGTCTACTCCACATGATCTGAAACTTTCATGCACACATAGAAAATGATCTTCATTCTCATCAATGTATTCCCAATCTACCCACTTCATATCACAAACAATGGGCTTCTTATCAAGCAAGATGGTTTCATAGAAGTCATGTTGCTCCTTGGTGTGGAACCTGTAATCCACAACAGTCCTTCTCCTCACAGCATATGGATCAGATTGTCTCCAAAGTCTAAGACCTGCATCCTTCCTGATGTTCGTGTCTTCTACCACTGGATGGCTCTCATCATGATCTGGAATCTTAGGTTTGAGCTTCCTAAGCACTTGGGCTTTAGCATCTTCTTCTTCATCAATCTCAAGCACTGGGGCCTTGTTCTTTTCAGCAGCCGGAATATTCCTTGTGCTCCTCTTGGGCTTTGAAGTCTTTGGAGCTAGAGCAGAAGCTTTGGGGGCAGTATTGGGCTTTGAAGGGGCAGCCCCAGACTTGATGGCATCCCCCATCAGCTTTTGAGTCTTTGATGCTGGTGCAACATCTTCTTCCTCCTCTTCATCTTCAGCTGGATCTCTTATCATAGAGGATCTCCCAATGACTCTGGCAATGGTCTTCTTGACCCTCTCTTTCCTCTTCTTGCCTTCACCAGCCTCCTTTGGTTCAAGTGTGAACTCCATGGTTTCCTGAGTTGAGGATATGGCCTTTGACATAGGAACTCTCTTGGCAGGTGCCTTCTTGTGCATGCCTGGCTTGGTGGATGCAGCTGAGCCAAACTCCTTCTTAACAACCCTTTTCTTGGAGCTCACTTCTTCCTCAGCAGCCACATAATCCTCATCCTCTGAGTCTGAGTTTCTCTTCTTCCTTGTCCTTGTAGCTACCTTGGGCAAATTGCTTGGAGTGCTCCTGCTGCCCTCAGCATAGCTGCTAGAGGGACTAGTGCCCTCACTCAGGTTCATCTGCTCTTCTGACTTGTTTTGGCTATCACTCTGATCAGACATACTGGCAAAGCAAACTGACTGCTGACCCTGTGAATAGATATAGATGAGGCAGAGTGGATGAGCATCACAAAGTGCAGAGTTTTTGCAAAACAAATGAGTCAAAAACTTAGTTTTAGTTTTCCACAGAAAGCATTTCGGAGCTACCGATTTGTTAAACTCGGTGACACCGAAGCAACTTTTGGAGTCTAAATAGTGAAATTGGTTAGACCGAGACACAGTTCGGTGACTCCAAGATTGCTAGTGTTTCAAAGAGAGTTGAATTCGGTCATACCAATTTGCAACTTTCGGTCAGACCGAAAAGTGTAAGTGCAGTGGCCTAGGCAAATCGGTGAGACCGTTTTCTACAACTCGGTCGGTCCGAGATGAGTTCGGCGAAAACGTAACCCTAAATTTTCGAATCAATTCTAATCTAAGGGATGTTCTTGCTGGACAGGATGATCTCATACGTGGTAAAGAACATGGCATTTGCTTTGTGCTAAGAATTAGAGTAAGGAACAACACAAAGTTTCAAACTCATACCCTAGTTCGATGGTGAGTTCGCTACGGCGGCAACAGCGGGGTTGAATTCCGTTGACGACAACAGAGACCAGCGGCAGGAGGTCGTTGGCGACGAGAGGATGATCCGGAGACCCGAGGCGGCAGAGCAGGACACACGCGGGCTGAGGGGTTTTGGAGAAGTTTCCAAAATTCGACCCGACGGTATATATATCCTCACACTGTCGGTGTGACCGAGTGGAACAACTCGGTGGCACCGAGATGCAGAATCGCAAGCGGTTACCGCAACTCGGTGTGACCGAAAAGTTCTAACCGGTTGCACCGAGATTGAAAACCTAGATCAAATCAGTGAACTCGGTCAGACCGAAAAGGATGAATCAGTCAGACCGAAATGCACAGAGAGGTTTTGGAAGTTTAAGTCTATGACGAATCGGGGACTCCGAGTGCTCCTCACACAGAGTGTTCAGATCTGACTTGATCAAACTTTGTGATGTAGCATGAATAGAGTTTGAGACGAGAAAAGCATAGATAGCTAGAGTAAGTTCTTAGGCATTCTTGTCCATCCATTTGGCAAAAGAAAAAGAGCCAAACAATTAAAGCAACAAATGGATGTCCTCGAATGAGTAAACTATGCAATCAACATGCTCACACAATAAAATGGCAAATGAAATATGTGACAAAGCATGCACAAACACTCTATCATCTATCAAGCAATTGGCGATGACTAGGTCATCTATATATGAGTATATTGACTTAGGAGTCAAATGAGAACATTTGATCATAGGTCATACTCATTATTTAAGCACAAGAGGGGTTACCACTTTTACATAAAGCATTGTTGTGTTCACATCATTAGAGTTGCTTTAGCTCAATATTTAGAGTAAAGCTCCCCCTAGATGTGATATCCCCCTAAGACGGATGAACTAACCTTGGGTTTTGTCATTGATGACTTCATGTAGATGTTGAAGATGTGGATGCTCAATGTTGATGTAGATCATTTGGAGCAATCCATTGGAGTGAGTTGCACTTTCAATACCTACACGGGTTAGTCCCACAAGGAACAAACAAAGATATCCGTAGACATAGAGTGAATTTCACACAAGATGATGTCCATGAAAGCATTAGGTTACCTTGTCCCTTGTCTTACCAACAAGAGGGTTTGTGACTCCTTGAACTAGTGCAAGATGTGGAAGTTGTTTGCACTTGTCCTCGCCAAGATGATATGAGTGAAGTATGTTGGCGGAGTCACCTCGAGAACTCTCTAGTTCTTCTTCTTCGGGATCCACATCATCTTGATGGGAATCCTTGGAGTTGTAGTCGTACTTGATGAAGTGGAACTTGATGTAGTCTTGGGAATCCACTTGACCAAGGCCTTGGAAGCTTCTTCAAATGCATCAATCTCCTCTTGAAGCTTTTCCTTGCCCTTTTGCTTGTGGTCTTGTGGTGGAAGATCATCTTGAGCTTGTGTCCCTTGGAAATAAGTAGGATCATACTTCTCTTGTTGAGGAACAAACTTCGTCTTGGGGTATTGATCTTCTTCCCACTCAACTCCATTGGCATTGAACTTTTGTTCAAAACCAACACCTTGATTCTTCCAGTGCCTTCCTTGCTTGTGTACAATTTCCTCAGATTGCTTACTTCCAGCAAGGCTCTTGTAAACACCTTTCTCTATAATTCCCTTCAATAAGCTATTTTGTTGCTCAAGTGTAACTTGGCTAACAGAATCATTAGTGGAATCAAGAGAACTACTAGAAGCAACAATGTTGGATTTAACATGATTATTGTTACTACTAGAAGAAGAATCTTTCTTGTTCTTGTCGCTAGATTTTACTTGTGGCATGTAAGTAGACAAGAGTAAATGCTTGGCAATGTAAGAAGAACTTTTCTTACGAAGATCATCACTGATTGCCTTTAAGAACCCATGCTCTTGCTCAAGGTTGAGCTTTTCAAAGCGTAGCTTCTCATGAGTCTTTAAAAGTTCTTGATGATCTTCTAAGGTAGTTTCATGAGCTAAATTAAGAGTGTTTAGTTCTTTAGTTAGACGCTCAATCTCCTTCTTATCATCATCATCATTCATTTTATCTTGATTAACATGATTAACAGCAATTTCATCATAGTTTTCATCACTAGAGTTGTCAACAAGTAAATCATCATCACCTAGCAAATCATCTTCATCACTATTGAAATCAACATACTCGAGGTGTGATACCTTTGGGCCTTTAGCCATGAAGCATCTTCCAATTCCTTCATTTGGTGAGTCAAATATGTCATAGGAGTTGGTTGACACAAGTGCTAGACCGGCAACACCTTCATCTTGAGTATATTCGGAGTCAGAGTGATAACTTCTTTCGGAGTGATGGTCGGAGTCAGAGCCGGATACCCATTCATGAACGTGAGCTTGATGTCTTCATTTTGTGTACCTCTTTGATGATTTGTCCTTCCTTTCCGAATCCTTGCTTCTCCGAGAGGTTCTTCGTTCATAACGATCATCTCTACTCCTTCTCTCTCTTGGAGGTGATTCTTCTCTTCTACTTCTCCTTTTGGGTGAATCTTCTCTTGTTTTGTAGGGAGCCGTACACTCATTGGAGTAGTGTCCGGGTCTTCCACAATTGTAGCAATTTCGTTCACGACTTGAAGATCTCTTGTCATTGTAGGACCTTGACTTGGAACTTCTTTCCTTGCTTCTAATCTTGTAGAACTTGTTGAAGTTCTTCACCATTAGGCTCAATTCCTCATTGAAGGTTTGTTTCTCACTTGATGATGTAGGAGCATCACATGAGGCTTTGTAAGCACCACTTGACTTGTTGTGATGCTCTTCCTTATCCTTGAGTGACATCTCATGAGCAACAATTCTTCCAATGACTTCCGTTGGCTTGAGATCTTTGTAATTGGGCACCATTTGGATCAATGTGCACACGGTATCATATTTTCCATCCAAGGCTCTTAGGATCTTCTTGATGATGAATCTATCGGTCATCTCTTCACTTCCTAAGCCAACAATCTCATTTGTGATGAGAGCAAGCCTAGAGTACATTTCAGTGACACCTTCACCATCCTTCATTTTGAACTTGTCAAGTTGACTTTGAAGCACATCCAATTTGGATTCCTTGACGGAGTCGGTACCCTTGTGCATATCAATCAAAGTATCCCAAATTTCCTTTGCATTCTCAAGACGACTGATTTTGTTGAAATTCTTCGGGGCACAATCCGTTGAAGAGGATATCGCAAGCTTGAGAATTGTATTGCAGCATCTTCCACACTTTTGCGGTAGCTTCACGGTTCGGTTCTCTCCCATCAAAGAATTCACCTTGCAAGCCAATACACACAATAGCCCAAACGGCGGGGTTATGTCCAAGAATATGCATTTTCATCTTATGCTTCCAACTAGCAAAATTAGTACCATCAAAGTAAGGACCTCTACGGTGATAATTTCCCTCGCTAGACGCCATACTCTCCTAGGTTGTGAAACCAAGGCTATGATCACCAAAGCAATGGAAATCAAGGCAAATGGAGAGCAAAGCTCTGATGCCACTTGTAGGATCGAAAGTATGTCTAGAGGAGGGGGGGTGATTAGACTACTTGACCAAATAAAAATCTATCCTTTTCCCAAATTGAAGTCTTGGCAGATTTTAGCAACTTAGCACAAGTCAAGCAATCAACCTACACATGCAAGTCGAAGAGTATAGCAGTGGAATGTAAATCATTTGCATATGAAGGTAAAGTGAGGAGTTTGGAGGGAGCAAACGCAATGTAGACATGGAGATTTTTGGCGTGGTTCCGATAGGTGGTGCTATCGTAAATCCACGTTGATGGAGACTTCAACCCACGAAGGGTAACGGCTGTGCGAGTCCACGGAGGGCTCCACCCACGAAGGGTCCATGAATAAGCAACCTTGTCTATCCCACCATGGACATCGCCCACGAAGGACTTGCCTCACTGGGGTAGATCTTCACGAAGTAGGCGATATCCTTGCCCGTACAAACTCCTTGGTTCAACTCCACAATCTTGTCGGAGGCTCCCAAGTGACACCTAACCAATCTAGGAGACACCACTCTCCAAAAGGTAATAGATGGTGTGTTGATGATGAACTCCTTGCTCTTGTGCTTCAAATGATAGTCTCCCCAACACTCAACTCTCTCTCATAGATTTGGATTTGGTGGAAAGATGATTTGAGTGGAAAGCAACTTGGGGAAGGCCAGAGATCAAGATTCTTGTGGTTGGGATGGAATATCTTGGTCTCAACACACGAGTAGGTGGTTCTCTCTTAGAAAATGTATGCTAGAAGTGTAGGCATGTTCTGATGGCCCTCTCCACGAATGAAGAGTGGCCGGAGGGGTATATATAGCCTCCACACAAAATCTAACCGTTACAAACAATTTACCAAACTCAGTGGCACCGAATCATGAAACTCGGTCAGACCGAGTCAGTTCAAAATGTGAATGTTAGGATTTTCGGTGGGACCGACATGTCAACCCGGTGGGACCGATTTCATTAGGGTTAGGGCATAACGTAATCTTGGTGAGACCGATCACATAAACTCGGTGAGATCGATTTCTGTAATAGGCAAACAGAGAGTTGGTCAGGCAAACTCGGTGGGACCGAATCGCTCATTTCGGTGAGACCGAAACGTTACGAAAGGGAAGCAGAGAGTTTGCATTACGAACTCGATGGGACCGATCGCTCATCTCGGTTAGACCGAAACATTACGAATGGAAATAGAGAGTTAGCAATCCCATCTCGGTGAGACCGAGATCCCTATTGGTGTGACCGAATGTGGCTATGTCAAATGAACTCGGTGGCGCCGGATAGATCAAATTGGTGGGGCCGAGTTTGACTTTTGGTTTGGGACATATGTGGATATGAGAAAGTGGTTGAGGGCTTTTGGAGTATATCACTAAGCATTTTGAGCAAGCAAGCCATTAAGCAACACCTCATCCCCTTTTAATAGTATTGGCTTTTCCTATGGACTCAATGTGATCTTGGATCACTAAAATGAAAATGTAGAGTCTTGAGCTTGAGCCAATGTGTGTCCTTAGCATTTTGAGGGGTCCACATTCCTAGTCCATGCCATGCCAATCATTGAACTTTCTGAAATGATCATGTTGAGAGAGCATTAGTTCAATGAGCTATATGTTGTTACGACATACCAAAACCACCCAGGGATAGTTGCACTTTCAGGCAGCGTGGGTGGTGATGATGATGAACTTGAAGGAATCGACGCGTCATCTACTGCCTTGGTTCTCGCCAACACGTAGCCCCTACCTGGAGCGCCAAAGATGTCGGCGTGGAGCCGGCGATCTATGGTGCAGGGCTGCCCCTTTGCTGGTTTGGCGAGGGGCCGGTTGGCACGAAGAGAAAGCACAACAGGAGACACTATGATTTTTACCCAGGTTCGGGCCACTGAGAAGCATAAAATCCTACTCCTGCTTGTATGTATTGGGTGAATGTGGAAGAAAGTACACAGAGCGCTCTCTCCCGGCAAGTCACTAGGAGGAAGCTGCTCCACGGATACATATGCGTGTGTGTTGCAAGGTTTCCAACCCCTGTAAAGGTCGCCTTGGCCCTCCTTTTATAGCTCAAGGGACAACCACAGTGGCAGAATAGTCATTTCAGGGTGATTAGATTGATGTAGACCTATCATACCTAACTCTGCTAGTTAGGACAAAAGTGCATTAAATGCGCTGCTAGGTGTCGCGTGGAGGGTGAACCACGACAAGGGTGATGCACCGCTTATCCACCTACCTCTTATTAGCTAGCATAACACGCCATTAGGACGGGTGTCAATAAAGGTAACCCTCCTCTCCAACAAGCCGACACGCATGTGCTGCATCCACCAAATCACCTACGGGCTCGACACCTCACTGACCAGCGAACATCTGGCCAAAGAGGTGGAGCGCTGGCATTTGGTGGCAAGCCTGAGCTTGGTAAGCTTGCCAGGTCTTGTCTTGTTGGCCCATTCTTGCCGGGATCGGCTGCTTCTGTTATGAATTCTGTGGCTTGCCATGAGCCTTAGTCTTCTTAATTACACTCCTTGATCTTACAAAGAGCGGTTTCTCTGGTTGTGTTGTTGTATGGGACATGATGTTTGCCAGGGGAACTGCAACATGTCTGTGCATAAGTCAGGGTAGGAAATGCCCATGTTTGTTGCACCGACAAGGCTATTGGCACTATACCCTGCAATATCGCACCTCATGAAGTGTCATCCACTGCCCTCCAATATGACACTTCCAATGAATAGTCAAGATGTCTGCAATTGGGACCTGTTCTGATTCATGTTTAGTGGGACTTTTATCTTAGCCTACTATCATTTGCTCTATGTAATGAACTTTGTTTTCTTATTTGGGCCATATGTGCACATCATAACCTGCTGGTTTGTAATAACTATGTCTTCTATGGCATGTATGAACTTAGTTATTTCCTTTTTTTCCAAGAGCTGTTATTTCTATATCATGAGTTCAACAATCTGGTTACAACACACATGTCACCTGAACTAACGGCTCCATTTTGCCATGATCAAATGTTATGATAGTTGTTTAATGTTGCTCACCAACTACTGTATCATGGCCTCATGTCATGCTATTTCATGCATGGGACATATCTCACAACCCAGTTTGCATATTAAATAGAAACTGGAATGTAGGAGGCATCAATTCCTCTGACAGATGGAATGAAATCAATTTAAAAATAGAGGAAAGTTCTTGCAGCATTATTACCATACAAGAAACTAAAAGGTAAATTTTTGATCAATCATATAATGAAAAACTTTCCCCCAACAGATCCAATCAATTTATATTTGTATCCTTGCTACTTGTAAACTGCGTTGGGATTTCCCCGAAGAGGAGGGGTGAAGTAGTACAGTAGAGATAAGTATTTCCCTCAGTGAGAACCAAGGTTATCAAACCAAATGGAGAACCACGCAAATTCCCGTCTTCAGTACCTACACACATAAAAGTAAATATTTGCACCCAATGCGGGCAAGAGGGTTGTCAATCCCCTTGAACTCATTACTTGCAAGGATTAATTCTGATAGTGATAGATAGATAAATTGCAACGTAAAATAAAAGTAAATAAATTGCAGCAAGGTATTTCTGGGTTTTTAGAAATATGATAGAAGTAGACCCGGGGGCATAGTTTCCACTAGAGGCTTCTCTCTTGAACACATAGCATACGGTGCCTAAACAAATTACTGTTGGGCAATTGATAGAAAAGCGCATAGTTATGACGTATTCATGGCAATGATCATGTATATAGGCATCACGTCCATGACAAGTAGACCGACCCCTGCCTGCATCGACTACTATTACTCCACCAATAGATCGCTATCTAGCATGCATATATGGTATTAAGTTCATGACAAACAGAGTAACACTTTAAGAAAGATGACATGATGTAGACAAAGTAAACCCAATCAATATGAATAAACCCTGTCGTATTACCCTTAATGGCAAAAGCACTATACATGCCTTGCTACCCTTTCTGTCATTGGGTGAGGACACCGCAAGATTGAACCCATTACAAAGCACCTCTCCCACTGAAGATAAATCTATCTAGTTGGCCAAACCAAATAGATAGATCGGAGAGAAATACAAAGCTATAACAATCATGCACAATAAAGTTCAAAAAAGACTCAATTACTTTCAATGAATAATCTGATCATAAACCCGCAATTCATCAAGTCCCAGCAAACACACTGCAAAAGAAGATTACATCATATAGAGCTCCAAGAAGATCGAGGAGAACATTGTATTGAAGATCAAAGAGAGAGAAGAAGATATCTAGCTACTTCCTATGGACCCATAGGTATGTGGTTAACTACTCACGCATCATCAGAAGGCATCAGGGATGATGTAGAAGACCTTCGTGAGTGATTCCTCCTCCGGCAGAGTACCGGAAAAGGCCTCCAGATGGGATCACAGAAGAACAGAAGCTTGCAGCCGCGGAAAAAGTGTTTCGGGTGGCTCTTTGTTGGTTTGGGAATATTTGTGGATTTATAGAGGTGGAATTAGATGAAACAGAGTTGCATGGGGCCCACGATCTCAGGTGGTGTAGCCTATGAGCTTGTGGCTCTCTCGTAGCTCTTCTGGCCTCCTCCCCAACCTTTTAGAGTCCCTTCTGGTCCAGAAAAATCCACCACAAAGTTTCATCGTGTTTGGACTTCATTTGGTATTGATTTTCTGAAAAGCCAAAAACAAGCAGAAAATATTAACTGGCACTGGGCACTAGATTAACAGGATAGTCCCAAAAATGATATAAAATAGCATATAAAGCATCCAAGATTGATAATATGATAGCATGAAACAATCAAAAATTATAGATACGTTGGAGACGTATCAGCATCCCCAAGATTAACTCTTGCTCGTCCTCTAGTAGGTAAATGATAAAAACCAAATTTTTGATGTGAAATTCTACCTAACATGTGTATCATGTAATCACTTTATGGTATAATCATTGAGAAACGATGAAGTAACAATATCAACATAATAATATCCATGAATATAAGAAACATAATCATTACTTTTTCAAAGTATATGATCCTTAATGAATGTTATCCCCACTCATTTTATCATGTTATCATGGCATGACTCCGCCTTCACTGCGTAAATATAAATCATGAGCACCCTGGTGTCAAAGCAGGAAATTGGGTCGTACTTCTAATGCGCTTCAGCATTTTCAGCCCACGCAATACATGAGTGTGAGTCATGGATATAGCACTATAGGTGGAATAGAATGCGGTCATAGAGATTAATTAGGGAAGTCAAAAAAGGAAGAAAGTCTCACATCAATCGGCTAATCAACAGGCTATGGAGATGCCCATCAATCGATGTCAATGCGAGGAGTAGGGATCGCCATGCAACAGATGCACTAAGAGCTATAAGTGTATGAAAGATCAACATAAACTAATTGGGTGTGCATCGAACTTGCTTGCTCATGAAGACCTTAGGCATTTGAGGAAGCCCATCATCGGAATATACAAGCCAAGTTCTATAATGAAAAATTCCAACTAGTATATGAAAGTGACAACACAGGAGACTCTCTATATGATGAACATGGTGCTACTCTGAAGCACAAGTTTGGAAAAGGATAGTAACATTGACCCTCCTCTCTATTTCTCTAAAAAAATTAGTGGGCTCTTTGGCCTCTTTTTTTCGTCTCGAGTCTCATTCTGACTTGTGGGGGAATCATAGTCTCCATCATCCTTTCCTCACTGGGTCAATGCTCTAATAATGATCATGATCACCCTTTTATTTACTTACAACTCGATAACTAGAACAATATGACTCTATATGAATGCCTCTGGTAGTGTACTAGGATGTGCAATGATCCAGCATAACATGTATAAAAATGATGAATGGTGACTGAGCCACAAATATCATGTCGGCTCTATGACAATGAACATATATGTCATGAAAACGGAACGGTGGAAGTTGGAGGCAATATATCTCGGAATGGATATGGAAATTCCATAATAGGTAGGTATGGTGGCTGCTTTGAGGAAGACACAAGAAGGATCATGTGTCACAGAGCGTATCATACCATAGGGTTTGGATGCACCGGTGAAGTTTGCACCGACTCTCGAGGTGAGAAAGGGTAATGTACGGTAGCAAAGAGGTTAGCAAATTGCGGAAAGATAAGAGTGCGTATAATCCATGGCCTCGCATTAGTCATAAAGAACTCACATACTTATTGTGAAAGCCTATTAGCCCTCAAAGAAAAGTACTACTCGCATGCCCCTAGGGAATTGGCTGCTAGTAGTTAACCATCGCACGCATCCGATTATAACAGCACTCAAGGATTTCGATCAGAAAAACAAATGCTCAAACCTCCCCACCATGACATGACCAACACTTAGATGAGCAGTTAATAACAAGCTTTAATACCGATATTTATACTAACCAATTATCATGAACCATGCATTTCATTTTTAGTGATCTATATGAAAGTTTTTATTATATCCCCCTTGAATACCTATCCTTCTCGGAGTAGTCTTATAACCTGTACATATTTGCATTACTATTTATTAGACTCTCAAAAAGATTTAAGTGAAACAAGAGAGTGCAATCATTTCTATAAAATATAAGCACTGCCGTGCTCTAAAAGATACAAGTGAAGCACTAGAGCAACATCCTAGCTCAAAAGATATAAGTGAAGCACATAGAGTATTCGAACAAATCACGATAAATGTGTGTCCCTCTAAAAAGGTGTGTATAGGAAATGATGATCATGGAAAACTAAAAGGCAAACAAATCAAAACTATGGCACAAGACGCTCCAAGCAAAACTCACATCATTTGATGAATAAAAATATAGCTCCAAGTAACATACCGGTAGATTGTAGACGAAAGAGAGGATGCCTTCTGGAGCATCCCCAAGCTTAGAGCTTGAGTCTTCCTTGAATATTACCTTGGTGTGCCTTGGGCATCCCCAAGCTTAGGGTCTTGCCGCTCCTTATTCCTTCATCCATCGTGATCTCACCCAAAACTTGAAAACTTCTGCACATAAAACTCAACAGAAACCTCGTGAGATCCGTTAGTATAATAGACAAATCATAAACTTTAGGTACTGTTATGAACCCATTCATATTTCATGAAGTTATAATACCTAATATATTCTAACTTCTCCATGAGTGATACCCCCCAATATAATCCATAGCATCATTAAAACAAGCAAACTATGCAATAGAACAGAATGGGTCTAAAACAGAACAGTCTATAATGATCTGAACAAAAATCATACTTCTGTAACTCCAAAAAACTGAAAACTTCGGACAACATGAAAATTTGTATATCAATCATGTGTAAAAATTTCATAATTTACTCACGTTCCAGTGAATTATAGTAATTCTAGCAAAGGACGCAAAAGTTTCTATTTTTTCACAGAATCAAGTCAACTATCAACCAAATCATTCCAAAGGCTTTACTTGGCACAAACACTAATTAAAACATAAAAACCAAACCATAATAGTTATCAATAATTGTTTTGACACACCAAAACAGAAAGAAAGAAAAAAAATAGATAACTATTAGGTCGCCTTCCAACAATCGCTATTGTTTTACGCCCCTAGCTAGGCGTAAGTCATTGTTTCAAGTATTGTCATCCATAGTTTCAAATCCTTTTTAATCAAGTCTTCCAAAACTTGTCTCATTAGTTCCCTACTCTCATGCTCTACTTTTCTAGTAGGAGAACTTAAATAGTTGAAGGGGCTTTGTTGGGTAATTTTAACATTCATTACTTCAAACTCTGAATCATCATCATAGAGATCCTCAAATAAAACATGTGTAGTACAAAAAAACTAAAAACTCCCCTGTGTCGCCCTCCTCTAGCGACACGAGGGGCGATCCCTGTGCGCCGCCGCCGACTCCCCTTCTTCCTCCTTCTAGTCACACCGCCACCAAAGGCGCCATCGGCAAAGCACGGGCGGGCTCCATGGATGGCGGTGGCGGGCGAACCCCTGGGCAATCCCCGTTGCGGCGGCATAGAGGACCTCGCCCGATCTGCATGCATCGACGGCATGGTGTGGCGGCGAACCTTGGTCGGCGTCGGGCAGGAGCCGGCGACGTCAGGGAGCCTAGGTACATGGCGGGGGTGGGTTGTGGCGGCCGAGGCTCGTAGCCCAGATCGGGGCACAACAAGGCCTCTGCTGCGTTTGTGGCCACCCTTGTCGGGGGAGTTGCAACACCTGCTGCTCACAACAGATGTAGCGGTGGTGGATGGCATAGTATTTGGTGGAGGCGTCGATCCGAGAGCGGGTCCGCTCCATCCCCAAGCTAGGTGTGTGCAGGGTTCCCAAAGGGCTGGATTATTCCCAAACTCTCCCACCATTGAGGGATGTCGTGTCGGTAGGGGTGCCTTGACGTCATCCTTGCCTCCTGTCTGGTGACGGTGCGCTACCGAGGAGCTCACCTTTGCCCGGAGGCGCAAAATGGGTGGTGGTTTCTAACCCACAAGTATAGGGGATCGCAACAGTTTTCGAGGGTAGAGTATTAAACCCAAATTTATAGATTCGACACAAGGGGAGCCAAAGAATACTTGCAAGTATTATTAGTTGAGTTGTCAATTCAACCACACCTGGAGATTAAATATCTGTAGTAGTATGATCAGTAGCACAGTAATGTGATACTAGTGATAGTAGTGATGATAGTAGCGGAAATTGGCAATGGCTCCTAGGTGCATATGCACCCATTGTCTAACTACACATTTTGAAAAGTTCAAAAATTCCGAACAAAAATCCTGCATTTATATCCGAACATTCTATGTGCGTGCACAAAGTTTTTGGTAGAAAACGAGGTTTTTTGTGGCTTGTGTAAAAAAAGACAATTTCTGATGCTTCATTACAACTATTCATTTTGCATTTCTTTATCTTTTTTACACAAGCCACAAAAAACGTCGTTTTTCACCGAAACTTTGTGCATGCACATAGAATGTCCGGATATACCGCGGGATTTTTGTTCCGGATTTGTCAACTTTTCAAAATGTGTATTTAGACAATGGGTGCATATGCACCTGATAGTAGCAGTAATGGTAACAATGATAGCAATGGTTTTGTAGCGAGTGTAATAGTAGCAACAACAGTAGTAACTTAGCAAGAACAATATGTGGAAAATTCGTAGGCATTGAATCGGTGAATTCGTTGGATGATATTCATCATATAATAGTCATAACCTAGGGCGATACAAAACTAGCTCTAGTTCATAAATATAATGTAGGCATGTTTTCCGGAAATAGTCGTTCGTGCTTATGGAAAGAACTTGCATCACATCTTTTGTCCTACCCTCCCGTGGCCGTGGGGTCCACATGGAAACTAAGGGATATTAAGGCCTCCTTTTAATAGAGAACCGGAACATAGCATTAACACATAGTGAATACATGAACTCCTCAAACTACGGTCATCACCGAAAAGTATCCCGACTATTGTCACTCCGGGGATTACGGATCATAACACGTAATAGGTGAATATGACTTGCAGGATCGGATCTAGAACATAGATATAATGGTGATAACATAAACAGTTCAGATCTAAAATCATGGCACCCGGGCCCAAAGTGACAAGCATTAAGCATGGCAAAGTCATATGAACATCAATCTTGGAACATAATGGATAGTAGGGATCAAGCCCTAACAAAACTAACTCAATTACATGATAAATCTCATCCAACTCTTCATCGACCAGCGAGCCTATGAAGGAATTACTCACTCCCGATGGGGAGCATCATGGAATTGGTGATGGAGAAGGGTTGGTGATGACAAAGATCGAAGATCCCCCTCTCCGGAGCCCCAAACGGACTCCAGATCTGGCATCCCGATGAAGAACAGGAGGTGGCGGCGGCCCGTCTCATGAAATGTGATAATTCTTCCTCCCTGATTTTTCTCTCCAAATATAGGTATTTAAGGAGTCGAAACCAAGGTTTGCGGGGCCACCAGGTCGGCACAACCCACCCGGGCTCTCCTGGAGGAGGGTGCACCCTGGTGGGTTGTGCTCACCTAGGGGCCCCCCTTCGGTGGTTCTTGGCTTCAGTATTTTTCTTTTATTGTATAAAAATTCTCCAAAAAGTTTGTTTTCGTTACGAGAACTTCTATTTCTGCACAAAAACAACACCATGGTAGTTCTGCTGAAAATAGCGCCAGTCCGGGTTAGTTTCATTCAAATCATGCAAATTAGAGTGCGAAACAAGAGAAAAAGCGTTAGGAAACGTAGATACGACGGAGACGTATCAACTCCCCCAAGCTTAAACCTTTGCTTGTCCTCAAGCAATTCAATTGAGAAACTGAAAGTGAAAAAGAAAAACTTATACAAACTCTTTTGCTCTTGTTTACATAAATAAGCTTAAGTAGCACCTAGGTTTTCAGCAAAGATTATAACTAACCATGTCAACAATAACTCTTAGAAATTATATTAACTCATATCAATGGCATAAGCAACTAGCGAGCAATAATAAAATATCTCAAATGACAACACTTTGTCGAAACAATCATGATATAATATGACAATAGTGGTATCTCGCTAGCCCTTTCTGAAATCACAAAACATAAATGCAGAGCACGTCCAAAGTTCAGGCAACGACTAAACATTGTAATTCATGGTAGAAAAGATCCAGTCATGATGCATCCAACATTAGCTATACACAATGCATGAGGATGACAATAGTGCTCTCAGATCTGGTGCTTATTTGAGAAGGTGATGACTCAACATAAAATTAAATAGATAGCCCCTTCGTAGAGGGAAGTAGGGATTTGCAGCGGTGCCAGAGTTCAAAGTTTTTTTAAACAGAGCTAAATGAAATTTTGAGAAATGCACCCTTCCTGTTTACGTCACGACCGAAAGTTATCAATATCTTCCATGCTAAACACATTAGTGGCGGTTCCGAAGCGATAAAAGTAAAGCTTTACCCCCCCTTCCACCAACAAACACACTCCACGGCTAGCCGAATCCACGGGGACTATCCATACCAACGTCAATCCTGGGGGAGTTTTGTTTAATTATTTGCAATTTCTAATTTCGGGACTAGGAATCCCTATTACCGCCCCTCTCATGCAAGGACGAGTGAATAAACACTGATCATGAGAATAACCTGCTTAGCATGGAAGAACTGACTACCCACTATCGCTCTATGAACAATCCAGGCACACAAGAAGGATGTTTATTTGAAGTTTTTAGAGGTGGAACATGCAAATTTACTTAGAACGGCACGGTAATACCGTATATAGGTAGATATGGTGGACTCATCTGGGATAACTTGGGTTTTAGGATTTTGATGCACAAGTAGTATCCCCGCTTAGTACAGGTGAAGGCTAGCAAATAGGTTGAGAAGCGGCCAGCTAGAGAGCGAAAACGGTCATGAACATGCATTATGCATAAGTAACATTGGATACTAGCATGAGTAGGATATGAACACCATGAACATAAATATCACAGAGGCTATGTTGGTTTTGATTCAACTACATGCATGAACATGTGCAAAGTCAAGCCACTTGAAACATTCAGAGGAGGATACCATATCATCATACTACATAACAATCATTTTAATGCATATAGACATCCAAGATAAATCAATATCCACTCCTAGCTACTTAAGCATGGCATGAGAAACTATAATCTCTAATTGTCATTGCAAACATGTTTGATCATAATATGCTAAATCATGGATACTGGTTAAACATATTTACAAAAGCAGAACAAGTTGAGTTCATACCCATTTCTCTCTGCCAAAACCAGTTCATCAAATATCATCATTATTGCCTTTCACTTGCACGACCGAATGATATGAAAATAATAATAGTGCAAGAGTGCCGTCGACTAAGCTAGAATCTGCAAACATTTTATTCAAAAGGAGAAGACAAGGTAATATGGGCCCTTTGTTAGATCAATAGCAATTCATATGAGAGCCACTCAACATTTTCATCGTGGTCTTCTCCTTGGTATGACTTGATAGAAAGAAAAGAATTTAAGAGAAACACACTGAAATATTTTTGGAGGTTTTAGTTTTTCTTGAGGAAAGCAAATTAAAGAAATAAAAACAAAAAACGAGAAAAACTATTTACACAGGAAAGCTCCCAACAAGAAAAAGAAGAACTAGGAAATCTTTTTGGGTTTTGTTTTTTAATACTACAACTAACTAAACTAGAAAGAAAAACCGAAAAGAGGCGAGAAACATTTTTTGGATTTTCTCAAAGTTCTTCAAACACACAAGAAGAAAGTGCGAAAATAAACCTAGCATGGATAATACAATGAAAATGTGTGAACACCGACAACTGGAATGAAATGTGTGAACATGAATGTAATGTCGGCGGGAATACGTACTCGGCCAAGCTTAGGCTTTTGGCCTAGCTTGGTAATAACCATCCGCGGTAGCCGTCCGGTCCCATGTCGATGTGTTGTGGGGCGGGCACCTGAGCATCCCACTCCTGAGGCTCCTCCTCTGCCTCTGCTTGGGCATTCCGGTAGTCAATAATATCCTCAGGCATGATCCTGTATCCACACCTAGCAATAGAATCAAACAAAGCAGGTGCAGGCAACGGAATAATATCACGGGTATCCACACTGAAAACCAGGTTGTAAGGAATATTATTAATAGAATCATCAATATTTGTAAACTGGTGATCTTTCATCGCCTAGTGATCCAAATAAACCTTGGGTAAACGATAATCATGTTGGTGAATCTGAACGTTAAAGTGACTCGCTAAACGAGTAGCATAAATACCGCCATGAATTTTGCCCTTGGCACTGTTAAGGTGCAGACGGCATGCAATAATGGACCCTAGGCTATAGTTGTTATCATCGTATAGTGCACGGCGTAAGATGGCAAAGTCAGGAGCACAAAGTGCACCGACGTTCTCTCTAGCAATTAAACACTTAGCAATGAATAGAGAAAAATAATGCATAGCAGGAAACTGCAAACTAGTAGCAGTGACAGTCTACATGCCTCTCTCATCTCCCACTGATAGAGTACGATAAAAGTTCTCAAACTCTGCAGGCCTAGGATCTCTTATTTCCCCATCAGAAGGGATCAAGCATACATCGCAAAAATCAGTGAGTGGCATCTGGTGGGTTTCATCATATAAATTAAGCTGCACCTCAGGGGGGTTATTCCTACTCAGAAAATGAAAATTTTGCACAAAGGAATTTGTGAGGAGATGGTATTGTTTACACTCAGTTGCGATGAAGTCGGTAAGCCCAGCATTAGCAGCAAATTGAGCGAACTCTTGACGGATCCCGGCTCCATCCATGAAGGGGTTATGCGGCCATTCGCACGGCCACACCTCCGCCCTTCTCCGAGTATGGAGGTCATGATACGATGATTCCCCAATGACTCCCTTAGAGCTCTTCTTGGAGGCAAACTTCCTAAAGAAACTCATCTTATTCCTATGAACAAAATTCTGAAAATTTTAGCCCACAAAATTTTTGTCAACAAAACTTCACAAGATTGATAGCAACTACTCATAAGGGTCCATAGAGGCTATGTTAAGCATTCAAACTACTTAGAACTCTAAGAATTCAACATGCAAGCTCATCTACAATAGCACCAAGAGTAGCTAATTATTCAAAATGTAAACCACTAAAGCAAAAACCAATTGGAGCAATGGAGGAGTCACATACCAAGTAGCAATCCCCCAAAACAGTTTCGGAAACGGAGCTTCGAGCAAAGAGATCGAAATTCACAGGTTTGAGAGCAAGAACATGAAAGAGAGAGCAATGGTCGTTTTTTTCTGGAGGTAGGTGATGACATGGGCTAAAGAGATAAGTGAGGGGCCCACGTGGGGACCACAACCCACCAGGGCGCGCCTGGTGTTGTTGGCGCGCCTAGGTGGGTTGTGCCCACCTGGTGCACCCCCTCTGATGTTATTTGTACTAAAAATTCAGAAATATTCAGAAAAAATCATATTAAATTTGAAGGCATTCTGAGAACTTTTATTTTGGGGTCATTTTTTAGTTGCATGGGAAATTTAGAAAACAGACAAAACATGGCATTTTATTTTATTCAACTAAGAAAAACAGAAAATAAAAGGTAGGGACAGAAGGTAGTTCCTACTAAATTCATCAACTTAATACCTCTAAAAATGATCCATTAATAAGGTTGATCAAGTATTATTAACAACCATCTTCGATTAGCATGAAATCGAAAAACTTTCGTAAAATACTAAGGTACCTCAACGGGGATATGCATGTCCCAAACACTAAGCATTTCATATTTCTTTTTGGCAGTAGGTAGAGTTAGTTGAAAACTTCCAATAGTGAGTGTCAGAGATTTTTCAATAACAGTAATACCATTCACTTGGAATTGTTTCTTCGGAAAATGCACCGTATGTTCATTACCATTGATAGGAAAAGTGATCTTGCTCTTATACAATTAATAACAGCCCCTGCAGTATTCAAGAAGGGTCTACCAAGGATAATCGACATGTTTTCATCCTCGGGCATCTCAAGTATAACAAAGTCTGTTAAGATAGTAACATTTGCAACAACAACATGCACATCCTCACAAATACTGATACGTATGGCAGTTGATATATCAGCCATTTGCAAAGATATTTTAGTAGGTGCGAGTTTATTCAAATCATGCCGTTTATATAAATAGAAAGGCATAACACTAACACCAGCTCCTAAATCACACAAAGCAGTTTTAACATAATTTCTTTTGATGGAGCAAGGTATAGTTGGTATTTTCGGATCTCCAAGTTTTTTAGGTACTCCATCCATAAAAGAATAATTGGAAAGCATGGTGGAGATTTCAGCTTCCGGTATCTTTCTCTTATTAGTGATGATGTCTTTCATATATTCTTCATAAGGGGCCATCTTTAAAATATCAGTCAAGCGGGTGCGCAAAAAGACTGGCCTAAGCATTTCGGCAAAGCGTTCAAATTCTTCATCCTCTTTTTTCTTAGTTGGTTTAGGTGGAAAGGGCATGGGTTTTTGAACCCACAGTTCTCTTTCTCTTCCATGTTTTTTAGCAACAAAGTATGTTTTGTCATATCTTTTATTTTTAGGTTGTGGGTTATCAAGATCAACAGCTGGTTCTATTTCAACATCATTATCTGGTTGTTTATCATTGCGTGGGTGAGTATCTTCACGAACCTCATCATTATGTTTTTCATTATCACTAGATCAATGTTCATTACCAGATTGAGTTTCAGCATCAGAAATAGAAACATCACTATCATTATTATCAGGAGGTTTTTCTTTCACTACAAAAAAAGACACATCATGACATTTTGGGTCGAAAGAATTTTTTCAGTCATGCTTATGACACTTCTATGACGATAATTGTGACAAAAGCATGTATCATCATAGATGTGGTTGGATCCTACTTCTATGACAAAAAATCAAGACAGAAAATGGGCTTTTCGTCCTGGGTGGGCCGGAGACGCAGCTGCATGACATTCTTTGGGCCGTCCATGACAGAAAAAATCATGGTAGAAGCAAGGGCGAGGAAAATATCGGGGAGTTCCCAGTTACGGTGGGTGGTCGGGGCCGAGCCCTGGCCGTACGTATGCGTGAGTAGGCGTTTGAGACCCCGCCCGTATGTACGTATGTGGCCGTATTTTTTGGCATTCGGATGTACATACATGTACATAGTTTAGAAGGGACTGCCTGAACTACTACGTCAGGGCCATGCCGAGTCTTCCTCAGCCGCCAACTCGACGTCGTCTACTACTACACGTGTCGCTGCTTGCTCGGACATGGTTTATCATTGCAGAGAGACCGATCAACCAGTATGTATGTACACGTTCATGACAACGCTACGTACGCTTCGACCGGGTGGATCCCAGCTGTCAGGGAGGATAAGGATGCACTTCCTTGTGTGCGAAGATATAGCTGGTGGGTCCCGGCTGTCAGGGGGAGGAATCATTTTTATTTGCGAGTAATAAGGAGGCACTTCCTTGGTTTCGAAGATATAGCTGGTGGGTCCAGCTGTCAGCCTCATAGCCTAAAGTCCACTTTCGATGGCTGTCGTTCATTGACCTCGTTGACCACGAGGCGCCGAGAGCATCAAGGCAGTGGACAACGGCGAGGCCTAGGAAGGGAACGACGAGGAGCCACAGAAGATGAGGCGGGTGGATGCCCACGTGGAGGGGAGTACGATGGTACACTGGTTCGGCTGCAGTTGCCGGAGAATAACAGGGGGTGTGGGTGAGTAGAGGGAAGGTCTGGCCAGTCGTGGTATGGTCGGTGCGTGAGGCCTGCGCAGCAGCACAACCAGCCACGGGAGGCTGGAGCAGGCGGTACAGCGGGCCTGGTTTGGGCGGCTGGAGCGAGAAGACCAGAGGTTGAAGATGCAGCACGGCCGTTGATTTAACATCCAACGGTCAGTGAATCTAGAATCGTTTTGACTAAGTTGACAAAGCCCGTACGCGTCAACTTAGTTGGCCCACAAGTCAGCCTCCAAATCTGGTGGGTCCTAGATAGCAGGGGGAATCATTTTTTTTGCTCATAATAAGGTGGCACTTCTTTGCGTGCGAAGATGTTTTCTGGGTTTTTTAATTTCTTCTTTTTCGAATTAGAATAAAAAGAAAACAATTTAGCATCTTTGGTACAATCTATATTTTCTCGAAATGGATCATAATAAAGCTGGTGGGTCCCAGCTGTCAGGGAGAGGTAACTTTTTTCCACGTAATAAAGGAAACACTTCCCTGCGTCCGAAGATGTAGCTGGTGGCTCAAACCTGTCAGGGGGAGAAATCATTTGTTTTTGCATAATAAGGAGGGACTTGCTCGCGTGCGGCCATGGGCCATGCGGGTCCCTACAGTCAACCACTCCATGTTCATGCCTCTTCCGATGGTTGTCGTTTGTTAACAAAATTGACCACGCCGCGCTGAGAGAACAAACGCGGTGGACGATGGCGAGGCCTAGGAAGGGAACGACCCGGAACCAGCAAAGACACAACAGTGGATGCCCACGCAGAGGGGAGTACAAGGGTTCACTGGTTCGGCTAGAGTGTGAGGCTATCATCGCCGGAGAATAACGTGAGGTGTTGGTGAGTAGAGGAATGGCCTAGACGGAAATGGGAGTAGTGTGGGCCGGTGAGGCCTGCATGGCAGCACAGTCGGCCACGGGAGGCGGTAGCAGGCGGTACCGCCGGCGGTGGTTTGGGTGGCTGAAGCATGAATATCCGAGATTGAAGAAGCACCACAACCGTTAGACGGACATCCAGCGGCCACTGCTAATAGAATCGTGTGTTGACTATAAGTTGACAAAGCCTTGCGTACGCATCAACTTAGTAGGCCCACAAGTGACCATCACATCTGTGGCAGAGAACATATAGCCCATTTGTGATTTGTTATAATGTACTACCCATTTTTTAATTCTAATGGAATTTACTCATCCCATTTGTTTGTTAAAATTACAACCCATTTTCTAGCCAGGACAACGGTTAATAATTTCAGCCAACCGCTCAAAAAAAATTCATCAAAATTTCCAACATTTTGATGGGATCCGAAATATTTTTTAACCCGAAATTTAGAGTCAGATTAAATATAATTTCAAAATAAATTTGTATTAGGTAAAAATCCAATGAAATTTTGCGCGCGCAACAAGTAATGAAATTAAAAAATGTACCTGTTCGGTGCGTTTTTTATATTTACAGCCAATTTTTGAATTACATCCCATTTATTATTTCTTAAAGCCCATTTTCTTGGCAAGTCTAATGTGGCCCGAAGAATAACAAGTTGACCTGGGTTGGGTATTCCGCAAAAAAAGAATAGCTGGGCTAGCCATTTTCACATTGAAAAATTAATATCTGGGCAGGATATTTGGTCGACATAAAATAATAGCCTGGGCCAGCGAGGCCACAGCCCACCCAGTTGATACCCTGCTCCTCTGAACAACAACAAAAACATCGCTGAAGAAAAATTCCGCTCTCACCTCAAAAACACAAATACTGCTCGAGCTGCTGGGTCCCAGCTGTCGGCCGCTCCTTGTGCAATTCTCTGGTTTATTGACTATATAGGTCGACAATGGTGTGGGACCGTGATGTCAGGAAACCAGGAGGAAGCAAAAAAAATTATAGTTGTATATACTAATAAGGAGGCACTTGCATGTGTGCGGCTATGGCCCTGGTGGGATCCACTGTCATCCTCTCCAATTAAAGTCATCTCCTGATTCCTCATGTTCGTTGACCATGTTGACAACGCGAGACGGCAGTGCCACGGCGAGTGCAAAAACTCGAAGGAAGACGGAGAGGGCCTTGCGGGCCCTACGGATGGTCTGATACAACACCCACTGCCCATTCAGGAAGCCAGGATCATAGGGCCACATGTCCGCGACGACATTGTCGTTCGCTTGTTCGCCGATGATTCATCCTTTCGCGAGCCGATGCTCGTTGAGGAGACGGAGGTTGCAGCACAGGTCCTCCTGCGATGGTAGCTCTTCCGCCATTAGGGCATCGAAGTGCGACCGCACCTGCTCTATGGTGAACACAACATGAACCGGCTTGGCGGTGGTGCCGGCTCCTGGTTGGAAGCCACGTCCATCGTCTGATTGTCGTCTCTGAGCTCGGCGAGCTCACTGGCGAGCCAGCATGTCCGGCTGCTAGACCGGACTGCTACCAAGAACAAGTCTGACCGCCCTGGCCCACTCAGACCCCTCCCTCGCTCGCGCGCGCTTTCCGCCCGAAACAGTCAGTGCCCCCCCGCTTCCCGGTGCAAGCGATTGCTCCGCGTTCAAACGACACAAGTGTCGTCTGTCCGTCCGTCTTCCGGCCACATTAATGATACGCGGTTGCTGAGGTGGCTACTCCGGCGCCACTCGTCCGTCCCTCTGTCGCCCACCATTGCTATATAAACTGCTGTGCCGGTCATAGCTGCAGTCATCTGCCTCCGTTCCTTTTCTCCTGTCCACACCACTCCCACCATGGCTTCCTCGTGCTCCAGCGCTCTTCGGGACGGGCGTATGACGGACCAGAAGGAGATGGCAGCCATTGCTGCCGACTGGCTGGCCGGCAGGCAGCCGGAGGACGACGATGTCCAATGGAGAACATGGTAGTCGACAATCTGGCGCCAAACCCCGCCTCCGCGCCATTCTCGCCGGTGCATTGCACCATGACCATCAGCGAGGCCCGTGCCCAATACATGGACATGGTGAGGCAGAAGCGTGAGGAGCAGTTCTGGGAGGCGCAGGTCGACGCCGCCTACAACCACCATGTCCTCCAGGAGCACCTGCAGGCGGAGGAGCACATCACCGCAGAGCGGGCAGAGCAGGAGGCACTGCTCGAGTCGTCCCGCTCCACCCCCGAGAGCCGCCTCGCACGCTGGCGGTACCGCTTGCGATTGGCGGAGGTTGCGGCTGCCTACAAGAGGGCGATGAAGCGGGCGAGGCGCTGTTTGGCGAGACCGATGATGAGGCGGAGGACATTGTCGGCTCCGCCGAGGCCCCGCCCCACCGGCACCGAGGCGGGGGACTTCGCCGACTTCCGCGAGCCCCTGCTCCGCCGAGGCCCCGCTCCGCCAGTAATGAGGCAAAGGACATCACCGCCTCTGCTGAGGCCCTGCCCTGCTGGCAACGTGGGGGAGGATTTCCCCTGTTCCGCCCAGGCGCCGCCCCGCCGGCAACCAGACAGAGGACATCACCAGCTCCGTCGAGGCCCCGCCCCGCTACCAACGAGGCCGGGCCACGCAGAAAACAAGGAAGAGTAGAACACGGTAGGTCGCTGCCGCTCGGGTCCAAGTAAGGCCACCGCTGCTACCCTCCGGTTGAAGCCAAGCTTGGCGGGTTGAGCATTGACGGCCGATTAGCTTCTTGGCGGCGACGTGGAGTCGGAGAGGTGTGCTGAAGAATAAGCTTCTGTTCGGCTCAGCCGGACACGGGAAACGGGCGCCGGTGATCATAGATTAGGTTAATTAATTATACCTCCAGTGCACCCCTTTTAGTTGAAGAATGTATGAAATGTAATGAAATCCGACATGTTTATATGAAATACGGCCGTGTATGAACGAATTTAGTTTGATTAGTTTGAATTCTTGTATCACTGGCATTGGATGAACATGCAAAACAATATGTACTAGCATTATTCCCGGGACGCACGGTGATCACCTCGTTTGCAACAGTTTCACACGTACAAAAAGTTTGAGCAGCTTTTTAGCGTGCCTATACATTGCAATCAAACTTACATGCCTGGCAATTCATAGTGAACATTCAAAACAATCGATGATTATGCATCTTAGTGATTGAAACGTCAGAGCCAATATTTACTTCACAACTAAAGAATAAAGAAAAATCGATCGATGCTGCTGAAAGCAAAGGGCGTCCCATTCAAAAATATCAAACACATGTCTTCCTGCTAACATCAATGAGCAAAATTTGACAAGGTTGTCCCATTCCAAAATATCAAATGCGTGTGTTTGCGTACATCAATGAGCACACTTTGACAAGGTTTTCCCATTCCAAAATATCAAGTGCCTACGATTGTGGAATGGGCAGTGTTTGCCATCAGTTCGGACATTGACATGTCACCTCGTGCTAAATAAACCAGTTGTTCTTTTTGTGCAGTTCCACTAAAATCAACCAACTTCGCACGTAGCTTGTATGATTTCGCCTTTATATGTTGCAACGCCTTGAACATATCCGCACCTCCTTTCTTGTAGCTAATTTTGTGGCTGGAGGTGGTAATGAATGATTTGAGAACATTCGATGTATTGTGCATGATGAAGTATAATTGAGGGCATGAACCATCAGAACATTTTCTGCAGTCCCATTGAAATCATGCTGAGCATCCATGTTTGCATAAATACAAAAAACTGAGGTTAAAGAAACTGTACTATGAATTGACAGTTTAAACAGGCAACCTACATGATCCATGCAGAGCACACATTTAAAAAAATGGAACTCACCAGAAAGAATCCTAAAACAACATTGTATTGGCCATCACAACAACAAAGATGGAGATCCGTGAGTCCTTCTGAGCTGAAGTTAGTTTGTTCTTGTGGGCAGTAATGTAACCATCCTTCAAATGCTTCCTTCTGATATGAAGAGGATGATCCTGTTGTGCAAAGTCAAGAGAACAACTAAATGTTGCATCCCTGTTTTCTCAAAAAAGGAAAGGAAATAATTAAAACAACACAGATGAAGCACTTCTTGTGGACAATACCACTTTCTCATGGCAGTATCTAAACATTAGCACAACACCAATAGAGATGACAAAGCTCAGTCATATGGATGAAATCCATGGGCCAGTACCAACCTTTGTCAGGAGGCTTATTGTGTAGAGTATACAGATGAAGCACTTCTCAGGAACTAGCTGTTG
This sequence comes from Aegilops tauschii subsp. strangulata, assembly GCF_002575655.3. NCBI lineage: Eukaryota > Viridiplantae > Streptophyta > Magnoliopsida > Poales > Poaceae > Aegilops > Aegilops tauschii. The sequence goes on from NC_053039.3 coordinate 179,463,451, forward strand.
TTATCTACTGTGGTTGCCATACTTACTATATACTCCTCGATTAGTTTAATGTTTGCAACATCTTCTTGTGCAGTTCCACTAAAATATATGTTATCTTCAAAGAAGATCTGTATTTGCACAAGTAGAGATAATTACTTATTACAATAAGAGTGGCATCAAATCAGTGGCAAAAAAATTGCTTGTTCCAGCCATAGCAATAAATTAAGATGCAAAATTATATCATTACTTGTGTCATCACAATTCTAGTGTTTCATTACAGCACCAAGAGTTGATTTTTGTTTTTCTTCTGCTTGTTCTTCCCCTTCATCAATTGGTTCAATAACAGACAAGCTTCGCCTTCAATGTAAGATTTGGCATGTCAATTAGGAAGCACAAGTATAGCACTAAACAACGACATTAATTTTCCGATGACAGTAGCAAAATACAAGCCAACAGTTGTGAAATATCATTATCTTACCTCAATGGGATATTACAGTGCACACACAGATTGGAAGTCTGGTCTCCATTTGTGCAGTTCTCTAAAATAAAACAACATTACCGTATGAGTAGCACAACATATGAAAGCACACTGCACAATCATGTGAAAGAAGGCTAGTACCGACCTCTCATGACGCAGAATTCAAACAACTCACAAGAGGAAGATCTGAAATAAATTTGCCAACACGGATAGGAAGTCAGATCTCCTCTTGTGCAGTTCCACTAAGATCAAGCAACATTGTCGGTGTGGCATTTTGGTTGAACTGCACAATACACTATTAAAACAAAAGTGTTTTGTGCAGTGCAACAAAAGGTCGCAATAGCAATGAGGTGAAATAGATAACCCTGTTTACACAGAGGTGCAAAGGAAACAACTACTGGTCAATAACGGTGGATGACACAGATGCCCACAAAAAAGCATCTAACTTATCTAAATGGGAAAGAAAGCAAGACAGTAACATTTCTCAAACAGGCAATGATTCATATTAACAGAGAGATTATGTTAACAATAAAATTCGTTAAACATGTAATTTGCTTTTAACTATGGCATTGCTTCAATTTTCCAGCGGCATTATTAGATTAACAATAGCTAAAGAGTTGTATGGGACAGTGGACGCACAAGCACCATGTGCATCTACCGATGTATAAAGGGGTGATGCACAGTCTATTCCAACAAACAACCAAGGAGAATATTTGTGTTGGTCCCATTTTTGTTATCTTTAGACACCTTTCCCTATGTGAGGGCAGGAAATCTAGTCCTGCTCAAACTATACAGCCTTGTCCCCCGCCCACAGAAAGATTAGTTCCTTATAGATGTGTGTACTGCGTTTGTCATTGTTTTCCCTTTTCGACCAACATAGGTGTTGGATAGCCAGTATGTACTACTTTCCCCCTTCCTTTCCTCTTTGAACCATGTCCTTGATTCATGCTATACAACTTTCCCCACTACTTTCCTGTTTGATCAAACACCTAGAATCGAGTGCAGAAGCGAAAAAATTCCACATGCAGCTAGAGCAATGCCCGTGGATTAAGAAATTATACCTTAAGGTTCTCGGGGTGTGGCTCGGTGGGCGGCCGTAGGCTGATCTGTCCACACTATGTACGGCGGCAAGGAAGAAGGGGTCAGAGGCCCTCCTGCGCCGCCGCTGGGTGAAATAGAACAACGGCGCTGGCAGTGGATTCCCTCCCTCACTGACGGTGACAACGTTAAGCCTCCTTGCCTTCCCCGACATACTGGATCCTGCCGGCTCTTTGACCAGCAGTGAGGGGAGAGAGAGAGAGGAGAGGCCAACGCAGTCTTGTTTTAGTTGTTTAGATCTGGATAGGGTGAGAGAGTGTGTAGAGACCAACTACAAGCACTGAGGCTCCAGTGTGTATATATATAGTGGAGAGAGAGTGTGAAGAGAGAAAACCCTATAAAACAAGCGCTGAGGCTGCAGCGTATATAGTTGGAGTGGTTTTCTTTTTTCTCTCCATAAAAATCGTTTTGAATTGTGCACGAAACGGAACTATTTATTTAATGTACTGCTAGTGAAAAAAATACTAGGTCAAAGCTAACACGTGAAGAAAATGTAATGCTCGAAGGAGTCAACTCGAAATTAACGCTCCACGCCTCCCGGTCGCACTTACTATCGTTCACGTGTGGTACACGACCCTCCAAAGCATCAACTGAACCACACACTGTCAAAATATCGGAAAGGTGGGCTGCACCATCCTCCAATTTTAAATACTTTGGGCACTTGTATTCGGCCTAAGTCAGTGTGCCACCGTATGTACTAAGGGTTACAGCGGGTGCTAAGAAACTAGGGCGTATTATGAGTAATTGCCATGCCATTTATTTGTAGGGTCACTTGCAAACTGTGAAACTCTATTCTCCTCTTATTTAGTGGATGAGGCAAATCTTTTGCCTCCCTTTAAAAAACGAGAAATTCAACTTTAATTATTTAGTATGTACACTTTGCTCTCTTCCAATAATTTTGGGCACTTGTATTCGACCTAAGTCAGTGTGCCACCATATCTCGTACTACTCCCTCCGTCTAGGTGCAGCGGGACCAAGGTGCAAGCAGATTGGAGGAGATGGAGAAACTTGACCGGTCCTTCCTCCAATCAAAGCCCTGAATTCTCTCTCTAAACGCAACAATTAATCACAACAATTAAGAGATGCCATTTTAGCTACCATGCAGGCCATGTATTAACTCACATGCAAGCCGATTTTGATTCCTTGACTAATCAACGCGTAGTTGCGCTTCATGCATTGGGTTTCCGGGGGAGATAACAAGGCATAGTAAGTGAGGCTCGCTAGCAACGAGGCTAGGAGGGGATTGAGATGCGAAGTTAATGGACGACGCCTAAACATTTTGGGAATATCTAATTTTAGTAAGATGACTTAACACCTAGACAGAGGGAGTACTACCTCAATCCAGGTTTTATGGAATATTCGTCACCTCTTCTCTTCTTGTACGTACTCCATTTATCTCACTTCCTGTAGCTTCCCAGTCCCACGATATTCCTATTCTATGAACCTATGTGTGCGTGTGTGTGTGTTAGAGAGAGCAAAACATCGACCTACTCCTACAGAGAGATGGTGTGTAGTACTACGATTTAGCCACAAGAGTTGGTGCATCCTCTCGTTTCCGGGCATCCGGTTGGGACAGCTGCCACACCCGCTCTTGACCAGCCTAGCCCACCAAAAGCCCCTCCATCGCCCGCGCGCACTTCCCGCCCGAAACGGTCAGCGCCGCTCCAGAGAATCGATGCCGCATTCATGCCCGGGTAGAGCGGACGCGACCTCTCACTGGCGCCTGCTTTGAAGGGAGAAGCGAATTCAAGAGTGATGGTTGCTTCGTCCGTCCAACTTACTGCTGGGTCTATGTGATTTGACGGCTCATTGGTCATTATTACTGAGGTGGTACGACCGTGCTGAGTCTCAGTTGCACTGTACACTTTACTTTGGTGCATGACACATGCACCGGATGCTGGATGATGTCCCACGTTTCGGCGAAAGGAGGTAGATTACAATTTTCTCCATTCTTACAATGGAGGAGTGCGAAAGCAGTGAAAACACGCAAGCTCAGTGATTACATGACCCACCTCACACTATCACCATATTTTCTAGACACCGTGCGACACCTAACTTATTAGTACATAGTAGTATGTACTGTAATTTCTCAGTGAGATAAATTTGAACAATGCTATGAAGCTTCTAGCTTTTGTTTCATGTATCTTGCGTCCAAGGTTGCCCCATTGAACATTTCATTAAATACAAGGGAGATTAACATGCATGCTATTGCATCTCAATGATCGATAGATCATAGCCAATATGTACTCCCTCCATTCCAAATTAAGTGTCTCAACTTTATGCAAACTTTAGTACAAAGTTGTACTACTACTAAAGTTGACACTTATTTTGGAACAGAGACAACTAAAGAAAAAAATGATCCATGCAGTCCCTAGCCCTTGAACCCTAAACCCTAACCAGGCTTTAATTTGCTGGCGACGTTGAACCTTCTGAAGAAATGAAGTTTGCAACCCTTTGACCATCGGATCATTTTGTGCAGTTTCACTAAAATCGAGATGAGCATCCCTGTGGCAAAGAAATTAAAGAAGCGTGATTAGAATAAGACTACTAGGACTAGTTGATGAGACATAAACTCATCACAAATACAATAGAAGCCAGTAGAGGTACGTGCGGGGCAAAGAAGTAGAGAAATATCCACATGGAGCGATGTGGGTAGCTGGGGCAGTGGTGCAAGCCGGCTATAAAGGAAGTTGTACCTGAGGGATGTCGGGATGTAGCTCAACCTAGAGGAGGGCGGCGGGAGGCGGCAACTGCCCACGTCGCTGCAGTGAGCAAGGGACGAAGGCAATCACACCGACTTTGTGAGAGAGAACGGCGGGGACCCCTAATCGGGACGTGCCGACAGTGGGTTTTCATCATCGGCGACGGCGACCGCATCTACACAAAGCATCCACCCCTTGCCCCAGCGGACATGATCCGCCAAGATGTTAGAGATGTGGCCACAATCGTTTTGTGCGAGAGAGTGTGAAGAGAGAAACCCCAACAAGCAACCGTGTAGGCTCGTCCTGGCTATGTATATAGTGGAGCGGTTTCTTTTTCTCTCCATATGAACCTATTTATATTGTGTATGTGCCACTGAAGAAAAAAACTTTATTTATAAATGACGTGGCACCGTTCATGTGTGGTTCCCGACCCTCCATTATTTATAAGTGAGTAACTACTACTAGACGCGTCAAATTATCACGTGGGCTGCATCATTGTACATAAATGAGCTCCACCGTGTCACGTGTGTGATTGGGAAAGACACAAAAGATGCAAAGAGTGCTACTAGTACTACGTGCGTGGGTGCGTGCACCTCTTCTCTTCGAGCATGGTTATTAAAAGTAAGCCCACTACTCTACCACGTGGTTATTATGTGGGCAAAGAGTATAAGCAGTAATAATGACTAATAAGCCGTTAAATCACGAGGCCTGCCTTTCTCTATGTTTGACCGAGGAAGCAACCATCATTTCACTCCTCGTTGAATATCCATCCGCTGCTACCTCCGCAAATAAATAAAAATCCACTTCTACCTCCGCGGGATGGTTAATAATATAGCCATGTCAATCACGACGTAGAAATATCATTCACTGATACAATAGGGCTGGCTCTAAGGCTGGTGATTTTTTTACTTTGTCTCTTTCTCTTTTTGTCTCATTTACTCATTTTACATAGGAGCAAGTGTAGAGGTTGGCTATTCCTTTCAATGGGACTTCTTCATGGGGTTTAATACTAAGCAGCTCCGAATTATTCCCGCTACCCACCACTCTGAATCGTGCCATCTATGATAGTACTCCCATTGCAACAATGAGGTCCACTAGGTCTAGCACTTCCTATAAGAAGAGACTGTCACGCAAAACATACATCTTGTTTCCTTCTTCCTCATACAGTACGTACCACTGGTACGTACTACTAGTACTACTACTACTAGTTCTCCTATGAACCTTGCGCTCGGCATCTCAAAAATATTAACCTTGCGCTTCGCTCTTCGCCTCTTTGAGCAGTCGAGCAATAATGGTACTACAGTATATGGTTCTCGCTATCTGAGACCGAATGAATTGTTGCACGTCCACCACGTGGGTGAGGGTCGAGGGGCAAGGGGCGAGGGAGAGTGCGTACTAGTACGTCCATTTCAATATGGACTACATACGGAGCAAAATGAGTGAATCTACACCCTAAAATACGTCTATATACATCAGTGTTTGGAGTATGTACTAGTAGTTCATATTGAAATCTACTAAAAGACATATATTTCAAACAATATGATAATCTCTCTAACCAAGGTAGGGACAAGGAGTAACGGAGGGAGTAGTAAAATTTTCTCCTCGTCCTACGAGCCACCGCATGCATGGGCGAGGGAGCGGGCATAGGCGTAGTAAGCAAGCTTCTCCCCATCCTACGACTCTGCGAGCCACCGCGCGCGTTGGCGGTGGAGAGGGCGTAATAAGCAAGCTTCTCCTTGTTCTGCGAGTTGATGGGACACATCAAAAGTAATACGTACAGAGCATCTCCAGTGTATAGAGCCTTGCCTCTAAGGTAGGCCCCACATGGTTTGCCTCTTTTTTTAAATAACGCATCAAGTCGCAATTTGTTTGTTCACCCATGGTACACGATCCTCCATCAAGTGGACAACCAGTACACGTGTCAAATTACCATGTGGGCTGCCTTTTCGTATAGAAATGAGCTCCACCGTGTACCCGCGCAGGTGTGGTTGGGAAAGAGACAGGAGTACGTGCGCTGTACATGCACCTCTTCTCTTTGTGCACGTCCCCCACCTACGTGGGTGTGTGTGAGAGAGATACAAACCTAGACAGATGGCGTTTGCATTCGTGAGTGTTTTTTGTTAGGGGTGATTTCATGATTGTATTTGTGGGAATATGTGTCGATGATATCTCAAACAAAAATTTGACACATGCATGTGTGTGAAATAGAGGCCTATCTATATAATTCATAGAGGGGGCGATCCACGAGAAGAGAGGGAGGGGTCATAGATATCGATAGAGTCAAAGAGAGGATCAAGTGTGTGGGTGCGAGATCAATGAAGAGAGCCATCGAAATTGTGTGTGTGCAAGTCAAAGATATAGGGCGACTGAATTACCGGAACTTCAGAGGGCATAGGGCAAGTTTGTGTGTGTCAGGGAGACATGACTAGAGCGCTCGATGCATCCGTGTGTGTGTAGGGGGGGGGAGGGGGAGGCAGAGACCTAACTAGAGAGGTAGATCGACTTGTATATGTGTTGAGAAGGAGAGACCCAGCTATGTCTTGTGGGAGATCGGTCGACATCCATACATAAGTGAAGGACGGGAAATAGGTTGGGAGAAAGAGAGAGAGGGAGAGAGAGAGGTAGAGTGCTGGAGGGGTGGTGGAGTTTCTTCTCGAAGATGGTGGGAGAGGACTACTAGACAAACTGTCATGCCCAATATGCGACCCTATCTGAGAGGAACTCGAAGGTCCCACCAAGGATAGACCCGCATATTTAAACGCTTTTGCATACAAGGCATACAAATGCCGCAAGAATACATCAATACATCATACATAAGATCAACATCCGACTACGGATGAAACACAAACAGAAGCTCAAACGACATCCACCCTGCTAGCCCAGGCTGCGGACCTGGAACCTATCCCCTGATCGAAGAAGAAGCATAAGAAGAAGAAGAACTCCAAAACAAGTAACATCGCTCTCGCGTCATGATCATCACAAAACCTGTACCTACAGCTGGTGTTGTAGTAATCTGTGAGCCACGAGGACTCAGCAATCCCATTACCATGGGTATCAAGACTAGCAAAGCTTAATGGGTAAGGAAGGGGGTAAAGTGGTGAGGTTGCAGCAGCGACTAAGCAAGTATGGTGGCTAACTTACGCAAATAAGAGCGAGAAGAGAAGCAACGGAGCAGTCGTCAACTAGTAATGATCAAGAAGTGATCCTGAACTCCTACTTATGTCAAACATAACCCAAAAACTGTGTTCACTTCCCGGACTCCGCCGAAAAGAGACCATCACGGTTACACACGCGGTTGATGCGTTTTATTTAAGTCAAGTGTCAAGTTCTCTACAACCGGACATTAACAAATTCCCATCTGCCACATAACCGCGGGCATGGCTCTCGAAAGTTCAAACCCTGCAGGGGTGTCCAAACTTAGCCCATTATAAGCTCTCACGGTCAACGAAGGACATTCCTTCTCCCGAGAAGACCCGATCAGTCTCGGAATCCCGGTTTACAAGACATTTCAACAAAGGTAAAACAAGACTAGCAAAGCCACCCGAATGTGCCGACAAATCCTGATAGGAGCTGCACATATCTCGTTCTCAGGGCACAAACAAAATGCAATGAAAAAGACAAATCACCAAGTTCTGATAGCAGACAGTAGTTAACATCATCTATCACTCTTGCAACGATGATTAGGGCATCAAGATGAACTCAAACAAGAATGTCACAGTGGAATGAAATGCATAGCATCTCATGATGAACATTTTGATATATTATGCATGCAAAACGGATCTACGGTCAGAGAGTTATGGCATGATGAACATGGCACCAGAACGCAAGAATTAAGAGACTTAGTGAAAATCTCACCCCGAGGAGACTGGACGGAGATGCACAGAGGGATGGCGGGGATCGGGACGGGGCGCGTTTGGTTCGAAGGATGCTGGCGTGCAGGGACGGGGCGGACCCGGGACGACGGCGTGCTGGGATGGCATGGTGCCGCCGTCGTTTGGAACGGGGACGCCAGGGACGGGTGCCGGCGATCGGATCCGGGCACGGTTCGCGGCCGGATCGGGCGATGGCGGGGCGACGTGTGCGGGGCGCCAACGAGGCCGCGGCGAGGGGCGGAGGCGCGGGGCGCTCGGGATCCTCCAGATCCGGGCGGCGGCAGAGGTCGGCGGTGGGAGGCGCGGGCGCTCCAGCGATGAGGCCGCGACGGCGCTGCGGTGGGGCGGCGAGGAGAAGCGGCCGTGGGGCGGGCCGGTGAGCTGGCGGCAGAGGTCACAGGCGGCGCACCACGAGGATGCGGCGGGGACGGCGAGCTCCGGCGCGAAGGCACACGTCGACGACGGCGGAGAGTTGGCCGGGGCTGGAGTGGGCGACGACGGCTGACGGTGCGAGCGACCGGGCGCGGGCGGCGACGCGCGAGCCGGCGGGCCCAGATGCGGCCCGGAGCGGGCCGGCTGCGGGCTCCCGTGGGCCGCGGTGGAGGAGGACGCGGGGAGGATGGCGGTGCGCCACTTGGCGACGCGGGGTTGGTTGAAGGAGGCGGCGGCGCTGAGGTGGCGGGCCGTGATTTGCCGGAGTGAGGTGGTTGGCGGCGGTGGACATGTCCGACGGCGGGGATGAAATGTCCGGCGGCGCGGAGGGGAATCGATCTAGGGTTTTGCCTGAAAATTCAGGGGAAGGGACTAATTTATAGGTAGAGGGAGCTAGGGGAGTCCAAATGGGGTGCGGTTTTCGCCCACACGATCGTGATCGAACGACCGAGAGCATGGAGGGGGTTTGGATGGGCTAGTGAGCTGATTTGGAGGGGTGTTGGGCTGCAAGACAAAAGGGGCTTTCGGGCTACGTGGTTAACCGTTGGGGCATCAAACGACCTCCAAATGGAACGAAATTTGACGGGCGGCCTACCGGTGATATACCAAGGCCACACGGCAAATCTCGACCCATTCCGAGAACGTTTTTCTCCCGCTCACGAAACAAGGTCTGAGAGGGGCGACGAGTGTGGCGAGTGTGTCTGGACTCCGAACGGACAACGGAGAGAACCGGGGGAACCCGAACGGATGCCAGTTTTGAAAAACATGCAGAAGAAATGCAGATGATGACATGGCAAAGTGCAACACGCAAGCGAATGACATGGCAACGACGGCAAATAACTGGATGGCACCTGGCGCATCGGATCCGGGGCGTTACAACACTCCTCCACTAACAAGAGATCTCTTACCGAGATCTTAGGACCGAGACGGAAGGAAAAAGGGATGAGGTGAAATAAGAACAAAACAGTGAGGGTGAACAAAGTCAAGAACACTCGAGTAGGAAAAAGGAATGTTGAATGAGACAAAAAGCAAAAGCTCAAGGAATAAGAATGAATTCGAAACCACTCCGGTTGCAAAAAGGATTATGAGATAGAATTGAAGGATGAATAGAATAAGATTAAAGCCTTGCGGTGATTTGGATGGAGGTTCGCGACGAAATCGGCGAGAAGCTTAGAGTCCGGAAAAGAAAAGATGAAAACACTTTGAACCGAGAATGTGATAAGATGAACAATCTCCGAAAAGAAGAGATAAAACCACTTGAAGAAAGAAGAATAAGGATTACGTTATGCTTATCCCCCACCAATTAAATTGATGAGAAACAATGGATTTGCATACTACTTATTCTCGTTGGAAAGATTAAGGGGGGGGATATAGCACAAAACTTGAGAAAGTCTTCGTGAACCACCGGTAGGGCTGGAAAGAACGAATGAATTGATATGATAACGACAGAAGAATCTTGGACGAGCCACCGTAGGAATTGAAACGAATGACGAAAAGAGAATGAATCATCGGAAAGAATTAGAAAAGCACGAAGATACTTGAGGGAATCTAGAGACAAGAGAACGGAGAGATCACAAACTAATTAAAGAGCAAAACACCGGAAGAATATGGAGACGAACGAAAAGGCATGAATATAGAATAATCGGAGAACGGATTTGAAAACTTAGAACGAAGAAATATTCTGAAATGGAGGCCTCCGGATAATTGAGACGGAAAACAACTCCTGAAATACTCCGGATGGGTGAAAAGAATTGCACGACTAGAAACAATTTGAGAGGATAACATGAAGCTAGCACCACGAATCTCCAAGAGAACGGGCAAGATTTAAAAGAAACTCTTCTTCGGTCCTCAAATGTTGAGAATGACGACGAGAAACAACACCAAAATTGATGAGATACTCCGGGAGAATGAAAAGAGGAAAAGGTTGACCCGATCATGAAAGATTTTGAAAGCGATCTTGGGGAAGCATCTGACTAATGAAATTCATACTTATGTCAAACTTCGAAAAGGATTTGAGAATAGCTCCGGGAAATTAGAAGAGTCAGGTAAGATCCTGGGAAAAGACCTGTGGGTTAGGGCCCACTAAAAGAAAACACCATTGAAAAAGGATTGTTGAACAGATAGATGACGCACCGGAACAATTGAACTATTTGAATGAGGTGATAACCTCAAATTAATTCGAACACAGACGAATCTCCTGAGATGTCTTCATCACTCCGGAACGATTAAATGACGAGAGGGGAACAAGCAACGGGAAATATTTGAGCCAAGGAAAGAATATAATCACTACCGAAAATTGGAATTGAATCCACCGGAGAAGAAAAGAGATGAAGAATGTCAAACGAGACGAGAATTCACTGGTTGAAATAATTGAGGGAAGACTGAAGAGGCTCCGCACGAATGAAATTGATGCTCGAAAGAGACTCAAGCTCCGGGAATAAAAGGGGATGGGAGGGCGGGAAAAAACAACGGCAACTTGGAAGGGGAAATCGACGAATAGCTTTGAAGAGAAAACGCCGGTTGAAATCATTGAGAAAAGAATGCAAAGACTTCGCCCGAGTAGGATGGATACTCGATTACGGGCTTCGGCCCCGAGAAAAAAAGGGTGGGTGGGTGGGAAAAGAAAACAACTGAGGATTGAACTTGCAAAAACAAAGGGGTCGAATCGACTTGACGAGAAAATGCACCAGATGGAAAGAGCTGAGAACCAACGATCGAAAAACTAACCGCGTGATCCTAAGGAAAGTATGAAGGGGAAGAGGAGTAATTCAAAACACCTACGTCAAGATTTCTCACCAGAGCGACGAACGGGCTGAGGAGTAAAAAGAATTCCTACTCTCCGATATAGCTAGACTCTGAAAACAGTTTTCTTCTAGACTCAACAACGGCCAAACTACACGATCAATCAAGGGGGCTCCTATAGTCGGTCGAGGCTCTGATACCAACTTCTCATGCCCAATATGCGACCCTATCCGAGAGGAACTCGAAGGTCCCACCAAGGATAGACCCGCATATTGAAACGCTTTTGCAAGGTGGATATCATTACATCAACATTACATGATATATGGGGATACATACAAGGCATACAAATGCCGCAAGAATACATCAATACATCATACATAAGATCAACATCCGACTACGGATGAAACACAAATAGAAGCTCAAACGACATCCACCCTGCTAGCCCAAGCTGCCGACCTGGAACCTATCCCCTGATAGAAGAAGAAACAGAAGAAGAAGAACTCCAAAACAAGTAACATCGCTCTAGCGTCATGATCATCGCAAAACCTGTACCTGCAGCTGGTGTTGTAGTAATCTGTGAGCCACGAGGACTCAGCAATCCCATTACCATGGGTATCAAGACTAGCAAAGCTTAATGGGTAAGGAAGGGGTTAAAGTGGTGAGGTTGCAGTAGCGACTAAGCAAGTATGGTGGCTAACTTACGCAAATAAGAGCGAGAAGAGAAGCAGCGGAGCGGTCGTCAACTAGTAATGATCAAGAAGTGATCCTGAACTCCTACTTACGTCAAACATAACCCAAAAACCGTGTTCACTTCCCGGACTCCGCCGAAAAGAGACCATCACGGTTACACACGCGGTTGATGCGTTTTATTTAAGTCAAGTGTCAAGTTCTCTACAACCGGACATTAACAAATTCCCATCTGCCACATAACCGCGGGCACGGCTCTCGAAAGTTCGAACCCTGTAGCGGTGTCCCAACTTAGCCCATTATAAGCTCTCACGGTCAACGAAGGATATTCCTTCTCCCGGGAAGACCCGATCAGTCTCGGAATCCCGGTTTACAAGACATTTCGACAATGGTAAAACAAGACCAGCAAAGCCGCCCGAATGTGCCGACAAATCCTGATAGGAGCTGCACATATCTCGTTCTTAGGGCACACCGGATGAACACTACGTACAACTAAAACCAGACCTCAAGTTTCCCCGAGGTGGCGCTGCAAGTGGCTCTAGTTCGGACCAACACTCAGAGGAGCACTCGCCCGGCGGGGGGGGGGGGGGGGGGGGTTAAAATAAAGCTGACCCTCGGGAGCGCGACTCCCAAGGGAAAAAGGCTTAGGTAGGCAAATGGTAAAACCCAAGGTTGGGCCTTGCTGGAGGAGTTTTATTCAAAGCGAACGGTCAAGGGGTCCCCATAACACCCAACCGCTTAAGGAACGCAAAATCAAGGAACATAACACCGGTATGACGGAAACTAGGGCGGCAAGAGTGGAACAAAACACTAGGCATAAGGCCGAGCCTTCCACCCTTTACCAAGTATATAGATGCATTAATTAAATAAGAGATATTGTGATATCCCAACAAAATTCATGATATCCATGATCCAACATGGAACAAACTTCTTCATCTTCACCTGCAACTAGCAACGCTATAAGAGGGGCTGAGCAAAAGCGGTAACATAGCCAAACAACGGTTTGCTAGGAAGGGTGAAAAAGGTTAGAGGCTGACATGGCAATCTGGGAGGCTTGAAGAGCAAGTGATAGGTAGCGCAGCATAGCGATAGAGCGAAGAAACTAGCATAGCAATGATAGTAGTGAGATCCAGGGTAACGGTCATCTTGCCTGAAATCCCGCTAGGATGAAGAATGAGTCCATGAAGAAGATGAAGCCACGAAGGCGAACCAAGCGTAGACGAACGAATCCTCACGATCGCAACGAAACGGGAACTATCGAGAAGGAGCACAACATGGTAAACACACCACACATGAACAAGGAATGATGCTCAATCAAGTATGATGCATGACAAGGCTATATGATGCTACTCATGGCAAGAGATGATGCATACAAGAGCAACACATCAAAGCATGTTTAAATGAGGCCAGAACTAACATATAACAAATCCGGTAAGTCCTCATATGCAAGTTTTGAAATTGGTCCAGATCTGAATAAACATTATGTTCAAGTTGTTAAACAGCAAGTTAAAATGCACCAAGATGATCTACACGAAATTCTAGTCAAGTTACATATAAAGTTCATTTAGTTCGGAGCTACGGCCTAGAAGATATGAGCAAAACAAGTTAAACATGGCACTGATGCAAAATGCATTCAAACATCAAGCAAACACATTCAAAACATAGATCCAACAAGGTAACATGAAACTACATGCAAAAACTAAGCAAGTTTCATATAGAGCAAGCTCAAAACGGAGCAACGGTGCAACACATACACTCCAAACAAGATATAACAACAATCTGTCCAAAACAGCAACTAGGCATCTTGCAAGCACCAAAACAATATGCTACATCACCTCAACATGAAAAAAGGCATGGACGTGATGTACAGGTAAATCATTACAAAACATGAACACTGAGATATCTCCAGAAATTAATAGAACATGCTCAAAATGACATGGCAAGATTGCAAATAATAACAGTTTCACAGACTTAGCAGAATCACTGGACATGGCAGAAATAACATCAGGTTGCAAAGTTTAGAGCTATCAAACAACATGCTACAGGAATAGACCATAGCAAAAAAGGAATGGCATGAATCTACTAATTGCATAGAACAAAAGTCCCTTACTGATCACGAGACAAAAAGGCACAGAAGATATGATGGCACCCATGTAAACATAGCAAGTTTCATAAACAGTTTCAGACTTAGCAGAAAAACGAGCATATGGCATAAATAGAATTATGAAGGCATCTTTGCGAGCTCAAATCACTCATCACAAAGCATTCTATGGCATGACAAGGTAACCAACAGTAAGAAGGAATGTTCATGAATCTAAGCATGGAAAGAGCAAGCCCATAGGGAGCATGGATCACTAGCAAAACACATGTGAAAACTGAACTTCATGTTAACAGGCTGACAGCAACATTATTTAGCAATTTGAGAGCAAGATTACGACAAGCTACAGCAGGCTATAGATGCAAACAAGGGCATGGATGTATAGAGCATAACATCTATAACAAAACACACTTAGTGAACATCCCCAGATTAAGCATAGAACTCATGATGGAAGCAGGTTTACATGGCATCACAATGCTACAGCTACAGACACTGCAGAAATGACCAAGTCACAGAAATCAGCAACATCACGGAGGCTAATTCGCATGCTTGTGGTAGGCACCACATAGATCACAAAAATACAAGACAAGCACCCCTGTAAAGATGGCATGATGTGGTACAAAACACATGTAGAGCTCATGCTCATAGGATGCACACACAAAATGCAATGAAAGAGACAAATCACCAAGTTCTGATAGCAGACAGCAGTTAACATCATCTATCACTCTTGCAACGATGATTAGGTCATCAAGATGAACTCAAAGAAGAATGTCACAGTGTAATGAAATGAATATCATCTCATTATGAACATTTTGATATATTATGCATGCAAAACGGATCTACGGTCAGAGAGTTATGGCATAATGAACATGGCACCAGAATGCAAGAATTAAGGGACTTGGTGAAAAATCTCACCCCGAGGAGACTGGACGGAGATGCACAGAGCGATGGCGGGGATCGGGACGGGGCGCGTTTGGCTCGAAGGATGCTGGCGTGCAGGGACGGGGCGGACCCGGGACGACGGCGTGCTGGGACGGCGCGGTGCCGCCGTCGTTTGGATCGGGGAAGCCAGGGACGGGCGCCGGCGATCGGATCCGGGCGCGGTTCGCCGCCGGATCGGGCGATGGCGGGGCGACGTGGGCGGGGCGCCGACGAGGCCGCGGCGAGGGGCGGAGGCGCGGGGCGCTCGGGATCCTCCAGATCCGGGCGGCGGCAGAGGTCGCCGGCGGGAGGCGCGGGCGCTCCGGCGATGAGGCCGCGGCGGCGCTGCGGTGGGGCAGCGAGGAGAAGCGGCCGCGGGGCGCGCCGGCGAGCTGGCGGCGGAGGTCACAGGCGGCGCACCGCGAGGAGGCGGCGGGGACGGCGAGCTCCGGCGCGAAGGCGCACGTCGACGACGGCGGAGAGGTGGCCGGGGCTGGAGTGGGCGACGGCGGCGGAGGAGCGACCGGGCGCGGGCGGCGACGCACGGGCCGGCCGGCCCAGATGCGGCCCGGAGCGGGCCGGCTGCGGGCTCCCGCGGGCCGCGGTGGAGGAGGGCGCGGGGAGGACGGCGGCGGCGCTGAGGTGGCGGGCCATGATTGGCCGGAGTGAGGTGGTTGGCGACGGTGGATATGTCCGGCGGCGGGGATTAAATGTCCAGCGGCGCGGAGGGGAATTGATCTAGGGTTTTGCCTGAAAATTCGGGGGAGGGGACTAATTTATAGGTAGAGGGAGCTAGGGGAGTCCAAATGGGGTGCGATTTTCGCCCACACGATCGTGATCGAACGACCGAGAGCATGGAGGGGGTTTGGCTGGGCTAGTGAGCTGATTTGGAGGGATGTTGGGCTGCAAGACAAAAGAGGCTTTCGGGCTACGCGGTTAACCGTTGGGGCATCAAACGACCTCCAAATGGAACGAAATTTGACGGGCGGCCTACCGGTGATATACCAAGGCCACACGGCAAATCTCGACCCATTCCGAGAACATTTTTCTCCCGCCTACAAAACAAGGTCTGAGAGGGGCCACGGGTGCGGCGAGTGTGTCTGGACTCCGAACGGACAACGGAGAGAACCGGGGGAACCCGAACGGATGCTAGTTTTGAAAAACATGCAGAAGAAATGCAGATGATGACATGGCAAAGTGCAACACCTAAGCGAATGACATGGCAACGACGGCGAATAACTAGATGGCACCTGGCGCATCGGATCCGGGGCGTTACTCAAACTGAGGGTACAACTGCAATATTATCAAGAAGAGTGGGGATGTGTTTCTGTGTGTGTGCGTGTGCGTGATAGATGTGTCGGGAGCATGCATGGATGATGAAGGGGGGACATGTGTTTGGATCAATTGTTGTGTGTCGGAGGAAGGGAGAAACATAACTAATGAGGCAGATCGATCTGTGCGTGGGGAAAATGAGTTATAAACGACCTAGCTAGCTATATGTATAACGGTAGATCGGTCGGTGTACATCCATTTGTTAGAGGAAAATAAGGCCCAAAGAGACGGATAGACAGAGAGAATGGATCTAGGAGGTGGTGCGAGAGGCCTACTAGCTAGATAGGGGGAGGAGTGTGCGATTGTGAGATAGATGAAAAGAGGGGCGAGAGTTTACACGTGTGTGGGACCGTATGAGAGAAACGAGGCATGGACACAGAAAAAGAGGAGATGGAAAGTGCGTGTGTATATGGTAGGTAAATATCGCTGGAGAGGTTTATCGATCGGTGTGTGTCGGAAAGGAGTTGTGGAGACCGTGGGAGAACGACCTAAAGAAAAAATAAATGTGTGCGATGGATAGAATGATGAGGGAGGGGTAGGGCGAGGAGGGCGTGTGCATGCACGAGAGAAAGTTAGTGCTAGCTACAAAGGTTAGAGGATTGTGTGGGTGTAAGAGACTAACAAAGATCATAATTTGATATGAAAGTGGATTCATATATTTGAATAGGATATCATAGTGTTATAAACATATGCATGCATGAATATAGTGGTGATACGCATGGTGTGGTTTTGGACATGTTATACCATAATGTGATAATGCGTGGCGTTTGCAACTCACAGCTAAATATCGAACAATCTAAACCATACTCTACATCGAACAATCTCACATTTTATTTGAATTTGTGATAATGTGTGGCATTTGCAACTCACAACTAAATATCGAATAATCTAAACCATACTATATATCGAACAATCTCACATTTTATTTGAATTTGTGATAATGTGTGGCGTTTGCAACTCACATCTAAATACTTGTAGGCGTAGGGGGCGGGGCACCATACATTATGTGATAAACACATTATACATATGAGACATGGTTTAGATTATGAAGATCTAGTTAGAGCTTGAAATGTACTGTGATTTGAAATCAACATAAAGTGAATTCAAAAAATCGAGTTTGAGTTCATATAGTACACATAGTTCATATCTAACTCTACAATAATCATGTAGTGTGCTGTGAAGATAATATACAAACGATGGTTTAACTTGACAATAATGATGATTGTAGATCTTACACTACTACGGGATGCTGCTAACGCGACACTACACAACAAAAAAAAGACACTTCTGTGATGATACGTGTTTGTCACAGTAGGTCACGTTTTCTGTCATGCATGTACATCCATGACAATTTTATGACAGAATCAAGATAGTCATACCTGTGCTGTCGTAGAAGTGTTCCATGACATTACAAAATAATCATCACGGAAGTGTCCACTTCCATGATGATAAATCGCGCGTCACAGAAGTGCTTTCGTCAAGGGTGACCGACACGTGGCATCCACCGTAACGGGTCGCCGTTAAGCTATCGCGTCCGGTTTTGGATCCGATAACCCATTAATAGCCCGGACCAATGGAAAATTTCCACGTGTAAAATTCTGATTGGCCGGAGGAAACACGTGTCAGCTCGTCAGTGGGTCAGATAGGCGCCTATGATATGTCGACACGTGCGACGGCCCACCACCGGCCCATTTAGCTTACAAAGGCCGGCCCGTTTGACTTGGTCAAAAGTTAGTGTGCTGGCACATGAAAAGCCTGTTAACGGTCTCTTTGCAAAGAGCCCATTTTACGTCCCGGTAACTCACGACCTGTTAGGGCCTACCCGAAATCGGCCCAAGAACGTCAGGTGGGTCATTGAATATAAAACCAGCCCGTTTCACTTTCGTCCCATGTATGGCTCACGACGTGTTTCGGCCCGTATGAGTCCTTCGTATCTTTAGGCCCTTTAGAGGCCCACGGTGATTCTAGCCCATAATGAACAGTAAATTTCTTTGTACCCGTTAACGGCCCATGATTCACATGGGCCGTTTCCACCCCGTGTTACCTTTCCGCCTACTAACGGCCCATATGTTCTTGGGCTCCTTTCCGGCCCTCGATTACTTCTGGCCCGTTACTGGCCTGTTCCCCTAATGGGCCTAATTCGGCCCGTGGCAAGAGTCGACCCGGTTCTGGCCTGTTAACCCGTTGCGCCGTTTCCAGCCCGTCCTATATTCTGGCCCATTAATGACTCGTTATGCCTCTGAGAATTAAGCCTTTGCCGACCTCCGGCCTGTTAATGGCCCGTTACCGTGCTGGGCCGATACCAATTACGCCCGTTTACGGCCCATGTAGACCCATTTATCTGACTGCCCGAGGCCCACCGATTCTACGGTCGTGTTGGAGGCCCATTTAAAGACGGCCCGTAGGAGGCCCATGGATCCTACGGCCCGTAGCAGGGTCAAGGTTACCACGGTCCATATATGGCCCATGGTTGTTGCGGCCACTAGCAAACCAGGGAAAAACAAGACTAGGAAATAAATAAGCCCGAAACTAACGCTAGGCTATTAAGGCGATTGCACAGATTACATCCACTGGGCATCAAAGATCGCCACCAGTGCAAATATAGGGAACACCCTACACTATAAAAAATGGCTTGCAGTTTTCTTCAGCCGGTGGCTGCACGTTAAGAACAAATTTTGTATCACAACAAAACAAATTACAACTATATAAAATAAGGAAGGTTGGCATAAAAGTTAACAGTCTGGCAGATAAATGCACCACCAGAAGTTCAGAAGCTCAGTTCATTTAACCTGACTCTTACGTTTTCATGATGTATTGTCCGATGGAGCACGATAACCTTCGCCTTCATTTCTCCTAGGGTCCTGAACAACATAGCAAATGTCTGATAGTTTTGTTTCAAAACCATGCATATCTTGACGACATTGAACAATGTCTGTCCTTATTTCACAAAGGGTCTCTGTTAGGGAACGGACTTGTGTCTGGAGCGCAGATATAACATTGTTTTGAGCTTGCATATCTTGATCATGAGGCAGCTTGGACGAGATTGCCTTAACAACCAACCCAGTATTACGCAGGAACGTGCTTTTGGCACTGTTAGTGGACAGGTACTGACCCACTACAGCAAGAGTTGACATTGCGGTTATAGTTGCCTCGCCACCTTCAGAAGGTGGCGGTTCCACCATTTTTTCCATAGCTTGCTGAAAAGTTGAGTTTTTACATTAGTAGTACTAGAACAGAAGATATTAAGGAGGCAGCAAAACCAAACAAAATAGCTTTGGTCTATATACATAACTTATTCTGGTGAACCCATGTAAAATATTAGTTGTATTTTACTGCAAAGTACATAATAAAACCAGGTTCCAAACATATGACCATGTACCATGGCTAATGTATTGTCTATTTCTTCACATTATATTGACAACTAAGGATAAAGAGACAAAGTTTATAATACAGTAAGCATAGTATGACATCATTCATATCACAAAACAACTGAGAATAGACAAACTGGCAATTGTAGCGTTGTGTGGGCAAGTCCAGCACGGAACTAGATTACAGGTCAAGATCAAAGGAACATCACTCCTCTCTTTTAAACCTTGTAAAGTGCAATGATACGCTAAGACAATTTTGTATAAAATTGAAAAGAGTAATAGACATTGGCTGCAAACCATGCAGTTCAAGGCACAAGTCAGAGTAAGTAGTAGTTAAAAGGCATGAGGATTAAGGACTTACAACAGCAGCTTTGACTGGTGTAGTAATGCCCTTCGTCTTGCTGGTGTGAAAGTCCTTGAAGATTTCCACAACATTTGGTTCAGGTACTTTTTGGTCCTTGCGGGCTTTCCTGTGCATTTGGAACAAGTCAATATAGATCTGATTATATGGTACAACGAAAAGAGTGAAACAACAGCTAATTACAAGAGCCTCGCAGTGTGCAATATAGCTACGAGATCCTGTCGTCTGTTGGAATTTCACTTTCATACAGTTGGCGTTGTTCTTTGAACAGTTCACCTACAAGAAGATAGATTTGTGTGGCACATGAGTAAATAGGACTTCAACATGTGATCTGATCACATCTATATAATGTACCTGATACTTCAGATCAGATCAATGTTTAACGAGGCCTCTCTAGTCTTCATCCGATATATTTTCCATTGGAGATGTTTGGGCAAGTTCACTGTTAGCCTTGCCTTCAAAGTGAGTTTTCCTCAAGTTATATCGATATTGTCGTAGAGCAGACTTGAAAACATGGGTGCAAGCTTGTCTGGTTGCATCATGTTGGCTATCCAACTTGAACCTCATCTGTTGAAAATTATGGGAGTTTCATTATCAGCAACCTAGAAAGTATTGGACAGAGCAAGACGATATTACTAGTTTCCATACATAACCATACTTACAGATAAATAGTCAAGGAAGGTGTTGAACTGGGTTTCGTCTTTGTCATTCCTGTACTGAATCCATGTTGGGAGGATACGTACATGACACCTAACGGCAACCGCTGCCTCTGATACTAACTTGGCTGACTCTGTAGCATCACGTGGCCTTTTTAAACCTGCCTCAAAATGGATCTCCATTCTTCCTCCTCTAGATTTAGTTAACCTATCGAGAATTATCCCTGGTGTTTGTTTCCTCTTGCGCCTAGGTGCTAGTCCAACAACGAACATAGGAAGTGTTAGTGTACATCAAACTGTGAGACTACTTATAAAGAAGCATGCAACTGTAACTTGACTCCAGCAACTACCTTCTTGCTATTGAAGCTCACAAAGTTCATCTGATCTTGCCAACTCATCTTGTGTGAAGAGTGCTTCGGAAGTAGTGTCAGGTGGGAAGGGAGCTTGGGAACGTGCTGCTAGCTGAGTTGACCAACGAGTAAATCGTGCAGCTGGTGGTACTGTGGAAGGTGTTGCAACAACTAGGGTTGTCTCTGCTTGTTTGGTGGTAGCTATTTGTTTCTGTTTGCTTGTTCTGCAGCTCATGTAGCACGGGATACCCTGTCGGTACAATTTTCCGCTGGACTTTGACCTTCTATTGCACCATCAGTACCAGCAGAATCTGCAGGATTCTTCCGCTTCCCTCTCCCTGTCGATCTATGTTGCTTCCGCTTTCTCTGTGCCATGTTAAGTCAAGCCAACAAGAAAAATGAATAACAATTTAGTTCTTCAGAACAAATTGATGCGTGATACAGACGAACTGAACTTTGATGTTAGACAACCACATGATAGGAGGATGTAATATGTACGAAAAACAGGACGGCATGAGATAACCAGAACTATGATGTGTAAACTAAGCAGAAGACATTTCACTAAATTAGAAGCAATGCAATGGAAGGTAGACACCATATGAAAGATGCTAGAAATATCGCTCTGCCAAGTTAATAGTGTCTCATCATAAATGCCGTTTAAACAAATGTGAAGCAGTACAAGAAATAAATCATATGCAAGATGCAAACAACATCACACTACCAAGTTAAAGGTCTCTCGTCATTAGTGCCATTGCATATTCACAACATTGCATATTCACAACTTATGATGTGTAAACTAAGGAGAAGGCATTTCAACAAATTAGTAGCAATGAAAGCTAGACACCATATGAAAGATGCAACGAATATCACTCTACCAAGTTAAAACTGTCTCGTCATAAGTGCCATTTCAACAAATTAGAAGTAGTGCAAGCTAGAAAAGAATGCGAGATAAAACCTATATCACACTCCCAAGTCAAACGTGTCTTATGATAAGTGATTGTTGCAGGTTACACAACAGTAGTACTATGATGTAAGAACATGGTGTGATAGATAGATATTGTATGTTCTAGAAACAGGAACACGTGTCTTAGTCACAAGTATAATGTGTAAAGTAAGCAGGTGAAATTCAACAAAATTAGAAGCAATACAGGCTAGACATCATAACATGCAACCACATATAATAGTGCCAAGTTAGAGGGAGCACCTGTGATGGTGCACTAGGGGAGACGTGCTCATCACCAACACAACTACGTTGAGTGTCTATGCATGTGTTGTCTTGGAAATCATCTTGGGGGGATGGAGGAGTAGAATCTATAGAGGCCCTCCGTTTGGAAGGAGCACCTTCATCCGCTGCCTTGCTAACTTCCTTCTGCTTTATTGATTTTGAATTGTCAAGTAAAACCGACAAGAAAAAGCAATAAAATTCACTCTTCAGAACTCATTCGTGCATGATAGTGACAATCACTACTTTGATGTAAGGCAAACACATGATTCCAGGATGGAATAATACGAAAAATAGGATGGCATGGCATATTCACAACTGTTTGTGTAAACTAAGCAGAAACCATTTCAACAAATAAGAAGCAATGCAAGCTAGACACCACATGAAAGATGCAACCAATATGACTCTGCCAGTTAAAAGCGTCCCATCATAAATGACATTTCAACAAATTAGAAGCAACACATGCTATAAATCATATGAAAGATGCGACTAATATCACACTGCATATACGAAAGGTGTCTCGTCATATTGATTTATGCGGGATACAAAAAAACAATAGTTTTATGTAAGGACATGCTTAATAGACAGATGTACTATGTACTAGAAACAGGAAGGCATGTCACATTAACAGGTATAATGTATAAACTAAGCAGAATAGCACATGCAATTTAACCAGATTGGAAGAATTACAATCTAGACACCATATGCAACATGCAACCACATATCACGCTGCCAAGTTAGAGCAAGCACCTGCGATGCTAGTGTAGGGGAAATGTGGTAATCAACTATAGAGCTACGTTCACTATCTTCATCTAGCCTTGCTGTTTCTTGAGAATCATGTGGGGAGGCTGACGCTGCATTCTTTAAATGAGGATCTTTTATCATAGTAGTCCACTGGCCTGACTGCCTCATCATAAGTGATTGATGAGGGATACACAAGAACATTAGTTTGATGTAAGAACATGGTTAATAGACAGATGTACTAGTATGTACCAAAAACTGGAAGGCATGTCATATTCAAAGATATAGTGTGTAAGCTAAGCAGATGCAATTTAACCAAATTGGAAGCAATACAAGCTAGACATCCAGCATGAGTGGTGAGCATGATCATCGAGGACCTGAGAGCCTGGTGGGAGGCGGGTTGCTTCGCCACCATCGTGGCTTTTTAGTTGGCTTCCAGGTGATGCATGTATGTGCTGGTCTTGTCACTGGCTCAGCCAGTTCCCTGACTAGCTATTTGTCTTCTGGTGCTCTCGGGATGGTGGTTCATGTAAAAAATAGCTTGCCTTATCTTGATAAAGACCGACTTCGGCCTTTCGAATACAAGCTAGACACCATATGCAACATGCAACCACATATGACACCGTGAAGTTAAAGCAAGCACCTGGGATGGTAGTTCACGGTGAGCGAGATCATCAACTCCAGAGCTACGTTTATCGTCTCCATCTGTTAAACACCCAACCTTTAAAGCGAAAACACGTGTCTTGCCTGCCCCAAAGCAAGCAGGAGCGCCTTCTCTCTTTTCTTTTCTGCTTCTGTGAAGGCAGAGTCTGAAATACCCTTGCATAAAAACACAATAGTGAGAGTATGGGTGAAGTGTGTGCAGAACTAGTGCACTGTAAAACTAGCAGATAGCAGGTGGCTGAAAATAAATGACAGGAGACATATGATAGCTCTACAACATTGCATGGCAAACAAAATTAGATTCTACTCCGTATGATTTTGTAATATATGAGCACAGGAAATGCAGGTACTCCTCCAACACACCACCACATGTGGTCCAATCAAGATAACAGTCAACTGAAAATAAATAGGTCAGTCGATTTTTTTATGAACCGTCCGATCTATAAGGAACGGGGCAGATGGCCTTCGTCTACCTCCCGCCAATCACTGTCGACGATCTTTCTCGAACAGCTAGTGACCACCGGCCCAGACCCCTGCCTCCGCCGCCCTGCCCTCCCCTCGACCTCACACCACCGTCTTGCTTGGCAGCGCCCCCAGGCCATCCCTTTAATCCTGGCCGACCTCCAGATCAGGCGCCAGTAGCTCTAGGCCCCACACGCCCCTAAGATAAACACCGAGGCGCTGCTTCCCCGGCGTAATAGGCGGACTAGCGCCTGTTACGCCGGGGAATGATTACGTTAATTGGGAATCAACTGACCAGGAATTGAAATCCAGGGGGGCGACGAACCTCTAGCTAAGGTGAAATAGTATATGAGGAGAAACCTTGTGCATCGCGAGTTACTAGGAACATCTAGTCTCAAGAAGAAGCGGTCAACTAGTGTCTTCTGTGGGATGAATACCGTGCAAGCAGACACGTAAGATTTGCACGAATAAGGGAAGAGGAGTACCATTTTCGGTTGCCGGTGTGGTCTCCTCCACATGTCGCGGCTATCTTCTTCTTTTTGCCAGGGGAACCGATGTTTCGGAAGAGGGTGCAGGCTTGGACGAACCCATGGCCAAATTGTTGACTGTGTTGCCATGGCCGTATGTCGGCGGAGGGGAAGAAGATCCGAGGCAGCGAAGGACGGCATAGCAGGAACAACTCCGATGCAGTGGAAGGTGGTGAAGTTGGAGCGGCAGCGGTGAGGCACAGGACGGTGTGGTTGAACTGGCTCGGATACGGACGGCTCAGCCTCGGCTTCAACTACTAGCCGTGGAGGGCGTTGCGGTTGAGGTTGCGGTGGACGACGACATCGGGGTATCGGCTCCGGCGTGATGGAGGAGGGAGGCAGTTGATGGGTGGGATGGGGTGGCGGACGAAGGACGCCGGGGTTTCGCGGCTGGTGGAGAGGTAGTTTTGGCGCCCACGGAGTACGAATAGGGAATCGTACGGGGGGGCGCTAAGGGAGATCCATGTTTCGGATTGGGATGCACTTGTTTTTGGCTTTCTTGAACAGATGGGATGCGCTTATTTGAAAATTGGGGAAATACAAACTTTACCCCCCTCTTAAATTTCGGACCTACTGCGGGTCGGGGGTAGGATGGTAATCCCAGGTGTCCCAAATAGTGGGCGGGAACGATTTCGGCCGCACGCATGTGTGCTTAGGCCACCATTGTGTATGAATGTTTTTCGGAGGCGGTTGTGTGGCGTCCAGATGAAGCTACAAACCTACCCCGGTTTAGACCTTTGGACGTTGGGCCGGTAGGTTTCACGGGTCGGAGTTAGAAAAGTAATTTCCTTCTACTACTAAACATTGGTCTCACGCGGTTTCGGGCGAGTACAGGCTCTTTTGGCGCTTCGCTCAAAATTATGAAACTGAAGCATTCACGTTTAGAGTACTCTTGAACTTTGAGGATTGACCTAAATAGACAACGTTAAATTTGACCTTGTATGTTTGAAAACCTCATTAAATTATTCGCTTATTTTTGAAATATTGACACTTGAAAATCCTATAGCTATGATTATTTTGGAATGGAGGAGCTAAATTTGAATCTATTTTGTACACGACTATATATGCTATTATGTACAAAATCAGAGCAAAGATTGGTGCCCCCATAATTTAGGTATGATTTACAAATGCCATGATATTGAATTCAGATAATTGAATGGACTTCATGTTGAATTAGATTTTTTTAAACCACCTTAAGTTGAATTCAAATGTATGCTAGTTCATAGCTAGCTATTTATAATGTTCATTGTGTAACTTTCGTATGTATAATGTGCTTTACACACACAACATGAACTATACTCACGTTTATATTCGATTGCTAAAGCGATGCATTGTCAGGAGTTCAAAATACTAACTATGTGGATCAATTATGTCAAATAATAACATAGACATGCTCAAATTTGATAGAATCTAGATGTCTGATGGATCAATGACCGTTCCTTACGCGAATTGCAAATATCATCATCCCATCCTAATATTTCGATACAATTTATATCTTTAATTAATGTGTACATCAGTCTTTTACGTGTAGTTTCACTCTCCATCGATGGTCTCACACATGCTCACACTCTCTCTCCCAAGGTGTCTTTCTCGCAGACATGCTCTCGATATAACCCTCCCTCCCTCTTGTAACCATTTACGACTGTTTTCACTAACCTTTATCACAAGCACTCTTCCTCTCACAAGCATACACACGCACAATCCCCATCGACCCTTTCTATATGCATAGACCTGCCTATGTGTCTCCTGTACGCACATTATCTTTAGTTCTGTTTCTCACGCATTGTCTCACACCTCTCTTCCTAATCGTCGAGTATGATTCTAGCAGAGTATTATGTAGGATGCCCCTTAAAGTTAGGTTGGATGAATAGTAATATCAGAGATAAGGGGTTACCTTAGTCCGAGAACCCAGGGTTACAAATCCTAGCCGGCTTTGTCAGTGGACACAGAGTCCTTCAAGTTCTTCTATCGTTGTCTTGTACGACAAGTCATCCATGGGTCTACCTAAATGCATCACGGGCCGACCAATGTGGCGCAGGACGGAACCGAACCAAGGGCCTCACCTCGACCCACCGGACCTCACGCGGTGACACACCCTCTGCCCCCAGGTCTCGTTATCTTCTCACACCCACACATACCAACACAGACACCACAAAAAAAAAATCTCCTCGTGCCTCTATCCCCTCCCCCCTTGCATATACACACTCAAGGGAATCTCTCGCCGTGACATCATATTAGTCTCTCTCTCTCTAGACCTCTCTCATTTCTCGTGCTATCTCTCCCACGCCCCCTCCCCCCGCCGGCCCCTCTATCCATGCCTCTCTTGAATACATAATACACACACATACCTCTCTAGGCCCTGCCAAATACATCAACTACACATTCACACATGTTACATCACGTACCCCATTGATCTAAAAAGCCCTCTCTTCATGTTTATTTTGCATACAACATTCCTTTTGAATAAAGTGTGGCCAAAAAATTATTTTAGAATTTCTACATATATACAACATTACAAAGTTACATGGAGGAGTATGAACGTTAATTTGCATTGCATGGTGCCCACAATGATATTTATTCCGCACTATGAATTTTTATATTTTCATACTGTATATAAAGTTAGTCATAATAAAGAGAAACGAAGAGCATCTCTCACCCCATCGCATACACCCCCTCTACGCCCCATTCATGTAAGCACACAAACTATCTCCAGGTCCTCTAAAAGTAAGCCCCCAGCACATTCACGCATGTTTCATCTTTCTCTCGCAATATATACAGTGACGATCATTGTATTTGGAGTGAAAGCACGATACGTATGTTGGACTTCAGAATCCACTCGTTACGGTCACCATTTATGTTTTGTGGTTATTATACAGTCACGGGCTCACCGTACAGGTCTGTATTTGCTCAAGACACGACTAGTTGACCAGTTTAACGCTCCACCTGGCGACTCTAGTGTTGCATCACATTATCTCACTACCATTGGGCTCACCTGTCGGCTTGTATCTACTCTTCTACACTCTTATAAAAAACAGAGTTGGTGATGATGGTGTGCCTGCCATCCTGCAATATAGGCCGTCCGATTTATATCTGACGGATAGGAAGGAAACTATGGCAATTTTGCAAAAAGGTACCCACACACCTCTCCACATTTGCAAATAAGGCCTTCCCTCGTTCATCCTTTTCTCTCACAAGATAAACTAGTCATACAAATGCATCTTGATGTTACGTGCAACGCACGGGCATCTTGCTAGTAAGAATGAAAATAAATGACAAAAAATATTGGACGGTGGTTCGAAGTCATGACCGTGGGCACAACGGACAAGGTGGCCTTGTATTGGTATGCTGAGCCGTCTGTTTTAACACACATGAGCTGGTGTGGTGCTTATAGACACACGCACGCATGCACACGAACTGCATGCACGCCACACTCACACGAACACATGCAGCCACGCATGCACGCAACACTCACATGTACGCACGCAGCCACGCACGCACGCAACACTCACACACACACACGCACGCATGCATGCACACACCACACGACCAACACACACTCTCATGCTCAAGTGCTCAACCTACACGTGCATGCGCACACATCAGGCCCTGACAGACACATACACAACCAGGTGATTCCCGCTCACGGGTTGTAGTCTTGTCGCGCCTGCATAAATTTGTGTTTATCTGACCTTTTTCCTATGTGAACTGACATGTGGGACCCACAAGGAACGTGGTCAATTTAACTAGTCAACATGGTGCCACGCAGACTATTTGGTCGGTCAACAGAGTGCAATCCGATATTGAACGGTGAGCAAGAGACCATATAATCACCGCAAAACGTATATAGTGACCGTAATGAGCGTATTTTGAAGTTTGGTGACCGTATTACGCTTTTCTCTCTGTAGGCCCTCCAAAACTACTTCTCTACACGTTCTCGCATGTTACATCTAACAACTATGCAATACAGCACTACTACTACACTCTAACACAATAAATCATATGTGTTTTTAGTTTTACTAGATATCATATTGTTACTTAATTATTCAGTTTGCATACACTAAAATTGCCTTTGAAATGTATGGCCAGTATCATCTACCGCGCGGGAAAAATTCCGCCCTTTCCAGTTTAATCGGGTTTGTATCGATGGATCGTGCGAAACAACAAAACTATAGTACTATACAGTACAAGTGACAGTTCACGGGGCCGCCGTGTCATGTACTCCTCCGTCGTAAGAGTGGAGCGCTCGCTTTCATAAATGTTCTAGTCCCGTTGGCCGACATGTGGGACATCATGCTACCGGGTTCACGTGCCATACCGAAATACAGTGCAGAGCAGCAGGGGTGAAGCACCCCAGTCATGGCGCCGACGTAGTAATGAGCAATGAGGCGTCAAATCACAAAGCTGCACCTTTCCCACAGTTAAGTTGGAGGGACGAAGTAATATGCTAAAAAAGAAGTTGGAGGGATGAAGCAACCATCATTTCACTCGTTGTTGAATCCGCTTCTCCCTCATCTTCTTCAAGTTAACCACGTGTTGCTTCTGCTGTTGTTCTGCCTCATGTGGGACGCGGATCGGCTTGGTAAAGCACTAACACCTGGGAGCGCATGTTAGCAAACCGCCAGGCCAACGTCCTCTAAAAATAAGAAACCTCCCCCGCCATCCGCGCGGCAAAATCACCTCCTTTTTACTAATCTTGATTCTATAATTTTTTAGATCAATATAATTGAGATTTGTATAGATAGCACACAGGAGCAAAACCAAGTGGTACGGTTAAGGGCATCCACAGTGTGTAGCCAAATGTGAAAATAGCTTTTGGCATTGATGGGAACCATTGTGGACGGTGCAGCCAAAGCTAAAAAGATGGAACCGAAGCTCCCTGATTGATTGATTGAAGGAATAGAGAAATGCAACGTCTCTCCTCTTGCTCCTGTGCTTGGACGCGTGTATAGTATAGAGCACAGAGTCTACTCCCCTGTCCCTTCTATCACAAATCACAAAGCATTGAGGCGTCAAATCACAAGGCACAGATGAAGCAACCATCATTTCACTCTTTGCTGACTCCGCTTCTCCATCGTCTTCTTCGAGAAACCACCTCACCGCACTAAGCTGGACGGACGACGCTATTGTGTACTAGTAGTACTAGTGCATTTACGCGTCCTTTGGTTCAACGTACTTCCTGGATGCAAATAAGGTGGTTGTCTCGGCTTGCAGGCGGCACTTGCGAACGACTTACCGTGGTCTCCCTCAACGGTGTTCTCCGTCGAATGCACTTCGCCAAACCACAACGTTCGAGATATCATCGACGTCACCTCAATGGGGAAGGAAGTCAAATAGTTACTACCTCCATTTTTTGTACACAAGGCCAGTATATCAAAATTACAAATTGCAAAAGGCCACTAACACTAATCGAGGTAAAATTGATGGGGTTTGCCTCGTACTAGCAACCAAGGACATTAATATACCCTTGCATGCATGCGAAAGTGAGAAGGTTGGTTTGCATGGCGCTGCATTAATCAAGCGATGAAGAGTGAGATGGTTAGCTCTTTGGGCTTTGAAGAAAAAATACGCATTACTTGACACGGCAAACGAGGATTTGTATCGACTAATCCCATGAAGGAAAACCCCGCCTTTATTTATTAACAATAGTACTCCTAGTACATATGTACTTATCTTGTTTGGGTCTAGGCCTTGCATTGCCGTACTTCGCCACACATTTCTGCCAAGCTTGCCTAAAGTTTTCAAAATGAAAAGGAGGTACACTTGCACACGGCTGTCGCGGTCGCACCGCACCCTCACACGGTCGCTCCGCACCCTCACACAGTCGCTCCTGCATGCCGCAAACCCAACCAAGGGAACGCACCCCTCACTGACACGTGCTACCGCATGTGAACAAACCAAACTCAGCCATCCTACCGCTGACAGATAATTTTTGTTCATACAGCATGTTTATCCAACCGCATGTTGGGGAGCATCCGTATGTCCCGTGCGGTGGTCTGTTGGGAAAGAAGAAGAGGTGAGGAAGAAGGGTTAGGAGACGTAGGATATTCATCCAACCGCCTGTAATGGTAGACTGGCCCAAATGATGAAAGTCAGGCGACTTGCATAACAATATATGTTTTTACACAGCAAAAGATCCCTAAAAACAACAACATAAAGAAAAACTATCACTGCTCGCGGAACGAGACGGCCTCGTTGAGGGAGTCCTGGATTAAGGGGTCCTCGGGCGTCCGGGCTATGTGACGTGGGCCGGACTAATGGGCCATGAAGACACAAGACAAAAGACTTCCTCCCGTGTCCGGATGGGACTATCCTTTGCGTGGAAGGCAAGCTTCGCGTTCGGATATGAAGATTCCTTTCTCTGTAAACCGACTCTGTACCACCCTAGGTCCCTCCGGTGTCTATATAAACCGGAGGGTTTAGTCCTTAGGGGAAATCATAATCATACATGCTAGACATCTAGGGTTTAGCCATTACGATCTCGAGGTAGATCAACTCTTGTAACCCCATATTCATCCAAGATAATCAAGTAGGAAGTAGGGTATTACCTCCATCAAGAGGGCCCGAACCTGGGTAAACATCGTGTCCCTGTCTCCTGTTACCTTCGATCCTCAGACGCACAGTTTGGGACCCCCCACCCGAGATCCACCGGTTTTGACACCGAAATTGGTGCTTTCATTGAGAGTTCCACTGTGTCATCGCCAGAAGGTTCGATGGCTCCATCAGTCATCTACAACAATGCTGCCCTGAGGGAGATCTTTCTCCCGGGCCAGAGCTTTGTGTTCGGCGGCTTCACACTGCGGGCCAACTCGCTTGGCCATCTAGAGCAGATCGACAGCTACGCCCCAGGTCACCAGATCAGTTTTGGAAATCTGGATTATGTCACTGATATCCGAGGAGACTTGATCTTCCAAGGGTTTGCGACCCAACCTTCGCTCTGGCCTTAGATCCGGAGTGCATCACCAGGTCCGAAGACGGGATTCCCGAGCCCGCCGGACTCTCTGCGGCTATCAAGCCTGGTACGGGAGAGATGGAGGAAGCAGCGCCACCGGCAATCATCATGAAGCCGGACTCTTCTCCGAACACTGGCTCTGAACCCTCGGAGTCAGCATCGTGTGAGCTCGGCCAAGGGGTTTTCTTCCCGCGGTACTCCACGGACTTTCTTCTCCCTGGCCAAACCTCGCCTTTAAGCGAGGCTCTGGACTTCATGCGACCCCTCGTCATTACAGAGGGGCAATATCCAAACTATGCCCAGCCTGGACCAGGGGCTGAGAGCGGGGAATTCTACGCCCTACCCACCACCCACTTCATAGCCACTGTCGAGGACTTAACCGACAGGCTCGATTACGGCTCCGAAGACATCGACGGTATGGACGATGATGCTGGAGATGAACAAAGCCAAAACCCGCCGCATACCGGACGCTGGGCGGCCACCTCCACATACGACGTATACATGGTGGATACGCCAAAAGAGGATGGCGATGAAGGCTGTAAGACTCCAATAAAGGACAATAACACTTATAAACCACCAAAACGACGGCATCAGCGGCACCGTTCAAAATCACGCCGCGACAAAGAAAGCAATACCGGCAATGGAGACGATAACACTCCGGAGAATGCCAAAAACCCAGACGCCCCCGTCGAACCAACATCCGACCAGGATGATAGGGATGAGGGGCAGGGTAACCCTGACGAGCTAGTCAGGAGCGAGGACTCGGAGGACAACAACTATATGCCACCCTCCGAAGACGAAATAAGCCTCGACGATGAAGACTTCATCGTGCCAGAGGAACCCCTCGATCAAGAACGCTTTAAGCAACAACTCATCGCAACCACGAGGAGCCTGAAAAGGAAGCAGCAGCGGCTTCAAGCCGAACAAGATACGCTCAATGACAGATGGACTACTGTCCTGACAGCCGAGGAATACGGCCTGGCACGACCAACCAAAAGCTACCGAAAGCGCAAGTTGTTACCCCAATTTGACATTGAGGTGCGGGAGCCCCTAACATCAGCGCGTTACGCAGCCGATAAACTAGACCGGCCACCGCATGGTCGAGACAGAATGGCTACCCAAGCCGAACACCAGCCCACATTACCCAGTCGTAAAGGCAGGGAGACAGTGGCCCAGGATTACACCTATGACCTACGGCAGGACCTGGACACTAGGGCAGGCCTAGCCAGATCAATCTACGGGTCAAGGGAACGTGCCCCAACGCGAGAGGACGGCTATCAGGCCCGGCGTGATCAGCACAACATCACTCGGGGTGAACACCGCATAGGGACGTCTGCTGAACTTCGTCGCAACGTCGCCCGTTATAGAGGCGCCGTACACCCCCTATGCTTCGCCGAGGAAGTAATGGAGCACGAATTACCACAAGGGTTTAAACCTATGAATATCGAATCATATGATGGAACAACCGACCCCGCTGTATGGATTGAGGATTTTCTTCTCCATATCCACATGGCTCGTGGCGATGATCTCCATGCCATCAAGTACCTCCCACTAAAATTAAAGGGACCAGCCCGGCACTAGCTAAACAGCCTCCCAAAGAACTCCATTGGCAACTGGGAAGACTTGGAAGATGCCTTTCGCGACAACTTCCAAGGTACATATGTCCGGCCTCCGGACACCGATGACCTAAGTCACATCATCCAGCAGCCCGGAGAGTCAACCAGGAAACTCTGGACTAGGTTCCTAATTAAAAAGAACCAAATTGTCGACTGTCCGGACGCCAAGGCCCTCGCGGCCTTTAAATGTAGCGTCCGAGATGAGTGGATTCCCCGTCACCTCGGCCAAGAAAAACCTAAGTCCATGGCAGCTCTTACTGCACTGATGACCCACTTTTGCGCGGGAGAAGATAGTTGGCTTGCTCGTAGAAGCAAACGCACCAGCGATCCTGGCACCTCCGAAGCCAGGGACGGCAATGGCAAGCCATGACGCAATAAAAACAAGCATCGAAAAAATAATGCAAGAGCCCAAGACACGGCGGTCAATGCCGGATTCAGCGGCCCCAAATCTGGTCAACGGAAGAAGCCATTCAAGGCAAACAGAGATGGTCCATCCAGTTTAGACAAGATACTGGATCGGCCCTGTCAGATTCATGGCAGCCCTGACAAACCCGCCAACCATACCAACAAAAATTGCTGTGTTTTCAAACAAGCCGGCAAGCTCAATGCCGAACATAAAGGGAAGGGGCCGCCCAATGACAGCAAAGACGAAGAGAATCGCCAACCGAACACAGGGGGATAGAAGCAATCCCCCCCCCCCCCGAAGTAAAAACAGTAAACATGATATATGTGACGCATATCCCTACAAGGGAGCACAAGTGCGCACTACGAGACGTCTACGCCATAAAGCCGGTCGCCCCAAAATTTAACCCATGGGCAGCCTGCTCGATCACTTTTGATCGCAAGGACCACCCAACCAGTATCCGTCACGGAGCTTCGGCAGCTCTGGCACTCGATCCAATTATCAATGGATTCCATCTCATGCGAGTCCTTATGGACGGCGGCAGTAGTCTTAATTTACTCTACCAAGACACTGTCCGCAAGATGGGCATTGATCCCTCAAGGATCGAGCCCACCACAACTACCTTCAAGGGAGTAATACCCGGCGTCGACGCTCACTACACGGGATCTATCACATTGGAAGTTTTCTTCGGTTCGCCGGACAACTTTCGAAGCAAAGACTTGATCTTCAATATTGTCCCGTTCCGCAGTGGCTACCATGCACTGCTCGGACGGACCGCTTTTGCTCGTTTCAATGCGGTCCCACACTACGCCTATCTAAAGCTTAAGATGCCCGGTCCACGCGGCGTCATCACGATCAACGGAAACACGGAACGCTCCCTCCGTGCCGAGGAGCATATCGCAGCCGAAATACAAAGCGGCCCCATCAAGCCGCATATCCCATCGGCCATTAAGCCGCCGGCCTCTATTACGCTGGATCGGTCAATCTTAGAGCTGGATTAGCAGTTCCGCCTCCATCGTTCGCCAGATATACCCACGAAGTTCGTATCGCACATGCATTATTATGCACTTAAAATACCTTGGTCATCGGCGGAGGCACAATACGGACAGGCCTACAATACGGTTCGCCCTCCTACAGCCTTCTTCTCTTTTTTCTAACTATTTCTTATCTTTTGCCACAGGTGATTCAAAACCTATTCATCCTACGGACCTACAAGGACTCTTTCAGAGCCCGGTTTCGTCCAAATAACCAAAGATTGCTCCTTTTAAGGAATCCTTTTCGATGAAGCAAAGGCAGCGCAGACGTGCGACAGGAGGTCCAAAAGATTTTTTGTAGACCAAACACTCTATTTAAAACCTGTATAGAGCCCTTTTTCTCAGCCTTCGACCCCTGGCTTGTAAAATGGCCTGGGTAGTGCTGTTATAATCTGTAAGATTGCGTTCGATGTATCAATCGGATTCCAGTGAACATAATCCGTCTTCAGTACTTGATTTTCCT
This sequence comes from Aegilops tauschii subsp. strangulata, assembly GCF_002575655.3. Taxonomy (NCBI): domain Eukaryota; kingdom Viridiplantae; phylum Streptophyta; class Magnoliopsida; order Poales; family Poaceae; genus Aegilops; species Aegilops tauschii. The sequence goes on from NC_053039.3 coordinate 179,498,607, forward strand.
CATAGAACTGTATTTTGCTTCTTCGGGTGTTTCACGCACACACCTCGGCACTAATTGCCAGGAGCTCGATACAGCAACACATTGGTTGCCGAAAAGTCCGAACAGCTCTACAGCATACTTCGGCGTCACGAGTTTGGCATTATATGCATCAGCTCTGAATCATGTCTTTGGTCAATAGTTGGGTTGCCCGGCTCCTGTGCTTACTACCTTACGTTCCGTCTTATCGGCTAGGGTAGTAAAGGGAGAACTACTGTGATTGTGTTTCCGGTTCACCTGGTTAAACACCTCAGTAGAGAAAGCCGAAAACTGACTGTCATGATGCGGCGAGAGCTGGTCAACCACTCAGCGACTTATTAGAATCTTTTGCAATTTCTTTCGTATAACACCAAGGACCATTTTTCTGTCACCTATGTAACGCAACCATATTCGGATAACCGCGTACATACCAGGGGCTACATCATAGTCCCACCGTCAAATTCCTATGGCTAAGTGAAAGTGTTAAAGCCCTATAGTCCGATTGCCTAGTTCGCCGCACTGACACCTCCTTTACGGACCAAGACGTTGGGTCAAGTGTGATCAGGTGCTATTCCGAACACCCCCGTATTATATGCGAGGGGGCTGAAGCCGACGACTGGCAAACTTTCAGATTATAAAAACGGCCGCACAGGAGGAAATAACTTTCAGACAAAGGCATAAATATAACATGGCCTTAATGTATCATAATATTGTTCTCACAATTCCAGTACACTTATTCGAACATAATGTCCTTCGAGCACTGACCCTCTATCAAGCGGGCGCCCTCTAGGACGTCCTCCAAATAATGCTCCGGCGTGCGATGGTCCTTGCCTCCGGGCGGGCCCTTAGCTGCAACATCGGTCGCCTTCATCTTTGTCCAGTACATCTTGACGCAGGCAAAGGCCATCCAGGCACCTTCTATGCATGTCGACCGCCTTAAGGCGTCGATACACAGCAGTGCATCGATAAGTCGCTGCACCAAACCGAAATAGTTATTGGGAATGGGTTCAGCCGGCCATAGCCGGGCCACGACGTCCTTCATGGCAGCTCCAGACATCTTGTGGAGCTTGGCCCACTGGGCCATCTATCCATTCAGCAACGCCGGACGCCGTGGCACGTTGAATTGTGACCAGAAAAGCTTCTCCGCATCACGTCCTTCCTGTGCTTGGAAGAACTTAGTCGCATCGGAGACACTCTTCGACAGGTCCAAGAACGCGTCTGGAGAACTCCACAATTGATTAAGCAGAGCATACTTCGGGTCAGCGAACTTAGTCTGTAAAAGAAAGGGCTTACCAGCCACTAGCTCCCCAGCTTGCCGGATCTCCTCCCGAGCCGCTCTAGACTCGGACCGTGCTTCTCTCGCCTCTAGTAAGGCCTTGTCGAGTTCGGCTGCCTGGGCTTTATTATCCTCCTCGAGTGATTTGCATTTGTCAGTGGCATCCTTTAGCTCTCGCTCCATGGTAGATATTCTCTCCTCGCACTGGCGTCGAGTGGCCTGTTCGGCCTTTAAATCAGCACTCGCCTTCTTGGCAGTTGCCTCGCTCACTCTGGCCTGCTCCTTGGCCCGGGCAAGCTCGGCCCGAAGGGTCTCAACCGCGGTAGCACCGTCTACAGTTTTGCATGTCATAATGTATAATTTTCAGCTTCGTGCTCATACTATTATACATGCATAAGCGGGCTGTCCCAAAAACATACCTTGTGCCTCGTCGAGCCGCCTGTTAATAAGAGTAATGTCCTCATCAGTTAACTCAAGCTTATGCTTTAAATCTACAACTTCCGCAGCTTGGGCAGTCCCCATTGACATAATAGCCTGTTTTCAAATTAATTATGTTACTTCCTGAACATATCTTTTCGATCCTCTGATCGCCTCCCTATGGAAACCGACCAGAGTCTCAGGGGCTACTATCTATACACATGCACATTCTTGCATGCAAAAAGCGGTTAAAGATATTACACTGCATACCTCGAAGCCTCTCAGCAGGCCTGTAAAGGCTTCATTCAATCCGCTTCTCGCGGACAGAATCCTCTCAACTACCATAGCCATTAAGGTACGATGTTCCTCTGAGATGGACGCACTTTGCAATGTGTCCATCAGTGTATCCGGCACCTCCGAATTCCTGGAGGCTGCTGCGGGAGTACGGACTCCCTTCAAAGGGGCATGCTTACTCGACCCTAGAGTCATCTTTGGTTGTACACCGGATAGTTTGGGGCCCTCATTATTGGTTCCCGTGGGGGCTGCCTCCCCTGGACCCATGACGGTCGAAGTATCACCTTCAGGCGCTGTCTTCATTGTCCCCCGCGCCGCTGGATGGTCAGGGGAGGTCCTCCGGGATGACACCTCGAAGTCGTCCACCCTTAGGGGCGAGAAAGCTTGTGGAGGCGTCTCTCTCGGTGTCAAAACCGGTGGATCTCGGGTAGGGGGTCCCGAACTGTGCGTCTAAGGTCGATGGTAACAGGAGACAGGGGACACGATGTTTACCCACGTTCGGGCCCTCTCTATGGAGGTAATACCCTACTTCCTGCTTGATTGATCTTGATGAATATGAGTATTACAATAGTTGATCTACCACGAGATCGTAACGGCTAAAACCCTAGAAGTCTAGCCTGTATGATTATGATTGTCTCTAGGGACTAAGCCCTCTAGTTTATGTAGACACCGGAGGGGACTAGGGTTGTACAAAGTCGGTTACAGAGAAAGGAATCTTCATATCCGAACGCCAAGCTTGCCATCCATGCCAAGAAGAGTCCCATCCAGACACGGGTGAGAGTCTTCGGTCTTGTATCTTCACAGCCCATCAGTCCGGCCCACGTCCAACAGGCTGGACGTCTGAGGACCCCTTAATCCAGGACTCCCTCAGTAGCCCCCGAACCAGGCTTTCAATGACGATGTGTCCGGCGCGCATATTGTCTTTGGCATTGCAAGGCGGGTTCCTCCTCCTATGACTTCAAAGAGTTGTATTCGGCCTTCCATTTAATGTCGTACCAATCGGCTTCTGTGCATCCATGGCTTCAGCTTCCACGTGTCGAGCGAATACGAGAGGTCAGGGTATTTTTTTGCACATAACACCCCGGCCATGTAATAAAAGCATCTATTTAAAGAGATTGGATCTCAGATCCATTCCACACCACACGAAAAATCCTCAGAACTTGCTAGGAGGAACCACTCCAACATGGCTAGCGCTCCCAGTTCTTCCTCCCGTCCCCACGGCTCTGAACAAGGCGATTGGGAGAGATGTTCCATATCCCACAGTCAGCTAGTGAAGCTGCAAACACAGGGATTTCTTCCGCCCGCAGATCTAGTCCCCATTCGAGAGGGATTGACTTCCTTCAACGGCGGGGCTCAGGCGGAGAATTTCCCCAATCCATCTAGGGGGAAGGAGTGTGCTTCATTCCCTACTTGCTAAGAGGCGTCGGATTTCCAATCCACCCATTCCTCCCAGGACTTCGGGAGTATTATGGCCTCCAACTGCACAATTTCACTCCTGCCTCCATCCTGCACATTGCGGGTTACGTTGCTCTTTGTGAGCTATTCCTGGGCTGTGAGGCCCATTTTGAATTATGGAGGAAACTATTCTGCCTCGTCCCTCGTAACTAAGAGGGATCAATATTCGAAGTGGGTGGAGCCGAGGTATGGCGCATCGCCGGGCGGGATACCTGTCTGGTACGCCGAAGAAGGCGTCCGAAGAGTGGCCTTCCGAATGGTTCTATATTGAGGACGTCGTCCTTCCTGACCCAGTCTGAATGGGTCTTCCCAAATTTTCAAGCGCTCTGTTGAAGAAACGCCACAGCTGGTGCCCTCAGAGCCTCGAGGAGGTAGATAGCCCGGAAGCCCGTCAATTGATGGGCAAGATAAAGACGCTCGCCCAGTCCGGATTATCAATAATCGAGGTAATGGTGACTTCTATAGTGCGGTGGGTCCAAGCACTCCAATACAGAGGGCTTCCCATGTGGCACTATAATGGGGAAGATGACGCCTCACGCTGCGGTCGGAAGGGTCCAGACACCCCCGCCGCTTTGGCCAAAATATTGGCCGAACTGTACAAAGGGGAGAAAGAGGAGTTCACTCGTATTAAACGTCGAGATGGATTTTCCATGTACAATCCTCCTAGCTGGGTGAGTTCTAATCCCACCACTTTACTCAATCCTCTCCCTGAGTCAATTTTAATTAACCCATCCATTTATAAGAGGAATGGCAGAAGGTTACCGAGGGGATCCATAGCCTCGCCCCATAGCCAGAGGATCACAACCGGGACCTTGATCCCGGATTCGAAGAGGATCCGGACATATTTGTGGAGCTTGAGGATGGAGTCTTCTACCAGGCGAGCTATGACAGCACAGAAGTGGCCATCACCGCCGACTATCCCGCTCTCCTCCCTGCCTCGCATGTAAGTGATCAAGCGTCACCTCCTTCGAAAGAGCTTCCTCATTACGCCTCACCCACCGAACTATTTCGTGCTCCAAAGGGGAGGCGCCCAACGCCTCGACATGCGCTAGAGGCATATCCTAAGAGAGCAGTGCCCGTACCAAGAAAATCTTCAAAGAGGAAAGCGAATGATAACACGGTAGAGCCTTCAACAAAGAGGCATTGTTTTTTATCAGGAAAAGCGTTCGCCGGACTATGTCTGGGGATCTTACCGGCTGCGCCTCCACAAGTCAGGTTCTCGACCCTGCTTTAAAGGCGAGGGCTAATACAGGAGTGACGCCGGATTGTCCTTCGGCAGACGAGTCGGATGATGTATCCGTCACAAACTCTAAAGAAAAGCGCCATGAATCATCGGCGCCGGCGGGCCGCTCTTCGCGACCCCGGCTTTACAAAAGAGGCATTCAACGCCTTCAGCTCAGCTGATGCATATATCTGAGCTGCTCGAGATGGGCTTATCAGAGCCACTGACCAGCATTTGAAAGATATGCGGGTAAGTACACATTTGTACAAATCTGATAATTATATACCAGTAGCCCCCGAGACTTGGAGCAGTTGATACAGCTGATTTAAGGATCCTTGCATAACCAGGTGCTCACAGAGAAGAACAACCTGTTGTCTCAAGAGCTGGAAAAGTGTCGGACCCGGCTAGCTACTGCTACCGCCGGACTGGAGGAATCCAAGAAGGCATCGCCTGGTAATGTTCCCCTCTATCGAGAAAATATAATAATATACCAATAATATTAAAACTTTTTGTACTCCACATGGCAGGATCGTTAGATCAACTGAAGGAGGCCCTGCAAGTTGCGCAAGAGGTCAAAAGGCAACTGGCCGCGGGCGATCATGTGCTGACACGGGTCAGGGATGAGAAGAATAAGCTGCAGGATTCCAACACTCTGCTGGGCGAAGAACTAAAAGAGGTGCGAGCCCAGCTAGCCGACTCTGTGAAGGAGAATAAGAGGCTACGAGGCGGCATATTCAGTATGCTTTTCGAACTTGTCTCCCTATAATTCGGCGAGGGCAGGAACTGACAGATTTATGTCTGCAGGTATGCTGACTGGCCATCCCGAAGAGGAAATGTCCGGATCTCAAGGCGACCTGCTACAAGAGCTTTCCCAAAGGCACGAGTGAGTTCGGCAAGAAATGTGGAGTGTTGCCAAGGCTTTATGGCCATCCGCCTCCCCTCCGGGAAGTATGGTGGAGCTCCTGGAGCTATTCAAAGGAGCCCGACGGCGTATTCGATTATGGAAGATATCAGCCTGCCGAGAAGGTGCGCGAGAGGCCTGGGGCATGGTGAAGACACGATACACCAAGCTTGATCCAAATCATATGGCCTGGGTTGGACCTCTAGGGTCGGACGGAAAAGAAATTCCCGTTAGTTTGGTATATGACCAGGTAAAAGTAGCCGCAAAATATTCCCAACAGGATTGTAAGTTAGACAGCCTGTTAGATGGCATAGAGGAGAAATTTTTGAGTCGCAGTGACTATGTACTTTCCTTGACATATTTGTCCCTAGCCGGATTATAAAACGATCGTCATGGCAGACCTTTTTGCTTCGACCTCTGTACCCGAAGGTACGGAGTGTTTCTGAATACCTGAGCGGCAAGATAGACCGGGTTATGCGTGGAAACTAGGCGTAGGGGTCATAGTTGCTTAAACAGACAAGTTGTATCCAGCTAGCTATGTTATATTACATTGTAATCGTAAGAAACATCTTCCAGAGAGAATAGTTCCATTAAGGGTTCCTTTCCCTGGGTGAACATGCATTGATATGCATGTCCGAACTGTGATTGAAAAATCATAGTATACGTAACATCCGGGGGTTCATAGTGTAATGAGTGTGAAAACATCTTTAGTCCGCCGACCGAATATTCCCTTAAGAACGCTAGCTTTCGGCTTCACCCAGTCTGAGGTACACATTCGGATGACCCGGCAGTAACAATCGCAGAGGTGCTCCCTTTATGCCCTAGCCGAACAAACGGGAATGTAGGGCATAAGCACAGGAGCCAGGCAACCCAGCTTGGCCAAAACTTAAGTCATAACGATGCATATAATGGTGAAGAAAAGGTACATATGAGGAAAAACACATATGTGGTGAGCTTGATGCCCGGAAAATAATAATAAGCTTCTGTACAAGAAGCCCCCAGGTATTGTGGGCGTACATATTTAAGAATGTGTATGTCGTGGGTGCGCGATTTAGCCGCATGAGAGCTTTAAAGCTAAAAAAGCAAAAAGAGAGGAAAAGGTAATTGAAACAAAAAAGGGGGAAGAAGACGAACAAAGAGTTCGGCTCTAGGCGTAGAATCTTTGGAGTCTGGCCGCGTTCCATGGGTTCGGCTCTAAGCAGTTATCTGATGCATCACGCAGGCGGTACGCTCCTCCGATGAGAACTTCGTCAATGATGAAGGGACCCTCCCACTTGGGCTTGAGTTTGTCCTTTTTCTTCTCTGGCAAGCGTACAATGAGTTCGCCGACATTATAAGTCTTAGCCCGCACTTATCTACTTTGATATCTGCGAGCCTCCAGTTGATAAAATGCGGAACGGGCTTTTGCGACGTCGCGCTCCTCCTCCAGGGCATCTAGGCTGTCCTGCCGATCAAGCTCGGCCTCTCTCTCTTCGTACATGCGCACTCGAGGTGAGTCATGAATAATGTTACAAGGCAACACAGCCTCTGCGCCGTACATCATGAAGAAGGGTGTATATCCGGTAGTGCAATTGGGCATGGTTCGCAGCCCCCAGAGTACGGAGTCGAGATCCTCAACCCAGTGCTTGTCTGATTCTTTCAAAGACTGCATTAGTCTAGGCTTGATGCCGCTCATAATAAGACCATTGGCTCATTCGACTTGACCGTTTGTTTGCGGGTGATAGACGGAGGCGTAATCGAGCTTAATGCCCAGATTAGCACACCAGGTTTTCACTTCATCGGTTGTGAAATTGGAGCCGTTATGGTGATGATGCTGTGTGGGACACCATAACGGTGCACGACACCGGAGATGAAGTCTATCACTGGTCCAGCTTCGGCCGTTTTAACTGGTTTGGCCTCTATCCACTTAGTGAATTTAGCTACCATGACCAGCAGATATTTTTTCTTGTGGCTTCCTCATTTAAGGGGTCCGACCATATCAAGCCCCCAGACCGCAAAAGGCCAAGTGATGGGGATCGTTTGTAGAGCGCTGGGTGGCATATGGCTTTGGTTGGCGAAAAGCTGGCATTCGATGCAACGTTGGACAAGGTCATGTGCATCTGCTCGGGCCGTCGGCCAATAGAAACCTGTACGGAAGGCCGTACTTACAAGGGCCTGAGCCGTGGCATGGTGACCACCGAGACCGGCATGAATTTCAGCCAAGAGCTGTCGTCCCTCTTCTTCGGAGATACATCTTTGAAGTACTTTGGTAGCGCTTTTCTTGTAGAGCTCTCCGTCATGGACCTTGTAGGATTTCGAGCGTCGGACAATGCAGCGAGCCTCATTCTGATCCTCAGGGAGCCCTCGCCTATTAAGGTAGGCCAATAAGGGTTTGGTCCATGGGGCAATGACTGCCATGATAAGATGGGCCGATGATGTTATTTCAGTGGCTAAGCCCCCAATGATATCAGTATTGTGTTCGGAATCTGGGGGTATAATCAGGTCTGGAGTGGTGTTGCCGCTCTCCCCTTGCCACACCACAGATGGCTTGAAGAGCCTTTCCAGAAATATGTTAGGCGGGACGGGGTCGCGCTTGGCGCCGATGCGAGCAAGGACATCCGCCGCTTGATTACATTCTCGAGCCACATGATGAAACTCGAGCCCCTCGAACCGAGCTGACATTTTGAGAACAGCGTTACGATAGGCCGCCGTCTTCGGATCTTTGGCGTCGAAGTCTCCATTTATTGGGGATATTGCGAGGTTTGAATCCCCGCGCACCTCCAAGCGTTGTATGCCCATGGAGACGGCCATCCGAAGACCATGCAGTAAGGCCTCGTATTTGGTTGCGTTGTTGGAGTCTGTGTATAATATTTGGAGTACGTACTGAACTGTATCTCCAGTGGGGGATGTTAAGACAACGCCCGCTCCTAAGCCCGCCATCATTTTGGAGCCATCGAAGTGCATGACCCAGTTAGAATATGTGCCGTACTCTTTAGGGAGTTCGGCCACTGTCCATTCAGCGACGAAGTCGGCCAGTACTTGGGATTTAATGGCCCGGCACGGTTTGTATGTTATCTCGAATGGAAGGAGCTCAATGGCCCACTTAGCAATCCGGCCTGTGGCATCGCGGTTGTTTATTATGTCATTCAGTGGTACTTCGGAAGCCACCGTGATCGAGCACTCTTGGAAGTAGTGTCGCAGCTTCCGGACATAACTAGAAGGCTTGGTAACAATGAAAGAAATCGAGACCTGGGCGCAAGAGCTTAAGGCTGGGAAGGCTGAGGAAGAGATAGGCGCGGGGGAGAAAGACGGGTCTATACTCCTTTATAAAGGTGAGGAATATCGAACGCCTCCTCACGGGCCTTAAAGCTCACCTATTCCCAAGGGATCATGCAAACGACACGGTTGGATTACCCACGTCCATATTAATAGGAATCCCATGATAAGGGGACACGATCTCTGCTTTGACAAGATGTGCCAATAAAATTCACGCCTTGTAACATAGAACGAGAGGCTAAAAGACGGTTTGAAATAATAACCAGGCAAGGGACATAACGTCTCGCCACCAAAGTTGTCAGTAGATGGGACTTGTGAAATTTTTTACTCTGTTATGGTTGTATGTGGTGTCTGTTTCGCAGAGCCGGACACGTTTTCTGTGTTCGAGGACTACTTTGAAGTGTTCAGAGGAAGAACCTGCCTTGCAATGCGGAAGACAATCTGTGCGCCGGACATATCGTCATTGGAGCTTGTTTCGGGGGCTACTGAGGGAGTCCTGGATTAAGGGGTCCTCGGGCGTCCCGGCTATGTGACGTGGGCCGGACTAATGGGACGTGAAGACACAAGACAAAAGACTTCCTCCCGTGTCCGGATGGGACTCTCCTTTGCGTGGAAGGCAAGTTTGGCGTTCGGATATGAAGATTCCTTTCTCTGTAAACCGACTTTGTACCACCCTAGGTCCCTCCGGTGTCTTTATAAACCGGAGGGTTTAGTCCTTAGGGGAAATCATAATCATACAGGCTAGACATCTAGGGTTTAGCCATTACGATCTCGAGGTAGATCAACTCTTGTAACCCCATATTCATCCAACATAATCAAGCAGGAAGTAGGGTATTACCTCCATCAAGAGGGACCGAACCTGGGTAAACATCGTATCCCTGTCTCCTGTTACCTTCGATCCTCAGACGCACAGTTCGGGACCCCCCACCCGAGATCCGCCGGTTTTGACAACGACACTCGTCGTCTTTGGCTGCGGGCGTGAACCAGCCGTAGCTGCCGACGTGTGTCTCTGCACCGTGGGTGTCCTCGGCCTCCAGCTACTCGTTTACGCGGAGCGTGCGGGCGCTCTGCACTGACGAGAGCACCGCCCGGTTCAAGTCGAGGATGTCCGGTTCTGCCTGCAGGAGGGCCTCGATGGCAGCGGCATCCGCGTGCTCCGCATCGAGTTGAGCCTCCGCCACCTGGTTCAAGTTGAGGACGTCCGGTTCCGCCTGCAGGAGGGCCTCGATGGCAGCGGCATCCGCGCGCTCCGTGTTGTGTTGAGCTTCCACCGCCCGGTTCAAGTCGTGGACGTCCGGTTCCGCCTGCAGGAGTGCCTCGATGGCTGCAGCATCCGTGCGCTCCGCCTCAAGTTGAGCCTCCACTACCCCGTTCACATCCATAACATTTGGTTCCGCCTGCAGGAGAGCCTCGATGGCAGCGGCATGCACGCGCTCCGCGTCGAGTTGAGCCTCTGCCTCCCGGTCCTCCTTTAGTATCGCCAGGTTGAACCGTTGGTCCGCCTGCACCATGGGGGACCCAGACGCCGGCACGAAGTCAACGTCCATCGTCTCATACCCATCAGGGGCCTTCTGTGCTGCGACCTGCGCCATGAACATTGGATCGACTTCCTCCTCCTCGTAGCTTGGCTCTAGACAACTCGGGGATTGGCCCGCCGCAAAGCGAGCTTGGGAACGGGGTCTGTGGCGCCGACCGCCTCTGCGATTTCTGCGCGGCGCTCCGGCGTCAGCATCTTGTATTACGTGATCTTGCGGCGCACCATGTCTTTCCGGCGAACTAGGGGACGCTTGATGACGGCTAGGGGATCGAAAGGTGGGGGAATGGGCTGGAGAGGAGGTGTGGTTTTGGGGCAGTGGCTGGCGTAGGCCGAGCAGAGATGGTTCTGGTGTGAATAGTGGTTCCGGTGACGACCGGTCAATCGGTTTTGACTGTACATCGCTCTTGTCGCGTTCGCGTTGCACCCCGTCACACTGGACCCTCCACGTCGCTCACCAAATGGAACGCACTTTGTCTTGCGTTTTCGCTCGCTTGTGGGACCTAGTTGAGAGCAAACCGACGTCCCTCCCCCTCCCCGGCCACGTCGTTTATACTACCACTCCCTCCGTTTTATGCGGAGTAAATAAAAATAGAGGGAGTATACTACGGATGAGGATCCCTTGACGTGGCCGAACCCATTGAGTAACTGACATGCGGGGCCTAGCAAGCATGGGGTCCGCCAGTAAGTGAACGAAAGGGAGGGTAAGGCAGGGATACCTACGCCAGAGGATCCACTTCCACTACTACTCCCTCCTTCCATCTACAAGGCCTAATGCATTTTTCGAGGCTAACTTTGACCAAATGTTAGAGTAATAATATATGACATGCAACATACACAAAGCATACGGTCAAATTCGTATGTGAAAGGAGCTTCCAATGATATAATTTTCACATTATACATCTCATTTACTATTAATCTTGTCAATAGTCAATGGCGGTTTTGAAAAACGCATTAGAGCTTGGTTAATAATATAGCGAGCCGATGGCTATAAGGAACTGCCATGTCATCTATAGCCATCATCTATATGCACTCATACAGTAGTGTGAGCTATAAGGTTGGCTATTTCCCGCAAAAAAATATAAGGTTGGCTAGTACTTTTTTCCATCTCCTCTCTATCTCTTTCTTCATATTTATTGTATTTAACTAGGAATGCGTATATAGCTAGGCTCTTGCATGAGAGCTAACTCCCCTTACTTTTTCACATCTCTCTCCTCCACATAGGCCCTTTATAAATGGAAGGACGGAGTACTATGAGCACTGCATACTCTACTACAGATGTTGTCAGTACTCCACTAGTACTATTAGACAGGGAGCTTAAAAAATTACTATTGGACTGGCTATACGTGGCGAAATCCTAGTAGGAAGAGCATGCGCGAGAACAAGTACATTCATGTGGTTGAAAACAAATTGGAAACCATGTCTGTTTGAATACAAATCTAGGAGTACGTACGGATCTAACAATATTGATTGGGCGTTGTTTAATGTTGATACTTTTTTCTGTAAGTTTGATCAAAGTAGAGATACTTTGACTACACATAAAACTTATTGTAAACTAGAAAGGATCGGAGGGAGTATATTGTACGTTCAAGAGCGAAACAAACATTGAATACCCTTTATATATGATTTGTGGATGCTATGATCACCGGTTCAAAATTTTGAATCCGCCTTAGGCATCACACATGCACCCACTCGTTCTCTCTCGATTTCATCTCGGGGTTCGGAGATCGATTGAAAGAGGACTAGGGTGGGTATAATACGCTCGTTTCGCTTATGAACGTACAATATACTCCCTCTGATCCACACAGACCCCCCCCCCCCCCCGCCGGTCATTTCTATCATAGAAACAGAGCAAACCTTTATCTCCTTGCACGACATGCAATTGATCTCTCAACATCAATCAATCTCGTCAAGATGTGTCGTGGCATGAACCGAATGGGATGTCAAAACTAAGACGAGAAACGACACGTAGTGGAGGCAAAGTGAAATTTTAAACGAACCGTTTGTTTGTATGCATATCGGACAAATTATAACATTGGAAATACAAACATCGTCTAGGCCCACATGCGAATGATACTCGGCGGAATGTTCAAATGAGGCATGCGGGAGTGACACGCTCATCGTCGCTTTACACAGTCGGTTTCAGTGTGCCGAGGGTGGCGTTAGCGCTGTGGCACAACCAGCAGATCAACACCCGGCTCGTCGAGGATGCACGGGGCGCCGAAGTGCGCGCGCGCCGTGACGCGTCCGTGGAGTGGTGTAGCGCAGCCAACTGCATCCCCAGGACCTGAGACCATGCCGGGTCATCTTGCTTTTTCAATTACATGTGGGGTCGCATGTGAGCAAAGGGCATCTCCAATGTTGCCACGACCGCAGCTGACTACCCTGGCATACCAAAAACCCTCGTCCCTCGCGCCGTCGCGCGGTGCGTTCCCAACCGGCGCTAGCTGCCCGCATTCATGCCGTCCGTCCGTATGTCGTCCTTAAGAGGCTCGGGGCCCGAGGAACCAACTCCGGCGACTTAATGACGCACCTAGACGCTTGGCCTCACCTGAATGCGCTACTTAAAGCGGCAACGCCCAACTAACCTCCACACCATAGCGCATCGTCCTGCTACCTGGCACCACATCCGCCATGACCGCGAGTGCGAACGCTTTGCGGGAGAGCTTGTCTTCAGGGATGAAGCTCGAGGTCGCCGCCCTCGCTCATGTCCCCGCTCACGACGCAATAGCGGCGTAGCCGAACGCGGACGCGCCCGCACAAGCGGTGGCCACGCTGGCGGCCGACGACGGGAGCACCGTCAGCCACGCGTCCTACTTGCCGCCGTCCAATGTCCGGCACCGCCGAGGTCGGGGACTCCTCCGAGGATGAGTAGGGCATGGGAGGCGGCAGGGCATGGTGTGCCAACTGGCCGGTCCATTTCCCGTGTTCTACTCTTCCTCGCTGGAGACCGCACCTTCACTTCACGGGTCTTGAACCCCGCCCCCGTAAATGGAGATCGTAGATGGAGGACGTCGGTCGCCACCGTAGAATAGGTTTAGGGTCGGGTTTCTTTTATTTTTCTGTCCTATAGAAGTTCAAAATGTAATGAAAATCTACCGTGTTTGCATTAATCTCGGTCGGTGTATATGAACTTTCACAATAATACAGTATATTGTAGGAGTACTTGCAAGATGCCCGTGCGTCGCACGGAACATCAAGATCTTGTGGGAGAAAAGGATGAACGAGGGAAGGCCTTATCTGCAAATGTGGAGAGGAGTGCGGGTAAATTGTCATGGTTTCCTTCCTATCCATTAGATATAGATCGGACGACCTATGTTGCAGGATGGCAGGCACACCATCATCACCAACTCTGCTTTTTATTGAACCGAGACAAAGCTAACATGCGAAGTAAATAAACACATAGTCTACATACACAATTTATCTTAGGCACTCCAATAGTACGTCCACTACACATTCACGCATTTCACATCTTTCTACATCTACGGGAACCTACAAAAGGGTTAACGTAAATTGCCCCTCTCTCTCCTCCCTGATTTTCATGGTGGTGGGCCCCTTCCTCCCCCCAATCTACAATCAACAGCTCACACATTTCACATTACATTAATTACATAACTGGGATTACGTAGGTGTAGCATTACTCGTCCTAAAAAACCCAACTAAGCCAACCTCCCAGCATATCGCGCGGGAAAAGACCCGGCCGCGCCGTTTTAGTCGGGATTACCGAATTACTAGTAGTAGTATCAATGGATCGCGCGAAGCACCAAGTTTTTTTTTCTTTAGGGGGCGAAGCACCTAGTTTAAAAGGAAAAAAGGCGGTACACTCACAACACCCCTGTCGCGGTCGCATTGCACCCCACACACGTTCGGTCCTGCACATGGCTCACGCAAACAGAACGCGCTTCGGCTTGCCTCATCACTAACACGTGGGGATGCACTTGGAGAAACCGACCATGCGCCAAGCTCCCCACGCCCACCGCGCGAACCCCCCCCCCCAAAAAAATTCCCCCCAAATCCCAAATTCAACCGCCCTTCGGCCAACTAGCCAATAATATTCCCCAAACCCCCCTCCCCCCGTCCCCCTCCACTCCATTCGCTCAGCCAAAGCCGCCCTCCCCGCCGCGCCGATACGTCGGCACCGCGGTTCATCGAGGGGACGCACAGCGGTCAGCTTCTCCCACAGTACACTGTCGTAGACTACCGTCCTCTAGCCGCGCCGCCACCGCTGGCGACATTCTTGTGGAGGCGCACGGCGGTCAGCGCCGCCACCGCTGGCAACATTCGTGTGGAGACGCACGGCGGTCATCTTCTCCCACGGTACGCGCATTCTAGACTGAGGCCCCATGCATGTCGGTGTAGCGCTGAATGTTAGCTGATAGACGCTGTTAATCTCACTGTTTGCCGAAGTAGTTTACAGTCAATATGATCTGCATAAGAAGCTTCCTTGCCCTGTTCTGCACTCAATCTGCTTAGCTGAGATGGCATGCCATGCCCGATTAGTTGCTAAAATATCCTGCCATATATTTATTGGGATGTAGATTGCCATTGGCCAATGTGTTAGGTGTAATAGCTGTACACCATTTTATACTCGATCTTTGTTGTTGCGATGGCCTTCGATACTTGGATGGTTGTGTGCCCGGCCTCATTGACTGTTGAAACAGCCTGCCATAATTTAGCACTCAAATCTGTTTGCTGAATTAGCATTACATATATCTCGTTACTTAGATCTGCTCGTCCAAATATCTTGCCATAGCTTTAGACATCGGCCTAGGTATTTTTTTCTGGACCTCATAAAAAAGCATATATGTTTTTCCTGTAATATCTAGTAGAAGAACTAATTTGTATGTCTAACAGATGGACAGGACTTGGATAACTTCTGCTCGAAGATTCTCCGCTGCATATGTCGAGGGGGTTGAAAACTTCATGAACTTTATCAGAGCTGAGTACGATGGTCCGAAATCAGATGTGCTCTACCGGTGTAGCAGTTGTCTGAATTCAGTTACAAGACCCCAGTCAACTATGCAAAATCATCTACACTTGTATGGGATGTCGGTCACATATATTAGGTGGGTTCATCATGGTGAAGCTGTGAACGTCAATGTTACTGACTACGTGGAAGCAGCAGATCACCATCTTGATCTGCCTGATGCTCAGGTGGAAGAGGAGGAGGAGGTGGTGGTGGCGGAGCCAGTGAGTTTGACCAACATTGAAACAATGCTACGAAATGCTCGTGCATTTCGTGAACTTTCACCTGCAGAAGAAAAACGGTGGGCCCGCATGTTGTTACAATGCAACATGGCTGTCACCCCAGGAAATAAGCTGTCAGTATTCTCAGCTATGGTCACCTTTCTTCAGGTGAAGACCTCTGAGTGGATGACCAACAAATCATTCGATGCAATGTTGCCTGCTTTCCGCAAATCTTTCCCAGATGAGTCTGAGCTGCCACACACCTACAATAAAATGAAGAATTTCCATCGTGCAGTTGCAATTGATATGATATGATCCATGTTTGTAAGAATAATTGTGTTCTGTTCCGGAAGGATTATGCCAACTTAAGTGAATGCCCGAAATGCAAATCATCAAGATGGAAAGATGGCGATGTTGTGAAGAGGATTCCTCATAATGTTTTGAGACATTTTCCAATTACACCAAGATTGCAGAGGTTGTTCCATGATGCTGAAACAAGAGAGGATGTACTGTGGCATTCTAGGAACCAGGAGTACAGAGATCAGAATGTAATGAGCCATCCATCTCATGGTAGTGAGTGGCAAAGCTTCAATCAGAAACACAAAAAGTTTGCTGCTGACCTGAGAAACATTAGACTTGGCTTAGCTTCAGATGGATTTAACCCATTTGGCCACCAGAGCGCCACATATAGCATGTGGCCAATTCTTGTTATCCCTTACAACATGCCTCCAAATTTCTGCACCAAAGAACCAAACTACATGATGGCCTTGCTCATCGAAGGTCCAAAAAGTCCTGGAAAGGATTTTGATTTATTCATGCTTGTGGAGGAACTTCAACAGCTATGGAGGGGTGTTCTCACTCGAGACCTATATAGCAGCCCACCAGCTGATTTCTTTCTGTGTGCTGTTATAATTTGGTGCATCCATGATTATCCGGCTTTGGGCACTATGTCAGGGCGAACGACACATGGTTACAATGCATGTGTTCATTGTGATAGGAATCCGCTGTCATACGCAATACTTAGCAAGATCTGTTACATTGGACACCACCGTTTCCTTGCCAAATACAAGCCCCGTCCTACAAAATACCAAAGACATGTGTTCAATGCAAAGCATGAAAACCGTGATGCGCCAAAGAGGCTCACCGCCGATGAGTTGCAAGTGGAATTAGAGAACGTCAGGCATATTACACCAAGAAACCATCCTGGTAATGGTAGCGGGAAAAGGAAGTGTGTCAGCGTAGAAGAGAGATTATTGTTACCCGCAGGTCCACTTTGTGGGACTTGGAGTATTGGAAAGATTTGGATCTGTGGCATAATCTTGATGTGATGCACATCAAGAAAAATATATGTGATAGCATTATCGGCACACTTCTTAATATTGAAGGCAAGACCAAAGATACCTTAAAATCTAGGATTGATTTGACACACCTGGGTATCAGAAGCGATTTGCAGGTGCAAAATGAAGGTAAACCACGGGATATGGCACCAGTTGTGTACGTCTTGGACAAGGTAAAAAGAAAATAATTCTGCGAGGTCCTGTCATGTGTGAGATTCCCATATGGATTTGCTTCCAACCCTGAAAGGAGAGTCAGTGCAGATGGAAACAAGGTACAAGGGTTGAAAACTCATGACTGCCACGTCCTACTTCAAAGGGTTTTACATGTTATCCTTAGAGGATTGGGCCGCCCTGACTTATAAGAGCAGTTGCAGAGTTGGGACAATTCTTCAGGGAACTATGCAGTAGAAATATCAGGATAGATGCTTTGGAGCATCTTAGAGACAAGATTACCAACTATCCTATGCGACCTTGAGAAGATATATCCTCCAACCTTCTTTGATGTGATGGTGCATTTGACTGTTCATCTACCTGATGAGGCACTACTTAGAGGACTAGTACAGTATGGCTGGATGTACCCTATTGAAAGGCGGCTAGGCACTTTCAAGGGCTACGTTAGGAACGGAGCTAGACCTGAGGGTTCCATTGCAGAGGCCTACATTGCTACAGGAGCATTGACATTCTGCTCAAAATACATTGAAACAGCTGATCAGCTTAGCAAAGAGGTGGGTGAAGACAATCCCGGGCTCAATGTTTTCGATTATTCTGTTCGAGTTACAGGGAAGAGTCGAGAAGAGGACAAACCTAAAGATTTGGACAAAATGGTTCGGTATGTGTTGAATAACTATCCCGCGATACTACCTTATATCAAGTAAGTGCTAAGTACTGCAGCTTATACATCGTAATCTACTAAACTTGCAGCACATTCTTATATTTTAGATGTTTGACGCGATCACTATGTTGTGCAGCATCTACAAAATGGAGTTACTGCCGCAAAATCCATGAAACATTGACAAACTGGTTATGGCAGGATTTGCGAAATGGTTCAAGAGCCATGTAAGCTTTTGAATTTCACTGTCAGTTTTTTTAATATATTGAGTACATAAGATGATCATCTTGTCTATTTTCTAAACATAGGTTAAGAAGATGCGGGAGGATGGGTAGGCAGTTGATGATGCCCTTTACGCACTAGCAATGGGTCCTGATACTCGGGTAAGACATTATGAATCTTGCGTTGTTGGAGATGTGCACTACAACACCCTTGCACGCGATAAAGGCAGGAAGACACAAAACAGTGCCATCATGAGCATGGATACGTATGACAGAGTGACAACTGAATGTATGCTAACATAACAGACATTGTTCAGTTGCAGTATATCTCCAGTTTCGAGGATCATCGGTGTGTGGTTCTGTTGTGCTGTCGTTGGTATAACCTGTTTTCCAGGATCGCAAAACCTAGAGCTGATGATTATTTCAAATCCATCAATGTCAAGGCGGCGTACCAGACCAACGAGCCTTTTATTTTGGCAAATCAAGCAACACAGATATTTTTCTTGGAAGACACATTTGCATGTAGCGATGACTGGTGAGTATTGCAAAGGTTTGAGCAGAGGAATTCATTTAATGAAGTTGCACAATAAGATGATGCTTACACCGCTCCTGATGTACAAGATTCCACAGATGTTCCCAATATCTTTGAGAACCATCATGTTAATGACGCTGGCAAAAAGATTGCCTGTCGTGTTGTGGACATACAAGAGTTGATCAAGAAGAAGCCAACGTTCGAGGACATTGAGGATGAAGAAGAAGATGACACTATGGGGAATTACGATTCAGACTGATACACATGGTGAAGATGTTGACGCTGCTGCTGCGGATGATGATTAGATTGCTTTTGTCGTATTTGCCTGTCAGAAGATGTTTTTTATCTACTATGTGAAATTGTGTTTGCTATGAAAACTGAAACCTGATGAACGTGTTGTTTAGTATTTTGCTACGAGAATAGCACTTGTTATGTATATTGATTTGTGTTTGGTGATTGTATGACGAGTAAAACATGATGACATTGTTGTTTAGTTGTACTCATATTTGGCTGTGAAACTTGAATTTGATGACATAGTTTGTTGTTGGAGTGCAATTTGCTCGACGTCTTCGAATGGGAACAAAGCTGACCCGACAGGGCCTCTGCTAATTTATTTATTTATTACCAAAAGGGCCTCCGCTATTTATTTATTTATGAGCAAAAGGGCATACCCCTGATTTCCGTTAATAGAAATCATTAGATGTTCACAACACTACACCCAGCCTGCTACACAGGTTTCATTCATTACTAGTTTCAGCAAAGTGCTCATGTCATAGCCACTGAATACATCACGAGTGCTACATACACTACAAATAAAGAGACAATCATCCTACAGAGCACATCGATTTTGCCCATTATCTTCACAAGCTCTTTCATCTCCTCATTGTTGTCAAGGCCGTTCAGCAGCTGTTGCTTCGCCATGATCAGAGGAACTGCATCTTTAACCTTCTGCTCTGCATCTTCCTCTTTTGTCGTTCCTTCAGTTACTTGTCCAACACCCCAACCTGCTGGTATTGGGATTCCTCGGCTAACCAAATAATCAGCGTAGTTGCATTACCCCACATTAGCAACTTCCCAGAAATAGAAATCACATGAATCTTCCCTTTTCTGCACGAATCAAATTGGAAGATCATCAACCAAACTATTAAAAAATCAGTAACTGAAATCAACAGAACAACACTTAAACATATTATTACCCCATGATTCGGGCATTTGTAGAAGACTCGGCCAGGGTTGAGCATTGTGGTTGAGACGCGACGGATGACTCTGTGTGATTTGCAGCAGTGGCACCACACCAACGGCAGCGGGTTGCGATGAGCAACCGGCTGCGGTGCGTGTGCCGGCGGGGGTGTGATGAGACCCACAGGCGATGGTACGGGTGGAGACTTGGCGCATATCTGGTTGTTGTCTGCTGAAGAGCAGGTGGACGAGCAGCCAGCAGACATGGTTGCTGCGGCCAGAGCTTCTGATGCTAGGCAGAGTAAGTAGAGAAGAGGAGAAGCGAACGTTGGATATGTCAGTTTCATTACTTGCAGAGTAGCATAGAACCATATATAGTCATAGTCTAGGTTTGGATTCGAACCAGCTAGAGGAGCACGTCTCTCTTTTTTCTAAAACTCAGCAACGTCTCTTTACTGGTACACTAGCTTGTTCTGTACGCCTTCTCGAGTCTTTGATTTTCTTTCTTTTTTTCCGACGAAGGAAGGAGGACAAAACTGAGAGTTCCTGGGACTCGAACCCAAGGCCTCTCGGTTGAAAACCAAGGGTGCTAGTCACTTATGTGGTGAACACTCCCTCGGAGGAGGACGGCAGACAAACGCATTTTCCTCGCAGTTTTAGTTGCGACGCAAGATCGAACGGTCACAGTTTTAGGAATGTTACCAGGTGAACGAGCCCAGTTTTTCTTTTCTTCCTATATATAAAAAAGTATGCTACTTGGTGTCGGCTTAGTCAACAAACAATTGTGCCAACCTTGACCGTTGGATTGACATTCAACGTCTGTCGTCTTTCTTCGGTCTCTTCTTCCTCCAGCCGCCAAAGCCAAACCAGCGCCGGCAGGACCGCGTGCTCCCGCCTCCCACGGCTGGTTGTGCTGCCGCGCACGCATCATGGCCACATCGCACCCTAAAACTCTGCGCATCTTCCCTGGCTCCTGTTCGTTCTCGTCCGAGGCCTCACCATCGTACTCCACCTTGGTTCGCTCGCCGTGGCGCCACCCTCCAGTGTTGTCAACATGGTCAACAACCGAGAGGAATAAGGAGATGACTGTGCATGGTGAGGATGACAGCAGGGACCCAGCAGCGCGCACAATAGTTTTGTTTTTCCGGGACGGAGAACGGGAGAAGGGTATCAACTGGGTTGTGCGGGAGTTGTGGCCCATCTAGCCCAGGCTTTTATTTCATATGTTTAGCACATGACCAGCCCAGTTTTTTTCCTTTCTGAAAATGGCTAGCCCAGCTATTATGTTTTTTGCAGAATAACCAACGTAGGCCTACTTGCTTTTCTACGCCCCGCTGGGCTGGAAATCTTTCAAGACGAGGAGGGATGCATTTTGCCCAGAAATTGGGCTATAAGTAATAAGAAATAGGCTATAAGTAATAATAAATGGGCTGTAAAATGAAAAAAATACAGCAAACAGGCAATTAGTTCTAAAATACTTTTTTCTTTCGGATTTTGATATTTTAAATTTCATTGTTTTTGTGCGGGTAAAATTTCATTGGATTTAAATTGAGGTATGTTTAGTTTTTAAATTAATTTGAATCTAGCTAGAAATTTCGGGCTATATGCTGTTTGGGATAGATTATGAGGCTGACTTGTGGGTCTACTAGGTTGACGTGTACGAAAGGCTTTGTCAACTTAGTATACAAACGATTCTAGCAGTAGTGACCGTTGGATGTTAATCCAACGGCCATGCTGCTTCTTCAATATCTGATCTTCTTGCTCCAGCCGCCCAAACCAGCGCCGATGGTACAGCCTGCTCCCGCCTCCCGTGGCCGGCTTGTTGGGGAACGTAGCAGAAATTCAAAATTTTCTACGCATCACCAAGATCAATCTATGGAGTTTACTAGCAACGAGAGGGAAGGAGTGCATCTACATACCCTTGTAGATCGCGAGCGGAAGCGTTCAAGAGAACGGGGTTGATGGAGTCATACTCGTCGTGATCCAAATCACCGATGATCCTAGCGCCGAACGGACGGCACCTCCGCGTTCAACACACGTACGGAGAAGAGACGTCTCCTCCTTCTTGATCCAGCAATGGGGGAGGAGAGGTTGATGGAGATCCAGCAGCACGACGGCGTGGTGGTGGAAGTAGCGGGATCCCGGCAGGGCTTCGCCAAGCACAAGCGGGGAGGAAGAGGTGTCACGGGAGGGAGAGGGAGGCGCCAGGGCTTAGGTATTGCTGCCCTCCCTCCCCCCACTATATATAGGGCCAAGGGAGAGGGGGGGCGCAGCCTTGGCCCTTCCTCCAAGGAAGGGTGCGGCCAGGGAGGAGTCCATCCTCCCCAAGGCACCTCGGAGGTGCCTTCCCCCTTTAGGACTCTCCCTTTCCCTTATCTCTTGGCGCATGGGCCTCTTGGGGCTGGTGCCCTTGGCCCATATAGGCCAAGGTGCACACCCCTACAGCCCATGTGGCCCCCCGGGGCTGGTGGACCCCCTTGGTGGACCCCCGGACCCCTTTCGACACTCCCCGTACAATACCGATAATGCGCGAGACTTTTCCGGCGACCAAAATAAGACTTCCCATATATAAATCTTTACCTCCGGACCATTCCGGAACTCCTCGTGACGTTCGGGATCTCATCCGGGACTCCGAACAACTTTCGGGTGACCGCATACTAATATCTCTATAACCCTAGCGTCACCGAACCTTAAGCGTGTAGACCCTACGGGTTCGGGAGACATGTAGACATGACCGAGACGACTCTCCGGTCAATAACCAACAGTGGGATCTGGATACCCATGTTGGCTCCCACATGTTCCACGATGAACTCATCGGATAAACCACGATGTCGAGGATTCAATCAATCCCGTATTCAATTCCCTTTGTCTACCGGTATAGTACTTGCCCGAGATTCGATCGTCGGTATCCCGATACCTTGTTCAATCTCGTTACCGGCAAGTCTCTTTACTCGTTCCGTAACACATCATCCCATGATCAACTCCTTGGTCACATTGTGCACATTATGATGATGTCCTACCGAGTGGGCCCAGAGATACCTCTCCGTTTTACACGGAGTGACAAATCCCAGTCTCGATTCGTGCCAACCCAACAGACCCTTTCGGAGATACCTGTAGTGCACCTTTATAGCCACCCAGTTACGTTGTGACGTTTGGTACACCCAAAGCATTCCTACGGTATCCGGGAGTTGTACAACCTCATGGTCTAAAGAAATGATACTTGACATTAGAAAAGCTCTTAGCAAACGAACTACACGATCTTGTGCTAGGCTTAGGATTGGGTCTTGTCCATCACATCATTCTCCTAATGATGTGATCCCGTTATCAACGACATCCAATGTCCATGGTCAGGAAACCGTAACCATCTATTGATCAACGAGCTAGTCAACTAGAGGCTTACTAGGGACATGGTGTTGTCTATGTATCCACAAATGTATTTTAGTTTCCTATCAATACAATTCTAGCATGGATAATAAACTATTATCATGAACAAGGAAATATAATAATAACCAATTTATTATTGCCTCTAGGGCATATTTACAACAGTCTCCCACTTGCACTAGAGTCAATAATCTAGTTCACATCACCATGTGATTAACACTCACAGGTCACATCACCATGTGACCAACATCCAAAGAGTTTACTAGAGTCAACAATCTAGTTCACATCACTATGTGATTAACACTCAATGAGTTCTGGTTTGATCATGTTATGCTTGTGAGAGAGGTTATTAGTCAACGGGTCTGAACCTTTCAGATCCGTGTGTGCTTTACGAATATCTATGTCATCTTGTGGATGCTACCACGCGCTACTTGGAGCCATTTCAAATAACTGCCCTACTATATGAATCCGGTCTACTACTCAGAGTCATCCGGATTAGTGTCAAAGTTCGCATTGACGTAACCCTTTACGACAAACTCCTTTTCCCCTCCATAATCAAGAAAATTCCTTAGTCCACTAGATACTGAGGATAAGTTCGACCGCTGTCATGTGATCCATTCCCGGATCACTATTGTATCCCTTAACCAACTCATGGCAAGGCACACTTCATGTGCGGTACACAGCATAGCATACTGTAGAGCCTACGTCTAAAGCATAGGGGACGACCTTCGTCCTTTCTCTCTCTTCTGCTGTGGTCAGGTCTTGAGTCTTACTCAATACTCACACCTTGTAACACAGCCAAGAACTCCTTCTTTGCTGATCTATTTTGAACTCTTTCAAAATCATGTCAAGGTGTGCGTTCTTTGAAAGTATCATCAGGCGTCTTGATCTATCTCTATAGATCTTGATGCCCAATACGTAAGCAGCTTTATCCAGGTCTTCCTTTAAAAAACTCCTTTCAAACAACCCTTTATGCTTTCCAGAAATTTTACATCATTTTGGATCAACAATATGTCATTCACATATACTTATCAGAAATGTTGTAGCGCTCCCACTCACTTTATTGTAAATACAAGTTTCTAACAAACTTTGTATAAACCCAAAAGCTTTGATCACTCCATCAAAGCGTATATTCTAACTCCGAGATGCTTGCTCTAGTCCATGGAAGGATCGCTGGAGCTAGCATACCTTTTAGCATCCTTAGGATCGACAAAACCTTTCTGATTGTATCACATACAACCTTTCCTTACGAAAACTGGTAAGGAAACTTGTTTTTGACATCCATTTGCCAGATTGCATCAATGCAGCTAATGCTAACATGATTCCGACGGACTTCAGCATCGCTACTGATGAGAAAATCTCATCGTAGTCAACTCCTTGAACTTGTGAAAATACTCTTTGCCACATGTCGAGCTTCATAGACGGTAACATTACCGCCCATGTCCGTCTTCTTCTTAAAGATCCATTTATCTCAATGGCTTGCCGATCATCGGGCAAGTTCACCAAAGTCCATGCTTTGTTCTGATACATGGATTCTATCTCGGATTTCATGGCCTCGAGCCATTCGTCGGAATCCGGGCCCACCATCGCTTCTCCACAGCTCATAGGTTCATCGTTGTCCAACAACATGACTTCCAAGACAGGATTACGCATTACTCTGAAGTAGTACGCATCCTCGTCGTCCTACGAGGTTTGGTAGTGACTTGATCCGAAGTTTCATGATCACTATCATAAGCTTCCACTTCAATTGGTGTAGGTGCCACAGGAACAACTTCCTGTGCCCTGCTACACATTAGTTGAAGTTATGGTTCAATAACCTCATCAAGTCTCCACCATCCTCCCACTCAATTATTTCGAGAGAAACTTTTCCTCGAGAAAGGACTCGTTTCTAGAAGCAATTACTTTTGCTTCCAGATCTGAAATAGGAGGTATACCCAACTGTTTTGGGTATTCTATGAAGATGCATTTATCCGCTTTGGGTTCGAGCTTATCAGCCTGAAACTTTTTCACATAAGCGTCGCAGCCCCAAACTTTTAAGAAACGACAGCTTAGGTTTCTCTAAACCATAGTTCATACGGTGTCGTCTCAACGGAATTGCGTGGTGCCCTATTTAAAGTGAATGCGGTTGTCTCTAATGCCTAACCCATAAACGATAGTTGTAATTCGATAAGAGACATCATGGTATGCACCATATCCAATAGGGTGCAGTTATGATGTTCGGACACACCATCACACTGTGGTGTTCCAGGCGGTATTAATTGTGAAACACTTTCCACAATGTCTTAATTGTGTGCCAAACTCATAACTCAGATATCTCTATGATCATATCATAGACATTTTATCCTCTTGTCACGACGATCTTCAACTTCACTCTGAAATTACTTGAACCTTTCAATAATTCAGACTTGTGTTTCATCAAGTACATATTCTCAGCATCTACTCAAATCATCTGTGAAGTAAGAACATATCGATATCCACTGCGTGCCTCAGCACTCACTGGACTGCACACATCAAATGTATTACTTCCAACAAGTTGCTCTCTTGTTCCATCTTACTGAAAACGAGGCCTTTCAGTCATCTTGCCCATGTGGTATGATTTGCATGTCTCAAGTGATTCAAAATCAAATGAGTCCAAACGATCCATCTGCATGGAGTTTCTTCATGCATATATACCAATAGACATGGTTCGCATGTCTCAATCTTTTCAAAACGAGTGAGTCCAAAGATCCATCTACATGGAGCTTCTTCATGCGTTCTATACCAATATGACTCAAATGGCAGTGCCACAAGTATGTGGTACTATCATTACTATTTTATATCTTTTGGCACGAACATGTGTATCACTGCGATTGAGATTCATTTTAGGTGCAAGACCATTGAAGGTATTATTCAAATAAACAGAGTAACCATTATTCCCCTTAAATGAATAACCGTATTGCGATAAACATAATCCAATCATGTTTATGCTCAACGCAAACACCAAATAACAATTATTTAGGTTTAACACCAATCTCGATGGTAGAGGGAGCATGCGACGCTTGATCACATCAACCTTGGAAACACTTCCAACACACATCGTCATCTCACCTTTAGCTAGTCTCCATTTATTCCGCAGCTTTTATTTCAAGTTACTAACACTTAGCAACCGAACCGGTATCTAATACCCTGGTGCTGCTAGGAGTACTAGTAAAGTACACATTCATATAATGTATATCCAATATACTTCTGTCGACCTTGCCTGCCTTCTCATCTACCAAGTATCTAGGGTAGCTCTGCTTCAGTGACCGTTCCCCTCATTACAGAAGCACTTAGTCTCGGGTTTGGGTTCAACCTTGGGATTCTTCACTAGAGCAGCAAATGATTTGCTGTTTCATGAAGTATCCCTTTTGCCCTTGCCCTTCTAGAAACTAGTGGTTTTACTAACCATCAACAATTGATGCTCCTTCTTGATTTCTACTTTCGCGGTGTCGAACATCGCGAGTTGCTCAAGGATCATCATGTCTATCCCGGATATGTTATAGTTCATCCCGAAGCTCTAATAGCTTGGTGGCAGTGACTATGGAGAACCATCACTATCTCATCTGGAAGATTAACTCCCACTCGATTCAAGCGATTGTGGTACTCAGACAATCTGAGCACATGCTCAACGATTGAGCTTTTCTCCCTTAGTTTGCAGGCTTAAGAAACTTGTCAGAGGTCTCATACCTCTTGACGTGGGCACTAGTCTGAAATCCCAATTTCAGTCTTCGGAACATCTCATATGTTCTGCGACGTTTCAAAAACTTCTTGTTGCCACAATTTTAAACCGTTAGCATTACGCACTGAACTATCACGTAGTCATCAAAACGTGTATGTCAGATGTTTTGCAACATCTACAGACGACGCTGAGGTTCAGCACACCGAGCGGTGCATTAAGGACATAAGCCTTCTGTGTAGCAATGAGGACAATCCTCAGTTCACTGACCCAGTCCGCATAATTGCTACTATGAACTTTCAACTAAATTTTCTCTAGGAACATATCTTAGTAGAACTAAAGCGTAAGCTACGACATTATTTGCAAAGACCTTTTGACTATGTTCATGATAATAAAGTTCATCTGATTATTGAACTCCCACTCAGATAGACATCCCTCTAGTCATCTAAGTGATACATGATCCGAGTCAAACTAGGCCGTGTCCGATCATCACGTGAGACGGACTAGTCATCATCGGTGAACATCTCCATGTTGATCGTATCTACTATACGACTCATGTTCGACCTTTCGGTCTCTTGTGTTCCGAGGCCATGTCTGTACATGCTAGGCTCGTCAAGTCAACCTAAGTGTTTCGCATGTGTTCCGAGGCCATGTTTGTACATGCTAGGCTCGTCAACACCCGTTGTATTCGAACGTTAGAATCTATCACACCCGATCATCACGTGGTGCTTCGAAACAACGAACCTTCGCAACGGTGCACAGTTAGGGGGAACACGTCTCTTGAAATTTTAGTGAGGGATCATCTTATTTATGCTACCGTCGTTCTAAGCAAATAAGATGTAAACATGATAAACATCACATGCAAATCATAAAGTGACGTGATATGGCCAATATCATCTTGCGCCTTTTGATCTCCATCTTTGAGGCGCGACATGATCACCTTCGTCACCGGCATCACACCATGATCTCCATCATCATGATCTCCATCATCGTGTCTTCATGAAGTTGTCTCGCCAACTATTACTTCTACTACTATGGCTAATGGTTAGCAATAAAGTAAAGTAATTACATGGCGTTATTCATTGACACGCAGGTCATATAATAAATTAAGACAACTCCTATGGCTCCTGCCGGTTGTCATACTCATCGACATGCAAGTCGTGATTCCTATTACAAGAACATGATCAATCTCATACATCACATATATCATTCATCACATCCTTTTGGCCATATCACATCACATAGCATACCCTGCAAAAACAAGTTAGACGTCCTCTAATTGTTGTTGCATGTTTTACGTCGCTGCTATGGGTTTCTAGCAAGAACGTTTCTTACCTACGCAAAAGCCACAACGTGATATGCCAATTTCTATTTACCCTTCATAAGGACCCTTTTCATCGAATCCGATCCGACTAAAGTGGGAGAGACAGACACCCGCTAGCCACCTTATGCAACTAGTGCATGTCAGTCGGTGGAACCTGTCTCACGTAAGAGTACGTGTAAGGTCGGTCCGGGCCGCTTCATCCCACGATGCCGCCGAATCAAGATAAGACTAGTAACGGCAAGTAAATTGACAAAATCGACGCCCACAACTACTTTGTGTTCTACTCGTGCATAGAAACTACGCATAGACCTAGCTCATGATGCCACTGTTGGGGAACGTAGCAGAAATTAAAAATTTTCTACGCATCACCAAGATCAATCTATGGAGTTTACTAGCAACAAGAGGGAAGGAGTGCATCTACATACCCTTGTAGATCGCGAGCGGAAGCGTTCAAGAGAACGGGGTTGATGGAGTCGTACTCGTCGTGATCCAAATCACCGATGATCCTAGCGCCGAACGGACGGCACCTCCGCGTTCAACACACGTACGGAGCAGCGACGTCTCCTCCTTCTTGATCCAGCAATGGGGGAGGAGAGGTTGATGGAGATCCAACAGCACGACGGCGTGGTGGTGGAAGTAGCGGGATCCCGGCAGGGCTTCGTCAAGCGCAAGCGGGGAGGAAGAGGTGTCACGGGAGGGAGAGGGAGGCGCCAGGGCTTAGGTATTGCTGCCCTCCCTCCCCCCCACTATATATAGGGCCAAGGGAGAGGGGGGCGCAGCCTTGGCCCTTCCTGCAAGGAAGGGTGCGGCCAGGGAGGAGTCCATCCTCCCCAAGGCACCTCGGAGGTGCCTTCCCCCTTTAGGACTCTCCCTTTCCCTTATCTCTTGGCGCATGGGCCTCTTGGGGCTGGTGCCCTTGGCCCATATAGGCCAAGGCGCACACCCCTACAGCCCATGTGGCCCCCCGGGGCTGGTGGACCCCCTTGGTGGACCCCCGGACCCCCTTTCGGCACTCCCGGTACAATACCGATAATGCGCGAGACTTTTCCGGCGACCAAAATAAGACTTCCCATATATAAATCTTTACCTCCGGACCATTCCGGAACTCCTCGTGACGTCCGGGATCTCATCCGGGACTCCGAACAACTTTCGGGTTACCGCATACTAATATCTCTATAACCCTAGCGTCACCGAACCTTAAGCGTGTAGACCCTACGGGTTCGGGAGACATGTAGACATGACCGAGAGGACTCTCCGGTCAATAACCAACAGCAGGATCTGGATACCCATGTTGGCTCCCACATGTTCCACGATGAACTCATCGGATGAACCACGATGTCGAGGATTCAATCAATCCCGTATTCAATTCCCTTTGTCTACCGGTATAGTACTTGCCCGAGATTCGATCGTCGGTATCCCGATACCTTGTTCAATCTCGTTACCGGCAAGTCTCTTTACTCGTTCCGTAACACATCATCCCGTGATCAACTCCTTGGTCACATTGTGCACATTATGATGATGTCCTACCGAGTGGGCTCAGAGATACCTCTCCGTTTTACACGGAGTGACAAATCCCAGTCTCGATTCGTGCCAACCCAACAGACACTTCTGGAGATACCTGTAGTGCACCTTTATAGCCACCCAGTTACGTTGTGACGTTTGGTACACCCAAAGCATTCCTACGGTATCCGGGAGTTGCACAACCTCATGGTCTAAGGAAATGATACTTGACATTAGAAAAGCACTTAGCAAACGAACTACACGATCTTGTGCTAGGTTTAGGATTGGGTCTTGTCCATCACATCATTCTCCTAATGATGTGATCCCGTTATCAACGACATCCAATGTCCATGGTCAGGAAACCGTAACCATCTATTGATCAACGAGCTAGTCAACTAGAGGCTTACTAGGGACATGGTGTTGTCTATGTATCGACACATGTATCTTAGTTTCCTATAAATACAATTCTAGCATGGATAATAAACGATTATCATGAACAAGGAAATATAATAATAACCAATTTATTATTGCCTCTAGGGCATATTTCCAACACGGCTGTGCTGCCGCACAGGCCACACCGCCCCACCGCCCCACCCTACTCCATTGCTGGCCAGGCCATTCCTCTACTCACCCACACCTCCTGTTATTTTCCGGCGACGGCAATCGGACCAGTAAACCCTCGTACTCCCCACCGCGTGGGCAAGCACTGCCGAGTCTTCCCCGGCTCCGTGTCGTTCCCTTCCTAAGCCACACCGTCGTCCACCGCCCTGGTGCTCTTGGCGCGGCGTGGTCAACGTGGTCAAGGAACAACATCCATCTGACGTGGACTGTATGTGGAGAGGCTGACAGCTGGGTCCACGGCCGCACATAAGGAAATGCCTCCTTATTACGCGCAAAATAATGATTCCTCCACCTGACATATGGGACCCACCGGAAGGGCCTCTGTATTTCGTGAAAAAAATGTTCCCCCCACTGACAGGTCGGACCCACCAGTTATATCTTTGCACGCAAGGAAGTGCCTCCTTATTACGCACAAAAAAATGAATACTCCCCCTGCTAGCTGGGATCCACCATAGTGGGAGGCTGACTTGTGGGCCTACTAAGATGACGGGGACGGAGGGCTTTATCATCTTAGTGAATATGAACGATTCTAGCTCCAGTGACCGTACGATGTCCATCCAACGGCCGTAGTGCTTCTTCAACCTCTGGTCTTCTTGCTCCAGCTGCCCAAACAAGCGTCGGCCGTGCCGCTGGCTCCTGCCTCCCATGTCCGGCTGTGCTGCCACCGCTGGCCATGCCATCCCTCTATACTCACCCACACCTCCGGTTATTCTCCGGCGACGGCAGCCTCACACCACAATCGAAGCAGTCAACCCACATACTCCCCTCCGCGTGGGCATCCACTGGCGCGTCTTCCCCGGCTCCGTGTCGTCCCCTTCCTAGGCCTTGCCGTCGTCCACTGCCCTGGTGCTCTCGGCGCGGCGTGGTCAATGTGGTCAACGAACGACTTCCATCGGAAGAGTACTGTACGTTGAGAGGCTGACAGCTGGGTCCACGGCCGCAGCAAGGAAGTGCCTCCTTATTACGCGGAAAATAATGATTCCTCCACGTGATAGCAGGGACCCACCGGATGGGCCACCGTATTTCATGAAAAAATATTTCCCCCTGACTTCTGGGACCCACCAGCTACATCTTCGCACGCAAGGAAGTGCCTGACAGTCGGGACCCACCCGGTTGAAGCGTACGTAGCATTGTCATTCTGGTCGCGAACGTGTACGTACAGACGATCGGTCTGTCTACAGGCTGCAGCGATGAACCGTGGCCGTGTAAGGAAGGGCACATGTCGTAGTAGAGGCGCGCACGTAGCATGTACACGTACGTACAGCGGCTAGGGTGCAAGAAAGTAAATACTGCCACGTACGTACATATGGGCGGGGTCTCGAACGCCTACTCGCGCATACGTACGGCCAGGGCTCGTGTACATGGCTGGGTCGGAACGGAGAAACTGCGTCGTCGTCGTGTTCATGGGGAGGCAACAGAATGCGTCGTGTTCATCCGGAGGCAACGGAACGCGTGCTACTCATCGGGAGCCAACCGGCTTGGACGGAACAGCCGATGGAAACAAGGCCTGGCGTACCGCAGAACGGAGGAAACGGCCTTGTGTTCGACCGGCCACGGTCAAAACGGGATCCTGTTCATCAGGAGGGGTCTGGCGTACCGCAAAACGGAGGAAACAGACCTCCTACGGTCGAAACGGGGTCCTGTTGGTCGGGAGGGGTGTGGCATACCGCAAAAAGGAGGAAACAGACTTGTGTTGGAGCGCTACGGTCGAAACGGGGGTCCTGTTCATCGGGAGGGGTGTGGTGTACCGCAAAACGGGAATCCACGGGATATTGTTCATCTCCACCATCGACTGCCTCCACGGGCTACTGTTCATCCACCGTAGACCTCCTCCAGCCTCCACCTGCGACTATTCATCAACGGGCTCCTGTTCATCCAGCCTCCACCGCGCGCTCCTCCACCGGCTACTGTTCAACCAGCCCTCTTCATGGGGTCCTGTTCAACCACCCCTCCACGGGCTACTGTTCATCCAGCCCTCCATCGGCTACTGTTCCACCAGCCCTCCACGGGGTCCTGTTCATCCACCGGCTCGATCGATCGGGGTACTGTTCATCCAGCGGCAACGGCCTCTACTACCACGGGTTCCTGTTCTTCCAACCCCCACCGGGAACTGTTCATCCAAACCCCCCAACAAACGCTCACTGTTCATCCAGAGGCAGCATTGATCGGCTTCAGTTAGCAGTAGTAGCAAAGGAATCACTCGGGTTCAGTTAACAGCAAGGGATCGATCGATCGCTCAGGTTCAGTAACGCGTAGCCTGCAGTGCAATCGCTCGGGTTCAGTTAGAGCCTAAGGCCTCGCTCGAGTTCAGTTAGAGTGCAACGCCTCGCACACACGCACGTACGTACGAGAGAAACGCGCATCGCTCGGCCCCCGACCACCCACCATAACCGGGAACTCCCCCGATATTTACCTCGCCCTCGCTTCTACCACGGTTTTCTCCGTCATGGATGGCCCAACGAATGTCATGTAGCTGCGTCTCCGCCCGCCCAGGAAGAAAAGCCCATTTTCTGTCATGATTTTTTGTCATAGAAGTAGGAGCCCACCACATCTATGATGATACCGGGTTTTGTCACAATTATCATCATAGAAGTGTCATAAGCATGACATAATTTTTTTTCGTTCGGCCCAAAATGTCACGGATGTGTCTTTTTTTGTAGTGCTACGATCAGAGACCCTTCGACGAAACTGTGTGCAATGCAATAATCGCAAACGGTGGTGTAAAAAACCGTCAAAAAAGGTGCAAAATGTTTGCGATGAAGGATGCATCAAACACGGTTCAGATTTTAGTTGCGTGTGCGATGCAGGGCGTACGGTTCAGTTCAATTAACTGTTTTCGATGATGCGGAACAAAAGAAATGGGCAGCCAGATGAAGGTGTATGCGATATACAACATATGGTTCACTCAGATGAACTATTTGTGATTAGGCAACACAAAAGAAACGGTCATCCAGATCAAGGTGTGTGCGATATACGGCATGAGGTTCACTCGGATGAACTGTTTGCTTTGAGCCAAGAGAACAGAAACGGTTCAATATAACAAGATGTGTGTGATACGTGGCAAACAGGTCTGTAATCAGAAATGTGTGCGAAGACCGATAATAACACACACGATTGCTGCTAATAAGCCGTGTTTGTTGTGGGCAAATGCTGGGTGGTATACAATTGTCAGCGATTGATGAAATCATCACCGACGGGTTCCCCAGTATGGTCCGTGTGCGATGTCATTGCACACAGAACAATAGCATATGTGCTTACAACTTATAAGGACTTGATTCCATAAACAGATTGAACATCGATTTACATATGTGGCTAGTACACACATGACCTTTGCACACACAAAAGCACGTTCCAAAATGCCTAGGAAACTCCAATGATGTATAAAAAGGCAAAATGAACGGTGAATAATTTCATATTTTTAGGACGACGCTACTATATATAGTTGCATGTTGCCTCTGTAAAATAAATTAATGCGGGAAGAGACAACGTATGTCGTTTCGCACACATAGGTGACAAGGTCCCTCTCGGAACCATGAGCCTTTTTGAGAGAAGCTCTGGTTTGTAAGAAGTTTGTACCAAAACTTGTCCCAAACTGGACTAATTTTTTACCACAACATGTTGGTGCTGTGACATAACACCATGCCAAGTTTCATGATTTTGAGGCGAGTTTTGGATTTAAAGTAATTTTAAAACCAGGTTTCTCAATGTTTACAGTCGAGTCGGCACTGCCCTGGATAGGCTTTTTCCTCGTGGGTCCCAAATGATAAATCCAAATCTGTGACTACCATGCAGCTTTTCTTATTAAGAATTACAGCCCATTTGGTGTGCAAGCTGAAAGTAAATTGGTGGGTGCTGGTGGGCACTAAGAACTTGCGGTTCTGTAATGAACAAAGATCTCAAGGATCCCGCGAGAGTGATGTTCTTTCCCTATGTTGTGAATGCTTATAATATTTGTTTCTTAATTAAAGAAATGACAAGCCATTGGCCTAGTATGAACGAAAATATGGGTCAAAGCCGAGTTGAAAAGGGCAACAATATCTAACACCAGCTAACAAACAGTACAAAGGCACGAGCATTAATTGCTCATCACGTTTAGACAAAATCCAGATTGTAGAGGACAATGACATCTAACTCAACGAAAGTTTTCGGCAGTCACAATCAAATGGATCGGTCTAATCCATAAAATCAAGATCCCCGGCCAGGAATTCTACTAGTCCATGATGACAAGTTGTTGTAAATAGAAGCCGAGCACGATCAGAAGCCCTTAAGTCCACCTGAAACTTCTTTTTATGTTGTCCAACACTTGCAGCCATAAGAAATCTCTTGTTGAAAAACTTAATCCTCGCAGACAATAGTGCCCTCGCATTCAACATGAAGAATGTGACAAAGCTAGTGTTTGCAATGTTGGATGCATATCCTTCCAGTGTTACTGTCTTCAAATGAATGTCATGAGATCTGAGAAAATCCCGGTGCTTCTTGAACCAACGATTGGTTATACCTTTTTCTCCATGTGTTAGTGCCTAAATAGATAAGAAGATTGAAAATAGTTAATGTCTAAAAAAGATTATGTTGAAAGAGTGACAGCTGAACGATCAATTATAGTACATTATATATGGGCTTTCAATGTGCGTGAAATCATCACCTTTATATACAAATTCTCCAGACATGGAAAGCATTGCAGCAAGCAATAATGATGTTGAGATCAAAACACCACATAATGATATATAAGGTCTTGACAGAATCCACCACCACTAATAGGATGGACAAGCGCTTCATTGAGCATAGAACATAATATTAGCACTGAAAGTGTACTCCAAGATGATACTTAACTTATGCGCACAAATGAAAAATGCAAATTACAAAAGTGTACGTGAATAATATATAGTACCTCAATTGGTGTCGAGGCAAACACCATCTCGAACCATTCAAACGGATCACTAATTGCACCCAAGGTCTCCAGTT
This sequence comes from Aegilops tauschii subsp. strangulata, assembly GCF_002575655.3. Classification (NCBI taxonomy): domain Eukaryota; kingdom Viridiplantae; phylum Streptophyta; class Magnoliopsida; order Poales; family Poaceae; genus Aegilops; species Aegilops tauschii. Next base: position 179,533,743 of record NC_053039.3, read on the forward strand.
TAGGTGCAGAGACCACAATTATTTGTGAAGGTTTATAACAACAATCAAGGAGCAACCTTTGAAGTGAAGGGGCATCTTTCGATGATGAGCTCCTGTCCTTCAAAATGAATTCCAATGCTTACAAGGTGAGACGACTTTATTTTGAGACAAGGGATATGGATTCCTAGTCCAAAAACAAGCACCAAACGCTGCAGTACATGGCAGCTAGAGTGGATGATGCTGTGAAGTGAGGCCACCAACAGGTCAACCAACACAAGCGCAAGGTTTTTCAGCAGTGGCAGTCAAAGCATTTGTACTAGATAGTCTGCTAGATGGCACCAGGTCAAGGTGGCGGTGTGGAGAGAGGAGGAAAACCATGAGATGGGCATCGGTGGTGAGGGCACAGATGCAGCTCTTTATGGTAACCTATCGCTGTAGTAATGGTAGAACTCAAGCTGCTGGAGTTTATCGAATTGACGGGATGTTAGCCAGGCGGCCACCGTGCAGGTATGTCCAGCAGGTAGCATGCCAAGATGCAGATGCGTTGAACGGAGTCCTCGTGGGAGGAGATGATGGCTCCGGGGAGTTCAGAATCATCATCGACAGATAACTGACGACAGTCGAGTTAAGAGGCACGGTGCACCAAAGAGTGCGCCACCGAGATGCGAGGACTTGTGTGCGGCAGCCATCCTTGGTGGGGAGAAGGGAGATGATCTCCCCAAGGATGTCGTCCGGGAGATCGCTGATGCGGTCCGCCGGAGATTCTACTAGTTTCTCAGGTCCAGGGGGCGCTTCTGGCCGCACAGCCGGGTCCAAGATCTACATCCGGTGGCGGCGGTGGCCGAAGCCTCATCTGTGTACATACCAATCTGAAAGAAAAAATGGCATAACATGTAGGACATTCGAAATCAATTCTCAACATCAGGAAGGAAAAAGGCACAAACATATATGTAGGACATTCAAAATCAATTCTCAAGATCTGGCCATGAATTATTAGCACGCAAGCTAACCCTAGTCAGATTATTAGCAAAAAATCATTTGTACAGAACAAACAATTAATCACTAACTCCATACGGATAACATTCAGACAATCAATACACTATGTGCATCTAACGGATCTTAATTACTCTGATTTCATGGACTAAGAGAACATAACCATAGGATTTGTATTCCAGAAAAATTATAGAGGGGCGGGGTGTGGGGGGATTAACCAGAGAAAACACATGATATGTTTGCCGCATAAATGGGTATATAGATAACTAACCAGTTTTCTGTCAGAGTCGCAGTCATTGCCGAAGTTGTTGTTGACTTCCGGCTCCAGCTGGGGGGGGGGTATGATGGCGCCGACGAAGTCAAGGTCGTGCAGCTGCCCGCGCGAGACCTCGTCGGTGGTGACGGAAACCTCTGTGGCCAGCTTCACGCGTTGCGCAGGTGCTTCACCAGCCCCGGCGTCGCCACTCCCTCCGATGGTGCGCTTCGGCGGCATCGTCATACACTCTAAAGTCCAGACATTGGTGACGACTATGGACCGGGGGTGCGGCCGCCTATTATGGCCGGTGGCTCGGTCGCGCAATTTATACGGACCAGTGGGAGCGAGGCAGGCTGCGGTCAAAAGTTGTCTCGCCTCCTGATGAGCCTGCGCGGCGGACTTCTGCCATTCCTACCATCATTTCACACAACTACTCGCACGCCTCCCCGTCAATACGCACACCTGCTCGCACGCCTCCCGGTATTCCTGCATGGCGGACTGCTCGCATGCGTCTCGTCAACTCACGCCTGCTCGCACGGCACACGGGGCGTGTGGCAGCACGTATATTTTTTGGTTTACTTTCTGCCACTTTGCTGCTTAACTGAACCATTTGCGTTGAAGAGATGCACAAATCCTGCGTTGAACAGCTCGCACGCTTCCCGGTGAACCTGCGCACCGGACGAGTTTTGGATTTACTACAATTTAAAAACCAGGTATCTCAACGTTTTGCCGGCAATCAACAGTGCCCTGGTGTTTGAAATTCATTCCCATTTCTTGTGTGGGATCTAATTAAGCATGCACCCAAGGACACATATTTGATTTTTCAACCAATTTATATGCACTGGAGCATGTGCATGTATTTCAAATTTGAATTATGCACATAAAATGACTAGAAAACCCAGTTAATGTATAAAAATGTCAAAACAAGCCCCGAAAAATTCCAAAACATAACACAGCACTCCCGTTGTTCTATGTTGACACTAGAAATTTTTTGAAAGCTATAAGAGGCAACGGATATTGTTTCATCCCCAAAGGTGGCACATTCCCTACCGAAACCACCAGGCTTGTTGTGAGAAGCTCTGGTTTGTGAGAAGCTTATACCCAAACCTGCCCCAAATGGGACAAAAAAATTACCACGGCATGTTGAGGCCGCTCCATGATACCATGCCAAGTTTCATGAATTTTTGATGAGTTTTGGATTTACTAGAATTTAAAAACCAGGTATCTCAACGTTTTGCCGGCAATCAACAGTGCCCTGGTGTTTGAAATTCATTCCCATTTCTTGGATGGGACCTAAGCATGCACCCAAGGACACATATTTGATTTTTCAACCAATTTATATGCACTGGAGCATGTGCACGTATTTCAAATTTGAATTATGCACATAAAATCCCTAGAAAACCCAGTTAATGTATAAAAATGTCCAAACGAGCCCCAAAAATTCCAAAACTTAACACAGCACTCCTGTTGTTCTATGTTGACAGTAGAAAAATTTTGAAAGTAATAAGAGGCAACAAATATCGTTTCGTCCCCAAAGGTGGCATGTTCCCTACTGAAACCACCAGGCTTATTGTGAGAAGCTCTGGTTTGTGAGAAGCTTATACCCAAACCTGCTCCAAATGGGACAAAAATTTTACCACGGCATGTTGATGCCTCTCCATGATACCATGCCAAGTTTCATGAATTTCAGACGAGTTTTAGATTTACTAGAATTTAAAAACTAGGTATCTCAACATTTTGTCGGCAATCAACAGTGCCCTACTGTTTCAAATTCATTCCCATTTCTTGGATGGGACCTAAGCATGCACCCAAGGACACATATTTGATTTTTCAAACAATCTATATGCACTGGAGCATGTGCATGTATTTCAAATTTGAATTATGCACATAAAATCCCTAGAAAACCCAGTTAATGTATAAAAATGTCCAAACGAACCCCGAAAAATTCCAAAACTTAGCACAACACTCCTGTTGTTTTATGTTGACACTAGAATTTTTTTAAAGCAATAAGAGGCAATGAATATCGTTTCGTCCCCAAAGGTGCACGTTCCCTACCGAAACCACCAGGCTTGTTGTGAGAAGCACTGGTTTGTGAGAAGCTTATACCCAAACCTGCCCCAAATGGGACAAAAATTTTACCACGGCATGTTGATGCTGCTCCATGGTACCATGCCAAGTTTCATGAATTTCAGACGAGTTTTGGATTTACTATAATTTAAAAACCAGGTATCTCAACGTTTTGCCGACAATCAATAGTGCCCTGGTGTTTGAAATTCATTCCCATTTCTTGAATGGGACCTAAGCATGCACCCAAGGACACATATTTGATTTTTCAACCAATTTATAAGCACTGGAGCATGTGCATGTATTTAAAATTTGAATTATGCACATAAAATGCCTAGGAAAAAAATTTCCAGACGAACCCCAAAAAATTCCAAAACTTAACACACCACTCATGTTGTTCTATGTTGACACTAGAAATATTTTGAAAGCAATAAGAGGCAACAGATATCGTTTCGTCCCCAAAGGTGTCGTGGTGTTCAAAATTCATCCCCATTTCTTGCATGGGACATAAGTAGATAAAAGGTCTAGGAATTCAAACACCGTCCATTGCCGCTTTGACCCATTATGTAATTCAAATCAAGATGGAAAATCAAGTAGATCCCACACAGTTTATTATCACCAACCGTGTGAGATGCAGTACAAAATATCATGGAGCACCGTCGGCGTATAGTACGCCTATGGCTTACGCGAGAAGGTGTGTCGACTACAGTCCACAGTATTACTACCTCGTAATCTTGAAAATGTCTACCGCCTGGAAGGTTTTAATGTTTGATAGCACACGATTAGTATGTGCGGACTGTGTGCGATGTCTGATACTCCCACTCTGCTTCAGACCCTTGATTCAAATTTTCAGTAGCCCCAGCATTTTACTCCCGCCTCTGCATCCGTCGCAATCTCAAAAATATCTGCTCGCCCTTGATCCAAATTTTCAGTAGCCCCGCCTTGTTACTCCCACCTAGTAAAATTTTAAGTTGCCACAGTATTTACTCAAACACAACCTTGCCCCCCCCTCCACACACACCACACACTCCCCAAAACCTCCGCTCACACAGACACACACCACCCCCGAAAGCATTGGTAGGTCGTCGCCAACGTCGGCGCCTCCATCCTCAACCTCTGCCTGTGTGCCAGGGAGCTCGAGGAGCCAATGGCCAAAAAGAGGTTTATCACGGCCTTTTCGCCCGACGCCGGCGAGGTGGCCGCCGAGGTGTCCCCGTCGTCCTCTGCGGGCTCGATCCACCATCGCCGGTCCCCCGATCCACCCGCCGCCGCGCCCCTACGCCGGTTCGAGGACTTCCCCGTCCTCCCTCGGACCCGGCAGCCGACGAGGTCCTACCTCGGGGTCCGACAGGGGCATTGGGGGACGTGGGTCATCGAGATTACAGATCGGAAGACCCACATCCGCCGGTGGCTCGGTAGCTTTCACACAACCGAGCTCCAGGCCATGGAGTACGACCGCTGGCAGGTCCGCTACCACGGCGCGGCGGCTAGGCTCAATTTCCCCTTCGGCACACATCCGGTCGACCTTGTTCTGCTGGAGCCAGGGGTGGTGAGCTCAGCTATGGCGCGGGAGGACCGCCAGGCGTGGGAGCGCCTCGACGCCGAGGCCGTCGACGAGGCCTACATGCAAGAGCTCCGCCGGCAGCACCTGAAGCTTGTGAAGGCGGAGTGGGTGATCTTTGCGGGCGCGGATGGCGGCGAGGTTATCGCGCTCTCCTCCGATGACGAGGTTGAAAGCGGCGAGGACGGCGACACGGAGGGCAGCGAGGTTATCGCGCTCTCGTCCGATGACGAGGTCGAAGGCGGCGGAGGCACGGAGGGCGTCGAGGTGGGCCCCGAGGACGAGGAGATCGACGTCGACGAGTGGAGGAGTTCCTTCCCCAACTACCCCGACGACGGCACCGGCCCGGACCCGGCTCGCAGCACACCGTACATGACGAGGAAGGATTGGCTCGACCTCTACTTCGACCGGAAGTAGTTTAGCTTAGTTTAAATTTATGTTTTATGTTCGATTATGCAAAACTATCTATGTTTATGTTTGAATGCATGCTACTTTCGGTTGAACCTGCTTTGAACTTGATCAAATTGAATTTTACAACCTTAAGTTTAGGGGATCGACTAGAAAAGGCCAAAAACTGCTGGAGTATATATATCCACTAAGGGTTTTAGTCCTTTAACTTTTTAAGGATCGACTAGAGATGGCCTTATGACTTGTTTATTTCAGTTCTTCATAATGTGATGCTCTATATGTGGAACTATTTGTCGTGCGGTTCAATTTCGTCAATAACAGTTTCAACAATACCATTATGAATTATGATATTTGGTTACTGTTAAGGATATTGCAGTTAACATACCTTTTCGTTTTTTAACAATAACTAGTGTACTTTAGACCTGCACAATACTAGTTTGAATGACTATTTGCTTGTTTTTAAATGTTATGCCTGATGCAGTTAACACACCTTTCCACTTCTTGTTTTGCTTAACTAGCGTGCTTAAGCCTGCACACTGAAGCTATCATTTGTAGATTATGTTGTCTACCATGGATATATTTGGTTGATGTTTAGCCTGTTGTGCTTAACATGCCTTTATATGTACTCATGCAGGACAATATTGAGAACAGTGTTGTTTTCCATCGAGGTTAGTTTCATCGCATTGCTTATATGTACTAACTGTTCAGGATATCGGTAGCTGGTACCATATAGCCTGGGGCTGATAAGGGATTAATCGTCGAATCAGACATTTCACTGAATATATCTATAACCCGTTTATCAGTAGGTTAACTAGGGCCATATTTAATATATCTGAGGCTACATAGCAACATGCATTGTACTGAATGACTAAATATGCAATCCCAGGCTACATAGCAACAAGGAAGAGTGTTACCTTAATGTTCTGATGATGTCTAGATACACATGTAATAAAATCTTATATAATGGGATGGAGGGAGTGTTGTACTACATCATTTTTCAATTGTTGTTTAGCTTTTAATATTAACTTGGTGCTTTTAGGTACATATATCATTGCCAAAGATCCACACTTCGCCCCTTTCTGCGTATGGGGCAATGAGATATTCATGAACCAGCATCAAGTGAGGAAACTGATAAAGATTGTTATTAAAATGGGTCAAAAGATGTCAATCGAACTATTTGTTTATACTTTATGCAAGACAACAGTGAACTGCAGGATGGTAAGTAAGAACCCTGTAGCCTTCTTTATACTGCCCGTAATGAGTTGTGTTAGATGACAATGTGTGAATCTTTTTTCTTTTGCAGTGGATCCTAAGTTTACTCAAGATTACCTCTCAAACTACATGATTGGCGGCCGGCCATCACAAGGGGTTGGACTAGAGTCCTGCATGCCTTCTGCATCCAGGAGAGCACAATAGGGCCATTCCGCTTCACCTTGTTCAGCAACCGGAATGTCTGTCGCCTCTTTCTTTACCATCTGTAATAGTACAAGTATAGAACCCTGGTTCATCATTCTTTATTTGGTGCTTATGTAATTCTTAAAGATATGTACCTGTGAATTGAATAATGCATTGGTTGTTTGAACCTGATGGATATGAATAAAGCTATAGCCTACTTTCAAGTTTAAATTAGGTACAATTTTAAATAGCAGCAATTAAATTAGGGCGAATTACGGTGTGTTGGTCATTACGGCGCACACGGTTAATAAAGCACAGCGTGTGCGATATACATCATAATCCGAAACGGTTCATGGAGAGGAAACGTGTGTAACAATGCACACAGTTGCCATTTGCAAAGCGTGTGTGATGTCAGACACTATCACATACGGTGCGGGAAAACTAAATGTGTGTGATTGTCTACCTATCGTACACGGTTTATAATCATGAACTGTTTGTGATGTGCCAGACATCGTAAAACTCCCGTGCCTGGAATCTGCCTGGAAAGCTCTCGTGCTTGGAATCTGCCTGGTTTTAGGTAAAACCACAAAACTCGGACTGCGATGGCAATGCGAGCACAAACGAGTAGCAAGGATGAAGCGTTTGGGATATTCGAGATATCGGAAACAGTTATATAGGGACAAATGTATGCATCAAGGCTCCCTATCCCCGACGGTTTCTGGGTCATGTGGGAAGGACCCCCCTATCACCATCACTCACTAGGCAACGGTTCCAAATGTCGTCGCGGAAAGGGGTTAAAAACCGTTTGTATAGCACCGACGCGTACGAGTGTTATTAAAATAGAGAAACGAATTGAAATGGTTTAACTTGACAACAATCATGATTGTAGATCTTATTCAAATAGAGAAACGAATTCAAATTTAATTCATATTGAAGCGGTTGTATATACGTTCGGAATGCACTAAAATGTTCATTTGAGTAGCAGGTTGCATGCATTATACACGTAGCAAAATATTTTAATTGAACATAACATGGATTCAAAGTTTTGAATGACATTTGTAGGGCGAATTGATTTGGTACAGTACACGGGACAAGACTCTTGTGTGGTGCGAATTGTTTTCTTTTTGTTTTTTCGTCGAGGGAAGTGCGGATTGATTTGGTACAGTACATGTTAGGCTTTTCCGGAAATTTCAATCCGCGCCTTGTTATCCCGAAATTTTAAGATATATCTTTGTCTCGTTGTGCTCCTAAAATTCCTTCCATCTCAACTCGCGCCTTGCTATCCCAAAATTACAACCCGCGCGAAAACTCCCACCTCCTGTGAAATCCCGACACGCGAAATTCCCGTGATACCCCTGAACCGAAAGAACCACCTAGTTCAAATCGGTGAGGCTACTTTCATAACTTACCCCACATTTCGGACAAGTGCGACCCTAAGCCATGGTTCCCCCTCCCATCCCCTCTGCCCCATTCGTATACCGAGGCCGTGAAAACCTGCGAAGCCCCACACCCTCCTCCGTCCGCCCACCCAGTCGGAGCCTCTTCCCCGACGACGTCGTCCACAACAACACCTCGACGTCCCTCATCCACCACACCGGATGAGGATCCGTCATCGATCTCATCGTCCCGCCGGTTCAGCCATGTCCTGTCCTCCACCTCCAAGGAGCTGCCCCGATGTTCCCCTCGTCTTTCGCGCCACCTCCATTCCCACACCTCCGTCTTCACCTGCACCACCGGAAGAGCAACGTCATCATCGATTCCTCAGATGAAGCTGAGGCCTAATCGGCGCCACCAAAGAGGTTCTACACTAATCGCTGCATTTTCTTCTTTATCCGATCTCACGGTGCTGCCGGTGCTCGGTCCCGAGCCGACATGGCGCGGCTCCATCTATGGCGGCATCGTCGGCCCCTTCCTCCATGGTGTCACTCTGATACGTCTCCAACGTATCTATAATTTTTTTATTGTTCCATGCTATTATATTATCCATCTAGGATGTTTTATATGCATTTATATGCTATTTTATATGATTTTTGAGACTAACCTCTTAACCTAGAGCCCAGTGCCAGTTTCTGTTTTTTCCTTGTTTTTGAGTATCGCAGAAAAGGAAAACCAAACGGAGACCAATTGACCTGAAATTTCACGGAGATCGTTTTTGGACCAAAAGAAGCCCACGGAGCCTCTGTAGCCACCGAAAACCAATCTGGACCCGTTCCGGCACCATGCCGGAGGGGGGATCCCTCACCGGTGGCCATCTTCATCATCCCGGCACTCTGCATGACGAGGAGGGAGTAATTCACCCTCGGGGCTGAGGGTATGTACCAGTAGCTATGTGTTTGATCTCTCGCTCGTGTTCTTGATTCGGCACGATCTTGATGTATCGCGAGCTTTGCTATTATAGTTGGATCTTATGATGTTTCTCCCCCTCTACTCTCTTGTAATGGATTGAGTTTTCCCTTTGAAGTTATCTTATCGGATTGAGTATTTAAGGATTTGAGAACACTTGATTTATGTCTTGCATGTGCTTATCTGTGGTGACAATGGGATATTCACGTGATCCACTTGATGTATGTTTTGGTGATCAACTTGCGAGTTCCGTAACCTCATGAACTTATGCATAGGGGTTGGCACACGTTCGTCTTGACTCTTCGGTAGAAACTTTGGGGCACTCTTTGAAGTACTTTGTGTTGGTTTGAATAGATGAATCTGAGATTGTGTGATGCATATCGTATAATCATACCCACGGATACTTGAGGTGACATTGGAGTATCTAGGTGACATTAGGGCTTTGGTTGATTTGTATCTTAAGGTGTTATTCTAGTACGAACTCTATGATAGATCGAACGGAAAGAATAACTTTGTGTTATTTTACTATGGACTCTTGAATAGATCGATCAGAAAGGATAACTTTGAGGTGATTTCGTACCCTACCATAATCTCTTCGTTTGTTCTCTGCTATTAGTGACTTTGGAGTGACTCTTTGTTGCATGTTGAGGGGTACTTATTTGATCCAATTATGTTATTATTGTTGAGAGAACTTGCACTAGTGAAAGTATGAACCCTAGGCCTTGTTTACTAGCATTGCAATACTGTTTACGCTCACTTTTATCCTTAGTTACCTTGCTGTTTTTATATTTTTAGATTACAAAAACCTATATCTACTATCCATATTGCACTTGTATCACCATCTCTTCGCCGAACTAGTGCACCTATACATTTTACCATTGTATTGGGTGTGTTGGGGACACAAGAGACTCTTTGTTATTTGGTTGCAGGGTTGCTTGAGAGAGACCATCTTCATCCTATGCCTCCCATGAATTGATAAACCTTAGGTCATCCACTTGAGGGAAATTTGCTACTGTCCTACAAACCTCTGCAGTTGGAGGCCCAACAACGTCTACAAGAAGAAGGTTGTGTAGTAGACATCAAGCAGTATCTGGCGACGTTGCCGGGGAGGTGAGTGCTTGAAGGTATATCTTTAGATCTTGCAATCGAATATTTTAGTTTCTTGTTTTATCATTAGTTTAGTCTATAAAATAAAACTACAAAAAAATGGAATTAAGGGTGCCTCATATGATTCGTCTTTTTAATGTCTTTCGTGAAAATGATGGGAAGGAAAATTGTGCCAAAATGCTAGAAGAAGAATGCATTAAAATGTTTGGCACTAAATCTTTGAATGATGAGCATGATTGCAATGTTGTTAGTACGAACTCTTTGAATATCCATAGTACTAATGATGATTGCACAAGTCATGATGAAAATGTCTCTTATAAGCATGTCAATTTTTGTGGAGTGCATAGAGTTTGCAAGTACACACCAAATAGGGAAGATAGATTTTGCAAGAGGCATAAGTATTTAGAAACCAAATGGTTGCAAAAAAGGCTAGATGCTTGTGCTGAAAATTTAAAATTTCTTTGCCATCCTTGTGAACTTTGCAATGAACGTGATCATTTAAATATCCAATGCAAATTGTTTCATGATCGTATCGTGTCCAAAAATTGTGATGACTTGATTTCCCTTGCACATCATAATGAACTTAGTTTGCTTGTGGATTATGAAGAAATGAAATGTATAACTAAGGATATGCCAGCATGTGTCCTTGATAAAGTTCTTGATTTTGATCTAGAGGAAATTTATATGTATTGTGCGGTGAATTGCATTGAAAATCCTTATATTGCCACCTACATAAAGACAAGAAAACAAATAGAAGTTGAAGAGAATACTAATGAAAGGGAAGAGACTTCCCAATATCCTCCTATTATTTCTTATGATGAATCAGGTAACGAGGAGGAGCCTTCTATTCAACCAATCTCATTAATAAGGAGCTCCAAAAAGAGGATTAAACCCACACATGATGTGAAGAAGAAAAAGGAAAGACGGAGAAGCAAAGCTAAAAAGGTATCCCTCCCAAATTATGTTGCTCCTATTACCCATTGTGATGATGATAATTGCTATACTATTGGTGCTATCCATACTATTAATGATGAGAGTGATTATGCTTATGATATGAAAAGGCCCAAGCTTGGGGATGCTATGTTTGATGAGAATGACATGTTTGAGAATTTATTTGCTGCAATTAATGATTGTCCGAAGCTTGGGGATGCTATGTGTGACGCCCCGATTCAATCGTACACTAATCATGCACGCAAACGTGTATGATCAAGATCAGGGACTCACGGGAAGATATCACAACACAACTCTAAAAACATAAATAAGTCATACAAGCATCATAATACAAGTCAGGGGCCTCGAGGGTTCGAATACAAGTGCTCGATCATAGACGAGTCAGCGAAAGCAACAATATCTGAGTACATACATAAGTAAACAAGTTTGGCTTAAGAAGGCTAGCACAAACTGGGATACGGATCGAAAGATGCGCAGGCCTCCTGCCTGGGATCCTCCTAAACTACTCCTGGTCGTCGTCAGCGGCCTGAACGTAGTAGTAGGCACCTCCGGTGTAGTAGGAGTCGTCGTCGACGGTGGCGTCTGGCTCCTGGGCTCCAACATCTGGTTGCGACAACCAGGTAGAAGGCAAAGGGGGAAAAGAGGGAGAAAAACAACCGTGAGTACTCATCCAAAGTACTCGCAAGCAAGGAGCTACACTACATATGCATGGGTATATGTGTAAAGGGGCCATATCGGTGGACTAAACTGCAGAATGCCAGAATAAGAGGGGGATAGCTAATCCTGCCAAAGACTACGCTTCCGGGAGCCTCCATCTTGCAGCATGTAGAAGAGAGTAGATGGTAAGTTCACCAAGTATCATCGCATAGCATAATCCTACCCGACAATCCTCTCCTCGTCGACCTGTGAGAGAGCGATCACCGGGTTGTATCTGGCACTTGGAAGGGTGTGTTTTATGAAGTATCCGGTTCTAGTTGTCATAAGGTCAAGGTACAACTCCGGGTCGTCCTTTTACCGAGGAACACGGCTATTCGAATAGATAAACTTCCCTGCAGGGGTGCACCACATAACCCAACACGCTCGATCCCCTTTGGCCGGACACACTTTCCTGGGTCATGCCCGGCCTCGGAAGATCAACACGTCGCAGCCCTAGCTAGGCACAACAGAGAGGTCAGCACGCCGGTCTAAATCCTATGGCGCAGGGGTCTGGACCCATCGCCCATTGCACACCTGCACGTTGCGCGGGCGGCTGGAAGCAGACCTAGCAACCTCCATTAGAAAGGAAGTCACGTTACGCGGTCCAATCTGGCACGCGCCGCTCAGTCGCTAACGTCACGAAGGCTTCGGCTGATACCACGACGTCGAGTGCCCATATCTTTCCCACGTAGTTGGTTAGTGCATATAGACCAAATGGCCAGACTCAGATCAAATACCAAGATCTCGTTAAGCGTGTTAATTGATGTAACCGCGGCACTGACCAGGGCAAGGCCCACCTCTCACCTAGGCGGTCTCAACCTGCCCTGTCGCTCCGCCACAAAGATCGACACAGAGGGCCGTCGGGACAAAGGTCCTTTCAGCCCCCAATCCGTGAATCACTCGCGGGTGCTCCACGAGCCAACCCGACTTTAGTCACCACATGTATAATGTATAAAGTATATAGTATAAACCCGTGATCACCTCCCAAGTGATCACAGCCCAATAGTATAGCACAGCAGACGGACAAGAATGTAGGGCCACTGATGGAAAACTAGCATCCTATACTAAGCATGTAGGATTGCAGGTAAAGGTAACAACAGTAGTAGCAAGGACAGGCTATGCATCAGGATAGGATTAACGGAAAGCAGCAACATGCTACACTACTCTAATGCAAGCAGTAGAGAGAAGAATAGGCGATATCTGGTGATCAAGGGGGGGGCTTGCCTGGTTGCTCTGGCAAGAAGGAGGGGTCGTCAACAGCATAGTCGGGCGGGGCACCAGCAGCGGCGTCGGTCTCGTAGTCTACCGGAGAGAAGAGGGGGAAGAAACAATGAATACAATGCAAACAGATGCATAACGATGCATGACAAAGAAAACAGCGGTGTTAGGTGTGCCCTAACGCGGTAAGAGGTGGTACCGGCGAAGGGGGGAAACATCCAGGAAAGTATCCCCGGTGTTTCGCGTTTTCTGACAGATGTACCGGAGGGGGAAAGTTGCGTGTTCGATATGCTAGGGGTGTGTGGGGGATGAACGGGCTGCGTATCCGGATTCGTCTCGTCGTTCTGAGCAACTTTCATGTACAAAGTTTTTCCATCTGAGTTACGGATTATTTTATATTAATTTTTAAAGTTTTAAATCATTTTCTAGAATTAAGAGATTATTTTACTTCGAAATTGCATTTATGATGTCAGCATGACATCAGCAGTCAACTCTGACCGTTGACTGGTCAAGCTGAAACGTGGGTCCCACGGGTCATAGACTCAGGTTAACTAAACCGGGTTAATTAGACTAACTAAGTGATTAGGCTAATTTATTTTCATTAGATTAGTTAAACAGGATTAATTAACTCATTAATTAATTAATTATTAATATATTTATTCTAACATTTTTTTATTCTTCTTTTTTTATAAAAATGTTCTGGGGCGGGCCCCCCTTGTCATAGGCCCCAGGGGCCTTAACGGGCAGGGGCATACGAGCATAGCCCGAATGGGCGACGGGGAAACGGGTGACGGGCGGGCGCGCATTAACGGGCGAACCCGGGAGGCGGGGCGAGGCGAGTGGCTGGCGTAGCAGGCGGCAGTAGTGGTGATGAGGCCATGCTGGGCGCGTGCACGTGAGGGCGCCGGCAGGGGCGCGCCGGGCGGGGCCCGGCTAGCCGGCAACTGCAGCCGCAGAGCAGCAGCAACGGAGGAGGTGCGAGGTAGGGCTCGCACGCAGCGAGAGAGGAGCAGCAGCGGGCGGCTGGGAGCGGAGGCGAGGCGCACGCGGCGGCAACGGACGGGGAGGCGCGCGTGCGGTCGGCGCGGGTCACCACGGTCAGGCTGGAGCCGAGCGCGCGTGCGCGGTGAGCGAGGGAGACGGACAGCGGGGGCGCGGCCGTGGGCGTGTTCAGGGGCACCGAGGTGGTGCGCGTGCGCGTGCGCGCGGTGGCCAGGCGCGACAAGTGGCGCCCGCAGCGGGGCAGCAGCTGGAGGTGGCCGGCGGAGGACGGCTTCGCGGGAGGAAGAAGAGGCCAGGGCGCGGGCTGGACGCGGGGACGCAAACGCGGTCGCGGCCGGGGAAGCAGAGAGCAGCCGAGGGGGACAGGAGGCCGAGGGCCTCACCATGGGGCTGTAGGGAAATGGCAGCGGGGGTCGAGGAGGAGGACGGGGACGATGGCGGGGCAGCTCCGGCGATGTCTAGGCGACGACGGCGATCTGCGTGCCGACGTGGCTCCGGTGACGAAGAGGCGTGAGGAGGCCAGCGACGAGGTGGTCGGCAGCAACGAGGTAGGGACAGGCGGCGTCGGTTGCTGTGGTGACGGCACGTTCCCGATCCAGATCAGGACCGAGAGGAAGGGCCGCGAGGGGAGAGTGGGGGATCGGGAGGAGAAGTGGGACGGCTAGGGTTTCGGTCGGGTGGACCGTGGGGTAAGTAGGCTGGGGCGCGGAGTGGGCTCGCCTGGTCGCTAGGCCAACTGGGCCTTGGCCCGGGGGTGGGGGGTTCTTTGTTTTCCGTTTTATCTTTTGTTTACTTTTCCTGTTAATTAGTTTTGCTATTTTATTTACTACTCATTTTAGTTTTGTTCAATATAAAAACAACACCTAATGTAGTATTACCAATTATACCACTGCCAATACTAGTTAGGCATTTAATTAAAAATAGTTTGTAACCTTATAACTAGAAAAGGTATTTAATTAATTGTTCTAGTTGCTCCTTTAGTTAATTTAGAGCATTTAAATATTTTATAAAAATGTGGTTGCTCCACCATTACTACTTACGATTTATTTGACACAACCCGAACATTTTAGTTTTAGTTTTTGAAAACTTTTGTTGTTTGCCTTTAATTCAATTTTGAAGTTAGATCGGTTTCGAATTAAAGCGAGATTAGCAATAGTAATTGAAGTGACATGGCACCATTAGCAGAGAATTACTGTAGCTTAACTACCCGGGCGTCACAATTCTCCTCCACTACAAGAAATCTCGTCCCGAGATTTAAGAGGTGGAGTAAGGGGGAAGGGATTTGGTTACGAAATTCAAACGAATCTTCTCGGTCTTGGTTGCTCTTCTCGAAGTGGTCGATCCATAGCGTTGATGACTTCATTCCTATGCATCGATGCATCATGATGAGGTTGTCGTCCTTTCTTCAGGAACTCCATTGTACTTACGAAAATGACAAGGGGTAACTTCGAAAGAATGGGCCTCTGAAAGGTTGACTATCTGGTTGATAACATCGGGGATGGTGGCGGAAAGTAACTCTCGAATGGAAACTTAAGACAATATCGAGAGCAAGGTAAGTAGGTACCATGAGAAGTTTCGAGCAGGTAGGCCATCGTTCGATGCCTGAAACAAAGTGTGAAAGGGGTCCAGAGCAACGAGAATACCAGAATAGATCACTAGGAAGGTGGCTCGTGATCTTTCAAATGAAGCCAAGCATGAGGAATAACTTACAGGGGTGTACAGGAGAGTCGGGTTTCGATCCTGTGGAACTATGGGTTCTGGGCCCACCATGTGGGTTAACAGCAGGAAGGCGTGAATCAATTTGCATGGTCAAGATAGCAAGGCAGGTCAGAGTATCGCATGTCAGTTATGTCAGCAACAACATCGGTACCAATTGCGAGGGACGAAGAGAACCATTTTCCTGCTCATTGAAACAAGGCGGACCAATAGGCAAAGTTCTCATCCATCGGTGGCTACCGGGATGTCATCAACAATAGTAACAGGGTCTTGCTGACAGAATTATACAGCTAGGTGTTTACATAATCAGGAGAATAATACTGCTTAGATCGTATAAATCACAAGAAAGGTTAAACCAAACAATGAAAAGGAAAATATGATTATCAGGTCAAACAGAACAGTGGAAAGGAAAATATGTTTGACATATATACCAGGGGTATACCCTTCCCAATGACAAGTAGAGCATGATATCCATGACAGGATATAATGTAGAAAACCCTTTAGGTAAGGGGACAGAAATTTCATGACATTAACCATACAACGGTGTTTGGATAATTGAGCAAGAAACATTTAGCATTCGGCTTCAAATGTTCTTATTGAAAATCGGATTACCACAGACATGCTTCGAGATAGCATTGACATGGTCTTCAAGCAAAGGTCAGACTTTGGATACAGGAGGATCCATCAGGAACAACTTGTAGAATAAGTCTTACAATTTCCTCATGGAAGAATGGATAACCTTGCTAATAAGGAAACTATAACAGTAGGTCCTCCGGCCAGGTGTGCTGGGCATGACATCACCTTACCGGGTCATAAAAGACCAGTGTTATAACTCTTGGAAAAATGTTCCAACCATCATATCTGACCGAGATTCAGATCTGATCGGTGTTAGGATACCTCAGACTCAGGATGCCCGAGAAGAAAAGGTGCAACAATAGTTGACACAAAGAAATTTTACGATTCTTGGGAAATGAACCATGGAAGCCAGTTCCGAAACCAGAGTTCAGCATTAACCCAAGGAGAGGATGAGGAGGTGGCTGATGGACTCAGCGACATATCATCGAGATTTCCAAAAAGATGTATTTCCACAATTATGTGAACAAGGAGATAACATTTGTCATATCAAATGATATAATGATGTATGCTAGAGCAAAAACATACACAATTAAACATTGGCTGAAAGGTGCACCCAAAATATGGGCTTAGGTAGCATGATCAATGTTAGAATGGTGATCCAATAATCAATACACAAAGAATGAAGCTATCATTCATTAACTTACAATCAATAGGGTTGCTAGAAGTTTTTGATTTTACACATCACAGCCCACTTTTTGGTATTCCCGTTAGAAACAACACGGAGACCAAGAAATGAACGCAAATGGCGAGAGATATTACTATATCAAGAATTCTCAAGAGGTGGTAAAATTCCCACAACATTCTTGACATAAAAGGTGGTAATACTTCAAGGAAAAGAAGAACAAATGATGGGTAGCAAGGAACTCAAGGTATAACACAAAACACAAACAAGTTTGTGTTAGAGGGAAGACAACAAAGTGATCGATGATAACACAAATCATCGAGGCAAGGATGGTATTTCTCATCATGAATTCAATTGATATCCTGGAAAAGCTCGGAACACTGATGATGATCACGACACATTTGTCGAGAGATTTCACGAAGATGTAATCGATCGACGATGACATCAAGTCAAAGGAATGATGAAGCGAAAGGTTATTGGAACCATGAGTAGGACACAAACTCGAAATCAAGTTTGTTGTTCAAGAAGAAATTAACATGATGAGGAAGATCGACGTAAGCTTACCTCATCGTCAAAAATTATGCTCCGGGAAGGACCAAGTAGCACAGTTAAAATTTAGCACGATAAAGATATAGCCGATCAGGCTTGGGATGACTTGAAGGTTTATTAAACTCGTAAGTAAAGAAGATTACTAAGAGTTGTTTAATCACGATGCGGACTCGGTTCAGTTATCGGTGTCTTTGAGTGTTTAGTAACTCAGAGCTCATGAAAAATTGGAATCAGTGAGAATGTAGTACTTGATGAAGAGCTCATAAGAAGTTATGTTGTTCCATGATAATCTCGAGATACCAGGGGGGTAATACTCGACGACAGATCAAAGTATAGTTTGGACTAGGGTATTGCTCTGCAGAAGACAAGTGATCAAACTAGCACGAGAAATGGAATCAAGGAGAAACATGGTCTGAACCACGTCCACGGATACAAGATGAACTTATAACAAGGGGATAATTATTTTAAGAAAAGCTTCCATGATAAGGTATACATCGTGTCCATGGGCATGAACACAGGGTTCAAGGTCGACTCCCACTTGTTCAATGCATAACCTTTCATTCACGGCTCTACTAATAATGATTTGAGTGCGAAGATCTACCTGGTGAATTACCAGAGGAGTATGAACCTTGGAAAACTTTCGGGTTCACACATATTAAGGAAGGCATAGGTTCAACCCATCGAGGCATCTAAGAAACATATACTACAAGCTTCAAGAGTAATTATCACCAGCTCGATAGCAAGGCATGGTTGACCAATCAGAGGATAGGATTTACCAATGGCATTATATATCAGATAAATAACTTCCAAAGTGATTGATTATGAAGGACATTGTCGGATAAAATCCAACAAAAGACCCGGTGGTCCTCAAGGGATTTGATGTGATCATCGGTACTCAATCAGAGGAAGAAAGAATGTAAGGAGATCAGATTATAGAAACAACTGATTGATTGAAAGCTCAAAAATCAAAGAAATTATGATTTCCAAATCAAGGGATCAGAAGCAAACGCTCTGATTAAGGAAGGATAAGATGAGTAAGCTTAGGGGTACAATCGACGACAATTTGATTGGTCGAGAACCAGCTCATGTTGAAAAATGACGTCTGAGCCGGAAGGATGAATTCTAATTGCGACTGATGATTGCGAACATCCGCATCATATTGAATCAACGG
Source organism: Aegilops tauschii subsp. strangulata (assembly GCF_002575655.3). Taxonomy (NCBI): domain Eukaryota; kingdom Viridiplantae; phylum Streptophyta; class Magnoliopsida; order Poales; family Poaceae; genus Aegilops; species Aegilops tauschii. Next base: position 179,552,410 of record NC_053039.3, read on the forward strand.
TCTCAAATTGATAGTGCAAAGGATGTCAATGAATAATGCTAGGCATTTGGATTTAACCATAATGCAGGCAGACAAGAATTTCTAGAGCCATAGGCTGCAGAGAATTCTCGAAAGATCGGATAATATTTCGAAGAATTTTGTGAAACACCTGAACAACTGGGGAGAAACAAATCCTCGGTAAGTATGAGGATTAATTTGTAGGTGTATTCAAGTGACAAGGAACTGCAAGGCAGTAGGCACAAAGGATTATCGAAACAACGACGACTATTTCGGGGTATCTTGTAATAACAAGACCAACTGGGGATGGATGTAAGAATGACAACTGTATGTAGTAATCTATAAGGGTTGACGGTGGAAGGGGAATTGCAAACGCGATGAACACAAGTTCTCGGGTTAACAGCGGAGAGTATCTTCAGGGTCTTCTGGTGCCGTAGACGATCATCGGTAATAAGGTGCTCTCCGGGTGAAAGCGATAACGAGATCCTAATGTTAGATTTAGCAAAATTCATTTATCCCGAATAAAAGAGAGATCAGAGTCCCAGAGTATAGACGAGGAGTAAAAGATCCTAATACCACCCAATGGAGACATGGGCCCGTAAGGCACACGGCCATGTTAGTAAAAGTTTAGCAATGTCTAGACTCGACTTCGGCAAAGGAGGTTTGGAAGGGGGATTCCTACAGGCAGTCGGCTCTGATACCAACTTGTGACGCCCCGATTCAATCATACACTAATCATGCACGCAAACGTGTATGATCAAGATCAGGGACTCACGGGAAGATATCACAACACAACTCTAAAAACATAAATAAGTCATACAAGCATCATAGTACAAGCCAGGGGCCTCGAGGGCTCGAATACAAGTGCTCGATCATAGACGAGTCAGTGGAAGCAACAATATCTGAGTACAGACATAAGTAAACAAGTTTGCCTTAAGAAGGCTAGCACAAACTAGGATACAGATCGAAAGAGGCGCATGCCTCCTGCCTGGGATCCTCCTAAACTACTCCTGGTCGTCGTCAGCGGCCTGAACGTAGTAGTAGGCACCTCCGGTGTAGTAGGAGTCGTCGTCGACGGTGGCGTCTGGCTCCTGGGCTCCAACATCTGGTTGTGACAACCAGGTAGAAGGGAAAGGGGAAAAGAGGGTGAAAAGCAACCGTGAGTACTCATGCAAAGTACTCGCAAGCAAGGAGCTACACTACATATGCATGGGTATATGTGTAAAGGGGCCATATCGGTGGACTGAACTGCAGAATGCCAGAATAAGAGGGGGATAGCTAATCTTGTCGAAGACTACGCTTCTGGGAGCCTCCATCTTGTAGCATGTAGAAGAGAGTAGATGGTAAGTTCACCAAGTATCATCGCATAGCATAATCCTACCCGACGATCCTCTCCTCGTCGACCTGTGAGAGAGCGATCACTGGGTTGTATCTGGCACTTGGAAGGGTGTGTTTTATTAAGTATCTGGTTCTAGTTGTCATAAGGTCAAGGTACAACTCCGGGTCGTCCTTTTACCGAGGGACACGGCTATTCGAATAGATAAACTTTCCTGCAGGGGTGCACCACATAACCCAACATGCTCGATCCCCTTTGGCCGGACACACTTTCCTGGGTCATGCCCGGCCTCGGAAGATCAACATGTCGCAGCCCTACCTAGGCACAACAGAGAGGTCAGCACGCCGGTCTAAATCCTATGGCGCAGGGGTCTGGGCCCATCGCCCATTGCACACCTGCACGTTGCGAGGGCGGCCGGAAGCAGACCTAGCAACCTCCATTAGAAAGGAAGTCACGTTACGTGGTCCAATCTGGCGCGCGCCGCTCAGTCGCTGACGTCACGAAGGCTTCGGCTGATACCACGACGTCGAGTGCCCATATCTTTCCCACGTGGTTGGTTAGTGCGTATAGACCAAATGGCCAGACTCAGATCAAATACCAAGATCTCGTTAAGCGTGTTAATTGATGTAACCACGGACACCGACCAGGGCCAGGCCCACCTCTCACCTAGGCGGTCTCAACCTGCCCTGTCGCTCCGCCACAAAGATCGACACAGAGGGCCGTCGGGACAAAGGTCCTTTCAGCCCCCAATCCGTGAATCACTCGCGGGTGCTCCACGAGCCGACCCGACTTTAGTCACCACATGTATAATGTATAAAGTATATAGTATAAACCCGTGATCACCTCCCAAGTGATCACAGCCCAATAGTATAGCACAGCAGACGGACAAGAATGTAGGGCCACTGATGGAAAACTAGCATCCTATACTAAGCATGTAGGATTGCAGGTAAAGGTAACAACAGTAGTAGCAAGGACAGGCTATGCATCAGGATAGGATTAACGAAAAGCAGTAACATGCTACACTACTCTAATGCAAGCAGTAGAGAGAAGAATAGGCGATATCTGGTGATCAAGGGGGGGCTTGCCTGGTTGCTCTGGCAAGAAGGAGGGGTCGTCAACAGCGTAGTCGGACGGGGCACCAGCAGCGGCGTCGGTCTCGTAGTCGATCGAAGAGAAGAGGGGGAAGAAACAATGAATACAATGCAAACAGATGCATAACGATGCATGACAAAGCAAACAGCGGTGTTAGGTGTGCCCTAACGCGGTAAGAGGTGGTACCGGCGAAGGGGGAAACATCCGGGAAAGTATCCCCGATGTTTCGCGTTTTCGGACAGATGTACCAGAGGGGGAAAGTTGCGTGTTCGATATGCTAGTGGTGTGTGGCGGACGAACGGGCTGCGTATCCGGATTCGTCTCGTCGTTCTGAGCAACTTTCATGTACAAAGTTTTTCCATCCGAGTTACGGATTATTTTATATTAATTTTTAAAGTTTTAAATCATTTTCTAGAATTAAGAGATTATTTTACTTCAAAATTGCATTTATGACGTCAGCATGACATCAGCAGTCAACTCTGACCGTTGACTGGTCAAGATGACACGTGGGTCCCATGGGTCATAGACTCAGGTTAGCTAAACCGAGTTAATTAGACTAACTAAGTGATTAGGCTAATTTATTTTCATTAGATTAGTTAAACAAGATTAATTAATTCATTAATAATTTATTTATTCTAACATTTTATTCTTTTTTTTATAAAAACGTTCTGGGGCGGGCCCCCCTTGTCATAGGCCCCAGGGGCCTTAACGGGCAGGGGCATACGAGCATAGCCCGAACGGGCGACGGGGAAACGGGCGAGGCGAGTGGCTGGCGTAGCAGGCGGCAGCAGTGGTGGTGAGGCCACGCTCGGGCGCGTGCACGTGAGGGCGCCGGGCGGGGCGCGGCTAGCCGGCAGCTGTAGCCGCAGAGCAGCAACAATGGAGGAGGTGCGAGGTAGGGCTCGCGCGCAGCAAGAGAGGAGCAGCAGCGGGCGACTGGGAGCGGAGGCGAGGCGCACGCGGCGGCAGCGAACGGGGAGGCGCGCGTGCGGTTGGCGCGGGTCACCACGGTCAGGCTGGATCCGAGCGCGCGTGCGCGGTGAGCGAGGGAGACGGACAGCAGGGGCGCGGCCGTGGGCGTGTTCAGGGGCACCGAGTAAAAGAGAGAAGGGGCAATGCCACTATCCTTTTACCACACTTGTGCTTCAAAGTAGCACCATGATCTTCATGATAGAGAGTCTCCTATGTTGTCACTTTCATATACTAGTGGGAATCTTTCATTATAGAACTTGGCTTGTATATTCCAATGATGGGCTTCCTGAAAATGCCCTAGGTCTTCGTGAGCAAGCGAGTTGGATGCACACCCACTTAGTTTCTTTTGTTGAGCTTTCATACACTTATAGCTCTAGTGCATCCCTTGCATGGCAATCCCTACTCACTTAAATTGATATCTATTGATGGGCATCTCCATAGCCCGTTGATACGCCTAGTTGATGTGAGACTATCTTCTCCATTTTGTCTTCTCCACAACCACCATTCTATTCCACCTATAGTGCTATGTCCATGGCTCACGCTCATGTATTGCGTGAAGATTGAAAAAGTTTGAGAACATCAAAAGTATGAAAAAAATTGCTTGGCTTGTCATCGGGGTTGTGCATGATTTAAATATTTTGTGTGATGAATATAGAGCATAGCCAGACTATATGATTTTGTAGGGATAGCTTGCTTTGGCCATGTTATTTTGAGAAGACATGATTGCTTTGTTAGTATGCTTGAAGTATTATTGTTTTCATGTCAATATTAAACTTTTGTCTTGAATCTTACGGATCTGAATATTCTTGCCACAATAAAGAAGATTACATTGATAAATATGTTAGGTAGCATTCCACATCAAAAATTCTGTCTTTATCATTTACCTACTCTAGGACGAGCAGGAATTAAGCTTTGGGATGCTTGATACGTCTCCAACATATCTATAATTTTTTATTGTTCCATGCTATTATATTATCCATCTAGGATGTTTTATATGCATTTATATGCTATTTTATATGATTTTTGGGACTAACCTATTAACCTAGAGTCCAGTGCCAGTTTCTGTTTTTTCCTTGTTTTTGAGTATCGCAGAAAAGGAAAACCAAACGGAGTCCAATTGACCTGAAATTTCACGAAGATCGTTTTTTGGACCAAAAGAAGCCCACGGAGCACCGGAGATGGGCCAGAAGAGTCCCGAGGCACCCACGAGGGTGGGGAGCGCGCCCTACCCCCCTGGGCGCGCCCCCTACCTTGTGGCCGCCTCAGAGACCCCCCTGACTTGTTCCCGACGCCAAAACCTCTTATATATACAGAAACCCCCAGAACATAACCTAGATCGGGAGTTTCGCCGCCGCAAGCCTCTGTAGCCACCGAAAACCAATCTAGACCCGTTCCGGCACCCTACCAAAGGGGGGTCCCTCACCGATGGCCATCTTCATCATCCCGGCGCTCTCCATGGCGAAGAGGAAGTAGTTCACCCTCGGGGCTGAGGGTATGTACCAGTAGCTATGTGTTTGATCTCTCTCTCGTGTTCTCGATTCAGCACAATCTTGATGTATCGTGAGCTTTGCTATTATAGTTGGATCTTATGATGTTTCTCCCCCTCTACTCTCTTGTAATGGATTGAGTGTTCCCTTTGAAGTTATCTTATCAGATTGAGTCTTTAAGGATTTGAGAACACTTGATGTATGTCTTGCATGTGCTTATCTATGGTGACAATGGGATATTCACGTGATCCACTTGATGTATGTTTTGGTGATCAACTTGCGCGTTCCGTAACCTCGTGAACTTATGCATAGGGGTTGGCACACGTTTTCGTCTTGACTCTCCGGTAGAAACTTTGGGGCACTCTTTGAAGTACTTTGTGTTGGTTTGAATAGATGAATCTGAGATTGTGTGATGCATATCATATAATCCCACAGACACTTGAGGTGACATTGGAGTATCTAGGTGACATTAGGGTTTTGGTTGATTTGTATCTTAAGGTGTTATTCTAGTACGAACTCTATGATAGATCGAACGGAAGATAACTTCGTGTTATTTTACTACAGACTCTTGAATAGATCGATCAGAAAGGATAACTTTGAGGTGGTTTCGTACCCTACCATAATCTCTTCATTTGTGCTCCGCTATTAGTGACTTTGGAGTGACTCTTTGTTGCATGTTGAGGGATAGTTATTTGATCCAATTATGTTATTATTGTTGAGAGAACTTGCACTAGTGAAAGTATGAACCCTAGGCCTTGTTTCCTAGCATTGCAATACCGTTTACGCTCACTTTTATCATTAGTTACCTTGCTGTTTTTATATTTTCGGATTACAAAACCTATATCTACTATCCATATTGCACTTGTATCACCATCTCTTCGCCGAACTAGTGCACCTATACAATTTACCATTGTATTGGGTGTGTTGGGGACACAAGAGACTCTTTGTTATTTGGTTGCAGGGTTGCTTGAGAGAGACCATCTTCATCCTACGCCTCCCATGAATTGATAAACCTTAGGTCATCCACTTGAGGGAAATTTGCCACTGTCCTACAAACCTCTGCAGTTGGAGGCCATACAACGTCTACAAGAAGAATGTTGTGTAGTAGACATCACACTCCCTCGGCGGTGACGTCCACATAAGTAGGAGCTGCTGCTGCTTTGGCTCTCGCGCTGCTGCTCTGCTCCTGCTCTCGGTCCCCTGCCAGGTTTGCTCTTGCTCTTGCTCGTGCTGCTGCTCTCGCTCTTGCTCCTGCTTGCGCTGCTGCTCTACTCTTGCTCGTGCTGCTGTTGCACGAGCAGAAGATCCTGTTCTCGTTCGAGCCCCTGCAGTTGCCACCCGAGATGCTACTACAAGACCAGCTGCCCCGGCTCTCACACGCGCTGCTGCTCCAGGCGCTGCTGCTGCTACTGGTGCTTTTCTGCTACTAGTGCGTTCAGTTTTGATGGCAAAATTCAGTTTCGACAGTAAAATTCAGTTTCGACAGTTAAATTTAGTTTCGACAGCTAAGTTCAGAGATGAGCGGCTGATGTATTTTACATCTAGCACTTTGTGGTTATGTATTTTACATCATCTATTGGAGATGCTATTAGAATTCCACTCAGGTTAACATTGTCTCTCTTGTCCTGCTTCAGCCTCTCCATCGTACAACTCACCGGAGCTGCTCCAACGACGAAACCCTCCATCACAATGGAGCAGTACCCTCGGCTCCATCTCCAGACGCCTAAGATCTTCTTCCCCTCCTCCGACAACCACAACAGCCGGAGCATCCTCGCCGACCAACCTAATCATGCTGAGATCGACATGGCTTCGCCAAAGAGGTTGTACACTTGTTGCATCGCTTTTTTACTGTACATGTTATATATATTGTCCACTGAGCACACGTAGTAACGTGAAATACGATTAGTTTCTCCTACTATATGACAAGCAGTGAGGTACCAGGCAACTTAGCTATCTGATACGTCCATTTTGCATCGTGTTTCCTTGCTGTTATTTATAATGTTTTTATACATAATAATGCTTTTTGGAGTAATTCTAATGCCTTTTCTCGCATAGTTTACAAGGAACACACCAAGAGGGAGAATTCTGGCAGCTGGAAATCTGAACCTAGAAAAGCTACGCCAGGCCACCTATTCTGCACAACTCCAAATGAGCTGAAACTTCACGGAGAATTTTTATGAATAAATTGAGGAATATTGGAGCCAATAAACACCAGAGGGGGGCCACCAGGTGGGCACAACCCACCTGGGCGCGGCAGGCCCCCAGGCGCGCCCTGGTGGCTTGTGGCCGAGGGCCCACCTCCAGTGCCCATCTTCTGGTATATAAGTCATTTTGACCTAGAAAAATGAGGAGGAGACTTTCGGGATGGAGCGCCGCCGTCTCGAGGCGGAACTTGGGCAGGAGCACTTTTGCCCTCCGGCGAAGCGATTCCGCCGGGGGAACTTCCCTCCCGGAGGGGGAAATCATCGCCATCATCATCACCAACAACTCTCCCATCTTGGGGAGGGAATATCCATCAACAACTTCAACAGCACTATCTCCTCTCAAACCCTAGTTCATCTCTTGTATTCAATCTTGTTACCGGAACTATAGATTGGTGCTTGTGGGTGACTAGTAGTGTTGATTACATCTTGTAGTTGATTACTATATGGTTTATTTGGTGGAAGATTATATGTTCATATCCATTATGCTATTTAATACTCCTCTGATCATGAGCATGTTTATCATTGGTGAGTAGTTACTTTTATTCTTGAGGTCATGGGAGAAATCATGTTGCAAGTAATCATGTGAATTTGATATGTGTTCGATATTTTGATAGTATGTATGTTGTTATTCCCTTAGTGGTGTCATGTGAACGTCGACTACATGAAACTTCACCATATTTGGGCCTAAGGGAATGCATTGTGGAGTAGCAAATAGATGGTGGGTTGCGAGAGTGACAGAAGCTTAAACCCCAGTTTATGCGCTATTTCGTAAGGGACCGATTGGATCCAAAAGTTTAATGCTATGGTTATAATTTATTCTTAATACTTTTCTCGTAGTTGTGGATGCTTGTGGGAGGGTTAATCATAAGTAGGAGGTTTGTTCAAGTAAGAACAGCACCTAAGCACCGGTCCACCCACATATGAAATTATCAAAGTAGTGAACACAAATCAAACCAACATGATGAAAGTGACTAGATGAAATTCCCGTGTACCCTCGAGAACACTTTGCTTATCATAAGAGACCGTTTTGGCCTGTCCTTTGCCTCAAAAGGATTGGGCTACCTTGCTGCACTTTGGTTACTATTATCATTACTTGCTCGTTACAAATTATCTTGCTATCAAACTACTCCGCTACTTACAATTTCAGCACTTCCAGACATTACCTTACTAAAAACTACTTGTCATTTCCTTCTGCTCCTCATTGGGTTCGACACTCTTACTTATCTAAAAGAGCTACAATTGATCCCCTATACTTGTGGGTCATCAAGGCTATTTTCTAGAGCCGTTGCCGGTAGAGAAGCGCTTTTGGTAAGTGGAATTTGGTAAGGAAACATTTATATAGTGTGCTGAAATTTATTGTCACTTGTTACTATGGAAAACAATCCTTTGAGGGGTTTGTTCGGGGTATCTTCACCTCGTCGGGAACCACAATTAGCTACCCCTCAACCTACTGCACCTACTGAAAACATTGAATATGAAATTCCTTCGGGTATGCTAGAACAACTGCTAGCTAATTGTTATGCAGGAGATGGAACCGAACATCCAGATATGCACTTGATATATGTGGAACAAATTTGTGGATTGTTTAAGCATGCAGGTTTACCCATGGATGAAGTGATGAAAAAGGTTTTCCCTTTATCTTTGAAGGGAAAAGCATTGGCATGGTATAGGCTATGCGATGATATTGGATCATGGAATTGGAATCGCTTGAAATTGGAGTTCCACCAAAAAATTTATCCTATGCATCTAGTTCATCGTGATTGGAACTATATATATAATTTTTTGCCTCGTGAAGGAGAAAGTATCGCTCTAGCTTGGGGGAGGCTTAATTCAATGTTATATTCATGCCCCAATCATGAGCTTTCAAGAGAAATTATTATTCAGAATTTTTATGCTCGACTTTCTCGTAATGATCAAACCATGCTTGATACTTCTTGTGTTGGTTCATTTATGAAGAAGACTATTGATGAAGGTAAAGAGTCGGGTATTAAACTTAAGTATGATTGTGTTAAATCTTCTATGGATACTGATGCTTTTCAGAAGTTTAGCACTAAATATGGACTTGACTCTGAGATAGTATCCTCCTTTTGTGAATCTTTTGCTACTCATGTTGAACTCCCTAAGGAGAAGTGGTTTAAATATCACCCGCCTATTAAAGAAGAAATTAAAGGACCAGTACTAGTTAAAGGAGAAACTATACTTTATAATGTTGATCCAGTTGTTCCTTCTGCTTATATTGAGAAACCACCTTTCCATGTTAGGATAAAGGAACATGCTAAAGTTTCAACTGTGGTTAACAAAAGCTATATTAGAACACCTAAACCTGATGAACAAATTAAAGTTGAACCTAGTATTGCTATGGTTAAAGATCTCTTGGAAGAAGATATGGATGGGCATGTTATTTACTTCTGTGAAGAAGCTGCTAGAATTGTTAAACCTGATAAAAGAGATAAACATAGACCTATTGTTGGCATGCCTGTTATTTCAATTAAAATAGGAGATCACTGTTATCATGGTATATGTGACATGAGTGCTAGTGTGATTGCTATTCCTTACACCTTATATCAAGAAATTATGAAAGACATAGCACCTGCAGAGTTAGAAGACATAGATGTTACTATTAAACTTGCTAATAGAGACACTATATCACCATTTGGGATTATTAAAGATGTAGAAGTCTTGTGTGGGAAAATTAAATACCCTACTGATTTTCTTCTTCTTGGTTCCCCACAAGATGACTTTTGTTCCATTATATTTGGTAGACCTTTCTTGAATACAGTTAATGCTAAGATAGACTGTAAAAAACAAACTGTTGGTGTTAGCTTTGGTGATGAGTCTCATGAGTTTAAATTTTCCAAGTTTGGTAGAAATCATCATGAAAAAGAATTGCCTAGTAAGGATGAATTGATTGGTCTTGCTTCTATTGCTGTTCCACCTATTGATCCTTTAGAACAATATTTGCTAGACCATGAAAATGATTTACATATGCATGAAAGAAATGAAATAGATAAAGTTTTCTTTGAACAACGTCCTCTGCTTAAACACAATTTGCCTATTGAAACTCTTGGAGGTCCTCCTCCACCTAAAGATGGTCCTGTGTTTGAATTAAAACAATTGCCAAACACTTTGAAATACGCTTATCTTGATGAAAAGAAACTATATCCTATTATTATTAGTGCTAACCTGTCAGAATATGAAGAAGAAAGATTATTGAAAGTTCTAAGGAAGCACCGGGCTGCTATTGGATATACTCTTGATGATTTGAAGGGCATTAGTCCCACTCTATGTCAGCAAAAAATTAATATGGAACCTGATGCTACACCAGTTGTTGATCACCAACGTCGGTTGAATCCAGAAATGAAGGAAGTGGTAAGAATGGAAATCTTAAAACTTCTGGAAGCAGGTATAATCTATCATATAGCTGGCAGTAGATGGGTAAGTCTTGTTCATTACGTCCCTAAGAAAGGAGGTATTACTGTTGTTCCTAATGATAAGAATGAACTTATTTCACAAAGAATTGTTACAGGCTATAGAATGGTAATTGATTACAGAAAATTAAACAAAGCAACTAGAAAAGATCATTACCCTTTGCCTTTTATTGATCAAATGCTTGAAAGATTATCTAAGCACACACACTTTTGCTTCCTTGATGGATATTCTGGCTTTTCACAAATACCTGTTTCTCAACCTGATCAAGAAAATAGCACTTTTACTTGTCCCTTTGGAACTTATGCTTATAGACGTATGCCTTTTGGTTTATGTAATGCACCTGCTACCTTTCAAAGATGTATGACTGCTATATTCTCTGATTTTTGTGAAATGATTGTTGAGGTTTTCATGGATGACATTTTTGTTTATGGGAAGTCTTTTGATGATTGTCTAAGCAATCTTGAGCGAGTTTTGCAGAGATGTGAACAAACAAATCTTGTCTTGAATTGGGAGAAGTGCCACTTTATGGTTAATGAAGGCATTGTCTTGGGTCATAAAATTTCTGAAAGAGGCATTGAAGTGGACCAAGCTAAGGTTGATGCAATTGTGAAAATGCCATGTCCTAAGGACATCAAAGGTATTCGTAGTTTCCTAGGTCATGCTGGTTTCTATAGGAGATTTATCAAAGACTTTTTTAAAATTTCTAGGCCACATACTAATCTTTTGCAAAAGGATATTCCTTTTGTTTTTGATGATGATTGCCTTGAAGCCTTTGAAACACACAAGAAAGCCTTAATATCTGCACCTATTGTTCAACCACCTGATTGGAACTCGCCTTTTGAAACTATGTGTGATGCTAGTGATTATGTTGTTGGTGCTGTTCTAGGACAAAGAGTTGATAAAAACTGAATTTTTATTCATTATGCTAGTAAAACTCTAGACAGTGCTCAAAGAAATTATGCTACTACTGAAAAAGAATTCTTAGCGGTGGTGTTTGCTTGTGATAAATTTAGACCTTATATTGTTGATTCCAAAGTAACTGTTCACACAGACCATGTTGCTATTAAATATCTTATGGAAAAGAAAGATGCTGAATCTAGACTTATTCGTTGAGTTCTCTTGTTACAAGAATTTGGTTTACATATCATTGATAGAAAAGGAGTTGAGAACCTAGTAACTGATAACTTGTCTAGGCTGGAAAATTTGCTTGATGACCCACTACCTATTGATGATAGTTTTCCTGATGAACAGTTTGCTGCAATAAATGTTTCTCATGGTACTCCTTGGTATGATGACTATCCTAATTACATTGTTGCTAAATATTTACCACCTAGTTTTACATACCAACAAAAGAAAATTCTTCTATGATTTAAGACATTACTTTTGGGATGACCCACATCTTTATAAAGAAGGAGTAGATGGTATTATTAGACGTTGTGTACCTGAGCATGAACAGGGACAAATCCTACGGAAATGTCACTCCGAGGCTTATGGAGGGCATCATGCTGGAGATAGAACTGCTCACAAGGTATTGCAATCTGGATTTTATTAGCCTACTCTCTTCAAGGATGCCCATAAGTTTGTCTCTTCTTATGATGAATGTCAAAGAATAGGTAATATCGGTAAGCGTCAAGAAATGCCTATGAATTATTCACTTGCTGTTGAACCATTTGATGTTTGGGGATTTCATTACATGGGACCTTTTCCTTCCTCTAATGGGTATACACATATTTTGGTTGATGTTAATTATGTTACTAAATGGGTAGAAGCTATTCCAACTAGTAGTGCTGATCACAACACCTCTATTAAGATGCTTAAGGAAGTTATTTTCCCAAGGTTTGGAGTCCCTGGATATTTAATGACTGATGGTGGTTCACACTTTATTCATGGTGCTTTCCGTAAGATGCTTGCTAAGTATGATGTTAACCATAGAATTGCATCACCCTATCATCCTCAGTCTAGTGGTCAAGTTGAACTTAGCAATAGAGAAATAAAATTAATTTTGCAAAAGACTGTTAATAGGACCAGGAAGAATTGGTCTAAGAAATTAGATGATGCACTTTGGGCTTATAGAACAGCATATAAAAATCCTATGGGTATGTCTCCTTATAAAATGGTTTATGGAAAAGCTTGTCATTTGCCTCTTGAGTTAGAACATAAAGCATATTGGGCAGTTAAAGAACTCAACTATGATTTCAAACTCGCTGGTGAAAAGAGGTTATTTGATATAAGCTCTTTAGATGAATGGAGAACCCAGGCTTATGAAAATGCAAAGTTATTCAAAGAAAAAGTAAAAAGATGGCATGACAAAATAATCAAAAGCGTGAGTTCAAAGTTGGAGAATATGTTCTTCTGTACAACTCTTGTTTTAGATTTTTTTGCAGGGAAGCTCCTCTCGAAATGGGAAGGCCCCTACATCATCGAGGAGGTTTACCGGTCTGGAGCCATCAAAATAAATAACTCTGAAGGTACTAACCCGAAGGTTGTCAATGGGCAACGAATAAAGCATTATATCTCAGGTACGCCTATCAATGTTGAAAGTAATATTATCCAAACTTTGACACCGTAAGAACACATAAAAGAGTCCTTCCAGAACACTCCAGAATCGTGAAAATAAGGAGGTACGTGATACGGTAAGTAAACGGACTCCGAAAAATCCGCAAAAATATTTTTTATCAGTTTTGGAATATTTTAGAATTTAGGAAATAAAGAAACTTTCGGGAAGCGTCCCCTGGTGGGCACAAGACACCAGGGTGCGCCAGGCTTGCCTGGCGCGCCCAGGTGGGTCGTGCCCACCTGGGACACCTTCTGTACTCCATTTTTCTTCCATATACTTGTCCTCCAAGGTAAAAAAATCTATATATACTTCCCGAACCTGTTAACCACCGTATCGCGAAGAATTCCTCTATTCTCTTTTCTTGTTGTTTCCTGCGTAGATCTAAAAATATGTCCTCCCAAGACACTGAGGGTGAGAGCTATGTTGCTGATATCATCGCAAACCCCAAGTCCTATGGGGATGAGGGGCAATATAGCTGGACATCCGAGGCAGAAGAAGATGAATCGATTCCTTCATGGTTCAAGGATGAGAGCATGGAGGCGTTATGCAAGAGGATAATAAAACTCGAGATAGATAATTGCTAGTTGATGATGGAGAATTTTACCCTCAGTCAGAAGCTGAAGGAAGTAAAGGGCAAATCCCCACCTTCTCACCACCACCATTACCATCTACTTCACCACCATCTTCTTCACCACCCAAGGAGAATTGAGTATCGGGTATGGGCACTCCCCTTGGCTTCCGCCAAGCTTGGGGGAGGTGCCCCGGTATCGTATCATCCCACTATCTTTTTGCTTTTACTTATCTTAGTTCGATCATTTGCTTTTAGATGAAATAAAGTTTAGTTCGATCCTTTCTCATTTGAGAGTTTGCTTAGTGATCTATCATTGTAATCGTGTGCAAGTTATATAATAAAGTTAATTTGAGTTTTTGCTTTCTTTACTTTCATGTTGCAAATAAAATAAATAAAATAAATAAGAAAGAAAATGAGAAAATAAAGTAAATAAAGGAAAGGAAATAAATCAATAAGATTATATACTAATCCTATGGTAGGTGATAGCACCACATAAGGAAAAGTATAAGTAAGAAAAATTTATTAGGGATTGACAAAACATAGCATTAGTCAATGATGCAACTCATGAAAGAATTAATAAGGGAAGAGAAGATTCACATATAGATATACTATCCTAGAAATCTTTTGTGATTGTGAGCCCTCATCAAAATATTATATGCCAAAATTGTTGACGTTGGACAAGGAAGACAACTTAATGGTTTATGTTTGTTTATATTCACATAGAAGTCATATTGTCATAGATCCTTCAACATGTGATGTTTGCCCCCTATCTTTGCTAGCCAAAAATTCTGCACTAAGTAGAGTTACTACTTGTGCACCCCAAAACCCTTAAACCCAAATCTTTTTCAAGTGTCCACCATACCTACCTATGGATTGAACAAGATCCCTCAAGTAAGTTGTCATCGGTGCAAAAAGGCAATAAAAATTGCTTCTAAATATGTGAGATCATTTAGTGTAAGAGAAAATTGAGTGTTGTACAAACTTAGATGACAAAGAATAAAAGCGACAAACTGCATAATGAAGGTTGTCATCTTAAGGGGCAATACAACGTGACGTTCTCTTGCACTAAGGGATTGAGCATGCAAACAAATAAGCGCATGGCAACCTCTGCTTCCTTCTGCGAAGGGCCTATCTTTTACTTTTATGTATTTACTTTTATGCAAAGAGTTAAAAGTTTTCCTTCTATTCCTTTTTATTTTCTCTTTTGGCAAGCATCATGTGGTGAGGAAAGATCTAGGTACATATGTCCAGTTGAATATAGATAGCATGAGTTATTATTGTTGACATCACCCTTGAGGTGAGTATGTTGGGAGGCGAAACTATAAGCCCCTATCTCTCTATGTGTCCGGTTGAAACGTTTTGCTCATAGGTACAAGGTGAGTGTTAGCAATCATAGAAGACTATATGATGGTTGAGTATGTGGACTTTCTTTAAAGGCTCTGACATGTGACTCTTCCTGAAAAGATGATGAATTGTAGTTGCAAAGTTGACTGAGAATATAGTTTGTTGGTTTCTAATAGAGTTTTTGCTTTATACTTCGATTATGTGATGAACTGTTACTTATTTATGGGAGATGCAAGTTTTATGATAAAAGTCCTATGTTTAATTTTGTTGCTGTTATAATAATCAACATGATGCTTTTATGTCCGTATTTTGTTTTTATCGACACCTCTCTCTCAAAGCATGTGGACATGTTTTTCGATTTCGGTTTTCGCTTGAGGACAAGCAAGGTCTAAACTTGGGGGAGTTGATACGTCCATTTTGCATCATGTTTCCTTGTTGTTATTTATAATGTTTTTATCCATCATAATGCTTTTTGGAGTAATTCTAATGCCTTTTCTCTCATAATTTACAAGGAACACACCAAGAGGGAGAATTCTGGCAGCTGGAAATCTGGACCTGGAAAAGCTATGTCAGGCCACCTATTCTGCACAACTCCAAATGAGTTGAAAATTCACGGAGAATTTGTATGAATTATTGGAGGAATATTGGAGCCAATAAACACCAGAGGGGGCCACCAGGTGGGCACAACCCACCTGGGCGCGTCAGGCCCGCAAGCGCGCCCTGACCCTCCTCGGCCCACCTCCGGTGCCCATCTTCTAGTATATAAGTCATTTTGACCTAGAGAAAATGAGGAGGAAACTTTCGGGACGGAGCGCCGCCGTCTCGAGGCGGAACTTGGGCAGGAGCACTTTTGCCCTCCGGCGAAGCGATTCCGCCGGGGGAACTTCCCTCTCGGAGGGGGAAATCATCATCATCATCATCACCAACAACTCTCCCATCTTGGGGAGGGCAATCTCCATCAACATCTTCAACAGCACCATCGCCTCTCAAACCCTAGTTCATCTCTTGTATTCAATCTTGTTACCGTAACTACAGATTGGTGCTTGTGGGTGACTAGTAGTGTTGATTACATCTTGTAGTTGATTACTATATGGTTTATTTGGTGGAAGATTATATGTCCAGATCCATTATGCTATTTAATACTCCTCTGATCATGAGCATGCTTATCATTTGTGAGTAGTTACTTTTGTTCTTGAGGTCACGGGAGAAATCATGTTCCAAGTAATCATGCGAACTTGATATGTGTTCGATATTTTGATAGTATGTATGTTGTGGTTCCCTTAGTGGTGTCATCTAAACGTTGACTACATGACACTTCACCATATTTGGGCCTAAGGGAATGCATTGTGGAGTAGCAAATGATGGTGGGTTGCGAGAGTGACAGAAGCTTAAACCCCAGTTTATGCGATATTTTGTAAGGGGCCGATTGGATCCAAAAGTTTAATGCTATGGTTAGAATTTATTCTTAATACTTTTCTCGTAGTTGCGGATGCTTGCGGGAGGGTTAATCATAAGTTGGAGGTTTGTTCAAGTAAGAACAGCACCTAAGCGCCGGTCCACCCACATATCAAAT
Source organism: Aegilops tauschii subsp. strangulata (assembly GCF_002575655.3). NCBI lineage: Eukaryota > Viridiplantae > Streptophyta > Magnoliopsida > Poales > Poaceae > Aegilops > Aegilops tauschii. The sequence continues at coordinate 179,568,972 of NC_053039.3, forward strand.
TATCAAAGTAGTGAATACAAATCAAACCAACATGATGAAAGTGACTAGATGAAATTCCCGTGTACCCTCAAGAACGCTTTGCTTATCATAAGAGACCATTTTGGCCTGTCCTTTGCCTCAAAAGGATTGGGCTACCTTGCTGCACTTTGGTTACTATTATCATTACTTGCTCGTTACAAATTATCTTGCTATCAAACTACTCCGCTATTTACAGTTTCAGCACTTGCAGACATTACCTTACTCAAAACTACTTGTCATTTCCTTCTGCTCCTCGTTGGGTTCGACACTCTTACTTATCGAAAAGAGCTACAATTGATCCCCTATACTTGTGGGTCATCACTATCCGTGATGGGCTCTCTTGAACGCCATCATTATTTATTTTTGCACGTTTGAGCTGTGCATTTGTAGATGGGTCTGGGAGTTGAGCTAGTATGGCAGTGGCCTGGGTCCAAAGTAGTAGAAGTAGCACAAAAACATTTTTGGAGTGTAGGCTTTTCCCTGTTCAAGCCTGCCTACTAGAATTGAAGTGGTTGAAAGGAAAAGTGAAGGAAATAGGAATTCGAAAGTTTCCTATGGTACTACTATTAATGCATTTGGTTCAAAGGAATGGAGCAAAGGAAAACTGTAGGATTTGTTCCTTTAGTGTCTCTTTCAAAGAAAAACCGTAGGAATTTTAATATCCACTTGGCCCTCCTTTTCAAATTCCTATTCGTGAAGAACAAGACTAAGTGATAGTAGCATGATAGCATTATAACTATATATTTTCTTGTGGTTTGACTTAATTTGACCATGCTTCTTTGCATTCCTGTGACCTTCTAATTCCTGTGAACCAAACACCCAGATTGACAAAAATCCTGTGATTTTAAATTCTTTGCACATGCATTCCTATCCTATTACTGTGTATTTCCTATCCCTGCGTTGTTAGAATCCTCCAATTCAAACGAGCCCTTACAAAATTACATCTCTTACAGATAGTTGTCAAAGAAAACCTTGTCTGGTTTGCCCCACTCCTGCTGCATCGTCGTCCACCCCAGGTCACCTGCTCCCACGACAGAAGGGTCCACCACAGCAGGGATCCGCCCTCCAGACTATATTTTGCCGCTTCAGATCTTCTTCCCCGCCGCCGGCAGCCACGACAACTACATTACCATCATCAACCGAGCAGATGACCTCGAGGACTACACGGGTCCGCAAGAGAGGTTGGACTCTTTCGTGTCTGCTTACGTTATGCATCGCTTAATATTACATGCTACTTTATCATCCTATTCACCGATTAGACTCTGAGTCAGCTCCAAACTAATGCTCAAACTTGAGTTTTTAAATGGTTGTGGGGTACAAATCAGGGCCGCAATCAATAGTATTTGTCTACTATCTGGTTAATCTCTGGTGTCTACTATGAGTTTCATGTTGGGTGGGAAACAAACAGTAAAGAAGCCATTATCTGTATTTTCTAACTGAAGCCATTATCTGCCTGCTATCATTGGTTTGAGTCTACCCACAGGTGGCCATCACTCTGGATTTCTGCATGCACTCCTTACATAATCTCACTATGTTTTATTCCTATGCATGTCAGTTATTGTACACAATGGAACTGAACATGTAGAGCAAAAGAGATGAGCCTTCCGTGGCAATAAAATTTCATGCAGAGGTCGCTCCATGGTGGGCACAAAGGTAGCCCCCCCCTCCACCCATTCCAGATTGTAGTCAAGAGGAAGATAATTGTTCTGAGGGGGATTCAGAAGGAGAAGACCACTCCTATTTACACCCTGAGGTCTTCGCTCTAACTTGGCATGCTGATGTTGGTAATATCATGCATATGGTGCCTTTGCTTACTTTATACATCAAATATGTCGTCTTCTTAGTTTAGACATGCTTTTTGTGAATGCCATTTGTTTAGTTTCTTTATCGTATATGTGAATTATGCAACGCCATCTTGTTTAGCCAGGCATCATATATGTGAATTTTGCAATGCCATCCTGCTTAGCCAGTCATCTTATATGTGAATTATATCATGCCATCCTTTTTTTCATTACGTATTACAATTGTCAACAGTGTTAGTACATTCAACTACTCTTCGTGTGGATCAGCCATTTGACACGATGATGGAAAATTATGGAGTGAAAACAAGGTCTTCATAGCAGACTATGCTATCTGACGAAGCGCATATCTTGCTGGTTACGGATAGTTCCTCAGAGGAGGATTCAGAGATAGATGACCAGTCCTATTTCCCCCCGAGGTGTATGCTCTAACTTGGTAGGGTTATGTTGCTCATATCGTGTGTATGGTGTCTTGCATTGCTATGTCATTTGCTTAGTTTAGACATGCTTGGTGTGAATGCCACATGTTTAGTGTCTAATTACCATATATGTGAATTATGCAATGCCATCTTGTTGCAAGACATTATATATGTGAATTGTGCAATGCTATCTTGTTGCAAGGCATTATATATGTGAATTATGCAATGCCATGTTGTTTAGCCAATCATCATATATGTGAATTATATCATGTTATCCTTTTTTGTATTACATATTCCATTTGTCGACAACATTTGTATATTCAACTACTCTTCATGTGCATCAGCCATTTGAAGCGGTGATGGAAGTACCTGGAGTGAAACAAGGTATCAGAGCAGACAATGCTACCTGCTAAAGCAGACATCTTGCTGGTTACGGATAGCTCCTCAGAGGAGGATTCAGAGACAGACGACCAGTCGTATTTCCCCCCTGAGGTCTATGCTCAAACTTGGCAGGGTTATACTACTCATGTCATGCATATGTTGTCTTGCATTGCTTAGTTTTTCCATCATATATGCGATTGCCATCTGCTTACTTGCTTAGTATATAAATCATATATTTGAATTATATCGTGCCATCATGTTTACATGGAGAGCATCTATCTGAATTATGGCATGCCAACCCATTTAATAAAGACATCATATAGTTATATCATCTCGTCCTGTTTAGTGTTTACAGTCATCATATTTTGAATTATGTCATTCTATCCATGAATTATATCATGCTATCATGTTTCCATAGGCGGCATGTATGTGAATTATGGCATGCCAACCTATTTAATAAACACATTATATAGTTATATCATGTCATCCTGTTTACATAGTCATCATATTTTGAACTATGTCTTTCCATCCTTTTTAGTTAGCCATCATATATGTGAAAATGTGTCATGCTATTATGTTTAGTTAGCCATCATATATGTGAAATTATGTCATGCTATCCTGTTTGGTTAGACAACATAAATGTGAATTATTTCATGCCCTCTTTTATTCCCCACTATCCATTGCACCTGTCTATCATACAATGTATGTACATTCAATTACTTTTCTTGTTTATCAGCCATTTGAATTGGACAGGGTGATGGCAGTATCTAAGGGAGTAACAACACAGTCTTTAGAAAAGATAGTGCTACCAATCGATCCAGATAGAACCATGGTTGTACTTGCCCAAGAACTAGCACCACCACACATAACACAGACTCTTGCAGATTATACCCCTACCCAGTTGGACAGAGAACTAGCTACACCCCTTCTAACCCCAACCCCAGCAGATAGTAACCATGTTCCAGTTGACACTGCACTGTCTCCACCACAGAGCACCCAAACACGAGCAGTTAGTAAGGGAACTGCAGTGCCCAAAGCACGAGGACCACCATTCTGAACCCCAACTCAACGCTTAAAGCAGAAGAAGAATTGTTCTCAGGTTAGGTTCTGTAGCTATGGTTCATACTCCTTTGCTCTTGCATCACTGTATTTACTCATACCAACTATTTTCAAATTTGAAGGATAGAATTGAAACTCTAATGGCACAACAGGTATGTTTTAAACCTGTTTCTTTAACTGGTTTGCTGTTGTAACTTGCTCAATGTTGATTTTAGTTTCAATTGAATAAAGAGTTATGTTCTCATGTCATGCACATTACAAGTGTTGTAATTGCTCTGTAGTTTCCCACACTTATATTTTGTCTATTCTGCTTTGTCTTAAACAGATATTATTTGAACTGTGTCTCTATCTTGATTTGGCAACAAAAACTAGAATGATATAGACCATACAGCGACCATGGTACATAGATATATGTTTGTTTCATGTTGTTATCCTGTCCACTTTACTACTGAACTGGTTTACCAAAATGAGTTTGGCCCACAAGCAGAAAAGGCGAGTAACGGGCCGTAAGTAAGCGAATGCTGGAAATGAGCCCAAGAATAAATGGGCCCTGAGAAGGCCGAAAGATAACACGGGCTGGAAATGTCCCAATGGAATAATGGGCCGTTAATGGGTATAAAGCGATACACTGTTCATTACGGGCCAGATTCACCACGGGCCATTAATGGGCCAAGAGTTACAAAGGGCCTCATATGGGCCGAAAGACTTCATGGGCCATACATGGGCCGGAAGTTACAATGGGCTGGAATCATATTGGACGGCCCAGATGATGCTACAGGGCCTAATTCAGATAGGCCGTAACGGGTCATGAGTTAGCAGGCCATAAATGGGCTATGTACGAACAGACTGTTAACAGGCTTTTCGTGGGCCGGCCCGCTACCTTTTGACCAAGTCAAACGGACCGGCCTTTTCACCGGAATGGGCCTCTGTTGGGTCGTGCCACGTGTCGACGTATCATAGGCGCCTCCGGTCCAATGAGTGGATGACATCTGTCCCAACGGTGAGCCGACACGTGGTTCCTCTGGCCATTGAGAATTTTACATGTGGAAAATCCTCATTGGTTCAGGTTGTTAACGGGTTATCGGATCCAAAACCAGACCCAATAGCTTAACGGTGACCCGTTACGGTGGATGCCATGTGTCGGTTACCCTTGACGAAAGCACTTCCACGACGCGCCATTTATCGTCATGGGAGTGGACACTTCCATGATGATAATTTTGGAAATGTCATGGAACTCTTCTAGGACAGCACAGGTATGACTATCTTGATTCTGTCATAAAATCGTCATGGATGTACATGCATGACAGAAAACGTGACCTACTTTGACAAACATGTATCATCGCGGAAGTGTATTTTTTTGTAATGTTTCTCAGGTTCACAAGAAGCTTGCAAAGTCCAATCATTTTTCTTTTTCTTTTTCCTTTTAGAAGGACTAGGTGCATCAGTGTTAATTCTTTGAGAGTCTTGTTCAATTCTTTTAGGGTGTCCCTCGGGATTAAGTGGTTCCTGAGTCATTCTACCTCCTCTAGTCACTACTCTTATAGCATGATCCTTCATATTATTGTTCATTTCATCAAGCAATTCTCTTTGAGATTTAGCAACTTGTTCTAACTGAGTATGAACCATAGAGGCATGTTTTCCTACACCTCTAACATCATTGGAGATTCTAAATAACAAGTCACTCAAGCGAGCGATCATATCAGAGTTGTATTTCAATTGTTTCATAACATTTGCATTGAAGTGATCTTGTTTTCTAATGTACTCCCTCCGTACGGAAATACTTGTCGTAGAAATAGATACAAATGGATGTATCTAAAACTAAAATACATCTAGATACATCCATTCCTCAGACAAGTATTTTCGGACAGAGGGAGTAGTTGTCAAACTCATAAAGGCATTGACTAGGATGTTTATTGTAAGGGATATCACTTTCATCAAATTTCATTAAAGAGTTTACCTCTAGCACCTTTGGTGATGGTGTATCAAGTCCATGTATTTCTTCAATAGGAGATAAATTTTTAACATCCTCTGCTTTAATACCTTTTTCCTACATAGATTTCTTTGCCTCTTGCATATCTTCCAGACTGAGATATAAGATACCCCTCTTCTTTGGAGTGGGCTTATGTGGTGGTTCAGGAAGAGTCCAATCATCATAATTTTTCATATATTATTCAATAATTCCTCAGCTTGTTCAACAATTCGTTCCCTGAAAACACAACTAGCAGAACTATCTAGGAAGTCCCTAGAAGAATCATTTAGGCCATTATAGAAGATATCAAGTATTTCATTTTTCTTAAGAGGATGATTAGGCAAAGCATTAAGCAATTGGAGAAGCCTCCCCCAAGCTTGTGGGAGACTCTCTTCTTCAATTTTCACAAAGTTAAATATTTCCTGTAAGGCAGCTTGTTTCTTATGAGCAGGAAAATATTTTTCAGAGAAGTAATAAATCATATCCTGGGGACTACGCACACAACCAGGAGCAAGAGTATTGTACCATATCTTAGCATCACCCTTTAATGAGAATGGAAATAATTTGAGGATATAAGAATAGCGGATTTTATCATCAAGAGCAAAAAGGGTGGCTATATCATTTAACTTAGTAAGGTGCACCACAACAATTTCAGTTTCATAGCCATGGAAAGGATCAGATTCAACCAAAGTAATCAACTCTGGGTCGACAGAGAATTCATAATCCTTATCATCAACAAAGATAGGTGAAGTAGCAAACTTAGAATCACATTTCATTTTAGCATTCAAAGATTTTTCTTTTAGTTTGCATAATAATTTCTTAAGATCATCTCTCTCATTGCAAGCAAGAAAATCTCTAGTTGTCTCCTCATCCATAACATAACCCTCAGGTATCTTAGGCAAGTCATATCTAGGAGAGCTAGGTCTAATAGGTGTTTCAAGATTTTTAGTTTCAAGTATTTCATCAGTTTCAGCATTCTCAATATCTTTAGCTCTAGCAATTTGTTCATCAAGAAATTCACCTAGTCGCATATTATCATCAAGCAAGGTACTAGCATCATCATGAGTAGCATTCATAGCAGAAGTATCATCATCAATAACTTGCGACATATCAGGATTAATAGCATGTGGTGGTGTTGCAAGTCTACTCAAAATAGAAGGTGAATCAAGTGCAGAGCTAGATGGCAGTTCCTTACCTCCCCTCGTCTTAGAGGGAAATATCTTAAACTTTGTATCCTTCAGATTCTTCATAGTGATAAATAGATAATAATCCCAAGTGACTCAACAAATATATATATATATATATATATATATATGCTCCCCAGCAACGGCACCAGAGAAGGGTCTTGATAACCCACAAGTATAGGAGATCGCAACAGTTTTCGAGGGTAGATATTCAACCCAAATTTATAGATTTGACACAAGGGGAGCCAAAGAATACTTGCACGTATTAGCAGTTGAGTTGTCAATTCAACCACACCTGGAGATTAAATATCTGCAGCAATATGATCAGTAGCACAGTAATATGATAGTAGTGATGATAGTAGCGGTAACGGTAACAGTGATAGCAATGATTTTTGTAGCAAGTGTAACAGTAGCAACAGCAGTAGTAACTTAGCAAGAACAATATGCGGAACATTTGTAGGCATTGGATCGGTGAATTCATTGGATGATATTAATCATATAATGATCATAACCTAGGGGGATACAAAACTAGCTCGAGTTCATAAATATAATGTAGGCATGTATTCCGTAAATAGTCATACGTGCTTATGGAAAGAACTTGCATGACATCTTTTGTCCTACCCTCCGTGGCAGCGGGGTCCATATGGAAACTAAGGGATATTAAGGCATCCTTTTAATAGAGAATCGGAACAAAGCATTAACACATAGTGAATACATGAACTCCTCAAACTACGGTCGTCACCGAAAAGTATCCCGACTATTGTCACTCTGGGGTTTATGGATCATAACATGTAATATGTGAATATGACTTGCAAGATCGGATCTAGAACATAGATATAATGGTGATAACATAAACGGTTCAGATCTGAAATCATGGCACCCGGGCCCAAAGTGACAAGCATTAATCATGGCAAAGTCATATCAACATCAATCTTAGAACATAATGTATACTAGGGATCAAGCCCTAACAAAACTAAATCGATTACATGATATAATATCATCCAACTCCTCACCGACCAGCGAGCCTATGAAGGAATTACTCACTCCCAGTGGGGAGCATCATGGAATTGGCGATGGAGAAGGGTTGGTGATGACGAAGATCGAAGATCCCCCTCTCCGGAGCCCCAAACGGACTCCAGATCTAGCCTCCCAATGAAGAACAGGAAGTGGCGGCGGCTCCGTCTCGTGAAATGCGATAATTCTTCCTTCCTGGTTTTTTCTCCAAATATAGGTATTTAAGGAGTCGAAATCAGTGTCTGTGGGGCCACCAGGTGGGCACAACCCACCTGGGCGCGCCTGGAGGGGGGAGTGCCCTGGTGGGTTGTGCTCACCCAGGGGCCCCCCTCCGGTGGTTCTTGGCTCCAGTATTTTTCTTTTATTGTATAAAAATTCTCCAAAAAGTTTTGTTCCATTCTGAGAACTTCAATTTCTGCACAAAAACAACACCATGGTAGTTCTACTGAAAACAGTGTCAGTCCGGGTTAGTTTCAGTCAAACCATGCAAATTAGAGTCCAAAACAAGAGCAAAAGCGTTAGGAAAAGTAGATATGACGGAGACGTATCAGTGGTGGCCAGATCTGGCCAGCCCGGAGGTGCGTGTGGTCTTGGGGGTTGTCTAGGGGTTGGGAAGGTGGTGCCTTCCTGCCCATCTCTTTTGTCATCTTGGTTGCAAGAGTGGGGCGAGGGTGGACTTGGATCCAGGGATGCCGAGGCGGCGGCCTTGGTAGTGGGAGCTGCAGTGCTTAGGGGCGAAGCTCGTGGCTCAGGTGTCGGCTGGGTGCTATGGCTGTGTGGGTGGCGTGGTGGCCAGAGTACGACGGTCAGTGGTGTTGGCGCGGCGCCCATGGCCTGTTGTACTATGTTTTGAAGGATAAGTGCTTGCCAGGGTGAAAGCCTCCTCTGGCTCTGCCAGGCCGACGGCTGCCAGTGTCTACGGGGTCATTTCCTTATTGAAGGTGTTGTCGTAGCTACTCTTCGTCCTTCATGTTCCTTCGAGGGAAACCTTACTCCTTGGTTCGGGCGATGGCGGCGCTCTAGTGTTTTGCCCTTCTTGAAGGCGCCACCTTGAAGTAACCGGCTCGTCATACACGACTTCATCTCTTCGCAGTGACTGGTTCACAGTTGAGAGCTTCGGTGTCTCCAAGCTGCTTCCTCGTGTAGTGTGCTTCGAGTTTTCACGGTTGTGTAATTGTCCTTAACACCCTTGTATCTAGCCTTGTGTGGGTGTGTTGCGGGTTCGTGTTGTATGGCTTGGTTTGTATGATTGTTGCTTTATATATAAAGCGGGGTGTGAGCCTTTTTTGATTGTAGCGACCCGACCTCAGACAGTCAAGTCTCTGTGCTTAAGTGTCATCCCTGGATCGGTATGCTGACACACATAGTACTCGAGGATTTATAACAGAGGTAAATCACATGTATAAAGTAAGGTAAATACTATTACCTCAATCCATATAGCGGAAGTAACAACAAAGTTGTGGAGTTCCCAACAATGCCAACGGCAAAGTTGAGTGTAGACATCGTAACCCTAATGTATCACTTACTCGTCGTAAGAATTCCTGCAACATGAGACGTTGCAGCCATGTAGGTCAGTACATTGAATGTACTGGCAAATTCACACCATAGGATAATGAATAATAGCTATCACTACATGCATATTTGGCTGGTGGAGGCTCTAAGTTTAATTTTTGCATAAAGCTAATTTTTCCTTACAACAAAGGAGTATGTTTTATTTAACTACAAAGTTTCTGTCCTTATTTAACTGCATGGTGTTTGAGAAACGGATGACCGAGACACAGTCTTTCCGAGGAGGTCCCCTTAACCGATAGATAGGCCGGTACACCTACAATCCCCTACATCTGCTAGCCCATCATGGAAATGATTCCCACAACTTACTCAACTATGCCAGAGCCCATAATGGCTTGTGGCTGCAGACGGAAGTTTCTAGCATGAATAATCTTATGATCCCTTTGAGCCTAGGTGGCATTCCAATAGGATGATCACACGGATACCCCGGGATCTCCTAGCACAACAATGGATTCCCTAGGTGTCCGGGCAAGCCACTGGTATCCCCAGGGTGCCCCAACCATTCCACCCAGATGTGTATTGAAGTAGCCACCTTAGGTTAACCCTTCGATATAAATAACTCTCACATCTTTCATGAATCTCACAACCAATCCACGTGTACGAGCATAGCAAAGCAGTATGAGCATCACGTAAAAACCCAAGGTTTAATGAAGGGCAATAGTTTCCTACCTCATCAACTACTTCCCAATACCCACATGTTATCAAAACCTACGCATGCAATGTTTGAGGGTAAAACTAATGCATAAAAATTGGGTATGAAAAGTATGATCAAAGTGTGAACTTGCCTTGTACTGTTGATGAAGATGATTCGCACTCATAACTCCTGATAGTTCTACTCGTCACACTCCGGTCAATCTATCGTGAGCAAGCAATTGCATACATAAGCACTCATGCAAAAGAATCGAAGAAAAGATCTCGGAAAACTTCGAAAACAAGCAATTAACTCTTGCAACATAAAACAATTTCTAACAGTACCAATATTAGGTGGATTTGGTCTTATCAGAAAGTTTAGGTCAAGAGCTTCAATTTGCAAAAATAATCAATTAAATCGGAGTTATAAAACTCGAGTTATGAACGCAGGAAGTTTGAATTCAAATCTGTTTGAAATCAAATTTTAAACTTTCAAAAATATGTTTAAGTTGTTTTACTGGATAGAGGGAATCATAACGAAGAAGTGGGCATTGGTTTCGTTGGTTTTGGACAAGCGGTTTAAAAGTTGTGACCGTTTGAAGAACAACGACTAATCTGTAAGAAAACTAATTACATCTAAGTCCCTGGCCGAAAATAAAAAGAAAAACCTAACGAACGAACGTTCACTACAGAACCTAATCTAGCGAATATGTTCGTTAGAGATCCTAAACGAACGAACGCTCGCTATTTAGAACTAACCAAGAAACCGAAACTAAACCCACGAGACCCTAAGAAAAAAAACGATCTAGGTTTTTACCTAAAAACCGGCGAGAAGCGGTGGCGGCTCCGGCGAGGGCGGCGAGCGGCGAGGCAAAGCGGTAGCGGCGGCGCTGGTGGTGTGCAGCGGCAGCAGCGCAAAGCGAGTGGCGGCGGTGCGAAGCGAGGGCGGCGGCAGCGAGGCGTGACTTGCGGCGCGGACGGCGGCTTTTGCGAGGGAGCGCCGAGGCCGTGGCGGCGCCGGACTCCGGGAGAGTCCCGGTCGGGCACGGGGACGAAGGCGGCGGCTTCGGCCGGCTCGGCTTCGGCCCAGTTCGGTCCGTGAAAAGTTTTTTTTAACAATTTTTACAAACAATAAAGATAAAGTAAAACCAAATAAAATAAAATATACTATAGGCATATAATATATCAGAATTTTCAGAAAAAGATTTTCTACAACATGAACATTTTTCTAGCGTCAAATAAAATCCACAAAAATTTAAATAAAGCAAAGAGTGCTACTGGTGTAATAAAACCCAATAAAAATCATTTTAAAAATACCAAAATGATTTCAAATTTATTTCTCTCCAATTTTATGATGTAGGGAATCATTTTACCCTATTTTCTTTATTTTTTATTTTTGGAGAAAAATAATTTGAATAGAAATCAAATAACTCCAAATTGAAAAATAATTTCGAAAGGCCTTAAATTTTGATTTTTTTAACTCCCAACTCATATTTCATATGATTTGAAGAAGTCATTTTATCTTCTCTCATGAAAATCATTGAGTTGCATAAAGTCTCTGAATTTAAAATATTTTCAGATGGAATTCAAACTCTTTTCAAAAACCCTTTGCATTTAATTAAATGGAAGAAGTCATATCATCTTCACTCTAGGGTTTTGTGATGAAATGAATTTGAATTCACGGAGATCAGAAATGCAAAGTGAAAGTTTGGGAAAATCATTTCATTCCCTCTCATTTAACTTTCAATTTTTTTTCAAATTTCACTCAATTTCACACAAGCAACCACACCACAATCAAGCAAACAATCAAAACTATTTATTTAATATAACATTCCAAAATTTAGAATTTTGGGATGTTACAAACCTACCACCCTTAAAATGAATCTCGCCCGCGAGATTCGGAGAGGCTAGCAAGAAATAGGTTAGGTTCGGGGTCTTCTCAAAATCCATCGATTGTCACCAGGAGTCTCGGATGCTACCACCCTTAAAAGCATGGTTACGGTTCCATCAAAACTCATGTACTCCATCCTTATTGTTGGCAGTGTTGATCTTCTCAGATCTTCAGGATAATTCCTTCTCTGGGCTCTTCCAGTAGTGGCATAACCTTTTTCCTCAATTCTTATGTCCTTTCATCTTGGTACGGTTCCAAGGCGAATAATAAGAGTAAGTCGGTATGGTGATCAATCCATCCCGCACTCAAACCATTACCTTGTATATAGTTTAGCGAATCTCGCATTCTAACACTCGGTCATCCTCACAAGCATTGCAGAATTTTCTCTTGTCGACAAACCAAGTTCGGATAAATCCATTGATTGTGCAAGCCAAACAAACATCTATCGTTCCTTCACAACTCTCAGGTTTTGCATTACTCCTTTAAGATTGTCTGTTGATAAAGTCGTATCTTCTTCCAGGGTTTTTCCTTCAGCAAGAGTGTGCTTGCTTCATGGTAGGTCCTGAAGCCTGTGGGTTATGGCCCATCTCATCACTTGTATACCTTGAACTCATCATCGGGGCAACTGACCATTATTCCAACATCCAGCTTCCTAGCATTCTTAAATCCATCCAATTGTACCTTCTCCCTTCCTTCTATTGATACCAAACTAAGGAGTGATTACTCAGACTCATCATGGAGTTACAATTGCTCCATATTACCAACATTATACCTCCTTTATATCCAATAGTAATTCATCCCTTCATATTCTCGGGGTATCCCACATATCGAGATAAAACTTGTACTTACTTTGTCCGAAGTCCACTCCGTGGAACATCATTATCTTTTCCAGGGGTCAAGTGTCCTCACAGGGTACTAGCTGGTTGCGTGGTAGCACTAAGTCGCTTTATCTCCAGATTCGGAGAAAAGGCACTACCACTCTATCGCCTCTTATGGCGCACTGATAACTTCGAATGGACAGACGCGGCGACTGCCGGACTAGAGGAAATAAAGGCCCTCCTAGCAAGCAACCCAATCCTGGCCGCACCAAACGCTGGCGAACCCATGTTGCTATACATATCGGCAACACATCAGGTGGTGAGCGCCGTGCTCGTCGTCGAACGAGAACAGGACGGACACAAATTCCCACTTCAAAAACCAGTATACTACATATCTACTGTCCTCACACCATGCAAATCCTGGTACCCCCATTACCAAAAGATAGCATACGCGGTCTTCATGGCATCCCGAAAGCTACGACACTACTCCCAGGAGCATTCAATCACGGTGGCTTCCGAAGTCCCACTCAATGACATAATAAACAACCGCGATGCCACGAGACGGGTCGCCAAATGGACCATAGAGCTACTCCCATTTGACATAACATACAAGCCACGTCGAGCCATCAAATCCCAAGTGTTGGCTGACTTCGTCGCCGAATGGACAGAGGCCGAACTCCCTAAAGAGTACGGCGCATATTCCAATTGGGTTATGTATTTTGACGGCTCCAAAATGTTGGCGGGGCTGGGAGCGGGCGTCGTGTTAACGTCCCCCACTGGAGATGTCGTCCAGTATGTGCTCCAAATATTATACACAGACTCCAACAACGCAGCCGAATACGAGGCCTTATTGCATGGTCTTCGGATGGCCGTATCCATGGGCATACAACGCCTGGAGGTGCGCGGGGGCTCAAATCTCAAATAAACGGAGACTTCGATGCCAAAGATCCAAAGATGGCAGCTTACCGTAATGTCGTCCTAAAAATGTCGGCTCGGTTCGAGGAGCTTGAATTTCATCACGTCGCCCGAGAAAGTAACCAGGCGGCGGACGTCCTTGCTCGCATTGGTGCTAAGCGCGACCCCGTCCCACCTAACATCCTCCTAGAAAGGCTTTTCAAGCCATCCGTCGTGTGGCAAGGGGAGGGCGGCAACAACAGTCTAGATCCGAACACAACCCCAGACACTGAACACACTGATATCATCGGGGGCTCAACCACTGAAATTACACCGTCGGCCCATCTCATTATGGCAGTCATTGCCCCATGGACCGAACCCTTCTTGGCCTACATTAATAGGAAGGAGCTGCCCGAAGACCAGAATGAGGCCCGCCGCATTGTCCGACGCTCGAAGGCCTACAAAGTTCACGACGGAGAGCTCTACAAGAAAAGTACTACCGGAGTACTTCAAAGATGTATCTCCGAGGAGGAGGGGCGGCAGCTTTTGGCAGAAATTCATGCTGGTCTAGGCGGACACCACGCCGCAGCCCGGGCCCTTGTTAGCAAGGCCTTCCATACAGGGTTTTATTGGCCGACGGACCGAGCAGACGCGCAGGACCTTGTCCAACGCTGCGTCGGGTGCCAACTCTTCGCCAACCAAAGCCACATGCCCCCAACTGCCTTACAGACTATCCCCATCACTTGGCCTTTCTCGGTCTGGGACTGGATATGGTTGGACCCCTTAAAGGGGGAAGCCATAAGAAAAAATATGTGCTGGTTATGGTGGACAAATTCACTAAGTGGATAGAGGCTAAACCGGTCAAAACGGCTGAGTCCGGCCCGGTGATAGACTTCATATCTGGCATTGTGCACCATTATGGTGTCCCACACAGCATCATCACCGACAACGGCTCTAATTTCACAGCCGATGAGGTAAAAACCTGGTGTACTAATCTGGGCATTAAACTCGATTACGCCTCCGTCTACCACCCGCAAACCAATGGTCAAGTCGAACGAGCCAATGGTCTTATTATGAGCGGCATCAAGCCCAGACTAGTGCGGTCTTTGAAAGGATCAGACAAGCACAGGGTTGAGGAGCTCAACTCCGTACTCTGGGGGCCGCGTACCACGCCCAATCGTACTACCGGATACACACCTTTTTTCATGGTGTATGGCGCAGAGGCCGTGTTGCCCTGCGATATTATTCACGACTCACCTCGAGTGCGTATGTACGAAGAGAGAGAAACCGAGCTTGATCGGCAGGACAGCCTAGATGCCCTGGAGGAGGAGCGCGATGTCGCAAAAGCCCGTTCAGCATTTTACCAACAGCAGGCTCGAAGATATCAAAGCAGAGAAGTACGGGCCAAGACTTACAACGTTGGTGAACTCGTTCTATGCCTGCCGGAGAAGAAAAAGGACAAACTCAAGCCCAAATGGGAGGGTCCCTTCATAATTGACGAAGTTCTCACCGGAGGAGCGTACCGTCTTCGTGATGCATCAGACAATCGCCTCGAGCCGAACCCTGGAACGCGGCCAGACTCCGAAGATTCTATGCCTAGCGCCGAACTCCTTGTTCGTCTCCTTCTCCCCTGTAGTTTCCATTATTTTTTCTCACTTTTCCGATTACTTTTTCCTTTCTCGCTTTAAAGCTTTGGTACGGCTAGACCGCACACCCCTGACACATACATCTTTAAAATATGTACGTCCATTATACCTGGGGGCTTCTTGGACAGAAGCTTTTTATTCTAATTCCTCGAGCATCAAGCTCTTCACATATGAGTACATCCATATGTACCTTTTCTTTGCCATTATATGCATCGATATGACTTAAGTTTTGGCCAAGCCTGGTTGCCTGGCTCCTGTGCTTATGCCCTACGTTCCCGTTAGTTCGGCTAGGGCATAAAGGGAGCACCTCTGCGATTCTTACTGCCGGGTCATCCGGATGTGTACCTCAGACTGGGTGAAGCCGAAAGCTAGCATTCTTAAGGGAATATTCGGTCAGTGAATTAAAGACGTTTTTGCATTTACTCCATTGCGAACCCGCAGAAGTTACATACACTGTGATTTTTCCATCACAATTCGGACATGTACATTAATACATGCACACCCAGGGAAAGGAACCCTTAATGGAACTATTCTCTTTGGAAGATGTTTCTTACGATCTCAATGTAATATAACATAACTAGCAGGATACAACTTGTCTGTTCAAGCAACTATGACCCCTACGCCTAGTCTTCCAGGCATACCCCGGTCTATTCGGCCGCGAGGGTATTTGGAAACACTCCGCACCTTCGGGTCCGGAGGTTGAAGCGAAAAGGTCTGCCATGACAAATGCTATACAATTCAGCTAGAATTACACATGGTAAGGAAAGTACATAGTCACTTGGACTCAAACACTTCCTCCTCTATACCATCCAACAGGCGGTCTAACTTACAATCCTGTTGGGAATATTTGGCGGCCACCTCTACTTGGTCATATACTAAACTAATGGGAATTTCTTCCTCATTTGACCCTAGCAGTCCGACCCGGGCCATGTGATTAGGATCCAGCTTGGTATATCGCATTTTCACCATGGCCCAGGCCTCTCGCGCACCTTCTCGGCAGGCTGATATCTTCCATAGTCGGATACGCCGCCGCGCTCCCTTGAACAACTCTACAAGCTCCTCCATACTTCCTGGAGGGGAGGCGGATGGCCATAGGGCCTTGGCAACACTCCGCATTGCCAGCCGAGCCTGCTCGTGCACTTGTGACAGCCTTTGCAGCAGATCACTTGATGATCCGGACACCTCCTTGTCGGGACGGCCCGTCAATATACCTGCAATCATAATTATATCAGTTCCATTTATCTCAGAACTACTTTCAAAATAGTTCAGACACATACTGAATATACCGCCCCGCAATGTCATGTTCTCCTTCACGGAGTCGGCTAGCTGGGCTCGCACATCTTTCAATTCTTCGCCCAATGCAGTGTTGGAATCCTGTAGCTTGTTTTCCTCGTCCCTGACTCGGTTCAACACACGCTCGCCTGTGGCGTGTAGCCTTTTTGCCTCTTTTTCCCCTTCTTGGGCGATCTTCAACTTCTCTTCAAGTTGATCGGGCGACCCTATTATGCAATCAGCAACAATATTAGTACAGTTGGTATACAATTATCGTTCCTCGATGGAGGGGAATGTTACCAGAAGACGCTTTCTTGAAGTTTTCCAGTTCAGTGGTAGCAGCATTTAGCTGCGCCCGACACTGCTCCAGCTCTTGGTCTAGCAGGGCATTCTTCTCGGTAAGGACCTGGTTATACAACGATCCTTAAATCAGTTGTACCAACTGCTTTCAGTCTCGGGGGCTACGAGCATATGGTTATCCTTTTCGGACGAGGGAAAAACTTACCTGCACATCTGTAAAATGTTGCTTTGTGGCTTTTCTAAGCCCATCTCGAGCAGCTCGGATGTATGCGTCAGCCGAGCCGAAGGCATTGAATCCCTCTTCCAAGAACTTGGGGTCTCGTAGGACAGCCCTGCAGTGCTGATGATTCATGGCGCTCTCTACTTCCGAGTTGGTAACGAACATGTCTTCCGAACCCTAGGCCGAAGGACAGTCCGGCGTTGTCCCCATAGTGGCCCCCGCCTCTCCGGTGGGATCTAAATCCCGGTTGTTGGGAGTGCGACTGGCCGAATCCCCGGACATAGTCCGGTGAACCTTTTTTCCTAATACAGGACCAACATAACAATCACGGTTGGGTACGAATGCCAAAGCATACCTTTGAATCCATACCTCTTCGACGAAGGGTCGTCCTTGTCTTCGCCAACCTTCCTTTTCGAGGCCTTGATCGGTGCGGGAGCTGCTCTTCTTGGAGTCATCCCCGGCGTAGCATGACGTGTCGAACGCCTCCCCTTTGAAGCATGAGATAGTGCGGTGGGTGAGGCAATGCGAGGAAACTCTTTCGAGGGGGGTTTCTCCTGATTACTTATGTGGGAAGCTGGAAGAAGACCAGGATAATCGGCGATGATGGCCACTTCTGTGCCATCATAGCTCACCTGGTAAAACACCCCTTCCGCGAGTACCACGAATATATCCGGGTCCTCTTCGAACCCAGGATCAAGCTCCCGGTTGTGGCTCTCCGGCTGTGGGGCAGGGCTATTAAGCCCCTCGGTTACCTTCCGCCAGTGCTGTTTCAAAATAAGACGGATTGGGGATTCGTTAAAAATGGCCATGAGAGCGGAGTGAATAAACGCAAAGGGGTTGGGACTTACCCAGCTGGGAGGGTTGTACATGGAGTACCCCTCTCTGCGATTGATGCGGAGAAATTCTTCTTCCTCCCCTTTAAACAGCTCGGCCAGTATCTTGGCTAGAGCGGCAGGAGTGTCCGGACCTTTCCGACCATAACGGGAGGCGTCGTCCTCCCCATTGTAGTGCCACATTGGGAGCCCTCTGTATTGAAGTGGTTGAACCCCTCACACTATGGAGGTCGCCATTACCTCTACTATTGTAAAGCCGGACTGGGAAAGCAACCTTATCTTGCCCAGGAGCTGACGAACCTCCACACTATCCTCTTCTTCAAGACTTTTGGGGGCGCCAGCTGTGGCGTTTCCTCAACGGAACACTTCCAAATTCTGGTAGACCCTTTCGAACTGGGTCGGGAAGCGCGACGTCCTCAATATAGAACCATTCGGAAGGCCATTCTTCAGATGCCTTCCTTGGTGTGCCGGACAGATATCCGGTATCGGTGATGCGCCATACTTCGGCTCCGCCCACTTCAAATATTGACCCCTCGTGGTTGCGCGGGACAAGACAGAACAACTTCCTCCACAGCTCAAAATGGGCCTCAATGCCCAGGAATAATTCTCATAAAGCGACATAACCTGCAATGTGCAGAATGGAGGTGGGGGTTAAGTTGTGCAGGTGGAGGCCATAGTATTCCAGCAACCGCCGGAGGAACAGATGGATTGGAAATCCGACGCCTCTTAGCAGATAGGGGACGAAACACACTCGCTCCCCCCGGATGGATTGGGGAAGTTCTCTGCTTGAGTCTCACCATTAAAGGAGGTCAGCCCCGCTCGAACAGGGACCAGATCTGCAGGGGGAAGAAATCCATGCGTTTGCAACTTCGCTAATTGACTGTGGGACACAGAACACCTCTCCCACTCGCCTTTCTCTGGGCCAGAACGGGAGGAGGAGCTGAGAACGCTAACCATGTTGGAATGGTTTCTCCTAGCAGTCTCCGGGGATTTTTCTCTGTGTGGTGCCGAATGGGTCTAAGATCCAATCTCTTTAAATAGGCGCTCTTCCTTGCATGGATGGGGTGCTATTTGCAAAAATACCCTGACCTTTCACATTCGCTCGACACGTGGAAGACAAAGTTATTTCACGCGCAGAAGCCGAGGGGAGCGACATTGATCAACGGCCGAATACATTACTTGGAGGTCATCGGAGGAGGAACCCACCTTGCAATGTCGAAGACAATCTGTGTGCCGAACACTTCGTTATTGAAGACGGGTTTGGGGGCTACTGAGGGAGTCCTGGACTAAGGGGTCCTCGGGCGTCCGGCCTGTTATCCATGGGCTGGACGGGTGGGCTGTGAAGACATGAAAGCCGAAGACTCTACCCGTGTCCGGATTGGACTCTCCTTGGCGTGGAAGGCAAGCTTGGCGATCAACTATGAAGATTTCTTCCTATGTAACCGACTCTATGTAACCCTAGATTCCTCCGGTGTCTATATAAACTGGAGGGTGTAGTCCAGAAAGCATATACTCATTACCATAGTCATATAGGCTAGACTTCTAGGGTTTAGCCATTACGATCTCGTGGTAGATCAAGTCTTGTAACATTCATATTCATCAAGATCAATCAAGCAGGAAGTAGGGTATTACCTCCATAGAGAGGGCCCGAACCTGGGTAAACATCGTGTCCCCCGTCTCCTGCAACCATCGACCTTAGACGCACAGTTCGGGACCCCCTACCCGAGATCCGCCTGTTTTGACACCGACAACTACCACCCTTGAAATGCACAAATTCTTCCATAGACCATATTTCTCATATCCTCGAAAATGGTCAAAATATTTCTTCATAGAGTAGCAACTCATAAAATTTAACGTATGAAATCATGGCACATGAACTTTATTGTTTTCCTGAATTTATTATAATCTCTTGCATTTCCATTACATGCCTCAACTCAACACCTCAATATAAAGAAGTGTTTCCACTACTACTACTATATTTCTTTGTTGTAAACTCAACTATTTAGCATCAGCCTCCTCTTTGGGACAATCCCTGGCAAAGTGCCCTACTTCATTACAGCAAAAACATATTACTTCTGACAAGTCTCGAGGTTTCCTTGTGATTACATAGCCCCCTTGGGTCCTTGGCTTCCTTTTTGGGCAACCGCTGAAGTAGTGCCCTGAATCTTTGCACCTGAAACATGTGATATGACTCAGGTCCTTCTTTGTAGAAATTGGGTTGTTCCTGGAATCCAATCTATTTCTCTTCCTGGAATTTTCCGTGCCAATCAGGGCTTCTATTTCCTGTGGGTCATACTCTACTTCCTCTGTCGGGAATTCTACTAGATCCGCATTCAGACAATTCTGGGAGATGTGTCCTTCTTCTCCACATGAATAGCATGACTTGGTGCAGGCTTTAATTGGGTCTTCTTTGGGTGTGTCCTCCACCTCTTCCTTCATCACAGGTTCTTCTAAAATTTCCACGAGGGCTCCTTTCATTGCTTCTTTCTTCTGATGTAAGGTTCTTTGTACCATGGGGTAAATGTGACACTAAGCAGGGTAGTGGGTAGTCCCTTCACACAAGAAACAAGTAATATGCCTAGTTGGCCATTCTTCAGCTGGGTGACTTTCTTCACAATGAGGGCATTCATCCTTGTGTTCTTTATGGTTGTGTCCTATTTCTCCACAGAGCTTGCATGCACAAGGTTTCTTCACATCATTTCCATAAGGCTTCAATTTATGGGACACAAGCCGAGACTTTAGTAGAGTCAACTTAAACTCTTCCCAAGTGGTTACTCTTTGCCATCCATTGATGGTTTGGTACATCCTCCACCAAGTAGCAGCACCTCTTTCAAAGCATTGAAGAGCATGTTGGGCCATATCCTTTCCGGCTATAGTGTTATTCTTCATGTGATCTTCCATGTTCTCGAATCCATCGGTCCGTCTCCAATTGAGTCATCGGTCCAGAAAATATGAGTTCATCTCCATTCATACTCTATTGGGTCCATGGGTTTTGGGGTAAGATAAGAGAGATAGAGAGGGGTACACACAACACAAACAATAGTTTTGAAAAGACAGATTTTATTTTGTGGCTGTCGGGAAAACATCAAACAAATGACAGCTCACAATCGTCGCATCTAACGTAGGTATATAACAGGGGTTTGGTCCTCTAAAGGTCAATAAATCTTCAAAGTCGCCAAAATCTTCAAGTCTTGTTCATGTCTCCGATGGCTTCTTCCAATCATGCTTGTCCTTCTCAAGTTCTTTTGCCAGATCATCTCTGTTGACATGAGGTCTCTCGTGGCGTCCTTTAATATTTTGGAGTTGCGTTCCAAACTTCTGGGTTTCAACATCCTTGGCATGAACCATGGTCCTACTGTCCTTCAGTTCCTGACGAATCTCCAGCATCTCGAGGTTTTGCTCCTCCAGCTTGGCTACTTTCAGTTTCTGGGTCCTGAGTTCTTCACGAAATACTTCCTTGTCAAATACGGCTTCCTGAAGATCCACCCTAAACTTCTTGATGTAACACTCCAGATCCTGGTGATACACCAGCTAAGGTTAAAACTTCATCTCTTGCTGATAGGTGCTCCATTAGCCCTTTTGTCATCCAATCCTTCTGACGAAATGCATGTTTAACTTAGCATGGTGACAATAGCATCAGCGGGCGATGACATCACGGATAACCGTGTTTCTGCCCTTTTCATTGCCATGAGCTATCATTCCATAATTGATATCTCCTGCCTTAGGGTTTTCTTAAAAAAACTTTGAGTTCTAATGCTCCATGTTTCGGCCTTTCTCCGACACACCTTGATCTCGGGTATTGACAGCTTCAATAGTCGGACAAGTTCCATAAGGGTAACCCTCCTAGGTCATACCAATCCGGAAATTCTTCAGAGCCTTCAAATTCTCCTAGTCTTCGGAGTCTAGAACCATTGTAGTTTCCATTATTATAATGCATGGTGTAATCCTCTTCATTCCGAAGTGGTCTTAGTTGTCTAATATCTTGTACTTCTTGGAGTGGTCTCATCAGTCGAATCTTCGCGTGGTCAAAAGGGAAAAGGGGCGGTCTAACTATTTGAGATGAGAGGAAAATACATGGTAAAGTTTTGGAAAATATGAGAGTTAAGGGATCTCCTTTGAAAAGTTCTAGAGAAAATCTTTCCTATGGGTTTGCCAGTTTCTAGGGGTCACGTTCTAGAGTCAACATGTGCTCTGATACCATCTTGTAGCGACCCGACCTCAGACGGTCAAGTCTCTGTGCTTAAGTGTCATCCCTGGATCGGTATGCTGACACACACAGTACTCGAGGATTTATAAAAGAGGTAAATCACATGTATAAAGTAACGTAAATACTATTACCTCAATCCATATAGCGTAAGTAACAACATAGTTGTGGAGTTCCCAACAACGCCAACGGCAAAGTTGAGTGTAGACATCGTAACCCTAACGTATCACTTACTCATCATAAGAATTCCTGCAACATGAGACATTGCAGCCATGTAGGTCAGTACATTGAATGTACTGGTAAATTCACACCATAGGATAATGAATAATAGCTATCACTTCATGCATATTTGGCTGGTGGAGGCTCTAAGTTTAATATTTGCATAAAGCTAATTTTTTCCTACAACAAAGGAGTATATTTTATTTAACTACAAAGTTTATGTCCTTATTGAGAAGGTAACCTCAACTCAATCCCAAATTAACATTAATAACCCAGCAAATTCATTAAGTAAAGTGATGAGATCAACATAATAATTCAAGTACCAGATACTCAAGATGTCCATAACCAGGGACACGGCTAACCATGATTAGTTTGTACACTCTGCAGAGGTTTGTGCACTTTTCCCCACAAGACTCGATCTCCTTCGTTGTATTCCTCGCACTGCATGGTGTTTGAGAAACGGATGACCGAGACACAGTCTTTCCGAGGACGTCCCCTTAACCGATAGATAGGCCGGTACACCTACAATCCCCTACATCTGCTAGCCCATCATGGAAAGGATTCCCACAACTTACTCAACTATGCCAGAGCCCATAATGTCTTGTGGCTGCACACGGAAGTTTCTAGCATGAATAATATTATGATCCCTTTGAGCCTGGGTGGCATTCCAATAGGATGATCACACGGATACCCCGGGGTCTCCTAGGACAACACTGGATTCCCCAGGTGTCCGGGCAAGCCACTTGTATCCTAGGGTGCCCCAACCATTCCACCCAGATGTGTATTAAAGTAGCCACCTTAGGTTAACCCTTAGATATAAATAAATCTCACAACTTTCATGAATCTCACAAACCAATCCATGTGTATGAGCATAGCAAAGCAATATGAGCATAACGTAAAAACCCAAGGTTGAATGAAGGGCAATAGGTTCCTACCTCATCAACTACTTCCCAATACCCACATGTTATCAAAACCTACTCATGCAATGTTTGAGGGTAAAACTAATGCATAAAAACTGGGTATGAAAAGTATGATCAAAGTGTGAACTTGCCTTGTACTGTTGATGAAGATGATTCTCACTCATAACTCCTGATAGTTCTACTCATCACACTCCAGTCAATCTATTGTGAGCAAGCAATTGCATACATAAGCACTCATGCAAAAGAATCGAAGAAAAGATCTCGGAAAACTTCGAAAACAAGCAATTAACTCTTGCAACATAAAACAATTTCAACAGTACCAAAATTAGGTGGATTTGGTCTTATCAGAAATTTTAGGTCAAGAGCTTCAATTTGCAAAAAGAATCAATTAAATCTGAGTTATAAAACTCGAGTTATGAACACAAGAAGTTTGAATTCAAATCTGTTTGAAATCAAATTTTAAACTTTCAAAAATATGTTTAAGTTGTTTTTTGGATAGAGGGAATCATAACGAAGAAGTGGGCGTTGGTTTCGTTGGTTTTGGACAAACGGTTTAAAAGTTGTGACAGTTTGAAGAACAGAGACTAATCTGTAAGAAAACTAATTACATATAAGTCCCTAGCCGAAAATAAAAAGGAAAACCTAACGAACGAACGTTTACTACAGAACCTAATCTAGCGAATCTGTGAGTTAGAGATCCTAAACGAACGAACGCTAGCTATTTAGAACTAACAGAAAAAACGAAACTAAACCGACGAAACCCTAAGAAAAAAATCCCGATCTAGGTTTTTACCTAAAACAGGCGAAAAAACAGCGAGAGGCGGCGGCGGCTCTGGCGAGGGCGGTGAGTGGCGAGGCAAAGCGGTAGCGACGGCGGCGCTGGTGGTGTGCGGCGGCGGCGGCGCGAAGCGAGGGTGGCGGCGTCGAGGTGCGACTTGCGGCGCGGCGGCGAAGTGAGGAGGAGAGGGCCCGGGGTTCCGCTATTTAAAGGGGAGGGGCGGACGGCGGCTTGGGCGAGGGGCCGCCGAGGGCGTGCGGCGCCGGACTCCGGGAGAGTCCCGGTCGGGCACGGGGACGAAGGCGGCGGCGGCTTGGGCCGGCTGGGCTTCGGCCCAGTTCAGTCCAAGAAAAGTTTTTTTAAACAATTTTTACAAACAATAAAAATAAAGTAAAACCAAATAAAATAAAATATACTATAGGCATATAATATATCAAAAATTTCAGAAAAAGATTTTCTACAACATGAACATTTTTGTAGCGTCAAATAAAATCGACAAAAAATTAAATGAAGCAAAGAGTGCTACTGGTATAATAAAACCCAATAAAAATCATTTTAAAATTACCAAAATGATTTCAAATTTATTTCTCTCCAATTTTTTGATGTAGGGAATCATTTTACCCTATTTGCCTTATTTTTTATTTTTGGAGAAAAATAATTTGAATAGAAATCAAATAACTCCAAATTGAAAAATAATTTCAAAAGGCCTTAAATTTTTATTTTTAAGCTCCCAACTCATATTTCATATGATTTGAAGAAGTCATTTTATCTTCTCTCATGAAAATCGTTGAGTTGCATAAAGTTTCTGAATTTAAAATATTTTTAGATGGAATTCAAACTCTTTTCAAAAACTCTTTTCATTTAATTAAATGGAAGAAGTCATATCATCTTCACTCTAGGGTTTTGTGATGAAATGAATTTGAATTCACGGAGATCAGAAATGCAAAGTGAAAGTTTGGGAAAGTCATTTCATTCCCTCTCATTTAACTTTCAAAAAGTTTCAAATTTCACACAAGCAACCACACCACAATCAAGCAAACAATCAAAACTATTTATTTAATATAACATTCCAAAATTTAGAATTTTGGGATGTTACATTGATATAAAACATGTATTTTATCATCAATAGGATCTCTAACCATACTTTCAAACCACTCATCACTAAATCCTTCATCAATTCCCTTAGTGATTCACTCAGATCTATCACAAGTATTGTGGTACAAGGTTTTTATTAATTCGGCATGGGGAACTTTCTTTCCAATATTTTCACCATAAGCAAAATAATCATTAGATTCTAACCTATGTATGGTGTCTTTATCATGAAGGATCTCTTGTATTGGAGGACACTCTAAATCAATTTTATAAAAGGCAATATACCCCTAGCTTCCCAAATTATATAGTCAAATTCATGCATAAGGATAATAGTGGTAATCTTTTTATCCTTAGGATTATGAATGTTGGGAAATTCAAATAAAATATTTTGTAAAGAGGGATGAATATGCGAGAATTTTCTTTCTAATTTAACCACAAGAATAACAATAGCATCCACATGATAATTTGTTTTGTCAAGAATAGATCCTTTAATTATTGGTATGACTCCAATGTAATTAAAGAATTCTTGAATGATGTTCTTCCCAATAATATTCCCACTACCCACACGATAAGTTTTAGTTTTAAAAATAGTAGGGGTTTTATATGCCGGAGGATCATGATTAAGATCAAAGATATTGGGCTTACCCTCAAGAGAATCACTAGTGCTATCTTTACTAGCACTTTCAACAATAACTTTCTCAAATTCAGACATGATAGAACTTCAAGCAAAACAAGCAACCTAACAAAGTAAAATATATCTATGTATTTCGTTTTTTATTGAAGTGGAGGGAGATGAAAAATAGAGGCAAAATAAAAAGTAGAGAAAGTAGATGATAATTTGTATATAGGAACCTGATAAGAATTTGATAAACAAAATACTGTTGGGCAATTACCGGGGGGCGTAGATTTCACTAGTGGCTTCTCTCGAGAAAAATAACATACGGTGGGTAAAAAAATTACTGTTGGGCAATTGATAGAACTTCAAATAATCATGACGATATCCAGGCAATGATGATTATATAGGCATCACGTCCAAGATTAGTAGACCGACTCCTGCCTGCATCTACAACTATTACTCCACACATCGACCACTATCCAGCATGCATCTAGTGAATTAAGTTCATGGATAAACGGAGTAATGCAATAAGAACGAAGACATGATGTAGACAATCTATTTATGTAGGAATAGACCCCATCTTGTTATCCTTAATAGCAACGATACACACGTGTCATTTCCCCTTCTGTTACTGGGATTGAGCACCGTAAGATCGAACCCATCACAAAGCACCTCTTCCCATGGCAAGAAAAACCGATCTAGTCGGCCTAAATAAACATAAGATTCGAAGAAGAAATACAATGCTATAAGTAATCATGCATATAAGAGATCAAAACTCAAATAACTTGCATGGATAAAATAGATCTGATCATAAACTCAAAGTTCATCGGATCCCAACAAACACACCGCAAAAAGAGTTACATAAAATAGATCTCCCAAAGACCATTGTATTGAGAATCAAAAGAGAGAGAGGAACCCATCTAGCCACTAACTACGAACCCGTAGGTCTACAATGAACTACTCACGCATCATCGGAGAGGCACCAATGAGAATGATGAACCCCTGCGTGATGGTGTCTAGATTGGATCTGTGGTTACTGGAACTTGCGGCGGCTGGAATTGTGTTTCGTCGACTCCCCTGGGGTTTTTGGAATATTGGGGTGTTTATAGAGCAAAGAGGTGGTGCGGGAGGCAGCCGAGGTGGGCACAACCCACTAGGGCACGCCTGGGCCCCCAGGCGCGCCCAGGTGGGTTGTGCTCCCCTCGGAGCCCCCCTCTGGTACTTCCTTGGCCCAACTTGTGTCTTCTGGTCCAAAATAAATCTCCAAAAAGTTTCGTTGCGTTTGGACTCCGTTTGGTATTGATTTTCTGCGATGTAAAAAACAAGCAAAAAACAGCAACTAGTACTGGGCACTATGTCAATAGGTTATTCCCAAAAAATGATATAAAGTTGCTATAAAATAATTGTAGACCATCCAAGAATGATAATATAACAGCATGGAACAATAAAAAATTATAATATACGTTGGAGACGTATCAGCATCCCCAAGCTTAATTCCTGCTCATCCTTGAGTAGGTAAATGATAAAAACAGAGTTTTCGATATGGAATGCTGCCTAACATGTTCATCACGTATTCTTTTGTTTGTAGCATGGACATTTGGACTTTTATATGATTCAGAGCAATAGTCTAGTTTTGACATGAAGATTTCAATACTCAAGCATATCAACAAGCAACCATGTCTTTCAAAATATCAACACTAAAGCAAGTTATCCCTAGCCCATTATTCTCAATCATTGATCCATTCATGAAACCAACTCACATATTAGCTACACCCAATGCTCAAGTATGATCATAGTGCCCCTTAGTTGGGGCTTTATAAGAGAAGATGGAGACTCAAATAAACATTGCATAAAGTAAATAGAAAGGCCCTTCGCAGAGGGGAGTAGGGATTTGTAGAGGTGCCAGAGCTCAAAGCAAAAAAGATGGAGATAAAAACATTTTGGGTGGCATGCTTTTCCTGTCAACGAAAATGATCGAGTAATTCCCAATGCTTTCCATGCTAGATATATCATAGGCGGTTCCCAAACAGAAAATAAAGTTTATTCCTTTTTCCACCATACTTTCACATTCCGCGGCTAACCGAATCCACGGGTGTCGTCCGTACCAACACTTTCCAAGGAATTTATTATTTGACAACATAAAGTAAATTCATTTTCATTTCGGGACTGGGCATCCCTAATACCTTTGCCGTACTCTCGTGCAATGACAAGTGAATAAACACTCATATTGAGAATAACACATCTAGCATGGAAAAATATCAGCCACCCCCTACCGTTTCATGAGTTGTAGGAGCACACAAAGAAGAAATTTAGTTTTAAGATTAGAGATGGCACATACAAGTTTGCTTAGAACGGCAAAAGAATACCGCATATAGGTAGGTATAGTGGACTCATATAGCAAAACTGGTTTAAGGATTTTGGATGCACAAGTAGTAATCCCAC
Source organism: Aegilops tauschii subsp. strangulata (assembly GCF_002575655.3). Taxonomy (NCBI): domain Eukaryota; kingdom Viridiplantae; phylum Streptophyta; class Magnoliopsida; order Poales; family Poaceae; genus Aegilops; species Aegilops tauschii. The sequence continues at coordinate 179,597,159 of NC_053039.3, forward strand.
TTAGTACAAGTGAAGGCTAGCAAAAGATTGAGAAGCATCCAACCAAGAAACGAAAAATCTCATAAGCGAGCATAAAGCATAACTAACACCGAATAATGCACCATAAGTAGGATATAATTTCATTGCATAATTATTGACTTTCGTGCTTGCATAGGGAATCACAAACCTTAACACCAATATTCTTACTAACGCATAATTACTCATCAACATGACTCACATATTATATCATCATACCGCAAAACTATTACAAAGAATCAAGTTTATTTTGTCCAATGATCTTCATGCAAGTTTTTATTATATCCCTCTTGAATATCTATCATGTTGGTACTAGTTTCATATGTTGCTTTTAATAGCTCAAACAAATCTAAGTGAAGAACATGAGCATAAAAATTTTCTTCTCTCAAAATAATATAAGTGAAGCATCAGAGAATTTCTTAAAAAATTTACTAACTCTCAAATAAATCTAAGTGAAGCATGAGAGCATTTCTTCCAAAATACTAAAGCACACCATGCTCAAAAAGATATAAGTGAAGCACTAGAGCAATTCCACAGCTCAAAAAGATTTAAGTGAAGCATAGAGAGCAATTCTGACAATTCATAGCATAATTTTGGCTCTCTCAGACAGGTGTGTCCAGCAAGGATATATGACACAAAATAAAAATAAAAACAAGCAAAGACTCATATCATACAAGACGCTCCAAGCAAAACTCATGATACGTGATGAATAAAAATAGAGCTCCAAGTAAAATACCGATGGTCGTTAGAAGAAAGGGGGGATGCCACTCGGGCATCCCCAAGCTTAGTTGCTTGCTTCTCTTTTAGATAATAGCTTGGGATGCCATGGGCATCCCCAAGCTTAGACTCTTCTTACTCCTTATTCCTTCATCCATCGCGATCTCACCCAAAACTTGAAAACTTCAATCACACAAAACTCAACAAAACCTTCAGTATAACAAAGCAAATCACTACTCTAAGTACTGTTGAAAACCCATTCATATTTTATTTTTGCATTATATCTACTGTATTCCAACTTTGTTATGGCTCATACCCCCCGATAGAGTCCATAGATTCATCAAAATAAGCACACAACGCAAAGAAAACAGAATCTGTCAAAAACAAAACAGTCTGTAGCAATCTAAAAACTTTGAATACTTCTGTAACTCCAAAAATTCTGAAAAATTAGGACAACGTAGGAAATTTGTATATCAATCTTGTGTACAAAAATCAGGATTTTATCGCGCTTTTGTGAATTTTCAAAATTGTTTTACTGGATGCAAAAGTTTCTGTTTTTCAACAAGATCAAATCAACTATCACCCAACATGATCCCAAAGGCTTTGCTTGGCACAAACACTAACTAAAACATAAAAAACACAATCATAACAGTAGCATAATTGTGCAAACACTCAAGAACAGGAAGAAAAAGACAAAAATAAATTTTATTCATTGGGTTGCCTCCCAACAAGGCTATCGTTTTATGCCCCTAGCTAGGCATAATGCACAGGTTCAAGTGTTGTCATCTTTATTTCTAGATCCATAAGATGCCCTCATGATTGATTCATATGGTGGCTTAATTCTTGTTCTAGGGAAGTGTTCCATGCCCTTCCTAAGTGGAAATTTAAATTTAATATTGCATTGTTTCATATCAATCATGGCACCAATAGTATGCAAAAACGGTCTACCAAGTATAATTGGACAAGACGGATTGCAATCAATATCAAGAACAATAAAATCTATGGGCACATAATTCCTATTTGCAAGAATAAGAACATCATTAATTCTTCCCATAGGCTTTTTAATAGTAGAATCCGCCAAGTGCAAATTTAAAGAACATTCTTCAATATCGGTAAGACCAAGCACATCACATAAAGATTTCGGAATTGTGGAAACACTAGCACCCAAATCCCATAAAGCAAAACACTCATAATTTTTAATCTTGACTTTAATGGTGGGTTCCCATTCATCATGCAATTTTCTAGGAATTCAATCTCTAATTCCAACTTTTCTTCCAAAGCTTTCATCATAGCATCAACATATGTTTAGTAAAAGCCCTATTTTGTTCATAAGCATGGGGTGAATTTATCATGGATATTGCAACAAAGAAATACAATCAATCAAAGAACAATTATCATAATTAAAGTCTTTGTAATCCGAAAGAGTGGGCACATCACTAGTTAAAGTTTTGACCTCTCCAAACCCACTTTTATCAATTTTCTCAACAAGATTTTCACCTCCGAATTATCGGGACGCCTTCTAGCTAAAGTTGACTCTTCTTCAGTACCTTCATCATTAATATTAATTTTACTAAACAAGGAATCAATAGAAGAAACACCAATCATTTTAAGATCTTCATCATTTTTATGAAAGCAATCACTAGAAAACGCCTTTTCTAAAAATTCTCTTTTAGCTCTAAGCATAGCGGTTCTTTTCTTACTTTCATCCATAGAAACATATAAAGCTTTAATTATTCTTCAACCTTAGGCACAAAAAATTCATCTTGAGATTTTCTACATCATGAGAAATTCTATCAATGCTTCTAGACATATCATCAATCTTACTCAACTTTTCTTCTATCGTAGTTAAAATTCATTTGAGCATTGATAAATTCTTTAATATCATTCTCAAGATTAGAGGTGTTCCTATTATTATTATAAGAAGGATTACCATAGGAATTACCATAATTATTAGAGGAATTTCCCGAAAAAGGTCTAGGATTAAAATGACCTCTATAAGCATTGTTATTAAAATTGTTTCGCGAAACAAAATTCGCATCTACGGCATCACTATTTTGCTCAATCAAAGTAGACAAAGGCACATCATTAAGATCAATAGGAATATTTTTATTAGAAACCAACTTCATAAGAGCATCAACTTTTTCAATCAAAGAATTTATTTCTTCTACCGAATTAACTTTTTTACTAGTAGGAGCTCTTTCGGTATGCCATTGTGAATAATTTGCCATAATATTATCAATCAATTTAGTAACTTCACCCAAAGTAATTTCCATAAAAGTACCACCCGCGGCGGAATCTAAAAGATTTCTAGAAACAAAATTGAATCTCGCATAATTTTTTTGTATAATCATCCAAAGATTTAAACCATGAGTAGGACAATTTCTTAGCATCAATTTCATTCTTTCCCAAGATTGCGCAACATGTTCATGCTCAAGTTGCTTAAAATTCATGATTTGTGTCCTAAGGGAAATAATTTTAGCAGGCGGAAATTACTTAGTAATAAAAGCATCTTTGCACTTATCCCAAGAATCAATACTATTGCGAGGCAAAGAAAAAAAATCAAATTTTTGCATGATCACGCAAAGAAAACAGGAATAATTTCAACTTCACAATATCATTCTCCATATCTTTTTTCTTTTCCATATCGCATAATTCTACGAATGTCTTAAGATGGGGCGCGGCATCCTCATTAGGAGTACAAGAAAATTGATCTTTCATAACAAGATTCAACAAAGTAGCATTACTATCACAAGACTCCGAACTAGTGGCGGGAGGAGCAATCGGAGTGCTAATAAAATCATTATTATTGGTATTGGAAAAATCACACAACTTGGTATTTTCTTGAGACATCACAACTACGCAAACAAGATTGCAAACAAAAACATATCTGACGAGGAAACGACGAACGAAAAAGAGGGCGAAAAAATGGCAATTTTTTGTGAAATGGGGGAGATGAAAACAAGAGGCAAATGGCAAAAAATGTAAATTACAAGGAGATGAGATTTGTGATTAGGAACCTGGTAGATGTTGATGATGTCTCCCCGGCAACGGCACTAGAAATTCCCTATGATGCGGCTTGAACTACGTCGGTATTTCCCCAGAGAGGAAGGGATGATGCAGCACATCTACAGTAGGTATTTCCCTCAGTGATGAGACCAAGGTTATCGAACCAGTAGGAGAACCACGCAACACTACGTGAACGGTACATGCACACAAAGAACAAATACTTGCAACCCGACGTAAAAGAGGGGTTGTCAATCCCTCCCGTGTAAAAAGATAGATAAAATTGTAGTAGATTGGATCAATAGATCTCGCGGGAACGCGAGATAAAATAAATAACAAAAAATTGCAGCAAGATATTTTTTGGGTTTTTGGATTAATAGATCTGAAAATAAAAGCAAATAAAAATAGATCTCAAAGGGAAATATAATAAAGAAGAGACCCGGGGCCGTAGATTTCAATAGTGGCTTCTCTCGAGAAAATTAGCATACGGTGGGTAAATAAATTACTGTTGGGCAATTGATAGAACTTCAAATGATCATGACGATATCCAGGCAATGATGATTATATAGGCATCACGTCCAAGATTAGTAGACCGACTCCTGCCTGCATCTACTACTATTACTCCACACATCGACCGCTATCCAGCATGCATCTAGTGTATTAAGTTCATGGAGAAACAGAGTAATGCAATAAGAACAATGACATGATGTAGACAAGATCTATTCATGTAATAATAGACCCCATCTTGTTATCCTTAATAGCAATGATACATACGTATCATTTCCCCTTCTGCCACTGGGATTGAGCACCGTAAGATCAAACCCATCACAAAGCACCTCTTCCCATGGCAAGAAAAATCGATCTAGTCGGCGTAACTAAACCAAAGATTCAAAGAAGAAATATGAGGCTATAAGTAATCATGCATATAAGAGATCAAAACTCAAATAACTTTCATGGATAAAACAGATCTGATCATAAACTCAAAGTTCATCGGATCCCAACAAACACACCGCAAAAAGAGTTACATCAAATAGATCTCCAAGAGATCATTGTATTGAGAATCAAAAGAGAGAGAGGAAGCCATCTAGCTACTAACTATGGACCCGTAGGTCTACAATGAACTACCCACGCATCATCGGAGAGGCACCAATGACGATGATGAACCCCTCTGTGACGGTGTCTAGATTGGATCTGTGGTTTCTCGAACTTGCGGCGGCTGGAATTGTGTTTCGTCGACTCCCCTAGGGTTTTTGGAATATTGGGGTATTTATAGAGCAAAGAGGCGATGCGGGAGGTGGCCAAGGTGGGCACAACCCACCACGGCGTGCCTGGGCCCCCAGGCGCGCCCAGGTGGGTTGTGCTCCCCTCAGAGCCCCCCTCTGGTACTTCCTTAGCTCAACTTGTGTCTTCTAGTCCGAAAAAATCTCCAAAAAGTTTCGCTATGTTTGGACTCCGTTTGGTATTGATTTTGTGTGAAGTAAAAAACAAGCAAAAAACAGCAACTCGCACTGGGTACTATGTCAATAGGTTAGTACCAAAAAATGATACAAAGTTACTATAAAATGATTGTAAAACATCCAAGAATGATAATATAACAGGATGGAACAATAAAAAATTATGGATACGTTGGAGACGTATCAGTAAACAAATTACTGTTGGGCAATTAATAGAAAAGTGCATAGTTATGATGTATTCATGACAATGATCATGTATATAGGCATCACGTCTGTGACAAGTAGACCGACTCCTGCGTGCATCTACTACTATTACTCCACCAATCGACCGCTATCCAGCATGCATCTATGGTATTAAGTTCATGACAAACTGAGTAACGCTTTAAGCAAGATGACATGATGTAGTCAAAGTAAACCCAATCAATATGAGTGAACCCCATCATTTTACTCTTAATGGAAAGAACACTATACGTGCCTCGCTGCCCTTTCTGTCACTGGGTGAGGACACCGCAAGATCGAACCCATTACAAAGCACCTCTCCATTGAAAATAAATCAATCTAGTTGGCCAAACCCGAACGGATAGATCGGAGAGAAATACAAAGCTATAACAATCATGCATAATAAAGTTTAGAAAACACTCAATTACTTTCAATGAATAATCTGGTCATAAACCCACAATTCATGGGATCCCAACAAACACACCGCAAAAGAAGATTACATCGGATAGAACTCCAAGAAGATCAAGGAGAACATTGTATTGAAGATCAAAGAGAGAGAAGAATCCATCTAGCTACTAGCTATGGACCCATAGGTCTATGGTGAACTACTCACGCATCATCAGAAGGCAGCAAGGATGATGCAGAAGCCCTCCGTGATCGATTCCCCCTTTGTCAGGGTATCGAAAAAGGCCTCCAGATGGGATCATAGAAGAACATAAGCTTGCGGCGGCGGGAGAAGTGTTTCAAGTGGCTCTCTATTGGTTTGGGAATATTTGTGAATTTATAGAAGTGGAATTAAGTCAAACTGAGTTGCGTGGGGCCCACGAGCTCAGGGGGCACGCCCTACCCCCAGCGTGCACCCTCTGAGCTCATGGCTCCCTCGTAGCTATTTTTGCCTCCTCCCGAACCTTCTAGGGTCCCTTCTGGTCCAGAAAAAATCTCCATAAAGTTTCACCGTGTTTGGACTTTGTTTGGTATTGATTTTCTCAAAAGCCAGAAACAAGCAAAAAACAGCAACTGGCACTCGGCACTGGGTTAATAGGTTAGTCTCAAAAATGATATAAAATAGCGTAAAATGCATATAAAGCATCCAAGATTGATAATATAATAGCATGAAACAATCAAAAATTATAGATACGTTGGAGACATATCAACCCTCTCAAGGCAGCTGTGGAGGACTAATCACCATCTGGAATGGTACTACTTTTAAATGCAGACGGATTTCCAAATATTACTATCTATACAGTTTACCTCAAATCTAGATAATTCTATTTAGTTTTTAACTAATGTATATGGTCCTAATTCTGCTGAGGGGACAATAGAATTTTGTAACTGGCTTATGAATCTTGATTCCAGTACAATGGAGCATTGGATGATTGTGGGAGATTTCAATTTCATTAGAAGCCCAAAAGATAGAAAAAGAAATGGTGGAGATCTGAATAGTATGATGCAGTTCACCAACATCATTCTAAATCATGACCTCATGGAAATCCCTCTCAAAGGCATAAAATACACTTGGAGCAACATGCAAGACCAGCCTCTACTTGAAAAACTGGACTGGATTTTTACAAGCTCAAACTGGACTGGCAAATTTCCAAATACTCTAGCAATTCCTACGGCTAAGATATCATCTAATCATGTCCCTGTAAAGATACAAATTGATAGTCATATCCCTAAATTTCAAATTTTCTGGTTTGAGGAATTATGGATTGAGTTCGAGGGACTTGTTGAAACAGTGAAAAACCATTGGTCCAACAGTACCCATTTTGCTGACTCGGCAAAAAACATTGTTTCTAAATTTAATTCTATCAGGAAGGGCTTGGAAAAATGGAGTAAAAAGTTGTCTCAACTAAACTTGACCATAGAGAAATGTTGTTTCTATGTCAAATTACTCAAAGACCACTTTCCATGCCTGAAAAGAACTTCAGGAAGATACTTATTAATCATACCAATAAGCTCCTGGAAGCTAAGAGGAAGTACTTGAAAATCAGGGCCAATATCAGATGGGCCTAATTGGGAGATGAAAACACACACACAAAAATCATGCCATTGCTACTCAGGTATTCAGAAATAATTATATCTCCTTCCTACTGAATTCTGACAACAATATTGTCCATGATCATGAGCAAAAACTGCTATCTTGTGGCAATCCTTCAAAGACAGAATTGGTACAAAAGAATGTACTATAAAAAACATCAACATTGGAGATTTGGCCAACAATGAGCACGTAGAAGATCTAGAGAGGCCCTTCACCTAGGAGGAAGTTGATGAGGTGAGGTCCATGCCAAATGACAAATCACCGGGTCCTAATGGCTTTAATGGGCTATTCTTGAAGAAATGCTGGCATATTGTCAAAGAGAGCTTCTACAAACTAATCCAATATTTTCATGATGAAAAAGTGGACTTGTCCCTTGTCAATTCTGCATACATACCCCTAATCCCTAAGAAGGAAAATCTGGAGACCCCCAATGACTTCAGGCCCATCATCCTAGTGATCATGCCAATAAAAGTACTCACCAAAATGTTAGCAAACAGAGTTCAAAAGATCATTATCCCTATGGTGAGCATAAATTGGTATTTTTTTTATTAAAACAAATACCATCCAAGACTGCCTTGCATGGGCCTTTGAATACATCCATATGTGCCACAAATTAAAAAAGGAAATCATCACTTTCAAAATTTATTTCAAAAATGCATTTGACAAAGTTGGTTACAATGCCATATTATACATTCTAAAACATCTTGGCTTTGGTGCTAAATGGATCAGGTGGATCAAACAGATACTCACCACAGCATCTGCATCTATAATTCTCAATGGAGTAGCTAGTAAGATTATAAAATGCAAAGTTGGAGTCAGACAAGGAGATTCATTGTCCCCACTACTATATGTCACTGTTGTTGAACTTCTACAAGTTTCAATTAACAAATCTTGGCAAGAAGATCACCTGTCTACTCCTACTGAGAACCATGTAAGCATGAAATACCCCATCATACAGTATGCAGATGACACATTGATCATCATGCCTGCTGATCCACAACAAATTAGTACACATTCTGAAAATTTTCTCGGAGTTCACTGGACTAAAGGTAAACTATAGTAAATCTTCCCTTGTGCACATCAACATAACTGAAGAAAGAGCTCTGCAACTTGCTAATATAACATTTGCTAATATACGAAATGTTCCATCTACCTATGTCAACTGTTGTTGTACAACAAAACATATCATTGAGGAACATGATCAATATTCAAGCAACAACAGTAGAGACAGCTAGCAGTTCTACTAGTCATCTACAAGATATTGCACAAAAAGGATTTACCTGGAGTTGATAGGCAACCCACCAGATGCCCCGAAACCATTCCAATGGATTTGGAAATCTAGATGTTTAGCTAAGCAAAAGTTTTTCTTCTAGTTATTGCTACTGGACAGATTAAATACCAGAGACTTGCTAACCAAGAAACACTTCTATATTGAATCAAGAAAATGTGTCTTATGTGATGATTAACCAAATGAGCACCTGAAACACCTTTTCTTATCATGTGATTTCAGCCAAAACTTCTGGATGTCTATTGGTATTGAATGGAACACTGACCTGAGCATCAATGAAATGCTGGAGGAAGCAAAAACAGAACAAACATTCAAGCATTCAAAGAATGCTTGATTTCTAGATGCTGGTCCATATGGAAGCACAGAAACAACATCATTTTTTACCATAAGACAAAAAAGCTTGGAGTATTGCAATGCCTGTTTCAAGGAACACTTTGGCACAATCATGAGAAAAGCAAAACCAAGCCTAAAAGAAGGGATGCAAACTTGGCTAGAATACTAGTGAATGTATCGTAGGCCATAGTCATAACCACTTTGTACATCCACTTGTAACTACCCACTCATATTAATGAAAAAAGTTACAGTAAGGGTTTACCTTACTGTTTTTGCTCAAAAAAGACATGGAAAATTTATCTATAATGCCATGGCAATTTCATTTTTAATCTCTTTTTTGTAAAAAAAATTTGATTTTTATTTTTCCATGGCACATTTACCTTTTTTGGCAAATTTACCTATATTGCCACAGCAATTTTTAACCTTCATATACATGTCAATATAATCGGTAATGGCAATTTTTTTCATGCCAAATTAACTTTTATGGGACTATGGCAATTTACTCTAATTTTCTTGCAAATTTACTTTACGTATGATCCATGGCAATTTTCAGTTTTTCATCTGTCATGTGACCACGGTAAATTACTTTAAGAAACATGGCAATTACCACCCAAACATGGTACACTTTTGTTGTGTGTTCCACATGATGAATTTTTTTATACACTAGCACAGTGCCCATACGTGCTATGGAGCTATTAAAAAGAGAGAGGTTAGGCGACCGACTTAGAAGATGACCAAAAGACTAGTATATATCTTGCACGAGTCACAAAAAAATAACAAAAATACATTAAGAGGGATGGTAGGCGTCGAAGAATTTGATGTGATCGTAGTAGGTCTTTTGAAAGATTTATAGTGAAATAACATTTTGAATTTAGAGACATGGGAGAATGGGCATTACAATTTGTTCACTCTACTATGGTATGATATAGAACTTGAAAACTTTGTTGGGAGGACAAACTAAAGTGAAAATCATGACTTTGATTGGGAGTCAAATTTTTTCCAATTGTTATTTGTGTCTTCTAAATGAATGTTGGTTTCACATTAAAGTAGTAGTTTATTTGTTTGTTTGTGTTAGGTCTCACACATGAGTAAAATACAATTGTTTATATGTCACTTGGAAGTTTGCTACTTCCACATGTGAAGAGGAACAAGGTGTATTTGTTTATTGTGAAGGTTGTTGGCTCCATATGTGAACTCACCACCAACTCAAACCTTTATAAGTAGTAAAGACATTTTGTGTCTTCGTGCATATACTAAAAGTACCGTCAAAAAACTTAATGTACATTTTATGCCACTATGTAAAGATGCAAATTGTCATGACTTCTTTATTTTTGCCCCATTTGAAAACATAAATTTGAAGATGGCAACTTTTTTTCATACCATGGCAATTTTGTCGAGCAAAAGACCAGTGTTTATTAGTCACAGAAAAACTGGGCTTTATTAGTCATAGCTTAAACTGAGCTTTATTTTCGTTTTCTTTTTCATAGGAAAAAGGCATGTAGGCCCTAGCGTGGAGGGCATTCGTGCTGGGGCGCTTCTCATCTGGAACGAGTCATTAAATCGATGCCCCTCCCTGTAGCGAAAGAAACACTCGGTCTAGGTCTCCCTAGACCGAACGTTCGGGAGTTTGGTTCTTCATTTTGTGGGTATAAAGGTATGGCTAGATGGAAAATAAATACTCGTGTATACGTTGAGCATGTCTCTGTTTAAAGTATACTATTTTTGGGTATGCCTCCAAGTATCATTTATGGATATGTCTTAAAGGAATAGAGTACATGTATGCAAAAAGAGTGTATCATGTTTTTGGTATGTACCCATCCAAAGTATATCAGTTGTGCGTATATCTCCAAAGCATATGTGTGTATTCAAAAATGGTATGCGGAGGCGATATGTTAGGTATATGTACGTACGGAAGAAAATTATGTGTGGATATTAGCATGTATCATACATTTCCAAATGTAAAAATAATAAATAGGATCACGTTTTGTAATATTTGGCCACCTTATTTTTTATAGGGAAACCCGACCTTAATTTTTTAAAATACCAGATCCCTCGAAAAGTAAAACACTAGAAAAACACGTAAGAGCGTCCTAATTATACATACAAACCTTTGGGACCACGTTTCATATTATTTGCTCGTATTTGATACCTTCAAAAATCAGAGGGTATATACATATCCTTTTAGTTTCATATTATATATAAACACTATTCTGAGTTACACAACCTGAACTTCCCTCTGTAGGAACCCGACCTTCGGGCTATCTTCGCAATCGTGTCTCCCCGCGCGAATTTTTCTGGTCAGTCGTGTTCTATGTGATGTAAGTGTAATCCGCAAACGGTTTTTAGCAACTAAGGCCCCGTTCGGGAATACTCCGCTCCACACTCCCGGAGCGGAGCGGACGGAACTATAGTACGAAATCTGGAGCGAGCAAACCGCCGCTCCGCAAATTCTAGGAGCTGGTGAATCCCTGAACGGGGCCTAAATGCCCGTTTTAAATAGGAATCTCGCTCATTGGTGGATTTGCTCTCGGGTCGTGATGAAACATGCCTCTCTTGCAATTTTACTGCCCGAGTTGTTCGACGTGAACTTTCCCCAGTGCTAGGTTGAACTTCCGCAATCATTGCTCAAATGGGGCTTGCGATATACTGTTGGAAAGCTATGGACACGAGTATCATGTCCCAAGTTAAATTTTTGGCAAAATGTAAGCGTTTTAAGAGCTGTTTTGAAAACCATTTTTTCTACATACAAAAAACGCGACTCGTATTTTCGATCGCATTTCTGAACCATCTATCGGAATTAGGCACATAATATAGCCTTGGAAAGCTGGTCCAAAACCTCTCCTTCCACATGTTGAAAATTTTCTCTAATTCCCTATGGTTAAAGAGTAATTTGGAAAATCGTAAAATTTTGCAAACTGAACTGCCGAGTTCGTATTTTTGATGCCACTTCTAAACGGCTAATCCAATTGAGGCAAATTATATGGTATTGGAAAGCTTATGAAAATGTGCTACTTTTTAATGTTGAAATTTTTTTCTAATTTTGAACGGTTTAAAAATAATTTAGAAAACGGTACAAGTTCCACCGAGTTCGTATGTTTGAGCTAATTTTTTAACCGTACATCCGAATGCAACAAATAATATGGCATTGGAAAGCTTGAGGAAATGTGAAACTTTTCGGTATATATTATTTCTCCCATTTCCTTACGGTTTTAAGTCAATTTCAAAAATGGATAAAAACATATTTTGGCCGTAATTTCTACAAACTTTATCGGAATGGGGCCAATAATATACCGTTGAAAAGCTACGAAAAATGCGAAATTTTGTCATGTATATGGTTTTCTCTAATTCCTAGTCGTTTCCAAGTAATTTTGAAAACAGTGAGATCATGCGTTCTGCCTTTATCACGAAACGGATTCTTCGAAAATGCACCACGTGAAGAACTTGAACTTCTCGGCATGTCTACTTTGACTTCACTTTGTTTTTTCATGTGGTTTTTTGTTTGTAGCTCTCCATCCACTCACCGGAATTGAGCAAGTGATATACCGATGAAAAGCTGTTGTAAACACGCAACTTTCCCGTGTTGATCATTTTTTCATACTCACGACGGTTTTAAAAGATTTTCATCAGAAATACATTCAGTGTAGTACTTGAACTTCCTGCTGTTTTCACGTTGAACTTCTGTGACGTATTTTTGTTTGTAATTTTCTCATCCATTTGTCGGTGTTACACAAATGATATTCCTTTTGTACAAACCTCTCTCACAATAAATTTTTTAACATCCTCCGGCCGAGGACTTGAACTTATAGAAACAAAAAAATTCGACCTTGCCTTTTTATTCATTTTACCCATATTAAACACACACCATGTAGTACACCATTTTTATAAAAAAATTGAAATCAAATTGCTCCCAAATAATAACTGAACTTCTTTGTGGATTGAGAGAATTATTTTAAAATGCAAAAAACAATTTCTTTTTTGTGTTTTTGAACATGGAAATACAAAGTGAACCTCTCTCGCAAGATTTTTGAACTTCCCCGTACAGAGCACTTTAATTTCTTTCAACAAACCTTTTAAACTTTTATTTCTCACCTGAAATGCGTTCCTTGCAGTACTTGAACTTCTCGTTGTGTTCACTATGAATTTCTGTCACATTTTTGTTTATATGTCGAATTACACACAATTGAAGGTCAAACGTCATTTTTTGCCATTTTAAAACACGTAATTAGAGGTCGAACTCCCCGCAATATAAATTCTGAACCGGACACAGAGGTGCACGCGAACTTCTTGCAAGAAATCTGAGTTTTTTATATACTTTGAACTTCTATGTTATTTTAAATTGGACTTCTTAGACGAAGTATGTTCTTAAATAAGCATCAAACATTATTTTTTTTGTAAATTGAACTTCATAGTTTTATTTTTCTTAGGAACGGTAATAATTTGAGTTTCCGTATACATCGAACTACTTCTCTATTTTAATTTGAACTTCATCATTTTATTCTTTAGTAACAAGGAAAATCTAAGTTTTTTACCAAAATCGAACTGGACTATTTTTAAATTTGGACTTGGTTTATTTCTAATATAATGAGAAAATCCTAGTTTTGTAATATATATTGAACCGGTTCATTAGTTGAATTTTAACTTCTAGATATTTTTAGTTTAGAAACGGTGAAAACATTTTAATGAATTTTTGAACTTCTATATTTTTAAAATTTGAACTTTTAGTTTTTTTATTTTTGAACTTCTTATTTTTCATTCTTTAATATTAAGAAAAGTATGAATTTTGTATAAACAACGAACTGCTCGTTTTTTTAATTTGGACTTCTTGGGTTTTTTCAATTATTTATTTTAACATAGAACAACTCATATTTATTTATTTGAAGTTCAACGAAAACTCAATTATTTTTTAGACAACACAACAATAGTAGCAATTGCAAAAGTTCTTAGTTTGGTTACACGTAAATTTTTTTATATGGATCATTATAGTTTCGAAAAACATAGACAAACACGGGTTAAAAATGGTCAAAACAACGATGTTTTTGCCTTTTTTGAACATTTAAATAGAAAAAATATTAGTTTTTCAATAAACATCGAGCCATTGCATGAGATATGAGTTGTTGTTTCGTCCCCTCTATCCTTGAAGAACTTGAATAAAAACTTACAATCCGTCATTAGAATTTACATCAAAAAAATGTGGGCACGCAAACTTGCAAATAGAACACACCAAAAAAATGTGAGGACCAAGATTGTTTTTCATCTTTGAATGATGATTCACGTTCCAATTTTTTCACCTTCCTTGTTTTTTCGGTAATACGAACATAAAAAACATTCGAACTTTTGGTCTTCACAAGCATAACAACAAGCACATACAGAGCGTCACTATTTTTTCATCCAGAAAACATGAATCTTCACAGCAGCGAGCAGGCGCATCGAAGCTGAAAAGTTGGCCTTCTTTTGAATATCAAGATGTAGTAGAAGGTGAGCAGTAGCAACCAGCGGATTTCCTCTGTCGTCCTTCGCGGTGTGGAGGAGGGGGTGCAGGCCTCGTACGAGGTGCTCCAAAAATTACTGGGCATACGTTGGGGCAGCGGACGGCCTAGCACTGAGATGTTGAACGGCCTTGGGTGGCATTGGTGAATGGACTGGACGCTGCGGCGGCAGATCCTCATTGGGAGGAGGAGGCGTGTTGGCAGGTGAGCTTGTTAGAGATAGCAGGAAGGTGGCAGAGCTGAAGAGGCCTGGCAGAGGCGCGCGGTTGCCTCCGACGACAAGGACACGCAGGGATGGAGGGGACAAGCGGCGCGAGGTGTGCCGCGTGGTGGCCTCTGGTGGCACCGACGTGTGGGGAGAGGGGAGGCCAGCGGTTCTCAGCTGGCCTCTCCGGCGGGTGAGACATGCAGGCGCACGAGGGCGGGCTTGAGCATGGGATGGAGGCGAGCTTTCATGGGGGGGAGACGGCGGCGGTCGGCGGCGGGGAACGGCGGCCTCGAGCGGCACCGGCAGGAGCGGGGGCGGGGCATGGCGGCCTCAGGTGGCGGCGGCAGGAGCGGGCGCGGGGATGGGGGGCGGCGCGCGGCAGCGGGGCACGGCGACCTCGGGCGGCAGTTGCAGGAGCGTGGGTGGGGATGGGAGGCGCGCAGGGCGACGGGTTGCGGGGCGGGAGGATGGAGCGACGTGCGGCGGCGGGGTGTAGGGCGACGCATGGGGCAAGGATAAGTTCAGGGAGTTAAATACACTCACAGTACCTGTACTCTCCGTATAAACTCACTTTGGTCACTGTATTCTGTCAACCGCAAATTACGGTCATTATGTTAACGTTTGTTGCTCACCATACGGTCACTCGCGTCGAACACGGCCGTATTTGGACAGCTGGCATACGCTGACCGCTTTGACCGGCCTGTTTTTTGCATTTAGGTCCCTCCTCTCCCAGCACATCGGCCGCATCGCTTCGTTCCACTTCTTGCCCCATCTGTACGGAGAGAAAAAGGGGGAGCGGAGACAGCAGAGGCGATCGAGGTCGACTAGGGTTTCCCGTCGCGGCGGCTACGATGACCGGCGGAGGTGGTCCGTCGGCCGGAGCGAAAGACGCCGCCGACTCGCTGGATGCTGGAGGAAGCAGTAGCGAGCAGAAGCCCTTCCTCCGTCGACCTGATCATGCGCGGATGCCAGCCTACGGTGAGCAATCTCGAGTCTTTTGTTCTTTGAGTTATATCTCAACTCTTTGTCGATTTGTTTGTAGGAGTCTCGATTTGTAGTGCGTCAAATCTGTCGATTTTGCTCTGTTAGGGTTAGATGAACGATTTTGCTCTGTTGCTCTGAAATAAAAGAGGGCTTTTGCTCTGTTTTTTGATTTTGCAGAGGAATACAACTATGATTACCCATGCAGTCTTGGTATAAATCATGGTGGTTTTTTCGTTGGTCAAGGACGCTACAGGAGTTACTGCTGTGGGAAAACTGCTTGGTATGATTATGTGCCGTCTGCAAAATTGAACATGTCAGAATTGGAAAGAATTGTTGAAGATTTAGGTTATGAGATGGCAGGCAGATTAGATGTGTATTGGTGTTTGCCAGGATTACAAATTAGCACTGGTGGTCTTAGGAAAATGTACTCTCAAGATGCTTGTGATAATATCAGTGCTTGTGTGGTTTTTGGACACAAGGAAATTCAGTTGTATCTTGACCATGATCAGAGTTACAGGAACATTGATTGGGATGATGTTGTGGTCTTTCTTGTTAATGATTTACCTCCTGTGATCAGTCCTAGGAAAGTAAAAGAGGAGAAATTTGCAGAGAGTATGGCTGAGCATAATATGGCAGAGGTGCAAGGTGAATATCATGCAGAGGAGGCTGGGAACATGGAAGATGGGCAAGCTGATGAGCAGCAATTCAATGAGGAAGAAATGGAACAGTATATGGCAGATGCCGAGGAAGATGATGTGGAACCTGATTTTGAAGAGGAAGAGGAGGAATATGCTGATGAAGAGGATGAGGTAGCTGCTGTGGAAGAGGAACAAGAGGAAGATGCTTAGTCAGCTGTAGATGATGGGAGTATCTCTCATGCTGCAAGAGAAGGTAGTGATTCAGACAATGAGGAAGGCTTTCTGGATAGTGATTATGCTATATCTGATGGAGATGCAGATCTTTTGGAAGATCAAATTGAAGAAGTGGTAGTAGATATCAAAGGAAAGAAAGTTGTTGACACTGAACTTTCTTCTGATGAGGAAGATCTTCAGATGCCAGATTCAGATGAAGATGAGTTGAAGCACAACTTCAAGTCATTCAGGCCAGAAGATATGCATAACCCTGTGTTCAAAGTTGGACAACTCTTCCAATCACCAGAGATGTTAAGGAAAGCAATTAGAGAATACAGCTGCAAGAACAGAGTTGATATCTCATTACCAATAAATGGTAGGAAAAGAATTTATGCCAGGTGTCAGGAAGGATGTACATGGTACTTATGGGCATCTCATGACAGCAGGACCAAGTGCATGATGATCAAGAGGATGACAAATGAGCACACTTGCTGCAAGAAGTGGAAAGTGAAAGCTTTTACTTCAAGATTTCTGTCAGAGAAGTATGTTGAGCATTTCAGGGCTGATGATCACATGAATATGAGGAACTTCAGCAGGATTGTCCAAAAAGATTGGAACATGACACCCAGCAGAAGCAAATTGCAAAGAGCCAGGAGATTAGCAATGAAAGTTATACATGGAGATGAAGAAGAGCAGTATAATCTGCTATGGGACTATGCCAATGAAGTTAGGAGAAGTAATCCTGGTAGCACTTTCTATATCTCACTTGACAATGAAGAGAGATTTAGAAGGTGTTATTTCAGCCTTGATGCATGTAAAAGAGGATTTTTGGAGGGCTGTAGACCTGTCATTTGTCTTGATGGCTGCCATATCAAGACCAGGTATGGTGGTGTACTGCTAAGTGCCATTGGCATGGACCCTAATGATTGTATTTTCCCATTGGCATTTGCTTATGTTGAAGTGGAAGACACCCACACATGGACTTGGTTTCTTAGAGCTGTCAAGCAGGACCTTGCAATTATAAACACTGAGCCCTGGACAATTATGTCAGATAGACAAAAGGTAAATCCTGTTTGTATTCAATTTTAGTTTATTTTCAAGTACTATTCAGTTTCATTGATTTTCAGTTATAGAGGTGTTGTGTTAAAAAATCAGTTTTAGTAAGCAATGCACTTTCAATTAGTAGTATGCAATGCAGTTTCAGTTATTGTTTACTTCAAATCTGCCTGCAGGGACTGATCAATGCTGTGGAAGCCTTGTTTCCTCTCTCAAGGCATAGGTTTTGTGTGAGGCACTTATGGCAGAACTTCACAAGAGCTGGTCATAGAGGTGATGTGTTAAAAAATCAGTTGTGGAAATGTGCCAGAAGCACAACTGTTACTGCTTGGGAAGAGAGCATGCAGCAGATGAAGGTTCTCAGCACAAGGGCATATGATTGGCTATATGATCTAGATCCCAACACTTGGGTGAGAGCTTTTCAACCAGACTTTGTGAAATGTGACATTCTACTGAATAACAACTGTGAGGTGTTTAATAAGTAAGTGATCAGTACCAAAATTTACATATCAAACAGATGCACAACTCCTATTTATTAGTGAACTCACTATCTATATTTATGCATGCAGGTACATTCTAGAAGCAAGAGAATTGCCAGTCCTCTCTATGATTGACAGGATTAAGGGACAATTAACCAGCAGGATGGTCACAAAAAGTGAAGAGATGCTTAAGTGGACTTCTCCAATCTGCCCAAAGATTAAGAAAAGGTTGGACAAGAACACAGAATTATCTAACACATGCTATGCTGAATTAGCTGGAGATGGCATATATTCTGTAGAGGACAAAGGACACACTTACATTGTGGAGATAAATTGTAGCAGCTGCAGCTGTAGAAGATGGAACTTATCTGGAATTCCATGTCCCCACTCAATAGCATGCTGTAGGAGAGAGAGAATATCACCGATTAAGCTAGTTCACAAGTGCTATTCCATTGAATTTTACCATAGGGCATACTCCCATTTTATTGTGCCTTGTAGAGATAGAAGAGAGTGGACAAAAATGAATGGATGTCCTATTGCACCACCTCTTTATGTCAAAAAAGTTGGAAACCCAGACCATAATAGGAGGAGGGCTCCTGAGGAAGTTGCAGATGGGAGAGGTGGAACTAGAATGACAAGACATGGTGTAATTATTCACTGTGGTCACTGCAAACTACCTGGGCATAATAGGACTTCATGTTCTGATCTTAAAGCTGGAATACCACCTTATGTTCCTCCCCCAAAGCAGCAAGTTAGGAGAAGGAGAAGGACATCACCAATTGTTGAGGAAGAACAACAAGCAGCTAATGCTGAAGAGGGGCAACAAGAGCAACAAGAGTCAGCAGCTAATGCTGAAGAGGGGCAACAAGCAGAACAGACACAGGATGAGCCAGTCATAACACAGGATTTCACTGACCAAGTTCCTCTCCCTGCTGTCTACAATCATGATATGCTGAATGAAATGATGATGCAGGTACATTCATGTTCTGTTCACTTCAGCTGCTCTATGTTGTTTTCTTACAGTCTCACTTCCACCATTTGTCTTCTCCATGCTTTGATAGAAAATGCATCAAGTTCAGTTTGACAAGCTTATTCTTTTAAAGCTTATTCATCTACATATCTGTTGCTACATGACATTGTACATTTATGCAGAGACCTTTGCCAAAAACATCTACTTCTACTCCTAGGCCATTGCCAGATAGCTCTTTTATTGCTGCTGCTAGAGATGCACTAGGTACAGGAAGAGCAAGCACCTCTACAGCTGCAGGGGACCTTGCTATGAAAGCTGCAGCTATGAGAATTGCAAAGGAAAAAGGTTTTGCAGCCCAAAGAGATGCAACACTGGAGCAAAGGTATCAGTCCCATGAGTTGCAAGCTGTTGCTGTGCTTGCCGGGAGAGAAGCAGAGAAGGCAAAGAAAGAAGCTGAGAAGACAAAGAAAAGAGAAGAAGCACTAGCAAGGAAAGAAGAAGAGAAGGCAAAGAAGAGAGCAGAAGCAATAGGACTGAGGGAAGAAGAGAAGGCAAGGAAGAGAGCAGAAGCAATAGCAAAGAAAGAAGAAGAGAAGGCAAGAAAAGCACAACAAATGGCAGCAGAGATAGAAGAAAGGAGGAAGGCTGCAATTGCAAGGAGAGAAGCACATGAACAAGCAAAGCAGAGAGAGGCTGACGAGAAGTTAGCAGCTGCACAAGCAAAAAAGCAGCAAGCAGCAGCAAAGAGGGCTGCTTCTGCACAAGCAAAAAAGAAAGAAGCAGCAACCAAGAAGCCCAAGAGGGTGAACATGTTTGATGAACTGAGATGAATGGTCATTTTGTACTTTAGTTGCTTAAGTATGGTGATTAGTAAAACTATGGTATTTATTTTGTTGTTGAACAAAGATCTGATGATCTTCATTTTGATGCTCAGATGGAGCATGTAGTTGAGCTTCATTCTACTCTTACCAAATGCAGTATGAATCTCAACTTTGTAATGCTTCTGAATTGGATATTGATATGTCATGAAGCATATTGACCATGTTGATCCTTGTTTATGTGTCATATTCTGGTTATAATGTTTTGCAATGCTTATGTTCATGTGTCCTATTCTTCTTTTAGATGTCTCTGGTTATGATGTTTTGTATTTGACAATGTTGATCATGTTGTGATGTTGTGCTGATGATGAATGCATCGAGGCTCGAAGGCGAGTCAGAAGATTGTTGATGATGACTGCAGCGAGGCTCGAAGGCGAGTCGGAAGATTGTTGATGATGAATGCATCGAGGCTCGAAGGCGAGACGGAAGATTGTTGTGATGAATGCATCAAGGCTCGAAGGCGAGTCCGGAGATTGTTGATGATGAATGCATCGAGGCTCAAAGGCGAGCCGGAAGATTATTATTCATAAATGTTTTCCATGAATAAAACTTAAATTCATATCCATCTTATCAAACACATATCATAGGAAACACAAAGATCACGTCGAACATAAATTCATTCATCACAAAGAACACAAAGATCACTTGATAAATTGCATAATTTCCTGCATACATATTACCCAGCACATGTCTTTGCATATTGAAGATCACATCTTCAAGACTGCAACTCCAAAGAACACAACAAGTGCAAATAGCAAAGCAACTATCATCTTCAACACAACCACAATCTCATTTCCTATTGCAACTACAGACCTTCTCATCTCTTTTATCCCTTCTTGATCTTGCACCATATGATGGTCATGCCCCAGCCCTCCATGTCCTCCCTGATGCTCATCTCCTTCCTGCTGGCCATGCCCCTGTCCAACATGATGCCCATGCCCCCCAGATGGCCATATTTCACCAGATACAGAACATATGAGAGCTCCCAATGCCAGAAATCACAGCCCCCTTTCTTTGGCTGCACCGGAAACAATAACAAACCATGAACAAATGCAGACAATAACACTATGGATTTGCAGTGGCAGAAGTTACTCACATTATGGTTCATGCATTTGTAGAAGAAGATGTTTGTATGCTTCGGGGTTTGCGAAAAGAATCGCTTCACAAGCACGCCGCAGTCAGGGCACTTGATCAGAGGAAGCACAACAGCAGCAGCGCCGCTTGTACCGGACGAGCTCGCGCTGGACATGGCCTTCGTGAAGGAGCTCGCGGCAGAGGACGGCACAGAAAGCGGCGGGGGAGGGTGGGACAGAAAGCGGCGGCGGAGGAGATATCCTGCAGCCGGCAAAGATGCAGAGAGGCTCGACCAAGTGCACGGCGGCGACGGCGAGGCCGGGACGGCTGGGGCGGGCTAGGGATTTGGAGTGCGTGGGGAGGGGAGTGGGGATGTGCTGGGAGAGGAGGGACCTAAATGCAAAAAACAGGCCGGTCAAAGCGGTCAGCGTATGGCAGCTGTCCAAATACGGCCGTGTTCGACGCGAGTGACCGTATGGTGAGCAACAAACGTTAACATAATGACCGTAATTTGCAGTTGACAGAATACAGTGACCAAAGTGAGTTTATACGGAGAATACAGGTACTGTGAGTGTATTTAAGGTTGGGGATAGGCTTCGGTTTTTTCTTTAACTCACCAATTCGATTGGATCCAGGAACATCTATGTCGGGCGGGCTGATCGTGATCAGAATTACTATTTAAAACATATATATATAACAACACTATTCTAATCATGGGATTAGAATAACTATTTGCATCACAGCGCCCCTTATAGAAGCAGACGATGATGTTCCCGAACTCCACACAAGAAGAAAAAATGAACCCACCCTGAACCCCACTCTCCCCACCTCCTGTGACCAACTTGTTCGATCCCATCCCCCGCCGCCGCGGGCCGGCGAGCAAACTCGCCCCGTACGGTGAACCCCGCCGCCGCGCGCCGCTCGCCCACCGTAGTGCGCCCCGTCAACCTCCGCCATCGTGGGTCGCCCATCCACCGCGTCTCACCTGGAAAACCCGGCCACCGCACGCTTCCCAACCATCGCGTCGCGCGCCGCCATCCACACCGCCGCGCGCGTCTGTAATCCCCGCCTCCATGACTCCTCCTTTGTCGTTCCATTCTGCGGCAGCAAATTTCGACGGCCATCCCATTGAACAGCTTGGATCCAGGGCGTCAGCGAGCAACTGCACCCCCACAGTCGCGCGACACCCTAGCAGGTGCAGGGGGGACGAGAGGGACGAAGACGTGGCAAAGGAGCTCCAGTTCGATCTGCTCGGCCGCCGGCGGAGGAGCGGAGCCCCCTGCGCGCAGGTCTAGCCTGATTCTTCTCGTCCTCCTCGTGCGTTTAGAGGCCTCCCACGCTCGAGCTCCTACAGGTGATAGGCATCTCGTTCTTGCCGATTGTTGTTGCCGCCACTGAGCTTCTCTGATTCACCACTATTATTTGCAATTCGCCCATGCCTCTGTTTCTCTGGACCAGAAGAAAGAGAGAAGTTCATCCTAGCCGAGAGACACAGTTGAGGTTCAACGTGTATATTAAATAAAAGAAGATTGTAGTGATTACGAGTATGTGGCTGCCTGTAGTTCTTGTGTTTAATGCAAACACTCCCCTTTCCTTCCCTGCAGCAGTGGACACGAGCAGGCAAGGTGCTTCTCCTATCACGTCTCCTGGCAGAACTGGAAATCTAGTCAGCGTGCAGGTTCTTGTGCAGGTGGGTGTGCTGGTGTAGTTTTTCAGTTGACGATCTAGCTAGCGCACTTTTTTCAGGTTGGCACCGTTCAGTTTGAAAAGGTACATCAGTTCATTTAGTGAATACGCCACCAATTAAATTTGGAAAGTACACTGTTAAGCACTTCTCCATCTAGATTTGTTCTTGTTTATGCCCCTCAAAGTAGATGATTCCTCGTAGCTGAACTGTCAAAAGTCTATACTACATTTTTTTGTAACTTCAGTGTAATGAGCAGATGAGGGCACCAGCAACGGACCAGCGGCGACTGAGCCTTCTCTCATCCAGATCCCCGCGGACGTGTGTCCTCAATGCCATGAGTTGGCCCTGCTCAACCTCTGTCTCCAGGACGAAGATGATGTCCACGGTGCTGCCCAGCGGGAAGGGCAACAAAAAAGTTGCAAAAAATGCTAGTGCAGCTGATTGCCTCCTCTGTGTTGCGATGTACTATGTTGTGTAGATTTTTTGAAGTTCATGTTGTGAACCCAACTAAGTTTGAGCACAAAAGTTTAGATGTCGACTGGTGTGAATTTTCTCCTATAGCAGAAATCTCGCTTCCTTACTGTTGTACTATGTCCACTTGTGTGTTGTTTGTCAATGCTTTTTTTGAAGTACAGTAGTATCTGTGGGTGCAAAAAAGTTGGTGTTGTGATACATTGGTTCAGTTTCATAGGTCATTCGAAAGAAAATGAAAAAAAATGTATTTTCTTCTCCAAAAAGCATCAACGTTGTGGAGTGCTTATCTTCTTGTGTACTTCTATCGATGCTTGTGTTTCATGGAGAGAGAGAGAGAGAGAAAGAGAGAGAGGGAATCATTCATGTTTCCTTTCTTTCTATGTACTTCAGAGACATTTTGTGAGAGAGAAAAAAAGGTTAATGACACATTCTTTTGAGAGATACAAAGTGGTTCGAGCTTCAATGCTTTTTTACACAGAAGTTCATGTTTCAGAAATTTCTTAGTTCACGTGTACCACATACTGAAGAAATTCATCAATGAGAAAAAGGGACCGCCTATGCCATTTCACCGACAACAAAAAATGCCTCAAAATGTTGCGAGACAAAAAAAACTTCACAAGATATAACATAGTAAGTTCGTAGAAAGTGGGAAAACCCATAATTTTGTTTTGTAAGTTTAACCATTTCTAAAAAAATACCTTGAAGTTTAAATTTAAATAATATGGTGGTTCAATGTTTATTACAAACCTATGATTTTCCCCGTTACTATAGAATAAACCAAGAAGTTCAAAATAAAAAATGGCGCAGATCAAAAAATTTAAAAAATGGTGTTTCTACATTTTACTAAAAAAATGGAGAAGTTCAAATTTAAATAACATAGAAGTTCAAAATGATTATTCCAAAACCAAGAAGGTCAAATTAAAAAAACGAGCAGTTTAAAAAGTTTGTAAACATGTATTTGCCCCCTGTGTTTTTTTAGATTCGGGGGTTCAAATTAAAGAAGTGAGCGGTTCGATGTTTATTACATAACTAGGACTTTTCCCTTTACTAATGAATAACACCAAGAAGTCCTAATTAAAAAATGAAGTTGTTTGATGTTTATAAAAATCTAAGATTTTCCTCAATACTAAAGATTAAAACCAAGAAGTTGAATTTAAAAAACGAAGTAGTTTAATGCATATTAAAAACTCATTTTTTTCCCGTTACTGAATAATAAAACCAAGAAGTTCAATTTTTAAAAGCATAGCAGTTTGATATTTATTTGAAAACTCGGTTTTTCCGGTTACTAAAGAATAAGATAAGTTCTATTCAAAATAACGAACAAGTTCGATGTTTCTAACGAAACTCCAATTTTCACTTTTCACTTTTTAAAAACACACAAAAGAAGTTCAAATAAAAAAGTTAGAGCAGTTCGATGTCTATCAAATAACTCATATTTTTCGTTACTAAAGTGAAACAGAGAGAAGTCAAAGTGATAATAGCCAGAAGTTCACGTAGTGCATGGTGTGTGTTTTCGTACAAGAAAAAGAACGAAAAAGTTAAAGTATAAAAATTTAGTTGCAAGAAGTTCAAGTGCTCGGCACGGGAAAGTTCAGAACTTCTTGTGAGAGAGGTAATCGACACGGTATATCATTTGTGCAACTCCGATGAACGGGTGAGAAATTACGAACAAAAATAAGTGGTAGAAGTTCAAAGTGAAAACAACGGGGAGTTCAACTACTACACGGAATGCATTTCAGATGAGAATAAAACGAATAAAAACGAAAAGCCTAAAAGGTTTGTTGCAAGAAGTTCACGTGCTCCTCCTGGTGTAGTTCGAGATCTCTAGTGCGAGACATCCGACCTTCAATTACATGTTAGAGACAAGCAAAAAATGATGTTATTTTTGCCATTTTTAATACTGCTCTCAAAAGGCAACGAATTTCTAACGATTGTGTAGATGAAAAAGTTGCTCCTAATCATAAGCTTTCCAACGGTATATTATATGCTACATTCTGATAAATGGTTTAAAAGTTTTACCTATACCATTAAAAACACATTTTTACACATTCAAAAAATATTTTGAACCGTCGCAAGTATAAAAAATGATCAACACAGAAAAGTTGCATGTTTTCAACCACTTTCCATCGGTATACCATTTGCTCAATTCCGATAAGTGGTTGGCGAGTTACAGGCAAAAATAGCATGTCAAAAATGGAGTGAAGTTCAAAAAGACATGCCCTAGAAGTTCAACTACTTCACGCAGTGCATTTCCTTTCGCGATGAAGGCATAAATCATGATCTCGCCATTTTCTAAATTACTTGAAAACTGCAGGAATATCATTTGTGTAAGTTTAAGTCCTCGGTCGGAGAAAGTTAAAAAAATATTGTGAGAGATGTTTGTACAAAAGGAATATCATTTGTTTAACACTCACGAATGGATGAGAAAATTACAAAATAAAATACGTCACAGAAGCTCAACGTGAAAACAGCAGGAAGTTCAACTACTACACTGAATGAATTTTAGATGAAAAACTTTTAAAACCATCGCGAGTATGAAAAAATGATCAACACCGGAAAGTTGCATGTTTACAGCAGTTTTCCATCGGTATATCACTTGCTCAATTCCGGTGAGTGGATGGAGAGCTACGAGAAAAAATCACGTGAAAAACAGAGTGAAGTTCAAGTAGACATGCCGAGAAGTTTAAGTTCTTCACGCGGTGCATTTTCGAAGAATCTGTTTCGCGATAAAGGCAGAACGCATGATCTCGCTGTTTTCAAAATTACTTGAAACGGCTAGGAATCAGAGAAAATCATCTACATGAAAAAGTTTCACGTTTTTTGTTCAATGATATATTATTTGCCCCATTCCAATAAAGTTTGTACAATTACGGCCAAAAAACGTTTTAGCCATTTTCAAAATTGAGTTAATACAGTAAGGAATTGGGAGAAACAATATATACCAAAAAGTTTCGCATTTCGTGAAGCTTTCCCATGCCATATCATTTGCTGCATTCGAACATGCGGTTAAAAAAATTAGCTCGAAAATACAAACTCGGTGGAACTTGTACCATTTTCTAAATTACTTTTAAACCATTCAAAATTAGAAAAAACTTTCAACATGAAAAAGTAGCGCATTTTCATAAGCTTTCCATTGCCATATCATTTGCCTCCATTGGATTAGCCGTTTAGAAATGGTATCGAAAATACGAACTCGGCTGTTTGGTTTGCGAAATTTTACGGTTTTCCAAATTACTCTTTAACCATAGGGAATTAGAGAAAACTTTCAGCATGTGGAAGGAGCGGTTTTGCAGCAGCTTTCCAATGCCATATTATTTGCCTCATTCCAATAAACGGTTTAGAAATGTGATCGAAAATACGATTCACGTTTTTTGTATGAAGAAAAAAACGGTTTTAAAACTGCTCTTAGACTGCTTATATTTTGCCAAAAATTTAACTTGGGTCATGATACTCGTGTCCATAGCTTTCCAACGGTATATCGCAAGCCCCATCTGGGCAATGTTTGTGGAAATTCAACCTAGCACTGGGGTAAGTTCAGGTCGAACAACTCAGGCGGAAAAATTGCAACAGACACATGTTTATCACGACCCGAGAGCAAAATCCGCCAACGAGAAAGATTCCTATTTAAAACGGGCATTTAGTTGCTAAAAACTATTTGCAAATTACACTTACATCACATAGAATACGACTGGCCAAAATAATTCGCGCGGGGAGAAACGGTTGCGAAGATAGCATGAAGGTCGGGTTCCTACAGAGGGAAGTTCAGGTTGTGTAACTCACGAAGTTCAGGTTGTGATGAGAATATATAGGACAAATTTTATCTACCACCGTGGTAGTTACCACCACTTGAGTTTTGTATATTGTATGTAATATCTATCAAATCGGAGAGTATCTACGCGTAGTATGTAGTATATAAGAATGTTTAGGTAATATATATACTACTTTTTTGGTAGTATGTATCGTATTTTGATTATGCTCCTTTTTACGTATAAATATGTACGTATTTCACAAATATAATAAAAATCATGGGCCAACTTGCAATTTTTTCATTTAACTCACTTCGGAGTATCTTATATATAGTATATGAACATACTTAAAATGATAAAGTAGAATATATACTACCACATGGTAGTATATGAGACATGTGGGGTAACTACCCCCAGGTGGTAGGATATATATATATATACACACACATAAACACTATTCTGATCACGGGATCAGAATAATATTCTGATCACAACCTGAACTGCATGAGTAACGCTCCTGAACTTCCCTCTGTACGAACCCGACCTTCGGGCTATCTTCGCAACCGTGCCTTCCCCTGCGAATTATTTTGGTCGGTCATGTTGTTTGGGATGTAAGTGTAATCCTCAAACGGTTTTTAGCAACTAAATGCCCGTTTTAAATAGGAATTTCGGTCATTGGTGGATTTGCTCTCCGGTCGTGATGAACTTGCGTCTTTTGCAAGTTTAATACATGTTGTGGATATTGTTGAAGCTCTGGCACGATGGGAATTAGGTTTTGGTAAGAGTTAGGTGCACAGATTTTTTTATTTCAAAGAAATTTGAAATCGCCCGCGTTTTTCATCCGTCCGAGATGCAACCTCCGCTCTTTGATGATTTCTTGTTTTTCTGTAAAGTTTGTTGGCTGATTTGCGTACTTTAGTGAAATTCAAGGCTTACTAAGTCATCAATATCAATCGGGAGGGTCCATATGTTTTGATTTCTAGCGATTTGATGTTGGCACTCCCGCGGCTTTTGCACGGGTTGTTTTTGCGGTTTTGAGATTTGCCCTCTGGTTATTTTTTTTTGTGGAAAGGGAGTTGCCAGAACATTTCCAAGGGGGTCTGAACATGTTCTAATCTGGCACAGATGATTTTATGCCTCGGACGAATTCGTTTGTTCATATTTTCTAGATCATGTAATGGTCGTTGTACAAGCTGGACTTCTGCGTTGTCATACTTGAACTTCTACTTTTCCTTCCTTGCAAGGTAATGCAGCAAGTCCTTTGTATTTCTTCCCTTTTTTCTATCATTTTTCATTCTTGCATTGTTTTTTATTTTTTGACTGAGTCCCATGAGCGACCATGGAATTAATTGGCCGATGGATGTGCATATATTTTTCTGTTTTTCTAGTATGTTTTCGTACTTCTAATGGTTTGTTGGACTTCACTCAATATCTATCCTGAACTTCTGTATGCTAATTGTTTTTAACATGTTAATTTGAGGTTTTACAAAACCACAGACTTCTATAACATCACTATTGGAACTTCTTTTATTTTTAATTATGTTTATTATTTTAATTACTTATTTTAATCTATCTTTGGGGATAGTTTTTTGGATCATCCAAGGTTTGTAGTAGAAGTTGGACTTCTATGGTACCAGCGATTGAACTTCTGGATTTCCACATTTCAAGGCGGTGCAGCATTGTGCTCTATATTTATATGTTTGTATTTTTTGTAATTTTTAATTTTTGAATTTGGTTTTGAGTTCGTCCCGTGTGCAACCATGGGATTAGCCCCAAGTATGCATGCATACTTTTTTATTTTTTTGTAACATGTTTGCATACTTCGAACAGTGGTTGAACTTCGGTAGGTATTTAACCTGAACTTAGTAGAATTTTGGTCATGTATAATCTGCTTTTATTTATATGTACATATGATGTTTTTTCAAACCCCCGAACTTCTATGTCTTTACAATTTGAACTTCATCAATAATTTTTGATAATTTTTTTGGGTTTAAAACATCGCATCCTGTCAAAACCTAGTGCGCAGCAATGCAGTAGCGCGAGGCCGAGCAGGGGGAGGGGGGTCGGGACCCCCCTCCCCTCTCCCTGTGAGGCCGAGACAGGAACGAGACGTAGCAGGCGACGACGCGGCGTGCCGCGTCGTCGCATGCGGAGGCGAGTCCGTCACATCCATGACCCCACTATCTATCTTAGGGGTGTGGCTCTGGGGTGCGTGCGGTGGGGGTGGAAACAGAATAACCACATCGCGTCCTACCAAAACCTAGTGTGCAGCAATGCAGTAGCGCGAGGCCGGGCAGGGGGGAGGGGGAGGGGACCCCCCCTCCCCTCCCCCTGCGAGCCTGAGATAGGAACGAGCCGGAGCAGGCGACGACGCGGCGTGCCGCGTTATCGCATGCAGAAGCGAGTCCGTCACATCCGTGACCCCACTATCTATCTTAGGGGTGTGGCTCTAGGGTGCGTGCGGTGGGGGAGGAAACAGAATAACCGCATCTACGGGGTTCAAGAACGACACCTATGGGATCACAGGGAATCCCTATTACGGTTGGCGGGGCGCGGGGCTGTGGAAAGAGCGGGTTTAGAAGATCAACGCGGGTGGAATTTTATCTAGGTTCGGGCCGCAAATGATGCGTAATACCCTAATCCTGCTTTGGTGTGTATTTGGTGTTCTTGAGCTGTTGAACTAGCAGCGGTGCATGCCTAGTCCTAAAAGTCTGAATCCTTCCTCGGTACGCCTCGGGCCTCCTTTTATACGTCGAAGGGGTCGCCACAGTGGCACACAGGAGGTGGAAAGTATGTACAGTGTACAAGTCTATCCCTGACATCGTGGGACAAAATGCATTTAATGCGTCGCCGATGTGTCCTCTTGCTTTTTCAGGAACGACACGGAAGCTCGTCTTGTCTGTCGCCGCCTCGCCTCGCTTCGACGCGTGTCCAAGCTGACGAGGCTTGCAGTGCCATGCTGGCTGGCTGGCTGCTGCGCTAGTGCGGTGGCAGGGTCTTCACGAAGATATGCATGCCACCACGCAGGTGCTTGTCTGGTTGGCCTAGAAGCCGCATGCTGGCACGTAGGTGCGTGCCTAGTTGGCAGGCTGGCTGCTGCGTCGGAACAGCCATGGGGCAGCGAAACCTTGGTAAGTGCGGGCCTGGTTGTGGCCTCGCAGATGTCCCCAGCAAGGGTCTTGCCAGGGTCTTGTGGGCATCCCCGGCAAGGGTCTTGCCGGGGGCCTTCGTCTTCTGGTTCTCATCTAGTCTCGCAGGCCTTCAGTCTTCACAAAGATCTGCATGCCACCGTGCAGGCGCCTCCCAAGCCTTGGTTCCAATGTTGTCGATGGTGTCGGAACTCTCAGGCTCAAGGGTGGCGGTCTTGCTGGTGTTGGGTAACTTGCCCCGGCAAGGATCTTGCCAGGGCAGCGTAGGTCATCCCCAGCAAGGCTCTTGCCAGGGGAAACCCACCTTGCCTCTTCGCTCTTCGCGCCTCAAGTTTCAGCGTTGTTCTGGTAGTCTTGTTCTCCGCTTCCTCTGCCCCGCCAAACGTGGCCGCGGGTGCGGCTACAACTGCTCGTGCACAAGTAAAGGGGTACAGAAGGCCCTACTTTTGTACACCGACAGGAGCCCCCGGGCCTGGGCCACATATAAGCGTGGAGCGTTGTTGGGCCAGGCCCAGAACAGTGCGCGGGCATGCGTGGCAGAGTTTTGATTGTGGTGATCCCTTCGCCAGTTGCGCTTCCCCATGACCTGTATTGAGTGCGTGACGTGGGGGTCGTGCGTGGGGCGGTCGCAGCGTGCTTGCGTCACCCGCCATAAAATAGTTAAGAGGCGGTCCGTGTCCCCCCCATAAAAACAGAGGAAGCCGCAGGGGCGTGGCTCATTTACTAAGTGGACTTGGGTCGTGGCCATCATGGCGCCCGTGCCCCACGATCACGGGGCGCGAAACGGCCGTTCCACTTGCCATCTGAATCCTGGCTCGCCCGCCACGTGTCCCCCATGCCTCGGGGAGGGTAGGTGGTGGACACGGAGGGTACGGGCTTTAATGCCGAGGCGGGGGGGACGGGCGCCGCTGATTGGAGTAGCGGGTCGGTCCTGACTCCTCGCGCCCCTGGCGGCTAGATTGGTTGATTGGGGCGGCCGCCCTCAGGCTCGCTCGGCCCCGTCCCCCTATAAAAAGGGGAGAGGGACAGCGTCTTTCCGCATTCGTCTTCTTCCAGTTTGATCCCTTCCCTTCCTTTGCCATGGCGAGAGGGCGCGGTCATGGCCGTCCTTCCGCAGAGGCGACTAGGTCTTCCTCCCGCCAGAGAGCCATGGCGGTTAAGGAAGAGCCAGACGCCCAAGGTGAAGGCCACGCTTGGGGCGGAGGCGCCGGACGGGGCCGCGGTCGGCGAGGCGGTCGAGGCAGAGGTGGGCGTGGAAGGAGGACACCCGCGTCGTCACCATCTCCACCACCATCTCCTCCTACTTCGTTGAGCGGCCATGTCGGGGACACGGCGCTGGAGTTTATCCTGCAGTTGCGCGAGCCACCGCGCAGCCACCTTCGCCTTCCCGAGGCGTTCGCGAGGGTGCTGGAGATCGACCAGCCACCAAGGCTGAGGCTTCACATGAAGGGGTGTTGCAATGGCAACATGTGGGTGAACACAAGGTTCCCCGTCCCTCGTGTAATGCTCCTTCGTCGGGGTTGGAAAACCTTCGCACGCGCCCACTTCTTGATGAAGGGGAACGTTCTCCTCTTCAAATTGGTGGAGAGCGACCTGCTCTCCATCAAGGTCTTCGGGCGCTCGGGACACAGGTTAGGGTGCTGCGCGGAGAGCTCGACCGATGACGAGAGCTCCTCCTCGAGCGACGGCGACGAGGAGGGGACCGGTGGGGAGGACGACGGGGACGGGCCCGACTAGACGTCGGACACCCCGTCCCTAGGCGACGCCGGCAGCAGCACCATCTGCATTGGGCCTTCTCCCCGGCAGAGTGATTTGCCGGGGAGGGGTAGCTCTTGGCGGCTCCTCGAGCCAGCTCTTTGAACTTCTCAGGGCCGTTGCTTCTAGCGGCTGGCGCTTGAGGGCCGGAGAAGACGAAGAAGGCGGGTGGCGGGCCGTCAAGTCGGAGTACGATGGCATCGACACCTTCATCGCGTATTGGCGGCCCGCTGCCTCATCTTCCAGCTTCTTCCCCGGCACCATCATCACCAGCCTTCTTCTGGGCGGCCGCCGGGACGTTCTCTTGGTGTCTTCTGCTGCTCGTACCTCGCCTAGGCACTCCTTTTGCCCTCCTGCTATCCCGATCCGCTTCCTGAGGAGAGGGACAAGAAAGGGATTACGGGCATCTTATCTTTTTTTAGATCTTAAGCCCGCGGGCACTTGTCGAATTTAGACCTTGTAACTCCTTGCTCATGCTTATATTCCGTATGAATTGTACTTGTTTGATCAACGTATTTATGAAAAGGATGTTTGCCGGGTTCCTTTGTGCGTGAGCAAGGCCCACACTAAGGAGCGAGTCCTTGTTATTTCAAATAAACAACATCGCCCGACAACAAACCTTGTCGTCCTCCCGCTTTATACCGTGACCATACCCACTCCCTTGGCAGGAGTAGGGGTAAAGTAGGATTGGGCCCTTCGCTTGTTTCCCTTCCACCGCAACTACAACCAGATTCCAACCTGAAAGGGATTTCAGGCATAGTAAAGAGGGAGCACAGTGGTATAGGAGTGAACGAAGTTTCGTACATGCAAGTTTCATACAGAAACGCATAGCGGGGGAGAGAAAACTTATCTGAATTTGCAGCCCCCGGCAACCTTGGCTTGCCGGGGTCGGGGGTGTCGATCCGCCTTCTTTCCTCCAAAGGGCTCTGCAGAAACGCTTGTGCAGCCTGTGAACCAAGAGCGGATTGGAAAAGACAGAAAGAGATGACTTGACCTCTACGCTAGGGGTTAGTTGCCGCCAAGCACTATCAACCCTAACACAGAGAGAGAGAGAGAGAGACTCAACCTAGCATGCATGCTAAATTCTAGGGTGCCAGCGCTTCATTTATTTATCTGTTGCCCAGGGTCTGGGCCTGGCTTTGTACAAAGGGTTGCATGCCTTGCCGGCAAGGCTTGTACAAAAAGTGGTCTGCCGGGAGGCCCGGCAACCGCGCCTTATGGGTAAAACTTGCGAAGATGTTCGATGTTCCAGGAGTTGCTCACTGGAATTCCATCTTCGGTCTCCAGGCGGACTGCGCCGGGCCTGGTGACTCGTATTACCCGGTAAGGGCCTTCCCACTTTGGCGTCAACTTGTTGGAATTCTTGGCGGATTGAACTCGCCGAAGAACAAGGTCGCCTTCCTCAAGGCTTCGGGCATGAACATTGCCGCTATGGTAGCGGCGCAAGGCTTGCTGGTAGCGAGCAGCTCGCACAGCAGCCCGAAGACGATCTTCCTCGAGGAGCGTCGCATCATCTTGGCGCAACTGCTCTTGCTCAAGCTCATCATAAGCGAGCACTCGAGGTGACCCGTATATGAGTTCCGTGGGGAGAACTGCTTCTGCCCTGTATACCAGGACAAAGGGTGTCTGGCCAGTGGCTCGATTTGGCGTTGTTCTGATCGACCAAAGAACCATCGGCAACTTGTCAATCCAGTGCCTTCCGCACTTGTGTAGCTTGTCAAAAGTCCTGGTCTTGAGGCCTCGCAACACTTCTGCGTTTGCCCTCTCAGCCTGGCCGTTACTTCTGGGATGAGCAACAGAAGCAAAACAAACCTTGCCGCCGAGGTCTTGGATGTATTGCATGAAGGTGCGGCTCGTGAACTGCGTGCCGTTATCGGTGATGACCCTATTGGGCACACCAAAACGGCAGACTAGCCCCTTGAAGAACTTGACGGCTGACTGTGTTGTCACCTTTCTCACCGGTTGCACTCCCGGCCACTTTGTGAACTTGTCGATCCCGACGTACAAGTACTCAAAGCCCCCGACAACATGGGGAAAGGGGCCCAGTATGTCGAGCCCCCAGACCGAAATGGCCAGGGAAGAGGGATTGTCTGAAGGCTTCAGCTGGTTGATGAAGCTTCTTTGAATGGAACTGGCACGCTTCACACTTGGTTACTAGTGCAGTTGCATCCTGGAGAGCGGTGGGCCAGAAGAAACCTTGCCGGAACGCTTTGCCGGCAAGGGCTCTTGACCCTATGTGGGAGCCACACATGCCTCCATGTATCTCTGCCAACAGCTCCAGTCCGTCCTCCCGAGGAATGCACTTAAATTTCACACTGTTCGGTCTCCTTCCGTATAGGGCACCATCCACAAACTGGTACATGCTGGATCGGCGGGCTACTTTCTCTGCTTCTTCCTGTTCCTCAGGGAGTTCCCCTGTTTGGAGAAAACAGACGGTATGTTGCGCCCATGCCGGAGCCTGGGGCTCGATGGCAAGGACTAAAGACTCATCTTCGGCCGTGGGGGCAACTGCCTCTACAGCCAGGGCTTGGGGTCCTACCGGAGGTTGCTGCCCCTCGGCAAGCTTGGGGCACCCGGCAACGTCCTTGCCGCCGGCTCTTGGGAGCTCAGCGGGGAATTACTTGCCGGGGCTTGCCTTCCTTCGTTTGTTCTGCCCTGCTGATGGCTCAACGGATGGCTGGGTTAATTGTAGCACAAAGGTACCTGGTTCCATAGGCAACTTGAGGGCATCGCGTTTTGACAAGTCGTCGGCAATGCTGTTCTCTGCTCGGGGAACATGCTCCGCTTGTAGACCGTCAAAATGCTCCTCCAACTTCCTTACCTCATCCACATAGGCTTCCATCAACGGGCTCTCGTAATCCTTGTTAACTTGCTTGACGACGAGCTGTGAATCACCTCTGATGATGAGCTTCCTGATTCCGAGGTCTGCAGCGATCCTGAGACCGGCAAGCAATCCCTCGTACTCTGCCGTGTTGTTTGTCGATTTTTCCAGGGAAAATGCATCTGGACCATGTACTTGAGGTGCTCTCCAGTGGGTGCAACGAGTAGCACGCCGGCACCTGCACCTTGCAGCGAGAAATCCCCATCAAAGTACATGATCCAATCACGGCTCGTCTCCTTGCCGGGAAAGGTGGTCTCTTGAATCTCCTCGTCAGGCGTTGAGGTCCATTCTGCTATGAATTCTGCCAAAGCTCGGCTCTTGATCGTTGAAGTACTTTCAAACCCGAGGCCAAAGCTCGACAGCTCCAATGCCCACTCCACAATCCTCCCAGTCGCATCTGGGTTGTGCAAGATCCGTTGCAAAGGGAGGCGGGTGACGACAGTGATCTCGTATGCTTGGAAATAGTGACGCGGCTTTCTTGAGGCCATAAGAAGGCCGAAAAGTAGCTTCTGCATCCCGGAATATCTTGATCTAGCCCCCTGCAAGAGGGAACTGACAAAATAAACTGGATGCTGCACCACCTTCTTCTTCTGTTCAACTTCGCCCATCTGCACAGACTCTGCCTTGCTGGGACTGGGCCTTGCTAGGGGTTTCTCCTTGCCGGTGTCAGGCCCTACCGGGGAGAGCCCCGGCCCACCATCTGACGGCTTCGCTGCTACTGTTGCTTCATCCTCGAGTTCCCTCTATGCTACTAGCGCAGCACTAACCACTTGATTCGTTACCGCTAGATATAGCAGCAACGGCTCTTGTGGTTTAGGTGCGACTAGTATTGGCGTGGAGGACGGGTACTTCTTCAAATCCTGTAGCGCTGCCTCTGCCTCCGGAGTCCATTTCATTGGACCCGCCTTTTTCAAAACTTTGAAAAAGGGGAGGGCGCGTCAGCATATTTGGAGATGAACCTACTTAGAGCAGCAACGCAGCCGGCGAGCCTACGGACGTCTTTGACCCGTCTCGGTGCCTCAATCTGCCCAATCGCTTTGATCTTGTCGGGATTCGCTTCGATCCCGCGCTGAGACACAAAGAACCCAAGAAGTTTGCCAGATGTGACACCGAACACACACTTCTCTGGGTTGAGCTTGAGGTTGATCTTGCGCAGATTTGCAAATGTTTCTTCTAGGTCCTGCACGAGCGTAGCCTTGTCCTTGGTTTTGACCACTATATCATCCGTGTAAGCTTCCATATTTCTATGCAGCTGGGGCTCAAAACCAATTTGGATCGCTCAGGCAAACGTCGAACCAGCGCTTTTCAACCCGTAAGGCATTCGTACAAAACAGTGCGTACCACATGGGGTGATGAACATGGTCTTTTCTTCGTCTTCCTTCATCATGAAGATCTGATGGTATCCTGAATAGGTGTCGAGGAATGACAGCAGGTCACACCTGGCAGTGGAGTCCACAATCTGGTCTATGTGTGGCAAAGGGAAATGATCCTTTGGACAGGCCTTATTGATATCTGTGTAATCAATACATAGCCTCCACTTCCCATTTGCCTTACGCACTACCACTGGATTGGCCAACCAC
This sequence comes from Aegilops tauschii subsp. strangulata, assembly GCF_002575655.3. Taxonomy (NCBI): domain Eukaryota; kingdom Viridiplantae; phylum Streptophyta; class Magnoliopsida; order Poales; family Poaceae; genus Aegilops; species Aegilops tauschii. The sequence continues at coordinate 179,633,484 of NC_053039.3, forward strand.
GTGGGGTGGAGGACTCCTCTGACCAAGCCTGCCGCCTCTAACTTCCTGATCTCTTCGACGATGAACTCTTGCCGTTCCAAAGCTTGCTTCCTGACCTTCTGCTTGACGGGCCACACATGAGGACATACAGCAAGATGGTGATCAATCACCTTCATGGGAACGCCGGGGATGTCAGATGCTTGCCATGCAAACACATTGACATTTGCCCGCAGGAAGGCGACGAGCGCACTTTCCTATTTGCTGTCAAGGGTGGAGCTTATAGTAAAAGCCCCGCCCGTGCCGTCCTCCTTGACGGGCACCTTCTTGGTCTTTGGTGGTGCTGCCTTGGATTTCTTGCTCTTGCCGGTGGAGCTCTATCGCACGTCCTCAACGGGAGCGCTGCACTCCGAAGAGGCGCGCTTGCCGGAGTTGGTGCAGGAGGTCTTGCCGAAAGAGGTCTTGCCGATCTTCTCCCCCCTGGGGCTACAGCGGCAGGAGCAAGTGCCTTGGTGGCAGTTGATGCAACTGCCTCCCGGTAGAGTTGATCGGTGCAGATGAGTGCGTCTTTCTTGTCAGAGGGGACGGTGATGATGCTCAGTGGCCCTGGCATCTTCAACGTATTGTAGGCGTAATGTGATGTCGCCATGAACTTGGCCAGCGCTGGGCGGCCAAGGATCCCATTGTAGGGCAGGGGGATCTTGGCGACATCAAAAACGATCTTCTCCGTCATGTAGTTCAGCTCGCCCCCGAATGTAACGGGCAACGTGATTTTACCTTTCGGCTGACTCCTCCCTGGGTTGACTCCTTGAAACGTGCCTGTCTCCTCGAGATCTCCATCGGGGATTTGCAACCTCTCAATCACAGCAGGTGAGATCAAGTTCAGACCGGCCCCACCATCAACTAGCACCTTTGTCACATTGAGGTTATGATTATTGGTGAAACCAACAACGGCAAACACCCGACCGCAGTATTGCGATCAGGGTGATCCTCGGTGTCAAAGATGATAGGTGTGCTGGACCACTTCAGTGGCTTCTGGGCATCGAATGATGGCTCTGCCCCAGTGACCTCACGTGCCCACTGCTTCAGCTGGCGGTGAGAGGTATGCAACGAGGCACCACCGTCGATGCACATGGCCTTCATAGCTTTCTGGAACTCATGCTCGTCGGACTCGTCGTCCTCGCCATGATCATCATCCTCCTCCTTCTTGTCACGGCCCCGAGTGGGCCTCTCTTGTTGATTATCCTTGCCGCGGCGACCTCCTTGGCCGCCACGCTTCTTGCCGGACCCCTCAGCACTATCCTGGCCCTTCTCCTTGTCCCGCCTCTCATATTCGGCTTTCTATTTCTCTGCAAGCAGCTCAACCTGTCGACAGTTCTGGAGGTCATGGCCATTGGTGCGATGGATCTTGCAATACTGCTTGTCGGAGCCTCCTAGCTTGTCGGCAGCCGCCAAGGCCCGGCAAGCGGCGCACCCGGCAACTTCCTTGCCGGGGTCGTCAGCCTTGGCCTTCTTGGCAGCGGCGGGGTCGCCGGATCCCTCAGCAGCAAGCACGGTCTTGCCCTTACGCTTCCTATTGCGGCGTCGACCCTTCTTTGCTGGGGCGGCGGCGTCTTCGTCTGTGGAGTCGGTTTCCACGCCGGCATCTTCGCCAGGGTACTTCCTTCCTTCTTCAGCCCGAGCACATCTGTCAGCCAAAACATAAAGCTCGGCTACATCCTTGACCTTGTTCATCGCCAGCTCTTCACGCATCTTGCGGTTGTGCACATTCTGATGGAATGCACTAATGACAGCGGCGGGGTGAACATCTGGGATGCTGTACTGCACACGGCAGAACCTTTGTATGTACTTGTGCAGGGACTCGCCATCCTTCTGGGGGATGACATGCAAATCGCTTGCCTGGCCAGGAGCTTGGTGGCCTCCGGTAAGGGTGCCAACAAACTCATGGCACAGATCCGACCAAGAAGAGATGGAATCCACTGGTAGGTGCATCAACCATGACATAACGTTGGGCTTAAGTGCCAACTGAAAGTAGTTGGCGAGCACCTTGTCGTCGCGAGCCCTGGCAGCTTGCATCGCGATGGTGTAGATGATGAGGAACTCCGACGGGTGAGTCTTGCCATTGTAGTTTTCCCCAACATCAGGCTTGAATGTGCGGTTGTCGGATTCTGGGTTCCGGCAAACCCTTGAGGTTCGAACACTGGGGTGCGCACAAAGATCTCTCTCTCTCTCTCTAGCTCGCTCTCGCAACGATTTCAAGGCCTAACTCGCCGAACCCAAAGAACAAGGGACACAAGGGTTATACTGGTTCGGGCCACCATTGTGGTGTAATACCCTACTCCAGTGTGGTGTGGTGGATTGCCTTGCAGGCTTGTGTGGTGGCCTTGGCGGAATGGATCCAGTCCAAGATGTGATGCCTCCCACGGTAGTGGCTAGTCCTATATATAGAGGCCCGGGTCCTCTTCCCAAATATTAGGCGGGAAGGGATCCCACAACGGCCAGTTTGAAGGGGGACAACTAGTACAAGTTATCCTGACAAAAGGTGGTCTTCACCTGCCAAAGGCTCTGGTGGTGATGCCGTCGTGGGCTCCGTGGTGACCTCCATCATGCCGTCCTGCTGGTCTTGGTCTCGTTGCACCAATATGGAAACCTTTGCCTGATGCCTCGGGACTCCTCGCCTGCTCTTGCCCCTTTAGCACCAAAGAGGAAACGAGTACTCTGCACCCGCTGGCGCCCGCCTGGCCTTGGTCGTCATGGCTCACGTCACGAGTACCTCGCGAGGTGCCCCTTGCCTTGATATCTCCGCTCCTCGGGAGCCAGCCTAGGGAGGCTGCCCCCGAGGAGGTCTTGCGTCGTCCGCCTCGCGAGGGTTTTGTGTGGTTGCTGATGAAGATGGGCCGTACCAGGCCGCTGGATGAGCCACGCCCTAGGCCGCACGCAGGCAAGTCTGGGTACCCCCGTTCCCAGGACGCCAACAGTAGCCCCCGGGCCCAAGGCGCGCTCGGACTTGGCTTCGAGGCGAAGCCAAGGGTCAAGTGCGGAGTGCCGTGGGCCCCAATAGCACGCAGCCTTGATTGACGCGTGGCGATTGACAAGACATGGGCGTCTCTGCTTCCCCACGCTGCCTCGGCAACCGCCCGACTTGACGAGTCCCTGCGGCATGCAGAAAAACCATCATTACCTGCGATCGTGGAGGCCGGCGGTTGGCCTCCCTCGGGCTATAAATGAGGAGAGGGGCAGAGCCCCCATCGCTCATCTCTTCCTCCATTCCGCCCGCTTCTTCTCCTTCCTCCTTGCCGCGACACTCGTGGCGCCAGTGAAGAGGTTCCTGGCCGCCGAAAAGGGGGAAGGCTCGCCAGGAGGGGCTGGCTCGCTACCGGCTAAGAGGGGGCGTGGTCGCCCCCGCAAGCATGCTGAAACCCCTTTGTGGTCCCTCGTGGGCGCGGGCGAACTTCCTCGAGGTCCGGCACCGTCCTTGGCAGCCGCGGCGGCGCCTCTTTGCATGGCGGGAGCCGCCTAGGTCGTGGCAGCCCCGTCAATGAAGGGAGGCACGCCATGGTCGCTCAGCTTCCCCGGGCACGCTTCCACTCCGTGGAGGTGCTGCCGGAGTTTGTCGTGTGGTCGGAGAACCCGGCCGGCACCTGGCTTCAGCTTCCGTGCTCCTTTGCTGGCGAGCTGCCAGCCCCCGGTCCTGGCGGTCTCTGGCTGTAGGCCGACGGCTGCTACAGCAAGGCTTCGTGGGTCGCGGTGGAGGTCTCCGTCGCGGGCAACATAGCCCTGGCCCGTGGCTGGTAGGCATTCACCCGCACGCGCGGCCTGAGCAGGCGGTGCACCCTCCACTTTAAGTATGACGGTGCAGCGACCCTATTCGTGAGGGTGTTCGGGGAAGACGGTCGCCGCGCTGGATGCTGCCCTGAAGACAACGACGGCGATGAAGTGCTCGGCCTTGGCGACGGTCCTGACGAGGATGAGGGTGAACTCGCCCTCGACGACGGCCATGGCTCGCCTGGCGACGATAGCTCCTCCTCCGGCGGAAGCTCCAGCAGCGGCGGCTACGACCAGCCACCACGTCGCCGGGCTCGCTTCGAGGACGGCGGCGGGTCGTCCCGTTGCCGCGCCCTAGTGAAGCGCGAGGAGGTCTCCGTCTGAGTCCGAGGGGCTGATCCTCGTGAGCAGCCGCGTCGCGGGATCCACTTTTGCTCGTCCTTTCCTTCCCTTTCTTCCTGCATCGTCAGAAACAAGTATGGGGCCCTGCAGGGGCATGTAATGAACTATGGTGCTTATGTTGCTTTTGTGGCGTGTTTATTGTTTCGGGGTTGTGTCGTGAGATCCGTGCCTTATATGGGTGTAGAGGGGTAACTTAGCTTGATGCATCTGAGGTAGCTTTGACTTCGTGAGGGCGCGCGCCTCTGGGCGCTTGGTGGGGTTTCCTTGCCGCCGATTTAGGTGATATCGCAAAGATGCAAAAAATTCATTAAGAAATCCTTAACCCCTCTCGCGCGAGGCCTTAGGCATGGGCTGGTCATGCCCAAATGCACCACGTCGCGGTACCCGTGGGGCACGGGCTAGGAAAGGGATGCGCTGATCACAAGCTCAAACGAGAGCGCCTCGCAGAGACCAGGGGAGTGCGCACGCACGCGTGCCTGTCCAGCCCCCTCGCGAGGCGTGCGAGGGAGAGCGTCGAGCAACTGCCGCCCTCCCAGGCGCAAAACAAAGAATCGAGGGAAGAGGGGGTTCAACCAAGCCATCGAGAAACACCAGAACTTCAAATTTCATTAAAGAAAAAGGGGCAAGCCAACTACAGAAAGAAATGAACAGCCACGTGTGGCACCTAGTCTAGTCTTCTCACCAGCGCGGAGCTAAGTGCTGCCACTAGGACGTGGGAGGGAGCCCCCAAGGCCCGAGGGCGGCCCTCCGGAGACTCCAGGGCGTGTACAGCCCCACTCTTTATTACGTGAGAGTGTCACGAGCGGAGACCTTCACAGGCACTGGGCCTTGCTTCATGGGTAGAACCTCCGGAGATGCTGGATGTTCCAGGCGTTTTGGATGGGGATCCCGTCCTGCGCCTCCAGGCGCGCGGCGCCAGGCCTGGAGATGTGGGCAATCCTAAACGGGACCTCCCACATGGGCGAGAGCTTGTGCAGACCTTCCATGGAGAGCACCCGCCTCAGGACAAGATCACCCACCTCGAGTGTCCTGGAGCGGACGCTGCGACAGTGGTACCGTCGCAGCGCCTGCTGGTATCTTGCCGGTCGGAGCAAGGCTTCACGCCGGCGTTCCTCCCCAACACAAGGTCCATCCCCCGCATGGTGTCCTGCTGCGTTTCATCAAACGCCAGGACCCGCGCGGAGCGATGCCTGACCTCGTGAGGGAGAACCGCTTCTGCTCCATAGACGAGGAAGAACGGGGTCTCGCCTGTTGGCTTGGTGGCGGTGGTGCAGATGGACCACAGCACGGACTGGAGCTCGTCGTGCCAGCCCCTGCCGCAGGCCTCGAGCTTCTTCTTGAAGGTCCTGGTCTTGAGGCCCCTCAGGATCTCCGCATTGGCACGTTCGGCTTGGCCATTGCTCCTGGGGTGTGCCACCGAAGCGTAGCAGATCTGTGTTCCAAGGTTAGCACAATATGTCTTGAAGAGGTTGCTAGTGAAATGTGAGCCATTGTCGGTGATGATGCGGTCAGGAACCCCGAAGCGGCTCACGAGGCCCTTGATGAACTTAACTGCCGGCCCAGCTGGGTGGTGCGGACGGCTTCCACCTCTTTCGATTTGGTGAATTGTCGATGGCGACGTAGAGGTATCGGTAGCCCCCCGGCGCTCGCGGGAATGGGCCCAGGATATCCCGCCCCCAGACCGCGAATGACCACGAAAGTGGGATAGTCTGGAGGCCCTGAGCCGGCTGGTGGATCTGCTTGGCACGGAATTGGCAGGCCTCACAGGACTTCACCAGCTCAGTTGCGCCGTTGAGTGCCGTGGGCCAGTAGAACCCGCTACAGAACGCCTTGCTGACCAGGGTCCGTGACGATGAGTGATGCCCGCAGTCTCCGCCGTGTATGTCAGCTAGCAACTCGTTCCCCTGCTCCCTGGAGATGCATCACAAGGAAACATCATTTAGTCGCCTTCTGTATAACTCTCCATCCTGTATGCAGTACGCCGTAGCCTGTCGGGCCACGCGCTCCGCGTCCTCCTCTTTCTCCGGCAGCGTCCCTCTCGTCAGGTACGTCTTGAACTCCTCGATCCAGCACCCCTCCCGAGGTTCAAGTGCCAGGAGCAGGCGTGCGCCTGTGGTAGGGCCACAGGCGGGGGCTCCCGAGGCCGGTGGTTGGGGGAGCTCCTCCCGAGATGGTGCAAGCCCCGCAGATGGGGGTGTTGTCGAAGGCTTGAATAGTCGCTCTTCGAAGACGCCTGGCTCCTGGGGCAAGCACTTGGATGCCCTTCTGGCAATGTCGTCGGCTTCCTGGTCCGTGCCGCGAGGCACGTGTTGTAGCTCCAGGCCCAAGATCTGCTTCTCTATCTTACGCACCTCCGCGAGGTACGCCTCCATGTCCTCGTCCTTCGGCTCGTACACCTTGTTGGAGAAGTTGACGAGGAGCTGCGAGTCGCCCTTGATGGTGAGACGTTTTACCCCCAAGGCCGCGGCGGCCTTGAGGCCGGCGATCAACCCCTCATATTCCGTGATGTTGTTGGAGACCTTCTCGCCCTGCTGGAAGCAGAGCTGGACAGCATAGTACAACTTGTCTTGAGTGGGGGAGATGAGCACTACGCCAGCCCCCGCGCCTTGGCGTGCGAAAGCGCCATCGAAGTACATGATCCAGCCATCCGGCGCTTCACTTCCTAGCAAGAGGGATCGGCTCTTGTCTGCTTCAGGCTCTGGAGCGTCGGTCCATTCTGCCATGAAGTCGGCGAGGGCCGCTCCCTTGATGACCCTGGTTGTGCTGAACTCCAGCTGAAATGCTTGCAATTCGATGTTCCATTCAGTGACACTTCCCGCAGCGTTGGGGCTCTGGAGCACCCTCTCCAGTGGGTAGGCTGAGACGACCTTAATTGGGTGGCCTTGAAAGTAATGACGCAGCTTGCGTGAGGCCACCAGGAGCAGAAGTTTCTGTGGCATGGGGTATCGCGCCCTTGCGTCCCGCAACACCGTGCTGACAAAGTACATCGGGTGCTCGACGAGTGCGGGAGCGTCGATGGAGCTTGTGGCATCCGGGGTTTGTGGCGCCTCCCGAGGTGGGGTATCCTCAGGAGCTTGGTCACGTGCCGGGGCCTCCGCAGGCCCAGGAATGCCGTCTTGCAGGGCCTGATCATCTGCGGGGATCGTCGTGCTTTAGCAGCGTCACCTTGGTGTCGCGTCGTCTCAGCCGAGGGGGTGGTATCACGCAGCGCACTCTTGTCCTGACGCTCCTCCCGGATGACCATCAATGCTGCGCTGGCTGAGTGAGGCGTGGCAGCCAGGTATAGCACCAGGGGCTCGAGGGGACGAGGCGCTACCATCACCGATAGGCTGGTCAAGTATCTCTTGAGGTCTTGAAACGCCAGGTCGGCCTCCGGGGTCCATTTGAACTAGCCCTTCTTCTTCTTTAGATTGAAGAACGGCAAGGCGCGCTTCCCTAGCTTGGAGATGAAACGCCCCAACGAGGTCACACAGCCCGCAAGCTTCTGCATTTCCTTCAGGGTTTGCAGCAGGCTCATGTCTTCTATTGCCTTGACCTTCTCTGGGTTGGCTTCGATCCCCCGGTGCGACACGAGGAAGCCCAGCAGTTTTCCGGAAGGGACACCAAACACACACTTCTCCAGGTGGAGCCGTAGGTCCACATGGCGTAGGCTGGCGAAGGTCTCCTCCAGGTCCTAAATGAGGGTTCCTGCTTCCCGAGATTTTACCACGATGTCGTCGACATAGGCTTCTGCGTTCCTCCCTAGCTGCTGGCCCAGGGCGATGTGCATCAACCGCTGGAAGGTCGCCCCCGCATTGCGTAGTCCGAACGACATGCACGTGTAGTAGTATACCCCGCACGGGGTTAATAAGGTTGTCTTCTCCACGTCCTCCACCGCCACCTTGATCTGGTGGTAGCATGAGAACGCGTCCAAGAAGCACAGCAAGTCGCACTCGGCGGTGGAGTCGACGATCTGGTCGATGCGCGGGAGCGGGAACGGGTCTTGAGGGCAGGCTTTGTTGAGGTTGGTGAATTCGACACACATGCGTTCCTTCCCGCCCTTCTTGGGGACGATGACGGGGTTTTCCAGCCATTCCAGGTACCGTACCTCGCAAATGACACCCGCCGGTTCTAGCTTGTGAGTTTCTTGGATGATGAAGGCTTGCTTCTCCGTGGATTGTCGCCTCGCCTTCTGCTTCACGGGGCGCACATTGGGGCACACCCTTAAGTGATGCTCGATTACCCCTCTGGGGACCCCCACCAGCTGGTTGGGCTCCCAGGCGAATACCTCCTTGTTTGCACACAAGAACTTTACCAATGCCTCCTCTTGGCTTGGGTCGAGGTTGGCGCCTATGGTGAAGGTGGCTCCCAAGGACCCATCTTCCTCGACAGGGACTTGCTTCGTTTCGGCCGGATCTTGAGTGAACAGCTGCTTCTTCTTCACCGGCGCGGCCTCTTTAGCCCCCGGGGTAGCCTCATCGGCTGGGTGTGCTGCCGTTGCGGCCCTGTAGGCGAGCTTGAGGGCCGCCAGTGCCTCCTTGTGAAAGTGCGTTATATCGACTAGAGGGGGGTTGAATAGGCGATTTTTATGAATTCTTCACTGAAGAATTTGCGGGTGAGGAAATTCCTTAGCGAAGAACTACTAGCAGCGTAATAAGTACTCAAAAGTAAACATAACAGAACACAAGCATGGTCATCATGATGAAATGAAGACAAGCACAGGGTACAGAAAGTGTAATCACAGGATAACACAGGATGAAGACAAACAGACTGAAGAAATTGAACTGAGGAAATTGAGAAAGTTTTCAGTCAAAGTCTTCAAACACAGATATGAGGAAATGAAAGAGTTGAGGAAATAGAACCAGTTGGCTTGGTGAAGACAATGATTTGGTAGACCAGTTCCAACTGTTGTCTCAGTTGTACATCTGGTTGGAGCGGCTAGGTATTTAAACCTGAGGACACACAGTCCCGGACATACAGTCCTCACCGTATTCTCCTTGAGCTAAGGTCACACAGACCTGCCCAATCACTCGTGGTAAGTCTTCAGGTGACTTCCGAACCTTCACAAACTCGGTCACTCGGCGATCCACAATTCCTCTTGGATGCTCTAGACCATGACGTCTAACCGTCTGGAAGAAGCACAGTCTTCAAAGGTAACAAGCGTCGGATCCACACAGGATCAATCTCTTCAGTGATGCTCAATCACTTTGGGTTTGTAGGTGTTTGGGTTTGGATTTTCCTCACTCGATGATTTTCGCTCAAAGTCCTCGGAGGATGGGATGCTCTCAAATGACAAGCGTCAGTTTCTCTCGGAGCAGCCAACCAGCTAGTGGTTGTAGGGGGCGGCTATTTATAGCCTAGGGAGCAGCCCGACATGATAAGACATAAATGCCCTTCAATGATATGACCGTTAGGTGGGTAGATATTTTGGGACAGCTGGTGCATAGCACAGCAACGGTCGGAAATTTGAGTATCAAATTCCTCAGGGCTATCATGTTCCTCACTGTGTAGGCAATCCGCACTGGCGAATTCCTAACTCCTCAGTCAGAACAAATTCCTCAGAGACGAAGTTCTTCTGGTCTCTGTCACTGAAGAATATGACTGAACTGTATGAGATTTCCAATGGCTTCACTCGAAGGGATTGGTAGGTGTAGGATTTTGAGTTGAGCATCACATGGAAATTTTTCCTTAGTATTTCCTCGACCCCCTTTAACAGTACGGTGTTTCCTATGACTCAAGAAAGAGAAAATGAAACTATGAAAACAAAAGTCTTCACGCTTCATGTTCCTCAAATGAATACCAAGTCTTCAAGGTCACACCAATTTCTTCACTTTCAAAGTCTTCAGAAAGTCTTCAGAAATCCAAAGTCTTCAGTCGAAGAACTTCATTTTTAGGGGTCGACTATCTCTGTAAATATCAAACTCCTCATAGACTTATAGACCTGTGTACACTCATAAACACATTAGTCCCTTAACCTATAAGTCTTCAATACACCAAAATCACTAAGGGGCACTAGATGCACTTACAATCTCCCCCTTTTTGGTGATTCATGACAATATAGGTTAAGTTTTCAACGGGGATAAACATATGAAGTTTCCCTTGGAACGCGCAAACAAAATACTTGTGATTGTCATTCCCTCCCATCTTCCTGATTCCAAAACCAGCGTGTCTGGCGTATCTGTTATAAAATTCCCTTGCTTTCTCTACATTCTGGAATCGCATCTTTAGTCTTGGTATCAGATAATCCGGGAGATCCGGCATGTGCAGAAAAAGAAAAAATAATCCAACGGCACGTTAAAATGTAGTTTATGAACTTGTTATCCTGGAGGGAGCAGAAAATTTGCAGATAATACAGGATGCATATATAAATACCTAAATTTTTGTTTCACTTACGTGCGTGTATGATCACAAATCCACCGGAGTCTGCTGCTGGCCCTCTGGGATGGGGCACGACGGAGTTATCATAGCAAGATGCAGGAGTGGATCACGAGGAGGAAGGAGGGATGGAGATGGCCTCTCTCTTGTTTGCGTCCTTTTTGCTTGAGGTGGTTGTGGAGGTATTGCGATCCTGGTTTTGGTTTGCTCTTTTGTTTCGTGAAGCAATCCATCTACCTTATGTCCCATACAATTCTGAGTTGTAGCAGCAGCAGCAGCATCCAACGGTGGTAGTGTGCAGAGCACTCTCCTCCGTGTGTGTGTTCCTGTTGGATTTGTCCTAGGATCCGGTTTAGTTGCTTCCCTTTGGCATTGATGAGGCACACCAGGATAACCTTCAGAGTTACACGCGGGACTTGAGCTAACCCCCTCCTCCATCGGCTTGCTTGGGAGTCTGCTGGTGGATACAAAGAATCCGTGTGGGATTTTCGGCGTCACCCAATTAGGTGGAGGCGCAAAGTTGTGAGGATAGGGCTGTGACCCAGCGTCTTTGTACTCTCCATGTGTTTCAGGTGTCATCCAATTTTGGTTTGGAGCAGGTTGGTAATGTGGTTGGTGCGTTTGAGGTGTGACCCATTGAGGGGGTGGTGCAACACATACAGGCTTAGGATTGTGTACTTGCTGCTGGGAACTTCTAAGCTTCTTCATGCGTCTCTCGTCTTGCTGCCATAAAAGAGAAAATGTTTATTAGCACACAAGTTACATCTGCCTATACCTTTGTAACTGAACTGAGCATTATTCACAGCCTGAACTTCTCATATAAAAGTGGTGTTCATGTACAACCTGAACTGAGGTGAGAATCTGCCCATAGTAGTGTACCTGAACTGAGCACTCTTCACAGAATGAACCTCACAAATATTTATTCTACACTATTTTGATTTCTTATGCACCTGAACTGAGCACTCTCCACATACTGAACTTCTTGTTTGCAAAGGGGAAATACTGTCTACTGTTAAAAAACCTGACCTTCATGAGTTTGAATGGTTGAACCACTAGTGCATACCAACCTGGCCTTCATGTGATCACATGTATGTTTTATTTTCCTTTTATTTTTTGCCCACAACTAGATACACACCAACCTGAACTCTAGCACACTTAATAGTTGAACTTCACATGGCTTTTCACATATGAATGCAGGCAGATTTTCTAATGTTTGCAGCCTGGACTGAGGCTCAAACACTACCTGAACTTATCATATAAATGCAGACAGATTTCCAAATGTTTGCAGGCTGGACTAAGGGTCACACACTATCAGAACGTGGATGTAAGAAAATAACAGACAGAAGGAAGGAAGTTCAACCATACCCTGGCTAGAAGTCCGGCCAACCTCTTTCCAACGGTAGATAGACCACCTTGAGAGCAATTCGCCGGGGAGCTAGGAGAGGAATTCCATGGCAATCCATGTCTTGCAGAGGGCGCGAAGTTCATCTGCACGAAGCAAGAAGGTCGGGCAAGGTAAGATTGAAGGAGAAGACAAGAAGAGTGAGGAAGTTCATCTACCGTTGGTAGATTTGAAGGCGCCACCAATGCGGCCTCCGCCGTCGAGATGCTTCCTTGGTCGCGCCGTTCGCCGTAGGTTGCGCCTTGGTCATCATGAGCTCTGCTAAGCCGTTGGGCGGTGAAGATGGACCGAGGAGGAGGCTTCCGGAAGTCCATGGCGGTCGTTCGTCGCAGAAATCCAGTGGCTTCGCCGGCTCCAGGCGACGCTGGCTCCCTCGCGCCGCCGTCCGCCGTTGCTCGCTCGCCCGTGCCGCCGGTTGGCCAGGAGGTGGAGACTGAGGGGGAGGTCAATCCGGTCGGCCGGGATCTGGAGGAGGGGAGGCGCCGGATCCGACGAAGTTCGGCGGCGAACCACGGGGGGGAGGTCGGGGATCGAGGGGAGGAGCGGCGAGGAGGGGGGTTGGGGAGGGGCGGTTCGATAGGGATCGGGGTCCAGGAGGGATGTTGTCGGGGCGGGGCAGCAGTTCAGGGAAGTTCGGGAACCTGTCTTCGGGCCCTATATAGGGCTGCTGTGAAAATTCAGATGGCTACACAATGTTGTCATATCACTCAAAATATATTTTCAAAAGAGTGACATATTTGTGATCCAACGCACGGATCATAATCTGTAATAAAAACATTTATAATGAATCTAATATTTATGTTAGCGAGTTTTTATTACCGAGCCAACTGTTCTTATCTTGGTGTCTTATGCCCAACGATATGAGCGCGCGTGTAACACATGATCCAGAAACATGTCTTCACATAAAATGCGCGATCACATAATAATTGTATTATAATTAGTCACAAACAGATATTTTAGAAACCACAACTAAGCTTCTCTTGAAGGTCCATCTTTTGAAGCAATGAAGGTCCATCTATTTATGCGATCTATGATGCTTCGTTCAATTGATGGGATATTGTTTTGAGCTTCATTGTCTTCATACTTTAAAATATGCATCAAAAATTGTTTTCTGAGTTGAAAACCATCCTACATATGCATTATACAACATTGTTATAAGAAAATAATGTGCAATGTGTATACAAATAAGCTTGGTGTAAATACTCGCATGGGGTATGGGAAAATATAGTTGTCCACCGCACAATGAGTGCATGAAATTAAACACCAAATAACCCGACAAGGCACTGGATATATAAAATAAAATATTACATTGTCTGTTGAATAAATCAATTAATATTGTAATGCATCGAAAAGATTCATACCCATGTGAGTTTGTTGGAAAAACAGGAACTTTGCATTCCCATTTAGAGATATCGTCTTTGAATGTAGGGTTTGCAACTTGAAGCACAAGGTTTAGGTTGTTGATCACAGTTTTCAGTATAATTTTTCCCAAAATAGGTATTGGTATCGGATCCAAAATTGAGACAACTTTCTTATTCTGATCGAAGACAAATAATAGAAATATCCCAAGGCAATAAAATCTGCAACGATGCATATGGTTAAATTTTTAAAAAATATTAGTTAAGACCAGATAAACCATTGTTATAAATGAAAAAATTAAAACTTATTGTATCACATTGTGAGATATGATACTCATTGTTGTCAGGCCAGCTATCAAACAACCGTTTCAACATAGCAATGTCCATATTTTCACGACGACTTGAGTCTCGTGCATAGTAGGACATCGACTAAAATAAGAAAAAGAAAACATTAGTTCTATGAGGCAAAATGTAATACGGGATTATAGTAACTTACACAAAAGTTTAGATCCATGTAGTGACATGGAATGTCTCTGAAAAGCTGGACTTCGTGGCGCGCTAGTATCCGTACAGCCATGTTGAAGCAATCGACATCCATACATTCATCATTATTTAATATGTTTTTTATTTGTCTCAGATTCAAACTAATGGGATAAGGATCAGAGCTTTTCACCCATTCGCTTCTGTAAAATTCAAAGTCTGTCAATTATAATAACATCAGTAATTTATTAGAATACAAAATGAACTAAAAATATATAGCTTACTCTAGTAGAGCGACATCATCAACCATACCGATGAACAAGCAAAGTTCATCTATTAAGTCATCATTTGTTGGATTGAGAGAGGGTGAAAGGATAAATGATTGAGACATGAGCTCTACTTCTGACGATGTATTTGATGGTTTGAGGTTCTCAGGGGTGTTTCCAAAATCATACAATCCGTGGGATCTGTATTGCTTTCATCATCTTCAATGTCTCGATTTCTTATATTATCATCATTCAATTCCGAGTCCACTAAACTGACGGCTAGTTTTGTTCTAAAATCTGTCATATGATTCTATTAAAATAGTACTCAGAGTTAAATAGTGATACACCATAGAATATAAGTATAATAAAACACATTGAAAAATACATGTGTAGGAGAGTCAGACAAAATTTCTCATGTGAAGTACTCTATAAAATTTACCATCCACAAACCACAAGATGACATGCATGAATACAAAACTTAAATATACTCAATATATTTTTATCAATTATATATATATATATGTGTGTGTAAGTAAACTTTTAAAATCATCAAATGATCATGACTGTAACAAGCCGTGATGATAAAAAAATCCTACACTCACTTATAATCCCTCTCCAAAACGTATGAGAAATAATAGTATATTCTTTTAGAAGATAATATTTTTTTGGACAACTCCGCACTCACTCATAATCCCTCTCTGGAACGTGCTTAAAAGTGGAGATTAGTAAAGTAGTATGAAAAAGAAACTAAGTTAGTGAACCTTCCAGGCTTCCACCGCCCCGTCACATTTCTCTTTCTTCCCCATTCTTCCCTCCCTCCCTCTCCTTCCATGGCACACGCCAGATTCCCCATCCACAGCCGGCGCTCTGGGGTGGCCGCCCCTCCCCGAAGTTACCACTGCCGCCGGCCGCGCAGGCTCCTAATCTGCCCCGCCCCTCCCCTTGGTCACCTCAGCCGGCGGCCACGGAGACCCCTGATGTGACCCGCCCTCCCCTTCGTCACAATTGTCGGTGGCCGCGCAGGCCCTTGATCTGCCCCGCCCCTTCTTCATATAAGGTCGTCGAGGTGCTCGAGGATGCGCTCGAGCTCGGCATGCATGCCGGTGACGCCGGGGCCCTCCCTCCTCCTAATACAGTCGCCGTCGCCGCCATGAGCGTCTCCACCTTCTCCCGCGTGCCAAGAACTCCCCTCCCCTTGCTCGGGACGACAGCAAGGTCATGTTTCAACTCTTCTTCTCCCTTCGATCCGGATGCTCTGCCGAAGATAGCATGAAGGTCGGGTTCCTACAGAGGGTGTGTGGCCTAGGGTGAAGAATAAATAATTATGCTCCCTGGTCGATGGACCCAGCCATATGTCGCGCCCGGCCACACCGTCCTGCTTCTGAGGAAAAGGCCACACGAGTTCCTGTTGTAAAATTACATCGCCATGAAGTAATTTTTCGTTTAGTAGTCAATGTGTACGTGCAATGCACGTTAATTTGGAAGTATATTAAGTGCATGCGGATATTAATTAGGGTATTATTTGTATGTTATTATGTGATTAGCACTATATTTGGCATGAAATTAACTGCATGTTAAACGTGTTGAGCGCTCGACAATGAAGCAGTCTAGCTCGTTGGATTGACATGATTTGATGGCCGAGATTAATTGGATCTGCTCCTTTGGGTCTTTCTATATTGGTATAGATATAGATATAGATTCCTAAAAAAAAAGAAAAATACCCCCACTTCCTCCTTCACCGTGTCTTTCACACCAGCATTTTCAATCCGCCGTCTCAAACTGTATCCCGCGACGGAAGTGGATCCTCTAACACGAAGGAGGAAAGTCACATAAGCTACAGTGCAAGCTAGTGTAAAACAGAGAAGGAAAGTCACGGGTACTGTAGCTAACACTGTATTTATCTACTGTAGCAGGTACTGTACACAATTACTATTGATATAAATAAATTTAAATTGTTTTTATTGCATCATAATTTTATTTGTGTGTAACTTTTGTAAATGTATAAAGTAGATTTGTAATTTGCAAATTAAATCGTATGAAAGTGAAGAAGAATTGTAGCTGGTGACTCCACTTCCTCCTCCGACGGGCGACGACGATGACCGGAAACCCAATTCTGCAACCCCGCCTCAATCCCCTCCGGTTTGATGGTACTTCTTTCTGCGAATGTGCGGGGCAAGGTCAGATCGACTCTCGCGGTGGAAATCTGGTGCAGGGCGCCGCCGCAGTGCCGTTCGGAATCATAGCACTGCTGCGCTGCCATGGGCGTCCACCTGGTTCCAAAGACCGAGCCCGTCGTCCCTGTGAAATGGCTGCACGCCAACCTCAGCACACTGATGTGAAGGTAGCATATACCTGGTGCTGAATTGCGGTAACGTACTGTGCTTGCCCTTTGAAATCTGAAATTCTGAATTGTACAGTTAGTAAGTTGTAACTTAAGACGGAACTGCCTGGGGTTCTGTCATCGTGGCAATTTGGGGGCGTTGCTAGAAGGTGCTAGCTTCCTTTCGTCATGCCAACCACCCATAGCTTCCTTTTGTTTGGTTGAGAGATGTTGATTCCTGTTTTCATTTTTTAGATGAACAGGGAGGCTCCCCTCCCCGGTTCCATTACTCAGAATGAAACCACAGCGAACCAACTTCGTTTTACAGCAGCTCACTAAGAGGAGCAGTTCAGGCAGAAAATAAAGTACTTAGGGGAAGCTAAGAACATTTTTACAATCTTTTTGCGGCACGCAGGCCTGAAATCGAGAGCTTTTTCAGACTGAAATCTTCGGAGCTGGGTCTGCCTCCATCTCGCAGGACATCCTGAACTTGAAAGGTGGCGCTGTTGTAGCTTGAGGTGACCAGCAGGCTAGGGTCGAAACCGGGCTGCTCAGCGTGCTTTTGTTCTTCAGGTCCTCCCGCTTCTTTGGGGATTGGAAGCTCCAGTCACCCTCCGAGATCTTCAGCTTATCCCAGTGGTCTACCACCCCATCTCTTGCGAAGCCCTTCAGCATTAGCCACCCGTTATCCGCAGCGGCTGCTGGGAGAACGCTGCTAGCGCTGTCAGGAACTCCTCCAATCTTGCCCTGCCACTTTCCGGAGCCAGGATCGCCCAGAATTTGAGCGTTCTGAGGATCAGTCTCCATACCTGGATAATAGAAGTCCAAATGGTGTTGTTAGAGATTATAGAGTTCCTATACTTCCACAAACTTCCTGTTTTTCTAACCCCTTTAATTTTGATGTTTCAAAGCTAGAGTTAGTAATGTTTGGTTTCTTGTAGCTAGACTAGCGAGCTTAAAATTACACCGTCCAGTGTGGGGGTACAAAAAAAAAGTTTACATTCTTGTTGTCTGTGTTCTTACTTTAACTGAATTTGTTTCTTTTCCGTGTCAACACATGCTACCATTTAAAAAACAATTTCTGCTGCAGTGTCTCCCCTTAGCATTTGCAACAAATATGGGATAGTAGTTTACAATGGAACGGGCCTGTTTAGTGCTGCTCATGTTTAGTGGTAAATTTCTTTTGTACCTTCTACAGAACAAACTAAAACAAGCTAGAGTAGAATTCTGGCAGATCAACAGACAATTCTTGTTCTCTGATTTTCTTAAATGAGTGTTGTGTCGTTACTAGCCATTAGCAATAGTATCTTCCATTTTTACACTGACTAGATGTGTTATTTCCTTGATAACAGGATGCTTCGTGCTTATGGACATGACAGTATGGGTTTAGGATGAAGGTTTGCCCCCAATGTTGTGCTTCTGGGAATGACGTGGAATCGAGTGCCTCTAGTGATGCCATCTTAAAAGCTAGTGCTGCTAGCGAGCAATTAATAAAATTTATCAGGACAGTCAGTAAGTTGTTTTTAACCTGTTCTCATTTAGTGTTTTGGCAATATTTCATTAGGAATCTCAGTGAGCTTAGTAGCACCACTGACTTATCAAAATCTTAACTGTGATACCTACTGTTGTGATGGGTCCTTCTCTTCAATTTGTAGTTATATAAAATAGAAACTATAATGTCTGTTCTACTTAGATTGCCCCTCCACATTTGAAATGAAGTTGTGGCCACATCTTCTTTGGAATCTTGATCAAGTTACATGTGTTCAGCGAGTTAAAAATATAGCTTTATATTTTCCCACTGAGTCGCCATTCTCTAAATTCATTATGGGTCTGGAATATGACTGGAGGACATAATTTGTGCCGGTAAAAGAGAACATCGATGCCCAGACACTTGGTACTAGTCATCAATTCGTATAGTTTACTTGGTACTAGTCATCAATTAATCAGTCTTAGCATTCCCTTGGTACATGATTGCCATTGATTTGCATTTGCTTGTCTCGATTACCAAGGTCACAGTTTGTTTTTGCCAATTGTAGATTATTTCCTCCTTCCATGGAGGCCTGTGTTTTGCTATTTTAGTCTATAATTGGTCAGTTAGAGATGTAGTCGCAATCACTGAATATTTTTATTTTTATGCCTTGTCTGAATAGTTTCAGATATCCTTTACACGAAATGCCTAAATTTGTAGGATGATGCCAGTAAGAAATCAAATTGTGATATGCTTGTTTATTAGACCAGCCTGCTGGTGGGGGTACAGAAACTCATATGACACTTGTTGGTCTAAGAGCTTGTCGAAGTTCTTTTAGCTGACGAAGCACAGTCCCGATGAGGTGTGGCAGTCGCGGGCTTTGCCTGCAAAACTCCCTAATGCAAAAGATGGCAAAGGATGCAACAACACTCAAGCTGTAGAGGGAGATCGCCACAAAGACTATGGCGAAAATGAAACTAAGCACACCCCCGTGGATGCAGCGTGGGAAGAGAGCAGCCATTGTAGCTGTCTAACGCTACTGCTTCTTGCTGAGAATTCATTTACCATATGCATATTATATCCATAATGTAATAGAGAAGTTATCTAGATCATGAAACTCCTGGTTGGGTTAGCTTAACTATTATAGAGAAGTTGTTTGTGCTTTCATTGAATATGAACATGGCGGTCAGATGGTTTGCTCGGAATTGGATCGAATTATCTAGGCCCCTGTAAGATAAAAGGATTCTTATGTCAAAGTACTGACCACGAAACCACTTCCACGTTGACCTAAAACGTCTTACATTATTTACAGAGCAGTACTAGTTTTCTTGCAGCAGTCAGTTGCCTTATGTTTATTTGCAGGCGAGCTGTTGTGTAAACAAGTGTGGGGGTAATATGGACTCTTGATTGAACAAGAATTTTCTACAGTTATGCTAGCATCTGGGTCATTAATCTGTAACAAGCTCTGAACAACATCACATGTGCAATTTTCTGGCATAAACCTTGATGTTGATGCTCAAAAAAGAACATAGAAACAAAATGCCATGTGTTCGATTTTGATTTCATCCACAAATTTATTTATTTTGGGCATAGCTAAACCACAAGCTTGATACTCAGATTGCAATATCCCTTTACCCACATTATATGTGTTCAATCCGAAGTCTTTCTAGATGTTTTTTTGTCAGATCCTGTCATTTTCCTTTTCTTGCGCCATTATGATGGTGAAGATGGTCAGCGCCGTTGTAACATTGATCCTTTTTTAATCTACTTACTCTCTGATTGTGTTATCCCACCAATTCTTACAGCTCTAATCGATAATCGTGTATTGCAGACAAAGGCAAATCAGTACAGGGCTGAAGAGCTTTCCTACGTCTTCCACGATTTGAATGAAACTAATCCTTTACTTGATTCACTGGAGAAGTTCAAGCATCCAGATGTACAAAAACTTGCTTTCAAGCTGCACTTCTGTATTCTCCAAAAATTAGAAAGCTGCTCCTATGTAGAAGATGATTTTTTTTTTTTGCGAAGATGTTTTTTCTTGTTGCCAGTTATTGTAACTTGTCTATGACTCTGCTTGTACGCTTCTTGGATTCGTCACCCACATTGTCGGCTGTTTGCCGTTCGAAATAGTGCAGTGCAAATGTCTTGGATGGATCTAATTTACTCTTTGCTCCAGTCTAATATCTGGTCCAAATTTATCTTCGGCTATTTATTTCCGGCTGCTGATGGAATGCCATCTGAGCATTTTTTTTTTCCCACGGTCTATACTTGCTGATCCGCAAACGATGCTAAAAATTGGTCTTGCCAATACAGCTTATCTGAGCTAGTTACCAGCTTCTCTGGCTTGTTACGCTATTGTGAGCAAAACGAATTTGTAGTTTAGCTCAGATAATGAACAACTGTGATCTCAAGTACTACTAGTAATAACCAGTTTAATTATGTTGGTTTCCACGTACCTTACTTTGGCAAATCTCACCCTTGGTTACTTGAGTTCAGACTCGTCTAACCACGCAGCCCTTGCCCAAAAAGAACATGCGGTAATCTTACGGCGCAATTTCTCCTTTCGTACTGTAATCTTACTTCAGCTGCAGCCAAATCTTACCCCACACACCATCGGTTCTCATCGTGGGGTTACAGGCACGAGACTAATTCTGAGGAACGTAAACTTACCTCACAAGCATTTTATTCTTACTGTGGATGGAGGCTGGTTCGACCCATTGTGTGAGTTGGCTCACCTGGGTGACGAATAGTCAATCCAGTGATAAGCATATGCGGTGACCATACTTTTTCTAGGTTGGTGACCGTAATTCGGGTGTTCTGACCGATGTTAATTTCGGAGAGAGTCAGTGACCGCTGGTGACCGCGGGTGAATTTATCTTGTGTTAGGTTTGACTCACCACTTGGACAAAATTTTATTGTCCATTATTTCTTTCTTCCCCCCAGTGACATGTGGGACCTACATGGGGTAGGAAGAGAACGTGGGGCGTTTCATTCTTCCATTTACTAACGACTGGGACCCACGTGAGGTAGAGACTATTTGATCGGTAAACATAGATAAAATACATAGCTATATAGTGAGTCGGCTACCATATAATCACCAAAACTAATACATAATGACCATATTGACCCAAAGTGCTCTTGTGAGCTCGAGCTCACATGCACCTCTTGCTACAGTAAATTCAAAAAATTATTTCAAAAGGTTTAAAAACATGAAATTTCTTGCGAACAAACATTGATGTGTTTTTCACGTGCGTGCAAAATTTCGTGACAAAATGACATTTATGCAGGTCACGGCAAAAAAAATTGATGTTCCAAAATGCTTCCAAAAACAGTTTTTTTGGAGCATGATTTTGTTTTTTGCCGAGACCTCCACAAATGTCATTTCATTCCGGAAATTGGCAGGCATGTGAAACACACATCATTGTTTGTTGCCAAAGTAGTTCAGATTTTTTTGAATTTTTTAAATATTTTTTTTATTTTACTGTAGCAAAGGGTGCATGTGAGATCGAGCTCACATACTACGTGTCTTGACCACCAATGCCTTTTACTCTTATGAAAACTATGAATCTGCGAGACATGTACAATGACCACCAATGCATTTACTCTTATGAAAACTATATGAATCAAAACTCCACATCTAGACGTGTACATTATAATATCACCTTCAAGATTTTATTGTCCGTTGTTTCTTTCCTCCACTCCGATGGGATCCACGTGGGATAAGAGAACAGGAGGTAGATTGTTTGACTGGTCAACATAGATAAAATACAGAGCTATATACTGTGAGTCAGTGATCGTAAATCACAAAAAGTTATACATAATGATCATATTGTCTATATTCTCAAGTATAATGACCAAAGTAAATCTGCGATACAAGTATAATGATTACCAATGCATTTTACTTATATAAGAACTAGGAACAAAAACTTCACAGCTAGACGCGCGCCCTGAAATATCACCCCTGCAAATACACGAGAGAAGCGGACGACAAGGGACGTCCATTGATCTAGTACCTGGCTTCTGATGGTTAGAGAAGAGAAGAATACTTCGATGCGTTTGGACCATTTTTTGTGTTCATATTTAAATTGCTATGTCGTGGATTTGAATTGATGTAAAGTTATGTGTGTTTGAAACAATATGATCGAAATCGCAGTAAGATCGAAATCGCTTACATGCACGAGCATACACTCACCTCTATTAACACACGCATGCATATCCTGACCCTATGAACACCTCCAAGAGACTGAGCCGGCATAGCATATTAACATTGATTGAAGAAGTCATCATACATGCCTCGAAGTCGGTGAGAATGTCTTCTCCCACTCAACGAATATCATCAAAAAGTTTAAAATAAATTCAAAAAAATACGAGCACCAATATCAAACCTAGGACTTGAAGGGACACAACTGTTCTCCGAACCATCCAGGTTGGTTCGCTGAACATATTGCTAGGGATGGGTTTAGCGGGGTATCAAAAGTAGGGATGGGCTTTTCAAAGAAAAAAAAGTGGGATGAGATCTAGTACCTGACATCCCATGGTTAGATAAGTGGAAGTATTTGCAGTTCAGTATTTGTTAGGCGTAGCAAAAAAAAAAACTTGCCAGTAAAACTTGTGCAACCTAGAACCGAGAGCAAGACTTCATGGTTGACCATCTGTTGACAACTCATAGTAACACAACCCTGCTTTGGGAAGTGTCATCTACTTATAAAGAAAAGATGCAAGGAAAGCAATATAATTTGCAAGCATATTAGAGCAACATCTATATCATATTGACCGTCGCTAGCATATGCAAAAATGCTCAGGCCTTGAAACTTGTCATGACAACAGTACATAGAGGCTACAACAGGCTACAGGAGATCATCGACTGATGATGGATAACTACAAATAGACAGACATTCATCATGAGAATGAAATTACATTTCTCAAACAGATGTTCTCGGGACAGACAGAGGCGGGATTTCTACAGGCAAGTGAATCATCATCAAAAAAAGGAAGAGCTACCACTGTACAAATTTCAAAAGCAGGTTCGGCCTTCGCTCTCCATCAGAAACCCGGATCATCTTTACATGATGCCCTGGGCAGTAGAAGAGTCATTTCCATTTTCACAAGAACCCTTTCCAAACACCTCTTCTATCACATTGTTTGTCGAAAGAAATTCGTCTTTCTCCCACACGCTACTGAAACCAATATCCCATGTTTTCGGGTCGCAATGGCCACCAAAGTATCCATGATCTGCAACGCTACCAAAGCCAACATCCCGGTAGTGGTCTCCAGCAATATCAGTGGGTGTGCCATCCGTGGTACAAACATGCGGAGCCTCAAATGATGTGCACGAGTCGTCTTGAGCATCTGTGTCAAAAATGGTTGCCTCCTGGTTATTGTCCACAAGGGACACCATGACATTCCCCTCCACACAGCAATTTTCTTGCCTGTCACCACTAGAACAGTCAAACTCATCCTCCTCACCAGACTCTTCATGCATATTTCCTTGGAGGGGAACTTGATTGCATGCACCATCATCTTGATCAGTAAGAGACTCGAGCAGCAAATCCTCACCAGCCCTTTCTGTCACAGCAAATTCATCATCATCTCTTCCCTCCCATTCATCATTATCACTGTCAACATTCATTGGATCAAACCTATTCTGCTCAGCCCTCTTCCTCAACATGAAGACATTGAAATAGTAGCTCACTAACTCTTTGTTAGTCTTCAATGGGAAGGCAAGCGGAAGTTCGTCCCAGAAGTTCCTTCCAAGAGAGGCAGGGTTTAATGATACCACATCCTGGAACAAATGCTCTTCATCTTCAGTCCATTTCAAGGCCACCTCCTCTCCCATGTCAAAGAATCCTAACTCTTTGAAGGTGTTCAGACCAAGGGCACTCATTAGTCTTTCTCTTGCTTCCTTCACATGCTTCCTCACGCACGCAATCGAACCTTCATCAACACAACTGCAATCCGTCTTACAGCAAACAGGTTTCAGCACTGAAGATAACTCAACAGAACCAGGCATTGGAATGACAGAGTTCCTAATCCACTTGTCACTCTCGGCTTCCTTTATATCACGTATGTGAGAAGATGATGACACATCAGCATTACCATCAACTGAGCTCCTACAATTACCAGATGCACACTCTGGCAACTCAGCCTGATAATTTGGCCCAATTGGAACAGTTTTCCTTGTAGGGCAAAGGCTAACAGACGAGTAAATGTCTTCCCTTTGATAATAACTTGCAGATCGCAGGTAATCTTCAACATAAGTTTGGGCTAGTGAAAAATTAACGGGTGGATCTACACCTTCATCCTCACTTTCCTCACTACCATATGCTGGCGGATCGGAGATTCTCTCCCATGTCCTGTATGATCCATACTCTGGAACATTTATGTCAGCATCTGCTGCATTATATTTCTCAGATACAGCTGAAATGGAGAAAATATGAGCCCAATCAGCACTTTGGTTTTATAGAAACGCATGGCAGTAATGGACATCCACACGCAACAGGGAAATTAAACCTCTACACAAAGATGGCCAAAATACCTGCCATAATATCTCAATCATGCATAACAAGGTCACGTAGGGGTGGTGGATAGATTTAATAGAACCCTTTCGGGAAACTAGTCCTCATGGCGGAAGTATCAAGTGTATGGAAGCAAAGTGTAAAGTGTAGCGAAGTATCAAAAGTTTTTGTAAATGACAGAGTATGAACTTCCATAAAAGGTTGCGAGTTAACATGTCTTACTTTGCTCTTCCTGCTTCATCCGTTTGCAGTCCAACATGTCTGGGAAACCACTAGAGGCAGGTCTCTTATAATGATCGACTGTCACTTCTTTAACAGCACTGGCAGTATTAACTAGACAAGCTGTGGTACTCCATTCTGAAATTCCAAAATTAGGACCAACTATTCATCAGATTGGCCAGTTTACATTCATTTGACAAACTTTAATTGCACACAACCTGGCACAAGAATCTAGGCATGCTTGTACAAGGCGAAGGGAAATGGCAGTCGTTACCTGTTGCAATATGGTATTTCTCAGGAAGGAAGTTTGAGCGCCCATCATCGGTTCCCCTCAGATTGCCACATGCAAGCTGCTCGCAGTGGTGCCTCACATAAACCTCACTATTTTCTTGATGCAACATAATGCTCCTGAGGAAGAGAACTCTTCCATTAGATAACAAAATGATGGCAAATAGATACAATTATATTGCACCGGGTGATCACTGCACAGGATTAGACCGATAGCTACACATCTTGAAGAGGAAACGCATTGTGTTACTTATACCAATTGCAAATGAACATCCAAGTTGAACACTACCACCGACCACACTGATGTACAAACCTTCAAGTGCGCATCACCAAACTAGGGTGCACAAATCGATTGCATCTCAGGTTTTCAACCAAGTGCATAACATTGTTTCCGCACATGCGACGTTCTCCCACTAAACTATAGAAGGTGCAACACATGTAGAAGTTTATTCAATTATATTTGTATGGGCAAACACAGGCAGCATACACGGCCGTGATCTCCCTATGAGAATTTGGAAGCAAGCTCCACACGACATCCATGGATCAATCGGTCAATTCAAATCAGGTTTGGCTACCCTATTAAAGTCAAAATCAAATTCACCGCATGAAAAATAGGTCAAAATTAAATTCGCCGCATGAAAAATAAGTCAAACTAAATTAAGGTCCCGATAGTTCCAAGCCTGGTCGATTTTAGATCTATCTTTCTAGAATATAAGAAATCAAAAATCAAGCAAGGGGATGGACTACTTACTGGCGATGAGGGGTCGACGGAGGGTTGGACGGGAGGGAAACGACGAAACCCTAGCAAACAAATCGCGCAAATTCGATGAAAAGAACCGCAGTAATAGGATCTCAGAGCCACCAATCAACCACAGACCAGCCTCCCCTGGAGAAATCCCGCCTCAATCGAGCCAATCGGTACCCGATTTCAGCGCCTCGAAACCCTAATCTCGGGAACACACAGAATCAACGATACGGGGCGAAATCGGTACCGATAGAGAGGCCTCGGCGAGGGAGGACCGGATCTGGTGTCGAATTGAGGATTCGGGGAGGAGAGGTAGACGATTCGAGATCAGATCGAGGGGTGGGGAGGGGAAAGAGGGGAAATTTAGGGGAAAAGAGTTTGGTCCACGGCCCGTGTCCTTTTTGGTATTATTTATGGGAAAGACCGGCGAATACAATAAAGTAAAGAAATTATTGGTACGAGAATTTTTGGGCTCTAGGTTCGGGCCACAGAAATACACGAGGCCCAAACTATCAGTAAGGCCCCTTCTTTCTGCTTTTCTATTTGAGCCCGTGCTCTCACGGCAAAATGCCCACGGGAGCAACTAGTTAACGAGCGCTTTTTCGGGAGCCTCGCAACGATCAGCGCCACTTGGCGTGCTCTCAGCCACTCGCCATATGACGCGCTCTGGACGCTTCATTCGGATTTTTTTTCACACGCGTTTTCGGCTTTTTAAACGGTTTTTTTTTCATTTTTTTCGACGTTTTGGTTTCCCCCTTTTTCTTAGCTTTTCGATATAAAAAATTTGCGCAAAAAAACGCGTTTTCTTTTTTTTCCCTTTCGCGAAAGTCACGGTTTTTATTCCGCAAGAGGCACGGTTGTGCTTTATCGAGAGTCACGGCCGTGCCTTTCGGAAACGAAAAAATACGTTTTTTTTTCTTTTGCGAGAGTCACGGTTTTGCTTTCGCGAGAGGCACGGTTGTGCTTTCGCGAGAGTCACGGCCGTGCCTCTCGAAAAGGGAAAAACAAAACGCGTTTTTTGTTTTTTTCTTTCGTGAGAGTCACGGTTTTGCTTCCGCGAGAGGCACGGTTGTGCTTACGCGAAAGTCACGGTCGTGCCTCTCGAAAAGGGAAAAAATACGCGTTTTCTGTTTTTTTTCTTTCGCGAGAGTCACGGTTTTGCTTTCGCGAGAGGCACGGTTGTGTTTTCGCGAGAGTCACGGCCGTGCCTCTCGGAAACAGAAAAAAAAACGTGTTTTCTGTTTTTTTTCCTTTCACGAGAGTCACGATTTTGCTTCCACGAGAGGCATGGTTGTGATTTCGCGAGAGGCACGGGCGTGCCTCTTTCGGAAAGGAAAAAAACCGTGCTCCCGGTTCGGTTTTTTCGCCCGGTTTTTTTTGTCCGGTTTTTTCGTGAAAAAAAAGTTCGTCAAAACCTATCAACATGGGATCTAGTTTTGAAGATCTCGACGCGAGGAATCCAATGGTGAAAACGGTTCGAGATTTAGACGCACGGTTTAAGAGATAAAACGTTTTGAATAAACGGATCTACGAAAAAAGGGAAAACTCCCAGGTTGCGACAAGTGGCGCGCTGCATGGGCGCCACTTGTCGCGACCTGGGAAAGTGGAGTGTTCTTTGCAACGGGTACTCCTTAATTAGTGATTTCGCACATACACCGCCAGGGCTATCGGTAAGGCCCCTTCATTCGGGAGCTCCTAGTCGGGCTAGCGCCGATTAAGGTGAGCAACTAGTTAACGAGCGCTCCTTCGGGAGCCAACGATCAGCGTCACTTGACGCGCTCTCAGCCACCTGTCATGTGTCGCGCTCTGGACGCTTTTTTGGATTTTTATTTTATTTTTCCGCACATGTTTTTGGCTTTTTAAACGGTTTTTTTGTTTTTTTTTACGTTTCGATTTTCTAACGGTCTTCCTTAGCTTTTGGGTCAAAAAAAGTTCAAAAAAATTGCGCGAAAAAAACTTTTTTTTTCACGAGAGTCACGGTTTTGCTTCCGCGAAAGGCACGGCTTTCGCGAGAGTCATGGTCGTGCTCGGAAACGAAAGAAACGCGTTTTTTGTTTTTTTTTCCTTCTGCGAGAGGCATGGTTGTGCTTTCACGAGAGTCACAGTCGTGCCTTTCGGAAATGGAAAAAAACACGTTTTTCTTTTTTTTTCCTTCCGCGAGAGGCACGGTTTTGCTTCCGCGAGAGGCACGGTTCTGCTTTCGCGAGAGTTACGGCCGTGCCTTTCAAAAAAGGGGGAAAACGCGTTTTCTATTTATTTTTTATTCCGCAAGAGGCACGGTTTTGCTTCCGCGAGAGGCACGGTTGTGCTTTCACGAGAGTGGCGGTCGTGCCTCTCGGAAATGAAAAAACACGTTTTCGGTTCTTTTTCCTTCCGCGAGAGGCATGGTTTTTCTTCCGTGAGAGACACGGTTGTGCTTTCGCGAGAGTCACGGTCGTGCTTCTCGGAAACGGAAAAAAAATATGTTTTCTGTTTTTCTTCCTTCCGCGAGGGGCACGGTTGTGCTTTCGCGAGAGGCACGGGCGTGCTTTCGCGAGAGGCACGGGCGTGCCTCTTTCGGAAAGGGAAAGAACCTATGCTCCCAGGTTGGTTTTTTGTCTGGGTTTTTTCGTGTAAAAATGGTTCGTCAAAACCTATCAACATGTGATCTAGTTTTGAAAATCTCGACGCGAGGAATCCAACGGTGAAAACAATTCAAGATTTGGACGCATGGTTTAAGAGATAAAACGTTTTGAATAAACGGATATACGAAAAAAGGAAAAACTCTTAGGTTGCAATAAGTGGCGCACATGCATCACGCCACTTGTCGCAACCTGGGGAGGTGCGAGTGATCTTTGTAACAAGTACTCCTCAACTAGTGATTTCGTCGGTTAAGGATGCTGGCGCTTGCAGAGACGCGTAGCGGGCCGACTCATTTCTCTTTTTTCTTCTTTCTGTTAGAAACTGCAAATAAGGTAGGCAGCGGAAAGATGACCACTTCGTCGGCCTGCTGTATATGCCGGGAGCTCCTATATAGCGCTGTAAGCGCCGGTTCGCCGCTGGCGCCCCCACAGACGCCAACTGGGTCGGCCTAGCAAGGTGCTCAGAAGCAAAAGAGCGAAGGAAAAATACCGCGTTTATATTCGTAAGAAGAGGGATCGAATTCATCACACCCAAGTACCCAGAAGGGTTAACCACCAGACCAAGCTAAGTCTGTTAATTACTTACGGAAAACATAACTCTTTAATCTTTTATACAGTACAAACATTAAACATACACTAGTTATTGTATACAACATATAATTTTTTTGAATAAAGAATTCATATAAACCATGAATTGAAAGGAAAAGTTCGCAAAAATGAAAAAGGTTCGTGAATTAGCAAAAAAGTTCACCGAATTTGAAAAATAAGTTCATCGAATTTGAAAAAAGTTCATACAATCTTACAAAAATGTTCATTAAATTTCAAAAAAAATCACCAAAATTGAAAGTTCATCAAATTTGAAAAAAGTTCAACAAATTTCCAAAAAGTTCACCGAATTTGAAAAAAGCTCGTCGAATTTCAAAAAAAGTTCATTGATTCGGGAAAAAGTTTATTGATTTTCAAAAAAAGTTCACGAATTTAAAGAAAGGTTCATCGATTCGGGAAAGAGTTCATTGATTTTTTTTAAAGTTCACGAATTTAAATCAAAAAATTCACGGATTTTAAAAAGCACGAAATAAAAATACAAAAAAGATGAGAAAAAAGGAAAAGGAATAAACCGAAGTGAAGAACGAATAAAAAGAATAAAACGAACTAGCCTTACACCTGCGAGTGGATGGCTTGGTGGCTACAACCGAGCGCTCCCAACGAATCCGTTGCAAGTTCGAACCGCATGACAGCACTCTTTTTGACGTTTCGAAAACAGAAAGGAAAAACAGGAAGGAGAAAGATAGAATGGGCCGGCCCATCTTGGACTGCTGCAGGCGCCCGTTTGCAAATTGCGCTGTAACGGGCGCCTGCAACGCCAAATAGGAAATGTCGTATATGCCATGCTAAATCTGACACTTGGCGGCACTCACTTTTCGACTATCGTATGGCCCGGTATGTATGGGCTTTAGGGGACGAGGAGGTGCTGGAACATGTAATCTCCAATAGAACAGAGGATGCGCCTTTGTGGCTCTTCTGGCTGTTCGACAGACTGAATGAAAATGATCTTGCGAAGGTTTTGATCACCATGTGGGCGATTTGGTGGACGCGGAGGCGATCTATTCATGACAACGAATTTTAGAGTCCTCTCTCAACTATGTGTTTTATTACGAGGTACCTACAGGATCTGGAGATTGCTCAAGCGAGGAAAAAGCTTACCACCAATATTGTTTCTAGTACTCGGCCCCGATCTGTAGTTCGGGTTGCACCGGAGAGAAACCAAGCTAAACTCAACGTCGACGGAGGAGTCGATCGGCGGGGCAACTTCGGAGTTGCGGCAGTTATCTGCAGGGATAAAAAGGGCCGCTTCTTGGGAGCCTCTACTATGGTCTTTGATGGTCTTGTTGATGCGGCTGGCCTTGAAGCACATGCATGTAATGAGGCTTTGGCACTTGCTAAGGATCTCAATCTCACCCATATGATAATAGCCTCTAACTATTTGGAAGTGGTGAGTAATATTGACAAAGGTGCAGCGACTCACTATGCACTAGTTTTACATGAAATAAGGGAGTGAAGGAAGGAGTTCCAACATGTCACCTTCAAGTTTGAACACAAGGAGAACAATTTTGAAGCCCATGCTTTGACGAAGCCAACTTCATCTCTTACAGTAGGGCGCCATTTATGGCTAGGGACGTTACCAGATATTATTTGTATTCCGATGGTTATTATTCTTTAATAAAGTCCCAAGTTACCCGTAAAAAAAAGGTAGGCAGCGGGAGATACAGAATCAAACTCAGGACCTTACCCTTGCCATCACACTGCACAAACCACTACACCATCGAACGCCCTATGGTTACATAAAATAGTTTGCTTTATTTTACAAGCTCGCAAAGCCCCCGGTGTGGGAAGCTTCCCAAACTCTTTCTTTTTCGTTTCCTCTTTTTCTGTAACGGTTTCGTTCACCATTTTACTTTCCTTTTTCTGGCTAAATGCGTTAAAGAAACTTTTTTTTTCAAAAATGCACAAACTTTTTTTCAAATTTGAAAGAAAATCAATGGTGTTTTTTTACAAAAGTTCATTGAATCTGAAAAATAAAGTTCATCAAATTTGAGGAAACTTCAACTTAATTGGAAAAAGTTCATCGAATCTGATAAAAGTTCATCGAATTTGAGAAAAGATCATTGAATCTGAAAAAAGTTCATCGAATTTGGAAAAAAATTCATTAAATTCAAAAAATACATCAAATATGAAAACAAATTCTTCAATTTTGAAAAAAATTCAGAGCTTTTCGAAAAAGTTCATCGAAATTGAAAACAAAAGTTCGTCATAATGGATTTTTTAGAAACATATTATCAAATGTGAAAATAGTTCATATAATTTGAAAAAAGTTCATCGCATCCGAAAAAAGTTCATCAAATTTGAAAATAGTTCATATAATTTGAAAAAAAAAATCATCGCATCCGAAAAAAGTTCATTGAATTTGAAAAAAAATTCATCAAAATTGAAAAAATTTAATGGATTTAAAAAAACTCATCGAATTTCAGAAAAGTTCACCAAGTTTGAAAAAAGTTCATCGAATTTGAAAAAAACATCGAATCTGAAGAAAAAAGTTAATGAATTTGAAAGAAAATCATCGAACGACGAAGAAGAAAAAAGAGAAAACAGAAAAGAAAAAGAAAAAAAAGAGGAATAAGGAATAAGGAAAAAAGAAAACAGAAATAAGTAAAGAGAGAAAAGGATGTATGTTGATAGATCAGGTAACGTGGTGTGATATCTAACACAGAGTGGCTTTACGAGGAGATCGCTGGTTCGATCCAGGATTCGCTCGTGTTTGCTTAGTCTTTTCTTATTTTGACTTTTTATGTTTCTTCATTGGGGGTGCTAAAGATCCGCCGCCTCGCGAGCCGCTTAATTGTGTGACAGAATCGTTCAATCATCTTCTCTAATTTCCTGCAATAGTGCACTTGTTGCAAACGTTTTTTATTTATTTTCTGCAACAAGACTTTTGTTGCGAAACCTTATCTTCTATAATTTTCTGCAACAAGACCCCTATTGCAAAACATCTTCTTCTTTATTTTTTTGCAACAAGACCCTTGCAAAAATTACAACATCTCCCGCTGCGTCTAATTTTCTGCAACAAGATCCTTTTTGCAAAAAATGCAACAACATCTCCCATCGCATCTAATTTTCTACAACAAGACCCTTGTTGCAAAAATTGTAACATCTCCCGCCACATCTAATTTTCTACAGCAAGACCCTTGTTGCAAAAATTGCAACATTTCCCGTTGCGTCTAATTTTTTGCAGCAAGACCCTTGTTGCAAAAATTAAAACAAATATGTTGTTGCGTCTGAGCTCGAGGAGGCGAGAGCCATGGAGGCTGACGCTCCTCCAGGACGGCTACGACATCGAACGGCGAGCAACGGCAGATGCAGCACCACTGGCAGCATGCCTCGCAGAGGCGGGCGGTGCGGTTCGGCGGCTTCCAGCGCACGTGCAACAGGCAGCACCGCGGTGGCCGGCTTCCAGCATCTACGCACCAGTTGCGCGGGTGCCTAGTCACAGTTTGCTGCAACAGCCACCGGCCATGGAGTGCTTCTCGTCAATGACGAGGTCAACACTTCGCTGGAGAGACGTATGGCATGGATGAAGGAAATATGCCCTAAAGGCAATAATAGAATTATTATTTATATTTGCTTATATAATGATAAATGTTTATTATTCATGCTAGAATTATATTAACCGTAAATTTAGTACATGTTTGGATACATAGACAAACAGAGTGTCCCTAGTATGCCTCTACTTGACTAGCTCATTAATCAAAGATGGTTAAGTTTCCTAGTCATAGACATGTGTTGTCATTTGATGAACGGGATCACTTCATTAGAGAAATATGTGATGGACAAGACCCATCCGTTAGCTTAGCATAATGATCGTTTAGTTTCTGCTATTGCTTTCTTCATAACTTATACATGTTCCTCTGACTATGAGATTATGCAACTCCCGAATACCGGAGGAACACCTTGTGTGCTATCAAACGTCACAACGTAACTGGGTGATTATAAGGATGCTCTACAGGTGTCTCCGATGGTGTTTGTTGAGTTGGCATAGATCGAGATTAGGATTTGTCACTCTGTGTATCGGAGAGGTATCTCTGGGCCCTCTCGGTAATGCTCATCACTATAAGCCTTGCAAGCAATGTGACTAATGAGTTAGATACAGGATAATGCATTATGGAACGAGTAAAGAGACTTGCAGGTAACGAGATTGAACTAGGTATGATGATACCGACGATCAGATCTCGGGCAAGTAACATACCGATGATAAAGGGAACAACGTATGTTGTTATGCTGTTTGACCGATAAAGATCTTTGTAGAATATGTAGGAGCCAATATGAGCATCCAGGATCCGCTATTGGTTATTGACCGGAGATGTGTCTCGGTCATGTCTACATTGTTCTCAAACCCGTAGGGTCCGCACGCTTAACTTTCAATGATGATTTGTATTATGAGTTATGTGATTTGATGACCAAGTATTGTTCGGAGTCCCGGATGAGATCACGGACATGACGAGGAGTCTTGAAATGTTTGAGACATAAAGATTGATATATTGGACGATATTATTCGGACACCATAATAAGCCTTGCAAGCAATGCGATCAATGAGTTAGTTGCGGGACGATGCATTATGGAACGAGTAAAGAGACTTGCCGGTAATGAGATTGAACTAGGTATGAAGATACCGACGATCGAATCTCGGGCAAGTAACATACCGATGACAAAGGGAATGACGTATGTTGTCATTATGGTTTGACCGATAAAGATCTTAGTAGAATATGTAGGAACCAATATGAGCACCCAGGTTTCGCTATTGGTTATTGACTAGAGAGGTGGCTTGGTCATGTCTACATAGTTCTCGAACCCGTAGGGTCCGCACGCTTAACGTTCGATGACGATTTGTATTATATGAGTTATGTGATTTGGTGACCGAATGTTGTTCGGAGTCCCGGATGAGATCACGGACATGACGAGGAGTCTTGAAATGGTCGAGAGGTAAAGATTGATACATTGGATGATAGTATGCGGACACCGGAAGTGTTTCGGATTGTATCGGGTACATATCGGAGTACCGGGGGGGGGGGGTTACTGGAACCCCCTGGGGGAAGATATGGGCCATATGGGCCATAGGAGGGAGGCAAGCCAGCCCACAAGGGGTGGCGCCCCCCCACAAGGGAGGAGTCTGAATTGGACTAGGGGAGGGGGCGGCGCCCCCTTTCCTTCTCCCTCTCTCTCCTTCCCCCTTTCCCCCACCGATAAAAGGAAGGGGGGCGAATCCTACTAGGAGCCCAAGTAGGACTCCTCCTACTTGGGGCACGCCTAGGGCCGGACTCCTCCCCTCTCCTCCTTTATTTACGAGGGTGGGGGTGCCTCTAACACACATCAATTGTTCCAAGCCGTGTGCGGCGCCCCCCTCCAAAGTTTACCCCTCCAGTCAGATTCACGTAGTGTTAAGGCAAAGACCTGCGCAGATCACTTCACCATCACCGTCACCACGCCATTGTGCTGACGGAACTCTCTCTCGACACTTTGCTGGATCAAGAATTCGAGGGACATCATCGAGCTGGACGTGTGCAGAACTCGGAGGTGCCGTACGTTCGGTGCTTGATCGGTTGGATCGAGAAGATGTTCCACTACATCAACCGCGTTAAGCTATCGCTTCCGCTTTCGGTCTACGAGGGTACGTGTACACACTCTCCCCCTCTCGTTTCTATGCATCTCCTAGATAGATCTTGCGTGAGCGTAGGATTTTTTTTGAAATTGCATGCTACGTTTCCCAACAGTGGCATCCGAGCCAGGTCTATGCATAGATGATATGCACGAGTAGAACACAAAGAGTTGTGGGCGGTGATAGTCATACTGCTTACCACCAACATCTTATTTTGATTCGGCGGTATTGTTGGATGAAGCGGCTTGGACCAACCTTACATGATGATACGTCTCCAACGTATCTATAATTTTTGATTGCTCCATGCTATATTATCTTCTGTTTTGGACATTATTGGGCTTTATTATTCACTTCTATATTATTTTTGGGACTAACCTGTTAACCGGAGGCCCAACCCAGAATTGCTGTTTTTTGCCTATTTCAGAGTTTCGCAGAAAAAGAATATCAAACGGAGTCCAAACGGAATGAAACCTTCGGGAACGTGATTTTCGGAACGAACATGATCCAGAGGACTTGGACCCTACGTCAAGAAATCAAGCAGGAAGCCACGAGGTAGGGGGGCGCGCCCTCCACCCTCGTGGGCCCCACATTGCTCCACCGACGTACTCCTTCCTCCTATATATACCTACGTACCCCCAAACGATCAGATACGGAGCCAAAAACCTAATTCCACCGCCGCAACCTTCTGTACCCACGAGATCCCATCTTGGGGCCTCTTCCGGAGCTCCGCCGGAGGGGGCATCAATCACGGAGGGCTTCTACATCAACACCATAGCCTCTCCGATGAAGTGTGAGTAGTTTACCTCAGACCTTCGGGTCCATAGTTATTAGCTAGATGGCTTCTTCTCTCTTTTTGGATCGCAATACAATGTTCTCCCCCTCTCTTGTGGAGATCTATTTGATGTAATCTTCTTTTGCGGTGTGTTTGTTGAGACCGATGAATTGTGGGTTTATGATCAAGTTTATCTATGAACAATATTTGAATCTTCTGAATTCTTTTATGTATGATTGGTTATCTTTGCAAGTCTCTTCGAATTATCAGTTTGGTTTGGCCTACTAGATTGATCTTTCTTGCAATGGGAGAAGTGCTTAGCTTTGGGTTCAATCTTGCGGTGTCCTTTCCCAGTGACAGTAGGGCAGCAAGGCACGTATTGTATTGTTGCCATCGAGGATAACAAGATGGTTTTTTTATCATATTGCATGAATTTATCCCTCTACATCATGTCATCTTGCTTAAAGCGTTACTCTGTTCTTATGAACTTAATACTCTAGATGCATGCTGGATAGCGGTCGATGTGTGGAGTAATAGTAGTAGATGCATGCAGGAGTCGGTCTACTTGTCTCGGACGTGATGCCTATATACATGATCATACCTAGATATCCTCATAAATATGCTCAATTCTGTCAATTGCTCAACAGTAATTTGTTCACCCACCGTAAAATACTTATGCTCTTGAGAGAAGCCACTAGTGAAACCTATGGCCCCCGGGTCTATTTTCCATCATATAAAATCTTCCAACACTTAGTTATTTCCGTTGCTTTTATTTTACTTTGCATCTTTATCATAAAAATACCAAAAATATTATCCTATCATATCTATCAGATCTCACTCTCGTAAGTGACCGTGTAGGGATTGACAACTCCTTATCGTGTTGGTTGTGAGGATTTATTTGTTTGTGTAGGTGCGAGGGACTTGCGTGTAGCCTCCTACTGGATTGATACCTTGGTTCTCAAAAACTGAGGGAAATACTTACGCTACTTTGCTGCATCACCCTTTCCTCTTCAAGGGAAAACCAACGCAGTGCTCAAGAGGTAGCACATGACCACGTCCATGAGACCGGTTCCACCGACAGACATGCAACTAGTTTTGCATAAAGGTGGCTGGTGGGTGTCTGTTTCTCCAACTTTAGTTGAATCGAATTTGACTACGGCCGGTCCTTGTTGAAGGTTAAAACAACAAACTTGACAAACACCGTTGTGGTTTTGATGCGTAGGTAAGAGCGGTTCTTACTAGAAGCCCGTAGCAGCCACGTAAAACTTGCAACAACAAAGTAGAGGACATCTAACTTGTTTTTTCCAGGGCATGTTGTGATGTGATATGGTCAAGACATGATGTGATATAAGTTGTTGTATGAGATGATCATGTTTTGTAGAAGTTATCGGCAACTGGCAGGAGCCTTATGGTTGTCGCTTTATTGTATGAAATGCAATCGCCATGTAATTTCTTTAGTTTATCACTATGCGTTAGCGATAGTTGTAGAAGAAATAGTTGGCGAGAAGACAATGACGCTACGATGGATATCAAGGTGTCAAGCTGGTGATGATGGAAATCATGACGGTGCTTTAGAGATGGAGATCAAAGGCACAAGATGATGATGGCCATATCATGTCACATATTTTTGACTGCATGTGATGTTTATCTTTTTATGCATCTTATTTTGCTTAGTATGGCGGTAGCATTATAAGATGATCCCTCACTAAAAAAACTTTCAAGGTATAAGTGTTCTCCCTAAGTATGCACCGTTGCGATAGTTCGTCGTGCCAGGACACCACGTGATGACCGGGTGTGATAAGCTCTACGTTCACATACAACGGGTGCAAGACAATTTTGCATGTGCGGAATACTTGGGTAAAACTTGACGAGCCTACCATGTACAGACATGGCCTCGGAACACTGGAGACCAAAAGGTCGAACGTGAATAATATAGTAGATATGATCAACATAGAGATGTTCACCATTGAAAACTACTCCATCTCACGTGATGATCGGACATGGTTTAGTTGATATGGATCACGTGATCATTTTGATGACTCGAGGGATGTCTATCTAAGTGGGAGTTCTTAAGTAATATGATTAATTGAACTTAATTTATCATGAACTTAGTCCTGATAGTTTTTGCATATCTATGTTGTAGATCAATGGCCCATGCTACCGTTCCCTTGAATTTTAATGCGTTTCTAGAGAAAGCTAAGTTGAAAGATGATGGTAGCAACTACACAGACTGGGTCTGTAACTTGAGGATTATCCTCATTGCTGCACAGAAGAATTATGTCCTTGATGCACCTTTAGGTGACAAGCCCCCTCCCGCTAATGTAGACTCTTTGAACGTCTGGCAGACGCGGTCTGATGACTACTCTATAGTTCAATGTGTCATGCTTTACGGCTTAGAATCGGGACTTCAAAGACATTTTGAACGTCATGAACCATATGAGATGTTCCAGGAGTTGAAGTTAATATTTCAAGCAAATACCCGAGTTGAGAGATATGAAGTCTCCAACAAGTTCTATAGCTGCAAGATGGAGGAGAATAGTTCTGTCAGTGAACATATACTCGGAATGTCTGGGTACCATAACCACTTGACTCAGCTGGGAGTTAATCTTCCAGATGATAGTGTTATTGACAGATTTTTTCAATCACTACCACCAAGCTACAAAGGCTTCGTGATGAACTATAATATGCAAGGGATGGATAAGACAATTCTCGAGCTCTTCGCTATGCTCAAAGCTGCGGAGGTAGAAATCAAGAAAGAGCATCAAGTGTTGATGGTTAACAAGACCATTAGTTTCAAGAAAAAAGGGCAAGGGAAAGAAGGGGAACTTTAAGAAGAATGGCAAGCAAGTTGTCACTCCCGGGAAGAAGCCCAAGTCTGGACCCAAGCCTGAAACTGAGTGCTTCTACTACAAAGGGATTGGTCACTGGAAGCGGAACTGCCCCAAGTATTTGGCGGATAAGAAGGATGGCAAAGTGAACAAAGGTATATTTGATATACATGTTATTGATGTGTACCTTACTAATGCTCGTAGTAGCGCCTGGTATTTGATACTGGTTCTGTTGCTCATATTTGCAACTCGAAACATGGGCTACGGATTAATCGAAGATTGGCTAAGGACGAGGTGACAATGCACGTCGGGAATGGTTCCAAGGTCGATGTGATCTTCATCGGCACGCTACCTCTACATCTACCTTCGAGATTAGTTTTAGACCTGAATAATTGTTATTTGGTGCCAGCATTGAGCATGAACATTGTATCTGGATTTTGTTTGATGCGAGACGGTTATTCATTTAAATCAGAGAATAATGGTTGTTCTATTTATATGAGTAATATCTTTTATGGTCATGCACCCTTGAACAGTGGTCTATTTTTATTGAATCTCGATCGTGGTGATACACATATTCATAACATTGATGCCAAAAGATGCAAAGTTGACAATGATAATGCAACATATTTGTTGCACTGCCATTTAGGTCATATTGGTGTAAAGCGCATGAAGAAAATCCATGTGGATGGACTTTTGGAATCACGTGATTATGAATCATTTGATGCTTGCAAACCATGCCTCATGGGCAAGATGACTAAGACTCCGTTCTCCGGAACAATGGAGCGAGCCACTGACTTATTGAAAATAATACATACCGATGTATGCGGTCCGATGATTGTTGAGGCTCGCGGCAGGTATCTTTATTTTCTGACCTTCACAGATGATTTGAGCAGATATGGGTATATCTACTTAATGAAACACAAGTCTGGAACATTTGAAAAGTTCAAAGAATTTCAGAGTGAAGTTGAGAATCATCGTAACAAGAAAATAAAGTTTCTACGATCTGATCGCGGAGGTGAATATTTGAGTTACGAGTTTGGCCTTCATTTAAAACAATGTGGAATAGTTTCACAACTCACGCCACCTGGAACACCACAGCCTAATGGTGTGTCCGAACGTCGTAACCGTACTTTATTAGATATGGTGCGATATATGATGTCTCTTACCAATTTATCACTATCATTTTGGGGTTATGCATTAGAGACAGCTGCATTCACGTTAAATAGGGCACCATCTAAATCCGTTGAGATGACACCGTATGAACTATTGTTTGGCAAGAAACCTAAGCTGTCATTTCTTAAAGTTTGGGGTTGTGATGCTTATGTGAAAAAGCTTCAGCCTGATAAGCTCGAACCCAAATCGGAGAAGTGCGTCTTCATAGGATACCCAAAATAAACTGTTGGGTACACCTTCTATCACAGATCTGAAGGTAAGATATTTGGTTCTAAGAATGGATCCTTTCTAGAGAAGGAATTTCTCTTGAAAGAAGTGAGTGCGAGGAAAGTAGAACTTGATGAGGTAATTGTACCTTCTCTCGAATTGGAAAGTAGCTCATCACAGAAAATTGTTCCCGTGATGCCTACACCAATTAGTGAGGAAGCTAATGATGATGATCATGAAACTTCAGATCAGGTTACTACCGAACCTCGTAGGTCAACCAGAGTACGTTCCACACCAGAGTGGTACGGTAATCCTGTTCTGGAAGTCATGTTACTAGACCATGACGAACCTACGAACTATGAGGAAGCGATGATGAGCCCAGATTCCACAAAATGGCTTGAGGCCATGAAATCTGAGATGGGATCCATGTATGAGAACAAAGTATGGACTTTGGTTGACTTGCCCGATGATCGGCAAGCCATAGAGAATAAATGGATCTTCAAGAAGAAGACTGACACTGATGGTAATGTTACTGTCTACAAAGTTCGACTTGTTGCGAAAGGTTTTCGACAAGTTCAAGGAGTTGACTACGATGAGACTTTCTCACCCATAGTGATGCTTAAGTCTGTCCGAATCATGTTAGCAATTGCCGCATTTTATGATTATGAAATCTGGCAAATGGACGTCAAAACTGCATTCCTTAATGGATATCTAAAGAAGAGTTGTATATGATGCAACCAGAAGGTTTTGCCAATCCTAAAGGTGCTAACAAAGTGTGCAAGCTCTAGCAATCCATTTATGGACTGGTGCAAGCATCTCAGAGTTGGAATATACGCTTTGACGAGGTGATCAAAGCATATGGCATTATACAGACTTTTGGAGAAGCCTGTATTTACAAGAAAGTGAGTGGGAGCTCTGTAGCATTTCTAATATTATATGTGGATGACATATTGTTGATTGGAAATGATATAGAATTTCCGGATAGCATACAAGGATACTTGAATAAGAGTTTTTCAATGAAAGACCTCGGTGAAGCTGCTTATATATTGGGCATCAAAATCTATAGAGAGAGATCAAGACGCTTAATTGGACTTTCACAAAGCACATACCTTGATAAAGTTTTGAAGAAGTTCAAAATGGATCAGTCAAAGAAAGTGTTCTTGCCTGTGTTACAAGGTATGAAGTTGAGTCAGACTCAATGCCCGACCACTGCAAAAGATAGAGAGAAAATGAAAGTCATTCCCTATGCCTCGGCCATAGGTTCTATCATGCATGCAATGTTGTGTACCAGACCTGATGTGTGCCTTGCTATAAGTCTAGCAGGGAGGTACCAAAGTAATCCAGGAGTGGATCACTGGACAGCGGTCAAGAACATCCTGAAGTACCTGAAAAGGACTAAGGATATGTTTCTCGTTTATGGAGGTGACAAAGAGCTCGTCGTAAATGGTTACGTCGATGCTAGCTTTGACACTGATCCGGATGACTCTAAGTCACAACCGGATACATATTTATATTTAATGGTGGAGCTGTTAGTTGGTGTAGTTCCTAGCAAAGCATCGTGGCGAGATCTACGTGTGAAGCGGAGTACATAGCTGCTTCGGAAGCAGCAAATGAAGGAGTCTGGATGAAGGAGTTCATATCCAATCTAGGTGTAATACCTAGCGCATCGGGTCCAATGAAAATCCTTTGTGAAAATACTGGGGCAATTGCCTTGGCGAAGGAATTTAGATTTCACAAGAGAACCAAACACATCAAGAGACGCTTCAACTCCATCCGTGATCAAGTCAAGGAGGGAGACATAGAGATTTGCAAAATACATACGGATCTGAATGTGGCATACCCATTGACTAAGCCTCTTCCACGAGCAAAACATGATCAACACCAAGACTCCATGGGTGTTAGAATCATTACAATGTAATCTAGATTATTGATTCTAGTGCAAGTGGGAGACTGAAGGAAATATGCCCTAGAGGCAATAATAAAGTTTTTATTTATATTTCCTTATATCATGATAAATATTTATTATTCATGCTAGAATTGTATTAACCGGAAACTTCATACATGTGTGGATACATAGACAAAACACAGTGTCCCTAGTAAGCTACTAGACTAGCTCGTTAATCAAAGATGGTTAAGTTTCCTAACCATACACATGAGTTGTCATTTGATGAATGGGATCACATCATTAAAGAATGATGTGATGGACAAGACCCATCCGTTAGCTTAGCATAATGATCATTAAGTTTTATTGCCATTGCTTTCTTCATGACTTATACATATTCCTTTGACTATGAGATTATGCAACTCCCGGATACCGGAGGAATACCTTGTGTGCTATCAAACATCACAACGTAACTGGGTGATTATAAAGATGCTCTACAGGTATCTCCGAAGGTGTTTGTTGGGTTGGCATAGATCGAGATTAGGATTTGTCACTCCGAGTATTGGAGAGGTATCTCTGGGCCCTCTCGGTAATGCACATCATAATAAGCCTTGCAAGCAATGTGACTAATGAGTTAGTTGCGGGATGATGCATTACGGAACGAGTAAAGAGACTTGCCGGTAACGAGATTGAACTAGGTATGAAGATACCGACGATCGAATCTCAGGCAAGTAACATACCGGTGACAAAGGGAATGACGTATGTTGTCATTACGGTTTGACCGATAAAGATCTTCGTAGAATATGTAGGAACCAATATGAGCATCCAGGTTCCGCTATTGGTTATTGACCGGAGAGGTGGTCATGTCTACATAGTTCTTGAACCCGTAGGATCCGCACACTTAACGCTCGATGACAATTTGCATTATATGAGTTATGTGATTTGGTGCCCGAATGTTGTTCGGAGTCCCGAATCAAATCACGGACATGACGAGGAGTCTCGAAATGGTCAAGAGGTAAAGATTGATATATTAGATGATAGTATTCGGACACCGGAAGTGTTTCGGATTGTATCGGGTACATATCGGAGTACCGGGGGGGTTACCGAAACCCCCCGGGGGAAGATATGGGCCATATGGGCCATAGGAGGGAGGCAAGCCAGCCCAAAAGGGGTGGCGCCCCCCCCCCACAAGGGAGGAATCCGAATTGGACTAGGGGGCACCCCCCTTTCCTTCTCCCTCTCTCTCTCCTTCCCCCTTCCCCCTCCGATAAAAGGAAGGGGGCGAATCCTACTAGGAGCCCAAGTAGGACTCCTCCTACTTGGGGCATGCCTAGGGCCGGCCTCCTCCCCTCTCCCTCCTTTATATACGGGGGTGGGGGCGCCTCTAACACACATCAATTGTTCCAAGCCGGGTGCGGCGCCCCCTCCATAGTTTACACCTCCAGTCATATTCACGTAGTGTTAAGGCGAAGCCCTGCGCGGATCACTTCACCATCACCTTCACCACGCCGTCGTGCTGACGGAACTCTCCCTCAGCACTTTGCTGGATCAAGAGTTCGAGGGACATCATCGAGCTGAACGTGTGCAGAACTCGGAGGTGTTGTACGTTCGGTGCTTGATCGGTTGGATCGAGAAGATGTTTGACTACATGAACCGCGTTAAGCTAATGCTTCCGCTTTCGGTCTACGAGGGTACGTGGACACACTCCCCCCTCTCGTTGCTATGCATCTCCTAGATAGATCTTGCGTGAGCGTAGAATTATTTTTGAAATTGCATGCTACGTTTCCCAACATAGTATAGTTGTTGTTTTTCGAAGGTCCGAGGTACACGAGTTTTCGAGGTTTTCTTGGTTATGTGTTGACGGATGTGATACATTTGGATCATATAATTCTACTAGGAGTTGTGTGATCATTTTTGCTCCTTGTATACGATGGACCAAATTGCATAACCAGAAAATTGCGGAAGTTCCTAGGTGGGAATTCAAGTAGTTATAGAATTATCCTTCCAACAAATGCACGACGGGGTTATGTATTTGTTTCCGGCTTATTCGGCATGTCAGTGTGGAACGACACCTATGGGATCACAAGAATCCCTACTATGGTTGCCGGGGCGCGGGGTTGCAAGAAGAGTAGGATCAGTAGCCAGCACAAGGATCGTTTACCCAGGTTCGGGCCGCGAGGATGCGTAAAACCCTAGTCCTGCTTTGGTGGGTGTATTTCAGAGAGTTCTTGAGCTCTCGAACTAGCTGTGGTGAGTGCGTGGTTTGAAAGAGCCGAATCCTTCTCCAGTATGCCATGGGCCTCCTTTTATAGTCAGAAGGGGCTGCCACAGTGGCACACAGGAGGTGGAAAGGCGTACAGTGCCCTAAGCTTATCGCTCGTATTACAGGACAAGACGCATTTAATGCGTAGCTTAGGTGTCCCCTTGCTTTATCGGGGACGGGGGCGAGGCCCGTCCCGTCCGTCGCCGCTTCTCCTCGCTTCGACACGCGCCTCGGCCAGTGATGCGTGCGGTGCCATGTAGGCAGGCAGGTAGCTCAGGTGGCGCGGTGGTGGAGCCTTCACGAAGATCTGCATGCCGCCACG
Source organism: Aegilops tauschii subsp. strangulata (assembly GCF_002575655.3). Lineage (NCBI taxonomy): Eukaryota > Viridiplantae > Streptophyta > Magnoliopsida > Poales > Poaceae > Aegilops > Aegilops tauschii. Next base: position 179,677,318 of record NC_053039.3, read on the forward strand.
CAGGCGCTCGATGAGTTGGCCTGGGAGCTGCATGTTGCCACGCAGGTGCCCGCCCAGCTGGTTGGGCTGGCAGCTGCATGTGATCGGTGGTGGAAGCTTGGTTGACGTGGGCCTGGCGGTGGCCCTGCCGGCGTTCTTGGTGAGGGCCTTGTCGGGTGGCCCGGCAGGGGTCTTGCCGTGGCGCGCTGTCGTCCCCGGCAAGGGCCTTGCCGGGGGTCTGATGGCCTTCCTCGGCAAGGATCTTACCGAGGATCGTCGTCTTCTAATCCTCATATGATCTTGAATATGTCCTCACAAAGATCTGCATGCCACCACAGAGGCGCCTTCCCGAGCCCTGGCCCCACGTGCTTGATGGCGTTGGGGACCGTGGGCTCAAGGGTGGCTCGCTTTGTTGGTGTGGGGCGAGCTGCCCCGGCAAGGGTCTTGCCGGGGGAACCTGCTTCGTCCCTCTGCTCTTTGTGGTCTTGGCCTTGGCGTTGCTCTGATCATCTTGGGCTTCGGTCTTACCTTGGCTCACCTCCCCTGTTCTGCCTGGTGTGACCGCGGGCGCGGCTCCGACTGCCCGTGCACAGGTAGAGGGGTACAAAAACGCACCCCTCTTTTTGTACACCGACAGGAGCCCCGGGCCTGGGCCACACATAAGTGCGACACGTTGTTGGGTCAGGCCCAGAACGGTGCGCGGGCAGGCGGGGCGGTTTTTACCGCGGTAAAACTTTTCGCGCGCTGCGCTTCCCACGACCCGTGCGCGCGGCGCGGCATGGAGGGGTGTGCGTGACGTGGGCGGCATGCGTGGGGCGGTTTCCGCACGCATGCGTCACATCGCAGTAAAGAGGCGGCTCGCGCCTTCCCCGTAAAAAGAGGGAGGCGTGGAGGCGCGGCTCATTTACTGAATGGGGCCGGGCCGCGGTCTTCAAGGCGTCCACTCCCCACGATCACGGGGTGGGGAGATGTCTCTTCACCCGTCCCCTCAGTTATGCACGTCCGCCACGCGTCCTTCATGCGCCTGGGGTGGCAAGCGGTGGAGGCGGGAAACCGGGCCGTCGAGGATTGGGGCAGCGGGTCGGTCCTGATTCCCTGCGCCTTTGGTGGCTGGATTGGCTGAGCGGGGCGGCCGAGCCCCGACCCCACCCCTTTATAGAGAGGGGGAAGGGGGGATGGCGCCCCGCATTCTCCTGTCATCCACCTCTTCTTGCTTCTGCTTCTTCCTTTCACTCGCCATGGAGAAAGGGAACCCGGGTCCCTCGACGGTGGCGGCGAGGGTCGCCGCTCGACAGCGCGCCCCTCCTCCTCCTGAGCCCGTGGTGGTGGAACCGTCCGCGAGGGGAAGGGGGAGGGGGCGAGGTTGTGGGCGAGGCCGGGGCAGAGGTCGTACTACTCGGGGAAGAGGAGGACGGGGCGGCGCGCCGGCTTCGCCCCCGCCAATGGTGCCTTTCCCGATGGAAGGCCATGTTGGAGACCAGCCCCGCGAGTTCTTCATTAGGCTGCGCCGGCCTCCGCGTCGTCGTCTCCGTCTTCCTGCCCCGTTCGCTCGGGAGATGGAGCGTGACCGGCCCCAATCCCTCATACTGCACATGAGGGGTTGTGGGAATGGGGCCACGCGGGTCGATGTCGACTTCCCTGCTCCTCGGGTCATGTACCTCCGTCGTGGGTGGAAGACGTTTGCTTGCATCCACAGCCTGACGGCGGGGCTCGTCCTCTACTTCAAATTAATGGAGGACGGCCTGCTCTCCGTCAAGGTCTTCGGAGAGTTTGGAACTCGCCTGAAGTGCTGCGTGGAGAGCTCCTCTGATGGAGATTCCGACGATGGAAGCTCTTCCTTGAGCGAAAGTGATGAGGTGGACAGCGGGGCAGATGAGGGGACGAGTCCGACTAGGCGTCGGACGCCCCGCGCCTGGGCGGGTGCGGCAGCAGCAGCATCTGCACCTGGCCGCTCCTCCGGCAGAGGTTTGCCGGGGGCGGGGCCAGCTCCTTGAACTTCTCGGGGCCGTCTCCTTGGGCGGCTGGCGTTGGGAGGCTGCGGAAGAGGAAGAGGGCAGGCGGCAAGGCCGTCAACTCGGAGTACGCGGGCACCGACGCCTTCATCGCGTATTGCCGGTCCTGCCGCCTCGTCTTCCAGCTCCTTTCCCGGCACCGGCATCACTGGCCCACCCGTGGGCGGCCACCGAGGTGTTCTCTTGGTGCTTTCTGCTGCTCGTAGCTCGCCTAGGCGCCCCTTTTGCCCTTTCGCCTCCTTGAACTGCCTCCTGAGGAGAGGGACAAGAATGGGATTACGGGCATCTTATCTCTTTTTAGTTTGTAAGCCTGCGGGCCTTCGTTAAATTTAGAACTTGTAATCCCCTTGATCATGTTTTTCATTCCGTATGAACTGTACCTGTATGGGATGTTTTTTAATGAAAAAGGGATGCTTGCCGGGTTTTTCATTCGTGGGTAAATCCCGCGACAAGGAGCGAATCCTTGTTATTGTTTAAGATAAACGTTTTTCACCCAGCAACAGGCCTTGTCGTCCCCCCACTCCACTCGACCCTTCTCGCGCTCTTGGCGGAGGCAGGGATGAAGTGGGCTTTAGGCTCCTCGTTCTACCTCCTTGCCGCCGCGGCTACAACCAAATCCGGACCCAGGAAATAATCCTTAGGTATAGGAAGAAGGGGAGCACGGCAGCCTAGAGATAAAAACGAGGTTTCACATGCCCCAGTTCTATTCCGAAATGCATGACAGAGGGTAGAAGACTTATCTGGATCTGCAGCTCCCCGGCAATCTCATCTTGCCGCGGTTGGATCCTTGTGCTTGCAGCCCCCGGCAACTCTGGTTTGCCGGGATCGGGACGCCGGTCCGTTTCTTTCTTCCAAGTAGTTCGGCAGAAGTGCTCATGTGCCCTGCGAACCAAAAGAGGACAGAAGATAAACAGATAGACGCGCACTCGACCTCTAAGCTAGGGGTTAGTCGCTGCTGAGCACTATCAACCCTAACCAAGGAAGAGACTCGACCTAGCATGCATGCTATAACTTAGGGCGCCAGCGCTTCATTTATTTATGCTCAGGGTCTGCGCCTGGCTTTGTACAAAGGGTCACATGCCTTGCCGGCAAAGCTTGTACAAAAGGTGGCTTGCCGGGAGGCCCGGCAAGCCGCGCCTTATGGGTAAAACTTGAGAAGATGCTCGATGTTCCAGGAGTTGCTCACTGGGACGGCATCTTCGGTCTCCAGGCGGACTGCGCCGGGCCTGGTGACTCGTATTACCCGATAAGGGCCTTCCCACTTCGGCGTCAACTTGTTGGTATTCTTGGCCGACTGAACGCGCCGAAGAACAAGGTCGCCTTCCTCAAAGCTTCGGGCATGAACCTTGCGGCTATGGTAGCGGTGCAAGGCTTGCTGGTAGCGCGCTGCTCTCACAGCCGCCCGAAGACGATCTTCCTCGAGGAGCGTCGCGTCATCTTGGCGCAACTGTTCTTGCTCAAGCTCATCATAAGCGAGCACTCGAGGTGACCCGTATATGAGTTCCTTGGGGAGAACTGCTTCTGCCCCGTAGACCAGGGCAAAAGGTGTCTGGCTGGTGGCTCGATTTGGCGTCGTCCTGATCGACCAAAGAACCGCCGACAATTCATCAATCCAACGCCTTCCGCTCTTGCGCAGCTTGTCAAAAGTCTTTGTCCTTAGGCCTCGCAACACTTCATTTGCCCTCTCCGCTTGGCCGTTGCTCCGTGGGTGTGCCACAGAAGCAAAACAGACCTTGCTGCCGAGGTCTTGAATGTATTGCATGAAGGTGTGGCTCGTGAACTGCGTGCCGTTGTCGGTGATGACTCTGTTTGGCACACCAAAATGGTAGACCAGTCCCTTGAAAAACTTGACAGCTGACTGAGCAGTCACCTTTCTCACTGCTTCCACCTCCGACCACTTTGTGAACTTGTCGATCGCAACGTACAAGTACTCAAAGCCCCCGACAGCGCGGGGGAAATGGCCCAGTATATCGAGCCCCCAGACCGAGAATGGACAGGAGAGAGGGATTGTTTGGAGGGCTTGAGCTGGTTGATGAAGCTTCTTTGAATGGAACTGACACGCTTCACACTTGGTGACTAGTGCCGTCGCATCCTGGAGGGCGGTGGGCCAGAAGAAACCTTGTCGGAACGCCTTCCCGACAAGGGCCCTCGACCCTATGTGGGAGCCACATATGCCTCTGTGTATCTCCGCCAGCAGCTCCAGTCCTTCCTCCCGGGGGATGCACTTCAATTTCACACCGTTTGGCCTTCTCCTGTACAGGACGTCATCGACGAACTGCTACAGGGCGGACCGACGGGCTACCTTTTCTGCTTCTTCCTGCTCCTTAGGAAGCTCCCCTGTTTGGAGGAATTGGACGGTATGCTGCGCCCATGCTGGAGCCTGGGGCTCGACGGCAAGGACCAAAGGCATTTCTTCCGCCATGGGAGCGGTTGTCTCTACGGCCAGGGCTTGACGCCCTGCCGGAGCCAGTTGCTCTTGGGCAGGCTCAGCGTCCGCGGCAACACCCTTGCCGGCAGCCCCAGGGGGCTCGGTACGAAAGTACTTGCCGGGACCTGACTTCCTCCACTTGTTCTGCCCCGTTGATGGCTCGACGGATGGTTGAGTTAACCGGAGCAAAAAGGTACCTGGTTCCACAGGTAGCTTGAATGCAGCACGCTTTGACAGGTAATCGGCGATGTCGTTCTCCATTCGGGGGACGTGCTCTGCTTGGATACCGTCAAAGCGTTCCTCCAGCCTCCTCACCTCATCTACGTAGGCCTCCATCAATGGGCTCTGGTAATCCTTGTTGACCTGCCTAACAACAAGCTGCGAGTCACCCCTGACGATGAGCTTCTTAACCCCGAGGTCTGCCGCAATCCTGAGACCGGCGAGCAATCCCTCGTACTCAGCAGTGTTGTTGGTGGACATCTCCCTGGGGAAGTGCATCTGGATCACGTACTTGAGGTGCTCTCCGGTGGGCGCGACGAGCAGCACACCGGCACCGGCGCCTTGTAGCGAGAAAGCCCCATCAAAGTACATGATCCAGTCGCGGTTTGCTTCCTTGCCGGGGAGAGTGGTCTCCTGGATTTCTTCGTCAGGCGTTGAGGTCCATTCTGCAATGAACTCCGCCAAGACTCTGCTCTGGATTGTTGAGGTACTTTCAAACTTCAAACCGAAACTTGATAGCTCCAAGGCCCATTCCACAATCCTTCCGGTTGCATCTGGGTTATGCAGTATCCGTTGCAACGGTAGGCGGGTGACGACAGTGATCTCGTGGGCTTGGAAGTAATGACGCAGCTTCCTCGAGGCCATAAGGAGGCCGAAGAGCAATTTTTGCACACCGGAATACCTCGACCTAGCCCCCTGCAAGAGGGAGCTGACAAAGTAAACCGGGTGCTGCATCATCTCCTTCTTCTGCACCACCTCACTTGACTGCGCGGGCACTGCCTTGGTGGCATCAGACTCTGCCGGGGGCCGCGCCTTGCCGGCACCAGGCACTGCCGGGGGAATCTTTGGCTTGCCATCCGCTGGTTCTGCCGCCATCACCGCCTCCTCGTCGACCTCCCTCTGTGCCACCAGTGCGGCGCTGACCACTTGATTCATCGCCGCTAGATATAGCAGCAACGGCTCTTGTGGTTTAGGTGCAACTAGTATTGGCGTGGGGAAAGGTATTTCTTCAGATCCTGCAATGCTGCCTCGGCTTCTGGGGTCCAGTCCATTGGGCCTGCCTTTTTCAAGATTTTGAAGAAGGGAAGGGCGCGCTCGGCGGACTTGGAGATGAATCGGTGATAACCCACAAGTATAGGGGATCAATTGTAGCCTCTTTCGATAAGTAAGAGTGTCGAACCCAACGAGGAGCTAAAGGTAAAACAAATATTCCCTCAAGTTCTATCGACCACCGATACAACTCTACGCACACTTGACGTTCGCTTTACCGGAAACAAGTATGAAACTAGAAGTACTTTGTAGGTGTTTTTGGATAGGTTGCAAGGTAATAAAGAGCGCGTAAATAAAAGCTAGGGGCTGCTTAGATAAAGACACAACTAAATTAGTTTTAGTAAAGAGCTTGTTGTCACGAGAAAGTTATTTGTCCCTAGGCAATCGATAACTAGACCGGTAATCATTATTGCAAATTTTATTTGAGGGAGAGGCATAAGCTAACATACTTTCTCTACTTGGATCGTATGCACTTATGATTGGAACTCTAGCAAGCATCCGCAACTACTAAAGATCATTAAGGTAAAACCCAACCATAGCATTAAAGTATCAAGTCCTGTTTATCCCATACGCAAACAACCTACTTACTCGGGTCTGTGCTTCTGTCACTCACGCCACCCACCATAAGCAAATCATGAACATATTGCAAACCCTACAGCGGGGATCCCTCACGCTTGCGCGACACGGAGAGCACCATAGGACAGCACCAATAATAAAACATGTAACTCAAACCAATCTTGATCATCAAATAACCCATAGGACAAAACGGATCTACTCAAACATCATAGGATAGCCATACATCATTGGGAAATAATATATAGCGTTGAGCACCATGTTTAAGTAGAGATTACAGCGGGTAAGAGAGAGGTTACACCGCTGCATAGAGGGGGGAAGAGTTGGTGATGATGGCGGTGAAGTTGTTGGTGAAGATTGCGGTGATGATGATGGCCACAGCAGCGTTCCGGCGCCACCGGAAGAGAAGGGGAGAGGGGGCCCCTTCGTCTTCTTCTTCCTTGACCTCCTCCCTAGATGGGAGAAGGGTTTCCCCTCTGGTCCTTGGCCTCCATGGCGTGGGAGGGGCGAGAGCCCCTCCGAGATTGGATCTGTCTCTCTGTCTCTCTCTGTTTCTGCGTACTCGTTGCTGCCCTTTCACCGTTTCTTTTATATCTGGAGATCCGTAACTCCGATCGGATTGAAACCTTCGCCCAGATCTTTTTCCAAAAATTAGCTTTCTTGCGGCCAAAGTAGAGCATCAACCGCCTTACGAGGGGCCCACGGGGGTGGGGGGCGCACCCACCTGGAGTGGGCGTGGGCCCCACCCTCGTGGCCACCTCGGGCACCGTCTCGCGTTGATTTTACTTCCCAAAAATCACAAATATTCCAAAATAATTCTCCGTCCGTTTTTATCCTGTTTGGACTCCATTTGATATGGGGTTTCTGCGAAACATAAAACATGCAACAAACAGGAACTGGCACTGGGCACTGGATCAATATGTTAGTCCCAAAAATAGTATAAAAAGTTGCCAAAAGTGTATGAAAGTTGAATAATATTGGCATGGAACAATCCAAAATTATAGATACGACGGAGACGTATCAGCATCCCCAAGCTTAATTCCTGCTCGTCCTTGAGTAGGTAAATGATAAAAAAGATAATTTTTGATGTGGAATGCTACCTAGCATAATCTTGATCATGTATCTAATCATGGCATGAATATTAAGACACGAGTGATTCAAAGCAATAGTCTATCTTTTGACATAAAAACAATAATACTTCAAGCCTACTAATAAAGCAATCATGTCTTTTCAAAATAACATGGCCAAAGAAAGTTATCCCTACAAAAGCATATAGTCTGGCTATGCTCCATCTTCACCACACAAAATATTTACATCATGCACAATCCCGATGACAAGCCAAGCAATTGTTTCATACTTTTGACGTTCTCAAACCTTTTCAACTTTCACGCAATACATGAGCGTGAGCCATGGACATAGCACTATAGGTGGAATAGAATATGATGGTGGAGGTTGTGTGGAGAAGACAAAAAAGGAGAAAGTCTCACATCGACGTGGCTAATCAACGGGCTATGGAATGCCCATCAATTGATGTCAATGTGAGGAGTAGGGATTGCCATGCAACGGATGCACTAGAGCTATAAGTATATGAAAGCTCAAACTGAAACTAAGTGGGTGTGCATCCAACTTGCTTGCTCATGAAGACCTAGGGCATTTGAGGAAGCTCATCGTTGGAATATACAAGCCAAGTTCTATAATGAAAATTCCCACTAGTATATGAAAGTGATAACTCAAGAGACTCTCTATATGAAGAACATGGTGCTACTTTGAAGCACAACTGTGGTAAAAGGATAGTAACATTGCCCCTTCTTTCTTTTTCTCTCTCTTTTTTCCGTTTTCTCTTTTTTTGGCCTTTCTCTTTTTTATTTTTTTATTTTTTCGTCCGGAGTCTCATCCCAACTTGTGGGGGAATCATAGTCTCAATCATCCTTTCCTCACTGGGGCAATGCTCTAATAATGATGATCATCACACTTTTATTTACTTACAACTCAATATTACAACTCGATATCTGGAACAAAGATATGACTCTATATGAATGCCTCCGGCGGTGTACTGGGATGTGCAATGATCTAGCGTAGCAAACATATCAAAAAATGGACAAGCCATGAAAATATCATGCTAGCTATCTTACAATCATGCAAAGCAATATGACAATGAATGCTCAAGTCATGTATATGATGATGATGGAAGTTGCATGGCAATATATCTCGGAATGACTATGGAAATGCCATGATAGGTAGGTATGGTGGCTGTTTTGAGGAAGATATAACCAGGCTTATGTGTGATAGAGCGTATCGTATCACGGGGTTTGGGTGCACCGGCGAAGTTTGCACCAACTCTCGAGGTGAGAAAGGGCAATGCACAGTACCGAAGAGGCTAGCAATGATGGAAGGGTGAGAGTGCGTATAATCCATGGACTCAACATTAGTCATAAAGAACTCACATACTTATTGCAAAAATCTATTAATCATCGAAACAAAGTACTACGCGCATGCTCCTAGGGGGATAGATTGGTAGGAAAAGACCATCGCTCGTCCCCGACCGCCACTCATAAGGAAGACAATCAATAAATACCTCATGCTCCAACTTCGTTACATAACGGTTCACCATACGTGCATGCTACGGGAATCACAAACCTCAACACAAGTATTTCTACAATCCACAACTACCCACTAGCATGACTCTAATATCACCATCTTTATATCGCAAAACTATTGCAAGGAATCAAACACATCATATTCAGTGATCTACAAGTTTATGTAGGATTTTATGACTAACCATGTGAATGACCAGTTCCTGTCATCTCTCTAAATAGATATAAGTGAAGCAAGAGAGTTTAATTCTATCTACAAAAGATATGCCCATGCTCTAACAAATATAAGTGAAGCAAAAGAACATTCTACAAATGGCGGTTGTCTATGTAAAGAGAAACAGGCAATCCAAGCTTCAAATGATATAAGTGAAGCACATGAAGCATTCTATAAAGCCATACTCAAAATATATAAGTGAAGTGCAGATAGCATTCTATAAATCAACCAAGGACCATCTCATACCAGCATGGTGCATAAAAGAAAAGAGAAAACTAAATACAAAAGACGCTCCAAGATTTGCACATATCACATGAACGAAACGAATCCGAAAACATACCGATACTTGTTGAAGAAAGAGGGGATGCCTTCCGGGGCATCCCCAAGCTTAGACGCTTGAGTCTCCTTGAATATTTACTTGGGGTGCCTCGGTCATCCCCAAGCTTGAGCTCTTGCCTCTCTTCCTTCTTATCACATCGAGACCTTCTCGATCATCGAACACTTCATCCACACAAAACTTCAACAGAAAACTCGGTAAGATCCGTTAGTATAATAAAGCAAATCACTACTCTAAGTACTGTTGCAAACCAATTCATATTTTGTTTTTTCATTGTGTCTACTGTAATATAGCTTTTTCATGGCTTAATCCACTGATATGAATTGATAGTTTCATCAAAACAAGCAAACTATGCATCAAAAACAGAATCTGTCTAAAACAGAACAGTCTGTAATAATCTGAACATTCACCATACTTATGATACTTGAAAAACTCTGACAAAATTATTACAAATAAACAATTTGTATAGAAAGACAGTGCAAAAAGAATCAGAACCATTTGACGTTCCAGTAAAAAATAAAAAATCGCGCACTACAGCCAAAGTTTCTGTCCTGCACCGTACAAACCAACAAGCATTGTAAACATCCTAAAGGCAAACCTTGGCACATTATTTTTATAATACAATGGAATTGTACAAGGGGATAATTATTTTTGTTGAAAAGTTTCTGTAATCAAGATTCACAAAGTTGCCATGAGCATGAACAAAGTTCAAGGAGCTCTCCCACTTCAACAATGCTTGTCTTTCTCACTTTCACTTTCCTTTTTGAAAAGTTTTGGGTTCCCCTCTTTATTTTTGTTGTTTTTAAACTATATGAAAGCACTCAACAGAAATAAATGACTCTCTAAAACTTCCGGGTTGTCTCCCTAGCAGCGCTTTCTTTAAAGCCATTAAGCTAGGCATATAGTGCTCGAGTAGTGAATCCACCCGGATCCCAAGGTATATCAAAGCCAATTTTAATTAGCAATGATTTGTAATTTAGTAGTGAGCACAAAGTAACATATATCATGTAATGACGAAGTCTAACTCTCTTCCTATGCATCGGCATGTCATAAAAGAACAATTCATGCACACATAGTAAAGGCCAATGCATAGTATAAGCAGTTTCTTGCAATTTTATCGTGTTGGAAACATAGAGAGGTGGAGATATAGTTCCTCTCTCATAATAATTGCAAGTAGGAGCAGCAAGCACATGCATATTATATCTATCAAAATCATCATGTGCAACGGTAAAAGGCAACCCATCAATGTAATCCTTAATAAGTGCAAACTTCTCTGATATAGTGTAGTCGGGAGAATTCAAAAAGATAATAGGACTATCATGTGTGGGTGCAATAGCAACAATTTCATGTTTAACATAAGGAACTATAGCAAGTTCATCTCCATAAGCATAATTCATATTGGCATCTTGGCCACAAGTATAGCAAGCATCATCAAAAAGGTATATTTCAATCAACGGGATCATAATAATCATCCTTCGGTAAGCACGAAGGGAAATTAGACAATGTATGAGTTGAAGAGTTACTCTCATTAGAAGGTGGGCACGGGTAGCTAATTCGCTCTTCCTCCTTTTGTTCTTCGCTCTTCTCCTCATCTTTTTCATCCAACGAGCTCACAGTTTCATCAATTTCTTCTTCCATAGATTCCTGCAAAATATTAGTCTCTTCTTGGACAGCGGAGACTTTCTCAATAAGTGCATTAATATCGGAATTGTATTCATAATTCTCATAGCAATATTTGAGGATAGCTAAATTTTCAGGTCTATAAACAGCATCATCAAAATCTTCAAACTCTTTAAACATAGATTCAATTTCATAAGCACCCATAAAAGCAACAAATTCTTCTATTTGTTCCACATCATAGTAATCATATATACCATTAGCATAAGAAGCTAAGGTTTTATTATCATTAAATTTGCATGAAAAGGGAAGGTGTGGAGCCTTCATCCTAGAGCAACAAGTATAATCATAACTCAAGCATACTTGCCGAGCATACCACTTCAATATATAAATTTGATCCCATAATAGTTTCCCTTTTTGTGTCAAGCGATAATCCCTAAAGTATTCACATTGATCCAACGTTACTCCCATTACCAAATTGAATGAGGTTTTCTCAGGATTATCAAAGTGGTACATAATATTTTTCACATATTGAGCATCGAGGGTTTTAGGAGGTTCCCCATCTCCATGAGCAGCAAGTACACCTAATTTTTTTGGTATTTCGTGTTCCATATCCATAACTAAAGATAGAGAACAACTAAGAACAACAAATAAAAATTGTGATAAAGCAAACAAGCACACACGAGAATATTCACCCCACGCTATTGATCCCCGGCAACGGCGCCAGAAAAAGGTCTTGATAACCCACAAGTATAGGGGGTCAATTGTAGCCTCTTTCGATAAGTAAGAGTGTCGAACCCAACGAGGAGCTAAAGGTAAAACAAATATTCCCTCAAGTTCTATCGACCACCGATACAACTCTACGCACACTTGACGTTCGCTTTACCAGAAACAAGTATGAAACTAGAAGTACGTTGTAGGTGTTTTTGGATAGGTTGCAAGGTAATAAAGAGCGCGTAAATAAAAGCTAGGGGCTGCTTAGATAAAGACACAACTAAATTAGTTTTAGTAAAGAGCTTGTTGTCACGAGAAAGTTATTTGTCCCTAGGCAATCGATAACTAGACCGGTAATCATTATTGCAATTTTATTTGAGGCAGAGGCATAAGCTAACATACTTTATCTACTTGGATCATATGCACTTATGATTGGAACTCTAGCAAGCATCCGCAACTACTAAAGATCATTAAGGTAAAACCCAACCATAGCATTAAAGTATCAAGTCCTGTTTATCCCATACGCAAACAACCTACTTACTCGGGTCTGTGCTTCTGTCACTCACGCCACCCACCATAAGCAAATCATGAACATATTGCAAACCCTACAGCGGGGATCCCTCACGCTTGCGCGACACGGAGAGCACCATAGGATAGCACCAATAATAAAACATGCAACTCAAACCAATCTTGATCATCAAATAACCCATAGGACAAAACGGATCTACTCAAACATCATAGGATAGCCATACATCATTGGGAAATAATATATAGCGTTGAGCACCATGTTTAAGTAGAGATTACAGCGGGTAAGAGAGAGGTTACACCGCTGCATAGAGGGGGGAAGAGTTGGTGATGATGGCGGTGAAGTTGTTGGTGAAGATTGCAGTGATGATGATGGCCACGGCAGCGTTCCGGCGCCACCGGAAGAGAAGGGGAGAGGGGGCCCCTTCGTCTTCTTCTTCCTTGACCTCCTCCCTAGATGGGAGAAGGGTTTCCCCTCTAGTCCTTGGCCTCCATGGCGTGGGAGGGGCGAGAGCCCCTCCGAGATTGGATCTGTCTTTCTGTCTCTCTCTGTTTCTGCGTTCTCGTTGCTGCCCTTTCACCGTTTCTTTTATATCTGGAGATCCGTAACTCCGATTGGATTGAAACCTTCGCCCCGATCTTTTTTCCAAAAATTAGCTTTCTTGCGGCCAAAGTAGAGCATCAACCGCCTTACGAGGGGCCCATGAGGGTGGGGGCGCGCCCACCTGGAGTGGGCGTGGGCCCCACCCTCGTGGCCACCTCGGGCACCATCTCGCGTTGATTTTACTTCCCAAAAATCACAAATATTCCAAAATAATTCTCCGTCCGTTTTATCCCGTTTGGACTCCGTTTGATATGGGGTTTCTGCGAAACATAAAACATGCAACAAACAGGAACTGGCACTGGGCACTGGATCAATATGTTAGTCCCAAAAATAGTATAAAAAGTTGCCAAAAGTGTATGAAAGTTGAATAATATTGGCATGGAACAATCAAAAATTATAGATACGACGGAGACGTATCAATCGGCTCATGGCGGCAACGCAGCCGGTGAGCCGACGCACATCCTTGATCCGCTTGGGCGCCTCAATCTACTCAATAGCCTTGATTTTGTCTGGGTTCGCCTCGATCCCGCGCTGCGACACAAAGAACCCGAGAAGCTTGCCGGATGGAACGCCGAAGACACACTTCTCAGGGTTCAGCTTGAGGTTGATCTTGCGCAGGTTGGCAAATGTCTCTTCCAGATCTTGCACAAGAGTTGGCCCATCCTTGGTTTTGACCACTATGCCATCCATGTATGCCTCCATATTTCTATGGAGCTGAGGCTCAAAACCAATTTGGACTGCTCTTGCGAATGTTGAGCCAGCACTCTTCAACCCAAAAGGCATCCGTAAAAAGCAATACGTACCACATGGGGTGATGAATGCTGTCTTCTCTTCATCCTCTCTTGTCATGAAGATCTGGTGGTAGCCTGAGTAGGCGTCGAGGAATGATAACAGATCACACCCGGCTGTGGAGTCAACAATCTGGTCGATGCGCGGCAACGGGAAGGGGTCCTTAGGACAAGCTTTGTTGATATCTGTGTAATCAATACATAGCCTCCACTTCCCATTCGCCTTGCGCACCACTACCGGATTGGCCAACCATGTCGGGTGGAGCACTCCTCTCACCAAACCTGCCGCTTCCAACTTCCTGATCTCCTCTGTGATGAACTCCTGCCTCTCCAGAGCCTGCTTTCTGACCTTCTGCTTGACGGGCCACGCGTGGGGGCAGACAGCTAGGTGGTGCTCAATCACCTCCCTGGGAACACCGGGGATGTCGGACGCTTGCCATGCAAACACGTCAACATTTGCCTGCAGGAAGGTGACGAGCGCGCCTTCCTATTTGCTGTCAAGGGTGGAGCCTGTGGTGAAGGCCCCTCCCATGCCATCCTCCCCAACGGGCACCTTCTTGGTCTGCGGCGACTCGGCTCTGGATCTCTTGCTCTTGTCGGTAGAGCTCTTTGGCACGTCCTCAACGGTAGCACAACACTCCGAGGAGGTGCGCTTGCCAGAGTGGGTGCGAGAGGTCTTGCCGGGCTCCTTCTTCCCTCCCGGGCCTTCAGCGGCAGGAGCAGGTGCCTTGACGGCAGCTGCTGCAACTGCTTCCCGGTAGAGTTGGTCGGCGCAGATCAGCGCGTCCTTCTTGTCGGAGGGGGCGGAGATGATGGTCAATGGCCCGGGCATCTTTAGCATGTTGTAGGCGTAGTGCGACGCCGCCATGAACTTGGCTAGTGCCGGGCGGCCGAGGATCCCGTTGTAGGGCAAGGGGATCTCGGCCACGTCGAAGACGATCCTCTCCGTCCTGTAGTTCAACTCTCCTCCAAATGTCACGGGCAGTGTGACCTTTCCCTTCGGCTGGATCCTCCCCGGATTGACCCCTTGAAACGTGCCCGTTTCCTCGAGGTCTCCATCAGGGATTTGCAACCTTTTGATCACGACAGGCGAGATCAGGTTTAGGCCGGCCCCGCCGTCAACCAACATCTTGTTCACCCTGAGGTTGCATATCGTTGGTGAGACCAACAATGGCAAACACCCGACCGCGGTAGTGCGGTCAGGGTGGTCCTCGGCGTCAAAGATGAGGGGCGTGCTGGACCACTTCAGCGGCTTCTGAGCGTCGAACGACAGCTCTGCTGCTGTAATCTCACGCGCCCACTGCTTGAGCTGGTGGTGAGAGGTATGCAGCGAGGCGGCGCCATCGACGCACATGGCCTCCGTAGCCTTCTAGAACCCTTGCTCACCAGACTCGTCCTCCTCGTCGTGATCATCGTTTTCTTGTTTGTTGTCGCGGCCCCGGGCGGGCCTCTCTTGCTGGTTGTCCTTGCCGGGGCGGCCTCCTTGGCCGCCACGCTTCTTGCCGGATCCCTCAGCACCGTCCTGGTCCTTCTCCTTGTCCCGCCTCTCGTACTCAGCCTTTTGCCTCTCAGTAAGCAGCTCGACTTGTCGGCAGTTCTGGAGGTCGTGGCCCTTGGTGCGGTGGATCTTGCAGTATTGCTTGCCGGAGCTTCCTGGCTTGTCGGTAGCCACCAAGGCCCGGCAGGCGGCGCACCCGGCAATCTCCTTGCCGGGGGCGTCTGCCTTGACATTCTTGCTGGCACCGGTATCGTCAGATCCCTCAACAGCAAGCACGACCTTGCCTTTGCGTTTCCTGTTGCGACGCCGGCTCTTCTTCGTCAGGGTGGCGGCGTCTTCATCGGTAGAGTCGGTTTCCGCGCCGGCGTCTTCGCCGGGGTACTTCCTTCCCTCTTCAGCCCGGGCGCACCTATCGGCCAGAACGTAGAGCTCGGCCACATCCTTAACCTTGGTCATCGCCAGCTCCTCGCGCATCTTCGATTGCGCATGTTCTGGTGGAACGCGCTAATCACAGCGGCGGGATGAACGTCGGGGATGTTGTACTGCACCCGGCTGAATCTCTGGATGTACTTGCGCAGGGTCTCCCCTTCCTTCTGGGGAATGATATGCAGATCACTGGCCTGGCCATGAGCTTGGTGGCCTCCTGTGGAGGCACCAACGAACTCATGGCACAGATCCGACCAAGAAGAAATGGAATCCACCGGCAAGTGCATCAACCAAGACATCACATTGGGCTTGAGCGCCTGCGGGAAATAGTTGGCAAGCACCTTGTCGTCGCGAGCCCCAGTAGCCTGCATCGCGATGGTGTAGATGCTGAGGAACTCGGACGGATGGGTCTTGCCAGTGTACTTCTCGCCGACGTCGAGCTTGAACGTGCGGTGGGACGGCCACTGGAACTGCCGCAGCTCACGGGTAAAAGCCGGGCAGCCGCCCACCTCGTAAGGTACGCTGCCGGGGCCCCCCGATGCCGGGTGGTCCATAGCGGGTCCCGCCCGCTTATCCGACTGGCGGCGCGTTTCGCGCCGGCGCTCGACGGTGGTTCGAGCGTCTTCATGAGCTCGCTCCCGAAGGACCTGGCGCTGGTCGCGGAGGGTCCGCGGGTCGGACGACGCTATGGAGATATTATCACAAGCGTCGTCGCGACCGGTCGACGCCCGCGGCGGCTGGCGAGGAGGGGGAGAGTGCATCGTGGCCGGATCTCCCCCGGTCCTCCCAGTGCCAGCATGTGGTGGCTCGGTGGAGCGCCGACCCGAGGGCCCCGCCGGTCGCGGATCGTCTTTGCTTTGCGATGGCGACGAGGCTCCGGATGGTGGCCCTCCACTCGTCGAGCTTCTCCGCAGTAGGAGGGAAGTCGAGGAGCAGCTGTGCGCGCGCCAAAGCTTCCGCTGGCGTGGGCGGCGGCGACATCTGCGTGGATCGCGGCGCGCTTCGACTTCTAACTATGTTAGAAGGAGCTCCGTTACGACCCAGCGGCTGCGTGCCATTTCTGCCAACGCTTCGACGAGCGTGCTGAACCCCTTCATCTTGCGAGTGACGCACAAGGCTCTTCCCACGGCGGTGCCCAGGGTCACCAACGTGGTGACGCTGCTCGGCGTGCACACCATGGGAAGAGCACGCGGTGGTCGCCGGTGTGAGCGTCTTGGAGGTCGCTGCGCCGCCCGGAGGTGGCACAACGACACCCCTGGAGGGCCCCACGCCGCCTGCGGGGGGCCAGGCTCCGTATTTGGATCTGGCGGCGTGCGGCCGGTCATCTGGCGCGCGAACGACGCCGCTCGCCAGGCTCTGACTGCCTGGGCAATGCTGGTGCTCGCGGACCGCGGCCCGGGTCCTGTCCGCGACCGGCCCACTGCTCGTCCGCACCGGCACGGGCCGTTCGGCTCCCAACGAGCCGATCGTCGTGGTCGTCTTCTTCTTAGGAGCCATGGCGATGAAGAATTGCTAGGCTAACTACTAGACCAGATTCTCACAATTGCGCCCCTACCTGGCGCGCCAAGGATGTCGGTGTGGAACGACACCTATGGGGTCACAAGAATCCCTACTACGGTTGCCGGGGCGCGGGGTTGCAAGAAGAGCAGGATCAGTAGCCAGCACAAGGATCGTTTACCCAGGTTCGGGCCGCAAGGATGCGTAAAACCCTAGTCCTACTTTGGTGGGTGTATTTCAGAGAGTTCTTGAGCTCTCGAACTAGCTGTGGTGAGTGCATGGTTCGAAAGAGCCGAATCCTTCTCCAGTATGCCATGGGCCTCCTTTTATAGTCAGAAGGGGGCTGCCAAAGTGGCACACAGGAGGTGGAAAGGCGTACAGTGCCCTGAGCTTATCGCTCGTATTACAGGACAAGACGCATTTAATGCGTAGCTTAGGTGTCCCCTTGCTTTATCGGGGACGGGGGCGAGTCCCGTCCCGTCCGTCGCTGCTTCTCCTCGCTTCGACACACGCCTCGGCCAGTGATGCGTGCGGTGCCATGTAGGCAGGCAGGTAGCTGAGGTGGCGCGGTGGTGGAGCCTTCACGAAGATCTGCATGCCGCCACGCAGGCGCTCGATGAGTTGGCCTGGGAGCTGCATGTTGCCACGCAGGTGCCCGCCCAGCTGGTTGGGCTGGCAGCTGCATGTGATCGGTGGTGGAAGCTTGGTTGACGTGGGCCTGGCGGTGGCCCTGCCGGCGTTCTTGGTGAGGGCCTTGCCGGGTGGCCCGGCAGGGGTCTTGCCGTGGCGCGCTGTCGTCCCCGGCAAGGGCCTTGCCGGGGGTCTGATGGGGGCGTGTCGGTGTGGAACGACACCTATGGGATCACAAGAATCCCTACTACGGTTGCCGGGGCGCGGGGTTGCAAGAAGAGCAGGATCAGTAGCCAGCACAAGGATCGTTTACCCAGGTTCGGGCCGCGAGGATGCATAAAACCCTAGTCCTGCTTTGGTGGGTGTATTTCAGAGAGTTCTTGAGCTCTCGAACTAGCTGTGGTGAGTGCGTGGTTCGAAAGAGCCGAATCCTTCTCCAGTATGCCATGGGCCTCCTTTTATAGTCAGAAGGGGCTGCCACAGTGGCACACAGGAGGTGGAAAGTGTTGGGAATCGTAGCATAATTTAAAATTTTCCTACGCTCACCAAGATGCATCTATGGAGTCTACTAGCAACGAGGGGAAAGGAGTGCATCTACATACCCTTGTAGATCGCGAGCGGAAGCGTTCCAATGAACGTGGATGACGGAGTCGTACTCGCCGTGATCCAAATCACCGATGACCGAGTGCCGAACGGACGGCACCTCCGCGTTCAACACACGTACGGTGCAGCGACGTCTCCTCCTTCTTGATCCAGCAAGGGGGAGGAGAGGTTGATGGAGATCCAACAGCACGACGGCGTGGTGGTGGATGTAGCGGTTCTCCGGCAGGGCTTCGCCGAGCTTCTGCGAGAGAGAGAGAGGTGTTGCAGGGGAGGAGGGAGGCGCCCAAGGCTGTGTGTCGCTGCCCTCCCTCCCCCCCCTTTATATAGGCCCCCTGGGGGGGGGGCGCCGGCCCTGGAGATGAGATCCAAAGGGGGGGGGGGGCGGCCACAAGGGGGGGAAGGGGTTGCCTTGCCCCCCAAGGCAAGGGGGAAGCTCCCCCCCTAGGGTTCCCAACCCTAGGCGCATGGGGGGAGGCCCAAGGGGGGCGCCCCAGCCCACTAAGGGCTGGTTCCCTTCCACTTTCAGCCCACGGGGCCCTCCGGGATAGGTGGCCCCACCCGGTGGACCCCCGGGAGCCTTCCGGTGGTCCCGGTACAATACCGGTAACTCCCGAAACTTTCCCGGTGGCCGAAACTTGAATTCCTATATATAATTCTTCACCTCCGGACCATTCTGGAACCTCTCGTGACGTCCGGGATCTCATCCGGGACTCCGAACAACTTTCGAGTTTCCGCATACATATATCTCTACAACCCTATCGTCACCGGACCTTAAGTGTGTAGACCCTACGGGTTCGGGAGACATGCAGACATGACCGAGACGCCTCTCCGGTCAATAACCAACAGCGGGATCTGGATACCCATGTTGGCTCCCACATGTTCCACGATGATCTCATCGGATGAACCACGGTGTCGAGGATTCAATCAATCCCGTATGCAATTCCCTTTGTCAATCGGTATGTTACTTGCCCGAGATTCGATCGTCGGTATCCCAATACCTTGTTCAATCTCGTTACCGGCAAGTCTCTTTACTCGTACCGCAATGCATGATCCCGTGACTAACGCCTTAGTCACATTGAGCTCATTATGATGATGCATTACCAAGTGGGCCCAGAGATACCTCTCCGTCACACGGAGTGACAAATCCCAGTCTCGATCCGTGCCAACCCAACAGACACTTTCGGAGATACCCGTAATGCACCTTTATAGTCACCCAGTTACGTTGTGACGTTTGGCACACCCAAAGCACTCCTACGGTATCCGGGAGTTGCACGATCTCATGGTCTAAGGAAAAGATACTTGACATTGGAAAAGCTCTAGCAAACGAAACTACACGATCTTTTATGCTATGCTTAGGATTGGGTCTTGTCCATCACATCATTCTCCTAATGATGTGATCCCGTTATCAATGACATCCAATGTCCATAGTCAGGAAACCATGACTATCTGTTGATCAACGAGCTAGTCAACTAGAGGCTTACTAGGGACACGTTGTGGTCTATGTATTCACACATGTATTACGATTTCCGGACAATACAATTATAGCATGAATAATAGACTATTATCATGAACAAAGAAATATAATAATAACCATTTATTATTGCCTCTAGGGCATATTTCCAACAGTCTCCCACTTGCACTAGAGTCAATAATCTAGTTACATTGTGATGAATCGAACACCCATTGCGTCCTTGTGTTGATCATGTTTTGCCCTAGGGAGAGGTTTAGTCAACGGATCTGCTACATTCAGGTCCGTATGTACTTTACAAATATCTATGTCTCCATTTTGAACACTTTCACGAATGGAGTTGAAGCGACGCTTGATATGCCTGGTCTTCCTGTGAAACCTGGGCTCCTTCGCAAGGGCAATAGCTCCAGTGTTGTCACAGAAGAGAGTCATCGGGCCCGACGCATTGGGAATCACCCCTAGGTCGGTAATGAACTCCTTCATCGAGACTGCTTCCTGTGCTGCCTCCGAGGCTGCCATGTACTCCGCTTCACATGTAGATCCCGCCACGACGCTTTTCTTGCAACTGCACCAGCTTACTGCTCCTCCATTCAAAATATACACGTATCCGGTCTGTGACTTCGAGTCATCCAGATCTGTGTTGAAGCTAGCATCGACGTAACCCTTTACGACGAGCTCTTCGTCACCTCCATAAACGAGAAACATATCCTTAGTCCTCTTCAGGTACTTCAGGATATTCTTGACCGCTGTCCAGTGTTCCATGCCGGGATTACTTTGGTATCTTCCTACCAAACTCACGGCAAGGTTTACATCAGGTCTGGTACACAGCATGGCATACATAATAGACCCTATGGCCGAGGCATAGGGGATGACACTCATCTTTTCTATATCTTCTGCCGTGGTCGGGCATTGAGCCGTGCTCAACTGCACACCTTGCAATACAGGCAAGAACCCCTTCTTGGACTGATCCATACTGAACTTCTTCAATATCTTGTCAAGGTATGTACTCTGTGAAAGACCAATGAGGCGTCTTGATCTATCTCTATAGATCTTGATGCCTAATATATAAGCAGCTTCTCCAAGGTCCTTCATTGAAAAACACTTATTCAAATAGGCCTTTACACTTTCCAAGAATTCTATATCATTTCCCATCAACAGTATGTCATCCACATATAATATGAGAAATGCTACAGAGCTCCCACTCACTTTCTTGTAAACACAGGCTTCTCCATAAGTCTGTGTGAACCCAAACGCTTTGATCATCTCATCAAAGCGAATGTTCCAACTCCGAGATGCTTGCACCAGCCCATAGATTGAGCGTTGGAGCTTGCATACTTTGTTAGCATTCTTAGGATCGACAAAACCTTCTGGCTGCATCATATACAACTCTTCCTTAAGGAAGCCGTTAAGGAATGCCGTTTTGACGTCCATCTGCCATATCTCATAATCATAGTATGCGGCAATTGCTAACATGATTCGGACGGACTTCAGCTTCGCTACGGGTGAGAAAGTCTCATCGTAGTCAACCCCTTGAACTTGTCGATAACCCTTAGCGACAAGTCGAGCTTTGTAGATGGTCACATTACCATCTGCGTCCGTCTTCTTCTTAAAGATCCATTTGTTTTCTATGGCTCGCCGCTCATCGGGCAAGTCTGTCAAAGTCCATACTTTGTTTTCATACATGGATTCTATCTCGGATTTCATGGCTTCTAGCCATTTGTCGGAATCCGGGCCCGCCATCGCTTCTTCATAGTTCGAAGGTTCACCGTTGTCTAACAACATGATTTCCAGGACAGGGTTGCCGTACCACTCTGGTGCGGAACGTGTCCTTGTGGACCTACGAAGTTCAGTAACTTGATCCGAAGTTTCATGATCATCATCATTAACTTCTTCCCCAGTCGGTGTAGGCACCACAGGAACATTTTCCCGCGCTGCGCTACTTTCCGGTTCGGAAGGGGTGACTATCACCTCATCAAGTTCCACCTCCCACTCAATTCTTTCGAGAGAAACTCCTTCTCCAGAAAGGACCCGTTCTTGGCAACGAAGATCTTGCCTTCGGATCTGAGGTAGAAGGTATACCCAATAGTTTCCTTAGGGTATCCTATGAAGACGCATTTTTCCGATTTGGGTTCGAGCTTTTCAGGTTGAAGTTTCTTGACATAAGCATCGCATCCCCAAACTTTTAGAAACGACAGCTTAGGTTTCTTCCCAAACCATAATTCATACGGTGTCGTCTCAACGGATTTCGACGGAGCCCTATTTAAAGTGAATGCGGCAGTCTCTAAAGCATAACCCCAAAATGAGAGCGGTAAATCGGTAAGAGACATCATAGATCGCACCATATCCAATAGAGTGCGATTACGACGTTCGGACACACCATTTCTCTGAGGTGTTCCAGGCGGCGTGAGTTGTGAAACTATTCCACATTTCCTTAAGTGCGCACCAAACTCGTGACTTAAATATTCTCCACCACGATCTGATCGTAAGAATTTTATTTTTCTGTCACGTTGATTCTCAACTTCACTCTGAAATTCCTTGAACTTTTCAAAGGTTTCAGACTTGTGTTTCATTAGGTAGACATACCCATATCTACTTAAATCATCAGTGAGAGTGAGAACATAACGATATCCTCCGCGAGCCTCAACACTCATTGGACCACACACATCGGTATGTATGATTTCCAATAAGTTGGTTGCTCGCTCCATTGTTCCAGAGAACGGAGTCTTGGTCATCTTACCCATGAGGCATGGTTCGCACGTGTCAAATGATTCGTAATCAAGAGACTCCAAAAGTCCATCTGCATGGAGCTTCTTCATGCGCTTGACACCAATGTGACCAAGGCGGCAGTGCCACAAGTATGTGGGACTATCGTTATCAACTTTACATCTTTTGGTATTCACACTATGAACATGTGTAACATCACGTTCGAGATTCATCAAAAATAAACCATTGACCAGCGGGGCATGACCATAAAACATATCGCTCAAAGCTGGCACTAAATAACAATTATTGAGGTTTAAAACTAATCTCGTGGGTAGATGCAGAGGTAGCGTGCCGACGGCGATCACATCGACCTTGGAACCATTCCCGACGCGCATCGTCACCTCGTCCTTTGCCAGTCTCCGTTTATTCCGTAGTTCCTGTTTTGAGTTACAAATATGAGCAACCGCACCGGTATCAAATACCCAGGAGCTACTACGAGTACTGGTAAGGTACACATCAATTACTTGTATATCACATATACCTTGGGTGTTGCCGGCCTTCTTCTTGTCCGCTAAGTATTTGGGGCAGTTCCGCTTCCAGTGACCACTTCCCTTGCAATAAAAGCACTCAGTCTCGGGCTTGGGTCCATTCTTTGACTTCTTCCCAGTAACTGGTTTACCGGGCGCGACAACTCCCTTGCCGTCCTTCTTGAAGTTCTTCTTACCCTTGCCCTTCTTGAACTTAGTGGTTTTATTCACCATCAACACTTGATGTTCTTTTCTGATCTCCCCTTCCGCTGATTTCAGCATTGAATATACCTCGGGAATGGTCTTTTCCATCCCCTGCATATTGTAGTTCATCACAAAGCTCTTGTAGCTTGGTGGAAGCGATTGGAGGATTCTGTCAATGACCGCGTCATCCGGGAGATTAACTCCCAGCTGAGACAAGCGGTTGTGCAACCCAGACATTCTGAGTATGTGCTCACTAACAGAACTGTTCTCCTCCATTTTACAGCTGAAGAACTTGTCGGAGACTTCATATCTCTCGACCCGGGCATGAGCTTGAAAAACCAGTTTCAGCTCCTCGAACATCTCATATGCTCCATGTTTCTCAAAACGCTTTTGGAGACCCGGTTCTAAGCTGTAAAGCATGCCGCACTGAACGAGGGAGTAATCATCAGCACGCTGCTGCCAAGCGTTCATAACGTCTTGGTTCTCAGGGATTGGTGCTTCACCTAGCGGTGCTTCTAAGACATAATCTTTCTTGGCTACTATAAGGATGAGCCTCAGGTTCCGGACCCAGTCCGTATAGTTGCTGCCATCATCTTTCAGCTTGGTTTTCTCTAGGAACGCGTTGAAATTGAGGACAACGTTGGCCATTTGATCTACAAGACATAGTGTAAAGATTTTAGACTAAGTTCATGATAATTGAGTTCATCTAATCAAATTATTTAATAAACTCCCACTCAGATAGACATCCCTCTAGTCATCTAAGTGAAACATGATCCGAGTTTAACTAGGCCGTGTCCGATCATCACGTGAGACGGACTAGTCAAGATCGGTGAACATCTCCATGTTGATCGTATCTTCTATACGACTCATGCTCGACCTTTCGGTCCTCCGTGTTCCGAGGCCATGTCTGTACATGCTAGGCTCGTCAAGTCAACCTAAGTGTATTGCGTGTGTTCCGAGGCCATGTCTGTACATGCTAGGCTCGTCAACACCCGTTGTATTCGAACGTTAGAATCTATCACACTCGATCATCACGTGGTGCTTCGAAACAACGAACCTTCGCAACGGTGCACAGTTAGGGTGAACACTTTCTTGAAATTATTATAAGGGATCATCTTACTTACTACCGTCATTCTAAGCAAATAAGATGCAAAAACATGATAAACATCACATGCAATCAAACAGTGACATGATATGGCCAATATCATCATGCTCCTTTGATCTCCATCTTCGGGGCACCATGATCATCTTCGTCACCGGCATGACACCATGATCTCCATCATCATGATCTCCATCATTGTGTCTTCATGAAGTCATCACGCCAACGATTACTTCTACTTGTATGGCTAACGCGTTTAGCAACAAAGTAAAGTAAATTACATGGCGTTATTCAATGACACGCAGGTCATGCAAAATAATAAAGACAACTCCTATGGCTCCTGCCGGTTGTCATACTCATCGACATGCAAGTCGTGATTCCTATTACAAGAATATGATCAATCTCATACATCACATATATCATTCATCACATCTTCTGGCCATATCACATCACATAGCATTTGCTGCAAAAACAAGTTAGACGTCCTCTAATTGTTGTTGCAAGTTTTTACGTGGTTTGTAGGTTTCTAGCAAGAACGTTTTCTTACCTACGTATGACCACAACGTGATTTTCCAATTTCTATTTACCCTTCATAAGGACCCTTTTCATCGAATCCGTTCCGACTAAAGTAGGAGAGACAGACACCCGCTAGCCACCTTATGCAACTAGTGCATGTCAGTCGGTGGAACCTGTCTCACGTAAGCGTACGTGTAAGGTCGGTCCGGGCCGCTTCATCCTACAATGCCGCCGAAACAAGAAACGACTAGTAGCGGCAAGAAGAATTGGCAAACTCAACGCCCACAACTGCTTTGTGTTCTACTCGTGCATAGTAACTACGCATAGGCCTGGCTCATGATGCCACTGTTGGGAATCGTAGCATAATTTAAAATTTTCCTACGCTCACCAAGATGCATCTATGGAGTCTACTAGCAACGAGGGGAAAGGAGTGCATCTACATACCCTTGTAGATCGCGAGCGGAAGCGTTCCAATGAACGTGGATGACGGAGTCGTACTCGTCGTGATCCAAATCACCGATGACCGAGTGCCGAACGGACGGCACCTCCGCGTTCAACACACGTACGGTGCAGCGACGTCTCCTCCTTCTTGATCCAGCAAGGGGGAGGAGAGGTTGATGGAGATCCAACAGCACGACGGCGTGGTGGTGGATGTAGCGGTTCTCCGGCAGGGCTTCGCCGAGCTTCTGCGAGAGAGAGAGAGAGAGGTGTTGCAGGGGAGGAGGGAGGCGCCCAAGGCTGTGTGTCGCTGCCCTCCCTCCCCCCCTTTTATATAGGCCCCCTGGGGGGCGCCGGCCCTGGAGATGAGATCCAAAGGGGCGGGCGGCGGCCACAAGGGGGGGAAGGGGTTGCCTTGCCCCCCAAGGCAAGGGGGAAGCTCCCCCCTAGGGTTCCCAACCCTAGGCGCATGGGGGGAGGCCCAAGGGGGGCGCCCCAGCCCACTAAGGGCTGGTTCCCTTCCACTTTCAGCCCACGGGGCCCTCCGGGATAGGTGGCCCCACCCGGTGGACCCCCGGGACCCTTCCGGTGGTCCCGGTACAATACCGGTAACTCCCGAAACTTTCCCAGTGGCTGAAACTTGACTTCCTATATATAATTCTTCACCTCCGGACCATTCCGGAACCTCTCGTGACGTCCGGGATCTCATCCGGGACTCCGAACAACTTTCGGGTTTCCGCATACATATATCTCTACAACCGTAGCGTCACCGGACCTTAAGTGTGTAGACCCTACGGGTTCGGGAGACATGCAGACATGACCGAGACGCCTCTCCGGTCAATAACCAACAGCGGGATCTGGATACCCATGTTGGCTCCCACATGTTCCACGATGATCTCATCGGATGAACCACGGTGTCGAGGATTCAATCAATCCCGTATGCAATTCCCTTTGTCAATCGGTATGTTACTTGCCCGAGATTCGATCGTCGGTATCCCAATACCTTGTTCAATCTCGTTACCGGCAAGTCTCTTTACTCGTACCGCAATGCATGATCCCGTGACTAACGCCTTAGTCACATTGAGCTCATTATGATGATGCATTACCGAGTGGGCCCAGAGATACCTCTCCGTCACACGGAGTGACAAATCCCAGTCTCGATTCGTGCCAACCCAACAGACACTTTCGGAGATACCCGTAATGCACCTTTATAGTCACCCAGTTACGTTGTGACGTTTGGCACACCCAAAGCACTCCTACGGTATCCGGGAGTTGCACGATCTCATGGTCTAAGGAAAAGATACTTGACATTGGAAAAGCTCTAGCAAACGAAACTACACGATCTTTTATGCTATGCTTAGGATTGGGTCTTGTCCATCACATCATTCTCCTAATGATGTGATCCCGTTATCAATGACATCCAATGTCCATAGTCAGGAAACCATGACTATCTGTTGATCAACGAGCTAGTCAACTAGAGGCTTACTAGGGACACGTTGTGGTCTATGTATTCACACATGTATTATGATTTCCGGACAATACAATTATAGCATGAATAATAGACTATTATCATGAACAAAGAAATATAATAATAACCATTTATTATTGCCTCTAGGGCATATTTCCAACAGAAAGGCGTACAGTGCCCTGAGCTTATCGCTCGTATTACAGGACAAGACGCATTTAATGCGTAGCTTAGGTGTCCCCTTGCTTTATCGGGGACGGGGGCGAGGCCCGTCCCGTCCGTCGCCGCTTCTCCTCGCTTCGACACGCGCCTCGGCCAGTGATGTGTGCGGTGCCATGTAGGCAGGCAGGCAGCTGAGGTGGCGCGGTGGTGGAGCCTTCACGAAGATCTGCACGCCGCCACGCAGGCGCTCGATGAGTTGGCTTGGGAGCTGCATGTTGCCACGCAGGTGCCCGCCCAGCTGGTTGGGCTGGCAGCTGCATGTGATCGGCGGTGGAAGCTTGGTTGACGTGGGCCTGGCGGTGGCCCTGCCGGCGTTCTTGGTGAGGGCCTTGCCGGGTGGCCCGGCAGGGGTCTTGCCGTGGCGCGCTGTCGTCCCCGGCAAGGGCCCTGCCGGGGGTCTGGTGGCCTTCCTCGGCAAGGATCTTACCGAGGATCGCCGTCTTCTAATCCTCATCTGATCTTGAATATGTCCTCACAAAGATCTGCATGCCACCACAGAGGTGCCTTCCCGAGCCCTGGCCCCACGTGGATGATGGCGTTGGGGACCGTGGGCTCAAGGGTGGCTCGCTCTGTTGGTGTGGGGCGAGCTGCCCCGGCAAGGGTCTTGCCGGGGGAACCTGCTTCGTCCCTCTGCTCTTTGTGGTCTTGGCCTTGGCGTTGCTCTGATCATATTGGGCTTCGGTCTTACCTTGGCTCACCTCCCCTGTTCTGCCTGGTGTGACCGCGGGCGCGGCTCCGACTGCCCGTGCATAGGTAGAGGGGTACAGAAACGCACCCCTCTTTTTGTACACCGACACGGCATGCCAAATCTTTTGTTTTGTTTCGGTTGTGGTATTCGAGTTGCTTCGATGTCAAGTGTTGATTCCATACCTTTTTCCTAAGCAGTGTTCTCATATTTCTCTGCGAGTGCTAATCCTTCTTGTTTATCGAGATTGTCATGACAATTCTTTTCCAACCGGCGTGCTTCTCTTCAAGTTAATTGGAACCTTTCAATAATTGAAAGATCAATTCTTAGTTTTCACAATGGTGTGCATTCCATCCGTCCCAAGTTGCCTTTGTTTTTCCACCCTCCCACCCTTTTTCTTCAAGGAGTCTGAAATCTCAAATCATGTATCCATTTTATTCATTGAAGTTTCTTCGTTCTTTCCTTCAATGTTCTTAGCCGTGATTTCTCGTGAAGATGCGCAGGAGCTACAAGTTCTTCATTCTTCGTACTCCTTTTCTTCTTTGGTGGTTTCACGTGTTTTCCCCATGTTGGAATTTCGTATCCAAGCCTCTCTTGTGTATTCAACTCTCTCTATCTCTTCTCCGGAGTGTTGAAG
Source organism: Aegilops tauschii subsp. strangulata (assembly GCF_002575655.3). Classification (NCBI taxonomy): domain Eukaryota; kingdom Viridiplantae; phylum Streptophyta; class Magnoliopsida; order Poales; family Poaceae; genus Aegilops; species Aegilops tauschii. Next base: position 179,705,590 of record NC_053039.3, read on the forward strand.
ATATCTCAGAAGATTCGCATTCCCATTCTTAATCCGTTCAAGCTATTTCGAGGTTGTTACCTTATTCAAGCCATTTAAATCAGCTGGTGCAATCTCTCTTTCAAGTAATCATTTCCAACGGTGTTTCGTTTGAGTGGGCCCTAACCCACAGGTCTTTTCCTTGATCTTGCCTGACTCTTCTAATTTTTCCAGAGTTATTCTCAAATTCTTTTCAAAGTTTGACGTAAGAATGAATTTTCATCAGTCATATGCCTTCTCCAAGACCGCATTGAAATTATTTTCATTTTTGGCTCAACCCTTATATTCTTCATTCTTCCGGAGTATCTCAAAATTCTTTAAGGTATTTCTCGTCGTCATTCTAAGCTTTGAAGACCAGAGAAGAATTTCTCCTAAATCTTGGTCCGTTCTCTTGAAAATGCATGGTTCTAGTTTCATGCATGCCATCCTCATAATTGTTTTCGATTGTGAGAATTTTTTCATAACCATCCGAAGCATTTTAGGAGTTCTTTTTGTTTCTAGATCATCTGAAGGCCATCATTTTAGAAGATGTCTTCGTTTCGAAGTTGATGCCTCTTCTTTTGTCTCCGAATCATTCTGGTGCATCCTTCAAGTATTTCGTTAGTCAACTCGTGATCTCTTCATTCTCTTGCATATAAATTCCCTCAAGTATCTTTGTTTTTTTTTCTAATTTCTTCTAGGCGATTCGTTCTCTTGTCTTTGTTCGTTTCAGATGCTTACGGTGGTTGGTCCAAGATTCCTCTTCCTTTGTTATCGTATTAATTAATTCGTTCTTCCCAAAATCCTACCAAGGAGTCGTTCAAGATTTTCCCAAGTTTGCACTATATCTCTCCTCGATCCTTGCAAGAAGAATATAGCATGCCTATCCGTTGCTTGTCACCAATTTAAGTTGATGAAGGGTAAGCATGACATAATTCTTATTCCTTTTTCCTCGAGATGATTTAATTCTTTCTACCAAAGTTCGTTCGTGATATCAATTTCAAGTCATTGCAAGGCTTCATCTTGTTCTTATCAACTTTCCTTTCATTCAATCATTCTTTTATTACAGGAGTTCTCACGAAGGCTCAACATGGTGGTTTGTTAAGGTATAATTCATTCTTCAAGTGTTCTTTAAGATTCTTGTTGGAGGAGCTCAAGTATTCTTCTTCTTGTTTTTTGAAGTGCAATTAGTTCTCCATTGTCTTTTTAGGTGGCGGTATGTTGTGTTTCATGATTCACAAGTTGTCAAGAATGAGATATTTTAAACCCATCATTTTTCTCTTCGTTCAGGAGATTCTTTCAACCCATCAATCTCTTCCTTGCTATTGTGGTGCTTGTCAATGATCCAATTTTCTCTTTCTCATCTCTATGGAAGAAGTTTGGCACATTTTTGTTGCTCTCAAGCAATCAATTGTTCCATGAGTGGCAGCTGTTCACCTCAAAATTTTGGGATGTTTTCCATCAGACCATTTGAAGCATATCATTTGATTGTTGATTTTTGGGTGGAACTGATGATTATTGCTTGAGCCTCGTGGCCATATATATAGCAGTACATGATCTTTTTGGAGTACAAGACAAGCTAAAACAAATCTTAGTCTATCTAATGTTTTCTAAATAATCACGATACTCAACACGAATCTTGCTCCTTCAAACACAACACCTTCGCATGTATGGCTTTTACTGAGTCCACTGTTGTAGTCGTTCTGTTTTGTATGCAAGGCTTCACATATTTAGAATTAGTATCTTGCTCTAGAGCCAGCTTAAAAAAGCTTCACTAAGAGCTTCCAACTCTAGCTGATGAGATCAGTGTGCACGCCACAAAACGGTCCGGCTATCAGTATGTGTGTGACATGACTAGCTACATGCATGAATGGATAACAACATACACAAGTGAACTTTTCCTACATTGACACATAGCGACGGTTCTAGAAATAATAGTGCCCCCACTAGTACTGTGTGAATCCCACAATTTTAAGCCATTCGATGGACCCTAGCAACAACTCATATTGTTTTTGACCTTGAAATTTAAAAATATAAAACTTGTACACTATATAGTAGTATAGATATGATTAACATTTTCTGATCATCATTTTTTAAAATTTATGTTTTAATGCTAAAAAACTAATACACGTTCTACTTTTTTTTATAAACACCAGGAATTTCTTTATACATATTTAACATTTCTCAATAAATGATTAAATTTTTAGGAATGCTTGATTAACATTTTTTAAATAAATTATCAACTTTTTCCATACACGTTGTATTTTTTATACAGTTTTAGTATAAATGAGAAACATTATTTTATACACATGTAATATTTTGAAAATGCAATATTAATATTTTTTAAATGTTTTGTGTAGTGTTTTGAATACATATATTTAGAATACATTTGCAAGTATAAAAAAATTAAAAAAGGAAACAACATGGAAATTTTGAAAAGGAGATGAGGTTGTGGCCTCCAGCGAGTTGGGCCGGCTCATTCTCGTGCTAGGCTGCCCTACGTCTAGCTTCAAGCGACACATAGGCGCGCCCCTATGTACTCGTCCCGATTTCTAATAAAAATCGCCTACACGGGAGAGTGGCGCGCGTAGGTTTGCTTACTTCCGACGTGCAGCGGTCGCTGTAGGGTTCGCTCGCATCAGTTTTCTTTGGGATTTTATTTTCAATTTTTACTCTTTTGCTTTTTTTTTCACTGGTTTTCTTCAGGTTTTTTTCTCTGCATTTTACTTTGATTTCATTGTTTCCTCATTTGTTTTTTTCGTGTTTCTTTTTTTCTTCGTTATAATTTTGTTTTTTCTTTTATTTTTGGTTTTCTTTGCTTTTCCTTTAGTTTCTTTGACAGGTTTTTTTCCCAACACATGTCTTACTTTTTCTTAGTACACAACATGCATTTTTAGCACATATGTGAAACATTATTTCATACACTTTGGATATTTTCTAATACTTAATGTACATTTAAAAAACACATGTTTTGAACACTTTTTTTAAAATAAATGGTAACATTTTTGCAAATACACGTTGTACATTTTGTAAATGGCAATAAACATTTTTTGGCTACTCGAACATTTTTCTACATTGTATAAACAAGTTTTGAAATTTCACAGACATTTTTTGAAACCCATAAATATTTATTTAAAATGTCAAGATACATTTTTAAACGTAATAAACATTTTTTAACCTACGCGAACATGTCTTTACCTTGTATATAACTTTTTCCCGAAATGCGGGAATACTTCCATCAAACATTACATACATTTATTTAATGGCTCAGAACCTTTTTCTACATTACACAAGCATTTTTTACACTGTATATGATTTTTTAAAGGTGCATACATTTTTTTTAAACACGGGAGTGATTTTTCATAGTCACGAACATTTCTTTTTAAAAGTTATGAACATTTTTTAAAATGGCTATAGCAAATATTTTATACTATGTTGCCATTTTTAAAATTCATGTTTTTAAATTTCCTAAGTAAATTTAAGTTTTGGAAATATATTTATTTAATTTAATATAAAAATGGGGAGAAAAGATATCTTGACGACATCAGCCTAGCAGGATGCACGTCCTACTGCGTCGACCCACTACTGGCGCGTGTAGGCGAGGCCGCCATGCACCTCGCAGTAAGCTGCACTTAGCTACGCCCTACCCCTATTAGCACCTCTGAGATACTGAGCCGACACAACATCTTGAGATTAACAAAGTCATCAGAGGTGTCTTTTAGTCGATGGCAAAGTCTCCTTCGCCTGAACAAACATCGCCGAAAAGATTGAAATATATACAAGAAAGTGCGAATACCAGTGCCAAGTATATGACTTGAACATTGGTGGGCTGGTTCGCCCGATTAAGCTCTATATAGTCTTATTTTTCAATTGAGATATACTAGTTCATTAGTCACCGACACTATTTTCACGAGGCTTTAAAAAAGACATTATTTTCACGGCACATTCTAGGTGATACACTAGGGTTTTTTGTTACTGTGGCGGCAATTCCGGCGAGGTTGCATTTCTCTTCCCGGTACTTTTAGCCTCAATAGGGTTGACGCAGGAGATGTTGAAGTCGAAAAATATTGTGTAGTTTTCTATTACATCGGTTGGTTGGTGTAGGCTCGACTACTCAGGAACAAGGCATTCAATCAGAATTCCCTAGAAACCATCAAGAATTTTGTGTGCGCACCGACTAGAGAGGTGCACTTTAGGGCAGTGGAGGATAATTATTCCGTAGTGCAAGTTAGAACATAATTCTGGAAGAGGGCCAAGGGTTTTTAGTGATGGCATAACCAATATCTCTTAGGTATCTCTTGATCAGGTGCATGCATGGATGGAAATTCTCGATACTTATGACTTAAACAATGAGCTTAATCTGGTAAAAGGCATGTCAGGCAAGATTGGGAAGATGATACAGGTGGATATGAATCCTGGTAGCAAGTTTGTACATGTCGGGTGATGCTTGATGTGACAAAACAACTGGCTCGTTTTGTCGGGATACAACCAAAAGGGGAAGACCAATTGGTCTTTTGGGTTAAATATAAGGAAGTGTCGTGATGATGTGAGGTCTATGGTTTTATGGGGCATACCTACACATAACGTGAACACACGACGAACCTTTTCCGTTTTGGAGATGGATGTTGGATGATACAACTTGAAACAGGTCGCAGCCGTGGAAAGATGACAACCGCCAGGGTCCTAGGCATGGAGATTGACGAGGTGGGCGTGCCAATGCAAGGGGAAGAGGTAGATGGACTGGTCATGGCCGCGACTACGTCCCTCACAAGCAGGGAAAGATGCAGCTCTGAAGAGAACCCGGTGACGCAACCCTGGATAATCCTAGCAATTTTTTTTGTGGAAGGAAAATACAAGATAAGTAGCCCATCTAAGTGGCTTTGAGTGAAACAATGATGGGATTGTGTGGAATTTGAATATGGTCAAGAGCTTGGACATGACTGGCATTTTAGCGTCCAAGGAGACTCCTCCCCTGGCCCGCCGCTACCACAACCCGCGAAGCGACTAGGACCCTGACCTTGGTGTCCCCCGTGTCTGCGTGGGGTGCCGACACTAGGAGCCCATCCTTGCCATAATCCATGGGACTTCCCACCCCTGGCAGCATCAGCACCTCCCGTGCAGAGCAATTTTTGATGCGCACTAGGAGGTCCTCTGCGTACACCGTTGACACACTCCTAGCATCGTGATGTGTCCAGAAGTGAAGGGCACATTCTGTTTCTAAGTTGGTTGCGACATAGCAGGAGGAGGTGTGGGTGTGGTATAGCAATAATGATGTGCCTACAGATGATTTGATACATGTACGTGGCGTGAAGTTGTGGCTCGGTGAAGGAATTTGAGGACCAATCGTTTCAACCTATACAGACCTCGTGGTGCCATGATGGCATCTGTAAGTGCGGTGCATAGAAACTATCCCTAATTGTATCATTATTGGTGGTATAGCAAGAGGAAAAGAAAAGGGAAGAAGAGGTCAAGTTGTTCATGGGGGAGACGACTGGCTGAGCCCGGGAGAAGCATTAGGGCCGTTGTGTCTGGGCCTTGGCTTTCAAGTTTTTGCTACACAAAGCGAGTTTCTCCACCTCATCTTTCCATTTTTTTGTGACACGAAGGGTGAGCAAGACAGGTAGCTTCATTTCCTTCGCATGCTCTATTGGTTACACTACTATCGCGTGGAAGGATGTACGATTGACTTTTGTCTACTCATATTTGCTAGAAAAGCTATTCACATTTTTTATGTTTATTTGAATATTAGATATTGAGATCCTAAAAACAAACACACGGCGCGCGCACACACACAACTAGAACTTAAATATATTTTTTGCATGACGGTACTGCGTCAACGAGATGTGTTGGTTGTCCTACTTAATTTATAATTTATCACATTGCTCTCGATTTTCATTCGTGCTTGGAGCTTTGGTCTGCAGCTACACGATATCAGAAAGCATGTCTTAGGCTAAAGATAAAGTTGGAACTTGGAGGTGATCAAATCACATGATTTGGGTTGTAAGAGTGTAAACTTATTATTAGACTAGATTTTGTGTTTTGTATTTGTAGCTTTCACAAGACGCAGCTTGAAATATATTTTTCCTTTGGCTTTGGGACCAGTGTATGAAGGTTGAGAGGGTTATTTTTCAGAAAAAATATAATTTTGTTCTTCTGTTTCGCCATAGTTCATGCTTACTTAGTTTTGAGAGGCACTTAGCTTACATTTCCTTTCAACCGACTGATCATCAATAAAGGAGATCAAAAGAATCATTTTTACCAAGAGGGTGTCAAGAATGAAAATTGTGGGGAATGAATGAAGAGAAAGATGTCGCTTTAGGTGATGGCGTTTAAGGAGAAACAACGATTGCATGAGAATCAATTTGTGGCTATATGAATGAAGACCACAATGCCATAATGTTCGACACATAATTCTTAATTAGAACACTTTTTTGATCACCTTGTTTTATTTTCATCTCGTGGCACACAATTTTCCAGTACGGGCATTCATCTAGTTTTTTAGTAAAAAGGCACACAAATTTTCAGCACGGATACGGATTGCAGACATACATCAAGAACAGAATCAGCAGGATTATCACCATGAGTTTCTTCAACAGAACAACACAAAAGTTTAGAGACTAGCCCCAAAGCTATGCCTATTGTAACACACACTCCAGTTACAAAAGCCCTACATGCAATTAGGGTGCTCTAAGGTCTCTACAAAATTCTCTTGGGATCTTTCTCACCTTGATAGCCACTTCAACTGGCACCGCAGCCAACAAAGAAGCAACCAACCTATCTAAATCCGGAAAAGGTACAGTCAACCATAAGCGTGGGAAACCTTCCATTCCCTCGTTGTATACATCAACATCTACCACATGCCTTTTCAACTGTGCAAAAGGGACTTCTCAACACAGAAGGGTTTGGTATCAACAGTGTTAGGTTTCTGAGTGGAGAGGGTAGTATGGACTGTCAGGAGGATAAACGGAGTGCTATCTCGTGGAGGAGCAATCTCTTCTGAGCAGCGTCAATAACACCATTGCACTCAGCGTTCACGAGGACGTCACTCATGACTGCCGCAGCATGCCCAGTGGGCTCTTCAGATGGCCTCCTCAACATGAACATCTGCGCAGCAGCAAGGTAGCGTCAGAAACGATTTCACTATGTATTTGCACTTCTTATATAATAAACTTCTATCTGAATGCCAGATGAGTGTGTTGAAATAGTTATGAAGTTTGTCAGTCAGCTGTGTGGCCTGTGTTTTATTATTTGACTGATGGACATAAGATGACTTAATTTAAGATTCCACCACACAATTTTAATTCAGAAACATACTAATTTAATTCACAACTCACAATTTCTACAAGTCTGTAGGGAAAGCTCACATTATTTCACAAACTACAGTTAGATTAAACTTCGGGCCTGTTCTGATCTCATCTAGCTTCTAACTCCACATAAATCTGCAGTACAAAATGCCCCGAACGGTTGGGCTCCGAGAAGCTGACTTCTCGGAGCTGAGCCAGAGCGTAGTGCAAAAAACTGAAGCTCGGTCGGCCCAGCTCCACCAAAACCAAAATCTGGAGTTCGCTCAAATTACACCTGCAGTGCCACCGCCAAGTATAATGTTTCGTTCATGACCATCAAACGTAACGATTCGCTCGTTCCCGACCACCAAACATAACGATTCGCTCCCTGTTTCAACGAGCTGGTTCCAGCGGGCCCATTATGGTGCTAAGACAAGCCACCGAGGTTTTTTTTTTTTGAAAAGGAGGTTAAACCCCCGGCCTCTGCATCAATCGATGCATGCAGCCATCTTTATTACTCCCTCGAAGAAATATAAGAGCATTTAGATCACTAAAGTATTGATCTAAACGCGCTCATATTTGTTTACAGAGGGAGTAATTCGAAGCTAGCGAAGCTGGAGAACGGAATCCCTTCGCTGTGTGGAGTTCGAAGCTGCCCCGAGAAGCTGAATTCGGGGAGTTTGGAGAGTTGGGAGGAGATCAGAACAGGCCCTTCATGTGGAAAAAAGTATATCTCAAGGCATATGTATGTGTGTGTGTGAATTCTATCATACATATCTAATGCACATAACGAAGTAAAGTACCTGTCCACGGTGAGATATCTCAAGGCACCCAGGTGGCTGAATCCATGGTTCACCATCAACCTGAACAGGGAATGAACTGTGCAGGTGAAATCTTATGACTCTTCCTTGGGCTAGTCGGTGTGCTCTCGATAGTCCTACCTTCAACCACAAGAAAACAATTATATATGAGTTAACGCTAACATTATTAGAAGCGATAACAAGAGATGTTCTGGAAAATGGAAATACAGAATAAGTTAACATGTTCAATATACATAGTATGTTTACCTGCAGTTTGCCTAGATGCCATGTCCCAGATATACAGACCACCTCAAGCATTTTGTCATGCATTGATTGTGAACTGAAATCATCATCATAATCATTGTCGTTTTGCCAAAGATCAACACCACCCATGTAGCTAGCGATATTCAGAATGATCACACCTTCTGCATCCTGATAAGCATAGCAGCTAAGAAGATCCACCAAAGATAAATCAGAAAGTGAAGATACATGAAAGATATAGAGAAGGTTACCTCTGGAATTTCAATGTTCTTTCCATCAACTTCAAGGCTAACATGCCATGGTAAATCGGAACATGACCTATCCATCATATCCTTAGCGCCTTCTCTAGCATATATCAGCTTGTTCACAAACTGCAGCATGGAAATAGTTCCATTAACACTTTTTCTGACATAAAGAATACTAGAACACATAGCATATCAAATGTTTAGCATTGTCTGAAATGGAGAAATTATTCAGGAATTTCACAAGAAACTGTTCTCATGTGGGAATATGATATATTCATGTGTCCAAATGGGGGGATAAATTCTGCAGTAAGATAGATTTAAGCTGCGAAAGGAGAAAAAAAAGGAATATCCCTACCTGACTGCTAAATTTATCTGGCCTTTCCTCCCTAGTTGTGTGGAAATCATATGCAACCTTGGCATCACATCCAATACCTACAAGTCAATAGAAACTAAATCAATTCAGAAACATCTAGATGAGTGAGATATGCAATACATCAAATGTTGACTAAGATGGTGGAAGTTGAAGGATAGTCTACCTAGATAATTAGTCATAAATTTCACTTGCTTGGTGCATTGACCTTCTGGCCCATTCTTCTCTTTGATGGTTACATTCCAGCGATCAAGAACCATAACTGCTGCGTGATCAATGTCATTTAAAAGTGCCCATATTCCCCCTTGTCCTTCAACAGAAGACAAACCTCCACCCCAGCGGGTAACACGCGATAGGTCATTTCCTGTTCCTAGCGGAAGAATGGCAACAGGGGGAGGGGATTCATAGTTCTGTTTCTCTATGGCATCGAGAACCCATGCCACAGTTCCATCCCCACCACAAACAAGAATTCTGAAGTGTTTTACATTCTGGAATAGTTGCAATCCAACTTCAGGACCCTGAGAAACGCTTAGCTCAAATATCTGAAATAAGAATTCAACTGTCAGATCAAGGTTAGAGCATCAAATCTGTTACTCCCTCCATTGCAAAATATAAGGTGTAGTCCATTTGGGACTGAAAGAACAAGGTCACATTACCTGTATGGGATTCAGCAGCATGTTCAGTCTTCTTCTAAGAGAAGGCCCGTTACGGCCACCACTCTTGCCGTTGATGAAAACAAGCAGCGGCCTCGAATCTTGTGGCAAATCTACAAGCTCATACTTCTTTTCCTCTCCATTAGTAATGTCAGATCCACATGTTTGCTTGGGAGTGTTTCCAGAGAACTTGGGGTTTGCCAGAGTATACTTTCCATTCAGGTTCTGCAGTCTAGCAAATCCTTCAAGAACGGAGTCGAGAATTGAACTGTCTGCGGAAATCGCAGTTGTCTTAATGCCAGACTGATTGTTCATGCGTTTCTTGCTGCGTGGCCTTCTAATCCGACCCCTAACTGAAGAAGTGACAAACCCTTCTTTGATTGAGTTGAACACTCCACTGGTTGCCGGACCTTGACCAACTTGTTTCACCGATAGAGGTGGAACAATAAGTCTACTGAGCAGGCCAAGATCACAAGTGTTCCCCGTCTCCTTCAACAGCTTTGCATGACAATCCACATGGATCTGCCTCTGGCACCAAAGACAGCGCCATATAGGAGAGACGCCAAGGAATGGCACACCACAGGGCTCATCGCAGTAATAACAGAAGGTTGTTATCTCCGGGTTATCGTCCATCTCCACCCACCTCTCCGACCAGTGATGCAGCAAAGTGGAAGCACCAGCCTGCGTGACACACTTGCAGTCCTTGTCAGCGCCCTGCGAGCAGTACCAATGAGCCGCCACTCCGCACACAGAGCACCGGTAAACAACATCAGCGTCAAGGGCCCTCGAGCCTACACCCTGAGGCAAGGCCAGGGACGACAGGCACACACAGCACGTCGAAGGTTGGCCACCACGGAAGCGGTCCTCGGTCCAGGTATGGCTTGAGCAGGGGCACCGTAGCACCTTCGACACAGCCTTCTTCTCCCTGGCGGCCGCCTTGAGCCAGTACAGCGACGCCTCCCTCTGCAGCCTGAGGAGACCGTAGATGAGCGCCGCCAGGCCAAAGGAACCGGCAGTGATGAGCCACCCGAAGAATTCAATCCCAGAAGGGTCAACCCAGCGGGTCATGTTTATCAGCAGTGATCCCACCAGGTCCATGACAGTTGGCCAGGTTTGATGGCCTCAAAAGGCAGAACCTGCAGCAGAAAGAAGCGAATCACCAACAAAATCTGCTCCTAATGCAAGAATCTTGCTGGAATACACAAAAAGATAACCATCTTAGGGTTGAAATGTGGCGCTACTGTATCTTATCTTACACAATAATTTTTGGACATCAGTATATGATTTCACAATAAAGATTCTGATGGTTTTGGGGGGGCACGAGATATTTTGAACGAAAAGTGAAGTCGCTTCTCCTGTTTTATACTATAGTATAATATATAAGGGGATAAAAATCACAGCATATAGGAAAATTCTCGTTCGAATTGTGGTCTCCTCTCTGGCGCGCTCGCTAATTGATCACCTTGGATTCACCACTAATTTCTCACGTGTTGGGCGGACGGCAAGGAACCAAATCGGGGCCAGAAGGTAACCGGATCAAAACGAGACAAGGAAACCGGAGCACAGCACAAAGTGGATCGGAGCCGCCAGATCCCGCATTCGGCGTCCCGGAACTCCAAACCCGGCGAATCGTGCACTAGAGCACAACAGTAACGCGGCCCCGGGAAGAACTCGGTAGGATCACGGGGCACCAGCAGGAACACGCACCTGGTGGTGGGTGGGTGGGGGTTTGGATCGAGCAAACCCTAGCTCGCTCGCTTCGGACCGCCTGGCTCGCGGCTCCCCTAGGTCTCGTCTCGTCTCGTCGTCGTGTGCTGGCTGGCCGAGGGGGAGGGGTGTACGAGAGTCGAGAGACGAGGACGACTCGGCGTGGTCGCGGTGGCGTGCCGGCTCGTTTAAAAAGGAGTAGAGGCAGGGGCCGGGGGAATCGGCGGAACCCTGCGAATGTGATGATCGGTCGGGGGTGGGTGCCCCCCTGTCCTGGGGAACTGGAGCTCACGCCGTACGCCACTTTTTATTACTACTCATAAATTTGTTTTTGTTTTTCTCTCACCCAAAATACCATGAAAGTCATACCTTCGCTGAAACTTTTTATGCGAGTACAGCGGAAGGTCAAGTTTGTTTCCAAAACAAATTCAAACTTTTTCTCCTTTTACTTTTCTGCGGTTACTTAATTATTTGGCCATATCAGGTGCATATGTCTATATTTATACCTATATTTATACTTAAACCCTAAACCCTAAACCCTCGTCTGTCCGCACATAATTATTTTTGGTCCGACAAGCCGCTAACGAGGTGATACGAAAATAACGTACATGTCCAATTTTTAGTCCACAACAGAAAATTAAGTCTCCTGGGTCAGAAGTCGGAGTGGGCCGGCGAGCCAGCGGCTTCGTAGAAAACATTTGCGCATGGGGCGATTCGATCTCACGACCTGTACTGCCACTCTTCCGCCTGCAACCAACTCATCTAGCGAGGCAAAAAATACTCACTGACGAATAGACTCGAACCCAAAACCTGTCGACTAGTACACCTACTCGAGCTGGCCTGTGTTGTTGGTTAAAATAAGATTAATTAAGATAATACATAGTCTCATCTCGCTCTCTCACATCTAATCTACTCAATTTATATACGTTTTTGTGTTTCTTGAGTGTCAGGAAGGCATCTAGGAAATCATTATAGAAAACAAAGGAGAAAAGGGAGGCTAATTAACTGGAAAAGCGAGGCAATTAATCTTCTATATAGGATGTGGGCTATACTAAACCGGACATGAGTGACAGAAAAAGGAAATAAGAAAAGAAATTGGAATCTTGGGAGATATTCTCTAATCTAATTTGAGAAGGATTGGAAATATGCCCTAAAGGCAATAATAAAGTGATTATTATTATATTTTCTTGTTCATGATAATCATTTATTATCCATGTTATGCTTGTATTGACGGGAAACTCAAATACATGTGTGGATACATAGACAACAACATGTCCCTAGTGAGCCTCTACCGGGCTAGCTCGTTGATCAAAGATGGCTATGGTTTCCTAGCCATAGATATAAGTTGTCATTTGATAACGGGATCACATCATTAGGAGAATGATGTGATGGACAAGACCCAAACTATAAGCGTAGCATATGATCGTATCAAGTTTATTGCTATCATTTTCTACATGTCAAGTATCTGTTCCTATGACCATGAGATCATGCAACTCACTGACATCGAAAGAGTACCTTGTGTGTATCAAACATCGCAACGTAACTGAGTGACTATAAAGATGCTCTATAGGTATCTTCGAGGGTGTCTGTTGAGTTGGCATGGATCAAGACTGAGATTTGTCACTCTGTATGACGGAGAGATATCTCAGGGCCCACTCGGTAATACATCATCACAATGAGCTTGCAATCAACGTGACTAAGGACTTACCACGGGATCTTGTATTATGGAACGAGTAAAGAGACTTGCCGGTAACGAGATTGAACTAGGTATGAAGATATCGACGATCGAATCTCAGGCAAGTAATATACCAATAGACAAAGGACACTGCATACGGGATTAGCTGAATCCTTGGCATCGAGGTTCAACCGATAAATTTATATACACATAAGGCGATTGGATCTCACGGCCTGTACTGTCACTCTTCCGCCTGCAACCAACTCACGTAGCTTATGTGCGAGGCAAAAAATACTCATTAGCGAATAGACTTGAACCCAAAACTTGTCGACTAGTACATAACAATAATACATAGTCTTACCTCGCTCTCTCACATCCAATCTACTTAATTTGTATACATTTTTTGTGTTTCTTGAGTGTCAGGAAGGCATCTAGGAGATCATAACAGAAAATAGAGGAGAAAAATGAGGCTAATTAACTGGAAAGCGAGGCAATTAATCTTCTATATATGATGTGGGCTATACTAAAAGGGACACGACGTGGCAGAAAAAGGAAATAAGGAAAGAAATTGAAACCCTGAGAGATATTCTCTAATCTAATTTGAGAAGGACATGAGGTGACATGGAAGAATTAAGGAAGGAAATCGGGATCCTAAGACATATTTTTAATACTAGTACAAATGCCCGTGCGTTATACCAGGCGAAATATTAAATATAACTTGCTCCACGTGCCATTATGGAACACTTTTTTAATCCAACTTTTACAAACGTCAGAAATAAGGTTACACTGAGTATTTCTGTTTGGATCATGAAATTTGAATGTACCCTAACAATGTTCGACATGACCTATTTCACCTCTCCGATGAAACAGTAGTTGTGTATGGAATAGTCTTTCAATCAATTTTATTTATTGTTGTACAAAAAACATGAATATTTTTTATTTTGATAATGTTTTTTAGAATGGAATCATTTTTATGGTGACAAACCTTTTTTGGAATATTACATTTCACTAGATGAGTGCGCGTGCGTTGCCACGGACTAAAAGCATTTCCATGAAAAGATAAATAAAATCATAATCTGAATTTTGCTTAGATTGTATTTAAGTCCTGGCTCTCTTACTATCAACATGCACCCTAGTGACTCACCAATTACAATCCCAACCCTTTCATTTGTACAGAACAAAAATATATAGACAAACTCTTCATTCTATGTTGTCACAAACACATGGGGTGGCTCCCTTCCCATTTTATTACCACTACACACTCCCACTTCCTTTCTATTGACATTTGGACTATGTTTTGCTGCCACTGCCATGCATGGGTTCATAATTTTGTCTTGACCAAGGTTCCTACCAGTAGAGCCGACGGATGGAAATAAAGGATTGAAACAATGGAGCAACTGTGTCCTCACATTCAGCTGGCACACATGAAGAGCAACGACGGTGTCTTCCTCCAGCTCTGCATATTACTGTTATCCACTGAGACCGAAAAAAATGAGGATCAACATATTCATGTATGTTTCCATTTGCAGAGCATTTCAAAGAGGTGTTCCATCCCTCGCTTTAGGTTAATATCACCGGTTCATTCTCCTCAATCACAAACCTTCAGCTAAATCCTTCTTGGTATGACAATGACATTATATTAAACATCCTCGTATCCTAAAGCAGCTGGTCTGAGCATCTCATATTGATGATGATGTTGTGCATCACTTGTATGATAAACAGACTAAGAAACACTAAAATCTTATCAGAAAAAATATAGTTCTTCTATAATGATAAAATACTTCAACTATATATGATGGACCTCTTGTATGGTCAGTGACAAGAAACCAAGCAAGAGAATACCAGGAGCATGCATGGTTGTTGGTGTCCGAGGTTGGTCCACACCTAAATTCATTGGGAAAGCCTGGCTTTTCTCTGTTTGCAAGATTTTTGTAAACAGGAATTGAAAGAGCGTGTGATTATTCATAGTGAAGAAGCATACATCAAATCTGTTAGAGTGCAATACTATTGGATTGTTATGAGTACTTCTTGTGTATTTGTTGGCAAAAGTTACATGCATGGTACGTATTAATTTACATCTTTATTCAATTGTCTTAACTTTTATTTCGCAATCTGTGCAACTTTTTTTGTTTTGTTAACATCCTTCTTCATGAATGACTTTTTGGCACAATTCAAAAATACCTTTTTGGCACTATTCAAAATATAGGGCTCACTCGAGCTCATCCTCCAAAGTGACTTTCTGCCTTCTCCATGAGCTTTTTGGTCTGTGTAACCAAAAAATGCATTCACAAATCAGGATTAGAGCAAGGCAAAAATGGTTACCATGTAAGGTTTGAAGAAAACAACCACATTTATGCTACCTTTCATAGATGTTGCCTTCGGTTACAACTTCTGGTTTCTCGCTTTTGTTCGAGATATAAAACTGTTAGAGATGATGGAGACCATAAATGTTCAAACAAACATTCAATTAGAATGATTTTGTGTGTGTCCCATCGGAGGAGGGGGGTATAGAAAGCCAGTGATCTGAAGGACTGCTGAGTTTGATCGTGGAAACTCCTACAAGAGTTGCGCACCTGCAGATTTTTCTTTGCTATAACTTTGTCAACTTATAGAGGAGCTTCTCGATCTCCCTAACCTGAATATCCTGCAAACACATAGTTCAACTCACAAAAGGAAATTATATCAGGAATTATATTGGGTAGGTACTAACAAAAATAGACTCGAAAACACACCAAAGGGAAAAAAGAGGCGCCGGTTTAAAGAAGCCATTGAAACGAGGCCTCATATAGCTCAACACAACGCTTTGCAAACCTAGATCAATATTGCCATTTCCTGGGCATGTACCTCTTTACTGAGCTCCAATGAATCCTGCTAAATCGGAAAATACAAATATGTATTACTATAGATTGCTACAAAGTCAGAGATACTATTCCTTACTGTACAAACTAACCCTTGAACAAATTTAATAATGCATACATACACATTTTCTGTCTTGAATTTGTAGTGTCAACAAGATAACCGTACCCTGGTTCATCGTCTGAACCACGCCGTGGGATCCGCTCATCCATGCTATCATCAAGCACAAGCAAATAAACCTTGAAGCTAGACAAACAACTATAATCTCTGTTCGCAAAAAACAAAGTTGAAGCTGCATAAATATCAACTACCTTAGAAAAGCAATTTCGTTGATTTAAAACAATTGTTCGGAATAACAGTGGAAAGACAATTATCCAATCAGTTCATGAACCAAGCACATAGGCAAAAAATTACTCACATTCACACATCGGCAACTCAACAGTCCACCTATTGACCATAATTAGAGTAAGGTTACCCTTCCTTGCTATTGGAACAGTAATGGATCAGAAAATTTTAGCTTTTCATATATATAAAGATTACCTACAATCATCTTCCACGAAGCTAAATCCATCATCCCAGATTCATTCACGGTTGCTAGCTTCATGCAAAGAAAAAATCACAAGCGCACACATCAAACCGCACGCTCACCAAACCGGTGAATGAATGGCAACAAGAGGCATCAACTGGGGAGAGAGAAGCTCGCCTGAGAGAATACACAAATGATCGGGCAACTGCTGCAGGTCGACGAACACCATCATCGCGGCTGATAGGGGGCATGAAGAGGAGTAGCTTGGGCAGGGCGCGCGTTAAGGACTTGGGCGTGCGGGGAGGAGGGACGGCAGCTGCTCGGTCGCCGGCGTCTTTTGGCTGCAGCAGAGGCCCGGCCGCCCGGCTCGCAGGGGGGTGAACGGGCGCAGATGCTGGGACGGTTACGGCGGCGGCTGCTCGAGATCGTGCGGGAAGGAGAGTCTCGAGAAGTTCTGTGACGGATCCAGTGCTGCGACACCCTAGGATTTAGACGGCGGAGTCGAAGGAGGGAACGGGGACCTGCGGTCTCGCCGGTGGGGAACACAGGACGGTAGCTCGAGGAGAGAGGAGAGGAGGACGGCTTTTGCTATCGTGCATGTCGTGCGTGCGCACGATCGCTTTGCAGTTGTTTTCTCCCGATATTTGTTGCGATGGATTATTTTTCTTCTTTTCACGTGAGGGATAGTTTTCCTGATTTTTTTAATCGTGCGTACGAAGGGTGGGGGGAGAGGTCGATCGATAGGAGGCGGAGGTCGAACCATCGGGAGGTTGAACCATCACGACGTTCGATTCTTCTTTAATAGTAGAAATTTGTAATTTATTTTGCACTGTTTTTTGTGCTTGGCCCATTGAAATACTTTTATTCACACACACAACACACACGAACTCAATCTTTCTTCCCGTTCCCCATTCTCCTTCCCCACTGCTGGACAGTGCCGCCGCCGCCTCCCTTGTCCCCGTCGTTCTCGGAGGACAAGGGTAGGAAGAATAGTGCTTCCGATGGCCGCACCGTCATGTCTTCTGCCTGCGCCGCCGTCTGAAAGCTTGTCCTTCGCGTTCAACTTGGCAACCCCTCCTTTCTCATGCTCCAACCTTGGTTAGTTGTGGCAGTAGTAGTATAGTTAGCAGATTCAGATTTGCTTTGGTAGCTAGCCTTTGACACTTTTTGATTAGTTACTAAACAATGTGTATGGCCCAAATGGTAGCATGTAGTCAGCATGAGAAAGATCTCTATTGCTCGATAGTGTACTGCTTACATGTTCAAGCATCTTAATCCTAACAAAACAGAGCATCACAATTGCTTCAGGAATATGCAACGCTATACTCCGAGGTCAGAAGATCCTGCAGCATGCCGAGTCTGTTAGGTTGATCTCTCTCCCGTTCGAGCCCAACGGGTCGAACAGGCCCTTGCATCACGCCCTGATCGGGGGCGCCCAACCAAACCATGGTTGGTAGGCCCCTGTGACCCACGCTATATAAACAGAGGTGAGGGGGCGCGGCACGAGACACGAAGTTCATCGCTGCCACAATCCCCACCGACAATCCCTACTGATCTAGGGTTAGCGCGGTGCTCACGCGAAATTCCATCACCGTCGTCACCACAGCACCACCATGGCCTTTGGCTCGAGCTCGTCAGGCCAGACGGAAGGTAGGTTTACCGGATGATCTAGCCTACCCCGATCCAAATCGATCTATCAATGGTTTGAGAGCCAAGAAGGCTAAGATCTTCGGTAGAAAAGGCTATACAGAAAAAGAAAAGATTTCCTCCCATGAACCCTAACCCTAAAAGAACAAGAGGGGCAAAGGGCAAAGTAATCGCGCCGCCGCAAGGCCGTGCCGTTCCTCTCGATTCGGACGCGCATCGGCATGCCGAGGCGTCTGGAAGAAGAACCACCGCAGCTAGCCAAAGGCTCGCCGGAAAACAAAAGAAAACAAAAAAGGGGGGAAGGGGTCAGCGCCGCGGCCAAATCCCTCGATGGCGGCACGCTCACCGGAAGGGAGGACGCGCGACCGGTGAGGAGGATGGCAATGGCGCCACCACCAACTACTCTGCCGTCCTCGGACACAAGGGGGCAGATCCTCATCCACGCCTCTCTCTCTCTCTGTTGCGTGAGAAAAGTGGAAAGAAAAAAAGGGAAAGGGGGCTCGCGCTGGGGCGGCTTGCCGCCGTCGCCGGCGGCCGGGCACACCCGCGTCCCTCTCTGCCACTGCATGCGGTGGACGGATAGAGTACTGACAGAAAGGGGAGGACAGGAGAAAAGCAAAGGGCGGCGAGGCGCGCCGCTGTCGCCGTCGACGCCTTCGCCGGCGACCGGCGCAGCCCGAACCCGCCGCCACTCGAGCTGACAGAGGAGCAGAGGAGGGCCCTGGTCGCGCCTCTCTCTCGCTCTGTCGCAGGAGATAGTGGTGAAAGGAAAAAGGGAGAAGGGAGAGGAGGCGCGCGCGGCGCGGTGGCTTTCGCCGCCGCCGGCGGCCGGGCCGGGTGGCCGGGGCGAACCCCTTTTTTCTCCGCCGTCAGCGAGACGGCGACGAGAGATGAGGAGGAGAGAACGAGAATGAGCCAGGTTTTTCGACAGAGAGGCTGATGCGGGCTGGTTTTGTCCTAGCGAAAGCCGCGGATGGCCGTCGGATCATATCAAACGGTTGTGAAGGAAACCCTAACACAGACCGGCCCAAGTGGGCCGAAAGTGCAGGCGGGCGCAGCCGCGTGTTGGGCCGCGGCCAGCAGCCGCGGGCGCAGTCGCTGGGCCGAGGCTGCAGCTGCGGGCGGCCCAGGCCGAGTCGAGGTTTCTCTGTTATTTGTTTTTACAGATTCTCAAAAAAAAGTTATTTGTTTTTACAGAGCAGTTTTTTGATGAATTTTGTCCAGTTTTTTTGGGCAGATTTCATAAATAGTTTTTCTATGCAAATTTTTTCCAACGACATTTTTTGTTTAGAAAATATAAAAGTAAACAGAAAAAGTTTCTGAAAATGAAAATAGAAAATTTTCAGAAAGAGAAAAGTTCATGAATTTTATAAAGAAAATTAAAAAGTTCATGATTTTTTATTCGGTCAAAGAAAAGTTTCTGTAAAGAGTAAAAAGTTCATGAATTTTTATTCATGTTTTTCAGGTGCGTAAATAATTAATAGTGCTTTTTTCAAAGAAATAAAAGTTTAGGTACAATTAAGTTTTTAAGAGCATGTTAAAGTGATTATTAAAATGAATATGATTATGTTATTTTTATGACCAACGTTGTTAATAACATGATCATGTTTTATTATTGAAATTTAAAGGTGCATTTATTTCTAATATTTTGCCCAACGGTAATATAGATTTAATTGCATAGACAATTGTATGTTTAATTGGAAGAAATGTTCTTAGCAATGTTTTTCTCCTGTGGGTGAAATAAGATGCAGATAGTTTCCGCTATGACAAAAGAAAGATATTTGTTTTAAAGTTAAAATATGGTATTGTTATTTTCTGACCAACGTTGATGATAACAATGTTATAATTCTATGAGTCTTATGTTCAAAGTTTAAATCTCGAATAAATTTTGTATCAAAGTGATCAATTTTTAGAGAACGGATAAAGATCAAGAAATGCTCTTGAACTAGAGAAATGTATATTTCTTGTTCCCGCTGCAATAAAGTTGATGATGATGATTAATTCTTAGCAAAGTTGTATTAATAGAAATGCCATCATCACATTGTTTATGAGTTATATGCATTATTTCCATTTCCGCACAATGATGATATGGAATTAATGTAGAAGGATGATGTTTATTCTAATTCTGCCACAACGGTGTTTTAGAATATAAAAGAAAGTTTCAAAAGTTTAATGTGCATTTTTTAACCAGACCAACGTAGGGTTATTTTTATGCCCATTATTATTGATTATTGGCTATGTTTTCTCAGACTAAAAGTTTTTCATGCTTTCATTCGTGAAAGCGAATGGCTGGGTACTTGTGACCCGAAAGATGACCAAGAAAGGTCATAACGTGAGGGAGTATGTTCTCTCTAAAGAATGGCATCAAAAAAAAGAAATAGATCATTGAGAGTCTTGGTGGATGAATGTCTTTCATGTACTCTCTATGAAGAAGTTTTTTCAGTCAACATGATTTGAGATGAAACAAGCAACATTCGTGTTTAATTTGACCAACGTCGGATCAAGCATGTGTGTCAAAGAGCATTCAGATTTATTCCTAATGATGATTGAATATGCAGTCAAAAGAGCCAATTCTGGCATTTATGTTCCCTTACAGGGAATTACCCGCATGGCGGGAAAAGATGATTATGATAAAACATGCATGGCGGGAAAAGTCTGGGAAAATACCCGCGTAACGGGGTAAAGCTGACATAATATTATGTCAAAAATCCCGTATGGCGGGAGAAATTCTGGCAAGAGAAAGATATGATAACTCATGTGCTTTTAATGTATCCCACTCTGGGAGAAAAGAATGGAGTAGCTGAAAGGCGCAACCGTACACTTATGGATATGGTGTAACATGATGAGTTATTCCAACTTGCCATTGGAATTATGGATGGAGGTTCTTAAAACCGCCATTCAAATTTTCAATAGAGTACCAAGCAAGTCGGTGCCCAAAACACCGTACAAGCTATGGACAGGAAGGGTGTCCTCCCTACAACACTTCAGGGTGTGGGGGTGCCCTGCTGAGGCCAAAATGTTTAATCCAAACATTGCAAAGTTAGATCCCAAAACAGTGAGTTTCCACTTCATTGGCTATCCAGACAGATCAAAGGGTTTTCGTTTCTACTGTCCAGACAGATATACAAAGTTTGTAGAAACGAGTCATGCAGTCTTCTTAGAGGACGAAATGATGAGGGGGAGCTTGGTAGCTCGGAAAATTGATCTTGAGGAGAAGAGGGTGCATGCACCTAATCCGATGATTCAGGAGCCATTTTTCTCACTACCAGTTGCAACTCCACCCATGACAACTATGGGGGTAGACCCGGAACCTGTCCGTCACGAGCCGACTGAACCCGTTGTTGAGCATGAAAGGGAGGTGCAACAACAAATTTTAGAAGAAGTGCCAGAAGTTGAGGCACAGGATGTGCCAGAAACTGAGGCCCTTAGAAGGTCTACAAGACACAAAAAGTCAGCTATTTCTACTGATTATAAAGTTTATAACATGGAAATAGTTCATACAGAAAAAGATCCCACCTCATATGAAGAAGCCATGAGAAGCCCTCATTTATCGAATAGGATGAAGGCAATGGAAGACAAGATGAAATCGATGAGTTCCAAAGATGTTTGGGACTTAGAGAAAATTCCTAAAGAAGCCAAAACTATATATTGCAAATGGGTCTACAAAATTAAGTATGACTCTAAAGGGAATGTAGAAAAGTATAAAGCACGACTCGTGGCAAAAGGATTTACACAAAGAGAAGGGATAAATTACAATGAGACATTTTTTCCAGTCTCATGTAAGGATTCCTTCAGAATCATAATGACATTAGTTGCTCATTTTGATTTAGAGTTACATCAAATGGACGTAAAGACGACATTTCTCAACGGGGATTTTAAAAAAATGTCTACATGAACAACCTAAGGGTTTATCCTGGAAGGCAAGGAAAATATGGGATGCCGCCTGAAGAAATCCATTTAGATTAAAGCAAGCCTCTAGACAGTGGTATCTAAAGTTTAATCAAACGATTAAAAGTTTTGGATTTAAAGAAAGTATTGAGGATAACTGCATTTATGAAAGTTTAAAAATGGGAAATATATTTTTCTAATCTTGTATGTGGATGATATCCTGCTTGCTAGAAGTGATGTTAGTCTACTACAAGAAACAAAGAAGTCTTTATCCTCAAATTTTGACATAACAGACCTTGGTGAAGCATCATATGTTTTGGACATAGAAATTCACCAAGATAGGAACAATGGAGTCTTAGGACTATCGCAGAAGGCATATTTAGAAAAGGTTCTTAAAAAGTATAATATGCATGCGAGTAAAGCCACACCTGCTCCTACTGTCAAGGGCAATAGTTTTGGGAAATTCCAATGTCCCAAGAATCAGTACGAGATCGATCAAATGAAAGCAGTACCATATGCTTCGGCTGATGGCAGCTTACAGTATGCACAAGTGTGCACTCGCCCTGACTTAGCTTTTATCACCGGGGTACTTGGTAGATATCAAGAGAATCCAGGCATAGAGCACTGGAAGATGGTATAGAAAGCATTGCGTTATGCGCAAGGCACAAAGGACTACATGCTAATATACAGGCGAAGTGATTCCCTAGAGATAAAAGGGTATTCAGACACAGATTTTGCGGGGGACAGAGATGATAGAAAATCCACGTCAGGATACGTATTCACCCTCGCTGGGGGAGCTATTTCGTGGAAAAGCTCCAAACAATCGATAGTTGCATCATCCACGATATATGCAGAATTCATAGCATGCTTCGAGGCCACGGGGCAGGCGATATGGCTAAAGAAATTTATACCCGACTTAAAAGTGGTAGATTGTATTCACAAACCACTAAAGATGAACTGTGACAACCAGCCCGCAGTATTTTACGCTCACAACAACAAGTCGAGTAATGCTGCCAAAACAATAGAGATAAGGTATTATGTTGTGAAAGATAAAATTCAGGATCAAACTATAAGTCTCGAGCATATAAGGACAAAAGATATGCTTGCGGATCCGCTAACGAAAGGCTTACCACCCAATGTGTTTAAGGAACACTTAGCCGGCATGGGTTTAAGGGAAAGCCTTATGATTCCTGGATAGGCCCAAAAAGAACAGAATTTGTTTCTGAACAAAACGTATGTTGTAGCTGTATGATTCTATCGGCAATTAAGCTGTGACGATGAAACATGCTCTATGTACCAATATGCGATGAAACAAATGAACTAGAAAGTATAAGGTTAAAAGTAAAGTTGAGATTAAGGGGAAGAATGTTAGGTTGATCTCTCTCCCGTTCGAGCCTAACGGGTCGAACGGGCCCTTGCATCGCGCCTGATCGGGGGCGCCCAACAAAACCATGGTTGGTGGGCCCCTGTGACCCGCGCTATATAAACAGAGGTGGGGGGCCGCGGCACGAGACACGAAGTTCATCGCTGCCACAATCCCCACCGACAATCCCTACCGATCTAGGGTTAGCGCGGTGCTCACGGGAAGTTCCATCACCGCCGTCACCACAGCACCACCATGGCCTCTGGCTCCAGCTCGTCAGGCCAGACGAAAGGTAGGTTTACCGGATGATCTAGCCTACCCCGATCCAAACCGATCTATCAGAGTCAACTCATGTACAACATTAATAGGTATTTTATATCCACTATGAATTACTCTCTCGTGTGTGTGTGTGTGTGTATTTCTTCTCTAGATACCAAGAACCATTTTTCGTGATTTACATTTACACACAAACATCCAATGTTACCGACACACATGTCACTCAGCATGCCTAGCTGCCTGACATGTTTTTGTGACAGATTGCTTGGCGGTTGCTAGTAGTACCTATAAATATTGCTCATAGCTCAAGTTTTTCTGCTAAAGCTTAGCATGTAACTTAAGTCTCTGGCTGAGGGATCTTTACTTTGAAAAGGTTTGATCTGAATCTATCTTGAAAGAATAACTTGAGCTCTCGCTTATTAAGATCGGGCTTTTATGTTCTACATTTATTAAAGAAAGTATTCTAGAAAAAGAGAGCACACTTTATTCAACTTGCAGTTTACATAGGCTAAGATGTGCACTGAAAACACAAAAGCTGGTGATGCCAAATAAACCATACATGTGTTTTATTCTTTGCATTCCTCTCGATAAACTTGCATATCTTACATTGTGTTGTTCCTGTATTTGATGCAAAGATCTAATAATTTCACATCTATCAGTCCTAAAGAGTGCAAGCTGTCCATATACAGGCAAGGTAATGATGATGGAACCTATGGTTGCAGACACAAAGGAAAGTTCATGCCTTTTTCAAAATGACAGAACCATATTTTGCTTGGCATGAGATCGGACGTACCTCAGGTGGAGCACGGTCTGCACGGCGAGATTGTAAGACAGCGTAGAAAGGCGACTTGTAGTGCAAAGCCGACTTACAAAGCTAGCCAAGCCAGCGGAAGCTGTGTACTTGTATTTGTAGCAGCACGGCGTGTGTAGCTAATTAGAATTCAGAATCTTGCTAAATAAAGCAAGGGGAAGCTGTGTCTTTGTCTCGGACTCTTGTATATACCAAATTAGGATTCTGATTGCTATTTTTTTAACAAAAACATGTATTGTTAAGTACGTTTCTTATTCCTATTTTGTAACAAATGTGTGCACTTTTGTGGTTTGGATACTGAGATTGATAAAACTGAGAATACATATAGATGTGTAATTTGTTTTTTGGTTGATCTTTAAGAAATAGAAGCTTTTTTTGAAGTTCGGTTATCAAAATCCTCTGCAATGTTCAGTTCAGTGATTTCATCTATTTTCTGCAGTCACAACAAAAATAAAAGGTAAACCCTCCAACTGATAGAAGCACTATTGCTGAAATCTGTTGAAACAGAGGTAGTACATCATAGTCAGTTTACAGTTGGGATGTTACTGCATAAATTGCCACTTCACCTCACCAGTGACCACCACCTCTAGTCTAGCATATATGATAATGATAATATGGAGCCCAGTGTCTCTTTCCTAGCAATATATCATGTAAATGAAGGGTAAATTGATCCAAGGTCAGAGAACCATGATATGCATCATGACCACATCGACCTTTAGCGAATTAGCATCACTCTTTTTCAGCTTTGACGGCAAAATAACAGGAAGACATGCCCCAATCTGAATATATGAAACTTACAGTCCGCACGTCGGTATCATCCAGCGTTATTGGTGCAATGTCCGAGAGCCGAACCTCCTTGGCCTCCACCTGAGTTGGATCGGACGCCTTTAGCACCTGCACGCACACACACAGCAGAGACGTCAAAACCAGGCCCAATCAAACTGAGCTCACACCAACATATAATTCTACGAGGGCAATCAATGGTGATGCTGCTACTAATTTCCCCTTCTTCATCCATCTTCCTTTCACTGGTGTGAATGCACAAGACAATCAGCTACGAACAAACAAATCTACTGAATCACGCGAGACTGTCCCCTCTTAAATTTAGAGATCCTTAATGAACTAATGTTGATTCATGGAACAGGGTTGATGTGGTATATTCAGTTGACTTATCTTCTGATTGTTAGATCAAGGAGATGAATCAAGTTGATGTGGTAACAATATGAGCAGTGTCACAATCAGTCCAGTACATACTATACAGCTTCACTGATTTCATAATATTTCCCTGAGATAAGTATCTTGACTTTCCTTTGCCCATATTAATATACCTGAATCCATGGCTGGCAGAGAATATATTTTTCATTAGAATCTACAATGGTAATATATTTTCAGAAATATAAACAAGTGTACTTGCCAACCTATATTAAGAAGTCGACTGTTAGAGATTCACTTTATGCTTGCAAAGAGCCTTCCCAATAACCTATATATTGCTGGACATATTTTTAGAATAACCGAATCCTTTTCTTCATTTGGTTATAACAAATCCCTAAACAGATAAACAAATCTTATCTGGGTTAAGCATCAAGCTTAGTTATGGAATTATATCAGGTTCTATACATTTTTTACACGAAAGAAGCTCTTCTTAACATCGACTAAAACAAGAGGGACAAAAAGCTATAATTAAAACGTTTAATTTGAACCACTGTGAGCAAGAACTATCTGTTTGGCTCATCATACTTCTCACTGCAGACCATCACTGCAGAGAAACCTGGCAGAGCCACAATTAGTCACTATAAGAAGCAGCTTGCCTACCAATGGCTATTGACATTAACATGCCATGGCAGTAACTCGTATGCAAATATATGCAATGCAACACTGGAATGCTACAACATCAGCTTCCAGTATGTTCTCCAGGATTACCAATTTTTCAGAAAAAGTAAACTGAAACATGAGCTTGTATCGCTGATTAGCTGAAACATAATGCAAAATACATAAAAAACAGAGAAAGTAGTTGGTTTAATGCCTCCGGTGCATATCAGCAAAACTTAAATTTTGAGCAATCAGAAGTAGCGCCAATTTTTCAGAAAAAATAAACTGAAACATACTTCGCCACAGAGCAAACACAATATCCATGAATCAAGATCAGCTGCAGAAATTAGAAGATCCTCTGCACACTGATGGGAAGATCCATCCTTGAACCCACTCTAACATCTCCGAAAGATTAATCTCAAACCACAGACAAATTCGAAAGTGCTCAGGCCCAAATTCTACAGAACTTCTGAAGTGCAGAAATGAACATTGTAGCAAACTGACTGGACGACTTTAGTTTGAACAATCCAACAAGCAATTCAGCAGCACAATACCCATGAAAAAGTGATACAACATTTGCGCGACTGAACCTACTCCAATTTTGGTCCAATTTGTATCTGAAACTCATCAGTGGACACAGAGCATACGACTACAGCAAAGCAGGGCACAATTCAGTTCTAGATCAGATCTCAAGCAAGTGCTACTCTGGAGGCCGGTCACCAGCAAGAGCAAACGAGTAGTAACCCACGGACCTGTTGCGCAGCGAGGCGGGAAAAAAAGCTGAAACAGGGGCTTCAGGCGATGGACAACTCAGGGGATTAACTTTCAAGGGGAGACATACCTCTGGTGTAGTCGGCTCAGGCGATGGACGGCTTGACGGATGTTCTCCTTCCGCTTGAGAACTTGGCATTGGACGGCTCAACGGATGATTTTCCTTCGCCGGTGGCTCTCGAAGGCGGCGCGGGTAATCCTCATCAACTCCTCGCTGGCTAGCCTTCTCTGGTTCCTCATGAGCTTCTATAGACTCCATGAGACGCTTCATCAGGAGGTGGCCAAATATCAGTCCAGATTTTACTGGGCTGGCGAGGGGGACAAGCAAAAATACCATATAGTGAGCTGGCCGGACATTTGCGAACCCAAGGACCAGGGAGGTCTGGGGATCTTATCCTCCCGTCGCATGAACATTGCTCTCCTGTCCCGATGGCTATGGCGTATTGCCAACGGGGAGGGCGGCCTCTGGCTTACCATCATTCAGAATAAGTACCTCCGAGGACAACCTCTTGCTTTCTGCCAGCGCTCTGGGGGATCCCAGTTCTGGCAGGCGGTGATTCAGCTCCTCCCCGTGCTCCGGATTGGCACTTCCATCTCGGTGGGTTCCGGGTCCTCGACCCTGTTTTGGTTCGACCGCTGGCTTGGAGATTCCCCTCTGGCCGCCCGCTTCCCGGGCTTATTTGCCATTGCGGCAGATTCCCGAATTTCCGTCGAAGCGGCCCTTATTGACTTAGGGCGCCTCGCCTTTCGGCGCTCCTTTGCCCCCCAGGAGGTTGACGCGTGGGACGCCCTTCTACAGGACATCGCTCTCTTGCCAATGCAGGTAGAGGGCGCCACCGACTCCATGGCGTGGCGTCTGCAGCCCTCGGGATGCTTCTCCACGAAGTCTTTGTATGCTGCCATCGCCCCTTCGCTGGCCCCTGAGCCCTTTAGCCTGATCTGGGACATTCTTCTCCCCCTCAAGATCCGGATATTCCTCTGGCAGTGGATTCGGGGACGTCTCCCCTCTAGGGTGGAAGTCCGCAAGCGCAATGGCCCTGGGGACGGGATGTGTCCCCTGTGCGCCACGGTGGAGGATTCGAACCACATTTTCTTCAACTGCTCCACTGCCCAGTTCCTGTGGTCGTGCTTCCGTGAAACGGTCGGCGGACAGTGGTGCAATTCCAACTTCCCTGACCTACTCGCGGAGATCGATGCCTCCTCCCCGCGTTACCGCCATATTAGATGGTTGTGCATTGGGATCCTTGCATGGACGCTTTGGAATATTCGCAACAAGCTCGTTATTCAGAAAGTTCCTTTGCGACGTGCGACTGACGCGATCTTCAAAATGTGTGGCTATTTGCAGCTTTGGCGGCCGCTTAGCCGCCCCCAGGACCGGAGCACCATCGACACCCTCCTCACCGACCTTCGATCGATGGCCTTCCGCATGGCGCCCCCGCTTCCGCCACCACCGCTGGAACCTGATTAGGCTGGACTCATCCGTGGCGGGTTTTTTGTGTGTGTCCTTTTGTTCTTAGGGCTTGTTGAGCTGTGCCCTCAACATTAACCCCTTTGGTACCGTGCGTTCTGTGCGGCTGTGACTTTGAGTGTGTGTTTGTGTGTGTGTGTGTGAACTCTGTTGGCTGTTTGATTCGGGCGGTTTGCTTTATCTATAAAGCGGGGCGAAAGCCTTTTTCGGTAAATTGGACGTTCCTCTGAAAGTTGCAATGCGACGGGATTTGATGGAGATTCTGGTCGAGGGGCGCAGCCTGATGGAAGTTCCGGTCGAGGATCCTTCCTTCTTATGGCAGCCAAATTCAATCCGGATTGGGCACTCCATGATTTTGTGTTGGAGAAGAACACAGACTCCAAATCAATCCAGGACTCAAACTCGATCCAAATCAGAGAAGAACGACACTGGAGCAGAAGATTGGAGAATGAGGAGGCTGCGGGTGGCGCTGGAGATATGCACACAGATGTGGACCAAATTTCATCGGCTAGAAGCAATATATCATGTAAATGCATAATAAAGTGATCGAAGGTCAGAGAACCATGATATGCATCTGCCAGGAGATTGACTTTAAGCTAGCAGTCCTGTGATCACAAGCTTATTACCGTGGACACTTGCAATTGTCTACTTCTAATATAATCATACAATGAGCAAGCACAAGTTTTCAGTATAGGATATCCATACGCACACAGATGTGGACCAAATTTCATCGGCTAGAAGCAATATATCATGTAAATGCAGAATAAAGTGATCGAAGGTCAGAGAACCATGATATGCATCTGCCAGGAGATTGAGAGCATACAGGCTGATGATTACATCGACATTTGGCGAATTAGAGTCTTTGGATTTGGAATCCCTCCGCTCCGCCAACTCCACTCCGGAGCGGAGCTGCATGTAGTTATAATATAGGGAGTTGCTAACCTGGCGCTCCGCTCCGTCCTGGCCGAGCGGAGTGTTGCCGAACGGGGCCTTAGCATCACTCTTTCAGTTTTGACGGCAAAATAACAGGAAGAAAGGTCCCAGTCTGAATATATGAAATTTACAATCTGCACGTCGGTATAATCCAGCATTATTGGTGCAATGTCCGAGAGCTGAACATTTAAGGGAGGAGAACTCCAGGGACACCCCTGCTCTCAAGTGGCCTGATGTTGCTGCTATTCTGGTGTAATTCACATAATGCTTCAAGGTGAAAAAGATCTGCCAGCACAAAGTTCAAACTGTACATTAGATGATGTGGGTCTGGGAGCCAGGGAAAAACACATACGTACTATTTCTAGTTGCTCCACATATAAGGTTCTAAATTAAGATTTACTCCCTTCGTTTGGAATTACTTGTCGCAGAAATTGATGTATCTAGACGTATTTTAGTTCTAGATACATCCATTTTCGTGACAAGTAATTCTGAAAGTACATGTGGTTATTTGTACAAACCATGGACTATTTGCAAGAAGCGGCGCAGACAAAAATTCCAATTCAGTCTCCATTAGAAAGCAATATATTGATGAAACTAGAAACTAGCAACAATTCGTTGAGACTAGTCATACAATCAAAATCATAAGCAAAATGCATCATATCCATGTCAATTGCTATTAGCAATAAACCAAATGCTAGCCCTAACAGTGAGGATAAGATGGCATACGGCGCAGTAGCAGAAGGTGCAGATGTCCCGATCGTCATGTCGCTGAAGAGGTCCTTGACGTCGGGGAAGAAGTCGTCGTTGGGGAACTCGTCGTCAGTGATGTCGCCGTTTGCAGCCACGATGAACAAGACTCCAGCAGTCGCGTAAGGACGCTCCCCAAAAACCTGATTGCCCCTCTCCTGTACCGGATCACAAGAGGCGGGGTTTCGGAGACCTGCTGTCTCACTCTCCGGTGCACGCCAGGAAGCGAGATGGGAAAGAGGTAGACGGTGCAATGCTCTGGAACAATGCGAAGAGTTGTGTCTCGTTGGAAAGAGGAGCGACCTCTTATAGGAGCAACGAGATGAAACTGAAATGGACGCACTAATTCTCATTAAGGAGAGGAGAAACAGACGCACTAAAAATCCTATTAAGTGGTCAGTTTCGTCTCCCATTAGTAGGCAAATCGTTTCAAGTTCTTGCATGAAAAAATATGCTAGTACGCACGGTATGAAGAAACCAATGTACTAATGAAGAAATGAAACCAAAACCAAAATATTGATGCCATCAATGAGGAGATGAATGTCATCATTCACCACCATTCGGTTTCATTTTCCACTAGCGCAAATATTTTAACTTCTTTCTTGTCATGCATGAACGTGCCACATGGGCCTATGGGATTTTCCTAGAAATTATTGGATATAACAGATGGTTTAAATCCCAATAATTCTAACAATCCCCAACCAGATCCCAGAGGCACATCAAGTTTGCCTATGGTTCCAAAACATTGTTTATATACCGGTGTTTCGGTGGAGACTGTTAAGTTGAACTTCCACCTAGAACTCCACGCTACACTCGTTCACAACTTGAACAGTGGACTACGCCTTGAACTGCAAGTTTTGTGCAAACAAGTTTCACGTAAAAGCCTTGACCGATACTAGACCACTGAAAACTGTTGGAAATATGCCCTAGAGGCAATAATAAAATGGTTATTATTGTATTTCCTTGTTCATGATAATTGTCTGTTGTTCATGCTATAATTGTATTAAGTGGAAACCGTAATACATGTGTGAATACATAGACCACAACATGTCCCTAGTAAGCCTCTAGTTGACTAGCTCGTTGATCAATAGATGGTTATGGTTTCCTGACCATGGACATTGGATGTCATTGATAACGGGATCACATCATTAGGAGAATGATGTGATGGACAAGACCCAATCCTAAGCATAGCACAAGATCGTGTAGTTCGTTTGCTAGAGCTTTTCTAATGTCAAGTATCATTTCCTTAGACCATGAGATTGTGCAACTCCCGGATACCGTAGGAATGCTTTGGGTGTACCAAACGTCACAACGTAACTGGGTGGCTATAAAGGTGCACTACAGGTATCTCCGAAAGTGTCTGTTGGGTTGGCACGAATCGAGACTGGGATTTGTCACTCCGTATGACGGAGAGGTATCTCTGGGCCCACTCGGTAATGCATCATCATAATGAGCTCAATGTGACTAAGGAGTTAGCCACGGGATCATGCGTTGCGGTACGAGTAAAGTGACTTGCCGGTAACGAGATTGAACAAGGTATTGGGATACCGACGATCGAATCTCGGGCAAGTAACGTACCGATTGACAAAGGGAATTGTATACGGGATTGATTGAATCCTCGACATCGTGGTTCATCCGATGAGATCATCGTGGAACATGTGGGAGCCAACATGGGTATCCAGATCCTGCTGTTGGTTATTGACCGGAGAGTCGTCTCGGTCATGTCTGCATGTCTCCCGAACCCGTAGGGTCTACACACTGAAGGTTCGGTGACGCTAGGGTTGTAGAGATATTAGTATGCGGTTAACCGAAAGTTGTTCAGAGTCCCGGATGAGATCCCGGACGTCACGAGGAGTTTCGGAATGGTCCGGAGGTAAAGATTTATATATGGGAAATCCTATTTTGGCCACCGGAAAATGTTCGGAATTTTTCGGTATTGTACTGGGAAGGTTCTAGAAGGTTCCAAGTGGGGCCCACCTGCATGGGGGGACCCACATGAACGTGGGTAGTGGGGGCAAGGCCCCACACCCCTGGTCAAGGCACACCAAGATCCCACCTTAGAAGGAATAAGATCATATCCCGAAGGGATAAGATCAAGATCCCTAAAAAAGGGGATAACAATCGGTGGGGAAGGGAAATGATGGGATTTCTTTCCCCCACCTTTGCCAATGCCCCAATGGACTTGGAGGGCAAGAAACCAGCCCCCTCCACCCCTATATATAGTGGGGAGGCGCATGGGAGCAGCACCCCAAGCCCTGGCGCCTCCCTTCCTCCCGTGACACCTCTTCCTCCCCGCTTGCGCTTGGCGAAGCCCTGCCGGGATCCCGCTACTTCCACCACCACGCCGTCGTGCTGCTGGATCTCCATCAACTTCTCCTTCCCCCTTGCTAGATCAAGAAGGAGGAGATGTCCCCGCTCCGTACGTGTGTTGAACGCGGAGGTACCGTCCGTTCGGCGCTAGGATCATCGGTGATTTGGATCACGAAGAGTACGACTCCATCAACCCCGTTCTCTTGAACGCTTCCGCTCGCGATCTACAAGGGTATGTAGATGCACTCCTTCCCTCTCGTTTCTAGTAAACTCCATAGATTGATCTTGGTGATGCGTAGAAAATTTTGAATTTCTCCTACGTTCCCCAACAGTGGCATCATGAGCTAGGTCTATGCGTAGTTTCTATGCACGAGTAGAACACAAAATAGTTGTGGGTGTCGATTTTGTCAATTTACTTGCCGTTACTAGTCTTATCTTGATTCGGCGGCATCATGGGATGAAGCGGCCCGGACCGACCTTACACGTACTCTTACGTGAGACAGGTTCCACCGACTGACATGCACTTGATGCATAAGGTGGCTAGCGGGTGTCTGTCTCTCCCACTTTAGTCGGATCGGATTCGATGAAAAGGGTCCTTATGAAGGGTAAATAGCAATTGGCATATCACCGTTGTGGCTTTTGCGTATGTAAGAAACTTTCTTGCTAGAAACCCATAGCAGCCACGTAAAACATGCAACAACAATTAGAGGACGTCTAACTTGTTTTTGCAGGGTATGCTATGTGATGTGATATGGCCAAAAGGATGTGATGAATGATATATGTGATGTATGAGATTGATCATGTTCTTGTAATAGGAATCACGACTTGCATGTCGATGAGTATGACAACCGGCAGGAGCCATAGGAGTTGTCTTAATTTATTGTATGACCTGCGTGTCAATGAAAAACGCCATGTAATTACTTTACTTTATTGCTAATCGTTAGCCATAGTAGTAGAAGTAATAGTTGGCGAGACAACTTCATGAAGACACGATGATGGAGATCATGATGATGGAGATCATGGTGTCATGCCGGTGACGAAGGTGATCATGCCGCGCCTCGAAGATGGAGATCAAAAGGCGCAAGATGATATTGGCCATATCATGTCACTTTATGATTTGCATGTGATGTTTGTCATGTTTACATCTTATTTGCTTAGAACGACGGTAGCATAAATAAGATGATCCCTCACTAAAATTTCAAGAGATGTGTTCCCCCTAACTGTGCACCGTTGCGAAGGTTCGTTGTTTCGAAGCACCACGTGATGATCGGGTGTGATAGATTCTAACGTTCGCATACAACGGGTGTTGACGAGCCTAGCATGTACAGACATGGCCTCGGAACACAAGCAAAACACTTAGGTTGACTTGACGAGCCTAGCATGTACAGACATGGCCTCGGAACACAAGAGACCGAAAGGTCGAACATGAGTCGTATAGTAGATACGATCAACATGGAGATGTTCACTGATGATGACTAGTCCATCTCACATGATGATCGGACACGGCCTAGTCGATTCGGATCATGTATCACTTAGATGACTAGAGGGATGTCTATCTAAGTGGGAGTTCATTAAATAATCAGATGAACTTAATTATCATGAACATAGTCAAAAGGTCTTTGCAAATAATGTCGTAGCTTACGCTTTAGTTCTACTAAGATATGTTCCTAGAGAAAATTTAGTTGAATGTTGATAGTAGCAATTATGCGGACTGGGTCCGTAAACTGAGGATTGTCCTCATTGCTGCACAGAAGGCTTATGTCCTTAATGCACCGCTCGGTGTGCTGAACCTCGAGCGTCGTCTGTAGATGTTATGAAACATCTGACATACACGTTTTGATGACTACGTGATAGTTCAGTTTGTGATGCTAACGGTTTAAAATTGTGGCACCAAAGACGGTTTTGAAATGTCGCAGAACATATGAGATGTTCCAAAGACTGAAATTGGGATTTCAGACTAATGCCCACGTCAAGAGGTATGAGACCTCTGACAAGTTTCTTAAGCCTGCAAACTAAGGGAGAAAAGCTCAATCATTGAGCATGTGCTCAGATTGTCTGAGTACTACAATCACTTGAATCGAGTGGGAGTTAATCTTCCAGATGAGATAGTGATGGTTCTCCATAGTCATTGCCACCAAGATATTAGAGCTTCGTGATGAACTATAACATATCAGGGATAGACATGATGATCCTTGAGCAACTCGCGATGTTTGACACCGCGAAAGTAGAAATCAAGAAGGAGCATCAATTGTTGATGGTTAGTAAAACCACTAGTTTCTAGAAGGGCAAGGGCAAGAAGGGATACTTCATGAAACGGCAAATCAGTTGCTGCTCTAGTGAAGAAACCCAAGGTTGAACCCAAACCCGAGACTAAGTGCTTCTGAAATGAGGGGAACGGTCACTGAAGCAGAACTACCCTAGATACTTCGTAGATGAGAAGGCTGGCAAGGTCGACAGAAGTATATTGGATATACATTATATTAATGTGTACTTTACTAGTACTCCTAGTAGCACCAGGGTATTAGATACCGGTTCGGTTGCTAAGTGTTAGTAACTCGAAATAAAAGCTGCGGAATAAACGGAGACTAGCTAAAGGTGAGATGACGATATGTGTTGGAAGTGTTTCCAAGGTTGATGTGATCAAGCATCGCATGCTCCCTCTACCATCGAGATTGGGGTTAAACCTGAATAATTATTATTTGGTGTTTGCGTTGAGCATAGACATGATTGGATTATGTTTATCGCAATACGGTTATTCATTGAAGGAGAATAATGGTTACTCTGTCTATTTGAATAATACCTTCAATGGTCTTGCACCTAAAATGAATGGTTTATTGAATCTCGATCGTAGTGATACACATGTTCATGCCAAAAGATATAAGATAGTAATGATAGTACCACATACTTGTGGCACTACCACTTGAGTCATATTGGTATAAAACGCATGAAGAAGCTCCATGTTGATGGATCTTTGGACTCACTCGTTTTTGAAAAGATTGAGACATGCAAACCATGTCTATTAGTATATATGCATGAAGAAAGTCCATACAGATGGATCATTTGGACTCACTTGATTTTGAATCACTTGAGACATGCAAATCGTACCACATGGGCAAGATGACTGAAAGGCCTCGTTTTCAGTAAGATGGAACAAGAGAGCAACTTGTTGGAAGTAATACATTTGATGTGTGCAGTCCAATGAGTGCTGAGGCACGCAGTGGATATCGTTATGTTCTTACTTCATAGATGATTTGAGTAGATGCTGAGAATATTTACTTGATGAAACACAAGTCTGAATTATTGAAAGGTTCAAGTAATTTCAGAGTGAAGTTGAAGATCGTCGTGACAAGAGGATAAAATGTCTGTGATATGATCATAGAGATGAATATCTGAGTTACGAGTTTGGCACACAATTAAGAAATTGTGGAAATTGTTTCATGACTAATACCGCCTAGAACACCATATTGTGATGGTGTGTCCGAACATCATAACTGCACCCTATTGGATATGGTGCATACCATGATGTCTCTTATCGAATTACAACTATCGTTTATGGGTTAGGCATTAGAGACAACCGCATTCACTTTAAATAGGGCACCACGCAATTCCGTTGAGACGACACCGTATGAACTATGGTTTAGAGAAACCCAAGCTGTCGTTTCTTAAAAGTTTGGGGCTGCGACGCTTATGTGAAAAAGTTTCAGGCTGATAAGCTCGAACCCAAAGCGGATAAATGCATCTTCATAGAATACCCAAAACAGTTGGGTATACCTCCTATTTCAGATCTGGAAGCAAAAGTGATTGTTTCTAGAAACGGGTCCTTTCTCGAGGAAAAGTTTCTCTCGAAAGAATTGAGTGGGAGGATGGTGGAGACTTGATGAGGTCATTGAACCGTCACTTCAACTAATGTGTAGCAGGGCACAGGAAGTTGTTCCTGTGGCACCTACACCAATTGAAGTGGAAGCTTATGATAGTGATCATGAAACTTCAGATCAAGTCACTACCAAACCTCATAGGACGACAAGGATGCGTACTACTTCAGAGTGGTACGTAATCCTGTCTTGGAAGTCATGTTGCTAGACAACAATGAACCTACGAGCTATGGAGAAGTGATGGTGGGCCCGGATTCCGACGAATGGCTCGAGGCCATAAAATCTGAGAGGATCCATGTATGAAAACAAAGTATAGACTTTGAAAGAACTACTTGATGGTCGTAAGGCTGTTGGGTACAGATGGATTTTAAAGGGAAGACAGACAATGATGGTAAGTGTCACCATTAAGAAAGCTCGACTTGTTGTTAAGATGTTTTCCGGCATGTTCAAGGAGTTGACTGCGATGAGACTTTCTCACTCGTAGCGATGCGAAGAGTCTGTTAGAATTATATTAGCAGTTATTGCATTATTTATGAAATCTTGCAGATAGGATGTCAAAACATTGTTTCCTCGACGATTTTCTTGAGGAAAGGTTGTATGTGATACAACTAGAAGGTTTTGTCAATCATGAAAGATGCTAACAAGTATGCAAAGCTCCAGCAATCCTTCTAAGGATTGGAGTAAGCATCTCGGAGTTGGAATGAACGCTTTGATGAGATGATCAAAGATTTTGGGTTTATACAAAGTTCATGAGAAACTTGTATTTCCAAAGAAGTGAGCGGGAGCACTATAGAATTTTTGATGAGTATATGTTGTTAACATATTGTTGATCAGAAATGATGTAGAATTTCTGGAAAGCATCCATGGTTATTTGAAAAGTGTTTTTTGGAAAACCTGGATTAAGCTACTTGAACATTGAACATCAAGATCTGTAAGGATAGATAAAAAACGCTTAATAGTACTTTCAAATGAATACATACCGTGACAAGATTTTGAAGTAGTTCAAAATAGATCAGCAAAGAAGGAGTTCTTGGCTGTGTTACAAGGTGTGAGTATTGAGTAAGACTCAAGACCTGACCACGGCAGAAGAAAGAGAAAGGACGAAGGTCGTCCCCTATGCTTTAGACGTAGGCTCTACAATATGCTATGCTGTGTACCGCACCTGAAGTGTGCCTTGCCATGAGTTAGTCAAGGGGTACAATAGTGATCCAGGAAGGGATCACATGACAGCGGTCGAACTTATCCTTAGTATCTAGTGGACTAAGGAATTTTCTCGATTATGGAGGTGGAAAGGGGGTTCGTCGTAAAGGGTTACGTCGATGCAAACTTTGACACTAATCCGGATGACTCAGAGTAGTGAACCGGATTCGTATAGTAGAGCAGTTATTTGGAATAGCTCCAAGTAGCATGTGGTAGCTGCATCTACAAGATGACATAGAGATTTGTAAAGCACACACGGATCTGAATGTTGCAGACCCGTTGACTAAAACCTCTCTCGTAAGCATAACATGATCAAACCCTAGAACTCATTGAGTGTTAATCACATGGTGATGTGAACTAGATTATTGACTCTAGTAAACTCTTGGGTATTAGTCACATGGCGATGTGAACTTTGAGTGTTAATCACATGGTGATGTGAACTAGATTATTGGCTCTAGTGCAAGTGCGAGACTGTTGGAAATATGCCCTAGAGGCAATAATAAAATGGTTATTATTGTATTTCCTTGTTCATGATAATTGTCTGTTGTTCATGCTATAATTGTATTAACTGGAAACCGTAATACATGTGTGAATACATAGACCACAACATGTCCCTAGTAAGCCTCTAGTTGACTAGCTCGTTGATCAATAGATGGTTATGGTTTCCTGACCATGGACATTGGATGTCATTGATAACGGGATCACATCATTAGGAGAATGATGTGATGGACAAGACCCAATCCTAAGCATAGCACAAGATCGTGTAGTTTGTTTGCTAGAGCTTTTCTAATGTCAAGTATCATTTCCTTAGACCATGAGATTGTGCAACTCCCGGATACCGTACGAATGCTTTGGGTGTACCAAACGTCACAACGTAACTGGGTGGCTATAAAGGTGCACTACAGGTATCTCCGAAAGTGTCTGTTGGGTTGGCACGAATCGAGACTGGGATTTGTCAGTCCGTATGACGGAGAGGTATCTCTGGGCCCACTCGGTAATGCATCATCATAATGAGCTCAATGTGACTAAGGAGTTAGCCACGGGATCATGCGTTATGGTACGAGTAAAGTGACTTGCCGGTAACGAGATTGAACAAGGTATTGGGATACCGACGATCGAATCTCGGGCAAGTAATATACCGATTGACAAAGGGAATTGTATACGGGAAAGATTGAATCCTCGACATCGTGGTTCATCCGATGAGATCATCGTGGAACATGTGGGAGCCAACATGGGTATCCAGATCCCGCTGTTGGTTATTGACCGGAGAGTCGTCTCAGTCATGTCTGCATGTCTCCCGAACCCGTAGGGTCTACACACTTAAGGTTCGGTGACGCTAGAGTTGTAGAGATATTAGTATGCGGTTAACCGAAAGTTATTCGGAGTCCCGGATGAGATCCCGGACGTCACGAGGAGTTCCGAAATGGTCCGGAGGTAAAGATTTATATATGGGAAGTCCTATTTTGGCCACCGGAAAATGTTCGGAATTTTTCGGTATTGTACCGGGAAGGTTCTAGAAGGTTCCGAAGTGGGGCCCACCTGCATGGGGGGACCCACATGAACGTGGGTAGTGGGGGCAAGGCCCCACACCCCTGGTCAAGGCGCACCAAGATCCCACCTTAGAAGGAATAAGATCATATCCCGAAGGGATAAGATCAAGATCCCTAAAAAAGGGGGATAACAATCGGTGGGGAAGGGAAATGATGGGATTTCTTTCCCCCACCTTTGCCAACGCCCCAATGGACTTGGAGAGCAAGAAACCAGCCCCCTCCACCCCTATATATAGTGGGGAGGCGCATGGGAGCAGCACCCCAAGCCCTGGCGCCTCCCTCCCTCCCGTGACACCTCTTCCTTCCCGCTTGCGCTTGGCGAAGCCCTGCTGGGATCCCGCTACTTCCACCACCATGACGTCGTGCTGCTGGATCTCCATCAACTTCTCCTTCCCCCTTTGCTGGATCAAGAAGGAGGAGACGTCCCCGCTCCGTACGTGTGTTGAACGCGAAGGTGCCGTCCGTTCGGCGCTAGGATCATCGGTGATTTGGATCACGACGAGTACGACTCCATCAACCCCGTTCTCTTGAACGCTTCCGCGCGCGATCTACAAGGGCATGCAGATGCACTCCCCTCTCTCTCGTTGCTAGATAACTCCATAGATTGATCTTGGTGATACGTAGAAAATTTTAAATTTCTGCTACGTTCCCCAACAAAAACTTTCCCGCGGGTAGGAGCATATGCGTCATACTCCGGGGCCTCTTCATGAGTTTATTAGAGAACACCCAACTCTCACAGACCGCGACGTTTAACAGTCTAACTCATATAGGTGTGTTCTTTCTAGATGTTCTGTAGGACAACATCTTTGCCTACCCAAGCCATTCAAAACACATTAAGATAAATATCAGCCTACCATACAGATTAGGAGAGAATTGCATCATCACGGAGTGGATTTTTGTCAAATAAATATTCTCCTCTCAGTTATCCAATAGTTTGTCTCGCCAATTCTAATTCACGGGATCTCCGTTCACAAATAATGGGTTACCACCATGAACAACTTATGTAGTGGGTCTCAATCCCATCTCCTTCGATGCATTGTCTATCACATTTCGTGATAAACCCTTTGTGAAGGGATCTGCCAGATTCTTCGATGTGTTTATATAGTCCAACGCTATAACTCCGGAGTTTCTCATGAACCTGACAGATTTCAGTCTCCTTCTCACGTGTCTTGATGACTTCTTATTATCCTTAGAACTGTTTACCTTGACGATCACTGTTTGATTATCACAGTTCATTAGAATAGCTAGTATTGGTTTTTCAACCACCGGCAAGTCCATCAAAAGTTCTCGAAGCCATTCTGCTTCAACTGTTGCCGTGTCTAATGCCGTGAGTTCTGCTTCCATTGTTGACCTTGTTAAGATGGTCTGCTTGCAAGACTTCCAGGAAACAGCAGCACCACCAAGTGTAAACACATAACCACTTGTCGCTTTAAGTTCATCAGCATCAGATATCCAATTTGCATCACTATAACCTTCAAGTACTCTTGGATACCCGGTATAGTGAAGCCCATAACTCGCAGTACCTTTTAGATAGCGCATTATTCTCTCAAGTGCATGCCAATGAACATCTCCCGGGTTTGAAACAAACCGACTTAGTTTACTCACAGAAAACGAGATGTCAGGCCTCGTAGCACTAGCTAAATACATAAGCGAGCCAATGATTTGAGAATATCTCAATTGATCCTTTGTTTCTCCCTCGTTCTTCCGAATTAAAACACTCGGATCATAAGGTGTCGGAGAAGGTTTGCAATCTGAATATCCAAAGCGATCCAGAATCTTCTCCACATAGTGAGACTGCAAGAGAGTGATCCCACCATCACAACCTCTTAAAAGCTTGATGTTCAAGATAACATCAGCTACTCCAAGGTCTTTCATCTCAAAGTTTTGATTCAGAAAATCTTTCACTTCCTGAATGACCTTGAGATTTGTTCCAAATATAAGTATGTCATCAACATACAAACATAATATAACTCCTTCGCCCCCACCATGGCGATAGTACACACACTTGTCGGCTTCGTTTGCAACAAAGCCCATAGATGTCAAAGTTCTTTCGAACTTCTCGTGCCACTGCTTAGGTGCTTGTCTCAAACCATACAAAGATTTCAACAATTTACACACTTTTCCTTCCTGACCATCTACTACAAAACCATCGGGTTGTTCCATGTAAATTTCCTCCTCCTACTCTCCATTTAGGAAAGCTGTCTTAACGTCCATTTGATGAACGAGAAGATTGTGTGAGGCGGCCAATGAGAGTAGTACTCGAATGGTGGTCAATCTGGCCACAGGCGCATAAGTATCAAAGAAATCTTCACCTTCTTTTTGGGTATAGCCCTTGGCAACAAGTCGTGCCTTGTACTTTTCAATTGTACCATCGGGCCTAAGCTTTTTCTTAAACACCCACTTACACCCTACAGGTTTACACCCATAAGGACGATCAGTGATCTCCCATGTCCCATTAGCCATGATAGAATCCATCTCACTACGCACAACTTCTTTCCAGTAATCAGCATCATAAGATGCATAAGCTTCTGAAATAGAAGTGCGAGTATCATTCACGAGGTACACAATGAAATCTTCACCAAATGACTTTGTGGTCCTTTGTCTCTTGCTCCTTCTAGGAGCTTCATTGTCATCCTCCTCAGGAATATCTGTGTGTTTCTTCTCGGAATGTTCCAATGGAACAGTAGGTCCAGGAGTTGTCTGTGACCTCTGACTAGATGAGCTAGGCATATCCTTCATAGGAAAAATATCCTCAAAGAAAGCTGCATCATTCGACTCCATGATGGTACCAACATTCATGTCAAGTACCTCAGATTTCACCACTAGAAATCTATAGCCAATGCTATGGAAAGCATAACCCAGGAAAACGCAATCAACTGTTTTTGGCCCAAGCTTACGCTTCTTGGTAATTGGTACATTGACTTTCGCCAAACAACCCCAAGTTCATAAGTAGGAAAGTTTAAGCCTTTTCCTTTCCCATTCTTCAAACGGGGTAATATCTTTATTCTTCGTAGGAACTCTATTTAGGACATGACTTGCAGTCATCAAAGCCTCCCCCCCACCATTCCCTGGAAAGTCCCGCTGTATCTAACATGGCGTTAACCAAATCAGTTAGAGTTCGGTTCTTTCGTTCGGCAACCCCGTTTGATCGGGGAGAGTAGGGAGGCGTCCTCTCATGTATTATACCATGTTCCTCACAAAATAAATTGAACTCATTGGAAAAATACTCTCCACCGCGATCCGACCTAAGCCTTTTGATCTTTCGATCGAGT
This sequence comes from Aegilops tauschii subsp. strangulata, assembly GCF_002575655.3. Taxonomy (NCBI): domain Eukaryota; kingdom Viridiplantae; phylum Streptophyta; class Magnoliopsida; order Poales; family Poaceae; genus Aegilops; species Aegilops tauschii. The sequence goes on from NC_053039.3 coordinate 179,747,880, forward strand.
TGATTCTCTGCTTCGACTTTGTAGAATTTAAAGTAGTGCAAAGCCTCATCTTTTGTTTTCAACAAATATATCATGCAATATCTAGTAGAGTCGTCGATTAGAATCATGAAATATATTTTTCCACCTTTTGTCAACACACCATTCATCTCACAAAGATCTGAATGTATGAGTTCAAGTGGTGCCAAATTCCTCGCCTCAACAGTCGCATGAGACTTGCGAGGTTGCTTTGCTTGCACACAAATTTGGCACTTAGAACCTTTGACAATTGTAAATTTTGGGATTAAACTCAAATTTGCTAGCCGCGTCATGACACCAAAGTTAATATGACAAAGTCGTGAATGCCAAACATTTGATTCGGTTTCACTGCAAACATGATTAATAACTTTAGTGCAAAAGTCTGACAAAGATAAGCGGAACAAGCCTCCGCTCTCATAGCCCTTCCCAACAAATTGTCCACACTTGGATACTACAACCTTATTGGACTCAAATACCAATTTATAACCATCTCGACACAAACAAGAACCGCTGACAAGATTTTTATTTATAGAAGGGACATGTTGCACGTTCTTCAGTCGCACGATCTTTCCCGAAGTAAACTTCAGATCGACTGTACCAACACCATGAACAGAAGCATGTGTCCCGTTTCCCATCAGCACGGGTGTAGTTCTTGCGACCTGATAAGAAGAAAACATGTTTATGTCAGAACACGCATGTACATTGGCACCAGTGTCAATCCACCAATCTGGAGAATGACATACTGAAAGGATGGTAGGAAATTTACCATACCCGACATCTTTCATGTCAACATCGCCAATAACAACATTAGCGGTCTTGCTATTGTTCTCATTCTGACGCATGTCCCAGCGGTCCTTGCAGGATGAAGCCCAATGTTCTTCACTGCCACATACATGGCACTTTCCTTTCTTCTTATAAGTATCCTTCTTCTTCTTGAAGTTGACAGGTTGTGGGGCTTTGTACTTGCCATCAAATTTTCCTTTGCCCGCATAGTTTTTGTTCTTGGGTTTGTGGGTTTGGAAATTTCTCTTTTGTACCAAATTGGCACTAGAATTCCCCTCATGGAAACGAGCACGTGTGTCTTTTGCCCTCGCCTTCTCTTCTACATCAAGAGTGCCAATTAGATTGACAACAGTAAACTCTTGCCTCTTATGCTTCAGAGAGGTAGCAAAATTCCTCCATGAAGGAGGAAGCTTGGCAATGATGCCTCCGGCAATGAATTTGTCCGGTAACACACAATTGGGATGCTCAAGTCTTTAGTGAGCGACTGAATCTCATGAGCCTGCTCAACAACGGAGCGGTCATCAGTCATCTTGTAGTCATGGTACTGTTCCATGATATACAACTCACTTCCTGCGTCCGCGACTCCAAACTTGGCTTCGAGTGCATCCCACATATCTTTACCGACCATGATGGTCATGAATGGATCGACAATCTTGTCGCCAAGAACACTGAAGACAGCACCTCTAAAGAGGGTGTCTGTAGCCTGGAAAGCTTGCTCCTGCTCAGTAGTCACCTCTCCCTCTGGCTTGCCTTTAGAGGCGTGAAAACAGTTCATGGTGGTAAGCCAAAGAACTGCCCTCGCACGCCACCTCTTATAGTTCACGCCCTCGAATGGTGCGGGCTTGAGAGTTGCAGGACATGAGTTGTCATTTGATTAACGGGATCACATCATTAGGAGAATGATGTGATTGACTTGACCCATTCCGTTAGCTTAGCACTTGATCGTTTAGTATGTTGCAATTGCTTTCTTCATGACTTATACATGTTCCTATGACTATGAGATTATGCAACTCCCGTTTACCGGAGGAACACTTTGTGTGCTACCAAACATCACAACGTAACTGGGTGATTATAAAGGTGCTCTACAGGTGTCTCCGAAGGTACTTGTTGAGTTGGCGTATTTCGAGATTAGGATTTGTCACTCCGATTGTCAGAGAGGTATCTCTGGGCCCTCTCGGTAATGCACATCACTATAAGCCTTGCAAGCAATGTGACTAATGAGTTAGTTGCGGGATGATGCATTACGGAACGAGTAAAGAGACTTGCCGGTAATGAGATTGAACTAGGTATTGAGATACCGACGATCGAATCTCGGGCAAGTAACATACCGATGACAAAGGGAACAACGTATGTTGTTATGCGGTTTGACCGATAAAGATCTTCGTAGAATATGTGGGAGCCAATATGAGAATCCAGGTTCCGCTATTGGTTATTGACCGGAGACGTGTCTCGGTCATGTCTACATAGTTCTCGAACCCGTAGGGTCCGCACGCTTAAAGTTTGGTGACGATCGGTATTATGAGTTTTTGTGTTTTGATGTACCGAAGGTAGTTCGGAGTCCCGGATGTGATCACGGACATGACGAGGAGTCTCGAAATGGTCGAGACGTAAAGATCGATATATTGAATGACTATGTTCGGACACCGGAAAGGTTCCGGGAGGTTTCAGACATATACCGGAGTACCGGGGGTTACCGGAACCCCCCCGGGAAGCTATTGGGCCTTATGGGCCTTAGTGGAGAAGAGAGAGGGCAGGCAGGAGGTGGCGCGCGGTCCCCCTTGCCCCAATCCGAATTGGACAAGGGGAAGGGGCGGCGTCCCCCTCTCATTCCTTCTCTCCACCTCCTCCTTCCCCCTTCTCCTTCTTGGAATAGGAAAGGTGGGGGCCAAACCTACTTGGAGTAGGATTGCCCCCCCTTGGGCGCGCCTCTCCCCTGGCCGGCCCTCTCCTCCTCCCCTCCTTTATATACGGGGGCAGGGGGGCACCCCAAACACACAAGTTGATTTGTTGATCTATTCCAGCCGTGTGTGGTGCCCCCCTCCACCATATTCCACCTCGGTCATATCGTAGTGGTGCTTAGGCGAAGCCCTGCGTCGGTAGCAACATCATCACCGTCATCACGCCGTCGTGCTGACGGAACTCTCCCGTGAAGCTCTGCTGGATTGGAGTTCGCGGGACGTCATCGAGCTGAACATGTGCTGAACTCGGAGGTGCCGTACGTTCAGTACTTGGATCGGTTGGATCGTGAAGACGTACGACTACATCAACCGCGTTGTGTTAACGCTTCCGATTTCGGTCTACGAGGGTACGTGGACAACACTCTTCCCTCTTGTTGCTATGCATCACCATGATCCTGTGTGTGCGTAGAATTTTTTTGTAATTACTACGTTCCCCAACAGTGGCATCCGAGCCAGGTTTTATGCGTAGATGTTATATGCATGAGTAGAACACAAGTGAGTTGTGGGCGATACAAGTCATACTGCTTACCAGCATGTCATACTTTGGTTCAGCGGTATTGTTGGATGAAGCGGCCCGGACCAACATTACGCGTACGCTTATGCGAGACTGGTTCTACCGACGTGCTTTGCACACAGGTGGCTAGCGGGTGTCAGTTTCTCCAACTTTAGTTGAACCGAGTGTGTCTACGCCCGGTCCTTGAGAAGGTCAAAATAGCACTAACTTGACGAACTATCGTTGTGGTTTTGATGTGTAGGTAAGAATGGTTCTTGCTCAGCCCGTAGCAGCCACGTAAAACTTGCAACAACAAAGTAGAGGACGTCTAACTTGTTTTTGCAGGGCATGTTGTGATGTGATATGGTCAAGGCATGATGCTATATTTTATTGTATGAGATGATCATGTTTTGTAACCGAGCTATCGGCAACTGGCAGGAGCCATATAGTTGTCGCTTTATTGTATGCAATGCAATCGCCCTGTAATTGCTTTACTTTATCACTAAGTGGTAGCGATAGTCGTAGAAGCAATTGTTGGCGAGACGACAACGATGCTACGATGGAGATCAAGGTGTCGCGCCGGTGACGATGGTGATCATGACGGTGCTTCGGAGATGGAGATCACAAGCACAAGATGATGATGGCCATATCATGTCACTTATATTGATTGCATGTGATGTTTATCTTTTATGCATCTTATTTTTCTTTGATAGACGGTAGCATTATAAGATGATCTCTCACTGAATTTCAAGATAAAAGTGTTCTCCCTGAGTATGCACCGTTGCCAAAGTTCGTCGTGCCGAGACACCACGTGATGATCGGGTGTGATAAGCTCTACGTTCATCTACAATGGGTGCAAGCTAGTTTTGCACACGCAGAATACTCGGGTTAAACTTGACGAGCCTAGCATATGCAGATATGGCCTCGGAGCACTGGAGACCGAAAGGTCGAGCGTGAATCATATAGAAGATATGATCAACATAGTGATGTTCACCATTGAAAACTACTCCATCTCACGTGATGATCGGACATGGTTTAGTTGATTTGGATCACATGATCACTTAGATGATTAGAGGGATGTCTATCTAAGTGGGAGTTCTTAAGTAATATGATTAACTGAACTTAAATTTATCATCAACTTAGTACCTGATAGTATTTTGCTTGTCTATGTTGATTGTAGATAGATGGCCCGTGTTGTTGTTCCGTTGAATTTTAATGCGTTCCTTGAGAAAGCAAAGTTGAAAGATGATGGTAGCAATTACACGGACTGGGTCCGTAACTTGAGGATTATCCTCATTGCTGCACAGAAGAGTTACGTCCTGGAAGCACCGTTGGTTGTCAGGCCTGCTGCAGATGCAACTGACGACGTTAAGAACATCTTGCAAAGCAAAGCTGATGACTACTCGATAGTTCAGTGTGCCATGCTTTACGGCTTAGAACCGGGACTTCAACGACGTTTTGAACGTCATGGAGCATATGAGATGTTCCAGGAGTTGGAAGTTAATATTTCAAGCAAATGCCCGGATTGAGAGATATGAAGTCTCCAACAAGTTCTACAGCTGCAAGATGGAGGAGAATAGTTCTGTCAGTGAACATATACTCAAAATGTCTGGGTATAACAATCACTTGATTCAACTGGGAGTTAATCTTCTGGATGATAGTGTCATTGACAGAATTCTTCAATCACTGCCACCAAGCTACAAGAGCTTCGTGATGAACTATAATATGCAAGGGATGGATAAGACAATTCCTGAGCTCTTCGCAATGCTAAAGGCTGCGGAGGTAGAAATCAAGAAGGACTATCAAGTGTTGATGGTCAACAAGACCACCAGTTTCAACAAAAAGGGCAAAGGGAAGAAGAAGGGGAACTTCAAGAAGAACGGCAAACAAGTTGATGCTCAAGAAAAGAAACCCAAGTCTGGACCTAAGCCTGAGACTGAGTGCTTCTACTACAAGTAGACTGGTCAATGGAAGCGGAACTGCCCCAAGTATTTGGCGGATAAGAAGGATGGCAAGGTGAACAAAGGTATATGTGATATACATGTTACTGATGTGTACCTTACTAGAGCTCGCAGTAGCACCTGGGTATTTGATACTGGTTCTGTTGCTAATATTTGCAACTCGAAATAGGGACTACGGATTAAGCGAAGACTGGCTAAGGACGAGGTGACGATGCGCGTGGGAAATGGTTCCAAAGTCGATGTGATCGCCGTCGGCACGCTACCTCTACATCTACCTTCGGGATTAGTTTTAGACCTAAATAATCGTTATTTGGTGCCAGCGTTGAGCATGAACATTATATCTGGATATTGATGCGAGACGGTTATTCATTTAAATCTGAGAATAATGGTTGTTCTATTTATGTGAGTAATATCTTTTATGGTCATGCACCCTTGAAGAGTGGTCTATTTTTGTTGAATCTCGATAGTAGTGATACACATATTCATAATGTTGAAACCAAAAGATGCAGAGTTGATAATGATAGTGCAACTTATTTGTGGCACTACCATTTGGGTCATATTGGTGTAAAGCGCATGAAGAAACTCCATACTGATGGACTTTTGGAATCACTTGATTATTAATCACTTGGTACTTGCGAACCATGCCTTATGGGTAAGATGAATAAAACGCTGTTCTCCGGAACAATGGAGCGAGCAACAGATTTGTTGGAAATCATACATACTGATGTGTGTGGTCTGATGAATATTGAGCAGATATGAGCAGATATGGGTATATCTACTTAATGAAACATAAGTCTGAAACATTTGAAAAGTTCAAAGAATTTTAGAGTGAAGTGGAAAATCATCGTAACAAGAAAATAAAGTTTCTACGATCTGATCGTGGAGGAGAATATTTGAGTTACGAGTTTGGTCTACATTTGAAACAATGCGGAATAATTTCGCAACTCACGCCACCCGGAACACCACAACGTAATGGTGTGTCCGAACGTCGTAATCGTACTTTACTAGATATGGTGCGATCTATGATGTCTCTTACCAATTTACCGCTATCGTTTTGGGGTTAAGCTTTAGAGACGGCTGCATTCACGTTAAATAGGGCACCATCGAAATCCGTTGAGACGATGCCTTATGAACTGTGGTTTGGCAAGAAACCAAAGTTGTCGTTTCTTAAAGTTTGGGGCTGCGATGCTTATGTGAAAAAGCTTCAACCTGATAAGCTCGAACCCATATCGGAGAAATGTGTCTTCATAGGATACCCAAAGGAAACTGTTGGGTACACCTTCTATCATAGATCCGAAGGCAAGACATTCGTTGCTAAGAATGGATCCTTTCTAGAGAAGGAGTTTCTCTCTAAAGAAGTGAGCGGGAGGAAAGTAGAACTTGATGAGGTAACTGTACCTGCTCCCTTATTGGAAAGTAGTTCATCACAAAAACCGGTTCCTGTGACACTACACCAATTAGTGAGGAAGCTAATGATATTGATCATGAAACTTCAGATCAAGTTACTACTGAACCTCGTAGGTCAACTAGAGTAAGATCCGCAGCAGAGTGGTACGGTAATCCTATTATGGAGGTCATGTTACTTGACCAAGGCGAACCTACGAACTATGAAGAAGCGACAGTGAGCCTAGATTCCGCGAAATGGCTCGAGGCCATGAAATCTGAGATGGGATCCATGTATGAGAACAAAGTATTGTCTTTGGTTGACTTGCCCGATGATCGGCAAGCCATAGAGAATAAATGGATCTTCAAGAAGAAGACTGACGCTGACGGTAATGTTACTGTCTACAAAGCTCGACTTGTTGCGAAAGGTTTTTGACAAGTTCAAGGAGTTGACTACGATGAGACTTTCTCACCCGTAGCGATGCTTAAGTCTGTCCGAATCATGTTAGCAATTGCCGCATTTTATGATTATGAAATTTGGCAAATGGATGTCAAAACTACATTCCAGAATGGATTTCTGGAAAAAGAGTTGTATATGATGCAACCGAAAGGTTTTGTCGATCCAAAGGGAGCTAACACAGTGTGCAAGCTCCAGCGATCCATTTATGGACTGGTGCAAGCCTCTCGGAGTTGGAATAAACGTTTTGATAGTGTGATCAAAGCATATGGTTTTATACAGACTTTTGGAGAAGCATGTATTTACAAGAAAGTGAGTGGGAGCTCTGTAGCATTTCTAATATTATATGTGGATGACATATTGCTGATTGGAAATGATATAGAATTTCTGGATAGCATAAAAGGACATTTGAATAAGAGTTTTTCAATTAAGGACCTCGGTGAAGCTGCTTACATATTGGGCATCAAGATCTATAGAGATAGATCAAGACGCTTGATTGGACTTTCACAAAGCACATACCTTGACAAAGTTTTGAAAAAGTTCAAAATGGATCCAGCAAAGAAAGGGTTCTTGCCTGTGTTACAAGGTGTGAAGTTGAGTCAGGCTCAATGCCCGACCACTGCAGAAGATAGAGAGAAAATGAAAGATGTTCCCTATGATTCAGCCATAGGCTCTATCATGTATGCAATGTTGTGTACCAGACCTGATGTGTGCCTTGCTATTAGCTTAGCAGGGAGGTACCAAAGTAATCCAGGAGTGGATCACTGGACAGCGGTCAAGAACATCCTGAAATACCTGAAAAGGACTAAGGATATGTTTCTCGTTTATGGAGGTGACAAAGAGCTAGTCGTAAATGGTTACATCGATGCAAGCTTTGAAACTGATCCGGACGATTCTAAATCGCAAACTGGATACATGTTTACATTGAACGGTGGAGCTGTAAGTTGGTGCAGTTCTAAACAAAGCGTCGTGGCGGGATCTACGTGTGATGCGGAGTACATAGCTGCTTCAGAAGCAACAAATGAAGGAGTCTGGATGAAGGAGTTCATATCCGATCTAGGTGTCATACCTAGTGCATTGGGTCCAATGAAAATCTTTTGTGACAATACTGGTGCAATTGCCTTGGCAAAGGAATCCAGATTTCACAAGAGGACCAAGCACATCAAGAGACGCTTCAATTCCATCCGGGACCAAGTCCAGGTGGGAGACATAGAGATTTGCAAGATACATACGGATCTGAATGTTGCAAACCCGTTGACTAAGCCTCTTCCACGAGCAAAACATGATCAGCACCAAACTCCATGGGTGTTAGAATCATTACTGTGTAATCTAGATTATTGACTCTAGTGCAAGTGGGAGACTGAAGGAAATATGCCCTAGAGGCAATAATAAAGTTATTATTTATTTCCTCATATCATGATAAATGTTTATTATTCATGCTAGAATTGTATTAACCGAAAACATAATACATGTGTGAATACATAGACAAACATAGTGTCACTAGTATGCCTCTACTTGACTAGCTCGTTAATCGAAGATGGTTGAGTTTCCCAGCCATGGACATGAGTTGTCGTTTTATTAACGGGATCACATCATTAGGAGAATGATGTGATTGACTTGACCCATTCTGTTAGCTTAGCACTGTTGGAAATATGCCCTAGAGGCAATAATAAATTGGTTATTATTATATTTCCTTGTTCATGATAATCGTTTATTATCGATGCTAAAATTGTATTGATAGGAAACTCAGATACATGTGTGGATACATAGACAACACCATGTCCCTAGTAAGCCTCTAGTTGACTAGCTCGTTGATCAATGGATGGTTACGGTTTCCTGACCATGGACATTGGATGTCGTTGATAACGGGATCACTTCATTAGGAGAATGATGTGATGGACAAGACCCAATCCTAAGCCAAGCACAAGATCGTGTAGTTCGTTTGCTAAGAGCTTTTCTAATGTCAAGTATCATTTCCTTAGACCATGAGATTGTGCAACTCCCGGATACCGTAGGAATGCTTTGGGTGTACCAAACGTCACAACGTAACTGGGTGGCTATAAAGGTGCACTACAGGTATCTCCGAAAGTGTCTGTTGGGTTGGCACGAATCGAGACTGGGATTTGTCACTCCGTGTAAACGGAGAGGTATCTCTGGGCCCACTCGGTAGGACATCATCATAATGTGCACAATGTGACCAAGGAGTTGATCACGGGATGATGTGTTACGGAACAAGTAAAGAGACTTGCCGGTAACGAGATTGAACAAGGTATCGGGATACCGACGATCGAATCTCGGGCAAGTAATATACCGATTGACAAAGGGAATTGTATACGGGATTGATTGAATCCTCGACATCGTGGTTCATCCGATGAGATCATCGAGGAGCATGTGGGAGCCAACATGGGTATCCAGATCCCGCTGTTGGTTATTGACCGGAGAGTCGTCTCGGTCATGTCTGCGTGTCTCCCGAACCCGTAGGGTCTACACACTTAAGGTTCGGTGACGCTAGGGTTGTAGAGATATTAGTATGCGGTAACCCGAAAGTTGTTCGAAGTCCCGGATGAGATCCCGGACGTCACGAGGAGTTCGGGAATGGTCCGGAGGTAAAGATTTATATATGGGAAGTCTTGTTTTGGTCGCCGGAAAAGTTTCGCGCATTATCGGTATTGTACCGGGAGTGCCGAAAGGGGTCCGGGGGTCCACCAAGGGGTCCACATGCCCGGGGGGGGGGGCACATGGGATTTGGGGTGTGCACCTTGGCCTATATGGGCCAAGGGAACCAGCCCCAAGAGGCCCATGCGCCAAGAGATAAGATAAAGGGAGAGTCCTAAAGGGGGAAGGCACCTCCTAGGTGCCTTGGGGAGGATGGACTCCTCCCTGGCCGCACCCTTCCTTGGAGGAAGGGCCAAGGCTGCGCCCCCCCTCTCCCTTGGCCCTATATATAGTGGGGGGGAAGGTAGGGCAGCAAACCCCAAGCCCTGGCGCCTCCCTCTCCCTCCCGTGACACATCTCCCTCCTCCCACAGCGCTTGGCGAAGCCCTGTTGGAATCCCGCTACTTCCACCACCACGCCGTCGTGCTGCTGGATCTCCATCAACCTCTCCTCCCCCCTTGCTGGATCAAGAAGGAGGAGACGTCGCTACTCCGTACGTGTGTTGAACGCGGAGGTGCCGTCCGTTCGGCGCTAGGATCATCGGTGATTTGGATCACGACGAGTACGACTCCATCAACCCCGTTCTCTTGAACGCTTCCGCTCATGATCTACAAGGGTATGTAGATGCACTCCTTCCCTCTCGTTGCTAGTAAACTCCATAGATTGATCTTGGTGATGCGTAGAAAATTTTGAATTTCTGCTACGTTCCCCAACAGTGGCATCATGAGCTAGGTCTATGCGTAGTTTCTATGCACGAGTAGAACACAAAGTAGTTGTGGGCGTCGATTTTGTCAATTTACTTGCCGTTACTAGTCTTATCTTGATTCGGCGGCATCGTGGGATGAAGCGGCCCAGACCGACCTTACACGTACTCTTACGTGAGACAGGTTCCACCGACTGACATGCACTAGTTGCATAAGGTGGCTAGCGGGTGTCTGTCTCTCCCACTTTAGCCGGATCGGATTCGATGAAAAGGGTCCTTATGAAGGGTAAATAGAAATTGGCATATCATGTTGTGGCTTTTGCGTAGGTAAGAAACGTTCTTGCTAGAATCCCATAGCAGCCACGTAAAACATGCAACAACAATTAGAGGACGTCTAACTTGTTTTTGCAGGGTATGCTATGTGATGTGATATGGTCAAAAGGATGTGATGAATGATATATGTGATGTATGAGATTGATCATGTTCTTGTAATAGGAATCACGACTTGCATGTCGATGAGTACGACAACCGGCAGGAACCATAGGAGTTGTCTTAATTTATTGTATGACCTGCGTGTCAATGAAAACGCCATGTAATTACTTTACTTTATTGCTAATCGTTAGCCATAGTAGTAGAAGTAATAGTTGGCGAGACAACTTCATGAAGACACGATGATGGAGATCATGATGATGGAGATCATGGTGTCATGCCGGTGACGAAGGTGATCATGCCGCGCCTCGAAGATGGAGATCAAAAGGCGCAAGATGATATTGGCCATATCACGTCACTTTATGATTTGCATGTGATGTTTGTCATGTTTACATCTTATTTGCTTAGAACGACGGTAGCATAAATAAGATGATCCCTCACTAAAATTTCAAGAGACGTGTTCCCCCTAACTGTGCACCGTTGCGAAGGTTCGTTGTTTCGAAGCACCACGTGATGATCGGGTGTGATAGATTCTAACGTTTGAATACAACGGGTGTTGACGAGCCTAGCATGTACAGACATGGCCTCGGAACACATGCGAAACACGTAGGTTGACTTGACGAGCCTAGCATGTACAGACATGGCCTCGGAACACAAGAGATCGAAAGGTCGAACATGAGTCGTATAGTAGATGCGATCAACATGGAGATGTTCACCGATGATGACTAGTCCATCTCACGTGATGATCGGACACGGCCTAGTTTGACTCGGATCATGTATCACTTAGATGACTAGAGGGATGTCTATCTGAGTGGGAGTTCATTGAATAATCAGATGAACTTCATTATCATGAACATAGTCAAAAGGTCTTTGCAAATTATGTCATAGCTTACGCTTTAGTTCTACTGTTTAAGATATGTTCCTAGAGAAAAATTTAGTTGAAAGTTGATAGTAGCAATTATGCGGACTGGGTCCGTAAACTGAGGATTGTCGTCATTGCTGCATAGAAGGCTTATGTCCTTAATGCACCGCTCGGTGTGCTGAACCTCAGCGTCGTCTGTAGATGTTGCAAAACATCTGACATACACGTTTTGATGACTACGTGATAGTTCAATGCGTGATGCTAACGGTTTAGAATTGTGGCACCAAAGACGTTTTTGAAACATCGCAGAACATATGAGATGTTCCGAAGACTGAAATTGAGATTTTAGACTAGTGCCCACGTCAAGAGGTATGAGACCTCTGACAAGTTTCTTAAGCCTGCAGACTAAGGGAGAAAAGCTCAATCGTTGAGCATGTTCTCAGATTGTCTGAGTACCACAATCGCTTGAATCGAGTGGGAGTTAATCTTCCAGATGAGATAGTGATGGTTCTCCATAGTCACTGCCACCAAGCTATTAGAGCTTCGTGATGAACTATAACATATCAGGGATAGACATGATGATCCTTGAGCAACTCACGATGTTTGACACCGCGAAAGTAGAAATCAAGAAGGAGCATCAATTGTTGATGGTTAGTAAAACCACTGGTTTCTAGAAGGGCAAGGGCAAAAGGGATACTTCATGAAACAGCAAATCATTTGCTGCTCTAGTGAAGAATCCCAAGGTTAAACCCAAACCCGAGACTAAGTGCTCCTGTAATGAGGGGAATGGTCACTGAAGCAGAACTACCCTAGATACTTGGTAGATGAGAAGGCAGGCAAGGTCGACAGAAGTATATTGGATATACATTATATGAATGTGTACTTTACTAGTACTCCTAGCAGCACCAGGGTATTAGATACCGGTTCGGTTGCTAAGTGTTAGTAACTCGAAATAAAAGCTGCGGAATAAATGGAGACTAGCTAAAGGTGAGATGACGATGTGTGTTGGAAGTGTTTCCAAGGTTGATGTGATCAAGCATCGCATGCTCCCTCTACCATCGAGATTGGTGTTTGCGTTGAGCATAAACATGATTGGATTATGTTTATCGCAATACGGTTATTCATATAAGGAGAATAATGGTTACTCTGTTTATTTGAATAATACCTTCAATGGTCTTGCACCTAAAATGAATCTCGATCGCAGTGATACACATGTTCGTGCCAAAAGATATAAGATAGTAATGATAGTACCACATACTTGTGGCACTGCCACTTGAGTCATATTGGTATAGAACGCATGAAGAAGCTCCATGTAGATGGATCTTTGGACTCACTCGTTTTGAAAGGATTGAGACATGCGAACCATGTCTATTGGTATATATGCGTGAAGAAACTCCATGCAGATGGATCGTTTGGACTCACATGATTTTTAATCACTTGAGACATGCAAATCATACCACATGGGCAAGATGACTGAAAAGCCTCGTTTTCAGTAAGATGGAACAAGAGAGCAACTTGTTGGAAGTAATACATTTGATGTGTGCAGTCCAATGAGTGCTGAGGCACGCAGTGGATATCTATATGTTCTTACTTCACAGATGATTTGAGTAGATGCTGAGAATATTTACTTGATGAAACACAAGTCTGAATTATTGAAAGGTTCAAGTAATTTCAGAGTGAAGTTGAAGATTGTCATGACAAGAGGATAAAATTTCTATGATATGATCATAGAGATGAATATCTGAGTTACGAGTTTGGCACACAATTAAGACATTGTGGAAAGTGTTTCACAATTGATATCGCCTGGAACACCACAGTGTGATGGTGTGTCCGAACATCATAACTGCACCCTATTGGATATGGTGCATACCATGATGTCTCTTATTGAATTACCACTATCATTTATGGGTTAGGCATTAGAGACAACCGCATTCACTTTAAATAGGGCACCACACAATTCCGTTGAGACGACACCGTTTAGAGAAAACCTAAGTTGTCGTTTCTTAAAAGTTTGGGGCTGCAACGCTTATGTGAAAAAGTTTCAGGCTGATAAGCTCGAACCCAAAGCGGGTAAATGCATCTTCATAGAATACCCAAAACAGTTGGGTATGCCTCCTGTTTCAGATCTGGAAGTAAACAGGTACTTTCTCGAGAAAAAGTTTCTCTCGAAAGAATTGAGTGGGAGGATGGTGGAGACTTGATGAGGTTATTGAACTGTCACTTCAACTAGTGTGTAGCAGGGCACAGGAAGTTGTTCCTGTGGCACCTATACCAATTGAAGTGGAAGCTTATGATAGTGATCATGAAACTTCGGGTCAAGTCACTACCAAACCTCGTAGGTCGACAAGGATATGTACTACTCCTGAGTGGTACGGTAATCCTGTCTTAGATATCATGTTGTTAGACAATACTGAACCTACGAGCTATGGAGAAGCGATGGTGGGCCCATATTCCAACAAATGGTTAGAAGCCATGAAATCCGAGATAGGATCCATGTATCAGAACAAAGCATGGACTTTGGTGAACTTGCCCGATGATCGGCAAGCCAGTGAGATAAATGGATCTTTAAGAAGAAGATGGACGTGGATGGTAAGGTTACCGTCTATGAAGCTCGACTTGTGGCAAAGAGTATTTTCACAAGTTCAAGGAGTTGACTACGATGAGATTTTCTCATCCATAGCGATGCTTAAGTCTGTCGGAATCATGTTAGCATTAGCTGCATTTATGAAATCTGGCAGATGGATGTCAAAACAAGTTTCCTTACCAGTTTTCGTAAGGAAAGGTTGTATGTGATACAATCAGAAAGGTTTTGTCGATCCTAAGGATGCTAAAATGTATGCTAGCTCTAGCGATCCTTCCATGGATTAGAGCAAGCATCTCGGAGTCAGAATATACGCTTTGATGGAGTGATCAAAGTTTTTGGGTTTATACAAAGTTTTTTAGAAACTTGTATTTACAATAATGTGAGTGGGAGCGCTACAACATTTCTGATAAGTATATGTGAATGACATATTGTTGATCCGAAATGATGTAAAATTTCTGGAAAGCATAAAGGGTTGTTTGAAAGGAGTTTTTCAAAGGAAGACCTGGATAAAGCTGCTTACATATTGGGCATCAAGATCTATAGAGATAGATCAAGACGCCCGATGATACTTTCAAAGAACGCACACCTTGACATGATTTTGAAAGAGTTCAAAATAGATCAGCAAAGAAGGAGTTCTTGGCTGTGTTACAAGGTGTGAGTATTGAGTAAGACTCAAGACCTGACCACAGCAGAAGAGAGAGAAAGTACGAAGGTCGTCCCCTATGCTTTAGGCGTAGGCTCTACAGTATGCTATGCTGTGTACCGCACATGAAGTGTGCCTTGCCATGAGTTGGTCAAGGGGTAGAATAGTGATCCAGGAATGGATCACATGCAGCGGTCGAACTTATCCTTAGTATCTAGTGGACTAAGGAATTTTCTCGATTATGGAGGTGGAAAGGAGTTCGTCGTAAAGGGTTACATCGATGTGAACTTTGACACTAATCCGGATGACTCTGAGTAGTAAACCGGATTTGTATAGTAGAGCAGTTATTTGAAATGGCTCCAAGTAGCGTGTGGTAGCATCCACAAGATGACATAGATATTTGTAAAGCACACACGGATCTGAAAGGTTCAGACCCGTTGACTAATAACCTCTCTCACAAGCATAACATGATCAAACCAGAACTCATTGAGTGTTAATCACATAGTGATGTGAACTAGATTGTTGACTCTAGTAAACTCTTTGGATGTTGGTCACATAGTGATGTGACCTGTGAGTGTTAATCATATGGTGATGTGAACTAGATTATTGACTCTAGTGCAAGTGGGAGACTGTTGGAAATATGCCCTAGAGGCAATAATAAATTGGTTATTATTATATTTCCTTGTTCATGATAATCGTTTATTATCCATGCTAAAATTGTATTGATAGGAAATTCAGATACATGTGTGGATACATAGACAACACCATGTCCCTAGTAAGCCTCTAGTTGACTAGCTCGTTGATCAACGGATGGTTACGGTTTCCTGACCATGGACATTGGATGTCGTTGATAACGGGATCACTTCATTAGGAGAATGATGTGATGGACAAGACCCAATCCTAAGCCTAGCACAAGATCGTGTAGTTCGTTTGCTAAGAGCTTTTCTAATGTCAAGTATCATTTCCTTAGACCATGAGATTGTGCAACTCCCGGATACCGTAGGAATGCTTTGGGTGTACCAAACGTCACAACGTAACTGGGTGGCTATAAAGGTGCACTACAGGTATCTCCGAAAGTGTCTGTTGGGTTGGCACGAATCGAGACTGGGATTTGTCACTCCGTGTAAACGGAGAGGTATCTCTGGGCCCACTCGGTAGGACATCATCATAATGTGCACAATGTGACCAAGGAGTTGATCACGGGATGATGTGTTACGGAACAAGTAAAGAGACTTGCCGGTAACGAGATTGAACAAGGTATCGGGATACCGACGATCGAATCTCGGGCAAGTAATATACCGATTGACAAAGGGAATTGTATACGGGATTGATTGAATCCTCGACATCGTGGTTCATCCGATGAGATCATCGAGGAGCATGTGGGAGCCAACATGGGTATCTAGATCCCGCTGTTGGTTATTGACCGGAGAGTTATCTCGGTCATGTCTGCGTGTCTCCCGAACCCGTAGGGTCTACACACTTAAGGTTCGGTGACGCTAGGGTTGTAGAGATATTAGTATGCGGTAACCCGAAAGTTGTTCGAAGTCCCGGATGAGATCCCGGACGTCACGAGGAGTTCGGGAATGGTCCGGAGGTAAAGATTTATATATGGGAAGTCTTGTTTTGGTCGCCGGAAAAGTTTCGCGCATTATCGGTATTGTACCGGGAGTGCCGAAAGGGGTCCGGGGGTCCACCAACGGGTCCACATGCCCGGGGGGGGGGCACATGGGCTTTGGGGTGTGCACCTTGGCCTATATGGGCCAAGGGAACCAGCCCCAAGAGGCCCATGCGCCAAGAGATAAGATAAAGGGAGAATCCTAAAGGGGGAAGGCACCTCCTAGGTGCCTTGGGGAGGATGGACTCCTCCCTGGCCGCACCCTTCCTTGGAGGAAGGGCCAAGGCTGCGCCCCCCCTCTCCCTTGGCCCTATATATAGTGGGGGGGGGAAGGGAGGGCAGCAAACCCCAAGCCCTGGCGCCTCCCTCTCCCTCCCGTGACACATCTCCCTCCTCCCGCAGCGCTTGGCGAAGCCCTGTTGGAATCCCGCTACTTCCACCACCACGCCATCGTGCTGCTGGATCTCCATCAACCTCTCCTCCCCCCTTGCTGGATCAAGAAGGAGGAGACGTCGCTGCTCCGTACGTGTGTTGAACGCGGAGGTGCCGTCCGTTCGGCGCTAGGATCATCGATGATTTGGATCACGACGAGTACGACTCCATCAACCCCGTTCTCTTGAACGCTTCCGCTCACGATCTACAAGGGTATGTAGATGCACTCCTTCCCTCTCATTGCTAGTAAACTCCATAGATTGATCTTGGTGATGCGTAGAAAATTTTGAATTTCTGCTACGTTCCCCAACAAGCACTTGATAGTTTAGTATGTTGCTATTGCTTTCTTCATGACTTATACATGTTCCTATGACTATGAGATTATGCAAATCCTGTTTACCGGAGGAACACTTTGTGTGCTACCAAACATCACAACGTAACTGGGTGATTATAAAGGTGCTCTACAGGTGTCTCCGAAGGTACTTGTTGAGTTGGCGTATTTCGAGATTAGGATTTGTCACTCCGATTGTCGGAGAGGTATCTCTGGGCCCTCTCGGTAATGCACATCACTATAAGCCTGGCAAGCAATGTGACTAATGAGTTAGTTGCAGGATGATGCATTACGGAACGAGTAAAGAGACTTGCCGGTAACGAGATTGAACTAGGTATTGAGATACCGACAATCGAATCTCGGGCAAGTAACATACCGATGACAAATGGAACAACGTATGTTGTTATGCGGTTTGACCGATAAAGATCTTCGTAGAATTTGTGGGAGCCAATATGAGCATCCAGGTTCCGGTATTGGTTATTGACCAGAGACGTGTCTCGGTCATGTCTACATAGTTCTCGAACCCGTAGGGTCCGCACGCTTAAAGTTTGGTGACGATCGGTATTATGAGTTTTTGTGTTTTGATGTACCGAAGGTAGTTCGGAGTCCCGGATGTGATCACGGACATGACGAGGAGTCTCGAAATGGCCGAGACGTAAAGACCGATATATTGGACGATTATGTTCGGACACCGGAAAGGTTCCGGGAGGTTTCAGACATATACCGGAGTACCGGGGGTTACCGGAACCCCCCCCGAGAAGCTATTGGGCCTTATGGGCCTTAGTGGAGAAGAGAGAGGGCAGCCAGGAGGTGGCGCGTGGCCCCCCTTGCCCCAATCCGAATTGGACAAGGGGAAGGGGCGGCGGCCCCCCTCTCCTTCCTTCTCTCCACCTCCTCCTTCCCCTTCTCCTTCTTGCAATAGGAAAGGTGGGGGCCAAACCTACTTGGAGTAGGATTGCCCCCCCTTGGGCGCGCCTCTCCCCTGGCCGGCCCTCTCCTCCTCCCCTCCTTTATATACGGGGGCACCCCAAACACACAAGTTGATCTGTTGATCTATTCCAGCCGTGTGCGGTGCCCCCCTCCACCATATTCCACCTCGGTCATATCGTAGTGGTGCTTAGGCGAAGCCCTGCGTCGGTAGCAACATCATCACCGTCATCACGCCGTCGCGCTGACGGAACTCTCCCGTGAAGCTCTGCTGGATCAGAGTTCGCGGGACGTCATCGAGCTGAACGTGTGCTGAACTCGGAGGTGCCGTACGTTCGGTACTTGGATCGGTTGGATCGTGAAGACGTACGACTACATCAACTGCGTTGTGTTAACGCTTCCGCTTTCGGTCTACGAGGGTACGTGGACAACACTCTTCCCTCTCGTTGCTATGCATAACCATGATCCTGTGTGTGCGTAGGAAATTTTTTGTAATTACTACGTTCCCCAACAGTATGCAATAAAAATTGCTCTCTAAATATGTATGATCTATTAGTGTGGAGAAAATAAGCTTTATACGATCTTGTGATATGGAAGCAATAAAAGCGACGGACTGCATAATAAAGGTCCATATCACAAGTGGCAATATAAAGTGACGTTCTTTTGCATTAAGATTTCGTGCATCCAACCATAAAAGCACGTGACAACCTCTGCTTCCCTCTGCGAAGGGCCTATCTTTTACTTTTGTCTTATACCTTATGCAAGAGTCATGGTGATCTTCACCTTTCCCTTTTTACATTTTATCCTTTGGCAAGCACCTTGTGTCGGAAAGATCCTGATATATATATATCCAATTGGTTGTAAGTTAGCATGAACTATTATTGTTGACATTGCCCTTGAGGTAAAAGGTTGGGAGGCAACACTATAAGCCCCTATCTTTCTCTGTGTCTGATTAAAACTCCATACCCATAAGTATTGCGTGATTGTTAGCAATTATGAAAGACTAAATGATAGTTGAGTATGTGGACTTGCTGAAAAGCTCTTATATTGACTCTTTCCGATGTTATGATAAATTGCAATTGCTTCAATGACTGAGATTATAGTTTGTTGGTTCTCAATTAAGTTTTTGATTCATGCTTTACATTGTGAATAGATTATTACTTGAGCATAAGAAATCATGTGACAATATCCATATATGTTGCTGTTATAAGAATGATCATGATACCCTCATGTCCGTATTTTATTTTATCGACACCTCTATCTCTAAACATGTGGACATATTTTTCGATATCGGCTTCCGCTTGAGGACAAGCGAGGTCTAAGCTTGGGGGAGTTGATACGTCCATTTTGCATCATGATTTTATATCGATATTTATTGCATTATGGGCTGTTATTACACGTTATGTCACAATACTTATGCCTTTTCTCTCTTATTTTACAAGGTTTACATGAATAGGGAGAATGCCGACAGCTGGAATTCTGGGCTGGAAAAGGAGCAAATATTAGAGACCTATTCCGCACAACTCCAAAAGTCCTGAAACTTCACGGAGGCACGTTTTGGAATATATAAAAAATACTAGAGAAAGAAACAACCAGAGGGGGCCCACACCCTGGCCACGAGGGTGGGGGGTGTGCCCTACCCCGCTGGGCACGCCCCCTACCTCGTGGGCCCCCTGGCAGGCCTCCGGTGCCCATCTTCTGCTATATGAAGTTTTCTACCCTGGAAAAAAATCATAAGCAAGCTTTCGGGAAGAAACACCGCTGCCACGAGGAGGAACCTTGGCGGAACCAATCTAGGGCTCTAGTGGAGCTGTTCTGCCGGGGAAACTTCACTCCGGGAGGGGGAAATCATCGCCATCGTCATCACCAATGATCCTCTCATCGGGAGGGGGTCAATATCCATCAACATCTTCACCAGCACCATCTCCTCTAAAACCCTAGTTCATCTCTTGTATCCAATCTTTGTCTCAAAACCTCAGATTGGTACCTGTGGGTTGCTAGTAGTGTTGATTACTCCTTGTTGTTGATGCTAGTTGGTTTATTTGGTGGAAGATCATATGTTCAGATCCTTTATGCATATTAATACCCCTCTGATTATGAACATGAATATGATTTGTGAGTAGTTATGTTTGTTCCTGGGGACATGGGAGAAATCTTGCTATAAGTAGTCATGTGAATTTGGTATTCGTTCGATATTTTGATGAGATGTATGTTGTCTCTCCTCTAGTGGTGTTATGTGAACGTCGACTACATGACACTTCACCATTGTTTGGGCCTAGAGGAAGGCATTGGGAAGTAATAAGTAGATGATGGGTTGCTAGAGTGATAGAAGCTTAAACCCTAGTTTATGAGTTGCTTCGTAAGGGGCTGATTTGGATCCATATGTTTCATGCTATGGTTAGGTTTACCTTAATACTTCTTTCGTAGTTGCGGATGCTTGCAATAGGGGTTAATCATAAGTGGGATGCTTGTCCAAGAAAGGGCAGTACCCAAGCACCGGTCCACCCACATACCAAATTATCAAAGTAACGAACGCGAATCATATGAGCGTGATGAAAACTAGCTTGACGATAATTCCCATGTGTCCTCGGGAGCGCTTTTCTCTATGTAAGAGTTCGTCCAAGCTTGTCCTCTGCTACAAAAAGGATTGGGCCATCTTGCTGCACCTTATTTACTTTCATTACTTGTTACCCGTTACAAATTACCTTATCACAAAACTATCTGTTACCGATAATTTCAGTGCTTGCAGAGAATACCTTACTGAAAACCGCTTGTCATTTCCTTCTGCTCCTCGTTGGGTTCGACACTCTTACTTATCGAAAGGACTATGATAGATCCCCTATACTTGTGGGTCATCACGCATGTAGTTCAAATTTGAATTATGCACATAAATGCATTGAAAACTCAGTTAATACATAAAAATGTCCAAACGAACCCCGAAAAATCACAAAAATTCACACAACACTCCTGTTGTTCTATGTTGGCACGAGAAAAAAATTTGAAAGCAATAAGAGGCAATGGATATCATTTCGTCCCCAAAGGTGGTACATTCCCTGTCGAAAACCATCATGCTTGTTGTGAGAAGCTCCGGTTTGTGAGAAGCATATACCCAAACCTGCCCCAAATGGGATAAAATTTGTACCACGGCATGTTGATGACGCTCCATGATAGCATGCCAAGTTTCATGAATTTCAGACGATTTTTGGATTTACTAGAATTAAAAAACCAAGCATCTCAATGTTTTGCCGGCAATCAACGGTGCCCTGGTGTTTGAAATTCATTCCCATTTCTTGCATGGACCTAAGCATGCACCCAAGGACACAAATTTGATTTTTCAACCAATTTATATGCACTAGAGCATGTGCATGTAGTTCAAATTTTAATTATGCACATAAATGCATTGAAAACTCAGTTAATGCATAAAAATGTCCAAACGAACCCCGAAAAATCACAAAAATTCACACAACACTCCTATTGTTCTATGTGACACAAGAAAAAAAATTGAAAGCAATAAGAGGCAATGGTTATCGTTTCGTCCCCAAAGGTGGGACGTTCCCTACCAAAAACCATCATGCTTGTTGTGAGAAGCTCCGGTTTGTGAGAAGCATATACCCAAAACTGCCCCAAATGGGACAAAATTTGTACCACGACATGTTGATGCCGCTCCATGATAGCATGCCAAGTTTCATCAATTTCAAACGAGTTTTGGATTTACTAGAATTTAAAAACCAGGCATCTCAATGTTTTGCCGGCAATCAACGGTGCCCTGGTGTATGAAATTCATTCCCAGTTTTTGCATGGGACCTAAGCATGCACCAAAGGACACAGATTTGATTTTTCAACCAATTTATATGCATTGGAGCATGCGCATGTAGTTCAAATTTGAATTATGCACATAAATGCATTGAAAACTCACTTAATGCATAAAAATGTCCAAACGAACCCTGAAAAATCACAAAAATTCACACAACACTCCTGTTGTTCTATGTTGACACGAGAAAAAAATTTGAAAGCAATAAGAGGTAATGGATATCGTTTCGTCCCCAAAGGTGGGACGTTCCCTACCGAAAACCATCATGCTTGTTGTGAGAAGCTCCGGTTTGTGAGAAGCATATACCCAAACCTTCCCAAATGGTACAAAATTTGTACCACGACATGTTGATGCCGCTCCATGATAGCATGCCAAGTTTCATGAATTTCAGACGAGTTTTGGATTTAATAGAATTGAAAAACCAGGCATCTCAATGTTTTGCCGGCAATCAACGGTGCCTTGGTGTTTGAAATTCATTCCCATTTCTTGCATGGGACCTAAGCATGCACCCAAGGACACAGATTTGATTTTTCAACCAATTTATATGCACTGGAGCATGCGCATGTAGTTCAAATTTGAATTATGCACATAAATGCATTGAAAACTCAGTTAATGCATAAAAATGTCCAAACGAACCCCGAAAAATCACAAAAATTCACACAACACTCCTGTTGTTCTATGTTGGCATGAGAAAAAAATTTGAAAGCAATAAGAGGCAATGGATATTGTTTCGTCCCCAAAGGTGGGACGTTCCTACCGAAAACCATCATGCTTGTTGTGAGAAGCTTCGGTTTGTGAGAAGCATATACCCAAACCTGCCCCAAATGGGACAAAATTTGTACCACAGCATGTTGATGCCGCTCCATGATAGCATGCCAAGTTTCATGAATTTTAGATGAGTTTTGGATTTATTAGAATTTAAAAACCAGGCATCTCAATGTTTTTCCGGCAATCAATGGTGCCATGGTGTTTGAAATTCATTCTCATTTCTTGCATGAGACCTAAGCATGCACCAAAGGACACATATTTGATTTTTCAACCAATTTATATGCACTGGAGCATGGGCATGTAGTTCAAATTTGAATTATGCACATAAATGCATTGAAAACTCACTTAATGCATAAAAATGTCCAAACGAACCTTGAATAATTCCAATTCTTTTATGATCACTACAGATAAAAGGTCTATCAATTCAAAAACCGTCCATTGCCGCTATGACCCCATTATGTAATTCAAATCAAGACCAAAAATCAAGTAGATCCCACACAATTTATTGTAACCTA
The DNA here is from genome assembly GCF_002575655.3 of Aegilops tauschii subsp. strangulata. Lineage (NCBI taxonomy): Eukaryota > Viridiplantae > Streptophyta > Magnoliopsida > Poales > Poaceae > Aegilops > Aegilops tauschii. The sequence continues at coordinate 179,771,205 of NC_053039.3, forward strand.
CCGTGTGAGATGCAGCATAAAATATCTTCGGACCGTGTCTGAATAAGGAACCGTGTCTGATGACACTTTGCGCGCCAGTTTTTTGGCTGAAGCGATTCCAAATTTTTGGCTTTCGCGGAAATATCTACCTCCCCGCCCCTCCCCCTTACCAAAAGCCACATTTCCCCTCTTTCCACCTTCCTTTCCAAGTTGAAACCTTCACTCCTTGCTTGCAGCGCCGCCGCATCCTCGCCGCTGACCCTCCTTCACGCTCCTCGGCCTCGCCTATCCAGGCAGGTAATCCACACCTGACCCTCATCCTCCTCCTCCTTCCACATCCCACATGCCCCTACCGCCGGCGCGAGCGCGACACCTTCCACCCAAATCACCGACCCCTCCACCAAATAAGCGCCGGCCTTAGCCATGGTGCACGCAGTATAGCCAGGACCTCAAGGAGCATTTGACAGCGGAGAAGCAAATCGCGGCTGCACGCGCGGATGAGGTCGCGATGGCTGCCATTCGTGCCGACCCCCAGATCTTGAAGGAGCACCTTGCCATTTGCTAGCTACGCCGGTTAAGCATGCTCGGTTTACCCGTTGCGTGTGTTGCTCCTGCCTTTCCTTCACAAATTCTAGTGAATTGTGCTATCTAATTTTACCATGCAATCTGTTGCTCCAGTGTATATGTTCTATATGTCGTGCAGTGTGGTGCTCACTTATTAACTGTTTTGTTAATTAGTTGTCGTCTTCAGTTAACTGTTTGGTTCAATTCCGCAAATGTGATGTTCAATTCTTCAGGCTACAATTTTGTATTGTCTTCCATGTGAGAAATAAATAGAATTTATCTTTACAAAATTGTGGGTGCATTCTGTTATTGTATACCATGTAAGGAATAAATTGAATTTGGCTGTAGTAAATACATGAGAAACAAATACAGTTGCTACAATTGGCTGTAGTTAACTGTTTGGTTAACTGTCTGATCTTCTATTAGGAGTATGTTATATTGTGCAATGTGGTTCTTAGTTAATGTTTGGTTCATTTGTTGTGGTGTTTAGTTAACTGCTTGGTTCAATTCTGCAATGCGATGTCCAATTGTCGTGGGTAGATTTTTGTATTGTTGTGCATGTGAGTAATAAATCGAATTTGGCTGCACTTAATACATGAGAAACATATACAAGTGCTATATTTCCTAGTTCTTAATCATGCTTGGTTTGGATAAATGGGTTTTCCGTGTGGCTTCAATTAATCTGATGAATCTGCAATGTGATTATTTTTCATCAACATATTTTACTAATAGCATGCGAACCCTTACTTAACCTGATGACTAACTACCTTATATGTGTTGCAGGGAAACAATGGGAAGCACTGAGGTTTACAATCGAGGTTAGCACGTGCATGGTCCGTTGTCTAATAGCACATTATTGTGCAATTGCAGGAACCATTCTAATATTTAGGTTTTTGAAAATTTGGTCTTGCACATGTAGGTCCTGCTGTCAGAGGTTTTGACCCACTGTTCGACCCTTTTTGCATATGGGGAAATGAGTTGTCCATGAATATCAGTCAAGTCAAGAAACTCAGAAAGATTGTTAGGATAAATAAATTAGCGACAAAAAACAACAAGATCTTTGTCTGCACAATGAAGAAGAATCAGTTCACTACAGGATGGTACTAATTATTATACCTTGCCTTTTTTATTCCTTTGCCCCATTTCCAATATAGAGAAGATATTTATGCACATCCTTGTTTTCAGGCCTTTCCAAAGCAGTTCACTGAGATTACCTCTCAAACCACCTGTATGGTCAGGAGGCGAGGAAGGTATTCATACAACACCCATGGTTCAATATTGAAGTGTTCCTGAAGAGGACGAAGGATGGACGGTCAATCATCCACAGGCACTGGCCTAAAGTTACAAAGACCTTCAACATCAATGAAGGCTCAATGTTCGCCTTCTGCTTCAGCAGTTTTCCAGATGAGATACATATGTCTATGTATCGTCTATGATGCTAATTTCGAAAGGTTATAGATGTTGCATGTGAAACTTGGTCCTGGTGTAGTTGTGTAATGGGGTAGCTGAGTGCTGAAGCTATATGATGTTGTACTCTGATGTATTTCAATTATGAAAATGAAATATATCGTGTGCTTAATATGAACTGTCAATTAGATTAATAAATGGTTTATGAATAATCGGATAATTAGCCTGCTAATTGGGGATTTGCTATTGGAAACGGTTGTTGAAAAAATACCGTGGGCGATGACCTCAGGCAATGCACATAGTTTCTAGGAATAAACCGTGTTGGATCAATGAACAATCACACACGACTTTCTCTTGAAAACTGTTTGCGTTAGGCCACCTTGCGCAAACGTTTACCACATGAAAACTGTGTGTGATGGACAGCCTTTGCCACACAGTTTCTTCCACAGACAGTGTGTGATATATTCAATAACGCGAGCGAGTTAACGGGAAAAATTGTGTGTGATGTACCTGTGAACGGAAACGCTTTCCTTGGAGCGACTATGTGGGATGTACATACGAATGGAAACGTTTAGCGGGGACTGACTGTGTGGGATGTACTTGCGACCGGAAACAATTTTGTCGTATAATTGTATTTTTTAGCTCTACCGTATGTATTTCCGTATTTGAGCGCTCGCCGGTCGCACACGACCTCATTTTGCCGAACGTGTGTGCCAGGAGGGCATATCCCCGATGGTTTCTGGGTCGTGTGGGAAGGACCCACGTATCGCCCACTTGGTGACGGTTCCAAATGCCGTCGCGGAAAGGGGTTAAAAAACGTTTGTTTAGGAGCTCGCTGTACTAGTGGATCGTTTAGTTTTATTGCTATTCCTTTCATCATGACTTATACATGTTCCTCTGACTATGAGATTATGCAACTCCCGAATATCGGAGGAACACTTTGTGTGCTATCAAACGTCACAACCTAACTAGGTGATTATAAAGATGCTCTACAGGTGTCTCCGAAGGTGTTTGTTGAGTTGGCATAGATCACGATTAGGATTTGTCACTCCGTGTATCGGAGAGGTATCTCTGGGCCCCCTCGGTAATGCTCATCACTATAAGCCTTGCAAGCAATGTGACTAATGAGTTAGTTGCAGAATGATGCATTACGGAACAAGTAAAGATACTTGCCGGTAACGAGATTGAACTAGGTATGATGATACCGACGATCGAATCTCGGGCAAGTAACATACCGATGACAAAGGGAATGATGTATGTTGTTATGCGTTTTGACCAATAAAGATCTTCATAGAATATGTAGGGGCCAATATGAGAATCTAGGTTCCGCTGTTGGTTATTGACCAGAGATGTGTCTCGGTCATGTCTACATAGTTCTCGAACCCGTAGGGTCCGCACGCTTAACGTTCGATGACGATTCATATTATGAGTTATGTGATTTGATGACCGAAGTTTGTTTGGAGTCCCGGATGAGGTCATGGACATGACGAGGAGTCTCTAAATGGTCAAGAGGTAAAGATTCATATATTGGAAGGTTTCATTCGGACACAGGAATGGTTCCGAGTGATTCGGGCATTTTTCCGGAGTACCGAGGGGTTACCGGAATCCCCCGGGGGAATATTAGGCCTACATGGGCCATAGGGGAGAGGGGAGGCAGCCCACAAGGGGTGGCCGCGCCCCCTCCCTATAGGGAGTCCGAATTGGACTTTGGAGGGGGGCGCGCCCCCCTTTCCTTCTCCCCTTCCTCTCCCTTCCCTCCTCTCCGGAAAAGGAAAGGGAGTCCAACTTGGATTGGGAGTCCTAGTTGGACTCCCCTCTTTGGCGTGCCCCCTAGGCCGGCCGCCTCCTCCCCTCCTGCTTTATATACGGGGGAGGGGGCACCCCAAAGACACAACAAGTCTTCTCTTAGCCGTGTGCGGTGCCCCCTCCACAGTTTAACACCTCGGTCATATCGTCGTAGTGCTTAGGCGAAGCCCTGCACCGGTAACTTCATCATCACCGTTGCCATGTCGTCGTGCTGACGGAACTCTCCCTCATCCTCAACTGGATCAAGAGCTCGAGGGACGCCATCGTGCTGAACGTGTGCTAAACACGGAGGTGCCATACGTTCGGTAGTTGGATCGGTTGGATCTGAAGACGTTCGACTACATCAACCGCGTTAGTAAACGCTTCCGCTTTCGGTCTACGAGGGTACGTGGACACACTCTCCCGTCTCGTTGCTATGCATCTCCTAGATAGATCTTGCGTGATCGTAGGAATTTTTTTGAAATACTGCGTTCCCCAACAGTGGCATCCGAGCCAGGTCTATGCGTAGATGTTATATGCATGAGTAGAACACAAAGCGTTGTGGGCGATAATAGTCATACTGCTTACCACCAACGTCTTACTTTGTTTCGGCGGTATTGTTGGATGAAGCGGCCCGGACCGACATTACATGACCGCGTTCATGAGACTAGTTCTACCGACGTGCTTCGCACACAGGTGGCTGGCGGGTGTCTATTTCTCCAACTTTAGTTGAATCGAGTTTGACTACGCACGGTCCTTGTTGAAGGTTAAAACAACACACTTGATGAAAAATCATTGTGGTTTTGATGCGTAGGTATGAACGGTTCTTGCTAGAAGCCCGTAGCAGCCACGTAAAACTTGCAACAACAAAGTAGAGGACGTCTAACTTGTTTTTGCAGGGCATGTTGTGATGTGATATGGTCAAGACATGATGAGATATAAATTGTTGTATGAGATGATCATGTTTTGTAGAAGTTATCGGAAACTGGCAGGAGCCTTATGGTTGTCGCTTTATTGTATGAAATGCAATCACCGTGTAATTGCTTTACTTTATCACTAAGCGGTAGCGATAGTCGTAGAAGCAATAGTTGGCGGGACGACAACGATGCTACGATGAAGATCAAGGTATCAAGCCGGTGACGATGGAGATCATGACGATGCTTTGGAGATGGAGATCAAAGGCACAAGATGATGATGGCCATATCATGTCACATATTTTGATTGCATGTGATGTTTATCCTTTATGCATCTTAATTTGCTTAGTACGGCGGTAGCATTATAAGATGATCCCTCACCATTGAAAACTACTCCATTTCACGTGATGATCGGACATGGTTTAGTTGATATGGATCACGTGATCATTTAGATGACTAGAGGGATGTCTATCTAAGTGGGAGTTCTTAAGTAATATGATTAATTAAACTTTAATTTATCATGAACTTAGTACCTGATAGTTTTTGCATGTCTATGTTGTTGTAGATCAATGGCCCATGCTACCATTCCTTTGAATTTTAATGCATTCCTAGAGAAAGCTAAGTTGAAAGATGATGGTAGCAACTACACGGACTGGGTTCGTAACTTGAGGATTATCCTCATTGCTGCATAGAAGAATTACATCTTCGAAGCAACGCTAGGTGCAAGACCCGCTGTAGGAGCAACTCCGGACGTTATGAACGTCTGGCAGAGCAAAGCTGATGACTACTCGATAGTTCAGTGTGCCATGCTTTACGGCTTAGAATCAGGACTTCAAAGATGTTTTGAACATCATGGAGCATATGAGATGTTCCAGGAGTTGAAGTTAATATTTCAAGCAAATGCCCGAATTGAGAGATATGAAGTCTCCAATAAGTTCTGTAGCTGCAAGATGGAGGAGAATAGTTCTGTCAGTGAACATATACTCAGAATGTCTGGGTACCACAACCACTTGACTCAACTGGGAGTTAATCTTCCTTATGATAATGTCATTGACAGAGTTCTTCAATCACTTCCACCAAGCTACAAAAGCTTTGTGATGAACTATAATATGCAAGGGATGGATAAGACAATTCCCGAACTCTTCGCGATGCTAAAGGCTGCAGAGGTAGAAATCAAGAAGGAGCATCAAGTGTTGATGGATAACAAGACCACTAGTTTCAAGAAAAAGGGCAAAGGGAAGAAGGGGAACTTCAAGAAGAACGGCAAGAAAGTTGTTGCTCAAGTGAAGAAGCCCAAGTCTGGACGTAAGCCTGAGACTGAGTGCTTCTACTGCAAAGGGACTGGTCACTGGAAGCGGAACCGCCCCAAGTATTTGGCGGATAAGAAGGATGGCAAAGTAAAAGGTATATTTGATATACATGTTATTGATGTGTACCTTACTAATACTCGTAGTAGCGCCTGGGTATTTGATACTGGTTCTGTTGCTCATATTTGCAACTCGAAACAGGGGCTACAGATTAAACGAAGATTGGCTAAGGACGAGGTGACGACGCGCGTGGGAAATGGTTCCAAGGTTGATGTGATCGCCGTCAGCACGCTACCTCCACATCTACCGTCGGGATTAATTTTAGACCTGAATAATTGTTATTTGGTGCCAGCGTTAAGCATGAACATTATATCTGGATCTTGTTTGATGCGAGACGGTTATTCATTTAAATCTGGGAATACTGGTTGTTCTATTTATGTGAGTAATATCTTTTATGGTCATGCACCCTTGATGAGTGATCTATTTTTGTTGAATCTCGATTGTAGTGATACACATATTCATTATATTGAAACCAAAAGATGCAAGGTTAATAATGATAGTGCAACTTATTTGTGGCACTGCCGTTTAGGTCATATTGGTGTAAAGCGCATGAAGAAACTCCATGCTGATGGGCTTTTGGAATCACTTGATGCTTGCGAACCACGCCTCATGGGCAAGATGACTAAGACTCCGTTCTCCGGAACAATGGAGCGAGCAATTGACTTATTGGAAATAATACATACTGATGTATGCGGTCCGATGAGTGTTGAGGCTCGCGGCGGGTATCGTTATTTTCTGTACTTCGCAGATGATTTGAGTAGATATGGGTATATCTACTTGATGAAACATAAGTCTGAAACATTTGAAAAGTTCAAAGAATTTCAGAGTGAAGTGGAAAATCATCATAACAAGAAAATAAAGTTTCTACTATCTGATCATGGAGGTGAATATTTGAGTTATGAGTTTGGTCTTCATTTGAAACAATGTGGAATAGTTTCGCAACTCACGCCACCAGGAACACCACAGCGTAATGGTGTGTCCGAACGTTGTAACTGTACTTTATTAGATATGGTGCGCTCTATGATGTCTCTTACTGATTTACCGCTATCGTTTTTGGGTTATGCTTTAGAGATGGTTGCATTCACGTTAAATAGGGCACCATCTAAATCCGTTGAGACGACACCATATGAACTGTGGTTCGGCAAGAAACCTAAGTTATCGTTTCTTAAAGTTTGGGGCTGCAATGCTTATGTGAAAAAGCTTCAACCTGATAAGCTCGAACCCAAATCGGAGAAATGTGTCTTCATAGGATACCCAAAGGAGACTGTTGGGTACACATTCTATCACAGATCCGAAGGCAAGATATTCGTTGCTAAGAATGGATCCTTTCTAGAGAAGGAGTTTCTCTCGAAATAAGTGAGTGGGAGGAAAGTAGAACTTGATGAGGTAATTGTACCTTCTCCCGAATTGGAAAGTAGTACATCACAGATATCAGTTCCAGTGATTCCTACACCAATCAGTGAGGAAGCTAATGATGATGATCATGAAACTTCAGATCAAGTTACTACTAAACCTCATAGGTCAACCAGAGTACGGTCCGCACCAGAGTGGTACGGTAATCCTATTCTGGAGGTCATGTTACTTGACCATGATGAACCTACGAACTATGAGGAAGCGATGATGAGCCCAGATTCCGCGAAATGGCTTGAGGCCTTGAAATCTGAGATGGGATACATGTATGAGAATAAAGTGTGGAGTTTGGTTGACTTTCCCGATGATCGGCAAGCCATAGAGAATAAATGGATCTTCAAGAAGAAGACTGACGCTGACGGTAATGTTATTGTCTACAAAGCTTGACTTGTTGCAAAAGGTTTTCGACAAGTTCAAGGAGTTGACTACGATGAGAGCTTCTCACCCGTAGCGATGCTTAAGTCTGTCCGAATCATGTTAGCAATTGCCGCATTTTATGATTATGAAATTTGGCAAATGGATGTCAAAACTGCATTCCTTAATGGATATCTTAAAGAAGAGTTGTATATGATGTAACCACAAGGTTTTGTCGATCCTAAAGGTGCTAACAAAGTGTGCAAGCTCCGGTGATCCATTTATGGACTGGTGCAAGCCTCTCGGAGTTGGAATATACGCTTTGATAGTGTGATGAAAGCATATGGTTTTATACAGACTTTTGGAGAAGCTTGTATTTACAAGAAAGTGAGTGGGAGCTCTATAGCATTTCTAATATTATATGTAGATGACATATTGTTGATTGGAAATAATACATAATTTCTGGATAGCATAAAAGGATACTTGAATAAGAATTTTTCAATGAAAGACCTCGGTGAAGCTGCTTATATATTGGGCATCAAGATCTATAGAGATAGATCAAGACACTTAATTGGACTTTCACAAAGCACATACCTTGATAAAGTTTTGAAGAAGTTCAAAATGGATCAGTCAAAGAAAGGGTTCTTGCCTGTGTTATAAGGTGTGAAGTTGAGTCAGACTCAATGCCCGACCACTACAGAAGATAGAGAGAAAATGAAAGTCATTACGTATGCCTCAGCCATAGGTTCTACCATGTATGCAATGCTGTGTACCAGACCTGATGTGTGCCTTGCTATTAGTTTAGCAGGGAGGTACCAAAGTAATCCAGGAGTGGATCACTGGACAGCGGTCAAGAACATCCTGAAATACCTGAAAAGGACTAAGGATATGTTTCTCGTTTATGGAGGTGACAAAGAGCTCGTCGTAAATGGTTATGTCGATGCAAGCTTTGACACTGATCCGGATGGCTCTAAGTCGCAAACCTGATACGTATTTATATTGAATGGTGGAGCTGTCAGTTGGTGCAGTTCCAAGTAGAGTGTTGTGGCGGGATCTACGTGTGAAGCGGAGTACATAGCTGCTTCAGAAGCAGCAAATGAAGGAGTATGGATGAAGCAGTTCATATCCAATCTAGGTGTAATACCTAGTGCATCGGGTCCAATGATAATCTTTTGTGACAATACTGGAGCAATAGCCTTGGCGAAGGAATCCAGATTTCACAAGAGAACCAAACACATCAAGAGACGCTTCAATTACATACGCGATCAAGTCAAGGAGGGAGACATAGAGATTTGCAAAATACATACGGATCTGAATGTAGCAGACCCGTTGACTAAGCCTCTTCCATGAGCAAAACATGATCAACACCAAGACTCCATGGGTGTTAGAGTCATTAGTATGTAACCTAGTGTGACGCCCCCGATTTGACCGTACACTACTCATGCACGCAAATGTGTACGACTAACATCAGGGACTCACGGGAAGATATCACAACACAACTCTAGACACAAATAAAATAATACAAGCTTTATATTACAAGCGAGGTGCCTTGAGGGCTCGAATACATAAGCTTGAATACACAAGAGTCAGCGGAAGCAACAATATCTGAGTACAGACATAAGTTAGACAAGTTTGCCTTAAGAAGGCCAGCACAAAAGCATCTACGATCGAAAAGGCAAGGCCTCCTGCCTGGGAGCCTCCTAACTACTCCTGGTCGTCGGCGGTCTCCACGTAGTAGTATGCATCGGCGGTGGCATCTGGCTCCTGGGCTCCGACATCTGGTTGCATCAACTGGAAAGAAGAAGAAAGGGGAAAAAAGGGGAGCAAAGCAACCGTGAGTACTCATCCAAAGTACTCGCAAGCAAGGATCTACACTACATATGCATCGGTATCAATGAAATGGGCTGTATATGTGGACTGAACTGCAGAATGCCAGAAGAGGAGGGGAAAGCCTAGCCTATCGAAGACTAGCATCTTCAAGCAGCTCCAAGCATCTTGCAGCATCAGAAGAGATAAGAGTAGCATAAAATAAAGTAGTAGTAGTGTTATCAACCTTGGCCAGAGATCCTTTCTCGACTCCCTGCGAGAAAGCAATCCCAGAGCCATACTATCCAGTTATCACCTCAAGTATCCAGTTCTAGTTGTATCAATCGGGATACAACACCAATTGTCCCTTACCATAGGACAGGCTATCGATAGATGTTTTCTTCCCTGCAGGGTGCACCAACTTACCCACCACGCTCGATTAACTCCGGCCGGACACACTTTCCTGGGTCATGCCCGGCCTCGGCCAAACAATATGCCGCAACCCGACCTAGGCTTAATAGAGAGGTCAGCACGCCGGACTAAACCTATGCCCCCAGGGGTCATGGGCCATCGCCCCGGGAACTCTTGCACGTTGCGGGGGCGGCCGGTGAGCAGACCTAGCTACCTCCTTTAACAAGTCAGGTGCTTACGCAGTCTAACCCGGCGCACGCCGCTCAGTCGCTGACGTCTATTAAGCTTCGGCTGATGTATATGACACAGAACGCCCATACTATGCCCACGTGATGGTTAGTGCTATCAGGCCAGAGGCCCCTCGGATCAAATATCCAAATCGTAGTGGATTAGGAACGCGCGGTAACAAGCAGAGACTCACAAAAGATGTGACCCCGTTGCCCCATCTCGAGGACTTGCGGCAAGGGCTAGGAATGCCCGGCCACGCCTCGTAATTAACTCGCGGGCACCCTCCAGGTCAACCCGTCTCCACGTCACTCGCGGGTACCCCTCAGGGTCGACCCGCCTTTCCAAGTAACAGTTGTAAAGTCCAAGTATCCGTGTGTCCAAACATCAAGGGGAAACCCGAGGAATCACCCCCGGTGAATTCCACTCGATGTAATCATCAAGGTGAATGTAAGAGGAACCACCCTTGAGGTTCACACTTGAGGGGTTGCACGACAGAGTCGTATCGGAAGTGGTGAAGGAGGAAATCACCCTCGATGACTACGACCGAATAGCTACACTACAGAGATCTCATCAGGAGTGATGTATGAGGTTCCACCCTCAGCACTCGATGGTAACTCTGCAGAGTCGAGCAACAAAAGGGGCTTGATGTGATGTGAGGTGTCGGGCTCTGGTCGTCGATCACGCTGATCGAGTCGTCGATGATGAAGCAGGGGCAACAAGGACCAGGTGGGGGTCATTGATGGATCACTAACCAACCTATACTAAGCAGTTTAGGATAAGCAAGTAAGGTGATAATAAGCATGTTACAAAAGCAGGCTATGCATCAGAATAGGAGCAAACAATAATAGTAGCAAAATCTAATGCAAGCAAGAGAGAATGGAATGGGCGATATCGGGATGATCAAAGGGGGGCTTGCCTGGAAGCTCCGATGAAAGGGAAAAAGGGTCGTCGTCGACGTAGTCGATCACAGGGGCAACATCAGCACCGGTCTCGGGGTCTATCGGAGAGAAGAAGAGGGGGGTGGGGGAAACAGTAAATATAACGCACACAGATGCATGACATGTCAAAAAGCAGCACTAGGCGTGTCCTAACGCGGTGTCATGCGATACTGGCGAAGGGGGAAAACATCTGGGAAAGTTTTCCCGAAGTTTGGCTTTTTCATACAGACGAATCAGAGGGGAAAGGTTGCAGGTTCGCTATGCTAGGGACATGTGGGAGACGAGCGGACTATGTATTTGGATACGTCTCGTCTTTCTGAGCAACCTTCATGTTGAAAACATATTCATTCGAGTTACGGTTATTTTTTTAAAAAAATCAAAGTTTAAAAGAAAATTCTGAAATTTTGGATTTATTTTAATTCGAGTTGACCAAGTCAACTTGAATGGTCAAATGGGGAAGGTGTGGCCCACATGTAATATGTAGCAACTAAAAATATTCTAGTTAATTAGATTAATTAGTCTAGGGTCCACTTGTCATATGCTAGTAGTTAAACTAACTAGTAATTAGTCCCTAAGTTAAATTGCACGACCGACCAGTGGTGCCTGTGCATACACAGGCACACCACACGTGCTTGGACATGGCCACGACCATGGCCATTAGCAGCAACTAAGCAGCGGCAGTAGGAGGAATCAGCAATGGCAAGTAGCAGCATCTAGGAGCAGCAGTAGTTAGCGGACAGGAGCAACGCTTAGGAGCAGCAGCGACTAACTAGCAGGAGCAGCAGCAAAACAACAGCGACGTTAGCTAGCAGATGAATAACAGCAAGCTTGTAGGAGCAGCAGAGTAGCAGAGGTGACATCAACGATAGCAGAGCAGCGAGCGTGCGCGGGAGCGGGCGGCTGCGGAACACGGCTAGGGCGCTGCCGGACGCGCGGGGGAGCACGACCATGGATGTGGCGAGCGTGTACGGGGGCAAACCGGTGCGGTTGCGGCAGGGCTTCGGCCACGGCGGGCGCGAGCTCGCGGGGTGACTCTACGGCGACAGATCGACGGGGGCTAGGCCGGGAGTCGGAGCAGGAGCTCACAGGGGGGGGGGGTTCTTAGGAGCTCAGGGGAGCCGGAGGTAGTTGGATTCGAGGGGATCGACGACAAGGCAGATGCGATGTCCGTCGAAGGGGATCGACGTGACGACGACGGTGTTGCCCCCCGGCTCCGATCCAGGGGCGTAGATGATGAAGACGACGGCTGCAGCTCTTCGGGACAACTCCACAAGCGCCGGGGAGCCCGTAGGCCGCGGGAACGGCGGCGACGGCGCAGTCACCGCTCGAGCTCTTGTTTTTTAGCAGACGGGGAGAGGCACGATTGGGGAAAGAGAGGGGATCGGTTGAGAGTGGACTAGGGTTCACGTTGGTGCAGTTATAAGCCGAGGGAGTCGACGTGGAGGCCATCCATGACCATGGCAGCCGTAGATGTGCGACACGCACGCCTCCTGCCTCCTGTACCTAAGGATAGAAGGAGAAGTCCCATTGAGTGGGCTGGGCCATACTATAGAACTAGGCTTTAAGCAAACAGTAGATTTTATGCATTTTCCGTTTCTTTTTCTGCAAATCAAACAACTACGGATTTGCAATTATTTGGGCTACCAAATGATTTTTTCAAAGTGTGAAAGTTGGCACATAATTCAAGCACAATATTACCAGGTTGCACAAAAAGTTTGGGGCCTTTTGAAATTGTCGATCCATTTTTAGAAATTGAAAAGACCAATTTTAAATGCTGCTGGACCACAAATTAATTCCCAGGGGCATTTTGGGAATTCAAAAGAGGTTGGTTCCAACATGACAAATATCAAGGGATTATTTGCCACACTTTGAACATTTTAGTTTTGACATTTTTTAAACTTTAAACTTTGACTTTAATTTAAAATTTGAATTTGGACCGGATTCGAACCAACGTGAGTTTAACAATAGTAATCATGATGATGTGGCATCATTAGCAGGGAATTACTGTAGCTTAATTATCCGGGCATCACAATTCTTCTCCACTACAAGAAATCTCGTCCTGAGATTTAAGGGGTGGAGTAAGGGGGAAAGACTCGGGAAGGACGGAGCTCAACACAAGATAGGTACGCGGGGACTATGTCAGTGAACGTGGCATAGAGGCATCTCTCGAGTTGAAATTCAAGAAAGTCATCGAGAGCAAGGTGAGGTGCAATAAGGAGCTTCAACCTGGTAGACAATCGTTTGTTGCCTGAAACAAGGGGTGAAAGGGGTTCAGAGCAATGGTAATAAGTATTGCGTCTGATACCAGAATAGATCGCCTCTCGGAAGGTGGCTCAGGATTTTCATATGAAGCCAAGCATGAGAAATAACCTTAGAAACAAGGTGTACAGGAGAGTCAGGTTTCGATCTTGTGGAACTGTGGGTTATGGGCCCACCATGTTGGTTAAAAGCAGGAAGGCGCTAACATCTTGAATGGTCATGATAGCAAGGCATGTCAGAGAATAGCCTGTCAGTTATGTTGGCAACAAAGTTTGGTACCAAGGGCATGGGACAAAGAGAACCATTTTCCTGCTCGTAAGATGAGGCGGACCAATAGGCAAAGTTCTCGTCCATCGGTGGTTACCGGAATGTAATCAACAATAGTAACAGGGTCTTACTGATAGAGTTGTACACCGAGGTGCTTACTTAAGCAAGGATTTAACTCTGCTCAGACAAGTTAGATTACAAGAAAGGTGAAACAAAACAATGGAAAGGAAAATGTGATTATTATGATAATTAGACCAATGGAAAGGAAAGGTGTTTATACCCAAGTATTGGAGTATAACTTTCCCAAGGAAAGGCAGAGCATGATAGGGTTCCAAGTATTAAACCATTTAGACGAAAGGGGCAAGGAATTTATGAGGTTTACCCATACAACGGTGTTTGGATAATTGATCAAGAACAGTTAGCATTGCACTCCCAATGTTCTTGTTGATGATCAGAGTACCACACACATGCTTCGGGATAGTGTTGACATGGTCATCAGGGAAAGGTTAGACTTCGGATACACAAAGGATCCATCGGAACAAATTATAAAATAAGTCATACAATTTCAGTAAGAAAACGATGATTTTGTGGCCGGCGGGCTCAGGAACAATTCATCGAGGGGGGCAAGGATGGTATTTCTCATCATGAATTCGATTGATATCCTGGAACATCTCAGAATGTTGGTGATGATCACGACACATTTGTTGAGAGATTTCATGAAGATGTAATCGATCGGCGATGACATCAAGTCAAAGGAATGATGAAGCGAAAGGTTATTGGAACCCTGGGTACAACACAAACTCAAAATCAAGCTTCTGTTCAAGGCGAAAAATGATAAGACAAGATCGATGTAAGGTTAGCTCATTGTCGGAAATTGTGCTCCGGGAAGAAGGACCAGGTAGCACAGTTAATTTTTTTAGTACGATAACGATATAGCTGACCAGGCTAGGAATGACTTGAAGGATTATTGAACTCGTAAGCAACGAAAATTACTTAAGAGTTATAGAATCATAGTGCGGAATCGATTCACTTATCGGTGTTCTCAAGTGACTAATTACCCAGAACCCATGGAAAATTGGAATCGGCGAGAAATAATAGTTGAGGAAGAACTCATAAGAAGTTATGTAGTCCCGTGATATTCTCGATATACCAGAGGGTAATACTCGAAGGGCGATCAAAATAGAGGTTACGGAGATACATTGATCTATAGAAGACAAGTGCTTTAACTTGTCTGAGAAATGGAATCGGGGAGAAAATATGGTCGGAACCACGATTGCCAAAGACCAGATCCCAGATATAAGATAGGGGAATAATTAATTTAAGGAGAAGCTTCCATGATAAGATCTACATCGTGTCCATGGGCATGAACACAAAGTTCAAGGTCGACTCCCACTTCTTCAATGTATAACCTTCCCTTCACTTCTCGTTTTTGATGAAGTTGTAGTGTTGAAATTATATCAGGCAAAACACCAGAAGAGTATGACTCGTGAAAACTCTCGGGTTCGCACAGATTAGGGAAAGTATAGGTTCAACCCATAGGGGCATATTAGGAACATATACCACAAACTTAAAGAGTAAATAACACAAGCTCGAAGGTAGAGCATGGTTGACAAAAGGAGAGGATACAAATTACCGAAGGCATTGTGTATCAGGGGAAGACTCACAAGGATTTTAAATATGCAGAGCTGCTGGATAATAATCCACTAAAGGATCTCCTGGTCCATAAGGGATCTGATGTGAGCATCGGTACTCAACGAGAAGAAGGAATGCAGGGAGATCAGATTATAGAAACAACTGACTACTTCAAAGTTTAAAAGCAAAGGAATTATGAATTCCAATTCAAGGGATCAGAAGCAATCGCTCTGATTAAGGATGGATAAGCTGAATGGACTTAGGGTTACAATCAACGGCAATCTGATTGGCCGAGAACTAGCTCCTGTTCAAAATGATGTCTAAGCCGAAAGGATGAATTCTAAGATTCGACTGAGGATTGCGAGCAACAACGACATATTGAATCAACGGACTCAACAGGAGAATGACAAAGGATGCCAATAAGAGTACTAGACTTATGGGATTAACCATAATGCAAGCAAGTAAGAATTTCAAGAGCATTAAGCTATTGAGGATTTTCAGAAGATCGAATAGTATTTCGAAGACCTTTGTGAAACACATGAACAACTGGGATGAGCGAATACTCGGTAAGGGCGAGGAATTATCCGTAGGGGTATTCATGTGGCAAGGAACTATAAGGCAGTAGGCACAAAGTATTCTCGGAACAATAGAGAGAATTTTGGGATATCTTGTAATAACAAGATCAATGGGATTGAATGTAAGAATGGAAAGTGTAAGTAGTTGTTCATAAGGATTTATTGGTGGTCGGGAATAGCAAAAGCGGTGGGCACAAGGTCTCGAGAGAACATCGGAGAGTATCTTCAGAATCTTATGGTGCAGCAAGCGACCATCTCGAATGAGGGGATCTCCGGGAGGAAGTAGTTACGAGAACCTAAAGTTAGAGTTAGCAAAATCTTTTAACCCGAATAGAAGAGAAATCAAAATCCCAGAGTAAAGGTCGAGGAGTAAAATATCCTAGTACCACCCAATGGCGACGTGGGCCTGTAAGACACACAACCAGTGTTAGTAAAAGCTTTTCAGTGACTAGACTCGACTTCGGCCAAGGAGTTGGAAAGGGGGCTACCTACAGGCAGTCGGCTTTGATACCAACTTGTGATGCCCCCGATTTGACCGTACACTAATCATGCACGCAAATGTGTACGACCAACATCAGGGACTCACAGGAAGATATCACAACACAACTCGAGACA
This sequence comes from Aegilops tauschii subsp. strangulata, assembly GCF_002575655.3. Lineage (NCBI taxonomy): Eukaryota > Viridiplantae > Streptophyta > Magnoliopsida > Poales > Poaceae > Aegilops > Aegilops tauschii. The sequence continues at coordinate 179,787,716 of NC_053039.3, forward strand.
CAAATAAAATAATACAAGCTTTATATTACAAGCCAGGGGCCTCGAGGGCTCGAATACATAAGCTTGAATACACAGGAGTCAGCGGAAGCAACAATATCTGAGTACAGACATAAGTTAGAAAAGTTTGCCTTAAGAAGGCCAGCACAAAAGCATCTACGATCGAAAAGGCAAGGCCTCCTGCCTGGGAGCCTCCTAACTACTCCTGGTCGTCGGCGGTCTCCACGTAGTAGTATGCATCGGCAGTGGCATCTGGCTCCTAGGCTCCGACATCTGGTTGCATCAACCGGAAATAAGAAGAAAGGGGAAAAAAGGGGAGCAAAGCAACCGTGAGTACTCATCCAAAGTACTCGCAAGCAAGGATCTACACTACACATGCATCGGTATCAATGAAATGGGCTGTATATGTGGACTGAACTGCAGAATGCCAGAAGAGAAGGGGAAAGCCTAGCCTATCAAAGACTAGCATCTTCAAGCAGCTCCAAGCATCTTGTAGCATCAGAAGAGATAAGAGTAGCATAAAATAAAGTAGTAGTAGTGTTATCAACCTCGGCCAGAGATCCTTTCTCGACTCCGTGCGAGAAAGCAATCCCAGAGCCATACTATCCAGTTATCACCTCAAGTATCCAGTTCTAGTTGTATCGATCGGGATACAACTCCAATTGTCCGTTACCGTAGGACAGGCTATCGATAGATGTTTTCTTCCCTGCAGGGGTGCACCAACTTACCCACCACGCTCGATTAACTCCGGTCGGACACACTTTCCTGGGTCATGCCCGGCCTCGGCCAAACAATACGCCGCAACCCGACCTAGGCTTAATAGAGAGGTCAACACGCCGGACTAAACCTATGCCCCCAGGGGTCATGGGCCATCGCCCCGGGAACTCCTTCACATTGTGAGGTCGGCCGGTGAGCAGACCTAGCTACCTCCTTTAACAAGGCAGGTGCTTACGCAGTCCAACCCGGCGCGCGCCGCTCAGTCACTGACGTCTATTAAGCTTCGGCTGATGTATACGACGCAGACCGCCCATACTATGCCCACGTGATGGTTAGTGCTATCAGGCCAGAGGCCCCTCGGATCAAATATCCAAATCATAGTGGATTAGGAACGCGCGGTAACAATCAGAGACTCATGAAAGATGTGACCCCGTTGCCCCGTCTCGAGGACTTGCAGCAAGGGCTAGGAATGCCCGGCCACGCCTCGTAATTATCTCGCGGGCACCCTCCAGGTCAACCTGTCTCCACATCACTCGCGGGTACCCCTCAGGGTCGACCCGCCTTTCCAAGTAACGGTTGTAAAGTCCAAGTATCCGTGTGTCCAAACATCAAGGGGAAAACTCGAGGAATCACCCCCAGTGAATTCCACTCGATGTAATCATCAAGGTGAACGTAAGAGGAACAACCCTCGAGGTTCACACTTGAGGGGTTGCACGACAGAGTCGTATCGGAAGTGGTTAAGGAGGAAATCACCCTCGATGACCACGACCGAATAGCTACACTACAGAGATCTCATCAGGAGTGATGTATGAGGTTCCACCCTCGGCACTCGATGGTAACTCTGCAGAGTCGAGCAACAAAAGGGGCGTGATGTGAGGTGTCGGGCTCTGGTCATCGATCACGCTGATCGAGTCGTCGATGATGAAGCAGGGGCAACAAGGACCAGGTGGGGGTCATTGATGGATCACTAACCAACCTATACTAAGCAGTTTAGGATAAACAGGTAAGGTGACAATAAGCAGGTTACAAAAGCAGGCTATGCATCAGAATAGGAGCAAACAATAATAATAGCAAAATCTAATGCAAACAAGAGAGAATGGAATGGGCGATATCGGTATGATCAAAGGGGGGGCTTGCCTAGAAGCTCCGATGAAGGGAAGAAGGGTCGTCGTCGACATAGTCGATCACAGAGGCAACATCAGCAGCGGTCTCGGGGTCTATCGGAGAGAAGAAGAGGGGGAGAAACAGTAAATATAAGGCACACAGATGCATGACATGACAAAAAGCAGCACTAGGCGTGTCCTAACGCGGTGTCACGCGATACTAGCGAAGGGGGAAAACATCCCGAAAAGTTTTCCCGAAGTTTGGCTTTTTCATACAGACGAATCGGAGGGGAAAGGTTGCAGGTTCGCTATGCTAGGGACATGTGGGAGATGAGCGGAACGCGTATTTGGATTCGTCTCGTCTTTCTGAGCAACTTTCATGTTGAAAACATATTCATCTGAGTTACGGTTATTTTTATAAGATTTTTCAAAGTTTAAAAGAAAATTCTGAATATTTATTTTAATTTGAGTTGACCAAGTCAACTTGACTGGTCAAATGGGGAGGGTGTGGCCCACATGTAATATGCAGCAACTAAAAATATTCTAGTTAATTAGATTAATTAGTCTAGGGTCCACTTGTCATATGCTAGTAGTTAAACTAACTAGTAATTAGTCCCTAAGTTAAATTGCACGGCCGACCGGTGGTGCCTGTGCATACACAGGCACACCACACATGCTTGGACATGGCCACGGTCATGGCCATTAGCAGCAACTAAGTAGCGGCAGTAGGAGGAATCAGCACCGGCAAGTAGCAGCATCTAGGAGCAGCAGTAGTTAGCAGACAGGAGCAACGCTTAGGAGCAGCAGCGACTAACTAGCAGGAGCAGCAGCAAAACAGCAGCGGCGTCAGCTAGCAGATGAATAACAGCAAGCTTGTAGGAGCAGCAGAGTAGCAGAGGCGACATCAACGATAGCAGAGCAGGGAGCGTGCGCGGGAGCGGGCAGCTGCAGAATGCGGCTAGGGCGTAGCTGGACACGCGAGGGAGCACGACCATGGATGCAGCGAGTGTGTACGGGGGCGAACCCGGTGCGGTTGCGGCAGGGCTTTGGCCACGGCGGGCGCAAGATCGCGGGGTGACCCTACGGCGACAGATCGACGGGGGCTAGGCCGGGAGTCGGAGGAGGAGCTCACAGGGCGGTTCGTAGGAGCTCAGGGGAGCCGGAGGTAGTTGGATTCGAGGGGATCGACGACGAGGCAGAGGTGATGTCCGTCGAAGGGGCCCGATGTGACGACGACGGTGTTGCCCCCCGGCTCCGATCCAGGGGCGTAGATGATGAAGAGGACGGCTGTGGCTCTTCGGGACAACTCCACAAGCGTCGGGGAGCCCGTAGGCCGCGGGAACGGCGGCGATAGCGCAGTCACCGCTCGAGCTCTTGTTTTTTAGCAGACGGGGAGAGGCACGATTGGGGAAAGAGAGGGGATCGGTTGAGAGTGGACTAGGGTTCGCGTTGGTGCAGTTATAAGCCGAGGGAGTCGACGTGGAGGCCATCCATGACCATGGCAGCCGTGGATGTGCGACACACACGCCTCCTGCCTCCTGTACCTGAGGATAGAAGGAGAAGGCCCATTGAGTGGGCTGGGCCACACTGTAGAACTAGGCTTTAAGCAAACAGTACATTTTGTGCATTTCCGTTTCTTTTTCTGCAAATCAAACAACTACGGATTTGCAATTATTTGGGCTACCAAATGATTTTTGCAAAGTGTGAAAGTTGGCACATAATTCAAGCACAATATTACCAGGTTGCACAAAAAGTTTTGGGCCTTTTCGAATTGTCTATCCGTTTTTAGAAATTGAAAAGACCAATTTTAAATGCTGTTGGACCACAAATTAATTCCCAGGGGAATTTTGGGAATTCAAAAGAGGTTGGTTCCAACATGACAAATATCAAGGGATTATTTGCCACACTTTGAACATTTTAGTTTTGACATTTTTAAAACTTTAAATTTGTCTTTAATTTAAAATTTGAATTTGGACCGGATTCGAACCAACGTGAGTTTAACAATAGTAATCATGATGACGTGGCATCATTAGCAGGGAATTACTGTAGCTTAATTATCCGGGCATCACATCTAGATTATTCTCTCTAGTGCAAGTGGGAGACTGAAGGAAATATGCCCTAGAGGCAATAATAAAGTTGTTATTTATATTTCCTTATATCATGATAAATGTTTATTATTCAATCTAGAATTGTATAAACGGAAACTTAGTACATGTGTGAATACATCGACAAACAGAGTGTCCCTAGTATGCCTCTACTTAACTAGCTCGTTAATCAAAGATGGTTTAGTTTCCTGACCATAGACATGTGTTGTCATTTGATGAACGGGGTCACATCATTAGAGAATGATGTGATGGACAAGACCCATCCATTAGCTTAGCATAATGATCGTTTAGTTTTATTACTATTGCTTTCATCATGACTTATACATGTTCCTCTGACTATGAGATTATGCAACTCCCGAATACCGGAGGAACACTTTGTGTGCTATCAAACGCCACAACGTATCTGGGTGATTATAAAGATGCTCTACAGGTGTCTCCGAAGGTTTTTGTTGAGTTAGCATAGATCAAGATTAGGATTTGTCACTCTGTGTATCGAAGAGGTATCCCTGGGCCCCCTCGGTAATGCTCATCACTATAAGCCTTGCAAGCAATGTGACTAATGAGTTAGTTGTGGGATGATGCATTACGGAACGGGTAAAGAGACTTGCCGGTAATGAGATTGAACTAGGCATGATGATACCGACGATCAAATCGCGGGTAAGTAACATACCGATGACAAAGGGAATGACGTATGTTGTTATGTAGTTTGACCGATAAAGATCTTCATAGTATATGTAGGAGCCAATATGAGGATCCAGGTTCCGCTGTTGGTTATTGACTGGAGATGTGTCTCGGTCATGTCTACATAGTTCTCAAACCCGTAGGGTCCGCACGCTTAACGTTCGATGATGATTTGTATTATGGGTTATGTGATTTGATGACCAAAGTTTTTTCGGAGCCCCGTATGAGATCACGGACATGACGAGGAGTCTCGAAATGGTCGAGAGGTAAAGATTCATATATTGGAAGGTTGCACTCGGACATCGGAATGGTTCCGAGTGATTCAGGCATTTTTCTGGAGTACCGAGGGGTTACCGGAACCCCCCGGGGGAATATTGGGCCTACATGGGCCATAGGGGAGAGGGGAGGTGATACGTCCATTTTGCATCATACTTTATATTGATATTTATTGCATTATGGGCTGTTATTACACATTATGTCACAATATTTATGCCTATTCTCTCTTATTTTACAAGGTTTACATGAAGAGGGAGAATGCCGACAGCTGGAATTCTGGGCTGGAAAAGGAGCAAATGTTAGAGACCTATTCTGCACAACTCCAAAAGTCCTGAAACTCCACGGAAGTTATTTTTGGAAATAATAAAAAATACCGAGCGAAGAAAATACCATAGGGGGTCCACACCCTGGCCACGAGGGTGGGGGCGCGCCCTACCCCCCTGGGCGCGCCCCCCTACCTCGTGGGCCCCCTGGTGGCCCTCCGGTGCCCATCTTCTGCTATATGAAGTCTTTCGTCGGAGAAAAAAAATCATAAGCAAGCTTTCGGGAAGAAACTCCGCCGCCACGAGGCGGAACCTTGCGGAACCAACCTAGGGCTCCGGTAGAGCTGTTCTGCTGGGGAAACTTCCCTCCGGGAGGGGGAAATCATTGCCATCATCATCACCAACGATCCTCTCATCGGGAGGGGGTCAATCTCCATCAACATCTTCACCAGCACCATCTCCTCTCAAACCCTAGTTCATCTCTTGTATCCATTCTTTGTCCCAAAGCCTCAGATTGGTACGTGTGGGTTGCTAGTAGTGTTGATTACTCCTTGTAGTTGATGCTAGTTGGTTTATTTGGTGGAATATCATATGTTCAGATCCATTATGCATATTAAGACCCCTCTGATTATGAACATGAATATGATTTGTGAGTAGTTACGTTTGTTCCTGAGGACATGGGAGAAGTCTTGCTATTAGTAGTCATGTGAATTTGTTATTCGTTCGATATTTTGATGAGATGTATGTTGTCTCTCCTCTAGTGGTGTTATGTGAACATCGACTACATGACACTTCACCATTATTTGGGCCTAGAGGAAGGCATTGGGAAGTAATAAGTAGATGATGGGTTGCTAGAGTGACAGAAGCTTAAACCCTAGTTTATGCGTTGCTTTGTAAGGGGCTGATTTGGATCCATATGTTTCATGCTATGGTTAGGTTTACCTTAATACTTCTTTTGTAGTTGCGGATGCTTGCAATAGGAGTTAATCATAAGTGGGATGCTTGTCCAAGTAAGGACAACACCCAAGCACCGGTCCACCCACATATCAAATTATCAAAGTACCGAACGCGAATCATATGAACGTGATGAAAACTAGCTTGACGATAATTCCCACGTGTCCTCGGGAGCGTTTTCCTTCATATAAGAAATTGTCCAGGCTTGTCCTTTGCTACAAAAAGGATTGGGCCACCTTGCTGCACTTTATTTACATATTTACACTTGTTACTTGTTACCCGTTACAAATTACCTTATCACAAAACTATCTGTTACCGATAATTTCAGTGCTTGCAGAGAATACCTTGCTGAAAACCGCTTATCGTTTCCTTCTGCTCCTCGTTGGGTTCGACACTCTTACTTATGGAAAGGACTACGATAGATCCCCTATACTTGTGGGTCATCAAGACTCTTTTCTGGCACCGTTGCCGGGGAGTGAAGCGCCTTTGGTAGGTGGAATTTGGTAAGGAAAAATTTATATACTGTGCTGAAATTTACTGGCACTTGTTACTATGGAAAGTAATCCTTTGAGGGGCCTGTTTGGGGTATCTTCACCCCGACCGGTAGAGCAAATAGTTGCTCCTCAACCTACTGAACCTATTGAAAATGTTTACTTTGAAATTACTTCGGGTATGATAGAGAAACTGCTAGCTAATCCTTTTGTAGGAGATGGAACATTGCATCCCGATTTACACTTAATCTATGTGGATGAAGTTTGTGGATTATTTAAGCTTGCAGGTATGCCTGATGATGTTATCAAAAAGAAGGCCTTCCCTTTATCTTTGAAGGGATATGCATTGACATGGTATAGGCTATGTGATGATATTGGATCATGGGACTACAAGCGATCGAAATTAGAATTTCATCAGAAGTTTTATCCTATGCATCTTGTTCATCGTGATCGTAGTTATATATATAATTTTTGGCCTCGCGAAGGAGAAAGCATCGCTCAATCTTGGGGGAGGCTTAAGTCAATGTTATATTCATGCCCCAATCATGAGCTCTCAAGAGAAATGATTATTCAAAATTTTTGTGCTCGGCTTTCTAACAACAATCGCTCCATGCTCGATACTTCTTGTACTGGTTCTTTTATGATGAAGACTATTGAATTCAAATGGGATTTATTGGAAAGAATTAAACGCAACTCTGAATATTGGGATCTCGACGAAGGTAAGGAGTCAGGTATAACACCTAAGTTTGATTGTGTTAAATCTTTTATGGATACCGATGTTTTCCATAAATTTAGCACTAAATATGGACTTGACTGTGAGATAGTAGCTTCTTTTGTGAATCTTTTGCTGCTGATGTTGATCTCCCTAAGGAGAAGTGGTTTAAATATCCTCCTCCCATAGAAGTAAAAGTAGTTGAACCTATTAAAGTTGAAGAAAAGACTATCACTTATAATGATCCTATTGTCCCTACTGCTTATGTTGAGAAACCACCTTTTCCTATTAGAATAAAGGATCATGCTAAACTTCAACTGTGGTTCGTAAAAGTAATATTAGAACTATGCACCCCGTGAGCAAGTTAAAGTTGAACCTAACATTGCTATGGTTAAAGATCTCTTGGCTGATAATATTGATGGGCATGTTATTTACTTCTGTGATGAGACAGCTAGAATTGCTAAACCTGGTGCTAAAGATAAACATAGACCTGTGGTAGGCATGCCTATTATTTCTGTTAAAATAGGAGATCATTGTTATCATGGCTTGTGTGATATGGGTGCTAGTGCTAGTGCAATACCTATTTCTTTATATCAAGAAATTATGCATGATATTTCACTTGCTGAGATAGAAGATATAGACGTTACAATTAAACTTGCCAATAGAGATACTATTTCACCGATTGGGATTGTTAGAGATGTTGAAGTCTTGTGTGGGAAAGTTAAATATCCTGCTGATTTTCTTGTTCTTGGTTCCCCACAAGATAGCTTTTGTCCCATTATATTTGGTAGACCCTTCTTGAATACTGTCAATGCTAGGATAGACTGCGAAAAGGATGTTGTTACTATTGGTTTGGATGATATGTCTCATGAGTTTAATTTTTCTAAATTTCGTAGACAACCCCGTGATGAGGAATTGCCTAGTAAAGATGAAATTATTGGTCTTGCTTCTATTGCCGTGCCTCCTAGTGATCCTTCAGAACAATATTTGCTAGACCATGAAAATGATATATTTATGAATGAAAGAAGGGAAATAGATGAAGTATTCTTTAAACAGGGACCCATTCTGAAACACAATTTGCCTGTTGAAATCCTAGGGGATCCTCCTCCACCCAAGGGTGATCCCGTGTTTGAGCTTAAACCATTACCTGATACTCTTAAATATGCTTATCTTGATGAAAAGAAGATATATCCTGTTATTATTAGTGCTAACCTTTCAGAGAAGGAGGAAGAGAAATTATTGAAAACTCTGAAGAAGCACCGTGCTGCTATTGGATATACTCTTGATGATCTCAAGGGCATTAGTCCCACTATATGTCAACACAAAATAAATTTGGAGAAAGACGCCAAACCAGTTATTGATCACCAACGGCGGCTGAATCCTAAGATGAAAGAAGTGGTAAGGAAGGCAATATTAAAGCTCCTTGAAGTAGGTATAATCTATCCCGTTGTTGATAGTCAGTGGGTAAGTCTTGTCCATTGTGTCCCTATGAAGGGAGGTATTACTGTCGTTCCTAATGATAAAGATGAATTGATCCCGCAAAGAATTATTACAGGTTATAGGATGGTAATTGATTTCCGCAAATTAAATAAAGCTACTAAAAAGATCATTACCCCTTGCCATTCATTGATCAAATGCTAGAAAGATTATCCAAACACACACATTTTTGCTTTCTAGATGGTTACTCTGGTTTTTCTCAAATACCTGTGTCAGCTGATGATCAAGCAAAGACCACTTTTACTTGCCCTTTCAGTATGTTTGCTTATAGACGTATGCCTTTTGGTTTATGTAATGCACCTGCTACCTTTCAAAGATGCACGATGGCTATATTCTCTGATTTTTGTGAAAAGATTTGTGTGGTTTTCATGGATGATTTCTCCGTTTATGGATCCTCTTTTGATGATTGCCTAAGCAACCTTGATCGAGTTTTGCAGAGATGTGAAGAAACTAATCTTGTCTTGAATTGGGAAAAATGCCACTTTATGGTTAATGAAGGCATTGTCTTGGGACATAAAATTTCTGAAAGAGGTATTGAAGTTGATAAAGCTAAAGTTGATGCTATCGAAAAGATGCCGTGTCCCAAGGACATCAAAGGTATAAGAAGTTTCCTTGGTCATGCCGGTTTTTATAGGAGGTTCATTAAGGACTTATCAAAAATTTCTCGGCCTCTGACTAATCTATTACAAAAAGATATCCCTTTTGTCTTTGTTGATGATTATGTAGAAGCATTTGAAATACTTAAGAAAGCGTTGATTTGTGCACCTATTGTTCAGCCACCTGATTGGAATTTACCCTTTGAAATTATGTGTGATGCTAGTGATTATGTTGTAGGTGCTGTTCTATGGCAAAGAGTTGATAAGAAATTAAATGTTATTCAATATGCTAGTAAAACTCTAGACAATGCCCAGAGAAATTATGCTACTACTGAAAAAGAATTTTTAGCAGTTGTTTTTGCTTGTGATAAGTTCAAACCTTATATTGTTGATTCTAAAGTTACTATTCACACTGATCATGCTGCTATTAAATACCTTATGGAAAAGAAAGATGCTAAGCCTAGACTTATTAGATGGGTTCTCTTGCTACAAGAATTTGATTTGCATATAATTGATAGAAAGGGAGCTGAGAACCCCGTTGCAGACAACTTGTCTAGGTTAGAGAATGTTCTTGATGACCCACTACCTATTGATGATAGCTTTCTTGATGAACAATTAGCTGTCATAAATGCTTCTCGTACTCCTCCATGGTATGCTGATTATGCTAATTACATTGTTGCTAAATTTATACCACCTAGTTTCACATACCAGCAAAAGAAAAAGTTTTTCTATGATTTGAGACATTACTTTTGGGATGACCCACACCTTTATAAAGAAGGAGTAGATGGTGTTATTAGACGTTGTGTACCTGAGCATGAACAAGAACAGATCCTACGCTAGTGTCACTCCAAGGCTTACGGAGGACACCACGCTGGAGATAGAACTGCACATAAGGTATTGCAATCCGGTTTTTATTGGCCTACTCTCTTCAAGGATGCTCGTAAGTTTGTCTTATCTTGTGTTGAATGCCAAAGAATTGGTAATATTAGTAGACGTCAAGAAATGCCTATGAATTATTCACTTGTTATTGAACCATTTGATGTTTGGGGCTTTGATTATATGGGACCGTTTCCTTCCTCTAATGGGTATACACATATTTTAGTTGCTGTTGATTACGTTACTAAGTGGGTAGAAGCTATTCCAACTAGTAGTGCTGATCGTAACACTCCTATTAAGATGCTTAAAGAAATTATTTTTTCGAGGTTTGGAGTCCCTAGATATTTAATGACTGATGGTGGTTCACATTTTATTCATGGTGCTTTTCGTAAAATGCTTGCTAAGTATGATGTTAATCATAGAATTGCATCTCCTTATCACCCACAGTCTAGTGGTCAAGTAGAATTGAGTAATAGAGAGCTCAAATTAATTTTGCAAAAGACTGTTAATAGATCTAGAAAGAATTGGTCCAACAAACTTGATGATGCATTATGGACCTATAGAACTGCATATAAAAATCCTATGGTTATGTCTCCGTATAAAATGGTTTATGGAAAAGCATGTCACTCAAGCGTGGTGTCATATTCAAATTAGAACATAAGGCATATTGGGCCATTAAAGAGCTCAATTATGATTTCAAACTTGTCGGTGAGAAGAGGTTATTTGACATTAGCTCACTTGATGAATGGAGAACCCAGGCCTATGAGAATGCCAAGTTGTTCAAAGAAAAAGTTAAAAGATGGCATGACAAAAGGATACAAAAGCGTGAGTTTAATGTAGGTGATTATGTATTGCTATACAACTCTCATTTAAGATTTTTTGCAGGAAAACTTCTCTCTAAATGGGAAGGCCCTTACGTTATCGAGGAGATCTATCATTCCGGTGCTATAAAAATCAACAACTTTGAAGGCACAAATCCGAAGGTGGTGAACGGTCAAAGAATCAAACATTATATCTCAGGTAATCCTATAAATGTTGAAACTAATATCATTGAAACCGTGACCCCGGAGGAATACATAAGAGACAGTTTCCAGAACGCTTCAGACTCGGAAAAGGTATAGGTACGTGGTACGGTAAGTAAACCGACTCCAAAACAGTTCTAATGGCAATTTTTCTCCATTTTGGAATATTTAGAAAATTAGGAAAATAAGAAGCAGACCGGGAAGGACACGAGGCTTCTACGAGGGTGGGAGGCGCGCCCTATCCCCCTGGGCGTGCCCCCTACCTCGTGGGCACCTCGTGCGCTCTCCGGACTCTGTTTTCTTGCACGATACTTCTTTTGGTCGGTAAAAATTCACTATATAATCTCCCGAAGGTTTTGACCACCGTATCACGCAAATATCCTCTGTTTTCGTTTCGAGCTGTTTTTCTGACAGATCTAGATCACCATGACGTCTCCAAGCGCCACCAAGGACAAGTTCTTTGAGAAGGTCATCAACCCCTACCTCGCGGAGGTGCTGCAACACCCTCAAACCATTGAGATGCGTGATGGGTTGTTGCACATCCGCGATGTTGAGGGACCAAGGAGGACCGGAAGCGTGGAGATGAGGCTCGAAGCAATGGAACAACAAGTTTTCAAGTGCCAGGGGATGGTGGAACGTGGACTCAACACCAACCACATGATGATCGTGGAGTTCACCAACAACCACAAGCTGGATGCCAATAACATTGGGGAAACCATCTTCAAGCTTCACGAGAAGATCGATCATCACCAAGCCCAAATCTATGACCTGCAAAACCAAAACTGTGAGTATGAATATAGATTCAAGAGGATGAGTTTGGCTACAGATTTGAGGATCCCGGAAACTCGATCATCCTTCTATGATGGTGAGCCTATGCCTTGGAAGATGGACGACAAGCCCACATCATCAACAACTCCACCATCTTCTTCACCAGCAAAGGAGATATAATCACATGGGTATGGGCACTCCCCTTGGCAGCTGCCAAGCTTGGGGGAGGTGCCCCGGTATCGTATCACCATCACACTCCTACCTTTACCATTTTTATTAGTTCAACCCTTTTAGTAATATCTTGATCTAGTAGAATAAAGTTTTAGTATGATTTAGTTTTGAGTTTTGCTTTATGACCCCTCTATGTAATCGAGTCCGTGAGCTATATATAATAAATATTAGTGTTGAGTCAAGGGCTTGATTATTTTGCCATGATCTTGAGGGAATAAAAGAAAAGAGAAAGAATAAAAAGAAATAAAGAGATCATATTGATCTTATGGAGAGTAATGACTTCACATAGAAAGAGTATGATGATTAAAAGTTGTTGAGAGTTGACAAACATAGCTTTGGTCATTGTTGCAATTAATAGGAAATAATAAAGAAAGAGAGGTTTCACATATAAATATACTATCTTGGACATCTTTCATGATTGTGAGCACTCATTAAAATATGACATGCTAAAGAGTTGATGTTGGACAAGGAAGACAACGTAATGGGTTATGTTTTCTTATATCTAAAATAAAGTATATTGTCATGGATCATCCAACATGTTGAGCTTGCCTTTCTCCCTCATGCTAGCCAAATTCTTTGCACCAAGTAGAGATACTACTTGTGCTTCCAAATACCCTTAAACCCAGTTTTGCCATGAGAGTCCACCATATCTACCTATGGATTGAGTAAGATCCTTCAAGTAAGTTGATATCAGTGCAAGCAATAAAAATTGCTCTCTAAATATGTATGATTTATTAGTGTGGAGAAAATAAGCTTTATATGATCTTGTGATGTGGAAGAAATAAAAGCGACGGACTGCATAATAAAGGTCCATATCACAAGTGGCAATATAAAGTGACGTTCTTTTACATTAAGATTTCGTGCATCCAACCATGAAAGCGCATGACAACCTCTGCTTCCCTCTGCGAAGGGCCTATCTTTTACTTTTATCTCTTACCCTTATGCAAGAGTCATGGTGATCTTCACCTTTCCTTTTTACATTTTATCCTTTGGCAAGCACCTCGTGTTGGGAAGATCCTGATATATATATATGTCCAATTGGATGTAAGTTAGCATGAACTATTATTGTTGACATTACCCTGGAGGTAAAAGGTTGGGAGGCGAAACTATAAGCCCCTATCTTTCTCTGTGTCCGATTAAAACTCCATAACCACAAGTATTGCGTGAGTGTTAGCAATTGTGAAAGACAAAATGATAGTTGAGTATGTGGACTTGCTGAAAAGCTCTTACATAGACTCTTTCCGATGTTATGATAAATTGCAATTGCTTCAATGACTGAGATTATAGTTTGTTAGTTCTCAATGAAGTTTCTGATTCGTACTTGACATTGTGGATAGACTGTTACTTTAGCATAAGAAATAATATGACAATATCCATATATGTTGCTGTTATAAGAATGATCATGATGCCCTCATGTCCTCTCAAATTAGAACATAAGGCATATTGGGCCATTAAAGAGCTCAATTATGATTTCAAACTTGTCGGTGAGAAGAGGTTATTTGACATTAGCTCACTTGATGAATGGAGAACCCAGGCCTATGAGAATGCCAAGTTGTTCAAAGAAAAAGTTAAAAGATGGCATGACAAAAGGATACAAAAGCATGAGTTTAATGTAGGTGATTATGTATTGCTATACAACTCACATTTAAGATTTTTTGCAGGAAAACTTCTCTCTAAATGGGAAGGCCCTTACGTTATCGAGGAGGTCTATCATTCCGGTGCTATAAAAATCAACAACTTCGAAGGCACAAATCCGAAGGTGGTGAACGGTCAAAGAATCAAACATTATATCTCAGGTAATCCTATATAATCTCCGGAAATTGTGCCTTCGGATTTGGATCGTGAAGACGTTCGACTACATCAACCGCGTTACTGAACGCTTCCGCTTTTGGTCTACGAGGCTACGTGGACACACTCTCCCGTCTCGTTGCTATGCATCTCCTAGATAGATCTTGCGTGATCGTAGGAATTTTTTTGAAATACTGCGTTCCCCAACACCAGGATAGGCAAGAGCAGCACATGGGGGTGCCCTGAGGGGGGAACAACTCACCAGGGCGCGCATGGGGGCCCAGGCGCGCCCAAGTGGGTAGTGCCCACCTCGGTGGCCTCCCGCATCCCCTCCTTACACTATAAATTCACAAATATTTTGAAAACCCTCGGGGTTAACCTAGATTAGAAGTTTCGCCGGCCCAAGGCTCTGTAGCCACCGAAAACCAATTTAGACCCCGTTTCGGCACCCTGCCGGAGGAGGGAATCATCTCCGGTGGCCATCTTCATCATCCCGACGGCCACCACAATGAGGAGGGAGTAGTCCACCCTTGGGGCTGAGGGCTTGTACCAGTAGCTATGTGTTTAATCTCTCTCTCTCTCTTGTGTTCTTGAGATGTCACGATCTTAATGTATCGCGGGCTTTGTTAATATAGTCTGATCATATGGTGTTTTCCCCTCTCTATCTTGTTGTGATGAATTGAGTTTTTCCCTTTGAGATTTCATTGTTATCGGATTGAATACTTTTATGGATTTGAGAACACTTGATATATGTCTTGCAATTGAATACTCGTGGTGACAATGGGGTATCGTATTGATTCACTTGATATATGTTTTGGCACTCAACTTGCGGATTCTCGAGGTGACATTGGGGTAATCTATGCATAGGGGTTGATGCACGTTCTTGTCTTTGTTTCTCCGGTAGAAATCTTGGGGCACTCTTTGAAGTTCTTTGTGTTGGATTGAGTATTATGAATATGAATTTGCTTTGGTGTTATTTTAGTACGAACTCCAGGATATATCGAATGGAGAGAATAGCTTTGTGTTATTTTAGTACGAACTCTTGAATAGATCGAACGGAAAGAATACGTTTGAGGTGGTTTCGTACCCTACAAACAATTTATTCTTATGTTCTCCACTAGATAGGAACTTTGGAGTGATTCTTCATCGCCCTTTGAGGGATGGTTATATAATCCAATTATGTTAGCATTATTAGGAGGTTGCACTAGCGAAAGTACGGACCCTAGGCCTCAGTTTCAAGCATTGCAATATCGTTTTGTGCCCGTTTACTATTTGCTACCTTGATGTTTTTATTTATTCAGATTATAAAAATATATTTCTACCATCCATATTACACTTTTATCACCATCTCTTCACCGAACTAGTGCACCTATACAGTTTGCCATTGTATTGGGTGTGTTGGGGACACAAGAGATTTCTTGTATTTGGTTGCAGGGTCGTTTGAGAGAGACCATCTTCATCCTACACCTCTCATGGATTGAGAAACCTTAGGTCATCCACTTGAGGGAAAATAGCTACTATCCTACAAAACTCTATGCTTGGAGGCCCAACATGTGTCTACAATAATAAAGTTGCGTAGTAGACATCAAGCTCTTTTCTGGTGCTGTTGCCGGGGAGGTGAGTGCTTGAAGGTATATCTTTAGATCTTGCATTCGAATCATTTAGTTTCTTGTTTTATCACTAGTTGGGTTTATAATAATAAAATTACAACAAATGGAATTGAGGTTGCATCATATTGTTCATCTTTATAATGTCTTTCGTGAAAATGATGGAAAGGAAAATTGTGCTCAATTGATAGAAGAAGAATTCAATAAAATGTTTGGTATAAATGATGAGCATGATTGGAATGTTGTTAGTATGAATTCTTTGAATATCCATGATGCTAATGATATGCAAAGCCATAAGCTTGGGGATGCTATTTTTGATGAAGATGATATTTTTAGTCCCCCAAGATTTGATGTGCAAATTTGTTATAATGATTGCATGCCTCCTATTTATGATGATTATAATGATGAAAGTGCTTTTGGAGAGTTCATGACTTTATTTAGTGATGAATCCACCATTTTGGATGAGGTTTCAATTGATTATGACAACAAAGTTGATATCTATGATGATTATGGTGATGACATGTATGCTATAAAGAATAATGATAACCATGACACTTGTCATCATGATTTTAATTTTCAATCACATGATAGTTATTTTGTTGAATTTGCTCCCACTACTATTGATAAGAATAAATTTGCTTATGTGGAGAGTAACAAAATTTCTATGCTTATGTCTCATGAAAAGAATGCTTTATGTGATGGTTATATTATTGAATTTATTCATGATGCTACATAAAATTATTATGAGGGAGGAACATATGCTTGTAGGAAATGCAATAATATCAAGTTTCCTCTCTATGTGTTGAAAATCTTGAAGTTTTGCTTGTTTTGCCTTCCTATGCTAGTTGATTCTTGTTCCCATAAGTTGTTTGCTCACAAAATCCCTATGCATATGAAGTAGGTTATACTTAAATGTGCTTGCCATGTGCTTCATGATGCTCTTGTTATGTTTCAATCCTTATCTTTTATGCGAGCATCATTGAACTCATCATGCCTAGCTAAAAAGGCATTAAAGAAAAGCGCTTGTTGGGAGACAACCCAACACTTTTACCTACTGTTTTTGTGTGTACACATGATTAAGCTACTGTAGTAATCATGTTTTATTGCTTTTATTTCAATAAAGTGCCAAGTAAAGCCTTTGGGATCATGATGGGTGATAGTTGATCTGATCTTGCTGGAAAAAAAACAGAAACTTTTGCGCTCACGAAATTAATTCTTATTTTTAACATAAGAGCGCTTTTGAGTTGATTCTTTTTGAAGAAGATTAATATACAAATTTCTCACGTGGTCCTAATTTGTTCATAATTTTTGGAGTAGCATAAGTATGGTAGTTATCCAGATCATTACAGACTGTACTGTTTTTGGCAGATTCTGTTTTCAATGCATAGTTTGCTTGTTTTCTAGTTTCTATGGATTATATTGCTCAATATAAATTGTGGAAATGATATGATACAGTAGGAATTGTGTGGAAACAATTATGAATCTTGTATTTGACAGTACCAAAGTGAAATGGTTTGCTCTTTATCATACTAACCTCTCTCACGAAGTTCCGTTAAGTTTTGTGTGATTGAAGTTTTCAAGTTTTGGGTGAGATGTCGATATAAGGAGAATAAGGAGTGACAAGACCCTAAACTTGGGGATGCCAAATGCACCCCAAGGTGAAATTCAAGGAATATCCAAGCAACTAAGCTTGGGGATGCCCCGGAAGGCATCCCCTCTTTCATCTCCAACATTATCGGTAACCTCACTTGGAGCCATGTTTTCATTCGTCACATGATATGTGTTTTGCTTGGAGCATCAATTTATTTTGTTAGGATTTTCTTGCTGTTATTTAGAATAATGTTTTGCATCTTTTATTTCAATAAAAGTGTCAAGTATAGCCTTTGCCATACTTATTTTGCAAGTCTACATGTTGCTATTTGAAAACAGAAAGTTTACCGATGTTGCAAAAATTCCCTAGAAAAGTCAGAATGTGATAAAATGTTGAACCTTTTTTAAAAATAAGCTCTAATAAATTTTCTACAGGGTGGTAAACTTTCATAACTTTTGGAATTGAATAAGTATTGATACTCTTGCATTCTTTACAGACTGTACTGTTTTGGCAGATTGCTGTTATGTTTGCATTGTTGGCATATGTTTGCTTGTTTAATGATCCTATTTGAGGATAGGAGTATTAAATATGCAGAGGCATTTAGTATGCAATGTTGAATAATAATTTTAGTAATTTGCTACAGTAGAGAATGATAAAGTTTTTGCATTGGTTTATACTAACTTATCTCACGAGTTCTTGTTGAGTTTTGTGTGGATGAAGCTTTTGAGATTTAGGAAAACCGTGATATGAGAGGAATTAAGGAGACACAAAAGCTCAAGCTTGGGTATGCTCAAGGCACCCCAATATAATATTTCAAGAAGTCTCAAGCATCTAAGCTTGGGTATGCCCCAGTAGGCATCCCACCTTTCTTCTTCAACAATTATCGGTTAGTATCGGTTGAGCTTAACTTTTGGTTTCTTCACATGATGTGTGCTATCCTTGGAATGTAATTTTATTTTATTTTTCTTGATGTTTTAATAAAGTACTTATATCTAAAAGTTTTTAAATAAAATAGAGTCCTCAAATAATTGCCAGGAAGGCTAAGTAAGCGGCATTCACATCCCGTCAATGAAGCTCTTTTCTATGGAATTGCTCTAGTGCTTCACTTATATCTTTTTGAGCATGGTGTGCTTTAGTATTTTTGAAGAAATTCTCTCTTTCTTCACTTAAATTAATTTGAGAGAAATAAATATTATGCTCATGATCTTCATTTATATCTTTTTGGAGTAGCTTGCCGTTCACTCTTGTGCTTCACTTATATCCTATGAGTAAATTGTTGAAGTTGAAGTGATATCATGCCTAGTGATAGCTTCACATTGGGTTTAGAAAGTGAAATCTTTTGAGGCTTGACAATCACAATATTGGTCATACAAGCAATTCACTAATAATTAGTATAAGGAAGAGAACTTTCACATGCAAATACACTATCTTGGAAATCTTTTGTGATTGTGAGCCCCCATCAAAATATTATATACCAAAATTGTTGACATTGGACAAGGATGACAACGTAATGGTTTATGTTTGTTCATATTCACATAGAAGTTATATTATCATAGATCCTTCAACATGTGGTGCTTGCCCCCCCATCTTTGCTAGCAAAAAATTCCGCACCAAGTAGAGATACTACTTGTGCATCCAAAAAACCCTTAAACCCAAATGTTATTTTCAAGAGTCCACCATACCTACCTAGGGATTGAATAAGATCCTTCAAGTAAGTTGTCATCGTCGCAAAAAGGCAATAAAAATTGCTTCTAAAAGTGTTAGATCATTTAGTGTAAGAGAAAATTGAGCGTTGTACGAACTTGCGATGGCAAAGAATAAAAGCGACAAACTGCATAATAAAGGTTGCTATCATAAGGGGTAATATAACGTGACGTTCTTTTGCACTAAGGGGTTGAGCATACAAAAAAATAAGCGCATGGCAACCTCTGCTTCCCTCTTCGAAGGGCCTGTCTTTTACTTTTCAGTATTTACTTTTATGCAAAGAGTCAAAGTTTTTCTCTCTATTCCCTTTTATTTTTCTCTTTTGGCAAGCATCATGTCGCGAGGAAAGATCTAGGCACATATATCCAGTTGGATATGGGTAGCATGAGTTATTATTGTTGACATCACCCTTGAGGTGAATACGTTGGGAGGCAAAACAATAAGCCCCTATCTATGTGTCCGGTTGAAACATTTTGCTCATGTGTATGCGGTGAGTGTTAGCAATCATAGAAGACTATATGATGGTTGAGTATGTGAAGCTGTTACTTCAACTTTGTTGAATAAGTTGAATTACAATTGCTTGGTGACTGAGAACATAGGTTGTTGAGTTTCAAGAGAATTCATCGTTTGAACCTTAACATGTGAATTGGTTGCTACTTTAACATGAGAAGTTTTATAAGAAAGAGTTGATGTTGATGCTAGGAAAAGTGATTGAAATTATCATTGATCAAACTTATGCACTTTGCTAGCATTCACACTTCATAAATTATTTCTTTTATCATTTACCCACTCGAGGACGAGTAGGAATTAAGCTTGGGGATGATGATACATCTCCAACATATCTATAATTTATGAAGTATTCATGCTGTTATATTATCATTCTTGGATGTTTTACAATCATTTTATAGCAACTTTATATCATTTTTTGGGACTAACCTATTGACCCAGTGCCCAGTGCCAGCTGCTGTTTTTTGCTTGTTTTTTACATCACAGGATATCAATATCAAACGGATTCCAAACACCGCGAGACTTTTTGGAGATTTTTTATGGACCAGAACACCCAGGATGGGCCAGAGCAGCACCTCGGGGGTGCCCCGAGGGGTGCACAACCCACCAGAGCACCCCTGGGGCCCAGGCGCGCCCAGGTGGGTTGTGCCCACCTCGGTGGCCTCCCGCATCCCCTCTTTACCCTATAAATTCACAAATATTCCAAAAACCCTCGGGGTTAACCTAGATCAGAAGTTCCGCCGCCGCAAGGCTTTGTAGCCACCGAAAACCAATCTAGACCCCATTCTGGCACCCTGCTGGAGGGGGGAATCATCTCCGGTGGCCATCTTCGTCATCCAGGCGGCCACCACGATGAGGAGGGAGTAGTCCACCCTCGGGGCTGATGGTTTGTACCAGTAGCTATGTGTTTAATCTCTCTCTCTCTCTCTCTCTCTCTCTCTCTCTCTCTCGTGTTCTTGAGATGTCACGATCTTAATGTATCGCGAGCTTTGTTAATATAGTCGGATCATATGGTGTTTTCCCCTCTCTATCTTGTTGTGATGAATTAAGTTTTTTCTTTGAGATTTCATTGTTATCGGATTGAATACTTTTATGGATTTGAGAACACTTGATATATGTCTTGCAATTGAATACTCGTGGTGACAATGGGTATCATATTGATTAACTTGATATATGTTTTGACACTCAACTCGTGGATTCCCGAGGTGACATTGGGGTAATCTATGCATAGGGGTTGATGCATGTTCTTGTCTTTGTTTCTCTAGTAGAAATCTTGGGGCACTCTTTGAAGTTCTTTGTGTTGGATTGAGTATTATGAATATGAATTTGCTTTGGAGTTATTTTAGTATGAACTCTAGGATAGATCGAATGGAAAGAATAGCTTTGTGTTATTTTAGTGCGAACTCTTGAATAGATCGAACGGAAAGAATAGCTTTGAGGTGGTTTCGTACCCTACAAACAATTTATCTTTATGTTCTCCGCTAGATAGGAACTTTGGAGTGATTCTTCAACGCACTTTGAGGGATGGTTATACGATCCAATTATATTAGCATTGTTGAGAGGTTGCACTAGCGAAAGTACGGACCCTAGGCCTCATTTTCAAGCATTGTAATATCGTTTTTGTGCCCGTTTACTATTTGCTACCTTGCTGTTTTTATTTATTCAGATTATAAAAATATATTTCTACCATCCATATTACACCTTTATCACCATCTCTTCGCCGAACTAGTGCACCTATACAATTTGCCATTGTATTGGGTGTGTTGGGGACACAAGAGATTTCTTGTATTTGGTTGCAGGGTCGTTTGAGAGAGACCAACTTCATCCTACAACTCTCACGGATTGATAAACCTTAGGTCATCCACTTGAGGGAAAATTGCTACTGTCCTACAAAACTCTGCGCTTGGAGGCCCAACACGTGTCTACAAGAATAAAGTTGCATAGTAGACATCAATCGCCATTGCTTGTAGAAGGCTTGGTTGAGGTAGACGGTGTTGGATTCGTTGAAGCTTGGGCGTTGGAGTAGCCATAGGGCTTGGAAGAGAACTTGGCATACTTGAAGTCATCTTGCACTTGTCGCTCCGCTTTTGTAGCTTGATGCACTAGCTTGATGAGGTTTGAGTACGGTTGGAAGTCGGCGATCTTCTTGATAGGATGATTGAGTCCATTCAAGAAATGTGCCATAGTTTGCTCATCATCTTTCGTGACATTAGCTCGTATCATGGCAATCTCCATTTCCTTGTAGTACTCATCAACGCTCTTTGTTCCTTGCTTGAGGAGTTGGAGTTTCTTGAAGAGGTCGTGGTTGTAGTAGGCTGGCACAAAACATGCTCTCATGAAATCCTTCATTTGCGCCCAAGTTGTGATGGGTGGTTCACCTCTTGCCTCACGGTACTCAATGACTTGCTCCCACCAAATGAGGACGTAGTCTTGGAACTCCAGGGATGCCATGGCGATCTTCTTCTCTTCCTCATAGTTGTGCAAACGGAAGATTTTCTCAACCTTTAATGCCCTTGAAAGGTACTCTTCAGGATCATTGCTTCCGGAGAACTTGGGCATGGTGAACTTTAGCTTGCCGTAGCGTTGGTCTTCATTGTGTTGGGGTTGGGGAGGATGACACCCTTGACGTGGAGGGTTGTCAACCTCATGTTACTCTTGGCATGGAGGATTCCCATTGTCTTTTTGCTCTTGGTGAGCTTGAGGTTCTTGTCGAGCTTGTGGAGGAGCTTGAGGAACTTGTCGGTGCAACCGTGCTTGATAAATCCTCTCTTGAACTTCATCATGAAGCGCTTCTTCTTGCTCACGAGTATGCCGGTTGCGTGCGGCTACGGCGGCGGCTTGTGTCTCGGAGGGCACATTGCACCACAAGTTCTTGAGCTTCACGCCGTTGTTGTTCTTGGCGTTGTGCCTCGGCATCTTGTTCGTCTTGGTGTAGGCGCGCTCGCTCTTCCTCTTGTTGGCGTAGACGTTGCCGTTCTTGTGCTTGCACAAAGGTAGCTTGATTTTGGCGATGCCGATGTGCTTGCTCATCAAGTTGTTCTTAAGTATGATTGTCGTGTAGAGGATTGTGGCTTGCTTGACGGTCTTAGAGCGCGTCTTGGCCAAGAGTGTTCGATGTCGGTGTACTTGAGTTGTCAGAGGAGTGTCAAATTGAGTGGCTCTGTCTTGAATATGACGATGTGGTAGAAGAGCGGTTGACCAACAAGGCACGAATCTCGTCCATTCTTGCATTGTTCTCTTGTTTTTGTTCGTCGAGCTTGTTGTCAAAGTAGTCTCTTGTACGTTGCTCGGAAAGTCGCAAGTCAGTGGTGATATTGTCGATGCGGTCGCTCAATGCTTGTTGTTCTTGATGCAAAGCTCGTTGTGCACCGAATAGGTGGTTCTTGGTGACGTAGGATGTCGATTCGTCGTCTTGCTCGATGAAGAGTGGGTTGGTAGAAGAACTTGGCCTATCCATCATTGCAAGTAAACATGAGAGTGGAAGAAGAAAAGAACTATACCAAATGTACCTTGACCGATGTTGAAGATGGATCAATGATCACTCAAATGTGTAACAAGGGAATAACACAATTGGTACCAATTCTTGTCGGTTCTCACACCTACACAAGTAAAAGCTTATGGTGGAGCTCGGTTAGGATGGTGGCACAAAATTTATGCAATTGTTAGCGAGACTCAATGATGTTGGAAAAGATTCGCAAATTTGCTCATGCAACAAGTAGACCAATAGCAAATAGGGGTACATGGAAACACACACGGAGATAGATAAATGGGGACGTGCAACCAAGGAATGAGCCAAAATGTGGAATCCACGAAAATGCTCTTGTTGCACAACTCTAGAGAGATGCTAGCACGATTGCACAATAGGCATATACGAAACTTGTGCACAACCTATAAAGCAAAAATGCAACCACTTCTATCCCAAGTATGCTATATGTATGGTGTTCTGGTGATACGATCCCAGATGATCGAGTATGACAATCTTAATGTAGTACGATGCTATGGTTCTTGCTTAAAAGCTCTTTGCTTATCTTTTCTCTTTTGCTTAAAAGCTTGTTTGGCTCTTTCTCTTTTGAGCTCTTTCTCATGCAAAACTTCATGACCCAAGATAGCAATTGTGTATATGCTATGACAACCTTGTGACACAAGGGATGATACCGAGATATGTACCAAGATGATATGGTATGTATGCTATGGGAAGTATGATCACTAATGTGCACAAGTTACGTTGCCGACAATACTCAAAGGATAGTCTCGATAGGAAGGTAACGCATAAATGGGCGATGGTGGTTATCAATGCAATGGCAAGAATGAATGTACCATGGGATACCATGATACCAAGATGGTATAGAAGTTACCCCTTCTTGCTTATGGTGGTGTCAAAATTGGTGAAGTTGTCGATGTTGATGACGAGTCCGAAGCAAGGATGAGTGGCGCTGATGTCGAAGCCGAACCGTACCTATATAGCCGAAACACAATAGGACACGGGAACCACAACTGAAATTCTCAAAACAAAGCGTGTCAAAATTGCCTGGGTTGGCGACGGTAAGCTATGGTGCATGCGGTAAGCGGTGGTGGTGTAGCAATGCGAGTGCATACGGGGAGGTGGGTATGGGAGTGGCAATGCGGAAGTGGTATTGGGAATCGGGGTGTGCGAGTGCGAGAGTGGAAATTGACCGGATGGACTGAACGAAAGTCAGTTTCAGTCAGGTTTTTGTCGGATGTCCGGTAAGTGTCGGACGACCGGTCGTCGGACGTCCGGTCGGGGTCGGAAGTCAGAGAGTTTCCCTCTATTTTGGGTCACCGGATTTCCGGTATGCGTTTGACGTCCGGTGTGGCTGGGTGATTTCGGCCTCGGGAAAGAGGGTATGAACTTGTGGATTGCAGAAGAATTGGGGCGAAAGTCGGACGAATTTGTAGATGGAAAGGGGGGAAATATGGGGAAAAGCTAGATCTACCTGCTACACACGAAATCCACGGATCAAATCCAATAAAACTTCATCACACCAAAAAATCACAAAAAAATTGGGAGGGCTATTTTTGTGGGGATTTTTGAATTTGGGTAAGAACACAACAAAACAAGGCTAGAAAAACAAGCGTAGGGGCTCCAAATTCGTGATAAACGTTGCTATGATCCAAGATGATGTTGGGTGGAACCCTAGGGGCCGTTCATGATTGGAGCAGATCCTACGAAGAACACGAGGGGAAACATGAGGAGAAAATGAGAGAAGTCACTCAAACCAACAAGATCCGATTACACATGTGCTAGATCCTCGAAACACAAAGAGATACACGATCCATGATCAACAAGGGACGATACAAGTATCAAGTTCTTCTCCGTGAGGAGGTCTTGAGGGTCTTCCCGTTAGGGGTCTTGATCCGCTTGGGGGATCTTCTCCGTAGAGGTCGTGAACTCCAATGGAGAAGTAACCAAGTGGATGAGCAAAGCTCTATCTCTCAAATCAGATAATCCTTTGCTAACCCTAGAAAGAGGGAGGAGGAGGCGTATAAATAGGCTAAGGGGGCGAAGGGGTACATGGGCCTCGGCCCAACACACTGTGCACAGACAAGCATCGGTCGTCCGGACGATGTCGGACGTCCGGTGGCTCGCGAGGGTCCGGACGTCCGGAAGCGGTCGGACGTCCGACATTTTGGCTCGGGTCAGGTGGCGTCGGATTTTCGGAGACAGCGGCCATCCGGTCGTCGGTCGTCCGAAGGCTTCGGACGTCCGATAATTTCCCTTCTGTTGGGTGACATCGGATGTCTGGAGGGGCTCGGTCGTCCGGTCGCTGGGGTGTGTCGGACGTCCGGTCCGCGCCGGTCGTCTGGCCACTATAGCGTGCGCAGGCTGGGACTTGGCTGGCTGGCTGGCGCTTCTAGGCGTCGGACGTCCAGTCCAGACCGGTCGTCCGGTGGCTGTAGACTTCTGGCAGCTCTTCTTCCTGTTCCTTGTACTTGGTGTCCTTGCCGTCTCGTCTGTTGGGTGTCGCTTATCCGTGGCCTTCCTCCAAGCACCTAATCACACATAGGGTTTCCGCTTGAGGTAGTAGCCACGTCTCACATGTAAGAAGTGGTAGTTCGGAGAGGAGCGAGTTTACCTTATCTTCGATAGCCTTTGCTCGAGCTCTTGTCATTGGTCCAAGTGGTGCTCGAGGTGCAACCAATAGATTTCCCCCGCTGCCTAACACAGGGCAGCGTCGGCCACGGACGCCACCCCAGTCGGTCCATGTCACAACCCTAGCATTAGTCTTTATTTGTCTTTTCTTTTCCTCGTGTCATCATGTTTAAATTCAAATGAATTTGAATTGGGGATGTTCAAGCCCTAGCACCAAATGAATTCAACTAGGTTCAAATGAAAATATATTCAATGAACCCGAAATGCCCTTCAAAAAAGTTCACCATTTTTGAATTGGTCTAGAACCTCTGCAAAGAATGGTGCACATTTTTCTAGGTCATTTATGGATTTTTGGTTTAAATCATATGGTATTTGGATTTGGGCATTTAAATGCTATAATTATTTTAGATGCTCAAATAACTCTAGAAACAGCTGAGGGATGTTGGAAATATTTCAAAAGGTGCCCACAAATATTTTCAGGAGTTTTAAAAATGGTTTAGTATTATTACTAAATCAAAAATAGAAAGGCAAATTAGAAAAGAGAAATAAAAGAGAGAGAGAGAGGACTCACCTAGGCCCTCCTACCCGGCGGCCCAGCCCACCATCGTAGCCCTCGTCTTCCTCCCCGCGCCAGTAGGCAGGGCGCGTGGTCGCCGCGCGCGCGCCAGTTCCTGCTTCCACCGTGACACCCCAGCTCTTCTGAACGCACCACGAAGACACCCGAGACCTTCTCCCTCTTGTCCCCTCACAACTCTCTCTTTCCCCTCCTCTGGCTCCCTCTCCCTCTCTTCCCCGTGAGCCCCGAGAGCGCGCCGTCGCCATAGCCGTGTCTATAGGCCACCACCCGCCCAACCAGTGCGACCATGAGCTCCGCCACGACGCCGTGGAGCTACACACCGATGCACGCGACCGCTGGAGCCCTGCAGCGTCGTCCCCGACCTCATCTTCAACCTTCGACCGCTAGCGACCTCACCATTGATTCGCGGGCTCCAGACCATCCCCGGCCTCGCGTTGCCTCTGGTGGACTCGTTGTGAGCCCCTGCCTCTTTCCCCTCTCTCCCTGCGCTTGTTTGCATCCTCTAACCACCGCGGCCATCAGAGCCGATAGCTCCTCGCTGCCGGCCATGTCGCCACCGCGGCTATAGCCATGCAAGATCGCTTACGAGCTCACCACCATGAGCAGTGCACCCCCACGAGTCGAACACACCCACCCACTCATCCTGGGGTGGCCTGCAACGTCGAAACGATCGACGCTCGAACTCCGGCCACCGCCGCTGATACGTCTCCAACGTATCTATAATTTTTGATTGTTCCATGCTATTATATTATCTGTTTTGGATGTTTTATATGCATTAATATGCTATTTTATATGATTTTGGGACTAACCTATTAACCTAGAGCCCAGTGCCAATTTCTGTTTTTCTCCTTGTTTTAGAGTTTCGCAGAAAAGGAATACCAAACAGAGTCCAAACAGAATGAAACTTTCGCGATGATTTTTCTTGGACCAGAAGACATCCAGAGGACTTGGAGTGCAAGTCAGAGAAGCCACGAGGTGGCCACAAGGTTGGAGGGCGCGCCCAGGGGGTAGGGCCCACCCCCATCCTTGTGGGCCCCTCGTGACTCCACCGACCTATTTCTTCTGCCTATATATTCTCAAATATCCCAAAACCTACCAGGGGAGCCACGAAACCACTTTTCCACCGCCGCAACCTTATGTACCCGTGAGATCCCATCTAGGGGCCTTTCCAGCATCCTGCCGGAGGGGGATTCGATCACGGAGGGCTTCTACATCAACACCATTGCCTCTCCGATGAAGCGTGAGTAGTTTACCACAGACCTATGGGTCCATAGCTAGTAGCTAGATGGCTTCCTCTCTCTCTTTGATTCTCAATACAAAGTTCTCCTCGATGTTCTTGGAGATCTATTCGATGTAATACTCTTTTGTGGTGTGTTTGCCAAGATCCGATGAATTGTGGATTTATGATCAACTTATCTATGAATATTATTTGAATCTCCTCTGAATTCTTATATGCATGATTTGATATCTTTGCAAGTCTCTTCGAACTATCAGTTTGGTTTGGCCAACTAGATTGGTTTTTCTTGCAATGGGAGAAGTGCTTAGCTTAGGGTTCAATCTTGCGGTGTCCTTTCCCAGTGACAGTTGGGGCAACAAGGCACTTATTGTATTGTTGCAGTCGAGGATAACAAGATGGTGTTTTCATCATATTGCTTGAGTTAATCCCGCTACATCATGTCATCTTACTTAATGCATTACTTTGTTCTTATGAACTTAATACTCTAGATGCAGGGATGAGTCGGTCGATGTGTGGAGTAATAGTAGTAGATGTAGAATCGTTTCGGTCTACTTGACACGGATGTGATGCCTATATTCATGATCATTCCCTTAGATATCATCATAACTTTGCGCTTTTCTATCAATTGCTCGGCAGTAATTTGTTCACCCACCGTAATATTTTCTATCTTGAGAGAAGCTTCTAGTGAAACCTATGGCCCCCGGGTCTATTTTCCATCATATAAGTTTCCGATCTACAATTTTAGTTTCCTATTTACTTTCTTTGCAATCTTTTACTTTCCATTTCATAAACCAAAAATACCAAAAATATTACTTTACTGTTTATCCATCTATATCAGATCTCACTCACTCTACTTTGCTGCATCACCCTTTCCTCTTCAAGGGAAAATCCAACGCAAGCTCAAGAGGTAGCAGGAAGGATTTCTGGCGCCGTTGCCGGGGAGCTCTACGCCAAGCCGAGACATACCAAGTACCCATCATAAACTCTCATCCCTCGCATTACATTATTTGCCATTCACCTCTCGTTTTCCTCTCCCCCACTTCTAAAACGATTTTCGAAAAGATTCGCCTTTTCTTCGCCCCTTTTCCATTCATCTTCTTCGCTTGCTTTTTGTGTGCTCGTGTGTTGGATTGCTTGCTTTGTCGCAATGACCCCTCCAAAAAATGTTGACCCTCACCTTAGGAGGTTAGACGAAATTGAGAATAATGTTAGAAGCTTCACGCTTTGCAATTTGAGCATAACAATTTCTTTAGAAACGAGCTCAAGGAGCAGAAAAGCTTTATGGAATACATGAATAAAGAGCTTGATGATATGTCTAAAGAATTTTATGGTTTGAGATCTCAGCTTGCGCATCTTGAAAATTTAGTAGGTCAAATTTCTGATAAACAAGCTACTTTAGTAAACAAAATGGCCGCCAAACCAGAGGCTTTAAATAAATGATGAAGATCTTAAAGTGATTGATGTGACTCCTATTGAATCTTTGTTTTTCAATGTAAATCTTGATAAATATGGGACTGGAGATGAGTCAAATTTAGGTAAAAGGCGTCCCAATGATTAAGAGTTTTTGGATCTTGATGCAAAAATTGATAAAATTAGGATTGGAGAGGTCAAAACTTTAGGTAGCAATGAACCCACTCTTTTGGATTTCAAGGAATTTAATTATGATAATTGTTCTTTAAGAGATTGTATTTCCTTGTTGCAATCCATGTTGATTCATCCTCATGCTTATAATCAAAACAAAGCTTTTACTAAACATATCGTTGATGCTATGATGCAATCTTTTGAAGAAAAGCTTGAATTGGAAGTTTCTATCCCTAGAAAACTTTATGATGAGTGGGAACCTACTATTAATATTAAGATTAAAGATTTTGAATGCTATGCTTTATGTGATTTGGGTGCTAGTGTTTCCATGATTCCAAAAACTTTATGTGATGTGTTAGGTTTCTATGAATTTGATGATTGTTCCATAAATTTGCATCTTGCGAATTCCACTATTAAGAAACCTATGGGAAGGATTAATGATATTCTTATTGTTGCAAATAGGAATTATGTGCCCGTAGATTTCATTGTTCTTGATATAGATTGCAATCCTACATGTCCTATTATTCTTGGTGGACCTTTCCTTAGAACGATTGGTGCAATTATTGATATGAAAGAAGGAAACATTAGATTTCAATTTCCCTTAAGGAAAGACATGGAACACTTATCAAGAAAGAAAATTAAATTTCCTTATGAATCTATTATGAGAGCCACTTATGGATTGCATGTCAAAGATGATAATACTTAGATCTATTCGTGTTTTATGCCTAGCTAAGGGCGTTAAACAATAGCGCTTGTTGGGAGGCAACCCAATTTTATTTTTGTTCTTTCTTTTTAGGTCCTGTTTTGCAATAAATATTTCATCTAGCCTCTGGTTAGATGTGGTTTTGTGTTTTAATTAGTGTTTGTGCCAAGTAAGACCTTTGGGATAGCCTACGGTGATAGCTGATTTGACCTTGCTGAAAAACAGAAACTTCTGCGCTCACGAAAACAATTCTCATTTCTAGCCGAAGAGCGATTTTTAGTTGATTCTTTTTGCAGAAGATTAATAGACAAATTTCTTAGGACTTACTATTTTTCAGGATTGTTAGATTTACAGAAGTATTCGAAATATCCAGATTGCTACAGACTGTTATGTTTTTGACAGATTCCATTTTTCGCGTGTTGTTTGCTTATTTTGATGAATCTATGGCTAGTACCGGGGGGGTATGAACCATGGAAAAGTTGGAATACAGTAGATATTACACCAATATAAATAAAGAATGAGTTCAAAACAGTAACAAAAGTGGTGATTTATTTTGTTATACTAACGGAGCTTACGAGATTTTCTGTTGAAGTTTTGTGTTGTGAAGTTTTCAAGTTTTGGGTAAGGATTTGGTGGACTATGGAATAAGGAGTGGCAAGAGCCTAAGCTTGGGGACTCCCAAGGCACCCCAAGGTAATATTCAAGGAGGCCAAAGAGCCTAAGCTTGGGGATGCCCTGGGAAGGCATCCCCTCTTTCGTCTTCGTCTATCGGTAACTTTACTTGAGGCTATATTTTTATTCACCACATGATATGTGTTTTGCTTGGAGCGTCTTGTATGATTTGAGTCTTTTCTTTTTAGTTTGCCATAATCATCCTTGCTATACACACCTTCTGGGAGAGACACACATGAATCGTGATTTATTAGAATACTCTATGTGCTTCACTTATATCTTTTGAGCTACGCAATTTTGCTCTAGTGCTTCACTTATATCTTTTTAGAGCACGGTGGTGGTTTTATTTTATAAAAATTGTTGAACTCTCGTACTTCACTTATATTATTTTGAGAGTCTTTGAAAACAGCATGCTAATTTGCTTTGGTTATAAAATTAGTCCTAATATGATAGACATCCAAGAGGGATATAATAAAAACTTTCATATAAAATGCATTGAATACTATGAGAAGTTTGAT
Source organism: Aegilops tauschii subsp. strangulata (assembly GCF_002575655.3). Taxonomy (NCBI): domain Eukaryota; kingdom Viridiplantae; phylum Streptophyta; class Magnoliopsida; order Poales; family Poaceae; genus Aegilops; species Aegilops tauschii. Next base: position 179,818,602 of record NC_053039.3, read on the forward strand.
TCCTTATGATTGTTTTGAGATATGAAGATGGTGATATTAGAGTCATGCTAGTGAGTAGTTGTGAATTTGAGAAATACTTGTGTTAAGAGCATCTCCAGCCGTTGGCCTCGAGGAGGCATAAAAATCGCCGCCTGGGGGAGAGCCGGCGGTACAATCAGCGCTGGGGGCGGTTGGGTGTCCAGCCGTCGCCCCCAGGCGCCGATATTGTCCCAGTTTTTGGCCCAATTCCGGCAAATAAAGGCCCATATGGGTGAGAACCGGCCCATATTCGGCGTGGTTCGTCGTGGCTCGGGGTTGAATTCTCAACATAAATATTTTTTATCACATAGTTCATCACAGAAAATCAAATAGTTCAACAAAATAGTGCAACAACAAATAGTTCAATACAAATTATATAGTTCAACAAATAATAACTCATATTTCATAACACGTCGAGCTTGGCGTCGCCCTTGAGCCTCCATAGGTGCTCCACCAGATCCTACTGCAGTTGATGGTGCACATGTGGGTCTCGGATCTCCTAACGCATACTAAGGTAGGCAGTCCAGGTTGCTGGTAGCTGGTGATCAACTTCGGCTAGAGGACCCTGCCTGTAGTATGGTTTAGTGTCAAACACTGGCTCTTCCTACTCGCTCTCGATGATCATGTTGTGCAAGATGACACAGCAAGTCATGATCTCCCACATTTGATCTTTCGACCAGGTCTGAGCAGGGTACCGGACAACAGCAAATCGAGATTGGAGCACACCAAATGCCCGCTCGACATCCTTCCTGCAAGCCTCCTGCACCTTGGCAAATTGGGTCTTCTTGCCTCCTGGCACAACATTTGAGATAGTCTTCACAAATGTAGACCATCTCGGATAGATGCCATCAGCTAGGTAGTACCCCTTGTTGTAGTGCCGCCCATTGGCCTCGAAGTTCACCGGAGGAGAATAACCTTCAACAAGCTTGGCAAAGACAGGGGAGCACTGCAGCACGTTGATGTCATTGTGAGTTCCTGGCATACCAAAGAAGGAGTGCCAAATCCAGAGGTCCTGTGTGGCCACCGCCTCAAGTACCACACTACAACTGCCTTTGGTGCCTTTGTACATCCCCTGCCAAGCAAATGGGCAGTTCTTCCATTTCCAATGCATGCAGTCGATGCTTCCGAGCATCCCAGGAAATCCTCTTGCTGCATTCTGTGCTAGGATCCGAGCAGTGTCTTCTGCATTGGGTGTTCGCAAGTATTGCGGTCCAAACACTGCCACCACTGCCCGACAGAACTTGTAGAAACACTCAATGGTGGTGGACTCGGCCATGCACCCATAGTCGTCGAGTGAATCACCGGGAGCTCCGTATGCAAGCATCCTCATCGCTGTCGTGCACTTCTGGATCGAGGTGAATCCAAGTTTGCCGGTGCAATCCTTCTTTCACTTGAAGTAGCTGTTGAACTCACGGATGGAATTCACAATCCTGAGGAAAAGCTTTTGGCTCATCCGATAACGGCGCCGAAATGTTTTGTCGCCGTGCAGTGGAGCGTCGGCTAAGTAGTCGGAGTAGAGCATGCAGTAGCCTTCGAGACGATGCCGGTTCTTTGCTTTCATCCGCCCTGGCGCCGAGCCACCTCGCCGCGGCTTTTCATTGCTCGCTAGCAGGGCAGCGAGGGCGGCGAGGGCGGCCAGGACCATGAGATGTTCCTCTTCCTGGACGTTGGCCTCGGCTTCCTCCTCCAGCAGCGCGACAAGCACTTCCTCGTCTTCCGAGTCCATTGCCGAGGCAGGCAAATCGCTGAAAACCTTGCGGGCGCGGTGGGCGCGTACCCGCCGCTAAACTGCCCCTCCGCGGCCGGAAACGGCCGAAAAATCGCCCAGCTACTGGCGGAAGGGCTGCCTCGGCGAAACCTCTGCTCTTTTTCCGTTGGGGATGGCTATCTAGCAGTGGCGGGGAGGTGGGCAGCGCCGGGATACAGCCGGTTGGCGGCCGAGCGCGTGGGGGGTGGGAGGCGAATCGGGAGGAAAGACTTGACTTTTCACCTGACGGTGTGGGCCAGATGTGCTTTTCCCTTGCGCCAGAGCCCCCGAGCGCCCCCCAGTGCGCCGGGTTCGGCTTGCGATCGCCGGGCCCAAAAAACGGGCCGAACCGACGGATTTCGGCATCCTGGGGGCGCGACTGGGGCGTTTTTTCGGTGCCAGCGCTGAAAAAGTCGCCTGGGGGGCCTGTTGGGGGCGCGGCTGGAGATGCTCTAAGGTTTGTGAGTCCCGTAGCATGCACGTATGGTGCACCTTTATGTAACGAAGTTGGTGCATGAGATATTTTTTTATTGTCTTCCTTATGAGTGGCGGTCGGGGATGAGCGATTGTCTTTTCCTACCAATCTATCCCCCTAGGAGCATGCGCGTAGCACTTTCTTTCGATGACTAATAGATTTTTGCAATAAGTATGTGAGTTCTTTATGAATAATGTTGAGTCCATGGATTATACGCACTCTCACCTTTCCGTCATTGCTAGCCTCTCTAGTACCGCGCAATTTTTGCCGGTGCCATAAACCCACCATATACCTTCCTCAAAACAGCCACCATACCTACCTATTATGGCATTTCCATAGCCATTCCGAGATATATTGCCATGCAACTTTCCACCGTTCTGTTTATTATAACACGCTCCATCATTGTCATGTTGCTATGCATGATCATGTAGTTGACATCGTATTTGTGGAAAGCCACCATTCATAATTCTTCCATACATGTCGCTCTTGATTCATTGCACATACCGGTACACCGCCGGAGGCATTCACATAGAGTCATATTTTTGTTCTAGTATCGAGTTGTCATTTTTGAGTTGTAAGTAAATAGAAGTGTGATGATCTTCATTATTAGAGCATTGTCCCATGTGAGAAAAAAAAGAGAAAGACAAAAAAAGAGAAGGCCCAAAAACAGAGAAAATAAACAAAAATGAGAGAAAAAGAGAGAAGGGACAATGTTGCTATCCTTTTGCCACACTTGTGCTTCAAAGTAGCACCATGATCTTCATGATAGAGAGTCTCCTATATTGTCACTTTCATATACTAGTGGGAATTTTTCATTATAGAACTTGGCTTGTATATTCCAACGACGGGCTTCCTCAAAATGCCCTAGGTCTTCATGAGCAAGCAAGTTGGATGCACACCCACTTAGTTTATTTTTGAGCTGTGATGACCCACAAGTATAGGGGATCAGTTGTAGCACTTTTTGATAAGTAAGAGTGTCGAACCGAACGAGGAGCAGAAGGAAATGACAAGTGGTTTTCAGCAAGGTAATGTCTGCAAGTGCTAAAATTGTAAGTAACAGAGTAGTTTGATAGCAAGATAATTTGTAAGGAGCAAGCAACAATAGTAGTAACAGAAGTGCAGCAAGGTAGCCCAATCCTTTTGAGGCAATGGACAGGCCAAAACAGTCTCTTATAATAAGCAAAGCGTTCTTGAGGGTACACGGGAATTTCATCTAGTCACTTTCATCATGTTGATTCGATTCGTGTTCGCTACTTTGATAATTTGATATGTGGGTGGACCGGTGCTTAGGTGCTGTTCTTTCTTGAACAAACCTCCTACTTATGATTAACCCTCCCGCAAGCATCCGCAACTACGAGAAAAGTATTAAGAATAAATTCTAACCATAGCATTAAAGTTTTGGATCCAATCGGTCCCTTACGGAATAGCGCATAAACCGGGGTTTAAGCTTGTGTCACTCTCGCAACCCATCATCTAATTGCTACTCCACAATGCATTCCCTTAGGCCCAAATATGGTGAAGTGTCATGTCATCGACGTTCACATGACACCACTAAGGGAATCACAACATACATACTATCAAAATATCGTACACATATCAAGTTCACATGATTACCTGCAACATGATTTCTCCCGTGACCTCAAGAACAAAAGTAACTACTAACGAATGATAATCATGCTCAAGATCAGAGGGGTATTAAATAGCATATTGGATCTGAACATATAATCTTCCACCAAATAAACCATATAGTAATCAACTACAAGATGTAATCAACACTACTAGTTACCCACAAGCACCAATCTATAGTCCCGGTAACAAGATTGAACACAAGAGATGAACTAGGGTGTGAGATGAGATGGTGCTGTTGAAGATATTGATGGAGATTGCCCTCCCCAAGATGGGAGAGTTGTTGGTGATGATGAGGACGATAATTTCCCCCTCCAGGAGGGAAGTTTCCCTGGCGAAATCGCTCCGCCGGAGGGCAAAAGTGCTCCTGCCCAAGTTCCGCCTCAAGACGGCGGCGCTCCGTCCCGAAAGTCCTCTCCTTATTTTTTATAGGTCAAAATGACATATATACCAGAAGATGGGCACCGGAGGTGGGTCTGGGTGAGCACAACCCACCAGGGCGTGCCCAGGTGGGTTGTGCCCACCTGGTGGGCCTCCTATGGTACATATTTGCTCCAATATTCATCATATATTCCATAAAAATTCTCCATGGAGTTTCAGCTTGTTTGGAGTTGTGCAGAATAGGTAGCCTGATGTAGCTTTTCCAGGTCCAGATTTCCAGCTGCCGGAATTCTCCCTCTTTGTGTGTACCTTACAAATTATGAGAGAAAAGGAATTAGAATTACTCCAAAAAGCATTATTATGCATAAAAACATCATAAATAACAGTAGGAAAACATGATGCAAAATGGACGTATCAACCCCCCCAAGCTTAGACCTCGCTTGTCCTCAAGGAAAACCGAAATCGAAAAACATGTCCACATGCTTAGAGAGAGAGAGGTGTCGATAAAAACAAAATACGGACATAGAAGCATCATGTTGATTATTATAACAGCAACAAAATTAAACATAAGACTCTTATCATCGAACTTTTATCATATACTTCTCATGAATAAGTGACAATTCATCACACTATCGAAGTATAAAGCAATAACTCTATTAGAAACCAACAAACTATGTTCTCAGTCAACTTTGCAACTACAATTCATCATCTTTTAGGAAGGGTCACGTATCGGAGCCTTTAGGCAAGTCTACATACTCAACCATCATATAGTCTTCTATGATTGCTAACACTCACCACATACACATGAGCAAAACGTTTCAACCGGACACATAGAAAGACAGGGGCTTATAGTTTCGCCTCCCAATGTACTCACCTCAAGGGTGATGTCAAAAATAATAACTCATGCTACCCATATTCAACTGGACATATGTGCCTAGATCTTTCCTCACCGCATGATGCTTGCCCAAGGAGAAAGTAAAAAAGGAATAGAGGGAAAACTTTGACTCTTTGCATAAAAGTAAATACATAAAAGTAAAAGATAGGCCCTTCGCAGAGGGAAGCAGAGGTTGCCATGCGCTTATTTGTTTGTATGCTCAACCCCTTAGTGCAAAAGAACGTCACGTTGCATTGCCCCTTGTGATGGCAACCTTTATTATGCAGTCTGTCGCTTTTATTCTTCACCATCACAAGTTTGTACAACGCTCAATTTTCTCTTACACTAAATTACCTGACACTTTTAGAAGCATTTTTATTGCCTTATTGCACCGATGAAAACTTACTTGAGGGATCTTGCTCAATCCCTAGGTAGGTATGGTGGACTCTTGAAAATAAGATTTGGGTTAAGGGTTTTTGGATGCACAAGTAGTATATCTAGTTAGTGCGGAATTTTTGGCTAGCAAAGATAGGGGGCAAGCACCACATGTTAAAGGATCTATCACATTATGACTTCTATGTGAATATGAATAAACATAAATCATTAAGTTGTCTTCCTTGTCCAACGTCAACAATTTTGGCATATAATATTTTGATGGGGGCTCACAATCACAAAAGATTTCTAGGATAGTATATTTATATGTGAATCTTCTCTTCCCTTATTAATTCTTTCATGAGTTGCATCATGGACTAATGCTATGTTTGTCAATATCTAATAAAATTTTCTACTTATACTTTTCCTTATGTGGTGTCATCACCTACCATAAGATTAGCATATCATCTTCTTGATTTACTTCCTTTCCTTTTATTTATTTCCGTTCTTTTTATTGCAACAAGAAAGTAAAGAAAGAAAAAAATCAAACTAAAGTTTATTATGTATCTCGCACACGATTACAAAGATAGATTACTAATAAAACTCTTGAAAAGAAAAGATTGAACTAAACTTTTATTCATCTAAAGCAAAATATCAAACCTAAATAAGTAAAGGCAAAAGATAGTGGGGATGATACGATACCGGGGCACCTCCCCCAAGCTTGGCGGAAGCCAAGGGGAGTGCCCATACCCGATACTCAATTTTCTTTTGGTGATGAAGAAGAAGGTGGTGGTGATGAAGCGATCCTGTCCTTTAGGATCAAGAGATTCTCCAATCGACGGATGACACTCTAGAGGTGGATGATGTGCTCTTGATGCAGAATATTTTCACGGGTGAGATACTTATTTTGCACACGAACCATTTCAATGATGCGAAAGGCCTCAATCTTAGTAGGATATCTTCTTCTTCCTCCTGGGCTGGAAGTGCTTCCTCGACCACCGGAGGTTGGTCAACAGTAGCCTCCTTGCTCTCGTCTCCCTTAACAGCTTCTACGGCGTCTTCTCTCTTCAGCTCGATCTTCATCAGCCAAGCATCCTCTTCTACGTTGTTGGAGGAGGAAGAAGACATGATGTCTGGCTTAACAGATCTGACGAGGAACAGCAAGAAAAGAAAACATAATATTTCTCCGCGATACGGTGGTCAATAGGTTCGGGGGGTATATAAAGATTTTTTTATCTTGGGAAACAAGCAAATGGAAGAAAAACGGAGTCCGGAGGGTATGCGAGGTGGGCACAACCCACCTGGGCGCGCCAGGCGCGCCCTGGTGTCTTGTGCCCACCAGGGTATGCTTCCTGGAAGTTTCTTATTTTCCTAATTTTCTAAATATTCCAAAACTGACAAAAAATATTTTTACGGATTTTTCGGAGTTCGTTTACTTACCGTATCACGTACCTCCTTATTTTCACGATTCTGGAGTGTTCCGGAAGGACTCTTTTATGTGTTCTTCCGGTGTCAAAGTTTGGATAATATTGCTTTCAATGTTAATGGGCGTACGTGAGATATAATGTTTTATTCGTTGCCCATTAACAACCTTCGGGTTAGTACCTTCGGCATTATTTATTTTGATAGCTCCAGACCGATAAACCTCCTCGATAACATAGAGTCCTTCCCATTTTGAGAGGAGTTTTCCTGCAAAGAATCTGAACCGAGAGTTGTACAAAAGAACATATTCTCCAACTTTAAACACACACTTTTGGATTCTTTTATCATGCCATCTTTTGACTTTTTCTTTAAATAACTTGGCATTTTCATAAGCTTGGGTTCTCCATTCATCTAAAGAGCTAATATCAAATAACCTTTTTTCACCGGCAAGTTTGTAATCATAGTTGAGTTCTTTGATTGCCCAATATGCTTTATGTTCTAACTCAAGAGGTAAATGACAAGCTTTTCCATAAACCATTTTATAAGGAGACATACCCATAGGATTTTTATATGCTGTTCATAAGCCCAAAGTGCATCATCTGATTTCTTAGACCAATTCTTCCGGGACCTATTGACAGTCTTTTGCAAGATTAATTTTATTTCTCTATTGCTAAGTTCAACTTGACCACTAGACTGTGGATGATAAGGTGATGCAATTCTATGGTTAACATCATACTTGGCAAGCATTTTACGGAAAGCACCATGAATAAAGTGTGAACCACCATCAGTCATTAAATATCTAGGGACTCCAAACCTTGGGAAAATAACTTCATTACGCATTTTAATAGAGGTGTTGTTGTCGGCGTTCTGGGACCGGGGGTGCCCAGACTTGCCTGCCTGCGGCCCGTGGCGTGGCTCCACCAATGGCCTGGTACGACCCAGCTTCGGCAGTAGCAGCTCAAGACCCTCGCGAGAGGCCGGGCCTCGCGAGGAGGACGACACCAAGACCTCCCTGGGGGCAGTCTCACTAGGCTGGCTCCCGAGGAGCGGAGATATCTATTCAAGGGACGCCTCGCGAGGTTCACATGACGTGAGCCGTGACGACCAAGGCTAGGCGGGCGCCGGCGGGTGCAGTGTACCAGTTTCCTCTTTGGTGCTAAAGAGGCAAGCGCAGGCGAGGAGTCCCGAGGCATCAGACAAAGGTTTCCATATCGGTGCAGCAAGACCAAGACCAGCAGGACGGAGGTCATCACGGAGCCCACAACAACATCACCACCAGAGCCTTTGGCAGGCAGAGACCACCTTTTGTCAGATAGCTTGTACTAGTTGTCCCCCTTCAAACTTGGCCGTTGTGGGATCCCTTCCCGCCTAACATTTGGGAAGAGGACCAGGCACTACTGCAGGATTCTGCTAACGCGACACTACGATCAGAGACCCTTTGACGAAACTGTGTGCGTTGGAATAATCGCAAACGGTGGTGTAAAAAACCGTCAAAAAAGGCGCAAAACGTTTGCGATGATGGATGCATCAAACACGGTTCAGATTTTAGTTGCGTGTGTGATTCAGGGCATACGGTTCAGTTCAATTAACCGTTTTTGATGAGTAGGAACAAAAGAAACGGGCAGCCAGATGAAGGTGTGTGTGATGTACAGCATACGGTTCACTCAGATGAACTGTTTGTGATTAGGCAACACAAAAGAAACGGTCAGCCAGATCAAGGTGTGTGCGATGTACATCATACAGTTCACTCGCATGAACTATTTGTGATTAGGCAACACAAAAGAAACGGTCAGCCAGATCAAGGTGTGTGCGGTGTACGACATGCGGTTCACCCGGATGAACTGTTTGCGTTGAGACAAGAGAACAGAAACGGTTCAATATAACAAATACCATAAATATTGCAAGGTTCAAATTCAAAGATTACAACGCCCAAATTCATACATTGCATGTTGCCTCATTTCTGAAAAGGGATCAGCCGCTGACAAGTCATGTATGGGTTTGAAACAATAACTTTCAATTGCTTTGCCATATGATCTTCCAATATGAAGTTTGGCATGTTTGGAGGCACTTCCATTCGACAGCACCAGCCGGCTCTGATAATCATACCATTGATCTTTCCTAATTAAATGCGTGTTCAACCTCAGTACACTCAGCACCTTTGCTCTGGCAAGAAAGAACCTGGCGAGTGTAATCTCTGGTGGGGTCCCTCGGTAGGAGTTCAAAGTAATATTTGAGAGATGCAGATCCAGGCATTCGATGTGATTGTCGTTATAAACATCATCCACCTCCGGGCCTAATATGCACTGCAAAAGAAAAGAACGAATGTGTTAGTGCCTACATGCAGTTTTGAACACTGCTACACGCCCATTTGGTTTGCAGGATTTGTAAAATGCACCAACGTGCGATCTTCGATCTGGCATGATTAACATGGGCATTTGATTACAATCTAGAAACATGTAGCCTTCTTCACAAGAGGTTGGATTGGATGAAAAATTCCGTAAGAAAACTAGTACAGATGAATCCAAAGGAGAAATGCTTATGGATGATTGTAACCATATGAATGAAGCGACCAATATGGGGTGGGGATGTATGTCCTAAATTCCTCCAAAATTCCTTCAGAAATCGTAGTATATTGTCATTGTAAACTTGGGAAAAGGTGCAAAAAATTGAAATCCCTTATGGTTAACATTTAACAGGAAAGGAACATCACCTCGATATACAGCTTCTTCAGGCACGGAAAGCATCTCAGGCAACTGACAACTTGGTCCAGGTTGGGGATGACAGATTCTAGTGCCAAGACCTTCACTGTGCCCAGAGTCTGGGTGAAGCTTCGCTGGATGACAGACGAACATACATCTTCAAAACTAGAAATAACGTTGATATCAAGAAAGGGAGGTATATAAGGCGACTGTTGTACCTGAAAGTTGTAGTATTTGACAAACGAGTAGCCCATCACTTTCAATTTCGGTGCAGAAATGACATTGATTCTTGTTGGACCTTGTTGATCAACTACTAGTAATCTCTCAAGTGAAGGTGTGTCCTGGATGACCATATTGTGGTCCACCTTTTGTGATCTCTCGTTGCAGCACCAGCAACACACATAAATAGTGCGGAGAGTCCAGGAGGTGATGTGCAAGGTACTCAACCAATTCATCGCCTGTAGATGAAGGAACTCGAGTGCAGTACAGCCACGGAGCACGCGCTCCATGTCATCCTTTGGGATGTGGACAGCGCCGAGCTCGAGGTGCTTCAGTCGTGGTAGAAAAAGAGCAAGCGCGTCATTAAGGGGGGGATGGCAGTTCATGAACTTGGCGAGGCACAGCATGGGCGCGAAGCGGAGCGCGGACGTTGGCAGCAAGCGCATATGCCCATCATTATAACTTAGCTTCTCGAGCCGATCTATGGTGCGAGATCGAAACCACTCGTCAAGCTTGGCTCGGTCCTTGCCATTGGAATGGAACTTGCCCATGATAAGGTCTTTGATTGGGCCATGGTGACTGCTGAGGATCTGGGAGAACGCATCCAAGCTTTGGCGATAGCCATGGCAGAGCTTGTGGGCGTGCAGGAGGTCGACAGGGGTGCGGAGCCATAGGGTGCGCCACCGTCGGGAAAGGGCGGCTGTCCTCGCCCGATATTTGATTGGGAGGAGGGATATGATGACTATCAACATATCATCGGGGAGGTTGTTGATGAAGTCTAGGCTTGCTAGAGTCGCTTGCGGTTCTTTCTCGACCCGCCTCCGCTTGTTGGCAGCCTCGTTCTCCACCTCGTCGACGGGGACGGAAACCTCTGTCTCCATATTCACGCCATGCTCCGGTGCTTCTGCAGCCCCGGTGTCGCCACTCCCTCCGATGGGGTGCTTCAGCGGCATCCTCGTACACTGACGGCTTTGAGGACTCAGAGCGGCGTCGACGATGCGGGCGGAGAGAGAGGAATTATGTGTGTGGCGAGGATGGGGGGGTGCGGCCGCTCGGCGGCGCCATTAATATAGACCAGTGGGAGCGAGGCGGGCGGCGATCTAAGGCTGTCTCACTTCTCGGTGAGAACGACTGCTTAATCTCTAATATGAATGAAATCTATGCTTAATTACTGAATTTTAGTTGCAAAAAATAGATAGTGCTATTGATTTTTAGTTGTATATTTTGACAAATCGCAGTGTCTCCTAGCTTAGCACCGAAGTCTAGCTTTAATTTGCATACCGTAATCTGAACCGTTTGCGTTGAAGAGATGCACAGATCATGCGTTGAACAGCTTGTGCGCTTCCCGGTGAGCCTGCGCACCGGACTGCGCTCGCACGCCTCCCGTACAGTCAAGCAGCTGTCCACACGGCACCTCCTATAGCCATTAAAACCAAGACACGTGGCGTCACGTGAATGGTTAACCGAACGCACATGGTTCGAATTATACAAACGTTTGAGATATTAAAGTGGCAGCTATTTTTTTTCAAAATGCCTTTGTTGGTTGTCATTATTTGAGTGCGCCTTCTCTCAAATGGACATGAAAAATACCATAGCATGTCGGGTGCCCTTCCATGATAGCATGCCAAGTATCATGAATTCCAGACGAGTTTTAGATTTACTAGAATTTAAAACAAAGTATCTCAACGTTTTGCCGGCAATCAACGGTACCCTGGTGTTTGAAATTCATTCCCATTTCTTGCATGGGACCTTAGCATGCACCCAGGGACACATATTTGATTTTTCAACCAATTTATATGCACCGGAGCATGTGCATGTAGTTCAAATTTGAATTATGCACATAAATGCATTGAAAACTCAGTTAATGCATAAAAATGTCCAAACGAACCCCGAAAAATCACAAAAATTCACACAACACTCCTGTTGTTCTACGTTGACACTAGAATTTTTTTTGAAAGCAATAAGAGCCAATGGATATCATTTCGTCCCCAAAGGTGGGACGTTCCCTACGGAAAACCATCATGATTGTTGTGAGAAGCTCCGGTTTGTGAGAAGCATATACCCAAACCTACCCCAAATGGGACAAAAATTTTACCACGGCATGTTGATGCGGCTCCATGATAGCATGCCAAGTTTCATGAATTTCAGACGAGTTTTAGATTTACTAGAATTTGAAAACAAAGTATCTCAACGTTTTTCCGGCAATCAACGGCGCCCTGGTGTTTGAAATTCATTCCCATTTCTTGCATGGGACCTAAGCATGCACCCTAGGACACATATTTGATTTTTCAACCAATTTATATGCACTGGAGCATGTGCATGTAGTTCAAATTTGAATTATGCACATAAATGCATTGAAAACTCAGTTAATGCATAAAAATGTCCAAACGAACCCCGAAAAGTCACAAAAATTCACACAACACTCCTGTTGTTCTATGTTGACACGAGAAATTTTTTTGAAAGCAATAAGAGGCAATGGATATTGTTTCGTCCCCAAAGGTGGGACGTTCCCTACCGAAAACCATCATTCTTGTTGTGAGAAGCTCTGGTTTGTGAGAAGCATGTACCCAAACCTGCCCCAAATGGGACAAAAAATTTACCATGGCAAGTTGATGCCGCTCCATGATAGCATGTCAAGTTTGATGAATTTCAGACGAGTTTTGGATTTACTAGAATTTTAAAACCACGCATCTCAATGTTTTGCCGGCAATCAACGGTGCCCTGGTGTTTGAAAGCATTTCTTGCATGGGACCTAAGCATGCACCCAAGGACACATATTTGATTTTTCAACCAATTTATATGCACTGGAGCATGTGCATGTAGTTCAAATTTTAATTATGCACATAAATGCATTGAAAACTCAGCTAATGCATAAAAATGTCCAAACGAACCCCAAAAAAACACAAAAATTGACACAACACTCAAGTTGTTCTATGTTGACACGAGAAAAAATTTGAAAGCAATAAGAGGCAATGGATATCATTTCGTCCCCAAAGGTGGGATGTTCCCTATCGAAACCATCATGCTTGTTTTGAGAAGCTCTGGTTTGTGAGAAGCATATACCCAAACCTGCCCCAAATGGGATAAATTTTTTACCACGGCATGTTGATGCCGCTCCATGATAGCATGCCAAGTTTCATGAATTTCAGATGAGTTTTGGATTTACTAGAATATAAAAACCAGGCATCTCAATGTTTTGCCGGCAATCAACGGTGCCATCGTGTTTGTAATTCATTCCCATTTCTTGCATAGGACCTAAGCATGCACACAAGGACATAGATTTTATTTTTCAACCAATTTATATGCACTTGAGCATGTGCATGTAGTTCAAATTTGAATTATGCACATAAATGCATTGAAAACTCAGTTAATGCATAAAAATGTCCAAACGAACCCCGAAAAATCACAAAAAATAACACAACACTCCTGTTGTCCTATGTTGACACGAGAATTTTTTTGAAAGCAATAAGAGGCAATTGATATCGTTTCGTCCCCAAAGGTGGGGCGTTCCCTACCGAAACCATCGTGCTTGTTGTGAGAAGCATATACCCAAACCTGCCCCGAATGGTACAAATTTTTTACCACGGAATGTTGATGCCGCTCCATGATAGCATGCCAAGTTTCATGAATTTCAGACGAGTTTTGGATTTACAAGAATTTAAAAACCAGGCACCTCAATGTTTTGCCGGCAATCAACGGTGCCATGGTGTTTGAAATTCATTCCCATTTCTTGCATGGGATCTAAGCATGCACCCAAGGAGGACACAGATTTGATTTTTCAACCAATATATATGCACCGAAGCATGTGCATGTAGTTCAAATTTGAATTATGCACATAAATGCATTGAAAACTCAGTTAATGCATAAAAATGTCCAAACGAACCCCAAAAAATCACAAAAAATAACACAACACTCCTGTTGTTCTATGTTGACACGAGAATTTTTTGAAAGCAATAAGAGGCAATGGATATCGTTTCGTCCCCAAAGGTCGGGCGTTCCCTACCGACACCATCATGCTTGTTGTGAGAAGCATATACCCAAACTTGCCCCAAATGGGACAAAAAAATTACCACGGCATGTTGATGCCGCTCCATGATAGCATGCCAAGTTTCATGAATTTCAGACGAGTTTTGGATTTACTAGAATTTAAAAACCAGGCATCTCAATGTTTTGCTGGCAATCAACGGTGCCCTGGTGTTTGAAATTCATTCACATTTCTTGCATGGGACCTAAGCATGCACCCAAGGACACATATTTGATTTTTCAACCAATTTATATGCACTGGAGCATGCGCATTGATACGTCCATTTTGCATCATGCTTTTATATCGATATTTATTGCATTATGGGCTGTTATTACACGTTATGTCACAATACTTATGCCTTTTCTCTCTTATTTAACAAGGTTTACATGAAGAGGGAGAATGCCGGCAGCTGGAATTCTGGGCTGGAAAAGGAGCAAATATTAGAGACCTATTCTGCACAACTCCAAAAGTCCTGAAACTTCACGGAGGCACGTTTTGGAATATATAAAAAATACTAGAGAAATAATTAACTAGAGGGGGCCCACACCCTGGCCACGAGGGTGGGGGGCGCGCCCCTGCCTCGTGGGCCCCCTGGCAGGCCTCCGGTGCACATCTTCTGCTATATGAAGACTTCTACCCTGGAAAAAATCATAAGCAAGCTTTCGGGAAGAAACACTGCCGCCACGAGGCGGAACCTTGGCGGAACCAATCTAGGGCTCCGGCAGAGCTGTTCTGCCGGGGAAACTTCCCTCCGGGAGGGGGAAATCATCGCCATCGTCATCACCAATGATCCTCTCATCGGGAGGGGGTCAATCTCCATCAACATCTTCACCAGGACCATCTCCTCTAAAACCCTAGTTCATCTCTTGTATCCAATCTTTGTCTCAAAACCGCAGATTGGTACCCGTGGGTTGCTAGTAGTGTTCATTACTCCTTGTAGTTGATGCTAGTTGGTTTATTTGGTGGAAGATCATATGTTCAGACCCTTTATGCATATTAATACCCCTCTGATTATGAACATGAATATGATTTGTGAGTAGTTACGTTTGTTCCTGAGGACATGGGAGAAGTCTTGCTATAAGTAGTCATGTGAATTTGGTATTCGTTCGATATTTTGATGAGATGTATGTTGTCTCTCCTCTAGTGGTGTTATGTGAACGTCGACTACATGACACTTCACCATTGTTTGGGCCTAGAGGAAGGCATTGGGAAGTCATAAGTAGATGATGGGTTGCTAGTGTGACAACAATTTCAGATGATTTTTTGGACCACGACATGTTGATGCTGCTCCATGATAGCATGCCAAGTTTCATGAATTTCAGACGATTTTTGGATTTACTAGAATTTAAAAACCAGGCATCTCAATGTTTTGCCGGCAATCAACGGTGCCATGGTGTTTGACATTCATTCCCATTTCTTGCATGGGATCTAAGCATGCACCCAAGGACACATAGTTGATTTTTCAACCAATTTATATGCACTTTAGCATGTGCATGTAGTTCAAATTTGAATTATGCACATAAATGCATTGAAAACCCAGTTAATGCATAAAAATGTCAAAACGAACCCTGAATAATTCCAATTCTTTTATGATCACTGCAGATAAAAGGTCTAGCAATTCAAACACCGTCCATGGCCGCTGTAACCCCATTATGTAATTCAAATCAAGACGAAAAATCAAGTAGATCCCACAAAGTTTATTATAACCAACCGTGTGAGATGCACTACAAAATATCTTTGGACCGTGTCTGATGACACTTTGCGCGCCCGTTTTTTGGCTGAAGGGATTCCAAATTTTCGGCTTCCATGGAAATATCAACCTCCCCGCCCCCTCCCCCTTACCAAAAGCCACATTTCCCCCCTTTCCGCCTTCCTTTCCAAGTTGAAACCTTCACTCCTTGCTTGCAGCGCTGCCGCCTCCTCGCTGGCGACCCTCCTTCATGCTGCTCGGCCTCGCCTATCCAGGCAGGTAATCCACAACCGACCCCATCCTCCTCCTCCTTCCACATCCCACATGCCCCGACCGCCGGCGCGAGCGTGGCACCTTCCACCCAAATCACGACCCCTCCACCAAAGAAGCGCCGACCTAAGCCATGGTGCACGTAGTATAGCCAGGACCTCAAGGAGCATTTGGCAGTGGAGAAGCAAATCACGGCCGCACGCGCGGATGAGGTCGCGATGGCTGCCATTCGTGCCGACCCCCAGATCTTGGAGGAGCACCTCGCCGTCGAGGCCACCGTTGACGCCTCGCGCGCCGACGCCGCGACGCGGTTGGCTGCTTTAAACAACAGTGCGTGGAGTTTTCTCGAGGCCACCGTCGGTGCCTTTGACGACGAGTACGAGGTGTTTTCTCAGCGTGCACGTGCTTACCTCATCTTGAGAGCCAGCAGGTTGGTGCCCGGAGCGGCTCAAGCAACTCACCACTACAACGAGGGCACCCACGATGCGGAGGCCTCGCCCTCTTCCATGTCCAAGGAGCCAATCGTCATCGATATCTCCGACAATGAGGAGTAGCTTGTCTTATTAGCTCACTATAAGGACCCATGTCCAGTTTGCTAGCTACTGCCTTTCCTTAACAAATTCTAGTGAATCGTGCTATCTACTTTTACCATGCAATCTTCTGCTATAGTGTATATGTTCTATATGTCGTGCAATGTGGTGTTCAATTAACTGCTTGGTTCAATTCTGCAAATGTGATGTTCAATTCTTCAGGGTGCAATATTTCCAAGTTGTTAACTGTCTGATCTTCTATTAGGAGTATGTTATATTGTTCAATTGGTGTTTAGTTAACTGCTTGGTTCATTTGTTGTGGCTTGGTTCACTTGTTGTGGTGTTTAGTTAACTGCTTGGTTCAATTCTGCAATGCGATGTTCAATTGTTGTGGCTGCATTCTGTTATTGTATACCATGTGAGGAATAAATCGAATTTGGCTGTACTAAATACATGAGAAACAAATACAATTGCTATATTTCCAAGTTGTTAAGCATGATTGGTTTGGTTAACTGTCCGATCTTCTATTAGGAGTATGTTATATTGTGAAAAGTGGTGCTGAGTTAACGTTTGGTTCATTTCTTGTGGTGTTTAGTTAACTGCTTGGTTCAATTCTACAATGCGATGTTCAATTGCTGTGGCTGCATTCTGTTATTGTATACCATGTGAGGAATAAATTGAATTTGGCTCTACTAAACACATGAGAAACAATACAATTGCTACATTTCCAAGTTGTTAAGCATGCTTGGTTTGGTTAACTGTCTGATCTTCTATTGGGAGTATGTTATATTGTGCAATGTGGTGCTCAGTTAACGTTTGGTTCATTTGTTGTGGTGTTTAGTTAACTGCTTGGTTTAATTCTGCAATGCAATGTTCAATTGTTGTGGATGCATTCTGTTATTGTATACCATGTGAGGGTAAATCGAATTTGGCTGCACTTAATACATGAGAAACATATACAAGTGCTATATTTCCTAGTTCTTAATCATGCTTGGTTTGGATAAATGGGTTTTCCATGTGCATTGAATTAATCTGATGAATCTGCAATGTGCTTATTTTTCACCAACATATTTTACTGATAGCATGCGAACCCTTACTTAACCTGATGACTAACTACCTTATATGTGTTGCAGGGAAACAATGGGAAGCACTGAGGTTTACAAGATGGTACTAACTATTATACCTTGCCTTTTTTATTCCTTTGCCCCATTTCCAATATAGAGAAGATATTTATGCACATCCTTGTTTTCAGCGTTCACTAATGATTACCTCTCAAACCACCTGTGTGGTTAGGAGGCGAGGAAAGTTTTCATACAACACCCACGGTTCAATATTGAAGTGTTCCTGAAGAGGTCGAAGGATGGACGGTCAATCATCCATAGGCACTGGCCTAAAGTTGCAAAGACCTTCAACATGAATGAAGGCTCAATGTTCGCCTTCCTCTTCTGTAGTTTTCCAGATGAGATGCATCTCTCTATGTACCGTCTATGATGCTAATTTTGAAAGGTTCAAGATGTTGCATATGAAACTTGCTGCTGGTGCAGTTGTGTAATGGGGTAGCTGAGTGCTGAAGCTATATCATGTTGTACTCCGATGTATTTCAATTATGAAATCCTGCTTGCTTAGTATGGAAATGGAATATATTATGTGCTTAATATGAATGTCAATTAGATTAGTAAATGGATTATTAATCATAGGGCAATTAGCCCGCTAATTGGCCAATTAGCTTGCTAATTGGGTTTTCCTATTGCAAATGGTTAATGAGAAAACGCCGTGGGCGATGACCGCAGGCAACGCACACAGTTTCTAGGAATAAACCATGTTGGATCAATGAACAATCACACACGACATTCTCTTCAAAACTATTTGTGTTACACCACCTTGCGCAAACGTTTTCCTTGTAGTGACTGTGTGGGACGTATATACGAATGGAAACGTTTAGTGGTGACTGACTATGTGGGATGTACTTACGACCGGAAATGATTTCGCCTGTATAATTTTGTTTTTTAGCACTACTGTACGTATTTCTGTATTTGAGTGCTCATCGGTCGCACACGACCTCATTTCGCCGAGCGTGTGTGCCAGGAGGGCATATCCCCAACGGTTTCTGGGTCGTGTGGGAAGGACCCCCTATCGCCCACACTCACTTGGCGACGGTTCCGAATGCCGTCATGGAAAGGGGTTAAAAACCGTTTGTTTAGGACCGACGTGTACCAGTGAGGGCCTATATAAATAGGACTTGCCACCACCATAGGAAGGGACGGATCATTCAGATCTTTCTCACGCTCACCAGCTCATCGAGCCTAAGAACACCTCTCCTCCGGAGGCTGTTCACCCGCTGTATTAGTTCATCCTCAGCCCCTCGACGCAATCCACCACCACACTGGAGTAGGGTATTACACCGCATGGTGGCCCGAACCAGTATAAACCTCTGAGTCTCTTGTTCTTTGGGTTCGTCGAGCTAGGCCGTGGGATCGTTGAAGTGAGTGGGCTAGGGGGAGAGAGTTCTTCATGCGCACCCCAGAGTTTGAACCTCACAAGGGTTTGCTGGAACTCGTGATCCGACATTTGGCGCACCAGGTAGGGGTGCACGGAGGCTTCCTCTGTCGATCCACGCTCCACCGCCCCACCAGTTCCATGGCAGATGCTCGTCGAGCCCGCGCTGAGCGCCGGGCCGCTCTCAACGCTCGCGTTGCCCAGACGGCGCCTGTCGGCAGGCCTCCCCATCGCTCTCATCACCCGCTGCGAATACCGCCACTGGCCTGGCGGGAAACGAGCAGCAAGCTTCATCGCTGCACCCCTCTGTGCGGCGGGACGGACGCACCGCCAGCCCGTCACTGACTCCGGCCGGTTCATCGTCCCACGCTCATCGCACGTGCATGGACGCGCAGGCTGCGCTGCTCATGGCGCGCGAGCTCCTACGCTACTGCCCAGTCGACGACCTCTATGAGGACTGGTTGGACCGCATCGCCGAGCTCGTCAGCCCCGCTGGGGGCTCTCCTGCACCATCCCTCTCGGTGCCTCGTCTGCCTCCTACTGCGGGCGACGTAGCCCATGGAGCGCCTCCACCACCTCCGCATCAAGACGCCGCCCTAGCACCAAGACGCGCGGCCCCGCTGTGTGACCCACCGCGCAGGTCGCCCGCGCTTGAAGAAGGAAGCTGCCAAGAAATTCCACGACCATTGGAAGACGCTCCTGCACTCCCAGCACCACCACGTCAAGACCGTGCACCGCCCACGGTGGCAGCGCGTGGGTACTAAGACCAGGCTCCACCTCCACGACGGGCTCCCGTGACCACAGCAGGCTGCCGTGCCTTCACTCCCGAGCTGCGTAGCATCGTCTGGCCTGGGAAGTTCAAGCCCGACTTGCCTGCATGCTACGACGGCACCCCCGACCCCGCTGAGTTCCTGCAGCTATACGAACTGAGCATCGAGGCAACCAACATCGATGAGAAAGTCATGGCGAACTGGTTCCCCATGGCCCTCAAAGATGGCGCGCGCTCGTGGCTCCTGAACTTGCCCGCGGGGTCGATCTCCTCCTGGGGCGAAATGCGTGAGCGTTTCATCGCAAACTTCCACGCCGACCACGGGTGACCTGCGGCGCATCAAGCAGCAGCCGGGGGAAACCCTGCAGAAGTACATCTAGTGCTTCAACAACGTTCGCCTCAAGATCCCCAAGGTAACAAACGAGGCCATCATCTCAGCGTTTTCTGATGGCATCCGCGATGTCAAGATGAAGGAGGAGCTCGCCATCCACGAGGACCTATGCACGGCTCTGGAAATGTTCAACATGGCGACCAAGTGCGCGAGAGCTGAGGAAGGGCGCCTCTCCCTCCTCGAGCTTCCAGCTGCCGACCCAGAAGACAAGAAGGCCAAGACCAAGTATGTGAAGCGCAAGGGAGCGGCCGT
Organism: Aegilops tauschii subsp. strangulata; assembly: GCF_002575655.3. NCBI lineage: Eukaryota > Viridiplantae > Streptophyta > Magnoliopsida > Poales > Poaceae > Aegilops > Aegilops tauschii. The sequence continues at coordinate 179,838,857 of NC_053039.3, forward strand.
ACTCGTGGCTGAGCCAGAGATGAACCTCGGCTGCGACCACCCGGAGTCGTCCAAGGGCAGCCGCCCGTTCTGCGATTTCCACAACGTACACAGCCACAACACTAACGACTATCAGGAGCTCAGGGCCATCCGTGATGGGCGCTTCGGTCGACGCCCCAAGGGAAACGACCGGGGTTACGACCGAGGAGGAGCATGAAGTGGAGGACGCTGGGACGACCGCGGCCCCCGCCAGGAGTGGCGCGACTGGCCTGGTGAGGACCGCTGGCAGGACCAGCCTCGCGATGGTGCCTAGAGAGACCAGCCTCGTGAGGACCGTCCTCAAGGCAAGGCTGGCCTCCCTCCGCTACCACCACCACCGAGGAGGATCAACAAACATCACCAGGACGAGGGGGCTGGGGGCTTCCAGGAGTCGCGCGCCATCGCCTCCATCTGGGGTGGCGCTCAGGCCCCAGCCTCTCAGCGCATCTTCAAGCAGTTTGCTCGCGAGGTGAACGCGGCCCTTCCCAGGCTCGAGGCCACGTGCTCGCTTAGGTGGTCCAAGTGCACCATTACCTTGAGCTCAAGTGCGCGGCAACTGCCGGCACCCTCCCGATGCTCTGCTCACCCATCATCAACAACGTCCAAGTCACCGAGACCCTAATTGACGGCAGCGCAGGGCTCAATGTCCTATTTGTCAAGACGTTCGCCCTCCTCCAAGTGCCGTATGATCAGCTACAGCCTACCAAGCCCTTCTTAGGAGTAACCGACGGCTCCACCACCCTGATCGGGCAGATCCGCCTCCCTGTCACCTTCGGCAAGCGCGACAACTACCGCACCGAGATCATCGACTTTGACGTCGCCCACATCCGCCTGCCGTACAATGCCATCCTTGGGTATCCAGCCCTGGCCAAGTTTATGGCAGTGACTCATCACGGCTACAACTTCCTCAAGATGCCAGGGAGCTGCGGCGTCATCACGGTCGCCTGCGAGGAAAAGGACGCAGTGTGCTCTCTCGAACGCGCTTACCAGGCTGCAGCGGCTGAAGACCCAGACAACGAAGGTGCCGTCTACCCTCCTGAGGCAGTCCCCAAGAAGAAGAAGGAGTTGCTCTGCCAAGGGCCTCAGGTGAGCGGCATCTCCAGCAGCACCACCTCAGGACCTGCTCCCACAGATGGGGCGCCTCCCTCAGGCTCGGCTCGGGGGCTCTCTTTTGGAGGGCCTCTGACCTAGCTCATGTCACGAGGGAGGCGCTCGGGCACCACGTGGAGGCATGCTTCGCCGCACGCTTCCCTCAAGAGGGCACAAGGCATGGAGTGTCTGGTGCTTAGGAGTTCATCACCGAGGCGATCGAGGAGCTCCAAGAGGAGAAAACCATGCGCGGTGACCGCCGCCCACCACCTGGCACAGCTCCGCGTCCCGGCTAGGACGACGAGCTGGACGTCTGCGTCGACATCCCAGGACTCAACAGGGCGGCATCTCAGGCACGTTTTTGGCCTTCGCGTGTTGGTCGGTGCGAAGGTCCACCTCCCAGCTATGTTCGCACGCCATTCGGCTTGCCGAACGCAGCTGTCACCTTCCAGCGCCACTTGCAGAGCGTTCTAGCGGCTCAGGAGGCCAGGCATCATGCTGTCCTAGCGGAGATGGCGACGGTTCTTCATGAGCTGCCCGGGCCCCCGAAGCCTCTCGAGACTCAGGACCTAGGCGACTCGTGAGGAGCAACTCCTTCAGCACGCGTCTCCAGCCACTTCAACACCTCTCCAGCAACGGTACCAGGTGACTCTTTCCGGTTCATTCAGTTGGGGGCGCCCCTCGGGCCGCATTATCCCCAAGTTGCACGAGCCTATCCCTGCGATGTGTATCCTTTCGCATCTTTAGCTTACTCTGTTGGGGGCGCCCCTCGGGCTGCATCACCCCCAGCCCGCATGGGTCCGTCCCTGTGGCATGTATCGTTCTTGCATCTATTTGAACTAGCTTGCCTCCTTGCATGAGTTACTTTATGATCATCACCTGCTTGCCTGTTGCCCTTCGGGGCCACCCGCATTGCTGACCGGCCTCCTACACATCCCGCAACGGGGGGCTACACATGCTGGAACGGCGCTTGTTCTCGGGTCCATCCCTGCAATGCTGACAAACCTGAGTGGTCGAGCTCTGGATCGCGGCACACCCCGCGCACATCACCTCACCAGACCCTCAGTGCCTTCATCTTCTTGCGGAAGACCAGCGGCAGGGCAGCAAGCACGACTACAAGCTGCGTTCTCCCCTCGCACTAACCTGCAGGAATCTCCGGAGCCTAACTACGGGCGGCCCCACCAGCTCCTTCCTTTCTCATGCAATTCGCTTGCGCGTTAAAGGGGGAGCTCCTAAACATCGCGTCTCAGGAGCACTTACTGACTCTCCAACCCTCACCCCTGGCCTTGACCACGGCACCACGACCTGGCATACCAGCGGCGGCTGAGCTCGCTCGAGGGTCGGGACCCGAGGATGCAGAGCACTTAGAAGAGTGTGAAAAGGGGGGGAGCTGGCGCGGGCCTAACCTAGCTGTACCGCCGCCGCTGACGCGTAAATTGAGCGCTGCACAAAGAATCGCCCCAGGCTCGCTAAGATAATTCGCGCATTCAAGTTAGCCCAGCGCCGTGACTCAGGATTTTCTCTTGCAGCCTTGCTCCGGCAATGCCGCCTTCCTTTTCTGCCTTCAGGGAGCTGCTTGCACGCTAAAGGGGACCTCTTGAGTATCGTGCCTCAGGAGCTCTTACCGGACCTCGGGCCGCTCACCTCCTGGCCTTGACCACGGCATCGCGACATGGCATACCAGCGACGGCAGAAGCCTGCCTGGGCACTAGGACCTGTTGGCGTAGAGCGCTAAGCTACCGCGAGGATGAAAAGGGGGGACAATGCCGAAGCAAGACACGCAACCGCGAACATCATAATGGGAATAATATCGGCGCAAAAGCACTACAGATTCTTTACACACCCCCACGGGGTTCATCTTGATTCCTCGTAGAGAACAAAAGAAGAAGGTTTCCAGGAGTCATATCTACACACGTCGCCGTCGATGCCATCATCAACAGTGGGCCACGAGGGGCGGACGCCAGCCCCACCCAGATCATCGGCGATGACGAGCAGACGCCGCTGCCGTGCTCCAGGCGCGACGAGAGCTCGGGGGCATGTAGCTGCCGTCACTCGTCTTCGGAGTCTTGTCAAGCTCAGGAGAGTCGCTGGACTCCCAGGAGCCACCGCTGTCGCTGGAGGAACTGCCGGCATGGCAGGGGGCGGGCTCGACGCCCGCTGCCGCGCCATCTTGGCAGCCTCCCCAGGGCAGCACTCCAGGCGGCGGCCTTCCTCATCGAAGACCTTGAAGAACATCATGGAGGCGCCGTCGTACTCGAAGTGGATGGCGAGGGCCCCCTCCGCGCGGCAAGCACGGGCAACCTCACCCCACCCGCGGGTCATGAAGATCTTACCCGGGGAGACGACCTCGACCTCCGCTCCCGTTGCCGGGGTGCTGCGCTCGGCGTGCTGCAACCACAGCTCGAGCGGCCCTCTTGGTGGCATCTCTTCGGCGAAGAACTACGGGAATCTAATCCACGTCCGCGGTGGCATCGCCGCCCACACCACGAGCTCACGCGAGGAGCCCTCGGCATGAGTTCATGGGCCAGCGGCACGTGCCACCATAGCCTGGCCATCACGGCTGTGGCGCGAGTGGCGCGGGACACTGCCTCCTCCTCTGGAGCCTTGCGCTTGGGCGTACAAGGGCAGCGGGTAGCCAGGAAGAGGCCGCTCGTACCAAGGCCTCGTCACTTCCTGCCTCACGGCGATGTCGCGGGAGCGGACCAACCTCTTCTTCGGCGGAAGTAGCCCCTGCTCTTCGCGGGGGGTCTTTCCTTTCTCGGCGGTGGAGAATCTCCTTATCGGCGCCATGAGTGTCACGGCAAGACGGAGAGACAAGGAGGAAGAAGAAGAAGCAAGTGGCGTGAAGAAGGAGATGAGCAACGGGGGCTCCGCCCCTCTCCTCATTTATAGCCAGAAGGAGGCCAACCGTCGGCCTCCATGATCGCAGGTAATGATGGTTTTCTTCTGCATGCAACAGGGACTCATCAAGTCGAATGGTTGCCGAGGCAGCGTGGGGAAGCGGAGACGCCCACGTCCCATCAATCGCCACGTGTCAATCAAGGACGCAGGCGGTTGGGCCCCGCAGCGCTCCGCACTTTCCCTTTGGCTTCGCCTCGAAGCCAAGTTCGAGCGCACCTTGGGCCCGGGGGCTACTGATGGCGTTCTGGGACCGGGGGTGCCCAGACTTGCCTGCCTGCGACCCGTGGCGTGGCTCCACCAACAGCCTGGTACGGCCCAGCTTCGGCAGCAGCAGCTCAAGACCCTCGCGAGGGGCCGGGCCTCATGAGGCAGACGACACCAAGACCTCCCTGGGGGCAGTCTCACAAGGCTGGCTCCCGAGGAGCGAAGATATCTATGTAAGGGACGCCTCGTGAGGTTCACATGACGTGAGACGTGACGACCAAGGCCAGGCGGGCGCCGGCGGGCGTAGTGTACCAGTTTCCTCTTTTGTGCTAAAGAGGCAAGCGCAGGCGAGGAGTCCCAAGGCATCAGGCAAAGGTTTCCATATCGGTGCAACAAGACCAAGACCAGTAGGACGGCAGGACGGAGGTCATTGTGGAGCCCACAGCAGCATCACCACCAGAGCCTTTGGCAGGCGGAGACCACCTTTTGTCAGGATAGCTTGTACTAGTTGTCCCCCCTTCAAACTTGGCCGTTGTGGGATCCCTTCCCGCCTAACCTTTGGGAAGAGAACCAGGGCCTCCATAAATAGGACTAGGCACCACCATAGGAAGGGACGGATCATTCGGATCTTCCTCACACTCACCAGCTCATCGAGCCCAAGAACACCTCTCCTCCGGAGGCTGTTCACCCCCTGTATTAGTTCATCCTCAGCCCCTCGAGGCAATCCACCACCACACTGGAGTAGGGTATTACACCGCACGGTGGCCCAAACCAGTATAAACCTCCGAGTCTCTTGTTCTTTGGGTTCATCGAGCTAGGCCGTGGGATCGTTGAAGCGAGTGGGCTACGGGAGAGAGTTCTTCGTGCGCACCCTAGAGTTTGAATCTCACAAGGCTTTACCGAAACCCATGATCCGACAGTTGTGATCAGCACTACTGGTTGGAATAGTTTCTACCCACTTAGTAACATAATCAACAGCAACCAAAATATGTGTATACCCATTAGAGGAAGGAAAAGGTCCCATGTAATCAAATCCGCAAACATCAAATGGTTCAACAGCAAGTGAATAATTCATAGGCATTTCTTGACGCTTATCGATATTACCTATTCTTTGGCATTCACCACAAGATAAGACGAACTTACGGGCATCCTTGAAGAGAGTAGGCCAATAAAATCTGGATTGCAATATCTTGTGAGCAGTTCTATCTCCAGCATGATGCCCTCCGTAAGCTTCGGAGTGACATTTCTGTAGGATTTGTCCCTATTCATGCTCAGGTACACAACATCTAATAATACCATCTACTCCTTTATAAAGATGTGGGTCATCCCAAAAGTATTGTCTTAAATCATAGAAGAATCTTTCCTTTTGTTGATATGTAAAACTAGGTGGCAAATATTTAGCAACAATGTAATTAGCATAGTCAGCATACCAAGGAGTGTTGTGAGCAATATTTATTGCAGCTAACTGCTCATTAGGAAAACTATCATCAATAGGTAGTGGGTCACAAGCACATTTCCAAGCCTAGACAAGTTATCTGCTATGGGATTCTCAGCTCCTTTTCTATCAGTGATATGTAAATCAAATTCTTGTAGCAAGAGAACCCATCGAATAAGTCTATGTTTAGCATCTTTCTTTTCCATAAGATATTTAATAGCAGCAATAACTTTTGAATCAACAATGTAAGATCTAAATTTATCACAAGCAAACACCACTGCTAGGAATTTTTTTTCAATAGTAGCATAATTTCGTTGAGCACTGTCTAGAGTTTTACTAGCATAATGAGTACATTCAATTTCTTATCAACTCTTTGTCCTAGAATAGCACCAACAACATAATCACTAGCATCACGCATAATTTCAAAAGGCAAGTTCCAATCAGGTGGTTGAACAATAGGTGCAGAAATTAAGGCTTTCTTGAGTGATTCGAAGGCTTCTAAACAATCATCATCAAAAACAAAGGGAACATCCTTTTGCAATAGGTTTGTAAGAGGCCTAGAAATTTTAGAGAAGTCTTTGATAAATCTCCTATAGAAACCAGCATGACCTAGGAAACTACGAATACCTTTAATATCTTTAGTACATGGCATTTTCTCAATTGCATCAACCTTAGCTTTGTTCACTTCAATACCTCTTTCAGAAATTTTATGACCCAAGACAATACCTTCATTAACCATAAAGTGGCACTTCTCCCAATTCAAGACAAGATTTGTTTGTTCACATCTCTGCAAAACTGGATCAAGATTGCTTAAACAATCATCAAAAGACTTCCCATAAACGGAGAAGTCATCCATGAAAACCTCAACAATCTTTTCACAAAAGTCAGAGAATATAGCAGTCATACATCTCTGAAAGGTAGCAGGTGCATTGCATAAACCAAAAGGCATACGTCTATAAGCATAAGTTCCAAAGGGACAAGTAAAAATGGTCTTTTCTTGATCAGGTTGTGAAATAGGTATTTGTGAAAACCAGAGTATCCATCAAGGAAGCAAAAATGTGTGTGCTTTGATAATCTTTCTAGCATTTGATCGATAAAAGGCAGAGGGTAATGATCTTTTCTAGTTGCTTTATTTAATTTTCTAAAATCAATTACCATTCTATAGCCTATAACAATTCTTTGTGGAATAAGTTCATTCTTATCATTAGGAACAACAGTAATACCTCCTTTCTTAGGAACACAATGAATAGGACTTACCCATCTACTATTAGCTATAGGATATATTATACCTGCTTCCAGAAGTTTTAATATTTCCGTTCTTACCACTTCTTTCATTATCGTATTTAACAGACGTTGGTGATCAACAACAGGTTTAGCATCAGGTTCCATATTAATTTTGTGCTGACATAGAGTGGGACTAATGCCCTTTAAATCATCAAGAGTATATCCAATAGCAGCTCGGTGCTTCCTTAGAACTTCCAATAATCTTTCTTCTTCATGTTCTGAAAGGTTAGCACTAATAATAACATGATATATCTTCTTTTCATCAAGATAAGCATATTTCAAAGTGTCTGGCAATTGTTTTAATTCAAACACAGGGTCACCTTTAGGTCGAGGAGGACCTTCTAGAGTTTCAAGAGGCAAATTGTGTTTAAGTAGAGGACATTGTTCAAAGAAAATCTTATCTATTTCATTTCTTTCATGCATATGTAAATCATTTTCATGGTCTAGCAAATATTGTTCTAGTGGATCAGTAGGAGGCACAGCAATAGAAGCAAGACCAATTGTTTCATCCTTACTAGGTAATTCTTTTTCATGAAGCTTTCTACTAAACTTGGAAAAATTAAACTCATGAGACTCATCACCAAAACTAACACTGACAGTTTGTTTCTCACAATCTATCTTAGCATTAGCGGTGTTTAAGAAAGGTCTGCCAAACATAATGGGACAAAAGTCATCTTGTGGGGAACCAAGAACAAGAAAATCAGTAGGGTATTTTATTTTCCCACACAAGACTTCAACATCTCTAACAATCCCAATTGGTGATATAATGTCTCTATTAGCAAGTTTAATAGTAACATCTATGTCTTCTATCTCCGCGGGTGCTATATCATTCATAATTTCATGATATAATGAATAAGGAATAGCACTCACGCTAGCACCTATGTCACATAAACCATGATAACAATGATCTCCTATTTTAACTGAGACAACAAGCATGCCAACAATGGGTCTATGTTTATCAGTGTTATCAGGTTTGACAATTCTAGTAGCTTCATTGCAGAACATGCCCATCTATATTTTCTTCCAAGAGATCTTTAACCATAGCAACACTAGGTTCTACTTTAATTTGTTCATCAGGTTTAGGTGTTCTAATATAACTTTTGTTAACCACAGTTGAAACCTTAGCATGTCCCTTATCCTAACAGGGAAAGGTGGTTCCTCAATATAAGCAGTAGGAACAACTGGATCAACATTATAAAGTATAGTTTCTTGTTTAGCTAGTACCTGTTCTTTAATTTCTTCTTTAATAGGTGGGTGATATTTAAACCACTTCTCTTTAGGGAGGTCAACATGAGTAGCAAATGATTCACAGAAAGAGGCTACTATCTCAAAGTCAAGTCCATATTTAGTGCTAAACTTTTGAAAAGCATCGGTATTCACAAAAGATTTAACACAATCATACTTAAGCTTAATACCTGACTCTTTACCTTCGTCGAGTTTCCAATCTTAAGAGTTGCGTTTAATTCTTTCCAAAAGATCCCACCAGAATTCAATAGTCTTCATCATAAAAGAACCAGCACAAGAATTATCAAGCATGGATCGATCATTATGAGAAAGCCGGGCATCAAAATTCTGGATAATAATTTCTCTTGAGAGCTCATGATTGGTGCATGAATATAACATTGACTTCAGCCTCCCCAAGCTAGAGCGATACTTTCTCCTTCACGAGGCCAAAAATTATATATGTAATTCTGATCTCGATGAACTAGATGCATAGGATAATTTGTTTGGTGGAACTCCAATTTCAATTGATTCCAATTCCAAGAGCCAATATCATTGCATAGCCTATACCATGCCAATGCTTTTCCCTTCAAAGATAAAGGGAAAACCTTCTTCTTAACATCATCGCTGGGTAAACCTGCAAGTTTAAACAATCCACAAATTTGTTCCACATATATCAAGTGCATATCAGGATATTCGGTTCCATCTTCTGCATAAGGATTAGCTAGCAGTTGTTATATCATACCCGAAGGAATTTCATATTCAACATTTTCAGTAGGTGCGGTAGGTTGAGGGGTAGCTAATTGTGGTTCCGGTCGAGGTGAAGATACCCCAAACAAACCCCTCAAAGGATTGTTCTCCATAGTAGCAAGTGACAATAAATTTCAGCACACTATATAAATGTTTCCTTATCAAATTCCACTTACCAAAGGGCTTCACTCCCCGGCAACGACACTAGAAAATAGCCTTGATGACCCACAAGTATAGGGGATCAATTGTATCTCTTTTCGATAAGTAAGAGCGTCGAACCCAACGAGGAGCAGAAGGAAATGACAAGTGGTTTTCAGCAAGGTAATGTCTGCAAGTGCTGAAATTGTAAGTAACAGAGTAGTTTGATAGCAAGATAATCGTCAAGCTAGTTTTCATCACGCTCATATGATTCGCGTTCAGTACTTTGATAATTTGATATGTGGGTGGACCGGTGCTTAGGTGTTGTTCTTACTTGAAAAAACCTCCTACTTATGATTAACCCACCCGCAAGCATCCGCAACTACGAGAAAAGTATTAAGAATAAATTCTAACCATAGCATTAAATTTTTGGATCCAATCGGTCCCTTACGAAATAGCGCATAAACTGGGGTTTAAGCTTCTGTCACTCTCGCAACCCATCATCTAATTGCTACTCCACAATGCATTCCCTTAGGCCCAAATATGGTGAAGTGTCATGTAGTCGATGTTCACATGACACCACTAAGGGAATCACAACATACATACTATCAAAATATCGAACACATATCAAGTTCACATGATTACTTGCAACATGATTTCTCCCATGACCTCAAGAACAAAAGTAACTACTCACAAATGATAATCATGCTCAATATCATAGGGTTATTAAATAGCATATTGGATCTGAACATATAATCTTCCACCATATAAACCATATAGTAATCAACTACAATATGTAATCAACACTACTTACCCACAAGCACCAATCTATAGTTTCGGTAACAAGATTGAACACAAGAGATGAACAAGGGTTTGAGATGAGATGGTGTTGTTGAAGATGTTTATGGAGATTGCCCTCCCCAAGATGGGAGAGTTGTTGGTGATGATGAGGACGATGATTTCCCCCTCAGGGAGGGAAGTTCCCCCGGCGGAATCGCTCCGCTGGATGGCAAAAGTGCTCCTGCCCATGTTCCGCCTCGAGACGGCAGCACTCCGTCCCGAAAGTTCCCTCCTTATTTTTTCTAGGTCAAAATGACTTATATACCAGAAGATGGGCACCAGAGGTGGGTCTGGGTGAGCACAACCCACCAGGGCGCGACTGGGCTCCCTAGCGCGCCCAGGTGGGTTGTGCCCACCTGGTGGGCCTCCTCTGGTACTTATTTGCTCCAATATTCATCATATATTCCATAAAAATTCTCCGTGAAGTTTCAGCTTGTTTGGAGTTGTGCAGAATAGGTAGCCTGATGTAGCTTTTCCAGGTCCAGATTTCCAGCTGCCGGAATTCTCCCTCTTCGTGTGTACCTTACAAATTATGAGAGAAAAGTCATTATAATTACTCCAAAAAGCATTATTATGCATAAAAACATCATAAATAATAGTAGGAAAACATGATGCAAAATGGACGTATCAAGCTTTCATAAACTTATAGCTCTAGTGCATCTGTTGCATGGCAATCCCTACTCACTCACATTGATATCTATTAATGGGCATCTCCATAGCCCGTTGATACGTCTAGTTGATGTGAGACTATCTCCTTCTTTTTGTCTTCTCCACAAACACCGCCTATTCCACCTATAGTGCTATATCCATGGCTCACGCTCATGTTTTGCGTGAAAGTTGAAAAAGTTTGAGAACGTCAAAAGTATGAAACAATTGCTTGGCTTGTCATCGGGGTTGTGCATTATTTGAATATTTTGTGTGATGAAGATGGAGCATAGCAAGACTATATGATTTTGTAGGGATAAGCTTTCTTTGGCCATGTTATTTTGAGAAGACATAATTATTTTGTTAGTATGCTTGAAGTATTATTGTTTTTATGTCAATATTAAACTTTTGTTTTGAATCATACGGATCTGAACATTCATGCCACAATAAAGAGAAATATATGGATAAATATGTTAGGTAGCATTCCACATCAAAAAATTATGTTTTTATCATTTACCTACTCGAGGACGAGCAGGAATTAAGCTTGGGGATGCCTGATACGTCTCCAAAGTATCTATACTTTTTTATTGTTCCATGCTATTATATTATATGTTTTGGATGTTTTATATGCATTAATATGCTATTTTATATGATTTTTGGGACTAACCTATTAAGCTAGAGCCCAGTGCCAGTTTTTGTTTTTTCCTTGTTTTAGAGTTTCGCAGAAAAGGAATACCAAATGGAGTCCAAACGGAATGGAACTTTCGCGATGATTTTTCTTGGACCAGAAGACATCTAGAGGACTTGGAGGGCAAGTCAGAGAAGCCACGAGGCGGCCACAAGGTTGGAGGGCGCGCCCCCACGCTTGTGGGCCCCTCGTGACTACACAGACCTATTTCTTCCACCTATATATTCTCAAATATCCCAAAACCTACCAGGGGAGCCACGAAACCACTTTTCCACCGCCGCAACCTTCTGTACCCATGAGATCCCATCTAGGGGCCTTTTTCGGCATCTTGCCGGAGGGGGATTCGATCACGGAGGGCTTCTACATCAACACCATTGCCTCTCCGATGAAGTGTGAGTAGTTTACCACAGACCTATGGGTCCATAGCTAGTAGCTAGATGGATTCTTCTCTCTCTTTGATTCTCAATACAAAATTCTCCTCGATGTTCTTGGAGATCTATTCGATGTGATACTCTTTTGCGGTGTGTTTGCCGAGATCCGATGAATTGTGGATTTATGATCAGCTTATCTATGAATATTATTTGAATCTCCTTTGAATTCTTATATGCATGATTTGATATATTTGCAAGTCTCTTCGAACTATCGATTTGGTTTGGCCAACTAGATTGGTTTTTCTTTCAATGGGATAAGTGCTATGCTTTGGGTTCAATCTTGCGGTGTCCTTTCCCAGTGATAGTAGGGGCAGCATGGCACGTATTGTATTGTTGCCATCGAGGATAACAAGATGGGGTTTTCATCATATTGCTTGAGTTAATCCCGCTACATCATGTCATCTTCCTTAATGCATTACTCTGTTCTTATGAACTTAATACTCTAGATGCAGGCAGGAGTCGGTTGATGTGTGGAGTAATAGTAGTAGTTGCAGAATCATTTCGGTCTACTTGACATGGACATGACACCTATACTCATGATCATTGCCTTAGATATCGTCATAACTTTGCACTTTTCTATCAATTGCTCGGCAGTAATTTGTTCACCCACCGTAATATTTTCTATCTTGAGAGAAGCCTCTAGTGAAACGTATGCCCCCCGGGTCTATTTTCCATCATATAAGTTTCTGATCTACAATCCTAGTTTCCTATTTACTTTCTTTGCAGTCTTTTACTTTCCGTTCCATAAACCAAAAATACCAAAAATATTACTTTACCGTTTATCCATCTATATCAGATCTCACTTTGCAAATAATCGTGAAGGGATTGACAACCCCTTTGTCACGTTGGGTGCAAGTTGGTGTTTGTTTGTGCAGGTATTCGGTGGCTTGTTGCGTTGTCTCCTACTGGATTGATACCTTGGTTCTCAAAAGCTAAGGGAAATACTTACTCTACTTTGCTGCATCACCCTTTCCTCTTCAAGGGAAAATCCAACACAAGCTCAATTGGTAGCAGTCACGAGCTTCGTTCCAGCGAGCTCAGGCTGTCTCAGCCCCTCCCGCTCGCACAGGAAAACGTGGGCACTCCTAGCTTCACGTAGATGATCTTCGTCGTCCTTTTGGTCGTCGGAGAAGGAAACCCGAGGCCCTCTGCCGTCTCTGGCCTCGCTAGCGATGAGCCGCGGGTCAACTCCGTCGAGTTGACCCTGGTTGACTAGGTTTGACCTCCCTTGTGTCACTGACATGTGGGCCCAGGTCCTTAACTAATCTAGGTTAGGATTAGTTTTATGTTAATTAACTCTGTTAGTTAGGTTAGCCACTGACATGCGGGTCCCACCAGCCAAGTTTGACCTGGACCATGCCTGTTGACCTGGTGATGTCACAATGAGGCAATGCTGAAGCAGTAAATATTTTATGGGATTTTAAATAAATCAGAAATGATTTATTTATTTCAGAAAATATCCAAAACTTCTAAAATTCCTAGAAATTCAACCGTAGCTCACAATAAAATAATTTATATATGAAAAATGATAAAAAAATCCAATCTTTCCATCTGCACCATTATCATGCATATTTGAACAACTTATGGCTACTGTCTAGGACAAAAAAAATCAAATAAGTGGCATTTAAATAACCACATGTGGAGTTTGAATTTGAACCTTTGGTTCAAACCAACTTCATTAATTGTGTTGCTAGTGGCATTAGCTCAATAAACATCATATTTGCCATGACATGATCATGCATCATATTTTTGAATTGCATTTATTGTGTTTCCTCTTGTTTGCCGGTGTTTCTTCCCTCTCGGTAGACGTGGTTTCGACGATGAGTTCGATGACACCAATGAAGAGCTTTACTATCTTCAGAAGTGCTAGGCAAGCAAACCCCCATTGATCATCTCGATACAATCCCATCTTCTCGCTCCTGCTCTCATTTACTGCATTAAGACAACAACATTTCAAACTGCTGTTTGCTGCGGTAGCTGAAACCCTTTCCTCTGCATGACCTGTCTTTGCCGCAGTAACTAGATGAAACCCACTAGCATGTGTAGGAGTTGTTTGAGCCATGTTGTGTTTCCTACCTGGCTATGCCTGCTATGCTTAGAGTTGTGTCAGGTCTGGTTCATCTGGGCGGTGGATCGGAGTGAAATGGTTGTGTCGGTAATGAGAGTGAAGTGTTGAACATGTTTTGGTAAATGTATCGATGAGAGGCCATGTAGGAGTGCATGGTGGGTTGTTTCATTGGAACCATCCCTAAGAACTGAGTTATGTGTATGTGATTCAAGATCAGCTGCTACCACACATTGGGCCCTGAAATATGACCCCGCTCGACTTATTGACTGCCTTGATCTCAGTCCAGGAGTTGCAAGTAGTTCCTGGTGTTTGTATTATACTGGAGGTCGTGCGCAGCATTGACCCTAGGGTGGGCTGTGATGCGGTAGGTACGTGGCATGCTGTACCGAGCCACCCGTTTGGTACCTCGGGAACCATGCACACATCATTTGGGGCCGTAGTGGAAACCCTGACCGGATCTCCTTGCGGATGTAACCCGAATAGGCGATAAACCCGGACTAGAGACTTGTGTGGTTGGTTAGGTCATTGTCTACACCGTCGCTGGCTTTTGCTTGAAGTCTGTCAAACACATGACGTGTGCAGGCGCTAAGTGGTGGACACATGTGCGAAGAAGTACACCCGTGCAGGGTTATCAAACTATTCGAATAGCCGCGTCCGCGGTAATGGAGTACTTGGTTGCTTATGCAGTTATGATGTCTACTACGCAACCTTTCTTCATGTAGACGTTGTTGGGCTTCCAAGTGCAGAGTTTTGTAGGACAGTAGGAAATTTCCCTCAAGTGGTTGACCTAAGGTTAATCAATCCGTGGGAGGCGTAGGATGAAGGTGGTCTCGCTCAAACAACCCTGCAACCAAATAACAAAGAGTCTGTCCCCAACACACCCAATACAATGGTAAATTGTATAGGTGCACTAGTTCGGCGAAGAGATGGTGATACAAGTGCAATATGGATGGTAGATATATGTTTTTGTAATCTGAAAATACAAAAACAGCAAGGTAACTAGTAACAAAAGTGAGCAAAAACGGTATTGCAATGCTTGGAAACAAGGCCTAGGGTTCATACTTTCACTAGTGTAAGTTCTCTTAATAATGATATCATAATTAGATCATATAACAATCCCGCAAGACAAAAGTCACTCCAAAGTTCCTATCGCGGAGAACAAAAGTTGAAATTTCTTGTAGGGTACGAAACCACCTCGAAGTTATTTTCTGATCAATCTAGAGCTATTCCTATAAGTGTCACAAACAACCCTAGAGTTCGTAGTAACATAACACCATATGACACACATCAATCAACCCTAATGTATCCTAGATACTCCAATGTCACCACAAGAATCCGTGGGTCAATTATATGATATGCATCAAACAACTTCAGATTCATAATATTCAATCCAACACAAAGAACCTCAAAGAGTGCCCCAAGATTTCTACCGGAGAAACAAGGACGAAAACGTGCATCAACCCCTATGCATAGATTACCCCAATGTCACCTCGGGAATCCACGAGTTGAGTGCCAAAACATGCATCAAGTGAATCAATAGAATACCCCATTGTCACCACGGGTATACCACGCAAGACATACATCAAGTGTTCTCAAATCCACAATAGTATTCAATCCGATAATAGTGAAACCTCAAAGGTAAAACTCAATTCATCACAAGAAGGTAGAGGGGGAGAAACACCATATGATTCAAATATAGTAACAAAACTCATGGTACATCAAGATCGTGCCAAATCAAGAACACGAGAGAGAGAGAGAGAGATCAAACACATAGCTAATGGTACATACCCTCAGCCCCGAGGGTGAACTACTCCCTCCTCATGGAGACTGCCGGGATGATGAAGATGGCCACCGGTGATGGTTTCCCCCTCCGGCAGGGTGCCAGAACGGGCTCCTGATTGGTTTTTCGTGGCTACAGAGGCTTGCGGCGGCGGAACTCCCGATCTATGTTTATTACTGGGGGTTTCTATATTTATAGGAATTTTTGGCGTCGGGAACAAGACAGGGGGGTCCACGAGGCGACGACAAGATAGGGGGGGCGCCCTCCACCCTTGTGGAGGCCTCGTGGCTCTTACGGCCCAACTCTTTTGTTTCGGGGGCTTCTTCTGGTCCATAAAAAATCACCGTAAAATTTCAGCTCATTTGGGCTTCGCTTGATATTCCTTTTCTGCGAAACTAAAAAACAAGAAAAATAGAGAAACTGGCACTGTGCTCTAGGTTAATAGGTTAGTCCAAAATATCATATAAAATAGCATATAAATGCATATAAAACATCCAAGATAGATAATATAATAGCATGGAACAATAAAAAGTTATAGATACGTTGGAGAGTATCAAGCATCCCCAAGCTTAACTCCTGCTCGTCCTCGAGTAGGTAAATGATAAAAACAGAATTTTTGATGTGGAATTCTACCTAACATATTCATCCATGTAATTTTTTCTTTATTGTGGCATGAATGTACAGATCCATAAGATTCAAAACAAAAGTTTAATATTGACATAAAAACAATAATACTTCAAGCATAATAACAAGGCAATTATGTCTTCTCAAAATAACATGGCCAAAGAAAGCTCATCCCTACAAAATCATATAGTCTGGCTATGCTCCATGTTCATCACACAAAATATTCAAATCATGCACAACCCCTATGACAATCCAAGCAATTGTTTCAGACTTTTCTTGTTCTCAAACTTTTTCAACTTTCACGCAATACATGAGCGTGAGCCATGGACATGGCACTATAGGTGGAATAGAATATGGTTGTTGTGGAGAAGACAAAAAGAAGGAGATAGTCTCACATCTACTAGGTGTATCAACGGGCTATGGAGATGCCCATCAATAGATATCGATGTGAGTGAGTAGGGATTGCCATGCAACGAATGCACTAGAGCTATAAGTTTATGAAAGCTCAAAAAGAAACTAAGTGGGTGTGCATCCAACTCGCTTGCTCACGAAGACCTAGGGCAATTTGAGGAAGCCCATCATTGGAATATACAAGCCAAGTTCTATAATGAAAAATTCCCACTAGTATATGAAAGTGACTACATAGGAGACTCTATCATGAAGATCATGGCGCTACTTTGAAGCACAAGTGTGGTAAAAGGATAGTAACATTGTCCCTTATCTCTTTTCTCTCATGTTTTTATTTGGGCCTTCTCTCATTTTTTGGCCTCTTTTTTTCGTCGGAGTCTCATCCCGACTTGTGGGGGAATCATAGTCTCCATCATCCTTTCCTCACATGGGACAATGCTCTAATAATGAAGATCATCAAACTTTTATTTACTTACAACTCAAGAATTACAACGATACTTAGAACAAAATATGACTCTATATGAATTCCTCCGGCGGTGTACCGGGATGTGCAATGAATCAAGAGTGACATGTATGAAAGAATTATGAACGGTGGCTTTGCCACAAATACGATGTCAACTACATGATCATGCAAAGCAATATGACAATGATGAAGCGTGTCATAATAGACGGAACGGTGGAAAGTTGCATGGCAATATATCTCGGAATGGCTATGGAAATGCCATAATAGGTAGGTATGGTGGCTTTTTTAGGAAGGTATATGGTGGGTGTATGGTACCGGCGAAAGTTGCGCGGTACTAGAGAGGCTAGCAATGGTGGAAGGGTGAGAGTGCGTATAATCCATGGACTCAACATTAGTCATAAAGAACTCACATACTTATTGCAAAAATCTATTAGTCATCGAAACAAAGTACTACGCGCATGCTCCTAGGGGGATAGATTGGTAGTAAAAGACCATCGCTCGTCCCCGACCGCCACTCATAAGGAAGCCAATAAATAAATAAATCATGCTCCGACTTCATCACATAACGGTTCACCATACGTGCATGCTACGGGAATCACAAACTTTAACACAAGTATTTCTCAATCCACAATTACTCACTAGCATGACTCTAATATCACCATATTTATATCTCAAAACAATCATAAGGAATCAAACTTCTCATAGTATTCAATGCACTTAATATGAAAGTTCTTATTATATTAGGACTAAATTCATATTAGGACTAAATTCATAACCAAAGCAAATTACCATGCTATTTAGAGACTCTCAAAATAATATAAGTAAAGCATGAGAGTTCATCAATTTCTACAAAATAAAACCACTGCCGTGCTCTAAAAAGATATAAGTGAAGCACTAGAGCAAATGACAAACTACTCCAAACGATATAAGTCAAGATCAATGAGTAGTCGAATAATTATATACCTATGTGAAGACTCTCTGACATTTAAGAATTTCAGTTCTTGGGATATTATTCAAACAGCAAGGAAATCCTAATAAAATAAAATGACGCTCCAAGCACAACACATATCATGTGGTGAATAAAAACATAGCTCCAATTAAGGTTACCGATGAACGAAGGCGAAAGAGGGGATGCCATCTGGGGCATCCCCAAGCTTAGGCTTTTGGTTGTCCTTGAATATTACCTTGGGGTGCCTTGGGCATCCCCAAGCTTAGGCTCTTGCCACTCCTTATTCTGTAGTCCATCAAAACTTTACCCAAAACTTGAAAACTTCACAACACAAAACTCAACAGAAAACTCGTAAGCTCCATTAGTATAATAAAGCAAATCACCACTTAGGTACTGCTGTGAACTCATTATATATTTATATTGGTGTTATATCTACTGTATTCCAACTTCTCCATGGTTCATAGCCTCCGATACTACTCATAGATTCATCAAAATAAGCAAACAAACATAATAAAATAGAATCTGTCAAAAACAGAACAATCTGTAGTAATCTGGAAACTTTCCATACTTCTGTAACTCCACAAATTCTGAAAAATTAGCACAATAGATGCAATTTGTATATCAATCTTGTGTAAAAAATTCAGATCAAAAGCACGTTTATGTGAATTTCTAAAATTCTGGCAATGAGCGCAAAAGTTTGTGTTTTTCAGCAAGATCAAATCAACTATCACCATAGACCATCCCAAAGGTCTTACTTGGCACTTTATTGAAACAAAATCTATAAAACATGATTACTACAGTAGCATAATCATGTGAACACACAAAAATAGTAGGGTAAATATTGGGTTGTCTACCAACAAGCGCTTTTCTTTAATGGCTTTCTAGCTAGGCATGATGATGTGTCAATGATGCTCACATAGAAGATAAGAATTGAAACATAATGGGAGCATCATGAAGAATATGACTAGCACATTTAATTCTAAACCACTTCCTATGCATAGGGATTTTGTGAGCAAACAACTTACGGGATCAAGAATCAACTAGCATAGGAAGGTAAAGCAAGCACAACTTCAAGATTTTCAACACGTAGAGAGGAAACTTGATATTATTGCAATATGTAAGAGCACATGTTCCTCTCTCATAATAATTTTCAGTAGCATCTTGAATGAATTCAACAATATAACCATCATGAGATACATAATCCAATTGAAAATTAAAATCATGATGACAAGTTTCATGCTTATCATTATTCTTTATAGCATACATGTCATCACAATAATCATCATAGATAGCAACTTTGTTCTCATAATCAATTGGAACCTCTTCCAAAATAGTGGATTTATCACTAAATAAAGTCATGACCTCTCCAAATCCACTTTCATAAATATAATCATCATAAATAGGAGGCATGCTATCATCCTAATAAATTTGCTCATCAAAACTTGGGGGACAAAAAGTATCATCTTCATCAAACATAGCATCCCCAAGCTTGTGGCTTTGCACATCATTAGCATCATGGATATTCAAAGAATTCATACTAACAACATTGCAATCATGCTCATCATTCAAATATTTAGTGCCAAACATTTTATAGACTTCTTCTTCTAACACTTGAGCATAATTTTCCTTTCCATCATTTTCACGAAAGACATTAAAAATATGAAGCATATGAGTCAACCTCAATTCCGTAATTTTTTTGTAGTTTTCTTTTATAGACTAAACCAGTGATAAAACAAGAAACTAAAAGATTCAAGTGCAAGATCTAAAGATATACCTTCAAGCACTCACCTCTCCGGCAACGGCGCCATAAAAGAGCTTGATGTCTACTACGCAACCTTTCTTCTTGTGGACATTGTTGGGCCTCCAAGTGCAGAGTTTTTGTAGGACAGTAGCAAATTTCCCTCAAGTGGATGACCTAAGGTTTATCAATCTGTGGGAGGCATAGGATGAAGATGGTCTCTCTCAAACAACCCTGCAACCAAATAACAAAGAGTCTCTTGTGTCCTCAACACACCCAATACAATGGTAAATTGTATAGGTGCACTAGTTCGGCGAAGAGATGGTGATACAAGTGCAATATGGATGGTAGATATAGGTTTTTGTAATCTGAAAATACAAAAACAGAAAGGTAACTAGTAACAAAAGTGAGCAAAACGTTATTGTATTGCTTGGAAACAAGGCCTTGGGTTCATACTTTCACTAGTGCAAATTCTCTCAACAATGATATCATAATTAGATCATATAACAATCCCTCAAAGTGCGACAAAAGTCACTCCAAAGTTCCTATCGTGGAGAATATAAGATGAAAAATCTTGTAGGGTACGAAACCACCTCAAAGTTATTCTTTCCGATCAATCCATTGAGCTATTCCTATAAGTGTCACAAACTGCCCTAGAGTTCGTAGTAAAATAACACCATATGACACACATCAATCAACCCTAATGTCACCTAGATACTCCAATGACACCACAAGTATCCGTGGGTCAATTATACGATATGCATCAAACAACTTCAGATCCATAATATTCAATCCAAAACCAAAGAACTGATGATGTTTGCCAAGACTACGTCGGTGTTTCCCCCAAGAGGAGAGGATGATGTAGCACAACAATGGTAGGTATTTCCCTCAGTAATGAAACCAAGGTATCGAACCAGTAGGAGAACCAAGCAACAAAACGTAAACAGCCCTGCACACAAATAACAGCCACTCGCAACCCGACGTGTTAAAGGGGTTGTCAATCCCTTTCGGGTACGGTGCCAGAAATTGGCACGGAGACGGGAGAAAATTGTAATGGATTGAAATAATAGATCACTAATAAAATAAAGTGCAGCAAGATATTTTTGTGTTTTTGGGTTTACTGGATCTGAATAAAAATGCAAAGGAAAAATAGATTCCAAAGGCAAATATATGAGAAAGAAGAAGACCCGGGGGGCGTAGGTTTCACTAGTGGCTTCTCTCGAGAAAAATAGCAAACGGTGGGTAAACAAATTACTGTTGGGCAATTGATAGAACTTCAAATAATTATGTTGATATCTAGGCAATGATCATTACATAGGCATCACGTCCAAGATTAGTAGACCGACTCCTGCCTGCATCTACTACTATTACTCCACACATCGACCGCTATCCAGCATGCATCTAGTGTATTAAGTTCGTGAAAAAATGGAGTAATGCAATAAGAACAATGACATGATGTAGACAAGATCCGTTTATCTATATGGTGGTAGATATAGATCTCGTCTTTTTATCCTTAGTGGCAACGATACATACGTGTCGGTTCCCCTTCTGTCACTGGGATCAAGCACCGTAAGATCGAACCCACTACCGGGCACCTCTTCCCAATGCAAGATAAATAGATAAAGTTGGCCAAACAAAACCCAATATCGGAGAAGAAATACGAGGCTATAAGAGATCATGCATATAAGAGATCAAAGAAACTCAAATAACTTTCATGGATATAAAAAGATATGACTGATCATAAACTCAAAGTTCATCAGATCCCAACAAACACACCGCAAAAGAGTTACATCATATGGATCTCCAAGAGGCCATTGTATTCAGAATCAGCGAGAGAGAGAGAGAGAGAGAGAGAGAGAGAGAGAGAGAGAGAGAGAGAGAGAGAGGGAGAGAAAGCCATCTAGCTACTAACTACGGACCCGAAGGTCTACAAAGGACTACTCACGTATCATCGGAGAGGCATCAATGGAGGTGGTGAACCCCATCCGAGGTGGTGTCTAGATTGGATCTGGTGGTTCTGGACTCTACGGCGCCTGGATTAATATTTCGTCGACTCACCTAGGGTTTCTAGAATATTTGTGTATTTATAGAGCAAAGAGGCGGTCCGGGGGGCACCCGAGGTGGGCACAACCCACCAGGGCGCGCCTGGGCCTCCTTGCACACCCTGGTGGGTTGTGCCCCCCTCGGGGCACCCCCGAGGTGCAACCAGGGCCCATTGCCTTCCGTCTGGCCCATAAAAAGTCATCGTGGAGTTTCGTGGCATTTGGACTTCGTTTGATATAGAATTCCTGCGATGTAGAAAACATGGAAAAGACAACAACTGGCACTTGGCACTATGTTAATAGGTTCGTACAAAAAATTGATATAAAAGGACTATAAAATGATTATAAAACATCCAAGAATGATAATTAAACAGCATGGAACAATAAAAAAATATAGATACGTTGGAGACGTATCAGCATCCCCAAGCTTAACTCCTACTCGTCCTCGAGTAGGTAAGTGATAAAAACAGAATTTTTGATGTGGAGTGATGTTCATCAAGTCAAATCATATTATTTTCTTTATAGCATGGATATTTGGAATTTTATGTGATTCAAAGCAATAGTCTAGTTTTGACATAATAATTTAGATACTCAAGCATATCAACAAGCAACCACGTCTTTCAAAATATCAATGCTAAAACAAGTTATCCCTAGCCCATCATGCTCAAACATTGATCCATTCATGAAACACACTCGAATATTAACTACACCCAATACTTGAGCACGATCATATTGCCTCCTGGTTGGTGCTTTTGTAAGAGAAGATGGAGACTCAAATTTCAAAAAAAAAAATTGCATAAAGTAAAAGAAGGGCCCTTCGCAGAGGGGAGTAGGGATTTGTAGAGGTGCCAGATCTCAAAGCGAAAAAATTAGAGATAAAAACATTTTGGGAGGTGTATCCATCCCACCAACGAAAACGACTTAGAGCTCCGAACAATTTCCATGCTAGATATGCCATATGCGGTTCCCAAATAGAAAATAAAGTTTATTCCTTTTTCCACCATTTCTTTCACTTTCCATGGCTAACCGTATCCACGGGTGCCCTCCATACCAACACTTTCCAAGGAATTTATTATTTGACAACATAAAGTAAATATTTTTTTCATTTCAGGACTAGGCATCCCTAAAACCTTTTCCTTGCTCTTGTGCAATGACAAGTGAATAAACACTCATCTTGAGAATAACACATCCAGCATGGAAAATATTAGCCACCCGTTACCGTTCCGCGAGCGAAACAAACACACAAAAGAGAAGTTTATTTTGAAAATTAGAGATGGCACATGCAAATTTGCTTAGAACACTTTCCATGCAATTATTTTGAAAATACCGCATATAGGTAGATATAGTGGACTCATGTGGCAAAACTGGTTTAAAGGATTTTGGATGCACAAGTAGAGGTCATACTTGGCGCAAAATGAAGGCTAGCAAAAAGATTGAGAAGCGACCAACCAAGAAACAAATAATCCCATAAGCAAGCATTAAGCATAATTAACACTGAATAATGTACCACAAGTAGGATATAATTTTCATTGCATGATTATTGACTTTCGTGCATGCAGAGGGAATCACAAACCTTAACACCAATATTCTTACTACAGCACAATTACTCATCAACATAACTCACATCTCACATCATCATATCTCAAAACTATTACTAAGAATCAAGTTTATTTTGTCCAATGATCTTCATGACATTTTATTTTACTTTATCCTTCTTGGATATCTATCACTTTGGCACTAATTTTCAAGTGTTGCTTTTCATAAGCTCAAAGAAGTATAAGTGAAGATCATGAGCATAATAAATTTTCTTTCTCTCAAAATAATTTTAGTGAAGCAAGAGAAAATTTCTTCAGAATTTTACTAACTCTCAAACTAATCTAAGTGAAGCAAGAGAGCATTTCTTCAAAAAAATAACAAAGCACGCCGTGCTCAAAAAGATATAAGTGAAGCACTAGAGCAAGTCCTAGCTCATAAAAGATTTAAGTGAATCATAGAGAGCAATTCTAACAAGTTATGATATAATTATGGCTCTCTCAAATAGGTGTGTCCAGCAAGGATTGATGACTTAAAACACAAAATAAAACAAGCAAAGACACATATAAATACAAGACGCTCCAAGCCAAACACATATCATGTGACGAATAAAAATATAGCCTCGAGTAAAATACCGATAGTTGTTGGAAGAAAGCGGGGATGCCACTCGGGGGCATCCCCAAGCTTAGTTGGTTGCTCATACTTGGATAATAGCTTGGGATGCCGGGGCATCCCCAAGCTTAGGCTCTTACATCCTTCCTTCATCCATCGTAAGATAACTCAAAACTTGAAAACTTCAATCACACAAAACTTAACAAAACCTTCGTGAGATCCGTTAGTGTAAGAAAAATAAACCACTACTATAAGTGCTGTATCAAACCAATTCATATTTTGTTTTTGTATTATATCTACTGTATTCCAACTTTTCTATGGCAAAAACTCATCAAAGAAAACCATAGAGCCATCAAAATAAGCACAGAACACATGGAAAACAGAATCTGTCAGAACAGAACAGTCTGTAGCAATGTGATTTGTTAGTTTAGTTATGGAACTAAAAAATTCTGAAAAACTAGGAAAAGCTGGATAATTTGTATGGTGATCTACTGCAAAAAGAATTAGTATTTTTCACGTTCTGGTGAATTTAAACAATTGTTTTCGTGAGCACAAAGTTTCTATCTTTTTCAGCAAGATCAAACAAGTATCTCCCAAGAAGATCCTATTGGTTCTACTTGGCACAAACACTAATTAAAACATAAAAAACACAATCATAACATTAGAATAATTGTGCTTACACTCAAGAACATAAAGCAAAAATAAAAAATAAAATTTTATTCATTGGGTTGCCTCCCAACAAGCACTATAGTTTTACGCCCTTAGCTAGGCATAAAGCAAGGATCTAAGTTTTGTCATCCTTGTTTCGAGATCCATAAGATGCCCTCATGATTGATTCATAAGGTGGCTTAATTCTAGTTCTAGGAAAGTGTTCCATCCCTTTCCTCAAAGGAAATTGGAACTTAATATTGCCTTCTTTCATATCAATCACGGCACCGATAGTGCGTAAAAACGGTCTTCCAAGAATAATTGGACAAGATGGATTACAATCAATATCAAGAACAATAAAATCTATGGGCACATAATTTCTATTTGCAAGAATAATAACATCATTAATTCTTCCCATAGGCTTTTTAATAGTAGAATCCGCCAAGTGCAAATTCAAAGAGCATTCTTCAACATTGGTAAGACCAAGCACATGACATAAAGATTTCGGAATTGTAGAAACACTAGCACCCAAGTCACACAAAGCAAAACACTCATAATTTTTAATCTTGACTTTGATAGTAGGTTCCCATTCATCATGCAATTTTCTAGGAATTGAAACTTCAAATTCCAATTTTTCTTCTAAAGCTTTCATCATAGCATCAACAATATGTTTAGTAAAAGCTTTATTTTGTTCATAAGCATGGGGTGAATTTATCATGGATTGCAACAAAGAAATACAATCAATCAAAGAGAAACTATCATAATTAAAGTCTTTGTAATCCAAAAGAGTGGGCACATCACTAGTTAAAGTTTTGACCTCTCCAAACCCACTTTTATCAATTTTCTCAACAAGATTTTCACCCTCCGAAATATTGGGACGCCTTCTACCTAAAGTCGACTCTTCTCCAGTCCCTTTTTCATCATTATTAACTTTACTAAACAAGGAATCGATAGAAGAAACACCAATCATTTTAAGATCTTCATCATTTTTGCAAGAATAATCACTAGAAAAAGCTTTCTCTAAAAATTCTCTTTTAGCTCTAAGCATAGCAATTCTTTTCTTACTTTCATCCATAGAAACATAAAGAGCTTTAATTGATTCATCTACTTTAGGCACAAAAATTTTCATCTTGAGATTTTCCACATCATGAGCAATTCTATCAACACTTCTAGACAAATCATCGATCTTATTCAAGTTTTCTTCGAAGGAAGTGTTGAAAACTTTTTGTGTGTTGATAAATTCATTAATATTATTCTCAAGATCAGAGGTGTTCCTACTATTATTATAAGATTGATTTCCATAGGAATTACCATAATTATTAGAGGAATTACTAGGAAAAGGCCTAGGATTAAAATTACCTCTATAAGCATTGTTGTTGAAATTATTGCGAGAAATAAAATTCACATCAATGGCATCACTATTTTGCTCAATCAAAGTAGACAAAGGCATATCATTAAAATCAATAGGAGCACTTTTACTAGCGACCAATTTCATAAGAGCATCATCTTTATCACTCAAAGAAGAAATTTCTTCAACTGAATTAACTTTTTTACTAGTAGGAGCTCTTTCGGTATGCCATTGTGAATAATTTGCCATGATATTATCAAGCAATTTGGTGGCTTCACCCAAAGTAATTTCCATAAAAGTACCACCCACGGCGGAATCTAAAAGATTACGAGAGACAAAATTCAATCCCGCATAAAATTTTTGTATGATCATCCAAAGATTTAACCCATGAGTTGGGCAATTCCTTAGCATCATTTTCATCCTTTCCCAAGATTGCGCAACATGCTCATGTTCAAGTTGCTTGAAATTCATGATCTGGGTTCTAAGGGAAATAATTTCTGCGGGAGGGAAATACTTAGTGATAAAAGCATCTTTGCACTTGTTCCAAGAATCAATCTATTGCGAGGCAAAGAAGAGAACAATTTTTTTGCGGAATCACGCAAAGAGAACGGAAATAATTTCAACTTGACCACATCATTGTCCACATATTTTTTCTTTTGCATATCGCATAATTCCACGAAGGTATTAGGCCAACTCCACCGCGCGACCCCAAACGGACGTCCGTTTTGTCCGGATTCTGTCCGTTTGGGTAGGGCGATAGGGTCGTGTCCGGGCCTGTCCTGGGATGGGGTGGCCGTGCGCCCAGCGCGCGGACGCATCCCGACAGCATCCTGTCCGCGTACATTTTTCTTTGCAAGTCCTGAACTTCTTTTCATCATTCATTTTCGGTACATGAAAAAGACATCATCACATTTTGACTAGTAAAGCAAGACCAAAAAAACAAGAACAAGAAGAATACATTTTAGAAGATACCCAACTTCCATAACTGCTCCCTTGAGTTGGGTTAGGGCCTTCTCGATGCACTCATTGTTGATCTGTGGAGGAGGCTCGATCTGGCATCCTCCTTTCTTCTTCAAGCCAGAAGTCGATGTTGCTTCCTCACACCTAGTCTCGTGTCTAGCCTCTAATCTAGCAACAAGTGCACTTGTCTCATCTACAGCCTCTATGCTAGCTAAAAGTGCACGAACATGTACTAAATTTCGCTCTACCAATATATCAATGTACTCTTCTTCCCAATACCAAAACTTGCATCCATGCTACACAATAAAATTTGTAGTTAGCACAATTAGTCAAAACTAGAGCACAAACAGAAGCTAAAAAGAGCACATACCCCATCGTTTAAGCACTTGATGAACACCCATCCGGGATGTTCCGGCGTTGTAGACATGCGGCACACGACCATCCTTGGGCAGTGGTCGCACTTAATGAGTGGCAACGGTGCGCCGACGAGCTTTTGAGCAAGCACCGAGCCCGGCCGGCCGCCATTCATGTATCTGCCGGCGGACCACCGACGGTGCAGACCCAAGCGGCTAGAGGAGGATCCACTGCTTGCACGTGGCCTCGCGGCCCTACCAGGGCCTTCCGGCAAGGTGCCCGGCCAGTCCATGGTGCGACCCGGCCTCCCACAGCCGGGCGAGCTCAAGACCGACCGGATCCACCCCAAATCCGGCCGGCGGGTGCGCAAACCAGGTGGCCATGGTTGGGTAGCTCGGCGGTGCCGAGGGGAAGGGGCTGGGCGAGCGCGCGTCCGAACTGCACGGCTGCAATGGCAGCGACGGCGGCGACAACGAGGGGAAGAGTGGAGGGCGGTGCGGCCGAAGGGAGGGGGTGGATAGAAAAAGGCCCGCCCTGTGCCACCGACGGGCGGGCCAGGGGAGGACACGCGCAGACAGCCCGCACATCTGCGTGGTGTCCGTTTCACCCCAAAAGCAGCGCAAACTTGGGCCGCGGATGGGTCGAAAGCGGACACAAAACGGACAAAAGTCTGTTTGCTCCTGCGTGTTGGGCCGCCTCGTTTGTCCGTTTTACCCCAAATGGACGGGGGCGGACAGGATAGGGCCGCGCGCTGGAGTTGGCCTTAAGATGGGACGCGACATCCTCATTAGGAGTCCCGAAAAATTGGTCTTTCATAACAAGATTCAGCAAAGCAGTATTAATATCACAAGTCTCCGCACTAGTGGCGGGAGGAGCAAGCGGAGTGCCAATAAAATCATTGTTGTTGGTATTTGAGAAATCACATAGCTTGGTGTTCTCTTGAGTCATGATGCTACACAACAAGATTGCAATCAAAAATAGATCCGACAAGAAAACGGCGAATGGAAAAAGAGAGGCGAATAAAACGGCAAATTTTTGTGAAGTGGGGGAGAGGAAAATGAGAGGCAAATGGCAAATAATGTAAATTGCGAGGAGATGAGATTTGTGATTAGGAACCTGGTTATGTTGAAGATCCTCCCCGGCAACAGCGCCAGAAATTCCCTGATGATGTTTGCCAAGACTACGTTGGTGTTTCCCCCAAGAGGAGAGGATGATGTAGCACAACACCGGTAGGTATTTCCCTCAGTAATGAAACCAAGGTATCGAACCATTAGGAGAACCAAGCAAAAAAATGTAAACAGCCCCTGCACACAAATAACAGCCACTCGCAGCCCGACATGTTAAAGGGGTTGTCAATCCCTTTCGGGTACGGTGCCAGAAATTGGCACGGAGACGGGAGAAAATTGTAATGGATTGAAATAATAGATCGCAAATAAAATAAAGTGCAGCAAGATATTTTTGTGTTTTTGGGTTTACTAGATCTGAATAAAAATGCAAAGGAAAAATAGATCGCATAGGCAAATATATGAGCAAGAAGAAGACCCGGGGGCCGTAGGTTTCACTAGTGGCTTCTCTCGAGAAAAATAGCAAACGGTGGGTAAACAAATTACTGTTGGGCAATTGATAGAACTTTAAATAATTATGACGATATGCAGGCAATGATCATTACATAGGCATCACGTCCAAGATTAGTAGACCGACTCCTGCCTGCATCTACTACTATTACTCCACACATCGACCGCTATCCAGCATGCGTCTAGTGTATTAAGTTCATGGAAAAACGGAGTAATGCAATAAGAACGATGACATGATGTAGACGAGATCCGTTTATCTATATGGCGGTAGATATAGATCTCGTCTTTTTATCCTTAGTGGCAACAATACACACGTGTCGGTACCCCTTCTGTCACTGGGATCAAGCACCGTAAGATCGAACCCACTACGGGGCTCCTCTTCCCATTGCAAGATAAATAGATCAAGTTGGACAAACAAAACCCAATATGGTAGAAGAAATACGAGGCTATAAGAGATCAAAGAAACTCAAATAACTTTCGTGGATATAAAAAGATATGAATGATCATAAACTCAAAGTTCATCAGATCCCAACAAACACACCGCAAAAGAGTTACATCATATGGATCTCCAAGAGACCATTGTATTGAGAATCAGTGAGAGAGAGAGAGAGAAAGCCATCTAGCTACTAACTATGGACCCGAAGGTCTACAAAGTACTACTCATCCATCATCGGAGAGGCACGAATGGAGGTGGTGAACCCGATCCGAGATGGTGTCTAGATTGGATTTGGTGGTTATGGACTCTGCGGCGGCTGGATGAATATTTCGTGGACTCCCCTAGGGTTTCTAGAATAGTTGGGTATTTATAGAGCAAAGAGGCGGCCCGGGGGGCACCCGAGGTGGGCACAACCCACCAGGGCGCGCCTGGGCCTCCTGGCACACCCTGGTAGGTTGTGCCCCCCTCGGGGCACCCCCCAGGTGCAACCAGGGCCCATTGCCTTCCTTTTGGCCCATAAAAAATCACCTTGGAGTTTTGTGGGATTTGGACTTCGTTTGATATTGATTTCCTGCGATGTAAAAAACATGGAAAAAACAACAATTGGCACTTGGCACTATGTCAATAGGTTAGTACCAAAAATTGATATAAAATGACTATAAAGTGATTATAAAACATCCAAGATTGATAATAAAATAGCATGGAACAATGAAAAATTAGAGATACGTTGGAGACGTATCAGCATCCCCAAGCTTAACTCCTACTCGTCCTCGAGTAGGTAAATGATAAAAACATAATTTTTGATGTGGAGTGCTGTTCACCAAGTCAAATCATATTAGTTTCTTTATAGCATGGACATTTGGACTTTTATGTGATTCAAAGCAATAGTCTAGTTTTGACATAATACTTTAGATACTCAAGCATATCAACAAGTAACCACGTCTTTCAAAGTATCAATGCTAAAACAAGTTATCCCTAGACCATTCATGAAACACACTCGAATATTAACTGATGAAGCTATGTACCTAGGGTAGGGTTATAGGCCTGACCTAGACGCCCTCCCCAAGGAAATCACCCTAAAGTCAGAAGCATTCGAAGGGAACCATCATCCACTCGACCAGAAATATTCCACTCGGAAGAATCACCGTCACTCGACCGTAACAGAAACCACTCAACATACAGAATATCTAAAGTCACTCTGCACAGCAACGGTCGGGCGTTTACTCATAGACTTAATGATCATTTATAGCACTTTATTACGGACGTTACCTGTAACGCTCCCTCTGTATGTACATTGAACTCCTTGTAACGTGGGCTGGCTGGGGTCCTGGCGCACTCTATATAAGCCACCCCCCTCCACTAGCACAAGGGTTCGCACCCCCTGTAACACACACACACACGCATAATCCATTCGACCGCCTCTGGGCACCGAGATGTAGGGCTATTACTTCCTCCGCGAAGGGCCTGAACTCGTAAAACTCGCGTGTACAACTTTGCCATAGCTAGGATCTTGCCTCCTCATACCTACCCCCCATTCTACTGTCAGTCTTAGATCCACGACAGTTGGTGCCCACCGTGGGGCAGGTGTCTTAGCGACTTGTTGGTGAAGTTGCGATTTTCTCCGATTCCCATCGTCATGGTTTCCGGCGGAGGAATGGCTGAGGGCCGCGAGATCCATCTCGGCGCGCTCGTTTTTGTCGCCGACGACTCCGCCTGGCTTCAAGAGGCTCCACACGACGTTGAGGCGCTCCCCGCCCGCGGGGCGACGCACTTTCGCGCGTGCATCCGTGGCGTCCTTCTTCGGCAGCCGTCGACTCAGTATCGGTCGGCTCCTGTGGCGTCCTCACTCCCTGATGTTCGCCGGCGCAAGCGTTCCGGTCGGTCGCGGCTCCAGCGGTGGGTGAGGCACGCGGTGGTCCACCAGTCGGCCACCCCACAAGTCGCGGCAATCGAGCCTGACAAAACTCTCTACGGCCTGTTCGACTGGCTCCGTCGAGACTGCATCCGAGTGCGGTAGCAGTGACCCTGCGGCGGAAGTTTTGATGGTCAACGGACCACACAGTCCTCCTGGCTTCCCCCGCGACCACGGTGGTGATGGCGGTGGCGATCCGTCGCGCGCTCATGAGGAGTACCGCCCCAAGCCTCTTTCTTCGCAGCAGAGGGAAGAGCTTCGCCGCCGCAATATGGATGCACTTCACACTCCTACCGTTGGAGAAACCCCCGAGGCCCGGGCCTTGGAGGAGGTGCGCCTGGCCAACTTGGCTGAGCGCACTCGACTGGAGAACCTCCAGCACACACTCGACGAGCGTGCTCGGCAGCGGATTCCTGAGTCCAGTCGACGACAACTTTTTCCGCCTCCAACTCAGGTATACCGAACTCCAATTCAGAATCTCACAGCTGTAGCCCGAATAGCAGAGTCAATTCAGCCTTCCTAATCGGAAGCTGGCAGAGGTTTGATGCAGATCCGGGCTTTACTCCAGGCAGCGGGAGAGTAGAACACTGCAGTATCACAGTCGCGGAATAGGATTCATAGCAGATCTGTGATGGCCGACACAGTTCAGTCGGCTCACAACCCAAGATCGCCTCCGCGGCGTGAGGGACGTGGAGACCGGCGAGATTAGTACAGAAACCGTGAGCAGTATGATCACCGACTCGACCACGATGACCGTCATCGAGTGCCCACGCCTCCCCCGAGGAGTGGGTCATATGTGCCACGGCAGCACGATGACAAATGCCCTCACAGTGGTGGACGAAGAATTCTAGTCGACCCCAGAGAGCCGAGCTTTGATGCGAGATCCATCCTCGTTCAAGGTCTGGTTGACAGGAACAGAGCACACAGAGAAGGCCATGACAGAGATTATCCGACTGGCAGCAGAGTGCACGTTTCAGGTCCAGAGTGTTTCAGCAGAGCCATCAGGGCTGCAGTGATTCCTCCCAACTTCAGGTTGGCGACTGGAGGCAGCAAGTTCACTGGTGAGTCCAAGCCTGACACTTGGCTTGAGGACTACCGAGTGGCTGTACAGATCGGTGGCGGCAATGATGAAGTGGCCATGAAGCACCTTCCTCTGATGTTGGAAGGCGTGGCCAGAGCATGGTTGAATCAGTTAGCACTTGGCAGCATATATAGTTGGGAGGAACTTGCCCGAGTGTTTGTTAGAACCTTTGAAGGTACATGCAAACGACCAGCAGGGTTAATAGAGTTGCAGTCCTGCGTGCAAAAACCGAATGAGACTTTGAGATATTATATCCATAGATGGATCACATTGAACCACACAGTGAAGAATGTGTCAGATCACCAAGCAGTTTGTGCCTTCAAGGAGGGTGTTAAGTATCACAAATTGAATCTGAAGTTCGGTCGGACAGGGGATATGTCCCTGAGTCGGATGATGGAGATCGCCACCAAGTACACTAATGGTGAAGAGGAAGACCTACTCCGGAGTGGCAAGCACAAAATAGTCGCCCAAGAAACCGGAGGAGGGAATTCCAATCGGAAACAGAAGCGCAAGGCCGAACCAGCGGCTCCTGGTGAAGCTTTAGTTGTGGCTCAAGGAAAGTTCAAGGGGAAGCCCAAAGGGCTGTGGAACCCCAAGAAAGTGAAAGATCAAGATGGAAATGATGTGTTGGATTTACCATGCCACATTCACACCAAAAAAGATGAAGAGGGTAATCTCATTTACCCTAAACACACCACTCGACAGTGTCGGCTCCTGATCCAGCAGTTCCGAGAGAAACAACCCAAGGAGAAGGAAAAGGAGTCGGACAAGGGTGAGGATAAGGAAGAAGATGATGATGGTTTTCCGAACGTCAATTCCACTCTGATGATTATTGCTGATGTTGAAAGCAAAAGTCGACTGAAAGTTATCAACAGAGAGGTGAACATGGTTGCTCTGGCAACACCAAATTATTTGAAGTGGTCCCAGACTGCCATCACATTCGACCAGTCTGACCATCCAGCACGTATAGCCACCCCTGGGAGGCAAGCGCTGGTGGTCGACCCAGTTGTTGAAGGCACTTGACTGACTAAAGTGCTGATGGATGGTGGTAGTGGCCTGAATATCCTGTATGCTGAGACCCTGAAGGGAATGGGCATTCTGATGTCCAAGCTTAGTGAAAGCAATATGAGTTTCCATGGCGTCATACCCGGCAAGAAGGCTGAATCACTCGGCCAGATTGCCCTTGATGTGGTTTTCGGTGATTCCAAGAATTACCGCAAAGAAAAGATGACATTTGAAGTAGTGGATTTCCAGAGTGCTTATCATGCTATTCTGGGAAGGCCTGCCTATGCACGTTTCATGGCTCGACCATGTTACGTGTACCTCAAGTTAAAAATGCCTGGTCCCAGAGGAGTGATCACTATCACTGGCAATCGGCAGAAGGCAGAAGAGTGCTTCCAGAAGGGCTCAAAAATCGCGGACGCACAAATGGCAGTAGTTGAAATGCAAGAATACCAGAAGAACGCAGATCCGAGTGATTTGTTGCGCTCCAAGAAGCCTGCTATTGATTCTGCATTTCAGTCGTCCGGTGAAACCAAGCCGATTCATATTCACCCGACCGATCCTAGTGCTGCTCCTACTCATATTTCAACTTCACTCGACAACAAATAGGAAGAAGCGCTCATCCAGTTCCTCCGTGAGAACTGGGACATCTTTGCATGGAAGCCTTCTGACATGCCGGGTGTACCCAGGGGACTAGCTGAGCATCGTTTGCGAGTCGACCCGAAAGTAAAACCAGTCAAGGAACATCTTCGACGGTCCGCCGTACAGAAGAGAAAAGAAATTGTTGAGGAAGTGGCTCGGCTCCTGGCAGCTGAGTTCATCCGAGAGATTTACCACTCCGAGTGGCTCGCCAATGTTGTCATGGTCCCCAAGAAGGACGATTCACTTCGCATGTGCATTAACTTCAAGCATATCAATCGGGCCTGCCCGAAAGATGATTTTCCTCTCCCCCGCATTGACCAAATCGTCGACTCGACTGCGGGATGTGAGCGATTGTCTTTTCTGGACGCCTATTCCGGGTATCATCAGATCCGACTGTATGGACCCGATGAGATAAAAACAGCTTTCATCACTCCATACGGATGCTTCTGTTATGTCACCATGCCATTCGGCCTGAAGAATGCCAGAGCCACATTCATGAGGATGATTCATAAGTGTCTGCTCACTCAAATCAGTCGGAATGTGGAAGCATACATGGATGACATTGTGGTCAAGTCACGTAAAGGTTCCGACCAACTGGCTGACCTTGCTGAAACCTTTGCCAACCCCAGAAGGTATGATATCAATCTTAATCCATCAAAGTGCACATTCGGAGTTCCTGGTGGAAAGTTACTCGGATTCCTCGTTTCCGAACGAGGGATCGACGCAAATCCAGAGAAAGTTGGTGCAATACTCTAGATGAAACGCCCTGTGCGTGTGCATGATGTCCAGAAGCTTACTGGTTGTTTGGCCGCCTTGAGTCGATTCATCTCTCGTCTCGGTGAAAAGGCATTGCCTCTTTACCGACTGATGAAGAAATCTGACAAGTTCGAGTGGACTGATGAAGCTGACCCAGCATTTGCAGAGCTCAAAGCCCCGCTTTCCACCCAGCCGGTGCTTGCTGCCGCAATCAAAAAGAGCCTTTACTGCTTTATATTGCAGCCACTGGACAAGTTGTCAGTACAGTGCTCACGGTCGAGCGGGAAGAAGAAGGAAAAGCCTATAAAGTTGAGCGCCCAGTATACTATGTTTCTGAAGTGTTGACTCCATCCAAGCAAAGATATCCACATTATCAGAAGCTTGTTTATGGGATTTACATGACCATGAAGAAGGTTGCACACTATTTCTCAGATCACTCCATTATAGTCGTCAGCGACGCACCATTGTCAGAGATCCTGAATAACAGAGATGCAACTGGTCGAGTGGCAAAGTGGGCGATTGAACTCCTTCCTTTGGATATCAAGTTTGAGGCAAAGAAAGCTATCAAGTCCCAAGCAATAGCAGATTTCCTCGCCGAGTGGATCGAACAGCAACTTCCGACTCAGATTCACTCAGAGCATTAGACCATGTTCTTTGATGGATCCAAGATGCTGAATGGTTCCGGTGCTAGGCTGGTATTGGTGTCCCCCTGAGGCGACAAACTCAGCTATGTTCTCCAGATTCACTTTGACTCCTCCAACAATGAAGCTGAATATGAAGCACTTCTGTATGGGTTGCGTATGGCCATTTCACTCGGCGTCCATCGACTCATGGTCTATGGCGACTCGGATTTAGTGGTTAATCAAGTGATGAAGGAGTGGGATGTCAGAAGCCCAGCTATGACTGGCTATTGTAATGCAGTGAGAAAGTTAGAGAAGAAGTTTGAGGGGTTAGAGCTCCATCACATACCCCGACTGAGAAATCAAGCAGCCGATGATTTGGCAAAGATAGGTTCCAAGAGGGTAGCCATTCCCAGCAATGTGTTCTTGGAACATATTCATTCACCTTCAGTTCAAGAAGATCCTTTCACTGAAGAACCCCCACAACCAAAGAGCGCCACTGATCCGACTGAAGTCGAGGTCCCAGCTGTGGTCGACTTGATCACGGAGGTTTTGGTCATCACTCCCGACTGGACAGTGCCGTTCATTTCATACATTCCCAGGAAAGAACTCCCAGAGGATGAAGAAGAGGCTCGGCAGATCGTCCGTCGATCCAAAGCCTTTACTGTGATAAGGGGACAGTTGTTCAGAGAAAGTGTGACTGGAGTCTGCTAGAAATGCATAACACCAGAAGAAGGTCGAGTGATCCTCAATGACATCCACTCGGGGACCTGTGGTCACCATGCGTCCTCTCGGACCATTGTGGCCAAAGCATACCGAGCGGGATTTTATTGGCCGCGAGCAAATGAGATGGCAAAAGATATAGTCGATAAATGTGAAGGTTGCCAGTTTTACTCCAACATGTCTCACAAGCCTGCATCAGCCCTGAAGACCATTCCACTCATCTGGCCCTTTGCTGTTTGGGGATTGGATATGGTTGGACCTCTGAGGACTGGTAGGAGCGGCTTCACTCATGTGCTCATGGCAGTCGACAAGTTCACCAAATGGATTGAAGCCAAGCCTATCAAAAATCTTGAAGCCAGTACTGCTTTCAGCTTTATGAGAGAGTTAACATTTAGATATGGTGTTCCGCACAGCATCACCACTGACAATGGGTTGAACTTCGATTCTGATGAGTTCAGAGCTTTCTGTGCTTCCCAACGTACTCGAGTCGACTATGCTTCAGTCGCCCACCCCTAGTCGAATGGACAAGCTGAAAGAGCAAACGGATTGATTCTCAAAGGACTGAAACCCCGACTGATGCGTGATCTCAAGCACGCAGCAGGCGCATGGGTCTTTGAACTTCCATCAGTGCTTTGGGGATTGAGGACAACTCCCAATCGGTCGACTGGCCGAACTCCATTCTTCTTGGTCTATGGAGCTGAGGTTGTACTTCCGAGTGACTTGCTTCACAATGCACCCCGAGTCGAGCTTTTCTAAGAAGATGAAGCAGAACAGGCACGGCAAGATGCAGTTGATCTCCTGGAAAAGGAAAGAGAGATGACCTTGATCCGGTCGACCATCTATCAGCAAGACCTGCGTCGATTCCACGCCAGAAACATGAGGGGTCGAGCATTTCAAGAGGGAGACTTGGTTCTTCGAGTGGATCAGCAGAAACCACACAAGCTTGCTCCTGCTTGGGAAGGCCCCTTCATCGTCACCAGAGTGCTCCACAACGGAGCATACCACCTTTACAACATCGAGCACAAGAAAGACGAGCCGCGCGCTTGGAATGCGGAGCTGCTCCGCC
This sequence comes from Aegilops tauschii subsp. strangulata, assembly GCF_002575655.3. Classification (NCBI taxonomy): domain Eukaryota; kingdom Viridiplantae; phylum Streptophyta; class Magnoliopsida; order Poales; family Poaceae; genus Aegilops; species Aegilops tauschii. The sequence continues at coordinate 179,875,840 of NC_053039.3, forward strand.
CCTTTTACACTTAAAGTTTCCAGACTATTGAGTTGTAATAAGAAATACCTTCTAGTTTGATTATCAAAGACACCATTTTGCAATCTCATAAACGATTGTTGTTCCTTCATTTTTATTTCTCTAAATCCCCCAGTGGGTGGCTTAGATGCGAATCCGTTTCGCCTAAGTTCAAAAATCCTACCGAGTGGTGAGCAAGCCTCTCACTCGGGGGCTTAGCTGCGAATCCGTTTCGCCTAAGTTCAAAAAATCCTACCGAGTGGTGAGCAAGCCTCTCACTCGGGGGCTTAGCTGCGAATCCGTTTCGCCTAAGTTCAAAAAATCCTACCGAGTGGTGAGCAACCCTCCCACTCGGGGGCTTAGCTGCAGTCCAGTACTTGCCTTAGTTTGGAAAATCCTACCGAGTGGTGAGCAATCCTCCGACTCGGGGGCTTAGCTGCAGTCCAGTACTCGCCTAAGTTTGAAAAATCCTACCGAGTGGTGAGCAATCCTCCCACTCGGGGGCTTAGCTGCAGTCCAGTACTCGCCTAAGTTTGAAAAATCCTACCGAGTGGTGAGCAACCCTCCCACTCGGTGGCTTAGCTGCAGTCTAGTATTCGCCTAAGTTTGAAAAATCCTACCGAGTGGTGAGCAACCCTCCCACTCGGGGGCTTAGCTGCAGTCCAGTACTCGCCTAATTTTGAAAAATCCTACCGAGTGGTGAGCAATCCTCCCACTCGGGGGCTTAGCTGCAGTCCGGTACTCGCCTAAGTTTGAAAAATCCTACCGAGTGGTGAGCAATCCTCCCACTCGGGGGCTTAGCTGCAGTCCAGTACTCGCCTAAGTTTGAAAAATCCTACCGAGTGGTGAGGAACCGTCCCACTCGGAGGCTTAGCTGCAGTCCAGTACTCGCCTACCAGCAATGAAGGTCGATTCCGTCGGCAATCTGAGTGGCGGCAGCAATGAAGGTCTCCATGAAAGATTGGAAGTCGTGCTTCTTGGTATTTGCGACCTTGATCGCTGCCAGCTTCTCTTCTCGCGCTTCCTTGCAGTGGACATGAACCAAGGACAGAGCCACATCAGCGCCGCACGGGGCAGAAGACTTCTTCCATTCTTGCACTCGACCGGGAACCTCATTAAGCCGAGTCATCAGAGACTCGAGGTCATTCTGGAGCGTCGCCCTTGGCCAGAGAGCTGTGTCGATCCGCGACATTGCGACTTTCAGTCGAGCAAGATAATCGACAACACCAGCAACGCGAGATTCCAGTCGGAGCACGTTCATGGCAGCTTCGTCCTTCACTGGAGAGTGGATGGGGTCCAAGCTTGTCTCAACTCGCCCAGTCTCTTCCTCGAAGTTCTGGCAAAATTCTGCACGCACAATTCAAAGATGAGTCAGTGGTTGTATGTCGAGTCGACAGTAAAAAGTCAGTCGGGTCGAAGAAAATACCTTCAAGCATGACGAGCAACTTCTTAGAAAGACCTCCCAGATAGTTCTCCAGATCGTCCCTCTTGCGAGCAATGCCTTCCATCTTCTCGTTCAGATTGTTCTTATCCTTCTTCAGGCGAGTCGCTTCCTTATTGGCTTCATCAAGGGCAGTTTTCAGCTTGGCGTTTTCTTCCTCCAGTTTGCCCACTGAAGCTAGCTTTTGTTCAGCGAATGCAGTTTTCTCATCAGCTGTTTTCTGTGCGGCCGCAAGCTCTTGGTCCTTTTTCGCCAGAGCCTGGTTCAGTTTCTCTGAAAGAAACAACGCTCGGTTCAGAAAAAGCAAAATAAAATCCGGTTCAGAGACAAATCAGTCGACAAGTTTTTTCTTACCAGCGGCTTCATCCTTGGCTTTCTTCAGATTTGTCTTGGCCAGCTCCAGATCGAGGTTGAGTTGAATCGGCTTCTTCTCCAGGTCAGCAAAACGAGCTCCAAGTTCACAAGATTTCTGTAATCAAAGGACAATCAATCGACAGATGGAAAGACTGGCTACTTCAGAGCAATGGTCTGATAAATTCAACAAGTTCTAAGACTACAGTCGACTACCCGCAGTCAACTATAGTCTCGGGGACTACACCCAGTGGGTGCACTTAGCGTGCCCCCACTGGTCCAGTTTCCGCTCGACGTGGTCTGTCCAGGCCGAGTGTAAAAAAAAGAGGCAAGTTGTTCTAAGACCGAAGTCGACTACCCGCAGTCGACCACGGTCTTGGGGACTACACCCAGTGGGTGCACTTAGCATGCCCCCACTGGTTCAGGTTCCACTCGACACGGTCCGTCCAAGTCGAGTGAGAAAATTCCAATTCTAAGACTACAGTCGACTGCCCGCAGTCAACTATAGTCTCGGGGACTACACCCAGTGGGTGCACTCAGTGTGCCCCCACTAGTTCAAAGATCCAATCGACACAACCTAGCAGGCTCAAGATACAAGTTTGCTCAATGGCAAATCAAAACACCCAGTGGGTGTACGAATGCGAAACACAGACAGATGAAAAGGTTCTTCAAAGAAAGTTTTCAGGTAGCATATCCTAATAGAACAAGCGACAAGCTAAAGAGTCAGTCGATGATCAACCAACCTGAACGTTGCTCTGAAGGGCTGAGCTGGCGTCGTAAGCCGCTTGACTGGCTTCCCGGACCACCTTCATCTGCTCCATCATGATGCCCGCCTGACGTATGGCTTCCTTGGCAGCACCCACTTGGTCCTCTGGGACGTGATGTGCGGTAAAGAGCGAAGATGGATCGGCTGGAGTCTGAGCAGTCGACGCCGAAGGCTGAGCACTCGCCAGTGGTACGACGAAAGTTACAGAAGTCTGATTGGCATTGCCACCTTCCTGGATCGTTGTTTCAGTCGCCGATGCAGACTGAGGTGTCTTTCCAGCTGACGCCTTCCTGTTTCTTCTCCCCTGGGACCTCAGTGGTACGTCTTCGTCATCATCTGGAAGATTAATGACATGGGGAGGAGCTGCAAAAAGAATCAGTTGCCAGAAATTCAATCAACCAATAAAATGACCGAGTAAACAAGGACAAGATTATGAGAATCATACCTGGATTGGAGGTGACTGCATCTTCCATTTCTTCGTCTTCATTCTTGTAAGCGGAAGTCTCGGAGGTAGCAACACTACAAATTTCAAGATTCTGTCGGTTATGTCTACAACAGTGAGTCGACCAAGACCCAGTTCATACCAAACAAGGAATTCAAGTCCAACTATTACCCGGAAACAGTGGGAATGATCACTTTGATCTTGGGCAAGGCTTTCTGCGGTTTCGATGGCGCAGGTTTCGGTTGCTTCGGTGCCTTCTCAGTCCGTGCTGGAGAAGATGTCCGAGGGCGCTTTGATGACTGCTCGGTTTGCGCGGTCGCTTTGCCGCAGATGCTTGCTGGATCGTGAGTGAGCTTGGATCACCTTTCCCTACGGGGAGGTGAGTCGACCTCTTCTTCATCACTCGGGTCGTCGCTCTCCTCGTCTTCTTCACCATCAGAATGCCACTCGCCGCTCTCGCCTCCGCTCGCCTCCCCCTCCGAGTCCTGCTCCTGCTCTCCGTTGGGCATCGAATACATCTCAGTAAGGGCCTAGAAGATGACAAGCAAGACAAGCAGTTACATGATAAATCAAGATAACACTCGGCAATTTAGAGTTGGACCTTGTCTGTTTCGTACGAGTTGTCGAGTGGAGGGACTCTCCTGGCCCCCCTGGGGTTATCTTTGTTGCCAGTGATACCCTTCAACCACTTCTCCACCGTATCCTCGTCGACCTCTTCTGGGTGGATCCGAGTGGAATCGTCAATGCCCGAATACATCCACATTGGATGGTCACGGGCTTGAAGCGGCTAAATGCGTCGTCTGAGGAAGACTTCCAACAGATCCATGCCGGTCACGCCGTCACGGATGAGCTGGACCACTCGCTCAACCAGCACCTTCACCTCCACTTTCTCCCCCGGGGTCACTTTCAAGGTGGAGGGCTTCTCTACTCGAGCCATGGAAAAGGGGGGAAGTCCAGTCGACTGACCTGGAGTCGGCTGGTCTTTATAGTAAAACCAGGTCGACTGCCACCCTCGGACTAACTCGGGAAGGATTATAGCTGGGAAAGAGCTCTTACCCCTCATTTGAATCCCAAGACCCCCACACATCTGGATCACTTTTGTCTTCTCATCACTCGGATTAGCTTTTTTGACCGACTGAGAGCGACACGTGAAAATGTGCTTGAAGAGGCCCCAGTGTGGTCGACAACCCAAGAAATTCTCGCACATAGACACAAAAAGCGGCAAGATACACGATGGTCTTGGGGGAGAAGTGATGAAGTTGTGCTCCAAAGAAATTTAGGAAAGCTCGGAAAAAAGGATGAGGAGGCAAAGAAAACCCGCGGTTGACGTGAGTGGCGAGGACGCACTCACCCTCCTGCGGTCGGGGCTCAGTCTCGTCCTCCGGGAGCCGCGCGGATCCGTGGGGAATCAATCCCTCCTCGGTTAGATCGTCGATGTCGTCCTGGCAAATCGTCGACCGGGTCCAATTGCCCTGGATTCAGCCGCGCGGCAGACCGGACCTCGACGAAGATCCGCCCCGGCTAGACTTCTTCCCCTTTGCCTTCGCCGTCGCCTTCTTCGCGCGCTCCAAAGCCACTGTCTTCTCCTTCCCCATCGCAACGGACGGAGCTCGAACAGAGCAGCGGCGCCGGGGCAGGAGCGGATGCGGTGGAGAAAACGATGAAGGAAGAGGAAGAATGGGAACGCACTGTTCAAAAACCCCAGTCCGACGCCTTATATGAGGTCACTTCCGAGTGACTGACCTGTGGACCCAGGTGATCCTATCAAATCCTGCAACAGCCGCACGCGAGGTACGTGGCAAAAAAGGTGGCACAGAAATCGAGGCGGCCCTGCCTAATCCAACCCGATTACTGCGGCCTCCTCTGCCCCGCGTGCTTCCCAAAATTCGAATCCCGCGAGATCCGCGGGCAACAGAGCAACCTGTCAGACGGAAGATTTTCTCCATATCAACGCTCGAAGCTTTTCAGTAAAAGTTCACTCGACAAAACCAAGAATGAATCAAGGCGACTGAAAAAGAAGTTGCTGTCACCGTGTTGATTCATCGATCCCAACAAGACACTTCCGAAGCACGAAAATTGAATGGGAAGTATTTTCAACTCCTTCTCCACTCAAACCCTGAACCATTCGGGGGCTAATGATGAAGCTATGTACCTAGGGTAGGGTTATAGGCCTGACCTAGACGCCCTCCCCAAGGACATCACCCTAAAGTCAGAAGCATTCGAAGGGTACCATCATCCACTCGACCAGAAACATTCCACTCGGAAGAATCACCGTCACTCGACCGTAACAGAAACCACTCGACATACAGAAGATCTAAAGTCACTCTGCACAGCAACGGTCAGGCGTTTACTCATAGACTTAATGATCATTTATAGCACTTTATTACGGACGATACCTATAACGCTCTCTCTTGATGTACATTGAACTCCTTGTAACGTGGCTGGCTGGGGTCTTGGCGCACTCTATATAAGCCACCCCCTCCACTAGCACAAGGGTTCGCACCCTCTGTAACACACACACACACACACACACACGCATAACCTAGTCGACCGCCTCTGGGCACCGAGACGTAGGGCTATTACTTCCTCCGCGAAGGGCCTGAACTCGTAAAACTCGCGTGTACAACTTTGCCATAGCTAGGATCTTGCCTCCTCATACCTACCCCCATTCTACTGTTAGTCTTAGACCACATCATTGTCCACATATTTTTTCTTTTGCATATCGCATAATTCCAAGAAGGTATTAAGATGGGACGTGGCATCCTCATTAGGAGTACCGAAAAATTGGTCTTTCATAACAAGATTCAGCAATGCAGTATTAATATCACAAGGCTCTGCACTAGTGGCGGGAGGAGCAAGCGGAGTGCCAATAAAATCATTGTTGTTGGTATTTGAGAAATCACATTGCTTGGTGTTCTCTTGAGTCATGATGCTACACAACAAGATTGCAATCAAAAACAGATCCGGCAAGAAAACGGCGAACGAAAAAAGAGAGGCGAATAAAATGGCAAATTTTTGTGAAGTGGGGGAGAGGAAAACGAGAGACAAATGGCAAATAATGTAAATTGCGAGCAGATGAGATTTGTGATTAGGAACCTGGTTATGTTGAAGATCCTCCTCGGCAACAGCACCAGAAATTCCCTTGATGATGTTTGCCAAGACTACGTCGGTGTTTCCCCCAAGAGGAGAGGATGATGTAGCACAGCACCGGTAGGTATTTCCCTCAGTAATGAAACCAAGGTATCGAACCAGTAGGAGAACCAAGCAAAAAAACATAAACAGCCCCTGCACACAAATAACAGCCACTCGCAGCCCGACGTGTTAAAGGGGTTGTCAATCCCTTTCGGGTGCGGCGCCAAAAATTGGCACGGAGACGGGAGAAAATTGTAATGGATTGAAATAATAGATCGCAAATAAAATAAAGTGCAACAAGATATTTTTGCGTTTTTGGGTTTACTAGATCTGAATAAAAATGCAGAGGAAAAATAGATCGCATAGGCAAATATATGAGAAAGAAGAAGACCCGGGGGCCGTAGGTTGCACTAGTGGCTTCTCTCGAGAAAAATAGCAAACGGTGGGAAATTGATAGAACTTCAAATAATTATGACGATATCCAGGCAATGATCATTACATAGGCATCACGTCCAAGATTAGTAGACCGGCTCCTGCCTGCATCTACTACTATTACTCCACACATCGACCGCTATCCAGCATGCGTCTAGTGTATTAGTTCATGGAAAAACGGAGTAATGCAATAAGAACGATGACATGATGTAGACGAGATCCGTTTATCTATATGGCGGTAGATATAGATCTCGTCTTTTTATCCTTAGTGGCAACAATACACACGTGTCGGTACCCCTTCTGTCACTGGGATCAAGCACCGTAAGATCGAACCCACTACGGGGAACCTCTTCCCATTGCAAGATAAATAGATCAAGTTGGACAAACAAAACCCAATATCGGAGAAGAAATACGAGGCTATAAGAGATCATGCATATAAGAGATCAAAGTAACTCAAATAAATTTCATGGATATAAAAAGATATGAATGATCATAAACTCAAAGTTCATCAGATCCCAACAAACACACCGCAAAAGAGTTACATCATATGGATCTCCAAGAGACCATTGTATTGAGAATCAGTGAGAGAGAGAGAAAGCCATCTAGCTACTAACTATGGACCCAAAGGTCTACAAATTACTACTCATACATCATCGGAGAGGCACCAATGGAGGTGGTGAACCCCATCCGAGATGGTGTCTAGATTGGATCTGGTGGTTATGGACTCTGCGGCGGCTGGATGAATATTTCGTGGACTCCCCTAGGGTTTCTAGAATAGTTGGGTATTTATAGAGCAAAGAGGCGGCCCGGGGGGCACCCGAGGTGGGCACAACCCACCAGGGCGCGCCTGGGCCCCCTGGCACACCCTGGTGAGTTGTGCCCCCCTCGGGGCACCCCCCAGGTGCAACCAGGGCCCATTGCCTTCCTTCTGGCCCATAAAAAATCACCTTGGAGTTTCGTGGGATTTGGACTTCGTTTGATATTGATTTGCTGCGATGTAAAAAAATGGAAAAAACAACAACTGGCACTTGGCACTATGTCAATGGGTTAGTACCAAAAATTGATATAAAATGACTATAAAGTGATTATAAAACATCCAAGATTGATAATAAAACAGCATGGAACAATGAAAAATTATAGATACGTTGGAGACGTGTCTGTATCCCCAAGCTTAACTCCTACTCGTCCTCGAGTAGGTAAGTGATAAAAACATAATTTTTGATGTGGAGTGTTGTTCATCAAGTCAAATCATATTCTTTTCTTTATAGCATGGACATTTGGACTTTTATGTGATTCAAAGCAATAGTCTAGTTTTGACAGAATAATTTAGATACTCAAGCATATCAACAAGTAACCACGTCTTTCAAAGTATCAATGCTAAAACAAGTTATCTCTAGACCATCATGCTCAAACATTGATCCATTCATGAAACACACTCGAATATTAACTACACCCAATACTTGAGCACGATCATATTGCCTCCTGGTTGGTGCTTTTGTAAGAGAAGATGGAGACTCAAATTTAAAAAATAAAAATTGCATAAAGTAAAAGAAAGGCCCTTCACAGAGGGGAGTAGGGATTTGTAGAGGTGTCAGAGCTCAAAGCGAAAAAAATAGAGATAAAAACATTTTCGGAGGTGTATCCATCCCACCAACGAAAACGACTTAGAGTTCCGAACACTTTCCATGACAGATATGCCATAGGCGGTTCCCAAATAGAAAATAAAGTTTATTCTATTTTTCCACCATTTCTTTCACTTTCCATGGCTAACCGTATCCATGGGTGCCCTCCATACCAACACTTTCCAAGGAATTTATTATTTGACAACATAAAGTAAATATTTTTTTGCATTTCGGGAATGGGCATCCCTAAAACCTTTGTCTTACTCTCGTGCAATGACAAGTGAATAAACACTCATCTTGAGAATAACACATCCAGCATGGAAAATATTAGCCACCCGTTACCGTTCCGCGAGCGAAACAAACACACAAAAGAGAAGTTTATTTTGAAAATTAGAATGGCACATGCAAATTTGCTTAGAATAGCAAAAGAATACTACATATAGGCAGATATAGTGGACTCATGTGGCAAAACTGGTTTAAATGATTTTGGATGCACAAGTAGAGGTCATACTTGGTGTGCAAAATGAGGGCTAGCAAAAAGATTGAGAAGCGACCAACCAAGAAACGAATAATCTCATAAGCAATCATTAAGCATAATTAACACCGAATAATGCACCACAAGTAGGATATAACTTTCATTGCATGATTATTGACTTTCGTGCATGCATAGGGAATCACAAACCTTAAAACCAATATTCTTACTAGAGCACAATTACTCATCAACATAGCTCACATATCACATCATCATATCTCAAAACTATTACTAAGAATCAAGTTTATTTTGTCCAATGATCTTCATGACATTTTATTTTACTTTATCCTTCTTGGATATCCATCACTTTGGCACTAATTTTCAAGTGTTGCTTTTCATAAGCTCAAACAAGTATAAGTGAAGATCATGAGCATAATAAAATTTTCTTTCTCTCAAAATAATTTAAGTGAAGCAAGAGAGAATTTCTTCAGAATTTTACTAACTCTCAAACAAATCTAAGTGAAGCAAGAGAGCATTTCTTCAAAAAAATAATAATAAAGCACACCATGCTCAAAAAGATATAAGTGAAGCACTAGAGCAAGTCCTAGCTCATAAAAGATTTAAGTGAATCATAGAGAGCAATTCTAACAAGTTATGATATAATTTTGGCTCTCTCAAATAGGTGTGTACATCAAGTATTGATGACTTAAAACACAAAATAAAACAAGCAAAGACACATATCATATAAGACGCTCCAAGCAAAACAAATATCATGTGACGAATAAAAATATAGCCTCGAGTAAAATACCAATAGTTGTTGGAAGAAAGCGGGGATGCCACTCGGGGGCATCCCCAAGCTTAGTTGGTTGCTCATACTTGGATAATAGCTTGGGATGCCGGGGCATCCCCAAGCTTAGGCTCTTACATCCTTCCTTCATCCATCGTAAGATAACTCAAAACTTGAAAACTTCAATCACACAAAACTGAACAAAACCTTCGTGAGATCTGTTAGTGTAAGAAAAATAAACAACTACTATAAGTGTTGTATCAAACCAATTCATATTTTGTTTTTGTATTATATCTACTGTATTCCAACTTTTCTATAGTGAAAACTCATCAAACAAAACCATAGAGCCATCAAAATAAGCACACAACACAAGGAAAACAGAATCTGTCAGAACAGAATAGTCTATAGCAATGTGATTTGTTCGATTACTTCTGGAACTCCAAACATTCTGAAAAACTAGGACAACCTGAATAATTTGTATAGTGGTCTACTGCAAAAAGAATTAGCATTTTATCACGTTCTGGTGAACTTAAACAATTGTTTTCTTGAGCACAAAGTTTCTGTCTTTTTCAGCAAGATCAAACAAGTATCACCCAAGAAAATCCTATTGGTTCTACTTGGCACAAACACTAATTAAAAAAATAAAAAACACAATCATAACAGTAGCATAATTGTGCTAACACTCAAGAACAGAAAGCAAGGATCTAAGTTTTATTCATTGGGTAGCCTCCCAACAAGCGCTATAGTTTTACGCCCTTAGCTAGGCATAAAGCAAGGAACTAAGTTTTGTCATCCTTGTTTCGAGATCCAAAAGATGCCCTCATGATTGATTCATAAGGTGGCTTAATTATAGTTCTTGGAAGTGTTCCATCCCTTTCCTCAAAGGAAATTGGAACTTAATATTGCCTTCTTTCATATCAATCATGGCACCGATAGTGCGTAAAAACGGTCTTCCAAGAATAGACAAGACAGATTACAATCAATATCAAGAACAATAAAATTTATGGGCACATAATTTCTATTTGCAAGAATGAGAACATCATTAATTCTTCCCATAGGCTTTTTAATAGTAGAATCCGCCAAGTGCAAATTCGAAGTGCATTCTTCAAGATTGGTAAGACCAAGCACATCACATAACGATTTCAGAATTGTAGAAACACTAGCACCGAAGTCACACAAAGCAAAACACTCATAATTTTTAATCTTGACTTTGATAGTAGGTTCCCATTCATCATGCAATTTTCTAGGAATTGAAACTTCAAATTCCAAATTTTCTTCTAAAGCTTTCATCATAGCATCAATAATATGTTTAGTAAAAGCTTTATTTTGTTCATAAGCATGGGGTGAATTTATCATGGACTGCTACTACTGCTACTGCTGCTACTGCTGCTACTCCTGCTACTACTGCTACTACTGCTGCTACTACTACTACTACTACTACTACTACTACTACTACTACGACTACCACTACGACTACCACTACCACTACCAGTACCACTACCACTACCACTACGACTACTACTACTACTACTACTACTACTACTACTACTACCACTACGACTATTACTACTACTACTACCACTACGACGGCGGAGCGGGCGATGGCCCTGGCTTTCGATGGTGGTGTGGCGGCAACGGTTGCCGGCAACAGCTGCCGACGGGCACCGGCGGCGGAGCGTGTGGTGGGTGTTCCACGCACACCCAAAAGGGATGCCACACACACTACACTACGCCGGGGACTGCACCGCCGCCGCGGTGTAGCCTCCCAGCTGGAGCTGTCCTCTGATGACGGCAGAGTGGCTGAGCGACGATGACGGACCGGTGCCATTAGCGATTGTGGGAGAAGCAGACGAGATAAGCTACAGGGAGGGAGGGGAAAATACGACGCAGGACTCACCGGCCGTGAGGGGAGTAAAAAGAATCCTACTCTCCGATATATATAATCCTAAGACTCAAAACATTTTTGTTCTAGACTCAACAACGCCAGCGATTCGATCAAGCAGGGGCTCCTAAGTCGGGGATGGCTCTGATTACCAACTTGTAACGCCCACGATGCGACTATATCTCCCACGTGTCGAGGCACGACTTAGAGGCATAACCGCATAGTGGTTTTGTCGCAAGAAGGGTCATCTTCACACAATCCCATGTAATGAACAAGAATGGGATAAAGAGTTGGCTTACAATCGCCACTTCACACAATACATAAATATAATTCATACATCATCCAAAATACACACATAGACCGACTACGGCCAAGATCCAGATGAAAAATAAGATAACCCCAAATGCTAGATCCCCGATCGTCCCAACTGGGCTCCACTACTGATCATCAGGAAAAGGCACATAGTAACGACCACGTTCCTCATTGAACTCCCACTTGAGATCGATCCCATCATCTGCACTGGCATCGTCGGCACCTGCAACTGTTTTGGTATAATCTGTGAGTCACGCGGACTCAGCAATCTCACACCCGCGAGATCAAATCTATTTAAGCTTAAAGGGAAGGATGGTGTAATGAGGTGGAGCTGCAGTGGCAATAAGCATATATGGTGGCTAACATACGAGAAAGAGAGCGAGAAGAGAAGCTACGGAACGGTCGTCATCTAGCAATGACCAAGAAGTGATCCTGAACTCCTACTTACGTCATTCATAACTCAAACCGTGTTCACTTCCTGGACTCCGCCGAGAAGAGACCATCACGGCTACACACACAGTTGATGCATTTTAATTGGGTCAAGTGACAAGTTCTCTACAACCGGACATTAACATATTCCCATCTGCCTCATAACCGCGGGCACGGCTTTCGAAAGATAATACCCTACAGGGGTGTCCCAACTTAGCCCATCATAAGCTCTCACGGTCAACGAAGGATAAACCTTCTCCCGGAAAGACCCGATCAGTCTCGGAATCCCGGTTTACAAGACATTTCGACAATGGTAAAACAAGACCAGCAAAGCCGCCCGAATGTGCCGACAAATCCCGATAGGAGCTGCACATATCTCGTTCTCAGGGCACACCAGATGAACACTACGTACAGCTAAAACCAATCCTCGGGTTTCCCCAAGGTGGCGCTGCAAGTGGCTCTAGTTTGGACCAGCACTCAGAGGAACACTGTCCCGGGGGTTTAAATAAAGATGACCCTCGGGCTCGCGAAAACCCGGGGGAAAAGGCTTAGGCGGCAAATGGTAAAACCAAAGTTGGGCCTTGCTGGAGGAGTTTTATTCAAGGCGAACTGTCAAGGGGGTCCCATAAATCACCCAACCGCGTAAGGAACGCAAACTCAAGGAACATAATCCCGGTATGACAGAAACTAGGGCGGCAAGAGTGGAACAAAACACCAGGCATAAGGCCGAGCCTTCCACCCTTTACCAAAATATATAGATGCATTAATTAAGTAAGAGATATTGTGATATCCCAACATATCCATGTTCCAACATGGAACAACTTCAACTTCACCTGCAACTAGCAACGCTATAAGAGGGGCTGAGCAAAAGCGGTAACATAGCCAAACAACGGTTTGCTAGGAAAGGATGGTTAGGGGCTGACATGGCAATATGGGAGACATGATATAGCAAGTGATAGGTAACGCGGCACGGCAATAGAGCAAACAACTAGCAAAGCAAAGATAGAAGTGATTTCGAGGGGTGGTCATCTTGCTTGCAAGGTTCTCAGAGTTGTCGAAAGCTTGATCCTCGTAAGCGTACTCAATAGGTTCCTCGTTCACGAACTCATCTCCCGGCTCTACCCAAGACAAGAACACAAGCAACGGAACCACAATCAATCACGAGAAATGCACAAGCAACACGATGCAAAACATGTATGATATGCGAGATATGATATGCGATGCATATGCGTGCTCCGGAAGGAAAATGATGAACAAGGCAGTAACTTGGCAAACCAAGCATGCCACTGGAAAGATGAGATGAATTCGGTCGAAATCGATATAAAGATCACCGGAAACGGATGTACGGTTTGCAAATGGCAAGCAAAACAAGAATGACACGAATCTGCGATTAACAGCATGATAGCACTTAGAAGGCAACAAGTAACAATACTACGGCACTCCAACGTAGCAACAAAGCATATGAAAGTAATCTAGAGGAGATGCTTGACAAAAGATGAACACTGAGCTATGGCTAGATCACAAGATAACAAGCTCAAACAAGCATGGCAAAAGTGCAAAAGATAACAGGTTCACAGACTTAGTGAAATTACTGGACATGGCAGAAAACGGCATCAGGTAGCAATGTTCGGAGCATGAAATCAACATGCTACAAGAACTTAACATGGCAAAACGAGGCATGGCAGTATTCTACTAAATGCATATGACAAAAGTCCCTTACTGACCATAAGCCAAAAAGGACCAGAAGATGTGATGGCAAGCAGGTAAACATAGCAAGTTTCGTTATCAGGTTTCAGACTTTGCAGAAAACAGAGCATGGCAGAAATAATGATATGAAGGCATGTTTGTGAGCTTGATACACTCACCACAAAGCAATGCATGACAAAAAAAGCATACCTACAGCAAGGTGGAATGTTTATGAAGCTATCCATGGCAATAAAAAAAGCATAGCATGTATGGATCAACTACAATAAGCTTGGCAAAATTGAATAACACGTAAACAATCTGCCAGAAATATTTTATAGCAAAAGTAGAGCAAGATTGAGTCATGCGATGGCACTCCATCATTTCAAACAAGGGCAGGAATGGATCAATTACAACAATAGCTACAAAACATCCTTACTGAACATCTCCAAAATATGCATGGATCTCTCTGTAGCATCAAGTTTACATGGCAACAAAATAACAGCAGACAAGGACTTAGAGAAAACACGAAGTCTCTGAAATCAGAAACATTACGGAGTCTAGTTTGCATGTTTGTGCTAGTCACCACAGAGATCACAAAAATACATGGCATACACCACTGGAAATATGGCATGGCATACAACAAAACACATGTAGAGCTCATGCCCATAAGATGCACAGATTAAATGATACAAAAATGACAAATGTCCAAGTTCTGATAACAACCAGGAGATAACAGCAACTAGCCCTCTTGCAACAGAGATTTGGGCATCAAGATGGCCTCTAATGAACATGGCGCAATTGAACAAAATGTAGAGAATCATGAGACGAACAATTTAACATATTACACGCGTGAAACGGAGCTACATGCAAGGAGTTATGCACTGTTGAACATGGGCAAATATCGTGACAGAAAATGACGGGGAAAAAACGGGAGAGGGGCTGAAGTCAACGCACGGGCGATCTAGATCGGATCGGGCCGGAGCAGTGGAGCTCGAGCTCGCCGGCCGGCGACGGGGAAGGAGAGGAGGCGACGGGGCCCGGAGGAAGGAGAGGAGGCGGCGACGCCGGCGGGCGGCGGCGCGACGTCGAGGGCGGCGGGGCGCGGGTGCCCGCGGGCGGCGGCGGCGGCGCTCCCCGGCGCGGCGGCGGCGCGGGTGGCTGGGGCCGGCGGACGGTGGCGAGGTGGCCGGGCTGGCGGACGGGAGGCGAGGCGCGGGCGGCGCTCAGGCCAGGCGGCGGCACGGCGGGCTCGCGCGGGCCCCGGATGGGCTCCGCGGGCCGCGGGTGGTACGGGCGGCGGCGGACGCTGACGTGGTGGTGGCGCGATTTGTCCGGCGCCGGGCGGACGTGTGCGGCGCGCGGAGGGACGAGGGTTAGGGTTTGGACTGCATACGTTTTCGGGAGGGGATGCATTTTTATAGGTAGAGGGAGCTAGGAGGCTCCAAATGAGGTGCGGTTTTCGCCCACACGATCGTGATCGAACGACCTAGAGCATGCAAGAGAGTTTGGTGGGTTTTGTGCTGTTTAGAGAGGGAGTTTTGCTGCAACACACAGATGGACTTATGGGTTGCCCGGTTAACCGTTGGAGTACCAAACGACCTCCAAATGGAACGAAACTTGACCGGTGGTCTCCGGGTGGTATACTAAGGCCACTTGACAAGCCTCGGTCCATTCCGAGAATGTTTGACACCCGCTCACGAAAGAAAACAAGAGGGGTGCACCGGAGGAGATAGGAGCGCCGGATTGCAAAACGGACAACGGGGAAAATGTTCGGATGCATGAGACGAACACGTATGCAAAAGCAATGCACATGATGACATGATATGAAATGCATGACATGAACAAAAAGCAAAACGAAAGACAAAACCCGACCACGGAGGGAATATCATAACACATAGCCGAAAATGGCAAGAGTCGGAGTTACAAATATGGAAAGTTACATGCGGGGTGTTACAACACTCCACCACTACGAGAGGATCTCGTCCCGAGATCTAGGACTGAAAGAACTCCGGATATTCGGAACGGAGATGGTCCTCGTGTTCCCAGGTGGCTTCCCGGTCGGAATGGTGCGACCACTTCACTTTCAGGAGTTTGATTGACTTGTTGCGAGTCTTGCGCTCAGTTTCTTCAAGAATAGCAACGGGGTGCTCATGATAAGACAAATCTTCTTGGAGGTCAATCTCTTCGAAGTTGATAGTGCGCTCAGGCGTCTTGAAGCACTTGCAGAGCTGTGACACGTGGAACACATCGTGCACGTTCGCGAAGTTGGAAGGAAGCTCAAGTTGATAGGCGAGGTCGCCTCTTTTGCCATCGATCTTGAAAGGACCCACGTATCTAGGGGCAAGCTTCCCTTTGATACCGAATCGATGAGTGCCTTTCATTGGAGAGACGCGGAGGAAGACATGGTCTCCGATCTCGAAAGCCACATCACGGTGCCTACTATCATAGTAACTCTTCTGGCGTGATTGCGCGGCTTTGAGATTATCACGGATGACTTTACACATCTCTTCAGCCTCTGTGATTAAGTCATTGCCAAGAAGTTGGCGTTCACCAGTCTCTGACCAATTGAGAGGAGTACGACACTTTCTGCCATAGAGAATCTCGAATGGGGCCTTGCCCGAACTTGCTTGGAAGCTGTTGTTGTAGGAGAATTCGGCATATGGAAGACAATCTTCCCATTTCATGCCAAAGGAAATGACACAAGCCCTGAGCATATCTTCAAGAATTTGATTGACTCGCTCGACTTGGCCACTAGTTTGAGGATGGAAAGCTGTGCTGAAGCGAATGTTTGTGCCCATGGCCTTCTGGAAGGAGTCCCAGAACTTAGAGGTGAAGATGCTTCCACGATCTGAAGAAATCAATTGTGGAATGCCGTGCAAGGAGACAATTCTGGAGGTGTATAGCTCTGCCAACTAAGCTGCTGTGATGGATTCTTTGATTGGAAGGAAATGAGCCACTTTAGAAAGCTTGTCGATGACAACGAAGATAGCATCATTTCCGCGCTTGGACTTTGGAAAACCAGTCACGAAGTCCATTTCGATATGATCAAACTTCCATTCTGGGATAGCAAGAGGTTGGAGGAGACCAGCTGGTCGTTGGTGTTCTGCTTTCACTCTTCGACAGATATCACATTCATTCACGAATTGAGCAATTTCTCGCTTCATTCGAGTCCACCAATATGACTGCTTGAGGTCATGATACATCTTCGTACTTCCAGGATGAGTGGACAGAAGAGAATTGTGCGCTTCGTTCATTATGACTTTCCTTAGATCACCTTTAGGAACCACAATCCGGTCCTCTAAGAATAAAGTGTCTCTGTCATCAATGCGATAGCACTTGTATTTGGAAAGACCCTTGTCGATACCACGTTTCACCTTCTTCACCATGGCATCAAGAAGTTGTGCCTCACGAATTTGATCTTCCAAAATAGGAGAGACTATGAGGTTGGCAAGAAAGCCTTGAGGAACAACTTGGAGATTCAGCTTGCGGAAAGCTTCACAAAGATCCGGTTGGAAAGGCTTGAGGATTAAGCTGTTGCAATAAGCCTTCCTACTTAAAGCATCTGCAATGACATTGGCTTTGCCTGGAGTATATTCAATACTCGGATTGTACTCTTGATTCATTTCGACCCATCGAGTCTGCCTGAGGTTGAGGTTGGGCTGAGTGAAGATGTACTTGAGACTCTTGTGATCTGTGAAAATGTCCACTTGTCTTCCCAACAAGAGATGTCTCCACGTTATTAATGCATGGACAACTGCCGCCAACTCAAGATCGTGAGTGGGGTAGTTCTTCTCATTGGGCTTCAACTGACGAGAGGTATAGGCTACAACTTTCTTCTCTTGCATTAACACAGCACCGAGACCTTGGAGAGAAGCATCACAGAAAACTTCAAATGGCTTGGATTCATCAGGAGGAGTCAAGACAGGAGCTGTGACTAGTTTCTCTTTGAGAGTGTTGAAAGCAACATCACACTCAGGAGACCAGACATACTTCACATGCTTCTAGAGGAGGTTGGAAAGAGGCTTTGCAATCTTAGAGAAATTCTCAACGAATCTTCGGCAATAGCTTGCAAGACCAAGAAAACTGCGGAGCTGCTTGACATTCTGAGGAGGTTCCCAATTTACAATTGCGGACACCTTCTCGGGGTTAACAGCGATGCCCTTGGCAGAGATGATGTGACCAAGTAAAAGAACTTCATCAAGCCAAAACTCACATTTAGAGAACTTCGCATAGAATTGATACTCTCTGAGCTTGTCGAGCACCAATCGCAAATGTTTGGCATGATCCTTCTTATTCTTGGAGAAGACCAATATATCATTGAGATACACCAGGACGTATTCATTGGTATAGGGGTTGAAGATGAAATTCATCATCCGAGAGAAAACTGGAGGAGCATTGACAAGGCCGAAAGACACGACAGTATATTCATAAGAACCAAAGCTTGTTCTGAATGCTGTCTTGGGAATATCTTCTTCACGAATGCGAATCTGATGATAACCCACACGAAGGTCAAGCTTGGAGAATACTTTAGCACCTCTGAGTTGCTCAAATAGCTCATTGATGTTGGGAAGTGGATACTTGTTCTTGATTGTCTTCTTGTTCAATGGACGGTAGTCGACACAAAGTCGGTCCGTGCCATCCTTCTTCTTTACAAAAAGAACACCACAACCCCATTGAGAAGAACTCGGTCTGATCAAACCCAGACGCTCTTGTTCATCGAGCTATTTCTTCAATTCCTTCAGCTCGTTAGGTCCAAGCTTGTATGGACGCTTGCAAACGGGTTCAGTGCCTGGCTCAAGTTCGATAACAAACTCAACTGGCCGGTGAGGAGGCATACCCGGAAGCTCTTCTGGAAAGACATCTTGGTACTCACAAACGACTGGAATCTGAGAGATGGCATTCAATTCGCCCTTCTCATTGAGAGAAAAAAAACCCAATGGTTTTATCACGAGCGGCATAAATAATCACATCCTCAGAAGAGTGTGTCAATTGAATTTCCCTGGCAGCACAATCAAGTTGAGCTTTGTGCTTAGAAAGCCAGTCCATCCCGAGAATTAGATCAATATCCGAGTCACCAAGAACAACTGGAGAAGACAGAAATTTATAGTTTCTCATCTTGATGGAAACATCGTGAACCATGGAACTTGCATTCATGAATTTACCCGGAGAGACAACTGATAACGGTCTAGGCAAATCTTGATAAACCAACTCATGCTTAAATGCAAATGGTCTTGATATGAAAGAAAGCGAAGCACCAGTATCAAAAAGAACTTTTGCAGGGATATCATTAACAGGAAGATTACCCATTATCACATCAGTAGATTCCTCCGCTTGAGCTGCATTCATCATGTTCACCTTTGCAGACTTTGGATTATGCTTGAACACTGCATTGCTGGAAGATCTGACAGGAGGAGGAGGCGGAAGGCACCTTTGGTTGAAGCACTTGTTAGCATAGTGACCTTTCTGCTGACACTTGTTGCAAGTCACCTCTGAGAGTGGACGATGATAAGGAGCATTGGACTTTGGAGCTTGATTCTGAGACTTGTTCTGATAGCCAGAGTTGGAAGAGTTGGAAGAACCATGCCCACCTTTGTTCTTCTGCTGATAAGGCTGACGAAACGGAGGAGGAGGAGGCAACCAGAACTTCTGTTGCTTAGCTGCCACAAGTGAGGAAGAAGAAGACTGAACTGCGTCTCTGACTCTTTTTTAGAAGCCTCACACTTGAGCTGAGCAACCTCTTGCTTCAGTGCCATATTGTAGAATTGATCAAACTGAGTAGGCTCAACAAGAACGAGAGCTAACTTCAGATCCTCTCTAAGGCCACCTCTGAAGTGATAGATCATGCTCTTTTCATCAGGAACGTCTTGTTTAGCGAAGCGAGCAAGTTTCTGAAATTGGATGTTGAGTTGATACACAGACATGTTGCCTTGCTTGAGATTGCGGAACTCCTCACGCTTGCTCTCAACAACACTTTGTGGAATGTGGTGCGCTTTGAAGTCCCGACAGAAGTCAGTCCAAGTGATCACACGACCTCCTCTGGAATCTTTGTATTGTTGATACCAATCAGCAGCTTGGTCCTTGAGCTGAAAAGAAGCGAACTTGACATAGTCCTCAGGCCTGACATTGCTACATTCAAAATGCTTGTTGATGTCCACAAGCCAATCATCGGCATCTGTGGCCTCGGCACAGTAGCTGAAAGACTTGGGTTGATTTGCGAGAAACTGGTTGAGTGTAGCGAAGTGAGGCTGATTGTTGCCTTGACCTTGATTGCCTTGATTGCCTTGCCCTTGGGTGCGTTCTTGCAAGAGTTGCAGAATCATCTGAGCATTGGCGTTGGTGGCTGCCATGATAGCTTGCCATGCCTCCGGAGGCGGAGGTGGTGGCGGAGGGTTCGCTTGACTCCCTTCATTGCGATCCGGATTCTGACGCGTTGGCGGAGCCATCCTGAAGAGGGTGACATCCGTTAGCATCTTGATAGATAAATAGGTAAGTAGAATCAACGGATAGAAATTGCAACATAAAGTCTTCACAATAAACATTCGAACGAGGATGAACGAATGAATTCCGTAGTAAATCATAACACTTCCATTAAGTTGAGAAACCACTTGAAAAAGATATGGAAACAACATATGACTTCGAAGCAACTCGAATATCCCAATTCAAAACAACACATAGTATTGGCTTGCAGAATAAGCCGGAACAAACATATGATAGAGATTTCGTCCGAAGTTTTCGTGGTGGGGCCCACACGGGCTCAATCGTACAGCACCATCATGTACAAGGCTGTGCACATGACATACGAAGCGTCCCCGAGTCGGCATAGCCAAGGACTCTTTAAGACACTCTGAGACCACTGTAAACCAACCGTGTACAGGCGGACCACTAGACGTCGAACCCCAATCTCATATCATGCGTCTGTCGGAAAGATATCCTAAGGTTACTAGAATTCCCACTTATAAACTCCCGAAACTTTCTGGTTATGCAATCTGGTGTTGGGGATACAGGGGACACAAAATATATCACCCAAACCAGCAATCCCTAGATCCAGCTTTATCCGTCCGTCAACACATAACCAAGAAACCTTCGCAAATCGTTTACCTCAACCTTCGAAAAGCATCCGTTATACAAGTTATGGCAATACTCCTGAACTCCCGCCCCAGTACTGGGTGGCGTCGAGGTGATCTCACCAACAACTGCATAAAAGAGATTTCGATGTCGGCGAAACTCAGGTATTCCAGACCTGCAACGATAAAATTGTGACGACAACACCTCGGAGCTCAACTCCCCGGGACACTGCCACAACCCCTAAATGTCAGGAGGCACCAAGAACAATGTTCTCGTCACAAAACCATCGGAACGGTTCCAAGATACCCGCGTCATCCTAAATTTTTTTAGTGAAATTTCAGGAGAAAATAGTTAAAACTTCTACGTCAGGAGACCTCACCAGAGCGACGAAGGGACTGAGGAGGAAAAAGAATCCTACTCTTCGATATATATAATCCTAAGACTCAAAACATTTTTGTTCTAGACTCAACAACGCCAGCGATTCGATCAAGCAGGGGCTCCTAAGTCGGGGATGGCTCTGATTACCAACTTGTAACGCCCACGATGCGACTATATCTCCCACGTGTCGAGGCACGACTTAGAGGCATAACCGCATAGTGGTTTTGTCGCAAGAAGGGTCATCTTCACACAATCCCATGTAATGAACAAGAATGGGATAAAGAGTTGGCTTACAATCGCCACTTCACACAATACATAAATATAATTCATACATCATCCAAAATACACACATAGACCGACTACGGCCAAGATCCAGATGAAAAATAAGATAAGCCCAAATGCTAGATCCCCGATCGTCCCAACTGGGCTCCACTACTGATCATCAAGAAAAGACACATAGTAACGACCACGTTCCTCATCGAACTCCCACTTGAGATCGATCCCATCATCTGCATTGGCATCGTCGGCACCTGCAACTGTTTTGGTATAATCTGTGAGTCACGAGGACTCAGCAATCTCACACCCGCGAGATCAAATCTATTTAAGCTTAAAGGGAAGGATGGTGTAATGAGGTGGAGCTGCAGCGGCAATAAGCATATATGGTGGCTAACATACGAGAAAGAGAGCGAGAAGAGAAGCAACGGAACGGTCGTCATCTAGCAATGACCAAGAAGTGATCCTGAACTCCTACTTACGTCATTCATAACTCAAACCGTGTTCACTTCCCGGACTCCGCCGAGAAGAGACCATCACGGCTACACACACAGTTGATGCATTTTAATTGGGTCAAGTGACAAGTTCTCTACAACCGGACATTAACAAATTCTCATCTGCCTCATAACCGCGGGCACGGCTTTCGAAAGATAATACCCTGCAGGGGTGTCCCAACTTAGCCCATCATAAGCTCTCACGGTCAACGAAGGATAAACCTTCTCCCGGAAAGACCCGATCAGTCTCGGAATCCCGGTTTACAAGACATTTCGACAATGGTAAAACAAGACCAGCAAAGCCGCCCGAATGTGCCGACAAATCCCGATAGGAGCTGCACATATCTCGTTCTCAGGGCACACCAGATGAACACTACGTACAGCTAAAACCAATCCTCGGGTTTCCCCAAGGTGGCGCTGCAAGTGGCTCTAGTTTGGACCAGCACTCAGAGGAACACTGGCGAAAAGATGACCCTCGGGCTCGCGAAAACCCGGGGGAAAAGGCTTAGGCGGCAAATGGTAAAACCAAAGTTGGGCCTTGTTGGAGGAGTTTTATTCAAGGGGAACTGTCAAGGGGGTCCCATAAATCACCCAACCGCGTAAGGAACGCAAACTCAAGGAACATAATCCCGGTATGACAGAAACTAGGGCGGCAAGAGTGGAACAAAACACCAGGCATAAGGCCGAGCCTTCCACCCTTTACCAAAATATATAGATGCATTAATTAAATAAGAGATATTGTGATATCCCAACATATCCATGTTCCGACATGGAACAACTTCAACTTCACCTGCAACTAGCAACGCTATAAGAGGGGCTGAGCAAAAGCGGTAACATAGCCAAACAACGGTTTGCTAGGAAAGGATGGTTAGGGGCTAACATGGCAATATGGGAGACATGATATAGCAAGTGATAGGTAACGCGGCATGGCAATAGAGCGAACAACTAGCAAAGCAAAGATAGAAGTGATTTCGAGGGGTGGTCATCTTGCTTGCAAGGTTCTCAGAGTTGTCGAAAGCTTGATCCTCGTAAGCGTACTCAACAGGTTCCTCGTTCACGAACTCGTCTCCCAGATCAACCCAAGACAAGAACACAAGCAACGGATCCACAAGCAATCACGAGAAATGCACAAGCAACACGATGCAAAACATCTATGATATGCGAGATATGATATGCGATGCATATGCGTGCTCCGGAAGGAAAATGATGAACAAGGCAGTAACTTGGCAAACCAAGCATGCCACTGGAAAGATGAGATGAATTCGGTCGAAATCGATATAAAGATCACCGAAAACGGATGTACGGTTTGCAAATGGCAAGCAAAACAAGAATGACACGAATCTGCGATTAACAGCATGATAGCACTTAGAAGGCAACAAGTAACAATAGTATGGCACTCCAACGTTGCAACAAAGCATATGAAAGTAATCTAGAGGAGATGCTTGACAAAAGATGAACACTGAGCTACGGCTAGATCACAAGATAACAAGCTCAAACAAGCATGGCAAAAGTGCAAAAGATAACAGGTTCATAGACTTGGTGAAATTACTGGACATGGCAGAAAACGGCATCAGGTAGCAATGTTCGGAGCATGAAATCAACATGCTACAGGAACTTAACATGGCATCAAGTAGAGCAAGATTGAGTCATGCGATGGCACTCCATCATTTCAAACAAGGGCAGGAATGGATCAATTACAACAATAGCTACAAAACATCCTTACTGAACATCTCCAAAATATGCATGGATCTCTCTGTAGCATCAAGTTTACATGGCAACAAAATAACAGCAGACAAGGACTTAGAGAAAACACGAAGTCTCTGAAATCAGAAACATTACGGAGTCTAGTTTGCATGTTTGTGCTAGCCACCACAAAGATCACAAAAATACATGGCATACACCACTGGAAATATGGCATCGCATACAACAAAACACATGTAGAGCTCATGCCCATAAGATGCACAGATTAAATGATACAAAAATGACAAATGTCCAAGTTCTGATAACAACCAGGAGATAACAGCAACTAGCCCTCTTGCAACAGAGATTTGGGCATCAAGATGGCCTCTAATGAACACGGTGCAATTGTACAAAATGTAGAGAATCACGAGACGAACAATTTGACATATTACACGTGTGAAACGGAGCTACATGCAAGGAGTTATGCACTATTGAACATGGGCAAATATCATGACAGAAAATGACTTGGGGAAAAAAACGGGAGAGGGGCTGAAGTCAACGCACGGGCGATCTAGATCGGATCGGGCCGGAGCAGTGGAGCTCGAGCTCGCCGGCCGGCGACGGGGAAGAAGGGGAGGCGACGGGGCCCGGAGGAAGGAGAGGAGGCGGCGGCGCCGGCGGGCGCCGGCGCGGCGTCGAGGGCGGCGGGGCGCGGGTGCCCGCGGGCGGCGGCGGCGGCGCTCCCCGGCGCGGCGGCGGCGCGGGTGGCCGGGACCGGCGGACGGTGGCGAGGCGGCGGGGCCGGCGGACGGGAGGCGAGGCGCGGGCGGCGCTCGGGCCAGGTGGCGGCGCGGCGGGCTCGCGCGGGCCCCGGATGGGCTCCGCGGGCCGCGGGTGGTACGGGCGGCGGCGGACGCTGACGTGGCGGTGGCGCGATTTGTCCGGCGCCGGGCGGACGTGTGCGGCGCGCGGAGGGACGAGGGTTAGGGTTTGGACTGCATACGTTTTCGGGAGGGGATGCATTTTTATAGGTAGAGGGAGCTAGGAGGCTCGAAATGAGGTGCGGTTTTCGCCCACACGATCGTGATCGAACGACCTAGAGCATGGAAGAGAGTTTGGTGGGTTTTGGGCTGTTTAGAGAGGGGGTTTTGCTGCAACACACAGATGGACTTATCGGTTGCCCGGTTAACCGTTGGAGTACCAAACGACCTCCAAATGGAACGAAACTTGACCGGTGGTCTCCGGGTGGTATACTAAGGCCACTTGACAAGCCTCGGTCCATTCCGAGAATGTTTGACACCCGCTCACGAAAGAAAACAAGAGGGGTGCACCGGAGGAGATAGGAGCGCCGGATTGCAAAACGGACAACGGGGAAAATGTTCGGATGCATGAGACGAACACGTATGCAAAAGCAGTGCACATGATGACATGATATGAAATGCATGACATGAACAAAAAGAAAAACGAAAGACAAAACCCGACCACGGAGGGAATATCATAACACATAGCCAAAAATGGCAAAAGTCGGAGTTACAAATATGGAAAGTTACATGCGGGTTGTTACAGGACGCACCGAGAATCCACGCCGCCCGGCCCCCTTTTATTCCTGCGGCCATTTACCTTCATCTCTCATCTCACACGACACAATAAGCACACCCACGAGGACACATATAGAAAGGGCATCCAGCGGTTCCAATGGCGCTCCCCGTGGCTCCAATGGCGCTCCCAGCGGCCGACGACGACAATGGCAGGCAGTTCACCACGCAACACGTCATGGACACCCACATGAGGGGGAAGGCTCTCTTGGTGGTGTACACTAACTATCCGGTCTCGGTGGAGAGCTCCATCCAAACATGGAGCAGTTCCTTACCGTGGACAAGTACCAAGTGGTCGGCTTCGACCTCGGGTACACCATGGGTCGTGCCGGGCAAGATCAGAAGGTTGTTGTTGCCCAGTTGTGCGTGCGACATGACGTCCTTGTCTACCAGTACAACCTGGCCACAACGCCTTGCGAGCGTTTCTCCAGGTTTATCAACAGCTCCGACTATAGTTTCTCTGCGGTGGACAGCACCAACGATCTAAAAGCGCTCAAGGTTTCAGGCTTGAAATGCCCGAATCTTGTCAACATCCAGCGCCACTACAAGGTATGGGGCAGCGACAAAAACAAACTGAACTCCCTGGTTGACCTTGCTTCGGCCATGATCGACCCCTACTACATGAAGATGAAGAATGAGAGCAATAAGGACAGGAACGCCTGGCACGGTGTGTGGCATGAGAGACTGGATGAACAACATGTCAAGTACGCGGCCATGGACGCGTACACAAGCTACGAGAGTACAGGTGGATCGTTGACATGAGGAACTGTCTTCTTCCTGACCCAGACGAGGGATCGAGCCACATAGCAGTGGCGTGAGTGTCACAAGAAGGAGATGACTAGACGTTTGTTTCTCCTACTTTAGAATGCATGCAATTGTTTATTGAGGTGTGTGCAAATGATCTATATAGTCACTTATGTAATTGGATGTTTATTTCAGTTATATATATACATGTTATTCTACTGTAGATAGAGCAAATCACACGGCTTATTAGCAGCAATTATCTGTGTTATTATTGGTCTTTGCACACATTTCTGATTACGGACTTGTTTGCCGCGTATCACACACATCTTGTTTAGTTGAACCGTTTCCATTGTGTTGCCTAATCACACACAATTCATCCTAGTGAACCGTATGCTATATATCGCACATGCCTTCATCTGGCTACCCGTTTCTTTTGTTCCTCCTCATCCCAAACAGTTAATTAAACTGAACTGTATGCCCTGCATCGCACACGCAACTAAAATCTGAACCGTGTTAGATGCATCCGTCATCGCAAACATTTTGCACCTTTTTTGACGGTTTTTACACCACCGTTTGCAATTATGGCATCACACACAGTTTCGTCGAAGGGTCTCTGATCGTAGTGTCGCGTTTGGACCATCCTGCAGTAGTGAAAAGTCTACCATGGGTGGTGATCTCCTAGCATGAAAATGAAAATTTTGCACAAAAGTATTTGTGAGTAGGAGATACTGATTACACTGGTCGAGGAGGAAGTCAGTGATGCCTGCATTCTCGGCCAAATAATAGAAATCATCATAAATTCCGGCCGCCTGCAAGAACGCATCACATGGCCATTCACACGGCCGAATCTCCGCGGGGCGAGGAAGATAGTATTTGGGCATCTCCTTCTCCTCATTTTCCTTTTCCTTTGAAGCACGGCTCAAGGAACCTTTCAAAAATCTCCTCATCATTTTCTTCCTCTGAAATTTTTAGTGACTCAAAATAAAAGTGAACAAAACTCAACAAGATTGATAGCAACTACTCCTACAAGTGCCTAGAGGCTATATCATGCATCAAAACTACCTTGGACCAAATAAATTTGACATGCAAGCTCAAGAACAAGATCACCACAACAGCAAAAATTTGCAATAAATAAAGCACTAGAACAAAAACTAATTGGACCATTCGAGGAGTCACCTACCGAAGAACAATCCCCCAAAGCAGTTTTGTGAATGGAGCTTTGAGCAAGGAGATCGAAAATGGCAGCAAAGTGAGCAAGAACATGAGTTTGAGCTATGGAGTGATTTTTTCTGGAGGAAGACGAAGTGAATGGGTGCTGGAATAAGTGGGGGGGCAACGTGGGGCCCACAAGGTCGGGGGGCGCGCCCGGGGGTAGGGTGCACCCTCCACCCTTGTGGCCCACTAGTGAGCCCCTCTAGTGTGTAATAAGTGCGAGAAATTCACAAATATTCTATAAAAAATCATACTAAAATTTCAGGGCATTAGGAGAACTTTTATTTTCGGGACATTTTTTATTGCATGGATAATTCAGAAAACAGACAGAAAATACTATTTTTGCTTTATTTAACCAAAATAACAGAAAGTAAAAAGTGGGTACAGAAGGTTGTGCTTTCTAAATTCATCCATCTCATGCTCATCAAAAGGAATCCATTAACAAGGTTGATCAAGTCTTATTAACAAACTTCTTCCGAATGACATGAAACCAGAGAATTTTCGAATAACACTAGGTTACCTCAACGGGGATATGCATTTCCCCAACAATAAGGACATCATATTTCTTTTTGGCAGTAGGAAGAGGAAATTCAAAACCTTCAACAGTAATAGTTGAATTTTTTCCAATAGAATTGATACTATGAACTTGAGGTTGTTTCTTCGGAAAATGTATGTTATGCTCATTACCATTAACATGAAAGGTGACATTGCCTTTGTTTCAATCAATAACAGCCCATGCGGTATTCAAAAAGGGTCTACCAAGGACGATCGACTGTCGGTGGGAACGACACCTATGGGGTCACTGGGATCCCTTCTACGGTTGGTGGGGGCGAGGTTGTGCAAAGAGCAGGTCTGACAGGAAGCACACGGGTCGTTTACCTAGGTTCGGGCCACGAAGATGCGTAATACCCTAGTCCTGCTTTGGCGGATGTATTGAGTGTTCTTGTGTTCTTGAGCTAGCTACGGGATGCAACTTGCCCAAAAGAGCCGAATCCCTCTCCTGGTCGCCTCAGGACTTCTTTTATAGGCAAAAAGGGGTTGCCACAGTGGCACACAGGAGGTGGAAAGGTCTACACTTGATAAGCCTATCCTCTAGGACCGTCGGACAAATGCATTTAATGCGCTGCTGACGTGTCCCCTTGCTTTATCGGGGACATCAAGGAAGCACGTCCCAGCTGTCGCCGCCTCGCCTGGCCTTGACACGCGTCCGGGCTGACGAGGCATCGTGGCGCCACGTTGGCTGGCTGCTCGGCTGGCGCGGTGGTGGAGCCTTCACGAAGGGTTGCATGCCACCACGCAGGTGCTTGCTGAGTCGGTGTAGAGGCCGCCTGTCACCACACAGGTGCCTGTCCAGCTGGTTGAGCTAGCGGCTGCTTGGGGACGGCGGTGGAGTCTTGGCTGGCGTGGGCCTGGCAGTGGCCCCGCTGATGCCTTCGACAAGGGTCTGGCCGGGGGTCTTGTGGATTTCCTCGGCTAGGATCCCGCCGAGGGTCGCCGTCTTCTGGTCCTCATCTGATGTCACATGTTTATGATCTTGACGAAGATCTGCATGCCACCTTAGAGGCGCCTCCTGAGCCTTGGTTCCAATGTAGTTGGTGGTGTTGGGACCCTTGGGCTCAAGGGTGGCTTGCTCTGCTGGCATCGGGCAGGTTGCCCCGGCAAGGCTCTTGCCGAGGCTGCGGAGGCTGCCTCGGCAAGGATCTTGCCGAGGGAGCCTACCTCGCCTTCTTGCCCTCCTGTGTTCCTGGTCTTGGCGTTGCCTTGGTTGTCTTGTGCTTCGGCTTCTCTCCGGCTCCCCTCCTCTGTCCTGCTAAGTGTGGCCGCGGCGCGTGGCTCTGACTGCCCGTGCACAAGTAAAAGGGTCAAAAGGAGAGCCCCTACTTTTGTACACTGACAGGAGCCCCCGGGTCTGGGCCACACATAAGCGCGACGCGTTGTTGGGCCAGGCCCAAAACGGTGCGCGGGCAGGTGGGGCGAATTTTTACCGTAGTAACTGTTTCGTCTGTTGCGCTTCCCCACGACCCGCGTTGAACGCACGACGTGGAGGGTCGTGTGTGACGTGGGGGTCACGCGTGGGGCGGTTCGCACACGCATGCATCACATCGCAGTAAAGATGCGGCCCGCACTTTCCTCATAAGAAAAAGAGGGAGGCGCAGAGGCGCGGCTTATTTACTGAGTGAACTCGGGTCGCGGTCTTCAAGGCGCCCGCGCCCCATGATCATGGGGTGGGGAACGGTCGCCTCACCCATCCCCTCGATCCTGCTCGCTCGCCACGCGTCCCCCATGCAGGTGGAGGCGGGGAACCGGGCCGCTGATTGGGGTAGCGGGTCGGTCCTGATTCCCTACGCCTCCGATGGCTGGATTGGTCGAGTGGGGCGGCCGAGCCTCGACCCCGCCCCTTTATAAGGATGTGGAGGGGGATGTCATCCCACGTTCTCCCAGCATCCATCTTCTTCCACTTCTGCTCCTTCCTTCCATCCGTCATGGCGAGAGGGGGCGCAAGCCATTCAATGGTGGGGGCGAGGGTCGCTGCTCGACAATGCGTTCCTCCTTACCATGAGCTCGCGGCGGTGGAGCCGGCCATGAGAGGAAGGGGGAGGGGCGAGGCCGAGGTCGCTGTGGCGGTCGGGGGAGAGGGGGACGAGGCGGCGCGATGGCCGTGCCTCCGCCAGCGATGCCGCCCGTGATGGAGGGCCACGTCGGGGACCAGCCTCGGGAGTTCTTCATCAGGCTGCGCTGGCCACCGCGTCATCGTCTCCGCCTCCCTACCCCATTTGCTCGGGAAATGGAGCTCGATCCACCCCAGACCCTCAGATTGCACATTAGGGGCTGCCGGAACGGCCGCACGCGGGTCGACGTCGACTTCCCCGCTCCTCACATTATGTACCTCCGTCGCGGATGGAAGACATTTGCTCGCATCCATAGTCTGACGGCGGGGCTCGTCCTCTACTTCAAGTTAATGGAGGGCGGCCTGCTCTCCGTCAAGGTCTTCGGAGATCTTGGAACTCGCCTAAAGTGCTGCCTGGAGAGCTCCTCCGATGATGAAGATTCCTCCTCAAGCAGGAGTGACGAGGAGGACAGCGACAGGGGCGATGAGGGAGTCGAGCGGCAGGACGCCGACTGACCGCGTCGCCCTTCCCTCGGCCACGCGCCCTGCCGAGGGCCTTCCTCGTCAAGCTCTCCATTGGGGCGCTCCCCGTCGTCTCCTCGGGCGGCTGGCGTAGGAGGGCCGGAGAAGGCGAAGAAGGCGGGTGGCGGCCGTCAAGTCGGAGTACTCGGGCACCGACGCCTTCATCGCGTAATGCCGGCCCGCTGCCTCGTCTTCCAGCTCCTTTCCCGGCACCAAAATGTCCTCTTGGTGCCTTCTGCTCCTCGTACCTTGCCTAGGCGCTCCTTTTGCCCTCCTGTTGTCTTGTTCCACCTTCTGAGGAGAGGGACAAGAAAGGGATTACGGGCACCTTATCTCTTTTTAGTTTGTAAGCCTGCAGGCACTTGTTAATTTCAAGACTTGTAATCCCCTTGCTCATGTTTTTAATTCCGTATGAACTGTACCTTTATGGGATGTTTTTAATGAAAAAGGGTGCTTGCCGGGTTCTTTGTGCGTGAGCGAGGCCCATGCCAAGGAACGAATCCTTGTTATTTTGAGGATAAACATTGTCACCCGGCAACAGGCCTTGCCGTCCCCTGACTTCAGTCGACCATTCTCACGCTTTTGGCGGAGGCAGGGGCGAAGTAGAGTTAGGCTCCTCGTTTATTTCCTTGCCACCGCATCTACGACCCGGTTCTGTCCCAGGGACTTGGGTACAAGAAGAAGGGGGAGCACGGTGGACTCGGAGGAAAACGAGGTTTCATTTCTCCCAGTTCCATACGGAAATGCACAACAGGGGATGAAGGACTTATCTGAATCCGCTGCCCCCGGCAACTTTGGCTTGCCATGGTTAGATCCTTGTGTCTTTAGCCCTCGGCAGTCCTGGCTTGCCGGGGCTGGAGCGCCGGTTCATCCTCTTTCTCCCAAGCGGCTCAGCAGAAGTGTCCACGTGCCCTGCAAACCAAAGAGGACAGAAAGACGCATACTTGACCTCTAGGCTAGGGGTTAGCCGCCACTAAGCACTATCAACCCTAACCGAGGGAGAGACTTAACCTAGCATGCATGCTAAAACTTAGGGCGCCCGCGCTTTGTTTATTTATGCTTAGGGTCTGCGCCTGGCTTTGTACAGAGGGTTACATGCCTTGCCGGCAAAGCTCGTACAAAAGGTGGCTTGCCAGGAGGCCTGGCAACCGCACCTTATGGGTAAAACTTGCGAAGATGTTCGATGTTCTAGGAGTTGCTCACTAGGACAGCATCTTCGGTCTCCAAGCGGACTGCACCGGGCCTGGTGACTCGTATTACCCGATAAGGGCCTTCCCACTTTGGCGTCAACTTGTTGGAATTCTTGGCTGACCGAACGCGCCGAAGAACAAGGTCGCCTTCCTCAAAGCTTCGGGCATGAACCATGCGGCTATGGTAGCGGCGCAAGGCTTGCTAGTAGCGTGCTGCTCTCACAGCCGCCCGAAGATGATCTTCCTCAAGGAGAGTTGCGTCATCTTGCGGCAATTGCTCTTGCTCAAGCTCGTCATAAGCAAGCACTCGAGGTGACCCGTATGTGAGTTCCGTGGGGAGAACTGCTTCTGCCCCGTATACCAGGGCAAAGGGTGTCTGGCCGATGGCTCGATTTGGCGTTGTTTTGATCGACCAAAGAACCGCCAGCAACTCATCAATCCAGCGCCTTCCACTCTTGTGCAGCCTGTCAAAAGTCTTTGTCCTCAGGCCCCGCAACACTTCAGCATTTGCCCTCTCCGCCTGGCCGTCACTCCGTGGGTGTGCCACGGAAGCGAAACAGACCCTGCTGCCGAGGTCTTGGATGTATTGCATGAAGGTGTGGCTTGTGAACTGCGTGCCGTTGCCGGTGGTGACTCTGTTTGGCACACCAAAACGGCACACTAGCCCCTTGAAGAACTTGACGGCTGACTGTGCTATCACCTTCCTCACTGCCTCCACCTCCGGCCACTTTGTGAACTTGTTGATTGCAACGTACAAGTACTCAAAGCCCCCGACAGCGCGGGGGAAAGGGCCCAGGATGTCGAGCCCCCAGACCGAGAATGGCCAGGAGAGAGGAATTGTTTGGAGGGATTGAGCTGGTTGATGAAGCTTCTTCGAATGGAACTGACACGCTTCACACTTGGTTACTAGTGCCGTTGCATCCTGGAGGGCAGTGGGCCAGAAGAAACCCTATCAGAACGCCTTGCCGGCAAGGGCCCTCGACCCTATGTGGGAGCCACATATGCCTCCGTGTATGTCTGCCAACAGCTCCAGTCCTTCCTCCCGGGGAATGGACTTCAATTTCACACCATTTGGTCTTTTCCTGTACATGACGTCATCGACGAACTGATACATAGTAGACCGACGGGCTACTTTCTCCGCTTCTTCCTGCTCCTCAGGAAGCTCCCCTGTTTGGAGGAATCAGACGGTATGCTGTGCCCACGCCGGAGCCTGGGGCTCGACGGAAAGGACCAAAGGCATTTCTTCTGCCATGGGAGCGGCCGTCTCTACGGTCAGGGCTTGACGGCCTGCCGGAATTAGTCGCTCCTCGGCAGGCTCAGAATCCGCGGCAACATCCTTGCCTGCGGCCCCCCGGGGCTCAGCAGGAAAGTACTTGCCGGGGCCTGATTTCCTCCGTTTGTTCTGCTCTGTTGATGGTTCGACGGATGGTTGAGTGAACCGAAGCAAAAAAGTACCTGGTTCCACTGGTAACTTGAATGCAGCGTGCTTTGACAGGTAATCGGTGATGTCGTTCTTCGCTCGGGGAATGTGCTCCACTTGTATACCATCAAAGTGCTCCTCCAGCTTCCTCACCACATCTACGTAGGCCTCCATCACCGGGCTCTGATAATCTTTGTTGACTTGTCTGACGACAAGCTGCGAATCACCTCTGACGATGAGCTTCTTGACCCCGAGGTCTGCCACAATCCTGAGACCGGCAAGCAACCCCTCGTACTCAGCAGTGTTTTTGGTGGACATCTCCCTGGGAAAGTGCATCTGGATTACATACTTGAGGTGCTCTCCGGTGGGTGTGACGAGCAGCACACCAGCACCGACGCCTTGAGCGAGAAAGCCCCGTCAAAGTACATGATCCAGTTGTGACTTGCTTCCTTGCCGGGGAGAGTGGTCTCCTGGATTTCCTCGTCAGGCGTTGAGGTCCATTGTGCAATGAACTCCGCCAAGACTCTGCTCTGGATTGTTGAAGTACTTTCAAACTTCAGACCAAAGCTTGAAAGCTCCAAGGCCCACTCCATAATCCTTCGGTCGCGTCTGGGTTGTGCAGTATCCGTTGTAACGGGAGGCGGGTGACGACGATGATTTTGTGGGCTTGGAACTAGTGACATAGCTTCCTCGAGGCCATAAGGAGGCCGAAGAGCAATTTCCGCACACCAGAGTACCTCGACCTAGCCCCCTGCAGGACGGAGCTGACAAAGTAAACCGGGTCCTGCATCATCATCTTCTTCTGCACCACCTCTTTTGATTGCATGGGCCCTGTCCTGATGGCGTCAGACTCTGCCGGGGGCCTTGCCTTGCCGGCATCGGGCCCTGCTGGGGGAATCTTTGGCTTGCCATCCGCTAGTCCCACCGTCGCCACTGCCTCTTCGTCGACCTCCCTCTGCGCCACTAGCGCGGCACTGACCACTTGATTCGTCGCCGCCAGATACAGCAGCAACGGCTCTTGTGGTTTAGGCGCAACCAGTATTGGTGTAGAGGAAAGGTATTTCTTCAGATCCTGCAACGCTACCTCATCCTCTGGGGTCCACTCCATTGGGCCCGCCTTCTTCATGATTTTGAAAAAGGGAAGGGCACGCTCAGCGGACTTGGAGATGAATCTGCTCATGGCGGCAACGTAGCCAGTGAGCTGACACACATCCTTGATCCGCCTGGGTGCCTCAATCTACTCAATAGCCTTGATCTTGTCCGGGTTTGCCTCGATCCTACGCTGCGACACAAAGAACCCGAGAAGTTTGCCGAACGGAACGCCGAAGACACACTTCTCAGGGTTCAACTTGAGGTTGATCTTGCGTAGGTTGGCAAACGTCTCTTCTAAGTCTTGTACAAGGGTTGCCTTATCCTTTGTTTTGACCACTATGTCATCCATATAAGCTTCCGTATTTCTATGTAGCTGGGGCTCAAAACCAATTTGGACCGCCCTTGCGAATGTCGAGCCAGCACTCTTCAACCCGAAAGGCATCCGTAAAAAGCAATACGTACCACATGGGGTGATGAATGTTGTCTTCTCTTCGTCTTCCTTTGTCATGAAGATCTGGTGGTAGCCCGAGTAGGCGTCGAGGAATGATAACAGATCGCACCCGGCCGTGGAGTCAACAATCTGGTCAATGCGCGGCAACAGGAAGGGGTCCTTAGGACAAGCCTTATTGATATCTGTGTAATCAATACACAACCTCCACTTCCCGTTCGCCTTGCGCACCACCACCGGATTGGCCAGCCACGTCGGATGGAGCACTCCTCTCACCAAGCCACCGCTTCCAACTTCCTAATCTCCTCTGTGATGAATTCCTGCCGTTCCAAAGCTTTCTTCCTGAACTTCTGCTTGACGGGTCACGCATGGGGACAGACAACAAGATGGTGCTCAATCACTTCCCTGGGAACGTCGGGGATGTCAGATGCATGCCATGAAAACACATCGACATTCGCCCACAGGAAAGTGACGAGCGCGCTTTCCTATTTGCTGTCGAGGGTGGAGCTTATGGTGAAAGCCCCTCCCGTGCCATCCTCCTTGACGGACACCCTCTTGGTCTCTGGTGGTGCAGCTCTGGATTTCTTGCTCTTGCCGGTGGAGCTCTCTGGCACGTCCTCGACGGTAGCACAACACTCCGAGGAGGTGCGATTGCTGGAGTGGGTGCGAGAGGTCTTGCCGGTCTTCTTCTTCCCTCCCGGGGCTTCAGCGGCAGGAGCAAGTGCCTTGACTGCAGCTGCTGCAACTGCTTCTCGGTAGAGTTGGTCAGCGCAGATTAGCGCGTCCTTCTTGTCGGAGGGGACGGTGATGATGGTCATCGGCCCAGGCATCTTCAGCGTGTTGTAGGCATAGTGCGACGCCGCCATGAACTTGGCTAGTGACGGCGGCCGAGGATCCCGTTGTAAGGCAAGGGGATCTCGGCTACATCGAAGACAATCCTCTCCGTCTTGTAGTTCAACTCGCCTCCAAAAGTCACAGGCAACATGACCTTGGCGTCAAAGATGAGGGGGCCCACTTCTTGTGGCGTGCATTGACCAGATTGGCTGCAAGTTCAGGGTGGTCCTCGGCGTCAAAGATGAGGGGCGTGCTGGACCACTTCAGTGGCTTCTGAGCGTCAAATGATGGCTCCACTGCTGTGATCTCACGCGCCCACTGTTTGAGCTGGCGGTGAGAAGTATGCAGCGAGGCGCCACCATCGACGCACATGGCCTCAGTAGCCTTCTGGAACTCATGCTCGCCGGACTCGTCGTCCTCGTCATGATCATCGTCTTCCTGCTTCTTGTCACGGCCCCAAGCGGGCCTCTCTTGCTGGTTATCCTTGCCGCGGCGACCTCCTTGGCCGCCACGCTTCTTGTCGGATCCTTCAGCGCCATCTTGGCCCTTCTCCTTGTCCCGCCTCTCATACTCGGCTTTTTGCTTTTCAGCAAGCAGCTCGACTTGTCGGTAGTTCTGGAGGTCGTGTCCTTTGGTGCGGTGGATCTTGCAGTACTGCTTGTCGGAGCCCCCTGGCTTGTCGGCAGCCGCCAAGGCCCGGCAAGCGGCGCACCCGGCAATCTCCTTGCCGGGGTCGTCTTCCTTGGTCTTCTTGGCGGCGCCGGTGTCGTCGGATCCCTCAAAGGCAAGCACGGTCTTGCCCTTGCGCTTCCTGTTGTGACACCGACCCTTATTCGTCGGGGCGGCGGTGTCTTCATCGGTAGAGTCGGTTTCCGCGCCGGCGTCTTCGCCGGGGTACTTCCTCCCCTCTTTTGCCCGAGCACATCTATCGGCCAGAACGTAAAGTTCGGCCACATACTTGACCTTGTTCATTGCTAGCTCTTCACGCATCTTGCGGTTGCGCACATTCTGATGGAATGCGCTGATCACTGCGGCAGGGTGAACATCTGGGATGTTGTATTGCACTCGGCTGAACTTCTGTATGTACTTGCGCATGTTTTCACCTTCCTTCTGGGGAATGATATGCAAATCACTCGCCTGGCCATGAGCTTGGTGGCCTCCAGTGAAGGCACCAATGAACTCATGACACAGGTCCGACCAAGAAGAAATGGAATCCGCCGGCAAGTGCATCAACCAGGACATGACATTGGGTTTTAGGGCCAACGGGAAGTAATTGGCAAGCACCTTATCGTCGCGAGCCCCAGCGGCTTGCATCGCAATGGTGTAGATGCTAACGAACTCCAACGGGTGGGTCTTGCCATTGTACTTCTTGCCGACATCGGGCTTGAACGTGTGGTGGGACTGCCACTGGAACTGCCGTAGCTCACGGGTAAAGGCTGGGCAACCCACCTCGTAAGGTAGGCCGCCAGAGCCTCCCGGCGCTGGGTGGTCCATAGCGGGCCACGCCCGCCTATATGACTGGTGGCTTGTATCGCGCCGGTGCTCGATGGTGGTTCGAGCGTCTTCATGAGCTCGCTCCTGAAGAACTTGGCGTTGGTCGTGGTGGGTCCGTGGGTCGGACGACGCTATGGAAATGTTATCACAAGCGTCATCGCGATGGACCGACAGCCGCGGTGGCTGGCGTGGAGGAGGAGAGTGCACTGTGGCCGCGGTGCCTTCGGCCCCTCCACCGCTGGCGTGCGGTGGTTTGACGGAGCACCGGCCTGAGGGCCCAGCCAGCCGTGGCTCGTCTTTGTTGGTGACGGCGACGAGGCTCCGGATGGTGGCTCTCCACTCGTCGAGCTTCTCCGCAGCAGGAGGGAAGTCGAGGAGCAGCTGCACGTGCGCCAAAGCTTCTGCTGGCGTGGGTGGTGGCGAAAGCTACGTCGACCGTGGCGCGCTTCGACTTCTAACCACGTTAGAAGGAGCTCTATCACGGCCCAGCGGCTGCGAGCCATTTTCGCCAGCACTTCGGCGGGCATGCTGGCCTCCTTCGTCCCGCAGATGATGCACAAGGCTCTTCCCACGGTGGTGTTCAGGGTCACCGGTGTGGTGACGCTGCTCGTCGCGCACACCCTGGGAAGAGCGCGCTGTGGGCGCCGGGGTGGGCGTCTTGGAGGTCGCCGCGCCGCCCTCGGAGGGCCCCGCGCCGCCTGCGGGGCGCCCAGCTCTGTCTCTGGATTTTGCGGCATGCGGCCCGTCGCCTCACGCACGAACGACACCGCTCGCCAGGCTCTGACTGCCAGAGCGATGTTGGTGCTCGCGGGCCGCGCCTCGGGTCCTGTCCGCGACCGGCCCGCTGCTCGCCCGCACCTGTACGGGCCGTCCGGCTATCGATGAATCGACAGCGGTGGCCGCCTTCTTCTTTGGAGCCATGGCGATGAAGAACTGCTAGGCTAGCTGCTAGACTAGATTCTCACAACTGCGCACCCCTACCTGGTGCGCCAAAGATGTCGGTGGGAACGACACCTATGGGGTCACTGGGATCCCTTCTACGGTCGGCGGGCGCGAGGTTGTGCAAAGAGCAGGTCTGACAGGAAGCACATGGGTCGTTTACCCAGGTTCGGGCCGCGAAGACGCGTAATACCCTAGTCCTGCTTTGGTGGATGTATTGAGTGTTCTTGTGTTCTTGAGCTAGCTACGGGGTGCAACTTGCCCAAAAGAGCCGAATCCCTCTCCTGGTCGCCTCAGACCTCCTTTTATAGGCAAAAAGGGGTTGCCACAGTGGCACACAGGAGGTGGAAAGGTCTACACTTGATAAGTCTATCCTCTGGGACCGTCGGACAAATGCATTTAATGCGCTGCCGACGTTTCCCCTTGCTTTATCGGGGATGGCAAGGAAGCACGTCCCAGCTGTCGCCGCCTCGCCTGGCCTTGACACGCGTCCGAGCTGATGAGGCGTCGTGGTGCCACATTGGCTGGCTGCTGGGCTGGCGCGGTGGTGGATCCTTCAGGAAGGGTTGCATGCACCACGCAGGTGCTTGCTGAGTCAGTGTAGAGGCCGCCTGTCGCCACGCAGGTGCCTGCCCAGCTGGTTGGCTAGCAGCTGCTTGGGGACGGCGGTGGAGTCTTGGCTGGCGTGGGCCTGGCAGTGGCCCCGCTGATGCCTTCGGCAAGGGTCTTGCCGGGGGCCCGGCAAGGGTCTTGCCGTGGCGTTGTAGTCGTCCCCGGCAAGGCGCTTGCCAGGGGTCTTGTGGATTTCCTCGGCTAGGATCCCGCCGAGGGTCGCCGTCTTCTGGTCCTCATCTGATCTCACATGTTTATGATCTTGATGAAGATCTGCATGCCACCTCAAAGGAGCCTCCCGAGCCTTCGTTCCAATGTAGTTGGTGGTGTTGGGACCCATGGGCTCAAGGGTGGCTTGCTCTGCTGGCATCGGGCAGGTTGCCCCGGCAAGGCTCTTGCCGGGGCTGCGGAGGCTGCCTCGGCAAGGATCTTACCGAGGGAGCCTACCTCGCCTTCTTGCTCTACTGTGTTCCTGGTCTTGGCGTTGCCTTGGTTGTCTTGTGCTTCGGCTTCTCTCCGGCTCCCCTCCTCTGTCCTGCTAAGTGTGGCCACGGCGCGTGGCTCTGACTGCGTGTGCACAAGTAAAGGGGTCAAAAGGAGAGACCCTACTTTTGTACACCGACAGGACATACTGTCGTCCTCGGGAATATCAAGAATAACAAAGTCCGTTAAGATGATTACGTTTGCTACCACAACAGGAACATCCTCACAAATACCGACGGGTATAGCAGTTGATTTATCAGCCATTTGCAAAGAAATTTCAGTAGGTGTCAACTTATTCAACTACGATACAAAGAGAAAGGCATAACACTAACACCGGCTCCAAGATCACATAAAGCAGTTTTAACATAGTTTCTTTTAATGGAGCATGGTATAGTTGGTACTCCTGGATCTCCAAGTTTCTCTGGTATTCCACCCTTAAAAGTATAATTAGCAAGCATGGTGGAAATTTCAGCTTCCGGTATCTTTCTTTTATTAGTAACAATATATTTCATATACTTAGCATAAGGAGGCATTTTAAGCATATCAGTCAAACACATACGCAAAAAGATATGTCTAATCATTTCAGCAAAGCGCTCAAAATCCTCATCATCCTTTTCCTTGGATGGTTTAGGAGGAAAGGGCATGGGTTTTTGAACCCATGGTTCTCTTTCTTTACCATGTTTCCTAGCAACGAAGTCTCTGTTATGATAACGTTGATTCTTTGATTGTGGGTTATCAAGATGAACAACATGTTCAACCTCTACATCATTATCATTACTAGGTTGAGCATCAACATGAACATCATTATTAACATTATCACTAGGTTCATGTTCATCACCATATTGTATCTCAGCATCAAAAATAGAAATATCATTGGGATTCTTAGGTGTGTCTATAACAGGTTCACTAGAAGCATGCAAAGTCCTATCAGTTTTATTTTTATTTTTATTATTGGGACTAGGTGCATCAGTATTAGCTCTCTGAGAATGTTGCTCAACTCTCTTAGGATGGCCTTCAGGATACAAAGGTTCCCGAGTCATTTTACCACCTCTAGTCATAACCCTAACAGCATTATCATTATTCTTGCTATTCAACTCATTAAGAAAATCATCTTGTGCCTTAAGTACTTGTTCTACTTGAGTTGTAACCATGGAAGCATGTTTGGTAATAAGCTTAAGATCATTAACAGTTCTACTCATATAATTACCCAAGTGATCAAGCATGTAAGCATTACGTTTCAATTGTCTACCAATAAGCATTGAAATTTTCTAGTTTAAAAATAAAATTATCAAACTCATCCAAGCATTGACTAGCAGACTTATTATGAGGAATATCACCTTCATCAAATCTATAGAGAGTTTACCTCTACTACCTGTGTCGGGTTATCAAGACCATGTATTTCTTCAATAGGCAGTAGATTCTTAACATCTTCAGCTTTAATACCTTTTTCTTTCATAGATTTCTTTGCCTCTTGCATATCTTCAGGATTGAGAATAGAATTCCCCTTTTCTTCGGAGTTGTCTTAGGAGTTGGTTCAGGAAGTGTCCAATCATTATCATTACCCAATATATTATTCAATAGTAATTCAGCTTGCTCAACAGTTCTTCACTGAAAACACAACCAGCACAACTATCCAGGTGGTCTCTGGAAGCATCAGTTAGTCCATTATAAAAGATATCAAGTATTTCATTTTTCTTGAGAGGATGATCAGGCAAAGCATTAAGTAATTGGAGAAGCCTCCCCCAAGCTTGTGGGAGACTCTCTTCTTCAAATTGCACAAAGTTAAATATTTCCTTTAAAGCAACTTGTTTCTTATGAGCAGGGAAATATTTTTGGGAGAAGTAATAAATCATATCCTGGGGACTACGCACACAACCAGGAGCAAGAGAATTAAAATATAACTTAACATCACCCTTTAATGAGAAAGGAAACAATTTGAGAATATAGTAATAGCATTTTTTTCCTCATGAGCAAACAGGGTGACTGTATCATTCAATTTGGTGAGATGTGCCACAATAGTTTCAAATTCGTAGTCATAGAAAGGATCAGATTCAACCAAAGCAATTAACTTAGGATAGACAGAGAATTCATAATCCTTATCAGTAACAAAGATAGGTGAAGTAGCAAAATTGGGATCATATTTCATTCTAGCATTCAAAGATTTTTGTTTCAGCTCAACTAACAGTTTCTTAAGATCCTCTCTATCATTGCAAGCAAAGGAGTCTCTAGCAGTTTCTTCATCCATAACATAACCCTCAGGTACAACAAGAAATTCATATCTTGGGGGAGAATCATAATCTTCAGTTTCAATAATATCATCAGTTTCAGTAATTTCATTCTCTCTAACCCTAGCAAGTTGTTCATCACGAAATTCACCTAGTGGCACAATATCATCAAGCAGAGAAGTAGTTTCATCATAAGCATCATGCATAGCAGAAGTGGCATCATCAATAACGTGCGACACATAGGAATCAATAGCAGGTGTATGTGTTGCAAGTTTACCTAAAACATAAGGAGAATCAAGTGTAGAGCTAGATGGCAGTTCCTTACCTCCCCTCGTAGTTGACGGAAAAATCTTGGTTCTTTGATATAAATCCCAAGTGACTTAGAGAATAGAGCTATGCTCCCCGACAATGGCGCCAGAAAAGGTCTTGATAACCCACAAGTATAGGGGATCGCAACAGTTTTCGAGGGTAGAGTATTCAACCCAAATTTATTGATTCGACACAAGGGGAGCCAAAGAATATTCTCAAGTATTTGCAGCTGAGTTGTCAATTCAACCACACCTGAAAGACTTAATATCTGCAGCAATGTTTTTAGTAGCAAAGTAGTATGGAAGTAACGGTAACAGTGGCAAAAGTAATAGTAGCAGTTATGTAGCAATCGTAATAGTGGCAACGGAAAAGTAACTGAGCAAAGATCAATATGTGAAAAGCTCGTAGGCAATGGATCTATGATGGATAATTATGTCGGATGGCATTCATCAAGCAACAGTTATAACATAGGGTGACATAGAACTAGCTCCAATTCATCAATATAATGTAGGCATGTATTCCGAATATAGTCATACATGCTTATGGAAAAGAACTTGCATGACATCTTTTGTCCTACCCTCCCGTGGCAGCAGGGTCCTATTGGAAACTAAGAGATATTAAGGCCTCCTTTTAATAGAGTACCGGACCAAAGAATTAGCACTTAGTGAATACATGAACTCCTCAAACTACGGTCATCACCGGGAGTGTCCCGAGTATTGTCACTCCGGGGTTGCCGGATCATAACACGTAGTAGGTGACTATAACTTGCAAGATAGGATCAAGAACACAAATATATTCATGAAAACATAATAGGTTCAAATCTGAAATCATGGCACTCGGGCCAGTGACAAGCATTAAGCATAAAAAAGTCATAGCAACATCAATCTTAGAAAATAGTGGATACTAGGGATTAAACCCTAACAAAACTAACTCGATTACATGGTAAATCTCATCCAACCCATCACGGTCCAGCAAGCCTACGACGGGATTACTCACGTACAGCGGTGAGCATCATGAAATTGGTGATGAAGGATGGTTGATGATGATGATGGCAACGGATTCCTCTCTCCGGAGCCCAGAACGGACTCCAAATCTGCCCTCCCGAGGAAGAACATGGCTTGGCGGCAGCTCCGTATCGTAAAACGCGATGAATCCTTCTCTCTGATTTTTTTCCTCCTCGAACGTGAATATATGGAGTTGGAGTTGAGGTCGGTGGAGGTCCAGGGGGCCCACAAGGATAGAGGGCGCGCCTCCCACCCTTCGCTTGATTCTTTCGCCAATATTTTTTATTTATCGCAAAACTGATTTCATTGAATTTTGAGGTCATTCCGAGAACTTTTATTTCTACACAAAAATAACACCATGGCAATTCTGCTGGAAACAGCATCAGTTGGGTTAGTTCCATTCAAATCATGCAAATTAGAGTCCGAAACAAGGGCAAAAGAGTTTGGAAAAGTAGATACGATGGAGACGTATCACATACCCTCAGCCCCGAGGGTGAACTACTTCCTCCTCATCATGGAGACCGCCGGGATGATGTAGATGGCCACCGGTGATGGTTTGCCCCTCCGGGAGGGTGCCATAACGGGCTCCCGATTGGTTTTTCGTGGCTACAGAGGCTTGCAGCGGTGGAACTCCTCATCTAGGTTTATTTTTGGGGGTTTCTATATTTATAGGAATTTTTGGCGCCGGGAACAAGTCAGGGGGTCCACGAGGCGACGACAAGACATGGGGGTGTTGGAAATATGCCCTAGAGGCAATAATAAATGGTTATTATTATATTTCTTTGTTCATGGTAATTGTCTATTATTCATGCTATAATTGTATTGTCCGGAAATCGTAATACATGTGTGAATACATAGACCACAACGTGTCCCTAGTAAGCCTCTAGTTGACTAGCTCGTTGATCAACAGATAGTCATGGTTTCCTGACTATGGACATTGGATGTCATTGATAACGGGATCACATCATTAGGAGAATGATGTGATGGACAAGACCCAATCCTAAGCATAGCATAAAAGATCGTGTAGTTTCGTTTGCTAGAGCTTTTCCAATGTCAAGTATCTTTTCCTTAGACCATGAGATCGTGCAACTCCCGGATACCGTAGGAGTGCTTTGGGTGTGCCAAACGTCACAACGTAACTGGGTGACTATAAAGGTGCACTACGGGTATCTCCGAAAGTGTCTGTTGGGTTGGCACGGATCGAGACTGGGATTTGTCACTCCGTGTGACGGAGAGGTATCTCTGGGCCCACTCGGTAATGCATCATCATAATGAGCTCAATGTGACTAAGGCGTTAGTCACGGGATCATGCATTGCGGTACGAGTAAAGAGACTTGCCGGTAACGAGATTGAACAAGGTATTGGGATACCGACGATCGAATCTCGGGCAAGTAACATACCGATTGACAAAGGGAATTGTATACGGGATTGATTGAATCCTCGACACCGTGGTTCATCCGATGAGATCATCGTGGAACATGTGGGAGCCAACATGGGTATCCAGATCCCGCTGTTGGTTATTGACCGGAGAGGCGTCTCGGTCATGTCTGCATGTCTCCCGAGCCCGTAGGGTCTACACACTTAAGGTTCGGTGACGCTAGGGTTGTAGAGATATATGTATGCGGAAACCTGAAAGTTGTTCAGAGTCCCGGATGAGATCCCGGACGTCACGAGAGGCTCCGGAATGGTCCGGAGGTGAAGAATTATATATAGGAAGTCAAGTTTCGGCCACCGGGAAAGTTTCGGGAGTTACCGGTATTGTATCGGGACCACCGGAAGGGTCCCGGGGGTCCACCGGGTGGGGCCACCTATCCCGGAGGGCCCCGTGGGCTGAAAGTGGAAGGGAACCAGACCTTAGTGGGCTGGGGCGCCCCCCTTGGGCCTCTCCCCATGCGCCTAGGGTTGGGAACCCTAGGGGGGGAGCTTCCCCCTTGCCTTGGGGGGCAAGGCACCCCTTCCCCCCCACTTGGCCGCCGCCCCCCTTGGAGATCTGTTCTCCCAAGGGCTGGCGCCCCCCCCAGGGGTCCTATAAATAGTGGGGGGGAGGGAGGGCAGCAACACACAGCCTTGGGCGCCTCCCTCCTCCCCTGCAACACCTCTGTCTCTCTCTCTCGCAGAAGCTCGGCGAAGCCCTGCGGAGACCCGCTACATCCACCACCACGCCGTCGTGCTGTTGGATCTCCATCAACCTCTCCTTTCCCCTTGCTGGATCAAGAAGGAGGAGACGTCGCTGCTCGGTACGTGTTTTGAACGCGGAGGTGCCGTCCGTTCGGCACTCGGTCATCGGTGATTTGGATCACGGCGAGTACGACTCCGTCATCCACGTTCATTGGAACGCTTCCGCTCGCGATCTACAAGGGTATGTAGATGCACTCCCTTCCCCTCGTTGCTAGTAGACTCCATAGATGCATCTTGGTGAGCGTAGGAAAATTTTAAATTATGCTACGATTCCCAACAGTGGCATCATGAGCCAGGTCTATGCATAGGTACTATGCACGAGTAGAACACAAAGAAGTTGTGGGCGTTGAGTTTGCCAATTCTTCTTGCCGCTACTAGTATTTTCTTGTTTCGGCGGCATTGTAGGATGAAGCGGCCCGGACCGACCTTACAC
Organism: Aegilops tauschii subsp. strangulata; assembly: GCF_002575655.3. Taxonomy (NCBI): domain Eukaryota; kingdom Viridiplantae; phylum Streptophyta; class Magnoliopsida; order Poales; family Poaceae; genus Aegilops; species Aegilops tauschii. Next base: position 179,920,823 of record NC_053039.3, read on the forward strand.
GTAATCTTACGTGAGACAGGTTCCACCGACTGACATGCACTAGATGCATAAGGTGGCTAGCGGGTGTCTGTCTCTCCTACTTTAGTCGGAACGGATTCGATGAAAAGGGTCCTTACGAAGGGTAAATAGAAATTGGCAAATCACGTTGTGGTCATACGTAGGTAAGAAACATTCTTGCTAGAAACCGACAAACCACGTAAAAACTTGCAACAACAATTAGAGGACGTCTAACTTGTTTTTGCAGCAAGTGCTATGTGATGTGATATGGCCAGAAGATGTGATGAATGATATATGTGATGTATGAGATTGATCGTATTCTGGTAATAGGAATCACGACTTACATGTCGATGAGTATGACAACCGGCAGGAGCCATAGGAGTTGTCTTTATTATTTTGTATGACCTGCGTGTCATTGAATAACACCATGTAAATTACTTTACTTTGTTGCTAAACGCGTTAGCCATAGAAGTAGAAGTAATCGTTGGCATGACGACTTCATGAAGACAAAATGATGGAGATCATGATGATGGAGATCATGGTGTCATGCCGGTGACGAAGATGATCATGGTGCCCCGAAGATGGAGATCAAAGGAGCATAATGATATTGGCCATATCATGTCACTATTTGATTGCATGTGATGTTTATCATGTTTTTGCATCTTATTTGCTAAGAACGACGGTAGCAAGTAGGATGATCCCTTATAATAATTTCAAGAAAGTGTTCACCCTAACTGTGCACTGTTGCGAAGGTTCGTTGTTTCGAAGCACCACGTGATGATCGGGTGTGATAGATTCTAACGTTCGAATACAACGGGTGTTGACGAGCCTAGCATGTACAGACATGGCCTCGGAACACACGCAATACACTTAGGTTGACTTGACGAGCCTAGCATGTACAGACATGGCCTCGGAACACACGTAATACACTTAGGTTGACTTGACGAGCCTAGCATGTACAGACATGGCCTCGGAACACGGAGGACCGAAAGGTCGAGCATGAGTCGTATAGAAGATACGATCAACATGGAGATGTTCACCGATCTTGACTAGTCCGTCTCACGTGATGATCGGACACGGCCTAGTTAAGCTCGGATCATGTTTCACTTAGATGACGAGAGGGATGTCTATCTGAGTGGGAGTTCATTAAATAATTTGATTAGATGAACTTAATTATCATGAACTTAGTCTAAAATCTTTACACTATGTATTGTAGATCAAATGGCCAACGTTGTCCTCAATTTCAACGCGTTCCTAGAGAAAACCAAGATGAAAGATGATGGCAGCAACTATACGGACTGGGTCCGGAACCTGAGGATCATCCTCATAGTAGCCAAGAAAGATTATGTCTTAGAAGCACCGCTAGGTGAAGCACCAATCCCAGAGAACCAAGACGTTATGAACGCTTGGCAATCACGTGCTGATGATTACTCCCTCGTTCAGTGCGGCATGCTTTACAGCTTAGAACCGGGTCTCCAAAAGCATCTTGAGAAACATGGAGCATACGAGATGTTCGAGGAGCTGAAACTGGTTTTTCAAGCTCATGCCCGGGTCGAGAGATATGATGTCTCCGACAAGTTCTTCAGCTGTAAAATGGAGGAGAACAGTTCTGTTAGTGAGCACATACTCAGAATGTCTGGGTTGCATAACCGCTTGTCTCAGCTGGGAGTCAATCTCCCGGATGACGCGGTCATTGACAGAATCCTCCAGTCGCTTCCACCAAGCTACAAGAGCTTTGTGATGAACTTCAATATGCAGGGGATGGAAAAGACCATTCCTGAGGTATATTCAATGCTGAAATCAGCTGTGGTAGAGATCAGAAAAGAACATCAAGTGTTGATGGTGAATAAAACCACTAAGTTCAAGAAGGGCAAGGGTAAGAAGAACTTCAAGAAGGACGGCAAGGGAGTTGTCGCGCCCGGTAAACCAGTTACCGGGAAGAAGTCAAAGAATGGACCCAAGCCCGAGACTGAGTGCTTTTATTGCAAGGGAAGTGGTCACTGGAAGCGGAACTGCCCCAAATACTTAGCGGACAAGAAGAAGGCCGGCAACACCAAAGGTATATGTGATATACATGTAATTGATGTGTACCTTACCAGTACTCGTAGTAGCTCCTGGGTATTTGATACCGGTGCGGTTGCTCATATTTGTAACTCAAAACAGGAACTACGGAATAAACGGAGACTGGCAAAGGATGAGGTGACGATGCGCGTCGGGAATGGTTCCAAGGTCGATGTGATCGCCGTCGGCACGCTACCTCTACATTTACCTACGGGATTAGTTTTAAACCTCAATAATTGTTATTTAGTGCCAGCTTTGAGCATGAACATTGTATCAGGATCTCGTTTAATTCGAGATGGCTACTCATTTAAATATGAGAATAATGGTTGTTCTATTTATATGAGAGGTATGTTTTATGGTCATGCCCCGCTGGTCAATGGTTTATTTTTGATGAATCTCGAACGTGATGTTACACATGTTCATAGTGTGAATACCAAAAGATGTAAAGTTGATAACGATAGTCCCACATACTTGTGGCACTGCCGCCTTGGTCACATTGGTGTCAAGCGCATGAAGAAGCTCCATGCAGATGGACTTTTGGAGTCTCTTGATTACGAATCATTTGACACGTGCGAACCATGCCTCATGGGTAAGATGACCAAGACTCCGTTCTCTGGAAGAATGGAGCGAGCAACCAACTTATTGGAAATCATACATACCGATGTGTGCGGTCCAATGAGTGTTGAGGCTCGCGGAGGATATCGTTATGTTCTCACTCTCACTGATGATTTAAGTAGATATGGGTATGTCTACCTAATGAAACACAAGTCTGAAACCTTTGAAAAGTTCCAGGAATTTCAGAGTGAAGTCGAGAATCAACGTGACAGGAAAATAAAATTCTTACGATCAGATGGTGGTGGAGAATATTTAAGTCACGAATTTGGTACACACTTAAGGAAATGTGGAATAGTTTCACAACTCACGCCGCCTGGAACACCTCAGAGAAACGGTGTGTCCGAACGTCGTAATCGCACTCTATTGGATATGGTGCGATCTATGATGTCTCTTACCGATTTACCGCTCTCATTTTGGGGCTATGCTTTAGAGACTGCCGCATTCACTTTAAATAGGGCTCCGTCGAAATCCGTTGAGACGACATTGTATGAATTATGGTTTGGGAAGAAACCTAAGCTGTCGTTTCTAAAAGTTTGGGGATGCGATGCTTATGTCAAGAAACTTCAACCTGAAAAGCTCGAACCCAAGTCGGAAAAATGCGTCTTCATAGGATACCCTAAGGAAACTATTGGGTATACCTTCTACCTCAGATCCGAGGGCAAGATCTTCGTTGCCAAGAACAGGTCCTTTCTAGAGAAGGAGTTTCTCTCGAAAGAATTGAGTGGGAGGAAAGTGGAACTTGATGAGGTGATAGTCACCCCTTCCGAACCGGAAAGTAGCACAGCGCGGGAAAATGTTCCTGTGGTGCCTACACCGACTGGGGAGGAAGTTAATGATGATGATCATGAAGCTTCGGATCAAGTTACTGAACTTCGTAGGTCCACAAGGACACGTTCCACACCAGAGTGGTACGGCAACCCTGTCCTGGAAATCATGTTGTTAGACAACGGTGAACCTTCGAACTATGAAGAAGCGATGGCGGGCCCGGATTCCGACAAATGGCTAGAAGCCATGAAATCCGAGATAGAATCCATGTATGAAAACAAAGTATGGACTTTGACAGACTTGCCCGTTGAGCGGCGAGCCATAGAAAACAAATGGATCTTTAAGAAGAAGACGGACGCAGATGGTGATGTGACCATCTACAAAGCTCGACTTGTCGCTAAGGGTTATCGACAAGTTCAAGGGGTTGACTACGATGAGACTTTCTCACCCGTAGCGAAGCTGAAGTCCGTCTGAATCATGTTAGCAATTGCCGCATACTATGATTATGAGATATGGCAGATGGACGTCAAAACGGCATTCCTTAACGGCTTCCTTAAGGAAGAGTTGTGTATGATGCAGCCGGAAGGTTTTGTCGATCCTAAGAATGCTAACAAAGTATGCAAGCTCCAACGCTCAATCTATGGGCTGGTGCAAGCATCTCGGAGTTGGAACATTCGCTTTGATGAGATGATCAAAGCGTTTGGGTTCACACAGACTTATGGAGAAGCCTGTGTTTACAAGAAAGTGAGTGGGAGCTCTATAGCATTTCTCATATTATATGTGGATGACATACTGTTGATGGGAGATGATATAGAATTCTTGGAAAGTATAAAGGCCTATTTGAATAAGTGTTTTTCAATGAAGGACCTTGGAGAAGCTGCTTATATATTAGGCATCAAGATCTCTAGAGATAGATCAAGACGCCTCATTGGTCTTTCACAGAGTACATACCTTGACAAGATATTGAAGAAGTTCAGTATGGATTAGTCCAAGAAGGGGTTCTTGCCTGTATTGCAAGGTGTGCAATTGAGCAAGGCTCAATGCCCGACCACGGCAGAAGATATAGAAAAGATGAGTGTCATCCCCTATGCCTCGGCCATAGGGTCTATTATGTATGCCATGCTGTGTAACAGACCTGATGTAAACCTTGCCGTAAGTTTGGTAGGAAGGTACCAAAGTAATCCCGGCATGGAACACTGGACAGCGGTCAAGAATATCCTGAAGTACCTGAAGAGGACTAAGGATATGTTTCTCGTTTATGGAGGTGACGAAGAGCTCGTCGTAAAGGGTTACGTCGACGCTAGCTTCGACACAGATCTGGATGACTCGAAGTCACAAACCGGATACGTGTATATTTTGAATGGAGGAGCAGTAAGCTGGTGCAGTTGCAAGCAGAGCGTCGTGGCGGGATCTACATGTGAAGCGGAGTACATGGCAGCCTCGGAGGCAGCACAGGAAGCAGTCTGGATGAAGGAGTTCATTACCGACCTAGGGGTGATTCCCAATGCGTCGGGCCCGATGACTCTCTTCTGTGACAACACTGGAGCTATTGCCCTTGCGAAGGAGCCCAGGTTTCACAGGAAGACCAGGCATATCAAGCGTCGCTTCAACTCCATTCGTGAAAGTGTTCAAAATGGAGACATAGATATTTGTAAAGTACATACGGACCTGAATGTAGCAGATCCGTTGACTAAACCTCTCCCTAGGGCAAAACGTGATCAACACCAGGACGCAATGGGTGTTCGATTCATCACAATGTAACTAGATTATTGACTCTAGTGCAAGTGGGAGACTGTTGGAAATATGCCCTAGAGGCAATAATAAATGGTTATTATTATATTTCTTTGTTCATGGTAATTGTCTATTATTCATGCTATAATTGTATTGTCCGGAAATCGTAATACATGTGTGAATACATAGACCACAACGTGTCCCTAGTAAGCCTCTAGTTGACTAGCTCGTTGATCAACAGATAGTCATGGTTTCCTGACTATGGACATTGGATGTCATTGATAACGGGATCACATCATTAGGAGAATGATGTGATGGACAAGACCCAATCCTAAGCATAGCATAAAAGATCGTGTAGTTTCGTTTGCTAGAGCTTTTCCAATGTCAAGTATCTTTTCCTTAGACCATGAGATCGTGCAACTCCCGGATACCGTAGGAGTGCTTTGGGTGTGCCAAACGTCACAACGTAACTGGGTGACTATAAAGGTGCACTACGGGTATCTCCGAAAGTGTCTGTTGGGTTGGCACGGATCGAGACTGGGATTTGTCACTCCGTGTGACGGAGAGGTATCTCTGGGCCCACTCGGTAATGCATCATCATAATGAGCTCAATGTGACTAAGGCGTTAGTCACGGGATCATGCATTGCGGTACGAGTAAAGAGACTTGCCGGTAACGAGATTGAACAAGGTATTGGGATACCGACGATCGAATCTCGGGCAAGTAACATACCGATTGACAAAGGGAATTGTATACGGGATTGATTGAATCCTCGACACCGTGGTTCATCCGATGAGATCATCGTGGAACATGTGGGAGCCAACATGGGTATCCAGATCCCGCTGTTGGTTATTGACCGGAGAGGCGTCTCGGTCATGTCTGCATGTCTCCCGAGCCCGTAGGGTCTACACACTTAAGGTTCGGTGACGCTAGGGTTGTAGAGATATATGTATGCGGAAACCTGAAAGTTGTTCAGAGTCCCGGATGAGATCCCGGACGTCACGAGAGGCTCCGGAATGGTCCGGAGGTGAAGAATTATATATAGGAAGTCAAGTTTCGGCCACCGGGAAAGTTTCGGGAGTTACCGGTATTGTATCGGGACCACCGGAAGGGTCCCGGGGGTCCACCGGGTGGGGCCACCTATCCCGGAGGGCCCCGTGGGCTGAAAGTGGAAGGGAACCAGACCTTAGTGGGCTGGGGCGCCCCCCTTGGGCCTCTCCCCATGCGCCTAGGGTTGGGAACCCTAGGGGGGGAGCTTCCCCCTTGCCTTGGGGGGCAAGGCACCCCTTCCCCCCCACTTGGCCGCCGCCCCCCTTGGAGATCTGTTCTCCCAAGGGCTGGCGCCCCCCCCCAGGGGTCCTATAAATAGTGGGGGGGAGGGAGGGCAGCAACACACAGCCTTGGGCGCCTCCCTCCTCCCCTGCAACACCTCTGTCTCTCTCTCTCGCAGAAGCTCGGCGAAGCCCTGCGGAGACCCGCTACATCCACCACCACACCGTCGTGCTGTTGTATCTCCATCAACCTCTCCTTTCCCCTTGCTGGATCAAGAAGGAGGAGACGTCGCTGCTCCGTACGTGTGTTGAACGCGGAGGTGCCGTCCGTTCGGAACTCGGTCATCGGTGATTTGGATCACGGCGAGTACGACTCCGTCATCCACGTTCATTGGAACGCTTCCGCTCGCGATCTACAAGGGTATGTAGATGCACTCCCTTCCCCTCGTTGCTAGTAGACTCCATAGATGCATCTTGGTGAGCGTAGGAAAATTTTAAATTATGCTACGATTCCCAACAGGGGGCGCGCCCTGGGGGGAGGGGGCGCCCTCCACCCTTGTGGAGGCCTCGTGGCTCTTCTGACCCAACTCTTTTACTTCGGGGGCTTCTTCTGGTACATAAAAAATCACCGTAAATTTTCAGCTCATGTGCACTTCGTTTGATATTCCTTTTCTGCGAAACTCACAAACAAGGAGAAAACAGAAACTGGCACTGGGCTCTAGGTTAATAGGTTGGTCCCAAAAATCATATTAAATAGCATATAAATGCATATAAAACATCCAAGATAGATAATATAATAGCATGGAACAATAAAAAACTATAGATACCTTGGAGACGTATCAAGTTCATAGACAAGTTAATGGTTACTCATAAAAGTCTCAACACAAGTGTGAGTGCTGTGGATGGCCCTCTCGTGGGAAGACAGGAGAGGATCCACGGTAGTGTATTGATATGGTGAATATGTGGACACATGTGCGCCACCTCAAAGAAAGTACTCCTAGTACAGGATAGCCATCGAGTCAAAGCTGGCTTGCTCCAGTTAAATTCAACCACCCCTTTGTTGATACTAATAGATATGTAGATAGTTCTGATGTAAGTCTTGCTGAGTACATTTGTACTCATGTGTTGCTTAATTTATGTTTTTGCAGGGAGACTTTAGTCTCACTAGTAGTTCCACGTGGGCTTCGACAATTAGCTTGGGAATCCCAGATAGAGGTCTGGCTCCTTTGGAGGGTCTTATAGATAGGTAGGCTTTCTAGCCTTCTTGCTTTGGAGATGTCTGTACTCAGACATTTTTATGCTTCTGTCTGTGCTTGTTGCTTGTCTGACTTGAATGCTGGGTCATGAGACCCATGTTTGTAATATCTGGCTCCTCGGAGCCTATTGAATTAATACTTTGAGTCATAGAGTTATGTTCTAATGCCATGTTGTATTTACACATATCGAGCATATTGTGTGTATGTTATTGAAATGCTTGGTATGTGTGGGATTCGACACCTAGTTCTTTATTCTTGGTAGCCTTCCTTATGGGGAAATAACTCCTGGTGCTTCCACTGAGCCATGGTAGTTCACCACTGCTCCGGAACACTTAGGTTGGCTGGCATGTATCCTTCTTTGTTCCTGTGTCTGTTCCTTTGGGGCAATGTCACGCGTTGTTCCTTTAAGTCCATGTAGCTTGCTACGACTTGGGTTCTGTAACATCCCAAAATTCTAAATTTTGGAATGTTATATTAAATATATAATTATGTCTGTTTGTTTGGTTAAATGCTTGATTGTTTGGTTGAAAGTGAGTGGAATTTGAAACTTTGTGAAAAAAAATTCAAATGAAAGGGAATAAAAGGACTTTTCCAAAATTTCAATTTGAATCCTTATCTAATTTTTAGTTTGAAGCTTGTCCAAAAAAATTCTCTGATAAAATAATAATATGAGAGGAGTAATATGACACTCCAAAAATCAGACACAACATTTGACAATTTATTTAAAACTTAAATTCTATTTCATTTTGGAGTTATTGCAAAAAAATGTTTATTTAAAGTATTTTATTTGGTCTTGAAAATATGTTCATGTTTTAGGGATTCTTATTCTGAAAATTTTGATGTACTATATGTATATAAAATATTTTCATTTCTTTCATTTTTTTTCTTTTCTCTCACTGCTTTAGAAAAAAAAACACGTTAGCGAGCTGCTTGTCAGGCCGAGGCCAGGCCAGCGTCTCGGGCCCAGCCGGCCCATCCAGCCGCTAGCGAGGTCAGCGCTAGCAAGCACGACAGAAAACCAGCGCTTTCCTAAAAAATAGAGAGAGAAAACCCTAACGCTACACGATCTCTCCCCCTTGTTTTTTTCTGATCGCTGGACCCACCCCGCTCTTTCTTCTTCTCCACGTACCTGTGCACGCTAATGAAGACGCCACCGCCACGTCTTATCTTCGTGGGAACCCTATCCCGAGTCAACCCCTCGTCCAAGCCTCATATCCTATAAATAGCCACGACTCTCCTCTTCCGATTCCCCTTGAAACCCCTCGCCAAAACCCACCGTATCACACACCCTCATTGTTGGGATCTCGCCGGAGTTCACGTGGTTCATCGGTCGATTCCAACGCATGTAAGCATCTTTGAAACTTTTCCTTCCGTAGACTACTACCCCTCGTCGTTGCGAACCTCTTTGACATGTTTTTGACGTCCAGGAAGAACCGGAGCCACTGCCTCGAGCTCACAATGCCGCTGGAGTTCACGAAGTTCAACTCGATGCTACGCTCGACCCCGACGTCCCCTCACCTCACGATCCACAGAAAATCGAACGCCCCCGAACTTCCGCATCGCCTGGACATCCTCGCCGACGCCGCGGAGGACCAAAGCCCGGCCGCCCACCTGCCTCTACTTCTCTGCCACACCCGTTTCTTCTGTGTAAGCACGAACTGTCCTCTATTCGCTCTTGTTGTTTTCTTTCCTAGATCAAATCGTTCTGTTAGATTAGATCGGTTTAGTAGATCTTGTTTTTCGAACGGTTTTTTCTTTGCGGTTTAGTACGGTTCAGATCAAACCAGCCGATCGGTTTTATTCTATAAAACACGCGTACGTTTTGTTAAATTATCGCCCGAGCGCTGTTTAGTTATCGACCGCATGCCCCGTAGGCCCAGTTACAGCCCGCTATGTAGCTAGTGCATCATCTGTTTTTTGTTTTTCGTTTCTGTTTTTAGTTTTAGATTCGGTTTTTTTATATCTTTAGATCTACAACTCCGATTTTGATGATCCTTTTTTCTACGGATTCACAAAAATCCCATCTATCCCGTGGACACAACGAAAAATATTTTTGAACTTTGTAAATTTCGAATTCAAACAGATTTGTTAAAAACATTAGATTGCTAATAACTTTTATTTAAAAATAGCCTTTTGATTAATTCTTTTTGCTAGTGATCGCTTGGTCTTTTGTCTAAACAGTAGGCCTGTTAAAATTAGTTTTTGTTTATTTCAAATTAGGATTTTAGGCGAAATAGTACTGTTTTATATAGTTTAGTGTTATTTTCTTTTTCCTTAGCATTTAAATGTTTTTAATTGAAACTTTTTGTCACTTTTGAAAAATTTAGTTTTGTTTCTGTTATTTAACAATAGAGTATTTTGTTCTTATTTTTAAAAATAAAACATTTTCTTTAGTTTTGTAAGAAAACTTGGTTGGGTCCTAGATAGAGTTATATAGTAGCTTTTTTTGTTTCTTTTTATGAAAAATACTTTATGTTAAATTAGTTGTTTTACATTTTGTTTTCCATTAATTTATTAGTTTAGAGTTTTAATTGATGTTAAGTTTTTACTTAGTGCAAAACTATATTAGGTGTTGGTAGTAGAGTCTTAGACTTTTCTGTAGTAGTTTTCTTTGTAGTTTTATTTGAAGTTTTCTTTGGAATTTATTTGAGTTTTATTATTGATTTTTTCTTTGTTTTTCATTGAGTGTTAATGTGATTGATAGAATTGATTGTTAGAATGTTTTGCTTATGCGAATGCTATGTTTGATTCAATAGATTTTCAACGGAGTGACGAATAGTTCTACCAAGTCTTTACTCCGAGAGTGTTATAATATCTTCATCAACTTACCAGGCAAGTTCACTTTGACCATGCTTTTCATACCTATGTTTTTATTGCATTTATTGTCATCTTTGCAACAATCCCTCCAGTAGTGATATTGAGTTCTTGTAGTTGAGTAGAATGCATGAGGTAGGAACCCATCACCCTGTACCAAGCCTTGGGACGTTGTTTAATTTTAATGATACGCTATAGTAGACGGGGTTGGTATGAGTGCTCGGGAGTGGTGTGAGTATGAAGGACCCCCTACGTCAATGACGACAACTTCACGATGGCATCGGCAAGGACTGCATCTTCAGGACCTCAAGACTTAAGACCTCAAGATTTCGAGACTCGAGACAAGAATTCAATACACACTACTGCGTGAAGAACGGATTTGATGGGCACCCTGGACCAACCAGTGGATGGTCGAGATGCATGGAGAAGCGGCATGACATCTTGCGTAAAGCTTCACCCAGACTCAAAGAGACGGAAGAATACTTCATGCCCGGAAGCTTACCTGTGCAACCGCAAGTCACTATGGGCTCTGGTTCGGTTGAGCTTAGTTGTGATTCTGGCTGGGACGGTGCTAGCAGATGTAGAACTATGGTAGGATTTGATGAGCGCCGGACAGTGGTCAGAGGAACTCTTCGGAAGACCATGTTTCGGTCATTTTGTTCTCAAACACCCTGAAGTGCGAGAACGTAAAAAGAGGGATCAAATCTTGCGGGTAAAGTGTACAAACCTCTGCAGAGGGTTTAAACCTAATCGATTAGCCGTGTCCCCGGTTTGAGCCTCTGGACTTGGATCTATCTCGGAAATCTCAACACCGGACTTATAAACTTAATTGTGGGCAACTTATGATGATTTGGGCTACGAGACATCGGTTGGCAGAACCCTGTCATGATAGATAGCTCCGTAATACAGGCTCCTGCTATTCCTTTGATGTAGGGAAAATAAAATCAGCTTTTACGCAAAAACCTCAGACATATAGCCACAAAGCCTTATTGCATATAGAATAGTTTTATCATCTGTTCTTTTTATGGTGATCTTGCCGGTACATTCAATGTACTGACCTACACGGCTGCAATGTATCATGTTGCAGGATTATTTCTATGACGAGTGAGTTTCGTTGTTGGGTTACGGTCTACACTCAACCTGCCGATGGCGTTGATGGGACTCCACACCCGATTGACTGTTTCCGCTGAGACTTATGAGGTATATATCAGTTTTACGTTATTTATACATGTGATTGCACTTTGATATATACATTGATGTACTGTGTGTGCCAACATACTGGTCCAGGGATGGCACGGATACACAAAGGCTTGACCATCTGAGGTCGGGTCACTACAAATATGGTATCAGAGCACATGTTGACTGTAGGACGTGACCCTAGAAACTGGCAAGCCCTTAGGACAGGATATCTCTAAAATTTATTTTCAAAAAGATCCTTTACTTCTCATCTTTTCTGATTTTATCAAATAGTCCCTCTTACCTCAAATAGCTGGAGTATACCGTTTTCCCGTTTGACCACATGAAGGATCAACTAAAGTCACTCCAAGAAGTACAAGATATCGGATGATTGATGGCCATTTCAGAGTAAAGAGGATTTCACCATGCATTAGAAGAGTCGAAGCTACAACAGTTGAAGATTCTGAAGACTTGAAGAATTTGAAGGATCTGAAAATTTATTTGACCTTTAGAAGACCAAACCCCTGTTATATACTTACGTTAGATGCGACGATTTGTGAGCTGTCTTTTGTTTGATGTTTTTTTCCAACAACCACAAAATAAAACCCGTCTCTTCAAAACTATTGTTTGTATTGTGTGTATATCCCGATATTCTTCTCCCGTATCTCATCTCAAAACCTTTGGACCTCATAGATGGTGAATGAAGTTGGACTGGTATTCTATGGACCAATGACTCAGTTGGCGGTAGAGCTATGGATACAAAACATGAAGAATCACTTCGGGAAAAAATTGATTGCAAGGAAGTATGAGGTTCAATACGCCGTTCAGTACTTTACAAAAAGTGCTGCAACCTAGTGGAAAATGCATCAAGCCATACAAGGGTGTAATGGAGCAAAAACTTGGGAGGAATTCAAGAAGACTCTGTTAAGATCCCGCCTTATCCGGAAGCACTATGATAACCCAAAGAAGAAATCGTGTGCCTGCAAGATTTGCGGAGAAATATGACACACCAATGAAGAACATAAGGATGGATGCCCTCATTGTGAGGAGAATCACCCAACCAAAGAATGCCCGACTGGGCAAGTTACTTGTTTCCTGCGTGAAGGAACCACACACTACCCCGCTCAGTGTCACATTTACCCCAAGATACAAGAAATTACCGAGCAGCAGAAAGAATCCCTCAGGAAAAGTTTAGAAGAACCTGTGATGAAGACAGATGTTGAAGACCCTGATGGAGAAGGCCTAACCAGACTTTTCTCCCATGCCTGTTATTCGTGTGGAGAAGAAGGACTTTTTTCACGGTGTTGCACGAAGGAAAGCCAGATGTATCTCAGAGACTTCCCGATAGAAGAAGTGAAATATGACCATAGGAAATAGAAGATTTGATTAGAACAAAGAAGTACAAGAAGAGGAACCGAAGACATCCCCAGAACAACCCAATTTCTGCAGAGAAGGACCTGAGTCATATCACTTGTTATAGGTGCAAGACCTTAGGTCACTATGCCAATATGTGTCCAGAGAAGAAGCCAAGAACCCAAAGAGTAGACATCATCCCCAAGAAGCCCAAAGACTTATCGGAAGTCATCTGTTTTCGCTGCAAGGAAGCAGGACATTATGCTAATAAATGTCCCGACAAGATGAAAGCTGGAGCTGAGTAGTTGGAATTTTGATATTGGTAATAAGTGTAGTAGGAATCAATTTTTTTCATGAGTACAATGAGTTGAGTTATGTAATGGGTGCTCAGAAATTTAATGACTTCATGAAATCAATAAAGTTAAAGTGTCCTAATTCCATATGTTGAATTGTATGAGTTGTTATGCTATGAGCACAGATCTGGACCAGTTTCGAGGATATGAGAAATATGGTCCATGGAAGTATTTGTGCATTTCAAGGGTGGTAGTACCCTAGGAGGACACTTGACCCATGGAAAGGATAATGATATTCCACGGAGTGGAGTTTGGACAAAATGAGTTGGACTTTTGTTTTTGATATGATGGATGTGAAGGAAGGAAGTATTGATAGAATTATAGTAGGTGTAATGTTTGGAATATGGAACAATTGTAACTCCCAAGACGAGTTAAAGCTATACAGGTGTTAAAGTGGGTCCATAACCCACAGGCCCAGGAAATTAATAAGGATCATGAACTCCCTGGAAGAAGAAATATTGGAATAAGCTATGTTTTGATCAGCAAATGTTTCTTAGGAGAATACGAAAACCAAAGAGTTGTGAAGAAACGTTAGGTGATTTATTTGGGCTTGCAGAATCAATAGTTTACCTGAACTCAGTTAGAGGACAAGAGAAATTTTGCAATGCTTGTCAGAATGCTCGTGTCGGTGGAAACGACACCTATCGGGTCACTGGGATCCCTTTGTCACGTCCCTAGCTTTACCTTGCATTAGGCTAGCACTTGTTTGTTGCATCATGTCTAAATTCATTTTAAACTTGAAATGAGGAAAGTGAAAGCCTCAGAAATCAATTTAAAAGAAGGGCAAGAACCCTTTTAATTGCATTCATTGTTTCCAAAATGCCTTCATAAATGTTTGATAATTTTGGCAAGGCTTTGAGACCAAACCAAAAATAGTGAGCATTTTTGTGGAATAATATTTTGGGCACTGAATTTAAATCACTATTCTATTTGAATTTGAAAATATACCCAAATATATATTGGATATGTTTCCAAATGCCTCTGATATATTTTGTGTGCTTTTGGAGGAGTCCAAGAAGCGACATAAAAATGGTCAGAGAATATTTTGCATTGTTTTGAATTCCTTTGAATTTGCAAAATAGTGGAAAAGTAATAAATAAAACAGAAAAACAGAAAGGAGGGAGAAAGGAATTACCTGGCACTTACCTACAGCCCAGAGGCCCAGCACTGTGTAGCCCAGGAGCTGGCCCAGCCCACCACCGCTGCCAGTCGTCTCCCACCTCGCGCCAGAAGGACGCGAGGCGTGTGTTCGCCGCACGACGGCACGCGCCCGTGCCACCTCCTGCCTGACTGCCTACGTCCCCGACGCCCTGGATGCCTCCAACGCTGCCACGCAGACCCCCTCGACCCTCTCCATCGATGCACGCAAAGCCAAACACCCCCAAGCGACGAACCCGAGCTCTTCTTCAACCTCGGATCGCCGAGATCGCTCTCGCTGCCTCGCTCGCTCCGACACCTGCCCGGCCTCGCTGTCTGCGCCGGCCGACTCTCCATGAGCCACTGACCCTCTCCCCTCCATCTTTTCCTTCACGCACGCCCCGTAGCCGCTGCCCCGTGAGCACCCGAAGCCGTCGTCCTCCATGGCCGACGAGCTCCGTGCCCCCAAGCCTCTCCGCTCCGCATAGTCGCTCCGGCATGCTCCTTCTACCCTTTAGGTGCTTACTAGCACCTCCGTTCGCTCACCCTCAAGCTGCAGCACCGCGCCCGTGCATAGCCGTGCTCCGGCCGCCGCTAAAACTCGTCACCGGCCACTGTCCGGCCACCACAGCACCACCCGCAACCACCACTAGAAGCGTCACAACGCCAGGAACCCGTAGAGCCCTCCCGCGCGTCAAACCGTCGCCGGAGTAGCGATTCCGGCGTGCTTCCGCCATCTATTGAGGTCGCCGGCGGCTAATCCCCGCCCGCGCCGATGTGGCGTGCTTAGTTAACCACTAAAGCCCGCTGAGCCACTGACACCGGGCCCCATGTTCTAATTAAACCCCTGCTTAGTTTAATTTAGGTTTAACTGACCGCCATTTAGCACTGAGTCAATGACAGGTGGGCCACAACTGTCAGGTTTGACCTGGACGGTCCTGTTGACCAGCCGACCTCAGCATAAATTAATGCTGGCGCAGTAAAGTTTTCTGGAATTAAAATAAATCGGAAATGATTTATAAATTTCAGAAAATACCCCAAACTTCTAAAATCCATAGAAAATCAACCATAACTCCAAATGAAATAAATTATATATGAAAAATGATCAGAAAAATCCAAACTATCCATCTGTACTAGTTTCATGCATGTTTAAACAAGCTAACTTGCTGTTTAGTGCAAAACATGATAAAGCACTATTTAAATTCTTAAGATGAGTTTGGGGTTGAACCTTTGGTTCAAAATGGCAAAAACCCATCTGGTTGTAGTTGCATTAGCCCGACACACTCATATTACCATGTCATGATCATGCATCATATTGTTGCATTGCATTGATTGTGCTATTTCTCTGTTTGCCGGTATTTGTCCCCTCTTAGTGGACGTAGTTTCGACGATGAGTTCGATGACACCGATGAAGAGCTATACTATCTTCAGAAGTGCCAGGCAAGCAAAACCCCCTTGTTCATTCCGATACAACCCCACTCTCTCGCTCATGCTCTCTTTTACTGCATTAGGACAACAACGATTCAACGGTTACATGCTGCGGTAGTTGAACCCCTTTCCTCTGCATGACCTGTCATTGCCACAGTAAATAGATGAAACCCACTAGCATGAGTAGGAATTGTTTGAGCCTTGATGTGCCTACTCATTCATGCGAGTTGTCATGCCTGCTACTGCTTAGAGTTGAGTCTGGTCTGATTTATCGGGAATGAATTGGAATGTGGTGAACATGTCCTACTGTTGAGAGCTAAGTGTGTGAACACGATTTGGTAAAGGTAGCGGTGAGAGGCCATGTAGGAGTACATGGTGGGTTGTCTCATTGCAGCCATCCTCAAGAACTGAGTTCTGTGTTTGTGATCCATGAACAGTTACTACCACACATTGGGTTCTGGTAACTCGACCCCTCTCGGCTTCTTAACCACCCTTGTCCTCTATCCAGGAGTTGCAAGTAGTTTCTGGTGTTTGTAGTATGCTGGAGGCCGTGTGCAGCGCTGACCCGAGGGGTGGGCTGTGATGCGGTAGGCACGTGGCCGGGTATGCCGGGCGCCCGTTTGGTGTCGCAGAACCCTGTACACATTGTTCGGGGCTGTACGTGGAAACCTCGGCCAGACTCCCTGCGGATGGAACCTGAATAGGCGATAAACCTGGACTAGAGACTTCAGTGTTTAGGTAGGCCGTGGCCGACACCCTCGCCAGGCTTCCGCTTGAAGGTTGCCGAGATACATGACGTGTACATGGCGGTAAGTGGCGAGAGCGTGTGTGAAGTACACCCCTGTAGGCTTAACATCATCTATTCGAATAGTCGCGTCCACGGTAAAGGACTTCTGGGTTGCCTGTACAGTTCATAGACAAGTGAAAGTGGATAATCTAAAATGCGCAAGATAAGCGTGAGTGCTATGGATGGCCTTCTTGTAGGGAGACGGGAGCGGATCCATAGTGGTGTATTGATTGGTGAATATGTGGACTCGTGTGCGCCACCTCAAAAGAGTTACCAGCAGTCGTAGTTCAGGATAGCCACTGAGTCAAAGCTGGCTTCCTGCAGTTAAACTCCACCACCCCTTTGTTGATACTGATGCATATGTAGCTAGTTCTGATGTAAGTCTGGCTGGGTACACTTGTACTCACGTTTGCTTAATTTATGTTTTTGCAGAGAGACTTCAGTCTCACTAGTAGTTCCGCGTGGACTTCGACGTTTAGCTTGTTACCTCAGCTACGATCTTGTGCCCTCGGCAGGATCTGGTAGATAGTCAGGCTTCTCAGCCTTTTTCATTTGTAGATGTCTGTACTCAGACATGTTAAGCTCCCGCATGTGCTTTGACTTGTATGCTCTGAATGTTGGGTCATGAGACCCATGTTTGTAATATCTCGCTCTTCGAAGCCTAATGAATAAATACTTTGAGTCGTAGAGTCATGTTGTGATGATATTTACACATATCGAGCATATTGTGTGTATGATTGAAATGCTTGGTATGTGTGGGATCCGACAACCTAGTTGTCTATCCTTGGTAGCCTCTCTTATGGGGAAATGTAGTCTAGTGCTTCCACTAAGCCATGGTAGTCTGCTACAGCCCGGTTTACCAGTCCCGTTAGCCCAGTTGCTACTACTCCGGAACACTTAGACTGGTCGGCATGTGTCCTTCTTCGATCCTGTGTCTGTCCCTTTGGGGAAATGTCACGCGGTGTCTTTCGGAGTCCTGTTAGCCTGCTATAGCCCGGAATCCCGGAGTCCTGCTAGCCCAGTTGCTACATGTATACGTGACTAGCCCTGTTGGGTCATGTATGCCTGTCCCTGTAAGTTAGTGCCACTTTGGGTTCACGACTAGTCATGTTGGCCCGGGTTCTTTGTCATATGGATGCTAGTGACACTATCATATACGTGAGTCAAAAGGTGCAAACGGTCCCGGGCCAGGTAAGGTGGCACCCGTGGGAATACCGTGCATGAGGCCGCAAAGTGATATCATGTGTTACATGCTAGATCGATGTGGCTTAGGATTGCGGTCCTGACAGCTTTGGTATCAGAGCCTGACTGCCTGTAGGATTACCAAGCCAAACTGGTCGAAGTCGAGTCTAGAAATGCTTTAATTATGTAGGGGAATTGATTGTGGGAAGGAACGTAAGGCTCTTTTTACTCCTTATACCTCATGCCCTCTGATTCGAGTCATCTTATCTTTCCTACGGGCTTAAGGAACTAGGCTTCCTCTTCTTTCTATCAGGATCATGTGTTACTAATCCGTAGACTTATAGGATTGTTGGATTCAAGCCTCAGTTCAGTTCCTACTATTTCCATGTGTTGACAATTGATCTCAGAACCTTGATATTGTGATTTTTAGTGGTTATGCCACCATTTTGCAGAATGTCCCAAATCCTCTAAGAATTTACATCCGTTATGCTGTCCGAGTCATCCCAGGTTTCTAAACCATCTGATGCATTTGCAAAATCCTTTCCCTCTGGTTTTGTTGTTATTTTAGGCCAGGGTAATCACACTAATTGCTGAGTTGAGGTATTCTATTGCCTCGACATGTATGTTGGAGTTATTATTATGACCCTAGGTGTCTTAGAAGATTACCTAGTAATCTAGCCATGTTTTGTGTCCCAGTGTGATGATTTTGGCCATCATTCTCGAAAGCATCCCGTGATGCCACTTAGTTAGTAGGCATTCTATTCCTAGGTTTTTGAACCCGAGATTCACCCTACTTACTTCATGTTGATAGTGTTTGCTCGTTCCTTTAGGTTATTAGTAACCTTTGCATTAGTCCTCGGGGTCTGTGGTATTTCCTTCTTCCAAATACTATGAACCAGTTATGGAGAAGTTTGTTGGATCAAAAGAACACAACAGGAGTGCTCTCGATGAGTTCTCCATTCTATATTGTGACTCTGCCAGTTCAACCTTTCTGCATGGGTTATCCGGAAGAAATATGTTGAACTCCTTCGACATGCTAATCCATGCATCCATAACTCAGAAAATCATATGTTCTTTGAGTTGTCCCTCATTAGTTGTTTTCCGACCTCCGTCTATCAATTTGTAGTCAGGAGTAGTCGTGCACTCGTGTTATCGATGCCTATTACTCTTGTGGTTCGTCAAGCCATTCTATTCCAGAATGACTAGGAGAAACAAACTCGTACCTCATCCATATCCAGGATTGGGTCAAAGCAGTTGTAATCCGCAAATCAAATGCCAATCCAGCTTTTGATTCTGTTCTACCTTGGAGTATTACCATCTTTATATCAAGAATGTCATGGAAATAGCACACCATCCTATGAACTCTTGATACAGTGATACTTCTCGCCATCATTATTCATTCCTCGGTCCCCGTGTTATTGTAACCGGAATGCCGACAAGTGAATCGTGATGCATGAAATCTATACTCCTAGCAACTCCGTTGCCTGGTAGTTAAATGGACAATAACCTCATTCTTAGCGTGTTGATTTTTGAATCATCACCCTAAGGTCGATCGTGCTACCTAGCCTTATTTCCGGTGCACTTTTCGATCAATGAGTTAGGATAGTGCCAATCCTTGCTTATCTGATCATATCGTCTTGCCTGAAAAGCAAGATTGCTCTCGAGCTTAGTAACATATCGGTGGTTCGTGATTTCCTGAATATCTTCTCGGAAGTATCACCAGGTCGTCACTTGACCACTATGTTGAGTTCGTGATCAAGTTGGTTTCTTGTAACCACCCGTTCTCCAAGAATCTGTGTTGGATACCCCTGAGCTAGTTGGATAAGCCAAACAACAACTTGGAGAGTTGGAAGATAAAAGCTTGTTTGACTTAGTTCGTGTTAAGGGATATCTTTGTGTGTGTGTGTGTGTAGAAAGATGATATCTTCATCGATTGATCTTCGTGTTGAGCTAATGGACCTATCATCTTATCCAAACTTTGATTGAGTATGGGCTATCCTCAAATCAAATCAGAACCAACGATATTCATAATGTTGTCTTACTCGTGGTTGATCCCCCGAGCATACACCATTACATCTTTTGGTCTGACCAATGCTATCACATTGTTCACATAATGGTGGAATTCCAGTGATATGGAAATTACGATGAGTTGCTGTTCAGCCCATCAGCAGCATCTTGTCTCCTCCATGATTCATGTTGAACATTGAGCTAGTGTTGGAAACTTTGTAAGCATTGCCTTCGTGTTCCGCTCATGAGGTATATGTTTTGGTGTAAGAAGTGACTTCCTCTAGTTCATGTGCATTTGATGCAAGTTGCCGCCGTGAATTCGAGGGAGCTTGTTTTTGCTTCCTTTGGAATCATCCCAAGTCAGTCATGCATTCGTGTGAAGTATTCTATGGTTTGGTAGATTAATTACCTCCACTCCATATGTGTTCCTAGCACACCAAGCCACCGATTTATTTGTTCGAAGAAAAGGAGTTAAGTGCTAATCCATGGTAATGCACAAGACTTCGATATCCTTGATGATGGTTCCCCACCTGAACTCGGTAGTGTTTTAGTATAAGACAACTACGTGGTCATGCTTGTCTAGGACAGTGTGTTCACATGTATGTAGCAGAACCAGCTCGTGTTTTAGATCTTGCTA
Source organism: Aegilops tauschii subsp. strangulata (assembly GCF_002575655.3). Taxonomy (NCBI): domain Eukaryota; kingdom Viridiplantae; phylum Streptophyta; class Magnoliopsida; order Poales; family Poaceae; genus Aegilops; species Aegilops tauschii. Next base: position 179,941,392 of record NC_053039.3, read on the forward strand.
TCGTAGTTCATCTCCCGAGAATCTTGCAACGTCATCTCGTCGATTTGTGTTGCAACATTTCCTTTTCAGGCATGCTGTCTGAACTATCCTGTTACCAACCAGATCTGAATCTCGGGCAGATGTGATGGTTGGAACGTTTCCGTAGAGCTATAATATTGGTCTCTCTGTAACCGGTAGAGTGGATGTCGTGGCCAACACACCCGACCGGAAGACCTATTATTGTAGTATCTTGTTTGAGGAAGTTGGCCACCTCCCCATAAGGATTCTGTAGGATTTACTTCCGTAATTATTCCTTATGGACTCTTGCACTCCTGAAGTCCGACCTTTTTACTTGATGTTCTAGATATCAAACCATATCTATGAATGGATTACGCTAGCACATCAAGGAGAACATTAGAAGCGCATTGCTAAATGTCTCTCGGTCGATCATCCAGATTTCGTTCCCTTGGCCTCGCTAAGGTGAAATCTGAGAAAGTGTTGTCTTCCTATGCATCTGCATTGTACATCACTATTCATCATGGTAGTATGTTGTGTTGCTAGGATCCTTGACACGGATATTGGTAAAACCTTGATGAATATGGAAATGCTCAAGTTCTTGAGAGCACGCGCAAGCACTAGGATTTATCGTTGGCATTAATTGGGATCCGCTCTCAGTTTCTTTGATTATGCCATAACCTTTCAAACAGTGGAATCACTCTCTACTGTTGGGTTTCTCCCCAGTACTAGAATCATTCCCATCATTTGCATTTTGTTCCCAGCTTGCACCGCCATTATGCCATTCCTTCAAACTCTACCAAACGATTGTTTGTGAATTGCCTTAGGCTGGTGTAAAGAGTTTCAATGATTTAAATATCAAAAGTAATTCATTTTGCCGCTTAAGGTAATAATTCTACGAGTCACCTCCTCTGAGGTGCCCCGTTATGGAGTCATGGCAATTCTCCTCGCTACTTTGAAACCCTCGTCAAATTGTTTCTTCCATCCATTCCAAGGTGCATTTTGCCTCTCAGCTCAAGAGATGTTTCTACGTCTCATTCCATGAGTTGATGTTGTGATCATTAAGATGATACATCATTGTAGAGTTGCCTCTGTCCTCGTGTTTCATGAAGACCTCGAAAGCAAGGATGTCAAGATCAACGTGATGCAAGGAATCAATGTCCTTATGAAGTGCAAACCGGATCGTGAAGTTTGTGTTTGCCTTGTGTCCCCTATGTCTTCTTACCTCACGTCTTGAATCTCGGGATGAGATTCTTGTTTAGTGGGGGTGAGTTGTCACATCCGTAGCTTTACCTTGCATTAGGCTAGCACTTGTTTGTTGCATCATGTCTAAATTCATTTTAAACATGAAATGAGGAAAGTGAAAGCCTCAGAAATCAATATAAAAGAAGGGCAAGACCCCTTTTAATTGCATTCATTGTTTCCAAAATGCCTTCATAAATGTTTGATTATTTTGGCATGGCTTTGAGACCAAACCAAAAATAGTGAACATTTTTGTGGAATATTTTGGGCACTGAATTTAAATCACTATTCTATTTGAATTTGGAAATATACCCAAATATATATTGGATATATTTCCAAATGCCTCTGATATATTTTGTGTGCTTTTGGAGGAGTCCAAGAAGGGACATAAAAATGGTCAGAGAATATTTTGCATTGTTTGGAATTCCTTTGAATTTGCAAAACAGTGGAAAAGTAATAAATAAAATAGAAAAACAGAAAGGAGGGAGAAAGGAATTACCTGGCGCTTACCTACAGCCCAGAGGCCCAGCACTGTGCAGCCCAGGAGCTGGCCCAGCCCACCACCGCTGCCAGTCGTCTCCCACCTCGCGCCAGAAGGATGCGAGGCGTGTGTTCGCCGCACGCCGGCACGCGCCCGTGCCACCTCCTGCCTGACTGCCTGCGTCCCCGACGCCCTGGACGCCTCCAACGCTGCCACGCAGACCCCCTCGACCCTCTCTCGCTCTCTCAGTGCCTCTCCCCCTCCCCTGGCTCTCTCCCTCACGCGTCCGAGCGCTGCCATCGCCGCCGCTCGCCGCCCACGCAGCCAGAGCCACCTCCTCACACTCCGTCCGTGCCCAGAAGCACCGCCTCATCTGCCTCATCCTCTCCGCCGACACACGCGACACCGAACACCCCCAAGCGACGACCCCGAGCTCTTCTTCAACCTTGGATCGCCGAGATCGCTCTCGCTGCCTCGCTCGCTCCGACACCTCCCCGGCCTCGCCGTCTGCGCCGACCGACTCTCCGTGAGCCACTGACCATCTCCCCTCCGTCTTTTCCTTCGCGCGCGCCCCGTAGCCGCTGCCCCGCGAGCACCCGAAGCCGTTGTCCGCCATGGTGGGCGAGCTCCGTGCCCCCGAGCCTCTCCGCTCCGCATAGTCGCCCCGGCATGCTCCTGCTGCCCTTTAGGTGCTGCCTAGCACCTCCGTTCTCTCGCCCTCGAGCTGCAGCACCGCGCCCGTGCATAGCCGTGCTCCGGCTGACGCAAAAACTCGTCGCCGGCCACTGTCCGGCCACCACAGCACCACCCGCAACCACCACTAGAAACGCCGCAACGCCAGGAACCCGTAGAGCCCTCCCGCGCGTCAAACCGTCGCCGGAGTAGCGATTCCGGCGTGCCTCCACCGTCTGTTGAGGTCGCCGGCGGCTAATCCCCGGCCGCGCCGACATGGCATGCATAGTTAACCACTAAAGCCCGCTGAGCCACCGACACCGGGCCCCATGTTCTAATTAAACCCCTCCTTTGTTTAATTTAGGTTTAACTAACCGTCGTTTAGCAGTGAGTCAATGACAGGTGGGCCACACCTGTCAGGTTTGACCTGGACGGTCCTGTTGACCAGCCGACGTCAGCATCACTTAATGCTGACGCAGTAAAGTTTTCTGGAATTAAAATAAATCGGAAATGATTTATAAATTTCAGAAAATAACCCAAACTTCTAAAAATCATAGAAAATCAACCATAACTCCAAATGAAATAAATTATATATGAAAAATGATCAGAAAAATCCAACCTATCCATATATACTAGTTTCATGCATGTTTAAATAAGTTAACTTGTTGTTTAGTGCAAAACATGATAAAGCACTATTTAAATTCTTAAGATGAGTTTGGGGTTGAACCTTTGGTTCGAAATGGCTCAAACCCATCTGGTTGTAGTTGCATTAGCCCAACACACTCACATTACCATGTCATGATCATGCATCATATTGTTGCATTGCATTGATTGTGCTCTTTCTCTGTTTGCTGGTATTTGTCCCCTCTCAGTGGACGTAGTTTCGACGATGAGATCGATGACACCGATGAAGAGCTATACTATCTTCACAAGTGCCAGGCAAGCAAAACCCCCTTGTTCATTCTGATACAATCCCACTCTCTCGCTCCTGCTCTCTTTTACTGTATTAGGACAACAACGATTCAACGGTTACATGCTGCGGTAGTTGAACCCCTTTCCTCTGCATGACCTGTGATTGCCACAGTAAATATATGAAACCCCCTTGCATGAGTAGGAATTGTTTGAGCCCTGATGTGCCTACTCATTCATGCATGTTGTCATGCCTGCTACTGCTTAGAGTTGAGTCAGGTCTGATTCATCGGGAATGAATTGGAATGTGGTGAACATGTCCTACTGTTGAGAGCTAAGTGTGTGAACACGATTTGGTAAAGGTAGCGGTGAGAGGCCATGTAGGAGTACATGGTGGGTTGTCTCTTTGCAGCCGTCCTCAAGAACTGAGTTCTGTGTTTGTGATCCATGAACAGTTACTACCACACATTGGGTTCCGATAACTCGACCCCTCTCGGCTTCTTAACCACCCTTGTCCTCTGTCCAGGAGTTGCAAGAAGTTTCTGGTGTTTGTAGTATGCTGGAGGCCGTGCGCAGCGCTGACCCGAGGGGTGGGCTATGATGCGGTAGGCACGTGGCCGGGTATGCCGGGCGCCCTTTTGGTGTCGCGAAACAATGTACACATCGTTCGGGGCCGTATGTGGCAACCTCGGCCGGACTCCCTGCGGATGGAACCTGAATAGGCGATAAACCTGGACTAGAGACTTCAGTGTTTAGGTAGGCCGTGGCCGACACCCTCGCCAGGCTTCCGCTTGAAGGTTGCCGAGATACATGACGTGTACATGGCGGTAAGTGGCGAGAGCGTGTGTGAAGAAGCACACCCCTGCAGGGTTAACATCATCTATTCGAATAGCCGCGTCCATGGTAAAGGACTTCTGGGTTGCCTGTAGAGTTCATAGACAAGTGAAAGTGGATACTCTAAAATGCGCAAGATAAGCATGAGTGCTATGGATGGCCTTCTCGTAGGGAGACGGGAGCGGATCCATAGTGGTGTATTGATTGGTGAATATCTAGACTCGTGTGCGCCACCTCAAAAGAGTTACCAGCAGTCGTAGTTCAGGATAGCCACTGAGTCAAAGCTGGCTTGCTGCAGTTAAACTCCACCACCCCTTTGTTGATACTGATGCATATGTAGCTAGTTCTGATGTAAGTCTTGCTGGGTACATTTGTACTCACGTTTGCTTAATTTATATTTTTGCAGAGAGACTTCAGTCTCCCTAGTAGTTTCACATGGACTTTGACGTTTAGCTTGTTACCTCAGCTACGATCTTGTGCCCTTGGCAAGATCTGGTAGATAGTCAGACTTCTCAACCTTTTTCATTTGTAGATGTCTGTACTCAGACATGTTAAGCTCCCGCATGTGCTTTGACTTGTATGCTCTGAATGTTGGGTCATGAGACCCATGTTTGTAATATCTCGCTCTTCGGAGCCTAATGAATACATACTTTGAGTCATAGAGTCATGTTGTGATGCCATGTTGTATTTACACATATCGAGCGTATTGTGTGTATGATTGAAATGCTTGGTATGTGTGGGATCCGACAACCTAGTTGTCTATCCTTGGTAGCCTCTCTTATGGGGAAATGTAGTCTAGTGCTTCCACTGAGCCATGGTAGTCTGCTACAGCCCGGTTTACCGGAGTCCTCTTAGCCCAGTTGCTACTGCTCCGGAACACTTAGACTAGCCGGCATGTGTCCTTCTTCGATCCTGTGTCTGTCCCTTCGGGGAAATGTCACGCGGTGTCTTTCGGAATCCTGTTAGCCTGCTATAGCCCGGAATCCCGGAGTCCTGCTAGCCCAGTTACTACATCCTGAATTCACTCGTTGATGACCGACACGTTCGTTGCTAGGTCATGTATGAATGTCCCTGTAAGTTAGTGCCACTTTGGGTTCACGACTAGTCATGTCGGCCCGGGTTCTTTGTCATATGGATGCTAGCGACACTATCATATACGTGAGCCAAAAGGTGCAAACGGTCTCGGGCCAGGTAAGGTGGCACCCGTGGGAATACCGTGCGTGAGGCCGCAAAGTGATATGATGTGTTACATGCTAGATAGACGTGGCTTAGGATCGGGGTCCTGACACCCTTCTACGGTTGACGGGTGCGGGGTTGTGCAAAGAGCAGGTCTAGGAGCCAGCACAAAGATCGTTTACCCAGGTTCGGGCCGCGAGGATGCGTAAAACCCTAGTCCTGCTTTGGTGTATGTGTTTGAGTGTTCTTGAGTTCTTGAACTAGCTACAGTAAGTGTCTAGTCCAAAAGATCTGAATCCCTCTCCTGGTCGCCTCGGGCCTCCTTTTATAGATAAAAGGGGTTGCCACAGTGGCACACAGGAGGTGGAAAGGTGTACAGTGGATGATTCTATCCTGTGGCACCATCGGACAAACGCATTTAATGCACTGCCGACGTGCACCTCTTGCTTTATCGAGGACGGCAAGGAAGCTCGTCCCAGCTGTCGCCGCCTCGCCGGGCTGCGACGCGCGTCCGAGGTGATGAGGCGTTGTAGCGCCACGTTGGCTAGCTGCTGGGCTGGTGCGGTGGCGGAGTCTTCACGAAGATCTGCATGCCACCACACAGGTGCTAGCTGAGTCGGCATAGAGGCCGCACGCTGCCATGCAGGTGCCTGCCCAGCTGGTTGAGCTAGCAGCTGCATGGGAGCGGCGGTGTAGTCTTGGCAGACGTGGGCCTGGCCGCGGCCCCGTAAGTGTCTTCGGCAAGGGCCTTGCCGCGGCCCCGGCAAGGGTCTTGCAGTGGCATCGTGGTCGTCCCCGGCAAGGGTCTTGCCGGGGGTCTCGTGGATCTCCTCGGCAAGGATCTCATCGAGGATCGTCGTCTTCTGGTCCTCATCTGATCTTGTGTGTTTATGATCTTGACAAAGATCTGTATGACACCACAGAGGTGCCTCCCGATCCTTTGCTCCAATGTGGTTGTCGGCGGCGTTGGAACCCTCGGGCTCAAGGGTGGCTTGCTCTGCTGGCGTCGGGCAAGTTGCCCAGCAAGGTTCTTGCCGGGGTTGCGGAGGCTGCCCCGGCAAGGATCTTGCCAGGGAGCCCACCTCTCCCTCTTGCCCTTTGTGTTTCTTGGTCTTGGTGTTGCTCTGCCCGTCTTGTGCCTTTGGCTTCCCTCTTCGGCCGTGCTCAGTGTGGCCGCGGGCACGGCTCTGACTGCCCGTGCACAAGTAAAGGGGTCAAAAGGAGAGCCCCTACTTTTGTACACCGACAGGAGCCCCCGGGCTTGGGCCACACATAAGCGCAACACGTTGTTGGGCCGGGCCCAGAACGGTGCGCGGGCAGGCAGGGCGGGATTTTTACCGTGGTAATTTTTTCGCTCGCTTGCGCTTCCCCACGACCTGCGTTGAATGCGCGTCGTGGAGGGTCGTGCGTGACGTGGGGGCATGCATGGGGTGGTTCTCGCACGCATGCGTCACATCACAGTAAAGAGGCGGCTCACGCCTTCCCCATAAGAAGAGGAAAACACAGAGGCGCGGCTCATTTACTGAGTGGACCCGGGTCGCGGTCTTCAAGGCGTCCGCGCCCCAAAATCACGGGGTGGAGAGCGGTCGCCTCACCTGTCCCCTCAATTCCCGCTTGCTCGCCACATGCCCCCATGCCCCCAAGGTGGCAGGCGCTGGAGGCGGGAAATCGGGCCGTCGCTGATTGGAGTAGCGGGTCGGTCTCGATTCCCTGCGCCCCCGATGGCCGGATTGGTTGAGTGGGGCGGCCAAGCCCCGACCCCGCCCTTTTATAAGAAGGGGGAGGGGGATGGAATCCCACATTCTTTCATCATCCATCTCCTCCCACTTCGGCTCCTTTCTTTCATCTGTCATGGCGAGAGGGGGCGCTGGCCCTTCGACGGTGGCGGCGAGGGTCTCTGCTCGACAGCGCGTCCCTCCTTCCCAAGAGCTTGCGGCGGCGGAGCCGGCCACGAGACAAAGGGGGAGGGGGCGAGGCCGAGGTCGTCGTGGCGCTCGGGGAAGAGGGGGACGGGGCGGCGCACCGGCCTTGCCCCCGCCAGCGATGCCTCCCCCAATGGAGGGCCACGTCGGGGACCAGCCCTGTGACTTCCTCATCAGGCTGCGCCGGCCACCGCGTCGTCGTCTTCGTCTCCCCACTCCATTCGCTCGGGAGATGGAGCTCGACCTGCCACAGACCCTCAGGTTGCATATGAGGGGCCGCGGGAACGGCGGCACGCGGGTCGACGTCGACTTTCCCGCTCCTCATGTCATGTACCTTCATCGTGGATGGAAGACTTTCGCTCGTGTCCACAGCCTGACTGCGGGGCTCATTCTCTACTTCAAAATAATGGAGAATGGCCTTCTCTCCATCAAGGTCTTCGGTGATCTTGGAACTCGCCTAAAGTGCTGCGTGGAGAGCTCCTCCGATGATGAAGACTCCTCCTCAAGCGGGAGTGACGAGGAGGACAGCGACAGTGACGACGAGGGCGTCGAGCGGGGGGACGCCGACCTCGACTCCGACTGACCGCGTCGCCCCTCCCTCGGCCACACGCCCTGCCGAGGGCCTTCCTCGTCAAGCTCTCCATCGGCGCGTTCCCCGTCGCCTCCTTGGGCGGCTGGCGTGGGAAGGCCGGAGAAGACGAAGAAGGCAGGTGGCGGGCCGTCAAGTCAGAGTACGCGGGCACCGACGCCTTCGTCGCGTATTGTTGGCCCGCTGCCTCATCTTTCGGCTCCTCTCCCGGCGTCTTCTACTGCTCATACCTCGCCTAGGCGTTCTTTTTGTCCTCCTGCTATCTTGTTCCATCTTCTAAGGAGAGGGACAAGAAAGGTATTACGGGCATCTTATCTCTTTTTAGTTTGTAAGCCTGCGGGCATTTGTTACATTTAGAACTTGTAATCCCCTTGCTCATGTTTTTCGTTCCGTATGGACTGTACCTGTATGGGACGTTTTTAATGAAAAAGGGTGCTTGTCGGGTTCTTTGTGCGTGAGCGAGGCCCATGCCAAGGAGTGAATCCTTGTTATTTTTAAGATAAACATTGTCGCCCGGCAACAGGCCTTGCCGTCCCCTTACTTCATGCAACCGTTCTCACGCTCTTGGCAGAGGCAGGGGTGAAGTAGGGTTAGGCCCTTCGTTTATTTCCCTGCCACCGCGACTACGACCCAGTTCCGACCCAGGGCATAGTTCTCAGGTACAGGAAAAAGGGGGAGCATGGCGGCCTAGGAATAAAGCGAGGTTTCATACATCTCAACTCCATACGGGAATGCATAATAGGGGATAAAAGACTTATCTGGATCTGCAGCCCCCGACAGCCTTGGCTTGCCGTGGTTGATTCTTGTGTCTGCAGCCCCCGGCAACCCTGGGTTGCCGGCTTGTTCTCTTTCTTCCAAACAGCTCAGCGGGAACGCCCATGTACCCTGCGAACCAAAGAGGACGGAAAGGAATAGAAAGACGCACACTCGACCTCTATGCTAGGGGTTAGTCGCTGCTAAGCACTATCAACCCTAACCGAGGGAGAGACTTGACCTAGCATGCATGCTAGAACTTAGGGCGCCAGCGCTTCATTTATTTATGCTCATGGTCTGCGCCTGGCTTTGTACAGAGGGTTACATGCCTTGCCTGCAAGGCTTGTACAAAAGGTGGTTTGCCAGGGGGGGCAACCGCGCCTTACGGGTAAAACTTGCGAAGATGTTCAATATTCTAGGAGTTCCTCACTGGAACAGCATCTTCGGTCTCCAGGCGGACTGCACCGGGCCTGGTGACTCGTATTACCCGATAAGGGCCTTCCCACTTCGGCGTCAACTTGTTGGAATTCTTGGCCGATTGAACGCGCCGAAGAACAAGGTCGCCTTCCTCAAAGCTTCGGGCATGAACCTTGCGGCTATGGTAGCGACGCAAGGCCTGCTGGTAGCACGCTGCTCTCACAGCCGCCCAAAGACGATCTTCCTCAAGGAGCGTTGCGTCATCTTGCCGCAATAGCTCTTGCTCAAGCTCGTCATAAGCGAGCACTCGAGGTGACCCGTATGTGAGTTCCATGGGGAGAACTGCTTCTGCCCCTTATACCAGGGCAAAGGGTGTCTGGCCAGTGGCTCGATTTGGCATCGTTCTGATTGACCAAAGAACCGCCGGCAACTCATCAATCTAGTGCCTTCCGCTCTTGTGCAGCCTGTCAAAAGTCTTTGTCCTCAGGCCTCGCAGTACTTCAGCATCTGCCCTTTCCGCCTAGCAGTTGCTCTGTGGGTGCGCCACGGAAGCGAAACAGACCTTGTTGCCGAGGTCTTGGATGTATTGCATGAAGGTGTGGCTTGTGAACTGCGTGCCGTTGTTAGTGATGACTCTGTTTGGCACACCAAAATGGCAGACTAGCCCCTTGAAGAACTTGACGGCTGATTGCGCTGTCACCTTCCTCGCTGCTTCCACCTCCGGCCACTTTGTGAACTTGTCGATTGCAACATACAAGTACTCAAAGCCCCCGACAGCGCGGGGGAAAGGGCCCAGTATGTCGAGCCCCCAGACCGAAAATGGCCAGGAGAGAGGAATTGTTTGAAGGGCTTGAGCTGGTTGATGAAGCTTCTTCGAATGGAATTGACACGCTTCACACTTGGTGACTAGTGCCGTTGCATCCTGGAGGGCAGTGGGCCAGAAGAAACCTTGCCGGAATGCCTTGCCGGCAAGGGCCCTCGACCCTATGTGGGAACCACATATGCCTCCGTGTATCTCTGCCAACAGCTCCAGTCCTTCCTCCCGGGGATGCACTTCAATTTCACACCGTTCGGCCTTTTCCTGTACAGGACGTCGCTGATGAACTCAAACATGGCAGACCGACGGGCTACTTTCTTTGCTTCTTCCTGCTCCTCAGGGAGTTCCCATGTTTGGAGGAATCGGATGGTATGCTGTGCCCTTGCTGGAGCCTGGGGCTCGACGGCAAGGACTAAAGGCATTTCCTCTGCCATGGGGGCAGCCGTCTCTACGGCCAGGGCTTGACGCCCTGCCGGAGTCGGTTGCCCCTCGGCAGGCTCAGGGTCCACGGCAACATCCTTGCCGGCGGGCCCCGGGGGCTCGGCGGGAAAGTACTTGCCGGGGCCTGATTTCCTTTGGTTATTCTGCTCTGTTGATGGTTCAACGGATGGTTGAGTTAACCGAAGCACAAAAGTACCTGGTTCCACAGGTAGTTTGAAGGCAGCGCGCTTCGACAGGTAGTCAGTGATGTCGTTCTCCACTCGGGGAACATGCTCCGCTTGTATACCGTCAAAGCGCTCCTCCAGCTTCCTCACCTCATCTATGTAGGCCTCCATCAACGGGCTTTGATAATATTTGTTGACTTTCCTGACGACAAGCTGTGAATCACCTCTGACGATGAGCTTCTTGATCCTGAGGTCTGTCGCGATCCTGAGACCGGCAAGCAACCCCTCGTATTCAGCAGTGTTGTTCGTGGACATCTCCCTGGGAAAGTGCGTCTGGATTACATACTTGAGGTGATCTCCGGTGGGCGCAACGAGCAGCACACCAGCACCGGCGCCTTGTAGCGAGAAAGCCCCGTCAAAGTACATAATCCAGTTGTGACTTGCTTCCTTGCCGGGGAGAGTGGTCTCCTAGATCTCTTCGTCAGGTGTTGAGGTCCACTCCGCAATGAACTCTGCCAAGACTCTGCTCTGGATTGTCGAAGTACTTTCAAACTTCAAACCAAAGCTCGACAGTTCCAAGGCCCACTCCACGATCCTCCCGGTCACGTCTGGGTTATGCAGTATCCGTTGCAATGGGACGCAGGTGACGATGGTGATTTCGTGGGCATGGAAGTAATGACGCAGCTTCCTTGAGGCCATAAGGAGGCCGAAGAGCAATTTCCGCACACCAGAGTACCTTGACCTAGCCCCCTGCAAGAGGGAGCTGACAAAGTAATCCGGGTGCTGCATCATCTTCTTCTTCTGCACCACTTCATTTGGTTGCGCGAGCCTCGTCCCGATGGTGTCAGACTCTGCCGGGGGCCTAGCCTTGCCGGCACCAGGCCCTGCCGGGGGGAGCTCTGGCTCGCCATCCGCCAGTCCTGCCATTGCCACTGCCTCTTCATCGACCTCCCTCTGTGCCACTAGCGTGGCGCTGACCACTTGATTCGTTGCTGCTAGATACAACAGCAATGGCTCTTGTGGCTTAGGCGCAACTAGTATCGGTGTAGAGGAGAGGTATTTCTTCAAATCCTGCAGCGCTGCTTCGGCCTCTGGGGTCCATTCCATTGGGCCCGCCTTTTTCAACATTTTGAAAAAGGGAAGGGCACGCTCAGTAGACTTGGAGATGAATCTGCTCATGGCGGCAACGCAGCCAATGAGCCGACGCACGTCCTTGATCCGCTTGGGCGCCTCAATCTGCTCAATAGCCTTGATCTTGTCTGGGTTTGCCTCGATCCCACGTTGTGACACAAAGAACCCGAGAAGTTTGCCGGACGGAACACCGAAGACACACTTCTCAGGGTTCAACTTGAGGTTAATCTTGCGCAGATTTGCAAACGTCTCTTCTAAATCTTGCACGAGTGTCGCCTTGTCCTTGGTTTTGACCACTGTGTCATCCATATAAGCTTCCATATTTGTATGTAGCTGGGGATCAAAACCAATTTGGACTGCTCTTGCAAACGTTGAGCCAGCACTCTTCAACCCGAAAGGCATTCGCAAAAAGCAAAATGTACCACATGGGGTGATGAATGCTGTCTTTTCCTCATCTTCTCTTGTCATGAAGATCTGGTGGTATCCTGAGTAGGCGTCGAGGAACGATAACAAGTCGCATCCGTCATGGAGTCAACAATCTGGTCAATGCGCGGCAACGGGAAAGGGTCCTTTGGACATGCCTTATTGATATCTGTGTAATCAATACACAGCCTCAACTTCCCATTCGCCTTGCGCACCACCACCGGATTGGCCAACCACGTCGGATGGAGTACTCCTCTCACCAAGCCTGCCGCTTCCAACTTCCTAATCTCCTCTGTGATGAACTCCTGCCTTTCCAAAGCTTGCTTCCTGACCTTCTGCTTGACGGGTCGCGCATGAGGACAGAGAGCAAGATGGTGCTCAATCACCTCCCTGGGAACGTCGGGGATGTCGGATGCTTGCCATGCAAACACATCGACATTCGCCCGCAGGAAAGTGACGAGCATGCCTTCCTATTTGCTGTCGAGGGTGGAGCTTATGGTGAAAGCCCCTCCCGTGCCGTCCTCCTTGACGGACACCTTTTTGGTCTCTGGTGGTGCAGCTCTGGATTTCTTGCTCTTGCCGGTGGACCTCTCTGGCATGTCCTCGACGGGAGCACAACACTCCGAAGAGGTGGGCTTGCTGGAGTGGGTGCGAGGGGTCCTGCCGGTCTTCTTCCCTCCCGGGGCTTCAGCGGCAGGAGCAAGTGCCTTGGCGGCAGTCGCTGCAACTGCTTCCCGGTAGAGTTGGTCGGTGCAGACAGCGCGTCCTTCTTGCCGGAGGGGACGGTGATGATGGTCATCGGCCCAGGCATCTTTAGCGTGTTGTAGGCGTAATGCGCCGCCGCCATGAACTTGGCTAGTGCCGGGCGGCCGAGGATCCCGTTGTAGGGCAAGGGGATCTCGGCTACATCGAAGACAATACTCTCCGTCCTATAGCTCAACTCGCCTCAAAACGTCACAGGCAGCGTGACCTTGTCCTTCGGCTGACTCCTTTCCGGGTTGACCCCTTGAAACGTGCCCGTCTCCTCGAGGTCTCCATCAGGGATCTGCAGCCTTTTCATCACAATGGGCGAGATCAAGTTCAGACCGGCCCCGCCGTCAACCAGCATCTTTGTCACCTTGAGGTTGCGTATCGTTGGTGAAACCAACAACGACAAACACCCGACCGCAGTTGTGCGATCAGGGTGGTCCTCGGTGTCAAAGATGATAGGCATGCTGGACGACTTCAGTGGCTTCTGAGCGTCGAATGATGGCTCCGCTACTATGATCTCACGCGCCCACTGCTTGAGCTGGCGGTGAGAGGTATGCAGTGAGGCGCCACCATCGACGCACATGGCCTCCATAGCTTTCTGGAACTCATGCTCGCCGGACTCGTCGTCCTCGTCTGATCATCGTCTTCTTGCATCTTGTCGCGGCCCCGAGCGGGCCTCTCTTGCTGGTTATCCTTGCCGCGGCGGCCTCCTTGGCCGCCACGCTTCTTGTCGCATCCTTCGGGACCATCTTGACCCTTCTCCTTGTCCGGCCTCTCATACTCGGCTTTTTGCTTTTCAGCAAGCAGCTCGACTTGCCGGCAGTTCTGGAGGTCGTGGCCCTTGGTGCGGTGGATCTTGCAGTATTGCTTGTCGGAGCCTCCTGGCTTGTCAGCAGCCGCCAAGGCTCGGCAAGCGGCGCACCCGGCAATTTCCTTGCCGGGGTCGTTTGCCTTGGCCTTCTTGGTAGCGCCGGTGTCCTCGGATCCCTCGACGGCAAGCACGACCTTGCCCTTGCGCTTTCTGTTGCGGCGCCGGCCCTTCTTCCTCGGGGTGGCTGTGCCTTCGTCTGTGGAGTCGGTATCCGCGTCGGCGTCCTCGCCAGGGTACTTGCTCTCCTCTTTAGCTCGAGCGCACCTATCGGCCAGAACATAGAGTTCGGCCACATCCTTGACCTTGTTCATCGCCAGCTCTTCACGCATCTTGCGGTTGCACACATTCTGATGAAATGCGCTAATCACGGCGGCGGGATGAACATCTGGGATGTTGTACTGCACTCGGCTGAACCTATGTATGTACTTGCGTAGGGTTTCACCTTCCTTTTGGGGGATGATATGCAAATCGCTTGCCTGGCTATGAGCTTGGTGGCCCCCGGTGAAGGCGCCAACGAACTCATGGCACAAATCCGACCAAGAAGAAATGGAATCCACCGGCAAGTGCATCAACCATGACATAACATTGGGTTTAAGTGCCAACGGGAAGTAATTGGCAAGCACCTTGTCGTCGCGGGCTCCGGTAGCTTGCATCGCGATGGTGTAGATGCTGAGGAACTCTGACGGGTGGGTCTTTCCGTTGTACTTTTCGCCAACGTCGGGCTTGAACGTGCGGTGGGAGGGCCACTGGAAGTGCCATAGCTCACGGGTAAAAGCTGGGCAACCCACCTCATAGGGTAGGCCGCCAGAGCCTCCCGGTGCTGGGTGGTCCGTAGTGGGTCCTGCCCTCCTATCTGACTGGTGGCGCGCGTTGTGCCAACGCTCGATGGTGGTTCGAGCGTCTTCATGGGCTCGCTCCCGAAAAACTTGGCGCTGATCGTGGTGGGTCCATGGGTCGGACGACGCTATGGAAATGTTATCACAAGTGTCATCACGACGGACCGGCACCCGCGGCGACGGACGTGGGGGAGGAGAGTGCACCGTGGCCCCAGCGCCTCCGGTCCTTCCACCACTAGCATGCGGTGGCTCGACGGAGCACCGGCCTGAGGGCCCCGCTGGTTGCGGCCCATATTTGTTGGCAACGCCAACGAGGCTCCGGATGGTGGCTCTCCACTCGTCGAGCTTCTCTGCAGCAGGACGAAAGTCGAGGAGCAACTGCGCGCATGCCAAAGCTTCGGCTGGCGTGGATGGCGGCGAAAGCTGCGTGGACCGTGACGTGCTCCGACTTCAAACCACGTTAGAAGGAGCTCTATCACGGCCTGGCGGCTATGCGCCATTTTCGCCAGCGTCTCGGCGTGCATGCTGGCCTTCTATGTCCCAGGACTCTTCCCGCGGCAGTGCCCAGGGTCACCGGCATGGTGACGCTGCTCATCGCGCGCGCACCCTAGGAGGAGCGCGTCGTGGGCGCCGGCGTAGGCATTTTGGAGGTCGTCGTGCCGCCTGCGTGGGCCCCTGCTCCGTCTTTGGATTTGGCGGCGTGCGGACCGTCGTCCCGTGCACGAACGATGCCGCTCGCCCGGCTTTGACTGCCGGAGCGATGCAGGTGTTCGTAGGCCGCGCCTCAGCTTCCGTCCGCGACCGCCTCGCCACTCGCCCGCACTGGTACGGGTCGTTCGGCTCCCGGCGAACCGATCGCCGTGATCGTCTTCTTCTTGGGAGCCATGGTGATCACGAACTGCTAGACCAACCGCTAGACCAGATTCTCAAAACTACGCGCCCCTACCTGGCGCGCCAAAGATATCGGTGGAAACGACACCTATAGTGTCACTGGGAACCCTTCTACAGTTTACGGGCGCGGGGTTGTGCAAAGAGCAGGTCTAGGAGCTAGCACAAAGATCGTTTACCCAGGTTCGTGCCGCAAGGATGCGTAAAACCCTAGTCCTGCTTTGGTGTATGTATTTGAGTGTTCTTGAGTTCTTGAACTAGCTACGGTGCGTGTCTAGTCCAAAAGATCTGAATCCCTCTCCTGGTCGCCTCGGGCCTCCTTTTATAGATAAAAGGGGTTGCCACAGTGGCACACAGGAGGAGCAAAGGTGTACAGTGGATGAGTCTATCCTATGGCACCATTGGACAAACGCATTTAATGTGCTGCCGACGTGCCCCTCTTGCTTTATCGGGGACGGTAAGGAAGCTTGTCCCAGATGTCGCCGCCTTGCCTGGCTGCGACGCGCGTTCGAGCCGACGAGGCATTGTAGCGCCACGTTGGCTGGCTCCTGGGCTGGCGCGGTGGCGGAGTCTTCACGAAGATCTGCATGCCACCATGCAGGTGCTAGCTGAGTCGGCGTAGAGGCCGCACGCTACCACGGAGGTGCCTGCCCAGCTGATTGAGCTAGCAGCTGCATGGGAGCGGCGGTGTAGTCTTGGCAGATGTGGGCCTGGCCGCGGCCCCGTTAGTGTCTTCGGCAAGGGCCTTATGCCGCGGCATAGTGGTCGTCCCCGGCAAGGGTCTTGCCGGGGGTCTCATGGATCTCCTCGGCAAGGATCTCGCCGAGGATCGTCGTCTTCTAGTCCTCATCTGATCTTGTGTGTTTATGATCTTGACAAAGATCTGCATGCCACCACAGAGGTGCCTCCCGAGCCTTGGCTCCAATGTGGTTGTCGGCGGCGTTGGAACCCTCGGGCTCAAGAGTGGCTTGCTCTGCTGGCGTCGGGCAAGTTGCCCTGGCAAGGCTCTTGCCGGGGCTGCGGAGGTTGCCCCGGCAAGGATCTTGCCGGGGAGCCCACCTCGCCCTCTTGACCTTTGTGTTTCTTGGTCTTGGTGTTGCTCTGCCAGTCTTGTGCATTTGGCTTCCCTCTTCTGCCTTGCTCAGTGTGGCCGCGGGCGCGGCTCTGACTTCCCGTGCACAAGTAAAGGGGTCAAAAGGAGAGCCCCTACTTTTGTACACCGATAGGCCGAGTGTTAGAAATGCGAGATTCGCTAAACCTTATACAGGGTAATGATCTGGGTGTGGAATGGATTGATCACCATACCGACTTACTCTCATCATTAGCTCTTGCTATTTGGAATGGTAAATCTGAGTGACTTACCCATAGAAGAGAGACGACGATATCGAGACCTTGTTTAAACCTTAGAATGGTAGGACGATTGACCCCTGTACAGGCAACCATTGCTAATCGTAGGTTATATGGTGAGATTTAGCCCAGACCCATTTCCTGTAGGAGAAACCACGAATTGTTGACCACCATGAGATATCGATAGTTGTTTAGTATTGGCGACAGACCTGTTACATGTGAAGACCCAGTCTTGGAAGAACCTTACTCTGATGAAAGGACACAAGAATTTGAGGAAAACGTTATGTACTTACCGGAAGAGCACCAATGATCGAGTTATTCTGAAGATACAAGAAGACCGTCATTGTCAATCCTAAGGATGGAGTACCTGAGTTTTGAGAAAAGTGTAACCATGCTTATAAGTGTGGTAGCACCCGAGACCTTTCCTATCAATGGATGTGCCGGAAGACCCCCACCTAACTTTTCTTGCTAACGTCTTCGAATCTCGAGGACGAGATTCATTTTAAATGTGGTAGGTTTGTAACATTCCAAAATTCTAAATTTTGGAATGTTATATTAAATATATAATTATGTTTGTTTGTTTGATTGTATGCTTGATTGTTTGGTTGAAAGTGAGTGGAATTTGAAACTTTGTGAAAAAAATCAAATGAGAGGGAATAAAAGGACTTTCCCAAAATTTTCTATTTGAATCCTTATCTAATTTTTAGTTTGAAGCTTGTCCAAAAAAAATCTCTGATAAAATAATAATATGAGAGGAGTAATATGACACTCCAAAAATCAGAGACAATATTGGACAATTTATTTGAAACTCAGATTCTATTTCATTTTGGAGTTATTGCAAAAAAATGTTTATTTAAAGTATTTTATTTGGTCTTGAAAATATGTTCATGTTTTAGGAATTTGTATTCTGAAAATTTTGATATACTATATGTATATAGAATATTTTCCTTTCTTTCCCCTTTTTTTTCTTTTCTCTCACTATTTAAAAAAAACACGCTAGCTAGCCACCTGTCAGGCCGAGGCCAAGCTAGCATCTCGGGTCCAGCCGGCCCATCCAGCCGCTAGCGAGGTCAGCGCCAGCAAGCACGAGAGAAACCAAGCGCTTGCCTAAAAAAATAGAGAGAGAAAACCCCAACGATGCACGATCTCTCCCCCATGTTTTTTTCTGATCGCTGGACCCCACCCTGTTCTTTATTCTTCTCCACGTACCCGTACATGCTAACGATGACGTTGCCGCCGCGTCTGATCTTCATGGGAACCCTATCCTGAGTCAACCCCTCGTCCAAGCCTCATGTCCTATAAATAGCCACGCCCCTCCTCTTCCGATTCCCCTTGAAACCCCTCGCCAAAACCCACCGTATCACACGCCCTCATCGTTGGGATCTCGCCAGAGTTCCCGTGGTTCATCGGTCGATTCCAACGCATGTAAGCATCTTTGAAACTTTTCCTTCCGTAGACTACTACCCCTCGTCGTTGCGAACCTCTTTGACATGTTTTTGACGTCCAGGAAGAACCGGAGCCACTGCCTCGAGCTCACAATGCCGTTGGAGTTCACGAAGTTCAACTCGACGCTACGCTCGACCCCGACGTCCCCTCACCTCACGATCCACAGAAAATCAAACGCCCTCGAACTTCCGCATCGCCTGGACATCCTCGCCGACGCCGCGGATGACCAAAGCCCCGCCGCCCACCAGCCTCTTCTTCTCTGCCACACCC
This sequence comes from Aegilops tauschii subsp. strangulata, assembly GCF_002575655.3. Classification (NCBI taxonomy): domain Eukaryota; kingdom Viridiplantae; phylum Streptophyta; class Magnoliopsida; order Poales; family Poaceae; genus Aegilops; species Aegilops tauschii. The sequence continues at coordinate 179,959,765 of NC_053039.3, forward strand.
GTTTCTTCTCTGTAAGCACGAACCGTCCTCTATTCACTCCTGTTGTTTTCTTTCCTAGATCGAATCGTTATGTTAGATTAGATCGGTTTAGTAGATCTTGTTTTTAGAACGGTTTTTTCTTTGAGGTTTAGTATGGTTCAGATCAAACCAGCCGGTCGGTTTTATTGTATAAAAACGCACGCGTTTTGTTAAGTTATCGCCCGAGCGCTGTTTAGTTATCGACCGCACGCCCCGTAGCCCCAGTTACAGCCCGCTATGTAGCTAGCGCATCATCTGTTTTTTGTTTTTTGTTTCTGTTTTTAGTTTTAGATTCGGTTTTTTTATATCTTTAGATCAACAACTCCGATTTTGATGATCCTTTTTTTCTACGGATTCACAAAAATCCCATCTATCCCGTCGACACAACGAAAAATATTTTTGAACTTTGTAAATTTCGAATTCAAACAGATTTGTTACAAACATTAGATTGCTAATAACTTTTATTTGAAAATAGCCTTTTGATTAATTCTTTTTGCTAGTGATCACTTGGTGTTTTGTCTAAACAGTAGGCCTTTTAAAATTAGTTTTTGTTTACTTTAAATTAGGATTTTAGGCGAAACAGTACTGTTTTATATAGTTTAGTGTTATTTTCTTTTTTCCTTAGCATTTAAATGTTTTTAATTAAAACTTTATGTCACTTTTGACAAATTTAGTTTTGTTTCTATTATTTAACAATAGACTATTTTGTTCTTATTTTAAAAAATAAAATATTTTCTTTAGTTTTGAAAGAAAACTTGGTTAGGTCCTAGATAGAGTTATATAGTAGCTTTTTATTTGTTTCTTTTTGCAAATAAAATTTTATGAAAAATATTTTCTGTTAAATTAGTTGTTTTACATTTTTATTTTTTTTAATTTATTAGTTTAGAGTTTTAATTGATGTTAAGTTTTTACCTAGTGCAAAACTATATTAGATGTTGGTAGTAGAGTCTTAGACTTTTCTGTAGTAGTTTTCTTTGTAGTTTTATTTGAAGTTTTCTTTGGAATTTATGTGAGTTTTATTATTGAGTTTTTTTTGTTGAGTGTTAATGTGATTGATAGAATTGATTGTTAGAATGCTTTGCTTATGTGTATGCTATGTTTGACTTAATAGATTTTCAACGGAGTGACGAATAGTTCTACCAAGTCTTTATTCTGAGAGCGTTATAATATCTTCATCAACTTACCAGGCAAGTTCACTTTGACCATGCTTTTCATACCTATGTTTTTATTGCATTTAGTGTCATCTTTGCAACAATCCCTCCGGTAGTGATATTGAGTTCTTGTAGTTGGGTAGAATGCATGAGGTAGGAACCCATCACCCTGTACCAAGCCTTGGGACGTTGTTTAGTTTTAATGCTACGCTATAGTAGACGGGGTTGGTATGAGTGCTCGGGAGTGGTGTGAGTATGAAGGACCCCCTATGTCAATGATGACAACTTCATGATGGCATCGGCAAAGATTGCATCTTCAGGACCTCAAGACTTAAGACCTCAATATTTTGAGACTTGAGACAAGAATTCAATACACACTACTGGGTGAAGGACGGATTTGATGGGCACCCTGGACCAACCAGTGGATGGCCGGGATGCATGGAGAAGCGGCATGACATCTTGCGGAAAGCTTCACCCAGACTCAAAGAGACGAAAGAATACTTCATGCCCGGAAGCTTACCTGTGCAACCGCATGTCACTATGGGCTCTGGTTTGGTTGACCTTAGTTGTGATTCTAGCTGGGACAGTGCTAGCAGATGTAGAACTACGGTAGGATTTGATGAGCACCGAACAGTGGTCAGAGGAACTCTTCGGAAGACCATGTTTCGGTCATCTTGTTCTCAAACACCCTGAAGTGCGAGAATGTAAAAAGAGGGATCGAATCTTGCGGGTAAAGTGTACAAACCTCTGCAGAGGGTTTAAACCTAATCGATTAGCCGTGTCCCCGGTTACGGACAATTTGAGCCTCTGGACTTGGATCTAACTCGGAATTCTCAACACCAGACTGATAAACTTAATTGTGGGCAACTTATGATGATTTGGGCTATGAGACATCGGTTGGCGGAACCATGTCATGATAGATAACTCCGTAGTACAGGCTCCTGCTGTTCCTTTGATGTAGGGAAAATAAAATCAGCTTTTACACAAAAACCTGAGACACAGAGCCACAATGCCTTATTGCATATAGAATAGTTTTATCATCTGTTCTTTTTATGGTGATATTGCCAGTACATTCAATGTACTGACTTACACGGCTGCAACGTATCATGTTGCAGGATTATTTCTATGACGAGTGAGTTTTGTTGTTGGGTTACGGTCTACACTCAACCTGCTGATGGCGTTGATGGGACTCCACACCCGATTGACTGTTTCCACTGGGACTTATGATGTATATATCGGTTTTACGTTATTTATACATGTGATTGCACTTTGATATATACATTGATGTACTGTGTGTGCCAGCAGACTGATCCAGGGATGGCACGGATACACAGAGGCTTGACCGTCTGAGGTCGGGTCACTACAGGTTCATACGTTGATGACCGACACATTCATTGCTGGGTTACGTATGCCTGTCCCTATAAGTTTGTGCCACCTTGGGTTCACGACTAGTCATGTCGGCCCTGGCTTCTTTGTCATATGGATGCTAGCAACACAATCATATACGTGAGCCAAAAGGCGCAAATGGTCCCGGCCTAGGCAAGGCTACAACCGTGGGAATACCGTGTGTGAGGCTGCAAAGTGATATGATGTGTTACATGCTAGACCGGTGTGACTTAGGATCGGGGTCCTGACAGCTTTGGTATCAGAGCCTGACTGCCTGTAGGATACCAAGCCAAAATGGTCGAAGTCGAGTCTAGAAATGTTTTAGTTATATAAGGGAATTAATTATGGAAGGGAACGTAAGGCTCTTTTTACTCCTTTACCTCATGTCCTTATGATCTGAGTCACCCTCTTCTTTTCTACGGGGATTAAGAACTAGGCTTCTCATCTTTCTATCATGATTATGTTTTACTAATCTATAGATTTATAGGAATGATGGATTCAAGCCTTAGTTCAATTTCTACTACTTCTGTGTGTTAACAGTTGGTCTCGGAACCTTGATATGATGATGTTGAGTGGTTATACCACCATCTTGTAGGATGTCTAGAAATCTTTTTTGAGCATTTACAACCGTTATGCTGTTGGGTCATCCCAGGTTTCTAGATAGTCTGATGCACTTGCAAATCTTTCCTCCTTGTTCCTGATGTCCTTTTGGGTCAGATTAAGCACACTAATCGGTGTGTTGGGGTACTTCATATATGTTGAAGCTATTATTATGACACTAGGGAATCTTAGAGAACCACCTAGTAATCTAGCCATGATTTGTGTTCCCAGTGTGATGATTCTGGCCACCATTCTTGAAAGCATCTCGTGATGTTATTAATTAGTAGGTATTCTTTTCCTGGGTTCTTGAACCCAAGATTCACACTACTTACTTCATGTTGATAGTGTTGTTCATTCCTTTAGGATATTAGTAACATTTGTGATAGTCTTCGAGGTCCGTGGTATATCATTCTTCCAAATGCCATGAACCATCCTTGACATAAGTTCTTTTGAACCAAAAGATCACAACCAGAGTGCACTTGATGAGTTCTCGATTTTATATTGTGAACCTGTCAGTCCTACTTTTCTGCATGGGTTATCCGGAAGAAATATGTTGAGCTTTGTTCGACATGTTAATCTATGCATCCACAACTCAGAAAACCATATGTTCCTTTGAGTTGTCCCTCTTCAGTTGTATTCTGACCTCCGTCTATCAATTGATAATTAGGAATAGTTGTGCATTCGTGTTCATCGGTGCCTTATTCCTAGGGTCCATCAAGCCATTCTACTCCAGAATGACTAGGAGAAACAAACTCCAGTACCTTATGTATTTCTAGGATTGGGTCAAAGTAGTTGTATTCCGTAGAGGAAGAATGCTAATCCAGCTTCTAATCTATTCTACCCTAGAGTATTACCCCCTTTATGTTAAGATTATCATGAGAATTGCACCACCCCTTATTATTCTTGATGCAGTGATACTTCTCGCCATCATTGTCCATTACTCGGTTCCATGTTATTGTAACCGGAATGCTGAGAGGTGAGCTGTGATGTGTGAAATCAATAATCCTAGCAACCCCGTTGCTTGGTAGTTAATGGATAATAACCTCATTCTTAGTGTGTTGGTTATTGAATCACCATTCTAAGATTGATCGTGCTACCTACTCCATATTTTCTTGGTGCACTCTTCGATCAATAAGTTAGGATTGTGTCAATCCTTCACTCTTTTGATCATATCGTCTTGCCCTGAAAAGCAGGATTGTTCTCGAGCTTAGAAACATATCGGTGGTTCGTGATTTTCTGGATATCTTCTTGGAAGTATTACCAGGTTGCCCCCTGACTATTATGTTGAGCTCATGATCAAGTTGGTTTTCTCATAAACCAGCCCTTCTCCAAGAATCTATGTTGGATACCCCTGAGCTAGTTGGTTAAGCTGAACAACAACTTGGAGAGTTGGAAGATAAAAGCTTGCCTAATTTAGTTCATTTAAAGGGATATCTTCGTGTTGTGTGTGTGTGTGTGTTGAGGAGATTTGATACTTTCATCAATTGACCCTCGTGATCAATTGTTGGATATATTGTCTTATCCAATCTTTGAATTGAGTATGGGCTATCATCAAATCAAATCAGAACCAACGATTTTCGTAGTGTCGTTTTACTCGTGGTTGTCTCCTCGAGCATACACCACTATATTCTTTTGGTCTGACCAATACTATCACCTTGTTCACTTAGTCATGGAATTCCATCTTCATGGAAACCTAGATGAGTTGTTGTTCACCCAATCGGCAACATCCTTATCCTCTCCATGACTCATGTTGAATAATAAAGCTAGTGTGGGAAACTTTTGCAAGCATTTCTTTTGTGTTAGCTCATGAAGTATATGTTCAGTGAAAGAAGTGACTTCCTGATGTCTACTACGCAACCTTCTTCTTGTAGACTCGTGTTGGGCCTCCAAGCGTAGAGTTTTGTAGGACAGTAGCAAATTTCCCTCAAGTGGATGACCTAAGGTTTATCAATCCGTGGGAGGCGTAGGATGAAGATGGTCTCTCTCAAAAAAACCTGCAACCAAATAACAAAGAGTCTCTTGTGTCCCCAACACACCCAATACAATGGTAAATTGTATAGGTGCACTTGTTCGGCGAAGAGATGGTGATACAAGCGTAATATGGGGTAGTAGATATAGGTTTTTGTAATCTGAAAATATAAAAACAGCAAGCTAGCAACTAACAAAAGTGAGCGAAAATGGTATTGCAATGCTTGGAAACCAGGCCTAGGGTTCATACTTTCACTAGTGCAAGTTCTCTCAACAATGATAACATAATTAAATCATATGGATATCCCTTCACATGCGACAACAGTCACTCCAAAGTTCCTATCACGGAGAACATAAGATGAAATTGCTTGTAGGGTACGAAACCACCTCAAGTTACTCTTTCCGATCAATCCATTGAGCTATTCCTATAAGTGTCACAAACAGCCCTAGAGTTCGTAGTAAAATAACACCATATGACACATATCAATCAACCCTAATGTCACCTAGATACTCCAATGTCACCACAAGTATCCGTGGCTCAATTATACGATATGTATCAAACAACTTCAGATTCATAATATTCAATCCAACACAAAGAACCTCAAAGAATGCCCCAGGATTTCTACTGGAGAAACAAGGACAAAAGTGTGCATCAACCCCTGTGCATAGATTACCCAATGTCACCCCGGGAATCCGCAAGTTGAGTGCCAAAACATACATCAAGTGAATCAATAGAACACCCCATTGTCACCACGGGTATCCCACGCAAGACATACATCAAGTGTTCTCAAATCCATAATAGTATTCATCCGATAATAGTGAAACCTCAAAGGTAAAACTCAATTCATCACAAGAAGGTAGAGGGGGAGAAACACCATATGATTCAACTATAATAGCAAAGCTCGCGGTACATCAAGATCATGCCATATCAAGAACACGAGAGAGAGAGAGAGAGAGATCAAACACATAGCTACTGGTACATACCCTCAGCCCCGAGGGTGAACTACTCCCTCCTCGTCATGGAGACCGTCGGGATGATGAAGATGGCCACCGGTGATGGTTTCCCCCTCTGGCAGGGTGCCGAAACGGGCTCCCGATTGGTTTTTCGTGGCCACTGAGGCTTGCGGCGGCGGAACTCCCGATCGAGGTTTATTTCTGGGGGTTTCTATATTTATAGGAATTTTTGGCGTCGAGAACAAGTCCGAGGTGTTACATCCCAAATTTTCAATTTTGAATGTTTTACAATTATTAGCTAAGCATCTATGCATTTTTGATTGAAATTGAGTGGCATTTGAAAATTTCAGAGGCAGTTGAGTTTGTGTTGTGAATTTGAACTTGATTTGGCATTGATATTTATTTCAAATATCCCTGACAAATACTTGATCAAAAGTATGAGAGGAGCTAACATGACACTCAAAAAATGTCAGAAGAAATGTATTGCCAAAAAGTTTGAATTCAAATCTGAATTTTATTTGGGATTTTCAGAAATTGTTTTTTTAGTTTGAGTTTTACCTCTGGAAAAATGTCCACGTTGTAGGATTAATCCCCCTGAGAATTTTGATATATATATGTCCTATAAAAATATATATATATATATATTATTTTTTAATATTTTTCCTTCCCTCTATTTCAAAAAAAAAGGGGGAAAGCCTCAGGCGCCAGCCAGGCCAACCGGCCCAGCCAGCGCCGAGCGCAGCCCACCAGCAGGCCAGGCGCAGCCCACCGACGCCGAGCCGGCCTGCCCCAACGCGCCCGCACGCCCGAACCCTCTCCCGATCGGTCGCCCGATCCCCTCTCCCTCTCTCTCTCTCACTGACGCGCTGGCCTCACCTCTTTCTTTCCCCTCGCGCATGGCACGCCGCACCGGAGCACGCGCAGAGCACGCCCGGCACCGCGATCTTCTCGGGATCGCGATCCCGCGTCGCCCCCTCGTCCAAGTCCATGTCCTATAAGTTCCCCTCGCTCTCCTCTCCCGAACCCCCCAAAAACCCTAGCCCGAAACGCACCACAGCTCATGCCCTCCTCCTTTGGATCTTGGCGCCGCCGCCTCGGTTCGCCGCCGCCGCTGCCATCGGTGAGCATCCCCCCTTGCTTCCAAGCTACACCACCCGAACCCCCTGTTCGTTCCTCATCTCCCTGACATCCTCTCTTCTCCCAGGGAGCCCCGAAGCCGTCGTCCCCGAGCTCAACCGCCGCCCGCCGGAACTGCAGCTCACCAGGGAGTCGTCGCCGTCGCCCCGATCACCACCGTCGTCCCCGAGCTCCACCAACTCCACCGCCGCCTCCGCAACTCCTCGCCGCACCTCTCCGACACCTTCGCTGACCTCCCCGACTACCGGAGCTGCCGCACCGCCAACGCCCGAGCCGCCGCCGTCGTCTCCGTTTGTCGCCGCCGACGCTGTAAGCCCGAGCTCCCCTCCACTATTGGATCTCGCATGAATGGCCTAGATTAGAAGCAACGAAGGGGTACGGTTTTATTTAATAGATCGGTTTTACTTACGGTTTTTTTGTTAGATCGAACCGGTCGACTTTTCTGTTTAGCCGCGGGCGCTTATTATTTAGATTTTGCCTGAGCGGCATATCGGCCCAATAGCGCGGTTTTCTTTTTAGTTTTATTTCTTCGTTTCTGTTTTAGCAGAATAGTTCTGTTTTTGTTTTTGCTATTTCTTTTAGTTGGTTCAATATTTTTAGTTGAGTCTTTTTTTTGTGAGTTTGCAAATTTGTTGTAGTTTCTATAGAAAATATGTTTAGCCATGTTTAAATTACTAGAAATAGTTTTATATTAGATTTAGACAGTTTAGTTTTTCTGCCACAAATTGAGCCAGGATTATTATTTTTTAGTGATTCTTTTTGCTACTGCTTAGTTTTGACCATGCCTAGCAGTAGGACTTGTTTGGGTATTTTAGATTTAATAAACAATTAGTTTTATGTCGAAATCAAGTTTTTCTTGTTTATTTAGCTAACTGCTGTTTTCCTATTGTTCTAGTTAGAAAATTATTTTATTTTTATTATTTTATATTTTATTTTAGATTAGTTTCTGTAGCTACAGAGGATGAACTTTTATTTACAGTAGAATAAAACTTTTATTTTATTTTCTTTGCTAGGATTGTTTTAGGCATAATAGGAGTTCTATAATAGCTTTTGATGTGATTCTTTTTGCTCCTAGTTTGTATGATGTTTTTACTTCTGTTAGTTAGCAAAACCAATGCTTAGGTTCTGTTAAGAAAAATTTTAGTTGTGTAAAACTATTTCTTAGTTGTTGCTTGATATGATGAAAACCTTGATTTGCTTTCTCCGAGTTTTTCTTTGATTTTGGTTTGAGTACGTGGGTGTTTTACTTCAACTTGCTGTTATGTTATATTGTGCTATACTTATTTGTGCTATTGTTTGACTCGGTAGAATTTCCGGAGTGCGAAGCTTGCTATTACGAGTCGCTAGCTTTCGAAGACCGTCAGCCAGGCAAGTCATTTGATCATGTTTTTACAATACCTATGATTTTATTGCATTAGAGTTATACCTCCCCACCATGCATGCAGTAGGAGAATTTTGTTAAGTTATGTTCTTGAGTAGTATCATGAGGTAGGATGAACCCTTCTCCCTTGTTACCAATGCCCGGGACGATGTAGTTTATTTTGCTATGCTCGTAGACGGGGTTGGTTGAGTGATTCATAAGGGAGATGCGAGAGTCAAGATGATGAAAACCCCATGACATCAAGCTCAAGATGGACTTCAAAATTCACTACTGGGTGGAGGACGGTTGACGGGCACCCTGGAGAAACCAGCGGATGGCCGGGATGCATGGAGAAGCGCCATGACATCTTGTGGAAAGCTTCACCCAGCCACGAAGAGACGGATGGATACCCCATTGACCGGAAGCTTACCTGTGCAGCCGCAAGCCATTATGGGCTCTGGCTGGGTTGACCCTAGGCGTGACTCTGGCCGGACGGTGCTACGAGATGTAGAAGAACGGTAGGATTGGATGGGCACCGGCAGTGGCCCAGAGGAACTCTTCGGAAGACCCTGTTTCGTTCGTCCCGTCTTCAAACACCAGGCAGTGCGAAGACTCCAAGGAGGGAACGATTCTTGCGGGTAAAGTGCACAAACCTCTGCAGAGTAACAACCTAATCGATTAGCCGTGTCCCCGGTTACGGACCAATGAGCCTCTGGACTTGGAGTATTTCGGATATCTCAACACTGAACTTAATAAATTAATTGAGGGGGTTATTTAATAATTGGGAACGAGACATTGGTTGGCGGAACCATCTCAATAACTACCAACATTTTGTAGTAATTGCAAACAAGTCCTTGTTGTAGGGGAAAAACCGGCTTTTTCGCAAAACAATGAAACTTAGAGCCCCACAGCCAAATTGCATATAGTATTAGAAATTTTATTGTTGTTCTCTCTTCATGACTTGTCGACATATTCAAAATGCTGACCTACACGGCTGCAACGTCTTATGTTGCAGAGGAATTTTCCGATCAAGAGTGAGGCTACGATCCACGCTTGGCGATTGCCCTATGGAGTCGGATGGACTCGCTATTCGTCTACGCTTCCGCAGCTTTATTTAGTTTATTTCTCATGAGTTGGCCTTCGGCCGAATTTATTATGATGTAATAAAGACTCAATATGAGAATCGTGTAATAAATTCAGGTGTGATTGAACTTTGAATCTTTGCATCAATGTACTGTGTGTGCCAGCATGATCTTGGGATGGTACAGCTACACAGAGACTTGACCGATTTCGGGTCGGGTCGTTACAGAGATGGTATTCAGAGCACACGCTGACCGTAGGACGTAACCCCTAGGATCGGAAAGCCATAGGAAGAGACTATTTTATTTTATGTCCTTATCATTCCGTAATTCTCCCCTGTTCATTTCTGACTTCTCTCCGATTTTCAACATTCTAGATGGCCGCCGAGTTCACCCTAGTTCTGCTACCGGAGTTTTGCCAGCCAGATGAGACGATGCTTCTCGGCAAGAAGCTGGTTCAGATCGTGAAGAAGCTGAAGATTGCCCTGCCTTCAATCACCGGGAAACCTATCAATGCACTTCCGACGGATACCCGCTACAGGATTATGGTGCACATTCCAGGGAGGACCTTCGGAGGACATTCAGAGCCCATTGACTTTGAGTTTACCGATTTCACTTGGATTCTCGGAAGAGACATGGCGATTTATCGTGCACTTGGACATCTCCGAGAAGAGTACAGGGCCGAGCTCGACCCATCAGACCTCGCCATGATTTCTCGCAGAGCTAGGAATGGAGATATCATCCGTACCGTAGAGGACGACTCCATTCTTTCATATGTCCAAGACTTGGAGAGTCTCATCAGGAACCGGGAAATCCAGACGCGCCGAAACTCGAAGGTACACAGGAGGTTGTTGTTCCGTGAACTGGAATTGGAGGAGAAAGCACGCGCGGACTTCCTTGAACATGAAGAAGAAGTCAAGGATTTTATGGAGAGAATCGAGGTCCGGGATAAATATATTGCCACACTGGAGGAGAAGATATACCTGGGAGAAGACCTTTTTCCGACTGGAGATGATGGACCTCTCGTAAGCAATGACCAGGATTATGAAGAGAGCTCCACCGAAGCAAGCCGCAAGAGGAGACGCCGCACCGGAGGACGCAAGAATAATTGATGAAGACATTTAGTCGACCGCCATGTTATTTTATTTTTTCGTCGATCAGTTAGGCCGTTATTTTCGATTAGTCGTGAGATTTTTTTTGTAATCCCAGATTGAACCTTGTTTGAGATGAATGAATAAATGATTGGTGTGATTATGATTGTGCATTCATATGGGTAGTGCTATTTTCTCATTAGACCCTTGTTCTATTCTAATTTCTCATCCACTCCAAAACACCAGATGCCTCCGAGACGTGACCCTGGTTTCAACTTTCCGCCGGAGCTCACCCAGCTGATCCAGCAGCAGAATGCCCTGATGCAGATGCTCATCCAGAACCAGAACAACAACAACAACAATCCACCACCACCACCCCCTGTTGACAACTTAACCCGCTTCCTAAGGCTGAATCCGCCAGTGTTCTCTAGCAGCACTGAGCCGATTGTGGCCGATGATTGGCTCCGCAAGGTCGGAAGGGAGTTAGCCACTGCTGGATGCACAGATGCAGAGAAGGTGCGCTTTGCCGCACATCAGCTTGATGGACCCGCAGCTTCTTGGTGGGAGAACTACACCGCCACTTATCCGGCCGCCACCGTGACATGGGCTGAGTTCCAGCAGGCTTTCCGCACCGCTCATGTCTCAGCTGGAGCCATGAGTCTGAAGAAGCATGAGTTCCGCAACTTACGCCAGGGGAACCGTACTATGGGGCAGTACGTGGATGAGTTCAGCAAATTATCTCGCTATGCCCCAGATGATGTGGCCACAGATGCCGCAAAGCAAGAGAAGTTTCTCGAGGGACTCAATGATGAGCTAGGAATGCAGCTAATGGTGGCTACCTTTAACAACTACCAGGAGCTGGTAGACAAGGCCACCATACTTGAAGGCAAGCAGCAGCAGATTGATAGCCGCAAGCGGAAATATGGCCAGGGAAAGTACAACTCCGGAGCTCAGAAGAAGCCCCGCTATACCCCATACTCAGGAGGACATACCCATCACACCCATGGAGGACATAATCATGGAGGACATAACCATGGAGGGAATGGGAACAATCGCAACCACGACAACAACTCCAAGTCAGGCAATGGAGGCAATGGCAACCAGCACCGTCCTGCTCTGGCTCAGAAGGATCTGAGTCATATCACCTGTTTCAAGTGCCAGAAGACAAGACACTATGCCATCGATTGTCCGGAGGCCAATCAGAGGAATGGAAACGGCAACGGCAATGGAAGCTCAGCAAAGAAGCCCAACCCTTTTTCTCGTGCTCAGGTGAATCACCTTGACGTGGAGGACGTCTATGATCAGCCAGACACTGTGGTTGGTAAGTTTTTATTAAGTTCACATCCAATATTGGTACTCTTTGATTCCGGTGCAACGCATTCATTCATATCAAGGGTAGTTGTGGAAAAGTACGGGTTGCCCACTAGAACCCTTAGAACCCCGCTTCAGGTCACTTCCCCAGGAGGAGAGATGACGGCAGGCTTAGGCTGTCATTCGACCCTCAGCATCGGAAACCATGATTTTCCCGCAGACCTCATAGTATTGGAATCCCAGAGTTTGGATGTAATTCTAGGCATGGATTGGTTGACCAAGTTTGAAGGAAACATCGACTGTGCTCGCAAGATGATTTTGCTCACCACCCCGGAGCAGAAAAGGATCAAGTATGTATCCAGACGCACACCGATGAAGAATCGGGTGAATTCCCTCACGGGTGTTGTTCAGGAGGAAGTGCCCGTAGTGCAAGATTTTCCCGATGTGTTTCCAGAGGAATTACCAGGAATGCCACCGGACAGAGACATTGAGTTTTTGACTGAGTTATTGCCCGGCACAGCCCCAATATCCAAGAGACCCTATCGGATGCCCCCGAATGATTTGGAAGAGATCAAGAAGCAAATTAAGGAGCTATTGGAGAAAGGATATATTCGCCCAAGCTCGTCACCTTGGGGAGCCCCAGTTCTTTTGGTAGAGAAGAAGGATGGAACCCTGAGAATGGTTGTGGATTATCGTTCACTGAACGATGTGACCATCAAGAACAAGTACCCTCTGCCGATGATTAATGATTTATTTGATCAACTAGTTGGAGCCAAGGTATTCTCCAAGATCGATCTTCGATCAGGGTATCATCAATTGAAGATTCGTGAACAGGATATACCCAAAACAGCTTTCACCACCAGGTATGGTTTATATGAGTATACCGTCATGTCATTCGGATTAACTAATGCCCCTGCGTATTTCATGAGCATGATGAACAAGGTATTTATGGAATATCTGGACAAGTTTGTCGTGGTGTTCATCGATGACATATTGGTTTTCTCCAAGAGCGAGGAAGAGCATAAGGAACATCTGCGTCTAGTTTTGGAGAAACTCCGAGAACATCAGTTATATGCCAAGTTCAGCAAATGCGAATTTTGGCTGAAGGAAGTCGGATTCCTCGGACATGTTATTTCAGGAGAAGGAATAGCAGTCGACCCCACCAAGGTCGAATCGGTCACCAACTGGCAGTCCCCCACCTCAGTCAAGGAGATCCGCAGTTTTCTCGGACTCGCAGGATATTATCGGAGGTTTATTGAGAATTTCTCCAAGATTGCCAAGCCCATGACTGAGATTTTGAAGAAGGAATCCAAGTACATTTGGACCGAGGATTCTGAAGCCGGTTTTCAGGAGCTGAAGAAACGTCTGGTTACAGCCCCAGTGCTAATTTTGCCGGACATACACAAGGATTACCAGGTATATTGTGATGCTTCTCGTCAAGGACTCGGAGGAGTGCTCATGCAAGAAGGAAAAGTTGTAGCTTATACCTCCAGACAGCTACGACCTCACGAGATGAATTATGTCACACACGATTTGGAGTTAGCAGCCGTAGTGCACGCACTCAAGACCTGGAGACATTTCCTCGTCGGAAACAGTTGTGATGTTTACACGGATCATAAGAGCCTGAAGTATATTTTCACGTAGAAGGAATTGAACCTCAGGCAGAGGAGATGGCTTGAATTGATCAAGGACTATGACATGAGATTGCATTATCACCCAGGGAAGGCAAATGTTGTAGCAGATGCCTTGAGCCGTAAAAGTTATGTGAACACCCTCATAGCTGGAGGATTACCTCAGGAATTAGCCGACGATCTCAGAGAGCTCCGACTGGAGATAGTACCGAGAGGATTTGTCGCCACCTTAGATATACAGTCCACTCTGACCGAAAGAATCCGTGAAGCCCAAAAGACAGACAAGGAAATTGCAGAGATAAAGGAAAAGATGTGTAACGGAAAGGGGAAAGGTTTTCGTGAAGATGAGCACGGAACTTTATGGTTTGAGGATCGCATCTATGTGCCTAATGACCCAGAGGTCAAGAAGTTAATTCTTCAGGAGGCCCATGATTCACCATACTCGATTCACCCAGGCAACACCAAGATGTATCTGGATTTGAAGGAAAGTTTCTGGTGGACAGGTATGAAGAAGGATATTGCCGAGTACATAGCAGTATGCGATGTTTGTCAGCGAGTAAAGGCGGAACATCAGAAGCCGGCAGGGTTACTTCAACCTATGCCGATACCCGAGTGGAAATGGGAAAAACTTGGAATGGATTTTATCACAGGATTACCGAGGACCCGTTCAGGTTATGATTCTATCTGGGTAGTGGTTGATCGCTTGACCAAGGTAGCTCATTTCATTCCCGTGAAGACCACATATACCAGCGCTAAGTTAGCCAAGATATACATGACCAGGATCGTATGTCTGCATGGAGTTCCGAGGAGTATCGTGTCAGATAGAGGAACACAATTTACCTCAAAGTTTTGGAATCAGTTGCATGAAACTTTGGGTACGAGGCTGGAGTTCAGTACAGCTTTTCATCCGCAGACAGATGGACAGACCGAGACAGTCAACCAGATTTTGGAGGACATGTTGAGAGCCTGTGCGCTAGACTATGGGTCTAGCTGGGATGACAACTTGCCATATGCAGAGTTCTTGTACAACAATAGCTATCAGACCATTCTGAAGATGGCCCCTTTCGAAGCTCTATACGGAAAAAGGTGTAGAACACCATTGCTGTGGGATGGTGTTGGAGACCGAAAACTTTTTGGTCCCGATCTTATCAGAGACTTCGAAGAGAAGGTCAAGCTGATTCGAGATAGACTCAAGATAGCCCAGTCGAGACAGAAGAGTTATGCCGACAGTAAACGCAAGGAGATAACATATGAAGTTGGAGACCGAGCATATCTCCGTGTGTCCCCACTTCGAGGAATCAAGAGGTTCGGTGTTAAAGGAAAGTTAGCACCCCGGTTTATAGGCCCCTATAAAATCCTCGAACACAGAGGAGAAGTTGCATACAAGCTGGAATTGCCGGAAGGATTGTCCGGAGTTCACGATGTCTTCCATGTTTCTCAACTAAAGAAATGCCATGCTGAGATGGCCGAAATTCCGTTGAGAGACACAGTGCCCCTAGAGGCCATACAGCTCGACAGTGATCTGACTTATAAGGAGAAACCCGTCCGAATTCTCGAGACTGCAAACAGAGTCACCCGCGGCAAGATCATCAAGTTTTGCATGGTTCTGTGGAGTCATCATTCCGAGGAGGAAGCCACCTGGGAGCGAGAAGAAGACCTCCGCCGAGACCACGCGCACCTATTTGCTAGCCAACCCCAATCTCGAGGGCGAGATTCATCTTAAGGTGGGTAGGTTTGTAACATCCCAAATTTTCAATTCGGAATGTTTTACAATTATTAGCTAAGCATCTATGCATTTTTGATTGAAATTGAGTGGCATTTGAAAATTTCAGAGGCAGTTGAGTTTGTGTTGTGAATTTGAACTTGATTTGGCATTGATATTTATTTCAAATATCCCTGACAAATACTTGATCAAAAGTATGAGAGGAGCTAACATGACACTCAAAAAATGTCAGAAGAAATGTATTGCCAAAAAGTTAGAATTCAAATCTGAATTTTATTTGGGATTTTCAGAAATTGTTTTTTTAGTTTGAGTTTTACCTCTGGAAAAATGTCCACGTTGTAGGATTAATTCCCCTGAGAATTTTGATATATATATGTCCTATAAAATATATATATATTATTTTTTCATATTTTTCCTTCCCTCTATTTCAAAAAAAAGGGGGAAAGCCTCAGGCGCCAGCCAGGCCAACCGGCCCAGCCAGCGCCGAGCGCAGCCCACCAGCGGGCCAGGCGCAGCCCACCGACGCCGAGCCGGCCTGCCCCAGCGCGCCCGCACACCCGAACCCTCTCCCGATCGGTCGCCCGATCCCCTCTCCCTCTCTCTCTCTCTCACTGACGCGCTGGCCTCACCTCTTTCTTTCCCCTCGCGCACGGCACGCCGCACCGGAGCACGCGCAGAGCACGCCCGGTACCGCGATCTTCTCGGGATCGCGATCCCGCGTCGCCCCCTCGTCCAAGTCCATGTCCTATAAGTTCCCCTCGCTCTCCTCTCCCGAACCCCCCAAAAACCCTAGCCCGAAACGCACCACAGCTCACGCCCTCCTCCTTTGGATCGCGGCGCCGCCGCCTCGGTTCGCCGCTGCTGCTGCCATCGGTGAGCATCCCCCCTTGCTTCCAAGCTACACCACCCGAAACCCCCTGTTCGTTCCTCATCTCCCTGACATCCTCTCTTCTCCCAGGGAGCCCCGAAGCCGTCGTCCCCGAGCTCAACCGCCGCCCGCCGGAACTGCAGCTCACCAGGGAGTCGTCGCCGTCGCCCCGATCGCCACCGTCGTCCCCGAGCTCCACCAACTCCACCCCCGCCTCCGCAACTCCTCGCCGCACCTCTCCGACACCTTCGCTGACCTCCCCGACTACCGGAGCCGCCGCACCGCCAACGCCCGAGCCGCCGCCGTCGTCTCCGTTCGTCGTCGCCGACGCTGTAAGCCCGAGCTCCCCTCCACTATTGGATCTCACATGAATGGCCTAGATTAGAAGCAACGAAGGGGTACGGTTTTATTTAATAGATCGGTTTTACTTGCGATTTTTTTTGTTAGATCGAACCGGTCGACTTTTCTGTTTAGCCGTGGGCGCTTTTTATTTAGATTTTGCCTGAGCGGCATATAGGCCCAATAGCGCGGTTTTCTTTTTAGTTTTATTTCTTCGTTTCTGTTTTAGCAGAATAGTTCTGTTTTTGTTTTTGCTATTTCTTTTAGTTGGTTCAATATTTTTAGTTGAGTCTTTTTTTTGTGAGTTTGCAAATTTGTTGTAGTTTCTATAGAAAATATGTTTAGCCATGTTTAAATTACTAGAAATAGTTTTATATTAGATTTAGACAGTTTAGTTTTTCTGCCACAAATTGAGCTAGGATTATTTTTTTTTAGTGATTCTTTTTGCTACTGCTTAGTTTTGACCATGCCTAGCAGTAGGAACTTGTTTAGGTATTTTAGCTAACTGCTGTTTTCCTACTGTTCTAGTTAGCAAATTATTTTATTTTTATTATTTTATATTTTATTTTAGATTAGTTTCTGTAGCTACAGAGGATGAACTTTTATTTACAGTAGAATAAAACTTTTATTTTATTTTCTTTGCTAGGATTGTTTTAGGCATAATAGGAGTTCTATAATAGCTTTTGATGTGATTCTTTTTGCTACTAGTTTGTATGATGTTTTTACTTCTGTTAGTTAGCAAAACCAATGCTTAGGTTCTGTTAAGAAAAATTTTAGTTGTGTAAAACTATTTCTTAGTTGTTGCTTGGTATGATGAAAACCTTGATTTGCTTTCTCCGAGTTTTTCTTTGATTTTGGTTTGAGTACATGGGTGTTTTACTTCAACTTGCTGTTATGTTATATTGTGCTATACTTATTTGTGCTATTGTTTGACTCGCTAGAATTTCCGGAGTGCGAAGCCTGCTATTACGAGTCGCTAGCTTTCGAAGACCGTTAGCCAGGCAAGTCATTTGATCATGTTTTTACAATACCTATGATTTTATTGCATTAGAGTTATACCTCCCCACCATGCATGCAGTAGGAGAATTTTGTTAAGTTATGTTCTTGAGTAGTATCATGAGGTAGGATGAACCCTTCTCCCTTGTTACCAATGCCCGGGACGATGTAGTTTATTTTGCTATGCTCGTAGACGGGGTTGGTTGAGTGATTCATAAGGGAGATGCGAGAGTCAAGATGATGAAAACCCCATGAGATCAAGCTCAAAATGGACTTCAAAATTCACTACTGGGTGGAGGACGGTTGACGGGCACCCTGGAGAAACCAGCGGATGGCCGGGATGCATGGAGAAGCGCCATGACATCTTGCGGAAAGCTTCACCCAGCCACGAAGAGACGGATGGATACCCCATTGACCGGAAGCTTACCTGTGCAGCCGCAAGCCATTATGGGCTCTGGCTGGGTTGACCCTAGGCGTGACTCTGGCCGGACGGTGCTACGAGATGTAGAAGAACGGTAGGATTGGATGGGCACCGGCAGTGGCCCAGAGGAACTCTTCGGAAGACCCTGTTTCGTTCGTCCTGTCTTCAAACACCAGGCAGTGCGAAGACTCCAAGGAGGGAACGATTCTTGCGGGTAAAGTGCACAAACCTCTGCAGAGTAACAACCTAATCGATTAGCCGTGTCCCCGGTTACGGACCAATGAGCCTCTGGACTTGGAGTATTTCGGATATCTCAACACTGAACTTAATAAATTAATTGAGGGGGTTATTTAATAATTGGGAACGAGACATTGGTTGGTGGAACCATCTCAATAACTACCAACATTTTGTAGTAATTGCAAACAAGTCCTTGTTGTAGGGGAAAAACCGGCTTTTTCGCAAAACAATGAAACTTAGAGCCCCACAGCCAAATTGCATATAGTATTAGAAATTTTATTGTTGTTCTCTCTTCATGACTTGCCGGCATATTCAAAATGCTGACCTACACGGCTGCAACGTCTTATGTTGCAGAGGAATTTTCCGATCAAGAGTGAGGCTACGATCCACGCTTGGCGATCGCCCTATGGAGTCGGATGGACTCGCTATTCGTCTACGCTTCCGCAACTTTATTTAGTTTATTTCTCATGAGTTGGCCTTCGGCCGAATTTATTATGATGTAATAAAGACTCGATATGAGAATCGTGTAATAAATTCAGGTGTGATTGAACTTTGAATCTTTGCATCAATGTACTGTGTGTGCCAACATGATCTTGGGATGGTACAGCTACACAGAGACTTGACCGATTTCGGGTCGGGTCGTTACACGGGGGGTCCACGAGGCGACGACAAGACATGGGGTGCGCCCTAGGGGGGCGCCCTCCACCCTTGTGGAGGCCTCGTGGCTCCTCTGGTCCATCCCTGATACTCCGTGGGCTTTTTTGGTCCGTAAAAATCGTCGTAAAGTTTTAGCTCGTTTGGACTTTGTTTGGTATTCCTTTTCTGCGAAACTCAAAAGCAAGGAAAAAAAATTGAAACTAGCACTGGGCTCTTGGTTAATAGGTTAGTCCCAAAAATCATATAAGATAGCATATAAATGCATATAAAACATCTAAGATGGAAAATATAATAGCATGGAACAATAAAAAATTATAGATACTTTGGAGACATATCAAGCATCCCCAAGCTTAATTCCTGCTCGTCCTCGAGTAGGTAAATGATAAAAACAGAATTTTTGATGTGGAATGCTACCTAACATATTCTTCCCTGTAACCTTCTCTATTGTGGCAAGAATATTCAGATCCATAAGATTAAAAAAAGTTTAATATTGAGATAAAAACAATAATACTTCAAGCATACTAACAAGGCAATTATGTCTTCTCAAAATAACATGGCCAAAGAAAGCTTATCCCTACAAAGTCATATAGTCTGGCTATGCTCCATCTTCATCGCACAAAATATTCAAATCATGCACAACCCCGATGACAAGCCAAGCAATTGTTTCATACTTTTGATGTTATCAAACCTTTTCAACTTTCACGCAATACATGAGCGTGAGGCATGGATATAGCACTATAGGTGGAATAGAATATGGTGGTTGTGGAGAACACAAAAAGAAGGAGATAGTCTCACATCAACAAGCTTAGGAGATGCCCATCAATAGATGTCAATGTGAGTGATTAGGGATTGCCATGCAACGGATGCACTAGAGCTATAAGTTTATGAAAGCTCAAAAGGAAAACTAAGTGGGTGTGTATCCAACTCGCTTGCTCACGAAGACCTAGGAAAATTTGAGGAAGCCCATCATTGGAATATACAAGCCAAGTTCTATAATGAGAAATTCCCACTAGTATATGAAAGTGACATCATAGGAGACTCTCTATCATGAAGATCATGGTGCTACTTTGAAGCACGAGTGTGGTAAAAGGATAGTAACATTGCCCCTTCTCTCTTTTCTCTCATTTTTTTATTTGGGCCTTCTCTCATTTTTTTGGCCTCTTTTTTTTCTCGTCCGGAGTCTCATCCCGACTTGTGGGGGAATCATAGTCTCACTACTGCAGGATGCTGCTAACGAGACACTACGATCAGAGACCCTTCAGAAACTGTGTGCGATGCCATAATCGCAAACGGTGATGTATGAAAACAGTCAGAAATGTGTAAAACGTTTGCGATGATGGATGCATCAAACACGGTTCAGGTTTTAGTTGCGTGTGCAATGAAGGGCATACAGTTCAGTTCAATGAACTATTTGTGATGAGGAGGAACGAAAGAAACGGGCAGCCAGATGGAGGCGTGTGCGATAGACAGCATACGGTTCACTCGGATGAACTGTTTGTGATTAGGCAACACAAAAGAAACGGTCAGCCAGATCAAAGGTGTGTGCTATATACGGCTGTTTGCGTTGAGACATGAGAATAGAAACGGTTCAACTTAACAAGATGTGTGTGATACGCGGCAAATAGGTCTGTAATCAGAAATGTGTCTGAAGACCGATAAGAACACAGACGGTTGCTACTAATAAGACGTGTGTGTTGTGCGATAGGATTGCATACAGAACAACAACATATATATATATATGCACACACACTTATAAGGACATGCTTGCATAACCAAATTAAACATCCACTTACATAGGTGGCTACTACAACCATGGCATTTGCACACACCAAAGTAAACTATTACATAGGTGGCTACTACACACATGACATTTCCACACACACCAATAAAGTAAACTATATATTACATGCATGATTAACTAGCATAAACGATCATCTGATCATCATCTACTTCTTGTGACACTTGCTCTTCTTGTGGCTTGATCCGGGCTCGTCGATTTGGGTAACGAGGCACTTCCTCATGTCAACGATTCGCCTGTGCATCTCGTAGCATGTGTACACGCTCTTGGCCACGAACCTAAGGTGAGGTTCATCTAGTTGCCGCATCGAGGCCTTGTGCCAAGATACGGGACTTGTTCTCTGGGCATCCTGCTTCATCTTTTCGTAGTAGGGGTCGATGATGGCCGAGGCGAGTTCAACCAGGGAGTCCTGCTTCGTGCTGCCCAAGACCCTGTAGTGGTCATGGATTTCGACAAGGTTCTTGCAGGCCATGCCCGTAACACTGAGCGCTTTTACATTGTCTTTGCTATCCACCGTGGTGAACTTGTAGTCGGTGCTGTTGACAAACCTGTTGAAACGGTCGCAAGGCTCTATGGCCATACAATAGTGGTAGATGAGGACATGATGGCGCACGCACAACTGGGCGACGACAACCTTCTGATCTATGCTGGGACAACCGGCGGTGTACTGGAGGTCGATGCCGACCACCTTGTACTTGTCTCCAGCAAGCAACTACTCAACGCTGTTGATGTAGTCGTCCACCACGGCCGGGTCGATGGTGTACACCACCAAGAGATCCGTATCCCTCGCGTGGGTCTCCACTCTATGCTCGCCGAACACCATTGGAGCGTCGCCGGACATCCCCTCTCTATGTGTCGTCGTGGGTTTGCTTGTTGTGTTGTGGGGCGATATCGAAAGGTTGAAGAGACTAAGGTTATAATGGCCGCGGGAATTAAAGGGGAAGCCGGATGGCTAGGAATATCAGCAGGCTCTGATGGCAGTTCTAATTTGTAGCACGTAACTCCATCGTGCCGCACGTAACTGCATCGCATGGCAACGCACGCGGCACAACCGCATGCATATGGGGCCCCCGACGTGATCGTGCGCACGCCCAACCGCTGGCAGAGTGCGCGCGAAGGGGCGCGAGCAGAGCACTGCGCGGTCGCCTCAAGGAAAAGTTGTCCACAAGCTGAGCACGCCGACGGACGCGAGCAGAGCGTGCCAACGGACGCGACAGAGTGCATCGCGGTGCCTAACGGTGAGCACAGCGCGCTATGGCGCCTAAAGGCGAGCAGAGCTTGCCGAGGGACGCGAGCAGAGGACGGCACAGTGATACATGGCAAATAACACGAACTGTGCGAGCGATGTCGGAGACATCAAGCACGAATCATATTAGAGTTGCGTGTGCGATACGTGGCACACAGTTGATCCATCAGAGCTATTTGTGATGGAATAAGCCGTGTGTGTTGCGGGCAAACGCCTGCTGGTGTATAACCTTAAATTTAACCAAAAAAGTGTTAATGCATGTTACAAAAATTGTATAGCTGGAAACTATGTTCAAATACGACTCCAACAATATAATCTATGGCGACATGCATTCGTATTTTATTAGTTAAATCCTACTTATAAACCAGGATGGGGTATAGTAGGTAATTAAATCGCAAACGTTTTTTATTAGCTGTATGTGTACGTGTCCTCTCGTCCTCCTCTCGCACGTCTTGTCACCCTACTACCGCAGACGGCTTACAGCGCAAGCTTGCGCAGCGCGCGGGGGCATTCTTTTGGCCAAACGGTGGCGCCAATGAATCGTCGATGAGCCCGTTCCCGCGCAAGCTTCCCGCCCGACTCCGTGAAATCCCCCAAAATCCCAATGCTTACCGGCCTGCTATAAAAACCCTCACGGCCGGCGAGTCCTACGTCGCATTTCCCCTCCCTCCCTGTAGCTTATCTCGTCTGCTTCTCCCACAATCGCCAATGGCATCGGTCCGTCGTCGTCGCTCAGCCACTCTGCCGTCATCAGTGGACAGCTCAGCTGGGGGGCTACACCGCGGCGGCGGCGCAGTCCCCGGCGTAGTGTAGTGCGTGTGGCGTCCCTGTTGGGTGTGCGCGGAACACCCACCACACGCTCCGCCGCTGGTGCCCGTCGGCAGCTGTTGCCGGCCGCCATTGCCGCCACACCACCGTCGAAAGCCAGGAGCATCTCCCGCTCTGCCGCCGCGGCCCGAAGGCAGGAGGTGGGCGTCGTGGCCGCCATCCCACTGCCAGCCACCATGGCCATCACCCGATCCGCCACCGCGGCCTGAAGGCGGGAGCTGGTGGTCGTGGCCGCCACCCCATCGTCGGCCACAGTGGCCGCCAGTCCACCGTCGACCGCCGGGATCATCACCCGCTCCGCCACCGCCGCCCAAGGAGGGAGGCAGAGGTGGAGGACCGCACGTGTGTCAGCGACCTTGCGCGCTACATCGAGTTCCTGCGGGAGGAGGAGGAGCGCCTCGTCGAGCACGGAAAGAGCCTTACCGCAGCCCTGGCCGCAACACACGCCGATGCAGAGGCGAGGAATCAGGAGATCTACGAGCAGTCCGGCCGCTTCGAGAGGGATCGTCTGGAGCGGCAGTGGGTGTTCGAGCTGGAGACCTTCGCTGAACGTGCAAAAGCGGCAGGCACCGTATTGCATTTCTCCGGCTTGTCGGTAGGCTCCTCCTCCTCCTTTGCCTCTCACTGAGCACGCTCGGCAGAGGAGAGGCTACCGGAAGTAGCACAAAGCCCCTCCGTGGAGTAGTATTTAGGGGCTATTTTGTTCAGTTCTTCTGACTATAGATGTGTGGTCGGACTATACAACGTACTTAAAATTAGCTAGTATATATAGTTGAACTAGCTATTTCAGTACGTGGTTGGCAACAATTGGGGAGAAGTTTGGTCGGTTAAGCTGTCGAGTTGAACTATTTGTATAAATTAAGAACGACTGCTTAATCTATGAATGAAATCTATGCTTATTTACTGAATTTTAGTTGCAAAAATTACATAGTGCTAATGATTTCTAGCTGCATATTTTGACAAATCGCAGTGTTACGAGGATTGACAAATGGCAACGTTACTAGATCAACAAATGTAAATCTTCCCAGTCAAAAAAAAACAAATGTAAATCTTTCCAGTTTGACAAATGGCAACATACCAAATATGACAGATGCAAATCTTACCAAATTGTTTGTACGTGGTTGCACACGGGTCATCTAGAACAACCGTTTGCGTTGAAGGGATGCACAAATCCTGCGCTGCTCTCACTTTGCATACGGGTGTTCTATCTAAATCGTTTGCGATCAAGAGCTGCAGAAATCCTGCTTGGCACATTTCAGTCAAGGTCAAGCAGCTGTCCGCACGGCACCTCCTACAACCATTAAAACCAAGACACGTGGCATCACGTGAACGGTTAACAGAATTTTGGATTTACTAGAATTTAAAAACTAGGCATCTCAATGTTTTGCCGGCAATCAAAGGTGCCCTGGTGTTTGAAATTCATGCCCATTTCTTGCATGGGACCTAAGCATGCACCCAAGGACACATATTTGATTTTTCAACCAATTTATATGCACTAGAGCATGTGCATGTGTTCAAATTTGAATTATGCACATAAATGCATTGAAAACTCAGTTAATGCATAAAAATGTCCAAACGAACCCCAAAAATCACAAAAATTCACACAACACTCCAGTTGTTCTCTGTTGACACGAGAATTTTTTTTGAAAGCAATAAGAGGCAATGGATATCGTTTCGTCCCCAAAGGTGGGACGCTCCCTACCGAAAACCATCATGCTTGTTGTGAGAAGCTCCGGTTTGTGAGAAGCATATACCCAAACCTGCCCCAAATGGGACAAAATTTGTACCACAACATGTGGATGCCGCTCCATGTTAGCATGCCAAGTTTCATGAATTTCAAACGAGTTTACGATTTACTAGAATTTAAAAACCAGGCATCTCAATGTTTTGTCGGCAATCAACGGTGCCCTGGTGTTCGAAATTCATTCCCATTTCTTGCATGGGACCTAAGCATGCACCCTAGGACACAGATTTGATTTTTCAATCAATTTATATGCACTGGAGCATGTGCATGTAGTTCAAATTTGAATTATGCACATAAATGCATTGAAAACTCAGTTAATGCATAAAAATGTCCAAACGAACCCCTAAAAATCACAAAAAGTCACAAAAAGTCACACAACACTCCTCTATCTATGTTGACACGAGAAAAAAAATTGAAAGCAATAAGAGGCAATGGATATCGTTTCGTCCCTAAAGGTGGGACGTTCCCTACCGAGAACCATCATGCTTGTTGTGAGAAGCTCCGGTTTGTGAGAAGCATATACCGAAACCTGCCCCAAATGGGACAAATTTTTTACCACAGCATGTTGATGCCGCTACATGATATCATGCCAAGTTTCATGAATTTCAGACGAGTTTTGGATTTACTAGAGTTTAAAAACCAGGTATCTCAATGTTTGCGGCTGAGTAACGGTGGCAGGGTGTTTGAAATTCATTCCCGTTTCTTGCATGGGACCTAAGCGTGCAACCAAGGACACATATTTGATTTTTCAATAAGTTTATATGCACTGGAGCATGAGCATGTAGTTCAAATTTGAATTATGCGCATAAAATGCCTGGAAAACCCAGTTAATGTATAAAAATGTACAAACGAACCCTGAATAATTCCAATTTTTTTGACGACACACCTATTGTTGCATGTTCACTGCAGATAAAAGTTCTAACAATTCAAACACCATCCTTTGTAGCTGTGACCCCATTACGTAATTCAACTGATCAAGACGATAAATCAAGTAGATCGCACACAGTTTATTATCACCAACCGTGTGAGATGCAGCACAAAATATCTTGGAGCACCGTCGGTGTATAGTAGGCCCATGCCCTACGAGAGAAGGTGCGTCGGCTACAGTCCACAGTCGGCGTGTCAAGCACACTAGCTAGCTCACTCCCCAAATATCATTTCACTGTTCATTCGTAGCGGTGAAAGATGGGGACGTGGACCCACGTCGTGAGGGCAACTTCGGAGGCCCACTCCGGCGAGAGCGCGGCCGTAGCTGCCAGGCGCGTGCTAACAAGCTTCGTGAGGGCAACCGCAGTCTGCGTACGGGCAGCCAAGGCAGCCCAAACGGCCGCTGTTGCTTCTCAGGCGGCGGCAGCAGCATCTGCCTCGGGGATAGCAACTGGCGAGAGCGGCACAACAGCTCTTCGTTCCACAGCGGCAACCTTAGCCCTACTGGAGGCCGCCCACTACCATGTCGAGGCCGTCCACACCCAGGTCATGGCGGTCACCGCACAAATCGAACAAAGCTTCTCCGACAATGGTCGGCAACCCACGGCCGAAGAGCTGGCAATAGCCGAGAGCATTCGAGCAGCCGCTTGTTCCTGCGCGGCATACCTTGCCACGACAGAGCCCGCCAGAGCCCACATGGCGTCCGCCCACGCCCAGCTCGTGGCGGCCTTTTCCAAAGATATGGCGGACGCGGATGGCGAGATGCTTGCCGAGGATGGTGCAATTGATGCCATGGAGCCCCTTCCCCAGGAGACCGTCGGGCGCGAGCTGGACATGGAGGCGGCGGCGCAGATCGACGAGTACCAGCCGTAGTAGTACTCTTTGTTTTGTTTAATTAAGAGCGCCGGTCTTTAATTTGTTAGAGTAATGTTTAGGTCAGCTAGCTCTATTTAATTGCTGAACTTGCTCGATTAAGAAGTTAGTCTCCCTTGTGTACCCAAATTATGCAATGACGTGGATGACCACTGTAACCAGGGAAATTCGAACCAAAATTTTTGACGTTCAAACTCAACACACACGGGTTAAGCTATCTGAATTGTTTGTGATGTTCACATATCATACACAGTTCTGAATAAGGGACCGTGTCTGATGACACTTTGCGCGCCAGTTTTTTGGCTGAAGTGATTCCAAATTTTCGGCTTCCGTGGAAATATCTACCTCCCCGCCCCCTCCCCCTTACCAAAAGCCACATTTCCCCTCTTTCCGCCTTCCTTTCCAAGTTGAAACCTTCACTCCTTGCTTGCAGCACCGCCGCCTCCTCACCGGTGACCCTGCTTCACGCTCCTCGGCCTCGCCTATCCAAGCAGGTAATCCACACCCGACCCCCATCCTCCTCCTCCTTCCACATCCCACATGCCCCTACCGCCGGTGGGAGCGCGACACCTTCCACCCAAATCACCGACCCCTCCACCAAATAAGCGCCAGACTAAGCCATGGTGCACGCAGTATAACCAGGACCTCAAGGAGCATTTGGTAGCGGAGAAGCAAATCGTGGCCGCACGCGCGGATGAGGTCGCGATGGATTTCATTCGTGCCGACCCCCAGATCTTGAAGGAGCACCTTGCCATTTGCTAGCTACGCCGGTTAAGCATGCTCGGTTTACCCGTTGCGTGTGCTGCTCCTGCCTTTCCTTCACAAATTCTAGTGAATTGTGCTATCTAATTTTACCATGCAATCTGTTGCTCTAGTGTATATGTTCTATATGTCGTGCAGTGTGATGCTCACTTATTAACTATTTTGTTAATTAGTTGTCGTCTTCAGTTAATTGTTTGGTTCAATTCTGCAAATGTGATGTTCAATTCTTCAGGCTGCAATTTTGTATTGTCTTCCATGTGACAAACAAATCGAATTTTGTATCGTTGTGCATGTGAGAAATAAATCTAATTTGGCTGCACTTAATACATGAGAAACATATACAAGTGCTATATTTCCTAGTTCTTAATCATGCTTGGTTTGGGTAAATGGGTTTTCCCTGTGGCTTGAATTAATCTGATGAATCTGCAATGTGATTATTTTTCATCAACATATTTTACTAATAGCATGCGAACCCTTACTTAACCTGATGACTAACTACCTTATATGTGTTGAGGGAAACAATGGGAAGCACTGAGGTTTACAATCGAGGTTAGCACGTGCATGGTCCATTGTCTAATAGCACATTATTGTGCAATTGCAGGAACCATTCTAATATTTAGGTTTTTAACATTTTGGTCTTGCACATGTAGGTCCTGCTGTCAGAGGTTTTGACCCACTGTTCGACCCTTTTTGCATATGGGGAAATGAGTTGTCCATGAATATCAGTCAAGTCAAGAAACTCAGAAAGATTGTTAGGATAAAGAAATTTGTGACAAAATACAACAAGATCTTTGTCTTCACAATGAAGAAGACATCAGCTCACTACAGGATGGTAGTAACTATTATACCTTGCCTTTTTAATTCCTTTGCCACATTTCCAATATAGAGAAGATATTTATGCACATCCTTGTTTTCAGGCCTTTCCAAAGCAGTTCACTGATGATTACCGCTCAAACCACCTGTATGGTCAGGAGGCGAGGAAGGTATTCATACAACACCCACGGTTCAATATTGAAGTGTTCCTGAAGAGAACGAAGGATGGATGGTCAATCATCCACCGGCACTGGCCTAAAGTTACAAAGACCTTCAACATCAATGAAGGCTTAATATTCGCCTTCTGCTTCAGCAGTTTTCCAAATGAGATACATCTGTCGATGTACCGTCTATGATTGTAATTTCGAAAGGTTATAGATGTTGCATGCGAAACTTGGTCCTGGTGTAGTTGTGTAATGGGGTAGCTGAGTGCTGAAGCCATATGATGCTGTACTCTGATGTATTTCAACTATGAAAATGAAATATATTGTGTGATTAATATGAATTGTCAATTAGATTAATAAATGGATTATGAATAATCGGATAATTAGCCTTCTAGTGGCGAATTAGCCTTCTAATTGGGTTTTGCTATTGCAAACAGTTGTTGAAAAAAATACCATGGCGATGGCCTCAGGCAACGCACACAGTTTCTAGGAATAAACCGTGTTGGATCAATGAACAATTACACACGACTTTCTCTCGAAAACTGTTTGCGTTAGGCCACCTTGCGCAAACGTTTACCACATCAAAACTGTGTGTGATGGACAACCTTTGCCACACAGTTTCTTCCACGGACCATGTGTGATATATTCAATAACTCAAGCGATTTAACAGGAAAAATTGTGTGTGATGTACCTGTGAACGGAAATGTTTTCCTTCGAGTGAGTGTGTGGGATGTACATACGAACGAAAACGTTTAGCGGGGAGTGACTGTGTGGGATGTACTTGCGACCGGAAACAATTTCGTCGTATAATTGTATTTTTTTAGCTCTACTGTACGTATTTCCGTATTTGACCGCTTGCCGGTCGCACACGTCCTCATTTTGCCGAACGTGTGTGCCAGGAGGGCATATCCCTGACGGATTCTGGGTCGTGTGGGAAGGACCCCCCTATCACCCACACTCACTTGGAGACGGTTCAAAATGCCGTCGCGGAAAGGGGTTTTAAACCGTTTGTTTAGGAGCTCGATGTACTAGTGTCTCCATCATCCTTTCCTCACATGGGACAATGCTCTTATAATGAAGATCATCACACTTTTATTTACTTACAACTCAAGAATTATAACTCGATACTTAGAACAAAATATGACTCTATATGAATGCCTCCGACGGTGTACAGGGATGTGCAATGAATCAAGAGTGACATGTATGAAAGAATTATGAACGGCGGCTTTGCCACAAATACGATGTCAACTATATGATCACGCAAAGCAATATGATAATGATGGAACGTGTCATAATAAATGGAACGGTGGAAAGTTGCATGGCAATATATCTCGGAATGTCTATGGAAATGTCATAATAGGTAGGTATGCTGGCTGTTTTGAGGAAGGTATATGGTGGGTGTATGGTACCGGCGAAAGTTGCGCGGCACTGGAAAGCCTAGCAATGGTGGAAGGGTGAGAGTGCGTATCATCCATGGACTCAACATTAATCATAAAGAACTCACATACTTATTGCAAAAATCTAGAAGCTATCGAAACAAAGTACTACACGCATGCTCCTAGGGGGATATATTGGTAGGAAAAGACCATCGCTCGTCCCCGATCGCCACTCATAAGGAAGACAACCATGCTCCGACTTCATCACATAACGGTTCACCATACGTGCATGCTACGGGAATCACAAACTTTAACACTGGTCTTTATCAATCCACAATTACTCACTAGCATGAATCTAATATCACCATCTTTATATCTCAAAACAATCATAAGGAATCAAACTTCTCATAGTATTCAATGCACTTAATATGAAAGTTTTTATTATATCCCTCTTGGATGCCGTCATATTAGGACTAAATTCATAACCTAAGAAAATTACCATGCTGTTAGAGACTCTCAAAATAATATAAGTGAAGCATGAGAGTTCAACAATTTCTTCAAAATAAAACTACCGTCGTGCTCTAAATAGATATAAGTGAAGCACTAGAGCAAATGGCAAACTACTCCAAAATATGAAGATCAATGAGTAGTCGAATCATTATGTAACTATGTGAAGACTCCCTAACATTTAGGAATTTCAGATCTTGGGATATTATTCAAACAGCAAGAAAATCCTAATAAAATAAAATGATGCTCCAAGCAAAACACATATCATGTGGTGAATAAAAATATAGCTCCAAGTAAGGTTACCGATGAACGAAGACGAAAGAGGGGATACCATCCGGGGCATCCCCAAGCTTAATTAGATGGTTTGTTGTCCTTGAGTATTACCTTGGTCTGCCTTGGGCATCCCCAAGCTTAGGCTCTTACCACTCCTTATTCCGTAGTCCATCAAAACTTTACGCAAAACTTGAAAACTTCACAACACGAAACTCAACAGAAAACTCGTAAGCTCCGTTAGTATAACAACGCAAATCACCACTTAGGTACTGTTATCAACTCATTATAATTTTATATTGGTGTTGTCTCTACTGTATTCCAACTTCTCCATGGTTCATACCCTCTGATACTACCCATAGATTCATCAAAATAAGCAAACATCACGATGAAAACAGAATCTGTAAAAAACAGAACAGTTTGTAGTAATCTGGAAACTTTCCATACTTCTGTTACTCCAAAAATTCTGAAAAATTAGGAAAACCTGGGCAATTTGTATATCAATATACTGTAAAACATTCAGAAATTTTCGACGCTCCAGTGATTTTTAACAATTCTGTGACTGGGCACAAAAGTTTTTGTTTTTGGACAGAATTGACTCAACTATCATCCACACTATCCCAAAGGCTTTACTTGGAACTTTATTGAAACAAAGCTATAAAACATGATTACTACAGTAGATTAATCATGTGAACATGGAAAAACAGTAGGGGTAAATATTGGGCTGTCTCCCAACAAGCGCTTTTCTTTAATGCCTTTCTAGCTAGGCATGATGATTTCAATGATGCTCGCATAAAAGTAAAGAATTGAAACGCAAAGAGAGCATCATGAAACATATGTGGCAAGCACATTAAAGTATAACCCACTTCCTATGCATAGGGATTTTGTGAGCAAATAACTTATGGGAACAAGAATCAACTAGCATAGGAAGGCAAAACAAGCATGACTTCAAAACTTTCAACACATAGAGAGGAAACTTGGTATTATTGAGATATGTAAAAGCATATGTTCCTCTCTCATAATAATTTTTAGTGGCATCATGAATGAATTCAACAATATAACCATCACATAAAGCATTCTTTTCATGATTCACAAACATAGAAATTTTACTACTCTCAACATAAGCAAAATTCTTCTCATTCGGAATAGTGGGAGTATCATAAGAAACTCGAATACTATACATTGTTTCCACATTAAAAGAATCACGTTCAGAAAAAGGGTGATCATAATCATGACAAGTTTTATAATATAATCATCACTACTTTTTGTAACATAAGTAACATCACAATAATCATCATAAGTAGCAACTTTGTTCTCATCATAATCAATTGAAACCTCTTCCAAGATAGTGAAATCATTACTAAATAAATTCATGGCCTCTCCAAATACACTTTATCATTGTAATAAGATTCAACACCCTCCAAAATAGTGGGATAATTATTATCTAAAGTTGATACTCTTCCGAACCCACTTTCATAAATATTGCAATCAGCATAAATAGGATGCATGCTATCATCATAATAAATTTGCACATGAAAACTTGGGGGACTAAAAATATCATCTTCATTAAATATAGCATCCCCAAACTTGGGACAAACATTAATTGCAGCAAATAAATTAGCAAACATGCCATTTTCATCAAACATAGCATCCCCAAGCTTGTGGCTTTGCATATCATAAGCATAATCACTCTCATCATAAATAATATGAATAGCACAAATAGTATAGCAATTATCATCATCACAACTTTCTAAGTTGGTGCCAAAAAGATTTTCAAGATTATAACAAGTATCATTACTTTCCCAACCATAATCATCACAATGAGTAATAGGCATAACAATAATATGAGCAACATCATTTGGGAGGGATACCTTTTTACCTTTGCTTCTCTTCTTCACATCATGTGTGGGTTTAATCACCTTTTTGGAGCTCCTTATTGATGAGATTGGTTTGAATAAAAAGCTCCTCCTCATTACCTGATTCATCATAAGAAAAAAGGAGGATATTGGGAAATGTCTCCCCCTTCATTAGTATTCTCTTCATCTTATATTTGTTTTCTTGTCTTTAAGTAAATGGCAATATAAGGATTCTCAATGCAGTTTACCGCACAATACATACAAATTTCCTGTAGACCAAAATCAAGAAATCTCTTAAGGTTATATTCTGGAATACCCTTAGTTATACATTTCATTTCTTCATAACCCATAAGCAAATTAAGTTCCTTATGATGCGCAAGGGAAATCAAGTCATCACAATTTTTGGACACGATTCGACCATGAAACAATTTGCATTGGAGATTTAACTGACCACGTTCTGCAAAGTTCACAAGGATGGCGAGAAAAATTAAAATTTTCAGCACAAACATCTAGCCTCTCTTGCAACCATTTAGTTTCTAAATACTTATGCCTCTTGCAAAATATATCTTCCCTTCTTGGTATGTAACTACAAACTCTATGCACTCCACAAAAATTGACATGCTTATAAGAAACATTTTTATCATGACTAGTGCAATCATCATTAGTACTATGGATATTCAAAGAATTCATACTAACAACATTGCAATCATGCTCATCATTCAAAAATTTATGCCAAACATTTTATTGCATTCTTCATCTAGCAACTGAGCACAATTACCGAAATCCTTATTTTCATGAAAGACATTAAAAAGTTGAAGCAAATGAGGCAACCTAAATTCCATTTTTTTGTAGTTTTCTTTTATAGACTAAACTAGTGATAAAACAAGAAACTAAAAGATTCAATTGCAAGCTCTAAAGATATACCTTCAAGCACTAACCTCCCCGGCAATGGCACGAGAAAAGAGCTTGATGTCTACTACGCAACCTTCTTCTTGTAGACTCGGGTTGGGCCTCCAAGCGCAGAGTTTTGTAGGACAGTAGCAAATATCCCTCAAGTGGATGACTAAGGTTTATCAATCCGTGGGAGGCGTAGGATGAAGATGGTATCTCTCAAACAACCCTGCAACCAAATAACAAAGAGTCTCTTGTGTCCCCAACACACCCAATACAATGGTAAATTGTATAGGTGCACTTGTTCGGCGAAGAGATGGTGATACAAGCGTAATATGGATAGTAGATATAGTTTTTTGTAATCTGAAAATATAAAAACAGCAAGCTAGCAAGTAACAAAAGTGAGCGAAAACGGTATTGCAATGCTTGGAAACAAGGCCTAGGGTTCATACTTTCACTAGTGCAGTTCTCTCAACAATGATAACATAATTAAATCATATGGCAATCCCTCCACGTGCGACAACAGTCACTCCAAAGTTCCTATTGCGGAGAACATAAGATGAAATTGCTTGTAGGGTACGAAACTACGTCAAAGTTATTATTTCCGATCAATCCATTGAGCTATTCCTATAAGTGTCACAAACAGCCCTAGAGTTCGTAGTAAAATAACACCATATGACACACATCAATCAACCCAAATGTCACCTAGATACTCCAATGTCACCACAAGTATCCGTGGCTCAATTATACGATATGCATCAAACAACTTCAGGTTCATAATATTCAATCCAACACAAAAGAACCTCAAAGAATGCCCCTGGATTTCTACCGGAGACACAAGGACAAAAATGTGCATCAACCCTTATGCATAGATTACCCCAATGTCACCTCTGGAATCTACGAGTTGAGTGCAAAAACATACATCAGGTGAATCAATAGAACACCCCATTGTCACCACGGGTATCCCACGCAAAACATACATCAATTGTTCTCAAATCCATAATAGTATTCAATCCGATAATAGTGAAACCTCAAAGGTAAAATTCAATTCATCACAAGAAGGTAGAGGGGGAGAAACACCATATGATTCAACTATAATAGCAAAGCTCGCGGTACATCAAGATCGTGCCATATCAAGAACACGAGAGAGAAAGATCAAACACATAGCTACTGGTACATACCCTCGGCCCCGAGGGTGAACTACTCCCTCCTCGTCATGCAGACCGCCGGAATGATGAAGATGGCCACCGGTGAAGGTTTCCCCCTCCGGGAGGGTGCCGGAACGGGCTCCTGATTGGTTTTTTGTCGCTACAGAGGCTTGCGGAGGCGAAACTCTCGATCTAGGTTTAATTTTGGGGGTTTCTATATTTATAGGAATTCTTGGCGTCGGGAACAAGTCAGGAGGGTCCACCATGCGACCTAGGGGGGCCCCTCCATCCTTGTGGAGGCCTCATGGCTCCTCTGGTCCATCCCCGATACTTCGTGAGCTTCTTCTGGTCCATGAAAAATCATCGTAAAGTTTCAGTTCGTTTGGACTCCGTTTGGTATTCCTTTTATGTGCAACTCAAAAACCAGGGGAAAACATAAATTGGCACTAGGCTCTAGGTTAATAGGTTAGTCCCAAAAATCATATAAGATAGCATATAAATGCATATAAAACATCCAAGATGGATAATATAATAGCATGGAAGAATTAAAAATTATAGATATGTTGGAGACATATCACTTCCTCTAACTCATGTGCATCTGATGCAAGTTGCCGCCGTGAATTTGAGAAAGCTTGTTTGCTTCCTCTGGAATCATCCCAAGTCAGTCATGCATGTGCGAAGTATTCTATGGTTTGGAGATTTGCAACCTTCACTCTATATGTATCCCTAGCACACCAAGCCACTGATTGACTTGTTCAAGGAGAAGAAGTTCCTTCCTAAGAGCTAGAATTATGCAAGGACTTCGATATCCTCGATGATGGTTCCCAACCAGAACTCGGTTGCATTTTGTAGTAAGACCTCCATGTGGGCACGATTGTCCTAGACCTTCTGTTCACATGTATCTTGCAAACCATCTCATGTTTTGGAGCTTGCCACCACAGTTAATTTCCTGAGAATCTTGCAGCGCCATCTTGTTGATTTGTGTTGCAACTTTCCTTTTCAGACATGCTGAGTCTGAAATATCCTGTTACCAACCAGATCTGAATCTTAGGCATATATGATGGTTGGAATTCTCCCAAGATCTATGATGTAGGTTCCAGCAAGGTTCATTTTGGTAGACACACCTAGCCGGAAGATCTATTGTTGTAGGTTGTTGATTAAGCAATTTGACCATCTTCTCCAAGAGGATTTGGTATGACTTATTCCACAAGTTGCTCCTTATGGATTTTTGTGCTCCCGAAGTCCGACCTTTACTTGATGGACATGTTGATGCTTTTAAGCATGATCGTGGTACCTAGAATGTCAAGGAGAACATTAGAAGCGGAGTGCTAAATGTCTCTCAGTCGATCATCTAGATTTTGCATCCTTGGCATTGCTAAGGTAAAATCTCAGAAAGTGTTGTCTTCCTTTGCATGTGCATCCTCCATCTCTAATCATCATGGTAGTATGAGGGTGTCACCAAGATCTTTGTCATGGATGTTGGTAAAACCCTGATGAATATGGAAATGCTCAAGTTCTTGAAAGCACGCTCAGGCACTAGGTTACATCCTTGGTATCAATTGGAATGTGCCTTCCATTTGCCAAATTGCCCTATAACCATAGTATCATCTCCAATCTGAGTATGCCATTTTTTCGAACTCCTTCAAACGATCATTTGTGAATTGCCTTAGGCTGGTATGAAGAGTTTCAACGATCTACTCCCTCCGTTCCAAAATAGATGGCCCAACTTTGTACTAACTTTGTACTAAAGTTAGTACAAAGTTGGGTCATCTATTTTGGAATAGAGGGAGTATGTATCAAAAGTAATTCTTTTTGCCACTTAAGGCAAAAATTCTATGAGTCACCTTCCCTAAGGTGTCACGTTATGGAATCATGGCAATTATCTCCTCTACTTTGAAACCATGCACCATCTTACTCAAGCGTGGAATTGTTGCTCACCAAATTGAACCTTTGTCATCTGCTTCTTTCCATTGCTCCTGATGTGTGTTTTGTGTCTCAACTCAAGAGGTATTCTTACGTCTCACTCCATGAGTTGATCTTGAGTTGCTCGATCTTTCAGAAGATCGGTTCCTGTAGAGTTTCTTTCTGTGGTCATCATGTCGGACAAAGATCACGAAAGCAAAGACGTCAAGATCAATATGATGCAATGAATCAACATCTTTGCTAAGGGAAATTTGGAATGAGAAAATTGTGATAGTTTTGTGACCCCATTTCCTCTTACCTCACGTCTTGAATCTCGGGACGAGATTCTTGTTTAGTGGGGGTGAGTTGTCATAGCCCTAGCATTAGTCTTTGTTTGCCTTCTCTTTTCCTCATGTCATCATGTTTAAATTCAAATGAATTTGAATTGGGTATGTTCAAACCCTAGCACCAAATGAATTCAACTAGGTTCAAATGAAAATATATTCAACGAACACAAAATGCCCTTCACAAAAGTTCACCATTTTTGAATTGGTCTAGAACCTCTGCCAAAAATGGTGCACATTTTTCTAGGTCATTTATGTATTTTTGGTTTAAATCATATGGTATTTGAATTTGGGCATTTAAATGCTATAATTATTTTAGATGCTCAAATAACTCTGCAAACAACTGAGGGCTGTTGGAAATATTTCAAGAGGTGCCCACAAATATTTTTAGGAGTTTCTAAAATGGTTTAGTATTATTACTAAATCAAAAACAAAAAAGCAAATTAGAAAAGAGAAATAAAAGAGAGAGAGATAAGACTCACCTGGGCCTTCCTACCTGGTGGCCCACTGGCGCCCACCACCACAGCCCCTTTGTCGTCTTCCTCCGAACGCGAGTAGGCAGGGTGCATGGTCTCCGCGTGTGCTAGCTTCTGCTTCCACCATGACGCTCCGACCCTTGTGAACACGCCACGAAGACTCCCGAGACCTTCTCCCTCTGTTCCCCTCGTAGCTCTCTCTTTCCCCTCCTCTGGCTCCCTCTTCCTCTCTTCCCCGTGAGCCCCGATAGCGCACCGTCGTCGTAGCCGTGGCAATAGGCCACCACCCGCCCAACTAGTGCGACCAAGAGCTCTGACACGACAAAATGGAGGTAGACACCGACGCACGCGACCGCAGGAGCCCTGCAGCGCAGTCCCCGACCTCATCTTCACCCACCGGCCGCCAGCAGCCTCACTGTCGATTCGCGGGCTCTAGACCATCCGGGCCTCGTCGTTGCCTCTGGTGGACTCGCTGTGAGCCCCTGCCTCTTTCCCCTCTCTCCCCGCGCTCGTCTGCGTCCTCTAACCACCACGGCCATCAGAGCCAATAGCTCCTCGCCGTCGGCCATGTCACCACCGCGGCTACAGCAGTGCAAGATAACTTACCAGCTCACTGTTGGGGAACGTAGTAATTTAAAAAAATTTCCTACGCACACGCAAGATCATGGTGAGGCATAGCAACGAGAAGGGAGAGTGTTATCCACGTACCCTCGTAGACCGAAAGCGGAAGCATTAACACAACGCGGTTGATGTAGTCGTACGTCTTCATGGTCCAACCGATCAAGTACCGAACGCACAGCACCTCCGAGTTCAGCACACGTTCAGCTCGATGACGTCCCTCGAACTCCGATCCAGCCGAGTGTTGAGGGAGAGTTTTGTCAGCACGACGGTGTGGTGACGATGATGATGTTCTACCGACGCAGGGCTTCGCCTAAGCACCGCTACGATATTATCGAGGTGTAATATGGTGGAGGGGGGCACCGCACACGGCTAAAAGATCGTTGATCAATTGTCTTGTCTAGAGGTGCCCCCTGCCCCCGTATATAAAGGAGCAAGGGGGAGGCCGCCGGCCAAGGAGGAGAGGCGCGCCAGGAGGAGTCCTACTCCTACCGGGAGTAGGACTCCCCCCCTTTTCCATGTTGGACTAGGAGAGAAAGGGGGAAGAGGTGGAGGGGAGGAAGGAAGGGGGGCGCTGCCCCCTCTCCTTGTCCTATTCGGACTGGGGGGGAGGGGCGCGCGGCCCTGCCCTGGTCTCCTCTCCTCTCTTCCACCTAGGCCCACTAAGGCCCATTAAGTTACCGGGGGGTTCCGGTAACCTCCCGGTACTCCGGAAAAATCCCGATTTTACCCGGAACACTTCCGATGTCCAAACATAGGCTTCCAATATATCAATCTTTATGTCTCGACCATTTCGAGACTCCTCGTCATGTCCGTGATCACATCCGGGACACCGAACAACCTTCGGTACATCAAAACATATAAACTCATAATATAACTGTCATCGTAACGTTAAGCGTGCGGACCCTACGGGTTCGAGAACTATGTAGACATGACCGAGACACCTCTCCGGTCAATAACCAATAGAGGAACCTGGATGCTCATATTGGCTCCCACATATTCTACGAAGATCTTTATCGGTCAGACCGCATAACAACATACGTTGTTCCCTTTGTCATCGGTATGTTACTTGCCCGAGATTCGATCGTCGGTATCTCAATACCTAGTTCAATCTCGTTACCGGCAAGTCTCTTTACTCGTTCCGTAATACATCATCCCGCAACTAAATCATTAGTTACAATGCTTGCAAGGCTTATAGTGATGTGCATTACCGAGTGGGCGCAGAGATACCTCTCCGACAATCGGAGTGACAAATCCTAATCTCGAAATACGCCAACCCAACAAGTACCTTTGGAGACACCTGTAGAGCACCTTCATAATCACCCAGTTACGTTGTGACGTTTGGTAGCACACAAAGTGTTCCTCCGGTAAACGGGAGTTGCATAATCTCATAGTCAGAGGAACATGTATAAGTCATGAAGAAAGCAATAGCAACATACTAAACGATCGAGTGCTAAGCTAACGGAATGGGTCAAGTCAATCACATCATTCTCCTAATGATGTGATCCCGTTAATCAAATGACAACTCATGTCTATGGCTAGGAAACACAACCATCCTTGATCAACGAGCTAGTCAAGTAGAGGCATACTAGTGACACTCTGTTTGTCTATGTATTCACACATGTATCATGTTTCCGGTTAATACAATTCTAGCATGAATAATAAACATTTATCATGATATAAGGAAATAAATAATAACTTTATTATTGCCTCTAGGGCATATTTCCTTCAGTCTCCCACTTGCACTAGAGTCAATAATCTAGTTCACATCGCCATGTGATTTAACATCAATAGTTCACATCACCATGTGATTAACACCCATAGTTCACATTGTCATGTGACCAACACCCAAAGGGTTTACCAGAGTCAATAATCTAGTTCACATCGCTATGTAATTAACACCCAAAGAGTACTAAGGTGTGATCATGTTTTGCTTGTGAGATAATTTTAGTCAACGGGTCTGTCACATTCAGATCCGTAAGTATTTTGCAAATTTCTATGTCTACAATGCTCTGCACGGAGCTACTCTAGCTAATTGCTCCCACTTTCAATATGTATCTAGACCGAGACTTAGAGTCATCTAGATTAGTGTCAAAACTTGCATCGACGTAACCCTTTACGACGAACCTTTTGTCACTTCCATAATCGAGAAACATATCCTTATTCCACTAAGGATAATTTTGACCGCTGTCCAGTGATCTACTCCTAGATCACTATTGTACTCCCTTGCCAAAATCAGTGTAGGGTATACAATAGATCTGGTACACAGCATGGCATACTTTATAGAACCTATGGCCAAGGCATAGGAAATGACTTTCATTCTCTTTCTATCTTCTGCCGTGGTCGGGCTTTGAGTCTTACTCAATTTCACACCTTGTAACACAGGCAAAAACTCTTTCTTTGACTGTTCTATTTTGAACTACTTCAAAATCTTGTTAAGGTATGTACTCATTGAAAAAACTTATCAAGCGTCTTGATCTATCTCTATAGATCTTGATGCTCAATATGTAAGCAGCTTCACCGAGGTCTTTCTTTGAAAAACTCCTTTCAAACACTCCTTTATGCTTTGTAGAATAATTCTACATTATTTCCGATCAACAATATGTCATTCACATATACTTATCAGAAATGTTGTAGTGCTCCCACTCACTTTCTTGTAAATACAGGCTTCACCAAAAGTCTGTATAAAACCAAATGCTTTGATCACACTATCAAAGCGTTTATTCCAACTCCGAGAGGCTTGCACTAGTCCATAAATGGATCGCTGGAGCTTGCACACTTTGTTAGCTCCCTTTGGATCGACAAAACCTTCCGGTTGCATCATATACAACTCTTCTTCCAGAAATCCATTCAGGAATGCAGTTTTGACATCCATTTGCCAAATTTCATAATCATAAAATGCGGCAATTGTTAACATGATTCGGACAGACTTGAGCATCGCTACGGGTGAGAAGGTCTCATCGTAGTCAATCCCTTGAACTTGTCAAAAACCTTTCGCAACAAGTCGAGCTTTATAGACAATAACATTACCGTCAACGTCAGTCTTCTTCTTGAAGATCCATTTATTTTCAATGGCTTGCCGATCATCGGGCAAGTCAACCAAAGTCCATACTTTGTTCTCATACATGGATCCCATCTCGGATTTCATGGCCTCAAGCCATTTTGCGGAATCTGGGCTCACCATCGCTTCTTCATAGTTCGTAGGTTTGTCATGGTCTAGTAACATAACCTCCAGAACAGGATTACCGTACCACTCTGGTGCGGATCTTAATCTGGTTGACTGTAACGCCCACGATGCGGCTATATCTCCCACGTGTCGAGGCACGACTTAGAGGCATAACCGCATTGTGGTTTTGTCGCAAGAAGGGTCATCTTCACACAATCCCATGAAATGAACAAGAATGGGATAAAGAGTTGGCTTACAGTCGCCACTTCACACTATACATAAATAAACCATACATCAATCAGAGTACACACATAGGTCCGACTACGGAACCAAAATAAAAGAAAACAACCCAACTGCTAGATCCCTGATCGTCCCAACTGGGCACCACTACTGATCAACATTAGTAATGAACAAGATCTTCATCGAGCTCCCACTTGAGCTCAGTTGCGACACCTGCACTGGTATCCCTGGCACCTGCAACTGTTTGGAAGTATCTGTGAGTCACGAGGACTCAACAATCTCACACCCGCGAGATCAAGACTATTTAAGCTTATAGGAAAGGATGGGGTAATGAGGTGGAGCTGCAGCAAGCACTAAGCATATACGGTGGCTAACATACGCAAAGGAGAGCGAGAAGAGAAGCAACGGAACGGTCGTGAACTAGCAATGATCAAGAAGTGATCCTGAACCTCTACTTACGTCAAACATAACCCAGAAACCGTGTTCACTTCCCGGACTCCACCGAGAAGAGACCATCACGGCTACACACGCGGTTGATGCGTTTTATTAAGGTCAAGTGTCAAGTACTCTACAACCGGATATTAACAAATTCCCATCTGCCACATAACCGCGGGCACGGCTTTCGAAAGATAATACCCTGTAGGGGTGTCCCAACTTAGCCCATTATAAGCTCTCACGGTCAACGAAGGATAAACCTTCTCCCAGGAAGACCCGATCAGTCTCGGAATCCCGGTTTACAAGACATTTCGACAATGGTAAAACAAGACCAGCAAAGCCGCTCGATGTGCCGACAAATCCCGATAGGAGCTGCACATATCTCGTTCTCAGGGCAACACCGGATGAGACATCCTACGAGTAAAACCAGACCTCGAGTTTCCACGAGGGGGCCCCACAGTCTACTCAGTTCGGACCAACACTCAAAGGAGCACTGGCCCGGGGGGGTTAAAATATGATGACCCTTGAGTCTGCAGAACCCAAGGGAAAAGGGGATAGGTGGTAGCAAATGGTAAAACCAAGGTTGGGCCTTGCTGGAGGAGTTTTATTCAAAGCGAACTGTCAAGGGGGTCCCATAAATCACCCAACCGCGTAAGGAACGCAAAATCAAGGAACATAACACCGGTATGACGGAAACTAGGGTGGCAAGAGTGGAACAAAACACCAGGCATAAGGCCGAGCCTTCCACCCTTTACCAAGTATATAGATGCATTAATTAAATAAGAGATTTTGTGATATCCCAACATAAACATAATCCAACATGGAGCAATCTTCGTCTTCACCTGCTACTAGCAACGCTATAAGAGGGGGCTGAGCAAAAGCGGGAACATAGCCAGACAATGGTTTGCTGGGAAGGGTGACAAAGGTTAGAGGTTCATGGCAATTTGGGAGGCTTGAAAAGCAAGTGGTAGGTAGCGCGGCATAGCAATAGAGCGAAAAACTAGCAAACAAAGATAGAAGTGATTTCGAGGGTATGGTCATCTTGCCTGAGATCCCGCAAGGGAGAAGAGCGAGTCCAAGAAGAAGACAAGCGGACGGAGTCGAACGAATCCTCACAACTCCGGAAAGAAACCGAAGCTAACGAGAGAAGCAACCCGGAAAGAAACAAACAACATAGTAAACAACCACCACATACACATGGCATGATGCACATTCAAGTATGATGCATGTCCGGTTTAAATGAGGCATGGCATGGCAAAGTGCACAAACGAAACTACAAGTTAAGTGGAGCTCAATATGCAACGAGTTGCATATTGACGAAACACCACATTTAATTATTTAGTTCGCTCTTGTTTAAGTACCCAACAATATTAAATATTGATTAACATGGCGAGAGGTGAAGCATAAGTAAACTAACTACCTAGGCAATTTAAATGAGGCCGGAAATAACAAACGACAATACCGGAAAATCTCCATATGTCATTTAGCAATTTTAATGCAAACATCAGTTTTAGACATTTTAAATGTTGTTATCATGATGCGAATGACAGATGTAAGTTATATGCAATTTTATGAAAATGTTGACATGAAGATGATTAGGAGCATTTGGTCACCAAGGCAGAAAGAATTGGGTGCCACGGCAATGAAAACGGAAACGATGCCATGGCAACGTCCCGGTTCCGATAACTCGTTGAGCGACCGGTGCAAACGAAGATGTGGATGTGCGGAACATGCAAAAGATGGTGGGGTGATCCCGGTTACCGGGTTCCCACGGGACGATGGCATGACCACGAGGAGGAACATGGAATGACACCTCAGAAACGGTGCAACCACAAGCATCTCATACAACACACATGCATTCGGTCCACGGACATCGTTCTCGGCGGTTATACCTTCGAAGCGTGCATTCGGGGCGGAACGCGTTAGAAGTGGAAGTAGTTGTTCACGTGTCGTAGGGGTAGTAGTTATACATGGATCTTGTCGGA
The DNA here is from genome assembly GCF_002575655.3 of Aegilops tauschii subsp. strangulata. Classification (NCBI taxonomy): domain Eukaryota; kingdom Viridiplantae; phylum Streptophyta; class Magnoliopsida; order Poales; family Poaceae; genus Aegilops; species Aegilops tauschii. The sequence continues at coordinate 180,003,061 of NC_053039.3, forward strand.
TCCACGGCGACGGAAGTTGTGCACTTGACGGTCTTCGGCGACGGTAGTGGTACATCTTGTAGTGGAACTTGGGCGTAGTGGTACACGGCGACGGTAGTGGTACACGTTTTCGTAGATGTCCGGGGTCGTGGGTAGAGGTACTTGTCGCATCGCCGAGCGTAGTCGACCTCAGCATATCCGAAGGGGTACTTGTGGTCAACACGGCCTCTAGTGTACTTGTCGGTCCAGCAAGCGGAAGCAATTCGGGGCGGTCACGGTCTCGGCAACAAGTCTTGGCATCCCAAAACTTCAGGAGCGGAGGTACACACAAGCAACAACAACAACAACGCTGGGGTCTCGGTCATGGCCATGGCAGGAGACAACGGTGGCATAGCCGGCTTGGTGTGTTTGAAGTGGACAGCTCGGGGTAACAGGATGAGCAGCGACAGCTATGCAAGCGGGTCCCCAAGCAAACAGAGGCAAGAAGAGGACCAGGGACGCGACAACTCGTTGGACAAGGCATCGGGCAGCAGCAATGGCGCCCTTGGCGGCCGCCGATGATGGAGTCAAGCAAGGAAGGGGTCGCGTCCAGAGTCAAGCAAGGAAGGAGGCGGTGGGTCCGGGCGAGGGGAACCTGTTCCCGGCGTTGGAGGCCTCGAGCAGAGGTCTGGTGGTCGATGTCGTGCACGAGGCGAGGTCGAGGACGGTCGCGGGTTGAGGGTGCTGCAGGCGGGAGCGGCTGGAGAAGGTGGTGGAGTCACACGGCTCGACGGAAGCAGGGGCGGCGGAGCTCGCGCATCGGGCGGCGTCACTGGACGAGGAGGAGGCTACGGCCTCGCGATTTTCGGCAGCGGGGCACCGGGCAGCGTGCAGGACCACGGCGAGGACGCGAGGGAGAGGGGCGGCGCAAGGCGGCGGTGCTCGTTGGTGCTGGTCGCCGGAGCAAGCGGCGGCGAGGAGGTGGTCGGGTGTGGGGGTCTCACAGTGGAGGCGGCGAGGGGATCGGGCGCAGGGAGCTCCTCTCCCTGGCTCGATGCGAGCGTGTGAGTGGCGGCGCTAGCAGGGGAACGAGGGAGAGGGGGGTCGAGGAGACCGGGCAGGCCTCTTGGGCTGGCTAGGTCAGGCCGCAGGTGCCCTTAAGCGGGCTTCGGCTATGCACTGCTCCCCTCTCTCTTGATATTCTCCTAACAGAAAAATAGAGAGAGACCCAAAAGTATCAAGAGAAGAGGCCATGGAGAAGAATACAATGGTGGGATATTTTTGTAAGGCTTTATGGAATTTTTCCAACCCAACAAAAGTGGTTCCAGCAAAATAGGCGAAGTTAAACCCAAAATTATTTAACTTGCGCGAAAGGAGTTTGAATGGAGTCTAGGATTTAGGAGTGTCCAGAAATGTTGAGACTTTTGGAGGAGCCTCGAAAAATGGAGAAAGTTTGGAGAACAAACATGAAGCAAAAGGCATGAGAATTAAATTGCAAGTGTGTTATGGTGATTCCAAAGTTAATGGAATATTTTTAATATAGCTCCCTAATATTAGGAGGATATGTTATAAAGAGAAATCACCATGTGAATTCCCTCGATTTAAATAGATCGAAGATCCATGCAATTTATTTAGTTGAGTTTTAAAAATTAATGACATGATGGCATGATGACATGATGCAATGCAAAAATAAAAGAGCAAGCAGAAAAGAAACACACGGCGATCACGAAAATAAGGAAGTCTTCTGAAGCGTCGGTCTCGGGGCATTACAACACTCCACCACTACAAGAGGATCTCGTCCCGAGATCTAGGATGGCACCGGAGAAAAGCAGAAGAGGAAGAGAAGAGGTAAGACTAATTGCTTCTTTGACAAATGAGTGAAACCAAAGAACCTTGAGAGGTCGCAAAGCTTGAGGAAATGACACAACGGAGATGAACAAAATTTAAAACACTCCGTTCAGCAAGAGGAACAAGGAACATTGCGAGAACCTTTGTAGGTTGAAGAATATGAAACAAGAGCTTAACGGATCAAAAGGAATATGAAAGCACACCGGTAGAAAAGAGAAACAAGGAACACCATGTGAACCTTGAGGTTAAATGAAACGATAGATATTTAAACCACTCCGGTTAAAACAAGATAGGGAAGGAGTAAGAATGATATAATTTGGGCAGCACTCCGACTGTAAATGGAAGGAATTGAACATGATCTTGACAAGATGAGAGGATACTCGATGAAATTAACAACACATTGCCTCCGGAACTAATGCAAGAATGGCACAAGGGGAAAAAAATTTCAAAACGCACTCCGGTTGAGGAAGGAGACAAAACTTGATAAGATGAGAGAACTCGAATGAAAACACGACACTCCGGTTAAATGGATAAGCACGAAAAAAACACGGTCCTCACAAACCGAGAAGATGAGTGAAGAGAGCAACATCACGATGCCTCCGGAAGAAATAAATAATAGAAAATAGATCCTTGAAATAAGAATGGAGAAGAAAATGCCAACTTCTGCCACAAATGAGCTTGGAAAGTACCCTTCCAAGAAGGTTAGAACGGAGTTTGTTGGAAAAACCAACAACGAAAAGAATAAGCTTGTAGTGGGCTTATGGAAAACTTCTCAAAACATGAGGTGAAAATTTTGCCACTAACGAAAACAATTGATTGGATTGAGATCAACGAAGAGATGAAATCTTCTCTCGCCGAGAGATAGGAGAAAACTTGGACATTGATAAGCACCACAAATAGCTACATTCCTTAGGGAAGGCTATAGGAGAAATATAACCCAAGATAAATCCAACAAAGAGATTGGTGGATTTAAAATATCACATTCTTGACAACAAGTGAATCATGAAACGCGAACTCAAATTGTCAAGAATGACACAACACCACCTCAAAAGATAAGATAGAGAGAATTGCACTTCAGAATGCAAGATGAAGAATGCTTGAAGTACTCAAAACAACACATGTGTTGAGCACCATGTTTATTTAAGAGTATAGCTTGACGGATCTTGACTCCGAGAGAAATCTTGAAGAACAATTGAAGAATGAAAGCAATCCTTGATGAGTTGCCATGTAGAGCCTCCATGAAGAACTCCGGTAATAAAGAATGATCAAACGAAATGTAAACTTGAAAAGAACTCCGGGAGAAACCTTGCAATGATTAGATGAAGCTTTGAAATGATATAATTGAAATAACATGAAGCTCCGGAAAAAAAGATGAACAACTTGGAACCGAGTATTTGATATCATGAACGAACTCCGGAAGAAGGAATTAATCACTTGGATGAAACAATAATAAGAATTACATTATGCTTAGCCCTCATCAATTTAGATTGATGACAAGCAATGGATTTTTGCATACTACTTATTCTCGTAGAAAGGATTAAGATAGATATTGCGCAAACTTGGGAAGATCTTCATCGAACCACCGGTAACAACGGAAGAGAATTTGGAAAAGCACGAATGAATCTATATGATAACGAAGGAAGCGAGCTCTTGAATGAACCACCGTAAGTATTGAAAACAATTGAAGAAAAGAGGACGAAACACCGTAAAAATTAAAGAACGCGCGAAAATACTTGAGGGAAATTAGATACATGAGAACGAATAGATCACGAGCTGACTAGAGGATACTTGAACGATGCACAGGGAGAATATGGAGATGAACGAAGAGACATCAATTTAGAATAATTGGAGAACGAAGAAATCTTCTGAAATGATGGCCTTTGGATGAACAAGAAACGAAAACAACTCTGAAATGCTCCGGATGGGTAAGAAAAGAATTGCGCGATTGGAAACAATTATGAGAGGATGGCATAAGCTAGAACTATGAATCTTCAAGAGAACGGACCAAGATTCAAGAGAAATCACCATGTGAATTCCCTCGATTTAAATAGATCGAAGATCCATGCAATTTATTTAGTTGAGTTTTAAAAATTAATGACATGATGGCATGATGACATGATGCAATGCAAAAATAAAAGAGCAAGCAGAAAAGAAACACACGGCGATCATGAAAATAAGGAAGTCTTCTGAAGCATCGGTCTCGGGGCGTTACATTGACCTACGAGGTTCAGTAATAACTTGATCTGAAGTTTCATGATCATTATCATTAACTTCCTCACTAATTGGTGTAGGTGTCACAGAAACTGGTTTCTGTGATGATCTACTTTCCAATAAGGGAGCAGATACAGTTACCTCATCAAGTTCTACTTTCCTCCCACTCACTTCTTTCGAGAGAAACTCCTTCTCTAGAAAGGATCCATTCTTAGCAACGAATGTCTTGCCTTCGGATCTGTGATAGAAGGTGTACCCAACAGTCTCCTTTGGGTATCCTATGAAGACACATTTCTCCGATTTAGGTTCGAACTTATCAGGTTGAAGTTTCTTCACATAAGCATCGCAACCCCAAACTTTAAGAAACGATAACTTTGGTTTCTTGCCAAACCATAGTTCATAAGGCGTCGTCTCAACGGATTTCGATGGTGCCCTATTTAGAGTGAATGCAGCTGTCTCTAACGCATAACCCCAAAATTATAGTGGTAAATCGGTAAGAGACATCATAGATTGTACCGTATCTTAATAAAGTACTGTTATGACGTTTGGACACACCATTACGCTCTGGTGTTCCAGGCGGCATGAGTTTGTGAAACTATTCCACATTGTTTTAATTGAAGACCAAACTCGTAACTCAAATACTCTTCTCCACGATCAGATCATAGAAACTTTATTTTCTTGTTACGATGATTTTCCGCTTTCACTCTGAAATTATATGAACTTTTCAAATGTTTCAGACTTCTGTTTCATTAAGTAGATATACCCATATCTGCTCAAATCATCTGTGATGGTCAGAAAATAATGATACCTGCTACGAGCCTCAATATTCATCAGACCACATACATCTGTATGTATGATTTCCAACAAATCTGTTGCTCTCTCCATAGTTCTGGAGAACGGCGTTTTAGTCCTCTTGCCCATGAGGCACAGTTCGCAAGCATCAAGTCATTCATAATCAAGTGATTCCAAAATCCCATCAGTATGGAGTTTCTTCATGCGCTTTACACCAATATGACCTAAACGGCAGTGCCACAAATATGTTGCACTATCATTATTAACTTTGCATCTTTTGGCTTCATTATTATGAATATGTGTATCACTACGATCGAGATCCAACAAACCATTTTATTGGGTGTATGACCATAGAAGGTTTTATTCATGTAAACAGAACAACAATTATTCTCTAATTTAAATGAATAATCGTATTGCAACAAACATGATCAACTCATATTCATGCTCAACGCAAACACCAAATAACACTTATTTAGTTTCAACACTAATCCCAAAAGTATAGGGAGTATGCGATGATGATCATATCAATCTTGGAACTACTTCCAACACACATCATCACCTCGCCTTTTACTAGTCTCCGTTTATAAAGCAACTCCCGTTTCGAGTTACTACTCTTAGCAACTGAACCAGTATCAAATACCGAGGGGTTGCTATAAACACTAGTAAAGTACACATCAATAACATGTATATCCAATATACCTTTGTTCACTTTGCCATCCTTCTTATCCACCAAATAGTTGGGGTAGTTCCGCTTCCAGTGACCAGTCCCTTTGCAGTAGAGGCACTTAGTCTCAGGCTTAGGACCAGACCTTAGGCTTCTTCACTTGAGCAGGCCGTTCTTCTTGAAGTTCCCCTTCTTCCCTTTGCCCTTTTCTTGAAACTAGTGGTCTCGCCAACCATCAACACTTGATGTTTTTCTTGATTTCTACCTTCATCGATTTCAGCATCACGAAGAGCTCAGGAATTACTTTCGTCATCCCTTGCATACTATAGTTCATCACGAAGTTCTACTAACTTGGTGATGGTGACTAGAGAATTCTGTCAATCACTATTTTATCTAGAAGATTAACTCCCACTTGATTCAAGCGATTGTAGTACCCAGACAATCTGAGCACATGCTCACTTCTTGAGCAATTCTCCTCCATCTTTTAGCTATAGAACTTGTTGGAGACTTCATATCTCTTAACTCGGGTATTTGCTTGAAATATTAACTTCAACTCCTGGAACATCTCATATGGCCCATGACGTTCAAAACGTCTTTGAAGTCCCGATTCTAAGTCGTTAAGCATGGTGCACTAAACTATCAAGTAGTCATCATATTGAGCTAGCCAAATGTTCATAACGTCTGCATCTGCTCCTGCAATAGGTCTGTCACCTAGCGGTGCATCAAGGACATAATTTTTCTGTGCAGCAATGAGGATAATCCTCAGATCACGGATCCAATCCACATCTTTGCTACTAACATCTTTCAACATAATTTTTCTCTAGGAACATATCAAAAATAAACACAGGGAAGCAACAACGCGAGCTATTGATCTACAACATAATTTGCAAAATACTATCAGGACTAAGTTCATGATAAAATTAAGTTCAATTAATCATATTACTTAAGAACTCCCACTTAGATAGACATCCCTCTAATCATCTAAGTGATTACGTGATCCAAATCAACTAAACCATAACCGATCATCACGTGAAATGGAGTAGTTTTCAATGGTGAACATCACTATGTTGATCATATCTACTATATGATTCACGCTCGACCTTTCGGTCTCAGTGTTCCGAGGCCATATCTGCATATGCTAGGCTCATCAAGTTTAACCTGAGTATTCCGCGTGTGCAACTGTTTTGCACCCGTTGTATTTGAACGTAGAGCCTATCACACCCGATCATCACGTGGTGTATCAGCACGAAGAACTTTCGCAACGGTGCATACTCAGGGAGAACACTTTTATCTTGAAATTTTAGTGAGAGATCATCTTATAATGCTGCCGTCAATCAAAGCAAGATAAGATGCATAAAAGATAAACATCACATGCAATCAATATAAGTGATATGATATGACCATCATCATCTTGTGCTTGTGATCTCCATCTCCGAAGCACCGTCATGATCACCATCGTCACCGGCACGACACCTTGATCTCCATCGTAGTATCGTTGTCGTCTCGCCAACTATTGCTTTTACGACTATCGCTACCGCTTAGTGATAAAGTAAAACAATTACATGGCGATTGCATTGCATACAATAAAGCGACAACCATATGGCTCCTGCCAGTTGCCGATAACTCAGTTACAAAACATGATCATCTCATACAATAAAATATAGCATCATGTCTTGACCATATCACATCACAACATGCCCTGCAAAAACAAGTTAGACGTCCTCTACTTTGTTGTTGCAAGTTTTACGTGGCTGCTACGGGCTTAACAAGAACCGTTCTTACCTACGCATCAAAACCACAATGATAGTTTGTCAAGTTGGTGTTGTTTTAACCTTCGCAAGGACCGGGCGTAGCCACACTCGGTTCAACTAAAGTGAGAGAGACAGACACCCGCCAGTCACCTTTAAGCAACGAGTGCTCGCAACGGTGAAACCAGTCTCGCGTAAGCGTACGCGTAATGTCGGTCCGGGCCGCTTCATCTCATAATACCGCCGAACCAAAATATGACATGCTGGTAAGCAGTATGACTTATATTGCCCACAACTCACTTGTGTTCTACTCGTGCATATAACATCAACGCATAAAACCAGGCTCTGATACCACTGTTGGGGAACGTAGTAATTTCAAAAAAATTCCTACGCACACGCAAGATCATGGTGATGCATAGCAACGAGAGGGGAGAGTGTTGTCCACGTACCCTCATAGACCGAAAGCGGAAGCGTTAACACAACGCGGTTGATGTAGTCGTACGTCTTCATGATCCAACCGATCAAGTACCGAACGCACGGCACCTTCGAGTTCAGCACACGTTCAGCTCGATGACGTCCCTCGAACTCCGATCCAGCCGAGTGTTGAGGGAGAGTTTCATCAGCACGACGGCGTGGTGACGATGATGATGTTCTACCGACGCAAGGCTTCGCCTAAGCACCGCTATGATATTATCGAGGTGTAATATGGTGGAGGGGGGCACCGCACACGGCTAAAAGATCGTTGATCAATTGTCTTGTCTAGAGGTGCCCCCCAGCCCCCTTATATAAAGGAGCAAGGGGGAGGCCGCCGGCCAAGGAGGAGAGGCGCGCCAGGAGGAGTCCTACTCCTACCGGGAGTAGGACTCCCCCCCTTTTCCATGTTGGACTAGGAGAGAAAGGGGGAAGAGGTGGAGGGGAGGAAGGAAGGGGGGGCGCCGCCCCCCTCTCCTTGTCCTATTCGGACTGGGGGGAGGGGCGCGCGGCCCTGCCCTGGCCTCCTCTCCTCTCTTCCACCTAGGCCCACTAAGGCCCATTAAGTTACCGGGGGGTTCCGGTAACCTCCCGGTACTCCGGAAAAATCCCGATTTCACCCGGAACACTTCCGATGTCCAAACATAGGCTTCCAATATATCAATCTTTATGTCTCGACCATTTCGAGACTCCTCGTCATGTCCGTGATCACATCCGGGACTCCGAACAACCTTTGGTACATCAAAACATATAAACTCATAATATAACTGTCATCGTAACGTTAAGCGTGCGGACCCTACGGGATCGAGAACTATGTAGACATGACCGAGACACCTCTCCGGTCAATAACCAATAGCGGAACCTGGATGCTCATATTGGCTCCCACATATTCTACGAAGATCCTTATCGGTCAGACCACATAACAACATACGTTGTTCCCTTTGTCATTAGTATGTTACTTGCCCGAGATTCGATCGTCAGTATCTCGATACCTAGTTCAATCTCGTTACCGGCAAGTCTCTTTACTCGTTCCGTAATACATCATCCCGCAACTAACTCATTAGTTACAATGCTTGCAAGGCTTATAGTGATGTGCATTACCGAGTGGGTGCAGAGATACCTCTCCGACAATCGGAGTGACAAATCCTAATCTTGAAATACGCCAACCCAAAAGTACCTTTGGAGACACCTGTAGAGCACCTTTATAATCACCCAGTTACGTTGTGACGTTTGGTAGCACACAAAGTGTTCCTTCGGTAAACGGGAGTTGCATAATCTCATAGTCATAGGAACATGTATAAGTCATGAAGAAAGCAATAGCAACATACTAAACGATCGAGTGCTAAGCTAACGGAATGGGTCAAGTCAATCACATCATTCTTATAATGATGTGATCCCGTTAATCAAATGACAACTCATGTCTATGGCTAGGAAACACAACCATCTTTGATCAACGAGCTAGTCAAGTAGAGGCATACTAGTGACACTCTGTTTGTCTATGTATTCACACATATATCATGTTTCCGGTTAATACAATTCTAGCATGAATAATAAACATTTATCATGATATAAGGAAATAAATAATAACTTTATTATTGCCTCTAGGGCATATTTCCTTCACTCACCACCGTGATCAGTGCACCCCCACGAGTCAAAAGCGCCCACCCACTCATCTCGGCGTGGCCTGAAACATCGAAACAATCGAGCCTGAACTTCGGCCACCGCCGCGAGCTTCGTTCCAGCGAGCTCGCGCCATCTCAGCCCCTCCCGCTCGCACAGGAAGACGCGGGAACTCCCAACTTCACGTAGATGCTCTCCGCCGTCCTTTTGGTCGTCGGAGCAGGAAACCCGAGGCCCTCCGCCGTCTCTGGCCTCGCCAGCGATGAGCCGCGGGCCCAATTGACTAGGTTTGACCTCCCCTGTGTCACTGACATGTGGGCCGAGGTGCTTAACTAATCTAGGTTAGGAGCTTTATGTTAATTAACCCTGTTAGTTAGGTTAGCCACTGACATGCGGGTGCCACCGGCTAGGTTTGACCTGGACCGTGCCTTTTGACTTGGTTACGTCACAATGACGCAATTCTGATGTAGTAAATATTTTCTGGGATTTTAAGTAAATTAGAAATGATTTATTTATTTCAGAAAATATCCAAAGCTTCTAAAATTCACAGAAATTCAACCGTAGCTCAGAATGAAATAATTTATATATGAAAAATGATCAAAAAAATCTAATCTTTCCATCTGTACTATTATCATGCATGTTAGAACAACTTATGGCTACTGTCTAGGACAAATCAAATAAGTGGCGTTTAAATAACCACATGTGGAGTATGAATTTGAACCTTTGGTTCAAACCAACTTCATTTAATTGTGTTGCTAGTGGCATTAGCTCAATAAACATCATATTGCCATGACATGATCATGCATCATATTGTTGCATTGCATTGATTGTGTTTCCTCTTGTTTGCCGGTGTTTGTTCCCTCTCGGTAGACGTGGTTCCAAGGATGAGTTTGATGACACTGATAAAGAGCTTTACTATCTTCAGAAGTGCCAGGCAAGCAAACCGCCATTGAACATCTCGATACAATCCCATCTTCTTGCTCCTGCTCTCATTTACTGCATTAAGACAACAAGGTTTCAAACTGCTGTTTGCCGCGGTTGCTGAACCCTGCTACTTCTTGAGCTTGCGTTGGTTTTTCCCTTGAAGAGGAAAGGGTGATGCAGCAAAGTAGAGAAAAGTATTTCCCTCGGTTTGAGAACCAAGGTATCAATCTAGTATGGGACAACGCACAAATCACCGAATACCTGCACAAACAATTAAACAACTTGCACCCAACGCGATACAGGGGTTGTCAATCCCTTCACGGTTACTTGCAAAAGTGAGATCTGATAGAGATAGATAAATAGTAAAGTAAATATTTTTGGTATTTTTGGTTTATAGACCAGAAAGTAAAAGATTGCAAAATAGTAGATCGGAAAATAATATGATAGATCGGAAACTTATATGATGGAAACTAGACCCGGGGGCCATAGGTTTCACTAGAGGCTTCTCTCAAGATAGCAAATAATACGGTGGGAGAACAAATTACTGCCGAGCAATTGATAGAAAAGCGCAAAGTTATGACGATATCTAAGGCAATGATCATGAATATAGGCATCACGTCCATGTCAAGTAGACGGAAACGATTTTGCATCTACTACTATTACTCCACACATCGACCGCTATCCAGCATGCATCTAGAGTATTAAGTTCATAAAGAACGGAGTACCGCATTAAGTAAGATGACATGATGTAGAGGAATTAACTCACGCAATATGATGAAAACCCCATCTTTTTATCCTTGATGGCAACAATACAATACATGCCTTGCTGCCCCTACTGTCACTGGGAAAGGACACCGCAAGATTGAACCCAAAGCTAAGCACTTCTCCCATTGTTCGAAGAGAATTACAAAGATATCAAATCATGCATAAAAGAATTTAGAGAAGATTCAAATAATATTCATAGATAAGTTGATCATAAATCCACAATTCATTGGATCTCGGCAAATACACTGCAACAAAGTATTACATCGAATAGATCTCCAAGAACATCGAGGAGAACATGGTATTGAGAATCAAAGAGAGAGAAGAAGCCATCTAGCTACTAGCGATGGACCCGTAGGTCTGTGGCAAACTACTCACGCTTCATCGGAAGGGCAATAGAGTTGATGTAGAAGCACTCCATGATCGAATCCCCCTCCGGTAGGGTGCCGGAAAAGGTCCCTAGATGGGATCTCACGAGCACAGAAGGTTGCGGCAATGGAAAAGTGTTTTCGTGGATGCCTCTAGTGGTTTGGGGATATATGGGAATATGGGCGAAAGAATTAGGTCAGGAGGCTCATGGGGGGGCCACAAGGGTGGGGGCGCGCCCTACCCCCCTGGGCGCGCCCTCCGTCCTTGTGGCCGCCTCGTGGCTCCTCCGACTTCATATCCAAGTCTCCTGGTTGTCTTCTGGTCCAAGAAAAATCATCGCGAAAGTTTCATTCCGTTTGGACTCCGTTTGGTATTCCTTTTCTGCGAAACTCTAAAACAAGGAAAAAAACAAGAATGGGCACTAGGCTCAAGGTTAATAGGTTAGTCCCAAAAATAATATAAAATAGCATATTAATGCATATAAAACATCCAAAACAGATAATATAATAGCATGGAACAATAAAAAATTATAGCTACGTTGGAGACGTATCAAGCATCCCCAAGCTTAGTTCCTGCTCGCCCTCGAGTAGGTAAAAGATAAGAATAGAATTTTTGATGTGGAATGCTACCTAACATATTTATTCATGTAATTTTCTTTATTGTGGCACGAATGTTGAGATCCATAAGATTCAAAACAAAATTTTAATATTGACATAAAAACAATAATACTTCAAGCATACTAACAAGGCAATTGTGTCTTCTCAAAATAACATGGCCAAAGAAAGCTTATCCCTACAAAATCATCTAGTCTGGCTATGCTCCATCTTCATCACACAAAATATTCAAATCATGCACAACCCCGATGACAAGCCAAGCAATTGTTTCATACTTTTTATGTTCTCAAACTTTTTCAACTTTCACGCAATACATGAGCGTGAGCCATGGACATAGCACTATAGGTGGAATAGAAGGTGTGGTTGTGGAGAAGACAAAAAGAGGGAGATAGTCTCACATCAACTAGGCGTATCAACGGGCTATGGAGATGCCCATCAATAGATATCAATGTGAGTGAGTAGGGATTGCCATGCAACGGATGCACTAGAGCTATAAGTTTATGAAAGCTCAAAAGAAACTAAGTGGGTGTGCATCCAACTCACCTGCGCACGAAGATCTAGGGCAATTTGAGGAAGCCCATCATTGGAATATACAAGCCAAGTTCTATAATGAAAAATTCCCACTTAGTATATGAAAGTGGCAACATAGGAGACTCTCTATCATGAAGCTCATGGTGCTACTTTGAAGCATAAGTGTGGTAAAAGGATAGTAACATTGTCCCTTCTCTCTTTTCTCTCATTTTTTGGGCCTTCTCTCATTTTTTTTGGCCTCTTTTTTTCGTCCGGAGTCTCATCGCGACTTGTGGGGGAATGATAGTCTCCATCAACTTTTCCTCACAACTCAAGAATTACAACTCGATACTTAGAACAAAATATGACTCTATATGGATGCCTCCGGCGGTGTTCCGGGATGTGCAATGAATCAAGAGTGACATGTATGAAAGGATTATGAACGGTGGCTTTGCCACAAATCTGATGTCAACTACATGATCATTTAAAGCAATATGACAATGATGATGCCTGTCATAATAAATGGAACGGTGGAAAGTTGCATGGCAATATATCTCGGAATGGCTATGGAAATGCCATAATAGGTAGGTTGCTGTTTTAAGGAAGGTATATGGTGGGTTTATGGTACCGGCAAAAGTTGTGCGGTACTAGAGAGGCTAGCAATGGTGGAAGGGTGAGAGTGCGTATAATCCATGGACTCAACATTAGTCATAAAGAACTCACATACTTATTGCAAAAATCTATTAGTTATCGAAACGAAGTACTACACGCATGCTCCTAGGGGGGTAGATTGGTAGGAAAAGACCATCGCTCGCCCCCGGCCGCCACTCATAAGGAAGACAATCAATAAATAAATCATGCTCCGACTTCATCACATAAAGGTTCACCATACGTGCATGCTACGGGAATCACAAACTTTAACCCAAGTATTTCTCAAATTCACAATTGGTCACTAGCATGACTCTAATATCACCATCTTTATATCTCAAAACAATCATAAGGAATCAAACTTCACATATTATTCAATGCACTTTATATGAAATTTTTTATTATATCCCTCTTGGATGCCTATCATATTAGGACTAAATATATAACCAATTCAAATTACCATGCTGTTTAAAGACTCTCAAAATAATATAAGTGAAGCATGAGAGTTCAACAATTTCTATGAAATAAACCACCGCCGTGCTTTCAAAATATATAAGTGAAGCACTAGAGCGAAATTGCCTAGCTCAAAAGATATAAGTGAAGCACATAGAGTATTCTAGTAAATCACGATTCATGCGTGTCCATATCAAAAGGTGTGCACATCAAGGATGATTGTGGCAAACTAAAAATCAAAGACTCAAATCATACAAGACGCTCCAAGCAAAACACATATCATGTGGTGAATAAAAATATAGCCTCAAGTAAAGTTACCGATAGACGAAGACGAAAGAGGGGATGCCTTCCGGGGCATCCCCAAGCTTAGGCTCTTGGTTATCCTTGAATATTACCTTGGGGTGCCTTGGGCATCCCCAAGCTTAGGCTCTTGCCACTCCTTATTCCATGGTCCATCAAATCCTTACCCAAAACTTGAAAACTTCAGAACACAAAACTCAACAGAAAATCTCATAAGCTCTGTTAGTATAAGAAAATAAATCACCACTTTTGGTACTGTTGTGAACTCATTCTTTATTTATATTGGTGTAATATCTACTGTATTCCAAAATTTTCATGGTTCATACACCCCAATACTACCCATCGAATCATCAAAATAAGCAAACAACACATACAAAATAGAATCTGTCAAAAACAGAACAGTCTGTAGTAATCTGTAACTCTCGAATACTTCTGTAACTCCAAAAAATCTGAAAAATTAGGACAGCCTAAGAAATTTGTTCATTAATCTTCTGAAAAAATAATCAAATCAAAATCACGCTTAGGTAAAAATAAAAATTATTTTCCTGAGCGCAAAAGTTTTTGTTTTCCAGCAAGATCAAATCAACTATCACTGTAAGCCATCCCAAAGGTCTTACTTGGCACAAACACTAATTAAAACATTAAACCACATCTAACCAGAGGCTAGATGAATTATTTATTGGAAAACAGAACCTAAAAAGAAAAAAGAAAAATGAAATTGGGTTGCCTCCCAACAAGCACTATTGTTTAACGCCCTTAGCTAGGCATAAAAAACACGAATAGATCTAGGTATAATCGTAATAATGATAAGGCAAATCTCAAAAACTCATCTCATACTCCCTTCGTTCACCAGCAAGTTTTCTTTGTGGTAAGCAAAAGTAATCGAAATGGCTAAATTTAATAGGATAAGAATCCCCAAGATCAAGTTCGTGAGGAATTGGTTCCTCCTTTGGGCCCTCATATTGTATGACCAACTCATCATTATAAGCATTCTTTTGGCAAAAAGTCATGAGCTTGTGTCCAAGAGAGAAACCCAATCCGTTGTTTTGTATAGCAAAATTATCATTAAGCTCGGAAATCTTATCAACTAAAACATCGGTAGGGACCCTCTTTCTTAAATTTTCTTTATAAGCAACATGATCTAAAAAACGTAAACGCATTATGTGCTCTTGGTTAAAGAGAATTCCCTCTATGGGAGGGCGACCACCATCTACTTTATAATGCGCGAAAATTTCACTAGCTTCTTTCATAATAAATCTAAACTCATGGGCTAGAAATATAGTGACGGGGCACTTAACAGAAGAATGCTCAATATTAGCAAACTCTAGAAAAATCATTTGTATGGATGGATGCATATGAAAAAATTGCCTTTCAACTTCAACTACGAGCAAAGATATAGCATCCGCAAGACTACTAGTTTTATGGAGAATAGATCCACCCAAACTGGGAAGCACACCGGCACAAGTAAAGAAATCTTGAATAACCCCTTTTCCAATAATATTGCCGCTACCTATGCGAAGTTTTTTAGTATGCAAGATAGTAGATTCTTCATGAGGATTAGTATTAGAAAAAGCATCAAAGTTTCCCCCATTGTTACTACTATCCTTTTCAGCGATAACCTCCCCAATTTCAGACATGGTGGCAACAAACGAATCTAGCAAACGAACAAACCAAAAGTGAAGGAAGAACACGAACTGAAGAGGGGCGAAGAAAAGGCAAATCTTTTCAAAAATTGTTTTAGAAGTGCGGGAGAGGAAAACGAGAGGCGAATGGCGAATAAAGTAATGCAAGAGATGAGAGTTTATGATGGGTACTTGGTATGTCTTGACTTGGCATAGATCTCCCCGGTAACGGCGACATAAATTGGCAAGTTAACGGGAGACGAGTCTTGACTCTTGACTTGGCATAAATCTCCCCGACAACGGTGCCAGAAATTGGCAAGTTGATGGGAGATGAGTCTGGATTTGGCTTAAATCTCCTCGACAATGGTGCCGGAAATTCTTCCTGCTACTTCTTGAGCTTGCGTTGGTTTTTCCCTTGAAGAGGAAAGGGTGATGCAGCAAAGTAGAGATAAGTATTTCCCTCAGTTTGAGAACCAAGGTATCAATCGAGTAGGAGACAACGCACAAATCACTGAATACCGACACAAACAATCAAACAAGTTGCACCCAACGCGATAAAGGGGTTGTCAATCCCTTCACGGTTACTTGCAAAACTGAGATCTGATAGCAATAGATAAATAGTAAAGTATATATTTTTTGTATTTTTGGTTTATAGACTGGAAAGTAAAAGATTGCAAAATAGTAGATCGGAAACTAATATGATAGATCGAAACTTATATGATGGAAAATAGACCCGGGGGTCATAGGTTTCACTAGAGGCTTCTCTCAAGATAGCAAATAATACGGTAGGTGAACAAATTACTGCCGAGCAATTGATAGAAAAGCACAAAGTTATGACGATATCTAAGGCAATGATCATGAATATAGGCATCACGTCCGTGTCAAGTAGACCGAAATGATTCTGCATCTACTACTATTACTCCACACATCGACCGCTATCCAGCATGCATCTAGAGTATTAAGTTCATAAAGAACGGAGTAACGCATTAAGTAAGATGACATGATGTAGAGGAATTAACTCAAGCAATATGATGAAAACCCCATCTTTTTATTCTCGATGGCAACAATACAATACGTGCCTTGCTACCCCTACTGTCACTGGGAAAGGACACCACAAGATTGAAGCCAAAGCTAAGCACTTCTCCCATTGCAAGAAAAACCAATCTAGTTGGCCAAACCAAACCGATAGTATGAAGAGAATTACAAAGATATTAAATCATGCATAAAAGAATTCAGAGAAGATTCAAAAAATATTTATAGATAAGCTGATCACAAATCCACAATTCATCGGATCTCGGCAAACACACCGCAAAAAAGTATTACATCGAATAGATCTCCAAGAACATCATGGAGAACATGGTATTGAGAATCAAAGAGAGAGAAGAAGCCATCTAGATACTAGCTATGGACCCGTAGGTTTGTGGTGAACTACTCACGCTTCATCGGAAGGGCAATAGAGTTGATGTAGAAGCCCTCCGTGATCGACCCCCCCTCCGGCAGGGTGCCGGAAAAGGTCCCTAGGTGGGATCTCACGTGTACAGAAGGTTGTAGCGGTGGAAAAGTGTTTTCGTGGATGCCTCTGGTGGTTTGCGGATATATGGGAATATATAGGCGAAAGAATTAGGTAAGGAGGCTCACGAGGGGCCCATAAGGGTGGGGGAGCGCCCTACCCTCCTGAGCCCGCCCTCCATCCTTGTGGCTGCCTCGTGGCTCCTCCGACTTCATCTCCAAGTCTCCTGGTTGTCTTCTAGTCCAAGAAAAATCATCACGGAAGTTTCATTCCATTTGGACTCTGTTTGGTATTCCTTTTATGTGAAACTCTAAAACAAGGAAAAAATAGGAACTGGCACTCAGCTCTAGGTTAATAGGTTAGTCCCAAAAATAATATAAAATTATAATAGCGTGGAATAATAAAAAATTATAGATAGTTGTATCAAACCCCTTTCCTCTGGTGAACTGTCTTTGCCACAGTAACTAGATGAAACCCACTAGCATGTGTAGGAGTTGTTTGAGCCATGTTGTGTTTCCTACCATGCTATGCCTGCTATGCTTAGAGTTGTGTCAGCTCTGGTTCATCTGGGTGATGGATCGGAGTGAAATGGTTGTGTCGGTAATGAGAGTGAAGTATTGAACATGCTTTGGTAAATGTATCGATGAAAGGCCATGTAGGAGAACATGGTGGGTTGTTTCATTGGAACCGTCCCTAAGAACTGAGTTATGTGTGTGTGATTCAAGATCAGCTGCTACCACACATGGGGCCCTAAAATATGACCCCGCTCTACTTATTGACTGCCTTGATCTCGGTCCAGGAGATGCAAGTAGTTTGTGGTGTTTGTAGTATACTGTAGGCTGTGCGTAGCGCTGACCCTGGGGGTGAGCTGTGATGCAGCAGGTACATGGCACGGTGTACTGAGATGCCCATTTGGTGCCCCGGGAACCCTACACACATCGTTTGGGGCCGTAGTGGAAACCCTGGCCTAATCTCCTTGCGGATGGAACCCGAATAGGCGATAAACCTGGACTAGAGACTTGTGTGGTTAGTTAGGTCGTGGTCTACACCCTCGCTGGCTTTCGCTTGAAGTTTGGTGAGCACATGACGTGTGCATGCGCTAAGTGGTGGACACATGTGTGAAGAAGTACACCCCTACAGGTTATCAAACTATTCAAATAGCCGCGTCCGCGGTAACTGACTACTTGGTTGCTTATGCAGTTCATAGACAAGTTAATGGTTACTCATAAAAGTCTCAAGACAAGTGTGAGTGACGTGGATGGACGTCTTGTAGGAAGACGGGAGAGTATCCACGGTAGTGTATTGATATGGTGAATATGTGGACACGTGTGCGCCACCTCAAAGAAAGTACTCGTAGTACATGATAGCCACCGAGTCAAAGCTGGCTTGCTGGTTGAACTCCACCACCCCATTGTTGATACTAATGCATATGTAGATAGTTCTCATGTAAGTCTTGCTGAGTACATTTGTACTCATGTTTGCTTAATTTATGTTTTTGCAGAGAGACTTCAGTCTCACTAGTAGTTCCACGTGGGCTTCGACAATTAGCTTGGTAATCCCAAACAGAGATCTGGTTCCTTTGGAGGGTCGTATAGATAGACAGGCTTTCTATCCTTCTTTCTTTTGAGATGTCTGTACTCAGACATGTTTATCCTTCCGTCTGCGCTTGTTGCTTGTATGACTTGAATGCCGGGTCATGAGACCCATGTTTGTAATATTTGGCTCCTCAGAGCCCATTGAATAAATACTCTGAGTCGTAGGGTTATGTTGTGATGCCATGTTGTAGTTACACATATTGAGCATATTGTGTGTATGTTATTGAAATGCTTTGTATGTGTGGGATCCAACACCTAGTTGTTTATTCTTGGTAGCCTTCCTTATGGGGAAATGTCTGCTGGTGCTTCCACTGAGCCATGGTAGTTCGCTACTGCTCCAGAACACTTAGGTTGGCCGGCATGTATCCGTCTTTGTTCCTGTATCTGTCCCTTCGGGAAAATGTCACGCGTTGTTCCTTTAAGTCCATGTAGCTTCCTAGGACTTGGGTTCATACGTTCATGACCGACACATTCATTGTTGGCTTATGTATGCCTGTCCTTGTAAGTTTGTGCCACCTTGGGTTCACGACTAGTCATGTCGGCCTGGGTTCTCTGTCATATGGATGCTAGCGACACAATCATATACGTGATCCAAAAGGCGCAAACGGTCCCGGCCTAGGTAAGGCTGCAACCGTGGGAATACCATGCGTGAGGCTGCAAAGTGATATGATGTGTTACATGCTAGATCGGTGTGACGTAGGATCAGGGTCCTGACAGTCCGCCCCTGGCCTTGCCCTTGTCACCGAGGAGACGGGTGACGTGCAGAGATTTGGCCAACCCGATTTTGACGAGTTGGTCGCTAAGGCGGCACTGGCACCAGCTGGATGTTTCTGTGGTGGTCCGGGGGGGACTTAATCCGGTGCGATGTTGGACATGGTGAATGCCGCCTAGCGCACTTGCTCGGCAACTCGCTTGTCGACCGCCAACGTGTATGTGCGCGATGAAGAGGAGTCGTAGCCATGTCCGAGGTAGTGGAGGATATGGCTGCATGCCTTTACGACAACATTGCCGAACTCCTCCCCCTCCTTCACCGGTTGCCAGTGGGGTGGCGATGATAGTGTCGCCTCCTTGTCGTGCTGGAAACAGACCGGAAGTGGTCAAATGTGTTGCGTGGCGGTGATGGTGGATCCTCCTTGATGCGGCATTTGATTTGGAATACACGTGCGGCGGCTGCAACATTTTCAGTCACTTGACATGTCATGGAATGGCCAAAGGTGTAAAGGATTCAGAAATGGGCTAACCCAGCTCTCGACGCTGTTAAAATCAACGTTCACGCGACTTTTAGGCTACACTACAAAAAAGAACACTTCCGTGATGATACGTGTTTGTCACAGTAGGTCACGTTTTCTGTCATGCATGCACATCCATGACGATTTTATGATAGAATTAAGATAGTCATACCTGTGCTGTCGTTGAAGTGTTCCATGACATTACCAAAATTATCATCACGGAAGTGTCCACTTCCATGACTATAAATGGCGTGTCATGGAAGTGCTTTCGTCAAGGGTGACTGACACGTGGCATCCACCATAACGGGTCGCCGTTAAGCTATCGGGTCCGGTTTTGGATCTGATAACCTGTTAACAGCCCGGACCAATGAGGATTTTTCACGTTTAAAATTGTCATTGGCCGAAGGAAACACGTGTTGGCTCACCCTTGGGACAGATGTCATCCATTCATTTAACTGGAGGCGCCTATGATACGTCGACACGTGGCACGGCCCAACAGAGACCCATTATGGTGAAAAGGCCGGCTCGTTTGACTTGGTCAAAAGGTAACGGGCCTGCCCACGGAAAGCTTGTTAATGGCCTATTCGTATATAGCCCATTTACGGCCCGCTAACTCACGGCCCGTTACGGCCTATCGGAATTAAGCCCAGTAGCTTCATCTGGGCCGTCCAATATGATTCCAGCCCGTTGTAACTTCCGGCCCATGTATGGCCCATGATGTCTTTCGGCCCATACGAGGCCATTTGTAACTCTTGGCCCATTAATGGCCCGTGGTGAATCTGGCCCGCAATGAACAGTGTACCGCTTTATACCCATTAACGGCCCATTATTCCATTGCGACGTTTCCAACCCGTGTTATCTTTCGGCCTTCTTAGGGCCCATTTATTCTTGGGCTTATTTCCAGCATTCAGTTACTTACGACCCGTTACTAGCCTTTTCTACTTGTGGGCCAAATTCAGCACGTGGTTACAATCGGCCCGTTTGCGGCCCGTTAATCCGTTGGGCCGTTTTCATAGCGTCATCAAATACGACCGATTAACGACCGCTCGTTATGGTCGGCCCATGAACGGACGATTCCAAATCTAGCCTGTTTACGGCCCATAATGCGGTCTGTTATTGGCCCATGTTTGGCCGATCGATCATACGGCCCGTGGAAGGCCCATTGATGCTACGGCCTATAGAAGGCCCATTGTTTCTACGGTCCTTAGAAGGCCCATTGTTTCTATGGCCCGTAGGAGGCCCATGGTAACTACAGTAAATATGTAGCCCATGGTTATTGTGGCCTAGTTTTAAAAATAGGTTATTGCAACCACTAGCGAACCGCGGAAAAAGAACTGCACTGACTACAAGCAAACAAATAAACAAGACAACAAGAAAATAAATAAGCAAGCAACTTACGCTAGGATATCACGGCTATTACACATATTACATCCACTTGGCATCAAAGTTCGCCACCAGTGCAAATATAGGAACAAATCAGCATATCATATACACTGGTTGTCAAAATTGGCGACCAGTGCAAATAAACACCGCGGCAAAAAAAGTCCAGAACTGAAACCACTTCAGAAGAGCTCAAGAAACAATATCCTGGGTACCCATAATGCTGGCAAGATGCTTAGCAAGCTTATTAACTTTCTCTTGTTTGGCACTTAAATCCTCGAGCACTTGTTGTTGCACAAGAAAGTATGCATCTGAATTCTGCAGGGACTTCCTCAGTCCTTCGGCTTCTTGTCGCAGCACAGCTGACTGATGCCTTTCAGCTTGTAGCTGAGACTGAAGAAGCCGAAGTGATTCAGGCAGCGAGTTCGAAGAGCTTGTGCCAGCGGTACTGGCCAGTAACTCGAACACTACATCAAGGCAGGACTGTGGGGTTTTCTCACTATCTACAGGATCGTTTTTATCACCTTTCTTGGAGGCTAACAGGTTTGTCTCACTATCTTGAACCTTATCTGCATTACTTTCTCTACCATTGCATAGTGGGGTGCTCTTCTCCAATATTCTGTTTGCATACTACAAGAGAAACAAGCAGACACATCACAGGTTTAGCATGAGTATACGAAACTCATTTTCGTAAACCGGTTCAGTAGTAAGGTGGATAGGATAACAACATGAAACAAACATATATCTATGTACTATGGTCACTGTATTGTCCATATAATTCTAGTTTATGTTGCCAAATCAAGATAGAGACACAGTTCAACTCATATATTTTTAAGACACAGCAGCATAGACAGAATATAAGTGTGAGAAACTACACAGCATTGGCAACACTTGTAATGTGCATCACATGAGAACATAACTGTTTATACAACTGAAACTGAAATCAATATAGAGCAAGAAGTTAGAACGCAATCCAGTTAAAGAAATAGGTTTAAAACATACATGTTGCGCCATTGGAGTTTCAATTGGATCCTTCAAATTCGAAAGTAGTTGGTATGAATAAATAGAGTGATGCAACAACAAAGGAGTATGGACCATAGCTACAGAACCTGACCTGAGAATAGTTGCTCTTCTCCTTTAAACGTGGAGTTTGGGTTCGCTGTGGTGGTCTTCGTGCTTTGGGCACTGCAGTTGCTTTACAAACTGCTCGTGTGGGGGTACTCTGTGGTGGACATGGTGATTTGTCAACTAGAAGTGGGTTACTATCCGCTGGGGTTGGGCTTAGATGGGTTGTAGCTGGTTCTCTACCCAACGGTGCAAGTGTGCAGTCTGGAAGAGTCTCGATTATGTTTGGTGGGGCTAGTTTCTGGGCCAGTACAACCATGGTTCTATCTGCATCAACGGGTTGCACTGTCTTTTGTGAAGAACGGGTTTTTGCTCCCTTAGATACGGCCATCACCCCCTCCAATTCAAATGGCTGATAAACAAGAAAAGAAATTGAACGTACATACATTGTATGATAGACAGATGTGGTAATTCACATATATGTTGTCTAACCAAACACGATAGCATGACACAGTTTCACATATATGATGCCCAACTAAACAGGATAGCATGACACAATTTCAGATATGATGGATAACTTAATAGGATATAATGGCATAATTCAACATATGATGAGTATCTAAACAGGATGACATGACAAAACTATATGATGTCTTTCTAAAATAGGTTGGGATGAAATAATTCACATACATCTTATCAAAGTATACAAGATGGCATGATATAATTGACATAATTGATTCATATACTAAGCAGCTGGCACTCGCATGTATGATCTCTAAACTAAGAAGATGGGATTCAATATTGTGCATATGATGTCTAAACTAAGCAATGAAAGACACCATATGCATGATATGAGAAATATAAACATTGCAACTTAGAGTATACACCTCAGGTGGGATATAGGACTGGTCATCTGTCTCTGAATCCTCCTCTGAGGAGCTACCTGTAACCATCGAGATATATGCTTCAACAGGTACCATTGCCTGCTCTGAAGACCTTGTTTTCACTCCTGATTTTTCCATAACCAGCTCAAATGGCATGGAGGCATTCACACAAAGCATGTCTAATCTAAGCAGATGGCATGGCAAAGCAAGACACCATATGCATGATATGAGCAATATACCCCTGCCAAGTTAGAGCATGCACCTCGGGGGGGGGATACGACTGGTCATCTGTCTCTGAATCCTCCTCTGAGGAGCTATCTGTAACCAGCAAGAAATATGCATCGACAGGTAGCACTGACTGCTCAGAAGACCTTGTTTTCACTCCAGATTTTCCCATGAACGACTCAAATGGCTGATGCACAGGAAGAGTAGATGAATGTATAAACATTGTTGACAAATGGAATACATGAAAAAACATATGGCACCATACAATTCACATATGCGATGACTGGCTAAATGGGATGGCATTGCATGGTTCACGTATATGATGCCTGGCTAAAGAAGATGGCATTGCATAATTCCCATATACTCCCTCCATTCCTAAATATTTGTCTTTTTAGAGATTTCAAATGGACTACCACATACAGATGTATATAGACATATTTTAGAGTGTAGGTTCACTCATTTTAGTCCGTATGTAGTCACTTGTTGAAATCTCTAAAAAGATAAATATTTAGGAACGGTGGGAGTATGATATAGAAACCAAACAGGTGGCATTCACACAAAGCAAATCTAAACTAAGCTGATGACATATAAGATGTATAATGTAAGCAATGCGAGCCCCATATGCATGATATGACCAACATCAGCATGCCAGGTTAAAGAAAACACCTCAGGTAGTAAATAGGAGTGGTTGGCTCCCTCTGAATAGCCATCTGAACAGTTATCTTCCTCTGGAATACAATCTGGAATGGAGGGAGGGGCGCCCACTTCACCCACCATGGAGCCGCGTCTGCATGACATTATACTCCCACACAATGGTCTTCTCTTTTTCTCTGCAAGTTGAGTACGACTGTGTACAATAACTGACATGCAGAATAAAAGAACATAGTTAGATTATGTAAGGCCTAAGGGGTGCATGCAGAGATCAAGACTGATGGTAGCAAACGAGTGGATAGATCCAAAACTAATGATAGCAGGTAGATTATAGCTTCAGTTTAAAAAGATAGACAATGGATCATCTACTGTTTGTTGCACACCCAACATGATCCACATAGAAGACCCCAGATGAACCAGATAGTAGACAGATACTATTCGTTGCTGCCTCGATATGTGCCCCACAGGCATTTTAAAACTAAAGTTTGAACGATAAAGTAGCAGGTAAAAATAACCGATGTATAACGTAAGCAAACACGAAAGAGTGCGACCTCTCTTCCGAAACTGTGTAGTCCTCAGGTTCATCTGCTTAGTCGATGATGGTAATGTAGTTGGCGTGGTTGCCGGCAATGGGGAAGATGATCTAAGGCGGCGAAAGAAAGTCTGCAGGGGGAATCTCTGCTGCAGTGAACGCTTCTATCGATGGTGCACCTCACGTGGGGTGGATGACTACACGGCAGGAGCAGGACATAACACACAGAGTTTTCTTTGACGCCTATCTGAAAATGAAGTAAATCTGTAAGGGCTCCTTATAATTGGAGGATTCTATAAATGCAGGGACAGGAAAAACACAAGTATAGGATAGGAATGCACGTGCAAAACAGAGCATTTGGAAACATAGGATTTCTGTCAACCTGGGTGTTTGGTTCATATGAATTGGAAGAACACAGGAATGAAGAAACATGGTCAAATTAAAGTCAAACCACGTGAAAATGAAAAAAAAGAATCTTATTATGCCAGTAATGCAATTAGTCATGTTCTTCATGCACATTAATTTGAAAAGGGCGTCCAAGTGGATATTAAAATTCCTACGTTTTTTCTTTGAAAGAGACACCAAAGGAAAAAATATCCTCCAGTTTTGCTTTGCTCCACTCCTTATAACCAAATGCACGAATAGTAGTTCCATAGCAAACGTTCCCTGAGGGATCGACATGAATGCAGAGTAACAATGTGATGCGACGAGTGTACAACCTCTTTGGCATAGCCTTGTCGACCTCAGCATCATTGGGCTAGACGTGGAGGATGGTGATGCTGGTGTGACTGTCGGAGGCGGGAAGAAAATCTGAGGCCTCTAGAAATGGAGCCGAGGGTACTGCTACGCGGTGATGGACGGTTTCGTCGTTGGAGCAGCTCCCATGAGGTGTACGGTGGCGAGGCTGAAGCAGGACAAGACAGACAACATTAATCTGAAGTGGGACTCTAATATCATCTGCAATAGATGATGTAAAATAAATCACCAAAAAGTGCTAGATGTAAAACGCATCAGCCGCGCCACGGCCGCTGCGACAGATGTTGTAAATACTATTCAATCTGAACTTAACTGAACTTTACAGTCGAAACTGAATTTACTGTCGAAACGAATTGAACTAGTAGCAGAGAATTGCAATAGATGTTTAGGGCGTTCG
Source organism: Aegilops tauschii subsp. strangulata (assembly GCF_002575655.3). NCBI lineage: Eukaryota > Viridiplantae > Streptophyta > Magnoliopsida > Poales > Poaceae > Aegilops > Aegilops tauschii. Next base: position 180,028,799 of record NC_053039.3, read on the forward strand.
AGCACTAGTAGCAGAGAAGCAGTGATCTAAATCAGCAGCCGCTCGAGCAGGGAACACACTAGCAGAGAGCAAGGCGTGCAGCAGCACCGCGAGCGAGTGCTAAAGCAGCAACTCTTGAAAAACCTGGAGGTCGTGCAGCAGCAGCAGCGCGAGCGAGAGCAAGAGTAGAGCAGCAGAACGAACGAGATCAAGAGCGGAGTAGCAGCGCGATCGACAGCAATAGCAGAGCAGAGCAGCAGCACGAATGAAAGCAAGAGCAGTGCAGCAGCGCGACCGACAGCAAGAACAGAGCCGCAGCGCGAGCTAGAGCCGGAGCGGCAGCAACAGCGCGAGCGAGAGCCGGAGCAGCTGCAGCTAGTGCCGGTGTGGAAGTCGCGGCCGAGGAAGCAACGACATGGGGGAGAGACGCCGTGAATGAAGTGGCTGGCGAAGGCGCCGTCGATGGAGACCCACCATGGCTGCTCGGTATCGAGCACCAGCAGCCCCATGAGATCAAATAAAAGATAAAATGCAGCGGTGAGTGCAGAACCTCCTTGGTGGCACCGAGTAGGCCTTGGCTTCATCGGAGGAATTGGTGAGGGTGCTGCGGTTCTGGTGGGGCAAGTCAAGACGGTGTTGTGGGGATGGAGGTGGCGTGATAGATGAGGCGAACGTCGGGGCAACTCCTTGGAGGTGGAGGACGGGGTGGCTGATCCGGCAGGACAACGAGATTGACGACGGATCCTCATCCGGTGCGGTGGATGAGGGACGACGAGCTATTGCAGTGGATGACGTCGTCGGGGAAGAGTCTCCGGCTAGGCGGCGGTCGGGAGGCCGACGAAGGAGCGTGGGGTTTCGCGGGTTTTGGTGGCCTCGGTGTATGAATGGGGGGGCGAAGGGGAAGGTAGGGGGAACCATGGCTTAGGTATGCGCTCTTGTCCGAAATGTAGGGTAAGTTACCAGCGTACCCCCACCGGTTTTGACCATGCGACATCAAGCCGACATTTCCGGCTAAGGGGTAGAAGGGGGATTTCGCATGTCTGGGTTGCGGGACCGATTTTGGATGAGGAGGGAGTTTTTGCGCGCGTCAAAATTTCGAGATAACAAGGCGCGGCGCGCGTTGAAGATGCGAGAGTTCCACAACAGATGAGACAAAAGATACTCGAGCTTGAAAATTTCGGGATAACAAGGCGCAGATTCCATGTTCGGCAGAACAAACTTAACGTGTACAAAAAACAATTCATACAAGACACAAGAGAGTCATGTCCCTTTTTACTATATTGCTATAAATGCCATTGAAAAAACTACAAGAAAAATGTAAGAAAAATCGGGAGAACAAGATTACCCTGTACAGTACCAAATCGATTCACACTTCCCTCAACAACAACAAAAAACAAATCAATTCCCACCAAAAGAAAGAGTCATGTCCCTTTTTATATTATTACAAATGCTAGGATCTCGAATTTCAATTTTTGAATCCACGTTATGTTGAATTCAAATATATCGTTAGGTGACGCTGCGGTTTATAATGGATGTAGTCCTACATTTTGATCTTCCATCATATATGAACATTTTATCCACCCTATGAACGTATATATTGGATGATCTCGCCGGGTCCTGTTCCGTCGGCATGATCTCGCCCTCCTCGTGCACAACCATCTCTCGCATTAGGGTCAGGGCATTACAAAGCTTTACCGTCACATATTCATACTACTTCAAGGTGCATTAAATCAACACATGCAAGTATCAAAAGGAAAGTCACGGCATGCATGCATTGTAATTAATGCATCGGTAAACGCAAATTATTGAAATATATCGAGTGTAGTGCTTTGATGTGTCGCGTCAACTCATACAACAACGAGAAGTTTGATTACTACAACGCCCTCTCCCTCGCGGACTGAGCTCTGGTGCCTTAACTGCACCTGCCTTTAGCTGTATGACAGGTGGGCCACCCACCAGTTGGGCCCACCTATCATACACGCAAAGGCAGGAGCAGTAAGTCAATGAAGCTGCGTCCCTCCCTCGCCCATGAGCGTGGTGGGTGGCAGGACTAGTTGAAGCTTTCGCTACACGCTCTCCCTCCCGCACGCGGTGGAGATGCAGTAGTTCATTCGGTGTCAGATGGCCAGAAGCATACTGTAGTACTCCACTGCAGTAATACTCCATCATTGTTCGACTTCCCGAAGAGGCGAAGATGCAAGCGCAGCCCGGACGCTCGTGTGGCGGTTTCATGTGTAGTGTAGTCTAGGATAGCGTGTACCGTGCCTGTAAGCTTAAAATCATTGGGGTCGGCTCCATGCTATGAGGTCATCTCGAAGCATTTTTTTATTAAAATAATCTTCTGGCCCTACCTACCATCCTGGTGATTGTAGTTTGCATGCTTATCTGGTCAAGACAGGAATATATTTTTTAATTTGTGCTGGGGTAAATGTTAGAGGTTGCAGCAAATATATTGTACTATGCGGGTCTTTCAGCCAAGTTTAGAGGCAAGCATGTGGGGCCAGTGCTATGATGTGTCGCGTCAACTCATACAACGAGGAGAAGCTTGATTTTACTACTACACGCCTTCTCCCTCGCCCATGCGCGCGGTGGCTCGCAGACAAGGACAAGCTTTTGCTTATACTACAACAAGCTATCCCTCCCGCACGCGGTGGATGGACATGCAGTAGTGGATTCGATAATGTTCATCTTCTCGAAGAGGCAAAGAGCCAAGCGCAACCCAAACGTGGCAGTTGTGAACGCTCGCGTGGCAGTCTTTGTGTTGGGGTGGGGCGTGGTGCGGTACCTTGGAGCACGCATATAGCCAGGCTCTTGCATGAGACAAAATTGTTACTTGAGCCCACTATTGTAGTACTTGCTAATATAGCCCTATAAACCGGAAAGGAGTATTTGTCTTTCTAGAGATTTCAACAAGTGACTAGACTACACCCTAAATTAGTAGTACATATGGAGCAAAATGAGTGAATCTACACCGTAAATAAATATGTAGTTCTCTCGTTTTCCTCTCCGCCTTGCTCGCGGTGCACAATATTGTGTATACTAGTACTGACTAGTCTCTTTTTGACACACATTTGCGTTTTTTAACACAGTACAGATGCAAAGCGCTTATATACACGCGCATACACTCACCTCTATGAACGCACACAGGCACACCCTACCCCTATGAGCACCTCCGAAAGACTGAGCCAGCATTTCATCTTGAAATTTATGAAGTCATCGTAGGCACCTCGTAGTCAATGGGAACATCTCCTGACACACATTTACGTTGATACGGCTTGAATTCCAAGGATGGAGAGGGTAGCGGTTCCCAAAACATTGAACGGTCAATGATGCCTCCGCATTCAAGTAGCATGCAGAGGTAGGAGTAAGTAATTGGAGAAGCAGAATGGAGCATGTGAATGCAACGCAGTTTGGACTGTCATATAAAGGCGATACACCACTCCATTCCATCTACTCCTAGTCTCTGCGCAACACTGCCCACTCCAATCCAAGACCAAGGCCAAGTGACCAGAAGCCACAAAAACCTGTGGCGTCAATGGATGCATGCAGCAGTCGGCTGTGCCAGGTCGTCCAAGACGCCGACCTGCGGCCCCGCACCATGGAGCATTTCCAGACGGTGCTGGCGACCGCCGGCGTCATAGACCTCGTCGACGCTGGCTTCGCCTCTCGCATGCGCCAGATGACGGTCGACTCCATCCACAGGTTCACCGCCGTCAAGAAGCGCGCGGACGACCTTGCCGTACTGCTCCAGCCCACGCGCCCAGGCTCCTCGTTGCCTACCACCCTCATCAGCCTCCAAGGTGAGAAAATCTTTGAAGCACTGGTGGCCCTGCAGGTGCCGGAGGTCGCGACGAAGAATGTGCAGATCGAGGCCGCGCTCGCCGCGCAAGGCCTAGCCATGCAAGAAACCGTCAATCTGCACATCCACGTCTGCGAGGAAATCATCTACATAGGCCACTACAAGGCCAGCGAGGACAGAAAGTCGTTGGCCTTCCTCCAGCGGCTGGAATCTTTGGACGCAATTGTTCAGAAGCACGTCAATGTGGCCACGAAAGCCATTGCTACTTAGCCGCCGTTCGGTGGGCCGGCGCCCTGAGTCGAGGAGGTGGACGTCGTTGATGGATGCATCTTTTCTTCTTGCCTCCTGTAACCAGCACTGCATCACCTTGTGGCCTTAATGTTTTATTAGTGTATGACATTTTTATTCCAGTAGTAAATGACATGTGTGATCCCTTGCGCTTATTTGGCATTAATTATTTGTAGTATCACTGTCTTCGACCAGGTGTACAACTACCTAGGTCCTGGTTTATTAGTCCCTTTTGTAATTTGTGCTAAATTTTGACCAAAGATTTAACTGACAAAATGTTAGTGCATGTCAACAAAACTTATATCATTTGATTTGTATTTGAACATAGTTTTCAATGATATAATTTTGGTGACATGCATGAACCTTTTGTTAGTCAAATTTATGGTCAAAATTTGGCATAGATTACGATGGGGAGCAATAAACCAGGACGGAGGTAGACTGGTCCGTCACCATCGTGTTTTGTGTCTAATTTTGACTTCAGCAACCCAACCTACATGGAGGGAGTGTTGTATATATTGGCACAACAACCAAACTTATAAAGTATATTCAAAACTGAGTGTTACTATAAGTCACGAGTTCAAAACGAGAAAGTGGAACAAGTACAGCATGCCTGTGATGTTCGCGTCGCACCCCCACACGATCGCGGTGCATAATGTAGTAACTATTCTCTTCTTGACCCGCAATTACATTGATACGGCTTGAATGCCAAGGAGGGAGAGGGTAGCGGTTCCCGAGACGTTGAACGGCCAATGATGCATCCTCAATTAGCATGAAAAGGGAATTAATTGGAGAAGCAGAATAGAGCCAGCACGATGTGAATGCAACAGAGTTTGGACTCTCATATAAAGGCGCCCCACCACTCCAATCCATCTACTCCTAGTCTCTGCGCAACACTGCTCACTCCAATCCAAGACCAAGTGACCAGAAGCCACAAGCACCTATGGAGGCGATGGACGCGAGCGGCAATCAGCTGTGCCAAATCATTCAAGACGCCGGCCTGCCCTACTGCTCCAGCCCATGCACCCAGGCTCCTCATTGCCTGCCACCCTCATCGGCCTCCATGGTGACGAACTCTTTCAAGCCCTGGTGGCCCTGTAGGTGCCGGAGGTCGCGATGAAGAATGTGCACCTCGAGGCGCGCTCGCCGCGCAGCGCCTCGTCATGCAAGAAACCGTCGACCTGCACATCCATGTCTACGAGGAAATCGTCTACATAAGCCACTACAAGGCCATCGAGGACAGAAAGACGTTGGCCTTCTTCCAACGGCTGGAATCTTTGGACGCCATCGTTTAGAAGCACGTCGACCTGGCCACGAAAGCCGCTGCTACTTAGCCGCCGTTTGGTGAGCCGGCGCCCTGAGTCGAGGAGGTGGACGTCATCAATGGATGCTTCTCTTATTCTTGCCTCCTGTAACCAGCACTGCATCGCCTCGTGGCCTTAATGGTTTATTACTATAGTATTCCCTCCGTTCCCAAATATAAGTCTTTCTAGAGATTGTAGCAAGTGACTACATACGGAGCAAAATGAGTGAATCTACACTCTAAAATACGTCTACATACACCCGTATGTTATATTCCATTTGAAATATCTAAAAAGACTTATATTTAGGAGCGGAGGGAGTATATGCCATTTTTATTCCAGTCGTAACGTTTTCCTTGTGAGGTGGGGCCGCAGTTGAGCAAACCAACCATCGGCAAATCCCCACCCCACCCACCGGGCATCGGCGGAGTTTAGAATTAGAAGAGAGAAATGAGGGAGAAGAGCTAGCTGTAGCACGGACGCTGTTGTCAGATGGGACCCGTGTTGATAGAATAGGAGTACTGAGCACTCGTACCACTTTTTTATTGAAAAAGTAGTCGTATGTCTAGTACCACTAGTTGGGTGCGTGTGACCTATACCTGTCATCACTTTAGGTCTCCTTTTCGAACCGCAGCTACGCTTCACAGTACATATTTTTTCACGCATTTATCCTCCTATATGTACTCCTAGGCTATTTTCACGTGCTCCCTTTCGCTGATATGTGGGACATAGAGCATCTGGGTCGTAGTGCATGCACGACTCGGAGCATAAGCCGGGGTACATTACATTTCAGACCTCACGAATTACATGCAAACCCCCCGCAGAAGAATAAATAAATAAATCAATTACTACATGAAACTGGACTATTTGCATAGAAACCGGAGCACGTTCATTAAATTTTGGACATAACACATTTATAAAAAATGACCGGACCTAAACTAGACCAAGGGCCTCTTTGATTCGCAGGATACTGAAAACACAGGAATGGGGAAAGTATGATGGCGATGAACCGAGACGAGGAGAACTCTAACTCAGTTAGAGGTTAGAGTTAGATTCTAACCCTGAACTAACTCTAACCAAATAGGTGTATGGATGGCGGGGTTACATTGACAATAAATGCTCTTTCTCAATCATTTGACTACTTTGGACCCTATTTCTAGCCGGATTTGGTGTCGCTGGCTCTTATGTGGCCTCCTCCCGCTCACAATTGACATAAACGAACCATCGTTACAAATCAAGCATGCAAAGCATGATAAATTTTACTTTGTCCATACAAATGAAATGAGATATCCCACTTAAACATACAAGTCGTCAATCAAGCTTCACAAAAAAATACACTCCATGAAACAAAGCATGAGCTAACTCATCACGGAAGTCATTCATGATAGGGAGGGAGCCCGGAGCCCCTCACGCACCCAGGGAGGAGCTCATCATTGTCGCTCTGGAGGAAGGATCTGTAGAGCCCAAGCCCCAGGAACCCCTCCGACGCCGGCGCTTGCGAGTTGAGGTCGACACCGGCATGGGTAGCTGGGCCGCTTGCCGATGACTGCGAACCGAAGCTTTGGGCCTCTAGAAATAATGCAAGCCTGAAACTGAAATACCTAGAAAGGTGAACTGAGTCTTTGGGCCTCTAGAAATAATGCAAGCCTGAAACTGAGATACCTAGAAAGGTGAACTGAATCTTTGGGACTCTAGAAAGATTTATTACCTCCTCAAGCAGCATCAAACAATTCCATGCGTGCACCACAAATTTATACCAAGTTTAATCAGGATCTACTTTGCCAAATTAGAATTAGTGCTAGAGCAAGCAAGATCAATGATATGGCTGTGAGATAGAGAAGGAACAAACAAACTAACCCCTCTCGCGACCTCCCTAGTAGATATGCCGCCACAGCGCACGACAGAGGGAGAAAAATGACCGGTGAAGGAGGAGCGGGGCGAGCATCAGAGGCCGGAGGGACAGGGCGGCGGAGGCCAGAGGGAGAGGGTGGCCGGAGGAGAGAGAGGGCGAGCGGCGGAGCGGCGGCTTGGGCGGGCGGCCCGATTGGGAACCGAGAGGAGTCGTGCTTGGGGGGGTGAAGGGAGCGATCTGGTGCGGGAAGGGGAGATTTTTCGTTCTCTTTTAGTGTGCCCGAGGAGAACTAACCCAATTAGAACCTCTCCACCGGGCTAGTTTTTTTAGCTGGGTCATAGCAAACTAGCTCAAACTAACCCTTCCTGTTTGGATACTTTGAGGCTATTTCAACCCATACTAGCTCTAACTCAGGAATCCAAACAAGGCTCTGTTTGGATACTCTAACTCAGTTAGAGGTTAGAGTTAGATTCTAACCCTGAACCAACCCTGAACTAACTCTAACCAAAAAGTTGTTTGGATGTCAGGGTTAGATTGACAATAAATGCTCTTTCCCAATCATTTGGCTACTTTGGACCCTATTACCTGCCGGATTTGGCGGAGCGAGCCCTGGCCGAGGCAGACGGGACGCGCCCGGCAAGGAGCTGCGCTGGCCCCTCACGCAGCCCGCCGACCGAATCCGCCGTCCCTGTGCAAGGAGTCACGCTGGCCGAGGTCGATGGGGATGAGCCACGCAAGGAGCCATGCTGCTTACCGGCGGCGGACGGGAGCACGGATACGGCGAGGCGCCTTCACGGGCGGTGCGAGAGGGAGGGAGGTAGAGGACGAGAAGCTTCGAGGAAGTGGGGAGGGATCTGCTGCGCGGAGAGCGAGAGAAAAATGTGTTCTTTTAGTGGTCCCAAGAAGAACTAACCCTAATAAGCACCTCTTGGATGGGTTAGATTTTTTTGTGGGTTAGATGCATCTAACCCAAACTAACCCTCTTGTTTGGATATTTTTAGGTTAGTTGAATCCAAACTAACCCAAACTAACTCTAACTCGTGGAACCAAACATCGCCAAAGAGGAGTAGTACTGTACATGCTACAGTCTGGACCGTAGCACATTGTTTTTTATGGCCATATCACCACATTGTTTTCTACTACTGGTTCACTGGGCTGTCGTGGTTCGCACTCCTCCAACGTGAGTAGTAGTACTAGTACTTCGCCGGCATGTGGGAGAGCCAGCATCCGGGTCGACATGTCATGCACCAGATTAGAGTGCCGAACGGAAGGGGGGCATCACCCCGGTCGTAGCGCTAGTAATTCATGACTATAGTGAGTAGTCATATCACAAATCTTTCCAGCATTAACGCGCCGTCAAATCGCACAGCTCGACCTTTCCAGCAGTAAGTTGAATTCGCTACTCCCTCACCCTCCTCGCCTCTCTGTCAAGCCGCCTACGCGAAAACTGCCGCGCGTACTGCCCGGGAAAAGCCCCGCCCTCAACTTTTAACTACGCGAAAATAGTTCGAGCTTGTTCGTTCTATATAAATACTACTCCCTCCATTCCTAAATATAAGTCTTTCTAGAGATCTCATTAAGGACAACATACGGAGCAAAATGAGTGAATCTACACTCTAAAATGTGTCTATATACATCCGAATGTAGTCCGCAATAAAATTTCTAAAAATACTTACATTTAGGAACGGAGGGACTAGCACTATATGTTTATTCACCTGTATGAATGGAGGGCCAGGGAGCATAACTGAACAATACTACTACTAGTAAGTAGGAGTCGTACAGTTAGTCACCTTAAATAGAGAGTTTCTTTTATTTAGTGCCACGTACACAAATTGAAACGCTTGTTGTGGAGAGAAAAATATAATCACTCCACTATATATGTACGCAGGGACCTAAGAGCTTGCTTTACTAGGGTTGCTCTCTCCATTCTATCATCCTCTCCAGATCTAAACAAGACAGTAGTAGCGACATTTTCTCTTTGCTCACCGCTGGTCACAGATCCGGCCGGATCCCTTCGGCCAGTGTGTGTAGAGGACTAAGGTGCATCGTTCACGCGGTCATCGCCGGCGAGGGAGGAAACCCACAGCTGCCGGCGGGGCCCGATCTCTGCCCGTGCCGTTCTCTCCGACGCAGCGCCGACTCGGGAGGTCCTCGGACCCTTCTTCCTCCCTGCCGTATTGTGCGCAGATCTGACCTGCCGTCGCCGACATCCCGATGACCCCCAGGTATAATTTCTTCGAAAGCGGCCTTGCTCTACTGCCCCAGCTCCCCACGTGTCTGCATGTGCATTTTTTTCTACTTGCATCAGCTCTTCCAAATCCACCTAAATTTTTAGTATTATTAGAGGTAAAGCTACTTCATGCATTCGAATCTAGGACTTGGTTCAAACAATGAAGAAAGGGGGAAAGTCGTAGCATGAATCTAGGACTTGATTCAAAGAGGAAATAACAGGGGGAAAGTAGTAGAGACCGGATACCCAACCGGTCTCTTGGTTGAAAAGGGAAATAATGGGAAAACGCAGTACAAACTGGATAAGGAACAGATCTATTATTGGTTGAAAAAAGGATAGAAAGTGGCGGCTGGTGGACAAGTCAACAGAGTATGTCTAGGATTAGATTTGTTGCCCTCACATAGTAAAAGGTCTCCAGGATTAGATTTGCTGCCCTCACATAGTGAAAGGTGTCCAGGGTTAGATTTGCTACCCTCACAGAGCATGAACAAACTCGGCATCACCACTTTATGCCTCCTTGTAGGTACATTGTGCTGATGCGTCCACTGTTGCATGTCCTTATGCCAAGTTTTTGCTGTTGTTAATGTAAGGGCACATGTAAAATGAAGCGATCACATTATTACCTTAAGGACATGTCTAACCAGTGCTATTGTTAATCTAATGCCTCCAGTGATATTGTAAGTGCATCTAGTGCCCCTTAGTGATTTTGGTGTATTGAAGACTTATAGGTTAAGGGACTAATGTGTTTATGAGTGTACACAGGTTTATAAGTCTATGAGGAGTTTGATATTTACAGAGAAAGTCGACCCCTAAAAATGAAGTTCTTTGACTGAAGACTTTGGATTTCTGAAGACTTTGAAAGTGAAGAAATTGGTGTGACCTTGAAGACTTGGTATTCATTTGAGGAACATGAAGCGTGAAGACTTTTGTTTTCGTTGTTTCATTTTTTCCTTCTTGAGTCATAGGAAACACCATACTGTTAAAGGGGGTCGAGGAAATACTAAGGAAAAATTTCCATGTGATGCTCAACTCAAAATCCTACACCTACCAATCCCTTCGAGTGAAGCCATTGGAAATATCATACAGTTCGGTCATATTCTTCAGTGACAGAGACGAAGTTCTTCTGGTCTCTGAGGAATTTGTTATGAATGAGGAGTTAGGAATTCGCCAGTGCGGATTGCCTACACAGTGAGGAACATGATAGCCCTGAGGAATTTGATACTCAAATTTCCGACCATTGCTGTGCTACGCGCCAGCTGTCCCAAAATATCTACGCACCTAACGGTCATATTATTGAAGGGCATTTATGTCTTATCATGTCGGGCTGCTCCCTAGGCTATAAATAGCCGCCCCCCTACAACCACTAGCTGGTTGGCTGCTCCGAGAGAAACTGACACTTGTCATTTGAGAGCATCCCATCCTCCGAGGACTTTGAGAGAAAATCATCGAGTGAGGAAAACCCAAACCCAAATACCTACAAACCCAAAGTGATTGAGCATCACTGAAGAGATTGATCCTACGTGGATCTGACGCTTGTTACCTTTGAAGACTGTGCTTCTTCCAGACGGTTAGGCGTCATGGTCTAGAGCATCCAAGAGGAATTGTGGATCGCCGAGTGACCGAGTTTGTGAAGGTTCGGAAGTCACCTGAAGACTTACCACGAGTGATTGGGCGAGGTCTGTGTGACCTTAGCTCAAGGAGAATACGGTGAGGACTGTGTGTCCTCAGGTTTAAATACCTAGCCGCTCCAACCAGACGTACAACTGAGACAGCAGTTGGAACTGGTCTGCCAAATCATTGTCTTCACCAAGCTTATTGGTTCTATTTCCTCAACTCTTTCATTTCCTCATATCTATGTTCGGAGACTTTGAATGAAGCTTTCTCAATTTCCTCAGTTCAATTTCTTCAGTCTGTTTGTCTTCATCCTGTGTTATCCTGTGTTTACGCTTTCTGTACTCTGTGTCTGTCTTCATTTCATCATGATGACCATCCTTGTGTTCTGTTATGTTTACTTCTGAGTACTTATTCCGCTGCAAGTAGTTCTTCACTAAGGAATTTCCTCACCCGCAAATTCCTCAGTGAAGAATTCATAAAAATCGCCTATTCACCCCCCTCTAGTCGATATAACACACTTTCAATTGGTATCAGAGCGAGGTACTCCCTTGTTCTGTGTGATTTTGGCTTAACCGCTTGGAGTTTTAGTTATGTCGACCGCAGGTATGATCAAGGTCTCTGCTGGGTGTCCTACCTTCGATGGGACAGACTACCCCTACTGGAAGAATAAGATGCGAATGCATCTTGAGGCAATTGATAACGATCTCTCATATGTTGTGGAAAATGGTGTTCCCTCAGTCACACCTTCTCTGAATGCTGCTGATGTGAAGAGATTCAAGCAACTCGATTCTCAAGCGAAGAATATCATTTGTGGCCATCTGAGCAAAGGACAGTATGGAAGAGTGAGTGCTTTGGAAACTGCTAAGCTTATCTAGGATAGGCTGTCCAAAGTCAATGAAGGAGTCTCAACACAGCGTGACTCTCGAGTTGATGTTCTTCGCAATCTCTTCAACCGCTTCAAAAGACTCGACAATGAAAATGTTCAGCAAACCTTCGATCGCCTCACTGACATCTGAAATGAGCTTCAAGCACTTGGTGCCACTGACATCATCGACCATGAGGTGGTGAAGAAATTGCTGAGATCGCTTGATTCCTCATTTGATACTCTGGCATTGATGATACAAGAACGTGCTGATTACAAGTCACTTGATCCAGCTAATATCCTCGAGAGGCTAAATACTCATGAGTTCCAGCTTGCTGAGAAGAGAGATCTCTATGGTTCGAGCTATGGCAGATCACGTGCCCTGAAGGCCAAGGTCGTCTCTGAATCTGAAGGTGAAGATTCTGGTAGTAGCCTTGGTGATCCTGAAGAACTGAGCCAGGAGCTAGCACTGCTCGTGAAGAAATTCCAAAGGTTCCCAAAACGTGGTCGCTTTGGAAAATCCTCAAGGAGCAATGATTCCTCATCCGGTGAGTACAAGAAGAGGCTATGCCACAAATGCAAGAAGCCTGGTCACTACATTCAAGATTGTCCTCAGTGGGAAAAGGAATCAAAGAAGAAGAAATACAAGGATTACAGTTCTGATGACGCGAAGAAGAAGAAGAAGAAATCGTCAAAATCTTCATCATCAAAATCCTCGAAGTCTTCATCTCACAAGAAGAGCAGCTCCAAGAAGGCTCGGGTTTTCATTGGCAAGGAAATGGACTCTGAGGCTGAATCTGAGGAACATGAGGAAGAGGAGGCATCTGAGGAGTCCGAGTCTGGTGTGGCGAGTCTAGCTCTTGCTACTGCATTCGTCAACAAGTCTATCTTCAACTCTGAAGAAAATGGCTTCACCAACAAGGCTGATGAAGGCAATGATGACTACGCTCCCACCTATTGCTTCATGGCAAAGGGTGCCAATGTACTCAAATATACCTCCTCTGAATCAAGTGAGAATGAATCTGATGAAAACCTCAAGCCCAGCTGCTCTAAACTTGCTAAGATTGCTGTGAAACAACAAAAGGCTTTTGAAAAGGTTCAAAACATGCTAGACAAAAGTGATGATATGTTGGGTGAAGAAATGGATCGCACTAAAACCTTGACTGAAAATCTTCAGAGACTTCAGTCTAGGTTTGACAATCTTCAAGGTCATCATAACACTCTCTTATCTAATCATGAGAAACTTTCTTATGAACTTCTTCAAAGAAAGCAAGATCTTGAGAAGCTAAGAGTGATTTATGAAGATCTTCAGAAGGAGCGCGATTCATTACTTGCTCAATAAATCAGCGCTTCTCAGGAAGAATTTGTTCCTCCATGCTTGAAATGCATTGAACGTGAATCTGCTAATTCTTCACCTGAATGTTCAAATGCTTCTAATGCTACAAATTCTTCAACTGTCTCTGCTATCACTAATTCCTCATCTGAGGACATTGCTAGTATCTCTGATGATGCAGGGCTGAAGGAATTGTACATGACATGCATGTACAAAGGCCTCAAAGGGCATCAGACTCTTTGTGATGTGCTTAAAAAGCAGATCCACAACAGGAACCCTAGGAAAGAGGGTATTGCCTTTGAGAGGAAACTTAATGCTGATGGTACATATTGGAAGCCTGAGCAGTACCCCAAAACCTCATGGGTTGCTGCAAAGGGACCTCCAGTTGATCCATCTAATTTATCTGGCTTTACATGTGAATCTCCTCATTCTTCTGATGAGTCATTTGACTCCAACTATAAACTATTCAAAAATCAGAATGGTGAAGTATTTGCTAGATATGTTGGCACTAACTACGGGAACGGTTCCCCTATGAAGAAAATCTGGGTTCCCAAAAGGTGTCTTGAAAGTCTTCAGGTGAATGTCCTCATGACACCACCTGTGAAGAATATGAACCCCAGATCAAATTCTTCATATGGACCAAATTCTTCACATGGATCCAAGTCCTCATACGGACCAAATTCCTCATGTGGATCAAATTCCTCAAAAGGATTAAAGTCCTCATATGAATATCATCGTGCTAACAACTCTGTTTCACAGGGAAGAGCTAAGGGCTATGAATATGAGCACTATTCTTCTAACCTTTATGTTCATAAGTCCTCGAAGAATTTCTCTGCTTATTCATATGCTTATCCTAACTCCTCTTATGTGAAACGAAATGGGCTGGCTTCTATGCCACCTTTCTCATATGGAGCTCGCAGAGTGATGAACTCTTTGCCACCCCTTCAGATGTGGGTGGTGAAGAAAAAGAACTAATCTCTTCTGCAGGGTCAGGTCTCCAGACGTGCTCAAACGTCTAAAGAATTTGCTGGAGACCTGAAAATTACCTGATAGGACGCAGGCTAATCATGAAGAAATGAACTCTCATTTCTCACATCCTCATATAGCTTTATCTATTCTATTACTTGATGAAATTGATCTGATGAATTGTGATGTCATATTCTTCACTGATGAAGTATATGAGTTCGTAAGCTGCACTAATTTATCTATAGGATGATCAACCCAAAGCCACTGAGTGGGTCCTCGATAGTGGATGTACAAATCACATGATTGGTGACAAGAATCTATTGATGGATGCTCCCTTATCTCCATCGCATCTGAAGCATATCATCTTCGCTCACAAAGCCAAAAGTCAGGTATTGGGTCTAGGTAAGGTTGCGATCTCAAAGGATCGACACATGGACAAAGTCATGCTTGTCGAGTCCTTAGGATACAACCTCATGTCTGTCTCAATGCTTTGCAATCTTGACATGGTTGTTGTCTTTGGCAAGTATCGCTGTGTTGTGATCATGGAAGCTGACAATTCCAAAGTCATCGAAGGCTTTAGGAGAGGAGACTTGTATATTGTTGATTTCTCTACAGGACCACAACCAGCCGTGTGCCTACTTGCAAAAGCTTCAGAAGGCTGGCTATGGCATCGACGACTTGGTCATGCAGGCATGAGGATGCACACGCTTGCGAAGAAGAAGCACGCCATTGGCATTGAGAATGTCAAATTCCTCAAGGATCACTTATGCGGAGCCTATGAAGCTGGAAAGATGACAAAGGCGAAGCATCCAGCGAAGACTATCATGACTACTACTCGACCATTTGAATTGCTTCACATGGATCTCTTCGGTCCTAACCATTATTTTGCAGTTTCAAATGATGCATCTCAATATGGCTTTGTTATTGTTGATGATTACTCTCGATACACATGGGTACACATTGTTACTTACAAACATGAAGTGCAGGAAGTCTTCATACGATTTTCCTCGAGGGCTTCAACCAACTTTGGTGTGAAGATCAAGCACATCAGAAGTGACAATAGAACTGAGTTCAAGAATTCTGGTCTTGATGACTATCTTGATGAACTTGGTATTACTCATGAGTTATCTGCTCCTTATACTCCTCAGCAGAATGGCGTCGTGGAGCGCAAGAACAGGACTCTTGCTGAGATGGCTCGCACTATGCTTGATGAATACAAAACGCCTCGTCGTTTCTGGATTGATGCAATTGATACTGCGTGCCACATCATCAACAGAGTATAACTTCACAAATTCTTCAAGAAGACTGCTTATGAACTCCTCACTGACAAGAAACCCAATGTGAGTTATTTCAAAGTCTTCGGTGCTAAATGTTGGATTAGAGATCCTCATCACAACTCAAAATTTGCACCGAAAGCACATGAAGGTTTTATGCTTGGTTACGGAAAGGACTCGCACACCTACAGAGTCTTCAACAACGTTCTTCACCAGGTTGTTGAAACTATAGATGTGCGGTTTGATGAAACTAATGGCTCGCAAAGAGAGCACCTACCTTCTGTGATAGATGAACCAGCACCTGAGGAAACTATCAAGTTCAAGGCTACTGAGGATGTCATTCCTACCGAAGAATATGTTGAAGAATTCATTCCAGAATGTGAAGAACGTCGAGCTAATGCACCTGAAGAAAATGCTGAAGAAAATGGTGCTGAAGAAAATGCTGATCAAATTCCTCGACGACAACCAGCTCATCCTCGCGTTGCAAAATAAGTGCAAGTTGAAAAGATCATCGATGACATTGAAGCACCAGGTCCTCTCACACGCTCAAGAGCTTCACATTTATCTAACTTTTGTGGGCACTTTGCTTTTGTCTCTATCACAGAGCCCAATAAGGTAGATGAAGCATTTATGGAGCCTGAGTGGATTCAAGCCATGCAAGAAGAATTACATCAATTCGAGCTCAACAACGTCTGGGAACTGGTCAAACGTCCAGATCCTCGCAAGCACAATATCATTGTCACAAAGTGGATCTACCGCAACAAGCAAGATGAAAATGGCCTTGTTGTGAGGAATAAGGCACGACTTGTAGCTCAAGGTTACACACAGGTTGAAGGAATTGATTTTGATGAAACTTTTGCACCTGTTGCTAGACTTGAGGCTATTCGCATATTACTTGCTTATGCTAACCATCATGATATCACTCTATATCAAATGGATGTGAAAAGTGCATTCCTCAATGGTAAGCTTGAGGAAGAAGTATATGTTGCTCAACCCCCAGGTTTTGAAGATCCAAAGAATCCTGACAAAGTCTTCAGACTCAATAAGGCGCTCTATGGCATCAAGCAGGCCCCTCGGGCGTGGTATGATACTTTGAAGGAATTCCTAATGAAGAAAGGCTTCAAACCCGGTTCACTCGACCCTACTCTTTTCACTAAATCTTATGATGGTGAACTGTTTGTGTGCCAAATATATGTTGATGATATTATCTTTGGCTGTACTGACCAACGTTATAGTGATGAATTTGCCTATATGATGAGTGAAGAATATCAAATGTCTATGATGGGAGAATTGAAATTCTTCTTAGGTCTTCAAATTCGTCAACAACGCAATGGCATATTCATATCTCAGGAGAAATACCTCAAGGATGTATTGAGGAAATTCGGCATGCAAGATTGCAAAGGCGTCAAAATTCCTATGCCCACAAATGGCCATCTGTGCACTGATGAAAATGGTATTGACTCTGATCATAAGGTATACCGCTCCATGATTGGTTCTTTATTGTACTTATGTGCATCTAGGCCAGATATAATGCTTAGTGTTTGCATGTGTGCCCGATTTCAAGCTATACCGAAGGAATCACACCATAAGGCCGTGAAGCATATTCTTCGATATCTAGCTCACACACCAACACTTGGATTATGGTACCCCAAGGGCTCGGCTTTTGATCTCATTGGATATTCAAACTCTGACTATGCTGGTGATCGTGTGGACCGCAAGTCAACATCTGGTACATGTCATTTCCTCGGACAATCTTTGGTCGGTTGGTCCTCGAAGAAACAGAACTACGTATCACTGTCTACTGCTGAAGCTGAGTACATTGCTGCTAGTTCTTGCTGTGCTCAATTGCTGTGGATGAATCAAACTCTCAAGGACTATGGCGTCAACGTGAAGAATGTGCCTCTCTCCTGTGACAATGAGAGTGCCATCAAGATTGCTCACAACCCAGTTTAGCACTCGAAGACAAAGCACATTCAGTTTCGTCATCATTTTCTTTGTGATCATGTGTTGAAGGGCGACATTTCTATTGAGCATGTGAAGACTAAAGAACAGCTAGCCGATATCTTCACAAAGCCCTTGGATGAGAAGAGATTTAGCAAGTTGCGGTGTGAGCTAAATATCTTAGAATCTTTGAATGTTC
The DNA here is from genome assembly GCF_002575655.3 of Aegilops tauschii subsp. strangulata. Lineage (NCBI taxonomy): Eukaryota > Viridiplantae > Streptophyta > Magnoliopsida > Poales > Poaceae > Aegilops > Aegilops tauschii. The sequence goes on from NC_053039.3 coordinate 180,046,434, forward strand.
TTTGAAAAGGACACTCATCCTAACACTTATGCAAAATTGATGACTTAGATGTGCAACACATGAAGAAAAGTTTTTCTTCAATCAATGAAGAATAACACTCTAAGTGTGAAGAACTTAATGAAGAATTTGATTCTCAGGGCCCTACGACAATTGTACGCGGTGTCTGAAATCATCATTCTTATACGGTGGGTCACCCCACCACCAAAGTTGAAAATCTTCAATTTGAGTTTTCCTCAGTTTTGAAATTCCTCAGTTGTTCATTTTCTTCAACTTTGCATTGTCTTCACCATTTCCGTCATTTTTCTTCATTGGCTATATATATATATGAGTGTATGTCCTCTACAGCATTCACTTATTGCTATTTCTTCAAGTTGCTTTTTCTGCTAAGTGAATGTGATCGGACCCTTCCCCCTCTATGCTAAACTCAACCCGATCTATTCACAAATTCTTCATGTGCGTTCTATTTGAAACTCGTTCAAAATCTTCACTGTGTCCTTGTTAGCTGAAGAATTTGCGAATGCAACGTTAAAACTTATCTTATCCAAATTTTTGGTTTTGCGGCTCAAATCGTTCCGCATCCCACGATAATACTTATCTATTCACCCACGATCTCACACGATCTCCACTTCTCAGTACGTGAGTGACACATGTCAAGCGAATGAGAAGGGTCAGGGGCACGTTCGTCCAATTTCTTCGAGCGAACAGTTTTTCACCGTGGCTATAAATACCCCTCCCCTTCCTCACTTCTCCTTTACTCCGCTCGATCTCACTCCCGCTCGAGCTTCTCAAACCCTAGCGCCGCCGCTACTTCATCGTCACCGGTGAGGAAGAGCTTCACTGCCTCGACCTCGTCGCCGTCGTACTCGCGCCGGCCGCGGATTTCTTCACTCCGCCGCCGCCGTAGCTGTCTTCCTCAGCCAAGTTAGGGCGTGGAAGATCTGCACTGACGAACTTCACATCTCCACTTCCCAGTTCGTCGTGTTCTTCGTCCAGGGTAATTAAAAGTTACTTTTACTGCCCTCTTTGATTCAAATGATATCTACAAAATCCTCAAAGGTGTTTTTCTTCAAATCTTCACACACTAAACACCTCACATGTCATCTATTCTTGATTCATTTCACTAAGTTATATTTTTCTTCAAGATTCCTCAGTTGTGTGGATTTCTGATCTGTACAACTCTGGAACCTAAGACAAAGAACGCTTAGTGAAATTTTTCAAGACTCATCTGGTCAAATTCCTCAAACTTGTTCTTTTTTTACAAAACCTTCTGAGAATGCATATGACCTCTCCAAATTCCTCGCAACTATACTCTATTCACAGGTACTCATGTCCGCTGCTGAATCACTAGGTTCTCATCAACTTAACTCATTTGCAGCGTTCCTCGAAGAAAAGTTGCATACTTCGTCAGAGAATTCCATTGTTCAAATTCCTCATCTGAAGAAAATGGCTGATGCAAAGAAGCCACAAAAGGGAGGAAAGAGGCCTGAGATTAATACTGCTTTTGAAATCCCTGATGACATATATGCTGATTACTACACTCCTGATGAGGCCAAGTTCGGAAAAGAGGACAAAAATCAGCGCAAGGTGCGTATACAGAGGATAGAAAGGAGATGGGCAAGAGAGTGGAGGGAGTACAGGTATGTAACTCCCAAGTACATGAAGAAATTCGCACTCAATCCTCCATGCCCAAGACCTCCATTGGCACCTGGCGAAGAAGCAGATCCCACTAGCCTCAAGCGCGGTGAGGATTATCCTGATGAATGGGCCAAGCGCCAGGCCAAGTTGGCTAGACAAGCCAGAGAAGCAGTGAGGAAATTCAACGAAGACTCTGCTGCTGCTGCTGCCACTGCCGAGGCCTCTGCTAGCAAGCCGAAGAAGGCCATGGCAAAGAAGCCTGCGCATAAGCCAAGTGCTTCACCTTCAATGCCCTCAAGGTCAAGTTTCTCAGCAATGCCCTCACGGCCAGATTCCTCAAAGCCCTCACAGCCAACTCCTCAAACTGCTCCTGCTCCTCCAAAGTCCTCAGCTCCTCCGCCAAAGTCTTCGGCTGATCCGATCAAATCCTCAGCACCAGTGCATCTCACCACGTGCCAAAGGACTACTGGCATATCTATTGCCTCAGGAGCCTCTGCAAGTTCCTCAGCTGCTCCAAGTTCCTCAGCTGGCCCCTCTCTGCTGAAGAAAAAGGCCGCTGCTGGACGAGGTCCTCGACCAAGTCCTCACAAAAAGCAGGTCGCCTTCCACGTGCCCTCTGATGATGATGAGGCTGATGATGAAGAACTAGCCGAAATCATCAGAGACAGACAAGTCAAGGCCGCTAGAGCCAAAGGAAGCAATGTGCCACTGCTTTTGGATCCGAAGTTGATCCTAGGCTTCATCGACATCTGGCACAAGGACCCCAACACACCTTTGTCGGAGATGACCCTCACTCCTGGACAAAGTCATGTTTTGACTGCCTTCATTGAAGAAGAAAATGGAAATTTGAGAAGGCCAGGCAGCTGAAGAAAGCTCAGTACAGGAAGGAACGCTTCCTGGAGAAAAACGTTGTCTCTATGACAACTGAAGAACTTGTGAAGATCCAGGCTAAAATCAAAGGCCTCAGCGATGACTTCAATGCTTACTATGCTGATTGGCAAGGAGCCAAGGTCAGGTTTGCAAAACTGACTGAAAAATTCACTTCAAAGGTTGTAGCTCTATCGCAACCAGAAATTCCTCAAGCCGAAGCATCTGCTCAACCAACAGAAGAGCACGCCAACACCGCTGATGAAAATCAGGCTGCTGAAGAAAATGTGAGTTCCAGGGCTGATGACTGCATTCCAGCCGCTGAAGAAATTACCAGGGCATCCACTAGTGGTGCGCCTGAAGAAAATGAAGAAGTCAGGGCAACTGCATCAGTTGTGCCTGAAGAAACTCAACCAAATTCCTCTGCTCCTCCTGCGCCTACTCCAACTCCAATCCTTCCATCTGCATCAGATGTGAAGAAGACCAAGGCTGCAGAGTGTGCAGCTGTGAAGAAAAGGAAAGCATCAACTTCATCAGATTCTTCAGCCCCGAAGAAGATGAAGCCATGACTAGCTCATTTGACAACCCAATTGATGTTGTTCCTATCTCAACCATGCCATCAAAGGACCTTGTTCCTTTTGATGAAGATGATGTGATTCCAAGTGAATCCGATGAAGACATTCCCTCTGCTGCTTCCTCAGAGCAGATGGATGAAGAAATTGAAGTGGATGAAATCCCTTCAACACCAATTGTCTCCTCGCCTATGCCCCAGTTCACTGCTGAAGAGGCCGGCATTGAGGAATTGGATGAACAAAATTCTGACGTGGACATTGGGAGTACTACTCCATTGATGAATGATGATTTTTGGGATAGTCAGCATCCCAACTCCCCTCTGTTCACGCCATTGCAACAAATCCCTCAGTCCCCAGCACATACTGTTCCATTGGGCTCTGAAGAAACTCACCCCACTCCGTCTGTACATGAAGAAATTCCAGCCCCTAGTGCGGAAGAAACTGCTGCTACTGCATCTTTGAAGACACAAACTGCCACTGAAGAGGAACCAGAAATTCCTCAGCCTGAAGAACCTGAGATTGCGATTCCCGAGGTTGTGATGCAACTGACTGACACTCCTCAACCCAAGCCAAAGGATCCATTCTCAAGGAAGCAAAAATTCAAGACTGATGATTTCTTCGGCGAGCACGTATTCTTCACTGATTACAACCCCTATGACTCTGCTCGCATTAGGAAGAGGCGTTTCTGGACTGCCAGCCAGGCAAATTTTTATTCCTCAGTGCTGTTCAACAAAGACAAAGTCTTCGATCATGAGCACATTCCTCACATGGATATGGAATCTCTGCCGTGCTTCGTGCCAGTCCTCAGTGTTCTTCACGATGCTGGACTGTTAAATTTCTGCACTGACATCTGTGATTGGAATGAAGAACTCATTCTTCAATTCTATGCAACGCTGCACATCACCGGAGACTCTGAAGATGTGAATTCATGGGTGCTGGACTGGATGACTGAAAACACTCACTATAAGGCACCAGCTACTGAATTGCTTCATGCTTTGCCTCTCAGTCCTCCCCTTGAAGCTGCTCGTTGCATGTACCAAGAGCCTGAGCTTACAGATCACTATATGCAAGTGCTGATGAAGCCATTGAAGCCAGATCAGGCCCCAAGAACGGAATTTCTCGTGAAGGAATTGCTATATGTGCCTCGGACTGTCTATCGCATTCTGACGAAGACATCGAGTCCTATCAAGGGCCACGACTCGAATGAAGAAGAAGTCGTTGGCATCATGAAGAATCTGCTTTTCAATATCATGCATGGCGTCCCCATCAACTTACATGATTTCTTCATGAGGACTCTGGCCAATGTCGCAATGTCACCATTTGAGTTGAACCCTTATGCTCCGTGGATTATGAGATTCATCAGAACAAGGTCTTCACTCAACTACAAAGCTGATACACTGAACCATTGCAGCTACTTGCCCCCGATTGAAGTCCTCAAATGGACATTCTCCTCAGCTGATGACAAGGGCAAGGCTTCTGCAGTTATTGATGAAGGCATTCGTCCATTGGATGGTCAATTTCGCAAAGCTGCATCCTACTCCACCAATGACGACTCTGCCACCCATGACTCTGCCGCCAACGCACCCAAGCAAAATCCTCAAGGCACAGCTCCCAGGGTGATGACTGATCGTGAGCTTCTCCTTAGTCTTCACCAGAAGGTTGATCGCAATCACAAATGGGTTAAGCGTCAGTTTGGTTCAATTCTTCACAACATGACCACTACCCACAATGCAGTGAAGAAAAACCATTACTACCTCCATGAAACCTTCAACCGTACCTGGGCTGTTCTGTCTCACATTTATAGCGGAGAAGATCTGAAGAAAATGGGTCTCAAGGAAGATTTTGACTGGTCTGCTCCTCCATCGAAGAAATACAAGAAGGTCAAGGTTCCTTCCTTGGTGGCGGGCTCCTATTCTTCATTGCGCGACACCGACGAGCATGAAGACTTGGACGACACTGCGGCAGGCCCTACTATGACAAACGACCCCAACGACGTTGGCGCTCCTTCATCAACTTGAGATTCTTCAGGGGCGTTAGTCCTCAGTTTTGACCCTTTGGTCATTCGATGACAAAGGGGGAGAAATTTGAGTTAGTCTTCAAGCGGGTCTATTTATATGGGCTTTTTTTTAAGTTACAACTCTCGTTCTTTTGAAGACTTTGCTGGATCGAGTTGTAAACTTAAACTCTATGGTGGCCTGATACTTTTGCTGTGGTTTTTCTGCATGCTTATTCCTCATTAATGTTTATGCACACATGCTGAATTACATCAGTCACCATATTTCATCATGCATTTCAAATTCTTCATATTATATGTCAAATGCGTGTATGAATTACAAGATATAGGGGGAGATCTCCATTATTCTACTCTTCAAGTGTGCATTGCTTCAAAAGCAAATTCCTCACTATGCACATCTTCAGGGGGAGTTCTTCTATATCTTGTAATCAAACTTCTCAATATTAGTATTTACACTTCATATGTTTATCCCCGTTGAAAACTTAACCTATATTGTCATCAATCACCAAAAAGGGGGAGATTGTAAGTGCATCTAGTGCCCCTTAGTGATTTTGGTGTATTGAAGACTTATAGGTTAAGGGACTAATGTGTTTATGAGTGTACACAGGTTTATAAGTCTATGAGGAGTTTGATATTTACAGAGAAAGTCGACCCCTAAAAATGAAGTTCTTCGACTGAAGACTTTGGATTTCTGAAGACTTTCTGAAGACTTTGAAAGTGAAGAAATTGGTGTGACCTTGAAGACTTGGTATTCATTTGAGGAACATGAAGCGTGAAGACTTTTGTTTTCATTGTTTCATTTTTTCCTTCTTGAGTCATAGGAAACACCGTACTGTTAAAGGGGGTCGAGGAAATACTAAGGAAAAATTGCCATGTGATGCTCAACTCAAAATCCTACACCTACCAATCCCTTCGAGTGAAGCCATTGGAAATATCATACAGTTCGGTCATATTCTTCAGTGACAGAGACGAAGTTCTTCTGGTCTCTGAGGAATTTGTTCTGACTGAGGAGTTAGGAATTCGCCAGTGCGGATTGCCTACACAGTGAGGAACATGATAGCCCTGAGGAATTTGATACTCAAATTTCCGACCGTTGCTGTGCTACGCGCCAGCTGTCCCAAAATATCTATGCACCTAACGGTCATATTATTGAAGAGCATTTATGTCTTATCAGGTCGGGCTGCTCCCTAGGCTATAAATAGCCGCCCCCTACAACCACTAGCTGGTTGGCTGCTCCGAGAGAAACTGACACTTGTCATTTGAGAGCATCCCATCCTCCGAGGACTTTGAGCGAAAATCATCGAGTGAGGAAAACCCAAACCCAAACACCTACAAACCCAAAGTGATTGAGCATCACTGAAGAGATTGATCCTACGTGGATCCGATGCTTGTTACCTTTGAAGACTGTGCTTCTTCCAGACGGTTAGGCGTCATGGTCTAGAGCATCCAAGAGGAATTGTGGATCGCCGAGTGACCGAGTTTGTGAAGGTTCGGAAGTCACCTGAAGACTTACCACGAGTGATTGGGCGAGGTCTGTGTGACCTTAGCTCAAGGAGAATACGGTGAGGACTGTGTGTCCTCAGGTTTAAATACCTAGCCGCTCCAACCAGACGTACAACTGAGACAGCAGTTGGAACTGGTCTACCAAATCATTGTCTTCACCAAGCTTACTTGTTCTATTTCCTCAACTCTTTCATTTCCTCATATCTGTGTTTGAAGACTTTGAATGAAGCTTTCTCAATTTCCTCAGTTCAATTTCTTCAGTCTGTTTGTCTTCATCCTGTGTTATCCTGTGTTTACGCTTTCTGTACTCTGTGTCTGTCTTCATTTCCTCATAATGGCCATGCTTGTGTTCTGTTATGTTTACTTCTGAGTACTTATTCCGCTGCAAGTAGTTCTTCGCTAAGGAATTTCCACACCCGCAAATTCCTTAGTGAAGAATTCATAAAATCGCCTATTCACCCCCTCTAGTCGATATAACGCACTTTCAGATATGATGCAATTAAACTGTGTTACAAGTGGTACTCCTGCTGTTTTCCCAGTATGATAAGTAATTTGCTTCTTTACGCTACTGGGTGACCTGGTGTTCCCATGGTCCCATGCCGTTAAACCAACTCTTTAGCTGCTGTTGATTTACTGTATCTGGTAAACAAGCAATGCCACCATTAAAGTAATCCCATATTTGACGAATGTCATAGTTGATCGTAATGCTTCCGGTAACATGAAGCATTGCTGACGTTTTAAAATTTCTACTGTCCTTGTGTGATTGCCATGAACATAATTAAGATGCTTCTTTTCATTTTGTGTATGTTTCGTATATTCTTATTAACCAACAACTGTTTACTTTCTATGTTTTTGTGCAGATAGGGATATCCATTTCACCTTGTTGCTATTGTGACCTTTTGGTGAACTGCACAGAACACTTTTTTTTGGAATGAGTGTCTTGTGCAGTTCAACTAAAATGGCACGTGGGCAACATCTCTCAATTTTGGTGGAACTGCACAAATGGTGATTGGAGTTTCCAAAATCTCCATCAAATTCTGCTGGTAATCTCGTGCAACATTTTATTAGCTTCTGCAAGATGATCCGTCACTGTCACCACAATGGCAATTTATTTTAGTGGAACTGCACAAAAGGACAAGCAAATTATAGTTGCACCTTACATGAGCAGGACATCCAACCATAATGTTGCTGAATTTTAGTGCAAATACTAAAGAAGAACCTGCCAGCTCACGAGAGCAAGTCTTCTTGCTAGCTGAATGATGCAATCTTTGCTTCATTTCAGGTGAATTGCGGAAAAAGGCGCATGAATTGAATCATGGAACTCCAGGCTGGCCTCATCTGAGTGGAGTTGCAGGTTAACCACATCGAGTCATGGCGGCATGGGGCCCCTCATACCGGTCAGTATTATCCTTTATCAACATGATTGTGCTTTGTCATACTGTGCTAATGTTCTATTATTTAAATATAGCTATTCTATCGCAATCTTTTCTCGTTTTGGAAATAAAGTTTGCTTCAACTAGTGCCACTATTATAGTAATCATGCTCTTTCTTATCTGTGCAAACAGGAATACTCAATTATAGATGTTGTGATGGTCAAGAGCATTCGCCAAGTTCTTCAGTTGTATGACACGGCTAGCCAAGATGGATTTAATCCCGATATTCAGTTTATCAAAAGGCTCTAATGGGTTGGTTCTGAATCTTGCAAGCTGGGAATCAATGAGATGTGTAGGGATCTTTGTTGTACTTATTGTTTGAATCTTATCTGTTGGTTCTGAATCTTGCAAGCTGGGAATCAATGAGATGTGTAGGCATCTTTGATGTACTTATTATTTGAATCTTATTTGTTGGTTCTGAATCTTGCAAGCTGGGAAACACGGCATGGTGATGTAGAGGACAGCAACCATAACAAACAGTTCAAACTTGGTAGTATTATCTGTGTGAAAGTGCGACAAATGTGCTGATCGTGTGCGTCCTGAGAATAATAATTCTAATTGTTGTGCATGTGGCACTGATAGAACGAGCCAATGCATTGCTTGTTTTAAGAATAAATTTCTATTAAAGCTAATTAAATTTAAGTAAAGTGACCACTAACACTTGTTATTATAGTACCAATACAGACCCGCTCGTGAACCGACGTGTGGCCGAAATAGGTTTCTTAATGGAGGCGTTTGAATGCGCTGAGGGTGCATGTTCTGCCGGGCGTGCAGCGGGCAAGGGAGGGGTAGTAACTGTTATCACCTGTACACACTTAGTTTACTGTTGAATCCAGTTCCCCAAGAGCTGAAAAACGAACTGCTGCCGCCGCCTATCCACTCGTTCACTTGAAGAGACTCCAATGGCGATCCGAAGGTTGAGCCTGCTGGATATGGACTTCAGCAAGGAGTTCACCTTTGAGTTCGCCGTTAAGTCCCATGGCTGCACCAAATTGAATGTGATGTACACCAACGATCCGGACTCGGTGAAGCTCTGCCTCACCGAGTTCAAGCAGTACCTACAGGACGAGAAAGCACAAGGTCGTAGGACTAGACCTTGTGCCCATCCATTCATCTCCTGATAGGGACCAGTGGATCACGGTCGCCCAGGTATGCGTGCGGGACGAGGTTCTTGTCTACCACTACTGTAGGGCCATCAGAGGTTCTGGAGCATTCACCCATTTCATCGGCAGCATCGACTGCACCTTCGCTACGATGGAGAGAAGGAAGAACGCAATGATTTGGCCAACTGGTGCAACAAGCTTGTCGACATCCAGAAGCAATACAAGATGATCGGCAACATGCAGGAGAAGGACTCCGTGGTTGACCTCGCCGAGACCATCATCGTCCTTTGCTACACCAACATGAAAGAAGACAATGATATCAAGGACCTAAACACGTGGGAGGTACCTCTGAATCTAGCCTACATACCCTACATAGCCAAGGACGCATACGCATGCTACGACATGTACAGGCGGATCTTGGACATGAGGGCGTGTCTGCATCCCGTAACCGATGAGTACATGGACAGCCGCAGCATTATGATCAAGCGTGCCAGGAAGGTCTAGATGTTGTACTTTATCTGTTTAAGCACCTTTATCATCTGAGTGTTTCATGCATTAGCCTATGTGTCGTAATTATGTGTTTTGTCCGAAATATTTCTTCTAAGAACCCATTAACCTGTTTGCTTTTTTTAGTGGCTATTTGCTTATGTATGTAACTAGTTCACTCGTTCGTTTAAAAAAAACTAGTTTGCTCGGTCGCCGTGCTTTGAATCTCCTTCCTCCCAACATATTCCCCTTCTCAGGTGGACCCAGCAGGTCTCGTACACAGACATATGGGACCAACCATCTATCCATTTGTATTTCTTTATTTTGTTCAACCTTTCGTCCTCTTCCTATACAGCGGTTGGCCATCATAGCCTATGGCATTGGCCAGGCCATCCCTCTACTCCCACACATTGTCCGGCGGCGGCAGTTCCACCGGCCCACCCTATACCCGAACAAGTCAACCCTCGTACTCCCCTCCGCCTGCGTCTTCCCCCGCTCCGGTTCGTTCGGTCTGAGGTCTCGACGTCGTCCTCTGCCTTGGAGCTCTCGCCGCGGCGCCACCATCTGTCATTCCCAACATGGTCAGCAAAACAAGAGGAATCTGGAGACAACTGTTCGTCGAGAGCCTGATAGTCCCGGTCTCACTATGTCCATGGCCTAGGTTTTGTTGTTTAACATGGGCAGCCCACGACATGTTTCAACGTTTTTTGGATCCAGCAGGTATCAAGGGGCCTCTGGGCCTCCCAACCTAGCTTGTCTATGACATCAGCAGCCCAAGTTATGTTTATTTTTTCAAGACGACGCACAACTCAGTTCTATTTTTCTATAAGAATGCAAAACTGAACCTATGTTTTCCCTTCTATAATAGTATATATATATATATCTTATTATTTACACACACACATATATAATAGAAACAACATAAGGTTGCATTAAACCTGTCATTCGTCCAACCATTTTATAGACCTTCCCACTTCCTTTATTTTTCGTTTTCATTAATCCTATATCTGAATTTTCTCCCACTTTCTTTTTCGATGTAAACTGAGTTTTCTCCCAGTACTTTTCCCTAGAACCAACTCAATTGTCCCATGTCTAGCCTAGAAAATAATAATACCCCACGTCCTATTATCTCATCAAATTAAAATGATATTTTATTTCGTAAATTGAAAGTTCTTACAAAACAATAATAGTAATAATTGTTTATATATAACTTGGCAAGTTAACTCCTAGTGATTGCGTACATAAGCTCGCAAAGATTTTCCTGACCAATGCAGTAATAGACGTGCAATCATGTGTTTATGTTTTTATAACATTTCTCCGTCCAGCCCAACATGATATTTTCATCCAGCCTAGGAAGTCCGCGGATTTTGAGAAAAATGCAAATGGGCTTTAAATTCTACCATAATATATAAACGAGCTGCATAGATGCTACATCATTGTTTCACCCAGCCCACCAAATGGACTAAAAACCAAATGGACTGGCTAACATGTGGGCCAGTAGGTCGAAGCCTAAGAACTTTCGCAAAATATAAAAATACAAATGTCGAAGCCTAAGCAAGGCGTTGGATTTACATCCAACGGCCGACATTCTTCGTCAATCTCTCGTCTTCTTCCCCCAGCGCTGCCGGGACCGCCTGCTCCTGCCTCCGGCGTCCAGTGGTGCAGTTTTGCGCGCCTCATAGCGAAACGCTACCACGGCGACGGCTAGGCCATCCCACTCCGCACCTCCTGTTATTCTCTGCCGAGTGTAGGCCCACCCCGCACCCGAACCAGTCAAGTTTCCCACTCCTCTCTGTCTGCGACTCCACTGCCGTGTCTTCGCCATCTCTGGGTCATTCCAGTCTGGGGCCTCACCCACCGCCTCGCTGCACTCGGCGTAGTGTGGTCTACAAAGAGTCATCGGAAGAGGACTGTACGTGGATAGCCTGACGGCTGGGACCCACGAGGTCCATGGTTGCATGCAAGGAAAGTTCCTCCTTATTAAGCTATTTCCTCCCCCTGACAGTTGGGACCCACCGGCTATATCTTTGCACGGAAGGAAGTGCTTCCTTGTTATGCGAAAAAACTATTCCTCCCGATGACAGCTGGGACCCGACAGATTTGGTGGCTGACTTGTGGGCCTACTAACCAGACGTGTACGCAGAGCTTTGTCGACTTAATCAACAAATGATTCTAGCAGCTGGACCGTTGGATGTTAATCCAACAGTCGTGCTCCTTCTTCCACCTATGTTCTTGCTCATGTCTCGCGTGGGCGGCAGTGCTGCCGCGCACCCGAACCGGTCAAGTTTCCCACTCCTCTCCATCTGCGACTCCACTGCCGCGTCTTCCCCATCTCTGGGTCATTCCAGTCTGGGGCCTCGCCGTCGTCCACTGGCCTTGGTGCGCTCGGCACGGTGTGGTCAACATGGTCAACAAACGAGAGTTATCGAAAGATGACTGTACATGAGAGGCTGACAGTTCGGACGCACCACGCCCATGGACGCATGCATGCAACTGCATCCTTTTTACCCTAAAAAAATAATGTTTTCTCCACTGACTGCTGGGACCCACCAGCTACATCTTCGCACGCAAGGAAGTGCATCCTTATTACGGGCAAAAAAATATCCCCCCTGATAGCTGGCACCCAGCAGCTATATCTTCGCACGCAAGGAAGTACGTCCTTATCCTCCCTGACAACTGGGAGCCACCCGGTCGAAGCGTACGTACCGCTGTCTGTTTTGTCGGAACATGTACGTACATACTGGTCGATCAGTCGCTCTGCAACGATGAACCGTGGCCGAGTAAGTAACGACACATGTCATAGTAGAGCCCCCCACGTAGCAGTTCAGGATGTCCCGTCTAAACCGTGTACACGTACATACAGCCACACGCCAAAAAATACGGCCACGTACGTACATACTGGCGGGGTCTCAAACGCCTAATCGCGCATACGTACGGCCAGGGCGCGTGTACATGGCTGGGTCGGAATGGAGAAACTGCATCGTCGTGTTCATCGGGAGCCAACCGGCTTGGACGGAACAACAGATCGAAATGAGGCCTGGCGTACCCCAAAATAGAGGAAACGGCCTTGTGTTCGACCGGCCACGGTCGAAACGGGATCCTGTTCATCGGTAGGGGTTTGGCGTACCGCAAAACCGAGGAAACGGACTTCTCTTGGACCTCCTACGGTCGAAGTGGGTCCTGTTGATCGGGAGGGGTGTGGCGTACTGCAAACCGGAAGAAACGGACCTGTGTTGGAGCGCTATGGTCGAAATGGGGTTCTTGTTCATCGGGAGGGGTGTGGCGTACCGCAAAATGGGACTCCACGGGATACTGTTCATCTCCACCATCGACTGCCTCCACGAGCTACTGTTCATCCACCGTCGACCTCCTCCAACCTCCACTTGCGACTGTTCATCCACGGCGTCTCCCCTCCCCTCCAGCAGCCACTGTTCATCCAGCCTCCACCACTCCTCCACCGGCTACTGTTCAACCAGCCCTCTCCACGGGGTCCTGTTCATCCAGCCCTCCACCGGCTACTGTTCATCCAGCCCTCCACCGGCTACTGTTCATCCAGCCCTCCACGGGGTCATCCTTTTCATCCAGCCCTCCACGGGGTCCTGTTCATCCACCACCAACCGACTCGATCAATCGGCGTCCTGTTCATCCAGCGGCAACGGCCTCTACTACCACGGGGTCCTGTTCATACAAACCCCCCACCGGGAATTGTTCATCCACCCCCCCAACAACACTCACTATTCATCAAGAGGCTGCATTGATCGGCTTTAGTTAGCAGTAATAGCGAAGGAATCACTCGGGTTCATTTAACAGCAAGGGATCGATCGGGGTTCAGTAACATATCTAGTGCAATCGCTCGGGTTCAGTTAGGGCCCAACGCCTCGCTCGGGTTCAGTTAGAGCGCAACACCTCGCACACACGCGGGTACGTGTACGAGAGAAACGCGCAAACCTCCGTGCATCGCTCGGCCCCGACCACCCACCGTAATCGGGAACTCCCCGATATTTTCCTCGCCCTCACTTCTACCATGGTTTTTTCCGTCATGGATGGCCCAAAGAATGTCATGCAGCTGCGTCTCCGGCCCGCCCAAGACAAAAAGCCCATTTTCTGTCATGATTTTTGTCATAGAAGTAGGAGCCCACCACATCTATGATGATACCAGGTTTTGTTACAATTATCGTCATAGAAGTGTCATAAGCATGATAGAAAAATTTTGTTCGGCCCAAAATGTCACGGATGTGTCTTGTTTTTTGTAGTGCTATGTCCAGTTGTAGTGGAATTAATCCTCTAGTGGATTTAATCCTCTAGAGGATTGGGTGATCCCCCGCTTGACACCAAAACCACTTTGACCAAATACCTGCCACCATGCAATCCACGCCACTCATTATGCATTCGGTTATTCCCCAAGGGCACTGAACCGTAGGTACAACAATATTGATAGAGATGAAAACAGAAATGGAACATGTAAATAACAACAATTCTCATGTAGTACTAACAGAGATGCGAACTGAAGTGACAAAAATGTTGACAGTATAAAACACTTAATATCCCAGCAATAACAACAATTCTAAGATTTGAACAGGGCACAAATACTAACAACAATAATAGCAGTTTGGAGGATAGATAATATAATATGTTGAATTGATAACAAAATCTTAATCCTTGGTTCCTCCATGCTACAGTCGGCCATTTTCAGAAATAGTGTTTAGTTTCTCTACAAATATAACATGGACGAAACCCAAGGAATAGATATGAAGCCTTCCACTAAAAGCACACACAAATAGATCCAAGCTACGGCACCTTCGCCCTTCGTATGGAGCATTCTTATGTAGAACTCCTGCTTTTTGAAATGATGTGAAACCTAAATTAATTTGAGAGCGGTACATCTTTTCGAACTTATTTAGTACATCAGAACAAAGATTTATCATGGATGCAAAGCAATATATAGTAATATCCTGCAATTGTTCTTATAGATATGCTTTTCAAATGTCTCATGAAATTATTGTGCATATCACTACTGCGGGATGCTGCTAACGCGACACTACAATCAGAGACCCTTTGATGAAACTGTGTGGGATGCAATAATCGCAAACGGTGATGTAAAAAACTGTCAAAAAAGATGCAAAACGTTTGAGATGGCGAATACATGAAACACGTTTTGGAGTTTAGTAGCGTGTGTAATGCGGGGCATACGGTTTAGTACAATGAACCATTTGTGATGAGGCAGAACAATAGAAATGGGCAGATGGATGAAGGTGTGTGCGATATACGGCATACAGTTCATTCAGATGAACTATTTGTGATTAGGCGGAACAAAAGAAACGGTCAGCCAGATCATGGTGTGTGCGATAGAGGGCAAACAGTTCACTCGGATGAACTGTTTGCGTTGAGCCAAGAGAAGAGAAACGGTTCAATGTAACAAGATTTGTGTGATACGCGACAAACAGTTCTGTAATCGGAAATGTGTGCGAAGACCGATAATAACACAGACGATTGCTGCTAATAAGACATGTGTGTTGTGTGATGGGATTGCATACAGAACAACAACAACAACAACACACACACACACACACACACACACACTTATAAGGACATGGTTGCATAACCAGATTAAACATCCAATTACATAGGTGGCTACTACACACATGACATTTGCACACACCAAAGTAAACTATTATATGCACAATTACATAGGTGGATACTACACACATGAAATTTCCACACACCAAAGTAAACTATATATTACATGAATAATTAACTAGGATAAACGATCATCTGATCATCATCTACTTCTTGTGACGCTTACCGCTACAGCTCTGCTTGTGTCTCAATCCAACCTCGTCGATTTCAGTAACGAGGCACTTCCTCATGTCAATGATCCCCCTGTGCATCTTGTAGCATGTGTACACGCTCCTGGCTGCGTACCTAAGGTGAGGTTCATCCAGTTGCGGCATCCAGGCCCTGTGCCAGGATACGGGACTTGTTCTCTTGGTATCCTGCTTCATCTTTTCGTAGTAGGGGTCGATGATGGCCGAGGTGAGTTCAACCAGTGAGTCCTTCTTCGTGTTGCCCCATACCCTGTAGTGCTCACGAATTTCGATAAGGTTCTTGCAGGCCAAGCCCGTAAACCTGAGCGCTTTTACATCGTCGGTGGTTTCCACCGTAGTGAACTTGTAGTCGGTGCTATTGACAAACCTGGCGAAACGGTCGCAAGGCTCTATGGCCATGCAGTAGTGGTAGATGAGGACATGATGCTGCACGCACAACTGGGCGATGGCAACCTTCTGATCTTTGCCGGAAAGACTGGCAGTGTACTGGAGGTCGATGCCGACCACCTTGTACTTGTCTCGAGCAAGCAACTACTCCACGGTGTTGGTGTAGTCGTCCACCACGGCCGGGTCGATGGTGTACACCACTGAGAGATTCGTCTGCCTCGCATGGGTCTCCACTTTATGCTCGCCGAACTCCATTGGAGCACCGCTAGATATCCTCTCTGTATGTGTCATCCTGGGTGTGCTTGTTGTGTTGTGGGGCAAGATCGAAAGGTTGAAGAGAGTAAGGTTATAATGGCCACGGTTAATGGGGAAGCCGGACGGACTGGAATATCCGCGTGCCCGGATGGCAGTTCTAATTTGCAGCTTGTAACTCCATCATGTCGCACGTAACTGCATCGTGGCGATGCCCGCGGATCAACCGCATGCATATGGGCCCCCAACATGATCGTGCACAGGCCCCAACCACTGGCAGAGCGCGTGCATAGGGACGTGAGCAGAGCGCTCTGCGGCGCCTCAATAGCAAGCAACCATATATATGCTTATAGCAGTTGAACATGCAAGGAAACACTGTCCACAAGCAGAGCATGCCGACGGACGCGAGCAGAGCGCGCTGCGGTTCCTAACGGCGAGCACAGCACGCTCCGGCGCCTAACGGCAAGCAGAGCGCGCCGAGGGACGCGAGCAGAGGCCGGCACAGTGATACGTGGCAAATAAGACAAACTGTGCGAGCGATGGCAGAGACACCAAGAACGAATCTATTTAGAGTTGCATGTGCGATACGTGGCATACAGCTGATCCATCTGAGTTGTTTGTGATGGAATAAGTTGTGTGTGTTGTGGGCAAACGCTTGCTAGTATATAACCATTTGTGATTGATGAATTCATCACCAACGGGTTACCTAGTGTGGTCCGTGTGCGATGTGATATGCTCTGTCTGCACAACATCTATGCTTTGTGTACAGAAGAACAACATATATATACTTGTAACAGGACATGATTGCAAAACCAAATTAAACATCCAATTACGTTATATAACAAATACCATAAATATTGCAAGGTTCAAATTCCAGCATTACAAGGCCCAAATTCAAAGATTACAAGGTTCAAACTATTCAGACACATAAAATTCATCTTCTTTAGAATATTTTCATGGATTTTCTGCGAAATGATCAGCCACCGAGAAGTCATATAGAGGCTCGATACAGTGACTTCTGAATAATCTATCATATGAAGTTAAAAACTGAAATTCAGCTTATGCAGAGCCTTCTCCATTCAGCTGTAGACGGCTGCACTCTTTAGCAATCCATTCACTTCTATGTAGTAAATATAGGGCAAAACTCATTACCTTGAGCAACCTTGCTTTCTCAACAAAGAACCTGGCGAATTTAATTTCTGGTGTGGTGCCTCGGTACTCGTTAAAAGTAATTTCTGTGAGATGAAGATCAAGGCATTCAATGGGATTGTTATATTCCCAAACATTTTCTACTTTTGGGCCTGCTAGTATCTGCAAACGAAGACAACATGTTAGTGCCTAGCTACAGATTTAAACACTTCAGGCCTCCTTGATTTGCAGGATTTCTAAAATACATGAAAAGAGTGAAATGCCACCTTCAATCTTTCATGATAAACTTTTATCACGAAAGCATGTCGAGTGAAGGAATAAAATGCGTACAACACTAGGATCTCAAAAAATATATGTATTGAAATCCTCCAAATTTCCTTTAGAAACCATTCTACATTTGTCATTATAACCATGGGTAAAACTAAGAAAATTTTTTACCTCCATTGTGGTTAACAATTAACAGGAAAGGAGCATCACCTCGATGTATAGCTTCTCCGTGCAAGGAAAGCATGTAAGGAATCTAACAACTTCATCCAGATCGGGGCCGACGGATTGTAGTGCCAAGATCTTCACTGTGCGCAGAGGCCGAGTCAAGCTTGTGGGAACCATTTTATGGATGACAGGCAAACATATAGATCAACAACAATTAGATAAAATGTGTTGTTCAATAATATATAAGAAGGAGAAGAAGAAGACTGTTCTACCTAAATGGATAATGATCCAGTAACAAGTTCATTGAATTTAGCACACGAATGGCCCAACACTGTCAATTTCGGTGCGTGAATGATCCTGATTCTTGCTGGACCTAATTTATCAAGTGCATAGAATCTCTCGAGGAAAGGCGCATTCTCAATGACAATATCGTGAAACACCTCAATTGACAGCCTTGGGCGGCGCCAGCAATGCACATAAATCGCACGGACATTCGTCGAGGTGATGTGGAGGCTATTGAACCCATCCATCACATGAAGCCGAAGGTACTCGAGCGTTGTATAGCCAACGAGCAGGCGCTCCAAATTCTCCTTCGAGATGCAGACGACAATGAGCTCGAGGTGCTTAAGTTTAGGGAGATAAAGAGCACACGCGGCATCAATCCGGGGAAAATGCACCGCCTGAATGTAGCGCGGCGCAGCGTGGGCGTGGGGCGAAGCACGGACGGCGGCATCTAGCAAGGACGTCTAGCATGAAGGCTTAGCTCCTCGAGCCGATCCAAGTCTGGGGATAGGAACTAGTAGTGCAACCTGGGTTCGGTCTTGTTGTGGGTACTGAGCCTTCCGATAGCAAGGCGTCTGACCGGCCCAGGGTGCGTGGCGAGGACGTGGGACAATGCTTCCAGGCGTTGTTGCTCCCCACTGCAGAACTCGTGGTCAACGATGATGTCTAGGGGGTGGTGTGCGAGAGGGGGCGCCACCGCCGTGAGAGGACAGTGGTCCGCACACCATATTTGATGGGGAGGTGGGATATGATGGTTACCAACATCTCGCCGGGAGGCTGCTGATGAAGTCCACGTTCGTCGGAGGCTCTTGCGGTTCTGGCTCGACCCGCCCCCGCTTGTTGTCCGGCTCGTCCTCCATCGTGCAGCAGGCGGCGATCCTCGGCGGCGGTGCTTGTAGATGAGAACGGAGGACTATTCTACGTACCTACCTGAGGCGGTCGAAACAAAAGTCCAAAACCAGCAATAAATTGCAAATCTCACGGCGTGCACGGCGGACTGCTCATAGTCGTCCCATCTAATCAAATAGCTGCCCACAGTAGTAAATGGTTAGTTGAACGCCCATGGTTGGACTAATACAACCGTTTGCGATAATAACGTGGTGGCTATTTGTTAAAAATGCCTAGGAAAATCAATGTATAAAGGGATAATTAGATTTATGCCCCTAGTTGTGTCCCACTCGTCTGTTTTACCCCTAATTCCCAAAAGTCACCGGTTCTGTCCAAGTCACTTTGCTTCTCTTATGCTTTTGCCCTTTGACCGTTTGACCGTCAGTTTGAAAACTTCATAACTAATTCATACTGAATTAGAAAAATGCAAATAAGATACCAAAATGTTCAGAAAAACATCACCTATATGTCAGTGTCATTTGCATTCATGAAAAAAGTGTTGGAAAGAGCACATCCGAGTTTTAGCTCTTTTGATACCACCATGAATAGTGAACTCTAAAAAAATTCAAAAAAAATATGGTGGCGAAGAACAACAAAGGTTCTAAGTGCTTGCCAAGTTTCATTAGGGAACGACATTCGTGGAAGTCGTGGCAAAAAAATAATCTATTTTGGAGTGTTGATTGTTTTTTTGCCGCGGCACCCACGAATGTTATTCCCTGATGAAACTTGGCAGGCACTTAAAACATTTGTCATTCTTTGCCACCAATTTTTTTTTAATTTTTTTGAACTTTTTTAGATTTTACTATTCATGGTGGTAGCATAAGAGCTAAAACTCGGATGGGCACTTTCCAACACTTTTTTCATGAATGCAAATGATACTGACATATATGTGATGTTTTTCTAAACATTTTGGTATCTTATTTGCATTTTTGTGATTTAGTATGAATTAGTTATGGAGTTTTCAAACTAATGGTCAAACGGTCAAAGGGCAAAAGCATAATAGGAGCAAAGTGACTTGGACAGAACCAGTGACTTTTGGGAATTAGGGGTAAAACAGACGAGTGGGACACAACTAGGGGCATAAATCTAATTATCCCATGTATAAAAAGGCGAAACGTACCCTGAATAATTTCATATGTTTAGCACAGTTGCATGTTGCCTCTGTAAAATAAATCAAGGCGGGAAGATACAACGTATGTCCTTTTGCACACAGATCATGTGACAAAATTCCCTCTCGGAACCATGAGGCTTCTTGATAGAAGCTCCGGTTCGTATGAAAGAAAATATGGGTCAAAGCCTAGTTGAAAGGGTAGAAATATCTAACCCCAGCTTACAGAAGGTACAAAAGCACGATGATTAATTGTTCATCAGGTTTACACGAAATCCAGATTGAACAGGACAATAACAACTAACTCAACCAAAGTTTTTGGCAGTCACAATCAAATGGATCGGTCTGATCCATAAAATCAAGATCCTGGACCAGAAAATCTACTGGTACATGAAGACAAGTTGTTGTAAATAGAAGCCGTGCATGTTCAGAAGCCCTTTTGTCCACCTGAAACTTATTTTTATGTTGTTCAATGTGTCCATCCGTGAGAAAGTTTTTGTTAAAAAACTTAATCCTCATGGACAATAATACTCTCGCATTCAACAGGAAGAATGTGAAAAAACTAGTGTTTGCATGGTTGGATGCATATCCTTCCAGTGTCATTGTCCTCAAACGAATGTCATGAGAACTGAGAAAATCCCGGTGCTTCTTATGCCACCGATTGGTTGTACCTTTTTGTCCATGTCCTTTAGACTAAATAGACATGAACACTGAAAACAGTTAATGTCTAGAAAAAATAGTATAGCTGAACGGTTAGTTCTATTAAAGTATATCAATGTGCTTGATATCATCACCTCTATTTACAAATTCTCTAGACATGGAAAGAATCGCAGCAAGTCGATAATCAAGTTCAGATAAAAACACCACGTACTGATATGTAAGGTCTTGACAGAATCCAGCACCATTGATAGGGTACCCATGGACAAACTCTTCATTGTGCATTGAACATAATATTAGTACCAAAAGCGTACTCCAAGATTATATAAAACTTATGCGCACAAATGAAAAATTCAGCTTATGATTACAAAAGTGTTGATGATATAAAACTTATGCACACAAATGAAAAATGCAGCTTATGATTACAAAAGTGTTGACAACAATATATAGTACCTGAATAAGTGTGGAGCCAACCACCATCTTGTAACCTTCAAACAGATCAGGAATTACACTCGAGGTCTCCAGTTTAGGCGCAGAGACCACAGTTATTTGCGAAGGTGCATAACAGTAATCACAGAGCAACCTTTGGAGTGAAGGGGCGTCTTTGATGATGAGCTCCTCTCCTTTAAAGCACATTCCTATGCTTACAAGGTGAGGTGGCTTTATTTGGAGACAACGAATACTGATTTCTTTTCCAAAAATAAGCAGTAAGCGCTCCAGGGCAGGGCAGTAGGAGTGGATGATGTTGTGCAGTGAGGCCTCTGACAGATCGACCACCACAAGCATACACTACTGGAATCAGGAACTTTGCCGTCAGCCAATTCTTTGTCGTCTGCTAGCTGACGGCAAAGAAGGTCTTTGCCATCAGCTTACAGAAAGCTGACGGCAGAGAAAGAGCAGATGGCAAAGAGGGTGTTTGCCGTTAGCCTGCTCTTTGCCGTCAGCTAGCTGACGACATAAAATCTTTGCCGTCTGCTAGCAGACGGCAAAGAGGATTGGTGGCCCATTAACAAGAATGACCTAACGGCCACTTTCTTTGCCGTCTGCTAGCAGACAGCAAAGAGCCCGAAAGCAGACGACAAAGAAAATAACCTAACGTATCTAACGGCCGCCCCGGGCACACACCCACCCACGACCCACACAGCCCCGGGCCCCACCCACGATGCACACACGCCCAACCCACGCGCACACACACCCACGTTGGATCCCATCTCTCTCGTCTTCCTCGACCCCCTTTCTCCACCCCACGCCACCGCCAGATTTCGGCGATCCCCGCCGTTCCCCACTGCCCAGCTCTCCTCCCCGAGGTCACCTCTCCCTGCTCACTATCTCCACCGACCGGTTTCTCTCCTCCCCCAGGAGAGTCCCGCCTCCTTGACGCCAAGGCCGCCGCCGCCCGCCGCCTCGAGCGGCGCCGCCTCCTCCTCGAGCACCGCGCCATAGACCTCGCCTCCCGCGCCCTCGCCGCCCGCGTTGACATCGACGCCACCCACGCGCGCTGCCTCGCCGTCGCCCACGACATCAGCTCGACCAACGGCAAGATCGAGGACGCGCAGCGGAAGGCGGAGGAGTGGGACCGCTTCTACGAGTCCAACAGGATGGAGATGGAGGAGTTCCGGCCGTCGTCTCCACAGCCTCCATCCACCACGGCCGCAACCACTTCTCAACCCCACAAGGAGCCTCCTGGCCTAGTTCCTCGTCACCGTCCTCCTCCCGGTCCCTGTCCACCTCCGCCTCCACCTGGTGGTCCCAGAGGCGACGACTCCCCGTCACCTCGGCCACCGTAGAGCTCCGCGAGGCCGCCGCGGGTGGTGGAGACTCCATCATGACGCCGCAGCCCAACTCAAGTGTTAGCCCCAACTTTGCTCAATTAACTGCCTCTCTAGTTGTATATGAGTTGGAGAGTCGCGTAATTCTGTAATGTGGGGTGTTGTCTCAGTTTCTGTGCGATGAGTAGACTAGATTAGGTGATAAACTGATGAATTGATGCTTGATTCTGATGGTCATGGTGCGCTGCTTTGCAGGTTAAGTTCAGCGTGGAGGCAGCCCTGCAGGAGCTGCAGAGCAGCGGGTTGCACTCGGACGACGCCGGGATCGGGGCTGCGGAAGCCTGGAAGGCCTACCTCATGGCTAAGAAGGCCAAGCTTGACGAGTCCCTGGCTGCAGCCCGCCAGTTCAGAGCACTGCTTCGACAGCAGCTCCAGAAAGCCTTCGCGTCACAGGTTATGGATCAAAACGCAGCACAAAACTTACTAGTTATGTGGTACAAGCAAAACGACATTCATTAGCTAGCTCATCAATCGCTTCAGATTAAGGATGCAATGCAAGTGTGGCGGGCTAGTGGACAGTAACATAGTAGTACAAATGTAGTGTTACTTTTAGGCAAATGTTGAGCAAATTTTGAACTAATGGATGAGTTTCGTGGGACGAAGCGGGCTGCCACTTGCACTCCTCCTACTGATGAAACGAACTTCAAATGTCTCTACATGCAAATACTTGCTTTTTATTTCAGTCTTGTTTAGAGGAGGCCCCGGCGGCGTCGAGCTGCTGTTGCTGCGGGCACAGCGACGTCGGCGTGGTCGGGATGGTCGCAGCCCTTCAAGATTCTCAACGGCGGCGTCTCGGCGCTGATGGCGGAGTCGATGGCGAGCATCGGCGGGTACAGGTTCAGATCATCCATGAATTGGTAGTTATTGGTCATATTTAGTTGCATTTTGGTCCGTCCGGTTGTGGCTATGGAGCACTTCTTTTGGTCATGTGCTAGATCTGTCATGTAGGAGTATTTGGCAATGGATATTTGCTCATACAGAATTTTGATAATCAACTAGGAATTACAATTAGAATCAAAGCAATGCTACTTATACTCCTTTCATGAAAAAAGGCTACTCGTAGGACCCTTGTAGGAGACCATCCTCAAGATGGACGAGAAGATGAGGTCTGGACCCTTGTAGGAGACCATCCTCAAGCAGCACTAGATGTAAGTTGACTGCTTCAAACCCAATCCGTGCTTGCTCCTCTTAATCAACTAGATTATATTAATTAATACTAGCTACTTAACTTCTTGGATTATGTTACCAATTTTGATGATGGGCGTCCAGCTATTATATTAGTAATTTATTTTGGTAGTACCGTCGAATTTGGTTGCTGCTATTCATTTATGTATGTGAAAGAGTTGGATAATGTGCTCTTTTTTTGTTTGCAAAATGAAGGACACTGCATCCAGGTAGTGGGAATAATTAGTCCTTGCTATCAACTATAGTAGCATTCTTCACTGTTGAGTGTGAGGGAATTCGATGCTCATCTACTTTTGCCTATCATCTACTTCTGATGTTTTCCATGAAAGTGACACGTGATCTTCCTTTGCTTTTGTTTAGCTGATAGTATGATAACTGCTTGCTTGGCAGAAGTTATGGTTGTGCTGTTTCTTAGGTAAATAAAGAAACTGAGATTTAGTTTGATTTGGAGTGCCTCTTGTTGTACCACGGTTCCTTCTCTTAGAGTTGTACTTGTACAACAGGTTTTGGATAGGAAGGGGAAAATGCTCTTCCTTCAGTCTCTGTTGAAGTCAAACCCATCCATGCAAATCTGTATTGTAGTACAATTAATGTAGATGAATATATATGCCTTGTAGTTTTATCGTGCATGCCATTCAACTAACTTGCTCTTGTCCATGCAGATGGAGTAGGAGGACGAGCAGCAGGAGCAAATCAGACTGATGATGACGGGGTGCGGAAGGCAATGGTGATCATGCTGATGGCATGAATAAGGCTGATGACCACAACCTGGACATGTTGGCATTTAGAGATGGCAAACACAGGCGGCGTGGAGACAGCAACCTGGACCACCCACCTCGCTTGCCTTTTTAATTTTGGTTGTGGTGGTTGCATCACCGTCATGGTCGCAAATCAGTATGTAGTGTGCTTGTGGAGTTGGGTCTGGACTGCAGTGTCCATCTAGTAGGTTAGGTGTTGTTGCTGCTAGATCCCATGATGCTCACCTAAGTTTTGTGTTATATGGAGGCCAACCTTTGTGACCTTATTTTGTGTTATATGGAGGCCAACCTTTGTGGCCATTTTGTAGATTTCATTCACTTCACGGAAGCTAGCTTGCTATGATGGAGTGCTTGTTTTTTCTTTCATTCTCCTCTAGTATTCTTCTAGCTTGCTATGACGGAACTTGCTATCTTGATGAAACTTTGCATTGTAATAAGTATGGATGGAACAATGTGTATGTGCAACTTGCTATGTATGAATGGATGGAACTATATATGTATGCACGATGAAACTTATGTGATGGATATGTCATATGTTTGCTATTAAATAGCCCTGTGAAAAATATATATATATATGTCATATATTTGCTGTGAAAATTGCTGGATTTAATAAAAAACAGAAAAAGAGGCACCTTTGCCGTCAGCCGCTGATGGCAAAGGCTCCTTTGCCGTCTGCCGCGGACGGCAAAGAAGCCACGCGGCGGCCACCTGTGCTCCCGCAGTGACGTCCAGCTGACATCATTCGGCGGACGGCAAAGGCCGGATGCTCTTTGCCGTCAGCGGCGGACGGCAAAGGCTGCCGTTAGCCGCCTAACGGACTAACAGCGCATTTATTGCCGTCGGCTTTCTTTGCCGTCGGCTGCTGATAGCAAAGGCCCCTTTGTCGTCCGCTTCAAAAAGCAGACGGCAAAGAAGCTCTTTACCGATCCCTACTTTGCCGGAGCCTTTTGCCGTCCGCGGCAGACGGCAAAGGCCTTTGCCGTCCGCCATCCTTGCCTTTGCCATCTGCCGTGGCAGACGGCAAAGTAGCTGATTCCTGTAGTGATGAGTGTTTTAGTAGTGGGAGTTGAAGCATTTGTACCATATTGTCTGGTAGATGACACTGGGCCAGGGTGGTGGTGTGGAGAGAGGAGGAAAACCATGAGATGGACATTGGTGGTGAGGGCACAACTACAACGCTTGGTGGACAACTATTTGCATAGTAATGGTAGAACTCAAGATGCTGGAGTTTATCGAATTGACGGGATGTCAGCCAGTCGTCCACCACGCAGGGTATGTGCAGCAGGCAGCATGCCAGGATGCATAGGCGTTGAACGGAGCCCTAGTGGGAGGAGATGATGGCTCCGTGGAGTTCAAAATCATGAACGACAAATAGCCAGCGACAACCGAGATTAAGAGGTGTGGCACGCCACAGAGTGCGCCACCGAGATGCGAGGACCTGTGTGCGGCAGCCATCCTTGGTGGGGAGAAGGACGATGATCTCCCCAAAGATGGCGTCCGGGAGATCGTTGGTGCCGTCCGCCCGATATTCTATGGGTTCCTCATATCCAGGGGGCGTGGCCGCTTCGGCCCACACTACCGTGTACAGGATTTACAGCCAGTGGCTCCGCTAACCGGAGCCTCATATGTGTACATAGCAATCTGAAAAAAGGGAGAAACATACATGTAGGACATTCAAAATCAATTCTCAAGATCTGGAAGAAAAAAATGGCACAAACATATATGTAGGATATTCAAAATCAATTCTCAAGATCTGGCTACGAATTATTTCTTGGAAATATGCCCTAGAGGCAATAATAAATGGTTATTATTATATTTCTTTGTTCATGGTAATTGTCTATTGTTCATGCTATAATTCTATTGTCCGGAAATCGTAATACATGTGTGAATACATAGACCACAACGTGTCCCTAGTAAGCCTCAAGTTGACTAGCTCGTTGATCAACAGATAGTCATGGTTTCCTGACTATGGACATTGGATGTCATTGATAACGGGATCACATCATTAGGAGAATGATGTGATGGACAAGACCCAATCCTAAGCATAGCATAAAAGATCGTGTAGTTTCGTTTGCTAGAGCTTTTCCAATGTCAAGTATCTTTTCCTTAGACCATGAGATCGTGCAACTCCCGGATACCGTAGGAGTACTTTGGGTGTGCCAAACGTCACAACATAACTGGGTGACTATAAAGGTGCATTACGGGTATCTCCGAAAGTGTCTGTTGGGTTGGCACGGATCGAGACTGGGATTTGTCACTCCGTGTGACGGAGAGGTATCTCTGGGCCCACTCGGTAATGCATCATCATAATGAGCTCAATGTGACTAAGGCGTTAGTCACGGGATCATGCATTGCGGTACGAGTAAAGAGACTTGCCGGTAACGAGATTGAACAAGGTATTGGGATACCGACGATCGAATCTCGGGCAAGTAACATACCGATTGACAAAGGGAATTGCATACGGATTGATTGAATCCTCGACACCGTGGTTCATCCGATGAGATCATCGTGGAACATGTGGGAGCCAACATGGGTATCCAGATCCCGCTGTTGGTTATTGACCGAAGAGGCGTCTCGGTCATGTCTGCATGTCTCCCGAACCCGTAGGGTCTACACACTTAAGGTCCGGTGACGCTAGGGTTGTAGAGATATATGTATGCGGAAACCCGAAAGTTGTTTGGAGTCCCGGATGAGATCCCGGACGTCACGAGAGGTTCCGGAATGGTCCGGAGGTGAAGAATTATATATAGGAAGTCAAGTTTCGGCCACCGGGAAAGTTTCGGGGGTTACCGGTATTGTACCGGGACCACCGGAAGGGTCCCGGGGGTCCACCGGGTGGGGCCACCTATCCCGGAGGGCCCTGTGGGCTGAAAGTGGAAGGGAACCAGCCCTTAGTGGGCTGGGGCGCCCCCCTTGGGCCTCCCCCCATGCGCCTAGGGTTGGGAACCCTAGGGGGAGCTTCCCCCTTGCCTTGGGGGGCAAGGCAACCCCTTCCCCCCTTGGCCGCCGCCCCCCCCTTGGAGATCCCATCTCCCAGGGCTGGCGCACCCCCAGGGGCCTATATAAAGGGGGGAGGGAGGGCAGCAAGCTACAGCCTTGGGCGCCTCCCTCCTCCCCTGCAACACCTCTCTCTCTCTCTCTCGCAGAAGCTCGGCGAAGCCCTGCCGGAGACCCGCTACATCCACCACCACGCCGTCGTGCTGTTGGATCTCCATCAACCTCTCCTTCCCCCTTGCTGGATCAAGAAGGAGGAGACGTCGCTGCACCGTACGTGTGTTGAACGCGGAGGTGCCGTCCGTTCGGCACTCGGTCATCGGTGATTTGGATCACGGCGAGTACGACTCCGTCATCCACGTTCAGTGGAACGCTTCCGCTCGCGATCTACAAGGGTATGTAAATGCACTCCTTTCCCCTCGTTGCTAGTAGACTCCATAGATGCATCTTGGTGAGCATAGGAAAATTTTAATTATGCTACGATTCCCAACAGTGGTATCAGAGCCAGGCCTATGCGTAGTTACTATGCACGAGTAGAACACAAAGCAGTTGTGGGCGTTGAGTTTGCCAATTCTTCTTGCCGCTACTAGTCGTTTCTTGTTTCGGCGGCATTGTAGGATGAAGCGGCCCGGACCGACCTTACACGTACGCTTACGTGAGACAGGTTCCACCGACTGACATGCACTAGTTGCATAAGGTGGCTAGCGGGTGTCTGTCTCTCCTACTTTATTCGGAACGGATTCGATGAAAAGGGTCCTTATGAAGGGTAAATAGAAATTGGCAAATCACGTTGTGGTCATACGTAGGTAAGAAAACGTTCTTGCTAGAAACCTACAAAGCACGTAAAAAACTTGCAACAACAATTAGAGGACGTCTAACTTGTTTTTGCAGCAAGTGCTATGTGATGTGATATGGCCAGAAGATGTGATGAATGATATATGTGATGTATGAGATTGATCATATTCTTGTAATAGTAATCACGACTTGCATGTCGATGAGTATGACAACCGGCAGGAGCCATAGGAGTTGTCTTTATTATTTTGCATGACCTGCGTGTCATTGAATAACGCCATGTAATTTACTTTACTTTGTTGCTAAACGCGTTAGCCATACAAGTAGAAGTAATCGTTGGCGTGACGACTTCATGAAGACACAATGATGGAGATCATGGTGCCATGCCGGTGACGAAGATGATCATGGTACCCCGAAGATGGAGATCAAATGAGCATGATGATATTGGCCATATCATGTCACTATTTGATTGCATGTGATGTTTATCATGTTTTTGCATCTTATTTGCTTAGCACGGCGGTTGTAAGTAAGATGATCCCTTATAATAATTTCAAGAAAGTGTTCACCCTAACTGTGCACCGTTGCGAAGGTTCGTTGTTTCGAAGCACCACGTGATGATCGGGTGTGATAGATTCTAACGTTCGAATACAACGGGTGTTGACGAGCCTAGCATGTACAGACATGGCCTCGGAACACACGCAATACACTTAGGTTGACTTGACGAGCCTAGCATGTACAGACATGGCCTCGTAACACGGAGGACCGAAAGGTCGAGCATGAGTCGTATAGAAGATACGATCAACATGGAGATGTTCACCGATCTTGACTAGTCCGTCTCACGTGATGATCAGACACGGCCTAGTTGAATTCGGATCATGTTTCACTTAGATGACGAGAGGGATGTCTATCTGAGTGGGAGTTCATTAAATAATTTGATTAGATGAACTTAATTATCATGAACTTAGTCTAAAATCTTTACACTATGTCTTGTAGATCTAATGGCCAACGTTGTCCTCAATTTCAACGCGTTCCTAGAGAAAACCAAGCTGAAAGATGATAGAAGCAACTATACGGACTGGGTCCGGAACCTGAGGATCATCCTCATAGTAGCCAAGAAAGATTATGTCTTAGAAGCACCGCTAGGTGAAGCACCAATCCCTGAGAACCAAGACGTTATGAACGCTTGGCAGCAGCGTGCTGATGATTACTCCCTCGTTCAGTGCGGCATGCTTTACAGCTTAGAGTCGGGTCTCCAAAAGCGTTTTGAGAAACATGGAGCATATGAGATGTTCGAGGAGCTGAAACTGGTTTTTCAAGCTCATGCCCGGGTCGAGAGATATGATGTCTCCGACAAGTTCTTCAGCTGTAAAATGGAGGAGAATAGTTCTATTAGTGAGCACATACTCAGAATGTCTAGGTTGCACAACCGCTTGTCTCAGCTGGGAGTTAATCTCCCGGATGACGCGGTCATTGACAGAATCCTCCAGTCGCTTCCACCAAGCTACAAGAGCTTTGTGATGAACTTCAATATGCAGGGGATGGAAAAGACCATTCCTTAGGTATATTCAATGCTGAAATCAGCTGAGGTAGAGATCAGAAAAGAACATCAAGTGTTGATGGTGAATAAAACCACTAAGTTCAAGAAGGGCAAGGGTAAGAAGAACTTCAAGAAGGACGGCAAGGGAGTTGCCGTGCCCGGTAAACCAATTACCGGGAAGAAGTCAAAGAATGGACCCAAGCCCCAGACTGAGTGCTTTTATTGCAAGGGAAGTGGTCACTGGAAGCGGAACTGCCCCAAATACTTAGCGGACAAGAAGAAGGCCGGCAACGCCAAAGGTATATGTGATATACATGTAATTGATGTGTACCTTACCAGTACTCGTAGTAGCTCCTGGGTATTTGATACCGGTGCGGTTGCTCATATTTATAACTCAAAACAGGAACTACGGAATAAACGGAGACTGGCGAAGGATGAGGTGACGATGCGCGTCGGGAATGGTTCCAAGGTCGATGTGATCGCCGTCGGCACGCTACCTCTGCATCTACCTACGGGATTAGTTTTAAACCTCAATAATTGTTATTTAGTGCCAGCTTTGAGCATGAACATTGTATCTGGATCTCGTTTAATTCGAGATGGCTACTCATTTAAATCCGAGAATAATGGTTGTTCTATTTATTTGAGAGATATGTTTTATGGTCATGCCCCGCTGGTCAATGGTTTATTTTTGATGAATCTCGAACGTGATGTTACACATGTTCATAGTGTGAATACCAAAAGATATAAAGTTGATAACGATAGTCCCACATACTTGTGGCACTGCCGCCTTGGTCACATTGGTGTCAAGCGCATGAAGAAGCTCCATGCAGATGGACTTTTGGAGTCTCTTGATTACGAATCATTTGACACGTGCGAACCATGCCTCATGGGTAAGATGACCAAGACTCCGTTCTCCGGAACAATGGAGCGAGCAACCAACTTATTGGAAATCATACATACCGATGTGTGCGGTCCAATGAGTGTTGAGGCTCGCGGAGGATATCGTTATGTTCTCACTCTCACTGATGATTTAAGTAGATATGGGTATGTCTACCTAATGAAACACAAGTCTGAAACCTTTGAAAAGTTCAATGAATTTCAGAGTGAAGTTGAGAATCAACGTGACAGGAGAATAAAATTCCTACGATCAGATCGTGGTGGAGAATATTTAAGTCACGAGTTTGGTGCACACTTAAGGAAATGTGGAATAGTTTCACAACTCATGCCGCCTGGAACACCTCAGAGAAATGGTGTGTCCGAACGTCGTAATCGCACTCTATTGGATATGGTGCGATCTATGATGTCTCTTACCGATTTACCGCTCTCATTTTGGGGTTATGCTTTAGAGACTGTCGCATTCACTTTAAATAGGGCTCCGTCGAAATCCGTTGAGACGACACCGTATGAATTATGGTTTGGGAAGAAACCTAAGCTATCGTTTCTAAAAGTTTGGGGATGCGATGCTTATGTCAAGAAACTTCAACCTGAAAAGCTCGAACCCAAGTCGGAAAAATGCGTCTTCATAGGATACCCTAAGGAAACTATTGGGTATACCTTCTACCTCAGATCCGAAGGCAAGATCTTCGTTGCCAAGAACGGGTCCTTTCTAGAGAGGGAGTTTCTCTCGAAAGAATTGAGTGGGAGGAAAGTGGAACTTGATGAGGTGATAGTCACCCCTTCCGAACCGGAAAGTAGCGCAGCGCGGGAAGATGTTCCTGTGGTGCCTACACCGACTGGGGAGGAAGTTAATGATGATGATCATGAAGCTACAGATCAAGTCACTGAACTTCGTAGGTCCACAAGGACACGTTCCGCACCAGGGTGGTACGGCAACCCTGTCCTGGAAATCATGTTGTTAGACAACGGTGAACCTTCGAACTATGAAGAAGCGATGGCGGGCCCGGATTCCGACAAATGGCTAGAAGCCATGAAATCCGAGATAGAATCCATGTATGAGAACAAAGTATGGACTTTGACTGACTTGCCCGATGAGCGGCGAGCCATAGAAAACAAATGGATATTTAAGAAGAAGACGGACGCGGATGGTAATGTGACCATCTACAAAGCTCGACTTGTCGCTAAGGGTTATCGACAAGTTCAAGGGGTTGACTACGATGAGACTTTCTCACCCGTAGCAAAGCTGAAGTCCGTCTGAATCATGTTAGCAATTGCCGCATACTATGATTATGAGATATGGCAGATGGACGTCAAAACGGCATTCCTTAACGGCTTCCTTAAGGAAGAGTTGTATATGATGCAGCCGGAAGGTTTTGTCGATCCTAAGAATGCTAACAAAGTATGCAAGCTCCAGCGCTCAATCTATGGGCTGGTGCAAGCATCTCGGAGTTGGAACATTCGCTTTGATGAGATGATCAAAGCGTTTGGGTTTACACAGACTTATGGAGAAGCCTGTGTTTACAAGAAAGTGAGTGGGAGCTCTGTAGCATTTCTCATATTATATGTGGATGACATACTATTGATGGGAAATGATATAGAATTCTTGGAAAGTATAAAGGCCTATTTGAATAAGTGTTTTTCAATGAAGGACCTTGGAGAAGCTGCTTATATATTAGGCATCAAGATCTATAGAGATAGATCAAGACGCCTCATTGGTCTTTCACAGAGTACATACCTTGACAAGATATTGAAGAAGTTCAGTATGGATCAGTCCAAGAAGGGGTTCTTGCCTGTATTGCAAGGTGTGCAATTGAGCACGGCTCAATGCCCGACCACGGCAGAAGATATAGAAAAGATGAGTGTCATCCCCTATGCCTCGGCCATAGGGTCTATTATGTATGCCATGCTGTGTACCAGACCTGATGTAAACCTTGCCGTAAGTTTGGTAGGAAGATACCAAAGTAATCCCGGCATGGAACACTGGACAGCGGTCAAGAATATCCCGAAGTACCTGAAGAGGACTAAGGATATGTTTCTCGTTTATGGAGGTGACGAAGAGCTCGTCGTAAAGGGTTACGTCGACGCTAGCTTCGACACAGATCTGGATGACTCGAAGTCACAGACCGGATACGTGTATATTTTGAATGGAGGAGCAGTAAGCTGGTGCAGTTGCAAGCAAAGCGTCGTGGCGGGATCTACATGTGAAGTGGAGTACATGGCAGCCTCGGAGGCAGCACAGGAAGCAGTCTGGATGAAGGAGTTCATTACCGACCTAGGGGTGATTCCCAATGCGTCGGGCCCGATGACTCTCTTCTGTGACAACACTGGAGCTATTGCCCTTGCGAAGGAGCCCAGGTTTCACAGGAAGACCAGGCATATCAAGCGTCGCTTCAACTCTATTCGTGAAAGTGTTCAAAATGGAGACATAGATATTTGTAAAGTACATACGGACCTGAATGTAGCAGATCCGTTGACTAAACCTCTCCCTAGGGCAAAACATGATCAACACCAGGACGCAATGGGTGTTCGATTCATCACAATGTAACTAGATTATTGACTCTAGTGCAAGTGGGAGACTGTTGGAAATATGCCGTAGAGGCAATAATAAATGGTTATTATTATATTTCATTCTTCATGGTAATTGTCTATTGTTCATGCTATAATTGTATTGTCCGGAAATCGTAATACATGTGTGAATACATAGACCACAACGTGTCCCTAGTAAGCCTCTAGTTGACTAGCTCGTTGATCAACAGATAGTCATGGTTTCCTGACTATGGACATTGGATGTCATTGATAACGGGATCACATCATTAGGAGAATGATGTGATGGACAAGACCCAATCCTAAGCATAGCATAAAAGATCGTGTAGTTTCGTTTGCTAGAGATTTTCCAATGTCAAGTATCTTTTCCTTAGACCATGAGATCGTGCAACTCCCGGATACCGTAGGAGTGCTTTGGGTGTGCCAAACGTCACAACGTAACTGGGTGACTATAAAGGTGCATTACGGGTATCTCCGAAAGTGTCTGTTGGGTTGGCACGGATCGAGACTGGGATTTGTCACTCCGTGTGACGGAGAGGTATCTCTGGGCCCACTCAGTAATGCATCATCATAATGAGCTCAATGTGACTAAGGCGTTAGTCACGGGATCATGCATTGCGGTACGAGTAAAGAGACTTGCCGGTAACGAGATTGAACAAGGTATTGGGATACCGACGATCGAATCTCGGGCAAGTAACATACCGATTGACAAAGGGAATTGCATACGGATTGATTGAATCCTCGACACCATGGTTCATCCGATGAGATCATCGTGGAACATGTGGGAGCCAACATGGGTATCCAGATCCCGCTGTTGGTTATTGACCGGAGAGGCGTCTCGGTCATGTCTGCATGTCTCCCGAACCCGTAGGGTCTACACACCTAAGGTCCGGTGACGCTAGGGTTGTAGAGATATATGTATGCGGAAACCCGAAAGTTGTTCGGAGTCCCGGATGAGATCCCGGACGTCATGAGAGGTTCCGGAATGGTCCGGAGGTGAAGAATTATATATAGGAAGTCAAGTTTCGGCCACCGGGAAAGTTTCGGGGGTTACCGGTATTGTACCGGGACCACCGGAAGGGTCCCGGGGGTCCACCGGGTGGGGCCACCTATCCCGGAGGGCCCCGTGGGCTGAAAGTGGAAGGGAACCAGCCCTTAGTGGGCTGGGGCGCCCCCCTTGGGCCTCCCCCCATGCGCCTAGGGTTGGGAACCCTAGGGGGGGAGCTTCCCCCTTGCCTTGGGGGGCAAGGCAACCCCTTCCCCCCTTGGCCGCCGCCCCCCCCCCCCTTGGAGATCCCATCTCCCAGGGCTGGCGCACCCCCAGGGGCCTATATAAAGGGGGGAGGGAGGGCAGCAAGCTACAGCCTTGGGCGCCTCCCTCCTCCCCTGCAACACCTCTCTCTCTCTCGCAGAAGCTCGGCGAAGCCCTGCCGGAGACCCGCTACATCCACCACCACGCCGTCGTGCTGTTGGATCTCCATCAACCTCTCCTCCCCCCTTGCTGGATCAAGAAGGAGGAGACGTCGCTGCACCGTACGTGTGTTGAACGCGGAGGTGCCGTCCGTTCGGCACTCGGTCATCGGTGATTTGGATCACGGCGAGTACGACTCGGTCATCCACGTTCATTGGAACGCTTCCGCTCGCGATCTACAAGGGTATGTAGATGCACTCCTTTCCCCTCGTTGCTAGTAGACTCCATAGATGCATCTTGGTGAGCATAGGAAAATTTTAATTATGCTACGATTCCCAACATTATTAGCATGCATGCTAACCCTAGTCGGATTATTAGCAAAAAATCATTTGTACAAAACAAACAATTAATCACTAACCATAGATACCATTCAAACAATCAATACACTACACAGATCTAACGAATCTTACTCCGATTTCATGGATTGGGTGAACATAACCAAGGGTTTTTGTTCCCAACAAAAGGGGGGCTAACCGGTTTTCCGTCAGAGTCGGAGTCGTCGCTAGAGTAGCTGTGGACCTCCAACTTCGGCTGGGGAGGCACTGATGTCTGCTAGACTACGTTGGTATTTCCCCAAAGAGGAAGGGGTGATGCAGCGCAGTGACGGTAGGTATTTCCCTCAGTGATGAGAGCAAGGTTATCGAACCAGTAGGAGAACCAAGCAACACTACGTAAACAGCACCTGCACACAAATAACAAATACTCGCAACCCGGTGTGTTAAAGGGGTTGTCAATCCCTTTCGGGTAATGGTGCCAAAAATTGGCAAACGAACGTGATAAAAATATGATAGATGGGATAAATAGATCTCGGATAAAATAAATTGCAGCAAGGTATTTTTGTATTTTTAGTTTAATAGATCTGAAAATAAAAGCAAAGGAAAATAGATCACAAAGGCAAATATATTAAAGAAGAGACCCGGGGGTCGTAGTTTCCACTAGTGGCTTCTCTCGAGAAAAATAGCAAACGGTTGGTGAACAAATTATTGTTGGGCAATTGATAGAACTTCAAATAATCATGACGATATCCAGGCAATGATCATTATATAGGCATCATTTCCATGATTAGTAGACCGACTCCTGCCTGCATCTACTACTATTACTCCACACATCGACCGCTATCCAGCATGCATCTAGTGTATTAAGTTCATGGAGAAACGGAGTAATGCAATAAGAACGATGGCATAATGTAGACAAGATCTATTTATGTAGAAATAGACCACATCTTGTTATCCATAATAGCAACTATACATATGTGCCCGTTCCCCTTCTGTCACTGGGATCATGCACCGTAAGATCGAACCCATTACAAAGCACCTCTTCCCATTGCAAGATAAATAGATCAAGTTGTCCAAACAAAACCCAAATATCGGAGAAGAAATACGAGGCTATAAGCAACCATGCATATAAGAGATCAAATAAGACTCAAATAACTTTCATGGATAAAAAGATAGATCTGATCATAAACTCAAAGTTCATCCGATCCCAACAAACACACCGCAAAAAGAGTTACATCATATGGATCTCCAAGAGACCATTGTATAGAGAATCAAATGAGAGAGAGGAAGCCATCTAGCTACTAACTACAGACCCGTAGGTCTACAAAAAACTACTCACGCATCATCGGAGAGGCACCAATGGGCATGATGAACCCCTCCGTGATGGTGTTTAGATTGGATCTAGTGGTTCTGGACTCCACGACGACTGGAATTGATTTTTGTCGACTCCCCTAGGGTTTCTGGAATATTGGGCTATTTATACAGCAAAGAGTCGGTTCGGGAGGCACCTGAGGTGGGCATAACCCACCAGCCCAGGCGCGCCCTGGTGGGTTGTGCACCCCTCGGAGCACCCCCCCCAGGCACTTCTCCGGCCCAATGGATGTCTTCTGGTTCAAAAACAATCCACAAAAAGTTTCACTGCATTTGGACTCCGTTTGGTATTGATTTCCTATGATGTAAAAAACATGCAGAAAACAACAACTGGCACTTGGCACTATGGCAATAGGTTAGTACCAAAAAATGATATAAAATGACTATAACATGAATATAAAACATCCAAGAATGATAATATAACAGCATGGAACAATCAAAAATTATAGATACGTTGGAGACGTATCAGCATCCCCAAGCTTAATTCCTGCTCGTCCTCGAGTAGGTAAATGATAAAACCAGAATTTTTGATGTGGAATGCTGCCTAACATGTCATCTCATATTCTTTTCTTTGTAGCATGGACATTTGGACATTTATATTGTTCAAAGCAATAGTCTAGTTTTGACATGAGGACTTAAATACTCAAGCATATCAACAAGCAACCATGTCTTTCAAAATATCAATGCTAAAATAAGTTATCCCTAGCCCATCATGCTCAATCATTGATCCATTCATGAAACACGCTCGCATATTAGCTACACCCAATGCTCAAGTATGATCATAGTGCCCCCTAGTTGGTGCTTTATAAGAGAAGATGGAGACTCAAATTAAAAAAATTGCATAAAGTAAAAGAAAGCCCTTCGCAGAGGGAAGTAGGGATTTGTAGAGGTGCCAGAGATCAAAGCGAAAATTGAGAGATAAAAACATTTTGAGAGGGATACTTTTCCCACCAACAAAAATGACTTAGAGCTCCCAACACTTTCCATGCTAGATACATCATAGGCGGTTCCCAAACAGAAAATAAAGTTTATTCCTTTTCCACCATACTTTCACTTTCCATGGCTAACCGTATCCACGGGTGCCCTCCGTACCAACACTTTCCAAGGAATTTATTATTTGACAACATAAAGAAAATTCATTTTTCATTTCGGAACTGGGTATCCCTAATACCTTTGCCTTACTCTCGTGCAATGACAAGTGAATAAACACTCATCTTGAGAATAACACATCTAGCATGGAAAATATTGGCCACCCCTCACTGCCTCGTGAGCAGTACGAGCACAGAAAAGAGAAATTTATTTTGCAAATTAGAGATGTCACATACAAATTTGCTTAGAACGGCAAAAGAATACCGCATATAGGTAGGTATGGTGGACTCATGTGGCAAAACTGGTTTAAAGGATTTTGGATGCACAAGTAGTGATCGTACTTAGTGCAAAATGAAGGCTAGCAAAAGATTGAGAAGCGACCAACCAAGAAACGAACAATCTCATAAGCGAGCATTGAGCATAATTAATACCGAATAATGCACCACAAGTAGGATGTAATTTCATTGCATGACTATTGACTTTCGTGCTTGCATAGGGGATCACAAACCTTAACACCAATATTCTTACTAAAGCATAATTACTCATCAACATGACTCACATATCACATCATCATATCTCAAAACTATTACAAAGAATCAAGTTTATTTTTTCCAATGATCTTCATGAAAGTTTTTATTATATCCTTCTTGGATATCTATCACTTTGGAACTAATTTTCATGTCTTGCTTTTGAAAAGCTCAAACAAATATAAGTGAAGATCATGAGCATAATTTTACTTTCTCTCAAATTAATTTAAGTGAAGCAAGAGAGAATTTCTTGAAAATTTTAGTAACTCTCAAATAAATCTAAGTGAAGCAAGAGAGCATTTCTTCAAAAACACTAAAGCACACCGTGCTCAAAAGGATATAAGTGAAGCACTAGGGCAATTCCATAGCTCATAAAAATTCAAGTGAAGCATAGAGAGAAATTCTAACAAGTCATGGCATAATTTTGGCTCTCTCAAATAGGTGTGTACAGCAATGAATCAAAACTTGAAACAAAAAGCAAAACATGCAAAGACTCATATCATACAAGATGCTCCAAGCAAAACTCATAGTATGTGACGAATAGAAATATAGCTTTGAGTAAAATACCGATGGTCATTAGAAGAAAGAGGGGATGCCACTCGGGGCATCCCCAAGCTTAGTTGCTTGCTTCTCTTTGGATAATAGATTGGGATGTCATGGGCATCCCCAAGCTTAGGCTCTTCTTACTCCTTATTCCTTCATCCATCGTAACATCACCCAAAACTTGAAAACTTCAATCACACAAAACTCAACAAAACCTTCGTGAGATCCGTTAGTATAAGAAAGCAAATCACTACTATAAGTACTGTTGCAACCCATTCATATTTTATTCTTGCATTATATCTACTGTATTCCAACTTTTCTATGCCAAAGCTCTTCAAAGAAAACCATAGAATAATCAAAATAATCACACAACGCAAAGAAAACAGAATCTGTCAAAAAACAGAATAGTCTGTAGCAATCTGGATATTTCGAATACTTCTGAAACTCAAAAAATCCTGAAAAATTAGGACGACCTAAGCAACATTTATATTAATCTTCTGCAAAAAGAATTGGTATTTTATCACGCTCCGGTTAAAATTGAAAATTATTTTTGTGAGCCTGAAAGTTTCTGTTTTCAGCAAGATCAAACAACTATCACCCAAGAAGATCCTAAAGGCTTTACTTGGAACAAACACTAATTAAAACAAAAAACACAATCATAACAGTAGCATAATTGTGCAAACACTCAAGAACAGAAAGCAAAATGCAAAAATAAATTTTATTGATTGGGTTGCCTCCCAACAAGCGCTATCTTTTTACGCCCTTAGCTAGGCATAAAGCAAAGGATCTAAGTTTTGTCATCTTTGTTCAACTCTTCAATCAAACACTTAGAATTCTTCAAAAAATTATCATAAAGATTTTCAACGACACTACCCCTAGGAACAAATTTAAAGAATTCATTCTTGCCCAAGGGATCTCTTATAACTTCAACAAAATCCGGGTGGATACTAATCATCTTAAGATCTTCTTTACTGTTATTACTAGAAGTAGCACCCTTGTTCTTACTGACTTGAGTAGTCTTGCCAATCTTTACAAGAGTTTTTTCAATAGTTTTAGCAGAAGCAAAAGCCGTACTTAAATTACTAAAGATTTCTTCCAGTTTGTCGATCCGAGACGGGCTTTCTTCAATTCTTTCATGAATCACGGTCCCCTTTCCTTTTAACAACTTAAAATTTTCTCCCTCTTTTGACCCAAACTTAGTAGCAAGATTATGCATCTTTTTATCCAAATTTTCAATGTGTTATTCAGTGAGCATTTTCTTTTCAATAGCATCTAATCTTTCCATGACATGCTCAAGTGTCAAAGGTGTTTCATTAATCATAAGAGGTGGTGAGCCTACCAAATTTTCCGTAGCATTAAAAGCATCAAGAGAGGGACACATCAAGAAATTTCCACCGGTAATCATATCAAGAATGAATCTATACCAAGTGGTGATGCCCACATAAAAACAGCAAAGGAGAACAACGGTAGATTGCTTACGGATAGATCTATTATGAGTGTTGCAAATCCTATACCAAGCATCTTTTAAATTCTCTTCGCCCCTTTGTTTAAGGTTGGGAACCTCGTTCTCGGGAGTGCACGCAATAGAGGAAGAACTATCCATGATGACAATAATGGCAAACAAGATTGCACACAAAAAAAGATCTGGTAGCAAAATGCCGAACCAAAAAGGGGGCGAATAAAACGGCAAATTTTTGTGAAGTGGGGGAGAGGAAAATGAGAGGCGAATGGTAAATAATGTAAATCACGAGGAGATGAGATTTGTGATTAGGAACCTGGTAGATGTTGATGATCATCCCTGACAACAGTGCCAGAAATTCCTTTTGATGTCTGCTAGACTACGTCGGTATTTCCCCAAAGAGGAAGGGATGATGCAGCACAACAACGGTAGGTATTTCCCTCAGTGATGAGACCAAGGTTATCGAGCCAGTAGGAGAACCAAGCAACATGACGTAAACATCATGTGCACACAAATAACAAATACTCACAACCCGATGTGTTAAAAGGGTTGTCAATCCCTTTCGGGTAACGGCGCCAAAAATTGGTAAACGGACGTGATAAAAATATGATAGATGGGATAAATAGATCTCGGATAAAATAAATTGCTGCAAGGTATTTTTGTATTTTTGGTTTAATAGATGTGAAAATAAAAGCAAAGGAAAATAGATTGCAAAGGCAAATATATTAAAGAAGAGACCCGGGGGCCATAGTTTTCACTAGTGGCTTCTCTCGAGAAAAATAGCAAATGGTGGGTGAACAAATTACTTTTGGGCAATTGATAGAGCTTCAAATAATCGTGACAATATCCAGGCAATGATCATTATATAGGCATCACATCTATATTAGTAGACTGACTCCTGCCTGCATCTACTACTATTACTCCACACATCGACCGCTATCCAGCATGCATCTAGTGTATTAAGTTCAAGGAGAAACGGAGTAATGCAATAAGAACAATGGCATGATGTAGACAAGATCTATTTATGTACAAATAGACCCCATCTTGTTATCCTTAATAGCAACGATACATACGTGTCGGTTCCCCTTCTGTCACTGGGATAAAGCACCGTAAGATCGAACCCATTACAAAGCACCTCTTCCCATTGCAAGATAATTAGATCAAGTTGGCCAAACAAAATCCAAATATTGGAGAAGAAATACAAGGCTATAAGCAATCATTCATATAAGAGATCAAAGAATACTCAAATAACTTTCATGGATAAAAAGATAGATCTGATCATAAACTCAAAGTTCATCCGATCCCAACAAACACACTGCAAAAAGAGTTACATCATATGGTTCTCCAGGAGACCATTGTATTGAGAATCAAACGAGAGAGAGGAATCCATCTAGCTACTAACTATGGACCCGTAGGTTTACAAAGAACTACTCACGCGTCATCGGAGAGGCACCAATGGGCATGATGAACCCCTCCGTGATGGTGTCTAGATTGGATCTGGTGGTTCTGGACTCTGCGGCGTCTGGAATTGATTTTTGTCAACTCCCCTAGGGTTTATGGAATATTGGGGTATTTATAGAGTAAAGAGTCGGTTTGGGAGGCACCCGAGGTGGGCACAACCCACCAGGGTGCGTCTGGGCCTCCAGGCGTTCCTTTGTGGGTTGTGCTCCCCTCGGAGCACCCCCCAGGCGCTTCTCCAGCCCACTAGATGTCTTCAGATCCAAAAAAATTCACAAAAATTTGCTGCATTTGGACTCCATTTGGTATTGATTACCTGCGATGTAAAAAACATGCAGAAAACAACAACTGGCACTATGTCAATATGTTAGTACCAAAAAATGATATAAAATGATTATAAAACATCCAAGAATGATAATATAACAACATGGAACAATCAAAAAATTTAGATACGTTGGAGACGTATCAGGCACGACGACGGCGACAAAGTCAAGGTAGCGCTGCTGCCTGCGCGAGACCTCATCGGCGGTGACAGCAACCTCTACGCCCAGCTTCATGTGTTGCGCGGGTGCTTCACCAGCCCCGGCATCGCCACTCCCACCGATGGTGTGCTTCGGCAAAATCCTAATACACTCCATGCGGCGGTGACAACTGTGGATGGGGTGTGCAGTCGCCTATTATGACCAGCGGATTGGGCACGCCATTCATATGGAGCAGTGGGAGCGAGGTGGGTGGCGGTCAAAGGGCTGGTTCGCCTGCCGGGGAGCCTGCACAGCAGACTGCTAGCATGCCTACTGTCATTTCACACAGCAACTAGCACGCCCCATGGTGAGTGCGTAGCGAACACGCGAATGCCTCGGCCTCCCGGTCTGCCTGCTAGCATGTGTCTCATCAACTCACACATGCTCATGGGACGCGTACGCGACACATACTTTTTGATCGCTTTATTGCTTAACCGAAGCACGACACGTACATTGTTGGTCTAACGCACACGGTTGGAATGAAGAGTCCGTTTGCGATGTTGGTTGATAATTATTTATAATTTCCTGTATGTAAGAAGATTATATCAAAACTTGTCTCAAATTTGAAAAAAATATCACAGTCAATTGGTGTCCATATGAAACCATGATAAGTTTCATGAATTTCAACTTAGTTTTGGATTTACTGGATTTTAAAATCAAGATTCTTGATTTTAGAAATTTCTTGCATGGGGACTAAACATGCACATAGGGACACGTACACATATGATTTCGCAATCCATTTTTGTGTACTATCACGTGTCCCATGTAGATCAAATTCGATTTTTGCACATTTAAATACCTGGGAAATCAATAAATGTATAAAAAACAGACAAATGCTATCTATTTTTTTTCAATTTTCAACACTAAACTCCTTTGATCGCATGTTCGCTGCAGAAAAAGTTTGACATGCATCTTTGGGCCACATGCAC
Organism: Aegilops tauschii subsp. strangulata; assembly: GCF_002575655.3. NCBI lineage: Eukaryota > Viridiplantae > Streptophyta > Magnoliopsida > Poales > Poaceae > Aegilops > Aegilops tauschii. The sequence continues at coordinate 180,089,206 of NC_053039.3, forward strand.
GCGATGGTCCTAGGACACTCACTCGTGTGGGCCCGCGAGGTCGCCGTCGAGCACTATGACATGCGATGAGAGAGGTTAATTTGACTATCAAGGATGGTCATTTTTTGGTTTTTGTTACGTACGGTAGGAGTCTATATACAGTACACGTTGAAGAGGGTGGTTGGGGGCAATACTACGCGTCATATAGGACAGTCACTCACGTGCGATGCTTCCATCCGTGGGCCCGTGAGGTTGTCCTCCATCACTTTGACCTAACAAGGAGGTGTCTTTTTGGGTTGTGTTGCGGTAGGAGTATATAGTACATGTCGAAGAGGGGAGGAGGGGGCCGGGGCAGCACATACTACATACAAATCATGAACGATCTCGCTCCGTGTGGGGACTTTTTGGTTTCCGAGGCAGGTGCCACAAAGAAGTTGTGCATATTGGGTGTTAAAAACATCATCACCACATTGGGCCATCTGCAAACGATAGTTGTCACTCGTTCTCCTGCGACTCTTCCCACCATGGGCCCGCGAGGTTGTTGTCCATCTAATATATGGCACAACAAGAAAGGTAATTTGACGAACAAGGAGGATTATTTTTGGGTTGTGTTACGGTACGTAGGAGTATATATTACGCATCAAAGAGGGGAGGGGGGCAACATATATATACTATGTGTCATGAACCTCGGTTCGTGTGGGGGACTTAAAGGTTTCCGAGGCAGGTGCCACATCAAAGTTCTGCATATATATTAGGTATTCAAACCACACATCTCCATACATGTGTTTGGCCCACAAGCAACCGATGGCGGTTGTCCTCTAGCACTCACTCATGGGGTTATCGGTGAGATTCTTCGTCCATCTCTGTGTGCCTGCTTGGTCAATCACTTTGACCGACAGCGATAGAGGTTAATTTGACTTATAATTAGGAGGGGATTAAATTTTGGTTCATCTTATACGGTTCGGTACATGCAACTACACTTCACGCGCATGTGTACGCACGAATCCGTCCCACCGGGTCGAAGTGGGGGGGGGGGCGAGCACTCGACGCGTCATGAACCAGATATGTGTGGTGACTGTGCGGTTTTTGACGCATGCATGCGCCACATCAAAATGTTGTGCTTTTGGTATTCAAACATATATGCATGCATCACGCATGTCCATACATATGTTTGGGGCACATACATGTAGTGGTTGTCTTTGGACACTCTCCCTCGCTTGGTTATATATCATCGACGGCCTATATATTAGTGGGCCCGCGTGGACGTCCATCACTTTGACCAACAACGTGAGAGAGGTTACCAGGGTGGATTCTTCTTCTCTTGGTCCGCGTTACCGTATAGTCGTACATCGATCATGGTGAGATTTGAGACCTAACTTTTAGGGCTGGCATACACGTGGTTATTGACAACAAGCTAGACTATTTTGTGGGGTCGCGTGTGGAATGCCCATGCATGACTTTGACCCAACAAACAAGAGAGGTTATACGACCAAGGTGGCGATTCTTCTTGGTCTGTCTTACAATAAGCCTTGGTGAGATGCCCCCTCCCACCGACTCAAAGTGTGTGTGGGGGGGGGGGCATAGTACTACTTCGTACTAGATGAACCTCCGTGGGGTCGGGGATGTCCGGTTAATTTGCGATGCACATGTGCCACATCAAATTTGTGATTTGGTTATTTAAATATCACACCACATCGTTTTCACACACACACACATACACACACACACATCGGCCCACCTGCAGGTGTGGTTCGTATGTGCTCTCGCCCATCTAACGCCAGAAGAACACATCCGTGGGCCCACACGCGGTCCACATTTGATCGAAAGCAAGGGGGTGTTGACCATGATGTACTCCTTTTGGTTTTGTGTTATGGTAGGGTGAGATGTCAGACCTAGCTGTTTGCGGGCATGCGTACATAGCTAGGATTCCCCTCCCGGCAACACGAAGTCTCTGTGTGTGTGGGGGGGGGGTGCCACATCAAAGTTGTGCATTGGGTATTTGAACATCAAACCACCCTTTTCATACATATATTTGGTCCACATGCGAGTGTGCTCGTGTTTTGACCCTTTCCCGTGTTTATTTGGCCAAATTTATAAACGGCGAACGAGTCGGACGCAGCAACCGTCTGCGATCGGGTAAGAAACAGACACAGTTCCCTAGGACTACCCGTGTGATGTGCCCCTACCCCTGTCACCCACATGATCACAGTATATTGGGCTCCACGAGGCTTCCCGCCCCCTCTCAAAAATATCTACTCCGATCCCTTGCAATCTCAAAAATATCTACCCGCCTAGATGGTTTTTCTGTTTGATGGCACACAATTAGTATGTCTGGACCGTGTGTGATGTCTGTTACTCCCTCTCTGCTTCAATCAATAGATCCAATTTTTTAGTAGCCCCGGCATTTTACTCCCGCCAGCATCCCTCGCAATCTAAAAAATATCTGCTCGTATGGAATGTTTTTTCTATTTGATAGCACATGATTATTATGTTTTAACCGTGTGTGATGTTCGTTACTCCCGCCCCGCTCTGCTTCAATCCCTTGATCCAAATTTTCAGTAGCCCTGCCATTTTACTCCCGCCTAGTAAAATTTTCAGTACCCGCGGCATTTACTCAAACACCACCTTGGACACCCTCCACACACCCCCCCAAATCCTTCGCTCACCCCAAATCCCCCGCTCACACACATACAAACCACTCCTCCCTCGCTCCAAACCTAGCTAGGTCACCACCGCTGCCGCACCGCCTCCATCGTCAACCTCCGCCGATCTACCGGTGCAGTTTACCCACCGATATACATACCCTCGCCGCCCTGAGTTTCTTAGATGATGCTTGCAAAACACCCCCTTTCCCAGAGATCCCAATCCCCACCCCTCCCCCACTCCGGAGCATCGCAGCCTAAGCCCGGCTACGCTTCCTGGGGGCTTGAGGAGCAAATGGACCAAAAGAGCTTTAGCGCGGCCTCTTCACCTGACGTTGGTGAGGTGGTAGCCGAGGAAGATGACGACGATGACTAGACCTGGATTGAGCCTTTTAATTAGCGGGCTAGAGTATTCTGGCATGTTGCGGGTGCCGGCTACGACATGAGGTTGTCGACAACGACGGTTTGACGCGGGCTATGTCACAGGTTCAGTTCCCACCCCCAACCCTTCGGGTTCGACAACCGTCGATCTCATCGATGGCCTTGCCGCTGATCTCCCGCTGCTCGTTATGAACAATTTGCCATCCTTCATCACCATGGAGCCCCTTTTTTCATTTCTGAAGGACACGTTCTGCGACGCTGGCTTGGGATCCTCTGCTGGCAAGTCAGACTTCATCGAAGGTGACCATGAGGAGGAGCCAATCTGTGACAAGTGAGGAAACCCATGATTTGTTTTCTCGAACCCCTTTTGTAGTGAGAACCTGTCCAGTATTTATTGCTATATTTGGTTGTTTGCATTACACCTTGTTTATTTCTATGGGTTATGGTTGTTCGGTTGTTTGTTGTTAGCATATGTCCAGCTTCAATTGCCATCTTTGGTTGTTCGTAGTATGCCTTGTTTATTTCAGCTATCGACAGTGTGATATTCTATATGTGCTAGTATGAACTGTGCAGTTCAATTTCATCAATACCAAATTTAACAATAGCTCTATGTATGACTATATTTGGTTGTTGTTAAGCATGTTGTACTCCCTCCGAATCTTTTTAGTTCGCATATAAGATTTGTCTAAAGTCAAGCCTCGCAAAGTTTGACCAACTTTATAGAACAAAATACCAACATTCATAATATGAAATAAATATCAATACATGTGTCATGGCTTAAATTTTCATATTGTATAACTTTAGCATGGTAGATGTTGATATTTTTTCATATAAACAAGGTCAAACTTTATGAAGTTTGACTTCAGACAATTCTTATATGCAGAGTAAAAAGGACCGGAGGGAGTATTTCACACGCCTTTCCATTTGATTTAACAATGGCACTGTTTGGATACTCTAACTTAGCTAGACGTTAGAGGTAGTTTCTAGCTCATGACAGTTAAAAGGGAGAGAGAGAGATTGGTGGAATAGTTGATTGCCTTGCTTGAGGCTGATGCGGCTTGAAGCTACGTCTGTATTTCCCCAAAGAGGAAGGGATGATGCAGCACCGTGACAATAGGTATTTCCTTCAGTGATGAAACCAAGGTTATCGGACCAGTAGGAGAACCAAGCAACAATACGTAAATGGCACCTGCACACAAATAAGAAATACTCGCAACCCGACGTATTAAAGGGGTTGTCAATCCCTTTCGGGTAACGGCGCCAGAAATTGGCAAACGGACGTGAATAAATTGTAGTAGATTGATAGATCGAAGGCCAAATAAAATAAATAAGAATAAATTCCAGCAAGGTATTTTTGTATTTTTGGTTTAATAGATCTGAAAATAAAGGGCAAATAAAATAGATCGCAAAGGCAAACAATATGACAAAGAGACCCGGGGCCGTAGGTTTCACTAGTGGCTTCTCTCGAGAAAAATAGCAAACAGTGGGTAAACAAATAACTGTTGGGTAATTGATAGAACTTCAAATAATCATGATGATATCCAGGCAATGATCATTATATAGGCTTCACGTCCAATATTAGTAGACCGACTCCTGCCTGCATCTACTACTATTACTCCACACATCGACCGCTATCCAACATGCATCTAGTGTATTAAGTTCATGGAGAAACGGAGTAATGTAATAAGAACGATTACATGATGTAGACAAGATCTATTTATGTAGAAATAGAACCTATCATTTTATCCTTAGTAGCAACTATACATACGTGTCGGTTCCCCTTCTGTCACTGGGATCAAGTACCGTAAGATCGAACCCACTACAAAGCACCTCTTCCCATTGCAAGATAAATAGATCAAGTTGGCCAAACAAAACCCAAATATTGGAGAAGAAATACGAGGCTATAAGCAATCATGCATATAAGAGATCAAAGAAGATTCAAATAACTTTCATGGATAAAAAGATAGATCTTATCATAAACTCAAAATTCATCTGATCCCAACAAACACACCGCAAAAAGAGTTACATCATATGAATCTCCAAGAGCCATTGTATTGAGAATCAAACGAGAGAGAGGAAGCCATCTAGCTACTAACTGCGGACCCAAAGGTTTAGAAAGAACTACTCACGCATCATCGGAGAGGCACCAATGGAAGTGGTGAACCCCTCCATGATGGTGTCTAGATTGGATCTGGTGGTTCTTGATTCTGCGGCGGCTGGAATTGATTTTCGTCGACTCCCATAGGGTTTTTGGAATATTGGGGTATTTATAGTGTAAAGAGGAAGTCCAGAGGGCACCCGAGGTGGGCACAACCCACCAAGGCGCGCCCGGGCCTCCAGGCGCACCCTTGTGGGTTGTGCTCCCCTCGGAGCAGCCCCCAGGTGCTTCTTCAACCCATTGGTTGTCTTCTGGTCCAAAAAATCCACAAAAAGTTTTGCTGCATTTGGACTCTGTTTGGTATTGATTTCCTGTGATGTAAAAAACATGCAAAAAGCAGCAACTGGCGCTTGGCACTATGTCAATAGGTTTATGATATAAAATGACTATAAAATGATTATAAAACATCCAAGAATTATAATATAACAGCATGGAACAATAAAAAATTATAGATGCGTTGGAGACGTATCAGCATCCCCAAGCTTAATTCCTGCTCGTCCTCGAGTAGGTAAATGATAAAAACAGAATTTTTGACGTGGAATGCTGCATAACATGTCATCTCATATTCTTTTCTTTATAGCATGGACATCTGGACTTTTATATTGTTGAAAGCAATAGTCTAGTTTTGACATGATAACTTAAATACTCAAGCATATCAACAAGCACTTACAAAATATCAATGGTAAAATAAGCTATCCCTAGCTCATCATGCTCAATCATTGATCCATTCATGAAACACACTCGCATATTAACTACACCCAATGCTCAAGTACGATCATAGTGCCCCCTAGTTGGTGCTTTATAAGAGAAGATGGAGACTCAAATTCAAAAATAAAAACTGCATAAAGTAAAAGAAAGGCCCTTCGCGGAGGGAAGTAGGGATTTGTAGAGGTGCCAGAGCTCAAAGCAAAAATTGAGAGATAAAAACATTTTGAGAGGCATACTTTTCCCACCAACGAAAACGACTTAGAGCTACCAACACTTTCCATGCTAGATATATCATAGGCGGTTCCCAAACATAAATTAAAGTTTATTCCTTTTTCCACCATACTTTCACTTTCCATGGCTACCCGTATCCACGGGTGCCTTCCATACCAACACTTTCCAAGGAATTTATTATTTGACAACATAAAGTATATTGATTTTTCATTTCAGGACTGGGCATCTGTAGGATCGAAAGTATGTCTAGAGGGGGGTGATTGGACTACTTGACCAAATAAAAATCTAGCATTTTCCCAATTTTAAGTCTTGGCATATTTTAGCAACTTAGCACAAGTCAAGAAACCAACCTACACATGCAATTCTAAGAGTATAGCAGTGGAATGTAAATCATTGCATATGAAGATAAAGAGGAGGAGTTTGGAGGGAGCAAACGCAATGTAGACACGGAGATTTTTGGTGTGGTTCCGATAGGTGGTGCTATCGTACATCCATGTTGGTGGAGACTTCAACCCACGAAGGGTAACGGTTGCGTGAGTCCACGGAGGGCTCCACCCACGAAGGGTCCACGAAGAAGCAACCTTGTATATCCCACCATGGCCATCGCCCACGAAGAACTTGCCTCACTTGGGTAAATCTTAACGTAGTAGGCGATCTCCTTTCCCTTACAAACTCCATTGTTCAACTCCACAATCTTGACGGATGCTCCCAAGTGACACCTAACCAATCTAGGAGACACCACTCTCCAAAAGGTTATAGATGGTGTGTTGATGATGAACTCCTTGCGGTTGTGCTTCAAATGATAGTCTCCCCAACACTCAACTCTCTCTCACAGATTTGGATTTGGTGGAAAGATGATTTGAGTGGAAAGCAACTTGGGGAAGGCTAGAGATCAAGATTCTTGTGGTTGGATTGGAATATGTTGGTCTCAACACATAATTAGGTGGTTCTGTCTTAGAAAATGAATGTTGGAAGTGTAGGCACATTCTAATGGCTCTCTCCATGAATGGAGGAAGGGTGGAGGGGTATATATAGCCTCCACACAAAATCTAACCGTTACACACAATTTACCAAACTCGATGAGACCGAATACTGAAACTCGGTCAGACCGATTCAGTTCAAAATGTGAACGTTAGGATTTTCGCTGGGACCGACATTTCAACTCGGTGGGGCCGATTTCATTTGGGTTAGGGCATAACGTAATCTCAGTGAGACCGATCACATAAACTCGGTGAGACCAATTTCTGCAATAGGCAAACAGAGATTTGGTCAGGCAAACTCGGTGGGACCGATCGCTCATTTCGGTGAGACCGAAACATTACAAAAAGGAGACAGAGAGTTTGCATAGCAAACTCCGTGCGACCGATCGCTGATACGTCTCCAACGTATCTATAATTTTTGATTGTTCCATGCTATTATATTATCCGTTTTGGATGTTTAATGGGCTTTAATATGCTCTTTTATATTATTTTTGGGACTAAGCTATTAACTGAAGGCCCAGTGCCAATTTATGTTTTTTTGCCTATTTCAGTGTTTCGCAGAAAAGGAATACCAAACAGAATCCAAACGGAATGAAACCTTCGCGATGATCTTTCTTGGAACTAACGCAATACAGAAAACTTAGAGTTGAAGTCTAGAACTCCGCGAGGCGGCCACGAGGCAGGAGGGCGCGCCCACGGGGGTAGGCGCGCCCCCACCCTCGTGGGCCCCATGGAGCTCCACCGACGTACTTCTTTCGCCTATATATACTCTTATACCCTAAAACATCATGGGGAGCCACGAACCCACTTTTCCACCGCCGCAACCTTCTGTACCCGTGAGATCCCATCTTGGGGCCTTTTCCGGCGATCTGCCAGAGGGGGAATTGATCACGGAGGGCTTCTACATCAACACCATAGCCTCTCTGATGAAGCGAGAGTAGTTTACCACAAACCTTCGGGTCCATAGTTATTAGCTAGATGGTTTCTTCTCTCTCTTTGGTTCTCAATACAAAGTTCTCCTCGATGTTCTTGGAGATCTATTCGATGTAATACCTTTTTTCGGTGTGTTTGCTGAGATCCGATGAATTGTGGATTTATGATCAATATTATCTATGAATAATATTTGGTTCTTTTCCGAATTCTTATATGCATGATTTGATGTCTTTGCAAGTCTCTTCGATTTATCGGTTTAGTTCGGCCTAGATTGATCTTTCTTGCAATGGGAGAAGTGCTTAGCTTTGGGTTCAATCTTGCGGTGTCCTTTCCCGGTGGTAGTAGGGGCAGCAAGGCACGTATTGTATTGTTGCCATCGAGGATAAAAGATGGGTTTTATACCATATTGCTTGATTTTATCCCTCTACATCACGTCATCTTGCTTAATGTGTTACTCTGTTCTTATGAACTTAATACTCTAGATGCATGCTGGATAGCGGTCGATGTGTGGAGTAATAGTAGTAGATGCAAAATCGTTTTGGTCTACTTGACACGGACGTGATGCCTATATTCATGATCATGCCTAGATATTCTCATAACTATGTGCTTTTCTATCAATTGCTCGGCAGTAATTTGTTCACCCACCGTAATATATGCTATCTTGAGAGAAGCCACTAGTGAAACCTATGGCCCCCGGGTCTACTTTACATCATATTAGTTTTTCATCAACTTGCCAATTTCTGTCGTCATTTATTTTGCAATCTTTACTTTCCAATCTATACAACAAAAATACCAAAAATATTTATCTTACTATCTTTATTAGATCTCACTTTTGTGAGTGACCGTGAAGGGATTGACAACCCCTTTATCGCGTTGGTTGCAAGGTTCTTGATTGTTTGTGCAGGTACTAGGTGACTTGCGTGTAATCTCCTACTGGATTGATACCTTGGTTCTCAAAAACTGAGGAAAATACTTACGCTACTTTGCTGCATCACCCTTTCCTCTTCAAGGGAAAACCAACGCATGCTGAAGAGGTAGCAAGAAGAATTTCTGGCGCCGTTGCCGCGGAGATCTACGCTCAAGTCAAGACATACCAAGTACCCATCATAAACTCTTCTCCCTCGCATTACATTATTTGCCATTCGCCTCTCGTTTTCCTCTCCCCCACTTCTAAAACGATTTTCGAAAACCTTTGCCTTTTCTTCGCCCTCCTTACATTCGATCTTGTGTTACCATGTGCCTTCTTTTTGCTTGCATCTTCGCTTGCTAAAATTTATGGATCCTCATACTCTTGCTAATCTTTTTAAAAGATCCAATTATGGTGAACCAATTGCTAGTGAGTTTTGTGCACTATATTATCTTTATGAGGTTTTGCTTGAAATTCGTGAATCTGAAAATTGTGATGAAGTGTTGAAAGAAGAAACTTATGAAGTGATTCGCGATAGATCTTTGAACAAAAAGCATGATTGCAATGATGTTACTATAAAATCTATTAATCTAAATTGTGCTAATAAGATGCAAAACCCTGAGCTTGGGGATGCTTATTTTCTATGTCTACTACTTGTTGCAATGATCATGATTGGGGTGATTCTTCTTATGATCTTGAAAACTTATTTAAGCCCCTTGATGAATATAAGATTGATAATAATGTTTGCAATAATACTGAAAGTGGGTTTTTAAGAGTGTCAACTTTAGATCCCATATATTTGGATAATATTCAATCTTATGAAGCTTTTGATAAAAGTGGGTTTGGAGAGGTCATGACTTTAGTTAATGATATTCCCACTATTTTGGAAGAGTGTCAACTTTGCATGCATGTGGATCATGTAGAGAAAATTTTATGTGATAGCTATATTGCTGAATTTGAATATGATCCCACATGTAATTATTATGAGAGAGGAAAATATGGTTGGAGAAATTTTCATGTTACTAAATTACCTCTCGTTATGTTGAGATTGCTATTGTTTCTCACTTCTTCTATGCATATGCTAGTATTTGCTTGTCTTGATAATTTGTTTGCCTATAAGATGCCTATGCATAGGAAGTATGTTAGAATTATATGTTTTTTTAACCTGCTATATGATGCTCTCTTTGTGCTTCAATTCTTGTCTTTCATGTGAGCATCATCGAAATTATCAATGCCTAGTTAGGGGCGTTAAATGATAGCGCTTGTTGGGAGGCAACCCAATTTTATTTTTGTTCTTTGCTTCTTGTTCCTGTTTAGTAATAAATAATTCATCTAGACTATGTTTGGATGTTTTTTTATGTTTTAATTAGTGTTTGTGCCAAGTAGAACCTTTGGGAAGACATGGGTGAAGTCTTTGCTATCTTGCTGTAAAAAAACAGAAACTTTTGCGCTCACGAGATTAGATGCCATTTTTTACTGGAGTGTTCTTTTAGGTTGATTCTTTTTTAAGATGATTAATAGACAAATCCCTCACGTCTACCAATTTATTTCAGAATTTTTGTAGTTCCAGAAGTATTCGTTTGATACAGGTTTCTACAGACTGTTCAGTTTTGACAGATTCTGTTTTTCGTGTGTTGTTTGCTTATTTTAATGAATCTATGAGTAGTATTGGGGGGTACGAACCATAGAGAAGTTGGAATACATTAGGTTTAACACCAATAAAAATAAAGAATGAGTTCATTACAGTACCTTAAAATGGTGGTTTATTTTCTTATACTAACGGAGCTCATGAGATTTTCTATTAAGTTTTGTGTTGTGAAGTTTTCAAGTTTTTGGGTAAAGATTTGATGGATTTTGGAATAAGGAGTGGCAACAGCCTAAGCTTGGGGATTCCCAAGGCACCCCAAGGTAAAATTCAAGGACAACCAAAGCCTAAGCTTGGGGATGCCCCGGAAGGCTTCCCCTCTTTCGTCTTTGTCTATCGGTAACTTTACTTGAGGCTATATTTTTCTTCACCACATGATATGTGTCTTTGCTTGGAGCGTCTCATATGATTTGAGTCTTTACTTTTTAGTTTACCACAATCATCCTTGATGTACACACCTTTTGGAGAGACGCATGAATCGGAATTTATTAGAATACTCTATGTGCTTCACTTATATCTTTTGAGCTAGATAATTTTGCTCTAGTGCTTCACTTATATATTTCTAGAGCACAGTTGTGGTTTTATTTTATAGAAATTATTGATCTCTCATGCTTCAGTTATGTTATTTTGAGAGTCTTTTAGAACAACATGGTAATTTGCTTTGGCTATAAAATTAGTCCTAATATAATGAGCATCCAAGATGGGTATAATAAAAACTATCATATAAAGTGCATTGAATACTATGAGAAGTTTGATTCCTTATGATTGTTTTGAGATATGAAGATGGTGATATTAGAGTCATGCTAGTTGATTAGTTGTGAATTTTAGAGACACTTGTGTTAAAGTTTGTGATTCCCGTAGCATGCACGTATGGTGAACCGTTATGTGGTGAAGTCGAAGCATGATTTATTTATTGATTCTCTTCCTTATGAGTGGCGGTTGGGGACGAGCGATGGTATTTTCCACCAATCTATCCCCCTAGGAGCATGCACGTAGTACTTCGTTTCTATAACTAATAGATTTTTGCAATAAGTATGTGAGTTCTTTATGACTAATGTTGAGTCCATGGATTATACGCACTCTCACCCTTCCACCATTGCTAGCCTCTCTAATACCGCGCACCTTTCGCCGGTATCAAACACCCACCATATACCTTCCTCAAAACAGCCACTATACCTACCTATTATGGCATTTCCATAGCCATTCCGAGATATATTGCCATGCAACTTTCCACCGTTCCGTTTATTATGACACAATCCATCATTGTCATATTGCTTTGCATGATCATGTAGTTGACATCGTATTTGTGGCAAAGCCACCATTCATAATTTTTCATACATGTCACTCTTGAATCATTGCACATCCCGTTACACCGCCGGAGGCATTCACATAGAGTCATATTTTGTTCTAAGTAGTGAGTTGTAATTCTTGAGTTGTAAGTAAATAAAAGTGTGATGATCATCATTATTAGAGCATTGTCCCAGTGAGTTAAGGATGATGGAGACTATGATTACCCCACAAGTCGGGATGAGACTCCGGACGAAAATAATAATAATAATAATAAGAGGCCATAAAAGAGAGAAGGCCCAAATAAAAAAATGAGAGAAAAAGAGAGCAGGGACAATGCTACTATCCTTTTACCACACTTGTGCTTCAAAGTAGCACCATGATATTCATGATAGAGAGTCTCCTATGTTGTCACTTTTATACTAGTGGGAATTTTACATTATAGAACTTGGCTTGTATATTCCAATGATGGGCTTCCTCAAAATTTCCCTAGGTCTTCGTGAGCAAGCAAGTTGGATGCACACCCACTTAGTTTCTTTTGTTGAGCTTTCATACACTTATAGCTCTAGTGCATCCATTGCATGGCAATCCCTACTCACTCACATTGATATCTATGGATGGGCATCTCCATAGCCCGTTGATACGCCTAGTTGATGTGAGACTATCTTCTCCTTTTTGTCTTCTCCACAACCACCATTCTATTCCACCTATAGTGCTATGTCCATGGCTCACGCTCATGTATTGCGTGAAAGTTGAAAAGGTTTGAGAACATCAAAAGTATGAAACAATTGCTTGGCTTCTCATCGGGGTTGTGCATGATTAAATACTTTGTGTGATAAAGATAGAGCATAACCAGACTATATGATTTTGTAGGGATAACTTTCTTTGGCAATGTTATTTCGAGAAGACATGATTGCTTTATTAGTATGCTTGAAGTATTATTGTTTTTATGTCAATATTAAACTTTTATTTTGAATCTTATGGATCTGTAACTTCCCAAAATTCTAAATTTTGGAATGTTATATTAAATAAATAGTTTTGATTGTTTGTTTGATTGTGGTGTGGTTGTTTGTGTGAAATTGAGTGGAACTTGAAACTTTTTGAAAGTTAGATGAGAGGGAATAAAATGACTTTCCCAAACTTTCATTTTTGCATTTATGATCTCCATGAATTCAAATTAATTTCATCACAAAACCCTGGAGAGAAGATATTATGACTTCTTCCATTTAAATAAATGAAAAGGGTTTTGAAAAGATTTGAATTCCATTTAGAATTATTCCAAATTCAAAAACTTTAAGCAACTCAATGATTTTCATGAGAGATAAAATGACTTCTTCAAATCGTATGAAATATGAGTTGGAAGTTTCAAAGAACCAAATTTAAAGTCCCGTTGAAATTATTTTCAATTTAGAGTTATTTGGTTTTTATTCAAATTATTTTTCTCCAAAATAAAATATATGGAAAATAAGGTAAAATGATTCCCTACAGTAGAAACATGGAGATAAATAAATTTGAAATCATTTTGGTATTTAAAAAAAATTTATTTGGTTTTTAAATAAACCAGTAGCACTGTTTGCTTTATTTAAATTTTTTGTGGATTTTATTTGCCGCTAGGAAAATGTTCATGTTGTAGAAAATATTTTTCTAAAATTTTTTATATATTATATGCCTATAGTATTTTTTTATTTTATTTGGTTTATTATATTGCCTGTAAAAATGTTTTAAAAAAAGGAAAAAAAAGTTTCCGGGCCGCCGAACTGGGCCGAAGCCCAGCTGGCCCAAGCCGCTGCTGCCTTTGCTCTCGTGCCCAGCTCGGACTCACCGGACTCCGGCGCTCTCACGGCGCCCGTCGCCCCCTCGCCCAAGTCGGCCGCCACCCCGACCCCCCTATATAAGTCGCCACCCCCGCCGCCTCCTCCTCTCCTCCTCTTCGTCGCCCGCTCGCGCAGCCGCGCCTCTCGCTGCCCCGCGCCATCTCGCGCCACCGCTGCACGTCGCCCCTGCCGCAACCGCCGCCTCCCGCCGCCGACGCCGTCCCACGCCGCAGCCGCCGCTCGCCGCTGCCCCACGTCGCTGCACCACCCCGCCCTCGGCGGAGCAGCCGCCACCACCTCGCCTCGCCCCGCCATTGTCAGAACACACCGCCGCCGTCGAAAACCGAAACGGTAAAGAAAAAACCGCCCCGGTCTGGTTTATTATTTTTAGTTCGATTTTCCTCGGTTTTCTTAAAAAAACGATCGGTTCTATTTAATGAACGTTCGTTCGTTTAGTATCTTTAGTGAACAGATTCGTTAGATTTGCTTCACTTAGCGAGCGTTCGCTCGGTAGATTTTTCTTTTTCTGTTTATTTGCGTTAGGGACCTATCCGTGAATTATTTTCTTACAATTTAGCCTCGGATCTTCAAACCTTCGCTACTTTTTATTCGTTTATCCAAATCCAACGAAACCACCGCCCACTTCTTCGTTATGACCCCCTACGCTCATATAATCAACTTAAACATATTTTTGAAAGTTTAAAATTTGATTTCAAACATATTTGAATTCAAACATCTTTTGTTCATAACTCGAGTTTTATAACTCCGATTTAATTGATTCTTTTTGCAAATCGAAGCTCTTGACATGTACCTTCTGTTAAGATCAAAATGACATAATTTTGATACTGTTAAAAAATATGTTTATGTCCGTGAGCTTTATTTGATGGTTTTGAAGTTTTCCGAAGTGTTTTCTTCGTTCTTTTGGATCTTTGAGTGATTGCTTATGTGTGGTTGTAATTGCTTGCTCACGATAGATTGAACGGAGTGTGATGAGTAGAACTATCAGGAATTATGACTGCGAAGGATCTTCATCAACAGTACAAGGCAAGTTCACATTTTGATCATATCCCTCTATTACCCAGTTTTATGCATTAGTTTCAACCCTCAAACGTTGCATGAGTAGGTTTGGTAACATGTGGGTGTGGTTAAGTAGTTGATGAGGTAGGAACCTATTGTCTTTTATCAACCCTGGGATTATACATTGTGCTCTTATTTCTTAGCCATGCTCATAGACGTGGATTGGTATGTGAGAATCATGCAAGTTGTGAGAGATAATAACTAAGGGAAACTTAAGGTGGCTACTTTAATACACATCTGGGTGGAATAGTTGGGGCACCCTGGAGCACCCAGTGGTTTGCCCGGGCACCTAGAGAACCCAGTGCTTGCCCAAGGGGATCCCGGAGTACCCGTGTGATCGTCCTATGGAATGCCACCCATGCTCAAAGGGATCATAAGATTATTCATGATAGAAACTTCCGTGTGCAGCCACAAGCCATTATGGGCTCTGGCATAGCTGAGTATACTGCGTGACCTCTTTCAGTGGTAGGCTAGCAGATGTAGGGGAAAGTAGGTGGTACTGTCTACCCAGAGTAAAGAGTTAATGCTTCGGAAAGACTGTGTCTCGATCATGTGTTTCTCAAACATCATGTAGTGCGAGAAATTCAACGGAGGAGATCGAGTCTTGTGGGGAAAAGTGCGCAAACCTCTGCAGAGTGTACAAACTAATCATGGTTAGCCGTGTCCCCGGCTATGGACATCTTGATTATCTGGTACTTGAATTATTTGATTGATCTCATCATGTTACTTAAATAATTTGTTGGGTTATTGATTTGGGATTGAGTTGGGGTTACCTTCTCAATATTTTTTCAACAAACTTTGTAGTTAAGTAAAATATATTCCTTTGTTATAGGGGAAAATTAGCTTTATGCAAAAATAAACTTAGAGCCTCCACCAGCCAAATATGCATGTAGTGATAGTTGTTATTCAGCATTGCTCTACAGTGTGAAATTGCCAGTACATTCAATGTACTGACCTACATGGCTGCAACGTCTCATGTTGTAGGAATCTTACAACGAGTAAGTGATACGTTAGGATTATGTTGTCTACACTCAACTTTGCCGTTGGTGTTGATGGGAATCCACAACCGTGTTGTTACTTCCGCTATATGGATTGAGGTAATAGTATTTACGTTACTTCATACATGTGATTTACCTCTGTTATAAATCCTCGAGTACTGTGTGTGTCAGCATACCGATCCAGGGATGACACTTAAACACAAAGACTTGATCCATTTGGGTCAGGTCGCTAAAAGATGGTATCAGAGCACATGTTGACTATAGGACATGACCCTTAGAAACTGGCAAGCCTTAGGAGATGATTTCCCTAAAACTTTATTTTCAAAAGAGATCCCTTAACTCTCATCTTTTCTATGCTTTACCAAGAATTATCCTCTCACCTCAAGTAGTTAGACTATACCCCTTTCCCCTTTTGACCACACGAAGATTCGACTGATGAGACCACTCCAAGAAGTACAAGATATCGAACAACTAAGACCACTTCAGAATAAAGAGGATTTTACTGGGCATTATAATAATGGAAACTACAACGGTTGAAGACTCCGAATACTATGAGAATTTGAAGGCTCTGAAGAATTTCCAGAATTTGCATGACCTAGGAAGGCTACCCTCATGGAATTTGTCAGACTATTGAAGTTGTCAATACCCGAGATCAAGGTGTGTTAGAGAAAGACCGGAACATGGAGCGTTAGAACTCAAAGCTTTTGTCAAGAAAACCCTAAGGCAGGAGATATCAACTATGGTATGATAGCTCATGGCAATGACAAGGCAGAAACACGGCTATCCATGATGTTATCGCCCTCTTATGCTATTGTCACAGTGCTGAGTGAAGCATGCATTTCGTCAGAAGGATTGGATGACAAAAGGACTAATGGAGCACCTATCAGCAAAAGACGAAGTTTTAACCTTAGCTGGTGTATCACAAGGATCTGGAGTATTACATCAAGAAATTTAAGATGGACCTTCAGGAAGCCGTATTTGACAAGGAAGTATTTCGTGAAGAACTCAGGACCGAGAAGCTGAAAGTAGCCAAGCTGGAGGAGCAAAACCTCGAGATACCGGAGATTCGTCAGGAACTGAAGGACAGTAGGACCATGGTTCCTGCCAAGGATGCTGAAACCCAGAAGTTTGGAACGCAACTCTAGAATATTAAAGGATGTCACGAAAGACTTTGCGCCAACAGAAATGGCCTGGCAGAAGAACTTGAGAAGGACAAGCACGATCGGAAGAAGCCATCGGAGACATGAACAAGACGTGAAGAGTTTGACGACTTCGAATATTTATTGACCTTTAGAAGACCAAACCCCTATTATATACCTACGTTAGATGCGACGATTGTGAGCTGTCATTTGTTTGTTGTTTTTCCTGACAGCCACAAAATAAAATATGTCTCTTCAAAAACTATTGTTTGTATTGCGTGTATCCCTCTCTATCTCTCTTATCTCACCCCAAAACCCTTGGAACCAATAGAGGATGAATGGAGATGAACTCATATTTTCTGGACCAATGACTCAATTGGAGACGAACCGATGGATTCAGAACATGGAAGATCACATGAAGAATAACACTATAGCCGGAAAGGATATGGCCCAGCATGATCTTCAGTGCTTTAAAAGAGGCGCTGCTACTTGGTGGAGGAAGTACCAAACCATCAATGGATGGCAAAGAGGAATCACTTGGGAGGAATTTAAGTTGACTCTGTTAAAGTATCGGCCTGTGTCCCAGAAGTTGAAGCCTTATGGAAAAGATATGAAGAAACCCGGTGCACGCAAGCTCTGTGGAGAAATAGGACACAACCATAAAGAACACAAGGAAGATCCAATTAAACCTTTCACCAAGTCATGCTATTCATGTGGAGAAGAAGGACACATCTCCTAGAATTATCTGAAGCGGGATCTAGCAGCATTCCCGACAGTGGAAGTAGAGTATGACCCACAGGAAATAGAAGTCCTGGTTGGCGCGGAAAGGTCCAGGAAGAGAAATAGATTGGACTCCAGGAACAACCCAATTTCTACAAGGAAGGACCTGAGTCATATCACATGTTGGAGGTGCAAAGATTCAGGACACTACTTCAAATATTGCCCAAAAAGGAAGCTGAGGACCCAAGGAGGCCATGTAATCACAAGGAAACCTCGAGACTTTTCAGAAGTAATATGTTTCCGTTCTAATGAAGCAGGGCACTTTGCCAAGGATTGTCCCAAAGAGAAGGAGGCTTGTGCTAAATAGTTGAGTTTGCAACAAAGAAATATAGTAGTAGTAGTGGCAACATTTCTTTTATATTGAGGTGTTGAGTTGAGGCATGTAATGGATATGCAAGAGATTGTAATAAGTTCATGAAATCAATAAAGTTCATGTGTCATGATTTCATACGTTGAATTTTAGGAGTTGTTACTCTATGAAGAAGATTTTGACATTTTTCGAGGATATGAGAAATATGGTCTATGGAAGAATTTGTGTATTTCAAGGGTGGTAGTACCCTGTGAGGACACTTGACCCCTGGAAAAGATAATGATATTCCACGGAGTGGTCTTCGGACAAAATAAGTACGAGTTTTATCTGGATATGTGGGGTACCCCAAGAATAGGAAGGGATGAAGTACTATTGGATATAGAGGAGGTGTAATGTTGGTAATATGGAGCAGTTGTAACCCCAGGATGAGTTGAAGTTATACATATGATGAGGTGAGCCCATAACCCGCGGGCTCCAGGACCTGCCAAGAAGCAAGCACACTCTTGCTGAAGGAAAAACCCTGGAAGAGATTACGACCTTACCCACTGACGATCTTATAGGAGTTTACGCAAAACCTGAGAGTTGTGAAGAAACGATAGATGTTCGTTTGGCTTGCAGAATCAATGGATTTATCCAAACTTGGTTCCTCGACAAGAGAAATTCTGCAATGCTTGTGAGGATGACCGAGTGTTAGAACGCGAGATTCGCTAAACCATGTAGAAGGTAATGATTTGGGTGCAGGATGGATTGATCACCATACCGACTTACTCTTATTATTCGCCTTGCTATATGGGATGGTAAATCTGAGTGACTTACCCATAGTAGAGCGACGACGATCAAAACCTTGATTGAACCTTAGAATGGTATGGCAATTTTTCCCTTGTACAAGGCAGCTGTTGACAATCGTAGGTCATACGGTGAGAATGAAGCCCAGACCCGTTTTCTGCAGGGACCCGGTCAAATTGTTTGATGACCACCATGAGATATCGATAGTTGTTTAGTATTGGAGCCAGACCCGTCAGATAAGAAGACCCAGTCTTAGAAGGACCTTACTAAGATGAAATGACAGAAGAATGGAGGAAAAGGTTATGCCACTACCGGAAGAGCCCAGAGAATGAATTTTCCCGAGAATTTGAGAAGACCGACACTGTCAAGAATAAGGATGGAGTATATGAGTTTTGATGGAACTGTAACCATGCTTCTAAGGGTGGTAGCACCCCAGACCCTTGTAACGATCGATGGATTTTGAGAAGACCCCGAACCTAACCCATGTCTTTCTAGCCTCTCTGAATCTTGAAGACGAGATTCATTTAAGGGTGGTAGGTTTGTAACATCCCAAAATTCTAAATTTTGGAATGTTATATTAAATAAATAGTTTTGATTGTTTGTTTGATTGTGGTGTGGTTGTTTGTGTGAAATTGAGTGGAATTTGAAACTTTTTGAAAGTTAAATGAGAGGGAATAAAAGGACTTTCCCAAACTTTCATTTTTGCATTTATGATCTCCATGAATTCAAAATCATTTCATCACAAAACCCTGGAGAGAAGATGATATGACTTCTTCCATTTAAATAAATGAAAAGGGTTTTGAAAAGATTTGAATTCCATTTGGAACTATTCCAAATTCAGAAACTTTAAGCAACTCAATGATTTTTCATGAGAGAAGATAAAATGACTTATTCAAATCGTATGAAATATGAGTTGGAAGTTTCAAAGAACCAAATTTAAAGTACCGTTGAAATTATTTTCAATTTAGAGTTATTTGGTTTTATTCAAATTATTTTTCTCGAAAAATAAAATATGTGGAAAATAGGGTAAAATGATTCCCTACAGTAGAAAAATAGAGATAAATAAATTTGAAATCATTTTGGTATTTTAAAAATATTTGGTTTTTAAATAAACCAGTAGCAATGTTTGCTTTATTTATTTATTTTTGTGGATTTTATTTGCCGCTAGGAAAATGTTCATGTTGTAGAAAATAATTTTTTAAAAAATTTTGATATATTATATGCCTATAGTAATTTTTTATTTTATTTGGTTTATTATATTGCTTGTAAAAATTGTTTTTAAAAAAATGAGAAAAAAAGTTTCCGGGCCGCCGAACTGGGCCGAAGCCCAGCCGGCCCAAGCCACCACCGCTTTCGCTCCCGTGCCCGGCTCGGACTCGCCGGAGTCCGGCGCCTGTCGCCCCCTCGCCCAAGTCGGCCGCCACCCCGACCCCCCCCCCCCATATAAGTCGCCGCCCCGCCGCCTCCTCTTCGCCGCCCGCTCGCGCAGTCGCGCCTCCCGCTGCCCCGCGCCATCTCACGCCGCCGCTGCCGCAACCGCCGCCTCCCGCCGCCACCGCCGCTCGCCACTGCCCCGCCTTGCCGCACCACCCAACCCTCGCCGAAGCAGCCGCCACCACCTCGCCTCGCCCCGCCGTCGCCGAAACACGCCGTCGCCGTCGAAAACTGAAACGGTAAAAAAACGCCCCGGTCCGGTTTATTGTTTTTAGTTCGATTTTACTCGGTTTTCTTTAAAAAACGATCATTTCTATTTAATGAACGTTCGTTCGTTTAGTATCTTTAGTGAACAGATTCGTTAGATTTGCTTCACTTAGCGAGTGCTCGCTCGATACATTTTTTTCTATTTATTTACGTCAGGGACCTCTTCGTGAATTATTTTCTTACAGTTTAGCCCCTGATCTTCAAACCTTCGCTACTTTTTACTCGTTTATCCAAATCCAACGAAACCAACGCCAACTTCTTCGTTATGACCCCCTCTGCTCAGATAATCAAATTAAAAATATTTTTGAAAGTTTAAAATTTATTTCAAATAGATTTGAGTTCAAACTTCTTATGTTCATAACTCGAGTTTTATAACTCCGATTTAATTGATTCTTTTTGCAAATCGAAGCTCTTGACATGTACCTTCTGTTAAGATCAAAATGACATAATTTTGATACTGTTAAAAAATATGTTTATGTCCGTGAGCTTTATTTGATGGTTTTGAAGTTTTCCGAAGTGTTTTCTTCGTTCTTTTGGATCTTTGAGTGATCTTCGTTCTTTTGTATCGTTGAATTATTTGATTGATCTCATCATGTTACTTAAATAATTTGTTGGGTTATTGATTTGGGGTTACCTTCTCAATATTTTTTCAACAAACTTTGTAGTTAAATAAAATATATTCCTTTGTTGTAGGGGAAAATTAGCTTTATGCAAAAATAAACTTAGAGCCTCCACCAGCCAAATATGCATGTAGTGATAGCCGTTATTCAGCGTTGCTCTACAGTGTGAAATTGCCAGTACATTCAATGTACTGACCTACATGGCTGCAACGTCTCATGTTGCAGGAATCTTATGACGAGTAAGTGATACGTTAGGGTTACGTTTTCTACACTCAACTTTGCCGTTGGTGTTGATGGGAATCCACAACCTTGTTGTTACTTCCGCTATATGGATTGAGGTAATAGTATTTACATTACTTCATACATGTGATTTACCTCTGTTATAAATCCTCGAGTACTCTGTGTGTCAGCATACCGATCCAGGGATGACACTTAAGCACAGAGACTTGATCCGTTCGGGTCGGGTCGCTACAGGATCTGAACATTCATGGCACAATAAAAGAATTACATTAAAAATTATGTTAGGTAGCATTCCACATCAAAAATTCCATTTTTTATCATTTACCTACTCGAGGACGAGCAGGAATTAAGCTTCGGGATGCTTGATACGTCTCCAACGTATCTATAATTTTTAATTGTTCCATGCTATTATATTATATGTTTCGGATGTTTAATGGGCTTTAATATGCTCTTTTATATTATTTTTGGGACTAACCTATTAACCGAAGGCCCAGTGCCAGTTTCATTTTTTTGGCTATTTCAGTGTTTCGCAGAAAAGGAATGCCAAAGGAATCCAAACGGAATGAAACCTTCGCCATGATCTTTATTGGAACAACCGCAATCCAGAAGACTTGTAGTTGAAGTCTGGAACTCCGCGAGGCGGCCACGAGGCAGGAGGGCGCGCCCAGGGGGTAGGCGCGCCCCCCACCCTTCTGGGACCCATGGAGCTCCACCGAGATACTTCTTTCACCTATATATACTCTTATACCCTAAAAACATCAAAGGAGCCACGAAACCACTTTTCCACCGCCGCAACCTTCTGTACCTGTGAGATCCCATCTTGGGGCCTTTTCCGGCGATCTGCCGGAGGGGGAATCGATCACGGAGGGCTTCTACATCAACACCATAGCCTCTCCGATGAAGCGTGAGTAGTTTACCACTGACCTTCGGGTCTATAGTTATTAGCTAGATGGCTTCTTCTCTCTCTTTGGTTCTCAATACAAAGTTCTCCTCGATGTTCTTGGAGATCTATTCGATGTAATACCTTTTTGCGATGTGTTTGCCGAGATCCGATGAATTGTGGATTTATGATCAAGATTATCTACGATAATATTTGGTTCTTCTCTGAATTCTTATATGCATGATTTGATGTCTTTGCAAGTCTCTTCGAATTATCGGTTTAGTTTGGCCTACTAGATTGATCTTTTTTGCAATGGGAGAAGTGCTTAGCTTTGGGTTCAATCTTGTGGTGTCCTTTCCCAGTAACAGTAGGGGCAGCAAGGCACGTATTGTATTGTTGCCATCGAGGATAAAAAGATGGGGTTTATATCATATATCTTGAGTTTATCCCTCTACATCATGTCATCTTGCTTATTACGTTACTATGTTCTTATGAACTTAATATTCTAGATGCATGCTGGATAGCGGTCGATGTGTGGAGTAATAGTAGTAGATGCAGAATCGTTTTGGTCTACTTGACACGGACGTGATGCCTATATTCATGATCATGCCTATATATTCTCATAGCTATGCGCTTTTCTATCAATTGCTTGGTAGTAATTTGTTCACCCACCATAATATATGCCATCTTGAGAGAAGCCACTAGTGAAACCTATGGCCCCCGGGTCTACTTTACATCATATTAGTTTCCATCAACTTGCCAATTTCTGTCGCTGTTTATTTTGCAATCTTTACTTTCCAATCTATACAACAAAAATACCAAAAATATTTATCTTACTATCTTTATTAGATCTCACTTTTGCGAGTGACTGTGAAGGGATTGACAACCCCTTTATCGCGTTGGTTGCAAGGTTCTTGATTCTTTGTGCAGATACTAGGTGACTTGCGTGTAATCTCCTACTGGATGATACCTTGGTTCTCAAAAACTGAGGGAAATACTTACGCTACTTTGCCGCATCACGGTTTCCTCTTCAAGGGAAAACCAACGCATGCTCAAGACGTAGCAATCGCTCATCTCGGTTAGACCGAAACGTTACGAAGGGAAACAGAGAGTTTGTAATCCCATCTCGATGAGACCGAGATCCCTATCGGTGAGACCGAACTAATCAGGGTTTCTAGCTATGGCTATGTCAAGTGAACTCGGTGGCGCCGGATAGATCAAATCGGTGGGGCCGAGTTTTACTTTTAGTTTGGGACATATGTGGATATGAGAAAGTGGTTGAGGGCTTTTGGAGCATATCACTAAGCATTTTGAGCAAGCAAGCCATTAAGCAACACCTCATCCCCTTTTAATAATATTGGCTTTTCCTATGGACTCAATGTAATCTTGGATCACTAAAATGAAAATGTAGAGTCTTGAGCTTGAGCCAATATGTGTCCTTAGCATTTTGAGGGGTCCACATATCTAGTCCATGCCATGTCAATCATTGAACTTCCTGAAATGATCATCTTGAAAGAGTATTAGTTCAATGAGCTATATGTTGTTAAGAATTACCAAAACCACCCAGGGATTAGTTGCACTTTGAATCTCCCCCTTTTTGGTAATTGATGACAACATATAGATCAAAGCTTCGAAAAATGGTGATAAGATTGAAATAAATCGTCGCTTTAAGAAGTATGTGATAAGCAAGAGCTCCCCCTAAATTTGTGCATTATTTAAAATTTGCTTTTGAATGCAAATGCACAATCGATTAGGATCATGGGTTACTCTTCCATGTCACATACATCTTGGTGGAGCGCTCAAAATGATAGAATGAAATATGCACTCATCACCAAGGCAAAGTGAATGATCATACATGAGAGATAGATAATAGCATCATTCAAGCACAAGCATTAAAGTATGATATGATCAAACACATGACCATACTAGTATCTCACACACATAAGCATAGAGTATCATCCAAGAAGCACACAAATAAGTATCAAATAAGTAGCAAAAGAGACAAAAAGAAGCAAATCTCTCTCTCTCGAAGCCTATGATCTATACACTTTCTCCCCATTTGGCAACAAGTTACCAAAAAGCTCGAAAATGCATAGTGCTATGCGTCTCTCTAGGCTTGAACTTCGGTAGGTGGCGTTCAGAGGACTCCAAGAATGAATGCATCTGTTGAAGTTGTTGGAGCTGGAGGAGTTGCAACTGGAGGAGCTACTTATGCTGTGGCTGCTGATGCTGACGTAGTAGCTCGTGTGTTTGTCACAGGCACTGTTGCAGATCTTTGTGCCCTAGGCACTCTCTGAAAGGCATCTGTGGTAGCTTTCCCTTTCCTCTCTTCAGCTTCTTCCTGGAGTTGCTCAACTGCTGTCTGCATCTCTGTCACCTTCAAGTCAAGATCATAGAACTTTGTCTCAATGATCCCCTCGAGGCTCTCTTGATTCTGAGTTAGGGTGGCCAATCCTTTCTCAATCCTGAAAGTTGCTTGAATAAGATATCCAAGTTGATCTTGCTTAGACTTGAGGAAAACTTGTGAAGCCTCTTCAACACTTGGCATCTTTGTTGCCTTCTCAGCTTTAGCTTTCTCCCTCTTCTCTTGAGCCTCTAGAGATGTGGGATCTTCATCATTCACGACAACTATGTTGTCCTGAAAGTCAGGCCTCAACGGAAGGTGATCCTTGTACAATAAGTATGTGCCTGTGCCCATCTTGGAGTTGATGAGCATCTGGATGTGTGGAGCATACCCACATGATCTTTTCTGGTCAGTAGCTGTCCTCTTAATTTTCTCAACAATCAAACTCATCACTTTAAACTTCTAGCGCACATCAAAGAACTGCAGCAATTGATGGAGTGGCCTCTGATCATCTTGTGATCTCCTGATTTCGGCAACAAGGTGTGCCTTAATATGGTGTTAATAGTGGCCAGTCCAGACAACAGATAATACATAGAGCCCATCTTGTGAGTCTCCAAGGCTTTGTCAGGAATCTCCTTATAAATGTTGGCCATGGAGTTGTGGTATTTATTCTTCTTGGCATAGACATCTATGTCATCCTCATGCTCTAAAGGGGCATTTATCAGCTTGGTCCATTCAGCAACTGTTGATTGGTACCTTGTACCTTCAGACATCCAAATGATTCTTCCATCAGGATAGAAATTAGCTGTAGAGTAGAATTGCATAATGAGCTCATGATTCCACTTGGTGAATTTCTGACCCACAAAAGTATCTACTCCACATAGTCTGAAACTTTCATGCACTCCTGGGAAGTGGTCTTCTTTGTTGTCGATGTACTTCCAGTCTGCCCACTTCATGTCACAGACAATAGGCTTCTTATCTAGCAGAGTCTCATAGAAGGCCCGCTGCTCCTTGGTGTGAAACCTATAATCCACAGCAGTCCTTCTCCTCACAGTATATGGATCTGATTCTCTCCATAATCTGTGACCTGCATCCTTTCTGATTCTCATGTTCTCTGCCACTGGATGATTGTCATCATGGTCAGGGATCTTGGGCTTAAGCTTCCTAAGCACTTGGGCTTCATCATCATCTTCTTCTTCTTCAATCTCAGGCACTTGGGCCTTATTCTTCTCAGCAGCTGGTATGTTTCTTGTGCTCCTCTTTGGTGCAGTCTTGGGGGCTGGAGCAGAAGCTTTGGGGGCAGTCTTGGGCTTTGAAGGGGCAGCCCCAGACTTGATGGCAAACCCCATCAGCTTTTGAGATTTAGGTGCTGGTGCAGCATCCTCTTCTTCCTCTTCTTCCTCATCAGAGGAGTGCTTCTCAAATTCTTCCATGGGATCTACTTTCTTGCACCATCTCCCTCTCTTTCTTTCCTTTTTCTTCTTGCCCTCACCAGCAGCCTATCCAACAGTTGATTTGGAAGTTTGAAGAGTGGAGGCTCTGGCCTTTGACATGGGCACTCTCTTGCAGGAGCCTTCTTGTTCAAACCAGGCTTCGTAGATGCAGCTGTGCCAAATTCTTTCTTGACAACCTTTTTCTTGGAGCTGACCTCCTCCTCAGCAGCAATATAATCTTCATCTTCAGACTCAGATTTCTCTTCCTCCTATGCCTAGTAGCAGCCTTAGGCAGGTTGGTAGGAATACTTCTGCTGCCTTCATCATAACAGCCAGAGGGACTAGTGCCCTCACTTAGATTCACCTGTTCTTCAGACTTGTTCTGCTATCACTCTGATCTGACGTGTCTGACACTGCAAACAGACAGCTGACCCTGTGAATAGCTATAGATGAGATAGAGTGGATGAGCATCACAAAATGCAGAGGTTTTGCAAAACAAATGAGTCAAAAACATAGTTTTAGTTTTCCACAGAAAGCATTTTGGAGCTACCGATTTGTTAAACTCGGTGACACCGAAGCAACTTTTGGAGTCTAAACTAGTGGAATCGGTCAGGCCGAGACACAGTTCGGTGACTCCAAGATTGCTAGGGTTTCACTGAGAGTTGAACTCGGTCACACCGATTTGCAAGTTTCGGTCAGACTGCAAGTTACAAGTGCAATGGCCTAAGCCAAATCGGTGAGACCGATTTCCACAACTCGGTCGGTCCGAGATGAGTTTGGCGGAAACCTAACCCTAAATTTTGGAATCAAAACTAATCTAAAGGAAGTTTTTATTGGACAGATTGATCTCATACGTGGTCAGAATCATGGCATTTGCTTTGTGCTAAGAATCGGAGATAAGGATTGCACAAAGGTTCGAACTCATACACTAGTTCAGTGATGAGCTCGCTATGGCGGCAACGGCGGTGTAGATTTCCGTTGACGGCGATGGAGACCAGTGGCGGGAGGTCGTTGGCGATGAGAGGACGATCCGAAGACCTGAGTCGGCAGAGCAGGACACGCGCGGGCGAAAGGTTTTGGAGAAATTTCCAAATTTTGACCCGTCGGTATATATATCCTGACCCTGTCGGTGTGACCGAGTGGAACAACTCAGTGGCACCGAGATGCAGAATCGCAAGCGGTTACTGCAACTCGGTGTGACTGAATAGTTCTAATCAGTTGCACCGAGATTGAAAACCTAGATTAACTCAATGAACTCGGTATGACCGAAAAGGATGAATCGGTCAGACCGAAATGCACAGAGAGGTTTTGGAAGTTTAAGTCTATGACGAATCGGTGACTCCGATTGCTCCTCACCCAGAGGGTTCGAATCTGACTTGATCAAACTTTGTGTCAGGACCCCGATCCTAAGCCACATCTATCTAGCATGTAACACATCATATCACTTTGCGGCCTCCCGCACGGTATTCCCATGGGTGCCACCTTACCTGGCCCGGGACCGTTTGCGTCTTTTGGCTCACGTATATGATAGTGTCGCTAGCATCCATATGACAAAGAACCCGGGCCTACATGACTAGTCGTAAACCCAAAGTGGCACTAACTTACAAGGACAGGCATACATGACCCAACAACGAACATGTTGGTCATCAGCGAGTGAATTCAGGCTGTAGCAACTGGGCTAGCAGGACTCCGGGAATCCGGGCTGTAGTAGTCTAACAGGACTCCGAAAGGCACCGTGTGACATTTCCCCAAAGGGACAGACACAGGATCAAAGAACGACACATGCCGGCCAGTCTAAGTGTTCTGGAGCAGTAGCAACTAGGCTAACAGGACTCCGGTAAACCGGGCTGTAGCAGACTACCATGGCTCAGTGGAAGCACAAGACTACATTTCCCCATAAGAGAGGCTACCAAGGATAGACAACTAGGTTGTCGGATCCCACACATACCAAGCATTTCAACAACATACACGCAATATGCTCGATATGTGCAAATACAACATGACTCTACAACTCAAGTATTTATTCAATAGGCTCCGAGGAGCGAGATATTACAAACATGGGTATCATGACCCAACATTCAGAGCATACAAGTCAAAGCACATGCGGAAGCTTAACATGTCTGAGTACAGACATCTACAAATGAAAAAGGCTGAGAAGCCTAACTATCTACCAGATCCTGCAGAGGGCACAAGATCGTAGCTGAGGTGTCAAGCTAAACGTCGAAGTCCACACGGAACTACTAGCGAGACTGAAGTCTCTCTGCAAAAACATAAATTAAGCAAACGTGAGTACAAATGTACCCAGCAAGACTTACATCAGAACTAACTACATATGCATCATTATCAACAAAGGGATGGTGGGGTTTAACTGAAGCAAGCTAGCTTTGACTCAGTGGCTAACCTGAACTACTACTGCAAATAACTCTTTTGAGGTGGCGCACACGAGTCCACATATTCACCATTTCAATACACCACTATGGATCCACTCCCGTCTCCCTACGAGAACGCCATCCATAGCACTCACGCTTATCTTGCGCATTATAGAGTATCCACTTTCACTTGTCTATGAACTATACAGGCAACCCGGAAGTCCTTTACCGCGGACACGGCTATTCGAATAGATCATTTATAACCCTGCAGGGGTGTACTTCTTCACACATGTTTCCACCACTTAGCGTCTGCACACGACATGTGCTTGGCAGACTTCAAGCGAAAGCCGACGTGGGTGTAACCACGACCTGACTAACCACACAAGTCTCTAGCCCAGGTTTATCGCCTATTCGGGTTCCATCCGCGAGGAGATCCGGCCGGGGTTTCGCTCACAGCCCCAAACGATGTGAGCAGGGTTCCCGAGACACCAAACGGGCGCCCGGTACACCGTGCCACGGTGTATCTACCGCATCATAGCCCACCCCTAGGGTCAGCGCTACGCACGGCCTCCAACACATATCCAACAAACACCAGAAACTAGTTGCAACTCCTGGACAGACGACAGGGGCAGTTAATAAGTCAAGCGGGGTCATATTTCAGGGCCCAATGCATGGTAGTAGCTGTTTCATGGATCACAAACACAAAACTCAGTTCCTGAGGACGGTTTCAATGAGACAACCCACCATGTACTCCTACATGGCCTCTCACCGCTACCTTTACCAAATCGTGTTCACACACTTAGCTCACACACAGTAGGACATGTTCATCACCATTCCAATTCATCCCCGATGAATCATACCTGACTCAACTCTAAGCAGTAGCAGGCATGACAAACAAGCATGAATGAGTAGGCACATCAGGGCTCAAACAACTCCTACTCATGCTAGTGGGTTTCATCTATTTACTGTGGCCATCACAGGTCATGCAGAGGAAAGGGGTTCAACTACCGCAGCATGTAACAGTTGAATCGTTGTTGTCCTAATGTAGTAAAAGAGAGCAGAAGCGAGAGAGTGGGATTGTATCAGAATGAACAAGGGGTTTTGCTTGCCTGGCACTTCTGAAGATAGCATTGAGTCTTCATCAGTGTCAACGATCACAACGTCGGCACAACGTCTACCGAGGGGGAACAACACCGGCAAACAAAGAAGAAACACGATCAATGCAATGCACAATATGATGCACGATCATGACATGCCAATATGCTGTGATTTGAGCTAATGCAGCTAAGAACACAAGGGTTTGAGCTTATTTGAACGAAAGATTCAAATTCAAACTCAAACTATGAATTTATAAAGTGCATTATCATGTTTTGATATGAACATCAAGGTTAAGTTGCTTTGTCATGCATGAAACAAGTACCAATGGATAGATTGGATTTTTCTGATCATTTTTCATATATAAATCTTTGCATTTGGAGTTACAGATTAATTTCTATGAATTTTTAAAGTTTGTGATGTTTTCTGGAATTTCCTGAATAAGAATAAATCTAGAAAATACTTATTGCGTCAGCATTGCGTCACTGTGACGTCAGCAGTCAACGGAGACGGTCCAGGTCAAACCTGACCGATGGGGCCCATTGGTCAGTGTAACATTGCTGGCTCGTGTGGCTGACAAGTGGGCCTGGTCAACGGCCATGTCAGCTGGGTCAGTTCTGACGCGTGGGTCCACTGGAATCAGATTAGGTCTAACTAATTTCGTTAGTAGGTTAATTAAACTGGTGGAGCCAGGCTGTGATTGGCCCAGGTGTTAACCTAAATGGTAATTAGTTCCTAATGGCCAGATTAGGCCGGCGGTTACTCGCCGGCGTAAGCAGAGGCGGCGGCGTTGCCCTTCCGGCCAACTCCGGCGACGGGAGCAAGCGGAGCTGGTCTCGTTGGAACGGTCGCGATGCGGTGTGTCCAACGGTGGTGGTTGCAGGGGCTGGGGCGGCCGGAGATGACGGCGAGGAGCTCTGCCGCGGCGGCCGGCATTCACGTGTGCGCGGGAACGCGGTTGCGCTGTGCAAACGGGCGGGGCGAAGCACTGGAGATTCTCTACGCGGTACCGCGAGCTCGGTGGACACGCGCCCGGGACCAAATGGTCACCGGAGCATCGGCGGCGGCGAGCGAAGGCGGCGGCGGGGTTCGGTCATCGGCGAAACGGCGACTAGAGCTAGCAAACGTCATGGAGACAAGGGGGACGGTGTAGAAGCTCACGAGGATCGTGTACGGCGGGTCGGCGAGCTCGGGGAGAGGCCAGAGCGAGCGGGGCGGCAGAGGCGATCTCGGCGACTCGAGGAAGAAGAAGGCGTCGGGGGCAGCGCTTCGAGGCGTCCGGCGTTGTGTAGCTCAGCGAGGGGGTCGAGGACGAAGTGGCGGAGCTTCTGGGCGCGTCGGTGAGGCGTGGGGTGGCCGGTGGCCACGGGAACGGCGAGCGGCGCGACAGGCGTGTTCGGGTGGCTGCGCGTGCGGTGAAGCTCGTTGCGGTCAAAGCAGTGGACAGCAGCGAGAACGAGAGGGATGGGAAGGGGCAGAAGCTCACGGTGAACACGATGAGCTAGGCGGGGCGGCCGGGGACGAGCAGCTGCAGCGGTGACGGCGAAGGGGATCTACGGCGGTGGCGGAGTCGGGCGAGGTTAATGCACTGGCCTCGGGGCAAGCAAGTGCTCGGGGCTCGGCCTTCTCGATGGAGAGGACGACGGCGGAGCTGCTGGACACGGCAAGGCAACGCAGAGACGGCGGTGGCCACGTCTACGACGGCGAGGTTGTTGCGGCTGCGTCGGCCATGGTGGAGGGGAGCGAGGGAGAGGCGTTGGGGGAGAGTGAGCATGTCCAGGCGGTCGAGGGGGCGACGTGGAGGTCGACCAGCGCGTCCAGGGGCGAAGCGGCAAGCAGGTGGCGCCGTGGCGAGCTCGGGCACACCGGCGCTCACCTCTCTGCCTGCCTGGCAAGAGGAAGCAGCTGACTGGCCATGGGCCAGCACAGTGCTGGGCCGCCAGGTGGGCCTGCCAGGTAAGTTGGCCAGGTAAGTGCTTTTCCTTTTATTTTCTGTTTTCTTTTATTTCTGCAGGTTTGTGGCTTTTCTAAAAATGCTTAGGCACTTTCAAAAATCACCAAACTGCGCATGCCCACTGTTTAGCATATAACCAACATGGAACATTTCAGTTTAGGATTATTTGGACATTTAAAATATTTTATAGCATTTAAATGCCCAAATGCAATTAACATACGATTTAATCCAGTGACCTTAGGATGACCTAGAAAATTGTGCACCATTTTTGTCAGAGGTTCTAGACCAAGGCAAAGATGATGAACATTTTAGAAGGGCATTTCAGGTTCATTGAAAAAGATTTTAGTAAACCCTAGTTTGTTTAAGTGGTGCTGGGGGGTTTCTGTCATCCCCATTTCAACTTTCTGAATAAATTAAACATGATGCAACACCAGATGCTAGCACTAGGCATTGTCAAAACTAGGGATATGACAACTCACCCCCACTAAACAAGAATCTCGTCCCGAGATTCAAGTCGTGAGGTAAGAAGACAGAGGGACACAAGCTAACACAATCTTCACGATCCAGATGTCTTTCTCGAGGGTGTTGATTCATTGCATCACCTTGATCTTGACGTCTTGCTTTGAGAACTACATCCAACATGACAACGAGTAGAAAGGGAGAATTTTAGAAGAATCAATCTTCCTGAGGTTCGAGCAACTTAGGATCATCTTAATGATCACAAGATCAACTCACGGAATGGGACATAGAAACATCTCTGGAGCTGAGAGGCAAAACATGCATCAGGAGGGATGGAAGAAACAATTTGACGAGGATTTCAAAGTAGCGAGAAAAAATTGCCATGATTCCATAACGGGGCACCTTAGGGAAGGTGACTCATAGAATTATTCCCTCAAGTGGCAAAAAGGAATTACTTTTGATACATAGATCATTGGAACTCTTCTCACCAGCCCAAGGCAACTTACGAACGATCGTTTGACGGTGTTCAGGAGAACGACACACTCGGGCTAGAATGGATGATGTGGACTACCTTTTTGAAGACAACACAGGGGATGATTTTGCTTGCGCATGCTCTCAAGAACTTGAGCATTTCCACATTCATCAAGCTTCTACCAACATCCGTGTCAAGGATCCTGGCAACCCAACATACTACCATGATGAATAGTGATGGACAATGCAGATGCAAAGGAAGATAACATCTACTCAGATTTCACCCTAGCGAGGCCAAGGAAACAAAATCTGGATGATCGACCGAGAGAAATTTAGCACTCCGCTTCTAATGTTCTCCTTGATGTACTAGCGTAACCCATTTGATATGGTTTGGTATCTTGAACATCAAGTAGAAGGTCGGACTTCGGGAGCGCAAGAATCCATAAGGAATAACTACGGAGGTAAATCCTACGGAACCTTATGGGGAGGTGGCCAACTTTATCAATCAGGATACTACAATAATAGGTCTTCCGGCTAGGTGTGTTAGCCATGACATCCACTTTACCGGGTTACAGAGAGACCAATATTATTGTTCTTGAGAAACGTTCCAACCATCATATCTGCCTGAGATTCAGATCTGGTTGGTGTCAGGATATTCCAGACTCATCATGTCTGAATGAAAGGATTGCAACACAAATCGACAAGATGACGTTGCAAGATTCTCAGGAAATGAACTATGGTAGTAAGCTCCAAAACATGAGCCGGTACTGCTACATACATGTGAACACATTGTCCCAGACAAGCATGACCACGTAGTAGTCTTATAATAAAACATTACCGAGTTCAGGTGGGGAACCATCATCGAGGATATCGAAGTCCTTGTGCACTTATCGATGAACTTCTTATCCTTGAGCAAGTCAATCAGTGGCTTGGTGTGCTAGGAACACATATAGAATGGAGGCGGCCAACCTATCAAACCATAGAGCACTTCGCACGTGCATGACTAACTTGGGATGATTCCAGAGGAGGCAAAAACAAACTTTCTCGAATTCACGGCGGCAACTTGCATCGATTGTACGTGAACCAGAGGAAGTCACTTCTTCCATCCGAACATATGCTTCATGAGCGGAACATGAAGATAATGCTTATAAAAGTTTCCAATACTAGCTGGATGTTCTGCACGAATCATGGAGCAGAAAAAAATAATGTTGCTGATGGGTTCAACAACAATTCATCTGGGTTTCCATATAAGTGGAATCCCACGACTATGTGAACAAGGTGATAGCATTGGTCAGACCAAAGGATATAATGGTGTATGCTCGAGGGATCAACCGCGAGTAAGACAACATTACGAACATCGTTTGTTCTGATTTGATTTGAGGATAACCCACACGCAAATCAAAGATTTGGGTAAGACAATAGATCCAACAACTGATCACGAGGATCGGTCGATGAAGATATCATCTTTCTTCAACAAACACACAAACACAAGATATCCCTTTGGAAATGAACTAAGTTAGGCAAGCTTTTATCTTCCAACTCTCCAAGTTGTTGTTTAGCTTGACCAACTAGCTCAGGGTATCCAACACAGATTCTTGGAGAAGGGGTGGTTTACAAGAAACCAACTTGATCACGAACTCAACCTAATGGTCAGTGGACAACCTGGTAATACTTCCGAGAAGATATTCGGAAAATCACGAACCACCGATATGTTATTGAGCTCGGGAGCAATCTTGCTTTTCAGAGCAAGACGATATGATCAAATAAGCAAGGGATTGAATAATCCTAACTCATTGATCGAAGAGTGCACCAAAATATGGACTAGGTAGCACGATCAATCTTAGGATGATGATTCAATAACCAACACGCGAGAATATTGTCCATTTACTACCAAGCAACTAGTTGCTAGGAGTATTGATTTCACACATCACGGTTCACTTGTTGGTATTCCGGTTGCAACAACACGGAACCGAGGAGCGAATGATGATGGCGAGAAGTATCACTGCATCAAGAATTCATAAGAGTTGGTGCAATTATCATGACGTTCCTGACATCAAGAGGGCAATACTTCAGGGTAGAACAGAATCAAAAGCTGGATTGGCATTTGATCTGCGGAATACAACTACTTTGACCCAATTCTAGATATGGATGAGGTACTGGAGTTTGTTTCTCCTAGTCATTCTGAAATAGAACGACTCGACGGACCACAAGGATAATAGACACTGACGAACACGATGGCACAACTATTCCTGACTATCACATGATAGACGGAGGTCAGGATACAACTAAAGAGGGACAACTGAAAGGAACACATGTTTTTTCTGAGTTGTGGATGCATAGATTAGTATGTCGAGCGAAGCTCAACATTTCTTCCGGATAACCCATGCGGAAAGGGTAGAACTGGCAGATTCACAATATAGAATGGATAACTCATCAAGAGCACTCTGGTTGTGACCTTTTGGTTTGAAAGAACTCCTGCCAAGAATGGTTCATGGTAATTGGAAGAAGGATGTACCACGAACCTTGAGGAATATCGCAAAGGTTACTAATATCCTAAAGGAACTAGCAACACTATCAACATGAGGTAAGTAGGGTGAATCTCGGGTTCAAGAACCCAGGAATGGAATACCTACTAACTAATAACATCACGGGATGCTTTCGAGAATGATGGCCAGAATCATCACATGGGGAACACAAAACATGGCTAGATTACTAGGTGATCCTCTAAGACACCTAGGGTCATAATAATAACTCCAACATATATGTCGAGGCAACAGAGTACCTCAACTCAGCAATTAGTGTGGTTGAACTAGCCCAAAGGGACATCGAGAACGAAAAGAAGGAATTGCAAATGCATCAGACTATGTAGAAACCTGGGATGACTTGGACAACATAACGGCTGTAAATGCTTAAAAAGATTTGAGACATCATGCAAAATGGTGGCATAACCACTTAGCATCGCAATATCAAGGTTCCGAGACCAACTGTTAACACACGGAAGTACTAGGCACTGAACTGAGGCTTGAATCCATCAATCCTATAAGTCTACGGATTAGTAACACGTGATCCTGATAGAAACATGAGAAGCCTAGTTCTTAAACCTCGTAGAAAGGAAGAGATTGACTCAGATCAGAAGGGCATAAGGTAAAGGAGTAAAAAGAACCTTACGTTCCCTTCCACAATCAATTCCCTTATATAACTAAATCATTTCTAGACTCAACTTCGACCAGTTTGGCTTGGTAATCCTACAGGCAGCCAGGCTCTGATACCAAAGCTGTCAGGACCCCGATCCTAAGCCACATCGATCTAGCATGTAACATATCATATCACTTTGCGGCCTCACGCACGGTATTCCCACGGGTGCCACCTTACCTGGCCCGGGACCATTTGTGCCTTTTGGCTCACGTATATGATAGTGTCGCTAGCATCCATATGACAAAGAACCCGGGCCGACATGACTAGTCGTAAACCCAAAGTGGCACTAACTTATAGGTATAGGCATACATGACCCAGCAACGAACGTGTCGGTCATCAGCGAGTGAATTCGGGCTGTAGCAACTGGTCTAGGAGGACTCCGGGAATCTGGGCTGTAGCAGGCTAACAGGACTCCGAAAGACACCGTGTGACATTTCTCGGAAGGGACAGACACAAGATCGAAGAAGGACACATGTCGGCCAGTCTAAGTGTTCCGGAGCAGTAGCAGCTGGGCTAACAGGACTCTGGTAAACCGGGCTGTAGCAGACTACCATGGCTCAGTGGAAGCACTAGACTACATTTCCCCATAAGAGAGGCTACCAAGGATAGACAACTAGGTTGTCGGATCCCACACATACCAAGCATTTCAACAACATACACGCAATATGCTCGATATGTGCAAATACAACATGGCATCACAACATGACTCTACAACTCAAGTATTTATTCAATAGGCTCCGAGGAGCGAGATAGTACAAACATGGGTCTCATGACCCAACATTCAGAGCATACAAGTCAAAGCACATGCGGAAGCTTAACATGTCTAAGTACATACATCTACAAATGAAAAAGGCTGAGAAGCCTGACTATCTACCAGATCCTGCAGAGGGCACAAGATCGTAGCTGAGGTATCAAGCTAAACATCGAAGTCCACAAGGAACTACTAGCGAGACTGAAGTCTCTCTGCAAAAACATAAATTAAGCAAACGTGAGTACAAATGTACCCAGCAAGACTTACATCAGAACTAACTACATATGCATCATTATCAACAAAGGGATGGTGGGGTTTAACTGCAGCAAGCCAGCTTTGACTCAGTGGCTAACCTGAACTACTACTGCAAGTAACTCTTTTGAGGTGGCGCACACGAGTCCACATACTCACCATTTCAATACACCACTATGGATCCACTCCCGTCTCCCTACGAGAACGCCATCCATAGCACTCACGCTTATCTTGCGCATTTTAGAGTATCCACTTTCACTTGTCTATGAACTATACAGGCAACCCGGAAGTCCTTTACCGCGGACACGGCTATTCGAATAGATCATTTATAACCCTGCAGGGGTGTACTTCTTCACACATGTTTCCACCACTTAGCGTCTGCACACGACATGTGCTCGGTAGACTTCAAGCGAAAGCCGACGTGGGTGTAGACCACGACCTGACTAACCACACAAGTCTCTAGTCCAGGTTTATCGCCTATTCGGGTTCCATCCGCGAGGAGATCTGGCCGGGGTTTCGCTCACAGCCCCAAACGATGTGTGCAGGGTTCCCAAGACACCAAACGGGCGCCCGGTACACCGTGCCATGGTGTATCTACGGCATCATAGCCCACCCCTAGGGTTAGTGCTATGCACGGCCTCCAACACATATCCTACAAACACCAGAAACTAGTTGCAACTCTTGGACAGAGGACAGGGGCGGTTAATAAGTCGAGCGGGGTCATATTTCAGGGCCCAATGCATGGTAGTAGCTGTTTCACGGATCACAAACACAGAACTCAGTTCCTGAGGACGGTTTCAATGAGACAACCCACCATGTACTCCTACATGGCCTCTCACCGCTACCTTTACCAAATCGTGTTCACACACTTAGCTCACACACAGTAGGACATGTTCATCACCATTCCAATTCATCCCCGATGAATCAGACCTGACTCATCTCTAAGCAGTAGCAGGCCTGACAAACAAGCATGAATGAGTAGGCACATCAGGGCTCAAACAACTCCTACTCATGCTAGTGGGTTTCATCTATTTACTGTGGCCATGACAGGTCATGCAGAGGAAAGGGGTTCAACTACCGCAGCATGTAACAGTTGAATCATTGTTGTCCTAATGCAGTAAAAGAGAGCAGAAGCGAGAGAGTGGGATTGTATCGGAATGAACAAGGGGGTTTTGCTTGCCTGGCACTTCTGAAGATAGCATTGAGTCTTCATTAGTGTCAACGATCACAAAGTCGGAACAACGTCTACCGAGGGGGAACAACACCGGCAAACAGAGAAGAAACACGATCAATGCAATGCACAATATGATGCATGATCATGACATGGCGATATGCTGTGATTTGAGCTAATGCAGCTAAGAATAGAAGGGTTTGAGCTTATTTGAATGAAAGATTCAAATTCAAACTCAAACTATGAATTTATAAAGTGCATTTTCATGTTTTGATTTGAACATCAAGGTTAAGTTGCTTTGTCATGCATGAAACCAGTACCAATGGATAGATTGGATTTTTCTGATCATTTTTCATATATAAATCTTTGCATTCGGAGTTACAGATGAATTTCTATGAATTTTTGAAGTTTATGATATTTTTTGGAATTTCCTGAATAAGAATAAATCCAGAAAATACTTATTGCGTCAGTGTGACGTCAGCAGTCAACGGAGATGGTCCAGGTCAAACCTGACCGGTGGGGCCCATTGGTCAGTGTCACATTGCTGGCTCGTGTGGCTGACAAGTGAGCCTGGTCAACGGCCATGTCAGCTGGGTCAGTTCTGACGCACGGGTCCACAGGAATCAGATTAGGTCTAACTAATTTCGTTAGTAGGTTAATTAAACCGGTGGGGCCCGGCTATCATTGGCCCAGGTGTTAACCTAAATGGTAATTAGTTCCTAATGGCCGGATTAGGCCGGCGGTTACTCGCCGGCGTAAGTAGAGGCGGCGGCGTTGCCCGTCCGGCCAACTCCGGCGACGGGAGCAAGCGGGGCTGGTCTCGTAGGAACGGCCACGATGGAGTGCGTCCAACAGTGGTTGTTGCAGGGCTGGGGCGGCCGGAGACGACGGTGAGGAGCTCGGCCGTGGCAGCCGGTGTTCGGGTGTGCGCGGGAACGCGGCTGCGCTATGCAAACGGGCGGGGCGAAGCACTGGAGATTCTCTACGCGGTGCCGTGAGCTCGGTGGACACGCACCCGGGACCAAATAGTCATTGGAGCATCGGCAGCGGCGAGCACAGGCGGCGGCGGGGTTCGGTCATCGGCGAAACGGCGACAAGAGCTAGCAAACATCATGGAGACAAGGGGGAGACGGTGTAGAAGCTCACGAGGATCATGTAGGGCAGGTTGGTGAGCTCGGGGAGGTGCCGGAGCGAGCGGTGCGGCGGAGGCGATCTCGGCAACCCAAGGAAGAAGAAGGCATCGAGGGCGGCGCTTTGAGGCGTCCGGCGTTGTGTAACTCAGCGAGGGGGTCGAGGACGAAGTGGCGGAGCTTCTGGGCGCATCGGTGAGGCGTGGGGTGGCTGGTGGCCACGGGGACGGCGAGCGGCGCGACGGGCGTGTTCGGGCGGCTGCGTGTGCGGTGAAGCTCGTTGCGGTCAAAGCAGTGGACGGCAGCAAGAACGAGAGGGATGGGAAGGGGCAGAAGCACACGGTGAACACGATGAGCTAGGCAGCGCGGTCGGGGACGAGCTGCTGTAGCGGTGACGGCGAAGGGGATCTCCGTGGTGGCGGAGTCAGGCGAGGATAAAGCAGTGGCCTCAGGGCAAGCGAGCGCTCAGGGCTCGGCCTGCTCGATGGAGAGGGCGATGGCAGAGCTGCTGGACACGGCGAGGCGACGCAGAGACGGCGGTGGCCACGTCTACGACAGCGAGGTGGTTGCGGCTGCGTCGGCCATGGCAGACGGGAGCAAGGGAGAGGCGTTGGGGGAGAGTGAGCATGTCTAGGCGGTCGAGGGGGCGACGTGGAGGTCGACGAGCGCATCCAGGGGCGAAGCGGCAAGCAGGTGGCACCGTGGCGAGCTCGGGCACGCCGGCGCTCACCTCTCTGCCTCCCTAGCAAGAGGAAGCAGCCAACTGGCTATGGGCCAGTACAGTGCTGGGCCGCCAGGTGGGCCTGCCAGGTAAGTTGGCCAGGTAAGTGCTTTTCCTTTTATTTTCTGTTTTCTTTTATTTCTGCAGGTTTGTGGCTTTTCTAAAAATGCTTAGGCACTTTCAAAAATCACCAAACTGCTCATGCCCACTGTTTAGCATATAACCAACATGGAACATTTCAGTTTAGGATTATTTGTACATTTAAAATATTTTATAGCATTTAAATGCCCAAATGCAATTAACATATGATTTAATCCAGTGACCTTAGGATGACCTAGAAAATTGTGCACCATTTTTGTGAGAAGTTCTAGACCAAGGCAAAGATGATGAACATTTTAGAAGGGCATTTCAGGTTCATTGAAAAGGATTTTAGTAAACCCTAGTTGGTTTAAGTGGTGCTGGGGGGTTTCTTGCATCCCCATTTCAACTTTCTGAATAAAGTAAACATGATGCAACACCAGATGCTAGCACTAGGCATTGTCAGAACTAGGTGTGTGACACTTTGTGATGTAGCATGAATATAGTCTGAGACGAGAAAAGCATAGATAGCTAGAGGAAGTTCTTAGGCATTCTTGTCCATCCATTTGGCAAAAGAAAACAAGCCAAACAATCAAAGCAACAAATCGATGTCCTCGAATGAGAGAAATATGAAATCAACATGCTCACACAATAAAATGGCAAATGATATATGTGGCAAGGCATGCACAAACACTCTAGCATCTATCAAGCAATTGGCGATGACTAGGTCATCTATATATGAGTATATTGACTTAGGAGTCAAATGAGAACATTTGATCATAGGTCATACTCATCGTTTAAGCACAAGTGGGGTTACCACTTTTACATAAACCATTGTTGTGTTCACACCATTAGAGTTGCTTTAGCTCAATTCTTAGAGTAAAGCTCCCCCTAGATGTGATATCCCCCCTAAGAGGGATGAACTAACCTTGGGTTTTGTCGATGATGACTTCATGTAGATGTTGAAGATGTGGACGCTCAATGTTGATGTGGATCATTTGGAGCAATCCGTCAGAGTGAGTTGCACTTTTAATACCTACACGGGTTAGTCCCACAAGGAACAAACAAGGATATCGATAGACATAGAGTGAAGTTCACACAAGATGATGTCCATGAAAGCATTAGGTTACCTTGTCCCTTGTCTTACCAACAAGAGGGTTTGTGACTCCTTGAAGTAGTGCAAGATGTGGAAGTTGCTTGCACTTGTTGTCACCAAAATGATATGACTGAAGTATGTTGGCGGGGTCACC
Source organism: Aegilops tauschii subsp. strangulata (assembly GCF_002575655.3). Lineage (NCBI taxonomy): Eukaryota > Viridiplantae > Streptophyta > Magnoliopsida > Poales > Poaceae > Aegilops > Aegilops tauschii. The sequence continues at coordinate 180,130,075 of NC_053039.3, forward strand.
CTCAAGAACTCTCTAGTTCTTCTTCTCCGGGATCCACATCAACTTGATGGGAATCCTTGGAGTTGTAGTCGTACTTGATGTAGTCTTGGGAACCCACTTGACCAAGCCCTTGGGAGCTTCTTCAAATGTATCAATCTTCTCTTGAAGCTTGTCCTTGCCTTTTTGCTTGTGGTCTTGTGGTGGAAGATCATCTTGAGCTTGTGTCCCCTTGAAAGAAGTAGGATCATACTTCTCTTGTTGAGGAACAAACTTCGTATTGGGGTATTGATCTTCTTCCCACTCAACTCCATTGGCATTGAACTTTCATTCAAAACCAACACCTTGATTCTTCCGGTGCCTTCCTTGCTTGCATACAATTTCCTCAAATTGCTTACTTCTGGCAAGGCTCTTGTAAACACCTTTCTCTATAATTCCCTTCAATAAGCTATTTCCTTTCTCAAGTGTAACTTGGCTAAGAGAATCATTAGTGGAATCAAGAGAACTACTAGAAGAAACAACATTGGATTTAACATGGTTATTGTTACTACTAGAAGAAGGATCTTTCTTGCTCTTGTTGCTAGATCTTACTTGTGGCGTGTAAGTAGACAAGAGTAAATGCTTGGCAATGTAAGAAGAACTTTTCTTACGAAGATCGTCATTGATTGTCTTTAAGAACCCATGCTCTTGCTAAAGGTTGAGCTTTTCAAAGCGTAGCTTCTCATGAGTCTTTAAAAGCTCTTGATGATCTTCCAAGGTAGTTTCATGAGCTAACTTAAGAGTGTTTAGTTCTTTAGTTAGACGCTCAATCTCCTTCTTATCATCGTCATTCATTTTATCTTGATTAGCATGAATAATAGCAAGTTCATCATATTTTTTATCACTAGAGTTGTCAACAAGTAAATCATCATCACCTAGCAAGTCATCTTCATCACTATTGAAATCAACATACTCGGGGTGTGATACCTTTGGGCCTTTAGCCATGACGCATCTTCCAATTCCTTCATTTGGTGAGTCAAATATGTCATAGGAGTTGGTTGACACAAGTGCTAGACCGGCAACACCTTCATCTTGAGTATATTCGGAGTCGGAGTGATAACTTCTCTCGGAGTGATGGTCAAATTCGGAGCCGGATACCCATTCACCAACGTGAGCTTGATGTCTTTGTTTTGTGTAGCTCCTTGATGACTTTCCCTTCCTTTCCGAATCCTTGCTTCTGCGAGAGGTTCTTCGTTCATAAGGATCATCTCTGCTCCTTCTCTCTCTTGGAGGTAATTCTTCTCTCCTACTTCTCCTTTTAGGTGAGTCGTCTCTTCTTTTGTAGGGAGTCTACACTCATTGGAGTAGTGTCCAGGTCTACTACAATTGTAGGAATTACGCTCACGACTAGAAGATCTTTTGCCATTGTAGGACCATGACTTGGAACTTCTTTCCTTGCTTCTACTCTTGTAGAACTTGTTGAAGTTCTTCACCATTAGGCTCAATTCCTCATGGAAGGCTTGTTTCTCACTTGATGATGTAGGAGCATCACATGAGGCTTTGTAAGCACCACTGGACTTGTTGTGAAGCTCTTATTTATCCTTAAGTGGCATCTAATGAGCAACAATTCTTCCAATGACATCCGTTGGCTTGAGATCTTTGTAGTTGGGCATCATTTGGATCAATGTGCACACGGTATCTTATTTTCCATCCAAGGCTCTTAGGATCTTCTTGATGATGAATCTGTCGGTCATCTCTTCACTTCCTAAGCCGGCAATCTCATTTGTGATGAGAGCAAGCCTAGAGTACATTGCAGCGACACCTTCACCATCCTTCATTTTGCACTTGTCAAGCTAACTTTGAAGCACATCCAGTTTGGATTGCTTGATGGAGTCGGTACCTTCGTGCATATCAATCAAAGTATCCAAATTTTCCTTTGCATTCTCAAGACGGCTGATTTTGTTGATGTAAGTGCATCTAGTGCCCCTTAGTGATTTTGGTGTATTGATGACTTATAGGTTAAGGGACTAATGTGTGTATGAGTGTACACAGGTCTATAAGTCTATGAGGAGTTTGATATTTACAGAGAAAGTCGACCCCTAAAAATGAAGTTCTTTGACTGAAGACTTTGGATTTCTGAAGACTTTCTGAAGACTTTGAAAGTGAAGAAATTGGTGTGACCTTGAAGACTTGCTATTCATTCGAGGAACATGAAGCGTGAAGACTTTTGTTTTCGTAGTTTCATTTTCTCTTTCTTGAGTCATAGGAAACACCGTACTGTTAAAGGGGGTCGAGGAAATACTAAGGAAAAATTTCCATGTGATGCTCAACTCAAAATCCTACACCTACCAATCCCTTCGAGTGAAGCCATTGGAAATCTCATACAGTTCAGTCATATTCTTAGTGACAGAGACGACGTCCTTCTGGTCTCTGTGACACCCAAAATTTTATTTGGCTTTTTCAAACTTTTATTTAAAATTGAGGGAGGTTACTTAAAATTTCTTCTGAAGAACTCTCCCTCTCAAAATATTTCTTTTATGGCAAGTGTTTTGTTTTGGATTCACCCAAGACTTGATTTTGATCTTGGAGGTTTTTCCTTCTTATTTGGACTCAAAACCAAATGCCTTTCACTTGGGAAAATTTCTTTTGAAAAATCTTTTAAATAGCCCTATGGCATTTTGAGTGATCTTCCCCCCTTTTCAAAAATCCCTCTTGCCATGACATGAGTGGAAATCCCCTCCCATAAGCCTTTCCCCATCTTTGGATCATGATATACTTCAAATCCAGCAGTTTGAACCTCCCCATAATTTCTTTTCCTTTTATTTCTTATCACAAATGATTTCTGCCTTCTATTCTAGCTCTTGGAGATTTACAAAGGAGCTACCCTTTCTACTTTGAGTTTTGCCTCCAAACCAATTTCCCTAGCTAGTCCTTTGAGCCCTCAACTAGGATCCATGAAGATCCACTGGTCTCCAGTTCAAATATTTCAAATTGTACTTGCTGCAAGTTTGGACCTTATTTGCCAAATTTGATGAAATTCATTTGAATTCTTCTCCTAAAAATCTGAGAAAATTCAAGCAGCCTCTGGGTGCATTGAGAGGTCACCTCACCAAGTCCCAGCTCCAGAAAAAAAATTCTCCATGCCAAATCATTTCGTCGAACACCTGCTGGACACTGTTGCTGTCATGTTCAGTAAATTCAGATAAACAGTTTCAGTGAACTACTGTCGTTTTCTTCAGAGCCCGACGTCGATCTCGCCAGTGCCGCGGCGGCGCCTCGCTCTCTGTCCCCTCCTTCTTATCCCTGCGCCGCACGATCTCCTGGAGGCTTGCGGACGTCGGCGACGAGCAGGAGCAGGTGCGCCACCCGTGAGCGACGGCAGCGGCGGCTTTGCGGCTGCCAGAGAGAGGCGCAGCGTGGACGGCGCCGGCCAGCGCCGCCCAAGCCACCCGAGGCCGCCGCGTGGCCATCCACTCCCCCGTGCACGCTGCCACCCTTCGTCGTGAACTGCTAGGCGCGGAGCGCGCTCTCTGCCGCCGCCGTGCCCGTACGGCCACCCCGTCGAGGACCGGCGCAATTACGCCAAGACCGACCAAGGTTAGCAGTGGAACGGCACCAGTGAACCTCCCTGATGCTGCCTGGCCACCTAAACCCACTGCCCAACCACTGCCCCGCTGTAATCGCTCGCCGGAGATTTCCCGTTCACGGCCACCCCCTCGGATCGCCTATAAATAGAGGCCCCGAGCTCGAGCTCGAACTCGAACCCACACCACCTCTACACACCTCCAATACCCCGCCAAGCCACTGGAAGAGCCCCGAGGGAGCCTTCTTCCCCAACTCCGGCCGCCTCGCCCCGCCACGGGACCCAGCTCGATTCGCTCCCGTGCGTGCACCTCTACCCCTCAGCTCTTGCCAGTAGCCTTCTAGTGCATCCACTCTGCTGACCCGCGCTTCAATTTGGAGTTTGCAGCACCCACCGGAGTTCTCCACCATCGCCCGAGCCACCGTCCGCCGGAGAAAGTGTCGCCGTCGACGTGGTGCTCTCCGACGGCCAAGTCCACCACCCACCGACGCGAAAGAACACACTTAACCTCTTGGTACCCTCCGATCTCCCTGCCTCGCCGTGGTTCGACGCCGGCGACCACCGCAGCCTTCGGGCGCCGGCGAGCTCCGTTGACCGTTTTCAAACCTGACGTGTGGACCCCCCCCATCAGCCTCTCTTATTTTCCCCCTCGAACCGTTTTCTGTTGGCGCCTTCGGGCAAATACGTTTTCTCTTTGGGCTGGCGCATTTCTTTCCGAACCGTTTTCTGTTTTCTCAGTTAAGTCCCTAGATCTTTTCTGTTTAATCACAGATTAGTCCCTGGACTAAAACCCTTATAACTTTTTAATAAAAGATGATTTTTGAGTGATTCTTTTTCTGTCAGTCTTGTATTTTTGTCTAGTTTTTTATAGTATTTATTTGGAAAAAATTTAGAACAATTTTTATGCACGCGTCGATGTTCACGTTAGTGTACGTTTTCGCTATGCCGTAGGTTCCGGGAGAGCTGACGGAGCCGCGAACTTCGCTGAGTTAGACTCCGACTTCTCCGAACCAGGCAAGCATGTTTGAACCTTTGATATGATAGGTGTTTTGCATGTTTGCTTGAATGGTTGTGCATGGCATATGAGCATCGGTGAGTACCTCGTTGCATGTAAGGCAACTACCCGTGTATTCCGAAGTTACTGTGATCTCTGATGAGAGATGGCCTAGTCATGTGGTGACATGAAAGGCAGTAAGGTGGTATTGTTGTAGCATGCCAGCCTGACGACATCTGTTAAACTCCAACGTTAACGTGGACTGAGTCACGTTGTCGTTCTTCCCCTTCCGTGCTGCCACATGTTTTCTGCCAAGATTACGGTTTAGTAAGTTGTTAACCTCTTTCCGTGTACACACCAAATAGAGGGGCCGGGATGAGGGTTCCATGGCCCTGGATTAAAGCCAGTCATCCGGTCAGGGGGCATGGGTGTTTCCGGTTGGGACCGAGAGGAGGGCACCCCTTAGAGCGCGCGTATATAAATTTGATCCCATGCTACGCGAGGTTGTAGCCTCCCCGTCTCAAGGTTTTTCTTGAACGTTGCTGAGGGTGATTCCTGGCTTCAGAATGTTGAATGGGTGTGTACTGGTTAGATGTGTTTCTCCTAAAACACCGTAAACGGAACTAGTCCCCGTGACTACTGAAATCCGTTGGCTGTGGTTAAAGTACAAACTCTGCAGAGTCAAATCCTTCCGAGTCATCGTGTCTATGGTCAAGGACCATGGCCAGTATATCCATATCTATGTCAGTCCTCGTGGTAAATCCCCGGTGAACAAGCTTGAGTGGTATACCCATTTGAATTGTTATTCCTGTGGATGGACTAACCTGTTGTTTATCTCATACTTGATGATTCCCTTGAAATGAAATGAACTCATAAGCTACTGGAATATTAAGTTGTGAAATATAAGCCCTTTATGTGATGTCGCTTCAGACGTCCGACTGTGGCATGCACTGTTATTTATTCTTTCAATATAAGCCCTTTATGTGATGTCGCTTCAGACGTCCGACTGTGGCATGCACCGTTATTTATTCTTTCAATATAAGCCCTTTATGTGATGTCGCTCAGACGTCCGACTGTGGCACGCACTGTCATTTACATTTTATTATAAGCCCTTTATGTGGTGTCGCCTTGACGCCCGACTGCGGCATTGTTGTCTTATATTTACCCTTCCGAGGAGTCTTTCAGACACTCGATTGGCCCTCACTATTACTTTGGGATTTCGGGAGGACTACCGCCCGACTTCTCTTTTATTTCCCTTGCGTTATTATCCCATTGTTTGAGTGCGCTTTGTTAATCTGTTCATATGCATCATGTTTACATTTGTTATATCTTATGTCCATACTGTCTTGCGAGTACTTTCATAGTACTCACTTGGCTTGTTGATTTGGCCAGATGTTGACGAAGGCGATCTTATGGATGAAGAGTTTGATAGTGAGTCCGACGCCTAGAGGAATCCCAGTCAGTCCCGTGCGATCCTGGATATTGGTCACTTGTGTTATATGCGCTTCCGCCACCCGCAATAAGTCTCCTCGAGCCTCACTCAGACGCTCGAAGTGCTGTTAGATTCTGGAGTCATGTCACCCACTTCGCTGTGATTTTTCCTCCACCACTTCTATCGTGAGTTAGTAGTTATGCCACCCTATTCGCCGTTATGTTTTATCGGCGTGCTTGTAATAAATTGTTGAGCCGTCTCCACTCAACCTTGTATTATGTTCAGTACTCCTGGTATTTTCTTCAGTGATCAAGATATTGTCTACCCGTGAGAAGGAATTCTTCTCTACTGGTCTGTAAAAGGGATCGTTTTCTTAATAAATATTTTTATTGGAAAACCGGTCGTGACAAGCTTGGTATCAGAGCCAGGCTGACTATAGGAAGCCACTAGGTGCGATCGCTAATCGGTTATTAGCGTTTTTTGAGCGTTTCTTCAGCATTTTGCAAATGTAGCTATTCTCTGTTGGTCATCATAAATTTATGATTTGACTACTCAGAATTTTTGCCTACTTTTGTAGATGGCTGGCAACAGCTTCGAGACTCGGGTGTTCACGAATGTGCCCGAGGGGTTTGTCAAACTCCTCGTCTCTATCACCAAACTCGCGATCGGACCAGCGACTCGTCCGGAGTTCACGCTTTACCAGCACAAGCTCAGCGACGACGTGTCTATGCACCAGGCCGTGGTGCAATTCAAGGGAGGACATTCTGCGTCTCGCCACTTCCGTTTTGTGGGAAGGGCCATGCCTACGGAGAGGCATGCCATGCAGATGGCTGCCCGGGAGGCGATAGCTCGCCTTCGGGACATTCTTCCTATGATGAAGACTCGTCGCTACCGCTACCTCCCATGCCATGTGCCATATACTTGTCACTATGCATTCACCTGCCATAGGGGAGAGCGAGATGAAGCCATCGAGATGGTTGTTGAGTATCTCAAAGCTCTGGAGGAATCTTTCGACAACCTCGTGGACGATCTTGTGGCTGCCCGCATGGACTTAGTTCGGGGCGGTCCTGCCAGCAGGAAGGAGCTTCTCCACATGGCACCGCCGCTGACTTTCGTCTCGTCCTCAGCATCTTATGCACCGGCCATTTTGGCCACTGCTCGCCGTCTGCCTACCACTGAGGAGTTCGACCGAGTCATCGCTCCTACTCCAGTCAGAGCTGCACCGCCTGCCGCACCCGCACTGCCGCCTGTCGCTCCCGCGCCATCACCTCAGCGTAGTGCTACGCGCCTGGAGCCTACTAGGGAGGAGGTGGAGGTTGAGTCTCCTGCACCGCTGGGTCTTACCCTCGGCAAGGGGAAAGACATCTTCACCATCTCCGACTGAGTGCGCCGAGTAGCCGCACGTTGTGCCTGCATGTACGATGTGTTTTATTTGTACGTTAGTTTGTAGTAGTTGTGTGCACTGCACTCCGGAGGAGTGTACTAGTCTAAATAACATGTCAGGAATGTGTACGCACATCCTGAGTGCTGTATCGTATGTTTGCGTATCGCGTGTAAGTTTTGTGCTAAGCAGTCATTCTCCGTGCGAAATCGTTTATGTTTTCTTGAAAAATCTTGGGGTCTTTTAAATTTTTGCCTTTGCAAGATTTTCCATGTGCCACACAGTTTTTCTCATGAGTTTTGCAAAATAATACCCCAGAGTGGAAAATGTCTCGTCCGTGGACTCGTTCCATGCCCAATCAACCAGAAGAGGTTTATGGAACACAAACAAGCAACAACTTCACTCACGGACAGTCTAGTCAACAGGACAGTGAAGCAGCCTTATCTCAAGTATGCCGCCTTTTCTAACAAAGCCAACAGCAACACCAAGAGATGATGAATCACGTCATCAATATGGGAAACCACCGTGAGCCATATCAACCACACTCCAAGTTGTCTGAACTGCAGAAGACCCGCCCTCCAACGTTTGCTCACACTGATAGACCGCTTGAAGCCGATGATTGGCTTCGGGACATCGAAAGAAAGTTGATTATTGCTCAATGTTCTGACCATGAGAAGGTGCTTTATGCACCTCACTACCTCACTGGAGCAGCTGCAGCATGGTGGGAAAACTTCCTACACATGCATCCCAGGGAACACAACATCACCTGGGAAGAGTTTAAGGAAGGCTTTCGTGGAGCACACATCCCCAGGAGCATCATAAAAATCAAGAAAAGAGAATTTGATGACCTCAAACAAAGAGGCATGTCAGTGACAGAATACAACGGTCAGTTTACCCAGCTATCTCGTTATGCCTACGACGAGCATATGACTGAGAACAAGAGGATGGAGAAATTCTTGGACGGCCTGGCACCGGCGTTAAGATGCCAACTGGTCGTACACACTTTCCCAGATTTTAAAACTCTGGTTGACAAGGCCATTACCTTGGAGAATGAGCGCCGCAGTCTGGAAGATATTCGTAAGCGAAAGAGGGACAAGACGACTCTTGCTCGCAACAACCGAAGCAAGACTGATGTTCAGAGGACTGAAGCAAGGAAATCCACGACTACTGATCTGAGGCCAACCAGACAGTTTCATTCCAGGGACAAGGACTTCACGTACCGTCCAGGGGTCACTTGCTATGCTTGTGGTGAAGAAGGGCACTATGCCAAACAGTGCCACAAACCAAGGAACTCGGCCCCCAAGCCGAACAATGGTGGAAACAATCCAGCTCCCAAGCGCAACAATTTCAACCCCAACAACAATCACATGAAGGGTCACCTAAACCATGTGACCAGGGAAGAAGCCCAGAGTGCCCCAGACATCGTGCTCGGTACGTTCCCTGTCAACACAGTACCTGCCACGGTTTTGTGTGATTCTGGAGCTTCTCACTCGTTCGTTTCAAAGAGTTTTGTTTTGCAACATGGTTTTCCGATACTTCCCTTGGAAAAATCTATGATCATCAAGTCCCCCGGAAATAAGCAGATTGCTCAGAGCTACTGCCAAGGAGTGATTATTGAGTTCGAAGGACTAAAGTTTCAAGCTAATCTCGTCGTGTTGGAAAATAAAGGACTGGATGTCATCCTAGGGATGGACTGGTTGACCACCAACAAAGGATTTATTGACTGTTTCAATCGGACTGTGATTCTCACTCATCATCACGGCAAGACAATAAAGGTTACATCTCAAGAAAGACCACGGTCACGGCAACCAAAGCTGAACAAAGTGGACATTTCAGAATTGAGAAAAGTTCCAGTGGTGTGCGAGTTCCCAGACGTATTTCCTGAAGAACTACCAGGCATGCCACCAGACCGAGAGATAGAGTTCAGCATTGAACTAGCACCTGTCACCGCTCCCATCTATAAGAAACCTTATAGAATGGCACCCTCAGAATTGGTAGAATTGAAGAAGCAGATAAAGGAATTACTGGACAAAGGATTTATTAGAGCCAGCTCCTCACCATGGGGTTCGCCAGTATTATTCGCCAAGAAAAAGGATGGGACACTGAGATTGTGTATAGACTATCGAGCTCTCAATATGGTCACCATCAAAAACAAATATCCGATGCCACGGATAAATGATTTGTTTGACCAGCTCGCACAAGCCAAGGTGTTCTCAAAAATTGATTTAAGATCGGGATATCATCAATTAAAAGTACGGACAGAAGATATCCCTAAGACAGCATTCACCTCCAGATACGGATTATATGAGTTCACAGTAATGCCGTTTGGACTGACGAACGCCCCCGCATATTTCGTCCACCTCATGAACAAAGTGTTTATGAAATTCATGGACAAATTTGTTGTGGTGTTCATTGACGATATTCTGGTATATTCAAGGACACCAGAAGAGCATGCTGAGCATCTCAAAATTGTTTTGGGAGAATTAAGGAAACATAAATTGTACGCCAAATTTAGCAAGTGTGAATTTTGGCTAAGGCAAGTTGGTTTCCTAGGCCATATATTAACCCAAGAAGGCGTGGTCGTAGACCCAGAAAAGGTCAAAGCCATACTTGACTGGAAACCACCAGCCAACGTGACAGATGTGCGGAGTTTCCTGGGAATGGCCGGATATTACAGAAGATTTATTGAAGGATTCTCCACTGTGGCAAAACCAATGACATAGTTGCTCAAGAAAGACAAGAAATTTGTATGGACGGAAGCATGCGAGAAAAGCTTCCAAGAACTCAAGAAGAAACTAACAACCGCACCTGTCTCAACGGTGCCCGACATACACAAGAGTTTTGAAGTATATTGTGACGCATCTCGGAAGGGCCTCGGATGTGTACTAATGCAGGATGGCAAAGTTGTCGCGTATGCTTCCAGGCAACTACGGAAGTATGAGGAAAATTATCCAACTCATGACTTGGAGCTAGCAGCAGTCATCCATGCACTCAAGGAGTGGAGGCACTTTCTGTTGGGAAATCGTTGTGAAATATATACGGACCATAAGAGCCTTAAATATATTTTCACCCAACCAGAGCTAAATTTACGCCAATGACGCTGGTTGGAGTTGGTTAAAGACTATGATGTAGGCAATGCTCTTAGTCGGAACCCCAGCCCGGGCAACGATAGTCCACAAAACTTGAGGCCTGAGTTTCAGCAGGAGTTCCCTAGACTCAACATGGTGTTAGTCTCGGAGGGCACCGTATCAAATCTGGAGATACAACCCACCCTAATGGAACAAATTAAGAAGGCTCAGCAGGGACATCCCAGCATCGAAGGTATAAAGAGAAAAATGAACCTTGGCAAGGCTTCAGAGTTCGTCAAAGACAAGGAAGGAATATTATGGTACGGGGACAGACTTTGCGTACCAAACATTGAGGAACTCAAGCAACAAATCCTAACCGAGAGCCACACCGCTCCATACTCGATCCACCCTGGAGGAACCAAAATGTACAAAGACATTCAGGAAAGATTTTGGTGGCACAGTATGAAAAGAGATATAGCCGCATTCATTGCTTGTTGCGATTCTTGTCAACGCATAAAAGCCGAACATCAAAAGCCAGCAGGGCTACTACAACCAAACAGGATACCAGAGTGGAAATGGGATGAAATTGGAATGGACTTCATCGTTGGACTACCTCGATCGCAGCGCGGAAATGACGCCATATGGGTCATCACAGATAGGCTAACCAAGGTAGCACATTTCATTCCCGTAAAGAAGACCTACTCCACACAAAGGCTAGCCAAGCTTTATCTCTCCCGTATAGTTTGTCTGCATGGAGTCCCAAGGACTATAATATCCGACCGAGGCACTCAATTTGTCTCTAAATTCTGGGATCACTTACAACAAGCTCTGGGCACTCAGCTAGCATTCAGTACAGCGTACCACCCTTAGACTGATGGACAAACGGAACGCGTGAACCAAATCCTAGAGGACATGCTGAGAGCCTGTGTGCTCACCTATGGATCCAGTTGGGAAGAAAGTTTGCCATATGCCGAGTTTTCTTACAACAACAGTTACCAAGCCAGCTTACAAATGGCACCCTTTGAAGCGTTGTACGGACGGAGGTGTCGTACCCCACTAAATTGGTCAGAGACAGGTGACAGTCGTATCTTCGGCCCAGACATGCTCAAGGAGGCCGAGGAGAAAGTTAAACAGATCAGGGACAGACTCAAGACAGCTCAAAGCCGACAGAAGAGCTATTACGATCAAAAACATCGTGAGGTCAGCTATGAACCCGGTGATTACGTATACCTCCAAGGGTCTCCTATGAGGGGCCTACAACGGTTCAAAATTAAGGGGAAGCTAGCCCCGAGATTTATTGGACCATTTTGTATAGTTGCACGGAGAGGCACAGTGGCCTACAAACTAGACCTACCCAAGGAGCTGTCAGACATCCATGACGTGTTCCACGTCTCACAATTGAGAAAATGTGTGAGTAACCCGGAGAAGCATGTATCTCATGAGAGCATTGATGTGCAACCATACCTCACCTACAGAGAGCGGCCAGTAAAGATTTTGGAAGAGTCTGAAAGGAGGACCCATCAGAAAACAACAAAATTCTTCAAGGTCCAGTGGGGCAATCACACCGAGGATGCAGCTACCTGTGAAAGAGAAGATTTTCTTCAGGCAGAGTACCCATATCTATTTGAGGATCAGCTGAAATCTCGAGGACGAGATTTTTCCTAAGGGGGTAGGTGTTGTGACACCCAAAATTTTATTTGGCTTTTTCAAACTTTTATTTAAAATTGAGGGAGGTTATTTAAATTTTTCTTCTGAAGAACTCTCCCTCTCAAAATATTTTTTTATGGCAAGTGTTTTGTTTTGGATTCACCCAAGACTTGATTTTGGTCTTGGAGGTTTTTCCTTCTTATTTGGACTCAAAACCAAATGCCTTTCACTTGGGAAAATTTCTTTTGAAAAATCTTTTAAATAGCCCTATGGCATTTTGAGTGATCTTCCCCCCTTTTCAAAAATCCCTCTTGCCATGACATGGGTGGAAATCCCCTCCCATAAGCCTTTCCCCATCTTTGGATCATGATATACTTCAAATCCAGCAGTTTGAACCTCCCCATAATTTCTTTTCCTTTTATTTCTAATCACAAATGATTTCTGCCTTCTATTCTAGCTCTTGGAGATTTACAAAGGAGCTACCTTTTCTACTTTGAGTTTTGCCTCCAAACCAATTTCCCTAGCTAGTCCTTTGAGCCCTCAACCAGGATCCATGAAGATCCACTGGTCTCCAGTTCAAATATTTCAAATTGTACTTGCTGCAAGTTTGGACCTTATTTGCCAAATTTGATGAAATTCATTTGAATTCTTCTCCTAAAAATCTGAGAAAATTCAGGCAGCCTCTGGGTGCATTGAGAGGTCACCTCACCAAGTCCCAGCTCCAGAAAAAAATTTCTCCATGCCAAATCATTTCGTCGAACACCTGCTGGACACTATTGCTGTCATGTTCAATAAATTCAGATAAACAGTTTCAGAGAACTGTTGTCGTTTTCTTCAGAGCCCGACGTCGATCTCGCCAATGCCGCGGCGGCGCCTTGCTCTCTGTCCCCTCCTTCTTATCCCTGCGCCGCACGATCTCCTGGAGGCTTGCGGACGTCGGCGACGAGCAGGAGGAGGTGCGCCACCCGTGAGCGACGGCAGCGGCGGCTTTGCGGCTGCTAGAGAGAGGCGCAGCGTGGACGGCGCCGGCCAGCGCCGCCCAAGCCACCCGAGGCTGCCGCGTGGCCATCCACTCCCCTGTGCACGCTGCCACCCTTCGTCGTGAACTGCTAGGCGCGGAGCGCGCTCTCTGCCGCCGCCGTGCCCGTACGGCCACCCCGTCGAGGACCGGCGCAATTACGCCAAGCCCGACCAAGGTTAGAAGTGGAACGGCACCAGTGAACCTCCCTGATGCTGCCTGGCCACCTAAACCCACTGCCCAACCACTGCCTCGCCGTAATCGCTCGCCGGAGATTTCCCGTTCACGGCCACCCCCTCGGATCGCCTATAAATAGAGGCCCCGAGCTCGAACTCGAACCCACACCACCTCTACACACCTCCAATACCCTGCCAAGCCACTGGAAGAGCCCCGAGGGAGCCTTCTTCCCCAACTCCGGCCGCCTCGCCCCGCCACGGGACCCAGCTCGATTCGCTCCCGTGCGTGCACCTCTACCCCTCAGCTCTTGCCAGTAGCCTTCTAGTGCATCCACTCTGCTGACCCGCGCTTCAATTTGGAGTTTGCAGCACCCACCGGAGTTCTCCACCATCGCCCGAGCCACCGTCCGCCGGAGAAAGTGTCGCCGTCGACGTGGTGCTCTCCGACGGCCAAGTCCACCACCCACCGACGCGGAAGAACACACTTAACCTCTTGGTACCCTCCGATCTCCCTGCCTCGCTGTGGTTCGACGCCGGCGACCACCGCAGCCTTCGGGCGCCGGCGAGCTCCGTTGACCGTTTTCAAACCTGACGTGTGGACCCCCCCCATCAGCCTCTCTTATTTTCCCCCTCGAACCGTTTTCTGTTGGCGCCTTCGGGCAAATACGTTTTCTCTTTGGGCTGGCGCATTTCTTTCCGAACCGTTTTCTGTTTTCTCAGTTAAGTCCCTAGATCTTTTCTGTTTAATCACAGATTAGTCCCTGGACTAAAACCCTTATAACTTTTTAATAAAAGATGATTTTTGAGTGATTCTTTTTCTGTCAGTCTTGTATTTTTGTCTAGTTTTTTATAGTATTTATTTGGAAAAAATTTAGATCAATTTTTATGCACGCATCGATGTTCACGTTAGTGTACGTTTTCGCTATGCCGTAGGTTCCGGAAGAGCTGACGGAGCCGCGAACTTCGCCGAGTTAGACTCCGACTTCTCCGAACCAGGCAAGCATGTTTGAACCTTTGATATGATAGGTGTTTTGCATGTTTGCTTGAATGGTTGTGCATGGCATATGAGCATCGGTGAGTACCTCGTTGCATGTAAGGCAACTACCCGTGTGTTCCGAAGTTACTGTGATCTCTGATGAGAGATGGCCTAGTCATGTGGTGACATGAAAGGCAGTAAGGTGGTATTGTTGTAGCATGCCAGCCTGATGACATCCGTTAAACTCCAACGTTAACGTGGACTGAGTCACGTTGTCGTTCTTCCCCTTCCGTGCTGCCACATGTTTTCTGCCAAGAATACGGTTTAGTAAGTTGTTAACCTCTTTCCGTGTACACACCAAATAGAGGGGCCGGGATGAGGGTTCCATGGCCCTGGATTAAAGCCAGTCATCCGATCAGGGGGCATGGGTGTTTCTGGTTGGGACCGAGAGGGGGGCATGGGTGTTTCTGGTTGGGACCGAGAGGGGGGCACCCCTTAGAACGCGCGTATATAAATTTGATCCCATGCTACGCGAGGTTGTAGCCTCCCCATCTCAAGGTTTTTCTTGAACATTGCCGAGGGTGATTCCTGGCTTTGGAATGTTGAATGGGTGTGTACTGGTTAGATGTGTTTCTCCTAAAACACCGTAAACGGAACTAGTCCCCGTGACTACAGAAATCCGTTGGCTGTGGTTAAAGTACAAACTCTGCAGAGTCAAATCCTTCCGAGTCATCGTGTCTATGGTCAAGGACCATGGCCAGTATATCCATATCTATGTCAGTCATCGTGGTAAAACCCCGGTGAACAAGCTTGAGTGGTATACCCGTTTGAATTGTTATTCCAGTGGATGGACTAACCCTGTTGTTTATCTCATACTTGATGATTCCCTTGAAATGAAATGAACTCATAAGCTACTGGAATATTAAGTTGTGAAATATAAGCCCTTTATGTGATGTCGCTTCAGTCGTCCGACTGTGGCATGCACTGTTATTTATTCTTTCAATATAAGCCCTTTATGTGATGTCGCTTCAGACGTCCGACTATGGCATGCACCGTTATTTATTCTTTCAATATAAGCCCTTTATGTGATGTCGCTCAGACTTCCGACTGTGGCACGCACTGTCATTTACATTTTATTATAAGCCCTTTATGTGGTGTCGCCTTGACGCCCGACTGCGGCACTGTTATCTTATATTTACCCTTCCGAGGAGTCTTTCAGACACTCGATTGGCCCTCAGTATTACTTTGGGATTTCGGGAGGACTACCGCCCGACTTCTCTTTTATGTCCCTTGTGTTATTATCCCATTGTCTGAGTGCGCTTTGTTAATCTGTTCATATGCATCATGTTTACATTTGTTATATCTTATGTCCATACTGTCTTGCAAGTACTTTCATAGTACTCACCTGGCTTGTTGATTTGGCCAGATGTTGACGAAGGCGATCTTATGGATGAAGAGTTTGATAGTGAGTCTGACACCTAGAGGAATCCCAGTCAGTCCCGTGCGATCCTGGATATTGGTCACTTGTGTTATATACGCTTCCGCCACCCGCAATAAGTCTCCTCGAGCCTCACTCCGACGCTCGAAGAGCTGTTAGATTCAGGAGTCATGTCACCCACTTCGCTGTGATTTTTCCTCCACCACTTCTATCGTGAGTTAGTAGTTATGCCACCCTATTCGCCGTTATGTTTTATCGGTGTGCTTGTAATAAATTGTTGAGCCGTCTCCGCTCAACCTTGTATTATGTTCGGTACTCCTGGTATTTTCTTCTGTGATCAAGATATTGTCTACCCGTGAGAAGGAATTCTTCTCTACTCGTCCGTAAAAGGGATCGTTTTCTCAATAAATATTTTTATTGGAAAACCGGTCGTGACAGTCTCTGAGGAATTTGTTCTAACCGAGGAGTTAGGAATTCGCCAATGCGGATTGCCTACACAGTGAGGAACATGATAGCCCTGAGGAATTTGATACTCATATTTCTGACCATTGCTGTGTCTTATGCCAGCTGTCCCAAAATATCTACGCACCTAACGGTCATATTATTGAAGGGCATTTATGTCTTATCATGTCGGGCTGCTCCCTAGGATATAAATAGCCGCCCACTACAACCACTAGCTGGTTGGCTGCTCCGAGAGAAAATGACACTTGTCATTTGAGAGCATCCCATCCTCCGAGGACTTTGAGCGAAAATCATCGAGTGAGGAAAACCCAAACCCAAACACCTACAAACCCGAAGTGATTGAGCATCACTGAAGAGATTGATCCTGCGTGGATCTGACGCTTGTTACCTTTGAAGACTGTGCTTCTTCCAGACGGTTAGGTGTCATGGTCTAGAGCATCCAAGAGGAATTGTGGATCGCCGAGTGACCGAGTTTGTGAAGGTTCAGAAGTCACCTGAAGACTTACCACGAGTGATTGGGCGAGGTCTGTGTGACCTTAGCTCAAGGAGAATACGGTGAGGACTTTGTGTCCGGGACTGTGTGTCCTTAGGTTTAAATTCCTAGCCGCTCCAACCAGATGTACAACTGAGACAGCAGTTGGAACTGGTCTACCAAATCATTGTCTTCACCAAGCTTACTGGTTCCATTTCCTCAACTCTTTCATTTCCTCATTACTGTGTTGTGCACTTGTTCATATCTGTGTTTGAAGACTTTGACTGAAGACTTTCTCAATTTCCTCAGTTCAATTTCTTTAGTCTGTTTGTCTTCATCCTCTGTTATCCTGTGTTTACGCTTTCTGTACTCTGTGCCTGTCTTCATTTCATCATGATGACCATGCTTGTGTTCTGTTATGTTTACTTTTGAATACTTATTCCGCTGCAAGTAGTTCTTCGCTAAGGAATTTCCTCACCTGCAAATTCCTCAGTGAAGAATTCATAAAAATCGCCTATTCACCCCCCTCTAGTCGATATGACGCACTTTCAATTGGTATTGGAGCAAGGTACTCCCTTGTTCTGTGTGATTTTGGTTTAACCGCCTGGAGTTTTAGCTATGTTGTCCACAGAATGAAGACCGTGTCATGCCCCATCTTTGACGGTCACGAGTATCCCAAGTGGAAGGCCATGATGAAGAAGCGTCTCATGGCGATGAACAGTGAGCTGTGGACCGTCACTGAGATTGGTCTGACCGATCTGTGCAAGATGGCAGAAGCTGATGACATTCACAAGTTCACCCTTCTCAACCTCACAGCAAAGGACGTCATCTGCTCCTGTCTGTCTCAAAATCAGTTCAGGAACATCATGCATCTCGATCATGCGACGCTTATCTGGGACCGTCTCTCTGAGGTCTATGAAGGTCATCGAACCCGTCATGATCCTTGGTTTGAGGACTTCAAGGAATCTCTCAAAGCGATGACATTCGAACCAGAATCATCATCTTCTACACCATGCCTTATGGCAAAAGATGCAAAGGTAACTGAATGCTATCTATCTGAATCCAGTGATGTTGAATCTGGTGATGAATTTGGACCCAGCTATGTCAAACTTGCTTCCCTTGCCACTAAACAACAAAGAGCTTTGGAAAAAGTTCAATACATGCTAAATAAGAGCGATGATATGTTGGGTGAAGAAATGGATCAGTCGAAAGCTTTGGCTGAGAGTCTTCAGAGACTTCAGTCTAGGTTTGACAATCTTCAAGGTCATCATAACACTCTCTTATCTGATCATGAGAAGATTTCTTATGAATTTCTTCAAAGAAAGCATGATCTTGAAAAGCTAAGAGTGAGTTATGAAGATCTACAGAAGGAGCGCGATTCATTACTTGCTTAACAAATCAGCGCTTCTGTCACACCCTGATTTTCATGCCACAACACCTAAGCTAATAAATCATGATAAATTGTGGTTTGACAAAAACTTTTGAGTGTTTGGTCTTTGCTTGATTTGATTTTTGTCTGCTGTTTGGAAGTGCTCTAAAAATCAAATAAATCCTCCAACTCTTATACTCCTTCTCCTTGATCCAAAAACCTTTCCCAATGATCATGCCATGTGTATAGGACATAAAAATTAATTTCTTACAAAAATAATTTGGCCAAATAGTATTTTCAAAAATTAGTTTTCCAAAAAACCCTGAATTGAGATTTGCACTGCAAGTACTTAATTAAGGGCAGTAAAAATCTTTCCAAAAATATATTTGACTCCTATTAGATATAGGACACCCAGAAACCACAAAAATATAATTTTAAAAGTTATTTTCCTATTTTATTTAAAGGCTTTTTCTTAAGTCCAGAAATGGTCTTTAATAGGTTAAAATTATTTTAATGATTTAAAAATATTTGGGAAAAACCTAGGGAAACTAAGTGGACATATATTGTCCATATATAAGAGTTTCAACACATGGTCATGTTCAAAATATTGGTCAAATCCCTCAAAAACACTTTCTGGATATTTCAAGCTTTTGAAATATTTACAAAGGAACTATTCCCCAAAAATTCCAAGAAACTTCTAGCATGTCACATATGACATGTTGGATGATCTTGCCAAGTCTCATGTCATGGAGAACAGCATAACCCCATAAACCCTCTCAAAACCACTTTTGTCCTTTTTCAAGTTTGAACAACTTTGCACTGTCAAACATGTCCAAATGCTCTCAAACTTGGTGCACATGCTCAAATGGTGTAATAATGCATCTAGACCAAGTGGCACAAGTTGGAGAACAAGTTAACTTGATCAAAGTGCCCCAAAACCCTTCCTGTCCAGAACCAAGTTTGAACAACTTTACATTGGCAACTTTCTCCTTTTGATCTCAACTTTTGTGGACATGTTCAGAACCTCAAATGATGACACTACACTAAGTGGTGCGTCAAGGAGAATATATTTGCATGACTAAATCTTGGAAAGTCCATTTCTGCTGATTTCTAGGGTTTACAGAAGTTGCATTGGCAACTTTGCCCAAATGAACTAAATCTTGGTGGAACCTCTTATTTTCTCAGGCCATTTGACCCTGTCAGGCCTCATGACAAGGGAAGTCCATTTGCTTGCCCAAACCTACATCAAACACCTTCTGGCAAAAACTTAAAATGCATGTTTTGGCCATTTCCACTAATCTCTATGAGCTGAACTTCTTCCCACGGCCTCACCTGCTCCTCCTCTACCTCCTGCATCTTTCCCTGCCCGAGGAGCCATGATTAACGGGGTTATAACCCCATTTTTCTTCTCTGGGCAGCAGCATTCTCCCTCTCTCTCAGCCTCTCTCTCCCTCCTTGGCATTCCAGAGCATCCAAGGCTCTCCTCAGCTTTTTCCCATACCCCCTGCAGCTGCCACACACAAGTGGACGCGCGAGTGCGCGCGGAAAAGCCGCGGATGCCGGCCAAAGACGCGCTCTGGAGCATGAGGCAGAGCAGGCGACCGTTGACAACGCGTCCCCCGACCACCTCGAGCCTCCCCCTTGCGCCAGTCGAGGTGCCTCGACGTCTGCAACACGCCACCACCCTGTCCCCCTCCTCTCTCTTCCTCCTGATGCCTCCGCTCGCACGCGCACCAGCCGCCCGAGGGCTCCAATGGGCAGCCTCACACGCGCGATGCCTCTGACCTGTCCCTGCTTCCCCTTTCCTCCTCCCTCGACCTGGTCCACGCCCACGAGTGCCCCAGACACGACCAGGGGCGCCAATATGGCCCTGGTGTTGCCCAGCTCGAGACCATGGACGCGGTCCGCGGCACATCTTCGCCCCCTCCTCATCTGGCCTTCCCGACCCCGCTTCGAGCTCACAATACGACTCACCGCCCTCCTAGCTCTCTCCCGGACCTCTCACTTTACCTCCAGAGCCGCTCCCCACTTCTCATGGCCGCCATGGCCGCCGTCGCCTTCCCCCTAAATTTAGCCAAGCCCGAGCCCTTCTCCCTCTCCTTTCTCGACCAGCAGGTCACCTGAGCAAGGCGGAGCTCCCACGCTTATTCCCTCACCCGAGGGCACACCGTAGCACCGTGTCCCTCTTCGCCGTCGCCGGTCTCCTCCGCGTGCAAAACTTCTTCCCTTCCCGAGCTCCTCCGCGGGTGCGAAGCACATGGACGGGCGCGCCTCATCGCGCTGAACGCGCCGGTGCGGAGAGCGTCGCCAGGGACCGCCTGGGTCGCCGGCACGAGCAGCGGCCGAGCTCCTCCTGCCTTTGTTCCATTCGAGCGGGAGGAAGGAGACGACCATGTGGGTGGGCCCCGCAGGTCAGCGACTCGGCCACCGGGCCCCGGCGTTTAAGTGGAGACGCACTCGCGTTCTTCGCATCTCCGCACTGAAGATGGCCCTGGCAGAAAACGCTTTCGTCGTCGCCCAAGCACCGCGTCGCTGAGCCACTGGGCCAGCCCAGCAACTATACTCCGCCCTGTGCACACTTTAGGTATAACCCAAATATTTTTCTTTTTCTTTTCCAGTGAGTTTCAAAAATCCACAAATAATTCAAATGAACTCCAAATTTGGTGATTCAAATTTCTAGTGACTCCATAAATCATGAACTACTTGTTGGTGTAACGTGCACATTTTTCCAGAAATATTTCTTTCACAAATAATTATAAAATCCCATTTTTCCATTTCTGTCATAAACTTTAGAACATCACAGAGGGCTCAAATTTGATCCAAATGCCATGGTTCAAATTCCTAGATGCTTCTAAGCTCATAACTTAGTTTATGAACATTTTTCTTAATATTTTATGTGCCACACAAAATAATGAGCCATTTCTTCATATTTGTCCACTTTGCAAATTCATAGGGAATTCATTTGGACTCCAAATCCAGTGAAACCAACTCCAAAATGCTTCTAAAATCATGATTTGTTAAATGGCTTCCTTTTCTCTCTTTTTTTCAAAAATATATTTATGTACACTTCTTGCAAATCCGTAGATCCATAGGTTCCATCATATTGAAATGTACACTTCTTGCAATTCCAATGAAACCACTCTGGTTATTTTTCATATGACCAGTAAAGTCCTAGAAAAGTCAAATTCATTTTTTAGAGCACTTTTATTTTTGCCTTCTTGTGTTGCTTATTATGGTTGCTTTCGACGATAGTTGACGAAGTAAACGAAATGCTCGGAGTTGGATCAGAGATATTTGAAGACCTCGAAGACTTTGTTAAAACAGGCAAGCAACCCTTTGACCATGAGGAACCATTTTACATCTTAATAGCATTTTCGTTGCTTCACTGAGTGCATGATATACCTTGAATGCCAACCTTGCTAGGCTTGCCTCCGTTGCATACTCCATTGGTACTTGCATTGTTCATGACTCTACCCTTGCTTAGAGTTGTGTTGGTGGGTTATAGAAATATGCTATAGTAAATGGCTACGCAAAGTGGGTCAGGGTTATGCATGGAAAGAAACAAGTGTGGTTTGACATACTTGCAAACAACCCCAGTGGGTGCCACTGATGCCCCTGGGAGATGATGATGAACGAGGTCACTACTTGGTGGAGAGGTGGTGTACCGAGGCTTGATAAAAGTGTTGTTTACAGAGCCGGATTAGATTTAAGATTTGTCGACCGTCCCAACCAAACATGCGCGACCACTCTACCCTTATATGGGAAAGGGCATTATTGATTACCTAGGCCGATACTAGCTTGGAGCCCGCATTACTAGTGACGGGAGAGTCATTGTTGCGCTCTCTCGGGACGGGGTCGTGCCAGGTAGGGCGGCCATGACAGTTTTCACAGGGCACTGGACACACCGCTGGTACCCCGTGCTTGTGGTATGTGATGAATTTGGGAGCAAGGATCCACAATTTTAAAATGTGAAATGTTGGGCACGGGGGTTACTACCAATCGAGTGGACTCTATGTTAGTGTCGTCTAGGGAAAGATAGTGATCGGGTGCTTACCCCGGGTACTTGAGGTACCACGGGTCGTGGATGACACGGAAGTTCCCCGGATCTTGTGGGTAAAGTGTGCAACCTCTGGAGGGTGTAAAACTATTCGAATAGCCGTGTCCACTGTCAAGGACAGTTGGGTGGTGCTGCTTAGACTACGTCCATATGTTTCTGGAAAACAACACGGTGTGGTAAATCTGTTGACGTGATTCGTGAGGAAGTCACGATGAGCTTGAACATGAGTTGTTCATAACTCTTTCTCGATGTTAATGTCTGTAACCTCCTGATATTTGTTGCAGACGCATTCATATCCTTGATAAATGTTGATCATACTTGCATGAGAAAAACTAGCTTTCCGCAAAACTGCCAATTTAGCAGTAGAATCTTGCATAATTATTCTGTTATCACTCTTGGGTTGCTTGCGAGTACATTCAAAGTACTCATTGGCTTGCCACTGGTTATTTTATTGGCCAGGCATGAAAGAACAGGATATGATGAAGAATACTTCGGTGACGAACATGCGAGCTAGGACGCTTCCCAGCCAGAATGCCTGTAGGGTTAAGGCAGATGGCATGGGTCCAAGTTATCGATGAAGATTTCCGCTGCAAAGTTATACTCAAGACTTGACCATAATGGTCCTACTTGTGTAATACGGTATGTATGGATGTAAGACTCTTGTTTCAGCTTCTGTGTGTTCAGTGAGCATTGATCTCTGGGATCACTGTACACGTGCATTCGGTGATCACGACTTATGAGTCGGGGTCCCCACAGCTTCTCAGGAAGAATTTGTTCCTCCATGCTTGAAATGCATTGAACGTGAATCTGCTAATTCTTCACCTGAATGTTCAAATGCATCTAATGCTACAAATTCTTCAACTGTCTCTGCTATCACTAATTCCTCATCTAAGGACATTGCTAGTATCACTGATGATGCAGGGCTGAAGGAATTGTACATGACAGGCATGTACAAAAGCCTCAAAGGGCATCAGACTCTTTGTGATGTGCTTAAAAAACAGATCCTCAACAGGAACCCTAGGAAAGAGGGTATTGCCTTTGAGAGGAAACTTAATGCTGATGGTACATATTGGAAGCCAGAGCAGTACCCCAAATCCTCATGGGTTGCTGCAAAGGGACCTCCAGTAGATCCATCTAATCTATCTGGCTTTACATGTGAATCTCCTCATTCTTCTGATGAGTCATTTGACTCCAACTATAAACTGTTCAAAAATTAGAATGGTGAAGTATTTGCTAGATATGTTGGCACTAACTGCAGGAACGGTTCCCCTATAAAGAAAATCTGGGTTCCCAAAAGATGCCTTGAAAGTCTTCAGGTGAATGTCCTCATGACACCACCTGTGAAGAATAGGAACCCCAGATCAAACACTTCATATGGACCAAATTCCTCAAAAGGATCAAAGTCCTCATATGAATATCATCGTGCTAACAACTCTGTTTCGCAAGGAAGAGCTAAGGGCTATGAATATGAGCATTATTCTTCTAATCATTATGTTCATAAGTCCTCGAAGAATTTCTCTGCTTATTCATATGCTTATCGTAACTCCTCTTATGTGAAACGAAATGGGCTGGCTTCTATGCCACCTTTCTCATATGGAGCTCGCAGAGTGATGAACTCTTTGCCACCCCTTCAGGTGTGGGTGGTGAAGAAAAAGAACTAATCTCTTCTGCAGGGTCAGGTCTCCAGACATGCTCAAACGTCTGAAGAATTTGCTGGAGACCTCAAAATTGCCTGATAGGACGCAGGCTAATCATGAAGAAATGAACTCTCATTTCTCACGTCCTCTTACTGCTTTACCTGTTGTATTACTTCATGAAATTGATCTGATGAATTGTGATGTCATATTCTTCATTGATGAAGTATATGAGTTCGTAAGCTGCACTAAATTCATCTACAGGATGATCAACCCAAAGCCACTGAGTGGGTCCTCGATAGTGGATGTACAAATCACATGACTGGTGACAAGAATCTATTGATGGATGCTCCCTTATCTCCATCGCATCTGAAGCATATCATCTTTGCTGACAAAGGCAAAAGTCAGGTATTGGGTCTAGGTAAGGTTGCGATCTCAAAGGATCGACACATGGACAAAGTCATGCTTGTCGAGTCCTTAGGATACAACCTCATGTCTGTCTCAATGCTTTGCGATCTTGATATGGTTGTTGTCTTTGGCAAGTATTGTTGTGTTGTGATCATGGAAGCTGACAATTCCAAAGTCTTCGAAGGCTTTAGGAGAGGAGACTTGTATATTGTTGATTTCTCTACAGAACTACAACCAGCCGTGTGCCTACTTGCAAAAGCTTCAGAAGGCTGGCTATGGCATCGACGACTTGGTCATGCAGGCATGAGGAATTTGCACACGCTTGCGAAGAAGAAGCATGTCATTGGCATTGAGAATGTCAAATTCCTCAAGGATCACTTATGCCAAGCCTGTGAAGCTGGAAAGATGACAAAGGCTAAGCATTCAGCGAAGACTATCATGACTACTACTCGACCATTTGAATTGCTTCACATGGATCTCTTCGGTCCTAACCATTATTCTCCAGTTTCAAATGATGCATCTCAATATGGCTTTGTTATTGTTGATGATTACTCTCGATACACATGGGTACACATTGTTACTTACAAACATGAAGTGCAGGAAGTCTTCAAATGATTTTCCTCGAGGGCTTCAACCAACTTTGGTGTGAAGCTCAAGCACATCAGAGGTGACAATGGAACTGAGTTCAAGAAATCTGGTCTTGATGACTATCTTGATGAACTTGGTATTACTCATGAGTTATCTGCTCCTTATACTCCTCAGCAGAATGGCGTCGTGGAGCGCAAGAACATGACTCTTGCTGAGATGGCTCGCACTATGCTTGATGAATACAAAATGCCTCGTCGTTTCTGGATTGATGCAATTGATACTGCGTGCCACATCATCAACAGAGTATAACTTCACAAATTCTTCAAGAAGACTGCCTATGAACTCCTCACTGACAAGAAACCCAATGTGAGTTATTTCAAAGTCTTCGGTGCTAAATGTTGGATTAGAGATCCTCATCACAACTCAAAATTTGCACCGAAAGCACATGAAGGTTTTATGCTTGGTTACGGAGAGGACTCGCACACCTACAGAGTCTTCAACAACGTTCTTCACAAGGTTGTCGAAACTGTAGATGTGCGGTTCGATGAAACTAATGGCTCGCAAAGAGAGCACCTACCTTCTGTGATAGATGAACCAGCACCTGAGGAAACTATCAAGTTCAAGGCTACTGAGGATGTCATTCCTACCGAAGAATCTGCTGAAGAATTCATTCCAGAACGTGAAGAACGTCGAGCTAATGCACCTGAAGAAAATGCTGAAGAAAATGGTGCTGAAGAAAATGCTGATCAAATTCCTCGACGACAACCAGCTCATCCTCGCGTTGCAAAAGAAGTGCAAGTTGAAAAGATCATCGATGACATTGAAGCACCAGGTCCTCTCACACGCTCAAGAGCTTCACATTTATCTAACTTTTGTGGGCACTATGCTTTTGTCTCTATTACAGAGCCCACTAAGGTAGATGAAGCATTTATGGAGCCTGAGTGGATTCAAGCTATGCAAGAAGAATTACATCAATTCGAGCTCAACAACGTCTGGGAACTGGTCAAACGTCCAGATCCTCGCAAGCACAATATCATTGGCACAAAATGGATCTACCGCAACAAGCAAGATGAAAATGGCCTTGTGGTGAGGAATAAGGCACGGCTTGTAGCTCAAGGCTACACACAGGTTGAAGGAATTGATTTCGATGAAACTTTTGCACCTGTTGCTAGACTTGAGGCTATTCGCATATTACTTGCTTATGTTAACCATCATGATATCACTTTATATCAAATAGATGTGAAAAGTGCATTCCTCAATGGTAAGCTTGAGGAAGAAGTATATGTTGCTCAACCCCTAGGTTTTGAAGATCCAAAGAATCCTGACAAAGTCTTCAGACTCAATAAGGCCCTCTATGGCCTCAAGCAGGCCCCTCGGGCGTGGTATGATACTTTGAAGGAATTCCTCATGAAGAAAGGCTTCAAACCCGGTTCACTCGATCCTACTCTTTTCACTAAATCTTATGATGGTGAACTGTTTGTGTGCCAAATCTATGTTGATGATATTATCTTTGGCTGTACTGACCAACGTTATAGTGATGAATTTGCCTATATGATGAGTGAAGAATATAAAATGTCTATGATGGGAGAATTGAAATTCTTCTTAGGTCTTCAAATTCGTCAACAACGCAATGGCATATTCATATCTCAGGAGAAATACCTCAAGGATGTACTGAGGAAATTCGGCATGCAAGATTGCAAAGGCGTCAAAATTCCAATGCCCACAAATGGCCATCTGTGCACTGATGAAAATGGTATTGACTTCGATCATAAGGTATAACGCTCCATGATTGGTTCTTTATTGTACTTATGTGCATCTAGGCCAGATATAATGCTTAGTGTTTGCATGTGTGCCCGATTTCAAGCTACACCGAAGGAATCACACCATAAGGTTGTAAAACATATTCTTTGATATCTAGCTCACACACCAACACTTGGATTATGGTACCCCAAGGGCTCGGCTTTTGATCTCATTGGATATTCTGACTCTGACTATGCTGGTGATCGTGTGGACCGCAAGTCAACATCTGGTACATGTCATTTCCTCGGACAATCTTTGGTCTGTTGGTCATCAAAGAAACAGAACTGCGTATCACTGTCTACTGCTGAAGCTGAGTACATTGCTGCTGGTTCTTGCTGTGCTCAATTGTTGTGGATGAAGCAAACTCTCAAGGACTACGGCGTCAACGTGAAGAATGTGCCTCTCTTATGTGACAATGAGAGTGCCATCAAGATTTCTCACAACCCAGTTCAGCACTCGAAGACAAAGCACATTCAGATTCGTCATCACTTTCTTCGTGATCATGTGTTGAAGGGCGACATTTCTATTGAGCACGTGAAGACTGAAGAACAGCTAGCCGATATCTTCACAAAGCCCTTGGATGAGAAGATATTTAGCAAGTTGCGGTGTGAGCTAAATATCTTAGAATCTTCGAATGTTCTTTGAAAAGGACACTCATCCTAACTCTTATGCAAAATTGATGACTTAGATGTGCAACACATGAAGAAACGTTTTTCTTCAATCAATGAAGACTAACACTCTAAGTGTGAAGAAATTAATGAAGAATTTGATTCTCACAACCCTACGACAATTGTACGCGGTGTCTGAAATCATCATTCTTATACGGTGGGTCACGCCACCACCAAAGTTGAAAATCTTCAAATTGAGTTTTTCCTCAGTTTTTTTTAAATTCCTCAGTTGTTCATTTTCTTCAACTTTGCATAGTTTGCAGGCACATATATATGATTTTATGTCCTCTATATCATTCACTTATTGCTATTTCTTCAAGTTGCTTTTCTGCTAAGTGAATGTGATCGGACCCTTCCCCCTCTATGCTAAACACAACCCATTCTATTCACAAATTCTTCATGTGCGTTCTATTTGAAACTCGTTCAAAATCTTCACTGTGTCCTTGTCAGCTGAAGAATTTGCGAATGCAACATTAAAACTTATATTATCCAAAATTTTCGGTTTTGCCACTCAAACTGTTCCGAATCCCACGAAAACACTTACCTATTCACCCACGATCTCACACGATCTCCACTTCTCAGTACGTGGGTGACAATGTCAAGCGAATGAGAAGGGTCAGGGGCATGTTCGTCCAAATTCTTCGGGCGAACAGTTTCACCGTGGCTATAAATACCCCTCCCCTTCCTCACTTCTCTTTTACTCTACTCGACCTTACTCTAGCTCGAGCTTCTCAAACCCTAGCGCCGCCGCTACTTCATCGTCGCCGGTGAGGAAGAGTTTCACTGCCTCGACCTCGTCGCCGTCGTACTCGTGTCGGCCGCGGATTTCTTCACTCCGCCGCCGCCGTAGCTGTCTTCCTCAGCCAAGTTAGGGCGTGGAAGATCTGCACTAACGAACTTCACATCTCCACTTCCCAGTTCATCGTGTTCTTCGTCCAGGGTAATTGAAAGTTACTTTTATTGCCCTCTTTGATTCAAATGATTTCTACAAAATCCTCAAAGGTGTTTTTCTTCAAATCTTCACACACTAAAACACCTCACATGTCATCTGTTCTTGATTCATTTCTCTAAGTTATATTTTTCTTCAAGATTCCTCAATTGTGTGGATTTCTGATCTGTACAACTCTGGAACCTAAGACAAAGAACGCTTAGTGAAATTCTTCAAGACTCATCTGGTCAAATTCCTCAAACTTGTTCTTTTTACAAAACCTTCTGAGAACGCATATGACCTCTCTAAATTCCTCGCAACTATATTCTGTTCACAGGTACTCATGTCCGCTGCTGAATCACTAGGTTCTCATCAACTTAACTCATTTGCAGCGTTCCTCGAAGAAAAGTTGCATACTTCTTCAAAGAATTCTATTGTTCAAATTCCTCATCTGAAGAAAATGGCTGATGGAAAGAAGCCACAAAAGGGAGGAAAGAGGCCTGAGATTAACACTGCTTTTGAAATCCCTGATGACATATATGCGGATTACTGCACTCCTGATAAGGCCAGTTTGGAAAAGAGGACAAAAATCAGCGCAAGGTGCGCATAAAGAGGATAGAAAGGAGATGGGCAAGAGAGTGGAGGGAGTATAGGTATGTAACTCCCAAGTACATGAAGAAATTCGCACTCAATCCTCCATGCCCAAGACCTCCATTGGCACCTGGCCAAGAAGCAGATCCCACTAGCCTCAAGCGCGGTGAGGATTATCCTGATGAATGGGCCAAGCGCCAGGCCAAGTTGGCTAGACAAGCAAGAGAAGCAGTGAGGAAATTCAACGAAGACTCTGCTGTTGCTGCTGCTACTGCTGAGGCCTCTGCTAGCAAGCCAAAGAAGGCAATGGCAAAGAAGCCTGCACATAAGCCAAGTGTCTCACCTTCAATACCCTCACGGCCAGATTCGTCAAAGCCCTCACGGCCAACTCCTCAAACAGCTCCAGCTCCTCCAAAGTCCTCAGCTCCTCCGCCAAAGTCTTCAGCTGCTCCGACCAAATCTACTGCACCAGTGCATCTCGCCACATGCCAAAGGACTACAGGCATATCTATTGCCTCAGGAGCCTCTACAAGTTCCTCAGCTGCTCCAAGTTCCTCAGCCGGCCCCTCTCTGCTGAAGAAAAAGGTCGCTGCTGGACGAGGTCCTCGACCAAGTCCTCACAAGAAGCAGGTCGCCTTCCAAGTGCCCTCTGATGATGATGAGGCTGATGATGAAGAACTAGCCGAAATCATCAGGGACAGGCAACACAGGGCCGCTAGTGCCAAGGGCAGTGTTGTGCCTCTTTTGCTGGATCCAAAGAAGATCCTGGATTACATTGATCTGTGGCACAAAGATCCAAACACTCCCTTGCCAGAACTGAATCTCTCTCCTGGTCAAAGTCATATGTTGTCAGCTTTCATTGTTGAAGAAAAATGGAAGTTTCAGAAGGCCAGGCAGCTGAAGAAAGCTCAGTACAGGAAGGAACGCTTCCTGAAGAAAAACTTTGTCTCTATGACAACTAAAGAACTTGTGAAGATCCAGGCTGAAATCAAAGGCCTCAGCGATGACTTTAGTGCTTACTATGTTGATTGGCAAGGAGCCAAGGTCAGGTTTGTAAAACTGACTGAGAAATTCACTTCAAAGGTTGCATCTCCATCGCAACCAGAAATTCCTCAAGCCGAAGCATCTGCTCAACCAACAGAAGAGCACGCCAGCACCGCTGATGAAAATCAGGCTGCTGAAGAAAATGTGAGTTCCCGGGCTGATGACTGCATTCCAGCCGCTGAAGAAATTGCTAGGGCATCCACTAGTGGTGCGCCTGAAGAAAATGAAGAAGTCAGGGCAACTGCATCAGTTGTGCCTGAAGAAATTCAACCAAATTCCTCTGCTCCTCCTGTGCCTACCCCAACTCCAATCCTTCCATCTGCATTAGATGTGAAGAAGACGAAGGCCGCAGAGCGTGCAGCGCTGAGGAAAAGGAAAGCATCAACTTCATCAGATTCTTCAGCTCCGAAGAAGATGAAGAAATTGACAAGCTCATTTGAAAATCCAATTGATGTTGTTCCTGTTTCCAGCATGCCATCAAAGGAAATCATCCCTTTCGATGAAGAATATGTGATCCCCAGCGGATCTGATGAAGACAGTCCCTTTGCTGCTTCCTCAGAGCAGATGGATGAAGAAATTGAAGCGGACGCAATCCCTTCAACTCCAATTGTCTCCTCGCCTATGCCTCAGTTCACTGCTGAAGAGGCTGGCGTTGAGGAATTGGATGAACAAAATTCTGACGTGGACATTGGGAGTACTACTCCATTGATGAATGATGACTTTTGGGATAGTCAGCATCCCAACTCCCCTCTATTCACGCCATTGCAACAAATCCCTCAGTCCCCAGCACATACTGTTCCATTGGGCTCTGAAGAAACTCACCCCACTCCATCTGTACATGAAGACATTCCAGCCACTAGTGCTGAAGAAACTGCTGCTGCTGAATCTTTGAAGACATAGACTGCCACTCAAGAGGAACCAGAAATTCCTCAGCCTGAAGAACCTGAGATTGCGATTCCTGAGGTTGTGATGCAACTGACTGACACTCCTCAACCCAAGCCAAAGGATCCATTCTCAAGGAAGCAAAAATTCAAAACTGATGATTTCTTTGGCGAGCACGTATTCTTCACTGATTACAACCCCTATGACTCTGCTCACATTAGGAAGAGGCGTTTCTGGACTGTCAGCCAGGCAAATTTTTATTCCTCAGTGTTGTTCAACAAAGACAAAGTCTTCGATCATGAGCACATTCCTCACGTGGATATGGAATCTCTGCCGTGCTTCGTGCCAGTCCTTAGTGTTCTTCACGACGCTGGACTGTTAAATTTCTGCACTGACATCTGTGATTGGAATGAACAACTCATTCTTCAATTCTATGCAACACTGCACATCACCGGAGACTCTGAAGATGTGAATTCATGGGTGCTGGACTGGATGACTGAAAATACTCACTACAAGGGACCAGCTACTGGATTGCTTCGTGCTTTGCCTCTCAGTCCTCCCCTTGAAGCTGCTCGTTGCATGTACCAAGAGCCTGAGCTTACAGATCACTATATGCAAGTGTTGATGAAGCCATTGAAGCCAGGTCAGGCCCCAAGAACCAAATTCCTCGTGAAGGAATTGCTATATGTGCCTCGGACTGTCTATCGCATTCTGACGAAGACATTGAGTCCTATCAAGGGCCACGACTCGAATGATGAAGAAGTCATTGGCATCATGAAGAATCTGCTTTTCAATATCATGCATGGCGTTCCCGTCAACTTCCATGATTTCTTCATGTGGACTCTGGCCAGTGTCGCAATGTCACCATTTGAGTTGAAGCCTTATGCTCCGTGGATTATGAGATTCATCAGAACAAGGTCTTCACTCAACTACAAAGCTGATACACTGAACCACTGCAGCTACTTGCCCCCGATTGAAGTCCTCAAACGGACATTTTCCTCAGCTGATGATAAGGGCAAGGCTTCTGTTGTTATTGATGAAGGCATTCGTCCATTGGATGGTCAATTTCGCAAAGTTGCATCTTATTCCACCAATGACGATTCTACCATCCCCGACTCTGCCGCCAACGCACCAAGCAAAATCCACAAGGCACAGCTCCCAGGGTGATGACTGATCGTGAGCTTCTCCTCAGTCTTCACCAGAAGGTTGATCGCAATCACAAATGGGTTAAGCGTCAGTTTGGTTCAATTCTTCACAACATGACTGGTACCCACAATGCAGTGAAGAAAAACCATTACTACCTCTATGAAACCTTCAACCGTACCTGGGCTGTTCTGTCTCACATTTATAGCACAGAAGATCTGAAGAAAATGGGTCTCAAGGAAGATTTTCACTGGGCTGCTCCTCCACCAAAGAAGTACAAGAAGGTCAAGGTTCCTTCCTTGGTGGCCAGCTCCTATTCTTCATCGCGTGACACCGACGAGCATGAAGACTTGGACGACACTGCAGCAGGCCCAACATCAACAATCGACCCCAACAACGCTGGCGCTCCTTCATCAACTTGATATTCTTCAGGGGCGTTAGTCCTCAGTTTCGATCCTTTTGGTTATTCGATGACAAAGGGGGAGAAATTTGAGTTGGTCTTCAAGCGGGTCTATCCTATATGGGCGTTTTTTAATGCTAAGTTACAACTCTTGTTCTTCTGATGACTTTGCTGGATCGAGCTGCAAACTTAAACTCTATGGTGGCCTGATACTTTTGCTGTGGTTTTTCTGCATGCTTATTCCTCATTAATGTTTATGCATGCATGCTGAATCACATCAGTCACCATATTTCATCATGCATTTTAAATTCTTCATATTATATGTCAAATGCGTGTATGAATTACAAGATATAGGGGGAGATCTCCATGATTCTACTCTTCAAGTGTGCATTGCTTCACAAGCAAATTCCTCACTATGCACATCTTCAGGGGAGTTCTTCTATATCTTGCAATCAAATTCCTCAATATCAGTATTTACACTTCATATGTTTATCCCCGTTGAAAACTTAACCTATAATGTCATCAATAACCAAAAAGGGGGAGATTGTAAGTGCATCTAGTGCCCCTTAGTGATTTTGGTGTATTGAAGACTTATAGGTTAAGGGACTAATGTGTTTATGAGTGTACACCGGTCTATAATCTATGAGGATTTTGATATTTACAGAGAAAGTCGACCCCTAAAAATGAAGTTCTTTGACTGAAGACTTTGGATTTCTGAAGACTTTCTGAAGACTTTGAAAGTGAAGAAATTGGTGTGACCTTGAAGACTTGGTATTCATTCGAGGAACGTGAAGCGTGAAGACTTTTGTTTTCGTAGTTTCATTTTCTCTCTCTTGAGTCATAGGAAACACCGTACTGTTAAAGGGGGTCGAGGAAATACTAAGGAAAAATTTCCATGTGATGCTCAACTCAAAATCCTACACCTACCAATCCCTTCGAGTGAAGCCATTGGAAATCTCATACAGTTCAGTCATATTCTTAGTGACAGAGACGAAGTTCTTCTAGTATCTGAGGAATTTTTTCTAACTGAGGAGTTAGGAATTCGCCAATGCGGATTGCCTACACAGTGAGGAACATGATAGCCCTGAGGAATTTGATACTCATATTTCGGACCGTTGCTGTGTCTTGTGCCAGCTGTCCCAAAATATCTACGCACCTAACGGTCATATTATTGAAGGGCATTTATGTCTTATCATGCCGGGCTGCTCCCTAGGCTATAAATAGCTGCCCACTACAACCACTAGCTGGTTGGCTGCTCCGAGAGAAAATGACACTTGTCATTTGAGAGCATCCCATCCTTCGAGGACTTTGAGCGAAAATCATCGAGTGAGGAAAACCCAAACCCAAACACCTACAAACCCAAAGTGATTGAGCATCACTGAAGAGATTGATCCTGCATGGATCCGACGCTTGTTACCTTAGAAGACTGTGCTTCTTCCAGACGGTTAGGCGTCATGGTCTAGAGCATCCAAGAGGAATTGTGGATCGCCGAGTGACCGAGTTTGTTAAGGTTCGGAAGTCACCTGAAGACTTACCACGAGTGATTGGGCGAGGTCTGTGTGACCTTAGCTCAAGGAGAATACGGTGAGGACTGTGTGTCCGGGACTGTGTGTCCTTAGGTTTAAATACCTAGCCGCTCCAACCAGATGTACAACTGAGACAGCAGTTGGAACTGGTCTACCAAATCATTGTCTTCACCAAGCTTACTGGTTCCATTTCCTCAACTCTTTCATTTCCTCATTACTGTGTTGTGCACTTGTTCATATCTGTGTTTGAAGACTTTGACTGAAGACTTTCTCAATTTCCTCAGTTCAATTTCTTCAGTCTGTTTGTCTTCATCCTATGTTATCCTGTGTTTACGCTTTCTGTACTCTGTGCCTGTCTTCATTTCATCATGATGACCATGCTTGTGTTCTGTTATGTTTACTTCTGAGTACTTATTCCGCTGCAAGTAGTTCTTCGCTAAAGAATTTCCTCGCCCGCAAATTCCTCAGTGAAGAATTCATAAAAATCGCCTATTCACCCCCCTCTAGTCGATATAACGCACTTTCAGTTGAATTCTTCGGAGCACAATCCGTTGAAGAGGATATCGCAGGCTTGAGCGTTGTATTGCAGCATCTTCAACTCTTCCACGGTAGCTTCACGGTTCGATTCTCTCCCATCAAAAAATTCACCTTGCAAGCCAATACACACAATAGCCCAAACGGCGGGGTTATATCCAAGAATATGCCTTTTCATCTTATGCTTCCAACTAGCAAAATTAGTACCATCAAAGTAATGACCTCTACGGTGGTAATTTCCCTCGCTTGACGCCATACTCTCCTAGGTTGTGAAACCAAGGCTATGATCACCAAAGCTATGGAAATCAAGGCAAATGGAGACCAAAGCTCTGATACCACTTGTAGGATCGAAAGTATGTCTAGAGGGGGGTGAGTAGACTACTTGACCAAATAAAAATCTAGGCTGTTCCCAATTTTAAGTCTTGGCAGATTTTACCAACTTAGCCCAAGTCAAGCAATCAACCTACACATGCAATTCTAAGAGTACAGCAACGACATGTAAATCATTGCATATGAAGGTAAAGGGGAGGAGTTTGGAGGGAGCAAACTCAATGTTGACACGAAGGTTTTTTGGCGTGGTTCCAATAGATGGTGCTATCGTACATCCATGTTGAGACTTCAACCCACGAAGGGTAACAGTTGCGCGAGTCCGCAGAGGGCTCCACCCACGAAGGGTCCATGAAGAAGCAACCTTGTCTATCCCACCATGGCAATTGCCCACGAAGGACTTGCCTCACTTGGGTAGATCTTCATGAAGTAGGCGATCTCCTTGCCCTTACAAACTCCTTGGTTCAACTCCACAATCTTGATGGAGGCTCCCAAGTGACACCTAACCAATCTAGGAGACACCACTCTCCAAAAGGTAATAGATGGTGTGTTGATGATGAACTCCTTGATCTTGTGCTTGAAATGATAGTCTCCCCAACAATCAACTCTCTCTCTCAGATTTGGATTTGGTGGAAAGATGATTTGAGTGGAAAGCAACTTGGGGAAGGATAGAGATCAAGATTCTTGTGGTTGGATTGGAATATCTTTGTCTCAACACATGAGTAGGTGGTTCTCTCTCAGAAAATGAATGCTGGAAGTGTAGGCATGTTCTGATGGCTCTCTCCACGAATGGAGGAAGGGTGGAGGGGTATATATAGCCTCCACACGAAATCTAACCGTTACACACAATTTACCAAACTCGGTGAGACCGAATACTCAAACTCGGTCAGACCAATTTAGTTCAAAATGTGAACGTTAGGATTTTCGGTGGGACCAACATGTCAACTCGGAAGGGCCGATTTCATTAGGGTTAGGGCATAACGTAATCTTAGTGAGACTGATCACATAAACTCGATGAGACCGATTTTTGTAATAGGAAAATAGAGAGTTGGTCAGGCAAACTCGATGGGACTGATCGCTTATTTCGGTGAGACCAAAACGTTACAAAAAGGAGACAGAGAGTTCGCATTGTGAACTCAGTGGGACCGATCACTCATCTCGGTTAGACCGAAACGTTACGAAGAGAAACAGAGAGTTTGCAATCCATCTCGGTGAGATTGAGATCCCTATCGGTGAGATCGAACTGATTAGGGTTTCTGGCTATGGCTATGTCAAGTGAACTCGGTGGCGCCGGATAGATCAAATCGGTGGGGCCGAGTTTGACTTTTGGTTTTGGACATATGTGGATATGAGAAAGTGGTTGAGGGCTTTTGGAGCATATCACTAAGCATTTTGAGCAAGCAAGCCATTAAGCAACACATCATCCCCTTTTAATAGTATTGGCTTTTCCTATGGACTCAATGTGATCTTGGATCACTAAAATGAAAATGTAGAGTCTTCAGCTTGAGCCAATATGTGTCCTTAGCATTTTGAGGGGTCCACATCTCTAGTCCATGCCATGCCAATCATTGAACTTTCTGAAATGATCATCTTGAAAGAGTATTAGTTTAATGAGCTATATGTTGTTAAGAATTACCAAAACCACCCAGGGATTAGTTGCACTTTCAACATCCCTATTACCTTTCCTTACTCTCGTGCAATGACAAGTGAATAAACACTCATCGTGAGAATAACACATCTAGCATGGAAAATATTAGCCACCCCTCACCACCTCGTGAGTGGTACGAGCACACAAAAGAGAAATTTATTTTGAATATTAGAGATGGCACATACAAATTTGCTTAGAACGGCAAAATAATACCACATATAGGTAGGTATAGTGGACTCATGCGGCAAAACTGGTTTAAAGGATTTTGGATGCACAAGTAGTGATCATACTTAGTGCAAAATGAAGGCTAGCAAAAGATTGAGAAGCGACCAACCAAGAAAGAACAATCTCATAAGCGAGCATTAAGCATAATTAACACCGAATAATGCACTACAAGTAGGATATAATTTCATTGCATAATTATTGACTTTCGTGCTTGCATAGGGAATCACAAACCTTAACACCAACATTCTTACTAAAGCATAATTACTCATCAAGATGACTCACATATCACATCATCATATCTCAAAACTATTACTAAGAATCAAGTTTATTTTGTCCAATGATCTGCATGAAAGTTTTTATTATATCCTTCTTGGATATCTATCACTTTGGAACTAATTTTCATATGTTGCTTTTGACAAGCTCAAACAAATATAAGTGAAGATCACGAGCATAAAATTTCTTTCTCTCAAATCAATTTAAGTGAAGCAAGAGAGAATTTCTTGAAAATTTTACTAACTCTCAAATAAATCTAAGTGAATCAAGAGAGCATTTCTTCAAAAAGATATAAGTGAAGCATTAGAGCAAATCCATAGCTCAAAAAAATTTAAGTGAAGCATAGAGAGCAATTCTAACAAGTCATGGCATAATTTTGGATCTCTCAAATATGTGCATCTAGCAAGTAATCAAGACTTAAACACAAAATAAAACAAGCAAAGACTCATGTCATACAAGACGCTCCAAGCAAAACACATAGTATGTGACGAATAAAAATATAGCTTCAAGTAAAATACCGATGGTTGTTAGAAGAAAGAGGGGATGCCACTCGGGGCATCCCCAAGCTTAGTTGCTTGCTCTCTTTGGATAATAGCTTGGGATGCTGGGGAATCCCCAAGCTTAGGCTCTTCTTACTCCTCATTCCTTCATCCATCGTAAGATAACCCAAAACTTGAAAACTTCAATCACACAAAACTCAACAAAACCTTCATGAGATCCGTTGGTATAAGAAATCAAATCACTACTATAATTACTGTAGCAAACCAGTTCATATTTTATTCTTGCATTATATCTACTATATTCCAACTTTTCTATGGCAAAAACTCATCAATGAAAACCATAGTATCATCAAAACAAGCACACAACGCAAAGAAAACAGAATCTGTCAAAAGCAGAACAATCTGTAGTAATCTGGATATTTTGAATACTTTTGAAACTCCAAAAATTCTTAAAAAATTAGTAACACGTGAGAAATTTGTATATTAATCTTCTTCAAAAAGAATGGCATTTTACCACACTCTGGTTAAAAATTAGAATTATTTTCGTGAGCGCAAAAGTTTCTGTTTTTCAGCAAGATCAAACAACTATCACCCAAGAAGATCCTAAAGGCTTTACTTGGCACAAACACTAACTAAAAAACAATCATAACAGTAGCATAATTTGTGATAGCACTAAAGAACAGAAAGCAAAAAGCAAAAACAAATTTTATTCATTGGGTTGCCTCCCAACAAGCGTTATAGTTTTACGCCCTTAGCTAGGCATAAAGCAAGGATCTAAGTTTTGTCATCTTTGTTTCGAGATCCATAAGATGCCCTCATGATTGCTTCATATGGTGGACTAATTCTTGTTCTAGGGAAGTGTTCCATACCCTTTCTCAACGGAAATTGGAACTTAATATTGCCTTCTTTCATATCAATCACGGCACCGTTAGTGCGTAAAAATGGTCTACCAAGAATAATTGGACAAGACGGATTACAATCAATATCAAGAACAATAAAATCTGTGGGCACATAATTCCTATTTGCAAGAATAAGAACATCATTAATTCTTCCCATAGGCTTTTTAATAGTAGAATCCTCCAAGTGCAAATTTAAAGAGCATTGTTCAATATCAGTAAGACCAAGCACATCACATAAAGATTTCGGAATTGTAGAAACACTAGCACCCAAATCACACAAAGCAAAACACTCATAATTTTTAATCTTGACTTTGATAGTAGGTTCCCATTCATCATGTAATTTTCTAGGAATTGAAACTTCTAATTCCAACTTTTCTTCTAAAGCTTTCATCATAGCATCTACAATATGTTTAGTAAAAGCTTTATTTTGTTCATAAGCATGGGGTGAATTTATCATGGATTTCAACAAATAAATACAATCAATCAAAGAGCAACTATCATAATTAAAGTCTTTGTAATCCAAAAGAGTAGGCACATCACTAGTTAAAGTTTGGACCTCTTCAAACCCACTTTTATCAATTTTCTCAGCAAGATTTTCACCCTCTGAAATATCGGGATGTCTTCTAGCTAAAGTTGAATCTTCTTTAGTCCCTTTTTCATTAATCTTAATTTTACTAAAAAAGGAATCAATAGAAGAAACACCAATCATTTTAAGATCTTCATCACTTTTACGAAAGTAATCACTAGAAAATGCTTTTTATAAAAATTCTCTTTTAGCTCTAAGCATAGCGGTTCTTTTCTTACTTTCATCCATAGAAACATAAAGAGCTTTAATTGATTCCTCAACCTTAGGCACAAAAAATTTCATCTTGAGATTTTCTACATCATGAGAAATTCTATCAACACTTCTAGACAAAACATCAATCTTATTCAACTTCTCTTTTATGGTAGTGTTGAAAACTTTTTGCGTGTTGATAAATTCTTTAATATTATTGTCAAGATCAGAGGTGTTCCTATTATTATAAGAAGGATTTCCATAGGAATTACCATAATTATTAGAGGAATTACTAGGAAAAGGCCTAGAATTAAAATTACCTCTATAAGCATTGTTGTTGAAATTATTTCGAGAGATAAAATTCACATATATGGCATCACTATTTTGCTCAATCAAAGTAGACAAAGGCATATCATTGAAATCAATAGGCACACTTTTACTAGCAACCACACTCAAAGAAGAAATTTCTTCAACCGAATTAACTTTTTTACTAGTAGGAGCTCTTTCGTTATGCCATTGTGAATAATTTGCCATGATATTATCAAGCAATTTGGTGGCTTCACCCAAAGTAATTTCCATAAAAGTACCAAATTCAATCCCGCATAAAAAAATTTGTATGATCATCCAAAGATTTAACCCATGAGTTGGGCAATTCCTTAGCATCATTTTCATGCTTTCCCAAGATTGTGCAACATGCTCATGTTCAAGTTGCTTGAAATTCATGATCTAGGTTCTAAGGGAAATAATTTTTGCAGGCGGAAAATACTTAGTGATAAAAGCATCTTTGCACTTATTCCAAGAATCAATACTATTGCGAGGCAAAGAAGAAAACCAAATTTTTGCAGAATCACGCAAAGAAAACGGGAATAATTTCATCTTCACAATATCATTGTCCACATATTTTTTATTTTGCATGTCGCATAATTCCACGAAGGTATTAAGATGGGATGCGCATCCTCATTAGGAGTACCGGAAAATTGATCGTTCATAGCAAGATTCAGCAAAGCAGTATTAATATCACAAGACTCCGCACTAGTGGCGGGAGGAGCAATCAGAGTGCCAATAAAATCATTGTTGTTGTTATTTGAGAAATCACACAACTTGGTGTTTTGTTGAGTCATGATGACTACGCAACAATATTGCACTCAAAAACAGATCCGGCAAGAAAACGGTGAACGAAAAAGAGGGCGAATAAAAACAGCAATTTTTTGTGAAGTGGGGGAGAGGAAAATGAGAGGCAAATGGAAAATAATGTAAATTGCGAGGAGATGAGTTTTGTGAGTAGGAACCTAGTATATGTTGAAGATCCTCCCCGGCAACGGCGCCAGAAATTCCTTTTGATGCGGCTTGAAGCTACGTTGGTATTTACCCAAAGAGCAAGGGATGATGCAGCACAGCGACGGTAGGTATTTCCCTCAATGATGAAACCAAGGTCATCGAACCAGTAGGAGAACCAAGCAACAATACGTAAACGACACCTGCACACAAATAACAAATACTCGCAACCCGACGTATTAAAGGGGTTGTCAATCTCTTTCGGGTAACGGCGCCAAAAATTGCAAACGGACGTGAATAAATTGTAGTAGATTGATAGATCGAACGCCAAATAAAATAAATAAGAATAAATTGCAGCAAGGTATTTTTATATTTTTGGTTTAATAGATCTGAAAATAAAAGGCAAATAAAATAGACCGCAAAGGATAATAATACGAGAAAGAGACCTGGGGCCCGTAGGTTTCACTAGTGGCTTCTCTCCAGAAAAATAGCAAACGGTGGGTAAACAAATTACTTTTGGGCAATTGATAGAACTTCAAATAATTAGGACGGTATCCAGGCAATGATCATTATATAGGCATCACATCCAAGATTAGTTGACCGACTCCTTCCTGCATCTACTACTATTACTCCACACATCGACCGCTATCCAACATGCATCTAGTGTATTAAGTTCATGGAGAAACGGAGTAATGCAATAAGAACGATGACATGATGTAGACAAGATCTATTTATGTAGAAATAGACCCCATCGTTTTATCCTTAGTAGCAATGATACATACGTGTTGGTTCCCCTTCTGTCACTGGGATCAAGCACCATAAGATCGAACCCACTACAAAGCACCTCTTCCCATTGCAAGATAAATAGATCAAGTTGGCCAAACAAAACTGAAATATCGGAGAAGAAATACGAGGCTATAAGCAATCATGCATATAAGAGATCAAAGAAGATTAAAATAACTTTCATGGATAAAAAGATAGATCTGATCATAAACTCATAGTTCATTCGATCCGAACAAACACATCGCAAAAAGAGTTACATCATATGGATCTCCAAGAGACCATTGTATTGAGAATCAAACGAGAGAGAGGAAGCCATCTAGCTACTAACTACGGACCCGAAGGTCTACAAAGAACTACTCACGCATCATTGGAGAGGCACCAATGGAAGTGGTGAACCCCTCCGTGATGGTGTCTAGATTGGATCTGGTGGTTCTGGACTCTACGGCGGCTGGAATTGATTTTCGTCGACTCCCCTAGGGTTTATGGAATATTGAGGTATCTATAGAGTAAAGAGGCAGTCCAGGGGCACCCGAGGTGGGCACAACCCACCAGGGCGTGCCTGGGCCTTCAGACGCGCCCTGGTGGGTTGTGCTCCCCTCGGAGCAGCCCCTAGATGCTTCTTCAGCCCATTGGTTGTCTTCTGGTCCAAAAAATCCACAAAAAGTTTCGCTGCGTTTGGACTCCGTTTGGTATTGATTTCCTG
The DNA here is from genome assembly GCF_002575655.3 of Aegilops tauschii subsp. strangulata. Taxonomy (NCBI): domain Eukaryota; kingdom Viridiplantae; phylum Streptophyta; class Magnoliopsida; order Poales; family Poaceae; genus Aegilops; species Aegilops tauschii. Next base: position 180,171,657 of record NC_053039.3, read on the forward strand.
TGATGTAAAAAACATGCAAAAAGCAGCAACTGGCGCTTGGCACTATGTCAATAGGTTAGTACCAAAAAATGATATAATATGACTATAAAATATCCAAGAATGATAATATAACAGCATGGAACAATCAAAAATTATAGATACGTTGGAGACGTATCAGAGCCTCATGGGCGTATATATAGGAGTGCATGGTCATGTTGGAGTACAAGTCAAGGTAGAATAAATCCTATGCTATCCTACGCTTGCTAAATCTCTACTCTTATAAAAACAGAGTTGGTGATGAGGGTGTGCCTGCTATCCTGCAATACAGGCCATCCGATTTATATCTGACAGATTGGAAGGAAACTAAGGAAGTTTTGCAAAAAGGTACCCACACCCCTCTCCACATTTGCAAATAAGAGCTTCCCTCGTTCATCCTTTTCTCTCACAAGATAAACTACTCATACAAATGCATCTTGATGTTCCATGCAACCCACGGCATCTTGCTAGTAATAATGGTGCTCAACAATGACTAACCCTGAACTAACTCTAGCCAAAGAGGTGTTTGGATGACAATGTTAGATTGGCAATAAATGCACTAGGAGAACTAGCCCCAATCATCACCTCTTGGGTGGGATAGTTGTTTTGGATGGGTTAGACGCAACTAGCTCAAACTAGCCCTCATGTTTCGATACTTTAGGGCTATTTGAACCCAAACTAGCTCAAACTAACTGTAACCCATGGATCCAAACAGGGCCCATAACTAGTGTACTTAGACCTACACAATACAAGTTTGAATGACTATGTTTGCTTGTTTTTAAATATTAAGCATGTTGCAGTTAATAACACACCTTTCCACTTCTTGTTTTTAAATATTAGGTTTTTAACAATTTGGTCTTGCACATCTAGGTCCTGCTGTCAGAGGTTTTGACCCACTATTTGGCCCTTTTTGCATATGTGGAAATGAGTTGTCCATGAATATCAGTCAAGTCAAGAAACTTAGAAAGATTGTTACGATAAAGAAATTAGCGACAAAAAAAACAAGATCTTTGTCTGCATAATGAAGAAGACATCAGTTCACTACAGGATGGTACTAACTGTTATACCTTGTCCTTTTAATTCCGTTGCACCATTTCGAATCTAGAGAAGAAATTTATGCATATCCTTGTTTTCAGGCCTTTCCAAAGCAGTTCACTGATGATTACCTCTCAAACCACCTATATGGTTCAGAGGCGAGGAAGGTATTCATACAAAACCCACAGTTCAATATTGAAGTGTTCCTGAAGAGGACGAAGGATGGACAGGCACTGGCCTAAAGTTGCAAAGACCTTCAACATCAATGAAGGCTCAATATTCGCCTTCCGCTTCAGCAGTTTTCCAGATGAGATCCATCTGTCTATGTACCGTCTATGATGCTAATTTTGAAAGGTTATAGATGTTGCATGTGAAACTTGGTGCTGGTGCAATTGTGTAATGGGGGTAGCTGAGTGCTGAAGCTATATGATGTTGTACTCTGATGTATTCCAATTACGAAATCCTACTTCCTTAATATGAAAATGAAATATATTGTGTGCTTAATATGAAATGTCAATTAGATTAATAAATGGATTATTAATAATAGGGCAATTAGCCTGCTAATTGGGTTTTTCTATTGCAAACGGTTATTGAGAAAACACCGTGGGCGATGACCTCAGGAAATGCACATAGTTTCTAGGAATAAACCGTGTTGGATCAATGAACAATCACACACGACATCCTCTTGAAAACTATTTACGTTAGGCCACCTTGCGTAAACGTTTACCACATAAAAAGCGTGTGTGATGGACAACCATTGCCACACAGTTTCTTCTACGCACCGTGTGTGATGCATTCAATAACGCAAACGATAAAATTGTTAATATCGTCTGCAATGGCAACGCTATCTCAAACGATATAATGGGGAATTTTTTTGTGATGTACATGCGAACAAAAGCGTTTTCCTTGGAGTGACTGTGTGGGATGTATATACGAACGGAAACATACTTCTTGGATTAATTGTGTGGGATGTACATACTAACGGAAATGTATTCCTTTGATTGACTGTGTGGAATGTACATACGAATGGAAACGTTTAGCCGGGACTGACTATGTGGGATGTACTTACGACCGGAAACAATTTGGTCTGTATAATTGTATTTTTAGCACAACTATACGTATAACTGTATTTGATCGCTCGCCCGTCGCACACGACCTCATTTTGCCGAGCGTGTGTGCCAGGAGGGCCTATCCCCGACAGTTTCTGGGTCATGTGGGAAGGACCCCCCTACCGCGGTCACTCACTTGGCGACTGTTCAGAATGCCATCATGGAAAGGGATTAAAAACCGTTTGTATAGCACCTTGTTGTACCAGTGTATGGTCAGCCATACTAGTAGGATAAAAGAAAACAAAAGTACATTGGTAGAACGACTACAAATACATATAGCAATTTTCAAAAGAGGTTGTATTATTCAAGCGAAGTATTCCTATAGCCAGTCAATATAGTAGTTTGCAAAAGAACTTCATAACTATATTGAAAAAAATGTTAATCCATTTCGGTAGAAAATAATGTCTTTACTGCAGCAGCACAATAGCAACATGCATTAAATGGCTAGCAAGGAGTTTAGTAACATGGACTAAAGAATAAGTACCCATGTTACTCCATTTCAGCTCTTAGCCACATTAGAGCAGTCTCTGGTCTAGCACTCATGAAAATCTCTTAGTTCTCAGGGATCTTGAAAACTTGAAAGCCTTGACTTCTTCCTCGGGTGTGATGTCCATTGTTTTCAGCAGAGCGATGTAGTTTTTTATAGACCACTCATCCACGACCTTGGCTTATTCCTCTCATCCTCCACATGCTTCGCCCTTATTTCCATGTACTTCTCCATCAGTGCAGCCACATCACCATTCGCCCCCTCCGTCTCTTTGGTTCTTTCTCTTGTCCATTTCTTGAGGGTGCAATAGCCAAACTTGGTTGAGTTTGATGGGGTTCCACAACAATATTTTATTGCATGTGCACCTCCTCAACATCTTCGTCAATCTGCACCCTTTCTCCTCCAAGATTCTCACCATTCCCTAATGTTCCTCCTCCAAGATTCTCACAATTGGCTGATGTTTCTCCTTGATTCTCGTGAAGATTCTCACCAACTCCTCCCAGATTCTCGAGTTGTGCTTGGTTTGAGTACTGCGATGACTCGATAGAGGTGAAGTTATATGTCCCTTCAGTAGTTTGTCCTACAAGTTAAAGTGAAAAATCAAATATAAGATTCCAAAATAGAAGACTAGACAAACATAAAGCAATGACATGAGCATATGCATGAATTTGATAACTAACCATCATGCAATTCTCCCAAAGCTTCAAAAAGAGAGAAAGGTTTTGTCTTAAACTTTCCAGCTTTAGGGTGTGACTACATAGTTGACAAAACAATGATAGAGAATGCAACAAGCAATGAAACTTTTAGGGAATAACAATGACATTCTTACTATGATGATTTTTTTCCAAAGTGGTGGATCCGCTAGAATCTTGCACTGTTGGTCGTCCCATGAAATGCCGCTTTTCTTCCTTATCTCCTTTATCATCTTGTGCTCTCTTTTCAACTCTTTATCCTTTTCTTGGATTTTCTTCTTCTCATAACTAGCATAAGGGTTCTTTTGGTGGAATTTCTTCACTATTGTGTTCCGGTGTATCATGCCCACGAAGCAAGTCCACAAGATCTTTCTCAGGGCTTGCATTGCACTATGCTCTATCTTCTGCATTTCCACATAGCATGTTAATGTACCTTTTTCTATCTTAACTATTTTGGTTTTAAGCAAATAAAGTCACATCTAGAGAAATATTTAGGACTGTCCAAGGGCTAGTTTATTACCTTTGGGGGGCCCTCTCCTCCTCTTTGTTACACTCCCTATAGGAGGTGACGCTCTACCCCTTTCGACACCTTATTTTAGCAACCTCAACCTTGGTAACCCTCGAGCAGTCATCATAGTGACTTCTGAACAATATTCATGACATGAACAGCAGAAAAAAAAGTTCCCAAGTTATTACTACTACACTATAAGTGACCAAGAACAAAAATAAGAACAAGAGGAGATTCACACAAGGTTCGTCCTCTCCGACTCTACAAGGGGTGGCAACAATCTAAAAGAAACATAAACTTCACGTTTTACCAAATTGCTCACCAGGGAAAAAATAAGTTATGCATGTTGATAATCTGCCCACATTTGATGCGCAATTGCATCTCTAAGATTGTCGCCTTCATGGTTGATTTGATGATTTTGAGGCATATGACTGTCAGGAAGATCCACAAGATTCATGGCAGGTATATTGTTTGGTTGGTTATCTAACCAACACTCATCTCCCTTTTGAGATCGGATGATGTTATGTAAGATTGTCGCCGCTGCTGGTAGCTTGACTTGGTTCCTCTATTCGATGATGTGTGCCCACTTTTAGGATTGGGAACCGCTTCTTCAAGACTCCTACCCCGTTCGATGTGATTTCGTAACATGACATGCCGAATATTAGATAGCTCCCTATGATTTTTGGGTCGACGACGACCGCGTGCAAACTCCTTCAGATGGTACCGAACACCACAACACGGTGCGAAGAAGTAAAGGGTGTTGGCATAACCACCATCAACCAGATAAAACTTGCCCGGAGGTGTGCTGATCGAAGAACATTACCATCAATAGCAGATCCCTCCCAACCGCAAGAAATGAAGGTGAAGTTCAGGTCAAAGTCACAAATGACCATAACATTATGGCTTATTGTCCCTTTCCTATTTCTGAATGGTGCGACTTTTTCTCCTGAAATTGTTATGGGAACATGTGTCCCATCAATGGCCCCGATGCAGTCCAGCAACGAAATACAATAACTTAGCACCTATAGCATGAAGAGTAAGTTATCGATGTGGATCAAAGTTGGCGAAGCAAAAACCTAAAAATACGAAAAGAATCTCGTGTTCGACTGGATCTTCGGATGTACTTGATTCGGATTTGGAGGCTTCAAAAACTGCTTGGAGAGAGTAGGTATGATGTCAAAGAAATTCTTCATTTGCCAATGGAAAGTATGCCCGCTGTGACCGAACCGAACTTGAAGGTCTTCAAATGAAGAATTATAGGATAACATCCACAAAAATGATGCTAGTTTCTCTTCGACTTTAATTCTGGTATCAGACACCAACTTCTCCCTTCGAAGATAGTTAGCCAAAAATTTGAAGATATGCGGCTCTATAAGTGCATCTAGTGCCACCCCTAGTTGGTTTTGGAGTATTGACGACAAACATGGCTGAGGGACTAATGTGTTTGTGAGAATTGCAAGATAACACAGGTAGAAGTCCCTCATTGATTCGGTTACCTACCGGAGATGACCCCTAAAAATGTACGAAGACATTGAAGACAATGGTGGTTCGTGAAGACATTCCCATTGAAGATAATGACGTGTGAAGACATTCACTTGAACACTATGGAGTGCGAAGACATAGTTTCTTTCATAGTTTCCTTTTCTTCTTTATTGAATCATAGGAACCACCGAACTGTTATGTGGGGTCCAAGTGAACAAAGTCAGAAGATTGACGTGATGCTCAACCCAAATCCTATGTCTTCGAGTGAACACAATGAGAGCAAATCTTATCCAGAGTTGGATGAGTCAGCTTTGCATGTAGCCCAAGCCAAGTTGTCGCGTGTGTTTGAAATCTGACCGTTGGACACGTGTCGGTTCCTTAGTGACCCAGGGTCATTTTGGACATATCATGTCGGGTTGCCTGCTAGCTATAAATAGCCCACTCCTCCACCATTAATTGGTGACTGCCCAGAGTTAGTGCACGACTTTTGTCGTTTGAGAGGAACCCGCCTCCGAAGCCTTTGAGAGAAACAATCCTTGCAAGGACAAAGCCAAAAACACCTAGATGCAAAGAGTGTTAGGCATCACTGAAGTCTTTCTGTCCGCGTGACATGAAGACTTGTTACACTTGAGCACTGTGTATCCTCCAGCTGGTTAGGTGTCACGTTCTGAGGATCCAAGAGTGATTGTGGATCGCCGGTGAATGGAGTCTGTGAAGTTTTGTAAGTCTACCTTGAAGACTTACCAGAGTGATCGGGAGAGGATTGGGTGTCCTCAGATCAAGGGTAATATGGTGAACATGTGGTCTTCTGAGTTCAATCTCAGCCTCCCTAACCAGACATACAGTTGTCACAGCAACTAGAACTGGTATACCAAATCCTTGTCTTCACCAAGCTAATGGTTCTATTCCCCACCTCCTTTAAATTTTAGTTTGTCTTCATGAAGTCATTGCTTGTTTGCCTAATCTGTTTGACTTCACTATGCGAAGACTATCACCTGTTTGGATTCATACTGTCTTCCATTTTGATCTGTTCTACCTAACTGCTATTAGTCTTCACTGTGCGAAGACCTTGTGTCTGGTCTGTTTGACTTCACTATGCGAAGACCTAACTGCCTGATCTGTTTGACTTCACTGGGCGAAGACTATCACCTGTTTGGATTCATACTGTCTTCCATTCCGATCTGTTCTACCTAACTCCTATTAGTCTTCGTGCTTTCATTATATTGCTTACTTGACTATGGTCTGTCTAGAGTAGTTTATCTTCCACTGCATATCATATAGGTTCAATTTGACTGTCTATCTTCAAAGACCTTGTGTCTTGAAGACTTCCATAAAAATCGCCTATTCACCCCCCTCTAGTTGATAACTAGCACTTTCAATTGGTATCAGAGCAAGGTGCTCCCTTTATCTGTGTGATTCGGTTTAACAACCTGGAGTTTTAGCTATGTCGACTACAGGGATAATCAAGGTCTCCGCTACGTGCCCCGTCTTCGATGGCACTGATTACCCCTACTGGAAGAATAAGATGCGCATGCATCTTGAAGCCTGATAATCCCCAGGTGCAAGGAATCATCGTAGCAATTTCCAAAGGTGGAAGTGATAAGTATGGAGTGTCGAACCTAGGAGCTAAAGGTAAGATCAATATTCTCTCAAGTCCTATCTACCACTGATACGACTCTACGTACATCAAACGTTTGCTTCCATCTAGAAACGAGAAATACAACTACGTTTTGGGTATGAAGAGGATAGCTTTGCATGATATCGGAGAACTAAAATATAAAAATAGGTGTTGTTATCATAAAGTTGGAATATATCACAATATATTACAAATAGCGAGTGTGGAATAATGATGGACCGGTGTGCAGAATTATCCTAGGCAATTGTTAACAAGATCGGTAATCATTATTGCAATTTTATATGAGGGAGAGACATAAGCTAACATAATTTCTCTACTTGGATCATATGCACTTATGATTGGAACTCTAGCAAGAATCCGCAACTACTAAAGATCATTAAGGTAAGACCCAACCATAACATTAAAGTATCAAGTCCCCTTTATCGCATACGCAACAACCCCCTTACTCGGGTTTAAGCTTCTGCCACTCTAGCAACCCACTATAAGAGAATCATGAACGTATTGCAACACCCTACAGCGGGAATCCTTCACGCATGTGCGACACGGAAGGCACCATAGGACAGCACCAAAATAAAACATACAACTCAAACCAATCTAGATCATCAATCAACCCAAAAGACAAAAGAAATCTACTCAAACACCATAGGATGGCAACACATCATTGGATCATAATATGTGGCATAAAACACCATGTTCAAGTAGGGGATTACAGCGGGGTGCAAGAGAGTGGACCGCATAAAAGAGATGAGGAAGGTGATGAAGATGGTGATTTTGATGAAGAAGATCACCGTGGTGATGGTTCCCCCGGTGGCACTCCGGTGCCACCGAGAGAGAGAAGGGGAAAAGGTCTCCCCCTTGTGCTTCCTCCTCCATGGCCTCCCCCTATATGGGGGGAGGTTCTCCATCTAGTCCTTGGTCTCCATGGTGATGATGGCCCCCTCCGGATTCCTCCTCCATGGCCTCCGGTGATGATGGCCCCCTCCGGCAGGGTGCCGGAGAGGGCCTAGATTGATTTTTCATGCCTATAGAGGCTTGCGGCGGCGGAACTTTTGATCTAGGTTTCTTTCTGGGGGTTTTGGTTTTTTTCTGACTGGGAACTGTAGGGGAAACCCCCACAGCATCAAAACTTTATTGATAAAAAGAGAGCCAGTACAAGCATAATGGGGGATTACAAGAGGTAATCAAAGCAAGCTAGGGGAAGAAGGAGAACTAACAAGTTAAGAGATACAGACTATTGGCCTCAAGGTGGCAGAAATGAAATCCAGCGGAGGAGATCATCTTTGTAGGAGCCTTTCACTCTATATTGCATTAAGCTGATGTCATGGATGAATGCACTTCTCCACTTATTGAATCTAGCTCTCTCATGCCTGAAGACCTTAGCGTTCCTGATGATCCAGATATTCCAGCAAGCAATGAACACCACTTCGGTGAAGAAGGGCTTCCTAAAACTCCTACTACCATTAATAACAAATGAGCCATGGAGTCACCAGATGACCAATCAATTTGCAGATAGTTCCAAACTCTGACACTAAAGTTGCAATTAAAGAACAAATGATCCCTTGTTTCCCTAGTCTGCAAAGGAAAAAGGACACAGTTTACTCCATCCTCCAAATGCCAATGCCTCCTATCCACCATGTCCTTGGTGTTCAACCTGTCCATAATAAGCATCCAAGCAAAAACTTTGATTTTCATTGTACAGGAGGACTTCCAGATCCAAGCTGTCAAAGGGTTGAAGGATTCTGATGCAAAAGTATGTGAGTAAAACAACTTTGGTGAGTATCCCTTGGCAGTGCCCTTCCATAACCGAATATCCTTGGACCCAGGTGTTCTATTGAGGCCACCCAACATGGACTGGAGAGTAGTCAGATCATCAAAAGCCTGGCTGGACAAAGGAAGGTGGAAGTGCTGGAACATATCCTGAGAGTCCAAGAACTCATGAATAGTGATACAGGGGTCCTTAACATAGGAATAGAGCCTGGGAAATCTGAGTTGAAGGCTAGACACCTGACCATCAAGCAGCAAGTTATCTGACCACATGAGGGCAGTGTCCCCTCCATTAATCTGAACCCAAGCACACTCCCTAAAATGGTGCATGACCTTGCAAATATCCTTCCACCAGAAAGAGCCACAATCAGAAGTTCCTTAGGGGACCCTATTATGATAGTAGGTATCCCAAATTAAGGACACCCAAGGGAGATCCTTTTTATTAAGAAAGTTATGTTGGGAATCGTAGCATAATTTAAAATTTTCCTACGCTCACCAAGATGCATCTATGGAGTCTACTAGCAACGAAGGGAAAGGAGTGCATCTACATACCCTTGTAGATCGCGAGCGGAAGCGTTCCAATGAACGTGGATGACGGAGTCGTACTCGCCGTGATCCAAATCACCGATGACCGAGTGCCGAACGGACGGCACCTCCGCGTTCAACACACATACGGTGCAGCGACATCTCCTCCTTCTTGATCCAGCAAGGGGGAAGGAGAGGTTGATGGAGATCCAGCATCACGACGGCGTGGTGGTGGATGTAATGGGTCTCCGGCAGGGCTTCGCCAAGCTTCTGCGAGAGAGAGAGAGGTGTTGCAGGGGAGGAGGGAGGCGCCCAAGGCTGTAGGTTGCTGCCCTCCCTCCCCCCTTTATATAGGCCCCCTTGGGAGGGGGGCCGGCCAAAACCCATCTAGGGTTGGGGGGCGGCGGCCAAGGGGTGGAAAGGGTTGCCTTGCCCCCCAAGCCAAGGGGGAAGTCCCCCCACCCTAGGGTTCCCAACCCTAGGCGCATGGGGGAGGACCAAGGGGGGGCGCCCAGCCCACTAGGGCTGGTTCCCTTCCACTTTCAGCCCATGGGGCCCTCCGGGATAGGTGGCCCCACCCGGTGGACCCCCGGGACCCTTCCGGTGGTCCCGGTACAATACCGGTAACCCCCGAAACTTTCCCGGTGGCCGAAACTTGAATTCCTATATATAATTCTTCACCTCCGGACCATTCCGGAACCTCTCGTGATGTCCGGGATCTCATCCGGGACTCCGAACAACTTTAGGGTTTCCGCATACATATATCTCTACAACCCTAGCGTCACCGAACCTTAAGCGTGTAGACCCTACGGGTTCGGGAGACATGCAGACATGACCGAGACGCCTCTCCGGTCAATAACCAACAGCGGGATCTGGATACCCATGTTGGCTCCCACATGTTCCACGATGATCTCATCGGATGAACCACGGTGTCGAGGATTCAATCAATCCCGTATGCAATTCCCTTTGTCAAACGGTATGTTACTTGCCCGAGATTCGATCGTCGGTATCCCAATACCTTGTTCAATCTCGTTACCGGCAAGTCTCTTTACTCGTACCGCAATGCATGATCCCGTGACTAACGCCTTAGTCACATTGAGCTCATTATGATGATGCATTACCGAGTGGGCCCAGAGATACCTCTCCGTCACACGGAGTGACAAATCCCAGTCTCGATCCGTGCCAACCCAACAGACACTTTCGGAGATACCCGTAGTGCACATTTATAGTCACCCAGTTACGTTGTGACGTTTGGCACACCCAAAGCACTCCTACGGTATCCGGGAGTTGCACGATCTCATGGTCTAAGGAAAAGATACTTGACATTGGAAAAGCTCTAGCAAACGAAACTACACGATCTTTTATGCTATGCTTAGGATTGGGTCTTGTCCATCACATCATTCTCCTAATGATGTGATCCCGTTATCAACGACATCCAATGTCCATGGTCAGGAAACCGTAACCATCTATTGATCAACGAGCTAGTCAACTAGAGGCTTACTAGGGACATGGTGTTGTCTATGTATCCACACATGTATCTGAGTTTCCTATCAATATAATTCTAGCATGGATAATAAACGATTATCATGAATAAGGAAATATAATAATAACCAATTTATTATTGCCTCTAGGGCATATTTCCAACAGTCTCCCACTTGCACTAGAGTCAATAATCTAGTTCACATTACCATGTGATTAACACTCATTGGTCACATCACCATGTGACCAACATCTAAAGAGTTTACTAGAGTCAACAATCTAGTTCACATCACTATGTGATTAACACTCAATGTGTTCTGGTTTGATCATGTTATGCTTGTGAGAGAGGTTATTAGTCAACGGGTCTGAACCTTTCAGAACCGTGTGCTTTACGAATATCTATGTCATCTTGTGGATGCTACCACGCGCTATTTGGAGCCATTTCAAATAATTGCTCTACTATACGAATCCGGTTTACTACTCAGAATCATCCGGATTAGTGTCAAAGTTCGCATCGACGTAACCCTTTACGACGAACTCCTTTCCACCTCCATAATCGAGAAAATTCCTTAATCCACTAGGTACTAAGGATAAGTTCGACCGCTGTCATGAGATCCTTTCTCGGATCACTATTGTACCCTCTTGACCAACTCATGGCAAGGCACACTACATGTGCGGTACACAGCATAGCATACTATAGAGCCTACGTCTAAAGCATAGGGGACGACCTTCATCCTTTCTCTATCTTCTGCTGTGGTCAGGTCTTGAGTCTTACTCAATACTCACACCTTGTAACACAGCCAAGAACTCCTTCTTTGCTGATCTATTTTGAACTCTTTCAAAATCATGTCAAGGTGTGCTGTCTTTTGAAAGTATCATCAGGCGTCTTGATCTATCTCTATGGATCTTCATGCCCAATATGTAAGCAGCTTTATCCAGGTCTTCCTTTGAAAAATTTCTTTCGAACAACCCTTTATGCTTTCCAGAAATTTTACATCATTTCGGATCAACAATATGTCATTCACATATACTTATCAGAAATGTTGTAGCGCTCCCACTCACTTTATTGTAAATACAAGTTTCTAACAAACTTTGTATAAACCCAAAAACTTTGATCACTCCATCAAAGCGTATATTCTGACTCCGAGATGCTTGCTCTAATCCATGGAAGGATCGCTGGAGCTAGCATACCTTTTAGCATCCTTAGGATCGACAAAACCTTTCTGATTGTATCACATACAACCTTTCCTTACGAAAACTGGTAAGGAAACTTGTTTTGACATCCATCTGCCAGATTTCATAAATGCAGCTAATGCTAACATGATTCCGACGGACCTAAGCATCGCTACGGATGAGAAAAACTCATCGTAGTCAACTCCTTGAACTTGTGAAAATACTCTTTGCCACAAGTCGAGCTTCATAGACGGTAACATTACCGTCCATGTCCGTCTTCTTCTTAAAGATCCATTTATCTCAATGGCTTGCCGATCATCGTGCAAGTTCACCAAAGTCCATGCTTTGTTCTGATACATGGATTCTATCTCGGATTTCATGGCCTCGAGCCATTCGTCGGAATATGGGCCCACCATCGCTTCTCCATAGCTCGTAGGTTCATTGTTGTCTAGCAACATGACTTCCAAGACAGGATCACGCATTACTCTGAAGTAGTGCGCATCCTCGTCGCCCTACGAGGATTGGTAGTGACTTGATCCGAAGTTTCATGATCACTATCATAAGCTTCCACTTCAATTGGTATAGGTGCCACAGGAACAACTTCCTGTGCCCTGCTACACACTAGTTGAAGCGACGGTTCAATAACCTTATCAAGTCTCCACCATCCTCCCACTCAATTCTTTCGAGAGAAACTTTTCCTCGAGAAAGGACTCATTTCTAGAAGCAATTCCTTTTTGCTTCCAGATCTGAAATAGGAGGTATACCCAACTGTTTTTGGGTATTCGATGAAGATGCATTTATCCGCTTTGGGTTCGAGCTTATCAGCCTGAAACTTTTTCACATAAGCGTCGCAGCCCCAAACTTTTAAGAAACGACAACTTAGGTTTCTCTAAACGGTGTCGTCTCAACGGAATTGCGTGGTGCCCCTTTTAAAGTGAATGCGGTTGTCTCTAATGCCTAACCCATAAACGATAGTGGTAATTCGATAAGAAACATCATGGTATGCACCATATCCAATAGGGTGCAGCTATGATGTTCGGACACACCATCACACTATGGTGTTCCAGGCGGTATTAATTGTGAAACACTTTCCACAATGTCTCAATTGTGTGCCAAACTCGTAACTCAGATACTCATCTCTATGATCATATCACAGACATTTTATCCTCTTGTCACGACGATCTTCAACTTCACTCTGAAATTACTTGAACCTTTCAATAATTCAGACTTGTGTTTCATCAAGTAAATACACTCAGCATCTACTCAAATCATCTGTGAAGTAAGAACATAACGATATCCACTGCATGCCTCAGCACTCATTGGACTGCATACATCAAAATGTATTACCTCCAATAAGTTGCTCTCTTGTTCCATCTTACTGAAAACGAGGCCTTTTCAGTCATCTTGCCCATGTGGTATGATTTGCATGTCTCAAGTGATTCAAAATCAAGTGAGTCCAAACGATCCATCTGCATGGAGTTTCTTCATGCATATATACCAATAGGCATGGTTCGCATGTCTCAATCTTTTCAAAAACGAGTGAGTCCAAAGATCCATCTACATGGAGCTTCTTCATGCATTCTATACCAATATGACTCAAATGGCAGTGCCACAAGTATGTGGAACTATCATTACTATTTTATATCTTTTGGCACGAACATGTGTATCACTACGATCGAGATTCATTTTAGGTGCAAGACCATTGAAGGTATTATTCAAATAAACAGAGTGACCATTATTCTCCTTAAATGAATAACCGTATTGCGATAAACATAATCCAACCATGCTCAACGCAAACACCAAATCTCGATGGTAGAGGGAGCATGCGATGCTTGATCACATCAACCTTGGAAACACTTCCAACACACATCGTCATCTCACCTTTATCCAGTCTCCATTTATTCCGTAGCTTTTATTTCGAGTTACTAACACTTAGCAACCGAACCGGTATCTAATACCCTGGTGCTGCTAGGAGTACTAGTAAAGTACACATTCATATAATGTATATCCAATATACTTTTGTCGACCTTGCCTGCCTTCTCATCTACCAAGTATCTAGGGTAGTTCCGCTTCAGTGACCGTTCCCCTCATTACAGAAGCACTTAGTCTCGGGTTTGGGTTCAACCTTGGGATTCTTCACTAGAGCAGCAAACGACTTGTTGTTTCATGAAGTATCCCTTTTTTTTGCCCTTGCCCTTCTTAAACTAGTGGTTTTACTAACCATCAACAATTGATGCTCCTTCTTGATTTCTACTCTCGCGGTGTCAAACATCGCGAATAGCTCAAGGATCATCATAACTATCCTTGATATGTTATAGTTCATCACGAAGCTCTACTAGCTTGGTGGCAGTGACTATGGAGAACTATCACTATCTCATCTGGGAGATTAACTCCCACTCGATTCAAGCGATTGTGGCACTCAGACAATCTGAGCACATGCTCAACGATTGAGCTTTTCTCCCTTAGTTTGCAGGCTTAAGAAACTTGTCAGAGGTCTCATACCTCTTGACGTGGGCACTAGTCTGAAATCCCAATTTCAGTCTTCGGAACATCTCACATGTTCTGCGACGTTTCAAAATGTTTTTGGTGCCACAATTTTAAACCACACTGAACTATCACGTAGTCATCAAAACGTGTATGTCAGATGTTTCGTAACATGTACAGATGACGCTGAGGTTCAGCACACCGAGCGGTGCATTAAGGACATAAGCCTTCTGTGCAGCAATGAGGACAATCCTCAGTTTACGGACCCAGTCCGCATAATTGCTACTACCAACTTTCAACTAAATTTTCTCTAGGAACATATCTTAACCAGTAGAACTAAAGCGCAAGTTATGACATAATTTGCAAATACCTTTTTGACTATGTTCCTGATAATGAAGTTCATCTGATTATGAACTCCCACTCAGATAGACATCCCTCTAGTCATCTAAGTGAAACATGATCCGAGTTTAACTAGGCCGTGTCCGATCATCACGTGAGACGGACTAGTCAAGATCGGTGAACATCTCCATGTTGATCGTATCTTCTATACGACTCATGCTCGACCTTTCGGTCCTCCGTGTTCCGAGGCCATGTCTGTACATGCTAGGCTCGTCAAGTCATCCTAAGTGTATTGCGTGTGTTCCGAGGCCATGTCTGTACATGCTAGGCTCGTCAACACCCGTTGTATTCGAACGTTAGAATCTATCACACCCAATCATCACGTGGTGCTTCGAAACAACGAACCTTCGCAACGGTGCACAGTTAGGGTGAACACTTTCTTGAAATTATTATAAGGGATCATCTTACTTACTACCGTCGTTCTAAGCAAATAAGATGCAAAAACATGATAAACATCACATGCAATCAAATAGTGACATGATATGGCCAATATCATCATGCTCCTTTGATCTCCATCTTCGGGGCACCATGATCATCTTCGTCACCGGCATGACACCATGATCTCCATCATCATGATCTCCATCATTGTGTCTTCATGAAGTCGTCACGCCAACGATTACTTCTACTTCTATGGCTAACGCGTTTAGCAACAAAGTAAAGTAATTTACATGGCGTTATTCAATGACATGCAGGTCATGCAAAATAATAAAGACAACTCCTATGGCTCCTGCCGATTGTCATACTCATCGACATGCAAGTCGTGATTCCTATTACAAGAATATGATCAATCTCATGCATCACATATATCATTCATCACATCTTCTGGCCATATCACATCACATAGCACTTGCTGCAAAAACAAGTTAGACGTCCTCTAATTGTTGTTGCAAGTTTTTTCGTGGTTTGTAGGTTTCTAGCAAGAACGTTTTCTTACCTACGTATGACCACAACGTGATTTGCCAATTTCTATTTACCCTTCATAAGGACCCTTTTCATCGAATCCGTTCCGACTAAAGTAGGAGAGACAGACACCCGCTAGCCACCTTATGCATCTAGTGCATGTCAGTCGGTGGAACCTGTCTCACGTAAGCGTACGTGTAAGGTCGGTCCGGGCCGCTTCATCCTACAATGCCGTCGAAACAAGAAACGACTAGTAGCGGCAAGAAGAATTGGCAAACTCAACGCCCACAACTGCTTTGTGTTCTACTCGTGCATAGTAACTACGCATAGACCTGGCTCATGATGCCACTGTTGGGAATCGTAGCATAATTTAAAATTTTCCTACGCTCACCAAGATGCATCTATGGAGTCTACTAGCAACGAAGGGAAAGGAGTGCATCTACATACCCTTGTAGATCGCGAGCGGAAGCGTTCCAATGAATGTGGATGACGGAGTCGTACTCGCCGTGATCCAAATCACCGATGACCGAGTGCCGAACGGACGGCACCTCCGCGTTCAACACACGTACGGTGCAGCAACGTCTCCTCCTTCTTGATCCAGCAAGGGGGAAGGAGAGGTTGATGGAGATCCAGCAGCACGACGGCGTGGTGGTGGATGTAGCGGGTCTCCGGCAGGGCTTCGCCAAGCTTCTGCGAGAGAGAGAGAGGTGTTGCAGCGGAGGAGGGAGGCTCCCAAGGCTGTAGGTTGCTGCCCTCCCTCCCCCCCTTTATATAGGCCCCCTTGGGAGGGGGGCGGCCAAAACCCATCTAGGGTTGGGGGGGCGGCGGCCAAGGGGTGGAAAGGGTTGCCTTGCCCCCCAAGCCAAGGGGGAAGTCCCCCCACCCTAGGGTTCCCAACCCTAGGCGCATGGGGGAGGCCCAAGGGGGGGCGCCCAGCCCACTAGGGGCTGGTTACCTTCCACTTTCAGCCCATGGGGCCCTCCGGGATAGGTGGCCCCACCCGGTGGACCCCCGGGACCCTTCCGGTGGTCCCGGTACAATACCGGTAACCCCCGAAACTTTCCCGGTGGCCGAAACTTGACTTCCTATATATAATTCTTCACCTCCGGACCATTCCGGAACCTCTCGTGACGTCCGGGATCTCATCCGGGACTCCGAACAACTTTCGGGTTTCCGCATACATATATCTCTACAACCCTAGCGTCACCGAACCTTAAGTGTGTAGACCCTACGGGTTCGGGAGACATGCAGACATGACCGAGACGCCTCTCCGGTCAATAACCAACAGCGGGATCTGGATACCCATGTTGGCTCCCACATGTTCCACGATGATATCATCGGATGAACCACGGTGTCGAGGATTCAATCAATCCCGTATGCAATTCCCTTTGTCAAACGGTATGTTACTTGCCCGAGATTCGATCGTCGGTATCCCAATACCTTGTTCAATCTCGTTACCGGCAAGTCTCTTTACTCGTACCGCAATGCATGATCCCGTGACTAACGCCTTAGTCACATTGAGCTCATTATGATGATGCATTACCGAGTGGGCCCAGAGATACCTCTTCGTCACACGGAGTGACAAATCCCAGTCTCGATCCGTGCCAACCCAACAGACACTTTCGGAGATACCCATAGTGCACCTTTATAGTCACCCAGTTATGTTGTGACGTTTGGCACACCCAAAGCACTCCTACGGTATCCGGGAGTTGCACGATCTCATGGTCTAAGGAAAAGATACTTGACATTGGAAAAGCTCTAGCAAACGAAACTACACGATCTTTTATGCTATGCTTAGGATTGGGTCTTGTCCATCACATCATTCTCCTAATGATGTGATCCCGTTATCAACGACATCCAATGTCCATGGTCAGGAAACCGTAACCATCTACTGATCAACGAGCTAGTCAACTAGAGGCTTACTAGGGACATGGTGTTGTCTATGTATCCACACATGTATCTGAGTTTCCTATCAATACAATTCTAGCATGGATAATAAACGATTATCATGAATAAGGAAATATAATGATAACCAATTTATTATTGCCTCTAGGGCATATTTCCAACAAGTTATTCGCATGTTTGATCAAAAGTGCAACATTCTGAGAACCAAGGTTAAGAATACCAAGGCCTCCCCTGTTTTTTGGCCTGCAAATAAGGTCCCACGCAGCTAGTGAGGGGGCAGGCTGACCCCTATTCCTCCTCCAGAGGCATTGTCTCTGGATTCTCTCCAATTGTTTTAGAATTCCAGCAGGGACAGCCAAACTGCAAAGGAAGAAAATGGGCATAGAGGACAGGGCAGAGTTAAGAAACTGCAGCCTTTCCCCCTGATTTAAAAAAGATGAACTAGCTGTCATTCTCCTCTCCATGCAATCAACCGATGGCATAAAATCCACCATTTTAGGCCTTGTAGTTCCTACTGGTAACCCAAGGTAGGTAAATGGCATTTTCCCAATCTGGCATCCAAATGCAGAAGCTAATTCAGTCATGACAGCAGTGTCCACATTGATGGGAATAATAAAGGATTTGTGATAGTTCACATCCAGACCAGTGGACACAGAGAAGGCCCTGAGCATATCCTTCAGAGCTATAAGATGGTCCTTGTCCGCAGGCAAGATAATAAGAGTGTCATCAGCATACTGAATCACAGGGTAATCCTGATCATGACAAGGTATAGGTAAGTGAAGAATGCCCCTTCTGAACATTTCATTGATTACAGTCTGCAGGAGATCAGCAGCTAGGACAAAAAGGAGGGGAGAGACTGGATCACCCTGTCTGACACCCTTTTTACATCTGAACTTCCTACCAGGAACTCCATTAAGCAGAACAGATGAGGTACCTGTGGATAGAAGTTGCTTCATCCAAAGAATCCACTTCTCATTAAAGCCCTTATATCTCAATATTTGCACAATGGCCTCATGCTCAAGGGAGTCAAAAGCCTTTTCAAAATCCAACTTTAGAATCACAATAGGTCTCTTGGACTGGTGGCACTGGTGTAAATACTCAAAGGTCCACCCAATACAATCTTGAATTGTTCTGCTTTTTATGAAACCATACTGGTTCTTGTGGACACAGTGCATAATCACCTCTTGAAACCTATTGGCTGCCATCTTAGACAAGAACTTAAGACCCATTCCTGTTAAAGAGATAGGTCTGAAGTCACCCACCTCTTCAGGGGAGGGCTTCTTAGGCACCAGAGTTATGTATGAGTCATTGATATTTTCCAGATGAGCAGTACCCTCAAAGAAAGCCTGGGCCAGTTCATAAAAATCCTGGGAAATTATGTGCCAGCACCTTTTGAAGAAGAGACCATTAAAACCATCTGGACCTGGAGCTTTATCAACTGGCATATGCTTGACAATCATGTCCATTTCCTCCTTCTCAAAAGGCTTAGTGAGAATATCTAAACCCACAACTGGTTCAATGAGGGAAGAAAGATCAAAACCCATGTTAATTCCCCTGGAAGAACCCATTCTGTTTTTAAAACAATTCTAGATAATACCCTCCATTTGTGAGTGATCAGTCACCAAAGTACCATCAGGCAATTTTAAGCTAGCAATAGAATTCCTTCGATACCTCTCCGTGGCCATAGCATGAAAGAACTTGGTGTTCTCACCACCCACTTTTAGGTATCTGATAGTACATCTTTTCCTCCAATAGAGACATTGAAGGTGGAGCAATTTCTCTACATGGTTTTTAACCACTATCCTGAAATTGGATTCATGTCTGTAGAGCGCTCTATATTCCTCAAGCTCATCAAAGAGCAGGATAACATTATTGCATTTACAAATTAGAGTTTTCAGTTTGGAAATGTTCTTCTTCCATCTCTTGAGACACATTCTCAGGGACTTAAATTTGTCAGCTATCCTAGCAGTAATATGGCCCTTTCTGGATTGTTTCTGCCATGAGGAATCAACACAATCCATAAAACCCTCCAACTCCAACCAATAATTCTCAAACCTAAAGAGATTAGACTTGGGAATAGAAGTTTTGATTGTAACCATACAAGGCACATGGTTAGAAGCAGTTCTGGCAAGAGGTAGCACCTCAGTCATGGGATAGTCAGATATCCAATCAACAGAAGTGAAGAACCAGTCTAGCTGCTCAAGGAGTGGAGTATCCTGCATATTGGACCAAGTGTAGGATCTGCCTTTGATGGGCAGTTCCAAAAGGCCGAGGTGTCCAATAATCTCATTAAAGATGAACATGTCATTCAAATCGCCGCCAGGTAGATTTCTGTTATCCACAGAACGTAAGAAATTAAAATCCCCCAGTATCAGCCAATTCTCATCCACAGGAATGTTCAGGTGATACATCCAGGTTACAAAATTATCCCTAGCTTCCCCCTGACAAGGACCATAAACCACCACAAGTGTCCACCTCTCATTGTTTTGCCTAGAAACAAACTCAATCACCACTGCAAATTTTTGGACTTGCAATAAAGTCCCATAAAAAATAGACGAGTTCCAAACAACTAGAATTCCACCAGAGGCCCCCAAAGAAGGAGAGAAAGCAAAGCTGTCAAATCTCTTGGGGCAAAAGCTTTTAATCATTCTGGAATCAAATGAAGCACATTTTGTTTCTTGCAGACAAGCAATAGCACAGTGACTTTCGTCAATCTTTTGTCTAATAGCTCTTTGCCTAGCCTCAGAGTTTAAACCCCTGACATTCCAGCACAGGACATTCCAGTTTCTACAGTGAGTATTCATAAATAAATATCATAAACAAGTCCCCAATCCACATGACACACAATGTCAGATGCCCAAAAGCACATAATAGTTCTGAACCAACATTATTACATATCCAAGGATCTGAAAATGAAAACCAAACGCAGAAAGCAGATTTATGGGCTTGCCAAACCCAGCAGGAGAAGAGCACACTATTCATTGGAGGCTTGATTTGCAGCAGCAGCAGGGTCCACCATAAGTGCATCCTCCGTGAGCAGAGTTGCATCAATCTCCAGCTCCTTGCCAATAGCTTGCAGATGACTTATGGGAGTAGGTGGAGGAGCATCTCCAAATGCAGGGTCATCAGACATCTCTGCAAAAAGGGGCTTGGCCTTGGGCTTCTTCTTCTTGGGCTGCAGAACCAGCTCATGGAAAGTGGGCTTAAACCCATCACGCTGGGTCGAACTTCTGGTACATCTTCGAACAGATGTTTCAATGAGAGGCGTTGGCGCCAGAGTTTTGCGCGGCCTCCTCGTAGGTACACGCGCAGGAGGAGAAGGGACAACAGGCGCAGCCCTCTCAGCATCATCCACAAATAACGCTCTAGCCACAGGTCGGGCAGGTTCCGGCTCCTTCCATGTTAACAGAGGAAGATCATCTTGCTGGAAAGCAAAGTCCCAGTTTCTCTTGGTCAAAATGACCGGCGACAGGGGTTTAGGCAGCAGAGGTTTTGGCACTTCAAACACCACTGGAGCATTTAGCAGGTTTTCAAACGATCGCCTCCATATCATTTCAGGGGGCAGAGGGGGACCAAAGGGGATCTTAACCGCAGGCTGATCCAAAGCTTGGACATCAATGACAGGAGGTTGATAGACCACAATTGACCAGTTACTAGCATCCTCCAGGTCCGGTGCAATCTCCATCAGATCATTCAGGTTCACAGGTGGAGCCCCATCAATAAGAATGATAGGTGCAGGGGGCACCTGTAGTTGTACATCAGTACTTTGTTGAACCGAACTTGGTTGAGCCGAGGCATTGAACACCATGGATTCTTGATCCTCAACAGCAGGCTCCACAGCAGGTTCCTCCCAGTTTCCCCAATTGTCCTCATGCACCTCATTATGTGCAGGTTCAGGCGGAGGTGGCGGCACATCGTTCCACCCCAGAGCTGGGAATGGAGGCAGAATAAAAGGTGGCAACTCCGGGAAGGGCACACCAGGCAGGGGATGAGGATTGCCATTGATGGGCATCCAGTCTTCATCTTGGGGCATCTGTTCAGCAAAATTGGCCCCAAGGATAAACAGAGGCGCCGTCCAAGACACCCTGGCACCACCCCAGGCAGCATAATCCATGAACACCACATCTCTTGGCACCAGAATATCTTCTGGAAAGGACGCAAAGACCAAAGTGCGCACAAGGTATGGATCCTCACTAATCCAATGATGAAACTTCCCAAATGTGTAGACCGCTGCCCGAATACTTTCCTCATTGCGAAGATCAAGCAGAATCCCCAAAAACATGAGCAGTCCCTGATGGAAACCCTGAGCACCTCTAAAAGGTTCACCCTCATCGTGTTTCATAAAACGAACAAAACGATCATTGCCAAGAGGTTGGGGTGGCATCTGAAGGAGAGAAAATCTGACAGCAGCATCCCGAAGCTCAAAAAGACCCACCGATCTAATCCAAGGCTGAGCAGACCTCACCAACACCCCATGAGCTTGCAGCCATTGAACAACTTCCTCTCTAGCAACACCAATCTGATCGGGAGGAGGGATGGGCATTACCTCAGCTAACATGAACTCCTCATGGCGGCGCACAAGTGGGGTATGTGGCGTCACAAAGGTCCGAGGCAAACGAGCATCACCGCCATCCACAATGTGATGGCCTGCCGGCACATACAGTAAGGGGTCGAGAGGGAAGTTGGCCATCGGAGGGGTACAACCCGGGCTGGAAGCAGACGGCGAGTACTCCAGCGGAGGAGGGGTCTCAGGCGGCGCGGTCGAAGGTGTTTTGGGACCAGGACTGATGGAACAGGGCGAAGCAGTTAATGCGGAAGTGCAAGAGGAGTCCAAGTTTGGTAAAAGTTGTGTCAGAGAGATATTCTCGGTGGGAGCTGAGCGATCCTCGGAAGTTGCAATGTTACCGGGTTTCGGTTTCCAAACCAGACCCAAGATCCTTGCAAACTTGTTGCAATCCTTTTTACCATGCCCCACCCGCAGACAAGAGGTACAATGCAGTTTAGACGTGCACGCCGTAGCAAAATGGCCCTTAAACAAGCAAATCTGACACGTTAAAATTTCGTCCACCATACTTGATACCAAGTTATCAAAATCTTCTTCTGCTTGCTGAGAGGAAGGAATAGAAGGCCCAGAAGATAACACCGGCTCAACTTGGACCGTGGAACGTGAAGATGACGGCCCAACATGGGATGGCACGTCCACATTCAGAGAGCCAGAATTTCCGCCCGAGATAGACGGCGACCCATCCGCAGCTGTTGGAAGATCCCTAACTGTCCCAAAAGAAATGGAGGGGGTAGTCGACGTCCACCGGAGTTCAGCCGGCAGCGGGGGATGGATGACCACCCTTTCATGCGCAGAAAGCGTGTACCCCGCATCCTCAACAGTTTGAATGCAATTTTCTGTGGCCGGATAACGATAACCACGACAAGCAGGATAATTCTGGAACTTTGAAAATGAAAGCTTCTTGGCAGGGGCATGAGATGATCTTATCGAATATTTACGGGGTTTGGTATGCATAGCCAACATGCCAAGGGTAGCTCGACGTTTGGAAGGACTAACAATGATCCACTCAGCATCACATTCCAATTTCCAAAGTTTAAACTCACGGCCCCAATTTGGGCCACCATTACCCCAAAGATGAAAGAAACATTTAAAATGATCACAAGAGAAAGAACGGAGCTTGAGAATGATCATAGCCACAGCCTTGCAAGAAACTTGAAAACCAAAAACCTTATCCTTGATCATAAAAACCATGAACTCAATAGCAGAACCTCCGATGGCCGCCTCAAGTGCCGCTGCTACCGAATCCTCAGTCAAACGAAAATCATGCCGGCCAAAAGAATTTACCATGGTGAAGAAGCCCGTGTCATCCATGGGGTGCACCGGAAAACCCGTAGATTGAAAAACCTTTTCCGCAAAAACCAGACCCTTGGAGAAGTCCAAGCCAAGGGTGGATCCATCAGCAGAACCCATGGAGATGGGTATTAAGACGTAGATCTCAGAGCACCGGAGAGATCTAATGGAGAGGAAAGGAAATTTGGTGGCTAGGGGAGGAGATCACCGGAGGTGGTGGCGATCGCCGGGGTGGGGGTGGGAGCGCCTATCATTATGTGTAGCTGCTTACATATTGGGCACCAAGATCTATAGAGATAGATCCAGACGCTTGATAAGACTTCCAATGAGTACATACCTTGACAAGATTTTGAAGGAGTTCAAAATGGATCAGTCAAAGAAGTAGTTCTTTCCTATATTGTAAGGTGTGAAGTTCAGTAAGACTCAAAACCCGACCACGGCAGAAGATAGAGAGAGAAAGAAAGGCATTCCCTATGCCTCAGCCATAGGTTCTATAAAGTATGGCATGTTGTGTACCAGACCTATTGTGTCCCTTGTCGTGAGTTTGACAAGGGGGTACAATAGTGATCTAGGAGTAGATCATTGGACAGTGGTCAAAATTATCCTTAGTTACCTTAAAAGGGACTAAGGAAATGTTTCTCGGTTATGGAGGTGATAAAGAGTTCGTCATAAAGAGTTACTTCGATGCAAGCTTTGACACTGATCTTGATGACTCTAAGTCTCAATCTAGATACGTATTGAACGTAGGAGCAATTAGCTAGAGTAGCTCCATGTAGAGCATTGTAGACATAGAAATTTCCAAAATACATACATATCTGAATGTGGCAGACCCGTTGACTAAACTTCTCTCACAAGCAAAACATGATCACACCTTA
Organism: Aegilops tauschii subsp. strangulata; assembly: GCF_002575655.3. Lineage (NCBI taxonomy): Eukaryota > Viridiplantae > Streptophyta > Magnoliopsida > Poales > Poaceae > Aegilops > Aegilops tauschii. The sequence continues at coordinate 180,195,979 of NC_053039.3, forward strand.
GTACTCTTTGGGTGTTAATCACATAGTGATGTGAACTAGATTATTGACTCTAGTGGAAACTTTGGATGTTGGTCACATGGCGAAGTGAACTATGGGTGATAATCACATAAAGATGTGAACTATTGGTGTTGAATCACATGGCAATGTGAACTAAATTATCGACTCTAGTGCAAGTGGGAGACTGAAGGAAATATGCCCTAGAGGCAATAATAAAGTTGTTATTTTGTATTTCCCTACATCATGATAAATGTTTATTATTTATGCTAGAATTGTATTAACCCGAAACTTGATACATGTGTGGATACATACACAAAACACCGTGTCCCTAATAAGCATATACTAGACTAGCTCGTTAATCAAAGATGGTTAAGTTTCCTAACCATAGACATGTGTTGTCATTTGATAAACGAGATCACATCATTAGGAGAATGATGTGATGGACAAGACCCATCCGTTAGCTTAGCATATTGATCGTTAAGTTTTATTGCTATTTATTTCTTCATGTCAAATACATATTCCTTCGACTGTGAGATTATGCAACTCCTGGATACCGGAGGAATACCTTGTGTGCAATCAAACATCACAACGTAATTGGGTGATTATAAAGATGCTCTATAGGTATCTCCGAAGGTGTTTGTTGGGTTGGCATAGATCGAGATTAGGATTTGTCACTCCAAGTATCGGAGAGGTATCTCTGGGCCCTCTCGGTAATACAGATCATAAGAAGCCTTGCAAGCAATGTGACTAATGAGTTAGTTGCGGGATGATGTATTACGGAACGAGTAAAGAGACTTGCCGGTAACGAGATTGAACTAGGTATGTAGATACAGACGATCGAATGTTGGGCAAGTAACATACTGGTGACAAAGGGAATAATATATGTTGTCATTACGGTATGACCGATAAGGATCTTCGTAGAATATGTAGGAACCAATATGAGCATCCAGGTTCCGCTATTGGTTATTTACCGGAGATGTGTCTGAGTCACGTCTACGTAGTTCTCGAACCCGTAGGGTCCACACGCTTAACGTTTGAAGACGATTTGTATTATGAGTTATGTGTTTTGGTTACCGAAGTCTGTTCGGAGTCCCGGATGAGATCACGGACATGACGAGGAGTCTCGAAATGGTCGAGAGGTAAAGATTCATATATAGGGGGATAATATTCGGACACCGGAAGTGTTCTGGGGGTACCAGGTACATATCGGGTCACCGGAAGGGGTTCCGAGCAACCCCCCCGACAACTATATGGGCCTAATGGGGAAAGAGGGGAAACGCAGCAGCTAGCAGGGGTGCTGCGCCCCCATACGGGCCGCACCTTAGGAGGAAGGAAAAATGGGAAGAGAGAAGGAAGGGGAGGGATTCGGCCTCCCCCTTCCTTCCCTCCTCCCTCCTCTTTCCTTCCCCCTCCGGTGGATATGGTAAGAGGGGGCGAATTGGACAAGGCCCCCAAGTAGGATTCCTCCTACTTCGGGCGCCCCTTGGCTGTCCTTCTGTCGTGGGAAACCACGGCCACCTATGGGACTTGGGGGTCCCTTGCTGGTTCGGCAGGGAGGCGACACGTTACACAAAGAGCAGACTAGCGTGGGCCAGCATGACAGAGATCACACAGGAAATTTTACCCAGGTTCGAGCCACCGCGAGGCGTGAAACTCTACTCCTGCTTTGGTGGATTGATGGTGGAAAGGTGGGGGCGGAGCGTAGTACACTTGCCCGGCGAGGGTTGACTCAGGGCAGCAGTGACTACGCGCGTATGGGGTGTGAGTTATCCCACTTCCTAACCCTTTCTACGATTGCCATGCGCCTCCTTTTATAGATCAAGGGGTTACCACGGTGGCAAAGTAGTCATTATGCACTGATAAGATAGCAAACAATGCTATCATATCTAACTCTGCAGGGTGACAGGGCGCATTAAATGCATCGCTCAATGTCACATCGTTGGTTGCCCGGCAAGGCTTGCCGGGCTATCTTGCCTGCTCCGTGCCTGCTCGCTTGACACGTCACAGGACGGGTGTCATCTGTGGGTTTCTCCTGTAGGAAATGGCTGGCATGTGGCGAATGGCTGCCACTTAATCACTTTGCGGCTTGACACCGCACTGATCGACAACACGGGTCGTGGTTGGTGAGGTGGTTTTGCTTCCGTGAGGCCCGGCAATCCCTGTCGGGGCACTCTGGTTGTCTGTTTCTGGGGGTGGCCTCGCCCCTTGCCGGGCTCGCCTACACGACAAGGGGGGCTTCTCTCTTGACGAAATCCCGCTTCTCTGGTTTGATCTTGGTCCTTTTGATCTGCATGTTGGTCCTTCAAATCTCTTGATCTCTTGCACTCTGATCCGGGCTGGTGCTTCAATCTTGTTCTCGTGCCTGTGCACAGTCTGGGCAACAGACCCAGGGTTTGTTGCACCGACAGAAGCCCCCGGGCCTGCCCCGAACGCACTGCCTAGCATTGTCGGGGTAGGGCCTAATGAGTGCACATGCGAGGGTTGCTGATGAGGCTGGTTTCTTGAAATCTTCTTTGCTTCTTCACTAGCCTTGATTCCAGGCCAGTTTCCCGTTTCTCCACGCGTCGTGTAAAGCCAACAGTGGTGGGGCCGCTCCAGTAATGGCTCGTGAATGACTTTAACGCACGGGGTAGAAACGGCCAATTCACTCTTCCCACCACGCCCTTATCCTTGGCCACGTATGCTGCATGCATCATGCGGGGTAGGTAACGGAGGCGCGTGGTGCGGGGGAGCATCAAGGTGAGGGCCCGGTTGTCTTGAATTGGCGGAGGAGGACGGTGGCCGCCCGTTGATGGAGTAGCTCCCCTCCTTGCCCCGCCTATAAACGGGAGGGGCAGAGGAGGGCGGAGTCACTCATCTTCGCATTCCTCCTCTTCTTATCTTCCGCTTCCACTGGTGATGTCAAAGGGGAGATCCTGGGGCCAGCCCCTGAGCTCTTGGTTGGGGCTAATGTTTCCACACACCGGTGCTGATGCTCGGGGAGTGAGCCTGGTCCTTGGTGTGGCAAATCTCTTGGTTCCTTCGAGGCCCTACCAGGAGGTGGGGCTGGAGATCGTTGGTAATCCCAGCACTACCCTGATGTCGCTTGAAGCTACGTCGGTGTTTCCCCAAAGAGGAAGGAATGATGCAGCACAGCGGCGGTAGGTATTTCCCTCAGATATGAAACCAAGGTTATCGATCCAGTAGGAGAACCAAGCAACACAACGTAAATAGCCCCTGCATAGAGATAACAAATCCTCGCAAACCGACGTGTTAAAGGGGTTGTGAATCCCTTCCAGGGTACAGCGCCTCAAGTATGCAAACAGACGTGAGATAAATTTGTAGTAAATTGATAGATCGAACGCCAAATAAAATAAATAAGAATAAATTGCAACAAGGTATTTTTGTATTTTTGGTTTAATAGGTCTGAAAATAAATGCAAGGAAAAAGTAGACCGCAAAGGCAAATATATAAGAAAGAGACCCAGGGGCCGTAGGTTTCACTAGTGGCTTCTCTCAAGAAAAATAGCAAACGATGGGTGAACAAATTACTGTTGGGCAATTGATAGAACTTCAAATACTCTTGACGATATCCAGGCAATGATCATTATATAGGCATCACGTCCAAGATTAGTAGACCGACTCCTGCCTGCATCTACTACTATTACTCCACACATGGACCGCTATCCAGCATGCATCTAGTGTATTAAGTTCATGGAAAAATGGAGTAATGTAATAATAACGATGACATGATGTAGACAAGATCTATCTATGTAGAGATAGACCCCATCGTTTTATCCTTAGTAGCAACAATACATACGTGTCGGTTCCCTTTCTGTCACTGGGATCAAGCACCGTAAGATGGAACCCACTACAAAGCACCTCTTCCCATTGCTAGATAAATAGATCAAGTTGGCCAAAAAAAAAATATCGGATAAGAAATACGAGGATAAGAGATCATACATAAAAGAGATCAAAGAAACTCAAATACTTTCATGGAGATAAAAAGATAGATCTGATCATAAACTCAAAGTTCATCGATCCCAACAAACACAGCGCAAAAGAGTTATATCATATGGATCTCCAAGAGACCATTGTATTGAGAATTCAGAGAGAGAGAGAGAGAGAGAGATGAAGCCATCCAGCTACTGACTACGGACCCGAAGGTCTACAAAGAACTACTCACTCATCATCGGAGAGGCACCAAGGGAGGTGGTGAACCCCATCCGAGATGGTGTCTAGATTGGATCTGGTGGTTCTGGACTCTGCGGCGGCTAGATGAATATTTCGTCGATGCCTTTAGGGTTTCTGGAATATTGAGGTATTTATAGAGCAAAAAGGCGGTCCGGGGGGCACCCGAGGTGGGCACAACCCACCAGGGCGCGCCTGGGCCTCCTGGCGCCCCCTGGTGGGCTGTGCCCTCCTCGAGGCACCCCCAGGCATAGCCAGGGCCTATTACGTTCCCTCTGGTCCAAAAAAATCTCCGTAAGGTTTCGTTGCGTTTCGACTCCGTCTGATATTGATTTCCTGTGATGTAAAAAACATGCAGAAAACAACAACTTCCACTTGGCACTATGTCAATAGGTTAGTACCAAAAAATGATATAAAATGACTATAAAATGATTATAAAACATCCGAGATTGATAATATAACATCATGGAACAAGTAAAAATTATAGATACGTTGGAGACGTATGATGCCCCTCCCGAAAGTCTTGGGGTTGATGTCGATGAGAGGCCACCTTCCTGCCCGCCAAGGTGGGGAGCTGTGCGCCTCGAGCCCTCTGGCCCTCGTGGTAGCTCGTCGGCTCCCTGGGGAAGGTGCTGGACCGGAGCTTCGGCCTTGAGGGAGTCCTAGATTAGGGGGTCCCCGGGCGTCCGGGCTGTGTGACATGGGCCGGACTGGTGGGCCGTGAAGATACAAGATAGAAGGCCTTCCCCCGTGTCCGGATGGGACTCTTCTTTGTGTGGATGGCAAGCTTGGCGTCCGGATGTGTAGTTTCCTTTCTCTGTAAACCGACTTTATACAACCCTCGGCCCCTCCGGTGTCTATATAAACCAAAGGGTTTAGTCAGTAGAGGCTAAGACAAATCAAACAGGCTAGACATCTAGGGTATAGCCATTACGATCTCGAGGTAGATCAACTCATGTAACCCCTATACTCATCAAAGTCAATCAAGCAGGAAGTAGGTTATTACCTCCATTAAGAGGGCCCGAACCTGGGTACACATCGTGTCCCCTGCCACCTGTTACCTTCAATCCTTAGACGCACAGTTCGGGACCCCCTACCTGAGATCGGTCGGTTTTGACACCCACATTGGTGCTTTCATTGAGAGTTCCACTGTGTCGTTAACAGAAGGCTCGATGGCTCGTCCGATCATCTACAACGATGCCGTTTCTGGGGAAGCTTTCCTCCCCGACCAGATATTTGTATTCGGTGGCTTCGTTCTGTGTGCCAACTCGATTGGCCACCTCGAACAGATCGACAGCTACATCAGATCTGTTTCGGGAACCTAAACTATGTTGCCGATATCCGAGGAGACTTGATCTTTGAAGGGTTCGCGGCCCCGATCACCGCTCCTGCCTTAGATCCGGAGCAAACCATCAGGTCCGACGACGGGAGTTTGGAGCCCACTTGACTCTCCGCTGCAAACCGCACTATTGAGGATCCGGAGGCGATTGTGTCCACGGCAAACTCGGAATCAAACCAGTTTCCCCTATCATTGAAAGGTGGGATTTGCCCCCGGACTCTAGATCCGAACTCTTGAAGTCCACGCCAAGCAGGCATAGCCAGGAGGCTTTCACCCCGGCCAGCCCCGCGGACTCTCGCTACCCCGTCCAAACCTCGCTCTTAAACGAGGCTCTGGACTTAATGTGATCCCTCGCCATTACAGAGGAATCACCTTCGAATTACGCCCAGCCCGGACTAGGGGCTGAGAGTGGGGAATTTTACATCCCACGCACCACCCACTTCATAGCCACTGTTCAAGATTTAGCCGACATGCTGGACTACGCCTCCGAAGACATCGACGGCATGGACGACGATGCGAGAGACGAACATGGCCAAGACCCGCCGTTTACCGGATGTTGGACGGCCACCTCCACATATGACGTGTATATGGTGGGCACACCTAAAGAGGATGATGGCGACGGCAGGAAGGATCCGGTTGAGGACAAGCCTGCTGAGGCACCTCCAAAGCGTCGACGTCAGCGGTGCTGCTCAAAATCCCGTCGCGGAAAAGACAGCAATACCGGCAACGGAGATAATGACACTCCGGAGAACGCCGAAGACCCCAAAGCCCCCGTCCAACCAACATCCGAACATGATGATTGGGAGGAGGGGCAAGTTAACCCCGACGATCCGGTCGGGAAACGAGGAGTCGGAGGATAGTAACTATCTACCAATCTCCGAGGATGATGTGAGCCTCGGCGACGAAGACTTCATCGTGCCAGAGGAACCCCTCGAGCAAGAGCGCTTCAAGCGCCAGCTAATCGCAACAGCGAGAAGCCTAAAAAAGAAGAAGCAACAGCTCCAAGCCGAACAGGATACACTCAATGACAGATGGACTAAAGTCCTGGCAGCCGAGTAATACGGCCTCGAACGCCCCACTAAGAGCTACCCGAAGCGCAAGCTACTACCACAATTTGACGACGAGGCCCTCGAGCCAATACCGCCAAAGTATAAAACTGCTGACGAACCTGACCGACCACCACATGCACGGGACAGAGCGGCTACTTACGCCGAACACCAGCCCGCGCCACCCCACTGTCGAGGCAAGGAGGTAGCGGCTCCAGGCTACACCTACGACCTACGCAAGGACCTGGACAATAGAGCCGGTCAGACCAGATCAATCTACGGATCAAGGGGACGTGCTCCAACACGGGAGGACGACCATCAGGCCCGGCGCAGTGAGCATAATCTCACCCGGGCTGAAAACCAAACACGGATGCCGTCCGAACACCGTCGTGACGTCGCCCGATACAGAGGCGCTGCACACCCCCTATGCTTCACTTATGAGGTAATGGAGCACCAGTTCCTAGAAGGGTTTAAACCCGTGAACATTGAATCATATGATGGAATGACAAATCCCGCAGTATGGATCGAAGATTTTCTTCTCCATATCCACATGGCTCGCGATGACGATCTCCATGCCATCAAGTACCTCCCCCTAAAACTCAAGGGACCAGCACGACACTGGCTAAACATCCTCCCAGAAAACTATATTGGCAGCTGGGAAGATTTGGATGATGCCTTTAGAGACAACTTCCAAGGTACCTATGTTCGGCCTCCAGACGCCAATGACCTTAGTCACATAGTCCAGCAACCTGGAGAATCAGCCCGGAAGCTCTAAACCAGGTTCTTAATTAAAAATAACCAAATTGTGGATTGTCCGGACGCCGAAGCCCTCGTGGCCTTTGAACACAGCGTCCAGGACGAGTGGCTCGCGCGACACCTCGGTCAAGAAAAACCGAAGTCCATGGCAGCCCTTACCGCACTTATGACACACTTTTGTGCGGGAGAAGATAGCTGGCTAGCTCGAAGAAGCAATACCACCAGCGACCCTGGCACCTCCGAAGCCAGGGATGGCAATGGCAAGCCACTACGCAACAAACACAAGCTTCGAAGAAACAATGAAGATACTGAAGATACGGTGGTCAACGCCGGATTCAGTGGCTCTAAACCCGGTCAGCGAAAGAAGCCATTCAAAGGAAACAAAGATGGTCCATCCAGTTTGGACAGAATACTTGATCGGTCGTGCCAGATTCATGGCACCCTTGACAAGCCTGCTAATCATTCCAACAGAAATTGTTGGGTCTTTAAACAGGCTGGTAAGCTAAACACCGAACACAAGGGGAAAGGGCCGCCCAGCGAGGACGACGATGAAGAGCCTCGCCCACCGAACACAGGGGGACAGAAGAAATTTCCCCCGAAGGTCAAAACAGTGAATATGATCTACGTTACTCATATTCCTAAGCGGGAGCGCAAGCGCGCATTAAGGGACATCTATGCCATATAGACTGTCGCCCCAAAATTTAACCCATGGTTATCCTGTCCGATCATTTTTTATCGCAGAGACCACCCGACCAGTATCCATCATGGAGGTTCGGCAGCATTGGTCCTTGATCCAATTATCAATGGATTCCATCTCACGCGAGTCCTCATGAACGGCGGTACTAGCCTTAACCTGCTCTATCAGGACATTGTCCGCAAAATGGGCATCGATCCGTCAAGAATCAAGCCCACTAAAACCACCTTCAAAGGAGTGATACCCGACGTAGAGGCCTGTTGCACAGGATCCATAACGCTTGAAGTCGTCTTCGGCTCACCTGATAACTTCCGAAGCGAAGACTTGATCTTCGAGATCGTCCCCTTCCGCAGTGGCTAACATTCACTGCTCGGATGAACCGCTTTTGCCCGTTTCAATGCAGTCCCGCACTACGCTTATCTAAAGCTCAAGATGCCTGGACCACGTGGCGTTATAATAGTCAATGGAAATATGGAGCGCTCCCTCTGTACTGAGGAGCATACGGCGGCCCTCGCAGCCGAAGTACAGGGTGGCCGCATTAAGCCGAATACTACATCTGCAGTCAAGCCCCCGGACACTGTTAAACGAGTCCGGTCTACTCTATAGAATGGCAGTCCGGCTTGTCCAGAGCTAGATTAGAAATTAAGCCTCCATCAAAGCCCCAACCTGATAGCGGCATACGTACCGCACGTACATAACTACGCTCTAAAGATACCATGGGCAAGGACGGAGGCCTACTAAAAAAAGGGGCCCACAATACGGTTCGAGCCTATCCGGACCCTCATATTCTTCTCTTCTCCTTCTTATTTTTATTTTTCAGGTTCTTTAGAACCCACACTACTGTTCGATGGTACCAAGGGCCCTTTTTCAGGCCCCTTATGCATACTCGATCATTGATCCTTTCAAAGGATCCTACCCCAAGGAGAAAAGCGGCGCAGACGTGCGGCAGAGTGTCCAAAGGATGTTCAAGATCATCCTCCCCTTTTTAGGACCTGTATACAGCTTTCCCTTGAAGCTCGGCATGTAAAATAGCCTCGATGCTTATCGCATCCTCTGTAAAAATACATTTTGATGTATCAATCAGACCATAATGGAAACTGTTCCGCCCAACCCTATTCGGTATTGGCTTATTTACTAATCTGTTTTCCCTCTTTACGTTAGATTGTCATATATACCTCGGCACGATTCCAATCGCCAGGGGCACTATCCGGCCACGTATATTTTTCAAACAAAAGAAGTCCGAACACTTTTATAGTATGCTTCGGCGTCCCGAATATGGCATTATATGCATCGGCTCCGAATCATCTCTTTGGTCAATAGTTGTGTTGCCCGGCTACTGTGATTACCACCTTACGTTCCGCTTGTTCGGCTAAGGTAGTAAAGGGAGAACTACTGCGATTGTGTTTCTGTTTCGTCCGGTCAAGGACCTCACTAGAGAAAGCCGAAAACTGACTGTCATGATGTGGCGAGAGCTGGTCAACAATTCGGCGACCTACTAAATCTCTAGTGATTTCTTCCGTATTACACGAAGCACTGGCTCTTTCCAGTCACACGCTTAAGGCATCCAAGTACGGATAGCCGCATACGTACCAGGGGCTATCTTACAGTCCTATTGTCAAACTCCTATGGCTAAGTCAGAGTGATAAAGCCGGATAGTCCGATTGCCTGGTTCGCCGCACTAAAACCGCCATCATGGACCAAGACGTTGGGTCAAGTGTGGTTATGTGCTATCTCAAGCACCCTGTAGTATCTACGTGGGGGCTAAAGACGATGACTGGAAAACTCTCAGGGATAAAAAATGGCCGCACAGGAGGAAAAACACTTTAAGATAAACATAAAATATATTACAAAGCCTTGGTTTATACAAGGTCTGGGCAGTTCGGATACATTCACTCAAACATGATGTCCTTCGAGCACTGGCCCTCTATCAAGTGCTCACTCTCCAGGACGTCTTTAAAATAGCACTCCAGCTTGCGGTGGTCCTTGCCTCTGGGCGGACCCTCAACTGCCACGATGGCGGCCTTCATTTTCGCCCAGTGCATCTTGACACGGGCAAAGGCAGCCGCGCACCTTCTATATATGACCGCTTGACCGCGTCAATTCAGGGCAGCGCGTCAACGAGTCGCTGCACCAGGCCAAAATAGCTGCTTGGGACGGGTTCAGCTCGCCACAGCCAGACCATGATGTCCCTCATGGCTAATCCGAACATCCTATGCAGCTCGGCCAACTGCGCCATCTGGTCATTCAACAGCGCTGGGCGTTCCTACACCGCGAACTGTGACCAGAATAGCTTCTCCGTCGTGTGCCCCTCCTGGGCCCCGAAGAGCTGCGCGGCGTCGGCAGCACCCTTCGGAAGATCCGCAAAGGCGTCTGGAGCACTCCACAGTCGAGTGAGCAAGACATACTTCTGATTGCCGAATTTACTCTGTAAGAGAACGGGCTTACCAGCCGCTATCTATCCAGCCTTCTTGATCTCCTCGCGCGCTGCTCAGGATTCGGCTTGCGCCTCCTCGGCCTCTTGAAGGGCCTTGGCAAGGTCAGTCGCTTGGGCTTTATTCTTCTCCTCTAGGGACTCGCACTTGCTGGCGGCGTCCTTGAGCGCTTGCTCCACTTCGGTCACCCGCTCCTCGGCCGCTTTATCGGCGGTCGCTTTGTTCACCCTTTCCTGCTCCTTGGCCTGGGCAAGTTCACCCCTCAGGGTCTCGACCGCCGCAGCACTACCTGCAATCATACACATAGCAGTGCATGAGCTTTGACTCAGAATCTGCATATTAATACATGCATGAACGAGATATTCTAAAACATACCTTGCGCTTCATAAAACCTCTTGTTGATGCGAACGAGATCCTCATCGGCCAGCCCCAGCTTACGCTTGAGCTCGGATACTTCCGCGGCCTGGGCGATTGCCGATAACAGTGAAGCCTGTTCCTCAAAATAGACAAGCATATTATCTCCTGCGAATATTATCGATCCTCTGTTCGGCCTTCTTTCCAAAAGCCGAACAGAGTCTCAGGGGCTACTATCTATATACATGCATATTCCTTCATATGAAAAGCAGTCAAGAATATTACAGCATACCCCAAAGCCTGTTAGCAGGCTAGTAAAGGCTTCGTTCAGCCCGCTCTTGGCGGACTGAACGTTTACAACCACCACACCCATTAGTGTGTGGTGCTCCTCCATGATGGAAGCATCTTGCAGTGCCTCCATTAGTATGTTCGGCGCCTCCAGATTAGTGGAGGTCGCCGCTGGGGTTGGCGTTCCCCCTCCGAAGGGAGTCGCTTATTCTTTTCCGGAGCCACTTGGGTTTCCGGAACGGTGTTCGGCTGGGGGCCGGACTGGTCAAGGCCCCCGCTGTCAATCTCCACGGGGATTGCTTCCCCCATATTCTCGGCAGCCAAGGTGTTACCCTCTGGTGCCGTTTTGGCGGCCTCCCGTACCGCTCTGTTACCCGGAGAGGCCCTTCGGGACAACACTTCGGTGCCGTCTGTGGTGATAGGCGGGGAGGCTCACGGAGACGACTCGCTCTCCATAATCTCCGGATCCAAAGAATTCCCCACTGACGATTGTTGGGGGAGATCACGGGTCGGACTACACCATGCAATGCGTTAGATCACAATCATAAAGACCGGACTTATGTAAGGTGTCCTCGGATACTTACGATGCGACGAGGGGCTTCGACCTGGGACAACACTCGGGGATGGCTTCGGCGTCTGAGTCCGAGCCTTCGGGGAGGGATATTTCCCCCCTTTTTGGGTGCCTCTGCCTCTGGGTCTTCGTAGGCTGCCCTTTTCTTCTTCCTCCCCTTCGGGGGAGAATTGCTTTCTACCTCCTCCTCCTCTTCATCTTCCTCGTGGGAGCAATGAGTTTCGGTCTCTTCGTACACTGCGTCCGAAGTACCTTTACGGTGGAAACCACCTTTGGCGTCCTTGCTCTTCTTCTTAGCCTTTTTCTCTAGCACCTGATAGGGCGCCAGGACCAGCATCCTCATTAACAGAGGGTCAGCTGGGCTTTCGGGGAGTGGAGCCGGACACCTGATCCGCTCCGCCTTCTTTGTCCAGCCCTATTATAGGATGGAATTCTCAGTACACCCCTTTTGATTGATGAACTAAGTTATGTTCGGAAATTTAGCACTTACCTGGGAAGCCGGATGATTGCAGTCGAGGCCAATGTCCTCGGACGTCTGTGGCCACGACTTTTGAGTCTTGAAGAGAAGCTTCCAAATTGCTTCGTGCATCGTGCCGAAAAACCGTTGCAGGGTCTGCGGCCCTTCCGGATTGAACTCCCACATGCGGAGAGGCCGGGGTTGGCAGGGAAGGGTTCGGCCGATAAGCATCACCTGGATCATGTCAGTGAGGCTGGTGTCCTTCTCTATGATACTTTTGACGTGCTTTTGCAGCTTCAACACCTCGTCGGATGATCCCCAGCCCAGACCCTTGTTGGTCCACGACGCAAGCTGCAGCGGGGGTCCAGATCTGAAAGCAGGAGCAGCCGCCCACTTGGTGTCGCGGGGTTCGGTGATGTAGAACCACTCCTGCTACCATGTCTTGACGGTCTCCATGAAGGCCCCTCGGGGCCAGGTAACGTTGGGGAGTTTCCTCACCATGGCGCCGCCGCAATCTGCGTGCTGTCCGTCGACCACCTTCGGCTTCACATTGAAAGCCTTGAGCCACATGCCGAAGTGTGGGGGGATGCGGAGGAATGCCTCACACACGACGATAAATGCCGAGATGTGGAGGATGGAGAAAATCTAGCCCGTAATAGAACATGAGACCTCGAACAAAGGGGTGAAGTGGAAACCCTAGTCCACGGAGGAAGTGAGGGATGAACACAACCCTCTCACCGGGCTCTGGAGTGGGGATGACTTGCTCTTTGGCAGGGAGCCTGTGTGTGATTTCCGCTGTCAAGTACCTTGCCTCCCGGAGCTCCTTGATGTCCTTCTCCGTCACAGAGGAGGCCACCCACTTGCCTTGAGAGCCGGATCCGGACATGGCTGGAGTGTTTGGTGGGGACGGAAAAGATCGAAACTTGGGCGCTAGAGCTCGAGGACGGATGGGCTGAGGAAGAAGAAGGTGTGGGGTAAAAAGATGTCTCCTTATCCTCTTATAAAGGTAGTGAATATCAAGCGCCCCCTAACGAGCCTTAAAACTCGCCTATTCCCAAGGGGTCGTGCAAACGACATGGTTGGATTACCCAAACCCGTATTGACGAGAATCCTGCAATAAGGGGACACGATCGCTTCTTTGATCATACGTGGCAATGAAGACCGCGCCTCCAAACGCGAAGCAGGAGGCTAAAAAACGGTTCGAAATAATAATTAGGCCAGGCATAACGTCTCACGAAAAAGCTGTCAGTGGACATGGCTTATTTTGTTTAAGTATTTTGCCCTTGTGGTTCAGGGTTGTAACTGTTATACAGAGCCGGATATAGTTCTCTTGTTCAACTGCCTTTGTGTATTCAGAGGAGGAACCCGCCTTGGAATGCCGAACACAATCTGCGCGCCGGACACATCGTCACTGAAGCCTGGTTCAGGGGCTACTGAGGGAGTCCTAGATTAGGGGGTCCCCGGGCGTCCGGGCTATGTGACATGGGCCGGACTGGTGGGTCGTTAAGATACAAGATAGAAGGCCTTCCCCCGTGTCCGGATGGGACTCTTCTTTGCATGGATGGCAAGCTTGGCGTCTGGATGTGTAGTGTCCTTTCTTTGTAAACAGACTTTGTACAACCCTAGGCCCCTCCGGTGTCTATATAAACCAGAGGGTTTAGTCCGTAGAGCCTAAGGCAAATCATACAGGCTAGACATCTAGGGTTTAGCCATTACGATCTCGAGGTAGATCAACTCTTGTAACCCTATACTCATCAAAGTCAATCAAGTAGGAAGTAGGGTATTACCACCATTAAGAGGGCCCGAACCTGGGTAAACATCGTGTCCCCTGCCTCTTGTAACCTTCGATCCTCAGACACACGGTTCGGGACCCCCTACCCGAGATCGGCCGGTTTTGACACCGACAGGCCTTCTCCCGGAATGGTGTTGAGGAACACGAAGACAGGGGAGAAGGACAAGACTGGAGGTAGGTTGTCCAGTACAAGCATGACTGCATCAACGTGTTTGTCTCGTACTGCCGACCTGCTGCCCATCTGTCTGGCTCTTCCCCTCTTTCCCCGCGCCATCATCACCGTTTCTTTCGGCTGCCGGGGAAAGGCTTGTTCCCCTGGTGCTTCCGCTTCCCTTAGGGGTTTCTGTCCGGGCCCCAGCGTCCTCCTCTGCCGGTGCCTGTGCTGGAGCCTCCTGTCTAGCCCTGGAGGTGATGACCAGGGGGCCGCCGAGGTGCTCCGCACTTCTTCCTCCTTCACAGCCTCACCACTCCCGATCTTGTCAGGCCATGCTTGTCAGTTCCTAACAAGGATCGGGGTGGCGTTGTGCTGGCGCGTCGCCCGTCCTCTTGTCTTCCCACCACACTACCTGGGATAAGAGGAACATGGAGAGGAGTTTATGGAGCACTTATCTTTTTTCAATCTTAAATATGCCGGCATTTGCCAAATTTTAATTCAAATAATGTAATCTCTCGAGTCCATGTTTGTGTTCTGTAATGCTTGTACTTGTATCAGCATATTAATGAAAAAGATGAATCCTGCCAGGAACCCGTGCATGTGTATGTCCATTCAGAGGTGAGATGCCTCTTTAATATAAATAAATGAGTTTTCCTCGGCATGCTATCCTACCGGTACCCTCTTTTCCCGCCAGAGAGTTGCGTCTACCGAGGAACAGACAGAGGGACCAGCCCCCCACCAACTTCTTTTTAAAAAAAGGCCACTGCGACCATCCCGACCGAAGCAACGTTCGAGCCATGGATGGGAGCACCTAAGTCTCAAAAGAGTGGCGAGGCTTTCTTATGCACAAGTTATAGCTTACAGAACACTAAGGGACATGAGGTAGAAGTTATTTGCTTCGCCTGCTGGGGATCGCTGTGCCGGGCAATCTTCTCAACTCTTGTTGAAACCAAGTCCACGTCAGGAACCTGCAGATTCATGCAGATGAGAATGAATGCAGGATGCGATCCTATCTATATGCATATGCAAATGCTCATGTAATGCTTATGCAGTGATCTTGGAATGCTCATGCATGCATGCAATCTTGGTCGGGGGCCCCCCACAGCACTTCTTTATTTTCTCTTGCACGGGGTCATCGCCCCGGCTTTGTACAAGGGGTCACATGCAGCTGAAGGCAAGGCCTGTACAAAAGGATGGCTGCCGGGCAGGGCCCTATAGCCGTGCCTTACGGGTAGAACTTGCGGAGATGCTCAATATTCCATGAGTTTTGCAACTGAGTGCCATCTCTGGTCTCCAGACGGACTGCACCAGGTCTGGTGACTCGTACTACCCGGTAAGGGCCTTCACACTTCAGTGACAACTTGTGTGTACCCTTGGCGGACTGAACGCGCCTAAGGACAAGGTCACCTTCCTCAAAACACCGGGCGTGATCCCCGCGGCTATGATAGCGACGCAGGGCTTGCCGGTAGCGTGCAGCACGTGAACGCTCGGAGACGGTTCTCCTCGAGTAGCACACCGTCGTCACGCCGCTGCTGATCTTGCGCTACTTCATCGTAGGCAAGCACTCGACGCGAACCGTAAATGAGTTCCGTGGGGATAACTGCTTCTGCCCCGTAGACCAGAGAGAAGGGAGTCTGCCCGGTAGCTCGGTTTGGTGCCATTCTGAGGGACCACATAACTACCGGCAGCTCCTTGATCCACCGCCTGCCATGCTTCTACAGCGTATCAAAAGTTCTTGTCTTGAGTCCACGGAACACTTCAGCGTATCAAAAGTTCATCGTAGGCAAGCACTCGACGCGACCCGTAAATGAGTTCCGTGGGGATAACTGCTTCTGCCCCGTAGACCAGAGAGAAGGGAGTCTGCCCGGTAGCTCGGTTTGGTGCCATTCTGAGGGACCACATAACTACCGGCAGCTCCTTGATCCACCGCCTGCCGTGCTTCTACAGCGTATCAAAAGTTCTTGCCTTGAGTCCACGGAACACTTCAGCGTTCGTCCTCTCAGCTTGTCCATTGCTCCGAGGGTGTGCCTCGGAGGTAAATGAGATCTTGCATTTGAGGGAATGAACATATTGCATGAAGGCGTGGCTCGTGAACTGGGTGCCGTTGTCGGTGATGATCCTTGCCGGAACTCCAGAACGACACACCAATTCTTTCAAGAACTTGATAGCTGACTGAGCAGTCACCTTTCTCATGGCAGTCACTTCCGGCCACTTTGTAAACTTGTCGATGGCAGCGAACAAGAATTCAGAGCCCCCGATTGCTCGGGGGAAGGGGCCGAGGATATCGAGCCCCCAGACCAAACATGGCCATGATAGAGGGATTGTTCGAAGAGCTTGGCCAGGCAGGTGTGTTTTCTTGGAATGGAACTGGTAGGCTTCACATGTCGTGACTAGCTCGACCGCATCTTGGAGGGCTGTGGGCCAATAGAATCCTCTCCGGAATGCTTTCCCAACTAATGCCCTTGATCCAATGTGGGAGCCACACATTCCTCTGTGAATCTCAGCCAGAAGTTCCTTTCCTTCTTCCCGGCAGACACACTTCCATTTCACACCATTGGGCCTCCTTCTGTATAGAGTGTCATCGAGAAACTGATACATAGTGGCCCTCCGGGCTACTTTTTTTGAACCTTGAACGGTAGGGGAACCTCCTACTATTATTTTTGTATTAAAGTAATAACATACAATTTACAATTTACATGAGAGCTTTACATCTGAGAGCTTGTGCCAACCCCCCTTTGGGGGTGAAGGAAGGACTAAACTATTGAGGAAAGGATGAGGGGGATGAGATGTTTGTGTTTTTACTTAACCCTATAGGTAAGGAGAGAGAAATCATTCTTAAGTCTATCTAACCAAGATGCCTTTGTTGGTGCAATACCCCTGAAGTGTTTGTTGTTGCGTTCCTTCCATATGCTCCATGCTGCGAGCAAGAACATCTCCATGAAAATAGGTCGATCCCAATTGTTTTTGGCCATAGTAATATTTTGTAGTCTTGATGCTCCTTGTGTCCAGAAGAGACCAAGGCTGGTCCAGCAATCAGTACTGAAATGGCATTCAAAGAACAAATGCTCCAAGGTTTCCTCAATTTGTAGTCCACAGAGAATGCAGTTGTGGTCCTCTCCAATATTGTAATGTCTTCCTTTAAGCATATTCCTTGTGTTTAGGCAGTCTGAGAGTAGTAACCAGCCGAATACTTTTATTTTCATGGTGGATTTTGATTTCCAGATCCATCAAAAAGCCTCATGTGCACGTATTTCTCGGAAGTAGAACATATAGTATTTGTGTGAAGTGAATTGTGCTGAGCCCCAAACATATGACCAAATGTGTTGCTCATTGGATAAGACAATCGTCATCGTGTCAGTTTGAAGTTGGCGAACTTACGCGTGTGCCTGTTCTGCGAGTGGGAGGTGAAACGCCTTTCGGAGTGACGTGTTGGACAAGAATTTCCGGACAGATACGTCTTCATTGATGGTGTAAGAGAGCGCTCTTGGATACTTCTAGGCAATAATGGCGTCGGCCCATAAGTCTTTCCAGAAAAGTACATTCCTGCCGTTTTGCCACTTTTACTTTTGAGATTCCTCTGTATCTGGGCATCAACTTTGTGACATCTCGCCACCAAAACGAGCCACACAGATCCGATGCATGGGGTATTTGGTTTGTGTAATACGTTTCCCAAATGAGTTGCACCCAGGGCACGTTCCAGCCATTATAAAATTTGTGTAAGTATTTGAGCAAGAGTGTATCCCCTTGAATTCTGAGATCGATCACACCTAGCCCTCCACATTCTTTGGGCCGACAGACCATATTCCAGGAGGCCAAAGAGTTACACCTATCCCCATATTTCAGCTTCATCTTGGTCGCCGGGAAGCTCTCCAGTTTGGAGGAAGTGGACAATGTGCCCTGCCCAAGTTGGAGCCTGGGGCTCGGCAACAAGGACTAGCGGCACCTCCTCTGCTGCGGGAGCACCAGCCTCATTCGAGGGGTTCGTGGATCCGATTGGAGGGGGTAGTCTGGCAGGCTGTGAGGAGTTGTTTCTAGTAGGGTCTCTACCGGGAGCGGACGGCTCTACCGCGAGAGGCTTACCATAGTCCAACTTTCTCCTCTTCTGGCCCATTGCTCCTGGGGATATGGAGGGCTGAGTGAGATGGAGAACAAAAGTTCCTGGTTTCACAGGAAGCTTCTGCGCATCACACTTTGACAGATGATCAGCTATGCTGTTTTCCGCACGGGGTACGTGCTCTATTTGCAATATTTCAAAGCGCTCCTCTAATTACCTCACTTCCTTGACGTATGCCTCCATAAATGGACTTTGATAATCCTTGTTGAATTGTCTCACCACAAGCTGTGAATCTCCTTGAATGACCAGCTTCTTAATTCCCAATTCAGCTGCAATCCTGAGCCCAGCAAGGAGCCCTTCATACTTAGTTGTATTGTTGGTGGCTTCTTCCCGGGCAAAATGCATTTGGACGACGTACTTCAAGTGCTCCCCGGAGGGGGCAACAAGAAGCACACCAGCTCCTGCACCTTGTAGGGAGAAAGCACCATCAAAATACATAATCCATTCTTGGGGCGATTCCTTGCTGGGGATAATTGTCTCTGTTACTTCCTCATCAGGGGTTGGCGTCCATTCTGCAATAAACTCTGCCAATGCCCTGCTTTGAATCGTTGATGTGCTCTCAAACTTCAAACCAAAGCTGGATAACTCGAAAGCCCACTCCACTATTCTTCTGGTAGCCTCAGGGTTTCGGAGTATCCTTTGCAACGGAAGACGAGTAACAATCGTGATCTCATGGGCTTGGAAGTAGTGGCGAAGTTTCCTTGAGGCCATAATGAGACCAAAGATCAACTTCTGCACACCAGAGTACCTCGATCTAGCTCCCTGATAGAGAGCTGACGAAGTACACTGGGCGCTGCACCACTTTCTTCCTTGTCGTGTCCTTGGGGTTGCTCTCGTTGCCATGCTCATCGCTGTCCTGATCCTTCTCTGATTCTGCTGGTCTCTGCTCACATTCTGCCTCATCCACTTCTTGTTGTGCCACCAAGGCCGCACTGACCACTTGGTTGGTTGCCGCCAAGTACGGCTCCTGGGGTTTGGGAGCAACCAAGGTAGGCACAGAGGACAAGTAGGCCTTCAACTCTTGCAAAGCTGCATCTGCTTCTGGGGTCCACTCCATAGGGCCGGCCTTCTTTAGAATTTTGAAGAACGGCGGGGCGCGCTCGGCAGACTTGGAGATGAATCTGCTTAGTGCGGCAACACATCCTGTCAGGCACCTCACATCCTTAACTGTCCTTGGCGCTTGGATATGCTCGATGGCTTTGATCTTGTCGGGGTTGGCTTCGATCCCGCGATGGGATACAAAGAACCCAAGGAGCTTGCCGGAGAGAACACCAAGCACACACTTCTCCAGGTTGAGCTTTAAATTGATCTTTCCCAGATTAGCAAATGTCTACTCCAAATCCTGAATAAGGGTGGCCTTATCCTTGGTCTTAACCACAATATCATCCATATAGGCTTCTATGTTCCTGTGCATCTGTGGCTCAAAACCAATCTATATTGCCCTTGAAAAAGTGGACCCGGCACTCTTTAATTCTAATGGCATGCTGACAAAGAAGTACGTACCACATGGGGTGATGAATGATGTCTTCTCTTCATCTTCCTTGGACATGAAGATTTGGTGATATCCAGAGTATGCATCCAGAAAGGAGAGCAAATCACAACCTGAAGTGGAATCCACAATCTGATCGATGCGCGGCAAGGGAAATGGGTCTTTCGGGCAGGCCTTGTTGAGATCCGTGAAATCTATACAAAGCATTTGTTTCCCGTTAGCCTTCCGGACTACCACTGGATTTGCCAACCATGTGGGGTGCAGTACTCCTCTGACCAAACCAGATTCCTCAAATTTCTTGATCTCTTCTGCAATGAACTGTTGCCTCTCCAAGGCCTGCTTCCGGACTTTTTGCTTGACAGGTCGGGCATGTGGGCAGACAGCATGGTGGTGCTCGATTACCTCCCTGGGAACACCGGGGATATCAGATGGTTGCCGGGCAAACACATCGATATTCGCCTGCAGGAAGGCAACGAGCGCGCTTTCCTATTTGTCATCGAGGGTGGCCCTAATACTGAAAGTACCATCAACGCCAGCCAGCCCTGCTGGGACCTTCTTCACTTGTGGTGCAACGACCTTGGATCTCTTGCTGTTAGAACAGTCCGGCATGTCGTCAATGGGTGTTGTGCACTCGATGGGGGCACGCTTCCCTGACTCTTTGCTAGGGTCCCTACAGTCTCTCTTCTTTCCTTTACTTTCCTTGGCGGGAGCTACCGCTGCCTCTGCCGCGACCGCATCCCGGTACATCTTGTCCACACAAATGATTGCATCTTTCTCATCTGATGGGATGGTGATGACTCCCAGTGGCCTAGGTCTCTTCAAGGTGTTGTAGGCATAGTGGGATGCTGCCATGAACTTAGCCAGGGTCGAGCGTCCAAGAATCCCATTGTATGGCAGGGGGAGATCAACCACATCAAACACAATCCTCTCAGTCCGGTAGTTCAGTTCTCACCCAAACGTTACCGGCAACGTGATCTTTCCCTTAGGATGGGTCCTGCCGAGATTAACTCCTTGAAACCTGAAACCTCTAGCTCTTCTTCTCCTATCTGAAGCATGCTGATAGCTGCCGGGGAAATCAGATTCAACCCAGCCCCGCCGTCCACTAGCATCTTTGTGACCTTGAGGTTGCGAATTGTTGGAGAGACCAACAACGACAAACACCCTACCGCAGTGGTACGGCTAGGATTGTTCTCCTCGTAAAAGATGATGGGTATACGGGGCCATTTGAGCGGCTTCCAGGCCTCTGGGGCTGGTTCCACGACATTGACTTCTCGCGCCCACCGCTTGAGCTGGTGGTGAGAAGTTTGCAGAGATGCACCTTCGTCAATGCATAGGGCGTCCGTGGCCTTCTGAAACTCCTGCTCACTGGTTTCCTCTTCATCCCCTCCATCACTGTCATCATCACAGGTTTCCTTCTCTCGACCTCTGGCGGGCTTTCCTTGGTTCCGAAAGGGTTTGCCGGGGCGATTTACTTCATCGCCTCGACCTTTACCGCCAGCAACATTCTGACCTTTTTCCTTATCACACTTCTCATACCCTGCTCTCTGCTTCTTGACAAGCTGCTCAACCTAATAACACTCTTGAAGGTCGTGGCCCTTGGTCCGATGAATCTTGTAGTATGACCCATCACCTTTCCCGGCTTTCTCGGCAGCAGCGGCTTCCAGGCAGTCAATGCATGCAGTAGCTTCCTTGCCGGGGGCCTCAGCTTTGGCCTTCTCGCTGGTACTAGGCGTACCCGAACCTTCAACAGTCATCACTGCCTTGTCTCTCCGCTTCTTATTACGCTTCTTTCTCTTCTTCTGACTAGTTGATTCATCCTCATCCCCTGAATCAACATTGGTGCAATCTTCCTCTCCAGGCAACTTCCTCCCCTCTTCCATCCAGGCACACTTATCCACTAGAGTGTAAAGCTCCTTCACAGTCTTGGGCAACCGTACGTTCATCTTGGAACGAATACGACGGTTGCGCACATTGGACTAGAAGGCAGCTATTATGGCTGCCAGATGGATATTCGGGATATTTCTATGAACTTTGTTGAATCTCTATAAATACTTACGGAGGGTTTCTCCTTCCTTCTGCTGGAGAAGTTGCAAATCGCTAGGCCTGCCAGGTTCTTGATGACCGCCAGTGAAGGCGCCAATGAACTCATGGTAGAGGCCAGCCCGTGACGAAATGGAGTTCTCCGGTAGGTGCATCAGCCAGGACCTCACATTGGACTTGAGGTCCAAAGGGAAGTAGTTGGCAAACACCTTCTCATCTCTTCCCCCGGCAGCCTGAACAGCAATGGTGTAGATGCTCAGGAACTCTACCGGGTTCAGCCTCCCATCCTACTTCTCAGGTATCTCTAGCTTGAACGTGCGAATGGACGGCCAACAGACTTGTCGCAGCTCACGAGTGAAGGCAGGGCAGGCTACCTCGAAAGGTAGGCACCCGCCAACACCGAGCGCGGCCTCGCCGACGTCAGGACTGTCGCACTCGTCGGTCCGGCGGAGGTCGTCATGGCGTTGCTTGATGACGACGCGCGTGTCTCCTCTCCGCCTATCCTTCGGGGCTCGTCATTGGCCTGGACGTGCTCGAGGGTCAAAAGAGGCCATCGAGATATCGCCGGGGTCTTGATTCTATTGCGCTCGTGCTTGCTGCCTTGGCGGGGACTGCACCGTGGGGATGGCCCCTTCCGTACGGTGTCAAAACCCGTTATATCGCTGTCAAAACCGGTAGATCTTGGGTAGGGGGTCCCGAACTGTGCGTCTAAGGATCGAGGGTAACAGCAGACAGGGGACACAATGTTTACCCAGGTTCGGGCCCTCTTAATGAAGGTAATACCCTACTTCCTGCTTGATTGACTTTGATGAGTATAGGGGTTACAAGAGTTGATCTACCTTGAGATCGTAATGGCTAAGCACTAGATTTCTAGCATGTATAATTATCATCGCCTCTATGGACTAAACCCTCCCGTTTATATAGACACCGGAGGGGGCTAGGGTTGTACAGAGAAAGGAATCTTCATATCCGCACGCCAAGCTTGCCTTCCACGCCAAGGAGAGTCCCATCCGGACACGAGGGAAGGCCTTCTATCTTGTATCTTCACGGCCCATCTGTCCGGCCCACATCACATAGCCCGGACACCCGAGGACCCCATAATCTAGGACTCCCTCAGTAGCCTCTGAACCAGTCTTTGATGACGATGTGTCCGGCACGCAGATTGTCTTCCGCAATTCAAGGTGGGTTCCTCCTCCGAACACTTCAAATTAGTTGACCGCCAACACTGTATCCGGCTCTGTATAATAGTCACAATTATAAATCACAAGGGCAAAATAATTTCTGCCCTATGATGATTTTACTGGCGAGACATTACGTCTGGCTACTTTATTATTTCGAATCGTTTTTCGGCCTCCTGTTTCGCGTCTCGAGACGTAGCCTCCGGCGACACGTCTTGTCAATGCGGAGATCGTGCCCCCTTATTACGGGATTCTCATCAGTACGGGTTTGGGAAACACAGCCGTGTCATTTTGCATGACCCCTTGGGAATAGGCGAGCTTTAAGACTCATGGGGGCCGCTTGATATTCACTGCCTTTATAAGGAGATAAGGTTCCCTATTTTTACCCCACACCTTCCTCTTCCTCAGCCCATCCGCCCTCAAGCTCCAGCACCCAAGCCTCAACCCTCTCTGTTCCCAGAAAGTATTCCAGCCATGTCCGGATCAGGAGCACAGGGCAAGTGGATGGCTTCCTCCGTCATGGAGAGAAACATCAAGGCGCTGCAGGAAGCGGGGTACCTGGCCAAGGAGATCGCCCGCCGGCTCCCGGCCAAAAAGCAGATAATCCCCACACCAAAGCCCAACGAGAGGGTAGTATTTATCCCTCATTTCCTTCTTGGACTAGGGTTTCCCCTTAACCCTTTCGTCCGCGGCCTCATGTTTTACTACAGGCTAGATTTTCATGATCTAGCCCCGAATTCCTTCCTCAACATTTCGGCATTTATCATCGTATGCGAGGCATTCCTCCGCATCCCCCCACTTCGGCCTATGGCTCAAGGTTTTCAATGTGAAGCCGAAGGTGGTGGAGGGTCAGCACGCGGATTGCGGGGGCGCAATTGTGAGTAAGCTCCCCAACGTCACCTGGCCCAAGGGCACCTTCGTGGAGACCGTGAAGGGATGGCAGCAGGAGTGGTTCTACGTCATGGAACCTCGTGACTCCACATGGGCCGCTCCCTCCGAATTCAAGTCCGGGCCTCCAATGCGGGTGACATCCTGGCTCAACAAGGGCCTGGACTGGGCGTCATCTGATGAGGTGATGACGCTGCAGAAGCGTATCAAGAGCATGGTAGACAAGAATACCAGCCTCGCCAACGTAATCCAGGTGATGCTCTTCCGCCGGATTCTCCCCTGTCAGGCACGTCAAGAGTTCATGTGGGAGTTCGATCCGGCTGGTCCCCGGACCCTGCAGCGGTTCTTCGGCACGAAGCACGAAGACATGTGGAAGCTACTTTTCAAGTCCCAGAAGTCGTGGCCGGAGACAACCGAAAACCTCGGCTACGACTTCACCCATGTTGCGACCCCCGTAAGTTGTTTGATAACCTTACTTTGCAACTCCGAGGAGCATACTAAACTCCCTATCCTCTTCGTAGGGCTGGACGAAGAAAGCGGAATGGATTCACTATCCTGCTCCACTGCCCGAAGACCCAGCTACTCCTCTGTTGATGAGGATGCTGGTCCCGGCGCCATACGAGGCACCAGAAAAGAAGGCCAAGAAGAAGGGCAAGGAGGCCAAGAGTGGCCTCCGCCATAAAGGTGCTTTGGACATAGTGTCTGAAGACTCTGAAACTCTCTCCTTCCCTGACGAAGAGGAAGAGGAGGAGGAGGAGAGCAACCCCCCCCCCCCAAGGGGGAGAAGAAGAAAAGGGCAGCTTCTGCCGATCTAAAGGGAGGAAGCGTCCAAGAAAGGGATAACCTCCCTTACGGATGACTCCGAGTCGGACGCCGACGAGTGGCGCCCCAGACCGAAGCCCCTGGCCTGATCGTAAGAACTCAAAGGTATACATATATCCGGATTCTTTGCCTCATGGTTGTAATATGTTTAAATTGTGTGCTGCAGTCCTGTTCATGTCCTCCCCCAGCGATCTTCATCTTTTGGGAACTCGCTGGGTCCGAACATGATGGAGAGCGAGTCACCGCCACCAGCCTCCTCCCCCACCGCCGCGGATAACACCGAGGTGTTGTCCCGAAGGACCCTTCCGGGACAGGGAGCAGTGCAGGAGGCCGCCAAAACGGCGCCAAAGGGTGATATCCCTGCAGCCGAGAACATGTGGGAAACGACCCCCATGGAGACTGGAGACGGGGGCCATGTCCAATTTGGCCCCCAACCAAATGTCATTCCAGAAACCCACATGATTCCGGAGTCGGATGAGCAACCCCCTTCGCACGAAGGGGGCGCGCCTACCCCACCGGCAACCTCTGTCAATGCGGAGGCGCCGAACACTCTGGTGAGAGCGCTTCAGAGCGCCACCATTGTGGAAGAACACCATACCCTTATGGGTGCGGTGATTGAAAAGGTTCAGTCCGCGAAAAGCGGATTGAGCGAAGCCTACACTAGCCTTTTAAGAGGCTTTGAGGTATGCATTTTACGATGCCTTTTAGTTGTATAAGAGGAATGCCCGTGTATAGATAGTAGCCCCTGAGACTATGTTCGGTGTTCGGAAAGAAAGATCGAACAAAGGATCTATTAACTCATGCAGGAGGTTAACACACATATCTGTTTGAACAAACTGGCTGCGATGCAGGCGTCAGTTACCCATGCCGCCGAAGCGTCTGAGCTAAGGCGGAAGTTAGAGGAAAAGCAAGGTATGTGATACCGAAACACGTCTGAAATAATGTCAGCTCTGATGTGTTATCTGAATGAGTTTTATAATTATGCTCATAGCTGACACGTCTGAGGTTGAGACCCTTAAGAGCGTGCTAGCCGAAGCCAAGAAGAGGGCAGACGAGGAACGAGCCGCCCGCCTGAAATATGAAGCAGGGGCAGAGGAAGTCCAGCATGAGCTCACAGACGCGATAAACAAATCTGAAACCCTAGAGTGAAAGATTTCGGATAAAAAATCTGAGCTTGCTAAGGCCCTCCAAAGTGCACAGGAGGCCCGAACTGAAGCCCAAAGCGCTGTCCGAGAGATCCAGGAGGCAAAGCAGATTGCGGCGGGTAAGGCCTTTAACATGCAGAGAAAATTTGTGAGGAAAAGGTATATCTTTCTAACCCGGATTTGGAGTTCTCCAGGAGCGTTTGCGGACCTGCCCCGGAGTGTTGCTGATGCTGCGGTGTTCTTCCAGGCCGAAGAGGGGAGCTCAACGGAGAAGCTGTTCTGGTCAAAGTACCTTGCGCTAGAGCATCCCGTGCCCCTCAGCGATCAGCTGAAGCAGTTGTCCGAACTGCATAGGGTAGCCGAATTGGCCATGAGGGATTTGATAATCCGTCTTTGGCCCGTCAAACCCATGCCCAGTAGCTACTTCGGTCTCGTGAAGCGGTTGATCCATGCCTGCCCGCGGCTTGATGCCGTGAAGCGGTCGGTCTGCATCGAAGGTGCGCGAATGGCCTTCGCCCGTGGCAAGGTGCAGTGGGAGAAGATGGACGCCGTCAAGCTCGGAACCGAGGGACCGCCCGCAGGCAAAGAGCACCGCATGCCGGAGCGGTATTTGTGTGATGTCCTGAAAGGTTCCCGTATTGTAGAGGGCTAGTGTTCGAAGGACATCCTTTTTGAATGAATGTATCTATGTTGTCCAATCTTATATGATGAAACAAGGTTTATGTATGATATGTTGCTTGTTTTACTTTAAAATATCTCCTCATGTGCGGCTGTTTAAGATATCTGAGAGTTGGCCAGTCGTCGGCTTCAGCCCCGACGTAGGTAGTACGGGGGTGTTCGGGATAGCAAACAACCACACTTGACCCAACTTCTTGGTCCGTGAAGGAGGTGTTAGTGCGGCGAACCAGGCAATCGGACTATGTGGCTTTATCGCTCTCACTTAGCCATAGGAGTTTTACAATGAGAGTGTGGGCACAGCCCCTAGTATTGTTTGATTGTTCGAACTTAGGTGCTGTGAATGCTCGGCCGGGTAGAGGCCGGCCTATCGCATAATGCGGAAAAAATCGCAAGATATTTATACTTAGTCACCAAATAGCTGACCAGCTCTCGCCGCATCATGACAGTCAGTTTTCAGCTTTCTCTACTGAGTTGTTTGTCCGGATGAACCGGAAACACAATCGCAGTAGTTCTCCCTTTACTACCTTAGCCAATCAAGCAGAACGTAAGGTAGTAACCACAGGAGCCGGGCAACCCAACTATTGAACAAAGACATGATTCGGAGTCAATGCATATAATGCTATATTCGGGACGCCGAATTGCACTGTGAAAGTGTTCAGACTTCGTTGTAGTATTTAAAAGACGTACGTGGCTTAATAGAGCCCCTGGCGATTTAAGTCGTACCGAGGTGTACATGTCAATCGTACAAAACAGGGAAACACATATTAAGAGATAAGCCAACACCGCATAGGTTGGACTAGAAACTGTTTCCATTATAGTCTGATTGATACGTCAAAACATATTGGTACAAATAGTGCGGTACGTACCAAGGCTATTTTACATGCCGAACACAAGGGAAAGCTGTGTATGTGTCCTGAAAACGGACGAGGTGGTCTTTAAAGATCCTTTAGGTACTCTGCCACGCGTTTATGCTGCTTTTCTCCTTGGTGTATTGTCCTTCAAGAGGATCATCGACCGGTGTTTTCATAATAGGCCTCAAAAAGAGGCCTTGGTATCATCGAAAAGGTGATTTGGGTTGTAAGGAACCTGGAAAAATAAAAGAGGAGAAAAAGGAAATATGAGTGTCCTGATAGGGTCTAGCCGTACATATGCCACAATTTAGTAGGAGCTGAGATGGAGGCCAAATTGCTAGTCGAGCTCCTGACGGGCTGGACTATCATGTTGAGGGGTAGCCCGAACTCGCTTGACAGTGTCCGGGGGCTTGACTGCCGATATAGTATTCGGTATGATAAGGCCGCTCTGTGCCTATGCTGCCAGGGCCGCGGTATGCTCCTTAGTACGGAGGGAGCGCTCCATGTTTCCATTGACTGTTATAACACCGCGGGGTCCGGGCATCTTGAGTTTGAGATAGGCATAGTGCGGGACAGCATTGAAGCGAGCGAACGCGGTTCGTCCGAGCAGTGCATGGTAGCCACTGTGGAAGGGGACGATGTGGAAGATGAAGTCTTCGCTGCGGAAGTTGTCCGACGAACTGAAGACAACCTCCAATGCGATTGAGCCCGTGCAGCGGGCCTCTACACCAGTTATTACTCCTTTAAAGGTGGTTTTAGTGGGCTTGATTCTTGATGGATCAATACCCATCTTGCGGATTGTGTCCTGATAGAGCAGGTTAAGGCTACTACCGCCGTCCATGAAGACTCGCGTAAGATGGAATCCATCGATGATTGGGTCGAGGACTAATGCGGCCGAACCTCCATGATGGATACTGGTCCGATGGTCGCTGCGATCAAAGGTGATCGGACAAGACGACCATGGGTTGAATTTCGGGGCGACTAGCTCTATCGCGTAGACGTCCCTTAGCGCGCGCTTGCGCTCCCTCTTTGGGAGATGAGTGACGTATATCATATTCACCGTTTTGACTTCGGGGGGGGGGGGGATTTCTTCTGTCCCCCTGTTTTCGGTGCGCGAGGTTCCTCGTCGCCGTCCTTGCTGGGCGACCCTTTCTCCGTATATTCGACATTTAACTTGACAGCCTTTTTGAAGACCCAACAACTTTTGTTGGTGTGGTTGGCAGGCTTGTCAGAAGTGTCGTGGATCTACCAAGGTCGATCAAGTATGCGGTCCAGGCTTGATGAACCATCTCTGTTTCGTTTGAATGGCCTCTTCCGTTGACCGGTTTTGGAGCCACTAAATCTGGCGTTGACTGTCATATTCTCTGTATCATCATTGTTGCTCCGACGCTTTTGTTTGTTGCGTCGGGGCCTTCCGTTGCCATTTCTGGCTTCAGAAGTGCCGGGGTCACTGGTACTGTAGCCGCTATGGGCTAGCCAACTATCCTCGCCCGTGCAAAAGCGGGTCATTAGTGCTGTAAGGGCTGCCATGGACTTCGACTTTTCTTGGCCGAGGTGTCGAGCGAGCCATTCGTCGTGGATGCTGTGTTTAAAGGCCGCTAGAGCTTCGGCGTCCGGACAGTCAACGATCTGGTTCTTTTTAATTAGGAACCTGGTCCAGAATTTCCTGGCCGACTCTCCGGGCTGTTGGACTATATGACTGAGGTAATCGGCATCCGGAGGCCGGATATAAGTGCCTTGGAAGTTGTCTCTAAAGGCATCCTCCAAGTCTTCCCAGCTTCCAATAGAGTTTTCTGGGAGGCTGTTCAACCAGTGCCGAGCGAGCCACTTAATTTTTAGGGGAAGGTATTTGATGGTGTGTAGATCATCACCGCGAGCCATGTGAATGTGGAGAAGAAAATCTTCAATCCATACTACGGGATCTGTTGTGCCGTCGTATTATTCAATGTTCACGGGTTTAAACCCTTCTGGGAACTAGTGCTCCATTACCTCATCGGTGAAGCATGGGGGGTGTGCGGCGCCTCAGTATCGGGCCATGTCACAACGTAGTTCAGATGAAGTCCGTATGCGGTTTTCCGCCCGGGGGTGGTTATGCTTGTCGCGCCAGGCTTGATAGCCGTCTTCTCGCGCCGGGGCATGCCCCCGCGATCCATAGATTGATCTAGTCTGACCTGCTCTGTTTTCCAGGTCTTGACGTAGGTCATATGTGTATCCCCGAGCTATTGTTTCTCTGCTTTTACGGCGAGGTGGTGCGGGCTGGTGTTCGGCTTGAGTTGCCGTTCTGTCCGCTCCACGTGGTGGTCGGTCGGGTCCGTCAGCTGCATTACGCGCGGGTGGTATAGGATCCAGCGCCTCATCGTCGAATTGGGGTAGCAGCTTACACTTCGGGTAACTCTTTGTTGGGCGGTCGAGGCCATATTCTTCGGCTGCCAGGACATTGGTCCATCTGTCGTTTAGCAGATCTAGGTCAGCTTGAAGTTGTTGCTGCTTCTTTTTTAGGCTTCTTGCCGTGGCTATTAGCCGGCGCATGAAGCGCTCTTGTTCGAGGAGTTCCACTGGCACGATAAAATCTTCATCGCCGAGGCTCACGTCGTCCTCGGAGAGTGGTAGATAGTTGCTGTCCTCCGAGTCTTTGTTCCCTGCTTGCTCATTAGGGTCAACTTGCTCGTCCTCTCGGTCATCCTGTTCGGATGTTGGATCGATGGGGTCTTCTTGGTCTTCGGTGTTCTCCGGAGTATCATTGTCTCCGGTGCTAGTATTGTTGTCCTTTCCACGACGCGATTTAGAGCGGCGCCGCTGACGTTGACGCTTCAGTGGTATCTCAGGAGGTTCGTCCTCGACTGGGTTTTTCTCATCATCGTCGTCGCCGTCTTTAGGTGTATCCACCATGTATACGTCATATGAGGAAGTGGCCGTCCAGCGTCCGGTGGCCGGCGGGTTTTGGGCCTGCTCCTCTGCGGCATCGTCGTCCATACCGTCGATGTCTTTGGAGGTGTAGTCGAGCATGTCGGTTAGATCCTCGACTGTGGCTATAAAGTGGGTGGTGGGTGGGAAGTAAAATTCCCTATTTTAAGCCCCTTGTTCGGGCTGGGCACAATTCAGAAGCGGTTCCTCTGTGATGGCGAGGGATCACATTAAGTCCAGAGCCTCGCTTAAGAGTGAGGTTTGGATGGGGACAAAAGTTCCCTGGCCGAACTCGCATGACGCGGACTTCGAGGGTTCGGAACTAGTGTCCGGAGGAGAGCTCGGCTTTGTGATGACTGCCGGTGGCGCTATTCTCTCCGGTTCTCCAGTATTGAGCTCTATAGCTGGGGAGAGTCCGGCGGGATCTAAACTCCCGTCTTCGGACCCGGTGACGCGCTCCGGATCTAAGGCCGGAGCTGTGGTTGGGGCCGCGAAACCTTGGAAGATCAAGTCTCCTCGGATATCAGTGACATAGTTCATATTTCCAAAACTGATCTAGCGACCAGGGCGTAGCTGTCGATCTGCTCCAGG
Source organism: Aegilops tauschii subsp. strangulata (assembly GCF_002575655.3). Taxonomy (NCBI): domain Eukaryota; kingdom Viridiplantae; phylum Streptophyta; class Magnoliopsida; order Poales; family Poaceae; genus Aegilops; species Aegilops tauschii. The sequence goes on from NC_053039.3 coordinate 180,226,728, forward strand.
TGGCCAACAAGGTTGGCGCGCAGTGCGAAGCCACCAAATACGAAGATCTGGCCGGGGAAAAAGGTCTCCTTCCCGGCAGAATTGTTGTAGATGATCGATGGAGCCATCAAGCCTTTCAACGACGGCATAGTGGAACTCTCAATGAAAGCACCAGTGTCGGTGTCAAAATCGGCAGATCTCGGGTAGGGGGTCCCGAACTGTGCGTCTAAGGATCAAGGGTAATAGGAGACAGGGGACACAATGTTTACTCAGGTTCGGGCCCTCTTAACGGAGGTAATAGCCTACTTCCTGCTTGATTGACTTTGATGAGTATAGGGGTTACAAGATTTGATCTACCTCGAGATCGTAATGGCTAAACCCTAGATGTCTATCATGTATGATTATCATCGCCACTACAGACTAAACCCTCCAGTTTATATAGACATCGGAGGGGGCTAGGGTTGTACAGAGTCGGTTTACAGAGAAAGGAATCTTCATATCCACATGCCAAGCTTGCCTTCCACGCCAAGGAGAGTCCCATCCGGACAGGAGGGAAGGCCTTCTATCTTGTATCTTCACGGCCCATCTGTCCGGCCCATGTCACATAGCCCGGACCCCCGAGGACCCCATAATCCAGGACTCCCTCCCCTTCACCCATACCTTGGGGAGCGTGGCCTTCGGGGTGTTGTTGATGCTGCTCTCCTCCGGTGCCTCCTGATCCTACATCCGCTCCGGGAGAAGTGGTGATGGCGCCGCCTGCTCTGACCACTTCCCCACCAGCGTCCGCGTCCTCGTGCGCCTCTGCGCCCCCTGCAACGTTGGAGGCCGCGGGCGGCGGAGCCTTCGAGGTGGATGGTGAGTTGAAGGACCGGGCTTCTTCTCGGGCGCCATGGTCGATGGCGTCGTCGAAGATGAAGATGGTGATGAAGTCGATGCGCTTGACACGCCTTCAGCTTCGCGCAAGCGAGCCCCCTGCCTAGCGCGCCAAAGATGTCGCGGGAAACCACGGCTACCTATGGGACCTGGGGGGTCACTTGCTGGTTCGGCAGGGGGTCGACGTGTTGCACAAAGAGCAGACGAGCATGAGGCAGCACGGCAGAGTTCACACATGCAATTTTACCCAGGTTCGGGCCGCCGCGAGGCGTAAAACCCTACTCCTGCTTTGGTGGATTGATGGTGGAAAGGTGGTAGTGGAGCGTAGTACACTTGCCCGATAGGGGTTGCCTCAGAGCAGCAGCGACTACGCATGTATGGGGGTGTGAGTTATCCAACCTTCTAACCGTTTCTACGGTTGCCATGGGCCTCCTTTTATAGATCAAGGGGTTACCACAGTGGCAAAGTTGTCATTATGCACTGATAAGATAGCAGACAGTGATATCATAGCTAACTCTGCGGGCTGACAGGGCGCATATAATGCACCACTCAATGTCACATCGTTGGTTGCCCGACACGGCTTACTGGGCTATCTTGCCAGCTCCGCGCCTACTCGCTTGACACATCGCAGGATGGGTGTCATCTGTGGGTTTCTCCTGTAGGAAATGGCTGCCATGTGGCGAATGGTTGGCACTTAATCGCCTTGCGGCTTGACACCGCACTAATCGACGACGTGGGTCGTAGTGGAGTGGTTGGTGAGGTGGTTTTGCCTACATGAGCCCCGGCAGGCCCTATTGGGATGCTTTGGTTATCTGTCTCTGGGGTGGCCTTGCCCCTTGCCGGGATCGCCTGCCCGGCAAGGGAGGCTTCTCTCTTGACAAAATCCTCCTCCTCTGGCTCGATCTTGGTCCTTCTGATCTGCATGCTGGTCTTCCGAATCTCTTGATCTCTTGCAGTTTGATCTGGGCTGGTGCTTCAATCTTGTTCACGTGCCTATGCACAGTCTGGGCAACAGAGCCAAGGTTGCTTGCACCGACAACAAGTGACTAAAACTCCGTTCTCCAGAACAATGGAGCGAGCTAATGAATTATTGGAAATAATACATACCGATGTATGCGGTCCGATGAGTGTTGAAGCTCGCGGAGGGAATCATTATTTTCTGACCTTCACATATGATTTGAGTAGATATGGGTATATCTACTTAATGAAACACAAGTCTGAAACATTTGAAAAGTTCAAAGAATTTCAGAGTGAAGTGGAGAATCATCATAATAAGAAAATAAAGTTTCTACGATCTGATAGAGGAGGCAAATATTTGGGTTACGAGTTTGGCCTTCATTTAAAACAATGTGGAATAGTTTCACAACTCACGCCACCTGGAACACCACAGCGTAATGGTGTGTCCGAACATCATAACCATACTTTGTTAGATATGGTGCAATCTATGATGTCTCTTACCAATTTACCACTATCGTTTTGGGGTTATGCATTAGAGATAGCTGCATTCACGTTAAATAGGGCACCATCTAAATCCGTTGAGACGACACCGTATGAACTGTGGTTTGGCAAGAAACCTAAGCTGTCGTTTCTTAAAGTTTGGGGCTGCGACGCTTATGTCAAAAGGCTTCAGCCTGATAAGCCCCAACCCAAATCGGAGAAGTGTGTCTTCACAGGATACCCAAAAGAAACAGTTGGGTATACCTTCTATCACAGATCTGAAGGCAAGATCTTTGTTGCTAAGAATGGATCCTTTCTAGGGAAGGAGTTTCTCTCAAAAGAAGTGAGTGGGAGGAAAGTAGAACTTGATGAGGTAACTGTACCTTCTCTCGAACTGGAAAGTTGCTCATCACGGAAAACCGTTTCTGTGATGCCTACACAAACAAGAGATGAAGCTAATGATAATGATCATGAAACTTCAGATCAAGTTACTACCGAACCTCGTAGGTCAACCAGAGCATGTTCCGCACCAGAGTGGTACGGTAATCCTGTTCTGGAAGTCATGTTACTAGACCATGATGAACCTACAAACTATGAGGAAGCGATGATGAGCCCAGATTCCGCAAAATGGCTTGAGGCCATGAAATCTGAGATAGGATCCATGTGTGAGAACAAAGTGTGGACTTTGGTGGGTTGCCCGATGATCGGCAAGCCATTGACAATAAATGGATCTTCAAGAGGAAGACGGACGATGATGGTAGTGTTACTATCTACAAAGCTCGAATTATCGCAAAATGTTTTTGACAAGTACAAGGTGTTGACTATGATGAGATTTTCTCACTCATAGCGATGCTTAAGTCTATCCGAATCATGTTAGCAATTGCCGCATTTTATGAAATCTGGCAAATGGATGTCAAAACTGCATTCCTTAATGGATTTCTTACGTAAGAGTTGTATATGATGCAACCAAAGGTTTTGTCGATCCTAAAGGTGCTAACAAAGTGTGCAAGCTCCAGCGATCCATCTATGGAACTGGTGCAAGCATCTCAGAGTTGGAATATATAAGCTTTGATGAGTTGATCAAAGCATATAGTTTTATACAGACTTACGGTGAAGCCTGTATTTGCAAGAAAGTGAGTGGGAGCACTACAGCCTTTCTAATAAGTATATGTGAATGACATATTGTTGATCGGAAATGATGTAGAATTTTCTGGAAAGCATAAAGGAGTGTTTGAAAGGAGTTTTTCAAAGAAAAACCTCGGTGACGCTCCTTACATATTGGGCATCAAGATCTATACGGACAGATTTAGACGCTTGATAAGACTTTCGATGAGTACATACCTTGATAAGATTTTGAAGGAGTTCAAAATGGATCATTCAAAGAAGGAGCTCTTGCCTGAGTTGTAAGGTATGAAGTTGAGTACGACTCAAAACCCAACCACAGTAGAAGATAGAGATAGAATGAAAGTCATTCCTTATGCCTCAGCTATAGGTTCTATAAGGTATGCCATGCTGTATACCAAACCTATTGTGTACCTTGCCATGAGTTTGGCAAGGGGGTACAATAGTGATCTAGGAGTAGATCACTGGGCAACGGTTAAAATTAGCCTTAGGTACCTAAAGAGGACTAAGGAAATGTTTCTCGGTTATGGAGGTGACAAAGAGTTCGTCGTAAGGAGTTACGTCGATGCAAGCTTTGACACTGATCCGGATGACTCTGATTCTCAATTTGGATACATATTGAAAGTGGGAGAAATTAGCTAGAGTATCTCCGTGAAGAGCATTGCAGACATAGATATTTGCAACATACATACGGATCTGAATATGGCAGACCCGTTGACTAAACTTCTCTCACAAGAAACACATGATCACACCTTAGTACTCTTTGGGTGTTAATCACATAGCGATGTGAACTAGATTATTGATGTCACATCCCTAGTTCTGGTACGACCTATACTAGCTAGTCCTGTGTGCATCATGTTTAAATTTCATTTAAATTTGAAATGGGGATTTTTGAAACTCTCAGAAATCATTTCTGGTAATAACCCAGATAAAAATTGCTCCAAAAAGGTCCAAGAAATATTCATGTTGCTCTCTGGAAATATTGGTCAGAGGTAAAACTCAAACCAATAATTTTAGGAGCTCATAAATATTTATTTTTGGCCACTCGTATTAATCCAGTAATTATTTGCTTTGGATATATATTTGTTATATATATAATATATGTCCAAAAATTCTGTTAATTGGTGAGGAGTTTTGGAGCAATCCAACTAGTTCCTACAAAAATTGAGAGAAGTAAATAAAACGATTTAGTATTTTTATTAAATCAAAACAAATGTCAGAATAGAAAAACAGAAAAATAAAATAGAAAGAAAACTTACCTGGGCTTACCTGGCCGGTCCAGTGGACTGCCAGCCCACGAGGCCCAGGCACCAGTCACCCCTAACCTCCTGCCAGTAGGAAGGAGGGCGTGTGGCCACGGCGCGCACACACGCGCTCGGCCATCTCCTGCTTGCCACTGCTGCTAGAGGCCGCTGCGAGCGCCACGCACCCCCCGTTCCCTCTCACTCCCCCCCCGAGTCGATCCCCTTCTCTGCTCCCCCCTCGCTCTCTCTCTCACGGCCGAGCACGCCCGTCACCGCCACTCGCCGTTGTCACGCCCACGGCCACGGCCTTGCCCCTCCCTCGTGCCCAAGAGCTCCGCGGCGTCGTCCTCGTCCTCTCCGTCAAGCCGGGCATCTCCGGACGCCCTGTATTGTCGTCACCGCCGTCTGCTTCATCGTCGGCTGCCGGAGATCGCCTTCGCCACTCTACACGCTCCGGGCCTCTCCCGAGCTCGCCTCTGCCTCCGCCGAAACCGCTGTGAGCCCCGCCGTCGAACCCCCCTCTCCCCTGCTCTTCCGATGCCCTCTAGCCCCTCTTCCGCTCGAGCCAAGCTCCGGCCGCCGCCGCGAGCTCCGCTCCGGCAAGCTCCGGCCACCCCCGCCTCTCCCGCTTGCTCCAAACGCCGCGGACGGGCCCTAGCTCCTCGCCCGTGCCCTCCGCCACCCAAATGGTCGCTGGAGCGACGAACCCGACGCGCTCCGCCGCGTTCGGCCTCGCCGACGACTAACCGCCGGTCAAACCGGTCAACCCGCGCTAATTAACCCCCACCTGTGACACTGACAGTGGGCCCCGCGCCCCTAACCTTTTAGTTAGATTAGAAATAACCCCCCCTGTTTAACTTGTTACACTGACGTCTGGACCCCACACGTCAGGTTTGACTCTGGTCAGCGCAGCTGACTTGCTGAAGCAAGCATGACATAGTGCTGACGCAGTTAATCTTTTTCTGGATTTAAAATAATTCAGAAATTCCAGAAAATGTTCAAAACTTCAAAAATTCACAAAAATTCAACCGTATCTCAGATTGAAATAATTTATATATGAAAAATTATCAGAAAAATCCAATCTATCCATTTGTACTAGTTTCATGCATGAAAAACCAACTTATACCTACTGTATAAGTGAAAACATATAAATGTCACTTCTAAGAGCTTATTTTGGAGATGCTTTGGTTCAAATGGACTTCAATCAAATGAATGCTAGTTGCATTAGCTCAAACAAAATCACATCTTCATGCCATGTTCATGCATCATATTACTGCATATGCTTGTGTATTGATTCCCGACACCGTTCCTTCTCGATAGGTCCTACTCCGGAGACCGATCCAGAGTACCTGTCCGAGGAGCAGTGCCCCCTTGTTGATCTACCAGGCAAGCAAACCCCCTTGTTCATTCCGATACAATCCCACTCTCTCGCTCCTGCTCTCTGTTATTGCATTAGGACAACAATGATTCAACTGCTACTTTATGCTACGGTAGTTGAACCCATTCCTCTGCATGACCTGTCATTGCCACAGTAAATAGTTAAAACCCACTAGTATGTGTAGGAGTTGATTGAGCCATGTTGTGTTCCTACCATGCCATGCCTGCTATTGCTTAGAGTTGTGTCAGGTCTGATTCATTGGGAATGAATTGGAGTGCAGTGCTATGTTTTGATGTTGAGAGTTAAGTGTGTGAACACAATTTGGTAAAGGTAGCGGTGAGAGGCCATGTAGGAGTACATGGTGGGTTGTCTCATTGGAACCGTCCTTAAGCACTGAGTTCTGTGTATGTTGTCCAGTGACTAGATACTACCACACATTGGGTCCCGGTAACTCAGCCCCTCTCTGCTTATTAACCACCTCGATCTCTGTCCAGGAGTTGCAACTATTTTCTAGTGTTTGTAGGTAGTGCTATTTTTCTACCGAGTGGCACCCGGCAGGGTGGGCTTGGGACAGACTAGGCACACGTGGCCCAGTGTACCGAGTGGCACCCGGATGGTGGGCTCGGGAACCCTGCACACATTGTTCGGGGCTGTGATGGAAACCTCGGACGGACTCCCTTGCGGATAGAACCCGAGTAGGTGATAAACCTGGACCAGTGTCTTATGTGGTTAGTCAGGTCGTGGCTGACACCCTCGCCAGGCTTCCGCTTGAAGGTTTCCGAGATACATGACATGTACATGGTGATAAGTGGTGAGAGTGTGTGTGAAGAATTACACCCCTGCAGGGTTAACATGATCTATTCGAATAGCCGTGCCCTCGGTTATGGACTTCTTGGATGCTTACGTGGTACATAGACAACTTGAAGTGGATACTCTAAAATGCTCAAGACAAGTGTGAGTGCTATGGATGGCTTTCTCATAGGGAGACGGGAATGAATCCATAGTAGTGTATTGATGTGGTGATTAGTGGACTCGTGTGCATTTTCTCACCTCAAAGAAGTTACTTGTAGTCGTAGAACAGGATAGCCACTGAGTCAAAGCTGGCTTGCTGCAGCCAAACCCCACATTGCCTTCTTGATACTAATGCATGTATGATAGGATCTGATGTAAGTCTTGCTGAGTACTTTGTACTCACTTTGCTTTATTTATGTTTTTTTAGCGGAGACTTCGGTCTTACTAGTTTACGTGGACTTCGACAAGTAGCTTGTACCTCAGCTACGATCTTGATCGGATGTTGTAGATAGTCAGGCTCTTCAGCATTTTTCATTTGTAGTTGTCTGTACCCAGACATGTAATGCTTCCGCTTGTTGCTTGTATGCTCTGAATGTTGGGTCATGTGACACCTGTTTGTAATAAATGTTATGATGGTTCTTCTGGGCCTTTATCTATATGAGTCTGAGTTATGTTGTGATGCCATGTTGTACAGCACATACATGCATGTTATGCGTACGTGTACCGTGTATGGCTATGTTTGGGATCCGACAACCTAGTTGTCTATCCTTGGTAGCCTCTCTTATGGGGAAATGTGGTCTAGTGCTTCAACTGAGCCATGGTAGTCTGCTACAGCCCGGATTCCTGGAGTCCTGTTAGCCCAGTTGCTACTGCTCCGGAACACTTAGACTGGCCGGCATGTGTCCTTCTTCGTTCCTGTGTCTGTCCCTTCGGGGAAATGTCACGCGGTGTCTACCGGAGTCCTGCTAGCCTGCTACAGCTCGGGTTCCCGGAGTCCTGTTAGCCCAGTTGCTACAGCCCGGATTCACTCGCTGATGACCGACACGTTCGTTGGTGGGTCATGTATGCCTGTCCCTGTAAGCTAGTGCCACTTTGGGTTTACGACTAGCCATGTCGGCCCGGTTTCTCTGTCATATGGATGCTAGCGACACTATAATATACTTGAGCCAAAAGACGCAAACGGTCCCGGGCCAGGTAAGGTGGCACCCGTGGGAATACCATGCGTGAGGCCGCAAAGTGATATGATGTGTTACATGCTAGATCGGTGTGACTTAGGATCAGGGTCCCGACAATTGACTCTAGTAAACCCTTGGGGTGTTGGTCACACAGTAATGTGAACTATGGGTGTTAAATCACATGGCAATCTGAACTAGATTATTGACTCTAGTGCAAGTGGGAGACTGAAGGAAATATGCCCTAGAGGCAATAATAAAGTTGTTATTTATATTTCCTTATATCATGATAAATGTTTATTATTCATGCTAGAATTGTATTAACCGGAAACTTGATACATGTGTGGATACATAGACAAAACGCAGTGTCCCTAGTAAGCCTCTACTAGACTAGCTCGTTCATCAAAGATGGCTAAGTATCCTAACCATAGGCATGTGTTGTCATTTGATGAACGGGATCACATCATTAGGAGAATGATGTGATGGACAAGACCCATCCGTTAGCTTAGCATAATGATCATTAAGTTTTATTTCTATTGCTTTCTTCATGTCATATACATATTCCTTTGACTATGAGATTATGCAACTCCCGGATACCGGAGGAATACCTTGTGTGCTATCAAATGTCACAACGTAACTAGGTGATTATAAATATGCTCTACAGGTATCTCCGAAGGTGTTTGTTCGGTTGGCATAGATCGAGATTAGGATTTATCACTCCGACTATCATAATAAGCCTTGCAACCAATGTGACTAATGAGTTAGTTGCGGGATGATGTATTACGGAACGAGTAAAGAGACTTGTTGGTAACGAGATTGAACTAGGTATGAAGATACCGACGATCGAATCTCGGACAAGTAACATACCGTTGACAAAGGGAATAATGTATGTTGTCATTACGGTACGACCGATAAAGATCTTTGTAGAATATGCGGGAACCAATATGAGCATCTAGGTTCCGATGTTGGTTATTGATCGGAGAGGTGTCTCGGTCATGTCTACATAGTTCTCGAACCCGTAGGGTCCGCACGCTTAACGTTCGATGATGATTCAGTAGTATATGAGTTATGTTATTTGGTGACCGAATGTTGTTCGGAGTCCCGGATGAGATCACGGACATGACGAGGAGTCTCAAAATGGTCGAGAGGTAAAGATTGATATATAGGACGATGGTATTCGGACACCGGAAGTGTTCTGGAGGGTACCGGGTACTTATCGGGTCACCGGAAAGGAGTTTCGAGCACCCCTCGGCAAAGATACGGGCCTTATGGGCCAAGTGAGGGAACACACCAGCCCTGGTGTGCCCTATAGAGGCCAGCCCTATGAGGAAGAGAAGGAAAGAGGGGAGGGGAAGGAAAGTGTGGATTAGGATTCCTACTTCCTTCCCTCTCCCCCCATCTTTCCTTCCACCTCGGTTATATATGGCAGGGGGGTGCGCGGCTTGGGAGGGACCCCAAGTAGGATTCCTCCTACTTGGGCTCCTCCTTTGGCTGCTCCTCCCTCCCTCCCACTGCTACCTCTTGAGCACAACGTTGGTTTTCCCTTGAAGAGGAAAGGGTGATCCAGTAAAGTAGCGTAAGTATTTCCCTCAGTTTTTGAGAACCAAGTTATCAATCCAGTAGGAGGTCACGCTCAAGTCCCTTGTACCTACACAAACAAATAAGAAGCTCGCAACCAACGCGATAAAGGGGTTGTCAATCCCTTCACGGTCACTTACGAGAGTGAGATCTAATAGAGATGATAAGATAATATTTTAGGTATTGTTATGATAAAGAGTAAAAGTAAAGAAAGCAAAGTAAACAGTAATGGAAATAACGGGAGATTAATATGATGGAAAATAGACCCGGGGGCCATAGGTTTCACTAGTTGCTTCTCTCAAGAGCATAAGTATTACGGTGGGTGAACGAATTACTCTCGAGCAATTGATAGAATTGAGCATAGTTATGAGAATATCTAGGTATGATCATGTATATAGGCATCACGTCCGTGACAAGTAGACCGACTCCTGCCTGCATCTACTACTATGACTGTGACACCCAAGTTTTTATTGGATTTTTCAGAAGGTTTCATTTGACTTGAAGGGAGTGATTTAAAATTTTTCTTCGAGAGAACTCTCCCTCTCATATATTTTCTTTATGGCAAAAATTTTATTTGGATTCACCCAAGATCTGCCTTTGACCTTGGAGGTTCTTGCTCTCTTTTGGACTCAAGACAAAATGGTTTTTCATTTGGGAAAATAACCTTTGGTAAATCTTCTTGAATTATGCACTATGGCTTTTGGAAAGTCTTTTGCCACTTTCAACAATTCCTCCTTGCCATGGCATTAGTGCAAATGCTCTCTCCTAACCTTTCCCTCACCTTTGGACCATGATTTGCATCAAATCCAGCAAGTTGAACCTCCCCATGTGATCATTTCCATTCAAATTCTATTCAAATAAATTTCTGTCTTCTCTTCTAGCACTTGGAGGTTTACAAAGGAACTCCTCTTTCTGTTTTGATTTTTGGCCCCAAACTTCTTCCCCCTCCTAGTCCTTTGAACCCCCAACCTAGAACCATGAAGATCCACTGGTCTCCAGTTCAAAATTTTCAAACTACATCAGCTGCAAGTTTGTACCAGATTTGCCAAATTTGGTGAAATTCATTCAAAACCTTCTCCAAAAATTCCAAGTAAATTCATACAGCCCCTGGGTGCTTTGAGTGATCATCTCACCAAGTTACAGCTCCAGAAAAATTTATCTCTTTACCAAAACCTACTGTCGAACACCTGCAGTGCATGGTCATGTCAAATTCAGATAAATTCAGAGATTCAGTTCAGTGGCTACTGTCGTTTTCTTCAGAACAGGGCATCGATCTCGCTAGTGCCATCGCGTCGCCTTGCTCCTCGTCCTCGCCCTCTTGTTCCTGCACCGCACGAGTGCCTGGCACCTTGCGGGCGTCGGCGACGAGCAGCAGAAGGTGCGCTGCCCCGTGACCGACGCCGGCGGCGGCTTTGCGGACGCCAGCGGGAGACACGGCGCCACCGACTCCACCCAGCGCCGCCCAAACCACCGGAGCCCGCCGCGTGGCCGTCCACTCCCCCGAATGCGCTGCCGCACTCGTCGTGAACCCCAGGGCGCGGAGCGCGCTCTCTGCCGCCGTTGAGCCCGTGCGGTCACCTCACCGTGGACAGATGCCATTACACCCAGACCAGCCCCGTTCAGCTGCAAATCGAGTCCAGTAACAGCCACTGATGCTGCTCGACCGCTCAAACCCCCTGACAACCCACTGCTCCGCCGTAATCGCTCGCCGGAGATTCTCCGTTCACGGCCACCCCGTCGAGCTGCCTATAAATAGGGGCCCCGAGCTTCAACTCGAGCACCCACCAGCCCTACACATCCCCTAGAGCACGCCCAGCCACTGGAAGAGCCGCGAGGGGGTCTCCTTCCTCGACTCCGGCCGCCGCGATCCGCCACGGGATCCAGCCCGATTCGCCCCCGTGTGTGCTCCGCAGTCTCCATTCTCTTGCCAGTAGCCTCTCCTTGCATCCCTCGTTCTGACCCGCGCCTCAATTCGTACTTTGCAGCCCTCCACCGGAGTTCCCCAACCTCACCCGAACCGCCGTCCGCCGGAGATAGTGTCGCCATCGACGTGGTGCTCCCCGTTGGACGAGTCCACCACCCACCGACGTGGAAGAAGACACTGAAGCTCTTGGTACCCTCCGTTTCTCCTAACTCGCCGTGGTTCGACGCCGGCGTCCACCGCCGTCTTCGGGCACCGGCGAGCTTTCAAACCTGACATGCGGGCCCCGCGTGTCAGCCTCTGTTTTATTTCCCCGAATCGTTTTTTGTTGGCGCCTTTGGGCAAAATACGTCTTCTCTCTTGCGCTTGCGCATTTCCAAACGAACCGTTTTCTGTTTTCTCAGTTAAAACCCTGGAACTTTTCTGTTTCATTACAGAAAGGTCCCTGGACAGAAACCTTTATAACTTTTTAATGAAAAGGTATTTTTGAGTGATTCTTTTTCTGTCAATCTCCAAATTTTGTCTAGTTTTTTATGGGTTTTATTTGAAAAATATTTGGCAAAGTTTCTGTGCATGTGTTGGTTTTCACGTTAGTACCCCGTTTCGTGATTGCCGTAGGTTCCGGGAGAGGGGACGGAGCCGCGAACTTCGCCGAGCTAGACTCCGACTTCTCCGAACCAGGCAAGCATGTTTGAACATTTGATATGGCAGATGTTTTGCATGTTCATGTGAAAGTTTGTGCGTGGCATGTGAGGGTCGATAAATACCTCGTTGCTTGTAAGGCAACGACCCGGTTGTTCCAAGGTTGCGATGACCTCTGATGAGAGGTGGCCTAATCATGTGGTGACATGAAGGGCAGCAAGGTGGTACTGTTGTAGCATGCCAGCCTTGTGTCATCCGACTTTCTTCGACGTTAACGTGGTTGGAGCCACGTTATCGATCTTTTCCCGCATGTTCCAAGGTTGCGATGACCTCTGATGAGAGGTGGCCTAATCATGTGGTGACATGAAGGGCAGCGAGGTGGTACTGTTGTAGCATGCCAGCCTTGTGTCATCCGACTTTCCCGACGTTAACATGGTTGGAGCCGTGTTATCGTCCCTTCCCCTTTCCGTGCTACCACATGTCTCATTGCCAGGATACGGTTTAGTAAGTTGGTAACCTCTTTCCGTGTACACACCAAACAGAGAGGCCGGGATGATGGTACCTTGGCCCAGGATTAAAGCCAGTCATTCGGTCAGGGGGCATGGGTGTTTCCGGTTGGGACCGAGAGGGAGGGCACCCCCTTATAGCGCGCGTATAGAAATTTGATCCCATGCTACGCGAGGTTGTAGCCTCCCCGACTCAGGGTTTTTCCTGAATGTTGCCGAGGGTGATCCCTGGCTTCGGATGGTTGAATTGGGTGTGTACTGGTTAGACGTGTTCCTTCCAGAACACCGTAGACGGAACTAGTCCCCGTGACTACTGAAATCCGTTGGCAGTGGTTAAGTACAAACTCTGCAGAGTCAATTCTTTCCAAATCATCGTATCCATGATCAGTAATGTAGACATTACATCCAAATCTATCCGTGTGAAAATCTTGCCCCCGGTAAACAAGCTCAAGCGGTAAAATCTCAGTTTTATTGTTATTCCAGTTGATGGACTAACTTTATTTTGTGTCTCATGCTTGTGATAAATTATGTCTCCGAGCTATTGTATTAATGAGTTGTGATATAAGCCCTTTAGGTGACGTCGCGCAGACATCCGACTGTGGCGTGGACTCGTTTCTCACTTTCGATATAAGCCCTTTATGTGATGTCGCTCAGACGTCCGACTGCGGCATGCACTGTCTTTACTTTCTGTTATAAGCCCTTTATGTGGTGTCGCCCCGACGCCCGACTGCGGCATTGTATTTCCGCATTTTCCGCTCGAGGAGTCTTTCAGACACTCGTTTGGCACCTGTATTATTATTCCGCATTTTCCTCTCGAGGAGTCTTTCAGACACTCGTTTGGCACCAGTATTACTATTCTGCAGTTTCCGCTCGAGGCGTCATTCAGACCCTCGCTTGGCACCCAGTATTTATTATCTCTATGTCTGATCGCACTGGTTAACTTATTCATATGCTTCATGTTTGCGTTTGTTATACCTTATGTCCGAACTGTCTTGCGAGTACTTCATAGTACTCACCTGGCTTGTTGATTTGGCCAGATGTTGACGAAGGTGATCTCTTGGATGAAGAGTTTGATAGCGCGTCCGACGCCTAGAGGAGTCCCAGTCAGTCCTGCGCGATCCCGGATTTTGGTCACTTATGTTGTTTACGCTTCCGCCACCCGCAATAAGTCTTCTCGAGCCTCACTCTGACGCTCGAAGAGCTATAGTCTTCTGGAGTCATATCACTCGCCCCGCGGTGATATCTCCACCACCGTTTTTTTTCGTGAGTTAGTAGTTTGCCACCCTACCCGCCGTATTGTTTTATCGGCGTGCATGTAATAAATTGTTGGGCAGTCCCTGCTCAACCTTGTATTATATTTAGTACTCCTGGTATTTTTCTTCTGTGACCAATGTTTTGTCTATCAGTGAGAAGGAATTCTTCCTCACTGGTCCGTAAAAGGGATTGGTTTCTTAATAATTATTTTTATTGAAAAACCGGTCGTGACAAGCTTGGTATCAGAGCCAGGCTGACTGTAGGAAGCCACTAGGTGCGATCGCTAATCGGTTATTAGCGTCTTTTGTGCTTTTTCAGCATTTTGCAATTGTAGCTATTTCTGTTGGTCATCATAAATTTATGACATGACTACTCAGAATTTTTGCCTACTTTTGTAGATGGCTGGCAGCGGCTGTGAGAATCGAGTGTTCACCAACGTGCCCGAGGGGTTTGTCAAGCTCCTCGTCTCCATCACCAAGCTCGCGATCGGGCCAGCAGCTCGCCCGGAGTTCACCCTCTATCAGCACAAGCTCAGTGACGACGTGTCTATGCACCAAGCCGTGGTGCAGTTCAGGGGAGGACGATCTGCTGCTCGCCATTTCCGTTTTACGGAAGGGCCATGCCTACGGAGAGGCATGCCATGCAGATGGCTGCCCGTGAGGCGATAGCTCGCCTTCGGGACATCCTTCCTACGATGAAGACTCGTCGCTACCGCTACCTCCCATGCCATGTGCCATACACCAGCCACCATGCGTTTGCCTGCCATCGGGGAGAAAGAGACGAAGCCATCGAGATGGTTGTGGAGTATCTCAAGGCTCTGGAGGAGTCTTTCGACAACCTCGTAGATGATCTTGTGGCGGCTCGCATGGACTTAGTCCGGAGCAGTCCTGCCAGCAGGAAGGAGCTTCTCCACACGGCGCCGCCTCTGACATTCGTCTCGTCTTCAGCCTCGTATGCACCGGCCGTTTTGGCCACTGCTCGCCGTCTGCCTACCACTGAGGAGTTCGACCGAGTCATCGCCCCTACTCCAGTCAGAGCCGCACCGCCTGCCGCACACGCTCTACCACCAGTCGCCCCCGCACCATCACCGCAGTGCAGCGTCGCACGCCCGGAGCCAGCTAGAGAGGAGGAGGTTGATTCTCCTGGACCGCTGAGCCTTGCCATCGGCAAGGGGAAGGAGATCCTCACCATCTCCGACTGAGAGCACCGAGTAGCCGCGTGTTATGTCTGCTTGTATGATGTGTTGTTCTTATCTGTACGCTAGTTTGTATTGGGGTGTTTTGCTGCCTTCCGGAGTAGTACGCTAGTTTTAATAACATGTCAGGTTTGTGTACGCACAACCTGAGTGCTGTATCTTGTATTTGCTTTCGCATGGAAGATTTGTCTTAAGCACTTCTCTTCCATGAAAAATCATTTGTGTTGCCTTTGCAAGAGTTTCCTCGTGCTACACAGTTTTTCTCATGGGTTTTGCAACTAATACCCCAGACTGGAAAAAGGTCTCGCCCATGGACTCGCTCCATGCTCAATCAGCCAGAAGAGGTTTACGGGACACAGACCAGCAACAATTTCACTCAGGGTCAGTCCAGCCAACAAGAGAGCGAAGCAGCACTGTCTCAAGTATGCCGTCTCTTCGAGCAGAGTCAGCAACAACACCAAGAGATGATGAACCATGTCATCAACATGGGAAATCACCGTGAACACTATCAACCACATTCCAAGTTATCCGAGTTGCAGAAGACTCGCCCCTCAACTTTTGCTCACACCGATAGGCCGCTGGAAGCCGATGATTGGCTTCGTGAGATTGAAAGGAAACTGATTATTGCTCAATGCTCAGATCATGAGAAAGTGCTTTATGCACCACACTACCTTACTGGAGCAGCCGCAGCATGGTGGGAGAACTTCCTACACATGCATCCCAGGGAACACAACATCACCTGGGAAGAGTTCAAGGAAGGTTTCCGTGGGGCACACATCCCCAGGAGCATTCTAAAGATCAAGAAGAGAGAGTTTGATGACCTGAAACAAAGAGGCATGTCAGTGACAGAGTACAATGGTCAGTTCACCCAGCTGTCTCGTTATGCCTACGACGAGCACATGACAGAAAACAAGAAGATGGAAAAATTCCTGGACGGCCTGGCACCAGCATTAAGATGCCAACTGATTGTACACACCTTTCCGGATTTTAAGACGCTGGTGGACAAGGCCATCACCTTGGAAAATGAGCGCCGTAGTCTGGAAGATATCCGCAAGCGGAAGAGGGACAAGACGACTCTTGCCCGCAACAACCGAGGCAAGGCTGAGGTCCCAAGGACAGACACAAGGAGATCCACGACCACTGAGCCAAGACCCGTCGGACATTTTCATGCCAGAGACAAGGAGTTCACATACCGTCCGGGAGTCACCTGCTATGCTTGTGGTCAGCAAGGGCATTATGCTAAACAGTGCCCGAAGCCAAGAGACTCGGCACCCAAGCCGAACAATGGTGGGAACAATCCCGCCCCCAAGCGCAACAACTTCAACCCCAACAACAACCACAGGAAGGGTCACTTGAACCATGTGACCAGGGAAGAAGCGCAGAATGCCCCAGACATCGTGCTCGGTACGTTCCCTGTCAACACAGTACCTGCCACGGTTTTGTTTGATTCTGGAGCTTCCCATTCGTTCGTTTCGAAGAGTTTTGTTTCGCAACATGGTTTTCCAATACTCCCCTTGGAAAAATCTATGATCATCAAGTCCCCCGGAAACAAGCAATTTGCTCAGGGTTACTGCCAAGGAGTGGTCATTGAGTTCGAAGGACTACCATTCCACGCAAATCTCATCGTGTTGGAAAGTAAAGGACTGGATGTCATTTTAGGAATGGACTGGTTAACCACCAACAAAGGATTCATCGACTGTTTCAATCGGACAGTGATTCTCACTCACCATCACGGCAAGACAATAAGAGTTTCCGCTCAAGAAAGGCCACGATCACAGAAACCAAAACTGAACAAGATGGACATCGCAGAATTAAGAAAAGTGCCAGTGGTATGCGAGTTCCCTGATGTGTTCCCGGAAGAACTACCAGGTATGCCACCAGACCGAGAGATCGAATTCAGCATTGAATTAGCACCTGGCACCGCACCCATTTATAAGAAGCCGTATAGAATGGCACCCTCAGAATTGGTGGAGTTAAAGAAGCAGATAGAAGAATTATTGGGCAAGGGGTTTATACGAGCCAGCTCCTCACCATGGGGTTCGCCCGTATTGTTCGCCAAGAAGAAGGATGGGACACTGAGACTATGCATAGACTATCGAGCCCTCAATATGGTCACCATCAAAAACAAATACCCGATGCCACGGATAAATGATTTGTTTAACCAGCTCGCATAAGCTAAAGTATTTTCAAAGATTGACTTGAGATCAGGATACCATCAACTGAAGGTACGAACAGAGGATATCCCCAAGACAGCATTCACTTCCAGATATGGGCTATACGAGTTCACAGTGATGCCTTTTGGTCTAACAAACGCCCCCGCATACTTCGTCCACCTCATGAACAAAGTGTTCATGAAATTCATGGACAAATTTGTGGTGGTATTCATTGACGATATTCTAGTTTACTCAAAGACACCCGAAGAGCATGCTGAGCACCTCAGAATTGTTTTGGGAGAATTGAGGAAACATCAGTTGTACGCCAAATTTAGCAAATGCGAATATTGGCTAAGACAAGTTGGGTTCTTGGGCCATATTTTGAACCAAGAAGGCGTGGCCGTAGACCCAGAAAAAGTCAAGGCCATACTAGACTGGAAGCCACCCGCGAATGTTACAGATGTGCGGAGTTTCCTAGGAATGGCCGGGTATTACAGGAGGTTTATTGAAGGATTCTCCACTGTGGCAAAACCTATAACACAGTTACTCAAGAAGGACAAGAAATTTGTATCGACAGAAGCATGCGAGCAGAGCTTCCAAGAACTCAGGAAAAAGCTGACAACCGCACCAGTCTTAACTGTGCCAGGCATACACAAGAGTTTTGAAGTATATTGTGACGCGTCCCGAAAAGGTCTCGGATGTGTACTAATGCAAGACGGCAAGGTTGTCGCATATGCCTTCAGGCAACTGCGAAAACACGAGGAAAATTACCCAACACATGACCTGGAGCTAGCAGCAGTTATACATGCACTCAAGGAGTGGAGGCACTTTCTGTTGGGAAATCGCTGTGAAATATATACGGACCATAAAAGCCTCAAATATATCTTCACACAGCCAGAGCTAAATTTACGCCAACGACGCTGGTTGGAACTGGTCAAAGACTATGACGTCGGCATCCACTACCACCCTGGAAAAGCAAATGTAGTAGCCGATGCCCTTAGTCGAAACCCCAGCCCGGACAGTGACGGTCAGCAAAACTTGAGGCCTGAGTTTCAGCAAGAGTTCACTCGGCTCAACATGATGTTAGTCTCCGAGGGCACCGTATCGAACCTGGAGATACAACCCACCCTAGTGGAACAAATCAAGAAGGCTCAACAGGGGCATCCCAGTATCGAAGGCATAAAGAAGAAAATGAACCATAGTAAGACTTCAGAATTCGTCACGGACAGTGAAGGAACACTGTGGTACCGAAACAGACTTTGCGTACCTAACATTGAGGAACTCAAGCAACAGATCTTGACGGAAAGCCACACCGCTCCATACTCGATACATCCTGGAGGAACCAAAATGTACAAGGACATCCAGGAAAGATTTTGGTGGCACGGTATGAAAAGAGATATAGCCACATTTGTTGCTTGTTGCGATTCATGCCAGCGTATCAAGGCCGAGCATCAAAAGCTAGCAGGGCTACTCCAGCCAAATATAATACCGGAGTGGAAATGGGATGAAATCGGAATGGACTTCATTGTCGGATTACCCCGATCACAGCGGGGAAATGACGCCATCTGGGTCATCACAGACCGACTAACCAAGGTTGCTCACTTCATTCCCGTAAAGACTACCTACTCCACACAAAGACTGGCAAAACTCTATCTCTCCCGTATAGTTTGCTTGCATGGAGTCCCGAAGACTACAATATCAGATCGAGGCACCCAATTCGTCTCCAAATTTTGGGAACACCTACAACAAGCTCTGGGCACACGACTGGCTTTCAGTACAGCATACCACCCTCAGACAGATGGACAAACAGAACGTGTAAACCAAATCCTAGAGGATATGCTAAGAGCCTGTGTGCTCACCTATGGATCTAGTTGGGAAGAGAGTTTGCCCTATGCCGAATTTGCGTACAACAACAGTTACCAAGCCAGCTTGCAAATGGCACCCTTTGAAGCATTGTACGGACGGAGGTGCCGTACCCCATTGAATTGGTCAAAAACAGGTGACAGCCGTATCTTCGGCCCAGATATGCTTAAGGAGGCCGAGGAAAAGGTTAAACAAATCAGGGACAGACTCAAGACAGCACAGAGCCGACAAAAGAGCTACTATGATCAGAAGTATCGTGAGGTCAGCTTTGAACCTGGTGATTCCGTATACCTCCGAGTATCTCCTATGAGGGGTCTGCAATGGTTCAAAATAAAGGGGAAACTAGCCCCAAGATTTATTGGACCATTTTGTGTGAAGGCACGAAGAGGCACGGTAGCCTACCAACTAGACCTGCCCAAAGAGCTGTCAGACGTCCATGACGTATTCCACGTCTCGCAGTTGAGGAAATGTGTGAGTAACCCGGAGAAACATGTACCTCATGAGGACATTGATATGCAACCAGATCTCACCTACAGAGAAAGGCCAGTAAAGATTTTAGAAGAGTCTGAACGTAGGACCCGTCAGAAAACGACAAAAAATTTCAGGGTCCAGTGGAGCAACCACACTGAGGATGAAGCCACATGGGAAAGGGAGGATTTCCTCCGAGCAGAGTATCCATATCTATTTGAGGATCAGCAGAAATCTCGAGGACGAGATTTTTCCTAAGGGGGTAGGTGTTGTGACACCCAAGTTTTTATTGGATTTTTCAAAAGGTTTCATTTGACTTGAAGGGAGTGATTTAAAAATTTTCTTCAAGAGAACTCTCCCTCTCATATATTTTCTTTATGGCAAAAATTTTATTTGGATTCACCCAAGATTTGCCTTTGACCTTGGAGGTTCTTGCTCTCTTTTGGACTCAAGACAAAATGGTTTTTCATTTGGGAAAATAACCTTTGGTAAATCTTCTTGAATTATGCACTATGGCTTTTGGAAAGTCTTTTGCCACTTTCAACAATTCCTCCTTGCCATGGCATTAGTGCAAATGCTCTCTCCTAACCTTTCCCTCACCTTTGGACCATGATTTGCATCAAATCCAGCAAGTTGAACCTCCCCATGTGATCATTTCCATTCAAATTCTATTCAAATAAATTTCTGTCTTCTCTTCTAGCACTTGGAGGTTTACAAAGGAACTCCTCTTTCTGTTTTGATTTTTGGCCCCAAACATCTTCCCCCTCCTAGTCCTTTGAACCCCCAACCTAGAACCATGAAGATCCACTGGTCTCCAGTTCAAAATATTTCAAACTACATCAGCTGCAAGTTTGGACCAGATTTGCCAAATTTGGTGAAATTCATTCAAAACCTTCTCCAAAAATTCCAAGTAAATTCATACAGCCCCTGGGTGCTTTGAGTGATCATCTCACCAAGTTACAGCTCCAGAAAAATTTATCTCTTTACCAAAACCTACTGTCGAACACCTGCAGTGCATGGTCATGTCAAATTCAGATAAATTCAGAGATTCAGTTCAGTGGCTACTGTCGTTTTCTTCAGAACAGGGCATCGATCTCGCCAGTGCCATCGCGTCGCCTTGCTCCTCGTCCTCGCCCTCTTGTTCCTGCACCGCACGAGTGCCTGGCACCTTGCGGGCGTCGGCGACGAGCAGTAGAAGGTGCGCCGCCCCGTGACCGACGCCGGCGGCGGCTTTGCGGACGCTAGCGGGAGACACGGCGCCACCGACTCCACCCAGCGCCGCCCAAACCACCGGAGCCCGCCGCGTGGCCGTCCACTCCCCCGAATGCGCTGCCGCACTCGTCGTGAACCCCAGGGCGCGGAGCGCGCTCTCTGCCGCCGTTGAGCCCGTGCGGTCACCTCACCGTGGACAGACGCCATTACACCCAGACCAGCCCCGTTCAGCTGCAAATCGAGTCCAGTAACAGCCACTGATGCTGCTCGACCGCTCAAACCCCCTGACAACCCACTGCTCCGCCGTAATCGCTCGCCGGAGATTCTCCGTTCATGGCCACCCCGTCGAGCTGCCTATAAATAGGGGCACCGAGCTTCAACTCGAGCACCCACCAGCCCTACACTTCCCCTAGAGCACGCCTAGCCACTGGAAGAGCCGCGAGGGGGTCTCCTTCCTCGACTCCGGCCACCGCGATCCGCCACGGGATCCAGCCCGATTCGCCCCCGTGTGTGCTCCACAGTCTCCATTCTCTTGCCAGTAGCCTCTCCTTGCATCCCTCGTTCTGACCCGCGCCTCAATTCGTACTTTGCAGCCCTCCACCGGAGTTCCCCAACCTCACCCGAACCGCCGTCCGCCGGAGATAGTGTCGCCGTCGACGTGGTGCTCCCCGTTGGACGAGTCCACCACCCACCGACGCGGAAGAAGACACTGAAGCTCTTGGTACCCTCCGTTTCTCCTAACTCGCCGTGGTTCGACGCCGGCGTCCACCGCCGTCTTCGGGCGCCGGCGAGCTTTCAAACCTGACATGCGGGCCCCGCGTGTCAGCCTCTGTTTTATTTCCCCGAATCGTTTTCTGTTGGCGCCTTCGGGCAAAATACGTCTTCTCTCTTGCGCTTGCGCATTTCCAAACGAACCGTTTTCTGTTTTCTCAGTTAAAACCCTGGAACTTTTCTGTTTCATTACAGAAAGGTCCCTGGACAGAAAACTTTATAACTTTTTAATGAAAAGGTATTTTTGAGTGATTCTTTTTCTGTCAATCTCCAAATTTTGTCTAGTTTTTTATGGGATTTATTTGAAAAATATTTGGCAAAGTTTCTGTCCATGTGTTGGTTTTCACGTTAGTACCCCGTTTCATGATTGCCGTAGGTTCCGGGAGAGGGGACGGAGCCGCGAACTTCGCCGAGCTAGACTCCGACTTCTCCGAACCAGGCAAGCATGTTTGAACATTTGATATGGCAGATGTTTTGCATGTTCATGTGAAAGTTTGTGCGTGGCATGTGAGGGTCGATAAATACCTCGTTGCTTGTAAGGCAACGACCCGGTTGTTCCAAGGTTGCGATGACCTCTGATGAGAGGTGGCCTAATCATGTGGTGACATGAAGGGCAGCAAGGTGGTACTGTTGTAGCATGCCAGCCTTGCGTCATCCGACTTTCTTCGACGTTAACGTGGTTGGAGCCTCGTTATCGATCTTTTCCCGCATGTTCCAAGGTTGCGATGACCTCTGATGAGAGGTGGCCTAATCATGTGGTGACATGAAGGGCAGCGAGGTGGTACTGTTGTAGCATGCCAGCCTTGTGTCATCCGACTTTCCCGACGTTAACATGGTTGGAGCCGTGTTATCGTCCCTTCCCCTTTTGGTGCTACCACATGTCTCATTGCCAGGTTACGGTTTAGTAAGTTGGTAACCTCTTTCCGTGTACACACCAAACAGAGAGGCCGGGATGATGGTACCTTGGCCCAGGATTAAAGCCAGTCATTCGGTCAGGGGGCATGGGTGTTTCCGGTTGGGACCGAGAGGGGGGGCACCCCCTTATAGCGCGCGTATAGAAATTTGATCCCATGCTACGTGAGGTTGTAGCCTCCCCGACTCAGGGTTTTTCCTGAATGTTGCCGAGGGTGATCCCTGGCTTCGGATGGTTGAATTGGGTGTGTACTGGTTAGACGTGTTCCTTCCAGAACACCGTAGACGGAACTAGTCCCCGTGACTACTGAAATCCGTTGGCAGTGGTTAAGTACAAACTCTGCAGAGTCAATTCTTTCCAAATCATCGTATCCATGATCAGTAATGTAGACGTTACATCCAAATCTATCCGTGTGAAAATCTTGCCCCCGGTAAACAAGCTCAAGCGGTAAAATCTGAGTTTTATTGTTATTCCAGTTGATGGACTAACTTTATTTTGTGTCTCATGCTTGTGATAAATTATGTCTCCGAGCTATTGTATTAATGAGTTGTGATATAAGCCCTTTAGGTGACGTCGCGCAGACATCCGACTGTGGCGTGTACTCGTTTCTCACTTTCGATATAAGCCCTTTATGTGATGTCGCTCAGACGTCCGACTGCGGCATGCACTGTCTTTACTTTCTGTTATAAGCCCTTTATGTGGTGTCGCCCCGACGCCCGACTGCGGCATTGTATTTCCGCATTTTCCGCTCGAGGAGTCTTTCAGACACTCGTTTGGCACCTGTATTATTATTCCGCATTTTCCTCTCGAGGAGTCTTTCAGACACTCGTTTGGCACCAGTATTACTATTCTGCAGTTTCCGCTCGAGGCGTCATTCAGACCCTCGCTTGGCACCAGTATTTATTATCTCTATGTCTGATCGCACTGGTTAACTTATTCATATGCTTCATGTTTGCGTTTGTTATACCTTATGTCCGAACTGTCTTGCGAGTACTTCATAGTACTCACCTGGCTTGTTGATTTGGCCAGATGTTGACGAAGGCGATCTCTTGGATGAAGAGTTTGATAGCGCGTCCGACGCCTAGTGGAGTCCCAGTCAGTCCTGCGCAATCCCGGATTTTGGTCACTTATGTTGTTTACGCTTCCGCCACCCGCAATAAGTCTTCTCGAGCCTCACTCCGACGCTCGAAGAGCTATAGTCTTCTGGAGTCATATCATTCGCCCCGCGGTGATATCTCCACCACCATTTTTTTTCGTGAGTTAGTAGTTTGCCACCCTACCCGCCGTATTGTTTTATCGGCGTGCATGTAATAAATTGTTGGGCAGTCCCTGCTCAACCTTGTATTATATTTAGTACTCCTGGTATTTTTCTTCTGTGACCAATGTTTTGTCTATCAGTGAGAAGGAATTCTTCCTCACTGGTCCGTAAAAGGGATTGGTTTCTCAATAATTATTTTTATTGAAAAACCGGTCGTGACAATGACTCCACACATCGACCGCTCTCCAGCATGCATCTAGAGTATTAAGTTCATAAGAACGGAGTAACGCTTTAAGCAAGATGACCTGATGTAGAGGGATAAACTCATGCAATATGATATAAACCCCATCTTTTTATCGTCGATGGCAACAATACAATATGTGTTGTTTCCCCTACTGTCACTGGGATCGAGCACCGCAAGATTGAACCCAAAGCTAAGCACTTCTCCCATTAAAAGAAAGATCAATCTAGTAGGCCAAACCTAACTGATAATGCGGAGAGACTTGCAAAGATAACCAATCATACATAAAAGAATTCAGAGGAGATTCAAATATTGTTCATAGATAATCTTGATCATAAACCCACAATTCATCGGATCTCGACAAACATGCCACAAAAGAAGATTACATCTAATAGATCTCCAAGAGAATCGAGGAGAACTTTGTATTGAGATCCAAAGAGAGAGTAGAAGCCATCTAGCTAATAACTATGGACCCGAAGGTCTGAGGTAAACTACTCACACATCATCGGAGAGGCTATGGTGTTCATGTAGAAGCCCTCTGTGATCGATGCCCCCTCCGGCAGGACGCCGGAAAAGGCCCCAAGATGGTATCTCACGGGTACAGAAGGTTGCGGCGGTGGATTTAGGTTTTCGTGGCCGCTTTTGATGGTTTGGGGGTACGTAGGTATATATACGAGGAAGAAGTAGGTCGGTGGAGCCACGAGGGGCCCACGAGGGCGGAGGGCGCGCCTGGAGGGTAGGTGCGCCCCCTGCCTCGTGGCTGCCTCGTTGGTTGCTTGACGTCCACTCCAAGTCCTCTGGATCACGTTTGTTCCAAAAATCACGCTCCCGAAGGTTTCATTCCGTTTGGACTCCGTTTGATATCCTTTTTCTGCGAAACACTGAAATAGGCAAAAAAACAACAATTTGGGCTGGGCCTCCGGTTAATAGGTTAGTCCCACAAATAATATAAAAGTGTATAAATAAGCCCATTAAACATCCAAAGCAGAATATATAATAGCATGGAACAATAAAAAATTATAGATATGTTGGAGACTTATCAAGCATCCCCAAGCTTAATTCCTGCTCGTCCTCGAGTAGGTAAATGATAGAAATATAATTTTTGATGTGGAATGCTTCTTAGCATAATTCTCAATGTAAATCTTTTTATTGTGGCATGAATATTTAGATCCGAAATATTTAAGATAAAAGTTTAATGTTGACATAAAAACAATAATACTTCAAACATGCTAACCAAGCAATTATGTCGTATCAAAATAACATAGCCAAAGAAAGCTTATCACTACAAAATCATATAGTTAGGCCATGTTTCAATATTGTCACACAAACGTTCTCATCATGCATAACCTCGATGACAAGCCGAGCAATTGGTTCATACTTTTAACGCGCTTCAGCCTTTTCAACTCTTACGCAGTACATGAGCGCAAGCCATGGATATAGCACTATGGGTGGAGTAAAGTATAATGATGGGGGTTATGAGAGAAGACAAACAAGGTAGAAAGTCTCACATTGACGTGGCTAATCAATAGGCTATGGAGATGCCCGTCAATTGATGTCAATGAGAGGAGTAGGGATTGCCATGCAACGAATGCATTAGAGCTATAAATATATGAAAGCTCAACAAAAGAAACTAAGTGGGTGTGCATCCAACTTACTTGCTCACGAAGATCTAGGGCATTTTGAGGAAGCCCATCATTGGAATATACAAGCCAAGTTCTATAATGAAAAATTCCCACTAGTATATGAAAGTGACAACATAGGAGACTCTCTATCATGAAGATCACGGTGCTACTTTGAAGCACAAGTGTGGAAAAAGGATAGTAACTTTGTCCCTTCTCTCTTTTTCTCTCATTTTTTTTCTTTGGGCCTTCTTTCTTCTTCTTTTTTCTTTCTTTGGCCTCTTTTATTTATTTATTTAGTCCGAAATCTCATCCCGACTTGTGGGGGAATCATAGTCTCCATCATCCTTTCCTCACATGGACAATGCTCTAATAATGATGATCATCACACTTTTATTACTTACAACTCAAGAATTACAACTCAATACTTAGAACAAAATATGACCCTATGTGAATGCCTCCGGCGGTGTACCGGGATATGCAATGAATCAAGAGTGACATGTAGGAAAAAATATGAATGGTGGCTTTGCCACAAAATACAATGTCAACTACATGATCATGCAAAGCAATATGACAATGATGAAGCGTGTCATAATAAACAGAATGGTGGAAAGTTGCATGGCAATATATCTCGGAATGGCTATGGAAATGCCATGATAGGTAGGTATGGTGGCTGTTTTGAGGAAGATATAAGGAGGCTTATGTGTGATAGAGCGTATCTTATCACGGGGTTTGGATTCACTGGCGAACTTTGCACCAACTCTCAAGGTGAGAAAGGGCAATCCACGGAACCGTAGAGGCTAGAGAATTGTGGAAGGTTGAGAGTACGTATAATCCATGGACTCACATTAGTCATAAAGAACTCATATACTTATTTCAAAAGTTTATTAGCCCTCGAAGCAAAGTACTACTACGCATGCCCCTAGAGGGATAGATTGGTAGGAAAAGACCATCGCTCGTCCCCGACCGCCACCCATAAGGAAAGCAATAAAAGAACACCTATGTGTCAACATTGTCACACAACTTTTACCATACGTGCATGCTACGGGACTTGCCAACTTTAACACAAGTATTTCTCAATTTCACAATTACTCAACTAGCACACTCTAATATTACCACCTTTATATCTCAAAACACTTATCAAGTATCTAACTTCTCATGATATTCAATGAACTCAATATGGAAGATTAATTTCACAATTAAAGCAAATTACCATGCTGTTTAAGACTCGCAAAATAATATAAGTGAAGCATGAGAGATCAATAATTTCTATAAAATGCAACCACCACCGTGCTCTAAAAGATATAAGTGAAGCACTAGAGCAAAAACTATATAGCTCAAAAGATATAAGTGAAGCACATAGAGTATTCTAAAAAATTCCGAATCATGTGTGTCTCTCTCAAAAGGTGTGTACAGCAAGTATGATTGTGGCAAACTAACAAACAAAGACTCAAATCATACAATACGCTCCAAGCAAAACACATATCATGTGGTGAATAAAAATATAGCTCCAAGTAAATTTACCGATGGATGAGGACGAAAGAGGGGATGCCTTGCGGGGCATCCCCAAGCTTTGGATTTTTGGTGTCCTTGGATTTACCTTGGGGTGCCTTGGTCATCCCCAAGCTTAGGCTCTTGCCACTCCTTGTTCCATAATCCATCAAATCTTTACCCAAAACTTGAAAACTTCACAACACAAAACTTAACAGAAAATCTCGTGAGCTCCGTTAGCGAAATAAAACAAAATACTACTTCAAAGTACTGTAATGAACTCATTATTTATTTATATTGGTGTTAAAACTACTGTATTCCAACTTCTCCATGGTTTATAAGCTCTTTTACTAGCCATAGATTCATCAAAATAAGCAAACAACACACGAAAAACAGAATCTGTCAAAAACAGAACAGTCTGTAGTAATCTGTAACTAACGCAAACTTCTGGAACTCTAAAAATTATGCCAAAATAGGAAGACGTAAATAATTTGTTTATTGATCTGCTTCAATTGGAATCAGTATTATATCACGTTCTGGTAATTTTTAAGAATTGTTTTCGTGAACAGAAAGTTTCTGGAATTTTCAGCAAGATCAAATAACTATCATCCAAGAAGATCCTATAGGTTTAACTTGGCGCAAAAACTAATTGAAACACAAAAACAAGTCTATCCAGAGGCTAGATCAAAGATTTATTCCTTAACATAACCAAAAAGCAAAAAAACTAAAAATAAAATTGGGTTGCCTCCCAACAAGCGCTATCGTTTAACGCCCCTAGCTAGGCATGAAAACAAGGATAGATCTAGGTATTGCCATCTTTGGTTTTAGAAAAGAAAAGAGCAACCTTGTTATCTATGGCATTAATCTTTCTATTTTGATAAAGCACATGGCTATTAATGGTAGAGGAAAGATTAAGCATGTTACGAAAATTTGCATCTAAGCTAGCCTTCATTTCTTTGATAGTTTCGTTTTGATAGGAAAGCAAAAGAGAGGTAGATTCAACCTTTTCATTCATGGGGTGCCCAAATATGGTTTTATTATTTTCATAGGTATCTACGGCATCCCCTTCAAGAAAACCTCCTTAAAAAATAGAGTCTAAGACATGCTTAAACGACGAAGGTAAGGCAACATAAAAGCTTTTTAAGTATATTTCAATTTGATATTGGGGCACAAAGCTGGCCCGGATTCTCAGTAACCTATCCCAAGCATCTTTCAAATACTCATCAAGTAAATAACGGAAAATTCTGGGATCATCTTCATCGAAATTATTCATATTCTCATTGATAACCCCGGTAGGTTTCTCCATAGCATCATTATTCATGAGCTTAGAGAGGACGGAAGGGCTATCCAAGGCATTGAAACCTAGGAAAGAAACCCTAGCCCCTTTTGATTCGGCCATGGCAAAGGAAAGGCGAGCGGAAAAGAGAGGGCGAATAAAACGGCAAGGGTGAAGTGGGGGAGAGGAAAACGAGAGGCAACTGGCAAAGAATGTAATGCGAGGGATAAGAGTTTGTGATGGGTACTTGGTATGTCTTGACTTGTGTAGACACGGCAACGGCGCCAAAAATGGCTTGTTGTTGGGAGTCAAATCTTGACTTGACTTGGCGCACACCTCCCCGGCAACGGCGCCAGAAATCCTTCTTGCTACCTCTTGAGCACTGTGTTGGTTTTCCCTTGAACAGGAAAGGGTGATGCAGTAAAGTAGCGTAAGTATTTCCCTAAGTTTTTGAGAACCAAGGTATCAACTCAGTAGGAGGTCACGCTCAGGTCCCTTGTACCTACACAAACAAATAGAACCTCGCAACCAACGCGATAAAGGGGTTGTCAATCCCTTCACGGTCACTTACGAGAGTGAGATCTGATAGAGATGATACGATAATATTTTTGGTATTTTATGATAAAGAGTAAAAGTAAAGAAAGCAAAGTAAACAGTAATGGAAGTAACGGGAGATTAATATGATGGAAAATAGACCCGGGGGCCATAGGTTTCAGTAGTTGCTTCTCTCAAGAGCATAAGTATTACGGTGGGTGAACGAATTACTGTCGAGCAATTGATAGAATTGAGCATAGTTATGAGAATATCTAGGTATGGTCATGAATATAGGCATCACATCTGTGACAAGTAGACCGACTCCTGCCTGCATCTACTACTATTACTCCACACATCGACCGCTATCCAGCATGCATCTAGAGTATTAAGTTCATAAGAACGGAGTAACGCTTTAAGCAAGATGACATGATGTAGGGGGATAAGCTCATGCAATATGATATAAACCCCATCTTTTTATCCTCGAGGGCAACAATACAATACATGTCGTTTCCCCTACTATCACTGGGATCGAGCACCGCAAGATTGAACCCAAAGCTAAGCACTTCTCCCATTGCAAGAAAGATCAATCCAGTAGGCCAAACCAAACTGATAATTCAAAGAGACTTGCAAAGATAACCAATCATACATAAAAGAATTCAGAGGAGATTCAAATATTGTTCATAGATAATCTTGATCATAAACCCACAATTAATTGGATCTCGACAAACACACCGATAAAGAAGATTCCATCGAATAGATCTCCAAGAGAATCAAGGAGAACTTTGTATTGAGATCCAAAGAGAGAGAAGAAGCCATCTAGCTAATAACTATGGAGTCGAAGGTTTGAGGTAAACTACTCACACATTATCGGAGAGGCTATGGTGTTGATGTAGAAGCCCTCCGTGATCGATGCCCCCTCCGGCAGGACGCCGGAAAAGGCCCCAAGATGCGATCTCACGGGTACAAAAGGTTGCAGTGGTGGAATTAGGTTTTCCTGGTCGCTTGTGATGGTTTGGGGGTACGTAGGTATATATAAGAGGAAGAAGTAGGTCGGTGGAGCCACGAGGGGCCCACGAGGGTGGAGGGTGCGCCTGGGGGGTAGGCGCGCCCCCTGCCTCGTGCCTGCCTCGTTGGTTGCTTGATGTCCACTCCAAGTCCTCTAGATCACGTTTGTTCCAAAAATCACCTTCCCGAAGGTTTCATTCCGTTTGGACTCCGTTTGATATCCTTTTTCTGCGAAACACTGAAATAGGCAAAAAACATCAATTTGGGCTGGGCCTCCGGTTAATAGGTTAGTCCCAAAAATAATATAAAAGTGTATGAATAAGCCCATTAAACATCCAAAATAGAATATATAATAGCATGGAACAATCAAAAATTATAGATACGTTGGAGACGGATCACCCACCTATATATGTGGAGGGGGCGCCTAGCACACACCAGACAATTGCCTAGTCGTGTGCGGCGCCCCCTCCACCGTTTACACCCTCGGTCATATTTTCGTAGTGCTTAGGTGAAGCCCTACGAGGATCAGTTCACCATCACCGTCACCACGCCGTCGTGCTGACGGAACTCATCTACTACCTCGACGTCTTGCTGGATCAAGAAGGCGAGGGACATCACCGAGCTGAACGTGTGCAGAACGCAGAGGTGCCACGCGTTCGGTACTTGATCGGTTGAAGCACGAAAAAGTTCGACTACATCAACCGTGTTGAGAAACGTTTCCGCTTTCGGTCTACGAG
The DNA here is from genome assembly GCF_002575655.3 of Aegilops tauschii subsp. strangulata. Classification (NCBI taxonomy): domain Eukaryota; kingdom Viridiplantae; phylum Streptophyta; class Magnoliopsida; order Poales; family Poaceae; genus Aegilops; species Aegilops tauschii. The sequence goes on from NC_053039.3 coordinate 180,257,362, forward strand.
GGTACATGGACACACTCTCCCCCTCTCATTGCTATGCATCTTCTAGATAGATCTTGCGTGAGCGTAGGAATTCTTTTGAAATTGCATGCTACGTTTCCCAACAGTTATGCCTTTCTCTTTATATCATAGACTTGGATTGAATACGTTGACACCAACTGGAATATTTTGCAAATGGTCGATAAATCAACTGCTATACCCATCGGTATTTGTGAGGACGTGCCTGTTGTGGTTGCAAATCTTACTATCTTAACGAACTTTGTTATTCTTGATATGCCCAAGGACGACAGTATGTTGATCATCCTTGGTAGACCCTTTTTGAATACTGCAGGGGCTGTTATTGATTGCAATAAGGGCAATGTCACTTTTCGGTAATGAGCATATGGTACACTTTCCGAAGAAACAACCTCAGGTGAATAGCATTAATTCTATTGGAAAAATTTGTACTATCACTATTGGAGGTTTCAAATTCCCTATTTCTACTGTCAAAAAGAAATATGATATTCTTATTGTTGGGAACATGCATATCCCCGTTGAGGTAACCTAGTGTTATTCGAAAATTCTCCGGTTCTATGTCATTTAGAAGAAGTTTGTTAATAAGACTTGATCAACCTTGTTAATGGATTCCTTTTGATGGGCATGAGATGGATGAATTTAGAAAGCACAACTTTCTGTACCCACTTTTTACTTTTTGTTATTTAGAATAAATAAAGCAAAAATAGTATTATTCGTCTTTTTCTGAATTATCCGTGTAATGAAAAATGTCCCAAAAATAAAAATTCTCCAAATGCCTTGAAATTTAGTATGATTTTTTATAGAATATTTGAGAATATTTGGCACTAAGAACACGCCAGTGGGCTGCACCAGTGGGCCACAAGCCCTGGGGGGCGCCCACCCCATGGGCACGCCCTGGTGGCTTGTGGGGCCCACATGGGCCCCCCTCACTTATTCCAGCATCCATCCACTTTGTCTTCCTCCAGAAAAAATCCCACCATTGCTCAAACCCGTGTTCTACCTCATTTTGCTACCATTTTTGATCTCCTTGCTCAAAGCTCCATTCACAAAACTGTTTTGGGGGATTGTTCATCGGTATGTGACTCCTCCAATGGTCCAATTAGTTTTTGTTCTAGTGCTTTATATATTGTAAATTTTTGATGTTGTGGTGACCTAGTTTCTTGAGCCTGCATGTCAAATTTATAAGGTCCAAAGTAGTTTTGATGCATGATATAGCCTCTAGACACTTGTTGGATTAATTGCTATCAGTCTTGTTGAGCTTGGTTCACTTTTATTTTCAGTCACTAAAAATTTCAGAAAAAATTCAGAGGAAGAAAAATGTTTAGGAAGATATACCAAGGTGGTTCCTCGAGGAAGCAAGCCCCAAGTCTCGCGGTACGTGAGCTGGACCTTGAACCACCAACGGAAGCTCTAGTACGGCCTTGCGAATGGCCGTCGGATCAATTCATGGTCCATGCGGGATTTAAAGAGGAATTTGATGCATACGTGTAAAATGCTAGCCTTGAGGACTTCTTGTCAGATAAGTGTCAGCAGTACTATCACCTCACTGATTCATTTGTGCGAAGATTTAAGTTTACATCCTACCGCAATACTCATTCTGTTTTATTTGATCTTTATGATAAATCATATACCATGGACGTAGAAGATTTTAGTTATGCATGCAAGATTCCACAATGGGGTATTCTTAGTGAACCTCGTAAAACTAATTATAATGATCTCCTTGCTAGCATCACTGTGGGAGAAACTAGAAATATTACACAAGCTACCATAGGGAGCATTCACTTTCCTGCCATACATTATTTCTCTCTCTTTATAGGTAGATGCATTAATGGTAAACATGATCATAGCCACCTTTGCGCATCATATCTTAGTATCCTCAAGTGTGCGGTATTGGGTGATAAACGATATAACTTGGGGGCTACTATTGCAAGGAGGTTACATCTCAATGCTAAAGATGGAGATTTCTTTGGTGGAATTTATGCCACCCGTTTAGCTAATTATCTTGGGGAACCCATAAGGGAGGATGACATTGAGTTACCACCTTCTTTCCTTGATTATAATGCTATGGTGTGTTACCAGTTTCTTGAGAGGAACGAACAGTCCCTGCTGTACCGACTACTCTTTGACAGGGATCGCGCTTCCATATTATGCTTCCCGCTCCTGCATTCTTCAAATTTCAGGTGATATGAAGATACTTCATAACCAGGGTAGAGGCGGACGAGTATGAGAGAGCAAAGGAGGCCGCTCGCCTCCATGAGGCAGCTCGCCAAGCAGTAGCTGCTGCAGCACTCTACAACCCCAACTACGATTTCGGATACTATCCAGGCCAGCCGTGCCCATAGACCAACTTAGGCCAAAAGCCTAAGCTTGGGGGAGTACACATTTCTCACCGACATTACATTCATGTTCACACACTCATTTCAGTAGTCGGTGTTCATACTTTTTCATTGTATTATCCATGTTAGTTTATATCTTTTTCTCGCTTTCTTCTTGTGTGTTTGAATTTTTTTGGGAAAATTAAAAAAAAGTTCTCGCTTCTTTTTAGTTTTCTTTCTAAGTTTATTTAGTAGTAGTATTAAAATACAACCCAAAAAGATTTCTCCTTCTTATTTTGCTTGTTGGGAGCCTTCCCGTGTAAATAGTTTCTGTGACACCCAAAATTTTATTTGGCTTTTCCAAAACTTTTATTTGATTTGAGGGAGGTGATTTAAATTTTTCTTCTAAAGAACTCTCCCTCTCAAAATATTCTTTTTATGACAAGTGTTTTTGTTTTGGATTCACCCAAGACTTGATCTTTGGTCTTGGAGGTTTTCCTTTTTATTTGGACTCAAACCAAAATGCTTTTCACTTGGAAAAAAATGTGTTTTGAAAATTCCTTTGAAAATGCCCCATGGCTTTTGGAATGATCCTTTTCCACTTTCAAAAATCTCTCTTGCCTTGACCTAAGTGTAAATCCCCTCTCATAAGCCTTTCCTCATCTTTGGATCATGATGTACTTCAAATCCAGCAAGTTGAACCTCTCCATATAATTATTTCCATTTATTTCTTATCAGAAACAATTTCTGCCTTCTATTCTAGCCCTTGGAGATTTACAAAGGAGCTACCCTTTCTGTTTTGATTTTTGCCCCCAAACCAATTTCCCTAGCTAGTCCTTTGAACCCTCAACCAAGATCCATGAAGATCCACTGGTCTTCAGTTAAAATTTTTCAAACTACACTTGCTGCAAGTTTGGACCAGATTTGCCAAATTTGGTGAAATTCATTCAAATCCTTCTCCTAAAAATGTGAGAAAAATCAGGCAGCCTCTGGGTGCATTGAGAGGTCACCTCACCAAGTCCCAGCTCCAGGAAAATTTTTCTCCTTGCCAAATAATTTCATCAAACACCTGCTGGGCACTGTTTCTGCAATGTTCAGTCAAGTTCAGTTAACAGTGTCTGAAACTACTGTCGTTTCTTCAGTGTCCGTTGTCGATCTCGCCAGTGCCCCGGCATCGCCGTGCTTCCTGTCCCCTCCCCTTGTCCTCTGCACCGCACGAGCGCCTGGAAGGTTGCGGGCGTCGGCGACGAGCAGGAGGAGGTGCGCCGCCCCGTGACCGACACCAGCGGCGGCTTTGCGGCCGCCAGAGAGAGGCGCGGCGCAGACGGCGCCGTCCAGCGCCGCCCAAGCCACCGGAGGCCGCCGCGTGGTCTTCCACTCCCCAGTGCACACTGCCACCCTCATCGTGAACCGCTGGGTGCGGAGCGCGCTCTCTGCTGCCGCCGTGCCCGTACGGCCACCCCGCCGTGGACCGGCGCCATTACGCCAAGACCGACCAGGATTAGCGGGGGAACGGCACCAGTACACCTCACTGATGCTGCCTGGCCACTTAAGCTCCTTGCCAAGCCCCTGCCTCGCCGTAATTGCTCGCCGGAGCGATCCCTTTCACGGCCACCCCCTCGAGCCGCCTATAAATAGAGGCCCCGAGCTCCACCTCGAACCCACAACACCTCTGCACACCTCCAACACCCCGCCTAGCCACTGGAAGAGCCCCGAGGGAGCCTTCTTCCTCGACTCCGGCCGCCGCGACCCGCCACGGGATCCAGCTCGATTCGCTCCCGTGCGTGCCCCTCTGCCTCTCATCTCTTGCCAGAAGTTTCCTTATGCATCCACTCTCCTGACCCGCGCTTCAATTCGGAGTTTGCAGCACACCACCGGAGTTCTCCACCATCGCCCGAGCCGCCGTCCGCCGGAGAAAGTGTCGCCGTCGACGTGGTGCTCTCCGACGACCAAGTCCACCACCCACCGACGCGGAAGGACACGCTGAACCTCTTGGTACACTCCGATCTCCCTGACTCGCCGTGGTTCGACGCCGGCGACCACCGCAGCCTTCGGGCGCCGGCGAGGATTTGAACCTGACATGTGGACCCCCCACGTCAGCCTCTCTTTCTTTCCCCGCGAACCGTTTTCTATTGGCGCCTTCGGGCAGAGTACGTTTTCTCTTTGGGCTGACGTCTTTTACTCCGAACCGTTTTCTGCTTTCTCAGTTGAGTCCCTGGATATTTTCTGTTTCATCACAGATTAGTCCATGGACTAAAACCCTTATAACTTTTTAATAAAAAGTGATTTTTGAGTGATTCTTTTTCTGACAGTCTTATATTTTTGTCTAGTTTTTTATAGGATTTATTTGGAAAATTTTTGAGACAACTTTTATGAACGCGTTTTCACGTTAGTATGCATTTTCGCTATACCGTAGGTTCCGGAAGAGGTGACGGAGCCGTGAACTTCGCCGAGCTAGACTCCGACTTCTCCGAACCAGGCAAGCATGCTTGAACCTTTGATATGATAGGTGTTTTGCATGTTTGCTTGAATGGTTGTGCATGACATATGAGCATCGGTGAGTATCCCGTTGCATGTGAGGCAACTACCCGTGTGTTTGGAAGTTGCTATGATCTCTGAGGAGAGATGGCCTAGTCATGTGGTGACATGAAGGGCAGTAAGGTGGTAATGCTGTGGCATGCCAGCCTTATGTCATCCGATAAATTCCGACGTTAACGTGGACGGAGTCACGTTATCGTTCTTCCCCCTTCCGTGCTACCACATGTTTTCTGCCAGAATGCGGTTTAGTAAGTTGGTAACCTCTTTCCGTGTACACACCAAATAGAGGGGCCGGGATGAGGGTTCCATGGCCCTGGATTAAAGCCAGTCATCCGGTCAGGGGGCATGGGTGTTTCCGGTTGGGACCGAGAGGGGGGCACCCCTTAGAGCGCGCGTATATAAATTTGATCCCATGCTACGCGAGGTTGTAGCCTCCCCGTCTCAAGGTTTTTCTTGAACGTTGCCGAGGGTGATTCTTGGCTTCGGAATGTTGAATGGGTGTGTACTGGTTAGATGTGTTTCTTCCAAAACACCATAAACGGAACTAGTCCCCGTGACTACTGAAATCCGTTGGCTGTGGTTAAAGTACAAACTCTGCAGAGTCAAATCCTTCCGAGTCATCATATCCATGGTCAAGTAATGTGATTAGTGTATCCATGTCTGTGCCAAATCCTCATGGTATACTCTTTCCCTGGTAAATAAGCTCGAGGGGTAAACTTGGTTGAACGTTATTCCTGTGGATGGACTAACCCTGTTGTTTGTCTCATACCTGAATATTCTCTTGTTGTGGTATTAAAGTCATGAACTACTAAATTATCAAGTTATGAAATATAAGCCCTTTATGTGATGTCGCTCAGACGTCCGACTGTGGCATGTTTGCCGTTTACTTTCAATATAAGCCCTTTATGTGATGTCGCTCAGACGTCCGACTGTGGCATGTTTGCCTTTTACTTTCGATATAAGCCCTTTATGTGATGTCGCTCAGACGTCCGACTGTGGCATGTTTGCCTTTTACTTTCGATATAAGCCCTTTCTGTGATGTCGCTCAGACGTCCGACTGTGGCACGCACTGTCTTTTATTTTCTATTATAAGCCCTTTTATGTGGTGTTGCCTTGACGCCCGACTGCGGCATTGTTATTCTTGCATTTTCCTCTCGAGGAGTCATTCAGACACTCGCTTGGCCCTCAGTATTTACTTTGGGATTTCGGGAGGACTACCGCCCGACTTCTCTTTTATTTGCCCATGCATTATTATCTCTATGTTTGAATACACTTATTAAATCTGTTCATATGCATCATGTTTACATTTGTTATATCTTAAGTCCGAACTGTCTTGCGAGTACTTTCATAGTACTCACCTGGCTTGTTGTTTTGGCCAGATGTTGACGAAGGCGATCTCTTGGATGAAGAGTTTGATAGTGAGTCCGACGCCTAGAGGAGTCCCAGTCAGTCCCGTGCGATCCTGGATATTGGTCACTTGTATTATATACGCTTCCGCCACCCGCAATAAGTCTCCTCGAGCCTCACTCCGACGCTCGAAGAGTTGTTAGTTTTCAGGAGTCATATCACCCACATCGCTGTGATATTTCCACCACCACTCCTATCGTAAGTTAGTAGTTATGCCACCCTATCCGCTGTTATGTTTTATCGGCGTGCTTGTAATAAATTGTTGGGCAGTCTCCGCTCAACCTTCTATTATATTCAGTACTCCTGGTATTTTCTTCTGTGATCAAGATTTTGTCTACCAGTACGAAGGAATTCTTCTCTACTGGTCCGTAAAAGGGATCGGTCTCTCAATAAATATTTTTATTGGAAAACCGGTCGTGACAAGCTTGGTATCAGAGCCAGGCTGACTGTAGGAAGCCACTAGGTGCGATCGCTAATCGGTTATTAGCATCCTTTGTGCTTTTTCAGCATTTTTGCAAATGTAGCTATTTTCTGTTGGTCATCATAAATTTATGACATGACTACTCAGAATTTTTGCCTACTTTTGTAGATGGCTGGCAGCAACTGCGAGACTCGGGTGTTCACTAACGTGCCCGAGGGGTTTGTCAAACTCCTCATCTCCATCACAAAGCTCGCGATCGGGCCAACGACTCGTCCGTAGTTCACGCTTTATCAGCACAAGCTCAGCGACGACGTGTCTATGCACCAGGCCGTGGTGCAATTCAAGGGAGGACGTTCTGCATCTCGCCACTTCCGTTTTGTGGGAAGGGCCTTGCCTACGGAGAGGCATGCCATGCAGATGGCTGCCCGTGAGGCGATAGCTCGCCTTCGGGACATCCTTCCTATGATGAAGACTCGTCGCTACCGCTACCTCCCATGCCATGTGCCATATACTTGTCACTATGCGTTCGCCTGCCCTAGGGGAGAGCGAGATGAAGCCATCAAGATGGTTTTTGAGTACCTCAAGGCTCTGGAGGAATCTTTTGACAACCTCGTGGACGATCTTGTGGCTGCCCGCATTGACTTAGTTCGGGGCGGTCCTGCCAGCAGGAAGGAGCTTCTCCACACAGCACCGCCTCTGACATTCGTCTCGTCTTCAGCATCTTATGCACCGGCCATTTTGGCCACTGCTCGCCATTTGCCTACCACTGAGGAGTTCGACCGAGTCATCGCTCCTACTCAAGTCAGAGCTGCACCGCCTGCCGCACCCGCACTACCGCCAGTCGCACCCGCGCCATCACCGCAGCGCAGTGCTACACGTCTGGAGCCTCCTAGAGATGAGGTGAAGGTTGAATCTCCTGCACCGCTGAGTCTTGCCCTCGGCAAGGGAAAGGACATCGTCCCCATCTCCGACTGAGAGCGCCGAGTAGCCGCGCGGTGCTTGTATGTTGTGTTTTATCTGTACATTAGTTTGTCGTAGTTATGTACGCTGCATCCCAGAGGAGTGTGCTAGTCTAATCACATGTCAGGAATGTGTACGCACATCCTGAGTGCTGTATCGTATGTTTGCATTTCGCGTGTAAGATTTGTACTAAGCAGTTCTTCTCCGTGCGTAATCGTTTATGCTTTCTTGAAAAATCTTGAGGTCTTTTAAATTTTTGCCTTTGCAAGATTTTCCTTGTGCCACACAGTTCTTCTCATAAATTTTGCAAAATAACACCCAGACTGGAAAAATGTCTTGTCCGTGGACTCGTTCCATGCCCAATCAGCCAAAAGAAGTTTATGGGACACAGACTAGTAACAACTTCACTCAGGGACAGTCCAGTCAACAGGACAGCGAAGCAGCCTTGTCTCAAGTATGCCGCCTTTTCGAACAAAGCCAGCAACAGCACCAAGAGATGATGAATCACGTCATCAATATGGGAAACCACCGTGATCCCTATCAACCACACTCCAAGCTGTCTGAATTGCAGAAGACACGCCCTCCAACGTTTGCTCACACCGATAGGCCGCTGGAAGCCGATGATTGGCTTCGTGACATCGAAAGAAAGCTTATTATTGCTCAGTGTTCACATCATGAGAAGGTGCTTTATGCACCACACTACCTTGCTGGAGCAGCTGCAGCATGGTGGGAAAACTTCCTACACATGCATCCCAGTGAACACAACATCACCTGGGAAGAGTTCAAGGAAGGCTTTCGTGGGGCACACATCCCCAGGAGCATCATAAAAATCAAATAGAGAGAATTTGATGACCTCAAGCAAAGAGGCATGTCAGTGACAGAATACAACGGTCAGTTTACCCAGCTATCTCGTTATGCCTACGACGAGCACATGACAGAGAACAAGAGGATGGAAAAATTCTTGGACGGCCTGGCACCGGCACTAAGATGCCAACTAGTTGTGCATACTTTCCCAGATTTTAAAACTCTGGTTGACAAGGCCATTACCTTGGAGAATGAGCGCCGTAGTCTCGAAGATATCCGTAAGCGAAAGAGGGATAAGACGACCCTTGCTCGCAACAACCGAAGCAAGACTGATGTTCAGAGGACTGAAGCAAGGAAATCCATGACCACTGCTGTAAGGCCAACCAGACAGTTTCACTCCAGGGACAAGGACTTCACAGACCATCCAGGGGTCACTTGCTATGCTTGTGGCGAAGAAGGGCACTATGCCAAACAGTGCCCAAAACCAAGGAACTCTGCCCCCAAGCCGAACAATGGTGGGAATAATCCAGCCCCAAAGCGCAACAATTTCAATCCCAACAACAACCACAGGAAGGGTCACCTGAACCATGTGACCAAAGAAGAAGCGCAGAATGCCCCAGACATCGTGCTCGATACGTTCCCTGTCAACACAGTACCTGCCACAGTTTTGTTTGATTCTGGAGCTTCCCATTCGTTCGTTTCGAAGAATTTTGTTTGGCAACATGGTTTTCTGATACTTCCCTTGGAAAAATCTATGATCATCAAGTCCCCCGGAAATAAGCAGATCGCTCAGAGTTACTGCCAAGGAGTGATCATTGAGTTCGAAGGACTAAAGTTCCAAGCTAATCTCATCGTGTTGGAAAATAGAGGACTGGATGTCATTTTAGGGATGGACTGGTTGACCACCAACAAAGGATTTATTGACTGTTTCAATCGGACCGTGATTCTCACGCACCATCACGGCAAGACGATAAAAGTTACCGCTCAAGAGAGACCACGGCCACGGCAACCAAAACTGAACAAAGTGGACATTTCGGAACTGAGAAAAGTTCCAGTGGTGTGCGAGTTTCCAGACATATTTCCTGAAGAACTACCAGGCATGCCACCAGACCGAGAGATAGAATTCAGCATTGAACTAGCACCTGGCACCGCTCCCATATATAAGAAACCTTATCGGATGGCACCCTCAGAATTGGTAGAATTGAAGAAGCAGATAAAGGAATTACTGGACAAAGGTTTTATTCGAGCCAGCTCCTCACCTTGGGGTTCGCCAGTATTATTCGCCAAGAAAAAGGATGGAACACTGAGACTGTGTATAGACTATCGAGCTCTCAATATGGTCACCATCAAAAACAAATATCCGATGCCACGGATAAACGATTTGTTTGATCAGCTCGCGCAAGCCAAGGTGTTCTCAAAAATTGATTTGAGATCGGGATATCATCAATTGAAAGTACGGACAGAAGATATCCCTAAGACAGCATTTACCTCCAGATACGGATTATATGAGTTCACAGTGATGCCTTTTGGACTAACGAACGCCCCCGCATATTTCGTCCACCTCATGAACAAAGTGTTCATGAAATTCATGGACAAATTTGTTGTGGTGTTCATTAACGATATTCTGGTTTACTCAAGGACACCAGAAGAGCATGCTGAGCATCTCAGAATTGTTTTCGGATAATTAAGGAAACATCAGTTGTACGCCAAATTTAGCAAGTGTGAATTTTGGCTAAGGCAAGTTGGTTTCCTAGGCCATATATTGAACCAAGATGGCGTGGCCGTAGACCCAGAAAAAGTCAAAGCCATACTTGACTGGAAACCACCCGCCAACGTGATAGATGTGCGGAGTTTCCTGGGAATGGCCGGATATTACAGAAGATTTATTGAAGGATTCTCCACTGTGTCGAAACCAATGACCCAGTTGCTCAAGAAAGACAAGAAGTTCGTATGGACGGAAGCATGCGAGAAAAGCTTCCAAGAACTCAAGAAGAAACTAACAACCGCACCGGTCTTAACTGTGCCAGACATACACAAGAGTTTTGAAGTGTATTGTGATGTGTCCCGGAAGGGCCTCGGATGTGTACTGATGCAAGAGGGCAAAGTGGTCGCGTATGCTTCCAGGCAGCTGCGGAAACATGAGGAAAATTATCCAACTCATGACTTGGAACTAGCAGCGGTCATCCATGCACTCAAGGAGTGGAGGCACTTTCTGTTGGGAAATTGTTGTGAAATATATACGGACCATAAGAGCCTTAAATATATTTTCACACAGCCAGAGCTAAATTTACGCCAACGACGCTGGTTAGAATTGGTCAAGGACTATGATGTCGGCATTCACTACCATCCAGGGAAAGCAAATGTAGTGGCTGATGCCCTTAGTCGGAACCCCAGCCAGGACAACAACGGTCCACAAAACTTGAGGCCTGAGTTTCAGCAAGAGTTCGCTAGGCTCAACATGGTGTTAGTCTCTGAGGGCACCGTATCGAATCTGGAGATACAACCCATCCTAGTGGAACAAATTAAGAAGGCTCAGCAGGGACATCCCAGCATCAAAGGAATAAAGAAGAAAATGAACCTTGGTAAGGCTTCAGAGTTCGTCACAGACAGTGAAGGAATATTATGGTACGGAGACAGACTTTGCGTACCTAGCATTGAGGAACTCAAGCAACAAATCCTAACCGAAAGCCACACCGCTCCATACTCGATCCACCCTGGAGGAACCAAAATGTACAAAGACATTCAGGAAAGATTTTGGTGGCACGGTATGAAAAGGGACATAGCCGCATTTATTGCTTGTTGCGATTCGTGTCAGCGCATCAAGGCCGAGCATCAAAGGCCAGCAGGGCTACTCTAGCCAAACTGGATACCGGAGTGGAAATGGGATGAAATAGGAATGGACTTCATCGTCGGACTACCTCGATCACAACGCGGAAATGACGCCATATGGGTCATCACAGACCGACTAACCAAGGTTGCTCATTTCATTCCCGTGAAGACTACCTACTCCACACAAAGGCTGGCCATGCTTTATCTCTCCTGTATAGTTTGTTTGCATGGAGTCCCAAAGACTATAATATCCGACCGAGGCACCCAATTTGTCTCCAAATTTTGGGATCACCTGCAACAAGCTCTGGGCACGCAACTAGCTTTCAGTACAGCGTACCACCCTCAGACTGATGGACAAACGGAACGTGTGAACCAAATCCTAGAGGACATGCTGAGAGCCTGTGTACTCACCTATGGATCCAGTTGGGAAGAGAGTTTGCCGTATGCCGAGTTTGCTTACAACAACAGTTACCAAGCCAGCTTACAAATGGCACCCTTTGAAGCATTGTACGAACGGAGGTGTCGTACCCCACTAAATTGGTCAGAAACAGGTGACAGTCGTATCTTCGGCCCAGACATGCTCAAGGAGGCCAAGGAGAAAGTTAAGCAGATCAGGGACAGACTCAAGACAGCATAAAGCCGACAAAAGAGCTACTACGATCAAAAACATCGTGAGGTCAGCTTTGAACCCGGTGATTCCGTATACCTACGAGTGTCTCCTATGAGGGGCCTGCAACGGTTGAAAATTAAGGGGAAGCTAGCCCCAAGGTTTATTGGACCATTCTGTATAGTTGCACGAAGAGGCACGGTAGCCTACAAACTAGACCTACCCAAGGAACTGTCAGACGTCCATGACGTGTTCCACGTCTCACAATTGAGAAAATGTGTAGGTAACCCGGAGAAGCATGTATCCCATGAAGTCATTGATGTGCAACCAGACCTCACCTACAGAGAGCAGCCAGTAAAGATTTTGGAAGAGTCTGAAAGGAGGACCCGTCAGAAAACGACAAAAATTTTCAAGGTCCAGTGGAGCAACCACACTGAGGATGAAGCTACATGGGAAAGGGAAGATTTTCTTCAGGCAGAATATCCATATCTATTTGAGGATCAGCTGAAATCTCGAGGACGAGATTTTTCCTAAGGGGGTAGGTGTTGTGACACCCAAAATTTTATTTGGCTTTTCCAAAACTTTTGTTTGATTTGAGGGAGGTGATTTAAATTTTTCTTCTAAAGAACTCTCCCTCTCAAAATATTCTTTTTATGACAAGTGTTTTTGTTTTGGATTCACCCAAGACTTGATCTTTGGTCTTGGAGGTTTTCCTTTTTATTTGGACTCAAACCAAAATGCTTTTCACTTGGAAAAAAAATGTGTTTTGAAAATTCCTTTGAAAATGCCCCATGGCTTTTGGAATGATCCTTTTCCACTTTCAAAAATCTCTCTTGCCATGACCTAAGTGTAAATCCCCTCTCATAAGCCTTTCCTCATCTTTGGATCATGATGTACTTCAAATCCAGCAAGTTGAACCTCTCCATATAATTATTTCCATTTATTTCTTATCAAAAACAATTTCTGCCTTCTATTCTAGCCCTTGGAGATTTACAAAGGAGCTACCCTTTCTGTTTTGATTTTTGCCCCCAAACCAATTTCCCTAGCTAGTCCTTTGAACCCTCAACCAAGATCCATGAAGATCCACTGGTCTTCAGTTCAAATTTTTCAAACTACACTTGCTGCAAGTTTGGACCAGATTTGCCAAATTTGGTGAAATTCAGTCAAATCCTTCTCCTAAAAATCTGAGAAAAATCAGGCAGCCTCTGGGTGCATTGAGAGGTCACCTCACCAAGTCCCAGCTCCAGGAAATTTTTTCTCCTTGCCAAATCATTTCTTCAAACACCTGCTGGGCACTGTTTCTGCAATGTTCAGTCAAGTTCAGTTAACAGTGTCTGAAACTACTGTCGTTTCTTCAGCGTCCGTTGTCGATCTCGCCAGTGCCCCGGCGTCGCCGTGCTTCCTGTCCCCTCCCCCTTGTCCTCTGCACCGCATGAGCGCCTGGAAGGTTGCGGGCGTCGGCGACGAGCAGGAGGAGGTGCGCCGCCCCGTGACCGACACCAGCGGCGGCTTTGCGGCCGCCAGAGAGAGGCGCAGCGCAGACGGCGCCGTCCAGCGCCGCCCAAGCCACCGGAGGCCGCCGCGTGGTCTTCCACTCCCCAGTGCACGCTGCCACCCTCGTCGTGAACCACTGGGCGCGGAGCGCGCTCTCTGCCACCGCCGTGCCGGTACGGCCACCCCGCCGTGGACCGGCGCCATTACGCCAAGACCGACCAGGATTAGCGGGGGAACGGCACCAGTACACCTCACTGATGCTGCCTGGCCACTTAAGCTCCTTGCCAAGCCCCTGCCTCGCCGTAATTGCTCGCCAGAGCGATCCCGTTCACGGCCACCCCCTCGAGCCGCCTATAAATAGAGGCCCCGAGCTCCACCTCGAACCCACACCACCTCTGCACACCTCCAACATCCCGCCTAGCCACTGGAAGAGCCCCGAGGGAGCCTTCTTCCTCGACTCCGGCCACCGCGACCCGCCACGGGATCCAGCTCGATTCGCTCCCGTGCGTGCACCTCTGCCTCTCATCTCTTGACAGAAGTTTCCTTATGCATCCACTCTCCTGACCCGCGCTTCAATTCGGAGTTTGCAGCACACCACCGGAGTTCTCCACCATCGCCCGAGCCGCCGTCCGCCGGAGAAAGTGTCGCCATCGACGTGGTGCTCTCCGACGACCAAGTCCACCACCCACCGACGCAGAAGGACACGCTGAACCTCTTGGTACACTCCGATCTCCCTGACTCACCGTGGTTCGACGCCGGCGACCACTGCAGCCTTCGGGCGCTGGCGAGGATTTGAACCTGACATGTGGACCCCCCACGTCAGCCTCTCTTTCTTTCCCCGCGAACCGTTTTCTGTTGGCGCCTTCGGGCAGAGTACGTTTTCTCTTTGGGCTGACGTCTTTTACTCCGAACCGTTTTCTGCTTTCTCAGTTGAGTCCCTGGATATTTTCTGTTTCATCACAGATTAGTCCATGGACTAAAACCCTTATAACTTTTTAATAAAAAGTGATTTTTGAGTGATTCTTTTTCTGACAGTCTTATATTTTTGTCTAATATTTTATAGGATTTATTTGGAAAAAATTTGAGAGAACTTTTATGCACGCGTTGGTTTTCACGTTAGTATGCATTTTCGCTATACCGTAGGTTCCGGAAGAGGTGACGGAGCCGCGAAATTCGCCGAGCTAGACTCCGACTTCTCCGAACTAGGCAAGCATGTTTGAACCTTTGATATGATAGGTGTTTTGCATGTTTGCTTGAATGGTTGTGCATGACATATGAGCATCGGTGAGTATCCCGTTGCATGTGAGGCAACTACCCGTGTGTTCCGAAGTTGCTATGATCTCTGAGGAGAGATGGCCTAGTCATGTGGTGACATGAAGGGTAGTAAGGTGGTAATGTTGTGGCATGCCAGCCTTACGTCATCCGATAAATTCCGACGTTAACGTGGACGGAGTCACGTTATCGTTCTTCCCCCTTCCGTGCTACCACATGTTTTCTGCCAGAATGCGGTGTAGTAAGTTGGTAACCTCTTTCCGTGTACACACCAAATAGAGGGGCCGGGATGAGGGTTCCATGGCCCTAGATTAAAGCCAGTCATCCGGTCAGGGGGCATGGGTGTTTCCGGTTGGGACCGAGAGGGGGGCACCCCTTAAAGCGCGCGTATATAAATTTGATCCCATGCTACGCGAGGTTGTAGCCTCCCCGTCTCAAGGTTTTTCTTGAACGTTGCCGAGGGTGATTCCTGGCTTCGGAATGTTGAATGGGTGTGTACTGGTTAGATGTGTTTCTTCCAAAACACCGTAAACGGAACTAGTCCCAGTGACTACTGAAATCCGTTGGCTGTGGTTAAAGTACAAACTCTGCAGAGTCAAATCCTTCAGAGTCATCATATCCATGGTCAAGTAATGTGATTAGTGTATCCATGTCTATGCCAAATCCTCATGGTATACTCTTTCCCCGGTAAATAAGCTTGAGGGGTAAACTTGGTTGAACGTTATTCCTGTGGATGGACTAACCCTGTTGTTTATCTCATACCTGAATATTCTCTTGTTGTGGTATTAAAGTCATGAACTACTAAATTATCAAGTTATGAAATATAAGCCCTTTATGTGATGTCGCTCAGACGTCCGACTGTGGCATGTTTGCCTATTACTTTCAATATAAGCCCGTTATGTGATGTCGCTCAGACGTCCGACTGTGGCATGTTTGCCTTTTACTTTCGATATAAGCCCTTTATGTGATGTCGCTCAGACGTCCGACTGTGGCATGTTTGCCTTTTACTTTTGATATAAGCCCTTTATGTGATGTCGCTCAGACGTCCGACTGTGGCACGCACTGTCTTTTATTTTCTATTATAAGCCCTTTATGTGGTGTTTCCTTGACGCCCGACTGCGGCATTGTTATTCTTGCATTTTCCTCTCGAGGAGTCATTCAGACACTCGCTTGGCCCTCAGTATTTACTTTGGGATTTCGGGAGGACTACCGCCCGACTTCTCTTTTATTTCCCCATGCATTATTATCTCTATGTTTGAATACACTTGTTAAATCTGTTCATATGCATCATGTTTACATTTGTTATATCTTAAGTCCGAACTGTCTTGCGAGTACTTTCATAGTACTCACCTGGCTTGTTGTTTTGGCCAGATGTTGACGAAGGCGATCTCTTGGACGAAGACTTTGATAGTGAGTCCGACGCCTAGAGGAGTCCCAGTCAGTCCCGTGCGATCCTGGATATTGGTCACTTGTATTATATACGCTTCCGCCACCCGCAATAAGTTTCCTCGAGCCTCACTCCGACGCTCGAAGAGTTGTTAGTTTTCAGGAGTCATATCACCCACATCGCTGTGATATTTCCACCACCTCTCCTATCGTAAGTTAGTAGTTATGCCACCCTATCCGCCGTTATGTTTTATCGGCGCGCTTGTAATAAATTGTTGGGCAGTCTCCGCTCAACCTTGTATTATATTCAGTACTCCTGGTATTTTCTTCTGTGATCAAGATTTTGTCTACCAGTAAGAAGGAATTCTTCTCTACTGGTCCGTAAAAGGGATCGGTCTCTCAATAAATATTTTTATTGGAAAACCGGTCGTGACAAGCTTGGTATCAGAGCCAGGCTGACTGTAGGAAGCCACTAGGTGCGATCGCTAATCGGTTATTAGCATCCTTTGTGCTTTTTCAGCATTTTTGCAAATGTAGCTATTTTCTGTTGGTCATCATAAATTTATGACATGACTACTCAGAATTTTTGCCTACTTTTGTAGATGGCTGGCAGCAACTGCGAGACTCGGGTGTTCATTAACGTGCCCGAGGGGTTTGTAAAACTCCTCGTCTCCATCACCAAGCTCGCGATCGGGCCAGCGACTTGTCCGGAGTTCACGCTTTATCAGCGCAAGCTCAGCGACGACGTGTCTATGCACCAGGCCGTGGTGCAATTCAAGGGAGGACGTTCTGCATCTCGCCACTTCCGTTTTGTGGGAAGGGCCATGCCTACGGAGAGGCATGCCATGCAGATGGCTGCCCGTGAGGCGATAGCTCGCCTTCGGGACATCCTTCCTATGATGAAGACTCGTCGCTACCGCTACCTCCCATGCCATGTGCCATATACTTGTCACTATGCGTTCGCCTGCCCTAGGGGAGAGCGAGATGAAGCCATCGAGATGGTTGTTGAGTACCTCAAGGCTCTGGAGGAATCTTTTGACAACCTCGTGGACGATCTTGTGGCTGCCCGCATGGACTTAGTTCGGGGCGGTCCTGCCAGCAGGAAGGAGCTTCTCCACACAGCACCGCCTCTGACATTCGTCTCGTCTTCAGCATCTTATGCACCGGCCATTTTGGCCACTGCTCGCCGTCTGCCTACCACTGAGGAGTTCGACCGAGTCATCGCTCCTACTCAAGTCAGAGCTGCACCGCCTGCCGCACCCGCACTACCGCCAGTCGCACCCGCGCCATCACCGCAGCGCAGTGCTACACGTCTGGAGCCTGCTAGAGAGGAGGTGGAGGTTGAATCTCCTGCACCGCTGAGTCTTGCCCTCGGCAAGGGAAAGGACATCGTCCCCATATCCGACTGAGAGCGCCGAGTAGCCGCGCGTTGTGTCTGCTTGTATGTTGTGTTTTATCTGTACGTTAGTTTGTCGTAGTTATGTACGCTGCATCCCAGAGGAGTGTGCTAGTCTAATCACATGTCAGGAATGTGTACGCACATCCTGAGTGCTGTATCGTATGTTTGCATTTCGCGTGTAAGATTTGTACTAAGCAGTTCTTCTCCGTGCGTAATCGTTTATGCTTTTCTTGAAAAATCTTGAGGTCTTTTAAATTTTTGCCTTTGCAAGATTTTCCTTGTGCCACACAGTTCTTCTCATAAATTTTGCAAAATAACACCCCAGACTGGAAAAATGTCTCGTCCATGGACTCGTTCCATGCCCAATCAGCCAGAAGAAGTTTATGGGACACAGACTAGTAACAACTTCACTCAGCGACAGTCTAGTCAACAGGACAGCGAAGCAGCCTTGTCTCAAGTATGCCGCCTTTTCGAACAAAGCCAGCAACAGCACCAAGAGATGATGAATCACGTCATCAATGTGGGAAACCACCGTGATCCCTATCAACCACACTCCAAGCTGTCTGAATTGCAGAAGACAAGCCCTCCAACGTTTGCTCACACCGATAGGCCGCTGGAAGCCGATGATTGGCTTCGTGACATCGAAAGAAAGCTGATTATTGCTCAATGTTCAGATCATGAGAAGGTGCTTTATGCACCACACTACCTTGCTGGAGCAGCTGCAGCATGGTGGGAAAACTTCCTACACATGCATCCCAGTGAACACAACATCACCTGGGAAGAGTTCAAGGAAGGCTTTCGTGGGGCACACATCCCCAGGAGCATCATAAAAATTAAGAAGAGAGAATTTGATGACCTCAAGCAAAGAGGCATGTCAGTGACAGAATACAACGGTCAGTTTACCCAGCTATCTCGTTGTGCCTACGACGAGCACATGACAGAGAACAAGAGGATGGAAAAATTCTTGGACGGCCTGGCACCGGCACTAAGATGCCAACTAGTTGTGCACACTTTCCCGGATTTTAAAACTCTGGTTGACAAGGCCATTACCTTGGAGAATGAGCGTCGTTGTCTCGAAGATATCCGTAAGCGAAAGAGGGATAAGACGACCCTTGCTCGCAACAACCGAAGCAAGACTGATGTTCAGAGGACTGAAGCAAGGAAATCCACGACCATTGCTGTAAGGCCAACCAGACAGTTTCATTCCAGGGACAAGGACTTCACATACCATCCAGGGGTCACTTGCTATGCTTGTGGCGAAGAAGGGCACTATGCCAAACAGTGCCCAAAACCAAGGAACTCGGCCCCCAAGCCGAAAAATGGTGGGAATAATCCAGCCCCAAAGCGCAACAATTTCAATCCCAACAACAACCACAGGAAGGGTCACCTGAACCATGTGACCAAAGAAGAAGCACAGAATGCCCCAGACATCGTGCTCGGTATGTTCCCTGTCAACACAGTACCTGCCACGGTTTTGTTTGATTCTGGAGCTTCCCATTCGTTCGTTTCGAAGAATTTTGTTTTGCAACATGGTTTTCCGATACTTCCCTTGGAAAAATTTATGATCATCAAGTCCCCCGGAAATAAGCAGATCGCTCAGAGTTACTGCCAAGGAGTGATCATTGAGTTCGAAGGACTAAAGTTCCAAGCTAATCTCATCGTGTTGGAAAATAGAGGACTGGATGTCATTTTAGGGATGGACTGGTTGACCACCAACAAAGGATTTATTGACTGTTTCAATCAGACCGTGATTCTCACGCACCATCACGGCAAGACGATAAAAGTTACCGCTCAAGAGAGACCACGGCCACGGCAACCAAAACTGAACAAAGTGGACATTTCGGAACTGAGAAAAGTTCCAGTGGTGTGCGAGTTTCCAGACATATTTCCTGAAGAACTACCAGGCATGCCACCAGACCGAGAGATAGAATTCAGCATTGAACTAGCACCTGGCACCGCTCCCATATATAAGAAACCTTATAGGATGGCACCCTCAGAATTGGTAGAATTGAAGAAGCAGATAAAGGAATTACTGGACAAAGGTTTTATTCGAGCCAGCTCCTCACCTTGGGGTTCGCTAGTATTATTCGCCAAGAAAAAGGATGGAACACTGAGACTGTGTATAGACTATCGAGCTCTCAATATGGTCACCATCAAAAACAAATATCCGATGCCACGGATAAACGATTTGTTTGATCAGCTCGCGCAAGCCAAGGTGTTCTCAAAAATTGATTTGAGATCGGGATATCATCAATTGAAAGTACGGACAGAAGATATCCCTAAGACAGCATTTACCTCCAGATACGGATTATATGAGTTCACAGTGATGCCTTTTGGACTAACGAACGCCCCCGCATATTTCGTCCACCTCATGAACAAAGTGTTCATGAAATTCATGGACAAATTTGTTGTGGTGTTCATTGACGATATTTTGGTTTACTCAAGGACACCAGAAGAGCATGCTGAGCATCTCAGAATTGTTTTCGGAAAATTAAGGAAACATCAGTTGTACGCCAAATTTAGCAAGTGTGAATTTTGGCTAAGGCAAGTTGGTTTCCTAGGCCATATATTGAACCAAGAAGGCGTGGCCGTAGACCCAGAAAAAGTCAAAGCCATACTTGACTGGAAACCACCCGCCAACATGATAGATGTGCGGAGTTTCCTGGGAATGGCCGGATATTACAGAAGATTTATTGAAGGATTCTCCACGGTGTCGAAACCAATGACCCAGTTGCTCAAGAAAGACAAGAAGTTCGTATGGACGGAAGCATGCGAGAAAAGCTTCCAAGAAGTCAAGAAGAAACTAACAACCGCACCGGTCTTAACTGTGCCAGACATACACAAGAGTTTTGAAGTGTATTGTGACGCGTCCCGGAAGGGCCTCGGATGTGTACTGATGCAAGAGGGCAAAGTGGTCGCGTATGCTTCCAGGCAGCTGCGGAAACATGAGGAAAATTATCCAACTCATGACTTGGAACTAGCAGCGGTCATCCATGCACTCAAGGAGTGGAGGCACTTTCTGTTGGGAAATTGTTGTGAAATATATACGGACCATAAGAGCCTTAAATATATTTTCACACAGCCACAGCTAAATTTACGCCAACGACGCTGGTTAGAATTGGTCAAGGACTATGATGTCGGCATTCACTACCATCCAGGGAAAGCAAATGTAGTGGCTGATGCCCTTAGTCGGAACCCCAGCCAGGACAACAACGGTCCACAAAACTTGAGGCCTGAGTTTCAGCAAGAGTTCGCTAGGCTCAACATGGTGTTAGTCTCTGAGGGCACCGTATCAAATCTGGAGATACAACCCACCCTAGTGGAACAAATTAAGAAGGCTCAGCAGGGACATCCCAGCATCAAAGGAATAAAGAAGAAAATGAACCTTGGTAAGGCTTCAGAGTTCGTCACAGACAGTGAAGGAATATTATGGTACGGAGACAGACTTTGCGTACCTAACATTGAGGAACTCAAGCAACAAATCCTAACCGAAAGCCACACTGCTCCATACTCGATCCACCCTGGAGGAACCAAAATGTACAAAGACATTCAGGAAAGATTTTGGTGGCACGGTATGAAAAGGGACATAGCCGCATTTATTGCTTGTTGCGATTCGTGTCAGCGCATCAAGGCCGAGCATCAAAGGCCAGCAGGGCTACTCCAGCCAAACTGGATACCGGAGTGGAAATGGGATGAAATAGGAATGGACTTCATCGTCGGACTACCTCGATCACAACGCGGAAATGACGCCATATGGGTCATCACAGACCGACTAACCAAGGTTGCTCATTTCATTCCCGTGAAGACTACCTACTCCACACAAAGGCTGGCCAAGCTTTATCTCTCCCGTATAGTTTGTTTGCATGGAGTCCCAAAGACTATAATATCCGACCGAGGCACCCAATTTGTCTCCAAATTTTGGGATCACCTGCAACAAGCTCTGGGCACGCAACTAGCTTTCAGTACAGCGTACCACCCTCAGACTGATGGACAAATGGAACGTGTGAACCAAATCCTAGAGGACATGCTGAGAGCCTGTGTACTCACCTATGGATCCAATTGGGAAGAGAGTTTGCCGTATGCCGAGTTTGCTTACAACAACAGTTACCAAGCCAGCTTACAAATGGCACCCTTTGAAGCATTGTACGGACGGAGGTGTCGTACCCCACTAAATTGGTCAGAAACAGGTGACAGTCGTATCTTCGGCCCAGACATGCTCAAGGAGGCCGAGGAGAAAGTTAAGCAGATCAGGGACAGACTCAAGACAGCACAAAGCCGACAAAAGAGCTACTACGATCAAAAACATCGTGAGGTCAGCTTTGAACCCGGTGATTCCGTATACCTACGAGTGTCTCCTATGAGGGGCCTGCAACGGTTGAAAATTAAGGGGAAGCTAGCCCCAAGGTTTATTGGACCATTCTGTATAGTTGCACGAAGAGGCACGGTAGCCTACAAACTAGACCTACCCAAGGAACTATCAGACGTCCATGACGTGTTCCACGTCTCACGATTGAGAAAATGTGTAAGTAACCCGGAGAAGCATGTATCCCATGAAGTCATTGATGTGCAACCAGACCTCACCTACAGAGAGCGGCCAGTAAAGATTTTGGAAGAGTCTGAAAGGAGGACCCGTCAGAAAACGACAAATTTTTTCAAGGTCCAGTGGAGCAACCACACTGAGGATGAAGCTACATGGGAAAGGGAAGATTTTCTTCAGGCAGAATATCCATATCTATTTGAGGATCAGCTGAAATCTCGAGGACGAGATTTTTCCTAAGGGGGTAGGTGTTGTGACACCCAAAATTTTATTTGGCTTTTCCAAAACTTTTATTTGATTTGAGGGAGGTGATTTAAATTTTTCTTCTAAAGAACTCTCCCTCTCAAAATATTCTTTTTATGACAAGTGTTTTTGTTTTGGATTCACCCAAGACTTGATCTTTGGTCTTGGAGGTTTTCCTTTTTATTTGGACTCAAACCAAAATGCTTTTCACTTGGAAAAAAATGTGTTTTGAAAATTCCTTTGAAAATGCCCCATGGCTTTTGGAATGATCCTTTTCCACTTTCAAAAATCTCTCTTGCCATGACCTAAGTGTAAATCCCCTCTCATAAGCCTTTCCTCATCTTTGGATCATGATGTACTTCAAATCCAGCAAGTTGAACCTCTCCATATAATTATTTCCATTTATTTCTTATCAAAAACAATTTCTGCCTTCTATTCTAGCCCTTGGAGATTTACAAAGGAGCTACCCTTTCTGTTTTGATTTTTGCCCCCAAACCAATTTCCCTAGCTAGTCCTTTGAACCCTCAACCAAGATCCATGAAGATCCACTGGTCTTCAGTTCAAATTTTTCAAACTACACTTGCTGCAAGTTTGGACCAGATTTGCCAAATTTGGTGAAATTCAGTCAAATCCTTCTCCTAAAAATCTGAGAAAAATCAGGCAGCCTCTGGGTGCATTGAGAGGTCACCTCACCAAGTCCCAGCTCCAGGAAAAATTTTCTCCTTGCCAAATCATTTCTTCAAACACCTGCTGGGCACTGTTTCTGCAATGTTCAGTCAAGTTCAGTTAACAGTGTCTGAAACTACTGTCGTTTCTTCAGTGTCCGTTGTCGATCTCGCCAGTGCCCCGGCGTCGCCGTGCTTCCTGTCCCCTCCCCCTTGTCCTCTGCACCGCATGAGCGCCTGGAAGGTTGCGGGCGTCGGCGACGAGCAGGAGGAGGTGCGCCGCCCCGTGACCGACACCAGCGGCGGCTTTGCGGCCGCCAGAGAGAGGCGCAGCGTAGACGGCGTCGTCCAGCGCCGCCCAAGCCACCGGAGGCCGCCGCGTGGTCTTCCACTCCCCAGTGCGCGCTGCCACCCTCGTCGTGAACCGCTGGGCGCGGAGCGCGCTCTCTGCCGCCGCCGTGCCCGTACGGCCACCCCGCCGTGGACCGGCGCCATTACGCCAAGACCGACCAGGATTAGCGCGGGAACGGCACCAGTACACCTCACTGATGCTGCCTGGCCACTTAAGCTCCTTGCCAAGCCCCTGCCTCGTCGTAATTGCTCGCCGGAGCGATCCCGTTCATGGCCACCCCCTCGAGCCGCCTATAAATAGAGGCCCCGAGCTCCACCTCGAACCCACACCACCTCTGCACACCTCCAACACCCCGCCTAGCCACTGGAAGAGCCCCGAGGGAGCCTTCTTCCTCGACTCCGGCCGCCGCGACCCGCCACGGGATCCAGCTCGATTCGCTCCCGTGCGTGCACCTCTGCCTCTCATCTCTTGACAGAAGTTTCCTTATGCATCCACTCTCCTGAACCGCGCTTCAATTCGGAGTTTGCAGCACACCACTGGAGTTCTCCACCATCGCCCGAGCCGCCGTCCACCGGAGAAAGTGTCGCCGTCGACGTGGTGCTCTCCGACGACCAAGTCCACCACCCACCGACGCGGAAGGACACGCTGAACCTCTTGGTACACTCCGATCTCCCTGACTCGCCGTGGTTCGTCGCCGGCGACCACCGCAGCCTTCGGGCGCCGGCGAGGATTTGAACCTGACATGTGGACCCCCCACGTCAGCCTCTCTTTCTTTCCCCGCGAACCGTTTTCTGTTGGCGCCTTCGGGCAGAGTACGTTTTCTCTTTGGGCTGACGTCTTTTACTCCGAACCGTTTTCTGCTTTCTCAGTTGAGTCCCTGGATATTTTCTGTTTCATCACAGATTAGTCCATGGACTAAAACCCTTATAACTTTTTAATAAAAAGTGATTTTTGAGTGATTCTTTTTCTGAGAGTCTTATATTTTTGTCTAGTTTTTTATAGGATTTATTTGGAAAAATTTTGAGACAACTGTTATGCACGCGTTGGTTTTCACATTAGTATGCATTTTCGCTATACCATAGGTTCCGGAAGAGGTGACGGAGCCGCGAACTTCGCCGAGCTAGACTCCGACTTCTCTGAACCAGGAAAGCATGTTTGAACCTTTGATATGATAGGTGTTTTGCATGTTTGCTTGAATGGTTGTGCATGACATATGAGCATCGGTGAGTATCCCGTTGCATGTGAGGCAACTACCCGTGTGTTCCGAACTTGCTATGATCTCTGAGGAGAGATGGCCTAGTCATGTGGTGACATGAAGGGCAGTAAGGTGGTAATGTTGTGGCATGTCAGCCTTACGTCATCCGATAAATTCCGACGTTAACGTGGACGGAGTCACGTTATCGTTCTTCCCCCTTCCGTGCTACCACATGTTTTCTGCCAGAATGCGGTTTAGTAAGTTGGTAACCTCTTTCCGTGTACACACCAAATAGAGGGGCCGGGATGAGGGTTCCATGGCCCTAGATTACAGCCAGTCATCCGGTCAGAGGGCATGGGTGTTTCCGGTTGGGACCGAGAGGGGGGCACCCCTTAGAGCGCGCGTATATAAATTTGATCCCATGCTACGCGAGGTTGTAGCCTCCCCGTCTCAAGGTTTTTCTTGAACGTTGCCGAGGGTGATTCCTGGCTTCGGAATGTTGAATGGGTGTGTACTGGTTAGATGTGTTTCTTCCAAAACACCGTAAACGGAACTAGTCCCCGTGACTACTGAAATCCGTTGGCTGTGGTTAAAGTACAAACTCTGCAGAGTCAAATCCTTCCGAGTCATCATATCCATGGTCAAGTAATGTGATTAGTGTATCCATGTCTGTGCCAAATCCTCATGGTATACTCTTTCCCCGGTAAATAAGCTTGAGGGGTAAACTTGGTTGAACGTTATTCCTGTGGATGGACTAACCCTGTTGTTTATCTCATACCTGAATATTCTCTTGTTGTGGTATTAAAGTCACGAACTACTAAATTATCAAGTTATGAAATATAAGCCCTTTATGTGATGTCGCTCAGACGTCCGACTGTGTCATGTTTGCCTTTTACTTTCAATATAAGCCCTTTATGTGATGTCGCTCAGACGTCCGACTGTGGCATGTTTGCCTTTTACTTTCGATATAAGCCCTTTATGTGATGTCGCTCAGACGTCCGACTGTGGCACGCACTGTCTTTTATTTTCTATTATAAGCCCTTTATGTGGTGTTTCCTTGACGCCCGACTGCGACATTGTTATTCTTGCATTTTCCTCTCGAGGAGTCATTCAGACACTCGCTTGGCCCTCAGTATTTACTTTGGGATTTCGGGAGGACTACCGCCCGACTTCTCTTTTATTTCCCCATGCATTATTATCTCTATGTTTGAATACACTTGTTAAATCTGTTCATATGCATCATGTTTACATTTGTTATATCTTAAGTCCGAACTGTCTTGCGAGTACTTTCATAGTACTCACCTGGCTTGTTGTTTTGGCCAGATGTTGACGAAGGCGATCTCTTGGATGAAGAGTTCGATAGTGAGTCCGACGCCTAGAGGAGTCCCAGTCAGTCCCGTGCGATCCTGGATATTGGTCACTTGTATTATATACGCTTCCGCCACCCGCAATAAGTCTCCTCGAGCCTCACTCCGACGCTCGAAGAGTTGTTAGTTTTCAGGAGTCATATCACCCACATCGCTGTGATATTTCCACCACCACTCCTATCGTAAGTTAGTAGTTATGCCACCCTATCCGCCGTTATGTTTTATCGGCGCGCTTGTAATAAATTGTTGGGCAGTCTCCGCTCAACCTTGTATTATATTCAGTACTCCTGGTATTTTCTTCTATGATCAAGATTTTCTCTACCAGTAAGAAGGAATTCTTCTCTACTGGTCCGTAAAAGGGATCGGTCTCTCAATAAATATTTTTATTGGAAAACCGGTCGTGACAGTTTCTCTCGTTCTTGTTTTACTTTATTCAGAAAGAAAAACTCAAAAATATTTCAGTGTGTTTCTTTGAAATTCTTTTTCTTTCCTTTGGGTCGAGAGGAGAAGACCAGAATGAAAATATTGAGTGGCTCTCATATACATTATTGTTGATCTAACAAAGAGCTCATATTACCTTGTCTTCTCCTTTGAATAAATGTTTGCAGATTCCAGCTTAGTCCAATGCACATGCACTATTATTATTATCCACACCGTTTGATCGTGCAAGTGAAAGGCAATAAGGTTGATATATGATGAAATCATTGAGAGAAGGAAAACCTGGTATGAACTCGACCTATTTTGTTTTTGTAAATATGATTAGTTCATCATTCTTGATTCAGCCCATTATGAATGAAACATGTTTGCAATGACAATTAGAGATTATAGTTACTCATGCCATGCTTAATTAGCTAGAAGTTTATAATGGTTTACCTTGCGTGCCAACATGCTTTTTAAAATGGTTGTGATGTAGTGTGATAGGATGGTATCCTCCTTTGAATGATTTGAGTGGCTTGACTTGGAACATGTTCATGCATGTAGTTGAAACAAAATCAACATAGCCTCCACGATATTTATGTTCATGGTGATTTATATCCTACTCATGCTTGCACTCAATGTTGGTTAATCTCAACGCATGTTTATGACCGT
Source organism: Aegilops tauschii subsp. strangulata (assembly GCF_002575655.3). Classification (NCBI taxonomy): domain Eukaryota; kingdom Viridiplantae; phylum Streptophyta; class Magnoliopsida; order Poales; family Poaceae; genus Aegilops; species Aegilops tauschii. Next base: position 180,284,254 of record NC_053039.3, read on the forward strand.
TGTCGCTCTCTAGTTGGTCGCTCCTTGGTCTTTTGTTAGCCTTGTGGGTCCACTTCAATAAACCCAAAGTTGTTCCATATGGGTCCACCATACCTACCAATATGCAGTATTTACCTGCCATTCCAAGTAAATTTGCATGTGCCAAACTCTAAACCTTCAAATAATAATCGGTTTTGTATGCCCGAATCGCTTTTGTAGCGACTGGGGGCTGTCATTATCTTCCAAGCTAGGTGGGTTATTCTCACGAGGAAGTGGCTAGTAATCGGGATGCCGATTTCCATGCTCGAAATCAAATCAAAATATAACTTCAAACAAAACTCCCCCAGGACTACTGTTGGTATGGACGGTACCCGTTGTTTCGGACCAGCCGTGGAGTGTGATTGTTGGTGGAGGGGGAGTAAAAACTTTACCATCTGCTTGGGAACCGCCTATAATGTATTTAGCATGGAAGATAGCGAGATATCTTGGTTGTTATGTTGACAATGAAAGCATACCGCTCAAAATTATATACATCTCTGTTTTCAAGCTCGAGCTATGACACCTCTGCAAATCCCTGCTTCCCTCTGCGAAGGGCCTATATATTTACTTTTATTGCTGAGTCATCATCCTCTTATAAAAGGCACTAGTTAGAGAGCACCACTGTCATTTGCATGCTTTGTTATTAATTGATATTGAGTATGAGTGTGACTGGATCTCTTTTGTCATGAATTATAATGTCTAGTCAGTCCTTGGTCTTCAAGGGTGCTCTACATTTATGTTTTGCGGTCTCAGAAAGGGCTAGCAAGATACCATTTTGTCATATCATATCATGATTGTTTTGAAAAAGTGTTGTTATCCGAGATTTATTATTATTGCTCGCTAGTTGGTTATGCCATTGATATGAGTAAATGTGATACCTAAATGTTATGTGAATAGGGTTAGTTCATAACCTTTGCTGAAAACCTGAATGCTGGCTAGGTATATTTGCAACAACAAGATCAAACAGAGTTCGTAAAAGTTTTTCTTTGTCACTTTCAGTTTGTCAACTGAATTGCTTGAGGACAAGCAATGGGTTAAGCTTGGGGGAGTTAATATGTCTCCATGGTATCTAATTTTCCAAACTCTTTTGCCCTTGTTTTGGACTCTAATTTGTATGATTTCAATGGAACTAACCCGGACTAATGCTATTTTCAGCAGAACTACCTTGGTGTTATTTTTGTGCGGAAATAGAAGTTCTCGGAATGACCTGAAAATTTACGAAGAACATTTTTGGAATATATAAAAAATATTGGCGAAAGAATCAACCAGAGTGGGTTCACCCATTGGCCAAGAGCTTGGGGCGCGCCCTGGTGGCTTGTGGGCCCCGTGGACCTCCTCCGACCCTAACTCCAACTCTATGTATTCACATCCGGAGAGAAAAAAAGCAGACAGAAGGATTCATCGCGTTTTACGATACGGAGCCGCCGCCGCCTCCCGTTCTTCATCGGGCCGGAGGGCTGACCTGGAGTCTGTTCGGGGCTCCGGAGAGGGGGATTCATCGACATCATCATCACCAACCTTCCTCCATCACCAATTTCATGATGTTCACTTCCGTGCATGAGTAATTCCATCGTAGGCTTGTTGGACGGTGATGGGTTGGATGAGATTTATCATGTAATCAGTTAGTTTTGTTAGGGTTTGATCCCTAGTATCCACTAGGTTCTGAGATTGATGTTGCTATGACTTTGCTATGCTTAATGCTTGTCACTAGGGCCCGAGTGCCATGATTTCATATCTGAACATATTATGTTTTCATGAATATATTTGTGTTCTTGATCCTATCTTGCAAGTTGTAGACACCTATTACGAGTTATGATCCGCATACCCCAAGGTGACAATAATTGGGATTCTTTCCGGTGATTACCGTAGTTTGAGGACTTCATGTATTCACTAAGTGTTAATGCTTTGGTCTGGTTCTCTATTAAAAGAAGACCTTAATATCCCTTAGTTTCCATTAGGACCCCGCTGCCACGGGAGGGTAGGACAAAAGATGTCATGCAAGTTATTTTCCTACATTATATTGATGAATTGGAGTTGTTTCTGTGCCATCATAGGTTATGACTGCTACATGATGAATATCATCCAACACAATTATCATTGTTGATCCGTCGCCTACAAGATTTTCACATATTGATCTTTGCTAAGTTACTTTCGTTGCTACTGCTATTACAATCACTACAAAACTATTACTGTTACTTTTGCCACTGTTACTGTTACTTCCATATTACTTTGCTACTAAATACCATGCTACAGATATTAAGTCTTTAAGGTGTGGTTGAATTGACAACTCAGTTGCTAATACTTGAGAATATTCTTTGGCTCCCCTTGTGTTGAATTAATATATTTGGGTTGAATACTCTACCCTCGAAAACTGTTGCGATCCCCTATACTTGTGGGTTATCAGTGGGTCCAATGAAATGGGCTCCAGAAGCGGAGGCAGCGCTACAAGACTTGAAGAAGTACATCTCTTATGCGCCAATACTGGTCGCGCCAAGACCGCAAGAGCCGTTGTTGTTATACTTGGCGGCAACGAATCGAGTGGTCAGTGATGCACTAGTGGCAGAGAAGGGAGCTGAAGGTGAAGAAGCAGTGGATGCAGGCCCGTCAAGCGGCAAGCTGGAATCTTCTCTGGCAAGTTTTGATGCCGATAAGTCAACTACAGAGCAAGTAAGTGGATCAGAATAGCAAGTTGTGCAGAAGAAGAAGTTGGTGTAGCGCCTCCCTTCTCCAAGGAGCTCGATCGAGATATTCTGGTGTGCAAAAATTGCTCTTTGGTCTTCTTATAGCCTCAAGGAAGTTGTGCCACTACTTTCAAGCACACCAAATCACCGTCGTCACTCGCTTTCTGATGCAGAGGATCTTGAGAAATCCATATGCAATAGCCGGATTGTTGAGTGGGTGTTGGAGCTGTCAAGCTTTGATCTAAAGTTTGAAAGCACTTAAACTATCCAGAGCAAAGCCTTGGCGGAGTTCATTGCAGAATGGACACCAACGCCAGATGAAGAATTCCAGAGAACTCTCTCCCTGGCAAGGAAACAACTCTGGATTGGATTATAGAGTTTGATGGGACCTACTCACTGCAAGGCGCCGATGCTAGAGTGCTGCTTGTCGCACCCACCGGAGAGCACCTCAAGTATGTAATTCATATGCATTTCCCTAGGGAGAAGGTGACAAACAACACTATTGAGTATGAAGGATTGCTTGCTGGTCTCAGGATCGCGGTAGACCTTGGAATCAGAAAGCTCATTATTAGAGGTGACTCGTAGTTGGTTGTGCAGCAAGTCAACAAAGATTACCAGAGCCCGTTGATGGAAGCATATCTTGACGAAGTGACAAAATTGGAAGAGCACTTTGATGGATTGCAAACAGAGCATGTTCCTCGTGCAGAGAACAACATTGCAAATGATCTGTCAAAGTGTGCCACACTCAAGCTACCTGTGGAACCAGGAACTTTTGTGCTCCATTTAACTCAGCCATCTCTAACGCCATCAGTTGGGCAGAACAAGAGAAGAAAGCTGAATTCTAGCAAGTATTTTCCTCTCGAGCTCCTAGAAGCTGTTGGCAAGGATGTTGCTGGAGACAATGACAAGTTTGCCAATGAGCAGCAGGCTCCGAAAAGAAACCAAGTTCTCTTGCCGTCGAGACAAGTGCTCCCGCAATAGAAGAAATGCCTTTAGTCCTTGTCGTCGAGCCATACATTGGTGCGCGTTGGTGCTATACAAATGGTTTTTAACCCCTTTCTGCGATGGCATTTGGAACCGTCGCCAAGTGAGTGTGGGCGATAGGGGGGTCCTTCCCACACGACCCAGAAACCGTCGGGGTTAGGGGGCCTTCGTGCATACAGTTGTCCCTATACTGTTTCCAATATCTCGAATATCCCAAACACTTCATCCTTGCTACTCATTTGTGCTCGCATTGCCATCGCAGTCGGAGTTCTGTGGTTTTACCTAAAACCAGGCAGACTCCAGGCACGGGAGTTATCGGTGCAATAGAACCTGGGTCCATTGCCCAGACTATGCACAGGCACAAGAACAAGATTGAAGCACCAGCTTGAGTCAGAGATTGAAGGACCGAGAGATTTGAAGAACCAACATGCAGCTCAGAGGGACCAAGATCAAGCCAGAGGAGCAATATATCGGCAAGAGAAGGGCCTCCCTTGCCGGGCAGACGAGCCCGGCAAGAGGCGAGGACACCACCAGAAGCAGGCAACCAAGACGCCCCGGCAGGGCCCGCCTGGGGCTCGCAGGGGCAGAACCACCCCACCAACCACTCAAGCACGACCCACATCGTCGATCAGTGCGGTCTCGAGCCGCAAGGTGATTAAGTGGCAGCCATTCGCCACATGGCGGCCATTTCCTTCAGAAGAAACCCACATATGACACCCGTCCTGCGACGTGTCAAGAGAACGGGCGCAGAGCTGGGAAGATAGCCCGGCAAGCCTTGTCGGGCAACCAGTGATGTGACACTAAGCAGTGCATTTAATGCACCCTGTCAGCCCGCAGAGTTAGGTATGATAGCACTGTTTGCTATCATATCAGTGGATAATGACTACTTTGCCACTGTGGTGACCCCTTGATCTATAAAAGGAGGCCCATGGCACTCGTAGGAGGGGTTGGAAAGTTGACGAACCCATACCCCCATACGCGCGTAGTCGCTACTGCCCTACGGCGACCCTTGCCGGGCAAGTGTACTGCGTCGCACCATCCCCATTCCACAATCAATCCACCAAAGCAGGAGTAGGGTTTTATGCCTCGTGGCGGCCCAAACCTGGATAAATTGCTTGTGTGCTCTCTGTCGTGCTGCCGTGCGCTGGTCTGCTCTTTTTGCAACGTCACGCCCCATGCCAAACCAGCAAGGGGCCTCCTGGTCGCATAGGTGGCCATGGATATCCCGCGACATCTTTGGCGCGCCAGGTAGGGGGCTCGCTTGCGCGAACCTGAAAGCGTGCGCAACACGTCATTTTCATCGCCATCTTTGTGTTCGACGTCGCCATCGACCATGGCGCCGAAGAAGAAGAAGTCCGGCCCTTCGGCCCTTCCGTCCACCTCGAAGGATCCGCCGCCTGCGGCCTGTAATGCTTCGGAGGATGCGGGGGCGAGCGAGGACGTGAACGCTGCTGGGGCCATGGTTGGAGCAGGTGGCGCCATCGCCACTCCCCCTCCGGCCGACACGGGGGCTGGAGACGTGGGAGGAGAACAGCATCAGCAACGCCTCGACAGTCATGCTCCACAAGGTGCGGGCGAGGGGGTCACTCCATCTGCACCCTCTCCTCCCACCGACGGGCACAGCCGCAGCCACGACGCTCAGTCTGGGGTGAGCCGTCGCCTCGGCCGCCGCTACCGCGGGAGCGACCGCGGCCCATGTGCCTCCTCTCGGACGAGTCGACCAGACCGCTGCGTCTGATGGAGTGGCTGAACCTCGAGCACCACCACCGCGCGACCCCGCTCCCAAGGTGGTCGTTCCACAGCTGCGTGGATGCACGACACCACCGCCGTTGCTGCCACTGGCACCATCAGGAGCCAGGCGACGGTGCAGTCGACGTCATCGACATCTATGCTAAGCACAACCACAAAGGCTATGGCGCGAGCTCAGTTGCTACTGAGGTTTCCACTCGCGGCCGAGCAGATGGATGAATGGCGTGCACCATCCAGAGCCTGCTCGGTTTCGCCGAATCCGGGGGCTCACGACGAGCTGGCCTGCCATGATTTCCTCAAGCGACAACAACCGCCCGTACTGCTGGCCGAACGGAGGGGGCCGTCCCCACGGTGCAGTCCCCACCAAGGTAGCCGATCCATGCGCAGCTGAATCAAGACCCCGATGACGTCTCGATGGCCTCTTCTGACCCTCGAGCACGTCCAGGCCAACGTTGAGCCCCGGAGGATAGGCGACGGGGAGACGCGCGCATCGTCATAGATCGGCGCCGCGACGACCTCCGCGAAACCGATGAGTGCGATGGCCTCAATGCCGACGAGCCTGCGCTCGGTGTTGGTGGGTGCTTACCTTTGGAGGTCGGCTGCCCTGCCTTTACACGAGAGTTGCGGCAAGTCCGTTGGTCGTCCGTTCGCACGTTCAAGCCAAAGATACCAGAGAAGTATGACGGGAGACGGAACCCAGCAGAGTTCCTGAGCATCTACACCATCGCTGTTCAAGCTGCCGGGGGAAGAGATGAGAAGGTGTTCGCCAACTACTTCCTGTTGGCCCTCAAGTCAAACGTGAGGTCTTGGCTGATGCACCTGTAGGAGAACTCCATTTCTTCTTGGGCGGACCTGTGCCACGAGTTCATCGGTGCCTTCACCAGTGGCCACCAAGAGCCCGGCAGGCCCAGCGACCTGCAACTTTTCCAGTAGAAGGAAAGAGAAACTCTCCCTAAGTATTTACAGAGATTTAGTAAAGGTCATAGGAATATTCCAAATATCCATCTGGCAGCCATTATAGCAGCCTTCCAGTCCAATGTGCACAACTGTTGCATTCGTTCTAAGATGAATGTGCGGTTGCCCAAGACTGTGAAGGAGCTATACACACTGGTGGATAAGTGTGCTCGGATGGAGGAAGAAAGGAAGTTGCCCGGAGAGGAGGATTGTATCAATGTTGATTCAGAGGATGAAGATGAATCAACCAGACAGAGAAAGGAAAAGAAGCGCGGTAAGAAACCAAGAGATAAAGCAGTGATGACTATAGAAGGTTCGGGCACACCTAGTACCTGCAAGAAGGCCAAGGCTGAGGCACCCGGCAAGGAAGTTGCCGCTTGCACAGCCTGCCGAGAAGCCACTGCCGCTGAAAAAGCTGGGAAAGGTGATGGCCCGTACTGCAAGATCCACCAGACCAAGGGCCATGATCTTCAGGAATGTTACCAAGTTGAGCAGCTTGTCAAGAAACAGAGAGCAGAATATGATAAGAGTGACAAGGAAAAAGGTCAGAATGCCGCTGGCGGAAAGGGGCGAGGCGGTGAAGCAAATCGCCCTGGCAAACCCTTTCGGAACCAAGGAAAACCCGCCAGGGATCAAGAGAAGGAAGTCTATGATGATGGGAGTGATGAAGGGAATGAAGAGGAAACCAGTGAGCAGGAATTTCAGAAGGCCACTCACGCCCTATGCGTTGGAGGGGGTGCATCTTTGCACGCCTCCCACCGCCGGCTCAAGTGATGGGCATGAGAGATCAATCCTGTGGAGCCATCGCCAGAGGCCCAGAAACCGCTCAAATGGTCCCGCATCCCAATCATCTTCGATGAGGAGGATCACCCTGGCCGCACCACCACGGTAGGATGCTTGCCGTTGTTGGTCTCCCCAACAATTCACAACCTCAAGGTCACAAAGATGTTAGTGGATGGCGGGGTCGGGTTGAATGTGATTTCCCTGGCAGTCATCAGCAAGCTTCAGATAGGAGAAGAAGAGCTAGACGTTACCGGCACGTTTCAAGGAGTTAACCCCGGCAGGAGCCATCCTAAAGGGAAGATTATGTTGTCGGTGACGTTTGGGGGAGAACTAAACGACCGAACTGAGAAGGTTGTGTTTGATGTGGTTGATCTCCCCTTGCCGTACAATGGGATTCTTGGACGCCCGGCCCTGGCCAAGTTCATGGCAGCATCCCACTATGCTTATAACACTCTGAAGATGCCTGGGCCACTAGGAGTCATCACTATCCCATCTGATAAGAAGGATGCAATTATCTGCGTGGACAAGATGTACCGGGACACTATCGCAGCAGAGGCTGCAGCAGCAACAGCTCCCGCCAAGGAAAGCAAAGGAAAGAAAAGGGATTGTAGGACCTCCATCAAGGAGTCCGGGAAGCGTGCCCCCTCCGAGTGCATGACACCTGCACACCAAGTGAAGAATGTCCTGTCAGGGCTGGCTGGTGTTGACGGTACTTGCACCATCAGCGCCACCCTTGATGACAAATAGGAAATCGTGCTCGTTGCCTTCCTACGGATGAATATCGATGTGTTTGCCTGGCAACCATCTGATATCCCCGGTGTTCCTAGGGAGGTAATCGAGCACCACCTTGTTGTCTGCCCACACGCCCGACCTGTCAAGCAGAAAGTCCGGAAACAGACCTTGGAGAGGCAGCAGTTCATTACCAAGGAAACCAACAAACTGGAGGCAGCTGGTTTGGTCAGAGGAGTACTGTATCCAATATGGTTAGCAAACCCAGTGGTAGTCCGGAAGGCCAATGGGAAATGGAGGCTTTGCATTGATTTCACAGAATCCAACAAGGCTTGCCCGAAGGACCCATTTCCCTTGCCGTGTATCGACCAGATTGTGGATTCCACCTCAGGGTGTCATTTGCTCTCCTTCCTAGACGCGTATTCTGGGTATCACCAGAGCTTCATGTCCAAAGAAGATGAAGAGAAGACATCGTTCATCACCCCATGTGGTACGTACTGCTTCGTCCGCATGCCATTCAGACTAAAGAGTGCTGGTTCCAGTTTTGCAAGGGCAGTTCAGATTGGTTTTGAGCCACAGTTACATAAAAGCTCGTATGGATGATATCATGGTCAAAACCTAGGATAATACCACTCTTATCCAGGATTTGGAGGAGACATTTGCTAATCTACGCAAGATAAACTTGAAGCTTAATCCGGAGAAGTGTGTGTTTGGAGCCCCCTCCGGCAAGCTACTTGGTTTCTTTGTGTCCCATTGGGGGATCGAAGCTAACCCTGACAAGATCAAAGCCATCGAGCAAATCCAAGCACCAAGGACAGTTAAGGATGTGAGGCGCTCGACGGGATGCATTGCCGCGCTAAGTAGATTCATTTCCAAGTCTGCAAAGCATGCCCTGCCGTTCTTCAAAATTTTGAAGAAGGCGGGGCCTATGATGTGGACCTTAGAAGCAGATGCAGTTCTACAGGAGTTGAAGGCCTACATATCGTCGGTGCCTACCTTGGTTGCATCCAAACCCCAAGAGCCGTTGTTGCTATACTTGGAGCCAACCAACCAAGTGGTCAGTGCGGCCTCAGTAGCGTAGCAAGAAGTGGATGAGGCAGAAAGTGGACAGATAACGGCAGAGTCAGAAAAGGATCAGAACAGCAGTGAGCACACCAACGAGAGCAACCCCAAGGACGCGGCAAGGAAGAAAGTGGTGCAGCGCCCAGTGTACTTCGTCAGTGGTCAAGGTACTCTGGCATGCAAAAGTTGATCTTTGGTCTCATTATGGCCTCAAGGAAACTGCACCACTACTTCCAAGCCCATGAGATCACGGTTGTTACTCATTTCCCGTTGCAAAGGATACTCCGAAACCCTGAGGCTACCGGCAGAATAGTGGAGTGGGCTTTGGAGTTATCCAGCTTTGGTTTGAAGTTTGAGAGCACATCACCCATTCAGATCAGGGCGCTGGCAGAGTTTATTGCAGAACGGACACCAACCCCTGATGAGGAAGTGACAGATACAGTTGTCCCCGGCAAGGAATCACCCCAAGAATGGATTATGTATTTTGATGGTGCTTTTTCCCTATAGGGTGCAGGGGCTGGCGTGCTTCTTGTTGGCCCCACCGGGGAGCACTTGAAGTGCATCGTCCAAATGCACTTTTCCCGGGAAGAAGACACCAACAATACAGCTGAGTATGAAGGACTCCTTGCCAGGCTCAGGATTGCAGCAGAGTTGGGAATCAAGAAGCTGATCATACGAGGAGATTCATAGTTTATGGTGAGACTGGTCAACAAGGATTATCAAAGCCCATTGATGGAAGCATAGGTCGAGGAAGTGAGGAGATTGGAGGAGCACTTTGACGGGTTGCAAATAGAGCACGTACCCGTGCAGAAAACAACATAGCTGATCACCTGTCAAAGTGTGCTGCACAGAAGCTTCCTGTGGAACCAGGAACTTTTATTCTCCGTCTCTCTCAACCCTCCGTATCACCAGCCATAATGGCCCGGAAAATGAGAAATTTGGACTATGGTAAGCCTCTCCCGGTCGAGCCGTCCGCTCCCGGTAGACTCCCTACCAGAAACATCTCCTCATAGCCTGCCGGACCACCCCCTCCAGCTGGGCCAATGGACCCCACGAACGAGGCTGGTGCTCCCGCAGCAGAGGAGGTGTCACTAGTCCTCATTGCCAAGCCCTAGTTCCAACTTGGGCAAGGCTCATCGTCCGCTTCCTCCAAACCGGAGAACTTCCCGGTGACCAAGATGAAGCTGAGAAAGTAGCCCGAAGGGCCAGTATGTATCAGTTTGTCGATGACACTCTGTACAGAAGAAGGCCCAATGGTGTGAAATTGAAGTGTGTCTGCCGGGAGGATGGAAAGGAACTGTTTGCTGAGATTCACAGAGGAATGTGCAACTCACACATTGGATCAACGACATTAGTTGGGAAAGAATTCCGGCAAGGATTCTATTAGCCCACAGCCCTCCAAGATGTGGCCGAGCTCATCATGACATGTGAAGCCTGCCAGTTCCATTCCAAGAGAACACACCTGCCTGCCAAAGCCCTTCAAACAATCCCTCTATCATGGCCATTTTCGGTCTGGGGGCTCAATACCGTTGGCCCCTTCCCCCGAGCAATCGGGGGCTTTGAATTCTTGTTCGTCGCCATCGAAATGTTTACAAAGTGGCCAGAAGTGACTGCCGTGAGAAAGGTTACCGCTCATTCAGCTATCAAGTTCTTGAAAGAATTGGTGTGTCATTTTGGAGTTCCGGCAAGGATCATCATCGACAACAGCACCCAATTCACGAGCCACGCCTTCATGCAATATATTCGTACCCTCGGATGCAAGATCTCATTCGCCTCTGTGGCACACCCTCAGAGCAATGGACAAGCTGAGAGGGCGAACGCTGAAGCGCTACGTGGACTCAAGACAAGAACTTTCGATACACTGCAGAAGCACGACAGGCGGTGGATCGAGGAGCTGCTGGTAGTTCTCTGGTCCCTCAGAACGACACATAACCGAGCTACCGGGCAGACTCCTTTCTCCCTGGTCTATAGGGCGGAAGCAGTTATCCCCACGGAACTCATTTACGGGTCCCCTCGAGTGCTTGCCTATGATGAAGTAGCGCAAGATCAGCACCGGCGTGACAACACTGTGCTACTTGAGGAGAAACGTCTGCGGGCTGCTACATGTGCTGCACGCTACCAGCAAGCACTGCGTTGCTATCACAGCCGCAGGGTTCATGCCCGGTGTTTTGAGGAAGGTGAAATTGTCCTTAGGCACGTTCAGTCCGCCAAGGGTACAAACAAGCTGTCGCCAAAGTGGGAAGGCCCTTACCGGATGGTACGAGTCACCAGACCCGGCGCAGTCCGTCTGGAGATCAGAGATGGCACTCAGTTGCAAAACACATGGGATATTGAGCATCTTCGCAAGTACTACCCGTAAGGCGTGATGTGCCCAGCAGCCACCCTTTTGTACAGGCCTTGCCTCAGCTGCATGTAACCCCTTGTACAAAGCCGGGGCAATGACCCCGTGCAAGAGAAAATAAAGAAGTGTTGTAGGGGTGCCCCCAACTAAGATTGCATGCATGCATGGGCACACCAAGATCTCTGCATAAGCATTTCATGAGCATTTGCATATGCATATAGATAGGATTGCATCATGCATTCATTCTCATCTGCATGGAGTTACAGGTTCCTACCGTGAACATGGCTTCGACAAAGAACGAGAAGATTGTGCGGCACCATGATCCCTGGCAAGCCAAACCGATAAGTTTTACCTCTTGTCCATTAGTGTTCTATAAAGCTATAACTGTGCATGAGAAAACCTCGCCTCTCTTTTAAAACTTAGGTGCTCCCATCCATGACTCGAACGTTGCTTCGGTCAGGATGGTCGCAGTAGCCTTTGGTAGAAAGGAGCTGGCGGGGGGCTGGCCCCTCTGTCTGTTCCCCGGTAGACGTAGCTCTCCGGTAGACAAAGAGGGTGCCGGCAGGATATCCTGTCGGGGAAAACTCATTTACTTTCATTAAAGAGGCACTACACCTCTGCATGGACATACACATGCACGGGTTCCCGACAGAGTTCCTCTTTTTCATTCATATGCTGATACAAGTACAAGCATTACGGAACACAAAAATGGACTCGAGAGATTACATTATTTGAATTAAAATTTGGCGATTGCCTACAAGATTAAGATTGAAAAAAGATAAGTGCTTTGTAATGCCCTTTCTTGTCCCTCTCCTCCTAGGCACAGCCGTCGAAGGCGAGGAGGGCAAAAGGAGCGCCTAGGCGGAGGCCCAACCCGCTTTCATCGGGCTCCAGGAGAGGTAGCCCAGAGAGGACGGAAGCGCGAGGGAACGCCTCGATGGAGAGCACGGCGAAAGGCGGCCCCGTCAACCACCGTCACCAGGGCCGGCAGGACTCGACAGGGCTAATGGAGCTGTAGCCCGAGAGGAAGCCCGCCGGGGTCTAGCTGGAAGACTGTTGGAGGAGCCCGGTGGCAACATCTGCACCTCTGCATCCAACTCCCCGGCAAATCGCACTGCCGGGGAGGAGACGCAGATGCAAATGATGGTGCTGCCGCCTGATGAAGATGGTGCGGGCGACGATTAGCCGGAGTCAGAGTTGTCGATCCCCCACTCACTGTCGTCGTCATCGCCGTCACTGTCCTCCTCGTCGCTTTCGCTCGAGGAGAACTTCCGTCGTCGGTCGAGCTCTCCGCGCAGCACCCTAAGCGACCTCCCAAGCGCCCAAAGATCTTGACAGAGAGCGGGCCGTTCTCCATTAGTTTGAACTGGAGAACGTGCCCTTCCGAGAAGCCATGGGCACAGGCAAAGGTCTTCCGGCCGCGACGGAAACATCATGTGAGGGGTGAGGAAGTCGACGTCAACTCTCATACCTACATTCCCGCAACCCCTCATGTGCAGCCGCAGAGCGCGTGGTCGCTCGAGCTCATCTCCAGCGCAAAGGGAGTTGGGAGGCGAAGATGACCACACACGGGCTTGTACAGCCTGATGATGAACTCCCGGGGTTGGTCACCAACATGGCCTTCCATCGAGGGAGGAGCCGCCGACGGGGGTGCCACCAAGGCACCGCCCCGCCCTCCTCCTCCTCAAGCACCGCGGCGACCACGACCGTGCCCCCTTCCTCCTCTCCTTGTGGACGATTCCGCTCCCTCAGGGTCCGAAGGGGGGGAGCATTGTCGAGAAGAAACCCTCGTCGCCGCCGCCGGAGCACCACCGCTCCCCCACCCTCATGCCATGACTAGAAGAGGAGGATCACAGAGAAGGAGGAGAAGAGTGTGCAGGAGAACACTGCCCTGACCCCTTTTATAGGGAAACGGGCCAAGGGACTGGCTCCTCCTACAGTAAACGGCTGCCCCTTTCCTCCAATACGGCCTCTCTGCACCCGTTATGACTCTGAGGGTCAAGGCCGACCATCTGCTCCAACCATCGACGCTCGGTTTTCATCCATGCACTACGAAAAAAAGACACATCCATGACATTTTGGGCCGAACAATTTTTTCTGCATGCTTATGACACTTCTATGACGATAATTGTGACAAAACCCGTTATCATCATAGATGTGGTGGGCTCCTACTTCTATGACAAAAAATCATGACAGAAAATGGGCTTTTCGTCCTGGGCAGGCCGGAGACGCAACTGCATGACATTCTTTGGGCCGTGCATGACGAAAAAAGCCGTGGTAGAAGCGAGGGCGAGGAAAATATCAGGGGACTTCCCGGTTACGGTTGGTGGTTGGGGGCCGAGCGATGCGCGTTTCTCCCGTACGTACACGCATGTGTGCGAGGCGTTGCGCTCTAACTGAACCCGAGTGAGGCGTTGGGCTCTAACTGAACCCGAGCGGTTGCACTAGCTATGTTACTGAACCCGAGCGATCGATCCCTTGCTGTTAACTGAACCCGAGTGATTCCTTCACTACGGCTGCTAACTAAAGCCGATCAATGCTGCCTCTTGATGAACAATGAGCATTGTTAGGGGTTTGGACGAACAGTTCCCGGTGGGGGGTTGGATGAACAGGACCCCGTGGTAGTAGAGGCCGTTGCCACTGGATGAACAGGACCCCGATCGATCGAGCCGATTGGGGGGTGGATGAACAGGACCCGTGGAGGGCTGGATGAACAGGACCCCGTGGAGGGCTGGATGAACAGGACCACCCCGTGGAGGGCTGGTTGAACAGCAGCCGGTGGAGGGCTGGATGAACAGTATCCCATGGAGGGGTGGTTGAATAGGATCCCGTGGAGAGGGCTGGTTGAACAATAGCTGGTGGAGGAACGCGCGGTGGACGCTGGATGAACAGAAGCCCGTGGATGAATAGCCACAGGTGGAGGCTGGAGGAGGTCGACGGTGGGTGAACAGTAGCCCGTGGAGGCTGGAGGAGGTCGACGGTGGAGATGGACAGTATCTCGTGGAGTCCCGTTTTGCGGTATGCCACACCCCTCCCGATGAACAGGACCCCTGTTTCAACTGTAGTGCTCCAACACAAGTCCGTTTCCTCCGTTTTGCGGTACGCCACACCCCTCCTCATCAACATGACCCCGTTTTGACCGTAGGAGGTCCAAGAGAAGTCCGTTTCCTCTGTTTTGCGGTACGCCAGACCCCACCCGATGAACAGGATCCCGTTTCGACCGTGGCCGATCGAACACAAGGCCGTTTCCTCCAGTATGTGGTACACCAGGCCTCATTTCCATCGGCTGTTCCGTCCAAGCCAGTTGGCTCCCAATGAACACGACGACGCATTCAGTTCTGACCCAACCGGTTGTACGTACGTGGCCGTATTTACTTTCTTGCACCTTGGCCGCTGTACGTACGTGTACATGCTACGTGCGCGCCTCTACTACGACACGTGCGCGCCTCTACTACGACACGTGTGCGCCTCTACATTGACCAGTATGTACGTACACATTCGCGACCAGAATGACAACGCTACGTATGCTTCGACCAGGTGGGTCCCGACTATCATGCACTTCCTTGCGTGCAAAGATGTAGCTGGTGGGTCCCAGCTGTCAGGGGGGAAATGTTTTTTTTGCGAAATACGGTGGCCCGTCCGGTGGGTCCCTGCTGTCAGGTGGAGGAATCATTATTTTCCGTGTAATAAGGAGGAACTTCCTTGCTGCGGCCGTGGACCCACCTATCAGCCTCTCCACGTACAGTACTCTTCTGATGGAAGTCGTTCCTTGACCATGTTGACCACGCTGCGGCGAGAGCACCAGGGCGGTGGACGACGGCGAGGCCTAGCAAGGGGACGATGCGGAGCCGGGGAAGATGCGGTAGTGGAAGCCCACGTGGAGAGGAGTATGAGGGTTCACTGGTTCGGTTGCGGTGTGAGCCTGCCGTCGCCGCAGGTCCTGGCCAGTGGTGGGAGTAGTAGCGGGCGGTGAGGCCTCAACGGTAGCACAGCCGGCCACTAGAGGTAGGAGCAGGCGGTCTCACCAGTGCTGGTTTGGGCGGCTAGTGCAAGAAGAGTAACGGTTGAAGAAGAAGCAGGACCGTTCGATTCAAATCCAACGGTCACTGCTGCTAGAATCTTTTGTTGACTAAGAGGACAAAGCCCTGCGTACGCGTCAACTTAGTAGGCCCACAGGTCAGTCTCCGAACCGGTGCACCCCAGATGTCAGTGGGAGGAATCATTTTTTTCGCGTAATAAGGAGGCAGTTGATTGCGTGCGGCCAGGCCAGCGGAGGGAGTAGGGTGGGCTGGTGAAGCCTGTGCGACATCATAGCGGGCCACAAGAGAAGGGAGCACGCAGTCCCGCCGGTGCTGGTTTAGGCGGTTGGAGCAGGAAGATTAAAGATTGAAGAAGCACGTCGGCCGTTGGATGGACATCCAACAGTCACTGCTATTAGAATCGTGTGTTGACTGACAAAGCCTTGCGTAAACAAGTCAGCCTCGAAATCTGTGGCGTGTACAACCCATTTGCTATTATTTTTATAATTTCTACTCATTTTCTAATTCATATGAAATTTATTGCCGCCCATTTTCCATTTTTAGAATTGCTGCCCATTTTCTGGTCAGTACCAGAGTTAAAAAATTGAACTAAAAATGTGTGAAATTTTGAAAATTCACAAATTTTTGCTCAGGAACAAAATATTCTTAATCCAAAAATTAGTAGCCATACTAAAACAAATTTAAAAATAAATTAGTACTATGTCATGTTAAAATCCAATGAAATATGAAATATCAGTGAAGAACAAAAAAAAGAAACTAATTTTTCCATTTACTTTTAACAGATACTGACCATACTCTTTGGCCAGGCCGGAATGCATCCCTCCTCATGTTGAAAGATTTGCAGCCCAGTAAGTCAAAGAAAACAAATAGGCCTAGCTTGGGTATTCTTCAAAAAGAAATAGTGGCCTACCTATTTTCCCAAAGAAAAAACTACTGGGTTGGTCATGTTGTTAGACGGGCCACAGAGACCGCACAACCCAGTTTATTGCCTACTCCTCCGAACAAATCCTCAAAAAAAAAGTTGTGCAATTCTGTCGTTAATTGACTATACGTTGAAAATGATGTGGGTCCCAGATATCAGCAGGGTGGACTAGAGTAAAAAAAGAGGGGTGCATCTGAGTAGTAAAAGCGGCACTTGCTTGTGTTCGGGAATGGACCTGGTGGGTCCGTACTGTCATACTCACAACTACAGTCCTCTCCTGATTCACTATGTTGATAGGGCCGGATGGCAGTGCCGCGGTGAGCGCACCAAGGCGGAGGATAAAGTGCTGTCGCCAATGTGCTAGGCTGGGTTGGACATTCTTATTGAAAAATAAAAATGGACCAGAACTATTTACAACATTGACTACGATTTGCATGGGTCCGCTGGTTGCAGGAAGAAAATGGTGGGAGAAAGAAGACTGTTCGCTATCATTGCCTAAGAATTATATGAACCGAATGTAACGACACTATCATAGGAAATAATATCCTCCTGTTAAATCATGAATTTAAAGAACTGGTGCATCAGCATTTAGCTTTATTTATTTATTTACTTATTTATGTTTAGGGGACCATGAGCATGTACCTGGGCCGGATTCATGTGAGAGCTTCCCTTCCAGTTAATTATGGGCTCCTCTATTGGACCTTCATCAGTGGGCTGCATGTTATCAACAAGTGGAAAATGTGTTCCGTACGAAAAATAGTATGCGCTACGTACGGTACGGGGAACTAAAGGATCGGACCGTGCAACGACTTCCAAAACATTGTGTTTGTCATTCTAACAACACATTTATTCAACCAACAAACAAAATATACTAGTGATTGTACATTGAAAACAGCAGCAGCAGCAGCAACCAGGGCTGGGGGTGCAACAGATGTAGTAAGGAGGCCAGAAGAGTAAAGACGCAGCTCTCTCTTCCAAACCAAACATCAGCCATCATCACAAAAGGGCTACCAAAAAAGAACAAGGTATGCATCAAACTAAATAAAGATCCTACTACACCAAGTGTACGCATCTAACTAACTAACTCAGTTAGACGCTACTATTTATTAAGTTGTGGAGATTGGCTGACAGCTTGAACCAGATGAGTGTCTGACGGGGGAAACTCCAGCAAGCAGGTCGAAGTCTGATACTTGCGACCCTCTCCCCTACTTTGGGCTGCAGAGCGTGGCGGCACATATCAGGGTATGGTGCATGCAGAGACGCATGGTACGCCGTGTACACACAGTTTTGCCTGATGAACAAAATCGTGTTGCCATCATGATCCTTGTCGTCAGTTATCACCCGGTTAATCGGATAATTCAGTCCGAGAAACAGAGAGCGTGTACCAAGGCTACTTACCAGCCTCCAGTCAAAAATTCCTGAAGGCCCAGAGAAGCTGGGATCCTGCTCAAAGACCTTGCAGTGACTGTGATTGTATTCCACGAAACAACACGTCTGGTAGCGCGAACGATCATCAATCGTTCAACGTCGTCTGATCCAGCCAGGAACCACCTGCAACTGCCATGCTACTTTTCTTTGAAAGGTTCTTGGATTAGGAAGGGTAGGGACACCAGGCGGCCTAGAATATCATATCAAGTTGAAGTCAAATAAAAAAGGGCTCTTAATGTAGTCAATCTTAAGAACAGCATGTTATGAGCATGAATATTTTTCAGTAAATGTTGACAGTAATATAAGCAAGCCATCATGATATCATAGGAAAGTAACATACTGCTGTAACAGCCGTTTGTAGCGATGACTGGAGTAGGCCAGCAATACATCCAGCCATAGAAGGAGTCGACAGCGTAAATGAAGCCCTTGTGTTCAATAGCATCAGAGAACCATGGAGGATGTATGATCCTGCGATGGACGTGCAGATTTATCCACTTACCGCAGTGACCTGTCAGATAGGCGAGACCGTGGTTGAAGAACGCAATTAGCCTGAAGTCTTTATAATTCCCAGATCTTTTGGGCACTTGGCAGATTACAACCTTAAGCAAATCAAACATGGTATCATGTTGGCTACTGTAAGATTCCGAGTATTCTGGGCTGCGGTGCCAAAGCAGTGCAGTGTTAATCGAACGAAGGGGGGTCAATCGCCGGGTGTAGACCTCCACAAACATCCAGCTGCCGCCACCGTCGACGAGCACCATCCAAGACATGTTCATGCCGACCCAGTACATACCGTTAATGTAGTTGAGGGTGACGGGGATTGGATCGCAGTCAAGAGGGTTGATGCTCGCCACCCTACGATCGTTATGCTGCGTGACACGCCATTTCTGAAGATCAGGCGGCATCAGCAAGCAAGGAGTTAGCTTAAAAAGCTCCGGCCTGAGGGCTTTGAGTAAACGGTATAGCACCGATGAGCACGCGGCGAGCGGCATGGTACTGAGATTGTCCATACGTGAAATAATGAGCTTGATTACCTCTGTGGGGATTGAATTCCAGCCTCTCTTTCAGCCGATGCTGCTTGGTTCTGCCATTGTTAGTGCTTGGATTTCGGAAGAGGGGGAGGCGCGTTAGCGGGGATGGAAGATTGGACGATTATGTGCGGACAAGGATGGAGAAGTGAATATGTGCTGCGGGAAGTGGACAGGTGATGAGGACTACAGCACACCGCTTCACTTATGAGACACATACCAGCAGCGTAGGGTCGTATCGATGCCAGACAACTTGCTTGAGTGATCACAGTACTGGTACTCCCTACAGTACCTACTACTATGCCCTAACTTGCTTGAGTAGAGTAGTAGTGGAGTAGGACTCTGCTCTACTACTAGCACCGGAGGATTAGTATATTCTAATCTAAAATAGTTACAAACTTCAATGCGCAAGCGTGGAACAACTATGAACCGCCATCGATGCTAACTCCAATCCCCAACAAACGTTCGCTGGCAGACATGGCAGTTGCAAACGCCCACGATGCAGTTACAGTACATGTGTAAGGGTGGCGGTTTTGTCAAATACTGTGGCTTAAAAACAGGCCACTATCGGATGGAAATCTGACAGTTATGTGGGATTCGCCATGATTGAGCTCGTGGCAAACAATCGCCAGGTATCATTACTAAAAAAAAGGTTAAAACATCTGAGGCTATAACTTACACCGGCTGACCACTAACAATGATACTAACATAGTTGTAAAATGGTCAAAGACCGTTTCTACGTGGTGTTCGGAATTATATGCAAAAAAACTAGCAAGATGCACGTGCATTGCACGGAACATCAAGACGCATTTTTTTACAAAACACCTGTTGTGATTGACCCATGCAGGAGTAATCCCATGTGTAAAAACTAATGATATCTCGAGAATTTTATCGGAAAAATGGTATCTCGACCATTTCATCAAAAAATGATATCTCGAGAAAGATGATAGATAAGGTGAGGACGAGTGGGGCATGGTGGTGACTGGTGGTCGGACTGGGCGGAGGCATGGGGATGGACGCCACCGGCAGCGGCCACCATGCCAGATTGTTCCAGAGACTTCCTTTTTTAATTTCTCAGCAATGAGGTTGTGGGAGATAAGGATGAACGAGGCAAAGCCTTATCTGTAAATGTGGAGAGAGGTGCGGGTATCTTTTGTAAAATTGTCAGAGTTTGCTTTCTATCCATCAGATATAGATCGGACGGTCTATACTATAAGATGGCAGGCACACCATCATCACCAACTCGGTTTTTTCTCTACTCCTACTCCTATATTACTTACTCCTATAAAAGACTTAGTTGGTGATGATGGTGTATCTGCCATCTGCCATTTCTAACCATTAGATCTGCATCTAACGGCTGTTATGTAAGTTTTGGCCTTCTGCAACAATTCCCACTTCTCTGCTCCAGTTTACACAAAACCCCTTAGTATCTTGAAACCAACCACATTCCTCCCTTACCTCATCAAAACAGCCCAAAGAATATATTTGGAGTGAAACATAAAATATTTTTAGTGATATGTATATCAAAACTAAACTGTTTTCTTTCAAATTTGTGAATATGTATTATTCTACTTTGGATGTGTTGCAACGGACAGGCTCATTGCTATAAAGGTTTATCTCTTGCATCGTCCGCAACGAACACCTGGTGTACTGGTCCGGGTCGGATGCTTGCAGCGCGATGGCCTGAGTTCTAATTTTGTCCTAAACTGTAGCTTTTTATATTTTTTTAATATATACTTCTTTCGCCACTGTACTGGGAGTGGAACCCATAGAGTACTTAGAATACAAGATTAAGGATGGATTTCTTTCTTTCTAACTTTCTGTACGAATCTGTAGCCATCCTGCAAGTCATGTACACTGTACTAACAGTGGAACCCACAGAGTACTTAGAATACAAGATTAAGGATGCAATTAACTTTTTATAGAGGGAGAATCATACACGCAATGAACTCAAATTGATTGGATGTGACTCTATTATTCTCCAACGGCAACCGGCAAATTTCCTCCCGCGGGCCGGAGTAGGTTTCTCGGTTTGCATGCGGGTTTAACGGAGGGGTTTGATGGAGGCGAGGAGGCGTGTTCAGCCAGGCATGCAGCGGGCTGCGTAGTACAATTCGATTTGACAGCTACTAGTACATTATAAAAAAGAAAGAAGAGTAGTAGAGATAGAGATAAGAGTAGAGATAGAGACTAGGGAGGAGGACCATCTACTACTTCGTGTGCTACTCCTGCGCTCCATTCGGCGGCCGCAACGTCCCCTACAGCCACTCCCTCCTGCGCTCCATTCGGCGGGCGCTATTGTAATTTGGGGAGCGCACTCTCGCGACTGCTGGTAGCAACGACTTCACCGACAACGACTTCTTCCCCGACCTCGACAACCTCTTCCTCAACGACATGGGCGACAACCTCAACGCCAACGGTGCTGCTCCCGTTGCACCGTATGTGTTTCTGTCCTTCCTGTTTGAAATCGTGGTAGAATTCATGTTTCTAGTCTGTGTGCTAGATTCGATCTGTTCATCTACTATGCTAGTCCACATGATTAGTTTAATCTTTGTTATAGCCGTCATGATTTATTTTGTGCTTATTCGGACTAAATCTCGTAGTAACTTGCTCATATATTCAACTGGCGCAACATCCCCTACAGCCACTCCTGTTTCATGGACGGCCTGGTCGATGCCTCCAAGGAGCCCTTCGTCTACTGCTATGAGTGCCCAATGCCGTTTTGGGGCTCGCCGGCGAACATCGTGCATCACCTCACGCAGGCGTGCGGCGATCACTATTGCCCTTGGCGGAGAACATCAAGTACGAGACGTGCTACCCGTTCACCATGCCGGAGTCGCTGGAGGATCACCGCCGCCTGCTAGTCTCGGAGGAGGACGGCAGCGTCTTCCTCTTGATCGTGAGCACCGACAAGGCCCGCGTAGGCCGCCGCCCCGTCTCTGTAGTGTGCGTCAGGGGCCACGCCGCTGACGCTGACACTGACATGGGGCCGATGTACGGGTGCGTGCTCACTGTTACTACCCCTCAGAGGTACATGGTGGCAACACTGGCTACATGAAGCTGACTAGGACTGTGCCAAGCTGGGACCTTCCCACCTATGTGACATGGAAGACGCATGGTATGATTCCCCCCCCCCAACGTGGTGCACGTGGACTCCAAGGAGTTTCACCTGGATATATGCATTACCAAGTTAAATGTTGATCATTAGTATTCACTCAATGTAATCCGTTGTCTAAGCATGTGGAGACTTCCATGCATGATCTTGCTCTATTGGAGTATCGCGCATGAATAAAAGTGTATCCATTTATGGTTTCGTCTTGAAAGACTTATGATGAACCATTTCTTACATCTCCTCTGCCCCCTTCCAAGTCATCCTGATTTAATCCCTCCGTCTAGGTGTATAAGGGCATGGTTAATACTTAATAGTATAGCCAAGTGTTGACTCTTAGAAAGTGCCATGTCATCTGTAGCCAACATGTATAACAATCGATACTCAAAAACTAATTCTTAAAGATCATTTCCTGCAAAGCACAATAAGTGTTATTTCTTCACAAGTTTTGGATGCAGGTTGAACACTTGAATGCTTTTGTTTGCAAAAGATACCTTTTTATCTAGAGATGAAATAATATCCGAAGAAACCTATCGATACCCATTACACATGAGATGACCCCCACATCCTTTGTCAAAATAAACAACTCCTCGATCAATGCATTTCACTATTCCGTGCAACGCACTGGCACCTTACTATAGATTAGTATGACCAAAAATTGAACGAACATTATATATAGTACAATAAATGTTGATGCATCTCACCTAAAATTCTATCATTGAAAACTATGTTCAAATACGAATCCAACGATATAGTTTTTGTTGACATGCACTAACATTTTGTCAGTTAAATCTTCAGTCAAATTCAATGGGGGACTAATAAACCACGACCGATGTAGTACTAGTGTAGAGGGCAGCGCTGCACGCGAGTCTCACCCCGCTCGTGGCACGACAGTAAAACCGTCATATCACAAAACCAAACCACTCCCAGTAATAAGTGGCCTGGTAAAATAAACGGACAAGCAACCATCACACCCCTCCGTCTTTTTAGCATTTCATCTCTCTGCATTTACTTTCTCCGGTTCATCTCGCACACTCGATCCCTAGCTACTACTCCTAGTATCCCTAGCTACTACTCCTAGGGCCAGTTCTTTTGGCGGCTTAAAAACTAAGCCGTCTCTTCCCCAGCTTTTCCCATAAGACTAGTCACAGTGGAGAGTAACATTAAGGCGCCTCACTCATTTATTTGGGCTTCTAAACTACTACTAGTACCTCCGTCCTGGTTTATTTGTCACCATTGTAATTTGTGCTAAATTTTGACCAAAGATTTAACTGATAAAATGTTAGTGCATGTGACATGCACAAACATTTCATTAGTTAAATTTATGGTCAAAATTTGACACAGATTACAATGGGGACCAATAAACCAGGACGGATGTAGTAGTTTTGGGATTACTACTAATCTAGAAGCCTAAAAGAGCTGGCCCCTGGTACTCCTAGTAGTAGTACTCAAGTTGGAATTCCAATTGCACGGCACAACTTGTTAGTCAAAAATTCGATACAGGAAGCATTTGGGAATTTGCATGCCTTCCCGACCAGTGAGACACTACTCCATACAAAGTACAATAGAGAAATAACCACAGAGAAGGAAGCTAAAAGTAAACAATCGAATGAGCATTTTTGCATTTGTTGTGCATTGAATCGTTTCACAAGCTTGACTCGTGTTGTTTTTCTGCTTTTACAAAAACCGCATCGTAATGTTAAAACGTGCATTTGCACATACAAAGTAAGTAGTACTCCCTCCGTCTAGGTGTATAAGTCTTCCCTCCTTCTTGGTCACGGTGCACAACCAAAGATGACTTATTCACCAAGATGGAGGGAGTAGCACAGTCTGCAAGCATATATAGAGAGAGATGTGTAGTGCGATAGTATATAGTAAAGTTTGTGCTATATGCACGTACTTACAAAATGCGTACGGATACACATGGTTTCCAAACTTTTCCTTTTACATACTTAATTAAGGACGCTAATAATTCCCGAATGTTCGGGATTTATCATTTGCGTCCCAAAACTAATGAGATCGCCTTACGAAACTAAATTATATTCCTAATAAAAACCACGATGCTCGCAGGAGCGCTTGTGGCGCGCCACGAGTGCCTTGGCGCACGGCCGTTTCCCAGCGCACCGACACAACGCCTCTTTCTCAGCCTCGCAACTCGTGAGGTGCTGATTGGCAGCTTGCCGGCGGGCGAGCGCGATCTCACTGGTGTGGTAATCCGGCGCCAACAGGTACTCCTCCTCGCTGGAAGCGTGCACCCAGTCCACGTACCGCCAAGTGTAGATGAGGCGCTTGGGCCCGACTGCACTCAGGGCTTTGGCACGGGCGTCCTCCGCCACCCTCACGGCCCTCGCACGAGCCTTCTGCCAAAGAGCCAATTGCCTGACTCTCTCGGATGTGACATAGGCCTGCCAGGCAGCTTGCTCCGTGGCGCGCTTCTCTTCATCGGCCTTCTTCTCCGCCTCTATTTTGGCGCGCTCTACCGGAGGCAAAGCCTCCCACAAGGCGACATCCATTTCTTTCCAAAAATCCTCAAGGTTGGGGGGGGGGGCTCGGCAAGCAGCGCAGCATTCTCCTCATAGCGGGGAGCCGACACGTCCTCCGACGCGCGTGCTGGCGAGATTAGGAATGCCGATGCATCCACCTCGATGCGTCACAGCGAGGAGTGGAACACTGACGCGTCCTTCTCGACGCGTCGCGGCGAGGAGCGGAACGCCGACGCGTCCTCCTCGACTAGTGGCGGCGAGGAACGAAACAGCGATGCGTCCTCCTTGACTAGTGGCAGCGAGGAACCGGCGACGCGTGACCATCCGCGCGGTGCAGCGAGGGGCGCCTAGGGCTTTGGAGGGGGATGCCATAGTGGTCGACGTGAGAGGGAGGGGGAGGAGATAACGATGAACGTGAGCATTCTTCCGAATGTCGTGGGAGGCGCAGTATTTATAGCGAGCACCGGCACACCTACGTAATATATGGACTGAGCTTCACTGACTTAACTGCAGGTCCAGTTGCGTCACTGACATGCGGGCCAGATGCCTGTTGGGCCCACTTGTCAGTGACCCAATGCACCTACAGTTAAGTAACTGAAGCAGCTACGTGGGCATATTTGTTGGAGTAAATTACGGGTGAGGGAAGGGGTGGAAATATTGCTGGTCACAACGGATTGGACGAGCGCGGGGGAGGAGAGGCATGCATGCAGATTTTTTCCACACGGGGTGGAGTGGTGGGACTGCTGGAGGGAGAAGGAGAGTCAAGCAGGCATTCAGATTTCAAGGTGCACTAAATTATTGCATGCGATGATTAAGGCTGGCCATAGTGGTGGTAATGTGGTAGTCCCTCCTTTCCGGTTTATAGGGCTTAATTTGAAAATCTCTTCAACCAAGGTAGATGATGAATGGTGGAACTAATTCCGTAGTTTGCAAAAGTACTTAATTAGTACTCTTGTTTTTCTCAAAAATTTGTGTAAATCGATGCATTAATTACACCACATGCATGCATGACCACTCCTATTAAAATCTCAGTTGGTGGTGATGGTATGTCTGCCTCTAGACAACGTGAGCCATTCGATCTACTTGGAACGAACGGCTGAGATGTGTGTGCATAGAGACATGGCCTTGCCACCGGAGGTGTAGTAGATATTTACCCACCTCTGCCACTGTATAAAATATGGAACTACTCATTCCACCCTCATTTCCTTTCTGGTTCATCTCCTTGCATTATTGCCGGTGGCGGCGAAGGTTCCTGAAGATGGAGTCCAGACTCTAGAAACCACTACAAAAACTATTCCACCGCCTCTATGTTGGTAAGAGTAGGTGAAATTTTTGAATTGAGCCCTTTAAACTAGAAGGGAGGTAGTAGTACTCTAATAGCTAACCTTGTTGTGATGACTAGATAGGACAGGGCACGGACCTGGATGGAGGAACTAGTCTGCATTGTGCATTTATGTTTTGTCTGAAGTCAATGTACCTCTACTTTGACCAAACTTATAGAAAAATGTACATCAACATTCACAATGTCAAATCAATATTTTTATACTCATTATTAAACATAGTTTTTATACTCATTATAATCAGTATTGTAGATATTGATATTTTTAGTATAAATTTGGTCAAAAACTTTGCAAACGGTTGACGGAAGTAAAAAGGACCAGAGGGAGTATCATGCATGCGGAGTAGGCAATAAAAATTGCTCATTTATAGCCGGTCGAAGTCTCAAAGGGCGCGGAGGCGAAGGTTGTGGGAGGCGCAACGGTTGAGGGAATTAAGTGAAGTTACATCCACGCGCCGGCATGGCATGCGAATAGGCAGAAGCTATACCGTCAGGCCTATGATATGGATCTACTTGACATGACATCTAGTGGGTCCCGCATAGTACTCGTGAACTCTTTGGGGCCTTGCAGCCGTTTATCCACCGGGCAAGCCAACAACCCCACGTTGTTCGCACGCCCTACTCGTCCCTGTCTTCTACCTTACAATAGTTCGCTCCCAGTCGTCTCGTCCTTTTCACATTACACCAATTCAACTTCTCCTAGCCCTCCTCCAAAATCCATGGCCTCCCAAATCTCCATGGTCGCCGCTGAGTACCAGGTTAGAGCCATCATCGGCGATGAGTTCATCATCATCTACACTCGTGTATCCGCGACGATGAAAGCATGCCTTGCTCGCTTCCTACGCATGTTCAACAGTTCAAAGGATGAGTGGGTCGCTGGGCTAGATGTTGAGTACACCACAGTCCTGGAAAGCGAGAAGATTGTAAAGGAGGCGGAGAAGAAGAAGCCCGCCGTGATCCAGGTTTGCGTACATAACGTGTGCTCTGTCTACCACATATGCCATGCCGACGTTGAGTGTCAGGATTTTAAGAACTTCCTCAAGGATGAAAGAGTGAAATTCATTATTGTAGACTTTAGGAACGACAGGGATGTCCTGGGTCGGATAGGCCTTGTTGTAGGCCAGCCCTTCGATTTCCAGAAGGCAAGCTTGGTGTCCTCCTCTCAGCCTTCAATGCTGACCCTGGCAGCTGCCATGATTGATCCTTCATACGCTAAACTGAAGAAACCTCACCACGAGTTTCATCATGCATAGGAGTCGAAGACAATAGATGAAGATTACATCATGTACGCATCAATGGATGCCTACCTTTGTTTAAATATCTCCAAGGGTTGGATGAAGAAGCAGAGCCCAGTGTTCGGTTCAAGCAAAGAAGCGGTGGCGAAGAGGAAGAGGAAGAGGGACGAGGACGAAGTCGAGGACACAGACTCGGACTCTGAGTAAGGTGGCAGTGCTGTCAATCATGCTGGTTCTACTACAGTGGCAAGCGGACTAGTTGCTTAGTTTTATTTCAGGGGTGTGTTGTGCTGAGCCCCATCAGAACTATGTTTATGTTCTTTCTCGTTATTTGAACTTTATGTTATTTCTCACTATTTGAACTCTTTAGTACGTACAGTAGTACTAGTACTATGTCTTACTACTATTATTCTTGGAGTTGGTACTACTGCTCATATCTTCGTGTTCCTACTGTACTTAATACGTTCGTACTAGTAGTATAATTTGGGTCAGTGGATTTGTGAAAGAAGTTCAATGGAGCAAAGGAAGAAGACGACAGAGAAGCTACCCCAGCATCTATATTAGGGTGGCAGGGTGCCCATGATCTATCTTATGAGTGCTGGGTGTGGAATGCAGTTCGCCAGAAAAAATGGATCGTGCCCGGGGTTAAACGGATGGCAGGGGTGGGGGAGCATGGCGGTGGCAGGCGGTTCAGCGGAGGGCGGGGCGGCGGCGGCAGGCGGTTAGGCGTGTGGCTGGCTGAGAAGATGAATAGTGCATCAATTTCGGAGGTTGAAGAAGCCCTTCTAGCCATCCATGTTGCATCCAACGGCTCACAAGAGTCGACTCACCCAAATTGCTCCTTCAGATTGCAAGATCCACATGGCATTCAAGGTCTCGAAGGTAGATTCCGCGTCCGCACCCGGTTTGCAGGCTCGGCGCGGGCGCGACCGGCTTCCGCCTCGACAGCCACCATGTGCGCCTCCTCCGCGCGGGCAAAGACGACAATGACACACTAGTTCCTCCTCGTCGGCATGTTGGAGCACGCGCTCGTCCTCCTCTTCGTACACTGCGTGCATAGACGCGGCTCCACCAGCTGCTCACGTGCTTGGCAGCGCGTCGGCATCGCGAGGAGGGACTGCGGATGATGTGAGCGGGAGAGCCTTCAGCTTCATTGTACAAGGATGGCGGCGACACGGCAGTGATGGGCGAGAAATGGTTGGCCGGAGCAGGACGGCGCCTGCATGTGCAACTGCGGTGGCGGCATATTGATGAGTGCGTGTATGGGAGCTTAGTTTAGTTTTATTTAGGGTTGGTCAAACTTAAAAGAAAACCGTACTAGTACACGTAAACATTAGACTGTGGCTGCGCTTATATTAGTTACCACAGCCACGATACGAAATCCTGTGCAAGCGCGTGAACTGCGGCCGCACGGTCGATCGAACGGTGCGTCACCGTGTTGCGCTCGAAGGACATCCAGCGAACCTTTTTGTGTGTGTGAAAACAATCCCCTAATATTACTCAACTTTTTTTCCTGGAAAAGTTCTTGACGCTACAATATTTCCATATATTTGAATTTAGCTCCAGTTTGTGTTTATTTAGATTTGGACGTTTTAGGTGCGCCCTAGTTTTTTTAATACTAATTTTGTGTGTGTGACTGAGAGAGAACGTGTGTATGTGTCCATATGTGTGTTGTGGCGGAAGGGCAATGTGGAGATGGTGTGCGTGTGATAGAGACATATAGAGGTGTGAATGTGCAAGTGATCATGCATGAGTGAGACATAGACAGATGCCGATACGTTGTGTATACATGAGAGAACGGTCTTCTATTTGTACTTGTGTGTGTGTGTGAGAGAGAGAGAGAGAGGAGCATCTGTAACACAACAACCATCTCTCTCGATTCGTCCGTCCCTCGCAAGATCGCATGTAACACATGCATCAGCGCACACATTTTGACACCCTCACCCGGCCCCTGCCCACCTCAAGGCCCGCACGTCGCTCTCTATCTTGCACGCACAATCTCTTCATAAAAACCCTATTTAGCATGTAGCTTTCTGTCACATACACACACATTTCTCTCCAGAGGTTTGATTTCTCTCAATACCTGACACACACACACACACACAGACACACACTCCCCCTCCCCGAGCACACAATTCATCCCCATCCAAGGCTATATGGCGACCACTCTCGCTTGTGCTTCCCTGCACCCCAGCATGCACAACACCTCAATCTTCAAAGAGGGCATCGAGGAGATCGAAGACGGCGACCACACTGCACTAGAGAATGCGGGGCCATTTGGAAGCAGGATGATGTGACGACGGCTGACTGACTCCTCCCCCCTCTCTCTCCCGCACAAAATTACCAATCCCTCTCTCTCCCGCACAAAATTATCAATCCCTCAACCCACGAGATCCTTCCCCTCTCATCCATGTTTTTCCAGC
Organism: Aegilops tauschii subsp. strangulata; assembly: GCF_002575655.3. Classification (NCBI taxonomy): domain Eukaryota; kingdom Viridiplantae; phylum Streptophyta; class Magnoliopsida; order Poales; family Poaceae; genus Aegilops; species Aegilops tauschii. Next base: position 180,313,562 of record NC_053039.3, read on the forward strand.
TCTCTCATCAAACCTGTTGTTTCTTCTCCTTCCACGTCTACAGAATCCGGATGCACACACATCTCACGTATATTACATGTCTCCATCTTTCTCACAGACCTAACTTCTTCCTCTCTCTCTCTCTCTCTTCCTCTCTCGTTAGGTTTGTCTCTATCAGCGTTCTGGGAACGGGGGTCCCTAGACTTGCCTGCCTATGGCCCACAGCATGGCTCCACTCGCGGCCTAGTATGACCCGTCTTCACCAACAGGCACTCAAGACCCTCGTGAGGGGCCAAGCCTCGCGAGGCGGACGACACGAGACCTCCTCGGGAGCGGCCTCACCAGGCTGGCTCGCGAGGGGCAGAGAGATCAAGGCAAGGCGAACCTCGCGAGTTTCCTACGATGTCAGCCATGACGACCAAGACCAGGCGGGCGCCAGCGCGCATAGTGTCTGTCAGGACCCCGATTCCAAGTCACATCGATCTAGCCGGTAACACCTCATATCACTTTGCGGCCTGACGCACGGTATTCCCACGGGTGTCGCCTTACCATGGCCAGGGACCGTTTGCGCCTTTTGGCTAAAGTATATGATAGTGTTGCTAGCATCCATACGACAGAGAACCCGGGCCGACATGACTAGTCGTGAACCCAAAGTGGCACTAACTTACGGGGACAGGCATACATGAATCAACATCGAGCATGTTGGTCAGCAGCGTGCAAATCCAGGTTGTAGCACTGGGCTAACAGGACTCCGGTGAACCGGGCTGTAGCAGTCTAGGTAGGACTTCGGATGTAACCGTGTGACATTTCCTCGAAGGGACAGACACAGGAATGAAGTGAATCACATGCCGGCCAGTCAAGTGTTCCAGAGCAGTAGTGCTGGGCTAGCAGGACTCCGGTGAACCGGGCTGTAGCGGACTACTATGGCTCATGGAAGCACAAGACTACATTTCCCCATAAGAGAGGCTACCAAGGATAAACAACTAGGTTGTCGGATCCCACACATACCAAGCATTTCAATCATACACAAAATATGCTTGATATGTGTAAATACAACATGGCATCACAACAAAACTCTATGACTCAAAGTATTTATTCATTAGGCTCCGAGGAGCGAGATATTACAAACATGGGTCTCATGACCGAACATTCAGAGCATACAAGTCAAAGCACATGCGGAAGCTTAACATGTCTGAGTACAGACAACTACAAATGAGAAGGGATGAGAAGCCTGACTATCTACCAGATACTATCGAGGCACAAGATCGTAGCTGAGGTATCAAGCTAAACATCGAAGTCCACGCGGAACTACTAGTGAGACTGAAGTCTCTCTACAAAACATAAATTAAGCAAACGTGAGTACAAATGTACCCAGCAAGACTTACATCGGATCTAGCTACATATGCATCAGTATCAATAAAGGGGTGGTGGAGTTTAACTACAGCAAGCCAGCTTTGACTCGGTGGCTATCCTAAACTACAACTGCAAATAACTCTTTTGAGGTGGCGCACACGAGTCCACATATTCACCATACCGATACACCACTATGGATCCGCTCCCGTCTCCCTACGAGAACGCCATCCATAGCACTCACGCTTATCTTACGCATTTTACAGTATCCACTTCCACTTGTCTATGAACTTTTATAGGCAACCTAGAAGTCCTTTACCGCGGACACGGCTATTCGAATAGATCATTTATAACCCTGCAGGGGTGTACTTCTTCACACATATTTCCACCACTTAGCGTCTGCACACGACATGTGCTCGGCAGACTTCAAGCGAAAGCCGACGTGGGTGTAGACCACGACCTACCTAAACACTCAAGTCTCTAGTCCAGGTTTATCGCCTATCCAGGTTCCATCCGCAGGGAGTCCGGCCGAGGTTTCCACATACGGCCCCGAACGATGTGTGCAGGGTTCCCGAGACACCAAACGGGCGCCCGGTACACCGTGCCACGTGCCTACCGCATCACAGCCCACCCCTCGGGTCAGCGCTGCGCAAGGCCTCCAGCATACTATAAACACCAGAAACTACTTGCAACTCCTGGACAGAGGACTAGGGTGGTTAAGAAGTCGAGCGGGTCATATTTCAGCGCCCAACGTGTGGTAGTAGCTGTTTCATGGATCACAAACACAGAACTCAGTTCCTGAGGACGGCTTCAATGAGACAACCCACCATGTACTCCTACATGGCCTCTCACCGCTACCTTTACCAAATCGTGTTCACACACTTAGCTCACACACAGTAGGACATGTTCATCACCATTCCAATTCATCCCCGATGAATCAGACCTGACTCAACTCTAAGCAGTAGCAGGCATGACAACAAGCATGAATGAGTAGGCACATCAGGGCTCAAACAACTCCTACTCATGCTAGTGGGTTTCATCTATTTACCGTGGCAATGACAGGTCATGCAGAGGAAAAGGGGTTCAGCTACCGCAACATGTAATAGTTGAATCGATGTTGTCCTAATGTAGTAAAAGAGAGCAGGAGCTAGAGAGTGGGATTGTATCGGAATGAACAAGGGGGTTTTGCTTGCCTGGCACTTCTGAAGATTGCATTGGGTCTTCATCAGTGTCAACGATCACAGCGTCGGAACAACGTCTATCGAGGGGGAACAACACCGGCAAACAGAGAATAAACACAATCAATGCAATGCACAATATGATGCATGAACATCGCATGTATAGGTTATGTTGTTTGTGCTAATGCAAACAGCAACAAGTTCAATGGAGCTCATTTGAATCAAGGATTCAAATGCAACTCCAAACTTAAGCATTTTAAATGCCCTTTATGTGTTTTCATCTATACATCAGGTTTAGGTTGGTTTTTCATGCATGAAACTAGTACAGATGGATAGATTGAATTTTTCTGATAATTTTTCATATATAAATTATTTCATTCTGAGCTACGGTTGATTTTATATGATTTTTAGAAGTTTTGGGCACTTTCTAAAAATAATAAATCATCTAAGATTTATTTAAATTCTAGAAAGGAATTATTGCGTCAGCATGACCTCACAGTGATGTCAGCAGGTCAACGGCTCGGTCCAGGTCAAACCTGACGTGTGGGGTCCACACGTTAGTGACACGGTTAACTAACAGAGTTAATTAAAATTAAACTAAACCTAATCTAGATTAGTTAATAAGGCATGGGCCCACATGTCAGTGGCACTTGCTCTAATTAGTGATTAAGTTAAATCTATTAGGGTGCTGGGCCCACTAGTCAGCGACTATAGGTTGGTTAGCTGGTAGTGATTAGCACTAATCACGCGGCCACGTCGGCACGCCGGAGTTTGGGCTGACGACGACCAACAGGACGGCGGAGACACGTCGGGTTCACGCTACAGGGCACCGTTTAGGGCGCTGTTGGGTTCTACGGCGAGCTGGATGGGTGCCGCATCCAGTGGTGCAAGCGGTTGGGTGCGGGGAGGCCGGGAACGACGGCGACGACGACAACCGCGGTGGCCGGAGTTCGGACCTCAGCTAGAACGGCGTTGCAGCGCACGGCAGGAACAGCGGGTGGGTGCTATGGACTCCTGACGGCGTGCTTAGCACGGTGACACGCTCAGTTGCGGCTATAGGTGATGGTGGCCACGGCGGAGACGTTGCCGGCGGAGCCAAGCTCCCGGCCGTGATGGCCAACGGGGTTAGGGGGCAGCTAGAGTGACGTGGCTAAGGGGATAAGGAAGAGAAGCCCACGGGGAGTGCAGGAGTGGCCTCGGCGTGCTCGGGGAAGCACCGGGGCGAGCGGAGCGGTGAGGGGGATCTCCGGCGGCCTGCGACAAAGATGATGAAGATGGCGACGATGCAGGGCCTCCAGCGGGGCGTGTTTGGACGTGAGAGGACGAGGGAGGCGCGGCGATGCTTGTTGACACGTCGGGGAGGCGAGGGGAGCACGGAGGCTGTGGCTACGGCGAGCGGCGGCGGCGAGCTTCGGTCGGGCAGAGAGGGAGAGAGAGAAGAGAAGGGGGTCGAGCTCGAGAGAGAGTGAGAGGCGACCATGGGGGATGGGTGGCATCGTGAGGGACATCCAGGGCGACGAGGGAGCACGCAGGCAGGGTGGAGGTGGCCGGCGTGTGGTTGCGCGCGCCGGGCACGCGCCCCTGCCTACTGGCGCGAGGAGGAAGGCGAAAGAGGGGCTGCGGTGGTGGGCTGGGCTGACTTTGCCCAGCTGGGCTGCTACAGTGGTGGGCCGGGTTGTGGTGCTAGGTAAGTTCTCGCTCTTTCTCTTTTAATTCCTGTTTTCTATTTTTCTGCAACTTTGTGGCTTTATTAATAATAATAAATCAATCCCAAAAATCATGAAACTGCTCATGACCACTGTTGGAAACATATCCTACGGTAAACATTTCAGTTTATGATTATTTGGACATTTAAAATATTTTATAGCATTTAAATGTCCAATTGCAAATAACATATGATTTAATCCAGTGACCTTATGATGTCCTAGAAAAGTGTGCACCATTTTTGTCAGAGGTTCTAGACCAAGGCAAAGATGATGAACACTTTAGAAGGGCATTTCAGGTTCATTGAAAAAGATTTTAGTAAACCCTAGTTGGATTAAGGGGGGTGCTGGGGGTTCTGTCATCCCCATTCCAACTTCCTGAGAAAATTTAACATGATGACATGATGAACATGCAAGGACAAGCAAAGGGTAAGCTAGGGCTGTGACAACTCACCCCCACTAAACAAGAATCTCGTCCCGAGATTCAAGACGTTAGGTAAGAAGACAGAGGGGGCACAAGACCAACACAATCTTCGCGATCCAGGTTGCACCTCATAAGGTTGTTGATTCATTGCATACGTTGATCTTGACATCCTCGCTCTTGAGATATTCATCCAAGCGATGACGACAGAAAGAAACTCTACTAGGATTGATCTTCTCGAAGATCGAGCTATACAAGATCAACTCGCGGAATGAGATGTTGAAACATCTCGAGTTGAGACTCAAAACACATCGAGAGGGATGGAAGAACAAATGACGAGGTTCGATTTGGTGCGCAACAATTCCACACTTAGAGAGATGGTGGATGGTGTCAAGGTGGCGAGGAAATAATTGCCATGATCCCATAACGGGGCACCTTGGGGGAGGTGACTCGTAGAGTTATTCCCTTAAATGGCAAAAGAATTACTTTTGATATCTAGATCATTGAAACTCTTTATACCAGCCTAAGGCAATCACAATCGATCGTTTGGCGGAGTTCAAAGGAATGGCATATCCGGATTCAAATGGATGATGTGGACTACCTTGTTGAAGACAACGCGATGGATGATTTTGCTTATCATCGGAAATGGATGGGACCCTGTCACATCCCTAGTTTTGGTTTGCTCTAGGCTAGCTAGTCAGGTGTGCATCATGTTTAAGTTTCAAATGAATTTGAAATGGGGATTGCCTAGACCCTAGCATTAAAGGAATTCACTAGGTTCAACTAAAATATTCTCAGTGACTCCAAATGGCTTTCAAAAATGTTCATCATTTCTGGGAAATGCTGGAAGCAATAACCAGACGTGTTGCACATTTTTCCATGACATATTTGGGCTCTGAATTAAATCATATAGTATTTGCATTTGGGCATTTAAATGCTATTAAATATTTTAAATGCTCAAATAATCATAAACTAAAATGTCTACTGTTGGATATATTCTAAACAATAGCCATGATTAGTTTCATGATTTTTGGAAATGCCCTGGCATTTTTTAACAAAGCCCAGAACAAAATAATAAAATAGAAAACAAAAACTAAATTAGAGAAAAGAGAGGAAGAGAGTTACCTGGGCCACTTACCTGGCCAGCCCAGCCCACTGGCCTGGTGCCAGTCATCGCCTACCTCTGCCAGTAGGCAGAGGAGGGAGACAGCGCACGCGCGCGCGAGGAGCCACGCCGTCACCTGCTTGCCGCCGAGCCACTGGACGCGTGGATGAGCTCCTCCTCGTCACCCCGCACCCCTTGGAACCCCCCTCGCTCACTGCCTCGTCCCCATCCCCTCTCTGATTCTCTCCCCTGCACCGCCCGAACGCCGCTCGCCGTCGCCGTAGCTACTGCCCTCGCCGAGCCCCGTTGCCGTGTCCCACTGGTCCGCCGTCGATCACCGCTTCACCAAGCCGAAGGACGCACCCGCGGGACGCCTGAAACGACGCCACCGTCTTCGTTTCCACCGCCGGCCGCCGGAGATCCCCCTCGATGCTCTGCTCGCTCCGGTGCCTCCCCGAGCTCGCCGAGGCCATCGCTGCACCCGTTGTGAGCTTCTGTGTCGTTTACCCCTCTCCCCTTGCTCGTTTTCTTCCTCTAACATCGATGCCCGTCGGAGCCGAGAGCTCTTCGCCACCGGCCATGTCGCCGCCGTGGCCACCGTCACCTATAGCCGCAACTGAGCGTGTCACCGTGCTCAGCACGCCGTCAGGAGTCCCTAGCACTCACCCACTGCTCCTGCCGTGCTTCGCCACACCGAAACTGCCGAGACCCGAACTCCGGCCGCCGCAAACCTCGTCGCCGGCGCTGCTCCCGGCCACCCCAGCGCCCGCAACCGCCACCGTTGGATGCGCAACTCCGCCCTCATCCCGTAGCTGTGCTCCGCGCGCCAAACGGCGCCCCGTAGGGCAAACCCGCGGCTCGCCGCCGCGTCTGGCCTCGCCGGCGGCTAAACGCCGGTGAGTTGACCTTGTTTGACCAGGCTGACCCCCTCCCCTGAGTCAATGACAAGTGGGGCCGCCTGATAATTAACCTGGGTTTACCTTTAATTAACTCTAAATTGGTTAGTTAATTAACAGTGACACTGACGTGCGGGCCCCACCGTCCAGGTTTGACCTGGACCGCCCAGTTGACCTGCTGACGTCGCTGTGACGTAATGCTGACGCTATAAATCATTTTCTGGATTTATTCTTATACAGAAAATTCCAGAAAATCCTATAAACTTCTAAAAATCATAGAAAATCAACCGTAACTCCAAATGAAATAATTTATATATGAAAAATGATCAGAAAAATCCAATCTATCCATCTGTACAATTTCCATGCATGTTATAACAACTTATGACTACTGTTTAGGACAAATCATGTAAATGGCATTTGAATTTCCACATATGAAGTTTGAATTTGAACCTAAGGTTCAAACCAACTCCAGTTAATATGTTGCTAGTTGCATTAGCTCAAAACGCATTCATATTGCCATGCCATGATCATGCATCATATTGTGCATTGCATTGATTATATTTCTTCTTTGTTGCCGGTGTTTGTCCCCCCTCAGTAGACGATGTTCCGACGTTGTGATCGTTGACACTAATGAAGACTCAATGCTATCTTCAGAAGTGCCAGGCAAGCAAAACCCCCTTGCTCATTCCGATACAATCCCACTCTCTCGCTCCTGCTCTCTTTTACTGCATTAGGACAACAACGTTTCAACTGTTACATGTTGCGGTAGTTGAACCCCTTTCCTCTGCATGACCTGTCATTGCCACAGTAAATAGATGAAACCCACTAGCATGAGTAGGAGTTGTTTGAGCCCTGATGTGCCTACTCATTCATGCTTGTTTGTCATGCCTGCTATTGCTTAGATTTGTGTCAGGTCTGATTCATCGGGAATGAATTGGAATATGGTGAACATGTCCTACTCTTGAGAGCTAAGTGTGTGAACACGATTTGGTAAAGGTAGCGGTGAGAGGCCATGTAGGAGTACATGGTGGGTTGTCTCATTGAAACCTCCTCAGGAACTGAGTTCTGTGTTTGTGATCCATGAACAGTTACTACCACACATTGGGTTCCGGTAACTCGACCCCTCTCGACTTATTAATCAACTTGATCTCTGTCCAGGAGTTGCAACTAGTTTCTGGTGTTTGTAGGTTGTGTTAGTAGTCTACCAAGTGGTACCCGGTACAGGTGGGCTTGGGACAGACTAGGCACCGTGGCACGGTGTACCAAGCGTAGATCCATCCGTCGAGGTGGGCTTGGGAACCCTGTTCACATCGTTTGGGGCCGTGAGCGACACCCCGGCCGGATCTCCTTGCGGATGGAACCCGAATAGGCGATAAACCTGGACTAGAGACTTGTGTGGTTAGTCAGGTCGTGGCCGACTCCCTCGCCAGGCTTCCGCTTGAAGGTTGCCGAGGTACACGACGTGTACATGGTGGTAAGTGGCGAGAGCGTGTGTGACGAAGTACACCCCTGCAGGGTTAATATGATCTATTCGAATAGCCGTGTCCGCGGTAAAGGACTTCTGGGTTGCCTATAACAGTTCATAGACAAGTGGAAGTGGATACTCTAAAATGCGCAAGATAAGCGTGAGTGCTATGGATGGCGTTCTCGTAGGGAGACGGGAGCGAATCCATAGTGGTGTATTGATATGGTGAATATGTGGACTCGTGTGCGCCACCTCAAAAGAGTTGCTTGCAGTCGTAGTTCAGGATAGCCACCGAGTCAAAGCTGGCTTGCTGCAGTTAAACTCCACCACCCCCTTTGTTGATACCGATGCATATGTAGCTAGTTCTGATGTAAGTCTTGCTGGGTACATTTGTACTCACGTTTGCCTATTTTATGTTTTGCAGAGAGACGTCAGTCTTGCTAGTAGTTCCGTGTGGACTTCGACGTTTAGCTTGTTACCTCAGCTACGATCTTGTGCCCTCGGCAGGATCTGGTGATAGTCAGGCTTCTCAGCCTTTTTCATTTGTAGATGTATGTACTCAGACATGTTAAGCTTCCGCATGTGTTTTGACTTGTATGCTCTGAATGTTGGGTCATGAGACCCATGTTTGTAATATCTGGCTCTTCGGAGCCTAATGAATAAATACTCTGAGTCGTAGAGTCTTGTTGTGATGCCATGTTGTACTTGCACATATCGAGCATATTGTGTGTATGGTTGAAATGCTTGGTATGTGTGGGATCCGACAATCTAGTTGTCTATCCTTAGCAGCCTCTCTTATGAGGAAATGTAGTCTAGTGCCTCCTTGAGCCATAGTAGTCCGCTACAGCCCGGTTCACCGGAGTCCTGCTAGCCCAGCACTACTGCTCTGGACACTTGACTGGCCGGCATGTGTTTCATATCGTTCCTGTGTCTGTCCCTTCGGGGAAATGTCACACGGTGACATCCGGAGTCCTGCCTAGCCTGCTACAGCCCGGATTCCCGGAGTCCTGTTAGCCCAGTGCTACAGCCCGGATTCGCACGCTGCTGACCGACACGTTCGATGTTGATTCATGTATGCCTGTCCCCATACGTTAGTGCCGCTTTGGGTTCACGACTAGCCATGTCGGCCCGGGTTCTCTGTCATATGGATGCTAGCGACACTGTCATATACGTGAGCCAAAAGGCGCAAACGGTCCCAGGCCATGGTAAGGTGACACCCGTGGGAGTACCGTGCGTGAGGCCGCAAAGTGATATGAGGTGTTACAGGCTAGATCGGTGTGACTTGGAATCGGGGTCCCGACAGCTTTGGTATCAGAGCTTGACTGCCTGTAGGTTTACGAAGCCAAACTGGTCGAAGTTGAGTCTAGAAATGCTTTAGTTATATAAGGGAATTGATTGTGGAAGGGAACGTAAGGCTCTTTTCCTCCTTTACCTTATGCCTTCTGATCTGAGTCACTCTCTTCTCTTCTACGGGGATTAAGAACTAGGCTTCTCATCTTTCTATCAGGATCACGTGTTACTAATCCGTAGACTCGTAGGATTGTTGGTTTTAAGCCTCAGTTTAGTTCCTACTACTTCCATGTGTTGACAGTTCATCCCAGAACCATGATATTGTGATTCTGAGTGGTTATGCCACTATGTTGCAGGATGTCTCAAATCCTTTGAGCATTTACAGCCGTCATGCTGTCCGAGTCATTCCAGGTTTCTAAACAATCTGATGCATTTGCAAAATCCTTTCCTCTGTTTTTGCGTCCCTTTGGGCCAGATTAAGCACACTATCGGTGCGTTGAGGCACTCTATTGCCTCGGTATATATGTTGGAGCTATTATTATGACCCTAGGTGTTTTAGGGAGTCGCCTAGTAATCTAGCCATGTTTTGTGTTCCCGGTGTGATGATTCTGGCCATTATTCTCGAAAGCATCCCGTGATGCCATTTAGTAGTAGGTATTCTATTTCTGGGTTCTTGAACCCAAGATTCACTCTACTTACCTCGTGTTGATAGTGTTGCTAGTTCCTTTAGGATATTAGTAACCTTTGTGATAGTCTCGAGGTCCGTGGTTTATCATTCTTCCAATACCATGAACCAATATGGCAGAAGTTCCTTTGACCCAAAAGATCACAACAAGAGTGATCTCGATAAGTTCTCCATTCTACATTGTGAATCTGCCAGTCCTACCTTTCTGCATGGGTTATCTGGAAGAAACCTGTTGAACTTGGTTCGACATTAATCTATGCATCCACAACTCAGAAAAACATATGTCCCCTTGAGTTGTCCCTCTTTAGCGGTATTCCGACCTTCATCTATCAATTGATAGTCAAGAGTATGTGTGCAATCGTGCTCATTGATGCCTATTATTCTTGTGGTCCGTCAAGCCATTCTATTCTGGATGGCTAGGAGAAACAAACTCCAGTACCTCGTCCATTTCTAGGATTGGGTCAAAGTAGTTGTATTCCGCAGATCAAAATGCCAATCCAGCTTTTGCTCCGCTCTACCTTGGAGCGTTACCATCTTTATGTCAAGACTGTCATGAGAATTGCACCACCTCTTATGAATTCTTGATGCAGTGATACTTCTCGCCATCATTATTCATTCCTCGGTCCCGTGTTGTCACAACCGGAATACCGACAAGTGAACCGTGATGTGTGAAATGAATACTCTGAGCAACTCGTTGCTTGGTAGTTAAAGGGCAATACTCTCAATCTTAGCGTGCTGGTTATTGAACCATCACCCTAAGATTGATCGTGCTACCTAGTCCTTACTTTTGGTGCACTCTTCAATCAATGAGTTAGGATTTTGTCAATCCTTGCTTATGTGATCATATCGTCTTGTCTGAAAAGCAAGATTGTTCTCGAGCTTAGTGACATATCGGTGGTACGTGATTTTCCGAATATCTTCTCGGAAGTATCACCTGGTTGTCACCTGACCGCTATGTTGAATTCGTGTTCAAGTTGGTTTTCTTATAAACCACCCCTTCTCCAAGAATCTGTGTTGGATACCCCTGAGCTAGTTGGTTAAGCTTAACAACTTGGAGAGTTGGAAGATAAAAGCTTGCCTGGCTTAGTTCATTTTAAGGGATATCCTTTTGTGTTGTGTGTTGTAGAAAGATGATTTCTTCATCGATTGGTCCTCGTGATCAATTAATGGACCTATCATCTTAACCAAACATTGATTTGAGTATGGGCTATTGTCAAATCAAATCAGAACCAATGATGTTCATAATGTTGTCTTACTCGTGGTTGATCCCTCGAGCATACACCATTATATCTTTTGGATCTGACCAATGCTATCACCGTGTTCACATGATGGTGGAAGTCCAGTGATATGGAAATTCCGATGAGTTGCTATTGAGCCCATCAGCAGCATCTCGTCTCCTCCATGATTCATGTTGAACATCCAGCTAGTGTTGGAAACTTGTGTAAGCATTTTCTTCATGCCCCGTTCATGAAGTATATGTTTGGATGAAAGTAGTGACTTCCTCTAAATTCACATGCAATCGATGCAAGTTGCCGCCGTGAATTCGAGGGAGCTTGTTTTTGCTTCCTTTGGAATCATCCCAAGTCAGTCATGCATTCGTGCGAAGTATTCTATGGTTTGGTAGATTAATTACCTCCATTCCATATGTATCCCTAGCACACCAAGCCACTAACTCACTTGTTCAAGGAGAAAGAGTTCCTCCATAAGAGCTAATCCGGACTTATGAAAGAACTTCGATATCCCCGTTGATGGTTCCCAACCAGAACTCGGTAGTGTTTCATTGTAAGGCTACCATGTGGGCATGCTTGTTTGGGACAACGTGTTCACATGTTTGTAGCAGAACTAGCTCATGTTTTGGAGCTTACTACCGTAGTCCATCTTCCGAGAATCTCGCAACGCCATCTCGTCGATTTGTGTTGCAAACCTTCATTTTCTTCTAGACTCGATGAGTCTGGAATATCCTGTTACCAACCAGATCTGAATCTCAGGCAGATATGATGGTTGGAACATCTCCCAATAGCTATAATAATGGTCTTCGTAACCCGGTAAGTGGATGTTGTGGCCAACACACCCAGCCGGAAGACCTATTATTGTAGTATCCTGATTGATAAAGTTGGCCACCTCCCCATAAGGATTCCGTAGGATTTACTTCCGTAGTATTCCTTATGGATTCTTGTGTTTCCGAAGTCCGACCTTTTACTTGATGTTCTAGATATCAAACCATATCTATGAATGGGATATGCTAGTGCATCAAGGAGAACATTAGAAGCGGAGTGCTAAATGTCTCTCGGTCGATCATCCAGATTTGCTTCTTTGGCATTGCTAAGGTAAAATCTGAGAAAGTGTTGTCCTCCTTTGCACCTGCAACCTCCATCACCGTTCATCATGGTAGTATGATGTGTTGCCCGGATCCTCGGCACGGATGTTGGGAAAACCTTGATGAACATGGAAATGCTCAAGTTCTTGAAAGCACGCTCAGTCACTAGGTTATATCCTTGGTATCAACTGGAATGTGCCTTCCATTTGCCGAGTTGTTCTATAACCATAGCTTCCTTTCCAAATTGAGTGTGCCATTCTTTTGAATTCTTTCAAACGATCATTGTAAATTGCCTTACGCTGGTATAAAGAGTTTCAATGATCTTTGTATCAAAAGTAATTCTTTTTGCCACTTAAGGGAAGAATTCCACGAGTCACCTTTCCTAAGGTGCCCCGTTATGGAGTCATGTAGATTTCTCCTTGCTACTTGAAACCTTTGTCATCTGTTTTCTTTCCATCCACTGTCTCAACTCAAGAGTTGTTCCAACGTCTCACTCCATGAGTTGATCTTGTATAGCTCGATCTTCGAGAAGATCAATCCTGTAGAGTTTCCCTCTCTTCCGTCATCATAGTTGGATGAAGCTCTCGAAAGAAAAGATGTCAAGATCAAGATGATGCAATGAATCAACACCTTCGAGGAGAACAATTGGATCGTGAAGATTGTGTTAGCTTTTGTGTCCCCTTTTCCTCTTACCCTACGCTTGAATCTCGGGACGAGATTCTTGTTTTAGTGGGGGTGAGTTGTCACATCCCTAGTTCTGGTTTGCTCTAGGCTAGCTAGTCAGGTGTGCATCATGTTTAAGTTTCAAATGAATTTGAAATGGGGATTGCCTAAACCCTAGCATTAAAGGAATTCACTAGGTTCAACTAAAATATTCTCAGTGACTCCAAATGGCTTTCAAAAATGTTCATCATTTCTGGGAAATGCTGGAAGCAATAACCAGACGTGTTGCACATTTTTCCATGACATATTTGGGCTCTGAATTAAATCATATAGTATTTGCATTTGGGCATTTAAATGCTATTAAATATTTTAAATGCTCAAATAATCATAAACTAAAATGTCTACTGTTGGATATATTCTAAACAATAGCCATGATTAGTTTCATGATTTTTGGAAATGCCCTGGCATTTTTAACAAAGCCCAGAACAAAATAATAAAATAGAAAACAGAAACTAAATTAGAGAAAAGAGAGGAAGAGAGTTACCTGGGCCACTTACCTGGCCAGCCCAGCCCACTGGCCTGGTGCCAGTCATCGCCTACCTCTGCCAGTAGGCAGAGGAGGGAGACAGCGCACGCGCGCGCGAGGAGCCACGCCGTCACCTGCTTGCCGCCGAGCCGCTGGACGCGTGGATGAGCTCCTCCTCGTCACCCCGCACCCCTTGGAACCCCCCTCGCTCACTGCCTCGTCCGCATCCCCTCTCTGATTCTCTCCCCTGCACCGCCCGAACGCCGCTCGCCGTCGCCGTAGCTACTGCCCTCGCCGAGCCCCGTGGTCGTGTCCCACTGGTCCGCCGTCGATCACCGCTTCACCAAGCCGAAGGACGCACCCGCGGGATGCCTGAAACGACGCCACCGTCTTCGTTTCCACCGCCGGCCGCCGGAGATCCCCCTCGATGCTCTGCTCACTCTGGTGCCTCCCCGAGCTCGCCGAGGCCACCGCTGGACCCGCTGTGAGCTTCTGTGTCGTTTCCCCCTCTCCCCTTGCTCGTTTTCTTCCTCTAACATCGATGCCCGTCGGAGCCGAGAGCTCTTCGCCGCCGGCCATGTCGCCGCTGTGGCCACCGTCACCTATAGCCGCAACTGAGCGTGTCACCGTGCTCAGCACGCCGTCAGGAGTCCCTAGCACTCACCCACTGCTCCTGCCGTGCTTCGCCACACCGAAACCGCCGAGACCCGAACTCCGGCCGCCGCAAACCTCGTCGTCGGCGCTGCTCCCGGCCACCCCAGCGCCCGCAACCGCCACCGTTGGATGCGCAACTCCGCCCTCATCCCGTAGCTGTGCTCCGCGCGCCAAACGGCGCCCCGTAGGGCAAACCCGCGGCTCGCCGCCGCGTCTGGCCTCGCCGGCGGCTAAACGCCGGTGAGTTGACCTCGTTTGACCAGGCTGACCCCCTCCCCTGAGTCAATGACAAGTGGGGCCGCCTGATAATTAACCTGGGTTTACCTTTAATTAACTCTAAATTGGTTAGTTAATTAACAGTGACACTGACGTGCGGACCCCACCGTCCAGGTTTGACCTGGACCACCCAGTTGACCTGCTGACGTCGCTGTGACGTAATGCTGACGCTATAAATCATTTTCTGGATTTATTCTTATACAGAAAATTCCAGAAAATCCTATAAACTTCTAAAAATCTTAGAAAATCAACCGTAACTCCAAATGAAATAATTTATATATGAAAAATGATCAGAAAAATCCAATCTATCCATCTGTACCATTTCCATGCATGTTAGAACAACTTATGACTACTGTTTAGGACAAATCATGTAAATGGCATTTGAATTTCCACAAATGAAGTTTGAATTTGAACCTAAGGTTCAAACCAACTCCAGTTAATATGTTGCTAGTTGCATTAGCTCAAAACGCATTCATATTGCCATGCCATGATCATGCATCATATTGTGCATTGCATTGATTGTATTTCTTCTTTGTTGCCGGTGTTTGTCCCCCCTCAGTAGACGATGTTCCGACGTTGTGATCGTTGACACTAATGAAGACTCAATGCTATCTTCAGAAGTGCCAGGCAAGCAAAACCCCCTTGCTCATTCCGATACAATCCCACTCTCTCGCTCCTGCTCTCTTTTACTGCATTAGGACAACAACGTTTCAACTGTTACATGTTGCGGTAGTTGAACCCCTTTCCTCTGCATGACCTGTCATTGCCATAGTAAATAGATGAAACCCACTAGCATGAGTAGGAGTTGTTTGAGCCCTGATGTGCCTACTCATTCATGCTTGTTTGTCATGCCTGCTATTGCTTAGATTTGTGTCAGGTCTGATTCATCGGGAATGAATTGGAATATGGTGAACATGTCCTACTCTTGAGAGCTAAGTGTGTGAACACGATTTGGTAAAGGTAGCGGTGAGAGGCCATGTAGGAGTACATGGTGGGTTGTCTCATTGAAACCGTCCTCAGGAACTGAGTTCTGTGTTTGTGATCCATGAACAGTTACTACCACACATTGGGTTCCGGTAACTCGATCCCTCTCGACTTATTAATCAACTTGATCTCTGTCCAGGAGTTGCAACTAGTTTCTGGTGTTTGTAGGTTGTGTTAGTAGTCTACCAAGTGGTACCCGGTACAGGTGGGCTTGGGACAGACTAGGCACCGTGGCACGGTGTACGCGTAGATCCATCCGTCGAGGTGGGCTTGGGAACCCTGTTCACATCGTTTGGGGCCGTGAGCGACACCCCGGCCGGATCTCCTTGCGGATGGAACCCGAATAGGCGATAAACCTGGAGTAGAGACTTGTGTGGTTAGTCAGGTCGTGGCCGACTCCCTCGCCAGGCTTCCGCTTGAAGGTTGCCGAGGTACACGACGTGTACATGGTGGTAAGTGGCGAGAGCGTGTGTGACGAAGTACACCCCTGCAGGGTTAATATGATCTATTCGAATAGCCGTGTCCGCGGTAAAGGACTTCTAGGTTGCCTATAACAGTTCGTAGACAAGTGGAAGTGGATACTCTAAAATGCGCAAGATAAGCGTGAGTGCTATGGATGGCGTTCTCGTAGGGAGACGGGAGCGAATCCATAGTGGTGTATTGATATGGTGAATATGTGGACTCGTGTGCGCCACCTCAAAAGAGTTGCTTGCAGTCGTAGTTCAGGATAGCCACCGAGTCAAAGCTGGCTTGCTGCAGTTAAACTCCACCACCCCCTTTGTTGATACCGATGCATATGTAGCTAGTTCTGATGTAAGTCTTGCTGGGTACATTTGTACTCACGTTTGCCTATTTTATGTTTTGCAGAGAGACGTCAGTCTCGCTAGTAGTTCCGTGTGGACTTCGACGTTTAGCTTGTTACCTCAGCTACGATCTTGTGCCCTCGGCAGGATCTGGTAGATAGTCAGGCTTCTCAGCCTTTTTCATTTGTAGATGTCTGTACTCAGACATGTTAAGCTTCCGCATGTGTTTTGACTTGTATGCTCTGAATGTTGGGTCATGAGACCCATGTTTGTAATATCTGGCTCTTCGGAGCCTAATGAATAAATACTCTGAGTCGTAGAGTCTTGTTGTGATGCCATGTTGTACTTGCACATATCGAGCATATTGTGTGTATGGTTGAAATGCTTGGTATGTGTGGGATCCGACAATCTAGTTGTCTATCCTTAGCAGCCTCTCTTATGAGGAAATGTAGTCTAGTGCCTCCTTGAGCCATAGTAGTCCGCTACAGCCCGGTTCACCGGAGTCCTGCTAGCCCAGCACTACTGCTCTGGACACTTGACTGGCCGGCATGTGTTTCATATCGTTCCTGTGTCTGTCCCTTCGGGGAAATGTCACGCGGTGACATCCGGAGTCCTGCCTAGCCTGCTACAGCCCGGATTCTCGGAGTCCTGTTAGCCCAGTGCTACAGCCCGGATTCGCACGCTGCTGACCGACACGTTCGATGTTGATTCACGTATGCCTGTCCCCATACGTTAGTGCCGCTTTGGGTTCACGACTAGCCATGTCGGCCCGGGTTCTCTGTCATATGGATGCTAGCGACACTGTCATATACGTGAGCCAAAAGGCGCAAACGGTCCCAGGCCATGGTAAGGCGACACCCGTGGGAGTACCGTGCGTGAGGCCGCAAAGTGATATGAGGTGTTACAGGCTAGATCGGTGTGACTTGGAATCGGGGTCCCGACAGACCCATGGTAGGACCACTTTTGAAGATGATCCTAAACAACAATTACTGAGAGGGCAGCCCATGGGAATTGGCACAATGGCGGTGCAAGTTGGGAACAAAATATAGATGTTGGGAGTGTTCCAACCATCATATCTGCCTGAGATTCAGATCTGGTTGGTGTCAGGATATTCCAGACTCATCCAGTCTAGAGAGAAAAATGAAAGATTGCAACACAAATCGACGAGATGGCATTGCGAGATTCTCGGGAGATGAACTACGATAGCAAGCTCCAAAACATGAGCTGGTTCTGCTACATACATGTGAACACGTTGTCCAAGACAAGCATGACCACATAGTAGTCTTACAACGCAACACTACCGAGTTCTGACTGGGAACCATCATTGCGGAGAGCGAAGTCCTGCGCATGTACCTTTGGGTCCTTAAGGATTAGCACTTAAGAACTTCTTTTCCTTGCACAAATCAATCAGTGGCTTGGTGTGCTAGGAAACACATATAGAATGGAGGCGGCCAACCTATCAAACCATAGAGCACCTCGCACGTGCATGACTAACTTGGGATGATTTCAGAGGAAACAAAAACAATCTTTCTCGTATTCACGGCGGCAACTTGCATAGAATGCGCATGAATTCGAGGAAGTCACTTCTTCCATCCAATTATAAGCTTCGAGAACGGAACACGAAAGCATTGCTTACAAAGTTTCCAACACTAACTTAGATGTTTAACATGAATCATGGACAAGATGAAATTGTTGTCAATGGGCTCAACAACAAACCATCCAGGCTTCCGTATAGATGGAATTCCATAATTAGGTGAACACGGTGATAGCATTGGTCAGACCAAAGGATGTAATGGTGTATGCCTGAGGGATCAACCACAAGTAAGACAACATTACGAACATCGTTGGTTCTGATTTGATTTGAGGATAGCCCACACTCAAATCAAAGTTTTGAAATGACAATAGATCCAATAACTGATCACGAGGACCAATTGATGAAGATATCATCTTTCTTCAACACACACACACACAAAAAGATATCCCTTAACATGAACTAAGTTAGACAAGCTTTTATCTTCCAACTCTCCAAGTTGTTGTTTAGCTTAACCAACTAGCTCAGGGATATCCAACACAGATTCTTGGAGAATGGCTGGTTTAGAGGAAAATCAACTTGATCACGAGCTCAACATAACAGTCAGGGGACAACCTGGTAATACTTCTGAGAAGATATTCGGAAAATCACGAACCACCGATATGTTACTAAGCTCGAGAACAACCTTGCTTTTCAGGGCAAGATGATATGATCAAAAGAGTGAGGGATTGACACAATCCTAACTCATTGATCGAGGAGTGCACCATAAATAAGGACTAGGTAGCACGATCAATCTTAGGATGATGATTTAATAACCAACACGCTAAGAATGAGAATACTGTCCATTAACTACCAGGCAACATGGTTGCTAGGAGTATAGATTTCACACATCATGGTTCACTTGTCGGCATTCCGGTTGCAACAACACGGGACCGAGGAATGAAAAAGGACGGCAAGAATTATCACTGCGTCGAAAATTCATGAGAGATGGTGCAATTCTCATGACAATCCTGACATAAAGGGGGTAATACTCTGAGGTAGAACAGAACAAAAGCTGGATTGGCATTTTGATCTGCGGAATACAACTACTTTGACCAGTCCAAGAAATGGATGAGGTGCTGGAGTTTGTTTCCTAGTCATTCCGGAATAGAATGGCTTGACGGACCACAAAAATAATAGGCATCGATAACACGAATGCACAACTAGTCCTGACTATCAATTGATAGATAGGGGTCACAATACAACTAAAGAGAGACAACTCAAAGGAATGTATGGTTTTCTGAGTTGCGGACGCATAGATTTAGTATGTCAAACAAGTTCAGCATATTTCTTGCAGATAATCCATGCAGAAAGGTAGGACTGGCAGATTCACAATGCAAAATGGAAAACTCATCAAGAGCACTCGTATTGTGATGTTTTAGTTCAGGAGAGCTTCTGCCATAAGTAGTTCATGGTATTTGGAAGAGGGAAATACCACGGACCTGAAAGACTATCACAAAGGTTACTAATATCCTAAAGGAACAAGCAAACACTACCAACACGAGGTAAGAAGAGCGAATCTTGGGCTCAAGACCCCGAAATAGAATACCTACTAACTAAATGGCATCACGGGGTGCTTTAGAGAATGCCGGCCAGAATCATCACACTTGGGATACAAAGCATTGCTAGATTACTGGGTGGTTCTCTAGGACACCTAGGGTCATAATAATAGCTCCAACTTGTATGTCGAGGCAATGGAGTACCTCAACTCAACAATTAGTGTGGTTAATCTGGCCCAAAAGGATATCGGGATCGGAAAGAAGGGATTTGCAAACGCATCAGACTATTTAGAAACCTGGGATGACTCGGACAGCATAATGGCTGTAAATGCTCAAAAATATTTGAGACATCCTGCAAAATGGTAGCATAACCACTTAACATCACAATATCAAGGTTCTGAGATCAACTGTCAACACACAGAAGTAATAGGAACTGAACTGGGCTTGAAACCATCAATCTTATAAGTCTACAAATTAGTAACACGCGATCCAGATAGATAGATGAGAAGGCCTAGTTCTTAATCCCCGTAGAAAAGAAGAGCTTGACTCATATCAGAAGGGCATAAGGTAAAGGAGTAAAAGGAGCCTTACGTTCTCTTCCACAATCAATTCCCTTACATAACTAAAGCATTTCTAGACTCAACTTCGACCAATTTGGCTTGGTAATCCTACAAGCAGTCTGGCTCTGATACCAAAGCTGTCAGGACCCCGATTCCAAGTCACGTCGATCTAGCCGGTAACACCTCATATCACTTTGCAGCCTCACACACGGTATTCCCACGGGTGTCGCCTTACCATGGCCCGGGACCGTTTGCTCCTTTTGGCTCACGTATATGATAGTGCCGCTAGCATCCATATGACAGAGAACCCGGGCCGACATGACTAGTCGTGAACCCAAAGTGGCACTAACTTACGGGGACAGGCATACATGAATAAACATCGAGCATGTCGGTCAGCAGCGTGCAAATCCGGGATGTAGCACTGGGCTAACAGGACTCCAGTGAACCGGGCTGTAGCAGGCTAGGCAGGACTCCGGATGTCACCGCGTGACATTTCCCCGAAGGGACAGACACAGGAACGAAGTGAATCACATGCCGGCCAGTCAAGTGTTCCAGAGCAGTAGTGCTGGCTAGCAGGACTCCGGTGAACCGGGCTGTAGCGGACTACTATGGCTCATGGAAGCACAAGACTACATTTCCCCATAAGAGAGGCTACCAAGGATAAACAAGTAGGTTGTCGGATCCCACACATACCAAGCATTTCAATCATACACACAATATGCTCGATATGTGTAAATACAACATGGCATCACAACAAAACTCTATGACTCAAAGTATTTATTCATTAGGCTCCGAGGAGCGAGATATTACAAACATGAGTCTCATGACCCAACATTCAGAGCATACAAGTCAAAGCACATGCGGAAGCTTAACATGTCTGAGTATAGACATCTACAAATGAAAAGGGATGAGAAGCCTGACTATCTACCAGATCCTGCCGAGGCACAAGATCGTAGCTGAGGTATCAAGCTAAACGTCGAAGTCCACGCGGAACTACTAGTGAGACTGAAGTCTCTCTGCAAAACATAAATTAAGCAAACATGAGTACAAATGTACCCAGCAAGAGTTACATCGGATCTAGCTACATATGCATCAGTATCAATAAAGGGGTGGTGGAGTTTAACTGCAGCAAGCCAGCTTTGACTCGGTGGCTATCCTAAACTACGACTGCAAATAACTCTTTTGAGTTGGCGCACACGAGTCCACATATTCACCATACCAATACACCACTATGGATCGCTCCCGTCTCCCTACGAGAACGCCATCCATAGCACACACGCTTATCTTGCACATTTTAGAGTATCCACTTCCACTTGTCTATGAACTATTATAGGCAACCCAGAAGTCCTTTACCGCGGACACGGCTATTCGAATAGATCATTTATAACCCTGCAGGGGTGTAGTTCTTCACACATGTTTCCACCACTTAGCGTCTGCACACGACATGTGCTCGGCAGACTTCAAGCGAAAGCCGACATGGGTGTAGAGCACGACCTACCTAAACACTCAAGTCTCTAGTCCAGGTTTATCGCCTATCCAGGTTCCATCCTGTGATGCCCGGATAACTAGGCTACAGTAACCCCATGTTAACGATGCAACGTCACCTCAGATTACTGTTGATAATCTCGCGTTAGTTCGAAACGATTCATATTCAAAATTTGAATTTAAGTTAAACAATTAAAGTTTTCAAAAGTCAAAACTAAATTGTTCCTAATGTGTCAAATAATCCTTAGTAAATGTTGGTGGATAAATTATCTTTTAATAAAATATTTAAATGCACTAAAGTAATAGAAATGACAACAAAACAATTAATTAGACACCTTTTATAAAGTTATAATAATAAAACTAAATTAGTAGTGTGCCATAATAATTGTGGCAGTGGACTGATTAGCAATACTAATTTAGGTGCTGACTGGGTATTTTATAAAACTAAAATAAAAGAAACTTTAAATGAAAACAGTCAAGAAAATAAGTAAAAAGAAATAAAAGACAACCCCCCCCCCCCGACTGGGCCTTGGCCCAGTTGTCCGAAGGAGCCAGTCGGCCCAGCCGACCCACTCCCCCACCTCCCCTCCTACTAAGCCCCCCACCGTGACCTAACCCCATCCCACGATCCCCACTTTCCCCCCATGTCTCCCTCGTCCTCCCACTCCGCCGCCACCACACAACACACACGCGGGAGAAGAGCTCCCTCGTGCCCAATGCCGCGCCGACGACCCCCTCGCCCCGACGCCCGTCGCCCTTCACCGATGCCATCGTCGTTGTCCCCTTCGTCGTCGACCCGACCCCGACCTTGGTCCCCACTGTCGCCGTTCGCCGGAGCCATCGTCCTCATCCTCCTCCCCAAGGGCCTCCCTCGAGCCTCGCCGCCCCTTGGTCTCTACTCGCCCGTGAGGACCCCAACCTCCTCTTTTCCCTCTCGCTCGTCCTCGCACGATGACCGCCTCGCCACGCCCCGCGACCTCCCGTGCGTGCCCGCACCTGCTGCGCCCGTGGCCATGCCCGTCTGCGCCGGCAGCCGCGCCCTGCCTGCCGAGCCCGCGGCAACCGCGTTGCCACTGCTCCTGACCGCGGCGCTCAAAGCCCCTGCCACTCCTTCCCCGTACGCCGCGCCTCGTCCGTCGCCCCGCTTGCGCCGCTGCCGCCGGCGTCCGCCTCTGTTTGCCCCGCTCGCCAGCGCGTGCCCGCCGCCGTCGCCATGCCCGGCCACCACGCGCACTCGCACCGCTCCGGCCGTCGACGCCCACCGCTCTGCTTTCCCCCACCGCGAGCCTGCCTCCTCCCGCGCCTCCCTGGCTGCTCGTGCACCCGCGCCCGCACGCACGCCCTCACGCGGCCCCACTGCTCCCCGCGCCCGGCGCTGCTCCTACCGTCGCCGGCCACCGAGGCCCCGGGCTCGCTCGCCCTCGCCTCTCGTGACCTCGGGTGCGAGCACCCGCACCCGTTCGCCCGATCCGTTAGGCCCGTATGGGCCTATGACAAACGGGCCCCACGCCCAAGAACATTTTATAGAAAAAGATTAAAAAATAAATATATAAAAAACTAATTAATTAATTAATTAACTTAATTAATTCTGTTTAGATTAAACTAATCATTAGGTAAACTAATAACTCTGTTTAATTAACCTGAGACTATGACGAACGGGCCCCACGTGCCAGGGTTGACCTAGTCAACCTGTAGACCTGCTGACATCATGCTGATGTCACGCTGACCCAATAATTACCTTTTCTAATTAATTAAAATCTGTTAATTCCAAAATTGAATTAAAACTTTAAAA
This sequence comes from Aegilops tauschii subsp. strangulata, assembly GCF_002575655.3. Taxonomy (NCBI): domain Eukaryota; kingdom Viridiplantae; phylum Streptophyta; class Magnoliopsida; order Poales; family Poaceae; genus Aegilops; species Aegilops tauschii. The sequence goes on from NC_053039.3 coordinate 180,336,763, forward strand.
ATTAATATAAAATAATCCGTAACTCGGATGAAAATACTTTATACATGAAAGTTGCTCAGAACGACGAGGTGAATCCGGATACGCACCCCGTTCACCCGCCACACATCCCTAGCATAGAAAACACGCAACATTCCCCCTCCGGTTCATCTGTCCGAAAACGCGAAACACCGGGAATACTTTCCCGGATGTTTCCCCCCTTTGCCGATATCACCTACTACCGCGTTAGGGCACATCTAGCACCGCGTTTGTCATGTTATGCTTTGTGATGCCGTGATTGCTCTGTTATTTATTGTGTTCCCCATTTGTTACTTCTTTCCGGTAGACCCTGAGACCGATGCCGGTACCCCTGTGATCGACTACATCGACGACGAACCCTTCTTTCCAGAGCAACCAGGCAAGCCCCCCTTGATCACCAGATATCACCTATTCCTTCTCTATACTGCTTGCATTAGAGTAGTGTAGCATGTTACTGCTTTCAGTTAATCCTATACAGATGCATAGCCTGTCATTGTTGCTACAGTTGTTACCCTTACCTGCTATCCTACTGCTTAGTATAGGATGGTAGTGTTCCATCAGTGGCCCTACACTCTTGTCCGTCTGCCATGCTATACTACTGGGCCGTGATCACTTCGGGAGGTGATCACGGGTATATACTATATACTTTATATACATGACACATGTGATGACTAAAGTCGGGTCAGCTCGTTGAGTACCCACGTTAACGATGACACGTCACCTCAGATTACTGTTGATAATCTCGCGTTAGTTCGAAACGATTCATATTCAAAATTTGAATTTAAGTTAAACAATTAAAGTTTTCAAAAGTCAAAACTAAATTGTTCCTAATGTGTCAAATAATCCTTATTAAATGTTGGTGGATAAATTATCTTTTAATAAAATATTTAAATGCACTAAAGTAATAGAAATGACAGCAAAAACAATTAATTAGACGCCTTATATAAAGTTATAATAATAAAACTAAATTAGTAGTGTGCCAAAATAATTGCAGCAGTGCACTGATTAGCAATACTAATTTAGGTGCAGACTGGGTATTTTATAAAACTAAAATAAAAGAAACTTTAAATGAAAACAGTCAAGAAAATAAGTAAAAAGAAATAAAAGACAACCTCCCCCCCCCCCCCCGACTGGGCATTGGCCCAGTTGTCCGAAGGAGCCAGTCGGCCCAGCCGACCCACTCCCCCACCTCCCGTCCTACTAAGCCCCCCAGCGTGACCTAACCCCATCCCACGATCCCCACTTTTCCCCCACGTCTCCCTCGTCCTCCCACTCCGAGCCACCACACAACACACACGCGGGAGATGAGCTCCCTCGTGCCCAACGCCGCGCCGACGACCCCCTCGCCCCGACGCCCTTCACCAACGCCATCGTCGTCGTCCCCTTCGTCGTCGACCCGACCCCAACCTCGGTCCCCACCATCGCCGTTTGCCGGAGCCGTCGTCCCCGTCCTCCTTCCCAAGGGCCTCCCTCGAGCCTTGCCGCCCCCTGGTCTCTACTCGCCCGTGAGGACCCCAACCTCCTCTTTTCCCTCTCGCTCGTCCCAGCACGCTGACCGCCTCACCACGCCCCGCGACCTCCCGTGCGCGTCCGCACCTGCTGCGCCCGTGGCCATGCCCGTCTGCGCCGGCAGCCGTGCCCTGCCTGCCGAGCCCGCGGCAACCGTGTTGCCGCTGCTCCCGACCGCGGCGCTCCACGCCCGTGCCACTCCTTCCCCATACGCCGCGCCTCGTCCGTCGCCCCGCTTGCGCCGCTGCCGCCGGCGTCCGCCTCTGCTTGCCCCGCTCGCCAGCGCGTGCCCGCCGCCGTGGCCACGCCCGGCCACCACGCGCACTCGCACCTCTCCGGCCGTCGACGCCCACCGCTCTGCTTTTCCCCACCGCGAGCCTGCCTCCTCCCGCGCCTCCCTGGCTGCTCGTGCACCCGCGCCCGCACGCACGCCCTCGCGCGGCCCCACTCCTCCCCGCGCCCGGCGCTGCTCCTGCCGTTGCCGGCCACCGATGCCCCGCGCGCGCTCGCCCTCGCCTCTCATGACCTCGGGTGCGAGCACCCGCACCTGTTCGCCCGATCCGTTAGGCCCGTATGGGCCTATGACAAACGGGCCCCACGCCCCAGAACATTGTATAAACAAAGATTAAAAAAATAAATATATAAAAAAACTAATTAATTAATTAATTAACTTAATTAATTCTGTTTAGATTAAACTAATCATTAGGTAAACTAATTAACTCTGTTTAATTAACCTGAGACTATGACGAAGGGGCCCCACGTGCCAGGGTTGACCTAGTCAACCTGTAGACCTGCTGACATCATGCTGATGTCACGCTGACCCAATAATTACCTTTTCTAATTAATTAAAATCTGTTAATTCCAAAATTGAATTAAAACTTTAAAAATTAATATAAAATAATCCGTAACTCGGATGAAAATACTTTATACATGAAAGTTGCTCAGAACGACGAGGTGAATCCGGATACGCACCCCGTTCACCCGCCACACATCCCTAGCATAGAAAACACGCAACATTCCCCCTCCGGTTCATCTGTCCGAAAACGCGAAACACCGGGAATACTTTCCCGGATGTTTCCCCCCTTTGCCGATATCACCTACTACCGCGTTAGGGCACATCTAGAACCGCGTTTGTCATGTTATGCTTTGTGATTCTTTGATTGCTCTGTTATTTATTGTGTTGCCCCTTCGTTACTTCTTTCCGGTAGACCCTGAGACAGATGCCGGTACCCCTGTGATCGACTACATCGACGACGAACCCTTCTTGCCAGAGCAACCAGGCAAGCCCCCCCCTTGATCACCAGATATCACCTATTCCTTCTCTATACTGCTCGCATTAGAGTAGTGTAGCATGTTACTGCTTTCGGTTAATCCTATAGTGATGCATAGCCTGTCATTGTTGCTACAGTTGTTACCCTTACCTGCTATCCTACTGCTTAGTATAGGATGGTAGTGTTCCATCACTGGCCCTACACTCTTGTCCGTCTGCCATGCTACACTACTGGGCCGTGATCACTTCGGTTGGTGATCACGGGTATATACTATATACTTTAAATACATGATACATGTGGTGACTAAAGTCGGGTCAGCTCGTTGAGTACCCGCAAGTGATTCTGATGAGGGGGCTGAAAGGACAGGTGGCTCCATCCCGGTAGAGGTGGGCCTGGGTTCCTGACGGCCCCCGACTGTTACTTTGTGGCGGAGCGACAGGGCGGGTTGAGACAACCTAGGAGAGAGGTGGGCCTGGCCCTGGTCCGCGTCCGCGGATTCTTAATCATAACACGCTTAACGAGTTCATGGTATTTGATCTGAGTCTGGCCATTTGGTCTATACGCACTAACCAACTACGTGGGAAAGTTATGGGCACTCGACGTCGTGGTATCAGCCGAAGCCTTCGTGACGTCAGCGACTGAGCGGCGCACGCCAGATTGGAACGTAAGCCTACTCTTGTATTAAGGGGGTAGTTCTGCTTCCAGCCGCGTACGCAACATGCAGGTGTGCAACGGGCGATGGGCCCAGACCCCTGCGCTATAGGATTTAGATCGGCGTGCTGACCTCTCTGTTTTGCCTAGGTGGGGCTGCGACATGTTGATCTTCCGAGGCCGGGCATGACCCAGGAAAGTGTGTCCGGCCAAATGGGATCAAGCATGTTGGGTTATGTGGTGCACCCCTGCAGGGAAGTTTATCTATTCGAATAGCCATGTCCCTCGGTAAAAGGACGACCCGGAGTTGTACCTTGACCTTATGACAACTAGAACTGGATACTTAATAAAACACACCCTTCCAAGTGCCAGATATAACCCGGTGATCTCTCTCTAACAGGGCGACGAGGAGGGGATCGCCGGGTAGGATTATGCTATACGATGCTACTTGGTGAACTTACCATCTACTCTCTCCTACATGCTGCAAGATGGAGGTGGCCAGAAGCGTAGTCTTCGACAGGATTAGCTATCCCCACTCTTATTCTGGCATTCTGCAGTTCAGTCCACCGATATGGCCCTTTACACATATACCCATGCATATGTAGTGTAGCTCCTTGCTTGCGAGTACTTTGGATGAGTACTCACGGTTGCTTTCTCCCTCTTTTCCCCCCTTTCCCTTCTACCTGGTTGTCGCAACCAGATGCCGGAGCCCAGGAGCCATACGCCACCGTCGACGATGACTCCTACTACACCGGAGGTGCCTACTACTACGTGCAGCCCGCTGACGACGACCAGGAGTAGTTAGGAGGATTCCAGGCAGGAGGCCTGCGCCTCTTTCGATCTGTATCCAAGTTTGTGCTAGCCTTCTTAAGGCAAACTTGTTTAACTTATGTCTGTACTCAGATACTGTTGCTTCCGCTGACTCGTCTATGATCGAGCACTTGTATTCGACCCTCGAGGCCCCTGGCTTGTATTATGATGCTTGTATGACTTATTTATGTTGTAGAGTTGTGTTGTGATATCTTCCCGTGAGTCCTGATCTTGATCATACACATTTGCGTGCATGATTAGTGTACGATTGAATCGGGGGCATCACACATCCGCAGGGAGTCCGGCTGAGGTTTCCACATACGGCCCCGAACGATGTGTGCAGGGTTCCCGAGACACCAAACGGGCGCCCGGTACATCGTGCCACGTGCCTACCGCATCACAGCCCACCCCTCGGGTCAGCGCTGCGCACGGCCTCCAGCATACTACAAACACCAGAAACTACTTGCAACTCCTGGAAAGAGGACTAGGGTGGTTAAGAAGTCGAGCGGGGTCATATTTCAGGGCCCAACGTGTGGTAGTAGCTGTTTCATGGATCACAAACACAGAACTCAGTTCCTGAGGACGGCTTCAATGAGACAACCCACCATGTACTCCTACATGGCCTCTCACCGCTACCTTTACCAAATCATGTTCACACACTTAGCTCACACACAGTAGGACATGTTCATCACCATTCCTATTCATCCCCGATGAATCAGACCTGACTCAACTCTAAGCAGTAGCAGGCATGACAACAAGCATGAATGAGTAGGCACATCAAGGCTCAAACAACTCCTACTCATGCTGGTGGGTTTCATCTATTTACTGTGGCAATGACAGGTCATGCAGAGGAAAAGGGGTTCAGCTACCGCAGCATGTAACAGTTGAATCGATGTTGTCCTCATGTAGTAAAAGAGAGCAGGAGCGAGAGAGTGGGATTGTATCGGAATTAACAAGGGGGTTTTGCTTGCCTGGCACTTCTGAAGATAGCATTGTGTCTTCATCAATGTCAACGACCACAGCGTCGGAACAACATCTACCGAGGGGGAAGAACACCGGCAAACAGAGAATAAACACAATCAATGCAATGCACAATATGATGCATGAACGTGGCATGTATATGTGATGTTGTTTGTGCTAATGCAAACAACAACAAGTTCAATGGAGCTCATTTGAATCAAGGATTCAAATGCAACTCCAAACTTAAGCATTTTAAATGCCCTTTATGTGTTTTCATCTATACAGCAGGTTTATGTTGGTTTGTCTTGCATGAAACTAGTACATATGGATAGATTGAATTTTTCTGATAATTTTTCATATATAAATTATTTCATTCTGAGCTACGGTTGATTTTATATGATTTTTAGAAGTTTTGGGCATTTTCTGAAAATAATAAATCATCTAAGATTTATTTAAATTCCAGAAAGGAATTATTGCGTCAGCATGACCTCACAATGACGTCAGCAGGTCAACGGCTCGGTGCAAGTCAAACCTGACGTCTGGGGTCCACACATTAGTGACATGGTTAACTAACAGAGTTAAATAAAATTAAACTAAACCTAATCTAGATTAGTTAAGGCCTGGGCCCACATGTCGGTGGCACTTGCTCTAATTAGTGATTAAGTTAAAACTATTAGGGCGCTCGGCCCACTAGTCAGTGACTATAGGTTGGTTAGCTGGCAGTGATTAGCACTAATCACGCGGCCACGTCGGCACGCCGGAGTTTGGCCGGCGACGACCAACGGGACGGCGGAGACACGTCGGGTCCACGCTACAGGGCACCGTTTAGGGCGCGGTTGGGTTCTACGGCGAGCTGAATGCGTGCCGCATCCAGTGGTGCAAGCGGTTGGGTGCGGGGAGGCCGGGAACGACGGCGACGACGACAACCGTGGTGGCCGGAGTTCGGACCTCAGCTAGAACGGCGTTGCAGCGCACGGCAGGAACAGCGGGTGGGTGCTATGGACTCCTGACGGTGTGCTGAGCACGGTGACATGCTCAGTTGCGGCTATAGGTGACGGTGGCCACGGCGGAGACATGGCCGGCAGAGCCAAGCTCCCGGCCATGATGGCCAACGGGGTTAGGGGGCAGCTAGAGTGACGTGGCTAAGGGGATAAGGAAGAGAAGCTTACGGGGAGTGCAGGAGTGGCCTCGGCGTGCTCGGGGAAGCACCGGAGCGAGCGGAGCGGCGAGGGGGATCTCCGGCGGCCGGCGACGAAGATGATGAAGATGGCGACGATGCAGGGCCTCCAGCGGGGCGTGTCTGGACGGAGAGGATGAGGGAGGCGCGGCGATGCTTGTTGACATGTCGGGGAGGCGAGGGGAGCACGGAGGCTGCAGCTACGGTGAGCGGCGGCGGTGAGCTTCGGTCGGGCAGAGAGGGAGAGAGAGCAGAGAAGGGGGTTGAGCTCGAGAGAGAGTGAGAGGCGACCGGGGGGATGGTTGGCGTCGTGAGGGAGATCCAGGGCGACGAGGGAGCACGCAGGCAGGGTGGAGGTGGCCGGCGTGTGGCTGCGCGCTGGGCACGCGCCTCTGCCTACTGGCACGAGGAGGAAGGCGACAGAGGGGCTGCGGTGGTGGGCTGGGCTGACTTTGCCCAACTGGGCTGCTACAGTGGTGGGCCGGTTGGGGTGCCAGGTAAGTTCTCTCTCTTTCTCTTTTAATTCCTGTTTTCTATTTTCTGCAACTTTGTGGCTTTATTAAAAATAATAAATCAATCCCAAAAATCATGAAACTGCTCATGACCACTGTTGGAAATATAGCCTACAATAAACATTTCAGTTTATGATTATTTGGACATTTAAAATATTTTATAGCATTTAAATGTCCAACTGCAAATAACATATGATTTAATCCAGTGACCTTATGATGTCCTAGAAAAGTGTGCACCATTTTTTCAGAGGTTCTAGACCAAGGCAAAGATGATGAACACTTTAGAAGGGCATTTCAGGTTCATTGAAAAAGATTTTAGTAAACCCTAGTTGGATTAAGGGGGATGCTGGGGGTTCTGTCATCCCCATTTCAACTTCGTGAGAAAATTTAACATGACGACATGATTAACATGCAAGGACAAGCAAAGGTAAGCTAGGGCTGTGATAGTGTCCTCGTTTCCTCTTTGCTGCTAAAGAGGCAAGCGCGGGTGATGAGTACCGAGGCATCAGGCAAAGGTTTCCATATCGGTGCAACGAGACCAAGACCAGCAGGACGGCAGGATGGAGGTCACCGTGGAGCCCAAGACGGCGTCACCACCAGAGCCTTTGGCAGGCGAAGGCCACCTTTAGTCAGGATAGCTTGTACTAGCTCTCCCCTTTCAAATTGGCCATTGTTGGCTCCCTTCCTCCTCAATATTTGGGGAGAGGACCAGGGCCTCTATAAATAGGGCTAGCCACCACAGTAGGAGTAGGATAATCTCATCTTGGACTAGATCCATCCCATCCTTACACCCACCAAGCACAAGAACACCTCTCCTCAGGAGGTTGCTCTTCCCCTTGTACTGTTCATCCTCAGCCCAAGAGGCAATCCACCACACCACACTGGAGTAGGGTATTACACCACAACGGTGGCCCGAACCAGTACAAATCTTGTGTCTCTTGTGTTGCGAGTTCGTCGAGCTAGCCTTTGAGATCGTGGCGAGGTAGAGGGCGTGATTAGGTAGGGGGAGATCTTCACGTGCAGCCCAGTGTTCGAACCTTGAGGGTTTTGCCGGAACCTAAAATCCGACATTTGGCGCGCTAGGTAGGGGTGCGCCGAAGCTTTCCTTCCATCGATCCGCGTCCCGTCGCTTCATCGTCTCCATGGAGGACGCTCGCCGAGTTCGCGCTGAGCGTCCGGCCAGCCTAGCCGCCCGCGCCGTTCACACGGCTCCCGTCGGCGGGCCTCCCCGTCATTCTCCGTCGCCTACCGCCAACGGCGTCACCGGCGCGGCGGGGAATGAGCAACAAGCGTCCTCGCTGCACCCCTCGGTGCGGCGGGACGGCCGCACCGCCACTCCGTCGCTAACCCCGGCCGGCTCGTTGTCTCTCGCCCGTCGCGCTCCCACGGACGCGCAGGCCGCGCTGTGCATGGCACGCGAACTCCTGTGCTACCGCCCCATCGACGACCTCTACGAAGACTGGCTGGACCGAATCGCCGAGCTCGTCAGCGCCGCAGGGGGCTCCCTCGCGCCATCCCTCTCGCTGCCTTGCCCTCCGCCAACTGCCGGTGACGTGGCCCATGGAGCGCCACCGCGACCACCTCCGCACCAAGACGGCATCCTGGCGCCAAGGTGTGCGGCCCTCCGGCGCGACCCACCGCGTCGGGCGCCCGTGCGCGAAGAAGGAAGCTGCCAAGAAGTCCCTCGTCCACAAGAAAATGCTCCCGCGCTCCCAGCACCTCCGCGACAAGACCGGGTGCCACTTGCGGCGGCGGTGCGCAGGCATCAAGGGCAGGCTCCACATTAGCAAAGGGTCCGGTGGCCACCGCGGGCTGCCGCGCCTTCATTCCCGAGCTGCGTAGCGTCGCATGGCTGGGCAAGTTCAAGCCAGACCTGCCTCCTCGCTACGACGGCACCCCCGACCCCGCGGAGTTCCTGCAGCTCTACGAGCTGAGCATCGAGGCGGCCAACGGCGGCGAAAAAGTCATGGCGAACTGGTTCCCCATGGCTCTCAAGGATGGTGCCTGCTCCTAGCTCCTGAACCTGCCTCCAGGCTCCATCTCCTCCTGGAACGAGATGCGCGACCGCTTCGTCGCCAACTTCCAGGGCACTCGCGACCATCCTCCGGCCGCGGGTGACCTGCGCCGCGTCAAGCAGCAGCCAGGGGAGACCCTCCAGAAGTACATCCAGCACTTCAATAACGTTCGCCTCAGGATCCCCAAGGTGACGGACGAGGCCATCATCTCTGCATTTTCCAATGGCGTCTGCGCCGTCAAGATGAAGGAGGAGCTCACCATCCACGAGGAGCTGTGCACATCCTTGGAGCTGTTCAACCTGGCAACCAAGTGCGCAAGGGCTGAGGAAGGGTGCCTTTCCCTTCTCAAGCTCCCAGCTGCCGATCTAGAGGAGAAGAAAGCCAAGGCCAAGGACGTGAAGCGCAAGGGAGCGGCCGTACTCGCGGCGGAGCCAGACACGAAGCGCGGCCGCGACCAGCCTGACTCATCCAAGAGCAGCCGGCCATTCTGCGCCTTCCACAATGTTCACAGCCACAACACCAATGACTGCCAAGAGCCCTGGGCCATTCAGGATGGACGCCTCGGTCGACGCCTCGAGCACAATGACTGGGGCTACGGCCGAGGAGGAGGACGTGGTGGAGGACGCTGGGACGATCGAGGCCCTCGCCAGGAGTGGCGTGACCAGCCTCGTGAGGACCGCTGGCAGGACCAACCTCGCGAGGGCGCCTGGAGGGATCAGCCTCGCGACGACCGTCCTCAGGGTAATGCTTGGCTTCCTCCACTACCGCCACCGCCAAGAAGGAACGACGACCACCATTAGGACGAGGGGGCTGGGGGCTTCCAGGAGCCGTGGGCTATCGCCTGCATCCTGGGCGGAGCTCAAGCTCCAGCCTCTCAGCGAATCTTCAAGCTGTTTGCTCGCGAGGTGAACGCAGCCCTCCCCAGACTCGAGGCCACACGCCCGCTTAGGTGGTCCAAGTGCGCCATCACTTTCAGCTCAGCGGACCAGCTCAAGTGCGCGGCCACCGCTGGCGCTCTCCTGATGCTTTGCTCACCCGTCATCAGCAACGTGCAAGTTACCAAGACCCTCATCGACGGTGGCACAGGGCTCAACGTCCTATCTGTCGAGACGTTTTAACAGCCTTCAAGTTCCCTACGATCAGCTTCAGCCTACGAAGCCATTCTCAGGAGTGACCGATGGTTCCACCATGCTGATAGGGCAGGCCCGCTTCCGTGTAACCTTCGGACAGCGCAACAACTACCGCACCGAGCTCATCGACTTCGACGTCGCCCACATCAGTCTGCCATACAATGCCATCCTCGGGTATCCAGCCCTGGCCAAGTTCATGGCAGTGACGCACCACGGCTACAACGTCCTCAAGGTGCCAGGAAGCGGCGGGATCATCACAGTCCCCATGCGAAGAGAATGATGTGGTGTGCTCCCTCGAGCGCGCCTTCCAAGCAGCCTCAATCGAAGACCCCGATAGCAATGCAGCACAGTACCCTCCTGAGGTCGTCCCAAAGAAGAAGAAGAAGCTACTCCGCACTGGGCCTCACAAGAACAGCGCCGGAAGTGGAGCCACGTCAGGATCAGCACTCGCGACTGGGGCGCCTCCCTCCCTCGCATAGGAAGGCGCGCCCGGCGCCCTCCTCGGGCAGGGCTCGGGGGCTCTCTTCTGGAGGGCCTCAAACCTTGCCAACGTCACGAGGGAGGCGCTCGGGCACCATGTGGAGGCGTGCTTCGCAGCATGTTTCCCTCAGGAGGACAACAGGCGAGGAGCGCCCGGCGCGCAGGAATTCATTGCCAAGACCACTCATGAACTGCAGGATGCGAGAGCAATGCGCGGTGATCGCCTCTCACCTGGCGTAGCTCCCCATCCAGGCAAGGATGGCGGGCTACGCGTCCGCATCAACGTCCCAGGGCTCAACAGGGCCACATCTCAGGAGCTTTTCTGGCCTTCACGCGTGGGACACTGCAAGGGCCCGCCTCACAACTATGTTCGCATGCCTTTTGGCCTACCGAGCATGGCGTCCGCCTTCCAATGCAACCTGTGGAGCATCCTGGCGGCTCAGGAGGCCAGGCACCACGCCGTCCTGGCGGAGACGGTCCTCAAGGAACCGCCTGGGCCCCTAGAGCCTCCCGAGGCTCAGGGACCCGGTGGCTCGTGAGGAGCAACCCCTTCGCCACGCATCTTCAGCTGCCTCAACATTCCTTCAACAACAAAGCCAGGTGACATCTTCTAAGTTTATTTAGCTGGGAGCGCCCCTCGGGCCGCATGATTCCCAGGCCGCGTGGGTCCGTCCCTGTGGCATGTATCCCTTTACATCTTTACCTTACTTTGTTGGGGGCGCCCCTCGGGCTACATCATCCCCAAGCCGCTCGGGTCCAGCCCAGTGGCATGTATCATTCTTGCATTTACCTAAGCCAGTCTGCTTTTCATGCTTAATCTACCTATGGTTATCACATGCTTGACTGTCACCCACCGCGGGAGCCACGCGCCGCTCGTTTTTCTTCAGGACCCTTCGCGTGAGAGGGTTAGGCATGGCATCTGTGCTCGGGCCCGTCCCTGCAGTGTAGATAAATCCAACGGCTGAGCTCTGTCTGGCGGTGAGGGAGTCCTAGACTAAGGGGTCCTCGGGCGTCTGGCCTGTTAGCCATGGGCCGGACTGATGGGCTGTGAAGATACAAAGAGCGAAGACTTTACCCGTGTCCGGATGGGACTCTCCTTGGCGTGGAAGGCAAGCTTGGCGATCAAATGTGTAGATTCCTTTCTTTGTAACCGACCTTGTGTAACCCTAGATCCTCCCGGTGTCTATATAAACCGGAGGACTTAGTCCAGAGGGGAGATATTCATTACCATAGTCATACAGGTTAGACTTCTAGGGTTTAGCCATTACGATCTCGTGGTAGATCAACTCTTGTAATACGCACATTCATGAAGATCAATCAAGCAGGAAGTAGGGTATTACCTCCATAGAGAGGGCCTAAACCTGGGTAAACATTGTGTCCCCTGTCTCGTGTTACCATCGACCTTAGGCGCACAGTTCGGGACCCCCTACCCGAGATCCGCCGGTTTTGACACCGACATTGGTGCTTTCATTGAGAGTTCCACTGTGCCGTCCCCAAAAGGTTTGATGGCCCCTTCAATCATCAACAATGATGCTGTCCAAGGAGAAACCTTCCTCCCCGGATAGATCTTCGTGTTCGGCGGCTTTGCACTGCGGGCCAACTCGCTTGGCCATCTAGAGCAGATCGATAGCTACGCCCCTGGCCATCAGGTCAGATTTGGAAGCTTGAACTATGTCGTAGACATCCATGGAGACTTGATCTTTGATGGATTTGAGACCGCGGCGACCGCTCCTTGTCGGCCCAATGAACATGACTTAAATCTGTCATCAGACCACATCCAGGAGATAGCTTCCATAACTACTCCGACAATAGATCCGGAGCAGACCGCGCCATCCGAGGACGGGAAGCTCAACCCCGCCACAGAGGTTACAGATCCCGCAGCATTGGAGCCGCACATAGACTTAACCTCACACGATGTCTGTGTCACCGGAACTCCGGACTCGTCTCTGGCCATAAGTTTAGAACCATGTGCGTCCGCGGACGCCGAGCTTGATTAGTTATCGATCCTCGAATTCAGTGCCGCAGACATCTTCCGACACTCGCCCCTCAGCGACGTGCTGAACTCGTTAAAGAATCTGTCCTTGGCGGGGGACTCACAGCCGAATTATGTCCGGTTTGAACTGGAGGCTGATGTTGGGGGAGAATTTCACTTCCCACCCGCCACCCACTTCATAGCCATTGTCGAGGACTTAACCGACATTCTTGATTACGGCTCCAAAGACATCGACGGTATGGACGACGATGCCGATGAGGAGCAAAGCCAAAACCCGCCATTTACTGGACGCTGGACGGCCACTTCTTCGTACGATGTCTACATGGTGGATACACCCAAAGCAACTAACGACGGTGACAAAGAAAATCCAGTTGAGAATAAACCTCCAGAGACACAGCACAAACGCCGGCGTCCTCGGCGCCGCTCTAAGTCACGTCGTTCAAAAGACAGCAATACTGGCACCGAAGAAAATAATACTCCGGATGATGCCGAAAACAATGAAGACCCTGCTGAGATAACATCCGAACAGGAGGAACAAGAAAACGGGCAAGTTAGCCCCGACGAACAGGCCATGCCCAATGACTCGGGGGACGGTAGTTATCGTTTGCTCTCCGAGGATGAGGAAAGCCTCAGCAACGAGGATTTCATCGTGCCTGAGGAACCTCTCGAGCAGGAGCGCTTCAAGCGCAAGCTAATAGCCACCGCAAGGAGCCTGAAAAAGAAGCAGCAGCAGCTTCAAGCTGATCAAGATCTGCTCGTCGACAGGTGGATTGATGTCCTAGCAGCCGAGGAATATGGCCTCAAACGCCCAGCCAAGAGCTACCCGAAGCGCAGATTGCTACCTTTGTTCGATGAAGAGGAGCCGGAGCTCATACCTTCCTCGCGTAATGCGGCCGATCGACCACTACGCGGTCGGGACAGTGCGGCAGACCGACCACCACGCTGTCAGGATAGAGTGGCAACTCAGGCCGAACAACAGCCTGCCCCACCGCCACGTAAAAATAGAGACAAAACAGTTCGGGGTCATACATACGACCTTCAACAGGACCTGGACAGTAGAGGAGGATATACCAGATCAATTTACGGATCGCGAGGACGTTCCTCGACACGCGACGATGGCTACCTATTCGAACGTGACAAACCTAGTCATCCCCGGGCCGACAACCGCAGACCGACTCCATCGGAGCTACATCGCGATGCCACCAGATATAGAGGTGTCGCACACCCTCTTTGATTCACTGATGAAGTAATGGATCACGACTTCCCCGAAGGGTTCAAACCCGTGAACATTGAATCATACGACGGGACAACTGACCCCGCGGTATGGATCGAGGACTTTATCCTCCACATCCACATGGCCCGCGGAGATGACCTCCACGCCATCAAATACCTCCCACTAAAACTCAAAGGGCCAGCTCGGCACTGGCTAAATAGTCTGCCTAAAAATTCTATTGGCAGCTGGGAGGACTTGGAAGAAGCTTTCCTCGACAACTTACAAGGTACATATGTCCGGCCACCTGACGCCGATGACCTAAGTCACATAGTCCAACAGCCTGGAGAGTCAGCCAGGAAATTCTGGACTAGGTTCCTAACTAAAAAGAACTAGATCGTCGACTGCCCGGATGCCGAAGCCTTAGCGGCCTTTAAACATAGCATCCGTGATGAATGGCTCGCCCGCCACCTCGGCCAGGAAAAGCCGAAGTCCATGGCAGCCCTCATGGCACTCATGACCCGCTTATGTGTGGGTGAGGATAGTTGGCTGGCCCGCAGCAAAAACACAGCATGCGAAATAGGCACCTCCGAGGGCAAAAATAACAATGGCAAGCTCCGACGCAACAGACAGAAACGCCGAAGCAATGGCGACAACAACGATGACACGACAGTCAACAACGGGTTCAGTGGCCCCAAGTCCGGTCAGCGGAAGAAGCCATATAAAAGAAATAGTCAGGGACCATCCAGCCTGGACCGCATACTCGACCGCCCGTGCCAGATTCATGGCACCCCAGACAAACCAGCCAATCATACCAACAGAGATTGTTGGGTTTTCAAACAGGCTGGCAAGTTAAATGCCAAAAAAAAGAAAAGGGATCGCAAAGCGAGGACGATGACGAGGAGCCCCAGCAACCGAACACAGGGGGACAAAAGAAGTTTCCTCCTCAGGTCAAAACGGTAAACATGATATATGCTACACACATCCCCAAAAGGGAGCGCAAGCGCGTGCTCAGGGACGTCTATGCGATAGAGCCAGTCGCCCCAAAATTTAATCCATGGTCGTCATGCCCAATCACTTTTGATCGACGGGATCATCCGACCAGTATCCGTCATGGCAGTTCAGCCGCATTGGTCCTGGACCAAATAGTCGACGGATTCCACCTGACGCGAGTTCTTATGGACGGCGGCAGCAGCCTGAACCTGCTCTATCAGGATACAGTGCACAAAATGGGCATTAACCCATCACGAATCAAGCCCACAAAGACTACCTTCAAAGGAGTCATAGCAGGTGTAGAGGCCCGCTATATGGGCTCAATCACACTGGAAGTTGTCTTCGGATCTCCGGACACTTTTCGAAGCGAGGAGTTAATCTTTGACATCGTCCCCTTTTGTAGCGGCTATCACGCACTGCTCGGACGAACCGCATTCGCTCGATTCAATGCAGTGCCACACTATGCTTATCTCAAGCACAAGATGCCCGGTCCATGTGGTGTCATAACGGTCAATGGAAATACGGAACGCTCCCTCCGTACAGAAGAGCACACAGCTGCCTTAGCAGCAGAAGTACAGAGCGGCCTTCTCAAGGAGAACCTCAATTCGGCTGCCGAGCCCACGAACACCGTTAAGAGGGTCCGAACTACCCTGCAGCAGGACAACTCGGCTCGTCAAGAGCTCGACTAGCAATTCGGCCTCCGTCTCAGTCCCGATCAAGTGGTGGCATTCGTGCCGCGCGTACATAACTACGCACTCAAAATTCCATGGGCATTGACGGAGGCATAGCTAGCTTGTGATCCACAGTACGGCTCAACCAGTACCGGATGCACACATACTTTCACTTTTATTCATTTCCTTTTCAGGTTTCAATCCCGCAGGCCCCATCTGATGGCCTAATCACTGGTCCTCTTAAATGATAAACACACCAAGAGGGCAAGATATAGACGTATGGGGGACTTTCAAGGTGGTTTCATTAACGATCACTCTACCTATTTTTCAGGACCCACATGCAGCTCTCCCTTGGTTTTTGGGCTTGTTAAATAGCATGTTGCTTATCGCACTACTTGTATCAATGCGCCTTGATGTATTAATCAAATTACAATGGAAACAGTTCGCGGCTCGAGCTTTAGGGCCCCAGCTTATCACCTTTGCTCCCTTTCTGTTTTCTTTTTTTTCTCGCATGTGGGTAACCTTATCAGGTAGCACCCGTACACTTTGGTACGTTTGATATTTTCTAGGGGCTTCATAGCACCCCGCACTACGGCAACAAAAGTCCGAACACTTTTTATAGTATAGTTCGGCACCCCGAATTTAGCACTATATGCATTGGCTCCGAATCATGTCTTTGGTCAATAATTGGGTTGTCTGGCTCCTGTGCTTGCTACCTTATGTTCCGCTATATCGGCTAAGGTAGTAAAGGGAGAACTACTGCGATTGTGCCTTGGTTTATCCAAAGGAGCACCTCAGTAGAGAAAGCCGAAAACTGACTATCATGATGCGGCGAGAGCCGGTCAGCTCTTCGGAGGTTGCAAATCATTGGAGATTTCTTCCGCATTAGGCGAAGGATCAGTACTTCCCGATCAGGCGCTTATAGCACTCCAGTTCGGATACTAGAGGCTGCGCCAATATTTTTATTGTCAAACTCCTATGGCTAAGTGAGGGCGTTAAAGCCACATAGTCTAATTGCCTGGTTCGTTGCGCTAAAAAAACTCCTTCAAGGACCATACAATTTGATCAAGAGTGTTTAGATTCCATCCCGAACACCTCCGTACTACCTACGTGGGGACAGAAGCCGACGACTGGCCAACCCTCAGATTTCATACAACACGGCCGCACAGGAGGTAAATTTTTTAACATAACAAACATTATATTACAAACCCACATTGTTTTATCATACAAGGTAGACGCAACTCGAATACATTCATTCAAAGATAATGTCCTGCGAACACTGCGGCACTACAATACGAGACCCCTCCAGGACGTCTCCAAAATACCGCTCGGGTGTGCGGTGCTCCTTGCCCTCGGGCGGCCCCTCGGTCACAATCTTGATGGCGTCCATCTTCGCCCACCAGACCTTGACGCGAGCGAAGGCCATACGCGTGCCCTCGATGCAGATGGACCACTTGACGGCGTCCAGCTGTGGACAGGCATCCACCAGCCACTTCACAAGGCCAAAGTAACTGCTAGGTATAGCTTCGGTTGGCCACAACCGGATTATTAAATCCTTCTTGGCCAGTTCGGCCACCCTGTGTAGCTCGACCAGCTGTTTTAGCTGATCGCTGAAGGGCACCGGATGTTCTGGCGCAAGACATTGCGACCAGAACAGCTTCTTCGTGGAGCTCCCTTCTTCGGCTCAGATGAACTCCGCGGCGTCGGACACACTACATGGCAGATCAGCAAAAACCCCTGGAGAACTCCGAATCCGGGT
This sequence comes from Aegilops tauschii subsp. strangulata, assembly GCF_002575655.3. Lineage (NCBI taxonomy): Eukaryota > Viridiplantae > Streptophyta > Magnoliopsida > Poales > Poaceae > Aegilops > Aegilops tauschii. The sequence goes on from NC_053039.3 coordinate 180,353,919, forward strand.
TAGTAAAAGATACTTCCTCTTCACATACTTGCTTTGCATACTAAATGCCTTACCCGCCGCGATCTTCCTGGCCTCCTGGATCTCCTGGAGGGCGCCCTGGGCCTCATTCTGGGCCGTCTCCATGCTTTGACGAGCCTTGGCGAGTTCGGTCTCTTGAGCCGACGCATCGCGCTCCAAGGTCTCACACTTATTCACCGCGTCCTGGAGCTCTTGCTGGACCTCGTTGACCCGGGCCTTGAGCTTCTTACGGGCGGCCTGCTCCTTGACATCCTTCCCCTTGGCTTCGGCCAGGGCCTTTTTCAGGGCCTTCACCTCGGTCATCGCTCCTATACATATCATGACACTTCAGTCAATATATATCATTTTAGTCTTTTCGAATATATAACGAGTTATTACATACCTTGCTTCTCCTAGAGCTGCCTCCTCACCTGGCCGAGCTCCTCCTCGGCCTGCTCCAGTCTCTGCTTCAGTCCGGAGACTTCGGCAGTATGCGAGGCCGTGGCCAGCAGCGACGCCTGCGTGTTCATTTCAGACATATTTAGTTAGTTTCCTGCAATAAGGGATTGATCCTGTGTCCGGATTTTCTTTCCGAACACCGGACAGTGTCTCAGGGGCTACTGTCTGTATTGGGATCTTCTCTTTTTGCGTCGCTTACCTCAAAACCTGTCAGCAGGCTGCTGCAGGCTTCGGTTAGTCCGCTCTTGGAGGACTGGACCCTTTCAATTACCATGCCCATAAGAACACGGTGCTCATCCACAATGGAAGCGCCTCGCAGCGCTTCCAGCAGATTATCCGGTGCCCCTGGTTGGACAGGGGTCACCAGTGGATTTGCATACCCCCTTCTTTCGAAGGAGATTGCGTGCCGGATTCTGGAGCCGTATTGGTCTCCAGAATCGAGTTTGGCTGAGGGCCGAACTGAATACGGCCCTCATCACCAGTCTCCATGGGGATTGGCTCCCCCTAGTGTCCGGCGACGGAGGTTTCACCTTCTGGCGCCTCCTGAGCCTCTCCCCGGCCTGGGAGTGAGCGGTCGATGGTGACTCGCTGGCCATCGCCTTTGAATCCGACGAACCTCCTGACGAGGATCGTTGGGAGCTGTCGTGGGCCAAACTTCAATAGCATAATTGACCTTGTCAATACAATGAAGAGGAGAGGCTGGATTTATGGGTACGTATGAGTCTTAGCACTTACGATGCAGCCCGATGGTTAGTGCGGGGGCGTCGCTCTGGACTGCTGTCGACATCCCACGTGGAGTTATCCGCAAGGGAGCCCTTCCCCTTCTTGGACGTCTCCGCCTCCAGATTCGTGGAGGCTACCCTCTTCTTTCCCTCATTAGGGGCAGGGTTGTTCTCCTCCTCCTCCTCCTCCTCCTCCTCCTCGTCCTCAGCGGCAGAGGATAGGGTCTCTTTGTCTTCGGATGTCACGTCCGAAGTACCCTTGCGACGGGGGCCACCTTTGGCCCCCTTGGCCTTCTTCTTGGCCTTCTTTTCCAGCGGCCGCTAGGGCGCCGGAACTAGCATCTTCGCCAGGAGCGGGATGACTGGCTCTTCGGGCAGCGGGGCCGAACTCTGGATCTGCTCTGCTCTCTTCGTCCACACCTGAAAAAATACAGCAAAGATTAGGCATCCTCCTTGAACAGACAAGTAGAAGGTACGCCTTGAGAAAGGGAGAACTTAACGCATTGGCGATATGGGTGTGATCGTGCCCACGGTCCGAATCTATGACCGGCGGCTTCTCGTTTCCCTTGAGGAGCAACTTCCAGGTATCTTCGTGAGTAGTTCCGAAGAGCCCTCCGTGGGTCTGGTGCTTCTCCGGATCGAATTCCCATAAAGGGAAGCTTCGGCTTTGGCAGGGGAGAATCCAGGGAACCAGCATCACCTGGATCACGTCGACGAGCTTGATGTTTTTATCCACCATAATCTGAATGCGCGTCTGCAGCGCTATTAGCTCGTCTGACGCAGACCAGTTGGGGCCCTTCTTCGTCCAGGATGTGAGCCGCATTGGGGCTCCGGCCTTGAATTCGGTAACCGCCGCCCAAGTGGCGCCGCGTGGCTCTGTGATGTAGAACCACTGCTTCTGCCATTCCTTGACAGTCTCCACAAATGTGCTTGTGGGCCAAGTGACGTTGGGCATCTTGCTCACCATGGCGCCTCCGCACTCCGCGTGCTGTCCATCTAGCACCTTCAGCTTCATGTTGAACATCTTGAGGCCGAAGTGGGGCTGGATGCAGAGGAAGGCCTCGCACACGACAATGAATGCCGAGATGTTGAGGAAGGAGTTCGGGGCTAGATCATGGAAATCTAGCCCGTAATAGTACATCAGACCGCGGACGAATGGGTGAAGTGGAAACCCCAGTCCGCGGACGAAGTGAGGGAGGAAAACTACCCTCTCAGTAGGCTTCGGGGTGGGGACAACTTGCCCCTTGGTGGGCAGACGGTGGGCGATTCCTTACGCCAGATACCCGGCCGCCCGAGGCTGGGTGATGTCCTTCTCCTTGACGGAGGAGACCATCCACTTGACTTGGCCTCCAGATCTGGACATGATTGAGTGCTTACTTGAGGAGGAGAAGATGGGAACTCAGGCGTGGAGCTCGAGGATGGAAGGAGAGAGAGGAAGAGAAGGCGTGGGTGAAGAAAGGGAATCCTTATCTCCTTATAAAGGCAGTGAATATTGAACGCCTCCCCACTCGCCTTAAAACTTGCCTGTTCCCAAGGGCCGTGTAAATAGCATGGTTGGGTTACCCATTCCTGTATTGATGAGAATCACGCAATAAGGGGACATGATCTCTGCTTCGACAAGACGTGCCAATGGCAACCGCGTCTCTAAACATGGAGCGGCAGACGAAAAACGGTTCGAAATTATGACTGGGCGGACGTGATGTCATGTTGCAAAAAGTTGTCAGCGGATTGGACTCATGGAATATTATATTCTCTACGGTTGTGTGTGGTGCGCGTGTTACAGGTCCGGACACGACCAGTATGTCCGAAGACTATCTTGGAGTTCGGAAGGAGGAACCTGCCTTGCAATGCCGAAGACAAATCTGCACGCCGGATACCTCGTCATTGAAGCCAGGTTCAGGGCCTACTAAGGGAGTCCTGGACTAAGGGGTCCTCGAGCGTCCGGCCTGTTAGACATGGGCCGGACTGATGGGCTGTGAAGATACAAAGACCGAAGACTTTACCCGTATCCGGATGGGACTCTCCTTGGCGTGGAAGGCAAGCTTGGAGATCAAATGTGTAGATTCCTTTGTTTGTAACCGACCTTGTGTAACCCTAGATCCTCCCGATGTATATATAAACTAGAGGACTTAGTACGGAGGGGAGATATTCATTACCATAGTCATACAGGTTAGACTTCTAGGGTTTAGCCATTACGATCTCATGGTAGATCAACTATTGTAATACTCATATTCATCAAGATCAATCAAGCAGGAAGTAGGGTATTACCTCCATAGAGAGGGCCCGAACCTAGGTAAACATTGTGTCCCCTGTCTCCTATTACCATCGACCTTAGACGCACAGTTCGGGACCCCTACCCGAGATCCGCTGGTTTTGACACCGACAGGCGGGCCGGCCCCGTTCACGTCACCTCCTGGGGTCATTGGTGCTTGGCCTTCTCACGCGATAACCTCAGGAGATTCGTTCGGCGCAGGTTGTCTGACCACCTCGCCGGACCACCACAGCGAACAAGAATCAAGGCCAGGCGCAACCCACCTTGAGGTAGGGCCTCGTGAGTCCCGCGCTAGCTCACGAGTGCCCAGACACACCTCGTCTAGCCCAGCCGTGCAAGCCACGTGTCAGGGCGGGGCTGTACACGCCCCGGGGGCTCTCCACAGTAGGGAGTCCCCTCCACGTACCAGTGGAAGCACCATGCTCCGCGCTGGCCATCGACACTGCCGAGGAGCGGCTATGCCCGCGCAAGTGCGGAAGCGCTATGCTCTGCGCTGGTGATAAACAACTAAGGGCAGCCCCATGGCTGTATTAACCTCAGGGAGCCCTTGAGCTCAGTGTCCGGTCTCACCGCAACACCTCCCCTCGGGAGAGTCACGTGAGGGGGCTGGACACGGGGGCTACTCTCGGGCCACGCCCAAGCGTACGCCACCCAGCCAGGTCTCTCGGACCTGGTCGTCGCACGCCCCTCCCGAGCCAAGCCTCGGTGAGGACCAAGGTATGAAGGTTGTTTGCACGTCAAGGGGGACTCCTGAGCATCGTGACTCAGGAGCCTAACTGGTTACATAGCCCCTCACTCCTTGGTCTCATCCTGGTCTCCGAACGACCCAACGGCAGCTGAGTTATGCACGTGGCCGGGCCCTGCCGACATAGAACACTAGACCTATCCCTGCGTCTCCTTCTTATAAGTTGTTTGCGCGTCAAGGGGGACTCCTGAGCATCGCGACTCAGGAGCCTAACTGGTCACATAGCTCCTCACTCCTTGGTCACGTCCTGGTCTCCGGACGACCGAACGACGGCTGAGGTATGCGTGGGGCCGGGCCCTGCCAACGTAGAACGGAAAGCAAATAGGAAGAAAATCGCAAAATTTCAAGCAAATATTACAAGACATATTGTTCTTACAATACCAAACGCAAGTTTAAACGCCTCCACGAGGCATGATGCATGTTGCAGGAGTAAAACAGGAAAGCAGCTACGAGCAAGTCATCCCTGGACGTCGCCGTCGCCTGCAAGGGATGCTCCCTCCTTAGTAGCGTCGCCCTCGCCTACACCACCGGCCGGAGCTGCAGGATCTGTAGCACCGCGAGTAGAAGGCACGGAAGCGAAGGCGCGGAACTTCTTCAGCAGGGCCTCCACCTGATCCTTCACGGCTGCGGCAGCGGCTGCGCAGTGCTCGTTGTCCACAGGCTCCAGCAGCTTGTCAAGGCGGGCGGTAGGATCACGAAGATGGAGGTGGCTGAAGACGCGTGTCAGCGCAGTTGAAGAAAGGACGCGAGCCTCTTCCTCCGCCCTGGGGCCGAGGCCGCTCACGACTTCCTCAAGCGCCTCTAGCAAGTAGGGAAGCAGTTGGGCGGGGCCGTCCTCGTCGGTGGTCAGCGGCTTCTCCAAGCCCTTCTTGTAGAGTGTCTTCAGTGCCACGCGAGACCTCTCCTCGAAGAGCGTGAAGGCCGCGTGGTCCTCAGCCAGAACCTTCTCCTTGGCGTCAAGTTTGGCTTCCTCCTCCTTCACCTTCCGCTCCAGCTCCTCCAGCCGGACGCGCTCAGTGGCCTGCGCCTTCGCCGACTGCTCCAGCTCGGCGTCGCGAACCCTGACGGCATCTTCCCGAGCCTTCATCTTCTCCTCCTCCACCTTGCGGCTACGGGCTTCTTCTGGGCGCTCATTGCGCATGGTCTTCTGCTCGTCCTCCAGCGCCCGGCAGCGATCCTGCGCGGCCTCGACGTCCTTCTGCGCTGCCTCTCGAGCAGCCGCAGCTTGGGCAGCAGCCAGCTTCTCCATCTCGGAGGTCGCCGTGGCCTGGCTCAGTGCTGCCCGAACAGACACGTCGGAATGGAGCCAGCCAGAGACCAGCTCCAAGCACCCAGCTACCGGTAGGGGGTCAGCGCCCTGAAGATCTTCTCGCAGCCGGGTCATCTCAAGAAGAGCGCGCTCCAAAACGTCAGGAGAGGCAGAAGGGCCTGGAATCAGCAGTGCAGCGGGAGGAGGACGAGAAGGTATCGTCAACATAGCATGGCAGACTTGGGGTTCCTGAGCCTTGGAAACCTTAGCAGTCGAGCCGGACACCGGTGCCTCCGGGGCCACGAGGGGTGACTCCTCCCGAGGATTCTCCCCCAGGCCTCGCGAAGACGATCGGGCCGGAGAAGCATGAGCACCAGCGCCGCCCTTCTCCACGGAGGGAGACGCAGCCAGAGCAGGCAGGCTGGTCCCAAGCAGCACCACCGCCTCCTCCTTCCTCTTCTTTGCCGCAGGCGTCGGCCTAATCGCACAGCAGAGAAGCGTCAGGGCCAAGCAGCAGAAGCAAGAATGAAGCTAGGCAAGAGCACTTACGTGTCCACCGCAGTGTAGTCCACCCTCCTCTTGCTAAGCATAAAGCCCAAGAGCCTCCCAGCCCGGGGCACAGGCGCACGGGCCCCAGGAGCAGAAGAAGGAGCAATAGGTGGGCCGGAAGCAGCTCCGAGCGGTGTTGGAACAGAAGTAGCATATCGGGACATCAGCGCCGATCGGCCCCTCGTCGGGATCACGGGCGGCTCTCCCTTCTCTTGGCGGGTGTCGGCATCATCATCGTCAGGAAGGATGCGGAGGATGTCGGCCTTGCTCAAGGGGGAGGTCTCCCCCATCCCCTCGAGGGTCCCCTCCGAGTCGCGCTCCTCGTCTTCCTCCTCTTCCTCCTCCTGGTGAGAGTCGTCGGAGGACACATCCACCGGCGCCGTCGCAGCTGGGACAGCAGGAGGCGTTGGCGGCACCAGCCCGCGCCCATCGAAGGTTGGTCTGGCAGCCACGACCTGCGCCCCGTCCTTGCGACGGAACAAGGGGATGAAGGTGCTCAGCGGGTATTCCTAGTCGTGCCCGACCAGGAGGCGGAGAGCCGCAGCAAGCTCTTCGTTGGGCAAGGCTTCCGGGCTCAAGCGAAGCTTGTCCTCTTCGCCTCCAAGCCTCCACAAGGGAAGAGTGCGGGCCTAAAGCGGGGCCACACGCAGCATTAGGAATTCCCTCGGGAGCATGGCCCCTATCACCTTCGCCGCCCTCGCGTTGCCCGGCTTCAGGTCGGCGTTCATCTGCTCCAGCACCGACGTCGCCCGGTCATCAGTGAGCTTCACACGAGACCGTCCTGCGTCGGACTGGGGCATCTCCGTCAGCGGCACCAAGCGTGGGTGGACGCACTTGGCGTCCAACATGACCCACTTGCTCCTGAAGCCGTTGGCCTTCTTCCCAGCCTTTGAGATCGAGTTGGCCTTGCCGGCCGCAATGAAGTTGGTGCACTCGGAGATGCGGCCCTCGTTGATGCGGAGGAACAAGAGGTGGCGCATCAGAGCCATGGACGGCATCACGCCAAGATACATCTCAAAGTAGAAGGCGAAGATCGACAAGAGAAGGACAGAGTTGGGATGAAGGTGCAGCGCCTGCAGCCCGTAATGGCCAAGGACCTCATAGAAGAAATCGGAGAAGGGGGGAACCAGCCCCGCGACGACGTTGCTCATGAAGAAGGGGAAGAAGGTGCTTCCCTCGGGCTCCGGCATGGCGGAGCCAGCCCGGAGCTCGGTCTTCCCCCTCTCGTTGCTCTCTCCCGCCGTCAGCAGGCGCGTGGCGGCGAGACTCTTCTCCGAGACATTGGGCACATCCAGAGCCAGCTCATACCAGGCGGGCGGCAAAGAAACCTTGACCTTCCGGGGCGCCATTGGTCGCTGATGCGAGAGGGGATGGGAGCAGATCTGGAGATTTCGGAAGCGAGGGGCGAGAAAGGGGATCTGGAGCAAGGCGGAAGAAAGCAATGAAGGCAAGCATAGCCTGCGCCAACCTTTTGTCAGTCGGGCAGTTGCCGAGGTAGCGTGGGGAAGCGGAGACGCCCACGTCCAATCAATCGCCACGCATCGACCAAGGCCGCAGGCTGTTGGGGCCCGCGGTGCTCCGCACTTGCCCTTTGGCTTCGCCTCGAAGCCAAGTCCGAGCGCGCCTTGGGCCCAGGAGCTACTGTCGGCGTTCTGGGAATGGGGGTCCCCAGACTTGCCTGCCTGCGGCCCACAGTGTGGCTCCACTCGCGGCCTAGTACGGCCCGTCTTCACCAACAGTCACTCAAGACCCTCGCGAGGGGCCAAGCCTCACAAGGTGGACGACACGAGACCTCCTTGGGAGCGGCCTCATCAGGCTGGATCGCGAGGGGCGGAGAGATCAAGGCAAGGCGAACCTCACGAGTTTCATACGATGTCAGCCATGACGAACAAGATCAAGGGGCGCCAGGTGGGCGCCAGCGCGCACAGTGTCCTTGTTTCCTCTTTGGTGCTAAAGAGGAAAGCGCAGGCGATGAGTACCGAGGCATCAGGCAAAGGTTTCCATGTCGGTGCAACGAGACCAAGACCAGCAGGACGGCAGGACAGAGGTCACCGTGGGGCCCTAGACAGCGTCACCACCAGAGCCTTTGGCAGGCGAAGACCACCTTTAGTCAGGATAGCTTGTACTAGCTATCCCCTTTCAAATTGGCCGTTGTGGGCTCCCTTCCCGCTCAATATTTGGGGACAGGACCAGGGCCTCTATAAATAGGCTAGCCACCATAGTAGGAGTAGAATAATCTCATCTTGGACTAGATCCATCCCATCATTACACCCACCAAGAATAAGAACACATCTCCTCAGGAGGCTATTCTTCCCCTTGTACTATTCATCATCAGCCCAAGAGGCAATCCACCACACCACACTTGAGTAGGGTATTACACCACAACGGTGGCCCGATCCAGTATAAATCTTGTGTCTCTTGTGTTGCGAGTTCGTCGAGCTAGCCTTTGAGATCGTGGCGAGGTTGAGGGCGTGATTAGGTAGGGGGAGATCTTCGCGCGCACCCCACTGTTCGAACCTTGAGGGTTTTGCCGGAACCCGAAATTCGACAGTCTCCTACTCTCTTGTCCACATACACACAATCTTTACCACCCTATCTGCTCCATCTTCGCAAGCTCTCTCTACACGTTTCATTCACACATTGGGATGTGTTCAAAATGTTGCTTTTATAATGGATGATGTAGAGTTATGGTTGGTTTTGTTGCATCCTACATAGTAATAACTATGAAATGCATTTAGATTCTCGTTTGATTGGGATTATGTGAGTTTGGGCATATTGTGAAGTACTATAGACCTCGTATACATCTTGGAATTCAACAATGATTGTAACTATTGAATTGTACAGACCATTACATTTGAAGTCAGTAGCCTAATATATTTATTTCACTATTACAACAAATTATTAACTCACTACAAACTAAGAAAACAAATGTGTAGTCCCTCCGTTTTTATTTAAATTCGCGTATTAGCATTGGTCAAAGTCAAGTTTTGTAAACTCTCAGAAAGTTTATAACAAAAAATATTAACATATACAATAAAAAATAAATACCATTAGATTCATTATTGAATGTACTTTCACATCATACATATCTGTTATGGTAAATGTTTATATTTTTCTATAAACTTGGTCAAACTTCAGGAAGTTTGACTTTGGTCAAACCTAATATGCAGAGTTAATAAAATCGGAGGGAGGACTAGTAGTTACTAGTACTACTCGCTAGTTGCTTAGCCCAATCACTCAACACGCCACACGGGGAGTTCAGTGTCACAAAATTTTGAGGTCGGCGGGAAAATCTCCCGCGACCCTGATTCAAGGAGTGCGAAGTTACCATCATAGCCTTCGGAACAGGCCTACGGATGACGCTTGGTAGGGGGCTGTTTTCGTAACTTCGGGTTCACCCTACCCAGCCAACCCAACCCCGGCACCCAGAGTAGTACATCTGAATACTCCCCATTTTCTATCCCCACAGCAAAATAGACTTCTCCACGGCACCGCAGCCTTCGTGCTCCTCCCCTTCTCCATCAGCACGCTCGTCCACCGCAGCGCATCTGCCTCATCAACGACCTCGTACGCCGCACTGGAGACGGTCCACCATCATCGTCGTACATGGAGCCTCTTCCCCGGCACCGTCTTCGATGGTCTCGGATCTGCTTCCCGGAAGCCAACACCAAGTGCAGAAGCACCACCGTCGTGGACAATGAACTGACTCCCGTTGCTGACCATGATGCACAGAGGCCGCCGCGACCATTGTTCTCCTCCTCGATTGGTAATGTGTTTATTGAATCACTTAGCAGTACATGTGCAGTTCCAATTTTGTTCATACCTACCCTTCAAATTTCCTGGTTGCTATTGTTCCCGTAAAAGTAATTGGTTATAGCATCCATTGTCCAACAAAATATCAGGTTGTAATTGTGCATCGCTCCTGTATCGCGTTGTGCTTAGGTAGGTTCTTCATCTGCAACCAGTAGTGTGGCAAATGATGCAAAGTTTTTTAGAACTAGCAAGATGCCCATGCGTTGCACGGAACATCAAGATGCATTTGTATAAGTAGTTTATCTTGTAGGAGAAAACGATGAACGAGGTAAGGCCTTATTTGCAAATCTGGAGAGGGTTGTGGGTACCTTTCTGCAAAATTTCCGTAGTTTCCTTCCTATCCGTCGGATATAAATCGGACGGCCTATATTGCAGGATGGCAGGCACACTATCATCACCAACTCTGTTTTTTAAAAGAAAAAAGAGTAGCTAGTAGAGGATTAGAGATAAATAATAAATATAAAATAAATATAATAGTAGAGAACAGAGTAGATATAAATATAAAATATAAAATAAATATAACAGTAGAGAAGAGAGTAGAGATAGTAGGGACGTTGGGAAAGGATCACGCGCGCGCGCGAAAAAGCGGCCGAGCGCGCGGTGCCAATGCGCTTTATAAAATCCAACGCCCTCCCACCGCTCTGTGCCTTGCCACTGCTCTCTCCCCGCTCTGTGCCTCGCCACCGCTCTCTCCCCGCTCTGTGCCTCGCCACCACTCTCTCCTTGCTCTTTCTCGCCTAGCCGCCGCCGCGCCACCATGCCGCCGCGTTGCCGGGAAACTTGGGGATACCACGGCGTCTGCGCGCGCCCCTCCGGCGGCTTCTTCACCGAGATCCAGTTCCGCAGGATGCGCCTCGGGCTCGACAATTTTGACACCACCAACGAGGTCGCCCGCGCGTATGACGCGGCGGCATGGCGCCTCCGGTGGCCTCATAGAACATTGAACTTCCCCAACGTGCCGACGCGGGAGCGGGCGCAGGAGCTCGTGCCTCTGCCGCGGCTTATCACCGACGAGGATCGTCGTGACAACCGGAGGCGGGAGCACCGTCTCGGCATCACCGAGATGGACGAGGAAGCCATGGTGCTGTGGCGCCAACGCTTCCCGCAAGACATCATCAACGAGCGCGAGTTCTACGCGCAAAGGAGGGCGGAGAGGGAGAAAAGGAGGGCGGAGCGAGTCGCCTATCGCGAGGACAAGCGTACGCGAAAAGCAGACGCTCAATTCAACATGAGGCTAGGAGCAGCGTCGCCCTGGGAATCCGACGATGATCGGTATCTTCACGCCCACATTGAGACGTCGGAGGAGGGCGTCACCGAGGAGGAGTCGGACGACGAGGAGTAGTTGAACTATCTATTTTTTATCTATCTATGCTATATCTATGCTGAGAACTATCTATGTCTCTACTCTCTAGTCTCTACTCTCTAGTCTCTACTCTCTATCTCTACTTCTCGATCTCAGCACTGTAAACGCTTTTTTAAAGCGCCGCATGTTGCGCTTCTGTTTAGATGCTCTAACATGGTAGACGAGTGCTTTAATGTTGCCCACAAGATGCGTGCGTATTACTAGTATATTTTTCTTGCCATGTTGAGATTTTAAAACCATGAGTGCGAACATGCAGAGGAGCAATGAAGACCAAACACGGGATATTGGGGACATCTTCAAGGAGCGTGGCAAGTTAAAGAGGAGCTGCATCTAACCTGTAAAACGAGCTTTGGTAAGTAACACCCTTTCAATTACGTTTGTTTAGCCTCATGTTCTTCGATGTGTATATGTTGTAGCTTCTATTTCTCTTAGCCTCGTGTTCTTCGATGTGTAATAAGAAGAGTCTTAATTGTCCTAGTGCTTTCGGTTTTAGCTTGATGTAGGAAGTGGGTGTTCTCACCTTGTAGTCTGTTTTTATATTTTTTTCCTTTTGAATTCACTTCTCCAAGTCCTGTTTATCTAGCTTCTACTAAATGGATCTGGGTTGCTCTGAGTATTGATCTAAAATAGATGTAACTTCATGTCAGGATGCAGTTCCTGCGAGGAGGGAAGTATGTTCAACCTCGAGATCATGTTTCCAAAATGAGGCTGGATTACACACAAGGTGCCAGTTCCCTAATGATGCTGGATTAGACACAAGGTGCAAATTCCCAGATGATGCTAGATTACACACAAGCCAGGTGGAGTCGTCCACTGTTCGTGTCCTCGTGGCTCTAGTAAAGGCTGAAAGAAAGCGTGCGGCAGCCCTTGAGAATGTAGCTGAGTTCCTGAAGAAGCGAAAAGAGCAATCAGATGCTCTCTTCACCCAAGCCAAATAAGAGACGGAAGACGCCAGAAAGAAGCTAGTAGAGGCAGAGCAGGCTAGGCGTCTCCTGCTATCTTAAACTGTTGTCGATACAAATTTTCCTTCATAATAGCTAGGTTCAAATGTTTATCCAGTCAGCATGCATGTTGTGATGTCCGTGCATCTACTGATGTGGCACAAAATATTTTTTTAGGGTCATGTAATAACAACAATTACTTTCCAAACAATAACAGACGAAGCATTGGACATGGTATAGTTCACACGCAAGCCCAACATTTCAAGTTCAACTTCCACATCAAACACATGTTCACAAATATCTGCACATTCATAGATAATGTCCACAACCATGATTCACTTTAAAGCACAAAAATGTGAGGAGAGTTATAAATAAAGAAAAACCTCTAGTTCCTGCTACTAGGGCGAGCACAACAAGTCAAGACCGTGCATAATTAATTATATTTTGATCATTTTTTGTGTTCTAAAATGCCGGCCAGCTCGCAGAAGGACGTGTTGCCGACACACGCGCGGATTCAATGGAGGCAGGCGGAGCAGCCTAAAGCCAGTTGCATGCGGCGAGGAGGCGTGTTCAGCCGGGCCTGCAGCGAGTGGGCCCCTCTTGGTCGGCGCGCCAGTTCAATGCCTGCGCTATGAGAGGTCGCGTCCGTGTTAGAGCAATCACTCCCTCCGGTCCTTTTTTGTTTGCGTATAACAAAATCTTGTTCTCCATTCACATTTCTCTACTCTTATAAAAAAACAGAGTTGGTGTTGATGGTGTGCCTGCCATCCTGCAATATAGGCCGTCTGATTTATATCTGACGGATAGGAAGGAGACCATGCCAATTTTGCAAAAATATACCCACACCCCTCTCGACATTTACAAATAAGGCCTTCCCTCGTTCATCCTTTTCTCTCACAAGATAAACTACTCATATAAATGCATCTCGATGTTCCGTGCAACGCATGGGCATCTTGTTAGTTACAAGTAAAATTCGTGGACAAACTTTGACCCAAAATACGATGGGGACTAGTAAACCAGGACAGAGGTAGTAGTTTTTTTATCAAAGAAGGGTTTCCCCCTTCTGATTTTCATTATTGAAAACCAACATCTAAACCATAGTATTTGCCCTAGAACTACCGGGTTCAACATCTCGCAACATAAACCCATACAACCATACGCCAAGGAGGTAGTAGTTATGAATTCCATTTTTGCTCCATACCAATCGTTCTAAAAACTACTTAAGTACTTATAACGCGCCATTGAAAATCGGAACTCTTACCCCACTAAAAAATGATATTTTAAACGTGGCTACTCGATCTGTGGCAACTGGTGAGCCACCGCCTCCAGGTCGTTCACCTGTGGTCCCGACCATCAACTCCTACGGATCAAATTATCACGCGAGCTGACTATTCCTACAAAGGTGCGCTCCACCACGTACCCGGTACCTTCGCATGCAGCAATCGTGCACCTAGGGTTTTAGGGTTTATTTGTTAACGGTGCCTTTACGTAACTCTCATGTGTGCGAGAAAGTGAGAGACCGACTACGTGCGTGCGCCTCTTCTCTTCGTATATGTACTCCACCGTTTGTCCGGTGTCCAAAGAATTATACAGTAGTAATAACTACTAGCAATGTGCCAATGTGTTGCCACACGATCAAAGTAGATTAATACATATTCACCATGATAGAAAAAAGAGTCTAGTTTTGAAATACATGTATCACTAAAAATATGTTATGTTTCACTCAAAATATATTCCTTTGGCGGTTTTGATGAGATAAGGGATGAATGATGTTGGTTTCAAGATTCGAGAAGTGGCATATCTCTAATTTCTATTCTTACTAGCAAGATGCCCATGCGTTGCACGGAACATCAAGATATTGTGGGAGAAAAGGATGAATGAGGGAAGGCCCTATCTGCAAATGTGGAGAGGAGTGCGGGTAAATTGCCATAGTTTCCTTCCTATCCGTTAGATATAGATCGGACGGCCTATATTGCAGGATGGCAGGCACCCCATCATCACCGACTATGCTTTTTATAAGAGTAGAGATAAAAAAACAGAGTTGGTGATGATTGTGTGCCTGCCATCCTTCAATATAGGCCGTCCGATTTATATCTGATGGATAGGAAGGAAACTATGGTAATTTTGCAAAAAGATACCCACACCCCTCTCCACATTTGCAAATAAGGCCTTCCCTCGTTCATCCTTTTCTCCCACAAGATAAACTACTCATACAAATGCATCTTGATGTTCCGTGCAACACAAGGGCATCTTGCTAGTTGTTGCAAAAAGCCCATGTGTGTGTGTTGGGTGTGTGAGAGAGAGGGAGAGAGGAGGAGGACGGAGTGCATGTGTGACAGAGACACAAAGAGTGTGTGTGCGAGAGGTATCAGCTTAAAATGAGGCGATAGTGTGTGTGTGCACGATCGAGAGGGCGTGTCTCAAGAAGGGACGAAAAAATCTACAAAGATACAAGGAGCGCGAGAGAGACATGTACGCGATAGTGGAAGCACGAGTGTGCGGGTGTATAAACCTATCTGGAGGCTAGTCGATCAATGATTGTGTGAGAAATACGAGTGGGGGGTGCGAAAGCGATAGTTTTGTGTGTGTGAGAGAGAGACGGTGGTCGGGAAGGGGAGTGGAAGCAGGAGTTGTGTGTGTGTGAGAGAGAGAGAGCGGGGAGGGGGAGTTTGTCTAATCGGTAAACAAATGAATAATGTCAGTTTTATAACTGGGATGGAGACGGAAAGGAGACCGCAACAAATGTTGTGTCTGCAGGAGAGAGTAATTTTAGTGGTATGAGTCATATCTAGAGACATATAGGGTGTGTGAGAGAACCCCATAGAGAGAATGACAAAGTGAAATATGAGTTAGACTATGTGTGTGGCAGTGAAAAGAAAGCTTAGGTACCTAGTGATACCAAAGAACGGTAGAGACGTGAGAGACAATCAAAACCGTGTAATGTATAATGATAGGGAGAGTGGGACACTTCTCAAGGGAGACGTCGAGAGACTATGTTTGCGAAGATAACAGAAACATGAAGCGAGCATGCGGGTGAGCTGGAGAAAAGAGAATGATAGCTACATGAAGGATTATGCGAGAGAGATGGGCGTGAAAGGAGTCAACATAAAAGGGATTCAAATATTTGAATTCGAGATGATGATACATGTAATTCATACTCGAACCAAAATTGATCTATCAAACATGCATACTCATATGAATTCACGCGCATCTATGTTATTTAATATGTAGATATTGCTGATCCAAACATTTTAGTAGAACATAATTTGGTTTAATTTTTTTGAATTCAACCTTATGATTTTGAGATCATTGTATTTGTAAATCATATTATACATATAAAGGAGCAGAATTCTTTATTGTGCTTTTGAAAGTATATATAAAAAATGATGTATATAGAATTTTATTCCAATCTAAAATGGTTCCTGCCCGAACAAAAATAGAAGACAAACTGGATTTGAATTGAGTTGGCACAGTAAATGTGCACTCTTGCTCTGCAAAAATTTGAACGAAGCAGGGAAAGTCGCAGTAACCGCTCGAAACCAAAATCTGCAAGATGGAAATTACTGCCTATCCCTGACACGCAAAGCCTATCGGCTCGATTTCTATAGGTTTCGATAGGGGTAGGTTTGTAATTTCACTCAAACGTGACATAACCGCCTCTCACCCGGATTCATACACGGTGGGCGCCAAAACACAGTGTCTCCTCGGCCGAAATCAACTCCCTCCCCAATTCATACACGGTGGGCACCAAAACCAAACTCTCGTCGGCAAATATTCGGTCTATGCGAGATTACCGTCCTATCCCCATCCGACGAATATTGCTGTGATCTAGGAAATTTTAAACGGGGGCTAAGTTTGTAAATTTCCTTGCATTTGAGACAAGCGCGCCCTGAAGACATGGTTCCGCCTTCCTCTCTCCCTCGATTTCCCCATTCGTACTCCATGGGCACCAAAACACCCTCTCCACCCTAGCCTCCTCCGTCCGCCACCCCATCCACCGCCGTCCTCCTCCACCATGCTGGAGCTGATACCCCGACTCCGTCGTCCATTACAAGAGATCGACCTCTCTCATCCACGGCTTCAGACTGGGATCCTTGCATCCTGCCCTCTCGCTTCATCCCCGCCGTCGTCCACCTTGTCAGCACCGCTCCTATGACCGTCTCGTCCACCGCACCCCGCCGCCACCATCTACCCTCCTAGATCTGCTTCCGCGCCACCGACAGCCATCGCTACCGTAGCACCGTCAAATTCTCAGCATATGCATATGCGGTGTCGCACCAGAGGCGGTACTCTTTCATATCTGCTCAACTTATTTATCGCAGCAAGAAAATAGATCGCTGCTGCTTTACTCTGATTTCTTGTCCATCACTTACTTGTTAGTTGAAAGCAAACATTGGTTGCAAAGTTGCCTTTGTCCGGTTTGCACCTTCAGATCCGCTATGGCACGCTCAACACTATACTCCCAATGCTTATGGTTTTCCCTTTTATATTCCACACTAGTTAAATGACAGTATACTAAATTTCAAAATTGGTTCAGTCAATTTTTGAGAGCTCGCCGGAGTTCGCCGGTGAAAAGGAAGGGGCTCGGGTGGGGACGGTGGTTGTGGGGGGCGGTGGTGGGGCCTCGCCGAACGAAGAAAACTCAACGCAGGTGGGGGCGTGGGTGGGGATGGGGGTGGCAGAGGAACACAGGCGGTGGGGGGCGGTTCAGGGGAGGGCGGGGGGTCAGGGCCGGTGGTTCGGCCGGCGGCCCGTGCGGTGTTCTGTATGCGAAGAATCAGAGACGGGGAAGAAGAAGGGTTAGGAGACGTAGGATCTTCATCCAACCGCCTGAAATGGTCGACTGACCCAAATGACAAAAGTCACGAAACTTGCATGCACACATGCCTTTATATTCAGTACCATCATCGTACCTGCTTAGCACTACTCCTGAATCCATCAAGCTAAACAACGTGCCACTCATAATTCCAAACTTGTTGCTCAAATACGAATCTGATATGATGCTGATATTACTAAAATAGATAACTTTTAATTGGTCAGCTAATGTTCCTACTTTACTTTCGAAAATCACGTGCACCACATATAGAGAGACAGCAGGGAGTTGCATTGTTAATGCGCTTTGGTTCATCATGTGTGGGCACTGCGCAACGAACATTTTATTATCCAAAATCTGCTTGCTCTTCTTTAGCATGTTCCTCTTTCGTTCTTCTTTAATAAGTACTCTCTCCGTTCCTAAATACAAGTCTTTGTATAGATTCCACCATGGACTACATATGGAGCAAAATGAGTGAATCTACATTCTAAGATGTATCTGTATACATCTGCATGTGATCCATAGTGGAAATTTCTACAAAGACTTATATTTTGGAACGGATTGAGTATGATAGTAGTACAGTATGTTCCTTGTAGTGAAGATGAGCTGGGACATTGGCATTGTAGAGGTCTATACGGTCGGTTGTGATGGACACTGTGAACTCTTTGGGCCTCTTTGATTCGTAGGATTTTGTAAACATAGGAATGGGATTTGTAGTGGCCTGCCCACTTGAATCCTATAAGATTAGCAAGTAAATGCGGGGAGCTGTGTCACCTTTGAGAGTTACACTGATATTAACAGTACCGCACCTTCAGTTGAAGAGAGCTGGTATCCGAAGCCTTTCTAGCCGTACCGGCAATACTAGCACATATATTCCAACAAGTTGCACTTTGCTGATTTTACTCCTGATGCTTACGGTTTTCCCGTTGTATCTACACTATGATCTGTGTAGCTGCTTTGTGTTGCACTAGCAGCAGTCCACTCAAGCTAAACAACACACCAATCATAACTCCAAATCTTACTTCTTCAAATACGAATTGTGATATGATATTGATATTAGTTAATAGACACACATTTAATTGGTCAGGTAATGCTCCCACTTGATTTTCCAAATGCATGTGGCCACATATAGAGAGACAGCATGGAATTGCATTTCTTTGGGCGCTGTGATTCATCATGAGTGGGTAACATTGTATGCAATGAAGCGGAACCTCAAGAATATGCTTCCTCTTCTGTTCTTTAACATGTTCCTCTTTTGTTATTCTGTATTTAGTACGTACAATATGTTCCTTGTCAGGAAGGGGAGCAGGGACATCTGAAGTCAATAGCTGATAGAGCTGGCCTGTATGTGATCGATAGGCTTTCAATTAGTAGCAGCAATACAACACCGTATTTTCCATCCAGTTCCACTTTCCTGATTTATATATCGTGGTTATGGTGTACCCCTTTTATGTACACTATGATCTGCCTAGTTGTTGTGTGCTCTTGTTATCATGGTTTGGCAATAAACTCTCTATACAGTATATTATGAACCTATCATCTGCCAACTATCCTTACTTCTGGAGCCTTTCTGTATACTTGTGCCAGATTATATTAATGCATGCACCATATTACAGCACACATGAGCTCTCTCATCAGAATCCAGTGATAGCACACAAGGGTTTACAGGGGTGCCCCTATATTAGAATATCCTCTGCATTACAAAGATAATCTCACCACTATTTATGTTTTCATGGTTCTCAGATATTATACTTAATTACAGTGAATATCAGAATCCGCGCATCAGAAGAATATTGTGGAACACTGCAACGACTTACAAAATTGGCACCAAGGCTTTGAGTGCCATTCTGGATGCAATGAGACTCATACGCTCCCCACCTGTAGATTCTTGTTCAGAATATGATCCTAATGACTATTCTAACCTTGAGGAGTCAAAGGTAGATGGCCTGTCCTGTTCACCCATCAAGGTGCATGTTCTAATTTGGCAAGGTTTTATTGATTGCGCGTATCTTGCGTATGTTGTCTTGCATTTCTTCTACTTTGTTGCACCGCCATCTGCTTAGTTTACTCATCATATATGTCAAGATGCCATGTCCATCCATTATCAATACATATTCCATCTGTCATCATACCATATTTTTTCACTCAAATGTTGTTCTTGTGCATCAGACATCAAAAAGGAAGAGGGTGATTGCCGAACCTGAAGGAGCACCTGCAAAGTCCTTGAAAAACATGGTGGTGCCGAAGAAATCAGACAGCACCCCACTTATATTGGTTGTACAACCAGTGACACAAAACGTAGGATAGACTCCAGCAGACTGTACCCATACTTCACTGGCCACACCACTAGCCCCACTACACATGACCTGCACTCCAGCAAAAGGTATGCCGATTTCAGTTGCCATAGCACCATCCATACCAAAGAAAAATCCCACTGCAGCAAAAATTACAGCAAGTCCATCGGTCGAAGACCTATCCCAACTGCAGAGACGGCCAATTCCTGCAGATTGGAACCCTAGTTATTCCTAGTTTAAAAGGCAATGCTTTCAATGTTGTTAGGGACTATGTACATATATTCCCATCATGGGAAGATTATAGTGAAGACAAACACCATTTTCACATCTTCCTGTCCCACTTACGTGTAAGTGCTATTATTCATGGTGATTATTTTCTTGTTTTCTGCTGATTGAACACATCAATGATTTACATTACATTGTTGTAAGTAGGCGAGGGTCAATCTGGATAGTCATGACGAGCAAAGCTTGCTTGCGCTTTTCAAGGAAGCATTGCAGTAGTATCGGTGTTACCTGAGGAAATCACACTTTGATGGCAAGTCTATAAACGAATTTCCGGCGAAGTCTCCTGTGCTAAATTTAGAAGACATTAAATGGAAAAACCTTGTTATGCACTTGTCTCATTCCCAGGATGAGGTACCGTCTATGATATCACATGAAAATTTGAACTTCTACTTCTCCGCATGTGCCTTCCAGATCTTTTTTGCAGGAAATCAGCTCGAAGAAGAATTCCGGTTTGAAAAGAACGTCAGGATATCACAAATATGCTGTCCGCTGCTTCGCTCTTGTTAGTACCTGTTGTCCTGTATCACTGTACTTGCATTCCTACCTGGTTCATTATGTGACAGAAATATGCATGATATCTTGCTTATCAATTGTTCGCTCCAAATTATCTGATCTGTATGAATGGTTACATTAGTGTAGAATATATCAAATCCCAATGAAATTTTTTAGCTCTGCATTGTTCTTGTAAGTACCCGATGTCCTTTATCAGTGTACTTATATTGACAGGTAGTTGTTCATGTACCATAACTCTACATATTATTTTCCTTTGCCCTCCATTTTCTACGCATTAGATCTATATTTACTCTTACCATAAGGTTGGATAACACCGATGGTCCTGAAGAAGTTTAGCTCTGCATTGCTCTTGGCTGTACCTTTTGCATGTATCGCTGTACTTACATTTATAGCTACTTGGTTATGTAGCATCACTCTTCATCTTATCTTAAATATTCTCCATTTTTCTTATATCATCACATTTATATTTACTCTTAACAAAATGTAGAATAAAGGCAATGTTTATGAAGAAGATTATGTGGTAAACTTCTTGAATTGCCCCCCCATCAGCATGGACAAGGGCTTTATAGAGCCTGTCTTCACCAATAATATAAGTTAGTCCTTCTCAAGCCTTCAAACTATGTTTGATATATTTGGTTAGGCATGACTGCAATAGCTGTTTATTTTTGGTGTTTGCATCAACTTGCATGTTTAAATTTTATTATGTAGCTCATAAACAAAAGTTTGTCCTTCTCAATTTAAGTTTTCAGTTGTACAACCAAGTTCCTTCTTCATACCATGTAAATTAAACTATACAGAGCAAGTGATCTTCTTTTGCACTGCATGTATGCTTCTGTTCTTGATCAGTAATCCAGTGGTGTGGTGAACCTACCCACTACAGCACAATGCCATATTCTGCAATGTCTTAACTATGAACAATGTCATATCATTCTACTATTATTTAAACCATCTCTTTATTTTCCAATCTGAAATGGGATAAATTGACAACACACTAACCATTGATACTTATGAGTTCTTGATCTGTAATCCAGTGGTGTCGTGAAGCTGCCAACTCCTTCACCATGTCATTTCCTGCCGTATCTTAACCTGAACAATACCATATTGTGTTAATGCTATTTTAAACTATGTCACTTTATTCGTCAGTAAGAAATGTGATGAATTTTCAGCACTAATACTTATATGTGCAAAACATGTCATCTGTCTGCTTGTTTATCTTTCAGAGTGACGAGAATATAAGTGTCAAACAAGCGCAGTCTCACCAGCTTGCTCAGCTGCTTGCGCTGCTGCTCCCGAGCAGGGCTAACCTTTCTTGAACTCTATTGAAGTGATGTCGGTTTTGTATATTATTTTGTCGGCGTGTTTATTTGCACTGGTGGCGATCTTTGATGCCCAGTTTATGTAATCTGTTGTCTGCTTGTGCTTTATTATCATAGTGGCGAACTTTGATTTTCCAGTGGATGTAATATGCCATAATTTATTTATTGTATAGTCTAGGTTTTTTCTTATTCACAATGCTGCAGTTATTTTACTCTATATATATCCTATCTTCGCAGTAAACCGGCTAAACCCTAAAATTACGGTACATGATCGGGCCGTCATGCAAATCACTACATAACTGGTCCGTTAACATGCCTAAATGTAAACTGGCCCACTAGTAGATTCGGCCCACTAATAGGCTGAGTAAACCACCGGCCCTATTTTCGCAAGAAAACTCAATGGGCTATTAGGAGGTTGAAAAGTAGGTTGGGCCTGAAACGTGCCGAGCAGCTCACGGGCCGGCAGCAGGCTGAAATAGACCCCGGCCCATGATTGTGCCAATCACATAACGGGCCGTTAATAGGCCAAAATTGCCTCAGTCCTTGTTTGGCCCAATCAGATTATCGGCTGTGAGCAGGCCGGATGCAAACTGGGCCGTAGTTAGGCCCAACAATATGACGGGCTTTTAACATGCCGAAATAAATATAGGGCCGAAATGTTAAACATGCCTTTAACAGGCTGAAATGTTAAATAGGCCTTTAACAGGCCAAAACTAAATGGGCCTTTAGCAAGTGGGCCCAAAAGCATAGAGTCCAGTTGACGGGCTGAATCTGATATGGGCCATAATTTATCCCAAAACCTCTTAAAGGGCCGGATCTGATCTGGGCCGTAATTTGGCCCAGAACATCATAGGCTTTTAACGGGCCGAATCTCATATGGGCCTTTATTGGGCCCGGAACGTGGCAGGTTGTTAATGGACTAGATCAAATATGGGCCGGCCTTTTGCCCAAAACATGGCAGCCTGTTAACGGGCCGGCCCACTAGTGTCCTCAACATCTTGTGGGCCTTTAGCTGGGCCGGCCCATTATGGTCGGCGATATCTCATGGGCATTCAGCTGAGCCGGCCCATTATGGTCCGCAAAATCTTGTGGGCCTTTAGTTGGGCCGGCCCATTTAATCTTTATGGGCCACTTTTGGGCTGGTCCACGTGTCAACATATCATAGGCGCATCTTGCCCATTGGATGAGTGACATCCTGTGCCAACGCGGAGCTGACACGTGGTTCCGTCGGCCAATGAGGATTTTACACGTGGAAAATCATCATTGGTCGTGGCTGTTAGCGGGTTATCGGATCCAAAACCGGACCCGATAGCTTAACGGCGACCCGTTACGGTGGATGCCACGTGTCGGTCACCCTTGACGAAAGCACTTCCATGACGCGGCATTTATCGTCATGGAAGTGAACACTTCTCTGATGATAATTTTGGTAATGTCATGGAACACTTCTACGACAGCACTGTCATAAAATCGTCATGGTTGTACATGCATGATAGAAAACGTGACCTACTGTGTAACGCCCACGATGCGGCTATATCTCCCACGTGTCGAGGCACGACTTAGAGGCATAACCGCATTGTAGGTATTGTCGCGAGAAGGGTCATCTTCACACAATCCCATGTAATGAACAAGAATGGGATAACGAGAGTTGGCTTACAATCGCCACTTCACACAATACATAAATTAATTCATACATCATCCAAAATCCACACATAGACCGACTACGGTCAAATCCAAGTGAAAATAAGATAACCCCAAATGCTAGATCCCCGATTGTTGGGGATATAACTACTGGAGTCACCCGCCCAGGAGGGGCCGGGTTATGTCATGATGATCATCACCTGAAGCCCAATATCAAGCTTGAGGATGGCGGTTCAGTAATGGGCCTAAGGCCTAGAGGCGACTTAAGGCCTGTAGTGATAAACCGTCGTTAAGCCATGACTTGTAGTGTAAGGCAAGAATAGTTAAGAGTCCGAGCCGGGCACTGTTTATAAGCCGGCCGGGACTCTGAGAGCCGCTGGGCGTTAACCTCTCTATATAAAGGGACGACCTAGCGGCGGTTCAGGAGAAGAAACATCCAATCGGTAGCCAGGCATAGCGGATTCGCTCCCTGGTCATCAAAACCCTAATAATTCCACCTCAACTAGAGTAGGCTTTTACCTTCACCGTAAGGGGCCGAACCAGTATAACCCTCGTATCCTTCGTCCCGCTTTAACCCCTTTAAGTTTTCTAGTTGTGATGGCTCCACGACTAAGTCCTTTCACAAGGGCATCTGCCGTGACTATTCCACGACAGTTGGCGCCCACCGTGGGGCCAGCACACGGTAGATTTGAGTTCTTGAAGGGCAGCTTCGAAGGACTCAAGGGATACACTGTGGGCCGGATGACCACGAGTCGTCGCGACAATCTCTACATCAACGACGCAGGCTGGGGCCCCGACGCCGGCTCAGTCGAGTACAGGTACCGGGTCCCCTTCGGCGGAATCCACGTTTTCATTGGCAAGATCGGCGAGCCGGGTCCTGAGCCGGACATCGGCACCGACCTCATCGAGACGGCTCAGCGTGCGAGACCCGCCCGGACTCTGCCCGCCTTGAAACGTGCTTTCGTGGGATGCATCCACGGAGGACGCTCTGAAGGATCTAGATCTAGCGACAAGACGGCCATCTGCTCTGATGATGAATCATCCACAGGTGAGACGGACTCGTTGTATCAACTTCAAGATGGCAGGCTCGGGGGTTGTTCCGATGGCAACAGTATTCCGGACCCTTTTGAGCCGCCAAGCCGGGTTGGAATCTTCATGGCCGGCACGCAACCTGTTCAAAACTCCGCCGCTGGGGCAGGAGGCCCTGCGCACTCACCGGCTCAGGTGCTGATGGATCTCACGGATAAGATGACTGCCCTGCTAACCGCCACGGTCGTCCCAGCGGATCAAGCTCAACATGATGTGGAGGTGGCACAGTTGAAGCTGGATATAGCACGAGCCAAGGAAGATATGGCAGCGGAAGGAATCAGGATGGCTGCAGAACGGGTGGCTCTGGACGCCCAGACTCAACTGATTCAGGCGCAGTCTTTTCGGCTCACGATGGACCAGAACGCATCGAACGAGATCATGAGAAGGAGGCATCAGAAGGCTCAATCTCGTCTCCCTCCGGTTTATGATCCTCGAAACCTCTTCAACACGCCCGGTGCAGGGCCTAGTAACCCGCCAGAAATCACAGCACCCGGGGCTGGAACGCCGTTTCAGCCGCAAGTGATGGGGCCTCCCCGTGTGAATACTGCCCTACCTCAATACGTGCCAATACCACCGGGTCATTACTCTAATCCGTTGGAAAACATGATCGCTGCAGCGGCGCGACTGGCGGCTCTCCTAGTCGAGGGTGACTCCCCAACGGCGGTCGAAACCCGCAGGGTCAGAGAACTGAAGGAAATATGCCCTAGAGGCAATAATAATATATTATTTATTTCCTTATATCATGATAAATGTTTATTATTCATGCTAGAATTGTATTAACCGAAAACATAATACATGTGTGAATACATAGACAAACAGAGTGTCACTAGTATGCCTCTACTTGACTAGCTCGTTAATCAAAGATGGTTATGTTTCCTACCCATAGACATGAGTTGTCATTTGATTAACGGGATCACCTCATTAGGAGAATGACGTGATTGACTTGACCCATTCCGTTAGCTTAGCACTCGATCGTTTAGTATGTTGTTATTGCTTTCTTCATGACTTATACATGTTCCTATGACTATGAGATTATGCAACTCCCGTTTACCGGAGGAACACTTTGTGTGCTACCAAACGTCACAACGTAACTGGGTGATTATAAAGGTGCTCTACAGGTGTCTCCAAAGGTACTTGTTGGGTTGGCATATTTCGAGATTAGGATTTGTCACTCCGATTGTCGGAGAGGTATCTCTGGGCCCACTCGGTAATGCACATCACTATAAGCCTTGCAAGCATTGTGACTAATGAGTTAGTTGCGGGATGATGTATTACGAAACGAGTAAAGAGACTTGCCGGTAACGAGATTGAACTAGGTATCGAGATACCGACGATCGAATCTCGGGCAAGTAACATACCGATGACAAAGGGAACAACGTATGTTGTTATGCGGTCTGACCGATAAAGATCTTCGTAGAATATGTGGGAACCAATATGAGCATCCAGGTTCCGCTATTGGTTATTGACCGGAGAGGTGTCTCGGTCATGTCTACATAGTTCTCGAACCCGTAGGGTCCGCACGCTTAAAGTTACGATGACAGTTTTATTATGAGTTTATATGTTTTGATGTACCGAAGTTGTTCGGAGTTCCGGATATGATCACGGACATGACGAGGAGTCTCGAAAAGGTCGAGACATAAAGATTGATATATTGGACGACTATATTCGGACACCGGAAGTGTTCCGGAGTAGTTTCGGATAAAACCGGAGTGCCGGAGGGGTTACCGGAACCCCCCGGGGAAGTATTGGGCCTTAGTGGGCCTGAGGGGAGAGAGAGGGCAGCAGCCCAGGAGGTGGAGCGCCCCTTCCCATGGGGAGTCCGAATTGGACTAGGGGAGGGGGGCGCGGCCCCTCTTTCCCTCTCCCTCTCCCTCTCTTTCCTTCCCCCTTCTCTCTTCCTAGTTGGACTAGGAAAGGGGAGTCCTACTCCCCCCTCCTTGGCGCGCCCCAAGGGCTGGCCGGCCTCCCCCTTGCTCATTTATATACGGGGGCAGGGGGGCACCTCTATACACACAATTGATATACGATATTTTAGCCGTGTGCGGTGCCCCCCTCCACCATATTACACCTCGATAATATCGTTGCGGAGCTTAGGCGAAGCCCTGCGTCGGTAGAACATCATCATCGTCACCACGCCGTCGTGCTGACGAAACTCTCCCTCAACACTCGGCTGGATCGGAGTTCGAGGGACATCATCGAGCTGAACGTGTGCTGAACTCGGAGGTGTCGTGCGTTCGGTACTTGATCGGTCGGATCGTGAAGACATACGACTACATCAACCGGGTTGTGTTAACGCTTCTGCTTTCGGTCTACGAGGGTACGTGGGCAACACTCTCCCCTCTCGTTGCTATGCATCACCATGATCTTGCGTGTGCATAGGAATTTTTTTGAAATTACTACGTTCCCTAACAAGAACTTCTTCAGACGGCTCTGGCACAACAGGAAGCATATTCATATAGCCGGGACAGGATTCATTCAACTCCTCGTCCAAACCGGAGCCCAAGTTATAGCAGACACATGGTTTCAGCGACCGGCTCAAGTAACGTTCGGCGCCGTGACTTGCCAGCTGGCCATGGCCCGGTGCATAATGGAGCCTTTAACGCGGTAGACCAAGACAGAGCACGTCAAGAGGCGGAACAGGCGGCTCAGCTGACAGCTTACCAACCCCTCCCGGTTTATCCGACGGCGTCTATCGAGGCGGGCATAGCTACGAGGACTGGAGGTGTCCCTTGTCTGGTGCCGGCTCTCCGTAACGAACGTCTGCCCAAGGATTTCAAAGGACCTAGGAAGGTACCTAATTACACAGCTGATTTACAGCCCGGAGCGTGGATTGAGAGCTATGAGATGGCTATGGAGTTGCTGGAGGTCAGCGAAGCGGCAATGGCCAAATACTTCACCATGATGTTGGATGGGACTGCCCGCACTTGGTTGAAGGGACTGCCACCCAATTCCATCGGGTCATGGGCAGAGCTAAAAGCCCGGTTCATCCAAAACTTCAAAGATACATGTAGGCAATCTATGTCAATTGTGGATTTGACTAACTGCAAGCAGCCAGAAGGCGAGTCTACAACCCATTGGGTACGCTGGGTCAAAGAGATAATACATTCGTCTTATAAGATGGATGCCGGCTATGCGGTTTGATGTTGGAGCAAAATTGTCGTTTTGCGCCCCTGAAGATGAAGCTTGGGCGGCTCAAGCGCGATTGCAACGATATGGGTACGCTGATGGCGGCTCTGGTCAAGTATGCCGACTCTGATAGTACCAAGGATCCCGAGTCTGATGAGGAAAAGACAGGGAAGGGAAAGAAGAATGGCAACGGCAAGGGCCCTCAGCACCCGGCGAGTCAGGGAGGTAATAAGCCCAAGGCCGATGATGGTATGGAGTTTGTGGCCAACACCAACACGCAGGGTAACAATCACCGACGTAAGGGGAGACAGCCTTCCCAATCTGGCGGGTCAGGCCCGACGCTTGAGCAATTGTTAAATGAGCCCTTCCCAAGGCATGGCTCTAGGGAGAAGCCAGCCACTCATCTATGGAAAGACTGCGCGATCATGAAAGCTTTCAAGAATTTCAACATGTTCAACGGTAACAATGGGCAGGGCGGCGGCTCAGGTGGCGGCGGCTTTCATGGCCCGGGCTTCGGTTCAAATTCCAATTTTCAGAATTCTCAAGGTAATCAAGGTGGTTTTAACCAGCAATCTGGCCAGGGTAATCAACAGCAGCAGTAGGGGGGTTACCAGACCTATCCAAAGCAGCTCAACAGTGGACAGTATCATGTATTTACTACCAGTTTGTGCAAGCGAGACCAGAAGCTTCATTAGAGGGGTGTGAACGCTGTAGAGCCGGCAGTTCCACGTTACTTGCGATGGTCTGAGCAGCCGATTGTATGGAGTAGGGAAGATCACCCTCCCCGGGTTGATAATCCAGGTCACCTGGCCTTGGTGGTGGCTCCTCAAGTTGGTGGGTATAAATTCACTAAGGTGCTCATGGACGGAGGCAGTAGCATCAACATCCTCTATTATGAGACCTTCCGTCGTATGGGATTAACTGATAAAAACCTCAACCAGTCCAACACTGTTTTCCATGGGGTGGTGCCCGATAAGTCGGCGTATCCAGTTGGTAAGATCGAGCTGGAAGTAGCCTTTGGAGATGAGTACAACTACAGGGCGGAAAAACTGACTTTTGAGGTGGCCAAAATAAGAAGCCCGTACCATGCTTTATTTGGGCGGCCGGCTTACGCCAAGTTCATGGCACGGCCGTGTTACGTATATTTGCATCTCAAGATGCCGGGTCACAACGGGACCATTACGGTTCATGGCAGCCGAAAAGTAGCTTTGGAGTGCGAGGAAGGTGACGCTGCTTACGCTAAATCTGTTTGTGCAACAGAGGAGTTGAAGTTTTATAAGGATAATGTTGACCCGGCAGATATGACGTCTCTGAAAAATCCAACCATGGAGCATGAGCCGGTAATGAAATTTAAGTCGGCCGATGAGACTAACCTTGTTGACTTTGTTCCAGGTGACTCATCTAAGCAGTTCAGCATCAGCGCTAATCTGGATCCTAAATAGGAAGGTGCGCTCATCGAGTTTATCCGTGAGAACCGGGACATCTTTGCATGGAAACCTTCTGACATGCCGGGTGTACCAAGAGAACTCGCTGAGCACACTCTTAATATTGATCCAAAATTTAAGCCAGTCAGGCAATTCCTCCGGCGGTTTAATGAGGAGAAGCGGAAGGCCATTGGTGAGGAAGTAGCTCGGCTCTTGGCGGCCGGGTTCATTGTGGAAGTCTTTCATCCGGAATGGTTAGCTAACCCGGTGCTCGTACTCAAGAAGAACGGCACCTGGCGTATGTGTGTGGATTATACGGATTTAAACAAGGCTTGTCCGGCTGATCCTTTTGCTCTCCCTCGTATTGATCAAATTATTGATGCTACGACGGGTTGTGAGCGTTTGAGTTTTTTGGATGCGTACTCTGGTTACCATCAGATCAAAATGGCTGTTAAGGACCAAGAGAAGACGGCGTTCAACACTCCCTTTGGAGCCTTCTGTTATGTGTCTATGACTTTTGGGCTCAAGAGTGCACAGGCGACTTACCAGCGTTGCGTGCAAAATTGTCTTCATAATCAGATTGGGCGCAACGTTCATGCCTATGTGGATGATATTGTGGTCAAATCCAGAGAGAAGGAGACCTTGATAGATGATCTGAGAGAGACCTTTGATAATCTCCGGGTCTACAAGATGATGCTTAACCCAGCCAAGTGTGTTTTTGGTGTTCCTGCAGGCAAGCTCTTGGGTTTTCTGGTTTCTCACAGAGGCATTGAAGCTAAACCGGAGAAGATCAAGGCAATCACCTCTCTGGCTAAGCCGGCGTGCATAAATGACGTCCAGCGTCTGGCGGGTCGCATCGCTGCTTTGAGTCGATTTATAAGCCGGCTGGGCGAAAAGGCCATACCACTATATCAGATGATGAAGAAAACAGATGACTTTGTCTGGAGTGATGCTGCTAATGCTACTTTTGAGGATTTGAAAAGACAGTTAGCCGAGCCGCCAGTCCTTGCTGCTCCTGTCGATAAGGAGCCCTTATTGTTGTATGTAGCCGCTAACACACGAGCCGTCAGTGTGGCCGTCGTGGTGGAGCGCAAGGAGGCGGGTAAGGAACATCCGGTTCAGCGACCGGTTTACTACGTCAGCGAAGTACTCATTGAGTCCAAGCAACGGTATCCACATTGGCAGAAGCTTGTTTATGGGGTGTTCATGGCAAGCCGGAAGCTAAAGCATTATTTCCAGGGCCACCCCATCATTGTGGTTAGTTCTGCTCCTCTAGGAGATATCATCCAAAACAGAGAAGCCACAGGAAGAGTCGCTAAGTGGGCCATTGAACTTGGGCCTCATGATTTAAAGTATGTGCCACGCACTGCTATCAAATCTCAAGCATTGGTAGACTTCATCAACGACTGGACAGAACTACAGATGCCTGAGGAGAGACCAGATAACACATACTGGACTATTCACTTCGACGGGTCCAGGCAGTTGGAGGGCTCGGGGGCTGGAGTCGTTTTAGCTTCCCCTCGAGGTGACAAATTTCATTATGTGCTACGGTTGATGTTTCCCTGTACTAACAATGCAGCTGAGTATGAGGCCTTGCTCCATGGTCTTCGGATGGCTAAGGAGATGAGCTTAAGCCGGGTGAGATGCTTTGGCGACTCAGATTTGGTGGCTCAACAGGTATCAGGCAAGTGGGATTCCAAGGACCCCCTCATGGCGGCTTATCGCCGTGAAGTTGATGCCATCGCCGGGCATTTTCAGGGTTATCAAGTGGAGCACATTGACTGCAGAAAGAACGAGGCGGCTGATGCCTTAAGCCGGCTGGGCTCTCAGCGTAAGCCGGTGCCGCCTACTACTTTCTTGGATATTCTGCATAACCCTTCTGTCAAGTTGCCTACAGAGGAAGACTTGGCTGTTCGTGACCCAGAAGCACAGTTGGTCGCGGCTTTTCACGTTATCCCAGATTGGACAGTGCCATACTTGTCTTACATGACCCGGGGAGAATTGCCTGAGGATGAAACTTTGGCCAGACAGATAACCCGGCGGTCTAAGTCAATGATAATTGTCAATGGCGAGCTGCATCATCGCAGTGTTGCTGGGGCTTTTCAGCGTTGTGTTTCCCCTGAGGAGGGTCAAGAAAGTTTATGAGAGGTTCACGAGGGGGATTGTGGCCATCATGCCGGCTCAAAATCCCTTGTGGCGAAAGCTTTTCGTCATGGTTTTTATTGGCTGATGGCTCACGCTGACGCAGAGGACTTAGTCAGTAAATTTGACGGTTGTCAGAAGTTCTCAAGACGTGCTCACGTGCCGGCTCAAGAGTTGAGGATGATTCCAATCACTTGGCCGTTTGCAGTCTGGGGGCTTGATATGGTTGGGCCTTTCAAAAGGTCCAAGGATAAGAAGACCCACCTCTTGGTGGCGGTTGCAAGTTCACAAAGTGGGTTGAGGCAGAGCCAGTTAGTAAGTGTGACGCAGCCACAGCGGTTCAGTTCATGAAAAAGGTGATATTTCGCTTTGGTTTTCCACACAGCATTATAACTGACAATGGTAGCAATCTGTCTAAAGGCGCCATGGAAGAATTTTGCCAACGAGAGCATATTCGGCTTGATGTTTCATCAGTAGCTCACCCCCAATCCAATGGTCAAGCTGAGAGAGCAAATCAGGAAATCTTGAAAGGCATCAAGCCCCGGCTTTTGGTCCCTTTGCAACGGACGCCGGGTTGTTGGGTGGAGGAGTTACCCTCTGTGTTATGGAGCATCAATACTACTCCTAACAGGTCTACGGGTTACACGCCTTTCTTCATGGTCTACGGAGCTGAGGCGGTTCTCCCTAGCGACATCCGTCATGACTCGCCTCGAGTGGCGGCTTATGTCGAGGCGGACAATGAGCAAGCGCGTCAAGATGCTCTTGACTTGTTGGACGAACAACATGACGTAGCAGCAGCTCGCTTGGCGATTTACCAACAAGACCTGCGCCGCTATCACAAGCGCCAGGTTAAGTCCAGGACCTTTCAGGAAGGTGATTTGGTGCTCCGGCTCATCCAGGATCAAACAGATGCACACAAGCTATCCCCACCTTGGGAAGGGCCCTTTGTGGTCAGCAAGAACTTGCACAACGGGTCATACTACCTCATCGATGTTCGAGAGCACAAAGATTCACGTAAGTCGGAGGAGGAGACCCGCCGGCTGTGGAATATTGCTCATCTACGGCCGTATTACACTTGAGCCAACGGCTCTCTTAATGTACATATTTCTATAGCCATGTATATATTATGATGAATAATAAAGCAGGACCTCTGTCCTTTTTTCCCCTCCAAAGGTAAATGTGTCATTGTTATTTTCATTATGATATCACATGATCACTTGGAGGCTGATCCGGCTTATGATCGTATTCGAATCTAGCAGTTAAATATATGATCACTTGGGGGCTTCCTGTTCAAACATAGGTCGTATTCGAACCAAAGAGAACATAGCTGTCGATACCCACTTGATTGGCATATTGCCGAGCTCACTGGGGAGTTTCTTGATCACATTTGAATCATAGCTCAACCCGCTTTGGGAACCGACGTGGATCGTATTCGAATCAGCGTCGTTAAACAACTTTCAAGGTCATTTGGGGGCTTCCTGTTCAAACATAGGTCATATTCGAACCAAAGAGAACATAGCTGTCGGTACCCTCTTGATCGGCAATGCCAAAGCCACTGGGGGCTATATGATCATATTCGAATCTTAGCTTAACCCCTTTGGGACGGTTCTCTGGTCGTATTCGAATCAGAAGCCTCCAAATTTTTGAAGTCTCTTTGTTGCAAACAAGTTCTTTTGATCACATCAAAAGTGTTCAAGGGTGGTTTTTATTCCACCGGTTAACTTTGATCAATAAACGTTGATAGCACATAATAAACATTGTATGTGCTGGTGAACCGGAGTTGAGTTCTCAACCTCATTATTTGGGTTAAATAAACCGAAAGTGTACTTGAAGGATCACAGGACAATTAAAGACAGCTCTTTAAACATAAGGAAAGCAGAGGATCAAGCATAACCCGGAAGCATATAAAAGGGCAGCTTAAACAGTGTTGAGCGCTACACACGTGCGCAATGACGCGACAAAATTAAGTATTTGTCCTACTGTATTACATGACTCCCTGAGTCCAAAAGGTGAGGCATTGTTTTTTAAGACATAACCATGAGCCGCCTGAGAGCTCAAAGGTGTTGTTGGGCTGAAGCTTCCGGTTCATCCCTTTCCGCTCCTCCAGCTGTTTCCATGTCCTGGAAGGTTGATGATTTCTAGTCAATGCCACTCAAGGCTTCAAATTGAGCTTCATCATCAATTAACCCGGCTGGGTCGACTTCAGGGGCGAAGGTATGCTTACGAGTTGGCGGAATTAGGCTGATTGCTTCATAACATGGTGTTGGGATCCTCTGATTCTCCGCGTCATAGCCCGGTTGATATTTGGTAAGATCTGTGTCATTACCAATCAGTGTGGCCACAGGGCGTACGCTCTTCACGCAAGCGGCGAAGTCTTTTTGGTCAAATGGGGTGCCGTACTCCTTTAGACTGGGATACCCAAGGGCGATGTCGGCCGGGTCAAGCTCCAGTAGAAACGCCTTGGCCCGGCTCAGAGCGGCTATGGATCCGGCTCTTGCAGAAGCTCGTCTCAACTCTTGGAAGCGTTGAGGAAGTTCGGCAAGCCGCCTGAGTACATCCGCCAGGTGAGTGGCAACTTCATTTGACAGAGCCACAACGACTAAGGCACGTTGTGACCCGGTGTAAAGTTGTTCCACCAAGGTATAAACCGCCTTCAATTTTGTCAGCACATTTTGATTAAGATTGGAGCTCCTGGGACCTGCATTGCAAAGTCATGTAAGCTGATGACAATTGAGATGCTCTTTGGAAAAGATTTAAACTAGCTAAACACTTATAGATTAACTTACCAAAGATTGCGGAGACCATCTGAGAAACATGGCGTTTTAAGCCGGATAGCTCGGCGGCTGTTTCAGCAAGAGTGGCCTCCGCTTGTTCGGCCCGGCTAAGCAAAGCCGTCTTCTCATCCGCCCAGGCTTTTCTCTCGGCTTCAAACTTCTTCTTCAGTTTCTCTTGAGCAGATACACTGAATTCAAACTTGGAGTTGGCCTTTTGGGTTTCATTTTCTTGAGTCTTCAGGTGGTTCTTTAAATCAGAGATCTCCGATTCAAATTGCTTGAAGGCGGCCTGTATAAATTCCGGGTCACAGTTAGGGTGATTATAATGCAGCATTAAGTCCCAAGCACTTTGCAAGCAAAGACACTTGGCACTTGGGGCCTAATGCATATTGCCGTTCAACTACTTGATTAAAACAAGGTAAGGACCGGTTCAGATATGCTGATTAAACCGGACCTTGAGTGCTACCAGGTAAGCCGGTTTTGTTGCAGTGATTACTAAGCCGGTATTAAGTCTACACCATATTTTATCATAAGTAATAGACTTGGGGGCTGGCATGGTAAGTATAACTATGGAATAAGAAAGAGAGTTATACCTCAGATTTTTGCTGTATTTGTTTCACCATGTTAATCTCCAGATCCCGGCTGTTGTGCACTTGATTCACATAGCCAGAGACAATATCTTCAATGCTCAGATGAGCATAATCAGTGATGAGCATAATCAGTGATGTCCACTTTGGCCCGGCGGCGCTCCAGAAGTTCTTCCTTGGCAGAGCACTTGGCCAGCACGGTAGGTCATCCCGGTTCGACAAACTCAGTCCGGGTGATCTCAACGTCCGGATCATCTAGATGAGCCAGGCTGGGGATCTCCGGGTTCTCGGAACCTTCCATAGCTTGTTCAACAGTTGGAGCAGTGGTGGCATCAGGAGATGGTACAGTCGGCGACTCATCAGCAGAGGCATCAGGAGCAGCCGTTCTGAGTTCCGGCTCAGCCAGGACCGGCTCTTCGGCCGGCTTATTTTTCTTCGCCCTCTTGCTGGGCTTCACTTGTACACTGCAAGTCAAAGGGTTAGTGCAAAAACATGAGTAAGATAAGCACAAAATAAACTGATCATCATTACCCAGGAGCGGTTTTGAAAGCCGGCAAGCTGGACTGCATGGAGTCGCCGGAGGAAGGCGAAGTTCCCTGGTAGTTTGAGTCAGAAGAATTGAGTGGTTGACGAGTGACGCCCGCCAAAGGATACAAAGAATATAAGTCGGAGATAACCTCAGTCCGGCGCTTCCTTGATGCTTCGGGTAAGCCGGAGGAGAGGTCTGCATCTTTGCTGGTCCGGGGCTGCCTCCGACTCTCATAAATCTGTCGCTTCAAAAGAAATTGAGGATCTTGATAAGCTAAAGGATGTGAAAATCTTACTTTCCGGGTTACTCTTCGGACTTTCTGTCTCGGCAAAGGCTCGGAGTCGGAGGAAATTATAGTTACCTCTTCATTCACTTCATGACTCGCTCCGGTGTCCTCCTGCTGATAATCCGTGTCAATAAGATGGTTAAAAAAGGAGCCTAAAGAGTCAAGAGCTACCTCTGACTCGGAGGTGTCTTCCAGATGAAGCAGGTCCAAGGTGCTAGGTTTATTCCCCTTCTTACGGGGAGCGGATTTCCTGGCGGCTTTCTTAACTTTTCTGGCTTTCTTGGCAGCTTCATGGTCATACTTGACCTTCCAGAATTTATCATTAGCCTGTAAAATACAACAAAGGTTAGTGAGTTAAGACAAAATCGTTAAAATGGAAGGTGAAGTATTCAGGTCAATGGTTTACCGCTGGAGCCGGGTTAGCCTTGCAGAAAGGGCTTAAGCCCACTCTCCCGCGGTCTGCCAGGCTCTCGTTCAGAAGAGACTTGGTAGTATCATCAATGACGTCCTCAGGTAAGTCGTCTGGACTGTGCCGAAGATTTCATCCTTCTGGCCCGTGTAATCACACATCAAGCCGGGGCGGCGGCTTAAAGGAATCACCCGCCAGGCAATCCAGACCCGGACCAGATCAATGCCATTTAGGCCGTTCCCCAGAAGAGCTTTGATTTTGTTGATGGTGGGAGTAAGTGGTTGACGTTTAGCTTGAGATAATTTGTCTGGCAAGGGGTGATTTGACTCCAGACGCAGGGCGCGAAAGCCGGGCAGAGGGTTCTCATCAGCCGGAGAAGTGTCTTGGCAGTAGAACCATGTCTAGTTCCAATCTTTCGGGTGGCTTGGCGGCTCAGCATAAGGGAAGAGACAATCTCTCCATCATTGGATTGAGATTCCATCGAGCTCCAAGCTGGGCCCGTTGGCACATTCATTCTGGCGGTTCAAATAAAATAACTCCCTAAAGAGTAGCAAGCTGGGTTCTTCTCCGAGGTACACCTCACAGAATACTTGGAAGTTGCAGATGTTTGACACGGAATTGGGTCCGATGTCTTGAGGTCGCAGATCAAAAAAGTGCAGGATATCTCTGAAAAATTTGGAGCCGGGTGGAGCAAAGCCCCGTTTCAGGTGATCAGTGAAAATGACAACTTCCCCCTCTGTGGGATGAGGTTTCTCTTCTGACGGGTCAGGAGCACGATAAGACATGATCTCTTTCCTTGGCAGATAACCCATCTTTACAAAATCAGCTAAGATGCTGTCAGTGACGTTGGATCTAACCAAGTTGCATGTGACGGGTGCTTTGGGAGCCTTAGGCGGCATTGTGAAAGATGGAAGCCTATGACAAAATAAAATTTCCGGTTCAAATTTAAGCCGGAGGAAGATTTCAGTTCAGTATTCAAGATGGCGGCTTATGAAGGGGCCTAATGATATATGGCTAATTGTGTCAGGTTATTTAAGCCGCCGTGGATATCATGAGTAATTAAGTTATTTAACTCTATTATGAATGATCCGGAAATTTCACAAAGCATGGCCTCTTTTAAGCCGGCGATATGAGCCGCCATGGCTAACAGATGCAGTTTTCTGCCTAAGTGTTGCACAAACAAGTTTCGTAGATTGCAGGGATTATTTTGGATCAAACGATCGTCCAGAAAAGAAAAATTTCTAGACCTAAAAACTGATACAGAGAAGTTCATAAGCTCTAAATGAGGTCTTTTTGCAAGCAAAAGGGATCTGCTAGTATTGAAAATGGGTGTGAAACGACTACCGCCGAAGTTACGCACTACTCTTGGATCAAAGGAGGCCATTGTGGAAGAACTGCGAAGGAATCACGAGGACACAGAAGAACTCGCGAACCCTAATGCGGATCTAATATATGGGACGGCGAGGACTTACTGGTGCTGTTGAGCAGCGGAGGTGCGCCGCGGTTCTCTGGTCAAGACAGGTCGACGCAGCGGCCTTGGTTGGTGCAGACGGGATGCGCGGCGGCGGTGGAGCTCGGGCTCTGAGGTGTCGAGAGGAGGAAGACGATGGAAAGGGAAGAATGACGAAGACCTAAGGGCCGGGCCTACTTATAAGGGACGGCTGATGAATGGGCACGGGAAACGAGGAGGCTGAAGACATGATTATCTAGCTGCAGAGACGCCTCGATTTTTGTCGTGGAATTGTCACGGCAGATGTCCTTAGCGTGAGGACTTAGTCGTGAGGCCAGCGCATCTATGTAGTAGCTTGAGAGGGGTTGATTGGGATGAGAGACGCAGGGCGGATCAACGCACAAGACAAGGGTTTAGACAGCTTCGGGCCCCGGGAAACATCATCCGGTAACAACCCTACGTGCTGTTTGAGGATAGGTTTCATTATGATCACGGGAGAGTCGCCGGTTCCGGCTCTCGGTGTTTAGCCCTAGAGATTATTTCTTGTTCCTTCTTGAGGTGCCCTGCCCCTCCTTATATAAGTTGAAGGGGCGGGTTACATGTGGAGTCCTATTAGGATTAGGACTAGTCTATTACAAGTGGAATCCTAGTCTACCCCCTTAAGGGAAAGCTCCTTATGCCTTTCCTCGTAAACCGGCCCACCATAACATGAGCCGGCCTTCTAGGCCTTGGGCCTAGTCTTCTATCTGACCCGCCGTTAGGGCCATCCATGAGTCGCCACTCCGGCGGGTTACCAATGAAAACGCCAAGCCTGGCCGGGTCATACTTTCGGCCGGGTCATACTGCGGGGTATATCCCCGACAATTTTCGGGATAGTTATTAAGACAAGGATCCGTTGAGATACGTTGGGCAGAACCTGCGTTAATGGCAGATGACGTCACGGCGGGTTACAAAGAATCCAGAAGATGACGTCATGGCGAGTTATAGCCTTTGCGCAGACAGAAGCCAGAAGATTTTTTATTAAGGTATTGAAGATTGACATGAACCGGTTCAAATCAATCTGGGGCCTAATGTTGGGGATATAACTACTGGAGTCACCCGCGCAGGAGGGGCCGGGTTATGTCATGACGATCATCACCTGAAGCCCAATATCAAGCTTGAGGATGGCGGTTCAGTAATGGGCCTAAGGCCTAGAGGCGGCTTAAGGCTCGTAGTGATAAACCGTCGTTAAGGCATGACTTGTAGTGTAAGGCAAGAATAGTTAAGAGTCCGAGCTGGACACTATTTATAAGCCGGCCGGGACTCTGAGAGCCGCTGGGCGTTAACCTCTCTATATAAAGGGACGACCCAGTGGTGGTTCAGGAGAAGAAAGATCCAATCGGTAGCCAGGCATAGCGGATTCGCTCCCTGGTCATCAAAACCCTAATAATTCCACCTCAACTGGAGTAGGCTTTTACCTTCACCGTAAGGGGCCGAACCAGTATAACCCTCGTGTCCTTCGTCCCGCTTTAATCCCTTTAAGCTTTCTAGTTGCGATGGCTCCACGACTAAGTCCTTTCACAAGGGCATCTGCCGTGACTATTCCACGACACCGATCGTCCCAACTGGGCTCCACTACTGATCATCAGGAAACGAAACATAGTAACGACCACGTTCCTCGTCGAACTCCCACTTGAGCTCGGTTGCGTCATCTGCACTGGTATCGTCGGCACCTGCAACTATTTTGGTAGAATCTGTGAGTCACGAGGACTCAGCAATCTCACACCCGCGAGATCAAGACTATTTAAGCTTATAGGAAAGGATGGTGTAATGAGGTGGAGCTGCAGCAGGCACTAAGCATATATGGTGGCTAACATACGCAAATGAGAGCGAGAAGAGAAGCAACACAACGGTCGCGAAGCTAGAAATGATCAAGAAGTGATCCTGAAACTACTTACGTTCATTGCCGAAAAGAGACCCTCACGGTTACAC
This sequence comes from Aegilops tauschii subsp. strangulata, assembly GCF_002575655.3. NCBI lineage: Eukaryota > Viridiplantae > Streptophyta > Magnoliopsida > Poales > Poaceae > Aegilops > Aegilops tauschii. Next base: position 180,392,675 of record NC_053039.3, read on the forward strand.
ACACGGTTGATGTATTTTAATTAAGTCAAGTGTCAAGTTCTCTACAACCGGACATTAACAAATTCCCATCTGCCTCATAACCGCGGGCTCGGCTTTCGAAAGATAATACCCTGCAGGGGTGTCCCAACTTAGCCCATTATAAGCTCTCACGATCAACGAAGGATAAACCTTCTCCCGAGAAGACCCGATCAGTCTCGGAATCCCGGTTTACAAGACATTTCGACAATGGTAAAACAAGACCAGCAAGATCACCCGACTGTGCCGACGAATCCCGATAGGAGCTGCACATATCTCGTTCTCAGGGCACACCGGATAAGCGAAGCGTACAGGTACCAACGTAACCCAAGTTGCCAAGGGAAGGTCCCGCATGGTGCTCTAGTTTGGACCAACACTCGGAGGAGCACTGGCCCGGGGGTTAAAATAAAGATGACCCTCGGGCTCGCGAAAACCCAAGGGAAAAAGGCTTAGGTGACAAATGGTAAAACCAAGGTTGGGCCTTGCTGGAGGAGTTTTATTCAAGGCGAACTGTCAAGGGGGTCCCATAAATCACCCAACGACGTAAGGAATGCAAACTCAAGGAACGTAATATCGGTATGACGGAAACTAGGGCGGCAAGAGTGGAACAAAACACCAGGCATAAGGCCGAGCCTTCCACCCTTTACCAAATATATAGATGCATTAAATTAAATAAGAGATATTGTGATATTCCAAAATATCCATGTTCCAACATGGAACCAACTTCAACTTCACCTGCAACTAGCAATGCTATAAGAAGGGCTGAGCAAAGGCGGTAACTTAGCCAAACAACAGTTTGCTAGGAAAGGATGGTTAGAGGCTTGACATGGAAATATGGGAGGCATTATATAGCAAGTGGTAGGTAGCGCAGCATAGCAATAGAACAAACAACTAGCAAAGCAAAGATAGAAGTGATTTCGAGGGTATGGTCATCTTGCCTGCAAGGTTCTCAGAGTTGTCGTAAGCTTGATCCTCGTAAGCGTACTCAACATGTTCCTCGTTCACGAACTCGTCTCCCGGCTCTACCCACAGCAAGAACACAAGCAATGGAACCACAATCAATCACGGGAAATGCACAAGCAACATGATGCAATACATGCATGATATGCGAGATGTGATATGCGATGCGTATGCGTGCTCCAGAAGAAAAGGATGAACAAGGCAGCAACTTGGCCAATCAAGTATGCCACTGGAAATATGAGATGATTTCGGTCGAAATCGATATAAAGATCACCGGAAACGGATGCACGGTTTGCAAATGGCAAGCAAAACAAGAATGACACGATTCTACGATTAACACCATGATAGCACATAGAATACATCAAGTAACTATGATCCAGCACTCCAACATAGCAACAAAGCATATGGCAGTAATCTACAGGAGATGCTTGACAAACGATGAACACTGAGCTATGGCTAGCTCACACAATAACAGGTTCAAACAAGCATGGAAAAAGTGCAAAAGATATCAGCTTCACAGACTTGGTGAAAATACTGAACATGGCTGAAACAGCATCAGGTAGCAATGTTCAGAGCAAGCAATAAACATGCTACAGGAACTTAACATAGCAAAACAAGGCATGTCATGAATCTACTAAATGCATAGATCAAAAGTCCCTTACTGACCATGAGCCAAAAAGGAACAGAAGATATGATGGCACCCATGTAAAAATAACAAGTTTCGTTAATAGGTTTCAGACTTGGCAGAAAACAGAACATGGCATTAACTGAATTATGAGGTCATCTTGGTGAGCTTTATTCACTCATCACAAAGCAATGCTTGAAAAAACAAGCATACCTACAGCAATATGGCATGTTTATGAAGCTAAACATGGCAAGAGCAAGTTCATAGCATGTATGGATCAACTACAACAACCTTGGCAAAATTGAATATCATGTTAACATTCTGCCAGGAATATTTTATAGAAAACGTAGAGCAAGATTGAGACATGCCAGGGCACTACATAATTGCAAACATGGGCATGGATGGATAGAGCACAACTATATCTACACAACATCCTTACTGAACATACTCAAAATAAGAATGGATCTCACTGTAGACAGATGGATACATGGCAACAAAATAACAGCAGATAAAGGACTTAGCAAAATCCTAAGTCCCTGAAAAGAGAAACATCACGAAGCCTAGTTTGCATGCTTGTGCTAGTCACCACATAGATCACAAAAATACGTGGCATACACCTCTGTAAAGATGGCATGGCATAGATCACAACACCTGTAGAGCTCATGCCCATAAGATGCACACATCAAATGCAACAAAAATAACAAAACACCAAGTTCTGATAAGTAACAGCAGTAAACATCATATAGCACTCTTGCACCAGAGATTTGGGCATCAAGACAAACTCAAACGAGCATGGAACAATGGAACAAAATCAAGAGCATCTCGTGTCGAACATTTCGATATATCATGCGCATGAATAGGAGCTGTATGCAAGGAGATATGCCATGATGAACAGAGCAACATATTATGATATCTTCGGGACTTGGCAGAAAACAAGGGGGAAAGTCAACCTCTCCAGATCTCATGCGAACCGAGGTAGGGCGGAGCTCGCCGGAGACGGGCAGCGCGGCGGCCGGAGTGGACGGGGGAAGGTCGCCGGGGCGGGGTCGACCGGATCCGGCGAGGGAGAGGAAGCGGCGGCGGACGGGGAGACGGGGCGCGGTCGCCGGCGTGGAGGAGCTCCGGTGACGGCGGTCGGCGGCGGCGAGGTTCGAGGCCCGCGGCGGCGCACCGGGCGAGGTGGCGGCGAACAGGCGGAGGGGCTTGGCGCGGGCACGGGCGCGGATGAGAGTAGGCGCGGGGGAGCCGCGGGAGGGCAGATGGCGGCGAGCGGGCCCGCAGGCCAGCGATGGGCTCGGCGGGCCGCGCGGTGGCGGGTGGCGGCGGTGACAGGTGTCGCGCGGCGACAGGCTCGGGGCGGCGGCGGCGATTCGTCCGGCGGCGGCGGAGGGCGAATTTTAGGGTTTGGACGCAAATTTCGGAGGGGGAGGTGTTTATATAGGCATAGGGAGCTAGGAGAGTCCAAATGAGGCATGGTTTTTGCCCACACGATCGTGATCGAACGACCGAGAGCATGGAGGGGACTTAGATGGGTTATTGGACTGTTTGGAGGGGGTTTTGCTGCAACACACAAAAAGCCTTTGTGGTTACCCGGTTAACCGTTGGAGCATCAAACGACCTCCAAATGGAACGAGACTTGACAGGTGGTCTACCAGTGGTGTACCGAGGCCACTTGGCAAACCTCGGTCCATTCCGAGAACGTTTAACACCCGCTCACAAAAAGAAACAAGAGGGGTGCGCCGGTGCATGTGGGAGTGTCGGATTGCAAAACGGACAACGGGGAAAATGTTCGGATGCATGAGACGAACACATATGCAAATGAGATGCACATGATGACATGATATGAGATGCGTGACATGAACAAAAGGCAAAACAAAAAACAAAAACCCAACCACGGAGGGAATATCATAACACATAGCCGAAAATGGCAAGAGTTGGAGTTACAAATATGGAAAGTTACATCCAGGGTGTTACATACTATGACAAACACGTATCATCACGGAAGTGTATTTTTTTGTAGTGATGGCACCCTTCCCCATGTCCTCCGCATCCACCACCTACCACGCCCGATGCATGCCGAACACGTGGCAGGTGCATGCGGGATGGGAGGCGAGTGGGATGGCAGTTTCCGCCCCATGACCATGGGGCGAGGGGAATCTGCGGGCCACGATCCGAGTTCTTCCACAATGTCGCGCATGACGCGCGGGGAAACCAGAAATTGGCCCGAGATCAAAGCTAATGAGGCAGCAACGAAAACTTCAAGGGGCCAACCCCTTCAAAACCCTGCCTATGCACTTATTAGGCCCTGCAGGCCCGGGGGCTTCTATCGGTGCAACAGACCCTGGGTCCATTGCCCAGACTGTGCACAGGCACAAGAACAAGATTGAAGCACCAGCTTGAGTCAGAGATTGAAGGACCAAGAGATTTGAAGAACCAACATGCAGCTCAGAGGGACCAAGATCAAGCCAGAGGAGGAGTATATCGGCAAGAGAAGGGCCTCCCTTGCCGGGCAGACGAGCCCGGCAAGAGGTGAGGCTACCACGAGAAGCAGGGAACCAACACGCCCCGGCAGGGCATGCCGGGCCCTCGCGGGGGCAGAACCACCCCACCCCACCAACCACCTCACCATCCACTCCAGCACAACCCACGTCATCGATTAGTGCGATGTCGAGCCGCAAGGTGATTAAGTGGCAGCCGTTTGCCACATGGCGGCCATTTCCTACGAAAGAAACCCACAGATGACACCCGTCCTGCGACGTGTCAAGAGAACAGGCGCGGAGCTGGCAAGATAGCCCGGCAAGCCTTGTCGGGCAACCAGTGATGTTACACTAAGCGGTGCATTTAATGCATCCTGTCAGCCGGCAGAGTTAGGTATGATAGCATTGTTTGCTATCATATCAGTGGATAATGACTACTTTGCCACTGTGGTGACCCCTTGATCTATAAAAGGAGGCCCATGGCACTCGTAGGAGGGGTTGGAAAGTTGACGAACCCACACCCCCATACGCGCGTAGTCGCTACTGCCCTATGGCGACACCTGCCGGGCAAGTGTACTGCGTCGCACCATCCCCATTCGACAATCAATCCACCAAAGCAGGAATAGCGTTTTACGCCTCGCGGTGGCCCGAACCGTGCGCTGGTCTGCTCTTTGTGCAACGCGACGTCCCCCTACCGAACCAGCAAGGGGCCTCCTGGTCCCATAGGTGGCCGCGGATATCCCACGACAGGAGTTTTCCAGGCATGTACCAAACTGGCTCTACGTTTACGATGCCAGGCACATCACAAAAAGTTCATGATTATAAACCGTGTACAATAGGTAGATAATCACACACATTTAGTTTTCGTGCACCGTATGTGATAGTGTCTGACATCACACATGCTTTGCAAACGGCAATTGTGTGCATTGTTGCACACGTTTCCTCTCTGTGAACCATGTCGGATTATGTTGTATATCACACACGTTGTGCTTTATTAACCGTGTGCGCCGTAATGAGCTGCACAACGTAATTTTGCCCTAATTTACTTGCTGCTATTTAAAATTGTACCTAATTTAAACTTGAAAGAAGTCTATAGCTTTATTCATATCCACCAGGTTCAAACAACCAATGCATTATTCAATTCACTGGTACATATGTTTGAGAATTACATAAGCACCAAATTAAGAATGATGAACCAGGGTTCTATACTTGTACTATTATAGATGGTAAAGAAAGAGGCGACAGACATTCTGGATGCTGAACAAGGTGAAGCGGAATGGCCCTATTGTGCTCTCCTGGATGCAAAAGGCACGCACGATTCTAGTCCAACCCCTTGTGATGGCCAACCACCAATCATGTAGTTTGAGAGGTAATCTTGAGTAAACTGCTTCAGGATCCACTGCAAAGGAAAAAAGATTCAGACATTGTCATCTAACACAACTCATTACGGGCAGTAAAAACAAGGCTACAGGGTTCTTACTTACCATCCTGCAGTTCACAGTTGTCTTGCATAAAGTGTAAACAAATAGTTCGATTGACATCTTTTAACCCGTTTTAATAACAATCTTTATCAGTTTCCTCACTTGATGCTGGTTCAGGAATATCTCATTGCCCCATACGGAGAAAGGGTCGAAGTGTGGATCTTTGGCAATGACATGTGTACCTAAAAGTACCAAGTTAATATTAGAAGCTAAACAACAATTGCAAAATGATGTAGTACAATTCTCCCTCCATCCCATTATATAAGATTTTATTACATGTATATCTAGACATCATCAGAACATTAAGGTAACATGAAAATTAAGGTAACACTCTTCCTTGTTGCTATGTAGACTGGGATTGCATATTTAGTCATTCAATACAATGCATGTTGCTATGTAGCCTCCATCCCATTATATTCAGTGAAATGTCCGATTCGACGATTATTCCCTTATCAGCCCCCAGGCTATATGGTACCAACTACCGAGATCCTGAACAGTGAGTACATATAAGCAATGCGATGAAACTAACCTCGATGGAAAACAACACTGTTCTCAATATCGTCATGTATGAGTACATATAAATGCATGTTAAGCACAACAGGCTAAACATCAACCAAATATATCCATGGTAGACAACATAATCTACAAATGATAGCTTCAATGTGCAGGCTTAAGCACGCTAGTTAAGCAAAGCAAGAAGTGGAAAGGTGTGTTAACTGCATCAGGCATAAAATTTAAAAACAAGCAAATAGTCACTCAAACTGGTATTGTGCAAGTCTAAAGTACACTAGTTATTGTTAAAAAACGAAAAGGCATGTTAACTGCAATATCCTTAACGGCAACCAAATATCGTAATTCATAGTGGTATTGTTCAAACTGTTATTGATGAAATTGAACAGCACAACAAATAGTTCCACATATAGAGCATCACATTGTGAAGAACTAGAATAAACAAGGCATAAGGCCATCTCTAGCTGATCCTTAAAGTTAATGGACTAAAACCCTTAGTGGATATATATACTCCAGCAATTTTTGGCCGTTTCTAGTCGATCCCCTAAACTTAATATTGTAAACTTCAATTTGATCAAGTTCAAAGAAGGTTCAACCGAAAGTAGCATGCATTCAAACATAAACATAGATAGTTTTGCATAACCGAACATAAAACATAAATTTAAACTAAGCTAAGCTACTTTTGGTCGAAGTAGAGGTCGAGCTAATCCTTCCTCGTCAGGTGCGGTGTGCCACGAGCCGGGTCCGGGCCGGTGCCGTCATCGGAGTCATTGGGGAAGACACTCCTCCACTCATCGACGTCGATCTCCTCGTCCTCGCCACCCACCTCGACGCCCTCCGTGTCACCATCCTCACCGCCTTCGACCTCGTCATCGGAGGACAGCGCGATTACCTCGCCGCCCTCCGTGCCAGCAAAGATTGCCCGCTCCGCTTCCACGAGCCCCGGGTGCTGCCGGCGGAGCTCTTGCATGTAGGCCTCGTCGGCAGCCTCGGCCTCGAGGCGCTCCCACGCCTCGCGGTCCTCCCACGCCATAGCCAATCTCACCACCCCTGGGTCCGGCGGAACGAGGTGGACCGGACGTGTGCCGAAGTGGAAATGGAGCCTAGCCGCCGCACCATGGTAGCGGACCTGCCAGCGGTCGTACTCCATGGCCGCGAGCTCAGCCGTGCGGAAGCTACCGAGCCACCGGCGGGTGTGGGTCTCCCGATCTGTAGTCTCGGCGACCCACATCCCCCACAGCCGCTGCCAGACCCCGAGGTAGGACCTCGTCGGCTGCCGGGTCTGAGGGAGGAGGGGGAAGTCCTCGAACTGGCGTAGGGGCGAGGCAGCAGGTGGATCGGGGGACAAGCGACGACGGATCGATAAAGAGCCCGCGAAGGACGACGGGGACACCTCGGCGGCCACCTCGTCGGCGTCGGGTGAAGAGGCCGCGATAAACCTCTTTTTGGCCTTTGGCTCCTCGAGCTCCCTGGCACACAGGCAGAGGTTGAGAATGGAGGCGGCGGCAATGGCGGTGACCAACCAATGGTTTCGGTGGTGGTGTGTGTTTGTGTGAGCGGAGGTTTGGGGAGTGTGTGGTGTGTGTGGAGGGGCGCAAGGTGTTGTTTGAGGAAAGACCGCGGCAACTGAAAATTTTACTAGGCAAGAGTAACAAGGCGGGGCTACTGAAAATTTGAATCAAGGGCGAGCAGATATTTTGAGATTGCGAGGGATGCAGAGGCGGGAATGAAATGCTGGGGCCTGGGACTACTGAAAATTTGAATCAAGGGACTGAAGCAGAGCGGGAGTAACACACATCGCACACGGTTCGCACATACTAATCGTGTGCTATCGAACATTAAAACCTTCCACACGGTAGATATTTTCGAGATTACGAGGCAGTAGATATTTTCGAGACCGGGAGGCAAGCCTCATGGAGCCCTATCTATTGTGCTGATGTGAGGGACTGCAGGGCACGGGCGTGGCACACGGGTAGTCTGACCGAACCGTGTCTATTGCATACCCAATCGCAGATGGTTTCTACATCCAACTCGTGTGCTATTTATAAATTTGGCAAAAAGAATAATGCGGGAGAGGGTCAGAACATGAAAACACTTGCATGTGGCCCAAGTATATGTATGAAAACGGTGGTTTGATGTTCGAATACCCAATGCACAACTTTGATGTGGCACCTGTTGCACAAAAGCACAGTATTGCTAGTAAGCCACCCCCTATGAACCCCACTTCGTGTCGGTGGTAAGGGAATCCTAGCTACGAATGCATGCCCCCAAATAGCTAGGTCTGAAATCTCACCCTACTGTAACACAAAACCTCTAGGAGCCCATCACATATATATATATATGGTCAAACTTCCCCTTTCGCTTCCCGATAAAGGTGGACTGTGCGCCGACCCACAAATGTGTGCTTGTGGCGCGAGAAGGGTCAGACCACATACGAACCAGATGCAGGTGGCCCTACTATATGTATGAAAATGGTGTGGTGTGTGATATTTAACTACCATTCATAACTTTTGATGTGGCACATGTGCCTCGCAAGTTAACCGGACTTCCCCGACACCACGGAGGTTGCAGGTAGCGCAAAGAAGCCCCCCCCACACACACACACGTCGGGGGGAGGACATCTCACCACCAAGACGTACTATAACACAGACCAAGAAGAATCCAACTTGGTCGTACAACCTCTCCTTGCTCGTTGTTGGTGAAAGTGATGGACGTCCACACGGCCCTGCAAAATGGGCTAGCTTGTCGCCGATAACCTCACGAGGGAGTATTGTATGAAGACAAGCCCACTATGTGCATGTGGCCCAAGTATGTATATGGAAGTGGTGTGTGTGGTGTTTGAATACCCAATGCGCAAATTTGATGTGGCACCATGCTTTGGAACCGTAAAATCCCCACACTGAGCGAGGGCTCACGACGCGTAGCATGCGCTCAAACTTAATTAGGCTTGGAATGGGTCGACATACTATACGGTAACTCGAAGCGAAGAAGAAGAATATATCCACCCTGGTAACCTTTCCCGTCGTTGGTCGAAATGATGGACGTCCACGCAGGCCCATGAATATATATAGGCTTGCCGCCCATAACCAAGCGAGTGAGAGTGTGTCCAAAGAGAACCATTATTGCATGCGTGTGTCCTGAACATATTGATGGAGTGCATGCATATGTGTTGAATACCCGACCCAATGCACAACATTGATGTGGTGCATGCGTTGAAAATCGTAGAGGTCCCTACACAGAGAAAGAGGTCGTTTATGACGTGTCGTGTGCTCCCCCCTTGATCCAGCGGGATGGGTTCGTGTGTACAGATGCGCTATTATATATATCTAATCTCACATCATGATCTATATCAAGACAAAACAAAAAATTAATCCCCTCCTAAGTCAAATTAGTTAACCTCTCTCGCGCTGTCGGTGAAAGTGATGGACCAAGCTGGTCACCCCCCCAGACACGTACTATATATACACCTAGTAACACAGCCCTAAAAGAATTAATCCTCCTTGTTCGTCAAACGCGTATCTCTCTCTCGCTGGGTCAAAGTGATCAACGAAGAACTCGCGGGCCCAACACAGAAGCGACACGTACGTCGCACGCGAGTGATCATCCTATATAGGACTACGTACCACCATCTGCATGCATGTGGCCCAAAGAGCTGTTTGTGTGATGTTTGAATACGCAATGCACAATTTTGATGTGGCACCACGTATATAGGAAACCAAAAAGTCCCCGCAGAGAGCGCGAGGTTCATGACGCGTGGCATGTGCTATATGTACGCCCCCATTCGACGCGTGGTATATATGTACTTCTACTGTATAGCACAAACCAAAAGAATCATTCCTTGATGATCAAATTAACCTCTCTCTCACTGGGTCAAAGTGATGGAGTACAACCTCACATGCCCGTGGATGGAAGCGCCACACGCGAGTGAGTTCCAATATATAGGGTAACCACTGCCTGCATGGTATTGCGTGATGTTTGAGTACCAATATAATGTGCAACTTTGAGGTGGAACCTGCCTCGGGAACCAAAAAGTCCCCACATAGAGCGAGGTTATCACACACATATATAGAGAGTATTCATGTCGCCCCCTCTTTGACAAGTACATACTCCTATACCATGGATATACGTAACACAAACCAAAAATGAACCATCTTTGTTGGTCAAATTAGCCTCTCTCTCTCTCTTGTTGTACGTTCAACTGGTCGACGATGACCTCGTGGGCCCACAGAGAGAGGCACATGCGAGTGATGTCACAGGACAAAACCACCACGTGCATGCACCCGTGTGTTATGTGATGTTTGAATACCCAATGCACAACTTTGACGTGGCACATGCTTCGCAAACCGGAAACACACTATAAGGGCATATTTATTCCTAAGTTGTTTTGGTGATTGATGACAATGCTGTTGCGGACTAATCGTGTGCCTTTAGTATTTCAGACGTTTCGTCACTAGGCACAAGACGGTTTAGTGCCCCTCGAAGACTATTGAAGATGGCGTTTTTCTATGTTTCTTTTCGGTGGACTTGAGTCGTAGGAAAGCCGTACTATTAAGAGGGGGTCCGCTTTGGAAAGGTTTGGGTGGAATCATCATGTACACATCTACTCCTTTGCACCGCCTTTCCTTTGGCCCTTTGGAGCATCCTCCGTTTTATCCTATATGCATTCTGTCTTGGTTGCTGAAATTGGGCTTGCGGTAGTACTGCTCCCTGGAACGGTAGTACCGCAGGCACTTGCGGTAGTACCGGACCTCGGTGCGGTAGTACCACAGGAGCCCACAGTAGTACCGCTCCTCAGGAGCTGTAGTACTGTGGCCCCCAGGCCAAGTGCTGCTGCGCAGCGGTAGTAGGGGCGGATGTAATTTTTTACATCCGCGCCCTCCACGGTAGTACGCGCCCTGTGCACGGTAGTACGGCGCGCCCTGGCCTGGCTCAGCCGCCACGCGGTAATACCGCTCCTCCTGCTGTACTACCATGTCGGATTTTTGCATTGACTCCAACTCAGCGGAAGTTGCTACGGATGTAATTTTTTATCAAGGTGATGCGGTAGTACCGCTCGTGCGGTTCTACCGCTCTCCGCTTCAGTGCGGTTGGGCTGGCCAGGTTTGTGCCGTTCAGGCGGTAGTACCGCATGGCCCAACGGTAGTACCGCTTGGGCCTGCGGTAGTATCGCAGCTCAGGCGCGGTAGTACCGTGCTGCGCAGAATGGGTTGGTGGATAACAGTTGGATTTGTCTCTCCACTATATAAGGGGTGTCTTCTTCCCTGAGTTGACTACATCTTCCAACCCTAAGCTCCATTGTTGCTCTAAGCTCCATTTTCGCCCGATATCTCTCCCTAGCCAATCAAACTTGTTGATTTGCTCAGGATTGGTTGAGAAGGCCCCGATCTACACTTCCACCAAGAGAAATTTGATTCCCCCACTAATCCCTTGCGGATCTTGTTACTCTTGGGTGTTTGAGCACCCTAGACGGTTGAGGTCACCGCGGAGCCATAGTCCATTGTGGTGAAGCTTCATGGTGTCGTTGGGAGCCTCCAATTAAGTTGTGGAGATTGCCCCAACCTTGTTCGTAAAGGTTCGGTCGCCGCCTCCAAGGGCACCAATAGTGGAATCACGGCATCTCGCATTGTGTGAGGGCGTGAGGAGAATACGGTGGCCCTAGTGGCTTCTTGGGGAGCATTGTGCCTCCACACCGCTCCAATGGAGACGTACTTCCCCTCAAAGGGAAGGAACTCCGGTAACATATCCTCGTCTTCACCGGCTCCACTCTTGGTTATCTAGTGCCTTTACTTGTGCAAGCTTATTTGCGTTATATCCCTTGCTTGCTCGTGTGCTTGTTGTTGTTGCATCATATAGGTTTCTCACCTAGTTGCATATCTAGACAACCTACTTTGATGCAAAGTTTAAATTGCTAAAGAAAAGCTAAAAAGTGTTAGTTGCCTATTCACCCCCCCTCTAGTCAACTATATCGATCCTTTCAATTGGTATTAGAGACTCGTCTCTTTATTAAGGACTTTGCCGTCCGAAGAGTATGGTTGACATCGTGGACGGTGTGGAGGAGCACTCCGGTGCGAATCCGGTCTCGTCTACGGGAGATTGGGGAACCGCGGTCTCTCGTGAGGAATTCAATGTGGCTTTGGACACATTGAAAACCTCCATGACGACCGAGGTTGAAAGCATGTTTAATAAATTCATAGAAGGGCTTAAACTTTCCAACGCACCGTTGAAAGTGGGTGATCCCGCTAACAAGGTGACGGATGCTACCTCCAACAAGGGGGAAGCTACTAGCGAGAAAGCTCCTTCTTCTAGTGGTAAAAATGGCACCAGCATCTTTGCCCATGTGGAACCTCCACTTGTCTATGGTGGACCGCTTCCTTCCACTCATTTGAATCATGACGGCCCGGCCCCTAAGATTGAGAAGAATTTGGAATTTGATTCTTGGGTCTATCGCTTTAAGCGTCATTTAAATCATGTGAACACTAACCTTTGGAGAATCATTGAAGAAGGTTTCTATCCGCATGACCGAAGCAACTTCACTCCTAGAGAAGCCGTGGATAATCAATTCAATGAGAATGCTCTCTTCATCATCCAAGAAGCAATCCCACCCGAAGATCTTCCTCATCTCTGGCCCTACTCCATGGCCAAAGATGCTTGGCACCAAGTTGTTTACCTCTACCGGGGAAGCGCAAGCATTCAACGCTCCAACTATGAAGTGGTGCAAGATGAAGCCGATGAGTTTGCAATGCAAGAAGATGAAGAACCTCATGAGCTTTATCGGAGGGTAACCAAACTCGCGGTCTCACTCCGAGATCATGGAAGTAAGGACATGGATGACAATTGGATCAAGCGCAAATTCCTCAAGGCAATGATGCCCTACCACAAAGCCATGTCCTCCGTCATTCGTCAAAGGCCGGACTTCCACACCTTGTCCTCAAGTGAAGTGTTGGATGAGTTCGTTGCTATGAGCATCTTGGACAAGACCGCCGACAATGGGGCTCTACGCTCTCAAAGAGTAAAGAAGCCCAACCTTGCACTAAAGGCCAAGGTTAGTATGGAGGAAGAGGATGAAGAGGAAGAAGAGGAGAGCAACCTCGAAGATACGAAGTATGCCTATCATGAACACATGGCTCTTGCTTCAAGGCAATTTTGGAGCAAGAGGAACTGAAGGCCCAACTTCAACAAGAACAATTCAAGTGGCGCAAAGGGCAAGCAATGAGTGAGGACTTGCTTTAATTGTGGCAATGTGAGCCACTTTGTTGCGGAGTGCCCTTATGAGAAGAGGGAAGACAATGGTGGCAAGCTCATCCGAAAGGACAAGGCCAAGTATTTCCCCAACAAGAGCAACTTCACCAAGAAGACTACTCCCAAGGCATTGGTGGTACAAGAAGAGTACAATGAGGATGATGAAGATGGTGAGTCGGTTGCCATGGCCTCCGTTGCCATTGCGACGACTCCACGGGTGTCTCTCTTCAACTCACCCAATGAGAGCATCACCGCCAAGTGCCTCATGGCTAAAGCCACGAACAAGGTAACCCCCAACATCAAAACTACCATCATTAATCATCCTTCTTTGATGGATGCCATTGATGAACATGAGGGAACAAATGTGGAGGAGAATGAGTTTGAGACCTTTATGGGTAAACTCAAGGGTAAATCCAAGAAGCACTTCGTTGCCCTCTTGGAACAACTTGGTGAAGCCAATGACATGATCGAGGCTCACGAAGATACCATCTCTAAGATGGAGGGGCATAGTCGTGACTATGCCGATGAGATTTCGGATCTTTCCAATGCTCTTGAGGAAGAGCGTGGTCTTCGTTTGGCTCTTGAGGAGTCACACAACGAAGATCATGCTAAGTTAAAGAAATATCTTGATCATGCTCTTGTTGTTTCTCATGTGCTCAATTCCGAGAAAGCCAATCGTGGGGTTGATCTTGCTAGACTCAAGGAGGAGTTTGATATACTTGACAAGGCTCACAAGGCCTTGAAAGGTATTCATGCTAGCCTCAAGGAGTCTCATGATCAGCTCCAAGTGAAGCTAACCAAGGAGAAAGCCACCTTTCCTCATATGGTGTTAATTGATAATGCAAATGCCACTAACCCTTGTTGTGAGCATGTGCATCTTGTTGAGGAGAATGCTAAGTTGAAGGAGCAACTTCAGAAAGGCCTTGTGTCGTGCATTCAAGGTGAGAAGAACCTCAACGACCTTTTGAGCAATCAAAAGGAAGTTGTGGGCAAGGAAGGGATTGGGTTCGCACCCATGCCCAAGAACAAGAAGAAGAATGACAAGACCAAACGACCTCCCCCTCTCAAACAAACCTTTGTGAAGGATTGAGAGGGTGCTTCCAAGGAGAAGAAGAACAATGTGAAGGGTGGTGGTGTCAAGAACGGCAATGCCACCCCTTCCAACAAAGCCGGCGACTTTAACCCTTCTTATGTTTTGTGTCATGCTAGTGATGGGCATGTTTATGCCAAATTTGTTGGTTCTCCTCATGAGTATATTGAATGGTCTATTTGGGTTCCGAAGACCCTTGTCACTAACATCAAAGGGCCCATTACAAAATGGGTACCTAAAACCAAGCATTGATCTCTTGTAGGTGTTTGCTTCCGGTGGGGGATCATGGTTGCTCGATAGTGGAGCCACAAATCATATGACCGGAAGCAAGGACTTGGTGATGGACGTGCACAAGATTCCATCTATGCCCACCAATGTCGAGTGGGGTGATGCCTCGTCTTCTAAGGTATTGGGACTCGGCAAGGTTGGCATTTCTCATGATTTCACGATCGAGAAGGTCATGCTTGTTGAGTCCCTTGCATACAATTTACTTTCTGTTCGTCAACTTGCAATCATGGGCTTTGCCACTTTCTTTGATATTGATACCGTGGCCCTCTTGTGGAGCAAGACACTTAAAGTAGCCTTTGTTGGGCATGTCGAGAACGGTCTATATGTGATTAACTTTTCGGAGCGACCCACTAAGACCGCGACATGCCTAATGGCTAAACTTGACGTGGGATGGCTTTGGCATCGCTGTTTAGCCCATGTCAATATGAGATCTTTGCAAAGTCTTCTCAAGGGGGACCATGTCCATGGACTAACGAATGTTAGTTTTGCTAAAGATCCTGCTTGCAGTGCTTGTATCGAAGGAAAGCTACATGAGAAGGCTCACCCTCCCACGACTATCATTTATTCGAAGAGGCCTTTGGAGCTCCTTCATTTGGATCTCTTTGGGCCTCCATCCTTTGATATTCTTGGGGCTAGGAAGTATTTCTTGGTGATTGTGGATGACTATTCAAGATACACTTGGGTGTATTTCTTCAAGTGGAAGAGCGAGAACCAACAAACCGTCATTGACTTATCAAATGAAGCCCAACGTCAACACAATGCAAAGATCTTGACAATAATAAGCGACAACGGCACCGAGTTCAAGAACTACACCTTGGATGAGTTTCCTAATGATGAGGGGATCAAGCATCAATATTCCGCACCTTACACCCCTCAACAAAGCGGTGTAGCGGAGAGGAAGAACCGGACGTTGATGGATGCGGCAAGGACCATGATGGCGGAGTTCAAGTCTCCATACAACTTTTGGGCCGAAGCCATCAACACCGCGTGTCATGCTTCAAATCGTCTCTATCTCCGCAAAGGCTTGAACAAGACTCCGTATGAGATACTCACCGGTAACAACCCAACCTCAAGTACTTCCGGGTGTTCGGGTGTAAGTGTTTCATTCTCAAAAAGGGTGTTCGGTTGTCTAAATTTGAGGCTAGAGCTTACGAGGGCATACTTCTTGGTTTTGCTACAAACTCTCATGCTTACCGTGTCCTCAATAAGTCCACGGGGCCTATTGAGGAGACGTGTAACATGGATTTTGATGAGAATAACGGCTCCCAAGTGGAGCACAGTGGCACTTGTGATGTAGGTGATGAAATTCCTCCTCAAGCCATAAGAAGAATGGGTGATGGTTTTATCCTACCCATTGAGGAACCCCTTGTGGCCAAAGGAGAAGGACAATGCTCCACTCAAGTGGAGCCATCACCAAACCAAGGCCCACACGCTTTCGAAGAACAAAGTGAAGGCCCTCAACCTCATGAACAAGACCAAGGGAAAGATCATGCTCAAGACGGTGTTGAAACACCAAGTGATGCCCAAGGTCAAGTTCTCTCCTCTGAGAAAGTTCAAGATCAAGAACAAGCTCAAGACGGCGCTCAAGATGATCAAGTGACCGCTCCGCAACTCACCACGGAGGAGGAATTGGAGCGTCGTGCCGCCAAGATTGCATCCAAGCTCTCCACCAAGGGTCATCTCATGAAAAATGTGCTTGGAAGAATTCAAAAGGGGGTAAGCACTCATAGACAATTGGCAAACTATTGTGAACATCACGCGTTTGTCTCTTGTGTTGAACCCCAAAAGGTATATGAAGCACTCGAAGATCCGGATTGGCTTAATGCCATGCATGAAGAACTCAACAACTTCGAGTACAACAAGGTGTGGAGATTGGTGCCAAGGCCAACGGGGAACCATAATGTCATTGGAACCAAGTGGATATTCAAGAACAAGCAAGATGCTCATGGGACCATCGTTCGCAACAAGGCAAGATTGGTGGCAGAAGGCTACTCCCAAGTCGAGGGTATTGACTACGGTGAAACCTTTGCTCCCGTTGCTTGCCTTGAATCCATTCATTTGTTGATTGCTTATGCTTCTCATCACAACTTTAAGTTGCAACAAATGGATGTAAAGAGTGCTTTTCTTAATGGTCCTATTAATGAGTTGGTATATGTCAAGCAACCCCCCGGGTTCGAGGATCCCTACTTTCCCGATCATGTGTATCAACTCGATAAGGCACTCTATGGCCTCAAACAAGCCCCACGTGCGTGGTATGACCACCTTACCGAGTTGTTACAAGACCGTGGATTTGAAGTTGGGCTAATCGACCCCACTCTTTTTACTCAGAAGGTCAAAGGGGAGTTGTTTGTGTGCCAACTATATGTTTATGATATTATCTTTGGTTCCCCTAACAAAGCTTTTAATGAGCAATTTGCCACACTCATGACCTCAAAGTTCCAGATGTCTTCCATGGGAGAGTTGAAGTTCTTTCTCGGTTTCAAAGTGAAGCAAAGAAGAGAAGGAACCTTCATCAACCAAGCCAAATACAGTCAAGACATGCTCAATAGATTCAAGCTAAGTGATGTCAAGCCGGCTCCCACTCCAATGCCCACCAAGTGCCAACTTGACATTGATCCCAATGGTAAAGCGGTGGATCAAAAGGTATATCGTTCCACGTTTGGATCCTTGCTTTACCTTTGTGCATCTAGACCGGATATCATGTTGAGTGTGGGAATTTGTGCACAGTTTCATGCTGCACCTAAGGAAAGCCACTTTGTGGCGGTCAAGCGAATCTTTTGATATTTGGCTCATACCCCAAACTTTGGCTTATGGTACCCAAGAGGAGCAAACTTCAAGCTTGTAGGATATTCGGATTCGGATTGGGCGGGAGACAAAGTGGATAGGAAGTCCACTTACGGAGGGTGCCAATTCCTTGGTTGCTCTTTGGTAAGTTGGTCGTCAAACAAGCAAAGTTGTGTGTCTCTCTCATCCACCGAAGCGGAGTATGTGGTGGCCGGTAGTTGTTGTGCACAACTCCTATGGATGAGGCAAACTTTAAAGGATTACGGTGTCATTTGTGACAAAGTGCCTCTTTGGTGTGACAATGAAAGTGCCATCAAGATTTCTCTCAACCCGATGCAACACTTCAAGACGAAGCATATTGAGATTCGGTATCACTTCATCCGGGATCACATCAGGCGAGGGGAGATCGAGCTCAACTACGTCAACACTCATGATAACCTTGCAGATATTTTCACGAAGCCATTGGATGAAGCAAGATTTCGCGAGTCAGGACATGAGCTAAATATCATTGATTCGAGCAATATTGCTTGAACCCTTGCACACCCCACCATACTCAACTTGTTGTCTTGTTTAGATGTAGGCATGGACATAGGGGCAGTGTTGTTCTCTCAATGAACTCTCCCTCCCCCCATTATGCATAAATTGATCAACTCTTTCACATTAGCCATTGTTGATGGTACTTGTGCTTCAAAGACGAGCTTTGGTCATGGGCCCAAGGATAATTCTTCGCGGTGCCATACCAATTGACTCAAACATAGGTGGCTCCGGCCACCGCCCTCTCCTTGGAGAGGTTGTGTCTCGTGGTTGGTCCTTGTTGTCTCTTGCCTTTCTTTCTTCGTGTTGAGCGTGTTCTTGTGGTGTCTCGTTCGCTTGAAGTTTCCTTGCGAAGACCATTTCTCTTGTGTTTGAAACGTGCATCTTCTTGAGCTCACGGTACTACCGTGGTCTGCCATGGTACTACCGCATATGGAGCGCACGGTACTACCGCACCCAGCGCGGCAGTAATTTTTTTTCTGCCGCCTGGGGGAGCGGTACTACCCCTTCGGTGCGGCTCTTCCGCCCGAGCGGTACTACTGCAATGAGGCGCGGTACTACCGTGCTGACGAGTGCGCATGGGGGTTAAGACCCGGGCAAGGGGAGTTCCAACTCCCCCATACCCATTCGTCTGTCTCTCTCCCCGCCGCCTCTCTCTCTCTCCTACTCAAGAACGGCGCCGGAGACCCTCACCGGATCTCCGTCTCCGGCCACTCTCCTCAGATTCCGACCGGTGGGATCGTTCCCCACCACTTCCTCTTGCCACGGAACAAGGTTTCTCCCCAAACCCCTCTCCTTCTTGTTTGTTCTTTTGCCTCTAGGTTTGGGGAGATGCATGTGTTCTTGAGATTTTAGGCCAAATCTACGCAAGAGTAGGATGTAGAAGAGTAGTGTTGCATAGAAATTATACTTGATATGTTGTCCCGTGGTAGATTTGATCAACCGTAGTACCGCCGCGTTTTCGCGGTTGTTCTCAGATTCAAAGTTCGGATCTGACGCCATGCGGTACTACCGCACCACTGGTGCGGTACTACCGCTGGTCCGGTACTACCGCCCGTCTGGTGCGGTACTAGTGCACGAGCCGTGGTACTAAAGTTCTACTACCGCTCCGAGCCCCGGTACTACCGTGCCTTCACGCGATACTACCGCGACTAGGAGCGGTACTAAAATTTTAGTACCGCGCGAACTGGCAGTACTACCGTTGTTGTCCAATCTTCTTCTTGGCAATTACCATGTATGCTTTCTACATGTTTCCCTTGTTTTGCTGAGGTCTTTGCATTGATTCTTCTCGCTTTTTGTGTGTGTTCTGTGTTTGGTGTCTTAGGTGGTGGCTCCAGTGCTCCTGCTCGCCGTTCCAATCCCAGTCGTGACACTAGCTCCAAGTGTTTGCGCAATCAAGACGAAGCTCCAGAGGGCTCCAATGCCCCCCAACGCAGGACCAAGACCACCGCCACCAAGCAGAAGGAGCCCACCATGGGCATGGATGAGATTCCACAGGCAGAGTTTCTCGCTCGAAGGAGGATCAACCCTTATGTGAATCCTCGTGCCAACATCAAAGGCAATGATCTGTTCTGGACCAAGTAGCAAAACCTCATATATCTGGATGTGATCAAGGGCAAGGAGAACATCTATGTGGACGTGCACTGGATTGATATGCTTCACATGAGGGAGGAGAAGCACCGTGCCTACTTTGGTGAGGCCTTGGATCTCCTGGAGCAGTTTGCCATTGAGGATGTGATCTGTTTTCACCTGACTATGATCCCAAGCTTGTGGCCCAGTTCTTTGCTTCAGTTCACTTTCACACTAAGGAGGATCGGACGATGACCTGGATGACCAATGGTCGTCAGCTGACTGCCATTTGGCATGAATTCACGGCGTTGCTCAATGTTCCTGATGAGGGGCTCAACACGCCCGTTGGTGTCCGCCCTCATGCCAATCCCGAGTCTGCCAACAAGAACAAGCTTATGCCATACTATGTTGAGAAGCTCCTTCCAAGTGGTAAGAAGGCATGGGTTCTGAACTTTTTCCTTGACATCATGCACCGGATCTTCCGCAACTCTCTCTTCCCACGCATTGGGGACAAGGACAAGGTGCATGCTTATCTTGTGGACATGTTGCTTCTCTGTGAGGAGGCGCGGATCTCTCAGACACAACCCTTGGATGTTTCCCACATCATGTGGTGCGAGCTTCGCTTTGCGGTGTTCAACCGTAAGGTTCCTATCTATGGACCTTACTTGTTTCTGCTGATCTCGAAGACTTGGGAGCAGCGCTTCCCTCAGGATGAGTTTCTGGCCCCAAACTGGATCCATCATGACCCCATCAGACTTCGCATCAAGCCCCAGTGGGCTAACACTACCACTCTTGCTGAGACAGGGGCTGCTAAGATGGCTGTGGATGGGGAGGAAGGTGAGGAGGAGAATGTAGATGAGGACCGCCCTACTGGACAAGCCTCTTCCTCCACTGAGCCCTCATGGGCTAAGAAGCTGAAGGACAAGATGAAGACTCTGTTCTGCATGCAGGCAAAGGGGCAGTACAGGACTCACGTTGCCTCCAAGGAGAGTCGTCGCCGCGACAAGAAGATTATGAGGGTCTTTGGAGAGGAAGTCTCTGGTGGTTCTGAGGAGGTTATCACTCCAGAGGCTGAGTGGATGGCAAAGCAAGGCTTCAAGTGGACTGATTCTGAGGAGGACATCGAGGAGACTGTCCCCGCTGCCGAGTCTAATGAGGAGCATTGGAGCCACCCCTTATGTGTAGGTGTCCTCTCTGCCTTTTTGGCGTCTCGATGCCAAAGGGGGAGAGAGTGTAGGATTTGCGAGTCGTTTTATCATGTTGTTTCGTTTGTGTTTCTGTTGAACCTCGTTTGCTTTGGTTTGGTTTGCGCTTGTGAGACCTTTCCTTCATATGGTGTAAGACATATGCACTCTATCGTATCTTAGTGAGCTTATGATTTATCGTGCTATTTATGTTATGCTCTTTTTTGCTATCTTGCTTAGTGTTAGCTTTTGTTGCAAGATATGCCTTGTCTATAAAATATAGGGGAAGTGTTGATCCTAGTATGTGTGCCGTGCAGTCCAAAGCACCGATCTAGATTGCACACATCTAGGGGGAGCCCGTCTATATTTTAGAGATGTAGGGTTTGCTTATGCTCTATATTATTTCCCTTTGTGCAAATCCTGTATTGTCATCAATCCACCAAAAAGGGGGGGATTGTAAGGACATATTTATCCCTAAGTTGTTTTGGTGATTGATGACAATGCTGTTGCGGACTAATCGTGTGCCTTTAGTATTTCAGACGTTTTGTCACTAGGCACAAGACGGTTTAGTGCCCCTCGAAGACTATTGAAGACGGCATTTTTCTACGTTTCTTTTTGATGGACTTGAGTCGTAGGAAAGCCGTACTATTAAGAGGGGGTCCGCTTTGGAAAGGTTTGGGTGGAATCATCACGTACACATCTACTCCTTTGCACCGCCTTTCCTTTGGCCCTTTGGAGCATCCTCTGTTTTATCCTATATGCATTCTATCTTGGTTGCTGAAATTGGGCTTGCGGTAGTACTGCTCCCTGGAGCGGTAGTACCGCAGGCACTTGCGGTAGTACCGGACCTCGGTGCGGTAGTACCGCAGGAGCCCACGGTAGTACCACTCCTCAGGAACTGTAGTACCGTGGCCCCCAGGCCAAGTGCTGCTGCGCAGCGGTAGTAGGGGCGGATGTAATTTTTTACATCCGCGCCCTCCGCGGTAGTACTGCGCCCTATGCACGGTAGTACCGCGCGCCCTGGCCTGGTTCAGCCGCCACGCGGTAGTACCTCTCCTCCTGCTGTACTACCGTGTCGGACTTTTGCATCGACTCCAACTCAGCGGAAGTTGCTACGGATGTAATTTTTTATGTCTGTGCCTCCCCATTCTTTGGACCTTCCCTGCCTTGCGGTAGTACCGCAAGGTGATGCGGTAGTATCGCTCGTGTGGTTCTACCGCTCTCTGCTTCAGTGCGGTTGGGCTGGCCAGGTCTGTGCCGTTCAGGCGGTAGTACCGCATGGCCCCACAGTAGTACCACTTGGGCCTGCGGTAGTACCACAGCTCAGGCGCGGTAGTACCGTGCTACGCAGAATGGGTTGGTGGATAATGGTTGGATTTGTCTCTCCACTATATAAGGGGTGTCTTCTTCCCCGAGTTGACTACCTCTTCCAACCCTAAGCTCCATTGTTGCTCTAAGCTCCATTTTTTCCCGATCTCTCTCCCTAGCCAATCAAACTTGTTGATTTGCTCGGGATTGGTTGAGAAGGCCCCGATCTACACTTCCACCAAGAGAAATTTGATTCCCCCACTAATCCCTTGCGGATCTTGTTACTCTTGGGTGTTTGAGCACCCTAGACGGTTGATGTCACCGCGGAGCCATAGTCCATTGTGGTGAAGCTTCGTGGTGTCGTTGGGAGCCTCCAATTAAGTTGTGGAGATTGCCCCAACCTTGTTTGGAAAGGTTCGGTCGCCGCCTCCAAGGGCACCAATAGTGGAATCACGGCATGTCGCATTGTGTGAGGGCGTGAGGAGAATACGGTGGCCCTAGTGGCTTCTTGGGGAGCATTGTGCCTCCACACCGCTCCAACGGAGACGTACTTCCCCTCAAACGGAAGGAACTTCGGTAACACATCCTCGTCTTCACCGGCTCCACTCTTGGTTATCTCGTAACTTTACTTGTGCAAGCTTATTTGTGTTATATCCCTTGCTTGCTCGTGTGCTTGTTGTTTTTGCATCATATAGGTTGCTCTCCTAGTTGCATATCTAGACAACCTACTTTGATGCAAAGTTTAAATTCGTAAAGAAAAGCTAAAAATTGTTAGTTGCCTATTCACCCCCCCTCTAGTCAACTATATCGATCCTTTCACACACTACACCATGATGTGTGTAGCCCCCTCACTTCATGCCGGCGGGAGTGTGTACGCACGTGCTCGAACTTTGATATGGAATCCCACCATGATCCACACCACACACATGCCAAGATGAATCCACCTTTTGGTTAAATTAATGCCTCTCGTTGTCGGTGGAAACTAAAAACCTTAGCGGGCTAACGAATGGGCACGTCGCTGATAGCCGCACGATGAAGAGTGTCCAAGAGGACCACCAATGCAAGCATGTGGCCCGAACATTATGTATGAAAGGGCCGTGTAATGCTTTAAATAACCAATTCACGACTTTGATGTGGCATATATGACTCACAAAATTATCAATAATCCCACACGGAGGTTCACGACTCGTAGTGTATTGTCGGACCCCTCCCCCCACCCCCCACACAGATAGACTCACACATCCCGCACCACAAAAGCCACTCTGAGGCATGTCAAACTTTTTTTGTAGTGAACATGTGACGAAAGGAAGAGTGTCGTGTTAATTTTTAAAAAATACAGACATCATTCGACCGTTTTTGTATTGATTAATTTCCTAGGGATTTAATGTGCAAAAATCAAATTTGAGCTACATGTGCACCAAAATGGGTTGCAAAATCATATGTGTCCCTGGGTGCATGTTTCCCTGTGCAAGAGATTTAAAAATATTGAAATATATATTTTTTCAATTCAGTAAATCCAAAACTAAGTTGAAATTCATGAAACTTATCGTGGTGTCATATATGGACACCAGTAGACTGTGATATTATATTTTTTCGTCAACAAGACCCGTTTTGATATAATCTTCTTACAAACGGGAGATTATTAAAAATAGGCAACCAATATCTCATATAGATTATTTATTCGGGCCGTCTGCATTAGACCGTATGTTTTAGTTAAGAAGTAAAGCGGCAGAAAATATACCAAAAAAATATACGTGCTGCCACACGCCCCGTGTGCCGGTGCAAGCAGGCGTGAGTTGACGGGACGCATGCGAGCAGTCCGCCGCGTAGGCATACTGGGAGGCTGCGTGCAGGTGTGCGTATGAACAGGGAGGCGTGCGAGTAGCTGTGTGAAATGATGGTAGGAATGGCAGAAGTCCGCCGCGCATGCTCACCAGGAGGCGAGACAGCTTTTGACCGCAGCCTGCCTCGCACCCACTAGTCCGTATTAATTGCGTGCCCGAGCCGCCAGCCATAATAGGTGGCCGCACCCCCAGTCCATAGTGGTCACCAACGTCTGGACTCTGGAGTGTACGAGGATGCCGCCGAAGCACACCATCGGAGGGAGTGGCGACGTCGGGGCTGGTGAAGCACCCGCGCAACGCGTGAAGCTGAGCATAGAGGTTGCCGTCGCCGCCGACGAGGTCTCGCGCGGGCAGCAGCACGACCTTGACTTCATCGGCGCCTTCGTGCCCCCCCAGCCGGAGCTGGAGGTCAACAGCAACTCCAGCAACAACTGCGACTCCGACAGAAAACCGGTTAGTCATCTATATACCCATTTGTGCGGCAAACAAATCATGTGTTTTCTCTGGTTAATCCCCCCCCCCCCCCCCCCCCCCCGCCCCTCAATATTTTTTCTGGAATACAAATCATATCGTTATGTTCTCTCATTCCATGAAATCAGAGTAATTAAGATCCGTTAGATGCACGTAGTGTATTGATTGTTTGAATGTTATCCGTATAGAGTTAGTGTTAATTGTTTGTTCTGTACAAATGATTTTTGCTAATAATCCGACTAGGGTTAGCTTGCGTGCTAATAATTCGTGGCCAGATCTTGAGAATTGATTTTGAATGTCCTAAATATATGTTTGTGCCTTTTTTCTTCCTGATCTTGAGAATTGATACTGAATGTCCTACATGTTATGCCATTTTTTTCTCACATTGGTATGTACACATATGAGGATCCGGCCAGCGCCACCGTCGGATGTAGATCTTGGACCTGGTTGTGCGGCCAGAAGCGGCCCCCTAGACCTGAGGAACCAGTAGAATCTCCGACAGACCGCATCAGCGATCTCCCGGATGGCATCCTTGGGGAGATCATCTCCCTTTTCCCCACCAAGGATGGTTGCCGCACACAAGTTCTCGCATCTCGTGGCGCACCGCGCCTCTTAATCTTGACTGTCGTCAGCTATCTGTCGATGATGATTCTGAACTCCCCAGAGCCATCATCTCCTCCCACGATGGCTCCGTTCAATGCATCTGCATCCCGGCATGCTACCTGTTGGACATACCCTACACAGTGGCTACCCGGCTGACATCCCGTCAATTCGATAAACTCCAGCAGCTTGAGTTCTACCATGACTACGTATGTAACATACCACGAACCGATGTATCTGTGCCCTCACCACCGATGTCCATCTCGTGGTTTTCCTCCTCTCTCCACACTGCCACCTTCGCCCGATGCCATCTAGCAAACAATCTGGTACAAATGCTACGACTCCCACTGCTAAAAAAAACTTGTGCATGTGGTGGTTGATCTGGCGGAGGCCGCACTGCACAGCATCATGCACTCCAGCTGCCTTGCCTTGGAGCGCTTGCTGCTAGTTTTTGGAATGGAAATTTGTATCTTTTGTCTCAAAATAAAGTCGCCCCACCTTGTAAGCATGGGAATTTGTTTTTTTGGGCATGATCTCATCATCGAAGATGCCCCTTCACTTCAAAGGTTGCTCCTTGATTCTGTTATAGTACCTTCGCAAATAAATGTAGTCTCTGCGCCTAAACTGGAGACCTTGGGTGCAATTCATGATCCTTTTAGATGGTTCAAGATGGTGTTTGGCTCCACACCTATTGAGGTATTGTATATTATTCACGTAAACTTTTGTAATTTGCTTTTTTCATTTGTGCGCATAAGTTGACTATCATCTTGGAGTACACATCTGGTACTAATATTATGTTCTATGCTCAATGAAGAGCTTGTCCATCATATCAGTGCTGGTGGATTCTGTCAAGACCTTACATATCAGTATGTGGTGTTTTGATCTGAATATGATTGTTGGCTTGCTGCAATGCTTTCCATGTCTGGAGAATTTGTATATAATGGTGATGATTTCATGAACATTGAAAGCCCATATATAAAGTACTATAATTAATCGTTCAGCCATCACTCTTTCAACATAATGTTTTTTAGACATTAACTGTTTTCAATCTTCATCTCTATTTGGGCACTAACACATGGACAAGTAGGTATAACCGATCAATGGTTCAAGAAGCACCAAGATTTTCCCAGATCTCATGAAATTCGTTTGAAGACAGTAACGCTGGAAGGATATGCATCCAATAATGCAAACACTAGGTTTGTCAAATTCTTTATGTTGAATGCGAGGGCACTATTGTCCATGAGGATTAAGTTTTTCGGCAACAAATTTCTTACGGCTGCAAGTGTTGAGCAACATAAAAAGAAGTTTCAGGTGGACCTAAGGGCTTCTGATCGTGCTTGGCTTCTATTTACAACAGCTTCTCATCATGGACCAGTAGAATTTCTGGATCAGGATCTTGATTTTGTGGATAAGACCGATCCATTTGATTGTGACTGCCGAAAACTTTGGTTGAGTTACATGTCATTGTCCTGTTCAATCTGGATTTTGTCTAAACCTGGTGAGTAATTAATCATCGTGCTTTTGTATTATTTGTTAGCTGGAGTGAGATATTGTTGGCCTTTTCAACTCGGCTTTGACCCATATTTTCTTTCATACTTGGCCAATGGCTTGCCATTTCTTTAATTAAGACATAAATATTATAAGCATTCACAACATAGGGAAAGAACATCACTCTCGCGGGATCCTTGAGATCTTTGTTCATTACAGAACCACAAGTTCTTAGCGCCCACCAGCACCCACAAACTTATTTTCAGCTTGCACACCAAATGGGCTATAATTCTTAATAAGAAAAGCTGCATGGTAGTGACATATTTGGATTTATCATTTTGGACCCACGAGGAAAAAGCCTATCCAGGGTGGTGCTAACTTGACAGTAAACATTGAGAAACCTGGTTTTAAAATTACTGTAAATCCAAAACTCGCCGCAACATCATGAAACTTGGCATGGTGTTATGTCATAGCACCAACATGTTGTGGTAAAAAATTAGTCCAATTTGGGACAAGTTTTGGTACAAACTTCTTACAAACCAGAGCTTCTCTCAAAATGGCTCATGGTTCCGAGATGGACCTTGTCACCTATGTGTGCGAAATGACATACGATGTCTCTTCCCGCCTTGATTTATTTTACAGAGGCAACATGCAATTATAGTAGTGTCCTCCTAAAAATATGAAATTATTCACGGTTCGTTTTGCCTTTTTATACATTATTTGAGTTTGCTAGGCTTTTTGGAATGTACTTTGGTGTGTGCTAAGGTCATGTGTGTACTAGCCATATATGTAATTGGATGTTCAATCTGTTTATGGACTCAAGTCCTTATAAGTTATAAGAACATATGTTGTTGTTCTATGTGCAATGACATCGCACACAGACCATACTAGGGAACCCGTCGGTGATGATTTCATCAATTGCTGACAATTGTATACCACCAAGCGTTTTCCCACAACACACATGGCTTATTAGCAACAATCGTCTGGGTTATTATCAGTCTTCGCACACATTTATGATTACAGACCTGTTTGCCGTGTA
Source organism: Aegilops tauschii subsp. strangulata (assembly GCF_002575655.3). Taxonomy (NCBI): domain Eukaryota; kingdom Viridiplantae; phylum Streptophyta; class Magnoliopsida; order Poales; family Poaceae; genus Aegilops; species Aegilops tauschii. The sequence goes on from NC_053039.3 coordinate 180,420,181, forward strand.
TCACACACATCTTGTTATATTGAACTGTTTCTTTTCTCTTGGCTCAAAGCAAATAGTTCATCCGAGTGAACCGCATGCCGTATATCGCATATACCTTGATCTGGCTAACTGTTTCTTTTGTGTTGCCTGTCAGGACCCCGATTCTAAGTCACACCGATCTAGCCTGTAACACCTCATATCACTTTGCGGCCTCACGCACGGTAGTCCCACGGGTGTCGCCTTACCATGGCCCGGGACCGTTTGCGCCTTTTGGCTCACGTATATGACAGTGTCGCTAGCATCCATATGACAGAGAACCCGGGCCGACATGGCTAGTCGTGAACCCAAAGCGGCACTAACGTATGGGGACAGGCATACATGAATCAACATCGAACGTGTCGGTCAGCAGCGTGTGAATCCGGGCTGTAGCACTGGGCTAACAGGACTCCGGGAACCTGGGCTGTAGCAGGCTAGGCAGGACTCCGGATGTCACCGCATGACATTTCCCCGAAGGGACAGACACAGGAACGAAGTGAATCACATGTCGGCCAGTCAAGTGTTCCGGAGCAGTAGTGCTGGGCTAGCAGGACTCCGGTGAACCGGGCTGTAGCGGACTACTATGGCTCATGGAGCACAAGACTACATTTCCCCATAAGAGAGGCTACCAAGGATACACAACTAGGTTGTCGGATCCCACACATACCAAGCATTTCAATCATACACACAATATGCTCGATATGTGCAAATACAACATGGCATCACAACAAGACTCTACGATTCAGAGTATTTATTCATTAGGCTCTGAAGAGCCAGATATTACAAACATGGGTCTCATGACCCAACATTCAGAGCATACAAGCAACAAGCACATGCGGAAGCTTAACTTGTCTGAGTACAGACAACTACAAATGAAAAAGGCTGAGAAGCCTGACTATCTACCAGATCCTGCCGAGGGCACAAGATCGTAGCTGAGGTATCAAGCTAAACATCGAAGTCCACACGGAACTACTAGCGAGACTAACGTCTCTCTGCAAAACATAAAATAAGAAAACGTGAGTACAAATGTACCCAGCAAGACTTACATCAGAACTACCTACATATGCATCGGTATCAACAAAGGGGGTGGTGGAGTTTAACTGCAGCAAGCCAGCTTTGACTCGGTGGCTATCCTAGCTACGACTGCAAGTAACTCTTTAGAGGTGGCGCACACGAGTCCTCATATTCACCATATCAATACTCCACTATGGATCCGCTCCTGTCTCCCTACGAGAACACCATCCATAGCACTCACGCTTATCTTGCACATTTTAGAGTATCCACTTTCACTTGTCTATGAACTGTTATAGGCAACCCAGAAGTCCTTTACCGCGGACACGGCTATTCGAATAGATGATGTTAACCCTGCAAGGGTGTACTTCGTCACACACGCTCTCACCACTTACCGCCGTTTACACAGCATGTACTCGGCAACCTTCAAACGGAAGCCCAGCGAGGGTGTCGGCCACAGCCTACCTAAACGCTCAAGTCTCTAGTCCAGGTTTATCGCCTATTCAGGTTCCATCCGCAGGGAGTCCGGCCGAGGTTTCCACATACGGCCCCGAATGATGTGTGCAGGGTTCCCGAGACACCAAACGGGCGCCCGGTACACCGTGCCACGTGCCTACCGCATCACAGCCCACCCCTCGGTCAGCGCTGTCCACGGCCTCCAGCATACTACAAACACCAGAAACTACTTGCAACTCCTGGACAGAGGACAAGGGTGATTAAGAAGCCGAGAGGGTCCATTGGTTTCGGGCCCAATGCGTGGTAGTAACTGTATCATGGATCACAAACACAGAACTCAGTTCCTGAGGACGGCTTCAATGAGACAACCCACCATGTACTCCTACATGGCCTCTCACCGCTACCTTTACCAAATCGTGTTCACACACTTAGCTCACACACAGTAGGACATGTTCATCACCATTCCAATTCATCCCCGATGAATCAGACCTGACACAACTCTAAGCATAGCAGGCATGACAAACAATCATGAACGAGTAGGCACATCAGGGCTCAAACAACTCCTACTCATGCTAGTGGGTTTCATCTATTTACTGTGGCAATGACAGGTCATGCAGAGGATAAGGGGTTCAACTACCGCAGCATGTAATAGTTGAATCGTTGTTGTCCTAATGTAGTAAAAGAGAGCAGGAGCGAGAGAGTGGGATTGTATCGGAATGAACAAGGGGGTTTGCTTGCCTGGCACTTCTGAAGATATTATAGTTCTTCATCGGTGTCATCGAACTCATCGTCAGAATCACGGCTATCGAGAGGGGACAATACCGGCAACTGAGAAGCAAAACACAATCAATGCAATGCACAATATGATGCATGATCATGACATGTCAATATGATGTGTTTTAAGCTAATGCAACTAGCAACATATTAGATGGAGTTGGTTTGAACCTTAGGTTCAAATTCAAACTTCATATGTGAGGGTTTAAATGCCATTTATATGATTTGGTCTAAACAGCAGCCATAAGTTGTTCTAACATGCATTAAAATGGTACATATGGATAGATTGGATTTTTCTGATCATTTTTCATATATAAATCTTTTCATTTGGAGTTACGGTTTATTTTCTATGAATTTTAGAAGTTTATACTATTTTCTGGAATTTTCTGAATTATTTTAAATCCAGAAAATGAGTTATTGCGTCAGCACTGCGTCACTGTGACGTCAGCTGGTCAACAGCGCCTAACCAGAGTCAAACCTGACAGTGGGACCCATATGTCATTGACTCAGGTAACTAACAGAGTTAATTAACCTAAACTAAAACTGTTAGCGGGGCCCACATGTCAGTGGCCTAGGGGAGGGTAATTAGTGGCCTAATTAGCTGCTAATAGCTGGGCCACGTCGGCACAGCCGGAGTTAGCCGACGACGACCACGGCTGACGCCGGAGGTCCGCCGGAGTTGCGCCACAGGCGACGGTTCGATGTGCTGAGGGCACCAGGAGGAAGCCCTTCCTCGCGCGCATCCAAAGGGCCAAGTGGGAGGTCGTGGAGTCACCGGAATTCATGCCGGCGGCGAGCTTTGGCGGCGGCGGTGCTCGGTGGGGCACGGGCGCGTCGCTGCAGCTTGCAAACGAGCGAACTGGGTAGCTGGGCGGCATCTACGGCACGCGAGGAGCAAGATGAACAGAGGCGCAGGTCAGGGGGGCTCAGCAACGACGAGCTCGTTGGTCATGGCGACAGCGATCTCACGGCCATGGCAGAAGGCTTGCTAGGGGGCGGGAACGAGCTATTAGAAAGAGGCGGGAGGAAGAGGAGCTCACGGAGGTTGCAGGGGGCGTCGAAGCGGGCTCGGGGACGCGTTGAAGACGGTGAATCGGGCAACTGCATCCGGCGGCCGTGGACGGGGAAGAAAAACCGCAGCGTCGTCTTGGGGTCTTCCGGGCTTGAGTGGTTCGGCGTGGGGGTTCTTGGGGCCTGAGCAGAGCTTAGGGTCACGGCGATGGGCAAAGGGACGGCGGTGGGCGCGGTGTTTTGCGGCGGCGCGCTCCGGCGTTCTCGGGTCCGAGGGGGAGCGAGGCAGAGAGGGCAGAGAGTGAGGGAGAGAAGCGAGGGGCTGCGGGGCGTCTCCAGACGCGTCGGGGGCGCCTCGGTGGCAAGCAGGAGGTGGCCGCGTTCGCACGCGCGCGCTCCACGCTTCCGCTCTGCCTACTGGCAGGAGGAGGAAGACGGCTCTGCCCTCGGTGGGTTGGGCCGCTACAGTGGTGGGCTGGCCCCTCTGGTGGCTACACAGGTGAGGCCAGGTAAGCTCTCCCTCTCTTCTGTTTTCTAATTTGTTTTTGTTTTCTAATTATTTGCCTCTGTTTTGAGCTTAGGAAAAATACCAAGGCATTTCCTAAAATCCTGAAAATATTCATGGACACTTGCTGAATTATTTCAGTGGCCCAAAAATAGTTCCAACATTATTTGAACATTTAAATTATTTATAGTATTTAAATGCCCAAAAGTCAAATACAATAAGATTTAATTCAAAAATCCAGAATGGCCTAGAAATAGGTGCATCATTTTTGGCAGAGGTTTTCACCTTTAACAAAAATCATGAACTTTTCTAAAGGGCATTTGGGTTCATTGAAAATGTTTTTAAGTTGAACCTAGTTGAGTTCTTTTGGGTGCTAGGGATTGATCACCCCTATTTCAAGTTTAAGCAAAATTTAAACATGATGCAACAACCAAGACTAGTCCACAAGCAAAGCTAAAGCTAGGGCTGTGACATTGCCTAATCACAAACAGTTCATCTGAGTGAATCGTATGTTGTATATCACACACCCCTTCATCTGGTTGCTCATTTCTTTTGTTCCTCCTCACCACAAATAGTAAATTGAACTGAATGGTATGCCCTGCATCGCACACGCAACTAAAATCTGAACCGTGTTTGATGCATCCGCCATCGCAAACGTTTTGCACCTTTTTTGACAGTTTTTTACACCACCGTTTGTGATTATTGCATCACACACAGTTTCGTTGAAGGGTCTCTGATCGTAGTGTCGCGTTAGCAGCATCCTGTAGTAGTGATAGGCTCTGGCATGGGCACAAAAGATTGTCGAATTCCTTCAAACAAGAGAACTTCCCAAAGATTAAGAAGAAGCTAAAGAGTAGCCTGTCAGTCTAGTATGTATTAGTTCATCGGCAACGACCTATACAGAAAGAGACCAAATGGGGTGAAATTGAAGTGTATTTTTCTGGAAGATGGACAGAAGCTGTTGGCGGAGATACATGGGGGGATATGTGGCTCTCAGATAGGATCAAGGGCCCTTGTCAGCATAGCTTTCCGGCAAGCCCACTGCCCTCCAGGATGCAACTAAGCTAGTAACCAAGGGTGAAGCATGCCAGTTCCATTCAAAGCAATCACATCAGCTAGCTCAAGCTCTTCAAACGATCCGTCTCTCCTAGCCCTTCTTGGTTTGGGGGCTCAACATACTGGAATCCTTCCCACACGTTGTCGGGGGCTTTGAGTACTTGTATGTTGCAATCGACAAGTTCACAAAGTGGCCAGAAGTGGAGCCAGGGAGGAAGGTGTAACGCCCACGATAAGGCTATATCTCCCACGTGTCGAGGCACGACTTAGAGGCATAACCGCATTGTAGGTATTGCCGCAAGAAGGGTCATCTTCACACAATCCCATGTAATGAACAAGAATGGGATAACGAGAGTTGGCTTACAATCGCCACTTCACACAATACATAAATTAATTCATACATCATCCAAAATCCACACATAGACCGACTACGGTCAAATCCAACTAAAAATAAGATAACCCCAAATGCTAGATCCCCGATCGTCCCAACTGGGCTCCACTACTGATCATCAGGAAATGAAACATAGTAACGACCACGTTCCTTGTCGAACTCCCACTTGAGCTCGGTTGCGTCATCTGCACTGGTACCGTCGGCACCTGCAACTGTTTTGGTAGAATCTGTGAGTCACGAGGACTCAGCAATCTCACACCCACGTGATCCAGACTATTTAAGCTTATAGGAAAGGATGGTGTAATGAGGTGGAGCTGCAGCAAGCACTAAGCATATATGGTGGCTAACATATGCAAATGAGAGCGAGAAGAGAAGCAACACAACGGTCGCGAAGCTAGAAATGATCAAGAAGTGATCCTGAAACTACTTACATTCATGCATAACTCAAACCGTGTTCACTTCCCGGACTCCGCCGAGAAGAGACCATCACGGCTACACACACGGTTGATGTATTTTAATTTAAGTCAAGTGTCAAGTTCTCTACAACCGGACATTAACAAATTCCCATCTGCCACATAACTGCGGGCACGGCTTTCGAAAGATAATACCCTGGAGGGGTGTCCCAACTTAGCCCATTATAAGCTCTCACGGTCAACGAAGGATAAACCTTCTCCCGGGAAGACCCGATCAGCCTCGGAATCCCGGTTTACAAGACATTTCGACAATGGTAAAACAAGACCAGCAAAGCCGCCCGAATGTGCCGACAAATCCCGATAGGAGCTACACATATCTCGTTCTTAGGGCACACCGGATGAGCCAGCCGTCGGGTTGGCATAGACCTTGGTTGCCCAGGGGGCGCCGGACATCGCTCGGTTTGGGCCAGCACTCGAAGGAGCACTGGTCCGGGGGTTTAAATAAAGATGACCCTCGGGCTCGCGAAAACCCGAGGGAAAAAGGCTTAGGTGGCAAATGGTAAAACCAAGGTTGGGCCTTGCTGGAGGAGTTTTATTCAAGGCGAACTATCAAGGGGGTCCCATAAATCACCCAACCGCGTAAGGAACGCAAACTCAAGGAACATAATACCGGTATGACGGAAACTAGGGCGGCAAGAGTGGAACAAAACACCAGGCATAAGGCCGAGCCTTCCACCATTTACCAAATATATAGATGCATTAATTAAATAAGAGATATTGTGATATTCCAAAATATCCATGTTCCAACATGGAACCAACTTCAACTTCACCTGCAACTAGCAACGCTATTAGAAGGGCTGAGCAAAAGCGGTAACTTAGCCAAACAACGGTTTGCTAGGAAAGGATGGTTAGAGGCTGGACATGGCAATATGGGAGGCATGATATAGCAAGTGGTAGGTAGTGCAGCATGGCAAATAGAGCGAACAACTAGCAAAGCAAAGATAGAAGTGATTTCGAGGGTATGGTCATCTTGCCTGCAAGGTCCTCAGAGTTGTCGAAAGCTTGATCCTCGTAAGCGTACTCAAAAGGTTCCTCGTTTACGAACTCGTCTCCCAGCTCTACCCACAGCAAAAACACAAGCAATGGAACAATAATCAATCACGGGAAAAGCACAAACAACATGATCCAAAACATGCATGACATGCGAGATATCATATGCGATGCGTACGCGTGCTCCGGAAGAAAAATGATGAACAAGGCAGTAACTGGGCTCGCGAAAACCCGAGGGAAAAAGGCTTAGGTGGCAAATGGTAAAACCAAGGTTGGGACTTGCTGGAGGAGTTTTATTCAAGGCGAACTGTCAAGGGGGTCCCATAAATCACCCAACCGCATAAGGAACGCAAATTCAAGGAACATAATACCGGTATGACGGAAACTAGGGCGGCAAGAGTGGAACAAAACACCAGGCATAAGGCCGAGCCTTCCACCCTTTACCAAATATATAGATGCATTAATTAAATAAGATATATTGTGATATTCCAAAATATCCATGTTCCAACATGCAACCAACTTCAACTTCACCTGCAACTAGCTACGCTATAAGAAGGGCTGAGCAAAAGCGGTAACTTAGCCAAACAACGGTTTGCTAAGAAAGGATGGTTAGAGGCTGGACATGGCAATATGGGAGGCATGATATAGCAAGTGGTAGGTAGCGCAACATGGCAAATAGAGCGAACAACTAGGAAAGCAAAGATAGAAGTGATTTCGAGGGTATGGTCATCTTGCCTGCAAGGTTCTCAGAGTTGTCGAAAACTTGATCCTCGTAAGCGTACTCAATAGGTTCCTCGTTCACGAACTCGTCTTCCGGCTCTACCCATAGCAAGAACACAAGCAATGGAACCACAATCAATCACGGGAAAAGCACAAACAACATGATGCACAACATGCATGACATGCGATGCGTACGCGTGCTCCGGAAGAAAAAGGATGAACAAGGCAGTAACTTGGCAAACCAAGTATGCCACTGGAAAGATGAGATGATTTCGGTCGAAATCGATATAAAGATCACCGGAAACGGATGCACGGTTTGCAAATGGCAAGCAAAACAAGAATGAAACGATTCTGCGATTAACAGCATGATAGCACTTAGAATACATCAAGTAACTATGCTACAGCACCCCAACATAGCAACAAAGCTAATTTCAGTAATCTACAGGAGATACTTGACAAAAGATGAACACTGAGCTACGGCTAGATCACAACATAACAGGTTCAAACAAGCGTGGCAAAAGTGCAAAAGATATCAGTTTCACAGACTTGGTGAAATTACTGGACATGGCAGAAACAGCATCAGGTAGCAATGTTTAGAGCAATCAAAACACATGCTACAGGAAATTAACATAGCACAACAAGGCATGGCATGAATCTACTAAATGCATAGAACAAAAGTCCCTTACTGGCCATGAGCCAAAAAGGATCAGAAGATATGATGGCACCCATGTAAACATAGCAAGTTTCGTTAACAGGTTTCAGACTTGGCAGAAAACAGAGCATGGCACTAACAGAATTATGAAGGCATCTTGGTGAGCTTGATTCACTCATCACAAAGCAATGCTTGACAAAACAAGCATACCTACGGAAAGATGGAATGTTCATTAAGCTAACCAGGCAAGAACAAGTTCATAGCATGTATGGATCAGTTACAACAACCGTGGGAAAATTGAAAGTCATGTTAACACTCTGCCAGAAATATTTTATAGCAAAAGTAGAGCAAGATTAAGACATGCTAGGGCACTCCATAATTGCAAATTGGGGCATGGATGGATAGAGCACAACTATATCTACAACACATCCTTACTGAACATGCCCAAAATAAGCATGGATCTCTCTGTAGACACATGGATACATGGCAACAAAATAACAGCAGTAAAGACTTAGCAAAATCCTGAGTCTCTGAAAACAGAAACATCACGAAGCCTAGTTTGCATGCTTGTGCTAGTCGCCACATAGATCACAAAAATACATGGCATACACCTATGTAAATATGGCATGGCATTGATCAAAACATCGGTAGAGATCATGCCCATAAGATGCACACATCAAATGTAGCAAAAAGATAAGTAACAGCAGTAATCATCATATAGCACTCTTGCACCAGAGATTTGGGCATCAAGATGGACTCAAACTAGCATGGCACAATGTAACAAAATGAAGAGCATCTCGAAGCAAACATTTCGATATATCACGCATGCAAAACGGAGCAGTATGCAAGGAGATATGCCATGATGAATAATGCAACATAATGTAATAATTTCAGGACAGAGAAATCGAGGGGAGGAAAAAGTCAACCTAGCCCCGATCTGGATCTGGCGCGGCTCGGGCGCGCGGTCGCTGAGGATCGCCGGGCTGGCGCGGCTGCCAGAGACGGAGGGAGACGGCGGCGGCCGGAGAGAGCTCGGGGGAGGCGCGGGGCGGCCGGAGCTCGGGGCCGGACCTCGCCGGAGTTGGAGGGAAGGGAGATGGCCGGCCGGAGCTCAGGGAGGGGCGGTCGGCGGACGGGCGGCGAGGCGCCGGAGCTCGCCGGCTCGGGCGCGGCGGACGGCGGGGGCGGCGCCGGGAGGAGGACGGAGCGGCGGGCGGCCACGGGAGGGCGCGGGCGGCGGGCCACCGGGCCGCGAGGGCCGGCCGTGGGCCTCGCGGGCCTGCGGTCGGCGGCGATGGCGGCTGCCACGTGGCACCTAGCCACTGGCTGCGGGCGGCGGCGGAAAATCTGTCCGGCGCGCGGAGGAAGAAAGAGGCTAGGGTTAGGGTGGATTTGATCCGGAATTTTCGGGGGAGGGGTGTTTATATTGGTAGAGGGAGCTAGGAGACTCCAAATGGAGTGCGGTTTTCGCCCACACGATCGTGATCGAACAAACGAGAGCATGGAGGGGACTTAGAGGGGTTATTGGACTGTTTGGAGGTTTTTTTTTGCTGCAACGCACAAAAGACCTTTGCGGTTACCCAGTTAACCGTTGGAGTATCAAACGACCTCCAAATGGAACGAAACTTGACAGGTGGTCTACCGGTGGTATACCAAGGCCACTTGGCAAACCTCGGTCCATTCCGAGAACGTTTAACACCCGCTCACGAAAGGAGACAAGAGGGGTGCGCCGGTGCATGTGGGAGTGTCGGATTGCAAAACGGGCAACAGGGAAAATGCTCGGATGCATGAGACGAACACGTATGCAAATGAGATGCACATGATGACATGATATGAGATGCATGACATGAACAAAATGAAAAAAGAAAGACAAAACCCAACCACGGAGGGAATATCATAACACATAGCCGAAAATGGCAAGAGTTGGAGTTACAAATGTGGAAAGTTACATCCGGGGTGTTACAACACTCCACCACTACGAGAGGATCTCGTCCCGAGATCTAGGACTGAAAGAAATCCGGATATTCGGAATGGAGGTGGTCCTCGCACTCCCAGGTGGCTTCTCGGTCAGAATGGTGCGACCACTTCACTTTCAGGAATTTGATTGACTTGTTGCGAGTCTTGCGCTCAGTTTCTTCAAGAATAGCAACGGGGTGCTCATGATAAGAAAGATCTTCTTGGAGGTCAATCTCTTCGAAGTTGATGGTGCGCTCAGGAGTCTTGAAGCACTTGCGAAGCTGTGACACATGGAACACATCATGCATGTTCGCGAAGTTGGAGGGAAGCTCAAGTTGATAGGCGAGGTCTCCTCTTTTACCAATGATCTTGAAAGGACCCACGTATCTAGGGGCAAGCTTCCCTTTGATACCGAAGCGACGAGTGCCTTTCATTGGAGAGACGCGGAGGTAGACATGGTCTCCGATCTCGAAAGCCAAGTCACGGTGCTTGCTATCATAGTAACTCTTCTGGCACGATTGCGCGGCTTTGAGATTTTCACGGATGACTTTACACATTTCTTCAGCCTCTGTGATTAAGTCGTTGCCAAGAAGTTGGCGTTCACCAGTCTCTGACCAATTGAGAGGAGTACGACACTTTCTGCCATATAGAATTTCGAATGGGGCCTTGCTCGAACTCGCTTGGAAGTTGTTGTTGTAGGAGAATTCGACATATGGGAGACAATCTTCCCACTTCATGCCAAAGGAAATGACACAAGCCCTGAGCATATCTTCAAGGATTTGATTGACTCGCTCGACTTGGCCACTAGTTTGAGGATGGAAAGCTGTGTTGAAGCGAATGTTGGTGCCCATGGCCTTCTGGAAGGAGTCCCAGAACTTAGAAGTGAAGATGCTTCCACGATATGAAGAAATCAATTGTGGAATGCGGTGCAAGGAGACAATTCTGGAGGTGTATAGCTCTGCCAACTGAGCTGCTGTGATAGATTCTTTGATTGGAAGGAAATGAGCCACTTTAGTAAGCTTGTCGATGACAACGAAGATAGCATCATTTCCACGCTTGGACTTAGGAAATCCCGTCACGAAGTCCATTTCGATATGATCAAACTTCCATTCTGGGATAGCGAGAGGTTGGAGGAGACCAGCTGGTCGTTGGTGTTCTGCTTTCACCCTTCGACAGACATCACATTCATTCACGAATTGAGCGATTTCTCGCTTCATTCGAGTCCACCAATACGACTGCTTGAGGTCAAGGTACATCTTCATACTTCCAGGATGGATGAATGGAAAGAAGATAATTGTGCGCCTCGTTCATAATGACTTTCCTTAGATCACCTTTAGGAACCACAACCCGGTCCTCGAAGAATAAAATGTCTCTGTCATCAATGCGATAGCACTTGTATTTGGAAAGGCCCTTGTCGATACCACGTTTCACCTTCTTCACCATGGTATCCAGGAGTTGTGCCTCACGAATTTGATCTTCCAAAGTAGGAGAGACTATGAGGTTGGCAAGAAAGCCTTGAAGAACAACTTGGAGATTAAACTTGCGGAAGGCTTCACAAAGATCCGGTTGGAATGGCTCAAGAATTAAGCTGTTGCAAAAAGCCTTCCTGCTCAAAGCATCCGCAATGACATTGGCCTTGCCTGGAGTATATTCAATACTCGGATTGTACTCTTGAATCATTTCGACCCATCGAGTCTGCCTGAGGTTGAGGTTGGGCTGAGTGAAGATGTACTTGAGACTCTTGTGATCGGTGAAAATGTCCACTTTTCTTCCCAACAAGAGATGTCTCCATGTTATTAATGCATGGACAACTGCCGCCAACTCAAGATCGTGAGTGGGGTAGTTCTTTTCGTTGGGCTTCAACTGACGAGAGGTATAGGCCACAACTTTCTTCTCTTGCATTAACACAGCACTGAGACCTTGAAGAGAAGCATCACAGAAAACTTCGAATGGCTTGGATTCGTCAGGAGGAGTTAAGACAGGAGTTGTGACGAGTTTCTCTTTGGGAGTGTTGAAAGCAACGTCACACTCAGGAGTCCAGACATACTTCACATGCTTCTGGAGGAGGTTGGAAAGAGGCTTTGCAATCTTAGAGAAATTCTCAACGAATCTTCGGCAATATCTTGCAAGACCAAGAAAACTACGAAGCTGCTTGACATTCTGAGGAGGTTCCCAATTCACAATTGCAGACACCTTCTCGGGATTAACAGCGATGCCCTTGGCAGAGATGATATGACCAAGGTAAAGAACTTCATCGAGCCAAAACTCACATTTGGAAAACTTCACATAGAATTGATACTCTCTGAGCTTGTCGAGCACCAATCGCAAATGTTTGGCATGATCCTTCTTATTCTTGGAAAAGACCAAGATATCATCGAGATACACCAGGACGAATTCATTGGTATAGGGGTTGAAGATGAAATTCATCATTCGAGAGAATGTTGGAGGAGCATTGACAAGACCGAAAGACATGACAGTATATTCATAAGAACCAAAGCTTGTTCTGAATGCTGTCTTGGGAATATCTTCTTCACGAATGCGAATCTGATGATAACCCATTCGAAGGTCAAGCTTGGAGAATACTTTAGCACCTTTGAGTTGCTCGAATAGCTCATTGATGTTGGGAAGTGGATACTTGTTCTTAATTGTCTTCTTGTTCAATGGACGGTAGTCGACACAAAGTCGGTCCGTGCCATCCTTCTTCTGGACAAAAAGAACACCACAACCCCACGGAGATGAACTCGGTCTGATCAAACCCAGACGCTCTTGTTCATCGAGCTGTTTCTTCAATTCGTTTAGCTACTTGGGTCCAAGCTTGTAAGGACGCTTGCAAACGGGTTCAGTGCCGGGCTCAAGATCGATAACGAACTCAACTGGCCGGTGTGGAGGCATACCCGGAAGCTCTTCTGGAAAGACATCTTGGTACTCACAAACGACTGGAATTTGAGAAATAGCATTCAACTCGCCCTTCTCATTGAGAGAAAACAACCGAATAGTTTCATCACGAGCGGCATAGATGATAACATCCTCAGAAGAGTGTGTCAATTGAATTTCCCTGGCAGCACAATCAAGTTGAGCCTTGTGCTTCGAAAGCCAGTCCATCCCGAGAATTAGATCAATATCCGAGTCACCAAGAACAATTGGAGAAGACAGAAATTTATAGTTGCCCATCTTGATGGAAACATCCGGAACCATGGAGCTTGCGTTCATGAATTTACCCGGAGAGACAACTGATAACGGTCTAGGCAAATCTTGAAAAACCAACTCATGCTTGGATGCAAAAGGTCTGGAGATGAAAGAAAGCGATGCACCAGTATCAAATAAGACTTTTGTAGGAATATCATTAACTGAGAGATTACCCATTATCACATCAGTAGATTCCTCCGCTTGAGCTGCATTCATCATGTTCACCTTTGCAGACTTGGGATTATGCTTGACCACTGCATTGCTGGAAGACCTCACAGGAGGAGGAGGCGGAAGGCGCCTTTGGTTGAAGCACTTGTTAGCATACTGACCTTTCTGCTGACACTTGTTGCAAGTCACCTCTGAGAGTGGACGATTATAAGGAGCATACGACTTTGGAGCTTGATTCTAAGACTTGTTCTGATAGCCAGGGTTGGGTGGGTGGGAAGATCCATGGCCACATTTGTTCTTCTGCTCGAAAAGCTGACGAAACGGAGGAGGAGGAGGCAACCAGAACTTCTGTTGCATAGCAGCCACTAGTGAGGAAGAAGAAGACTGAATTGCGTCCCTGACTCTCTTCTTAGAAGCCTCACACTTGAGCTGAGCAGCCTCTTGCTTCAGAGCCATATTGTAGAAATCATCATACATGGTCGGCTAAAAAAGCACGAGAGATAATTGCAGATCTTCTCTGAGGCCACCTCTGAATTGATAGATCATGCTCTTTTCATCAGGAACGTCTTGCTTAGCAAAGCGAGCGAGTTTCTGAAACTGAGTATTGTATTGATACATGGACATGCTACCTTGCTTGAGATTGCGGAACTCCTCACGCTTGCTCTCAACAACACTTTGTGGAATGTGGTGAGCTTTGAACTCTCGGTGGAAATGATCCCAGGTAATCACACGACCTCCTCTGGAATCTTTGTATTGTTGATACCACTCGGCACCTTGATCCTTGAATTGAAAAGAAGCGAACTTGACAAAGTCCTCAGGCCTGACATTGCTACATTCAAAATGCTTGTTGATGTCCACGAGCCAATCATCGGCATCTGTGGCCTCGGCACAGCAGCTGAAAGACTTCGGCTGATTTGCGAGGAACTGGTTGAGGGTAGCGAAGTGAGGCTGATTGTTGCCTTGGCCTTGATTTCCTTGATTGCCTTGCCCCTGGGTGCGCTCTTGCAAGAGTTGCAAAATCATCTGAGCATTGGCGTTGGTGGCTGCCATGATAGCTTGCCATGCCTCCGAAGGCGGAGGTGGTGGCGGAGGGTTCGCCTGACTCCCTTCATTGCGTTCCGGATTCTGACGTGTTGGCGGAGCCATCCTGAAGAGGGTGACATCCGTTAGCATCTTGATAGACAAATAGCCAAGTTGAATCAACGGATAGACATTGCAACATATAGTCTTCGCAATAAACATTCGAACGAGGATGAACGGATGAATTCCATAGTAAATCATCACACTTCCATAAGGTGAGAAGCCACTTGATAAGAGATTGATGAATAAAATAAAATAAAAGGTACGACTGGAACAAATAAGTGGTAAGGATTACCCAATCACAAACCAAATATCTGCGGGAAGAAATGCTAAGAGCTACATGAATCCCACCTATAAACTCCCGAAACTTTCTGGTTATGCAATCTGGTGTTGGGGATACAGGGGACACAAAATATATCACCCAAACTAGCAATCCCTAGATCCAGCTGTATCCATCCGTCAACACATAACCAAGAAACCTTCGGAAATCGTGTACCTCAACCTTCGAAGAGCATCCGTTATATGAGTTATGGAAATACTCCCGAACTCCCGCCCCAATACTAGGTGGCGTCGAGGTGATCTCACCAACAACTGCACAAAAGAGATTTTCGATGTCGGTGAAACTCAGGTATTCCAGAACTGCAACGATAAAATTGTGACGACAACACCTCGGAGCTCAACTCCCCGGGACACTGCCACAACCCCTAAATGTCAGGAGGCACCAAGAACAATGTTCTCGTCACAAAACCATCGGAACGATTCCAAGATACCCGCGTGATCCTAAAATTTTTTTTAGTGAAATTTGAGGAGACAAGAGTCAAAACTTCTACGTCAGGAGGCCTCACCAGAGCGATGAAGGGACTGAGGAGTAAAAAGAATCCTACTATCCGATATATATAATCCTAATACTCAAAACATTTTTGTTCTAGACTCAACAACGCCAGCGGTTCGATCAAGCAGGGGGGCTCCTAAGTCGGGGATGGCTCTGATTACCAACTTGTAACGCCCACGATGCGGCTATATCTCCCACGTGTGGAGGCACGATTTAGAGGCATAACCGCATTGTAGGTATTGTCGCAAGAAGGGTCATCTTCACACAATCCCATGTAATGAACAAGAATGGGATAACGAGAGTTGGCTTACAATCGCCACTTCACACAATACATAAATTAATTCATACATCATCCAAAATCCACACATAGACCGACTACGGTCAAATCCAACTGAAAATAAGATAACCCCAAATGCTAGATCCCCGATCGTCCCAACTGGGCTCCACTACTGATCATCAGGAAATGAAACATAGTAACGACCACGTTCCTCGTCGAACTCCCACTTGAGCTTGGTTGCGTCATCTGCACTGGTATCGTCGGCACCTGCAACTGTTTTGGTAGAATCTGTGAGTCACGAGGACTCAGCAATCTCACACCCGCGTGATCCAGACTATTTAAGCTTATAGGAAAGGATGGTGTAATGAGGTGGAGCTGCAGCAAGCACTAAGCATATATGGTGGCTAACATATGCAAATGAGAGCGAGAAGAGAAGCAACACAACGGTCGCGAAGCTAGAAATGATCAAGAAGTGATCCTGAAACTACTTACGTTCATGCATAACTCAAACTGTGTTCACTTCCCGGACTCCGCCGAGAAGAGACCATCACGGCTACACACACGGTTGATGTATTTTAATTTAAGTCAAGTGTCAAGTTCTCTACAACCGGACATTAACAAATTCCCATCTGCCACATAACTGCGGGCACGGCTTTTGAAAGATAATATCCTGCAGGGGTGTCCCAACTTAGCCCATTATAAGCTCTCACGGTCAACGAAGGATAGAACTTCTCCCGGGAAGACCCGATCAGTCTCGGAATCCCGATTTACAAGACATTTCGACAATGGTAAAACAAGACCAGCAACGCCGCCCAAATGTGCCGACAAATCCCGATAGGAGCTACACATATCTCGTTCTCAGGGCACACCGGATGAGCCAGGCGTCGGGTTGGCATAGACCTTGGTTGCCCAGGGGGCGCCGGACATCGCTCGGTTTGGGCCAGCACTCGAAGGAGCACTGGTCCGGGGGTTTAAATAAAGATGACCCTCGGGCTCGCGAAAACCCGAGGGAAAAAGGCTTAGGTGGCAAATGGTAAAACCAAGGTTGGGCCTTGCTGGAGGAGTTTTATTCAAGGCGAACTGTCAAGGGGGTCCCATAAATCACCCAACCGCGTAAGGAACGCAAACTCAAGGAACATAATACCGGTATGACGGAAACTAGGGCGGCAAGAGTGGAACAAAACACCAGGCATAAGGCCGAGCCTTCCACCATTTACCAAATATATAGATGCATTAATTAAATAAGAGATATTGTGATATTCCAAAATATCCATGTTCCAACATGGAACCAACTTCAACTTCACCTGCAACTAGCAACGCTATAAGAAGGGCTGAGCAAAAGCGGTAACTTAGCCAAACAACGGTTTGCTAAGAAAGGATGGTTAGAGGCTGGACATGGCAATATGGCAGGCATGATATAGCAAGTGGTAGGTAGTGCAGCATGGCAAATAGAGCGAACAACTAGGAAAGCAAAGATAGAAGTGATTTCGAGGGTATGGTCATCTTGCCTGCAAGGTTCTCAGAGTTGTCGAAAGCTTGATCCTCGTAAGCGTACTCAAAAGGTTCCTCGTTTACGAACTCGTCTCCCAGCTCTACCCACAGCAAAAACACAAGCAATGGAACAATAATCAATCACGGGAAAAGCACAAACAACATGATGCAAAACATGCATGACATGCGAGATATCATATGCGATGCGTACGCGTGCTCCGGAAGAAAAAGGATGAACAAGGCAGTAACTTGGCAAACCAAGTATGCCACTGGAAAGATGAGATGATTTCGGTCGAAATCGATATAAAGATCACCGGAAACGGATGCACGGTTTGCAAATGGCAAGCAAAACAAGAATGAAACGATTCTGCGATTAACAGCATGATAGCACTTAGAATACATCAAGTAACTATGCTACAGTACCCCAACATAGCAACAAAGCATATTTCAGTAATCTACAGGAGATACTTGACAAAAGATGAACACTGAGCTACGGCTAGATCACAACATAACAGGTTCAAACAAGCGTGGCAAAAGTGCAAAAGATATCAGTTTCACAGACTTGGTGAAATTACTGGACATGGCAGAAACAGCATCAGGTAGCAATGTTTAGAGCAATCAAAACACATGCTACAGGAAATTAACATAGCACAACAAGGCATGGCATGAATCTACTAAATGCATAGAACAAAAGTCCCTTACTGGCCATGAGCCAAAAAGGATTAGAAGATATGATGGCACCCATGTAAACATAGCAAGTTTCGTTAACAGGTTTCAGACTTGGCAGAAAACAGAGCATGGCACTAACAGAATTATGAAGGCATCTTGGTGAGCTTGATTCACTCATCACAAAGCAATGCATGAAAAAACAAGCATACCTACGGAAAGATGGAATGTTCATTAAACAAGTTCATAGCATGTATCGATCAGCTACAACAACCGTGGGAAAATTGAATATCATGTTAACACTCTGCTAGAAATATTTTATAGCAAAAGTAGAGCAAGATTAACATATGCTAGGTCACTCCATAATTGCAAATTGGGATATGAATGGATAGAGCACAACTATATCTACAAAACATTTTTACTGAACATGCCCAAAATAAGCATGGATCTCTCTGTAGACACATGGATACATGGCAACAAAATAACAGCAGTACAGACAGCAAAATCCTGTCCCTGAAAACCGAAACATCACGAAGCCTAGTTTGCATGCTTGTGCTAGTCGCCACATAGATCACAAAACTACATGGCATACACCTATGTAAAGATCACATGGCATAGATCAAAACACCTGTAGAGCTCATGCCCATAAGATGCACACATCAAATGTAGCAAAAATAACAAAACACCAAGTTCTGATAAGTAACAGCAGTAAACATCATATAGCACTCTTGCACCAGAGATTTGGGCATCAAGATGGACTCAAACGAGCATGGAACAATAGAACAAAATGAAGAGCATCTCGAGGCGAACATGTCGATACATCATGCATGCAAAACGGAGCAGTATGCAAGGAGATATGCCATGATGAATAATGCAACATAATGTAATAATTTCAGGACAGAGAAATCGAGGGGAGGAAAAAGTCAACCTAGCCCCGATCTGGATCTGGCGCGGCTCGGGCGCGCGGTCGCCGAGGATCGCCGGGGCTGGCGCGGCTGCCGGAGACGGAGGGAGACGGCGGCGGCCGGAGAGAGCTAGGGGGAGGCGCGGGGCGGCCGGAGCTTGGGGCCGGACCTCGCCGGAGTTGGGGAGGAGGGAGATGGCTGGCTGGAGCTCGGGGAGGCGCGGTCGGCGGACGGGCGGCGAGGCGCCGGAGCTCGCCGGCTCGGGCGCGGCGGACGGCGGGGGCGGCCACCGGGAGGAGGACGGAGCGGCGGGCGGCCGCGGGAGGGCGCGGGCGGCGGGCGACCGGGCCGCGAGGGCCGGCCGTGGGCCTCGCGGGCCTGCGGTCGGCGCCGACGGCGGCTGCCATGTGGCGCCTAGCCATTGGCTGCGGGCGGCGGCGGAAAATCTGGCCGGCGCGCGGAGGAAGAAAGAGGCTAGGGTTAGGGTGGATTTGATCCGGAATTTTCGGGGGAGGGGTGTTTATATAGGTAGAGGGAGCTAGGAGACTCCAAATGGAGTGCAGTTTTCGCCCACATGATCGTGATCGAACGACCGAGATCATGGAGGAGACTTAGAGGGGTTATTAGACTGTTTGGAGGGGGGTTTTTCTGCAACGCACAAAAGACCTTTGCGGTTACCCGGTTAACCGTTGGAGTATCAAACGACCTCCAAATGGAACGAAACTTGACAGGTGGTCTACCGGTGGTATACCAAGGCCATTTGGCAAACCTCGGTGCATTCCGAGAACATTTAACAACCGCTCACGAAAAGAGACAAGAGGGATGCGCCGGTGCATGTGGGAGTGTCGGATTGCAAAACGGACAACTGGGAAAATGCTCGGATGCATGAGACGAACACGTATGCAAATGAGATGCACATGATGACATGATATGAGATGCATGACATGAAAAAATGCAAAACGAAAGACAAAACCCAACCACGGAGGGAATATCATAACACATAGCCGAAAATGGCAAGAGTTGGAGTTACAAATGTGGAAAGTTACATCCGGGGTGTTACAGAAGGTGACACCACAGTCAGCCGTCAAGTTCTTTAAAGGAATAGTTTTCCGTTTTGGAGTACCCAACAGGGTCATCACCGACAACAGCACACAATTCACCAGTCGCACTTTCATGCAGTACCTTGATGACCTTGGCAGCAAGATTTGTTTTGCATCAGTTGCTGACCCAAGGAGCAACAGCCAGGCGGATAGAGCAAATGCTGAAGTGCTGCGAGGGCTCAAAACGAGAACTTTTGACAAGCTGCACAAGTGTGGCAGACGCTAGATTGATGAGTTCTCGGAGGTTCTTTGGTCAATCAAAACTACACCAAACCGAGCTATCGGCCAGACACCTTTCTACCTAGTCTATGGAGCAGAAGCAGTGCTCCCACAAAACTCATGTATGGCTCACCTCGAGTGCTCGCTTATGATGAGCTTGAGCAAGAGCAGCTACGTCAAGATGATGCCACGCTCCTTGAGGAAGACCGTCTCCAGGCTGCTGTATGTGCTGCATGTTACCAGCAAGCTTTGCGCCGCTATCATAGCCACAAGGTTGATGCTAGGTGTCGTGGAATTGTCACGGCAGATGTCCTAGGTGTCAGGACTTAGTCGCGAGGCCAACGCATCTATGCGGTAGCTTGAGAGGGGTTGGGCGGAATCGAGAGACACAACACAAGACAAGGATTTAGACAGCTTCGGGCCCCGGGATAATAACCCTACATGCTGTTTGAGGCTAGGTCTCATTATGATCATGAGTGAGTCACCGGCTCGGCCGGCTCTTTGTGTCTAGCCCTAGAGATTCTTTCTTGTTACATGTCCCTCTTGGGGAGCCCTACCCCTCCTTATATAAGTTAGAGGGGCGGGTTACATGTGGAGTCCTAATAGGACTAGGACAAGTCTATCTTTTCTTACAAGTTGAATACAAGTCCGGGTCTTGCTTCCTCGTAAAGGAAATATTCCTCATGCCTTCCGTCTTAAGCCGACCCATAGTAACATGAGCCGCCCTACTGGGCCTTGGGCCCTTGTCATCTGTCTGACCCGCCGTCGGGTCCATCATTAAATCGCCAGGCTCATGAGTCGCTAATCCTCCGACGGGTTACGATGAAGTGCCAAGTCCGGCCGGGTCATACCGCGGGGTATATCCCCGACATTAGCCCCCAGTTTAATTTGGATTTATCCATGTTAAACTGATCCTGTAAAATAAACACAAGAACAAACTTGATAGGTTGTGCTCCGGGTTAAATATTTTCCTGAACCGGCACCTGATCATCTTTAAGTCCTTGTCATTTCCTCCTGGATGCATACTCAAGATCTTATAGCAAATCTCTTTTAACAGATATGTCCAAACCTTGCTAATGCAAAAAATCTAGGCACTTCTTCTAAAAAATCCGGGTCAATAGGCCAGCTTCATAACCAATTTGCTGACATTGGCTCTTGTAGATAAATATTATAAGAAATAATCCATTTGAGTCGGTTTCCAAAACTCCGGCTTAATAAACATCTTAGACTCAAGATTCATCTGGTGATCCGCCAGTTTAACGATGTAGAGGCTGGCTAGTTATAATTGCCAAAATTACCGTCTTGTAAATATTGATAACACCAGGTCATAACTGTTGCCAACGCCGGGTCATTATTATTGGTGACACCGGGTCATGCTTGTTGCAAACACCGGGTCAATCTGGTCTGCTCCAAACTGAGAATTTGAAGATTTTTTCTCCCTTATATGCATATCACCTGTAGCCCCCAAGTCTTAAGAGGAGAACATAGTGATAACTTAAGACTTGCTTCAATATAAGTGTTGCAACCTTGAAGAAAACCGGGTTATTCATCTCAATCATTAGTCATAAACTGAATATTCCACATATGTAGCCCCCAAGTGCCGGGTTGTCATGCTTGCAGCAACCTGGGACTTGTAATTGCCTTATGCTCATAAAAACTTCAACCAGTGTAGCCCCCAAGGGCCGGGTCGTTATATAATAATGAGCAGGGACTTTGTAAATATGATCATGTAAACTTGACTAGCAACGTGTAGCCCCCAAGGGCCGGATCAGTAAGATATTACCGAGCTGGGACTTTGTATATGATTCATTGATAATAACAGCATATGATGTAATCTCCACCATGGGGCTTGAACCAACGTCCACAAGGTTAAGAGCTTTGTACTCTACCAACTGAGTAGTGGATCTTACAATATAATAGATTAAGGCTTGTGTACCTTGAATTTTCGACAGGAGCAATTGGTAGCCCCCAAGTGCCGGCTCATTGCAATGTGATGAGTCGGGTCTTCAATAAGTTGAGCAAAAATGACTTTGCATTAGCCCCCAAGTGCCATGGTCTATGCTGGCAGTAACATGGGACTTGCATATTAGGTATAATATATAATGTAGCCCCCATGTGCCGGGTCGTAAGCCTGCAGCGACTCGGGACTATTCCTTCCATTGTATAATAAATCATATCCATTGATAAAATAATAGCCAGTGCGCCAAAGCGACTTTGAATTCCTCATCTGTTGATAAGTAAATCCGGAATTTTAAATACCCGGCAGCTCTTGGTCGATGGCAATTTAATACGCCTCCATTGTAAGCCAGAACTTTTATAACCCGGCGGCTTATAGCCTTTGAGAAAATCAAGAATTGATAACCCTTTTGAGACACCAATTTCAATCTTTGATGATGGGCTTGAACTTAATCATTTATGTAAGTCATAGCTCTATAAATCCTGCACAGAGATTAAACAACATATGCCCTGGCGACTTAACGTCAAAATCCAGGACAGGTAACCACCCAAATGTAGTCTTATCCTGCACACAAGTAGATCACAAAATCCCTTGACGGTTTACCGCAGGGCGGGTCATAATATCTCACATATAACCATTGTGATATTGAATTTATACTGCCGGTTTACATGACCAGTGCAGTAAGGGTGATAACCCAATCTTTAGGAATCAAGACTTCCAAATGTTTATGATTGTCATATGATGGCGACTTATCATCCAAAGTCAAACCGGGTTAAATAGCAACCACTCATATACACTTTAGATATGATCAAAAGAGCTTCAAATAAAATCCAAAAAAATGTTTGCAAAAAGAGACTTCAAAAAATTTTGAGACTTCTGATTCGAATACGATCATAAAACCGTCCCAAAGGGGTTAAGCTAAGATTCGAATACGATCATATAGCCCCCAGTGGCTTTGGCGTTGCCGATCAAGAGGGTACCGACACCTATGTTCTCTTTGGTTCGAATACGACCTATGTTTGAACAGGAAGCCCCCAAATGACCTTGAGAGTTATTTAACGACGTTGATTCGAATACGATCCACGTCGGTTCCCAAAGGGGGTTGAGCTATGATTCAAATATGATCAAGAAGCTCCCCAGTGAGCTTGGCAGTGTGCCGATCAAAAGGGTATCGACAGCTATGTTCTCTTTGGTTCGAATACGACCTATGTTTGAACAGGAAGCCCCCAAGTGACCATAATAAGATAAGCCGTAAGGCAGGATACCCATGTTTGAACCGCGCATCATGGCAGCAAGTTCTCTTTTGGCAACCCTTAATTTGTTTGAGAACTCGAACTTGCGAGAGATTAATTCTTTTTGAACCGGAACTTTAAACCGGATTTGAGAGCTTAAAAGCATTGTAAGAGACAAATTTACCTTGAGCCGGATGTTTGAACCGGATTTGAGAGCTTCAAAGCTTTGCGGGAGAGAGATGTCTCTTGAGCCGTATTTGAAACCGGAATCTTTATTTTGAACCGACAATTTTCTGACGGCCTTTAAATTTTCATCAATATGGACCCGAAGCTCCCGAGTCATGTCATTGTCGCCCCCGAGTCTTAAGACTACACGAGGAGTTGGCTTGAGACTCTCCATATTTGACCGTGATATAAACCGGTATGAGTCATTCAACATCTCAATGATATAACTTGTCCTGCACTGGAGAACTTGCAAGCCAGAGTAATTGCTCTTTTAAAGAAAGCAATATATAATATAAAATATACTGGATGGATTTCACCTGATGCATCAGGTCAGTAATTATCACCGCGGAGTTGACGATCACCATGGTGAAGCTGAAATCAATTACGGCTGAGTCGGCCGCGGTGTTGTAAGCCGGTGCGGACGAGCAAGTTGTCCTCCTCGTTGGAAGCCGACGCAGACGCGTGAACCGGCCGCGAGAGCGGACGGGCGAGTCATCCATGGCGTTGTAAGGCGGCGCGGACAGACAAGTCGGCCGACGTGTTGATGCAAAACGGACCGCAACACACATGTCCGTGAAGCCGTGCGGCACAGCCGAACGTGCATCCGCGGTATAATGGCATAAACAATTGTCCTATGTAAAAATGTTACAGGGCAGAGTAATTGTTCTTTGACAAAAAACAATAAGTGTTTCATAAGATAAGTTCAGATAGATATCACCTGATGTTTGTGAATGACAGATGATCTGTATGTCGCGTCAGAGGCGGCTCAATATAATTTCGGCGGTTCAGGCAGACCGGTGACTCCCGGCGGCTCAACACAGCAGAAGCGGCTCAACGCGGTCTCAGCGGCTCAATAAACGCTAGTCCAAAAGTGATGTTGGCCCGTGCGTTATGCGGCACTTTTATAATGAATAATGGTCCTGCGAAAAAATATCACAGACCAACTTAATTGTTCTCAAACGATTTAATACGCTGACAAAATATCGAGGAAAGATATCACCTGAGTGGACTTCCAGATGATTTAGTCCAGGTACAGTGTGACATGGATGCACGTACTTGAACTCTGTGCATTGCAATTAGTAGTACCATGATACACTTGCTTCATAGCAGCTTCACTCTAAAGCTAGCTAGTGGCACGTCAGTCAACTTGATTGATCGATCCGGCAAACCGCACGATTCCTTGACAACACTATAGCCCGGTTTTTAGAACTCAAAGGACGTCTCGGAGCGGGTGGCTCATGCGGTAGCTTGCCGCGAGACCCGTGTATGGGCGGCTCACACTAAAAGTGGAAACGGCGACTCAACGGGCGAGCAGTCCGGACGGTTCAACGGATTGGCAATTTAGGACAGCGACCGCGGCATCCAAAGTGATGACAGCTGTGGCAGAAAACGGCCCTACAAGCTGCGACTTGGAGGCAGCATTGAAGTGACAACGGCTTGCAACGACGGCCATGGTGGCCGGCGACTCAGATGCCACGCGTGGGCAGAAGTGAGCAGCGTCTTGAGGTCAAAATCAGTCCGTGTAGGGGCGGCTTCGAAGTAGTGGCTCGGCGAGACGGGTCTGTGGCCGGCTCGGAGGACCGGCGCGGGCGGCGGCGGCTCATCGTAGCGGCTCAAGGAAAGGTAGTGAAGTGTGGCCAAGCCGGCGGCGGGTTTGAAAAGCGCCGGTGCAGCGGGGCCGCGGCCGAGCGACAGTCAGAGACCCGTCCGGTGACAGCAGCTCAGAGACCAGCAGAGACATCAGTTTGAGGCCCAGGCGGTTCTGAATGGGGGTCAACGGAATAACCCGAATCTGAGGATAATTTGCTTCTCGGTCAGGTGCGTGACACTGCATACGTACCCGTCGCAGAGGAGGTGGCTTGACGGTGATTTTGGACGCCACGGGCGACTCGGCAACGGAGCAGAATCCGGATTGTGGTCTTCTTCCCTTTGAAAGAACTGAACAAATACTACTAGTAGATTCACGTACTAGTACTCGTGGCTGGTTTGATCAAAGGAATGATTAAAAAACGAATCTGGATCTTGCTGTATATATTACTCCTTCGCAAAATCTGAGCTTTCACGTGATTGCTGGTTTAACTCATAGGCAGCCTCGGGTCTTGAGCCCTTGAAATCAGACATATAGTATCAGACTACTTCTCGTGATACAATACAGCGATTCACGGATTGCACTGATCTTCATGGATTTAGCTTAACACAACTGATTGGGTCAACAGAACCTGCTAAGTTTTACAGATCACACAGGGCGACAGCGGCGGGTTACGACAGCCGTGGCTCAGCGGACCGAGGAGATGCCGAGTAAGCCAGTCCCGTAGCTGACGACTTCGGGCGGGTCAAACCAGACAGGGTAAACCGGGATGGCGCAGCACAATCATAGGCGACGACTCGGAGCGAGGGTTACCACAGAACCCGTGTCCTTCTTTGGGTCATGGTCATACTTGATTTATTTTTTTCTTTCTTTGTGGCGGAGATCACAATGCCCGGCAACGCTTTTTTGGCAAAAGTAATAGCAGCAATTCCGTGTCTCATCCGTACTTGACGCACCCGAGAAACATGCAGTAACAGGAAATCGATGTTCTCGGCGACTTGTAATTTTAACACACTGCAAAAAATCTCCTATCGGTCCGTGCGACGTGATCCTTGCACTGATCGGTCTTCAACTTGCAGCGGCGGCGATGCATCCGACGCCATCTTAATTTCTTGTACTCAAAACTTCCATCTGTCTAATCACGAGCTCCTTGATCCCTGAAGAGATCCCTCCAAGACCTCAACACCACCGTGCGCAAGCCCCACGGTGGGCGCCAACTGTCGTGGAATTGTCACGGCAGATGTCCTAGGTGTCAGGACTTAGTCGCGAGGCCAACGCATCTATGCGGTAGCTTGAGAGGGGTTGGGCGGAATCGAGAGACACAACACAAGACAAGGATTTAGACAGCTTCGGGCCCCGGGAAACATCATCCGGTAATAACCCTACATGCTGTTTGAGGCTAGGTCTCATTATGATCATGAGTGAGTCGCCGGCTCGGCTGGCTCTTTGTGTCTAGCCCTAGAGATTGTTTCTTGTTACTTGTCCCTCTTGGGGAGCCCTGCCCCTCCTTATATAAGTTAGAGGGGCGGGTTACATGTGGAGTCCTAATAGGACTAGGACTAGTCTATCTTTTCTTACAAGTTGAATACAAGTCCGGGTCTTGCTTCCTCGTAAAGGAAATATTCCTCATGCCTTCCGTCTTAAGCCGGCCCATAATAACATGAGCCGACCTACTGGGCCTTGGGCCCTTGTCATCTGTCTGACCCGCTGTCGGGGCCATCATTAAATCGCTAGGCTCATGAGTCGCCAATCCTCTGTCGGGTTACGATGAAGCGCCAAGTCCGGCCGGGTCATACTCCCGGCCGGGTCATACTGCGGGGTATATCCCCGACACTAGGAGACTTGAGGAAGGCGACCTTGTTCTTCGAAGAGTTCAGTCCACCAAGAATTCAAACAAGTTGACGTCATTCTGAAGGCCCTTACGGGTGATATGAGTCACTAGGCCTCGTGCAGTCCGCCTAGAGACCGAAGATGGCACTCCAATGCATAACTCATGGAATATTGAGCATCTTCGCAAGTTCAACCCGTAGGGCGCGGGTTGCCGAGCTGCCGGCAACCACCTTTTGTACAAGTTTGCTGGCAAAGGATGTAATAGTTTGTACAAAGCCAGGCGCAGAATCTGTGGGTAAGTGAAATAAAGCTAAGTCTTTCACAACTCTTATCAATTCACATGTTTTAATATATATGTTTCTCTGAGATGTTGTGGTATGCTTGCCTTGTACGGATGATTAACGAACCGTCAAGGTTCCATATCATTATTTTATCTTCTTTCTTCTTCTCAAAGGACAGAAGGTTACCTTGCATGCATGTTTGCGGGGGGAATGATGGTATGGACATCGACAAGTGGTGTTCAAGATAATATTCCACGACAAGAAGTACAACAAAGAAAAGCTAAGTTGAAAACCTTTCAAACAAATTCTTTGTTGTAGAGCTATATTTCCTTGAATGTTTTTGGCTTTTGTATGGAAAACCTGCACGCGAGGGAACCTTGTCGTGATCGGCTGTGCTCTTATTTTTGTTTCGAGTCTGCTCAACAAGTTAAGCAGCTGCGTAGGGTGTACATCATGCAAAAACAGAAATGAACAAAGGAAATAGAAAGCATTCATCAAACATAATAAACATGGAATATTCATTTAAAGGCGCCCGACAACATTTTTTTGCGTCCTCGTAGGGTTACATTGGGTGCGGTACAAGAGCAAAAGGAAAATAACTTGACCGGGGCACGATCCGTCTTCAAGATTCAACTTAAGTACCATTTGTACTTAGCCAGAATCGCCGCCCTCGATCTTGACTCTTCGAGAGCTCTCATCGTCTATGCTCTCGCTGGAGGAATCGATGTCGCTGCTGCTCAAGCTCTCCGCGCAGTAATCCAGGCAGCCGTCAGAGGCCCTGAAGAACTTCACAAAGAGTGTATTAGATCCAACCAACCTGAAATGGAGAAGGTGTCCCCATCCTAAGCTGCGGGCGCGGATGAATGACTTCCATCCCTGCGTTACATACATGAAGCCATTGGGAGAAGTCTCAACAGCCACCCACACGGGGCCGTTGCAGCAGCCGTCCACCTACAGTCATAGGCCGGATAGTTGGTTGTCTTTCATCAGCCTGGCAAAGGGGTTTGGGAGATGCAACAAGCTGTGTGGCTGATGGTGCAGCGCCACGATGAATTCGTGCACCGTCTCCTCCGTGTGGGCCCGTGGCTGGGGCGGAATGGCCTGGAGCGGAATGGCGAGTGTTCCGCTTTGGTTGCCCCGGCCCCGGATGCCACGCCTCCCACGATCGCGGGCCACAGATCTTCCACAAACGTTGGATCTGACCCCCGCAAGTGTTGTCCAGAACGCGCATGTGGTCTCGAGCGGAAGCCCTCGCAGCGGCGGCGAATGCGTGAGCTCGACCCTTTGCCCTCACCATCGTAGCAGTGGTTCTTGGAAGAACAGAGAAGTGAAGGGAAGATGAGAGGTAGAAGATGATGGGGGTTCGCATATTGGAAGAAGAGGAGGTAAATGAGCAACACTCTCCGTGGGCTCCTCTTTATGGGGA
Source organism: Aegilops tauschii subsp. strangulata (assembly GCF_002575655.3). Lineage (NCBI taxonomy): Eukaryota > Viridiplantae > Streptophyta > Magnoliopsida > Poales > Poaceae > Aegilops > Aegilops tauschii. The sequence continues at coordinate 180,448,654 of NC_053039.3, forward strand.
AGGCCTGGGGGCTGGCTCTTTACTATTTGAACCGACCACTTCTTGTGAGGCGCACTACTCCAACGATCGCCCAATTTCGCCAATCCTGCGCCTTGCATGTAATACGTGTGGTGGAAGTAGAAGTAAAAGAGAAGATTATAACAGAATTGGCAGTTATTATCTGCCACGTGTGCCTATGCATTGTTTGGGCCTAGCCCAACGACGCCTCGCATGCGTGTGTGGACCAGGCCCGGGGGCTCCTGTTGGTGTATTAAGATTGGGTCTTTAATACCCAAGACTTATGCACAGGCACTAGTAGCCTTCTCGACGACAAGGCTTGAAGGAGGATAACTAAAGATAAACACAAGACCAGAATACAAGAATACAAAGAAGATCTCTGAAGACAGAGATCACAAATATTTAAGACACAACTCGAAGACCCGGCAAGTTCCTTGCCAGGGATAGCCCGCCATGATTCAAGCCTGGCAAGAACACCACTACCTTGCCACCACTCCATCTCATCGATCAGGCTGTCACTTCTCGATTAGGTGTCGAGCGGGCAGGTAGTTACACTACAAAAAAATACACTTCCGTGATGATACGTGTTTGTCACAGTACATCACATTTTCTGTCATGCATGTACATCCATGACGATTTTATGACAGAATCAAGATAGTCATACCTGTGTTGTTGTAGAAGTGTTCCATGACATTACCAAAATTATCATCACGGAAGTGTCCACTTCCATGACGATAAATCACGCATCATAGAAGTGCTTTCGTCAAGGGTGACCGACACATGGCATCCACCGTAATAGGTCGCCGTTAAGCTATCAGGTTCCGGTTTGGATTCGATAACCCGTTAACAGCGCGGACCAATGGGTATTTCCATGTGTAAAATTCTCATTAGCCGGCAGATCCATGTGTCGTCCCGGCGTTCGGACAGTTGTCATCCAGCGAATGGATGGAACGCGCCTATGATACGTCGACACGTGTCTCGGCCCAACAGTGGCCCATTCAGGTTAAAAGGTCGGGCTTGTCAAAATAAGCGGGCCGGCCCATTAGCGGCCTACTTGAGTCAGGCCCATTTACAAGCATGGCCCATACAAGTTACACAGAATAGGCCCATCAAAGGCCCATTCTAGATTTGACAATTCCAGCCCATCGTTAGTTTAAGCCCGTTAACGTCCCGCTACGTCTTTGGGCCTAATTGCGGCCCGAGCTTCTTTCATCCTGTTAGCAGCCCATCGTCAGTTCCAGCCCGTTAAAGTCCCGAAATGTCTTTCGTCCTTTTCTCAGCCCACTGTGCAGTTGGGCCAATTCTAGCCCGCTGTGACTTTAGGCCTGTCCTCGGCCCATTCGGTAAATGGGCCAACTCCTAGCCCATTTTGTCTGTCGGCCTGTTAACAACCCACACAACAGTTGGGCCTTTGACTTTAGGTCCATTAGGGGCCCACGTTCCGCACGGCATCATTTCAGCCCAACGCGACTTTCGGCATGTTAAAAGCCTAGTTTGCAAATTGGGCCTCCTCTGGCCCATAACACTTTCGGCCTCTTACTAGCCCGTAAAGTAAAAGGGCCAAGACAAAATTGGCATGTATTTCGGCCTGCTAGAGGCCCGCGGGCCATTTCCATTTATACGGCCCTATCGAGCTTTTGGCCTGTTAACGGCGTGCCAAGAGTCGTTGTTATGATGGGCCACATCATTTGGGATCCACTTAATATTATTTTGACCAGCCCAATTAAGGCCCGCTTTGACTACACATATTTGTTCGTTTGTATGGCGTCCAGGAAATGTTTGGGCGTGTTGGCCCCCGTTTCAACGATATAGCATATTCAAGAATTATCCTACTCCGTACTATCGCCTCTAAAAAACATACACTATACAATAAAAAGACAAAGGCATAGAAACGTAGAATAATCCTACACTATACAATAAAGAAATTACAGCCGAATATACCCATTGGGCATTATAGTTCGTCACCAGTGATAATAAAGTGTACACAAACAGCAAATTACATACACTGGACAAATAAAGCTCATACATCACGGACACGCATCAAGAGAACTTACCATTTGAACTATAATCACTTCAGAAAATAGGATTGGCCGGATTCAGATAGCACAAATTTCAGTCTGCAAAATATCCAATTCCTTCGTGGTTACCTCAGTGTCTTGTTTCATTTTTTTGACTCCTGCATACCTGCATGTCCAGTCTCAACTTGTTGATTGTATGTTGAGAATCATGTCCACGTTGTCTTGCCACCTCTAGTTGATGCTCAAGAACATCAGCACATTCCAATTCCAATCCATAATCATTCGGTAACGGCCATGCCGCACTGCTCGCAGATCTTTGTGTTGATGTCACTTCATCCTGAAATGTTTCTGTAGGTACACATGACTAGGGCAAAAATACAGTTACAACAGTGAAGCGAGCAAGACAGACTATTTTGTACATGGAAAAACAGGACTAACAATAATGTTACACGTCATGAAGCATAAGTAGGTGATATTTTAAAAATTATAAAAATGGTAGTCTGTGCAGCCTGCATACAGAAATCTCTCTTAGCTCACCAGAGGAGCATGATGTTGGGGCCAAATCCAAAACACATACAAGTTACAAATTTAGACAGCACATTGAGTATAAGTAAGAAAGGAGTTGGCCATTCTGTAGCTCAATTAAAGTCTTAGGGAGCATAATGAACAGCAGAGGGATTCATACAAACCTACTACAACAAGCAAAACTAGATTGTGAGCCTCATGCAGTAATAGTTGGTTAATAGACTTCAAAGCTTCAGGCATACTTTGCCAGAGTAATTAAATGGTAAGGCCTTTAATTATGTCAACTAATAGTCATACAAGTACCCAACATCAGGCATCATTGTTTGGGCATCTCATTAATTGAGGACAAATAAAGCAATTGAAAAGAGAAAATTAACTATGCCTGAAACAAACAAGGAATTGAACTGTTGAGTTGGATACAGTGACTTACCTTAACTAGTTGAACAGGCTAAGCGCTGCTCCTACTTCTCTTGCAAGGCTCCTTCTTAACATCGTGTACTTGGAAATCCTCAATGTTATCTTCATTGCACCCCCTCTGCAAGGTGACACAAACTAGTTACTCGTCTCCTTGGAAGATAAATATGCATACTTTCCAGTCTATGAACAACACAAAAGGATGAGATTGTAACAAAACAACATCACATAATGAAACATGCCACATCTCTTGCACTTGCACACAATGAAATGAGCATTTACTATGTGTGCACTATGTAAAAGCTAGGCATACCTTCGAACTAGATCTCCAGGTACTCTTGGAGAGCCTACTTTAGTGTACAACCAAACCTTTATGTCACCTATGAGTTAGGCAAGCCCCCACTACAGCAGCCCTTAGTGTTTAAATCGTTGAAAAGCTCTGATAGAGTGTTAGGTCAAGAATAGCAAGTAATCAAAGCAAATAGTCCTAGTATGGCTGGCTGATGCAAACAAGCAATTGAACAGATGTGTGAGAAAATCTTACATGTCATGAAAAAGAAGAAAAGAAGGAGGCTTAAAGACCATCACTTGACTGACCAGATTTAAGGGGCATTTACACATCATGTGCAACGTATGAACTAACATAAACATTGCATATTCCAGATTCTACAATGGAATGCACATGTATTAGGTTATGCCATGCATGATGATGCGTAAATGTACACTATAGCAGGCAGGAGTGATTCATCATTGCATGCACAATTGAATTGCAGGTTAAGTGCCAGTTCTATTCCACCTTTTCAGATCTTATTGTCAAAATAAGCCATAAAAGATGTAAAGAAGTCATTTTTGAGTTATGGGCTTGGGCTTAACTTATTTCGCTTTGGAGGGGGGTGTTTCGGGTAGAAGCTCACTAAAAATTGAAGGGAAGGGGAATAGTGAAATGACTATGTTATCTGCCTATATTACACTCACAATGCAATTGCTCACGCCCGCGTCACACCTGACCCCCAAGTAAAAACAAACACGCAAGTGTTCATTGCCCTGCCCGCTTGCATCTCCTCTCCCCTTTCCCTCTACCTCGATCCCCTGCCTGCAGCGCTAGGGTTCCTCCAGCGAGCCATCGCCACTGGTCCCATCTAGCCTGGTCCTTGACGATGCTCTGTCCAGCTAGGCTACATGGCCGGTGGGTCGGGCCAAATCTCCCTGGCTGCTCCTCCATCTGGCGCCGCCACTCATTCTCATGGTCTCCAACGGCTGCTCCACTGTGGTCCATCCAACACTCTGGTGGGCGCCGCACAACTACGGCTGATGCCACACTGCGGCAGAAGGCACCTTATCCCCCCTCACCTCCTCCCAGGCCGTGGCCTTGAGGTGCTGTTGAAGGATGAGCTCATCCAACAAGTTGAGGATCTCCTCTGATTTTTTGCCAAATTTTCATTCTGATCCACTATACGATGAATTGGTATGAGCTACTTCTGCTGTTGCTATATGATGCATTGCTATGAGCTGCTACTACTATATGATGAATTGCTATGAGCTGCTGCTGCTATATGATGAATTGCTATGAGCTGCTGCTGCTACTATATGATGAGTTGCTATAAGCTGCTCCTGTTGCTGCTATATGATGAATTGCTATGAGCTGCTCCTGCTGGTGCTATATGATGAATTGCTATGAGCTGCTCCTGCTGCTGCTATATGATGAATTGCTATGAGCTGCTCCTGCTGCTATACGATGAATTGCTATGAGTTGTTGCTGGTATATGATGAATTGCACACTATTGCTGTTGCTGCTGCTGTTGTATGATGAGTTGCTATGAGCAGTTGTTGCTGCTATATGATGCTCTCAGGTGGTACTGCTATATGATAATAACCAGCCACTTGGACCATCGAATTTTAATAAATAATTGTTCTTCATTTAAATGTGGGTCATGCATTCTTCGTTTAAATTAGGCAATAGGATCTCTATGGAAGACATTGACCAAAGTAGATTGTGCCAAGTAGATGGTATCTTTGTATTTGCATTTTGAACAAATAGTGATGGTCTATTTTCCTATCATATTAATTACTGCACTGGGTTCAATTTGTGATGTTTGCAAGTCAAATTAATTTTCATATGGGCAGCAAAATGACAAAATATAATGCAATCTAGACTTTTCACTGATCATACCAAAGATAAGCTGAAAAGGAAGGCAATGAAAAGAACTGGTTAGCTTATTACTTGGAGCTTATATTCACAGGTGCTTATTTTCTTAGGATAACTCGTAATAATTGTCCCTAAGAAACTTGGCCAATAGAACTGACATACAAATAACATGTCACGATAATTGCAATGGAGGAGTGACCTACCATAGGACACTGTGTAGGCTCACCGCTGGCTCTCATTTTTTTTGCGATGTTCCATGAAATTGCCACATACATCTTGTACTTTTCATTGTGTAACCCTATTTGCAAGTTCACACGGCTAATTTCAAACATCTCTACATGATAATACATTGCATATCCCTTGCGCATATTTAAACCACCAATTAATGATTGTGTGCGTAGCATAAACTAGCCATGACTCTGTGTGCTGGACTAGCAGGCACTCTAAGGGAGCCTAATGTAGTGCACTGGAATTCCTACATGCCACCAATGATTTTGTGTAATGTACTACCTGTGTTCCTAAATATATGTCTTTGTACAGATTCAGTATGGACCACATACAGGTGTATATAGATGCATTTTTGAGCGTAGATTCACTCATTTTGCTCTGTATGTAGCCTATAGTGGAATCTCTAGAAAGACTTATATTTAGGAACAGAGGTACGAGGTAGTATCATGTATGACATCTACATATCTAATTTAGCAGCCAATAGTAGAAATCATTGTCTGCACAAAGGGATTATTGGTCGAAAATCCTACCAAAGCATGCTGGTAGGCACACAACAATACAAGAGAGAGAGAGACGCACTTACAAGATCATAGCAATGCCTCGGTCCAGGATCTTGGTTGGCCAAGCTGTTAGATCCAGAAGAAACATCGTCCTTGTAGTTTTTGCAAGCTGGATAACATGTAACAGCGACCTACTAGTATATTTGAAGTACATCGGGCAGGTGATGCTGGACGGGTTTAAAGGTGACAAGTACCTAGGCCGTGGCGGGTGCTTGGCATCTTGCCAGACGGTGGGAATCAGGTTAGAAACGTCAAGGGTGATGACGCTGCGCTGGCTGTCGGGGTCCGGTAAGGGGATCTAGAACCATCGAGTAGGGTGTTTGTGGAGTGGCTCCGGTAGGGTGGACTACGGTGTGGGCGAAGCGGATCTGTGGCCGTGGACGAGGGCGTCGGTGAAGCTGCTCCGGTGGTTGGGTTCAGGATGGTGTCGACAATGTAGATCTACGGCCGTGGACGGGCATCGGAAGCTGCTCCGGTAGGTTGGATGAGGGTGCGACGAAGCGGATCTGAGGCCGTGGACTTGTGAGTTGGCAAAGCGGCCCCGATAGGGTTGAGAATGGTATAGGCGAAGCTACTCCGGTAGGGTTGATGATGGTGTCGGCGAAGCGGCTCCGGTAGGGTTAAGGAAGGTGTCGGCGAAGAGGATCAGAGGCCGTCGACGGGGGCGTCGGTGGGGCGGCTCTGGGGGATGTGGACGAAGGGTCTCCGGTGGGGAGTATGAAGGAGCCGCTGCAGACGCGCTGCGGTTGACGAGAGTGAGCAGATCCTGCATCGTGGACAAGACAGGCACTGAATGGGCTGTGGTACAGTGGTGGATGAGCAGTCTACTTGTTTCTAGGGGAGGTGGGAGGGGTAGATGCGGCCACAGAAGCTGATCCGGCGAGGTGGACGCCGCTGGCAGTGAATGGGCTCTGGTACGCCGGCGGATGAGCAGTCTAGGGTTTCGAGAGGGGAGGGGTAGAAAGGCCGATGAAGTATGGACAGCGTGACATAAGATGCTCTGGTGTTGTGGAGTTAGTCGTTTTTGTGGGAGGGGGAGAGGAAATGGGGGTGCCGTGTGGTGGGGGGAACCGAAAGTTACTAAAGCAGCCTTGACCTATTATGTAGATGAGGGCGGTATTGTAACTGTTGTTTTCCGTGCACCAAGGACAAAAGGGGAATTTCGCATGCTAAAGACTAGGTGGCGGAAATTTTGTAAGGAGGTAGGAGATTTTGCCGCCCGCGGGATCGTTCGTTTCCAGTTTCAACTAATTTTGGACCGTGCTAGCCAGAAGGTCATGCGAGACTGTGTACATGGGGCACGCGTCAGCAATTAATAACTGGTGTGAAGTCCACCCCAGAAAAAAGACAATAACTCGGGATGATGCACCAATAACTTGGATGTTCACACGGGCGCGACCAATCGTACGGGTGTAGAGGCGCGTTCACAAAAAAAGGGATCAAACGCTCAGCCTATGTATTCCTCGTGTAAATATAATTTAGTGCCATTGGTTATTTACTTTAAACATAATGCATTGACGTGTTAGTGTAGAGGCGCACAAAAAGAAATGGATATTGTAGTCCCACAAAAGAAATGGATATTGTAGTCCGCTACTTAAAAGTGTTACCTCATATGATTACATAGCCTCCATTTCATAAATTGCGTACCCGTTGAATTCATATATGAATAGTACATATATTACTTCATAATAGAACCTTAAAATCATCCAAGACTAATGAATTTGAATGCAAGACTAACAATGGTGCATGTACATGATAGCTACATTGGTTGTTTGAAGAACATCACTGTAACTTTCGCATGCACAATTGAAAAGGTTTATTTACATAGAAAAAAGTGATATGTGAGTGTCCAATCTTTATAGCGTTGAATCCCTTTGGCCACGATACAAAGTAGATATTGATTTATGTTCAAGCGATGCACGTCCACGATCGCTAGATAGTGATACGTGAATGAATTGTGCAATCTCTCTCACACGCATACATATTTAATTTCCCTGTGGGCATCAGAATCACACACGTGCACTTCGTGTATTTCTCTCCTTCCGTCAAGGTTAGAATTCGTCTTTCTACCCCGTCCTAGAAGTCTCTCACACAGAAACAGACACGCTCTCTCTGGCGAACACGCCCACCCCTTTAATTCCGCCCACCCACAGCCACTAATGTCTCAAAGTATAATTATGTCTCTCACACATATTCCTAAGGTTAACTCGAGTTCTGGAACCACATGAATACATACAATGGGATTCCATCAGAGCACCTTTTCTTTTGAGATTTCGCTCTCTCTCTCTCTCTCTCTCTCTCTCTCTCTCTCTCTCTCGCTTTCTCTCTCTCACACACACACGCACGCGCATAGACATTGTTTCTCGCTTCATTTTTCCGGCACTTGCATGCACACCGTTTGTTTATCTCCGTGCTGCTTTAAGTATGCCTCGTGCACATGCTATCTACCTATCCCTTAATATAGATATGTGTCACACAAACTCCTTCTCCCTAGTAGCAAGATGTCTATGCATTGCAAGGAACATCAGGATGCATTTGTATGAGTAGTTTATCTTGTGGGCGAAAAGGATGAACGAGGGAAGGCCTTATTTGCAAATGTGGAGAGGGGTGTGGGTATCTTTTTGCAAAATTGCCATAGTTTCCTTCCTATCCGTCGGATATAAATCGGATGGCCTATATTGCAGGATGGTAGGCACACCATCATCACCAACTCTGTATTTTATAAGAGTAGAGATATGTAAGTGTCGCTGCCCCCCCCCCCACATCCACACACACACACACACTTCCCAACACCGAAGAAGTAGGGTGACACCTCGATCTTGATACTAACTATCGACTGGCTTCTCTCTCAAACACACACAAACTACCCGACACCGAAGGAGTAGGGTGGCACCTCGATCTTGATAGTTATATATCTACTGCTTCTCTCTCAGACACACACACATACACACACACTCGCTAGTTGTGCCTCTGTGCCTACCGCACACACTCTCGATATGTCTTTCTCTCCCTCCCCCTCCCCACCCCCCATCCCAACAATGACAGCAGAAGGGTGACACCTCGATCTAATCTTAATCTGTCAATTGGTTTCTCTCTCAAACATTGTGTCTCTGTGCCTTGCTCAGACACACTCGGTACGTCTTTCTCTCCGTAGCCCCCTCGATATGTAGACTTCTTGCGCGCGCACAACTGTAGTGACGATGACGTTGAACCCAGTGTGCCTTGTTTTTACCGGCCTCGTGTGATAGTTTTCACCCTGTTTTCTGTTAATTAACAAGGCAACCTTTTCTTTGTTACTATAGTGAGTCGGAAATCATTCAGGGCAGACATAAAATATATCACTTCAACCCAATTATCGCAGTAACTATTTTAAAAGAAACTAGCTAGATGCCCGTACGTTGCACGGAACATCAAGATGCATTTGTATGAGTAGTTTATCTTGTGAGAGAAAAGGATGAACGAGGGAAGGCCTTATTTGCAAATGTGGAGAGGGGTGTGGGTATCTTTTTGCAAAATTGCCATAGTTTCCGACGGCCTATAATGCAGGATGGCACGCACACCATCATCACCAACTCTGTTTTCTACTCCCTTCGTTCCTAAATATTTGTCTTCTTAGAGATTTCAACAGGTGACTACATACGGAGCAAAATGAGTGAATCTACACTCTAAAATGTGTCTACATGCACATCCGTATGTGGTAGTCCATTTGAAATCTGAAAAGACAAATATTTAGGAACGGGGGGAGTATAAGAGTAGACATGGAGATATATCTCCAGCATGGTCTACAACAAAAATGTGCTAGACTGGTTAGCACCGGATGCTCGCAACGCGATAACCTGAGTTCGAATTTTGTCTTTAACTTTAGATTTTTTATATTATATATTACTTATTTAATATATACTTCTTTCTCTACTGTACTGACAGTGGAACCCACAGAATACTTAGAATACAAGATTAAGGATGGACTTGTTTCTTTTTAACTTTCTATACGAAGCTGTAGCCACCCTACAAGTCACGTGTACACTGTACATGCAATTAACTTATTATAGAGGGAGAATCATACATGCAATTAACTCAAATGGATTGGATGTAACTATTATTTCCAGCATAAGAACATATCCTACGGCAGCCGACAAATTTCCTCCCGCTTCCTTCCGCGGAGGACGACATCAAACGCCAGCGGCATACATTTTCACAACTCTAACCAACTAGATGAAATTCGTGCAAACACGGGCTGATTTCATATAAGCATGAAGGATTTCATATAAAAAAGCCGGATCTTCATATAAACATGATGGATTTCATTACATTTACATGAACTAAGCGGTGATAATCCGGCTCTCTTGGTATAATTAATACTCCCTCCGTCCGGAAATACTTGTCCTAGAAATGGATGTATCTAGACTTATTTTAGTTATAGATACATCCAATTTATCCATTCTTAGAACAAATATTTCCCACCAGTCGGAGAGGGAGTACCTAATCTAAATGGCCGCCCGTGGATCCCTTTGTCTTCCTCATGTCCGGCAGACACTTGCGGGGTTGACGAAGGTCCTCGGAAGAGAGGAAGCAGCAAAGAAACCACCTGAATGCGCAGTCCTCACCTCGGCGGTGGCCTTCATGGGACCCAAGTGGCGGCGGCCTATCGTGTTCTATTTCCAGCATAAGGCTTCTATCTCTGCCTGCATGGCGCTGCCGCGGACACGGGAGGCGCGGCCACAGGCACGGGAGGCGCGCCCACAGACACGGGAGGCGCAGCCACTGGTGGCGTGGTAGGACGCGGTAGCGATGACGCCCGTACCGGCGTGCTCGCCGCCGTGCCAGCGTGGAGCAACTCGCCACTCCTCATCGAGCTAAACTGGAGCGGCGAGTTGCTGAACCACGCGCCCAACTGGCTCCGTTGGGCCAAGCAAGGTTGGTGAAGCACCGAGTGGCCTTGCCAGTATCCGGAGGGCTCGGCGGGCCACCCACCCGGGTAGTATGCCGGAGAACGGCCCCTGGAAGCCATCAGAAGAGTGGAGAAAATGGTGAAGGAGGAGATGGGGGAGCGGCGGAGGGGTGCGATTCTTGCCCACTGTCCGTCTGGCCTTGTTTAAATAGAGGTCGAACGGTAGGAGCTTGGCCGGCGTCTGGCCTCGTTTAAACTGAGGGCGGACGGGAGGAGCTCGACCGGCGTTGCGTTTAATTCCGGCCCACTCATGAACGGCGTGTGGCCGGAGTAGGTTTCTCGGTTTACATGCGGGGTTAACAGAGGGGTTTGATGGAGGCGAGGAGGCGTGTTCAGCCGGGCGTGTAGCAGGCAGCGCAGTACTATTCGATTTGACAGCGGGCGGCGCAGTTCCCGATACAGCTTGAATGCAGACGAGGGAGGGTTTAGCGGTTCCCGAAATGTTGAACGGCCAATGATGCATCCTCCTTCAATTAGCATCATGAATGCATGAGGGAAGTGACGGGAGGAGGACCGGGAAAAGAGGCTGCACGATGTGAATGCAATGCAGTTTGCACTCATATAAAGGCGCCCCTCTATTCCAATGCATCAACCACATCGTACGCACCTAAGCATTTGCCTAAGCACCTATACTAAGCGCAAAAGTGCTCATTCCAGACCCATAGCGGCGATGCGCGCGAGCGGTCGGCGGCTGTGCCAGATGGTCCATGATGCCGGCCTACGGCATGGCGCCGAGGATCGTCTCCAGATGGTGTTGGCGACCGGCTGGTGGATGGCCGCCGTCGATGCCAACTACGACTCTCAGTTGGACCAGATGATCGTTGCCACCACCAACAAGTTCACCATCGTCAAGAAGCTCGCGGACGACATTGCCGTACTCCTATAGCCCACGCGCCCGGGCTCCTCATTGTCTGCCATCCTAATCGGCCTCCATGGCCGGAACCTCTTTCAAACACTGGTGGCCCTGCGACTGCCCGTCGACGCCACGAAGAATGTCCACCTAGAGGTCGCTCTCGCCGCGAGGCACCTCGCCCTCCAAGAATTTGTTGACCTGCACATCCATGTGTCCAAGTAAATCCTATACATAGGTATCTACATGGCCAGTGAGGACGCTACGATGTTGGCCTTCCTCAACCAGCTGGAAGCGTTGGATGCCTTTGCTGAGAAGCACCTTGACCTCTCCGCAAAAGCCGCCACTCCTTAGCCGCTGGTCGGTGGCCCGACGCACTAAGTTGAGGAGGAGGAGGTCGTACATTGATGGATGCATCTTTCTTCTTGCCTCCTATAACCACGAGTGCGATCGCATCATCGTGGCCTTAATTCTTATTGTGATATTGCATTCTCGTTCCAGCCAATACCGACATGTGCAATCCCTTTGCTTAATTATATGCATCACTGTAGCTACTACTCCATCCGTCAATTTATAAGTTGTGCTTACCTTTTCCATCAACTTCGTGCAACGCACGGGCATCTTGCTAGAAACACTAGAACACGTCGGACCGCATGTGACCAAATCGACGATGAGCCAGCCTAGCTGCTACGTACTCTGCTTATTTGGCGGAAATAGCCCCGCCCTAGCATTTCCAATCGTTATTTCTATCTATCGATCATGCCAAGGAGCAGAACCAAATGTTACAATTTATACATGTTTCTCTACTCCTACTCCTATAAAAGACTCAGTGGGTGATGGTGGTGTGTCTGCCATCCGTCGTTTCTGACCATTAGATCTGCATCTAACGACTGTGAGGTAAGTTGTGGCATTTTGCAACAATAGCCCACTTCTCTGCTCCAATTTGTAGAAAACCCCTTATTATCTTGAAAGCAACCACATCCCTCCCTCACCTCATCAAAATAGCCTGAGAAATATATTTTGAGTGAAAAGTAATATATTTTTAGTGGTATATATGTATATCAAAACAAGAGTGATTTCTTTCAAGATTGTGAACAAGTACTACAATTCTACTACTTTGGATCCGTCGCAATGCACGGGCACATTGCTAGTAAAAGGAAAAGGCCTGCCGCGTTCGCGTCGCACCCCCACATGCCCGGGAATCGGGAGTACTCCACGGCCCTTTCGGCACGCCACATAGCTAGGGAAGGCGTGTTGCCTAGCATTTTTACTTTCATGTGGGACCGCCATTGAGCAAACCGACTATTGGCAAACAGCACCCCGCCCACCGCCGGGTTGGAAAACAGAAACGAGGGGAAGATCTAGCTGTAGCACGGAAGCCAAGAAATTTGGTGTCAGATGGGGCTCATTGATAGAGTAGGAGCATTCCGTACTACTACTCCTACTAGTACGAAGTTTGTACTACAACTAGTACTACCACTATACAACTAAGTATGTGCACGGCACAACATTGTAGGAACAAAAAATGGGAAGATCTTGTTTTGGGTGATTTATCTTTTTTTCAGTCAACATAGTATGTATAATATGATGTGGGGTGGCACCCATGAAGCTTATGTGGCTTGGTTGCATGGCTACGAAAGGTTAGAGAAAAATAAATAGATAATGTGTTTAGGGTGCACTCCACTAAATAGATATACTTTGGATCCATTGCAACGCACGGGCCGGCACATTGGTAGTAGTAAGAAACAAATTCTGGGTTTGGCACGAGCTCGTACCGCAGGAGCACCACAAGGCCTGCCGAAGGAGTTACATTTCCCTCTCGGGACCCATGGGACCAAGCTTCACTGGCTTAGTGCACCGGCCTATGAGTCAATGACATGTGGACCTTAAATGCGGCTGGCCCACATGTCATTCTCATGGTGGTGGCGTGGTTCGCAACTCACTCATTCGAGATGAACCGGTCGATGGTGGCGTGGCCGCGGTGAGGGTGCCACAACTGGGCGTCGGGGCGTTATGAGGCGTAGATGGCCACACCGGCGGGTACTACCTGTAGTACAGAAGTACTCCAGCTGAGGATTGATGCTTGGGACGAAATGTGTCACCGCCGCTGGATGAAAATTTGATGGTGTGGGAGTACGGATCGGAGCACAGGAGCGGAGCAGGCAAACCGCGTGGGCATCTTGCCGCAGGGTATGCCACCGACCCATACTCAAATTTTTTTCGGACGCTTAGGTGCACCGGATGCCGTGCCACGCAACAAAATGTAAAAAAAACAGCTCCAATTTTTTAAACCTGTTATCTTTAAACCAGCCACACCCGTCCTTCACGTCATCAAAACAGCCCGAGGAATATATTTTGAGTGAAGCATGACTTATTTTTACTGATATATGTATATCAAAACTAGAGTGTTTATATTTCAAGCCCGTGAACAAGTATTATTCTACTACTTTGGATCCATTACAATGCACGGACCAGCACATTGGTAGTAGTAGTCTTTATCTCTATCTCTACTCTAGTCTTATAAAGAACAGAGTTGTTGATGATGGTGTGCCTGCCATCCTGCAGCATAGGCCTTCCGATTTATATCTGACGGATAGGAAGGAAACTATGGAAATTTTGCAAAAAAGGTACTCACACCCCTCTCCACATTTGCAAATAAGGCCTTCCCTCGTTCATCCTTTTCTCCCACAAGATAAACTACTCATAAAAATGCATCTTCATGTTCAGTGCAACGCACGGGCATCTTGCTAGTCTACTACTCTCTTATCTATCTACTCTTATAAAAAGAAGAGTTGGTGATGATAATGTGCCTGCCATCCTGCAATATAGGCCATCTGATCTATATCTAATGGGTAGGAAGGAAACTATGACAATTTACCTGCACTCCTCTCCACATTTGCAGATAAGGCCTTCCCTCGTTCATCCTTTTCTCCCACAAGATCTTGATGTTCCGTGCAATGCACGGGCATCTTGCTAGTATCTTATAAAAAACAGAGTTGGTGATGATGGTGTGCCTGCCATCCTGCAATATAGGCCATCTGATTTATATCTGACAGATAGGAATAAAACTATGGCAATTTTGCAAACAGATACCTACACCCCTCTCCACATTTGCAAATAAGGCCTTCCCTCGTTCATCCTTTTCTCTCACAAGATAAACTACTCATGCAAACGCATCTTGATGTTCCGTGCAACGCACGAGGATGTTTCCTTGGGGGTCTCTCCAGCGCGCCATGGTCGTAGTTGCAAGTTGACGCCCCTTGAGATGCCGGCGTTGAGGGGCACTCGTATTTTGTCCGATGAGAAGGTAAGATGAGTTTGATCACGTAGTAAATGCATTCTAAAGACTACTTCCGTGTCCATTTCCTAATTCTCACCCTGCCCATTGTTTCACAGGTTAGGCTCGGTGCGAGTGGAGATTGGCTTGCATATTTACGGGAGAGTACCAACATCAATTTGCACAACATTTACAACGGTGACACCATTCCCGTAGAACCTTTGTCCAACATTGGGATTAGCCATGCAACGGGCCACCGCCTTAATTGGTACGATGGAACCACGGTGAGATTGAAGAAGATAGCACGAACCTTGCACATGGCGGTCAAAGGTGTACCATGCTGTCTGCGGCCGATTTGTTGCCGTACGAGTATGAAGACGTTGTGCTCCTTTCTAACCGCATCTTTGCGGTGAAAAACTAGGGGACTTGTTTCGTATGGGACACATCCTACGGCATACTCCCTCTCTCCTAGTTTATTTGTTTTGAATTTTTTTGTTTTATAAGTTTCAAATTCAAATTTAGAACTCCCCATCACATGTTGAGATTACAATGTCCATTAAATCGTTGCGTGCTTGTATAGTAAAGAAACAAATCTTGAGTTTGGCACGAGTTCGTGCAGTGGTAGCACCACAACGCCTGGCGCATGAGTTACATTCCCCTCCCAGGGCCCTCGGGACTAAGCTTCAGCGCCTTACTACACCTACCTTTGAGTCAATAACATGTGGACACGATAGGTGGCTGGTCCACATGTAATGCTCCCGAAGGCAGAGGGGCAGTGGGGCCAAGAGGGGTGAGCCACTGGTCGGGGGATGTGTGGTGTCATGGGTTCGAGCGGCGTCATGGGAATCACGTGCGGCTCTGGTAGAAACTTGATGCTCGCCACATTTCAGGTGGCCCACATGTCATGCACACAAAGGCAGAGGGGCGGTGCGGCCGAGAGGGGTGAGGCGCACGTCAGGGGACGTGGTGCCGTGGGTTGGAGCGGCGTCGTGGGAATCGCGCGTGGCAGTGGATGAAACGTGATGGTCACCGTAGTTGAACTTCCATGGACAAGCTGTCATGTCTACAGACACACGCATTGCATACCGATCACTGGAAGGAGTAGTAGCCAAATAAATAGTTCCTTATATTCAAGCGAACCCACGCTACTACTTGTTCCAAAGACATGCACACCATCGAAATAGTCCATCTATATCAATATACACAGAGAGGGAATAATTTTTTTTACAGGAGAGGAAATAGTTCATCCATCTATAATGCTCTCCTGCTGGTGCAGCTTCTTCTTCTTCTTCTTCTTCTTCTTCTTCTTCTTCTTCTTCTTCTTCTTCTGCTTGTTCTCATTTCTGTGGGAGACGGCTTCGCAACAAGCTCTCTGGACCTTGCTGCTATCTCGAAACTCACACGGGCATCGAGGGCAGCATATTTTATCTGCTCGTACGTCAAGGGATAATTCTCCCATCCAGACGACCTTAATGCCAACATCTCGTCACCCTTCTGAAGATTTGTTTCGAGCACAAAATTTGCTACATCGAATAGGGATGGTGTCGGTTTATCACAATCTTCTACATGAATTTTTTTTGGTTTGTACGTCAGCGATGCTTTTCAAATCAAGGTTGTACGGCTCCAACTTATGTCTGTCCCATGCGATGGCTGCCCCACAGAAGTATATGTCCTCCCGAGACAAGAAATCGTGAAGCTCACATGGTATGGAGGGCGCGTGTATGATGTGGTACACCAAAACATCATCTTTGAGGCACAGCTGAAGGACGGCGGTGCATTGGATCTTCCCCGTGGCACGCTCCGTGTAGTCTGCGTCGAGACCAATGACCTTCATCTCCAAATTTTGGAGGCAGTTGGATACATTGCTAATCCACTTCCGAACAACCCTTGGGTGGTCGGTGATTGTGGCAACTATGCTCAACGAGCCTTCGATGAGGACATGTTGGACGCTAAAAACCTGCATCTGGATCTCTTTCGCCATTTGGAACCACTGGACCGGAGGGCTATGGTTTGGAGAATTAGGATTAGGTGGCTAGTCTAACTGAAGAAGATGATTATTTAAAGGGGCTTTGGAATTACTCCAGGAGGATGTGAAGAGGTTAAAACAATGTTAATGCAGTGTGGTTTGGATGCAAATGAAGATGAAGGAGAGGTGAAGAAGCCGAGGAAAATCGGTTCCCGATGGAGAAGTAATTGGGAGGAGTGGCCTGCAGGCAGTTGATTAGATGGCTAGGTAGACTAAACGAAAAGGCTATGCGGGTAGACTAAGGAGTGGTACATGTCCCTGTACGTGCCCATCCTTCTAGCGCTACATGTGCCATTGGCTAGTTGAGGTCACTCTTTCGAATCACCGTGGCAAGACATTTTATGATTCCTTTTTATTTCTGCACCCCTCCTGACAGGTGGGACCTATGCAAACGGATAAAAAAATGTGTCATAGCTAGTTCGGAAGGATATTGGTGCATGCGTGGGAGACACAACATTCTCTATTTAAGGAATAAGTATGCGGTTATCCTCAAAAAAGAAAAAGCCTTCTTCGCGCTTCCGCATGCACGAGAATTTGGTTCTGCTCGCAATATGGATGATACCTTGAGGATGAAGTGAACCCAGAGGCATGCTAGCACGGGAGTACTACTCATGTTCCTACTACTCCTACTACTAGTAGTAGTAGTACAACTGTGGTACACTTGATGGTCAAAATATTATTCATCCGGTCCTCACAGTGAAGTGACAAGACCCTGCGCCCGAGGTGACACCAGTCCAGGCGGCGTGTCCAGGTTACCAAAGTCAGCCTCACCTTATGCATTCTGCAGTCACTGTCACCGCCGTTGTATAGCATGCCTCGCCTCGTCTCCCTCTCCCTAGCACCACTCCATCTCCATCTCCGTCTCGCCGGAGATCCTGAGGTCACTCTTCATCATCTCACTATGCCCCCGCGTATCCTCGCCTCGCTCGCCTCCCCTAGTACCACTATTCCCTCGCTAGCCGCTCCAGCACCGAGAGCCTTCTCCCCCGTAAATCAAGCCCCCCAAAACCCCACCTTCCAAACTCCACCATGGCCGAATGCGAACCGCGCAACATCCATATGAGCCGCGATTGGAGCAATCTCCCCGGTAACATCCTCGACCTCTGTTGTTCGTGTATGGATATGTTGAGCGTCCTGCGGCTGGCTGCATGCTCGAGGGACATGCACACGGCCATCATCGAAGCGAGGCATAAGCTTTTGAAGACACCCTGCTTGCTGCTATCTGGTCTTGCAAGATTTTCTCACCATGATACGAAGGCATACATGATGCCCCTCGACTTCAATCCGACCTCCATTAGTTGAAACTTCTTTGCAGGTATGTAGTGGGTCGCCATACATCATTTCCCTCGACCTCGATCCAATCACCATCGCCCAAAACTTCTTGGCAGGTATGTACTGGGTCGGCATGAGCTCCCACTGGATGGCTGCCATCAGACAAGGCCGGAAAAAGTTGGTGCGCGTGAACTTCCACACCTCCCATGAGATTATCCTTCCTACATTGGACTATATAGGGTTTTACCGTCACGGTCCAAGTCATCTAGATTACAAAGTTAGTTGGAAGCACCTTGTTTGGCAGAAGATTGTAATCTGCCAAGTGCCCACACAAGATGCGAATTACGCAGACTTCAAGCTAATTGCCTTGTTCGACCGCGGACTCGCCTCTCTTTCCACTGGTGCCTTCTTTAGCTAGAGACAGCTCACCTCGCAGTGGATCGTCAAAGATGATACACACTTCTGTGATGCTATAGAACACAATGGCATCATCTACGCGATCGACAAAGCAGTCGGCACCACGTATTGCTGGGACGGCGCATGTAAGTTGTTTCCGTCTGATGTTAATGATGATGCCATGACACTGTTTGAACTTTTTGTGATGATTGGCATATCCCTGTTTGAGTAGAATTTGAGTAGAACTATGGCAATGTATTGGAGACGCTGTAAATCAGCTATATTTGGAATGAGCTAATTCATGCGATTGTGACCATGTCATTACAGCTAATTTGTACCCCTGAATAATCAAACGGTTAGGAAGATATGGATATTCTCCTTATTTTATAGTAATCTATATACTACTAAATATGAGTGTGTATCAATGGCCATGTTAGTTTCCTCATTTTCACGATGTAGAAACATTCATCACACTGTTGGTTTCATCTAACCATACATTAGGGAAGTAAATGTGCATATGGAGAACTCTATATTTAGAAGTAGTGAAATCATGTAATGCTTACCATGTGTACATACCTATATTCGCCCTTCAGCAATCAATGGCTAGAATAATATCCTCACAAAAAATTTTCCCACAGAACATGAGTAACAATGCATGGTCTGTTAGTTCCTTGAAGAATTTGTTTGTGAGGATAGAACATGATTACATAACATGCATGACATGGTAGTTTCCTGTGAAGAATCGATTGTGAGATAACATGAGTATAACCATGCATGGCACTTCTATATTTTTGAACCGAGTATACATTTCCCTGTATTTTCCTCCCAGTTCCAACAGGGACATATCAATGTTGTTTCTTGCATTACCCTACTCATACTCTGAAAAACGTTGATCTTACATTAACAATGCCTGTCCTTTTTGATATGATGCAGTGTCCCTACAATTACTGCCCTTTGTAATCACACCACCTTTGCCAAAAACAGGGAAGCACAACTGGTTCCTCGCCCGATCAGACGACGGCAAAAGACTGATGATCATTCGGACACATGAGCTGGAAAAGTTATATTGCAAAAACCCCATTGTATACAAGCACCGTGAAATACGTGAGTATCCGGATAATGGCTGTTACGTCTATGAGCAGGATACCAGCTTGTTGGGGCCTTCAGGATTTTTGAGTTGGAGGGGGGTAAACAGCCTTGGTTCACACTCTCTGTTTCTCAGGCTCAGTTATCCGATTAACCAGGAGATCACCGTTGGCAAGGAACTTGATGGAAGAGAGGCTCTACTTGCTATGGAAAACTATGTCTACATGGCGAGCCCTAGGAGTTCGGGAGGAAACTCCCCTGATTGTCAACGATACAGCCTGCAGCCAAAAGAAGATGAGAATGACAAAGGAATCTGGATTAACTTTGATCCTTGGATGTGTCGAGTCCGACAGGCAGTGATGTGGTTCAAGCCCTCAGGTTGATAGGTAATTGGGCTGTTGCGTCGAAAGGCTGGAGTGCTGGTGTCTCCGGATCACTGGTGGCTGAAGTGGGGCTGCAAATTATGATCGTGTTAGATCATCCCTCTTTGAATGACTTGTTGTCTTTGCTGCTTGTTCTGGATGGGTACTTCTCTCTTTTGTTATGCATATTCCTTGTCATTTGGTCATCCTCGTCTATGTCACTCTTACTATGTAATAGTTGCCTCTATTTAGAATGTCATTCTCGTCTGGATCACGAGAGTCTGAGCGCTGCAGATGGGTGCGTTTGGTGGTGTAGCAAGACTTCTTATGAACTATCATGTCTTGCTGTTTTATGTCAGTAGTGGTCACTAGTCAGTGTTTGAATGTTGTATATATCATTGTTTCGAACTGTTTATTGCCTCGAACTGCTGGTGGGCTAAATGAGGGCATCACCATTCTCTAGTGTTTAGAGTATATCTCCTTTTTCCAAGTTACTAGCAAGATGCCCGTGCGTTGCACAGAACATCAAGATCTTGTGGGAGAAAAGGATGAACGAGGGAAGACCTTATCAGCGAATGTGGAGAGGAGTGTGGGTAAATTGTCATAGTTTCCTTCCTATCCGTTAGATATAGATCAGATGGCTTATATTGCAGGATGGCAGGCACACCATCATCACCAACTGTGCTTTTTATAAGAGTAATAGATAATAGATAATAGATAGATAATTTGAGCTAAGTGTCTTTTCGATGATGTACACTTGTTTGGGCTAGTGAGGTGTCGTTAAATATGGGCCGAGTAGTAACACAATGCCAAACAGGTCAATTATGACTCTCGGGCCGGGCTCTCAAAAGATCCTCAAAAAAAGGCTGGGCTCTCAAAAAAAAGAAAGAATGGGACTCTTAGGCCGACATGTGGGTGCCACCGGTGTTTTCGTGCCTCGGCGCGTCTTCGAAATTCATGCTACCTTTTCATTCCCAATCTCCTTCCCCTCCCCCACCTCTGGAATCTCGATTCCTACTCCAGTTCCCCCAAATCCCCCTCCTGTACTCTATGTATTCAAGCGCACTATCATGTCACCGGTCAATGCGGATCTCCGAGCCGGAGATCCCGAGGTTCGTGCTGCCTTCGGGCGCTGCATGCTGTCGCTCTACAGTGGCATGGCGGCGCTTGATGACCAGTTTGTTGGCAAAGTGCTGATGGTAACCATCAACGGCGAACGGCCTCCCGTCTCGCCGGACGACCTTGTCAAAGCTGTTGGCATTGCGCACGACATCCAAATAAGTGACTTGCTTGTCGAAGTCTGTCCGCCACCGGCTGATTTCTTCGTCAGGTTCAGGACAACTTTCGACCGCAGTCGTGTATACGAATCTTCCTGACGTTTGTTCTGCGATGGCGCACTAGTGAGCTTTGATTGGTGGCACCCAGGATTGGGCTCGGTGCCCTCTGAGCTTAAGTTTTAACAAATCTTACCTTCCACGGCATGCCTCGACATGCTTGGAACAACGAGTCCATGAATGAGCTTATCAATGACCTTGGAGGTGAGCTCGTAAGTATGTTTGTTCCTCCAAACAGCTGGGCTCTGACGGTTATGGCATGGATGAAGAAGCCGTCCACCGTACCGAAGGTGATTGGTGTTGAGATGCCGGTGCAGGAACCGGGTTGTACTATTCATCGCCACCAAGGCCGCCGAAGACCATGTTAGGGATGTACCTGTATCGAGTGTTCGTGCATATCGAAGAAGTGGTCAATCCATCAATCGAAGTCCTGCCGCCGCTGCTGGTGCCCGGGTTCGTCGACGACGTCCATTACAGGAGTCAATGTCAGATTTCCCCGTGTTGCTCGGAACGATGGATGGCACAGGGCCAACTCCATCACACGGCGGAGGTCACTGCTTCTTTGGGAGAAGAGGCGGGGCTGGCTGCCTGGATGTGCTCTAATTTGAGGTAACAACTAAATCTTATCAGATACTAGTTAAATCCGAGCTATGGGTATTGGGGAACGTAGTATTTCAAAAAAAAAATCCTACGATCATGCAAGATCTATCTAGGAGAAGCATAGCAATGAGCGGGGAAGAGTGTGTCCATGTACCCTTGTAGACCGAAAGCGGAAGCGTTTAGTAATGCGGTTGATGTAGTATAACGTCTTCGCGATCCTACCGATCATGTACCGGCACGGCACCTCCGCGATCTGCACACGTTCAGCTCGGTGACGTCCCTCGAACTCTTGATCTAGTTGAGGCCGAGGGAGAGTTCCGTCAGCACGACGGCGTGGTGACGCTGATAATGAAGTTACCGACGCAGGGCTTCGCCTAAGCACTACGACGATATGACCGAGGTGTGGAACTATGGAGGGGGGCACCGCACATGGCTAAAAGATCAACTTGTGTGTTCTAGGGTGCCCCCCTCCCCACGTATATAAAGGAGGGAGGGAGGAGGAGGCCGGCCAGGGGTGGCGCGCCCAAGGGGGGTTCCTACTCCAAGTAGGATTCGCCCCCCCCCTTTCCTATTCCCACAATGAGAAAGGGGGGAAGCAGGAGGAGGAGAGAAGGAAAGAAGGAAAGGGGGGCCGTCCCCCTAGCCCTAGTCCAATTCGGTTTGGGCTAGGGGGTGCGCTCCACTCCTCGGCCTGCCTACTCTCTTCCACCAATAGGCCCATGAGGCCCAATAACTTCCCGGGGGGTTCCGGTAACCCCCGGTACTTCAAAACTTATCTGAAACGACCCGAACCATTCCGGTGTCCGAATGTAACCTTCCAATATATGAATCTTTATGTCTCGACCATTTCGAGACTCCTCGTCACGTCTGTGATCTCATCCGGGACTCCAAAAAACCTTCGTTCATCAAATCACATAAACACATAATACAAATCGTCATCGAACGTTAAGCGTGCGGACCCTACGGGTTCGAGAACTATGTAGACATGACCGAGACACATCTCCGGTCAATAACCAATAGCGGAACCTGGATGCTCATATTAGCTCCTACATACTCTACAAAGATCTTTATCGGTCAAACCGCACAACAACATACGTTGTTCCCTTTGTCATCAGTATGTTACTTGCGCAAGATTCGATCATCGGTATCATCATACCTAGTTCAATATCGTTACCGGCAAGTCTCTTTACTAATTCCGTAATGCATCATCCTGCAACTAACTCATTAGTCACATTGCTTGCAAGGCTTATAGTGATGTGCATTACCAAGAGAGCCTAGAGATACCTCTCCGTCAATCAGAGTGACAAATCCTAATCTTGATTTATGCCAACTCGAGAAACACCATCGGAGACACCTGTAGAGCACCTTTATACTCACCAAGTTACGTTGTGACGTTCGATAGCACACTAAGTGTTCCTCCGGTATTCGGGAGTTGCATAATCTCATAGTCATAGGAACATGTATAAGTCATGAAGAAAGCAATAGCAATAAACTAAACGATCATAGTGCTAAGCTAACGGATGGGTCTTGTCCATCACATCATTCTCTAATGATGTGATCCCGTTCGTCAAATGACAACACATGTCTATGGTTAGGAAACTTAACCATCTTTGACTAACGAGCTAGTCTAGTAGAGGCATACTAGGGACACTCTGTTTGTCTATGTATTCACACATGTACTAAGTTTCCGGTTAATACAATTCTAGCATGAATAATAAACATTTATCATGATACAAGGAAATATAAATAACAGCTTTATTATTGCCTCTAGGGCGTATTTCCTTCAGTCTCCCACTTGCACTAGAGTCAATAATCCAGGTTACATAGTAATGATTCTAACACCCATGGAGTCTTGGTGTTGATCATGTTTTGCTCGTGAGAGAGGCTTAGTCAACGGGTCTACAACATCTAGATCCATATGTATCTTGCAAATTTCTATGTCTCCCTCCTTGACTTGATCGCGGATGGAATTGAAGCGTCTCTTGATGTGCTTGGTTCTCTTGTGAAATCTGGATTCCTTTGCCAAGGCAATTGCACCAGTATTTTCACAAAAGATTTTCATTGGAACCGATGCACTAGGTATGACACCTAGATCGGATATGAACTCCTTCATCCAGACTCCTTCATTTGCTGCTTCCGAAGCAGCTATGTACTCCGCTTCACATGTAGATCTCCCCACGATGCTTTGTTTGGAGCTGCACCAACTTATAGCTCCTCCATTCAATATACATACGTATCCGGTTTGTGACTTATAGTCATCCGGATCAGTGTCAAAGCTTGCATCGACGCCATTTACGACGAGCTCTTTGTCACCTCCATAAACGAGAAACATATCCTTAGTCCTTTTCAGGTATTTCAGCATGTTCTTGACCGCTGTGCAGTGATCCACTCCTGGATTAGTTTGGTACCTCCCTGCCAAACTAATAGCAAGGCAAACATCAAGTCTGGTACACAGCATTGCATACATGATAGAACCTATGGCTGAGGCATAGGGAATGATTTTCATTTTCTCTCTATCTTCTGCAGTGGTCGGGCATTGAGTCTGACTCAACTTCACACCTTGTAACACAGGCAAGAACCCTTTCTTTGCTTGATCCATTTTGAACTTCTTAAAAACTTTATCAAGGTATGTGCTTTGTGAAAGTCCACTTAAGCGTCTTGATCTATCTCTATAGATCTTGATGCCCAATATATAAGCAGCTTCACCGAGGTCTTTCATTGAAAAATTCTTATTCAAGTATCCTTTTATGCTATCCAGAAATTCAGTATCATTTACGATCAACAATATGTCATCCACATATAATATCAGACATGCTACAGAGCTCCCACTCACTTTCTTGTAAATACAGGCTTCTCCAAAAGTTTGTATAAAACCATATGCTTTGATCACACTATCGAAGCGTATATTCCAACTCCGAGAGGCTTGCACCAGTCCATAAATGGATCGCTAGAGCTTGCACACTTTGTTAGCACCTTTTGGATCGTCAAAACCTTCTGGTTGCATCATATACAACTCTTCTTTAAGATATCCATTAAGGAATGCAGTTTTGACATCCATTTGCCAAATTTCATAATCATAAAATGCGGCAATTGCTAACATGATGCGGACAGACTTAAGCATCGCTACGGGTGAGAAGGTCTCATCGTAGTCAACTCCTTGAACTTGTCGAAAAACCTTTCGCAGCAAGTCGAGCTTTGTAGACATTCACATTACCGTCAGCGTCAGTCTTCTTCTTGAAGATCCATTTATTCTCTATGGCTTACCAATCATCGGGCAAGTCAACCAAAGTCCACACTTTGTTCTCATACATGGATCCCATCTCAGATTTCATGGCCTCAAGCCATTTCACGGAATCTAGGCTCATCATCGCTTCCTCATAGTTCGTAGGTTCGTCATGGTCAAGTAACATGACCTCCAGAACAGGGTTACTGTACCACTCTGGTGCGGATCTTACTCTGGTTGACCTACGAGGTTCGGTAGAAACTTGATCAGATGTTTCATGATCATCATTATTAGCTTCCTCACAAATTGGTGTAGGAATCACTGGAACTGATTTCTGTGATGAACTACTTTCCAAAAAGGGAGCAGGTACAATTACCTCATCAAGTTCTACTTTCCTCCCACTCACTTCTTTCGAGAGAAACTCCTTCTCTAGAAAGGATCCATTTTTAGCAACGAATATCTTGCCTTTGGATCTATGATAGAAGGTGTACCCAACAGTCTCCTTTGGGTGTCCTATGAAGACACATTTCTCTAATTTGGGTTCGAGCTTATCAGGTTGAAGTTTTTTCACATAAGCATCGCAGCCCCAAACTTTAAGAAACGACAACTTGGGTTTCTTGCCAAACCACAGTTCACATGGTGTCGTCTCAACGGATTTAGATGGTGCCCTATTTAACGTGAATGCAGTCGTCTCTAAAGCATAACCCCAAAACAATAGCGGTAAATCAGTAAGAGACATCATAGATTGCACCATATCTAATAAAGTGCGGTTACGACGTTCGGACACACCATTACGCTGTGGTGTTCTGGGTGGCGTGAGTTGTGAAACTATTCCGCATTGTTTCAAATGAAGACCAAACTCATAACTCAAATATTCACCTCCATGACTAGATCGTAGAAACTTTATTTTCTGATACGATGATTTTCCACTTCACTCTGAAATTCTTTGAACTTTTCAAATGTTTCAGACTTATGTTTCATCAAGTAGATATACCCATATCTGCTCAAATCATCTGTGAAGGTCATAAAATAATGATACCCGCCGCGAGCTTCAACACTCATCGGACCGCATACATCAGTATGTATTATTTCCAACAAGTCTGTTGCTTGCTCCATTGTTCTGGAGAACGGAGTCTTAGTCATCTTGCCCATGAGGCATGGTTCGCAAGCATCAAGTGGTTCTAAAAGCCCATCAGCATGGAGTTTCTTCATGCGCTTTACACCAATATGACCTAAACGGCAGTGCCAAAAATAAGTTGCTCTATCATTAGTAAACTTATATATTTTGGCTTCAAAACTATGAATATGTGTATCACTACTATCGAGATTCAACAAAAATAGACCACTCATCAAGGGTGCATGACCATAAAAGATATTACTCATATAAATAGAACAACCATTATTCTGTGATTTAAATGAATAACCGTCACGCATCAAACAAGATCCAGATATAATGTTCATGCTTAACACTGGCACCAAATAACAATTATTCAGGTCTAAAACTAATCCCGAAGGTAGATGTAGAGGTAGCGTGCCGACGGTGATCACATCCACTTTGGAACCATTTCCCACGCGCATCGTCACCCCGTCCTTAGCCAATCTTCGCTTAATCCATAGCCCCTGTTTTGAGTTGCAAATATGAGCAACAGAACCAGTATCAAATACCCAGGTGCTACTACGAGCATTAGTAAGGTACACATCAATAATATGTATATCAAATATACCTTTCACTTTGCCATCCTTCTTATCCGCCAAATACTTGGGGCAGTTCTGCTTCCAGTGACCAGTCCCTTTGCAGTAGAAGCACTCAGTCTCAGGCTTAGGTCCAGACTTGGACTTCTTCACTTGAGCAGTAACTTGCTTGCCATTCTTCTTGAAGTTCCCCTTCTTCCCTTTGCCCTTTTTCTTGAAACTAGTGGTCTTGTTAACCATCAACACTTGATGCTCCTTCTTGATTTCTACCTCCACAGCCTTTAGCATTACGAAGAGCTCGGGAATTGTCTTATCCATCCCTTGCATATTATAGTTCATCATGAAGCTTTTGTAGCTTGGTGGCAGTGATTGAAGAACTCTGTCAATGACACTATCAACTAGAAGATTAACTCCCAGTTGAGTCAAGTGATTGTGTTACCCAGACATTCTGAGTATATGTTCACTGACAGAACTATTCTCCTCCATTTTGCGGCTATAGAACTTATTGGAGACTTCATATCTCTCAATCCGGGCATTTGCTTGAAATATTAACTTCAACTCCTGGAATATCTCATATGCTCCATGATGTTCAAAACATCGTTGAAGTCCCGGTTCTAAGCGGTAAAGCATGGCACACTGAACTATCAAGTAGTCATCAGCTTTGCTCTGCCAGGCGTTCATAACCTCCGGCGTTGCTCCTGCAGCAGGTCTTGCACCTAGCGGTGCTTCCAGGAAATAATTCTTCTGTGCAGCAATGAGGATAATCCTCAAGTTACGGACCCAGTCCGTGTAGTTTCTACCATCATCTTTCAACTTAGCTTTCTCTAGGAACGCATTAAAATTCAACGGAACAGTAGCACGGGCCATTTATCTACAACAACATAGACATGCAAAATACTATCAGGTACTAAGTTCATGATAAATTAAAGTTCAATTAATCATATTACTTAAGAACTCCCACTTAGATAGACATCCCTCTAATCATCTAAGTGATCACGTGATCCATATCGACTAAACCATGTCTGGTCATCATGTGAGATGGAGTAGTTTTGGTGAACATCACTATGTTGATCATTTCTACTATATGATTCACGCTCGACCTTTCGGTCTCAGTGTTCCAGGCCATATCTGCATATGCTAGGCTCGTCAAGTTTAATTCGAGTATTCTGCGTGTGCAAAACTGTCTTGCACCCATTTTATGTGAACGTAGAGCTCATCACACCCGATCATCATGTGGTGTCTCGGCATGACGAACTGTAGCAACGGTGCATACTCAGGGAGAACACTTGTACCTTGAAATTTAGTGAGAGATCATCTTATAATGCAACCGCGGTACTAAGCAAAATAAGATGCATAAAGGATAAACATCACATGCAATCAAATAAGTGACATGATATGGCCATCATCATCTTGTGCCTTTGATATCCATCTCCAAAGCACCATCATGATCACCATCGTCACCGGCTTGACACCTTGATCTCCATCGAAGCATCGTTGTCGTCTCGCCAACTATTGCTACTACGACTATCGCTACCTCTTAGTGATAAAGTAAAGCAATTACATGGCGATTGCATTTCATACAATAAAGCGACAACCATATGGCTCCTGCCAGTTGCCGATAACTGTTACAAAACATCATCATCTCATATAACAATTTATATATCATCACGTCTTGACCATATCACATCACAGCAAGCCCTCCAAAAACAAGTTAGACGTCCTCTACTTTGTTGTTGCAAGTTTTACGTGGCTGCTACGGGCTTCTAGCAAGAACCGTTCTTAACTACGCATCAAAACCACAACGATTTTTCGTCAAGTGTGTTGTTTTAACCTTCAACAAGGACCGGGTGTAGTCAAACTCGATTCAACTAAAGCTGGAGAAACAGACACCCACTAGCCACCTGTGAGCGAAGCACGGCGATAGAACCAGTCTCATGAATGCGGTCATGTAATGTCGGTCTGGGCCGCTTCATCCAACAATACCGCTGAATCAAAGTATGACATGCTGGTAAGCAGTATGACTATTATCGCCCACAACTCTTTGTGTTCTACTCGTGCATTTAAAATCTACGCATAGACCTGGCTCTGATGCCACTGTTGGGGGACGTAGTATTTAAAAAAAATCCTACAATCATGCAAGATCTGTCTAGGAGAAGTATAGCAACGAGCGGGGAAGAGTGTGTCCACGTACCCTCGTAGACCTAAAACGGAAGCGTTTAGTAATGCGGTTGATGTAGTCGAACGTCTTTGCGATCCAACCGATCAAGTACCGAATGCACGATACCTCCGTGATTTGCACACGTTCAGCTCGGTGACGTCCCTCGAACTCTTGATGCAGTTGAGGCCGAGGGAGAGTTCCGTCAGCACGACGGCGTGGTGACGGTGATAATGAAGTTACCGGCACAGGGCTTCGCCTAAGCACTACGACGATATGACCGAGGTGTGAAACTGTGGAGGGTGGCACCGCACACGGGTAAAAGATCAACTTGTGTGTTCTAGGGTGCCCCCTTCCCCATGTAAATAAAGGAGGGAGGAGGAGGCCGGCCAGGGGTGGTGCACCCAGGGGGAGTCCTACTCCAAGTAGGATTCGCCCCCCCCCTTTCCTATTCCCACAAGGAGAAGGGGGAAGGAGGAGGAGAAGAGAAGGAAAGGGGGGACCGGCCCCCCTAGCCCTAGTACAATTCGGTTTGGGCTAGGGGGAGCGTGCGCCACTCCTTGGCATGCCTCCTCTCTTCCACCAATAGGCCCATGAGGCCCAATAACTTCCCGGGGGGTTCTGGTAACCCCCGGTACTCCAAAACTTATCCGAAACGACCTGAACCATTCCTGTGTCCGAATTTAACCTACCAATATATGAATCTTTATGTCTCGACCATTTAGAGACTCCTCGTCATGTCCGTGATCTCATCCGAGACTCCGAACAACCTTCGGTCATCAAATCACATAAACTCATAGTACAAATCGTCATCGAACGTTAAGCGTGCGGACCCTATGGGTTCAAGAACTATATAGACATGACTGAGACACATCTCCGGTGAATAACCAATAGCGGAACCTGGATGCTCATATTGGCTCCTACATATTCTACGAAGATCTTTATCGGTCAAACCGCACAACAACATACGCCTTTGTCATCGGTATGTTATTTGCCCGAGATTCGATCGTCGGTATCATCATACCTAGTTCAATCTCATTACCGGCAAGTCTCTTTACTCGTTCCGTAATGCATTATCCCGCAACTAACGCATTAGTCACATTGCTTGCAAGGCTTATGTCAAATCTTGGGTTCCGGCAAAACTCTCAAGGTTCGAACACTGGGGTGCGCACGAAGATCTCCCCCTACCGAATCATGCCCTCAGCCTCGCCACGATCTCAAAGGCTAGCTCGACGAACTCGCAACACAAGGGACACAAGATTTATACTGGTTCGGGCCACTGATGTGGTGTAATACCCTACTCCAGTGTGTGGTGGTGGATTGCCTCTTGGGCTGAGGATGAACAGTACAAGGGGAAGGACAGCCTCCTGAGGAGAGGTGTTCTTGTGCTTGGTGAACTTGTGTGGGTGAGGAATACTCAAGATGAGATAAGATGAGATGCCTCCTACTATGGTGGCTAGTCCTATTTATAGAGGCCCTGGTCCTCTCCCCAAATATTGAGCGGGAAGGGAGCCAACAACGGCCAATTTGAAAGGGGACAGCTAGTACAACTTATCCTGACTAAAGGTGGTCTTCGCCTGCAAAAGGCTCTGGTGGTGACGCCGCCTTGGGATCCATTGTGACCTTCGTCTTGCTGTCCTGGTGGTCTTGGTCTTGTTGCACCGATATGGAAACGTTTGCTTGACGCCTCGGTACTCCTCGCCTGCGCTTGCCTCCTTAGCACCAAAGAGGAAACAAGGACATTGTGCGCGCTGGCGCCCACCTGGCGCCCGCCTGGCCTCATTCATCATGGCTCATGTCACTGGAACCTCGCGAGGTTTGCCTTGCCTTGATCTTTTCGCCCGCACGAGCCAGCTTGGTGAGGCCGCTCCCGAGGAGGTCTTGTGTCGTCCGCCTCGCGAGGCTTGGCCCCTCGCGCGGGTCTTGAAAGCTTGTTGGTGAAGATGGGCCATACGGGCCCGCTCGCAGAGCCACGCCATGGGCCGCAGGCAGGCAAGTCTGGGGACCCCCGTTCCCAGAACGCCGACAGTAGCCCCCGGGCCCAAGGCGCGCTCGTACTTGGCTTCAAGGCGAAGCCAAAGGGCAAGGGCGGAGCGCCGCGGGCCCCAATAGCCTGCGGCCATGGTCGACGCGTGGTGGTTGATTGGACGTGGGCGTCTCCGCTTCCCCATGCTGCCTCGGCAACTGCCCGATTGTCAAAAGGCTGGCGTAGATAGCGCTTGCCTTCATTGCTACCTTTCGCCTTGCTCGACATCCCCTTTCTTGCTCTCTGCCTCCGAAATCTCCATCTGCTCTCTCCCCCTTCCGCATCAGCGACCAATGGCGCCCCGGATGGTCAAGTCTACCTCGTCGCTGGACTGGTACGAGCCTGCTCTTGACGCGCCCAACGTCTCGGAGAAGAGCCTCGCCGCCACGCGCCTGCTGACGGTGGGGGAAAGCAACGAGAGGGGGAAGACGGAGCTCTGGGTCGCCTCCGACGTGCCAGAGCCCGAGGGAAGCACCTTCTTACCCTTCTCACGAGCAGCATCGTCGCATGGTTGGTCCCCCCTTCTCTGACTTCTTCTACGAGGTCCTCGGCCACTATGGGCTGTAGGCGCTGCATCTTCATCCCAACTCCATCCTTCTCTTGCCGATCTTCGCCTACTACTGTGAGGCGTACCTCAGCGTGATGCCGTCCATGGCTCTTCTGCACCACTTCTTCTTCCTCCGCATCAACGAGGGTCATACCTCCGGGTGTGCCAACTTCATCGCGGCCGGCAAGGCCAACTCAATCTCAAAGACTGGAAAGAAAGTCGACGGCTTTCGGAGCAAGTGGGTCCTGATGGACGCCATGTGCGTCCACCCACGCTTGACGCTGCCAACGGAGATGCCCCAGTACGACAAGGGGTGGTCTTGGGCGAAGCTCACTGATGAGCGAAGGATGTTGGTGCTGGAGCAGATGAAATCTGACCTGAAGTCGGGCAATGCGAAGGCGACAAAGGTGACAAGGGCCATGCTCCTGAGGGAATTCCTGATGCTGCGCATAGCGCCGCTCCAGGCGCGCACGCACCCCTTGTGGGAGCTCGGGGATGAAAAGGACAAGGTCCGCCTGAGCCCTGAAGCCTTGCCTGCCGGTGAGCTGGCTGCGGTTCTCCGCCTCCTGGTCGGGGATGACCAGGAGTACCCGTCGAATGTCTTTACTGCCTTGTTCCGCCGTCAGGACGGGGCGCAGGTCATGGTCGCCAGGCCGACCTTTGATGGGCGCCGGCTGGTGCCGCCGGCGCCCACCGGGGCCCCTGCGGTGCTGGCGCCGGTGAAGCTGTCTTCTGATGAGTCCCGCCAGGAGGAAGAGAAGGAGGAGGACTCGGAGGTGACCCCTGAAGGGATGGGGGAGACCTCCCCCTTGAGCAAGGCTAACATCCTCCGCACCCTTCCTAACGACGACGAGGCTGACACCCGCCAGGAGAAGGGAGAGGCGACGGCAATCCCGACGAGGGGCCGATCAGCGTTGATCCATCGGGATGCTGCTTCTGTTCCGCCGCCGTCTGGAGCCGCTTTTGGCCCTCCTGCTGCCCCTTCTTCCACTTCTAGGGCTTGTGCGCCTGCGCTCCGGTCTGGGAGGCTCTTGGGCTTCAAGCTCAGCAAGAGGAAGGTGGACTACACCGCGGTGGACCAGTAAGTACTCGTGCTCTGTCTTGTTATTGATTATGCTGCTGATTATTGACGCTTCTCCGCTATGCGATTAGGCCGACTCCTGTGACGAAGAAGAGGAAGGAGGGGGCAGTGGTGCCGCCCGAGACCAATCCACTTGCTCAGTCAGCGTCTCCCTTCATGGAGAAGGGCAGCATTGGTGCTCATGTCTCTCTGGCCCGGTCGTCCTCGCGAGATATGGGGGAGAACCCTCGAGAGGAGTCAGCCCCCGTGGCCTCGCGGGCTCCGGAGGCACCGGCGTCCCGCTCGGCTGCTGGAGGCTCCACGACTCAGGAGCCCCCAGTCCCCCAGGCTATGGTGAAAATACCTTCTCCTCCGCCTCCTGCTGAGCCGCTGATCCCAAGTCCTTCTGGCTCCCCTAACATCTTGGAGCGCTCCCTTCTGGAGATGACCCGGCTGCGAGAAGATTTCCAAGGCGCCGAACCCTCCTGGTGGTCGGGCGTCTGGAGCTTGTTTCTGGCTGGCTCTGTTCCTTTCCAGGCTCCTCGCCTGACGGCTTGCTCTGCGCGAAGGCTCCACAAACTAGACGCGAAGGTGAAGGTTCTGGCTGAGGACCGCGCGGCCTTCGCGCTCCTTGAGGAGAGGTCTCGCGTGGCGCTGAAGACGCTCTATGAGAAGGGCTTGGAGAGGCCGCTAACTACTGACGAGGACGGCCCCGCCCAGCTGCTCCCCTACTTGGTGGAGGCGCTCGAGGAAGTCGTGGACGGCATTGGTCCCATGGCGGAGGCAAATGCTCGTGTCCTTTCTTCAGCTGCGCTGACGCGTGTCTTCAGCCACCTCCACCTTCGCGACCCCACCGCTCATCTTGACGAGCTGCTGGAGCCTGTGGCTGATGAACACTGCACAGCCGCCGCCGCAACCGTGAAAGGTCAGGTGGAGGCCCTGCTGAAGAAGTTCCGCGGCTTCGCTTCCGCGGCTTCGACCGGAGGCGCCGCCACTCCTGCAGCTTCGACCGGTGGCCAAGACGAAGGCGACGTCATCAAGGGGGAGCACCTCTCGCGGGCGTCGGTGGTGTTCAGGGATGACCTGCGGCTCCTTTCCTATTTTATTTCTGCAACATGCATCATGCCTCGTGGAGGCGTTAAACTTGCATTTGATATTGTGAGAACAGTATGTCTTGTAATATTTGCTTGAGATTTTGCGATTTTCTCCCTGTTTGCTTTACGTTCTATGTCGGCAGGGCCCAACCCCGCGCATACCTCAGCCGCTATTGGATCGTCCGGAGACCAGGACGGGACCAAGGGGTGAGGGGCTATGTGACCAGTTAGGCTCCTGAGTCGCGATGCTCATGAGTCCCCCTTGACGCGCAAACAGCTGATAGGAAGGAGACGCGAGGGTAGGTTTAGTGTTCTACGTCGGCAGGGCCCGGCCGCGCGCATACCTCAGCCGCCGTTGGGTCATCCGGAGACCAGGACGAGACCAAGCAGTGAGTGGCTATGTGACCAGTTAGGCTCCTGAGTCGCGATGCTCAGGAGTCCCCCTTAACGTGCAAACAACCTTCATACCTTTGCCCTCGCCGAGGCTCGGCTCGGGAGGGACGCGCGATGACCAGGTCCGGGAGACCTGGTTCGGTGGCGTACGCTTGGGCGTAACCCAAGCGCAGCCCCCGTGCCCAGCCCCCTCGCGCGACTCTCCCGAGGGGAGGTGTTGCAGTGAGGCCGGACACTGAGCTCAAGGGCTCCCTGAAGTTGATACGGCCATGGGGCCGCCCTCAGTTGTTTATCACCAGCACGGAGCATGGCGCTTCCGTACTTGCATGGGCATAGCCGCTCCTCGGCAGTGTCGACGGCCAGCACGGAGCATGGTGCTTCCACTGGTACGTGGGAGGGGACTCCCTACTGCGGAGAGCCCCCGGGGCGTGTACAACCCCGCCCTGACACATGGCTTGCACGGCAGGGCTAGACGAGGTGTGTCTGGGCACTCGTTAGCCAGCGCGGGACTCACGAGGCTCTACCTCAAGGCGGGTTGTGCCTGGTCTTGGTTTTTGTTTGCTGTGGAGGTCCTGCGAGGTGGTTAGACGACCTGCGCCGAACGAATCTCCTAAGGTTATCGCGTGAGAAGGTCAAGCACCAACGGCCCCAGGAGGTGACGTGAACGGGACCGGCCCCCCAGACAGAGCTCAGCCGTTGGATTTATCGACGCTGCAGGGACGTTCCCAAGCACAGACGTCGTGCCTAACCCTCTCACACGAATGGTCCTTAAGAAACACGATCGGCGCGCGGCTCCCGTGATAGGTGACAGTCAAGCAGGTGATAGTCATAGATAGATTAAGCATGGAAAGCAAGCCGGTTTAAGTAAACACAGGAGGGATATGTGCCACTGGGTCAGGCCCGAGCGGCTTGGGGATCATGCAGCCCGGGGGGCTCCCCCAACAAGGTAACCTAAAGACATAAAAAGGTATACATGCCACAGGGACGGACCCACGTGGCCTGGGAATGATGCAGCCCTGAGGGCGCTCCCAGCTAACTAAACTTGGAAAATGTCACCTGGCTCTGTTGATGAAGGAATGTTGGGGCAGCTGAAGGTACACGGTGAAGGGGTTGCTCCTCACGAGCCATCACACTACCAAAAAAAGACACATCCGTGACATTTTGGGCCGGACGAAATTTTTTATGTCATACTTATGACACTTCTATGACAATAATTGTGACAAAACACAGTATCATCATAGATGTGGTGGGGTCCTACTTCTATGACAAAAAATCATGACAGAAAATTGGCTTTTTGTCTTGGACGGGCCGGAGACGCAGCTGCATGACATTCTTTGGGCCATCCACGACGAAAAAAACCGTGGTAGAAGCGAGGGCGAGGAAAATATCGGGGTGTTCCCGGTTACGGTGCGTGGTCGGCACCGAGCGATGCGCGTTTCTCTCATGCACGCACGAGCGTGGGTGCGAGGCCTTGGGCTCTAACTGAACCCGAGCGAGGCATTGGGCTCTAACTGAACCCGAGCGATTGCACTACAGGCTATGCGTTACTGAACCCGAGCGAGGCATTGGGTTCTAACTGAACCCGAGCGATTGCACTGCAGGCTATGCGTTACTGAACCCGAGCGACCGATCGACGGCTGTTAACTGAACCCGATCGAGCGATTCCTTCGCTACTGCTGCTAACTGAAGCCGATCGATGCTGCCTCTGGATGAACAGTGAGCGTTGCTGGGGGGGTTGGATGAACAGTTCCCGATGGGGGTGGATGAACAGGACCCCATGGTGTTGCCTCTGGATGAACAGGACCCCGATCGATCGAGCCGGTTGGGGCTGGATGAACAGGACCCCGTGGAGGGCTGGATGAACAGGACCACCCCGTGGAGGGCTGGATGACTGTAGACGGTGGAGGGCTGGATGAACAGTAGATGATGGAGGGCTGGATGAACTGTAGCCCATGGAGGGGTGCTTGAACAGGAGCCCGTGGATGAACAGTCGCAGGTAGAGGTTGGAGGAGGTCGACAGTGGATGAACAGTAGCCGTGGAGGCTGAAGGGGGTCGACGGTGGAGTTGAACAGTAGCCCGTGGAGTCCCGTTTTGCGGTACACCACATCCCTCCGATGAACAGGACCCCCGTTTCGACCGTAGCGCTCCAACACAAGTCCATTTCCTCCGTTTTGCGGTACGCCACACCCCTCCCGATCAACAGGACCCCCATTTTGTAGGCACCACTTGACTTGTTGTGAAGCTCTTCCTTATCCTTGAGTGACATCTCATGAGCAACAATTCTTCCAATGACTTCCGTTGGCTTGAGATCTCTGTAATTGGGCATCATTTGGATCAATGTGCACACGGTATCATATTTTCCATCCAAGGCTCTTAGGATCTTCTTGATGATGAATTTGTCGATCATCTCTTCACTTCCTAAGCCGGCAATCTCATTTGTGATGAGAGCAAGCCTAGAGTACATTTCAGCGACACCTTCACCATCCTTCATTTTGAACTTGTCAAGTTGACTTTGAAGCACATCCAATTTGGATTCCTTGACGGAGTCGGTACCTTCGTGCATATCAATCAAAGTATCCCGAATTTCCTTTGCATTCTCAAGACGGCTGATTTTGTTGAATTCTTCGGGGCACAATCCATTGAAGAGAATAACACAAGCTTGAGGAAGATCGTCAACACTGACTGGCTGGAGGTAGATGAAGGCGATCTGCCAGTTCTTTGTACATCGGACGGTGCAGAAAAAATGGACTGACCTATTTGTTTTTAGTCGAATGTTATTTTCATATAATCCTGTAGTAATTTAGTGTGCCATGCATGTTGTAGAGCTATCATATGTCTCCCATCGTTTATTTCTCACCGACCTGCTATCTGCTACCTTTACACTTTACTAATTGTGCACACACTTCACACATACTCACACTATTGTTTTTTTATGCATGGGTATTTCAGACTCTGACGCAGTGTTGAAGAATGCTGAAAAGAAATGACAGAAGTCGCTCCAGTGTAATTCGAAGATAAGCACTAAGTTTTTCAACGCTCTAAAGGATGCAGTGTCAGCAGTTGGAGACAGTAAACGTAGCTCTGCAGTTGATGATCTCAATTGCCACACACAACCATCCCAGGTGCTTGCTTTAACTTCGCGCTGTCAAATGTGGTTGCATGTTGCATATGGTGTCTAGCTTGTATTGCTTCCAATTTGGTTAAATTGCATCTGCTTACTTTACACATTATACCTTTGATAATGACATGCCTTCCTGTTTTTGATACATACTACATATGTCTATTAACCATGTTCGTACATCAAACTAATGCTCTTTTGTATCCCTCGTCAATCCCCCACATGATTCTCAAGAAACAGCAAGGCTAAATGAAGATAGTCAACGTAGCTCTCTAGTTGATGACCGCAATTCCCCCACACCACCATCACAGGTGCTTGCTCTAAC
Source organism: Aegilops tauschii subsp. strangulata (assembly GCF_002575655.3). Taxonomy (NCBI): domain Eukaryota; kingdom Viridiplantae; phylum Streptophyta; class Magnoliopsida; order Poales; family Poaceae; genus Aegilops; species Aegilops tauschii. Next base: position 180,486,327 of record NC_053039.3, read on the forward strand.
TTCGAAGTGTGATATGTGGTTGCATGTTGCATACGGTGTCTAGCTTGTAATGCTTCTAATTAGGGTAAATTGCATCTGCTTAGTTTACACATTATACATGTGAATATGACATGCCTTCCTATTTTTGGTACACACTACATCTATGTGTTAACCTTGTTCTTACATGAAACTACCTCTCTTCTGTATCCTGCATCAATCACTTACGATGCGTCACCTTTATTCGTTGCATATTGAATATTATTTCTAGCCTGGTGCCATGTATTGCTTCTAATTTGGTCAAATACATTTGTTAGGGCACCCTTTTAATTTGGCAGAGTGATATTGGTTTCATCTTTCATATGGTTTCTAGCTTGCATTGATTCTAACAAGTTCAAGCACCTTGTGCTTAGTTTACACTTTATACATCATACATGTCAATATGTCACGCCGTCCTGTTTTTCATACATATTCCATCCTCCTATCATGCGGCTGCCTTACATAAAAGTAGTGTTCGTCAGTATCATGCATCAATGAGTTCTGAAGAGCAAATTTTATTCCTTTTTCTTGTGGGTTTGACTTGACAAGGCAAATCAAGAAAGAGGAAGGAAAAGAGTAAGGAAGGCGATGACGGTGGTCCTCTGCAGCAACGTAAACGGAGCATCTATACCGATTATCCTTGTACTGATAGTGCATTACAAGGTCCAAGTCTCCGCTCCCCTACTCCACCATCCAAGGTGCTTGCTCTAACTTGGCAGTGTGATATCTGGTTGCATGTTGCATATGGTGTCTAGCTTGTATTGCTCCTAATTAGTGTAAACTGCATCTGCTTAGCTTACACATGATACGTGTGAATATGACACGCTTTCCTGTTTTTGGTACATACTATATCTCCTATCACACCATGTTCTTACATGAAACTACTCTTCTTGTGTATCCTGCATCAGTCACTTATGACGGAACACCTTTAGGTTGGCAGTGTGACATTGGTTTGCGTCCTGAATATGATTTCTAGCATGTATTGCTTCTAGTTTGATGAATGCCACCTATGACAAGACAGTTTTAACTTGGCAAAGTGATATTGATTGCACCTTTCATATGGTGTCTAGTTTGCAGTGCTTCTAATTTGTTGAAGTGCCTTCTGCTTAGTTACCACATCATAGGTGTGAATATGTCAAGCCGTCCATTTTTTCGTACATATTCCATCCTCGTATCATGACTTTGCCTTTCATCAGAGTAGTGTTCGTCAATATCATGCATCAATGAGTTCTAAAGAGAAAATTTTATTCCTTTTTCTTGTGGGTTTGACTTGACTAGGCAAAATCAAGAAGGAGGAAGGAAAAGAGTAAGGAAGGCGATGATGGTGGTCCTCTGCAGCAACGTAAACGGAGCATCAATACCTATTCTCCTTGTACTGATAGTGCATTACAAGGTCCAAGTCTCCGCTCCCCTACTCCACCATCCAAGGTGCTTGCTCTAACTTGGCAGTGTGATATCTGGTTGCATGTTGCATATGGTGTCTAGCTTGTATTGCTCCTAATTAGTGTAAACTTCATCTGCTTAGCTTACACATGATACGTGTGAATACGACACGCTTTCTTGTTTTTGGTACATACTATATCTGTCTATCACACCATGTTCTTACATGAAACTACTCTTCTTGTGTATCCTGCATCAGTCACTTATGATGGAACACCTTTAAGTTGGCAGTGTGATATTGGTTTGCATCTTGAATATGATTTCTAGCATGTATTGCTTCTAGTTTGATGAATGCCACCTATGACGAGACAGTTTTAATTTGGCAGAGTGATATTGATTGCACCTTTCATATGGTGTCTAGTTTGCAGTGCTTCTAATTTGTTGAAGTGCCTTCTGCTTAGTTACCACATCATAGGTGTGAATATGTCAAGCCGTCCATTTTTTCGTACATATTCCATCCTCGTATCATGACTTTGCCTTTCATCGGAGTATTGTTCGTCAGTACCATGCATGATTGAGTTCTGAAGAGCGAATTATATTCCGTTTTCTTGTCGGTTTGACCTCACAAGGCAAAATCAATAAAGCTGAAGGAAATTGGCAAGGCATTGGATGATGGTGGTCCTTTCGAGCAACTGAAACAGAGTTTCCCTACAGATTCTACTCCGCCATCCTCCCAACAAGATTCGCAAGACAACGCAAGGCTAGACAGTCAACGTAGCTGTGTAGATGATGAGCACATCTCCCCTACTCCACCATCACAGGTGCTTGCTCTACCTTGGCACTATTATATGTGGTTGCATGTTGCGTATGATGTCTAGCTTGTATTGCTTCTAACTTTGTTGAATTGCATCTCCTTACTTTACACATAATGCCTGTGAATATGACATGTGTTCCTGTTTCTAGAACATACGTGTACATGATGAGCACATCTCCCCTACTCCACCATCAAAGGTGCTTGCTCTAACTTGGCACTATTATATATGGTTGCATGTTGCGTATGATGTCTAGCTTGTATTGCTTCTAACTTTGTTGAATTGCATCTGCTTACTTTACACATAATGCTTGTGAACATGACACGTGTTCCTGTTTCTAGAACATACGTGTACATGATGAGCACATCTCCCCTACTCCACCATCACACGTGCTTGCTCTAACTTGGAACTGTTATATGTGGTTGCGTTTTCCGTATGATGTCTAGTTTCTATTGCTTCTGATTATGTTGAATTGCATCTGCGTAGCTTACAACTTATACCTGCAACGATCACTTACCCATAAGACACATTTAACTTGGGACTGTGATGTAGGTTGCATCTTGCATTGTCTTCTAGCTTGTACTGCTTCTAATTTCTTGAAATGGCACTTACGACGAGACACTTTTTACCTGATAGAGTGATATTGGTTGCATGTTCATATGGTGCCTAGCTTTCATTTCTTCTAATTTTGTTGAAATGCCTTCCGCTTACTGTTTTTTCATACATATTCCATCCTCCTATCGTACGTGTGAATTTGAAACACTGTCTTTTTTTGTATATATTCCATCCTCCTATCCCGCGCTTGCCTTACATCAAAGTAGTGTTCGTATGTATCATGCATCAACCAGTTATGCAGAGCTAATTTTATTCATCTTCTTGTGGTTTTAACTTCATAAGGCAATATCAGAAAATAGGAAGGATAATAGTAAGTTAGGGGATGTTGGTGGTCCTCCGCGCCGACGCAAACAGAGACTCTCTAGATTTGCCACTGCTACTGCTAATGAAGTTGAAGTCCCAAGTCTACATGATGAGTTCATCTCCCGTACTCCACCATCGCATCTGCTTGCTCTTAGTTGACAGTGTGATAATTGGTTTCATGTTACATATGTTGTCTAGCCTGTATTTCTTCTATTTTGATTAAATTGCACCTGCTGAGTTCATACGTTATACATGTGCATATGACATGGCGTTCTGTGTCTAGAATACACTTCATCTATCTATCATACCATGTTCTTACATCAAAGTACTGCTGTTGTGTATCCCGCATCAGTCACTCGTGATTGGACACTTTTAACATGGCAGTTTGATAGTGGTTGCATCTTGCATTGATTTCTACGTTGTACTGCTTCTAATTTTTCGAATTGCCACTTATGACAAGACACTTTTAACTTGGCAGAGTAATATTGGTTGCATCTTTCAAATGGTGTCTAGCTTGCATTACTTCTATTTTCTTGAAAATCCTTCTGCTTAGTTTACATATCGTAGCTGTGAATATGTCATGCCGTCCTGTTTTTCTTACATATTCCATCCTCATACGGTTGTCTTACATCAAAGTATTGCTTGTCTGTATCATGCATCAATGAGTTCTGAAGAGCGATTTTATTCTTTTGTGTTGTGGGTACAACTTGAAATGGCAAAGTCAAAAAAGAGCAAGGAAAATAATATAGTAGGGAGTGGTGTTACTCGTCGGGTGAAACGGAAAAGGATCTGTCGTCCAGATTCTGCTGGTACTTATAGTGCAGTAGAAGGTCCAAGTCCACCGACTAAATCTACAAACACAGTATCACCTGCTCCACCAGCTGCAGCATCCGCTTCAACTGTACCAGCATCTCAATGAGTTACTCGTTCGTTTGCTCCGGAACTGGCTAGTTCCCAAGCTGCCTTCACACCTAACACTACTTCCGAAGCACTGCTGACACAACAGGACTTGGCAAGATCAGATGAACCTCATGAGCATCAAGACCAAGACGGTACCTGACCGAGTCAAGTTGCAGTTGCATGCTCCTTTATATGTACTCTCACAGTTTGATGTACACTAACACTTTCCATATTCGTTGTTGAACTAGCACCACGACGCAAGAGGAAACAGACATCAGGGATAATGCTTGACAGATTAACAAAATATAAAGGAGGAAGAATGGAGATCCATTTTGAGGCAGGTTTAAAAAGGCCACGTGATGCTACAGAGTCAGCCAAGTTAGTATCAGAGGCAGCCGTTGTCGTTAGGTGTCATGCATGTATCCTCCCAACGTGGATCCAGTATAGGAATGAGAAAGACAATACCCAGTTTAACACCTTCCTTGACCATTTATCCGTAAGTAATGTTATTCATCGCAATTAGTAATATTGTCTTGCTCTGTCCCATACTTTCTAGCTTCCTCCTAATAAGACTCACATTCTTTTTTCAACAGATGAGGTTCAAGTTGGATCTGAAAGATGATGCAACTAAACAAGCATGCACTCATGTTTTTCAGTCTGTTCTGCGACAGTATCGGTACCACCTTAGAAAATCTCACTTTGAAGGCAAGGCTAACAATGAAATCGCCCAAACATCTCCAGTGGAATATATTACAGATGAAGACTACAGAACCCTCGTTAAACACTGGTCTGACCCAAAGTATCAGGTAGGCTTATGTATTTGATCAGACCACATATTGAACTTGTATTTATGTATGTGCCTTAAAAGTGTATCTTCTTCTAGGCTAACTGTTTGAAGAACAAGACCAACCGTTCTAAAGTGAAATTCCAACAGACAACAGGATCTCGTAGCTATATTGCACATTGCGAGGCTCTTGTAAATAGCTGCTACATCCTTATTTTTTCTGTGCCATATTATCGTATCTATATTGACTTGTTCCAAATACAGAGGAAAGCCTGTGCGGACCAAAAAGAACCTGAAACGAATGCAGTGCAAATCATCAAGGATTGCCACACCAGCAAGATGAAGGGCATGAGCACACCAGTTCAAGCCGCTGTTGAAAGTCCTTACTCCTCTTGCCTTTGAACTGATTGGTACTGTGATGTGTTCATTTAACTACTTGGTTTGCAGCCAATGTCAGTTACTCTATTCACTTTTATACACAGTTGTCTTAACGTATCATTTCACCTTACATGGTTTAAAAGAGATGAAGGATATTCTTTTGGTCTTGATCTGTATTCTAGTTGTTATGTTCACGTGCGCACACAATGATAAAATAGCATGTTTGTTTTATATCTGTTTGCCCATGATATGAATGATGTCATACTATGTTCATCCTACTTTAAGCCATGTCTCTTTATCCTTAGATGTCAATGAATGTGAGGAAATACACAATACAGTAGGCATGCTACATGGACATATGTTCCGAAAGTGATTTTATTATGTAGTTGGCACTACAATACATGCTAATGTATTACAGTAGTTCACCAAAATAAGTTATGTATAAACGTGTAACCTACTTTGTTTGTTTTTGTCTCATTAGTAACTTATCTGGTACACTAGTCTACAAGTTCAAACTTTCAGGAAGCTATGGAACAAATGATTGAACAGCCACAACCACCTGAAGGTGATGAGGCTACCACAGGCACAATGTCACCTCTTGCTGCAGTGTGTCAGTATCTCTCCACTAACAGTGCAAAAAAGCACCTTCCTGCGTAATTCTGGGTTGGTTGTCAAGGTAACCTCGTCCAAATCACCTACTGAACAAAATCTTCCTGCTAGACAGAGTGATATATCTGTGCCCCAGACACAAGTCCAATCCCTAATGGACGTCGTTTTGGAAACAAGAATAGTGGTTGACAAATGCCGTCAAGATATGAATGGTTTTGAAACCAGACTATCAGACATTCGCTTCGTTGTTCAAGAACAATGGTGGAAAAAGGTGAAGATCGTGCTGCTCCATCAGATTCTACAGCCTGAAACATTAGCACTCAGGTCAAATGATCTGTGCTTCTATACATCTGATGGTGCTTTTATCTGCAAGGACTATAAACTTTATGCCAACAGGCCTTTTGTTGTATGGTTGAATTTATTTTGTTGTGATACAACATTTATGATGCTGCCAAAGGCTGCAATAATTATGACGCTATTTTTGTATAGTGTAGGTTTATCTTAGTAATGTATTCGGCCGAAAGCTTCGTAGGAGCCCAACATGCCAACATTCGTCGGGCCCATTCCAATTAGGCTAAAAACGATTATGGGCCGAAATTTGCATGTAGCCCACTAAAAATATCTGGGCCTAAATCAGCATAAGATTTCATATTTTTCTGGTAGGCCCGTGCCCATAGTGGGCCTTTAACAGGCCTAAACATAATTTGGGCCCTCAATAACAATAGGCCGTTTATAGGTGTAAATATCTTGAGCCCATAAAAAACATGGGCCTTTAAAAGACAGAAAGTGAGATTGGGCCCTGATTGTGCCAAATAACCCACTGGTCTTAGCAGGCCGAAATGGTGGCCCATTTATGATGCGGATCTTTCACAGGGCGAAATTCGGACAGGCCGTAAATGCGCCGACCTAATACACGGGCTTTTAACAGGCCGGAAGTTCGGTCGGGCTAGATTATCGTCTTTTCTATATGGGCCGTTAATGGGCCCGATGTGACGTTGGGCCACATATGGCCCATGGATTTTGTCCGATGTTAACAGGCCGAAAATCACAATAGGCTGAAAGTGGCCCAAATCTCTAGTGGGCCTCTAACAGGCCGAATGTCAGACATGGCAGAATATGACCCAAATCCTTCACGGTCGTTTATGGGCCGAAAGTTTCAATGGCCTATAAATGGGCCCAAATGAATCAGGACCTTTAACAGGCCAGAAATACACCGGGCCGTAATTCGGCCCATATACTTAGCGGATTGTTAATGGGCCAGAAGTGACCATGGGCCGCGATGATGAAAAGTTTAGGACAGGCCGTTGATGGGCCAATTTGACACTAGCCGTACGGGCCTTAACTGAGAATGTTGGGCCTTTAGCTGGGTCGGCCCATTATAGTCTGCAAAATCTTGTGGGCCTTTAGCCGGGCCGGCCCATTATGGACCGCAAAATCTCGTGGGCCTTTAGCTGGGCCGGCCCATTATGATACGCAAAATCTCGTGGACCTTTTGCTGGGCTGGCCCATTATGGACCGCAAAATCTTGTGGGCCTTTAGTTGGGCCGGCCATTTAAACTTTATGGGCCACTTTTGGGCCGGTCCACGTGTCAACATATCATAGGCGCATCTCGCCCATTGGATGAGTGACACCTGTGCCAACACGGAGCTGACACGTGTTTCTGTCAGCCAATCAGAATTTTACACGTGGAAAATCCCCATTGGTCTGGGCTGTTAACGGGTTATCGGATCCAAAACCGGACCCGATAGCTTAACGGCGTTCCGTTATGGTGGATGCCACGTGTCGGTCACCCTTGAGGAAAGCACTTCTGTGACATGCGATTTATCGTCATGGAAGTGGACACTTCCATGATGATAATTTTGGTAATGTATCATCATGGAAGTGTATTTTTTTGTAGTGTCAGGACCCTGAGCCTCAGGAGGCTTTGGGGGTCCAGGCGGTTCCTTGAGGACCGTCTCCATCTCCGTCAGGACGGCGTGGTGCCTGGCCTCCTGAGTCGCCAGGACGCGCCGCAAGTTGTGCTGATAGGCGGATGCCACGCTCGGCAGGCCGAATGGCATGCAAACGTAGCTGTGCGGTGGGCCCTCGCTGCGTCCCACGCGCGAAGGCCAGAAGGGCTCCTGAGACGCGGCCCTGTTGAGCCCTGGGACGTCAACGTAGACGCGCAGCCTGGTGATGTCTACTACACTACCTTCTTCTTGTAGACGTTGTTGGGCCTCCAAGTGCAGAGGTTTGTAGGACAGTAGCAAATTTCCCTCAAGTGGATGACCAAAGGTTTATCAATCCATAGGAGGCGTAGGATGAAGATGGTCTCTCTCAAGCAACCCTGCAACCAAATAATAAAGAGTCTCTTGTGTCCCCAACACACCCAATACAATGGTAAATTGTATAGGTGCACTAGTTCGGCGAAGAGATGGTGATACAAGTGCAATATGGATGGTAGATATAGGTTTTTGTAATCTGAAAATATAAAAACAGCAAGGTAACAAGCGATAAAAGTGAGCGTAAACGGTATTGCAATGCTAGGAAACAAGGCCTAGGGTTCATACTTTCATTAGTGCAAGTTCGCTCAACAATAATAACATAATTGGATCATATAACTATCCCTCAACATGCAACAAAGAGTCACTCCAAAGTCACTAATAGAGGAGAACAAACGAAGAGATTATGGTAGGGTACGAAACCACCTCAAAGTTATTCTTTCTGATCGATCTATTCAAGAGTCCATAGTAAAATAACACGAAGCTATTCTTTCCGTTTGATCTATCCTAGAGTTCGTACTAGAATAACACCTTAAGACACAAATCAACCAAAACCCTAATGTAACCTAGATACTCCAATGTCACCTCAAGTATCCGCGGGTATGATTATATGATATGCATCACACAATCTCAGATTCATCTATTCAACCAACAAAAAGAACTTCAAAGAGTACCCCAAAGTTTCTACCGGAGAGGCAAGACGAAAACTTGTGCCAACCCCTATGCATAAGTTCACAAGGTCACTTAACCCACAAGTTGATCACCAAAACATACATCAAGTAGATCACATGAATATCCCATTGTCACCACAGATAAGCACATGCAAGACATACATCAAGTGTTCTCAAATCCTTAAAGACTCAATCCGATAAGATAACTTCAAAGGGAAAACTCAATCCATTACAAGAGAGGAGAGGGGGAGAAACATCATAAGATCCAACTATAATAGCAAAGCTCGCGATACATCAAGATTGTATCATCTCAAGAACACGAGAGAGAGAGAGATCAAACACATAGCTACTGGTACATACCCTCAGCCCCGAGGGTGAACTACTCCCTCCTCATCATGGAGAGCGCCGGGATGATGAAGATGGCCACCGGTGAGGGTTCCCCCCTCCGGCAGGGTGCCGGAACAGGGTCCCGATTGGTTTTTGGTGGCTACAGAGGCTTGCGGCAGCGGAACTCCCGATCTAGTCGGTTCCCCGATGTTTTTAGGGTATATGGATATATATAGGCGAAAGAAGTCAGTTAAGGGAGCCACAAGGGGCCCACAAGGGTGGGGGCGTGCCCAGGGGGGTAGGGCGCGCCTCCCTGCCTCGTGGCTTCCTCGAAGCTTCCCTGACGTCTACTCCAAGTCTCCTGGATTGCTTCCGTTCCAAAAATAACTCTCCCGAAGGTTTCATTCCGTTTTGACTCCGTTTGATATTCCTTTTCTGCGAAACACTGAAATAGGCAAAAAAACAGAAACTGGCACTGGGCTCTAGGTTAATAGGTTAGTCCCAAAAATCGTATAAAAGTGCTTAGTAAAGCCCATTAAACATCCAAAAGAGATAATATAATAGCATGGAACAATCAAAAATTATAGATACGTTGGAGACGTATCAGCATCCCCAAGCTTAATTCCTACTCGTCCTCGAGTAGGTAAATGATAAAAACAGAATTTTTGATGTGGAATGCTACCTAACATATTTATCAATGTAATCTTCTTTATTGTGGCAAGAATATTCAGATCCATAAGATTCAAAACAAAAGTTCAATATTGACAGGCAAACAATAATACTCCAAGCAATCATGTCTTCTCAAAATAACCTGGTCAAAGCAAGCTATCCCTACAAAATCATATAGTCTGGCTATGTGAAAGTGTGTTATATCGACTAGAGGGGGGTGAATAGGCGATTTTTATGAATTATTCACTGAGGAATTTGCGGGTGAGGAAATTCCTTAGCGAAGAACTACTTGCAGCGGAATAAGTACTCAAGAGTAAGCATAGCAGAACATAGACATGGTCATCATGATGAAATGAAGACAAACACATAGTACAGAAAGCGTAAACACAGGATAGCACAAGATGAAGACAAATAGACTAAAGAAATTGAATTGAGGAAATTGAGAAAGTCTTCTATCAAAGTCTTCAAACACAGATATGACAAGCACACAACACAGTAATGAGGAAATGAAAGAGTTGAGAAAATAGAACCAGTAAGCTTGGTGAAGACAATGATTTGGTAGACCAGTTCCAACTGCTGTCTCAGTTGTACATCTGGTTGGAGCGGCTAGGTATTTAAACCTGAGGACACACAGTACCGGACACACAGTCCTCACCGTATTCTCCTTGAACTAAGGTCACACAGACCTCGTCCAATCACTCGTGGTAAGTCTTCAGGTGAGTTCTGAACCTTCACAAACTCGGTCACTCGGCGATCCACAATTCCTCTTGGATGCTCTAGACCATGACGCCTAACCGTCTGGAAGAAGCACAGTCTTCAAAGGTGACAAGCGTCAGATCCACGCAGGATCAATCTCTTCAGTGATGCTCAATCACTTTGGGTTTCTAGGTGTTTGGGTTTGGGTTTTCCTCACTTGATGATTTCCGCTCAAAGTCCTCGGAGGATGGGATGCTCTCAAATGACAAATGTCAGTTTCTCTCGGAGAAGCCAACCAGCTAGTGGTTGTAGGGGGCGGCTATATAGCCTAGGGAGCAGCCCGACATGATAAGACATAAATGCCCTTCAATGATATGACCGTTAGGTGGGTAGATATTTTGGGACAACTGGCGCATAGCACAGCAACGGTGGGAAATTTGAGTATCAAATTCCTCAGGGCTATCATGTTCCTCATTGTGTAGGCAATCCGCACTGGCGAATTCCTAACTCCTCAGTCAGAACAAATTCCTCAGAGACCAGAAGAACTTCATCTCTGTCACTGAAGAATATGACTGAACTGTATGAGATTTCCAATGGCTTCAGTCGAAGGGATTGGTAGGTGTAGGATTTTGAGTTGAGCATCACATGGAAATTTTTTCCTTAGTATTTCCTTGATCCCCTTTAACAGTGCGGTGTTTCCTACGACTCAAGAAAGAGAAAATGAAACTATGAAAAAAAAAGTCTTCACGCTTCATGTTCCTCAAATGAATACCAAGTCTTCAAGGTCACACCAATTTCTTCACTGTTAAAGTCTTCAGAAAGTCTTCAGAAATCCAAAGTCTTTAGTCGAAGAACTTCATTTTTAGGGGTCGACTTTCTCTGTAAATGTCAAACTCCTCATAGACTTATAGACCTGTGTACACTCATAAACACATTAGTCCCTTAACCTATAAGTCTTCAATACACCAAAATCAAAGGGGCACTAGATGCACTTACAACCTCCCCCTTTTTGGTGATTGATGACAATATAGGTTAAGTTTTCAACGGCGATAAACATATGAAGTGTAAATACTGATATTGAGGAATTTGATTGCAAGATATAGAAGAACTCCCCCTGAAGATGTGCATAGTGAGGAATTTGCTTTTGAAGCAATGCACACTTGAAGAGTTGAATCATGGAGATGTCCCCCTATATCTTGTAATTCATACACGCATTTGACAAAATATATGAAGAATTTGAAATGCATGATGAAATATGGTGACTGATGTAATTCAGCATGCGTGCAATAACATTAACGAGGAATAAGCATGCAGAAAAAACAGCAAAAGTATCAGGCCTCCATAGAGTTTTAAGTTTACAACTCGATCCAACAAAGTCATCAGAAGAACGAGAGTTGTAACTTAGAAAAAAACGCCCATAAAAGATAGACCCGCTTGAAGACTAACTCAAATTTCTCCCCCTTTGTCATCGAATGACCAAAAGGTTCGAAAATGAGGACTAACGCCCCTGAAGAATATCAAGTTGATGAAGGAGCGCCAGCGTTGTTGGGGTCGTTTGTTGATGTAGGGCCTGCCGCAGTGTCGTCCAAGTCTTCACGCTCATCAGTTTCACGCGATGAAGAATAGGAGCTGGCCACCAAGGAAGGAACCTTGACCTTCTTGTATTTCTTCGGTCGAGGTGCAGACCAGTCAAAGTCCTCCTTGAGACCCATGTTCTTCAGATCTTCTTTGCTATAAATGTGAGACAGAACAGCCCGGGTGCGACCGAAGACTTCATGGAGGTAGTAATGGTTTTTCTTCACTGCATTACGTGTAGCAGTCATGTTGTGAAGAGTTGAACCAAACTGACGCTTAACCCATTTATGGTTTCGATCCACCTTCTGGTGAAGACTTAGCAGAAGTTCACAGTCAGTCATCACACGAGGAGCAGTAGCTTGAGGATTTGGCTTGGAGGCATGGGCAGCAGAATCATGAGTGGGAGAGTCATCATTGGTGGAATAAGATGCAGCCTTGCGAAATTGACCATCCAATGGACGAATGCCTTCATATATAACAGCAGAAGCCTTGCCCTTGTCATTAGCTGAGGAAAACGTCCGTTTGAGGACTTCAATCGGGGGCAAGTAGCTGCAATGGTTCAGTGTATCAGCTTTGTAGTTGAGTGAAGACCTTGTTCTGATGAATCTCATAATCCATGGAGCATAAGGCTTCAACTCAAACGGTGACATTGCGACATTGGCTAGAGTCCTCATGAAGAAATCATGGAAGTTGACGGGAATGCCATGAATGATATTGAAAAGCAGATTCTTTGTGATGCCAACGACTTCTTCTTCATTCGAGTCTTGGCCCTTGATAGGACTCAATGTCTTCGTCAGAATGCGATAGACAGTCCGAGGCACATATAGCAATTCCTTCACAAGGAATTTAGTTCTTGGGGCCTGACCTGGCTTCAATGGCTTCATCACCACTTGCATATAGTGATCTGTAAGCTCAGGTTCACTGTAGACGCAACGAGCAGCTTCAAGGGGAGGACTGAGAGGCAAAGCACGAAGCAATTCAGTAGCTGGTGCCTTGTAGTGAGTATTTTCAGACATCCAGTCCAGCACCCATGAATTCACATCTTCAGAGTCTCCGATGATGTGCAGAGTTGCATAAAATTGAAGAATGAGCTCTTCATTCCAATCACACATATCAGTGCAGAAATTTAACAGCCCAGCGTCGTGAAGAACACTGAGGAATGGCACGAAGCACGACAGAGATTCCATATCCACGTGAGGAATGTGGTCATGATCAAAGACTTTGTCTTTGTTGAACAGCACTGAGGAATAAAAATTTGCCTGGCTGGCAGTCCAGAAACGCCTCTTCCTAATGCGAGCAGAGTCATAGGGGTTGTAATCAGTGAAGAATACGTGCTCGCCGAAGAAATCATTAGCCTTGAATTTTTGCTTCCTTGAGAATGGATCCTTTGGTCTGGGCAGAGGAGTGTCAGTCAGTTGCATTACAACCTCAGGAATCGCAATCTCAGGTTCTTCAGGCTGAGGAATTTCTGGTTCCTCTTCAGTGGCAGCCTGGGTCTTCAATTCTTCATGTACATTTTCTTCAGCACTAGTGGCTGGAATTTCTTCATGGACAGATGGGGTTGCACGAGGTTCTTCAGATCCCATTTGTACTTCAGTAGCAATAGGGGACTGAGGAATTTGCTGTAAAGGTGTGAAGAGTGGAGAGTTGGGGTGCTGACTTTCCCAAAAGTCATCATTCATCACTGGTGTGGTACAGCCAATGTCCACGTCTTCATCTTCTATTTCTTCAACGCCGGCCTCTTCAGCAGTAAATTAAGGCATAGGCAAGGAAACATCTAGAGATGAAGGGATTTCATCCACTTCAATTTCTTCATCCATCTGCTCTGACGAAGCAGCAGAAGGATTTTCTTCATCAGATCCGCTAGGGATCACATATTCTTCATCAAAAGGAACAAGGTCCTTTGATGGCATGGTTGAGATCGGAACAACATCAATGGGGTTTGCAACTGAGCTGGTCAATTTCTTCATCTTCTTCGGAGCTGAAGAATCTGATGAAGCTGATGCTTTCCTTTTCTTCACTGCTGCACGCTCTGCAGCCTTGGTCTTCTCCACATCTGATGCAGATGGAAGAATTGGAGTTGGGGTAGGCGCAGGAGGAGCAAAGGAATGTGGTTGATTTTCTTCAGGCACAACTGATGCAGTTGCCCTGACCTCTTCATTTTCTTTAGGCGCACCACAAGTGGATGCCCTGGCAATTTCATCAGTGGCTGGAATGCAGTCATCAGCCCTGGAACTCACATTTTCTTCAGCAGCCTGAATGTCATCAGTGGTGCTGGCATGTTCTTCAGTTGGCTGAGCAGATGCTTCAGTCTGAGGAATTTCTTGTTGCGATGGGGCTGCAACATTGGAGGTGAACTTCTCAGTCAGTTTAACAAACCTGACCTTGGCTCCTTGCCAATCAGCATAGTAAGCATTGAAATCATCGCTGAGGACACTGAGTTCAGACTGGATCTTCACAAGATCATCAGTTGTCATAGAGACAACGTTTTTCTTCAAGAATTTCTCCTTCCTGTACTGCGCTTTCTTGATCTGCCTGGCCTTCTCAAATTTCCATTTCTCTTCTTGGATGAAGGCAGTCAGCATATGATTTTGGCCAGGAGTCAGCTTGAAGTCAGGCATATGGGTGTTTGGGTCCTTGTGCTAGAGATCAATGTAATCGAGGATCAACTTTGGATCCAAAAGCAGAGGCACATTTGTGCCCTTGGCTCTAGCGGCCCTGACTTGCCTATCTCTGATGATTTCAGCAAGTTCTTCATCATCAGCTTCGTCTTCTTCAGACGACACTTGGAAGGCGACCTGCTTCTTGTGAGGACTTGGGCGAGAACCTCGTCCAGCAGTGGTCTTTCTCTTCAGCAGAGAGGGTCCTGTTGAAGAATTTGGAGCAGCTGAGGAACTAGCTGAAGCTCCTGAGGCAATAGAGATGCCTATAGTCCTTTGGCACGTGGAAAGATGCACAAGTGCTGAGGATTTGGTCGGAGCAGCTGAGGACTTATGCGGAGGAGCTGAGGATTTTGGAGGAGCAGGAGCAGCGTGAGGAATTGGCCGTGAGGGCTTTGAGGATTCTGGCCGTGAGGGCATTGCTGAGGAACTTGGCCTTGAGGGCATTGAAGGTGAAGCACTTGGCTTACGCGCAGGCTTCTTTGCCATGGATTTCTTCGGCTTGACAGAGGCCTCAGCGGCAGCAGCGGCAGCAGAGTCTTCATTGAATTTCCTCACTGCTTCTCTGGCTTGTCTAGCCAGCTTGGCCTGGCGCTTGGCCCATTCATCAGGATAATCCTCACCACGCTTGAGGCTGGTGGGATCAGCTTCTTGGCCAGGTGCCAACGGAGGTCTTGGGCATGGAGGATTGAGTGCGAATTTCTTCATGTACTTGGGAGTCACATACCTGTACTCCCTCCACTCTCTTGCCCATCTCCTCTCTATCTTCTGAATGCACACCTTGCGCTGATTTTTATCTTCCTCGGGGGGTGTGCAGTACCCATCATAGATGTCCTCAGGGATTTCAAATGCAGTGCTGACCTCAGGCCTCTTTCCTCCTTTCTGTGGCTTCTTTCCATCAACCATTTTCTTTAGATGAGGAATTTGAACAATTGAATTCTCTGAAGAAGTATGCAACTTTTCTTCGAGGAACGCTGCAAATGAGTTAAGTTGATGAGAACCTAGAGATTCAGCAGCGGACATGAGTACATGTGAACAGAGTATAGTTGCGAGGAATTTGGAGAGGTCATATGCGTTCTCAGAAGGTTTTTCAAAAAGAACAAGTTTGAGGAATTTGACCAGATGAGTCTTGAAGAATTTCACTAAGCGTTCTTTGTCTTAGGTTCCAGAGTTGTATAGATCGAAGATCCACACAATTGAGGAATCTTGAAGAAAAATTATTGCTTAGAGAAACGAATCAAGAACAGATGACATGTGAGGTGTTTAGTGTATGAAGAATTTGAAGAATAAACACCTTTGAAGATTTTGTAGAAATCATTTGAATCAAAGAGGGCAGTAAAAGTAACTTTTAATTACCCTGAATGAAGAACATGACGAACTGGGATGTGGAGATCTGAAGTTCGTCACTGCAGATCTTCCACGCCCTAACTTGGCGGCGGCGGAGTGAAGAAATCCGCGGTCGGCGCGAGTACGACGGCGACGAGGTCGAGGCAGTGAAGCTCTTCCTCACCGGCGACGATGAATTAGCAGCGGCGCTAGGGTATGAGAAGCTCGAGCTGGAGAGAGGTCGAGCGGAGTAAAGGAAGTGAGGAAGGGGAGAGGGGGTATTTAAAGCCACGGTGAAAAACTGTTCGCCCGAAGATTTTGGACGCACGTGCCCCTGACCCTTCTCATTCAGTTGAGATGTGTCACCCACGTATTGAGAAGTGGAGATCGTGTTAGATCATGGGTGAATAGATAAGTATTTCGTGGGATGCGGAACGGTTTGAGCGGCAAAGCCGAAGATTTGTATAAGATAAGTTAAAAGTTCCGTTTTTCGCAAATTCTTCAGCTGACAAGGACACATTGAAGATTTTGAACGAGTTTCAAATAGAACGCACATGAAGAATTTGTGAATAGATTGGGTTGAGTATAGCATAGAGGGCGAAGGGTCCGATCACATTCACTTAGCAGAAAAACCAACTTGAAGAATTAGCCATAAGTGAATGTTGTAGAGGACATAAACATATATATATATATAGCCAATGAAGAAAAATGACGGAAACAGTGAAGACAATGCAAAGTTGAAGAAAACGAACAACTGAGGAATTTCACTGAGGAAAAATTCAAATTGAAGATTTTCAACTTTTGGTGGTGGCGTGACCCACCATATAAGAATGATGATTTCAGACACCGCGTACAATTGTCATAGGGTTCTGAGAATGAAATTCTTCATTAATTTCTTCACACTTAGAGTGTTATTCTTCATTGATTGAAGAAAAACGTTTCTTCTTGTGTTGCACATCTAAGTCATCAATTTTGCATAAGTGTTAGGATGAGTGTCCTTTTCAAAGAACATTCGAAGATTCTAAGATATTTAGCTCACACCGCAACTTGCTAAACCTCTTCTCGTCCACGGGCTTTGTCAAGATATCGGCTAGCTGTTCTTCAGTCTTCACATGCTCAATAGAAATGTCGCCCTTCAACACATGATCACGAGGAAAATGATGACGAATCTGAATGTGCTTTGTCTTCGAGTGCTAGACTGGGTTGTGAGCAATCTTGATGGCACTCTCATTGTCATAGTAGAGAGGCACATTCTTCATGTTGATGTCGTAGTCCTTGAGAGTTTGCTTCATCCACAACAATTGAGCACAGCAAGAACCAGCAGCAATGTACTCAGCTTCAGCAGTAGACAGTGATACGTAGTTCTGTTTCTTCGTGGACCAACAGACCAAAGATCGTCTAAGGAAATGACATGTACCAGATGTTGACTTGCGGTCCACACGATCACCAGCATAGTCAGAGTCAGAATATCCAATGAGATCAAAAGCCGAGCCCTTGGGGTACCATAATCCAAGTGTTGGTGTGTGAGCTAGATATCGAAGAATATGCTTCACAGCCTTATGGTGTGATTCCTTCGGTGTAGCTTGAAATCGGGCACACATGCAAACACTAAGCATAATATCTGGCCTAGATACACATAAATACAATAAAGAACCAATCATGGAGCGGTATACCTTTTGATCGAAGTCAATACCATTTTCATCATAGCACAGATGGCCATTTGTGGGCATCGGAATTTTGACGCCTTTGCAATCTTGCATGCCGAATTTCCTCAGTACATCATTGAGGTATTTCTCCTGAGATATGAATATGCCATTGCGCTGTTGAAGAATCTGAAGACCTAAGAAGAATTTCAATTCTCCCATCATAGACATTTGATATTCTTCACTCATCATATAGGCAAATTCATCACTATAACGTTGGTCAGTACAGCCAAAGATAATATCATCAACATATATTTGGCACACAAACAATTCACCATCGTAAGATTTAGTGAAAAGAGTAGGGTCGAGTGAACCGGGTTTGAAGCCTTTCTTCATGAGGAATTCCTTCAAAGTATCATACCATGCCCGAGGGGCCTGCTTGAGGCCATAGAGGGCCTTATTGAGTCTGAAGACTTTGTTAGGATGCTTTGGATCTTCAAAACCTGGGGGTTGAGCAACATATACTTCTCCTCAAGCTTACCATTGAGGAATGCACTTTTCACATCCATTTGATATAAAGTGATATCATGATGGTTAGCATAAGCAAGTAATATGCGAATAGCCTCAAGTCTAGCTACAGGTGCAAAAGTTTCATCGAAATCAATTCCTTCAACCTGTGTGTAGCCTTGAGCTACTAGTCGTGCCTTATTCCTCACCACAAGGCCATTTTCATTTTGCTTGTTGCGATAGATCCACTTTGTGCCAATGATTTTGTGCTTGCGAGGATCTGGACGTTTAACCAGTTCCCAGACGTTGTTGAGCTCGAATTGATGTAATTCTTCTTGCATGGCCTGAATCCACTCAGGCTCCAGAAATGCTTCATCTACCTTAGTGGGCTCTGTGATAGAGACAAAAGCATAGTGCCCTCAAAAGTTAGATAAATGTGAAGCTTTTGAGCGTGTGAGAGGACCTGGTGCTTCAATGTCATCGATGATCTTTTCAACTTGCACTTCTTTTGCAACGCGAGGATGAGCTGGTTGTCGTCGAGGAATTTGATCAGCATTTTCTTCAGGTGCATTAGCTCGACGTTCTTCACGTTCTGGAATGAATTCTTCAGCAGATTCTTCGGTAGGAATGACATCCTCAGTAGCCTTGAACTTGATAGTTTCCTCAGGTGCTGGTTCATCTATCACAGAGGGTAGGTGCTCTCTTTGCGAGCCATTAGTTTCACCGAACCGCACATCTACAATTTCAACAACCTTGTGAAGAACGTTGTTGAAGACTCTGTAGGTGTGCGAGTCCTTTCCGTAACCAAGCATAAAACCTTCCTGTGCTTTCGGTGCAAATTTAGCATTGTGATGAGGATCTCTAATCCAACATTTAGCACCGAAGACTTTGAAATAACTCACATTGGGTTTCTTGTCCGTGAGGAGTTCATAGGCAGTCTTCTTGAAGAATTTGTGAAGATATACCCTATTGATGATGTGGCACGCAGTATAAATTGCCTCAATCCAGAAGTGACGAGGCGTCTTGTACTCATCAAGCATAGTGCAAGCCATCTCAACAAGAGTTCTGTTCTTGCGCTCCACGACGCCATTCTGATGAGGAGTGTAAGGAGCAGATAACTCATGAGTAATACCAAGTTCATCAAGATAGTCATCAAGACCATAATTCTTGAACTCAGTTCCATTGTCACCTTTGATGTGCTTGATTTTCACACCGAAGTTGGTTGAAGCCCTCGAGGAAAATCGTTTGAAGACTTCCTGCACTTCATGTTTGTAAGTGACAATATGTACCCAAGTGTAACGAGAGTAATCATCAACAATAACAAAGCCATAGAGAGATGCATCATTTGTGACTGCTGAGTAATGGTTAGGACCGAAGAGATCCATATGAAGCAATTCAAATGGTCGAGTAGTGGTCATGATAGTCTTTGCTGGATGCTTAGCCTTGGTCATCTTTCCAGCTTCACAGGCTCCGCATAAGTGATCCTTGGGGAATTTGACATTCTCAATGCCAATGACGTGCTTATTCTTCGCAAGCGTGTGCAAATTCCTCATGCCTGCATGACCAAGTCGTCGATGCCATAGCCAGCCTTCTGAAGCTTTTGCAAGTAGGCACACGGCTGGTTGCGTCCAGTAGAGAAATCAACAATATACAAGTCTCCTCTCCTAAAGCCTTCAAAGACTTTGGAATTGTCAGCTTCCATAACCACAACACAACGATACTTGCTAAAGACAACAACCATATCAAGATCACAAAGCATTGAGACAGACATGAGGTTGTATCCTAAGGACTCGACAAGCATGACTTTGTCCATGTGTCGATCCTTTGTGATCGCAACCTTACCTAGACCCAATACCTGGCTTTTGCCTTTGTCAGCGAAGATGATATGCTTCAGATGCGATGGTGATAAGGGAGCATCCATCAATAGATTCTTGTCACCAGTCATGTGATTTGTACATCCACTATCGAGGACCCACTCAGTGGCTTTGGGTTGATCATCCTGCAGATGAATTAGTGCAGCTTACGAACTTCATATACTTCATCAGTGAAGAATATGACATCACAATTCATGAGACCAATTTCATCAAGCAATGCAACAGTTAAAACAGTATGAGGACGTGAGAAATGAAAGTTCATTTCTTCATGATTAGCCTGCGTCCTTTCAGGCACTTTTCATGTCTCCAGCAAATTCTTCAGACCTTTGAGCACATCTGGAGACCTGACCCTGCATAAGAGATTAGTCCTTTTTCTTCACCACCCACATCTGAAGGGGTGGCAAAGAGTTCATCACTCTGCGAGCTCCATACGATAAAGGTGGCATAGAATCCAATCCATTTCGTTTCACATAAGAGGAGTTAGGGTAAGCATATGAATAAGCAAAGAAATTCTTCGAGGACTTATGAACATAATGATTAGAAGAATAATGCTCATATTCATATCCCTTAGCTCTTCCCTACGAAACAGAGTTGTTAGCACGATGAAGTTCATATGAGGACTTTGATCCTTTTGAGGAATATGATCCACGTGAGGAATTCGATCCGTATGAGGACTTGGATCCATATGAAGAATTTGGTCCATATAAAGAATTTGATCTGGGGTTCCTATTCTTCATAGGTGGTGTCATGAGGACATTCACCTTAAGACTTTCAAGGCACCTTTTGGGAACCCAGATTTTCTTCATCGGAGAACCATTCCTGCAGTTAGTGCCAACATATCTAGCAAACACTTCACCATTCTGATTTTTAAACAGTTTATAGTTGGATTCAAATGACTCATCAGATGAATGAGAAGATTCACATGTAAAGCCAGATAGATTAGATGGATCAACTGGAGGTCCCTTTGCAGCAACCCATTAGGTTTTGGGGTACTGCTCAGGCTTCCAATATGTACCATCAGCATTGAGTTTCCTCTCAAAGGCAATACCCTCTTTCCTAGGGTTCCTATTGAGGATCTGCCTTTTAAGCACATCACAAAGAGTCTGATGCCCTTTGAGGCTTTTGTAAATGTTTGTCATGTACAATTCCTTCAGCCCTGCATCGTCAGTGATACTAGCAATGTCCTCAGATGAGGAATTAGTGATAGCAGAGACAGTTGAAGAATTTGTAGCATTAGAACCATTTGAACATTCAGGTGAAGAATTAGCAGATTCACGTTCAATGCATTTCAAACATGGAGGAACAAATTCTTCCTGAGCAGCGCTGATTTGTTGAGCAAGTAATGAATCACGCTCCTTCTGAAGATCTTCATAACTCACTCTTAGCTTCTCAAGATCTTGCTTTCTTTGAAGAAATTCATAAGAAAACTTCTCATGATCAGATAAGAGAGTGTTATGATGACCTTGAAGGTTGTCAAACCTAGTCTAAAGCCTCTGAAGATTTTCAGTCAAGGTTTTAGTGCGATCCATTTCTTCACCCAACATATCATCACTTTTGTCTAGCATGTTTTCAACCTTTTCCAAGGCCTTTTGTTGTTTAGTGGCAATACAAACAAGCTTGGTATAGCTAGGTCCAAAATCATCAAATTCATCATCACTAGACTCGGATAAGGAACATTCGGTTACCTTGGCACCTTTTGCCATGAGACATGGTGTAGAAGATGATGGTTCAGGTTCGAAAGTCATCATTTTGAGTGATTCCTTGAAATCCTCAAACCAGGGGTCATGACAAGTTCGATGACCTTCATAGACGTCAGACATTCGGTCCCAGATAAGCGTCGCATTGCAAAGATGCATAATGCGCCTGAATTCATCTCTGGATAGGCAGGAACAGATGATATCCTTCGCCATGATGTCAAGTCGAGTGTACTTGCGAATATCATTAGTGTCCACCATCTTGCATAGATCGGTAAGACCAATCTCAGTGACGGTCCACAGCTCGCTGTTTAGTGCCATGATGCGCTTCCTCATCATGGCCTTCCACTTGGGATAATCATGACCATCAAAGATGGGGCATGTCACTTTCTTCATACCTGCGGTCGACATAACTAAAACTCCAGGCGGTTAAACCAAAATCACACAGAACAAGGGAGTACCTTGCTCTGATACCAATTGAAAGTGCGTTATATCGACTAGAGGGGGGTGAATAGGCGATTTTTATGAATTCTTCACTGAGGAATTTGCGGGTGAGGAAATTCCTTAGCGAAGAACTACTTGCAGCGGAATAAGTACTCAAGAGTAAGCATAGCAGAACATAGGCATGGTCATCATGATGAAATGAAGACAAACATAGAGTACAAAAAGCGTAAACACAGGATAGCACAGGATGAAGACAAATAGTCTGAAGAAATTGAATTGAGGAAATTGAGAAAGTCTTTTGTCAAAGTCTTCAAACACAGATATGACAAGCACACAACACAGTAATGAGGAAATGAAAGAGTTGAGGAAATAGAACCAGTAAGCTTGGTGAAGACAATGATTTGGTAGACCAGTCCCAACTGATGTCTCAGTTGTACATCTGGTTGGAGCAGCTAGGTATTTAAACCTGAGGACACACAGTCCCGGACACACAGTCCTCACCGTATTCTCCTGGAACTAAGGTCACACAGACCTCGTCCAATCACTCGTGGTAAGTCTTCAGGTGACTTCCGAACCTTCACAAACTCGGTCACTCGGCGATCCACAATTCCTCTTGGATGCTCTAGACCATGACGCCTAACCATCTAGAAGAAGCACAGTCTTCAAAGGTAACAAGCATCGGATCCACGCAGGATCAATCTCTTCAGTGATGCTCAATCACATTGGGTTTGTAGGTGTTTGGGTTTTCCTCACTTGATGATTTTCGCTCAAAGTCCTCGGAGGATGGGATGCTCTCAAATGACAAATGTCAGTTTCTCTCGGAGCAGCCAACCAGCTAGTGGTTGTAGGGGGCGGCTATTTATAGCCTAGGGAGCAGCCCGACATGATAAGACATAAATGCCCTTCAATGATATGACCGTTAGGTGGGTAGATATTTTGGGACAGCTGGCGCCTAGCACAGCAACGGTCGGAAATTTGAGTATCAAATTCCTCAGGGCTATCATGTTCCTCACTGTGTAGGCAATCCGCACTGGCGAATTCCTAACTCCTCAGTCAGAACAAATTCCTCAGAGACCAGAAGAACTTCGTCTCTGTCACTGAAGAATATGACTGAACTGTATGAGATTTCCAATGGTTTCACTCGAAGGGATTGGTAGGTGTAGGATTTTGAGTTGAGCATCACATGGAAATTTTTTCCTTAGTATTTCCTCGACCCCCTTTAACAGTATGGTGTTTCCTATGACTCAAGAAAGAGAAAATGAAACTACGAAAACAAAAGTCTTCACGCTTCATGTTCCTCAAATGAATACCAAGTCTTCAAGGTCACACCAATTTCTTCACTGTCAAAGTCTTCGGAAAGTCTTCAGAAATCCAAAGTCTTCAGTCGAAGAACTTCATTTTTAGGGGTCGACTTTCTCTGTAAATATCAAACTCCTCATAGACTTATAGACCTGTGTACACTCATAAACACGTTAGTCCCTTAACCTATAAGTCTTCAATACACCAAAATCACTAAGGGGCACTAGATGCACTTACACTATGCTCTATCTTCACCACACAAAGTATTTAAATCATGCACAACCCCAATGACAAGCCAAGCAATTGTTTCATACTTTTGATGTTCTCAAACTTTTTCAATCTTCACGCAATACATGAGCGTGAGCCATGGACATAGCACTATAGGTGGAATAGAATGGTGGTTGTGGAGAAGACAAAAAGGAGAAGATAGTCTCACATTAACTAGGCATATCAACGGGCTATGGAGATGCCCATCAATAGATATAAATGTAGTGAGTAGGGAATACTATGCAACGGATGCACTAGAGCTATAAGTGTATGAAAGCTCAACAAAAGAAACTAAGTGGGTGTGCATCCAACTCACTTGCTCACGAAGACCTAGGGCAATTTGAGGAAGCCCATCATTGGAATATACAAGCCAAGTTCTATAATGTAAAATTCCCACTAGTATATGGAAGTGAAAACATAGGAGACTCTCTATCATGAAGATCATGGTGCTACTTTGAAGCACAAGTGTGGTAAAAGGATAGTAGCATTGCCCCTTCTCTCTTTTTCTCTCATTTTTTTTGTTTTTTTGGGCCTTCTCTCTTTTTTTATGGCCTCTTTTTTTGGGGCTTCTTTGGCCTCTTTTATTTATTTATTTCATCCGGAGTCTCATCCCGACTTGTGGGGGAATCATAGTCTCCATCATCCTTTCCTCACATGGGACAATGCTCTAATAATGATGATCATCACACTTTTATTTACTTACAACTCAAGAATTACAACTCGATACTTAGAACAAGATATGACTCTATATGAATGCCTCCGGCGGTGTACCGGGATGTGCAATGAATCAAGAGTGACATGTATGAAAGAATTATGAATGGTGGCTTTGCCACAAATACGATGTCAACTACATGATCATGCAAAGCAATATGACAATAATGAAGCATGTCATAATAAACGGAACGGTGGTAAGTTGCATGGCAATATATCTCGGAATGGCTATGGAAATGCCATAATAGGTAGCTATGGTGGCTGTTTTGAGGAAGGTGTATGGTGGGTGTAGGATACCGGCGAAAGGTGTGCGGTATTAGAGAGGCTAGCAATGGTGTAAGGGTGAGAGTGCGTATAATCCATGGACTCAGCATTAGTCATAAAGAACTCATATACATATTGCAGAAATCTATTAGTTATCGAAATGAAGTACTACGCGAATGTCCTAGGGGGATAGATTGGTAGGAAAAGACCATCGCTCGTCCCTGACCGCCACTCATAAGGAAGACAATCAATAAATAAATCATGCTCTGACTTCATCACATAACGGTTCACCACACGTGCATGCTACAGGAATCACAAACTTTAACACAAGCATCTCTCAAATTCACAACTACTCACTAGCATGACTCTAATATTACCATCCTCATATCTCAAAACAATCATAAGGAATCAAACTTCACATAGTATTCAATGCACTTTATATGAATTTTTTTATTATATCCCTCTTGGATGCCTATCATATTAGGACTAATTTCATAACCAAAGCAAATTACCATGCTGTTCTAAACACTCTCAAAATAATATAAGTGAAGCATGAGAGTTCATCTATTTCTTCAAAATAAAACCACCGCCATGCTCTAAAAAGATATAAGTGAAGCACTAGAGCAAACGACAAACAACTCCACAAGATATAAGTGAAGATCAATGAGTAGTCGAATAATTATGTAACAATGTGAAGACTCTCTAACATTTAAGAATTTCAGATCTTGGTATTTTATTCAAACAGCAAGCAAAAAAAAAATGACGCTCCAAGCAAAACACATATCATGCGGTGAATAAAAATATAGCTCCAAGTAAAGTTACCGATGAACGAATACGAAAGAGGGGGTGCCTTCCGGGGCATCCCCGAGCTTAGGCTCTTGGTTGTCCTTAAATATTACCTTGGGGTTCCTTGGGCATCCCCAATCTTAGGCTCTTGCCACTTCTTATTCCATAGTCCATCGAATCTTTACCCAAAACTTGAAAACTTCACAACACAAAACTCAACAGAAAACTCGTAAGCTCCGTTAGTATAAGAAAATAAAACCACCACTTAGGTACTGTTGTGAACTCATTCTAAATTCACATTGGTGTAATATCTACTGTATTTCAACTTCTCTATGGTTCATACCTTCCGATACTACTCATAGATTCATCAAAATAAGCAAACAACACAATGAAAACAGAATCTGTCAAAAACAGAACAGTCTGTAGTAATCTGTATCAAACGTATACTTCTGGAACTCCAAAAATTCTGAACTAAATTGGTGGACCTGAGTAAATTGTATATTAATCATCTGCAAAAAGAATTAACCTAAAATCACTCTCCAGTAAAACATGGCAGCTAATCTCGTGAGCCCTAAAGTTTCTGTTTTTTACAGCATGATCGTAAAGACTTCACCCAAGTCTTCCCAAAGGTTCTACTTGGCACAAACACTAATTAAACATAAAACCACATCTAACCAGAGGCTATATAGATTATTTATTGCTAAACAGGAGCAAAAAGCAAGGAACAAAAATAAGATTGGGTTGCCTCCCAACAAGCGCTAATGTTTAACGCCCCTAGCTAGGCATGATGTCAATGATGCTCACATAAAAGGTAAGAATTGAAACATAAAGAGAGCATCATGAAGAATATGACTAGCACATTTAAGTCTAACCCACTTCCTATGCATAGGGATTTTGTGAGCAAACAGCTTATGGGAACAATAATCAACTAGCATAGAAAGGCAAAACAAGCATAACTTCAAAACTTTAAGCACATAGAGAGGAAACTTGATATTATTGCAATTCCTACAAGCATATATTCCTCCCTCATAAAAAATTTCAGTAGAATCATGAATGAATTCAACAATATAACCAGCACCTAAAGCATTCTTTTCATGATCTACAAGCATAGAAAATTTACTACTCTCCACATAAGCAAAATTCTTCTCATTCAGAATAGTGGGGGTATCATAAGAAACCCGAATACTATAAATTATTTCCACATTAAAGGAGTAATGTTCAAAAAAGGGTAATCATAATCATGACAAGTTTTATAAATATAATCATCACTAATTTTTATAGCATAAGTGTCATCACAATAATCATCATAAGTAGCAACTTTGTTCTCATCATAATCAATTGAAACCTCTTCCAAGATAGTGGAATCATTACTAAATAAAGTCATGACCTCTCCAAATCCACTTTAATGATTATCACAATAAGATTCAACATCCTCCAAAATAGTGGGATCATTACTTCCTAAAGTTGACACTCTTCCGAACCCACTTTCATCAATAAAATCGTCATAAGTAGGAGGCATGCTATCATCATAACAAATTTGCATATCAAAACTTGGGAGGCTAAAAATATCATCTTCATTAAACATAGCATCCCCAAGCTTGGGACAAACATTAATTGCAGCAAATATATTCTCAAACATGTCATTCTCATCAAACATATCATCCCCAAGCTTGGGCCTTTTCATATCATAAGCATAATCACTCTCATCATTAATAGTATGGATAGCACCAATAGTATAGCAATTATCATCATCACAATGAGTAATAGGAGCAACATCATTTTGGAGGGATACCTTTCTACCTTTGCTCCTCCGTCTTTTCTTTGTCTTCTTCACATCATGTGTGGGTTTAATCCTCTTTTTGGAGCTCCTTATTAATGAGATTGGTTGAATAGAAGGCTCCTCCTCGTTACCTGATTCATCATAAGAAATAATAGGAGGATATTGGGAAGTCTCTTCCCTTTCATTAGTATGCTCTTCATCTTCTATTTGTTTTCTTTTCTTTATGTAATTGGCAATATAAGGATTTTCAATGCAATTCACCGCACAATACATAAAAATTTCTTCTAGATCAAAATCAAGAAATCTATCAAGATTAAATTTTGGAATACCATCAGTTATACGTTCCATTTCTTCATACCCCAAAAGAAGACTAAGCTCTTTATGATGCTCAAGGGTAATCAAGTTATCACAATTTTTGGACATGATTTGATCATGAAACAAATAGCATTGGAGCTTTAAATGGCCATGTTCATTGCAAAGTTCACAAGGATGGCGATAAATATTGAATCTTTCAGCACAATCATCAAGCCTTTCTTGCAACCATTTAGTTTCCAAATACGTATGCCTCTTGCAAAATCTATCTTCCCTATTTGATGTGTACTTGCAAGCTCTATGTGTTCCACAAAAGTTGACATGCTTATAAGAGACATTTTCATCATGACTAGTGCAATCATCATTAGTACTATGGATATTCAAAGAGTTCATACTAACAATATTGCAATCATGATCATCATTCAAAAGATTTAGTCCCAACCATCCTAATGCATTCTTCCTCTAGCAATTGAGCACAATTATCGGAATCCTTATTCTCATGAAAGATATTAAAAAGAGGAAGCATATGAGGCACCCTCAATTCCATTTTTTTGTAGTTTTCTTTTATAGACTAAACTAGTGATAAAACAAGAAACTAAAAGTTTCGATTGCAAGATCTAAAGATATACCTTCAAGCACTCACCTCCCCGGCAACGGCGCGAGAAACTGCTTGATGTCTGCTACACAACTGTCATAGCCCTAGAATTTGATTGCAATTAGTTTCATAAGCATCCATGGATCATGTCTATATTTGTTTGAAATTTGAAATGGGGATGACAAACCCTAGCACCAAATGAAATGCAATTAGGATCAAAATAAAAATATTTTCAATGAACCCAGAATGCCCTTTAGAAAAGTTCATCACTTTTGATAAAGGTGAAAACCTCTGCCAAAAATGATGCAAATATTTTTAGGCCATTCTGGATTTTTGAATTAACTCATATTGTATTTGAATTGGGGCCTTTAAATACTATAAAAAAATTAAATGCTCCAACAATTTTGGAATTAGTTAAGGGCCTCTAGAATAATTCATTTAGTGCCCATAACTATCTTCAGAATTTTTAAAAGTGATTTTGTTTGAAAACCAAATTAAAACAAATTTGCATAAATAGAAACTAAAACGGAGATAGAAAAGAGAGAGAGAGAGAGAAGGACTAACCTGGCGCCACCAACCGGCCCAGCTCCTGTGCTGGTCCAGCACTGTTGGCCCAGCCCACTGCTGTAGTGGCCCAGCCCAGCGCCGCCTCCTTCAACCTCGTGCCAGAAGGCACGAGGGCGTGTGCCCGCGGTGCGCCAGCACGCGCACGGCCATCGACGGCCACCTCCTGCTTGCCGCTTCGCCCTGGCCCTCCCTGGCGCTGCCACACACTCCCCTCGATCCTCTTCACGTTCCCCCTCCTCGCAGCTCTCTCCCCTCCCCTCTCTGCTCTCTTCCCAAGCGGTGCCCGTCGCCGTCGTTCGCCATAGCCGCAGCCACCGTGCTCCCCTCGCCTCCCCGTGTTGTCCATTACCTCCGCCACGACTCCCTCGACCTCCTCGACGAACCGCACGCCGTTGGACGCCCCACAGCGTCGTCATCTTCGACGTCTTCATCACCGGCCGCCGGAGATCCCCTTCGCCGCTCCGCTCGCTCCGGTGCTTCCCTGAGCTCGTCGACCCACCCAGCATGCTCATCGTGAGCTCCTGTCCCGAACCCCCCTCTCTTTTTCCTCGTTGGCACGCCGTAGCCACCGCGTCGCCTGCGCCCGTACGCGCTGCCGCCTACGCTCACCGCCGACGTGCCCCCGACGACCGGATGGTCCGGCCGTCGTGTCTAACATGCTCACCGCCTCGCGTAGTTGCCGTAGGTGCTAAGCACGCACCGCCACGTCCACCGCAGCCGCATCCCCGCCCGCGCCCGAACGCCGGCCGCCGCCCGAGCTTGTTTCCGACGAGCTCTGGCCTCCCTAGCCGCTCCTGCTTGCTGTGCTGGATGTGTGCGAGCTCCGGCTCCCTGTAGGTGCTCTCCGCCGCTCATTTGGGCGCCGGGAGAGCGAACCCGAGCCCTCCGCCGCGTCTGTGGACGCCGGCGACTAACCGCCGGCGGGTTTGACCCCGCTGACCCAGGTTTGACCCCGCTAACCAGGAGGTTTGACCTACCGTGGGTCGCTGACAAGTGGGCCCTGGCCCCAGCTAATCCTAGTTTAGTTTTTAATTAAGTTTAATTAACTCCACTCACATTTTTTAGTTAGTAGTAGTTTAACACTAATTAACTTAGATTAGTTAGTTAGTCACTGACGTGTGGACCCCACACGTCAGGTTTGACCCGGGTCAACCTGGTTGACCTGCTGACGCAATGCTGCTGTCATGCTGACGCAATGCTGCTGTCATGCTGACGCAATAATGGTTTTCTGGATTTAAAATAATTCAGAAAATTCCAAAAAATAGTATAAACTTCAAACAAATCATAGAAATTAATCTATAGCTCAGAATGAAATAAATTATATATGAAAAATGATCAGAAAAATCCAATCTATCCATCTGCACTGGTTTCATGCGCGTTTAAACAACTTAACCTTGCTGTTTAGTTCAACACATGATAAAGCACTATTTAAATTCATAATCTGAGTTTGGGGTTGAACCTTTGGTTCAAAATGACCCAAACCCATCTGGTTGTAGTTGCATTAAGCCAACACACTCATATTTCCATGTCATGATCATGCATCATATTGCGCATTGCATTGATTGTATTTCCTTCTGTGTTGCCGGTATTTGTCCCCCCTTGGTAAACGACGTTCCGACGACGTGTTCGATGACACCGATGAAGAACTATACTATCTTCAGAAGTGCAAGGCAAGCAAAACCCCCTTGTTCATTCTGATACAATCCCACTCTCTCGCTCCTGCTCTCTTTTACTACATTAGGACAACAACGATTCAACTATTACATGCTGCGGTAGTTGAACCCCTTTCCTCTGCATGACCTATCATTGCCACAGTAAATAGATGAAACCCACTAGCATGAGTAGGAGTTGTTTGAGCCCTGATGTGCCTACTCATTCATGCTTGTTGTCATGCCTGCTACTGCTTAGAGTTGAGTCAGGTCTGATTCATTGGGGATGAATTGGAATGTGGTGAACATGTCCTACTGTTGAGAGCTAAGTGTGTGAACACGATTTGGTAAAGGTAGCGGTGAGAGGCCATGTAGGAGTACATGGTGGGTTATCTCATTGCAGCCGACCTCAGGAACTGAGTTCTGTGTTTGTGATCCATGAACAGCTACTACCACGCATTGGAATGCTTAAGTGCCCCTCTCGACTTATTAATCGCCTAGATCTCTGTCCAGGCGTTGCAACTAGTTTTTGGTGTTTGTAGGTAGTGTTAGTAGTCTACCAAGTGGCACCCGGTAAAGGTGGGCTTGGGACAGACTAGGCACCGTGGCCGGGTATGCCAAGCGCCGCCCGTTTGGTGGGCTTGGAACCCTGTACACATCGTTTGGGGCCGTGAGCGACACCCCGGCCGGATCTCCTTGCGGATGGAACCCGAATAGGCGATAAACCTGGACGAGAGACTTGTGTGGTTAGTCAGGTCGTGGCCGACTCCCTCGCCAGGCTTCCGCTTGAAGGTTGCCGATATACACGACGGGTACATGGTGGTAAGTGGCGAGAGCGTGTGTGTGAAGAAGTACACCCCTGCAGGGTTAACATCATCTATTCGAATAGCCGTGTCCGCCGAAAAGGACTTCTGGGTTGCCTGTACAGTTCATAGACAAGTGAAAGTGGATACTCTAAAATGCGCAAGATAAGTCTGAGTGCTATGGATGGCGCTCTCGTAGGGAGACGGGAGCGGATCCATAGTGGTGTATCGATATGGTGAATATGTGGACTCGTGTGCGCCACCTCAAAAGAGTTAGTTGCAGCCGTAGTTCAGGTTAGCCACTGAGTCAAAGCTGGCTTGCTGTAGTTAAACTCCACCACCCCCTTTATTGATACCGATGCATATGTAGATAGTTCTGATGTAAGTCTTGCTGGGTACATTTGTACTCACGTTTGCCTATTTTATGTTTTGCAGAGAGACATCAGTCTCGCTAGTAGTTCCGTGTGGACTTCGACGTTTAGCTTGATACCTCAGCTACGATCTTGTGCCCTCGGCAGGATCTGGTAGATAGTCAGGCTTCTCAGCCTTTTTCATTTGTAGATGTTTGTACTCAGACATGTTAAGCTTCCGCATGTGCTTTGACTTGTATGCTCTGAATGTTGGGTCATGAGAGCCATGTCTGTAATATCTCGCTCCTCGGAGCCTAATGAATAAATACTTTGAGTCGTAGAGTTTTGTTGTGATGCCATGTTGTATTTACACATATCGAGCATATTGTGTGTATGCTTGAAATGCTTGGTATGTGTGGGATCCGACAACCTAGTTGTTTATCCTTGGTAGCCTCTCTTATGGGGAAATGTAGTCTTGTGCTTCCATGAGCCATAGTAGTCCGCTATAGCCCGGTTCACCGGAGTCCTGCTAGCCCAGCACTACTTCTCCGAAACACTTGACTGGCCGGCATGTGATTCACTTCGTTCCTGTGTCTGTCCCTTCGGGGAAATGTCACGCGGTGACATCCAGAGTCCTGCCTAGCCTGCTACAGCCCGGTTCACCGGAGTCCTGTTAGCCCAGTGCTACAGCCCGGATTCGCACGCTGCTGACCGACATGCTCGATGTTGATTCATGTATGTCTGTCCCTGTAAGTTAGTGCCACTTTGGGTTCACGACTAGGCATGTCAGACCGGGTTCTCTGTCATATGGATGCTAGCGACACTATCATATATGTGAACCAAAACGCGCAAACGGTCCCGGGCCATGGTAAGGCGACACCCGTGGGAATACCGTGCGTGAGGCCGCAAAGTGATATGAGGTGTTACCGGCTAGATCGATGTGACTTGGAATCGGGGTCCTGACAACAACCTTCTTCTTGTAGACGTTGTTGGGCCTCCAAGTGCAGAGGTTCGTAGGACAGTAGCGAATTTCCCTCAAGTGGATGACCTAAGGTTTATCAATCCATAGGAGGCGTAGGATGAAGATGGTCTCTCTCAAGCAACCCTGCAACCAAATAACAAAGATTCTCTTGTGTCCCCAACACACCCAATACAATGGTAAATTGTATAGGTGCACTAGTTCATCGAAGAGATGGTGATACAAGTGCAATATGGATGGTAGATATAGGTTTTTGTAATCTGAAAATATAAAAACAGCAAGGTAACAAGCGATAAAAGTGAGCGTAAACGGTATTGCAATGCTAGGAAACAAGGCCTATGATTCATACTTTCACTAGTGCAAGTTCCCTCAACAATAATAACATAATTGGATCATATAAGTATCCCTCAACATGCAACAAAGAGTCACTCCAAAGTCACTAATAGAGGAGAACAAACGAAGATATTATGGTAGGGTATGAAACCACCTCAAAGTTATTCTTTCTGATCGATCTATTCTAGAGTCTGTGGTAAAATAACACGAAGCTATTCTTTTCGTTCGATCTATCCTAGAGTTCGTACTAGAATAACACCTTAAGACACAAATCAACCAAAACCCTAATGTCACCTAGATACTCCAATGTCACCTCAAGTATCCGCGGGTATGATTATATGATATGCATCACACAATCTCAGATTCATCTATTCAACCAACAAAAAGAACTTCAAAGAGTACCCCAAAGTTTCTACCGGAGAGTCAAGACGAAAACTTGAGCCAACCCCTATGCATAAGTTCACAAGGTCACTGAACTCGCAAGTTGATCACCAAAACATACATCAATTAGATCACGTGAATATCCCATTGTCACCACAGATAAGCACATGCAAGACATACATCAAGTGTTCTCAAATCCTTAATGACTCAATCCGATAAGATAACTTCAAAGGGAAAACTCAATCCATTACAAGAGAGGAGAGGGGGAGAAACATCATAAGATCCAACTATAATAGCAAAGCTCGTGATACATCAAGATCGTATCATCTCAAGAACATGAGAGAGAGAGATATCAAACACATAGCTACTGGTACATACCTCAGCCCCGAGGGTGGACTACGCCCTCCTCGTCATGGAGAGCGCCGAGATGATGAAGATGGCCTCCGGTGAGGGTTCCCCCCTCCGGCAGGGTGCCAGAACAGTGTCCCGATTGGTTTTTGGTGGCTACAGAGGCTTGCGGTGGCGGAACTCCCGATCTATTATGTTCCCTGATGTTTTTAGGGTATATGGATATATATAGGCGAAAGAAGTCGGCCAGGGGAGCCAAGAGGGGCCCACAAGGGTGGGGGCGCGCCCAGGGGGTAGGGCGTGCCTCCCTGCCTCGTGGCTTCCTCGAAGCTTCCCTGACATCTACTCCAAGTCTCCTGGATTGCTTCCGTTCCAAAAATAACTCTCCTGAAGGTTTCATTCCGTTTGGACTCAGATTAATATCCCTTTTCTGCGAAACACTAAAATAGGCAAAAAAACAAAATCTGGCACTGGGCTCTAGGTTAATAGGTTAGTCCTAAAAATTATATAAAAGTGCTTAGTAAAGCCCATTAAACATCCAAAAGACATAATATAATAGCATGGAACAATCAAAAATTATAGATACGTTGGAGACGTATCACCCGACATCCTCGCCTGGATGGGAGGCTGCGCCAGGTGGGCGGCGATTGCCGCGCTTGGCCCTCGCGTCCTGCAGTTCCTGAGTAGCCTTGGTAATGAACTCCTGAGCGCTGGGCACTCCTCGCCTTGTGTCCTCCTGAGGGAAACGTGCCACGAGGCACACCTCCCGATGGTGCCCGAGCGCCTCCCTCGTGATGTTGGCAAGGTCTGAGGCCCTCCAGAAGAGAGCCCCGAGCCTTGCTCGAGGAGGGCGCCGGGTGCCCCTTCCTATGCAATGGAGGGAGGCGCCCCAGGTGCGGGCGTCGATCCAGTCGTGGCGCCGCTTGAGGCGCCGCTTGCCTGTAGCCCTGTGTGGAGTAGCGGCTTCTTCTTCTTGGGGATGGCCTCAGGAGGGCATTCGCCCTTACCGTTGGGGTCATCGATTGCCGCAGCTTGGAAGGCACGCTCGAGGGAGCACACAACATCTCTTTCTTCGCATGGGACTGTGATGATTCCGCCACTTCCTGGCATCTTGAGGAAGTTGTAGCCGTGATGGGTCACCGCCATGAACTTGGCCAGGGCAGGGTACCCGAGGATTGCATTGTATGGCAGACGGATGTGGGCGACGTCGAAGTCGATGAGCTCGGTGCGGTAGTTGTCGCGCTGCCCGAAGGTGACTGGGAGGCGGACCTGCCCTCTCGGGGGGCTGGAGTCATCGGTCACTCCTGAGAAAGGCTTGGTAGGCTGAACCTGGTCGTAAGGCACTTGAAGGTTGTCGAGCATCTCGACGGAAAGAACGTTAAGCCCAGCGCCGCCATCGATGAGAGTCTTGGTGACTTGCACGTTGCTGATGACGGGTGAGCAGAGCATCGGGAGAGTGCCAGCAGTGGCTGCACACTTGAGCTGGTCTGCTGAGCTGAAGGTAATAGTGCACTTGGACCACCTGAGCGGGCGTGTGGCCTCGAGCTTGGGGAGACTGCATTCACCTCGCGGGCAAACTGCTTGAAGATGCGCTGTGAGGCTGGGGCTTGAGCTCCGCCCAAGAAGCAAGCGATGGCACGCGGCTCCTGGAAGCCCCCTCGTCTTGATGGTGGTCATCGTTCCTTCTTGGTGGTGGCGTCAGCGGAGGAAGCCTAGCATTGCCCTGAGGACGTTCCTCGTGAGGCTGATCCCTCCAGGCACCCTCGCGAGGCTGATCCTGCCAGCGGTCCTCACGAGGCCGGTCGCGCCACTCCTGGCGTGGGCCTCGGTCGTCCCAGCGTCCTCCGCCACGTCCTCCTCCTCGGCCGTAGCCTCGGTCATTGCGCCCGGGGCGTCGACCGAAGCGTCCATCGCGAATGGCCCTGAGCTCTTGACAATCGTTGGTGTTATGGCTGTGCACGTTGTGGAAGGCGCAGAACGGTCGGCTGCTCTTGGATGACTCAGGCTGGTTCCTGCCGCGCTTCGTGTCCGGCTCTGTCGCGAGTACGGCTGCTCCCTTACGCTTCATGTCCTTGGCCTTGGCTTTCTTCTCCTCCAGGTCGGCAGCTGGGAGCTCGAGAAGGGAAAGGCACCCTTCCTCAGCCCTTGCGCACTTCGTCGCTAGGTTGAACAGCTCCAGAGATGTGCACAACTCCTCGTGGATAGCGAGCTCCTCCTTCATCTTGACGTCGCGAACGCCATCGGAGAATGCAGAGATGATGGCCTCGTCCGTCACCTTGGGGATCTTGAGACGAACGTTGTTGAAGTGTTGGATGTACTTCTGGAGGGTCTCCCCTGGCGGTTGCTTGACGCGGCGCAGGTCACCCGCGGCCGGAGGGTGGTCACGAGTGCCCTGAAAGTTGGCGACGAAACGGTCGCGCATCTCGTTCCAGGAAGAGATGGAGCCTGGAGGCAGGTTCAGGAGCCAGGAGCGGGCACCATCTTTGAGAGCCATGGGGAACCAGTTCGCCATGATTTTCTCGTCGCTGTTGCCCGCCTCGATGCTCAGCACGTAGAGCTGCAGGAACTCCGCGGGGTCAGGGGTGCCATCGTAGCACGGAGGTAGGTCTGGCTTGAACTTGCCCGGCCAGGCGATGCTACGCAGCTCGGGAGTGAAGGCGCGGCATCCCGCGGTGGCCACCGGGATTCTTTGCTATTGTGGAGCCTGGCCTTGATGCCTGCGCACCGCCAGGGCAGGCGGCGCACGGTCTTGCCGTAGCGGCGCCGGGAGCGCAGGAGCGTTTTCTTGCGGACGAGGGACTTCTTGGCAGCTTCCTTCTTCGCGCATGGGCGCCCGACGCGATGGGTCGCGCCGGGGGGCCGCTCACCTTGGCACCAAGGCGCCGTCTTGTGGCAGAGGTGGTGGAGGCGCTCCATGAGCCAGGTCGCCTGCAGCTGGTAGAGGGCGAGGCAGTGAGAGGGATGGCGCAGGGGAGCCCCCTGCGGCGCTGACAACCTCGGCGATGCGGTCGAGCCAGTCCTCATAGAGGTCGTCGATGGGGCGGTAGCGCAGGAGTTCGTGCGCCATGCACAGCGCGGCCTGCGCGTCCGTGGGGGCGCGACTCGCGTGGGATGACGATCCGGCCGGGGTCAGCGATGGAGTGGAGGTGCGGCCGTCCCGCCGCACCGAGGGGTGCAGCGAGGATGCTTGCTGCTCGTTCCCGCTGGGCCGGTGGCGGCGTTGGCGGCAGGCGACGGAGAATAACTGGGTGGCCCGCCGACGGGAGCCGTCTGAGCAACGCGGGCGGCGAGGGCAGACCGACGCTCAGCACGAGCTCGGCGATCGTCCGCCATGGAGATGACGAAGCAACGGGATGCGGAGCGACGGAAGGAAAGCTTCGGCGCACCCCTACCTGGCGCGCCAAATGTTGGATCTCGGGTTCTGGCAAAACCCTCAAGGTTTGAGCACTGGGGTGCGCACGAAGATCTCCCCCTACTGAATCACGCCCTCAGCCTCGCCACGATCTCAAAGGCTAGCTCGACGAACTCGCAACACAAGGGACACAAGATTTATACTGGTTCGGGCCACCGATGTAGTGTAATACCCTACTCCAGTGTGTGGTGGTGGATTGCCTCTTGGGCTGAGGATGAACAGTACAAGGGGAAGAACAGCCTCCTGAGGGGAGGTGTTCTTGTGCTTGGTGAACTTGTGTGGGTGAGGATTACTCAAGATGAGATGAGATGAGATGAGATGATATGCCTCCTACTATGGTGGCTAGTCCTATTTATAGAGGTCCTGGTCCTCTCCCCAAATATTAAGCGGGAAGGGTGCCAACAACGGCCAATTTGAAAGGGGACAGCTAGTACAGCTTATCCTGACTAAAGGTGGTCTTCGCGTGCAAAAGGCTCTAGTGGTGACGCCACCTTGGGCTCCATGGTGACCTCCATCTTGCCGTCCTGCTGGTCTTGGTCTCGTTGCACCGATATGGAAACCTTTGCTTGACGCCTCGGTACTCCTTGCATGCGCTTGCCTCCTTAGCACCAAAGAGGAAACAAGGACACTGTGCGCGCTGGCGCCCGCCTGGCCTCGTTCGTCATGGCTCAAGTCATTGGAATCTCGCGAGGTTTGCCTTGCCTTGATCTCTCCGCCCCTCGCGAGCCAACCTGGTGAGGCCGCTCCCGAGGAGGTCTTGTGTCGTCCGCCTCGCGAGGGTCTTGAAAGCTTGTTGGTGAAGATGGGCCATACGGGCCCGCTCGCAGAGCCACGCCGTGGGCCGCAGGCAGGCAAGTCTGGGGACCCCCGTTCCCAGAACGCCGACAGCTTATAGTTATGTGCATTACCGAGAGGGCCCAGAGAGACCTCTCCGTCTATCGAAGTGACAAATCCTAATCTTGATCTATGACAACTCAACAAACACCATCAGAGACACCTGTAGAGCATCTTTATAATCACCCAGTTACGTTGTGACGTTTGATAGCACACTAAGTGTTCCTTCGGTATTCGGGAGTTGCATAATCTCATAGTCATAGGAACATGTATAAGTCATGAAGAAAGCAATAGCAATGAACTAAACAATCATAATGCTAAGCTAACAGATGGGTCTTGTCTATCACATCATTCTCTAATGCTGTGATCCCGTTCATCAAATGACAACACATGTCTATGGTTAGGAAACTTTGTAAGTGCATCTAGTGCCCCTTAGTGATTTTGGTCTATTAAAGACTTATAGGTTAAGGGACTAATGTGTTTGTGAGTATACACAGGTCAATAAGTCTATGAGGAGTTTGATATTTACAGAGAAAGTCGACCCCTAAAAATGAATGTCTTCGACTGAACACTTCAGATTTCTGAAGACTTTCTGAAGACTTTGAAAGTGAAAAAATTGGTGTGACCATGAAGACTTGGTATTCATGCGAGGAACATGAAGCGTGAAGACTTTTGTTTTCGTAGTTTCATTTTCTCTTTCTTGAGTCATAGGAAACACCATACTGTTAAAGGGGGTCGAGGAAATACTAAGGAAAAATTTCCAAGTGATGCTCATCTCAAAATCCTACACCTACCAATCCCTTCGAGTGAAGCCATTGGAAATCTCATACAGTTCAGTCAATTTCTTCAGTGACAGAGACGAAGTTCTTCTGGTCTCTGAGGAATTTGTTCTGACTGAGGAGTTAGGAATTCGCCAGTGAGGATTGCCTACAAGTGAGGAACATGATAGCCCTGAGGAATTTGAGCCTCAAATTTCCGATGGTTGCTGTGCTACGCACCAGCTGTGCCAAAATATCTACCCACCTAACGGTCATATCATTGAAGGGCATTTATGTCTTATCATGTCAAGCTGCTCCCTAGGCTATAAATAGCCGCCCCCTACAACCACTAGCTGGTTGGCTGCTCCGAGAGAAACTAACACTTGTCATTTGAGAGCATCCCACCCTCCGAGGACTTTGAGCGAAAATCATCAAGTGAAGATAACCTAAACCCAAACACCTACAAACCCAAAGTGATTGAGCATCACTGAAGAGATTGATCCTGCGTGGATCTGAAGCTTGTTACCTTTGAAGACTGTGCATCTTCCAGATGGTTAGGCGTCATGGTCTGAGCATCCAAGCAGAAATTGTGGATCGCCGAGTGACTGAGTTTGTGAAGGTTGGAAGTCACGTGAAGACTTACCACAAGTGATTGGGCGAGGTCTGTGTGACCTTAGCTTAAGGAGAATACGGTGAGGACTATGTGTCCGGGACTGTGTGTCCTCAGGTTTAAATACCTAGGCGCTCCAACCAGACGTACAACTGTCACAACAGTTGGAACTGGTCTACCAAATCATTGTCTTCACCAAGCCAACTGGTTCTATTTCCTCAACTCTTTCATTTCCTCATCCTTGTGTTGTGTGCTTGTTCATATCTGTTTGAAGACTTTGACTGAAGACTTTCTCAATTTCCTCAGTTCAATTTCTTCAGTATGTTTGTCTTCATCCTGTTATCCTGTGTTTATGTTTTTTGTACTCTGTGCTTGTTTTCATTTCATCATGATGACCATGCTTATGTTCTGTTATGTTTGCATCTAAGTACTTATTCTGCTGCAAGTAGTCCTTCGCTTAGGAATTTCCTCACCCTGGGATTCCTCAGTGAAGAATTCATAAAAATCGCCTATTCACCCCCCCTCTAGTCGATATAACACACTTTCAATTGGTATCAGAGCGAGGTACTCCCTTGTTCTGTGTGATTCTGGTTTAACCGCCTGGAGTTTTAGTTATGTCGACTGCAGGTATGATCAAGGTCTCTGCTGGTGTCCTACCTTCGATGGGACGGACTACCCCTACTAGAAGAATAAGATGCGAATGCATCTTAAGGGTGTTGTGGAAAATGGTGTTCCCTCTGTCACACCTTCTATGAGTGATGCTGATGTGAAGAGATTCAAGCAACTCGATTCTCAAGCGAATAACATCATATGTGGCCATCTGAGTAAAGGGTAGTATGGCAGAGTGAGTGCTTTGGAAACTACTAAGCTTATCTGGGATAGGTTGTCCAAAGTAAATGAAGGAGTCTTGACACAACATGACTCTCGAGTTGACGTTCTTTGCAATCTCTTCAACCGCTTCAAAAGACTCGACAATGAAAATGTTCAGCAAACCTTTGATCGCCTCACTGACATCTCAAATGAGCTTCAAGCACTTGGTGCCACTGACATCACCGATCATGAGGTGGTGAAGAAATTGCTGAGATCACTTGATTCATCATTTGACACTCTGGCACTGAAGATACAAGAACGTG
This sequence comes from Aegilops tauschii subsp. strangulata, assembly GCF_002575655.3. NCBI lineage: Eukaryota > Viridiplantae > Streptophyta > Magnoliopsida > Poales > Poaceae > Aegilops > Aegilops tauschii. The sequence continues at coordinate 180,526,642 of NC_053039.3, forward strand.
GAGACTACAAGTCACTTGATCCCGCTGATATCCTCGAAAGGCTAAACACTCATGAGTTCCAGCTTGCTGAGAAGAGAGATCTCTATGGTCCGAGCTATGGCAGATCACGAGCCCTGAAGGCCAAGGCGGTGTCTGAATCTGAAGGTGAAGATTCTGGTAGCAGCCTTGGTGATCCTGAAGAACTGAGCCAGGAGCTAGCTATGCTCGTGAAGAAATTCCAAAAGTTTTCAAGGCGTGGTCACTTTGGAAAATCCTCAAGAAGAGATGATTCCTCATCCCGTGACTACAAGAAGAGGCTGTGCCACAAATGCAAGAAACCTGGTCACTACATTCAGGATTGTCCTTAGTGGGAAAAGGAATCAAAGAAGAAGAAATGCAAGGATTATAGTTCTGATGACTCAAAGAAGAAGAAGAAATCTTCAAAGTCTTCATCATCAAGATCCTCAAGTCTTCATCTCACAAGAAGAGCAACTCTAAGAAGGCTCGGGCATTCATTGGCAAGGAAATTGACTCTGAAGCTGAATCTGAGGAACATGAGGAAGAGGAGGCATCTGAGGAGTCAGAATCTGGTGTGGCGGGCCTAGCCCTCGCTACTGCGTTTCTCAGCAAGTCCATCTTCAACTTTGAGGAAAATGGCTTCATCAACAAGGCTGACAAAGGCGATGATGACTACGCTCCCACCTATTGCTTCATGGCAAAGGGTGCCAAGGTACTCAAATATCCCTCCTCTGAATCAAGTGAGGATGAATCTGATGAAAACCTCAAGCCTAGCTACTCTAAACTTGCTAAGATTGCTGTGAAACAACAAAAGGCTTTTGAAAAGGTTCAAAACATTCTAGACAAAAGTGATGATATGTTGGGTGAAGAAATGGATCGCACTAAACTTTGACTGAAAATCTTCAGAGACTTCCGTCCAAGTTTGACAATCTTCAAAGTCATCATAACACTCTCTTATCTGATCATGAGAAGCTTTCTTATGAATTTCTTCAAAGAAAGCAAGATCTTGAAAAGCTAAGGGAGAGTTATGAAGATCTTCAGAAGGAGCGTGATTCATTACTTGCTCAACAAATCAGCGCTGCTCAGGAAGAATTCATTCCTCCATGTTTGAAGTGCATTGAACGTGAATCTGCTAATTCTTCACCTGAATGTTCAAATGCTTCTACTGCTACAAATTCTTCACCTGAATCTGCTATCACTAATTCCTCATCTGAGGATATTGCTAGTATCACTGATGATGCAGGGCTGAAGGAATTGTATATGACAGGCATGTACAAAAGCCTCAAAGGGCATCAGGCTCTTTCTGATGTGCTTAAAAAGCAGGTCCTCAATAGGAACCCTTGGAAAGAGGGTATTGCCTTTGAGAGGAAACTCAACGCTGATGGAACATACTGGAAGCCTGAGCAGTACCCCAAAACCTCATGGGTTGCTGCAAAGGGACCTCCAGTTGATCCATCTACTTTATCTGGCTTTACATGTGAATCTCCTCATTCTACTGATGAGTCGTTTGACTCCAACTATAAGATGTTCAAAAATCAGAATGGTGAAGTATTTGCTAGATATGTTGGCACTAACTGCAGGAACGGTTCCCCTATGAAGAAAATCTGGGTTCCCAAAAGGTGCCTTGAAAATCTTTAGGTGAATGTCATCATGACACCACCTGTGAAGAATAGGAACCCTAGATCAAATTCTTCATATGGACCCAAGTCCTCATATGGACCGAATTCCTCATGTGGATCAAATTCCTCAAAAGGATCAAGGTCCTCATATGAACATCATCGTGCTAACGCTTCTATTTCGCAGGGAAGAACTAAGGGCTATGAATATGAGCATTATTCCTCTAACCATTATGTTCATAAGTCCTTGAAGAATTTCTCTGCTTATTCATATGCTTACCCTCACTCCTCTTATGTGAAACGAAGTGGACTAGCTTCTATGCCACCTTTCTCTTATGGAGCTCGCAGAATGATGAACTCTTTGCCACCCCTTCAGATGTGGGTGGTGAAGAAAAGGACACTACTTCAGGATGCTGCTAACGCGACACTACGATCAGAGACCCTTCGGAAACTGTGTGCGATGCCATAATCGCAAACGGTGTTGTATGAAAACCGTCAGAAATGTGTAAAACGTTTGTGGTGACGGATGCATCAAACACGGTTCAGGTTTTAGTTGCGTGTGCGATTAAGGGCATACGGTTCAGTTCAACGAACTATTTGCGATGAGGGGGAACAAAAGAAATGGGCAGCCAGATGGAGGCGTGTGCGATACACAGCATACGGTTCACTCGGATGAACTATTGTGATTGGGCAACATAAAAGAAACGGTCAGCTAGATCAATGGTGTGTACGATATATGGCATGCGGTTAACTCGGATGAACTGTTTGTGATTAGGCAACACAAAAGAAATGGTCAGCCAGATCAAGGTGTGTGTGATTGAGGGCATACGCTTCAGAAGGATTAACTGTTTGCGATTAGGCAACAGAATAGAAACGGGTAAGCCAGATCAAAGTGTCTGCGATTGATGGCATACACTTCACATGGATGAACTGTTTGCGAATAGCCACAACAAACTGAAATAGTTAGATAGATCAACGTGTGTGCGCTAGACGGGCACACCCATTCTAATTAAAAGACGTGTGCTGACATTGCCTATTGCGGTGCACCCTATGGTGCAAACACCACGTACGCGGCCGAGAAGGCGTATGTGCCCATGTTAGAGCAACTCTAGCAGACCCCGCAAAAATACGACCTGCAAAACGCGCTTGCGGTTTCACGAAGATCGCGTTTGCGGGTAGAAAGCATGCGTGGCCGAGCAAAACCCGTATATAAACCTGCATAATTTGAAAAAACAATTTCGCGGGAGAAATTGAACAAACATAGTTCATCAGATACTACATAGATCATCACATGATCAACAAACTACAAGCATAGTTGTACTACATACTATGTTAAACTAGTACTAGAGGGGTCCGATCTGACGGCGGCGAGGTTGCGGCAAATGGACGACGCTGTGGAGGAGCCGGACGCTCAATCCTCCTTGCCGGAGCTGCACAGGTCGACGTACTTCGCTGCCTGCTCCGCGCGGATGCGGCGCCACTCGTCAGCCTTCTCGTTGGCGGCGACGTTGTCAGCGATCGCCTGCCGCCACTCGAGGCCTTCGAGCTCCTCGGCGTGGCGCCGGCGCTCCTCCTCCTCGCGCACACTCCGCTCGGTGATGGCGGCAGCAACGGCGTCGAAGTCCGCGACGTAGTCCTCGGGACCGACGACTCCGCGGCGGCCGAGCGGAGCAGGCTCCTCGGGCTCCTCCTTCACCGGGACGAAGGCGAATGGCGCCGGCTCCTCTGGCTCGTCCTCGTCGTCCGACCACTCCCTCTTCACGGGGAGAAAGCCCCCGCCGGAGGACGAGGAGGATCCGGCGTAGGAAGACCACGCGGAGGAGAAGGACGCGCGCCGGCAGTCGTACTCCTCCGTCTCGCGACGGTTGAAGCTCGCCGGCGGCGACATCCCGTGGTAGGTCCACCTCCGGGCGCCGTGCTTCCTCGCCCTGTCCGACCGAACACGCCGCTCGCGCTCCGGGTCCCTCTCACGGCCGGATCTACTGCCGGAGCCGCGTCCGGAGCTCCACATTCGGCCCCACATGGCTCGCGGAGGCGGGGCGGGTGGTCGCCGGCGGCGAGGAATGTGAAGAGGGGAAAGGGGAATCGGGTGGCTCGCGGCAGCGGGGGGATAGGTTTGGACCCGCAAAAGGGTCGCGGAACCGCAGTTATAGTGCTCGGGACATGCGGTTTGCGGGCTGCGGCAAAAAAATTTGCGGGCCGGGCGAGTATGCGGGCTCTGTACTGGCCTGAAAAATGGGCCGAGCCCGCATACTCGCCGGAATTTTTGCGGGCCAGGCGTTTTGTCGGGTCTGCTAGAGTTGCTCTTACGCCTTCCGGGAATAGTGCCGCACTTATAACCGTCAGTATATTTTGAGCATGCGTCCCATCACATTCCAAATTGCAAACCTGTTCACACTGATCAAAACCTAAACGGTTTCCCACTTAGGAGTGTATTACTACGCGGTTATAAATACTACTACTCCAAGATAACTGCACATTCCTCCTCAACTCCTCATTCACAAAAAGTCAAATACAAACAAGTCATTCATCATCGTTCCCTTGCGTCCGCCATGGCCAGCGTGAGTTCTGGGTCGAGAGATCGCGACCAGGGAGAGGCGAGCCTAGAAGCGGGAGCACGAGAGATGTCCCTCCTCGCCGCGATAGTAGCCAACATGTCCCGCCGCACGGCCGTAGTAGCAGAGAAGTCCCGCCACGCCGCTGAAGCAGCACGGAGGACCCGCCGCTCCATCGATGCAGCAGACTGGTCCGGCCGTGCCGCGGAAGCAGAAGAGATGTCCCGCCGTGTATTGAATGCAGCAGAGATGTCCTCCCTTGCCGCGGCGGCCTAGGAAAATTCCTCGCGGGCAGGCGACGACTCTTACAGGCACATGCGTGCCCTCGTCCATAGGCAGATGGATTAGATCTCCAGGTGGGCGAGGTTGCAGGATGACCTGCAAGCCTCGTTTGAACAGTCTACCGACGTCATCCGGCAAGTAAATTAGAGCAATGCGAAGCTCCAGGCCGAGCGCGACCTGCTGAGGGCGAAGATCATCGGAAGTGCGGAGCAGCAGGAGCAGACCACTGCCTTGTTGAAGAGGACCGGCATCATCGTCGAGAAACTTATGGACGAGAATAACAAGCTGCGCATCGAGCGCAGAAGGCTGGTGGAGGAATCCATGGATGCTGTCAAGCAGCATCTTGAGGACAAGGAAGAGCTCGTCACCGCTCGCTGCGAAGACTAGTTCCTGCGGCCTGCAGCAACGCATCAAGAAAGTAGAGACCAGTGAGCCAGATCATTGTCTTCCTTCTTCTTTTGCCCTTGTGTATTTCGAACGTTGCCGCATGTGGCTTTTTTTAATTATGTTTCTAAATATGTAAGACAATTATTATCCACTGTCATCGTACTTATATTCATCATGCTTGCTATAAGTCACATTCGATGATATATAGGTCCGTCGGATCTTACATCAAGATCCGTGCAAAACTTCCTTTTCAGATTTTCATTTTTCTCTCTTAAATCTCAGTCCAGTGAGACATATAGCCACGCCGTAGAACAGATGCCCGGGCGCCATTAATGGAGACATTGGGAGGGAGGTGCGCGGAGGGTAGCGGTCAAAGGGCTCTCCTCCCGATGAGCACGCGCAGGGGTCTGATCACACGCCTCCCGTACTCAAATAGCTACCCCGCACGGCACCTCCTAGCCAATAAAAAAAGGGGACGCGTGGCCGCACGTAATTGGTAAGTCGAACAGCTAGGGTTTCAATAAAACTTGTGTTTCCGATTTGTAACGTGACAGCACTTGTTCCAAAATAACTTTGTTGATTGTTAATGTGTGGGCCTTAGCATGTTTTGGAATTACAGGAATTAAAAAACCAAGTTTTTCAATCTTTCCGGCCGAGCCACGACGCCCACATGTTTGAATTTCATTCCCATCTCTTGCATGGGACCTAGAAATTCACCCAAGGACACACACGTGATTTTTCAAACAACTTTGGTGCACTGGAGCATGTGCTTGTAGTTCAAATTTAAATTATGCACATTAAATGCCCAGAAACTCAATTAATGTATAAAAAAGGCCAAACGAACCCGGAATAATTCCAAAATTTAGCACGATACTTCTATTTGGTCTAATCTGGCTGTGTAAAAAAATAAGGCGGGAGAAGGCAGTGTACATATGTCGTTTCGCACACGGAGGTGACACGTTCCCTCTCGGCACCACGAGCCTTCTTGAGGGAAGCTCCGGTTTCCAAGAAGCTTACACCAAAGCTTGTCCCAATTCGGCCAAAAAAATTACCGCAGCATGTTGGTGCCATGTCATGACACCATGCGAAGTTTCATGATTTTCAGGCATATTTTGAAATTACAGGAATTAAAAAACCAAGTTTCTCAATATTTCCGGCCGAGCCAAGACGACCAGATGTTTGAATTTCACTCCCATCTCTTGCATGGGACCTAGAAATTCACCCAAGGACACGCATGTGATTTTTCAAACAACTTTGGTGCACTGGAGCATGTGCTTGTAGTTCAAATTTGAATTATGCACATTAAATGCCTAGAAACTCAATTAATGTATAAAAAAAGGCGAAACGAGCCTGGAATAATTCCAAAATTTAGCACGGCACTTCTATTTGGTCTAATCTAGTTGTGTAAAAAAATAAGGCGGGAGAAGGTAGTGTACGTATGTCGTTTCGCACACGGAGGTGACATGTTCCCTCTCGGAACCACGAGCCTTCTTGAGGGAAGCTCCGGTTTGCAAGAAGCTTACACCAAAGCTTGTCCCAATTCGGCCAAAAAAATTACCGCAGCATGTTGGTGCCATGTCATGACACCATGCAAAGTTTCATGATTTTCAGCCGTGTTTTGGATTTACAGGAATTAAAAAACCAAGTTTCTCAATCTTTCCGGCCGAGCCACGACGCCCAGATGTTTGAATTTCACCCCCATATCTTGCATGGGACCTAGAAATTCACCCAAGGACACATATGTGCTTTTTCAAACAACTTTGGTGCACTGGTGCATGTGCTTGGAGTTCAAATTTGAATTTTGCACATTAAATGCCCAAAAACTCAATTACTGTATAAGAAAGGCCAAACGAACCAGGAATAATTCCAAAATTTAGCACGATACTTCTATTTGGTCTAATGTGGCTGTGTAAAAAAACAAGGTGGGAGAAGGCAGTGTACGTATGTCGTTACGCACACGGAGGTGACACGTTCCCTCTCGGAACCATGCGAAGTTTCATGATTTTCAGGCGTATTTTGGAATTATAGGAATTAAAAAACCAAGCTTCTCAATATTTCCGGCCAAGCCAAGACGCCCAGATGTTTGAATTTCACTCCCATCTCTTGCATGGGACATAGAAATTCACCCAAGGACACACTTGTGATTTTTCAGAGAACTTTGGTGCACTGGAGCATGTGCTTGTAGTTCAAATTTGAATTATGCACATTAAATGCCCAGAAACTCAATTAATGTATAAAAAAGGCGAAACGAGCCCGGAATAATACCAAAATTTAGCATGGTACTTCTATTTGGTCTAATCTGGCTGTGTAAAAAAATAAGGCGGGAGAAGGTAGTGTACGTATGTCGTTTCGCACACGGAGGTGACACGTTGCCTCTCGGAATCACAAGCCTTCTTGAGGGAAGCTCCGATTTGCAAGAAGCTTACACCAAAGCTTGTCCCAATTCGGCCAAAAAAATTACCACAACATGTTGGTGCCATGTCATGACACCATGCCAAGTTTCATGATTTTCAGCCGTGTTTTGGATTTACAGGAATTAAAAAACCAAGTTTCTCAATCTTTCCGGCCGAACCACGACGCCCAGATGTTTGAATTTCACCCCCATCTCTTGCATGGGACCTAGAAATTCGCCCAAGGACACACATGTGCTTTTTCAAACAACTTTGGTGCACTGGAGCATGTGCTGGTAGTTCAAATTTGAATTATGCACATTAAATGCCCAGAAACTCAATTAATGTATAAAAAGGCGAAACAAGCCCGAAATAACTCCAAAATTTAGCACGGTACTTCTATTTGGTCTAATCTGGCTGTGTAAAAAAATAAGGCGGGAGAAGGCAGTGTACATATGTCGTTTCGCACACGAAGGTAACACGTTCCCTCTCGGAACCACGAGCCTTCTTGAGGGAAGCTCCGGTTTGCAAGAAGCTTACACCAAAGCTTGTCCCAATTCGGCCAAAAAAATTACCGCATCATGTTGGTGCCATGTCATGACACCGTGCGAAGTTTCATGATTTTCAGGCGTATTTTGAAATTACAGGAATTAAGAAACCAGGTTTCTCAATATTTCCGGCCGAGCCAAGACGACAAGATGTTTGAATTTCACTCCCATCTCTTGGATGGGACCTAGAAATTCACCCAAGGACACGCATGTGAGTTTTCAAACAACTTTGGTGCACTGGAGCATGTGCTTGTAGTTCAAATTTGAATTATGCACATTAAATGCCTAGAAACTCAATTAATGTATAAAAAAGGCGAAACGAGCCTGGAATAATTCCAAAATTTAGCACGGCACTTCTATTTGGTGTAATCTAGTTGTGTAAAAAAATAAGGCGGGAGAAGGTAGTGTACGTATGTCGTTTCGCACACAGAGGTGACATGTTCCCTCTCGGAACCACGAGCCTTCTTGAGGGAAGCTCCGGTTTGCAAGAAGCTTACACCAAAGCTTGTCCCAATTCGTCCAAAAAAATTACCGCAGCATGTTGGTGCCATGTCATGACACCATGCCAAGTTTCATGATTTTCAGCCGTGTTTTGGATTTACAGGAATTAAAAAACCAAGTTTCTCAATCTTTCCGGCCGAGCCACGACGCCCAGATGTTTGAATTTCCCCCCATCTCTTGCATGGGACCTAGAAATTCACCCAAGGACACACATGTGCTTTTTCAAACAACTTCTGTGCACTGGTGCATGTGCTTGGAGTTCAAATTTGAATTATGCACATTAAATGCCCAAAAACTCAATTAATGTATAAGAAAGGCCAAACGAACCAGGAATAATTCCAAAATTTAGCACGATACTTCTATTTGGTCTAATCTGGCTGTGTAAAAAAACAAGGTGGGAGAAGGCAGTGTACGTATGTCGTTACGCACACGGAGGTGACACGTTCCCTCTCGGAACCACGAGCCTTCTTGACGGAAGCTCCGGTTTGCAAGAAGCTTACACCAAAGCTTGTCCCAATTCGGCCAAAAAAATTACCGCAGCATGTTGGTGCCATTTCATGACACCATGCGAAGTTTCATGATTTTCAGGCGTATTTTGGAATTATAGGAATTAAAAAACCAAGCTTCTCAATATTTCCGGCCAAGCCAAGACGCCCAGATGTTTGAATTTCACTCCCATCTCTTGCATGGGACATAGAAATTCACCCAAGGACACACTTGTGATTTTTCAGAGAACTTTGGTGCACTGGAGCATGTGCTTGTAGTTCAAATTTGAATTATGCACATTAAATGCCCAGAAACTCAATTAATGTATAAAAAAGGCGAAACGAGCCCGGAATAATACCAAAATTTAGCATGGTACTTCTATTTGGTCTAATCTGGCTGTGTAAAAAAAATAAGGCGGGAGAAGGTAGTGTACGTATGTCGTTTCGCACACGGAGGTGACACGTTGCCTCTCGGAATCACAAGCCTTCTTGAGGGAAGCTCCGATTTGCAAGAAGCTTACACCAAAGCTTGTCCCAATTCGGCCAAAAAAATTACCACAACATGTTGGTGCCATGTCATGACACCATGCCAAGTTTCATGATTTTCAGCCGTGTTTTGGATTTACAGGAATTAAAAAACCAAGTTTCTCAATCTTTCCGGCCGAACCACGACGCCCAGATGTTTGAATTTCACCCCCATCTCTTGCATGGGACCTAGAAATTCGCCCAAGGACACACATGTGCTTTTTCAAACAACTTTGGTGCACTGGAGCATGTGCTGGTAGTTCAAATTTGAATTATGCACATTAAATGCCCAGAAACTCAATTAATGTATAAAAAGGCGAAACAAGCCCGAAATAACTCCAAAATTTAGCACGGTACTTCTATTTGGTCTAATCTGGCTGTGTAAAAAAATAAGGCGGGAGAAGGCAGTGTACATATGTCGTTTCGCACACGAAGGTAACACGTTCCCTCTCGGAACCACGAGCCTTCTTGAGGGAAGCTCCGGTTTGCAAGAAGCTTACACCAAAGCTTGTCCCAATTCGGCCAAAAAAATTACCGCATCATGTTGGTGCCATGTCATGACACCGTGCGAAGTTTCATGATTTTCAGGCGTATTTTGAAATTACAGGAATTAAGAAACCAGGTTTCTCAATATTTCCGGCCGAGCCAAGACGACAAGATGTTTGAATTTCACTCCCATCTCTTGGATGGGACCTAGAAATTCACCCAAGGACACGCATGTGAGTTTTCAAACAACTTTGGTGCACTGGAGCATGTGCTTGTAGTTCAAATTTGAATTATGCACATTAAATGCCTAGAAACTCAATTAATGTATAAAAAAGGCGAAACGAGCCTGGAATAATTCCAAAATTTAGCACGGCACTTCTATTTGGTGTAATCTAGTTGTGTAAAAAAATAAGGCGGGAGAAGGTAGTGTACGTATGTCGTTTCGCACACAGAGGTGACATGTTCCCTCTCGGAACCACGAGCCTTCTTGAGGGAAGCTCCGGTTTGCAAGAAGCTTACACCAAAGCTTGTCCCAATTCGTCCAAAAAAATTACCGCAGCATGTTGGTGCCATGTCATGACACCATGCCAAGTTTCATGATTTTCAGCCGTGTTTTGGATTTACAGGAATTAAAAAACCAAGTTTCTCAATCTTTCCGGCCGAGCCACGACGCCCAGATGTTTGAATTTCCCCCCATCTCTTGCATGGGACCTAGAAATTCACCCAAGGACACACATGTGCTTTTTCAAACAACTTCTGTGCACTGGTGCATGTGCTTGGAGTTCAAATTTGAATTATGCACATTAAATGCCCAAAAACTCAATTAATGTATAAGAAAGGCCAAACGAACCAGGAATAATTCCAAAATTTAGCACGATACTTCTATTTGGTCTAATCTGGCTGTGTAAAAAAACAAGGTGGGAGAAGGCAGTGTACGTATGTCGTTACGCACACGGAGGTGACACGTTCCCTCTCGGAACCACGAGCCTTCTTGACGGAAGCTCCGGTTTGCAAGAAGCTTACACCAAAGCTTGTCCCAATTCGGCCAAAAAAATTACCGCAGCATGTTGGTGCCATTTCATGACACCATGCGAAGTTTCATGATTTTCAGGCGTATTTTGGAATTATAGGAATTAAAAAACCAAGCTTCTCAATATTTCCGGCCAAGCCAAGACGCCCAGATGTTTGAATTTCACTCCCATCTCTTGCATGGGACATAGAAATTCACCCAAGGACACACTTGTGATTTTTCAGAGAACTTTGGTGCACTGGAGCATGTGCTTGTAGTTCAAATTTGAATTATGCACATTAAATGCCCAGAAACTCAATTAATGTATAAAAAAGGCGAAACGAGCCCGGAATAATTCCAAAATTTAGCATGGTACTTCTATTTGGTCTAATCTGGCTGTGTAAAAAAATAAGGCGGGAGAAGGTAGTGTACGTATGTTGTTTCGCACACGGAGGTGACACGTGCCCTCTCGGAACCACGAGCCTTCTTGAGGGAAGCTCCGGTTTGCATGAAGCTTACACCAAAGCTTGTCCCAACTCAGCCAAAAAAATTACCGCAGCATGTTGGTGCCATGTCATGGCACCATGCCAAGTTTCATGATTTTCAGCCGTGTTTTGGATTTACAGGAATTAAAAAACCAAGTTTCTCAATCTTTCCGGCCGAGCCACGACGCCCAGATGTTTGAATTTCACCCCCATCTCTTGCATGGGACCTAGAAATTCACCCAAGGACGCACATGTGCTTTTTCAAAAAACTTTGGTGCACTGGTGCATGTGCTTGGAGTTCGAATTTGAATTATGCACATTAAATGCCCAAAACCTCAATTAATGGATAAAAAAGGCCAGACGAACCAGGAATAATTCCAAAATTTAGCACGATACTTCTATTTGGTCTAATCTGGCTGTGTAAAAAAACAAGGCGGGAGAAGGCAGTGTACGTATGTCGTTACGCACACGGAGGTGACAAGTTCCCTCTTGGAACCACGAGCCTTCTTGTGGGAAGCTCCGGTTTGCAAGAAGCTTACACCAAAGCTTGTCCCAATTCGGCCAAAAAAATAACCGCAGCATGTTGGTGCCATGTCATGACACCATGCGAAGTTTCATGATTTTCAGGCGTATTTAGGAATTACAGGAATTAAAAAACCAAGTTTCTCAATATTTCCGGCCAAGCCAGGACGCCCAGATGTTTGAATTTCACTCCCATCTCTTGCATGGGACATAGAAATTCACCGAAGGACACACATGTGATTTTTCAGAGAACTTTGGTGCACTGGAGCATGTGCTTGTAGTTCAAATTTGAGTTATGCACATTAAATGCCCAGAAACTCAATTAATGTATAAAAAAGGCGAAACGAGCCCGGAATAATTCCAAAATTTAGCATGGTACTTCCATTTGGTCTAATCTGGCTGTGTAAAAACATAAGGCGGGAGAAGGCAGTGTACGTATGTCGTTTCGCACACGGAGGTGACACGTTCCCTCTCGGAACCACGAGCCTTCTTGAGGGAAGCTCCGATTTGCAAGAAGCTTACACCAAAGCTTGTCCCAATTCGGCCAAAAAAATTACCGCAGCATGTTGGTGCCCTGTCATGACACCATGCCAAGTTTCATGATTTTCAGCCGTGTTTTGGATTTACAGGAATTAAAAAACCAAGTTTCTCAATCTTTCCGGCCGAACCACGACGCCCAGATGTTTGAATTTCACCCCCATCTCTTGCATGGGACCTAGAAATTCGCCCAAGGACACACATGTGCTTTTTGAAACAACTTTGGTGCACTGGAGCATGTGCTGGTAGTTCAAATTTGAATTATGCACATTAAATGCCCAGAAACTCAATTAATGAGTAAAAAGGCGAAACAAGCCCGGAATAATTCCAAAATTTAGCACGGTACTTCTATTTGGTCTAATCTGGCTGTGTAAAAAAATAAGGCGGGAGAAGTTAGTGTACATATGTCGTTTCGCACACAAAGGTGACACGTTCCCTTTCGGAACCACAAGCCTTCTTGAGGGAAGCTCCGGTTTGCAAGAAGCTTACACCAAAGCTTGTCCCAATTCGGCCAAAAAAATTACCGCAGCATGTTGGTGCCATGTCATGGCACCATGCAAAGTTTCATGATTTTCAACCGTGTTTTGGAATTACAGGAATTAAAAAACCAAGTTTCTCCATATGTCCGGCCGAGCCAAGACGCCCAGATGTTTGAATTTCACTCCCATCTCTTGCATGGGACCTAGAAATTCACCCAAGGACACACATGTGAATTTTCAAACAACTTTGGTGCACTGGAGCATGTTCTTGTAGTTCAAATTTGAATTATGCACATTAAATGCCCAGAAACTCAATTAATTTATAAACAAGGCGAAACGAGCCCGGAATAATTCCAAAATTTAGCATGGTACTTCTATTTGGTCTAATCTGGCTGTGTAAAAAAATAAGGCGGGAGAAGGTAGTGTACGTATGTCGTTTCGCACACGGAGGTGACACGTTCCCTCTTGGAACCACACGCCTTCTTGAGGGAAGCTCCGGCTTGTAAGAAGCTTACACCAAAGCTTGTCCCAATTCGGCCAAAAAAATTACCGCACCATGTTGGTGCCATGTCCTGACACCATGCCAAGTTTCATGATTTTCAGCCGTGTTTTGGATTTACAGGAATTAAAAAACCAAGTTTCTCAATCTTTCCGGCAGAGCCACGACGCCCAGATGTTTGAATTTCACTCCCATCTCTTGCATGGAACCTAGAAATTCACCCAAGGACACACATGTGATTTTTCAAACAACTTTGGTGCACTTGTGCATGTGCTTGCAGTTCAAATTGGAATTATACACATTAAATGCCCATAAACACAATTAATGTATAAAAAAGGCAAAACGAGCCCGGAATAATTCCAAAATTTAGCATGGTGCTTCTATTTGGTCCAATCTGGATGTGCAAAAAAATTAAGGCGGGAGAAGGCAGTGTACGTATGTCGTTACGCACACGGAGGTGACACGTTCCCGCTTGGAACCAAGAGCCTTCTTGAGGGAAGCTCCGGTTTGCAAGAAGCTTACACCAAAGCTTGTCCCAATTCGGCCAAATATTTCCGCAGCATGTTGGTGCCATTTCATGACACCATGCCAAGTTTCATGATTTTCAACCGTGTTTTGGAATTACAGGAATTTAAAAACCAAGTTTCTCAATCTTTCCGGCCGAGCCACGATGCCCAGATGTTTGAATTTCACTCCCATTTCTTGCATGGGACCTAGAAATTCACCCAAGGACACACATGTGATTTTCCAAACAACTTTGGTGCACTGGACCACGTGCTTGTAGCTCAAATTTGAATTATGCACATTTAAGGCCAAGAAACTCAATTAATGTATAAAAAGGGGAAACAAGCCCGGAATAATTCCAAAATTTAGCACGGTACTTCCATTTGGTCTAATCTGGCTGTGTAAAAAATAAGGCGGGAGAAGGCAGTGTACGTATGTCGTTTCGCACACGGAGGTGACACGTTCCCTCTCGGAACCACGAGCCTTCTTGAGGGAAGCTCCAGTTTGCAAGAAGCTTACACCAAAGCTTGTCCAAATTAGGCCAAAAAAATTACCGCAGCATGATGGTGCCATGTCATGACACCATGCCAAGTTTCATGATTTTCAGGCATGTTTTGGAATTACAGGAATTCAAAAACCAAGTTTCTCAATCTTTCCGACCGAGCCACGACGCCCAGATGTTTGAATTTTACTCCCATCTCTTGCATGGGACCTAGAAATTCACCCAAGGACACGCATGTGATTTTTCAAACAACTTTGGTGCACTGGTGCATGTGTTTGCTGTTCAAATTTGAATTATGCACATTAAATGCCCATAAACTCATTTAATGTATAAAAAAGGCGAAACGAGCCCAGAATAATTCCAAAATTTAGCACGGTGCTTCGATTTGGTCCAAGTTGGCTGTGCAAAAAAATTAAGGCGGGAGAAGGCAGTGTACGTATGTCGTTACACACACGAAGGTGACACGTTCCCGCTCGGAACCACGAGCCTTCTTGAGGGAAGCTCCGGTTTGCAAGAAGCTTACACCAAAGCTTGTCCCAATTCGGCCAAAAAATTTACCGCAGCATGTTGGTGCCATGTCATAACACATTCCAAGTTTCATGATTTTCAGCCATGTTTTGGAATTACAGGAATTTAAAAAACAAGTTTCTAAATCTTTCCGGCCGAGCCACGATGCCCAGATGTTTGAATTTCACTCCCATCTCTTGCATGGGACCTAGAAATTCACCCAAGGACACACATGTGCTTTTTCAAACAACTTTGGTGCACTGGAGCACGTGCTTATAGTTCAAATTTGAATTATGCACATTAAATGCCTATAAACTCAATTAATGTATAAAATAGGCGAAACGAGCCCGGAATAATTCCAAATTTTACTACGGTACTTCTATTTGGTCTAATCTGGCTGTGTAAAAAAATAAGGCGGAAGAAGGCAGTGTACGTATGTCGTTTCGCACACGGAGGTGACACGTTCCCTCTCGGAACCACGAGCCTTCTTGAGGGAAGCTCCGGTTTGCATGAAGCTTACACCAAAGCTTGTCCCAATTCGACCAAAAAAATTACCGCAGCATGTTGGTGCCATGTCATGACACCATGCCAAGTTTCATGATTTTCAGCCGTGTTTTAGATTTACAGGAATTAAAAAACCAAGTTTCTCAATCTTTCCGGCCGAGCCACGACGCCCAGATGTTTAAATTTCACCCCCATCTCTTGCATGGGACCTAGAAATTCGCCCAAGGACACACATGTGCTTTTTCAAACAACTTTGGTGCACTGGAGCATGTGCTGGTAGTTCAAATTTGAATTATGCACATTAAATGCCCAGAAACTCAATTAATGAATAAAAAGGCGAAACAAGCCCGGAATAATTCCAAAATTTAGCACGGTACTTCTATTTGGTCTAATCTGGCTGTGTAAAAAAAATAAGGCGGGAGAAGTTAGTGTACATATGTCGTTTCGCACACAAAGGTGACACGTTCCCTTTCGGAACCACAAGCCTTCTTGAGGGAAGCTCCGGTTTGCAAGAAGCTTACACCAAAGCTTGTCCCAATTCCGCCAAAAAAATTACCGCAGCATGTTGGTGCCATGTCATAACACCATTCCAAGTTTCATGATTATCAACCGTGTTTTGGAATTACAGGAATTAAAAAACCAAGTTTCTCAATCTTTCCGGCCGAGCCACGACGTCCAGATGTTTGAATTTCACTCCCATCTCTTGCATGGGACCTAGAAATTCACCCAAGGACACACATGTGATTTTTCAAACAACTTTGGTGCACTGGAGCACGTGCTTGTAGATCAAATTTGAATTATGCACATTAAATGCCCAGAAACTCAATTAATTTATAAAAAAGGCGAAACGAGCCCGGAATAATTCCAAAATTTAGCACGGTACTTCTATTTGGTCTAATCTGACTGTGTAAAAAAATAAGGCGGGAGAAGGCAGTGTACGTATGTCATTTCGCACACGGAGGTGACATGTTCCCTCTCGGAACCACGAGCCTTCTTGAGCGAAGCTCCGGTTTGCAAGAAGCTTACACCAAAGCTTGTCCCAATTCGGCCAAAAAAATTACCGCAGCATGTTGGTGCCATGTCATGACACCATGCAAAGTTTCATGATTTTTAGCCGTGTTTTGGATTTAGAAGAATTAAAGAACGAAGTTTCTCAATCTTTCCGGCCGAGCCACGATGCCCAGATGTTTGAATTTCACCCCCATCTCTTGCATGGGAACTAGAAATTCACCCAAGGATACACATGTGCTTTTTCAAACAACTTTGGTGCACTAGAGCATGTGCTTGTAGTTCAAATTTGAATTATGCACATTAAATGCCCAGAAAATCAATTAATGTATAAAAAGGCGAAACAAGCCCGGAAGAATTCCAAAATTTAGCATGATACTTCTATTTGGTCTAATCTGGCTGTGTAAAAAATAAGGCGGGAGAAGGCAGTGTACATATGTCGTTTCGCACACGGAGGTGACACGTTCCCTCTCGGAACCATGAGCCTTCTTGAGGGAAGCTCCGGTTTCCAAGAAGCTTACACCAAAGCTTGTGCCAATTCGGCCAAAAAAATTACCGCAGCATGTTGGTGCCATGTCATGACACCATGCCAAGTTTCATGATTTTCAGGCGTGTTTTGGAATTACAGGAATTAAAAAACCAAGTTTCTCAATCTTTCTGACCGAGCCACGACGCCCAGATGTTTGAATTTCACTCCCATATCTTGCATAGGACCTAGAAATTCACCCAAGGACACACATGTGATTTTTCAAACAACTTTGGTGCACTGGAGCATGTGCTTGCAGTTCAAATTTGAATTATGCACATTAAATGCCCATAAACTCAATTAATGTATAAAAAAGGCAAAATGAACCCGGAATAATTCCAAATTTTAGCACAGTACTTCTATTTGGTCCAATCTGGCTGTGCAAAAAAATTAAGGCGGGAGAAGGCAGTGTACGTATGTCGTTACGCACATGGAGGTGACACGTTCCCTCTCGGAACCACGAGCCTTCTTGAGGGAAGCTCCGGTTTGCAAGAAGCTTACACCAAAGCTTGTCCCAATTCAGCCAAAAAAATTACCGCAGCATGTTGGTGCCATGTTATAACACCATTCCAAGTTTCATGATTTTCAGCCGTGTTTTGGAATTACAGGAATTAAAAAACCAAGTTTCTCAATCTTTCCGGCCGAGCCACGACGTCCAGATGTTTGAATTTCACTCCCATCTCTTGCATGGGACCTAGAAATTCACCCAAGGACACACATGTGATTTTTCAAACAACTTTGGTGCACTGGAGCACATGCTTGTAGTTCAAATTTGAATTATGCACATTAAATGCCCAGAAACTCAATTAATGTATAAAAAAGGCGAAACGAGCCCGGAATAATTCCAAAATTTAGCACGGTACTTCTATTTGGTCTAATCTGACTGTGTAAAAAAATAAGGCGGGAGAAGGCAGTGTACGCATGTCGTTTCGCACACGGAGGTGACACGTTTCCTCTCGGAACCACGAGCCTTCTTGAGCGAAGCTCCGGTTTGCAAGAAGCTTACACCAAAGCTTGTCCCAATTCGGCCAAAAAAATTACCGCACAATGTTGGTGCCATGTCATGACACCATGCAAAGTTTCATGATTTTCAGCCGTGTTTTGGATTTACAGGAATTAAAGAACCAAGTTTCTCAATCTTTCCGGCCGAGCCACGATGCCCAGATGTTTGAATTTCACCCCATCTCTTGCATGGGAACTAGAAATTCACCCAAGGATACACATGTGCTTTTTCAAACAACTTTGGTGCACTAGAGCATGTGCTTGTAGTTCAAATTTGAATTATGCACATTAAATGCCCAGATAATCAATTAATGGATAAAAAGGCGAAACAAGCCTGGAATAATTCCAAAATTTAGCATGATATTTCTATTTGGTCTAATCTGGCTGTGTAAAAAATAAGGCGGGAGAAGGCAGTGTACATATCTCGTTTCGCACACGAAGGTGACACGTTCCCTCTCGGAACCATGAGCCTTCTTGAGGGAAGCTCCGGTTTCCAAGAAGCTTACACCAATGCTTGTCCCAATTCGGCCAAAAAAATTACCATAGCATGTTGGTGCCATGTCATGACACCATGCCAAGTTTCATGATTTTCAGGCGTGTTTTGGAATTACAGGAATTCAAAAACCAAGTTTCCCAATCTTTCCGACCAAGCCACGACGCCCAGATGTTTGAATTTCACTCCCATCTCTTGCATGGGACCTAGAAATTCACCCAAGGACACACATGTGATTTTTCAAACAACTTTGGTGCACTGGAGCATGTGCTTACAGTTCAAATTTGAATTATGCACATTAAATGCCCATAAACTCAATTAATGTAAAAAAAGGCGAAACGAGCCCAGAATAATTCCAAAATTTAGCACGGTACTTCTACTTGGTCTAATCTGGCTCTGCAAAAAATTTAAGGCGGGAGAAGGCAGTGTACTTATGTCGTTACGCACACGGAGGTGACACGTTCCCTCTCGGAACCATGAGCCTTCTTGAGGGAAGCTCCGGTTTGCAAGAAGCGTACACCAAAGCTTGTCCCAATTCGGCCAAAAAAATTACCGCAGCATGTTGGTCCCATGTCATGACACCATGCCAAGTTTCATTATTTCAGCCGTGTTTTGGAATTACAGGAATTTAAAAACCAAATTTCTCAATCTTTCCGGCCGAGCCACGACACCCAGATGTTTGAATTTCACTCCCATCTCTTGCATGGGACCTAGAAATTCACCCAAGGACACACATGTGATTATTCAAATAACTTTGGTGCACTGGAGCACGTGCTTGTAGTTCAAATTTTAATTATGCACATTAAATGCCCAGAAACTCAATTAATGTATAAAAAGGCGAAACGAGCCCGGAATAATTCCAAAATTTAGCATGGTACTTCTATTTGGTCTAATCTGGCTGTGTAAAAAAATAAGGCGGGAGAAGGAAGTGTACAAATGTTGTTTCGCGCACGGAGGTGACACGTTCCCTCTCGGAACCAGGAGCCTTCTTGAGGGAAGCTCCAGTTTGCAACAAGCTTACACCAAAGCTTGTCCCAATTCGGCAAAAAAATTTACCGCAACATGTTGGTGCCATGTCATGACACCATGCCAAGTTTCATGATTTACAGCCGTGTTTTGGATTTACAGGAATTGAAAACCCAAGTTTCTCAATCATTCCGGCCGAGCCACGACGCCCAGATGTTTGAATTTCACTCCCATTTCTTGCATGGGACCTATAAATTCACCCAAAGACACACATGTGATTTTTCAGCAAACTTTGGTTCATTGGAGCATATGCTTGTAGTTCAAATTTTTATTATGCACATTAAATGCCCAGAAACTCAATTAATGCATAAAAATGCTAAACCAACCCGGAATAATTCCAAATTAAACACGACACTCATGTACTAGTTGCATGTTCACTGTACGTAAATGTTCTAGCAATTCAAACACCATCCTTTCCCTCCGTAACACCATTTTGTCTTTCAAAACATAATGAAAAAATTAAGTATACCACAAACAGTTTACTAGAAAGAATCGTGTGGGATGCGATATAAAATATCTTGGTGCACCGTCTTGTCTGGCTTACGCAGGAAGCTTCGTCGTCCACAGTCCACCGCCCCGCTTGAACCACACTTGCGCGCCAGTTTCTCGCGGCACCGAGCGAATTTTTTTTGCTACCGCGGAAATATCTATCTCCCCGCCCCCTCCCTCCTACCAAAAGCCACATTTCCATTGTTCCTCCTTGTTTTCCAAGTTCAAACCTTCACTGCTGCTTACTAGCAGCTCAGCCTCCTCGCTGGCGACCCTTCTTCTTGCAGCGCCGCCTCCTTGTCGGCTACCCTTCTTCTTGCAGTGTCGGCTCCTCGCCGGTGACCCTTCTTCTTGCAGCGCCGCCTCCTCGCCGGCGACCCTTCTTCTTGCTGCGCGGCCTCCTTGCCGCCGACCCTTCTTCTTGCTACGCGGCCTCGTCGATATGTTCAGGTAATCCACACCCCACCCACACCATCCTCCTCCTTTCCCGTCCCACATGCCCCGACTAACGGAGCGACACCTTCCACCGAAATCACTGCCCCCCTCCTCCAATTAAGCACTGCCCACAGCCATTTCACACGCAGTATAACGTCACTACAAAAAAAGACACATCCATGACATTTTGGGCCGAACGAATTTTTTCTCTCTCACACTTATGACACTTCTATGACGATAATTGTGACAAAACCCGATATCATCATAGATGTGGTGGGGTCCTACTTCTATGACAAAAAATCATGACAGAAAATGGGCTTTTCATCCTGGGCGGGCCGGAGACGCAGCTGCATGACATTCTTTGGGCCGTCTATGACGGAAAAAACCATGGTAGAAGCGAGGGCGAGGAAAATATCGGGGTGTTCCCGGTTACGGTGGGTGGTCGGGGTCGAGCGATGCGCGTTTCTCTCGTACACGCACGCGCGTCGGTGCGAGGCGTTGGGCTCTAACTGAACCCGAGCGATTGCACTACAGGCTACGTGTTACTGAACCCGAGCGATCGATCGATGGCTGTTAACTGAACCGATCGAGCGATTCCTTCGCTACTGCTACTAACTGAAGCCGATCGATGCTGCCTCTGGATGAACAGTGAGCATTGCTGGGGGGTTTGAATGAACAGTTCCCGGTGGGGGTGGATGAACAGGACCCCGTGGTGTTGCCTCTGGATGAACAGGACCCCGATCGATCGAGCCGGTTGGGGCTGGATGAACAGGACCCTGTGGAGGGCAGGATGAACAGGACCACCCCGTGGAGGGCAGGATGAATAGTAGACGGTGGAGGGCTGGATGAACAGTAGCCCGTGGAGGGGTGGTTGAACAGGAGCCCGTGGAGAGGGCTGGTTGAACAGTAGCCGGTGGAGTACCGCGCGGTGGAGGCTGCATGAACAGGAGCCCATGGACAGTCGCAGGTGGAGGCTGGAGGAGGAAGACGCTGGATGAACAGTAGCCCGTGGAAGCAGGAGGGGGTCGACGGTGGAGATGAACAGTATCCCGTGGAGTCCTGTTTTTAATTACCCACACCCCTCCCGATGAACAGGACCCCCGTTTCGACCGTAGCGCTCCAACACAAGTCCGTTCCATCCGTTTTGCGGTACTCCACACCCCTCCCGATCAACAGGACCCCCGTTTCGACCGTAGGAGGTCCGTCTCCTCCGTTTCGCGGTACGCCAGACCCCTCCCGATGAACAGGATCCCGTTTCGAACGTGGCCGGTCGAACACAAGGCCGTTTCCTCCGTTCTGCGGTACGCCAGGCCTCGTTTCCATCGGCTGTTCCGTCCAAGCCCTCCCGATGAACACGACGACGCATTCCGTTCTGACCCAGCCGGTTGGCTCCCCATGAACACGACGACGATGCTGTTTCTCCGTTCCGACCTAGCCATGTACACGAGCCCTGGTCGTCCGTATGCGCGAGTAGGCGTTCGAGACCCTGCCCATATGTACGTACATGGCCGTTTTTTTCTTTCTTGCACACTGGCCACTGTACGTACGTGTACATGCTACGTGCGCGCCTCTACTACAGCATGTGCGCGCCTCTACATCGACCAGTATGTACGTACACGTTCGCGACTAGAATGACAACGCTACGTACGCTTTGACCAGGTGGGTCCCGACTGTCAGGCACTTCCTTGCCTGCGAAGATGTAGCTGGTGGGTCCCAGCAGTCAGGGGGGCGAATCATTTTATTTTGCCCGGACGCACTTCCTTGCGTGCGAAGATGTAGCTGGTAGGTCCCAGCAGTCAGGGGGAAACATTTTTTTCATGAAATACAGTTGCCCGTCTGGTGGGTCCCTGCTGTCAGGTGGAGGAATAATTATTTTGCGCGTAATAAGGAGGCACTTCCTTGCGGCCGCCGTGGACCCAACTGTCAGCCTCTCCACGTACAGTACTCTTCCGATGGAAGTCGTTCCTTGACCATGTTGACCACGCCGCGCCGAGAGCATCAGGGCGGTGGACGACGGCGAGGTCTAGGAAGGGGACGGCGCGGAGCCGGGGAAGACGCGGTAGTGGAAGCCCGCGCGGAGAGGAGTACGAGGGTTCAGTGGTTCGGCTGCGGTGTGAGGTTGCCGTCACCGCAGGGCCTGGCCAGTGGTGGGAATAGTAGGGGGCGGTGAGGCCTCCGCAGCAGCACAACCGACCACGGGAGGCAGGAGCATGCGGCACGACCGGCGCTGCTTTGGGCGGCTGGAGCAACAAGACCAGAGGTTGAAGAAGCACTAAGGCCGTTGGATGGACATCGTACGGTCACTGGAGCTAGAATCGTTCATATTGACTAAGTTGACAAAGCACTCCGTCCCCGTCAACTTAGTAGGCCCACAAGTCAGCCTCCCACCAAGGTGGGTCCCAACCAGCAGGGGGAGTAGTCATTTTTTTGTGCGTAATAAGGAGGCACTTCCGGTGGGTCCTAGCAGTCAGGGGGGAAACGTTTTTTTCGTGAAATACGGTGGCCCGTCCGGTGGGTCCCTGCTGTCAGGTGGAGGAATCAATATTTTCCGCGTAATAAGGAGGCACTTCCTTGCTGCCATCATGGACCCAGCTGTCAGCCTCTCCACGTACAGTCCACGTCCGTTGGAAGCCGTTCCTTGACCACATTGACCACGCCACGCCGAGAGCACCAAGGCGGTGGACGACGGCGAGGCCTAGGAAGGGGATGACGCGGAGCCAAGGAAGACGTGGCAGTGGATGCCCGCACGGAGACGAGTACGAGGGTTCACTGGTTCGGCTGCGATGTGAGGCTGCCGCCGCCGCAGGGCCTGGCCAGCGGTGGGAATAGTAGGGGGCGGTGAGGCCTCTGCGGCAGCACAGCCGGCCACGGGAGGCAGGAGCATGCGGCACGACCGGCGCTGCTTTGGGCGGCTGGAGCAAGAAGACCAGAGGTTGAAGAAGCACTACGGCCGTTGGATGGACATCGTACGGTCACTGCAGTTAGAATCGTTTATATTGACTAAGTTGACAAAGCCCTTGGTACGCGAAAACTTAGTAGGCCCACAGGTCAGCTTCCGAAACAGTGCGCCCCAGATGTCAGCGGGAGGAATCATTTTTTGGGCGGGTGAAGCTAGAATATCCGAGATTGAAGAAGAAGCACGGCATATGTTGGATGGACATCCAACGGCCACTGCTGCTAGAACCGTGTGTTGACTATAAGTTGACAAAGCCTTGCATATGCGTCAACACTCTTTTTTTAGGGGACGCGTCAACTTAGTAAGGCCACAAGTGTGTGGCTGAGAACTTATAGACCATTTGTGATTTGTAAGAATGTGCAGCCAATTTTTGAATTCTAATGGAATTTACTACAGCCCATTTACAGTTTGTTAAAATAACAGCCCATTTCAACCAACCGTTCAAAACAGAATTCAATAAAATTTCCCACATTTTGATGGGATCCGAAATACTTTTATCCCGAAATTTCTAGTCAGATTAAATACAATTTCAATATAAATTTATATTACATAAAAATCCAACGAAACATTGCGCTCACAACAATTAATGAAATTAAAATTTTCAATATCCAAAAAATATATTTTATAAAGTAATTACGTGTTTGGTGCATTTTTTATAGTTACTGCCCAGTTTTTATAATTACATCCCATTTATTATTTCTTAAAGCCCATTTTCTTGTTAAGCCTAATGCATCCCTCCAGGGAAAGATTTGCAGCCCAGCGGGGCGGAGAATAACAACTTGACCTTGCCTGGGTATTCCTAAAAAAAGTATAGCTGGGCTAGCCATTTTCAGCTTGAAAAAATTTAATATCTGGGCTGGATATCTGGCCTGGGCTAGACGGGCCATAGCCCGCCCAGTTAATAGCTGCAGCGATGTTTTCTTGTTGTTCAAAGGAGAAAAATTAATATCTGGGCTAAACATCGCTCAAGAAAAACTCTGCAGTGCTCACAAATACTGCTCGAGCTGCTTGGTACCAGCTATCGGCCGCTTCTTGTGCAATTCTCTTGTTTATTGACTACATAGGTTGACAATGGTGTGGGACCGTGATGTCAGGAAACCAGGAGGAAGAAAAAAACTTATAGTTTTATATACTACTAAGGAGGCACTTGCTGTCATCCACTCCAAGTAAAGTCATCTCCTCATCCTTATGTTCGTTGACCATGTTGACAACGTGAGATGGTGGTGCCACGGTGAGCGCAACAACTCGGGAAGACGGAGAGGGCCTCGCGGGCCCTACGGATGGTCTGATACAGCGCCCGCTGCTCATTCGGGAAGCCAGGATCATAGGGCCACATGTCCGCGACGGCATTGTCGTTCGCTTGTTCACCGGTGCTCGTTGAGGAGACGGCGGTTGCATCACAGGTCCTCCTGCGCTGGTAGCTCTTCCGCCATTAGAGCGTCGAAGTGCAGCCGCACCTGCTCTATGGTGAACACGGCATGAACCGGCTTGGACAGTGGCGCCGGCTCCTGGTCGGAAGCTACGTCCATCGTCTGATTGTCGTCGCTCAGCTCGGCGAGGTAGCTGGCGAGCCAGCATGTCCAGCTGCTGGACCGACCCGCTGCCAAGGACAAGTCTTACTGCCCTGGCCCACCCAGACCGCCTCCCTCACCCGCGCGCGCTTTCTGCCCGAAACGGTCAGCGCCGCCCGCCCCGCTTCCCGGTGCATGCGATTGCTCCGCCTTCAGATGACACAAGTGCCGTCCGTCCGTCCTTCTGCCGCCCACATTAATGATACGCGGTTGCCGAGGCGGCTACTCTGGGGCCACACGTCCGTCCCTCCATCGCCCACCATTGCTATATAAACTGTTGCGCCGGCCATAGCCGCAGTCATCCGCATCTGTTCCTATTCTCCCGTCCACACCACTACTGCCCACCATGGCTTCCTCATGCTCCAGCGCTCTTCAGGACGGGCGGACGACGGACCACAAGGAGATGGCAGCCATTGCTGCCGACTGGCTGGCCGGCAGGCAGCCGGAGGACGACGACGTCCCAATGGAGAACATGGTAGTCGACGATCCGGCGCCAACCCCCTCCTCCGCGCCATCCTCGCCGGTGCATTGCACCATGACCATCGGCGAGGCCCATGCCCAATATATGGACACGGTGAGGCAGAAGCGTGAGGAGCAGTTCCGGGAGGCGCAGGCCGACGCCGCCTACAACCACCATCTCCTCCAGGTGCACCTGCAGACGGAGGAGCAGATCGCCACGGAGCGGGCAGAGCAGGAGGCGCCGCTCGACTCGTACCACTCCGCTCGCGAGGGCCGCCTCGAGCGCTGGCGGTACCGCATGCGGGTGGCGGAGGCTGCGGCCGCCTACAAAGAGGGCGATGAAGCGGCCAAGGCGCTGTTTGGCGAGACCGAGGACGAGGCAGAGGACAATGCTAGCTCCGACGAGTCCCCGCTCCGCTGGCATCAACAAGGCCTTGCTCTGCCGAGGCCCCGCGGCGCCAACAACAAGGCAGAGGACACCGCCGGCTCCGCCGAGGCACCACCCTGCCGGCAACGAGGGGGAAATTTTCCCCCGCTCTGCCGAGGCACCGCCCGCCGGCAACGAGACAGAGGACATCGCCGGCTCCGCCGAGGCCCCGCCCCACTGCCAACGAGGCTGCACCACACAGAAAACGAGGAATAGTAGAACACGGTAGGTCGCCGCCGCTCGGGTCCAAGTAAGGCCACCGCTGCTACCCTCCGGTTGCTGGCACTGAGTTGTACATCATGGAGCAATTCTATGATTACAGGCTGATTGAAGAGCGCTCCGTGGTTGAGCAAGCTCATGAGATACAGTCATTTGCTAGAGAACTTGAGCACTTCGGTTGTATGCTACCGGACAATGTGCGAAGTAAAAAGGAACAGAAGGAGTACAAAGAGTTTGAGCAGCTTTTTAGCGTTCTTGTACATTGCAATCACAGCGATTCACATGTCATAGAGAACGTTCCAAACAATCGATGATTATGCATCTCAGCGATTCACATGTCAGAGCCAATATTTACTTCACAACTAAATAATAAAGAAAAAATGGATCGACGCTGCTGACAGCAAAGGGCGTCCCATTCAAAAATATCAAACGCATGTCTTCTTGCTAAAATCAATGAGCAAAATTTGACAAGGTTTTCCCATTCCAAAATATCAAATGCCTACAATTGTGGAATGGGCAGGGTTTGCCATTAGTTTGGACATTGACATGGCACCACGTGCTAAATAAACCAGCTGTTCTTTTTGTGCAGTTCCACCAAAATCAACCAAATCCGCGCGTAGCTTGTATGATTTCGCCCTTATATGTTGCAACGCCTTGAACTTATCGGCACCTCCTTTCTTGTGGTGGAAATGAATGATTCGATGTATTCATGAACATTTTGTGTAGTTCCCATTGAAATCAAGCTGAGCACCCCTATTTGCACAAATACAAAAAAAGTGATTAGTATAAAGCAAATTGTACTATGAATTGACAGTTTAAACAGGCACCTACATGGTCCATGTAGAGCACACTTTTACAAAAATGGAACTCACCGGAAAGAATCCTAGAACAACATTGTACTCGCGCATCACAGTAAGAAATGGAGATTTGTCAGTCCTTCTGAGATGAAGTTAGTTTGGTCTTGTGGGGGGTAATGTAACCATCCTTCAACTGCTCCTTCTGATGAGAAGATAGACAGGGCTTCTTCATCCTGGCATAATCGGAACTAGTCAATCACGTACTCCATATTCTTCTTCAGAGGAGGATGATCCTGTTGTGCAAAGACAAGAGGATAACTAAATGCTAGCATCCCTGTTTGCTCGAAAAAAAGGAAAGGAAATATTTAAAACAGCACAGATGAAGCACTTCTCAAGGACAATACCACTTTTTGATGACAGCATCTAAACAGTAGCACAACACCAATAGAGATGACAAAGCTCAATCATATGGATGAAATCAGTGGGCGAATACCAACCTTTGTCAGGAGGCTTATTGTGTAGAGCATACAGATGAAGCACTTCTCTGGAACCATCTGTTGCTTTCTACTGTGGTGGCCATGCTTACTATATACTCCTCGATTAGATTAATGTTTCCAACATCTTGTTGTACAGTTCCACTAAAATATATAGTATCTTCAAAGAAGATCCCTGTTTGCACAAGTAGAGATAATTACGTATTACATTAAGAGTGGCATCAAATCAGTGGCAAAACAATTGCTCGTTCCAGCCATAGCAATAAATTAAGATGTAAAACTATATCATTACTTGTGTCACACACTTCCAGTGCTTCATTACAGCACCAGGAGTTGATTTGTTTTTCTTCCGCTTGTTCTTCCCCTTCATCACTTGGTTCAATAACAGACAAGCTTCGCCTTCAATGTAAGATTTGGCATGTCAATTAGGTTGCACAAGTATAGCACTAAACAATGACATTAATTTTCTGATGAAAGTGGCAAAATACAGGCCAACAGTTGTGAAATACCTTTATCTTACCCCAATGGGATATTACGGTGCACATACAGATTGGAAGTCTTGTCTCCATTTGTGCAGTTCACTAAAATCAAGCAACATTACCGTACAAGTAGCACAACATATGAAAGCACACTGCAGAATCATGTGAAAGAAGGCTAGTACTGACCTCTCATGACGCGGAATTCAAACAACTCACAAGAAGAAGATCTGAACCAAATTTGCCAACACGGATAGGAAGTAAGATCTCTTGTGCAGTTCCACTAAGATCAAGCAATCAAGCAACATTGTCGGTGTGACATTTTGGTTGAACTGCACAAAACACTCTTAAAACAAAAGTGTTTTGTGCAGTGCAACAAAAGGTCACAATGGCAACGAGGTGAAGTAGATAACCCTGTTTACATAGAGGCGCAAAGGAAACAACTAGTGGTCAATAACGGTGGATGACACAGAAGCTAACAAAAAGAAGCATCTACCTTATCTAAATGGGAAAGAAAGCAAGGCAGTAGCATTTCTCAAACGGTGGCATTGATTAATATTAACAAAGAGATTATATTAACAATAAAATTCATTAAACATGTAATTTGCTTTTAACTGTGGCATTGCATCAATTTTCCAGCGGCATTATTAGAGGGTGTTTGTTTACAGGGCCTTTTTGGTGGAGGGATTAAAAAAACTCCGTGTCAGTCCCATCTAAACCAAACAGGAGGGACTTTTAGGGACTAAAAGTGGGCATTTGGGACTAAAGAAAGAAGACCCCGAGGGAGAGTCTTTTTGGGACTTTTTCCAATAGTTGCCCCGGCCACGCATCGCACCTTGTCTCAATTAGTTCACTACTAGGGGTAACATGGTCTTTTAGCATGTCATTTAATAACCTCTAGTCCATGTTTAGTCCCTGGAACCAAGCAGGTAGGGACTAGGGAGTTTTTAACCAAACAGAGCCTTAGATTAACAACAGCTAAAGAGTTGCACGGGACAGTGGACGCACCAGCACCATGTGCATCTACCGATGTACTGGGGTGATGCACAGTCTGTTGCAACAAAGAACAAACAACTAAGGAGCATATTTGTGTTGGTCCCAGTTTTGTTATCTTTAGACACCTTTCCCTATGTGAGCGCAGCAAATCTAGTCCTGCTCAAACTCTACAGCCTTGTCCCCCAAAACAAAAGATCAGTTTGTTACAGATGTGCATACTGCGTTTGTCATTGTTTTCCCTTTTCGACCAACGTAGGTGCTGGATAGCCAGTCTGTACTAGTACTTTTCCCACTTTCTTTCCTCTGTGAACCACGTCCTAGATTTATGCTATACAACTTTCCCCACTACTTTCCCCCATTCCTGTCCTCTTTGAACCACGTCTTAGATTCATGCGATACAACTTTCCCCACTACTTTCCCCCTTCCTTTCCTTTTTGAACCACGTCCTAGATTCATGCTATACAACTTTTCCCACTACTTTCCCCCATTCCATTCCTCTTTGAACCACGTCCTAGATTCATGGTATACAACTTTCCCCACTACTTTCCTGTTTGATCCAACACCTAGATTCGAGTGCAGAAGTGGAAAAAGCCCACATGCAGCTAGAGCAATGCATGTGGAATAAGTAAATTATACCTTAAGGTTCTTGAAGTGTGGTTCGGTGGGCGACCGGAGGCCGTTCGACCCACACTATGTACGGCGGCGAAGAAGAAGGGGTCAGAGGCCCTCCCGCGCCGCCGCTGGGTGAAAGTGAACAGCTGCGCCAGTAGTGGACTCCCTCGCTCGCCGACGGCGACAGCGTTAAGCCTCCTTCCCTTCCCGGCGGACGGATCCTGCCGGCTCTTTGACCAGCAGTGAGGGGAGAGAGAGGCCAGGGAAGTCTTGTTTAGATCTGGAGAGGGTGAGAGAGTGTGAAGAGAGCAACTACAAGCAGACCAGCAGTGAGGGGAGAGAGAGAGGCCAACGAAGTCTTGTTTAGATCTGGAGAGGGTGAGAGAGTGTGAAGAGAGCAACTACAAGCGTTGAGGCTCCAGTGTGTATATATATACTGGAGAGAGTGTGAAGAGTGCAAACCCTAGAAAAAAAGCGTCGAGGCTGCAGCTTATACGTGATGAGGTGATTATACGGTCACTACAAGATCGTATAGCTCCGTATCCATCCATTTTGACCAGTCAAAGAATCCTCCTGGCATGAATTATGCTCAAGTGTAGTTATCGAACCCGTGACCTCAAGTTTGATGAGCGAACAGGCTAACCAGCTACACAACCCTCCCGTTATGTTCAACGAGAGGAAAATAACCTTTTATACATTCCTGCATTCGTGTGACAAGCATGCCGTGTTTTTGTGTGTGTGTGGGAGTCATTGGGATTTAAATCATAATCGTGTCATGTGGCTTTGGTGGTAAGACTATCCATAGTGGTGCAGAAATAATGTAGCCTTAGTCACCTTACCTCTCTCCACGTAGTGCGTTGGGTCCCACCAGTCAGAGGGTGAAACAAACAACTTAATAAGAGAAACTAAAAGCGCCAGCGGTGTATCTTACCTCACACATCTCGCTACTGCTCGGGAACACTTTCCAATTGATCCCTCTGTTCGCTCACGTACTATTTTAAGTGAATCCTTATTATAACATGCACATAATTTTGGGCACTTGTATTCGACCTAAGTCAGTGTGCCACTGTATCTCGTACGACTCCCTCCGTCTAGGTGTAATAAGTCACGTTAGAAGGTGCAGCGGGACCAAGGTGCAAGCAGATTGGAGGAGAAGGAGAAACTTGACCGGTCATTCCTCCAATCAAAGCCCTAATTTCTGTCTCTAAACGCAAAAATTAATCCAAACAACTAAGAGATGCCATTTTAGCTACCATGCAGGGCCACGTATTAACTCGCATGCAAGCCGACTTTGATTCCTTGACTGATCAATGCGTAGTTGTGCTCCATGCATTGGGTTTCCGGTGGAGATAACAAGGCAGAGTAATTAAGGAGCGTTTGGTTACATTGCTTAGGCTGGTCATAGTGGTGAGTAACTTGGACTAGTACAACATGCATACGTTACTAGTCTATGTTACTACTACGCGAAGTTTGCCGTCGGAAGCGAGCCGATCTGGCTCTCCTGAGCTAGCAAGGTTTTTCTAGCCCACCCAAGCTAGCTGGCACACAAAAGCTAACATATTTTAACAGTTCCAAACGCCTAACCTTGCCCGGCTATGCTATAAGCTGTTCTTGCTAAGGATCCAAACGCTCCCTAAGTAACAACGCTCTCTAGCAACGAGGCCAGGAGGGGATTGAGATGCAAAGTTAATGGACGACGCCTAAACATTTTGGGAATATCTGATTTTCGTAGGATGACTTAACACCTAGACGGAGGGAGTACTACTCCTTAGTTCAGGTTTGATGGAATGTTCGTCACCTCTTCTCTTCTTGTACGTACTCCATTTGTATCTCACTTCCTGTGGCTTCGCACTCGCACAATTTTCCTATTCTATGAACCTGTGTGTGCGTGTGCGTGTGTGTGTTTAACAGCATGTGTGTGTTAGAGAGAGCGACAGATCGACCTACTCCTATAGAGAGATGGTGTGTAGTGCACGATTTTAGCTGCGAGAGTCGGTGCATCCTCTCGTTTCCGGGCGTCCGGTAGGGACAGGCGGACAGCTGCCAGGCCCGCTCCTGACCAGCTTGGCCCACCCAAAGCCCCTCCATCGCCCGCACGCTCTTCCTACCCGAAACGGCCAGCGCCGCTCCAAAGAATCGGTGCCGGATTCATGCCCGGGCAGAGCGGACGCGACCTCTCACTGGCGCCTGCGTTGAAGGGAGAAGTGGATTCAAGAGTGATGGTTGCTTCGTCCGTCCAACTTACTGCTGGGTCTATGTGATTTGACGGCTCATTGGTCACTATTACTAAGGTGGTAGGACTGCTGGATGTCCCACGCTTTCGGTGAAAGGAGGTACTACTAGATTACAATTTTCTCCATTCTTACGGCGGAGGAGTGCAAGAGCAGTGAAAACACGCAGGCTCAGTGATTACATGGCCCACCTCACACTATCACCATATTTTTTGGACACCGTGTGACACCTAACTCTTTACATAGTACTCCCTTCGTTCCTAAATATAAGTCTTTGTAGAGATTCCACTAGGTGGACTACATACGGAACAAAATGAATGAATCTACACTTAAAATGCATCTATATACATCCGTATGTGGTTCATGGTGAAATCTCTACAAAGACTTATATTTAGGAACGGAGGAAGTACTTGTATAGTACGTACTGTAATTTATCAGCGAGATAGTACAATGCTATGAAGCTTCCAGCTTCTGTTACATGTATCTTGCGTCCAAGGTTGCCCGTTGCAACATTTCATCAAATAAAAGGAGACTAACATGCATGCTGTTGCATCTCAATGATTGACAGATCATAGCAAATATGTACTCCCTCCATTCCAAACTAAGTGTCTCAACTTTATGCTACATACGGAGCAAAATGAGTGAATCTACACTCTAAAATACGTCTATATACATCAGTGTTTGGAGTATGTACTAGTAGTTCATATGGAAATCTACTAAAGAACATATATATTCCAAACAATATGATAATCTCTCTAACCAAGGTAGTAGGGACGAGGAGTAAACGGAGGGAGTGGTAAAATTTTCTCCTCGTCCTACGAGCCACCGCGCGCGTGGGCGAGGGAGCGGGCGTAAGGCGTACAGTACTACTACTACTCATGTAGTCCCTAGCCATTGAAACAGAGACAGCTAAAGAAAAAAATGATCCATGCAGTCCCTAGCCCTTGAACCATAAACCCTAACCAGGCTTTAATTTGCTGGCAACGTCGGCGCTTCCTAAGAAATGAAGTTTGCAACCCTTCGACCATCGGATCATTTTGTGCAGTTTCACCAAAATTGAGATGAGCATCCCTGTGGCAAAGAAATTGAAGAAGCTTGAATAGAATAAGATTACTGGGACTAGTTGATGAGACATAAACTCATCACAAATACAGTACGTAGAAGCCAGTAGAGGTATGTGCGGGGCAAAGAAGTAGAGAAATATCCACATGGAGTGATGTGGGCAGCTGGAGGAGTGGTGCAAGCCGGCTGTAAAGGGAGTTGTACCTGAGGGATGTCGGGACATAGCTCAACCTAGAGGAGGGCGGCGGGAGGAGGCAACTACCCACGTCGTGGCAGTGAGCAATGGACGAAGGCAACCTCACCGGCTTTGTTAGAGAGAATGGCGGGGACCCCTGATCGGGACGTGCTGACAGTGGGTTTTCGCCGTCGGCGACGGCGAACGCATCTACACTAAGCATCCACACCTTCCCCTGGAGGATGTGATCCGCCAGGATGTTAGAGATGTGGCCACAGTGGTTTTGTGCGAGAGAGTGTGAAAAATGAAGAGAGCAACCCCAGCAAGCAACCGTGTAGGCTCGTCCTGCCTATGTATATACTGGAGCGGTTTCCTTTTCTCTCCATATGAACCTATTTATATTGCGTACGTGCCACTGAAGAAAAAAAAACTTTATTTATAAATGACGCGGCACCTACTACTCGTTCTCCTATAAACCTTGCACTTGGCATCTCCAAACTATTTTTTTAGGGTCAACGACAGTGGGAGAGGCTCCCACTGACTTTTGTATTACTCACAAAGAAACCAGTTACATCATTGTTACAAGTGGGTTTTGTGGCCCCCCGGCCAAAAAATCTATGAGGCTACGAAGGCAAGTATTACAATTGTTGTATGTATGAGTCTAGGAAAGGACGCAACTCCTCCCTACAACTGTGAACCAATAGGGTCAGAAGCTCTTTGAATCTAGCCATCCATGAACCAAAAGAGTGTGGAACCCCTCTAAAGTGTTGATTGTTTCTCTCCTTCCACAAGCTCCATGCAGCCATCAAGAAGATGTCCATAAGCAGTGGTCGCCGCCAGTGTTCTCTGCCAGCATGCAGCAGAGCGAGCCTGTTCCCATTGCTTGGCCAGAGCATCCCAACCTTAGCCCAGTATTGTTGGCTGAACGGGCAAGTGAAGAAGAGGTGTTCCACCGTTTCCTCAAGGGGGTTTTGGCAAAGCATGCAAGTGTAAGTGTTGCCCACCACGACAAAGTGCCTGCGTCTCAGCATGTTCCTAGTGTTTAGACGATCAACAAACAACAGCCAGCCAAACATTTTGAATTTGATCGGGCTTTTAGCTTTCCATAGCCAGCGGAAGGCATCATCAGCAGCTGTATCTCTGAAGCAGTGATCGTAATATCGCTTGGAGGAGAAAACCCCACCAAGGTTGTATTCCCAGGCATCAGTGCACCCCTCATCAAGAATCACATGCATCGTTCCTTCCTGGATTTCTCTAACTTCCTCTCGAGCTTGTGTGGGCAGCGACAGGTGGAAGATCAAGCTCGGGTTCATAGCAGTGAGAATTTTTGCAACCGGCTCATTTTCATTTAAGCAAAAAGAGAAAGCTCTGGGACAAATCTCCATTAATGATGTGTCACGGTCGTCAAACCAGACGTCTTTCCAGAATAGGGAGGAAGATCTGTTGCCCAGAGTGACTTTGGTGATCCCACGAAAAATATCACTGATTTGCATTACGTCACGCCACCAGAAAGAGCCAACAGGGTCCATCGCATGCGGAACTCTATCCGTGTAGTAAGTATCCCAGACCATAGTCACCCAGGGGACGTCATGGTGATTGTAAAACTTAAACAGATGCTTCAGAAGCAATGCAACATTCTCTGTCTTTATATCGATGACCCCAAGCCCACCTTTGCATTTTGGTCTACAGACCAACTCCCAAGATGCTAGGGAGTTGTTTTTGGCACCATCTTCAGAGTTCTTCGCCCAAAGACAGAACTTGCGCAGCTTATCAAGGTGCTCAATCACTTTGGGGTGGAGTTTGATTGTACACATGGCATAAATTAACATCGACGTCACTACTGAGTTAACCAGAGTGAGCTTTGCCCCAGAGGACAACAAAGATAGAGCCGTGGACATTTTCCTCTCCACCCCATGCACAAGTGGCATGAGCTCAAGCAATGTCGGTCTAGTCGTGCCCATGGGGAGGCCAAGATAGGTGAACGGCATTGAGCCAACCGAGCAACCAAGAACTTGAGCCAGTTGCAATGCACGCTGTTGATCAAGATTGATAGGGATGAGGGTGGATTTGTGAAAGTTGATCTTTAGACCAACCGATGCTGCGTAGTCCTCAAGGATTGTTTTCATGCGGGCAACTTGATCAGGGCAGGCTGGCATCACCAGGATGGTGTCGTCCGCATATTGCACCACCGGGTAGTCACTATCACGATTGCATGGGATGAGCAGCTCAGGCATCCCACGAGCATACGCGTCATTGACTGCAGCTTGTAGGAGATCAGCAGCGAGGACAAAAATCAGTGGAGAGAGGGGGTCGCCTTGCCGCACCCCACATTTGCACTGAAACTTTCTGCCAGGGACCCCATTAAGGAGGACAGACGACACTCCAGATCCAAAGATTGTTTCCATCCATCCCAGCCATTTGTCATCGAACCCCATGTGTCTCATGATCTCCATCATTGGGATGTGCTCTATGGTGTCGAAAGCTTTGGCGAAGTCCAGCTTGAGCAAAATAATCTCACGCGATGACCTCTGGCATTGGTGAATATATTCACACGACCATGCAAGACAGTCTTGGATGGCTCTCCCCTTAATGAACCCATACTGGTTCCTATGTATGATTTCCAGAATAACTTTCTGCAGACGATTGGCCAAGATCTTTGTGAAAATTTTCAGGCAACAGTTTAGCAAGGTTATTGGCCTGTAGTCGTTTGCGGTTTCCGGAGATGAGGTCTTTGGTATCAAGGTAATGTATCCCTCGCTAATGCTGGTGATATCAAGGGTGCCCTCATGGAAATCCTGACTCATCTTGTAGAAGTCCTCCTTAATAATTTGCCAGTAACTCTTAAGAAAACAACCATTAAAACCATCAGGGCCCGGAGCCCGGTCTGTCGGCATCTCCTATATCACTGCATCAATTTCCTCCTTAGAAAAGGGAACTGGCAGCTCTTCCAAACCAGGGATCCGTCTGATGATCCGGGGCAGGTCGAAGCGCATGGTAGTTGGCTTGGAGGTGCCCAATCGTTCCTTATATGTGCTGTACAAAACCCCTTCTTTGCCAATGTGATCACTCACCACCACGTCTCCGTCCCTTAAAATTGGCAATCGAATTCTGCCTAAACCTCTCAGTCGCTAGGGATTGAAAGAGTTTAGTATTTTCATCCGCAAATCTGAAATATCTAACGGTGCATCGTTTCCTCCAATAATCATTTTGATATTTCAGCAGCATATTGAGGTGCATTTTCAAGATTCGCCTGAAGTTCTTTTCCTGTATGAATAGAGCACATTTGTCTTCAAGACGATCCAACTGAGCGAGAGCTTCGTTGCTGTTCTGAATCATGATTTTCAGCTTGGAGATCCCTCGACTCCAAAGCTTAAGTTCATAGCGCAGATTTTTCATCTTTTTGCAGATAAGCGCCGCAGAGTTGGGAGCATGGCATGGCTTGGACCAGGACCGTTGAACTATGTCAGAGAAGCCCTCATGATTGACCCAGTAATTTTCAAATCGGAAGAGCTTGGACTTGGGGATTTTGGACTCAATGGTAACAACACACGGGATGTGATCAGATACTGGCTTGCCAAGAGGTAAGACCATCGTGTTCGGGAAGACAGTAGTCCAATTAGATGACGAGAAGAACCAATCAAGCTGCTCAAGCAAGGGGTCATCCTGCATGTTGCTCCAAGTATACGATCTGCCCTTGACAGGGAGCTCCATCAGAGATTGTGCATGGATGATTTCATTGAACAGGAGCATATCAGCAGCATCACCACCAGGTTTGTTTCTATTAGCTGTGGAACGAATGAAGTTGAAGTCTCCCAATAACAACCAATTTTCATTGCTAGGTATATTGAGATCGAAAAGCCAGGAACTAAAATCCGCCCAACGCTCGCCAGAGCAAGGGCCATAAACATTGACTAAGTTCCAAGCCTCATTAGATTGCGTTGAAACAAAAGAAA
The DNA here is from genome assembly GCF_002575655.3 of Aegilops tauschii subsp. strangulata. Classification (NCBI taxonomy): domain Eukaryota; kingdom Viridiplantae; phylum Streptophyta; class Magnoliopsida; order Poales; family Poaceae; genus Aegilops; species Aegilops tauschii. The sequence continues at coordinate 180,563,369 of NC_053039.3, forward strand.
CACCCACAGCAAAGGAATCAGTAAACCACAGCGTGCCCACAAACAGAGAGCTGTTCCAAATTGTGATAATGCCACCTGAAGCACCCATGGAAGGTGCAAACGCAAACTTATCAAAACGCTTGGGACAGAAAGTTTTAATAAAAGCTAAATCGAACGATTCACGCTTAGTTTCCTGGATACATAGCACAGAACAACCGCTAGTATCTATCGCATTTCTAAGGGCCAAACGTTTGTTCTCGGAGTTAATGCCTCTGACATTCCATGATAACACGTTCCAAGATTTATTCATGACGGCCGAGAAGATCAGTCGTCCGAAGAGGAAGCCATCTGCTAGCCATCCAGCAGCTTCTCCACAAAAAGATCTTCAGGAGCAATCCCACAACGGCCACCCACCTGTTGGATTTCCTCGATAGAAGTAGGAGGCGGGCAAGGAACAGAGGCCACCTGTGTAGGAGCAGCAGCCATGGAGATGGCCTGAACAGAAGGCATCACACGAGATCTCACCCTCGATCTAGTTTGCTTGATGTCATTGGCCTGATTGACTTTGAAGCCATCATACTTGTTGGACCTGGTGCTCCTTCTGACTGCAGTGGTGTCAAGAGGCACATGAGCATTACGCGAGTTGGTGACCGCAAAGAGGGACGAAGACGCAAGTTGCTGGAGAGCAGTTCCATGAGCAGGTACATCGACATGGGCTGGCTGAGAATCATCAGGTTCAGAAGTGAATGTGCCGTGATAGCCTTAAGTCCAGGAGATCGATCAGCCAGGATCCACTCCTCCTCAACCACCCTAGCAGTGTCAGGTGTGTCCTCTTGCAGCAGACTGCGAGGAATAATGTTGGCTCCCAACTGGAAAGATGCACCAAAGACCATAGACATGAAATCCTGCTCAGGTACCATATTTGACAGCCACACTGCGCATACAGAGTTCAGGTGATTCTGAATAACCCTGAAGGGGTTGAGAGGAAGCATGACATGCTCAGACTGCGCATCAGAAAGTGCCCGAGTATACATGCGTTTGAGCATATCTCCAATCCAAAGCAGAAAATCCTGATCAAGAACAACCATGAGATTAACAGACCCACCACCAGCTCTGAAAAAACTGAACGTGCCCGTGAGTTCCCAAGAACAAAACCATCAGCCAGAGCTGAAATTGTGTGTGTGTGTGCATCTCCAAACTATTAACCTTGCGATTGGCTCTTCACCTCTTCGGGAAGTCGAGCAATAATGGTACTGCAGTATATATCATTCTGGCTATATGAGACCGAATGAATTGCTGCACGTCCACCACGTGTCGAGGGACGAGGGAGAGTGCGCACTATTACGTCCGTTTCAACATGGACTACATACGGATCAAAATGAGTGAATCTACACTCTAAAATACGTCTATATACATCAATGTTTGGAGTATGTACTAGTAGTTCATATTGAAATCTACTAAAGGACATATATTCCAACAATATGATAATCTCTCTAACCAAGGTAGGGACGAGGAGTAAATGGAGGGAGTACTAGTAAATTTTTCTCCTCGTCCTGCGAGCCACCATGCGCGTGGGCGAGGGAGCGGGCATAAGGCGTAGTAAGCAAGCTTCACCTCATCCTGCGAGCCATCGCGCCCGTGGGCGGGGGAGACGGCATACTAAGCAAGCTTCTCCTCATTCTGCGAGTTGACGGGACACATCAAAAGTACTCTAGTGTATAGAGCCTTGCCTCTAAGGTAGGCCCCACATGGTTTGCCTCTTTTTTAACATAACGCGTCAAGTCGCAATTTGTTTGTTCACCCGTGGTAGACGATCCTCCCTCCATCTAGTGGACAACCAGTAGACATGTCAAGTTACCACGTGGGCTGCCTTTTCATACAGAAATGAGCTCCACCGTGTACCCGTGCGGGTGTGGTTGGGAAAGAGACGGGAGTACGTGCGCCGTGCGTGCACCTCTTCTCTTCGTGCACGTCCCCCACCTACGTGGGTGTGTGTGAGAGATACAAACCTAGACAAATGGCTTGTGCGTTCATGAGTGTTTTTTGTTTTGGGGGGGGGAGGTTGATTTCGTGAATGTATTTGTGGGAATATGTGTCGATAACATCTCAAAAAAAAATTTGCATGCAATGTGTGTGAAATGGAGGCCTATCCATATCATATATAGAAGGTCGGGCGATCCACGAGAAGAGAGGGAGGGGTCATAGATATCGATAGAGTCGAAGAGAGGATCAAGTGGGTGGGTGCGAGATCGATGAAGAGAGCCATCGAGATTGTGTGTGTGTGCAAGTCAAAGATATGGGGCGACTGACCTAGTTACCGGAACGTCGGAGGGCACAGGTCAAGTTTGTGTGTGGCAGGGAGACATGACTAGAGCGCTCGATGTATCAGTGTGTGTGTGTGTGTGTGTGTGTGTGTGTGTGTGTGTGTGCAAGGGGGTGGGCGAGGGGTAGGCAAAGGCCTAACTATAGAGGTAGAAGGACTCGTATATGTGTTGAGAAGGAGAGACCCAGCTATGTCTTGAGGGAGATCGGTCGACATCCATACATAACTGAAGGACGGGAAATAGGATGGGACAGAGAGAGAGAGGGAGAGGGGTAGAGTGCTGGATGGGTGATGGAGTTGCTTCTCGAAGATGGTGGGAAAGGCCTACTAGACAAACTGAGGGTGGAACTGCAATATTATCAATAAGAGTGGGGATGGGTTTCTATGTGTGCCTGTGCGTGATAGATCTGTCGGGACACATCCATGGATGATGTAGGGGAACCATGTGTCTGGTAAGCAAACCTAACTAGATCGGTAGATCAATTGTTGTTTGTCGGAGTAAGGGAGAGACATAACTAATGAGGTACATCGATCGACGCGTGGGGAAAAACGAGTTATAAGGACCTAGCTAGCTACATGTATAGCGGGAGATCGGTCGGTGTACGTCCATTTGTTAGAGGCAAATAAGGCCCGACGAGATGGATAGACAGAGAGAATGGAGCTAGGAGGTGGTGCGAGAGGCCCAGCTACTAGCTAGATAGGGGAGGAGTGTGCAGTTGTGAGATCAATGAAAAGAGGGGCGAGAGTTTACACGTGAGTGGGACCATATGAGAGACACGAGGCAAGGACACATAAAGGAGGAGATTGAAGGTGCGTGTGTATGTTGTAGGCAGACATCGCTGGAGAGGTTTATCGATCGGTGTGTGTCAGAAAGAAGTTGTGGAGACTGTGGGAGAACGACCTAAAGAAGAAGAAAAATGAAGTGCGCGATGGATAGAATGCTGAGGGAGGGGGAGGGCGAGGAGGGTGTGTGCATGCACGAGAAAAAGTTAGTGGTAGCTATAAAGGTTAGAGGATTGTGTGGGTGCAAGAGACTAACAAAGATCATAATTCGATATGAAAGTGGATTCATATATTTGAATAAGAGATCATAGTGTTTTAATCATATGCATGCATGAATATAGCGGTGATATGCGTGTTGTGGTTTTGCACATGTTATACCATAATGTGATAATGCATGGCATTTGCAACTCACAGCTAAATGTCGAACAATCTAAACCATACTATACATCGAGCAATCTCACATTTTATTTGAATTTGTGATAATGTGTGGCGTTTGTAGCTTACAACTAAATATCGAACAATCTAAACAATACTATATATCGAACATTCTCACATTTTATTTGAATTTGTGGTAATGTGTGGTGTTTGCAACTCACATCTAAATACTTGTAGGCGGGGGGCGGGGCACCATACATAATGTGATAAACACATTATACGTATGAGACATGGTTTAGTTTCTGAAGATCTAGCTAGAGCTTGAAATGTACTATGATTTCAAATCAACATAAAGTGGATTCAAAAAATCGAGTTCGAGTTCATATAGTACACATAGTTCATATGTAACTCGAGACTAATCATGTGGTGTGCTGTGAAGATAATACACAAACGATGGTTTAACTTGACAATAATGACGATTGTAGATCTTATTAAAACAGAGAAACGAATTCAAACGCTTTGACTTCACAACAATCATTATTTTAGATCTTATTCAAATAGAGAAACGAATTCAAATTTAGTTCATATTGAAGCGGTAGTATATACATTTGGAATGCACTAAAACGTTCATTTGAGTACTAGGTTGCATGCGAAATATTGAAGCGGTAGTATATACATATTGAAGCGAAATATATTAATTGAACATAACATGAATTCAAAGTTTTGAATGACATTTTTAGTGCGAATTGATTTGGTACAGTACACGTTAGGCTTGTCCGGAAATTTCAACCCGCGCCTTGTTAGCCCGAAATATTTAAGATATATCTTTGTCTCGTTGTGCTCCGACAACTCCCTCCATCTCAACCCGTGCCTTGCTATTCCAAAATTACAACGCGCGCGAAAACTCCCACCTCTTGTGAAATCCTGACACGCGAAATGCCCATGATACCCCTGAACCGAAAGAACCGCCTCAAATCGGTGGGGGTACTTTCATAACTTACCCCGCATTTCGGACAAGCGCGTCCCTAAGCCATGGTTCCCTACTCCCATCCCATCCGCCCACCCATTCGTACACCGAGCCTGGGAAAACCCGCGAAGCCCCACACCCTCCTCCGTCCGCCACCCAGCCGGAGCCTCTTCCCTGACGACGTCGTCCACAGCAACACCTCGACGTCCCTCATCCACCGTACTGGATGAGGATCCGTCGTTGATCTGGTCGTCCTGCCGGTTCAGCCACCCCGTCCTCCACCTTCAAGGAGCTGCCCCGACGCTCCACTCGTCTTTCGCGCCACCTCCATTCCCACACCGCCGTCTTCACCTGCACCACCGGAAGAGCATCAGCATCACCGTTTCCTCAGATGAAGCTGCGGCCTAATCGGCGCCACCAAAGAGGTTGTACACTAATGACCACATTTTCTTCTTGATTCGATCTCATGGTGCTGCCGGCGCTCGGTCCTGAGCTGACACGGCGCGGCTCCATCCACCGCGGCGTCGCCGGCCACTTCCTCCATGGCATCGCTCCCTCGGCGGCGACGTCCACATCCGTAGGAGCTGCTGCTACTTTAGCTCTCGCTCGCGCTGCTGCTCTGCTCTTGCTCTCGGTCCCCTGCTTGGTCTGCTCTTGCTCTTGCTCTTGCTCGCGCTGCTGCTCTTGCTCTTGCTCTTGCTTGCGATGCTGCTCCGATTTAGCTACACTTCAGTCGACTAAATCGACATTTGGGTCAGTCGATTTTCAGGGGGTGGGGGGCTCGCCGGAGTTAAGGAAGAACCATCCGCAGCGGGGAGGGGGGCTCGCCGGAGAAGTACCCCACTATCTATCTTAGGGTTCAGGGTGGGGGCGGTGGTCGCTGGCGGTGGTGGGGCAGTGGCGTGGGGATCGCCAGAGAAAAAGCTCGGCACGGGGGGGCCTAGAGGGATGGCCGGGGTGGCGGCGGACCGGCGGTGGGGAGTGTTTTTGGGTCGGGCGGGGCGGCGTACCGCCGGCCGCGAGCGGCGGGGCGCGGTTGTTTGGCCGGTGGTGGCTGGCGGCTCAGGGGGGTGGAGGTTGAAGATGAACTGCTGGCCCTTGATTTCGTATCCAACAGCTACAAAATCGACTCACCAGAGATGAAAAAGTCAGTCCACAGATGTGTAGCCTCACCGCTAGTGCGTTCAGTTTCGACAGTAAAATTCAGTTTCAACAGCAAAATTCAGTTTCGACAGTTAAGTTCAGTTTCGACAGTTAAATTCAGTTTCGACAGTTAAGTTCAGAGATGAGCGGCTGATGTATACATCTAGAACTTTATGGTTATGTATTTTACGTCATCTATTGGAGATGCTATTAGAATTCCACTCAGGTTAACGTTGTCTCTCTTGTCCTGCTTCAGTCTCGGCGTCGTACAACTCACCGGAGCTGCTCCAACGACCAAACCCTCCATCACAGCGGAGCAGTACCTTGGGCTCCATCTCCAGACGCCTAAGATCTTCTTCCCCTCCTCCGACAGCCAAGTCAGCCGGAGCATCCTCACCGGCCAACCCAATCACGCTGAGATCGACATGGCTTTGCCAAAGAGGTTGTACACTTCTTGTGGTTTGACTTAATCTCACCATGCTTCTTTGCATCCTGTGATCTTCCAATTCTTGTGAACCAAACACCCAGATTGGCAGAAATCCTGTGTTTTTAAATTCTCTATTTTGCACGTGCATTCCTATCCTATTCCTGTCTATTTCCTATCCCTACATTGTTAGAATCCTCAAATTCAAACAAGCCCTTACACAATTACTTCTGTTACAGATATGTGTCAAAGAAAACCTTGTGTGGTTTCTCTGCTCCTGCGGTGCTGTGTTCCACCCCAGCTCAGCTGCTCCAACGACGGAAGGGTTCACCACAGCAGGGATCCGCTCTCCAGACTGTCTTTCGCCGCCTTAGATCTTCTTCCCCGCTGCCGGCAGCCACGGCAACTCCATTACCATCATCAACTGAGCAGATGACCTTGAGGACTACACGGGTCCGCAAGAGAGGTCGCACTCTTCCGTGTCTGCTTACGTTATGCATCACTTAATATGATGACATGCTACTTTATCATCGTGTTCACCTATTAGACTCCGACTCAGGTCCAAACTTATGCTGAAACTTGAGTTTTTAAATGGTTGTGGGCTACATATTGGGGCAGCAATCAGTACTATCTGTCTACTATCTGGTTAATCTCGGGTGTCTACTATGAGTTTCATGTTGGGTGGAAACAAACATTAAAGGAGCCATTATCTGTATTTTTTAACTAAAGCTATTATCTGCCTGCTATCATTGGTTTTGGGTCTATCCACAGTTTGCTACCATCACTCTGGATTTGTGCATGCACTCCTTACACAATCTCACTATGTTTTATTCCTATGCATGTCAGTTATTGTACATAATGGAACTGAACATGTAGAGCAAAAGAGACGAGCCTTGCGTGGCAATAAAATTTCATGCAGACGTCGCTCCATGGTGGGCACAAAGGGAGCCCCCCTCCACCCATTTCGGATCGTAATCAAGAGGAAGATAACTGTTCTGAGGGGGATTCAGAAGCAGAAGACCACTCCTATTTACCCCATGAGGTCTTCGCTCTAACTTGGCATGCTGATGTTGGTTATATCATGCATATGGTGCCTTGCATTGCTTACTTCATACATCAAATATGTCAACTGCTTAGTTTAGATATGCTTTATGTCAATGCCATCTATTTAGTTTATTCATCGTTTATGTGAATTATGCAATGCCATCTTGTTTAGCCAGGCATCATATATGTGAATTTTGCAATGCCATCCTGCTTAGCCAGTCATCTTATATGTGAATTATATTAGGCCATCCTTTTTTTCATTACGTATTACATTTGTCAACAATGTTAATACATTCAACTACTCTTCGTGTGCATCAACCATTTGACACGGTGATGGAAAATTATGGAGAGAAAACAAGGTCTTCAGAGCAAACTATGCTATCTGACGAAGCGCATATCTCGCTGGTTACGGATAGCTCCTCAGAGGAGGATTCACAGACAGATGACCAGTCCTATCCCCCCCCCCCCCGAGGTGCATGCTCTAACTTGGCAGGGTTATGTTGCTCATATCGTGCGTATGGTATCTTGCATTGCTATGTCATTTGCTTAGTTTAGACATGATTTGTGTGAATGCCACCTGTTTAGTGTCTAATTACCATATATGTGAATTATGCAATGCCATCTTTTTGCAAGACATTATATATGTGAATTATGCAATGCTATCTTGTTGCAAGGCATTATATATGTGAATTATGCAATGCCATGCTGTTTAGCCAAGCGTCATATATGTGAATTATATCATGCCGTCCTTTTTTTGTATTTCTCATTGCTTTTGTCGACAATGTTTGTATATTCAACTCCTCTTCCTGTGCATCAGCCATTTGAATTGGTGATGGAGAAATCTGGAGTGAAAACAAGGTCTTCAGAGTAGACAACGCTATCTGGTGAAGCAGATATGTTGTTGGTTACAGATAGCTCTTCAGAGGAGGATTCAGAGGCAGATGACCAGTCCTATTATACCCCTGAGGTGTATGCTCAAACTTGGTAGGGTTATATTACTCATATCATGCATATGTTGTATTGCAATGCTTAGTTTTTACATCATATACACGATATTGAATGACATCTCCTTAGTTGACACATCATATATGTGATTGCCCTCTGCTCACTTCCTTAGTATATAAATCATATATTTGAATTATATCATGCCATGATGTTTACATAGACAGCATGTATCGGAATTATGGCATGCCAACCCATTTTCTAAAGACATAATATAGTTATATCATCTCATCCTATTCACATAGTCATCATATTTTGAATTATGTCATTCTATCCGTGAATTATATCATGCCATCATGTTTCCCGATGGCATGTTTGTGATCTATGGCATGCCAACCACTTTAATATACACATCGTATAGTTATATCATGTCAACCTGTTTACATAGTCATCATATTTTGAAGTATGTCATTCTATCCTGTTTAGTTAGCCATCATACATGTGAAATTGTGTCATGCTATCCTGTGTAATTAGCCATCATATATTTGAAATTATGTCCTGCTATTCTGTTTGGTTAGACAACATAAATGTGAATTATTTCATGCCCTGTTTTCTTCCCTACTATCCATTGCACCTGTCTATCTTACAATGTCTGTACATTCAATTACTTTTCTTGTTTATCAGCCATTTCAATTGGAGGGGGTGATGGTAGTATCTGTGGGAGTAAAAACACGGTCTTCAGAAAAGATCGTGCTACCTGTCGATGGAGATAGAACCACGGTTGTACTTGCCCAAGAACCAGCCCCACCACACATAACCCAGACTCACGCAGATTGTACCCCTACCCAGTTGGACAGAGAACCAGCTACACCCCTTCTAACCCTAACCCCAACAGATAGTAACCCAGTTTCCGTTGACACAGCACCGTCTCCACCACAGAGCACCCAAACACGAGCAGTTAGTAAGGCAACTGCAGTGCCCAAAGCACGAGGACCACCACTCTGAACCCCAAGTCAACGCTTAAAGCAGAAGAAGAATTGTTCTCAGGTTAGGTTTTGTAGCTATGGTTCATACTACTTTGCTCTTGCATCACTGTATTTACTCATACCAACTAATTTCAAATTTGAAGGATGCAATTGAAACTCCAATGGCGCAACAGGTATGTTTTAAACCTGTTTCTATAACGTGTTTGCTGTTGTAACTTGCTCTATGTTGATTTCAGTTTCAATTGAATAAACAGTTATGTTCTCATGCCATGCACATTACAAGTGTTGTTATTGCTGTGTAGTTTCCCACACTTATATTCTGTCTATGCTGCTTTGTCTTAAATAGATATGATTTGAACTGTATCTATCTTGATTTGGCAACATAAACTAGAATGATATAGACCATACAGTGACCATACTATATAGATATATGTTTGTTTCATGTTGTTATCCTGTCCACCTTACTACTGAACTGGTTTACCAAAATGAGTTTCATATACTACATTGTAAACCTGTGATGTGTTTGTTTGTTTCTCCTTTAGAACGCGGATAAAATATTGGAGAAGAGTACCCCGTTATGCAATGGTAAAGGAAGTAATGCAGATCAGGTTTAAGATAGTGAGACATCCCTGTTGTTCTCCAAGAAAGCTGATAAAAACTATATTGAAGACACCGAGACAACCCCAAAGTCCTGTCTTGATGTAGTGTTCGAGTTACTGGCTACTACTACTGGCACCAGCTCTTCGTACTCGCTGCCTGAATCAGTTCGGCTTCTTGAGTCTCAACTTCAAGTTGAAAGACATCGATCAGATGTTATGCGACAGGAAGCCGAAGGACTGAGGAAGTCCCTGCATAATTCAAATGCATACTTTCAGATATTGTTTCTTGAGCTCTTCTGAAGTGGTTTCAGTTCTGGACTTATTTTGCTGCGGCGTTTATATGCTGCTTTGCATTTGTGGCGAACTTTGATGCCCAGTGGATGTAATATGTGTAATAGCCGTGATAGCCTAGCGTAAGTTACTTGCTTATTTATTTTCGTTGTCTTGTTTATTTGTTTTCTTGTAGTCAGTGCAGTTCTTTTTCCATGGTTTGCTAGTGGCCGGAATAACCTATTTTTTAAAACTAGGCCACATTAACAATGGGCTACATATTTACTGGAGTTAACATGGGCCTCCTACGGGCCGTAGAAAAAATGGGCCTTCTAAGGGCCGTAGAAACAATGGGCCTTCTACGGGGCGTAGACACAATGGGCCTTCTACGGGGCGTAGACACAATGGGCCTTCTACGGGCCGTATCATCAAATGGGCCTTCTACGGGCCGTATGATCTGTTGGCCAAACATGGGCCAATAACAGACCACATTATGGCCGTAAATGGGCTAGAGTTGAAATCATCCGTTCATGGGCCGACCATAACGGGCCATCGTTAATAGGTCATATTTGATGACACTATGAAAACTGCCCAACGTATTAACGGGCCAACTGTAACCACGGGCTATATTTGGCCCACAAGCAGAAAATGACAGTAACGGGCCGAAAGTAAACGAATGCTGGAAATGAGCCCAACAATAAATGGGCCCTAAGAAGGCCGAAAGATAACATGGGTTGGAAACGGCCCAACGGAATAATGGGTCGTTAATGGGTATAAAGTGATACACTGTTCATTACGAGCCAGTTTTACCATGGGTCGTTAATGGGCCGAGGGTTACTAAGGGCCTCATATGGGCCAAAAGACGTCATGGGCCGGAAGTTAAAACGGGCTAGAATTATATTGGACGGCCTAGATGACGCTACTGGGCCTAATTCGGATAGGCCGTAAACGGGCCCTGGGTTAGCGGGCTGTAAATGTGCTATATGCAAACAGGCCGTTAACAGGCTTGCCGTGGGCCGGCCCGCCACCTTTTGACCAAGTCAAACGGGCCGGCCTTTTCACAGGAATGGGCCTCTATTGGGCCGTGCCACGTGTCGACGTATCATAGGCGCTTTGGGTACAATGAGTGGATGACGTATGTCCCAACGGTGAGCTGACACGTGTTTCCTCCAACCAATGATGATTTTACACGTGGAAAATCCCCATTGGTCGGGGCTGTTAACGGGTTATCAGATCCAAATCCAGACCCGATAGCTTAACGGAGTTCCGTTACGGTGGATGCCACGTGTCGGTCACCCTTGACGAAAGCACTTCTATGACGCACGATTTATCGTCATGGAAGTGGACACTTCCGTGATGATAATTTTGGTAATGTCATGGAACACTTCTACGACAGCACAGGTATGACTATCTTGATTCTGTCATAAATTTGTCATGGATGTACATGCATGACAGAAAATGTGACCTACTGTGACAAACACGTATCATCACGGAAGTGTATTTTTTGTAGTGCGTGGAGCTGAGTAGCATGCAGCCGCACGCGCGAACGAGGTTGCTATGGCTGACATGCATGTCGACCGCCAGATCTTGGAGGAGCACCTCGTCTTCGAGGCCACCGTCAACACCGCCACGCAGTTGTCTACTTTAAAATACAGTTCGTGATGTTTTCTCGAGGCCACCGCCAGTGCCTTCTAGTGATTTGTCCTCTATAATGTTAATATGCAATCTGATGTTCTGTTAACAGTTTGGTCCTCTAAAATATAATGTTCAGTTAACACTTTGGTCCAACAATTGCTACATTTCGTAGTACTGTTCTCAAGCATTCCTTGTTTTGTTAACTGTCTTATCTTCTAGTACATGTTTCTATTCTGCAATGCCGTGCTGAGTTAACTATTTTGGTTCATTTGTTCTGCTGTCCATTTAACTGTTTGGTTCAGTTCTGCAATTTGATTTTCATTTGCTGTGGGTACAATTTTGTATTTTTATGCATGTGACACCAATCGAATTTGGCTCTACTCAATACATATTCTACTGATAGTACGGCAACTCTCAGTTAACCTGATCAAGATCTTCCTTATGTGTGTTGCAGGGAAACAATGGGAGACACCGCGGTTTACCATCGAGGTTTGTTCAAGCAGGCTCCTTTGGCTAATAGCACGTTATTGTGCAGCTGCAGGAATCATTCTAATATTTAGGTTTCTTACAATTTGGTCTTGCACATGTAGGTCCTGCTGTCAGAGGCTTAGACCCACTGTTCGACCCATTTTGCATATGGGGAAATGAGATGTCCATGAATATCAGTCAAGTCAAGAAACTCAGAAAGATTGTTAGGATGAAGAAACTTGCGACGAATAACAACAAGATCTTTGTTTGCACAATGAAGAAGACATCAGTCAACTATAGGATGGTACCAACTCTTTTACCTTGTTTTTACCCCTTGCGCCATTCCACAATTTACAACAGCGATTTATGCATAGCTTTGTTTTCAGTACTTTGCAAAGCAGTTCACTGATGATTACCTCTCAAACCACCTGCATGGTCAAGAGGTGAGGAAGGTATTCATTCAACACCCACGGTACAATATTGAAGTCTTGCCGAAGAGGACGAAGGTTGGGCGGGCAATTATCCATAGCCACTGGCCTAAAGTTGCAAGGACATTCAACATCACTGAAGGCTCAATATTTGCCTCCCGCTTCTGCAGTTTCCCAGATGAGATTCATCTGTCTATTTACCGTGTATGATACTACTTTCCAAAGGTTTTTGATGCTGCATGTGAAACTTGGTGCTGTTGTGTAATGGCGTAACTGAGTGCCGAAGCTATCTGATGTAATTCGATTATGAAATCCTGGTTGCTTTTATACGGATATGAAATATCTGGCGTGTTTTATAAGAAATATCGGTTTACATGGATTATCAATAATAGGCTAATTACCCTGCTTATTGGGGTTTTCTATTGCAAACGGTTACTCAGACAGCACCGTGGGAGATGAACTCAAACAACCCGCGCGGTTTCTAGAAAGTAGGCGTGTTCGATCATCTAACAATCACACACGGCTTCCGGCAGCGAACTGTTTGCGTTAGGCCACCTTGCACACACATTTCCACATAAAGAACTATGTGGGATGTACATACCTACGAAAATGATTTTCTGGGATTTACTGTGTGGGATGTACATACCTACAGAAATGATTTCTGGGATTCACCGTGTGGGATGAACATACCTACGGAAATGATTTCTGGGATTCACCGTGTGGGATGTACATACCTACGGAAATGATTTATGGGATTCACCGTGTGGGATGTACATACCTATGGAAATGATTTCTGGGATTCACCATGTGGGATGTACATACCTACGGAAATGATTGGGTTTCCATGCCACGCCCGATCGCACACGGCCCCAGCCTGGGTCCCATGAGGGCCTATCCCCGACGATTTCTGGGCCGTGTGGGATGGACCCCCCTATCGCCCACACTCACTTGGCGACGGTTCCAAATGCCGTCGCGGAAAGGGGTTTTAAACCGTTTGTTTAGGACGTCGTTGTACCAGTGGGAACTAATTTCTTATGCAGGGACAGGTCTCCAGACGAACATAAACGTCTGAAGAATTTGCTGGAGACCTGAATATGCTTGAAAGGACGCAAGCTAATCATGAAGAAATGAATTTTCATTTCTCACATCCTCATTCTATTTTATCTGTTCCATTGCTTGATGAAATTGATCTGATGAATTTGATGTCATATTCTTCACTGATGAAGTATATGAGTTTGTAAGTTGCACTAATTCATCTGCAGGATGATCAACCCAAAGCCACAGAGTGGGTCCTCGATAGTGGATGTACAAATCACATGACTGGTGACAAGAATCTATTGGTGAATGCTCCCTTATCTCCATCACATCTGAAGCATATCACATACGCTGACAAAGGAAAAAAGCAAGGTATTGGGTCTAGGTAAAGTTGCGATCTCAAAGGATCGACACATGGACAAAGTCATGCTTGTCGAGTCCTTAGGATTCAACCTCATGTCAGTCTCAGTGCTTTGTGATCTTGATATGGTTGTTATCTTTGGCAAGTATCAGTGTGTTGTGATCATGGAAGCTGACCATTCCAAAGTCTTCGAAGGCTTTAGGAGAGGAGATCTGTATATTGTTGATTTCTCTACAGGACCACAACCAGCTATATGTCTACATGCAAAAGCTTCAGTAGGCTGGCTATGACATCGACGACTAGGTCATGCTGGCATGAGGAACTTGCACACACTCGCGAAGAAGAAGCACGTCATTGGCATTGAGAATGTCAAATTCCTCAAGGATCACCTGTGCGAAGCCTGTGAAGCTGGAAAGATGACCAAGGCCAAGCATCCAGCGAAGACTATCATGACTACCACTCGACCATTTGAATTGCTTCACATGGATCTCTTTGGTCCTAACCATTATTTTGCATTCACTAATGAAGCCTCTCTATATGGCTTTGTCATTGTTGATGATTACTCTCGTTACATGGGTGCATATTGTCACTTACAAACGTGAAGTGCAGGAAGTCTTCAAATGATTTTCCTCAAGGACTTCAACCAACTTTGGTGTGAAGATAAAGCACATCAGAAGTGACAATGGAACTGAGTTAAAGAATACTGTTCTTGATGAACTTGGTATCACTCAAGAGTTATCTGCTCCTTATACTCCTCAGCAGAATACCGTCGTGGAGCGCAAGAACAGGACTCTTGTTGAGATGGCTCGCACTATGCTTGATGAATACAAGACATCTCGTCATTTCTGGATTGAGGCAATTGATACTGCATGCCACATCATCAACAGGGTATATCTTCACAAATTCTTCAAGAAGAATGCATATGAACTCCTCACTGACAAGAAACCCAATGTGAGTTATTTCAAAGTCTTCGGTGCCAAATGTTGGATTAGAGATCCTCATCACAATTCTAAATTTGCACCAAAAGCACATGAAGGTTTTATGCTTGGTTACGGAAAGGACTCGCACACCTACAGAGTCTTCAACAATGTCCACCACAAAGTTGTTGAAACTGTAGATGTGTGGTTCGATGAAACTAATGGCTTGCAAAGAGAGCACCTACCTCCTGTGCTAGATGAAAAATCACCTGAGGAAACCATCAAGTTCAAGGCTACTGAGGATGTCATTCCCACCGAAGAATCTGCTGAAGAAGTCATTCCAGAACGTGAAGAACATCATGCTGATGCACCTGAGGAAAATGGTGCTGAACAAAATGCTGATCCAATTCCTCGACGACAACCCGCTCATCCTCGCGTTGCAAATGAAGTGTAGATTGAGAAAATCATCAGCGACATCAACGCACCAGGTCCTCTCACGCGCTCAAAAGCTTCACATTTGTCTAACTTTTGTGGGCACTTTTCTTTTGTCTCTATCACAGAGCCCACTAAGGTAGATGAAGTATTTCTGGAGCCTGAGTGGATTCAAGCTATGCAAGAGGAATTACATCAATTCGAGCTCAACAACGTCTGGGAACTAGTCAAACGTCCAGATCCTCGCAAGCACAATATCATTGGCACAAAGTGGATATACCGCAACAAGAAAGATGAAAATGGCCTTATGGTGAGGAATAAGGCATGGCTTGTAGCTCAGGCTACACACAGGTTGAAGGAATTGATTTTGATGAAACTTTTGCACCTGTTGCTAGACTTGAGGTTATTCACATATTACTTGCTTATGCTAACCATCATAACATCATCTTATATCAAATGGATGTGAAAAGTGCATTCCTCAATGGTAAGCTTGAGGAACAAGTATATTTTGCTCAACCCCTAGGTTTTGAAGATCCAAAGCATCCTGACAAAGTCTTCAGACTCGATAAGGCCCTCTATGGCCTCAAGCAGGCCCCTCGGGCGTGGTATGATACTTTGAAGGAATTCCTCATGAAGAAAGGCTTCAAACCCGGTTCAGTTGCCCCAACTCTTTTCACCAAAACCTATGATGATGAATTATTCATGTGCCAAATATATGTTGATGATATTATCTTTGGCTATACTGACCAACGTTACAGTGATGAATTTGCCTATATGATGAGTGAAGAATATCAAATGTCTATGATGGGAGAATTGAAATTATTTTTAGGTCTTCAAATTCGTTAATAGTGCAATGGCATCTTCATATCTCAGGAGAAATACCTCAAGGATGTATTGAGGAAATTCGGCATGCAAGATTGCAAAGGCGTCAAAATCCCTATGCCCACAAATGGCCATTTGTGCACTGATGAAAATGGTATTGACTTCGATCAAAAGGTATACCGCTTCATGATTGGCTCTTTATTGTATTTATGTGCATCTAGGCCAGATATTATACTTAGTGTTTGCATGTGTGCCCGATTTCAAGCTACACCGAAGGAATCACACCATAAGGTTGTAAAGCATATTCTTCAATATCTAGCTCACACACCAACACTTGGATTATGGTATCCCAAGGGCTCGGCTTTTGATCTCATTGGATATTCAGACTCTGACTATGCTGGTGATCGTGTGGACCGCAAGTCAACATCAGGCACATGCCATTTCCTCGGACGATCCTTGGTGTGTTGGTCCTCGAAGAAACAGAACTGTGTATCACTGTCTACTGCTGAAGTTGAGTACATTGCTGCTGGTTCTTGCTGTGCTCAATTGCTATGGATGAAGCAAACCATCAAGGACTATGGCGTCAACATGAAGAATGTGCCTCTCTACTGTGACAACGAGAGTGCCATCAAGATTGCTCATAACCCAGTTCAGCACTCGAAGACAAAGCACATTCAGATTCGTCATCATTTTCTTCGTGATCATGTGTTGAAGGGCGACATCTCTATCGAGCATGTGAAGACTGAAGAACAGCTAGCTGATATCTTCACAAAGCCCTTGGATGAGAAGAGATTTAGCAAGTTGCGGTGTGAGTTGAATATCCTAGAATCTTTGAATGTCCTTTGAAAAGGACACACATCCTAACACTTATGCAAAATTGATGACTTAGATGTGCAACACACGAAGAAACGTTTTTCTTCAATCAATGAAGACTAACACCCTAAGTGTGAAGAAATTAACGAAGAATTTGATTCTCAGAGCCCTACGACAATTGTACGCGGTGTCTGAAATCATCATTCTTATACGGTGGGTCACGCCACCACCAAAAGTTGAAAATTTTCCATTTGAGTTTTCTTCATTTTTGAAATTCCTCAGTTGCTCAATTTCTTTAACTTTTCGACGCCTTCACTCTTTCTGTTGTTGTTCTTCATTTGCTATATATATGAGTTTAAGTCCTCTACAACATTCACTTATTGCTAATTCTTCATGTTGCCTTTTCTGCTAAGTGAATGTGATCGGACCCTTCCCCCTCTATGCTAAACTCAACCCAGTCTATTCAAAAATTCCTCACATGTGTTCTATTTGAAACTCGTTCAAAATCTTCACTGTCTCCTTGTCAGCTGAAGAATTTGCGAACGAAACTTTAAAATTATCTTATCTGAATTTTTGGCTCTTGTCGCTCAAACCGTTCCACATTCCATGATGGATTTATCTATTCACCCACGATCTCGCACGATCGCCACCTCTCAGTACGTGGGTGACACATGTCGCACGAATGAGAAGGGTCAGGGGCACGTTCGTCCAATTTCCTCGGGCGAGCGGTTTTTCACCTCGGCTATAAATACCCCTCCCCTCCTCACTTTGTCTTTACTCCGCTCGATCTCACTCCCTCGCTCGATCTCTCAAAACCTAGCGTCGCCGCTACTTCCATCGTCGCCGGTCAGGAAGAGCTTCGCTGCCTCGACATCGTCACCGTCGTACTCGCGCCGACCGCGGATTTCTTCACTCCGCCGCCGCCGTAGCTGTCTTCCTCTGCCAAGTTAGGGCGTGGAAGATCTGAACTGACGAACTTCTAAATCTACACTTCACTGTTCGTCGTGTTCTTCATCAAGGGTAATTAAAAGTTACTTTTACTGCCCTTGTTGATTCTGATGATTTCTACAAAATCTTCAAAAGGTGTTTATTCTTCAAATCTTCACACACTAAACACCTCACACAACATCTTTTCTTGATCTGTTTCCCTATGCAACATTTTTCTTCAAGATTCCTCAATTGTGTGGATTTTCAATCTGTACAACTCAGGAACCTAATTCTTCAAGACTCATCTGGTCAAATTCCTCAAACTTGTTCTTTTTGCAAAAAACTTCTGAGAACGCATATGACCTCCCCAAATTCTTCCCAACTATATTCTGTTCACACGTACACATGTCCGCTGCTGAATCACTAGGTTCTCATCAACTTAACTCATTTGCAGCGTTCCTCGAAGAAAAGTTGCACACCTCATCTGAGAACTCAATAGTTCAAAATCCTCAGCTGAAGAAAATGGCTGACGGCAAGAAACCTCAGAAGGGAGGAAAGAAACCTGAAGTCAACACTGCGTTTGAGATCCCTGATGACATCTATGCAGGGTACTGCACACCCCCTGAGGAAACAAAGAATGAGCGCAAAGTGCGCATTCAGAAGATTGAGAGGAGATGGGCCAAAGAATGGAGGGATTACAGATATGTAACTCCTAAGTACATGAAGAAATTTGCTGTACACCCTCCATGCCCAAGACCTCCACTGGCACCTGGTCAACAAGCTGATCCCTCTAGCATCAGAAGAGGTGAAGAGTTTCCAAAGGAATGGGCCAAGCATCAAGCCAAGCTGGCCAAAGTGGCAAAAGAAGCAGTGAAGAAATTCAATAAAGATTTTGTTGCTGCTGTTGTTGAGGCCTCTGCTAGCAAGCCTAAGAAGGCCATGCCCAAGAAGCATGCACACAAGCCCAAGGCTTCTGCACCAATGTCCTCATAGCCAAGCTCATCTGCAATGCCCTCACGGCCCAGCTCAGTAAAGCCCTCACGGCCAATTCCTCAAGCTGCTCCAGCTCCTCAAGTTGCAAAACCCTCAGCTCCTCCTTCCAAATCTTCAGCACTTGTGCATCTCGCCTCGTGCCAAAGGACAACAGGCATCTCTATTGCCTCGGGAGCCTCTGCAAGTTCTTCAGCTCCTCTGCATTCCTCAATTGGCCCCACTCTACTGAAGACTAAGGCCACTGCTGGACGAGGTTCTCGACCAAGTCCTCACAAGAAGCAAGTCGCCTTCCAAGTGTCGTCTAATGAAGACGAAGCTGATGATGAGGAACTCGCCGAAATCATCAGAGACAGGCAGCAAAGGGCCGCTAGAGCCAAAGGAAGTGAAGTTCCTCTCCTTTCTGGATCCAAAGTTGATCCTTGAGTACATTGATCTCTGGCACAAGGATCCCAACACTCCCATGCCTGACTTCAAACTCACTCCTGGCCAAAGTCACATGCTGACCGCCTTCATAGGCGAAGAAAAATGGAAATTCGAGAAGGCCAGGCAGTTGAAGAAAGCGCAGTACAAGAAGGAGCACTTTCTGAAGAAGAATGTTGTCAAGATGACCACTGATGAACTTGTGGCTGTTCAATCTGAAATCAAGAATCTGAGTGATGATTTTGATCGCTATACTATGCTGACTGGCTTGGAGCCAAAGTCAGATTCGTCAATATGATGAAGGGATTCAACTCCAATGTTGCTGCCCCAACGCAACATGAATCTCCTCAGGCTGAGGCATCTGCTCAGCCCACTGAAGAACATGCCAGCACCGCTGATGAAAATCAGGCTGCTGATGAAACTACTAGTACCAGGGCTGATGACTGCATACCAGCTGCTGATGAAACTGCCAGGGCAACCACTAGTGTTGCACCTGAAGAAATAGTTAGGCCAGCTGAATCTTCAACCGCTGTGCCTGAAGAAACTGACCATGCCAGGGCAACTGCATCAGTTGTGCCTGAAGAAAATGAACCAATTTCATCTGCTCCTCCTGCGCCGACACCAAGTCCAATTCTTCCTTCTGCATCAGAAGCTAAGAAGACCAAGGCTGCGGAGCATGCAACAGTGAAGAAAAGGAAAGCATCAACTTCATCAGAATCTTCAGCTCCGAAGAAGATGAAGAAATTGACAAGCTCTTTTGAGAATCCTATTGATGTTGTTCCAGCCTCAAGCATGCCATCAAAGGAACTCATTCCTTTTGGTGAAGAGTATATGATCCCAAGCGGATCTGATGAAGATGTTCCTTCTACCGCTTCTTCAAAGCAGTTGGACAAAGAAATTGAAGTGGATACAATCCCTTCGACCCCAATTGTCTCATCGCTCGTGCCTCAGTTCACAGCTGAATAGGCAGGCGTTGAAGAATTAAGTGAAGAAGATGAGGACGTGGACATTGGGAGCACAACACCAGTGATGAATGATGACTTTTGGGAAAGTCAGCACCCCAATTCTCCTTTGTTCACTCCTCCGCAACAAATTCCTCAGTCCCGAGTGCATACTGAAGTTCAAATGGGCTCTGAAGAACCTCGCACCACTCCATCCATTCATGAAGAAATTCCAGCCACTAGTGTTGATGAACAAGCTGCTGAAGAATTGAAGAACCAGGCTGCAACTGAAGAAGAAACTGAAATTCCTCAGCCTGTGGTTCCTGAAATTGCGATTCCTGAGGTTGTGATGCAATTGACTGACACTCCTCAGCCCAAGCCAAAGGATCCTTTCTCCAAGAAGCAAAACTTCAAGCTTGATGACTTCTTTCACGAGCATGTGTTCTTCACGGAGTACAACCCATATGACTTTGCTCGTCTTAGGGGGTCGCTGCTTTTCAACAAGGACAAAGTCTTCGACCATGAGCATATTCCTCATGTGGACATGGAATCGTTGTCGTGCTTCACCCCAGTCCTCAGCATTCTTCATGATGCTGTACTGCTCAACTTCTGCACAGATATATGTGATTGGAATGAAGAGCTAATTCTTCAGTTCTATGCAACGCTGCACATCACAAGAGATGCTACAGATGTGAACTCTTGAGTGTTGGATTGGATGACAGAGAATACTCATTTCAAAGCACCGGCCCCTGAATTGCTTCATGCCCTGCCTGTCAGTCCTCCCCTTGAAGGTGCTCGTTGTATATACCATGAACCTGAGCTTACAGATCACTACATGCAAGTGTTGATGAAGCCACTGAAGCCCGGTGAAGCCCCAAGGACCAAATTCCTTGTGAAGGAATTGTTGTATGTGCCTCGGACTGTCTATCGCATTCTGACGAAGACATTGAGTCCAATCAAAGGCCACGACTCTAATGAAGAAGAGGTCATTGGCATCATGAAGAATCTGCTTTTCAACATCATTCATGGCGTTCTTGTCAACTACCATGATTTCTTCATGAGGACTCTGGCCAATGTTGCATTATCTCCATTTGAGTTGAAGCCTTCCGCTCCCTGGATTATGAGATTCCTCATAACAAGGTCTTCACTCAACTACAAGGCTGACACACTCAACCATGGCAGCTACTTGCCCCCCATTGAAGTCCTCAAACGGACATTTTCCTCAGCTGATGAAAAGGGCAAGGCCACTGCTGTTATTGATAAAGGCATTCGTCCATTGGATGGTCAGTTCCGCAAAGCTGCATCTTACTCCATCAATGATGACTCTGCCACCCATGACTCTGCCGCCAATGCCTCAAAGCAAAATCCTCAAGGCACAGCTCCAAGGGTGATGACTGATCGTGAACTTCTCCTTAGTCTTCACCAGAAGGTCGATCGGAACCACAAATGGGTTAAGCGTCAGTTTGGGTCAATTCTTCACAACATGACTGCTACACACAATGCAGTGAAGAAAAACCATTACTACCTCCATGAAGTCTACGGACGCACCTGGGTTGTTCTGTCTCATCTGTATGGAAGAAGATCTGAAGCAAATGGGTTTCAAGCAGGACTTTGACTGGTCTCAGCCACCAGCGAAGAAATTCAAGAAAGTCAAAGTTACCTCCTTGGTGGCCAGCTCATATTCTTCATCTCGTGACACTGATGAGCATGAAAATTTGGAGGACACTACGGCAGGCCCTACTTCAACAACCGACCCCAACAACGTTGGCGCTCCTCCATCAACATCATATTCTTCAGGGGCGTTAGTCCTCATTTTTTGATCCTTTTGGACATTCGATGACAAAGGGGGGGAATTTGAGTTAGTCTTCAAGCGGGTCTATATATGGGCATTTATTTGCTAAGTTACAACTCTCGTTCTTTTGAAGACTTTGTTGGATCGAGTTGTAAACTTAAACCCGATGGTGGTCTGATACTTTTGTTGTGTTCTTCTGCATGCTTATTCCTCATATATGTTAATGCACGCATGCTAAATTACATATTTCATCATACATTTCAAATTCTTCATATCATATGTTAAATGCGTGTATGAATTACAAGATATAGGGGGAGATCTCCATGATTTTACTCTTCAAGTGTGCATTGCTTCAAAAGCAAATTCCTCACTATGCACATCTTCAAGGGGAGTTCTTCTATATCTTGCAATCAAATTCCTCAATATTAGTATTTACACTTCATATGTTTTATCCCCGTTGAAAACTTAACTTATATTGTCATCAATCACCAAAAAGGGGGAGATTGTAAGTGCATCTAGTGCCCCTTAGTGATTTTGGTGTATTGAAGACTTATAGGTTAAGGGACTAATGTGTTTGTGAGTGTACACAGGTCTATAAGTCTATGAGGAGTTTGATATTTATAGAGAAATTCGACCCCTAAAAATGAATGTCTTCGACTGAAGACTTCGGATTTCTGAAGACTTTCTAAAGACTTTGAAAGTGAAGAAATTGGTGTGACCATGAAGACTTGGTATTCATGCGAGGAACATGAAGCATGAAGACTTTTGTTTTCGTAGTTTCATTTTCTCTTTCTTGAGTCATAAGAAACACCGTACTATTAAAGGGGGTCGAGGAAATACTAAGGAAAAATTTCCAAGTGATGCTCATCTAAAAATCCCACACCTACCAATCACTTCAAGTGAAGCCATTGGAAATCTCATACAGTTCAGTCAATTTCTTGAGTGACAGAGACGAAGTTCTTCTGGTCTCCGAGGAATTTGTTCTGACAAAGGAGTTAGGAATTCGCCAGTGCGGATTGCCTACAAGTGAGGACATGATAGCCCTGAGGAATTTGAGCCTCAAATTTCCGACCGTTGTGGTGCTACGCACCAGCTGTCCCAAAATATCTACCCACCTAGCGGTCATATCATTGAAGGGCATTTATGTCTTATCATGTCGGGCTGCTCCCTAGGCTATAAATAGCCACCCCCTACAACCACTAGCTGGTTGACTGGTCCGAGAGAAACTAACACTTGTCATTTGAGAGCATCCCATCCTCCGAGGACTTTGAGCGAAAATCATCAAGTGAGGAAAACCCAAACCCAAACACCTACAAACCCAAAGTGATTGAGCATCACTGAAGGTATTGATCCTGCGTGGCTCCGACACTTGTTACCTTTCAAGACTGTGCATCTTCCAGACGGTTAGGCGTCATGGTCTGAGCATCCAAGAGGAAATTGTGGATCGCCGAGTGACCGAGTTTGTGAAGGTTTGGAAGTCACCTAAAGACTTACCACGAGTGGTTGGGCGAGGTCCGTGTGACCTTAGCTCAAGGAGAATACAGTGAGGACTGTGTGTCCGGGACTGTGTATCCTCGGGTTTAAATACCTAGCCGCTCCAACCAGACGTACAACTGTCACAACAGTTGGAACCGGTCTACCAAATCATTGTCTTCACCAAGCCAACTGGTTCTATTTCCTCAACTCTTTCATTTCCTCATCACTGTGTTGTGTGCTTGTTCATATCTGTTTGAAGACTTTGACTGAAGACTTTCTCAATTTCCTCAGTTCAATTTCTACAGTCTGTTTGTCTTCATCCTGTTATCATGTGTTTACGCTTTCTGTACTCTGTGCTTGTTTTCATTTCATCATGATGACCATGCTTATGTTCTGTTACGTTTGCATCTGAGTACTTATTCCGCTGCAAGTAGTTCTTCGCTTAGGAATTTCCTCACCCTGAAATTCCTCAGTGAAGAATTCATAAAAATCACCTATTCACCCCCCTCTTGTCGATATAACGCACTTTCAAACTTAACCATCTTTGATTAACGAGCTAGTCTAGTAGAGGCATACTAGGGACACTCTGTTTGTCTATGTATTCACACATGTACTAAGTTTCCGGTTAATACAATTCTAGCATGAATAATAAACATTTATCATGATATAAGGAAATATAAATAACAACTTTATTATTGCCTCTAGGGCATATTTCGTTCAATGGGTGTGAAGCGCTGATGTGCCAGCACATTTGATTGTGACCTGTTCTATTTTTTTAAATGAACTTTTTTTAGAAACGGTTGTACGTCAACTTACTGTTCTAGCAGAACTTATATATTGTGTTGTCTGTCTGTTTTCTTTGCACATCATTCAAGATATTTCCCCGTCATTGATAAAGACGATGAACCGTTATGTACGAGTTCGTTGGTTTCAACATAGCCCTACCCGTAGCGATCCACTGCTTCCACCCTGATTGTGCCCCCTGCGTGAAATTTTTGTATGCAAGTTTAGTGTGCTATGATGTTCTATATGATTGTGTCAACTATATAAGTTTTTACTGAGCATCAGCAATGCATATGGCTGAAAGATGTATTTACGAGCATCGACCGATGGGTCTCTCTCTCTCACACACACACACACGCACAAACACACACACACACACACACGCACACGCACAAGTGGGACCCGTTGAATTATTTCCTCGCTCATGACAGCTTTTAATTAGGTTCTTCAAAAAGTTGTACAGAAGCCTTGTTTGGGCCTTTAGGGCGTCGTTGAATGTAGGCTGAGTAGCCATGTAAGGTTGTACTGTACTACACAGGCTTTTTTTTCAACATCAGCAATGCAACTGGGCCGACAGTTGTACAAAATATCTGGGTCAACTTGTTATTCTCCGCCCTGCTGGGCTGCAAATCTTTCCTAGGAGGGATGCATTAGGCTTAACAAGAAAATGGGCTTTAAGAAATAATAAATGGGATGTAATTGTAAAAACTGGGCAGTAACTATAAAAAAATGCACTAAACACGTAATTAGTTTAAAATATATATTATTTTCGGAATTCAAAAATTTTAATTTCATTACTTGTTGCGCGCGCAATATTTCGTTGGATTTTTACTTAATATAAATTTATTTTGAAATTATATTTAATCTGACTATAAATTTTGAGATAAAAATATTTCGGATCCCATCAAAATGTGGGAAAATTTATTGAATTATGTTTTGAGCGGTTGGTTGAAATTATTAATCGTTGTCCTAGCTAGAAAATGGGTTGTACTTTTAACAAACTGTAAATGGGTTGTAGTAAATTCCATTAGAATTCAAAAATGAGTTGTACATTCTTACAAATCACAAATGGGCTATATGTTCTCTGCCACGCACTTGTGGGACTACTAAGCTAACGCACGTCCCCTAAAAAACTAAGTTGATGCACATGCAAGGCTTTGTCAACTTATAGTCAACACACGGTTCTAGCAGTAGTGGCCGTTGGATGTCCATCCAACGGATGTCATGCTTCTTCTTCAATCTCGGATATTCTTGCTTCAGCCGCCCAAAAAATGATTCCTCCCCCTAACATCTGGGGCGCACCATTCCGGAGGCTGGCCTGTGGGCCTACTAAGTTGACGCGTACCAAGGGCTTTGTCAACTTAGTCAATATAAATTATTCTAGTTGCAGTGACCATATGATGTCCATCCAACGGCCGTCGTGCTTCTTAAACTTCATGTCTTCTTGCTCCAGCCGCCCAAACCAGCGCCAGCCGTGCCGCCTGCTCCTGCCTCCTGTGTCCGGCAGTGCTACCACCGCCGGCCATGCCATCCTTCTATACTCACCCACACCTCCTGTTATTCTCCGACGACGGCAGCCTCACACCGCAGCCGAAGCAATCAACCCACGTACTCCCCTCCGCGTGGGCATCCACTGCCGCGTCTTCCCCGCTCTGCGTCATTCCCTTCCTAGGCCTCACCGTCGTCCACCGCCTTGGTGCTCTCAATGCGGCGTGGTCAATGTGGTCAACGAAGGACAGCCATCGGAAGAGGACTTTAGGCGGTGAGGCTGACAGCTGGACCCACCAGCTACATCTTCGAACACAAGGAAGTGACTCCTTATTACTCACAGAATAAAAACGATTCCTCTCCCTGACAGCTGGGACCGAGTAGCTATATCTTCGCATGCAAGGAAGTGCGTCCTTATCCTCCCTGACCGTTGGGACCCACCCGGTCAAAGCGTACGTAGCGTTGTCTGTCTGGTCGCGAACGTGTACGTACATACGACTGGTCTGTCTGCAGGCTGCAGCGATGAACTGTGGCCGTGTAAGGAAGGGCACGTGTTGTAGTATAGGCGCGCACTCATCATAGTAGAGGTGTGCACGTAGCATGTCACGCAGTCCCGTTAATATCATGTACACAAACGTACAGCCTGGGTGCAAGAAAGTACATACAGCCACATACGTACATACGGGCGAGGTCTCGAACGCCCACTCGCGCATACGTACGGTCAGGGCTCGTGTACATGGCTGGGTCGGAACGAAGAAACTACGTCATCGTGTTCATCGGGAGGCAACCGGCTTGGACGGAACAGTCGATCGAAACTAGGCCTGGCGTACTGCAGAACGGAGGAGACGGCCTTGTGTTCGACTGGCCACGATCGAAACAGGATCCTATTCATCGGGAGGGGTCTGGCGTACTGCAAAACGGAGGAAATGGACTTCTCTTGGACCTCCTACAGTCGAAACGGGGTCCTATTGATCGGGAGGGGTGTGGCATACCGCAAAACGGAGGAAACGGACTTGTGTTGGAGCGCTACGGTCGAAACGGGGGTCATGTTCATCGGGAGGGGTGTGGCCTCCCGCAAAACGGGACTCCATGGGATACTCTTCACCTCCACTGCTGACTGCCTCCACGGGCTACTGTTCATCTACCATCGACCTCCTCCAGCCTCCACCTACGACTGTTCATCCATGGCGTCTCCCCTCATGCCTCCACCAGCCATTGTTCATCTACGGGCTCCTGTTCATCCAGCCTCCACTGCTCCTCCACCGGCTACTGTTCAACCAGCCCTCTCCATGGGGACCTGTTCAACCACCCCTCCACGGGCTACTGTTCATCCAGCCCTCCACCGGCTACTGTTCAACTAGCCCTCCATGGGGTCGTCCTGTTCATCCAGCCCTCCACGGGGTCCTGTTCATCCACCCCCGACTGGCTCGATCGATCGGGGTCCTGTTCATCCAGCGGCAACACCATGGGGTCATGTTTATCGAACCCCCCCCCCCATCGGGAACTGTTCATCCAACCCCCCCGCCCCCAACAACGCTCACTATTCATGAAGGGAAGGAGGCAGCAGGGTTCGATCGGCTTTAGTTAGCAGCAGTAGCAAATGTCGGCGTTCTGGGAACGGGGGTCCCCAGACTTGCCTGCCTGCGGCCCACGGCGTGGCTCTGCGAGCGGGCCCGTACGACCCATCTTCACCAGCAAGCATTCAAGAACATCGCGAGGGGCCAAGCCTCGCGAGGCGGACGACGCAAGACCTCCTCGGGAGCGGCCTCGCCAAGCTGGCTCGCGAGGGGCAGATAGATCAAGGCAAGGCAAACCTCGCGAGGTTCTCATGACATGAGCCATGACGACCAAGGCCAGGCGGGCGCCAACACACACAGTGTCCTTGTTTCCTCTTTGGTGCTAGGGAGGCAAGCGCAGACGAGGAGTACCGAGGCGTCAAGCAAAGGTTTCCATATCAGTGCAACGAGACCAAGACCAGCAGGACGACAGGACGGAGGTCACCATGGAGCCCAAGGCGGCGTCACCCCCAGAGCCTTTTGCAGGCGAAGACTGCTTTTGTCAGGATAAGTTGTACTAGCTGTCCCCTTTCAAATTGGCCGTTGTTGGCTCCCTTCCCGCTCAATATTTGGGGAGAGGACCAGGGCCTCTATAAATAGGACTAGCCACCAGAGTAGGAGGCACCTCATCTTGAGTAATCCTCACCCACACAAGTTCACCAAGCACAAGAACACCTCGCCTCAGGAAGCTGTTCTTCCCCTTGTACTGTTCATCCTCAGCCCAAGAGGCAATCCACCACCACCACACTGGAGTAGGGTATTACACCACAACGGTGGCCCGAACCAGTATAAATCTTGTGTCTCTTGTGTTGCGAGTTCGCCGAGCTAGCCTTAGAGATCGTAGCGAAGTTAAGGGCGTGGATCGGTAGGGGGAGATCTTCCTGCGCACCCCAGTGTTCGAACCTTGAGGGTTTTGCCGGAACCCGTGATCCGACATTTGGCGCGCCAGGTAGGGGTGTGCCGAAGCTTTCCTTCCGTCGCTCTGCGTCCCGTTGCTTCCTCATCTCCATGGCGGACGCTCGCCGAGCACGGGCTGAGCGCCGGGCTGCCCTCGCCGCCCGCGTTGCTCAGACGGCTCCCGTCAGCGGGCCACCCCGTCGTTCTCCGTCGCCTGCCGCCAACGCCGCCACCGGCCCGGCGGGGAACGAGCAGCAAGCATCCTCGCTACACCCCTCGGTGCGGCGGGACGGCCGCACCGCCACTCCATCGCTGACCCCGTCCGGTTTGTCATCCCACGCTCGTCGCGCTCCCATGGACGCGTCAGCCGCGCTATGCATGGCACGCGAGCTCCTGCACTACCGCCCCGTTGATGACCTCTACGAGGACTGGCTCGACCGCATCGCCGAGCTTGTAAGCGCCGCAGGGGGCTCCCCTGCGCCGTCCCTCTCACTGCCTCGCCCTCCGCCAACCGCGCGTAGCGTAGCCCATGGAGCGCCTCCACCACCTCTGCCCCAAGACGGAGTCTTGGCACCAAGGCACGCGGACCCACGGCGCGACCTACCGTGTCCGGCGCCCACGCAAGAAGAAAGAAGCTGCCAAGAAGTCTCTCGGCCACGAGAAACACCCCCGCGCTCCCTGCGCCACCACGGCAAGACCGCGTGCCGCCTGCGGTGGCAGTGCATGGACCCCATCAAGGACAAGTTCTCCACCAGCACAAAGTCCCGGTGACCACGGCAGGCTGCCACGCCTTCACCCCCGAGCTGTGTAGCATCGCCTGGCCGGGCAAGTTCAAGCCGGATCTGCCTCCTCGCTAGACGGCACCCCCGACCCCGTGGAGTTCCTGCAGCTCTACGAGCTGAGCATCGAGGTGGCCAACGGCGACAAGAAAGTCATGGCGAACTGGTTCCCCATGGCTCTCAAGGATGGTGCCCGCTCCTGGCTCCTAAACCTGCCTCCAGGCTCGATCTCCTCCTGGAACTAGATGCGCGACCGTTTCGTCGCCAACTTCCAGGGCACTCGCGACCGCCCACTGGCCACGGGTGACCTGCGTCGCGTCAAGCAACAACCATGAGAGACCCTCCAGAAGTACATCTAGCGCTTCAACAACGTTCACCTCAAGATCCACAAGGTGACGGACGAGGCCATTATCTCCGCGTTCTCTGATGGCATCTGCGACGTCAAGATGAAGGAGGAGCTCACCATCCACGAGGAGTTGTGCATGTCTCTGGAGCTGTTCAACCTGGCGACCAAGTGCGCAAGAGCTGAGGAAGGGCGCCTCTCCCTCCTTGAGCTCCCAGCTGCGGACCCGGAGGAGAAGAAAGCCAAGGCCAAGGACGTGAAGCGCAAGGGAGCAGCCGTGCTCACGGCGGAGCCGGACACAAGCGCGGCAGGGACCAGCCTGAGTCATCCAAGAGCAGCCGACTGTTCTGTGCCTTCCACAACCAGCATAGCCACAACACCAGCGACTGTAAAGAGCTCAGGGTCATTCGAGAAGGACATTTCGGTCGACGCCCCGAGCGCAATGACTGGGGCTACGGCCGAGGGGGAGGACATGGTGGCGGACGCTGGGATGACAGTGGCCCGCGCCAGGAGTGGCGCGACCGGCCTCGCGAGGACCGCTGGCAGGATCAGCCTCGCGAGGGCGCCTGGAGGGATCAGCCTCGCGAGGATTGTCCTCAGGGCAACGCTGGTCTTCCTCCACTACTGTCACCACCAAGAAGGAACGGCGACCACCATTAAGAGGAGGGGCTGGGGGCTTCCAGGAGCCGCGTGCTATCTCCTGCATCTTGGGCGGAGCTCAAGCCCCAGCCTCAGAGCGTATCTTCAAGTAGGTTGCTCGTGAAGTGAATGCATTCCTCCCCAAGCTCGAGGCCACGCGCCCGCTCAGATCGTCCAAGTGTGCCATCACATTCAGCTCGGCAGATCAGCTCAAGTGCGCGGCTACCGCTGGCGCCCTCCTGATGGTTTGTTCACCAGTCATCGGCAATGTGCAAGTCACCAAGACCCTTATTGACGGCGGCGCAGGGCTCAACGTCCTGTCCGTCGACACGTTCGACAACCTCCAAGTGCCGTATGATTAGCTTCAGCCTACCAAGCCTTTCTCAGGAGTGACCGACGGCTCCACCACCCCAATCGAACAGGTCCGCCTCCCAGTCACCTTTGGGTAGCGCGACAACTACCGCACCGAGCTCATCGACTTCGATGTCGCCCACATTCGCCTGACGTACAACGCCATCCTTGGGTATCCAGCCCTGGCCAAGTTCATGGCGGTGACCCATCACGGCTACAATATCCTCAAGATGCCAGGAAGTGGCGGAATCATCACAGTCCCGTGCGAAGAAAGAGATGCGGTGTGCTCCCTCGAGCGTGCCTTCCAAGCTGCAGCAATCGACGATCCCGACAGCAAGGGCGAGTGCCCTCCTGAGGCCATCCCCAAGAAGAAGAAGCAGCTACTCCGCGCAGGGCCTCAGGCAAGCGGCGCCACGACTAGATCGGCGCCCGCTCCTGGGGCGCCTCCCTCCATCGCATAGGAAGGCGCGCCCGGCGCCCTTCTCGGATAGGGCTCAGGGGCTCTCTTCTGGAGGGCTTCAGACCTTGCCAGCATCACGAGGGAGGCGCTCGGGCACCATCTGGAGGCGTGCTTTGTGGCACGTTTCCCTTAGGAGGACACAAGACGAGGAGCGCCCAGCGCTCAGGAGTTCATTGCCATGACCACTCAGGAGCTGCAAGATGCGAGGGCCATGCGCGGCAATCGCCGCTCACCTGGCGCAGCCTCCCATCCAGGCGAGGATGTTGGGCTGCGCGTCTGCATCGACGTCCCGGGGCTCAACGGGGCCGCGTCTCAGGAGCCCCTCTGGCCTTCGCACGTGGGACGCTGCGAGGGCCCACCGCACAGCTACGTTCGCATGCCTTTTGGCCTGCCGAGCGTGGCATCCGCCTATCAGCGCAACATGCGGCGTGTCCTGGTGACTCAGGAGGCCAGGCACCACACCGTCCTGACGGAGATGGAAACGGTCCTCAAGGAACCGCCTGGACCCCCAGAGCCTCCCGAGGCTCAGGGCCCCGGTGGCTCGTGAGGGGCAACCCCTTCGCCGCGTACCTTCAGCTGCCCCAACATCCCTTCATCAACAGAACCAGGTGACATTTTCCAAGTTTATTTAGCTGGGAGCGCCCTTAGGGCTGCATCATTCCCAGGCCGCGTGGGTCCGTCCCTGTGGCATGTATCCCTTTTTATGTCTTTAGCCTACCTTGTTGGGGGCGCCCCTCGGGCTGCATCATCCCCAAGCCGCTCGGGCTTGCCCAGTGGCATGTATCTTCCCTGCATTTACTTGAGCCAGTTTGCTTTCCATGCTTAATCTACCTATGACTATCACCTGCTTGATTCTCACCGGCCATGGGGGCTACTCACGCTGGCACAATGCTTGTGATCGGGTCCGTCCCTGCAACGTCGACAAACCTGAGCGGTCGAGCTCTGGCTTGCGGCACGCCCCGCGCACGTCACCTCACCAGGCCCTCAGTGCCTTCATCTCCTCGTGGAGCAACCGGCGGCAGACCAGCGACCATAATGGCAAACTGTGTCTCTCCTTGTGCTGGCTTGCAGGAATCTCCTGAGGAAGACGGCAGGCGGCACCGCGAGCTCCGTCTTCTCCCATGCAATCCGCTTGCGCGTTAAAAGGGGGGCTCTTGAGCATCGCGACTCAGGAGCTCTTTCTGGTCTCCAGCCGTCACCCC
Organism: Aegilops tauschii subsp. strangulata; assembly: GCF_002575655.3. Classification (NCBI taxonomy): domain Eukaryota; kingdom Viridiplantae; phylum Streptophyta; class Magnoliopsida; order Poales; family Poaceae; genus Aegilops; species Aegilops tauschii. The sequence goes on from NC_053039.3 coordinate 180,595,162, forward strand.
CTGGCCTTGACCACGGCAGGCGACCTGGCATACCAGCGGCAGCTGAGCTCACTCGAGGGCCGAGACCTGAGGACGTAGGGCACAAAGGAGAGCGTGGAGAAGAGGGGGAGGCTTGTATGGGCCTGGCCTAGCTATTCTATGGACAGCTATGCACGAATCTGGCGCATCACAAGGAATCGACTCCAGACCGTCAAGATAAGTCTCGTGCCCGTGTTGGCTAAACCGCTAAGGACTAGGAACCACACTAGCCGCAGCCCTGCTGTGGCAACGTCACCCCCCCCCCCCCCCGCCCTTTCTTACCTCCCGTCGGCTGCTTGAGCGCTAAAGGGGACCCCCTGAGCATCGCGCCTCAGGAGCTCTTACTAGACCTCGGGCCGCTCACCTCCTGGCCTTGACCACGGCACGTGACCTGGCATACCAGCGATGGCTGCAGCCTGCCTGGGGACCGGGACCTGTCAGTGTAGAGCACCAAGTCGTCACGAGGTCGGAAAGGGGAGGCCAAGCTGAAGCAGGACTCGCACTCGCGCAAGTTCATAATAAGGACAATATTGACAAAATACATTACAAACCCTTTACACGCCCCCACGGGGTACTTCTTGATTCCTCGCAGGGAACAAAAGACAAGAACTTCGGGAATCCTATCTACACGTGCCCCTGTGGCTGACGCCATCATCAACAGTAGGCCACCAGAGGCCGGCGCCAACCTCATCCAGATCAGCGGCGGCGGCGTCCAGATACCGCAGCCCTGCTCCGGGCTCGGTGAGAGCTTAGGGGCACATAGCTGTCGTCGCTCATCTCCGGAGTCTCGTAGAGCTCGGGAGAATCGCCGGACTCCCAAGTGTCGCTGCGGCTTCCAGAGGAACCGCTGGCGACGCGGACAGCATGCCCTGCCCCTACTGCGGCGTCAACCTGATGACCCCTCCCAGAGCAACACTCTAGACGGCGGCCTTCTGCGTCAAAGACCTTGAAGAACAGCGTGGAGGCGCCGTCATACACGAAGTGGATGGCGAGGGCGCCCTCCGCACGGCACACTCGGGCGACCTCACCCCAACCTCGGGTCATGAAGATCTTCCCCGAAGAGACGGCCTCAACCTCCGTTCCAGTCGCCGGCGTGTCGCAGTCGGCGTGTTGCAGCCAAAGCTCGAGGGGTCCCCTCGGCGGCATCTCGGCTGAGAAGAAGGAAGGGAAGTGGATCCAAGTGCTCTGGGGCATCACTGCCCACAGCACGAGCTTGCGCGGGGAGTCCGTGGCGTGGACTCCAGGGGCAGCAACGCGCGCCACCGCGGTACGGCAGCCATGGCCACGGCGCGCGGGTCGACGCTCATCGCCTCTTCCTCCTAAGCCCTCGGCTTGGGCGTACAGGGGTAACGGATACCCAGGAGGAGGCCATTCGCACCAAGGCGTCGTCACCACCTGCATCGCCGCCGTGTCGCGGCGGTGGGCCGGCCTCTACTTCGGTGGGAGCGGCACCGGCCCGTCGAGGGTAGTCTTTCCTTTCTCCGCAGTAGAAAACCTTCGGATGGGCGCCATTGGTGGCGGCAATGGAGTAAAGGGGGAGAAGCCAGCAGAATGGGAAGAGATGGGCGATGGGGGCTCTTCCCCCCTCCCCATTTATAGTAGGAGAAGGCCAACCAGCGCCCCCACGATCACAGGTAATGATGGTTTTTCCTTGCATGCAGCAGTGACTCGTCAAGTCGGGCAGTTGCCGAGGCAACGTGGGGAAGCGGAGACGCCCACGTACAATCAACCGCCACGCGTCGATCAAGGCCGCAGGCTATTGGGGCCCGCGGCGCTCCGCGCTTGCCCTTTGGCTTCACCTCGAAGCCAAGCCCGAGCGCGCCTTGGGCCCGGGGGCTATTGTCGGCGTTCTGGGAATGGGGGTCCCCAGACTTGCCTGCCTGCGGCCCACGGCATCGCTCTGCGAGCGGGCCCGTACAACCCATCTTCACCAGCAAGTATTCAAGACCCTCGCGAGGCGGACGATGCAAGACATCCTCGGGAGCAGCCTCGCCAGGCTGGCTCACAACGGGCGGAGAGATCAAGGCAAGGCAAACCTCACGAGGTTCTTGTGACGTGAGCCATGACGACCAAGGCCAGGCGGGCGCCAGCGCGCATAGTGTCCTTGTTTCCTCTTTGGTGCTAAGGAGGCAAGCGCAGACGAGGAGTACCGAGGTGTCAAGCAAAGGTTTCCATATCAGTGCAACGAGACCAAGACCAGCAGGACGGCGGGACGGAGGTCACCATGGAGCCCAAGGCGGCGTCACCCCTAGAGCCTTTTGCAAGCGAAGACTGCTTTTATCAGGAAAAGCTGTACTAGTTGTCCCCTTTCAAATGGGCCGTTGTTGGCTCCCTTCCCGCTCAATATTTGGGGAGAGGACCAGGGCCTCTATAAATAGGACTAGCCACCATAGTAGGAGGCATCTCATCTTGAGTAATCCTCAACCACACAATTTCACCAAGCACAAGAACACCTCGCCTCAAGAGTCTGTTCTTCCCCTTGTAATGTTCATCCTCAGCCCAAGAGGCAATCCACCACCACCACACTGGAGTAAGGTATTACACCACAACGGTGGCCCGAACCAGTATAAATCTTGTGTCTCTTGTGTTGCGAGTTCGCCGAGCTAGCCTTAGAGATCATAGCAAAGTTAAGGGCGTGGATCGGTAGGGGGAGATCTTCGTGCGCACCCCAGTGTTCGAACCTTGAGGGTTCTGCCGGAACCCGTGATCCGACAGCGAAGGAATCGCTCGATCAGGTTCAGTTAACAACAAGATCGATCGGTCGCTCGGATTCAGTAACGTGTAGCCTCCAGTGCAATCGCTTGGGTTCTGTAGGCGAACGCCTCACTCGGGTTCAGTTAGAGCCCAACGCCTCGCACCCACGCGCGTACGTGTATGAGAGAAACGCGCATCGCTCGGCCCCCGACCACCCACTGTAATTGGATCTCCTGATATTTTCCTTGCCCTCGCTTCTACCACGGTTTTTTTCGTCATGGACGGCCCAAAGAATGTCATGCAGCTGCATCTCCGGCCCGCCCAGGAAGAAAAGCCCAAATTTCTGTCATGATTTTCTGTCATAGAAGTAGGAGCCCACCACATCTATGATGATACCGGGTTTTGTCACAATTATCGTCATAGAAGTGTCATAAGCATGACAGAAAAAAATTCGTTCGGCCCAAAATGTCACGGATGTGTCTTTTTTTGTAGTGTTAGGTGAGCCTTGTCTGGGCATGTGCCAGCTCGCCTATGAAGATACAACTTTAATGACACCCGTCCAAGTGATGTGTGAAGGAAATAGAAGGTAGATGGGCGAACGACACAGAAGGAGAGACCAACCTTGCCGGGGAGCTCCATCCAAAAGACACCTCATGGTGCATTAAATGCATTTGACCTAACCCGCCAAAGTTAGGTATTCAGCACTGTAGCCACTATTTACAGTGTACATTTACTATTTTGCCATTGTGGTGACCCCTTGGTCTATAAAAGGAGGCCCACGGCTAACTTAACAAAGGTCGGAACCCTGTCCATTTCACGCGCGTAGCTACAGCTCCCGAGCACCTTGTCGGACGTGCGCTCCTTGTAACTGGGCACATACACACATCCAATACACAAAGCAGGAGTAGGGTTTTACGCTTCACAGCGGCCCGAACCTGGGTAAATCTCATGTGTTTCTGCTAGCTCTGCTCTTTGTGCTTGTCGATCCCTCCAGTCGAACCGCAAAGGGACCGCCATGATACCATAGATGGTCGTACGCACAACACTATTTGATGTAATCCTTTTCTGCGTTGTGTTTCTTGGGAGTGGATGAATTGTGGATTTATGATTGAAAGGATCGAGAAGAGGGGTCTAGAGGGGGTGATTAGACCCTTAACAAGTAAAAGTGGCAGCTTTTATATTCTTCAAGTTAAGGTTAAGTTTAGCACATGTTAATGGGCACAGAATACATTTTAGACAAGCATAGCAAGAGTATGGACAGCGGAAAGAGTAAAGCATGCAAGTGCAAGAATGTAAAGGGATGGGAATTGGAGAGTGCAAACGCAATGGAGACGCGGAGAATTTTTGGCGTGGTTCCGATAGGTGGTGCTATCGTACATCCACGTTGATGGAGACTTCCACCCACGAAGGGTAATGGCTGCGCGAGTCCACGGAGGGCTCCACCCATGAAGGGTCCACGAAGAAGCAACCTTGTCTATCCCACCATGGCCATCGTCCATGAAGGACTTGCCTCACTCGGCTAGATCTTCACGAAGTAGGCGATCTCCTTGCCCTTACAAACTTCTTGGTTCAACTCCACAACATGTCGGAGGCTCCCAAGCGACACCTAACCAATCTGGGAGACACCACTCTCCAAAAGGTACTAGACGGTGTGTTGATGATGAACTCCTTGCTCTTGTGCTTCAAATGATAGTCTCCCCAACACTCAACTCTCTCATACAGATTTGGCTATGGTGGAAGAAGGATTTGGGTGGAAAGCAACTTTGGGAAGGCTAGAAATCAAGGTTCAAATGGTAGTAATGGAATCTCTTAATCTCAACGCATGAGTAGGTGGTTCTCTCTCAGAAAATGAATGCTGGAAGTGTAGGCATGTTCTGATGTAAGAGGGGGTGGAGGGGTATATATAACCTCCACACAAAATCCAACCGGTACACACTTTTTACCCAATTCGGTGGCAGCGATCAGAAATCTCGCTGGCACCGACTTGTGTAAAAATATGAACGTTAGGAATCTCTGTGGGACCGACTAGAACATCTCGGAGGGACCGATGTGCAATGGCTAGGGCAAACCTCGTTTTGGTTGCACCGATTGCATCAACTCGGTAGGACCAAAGTGAAGCAATAAGGCAACAAAAAGTTGGCAAGCCATCTCGGTGGTACCGATTGCAAAACTCAGTGGGACCAAAATAATTGCAACTAGTAACAAAGAGTTGGCAAGGCCATCTCGGTGGGACCGAGATCCATATCGATGGATCTGATTTGTTAGGGTTTGGCAGTGGCTATGTCCAGATGAACTTGGTGGCTCCGGATAGGAAATTTCGATCTGGCCGAGCTGGAATGTAGGGTTTGGACATATTTGGATGGATAAAGTGGTTCAACGTTTTGGACCAATATCACTAAGCACTTGAGCAAATAGATCATAAAGCAACACCTCATCCCCTTTTAATAGTATCTGTTGGGTAACGTTGCATGGAAAACAAAAAAAATCTACGCACACGCAATGATCTATCCATGGAGATGCATACCAACGAGGAGGAGAGTATGTCTACGTACCCTCGTAGACCGTAAGCGGAAGTGTTTCTCAACACGAATGATGTAGTCGAACTTCTTAGCGCTTCAACCGATCAAGTACCGAATGCATGACACCTCCGCGTTCTGCACACGTTCAGCTCGGTGACTTTCCTCGCCTTCTTGATCCAGCAAGACATCGAGGTAGTAGATGAGTTCCGTCAGCACGACGGTGTGGTGATCCTCGCAGGGCTTTGCCTAAGCACTACAAAAATATGACCAGGGGAGTAAACAGTGGACGGGGGCGCCGCACACGGCTAAGACAATGTTGTGTGTCCTTGTGTGGCGCCCCCTACCCATGTATATATAGGTGCGAGGGGAGGAGGCAGCCCCTAGGGCACCCCAAGAGACCTGGCGGCAGCCCTAGGGCTGCCGCCTTGCCCTGCGCCCCTCCCTTTCCTTGTAAGAAGAAGGGGGAAGGAAAGAGGGGGGAGAGGGAAGGAAGCGGGAGTCCTACTGCACACTTTCCTTTCCCTCCCATCTTTCCTTCTTCTCCCTATAGGGTCGGCTTGTATAGGGGCACACCAGCCCCTTGTGGGCTAGTGTGTTCCCTCTCTTGGCCCATAAGGCCCATACCTTTGTCAGGGGTGCCCGAAACTCCTTTCCGGTGACCCGATAAGTACCCGGTACCCTCCGAAACACTTCCGGTGTCCGAATACCATCGTCCTATATATCAATCTTTACCCCTCGACCATTTCAAGACTCCTCGTCATGTCCGTGATCTCGTCCAGGACTCCAAACAACATTCGATCACCAAATCACATAACTCATATAATACTATATCGTCAACGAACATTAAGCGTGCTGATCCTACACGTTTGAGAACTATGTAGACATGACCGAGACACCTCTCTGGTCAATAATCAATAGCGGAACTTGGATGCCCATATTGGCTCCTACATATTCTATGAAGATCTTTATCGGTTGAACCGTTATGACAACATATGTAATTCCCTTTGGCTATCGGTATGTTACTTGCCCGAGATTCGGTCGTCGGTATCTTCAGACCTAGTTCAATCTCGTTACCAGCAAGTCTCTTTACTCGTTCCATAATACAGCACCTTGTGACCTTAGTCGTTTGCTTGCAAGCTTATGATGTGTATTACCGAGAGGGCCCAAAGATACCTCTCTGATCCTCAGAGCGACAAATCCTAATCTTGATCTATGCCAACTCAACAAACACCTTTGGAGATACCTGTAGAGCATCTTTATAATCACCCAGTTACGTTGTGATGTTTGATAGCACATAAGGCATTCCTCCGGTATTCAGGAGTTGCATAATCTCATAGTCGAAGGAATATGTATTTGACATGAAGAAAGCAATAGCAATAAAATTGAACGATCATTATGCTAAGCTTACGGATGGGTCTTGTCCATCACATCATTCTCCTAATAATGTGATCCCGTTATCAAATGACAACTCATGTCAATGGTTAGGAAACCTTAACCATCTTTGATCAATGAGCTAGTCTAGTAGAGGCTCACTAGGGACACAGTGTTTGTTTATGTATTCACACACTACTGCAGGATGTTGCTAACGTGACACTACGATCAGAGACCCTTCGAGAAACTGTGTGCGATGCAGTAATCGCAAACGGTGGTGTATGAAAACCGTCAAAAAAGGTGCAAAACGTTTGTGATGGAGGACGCATCAAACATGGTTCAGATTTTAGTGGCGTGTGTGATTCAGGGCATACGGTTTAGTTAAATTAACCGTTTTCGATGAGGAGGAACAAAAGAAACGGGCAGCCAGATGAAGGTGTGTGCAATGTACAGCATACGGTTTACTCGGATGAACTGTTTGTGATTAGGCAACACAAAACAAAGGGTCAGCCAGATGAAGGTGTGTGCGATGTACAGCATACGGTTCACTCAGATAAACTGTTTGTGATTAGGCAACACAAAAGAAATGGTCAGCCAGATGAAGGTGTGTGCGATATACGACATGCGGTTCACTCGGACGAACTGTTTGCGTTGACACAAGAGAACGGAAATGGTTCAACTTAACAAGACGTGTGTGTTGTGCGATGGGATTGCATACAGAACAACAATACACACACACACACACACACACACACTTATAAGGACATGCTTGCATAACCAAATTAAACATCCACTTACATAGGTGGCTACTACAACCATGGCATTTGCACACACCAAAGTAAACTATTACATGCATAATTACATAGGTGGCTACTACACACATGACATTTCCACACACCAATAAAGTAAATTATATATTACATGCATGATTAACTAGCATAAACGATCATCTGATCATCATCTACTTCTTGTGACGCTGCTTGCTCTGCTTGTGGCTCGATCCAGGCTCGTCAATTTGGGTAACGAGGCACTTCCTCGTGTCAACGATCCGCCTGTGCATCTCGTAGCATGTGTACACGCTCTTGGCCGCAAACCTGAGGTGAGGTTCATCCAGTTGCCGCATCCAGGCCCCGTTCCAGGATACGGGACTTGTTCTCTGGGCATCCTGCTTCATCTTTTCGTAGTAGGGGTCGATGATGGCCGAGGCGAGTTCGGCCAGGGAGTCCTTCTTTGTGCTACCCCAGACCGTGTAGTGGTCACGGATTTCGACAAGGTTCTTGCAGGCCAAGCCCGTAACACTGAGCGCTTTTACATCGTTCGTGGTATCCACCGTGGCGAACTTGTAGTCAGTGCTGTTGACAAACCTATTGAAACGATCACAAGGCTCTGTGACCATGCAGTAGTGGTAGATGAGGACATGATGGCGCACGCACAACTGGGCGACGGCAGCCTTCTGATCTATGCCGGGACGACCGGCGGTGTACTGGAGGTCGATGCCGACCACCTTGTACTTGTCTCCGGCAAGCAACTGCTCAACGCTGTACACCACCGAGTCATCCACCACGGCCGAGTCAATGGTGTACACCACCGAGAGATCCATCTCCCTCTCGTGGGTCTCCACTCTATGCTCGCCGAACTCCATTGGAGCGCCGCCGGACATCCCCTTTCTATGTGTCGTCGTGTGTGTGCTTGTTGTGTTGTGGGGCGTGATCGAAAGGTTGAAGAGACTAAGGTTATAATGGCCGCGGGAATTAAAGGGGAAGCCGGACGGCCAGGAATATCGGCAGGCCCTGATGGCAGTTCTAATTTGCAGCGCGTAACTCCAGCATGCCGCACGTAACTGCATCGCCTGGCAACGCGTGCGGCGCAACCGCATGCATATGGGCCCCCCGACGTGATCGTGCGCACGCCCAACCGTTGGCAGAGCGCGCGTGAGGGACGCGAGTAGAGCGCTCCGCGGTCGCCTCAACTGCGAGCAACCATATATATATGCATATAGCAGTTGAACACGCAAGGAAAAGCTGTCCACAAGCCGAGCGCGCCGACGAACACGCGCAGAGCGCGCCAACGGACGCGAGCAGAGTGCGCCATGGCGCCTAACGGCGGGATAGAGCTTCATTCAAGCCAATCAAAATAAGACTGGAACGGACATGTCTGTATTGAGCAAAGGGATCGCACATGTTTGTATTGACTGGAATGAGAATGCAATAGCAAAATAAGAATTAAGGCCATGATGATGCGATCGCAGTGGTGGTTACAAGAGGCAAGAAGAAACATGCATCCATCAACGTACGACCTCCTCCTCCTCAACTCAGTGCGTCGGCGGCCACCGACCGGCGGCTAAGGAGCGGCGGCTTGTGTGGCGAGGTCAAGGTACTTCTCAACTAAGGCATCCAAGGCTTCCAGCTGGCTGAAGAAGGCCAACGTTGTAGCGTCCTCAATGGCCTTGTAGATTCCTATGTACACAATTCGTTCATACACATGGATGCGTAGGTCGACGGTTTCTTGCAGGGCGAGGCGCCTCGCGGCGAGTGCGACCTCCAGGTGGACATTCTTCGTGGCGTCGGCAGGCAGTCGCAGGGCCACCGGTGCTTCAAAGAAGTTCCGACCATGGAGGCTGATTAGGGTGGCAGGTAATGAGGAGCCCGGGCGCGCGGGCTGGACGAGTACGGCGATGTCGTCCGCGAGCTTCTTGACGACGGTGAACCTGTTGGTGCTGCGAACGATCATCTGGTCCAATTGAGAGTCGTAGTTGGCGTCGACGGCGGCCATCCACCAGCCGGTCGCCAACACCGTATGGAGACGATCCACGGTGACATGCCGCAGGCCGGCGTCGTGGACCATCTGGCACAGCCGTTGGCTGCTCGCGCGCATCGCCTCCATGGGTCTGGAGTGGGCACTTTTGCGCTTATTAGTGTAGGTGCTTGGGCAAATGCTTAGGTGCGTACGATGTGGTAGATGCATTGGAATGGAGGGGCGCCTTTATATGAGTGCAAACTGCGCTGCATTCACATCGTGCTGCCTCTTTTCCCGGTCCTCCCATTACTTCCCTCATGCATTCACACGATGCTAATTGAAGGAGGATGCATCATTGGCCGTTCAACATTTCGGGAACCGCTACCCTCTCCCTCATCTGCATTAAAGCCGTATCGGGAACTGCGCCGCCCGCTGTCAAATTGAATAGTACTACGCCGCGCCCGCTAGTGATTCACACGGGTCATCCAAAAGAACCGTTTGTGTTCAAGAGATGCACAAATCTTGCATACAGGTGTTCTATCTGAAACCATCATGCTTGTTGTGAGAAGCTCTGGTTTGTGTGAAGCATATACCCAAACCTACCCCAAATGGGACCAAAACTTTACCACGGCATGTTGATGCCCCTCCATGATAGCATGCCAAGTTTCATGAACTTCAGTCGAGTTTTGGATTTACTAGAATTTAAAAACCAGGTATCTCAATGTTTGCCGCCGAGTGACGATGGCAGGGTGTTTGACATTCATTCCCATTTCTTGCATGGGACCTAAGCATGCACCCAAGGACAAAGATTTGATTTTTCAACCAATTTATATGCACTGGAGCATGTACATGTAGTTCAAATTTGAATTATGCACATAAATGCATTAAAAACTCACTTAATGCATAAAAATGTCCAAACGAACCCTGAAAAATCACAAAAAATAGCACAACACTCCTGTTGTTCTATGTTGACACGAGAAAAAAATTGAAAGCTATAAGAGGCAATGGATATCGTTTCGCCCCCAAAGTTGGGGCGTTCCCTACCGAAACTATCATGCTTGTTGTGAGAAGCTATGGTTTGTGAGAAGCATATCCCCAAACCTGCCCCAATGGGTAAAAAAACTTTACCACGCCATGTTGATGCCGCTCCATGATAGCATGCCAAGTTTCATGAATTTCAGACGAGTTTTGGATTTACTAGAATTTAAAAACCAGGTATCTCAATGTTTGCGGCAGAGTGACGGTGGCATGGTGCTTGAAATTCATTCCCATTTCTTGCATGGGACCTAAGCATGCACCCAAGGACAAAAGATTTGATTTTTCAACCAATTTATATGCACCGAAGCATGTGCATGTAGTTCAAATTTGAATTATGCACATAAATGCATTGAAAACTCACTTAATGCATAAAAATGTCCAAACGAACCCCGAAAAATCACAAAAAATAGCACAACTCTCGTGTTGTTCTATGTTGACACGAGAAAAAATTTAAAAGCAATAAGAGGCAATGGATATCATTTCGCCCCCAAAGTTGGGGCTTTCCCTACCGAAATCATCATGCTTGTTGTGAAAAGCTCTGGTTTGTGAGAAGCATATACCCAAACCTGCCCCAAATGGGCAAAAACTTTACCACGCCATGTTGACCCCGCTCCATGGTAGCATGCCAAGTTTCATGAATTTCAGACGAGTTTTGGATTTACTAGAATTTAAAAACCAGGTATCTCAATGTTTGCAGCCGAGTGACGGTGGCAGGGTGCTTGACATTCATTCCCATTTCTTGCATGGGACCTAAGCATGCACCCAAGGACAAAACATTTGATTTTTCGACCAATTTATATGCACCGGAGCATGTGCATGTAGTTCAAATTTGAATTATGCACATAAATGCATTGAAAACTCACTTAATGCATAAAAATGTCCAAACGAACCTCGAAAAATCACAAAATAATAACACAACACTCCTGTTGTTCTATGTTGACACGAGAAAAAATTTGAAAGCAATTAGAGGCAATGGATATCGTTTCATCCCCAAAGTTAGGGCGTTCCCTACCGAAACCATCATGCTTGTTGTGAGAAGCTTTGGTTTGTGAGAAGCATATACCCAAACCTGCCCCAAATGGGACAAAAACTTTACCACGCCATGTTGATGCCGCTCCATGATAGCATGCCAAGTTTCATGAATTTCAGACGAGTTTTGGATTTACTAGAATTTTAAAACCAGGTATCTCAATGTTTGCGGCCGACTGACGGTGGCAGGGTGTTTGACATTCATTCCCATTTCTTGCATAGGACCTAAGCATGCACCCAAGGACAAAAGATTTGATTTTTCAACCAATTAATATGCACCGGAGCATGTGCATGTAGTTCAAATTCGAATTATGCACATAAATGCATTGAAAACTCACTTAATGCATAAAAATGTCCAAGCGAACCCCGAAAAATCACAAAAAATAGCACAACTCTCCTGTTGTTCTATGTTGACACGAGAAAATTTTAAAAGCAATAAGAGGCAATGGATATCGTTTCGCCCCCAAAGTTGGGGCGTTCCCTACCGAAATCATCATGCTTGTTGTGAGAAGCTCTGGTTTGTGAGAAGCATATACCCAAACCTGCCCCAAATGGGACAAAAACTTTACCACGCCATGTTGATGCCGCTCCATGATAGCATGCCAAGTTTCATGAATTTCAGACGAGTTTTGGATTTACTAGAATTTAAAAACCAGGTATCTCAATGTTTGCGGCCGAGTGATGGTGGCAGGGTGCTTGACATTCATTTGCATTTCTTGCATGGGACCTAAGCATGCACCCAAGGACAAAAGATTTGATTTTTCGACCAATTTATATGCACCGGAGCATTGCATGTAGTTCAAATCTGAATTATGCACATAAATGCATTGAAAACTCACTTAATGCATAAAAATGTCCAAATGAACCCCGAAAAATCATAAAAATAACACAACACTCCTGTTGTTCTATGTTGACACGAGAAAAAATTTGAAAGCAGTTAGAGGCAATGGATATCGTTTCGTCCCCAAAGTTGGGGCGTTCCCTACCGAAACCATCATGCTTGTTGTGAGAAGCTCTGGTTTGTGAGAGGCATATACCCAAACCTACCCCAAATGGGACAAAAACTTTACCACGCCATGTTGATGCCGCTCCATGATAGCATGCCAAGTTTCATGAATTTTAGACGAGTTTTGGATTTACTAGAATTTAAAAACCAGGTATCTCAATGTTTGCGGCCGAGTGACGGTGGCAGGGTGTTTGACATTCATTCGCATTTCTTGCATGGGACCTAAGCATGCACCCAAGGACAAAGATTTGATTTTTCAACCAATTTATATGCACTGGAGCATGTGCATGTAGTTCAAATTTTAATTATGCACATAAATGCATTGAAAACTCACTTAATGCATAAAAATGTCCAAACGAACCCTGCATAATTCCAATTCTTTTATGATCACTATAGATAAAAGGTCTAGCAATTCAAACACCGTCCATGGCCGCTGTGACCCCATTATGTAATTCAAATAAAGACGAAAAATCAAGTAGATCCCACATAGTTTATTATAACCAACCATGTGAGATGCAGCACAAAATATCTTTGGACCGTGTCTGAATAAGGGACCGTGTCTGATGACACTTTGCGCACCAGTTTTTTGTCTGAAGCGATTCCAAAATTTCGGCTTCCGTGGAAATATCTACCTCCCCGCCCCCTCCCCTTACCAAAAGCCACGTTTCCCCCCTTTCCGCCATCCTTTCCAAGTTGAAACCTTCACTCCTTACTTGCAGCGCCGCCGCCTCCTCGCCGGCGATCCTCCTTCATGCTGCTCGGCCTCGCCTATCCAGGCAGGTAATCCACCCGACCCCCATCCTCCTCCTCCTTCCACATCCCACATGCCCTGACCGCCGGCGCGAGCGCGACACCTTCCACCCAAATCACCGACCCCTCCACCAAATAAGCGCCGGCCTAAGCCATGGTGTACGCAGTATAGACAGGACCTCAAGGAGTATTTGGCAGCAGAGAAGCAAATCACGGCCGCAAGCGCAGATGAGGTCGCGATGGCTGCCATTCGTGTCGACCCCCAGATCTTGGAGGAGCACCTCGCCGTCGAGGCCACCGTTCACGCCTCGCGCACCGACGCCGCGATGCGGTTGGCTGCTTATGACAGTTCATGGTGTTTTCTCAAGGCCACCGTCGGTGCCTTCGACGAAGACTACGAGGTGTTTTCTCAGCGTGCACGTGCTTACCTCATCTCGAGAGCCAGCGGGTTGGTGCCCAGAGCGGCTCAGGTAACTCACCACTACAACGAGGGCACCCACGATGCGGAGGCCTCGCCCTCTTCCATGTCCAAGGAGCCAATCGTCATCGATATCTCCGACAATGAGGAGTAGCTTGTCTTATTAGCTCACTATAAGGACCCATGTTCAGTTTGCTAGCTACTGCCTTTCCTTAACAAATTCTAGTGAATTGTGTTATCTACTTTCACCATGCAATCTTCTACTATAGTGTATATGGTCTATATGTCGTGCAATGTGGTGTTCAATTAACTGCTTGGTTCAGTTCTGCAAATGTGATGTTCAATTCTTTAGGGTGCAATATTTCCAAGTTGTTAAGCATGCTTGGTTTGGTTAACTGTCTGATCTTCTATTAGGAGTATGTTATATTGTTCAATTGGTGTTTACTTAACTGCTTGGTTCATTTGTTGGGCTTGGTTCACTTGTTGTGGTGTTTAGTTAACTGCTTGGTTCAATTCTGCAATGCGATGTTCAATTGTTGTGGCTGCATTCTGTTATTGTATACCATGTGAGGAATAAATCGAATTTGGCTGTACTAAATACATGAGAAACAATACAATTGCTATATTTCCAAGTTGTTAAGCATGCTTGGTTTGGTTAAATGCCTGATCTTCTATTAGGAGTATGTTATATTGTGCAATGTGGTGCTCAGTTAACGTTTGGTTCATTTGTTGTGGTGTTTAGTTAACTGCTTGGTTCAATTCTGCAATGCGATGTTCAATTGTTGTGGCTGCATTCTGTTATTGTATACCATGTGAGGAATAAATCGAATTTGGTTGCACTTAATACATGAGAAACATATACAAGTGCTATATTTCCTAGTTCCTAATCATGCTTGGTTGGGATAAATGGGTTTTCCATGTGGCTTGAATCAATCTGATAAATCTGCAATGTGCTTATTTATCATCAACATATTTACTGATAGCATGCGAACCCTTACTTAACCTGATTACTAACTACCTTATATGTGTTGCAGGGAAACAATGGGAAGCATTGAGATTTACAAGATGGTGCTAACTATTATACCTTGCCCTTTTGTATTCCTTTGCCCCATTTCCAATATAGAGAAGATATTTATGCACATCCTTGTTTTAAGGCTTCACTGATGATTACCTCTCAAACCACCTCTGTGGTTAGGAGGCGAGGAAAGTTTTCATACAACACCCACGATTCAATATTGAAGTGTTCCTGAAGAGGTCGAAGGATGGACGGTCAATCATCCACAGGCACTGGCCTAAAGTTGCAAAGACCTTCAACATGAATGAAGGCTCAAAATTCGCCTTCTGCTTCAGCAGTTTTCCAGATGAGATGCATCTCTCTATGTATCGTCTATGATGCTAATTTCGAAAGGTTCTAGATGTTGCATGTGAAACTTGCTGCTGGTGCAGTTGTGTAATGGGGTAGCTGAGTGCTGAAGCTATATCATGTTGTACTCCGATGTATTTCAATTATGAAATCCTGCTTCCTTAATATGGAAATGGAATATATTATGTGCTTAATATGAATGTTAATTAGATTAGTAAATGGATTATTAATAATAGGACAATTAGCCCGCTAATTGGCCAATTAGCTTGCTAATTGGTTTTCCTATTGCAAACGGTTAATGAGAAAACACCGTGGGCGATGACCTAAGGCAACGCACACAGTTTCTAGGAATAAACCGTGTTGGATCAATGAACAATCACACACGACATTCTCTTCAAAACTGTTTGCGTTACGCCACCTTGCGCGAACGTTTTCCTTGTAGTGACTGTGTGGGATGTATATACAAATGGAAACGTTTAGTGGTGACTGACTGTGTGGGATGTACTTACGCCAGAAATGATTTTGCCTGTATAATTCTATTTTTTAGCACTATTGTATGTATTTCTGTATTTGAGTGCTCGCCAGTCGCACACGACCTCATTTTGCCGAGCGTGTGTGCCAGGAGGGCATATCCCCAACGATTTCTGGGTCGTGTGGGAAGACCCCCCTATCGCCCACACTCACTTGGCGGCGGTTCCAAATGCCGTCGCGAAAAGGGGTAAAAAAACCGTTTGTTTAGGACCGACGCGCACCAGTGACAGATGTATTAAGGTTTTCGATCAATACAGTTCTAGCATGAATAATAAATCTTTATCATGAATAAGGAAATATAAAATAACAACTTTATTATTGCCTCTAGGGCATATTTCCTTCAGTATTGGCTTTCCTATGGACTCAATATGATTTTGGATCACTTTACCAAAAATGTAGAGTCTGAGCTTTTGCCAATCCATGTCCTTAGCATTTTGAAGGGGTCCAAATCCTCTTGTCCTTGCCATGCCATTGTTGAACTTGTCTGAAATATACTAGATAAAACTATTATTCTGACAAAAGATATGTTGACATTAATTACCAAAACCACCAAGGGAGCACTTGTGCTTTCAATCTCCCCCTTTTTGCTAATTGATGACAACATACATCAAAGCTTCAATTAAATGATATGATGAGAAATATATTAAAAGCTTTGGAAAAACATGTAACTTGCATGAGCTCCCCCTACATGTGTGCAATCATGTAATGATAGAATTGAAAGACATGTGAATGCACAACATGACAGAGTAAGTAATGAGTTACATGTATCTTGCCCATATGCATTAGAGCCAAAAGTAATGAGAGATGTACCTTCATGTTTATGATTCCCTCTTGCAAACAATATGTGCAAAAGCAAGAGACCATCATGCACATGAGTGAGATGCATATACTTACCTTGTGGTCCTTGAACCGACTCTTGAAGAAGCAAGCTTGAGAAGACAAGGTTAGATAACACAAGAGAACTTCAAACAAGAAAGATACTTCAAGATCTACAAGAGTACCAAGACTGGGATGACATGTAATTGGTGAGTATCATAGAGTATTTTGTTTGAATATAGACATGACCCCAGAGAATTAAGGATTTGCAATAAATTCCAAGGATTTTTCTCTCCTAAACATTGACTTCCTCTCCCCCTAAATCTAGCGCTGAATAATGGGAGCGGGTAGGGTGAGAAAAAATCAGAGCAAACTATAGGCAAGCTCAGATTTATCAAGATCTCATTAGAGTAAAATAAATTATCAGGGCAAAATGAGATTATAGCAAAGTAGGCTCAGATGAAATAACTGACATGTCTCTCCCCTCTTAAAGACATGTGAAGTCTCTCCTCTTATGAAAGTGCATCTCTCTTCCTTTCATAGAAGAGATTAAGATACGATAAGCGTTTGATTCTCTTGTAAGGATAAGCTTTGATGCTCTCTCTCTCCCCCTTTGACATCGGTTTCCAAGAAGGGTAGTCTTAATGGATATGAGTCAAGTGAGTGTGGTCCTTAAGAGACTCAACTGAGCAGAATGCAGCTTTAGATGCAAGTAGAGGGAAAGAATCATGCAAGTAGAGGGAAAGAATCATTGAGTGGATCTGATAAGAATAAACAGTAAAAGATGGCAAAATGTTTCTTCAGTAGTGAAATTTGTGGCACCGATTTGTGTCGATCGGTGACTCCGAGATAGTAGAGTCACAGACAGAGCTCATCGGCGAGGCCGAAGTAGTCCCTTTCGATGGAACTGATGAATTGTATACAAGTTGAACTTGTGCTTCAGCCTGACCGACAGGCTTTGGATTGGTGCGACCGAGTTCAATGCAGAGGAAAAATTTGTCAACTTAGCGCACCTGCAATATAATTTTCACAAAGGTTTTCAAGGAATTTCGATAGAATTTGCAATGAGTTTGACCTAGAGAAATAGAAAAGATCACAGAAAATAGAAGGGGATCTAGATGAAGTTTTTTTGTTTAAAAGGGAAACACACTAGCAAGAAGAAATGCAACTAACGAAAGGGAACACTAGAGAACTTCATCTAGAGGGGTTTGGCGACAAAGTCACCTATGTTAGAGTATATTGACTTAGGATTCAAGTGAGATCACTTGATCATAGGTCATACTCATCGTTAAGCTCAAAATGGGGTTGCCATTTTTCATTTAAGCATCTTAATGTATTCACATCTTGTTGAGTTGCTTTATCTCATGACTTGGAGCAAAGCTTCTCTAAATATGGAAAAGCATACATTGGTTTTGTTGTTGAACTTGATCATGTAGTCGAACTTGTGATGGATGCTCGATGTTGATGTGGTCATCAAGAGTTTGGAGCATCCCTTTGAATTTGAAGCTCATATTCCTACATGGATTAGTCTTGCAAGGAATAACTCTTATGTATCCAAATTGACAAGAGGAAGTTTCATCATATAGATAGTGTCAAAGGATATGCTGAGTGTAGACTTGTTCCTTGATCACAACAACCAAAGCATGGATACTTGGTAATGTAAAGATTGCTCAGGATGTGACTGGTTTGCAATCTTATAGAATGAGGCTCATCCAAATACCTACAAGGGTTAGATGCCATACAAGGGTGCAAATATATCCAAGATAAATTATCACCATCATAAGAGAAATATCAAGGATTAGTCACATAGGCTCATGCCTTGCATGTATCCAAAGGAATCTCCATTCCAAATGTGAGGCATCAATGATGTTCAAGTCACTCCTCAATCGACAAAATATCTTCTCATCAAGCGGTTTAGTGAAGATATCTACCAATTGCTTGTCGGTTCGAACATGCTTAAGATTCATGTCACCTTTAGCCACATGATCATGAATGAAATGGTAACGAACTTCAATATGCTTAGTTCGAGAATGCTTACTCACTAGTACGCGTCGGTGCTATACAAATGGTTTTTAACCCCTTTTCGCGACGGCATTTGGAACCGTCGCCTAGTGAGTGACGGCGATAGGGGGGTCCTTCCCACACAACCCAGAGACCGTCGGGGATATGCCCTCCTGGCACACACGCTCGGCAAAATGAGGTCGTGTGCGACCGACGAGCGCTCAAATATGGAAATACATATAGTAGAGCTAAAAAGTACAAGTATACAGGCGAAATTGTTTCTAGTCGCAAGTACATCCCACACAGTCAGTCCCCGCTAAACGTTTCCGTTCGTATGTACATCCCACACAGTCGCTCCAAGGAAAACGTTTTCGTTCACAGGTACATCACACACAATTTTTCCCCGTTAAATCGTTTGTGATAGCGTTGCCATTGCACACGATATTACAATTTTATTGTTTGCATTATTGAATGCATCACACACGGTCCGTAGAAGAAACTGTGTGGCAAAGGCTGCCATCAAACACAGTTTTTATGTGGTAAAAGTTTGCACAAGGTGGCCTAACACAAACAGTTTTCAAGACGATGTCGTGTGTGCAGTGGAGGTTGATCCAACACGGTTTATTCCTAGAAAATGTCTGCATTGCCTGAGGTCATCGCCCACGGTATTTTTCCATAACCGTTTGCAATAGCAAAACCCAATTAGCAGGCTAATTCGCCATTAGCAGGCTAATTGCCCTATAATAATCAATTTATTAATCTAATTGACATTCATATTAAGCACATTATATATTTCATTTCCATATTAAGGAAGCATAATTTCATAATTGAAACACATCAGAGTACAACATGGTATAGCTTCAGCACTCAGCTACCCCATTACACAACTGCACCAGCACCAAGTTTCACATGCAACATGTAGAACCTTTCAAAATTAGCATCATAGATGGTATATAGACGATGCATCTCATTTGGAAAACTGCTAAAGCGGAAGGCGAATATTGAGCCTTCATTCATGTTGAAGGTCTTTGCAACTTTAGGCCAGTGCCTGTGGATGATTAACCGTCCGTCCTTCGTCCTCTTCAGGAACACTTCAATATTGAACCGTGGGTGTTGTATGAAAACCTTCCTCACCTCCTGACCATAGAGGTGGTTTGAGAGGTAATCATTAGTGAACTGCTTTGGAAAGGCCTGAAAACAAGGATGTGGATAAATATCTTCTGTATATTGGAAATGGGGCAAAGGAATAAAAAAGGCAAGGTATAATAGTTAGTACCATCTTGTAGTGAACTGATGTCTTCTTCATTGTGCAGACAAAGATCTTATTTTTTTGTCACTAATTTCTTTATCCTAACAATCTTTCTGAGTTTCTTGATTTGATTGATATTCATCGACAACTCATAAGGGTGGAACAGTGGGTCAAAACCTCTTACAGCAGGACCTACATGTGCAAGACCAAATTGTTAAAACCCTAAATATTAGAATGGTTCCTGCAATTGCACAATTATGTGCTATTAGACAACGGACCATGCACGTGCTAACCTCGATTGTAAACCTCAGTGCTTCCCATTGTTTCCCTGCAACACATATAAGGTAGTTAGTCATCAGGTTAAGTAAGGGTTCGCATGCTATCACTAAAATATGTTGATGAAAAATGAGCACATTACAGATTCATCAGATTAATTCAGGCCACATGGAAAACCCATTTATCCAAACCAAGCATGATTAAGAACTAGGAAATATAGCACTTGTATATGTTTCTCATGTATTAAGTGCAGCCAAATTCGATTTATTGCTCACATGCACAACAATGCAAAATTCTACCCACGACAATAGGACATCGCATTGCAGAATTGAACCAAGCAGTTAACTAAACACCACAACAAATGAACCAAATATTAACTGAGCACCACATTGCACAATATAACATACTCCTAATAGAAGATCAGATAGTTAACCAAACCAAGCATGCTTAACAACTTGGAAATATAGCAATTGTATTTGTTTCTCATGTATTTACTACAGCCAAATTCAATTTATTCCTCACATGGTATACAATAACAGAATGCACCCATAACTATTGAACATCGCACGGCAGAATTGAACCAAACAATTAACTAAACACCACAACACAAATGAACCAAACATTAACTGAGCACCACATTGCACAATGTATAACCAAACCAAGCATGCTTGACAACTTGGAAATGTAGCAATTGTACTCGTTTCTCATGTATTTTGTAAAGATAATTTCGATTTATTTCTCACACGGAAGACAATACAAAATTGCAGCCTGAAGAATTGAACATCACATTTGCCGAATTGAACAAAACAGTTAACTGAAGACAACAACTAATTAACAAAACAGTTAATAAGTGAGCACCACACTGCACAACATATAGAACATATACACTAGAGCAACAGATTGCATGGTAAAATTAGATAGCACAATTCACTAGAATTTGTGAAGGAAAGGCAGGAGCAGCACACGCAACGGGTAAACCGAGCATGCTTAACCGGCGTAGCTAGCAAATGGCAAGGTGCTCCTCCAAGATCTGGGGGTCAGCACGAATGGCAGCCATCGCGACCTCATCATCGCGTGCGGCCGCGATTTGCTTCTCCGCTGCCAAATGCTCCTTGAGATCCTGGCTATATATACTGCATGCACCATGGCTTAGGGCGGCACTTATTTGGTGGAGGGGTCGGTGATTTGGGTGGAAGGTGTCGCGCTCACGCCGGCGGTCGGGGCATGTGGGATGTGGAAGGAGGAGGAGGATGGGGGTCGGGTGTGGATTACCTGCCTGGATAGACGAGGCCGAGCAGCGTGAAGGAGGGTCACTAGTGAGGAGGCGGTGCTGCAAGCAAGGAGTGAAGGTTTCAACTTGGAAAGGCAGGCGGAAACAGGGGAAATGTGGCTTTTGGTAAGGGGGAGGGGCGGGGAGGTAGATATTTCCGCGAAAGCCGAAAATTTGGAATCGCTTCAGCGAAAAAACTGGCGCGCAAAGTGTCATCAGACACGGTCCCTTATTCAGAACTGTGTACGATATGTGAACATCACAAACGATTCAGATAGCTTAACCCGTGTGTGATGAGTTTGAACGTCAAAAATTTTGGTTCAAATTTCCATGGTTACAGTGGTCATCCACGTCATTGCATAATTTGGGTACACAAAGGAGACTACAGCACACCCACACTTCTTAATCGAGCAAGTTCAGCAATTAAACAGAGCTAGCTGACCTAAACATTACTCTAACAAATTAAAGACCGGCACTCTTAATTAAACAAAACAAAGAGTACTAGTACTACGGCTGGTGCTCGTCGATCTCCGCCGCCGTCTCCATGTCTAGCTTGCGCCCGACGGTCTCCTGGGGAAGGGGCTCCATGGCATCCATCGCACCATACTCGGCAAGCATCTTGCCATCCGCGTCCGCCATCTCTTTGGAAAAGGCCGCCACGAGCTGGGCGTGGGCGGCCACGATCTGGGCTTGGACGGGCTCCGTCGTCGCAAGGTATGTGGCGGAGGAATGTACGGCTGCTCGAACGCTCTCGGAGATTGCCAACTCTTCGGCCGTGGGTTGCCAACCATTGTCGGAGAAGCTTCATTCAATTTGTGTGGTGACCGCCACGAGCTAGGCGTGGGCGGCCTCGACATGGCCGTGGGTAGCATCCATCAGGGCTAAGGCCGCCGCTGCAGAACGGACAACTGCTGTGGCGCTCTCGCCAGTTGCTATTCCCGAGGCAGATGTTGCTGCCGCCACCTGAGAAGCAACAGCGGCCGTTTGGGCTGCCTTGGCCGCCCAGTCGCAGATTGTCGCCGCGCTCATGCACCTTGTTAGCACACGCATGGCGGCTGCGGCCGCGCTCTCGCCGGAGTGGACCACTGAAGTTGGCCGCAAGACACGGGTCCACGTGCCCATCTTTCACCGACGATGATTGAATAGTGAAATGATATTTGGGGAGCGAGCTACTGTGCTTGAGACGCCAGCTGTGGACTATAGCCGACGCACCTTCTCGCGTAAGCCATAGGCGTACTATACACCGACGGTGCTCCAGGATATTTTTTGTTGCATCTCACACGATTGGTGATAATAAACTGTGTGTGATCTACTTGAATTTTCATCTTGATTTGAATTACATAATGGGGTCACTGCGGCAATGGACGGTGTTTGAATTGCTAGACCTTTTATCTGCAGTGAACATGTAACTATATGTGTGTCATAAAAGAATTGGAATTATTCAGGGTTCGTTTGAACATTTTATACATTAAATTGGTTTTCTAGCCATTTCAGGTGCACAATTCAAAATTAAACAACATGCACATGCTCTGGTGCACCAACATGAGTTGTAAAAATCATATATGTGTCCATGGGTTTATGCTTATGTCCCATGCAAGAAATAGGGATGAAATTCGAACACCACGGCACCATGGCTCTCCGGCAAACGTCGGTGTACTTGCTTTTGTAATTCTAGTAAATCCAAAAGTCGTCCGAAATTCATGAAACTTGGCATGCTATCATGGAGTGGCATCAACATGCCGTGATAAATTTTTTGTCCAATTTGGGCCAGGTTTGGGTATAAGCTTCTCATAAACCAGAGCTTCTCACAACAAGTGTGATGGTTTCGGTAGGGAACGTTTCACCTTTCTGGACGAAACAATATCCATTGCCTCTTCTCAATTTCAAATTTTTTCCTAGTGTCAACATAGAACAACATGAGTGTTGTGTCAATTTTTGGGATTTTTCGGGGTTGGCTTGGACATTTTTATACATTAACTGGGTTTTCTATGCATTCATGTGCATAATTCAAATTTGAACTGCATGCACATGCTCTAAGCATATAAATTAGTTGAAAAATTCAAATATGTGTCCTTGGTTCCCTGCTTAGGTCACATGCAAGAAATGAGAATGAATGTCAAACACCCTACCACCGTCACTCGGCCGCAAACACTGAGATGCCTGGTTTTTAAATTCTAGTAAATCCAAATATCGTCTGAAATTCATGAAACTTGGCATGCTGTCATGGAGCGGCATCAACATGCCATGGTAAATTTTTTGTCCCATTTGGGGCAGGTTTGGAGATATGCTTCTCACAAACCAGAGCTTCTCACAACAAGCCTGATGGTTTCGGTAGGGAACGTTTCACCTTTCTGGACGAAACGATATCCATTGCCTCTTCTCGATTTCAATTTTTTTTCTAGTGTCAACATAGAATAACCGGAGTGTTGTGTCAGTTTTTGGGATTTTTCGGGGTTCATTTGGACATTTTTATGCATTAATTGATTTTTCAATGCATTTATGTGCATAATTCAAATTTGAACTACATGCACAAGCTCTAATGCTTATAAATTGGTTGAAAATTCAAATTTGTGTCCTTGGTTGCATGCTTAGGTACCATGCAAGAAATGGGAATGAATGTCAAAACACCCTGCCATCGTCACTCGGACGAAAACATCGAGATACCTAGTTTTTAAATTCTATTAAATCCAAAACTCGTCTGAAATTCATGAAACTTGGCATGCTATCATGGAGCGGCATCGACATGCCGTGGTAAATTTTTTGTCCCATTGGGGGCAGGTTTGGGTATATGCTTCTCACAAACCAAAGCTTCTCACAACAAGCATGATGGTTTTGATATGGAACGTCCCACATTGGGGGACGAAACGATATCCATTGCCTCTTATTACTTTCAAAAAATTTCTCGTGTCAACATAAAACAACAGGAGTGTTGTGTCAATTTTTGTGATTTTTCGGGGTTCGTTTGGACAATTTTATGCATTAACTGAGTTTTCAATGCATTCATGTGCATAATTCAAATTTGAACTGCATGCACATGCTCTAATGCATATAAATTGGTTGAAAATTCAAATATGTGTTCTTGGTTGCATGCTTAGGTCCCATGCAAGAAATGGGAATGAATGCCAAGCACCCTTCCACTGTCACTCAGCCGCAAACATTGAGATACCTGGTTTTTCAATTTTAGTAAATCCAAAACTTGCCTAAAATTCATGGAACTTGGCATGCCATCATGGAGCGGTATCAACATGCCTTGGTTTAATTTTTGTCCCATTTGGGGCAGGTTTGGGTATATGCTTCTCACAAACCAGAGCTTCTCACAACAAGCATGATGGTTTCGGTAGGGAACGTCCCACCTTTGGGGACGAAACGATATCCATTGCCTCTTATTGCTTTCAAAATTCTTCTCGTGTCAACATAGAACAACAGGAGTGTTGTGTCAATTTTTGTGATTTTTTGGGGTTTGTTTGGACATTTTTATGCATTAACTGAGTTTTCAATGCATTTATGTGCATAATTCAAATTTGAACTACATGCACATGCTCCAGTGCATATAAATTGGTTGAAAAAACAAATCTTTGTCCTTGGGTGCATGCTTAGGTCCCATGCAAGAAATGGGAATGAATTTCAAACACCAGGGCACCGTTGATTGCCGACAAAACATTGAGATACCTGGGTTTTAAATTCTAGTAAATTCAAAACTCGTCTGAAATGCATGAAACTTGGCATGCTATCATGGAGTGGCATCAACATGCAATGGTAAATTATTTGTCCCATTTGCTGCAGGTTTGGGTATATGCTTCTCACAACAAGCATGATGGTTTCGGTAGGGAACGTCCCACCTTTGGGGATGAAATGATATTCATTGCCTCTTATTGCTTTCAAAAAATTTCTCGTGTCAACATAGAACAACAGGAGTGTTGTGTCAATTTTTGTGATTTTTCGGGGTTCGTTTGGACTTTTTTATGCATTAACTAAGTTTTCAATGCATTTATGTGCATAATTCAAACTTGAACTACATGCACATGCTCCAGTGCATATAAATTGGTTGAAAAATCAAATATGTGTCCTTGGGTGCATGCTTAGGTCTCATGCAAGAAATGGGAATGAATTTCAAACACCAGGGCACCGTTGATTGCGGGCAAAACATTGAGATACCTGGTTTTTAAATTCTAGTAAATCCAAAACTCGTTAGAAATTCATGAAACTTGGCATGCTATCATGGAGCGGCATCAACATGTCGTGGTAAATTTTTGTCCCATTTGGGGCAGGTTTGGGTATATGCTTCTCACAAACCAGAGCTTCTCACAACAAGCATGATGGTTTCGGTAGGGAACGTCCCACCTTTGGGGACGAAACGATATCCATTGCCTCTTATTGCTTTCAAAATTTTCTCGTGTCAACATAGAACAACATGAGTGTTGTGCCAATTTTTGTGATTTTTCGGGGTTCGTTTGGACATTTTTATGCATTAACTGAGTTTTCAAAGCATTTATGTGCATAATTCAAATTTGAACTACATGCACATGCTCCAGTGCATATAAATTGGTTGAAAAATCAAATTTGTGTCCTTGGGTGCATGCTTAGGTCCCATGCAAGAAAATGGGAATGAATTTCAAACACTAGGGCACCGTTGATTGCCGGCAAAACGTTGAGATACCTGGTTTTTAAATTCTAGTAAATCCCAAACTCGTCTGAAATTCATGAAACTTGGCATGCTATCATGGAGTGGCATCAACATGCCGTGGTGAAATTTTTGTCCCATTTGGGGGCAGGTTTGGGTATATGCTTCTCACAAACCAGAGCTTCTCACAACAAGCATGATGCTTTCGGTAGGGAACTGTCAGGACCCCGATCCTAAGTCACACCAATCTAGCATGTAACACATCATATCACTTAGTGGCCTCACGCATGGTATTCCCACGGGTGCCACCTTACCTAGCCCGGGACCGTTTGCGCCTTTTGGCTCACGTATATGATAGTGTCGCTAGCATCCATATGACAGAGAACCCGGGCCGACATGACTAGTCGTGAATCCAAAGTGGCACTAACTTACAGGGACAGGCATACATGACCCAGCAACGAACGTGTCAGTCATCAACGTATGAACCCAAGTCGTAGCAAGCTACAAGGACTTAAAGGAACAACGCATGACATTTCCTCAAAGGGACAGACACAGGAACGAAGAAGGACACATGCCAGCCAGCCTAAGTGTTCCGGAGCAGTAGCAAGCTACCATGGCTCAGTGGAAGCACTAGGAGACATTTCCCGGTTGTCGGATGTGGGGTTCCGGCAAACCCTTATGGTTCGAACACTGGGGTGCGCGCAAAGTCCTTCCCTCCTACCAATCTATGCCCTAGCTCGCTAAGATCTCGCGGACGAACTCGACAAACTCGAAACACAGAAAGACACGAGGTTTATACTGGTTCGGGCCACCGTTGTGGTGTAATACCCTACTCCAGTGTGGTGGTGGTGGATTGCCTCTAGGGCTGATGATGAACAGTACAAGGGAAGAACAGCCTGCTGAGGTTGAGGTGTTCTTCTGGCTAGCGTAGGCTCTCGATCGGGTTGGATCAAGCTAAGATGAGATGCCTCTACTTTGGTGGCTAGCTCTACTTATATAGGCCCTAGTCCTCTTCCCAAATATCGAGCGGGAAGGGAACCAACAACGGCGGGCAAATTTGAAGGGGGACAACTAGTACAAGCTATCCTGACAAAAGCGGTCTTCGCCTGCGAAAAGCTCTGGTGGTGACGCCGTCTTGGGCTCCACGATGACCTCCGTCTTGCCGTCCTCCTGGTCTTGGTCTCGTTGCACCAATATGGCAACCTTTGCCTGATGCCTCGGTACTCTTCGCCTGTGCTGGCCTCCCTAGCACCAAAGAGGAAACAAGGACGGTGCGCGCGCTGGCGCCCGCCTGGTGACGTTCGTCAAGGCTCACGTCACGAGGGCCTCGTGAGGTTTTGCCCCGCCTTGATATCTCTGCTCCTCGTGAGCCTGCCTGTCCTGGCTGCTCCAGAGGAAGTCTTGCATCGTCCGCCTCGCGAGGCTTGGACCCTCGCGAGGGTCTTGGATGCCTTGTTGATGAAGATGGGCCGTACGGCCTGCTTGCTTAGCCACGCCGTGGGCCGCAGGCAGGCAAGTCTGGGGACCCCCGTTCCCAGAACGCCGATAGTAGCCCCCGGGCCCAAGGTGCGCTCAGGCTTGGCTTCGCGGCGAAGCCAAGGGTCAAGTTCGGAGCACCGCGGGCCCCAAAAGCCTGCGGCCTTGGTTGATGCATGGCGGTTGATTGGACGTGGGCGTCTCCGCTTCCCCACGCTGCCTTGGCAACTGCACGACTTGACAAGTTCCTGCGACATGCAAGGAAAACCATCATTACCTGCAATCGTGGGAGATGCCGGTTGGCCTTCTCTTGCTATAAATGGGGAGGGGGGCGGAGCCCCCGTCGCCCATCTCTTTCTCGCTTGCTTGCTTCTTCCTCCTTGCTCCACTGCTTGTAGCGCCACCGATGGCACCACAAAGGAAGTTCTCTGCCGCCGAGAAGGGAAAGGCTCCTCGCGAGGGACCCGGCTCCCCGGCGCCCAAGCGCGGTCGCAGCCGTCCGCGCAAGCATGCCGCGACCCCGCCGTGGCCCACCGTCGCGGCGGCGCCGCGCCACGCGGAGGGGATCGTCCTAGCCATGGCGGTGCAGCTGATGAGGGGAGGCGTGCAATGGTGGAGCGGCCTCCCCGTCCGCGCATCCATTCAGTGGAAGTGTCACCGGAGTTCGTTGTCTGGTCAGAGAACCCGACCGGCAACTGGCTCCAGCTTCCGCGCTTCTTCGTCGATGAACTGCCGGTCCCTGGTCCAGGCGGGCTCTGGTTGCAGGCGGATGGTTACTGCAGCAAGGCCTCTTGGGTCGCGGTCGAGACTTCCGCCGTGGGCAACATAGTCCTGGCCCGCGGCTGGCAGATGTTCGCCCGCGCGCGCGGTCTGGGCAGGCAGTGCACGCTCCACTTCAGGTATGACAGTGGGTCGACCCTCTATGTGAGGGTGTTTGGGGAAGATGGTCGCTGCGCCGGGTGCTGCCCCGAGACGAACGACGGTGAGGGGGTGCTCGGCCTTAGTGACGGTCGCGACGAAGATGAAGGCGAGCCTGTCCCAGGCGATGATCGCGTCTCTTCCAGCTTCGGCGGCTCTTCCTCCGGCGACAGCTCCAGTAGCGGTGGCTACGACCAGCCGCCGCGCCACCGCACCCGCTTCGAAGGAGGCAGCAGGTCATCTCGTCGCCGTGCCTCCGTGAAGCGCAAGGAAAGGTCCGGCTAGGCTTGGGGTGCCGCTAAGGGCCTGCCTCCGCGGATTGCGGCAACGACGCTTTGTTTAGCTCTTTTTCCTGCATCAAAAAATTAAACCAGTATGGGCCCAGAGGGGCGTGTATCGAACTGTGATTCCTTAGTTATCACACTGTGCGTGTTATCCTAATGCCATGCTGTTATTTTTGCGCAAAGATAACTTGACCTGGTGCGTCCAGGACGTCCTCTTCCTGACGAGGCGTTTGTTTCCTCGCGTCCATCTTAACCTGGTGGTCTGCTTGGAAACAGCAAAAATTCGTTAGGGGGTGTGCTAGAGGGTTTGCCGTCCACCCAAGCCTCGACTTGGTGCTTTGTATCGCGGTACCCGAGGGGCACGGGTTAGAAGAGATGCGCCAGCTTTCAGGCTCGAACGAGGGTGGCTCGCGATAAGGCAGAGAGAAGAAAAATGCTCGCGAGGGCACCTGCCTGCCCCCTCGCGAGGTATGCGAGAGAGAGAACATGATCAAACCAGAGCCGAAAAATGCGGTAAGAGGCTAGGGAATCAAATCAGCAATGAACACCAAGAGCAACTTCGATTAAAGAAAAGCGAGCCAACTACGGAAAGCAAATGAAAAGCCGCGTTCGGCACCTAATCTAGTCTTCAAGTCTTCTCACCGGCGCGGAGCTAAGTGCTGCCACTAGGCATGGGCGGGAGCCCCAGGGCCTGAGGCCGGCGCTCCTGAGACTCCGGGGCATGTATAGCCCCAACTCATTATTACGTGAGAGTGTCACAGGCGGCGATTCTTCACAGGCACCGGGCCTTCTTCACAGGCTCTGGGCCTTTCTTCACAGGCTCTGGGCCTTGCTTCATGGGTAGAACTTTCGGAGGTGCTGGATGTTCCAGGCGTTTTGGATAGGTGTCCCTTCTTGCGTCTCCAGGCGCACGACGCCAGGCCTGGAGATGTGGACGACCCTGAACGGGCCCTCCCACATGGGTGAAAGCTTATGCAACCCTTCCCTGGAGAGGACCCGCCTCGGGACCAGGTCACCCGTCTCGAGCGTCCTGGAGCGAACGTTGCGGCAGTGGTATCGCCATAGCGCTTGCTGGTACCTTGCCGCCCTTAATGCAGCTTCGCGACGACGTTCCTCTCCCAGCACGAGATCCATCCCCCGCGTGGCGTCCTGCTGCATTTCGTCGAACGCCAAGACCCGTGCGGAGCGATGCTTGACCTCGTGAGGGAGGACCGCTTCGGCTCCGTAGACGAGGAAGAACGGAGTCTCGCCCATTGGCTTGGTAGCAGTGGTGCGGATAGACCACAGCACGGACTGGAGCTCGTCGTGCCAGCCCCTGCCGCAGACCTCCAGCTTCTTCTTGAAGGTCCTGGTCTTGAGGCCCCTCAGGACCTCTGCGTTGGCGCGCTCAGCCTGACCATTGCTCCTGGGGTGACCCACCGAAGCGTAGCAGATCTGCGTTCCAAGATTAGCACAGTAGGTTTTGAAGAGGTTACTAGTAAACTGCGAGCCGTTATCTGTGATGATGCGGTTGGGGACCCCGAAGCGGCTCACGAGGCCCTTGATGAACTTGATGGCAGAGCCGGCCGGGATGGTACGGACAGCTTCCACTTCCGCCCACTTGGTGATTTTGTCGATGGCGACGTAGAGATAGCGGTAGCCCCCTGGCGCCCGTGGGAACGGGCCTAAGATGTCCAGCCCCTAGACCGCGAACGGCCATGTGAGAGGGATGGTTTGGAGGCCCTGAGCAGGCTGATGGATTTGCTTGGCGTGGAATTGGCAAGCTTCGCAAGACTTCACCATCTCGGCTACGTCGTTGAGTGCTGTAGGCCAGTAGAATCCACTGCGGAACACCTTGCCGACGAGGGTCCGTGACGATGAGTGATGCCCGCAGTCCCCGCCGTGTATGTCAATCAGCAGCTCCCTTCCTTATTCGCTGGAGATGTAGCGCAGCATGACATTGTTCGGTCGCCTCCTGTATAACTCGCCGTCTTGGATGCAGTATGCCGTGGCTTGCCGGGCCACGCGCTCCACGTCCTCTTCCTTCTCCGGTAGCGCCCCATGTGTCAGGTACTCCTTGAATTCCTTGGTCCAGCATTCCTCCTGGGGCTCGAGCGCCAAGAGCAGCCGAGCTCCTGAGGTCGGGCCACAGGCCGGGGCTCCCGTGACCGGAGGCTGTGGGAGCTCCTCCCGAGGCTGAGTAGTGGTTGAAAAAGGTGGCGTAGCTGATGGCTTGAAGAGCCGCTCCTCAAAGACACCAGGCTCTTGTGGTTGCCGTTTGGATGCTCTCCTGGCGATGTCGTCGGCTTCTTTGTTGGTGCCCCGGGGCACGTGCAGCAGTTCGAGACCAGAGAACTGCTTTTCCATCTTGCGTACCTCTGCGAGGTAGGCTTCCATGTGCTCGTCCTTCGGCTCGTACACCTTGTTGGAGAAGTTGACGAGGAGTTGCGAGTCTCCTCTGACGGTAAGGCGCTTCACCCCTAGAGCTGCCGCAGCCTTCAGGCCAGCTATGAGGCCTTCGTATTCTGCGGTATTGTTGGAGACCTTCTCGTCGTGCTGAAAGCAGAGTTGCACGGCGTAGTAGAGCTTGTCCTGGGTGGGCGAGATGAGCACTGATCCTGCTCCCGCGCCCTGGTGCGCGGAAGCGCCATTGAAATACATGACCCAGCCATCCGGAGCCTCGCTCCCTGGGGAGGTGGACTGGTCTTCCCCTTCCTCAAGTGTCGGGGCATCCGTCCATTCTGCCACAAAGTCAGCGAGCGCAGCCCCCTTGATGACCCTGGTAGTGCTGAACTCTAACTGGAACGCTTGCAGCTCGATATTCCACTCAGCGACCCTTCCAGCCGAATTTGGGCTCCTGAGTACCCTCTCCAATGGGTAAGCCGAGACGACCTTGATTGGGTGCCCTTGAAAGTAGTGTCGCAGCTTCCGTGAGGCCACCAAGAGTGCGAGCAGGAGCTTCTAAGGCATGGGGTATCGTGCCCTTGCATCTCGCAGTACGGTGCTGACGAAGTACACCGGGTGTTCGACGAGGGCTGGCGCACTATCGAGGCTGGGGTCCTGCGGAGATGGGTGGATCTCCTGAGGTGAAGGGTTTCCTGAGACTTGGCTATCCTCAGAAGCTTCTGCGACGTTGTCCTGCCGAGCTTTGTCTTCCCTAGCTGATGCCTTTGTTGCGTGCTCTTGACCCTACGCCACTTCAGCTCCGGCTTGGCGCGGCGCGCCCTTGGCTTGGCGTTCCTCCCTGACCGCCACCAGCGCCGCGCTGGCGGAGTACGGGGTGGTGGCAAGGTAGAGTACCAGAGACTCGAGAGGCCGTGGTGCCACCATCACCGGGGGGCTGGTAAGGTATTTCTTGAGGTCTTGGAAGGCCTGATCGGCCTCTGGGGTCCACTCGAACGGGCCTTTCTTCTTCATGAGCTTGAAGAAAGGTAAGGCGCGCTCTCCCAGCTTGGAGATGAAATGCCCTAATGCGGTCACCTTCCCCGCTAGCTTTTGCACCTCTTTGAGGGTCTGTGGCGGGCTCATGTCCTCGATGGCCTTGATCTTCTCCGGGTTCGCCTCGATCCCTCTGTGGGACACGAGGAATCCCAGCAGCTTGCCAGAGGGGACACCGAACACGCACTTCTCCGGGTTAAGCCTCAAGTTCACCTAGCGCAGGCTCTCGAAGGTTTCCTCCAAATCTTGAATCAATGTCCTCACCTCGCGAGACTTTACCACTATGTCGTCGACGTAGGCCTCTGTGTTTCTCCCGAGCTGTCGCCCCAGGGCGATGTGCATCAACCGCTGGAAGGTGGCGCCTGCGTTGCGCAGCCCAAAGGGCATGCAGGTGTAGCAGTACACCCCACACGGTGTTAGGAAAGCTGTCTTCTCCACATCTTCCACCGCCATCTTGATCTGATGATACCCTGAGAACGCGTCCAGGAAGCACAGCAAGTCGCACTCGGCGGTGGAGTCGACAATCTGGTCGATGCGCGGGAGCGGGAATGGATCTTGGGGGCAGGCTTTGTTGAGGTTGGTGAAGTCGACGCACATCCGCTCCTTCCCGCCTTTCTTTGGCACTACGACAGGGTTTGCCAGCCATTCGGGATATCGAACTTCCCGGATGGCGCCTGCCGCCTCCAACTTGCGTGTCTCTTGGACGATGAAGGCCTGCTTCTCAGTGGACTGCCGTCTGGCTCGCTGCTTCACGGGGCGTATGTTGGGGCATACCCTTAGATGATGCTGGATCACCTCTCTCGGGACCCCTACCAGCTGATTGGGCTCCCACGCGAATATCTCCTTGTTCGCGCGCAAGAACCTCACCAAGGCTTCTTCTTGTCCCAGGTCAAGGCCGGCTCCTATGGTAAAGGTGGCCCCCGACGACCCGTCCTCGTTGACCGGCACCTGCTTGGTTTCCGCCTTGTCTTGGGTGAACAGCTGCTTCTTCTTGGTAGGCGCGGCCTCCTTGGCCTCGTGGGTACCGGCGCCGGCCGGCTGTGCTGCTGTCATAGTCTTGAAGGCGAGCCCGAGCGCCGTCACGGCCTCCTTAGTGCCTCCCTTGATGGTGAGGATGCCCTTGCTTCCTAGCATCTTCATGAGGTTGTAGGCCGGATGGGTCGCCGCCATGAACTGAGCGAGAGCTGGGTACCCGAGGATGGCGTTGTATGGGAGACCGATGCGGGCGATGTCGAAGTCCACCAGCTCAGTGCGGTAGTTGTCGCGTGTGCCGAAGGTGACAGGGAGGCGAATCTGCCCTAGAGAGTGGGCAGCTCCGCCGCCCACTCCCGAAAAGGGCTTGCTGAGGTCGAGCCGCTCGAGCGGCATGTGAAGAAGGCTGAAGGCTTCTACAGAGAGCAAGTTGAGGCCGGCACCGCCGTCGATGGGGGTCTTGGTGACGGACACGTTGCAGATGGTGGGTGTGCAGAGCATTGGGAGCATGCCAGAGCCGGCGGTGGAGCCGGGGTGGTCTTCTGAGTCGAAGGTGAGGTCGGCCTCTGGGGCAGCCCAACCTGGCGGAGCCCCCGGGCGCTTGGAGGCGGCCCCGATCTGACGGAGAACCGGTTTGACGTGGCGATCTGAAGGCGGCGCTTGAGAGCCGCCCAGCAGGGCCGCGACCGCATGGTGCGCTGGCACCGCGTAGCCATCGGTGAAGAGGTCATGGAGTTCCCCCCAGGACTCCACTGTGGATCCCGGGAGGTTGAGCAGCCAGGCGCGCGGCTCGCCGGCAAGGGCCATGGGGAACCAGTTGGCCATGATCTTGTCGTTGCCTCCGGCTTTGAGGACAGCCTCCTCGTACGCCAGCAGGAACGGTGTCGGGTCTGCCGCACCGTCGTAACGCGGCGGCATCTCTGGCTTGAACTTGGTCGGCCACCGCACTCGGCGCAGGGCGGGGGCCAGGGCTCGGTACCCAGATGCCCCGATGCCGACATCAGTCGCAGAGGTGGATGGCGGGGCAACCGCAATGGGAGCGTAGTGCGGCGGCACGGGGCGCAGGTTGGTGGAGAGGAGCTCCAGCGCACCCCTACTTGGCGCGCCAAATGTCGGATGTGGGGTTCCGGCAAACCTTTAAGGTTCGAACACTTGGGTGCGCGCGAAGTCTTTCCCTCCTACCGATCTATGCCCTAGCTCGCTAAGATCTCACGGACAAACTCGACGAACTCGCAACACAGAAAGACATGAGGTTTATACTGGTTCGGGCCACCATTGTGGTGTAATACCCTACTCCAGTGTGGTGGTGGTGGATTGCCTCTAGGGCTGATGATGAACAGTACAAGGGAAGAACAGCCTCCTGAGGTTGAGGTGTTCTTGTGGCTAGGGTAGGCTCTCGATCGGGTTGGATCAAGCTAAGATGAGATGCCTCTACTTTGGTGGCTAGCTCTACTTATATAGGCCCTGGTCCTCTTCCCAAATATCGAGCGGGAAGGGAGCCAACAACGGCGGGCAAATTTGAAGGGGACAGCTAGTACAAGCTATCCTGACAAAAGCGGTCTTCGCCTGCGAAAAGCTCTGGTGGTGATGCCGTCTTGGGCTCCATGATGACCTCCGTCTTGCCGTCCTCCTGGTCTTGGTCTCGTTGCACCAATATGGCAACCTTTGCCAGATGCCTCGGTACTCTTCGCCTGCGCTGGCCTCCCTAGCACCAAAGAGGAAACAAGGACGCTGCACGCGCTGGCGCCCGCCTGGTGTCGTTCGTCATGGCTCACGTCACGAGGGCCTCGTGAGGTTTTGCCCCGCCTTGATATCTCTGCTCCTCGTGAGCCTGCCTGGCCTGGTCGCTCCAAAGGAAGTCTTGCGTCGCCCGCCTCGCGAGGCTTGGACCCTCGCGAGGGTCTTGGATGCCTTGTTGATGAAGATGGGTTGTACGGCCTGCTTGCTTAGCCACGCCGTGGGCCGTAGGCAGGCAAGTCTGGGGACCCCCGTTCCCAGAACGCCGACACCGGTAAGAGAGGCTACCAATAATAAACAACTAGGTTGTCAGATCCTACACATACCAAGCATTTCAATAACATACACACAATATGCTCGATATGTGCAAATACAACATGGCATCACAACAAAAACTCTACGACTCAAAGTATTTATTCATTAGGCTCTGAGGAGCGAGATATTACATACATGGGTCTGAAGACCCAGCATTCAAGTCATACAAGCAAAAAGCACATGCGGAAGCTTAACTTGTCTGAGTACAGACAACTACAAATGAAAAAGGCTGAGAAGCCTGACTATCTACAAGACCTTGCCGAGGGCACAAGATCGTAACTGAGGTAACAAGCTAAACGTCGAGGTCCACGCGGAACTACTAGTGAGACTGAAGTCTCTCTGCAAAAACATAAATTAAGCAAACGTGAGTACAAATGTACCCAGCAAGACTTACATCAGAACTAACTACTCATGCATCGGTATTAACAAAGGGGGGTGGTGGAGTTTAACTGCAGCAAGCCAACTTTGACTCAGTGGCTATCCTGTACTATGATTGCAAGTAACTCTTTTGAGGTAGCGCACACGAGTCCACATATTCACCATATGAATACACCACTATGGATCTGCTCCCGTCTCCCTACGAGAAGGCCATCCATAGCACTCACGCTTATCTTACGCATTTGAGTATCCACTTTCACTTGTCTATGAACTATATAGGCAACCCAGAAGTCCTTTACCGCGGACGCGGCTATTCGAATAGATCATGTTAACCCTGCAGGGGTGTACTTCTTCACACACGCTCTCGCCACTTATCACCATGTACACGTCGTGTATCTCGACAACCTTCAAGCGGAAGCCAGGCGAGGGAGTCGGCCACGACCTGACTAACCACACAAGTCTCTAGTCCAGGTTTATCGCCTATTCGGGTTCCATCCGCAGGGAGATCCGGCCGGGGTTTCGCTCACGGCCCCAAACAATGAGAGCAGGGTTCCCGAGGCACCAAACGGGCGTCTCGGTACACCATGGATCGTGTGTCTACTGCATCATAGCCCACCCCTAGGGTGAGCGCTACACACAGCCCCGAACACATATCCTACAAACACCAGAAACTAGTTGCAACTCCTGGACAGAGATCGAGGCGATTAATAAGCCGAGAGGGGTCGAGTTACCGGAACCCAATGTGTAGTAGTAACTGTTCATGGATCACAAACACAGAACTCAGTTCCTGAGGACGGTTTCAATGAGACAACCCACCATGTACTCCTACATGGCCTCTCACCGCTACCTTTACCAAATCGTGTTCACACACTTAGCTCTCAACAGTAGCACATGTTCACCACATTCCAATTCATCCCCGATGAATCAGACCCGACTCAACTCTAAGCAGTAGTAGGCATGACAACAAGCATGAATGAGTAGGCACATCAGGGCTCAAACAACTCCTACTCATGCTAGTGGGTTTCATCTATTTACTGTGGCAATGACAGGTCATGCAGAGGAAAGGGGTTCAACTACCGCAGCATGTAACAGTTGAATCGTTGTTGTCCTAATGCAGTAAAAGAGAGCAGGAGCGAGAGAGTGGGATTGTATCGGAATGAACAAGGGGGTTTTGCTTGCCTGGCACTTCTGAAGATAGTAATAGCTCTTCATCGGTGTCAACGATCAAAACGTCGGAACAACGTCCACTGAGAGGGGACAAATACCAGCAACAGAGAATGAACACAGTCAATGCAATGCCACAATATGATGGATGATCATGACATGGCAATATGATGTGATTTGAGCTAATGCATCTAGCAACAGGTTAAATGCAGTTGGTTTGAACCCTAGGTTCAAATTCAAACTCCATATGTTAATATTCAAATGTCATTCATTTGTTTTGTCCAATTCAGCAGCTGTAAGTTGTTCCAACATGCATGAAAATGGTTGATACGTCTCCAACGTATCTATAATTTTTGATTTCTCCATGCTATTATATATTCTGTTTTCGATGTTTAATGGGCTTATTTATACACTTCTATATTATTTTTGGGACTAACCTATTAACCCAAGGCCCGGTGCAAATTGCTGTTTTTTTGCCTATTTCAGTGTTTCGCAGAAAAGGAATATCAAACGGAGTCCAAACGGAATGAAACCTTCGGGAGAGTTATTTTTGGAACAAACGTGATCCAGAGGACTTGGAGTGGACGTCAAGAAATCACCGAGGAGGCCACGAGGCAGGGGGCGCGCCTACCCCCCTGGGCGCGCCCTCCACCCTCGTGGGCCCCTCGTGGCTCTACCGACCTACTTCTTCCTCCTATATATACCTACGTAAACCAAAACCATCGAGGGGCACCACAAAAACCTAATTCCACCGCCGCAACCTTCTGTACCTATGAGATCCCATCTTGGGGCCTTTTCCGGCGCTTTGCCGGAGGGGGCATCGATCACGGAGGGCTTCTACATCAACACCATAGCCTCTCCAATGATGTGTGAGTAGTTTACCACAGACCTTCGGGTCCATAGTTATTAGCTAGATGGCTTCTTCTCTCTCTTTGGATCTCAATACAAAGTTCTCCACGATCTTCTTGGAGATCTATTCGATGTAACTCTTTTTGCGGTGTGTTTGTCGAGATCCGATGAATTGTGGGTTTATGATCAAGATTATCTATGAACAATATTTGAATCTTCTCTGAATTCTTTTATGTATGATTGGTTATCTTTGCAAGTCTCTTCGAATTATCAGTTTGGTTTGGCCTACTAGACGATCTTTCTTGCAATGGGAGAAGTGCTTAGCTTTGGGTTCAATCATGCGATGCTCGATCCCAGTGACAGTAGGGGAAACAACACGTATTGTATTGTTTCCATCGAGGATAAAAAGATGGGGTTTTATATCATATTGCTTGAGTTTATCCCTCTACATCATGTCATCTTAACTAATGCGTTACTCTGTTCTTATGAACTTAATACTCTAGATGCATGCTGGATAGCGGTCGATGTGTGGAGTAATAGTAGTAGATGCAGGCAGGAGTCGGTCTACTTGTCGCGGACGTGATGCCTATATACATGATCATGCCTAGATATTCTCATAATTATGTACTTTTCTATCAATTGCTCGACAGTAATTTGTTCACCCACCGTAATACTTATGCTATCTTGAGAGAAGCCACTAGTGAAACCTATGGCCCCCGGGTCTATTTTCCATCATATTAATCTCCCATCAACAAGCTATTTCTGTCGCCGTTTATTTTGCTTTCTTTACTTTTAGTCTTTATCATAAAAATAACAAAAATATTATCTTATCATCTCTATCAGATCTCACTTTTGCAAGTGGCCGTGAAGGGATTGACAACCCCTTTATCGCGTTGGTTGCAAGGTTATTATTTGTTTGTGTAGGTACGAGGGACTTGCGTGTGGCCTCCTACTGGATTGATACATTGGTTCTCAAAAACTGAGGGAAATACTTAAGCTACTTTGCTGCATCACCCTTTCCTCTTCAAGGGAAAAACAACGCAGTGCTCAAGAGGTCGCAATGGTACAGATGGATAGATTGGATTTTTCTGATAATTTTTCATATATAAATTATTTCATTTGGAGTTACATATTATTTTATATGATTTTCTGAAGGTCATAACATTTTCTAGAATTTCCTGGTTTATTTTAAATCTAGAAAATGTATTACTGCGTTAGCACTACGTCACTATGACGTCAGCAGGTCAACGGGGCTGTCCAGGTCAAACCTGACTAGTGGGTCCCACTGGTCAGTGTCAAAGTGCTAGCTTGTGTCACAGACAGGTGGGCCCGGTCAAAGGCCACGTCAGCAAGGTCAATGCTAGCGCGTGGGTCCACTGGAATTAGATTAATTCTAACTAATTTCTTTAGCCGGTTAATTAAACAGGTGGGGCCCGGCTGTCAGCTTCTGTGATGGTGATTAACTAAACTAAGCAGGGGGTTAGGCCCTAACTAAGCCGGCCATGTCGGTGGTTAACACCGACGCTAATCCAGGCACAGCGGCGCTCGCCGGCCGGCCGTTTCTGGCGAAGGATGGCTGCGCGGATGGGTTCTCTGGAACCCCCGCAGTGCGGCGCGTCTAGGGGTGGTCGTGGGGCTGCCGG
Organism: Aegilops tauschii subsp. strangulata; assembly: GCF_002575655.3. Taxonomy (NCBI): domain Eukaryota; kingdom Viridiplantae; phylum Streptophyta; class Magnoliopsida; order Poales; family Poaceae; genus Aegilops; species Aegilops tauschii. The sequence continues at coordinate 180,634,021 of NC_053039.3, forward strand.
GGATGGGCTGCAGCGGTGAAGGTGGTGAGCTTTGCGGCGGCAGTGCGTTCTCGGGTCCAGCGGAAACAACAGCCAGAGTGGGCAAACGACATGGGGAGAAGAGGGGAATGGGTCAGCGGCTCACCGCGATTCGGTGGAGAAGCACGGCGTGGTCGGGGGGAGCTGGAGCAAGCAAATCGACGGCGGCAGTCATCGGTGCCGAAGCTTGAAGATGACGAAGATGCCAGCGACGAAGGGCTCCCGCAATCGTGGCCGTTGGCTTGTCGACGTGTGGTGATGAGGCGGAGCCTATGGACAGGCTAGATAGGTGAGGGAGGCTCGGTGGGCGCGGCGGTAGTGGACGGCAGCGACGGGGTCGCTCGGGTGCGTGCGAGGGAGAGAGCAGAGGAGGGGGAAAGTGAGCGCGGAGAGGTGGGGAGGAACCAGGGGAGCGTGGGCGTCACCAGGCGCTCGGTCGAGGACGGGGAAAAGGAGCAGGCGGTGGAAGCAGGAGGTGGCTTCACCTCCTGTGCATGCGACACGCCGTCCTCCTCCTGGCAAAGGAAGGAGACGACTGGCGCCTGGGCTGTGGTGGACTTGGCTAGTTTCTGCAGTAGGTAAGGCCCAGGTAGGCTCTCCCTCTCTTCTGTTTTCTAATTTGCTTTTGTTTTCTAATTGTTTGCCTCTGTTTCGATTTAGTTTAACACCAAATCATTTCTTATAAATTCTAGAAAACTTTGAGGATGCAAAAAGGATTATCACAGAGCCCCACCATATTTTCCAAAATTATTGGAGCTATAATATTACTTATAGAATTTTACAACTCTAATTCAAATAAGTAGTCAGTTCATTCAAAGACCTAAAAGGCCAATGAAAAATATGCATCATCACATGATAAGGTTTTCACCTTTTTCCCTAAATTATGAACATTTTTAAGGGCATTTTGGGATCATTGAAAATATTTTAGGTTGAACCTATTTGAATTCCATTTGATGCTAGGGTTGAACATCCCCCATTTAAAATTCATTTGAAATTAAACATGATGACATGAATGCTTATGCAACTAACTGCAACCAAATTCTAGGGCTGTGACAAGAACGTCCCACCTTTGGGGACGAAACGATATACATTGCCTCTTATTGCTTTCAAAAAATTTCTCGTGTCAACATAGAACAACAGGAGTGTTGCGTTAAATTTTGTGACTTTTCGGGGTTCGTTTGCACATTTTTATGCATTAACGGAGTTTTCAATGCATTTATGTGCATAATTCAAATTTGAACTACATGCACATGCTCCAGTGCATATAAATTGGTTGAAAAATCAAATGTGTGTCCTTGGGTGCATGCTTAGGTCCCATGCAAGAAATGGGAATGAATTTCAAGCACCAGAGCACCGTTGATTGCCGGCAAAACGTTGAGATACTTTATTTTTAAATTTTAGTAAATCCAAAACTCGTCTGAAATTCATGAAACTTGGCATGCTATCATGGAATGCCACCCGACATGTTGTGGTATTTTTCGTGTCCATTTTGAGAGAAGGCGCACTCGAATAATGACAGCCAACAAAGGCATTTTGAAAAAATAGCTGCCACTTTAATATCTCAAACATTTGTATAATTCAAACCGTGTGCGTTCCGTTAACCATTCACGTGACGCCACGTGTCTTGGTTTTAATGGTTGTAGGAGGTGCCGTGCGGATAGCTGCTTGACCTTGATTGAACGGGAGGCGTGCGAGCGCAGTCCGGTGCGCAGGTTGACCGAGAGGCGTGCAAGCTTTCCTCGAATGCGCAGGCTCACCGAGAAGCGTGCGAGTTGTACGCTGCGCAGGCTCACTGGGAAGCGAGCCCTTTGACTTCCATGGCCCCCCGCCTTCCTCTCCGTGCGCGCGCCCCCCTTAGCGGCATGGGACTCCGCCGTTGAACGTTGCCTCTCAGCGCCACCAGTTGTCGTCCTCCCGCGCCGCCGTCGCACGTTTTAGATAGAACACCGTATGCAAAGTGAGAGCAGGATTTGTGCATCTCTTCAACGCAAACGGTTCTTTTGGATGACCCGTGTGTAACCACTTACAAACAATTTGGTAAGATTTGCATCTGTCATACTGGGTATGTTGCCATTTGTCAAACTAGAAAGATTGACATTTGTTGATCTAGTAACATTGCCATTTGTCAACCTTGTAACACTGCGATTTGTCAAAATATGAAGCTAAAAATCACTAGCAGTATCTAATTTTTGCAACTAAAATTCAGTAATTAAGCATAGATTTCATTCATAGATTAAGCAGTCGTTCTTAATTTATACAAACAGTTCAACTCGACAGCTGAACCGACCAAACTTTTCCCCAATTGTTGCCAACCACGTACTAAAATAGCCAGTTCGACTATATATACTAGCTAATTTTAAGTACGTTGTACAGTTCCACCACATCTATAGTCAGATGAACTGAACAAAATAGCCCCTAAATACTACTACTACTGTGGAGGGGTTTTGTACTACTTCCGGCTGTCTCTCCTCTGCCGAGCACGCTCAGTAAGAGGCGGAGGAGGAGGAGCCTACCAACGAGCTGGGCAATCGCAATACGGTGTCTGCCGCTGTTGCAGCTTCAGCCACGCTCACCTCGAACGCCCTCTGCCGCTCCAGACGACCCCTCTCAAAGCGGTGGTTCTCCTCATAGATCTCTTGATTCCTCGGCTCTGAGGCGGCATGTGCTGCAGCCACGGCGGCAGTAAGGCTCTTTGCGTGCTCGACGAGGCGCTCCTCCTCATCCCGCAGGAACTCGATGTAGCGCGCAAGGTCGCTGACGCACGTGCGGGCATCCACCTCTGCCTCCCGCCTTCGGGCGGCGGTGGTGGAGCGGGTGATGACCCCGCGGCCAACGGTGGGCTGGCGGCCACGGCGGCCGACGATGGGGTGGCGGCCACGACCACCACCTCCCGCCTTCGGGCCGCGGTGGCGGAGCGGGTGATGGCCACGGTGGCCGGCAGTGGGGTGGCGGCCACAACGGCCACCTCCCAACTTCGGGCCGCGGCGGTGGAGCGGGCAATGGCCCTGGCTTTCGATGGTGGTGTGGCGGCAACGGCGGCCGGCAACAGCTGCCGACAGGCAGCGGCGGCGGAGCGTGTGGTGGGTGTTCAGCGCACACCCAACAGGGACGCCACGCGCACTACACTACGCCGGGGACTGCGCCGCCGCCACGGTGTATCCTCCTAGCTGGAGCTGTCCTCTGATGACGGCGGAGTGGCTGAGCGATGACGATGGACCGGTGCCATTGGCGATTGTGGGATAAGCAGACGAGATAAGCTACAGGGAGAGAGGGGAAAATGCGATGCAGGACTCGCCAGCCGTGAGGGTTTTTATAGCAGGCCGGTAAGCATTGGGATTTTGGGGGATTTCACAGAGTCAGGCGGGAAGCTTGCGTGGGAACCTGTGAGGTTGCGCAGGAACGGGCTCACGGACGATTCATTGGCTCCACCGTTTGGCCAAAAGAACGCCCCCGCGCGCTGCGCAAGCTTGTGCTATAAGCTGTCTGCGGCAGCGGGGTGACAAGACGTGCGAGAGAAGGACGAAAGGCCACATACACATATGGTTAATAAAAAAACGTTTGCGATTTAATTACCTACTATTCCCCCGTCCTGGTTTATAGGTATGATTTAACTAATAAAATACGAATGCATGTCGCCAAAGATTATATAGTTGGATTCGTATCTGAACATAGTTTCCAATTATATAATTTTTATAACATGCATTAACATTTTGTTGGTTAAATTTGAGGGCAAAGTATGGCACAGAATATAAAGGGGACTATAGACTAGACGGAGGTGGTAGCACACGGCCGCTCTCTACGCAGCGACGCAACTACCGGCCGACTTGTAGGCAACCATTTCCTGCGTGTTCAACTGCTCTATGCGTGTGGTTGCTTGCGGTTCAGGCGGCCGCGGCGCGCTCTGCTCGCGTCCTGCCGCGTGCTTTCTGCTCTCGCGTCCCTCCAGGTGCTCTGTCCTCGTCCCTCCACGCGCTGCCAGTGTTTGGGGCCGGCGCACGATCACGCACATTTGTGTGCATGCGGTTGCGCCGGGCGCGGCGCGACGATGTAGTTACCCGCTGCAAAAACTACCATGCGGACGCGCAGAGAATCCAGGCCGCCCGGCCCCCATTTATTCCTGCGGCCATTTGCTTTATATCTCTCGCGTCGCACGGCACAATAAGCACACCCACGATGACACATACAAAGAGGACATCCAGCAGTTCCAATGGCGCTCCCCGTGGCTCCAATGGCGCTCCCAGCGGCCGACGACGACAATGGCGGGCAGTTCACCACGCATCACGTAGTGGACACCCACGTGAGGGGGAAGGCCCTCTTGGTGGTGTACACGAATGATCCGGTCTCGGTGGAGAGCTCCATCCAAACTATGGAGCAGTTCCTTGCCGAGGACAAATACCGAGTGGTCGGCTTCGACCTCGAGTACACCATCGGTCGTGCTGGGCATGATCAGAAGGTTGTCGTCGCCCAGTTGTGCGTGCGACATGACGTCCTCCTTGCCACAAGGCCCTGCGAGCGTTTCTCTAGGTTTATAAACATGCTCCGACTACAGTTTCGCTACGGTGGACACCACCAACGATCTAAAAGCGCTCAAGGTTTCGGACTTGAAATGCCCGAATCTTGTCAACATCCAGCACCACTACAAGGTCTGGGTGTAACACCCCGCATGTAACTTTCCATAATTGTAACTCCGACTCTTGCCATTTTCGGCTATGTGTTATGTTATTCCCTCCGTGGTCGGGTTTTGTTTTTCGTTTTTGCATTTTGTTCATGTCATGCATTTAATATCATGTCATCATGTGCATTGCATTTGCATACGTGTTCGTCTCATGCATCCGAGCATTTTCCCCGTTGTCTGTTTTGCAATCCGGCGCTCCTATCCCCTCCGCTGCACCCCTCTTGTTTTCTTTCGTGATCGGGTGTCAAACTTTCTCAGAATGCACCGAGGCTTGTCAAGTGGCCTTATTATACCACCCGGAGACCACCAGTCAAGTTTCGTTCCATTTGGAGGTCGTTTGGTACTCCAACGGTTAACCGGGCATCCGCAAAGTCCATTTGAGTGTCCAGAAACCCCCCCTCAAAACCAGCCCAAGACCCACCAAACTCTCTTCCATGTCCTAGGTCGTTCGATCACGATCGTGTGGGCGAAAACCGCACCTCATTTGGAGCCTCCTAGCTCCCTCTAGCTATATAAGTGCATCCCCTCCCGAAAACGCACGCAGACCAAACCCTAACCTCGTCCCTCCGCGCCGCCGGACACGTCCGGGCGGAGCCGGACGCGTCCACCGCCGCCCTCCGATGAATCACGCGCCGACACGTCACCCCGCCGCCATTCCACCGCGCCGCCGGCCCGCAGGCCCGCCGCGGGCCCTCCCGGCCCGGCCGCCGCCGCGCTCCTGCCCTCAGCCGCCGGCGCCCTCGCCCGGCGACCGCCGCCCGCCGGCGCACCTCCCTCTCCGCCGCCGCCCAGCCCCGCCGTGCCCCGCCGCCCCGCGCCGCCGTGCCGCCCCCGTCGCCGGTGGTTGCCGCACCGCCCGGTGCCTCCTCCTCCGGCCTCCCTCCGTCGCCCTCCGGCCGCCTCCTCTTCCTCCTACTCCGGCCATCGCCGGCGAGGCCGAGGACGAGCCCGAGCCCGAGCTCCCGTGCTCAGATCTGGATCGCCCCACTGTATGCGTTGACTTTTCCCGTGCCCGTTTTTTTCTCCAAGTCCTCTAAATTTTACAGCAAGTGCTCATGTTCCTCAGTGCATAACTCCTTGCATGTAGCTCCGATTCGTGCGTGTAATATGTCAAATTGTTCGACTCGTGATGCTCTACATTTTGTTCAATTGCACCATGTTCATTAGAGGTCATCTTGATGCCCAAATCTCTGTTGCAAGAGGGCTAGTTGCTGTTATCTGCTGGTTCTTATCAGAACTTGGAGATTTGTCATTTTTGTATCATTTAATCTGTGCATCTTATGGGCATGAGCTCTACATGTGTTTTGTTGTATTCCATGCCATCTTTCCAAGGGTGTATGCCATGTATTTTTGTGATCTCTGTGGTGACTAGCACAAGCATGCAAACTAGGCTCCGTAATGTTTCTGATTTCAGGGACAGTGATTTCTCCAAGTCCTTGTCTGCTATTATTTTGTTGCCATGTAAACTTGATGCTACAGAGAGATCCATGCATAGTTTGGAGATGTTCATTAAGTATGTTTTGTAGCTATAGTTGTAATTGATCCATAACTTCCTTGTTTGCAATTATGGAGTGCCATAGCATGACTCAATCTTGCTCTACTTTTGCTATAAAATATTTCTGGCAGATTCTTAACATGATATTCATTATTGCCAAGCTCATTGTAGTTTATCCATACATGCTATGCTTTTGTTCTTGCCATGGTTAGCTTCATAAACATGCCATCTTGCTGTAGGTATGCTAGTTTTGTCATGCATTGCTCTGTAGTGAGTGCATCAAGCTCACAAAGAGGCCTTCATATTATTATTTCTGCCATGCTCTGTTTTCTGCAAAGTCTGAAACCTGATAACGAAACTTGCTATGTTCACATGCTTGCCATCATATCTTCTGGTCCTTTTTGGCTTATGTTCAGTAAGGGACTTTTGTCATATGAATTTAGTAGAATACTTCCATGCCATGTTTTGCTATGTTAAGTTCCTGTAGCATGTTGATCTCGTGCTCTGAACATTGCTACCTGATGCTGTTTTCTGCCATGTCCAGTTTTTCACTAAGACTGTGATCCTGTTATCTTTTGCACTTTTGCCATGCTTGTTTGAGCTTGATATGTTGTGAACTAGCCATAGCTCAGTGTTCATCTTTTGTCAAAAATCTCCTGTAGATTACTTTCATATGCTTTGTTGCTATGTTGGAGTGCTGTAGCTTTGTTACTTGTTGCATTTTAAGTGCTACCATGTTGTTAATCGCAGATTCGTGTCATTCTTGTTTTGCTTGCCATTTGCAAACCGTGCATCCGTTTCCGGTGATCTTTATATCGATTTCGACCGAAATCATCTCATCTTTCCAGTGGCATGCTTGGTTTGCCAAGTTAAAGCCTTGTTCATCTTTTTCCTTCCGGAGCACGCATATGCATCGCATATCTTATCTCGCATATCATACATGTTTTGCATCATGTTGCTTGTGCATTTCTCGTGATTGATTGTGGTTTCGTTTGTTTGTGTTCTTGTCTTGGGTAGAGCCGGGAGACGAGCTCGTGAATGAGGAACCTGTTGAGTACGCTTATAAGGATCAAGCTTTCGACAACTCTGAGAACCTTGCAGGCAAGATGACCACCCCTCGAAATCACTTCTATTTTTGCTTTGCTAGTTGTTCGCTCTATTGCCATGCTGCGCTACCTATCACTTGCTATCTTGTCTCCCATTTTTCCATGTCAGCCTCTAACCACCCTTTCCTAGCAAACCGTTGTTTGGCTAAGTTACCGCTTTTACTCAGCCCTTCTTATAGCGTTGCTAGTTGCAGGTGAAGTTGAAGTTGGTTCCATGTCGGAACATGGATATGTTGGGATATCACAATATCTCTTATTTAATTAATGCATCTATATATTTTTGGTAAAGGGTGGAAGGCTCGCCTTATGCCTGGTGTTTTGTTCCACTCTTGCCGCCCTAGTTTCTGTTATACCGGTTTTATGTTCCTTGAGTTTGCGTTCCTTACGCGGTCGGGTGATTTATGGGACCCCCTTGATAGTTCGCCTTGAATAAAACTCCTCCAGCAAGGCCCAACTTTGGTTTTACCATTTGCCACCTAAGCCTTTTCCCCGGGTTTTCTAGAGCCCGAGGGTCATCTTTATTTAAACCCCCGGGCCAGTGCTCCTCTGAGTATTGGTCCAAACTGTCAGTCGCCGGTGGCCACCAGGGGCAACTCTGGGCTGGCCTATCGGAAGCTTGGACAATCCGGTGTGCCCTGAGAACGAGATATGTGCAGCTCCTATCGGGATTTGTCGGCACATTCGGGCGCCTTTGCTGGTCTTGTTTTACCATTGTCGAAATGTCTTGTAAACCAGGATTCCGAGACTGATCGGGTCTTTCCGGGAGAAGGTTTATCCTTCGTTGACCGTGAGAGCTTATGATGGGCTAAGTTGGGACACCCCTGCAGGGTATTATCTTTCGAAAGCCGTGCCCGCGGTTATGAGGCAAATGGGAATTTGTTAATGTCCGGCTGTAGAGAACTTGTCACTTGACCCAATTAAAATACATCAACTGCGTGTGTAGCCGTGATGGTCTCTTCTCGGCGGAGTCCGGGAAGTGAACACGGTCTGAGTTATGTATGACGTAAGTAGGAGTTCAGGATCACTTCTTGATCATTGCTAGATGACGACCGTTCCGTTGCTTCTTTTCTCGCTCTCTCTTGCGTATGTTAGCCACCATATATGCTTATTGCCGCTGCAGCTCCACCTTATTACACCTCCCTTTCCTATAAGCTTAAATAGTCTTCATCTCGCGGGTGTGAGATTGCTGAGTCCCCGTGACTCACAGATTCTACCAAAACAGTTGCAGGTGCCGACGATGCCAGTGCAGATGATGGGGTCGATCTCAAGTGGGAGTTCTACGAGGAACGTGGCCGTTACTATGTGTCTTTTCCTGATGATCAGTAGTGGAGCCCGGTTGGGACGATCGGGGATCTAGCATTTGGGGTTGTCTTATTTTCATCTGGATTTTGACCGTAGTCGGTCTATATGTTTGTATTTTGGATGATGTATGATATATATTCATGTATTGTGTGAAGTGGCGATTGTAAGCCAACTCTTTATCCCATTCTTGTTCATTACATGGGATTGTGTGAAGATGACCCTTCTTGCGACAAAACCACTATGCGGTTATGCCTCTAAGTCGTGCCTCGACACGTGGAAGATATAGCCGCATCGTGGGCGTTACAAGTTGGTAATCAGAGCCATCCCCGACTTAGGAGCCCCCTGCTTGATCGAATCGCTAGCGTTGTTGAGTCTAGAACAAAAATGTTTTGAGTCTCAGGATTATATATATCGGAGAGTAGGATTCTTTTTACTCCTCAGTCCCTTCGTCGCTCTGGTGAGGTCTCCTGACGTAGAAGTTTTGGCTATTCTCTCCTCAAATTTCACTAAAAAAAATTTAGGATCATGCGGGTATCTTGGAATCGTTCCGATGGTTTTGTGACGAGAACATTGTTCTTGGTGCCTCCTGTCATTTAGGGGTTGTGGCAGTGTCCCGGGTAGTTGAGCTCCGAGGTGTTGTCGTCACAATTTATCGTTGCAGTTCTGGAATACCTGAGTTTCACCGACATCGAAATCTCTTTTATGCAGTTGTTGGTGAGATCACCTCGATGCCACCCAGTACTAGGGCGGGAGTTCGGGAGTATTGCCATAACTTGTATAACGGATGCTTTTCGAAGGTTGAGGTAAACGATTTCCGAAGGTTTCTTGGTTATGTGTTGACGGATGGATACAGCTGGATCTAGGGATTGCTAGTTTGGGTGATATATTTTGTGTCCCCTGTATCCCCAACACCAGATTGCATAACCAGAAAGTTTCGGTTGTTTATAAGTGGGAATTCAAGTAGCCTTAGGATATCTTTCCGACAGACGCATGATATGAGATTGGGGTTCGACGTCTAGTGGTCCGCCTGTACACGGTTGGTTTTACAGTGGTCTCGTAGTGTCTTAAAGAGTCCATGGCTATGCCGACTCGGGGACGCTTCGTATGTCATGTGCACAGCCTTGTACATGATGGTGCTGTACGATTGAGCCCGTGTGGGCCCCACCACGAAAACTTCGGACGAAACCTCTATCATATGTTTGTTCCGGCTTATTCTGCAAGCCAATACTTTGTTTTATTTTGAATTGTGGTATTCGAGTTGCTTCGAAGTCATATGTTGATTCCATATCTTTTCTAAGTGGCTTCTCAACTTATGGAAGTGTGATGATTTACTACGGAATTCATTCGTTCATCTTCATTCGAATGTTTATTGTGAAGACTATATGTTGCAATTTCTATCCGTTGATTCTACTTATCTAATTGTCTATCAAGATGCTAACGGATGTCACCCTCTTCAGGATGGCTCCGCCAACGCGTCAGAATCCGGATCGCAATGAAGGGAGTCAAGCGAACCCTCCGCCACCACCTCCGCCTCCGGAGGCATGGCAAGCTATCATGGCAGCCACCAACGCCAATGCTCAAATGATTCTGCAACTCTTGCAAGAACGTACTCAAGGGCAAGGCAATCAAGGCAATCAAGGTCAAGGCAACAATCAGCCTAACTTCGCTACACTCAACCAGTTTCTTGCAAATCAGCCCAAGTCTTTCAGCTACTGTGCCGAGGCCACGGATGCCGATGATTGGCTCGTGGACATCAACAAGCATTTTGAATGTAGCAATGTCAGGCCTGAGGACTTTGTCAAGTTTGCTTCTTTCCAGCTCAAGGACCAAGCTGCTGATTGGTTTCAGCAATACAAAGATTCCAGAGGAGGTCATGTGATCACTTGGACTGACTTCTGTCGGGACTTCAAAGCGCACCACATTCCACAAAGTGTTGTTGAGAGCAAGCATGAGGAGTTCCGCAATCTCAAGCAAGGCAACATGTCTGCGTATCAATACAACATCTAGTTTCAGAAACTTGCTCGCTTCGCTAAACAAGACGTTCCTGATGAAAAGAGTATGATCTATCACTTCAGAGGTGGCCTTAAAGAGGATCTGCAGTTAGCTCTCGTTCTTGTTGAGCCTACTCAGTTTGATCAATTCTACAATATGGCATTGAAGCAAGAGGCTGCTCAGCTCAAGTGTGAGGCTTCTAAGAAGAGAGTCAGGGACGCAGTTCAGTCTTCTTCTTCCTCACTTGTGACTGCTAAGCAACAGAAGTTCTGGTTGCCTCCTCCTCCTCCGTTTCGTCAGCCTTATCAGCAGAAGAACAAAGGTGGCCATGGTTCTTCCAACTCTTCCAACTCTGGCTATCAGAACAAGTCTCAGAATCAAGCTCCAAAGTCCAATGCTCCGTATCACCGTCCACTTTCAGAGGTGACTTGCAACAAATGTCAGCAGAAAGGTCACTATGCTAACAAATGCTTCAACCAAAGGCGTCTGCCTCCTCCTCCTCCTGTCAGATCTTCCAGCAATGCAGTGGTCAAGCATAACTCCAAGTTTGCAAAGGTGAACATGATGAATGCAGCTCAAGCGGAGGAATCTACTGATGTGATAATGGGTAATCTTCCTGTTAATGATATTCCTGCAAAAGTTCTTTTTGATACTGGTGCATCGCTTTCTTTCATATCAAGACCTTTCGCATCCAAGCATGAATTGCATTTCCAAGGATTGCCTAGACCGTTAGCAGTTGTCTCTCCGGGCAAATGCATGAATGCAAGCTCTATGGTTCCGGATGTTTCCATCAAGATGGGCGACTATAAATTTCTGTCTTCTCTAATTGTTCTTGGTGACTCGGGTATTGATCTAATTCTCGGGATGGACTGGCTTTCTAAGCACAAGGCTCAACTTGATTGTGCTGCCAGGGAAATTCAATTGACACACTCTTCTGAGGATGTGATTATTTTTGCCGCTCGTGATGAAACCATTCTGTCGTGGAATTGTCACGGCAGATGTCCTCGAGCTAGGACTTAGTCGTGGAGCCATCGCAACTAGGAAGCTTGAAGGGGTTAAGTGGGACAAGGAACACGAGGGTTTATACTGGTTCGGCCCCTTACGGTGAAGGTAAAAGCCTACATCCAGTTTGAGGTGGTATTGATTAGGGTTTCGATGACCAGGGAGCTTAACTGCTATGCCTGGCTCTCGATGAGATCTTTCTTGTCCCTAAACCGCTGCCGGGTCGTCCCTTTATATAGGGAGGCTGACGCCCAGCAGCTCTCAGAGTCCCGGCCGGCTCATAAGAGTGTCCGGCTCGGACTCTCAACTATTCTTGCCTTACACTACAAGTTCTACCAGGATAATGATTGCAACTACGGGCCTTAAGCCGTATCCGGGTCTTAAGCCCATCTCTGGCCCACCGTCTTCAAGCTTGGCGTCGGGCTTCCGGCGATGACCATTACGAGTAACCCGGCCCCTTCTGGCGGGTGACTCTAAGGTCTATATCCTCAACACATTCGGTTTTTCTCTCTCAATGAGAAGGGCGAATTGAATGCCATCTCTGAGATTCCAGTCGTTTGCGAGTATCAAGATGTCTTTCCAGAAGAGCTTCCGGGTATGCCTCCTCATCGGCCAGTTGAGTTCGTTATCGAACTAGAGCCTGGCACTGAACCCGTTTGCAAGCGTCCATACAAGCTTGGACCCAACGAGCTGAAGGAATTGAAGAAACAGCTCGATGAACAAGAGCGTCTGGGTTTGATCAGACCGAGTTCTTCTCCATGGGGTTGTGGTGTTCTTTTTGTCAAGAAGAAGGATGGCATGGACCGACTTTGTGTCGACTACCGTCCATTGAACAAGAAGACAATCAAGAACAAGTATCCACTTCCCAACATCAATGAGCTATTTGAGCAACTCAAAGGTGCTAAAGTTTTCTCCAAGCTTGACCTTCGTATGGGTTATCATCAGATTCGCATTCGTGAAGAAGATATTCCCAAGACAGCATTCAGAACAAGCTTTGGTTCTTATGAATATACTGTCGTGTCTTTCGGCCTTGTCAATGCTCCTCCGGTATTCTCTCGGATGATGAATTTCATCTTCAACCCTTACACCAATGAATTCGTCCTGGTGTATCTCGATGATATCTTGGTCTTCTCCAAGAATAAGCAGGACCATGCCAAACATTTGCGATTGGTGCTCGACAAGCTCAGAGAGTATCAATTCTATGCGAAGTTCTCTAAATGTGAGTTTTGGCTCGATGAAGTTCTTTTCCTTGGTCACATCATCTCTACCAACGGCATCGCTGTTAATCCCGAGAAGGTGTCCGCAATTGTGAATTGGGAACCTCCTCAGAATGTCAAGCAGCTCCGCAGTTTTCTTGGTCTTGCAAGCTATTGCCGAAGATTCGTTGAGAATTTCTCTAAGATTGCAAAGCCTCTTTCCAACCTCCTCCAGAAGCATGTGAAGTATGTCTGGTGTCCTGAGTGTGACGTTGCTTTCAACACTCTCAAAGAGAAACTCGTCACCGCTCCTGTCTTGACTCCTCCTGATGAATCCAAGCCGTTTGAAGTTTTCTGTGATGCTTCTCTCCAAGGTCTCGGTGCTGTGTTAATGCAAGAGAAGAAAGTTGTGGCCTATACCTCTCGTTAGTTGAAGCCCAATGAGAAGAACTACCCCACTCATGATCTTGAGTTGGCGGCAGTTGTCCATGCATTAATAACGTGGAGACATCTCTTGTTGGGAAGACAAGTGGACATTTTCACCGATCACAAGAGTCTCAAGTATATCTTCACTCAACCCAACCTCAAACTCAGGCAGACTCGATGGGTCGAAATGATTCAAGAGTACAATCCGAGTATCGAATATACTCCAGGCAAAGCAAATGTCATTGCAGATGCTTTGAGCAGGAAGGCTTATTGCAACAGCTTAATTCTCAAGCCTTTCCAACCGGATCTTTGTGAAGCTTTCCGCAAGCTGAATCTCCAAGTTGTTCCTCAAGGCTTTCTTGCCAACCTCATAGTCTCTCCTACTTTGGAAGATCAAATTCTTGAGGCACAACTCCTTGATGCCATGGTGAAGAAGGTAAAACGTGGTATCGACAAGGGTCTTTCCAAATACAAGTGCTATCGCATTAATGACAGAGACACTTTATTCTTCGAGGACCGGATTGTGGTTCCTAAAGGTGATCTAAGGAAAGTCATTATGAACGAGGCACACAATTCTCTCCTTTCCATTCATCCTGGAAGTACGAAGATGTATCATGACCTCAAGCAGTCGTATTGGTGGACTCGAATGAAGAGAGAAGTCGCTCAATTCGTGAATGAATGTGATGTCTGTCGAAGAGTGAAGGCAGAACACCAACGACCAGCTGGTCTCCTCCAACCTCTTGCTATCCCGGAATGGAAGTTTGATCACATCGAAATGGACTTCGTGACTGGTTTTCCAAAGTCCAAGCGTGGAAATGATGCTATCTTCGTTGTCATCGACAAGCTTTCTAAAGTGGCTCATTTCCTTCCAATCAAAGAATCCATCACAACAGCTCAGCTGGCAGAGCTATACACCTCCAGAATTGTCTCTTTGCACGGCATTCCACAATTGATTTCTTCAGATCGTGGAAGCATCTTCACCTCTAAGTTCTGGGACTCCTTCCAGAAGGCCATGGGCACAAACATTCGCTTCAGCACAGCTTTCCATCCTCAAACTAGTGGCCAAGTCGAGCGAGTCAATCAAATTCTTGAAGATATGCTCAGGGCTTGTGTCATTTCCTTTGGCATGAAATGGGAAAATTGTCTTCCATATGCTGAATTCTCCTACAACAACAGCTTTCAAGCAAGTTCGGGCAAGGCCCCATTCGAGATTCTCTATGGGAGAAAGTGTCGTACTCCTCTCAATTGGTCAGAGACTGGTGAACGCCAACTTCTTGGCAATGATTTAATCACTGAAGCTGAAGAAATGTGTAAAGTCATCCGTGATAATCTCAAAGCTGCGCAATCGCGCTAGAAGAGTTACTATGATAGTAAGCACCGTGATTTGGCTTTCGAGATCGGAGACCATGTCTACCTCCGCGTCTCTCTGATGAAAGGCACTCGTCGCTTCGGTATCAAAGGGAAGCTTGCCCCTAGATACGTGGGTCCTTTCAAGATCATTGGCAAAAGAGGCGACCTCGCCTATCAACTTGAGCTTCCTTCCAACTTCGCGAACGTGCACGATGTGTTCCATGTGTCACAGCTCCGCAAGTGCTTCAAGACGCCTGAGCGCACTATCAACTTCGAAGAGATTGACCTCCAAGAAGATTTGTCTTATCATGAGCACCCCGTTGCTATCCTTGAAGAAACTGAGCGCAAGACTCGCAACAAGTCAATCAAATTCCTGAGAGTGAAGTGGTCGCACCATTCCGACCGGGAAGCCACCTGGGAATTCGAGGACCATCTCCGTTCCGAATATCCGGAGTTCTTTCAGTCCTAGATCTCGGGACGAGATCCTCTCGTAGTGGTGGAGTGTTGTAACACCCCGCATGTAACTTTCCATAATTGTAACTCCGACTCTTGCCATTTTCGGCTATGTGTTATGTTATTCCCTCCGTGGTCGGGTTTTGTTTTTCGTTTTTGCATTTTGTTCATGTCATGCATTTCATATCATGTCATCATGTGCATTGCATTTGCATACGTGTTCGTCTCATGCATCCGAGCATTTTCCCCGTTGTCCGTTTTGCAATCCGGCGCTCCTATCCCCTCCGGTGCACCCCTCTTGTTTTCTTTCGTGAGCGGGTGTCAAACTTTCTCGGAATGGACCGAGGCTTGTCAAGTGGCCTTATTATACCACCCGGAGACCACCGGTCAAGTTTCGTTCCATTTGAAGGTCGTTTGGTACTCCAACGGTTAACCGGGCATCCGCAAAGTTCATTTGAGTGTCCAGCAAAAAAACCCCTCAAAACCAGCCCAAAACCCACCAAACTCTCTTCCATGTCCTAGGTCGTTCGATCACGATCGTGTGGGCGAAAACCGCACCTCATTTGGAGCCTCCTAGCTCCCTCTAGCTATATAAGTGCATCCCCTCCCGAAAACGCACGCAGACCAAACCCTAACCTCGTCCCTCCGCGCCGCCGGACATGTCCGGGCGGAGCCAGACGCGTCCACCGCCGCCCTCCGACGAATCACGCGCCGACACGTCACCGCGCCGCCATCCCACCGCGCCGCCGGCCCGCAGGCCCGCCGCGGGCCCTCCCGGCCCGGCCGCCGCCGCGCTCCTGCCCTCAGCCGCCGGCGCCCTCGCCCGGCGACCGCCGCCCGCCGGCGCGCCTCCCTCTCCGCCGCCGCCCAGCCCCGCCGTGCCCCGCCGCCGCGGCCGCGCCGCCCCCATCGCCGGTGGTTGCCGCGCCGCCCGGTGCCTCCTCCTCCGGCCTCCCTCCATCGCCCTCCGGCCGCCTCCTCTTCCTCCTACTCCGGCCATCGCCGGCGAGGCTGAGGACGAGCCCGAGCCCGAGCTCCCGTGCTCAGATCTGGATCGCCCCACTGTATGCGTTGACTTTTCCCGTGCCCGTTTTTTTCTCTAAGTCCTCTAAATTTTACAGCAAGTGCTCACGTTCCTCAGTGCATAACTCCTTGCATGTAGCTCCGATTCATGCGTGTAATATGTCAAATTTTTGACTCGTGATGCTCTACATTTTTTTCAATTGCACCATGTTCATTAGAGGTCATCTTGATGCCCAAATCTCTGTTGCAAGAGCGCTAGTTGCTGTTATCTGCTGGTTCTTATCAGAACTTGGAGATTTGTCATTTTTGTATCATTTAATCTGTGCATCTTATGGGCATGAGCTCTACATGTGTTTTGTTGTATCCCATGCCATCTTTCCAAGGGTGTATGCCATGTATTTTTGTGATCTCTGTGGTGACTAGCACAAGCATGCAAAATAGGCTCCGTAATGTTTCTGATTTCAGGGACAGTGATTTCTCCAAGTCCTTGTCTGCTGTTATTTTGTTGCCATGTAAACTTGATGCTACAGAGAGATCCATGCATATTTTGGAGATGCTCATCAAGTATGTTTTGTAGATATAGTTGTAATTAATCCATTCTTGCCCTTGTTTGCAATTATGGAGTTCCATAGCATGACTCAATCTTGCTCTACTTTTGCTATAAAATATTTCTGGCAGATTCTTAACATGATATTCATTATTGCCAAGCTCATTGTAGTTTATCCATACATGCTATGCTTTTGTTCTTGCCATGGTTAGCTTCATAAACATGCCATCTTGCTGTAGGTATGCTAGTTTTGTCATGCATTGCTCTGTAGTGAGTGCATCAAGCTCACAAAGAGGCCTTCATATTATTATTTCTGCCATGCTCTGTTTTCTGCTAAGTCTGAAACCTGATAACGAAACTTGCTATGTTCACATGCTTGCCATCATATCTTCTGGTCCTTTTTGGCTTATGTTCAGTAAGGGACTTTTGTCATATGAATTTAGTAGAATACTTCCATGCCATGTTTTGCTATGTTAAGTTCCTGTAGCATGTTGATCTCGTGCTCTGAACATTGCTACCTGATGCTGTTTTCTGCCATGTCCAGTTTTTCACTAAGACTGTGATCCTGTTATCTTTTGCACTTTTGCCATGCTTGTTTGAGCTTGATATGTTGTGAACTAGCCGTAGCTCAGTGTTAATCTTTTGTAAAACATCTGCTGTAGATTACTGCCATATGCTTTGTTGCTATGTTGGAGTGTTGTAACTTTGTTACTTGTTGCATTTTAAGTGCTATCATGCTGTTAATCGCAGATTCGTGTCATTCTTGTTTTGCTTGCCATTTGCAAACCGTGTATCCGTTTCCGGTGATCTTTATATCGATTTCGACCGAAATCATCTCATCTTTCCAGTGGAATGCTTGGTTTGCCAAGTTACTGCCTTGTTCATCTTTTTCCTTCCGGAGCACGCATATGCATCGCATATCTTATCTCGCATATCATACATGTTTTGCATCATGTTGCTTGTGCATTTCTCGGGATTGATTGTGGTTCCGTTTGTTTGTGTTCTTGTCTTGGATAGAGCCGGGAGACGAGCTCGTGCATGAGGAACCTGTTGAGTACGCTTACGAAGATCAAGCTTTCGACAACTCTGAGAACCTTGCAGGCAAGATGACCACCCCTCGAAATCACTTCTATTTTTGCTTTGCTAGTTGTTCGCTCTATTGCCATGCTACGCTACCTATCACTTGCTATCTTGTCTCCCATTTTGCCATGTCAGCCTCTAACCACCCTTTCCTAGCAAACCGTTGTTTGGCTAAGTTACCGCTTTTGCTCAGCCCTTCTTATAGCGTTGCTAGTTGCAGGTGAAGTTGAAGTTGGTTCCATGTCGAAACATGGATATGTTGGGATATCACAATATCTCTTATTTAATTAATGCATCTATATATTTTTGGTAAAGGGTGGAAGGCTCGGCCTTATGCCTGGTGTTTTGTTCCACTCTTGCCGCCCTAGTTTCTGTTATACCGGTTTTATGTTCCTTGAGTTTGCGTTCCTTACGCGGTCGGGTGATTTATGGGACCCCCTTGATAGTTCGCCTTGAATAAAACTCCTCCAGCAAGGCCCAACTTTGGTTTTACCATTTGCCACCTAAGCCTTTTTCCCCGGGTTTTCTAGAGCCCGAGGGTCATCTTTATTTAAACCCCCGGGCCAGTGCTCCTCTGAGTATTGGTCCAAACTGTCAGTCGCCGGTGGCCACCAGGGGCAACTCTGGGCTGGCCTATCGGAAGCTTGGACAATCCGGTGTGCCCTGAGAATGAGATATGTGCAGCTCCTATCGGGATTTTTCGGCACATTCGGGCGCCTTTGCTGGTCTTGTTTTACCATTTTCGAAATGTCTTGTAAACCAGGATTCCGAGACTGATCGGGTCTTTCCGGGAGAAGGTTTATCCTTCGTTGACCGTGAGAGCTTATGATGGGCTAAGTTGGGACACCCCTGCAGGGTATTATCTTTCGAAAGCCGTGCCCGCGGTTATGAGGCAGATGGGAATTTCTTAATGTCCGGCTATAGAGAACTTGTCACTTGACCCAATTAAAATACATCAACTGCGTGTGTAGCCGTGATGGTCTCTTCTCGGCGAAGTCCGGGAAGTGAACACGGTCTGAGTTATGTATGACGTAAGTAGGAGTTCAGGATCACTTCTTGATCATTGCTAGATGACGACCGTTCCGTTGCTTCTTTTCTCGCTCTCTCTTGCGTATGTTAGCCACCATATATGCTTATTGCCGCTGCAGCTCCACCTTATTACACCTCCCTTTCCTATAAGCTTAAATAGTCTTCATCTCGCGGGTGTGAGATTGCTGAGTCCCCGTGACTCACAGATTCTACCAAAACAGTTGCAGGTGCCGACGATGCCAGTGCAGATGATGGGGTTGATCTCAAGTGGGAGTTCGACGAGGAACGTGGCCGTTACTATGTGCCTTTTCCTGATGATCAGTAGTGGAGCCTGTCGTGGAATTGTCACGGCAGATGTCCTTGGGCTAGGACTTAGTCGTGGAGCCATCGCAACTAGGAAGCTTGAAGGGGTTATGCGGGACAAGGAACACGAGGGTTTATACTGGTTCGGCCCCTTACGGTGAAGGTAAAAGCCTACGTCCAGTTCGAAGTGTTATTGATTAGGGTTACGATCGCCGGGGAGCTAAACCGCTATCCCGGCTCTCGGAGAGATTGTTGTCACCCCCAAACGGCTGCCGGGTCGTCCCTTTATATAGGGAGGCTGACGCCCAGCAGCCTTTAGAGTCCCGGCTGGCTCATAAGAGTGTCCGGCTCGGGCTCTAAAACAATACTTGCCTTACACTACAAGTCTACTATAACAATGATTGTAACTACGGGCTTTAAGCCATATCCGGGTCTCAGCCCATCTCTAGCCCATTATCCTGAAACTTAGCTCCGGGCTTCTGGTAATGATCCTTGGAGTAACCCGGCCCTCCTGGCGGGTGACCCCCAGGTCTATATCCTCAACATTAGGCCCCAGATTGACTTGAGCCGGCTCGTGTCAATCTTCAGCTCCGCAATCAGAAAAAATCTCCGGCTTATCATTCATGTGAAGGTCATAACCCGGAGTGACGTCATCCTCTGGACTCCGGGTAATCCGTCGTGACGTCATCCTCCATTAAGTCCGTTTTTTACTCCGCCAGATCCGCAACGGATCTTTGCTTTTACTGTCCTTCCGAGAATCGAGGCGCCGTGAGGGGGAGATAACCACGCCATGGCCTCCTCAAATCCCGCGCCCACTTATGACTCGGCCTTATAAATAGGCCGGCCCGGCACTCTCTTCTTCACACTCTCCTTCTTCTTCCTCGCACTGCCGTTCCTCTGCCCGAGCTTCTGCCGCCGCCGCCGCCGTCGCACCCCTGGTCTTCCTCAACCCGGCCGCTGCATCAACCTGACTCGGACCAGATAACGTCGGCGACTTCCGCTCTTCTCCAGCTCCGGTGAGTCCCCTCTGCCTTACTAGCATAGATCTAGGACAGAGTTCATCTGTGTTCTTCATGTTCATCACTGTTACCGCAAGTTTCGGTAACCCCTGTAGCCACTGCCCCCGTTGATCCTTAGGCTTGTGTAGAACCACCGTGGTAGATATCTGAGGTTCATTTCTTCTGCAAGAACACCTCTTTTTACTGCATAAGGACTGGGTTCCATCTCAAGAACCTCCCCTGCTTCTGTTTTTTAGGTCTAGAAAACTTTCTCTGCTCCGACTACTTTGATCCAAAAAAGTTACTGTAATATGTGAAATCTGTTTACCACACTTAGTAAAAACTGCAGTCCTTGAATCTTGGCGGCTTATATTTCCGACTTAGAGAAAACACGCGCCGTAGAACTTTCCGGTTTAAAGAGAATCATGCTCTGTAGTATCTTCCGACTTAACCGCAGTAAGCCGTAGACGACCAACTTATCCTGAAAGCCCCGACGGCTTAGATAACCCACCGTATCAATACATACCATTAGTCCCCTTCATAAGCCGTCATTGTAACTTGAATGATATACTCCGGCTTATAATTAACCCGGACACTTTTCTCTTCCTCGTAGACCACCAACCGTCACCATGCCTCCCAAGGCTCCCATCACTTGCAACTGGATGAAATCCAGCGTCACCGAAGAGACCCTGGCCAACTTCGTTAAGTCCGGATATCTGCCTAAGAAGGAAGTGATGTCCTACCGTGCCCCTGACCCGTCCGAAGAAAGGCCACAGCCGAGAGACGGGGAGGTAGTGATCTTTGCCGACCATATGAGCCGGGGCTTCGCACCGCCCGGCTCAAAATTCTTCCGGGACGTGCTCAACTCCTTTGATCTTCGGCCTCAGGATATAGGACCCAATTCCATATCCAACATCTGCAACTTCCAAGTTTTTTGTGAAGTATATCTTGGAGAAGAGCCGAGTCTGCTGCTCTTCAGAGAGCTGTTCTATTTGAACCGCCAAACCGAGTGCGCAAACGGTCCAAGTCTAGAGTTAGGCGGCATCTCCATCCAACGGCGCAGGGATTGTCTGTTCCCTTACGCAGAACCGCCAAGTCACCCCAAGGACTGGAACATGACTTGGTTCTACTGCCAAGACACGTTCCCGGCTGATGAGAGCCAGCTGCCCGACTTTCGCCCAACGCGCCTGGAGCCAACTCATCCATTATCCGACAAGCTGACTGCCGCAGAACGCCAGCCTCTGCTTCCAACGATCAACAAGATCAAAGCCCTGCTAGGCAATGGTCTGAACGGAATTGACCTGGTCCGGGTCTGGATCTCATGGCGGGTGATCCCATTGAGCCGCCGCCCCGGCTTAATGTGTGAGTACACCGGGCGAAAGGATGACCCGCAGAGGCACAGTCGCAATGATCTTCCAGAAGACGTTGCTGAAGAAGAGATCAAGGCTCTTTTAAACGAGAGCCTGGCAGACTGTGGAAGAATCGGGCTAGCCCCGTTCTGCAAGACCAATCCAGCCCCAGCGGTAAGCCGCTGACTTTAACCTTTCCATTTTGTTTTACCTGTCATCTTACTAAGAGCTCATTACTGTATTTCTCAGGCTGATGATAAATTCTGGCGGGTCAAGTATGACCACGAGGCGGCCAAGAAGGCCAGGAAGGCGAAGAAAGCCGCCAAGAGAGCCGCCCCTCGCAAAAAGGGAAACAGACCCACTGCTTCGGAGCTGCTGCAATTAAGCGATAGCTCCGAGTCAGAGGTAACCCTTAAATCTTTTAAATTCTTGCAGTATATGTTGTCTGATGCTGTCCGCCTTATCAACACTTGCTTATTGACAGGATGACACCGGCGCCAGTAACCCGGTGGTCGAAGAGGTAACATCACTTTCCTCCGGCTCGGAGCCTTTACCACAGCTGAAAGTCCGAAGGGTAACCCGGAAAGTAAGCTTTTCCCATCGATTAGCTCACCGAGACCCTCAATTTCTTTTGAAGCAGCAGGTTCACGAGAGCCGGCGTCACACCCGGGCCCGCAAGGACACCGACCTCTCCACTGGGTTACCCGACGCAACGAGGAAACGCCGCACTGAGGTTTTTTCTCACCTGTACCCTTTTCATCCGTTGGCGGGTGTCATCCGTCAGCCACTCAACTCTTCTGACTCCAATTACCAGGAGACCTCCCCCTCCTCGGGTGACTCCATGCAGTCAAGTCTGCCGGCCTTCAAGACTGCCCCCGGGTAATAACAATCTCCTTACATTATCTGTCTGTACTTACCCTTTGTATGCCTAACACTTCTGCCTTTTCAGTGCCCAGGCAAAGCTCACCAAAAGAGTAAAGAAGACCAGGTCAGCCGGAATGCCCGACTTGCCTGAGCCGGAGACGACGGCTCAAGAGCCGCCAGTCGCCTCCACCCCTGAAGCCACCATTCCCATGGATACGGCGCCTGAAGCCCCTGCCCCGACCACCAAGACAACGACCGAAGCGTTAGCTAACCCGGAGGCCTCCGGCTCAGCCCCACCAGCTAACGACCCGGACGTGGTAATTACCCGGACGGAGTTTGTTGAGCCGGGAAGGCCGACCGCGCTGGCCAAATGCTCCGCGAGGGGGGAGTTGCTGCAACCCCACCGGGTGAATCTGGATCTCTCCAGCTACACCGACTTAAGTATTGGAGAACTCGTCTCAGGCTACATCAGCCAGGTTCACAAGAGCCGGGACGCCGAGATCGCCATGGTCAACCAGATCCAACAAAAATCTGAGGTAACCTTCTGCTGTTCTCTTACTTTCCGCATAGTGATCCTTGCCATTCTAGCTCCCAAGTCTAGGACTTATACTTGAATATGTTGTAGACTTTAGATTCCGGCTTACTGAACTGAACCGGCCGTACATAGATAGATACGTTCAATATGCATTAGCCCCCAAGTGCCAAGTGTCTTTGCTTGGAAAGCGCTTGGGACTTTATAGAATGACTGTTAATAACCCGGAAATACATGCAGGCTGTTGGCAAGAAATTAGAGTCGGACCTGGCGGATCTCAAGAGCCGGCTGAAGGCACAAGAGATGGAGACCCGGAAGGCAAATGCCAAGTTTGTCTCCAGCATCGCCGCTCAGGAGAAATTGAAGACTGAATTCGACGCTGGGCGGAAGGCCTGGGCTGAGGAGAAAGCTGCACTGGTGAGCCGGGCAGAACAGGCGGAGAAGGCCCTCGCTGAGAAGACCGCTGAGCTCTCCGGTCTAAAGCGCCAAGTGTCCCAAATGGTAGCTGCCATCTTCGGTAAGTTGCCTCACCGGTTTTCATTCAAGTTGGAATGTTTACATCTCTTAACTCATCCTTATCACCGGGTCATCTGATGTTGTTTAAACAGGTTCCAGAAGCGCCAACTTGAACCAGAGCGTGGTCACCAAGTTAAAGGCCGTGTACACCCTGGTGGAACAGCTCTACACCGGGTCACAGCGGGCCTTAGCTGTGGTGGCCCTGTCAAATGAAGTGCCGACTCATCTGGCCGAAGTCCTGCGCCGGCTTGCAGTTCTGCCGCAGCGGATCCAGGAGCTACGACGAGCATCCGCGAGATCCGGAGCAATCGCCGCACTGAGCCGGGCCAAAGCCTTCTTGCCGGAGCTAGACCCGGCAGATATCGCCCTGGGTTACCCCAGCCTGAAAGAAGACGGCTCAGCGTTCGACCAGAAGGACTTCGCAGCTTGTGTGAAGGCTGTGCGCCCGGTGGCCACCATCATCGGGAACGACACCGATTTAACCAAGTATCAACCGGGATACAACGCGGAGAATCAGAGGATTCCAACCCCTCGCTATGAAGCTATCAATCTGATTCCCCCGGCTCGCCAGCACACCTTCGCCCCGGAGATTAACCCGGCCGGGTTAATTGACGAAGAAGCTCAGTTCGAAGCTCTCAGCGGCATCAACTGGAAGTCGTCGACCTTCGAAGCCTTGGGATCAGCCGAAGCAGAAGATGAGCCGGGGACTTCAACTCAGCAGGCGTCATAAACCGGCTAGCGGCTCACCAAACAACGCCCCATCCTTGAAACTGTGAAAAACTTTTGTAATAGAGTAGGTGCAACAATTTATCTCTGCCGTGCCATCGTGCACGTAATGAATGCTGAAATCCTTTGAAGTCATTCTTGTGATGCTCCTCCGGGTCGTAATTATCCCTTTGTCCTTCTCAACCTTAAAAAGTGCCTTCAAATATCTGCATAAAAAGGCAAATCACAAGTCGCAAGGCGGCTTACCGCCCTGAGAACCAGGTGTTTGAGACGGATAACCCGGGATACGAACCAAAAAAGATTGGTCCTTAACTATACTCGAACATAGCTGTGATGACACACTTAACAGCCTGTAAGCATGCTTTCCGGGTTAAATAACCCGGGTAGCACGGTTGGTACCTTAACTCGAATTTATTTGTTTTGATGACATCCATGATGCTCAACTAACAAGATAAACCAAAATTAAGCCGGCAAGTGAAACCCGGCAGTACATACTTTGACATGATCAAAGCAAGTTTGTGGTAAAATATAAAAACTTAAGGGCTTCCGGTTCGAATACGACCAGAAACTCGGTCCAAAGGGGTTAAGCTAAGATTCGGATACGATCATATAGCCCCCAGTGGGTTTGGCGATGCCAATCAAGAGGGTATCGACAGCTATGTTCTCTTTGGTTCGAATACGACCCATGTTTGAACAGGAAGCCCCCAAGTGATTCTGAAAATTTGTTTAACGACGCTGATTCGAATACGATCCACGTCGGCTCTCAGAGGGGTTACACTATGATTCAAATATGACCAGAGGCAACTTCCCAATGAGCTCGGCACTTTGCCAATCAAATGGGTATCGACAGCTATGTTCTCTTTGGTTCGAATACGACCCATGTGTGAACAGGAAGCCCCCAAGCGACTTTACTGCTTACAGCTAGATTCGAAGATGATCATAAGCCGGATCTTTTGTAAGTCAGCATGTAACAACACACATTTTTGGAAGAGAGCAAAGGACAGAGGTCCTGCTTTATTGCTTTATCATAATATATACATGGCTGAGATAAATATGTACATCACAAGAGTCGGAAGCTCAAGTGTAGTAAGGCCAAAGCTGAGCTATGTTCCACGGCCGACGGGTCTCCTCCTCAGATTTACGCGAGTCCTTCTGCTCCCGGATATCAATGAGGTAATATGACCCGTTGTGCAAGTTCTTACTGACCACAAAAGGCCCTTCCCAAGGTGGGGATAACTTGTGTGCATCTGTTTGATCCTGGATGAGCCGGAGCACCAGGTCGCCCTCCTGGAAGACCCGGGATTTGACCCGGCGGCTATGATAACGGCGCAGGTCTTGTTGGTAAATCGCTGAACGGGCGGCTGCCACATCACGCTGTTCGTCCAGCAAGTCCAGAGCATCTTGGCGCGCCTGTTCATTATCCGTCTCAACATAAGCCGCCACACGAGGTGAATCATGACGGATGTCGCTGGGGAGAACTGCTTCTGCTCCATAAACCATGAAGAAAGGCGTGAAGCCTGTAGACCTGTTAGGAGTAGTGTTGATGCTCCATAAAACGGAGGGCAACTCCTCCACCCAACAACCTGGCGTCCGTTGCAAAGGGACCAAGAGCCGGGGTTTAATGCCCTTCAGAATCTCCTGGTTAGCTCTCTCAGCTTGACCATTGGATTGGGGGTGTGCCACTGAAGAGACATCAAGCCGGATATGCTCTCTTTGACAAAACTCCTCCATAGCGCCTTTGGACAGATTAGTGCCATTGTCTGTTATGATGCTGTGTGGAAAGCCGAAGCGGAAGATCACCTTTTTCATAAATTGAACCGCCGTGGCTGCATCACACTTGCTAACTGGCTCAGCTTCCACCCACTTCGTGAATTTGTCCACTGCCACCAAGAGGTGGGTCTTCTTATCCTTGGACCGTTTAAAAGGCCCGACCATATCAAGCCCCCAGACCGCAAAGGGCCAAGTGATCGGGATCATCCTCAATTCCTGAGCCGGCACATGAGCCCGTCGGGAGAACCTTTGGCAGCCATCACATTTACTGACCACGTCCTCTGCATCAGCGTGAGCCGTCAGCCAATAAAAACCATGACGGAAAGCCTTGGCCACAAGAGACTTTGAACCGGCATGATGGCCACAATCCCCTTCATGGATCTCGCGCAAGATCTCTTGACCTTCCTCAGGGGAGATACAACGCTGGAATGCCCCTGACACACTGCGATGATGCAATTCGCCATCGATAACAATCATTGACTTAGCCCGCCGGGTTATTTGCCTGGCCAGAATGTCATCCTCAGGCAACTCTCCCCGGGTTATATAAGCCAGATATGGCATTGTCCAGTCTGGTATGATATGAAGAGCCGCCACCAGTCGTGCCTCCGGGTCAGGGATAGCCAAGTCCTCCTCTGTAGGCAACTTAACCGAAGGGTTATATAGGACATCCAGGAAAGTGTTAGGCGGCACCGGCTTTCGCTGAGAGCCGAGCCGGCTTAAAGCATCAGCCGCCTCATTCTTCCTGCGGTCAATGTGCTCCACTTGATATCCCTGAAAGTGCCCGGCAATGGCATCAACCTCGCGGCGATAAGCCGCCATTAGAGGATCCTTAGAATCCCAGGTGCCTGATACTTGTTGAGCCACCAAGTCTGAGTCACCAAAACACCTCAGCCGGCTTAAGCTCA
This sequence comes from Aegilops tauschii subsp. strangulata, assembly GCF_002575655.3. Taxonomy (NCBI): domain Eukaryota; kingdom Viridiplantae; phylum Streptophyta; class Magnoliopsida; order Poales; family Poaceae; genus Aegilops; species Aegilops tauschii. Next base: position 180,660,678 of record NC_053039.3, read on the forward strand.
TCTCCTTAGCCACCCGAAGATCGTGGAGCAAAGCCTCGTACTCAGCCGCATTATTAGTGCAAGGAAACATCAACCGTAGCACATAATGGAACTTGTCACCTTTAGGGGAAGCCAAGACCACACCAGCCCCCGAGCCCTCCAGCTGCCTGGACCCATCAAAATGAATAGTCCAATAAGTGTTATCCGGCTGTTGCTCGGGTACTTGTGACTCTGTCCAATCATTGATGAAATCTATCAAGGCCTGAGACTTAACAGTAGTGCGTGGCACATATTTGAGGCCATGAGGTCCAAGTTCTATAGCCCACTTAGCAATTCTCCCTGTAGCCTCTCTGTTCTGGATAATATCACCGAGAGGGGCGGAACTGACCACAGTGATGGGATGACCTTGAAAGTAATGCTTAAGCTTCCGGCTCGCCATAAACACCCCATATACGAGCTTCTGCCAATGCGGATACCGCTGCTTGGACTCAATGAGCACCTCACTGACATAATAAACCGGCCGCTGAACCGGATGCTCCTTACCCACCTCCTTGCGCTCCACCACAATAGCCACGCTGACGGCTCGTGCGTTTGCCGCTACATACAGTAGCAAGGGCTCCTTATCAACCGGAGCAGCAAGGACGGGGGGCTCTGCCAGTTGCTTTTTCAAATCCTCGAAGGCGGTATTAGCTGCATCATTCCAGACAAAGTTATCAGTTTTCTTCATCAATTGATATAAGGGCATAGCCTTCTCACCCAAACGGCTTATAAACCGGCTTAACGCAGCGATGCGACCCGCCAAACGTTGAACGTCATTTATACATGCCGGCTTAGCTAGAGAAGTGATAGCTTTGATCTTCTCTGGGTTAGCCTCAATGCCCCTGTCAGAAACCAAGAAGCCCAATAGTTTGCCTGCAGGAACACCAAAAACACATTTGGCCGGGTTAAGCATCATCTTATAGACCCGGAGATTGTCGAAGGTTTCCCTTAAGTCATCTATCAGGGTTTCCTCCTTGATGGATTTAACCACAATGTCGTCCACGTAAGCGTGAACATTGCGCCCGATCTGCTTATGAAGGCAATTCTGCACACAACGCTGGTAAGTCGCCTGTGCACACTTGAGTCCAAAGGGCATAGACACATAGCAGAAGGCTCCAAAGGGAGTGATGAACGCCGTCTTCTCCTGGTCCTTAACTGCCATCTTAATCTGATGATACCCGGAATAAGCATCCAAGAAACTTAAGCGTGCACAACCTGCCGTGGCGTCAATGATTTGATCGATACGGGGGAGAGCAAAAGGATCAGCCGGACACGCCTTGTTCAAGTCCGTGTAGTCCACACACATCCGCCAGGTGCCGTTCTTTTTAAGTACGAGCACCGGGTTAGCCAACCACTCTGGGTGAAAAACCTCGACAATGAACCCGGCCGCCAAAAGCCGGGCCACTTCTTCACCAATAGCCTTCCGCCTCTCTTCGTTAAACCGTCGAAGGAACTGTCTGACCGGCTTAAATTTTGGATCCACATTGAGAGTGTGCTCAGCGAGTTCTCTAGGTACACCTGGCATGTCAGAAGGTTTCCATGCAAAGATGTCCCTATTCTCACGGATGAACTCGATGAGCGCGCCTTCCTATTTCGGGTCCAGATTTGCACTGATGCTGAACTGCTGAGACGAGTCACCTGGAACAAAATCAACAAGTTTAGTCTCATCGGCTGATTTAAACTTCATTGCTGGTTCATTCTCCGTGGTTGGCTTTTTCAGAGAGGTCATATCTGTTGGGTCAACATTGTCTTTATAAAATTTCAACTCTTCTGTGGCACAAACAGACTCTGCATAAGCCGCGTCACCTTCCTCACACTCCAGAGCCACTTTCCGGCTGCCGTGAACTGTAATGGTCCCATTGTGACCCGGCATCTTGAGCTGTAAGTACACATAACACGGCCGTGCCATGAACTTGGCGTAAGCCGGCCGTCCGAATATAGCATGGTATGGACTTCTTATCTTGACCACCTCAAAGGTCAACTTCTCCACCCTGTAGTTGTTTTCATCACCAAAAGCCACTTCCAATTCGATCTTGCCGACTGGATAAGCCGACTTACCGGGTACCACACCATGGAAGATAGTATTTGACTGGCTGAGGTTCTTATCAACTAGCCCCATACGACGGAAAGTCTCATAATAGAGGATGTTGATACTGCTGCCTCCATCCATGAGTACCTTTGTGAACTTATAGCCTCCCACCAGAGGAGCCACTACTAAGGCCAGGTGGCCCGGGTTATCCACCCGGGGAGGGTGATCCTCCCTACTCCACACTATGGGCTGCTCCGACCACCGTAAGTAGCGTGGAACCGCCGGCTCAACAGCATTAACAGCCCTCTTGTGAAGCTTCTCGTCTCGTTTGCACAAACTAGTGGTGAACACGTGATACTGTCCACCGCTAAGTTGCTTCGGGTTGGTCTGATAACCCCCCTGTTGCTATTGATGACCCTGACCAGACTGTTGATTGAAGCCCCCTTGACCGTTCTGAGGACCGGAATTTGACCCGCCACCCGGGCCATGAGAGCCGCCAGCGCCGGAGCCGCCTGCGCCTGGGCCGCCGCCCGGGCCATTGTAGTTTTTAAAGGCCTTCATGATAGCACAATCCTTCCACAGATGAGTCGCTGGCTTCTCTCTAGAGCCGTGTCTCGGACAAGGTTCATTCAACAGCTGCTCCAGAGAAGGTCCTGACCCGCCGCCTCGGGGAGGGGGCCTCCCCTTGCGTCGCTGGTTGTTGCCTTGGGTGTTGGCTACGAACTCCAGGCTGCCATCGGCCTTGCGCTTGCCTCCTCCTTGATTCCCCGGGTTAAACTGAGGGCCCTTTCCATTGCCGTTCTTCTTTCCCTTCCCTGTCCTTTCATCATCTGAAGGGGGATCCTTGGTACCATCGGAATCAGCGTATTTGACAAGAGCCGCCATTAGTGTACCCATATCCGTGCAGTCATGTTTAAGCCGCCCAAGCTTCATCTTTAGGGGCACAAAACGACAGTTCTGTTCTAACATCAAGACTGCAGAGCCGGCGTCCATCTTATCTGATGAATGTATGATCTCCTTGACCCGGCGAACCCAATGGGTCGTGGACTCACCCTCCTGCTGCTTACAGTTAGTCAAATCCACAATTGACATAGACTGCCTACAGGTATCCTTGAAGTTTTGAATGAACCGGGCCTTCAGCTCAGTCCAAGACCCAATGGAGTTCGGTGGCAGCCCTTTTAACCACGTGCGGGCAGTTCCATCTAACATCATGGTGAAATATTTGGCCATGGCCGCCTCGCTGACCTCTAGCAGTTCCATAGCCATCTCATAACTCTCAATCCAGGCCGCAGGCTGTAAGTCAGCTGTATAGTTAGGCACCTTCCTAGGGCCCTTGAAATCCTTAGGTAAACGTTCATTACGGATGGCCGGCACCAAACAAGGGACACCCCCGGTCCTGGTAGAAATACCCACATCAACGGACGCCGTTGGATAAGCCGGGGGGGTCTGATAAGCCGTCAATTGCGGCACCTGCTCCGCCTCTTGCCGTGCTTGGTCTGCGGCGTAGAAGGTTCCAACATGAGCCGGGCCATGGCGTCGGACATTACTTGAGCCGGTCGCCGAGACCATGTGCCGGCTGTAGCTCGGGCTCTGGCCTGGGCGAGGAGTTGAGTGGATCCTGTCCCGGCTGTAGGAGTACGCCTCTTGCTGCGCTAGGGCCGTCTGCAGGAGTTCCCTGACCCGGCGGGTTTCCACGGCTGCCGGAGAATTGCCGTCAACGGGAAGAGCCGCCAGTCGTGCTGCCGCTGCTACCATGTTCTCCAGCGGGTTATCGTAATGACCCGGGGGTATTGGCACATACTGAGGCGGGGCAGGGGGCGCCTGGGGAGGCCCCATTACTAGTGGCTGAATAAGGGGTCCCGACCCGGGCGCAATGACCCCTGGTGGGTTACTGGATCCCGCACCCGGCGTGTTGAATAGATTGCGCGGATCGTAAACCGGCGGGAGTCGAGACTGGGCCTTCTGATGCCTCCTTCTCATGACCTCGTTGGCCGCGTTCTGATCCATCGTGAGTTGGAAGGACTGCGCCTGAATCAACTGAGTCCGGGCGTCGAGAGCCGCCCGCTCCGCCGCCAGCCTGATCCCTTCTGCTGCAAGATCCTCTTTTGCTTTCATCAGATCCAATTTTAACTGTGCCACCTCCGCGTCATGCTGGGCTTGATCTGCCGGGTCAACCGTGGCAGTTAACAGGGCCGTCATCTTATCTGTGAGATCCATCAGCACCTGAGCCGGGGAAGGCTCCGGATTTTCTGATCCGGTAGCGGGGTTCTGAACAGGCTGCGCACCAGCCATAAAAACTCCGACCTGACTTGGCGGCTCAAAAAGGTCCGGAATACTGTTGCCATCGGAATAACTCATGAGCCTGCCATCTTGAAGTTGGTACAACGAGTTTGACTCATCAGCGGCCGACTCGCCGTCAGAGCCGGCGGCCGCCTCATCCCCAGACCCAGATGGATCGGAGGGCCTTCCATGGATGCATCCCACAAAAGCGCGTTTTAAGGCAGGCCGGGCCCGGGCGGATCGGGCGCGCTGAGCCGTTTCGATGAGATCGGCGCAGAGACCCGGCTCGGGGCCCGGCTCACCAACCTTGCCAATGAAGACATGAATTCCGCCAAAGGGGACCCGGTACCCGTACTCCACTGAGCCGGCGTCGGGGCCCCAGTCCGCGTCGTCGATGTAGAGCCTGCCGCGACGACTCTTGGTCATCCGGCCCACAGCGTATCCCTTGAGCCCTTCGAAGCTGCCCTTCAAGAACTCAAATCCACCGTGCGCTGGCCCCACGGTGGGCGCCAACTGTCGTGGAATTGTCACGGCAGATGTCCTTGGGCTAGGACTTAGTCGTGGAGCCATCGCAACTAGGAAGCTTGAAGGGGTTATGCGGGACAAGGAACACGAGGGTTTATACTGGTTCGGCCCCTTACGGTGAAGGTAAAAGCCTACGTCCAGTTCGAAGTGTTATTGATTAGGGTTACGATCGCCGGGGAGCTAAACCGCTATCCCGGCTCTCGGAGAGATTGTTGTCACCCCCAAACGGCTGCCGGGTCGTCCCTTTATATAGGGAGGCTGACGCCCAGCAGCCTTTAGAGTCCCGGCCGGCTCATAAGAGTGTCCGGCTCGGGCTCTAAAACAATACTTGCCTTACACTACAAGTCTACTATAACAATGATTGTAACTACGGGCTTTAAGCCATATCCGGGTCTCAGCCCATCTCTAGCCCATTATCCTGAAACTTAGCTCCGGGCTTCTGGTAATGATCCTTGGAGTAACCCGGCCCTCCTGGCGGGTGACCCCCAGGTCTATATCCTCAACAGAGCCCGATTGGGACGATCGGGGATCTAGCATTTGGGGTTGTCTTATTTTCATCTGGATTTTGACCGTAGTCGGTCTATATGTTTGTATTTTGGATGATGTATGATATATATTCATGTATTGTGTGAAGTGGCGATTGTAAGCCAACTCTTTATCCCATTCTTGTTCATTACATGGGATTGTGTGAAGATGACCCTTCTTGCGACAAAACCACTATGCGGTTATGCCTCTAAGTCGTGCCTCGACACGTGGGAGATATAGCCGCATCGTGGGCGTTACACTAGGGCTGCGACAAAAACGAACTGAACTCCCTGGTTGACCTCGCCTCGGCCATCATCGACCCCTACTACATGAAGATGAAGAATGAGAGCAATAAGGACAAGAACGCCTGGCACAGTGTGTGGCATGAGAGACTGGAAGAACAACATGTCTAGTACGTGGCCATGGACGCGTACACAAGCTACGAGATGTACAGGCGGATCGTTGACATGAGGAAGTGTCTTCTTCCTGCCCCAGACGAGGATCGAGCCATAGAGCAGCGGCGGGAGCGTCACAAGAAGTAGATGACTAGACGATCGTTTCTCCTACTTTAGAATGCATGCAATTGTTTATTAAGGTGTGTGCGAATGATCTGTATAGTCACTTATGTAATTGGATGTTTATTTCAGTTATATATATATATATGTATATATATATATATATGTATATATATATATGTATATATATACATGTTATTCTATTGTAGACAGAGCAAATCACACGACTTATTATCAGCAATCGTCTCTGTTATTATTGGTCTTCACACACATTTTTTATTACGGACCTGCTTGCCGTGTATCACACACATCTTGTTCAGTTGAACCATTTTCATTGTGTTGCCTAATCACACACAGTTCATCCTAGTGAACCGTATGTTGTATATCGCACACACCTTCATCTGGCTGCCCGTTTATTTTGTTCCTCATCATCTCAAACAGTTAATTGAACTGAACTGTATGCCCTGCATCGCACATGCAGCTAAAATCTGAACCGTGTTTGATGCATCCGTCAACGCAAACGTTTTGCACCTTTTTTGACGGGTTTTTTACACCACCGTTTGCGATTATGGCATCACACACAGTTTCGTCGAAGGGTCTCTGATCGTAGTGTCGTGTTTCGACCATCCTGCAGTAGTGACTCATGTGTTGAGATCAAGAGATTCCAATCCAACCATTTGAACCTTGATTTCTAGCCTTCCCCAAGTTGCTTTCCGTTCAATCCCGTCTTCCACCAAAGCCAAATCTATGAGAGAGTGATTGAGTGTTGGTGAGCCTATCATTTGAAGCACAAGAGCAAGGAGTTCATCATCAATAACACCGTCTATTACCTTTTGGAGAGTGGTGTCTCCTAGATTGGTTAGGTGTCACTTGGGAGCCTCCAAGAGATTGTGGAGTTGAACCAAGGAGTTTGTAAGGGCAAGGAGATCGCCTACTTCATGAAGATCTACCCGCGTGAGGCTAGTCCTTCATGGGCGTAAGCCATGATGAAATAGACAAGGTTGCTTCTTCGTGTATCCTTCGTGGGTGGAACCCTCCGTGGACTCGTGCAACCGTTACCCTCCATGGGTTGAAGTTTCCATCAACGTGGATGTACGATAGCACCACCTATCAGAACGACGCCAAAAATATTCATGTCTTCATTGCGTTTGATCCTCCATCTCTACTCTTTACTTTTTGCACAATTGCAAGGATTGAGCCACCTTGCTGCACCTATGTTACTATTATCACTTGCTACTTGTTACGAATTATCTTTCTACCAAACTATCTGTTGTTACTACTTATAACACTTGAAGAGAATATCTTGCTAAAAACTAATTATCAATTCCTTCTGCTCCTCGTTGGGTTCGACACTCTTACTTACCGAAAGGACTATGATTGATCCCCTATAACTGTGGGTCATCAGCCCTCGCACGCCAGCGACTTAGAGGAGTTTTTGCCAGCGTTTGTGTCTCTTTGTCGCCGCATCCGGTACCTGGGAAGATACGGCTGCCGGCGACGCCCATCAACCCCAACACCTTCCGGCGGGCGCTGCATAGCTGACAGCCGCTAACACCAACCTTTCCTGCAGCCTATGAGGGAACCCGAGGTGCTCTTCCCGGCTGTGTCTCCACCACGACTGTAAGGTGTTCGACACTTTGCTCACAAGGTACCATGGGACGAGTATTTTTTCCACAACTTCATTTGTTCATCGGATGACGAAGAGCTTGTGGTGGCTGAATTGGTCGTCAATGACCACATTGCTAGGCAGCAACTCGGTTCAAGGGATCAATCCCGGGTCATTCTCCGGCCTTGAACCGCAATAGGAAGAGCGGCCACGCCCTACTCTATGTCGATTACTTTGAGAATGCCACACTCTTCAAACCACATCAATTCCGCCGCCGGTTCTGTATGGTGAGACATGTGTTCAGTTGTATTCGGGAGGGAGTGGTAGCATATGACCCATACTTTGAGTGCAAAGAGGATGCCCTTGGCAAGCTTGGCTTCTCCTCTTACCAGAAATGCACTACGGCTATTCTCATGCTTGCATATGGAATTCCGGGCAATCTTGTGGATGAGCACGTACGTATGAGTGAGTCCACATGTCTCCTATCAATGTACAGTTCTGCAAGGCCGTGGTGGAAGTGTTTGGCCCTGAGTACCTGAGAGAGCCAACTGCCGCTGATACAAAAAGGTTGTTGCGATCAATGCCGATAGGGGCTTTCCGGGCATGCTTGGCAACATAGATAGTATGCACTGGAAGTGGATAAACCGTCCATTTGCTTGGCAAGGGCAGTACAACGGGCATGTGAAAGGTGCCACTGTCATACTAGAAGCGGTGGCTTCACAAAATCTTTGGATATGCCATTCTTTCTTCGGCATGGTTGGTTCTCACAATGATATCGACGTGCTTCAGGGTTCTCTAGTGTTCGCAAGGCTTGTAGAAGGCCACTCTTCATAGGTCAACTTTGAGATCAATGGACACCATTACAACAAGGGATACTACCTAGCTTATGGTATCTATCCTTAATGATCAACTCTTGTGAAGACAATAACCAATCCGCAAGGATAGAAGAGACGGAGATTTGCCCAAATGCAAGAGAGTGCTAGGAAGGACGTGTGACGTGCTTTTGGTATGCTTCAATCTCGATGGCGTATCGTTCTAAACCCTACACTGATATGGAGCACTGAGAAGCTTTGGGAGGTGATGATTGCTTGTGTGATCATGCACAACATGATCGTGGAGGATAAGCGTGATGACATCATTTACGACCAAGGGTTTGATTTTCAGGATGAAAAATGTTGAGACTGAGCACCAAGAACCGGCAACGTTTGAACAGTTTGCCCAACTCCATCGTGAAGTGCGTGATTGACATACTCACATGCAGCTCCAAAATGACTTGGTTGAGCACATGTAGAATCACATTGGCAACCAGTAGATGCATCAGTTCATTTTCTTTCCATCTATCGAAGACAATTACGATTGGGTTGTAAAACTATTTGCAATGCTTTATTTATTTGGTTGTCAAAAATATTTTATAATGTGTATAGTTAATACATAGGGGCTCCAGCGGCCGTGGCGGGCCAAATGCGTCCGTTGCGCATCCACAAAACGGTCGGATGCCGTCCTATTGTCCAACCCAAACGGACAAACTAACGTCCGTTTGAAGTCTTGTGTTGCTCTAACATACGTGAATAGTATGCGGCTTGTATCTTCTGCAACCCCTTGTATATCGTACATTATGAATTATTCCGAATATGACAATTTACAAGAACGCATAAACAGAAAATAGCGTTATGCAAAAACTGTCATCTATTTTTTTTTTACCTGGAAGCTTCAAACTCCATAATTTCTTCAAATAGGATGCGGAAAGGATCCACTATGACGTGACGAGTTTAAACTTGCCTGTAAATAAAAGTTCCCCCATTGTCGAACACTGAAAACACTTTCACAAAAAAAAACACCATTCTTTTTCCCACAAGAAAAGAAAAGAAAACACCGTTCTTTGTCAAGTGCCAAGCTATATAAACCTTGATCTGGTTCGCCTCCGGGTTGTGATTCGGCTTTTTTTATTATTTTTGAGAAACATTCGGCTTTTTTTATTGAGAAATACATTCGGCTTTTTTTTTTTAGGATCACATTCGGCTTTTCTTAAGGAAGGGGTTGTAATTCGACGCGGAAAGTGTTTTGTAATTCGACTAGGCGACCCAATCACCTGCCCAATATAAAACAGGGAGGCCAGGTCGCGCCAAGGGCCCGACCAAGCCCAGCCCATACCGGCAGCCACCTCCGTCGTCGTCGCTACTGACGCGGCACGAGCCGGCGAATCCGACAGGCCCCCGACCTCTCCTCGCTCGCCGCGAGATCCCGCGTCCATGGCGGTCGGCATCGCGCTCCTGCTCGACCTTGCGGCCCGCGCGCCCCGCTCCTCCGCCTCCCTCCACTCGCACGCCGCCTTCTCCGCCGCTGCCGCCGCCGCCGCCGCGGCTGCCCTGTCCGCCTCCGGCGTACCCCTCTCCGCGCGGCCATTCTTCGGGTTAGTTCGACCCCCCTCCTTAATCTCCTAACTAGGGGCGTTTTTGTTATTTCCTACTCCCGTGTTTTTTGTGTGCGCGTGCCTATGTCGCGATCGAGGTGTTCGGCGCATTGCGCCGGGAGGGTTTTACCAGGGATATTAGGTTGCGCTCGCACAGTTAGCGCGCGGGTATTTCGGTGCAGTAGTCGCAGGTGCTAAAGCTTGATGTGTTAGCCATTGCAGTTGCTAAAGCTTCTGTCCGGTGTTCAACATCGTCTTTGGATAGCTAGTTGCCAGTGTTTAGGCCTTGATGTTGTGGTCTATTAGTTGGGGTTTTGCTCTTGGTGCGCATGAGGTGTATATGGGTATATCAAGTCTCCCTTTTCAGCCAAGTATCAGTGACCATTGGTCCATTCATGTAAGTAAACTTTAAAATACTGGACTGTCTCTGTTAGAAGATGTCCCTGCCCTCAAAGATCGTTCACCTCTAGCAACCATGCCATGTAGTGCAACATCATCATACATGTAAAAGGTGTCTGATGATACTGGACTGTCTCTGTTAGAAGATGTCCCCGCCCTCAAAGATCGTTCACCTCTAGCAACCATGCCATGTGGTGCAACATCATAATGCTTCGTTACAGTCGAATTGTCCATAACACGGAACCCCTTTATGGTCATGAATGTAAGATGTAAATTGGATGAGGGGCGGACAAAGGGGATACATGACGAAGTACCAAAAAATATATTTTCATGTGAGTTCTGGTGTCACTATCAGAGAGCTGTGTGAATTTATTTTTGATATTAAGTGAAACAGAATGAAGAAAAGTAGCAAGCACGCCGGAATGCGAGCTGGGTTCTTCACCCACATGCTTTAATCTTCTCATTTATCTTGTTCAGTTAGTTGTTTTCTTTGTGTTGTATGATTCTGCCATAGTAATCACTTTGGGTGAATAGGGGAAGAAGTGACTGTCATTGAGCTGGAATTTACGTCTTAATGCATTTCTTGATGGATTGAACCAACTGAATAATAGGGAAAGTTGTTCTCTTGGTTTAATAATTCATCCGAGTATGCTCGCAGACTCGCAGCCCACAAGTCATGGTTGCTGAATATGGTATGGAATTGAATATAAAGTTGTGGCATTAACTCTACATAACTGTTCATGTGGAAATGTGGGATAAATTGGAAAAGTTTCATTAAACAATATCATTCTGTGGAGTTTGTGATTTTAGTCAAGCTTTTGTTCGCTAACTAGCAAAAGTCATGGTTTTCTACAAATGAATGTGGAATGAATGCTAATAAGATATCTTCACTACTAACTTGGAAGTAAAGACCTGGAAAAAAATAACTCTTCACTGCCTTATGTGAATGTGCATCACCTATTACTAAGGACACTGTTTGTTTGCATGCAAGCTGCATTTAGTTTTTTCCTCTGATTCATGCAGTGATGCTTTCCTGATTCAGTTTTCCAGGATTCACTGTTGCTCATTGTGATGCTGGTGCAACTTATGGATCGAATGATAGTCCTGATCTTGTCAATGATCTTAATGAGAAGATACATGACTCAATTCATGATCTCCAATTACCGATAAAAGAATACCCGTTGGAGCTGAAGCCGCTTTTGTATGCATTTGGCTTTAAGCATTTGAGTATGACGACTATTAGGGCCTTTTTATTATACTATTTACCACTTCTGGAGCCTCGTCCGCCCACTGATGACGATGACGATGACGATCTGCTTCAAGATGATTCAGAGAGGCCGCCGGTCGACCTGGTTACTCCCTTCCATAATTCATTGAAGCAAATCGCTCGCGAGGTACATATTTTCTCTGACACTCTAGTACAGTAGCGTGATTCCTGCTCATACAGATATTTTAGTCACAGTGAGTGGCCAGGCACATGCTTGATTTGACTGATTGATCAGATAGGACATGCCAGTATCTTGATTCCAGATGCTCATGCGTGTTCACCTTAACCAACCTCCAATGTTGCCTTGCCTCTCAGTCCACGAGAAGCATAAATTCGATCTGTGCAAATTCAGTGCTTGCTGGATTTTTTCGATCGCTATACTTGACTTGTTGATTTCGCTTCCTAGTTAGACTATTTTCAAAATAGACATAAATTTGTTCTTTGTATACGTGAAACATAAATGTACTTCTAGTATTCATGTTATTTATATAGGGCCTGGAGGATAATAAAGCTAGGCCAAGCAGGTGGGACTTCCTGGCCTTATCCTGTAACCCTAATTCAGCTTTGTAGGAAAAACTCGAAATCAGCTGAAACCATTTGGGTGTATTTATGAGTCATAACACTCTTTGAGCTGAAGCTTAAACTTGCTTATATTAGAATTTCAATTTTAAGCTGCTTACATTAGAATTTTAAGCTTGGCCCAGAAGATCATTATTATTTCTCCTATGTGAAGTAAAAGTTACTTGCTTAATCTTCTGTTCTGCATTTCAGATTTCTGTTGTAACAACAAGAAGAATATTCGAAAGGATTGCGGTTCGTCATGTTTCACAAAGAACAGCATGGAAGCTTCTCAAAGGTGAATGCTTCTCCGTTTTTCTCATGTCTTCTAGCAGCACTCTAGAAGCAGTGGGTGAAAGATATATATCAGACATGGTGTTGAATCACTTAATATGTATGTTAATGTGATTGTTATTCCAATCGAATAGCTACATTCTTGGAATTATCATTTTGCATAGAAAGAATGTGTTATTTTATTAATTGTAACCATATCATTAGTTTCCTTGCCTTAGTTTTTTTCTCGAGAAACCTTGTTCACCAGATCATTGGCATCTGTCTTATTGCTGCTATTGTCCACAATCACTATTGAATGCTCTATTCAGCTTGCAGATTGCTTATTGCTTATTGGTTTAACTTTTGGTTCAAACTATTAGGCAATTAAAACCACATTAGGAGTCTTAGGACTACACAAGTTACCAAATTTTCCTTTTTACAATCTTGTTCCGCATGCATGTGTAAAGAACTTGTTCTTAAACTTGGCAAGATTAGGACTCAGAAAGTAGCTAGTGCATTAGCATTTTATGTTTGGGGCTCAGGGCTCAACAAAAGTAAAGCCTAAGTGGCTAACACAGTTTGTCTAATTAGAGCTTATCTGTGAGCTGAATGTGCCCTGAATGCTGAGTTGGATGGTAAGTCATTAAATCCCTATCTCTTTGTGGGTGAGTTGAGCACTCCTCACTGTCGGATAGATTATTTATTTTGACTTGTTGTGCTGGCCCAACATTGTCCAGTTCCTTTGCAGGATGTGCCTGCAAATTTATCTTAGATACGCTTGCTAGCTACATTTTCTGTCAAATGCTAGCTTACCAATAAGTTACGCCATGTTCTGTCTGTTGCTTCTGTCTAACACATTAGTCATACGATTATTTTCTTTTGTCTTCTTGTGTACTCATTTGTGATTATCACTTCATCAGCTGTTATAATATAATGCCTTACTATTTACTTCTATTTCTAAAGATGCTGCAAAATCATCGAAGAGGAAAGCTCTGAGGGGGATGTCAATTCCAGAATACACATACTGTGTTGCCAGAACAACTTTCCGAGGTAAGATTTGCCTGCAGTGTCGCTTTTCCTTCTGTAAATTGTTGTTCAATTATTTTTCTTTGTTCAAACAGCGCATGCATTGGGAGTAGCTGCTACTTGGGTTGTACAATCTGTCGTCCAGGTCTACAAATGTTTTATTCGTCAACCTGATGATGATGACGAATTGTTCGACGAGAAGGAAAAACTCAGATTGTTTGCGAGAAGGATCTATAGTGTAACCATCAAATGTGGTTTCTCTTTGGTTTTTGCCTCGATTGGAGCAGGCCTCGGCGTCCTCCTGCATCCAGTGCATGGACAATGGATTGGTCAGTTATGACTTCTTTTCTTTCATCAGTTCAAGTACTAGACTATGCCTTGTTTGCCAAAGCATCTCATTTTGTTTCTGGACTGACAATATTCGTTGAAGAGTTTCAATTTCCCTTACGTTGGTGATAAAGATATCTTTTGTTTCTACAAAATCACATAAATTAATTTTGTTTATTCTGCATGAAATTCCTTTTTTATTTTCGTTGGTACGTTTGCAGCCTTTTATGTTGGAAGCACCCTTTATGTTGCCAAAAGTAAAAAATGTGTCCTATGTGTTTATTGTGTAATGGCTTGAAGCACAGATATTGTTTGTTTCATTTCAAATTTTCTTCCCTAAGATATACCAAGGTTCTATTTGTTCTTCTGTCCATTAGTTTGCTTTGAAGGAATTTAGGACACCACCACCTTGAATCGCTGCAACATGTTAGTATTGGTTCAGTTCAAACTAGTTTGACGCTATTTCTCATATATGGCTTGCAGGTTGTATCCTTGGAGATTTTGCAGGACCAGTTGTTGCTATCCTTATTTTCGAGAAGTTACAGTTCCCGCTAGAAGGTTAAAGACCACCATCTCCTGCTACAAAGTTAAGAAACCCAGGTCATCCAACCTTGTGTCTAACCTGCCTGGTTTTCGGAGAACATGAAGTGGAGCTCCTTGGCCTTGAGTCTACCCTTTCAGGATATTCGTTGGCCTAACTTGGAGCTCAAAGTTGATGAATAACTATGCATGGTTAATAGCTTTTCGTGGCACAATGCCTTTGGGTATTGTGTAATGCTTACTTTTGGCACATTTAATAACTAGCTACTGTACTTCGTTGCCGTGCTTCACACTTTTGGACTCAAAGGAACATTTTCTGTCCACTGGTTTGCTAAATTTCTACAGTAAGTACTTCGCTGCCCTTGTCGTGAACTGAATCTGGTATATCTAAGGCCCTCTTTGTTTGAGCCACAAATTCCTGAGAATCACTGTGGCTTTCTGTGACTTACGATTCCTGAGTATCAGAAGTTGGTTGTTTATTTACCCTACCGTGGACAGCTAAAGGAGCTGTGGAGGTTGTGAAATGTCAGTAACATCCCGAGTGTTGAGTGTGATGTTTATATGCAGATTAAAGCACAAGTTGCTGTTTTGACTTGATAAAGTGAGAACTGGCTAACTTGTTTTATAGAAATATCATGATGGTCTTGCATACGTAATGCACCAACCATTAGTTTTAGATACGATTTATCATATGTGAAACCGTACTTGATACGTCAACAATTCATTATGCTTTGTTTGGATGTCTGTATTGAATTGGTTGGAATACCAATTCAACAAGGATATTGTAATGTACATGAATGCAAATTCACTTGTTTGGATGTCCTTAATTGGCCTATGGAATTCGGTGAGGTTTCAATACCAAATGATGTTTGGATGACATACTATGGAATCATATAGTAACATGAGTATGAATATAATACATTGTTATATATGAATCAAAACAAAATTTGTGATTCCGATTTTCAGCAAAACTTTTTTCTGCGTGGAATTTTTCAGCAAAATCTACAAGTAGAAAAACAAATCTATGCCTCTATTTACAGCCGGTGGCAGTGCACAACCGATGTAGCCTAGAAGGCTAGAACTATGCCCCTTAGTACCTGTACAAAGCATGAACTACTTTGTGTATGTACAAAGCATCAAATCAATCTCTTTACAAAATTGATTCTAAAAAAGAACTCTTTACAAAACTAAAAATACAAGCCAGGATCCCGTAAAAAAAAAAGATACAAGCCACGAACATCACGATCACACATCTCACAAACAAACACCGGCACCTTCCACGAATCGCAAGGCAGGAATCACGGACACCACGCAAAGGAGCATCGGCTGCGTCACCACGCTAACTGGGTCACCAGATCTGGGAGCGCCGACGGGGTCACCAAGCTGCAGCTATAGCTAAGGAGGGCCGAGAGGAAGGGAAGGGTCGGCTGTCAGATCCCAGTGGATTGAGCCGAGTTTGTGAGCTAAATCAGACGAAGTATAGGGGAACTTTAGGGATTTGGCCGAGCTATGAGGCCCTGTATTTATCTATATAATTGCTCTGGCCATTTCGGCAGAATACAATTCTAATCCAAGCATACCCATGCCAGCCACATCCCAACTGTTTATATAGGCGAGCAGAATAATCCAACGGTAAATAAAATGCTACAGTAACTACGACAAATGAAGTTTAAGAGTAACCGCATCCATCCGGGCCGTCGAGCAACGACAATTGTGAAAGGACCGATGTCAGCCGTTGGATGAGCGGTGAAGCATTATTTGAAGCTGGAGTGCAAACTGAAGAACTAGACAGCTCGTCAGGTACCTGTCATATCTCCCCCCCCCCCTTGAAAGCTGACGTGTCCTCATGGCGGTGCAGCCCTCGAATGCTAGTCCTCCGTGGTGGTTCTGAAGAACTCTGGAACGTGTACTTCACAAAGTAGTCATCCTCCCATGTGACCTCTGCAGGTGACAAATTCTCCCATTGAATAAGCCATTGAACCACAGGTAGATTGTTCCTGGGAACTTGCCTCACTTCTAGCACTGCCGCTGGTGATGTTTTAAGCGTGCCATCTGCATTTACCACTGGAAGATTTGGGCTAGGAATTGCTTTAGAGCCAATATGCTTCTTCAATTGACTAACATGGAAGACAGGGTGTATCTTGACATGTTTTGGGAATGATAGCTTGTATGTAGCACTGCCTACTTTGTGAGTGACAACAAAGGACCCATAGTACTTGTGCTGGAGTTTCAAAGCACCCCTGAATTCAAAAGTTGTCAGTCTATAAGGCACCATCTTTAGGTAAACCATATCACCACACACAAAAGTTCTTTCACACCTTTTTAGATCAACATATTTCTTCATCCTCTATTGAGCTTTAAGTAGTTGTTCCTTGATGTTCATGAGAATAGCACTCTTGCTCTTCAACAAGTCATGTGCATCACTGTCAGATGGACCAAGACTGGCCAACTCGCTGATCATAGGGGGTGGAAATCCATAAAGGGCTTGAGAAGTGGACCTCTTTATGTAGAATTGTACCAATATCCAGTCAAAGGTAGCCAAGACAACCATTTCTTTGGTTCAGAAGAAGCCATCACTACTGCAGGATACTGCTAACGCGACACTACGATCAGAGACCCTTTGCCAAAACTGTGTGCGATGCAATAATCACAAACGGTGGTGTAAAAAACCCGTCAAAAAGATGCAAAATGTTTGCGATGGCGGAGCCATCAAACACGGTTAAGATTTTAGTTGCGTATGCGATGAAGGACACACGGTTAATCCATTCAAACTGTCTGCGATGAGGCAGAACAACAGAAACGGGCAGCCATAACAATGTGTGTGCGATGCAGGACACACGGTTAATCCATTCGAACTATTTGCGATGAGGTAGAACAACAGAAACGGGCATCCATATCAATGTGTGCGCGATATACGGTATACGGTTAACTCGGACGAACTGTTTTTGATTAGGGAACACAACAAAAATGGTTCAACTTAACAAGATGTGTGTGATATGCTGCATACAGTTCACATGGATGAACTGTTTGCGATGAGCCAAAAGAACACAAACGAGTCGTGTAAACAAGATGTGTGTGATATGTGGCAAACAGCCGACTCGGATGAACTGTTTGCGATGAGAAATTACAACACAGACGGTCAATACAGTTACTTCGTGTGCGATTCTGTGTGTACAAAAAACTTTGAAAAATGCAAACTAGTTGCTTGCGGTGGCTAGGAGTATCGCACACGATGCGTCTACGAGTACTCGTGTGCGATGATTAGTATGTTACACATACGTTTCCTTATGTTAACATGTGTGTGAATTTGCAATATGGACAGTTAATATGCAAATGCCTTCTGGACATCGGGCACACGCTTAAACTTAATGAACTGTGTACGATACTAATATTTCCATGAAAGTTTATGAACTTGGGTAACATATATATAGTGGTTACACTATTCGACAAAAGGAGGATCTTCGTAACACGGTTTTGACAACCATATGGTCCATATCTACATACTTAACATAGTAACAACTATCACATTTTAAGAGGCTAAGGGCCAACAACCATATGGTCCATATCTACATACTTAACATATATAGTAACAGCTAGCACATTTTAAGAAGCTGAGGGCCAACAACCACAACTATCCACTAGAAGCAGCTTGATCACGGCGACTTGGCATCTCGTCAATGAAAAGGAAGAGCCCTCCTGTGCCTTGGTAGAGCATGAGTAGAACAGTGTCTCCAATTTTCCAGTATGGATGCATTGCCACGAGAAGCGAGAACTTGTTAATTTGAATAGTTCCATTTTTGTGTGGGAAATGGAGTACCTTGCAATCACTTCGGCGTTATTAGCAGGCACAAGTGTAATTCGACCACGCCGGGAAATCGATTCAGGAACTGCTACAGGGGGCAATTTCTGTTGACATGTAGAATAAAAAACAATTGTAGCATATCGTTGAAGATATATATAGTTTATGAGCATCAACATTAAAATAAGACTTTTTACCAGTGCTTTGTGCACACAATTGGTCTTGTTCAGTGTGTGCACCATAGGTCTAATTAATCCCATCCAAAATCCAGTGTTCATACGCTGTGCTATCTCTGTCAGATTATCAACAAAGTTTATGACATGCTTCAAGTCCTTCCAGTGAAATTTGGTATGCTTAGTAACATACAGATCGTTCACTATGCATCCAACATATCCTGCTGAAAAGGTGAAAAGGTATTATTTATTCAGAACATGGCAGAAGAATATATAGTGCGCATAAATTGGTAAATAGAATTTGTTACTGCCTAGAAACGGAGTCAGAATATGATATCACAATTGGTTGCTTAAATAGTGATCAATTGGTTGCTTAAATAGTAATATGACATCATGGAGAAAGTTGAAAGGACACTAACCTCGATCCGACATTGATCGGCTGATGACGTTGGGGAAGTAAACATCCATGTTAATTAGACCAGGCTGTGGTGCACGCACTAGAATTTTATTGCCAGCTTTCAGTTCATAACACTTAGACATTTTTCTTCAAAGGTTCGCATTAAAATAGGAGTGACCATCTTTATCAAGTTTTACGCTAACCGTCATTGTAAATCCATGTTGCGTTGTTAATATGACATCATGGGAGTCATCAGCAAAGTAAAGCCCAAGATTTCCTTCTACTCCTTTTCTTGCAAAGCAAGGGATGTACTGCTTGAAATGAAAATTAAGATCGTAAATTAGATATATTGAAATAACAGAGCAAGATGCAAATATAGGAGTAACTAATAGAACAGATCCATATATAGATGAAAGCAAAGTACAAAAATATAGAATTAAAAATAGATAATGTAACAAAGATTTGATGCAAATATATAGATAATGTAGCAACAGACAATATATGTTCACAAATTTAGGCCATGCCGACCGTGGTAGGTTGAGATTGAACATACCGAGCGCTCCTTGAAGTCATCCGGAATGGTGAGATAGAACTTCGTTTCCGACTGGCCACGACCACAATTGCCCGATTTGTGCTTGCACTGTGGACACATGAATGAACACCCACGAATCAGCTAGAACAAAAATGATTCCACGGCGATTTTCGCCGGTTGATTAACAGCGATGGACGGACTGCGATAAGAGATGAGTGAATATTTTGCTAATTAAGTTGATTACCTTCTCCATGAGAAAAATCACCGGCCCAATCCCGCAGAAAACCCCAGTCGACCAGAGTCTAGAATGTCGGTGCAGATAGGCGGCGGAAAGCGGTAGTGGCGAAATCCGGTGCCATTTGGAGCGCGACCTACGCCCGCCGCCAACAGCCGTCGAGCTTAGGGTGCAGAGTTGCGGAGGAGTCCGCGGCGAGTGAGTGGGGACGAAGTGGGCGAGGGTTTTCTTTTTTCCTTTTGCATGTGTGAGTGAACACACACGGTTCGCAGAAGCGACGAAGATGAGTCGTGTGCGATAGTAAATCACCGAGATTGAATGGGAATCCAAATTTCCTTTGTCCTTCATCCATGAGTTTTTTTCTACGATGAACATAAACCCTGCTAATCACCGTGTTCAAATTTGACACTTTTTCGTGTTCATTTACAATATTTAGGGGATTATGTGCATTTTGTAGGCATTAATGCACATAATTCAAATTCAAACAATCGGTGCTTGAAACGGTGCACAAGAACGGTCTAGAAAAACCATACTCGTGGTACTTACTAATTTCTCAAGCCTTTTACAAGGAATGGGCAGAGATTTCAGGAATGTGTGGCAATAGTCAACCACAAACGCGTCATTTACTGGGTTATCCACTATATATAGACGAATGAAATATGTGCTTGAAAAACACGACGGCGGGCATGGTGCCATGGTATGGCCTCACCGTGCCCTGGTTAAAAGCTGATAAGGTTTGATTTATGTCATCATGCACGCCCTTCATAAATCGAACCATCACCGAGGAAGTTCAATGCTTTCGAGAGGAAAATCACCAAGATTGAAGCGGAATCCAAATTTCCGTCATAGTTTGTCATTCAGTTTTTTTCCAACGATCAACATACCGCCTAAAATGCAACGTTTTCAAAGTTGACATTTTTCTGACCTCATTTACCATATTTAGGGGATTATGTGCATTTTCTAGGCATTAATTATGCACATAATTCAAATTCGAACAATCGGTGCATGAAAAGGTGCACAAGAATGGTCTGGAAAAACCATGCTCGTGCTATTTAGTACATTCTCATGCCTTTTACAAGGAATGGGAAGATATTTCAAGGAAATGAGTGGCAATAGTCAACCATAAACACGTCGTTTACTGGGTTAACAATTATACAAAAAATGAAACACATGGGTGGGAAACATGACGCCTGGCGTGGTGCCATGGCATGGCCTCACCATGCCCTAGTAAAAATTGGAGAATGTTTTCCTTATGTCGTGATGCACGCCTTTCATAAAATCGAACCATCACCGAGGAAGTTTCATGGTTTCAAGGGGGAAATCACCAAGATTGTAGGGGGGGTCCAAATTTCCTTTGTCCTTTGTCCACGAGTTTTTTCTACGATGAACATACAACCTGCAAATCACCGTGTTCAAATTTGGCACTTTTCCGGGTTCATTTGCCATATTTAGGGGATTATGTGCATTTCCTAGGTATTAATGCGCATAATTCAAGTTCAAACAATCGGTGCATGAAAGGGTCCACAAGAACGGCCTGGAAAACCATGCTCGTGCCATTTAGTAAATTCTCATGCCTTTTACAAGGAATGGATAGATATTTCGATGAAATGTGTGGCAATAGTCAACCACAAATGTTTGTTTGTTGGGTTTTCTACTACAGAAAAAATGGAATAAATGCTTAAAAAACATGACGCCTGGCATGGTGCCATGGTATGACCTCACTATGCCCTGGTAAAAATTGGAGAAGGTTTGGCTTATGTCGTCATGCACGCCCTTCATAAATCGAACCATCACCGAGGAAGTTCCATGCTTTCGAGAGGGAAATCCCCAAGATTGAAGGGGAATCCTTCTTTGTTCTTTGCCCTGGAGTTTTTTTTATACGACGAACATACACCCTGCAAATCACCGTGTTCAAATTTGGCATTTTCGGACTCATTTACCAAATTTAGGGGATTATGTGCATTTTCTAGGCATTTAGCGCCTATAAATCCAATCCAGCTACAGGTGCACGGGTGTGATGTGGGGGACGTGGATTGCCGTTCGATCGCGGCGCATCCTACGGTGCACATGCGCGATCCGTGTGGCTGGGGTTCCGGCCAATCATAACGCAACACACAATATGCTCAGCACACACTGTTTACAGAAGCGACGGAGATGAAGCGTGTGCGATAATGAACGAGCAAAACTGTAAGGGAAGCCAAATTTCTGTTGTCGTTTGTCGTTGAGCTCTTGAATACCACCGCACTGTACGGCTGCCTGGCCCCTCCGTCCCAGAGCTCTCTCCAGGCGTTGTCCATGGCACCGCGGCGCACAGTAACTGGTAAGGAAGCGATGGCATCCCGCCGCACCGCGTTCCTCGCCGCCCGCGACCGCACACATGGTAAGGAAGCGATGGCATCTCGCCGCACCGAGTTCATCGCTGCCGGCGGCCAGACAGTTACATGGGAGGACTTTGAGGCTGCCATGGCCGAATGGGTGGTGGATCTAGAGGCGACCAAAGCCGCACAGAAGGAGCGGAAAAGGCAGAACGTAGTCAAGAAAAGAGAGTCCCGCCGCCGCAAGAAGAAAGAGGCCGCACGCCATGGTGAGGAGAGCTTGGCGGAGATCGAAGCACGGTGGGCTGCCGCCTACAAGGCCAGGAAGGAGAACGCCGGCGTCTGGCCAGCATGCCCCGATGGCAGCATGTGAGAAGTAGTTTAAGTTTGTAGTATTAGAGCAAATTACCAGTAGTACTTTAAGTTTGTAGTATTAACGTACAATATCGGTAAGAGCATCCTTTGAGGGCTTTGAGCGTTGATTAGCATGTGTGCCCGTGTGCGTTTTTTTGCGTTAATCAATAGAAGATCACAAAACACACGGTTTCTATGCCGTACCCGTCTGCGTTTTTTTGCGTTAATGACTCATAAGTCAGTTACCTGTGCGATGTTTCCTAATAAACCAGGTGTACCATTGACCGGAAAAATCAAGTACACGTGTACATTTTTTTGGAGACGGGATCTGCCAACTTCCTTTTTTCTCGCACACGAGTATTTTACGCGCTTCATCTGTGTTGTGTGTTTCCCCCACCCAAGTTTCAAGTTTCGCAGTGAAATTTTCATTAGGCGCGCGATTTCAGAATTTATTCCTCCAACATTATCCCCACCCCTAGTATCCCCCCCTCGCGTCTCCCCCTACCGGCATCTCAAACCGCCGCCACCGCAACCACAACTTCAACCACATCTACGTTCTGCTCGGATCCAGTCAGGTAACCCACCGATCTCTATCACGACCCTGACCTGATTGCTTAAATGGCGCCTGCGAAACATCCTCATGCCTCCAAATCCCCCCCGCCAGGAGCTGATGGCGGTCCATGGCGTGATGGCCGCTGTGCGTGTTGACCCAGAGGAACACCTCGCCTTCGCCGCCGCCGACATGGTGCAGGCTCTGGCCCAGATGAAGTCCCCCAGCTACTACCCCCAAGACTTAACAGGTAAGATCTGACCAGCTAAATCTAACCAATACCACTTGCAACGACTATTATTTGTACGGTTGATGTACTAAGAATGTTCGTGCCTTGTTTATTTCAGTACTGCACACTGTGTGATGTTCAAATATTACCGTGTCCACCTCCATTTCACCAATACCAGCAACAAACTTACAATACATGACCCAGGATATCACTAGAGATGCTGCCCATTTGCTATTTTTAGTGGATGCTAACCCTGTTGTACTTAACATGCCTGTCCATGTACTTACGCAGGGTCATAACGGCCGATGCTTTTGTTTGCCGTCGAGGTGAGCTGCATCCCATGTCTGACAGTACTTCACATAATTTGTGCAATTGCAGTTTAACTTCTACCATTTACTGGGGCCTGTAGGCACACATGTCAGTGGCACTGATCCACGCTTCGACCCGGAGGAACAGCTCACCTCCGCCGCCACTGACTTTGGGTGGGCTCTGGCCAAGATGAAGTGCCCCAGCAACTACCTCTCAAGACTTACCAAATATGTACTCACCAGTTCAATCTTACCAATACCAGTTGCAATTAATGGCTATGTTCTGTACGGTCGATGTATTAAGCATGTTCTAGTAAACATGCCTAACACGTTTTTGCTACTTTCCCTACCTTTTTATAGACATCTGGGCCATTCTGTGCTCTGGCAGCACCTGCCTTGTGATGTTTAACTATGCCAATTGCATTTTTATCTGTACCGGTTTCAATGTCTATTAAGTCTGTTATAATTAACAGTTGAATCCATTTTTAAACAGTTGTATTTCAATGGCTACAAACTTACAAAACATGACTTAGGATGCTGTTAAGCCTGTTGCAATTAACAGTTGTATCTATTTTCTAATCGGTCCATTTGCTACCATGCTACTCTCCGCAATGAAGATATACTAGAGATGCTGCCCCATTTGCTATTTTTGGTGGATGCTAACCATGTTGTACTTAACATGCTTGTCCATGTACTTACGCAGGGTCATAACGGCCGATGCCGTTGTTTGCCATCGAGGTTAGCTGCATCCCATGTCTTACAGTATTTCACATCATTTGTGCAATTGCAGTTTAACTTCTACCATTTACTGGTTGCCTGTAGGTACACGTGTCAGTGGCACTGATCCACGCTTCGACCCGGAGGAACAACTCACCTCCGCCGCCGCTGGCTTTGGGCGGGCTCTGGCCAAGATGAAGTGCCCCAGCAACTACTTCTCAGGACGTACCAAGTATGTACTCACCAGTTCAATCTTACCAATACCAGTTGCAATTAATGGCTATGTTTTGTACGGTCGATGTATTAAGCATGTTGTAGTAAACATGCCTAACACGTTTTACCTATTTTCCCTACCTTTTTATAGACAACCGGGCCATTATC
Organism: Aegilops tauschii subsp. strangulata; assembly: GCF_002575655.3. Taxonomy (NCBI): domain Eukaryota; kingdom Viridiplantae; phylum Streptophyta; class Magnoliopsida; order Poales; family Poaceae; genus Aegilops; species Aegilops tauschii. The sequence continues at coordinate 180,684,966 of NC_053039.3, forward strand.
TGCTCTGGCAGCACCTGCCCTGTGATGTTTAACTCCGCCAATTGCATTTTTATCAGTACCGGTTTCAATGGCCATTAAGCCTGTTGCAATAAATAGTTGTATCCATTTTTAAAGAGTTATATTTCAATGGCTACAAACTTACAAAACATGAATTAGGATGTTGTTAAGCCTGTTGCAATTAACAGTTGTATCCATTTTTTAATCCGTCCCTTTGCTACCGTGCTACTCTTTCAAAATGAAGATATCACTACAGATGCTGCCGTTTTATTACCATTTGCTATTTTTGGTGGATGTTAACCCTGTTGTAGTTAACATTGGCTTTCCATGTACTTACACAGGGCTACAATGGGCGATGCTGTTGTTTGCCGTCGAAGTTAGTTGCATCCCATGTCTTATACACCATCTATTCCTAAATATAAGTATTTTTAGAGATTCCAATATAGACTACATAAGGAGCAAAATGAGTGAATCTAGATTCTAATCTAAACTATATCTATAATTCTATATACATCCGTATGTAGTTCATATTGAAATCTAAAAAATTACTTGTACTTAGGAACATAGGTAGTTGTATTTTACATCATTTGTGCAATCTCAGTTTAGCTTCTAACATTTACTGGTTGCTTGTAGGTACATATATGAGCGTTACTGATCCACGCTTCGATCCCTTTTGCGTGTGGGGCAATGAGATATTCATGAACAAGCGTCAAGTGAGGAAACTAAGAAAAAATATTAGGCGAAAGAAACGGGTGATTGGAATTAAGCTCTTTATTTACACTTTGTCGAAGACAACAGTAAACTTTAGGATGGTAACTTATGTGTTGCCTTTTCCCCCTGACCACAACAAGTTACTCTATCAGACCTCAGTATCTTATATTTTTATCTTTTCAGTGGTTTTCGAAGCTATTTACTGATGATTACCTTGCAAACTACATGACCGGAGTGGAGGCAACTAAGGTTAAAGTATATAATTCATGCTACCATGATAATGCTCTAGAAGTCTTCCTGAAGGCGGCGAAGGATGGGCGGGCGATCGTCACAAGGGGTTGGACAAAAGTGGTTCGTGCCTATGGCATGCAGGAAGGCACATTATGGGCATTCCGCTTCTTCAACACCATCGGCAGCCAAAATGATTTACGTCTCTTCACCTTTACCGCCTTTAAATAATGTGGTTCATCATAGTTAATTGCTGCCTAATCCTGTAATTACTGAACATATTGTACTGGAAATTTTATTTATGGATTCGTTGTTGAACCATTGTGCTGAGAATATGAATTGTACGTTTCATATTTCAAAATTTCCAATTCGAATAATAAATTACAGGAAAAAATAAAAAGAGAACAAACGGTCATGGAACTTTGCAAACGGTTCTGGCAGTAAAAGCGCTTGTGATGGATAGCCCAATGCCACGCAATTTTCTACATCAAATCGTGTGTGATGTAGTTAATGAAAGCAAACAAACAGTTAACCAAGGCGGAGCGTGTGTGATAGTTACACCTTTCACACACGAGCGTATACATAAAACTGTGTGGGATGGACATACGAACGGAAACGTTTTCCCTGGATTGACTGTGTGGGATGTACATAAGAACGGAGACATATTCCTTGGATTGACTGTCTGTGATATATATGTCGGCGTTCTGGGAACGGGGGTCCCCAGACTTGCCTGCCTGCGGCCCATGGCGTGGCTGCGCTAGCAGGCCTGTACGGCCCATCTTCATCAACAAGGCAATCAAGACCCTCGCGAGGCGAACGATGCAAGACCTCCTCAGGAGCGGCCTCACCAGGCTGCTTCGCGAGGAGCGGAGATATCAAGGCTGGGCAAACCTCGCGAGGCTCTCGTGACGTGAGCCATGACGATCAGGATCAGACGGGCGCCAGGCGGGCGCCAGCACGCGCAGCATCCTTGTTTCCTCTTCGATGCTAAGGAGCCCAGCGCAGGCGCGGAGTACCGAGGCATCAGGCAAAGGTTTCCATATCAGTGCAACAAGACCAAGACCAGCCGGACGGCGGGACGGAGGTCGCCGTGGAGCCCGAGACAGCGTCACCACCAGAGCTTTTGCAGGCGAAGACCGCTTTTGTCAGGATAAGCTGTACTAGTTGTCCCCCTTCAAATTGGTCGTTGTTGGCTCCCTTCCCGCTCAATATTTGGGGAGAGGATCAGGGCCTATATAAGTAGAACTAGCCACCACAGTAGGGCAGATCATCTTGGACTAGATCCACTCCATCCTTGCACCCACTAGTTGGTAGAACACAAGAACACCCCAACCTCAGGAGGCTGTTCTTCCCCTTGTACTGTTCATCATCAGCCCAAGAGGCAATCCACCACCACCACACTGGAGTAGGGTATTACACCACAACGGTGGCCCGAACCAGTATAAATCTTGTGTCTTTGTGTTGTGAGTTCGTCGAGTTCGTCCGCGAGATCTTAGCAAACTAGGGCGTAGATTGGTAGGGAGGAAATCTCCGCGCGCACCCCAGTGTTCGAACCTTGAGGGTTTTTCCGGAACCCGTGATCCGACATTTGGCGCGCCAGGTAGGGGTGCGCCGGAGCCTCTTTCCCGCCGATCGACCCATCGATGCTCCGCGGCCACGATGTCTGGCGACCCGAGGGCCGACTCCGACCGCTGGGCAGCCTGGCCAGCCCGGGCGGCGCCATCTGCCCATGAAGACCTCAACCCCGCGCTCCAGGCGGCCCGAGCGCCACCTAACGCCGCAGGGCGCGGGCGGCGTGGCGGGGCGTCGTCCACCCTCACTCCACGACAAGCGCGAGCCGCTGCAAGGGCTGCAAGCCACGCCGTGGCAACGGCGCCGCACACACGGCGGGAGCAGGCGAACATGCGGGCCGCGCTCACGGTGGCGCGGGAGTTGCTGCGGTGCTGGCTAATGGAGAGTGGTCGGGATGCCCTGCTGGAATGCGTCGCCGAGCTGCTGGATGCGGCGGCGTCAGGAGCGACGCCCTTCTGTTATCTGCTTCCTTCTCAGGCCGCTACGGGATCTCACGGTGGGCCTCAGCGCAACCACGCACCCTCAGGTGTGCCTGGGGGCTTCGTCAACACCAGCACGGCCGGCGGCGCCGGGGGCTCCACCGCCCCCGTGCCGCCCGCGACAAGCATGAGCGCAAGCGTTGCCTCCCATGGTCCCAGTGAGATGCCGTGGTACCATCCTCAGGACGCCGCTCTAGGCCCGGCAACATGGGGTGCGGGGCACTACGGCGAGGTGTTCGTGGTAACGGCCCCGGAAGCCTACGTGCCCCGCATGATGGACCAGGAGTACGCGCCGGAGGACGACCCTGGCTCGTTCCTCGGAGAAGATTGGGAAGAAGGGACGCTAGAAGTTGAAGCCTTCCAGGAACCGACGGAGAACCGCGACGATCGCGCCAGCAACAACAACTACAGGGTACCGCTAATCTCTCAGGAGTAGGCTTACGCTAACCATGGGCTGCAAGTGAATCAGGTCACAGCGTCGGTCGACGACCCCGGCCCAGCAGCATCCCTTCCGCAGGGGGAAGCACGCTGGGGGCCGCACGGAGGGAGCCGCACGGAGGGAGCCAGGAGCAAGGCCCCTCCCCACGTCGCGCGAAGCCAGGCAACGCCCAGAGATAGGCCCTCTGCCGGGGAGGTGCCGGCGAGCCTTCCCCCGGCAGAGGACCCGTGGTCGCCGGGGGCACCGCTGGCGTCCCCTTTCCCCCCTTTGTGTTGTCCAGGTTGCCGGTCGGCTCAAAGGTGGTCGAGGGTGGCGCAGGGCGGGCCCCTCGTCTGGCGATATGAAGCAAGGCCGGTTCCTGTGAAGAAGGCCCAGTGCCTGTGAAGCTCGCCGCCCGTGACACTCTCTTGTAATAACGAGTGGGGCTGTACACGCCCCGGAGTCTTAGGGGTGTCGGCCTGAGGCCCTGGGGCTCCCTCCCATGCCTAGTGGCAGCACTTAGCTCCGTGCTGGTGAGAAGACTCGAAGACCAGAAGACTAGACTAGGCGCCGGACGCGGCTATTTGCTTTGGATCTCTTCTTCTGTAGCCTTGCTTTCTGGTTTTGGATTTAAGTTGAAGTTGAGTTTTCTTTGATGCGTGCGGGGGGTACCTTTTCTCGTTCGAGCGATTTATTGCCGTCCGGCTCTTGCTTTGTCATGAAGCGCACGATCGTCGCCTCCCCCTCGCGGGCCCCTCGCGAACGGGGCTAGGCGCAGCGCGCGTAGCACGCATGCCGATACCATTATTGGCACCTGATTCTCGCGAGGCCCACTCGGGCGAGTCTGCGGGCCCTTCAGGAATTCCTCAGGAGCTCAAGACCTCGCGATCCTATTCGAGGTGCACCACGACCAAGGCAAGCTGATACGGCAAACCCGCTGCCAGACTCATGAATTCACAGAGGTACACATTCAGCTTGACACAAAAGAATAAAGGCGTCGGTCTGCTTGCACGAGGGACTCCCCCTCTCAAAATGGTCTCACAATCTTTAGGCGCCATGCCCAAGTTTTTGAGTACAGGATAAAACAACAGGAGAACTTGGGATCAGCCAGATATGTCACTCGCTACATCGCCCTCGGACGCGTCACTCGCGTCGTCGTCGTCGTCTTCACCGGCACCGTCGCCGCCTTCGGCGACGCCTTCGTCACCGTTGTCAACCACGTCGCCTTCGTCCGCGACGACCACCACCGCGTCGTCGTCGGAAGCAAAGGCTCTGACCAGCTCATCCACGTTGTCCTCCACCCACCGCGCCAGGTCGCCCCGGACGGCCTGTGGTATGGGGGCAATGGCGGCGTCGAAGTCGAAGTCGGGGAAGGTGTTCCAGAGATGGCTGAAGACACGAGAGAACGCGCGCTCGAGCAGGCCCCGACTTCTCTCTTCCACGAGCTGGCGAGCCCTATCAGACCGGGCTTCCAGGCGTGTCACCACGTTGGTTAAGAAGATCAGGTGACTGGCGTAGTCATTCGAGTGGGGGTGTGGTGCATTCTCGTCGCAGATGAAGCCCAGGGCGGTGTTAGCCCTGTTCCGGAGATCCTGAAGCATGGGGGCGTGCTCGCACTCCAGCGTTCGCTGTTGAAGCACTTCCTCCCTGTTCTGCCATGCGACGGCCTCGGCATCATCAACCCGTCTTTGAAGCGAAAGCAGCTCGGCACGGGCGGATGCTAAGGCCCCCTGCGTCGTGACCAGGGCGGCAGCTGTGGCCTCCCCACGCCTCTCCGCCTCGTCTAGCCTGGGCCTGAGGGCGGCGGTCCTGCCCGCGGCCTCAGTCGCCGCGACCTTCAGCTGCAGGTCGCTCCGACCTTCAAGATCCACGTGAACCTCGGCCACCCGGCGGTTGACCTCCTCCTGGACCCTGGCCTCGCGAACCCCAACGGCATCCTCTGCCTGGGCAACTTGGCGTTCCCTCGTCTGCAACTGCTCGAGCTCGAGGCTACACTCCATGGCTTCCAGGGCCAACGCCTCCTCGCGCTTCCGAACCTCTTCTTCCTCGGCGGGCGTCCCCCTCAGTGACGCAAGGGCGGCTCTGTGTGCCTCCACCTGCTGCTCGAGGGACACACTCCAGGCCTGGAGCTCCCACGCGCGCTTCTCTGCAGCCTCGTGACGACAGTCGGCCTCGCGAGCCTCCTCCAAGGCTCGGGAGCGAGCTTCGCGGGAAACCTTGAGAGATGCCTCAGCCTTCGCATTGTCAAGATCACGCTGGTAGCGGCCCAGGTTGACGGCCACCCTCAGCTTACGCCACTCCTCCGCCAGCCGAAGACCTTCAGCCTCAAGACGCAAGTCGACACCCGCGAGTTCTTCACCAAGTCGGCTCATCATGCCCATCGCCTCTTGGAAGAGCTCATGGCGAACGATGCTTCGCCGCGCTCAGACTCTAACGCGCGGCCCACCTCGTCCTCCACCTCGGGGGCTGCAGGCGGGACATCAAGCGGCGCACCGCCTCTCGGCAGGGGGCTGGTGCTGCCCCAGGCGCCAGCCAGTCCTCGCGGGAGGCCCTAGCCGGTCGGGGCCCGCTGCTTGAAGAGGAACCGAAGACTGAAGCCAACCAGCTACTATCCATGACCAGAGGAGGGGTCCTAGGCACGCCCGCCAAGTTCCACGCCAAGTCGTGGGGGAGGAACGACAAGGTCGCAGGATCAGCGCACCACGAAGGCAAGCGCGCCCCTTCAACCAACCCTGCTCCAGGGGCGGCAAGCGGACTCGGAGCGCTCAAGGCCAATGGGGGAGTCGAGGAAAGAGGAAGCCGTTTCTCAGGAGGTGCAGCAGCCTCGACTGAAGTAGCCCTGAAGAACTGATGTCAGGAGATGGAAACAGCACACAAGAAGCCATAGCGGTACGGTACTTACACGTCAACGGCGATGTACTTCCTTCGTTTCACCGGCCCGAAGATGCTGTTGCCGCTCGGGGATCCTTTCCTCTTGCGGAGCTCCTCGAAGTCCATGCAAAGCTGACCGAAGCGCTGGACATGGCGGCCAGCACGGGGCGAGGCCAAGGAAGAGCTTGGAGGGACAACTTCAGGGGTGCCCGGCTGCGGTGAACAGTCGGGCGCCGTCTCACCACGACCTCCCGAGGCTTCCAGGGCTTTGACCTCGGGAGCCGCATGCTGCATCGCCTCAGTGACCGACGCCCCAGGATCACCAGGCGGCATAAGCTCCTCAACACTCAAGCCGCCGACCTCCGTCGGAGCTTGCCCCCCTGCGCCCACACTTGGGACGAGCTCAGAACCGGCAGGGAGGAAGGAAGCCACGTCGATGGGATTCTCGCGGGGCCCCACCAGGCCGATCGGGCGCAGCCCCCACTCATCAAAGGAGGGCATGCTTTCGGCAAATTCAGCGTTGTTCTCGCAGCGGTACAATAGACAGCTCTTCCTGGGCATGTCGTCCGGCAAAGGGGCACCCGTCAGGACCACAAGCACCGTTTGCCGCGTCTTAAGAGGAAGCCCCTCCTCCTGAAACCTCATATGGTCCTGACTACTGATCAAGGCCCACATCGGGCGGGAATGGCGCTGAAGCGGAGCAACTCGGCGCTTGACGAACTCCTTCACCACCATAGGCGCAGTCACACCGCGGTCCTTCAACCTCCTCAGCCTGAGCCAGACGGGAACGAGACGGGGGCTCGCGAGCCTCTGGTGGCCCCAGCTGGAGTTGGGAACAGCAGGCCCTGGTGGAGCACGGAGCAGAGGGCTGAGCACACCGGCGTCGACGAATACCCATCGTGTCCGAAACTCGCTCGCAGATGGAGGAAGCTCAAAGTCGATCCCCGCGCCCGCTGTCGCGGCCATGGCCTGGAAGCTCACGCACCCTGAGCTCTGCCGAGGGTCAGTCAGATGCAATGAGAAGAAATGGCGGAAGAGGGCCACCGAAGGAGCGATGCCCACCATGGCTTCGCACACAAAGGCGAAGACGGCGAGAAGAGTCACAGATTGAGGGTCGAGATGCAGCATGTGGATCTGATAATGCTCGAGCACCGCGTTGAAGAAGGCAGAGAAGGGAGGAATCAGACTAGCCCAAAGGGCAGCAATGAAGATTGGGATCTCGGTGGCTGCCCGAGCGATGCGAGCGCGAGATGCAGGCCAAGCCACCGTCTCCCCCACTCGTTGAAGCTGGAAGCGAGCATTGGGCGCACCTTGTCCATGGCCTCGTCGTTGAGCACCAGGGGTCGGTCGAGCACAGGCTCGAAAGACGGAGGCGCACTTGGCGAAGGCAGGGGCTTCTTCCCCTTGTCTGCTCGTTCCGGCGTCATAGCGACAAGGCAGGCAGGGCGCATATCAGATTGGAAGGGAAGAGCAGAGTCTCGAGGAAGCAGAGAGATTGGGGGAGCCAGGCATGGACGATGGAAGGATAAATGTGTAGGCTGCGGGGGCCGCATAGCCAGGCGGATTCAAAGGCAGCGTGGGGAAGTGGAGATGCCCACATCCAATCAACTGCCACGCGTCGACCAAGGCCGCAGGATTTTGGGGCCCACGGCGCTCTGCGCTTGACCTTTGGCTTCGCCGCGAAGCCAAGCCCGAGTGCACCTTGGGCCCAGGGGCTACTGTCAGCGTTCTGGGAACGGGGGTCCCCAGACTTGCCTGCCTGCGGCCCACGGCGTGGCTGCGCTAGCAGGCCTGTACGGCCCATCTTCATCAACAAGGCAATCAAGACCCTCGCGAGGGGCCAAGCCTCGCGAGGCGGATGACGCAAGACCTCCTCAGGAGCGGCCTCACCAGGCTGCTTCGCGAGGAGCGGAGATATCAAGGCAGGGCAAACCTCGGAGGCTCTCGTGACGTGAGCCATGACGATCAGGATCAGACGGGCGCCAGGCGGGCGCCAGCACGCGCAGCGTCCTTGTTTCCTCTTCGATGCTAAGGAGGCCAGCGCAGGCACGGAGTATCGAGGCATCAGGCAAAGGTTTCCATATTAGTGCAACAAGACCAAGACCAGCCGGACGGCGGGACGGAGGTCGCCGTGGAGCCCGAGGCAGCGTCACCACCAGAGCTTTTGCAGGCGAAGACCGCTTTTGTCAGGATAAGCTGTACTAGCTGTTCCCCTTCAAATTGGCCGTTGTTGGCTCCCTTCCCGCTCAATATTTGGGGAGAGGACCAGGGCCTATATAAGTAGAACTAGCCACCACAGTAGGGCAGATCATCTTGGACTAGATCCACTCCATCCTTGCACCCACTAGTTGGTAGAACACAAGAACACCCCAACCTCAGGAGGCTGTTCTTCCCCTTGTACTGTTCATCATCAGCCCAAGAGGCAATCCACCACCACCACACTGGAGTAGGGTATTACACCACAACGGTGGCCCGAACCACTATAAATCTTGTGTCTTTGTGTTGTGAGTTCGTCGAGTTCGTCCGCGAGATCTTAGCAAGCTAGGGCGTAGATCGATAGGGAGGAAATCTACGCGCGCACCCCAGTGTTCGAACCTTGAGGGTTTTGCCGGAACCCGTGATCCGACAATACATACGAACGGAAATGTTTTTCTGGGATTCACCGTGTGGGATGTACACACCTATGGAAATGTTTTTCTCGGATTACCGTGTGGGATGTACATACCTATGGAAATGATTGGGTTTGGATGCCTCGCCTGATCTCACACGGCCCCAGCCTGGGTCCCAGGAGGGCCTATCCCCGACGATTTCTGGGTCGTGTGGGAAGGACCCCCCTATCGCGCACACTCACTTGGCGACGGTTCCAAATGCCGCCGCGGAAAGGGGTTAAAAACCATTTGTTTAGGACCGACGCGCACCAGTGCATGCATCTTAGGTAGGTTTCCAAACACTGATCCATCCTTTCAGGTTGACCATCAGTATGAGGAAGGTATGCAGAAATGTATCTGAGCTTTGTCTTAAATCATGTAAATATATCTTTCCACACGCGACTTGTAAAAATCATGTCTCTGTCTATAATGAGTTTAGGAGGCCCATGTAACTTCATAATGTTATCCAGGAAAGTTGTTGCTATAGAATGTACTGAATATGGGTGGGACAATGGTATAAAGTGTGCATATTTGGTGAGTCTATCCACAACCACAAGAATTACATCTTTACCTCCAGAAACAGGCAAGCCCTCAATAAAATCCATGGCCACATGTTGCCAGGCCATATCAGCAACATGCAATGGTTCTAACAGCCCTGGTGCTAAACAATGTTCACCTTTAGCCCTCATTGAGCAATGTAATTTTCCACCATCTTTTTGAGACCAGGCCAGTAAAATATTGTTTTCCTCTGTGATAGGTTGCTCTCATTCTAGTGTCCTCCTATAGGAGAATCATGTCATGCATTTAACAACTTTTTCTTCAAGTCCTCTTCAGCTCCCACAACAATTTTGCCCCTGAATCTGAGAATGCGAACATGACAAGTATAACCAGAGGAGCTATTGTCCTTGTTGCACAGAAACTGTTCCAGAATGGGCTTGTAATATAATGCTGATGTTTTAGGTAACGGTCATATAATTGCTGAGCCCAAACAGGTACTGCTGCAAAGATGGACATCACTTAGTGTACCTTCCTTTCTTGTACAGGATTATAAAGTCAAATTCCAGTAATTTCATCATGAGTTTGTGCTGGATTCCCTCAGTCAATCTCTAATCCATAATGAACGCCAGAGACTGTTGATCTATTTTAATAATCAGCTTAGCTCCCAAGAAGTAATGCCTCCACTTTTTCAAAGCTCCCACAATAGCTAGTGCTTCCTTGTCATAGGTTGACATAGTTGCATTTCTTGGACATAATGTTGCACTAAAGTAAGCCAGAGCCTTCCCATTCTGCATTAGCACATCCCCTACGCCTTTTCCTGGAGCATCTATTTCTAGGACAAAAGGTGTGGTGAAGTCTGGTAATGCAAGAACTGGAGCAGATGTGAGAGCTTGCTTGACCTGTGCAAATGCCTTGTCCTGAGTAGCTATCCAAAGAAAATTGCTCTTCTTAAGCATGTCATGTAAGGGTCTACACATAATGCCATAATTCTGTATGAATCTTCTGTAATAGCCTGCTAGGCCTGGAAAACTTCTTAATTCAGATACATCTTGAGGTGTAGCCCAATCAACAACTGATTGCACCTTCCGGAAGTGGACACCCCTTCTGTAGAAAGGACATGGCCCAAGTATTCCACTTGTAGTACTGAAAAAACACATTTGGATCTTTTGGAAAAAAGTTGATTTTCTGACAGTGAACATTTTCCGTAATGTCAGCACATGTTCAGAGATTGAGATACTAGCTACTAGGATGTCATCAGAACACACACACACTCCCTCTAGTTTGAGTGGTCCAAATGTGAAATTAACCACTTCTGAAATGTGCCAGGTGTAGTAACCAATCCAAAGGGCATCACTAAGAATTCATAGTGGCCATTATATGTTCTGAATGCAGTTTTATGGATGTCATCTTCATGCATTCTGATTTGATGATATCCTAACCTCGGATCAAGCTTGGAATATTTTTGCTCCATGTAACTCATCTAAAAGGTCCTCAATCACTAGGATAGGAGACTTGTTTTTGATGGTTAGCTCATTGACCTTTCTGAGATCAATACAAAATATGGAAGTGGCATCCTTTTTCTTGACCAGAATAGCTGGAGAGGCATAAGGACTTTGACTTGGTCTGATCAGGTGTTTGTCAATTAGATCTTCACTTGCTTTTCCATTTCATGTTTCTATAGATGAGACACTCTATAGACTCTGATATTAGGTGGTATGGAGCTTGGTTTTAAGGGAATGGTGTGATCCATTGCTCTTTTAGGCGGTAATTGCTACTTGTGAGCTGCGTTGGGATTTCCTCGAAGAGGAGAGGATGATGTAGTACAATAGCGATAAGTATTTCCCTCAGTTAAGAACCAAGGTTATCAATCCAGTAGGAGAAGCACACAACAAGTCGTGAACAACACCTACACACAAAATAACAAATACTTGCACCCAACGCAAACAAGGAGTTGTCAATCCCTTGGCGGTTAATTGCAAGGATCAAATCTTGTAGTGATAGATAGATAAACAAAAACACAACATAAAAATAAAGGTAAATAAATTGCAGCAAGGTATTTTTGGATTTTTATATATGATTAAAATATACCCCGGGGCCATAGTTTTCACTACAGGCTTGAGGCTTCTCTCTTGAAAATAGCATACAGTGGGTGAACAAATTACTGTTGGGCAATTGATAGAAAAACGAATAATCATGACGATATCCAAGGCAATGGTCATGTATATGGGCATCACGTCCGAGACAAATAGACCGACTCCTGCCTGCATCTACTACTATTACTCCACACATCGACAACTATCCATCATGCATCTAGAGTATTAAGTTCATAAAGAATGGAGTAACGCCTTAAGCAAGATTACATGATGTAGACAAAGTAAACTCAATCAATATGAATAAACCCCATCATTTTACCCTTAATGACAACAATACAAATACGTGTCTTGTCCCCTTCTGTCACCGGAATATAGATCACCACAAGATTGAACCCATCACAAAGCACCTCTTCCATTGCAAGATAAATCAATCTAGTTGGCCAAACCAAATCAATAGATCGGGGAGAAATACAAAGATATAATAATCATGCATAAAAGAGTTCAGAGAAGACTCAAATAATATTCATGGATAATCTGATCATAAACTCAAACCTCATCAGATCCCAACAAACACACCGCAAAAAGGATTACATGGAATAGATCTCCAAGAACATCGAGGAGAACATTGTATTGAAGATCAAAGAGAGAGAAAAGCCATCTAGCTACTAGCTATGGACCCATAGATCTGTGGTAAAATACTCACACATCATCGGAAGGGTAGCAAGGTTTATGTAGAGCCCCTCCATGGTCGACTCCCCCTCTGACAAAGTATCGGAGAAGGCCTCCAGATGGGATCTCATGAGAACAGAAACTTGCGACGACGGAAAAGGTATTTCGGGTGGCTCTCTAATGTATGGGGAATATTTGGGAATTTATAGAGGCAGAATTAGGTCAAGAGGTGTCACGAGGGGCCCACAAGCCTCGGGGGCCGCCCCCCTAGGGCGCACCTCCCAGGCTTGTCGCTCCCTCGTGGCCCGTCAGGTCTTCTCCCGAACCTTCTAGGGTCTCCTCTGGTCAAGAAAAATTAATCCAAAGTTTTTCTCCATTTGGACTCTGTTTGATATCGATTTCCGGAAAAGCCAAAAACAAACAAAACATAGCAACTGGCACTGGCACTAGGTTAATAGGTTAGTCCCCAAAAATGATATATAATTGCATAATAAGCGTCCAAGATTGATACTATAATAGCATGGAACAATAAAAAATTATAGATACGTTGGAGACGTACCAAGCATCCCCAAGCTTAATTCCTGCTTGTCCTCGAGTAGGTAAATGATAAAAACAGAATTTTTGATGTGGAATGCTACCTACCATATTCATCATGTAATCTCTCTTTTGTGGCATGAGTATTAATATCCGAATGATTCAAAGCAATAGTCTATAATTTGACATAAATACATAAATACTCAGGCATCCCAATAGACAATCATGTCTTTCAAAATATCAATGTTAAAGAACGTTATCCCTACAAAATCATATAGCCTTGTCATGCTCCATCTTCTTAACACAAAGTATAAATCATGCACTACCCCAGTGTTAGCCAAGTAATTGGTTCATACTTTTTAGCGCGCTTCAGCTTTTTCAACCCTCATGCAATACATGAGTGCAAGCCATGGATATAGCACTATGGGTGGAATGGAGTACGGTGGTGAGATAATAAGAAGACAAAAAGGAGAAATTCTCACATCGACGAGGCTAATCAACGGGCTATGGAGATGCCCATCAATTGATGTCAATGCAAGGAGTAGGGATTGCCATGCAACAGATGCACTAAGAGCTATAAGTGTATGAAAGATCAAAAAGAAAAGTAAGTGGATGTGCATCCAACTTGCTTGCTCGTGAAGACCTTGGGCATTTGAGGAACCCATCATTGGAATATACTCCCACTAGTTATATGAAAATTCCCACTATTATATGAAAGTGAAAGCATATGAGACTCTCTATATGAAAAACATGGTGCTACTTTGAAGCACAAGTGTGGAAAGGATAGTAACATTTCCCCTTCTCTCTTTTTCTCTCAAATTTTTCCCTTTTTCTTTTCTCTTTTTTTCTTGGGCTCTTTTTGGCCTCCTTTTCTTATTTTTCCCCTTTTTTTGTTTCGTCCGAAGTCTCATCCCAACTTGTGGGGGAATCATAATCTCCATCATCCTTTCCTCACTTGGGACAATGCTCTAATATGAATAATGATGATCATCACACTTCTATTTACTTACAACTCAAAATTACAACTCGATACTAGAACGAAATATGACTCTATATGAATGCCTCCAGCAGTGTACCGGGATGTGCAATGATCTAGCATAACATGTATAAAAAAATGATGAACGGTGGCTGAGCCACATATACTATGTCAGCTATATGATTAGGCAAAGCAATATGGCAATGGTAATGTGTGTCATAACATGGAACTGTGGAAGTTGCATGGCAATATATCTTGGAATGGATATGGAAATGACATAATAGGTAGGTATGGTGGCTGTTTTGAGGAATATATAAGGAGGCTTACGTGTGATAGAGCATATCATATGGGGTTTGGATGCACCGACGAAGTTTTCACCACATCAAGGTGAGAAAGGGTAATGCACGGTACCGAAGAGGCTAGAAAATGGCGGAAAGTTGAGAGTGTATAATCCATGGACTCACATTAGTCATCATGAACTCACATACTTATTGCAAAAGTTTATTACCCCTCAAAGCAAAGTACTACTATGCATGCCCCTAGGGGGGAGGTTGGTAGGAGTTAACCATCGCGCGCCCCTGACCTTCACGCAAAGGAAGACACTCAATAATAAGCCGTGCTCCAACGTCATAGCATAACGAGGGACCATACGTGCATGCTTCGGGAATCACAAAACTTAACACCAATATTCACACTAAATCACAATCATTCACTAGTACCTACCACATATCACCATCTTTATATCGCAAAATTATTGCAAGGAATCAAACTTATGATATTCAGTGATCTACATGAAAGTTTTTATTATGCCCCTCTTGAATACCTATCATATTAGGACCAAATTTATAACTCATACTAATTGCTATTACTATTATCAACTCTCAAAAAGATCTAAGTGAAGTATGCGAGTGCAGCTATTTCTTTAAAATACAACCACCACCCTGCTCTAAAAATTATAAGTGAAGCACTAGAGAAACTGCCTAGCTCAAAAGATATAAGTGAAGCACATAGAGTATTTTGACAAATCACGAATAATGTGTGTCCCTCTCAAAAAGGTGTGTTCAACAAAGATGATCGTGGCAAACTAAAAATCAAACATAGCAAAGACTCATATAATACACTACGCTCCAAGCAAAACTCATATCATGTGATGAATAAAAATATAGCTCCACAAACACCCAAGATTGATACTATAATAGGATGAAACAATAAAAAATCATAGATACATTGTAGACGTATCAGTAATCCAACGGGTTCAGCAAAAACATCTTGAAGTTCCATCAATAAGTCTGCAATAATTGAGGGAATAGGTACTACAGTGCCCTATTTCAGCTGTAATTGGTTTAACTATATGACAAAGCATGTAGCTCCTTTTCCCAACAATTTGTGCACCTCTTCAGCTTGTATTTCCACATAAACAAAGAAACCAATACAGATTTTGGCAGATGTCATAGTATTGTCAGGAAGAGTAAAGAAAAATGTCTTCCTGCATATGTCAAAAGAACTAGAACTGACAAGAGTAAACCAATCACAGGCTAAGATAATATCATGAGGTGGTAGATCCAGAGTCCTAAACGAATGTTGAAACTTCTCTTTAGAAATAGTGAAAGGATTGTTAGGAATAACAGCTGTAAAGGGAATAGTGCCTCCCCAACTACTGCAATATGTTTGGGTCTTGTAGGAAGGAGAGCACAGTTTGCAGCAATAGCAAATTTCTCATTGACAAAGGAGGAAGTACTGCCAGTGTCTGATAGTGCCACTACTCTTTTCACATTCAAATACATGATGACAGTAGGAGTTGTTAAAGAACTGGTTTCCCTTAAAGCCCGAGCTGATATGGACATAACTGTTTCATTTGTTTCCTCAACTTGCTCCTGTTGTGCTTGTCCAGTATTACTGTCCACTTGCCATGTATCCATTTCCTCGCTTTCCAGGAAATTGATGTTAGGCACAAGTTTGCATTTATGTCCTTGCATCCATTTATCCCCACATCTCCAGCATTCCCCCACTTTTCTAGCTCTTTGGAACTATGCAAAGGATGCTTTAGTTGGTTTTAAAACTATCTATTGGGGTTGACCTGGTAGAGTGTTGGAGTGGAATGCTAGCAAATTGTTTCCCATAAAAAATGCTATATGGCACACACTAAAAGTTTTGGGATGATGTCCTTGATCAATTTCCCTAGCTAGCCAATAAGCATCTGTGATGGTTTGAGGCTTGTGAGTTCTGACTTGGAATTTAATCCCCTCTCTCAATCCATTGACATAACACCTGACAAATCAAACTTCAAGAAGTTTAGGTGTTTCTTCTTGCATTTCTGCCACCAAATCCTCAAAGTCTCTTGTGTAATCTGCCACAGACTGTTGCCCTTGTTTGATAGTATTGAATTTGTCAGTTAAATCATAAGATCCCCGAGTGTAAAATCTTTTTGTGAGTTCCACTCAAAAAGCTGGCCAGGTCATTTGTCTCTTCGGAAGGCCACATCTTCTCAGCCAAACATCAACCTCTCCCACCATATACATATAAGCTAGGGACAATTTGTAATATTTAGGTGCTGCAGCCATTTGAAAGTATCTATTGTATTGTCTGGTCCATCCCACAGGATCTTCACCTCCAAACTTGGGAAATTCCATTTTAGGTCCCTTTGTAATGGATGTCATAAACCGAATCTTCATTTCCTTCTTATATGTTTTGTAATAGCCTTGCCACAATTGCCTTTCTGTACTATTCTTGAACTGGTGGAATCCAAGAGTACTATCCAGGTCTTGTGTATGAACTAATGGAGAATTATCCTTTGCTCCTCCATCATTTTGATGTCCCCTTCTCAACCCTAGAGCTAGATAAGGCCTGGTAGTGCAAATAGGTGGTAACTCTCCACACTATTTCATAGTTTACCTCTCCAAATCAAACTGTTGTTCTCCGTGATCCTCCTACATTGTTGGTGATTTGGTTTGCTCTTCTTGTGTTCTTACCAACGGTTGCTCCAGAACTCTAGATGTGGACGACACCAGTGTCATTAGAGCTAGATTGATAGCAGCCAATTGTTTGCCCAAATCCAGCACTACTCCTTGGACTGCCCTTACTTGCTCTGAAATCTCTCCTTGGGAAGAGCGAATAGATTGCACATCGGCCTTGAGAGAGTGTACCTCTGACTATAGATTATTTGTAATATTTTGTCGTTCTACAAACTCATCTCGCATGGACAACACCTCCTGCCACTCCGCATCATCTACAGACTTGGATCCGCGCCCCATGACCTTAGATGAACAAGCAAAAGAGAGACTATACCACCGACGTTCCTCTCCACATGATGGCTCCGCCAGACCTCTCCGCCACCAACCCAATGCACCACCACGAAGCAACACCACTTGTCCTTGAACCTAGAGTTTTGCCCTGGAATCGATGAGCTCCGGGAACCAGTTCCGATCAATGAGTTGCCGCCACCACAGATCTAGGTGAGGAGGGAGGGGGATTTTTTTGCCGTCGATTTCCCCTTCCCAGTCGCCGTCGAGGAAGAAAACCAAGCTCTAATTACCAATTTGTTAGATCCTAGTGGATCGATCCAAGTTTGTAAGCTAAATCGGACGAAGTATAAGGGAATCTTAGGGATTTGGCCGAGCTACGAGGCCCTGTATTTATCTATGTAATTGTTCTATCCATTTCGATAGAATACAATTCTAATCCAAGCATACCCATGCCAGCCACAACCCGGCTGTTTATATAGGCAAGAAGAATAACCCAACGGTAAATAAAATGCTACAGTAACTACGACAAATGAAGTTTAACAGTAACCGTGCCCATTTGGGCTGCTGAAGGATGACTATTGTGAAAGGAGCGATGTCGGCCGTTGGACGAGCCGCGAATCATTATCTGAAGCTAGAGTGCAAACTGAAGAACTAGAGAGCTCATTAGGTACCTAACATTGGCAGAGGAGGAAGGGAAGGGTCGACGGAGAAGGAATGGAAGGGAAGGGCGTGCGAGCATACATTCGTCACCGAGTATCTTGTTGTGTGACCACAATTCTCCTCTCCTTAAGTTCTTGCCTTCTGTTTCACAGTTGTGGGAGGGATTAATTGTGTTGATCGGTATTTTTTGTGGGACGAGGGCAATTGGGCCGAAATCGGAGTGGGAGGCCTCCAAGTTGCGGGACGAGAAGATGCGTGCGAACGAAAACCGCTCTGATTTCGATACTAGTACATCCAAACACCTAAACTGGGGTAACCCAGTACCAGATCCAATATAGTGAGCTCAATAGAGACATCCAAACACAGTGTTAGAAATTTCCTCAGGAGTTGCTTGCACGATAGCATTATCACCAACCACAATGTTGGAAACATGCCTAATGGTTGGGGTTGTAAATTCCCCTCGCATGTAGTTCTCGTCATGGTCACATCTATCAAACTCCCAAGTCTCTTAAATGACTTTCTCTCATGCAACTATGAAGCACTACTGCAGGTTTCCGCTAACGCGACACTCCGATCAGAGAACCTTTGACGAAACTGTGTGCGATGCATTAATCGCAAATGGTGATGTTAAAAAACCGTCAAAAGGACGCAAAGCGTTTGCGATGAATGATACCACTACTGCAGGATACTGCTAACGCGACACTACGATCAGAGACCCTTTGCCGAAATTGTGTGCGATGCAATAATCACAAACAGTGGTGTAAAAAACCCGTCAAAAAAGGTACAAAACGTTTGCAATGGCGGAGCCATCAAACATGGTTCAGATTTTAGTTGCGTGTGCGATGCAGGACACACGGTTAATCCATTCAAACTGTCTGCGATGAGGCAGAACAACAGAAATGGGCAGCTATAACAATGTGTGTGCGATGCAGGGCACGTGGTTAATCCATTTGAATTGTTTGCGATGAGGTAGAACAACAGAAATGGGCAGCCATATCAATGTGTGTGCGATAAACGACATATGCTTAACTCGGATGAACTGTTTTCGATTAGGGAACACAACAGAAACGGTTCAACTTAACAAGATGTGTGTGATATGCGGCATACAGTTCACATGGATGAACTATTTGCGATGAGCCAAAATAACACAAATGAGTCGTGTAAACAAGATGTGTGTGATACGTGGCAAACAACCGACTCGGATGAACTGTTTGCGATGAGAAATTACAACACAGACGGTCAATGCAGTTACTTCGTGTGCGATTCTGTGTGTACAAAATTAAAAAATGCAAACTAGTTGCTTGCGGTGGCGGAGTATCGCACACGATGCGTCTGCGAGTACTCGTGTGCGATGATTAGTATGTTACACATACGTTTCCTTATGTTAACATGTGTGTGAATTTGCAATATGGACAGTTAATATGCAAATGCCTTCTGGTCATCGGGCACACGCTTAAACTCAATGAACTGTGTACGATACTAATACTTTCCATGAAAATTTATGAATTTGGGTAACAACATTTGAGTAACATATATATAGTGGTTACACTATTCGACAAAAGGAGGATCTTCTTAACACGGTTTTGACAACCATATGGTCCATACCTACATACTTAACATAGTAACAAATATCACATTTTAAGAGGCTAAGGGCCAACAACCATATTGTCGTGGAATTGTCACGGCAGATGTCCTTGAGCTAGGACTTAGTCGTGGAGCCATCGCAACTAGGAAGCTTGAAGGGGTTATGCGGGACAAGAAACACGAGGGTTTATACTGGTTCGGCCCCTTACGGTGAAGGTAAAAGCCTACGTCCAGTTCAAGGTGTTATTGATTAGGGTTACGATCGCCAGGGAGCTAAACAGCTATGCCCGGCTCTCGATGAGATTGTTGTCGCCCCTAAACCGCTGCCGGGTCGTCCCTCTATGTAGGGAGGCTGACGCCCAGCGGCCCTTAGAGTCCCGGCCGGCTCATAAGAGTGTCCGGCTCGGACTCTAAACAATACTTGCCTTACACTACAAGTCTACTATAACAATAAATATTGTACTAAGGGCTTTAAGCCATCGCCGGGTCTCAGCCCATCTCCGGCCCATTATCTTGAAACTCAGCTCCGGGCTTCTGGCAATGACCCTTAGTGTAACCCGGCCCTCCTGGCGGGTGACTCCCAGGTCTATATCCTCCACATTAGGCCCCAGATTGACTTGAGCCGGCTCGTGTCAATCTTCAACTCTGCCGACAGAAAAAATCTCCGGCTTACCGTTCGTGTGAAGGCCATAACCCGGTGTGACGTCATTCTCCGGACTCCGGATAATCCGCCGTGACGTCATCCTCCATTAAGTCCGTTTTTTGCTCCGCCAGATCCGCAACGGATCTCTGCTGTTACTGTCTTTCCGAAAATCGAGGCGCCGTGAGGGGGAGATAACCACGCCGTGGTCTCCTTGAATATCGCGCCCACTTATGACTTGCCTTATAAATAGGCCGGCCCGACACTCTCTTCTCACACTCTCCTTCTTCTTCCTCGCGCTGTCGTTCCTCTGCCCGAGCTTCTGCCGCCGCCGCCGCCGTCGCGCCCCTGATCTTCATCGACCCGACCGCTGCATCACCCTGACCCAGACCAGATAACGGCGGCGACCTCCGCTCTTCCTCAACTCCGGTGAGTCTTCCCTGCCTTGCTAGAACCAATCTGTGGTAGGGTTCATCTTGTGTTCTTCGCGTTCTTCACCATTGCCGCAAGTTTCGGTAACCCCTGTAGTCACTGCCCCCGTTGATCTTAACTCTTCGTAGAACCTTTGCGGTAAATGTTCGAGATCCATTCCATCTGCAAAAAATCCTCTTTTTACTGCTTAAAGACCATGTTCCACCTTAAGAACTTCTCCTGTTCTTGTTTCTTTAGGTCTAGAAAATTTTCATCCTGCCCGACCATTTTGATCCCAAAAAGTTACTGTAATATATGAAATCTGTTTTACCACACTTAGTAAAAACTGCAGCCCTTAAATCTTGGCGGCTTATGTTTCCGACTTAAAGAAAACACGCGCCGTAGAACTTTCCGGTTTAAAGAGAACCATGCTCTGTAGTATCTTCCGACTTAACCGCAGTAAGCCGTAGATGACCAACTCATCCTGAATGCCCCGACGGCTTAGATAACCCACCGTATCAATACATACCATTAGTCCCCTTCATAAGCCGTCATTGTAGTTTGAATGATAAACTCCGGCTTATAATTAACCCGGACACCTTCTTCTTTATCATAGATCACCAACCATCACCATGCCTCCCAAAGCTCCCATCACTTGCAACTGGATGAGATCCAACGTCACTGATGAGACCCTGGCCAACTTCGTTAAGTCCGGATATCTGCCCAGGAAGGAAGTGATGTCCTACCGTGCCCCTGATCCGTCCGAAGAAAGACCACAACCGAGGGAGGGGGAGGTAGTGATCTTTGCGGACCATATGAGCCGGGGCTTTGCACCGCCCGGCTCAAAATTCTTCCGGGATGTGCTCAACTTCTTTGACCTTCGACCTCAGGATATAGGACCCAATTCCATATCCAACATCTGCAACTTCCAAGTCTTTTGTGAAGTATATCTTGGAGAAGAGCCGAGTCTACTGCTCTTCAGAGAGCTGTTTTACTTGAACCGCCAAAATGAGTGTGCCAACGGGCCAAGTCTAGAGTTAGGCGGCATCTCCATCCAGCGACGTAGGGACTGTCTGTTCCCTTACGCAGAGCCGCCGAGCCACCCTAAGGACTGGAATATGACTTGGTTCTACTGCCAAGATACATCCCCGGCTGACGAGAATCCACTGCCCGGCTTTCGCCCAACACGCCTGGAGCCGACTCACCTGTTATCCGACAAACTTACTGCCGCGGAACGCCAACCTTTGCTTCCAAAGATCAACAAGATCAAGGCCCTGCTAGGCAATGGTCTGAACGGAATTGATCTGGTCCGGGTCTGGATCTCATGGCGGGTGATCCCATTGAGCCGCCGCCCCGGCTTAATGTGTGAGTACACCGGGCGAAAGGATGACTCGCAGAGACACAGTTGCAATGATCTTCCAGAAGACGTTGCGGAAGAAGAGACCAAGGCTCTGTTAAACGAGAGCCTGGCAGACTGTGGAAGAACCGGGCTAGCCCCGTTCTGCAAGACCAATCCAGCCCCAGCCGTAAGCCGCTGACTTTAACCTTTCCATTTTTTACCTGTCATCTTACTAAGAACTCATTACTGTATTTTTCAGGCTGATGATAAATTCTGGCGGGTCAAGTATGACCATGAGGCGGCCAAGAAGGCCAGGAAGGCGAAGAAAGCCGCCAAGAGAGCCACCCCTCGCAAAAAGGGAAACAGACCCACTGCTTCGGAGCTGCTGCAATTAAGCGATAGCTCCGAGTCAGAGGTAACCCTTAAACCTTTAAACTCTTGCCGTATTTGCTGGTTGCTGCTGTCCACTTTACCATCATTTTGCTTATTGACAGGATGACACCGGCGCCAGTAACCCGGTGATTGAAGAGGTAACATTACTCCCCTCCGACTCAGAGCCTTTGCCACAGCTGAAAGTCCGAAGGGTAACCCGGAAAGTAAGCTTTTCTCATCCATTAGCTCATCAAGACCCTCAATTTCTTTTGAAGCAGCAGGTTCACGAAAGCCGGCGTCTCACCCGGGCCCGCAAGGACACCGACCTCTCCGCCGGGTTACCCGACGCGACAAAGAAACGTCGCACCGAGGTCTTTTCTCACTTGTACCCTTTTCATCCGTTGGCGGGTGTTATCCGTCAACCACTTAATTCTTCTGACTCCAATTACCAGGAGACCTCCCCCTCTTCGGGTGACTCCCTGCAATCAAGTCTGCCGGCCTTCAAGACTGCACCCGGGTAATAACAATCACCTTACATTATCTGTCTGTATTTACTCTTTGCATGCCTAACACTTCTGTCTTTTCAGTGCCCAGGCAAAGCTCACCAAAAGAACAAAGAAGACCAGGTCAGCCGGAGTGCCGGACTTGCCTGAGCCGGAGACGACGGCTCAAGATCCGCCAGCCGCCTCCGAGGCCACCATTCCCATGGACACGGCGCCTGAAGCCCCTGCCCCGACCACCAAGACAACGATCGAAGCGTCAGCTAATCCGGAGGCGTCCGGCTCAGCCCCACCAGCTAACGACCCGGACGTGGTAATTACCCGGACGGAGTATGTTGAGCCGGGGAGGCCGACCGCACTGGCCAAATGCTCCGCGAAGGGGGAGTTGCTGCAACCCCATCGGGTGAATCTGGATCTCTCCAGTTACACCGATTTAAGCATTGGAGAGCTTGTCTCAGGCTACATCAGCCAAGTTCACAAGAGTCGAGATGCCGAGATCGCCATGGTCAACCAGATCCAACAGAAATCTGAGGTAACCTTCTGCTGTTTTCTTATTTCTGCATAGTGATCCTTGTCATCCTAGCCCCCAAGTCTAGCACTTATACTTGAATATGTTGTAGACTTAGATTCCGGCTTACTGAACTGAGCCGGCCGTACATAGATAGATATGTTCAATATGCATTAGCCCCCAAGTGCCAAGTGTCTTTGCTTGGAAAGCGCTTGGGACTTTATAGAATGACTGTCAATAACCCGGAAATATATGCAGGCTGTTGGCAAGAAATTAGAGTCGGACCTGGCGGATCTCAAGAGCCGGTTAAAGACTCAAGAGATGGAGACTCGGAAGGCGAATGCCAAGTTTGTCTCCAGCATCGCCGCTCAGGAGAAATTGAAGACTGAATTCGACGCTGAGCGGAAGGCCTAGGCTGAGGAGAAAGCCGCACTGATGACCCGGGCGGAACAGGCGGAGAAGGCACTCTCTGAAAAAACCGCCGAACTCTCCAGCCTAAAGCGCCAAGTGTCCCAAATGGTAGCTGCCATCTTCGGTAAGTCGCCTCACCGGCTTTCATTCATGTTAAAATGTTTACATCTCCTGATTCATCCTTGTCACCGGGTCATCTGATGTTGTTAAACAGGTTCCAGAAGCGCCAACTTGAACCAGAGCGTGGTCACCAAGCTAAAGGCCGTGTACACCCTGGTGGAACAACTCTACACCGGGTCACAGCGCGCTTTAGCCGTGGTGGCCCTATCCAACGAGGTGCCAACCCATCTGGCCGAAGTCCTGCGCCGGCTTGCTGTTCTGCCATAGCGGATCCAGGAGCTACGCCGAGCCTCCGCAGGATCCGGAGCAATTGCCGCGCTGAGCCGGGCCAAAGCATTCCTGTCGGAGCTAGACCCGGCAGACATCGCACTGGGTTACCCGAGCTTAAAGGAAGACGGCTCCACCTTCGACCAGAAGGACTTCGCGGCGTGTGTTAAGGCTGTACGCCCGGTGGCCACCATCATCGGGAATGACACCGACTTGACCAAGTATCAGCCGGGGTACAACGCGGAGAATCAGAGGATTCCAACCCCTCGCTATGAAGCTCTTAGTCTGATTCCTCCGGCTCGTCAGCACACCTTCGCCTCCGAGATTGACCCGGCCGGGTTAATTGACGAAGAAGCCCAGTTCGAACCTCTTAGCGGCATCGACTGGAAGTCGTCAACCTTCGAGGTCTTGGGATCAACCGGAGCAGAAGACGAGCCGGGGACTTCAACCCAGCAGGCATCGTAAAGCGGCTGGCGGTTCACCGAACAACGCTCCAACCTTGAGACTTGAAGAATTTTGTAATAGACTAGGTGCAACATTTTATCTCTGCCGTGCCATCGTGCACGTAATGAATGCTGGAAACTCTTGAAATTATCCTTCGTGTTCCTCCGGGTCGTAATTATCCCTTTGTCCTTCTCAACCTTAAAAAGTACCTGTAAGTATCTGCATAGAAAGGCAAATCACAAGCCGCAAGGCGGCTTACCGCCCTGAGAATCAGGTGTTTGAGATGGATAACCCGGAATACAAACCAAAAAGACTGGTCCTTAACTATATTCTGAACACAGTCGTGATAATACACTCAACAGCCTGTAAGCATACTTCCGGGTTAAATAACCCGGGTAGCACGGTTGGTATCTTAACTCGAATTTACTTGTCTTGATGACATCCATGATGCTCAACTAACAAGATAAACCAAAATTAAGCCGGCAAGTGAAACCCGGCCATGCACACGTTGTCATAATCAGAGTATACTTTGCGATAAATCGGAACTTAGGGGCTTCCAGTTCGAATACGACCAGAGACCCGGCCCGAAAGGGGTTTAAGCCAAGATTCGGATACGATCATATAGCCCCCAATGGGTGTGGCGATGCCAATCACGAGGGTACCGACAGCTATGTTCTCTTGGGTTCGAATACGACCCATGTTTGAACAGGAAGCCCCCAAGTGATTCTGAAAATTGTTTAACGACGCTGATTCGAATACGATCCACGTCGGTTCTCAGAGGGGTTACACTATGATTCAAATATGACCAAAGGCAACCTCCCAATGAGCTCGGCACTTTGCCAATCAAATGGGTATCGACAGCTATGTTCTCTTTGGTTCGAATACGACCCATGTTTGAACAGGAAGCCCCCAAGTGATCTTACTGCTTACGGCTAGACTCGAATGCGATCATAAGCCGGATCCTCCTTTCAAATTAGTATAACACGTATATTTGGAGGAGAAAAAAGGACAGAGGTCCTGCTTTATTGCTTATCATAATATATACATGGCTGAGATAAATATATACACCACAAGAGCCGGTAGCTCAAGTGTAGTAAGGCCGAAGCTGAGCTATGTTCCACGGCCGACGGGTCTCCTCCTCAGATTTACGCGAGTCTTTATGCTCCCGGATATCAATGAGGTAATATGACCCGTTGTGCAAGTTCTTACTGACCACAAAAGGCCCTTCCCAAGGTGGGGATAACTTGTGTGCATCTGTTTGATCCTGGATGAGCCGGAGCACCAGGTCGCCTTCCTGAAAGACCCGTGACTTGACCCGGCGGCTATGATAACGGCGCAGGTCTTGTTGGTAAATTGCTGAACGGGCGGCTGCCACATCACGCTGTTCGTCCAACAAGTCCAGAGCATCTTGGCGCGCCTGTTCATTATCCGTCTCAACATAAGCCGCTACACGAGGTGAATCATGACGGATGTCGCTGGGGAGAACCGCTTCTGCTCCATAAACCATGAAGAAAGGCGTGAAGCCTGTAGACCTGTTAGGAGTAGTGTTGATGCTCCATAAGACGGAGGGCAATTCCTCCACCCAACAACCCGGCGTCCGTTGCAAAGGGACCAAAAGCCGGGGTTTGATGCCCTTCAGAATCTCCTGGTTAGCTCTCTCAGCTTGACCATTAGACTGGGGATGAGCTACTGAAGAAACATCAAGCCAGATATGCTCTCGTTGACAAAACTCCTCCATAGCCCCTTTGGACAGATTAGTGCCATTGTCTGTTATGATGCTGTGCGGAAAGCCGAAGCGGAAGATCACCTTTTTCATAAATTGAACCGCCATGGCTGCATCACACTTGCTAACTGGCTCAGCTTCCACCCATTTCGTGAATTTGTCCACTGCCACCAAGAGGTGGGTCTTCTTATCCTTGGACTGTTTGAAAGGCCCAACCATATCAAGCCCCCAGACCGCAAAGGGCCAGGCGATTGGAATCATCCTCAACTCCTGAGCCGGCACATGAGCCCGTTGTGAGAACCTTTGGCAGCCATCACATTTACTGACCAAGTCCTCTGCATCAGCGTGAGCCGTCA
Organism: Aegilops tauschii subsp. strangulata; assembly: GCF_002575655.3. Classification (NCBI taxonomy): domain Eukaryota; kingdom Viridiplantae; phylum Streptophyta; class Magnoliopsida; order Poales; family Poaceae; genus Aegilops; species Aegilops tauschii. The sequence goes on from NC_053039.3 coordinate 180,711,237, forward strand.
GCCAGTAAAAACCATGACGGAAAGCCTTGGCCACAAGAGATTTTGAACCGGCATGATGGCCACAATCCCCTTCATGGATCTCGCGCAAGATCTCTTGACCTTCCTCAGGGGAGATACAACGCTGAAATGCCCCTGAAACACTGCGATGATACAACTCGCCATCGATAACAATCATTGACTTAGCCCGCCGGGTTATTTGCCTGGCCAGAACTTCCTCTTCAGGCAATTCTCCCCGGGTTATATAAGCCAGATATGGCATTGTCCAGTCTGGTATGACATGAAGAGCTGCCACCAGTTGCGCCTCCGGGTCAGGGACGGCCAAACCTTCTTCTGTAGGCAACTTGACCGAAGGATTATACAGGACATCCAGGAAAGTGTTAGGCGGCACCGGCTTTCGCTGAGAGCCTAGCCGGCTTAACGCATCCGCCGCCTCGTTCCTCCGGCGATCAATATGCTCCACTTGGTACCCCTGGAAGTGCCCAGCAATGGCATCAACCTCGCGGCGATAAGCCGCCATTAGAGGATCCTTAGAATCCCAGGTGCCTGATACTTGTTGAGCCACCAAGTATGAGTCACCAAAGCACCTCACCCGGCTTAAGCTCATCTCCTTAGCCACCCGAAGACCGTGGAGCAAAGCCTCGTATTCAGCCGCATTGTTAGTGCAAGGAAACATCAACCGTAGCACATAATGGAATTTGTCACCTTTAGGGGAAGCCAAGACAACACCAGCTCCCGAGCCCTCCAGCTGCCTGGACCCATCAAAGTGAATAGTCCAATAAATGTTATCCGGCTTTTGCTCAGGTACTTGCGACTCTGTCCAATCATTGATGAAATCTACCAAGGCCTGAGACTTAACAGCAGTGCGTGGCACATATTTAAGGTCATGAGGTCCAAGCTCTATAGCCCACTTAGCAATTCTCCCTGTAGCCTCTCTGTTCTGGATAATATCACCGAGAGGGGCGGAACTGACCACAGTGATGGGATGACCCTGGAAATAATGCTTAAGCTTCCGGCTCGCCATAAACACCCCATATACGAGCTTCTGCCAATGCGGATACCGCTGCTTAGACTCAATGAGCACCTCACTGACATAATAAACCGGCCGCTGAACCGGATGCTCCTTACCCGCCTCCTTGCGCTCCACCACAATAGCCACGCTGATGGCTCGTGCGTTTGCCGCCACATACAGTAGCAAGGGCTCCTTATCAACCGGAGCAGCAAGAACGGGGGGCTCCGCCAGTTGCTTTTTCAAATCCTCAAAAGCGGTATTAGCTGCATCATTCCAGACAAAGTTGTCAGTTTTCTTCATCAACTGATATAAGGGCATAGCCTTCTCACCCAAGCGGCTTATGAACCGGCTTAAAGCAGCGATGCGACCTGCCACACGCTGAACATCGTTTATACATGCCGGCTTAGCTAGAGAAGTGATAGCTTTGATCTTCTCCGGGTTAGCTTCAATTCCTCTGTCAGAAACCAAGAAGCCCAATAGCTTGCCCGCAGGTACACCAAAAACACATTTGGCCGGGTTAAGCATCATCTTGTAGACCCGGAGATTATCGAAGGTTTCCCTTAAATCATCTATCAGGGTTTCCTCCTTGATGGACTTAACCACAATATCGTCCACGTAAGCGTGAACATTGCGCCCGATCTGTTTATGGAGACAATTCTGTACACAACGCTGGTAAGTCGCCTGCGCACACTTGAGCCCAAAGGGCATAGAGACATAGCAGAAGGCTCCAAAGGGAGTGATGAACGCCGTCTTCTCCTGGTCCTTAACTGCCATCTTAATCTGATGATACCCGGAATAGGCATCCAAGAAACTTAAGCGTGCACAACCTGCCGTAGCATCAATGATCTGATCAATACGGGGGAGAGCAAAAGGATCAGCCGGACACGCCTTGTTCAAGTCCGTGTAGTCCACACACATCCGCTAGGTGCCGTTCTTCTTAAGTACAAGCACCGGGTTAGCCAACCACTCTGGGTGAAAAACCTCAACAATGAACCCGGCCGCCAAAAGCCGGGCCACTTCTTCACCAATAGCCTTCCGCCTCTCTTCGTTAAACCGTCGAAGGAACTGTCTGACCGGCTTAAATTTTGGATCAACATTGAGAGTGTGCTCAGCGAGTTCTCTAGGTACACCTGGCATGTCAGAAGGTTTCCATGCGAAGATGTCCCTATTCTCATGGATGAACCCGATGAGCGCGCCTTCCTATTTCGGGTCCAGATTTGCACTGATGCTGAACTGCTGAGACGAGTCACCTGGAACAAAATCAACAAGTTTAGTCTCATCAGCTGATTTAAACTTCATTGCTGGTTCATTCTCCGTGGTTGGCTTTTTCAGAGAGGTCATATCTGTTGGGTCGACATTGTCTTTATAAAATTTCAACTCTTCTGTGGCACAAACAGTCTCTGCATAAGCCGCGTCACCTTCCTCACATTCCAGAGCCACTTTCCGGCTGCCGTGAACCGTAATGGTCCCGTTGTGACCCGGCATCTTGAGTTGTAAGTACACATAACACGGCCGTGCCATGAACTTGGCGTAAGCCGGCGGTCCAAATATGGCGTGGTAAGGACTTCTTATCTTAACCACCTCAAAGGTCAACTTCTCCACCCTGTAGTTGTTCTCATCACCGAAGGCCACTTCCAGTTCGATCTTGCCGACTGGATAAGCCGATTTACCGGGTACCACACCATGGAAGATAGTATTTGACTGGCTGAGGTTCTTATCAACTAGTCCCATACGACGAAAAGTCTCATAATAGAGGATGTTGATGCTGCTGCCTCCATCCATGAGTACCTTTGTGAACTTATAGCCTGCCACTTGAGGAGCCACCACTAAGGCCAGGTGGCCCGGGTTATCCACCCGGGGAGGGTGATCCTCCCTACTCCACACTATGGGCTGCTCCGACCACCGTAAGTAGCGTGGAACCGCTGGCTCAACAGCATTAACAGCCCTCTTGTGAAGCTTCTCGTCTCGTTTGCACAAACTAGTGGTGAACACGTGATACTGTCCACCGCTAAGCTGCTTTGGGTTGGTCTGATAGCCCCCCTGTTGCTGTTGATGACCCTGACCAGACTATTGATTAAAGCCCCCTTGACCGTTCTAAGGACCGGAATTTGACCCGCCGCCCGGGCCATGGAAGCCGCCAGAGCCTGAGCCGCCACCCGGACCATTGTAGTTTTTAAAGGCCTTCATGATAGCACAATCCTTCCACAGATGAGTCGCTGGCTTCTCTCTAGAGCCGTGTCTCGGACAAGGTTCATTCAACAGCTGCTCCAGAGAAGGTCCTGACCCGCCGCCTCGGGGAGGGGGCCTCCCCTTGCGTCGCTGGTTGTTGCCTTGGGTGTTGGCTATGAACTCCAGGCTGCCATCGGCCTTGCGCTTGCCTCCTCCTTGATTCCCCGGGTTAAACTGAGGGCCCTTTCCATTGCCGTTCTTCTTTCCCTTCCCTGTCCTTTCATCATCTGAAGGGGGATCCTTGGTACCATCGGAATCAGCGTATTTGACAAGAGCCGCCATTAGTGTACCCATATCCGTGCAGTCATGTTTAAGCCGCCCAAGCTTCATCTTTAGGGGCACAAAACGACAGTTCTGTTCTAACATCAAGACTGCAGAGCCGGCGTCCATCTTATCTGATGAATGTATGATCTCCTTGACCCGGCGAACCCAATGGGTCGTGGACTCACCCTCCTGCTGCTTACAGTTAGTCAAATCCACAATTGACATAGACTGCCTACAGGTATCTTTGAAGTTTTGGATAAACCGGGCTTTCAGCTCAGCCCAAGACCCAATGGAATTCGGTGGTAGCCCTTTCAACCACGTGCGGGCAGTCCCATCTAACATCATGGTGAAATACCTGGCCATAGCCGCCTCACTGACCTCCAGCAGCTCCATAGCCATCTCATAACTCTCAATCCAGGCCGCGGGTTGTAAGTCAGCCGTATAGTTAGGCACCTTCCTAGGTCCCTTGAAGTCCTTGGGCAGACGTTCATTACGGATAGCTGGCACCAAACACGGGACACCCCCGGTTCTAGTAGGGATACCCGCATCAACGGACATCGTCGGATAAGCTGGGGGGGTCTAGTAAGCCGTCACTTGAGGCGCCTGCTCCGCCTCCTGGCGCGCTTGGTCTGCTACGTAGAAGGCTCCATTATGAGCCGGGCCATGACCAGGGGGCGGGTCATGGCGTCGGACATTACTTGAGCCGGTCGCCGAGACCATGTGCCGGCTGTAACTCGGGCTCCGCCCTGGACGAGGGGTTGAATGGATCCTATCCCGGCTGTAGGAGTACGCCTCTTGCTGCGCCAGCGCTGTTTGGAGGAGTTCTCTGACCCGGCGGGTCTCAATGGCTGTCGGAGAGTCGCCATCAACGGGCAGAGCCGCCAGCCGTGCTGCTGCGGCGACCATGTTCTCCAGCGGGTTATTATAATGGCCCGGGGGTATTGGCACATACTGAGGCGGGGCGGGGGGCCCCTGGGGAGGCCCCATCACTCGTGGTTGAACAAGGGGTCCAGACCCGGGTGCTACGACCCCTGGCGGGTGACTGGACCCTGCACCTGGCGTGTTGAAGAGGTTGCGCGGATCGTAGACCGGCGGGAGCCGAGATTGAGCCTTTTGATGCCTCCTTCTCATGACCTCATTGGCCGCGTTCTGATCCATCGTGAGTTGGAAGGACTGCGCCTGAATCAGCTGAGTCTGGGCATCGAGAGCCGCCCGCTCCGCAGCCAGCCTGATTCCTTCTGCTGCAAGATCCTCTTTAGCTTTTATCAAATCCAGTTTCAACTGTGCCACCTCCGCATCATGCTGGGCTTGATCCGCCGGGTCAACCGTGGCGGTTAACAGGGCCGTCATCTTGTCCGTGAGATCCATCAGCACCTGAGCCGGAGAAGGCACTGGGTTTCCCGATCCAGCAGCGGGGTTCTGAATAGGCTGTGCACCAGCCATAAAAACTCCAACCTGACTTGGCGGCTCAAAAAGGTCCGGAATACTGTTGCCATCGGAATAACTCATGAGCCTGCCATCTTGAAGTTGGTACAACGAGTTTGACTCATCACCGGCCGACTCGCCGTCAGAGCCGGCGGCCGCCTCATCCCCAGACCCAGATGGATCAGAGGGCCCTCCGTGGATGCATCCCACAAAAGCGCGCTTTAAGGCAGGCCGGGCCCGGGTGGGTCGTGCGCGCTGAGCCGTTTCGATGAGACCGGCGGGGAGATCCGGCTCGGGGCCCGGCTCTCCAATCTTGCCGATGAAGACATGAATTCCACCGAAGGGGACCCGGTACCCGTACTCCACTGAGCCGGCGTCGGGGCCCCAGTCCGCATCGTCGATGTAGAGCTTGCCGCGACGACTCTTGGTCATCCGGCCCACAGCGTATCCCTTGAGCCCCTCGAAGCTGCCCTTCAAGAACTCAAATCCACCGTGCGCCAGCCCCATGGTGGGCGCCAACTGTCGTGGAATTGTCACGGCAGATGTCCTTGAGCTAGGACTTAGTCGTGGAGCCATCGCAACTAGGAAGCTTGAAGGGGTTATGCGGGACAAGAAACACGAGGGTTTATACTGGTTCGGCCCCTTACGGTGAAGGTAAAAGCCTACGTCCAGTTCAAGGTGTTATTGATTAGGGTTACGATCGCCAGGGAGCTAAACAGCTATGCCCGGCTCTCGATGAGATTGTTGTCGCCCCTAAACCGCTGCCGGGTCGTCCCTCTATATAGGGAGGCTGACGCCCAGCGGCCCTTAGAGTCCCGGCCGGCTCATAAGAGTGTCCGGCTCGGACTCTAAACAATACTTGCCTTACACTACAAGTCTACTATAACAATAAAGATTGTACTAAGGGCTTTAAGCCATCGCCGGGTCTCAGCCCATCTCCGGCCCATTATCTAAAACTCAGCTCCGGGCTTCTGGCAATGACCCTTAGTGTAACCCGGCCCTCCTGGCGGGTGACTCCCAGGTCTATATCCTCCAGACATATGGTCCATATCTACATACTTAACATATATAGTAACAGCTAGCACATTTTAAGAGGCTAAGGGCCAACAACCACAACTATCCACTAGAAGCAGCTTGATCATGACTACTCGGCATATTGTCAATGAGAAGGAAGAGCCCTCCTGTGCCTTGGTAGATCATGAGTAGAACAATGTCTCCAATTTTCCAATATGGATGCATTGCCACGAGAAGCGAGAACTTGTTAATTTGAATGGTTCCATTTATGCGGGAAATGCAGTACCTTGCAATCACTTTGGCGTTATTAGCAGGCACAAGTGTAATTCGACCACGCTGGGAAATCGATCCAGGAACTGCTACAGGGGGAAATTTCTGTTGACATGTAGAATAAAAAACAATTGTAACATATCGTTGAAGATATATATAGTTTATGAGCATCAACATTAAAATAAGACTTTTTACCAGCGTTTTGTGCACACAATTGGTCTTGTTCAGTGTGTGCACCATAGGTCTAATTAATCCCATCCAAAATCCAGTGTTCATACGCTATGCTATCTTTGTCAGATTATCAACAAAGTTTATGACATGCTTCAAGTCCTTCCAGTGAAATTTGGTATGCTTAGTAACATACAAATCATTCACTATGCATCCAACATATCCTGCTTAAAAGGTGGAAAGGTATTATTTATTCAGAACACGGCAGACGAATATATAGTGCCCATAAATTGGTAAATAGAATTTGTTACTACCTAGGAACAGAGTCAGAATATGGTATCACAATTGGTTGCTTAAATAGTGATAATATTGGTTGCTTAAATAGTAATATGATAGCAAGGAGATAGTTGAAAGGACACTAACCTCGATCAGACTTTGATCGGCTGATGACGTTGGGGAAGTAAACATCCATGTTAATTAGACCAGGTTGTGGTGCACGCACTAGAATTTTATTGCCAGCTTTCAGTCCATAACACTTAGACATTTTTCTCCAAAGGTCCGCATTAAAATAGGAGTGACCATCTTTATCAAGTTTTACGCTAACTGTCATTGTAAATCCATGCTGCGTTGTCAATATGATATACTGGGAGTCTTCAGCAAAGTAAAGCCCAAGATTTCCTTCCACTCCTATTCTTGCAAAGCAAGGGATGTACTGCTTGAAATGAAAATTAAGATCGTAAATTAGATATATTGAAATAACAGAGCAAGATGCAAATATGGGAGTAACTGATAGAATAGATCCATATATATATATGTATGAAAGAAAAGTACACAAATATAGAATTAAAAATAGATAATGTAACAAATATTCGATGCAAATATATAGATAATGTAGCAACAGACGGTATATGTTCATAAATTTAGGCCATGCGACCATTGTAGGTTGAGGTTGAACATACCAAGTGCTCCCTGAAGTCATTCAGAATGGTGAGATAGAACTTCGTTTCCGACTGGCCACGACCATAGTTGCCTGATTTGTGCTTGCACTGTGGACGCATGAATGAACACCCACGAATCAGCTAGAACAAAAATGATTCCACGACGATTTCCACCGGTTGATTAACAGCGACGGACGGACTGCGATAAGAGATGAGTGAATATTGTGCTAATTAATTTGATTACCTTCTCCATGAGAAAAATCCCCGGCCCAATCCCGCAAAAAACCCCAGTCGACCAGAGTCTAGAATGTCGGTGCAGATAGGCGGCGGAAAGTGGTGGAGGCGAAATCCGGTGCCGTTTGGAGCGCGACCTACTCCCTCCGCCAACAGCCGTCGAGCTTAGTGTGCAGAGTTGCGGAGGAGTCCGCGGCGAGTGAGTGGGGACGAAGTGGGCGAGGGTTTTCTTTTCCTTTTGCATGTGTGAGTGAACACAGACGGTTCGCAGAGGCGATGGAGATGAATCATGTGCGTTAGTAAATCACCGAGATTGAATGGGAATCCAAATTTCCTTTGTCCTTCATCCATGAGTTTTTTCTACGATGAACATAAACCCTGCTAATCACCGTGTTCAAATTTGACACTATTCCGGGTTCATTTACAATATTTGAGGGATCATGTGCATTTTGTAGGCATTAATGCACGTAATTCAAATTCAAACGATCGGTGCACGAAAGGGTGCACAATAACGGTCTGGAAAAACCATACTCGTGGTATTTAGTAATTTCTCAAGCCTTTTACAAGGAATGGGCAGAGATTTCAATGGAATGCGTGGCAATAGTCAACCACAAACGCGTCATTTACTGGGTTATCAACTATAGAACAATGAAATATGTGCTTGAAAAACATGATGGCTGGCATGTTGCCATGGTATGGCCTCACCGTGCCCTGGTTAAAAGCTGGAAAGGTTTGATTTATGTTGTCATGCACGCCCTTCATAAATCGAACCATCACAGAGGAAGTTCAATGCTTTCGAGAGGGAAATCACCAAGATTGAAGGGGAATCCAAATTTCCGTCCTAGTTTGTCATTCAGTTTTTTTTCCAACGATCAACACACCGCCTCAGATGCAACATGTTCAAATTTGACATTTTTCTAAACTCATTTACCATATTTAGGGGATTATGTGCATTTTCTAGGCATTAATTATGCACATAGTTCAAATTCGCACAATCGGTGCATGAAAAGGTGCACAAGAACGGTCTCGAAAACCATGCTCGTGCTATTTAGTACATTCTCATGCCTTTTACAAGGAATGGGCAGATATTTCAAGGAAATGTGTGGCAATACTCAACCATAAACGCGTCGTTTACTGGGTTAACAACTATACATGAAGTTTCATGGTTTCGAGGGGGAAATCACCAAGATTGAAGGGGGATCCAAATTTCCTTTGTCCGTGGTCCATGAGTTTTTTCTATGATGAACGTACAACCTGCAAATCACCGTGTTCAAATTTAGCACTTTTCCGGGTTCATTTGCCATATTTAGGGGATTATGTGCATTTCCTAGGCATTAATGCACATAATTCAAGTTCAAACTATGGGTGCATGAATGGGTCCACAAGAACGGCCTGGAAAACCATGCTCGTGCCATTTAGTAAATTCTCATGACTTTTACAAGGAGTAATGGATAGATATTTTGATGGAATGCGTGGCAATAGTCAACCACAAATGTTTGTTTGTTGGGTTTTCAACTATAAAAAAATGAAATAAATGCTTAAAAAACATGACGCCTCGCATGGTGCCATGGTATGGCCTCACCATGCCCTGGTAAAAATTTGAGAAGGTTTGGCTTATGTCATCATGCACGCCCTTCATAAATCGAAGCATCACCGAGGAAGTTCCATGCTTTCGAGAGGGAAAATCCCCAAGATTGAACGGGAATCCAAATTTCCGTCCTAGTTTGTCATTCTGTTTTTTTCCAACGATCAACATACCGCCTCAAATGCAACGTGTTCAAATTTGACATTTTCCCTGGCTCATTTACCATATTTAGGGGATTATGTGCATTTTCTAGGCATTAACGGACATAATTCAAATTCGAACAATCGGTGCATGAAAAGGTGCACAAGAACGGTCTGTAAAACCATGCTTGTGTTATTTAGTATATTCTCATGCCTTTTACAAGGAATGGGTAGATATTTCAAGGAACTGTGTTGAAATAGTCAACCATAAATGCGTCGTTTACTCGGTTAACAACTATACAAAAAATGAAACACATGGTTGGAAAACATGACGCCTGGCGTGGTGCCATGGTATGGCCTCACCATGCCCTGGTAAAAATTGGAGAATGTTTTCCTTATGTCGTGATGCGCGCCTTTCATAAATCAAACCATCACCGAGGAACTTTCGTGGTTTCGAGGGGGAAATCACCAAGATTGAGGGGGGGGGGGGTCCAAATTTCCTTTGTCCTTTGTCCACGAGTTTTTTTCTATGATGAACATACAACCTGCAAATCACCGTGTTCAAATTTGGCGCTTTTCCGGGTTCATTTGCCATATTTGGGGGATTATGTGCATTTCCTAGGCATTAATGCGCATAATTCAAGTTCAAACAATCGATGCATGAAAGGGTCCACAAGAACGGCCTAGAAAACCATGCTCATGCCATTCAGTAATTTCTCATGCCTTTTACAAGGAATGGACAGATATTTCAATGAAATGTGTGGCAATAGTCAACCACAAATGTTTGTTTGTTGGGTTTTCAACTATAGAAAAAATGAAATAAATGCTTAAAAAACATGACGCCTGGCATGGTGCCATGGTATGACCTCACCATGCCCTGGTAAAAGTTTGAGAAGGTTCGGCTCATGTCGTCATGCATGCCCTTCATAAATCGAACCATCACCGAGGAAGTTCCATGCTTTCGAGAGGGAAATCCCCAAGATTGAAGGGGAATCCAAATTATCTTCGTTCTTTGCCCTGGAGTTTTTTTTTCTATGACGAACATACACCCTGCAAATCACCATGTTCAAATTTGGCATTTTTCTGGGCTCATTACCATATTTAGGGGATTATGTGCATTTTCTAGGCATTTAGCGCATATAAATCCAATCCAGCTACAGGTGCACGGGTGTGATGTGAGGGTGGATTGCCGTTCGATCACGGCGCATCCAACGGTGCACACACGTGATCCGCGTGGCTGGGGTTTCGGCCAATCATAACGCAACACACTACGCACACTGTTTCCGGAAGTGACGGAGATGAACCGTGTGCGATAATGAACGAGCAAAATTGTAAGGGAAGCCAAATTTCTGTTGTCAATTGTCGTTGAGCTCTTGAATACCACCGCACTGTACGGCTGCCCAACCCCTCCGTCCCAGAGCTCTCTCCAGGCGTCGTCCATGGCACCGCGGCGCACAGTAACTGGTAAGGAAGCGATGGCATCCCACCGCGCCGCGTTCCTCGCGCCCGCGACCGCACACATGGTAAGGAAGCGATGGCATCTCGCCGCGCCGAGTTCATCGCCGCCAGCGGCCAGACAGTTACATGGGCGGAGTTTGAGGCTGCCATGGCCGAATGGGTGGTGGATCTAGAGGCGGCCAAAGCCGCACAGAAGGAGTGGAAAAGGCAGAAAGCAGTCAAGAAAACAGAGTCCCGTCACCACAAGAAAAAAGAGGCCGCACGCCGTGGTCAGGAGAGCTTGGCGGAGATCGAAGCACGGTGGGCTGCTGCCTACAAGGCCGGGAAGGAGAACACTGGCATCTGGCCAGCAAGCCCTGATGGCAGCATGTGAGAAGTAGTTTAAGTTTGTAGTATTAGAGCAAATTACCAATAGTACTTTAAGTTTGTAGTATTAACGTACAATGTCGGTAAGAGCATCCTTTGAGGGCTTTGAGCATTTATTAGCATGTGTGCCCGTGTGCATTTTTTGCGTTAATCACTAGAAGATCACAAAACACACGGTTTCTATGCCATACCCGTCTGCGTTTTTTTGCCTTAATGACCCATAAGTCAGTTACCTGTGCGATATTTCCTAATAAACCAGGCGTACCATTGACCGAAAAAAATCAACTACACGTGTACATTTTTTGGAGACGGGATCTGCCAACTTCTTTTTTCTTGCACACGAGTATTTTACGCGCTTCGTCTGTGTTGTGTGTTTCCCCCGCCCAAGTTTCAAGTTTCGCACCGAAATTTTCATTAGGCGCACGATTTCAGAATTTATTCCTCCAACCACATCCCTTCCTCTCAGTATCCCCCTCCCTCGCGCCTCCCCCTACCGGCATCTCAAACCGCCGCCGCCACAACCACAGCTTCAACCACATCTATGTTCTGCTCGGATCCAGTCAGGTAACCCACCGATCTCTATCACGTCCCCGGCCTGATTGCTTAAATGGCGCCGGCGCCCTTGAAACATCCTCATGCCTCCAAATCCCCCCCGCCAGGGGCTGATGGCGGTCCATGACGCGATGGCCGTTGTGCGTGTTGACCCGGAGGAACACCTCGCCTCCGCCGCCGCCTACATGGTGCAGGCTCTGGCCCAAATGAAGTCCCCCAGCTACTACCCCCAAGACTTAATAGGTAAGATCTGACCAGCTAAATCTAACCAATACCACTTGCAACGGCTATGATTTGTACAATTGATGTATTAAGAATGTTCGTGCCTTGTTTATTTCCGTATTGCACACTGTGTGATGTTCAAATATTACCGTGTCCAGCTCCATTTCACCAATACCAGCAACAAACTTACAATACATGACGCAGGATATCACTAGAGATGCTGCCCATTTGCTATTTTTAGTGGATGCTAACCCTGTTGTACTTAACATGCCTATCCATGTACTTACGCAGGGTCATAACGGCCGATGCTTTTGTTTGCCGTCGAGGTGAGCTGCATCCCATGTCTTACAGTACTTCACATAATTTGTGCAATTGCAGTTTAACTTCTACCATTTACTGGTTACCTGTAGGTACACATGTCAGTGGCACTGATCCACGCTTTGACCCGGAGGAACAGCTCGCCTCCGCCGCTGCTGACTTTGGACGGCCTCTGGCCAAGATGAAGTGCCCCAGCAACTACTTCTCAAGACTTACCAAGTATGTACTCAACAGTTCAATCTTACCAATACCAGTTGCAATTAATGGCTATGTTCTGTACGGTCGATGTATTAAGCATGTTCTAGTAAACATGCCTAACACATTTTTGCTACTTTTCCTACCTTTTTATAGACATCTGGGCCATTCTGTGCTCTGGCAGCACCTACCTTGTGATGTTTAACTATGCCATTTGCATTTTTATCAGTACCGGTTTCAATGCCTATTAAGCCTGTTGCAATTAACAGTTGAATCCATTTTTAAATAGTTGTATTTCAATGGCTACAAACTTACAAAACATGACTTAGGATGCTTTAAGCCTGTTTCCATTAATAGTTGTATCCATTTTTTAATCTGTCCATTTGCTACCATGCTACTCTCCGCAATGAAGATATACTAGAGATGCTGCCCCATTTGCTATTTTTGGTGGATGCTAACCCTGTTGTACTTAACATGCTTGTCCATGTACTTATGCATTGTCATAATGGCTGATGCTGTTGTTTGCCGTCGAGGTTAGCTGCATCCCATGTCTTACAGTATTTCACATCATTTGTGCAATTGCAGTTTAACTTCTACCATTTACTGGTTGCCTATAGGTACACATGTCAGTGGCACTGATCCACGCTTCGACCCGAAGGAACAGCTCGCCTCCGTCGCCGCTGACTTTGGGCGGGCTCTGGCCAAGATGAAGTGCCCCAGCAACTACTTCTCAGGACTTACCAAGTATGTACTCACCAGTTCAATATTACCAACACCAGTTGCAATTAATGGCTTTGTTTTGTACGGTCGATGTATTAATCATGTTGTAGTAAACATGCCTAACACGTTTTAGCTATTTTCCCTACCTTTTTGTAGACAACTGGGCCATTATCTGCTCTGGCAGCACCTGCCCTGTGATGTTTAACTCTGCCAATTGCATTTTTATCAGTACCGGTTTCAATGGCCATTAAGCCTGTTGCAATTGACAGTTGTACCCATTTTTAAAGAGTTGTATTTCAATGGCTACAAACTTACACAACATGAATTAGGATGTTGTTAAGCCTGTTGCAATTAACTGTTGTATCCATTTTTTTAATCCGTCCCTTTTCTACCGTGCTACTCTTTCAAAATGAAGATATCACTACAGATGCTGCCGTTTTATTACCATTTGCTATTTTTGGTGGATGTTAACCCTGTTGTAGTTAACATTGGCTTTCCACGTACTTACACAGGGCTACAATGGGCGATGCTGTTGTTTGCCGTCGAGGTTAGCTGCATCCCATGTCTTATACACCATCTATTCCTAAATATAAGTATTTTTAGAGATTCCAATATAGACTACATAAGGAGCAAAATGAGTGAATCTAGATTCTAATCTAAACTATATCTATAATTCTATATACATCCGTATGTAGTTCATATTGAAATCTAAAAAAAATACTTGTACTTAGGAACATAGGTAGTTGTATTTTACATCATTTATGCAATCTCAGTTTAGCTTCTAACATTTACTGGTTGCTTGTAGGTACATATATGAGCGGTACTGATCCATGCTTCGATCCCTTTTGCGTATGGGGCAATGAGATATTCATGAACAAGCGTCAAGTGAGGAAACTAAGAAAGATTGTTAGGCGAAACAAATGGGTGATTGGAATTAAGCTCTTTATTTACACTTTGTCGAAGACAACAGTGAACTTTAGGATGGTAAGTAATGTGTCGCCTTTTCCCCCTGCTCAAAAAAAGTTACTCTTTTAGACCTCAATATTTGATATTTTTCTCTTTTCAGTGGTTTCCGAAGCTATTTACTGATGATTACCTTGCAAACTACATGACCGGAGTGGAGGCAACTAAGGTTAAAGTATATAATTCATGCTACCATGATAATGCTCTAGAAGTCTTCTTGAAGGCGGTGAAGGGATGGGCGGGCGATCGTCACAAGGGGTTGGACAAAAGTGGTTCGTGCCTATGGCATGCAGGAAGGCACATTATGGGCATTCCGCTTCTTCAACACCGTCGGCAGTCAAAATGATTTACACTTGCCTCTTCACCTTTACCGCCTTTAAATAATGTGGTTCATCATAGTTAATTGTTGCCTAATCCTGTAATTACCGAACATATTGTACAGGCAATTTTATTTATGGATTCGCTGTTGAACCATTGTGCTGAGAATTTGAATTGCACGTTTCATATTTCAAAATTTCCAATTAGAATAATAAATTATAGGCAAAAATAAAAAGAGAACAGACGGTCATGGAACTTTGCAAACGGTTCTCGCAGTAAAAGCGCTTCTGATGGATAGACCAATGCCACACAGTTTTCTACATCAAATCGTGTGTGATGTAGTTAATGAAAGCAAACAGTTAACCAAGGCAGAGCGTGTGTGATAGTTACACCTTTCACACACGAGCGTATACATAAAACTGTTTGGGATGTACATCCGAACGGAAACGTTTTCCCTGGATTGACTATGTGGGATGTGCATAATAACGGAAACGTATTCTTTGGATTGACTACGTGTGATATACATACAAACAAAAATGTTTTTCTGGGATTCACCGTGTGGGATGTACATACCTACGGAAATGATTTTCTCAGATTACCGTGTGGGATGTACATACCTACGAAAATGATTGGGTTTCGATGCCTCGCCCGATCGCACACGGCCCCAGCCTGGGTCCCAGGAGGGCCTATATCCCCGACGATTTCTGGGTCGTGTGGGAAGGACACCCTATAGCCAACACTCACTTGGCGACGGTTCCAAAAGCCGTCACGGAAAGGGGTTAAAAACCGTTTGTTTAGGACTGACGTGTACCCGTGTACATCAAACACGGTTCAGATTTTAGCCGCGTGTGCGATGCTAGGCATACGGTTGATCCATACGAACCGTTTGCAATGAGACAGGACAACATAAACGGGCAGCCAGATCAAGGTGTCTGCGATATACGGCACACAGTTTGATCCAATGAACCGTTTGCGATGATCGAGGTGAACACAAACGATTCAGCGTAACAACATGTGTGTGATACCGGGCAAACAGGTCGGTAATCAGAATTGCGTGCGATCATTATAGACAGCCCATACAGTCCTTTTTGTGAATTGTGTGCTCGTCAGGGCACACAGTTCAACAAACCAACCTGTGGGCGATAATGTAGAAGATCTCTGTCGAATATGTATTACTAACCGTCTACGATGAGATTGACAGGATAAACAGAGATAACAAATTAATGTGAGCGAACGGAAACAGAGATATATACAGTATGCTTAATTTAGTCCTTCTTCTTGTTGTTCTTGTTGGATGGCCCCGTGACATCGTCTTGGCGAGACGCTTCTTGCCGCTGACCGTTGGCTTTTCATCGCCGCCGCTGACCGTTGGCTTTTCATCGCCACCGCCATCGTCATCTTCGTTGTTGTCATCGTCTTCGTCGTCATCCTCATTCGACCATTCCTCATCCTCATCATCACCGTCCTCTTCTTCGTCCTCCGACGGCTCATCGTCCGTCTGGTTGTCGTTTGATGACTCTAGAGGCGACGTCCCTTCCATGATCCAGATATAATTGAGGTTTGGGCTTGACGCCGGACTCATGGAAGACGAGCGGGATGATTCCGATGTTGACCTACCATTGAGCGCCAGACTGCTGGCCGAACTGTCGTCCTTGCTGTCGCTCGACATGGCTGCAGAGTGTGTGCCAGTGTGTAGCGCGGCCTGCCGGGGACGATGAAGATGGTGGACACTTAAGCGGGGTATGCAGAGAATAGGAAATGCCAATTGATGCGGGGGTTGACGTATTATCTAACCGCTGATATAATCAACCACAATTATTTGTACCCATTCGCTCCAAATTCCCGGGGTTGCGCAGGACTCCTATTGGCTATTTGGCTGGTTTCTTTTTTTAGGACAAAAACAAGGAACGAGTTTTGGGATTGTGCACCGGTACCGGTACGAACGGAGTAGGACAGTTGGCAAGCAATACATTGAGCTCTCTTATTGATAAATCCAGTAATAATCAAACTACAAATAAAAAGAAAAAAAGACAAAGGAAAATATCTGCACGAATCTTCACGTAACATCAATGGCATAGGACCTAGATGTGCATTACTTAGAGCACATCTAGATGTGCTTTAGCAATACTGTCAAACAAAACCCCTAATCATCATTGCAAACAACGCATAGAACATGGCTAATGCGACAACCACAACTACACATGCTAGTTCCTTCTTGTCTCTTGCTTTCATTTGTTGCCTATGATTGATTCTTTCTTGCTTCATCATACTGATTGTACATTCCAGATCAGCCAGTTTCTTCTTCAGCTTTACGTTATCTTCTGCGAGCTTGGTGATAACACTCCGAGCCCTGCCATGCCATTCTTCATCCAGCCAGTTAACAAAGGCACAAGCCTCATATCCCTGCCAATGTTAAATAGTATTCAGGATGAGCGGTGGCATTAACTCAAGTAAAATGATGAACTTAGCACTAACCTCTAAGGGGCAACTGAGAAACCTCCTGCCAATGTCGAATCCCTCCATGCATACACGTCGAGCGGGAGTGTGCCCGTGCACACAACTCAGCTTTTGGTACTTCTCGGTGGCGCAAAACTTAGAGTCGAACTCGTGTTGCGGGAGTCTGGAGTCATGCTCCGGATCCGGTGGCAGATTGCTTTCCTAGGGGGGGGGGTCATTCAGGACGGATTCAGCAAGGAGCTACTTTGGACATGCTAAAAAAGATCGGGATAGATTGGAACCTGACAGGACGATTCAGATCCATAGTACACCTGCCTTCTGATGACCTTAGGCAAGTGCTCAGCGGCGACCGCCGTCGTGGCGGCGATACGAGCAAGAGCAGCCGCACCGAAACCATCTGCACCAATCATCCACATTCCCCCAATGTCAGCACCACGCGAGGCAATTTGGAGGCTATCTAGGGATTTGGGGGAAATGGGGAAACTATGGGGATAAGCTAACGGTCGGGAACTACTTATGGCACTATATGTTGTATATGGCACACTGTTTATACATGCCGTTTGTGTTAGGTATTACAACGTCACACACGATTTCTGCACCAAATCATGTGAGAAGACAACGTAGGTGAGACACGGTTGCCGTTACATAACCGTATGCGATGTACTACCCTATACATATAATTGAGTTACAGTGATACCGTGTAAACAACCACTCTGCAGATATCCACCAAGAAAAACAACAACCGCTTTGCATATAGAGATGGCGGCGGCAGCCTAGGCAGCGGCTACTGGAGAAGAGGTCAAACCTCAGTCGGTGGGCGGTAGCGGCGTCATAGGAGGTCAATCCACGGTCTGCGGCGGCGGCGGCGTGATTCGAGCTCATCCATCGCGGTCGATGGCGGGATAGGGGAGGTCGAACTTCAGGTGGCAGCCGCACTAAGCTTTGCTCCTCGACCTTGCTGTCTCGGCACGCTGCCGCATCGCGCTTCTCTATCTGCTGGGTGGAGGTCGGCGCGCGGCTAATTAATTTTGCACGGTGATCCTCATCCCTTTCGACAACACATGCAGTTCTGGTTGTAATTTTATTTTTATGCACAAAATGCATGTTAAACTCAAATGCACCAGAAAATCAAACCCGTGGTATAATGGTGATTGCGTACGGTGGAAATTTTTATGAGGCCAAACGATGAAGTCACCGGCCACTGGAGTTTGAATTGACACGTCTTCTTTTGGAAACCATGATCCTTCATGTGAGATGCTCTAGTTTGGAAGGAGCGATCATCAAAACTTCTGCCAAACTTTACCAATTTTTTTTCACGGGGTCGTGAGAGCATGCCACGGGCACACATCGATTTTGATGATGTCCGGACTCCATCTAAATTTCCTATGATTAAGATACCAACTAGGCCTATGCCAATGGCCGCAGCTCGCGGCCGAAATGTTTGAAACTTCTCCCCGCTTCTCGAACAAATGGATGAAAACTCGCAAAGCGACGCACAAATGATTTGTATTGCTAGGCTGATCATACTGGGAGTATCATAGCTAGTATCATGCATGCCAACTAGGCAATTTTGATGAGCTGTCATAGAATTAAATGAAAAAAGATAGGGTAAAGTATCATATCATGATACCGTATCATAATAAATACTATGCTACTATGTGTCATGCATGACAATAAATAAAATACTACATGATACTAACTTATGATACTATGCGTGCATTACAGACATAGTATCATATGCATGATATTAGTATATAATACTCCCCATTAGGCTGCTTCCAATGCATTGGTGCTTACATGAGGTGCTAAGCATTTTAAATACTTTAGCAACTAAAGACCCCAATGCATAGGTGCTTAACTTGTTTGTGCTAAGTATCCTTCATTTAATGATTTTGCAACTAAAGTTCTTCATGCATTGCTGGGATTCTTCCATTTAAGTGTTTTGCCTAGGTACTCGTGCTTGGCATTGTTTCTTCCTGGGGTCACCACACTCATCTCTCTCCTCTTAATTACCTTGCCACATCAGATTTTTTGCCTACATGGCAGCCTTATAGCACCTGTACAAGGTGGAGCATTGGGAGGGGCCTTACAACCAGCCTTATCATATACTAGTATCATGCATATGACAATATAGTATATGATACTACCTCCATAATGCGCGCATAGTATCATAAGTTAGTATCTTAGGTTGCCTTATATATTAATTGCCATGCATGACGCAAAGTAGTACACCATTTAATATGATATGGGTATCATGATATGATACCACACCCTCTCTTTCCTTATTTAATTCTGTGCCACTACATCATCCAAAAATTTTAGTAGTTGGCATGCATGATACCGCTTATGATACTCCCATTAGGACCAGCCTTAGGGTGGCCATAGTGGGGGTACCATAGACGGTATCATGCACTCGGGAATAGAAAATATGATGTTGTGGCAAGGAAGTAACATAGGTAGATACCGTAACGTAATAAATATGCTATACTACTTTGTGTCATGCATGGCCATAAATACGGTCATCTATGATACTACTCTATGATACTATGCACTATGAAGGTACGTACGTAGTATCATATATACACTAGTATCATATGCATGATACTATAGTTATATGATACTCCCCACTATAAGGCTGGTCATAGTGGTGGTATATCATAGCCGATATCATGCACTCGGAAATAGCAAGTATGCTGATGTGGCAAAGAATTAAATAAGATAGAGAGGCTTAGAGTAACATATAGGTAGATACCGTATCATGTTAAATGCGATGCTAATTTGTGTCATGCATGTCAATAAATATGATCATCTATCATACTACTCTATTATACTATGCACTATAATTAAAGGTAGTATCATACACTAGTATCATCTATATATGCATGATACTACTATATGAGACCCTCCACTGTGAGTAGCCTAAGTATAGCCTAACTAAAACACCCACAGGTAGTTGTGGTCGGTTTTTGACTTTATATGCACTAAAATGCAAGGTAAGTGCAAAGAATGACCTAAACATAGCATACAAGACGTGAAAATGGGCTAGAAAATCAAACTAAGGGTATATCCGCGATTGTTCACCATGATTTTTTCCCGAGGCGGAACGATGTAGTAACTGACGATTTGGAGTCGAAGTGCCGCGTCTCCTTTTGGAAACTATGATCCTTCTTGTGAGATGCTCCGGTATGGAAGGTGCGAGCACCATAACTTGTGCCAAACTTCACCAAAAAATTTCCATGCGATCTTGAGAGCACGCCATAGTGACACAATGATTTTCGTTATTTTTCGGACTCTATATGCATTTCCTGACCAGCCGCACCCTACGGTCAAACTGTTTGAAGTTTTTTGCCGTTTCTCGGACAATGAATGAAAACTTGCAACGCGACACACAACGATGAACTCATATCTTCATTCAAACAAAAATATGATATTAGTTAATGTAAATGTTTTCAAATAGCACACGGTTCACTCACGAAAGCCATGTTCCTACCAAACCGTGGCCGATGCCCTCACCCCCTTGCTGCGCGCGTGATCTGAGTCGTGCGTTCTGATTGGCCAGAACCCAAACTCCACGGATCGTACGTCTGCACCGTTGGATGCTCCCAAATCGAAAGACAATCCTCATCCCTTTCGACAGGAAATGTAGTCCAGCTAGGATTTGATTTATATGCCAAAATGCACGGTAAATGCCAAAAAATGTGTTAAATATAGCACACGAGACCTGAAATGCGCCAGCAAATCAAACCCGTGGTATAATGGTGATTGCTTAACGTGGGAAAAATTTAGAGGCGAAACGATGAACTCATGTCTTCATTTCAAAATTAGTAAATCTTCATTTCAAATGAAAATTTTCTCTTTGTGCACACGAGCGCTTAGAGGCAGCCATTTGCATAGGCCTTTCCGCGCAGCGATCAGGGATATTTTCACCCTTCTCACCTAGGCTGCCAACACCCCCCACCGCCCGCCCGTGTTTCACTCAACTAGTCCACCCAATCTCCATCGCCAGCTCCCCCCTCCCCCAGATCCACAGCAGAACCCTCTCCGGCGCCGGCGTGCTCAACCCGGCCGTGTGCCCACTCTTAGGCGTCAAGCCTACCTCCACTGCCATTCCCAACACGCGGCTGCCCGCGCCTCGCCGTCTTCATTTGCTCGCCATCCACCCTCGAGCATATCGATCCTGTAACCCTCGCCTCTCCTATGGTCCGACTGGGTTTGCATTAAGAAGCCTGTTAGTTACTGCTCTCCATCGCGGTGAGGCATATTTCCTCGCAATCCCTCCTCCTATTTCGTTCCGTATGTTCCCAAATTGGCTATAAAATAACGGAGAGCGTATATATGTTCATTATCTACCTTCCTAACTAGTACATATAAGCTGTATTTGTTCCAATAAGTTACTGCCAATTTATAGATCGTGGGTGCCCGAGTCACACAGACTTAAGAAATTAGCCGAACATTTTCTAAATTATTGCATGACATGTTTAGACAGCTTCATACCAAGTTGTTAGTTTTATGCTTATCCTCCTTTCCTGAGTTTCGCATGTGTTCTCCATAGATGCCGAGTAGCAGCGACAACACTCATTCTTCAGGCGATGTATCTTCATCTGATTCCGACAACCCTAGGTCTTCAGCAGATTGTGAGGGATCAAGTAATCTTGAACGGGATAGAGCTGCAACAATTACCCTTCCGGTCAGGACACAGAGGAATGCTCCAAGGAAGCCCACACACCAGCCTACAGGTGTATATGAAGTAACCGAGATTGATTTAAAGTATTGGGATCCAACTAAACTAGAAAGCACGCACGAGGTTCAAGTGTGTGCATTTGTTGGCAGGGCAAGGCTCAACATTAATCTGCCGGGGTTTCTGAAGGCTAACACAGAAACACGGTGAAGGATAGTCCGGGAGATCGTGGATCACTTCAACGTTCCAGAGCAGTGGAGAATGCAGCTGGAACACGCTGCACTAAAGAAGGCTAGGGATGCTTGGAGAAACTGGAAGCACGTGCTGTACAAGAAGTACTTGAGTGAAGGCAAGGACCCAATCCCCACATACCCCCAAATTACAAAGGTAGACTGGGCAGAATTCAAAAGGGTCAGGGCAACTATAGTGTTTGCTGAGAAGAGTGCCAAGCAATCAGAACTTCAGAAGAAGAACATACACCAAACCGTATGGGTGTGGCAGGATACTACGGCATGAAACTGACATGGGACCAGGAGGACAAAGAAGCAGTAGCGGCAGGTGGGCAACCGGCTTCCAGTGAAATCAGGGCGAACACGCCAGAGACTACTTGTGAGCATGTGCAAAGAGGCGTGATGACGGAACTTATTACTTTGAAAACTCATGTGACGAAGAACTGTATCAAGTGATGTTAGAGGCTTCCAAGATTCCTAGCAGGTTCTTCAGGAACTCAGGGCCATGTGACATTCTGTCCGATGCTCTGGAAACAAGAGAGCCCCCTGGCCATGCAAGGGGCATAGGTGTTAATGTCCCGCACAAGAGGGATTTCACACTCAGCAAAGAAGAGAGGCTCATGATGAAAAAAGCGAGGAGTGAAATGAAGCAGAATGAATTGTATAAAAGGTTGACGAAGGACAAGTATCCAACTGTTCAAAAGGATATTGAGTCAATGATGATGCAGAAGACTCTAACACTGACAGATAGCCAGCAGATGGGAGGGGAGGCGGGCATGGAGGATGCTGCTTATTGCGCGACAACACCGCACAAGAGTGGCTGTGCATCGGCTGACCCCAGCGACACTGAGACTGCAACTACTCATGATGATGCTATATCTGATCTATCTAGAATGAAAGACAGACTGAAGGGCGTGCTTACACATTATGAAGGTACATTAAAATGTGCAACAACCTGGGTTCTCCCACCCTTCTTGGAAGAGGGCCTCTTGTTGGACAATGTGCCATTGAAGCCGGGCTGTGTGAAGTGCTATGTGACTGAAGTAGAGCCTGGATTCAATGACTGTTCAACAGTCTGTCGGTCCGCAGTCGCGTGATCAGCATACCAATGCGTCAGCACTTCCTGCTCCGCAAACCAACGCGTTGGCACGGCCTCCTCAGCACACCGACAAGTTGGCACCACCTGTGCAGAAACCCGACATAGCTTCAACGCATGGTCAGTAGTCTGATGCCTCTACTCCTACAGCCCAACAGTCCATCACAGCAGCACCGCCTCAGTGGTCCCGCATAGATAAACCGTCTGCTAAGCAGTCCGTTGAAGCTTCACCGTCTGCTCGGTAGTCTACCTTGCAGCCAACCAGGCATTCTGCCAGAAATGCTTCAAGTACCAAGAAGGAAGCGGCCAAAAAGGCTGCATCCGAGAGGAAGCACGGTGGGAGAGCAAAGAGGAAAGATAATGATTGCCTCTTACTTAAAGCACTCATCGCCCAGAACCAAATTAACAGCATGTTGTTCGAATCAGGGAGTAATATTATTACTAATGGCATGAATGATGAAGAAGTAGAGTTGTTGCTTGCTAAAAGAAAAGCAACCGTACTTGAAGCACGCACTTACATCCATGGCCAACCATTTATTGTCGGTGAATACTTTGATGAGTGCAGCTCCAGTTGCCGCAAGCTACATGAATATTGCATGGATCTAATGTCAGCAGGTCATCATGGTTTGCTAGTCCACTACAAAAGAGATCATTTTCAACACGATGCTGGTTCCAACAATGTGAGTTTCGAGGACTTACATCTCTTCTTCAACTTCAACGAGCTCGATGCCACTCTTGTTAGATGCCTGTTTTGTAAGTACTTAACAAACTCTGATCAACTGCTCCATACAAGGCTGTAAATGATAAACAACTAACTGCATTTTATTCCTCTCAGGGGATTGAACGCGGAGAGAAGAAAGCGGGAGAGTGTGTATTTCATAGATCCTGCATTAGCAAATGGCACAACGTTAGATGGTAAGGACCTACGGGACTAGGCTATTAACATGGTTATCCGTCTCTTCGAAAACACGTCCCATGCAGAATCATTTCTCTGGCCATATCATGAATGGTAAGTCAAGTAAACAACCACACATACACTGATTGTCTTTCAGATTTCGACATAATTCGTAAGTTCATGGCTTTCTTAATATGTAGCAATCACTGGATATTGGTATTCATTGTTCCAAACAAGAACACAGTTTACTACATGGATTTTCTCAGAGAGTCAACACACACTCAGGATCTGACGCATCTTCCGCAATTCATGGATAGGTATTGAATTCTATGATGTTGAAATTAATTTGCATTCATATCTGGTTCAATAATTGATGTTGTCAAAATTCATCTTCATTAGCAGTGTGCTCGCATTGTGGAAAACTAAACCAGGGAACCTGTTCAAGAAGGAACTACCTCTACAGCACGAGATCGTTTCTCCAGTAACACACCGAAATCTGTTATTTTCGGAAAATTTATCCAATAGTATGCAAATACCTTTTCTTACGCTATTCAAATGTTCAAGCTTCTAAATAAACCTGTTTCTATTTTTTTCCAAAGAAAAAATAATACATCTAACACCGGTTAGGTTGTTCCTAACAGGACAAATACATGACAAATTCTATACAAAAAATTTCAATGTCCTCAGCAACAAGCAGGGACCAACCTTTGTGGATACTATGTTTGCAGACACATGATCTCCATCTGCAAATCTGCTGATAGTTGTGACGATCCTTGCGAATTAGTACCAGTAAGTCTATCTTAATTAATATCTTCTACTCCACTCATATGGCACATTCTGATCTTAAAAATACTGCAGCTCATCTTAGAGCCGAGGACCCCTGAACCGCTCCCGGCTGCTGAATTGCTGACGGTTCGAAGATTTATCAGCGACTTCTTCCTGAATCACTACATCAATCCCACTGGTGATAATGAAGATTTCAGCATGTGTTCTCCTGAAACATTGAGTAAGAGTTAGCCGCTAAACGTATACGCATGGATCCATTGTTTTCCATCTGATGAGGTCTTCGTATTTCGTACACTATGATTAATTATGTAATGCATATATGTGTGGACAAATCATTGGAATTTAGCTACCATATGTTCAATTGCAATTGTTGCGAAATCTGATGAATGTTCTTCCTGTGGACACTATTTGTTCAATTGAATATTGTGGTGAATTTGCTTTTGGCATGCCGATTCAAAATGGGATATTTTTGTTTTAACTTGGCAATTGGTCCGCACACGGTTCAACTAAATGAGTGTGTGCGATCCACATCGAAAAGCATACATCAATCATAGTTGAACCGTCGGTGATACACAACAGATCGCAAACGATTTGCAGCGCTAGTATGTGTGCATAGGGTCTCCGGAACCATTTGTGATATCACGGTATCGCACACGAGAGCTCGGAGTAAACCGTGCCCAATGTAAAATACAATCCCAGTCGTAATTTTTTCAGGAAATGTGTGGGATCCCAAACGAAAAGCACACGTCACTCTTGCCGCAACCGTTGGTGATACACATCAAATCACAAACGGTCTGTAGCACTTGTATGTGTGCAAAGGGGCTCCTGAACAGTTTGTGATAGAAAATTATCGCACATGGTAATTGTTGGGAAACGTGTGCGATGGAATCTTTCATGGCAGACATGTTCCGCAGAAAACACTTGTGCGATGGGGCACATATCGCACACAGTTCATATGTTGGCCCGTGTGCCTTACATACAGTTTCCCAAACGGTTCATTACGACACACCGTTTGGTTTCACTGCGTCATTAGAAACATTTAATCACCGATCCCACACGTGCGAAAGAATTTAGTGTGTGCTGCATCACACACGATTACACTTTGCAAGGCCTCTGGATCATGGCTCCATATCCCCGACGGTTTCTGGGTCGTGTGGGAAGGACCCCCTATCGCCCACACTCACTTGGCGACGGTTCCAAATACTGTCGCGGAAAGGGGTTAAAAACCGTGTATAGCACCGGCGCGTACCAGTGAAGTGCCATGCATGGTGGTGTTTCTCATAAACCCCATGTCTCTTAAATGGCTTTCTCTAATGCAATTATGAAATGCCATGCATGCAATGTTGATTATCATAAACTGATGATTTCGTAATACACTGATGGTTTTTATTTTCCTACTACTCCCTTCTTCCAAAAAAATAGGTGCCTAACTGCCTAAGCTTCTTCAGAAAATCCTAAAGTCTAAGGTGTGTTAGCACTCAGCTCTTGATATTCTCTCTTGTACGGTCAGCATAAGCTAACCATTGCTAATCGTGGATCGGCCAACCATGTTTTTTAAGGGATACCGTGGAGGATTTTTTTCTATAATAGTTTCGGTAATTTGCGACTAGTTTTGCGCTAATTTCCGTGCGAAAAACTTACACGCCCCATGTAATGGGGAGGAAGGAGTAATATAATCATGTGATTGTAACAACGGGTAAAAGCACAAATTTTTTTTGTTTTTGAAATTATTATTAGTGGTGGGCGAGATAAATGGAACGCCACTACTATGTGTACTCATCAGTGGTGGGAAGAAGAAACATCACACCACTAGTATCCACTGTTATTAGTGGTGGGCATGCAGTGGCAGAAGGTTAGTGGTGGGCAACCTGGGATGCCCTGCCTACCACTTGCAGTGTTTTTGCGGCCGACAGTGGTATATTTTTTCGCAGTAGTGTATGCAAATCCTCATTGTATCAGTGGCATTAGATCAACATGCAAATTCACATGCCCCATTCACATTCATAGACAACATTCACAACCATTTCATAAGACTCTCATATATAAGTTCAATATGCATGTCTATGCATCTCAATGATTCATAGATCAGAGCCGAAGCAGAGTAAAATCAATCAACACTTCTCTAATCAAAGGGCCTTGCTAGGCATGGGATCCAGACTGATTAACCGGTGTTCACTCTTGTGGAATTTATACTTGCTATCATCAATGAGCAAACTTTGATGAGATTTTTCCATTCTAGAGATCAAATTCATATAATTGTGGAATGAGTGAGGTATATTATAAGTTTGAACATGGAACCTCGTGGTGGGATTAGATTTCTCCTTTTTTTGTATAGTTCCAGTAAAATCGACCAACATCGCATGTTACTGGTAGTTTTTGCCCTTCATGTTACATGCACTTTGAACATGTTGCCAGCTCCTCAGCAAAGCAAACATCAACAAAGGATAGGCAAGAACCAAGGGGAGACCACTACTGCAGGATGCTGCTAATGCGACACTACGATCAGAGACCCCTTTGATGAAACTGTGTGCGATGCATTAATCGCAAACAGTGATGTAAAAAACTGTCAAAAAAGATGCAAAACATTTGCGATGAAGGATACATCAAACACGGTTCAAATTTTAGTTGCGTGTGCGATGCGGGGGATACGGTTCAATTGAATTAACTGTATGCGATGAGGCAGAACAAAAGAAATGGGCAGCCAGATGAAGGCGTGTGCAATATACGGCATACAGTTCACTCGGATAAAATGTTTGTGATGAGGCGGAACAACAGAAACGGGTAGCCAGATGAAGGTGTGTGTGTTACGGCATACAGTTCACTTGGATGAACTATTTGTGATTAGGCAACACAAAAGAAACGGACAGCCAGATCAAGGTGTGTGCGATATACACTACTACAAAAACAGCTATAGCCAATATGGACACTAATGGCGCACTGTACATGTGGTGCGCCATTACTAAATACTAATGGCGCACCACATCCACGGTGCGCCATTAGTAATTTTTTTTAATTTTTTCAAAACTACTAATGGCGCACCGTGGGATGGTGCGCCATTAGTAATTATGTTTCAATTTTTTTTTCAATTTTTTTTATTTTTATTTTTTAAACTACTAATGGCGCACCGTGGGATGGTGCGCCATTACTAGTTGAACTAGTAATGGCGCACCACTCCCACGGTGCGCCGTAATGGCGCACCACTCACACGGTGCGCCATTAGTAATATTGTTACAAATTTTGTTTCAATTTTTTTTTGAAAAACTACTAATGGAGCACGGTGGGGGTGGTGCGCCATTACTAGTTGAACTACTAATGGCGCACCACCCCCATGGTGCGCCATTAGTAACTTGGCCCATTCCACCGAATGCACCCCCCTCCCGTGGACCGCCTTTTCAGTTTAAAAAAAAGAAAATGATGGAAATGTCAAAAAATAAAAGAAAATAAGTTTCCCATGTGATATGTGGTCTAGTTGTTGGAAAAATTTACAAATATGAATTTTGACTTTATTTGCAAAATCTCTCTGGAATTTGTAAAATGGGCATAACTTTTGCATACGAACTCGGATTAAAAAGTTTTTTATATGAAAAATCATCTACTCGAAAAGTTACATCCGAAATTAACGGGGGGATCCCCGTTAAACATTTTCAAAATCCTCAAAAACCTAACAGAAAAAAAGATACGGGGCTTTCAAGATCTAGAGGCAAAAAAATTCAAAAAATTTCAAACTTACTAGTGGCGCACCGTTTGCTAGGTGCGCCACTAGTAACAGAAAAAATATTGGTTTTGAATTTTTTTTTGGAATTTTTTTTTCAAAAAATGATTCGTAATATGACAGGGAAGTTTGAAATATTTTTCAAAATTTCATCATACTCATGAATATGAACAAAGTCCTAGACATCAACAAGGTTTAATAGGATTGATATGATAGATATATCAACAAGTGGCTGTTAAGTGAGGTGGTGCTGGGGTTGGATAGAATTGCGAAGTTAAGCGTGCTCGGGCTGGAGTAGTGTGAGGATGGGTGACCTTCCGGGAAGTTTGACCACTTAGTGCGATTTGACTTGAGATTAAGCACATTGACCCGAGATTAAGCCATAGTGACCCGAGATTAAGAAAAAAATTTGAAATTTTTTTGAAAAAAATATTTGAAAAAAAAATTGTTACTAATGGCGCACTTCTATGTGGTGCGCCATTACTAAGTCAGATAGTAATGGCGCACCGTGGCCTATACTAATGGCGCACCAGTGGTGCGCCATTAGTATACCAGATACTAATGGCACACCAGTGGTGCTACATTAGTAAAAAATACTAGTGGCGTGGTACTAGTGGCGCACCAGTAGTGCGCCATTAGTAGGCAAAACTGGTGCGCCACTAGTAGGCCTTTTCCTAGTAGTGATACAACATACGGTTCACTCGGATGAACTATTTTCGATTAGGGAACGCAACAGAAACGGTTCAGCCAGATGAAGGTGTGTGCAATAGAGGGCATACAGTTCATTCCGATAAACTGTTTGTGTTGAGCCAAGAGAACAGAAATGTTTCACATAAACAAGATGTGTGTAATACACGACAAACCTCCAATTACATAGGTGGCTAGTACACACATGCCATTTCCACACACCAAAGTAAACTATTACATGCATAATTAACTAGGATTGATCGCTGATCATCATCTACTTCTTGTGCTAGCTCGATGTTCCTTCTATGCTAAGTTTCCATTAATTGATGGCGTTTTATGAACACGCCACTGTTTCTCGCCATTTCCTCACCAGTTTCCCACCACCCAGCGATATTGTGCATAAACCTAGGCGACGCGCGACACACGGAGGCAATAAGCGCAGCCTATAGCACATCCACCTTTTCCAAGCATGCCAACCCACCAAAGCGTCGCCTCTGCCATCAACCTCGTCGACGAGGAAAACGAGAAGGCGCCATTGTTGGGAATTGTTGCATGGAAAACAAAAAAGTTTCTACGTACACATAATGATCTATCCATGGAGACGCATAGCAACGAGGGGAAGAGTGTGCCTACGTACCCTCGTAGACCGTAAGCGGAAGCGTTTCTCAACGTGGTTGATGTAGTCAAACTTCTTCGCGCTTCAACCGATCAAGTACCGAACGCACGGCACCTCCTAGTTCTGAACACGTTCAGCTCGATGACGTCCCTCACCTTCTTGATCCAGCAAGATGTCGAGGTAGTAGATGAGTTTCGTCAGCACGACGGCGTGGTGACGGCGATGGTGAAGTGATCCTTGCAGGGCTTCGCCTAAGCACTACGAAAATATGACCGAGTGTGTAAACGGTGGAGGGGGGCTCTGCACACGGCTAGGCAATTGTCTGGTGTGTGCTAGGGGTGCCCCCCATATATATAGGTGGGAGGGGGAGGGGAGAGGCCAGGAGGCGCCCCAAGTAGGATCAAATCCTACTTGGGTTCGTCCTTGGCCGCGCGTACCCCCTGCCATTTATGCCGGAGGGGGAAGGAAAGAGGAGGGGGAGAAAGGGAAGGGGGAGGCCGAATCCCCCTTTCCTTTCTATTCCCCTTTTTCCTTCTCCCCCTGGTTCGGCCCATGTGCGGGGCTGCTACCTCTTGAGCTTGCGTTGGTTTTCCCTTGAAGAGGAAAGGGTGATGCAGCAAAGTAGAGTAAGTATTTCCCTCAGTTTTGAGAACGAAGGTATCAATCCAGTAGGAGACAATGCGCGAGCTACCTGCACAAAAAAGCACCAACCTTGCACCCAACGTGATAAAGGGGTTGTTAATCCCTTCACGGTTATTTGCAACGTTAGATCTGATAGAGATGGATAAAAGGTAAAGTAATGTTTTGGTATTTTTGGTTTATGGAACAGAAAGTACAAGATTGCAAAGAAAGTAAATAGGAAACTAGAATTGTAGATTGGCAACTTATATGTTGGAAAATAGACCCGGGAGCCATAGGTTTCACTAGAGGCTTCTCTCAAGATAGAAATTATTACGATGGGTGAACAAATTACTGCCGATCAATTGATAGAAAAGAGCAAAGTTATGACGATATCTAAGGCAATGATCATGAACATAGGCATCACGTCCGTGCCAAGTAGACCGAAATGATTCTGCATCTACTACTATTACTCCACACATCGACCGCTATCCAGCATGCATCTAGAGTATTAAGTTCATAAAGAACAGAGTAACGCCTTAAGCAAGATGACATGGTGTAGAGGAATTAACTCAAGCAATATGATGAAAACCCCATCTTTTTACCCTTGATGGCAACAATATAATACGTGCCTTGCTGCCTTGCGCAAGATTGAACCCAAAGCTAAGCACTTCTCCCATTGCAAGAAAAACCAATCTAGTTGGCAAAACCAAATCGATAGTTCGAAGAGACTTGCAAAGATATCAAATCATGCATAAAATAATTTAGAGAAGATTCAAATAATATTCATAGATAAGCTGATCATAAATCCACAATTCATCGGATCTCGGCAAACACACCGCAAAAGAGTATTACATCGAATAGATCTCCAAGAACATCAAGGAGAACTTTGTATTGAGAATCAAAGAGAGTGAAGAAGCCATCTAGCTACACTACAAAAAAAGACACATCCATGACATTTTGGGCCGAACGATTTTTTTTCTGTCATGCTTATGACACTTCTATGACGATAATTGTGACAAAACCCAGTATCATCATAGATGTGGTGGGCTCCTACTTCTATGACAAAAAATCATGACAGAAAATGGGCTTTTCGTCTTGGGCGGGCCGGAGACGCAGCCGCATGACATTCTTTGGTCCGTCCATGACTGAAAAAACCATGGTAGAAGCGAGGGCGAGGAAAATATCGGGTGAGTTCCCGGTTACGGTGGGTGGTCAGGGGCCGAGCGATGCACGTTTCTCTTGTACGTACGCGCGTGTGTGCGAGGTGTTGCGCTCTAACTGAACCCGAGCGAGGCGTTGGGCTCTAACTGAACCCGAGCGATTGCACTAGCTACGTTAATGAACCCGAGCGATCGATCCCTTGCTGTTAACAGAACCCGAGTGATTCCTTCGCTACTGCTGCTAACTGAAGCAGATCGATGCTGCCTCTGGATGAACAGTGAGCGGTGTTGGGGGGTTTTGATGAATAGTTCCTGGTGGGGGGTTGGATGAACAGGACCCCGTGGTAGTAGAGGCCACTGCTGCTGGCTGAACAGGACCCCGATCGATCAAGCCGGTTGTGGGTGGATGAACAGGACCCCGTGGAGGGTTAGTTGAACAGTAGCCGGTGGAGGGCTGGGTGAACAGTAGCCCGTGGAGGGGTGGTTGAATAGGACCCCGTGGAGAGGGCTAGTTGAACAGTAGCCGGTAGAGGAGCGCGCGGTGGAGGCTGGATGAACAGGAGCCCGTGGATGAACAGTCGCAGGTGTAGGCTGGAGGAGGTCGACGGTGGATGAATAGTAGCCCGTGGAGGCTGGAGGAGGTCGACAGTGGAGATGAACAGTATCGTGTGGAGTCCCGTTTTGCGGTACGCCACACCCCTCTCAATGAACATGACCCCCGTTTCGACCGTAGCGCTCCAACACAAGTCCGTTTCCTCCGTTTTACGGTACGCTACACCCCTCCTGATCAACAGGACCCCGTTTCGACCGTAGGAGGTCCAAGAGAAGTCCGTTTCCTCCGTTTTGCGGTACGCCAGACCCCTCCCGATGAACAGGATCTCGTTTCGACTGTGGTCGGTCGAACACAAGGCCATTTCCTTCGTTCTGCGGTACACATATCATAGACAGAGAATTGCAATGCCGTGGTCATAGTCATACCCCAAGTTAAAAAAAATAAGCCAATGGCTTTCATATTCTAGCAATATATCATGGTTCAAACATCATGTAACAATGAGAGGAAAACAGATATGACAGGGCCTACTCATATTCTACCATAGCACTTACTACTGTTCTCATATCAACTCTAAGCAATAACATGCGTTGTTATAAAAATCCTGGAAATGAGAGTAACATATAGCAATCATGAGGTTATACTCATAATATGTATTCTAACAACCATTATATGCCAATTTTTCTCATATCAACTCTAACAATAACTTGTGCGGTAATAAAAATCTAGGAAATGAGAGGAACATATAGCAATGATGTGGTTATAGACATACTATATATTCTAAATTTGTAACAATGAACAGGTAGTCGTATTCATAAGGTAAAGATGAGATGAGATAGAAAATTACATGACAGTAGATTCCACCAGTATAGGAAGCCAATCTGTGCGTCGACCGTGTAGACGATGCCATCGTGCACTATAGCATCAGACAGAAATGTTGGCTGAAGAGGATTGACGATGAGCCATAACCATGTATGGCGACCGGATTCCAGATAGACTAATCCCATGTTGAACACGCCAATGAGCTTGTAATCCATGTAGTCTTCTGATGGTGTGGTCACTTCGCAGATTACAACCTTCAGCAAACAGAGGTCGAGCCAAAAGCTCAATGCATCTCGTGCGTAGTAGGCAGGAGTGTCCAACGGGCCGCGAGGCTCGATGGCGGCGGTATCCAACGATGGAAGGGTGATCTCTCGCTGGGTGTAGATATCCACGAGACGCCACAGACTACTGGATTGGTGGATGAGGACGATCCAGTTGGCCTTCATGCCCACCCAGTAGTGGCCGCGCATGAAGGACAGGTGGACGGGTAGTGGTAGCATGTCGCGGGGCACCACGGCAACCTCCATAGGATCGTCAAGTCAGTGTCTGGGCCACCTATGAGGATTGGGAATCAGCAAGCAGGGTGTCTTGAAAAGAGCCGGCTGATTGCAAACGAGTAGATGGTACAAAGACACCGAGCATGCGGCCAGACGGACGGTGCTGAGCAGGTCCATACGATTACAAATCTGCTCCAAGAGAACATCAGGGAGGGAATTCCAATCGTGTCTCTGCGTGTCAGTCGGTTCTGCCATAGGGTTTTTTAGGGTGCTGAGTGACTGGGGTTTTTGGTGCCTGCGAGCCAGCGGGGAAGTGGATTCGGGCGGGCGAGCGAAGAAGATGGCGTGTGTGGCCGAGAAGTGAGCGGGGGGATATGGTACGCGCGAGCTACCAAGGAAGATGGCGGGCGCGGGCGAGCAGCGAGTGAGGGGAAATGGTGTGCGGCCGACGATGGGGAAGAGAGGAGGAAGAAGAAGAGAGGAGGAAGAAGAAGAGAGGAGGAAGAAGAGTGAAAGACGGGGAAGAAAGTGCATTAAATCTCAATTCTACTAGTACTAATACCAGGATATACCGTCCTTCGGAGTGTAAATAGTTACGCCGATGACATGTAGGTCTACCTCAAGAGGGCCCACATGTCAGTTAATGGAGGAGAGAGGTGCGTAGTCGTATTTGCGGAAGCGTGCTTCACTGGCAAACATGATGGCAGTACTGGGTAAGGCTGATTTAGTAACACCAACACGCTGGTTCAGCTTATTAATTAAGTGTCCCATCTGCTGCAGCGTGTATTGTCACTTCACTGTGAAGACTAGTTGAATAGTTCTCTTTGACCGAGATGGGGAATAATGGATCGCGAAGACTTCCTATCTACAGTATCCCTATTCCTGTACGCTCAGGCCCCTCCCAATGCTCCGCCTTGTACAGGTGCTAAGGCTTCCATGTAGGCAAAAAGTCTGATGTGGCAAGGTAATTAAGAGGAGAGAGGTAAGTGTGGTGACCCCTGTAATAAGCGCGAGAACCTAGAGAAAAGACTTAAATGGAAGAATCCCACCGATGCATGAAGAACTTTAGTTACAAAATCATTAAATAAAGGATGCTTAGCACCAATAGTTAAGCACCTATGCATTGGGAGCTTTAGTTGCTAAAGTTTTTAATGTGCTTAGCACCCCATGTAAGCACCGATGCATCGGAAGTAGCCTCATCCTATCCAACAAGATGAAACATTGGCCAAGGCACCTGGCGCCAATATTGTAGGAGTACTAGTACTACCTCCTTTCCGGTTTATAGGGCTCAATTCAAAAATCTCATCAACAAGGGTAGATGATGAGTGGTGTAATAATTTTTGTAGTTTGCAAAAAAACTCAATTAATGCACTCATTTTCTTCAAAAAGTTACGTTTACCAATGCATTAATTTTGTGTCAAACTTTGACCATCTACTCCCTCCATCCATGTGAATAAGTCATCTTTGGTTGTGCACCGTGACCAAGGAGGGAAAACAAGAGAACTTAATGTTTATTTGCTACTCCCTCCGTTCCTAAATATAGTCTTTTTAGACATTCAAATGGAATACAACATACAGATGTATGTAGACATATTTTAGAGTGTAGATTCACTCACTTTGCTCCGTACGTAGTCACTTGTTGAAATCTATAGAGGAACAAATACTCCATATTTGGGAACAGATGGAGGCTTTTTACTCCGTATTTGGGAATAGTGGGAGTATCACCATATGGAGGGAACAAAGGAAGCTTGAAATATGAACATGTCAATGGGAGGGAGTAAAAGCCTCATGCATGCATGCACGCATGCAACATGCAACACTCACACGTACACATGGACGCACGCAACACTCATGCACCCATGCGGCACACAGCACACGACACAACACACACGCTCACGCTCCAGTGCTCAACCTACTCCCTACGTCCGTGAAAGACTGTACATTTAGAGATTTACACATTGACCAGGGCATAATTAACGCCCAAAAGTAGCAGAATTATGTGTGCATGCGACCATTGAGAGAAGAAGATTAAATGAAGGTTGTTGCATGCTGTAATTAAGGATAGACATGTAGCCTATAGCTAGAGGAAAAGTTGGTGCATTAGTCAATCAATATCGAGTTAGATTAAAGGCTAAATGCATTGGAAGTGTAGATGTACACTCTTTGTTTTTTAGCCGATGTACACTCTTTGTTGGAAGACCGAGGGAGTACACGTGCATGCACTCACATACACAACCAGGGTGGTTCACGCACAAGGGTTGGACTCCTGTCGCGCCTACGTAAAGTTTTGTTTAACTGATTTCTTTGCCTTGCCAACTGACAGGTGGGACCCAGAAACCAGTTGACAATTTAACTAGTCAACAAAGTGCCACGTCGACTATGTGGCCGGTCAGTAGGGTGAAATACAGTGCTCTACGATGAGCTAGTGATTGTATAATCACCGCAAAACTATATATAGTGACCGTAAAGAGCGTATTGTTACATACGTTGACCGCCAATGTATTTTTCTCATTTCAAATTAAGCCATATTAACCGGAAAGGATGCAGTATGGACTAGTACTGCTTTGATGTGTCCCATCAACTCACCAAACGAGGAGAAGCTTGCTTACTACGCCTCTCCCTCGCCCACGCGCACGGTGGCTCGCGGACGAGGAGAGGGTTTTGACTACATCGCCCTCTCCCTCTCCCTCTCGCTCGCCCTCGCCCTCGCGGTGGACGTGTAGCGGTTCAATCGGTGTTAGATTGCCAGAAGCATATTGTACTGTAGTATCATCATTGTTGGACCTTCCGAAGAGGCGAAGAGCCAAGTGCAAGGTTCACACGAGTACGAACTGTTGAACCTCCCGAAGAGGCAAAGAGCCAAGCGCAAGGTTTTATAGGAGCTGTCGTCCTAGTAGGAGTATGCTACAACTATAGAGAACGATGCTACTGTATGATGCCGCCATGTCACCTATATCCAAAGTTGTGCCACCTTTTTTCTCAAAGAGCGTGTTGGAGCCCGTGCAACAACCACACAAGTTGCACGTACACATAACACATTTACTACTAATAAATTCTAAAGGACAAATGCTAGTATGCCACACAAGTTCATCTCCAATTCATGTGATAAATTTGTGCACGACTAGTCTACATATATTCACAGCACTACCGTTCACAATTTACCATACCCCACTTACACGTTATAGATGGGCGACATGTCCTCCTCCAGGTTCTAGTCCTAGGTGTTCTTCATGGATGGCATGATCCATAGCGGTTGGCAATGGGAATCATTGTCGCAGCTTTCTAGTCCGGTTCCACACGATGGAGACTCATCCAAGCTGAAGCGGCATAAATCAGGGATAGCGTGTCCCAGCATGTCATTCATCCAGCGGTGCGCACTGAAGACAGAACCATGCTTCATAAACGGCAGGCCTTCGGTGCCGTGCACGGAAGGTGGCATCCGCTTCACAATGGGGTAGCTGTCCCCAATGAAAAGCGAGTACTCTCTAAGAGTGTTCCTCAGCACCCACGTAGCATCACGGTGGTCGAACTCGGCGCCATTCATCTGGTACATGCAGCATCTCAGATCTGGACACATGGTGACGTACACAGTCAAGCTCCATGCATAATAGTGTTGTGCTCAAATATGGCGGTCAGTAATACTTTGCAGCAAATAGTACTACTCCGGTATAGAGGAAGTAAAATAACCGACTTATTATATATAGCCACTCTTGGCTACATGGATGAGATAGTAAGACATGGAAAAACAAAAATGGTGGCAGCTAGTGGGTTCAAGTCTTCAAGGGCATAGCTTAGCTATACGCGTCCTCCAAGGTAAAAAGTACTCCTACTAGTACTAGTAAGTAGTACAACGACGAAAGAAAAGGTGAGAGGGTTAGAAAATATAATACTAAATGGAATACCTGGGTAGATGGGGACGGTCCGATCGTGGTAGATTGTGTGACCATTTTGCACATCAGTGGTACCATGGGTAACGGCTACTAAGATAGTTGATCCCAATATGCCAAAGTCAGCTACAAGGTTAAAGGTTAGACCGAATCGCGGATGCAAATGCACATCTAGGATCGGCGATCTTATTTCGATCGAGGGATGAATGGTCCCTGCAAAATAATGGAATACCGTTAGGGATGCAAATTATGGTTTGTGCATTCCGTTTGTAATCTCCCGTACCGTAGGATGGCAACCAGATGAAACAAGTCCCCTGGCTTGTCACCGCGAAGATGCGGCCTATTTGGAACACGACGTCTTCAAACGTGTAGGGGTACAAATCTGCCATGGCCAACATGCACGAGCCTCTGCCCTTTCTGCCATTACTGCCTCTTGTATTGATGGCAATCCTTATGTCGAACACCGTGATGGGATAGTAATCATCGTAGCCGCATCGCTTTGTCGGCGGGTCCACAATTGCTATCTTCTTCAATCTCATGTTGGCATCATCATACATATTCAAGCCTAGCCAGTCCGGAAGGCCGATTCCAATGGTGGAGAAGGGGTCTACGGGAACGGCCGCACTACTGTGGATGTTGTGCAAAATGATGGTGGTATCCGGCTGGAGGTATGCAAGCCAATCTTCGTTGGCACCGACCCAGACCTATATATAAGACGGTGGGCAGCGGAGAAATTACGGTATGGAAATGGAATAACTAAGTACTACATGATCAAACTCCATGACTGACCTGCTCATTGGACAAAATCCGACTACCTCTCAACGTCGGCAACTCTAGCTGAGTCAACGTGCAACCATGACCAGGGAGCGGTGGACTGTTCGAAGGATTGTCCCATAGAAGAACCTTCTCCTCGAGGACGCATGGAAGACCAACAAGCATGGCCTTTTCCCAAGCCTGTTCAAGCACCGTCTTGAAAAAGTTGGTGCAGAAAGCACCGAGTCTTGCGGTGGTGAGGACGTCGGAGCGGCATGCGATTTCTCCCAGAGGATCATCGTCCAAGGTCTCTGATACGTCTCCAACGTATCTATAATTTTTGATTGTTCCATGCTATTATATATTCTGTTTTGGATGTTTAATGGCCTTTATTATACACTTTTATATTATTTTTGGGACTAACCTATTAACCGGAGGCCCAAGCCAAATTGCTGTTTTTTTGCTTATTTCAGTGTTTCGCAGAAAAGGAATATAGAACGGAGTCCAAACGGAATGAAACCTTCGGGAACGTGATTTTTGGAACAAACGTGATCCAGAGGACTTGGAGTGGACGTCAAGAAATGAACGCGGAAGCCACGAGGCAGGGGGCGCGCCTACCCCCCTGGGCGCGCCCTCCACCCTCGTGGGCCCCTCGTAGCTCCACCGACCTACTTCTTCCTCCTATATATACCTACGTACCCCCAAACCATCAGACAAGGAGCCAAAACCCTATTTCCACCGCCGCAACCTTCTGTACCCGTGAGATCCCATCTTGGGGCCTTTTCCGGCGCTCCGCCGGAGGGGGCATTGATCACGGAGGGCTTCTACATCAACACCATAGCCTCTCCGATGATGTGTGAGTAGTTTACCTCAGACCTTGGGGTCCATAGTTATTAGCTAGATGGCTTCTTCTCTCTCTTTGGATCTCAATACAAAGTTCTCCTCGATTCTCTTGGAGATCTATTTGATGTAACTCTTCTTTTGCGGTGTGTTTGTCGAGATCTGATGAATTGTGGGTTTATGATCAAGATTATCTATGAACAATATTTGAATCTCCTCTGAATTCTTTTATGTATGATTGGTTGCTACCTCTTGAGCACTGCATTGGTTTTCCCTTGAAGAGGAAAGGGTGATGCAGCAAAGTAGCGTAAGTATTTCCCTCAGTTTTTGAGAACCAAGGTATCAATCCAGTAGGAGGCCACGCACGAGTCCCTCGCACCTACATAAACAAATAAATCCTCGCAACCAAAGCGATAAGGGGTTGTCAATCCCTACACGGTCAATTACGAGAGTGAGATCTGATAGATATGATAAGATAATATTATTGGTATTTTTATGCTAAAGATTCAAAGTAAAGAAAACAAAATAAAAACGGCGCTAGAAATAGCTAGTTGTCAGGAGATTAATATGATGGAAAATAGACCCCGGGGCCATAGGTTTCACTAGTGACTTCTCTCAAGAGCATAAGTATTTTACGGTGGGTGAACAAATTACTGTTGAGCAATTGACAGAATTGAGCATAGTTATGAGAATATCTAGGTATGATCATGTATATAGGCATCACGTCCGAGACAAGTAGACCGACTCCTGCCTGCATCTACTACTATTACTCCACACATCGACCGCTATCCAGCATGCATCTAGAGTATTAAGTTTATAAGAACAGAGTAATGCTTTAAGCAAGATGACATGATGTAGAGGGATAAACTCATGCAATATGATATAAACCCCATCTTGTTATCCTCGATGGCAACAATACAATATGTGCCTTGCTGCCACTACTGTCACTGGGAAAGGACACCGCAAGATTGAACCCAAAGCTAAACACTTCTCCCATTGCAAGAAAGATCAATCTAGTAGGCCAAACCAAACTAATAATTCGAAGAGACTTGCAAAGATAACCAATCATACATAAAAGAATTCAGAAGATTCAAATATTGTTCATAGATAAACTTGATCATAAACCCACAATTCATTGGTCTCAACAAACACACCGCAAAAGAAGATTACATCGAATAGATCTCCACAAGAGAGGGGGAGAATATTGTATTGAGATCCAAAAAGAGAGAGGAAGCCATCTAGGTATTAACTATGGACCCGAAGGTCTGAGGTAAACTACTCACACATCATCGGAGAGGCTATGGTGTTGATGTAGAAGCCCTCCGTGATCGATGCCCCCTCCGGCGGAGCTCCGAAACAGGCCCCAAGATGGGATCTCACGGGTACAGAAGGTTGCGGCGGTGGAATTATGTTTTTGGCTCCGTATCTGGTAGTTTGGGGGTACGTAGGTATATATAGGAGGAAGGAGTACGTCGGTGGAGCAACATGGGGCCCACGAGGGTGGAGGGCGCGCCCAGGGGGGTAGGCGCGCCCCTACCTCATGGCTTCCTGGTTGAAGTCTTGACGTAGGGTCCAAGTCCTCTGGATGACGTTCTTTCCGAAAATCACGTTCCCGAAGGTTTCATTCTGTTTGGACTCCGTTTGATATTCTTTTTATGTGAAACTCTGAAATAGGCAAAAAACAGCAATTCTGGGCTGGGCCTCCGGTTAATAGGTTAGTCCCAAAAATAATATAAAAGTGTATATTAAAGCCCAATAATGTCCAAAACATAAGATAATATAGCATGGAGCAATAAAAAATTATAGATACGTTGGAGACGTATCATTGGTTATCTTTGCAAGTCTCTTCGAATTATCAGTTTGGTTTGGTCTACTAGATTGATCTTTCTTGCAATGGGAGAAGTGCTTAGCTTTGGGTTCAATCTTGCGGTGCTTGATCCCAGTGACAGTAGGGGAAACGACACGTATTGTATTGTTGCCATCGAGGTTAAAAAGATGGGGTTTATATCATATTGCATGAGTTTATCCCTCTACATCATGTCATCTTACTTAAAGAGTTACTCTGTTCTTATGAACTTAATACTCTAGATGCATGCTGGATAGCGGTCGATGTGTGGAGTAATAGTAGTAGATGCAGGCAGGAGTCGGTCTACTTGTCACGGACGTGATGCCTATATACATGATCATACCTAGATATTCTCATAACTATGCTCAATTCTATCAATTGCTCGACAATAATTCATTTACCTACCGTAATACTTATGCTATCTTGAGAGAAGCCACTAGTGAAACCTATGGCCCCCGGGTCTATTTATATCATATTAATCTTCTGTCAACAAGCTATTTCTATCTTTATTTACTTTGCAATCTTTACTTTTACTCTTTATCATAAAATACCAAAAATATTATCTTATCATCTCTATCAGATCTCACTCTCGTAAGTGACCGTGAAGGGATTGACAACTCCTTTATCGCATTGGTTGCGAGGTTCTTATTTGTTTGTGTAGGTGCGTGGGACTCGAGCGTAGTCTCCTACTGGATTGATACCTTGGTTCTCAAAAACTGAGGGAAATACTTACTCTACTTTATTGCATCACCCTTTCCTCTTCAAGGGAAAACCAACGCAGTGCTCAAGAGGTAGCAGTCTCCCAGTCTCGACGAGGAGGAGAACCGCCTGGCGAATCCATGGGAGCAGCGACGAACTGCCTTCTCTTCGGGGGGGGGGGGAACTGGCGAGGAAGAGATTAGAGCATAGTAACCGTAGGGCCTCATCCCTTCCAACTGTAGCTCCTCGATCGTTCCTTAGCGAAGGGGTGAGGCTATTATTTACTATGTACTCGTACTGTAGCAGTACTAGTACTACTTTCTCAACTAGTAGTGCGATGTACTGTACTTCTAGTATAGTGCACCTGTTTGAACTCTTGAATCTTAGGGCCAAGGAGCTACAATTGGAAGTGGAGGGTAGTACTGTTCTCTAGAACCATCGCTGTACTATCAATGCAGGGAAAGTACACCAGCGTAGTGGGTACTCTCGGTGCTCTATTCAAGCGCGTAGCTGGCCTACTCAGCCGCTCCTCTCACGCACACACTAGCAGCCTGTTTATCAGCGATGGTTACTGTGGGGGCGGAACATTTGAGTTATTTGATACAACGAGACTTGGCGTTTCGCTTCCATTTGTGGAGGTGTAATGGATCTCGTCGAACTTTGTTAGTAGTTCCTTCTTTATGAATGAGATGACGCAAAGCTTTTGCCTCCCTTTCAAAACAAAAAAAAATCACATCAAGAGGAATTTTTTTTATAGAGCCGATAATGGAGTGAAGTCCATGCGTGCAACGCCACAAGCTACAGAGTAGTAGAGTACTAGCACTTTACGTACAAAGCCATAATGCACAGTTCCAAATGTTGCGCCAGGCTTTTCCGGCTCCTCGGGCTTAATTGGAAGGCGTTAGTTTAAATATGCTAGTACTAGCTGATGAGGAAGCTGCAAGCAAGGTGCGGCTAGGGCGAGCACGCGAGCCACGAGATGATGGGAAGGAAAACCCGTTCATGTGGCTGGGCTATCCAGTGCACCTAGATTATGGTGCGACACGTGTGTTCGACTTCAAAACTCAAACTACCTCGTTTTGTGGAGTTTATTTTAAAAAAGGCCGTCGTGCGTTCGGCCGGGATCGAACCCACAAAATGAGGTATACACTCCCGCGACCACTAGTAGTACTCGTTGGAGTACAACGCAACCTAGAATCGTCTTTTGTCGCTAGTAGTACATTGTTGCTTACAAGAAACCACTAATAATGCCAAGAAACCACTAATAATGCCAAGAAACTACTACCACTTGCATACGTGGCAGACTTAAGATAAGACTATCTTATCAACCATTGTACATGCCCTTACCAACCAGCCCTACCAAGAAACGACTACTCTACAAAGTGCCGTTATAGGCACGTTTCAACCCATGTCGCCCCTTAAGTCAACGCCTTCTATTCGACCAGCAAGTTAGGCGTTATGACTTGTGGGACCTACATGTCAGTTTGCAAAAAAATCCCCGAGTGACCTCCTACCTCCGGCCCGTCCACCTAGTCATCCTCGGCCATGGGATGCAGCTACCGCCGCTAGCAGAAGGCGAGCTCAAAATCGCCGGCGGTGCGGAGCCCATCTTGCGGCAGCCCGGATGCCAGCTCTGTCCGGTGCTCGCGGCCGCTAGCTAGCCAAGATAGCTCCCTCCAGCTGCTTGTCTGCAAGGTTTGCTAGCTAGATTGGCACGGTGGCACGACGGCTAGCTCCCGCGCGCCGCGCTAAGGCCAGCCATCTGGCTCGAGCGAAGGCAGCATGGCGGCTTGCTCGCGTGTGAGTCACGCTCGGGCCAGCCTGCCAACCAACGCGGAGGCTAGCACAGCGTCCGGCCCGTCCGGCGGAGCGGTGGCCAACTCGCTCATCACCGGTGCCACCGACGAACACGCATCAGTACTGTTTGAAGTAATGTTCAGGAGAAAATAATGATTTGAGGGGGAATATAACAGGATATAGGTCAGATGTAGGTCCCTCGTGTCAACAGTCAAACAGAATGTGTTGGTTTAAGTTGCCTCGTTGGCACGGACATGTGGGCCACCCCTATCATAAATGGGTTTAAACGAACCTAATCGGCACTAGGTAGTAGTTTTTGGAACGAATTAAGAAACTTTGGGTATGTTTTTACTATTTTTTGTACAATAGTTTCTTCCTAGGGCTAGTTGAAAGTGGTAGTTTTTTGTTAAATACTCTACATATTGTAAGTAGGAGTGAAAGTTAAGCTTTGAAAGCCAATAAGCAAGGCTAGTTACATAGTGCCTATGTGTACGTGATTGAAAGTAAATATCAACCATGAGTGACTAATATCTTGATGGAAAACTCGAAACTATGGAAATGCTAGCATTTTTTTGCATGGTTGGAAATACTAGAAATGTTCACGTGCATTGCAACGGATCATAATTAGAACAATACTTATTCACAAACTTGATACAAAACACTCTAATATTGATATACATATATCACTAGAGATATATTATGTTTCAATCAGAAAATATTCCTTGTGTTGTTTTGGTGAGGTGAGGGAGGGGTGTGGTTGGTTTTAAGATACTAATTATGGGGTTTTCTTCAAATTGGTAGAGAAGTGGGATGTTCGTGAGAAAAGGCAACAACTTACCTCACAGTTGTTAGATGTAGATCTAATGGTCAGAAATGACGGATGGCAGACACACCATCATCACCAACTTAGTCTTCTGTAGGAGTACTAGCAAGATGTCCGTGCATTGCATGAAACATCAAGATGCATTTTTTATAAAACACTTGTTGTGATTGACCCATGCGGGAGTAATCCCATCTGTAAAAACTAATGATATCTCGAGAAAGAGGACATAAGGTGAAGAGGAGTGGGGCGTGGTGGTGATTGGTGGTCGGACTGAGCGGAGGAAAGGGGATGGACGACGTCGGCAGCGGCCACCAGGCAAGTTTGTTCAAGAGGCTTCCTTTTTTAATTGCTCAACAATGAGGTTGTTGGAGATAAGGATGAACGAGGGAAGGCCTTGTTGGGGAACGTAGTAATTTCAAAAATTTCCCTACGCACACGCAAGATCATGGTGATGCATAGCAACGGGAGGGGAGAGTGTTGTCCACGTACCCTCGTAGACCGATAACGGAAGCGTTAACACAACGCGGTTGATGTAGTCGTACGTCTTCACGATCCGACCGATCAAGTACCGAACGCACGGCACCTCCGAGTTCAGCACACGTTCAGCTCGATGACGTCCCTCGAACTCCGATCCAGCCGAGTGTTGAGGGAGAGTTTCGTCAGCACGACGGCGTGGTGACGATGATGATGTTCCACCGACGCAGGGCTTCGCCTAAGCTCCGCAACGGTATTATCGAGGTGTAATATGGTGGAGGGGGGCACCGCACACGGCTAAAATATCGTATATCAAGTGTGTGTCCTTGGGGTGCCCCCTTGCCCCCGTATATAAAGGAGCAAGGAGGAGAGGGCCGGCCAAGGGGAGGTGGCGCGCCCAAGGGGTGAGTCCTACTCGCACCGGGAGTAGGACTCCTCCTTTCCTTGTGGGAGTAGGAGAAGGGAAGGGGGAAGGAGAAAGAAGGAAGGGGGCGCCCCCCCCAAGTCCAATTCGGACCAGACCATGGGGAGGGGCGCGGCCACCTTTTGAGGCCTTTCTCTCCTTTCCCGTATGGCCCATTAAGGCCCAATACGAATTCCCGTAACTCTCCGGTACTCCGAAAAATACCCGAATCACTCAGAACCTTTCCGAAGTCCGAATATAGTC
This sequence comes from Aegilops tauschii subsp. strangulata, assembly GCF_002575655.3. NCBI lineage: Eukaryota > Viridiplantae > Streptophyta > Magnoliopsida > Poales > Poaceae > Aegilops > Aegilops tauschii. The sequence continues at coordinate 180,756,218 of NC_053039.3, forward strand.
GTCCAATATATCGATCTTTACGTCTCGGCCATTTCGAGACTCCTCGTCATGTCCCAGGTCTCATCCGGGACTCCAAACTCCTTCGATACATCAAAACTCAATAAAACTGTCATCGTAACGTTAAGCGTGCGGACCCTACGGGTTCGAGAACTATGTAGACATGACCGAGACACCTCTCCGGTCAATAACCAATAGCGGAACCTGTATGCTCATATTGGTTCCTACATATTCTACGAAGATCTTTATCGGTCAGACCGCATAACAACATACGTTGTTCCCTTTGTCATCGGTATGTTACTTGCCCGAGATTCTATCGTCGGTATCTCGATACCTAGTTCAATCTCGTTATCGGCAAGTCTCTTTACTCATTCCGTAATACATCATCCCGCAACTAACTCATTAGTCACAATGCTTGCAAGGCTTATAGTGATGTGCATTACCGAGTGGGCCCAGAGATACCTCTCCGACAATCGGAGTGACAAATCCTAATCTCGAAATACGCCAACCCAATAAGTACCTTTGGAGACACCTGTAGAGCATCTTTATAATCACCCATTTACGTTGTGACGTTTGGTAGCACACAAAGTGTTCCTCCGGTAAACGGGAGTTGCATAATCTCATAGTCATGGGAACATGCATAAGTCATGAAGAAAGCAATAGCAACATACTAAACGATCGGGTGCTAAGTTAACGGAATGGGTCAAGTCAATCACGTCATTCTCCTAATGAGGTGATCCCGTTAATCAAATGACAACTCATGTCTATGGCTAGGAAACATAACCATCTTTGATTAACGAGCTAGTCAATTAGAGGCATACTAGTGACACTCTGTTTGTTTATGTATTCACACATGTATTATGTTTCTGGTTAATACAATTCTAGCATGAATAATAAACATTTATCATGATATAAGGAAATATGTAATACTTTATTATTGCCTCTAGGGCATATTTCCTTCAGTCTCCCACTTGCACTAGAGTCAATAATCTAGTTCACATCACCATGTGATTAACACCCATAGTTCACATCTCTATGTGACCAACACTCAAAGGGTTTACTAGAGTCAATAATCTAGTTCACATCGCTATGTGATTAACACCCAAAGAGTACTAAGGTGTGATCATGTTTTGATTGTGAGATAACTTTAGTCAACGGGTCTGTCACATTCAGATCCGTAAGTATTTTGCAAATTTCTATGTTTAGAATGCTCTGCACGGAGCTACTCTTAGCTAATTGCTCCCACTTTCAATATGTATCTAGACCGAGACTTAGAGTCATCTAGATTAGTGTCAAAACTTGCATCGACGTAACCCTTTACGACGAACCTTTTGTCACTTCCATAATCGAGAAACATATCCTTATTCCACTAAGGATAATTTTGACCGCTGTCCAGTGATCTACTCCTAGATCACTATTGTACTCCCTTGCCAAAATCAGTGTAGGGTATACAATAGATCTGGTACACAGCATGGCATACTTTATAGAACCTATGGCCAAGGCATAGGGAATGACTTTCATTCTCTTTCTATCTTCTGCCGTGGTCGGGCTTTGAGTCTTACTCAATTTCACACCTTGTAACACAGGCAAGAACTCTTTCTTTGACTGTTCTATTTTGAACTACTTCAAAATCTTATTAAGGTATGTACTCATTGAAAAAACTTATCAAGCGTCTTGATCTATCTTTATAGATCTTGATGCTCAATATGTAAGCAGCTTCACCGAGGTCTTTCTTTGAAAAACTCCTTTCAAACACTCCTTTATGCTTTGCAGAATAATCTTACATTATTTCTGATCAACAATATGTCATTCACATATACTTATCAGAAATGCTGTAGTGCTCCCACTCACTTTCTTGTAAATACAGGCTTCATCGCAAGTCTGTATAAAACTATATCCTTTGATCAACTTATCAAAGCGTATATTCCAACTCCGAGATGCTTGCACCAGTCCATAGATGGATTGCTGGAGTTTGCATATTTTGTTAGCACCTTTAGGATTGACAAAACCTTCTGTTGCATCATATACAACTCTTCTTTAATAAATCCATTAAGGAATGCAGTTTTGTTTATCCATTTGCCAGATTTCATAAAATGCAGCAATTGCTAAACATGATTCGGACAGACTTAAGCATCGCTGCGAGTGAGAAAATCTCATCGTAGTGAACACCTTGAACTTTGTCAAAAACCTTTTTTCGACAATTCTAGCTTTGTAGATAGTAACACTACTATCAGCGTCCATCTTCCTCTTGAAGATCCATTTAATCTCAATGGCTCGCCGATCATTGGGCAAGTCAATCAAAGTCCATACTTTGTTCTCATACATGGATCTCATCTCAGATTTCATGGCCTCAAGCCATTTCGCGGAATCTGGGCTCATCATCGCTTCCTCATAGTTTGTAGGTTCGTCATGGTCAAATAACATGACCTCCAGAACAGGATTACCATACCACTCTGGTGTGGATCTCACTCTGGTTTACCTACGAGGTTTGGTAGTAACTTGATCTGAAGTTACATGATCATCATCATTAACTTCCTCACTAACTGGTGTAGGAGTCACAGGAACAGATTTCTGTGATGAACTACTTTCCAATAAAGGAGCAGGTACAGTTACCTCATCAAGTTCTACTATCCTCCCACTCACTTCTTTCGAGAGAAACTCCTTCTCTAGAAAGGATCCATTCTTAACAACGAATGTCTTGCCTTCGGATCTGTGATAGAAGGTGTACCCAACTGTCTCCTTTGGGTATCCTATGAAGACTCCGATTTGGGTTTGAGCTTATCAGGATGAAACCTTTTCACATAAGCATCGCAACCCCAAACTTTAAGAAACGACAACTTTGGTTTCTTGCCAAACCACAGTTCATAAGATGTCGTCTCAACGGATTTAGATGGTACCCTATTTAATGTGAATGCAGCTGTCTCTAATGCATAACCCCAAAACGATAGTGGTAGATCGGTAAAAGACATCATATATCGCACCATATCTAATAAAGTACGGTTACGATGTTCGGACACACCATTACACCGTGGTGTTCCAGGTGGCGTGAGTAGTGAAACTATTTCACATTGTTTTAACTGAAGGCCAAACTCGTAACTCAAATACTCTTCTCCACGATCAGATCGTAGAAACTTTATTTTCTCCAAACTCGTAACTCAAATACTCTTCTCCACGATCAGATCGTAGAAACTTTATTTTCTTGTTACGATGATTTTCCGCTTCACTCTGAAATTAGATGAACGTTTCAAATGTTTCAGACTTATGTTTCATTAAGTAGATATACCCATATCTTCTCAAATCATCTGTGAAGGTCAGAAAATAATGATACCTGCTACGAGCCTCAATATTCATCGGACCACATACATCTGTATGTATGATTTCCAACAAATCTGTTGCTCTCTCCATAGTTCCGGAGAACGGCGTTTTAGTCATCTTGCCCATGAGGCATGGTTCGCAAGCATCAAGTGATTCATAATCAATTGATTCCAAAATCCCATCAGTATGGAGTTTCTTCATGCGCTTTACACCAATATGACCTAAACGACAGTGCCACAAATAAGTTGCACTAGCATTATTAACTTTGCATCTTTTGGCTTCAATATTATGAATATGTGTATTACTACGATCGAGATCCAACAAACCATTTTCGTTGGTGTGTATGACCATAGAAGGTTTTTATTCATGTAAACAGAACAACAATTGTTCTCTAACTTAAATGAATAACCGTATTGCAATAAACATGATCAAATCATATTCATGCTCAACGCGAACACCAAATAACACTTATTTAGTTTCAACACTAATCCCGTAAGTACAGGGAGTGTGCGATGATGATCATATCAATCTTGGAACTACTTCCAACACACATCGTCACCTGGCCTTTTTACTAGTCTCTGTTTATTCTGCAACTCCCGTTTCGAGTTACTACTCTTAGCAACTGAACCAGTATCAAATACCGAGGGGTTGCTATAAACACTAGTAAAGTACACATCAATAACATGTATATCCAATATACCTTTGTTCACTTTGCCATCCTTCTTATCCACCAAATAGTTGGGGTAGTTCCGCTTCCAGTGACCAGTCCCTTTGCATTAGAAGCACTTAGTCTCAGGCTTAGGTACAGACTTAGGCTTCTTCACTTGAGCAGCAACTTGCTTGCCATTCTTCTTGAAGTTCCCCTTCTATCCCTTTGCCCTTTTCTTGAAACTAGTGGTCTTGTTAACCATCAACACTTGATGCTCTTTCTTGATTTCTACCTTCGTCGATTTCAGCATCGCGAAGAGCTCGGGAATTACTTTCGTCATCCCTTACATACTATAGTTCATCACGAAGTTCTACTAACTTGGTGATGGTGACTAGAGAATTCTGTCAATCACTATTTTATCTGGAAGATTAACTCCCACTTGATTCAAGCGATTGTAGTACCCAGACAATCTGAGCACATGCTCACTAGTTGAGCGATTCTCCTCCATCTTTTAGCTATAGAACTTGTTGGAGACTTCATATCTCTCAACTCGGGTATTTGCTTGAAATATTAACTTCAACTCCTGGAACATCTCATATGGTCCATGACGTTCAAAACGTCTTTGAAGTCCCGATTCTAAGCCGTTAAGCATGGTGCACTAAACTATCAAGTAGTCATCATATTGAGCTAGCCAAACGTTCATAACGTCTGCATCTGCTCCTGCAATAGGTCTGTCACCTAGCGGTGCATCAAGGACATAATTTTTCTGTGCAGCAATGAGGATAATCCTCAGATCACGGATCCAATCTGCATCTTTGCTACTAACACCTTTCAACATAATTTTCTCTCTAGGAACATATCAAAAATAAACACAGGGAAGCAACAACGCGAGCTATTGATCTATAACATAATTTGCAAAATACTATCAGGACTAAGTTCATGATAAATTTAATTTCAATTAATCATATTACTTAAGAACTCCCACTTAGATAGACATCCCTCTAATCCTCTAAGTGATCACGTGATCCATATCAACTAAACCATGTCCGATCATCACGTGAGATGGAGTAGTTTCAATGGTGAACATCACTATGTTGATCATATCTACTATATGATTCACGCTCGACCTTTCGGTCTCCGTGTTCCGAGGCCATATCTGCATATGCTAAGCTCGTCAAGTTTAACCTGAGTATTCCGCGTGTGCAATTGTTTTGCACCCGTTGTATTTGAACGTAGAGCCTATCACACCCGATCATCACGTGGTGTCTCAGCACGAAGAACTTTTGCAACGGTGCATACTCAGGGAGAACACTTTTATCTTGAAATTTTAGTGAGAGATCATCTTATAATGCTACCGTCAATCAAAGCAAGATAAGATGCATAAAGGATTAACATCACATGCAATCAATATAAGTGATATGATATGGCCATCATCATCTTGTGCTTGTGATCTCCATCTTCGAAGCACCGTGCTCGTGATCTCCATCTCCGAAGCACCGTCATGATCACCATCGTCACCGGCGCGACACCTTGATCTCCATCGTAGTATCGTTGTCGTCTCGCCAACTTACTGCTTTTACGACTATCGCTACCGCTTAGTGATAAAGTAAAACTATTACATGGCGATTGCAATTCATACAATAAAGCGACAACCATATGGCTCCTGCCAGTTGCCGATAACTCGGTTACAAAACATGATCATCTCATACAACACATTATATCACATCATGTCTTGACCATATCACATCACAACATGCCCTGCAAAAACAAGTTAGACGTCCTCTACTTTGTTGTTGCAAGTTTTACGTGGCTGCTACGGGCTTAGCAAGAACCGTTCTTACCTACGCATCGAAACCACAACGATAGTTTGTCAAGTTGGTGCTGTTTTAACCTTCGCAAGGACCGGGCGTAGCCACATTCAGTTCAACTAAAGTGAGAGAGACAGACACCCGCCGGTCACCTTTAAGCAACGACTGCTCGCAACGGTGAAACCAGTCTCGCGTAAGCGTACGCGTAATGTCGGTCTGGGCCGCTTCATCTCACAATACCGCTGAACCAAAGTATGACATGCTGGTAAGCAGTATGACTTATATCGCCCACAACTCACTTGTGTTCTACTCGTGCATAGCATCAACGCATAAAACCAGGCTCGGATGCCACTGTTGGGGAACGTAGTAATTTCAAAAATTTCCCTACGCACACGCAAGATCATGGTGATGCATAGCAACGAGAGGGGAGAGTGTTGTCCACGTACCCTCGTAGACCGATAACGGAAGCGTTAACACAACGCGGTTGATGTAGTCGTACGTCTTCACGATCCGACCGATCAAGTACCGAACGCACGTCACCTCCGAGTTCAGCACACGTTCAGCTCGATGACGTCCCTCGAACTCCGATCCAGCCGAGTGTTGAGGGAGAGTTTCGTCAGCACGACGGCGTGGTGACGATGATGATGTTCCACCGACGCAAGGCTTCGCCTAAGCTCCGCAACGGTATTATCGAGGTGTAATATGGTGGAGGGGGCACCGCACACGGCTAAAATATCGTATATCAAGTGTGTGTCCTTGGGGTGCCCCCTTGCCCCCGTATATAAAGGAGCAAGGAGGAGAGGGCCGGCCAAGGGGAGGTGGCGCGCCCAAGGGGTGAGTCCTACTCGCACCGGGAGTAGGACTCCTCCTTTCCTTGTGGGAGTAGGAGAAGGGAAGGGGGAAGGAGAAAGAAGGAAGGGGGCGCCCCCCCTCCCTAGTCCAATTCGGACCAGACCATGGGGAGGGGCGCGGCCACCTTTTGAGGCCTTTCTCTCCTTTCCCGTATGGCCCATTAAGGCCCAATACGAATTCCCGTAACTCTCCGGTACTCCGAAAAATACCCGAATCACTCGGAACCTTTCCAAAGTCCGAATATAGTCGTCCAATATATCGATCTTTACGTCTCGCCCATTTCGAGACTCCTCGTCATGTCCCCGGTCTCATCCGGGACTCCGAACTCCTTCGGTACATCAAAACTCAATAAAACTGTCATCGTAACGTTAAGCGTGCGGACCCTACGGGTTCGAGAACTATGTAGACATGACCGAGACACCTCTCCGGTCAATAACCAATAGCGGAACCCAAGGGGAGAGGCGCGCCATAGGGGGGAGTCCTACTCCCACCAGGAGTAGGACTCCTCCTTTCCTTGTGGGAGTAGGAGAAGGGAAGGGGGAAGGAGAAAGAAGGAAGGGTGCGCCCCCTTTCCCTAGTCCAATTCGGACCAGACCATGGGGAGGGGTGCGGCCACCTTTTGAGGCCTTTCTCTCCTTTCCCGTATGGCCCATTAAAGCCCAATACGAATTCCCGTAACTCTCCGGTACTCCAAAAAATACCCGAATCACTCGGAACCTTTCCGAAGTCCGAATATAGTCGTCCAATATATCGATCTTTACGTCTCAGACCATTTCGAGACTCCTCCTCATATCCCCGATCTCATCCGGGACTCTGAACTCCTTCGGTACATCAAAACTCAATAAAACTGTCATCGTAACGTTAAGCGTGCGGACCCTACGGGTTCGAGAACTATGTAGACATGACCGAGACACGTCTCCGGTCAATAACCAATAGCGGGACCTGGATGCCCATATTGGCTCCCACATATTCTACGAAGATCTTTATCGGTCAGACCGCATAACAACATACGTTGTTCCCTTTGTCACCGGTATGTTACTTGCCCGAGATTTGATCGTCGGTATCTCGATACCTAGTTCAATCTCGTTACCGGCAAGTCTCTTTACTCGTTCCGTAACACATCATCCCGCAACTAACTCATTAGTCACAATGCTTGCAAGGCTTATAGTGATGTGCATTACCGAGTGGGCCCAGAGATACCTCTCCGACAATTGGAGTGACAAATCCTAATCTCGAAATACGCCAACCCAACAAGTACCTTTGGAGACACCTGTAGAGCACCTTTATAATCACCCATTTACGTTGTGACGTTTGGTAGCACACAAAGTGTTCCTCCGGTAAACGGGAGTTGCATAATCTCATAGTCATAGGAACATGTATAAGTCATGAAGAAAGCAATAGCAACATACTAAACGATCGGGTGCTAAGCTAACGGAATGGGTCAAGTCAATCACGTCATTCTCCTAATGAGGTGATCCCGTTAATCAAATGACAACTCATGTCTATGGCTAGGAAACATAACCATCTTTGATTAACGAGCTAGTCAAGTAGAGGCATACTAGTGACACTCTGTTTGTCTATGTATTCACACATGTATTATGTTTCCGGTTAATACAATTCTAGCATGAATAATAAACATTTATCATGATATAAGGAAATATGTAATACTTTATTATTGCCTCTAGGGCATATTTCCTTCAGGCCTTGTCTGCAAATGTGGAGAGAGGTGTGGGTATCTTTTAGTTTAATTTCCATCCATCAGATATAGATCAGACGGTCTATTGCAAGATGGCACGCATACCATCATCACCAACTCGGTTTTTTTATAAGTGAAGAAATATAAGTATGGAGATACAAACTATTATCGATACTTGTTTCCATAAACTAGGATCTACATTCTATTCAACGGCTCAGCATGTGGGGCCTTAGCACAATGACTTCTCGACTGTGTAAAACAAAGGTTTTCCCGTCGCCGATAAGGAGGGGGTGATGGCGGCGCGCTTTCGGCTTGCTCTAGTCCTAGTAGTCATACTAGGTGGTCTATGCACGTGTAGATTTATTCTTTTTCACGTCTCGTGTTCGTCGTACTGCCATGACTGTTGATGAATAGACGGTAAGTTATTCATGGGAAACCCTTGTTGAGCGTGTTTGCGAGAGAGAGAGAGAGAGAGTGTGTGTGTGCGTGTGTGATATGTCTAGAGACTGAGGCAATGATAAGAGATTCTTTGTGTCTATGTGTGTGGAGGATAGAGAGAGACATGTACATGGGGCTTTCTGTTGTGTGATGTGGATACACATAGACATAATCAGAGAGTGAGTGTGTGAGATACACATGCGGACATGGGGAGAGATGTGTGAGTTAGAGAGATCGAGAGTTTTGGTGTGCATCTGAGCTAGAGAGCGGGGGGGGGGGGGTATATACATACCTAGAGCTGGAGAGAATATGCAAGGATGTGTGTCTTAAAAGAAGGATCCAGATAGATAGGTGTTTGTGCGCGCGTTTGTGTGTTAGAGGGAGTGTGTGTATGTGGAGTAGAGAGACCACTAATGATGTAAACCTAGTATAAGGGAAGGGGGAATGATGTGACATGTGTGTCAAAGAGAGACAAAGGCATGTGTAGTAGCGGGATAGCATGGGTGCAGGCGGGGAGCAGACTATTTGGAAGAGACATCGAGTGTGTGTGGAAGAGGGGTGTGAGAGCGAGCGAGCGAGCGAGCGAGAGAGAGAGAGCTTGTGACGGAGAGAGAGAGAGAGAGAGGAAAAGAGTGGGGGAGGGGTCGTTTGTGTCCATAAGTGGCGTATAGATAGGGAGACAATGTTGATGTTGTTCGAAATTGGCCTATGTAGGGAGACGCAAGGGAAGCGAGTCATCGTGTGTGTGATAGGGACTTCATGAGAGATCTAGAATAGATGGTGTAGAGAACAACATGCGAGATTGAGAACGATGATACATTAGGGAGCTATGGAAAAAGTCACGACATATATGTATACAGGGAAGGAGCTGGGGCGGGTCCGCATGTGGGAGAGATAGAAAGAGGAGAGTGGTGCACAAGGAGACAAAGTGTGCTTGTTTGCAGTGGGGGTGGTGTGTGAGGTGAGTGTGCGAGAACCACATAACTAGGGAGATAGACGTTTGGGGGCGACGTTTTGTGTGTATGGGAAAGATACACTCTACATAGTGCGTGTTCTTGGGAAAGAGAGATGTCGGGAGACCTAGAGAGTGGGGGAAGAGATGTGTGCATGCCCGAGAGACAAAGTGATAAGAGACCTATATTGGGGTCCGGACTTTAGAAGAGAGGGGGTGTTAATGTGCTCGTGTGTTCGTGTCTGGGGGAGAGAACGACGTGTGTGTGGGGGGGGCTGGCGGAGGGGGGGAGGGTTGGCTTCAGATAATGAGTGAGGTGTCTATATTTGAGGGACTTTAGCATAATTGAGATATATATGGTCAATAGTGTGTGCACTCATGGTTGATCAATTTGTTTCACAATTTGGACTATGAGATAACGATACTTTTGAACATGCATGATATACCTTGATGTACCAGAATTACAAACCTAAGATTGGAATTTTGGAATTCGACTCCATCTTTAGCTTCCGTAATTCATTTAAACGGAGGTACATTTTTCAAGCCAGGATTTCTTGATTTCAAATTCATATATCTAACCTAGAGATATACACATACGGGCATGTTCAAACTTTATAATCATCCACTTTATTCATACACATCCACATTTTTGCTTTTGTCATCATATTTAGGATAAACACATTTGGAATTTCATTTGAATTGGACCGCATGATGGTATTTTCTTGTACTAGCTCAATGATCCATATTTGAATTGAATGGACAATCTAAGTTTCGAGTTGGAGGCATTGATTTTCAGAACTTGCACTTTTTTTAGGGCAAAACAAATAAATTCTCGGCCATGATATCATAGTCGGCCGTACAAGAGTAGAACACTTATAATTTCAGGCGCCAAAAGCTTTCAAACTTCCCGCTCACATCGAAATATCTCGCGCCTGAAAGTTTAGCCCTGCGATATTCTTGTTTTACCCCTGCCACATGAACGGAAAAGGGCTGCTTTGGTAACTCCATTGTTTTCCCCTCTTTGCCCCCAACATTCTTTCCCAGAGCCCCTCCGCTTCCCCTCCTCGACCCCCCAACCACGGCAAGCCGCCGAATCTAGTCCTCCGCCGCAGCGGTGGACCTCACACCCCACTGGATCTACCTTCCGCACCTTGGAACCCCCAACTGCCAACTCACCACTTCACCGGAGCCGCTTCAGCGACTGGCTTGTCCACCGCTCCAGATCTCCTTGACCGCCATCATGGTCCACCGCACCGGATCTGCTTAACCGGCGCCCTCGTCCACCATAGTGTAGGCCCTTCACTAACTCCCTTGTCCACCCCATCGCTGGCCCTTCATACAAGCCCTCGTTCACCGCAATAGATCCGCCTCACCGAAAGCACTGTACACCGCGCCCGCCGAAGCCTTCGTCCACTGCACCGGACCCGCTCCACGGATGCCATATTCAACTCCACCGGCCCTGCTTTACTGACGCCGCAACCTCATCAGGTTATTTCGATTTGTACTCCTTCGGTTTTTCTCTTCTTTATCGTGCAACTGTTCACTTACCACAGATTAGCTTTCTTGTATATCGCAGGCGCCGCAACCGAAGCACCGGAGCCGCTTCAGCGACGGTGACAGCCAGCCCAAACTCAACCGCAACACGAGCACCATCAACAGTCCTTAGCTATCAAGTATGACAACGATACCCATACGCCACCGAGAATCCGGTACTATTATTCAACGGCCGGCGCCTACGTTCACTTTCTTAGCATAAGCACCGCACCTTTGAATTTCTTCAGGGCATCATTCAATTTTTCATGAGACGCGTTATTCTGCTTGTACCTGTAGGGCCATACTTCTGGCAGTGAACATGTTGCATGCGCTAAATTACATACCAGTGCACATATAGTTAATATGCTTTAGTTTTGTCCTAAGTATTACTGTACTTCTTAGATATCACTGCCTACTATTTTACTTCTTGCATGCTATATTTATGATAATGGTGTTGTTCTGATGCCACATGTTGGTTCCATAAGTCTGCTTGATGTTCTCTATGCCTAATTACACATCAGCAAACTAGCATGCAGTTCCGCTGCTTTTTGTTTGTTTTACCCTACATTTTCTGATGCTAGCTATTACATCACTGCTCCGATCCTCTATTCATTACTTTTTTGTGTGTTATTGATCTTCCCAAGTTGCATGACTAATTTGATGCTTCTATTAATTATGGAGCTGCCAACCCCATCAAGCAAAATATTTGTTCTTTTGGGGCCGACACCTCAAACAAGCATAAAAATAGAGTGAAGCAGATATATTGTCGTGTAAGCAGACACCCTTCTTTCATTATTTTAGATGAACCATTGATGATCAATTCGAACCAGTGCATGCGATTAAAATTAATTTTACCTAAATAGAGGGTGTAGAATAAACTACAACAACTAGATTTGCAATCATGGGATGCTGGCGATATCTTCAAAGAACATTGCAACAACAGCGAGGCTTCACAACAACATATGGTAAGCCAGTGTGTTTTAGTACATGTGAAATGTAATGCATGTGGGATGCTTTCTTGGCTTGTGCCCTCAACCTGTAATCCTAAAGAATTAAAAATAGTTCAGTTGTATGCTTTGCTGTATTGCTTGATTCGAATGCTTGTTTGTTACTTGATAGGCTATACCTGAGTTGGCCAATATGTCAGCAGTGCCTGCTATACTATCATAAAGAAATGCATGCCTAGTTCATTTGAATCCTTAACTTTTCCTCTGAACTTCATCACAAGACTGTCTTCGTAGTTTATATGAGGCCACACTGTTAAGTGCTTTCTCAGATTATTTGAACTTCTTAGATGCCTTGGCAACTTAAATATAGCGGTGGTACACTCCCTTTCAACTAGGGATGTCAACTTGGTCCCGTTTAATCCCGATTAAAGTCCACTAGTGGTATGATAGTTCAAAAGAGTTTTTTTTGAGGAAAATGAACTAGGGAGCTAGCAAAAACTAACTAGATGGGACTGGCGGATGTCGTTTATTTGCCACTTACATCCCTAGTTTCATCTTACCATTTTAATTTATTTTTGGCTGATGCTGCTTCGAACCATTTAAATATAGCTTGCCATGCTCGGCAATAATTTGTATGTCATTTACCATGTAAGCTTACTGCCTGGATCATGCGATAACTATCTCTTACTTATGTCCAGCTGAAACCTTTCAGGATGCCGTTCACACTAGGACACAATGTACAACCCCAGAATCTATTTGTGGAAGCAGTGCGCCATCCATGTTACCAGATGGTAGCAGTTTAGAGGCAACACCGCCGGAGAGCAGTCTGAGCACATATATTATAGTTCTTGAGGCTCTACTAGAGGCTGAAAGAGATGGTGTGGCTGCCATGATGAGGTAATCTTGATCTTGAGGCTGGAAATTATGCAATTAGCTGCACACATTATCCAAGCAACCCAAGAATTGGAGGAAGTAAGAATGTTGCATTTGAAGACGGAGGAGGTCCTGCTGTTTCTGCTATCTGAAGCCCAGGGTAATCCCAGTTCTTCTTTCGATACTAGTTGAAATTGTCAATAGATTATTGTACTTGCATGTTGTGTCATGCCTCTGAATGGATTATGTTGTAAGACCGCCTATGTTGTCCATGTGTTGTAATGATCTGAATTTTTTAGGCGAGGTAATCCTCAGTACTTGTATGATTGACATAAGGTGAACTGTTTTTCGTGTGAGCATACTGTATTGGATGAAATAACTGTTTGACTCAAAGTGTATCCAACCTACTGAATTCGAAGATCATGACATTTCTAAATCATAATCATATATAAAGGTGGAATAAATCTTTGTTGTGATTTTGAAGAAATAAATAACAAAACGTAGAATTATTTGTGGATATTCGAAATCAAATACAAATTGGATTTGAATTTAGTTGCCAGGGCCCAGGGCAAACGTGAATGTAATTCTCCCAAGTTTTGAACGAAGCGGCTAAACACCCACTATCATTTGTGGGCTGCCCGAAGCAAGTGTTTGCGAGATGGAAATTACTGTCTACCCCTGACACTTTGACATCCTTATCGACCGGATTTACACTGCTGTCAATAGGGGTAGACTAGTAACTTCAATCAGACGTGACACGACCACCTCTGAGCCCATTCAGACACGATGGACGCCAAACATGGGTGGCAAAACACATTTGATTCAAGCTCGTCCGAAAGACATGTGTCTCCCCTCCATTTCCCCATTCATACACGGTGGGCGGCGAAACAAACTCTCCACGTCTGAAATCGATGTAGGCAAATATTTTAAATAGGGGCAGATGTGTGACTTCCCTCAGACATGACACAACCGCCCTACCTGTCAGCCCCGTACATAGACCATAGGCGGCAAAACACCCTCTCCTCGCCCGAAATCGCTACCGGCAAATACTTGGGAGATGCGAGATTACCGTCCTATCCCCAACCGACGTGATGTCCGAGACTTTAAACGGGGGATAAGTTCGTAACTTTCTCGCATTTTAGACAAGCGCGTCCCAAAGTTTGAGATCCCCCCTCCCCCTCCATTTCCCCATTCATACACCGTCGGCGCCACAACAACCTCCCCACTGCGGCCAGCCTCCTCCGTCCGCCACCCCATCCTCCACCTTGCGGAGCTGCTACCCCTACCCCGTTGTCCACTGCAAGAGATGGACGTCTCTCATCCACGGCGTCGGACCAGGATCCTTTCATCGCGTCCTCTCGCTTCATCGGCGCCATTGTCCACCTTGCCGTTGCCACTCCTACTACCGTCTCGTCCACGACAACATGATTTATCCCCCGACCCGGCCGTCTGCCTTCTAAAGTCTTCTTCCCCGCCTCCAACAGCCATCGCACCCGCAGCACCCTCAACGTATCAGCAGGGGCCTACACGGCGTCGCAAGAGAGGTGGTACTCTTCATATGTGCTTAAGTAATTCATCTCACCCGGAAAATAGATCGTAAATTGTTTACTGTACTTTTCTTGTTCGTACCAAATCGTAGTGGCTAGTTGAAAGCAAACATTGGTTGCGAAGTAGCTTTGTCCAGTTTGCACCTTCAGATCCGCCATGGAACGGTCACTATACTCGTAAAGCTTATGGTTTCCCCCCATTATATTCACTACCATCATCATAGGTGCTTCGTGTCGTGCTAGCACTGCTCCTCAAGACCTCAACCCATCAAGCGAAACAACATGCCACTCATAATTCCAAAGCTTAGGTGTTGAAAAAATACGAATCTGATATGATGCTCATATTACTAAAAAGAGAATGTTTAATTGGTCACCTAATGTTCCTATATTCGTTTCGAAAAGCATGTGCGCCACCCACTGGTCCAGCTAGTTCCACTTTCCCGATTTTACTCTTGATGCTTAGGGTTTTCCCCTTTTATCTACTCTACTATGATGTGCGTAGGTGCTTTCTATCGTACTAGCATTACTCCATCCTTCAAGCTAAACAACACAATACTCAAAATTCCAAAGCTTAGTTGTTCAAATATGATTGTGATATGATACTGATATTAGTTAACAGACACATTTAATTGGTTAGCTAAAGGTCCCACTTGAGTTTCCAAATGCATGCCGCGACATATAGAGAGACATCAGAATTGCATTTCTTTGTCACTTGTTGACTGTACTTTCTTGTCCATACCAAATCTTAGTTGTTATTTCAAAGCAAACATTGGTTGCTAACTACCCTTTGCGCGGTTTGCAGCTTCAGATCTGCCATCCCACTGCCACGGTCAACACTATACTCATCATGCTTACGGTTTCCGCATTTTATGATGACGACGATCAGCCTACGTGGTTCGTGTCGTAATAGCACTTCTCCACCCATCGAGCTAAACAAGCTTAGTTGTACAAATTTAAATATGATATTATGCTGATATTAGTAAAACTGAGAGATGTTTAATTGGTCAGCTAAATGTTCCTACTTTAGTTTCGAAATGCATGTGAGCCACATATGGAGAGATCGGAAGGAATAGTATTTCTCTGTGCGCTCTGGTTCATCATGAGTGGGCAACCGGCATTGTATAGAAAGACTTGTAATATCTTCAATCTGCTTGCTCTTCTGCTCTTCTTTAAGATGATCATCTTCTCCTCTTTAATAAGTATGTTCCTTGTTGGGAAGAGTAGCAGAGACATTTACGGTCGACTGGTCAGGTCGATTTGTTCTCCCTTAGTATATTTTGAATCTGTCAGGTCAGGCCAACTTGTTCTTTTTTACTATATGTTGAAGCTGTCATCTGTGAAGTATCATCACTTTTGGAGCTTTGATATTTTGAGTAGTAGGCCACATTATATTAATGCACACACCAAATTATAGCATGCATGTCATATCTCAGAAGAATTGCAGAGATAGCACAAAGGGGTTTACAGGGAGGCAGTATTGGATTAGAATCACTTCTGCATTAGAAAGATAATATCACTAGTTTTTATGTTTTCATGCATGTCAGGTATTGAACATTATCAAAATGAATATGAGAATGGGTGCACGAGAGGAATATTGTGGAACAATCCACTGGCTAACAAACTTGGCATGGTGGAGGATGGCCTATCTTATTCACCCATCAAGGTGCTTGCTCTAACTTGGCAAGGTTGTATTGGTCGCACATATTTTGCATCTGACCTCTTGCATTACTTCTACTTTGTTACACCATCTGCTTAGTGTAAGCATCATATATGATTATCGGCCATACCTATCCATTTTATGTACCTATTCCATGTGTCGTCATACTATGTTTTTCAGTGAAATGTTGTTCTTTCGTAATAGATGTCCAAAAGGAAGAGGGAGAGTGCAGATCCTCAAGGAGTACAAACTAGGTATTTGGAAAAGGTAGTGATACCTGATAAATCAGATAGATCAGCAGCCACAGAAAACACAGGCCCAACTGTACCACACTTTACCCCTACTCCACTGGCCAAACCCCTATTAGAACTGCTAAGAGCCCAGCGTCAGGTACTATCTATGATATCAAATCAAAATTTGAACTCCTAAATTTATGCATGTGCCTTACCTTCTCTCTTGTATGAAAACTAATTTCAGATGAATCTCCTTGCTCAAAGGATCATAGGATCTCACAACAATACTGGGCTCTTCATTGCTCTTGTCAGTACCTCTTGCCCTTTGTCAGCATACTTACACTCATTGCTGTTTGATTATGTAGCATCACTATAAATGTTCGCTTCTTTATCCTCCCTTTGCTTGAAATTATAAGATCTATATTTACTCTTAGATAAATGTAGAATTAACACAATGGTTATGAGGTTTTGGATTGCTCATGTAAGTACCTGTTGTCATGTACTCCCTCCGTATCGAATTAATTGTTGATCAATTGGATGTATTTAGAACTTAATAGTGCTAGATACATCCATTTGAGCGACAAGTAATAACGGATGGTGGTGGTATTACTGTACTTGCATCGCAAGATAGTTGATTGTCTAGCATTACTCTGCATCTTATCTGCCTTGCCCTCCACTTTCTCCAAATTATGATATCTACATTTACTCTTACCAAAATGTTTAATAAAGCCAATGCCACTTCAGACGTTGATGTCTGCATTCCTCTTGTCAGTACCTCTTGCCTTGTAACCCTGCACTTAATTAATTGCTATTTGATTATGTATCATCAGTCTGCACCCGAGCTTCATTATCCTCTGTTTCTTCCAATATTATTTGATCTATATTTACTCTTTGCAAAATGAAGATTAATGGCAACGCTTATAAATAATTTTCTTTGGGGAATTTATTGAATTATCCTTCCATCAACATGGAGAAGGGTTTTGTCCAGCCCGTGTTAACATGTAATGTAAGTTCATCCTTCTCAAGCCTTCAAACTTTGTTCTAGTATAGAGTTGGATAGGCATCATTTTCCTCCACTTCTGTTTACTTTGCTGTTTACATCTGATTGGATGTTTGCAACAACTACCAGTTTTAAATTGTAGTTGTAAAAACATGTTCCTTATGCAGAACAGATCCATTTATTTGCTTATATAATTGTGAAACCTGTTACGTGTCTCCTTGTTTCTCTTTTAGAGTCGTATCTCTTATGCCAGGCAAAACTTTAGGGAAGATAGTGAGCCAAATCATATTGAGGACAGCGAGATGACCCCAAGGTCCTGTCTTGATGAAGACAGTGAGTTGAAGCTACTCACCAGCAGGTGTGAGACAACCTCTGTGCAGTCGCTGCCTCAATCAGTTTGACTTCTTCAGTCTCAACTTAAAGCGGAAAGGCTTGCTTCAGCTCAGCTCCAACTTGAAGTCAAATATGCAAAGAAGATGTCAAAGGACGGCCTTGCTCACTATGGTGGCATACAACTAGGGATGGAGCATCTATCGTTGACACAACTGAGGTCTCATCAGCTTGTTCGGCTGCTTGCGGGGCCCATCCTGGCCAGGCCTAGTGCCTTCTGAAGTGCTCTCAGTTTTATATATTCTTTTGTGGGCACGTTTATATGCACTGGTGGTGACCTTTCATGCCTAGTGTATGTAATCCGCGGTCACGTTGCGCTTTATTATCACCGGTAGCGAACTTTGATTACCAATGGATGTAATATGCCGTAATTTCTTTATTGTATAGTCTAGGTTTATTCTTTGGTCGGTATGCTGTAATTTAGGCCGGAAGGTTAAGTGGATCTCAGTGTTGTCGGTCTTCAGGCCGGCCCGTTACTCATATGGGCCAAAACATGGGCCTATAATCAACTTGGGCCATTAGCAGGTCTAAACCTATAGTAGTTTACCGCCTTTAACAGGCCGAGTAAAGTTCTAGCCAGCTGGGCCAAAGAATACCATGGGCTTTTAACAGGCTAAAACCTAGATTGGGCCAGCGTTTGGCCAAAAAATTAACGGGCCAATACAGGCTGAAATTTCCTAAGGCCCATGTTTGGCCAAAATAGGACGAGCAGTTAACTGGCCAAAATATATCTCGGGCCTGTTAGGCCCAATAAAATTATGGGCTTTAAGCAGGCCGGTATCCACGTGGGCCATAGGCCCAAAAGTGTCACGGACCATTATCGGATGAGCTGTAAGCAGGCCGGATTCAACCCGGGCTGTAATTAGGCCCAACTGTTCCACGGGCCATTAACAGGCCGATAGGCCTGTTGGGCTGAAATTTATCCACGAAGACTACGGACCGTTAAGAGGCCTAAAGTTACTTCAGACAAGAAATAGCCCAGTTTCTGCATGGCCGTTAAAGGGCCTAAAGTTAAACCGGGGCGACAACGTTCCAGATGCACCACGGGCCGCTATCAGGCCGAAACTATTATCGGGCCGAACTGGTTAACGGGCATTTAACAGGCTGAAATAAAAACCTGTCTTAGAATGGGCCGAAAAGAACAGTGGCCTGTTAACGGGCCTGATCCGATATGGGCTGTAATTTGGCCCAAAACACGGCAGGCTGTGAATGGGCCTGATGTGCTATGGGCCTCAATTTGGCCTAAAACATGGCAGGCTGTTAACGGGCCAGCCCACTAGTGTCTGGAAAAACATGGTGGGCCTTTAGCTAGGCCGGCCTTTTCACCGGAATGGGCCTTTGTTGGGCCGTGCCACGTGTCGACGTATCATTGGCGCCTCCTGTTAAATGAGTGGATGACATCTATCCCAGCGGTGAGCAAACACGTGTTTCCTCCGACCAATGAGAATTTTACACGTGGAAAATCCCGATTGGTCCGGGCTGGTAACGGGTTATCAGATCCAAAACCGGACCCGATAGCTTAACGGCGACCCATTACGGTCGATGCCACGTGTCGGTCACCCTTGACAAAAGTACTTCTATGACGCGCGATTTATCATCATCGAAGCGGACACTTCCGTGATGATAATTTTGGTAATGTCATGGAACACTTCTACGACAGCACATGTATGTCTATCTTGATCCTGTCATAAAATCGTCATGGATGTACATGCATGACAGAAAACATGACCTACTGTGAGAAACATGTACCATCACGGAAGTGTATTTTTTTGTAGTGCTACTAGCTATGGACCCGTAGGTCTGTGGTAAACTACTCACGCTTCATCGGAGAGGCAATGGTGTTGATGTAGAAGCCCTCCGTGATCGAATCCCGCTCCGGCAGGATGCCAGAAAAGGCCCCAAGATAGGAACTCACGGGTACAGAAGGTTGCGGCGGTGAAAAAGTGGTTTCGTGGCTCCCTGGAAGTTTTTGGGGTATATGAGAATATTTCGGAGGAAGATCTAGGTTAGGGGGTCACGGAGGGGCCCACAAGGTTGGGGGGCGCGCCCTCCACTCTTGTGGCCGCCTCGTGGCTCTTCTTACTTGCACTCCAAGTCTCCTGGGTGTCTTCTGGTACAAGAAAAATCACCGCGAAAGTTTTATTCCGTTTGGACTCCGTTTGGTATTCCTTTTCTGCGAAACTCTAAAACAAGAAAAAAGAAAAGAAAGTGGCACTAGGCACTAGGCTCAAGGTTAATAGGTTGGTCCCAAAAATCATATAAAATAGCATATTAATGCATATAAAACACCCAAAACAGGTAATATAATAGCATGGAACAAAAAAATTATAGATACGTTGGAGACGTATGAAGCATCCCCAAGCTTAATTCCCGCTCGTCCTAGAGTAGGTAAATGATAAAAACAGAAATTTTGATGTGGAATGCTACCTAACATATTTATCCATGTAATTCTCTTTATTGTGGAATGAATGTTCAGATCTATAAGATTCAAAACAAAAGTTTAATAATGACATAAAAACAATAATACTTCAAGCATACTAACAAAATAATTACGCCTTCTCAAAATAATATGGCCAAAGAAAGCTTATCCCTACAAAATCATATAGTCTCGCTATGCTCCATCTTCATCACACAAAATATTCAAATAATGCACAACCCCAATGACAAGCCAAGAAATTGTTTCATACTTTTGGTGTTCTCAAACTTTTTCAACTTTCACGCAATACATGAGCGTGAGCCATGGATATAACACTATAGGTGGAATAGACAGTGGTTATGGAGAAGACAAAAAGAAGGTGATAGTCTCACATCAACTCGGCGTATCAATGGGCTATGGAGATGCCCATTAATAGATATCAATGTGAGTGAGTAGGGATTGCCATGCAACGGAGGCACTAGAGTTATAAGTTTATGAAAACTCAAAAAGAAACTAAGTGGGTGTGCATCCAACTTGCTTGCTCACGAAGACTTAGGGCATTTTGAGGAAGCCCATCATTGGAATATACAAGCTAAGTTCTATAATGAAAAATTCCCACTAGTATATGAAAGTGATACCATAGGAGACTCTCTATCATGAAGATCATGGTGCTACTTTGAAGCACAAGTGTGGCAAAAGGATAGTAGCATTGTCCCTTCTCTCTTTTTCTCTCATTTTTTTGTTGGGCCTTCTCTCATTTTTTTGGCCTCTTTTATTTATTTATTTTTATTTTTCGTCCGGAGTCTCATCCCAACTTGTGGGGGAATCATAGTCTCCATCATCCTTTCCTCACTTGGGACAATGCTCTAATAATGAAGATCATCACAGTTTTATTTACTTACAACTCAAAAATTACAACTCGACACTTAGAACAAAATATGACTATGTGAATGCCTCTGGCGGTGTACCGGGATGTGCAATGAATCAAGAGCGACATATATAAAAAATGATGAACGGTGGCTTTGCCACAAATACGATGTCAAGTACATGATCATGCAAAGCAACATGACAATGATGGAGCGTGTCATAATAAACGGAACAGTGGAAAGTTGCATGGCAATATATCTTGGAATGGCTATGGAAATGCCATAATAGATAGGTATGGTGGCTGTTTTGAGGAAGGTATATGGTGGGTTTATGGTACCGGCGAAAGTTGCGCCGTACTAGAGAGGCTAGCAATGGCGAAAAGGTGAGAGTGCGTATAATCCATGGAGTCAACATTAGTCATAAAGAACTCACATACTCATTGCAAAAATCTATTAGTCATTGAATCAAATTACTACGCGCATGCCCCTAGGGGGATAGATTGGTAGGAAAATACCATCGCTCATCCCCGACCAGCACTCATAAGGAAGACAATAAATAAATAAATCATGCTCTGACTTCACCACATAATGGTCCACCATACGTGCATGCAACGGGACTCACAAACTTTGACACAAGTATTTCTCAAATTCACAAATACTCACTAGCATGACTCTAATATCACCATCTTCATATCTCAAAACAATCATAAGGAATCAAACTTCTCGTAGTATTCAATGCACTTTATATGAAAGTTTTTTATTATATCCCTCTTGGATGCCTATCATATTAGGACTAATTTTATAACCAAAGAAAATTACCATGCTGTTCTAAAGACTCTCAAAATAATATAAGTGAAGTACAAGAGTTCATAAATTTCTATAAAATAAAACCACCGCCGTGCTCTAAAAAGATATAAGTGAAGTACTAGAGCAAAATTGCCTAGCTCAAAAGATATAAGTGAAGCACATTGAGCATTCTCATAAATCACGATTCATGCATGTCTATCACAAAAGGTGTGTACAGAAAGGATGATTGTGGAAAACTAAAAAGCAAATACTCAAATCATACAAGACGCTCCAAGCAAAACACATATCATGTGGTGAATAATAATATAGCCTCAAGTAAAGTTACCGATAAACGAAGACAAAAGAGGGGGTGCCTTCCCGGGGCATCCCCAAGCTTAGGCTTTTTGGCCTCCTTGAATATTACCTTGGGGTGCCTTGGGCATCCCAAATCTTAGGCTCTTTCCACTCCTTATTCCATAGTCCATCAAATCCTTACCCAAAACATGAAAACTTCACAACACAAAACTTCAACAGAAAATCTCATAAGCTCCGTGAGTATAAGAAAATAAATCACCACTTTTGTTACTGTTGTGAACTCATTATTTATTTATATTGGTGAAATATCTACTTTATTCCAACTTTTCCATGGTTCATACCCCCCGATACTAGCCATAGATGCATCAAAATAAGCAAACAACACGCGAAAAACAGAATCTGTCAAAAACACAACAGTTTGTAGAAATCTAGATATTTTGAATACTTATGTAACTCTAAAAATCCTGAGAAATCAGGAAGTCCTAGATAATTTGTCTATTAATATTCTTCAAAAAGAATCAACTAAAAATCGCTCTCCAGCTAAAAATGAGAATTGTTTTCGTGAGCGCAAAAGTTTCTTTTTTTCAGCAAGATCAAATTAACTATCACCGTAGGTTATCCCAAAGGTCTTACTTGGCACAAGCACTAATTAAAACACAAAACCACGTCTAACCAGAGGCTAGATGAAATATTTAAAGCAAAACAGAAGGAAAAATATTGGGTTGTCTCCCAGCAAGCACTTTTCTTTAAAGGTTTTTAGCTAGGCATTGATAATTTCGATGATGCTCACATGAAAGGCAAGATTTGGAGCACAAGGAGAGCATCATAAAGCATGTGAAAAACACATCTAAGTCTAACATACTTCCTATGCATAGGCATCTTATAGGCAAACAAATTAGCAAGGCAAGCAAAAACTAGCATATGCAAAGAAGAAGAAAGAAACAATAGCAATCTCAACATAACGAGAGGTAATTTAGTAACATGAAAATTTCTACAACCATATTTTCCTCTCTCATAATAATTGCATGTAGGATCATAATCAAAATCAGCAATGTAACTATCACATAATATTTTCTCTTCATGATCCACATGCATGCAAAGTTGACACTCTTCCAAAATAGTGGGATTATCATAAAATAAAGTCATGACCTCTCCGAACCCACTTTTATCAAAAATTTCATAAGATCGATCAATCTCCAAAGTAGTGGGATCATTAATTCCTAAAGTTTACACTCTTCCAAACCTACTTTCAATATCACCGCAAAAATTATTACCAATATCAAATTCATCATGAGGTTTAAATTAATTTTCAAGATCATAAGAAGCATTATCACCCTAATCATGATCATTGCAATAAGTAGTAGACATACAAAAACTAGCATCCCCAAGCTTGGGGTTTTGCATATAGTTAACACAATTGACATTAATATAATTTATAGTAAAATCATTGCAATCATGCTTTTGATTCAAGGAACTATCAAGTATGGGTGCAATAGCAATAATCCCGTGTTTAACATAAGGAACTATAGCAAATTCATCTCCATAAATATTGGCATCATGGCCACAAGAGTAGCAAACATCATGTTCATCAAGGGATATTTCAATTCAATCATCGGAATCATAACTATCTATAGATTCATGCATATCATTATTTTCTTCCAAAGCAATGGTCATTCTCTCAATAAATTCTGGGACATAGGCATTATGAGCATAGTTTTCATAGCAATATTTAAGTATGTCAAAATTTTCAGATTTGTAGAGAGTAATATCATACTTTCCAATCAAACAAGCAACTTCATAAGCACCCTTAAAAGCAAAAAATTCTTCAATTTGTTCGATATCATAGTAACTATAAACACCCTTTTCATAAGAAGATAAGATTTCATTATCATTAAACTCATATAGGCAGGGAAGGTGTTTTTTAGGGTTCTTGGAGCAACAAGTAAAATCATAAATTTCACAAAGATTCCAAGCATAGCATACAATTTATTTGATTCCATATGAGCTTCCCTTTTCAGACAAACGATGACACACAAAATGAGCATGCTCATCTAAAGATCTTCCCTCAACTAAACTAGTTGGGGTTTCAACACGAACACATATGGATCGAAGATGATCCATGTAGAAAACCTTGAGTGGATCCATATTAATAGATTATTAGCAAGCAAATATGCAAGCAAATGGAAGGCACATGGAAACACAAGCAACATAAGATCGAACAAAAGAGGGGCGAAGAAAAGGCAAATCTTTTCGAAAATCGTTTTAGAAGTGGGGGAGAGGAAAACGAGAGGCAAATGGCAAATAATGTAATGCGAGGGATGAGAGTTTATGATGGGTACTTGGTATGTCTTGGCTTGGCGTATATCTCCCCGGCAACAACGCCATAAATTCTTCCTGCTACCTCTTGAGATTGATGTGACGCCCCCGATTCAATCATACACTAATCATACACGCAAACGTGTACGATTAAGATTAGGGACTCACGGGAATATATCACAACACAACTCTAAAAATAAAATAAGTCATACAAGCATCATAATACAAGACAGGGGCCTCGAGGCTCGAATACAAGTGCTCGATCATAGACGAGTCAGCGGAAACAACAATATCTGAGTATAAACATAAGTTAAACAAGTTTGCCTTAAGAAGGCTAGCACAGACTGGGATACAGACCGAAAGAGGCGCAGGCCTCCTGCCTGGGATCCTCCTAAGCTACTCCTGGTCGTCGGCGGCCTGAACGTAGTAGTAGGCACCCTCAGTGTAGTAGGAGTCGTCGAAGGTGGCGTCTGACTCCTGGGCTCCAGCATCTAGACAACCGAGAAGAATGGAAGGGGGGAAGAGGGAGCAAAGCAACCGTGAGTACTCATCCAAAGTACTCGCAAGCAAGGATCTACACTACATATGCATGGGTATATGTGTAAAGGGGCAATATTGGTGGACTGAACTGCAGAATGCCAGAATGAGAGGGGGATAGCTAGTCCTGTCGAAGACTACACTTCTGGTAGCCTCCATCTTACAGCATGTAGAAGAGAGTAGATGGGAAGTCCACCAAGTATCATCGCATAGCATAAATCTACGCGGCGATCCTCCCCTCATTGCCCTGTGTGAGAGCGATCACCGGATTATATCTGGCACTTGGAAGGGTGTGTTTTATTAATTATCCGGTTCTAGTTGTCATAAGGTCAAGGTGAGGGAGTCCTGGACTAAGGGGTCCTCGGGCGTCCGGCCTGTTGGACATGGGCCGGACTAATGGGCTGTGAAGATACAAGGTCGAAGACTTTCTCCCGTGTCCGGATAGGACTCTCCTTGGCGTGGAAGGCAAGCTTGGCGACCAAATATGAAGATTCCTTTCTCTGTAACCGACCTTGTACAACCCTAGTTCCCTACGGTGTCTATATAAACCGGAGGGCTTAGTCCGGAAAGATATACAGTCATACAGGCTAGACTTTTTGGGTTTTAGCCATTACGATCTCGTGGTAGATCAACTCTTGTAATACTCATATTCATCAAGATCAATCAAGCAGGAAGTAGGGTATTACCTCCATAGAGAGGGCCCGAACCTGGGTAAACATTGTATCCCCCGTCTCCTGTTACCATCGACCTTAGACGCACAGTTCGGGACCCCCTACCCGAGATCCACCGGTTTTGACACCGACATTGGTGCTTTCATTGAGAGTTCCACTGTGCCGTCCCCAAAAGGTTCGATGGCTTCTGCAAACATTAACAACGATGCTGTCCAAGGGGAAACCTTTCTCCTCGGACAATTCTTCGTGTCCGGCGGCTTCGTACTACGGGCCAACTCGCTTGGCCATCTGGAGCAGATCAACAGCTACACCCCTGGCCATCAGGTCAGATTTGGGAGCTTGAAATACATCGCGGATATCCGCGGGGACTTGATCTTCGACAGATTCGAGACCACGGCAGCCGCTCCCGTTCCCTACGATGAACATGATTTAAATCTGTCATCAGACCATACTCAGGAAATTGCACCTGTAACCGCTCCGGCCTTAGATCCAGAGCAGACCGCGCCATCCGAGGACGGGAGGCTCAACCCCGCCACGGAGGCTACAGATTCCGAGGCGTGGGAACCGCACACAGACTTAACCTCATGTGACATCTGTGTCACCGGAACTCCGGACTCGTCTCCGGCTATAAGCTCCGAACCATGTGCGCCCGCGGGCGCTGAGCTTGATCAGTTATCGATCTTCGAATTCAGCACCGCAGACATCTTCCGGCACTCTCCTTTAGGCGATGTGTTAAACTCATTAAGGAATCTATCCTTAGCGAAGGGCTCACAGCCGAACTATGTCCGGTTTGAACTGGAGGCTGATAACGGGGAATTTCGCTTCCCACCCACCACCCACTACATAGCCACTGTCGAGGACTTGACCGACATGCTCGATTACGACTCCGAAGACATCGACGGTATGGACGACGATGCAGATGAGGAGCATGGCCAAAACCCGCCGTTTACTGGGCGTTGGACGGCCACTTCTTCGTACGACGTATACATGGTGGATACACCCAAAGAGAATAACGGCGAGGACAAGGAAAAGCCAGTCGAGGACGAGCCTCCCAAGACACAACCAAAGCGTCGACGTCAGCGGCGCCACTCTAAATCCTGCCGCAGCAAGGACAGCAACACTGGCATAGGAGACGATCACACTCCGGGTGGTGCCGAAGACAGAGAAGATCCCGACGAACAAACGGCCGAACAGGACGATCGGGAACATGGGCAAGTCAGCGCTGATGAACAGGCCATAAACGATGACTCGGAAGGCAGCACTTATCTTCCACCCTCCGAGGATGAGGTGAGCCTTGGCAACGAGGATTTTATCGTGCCCGAGGAACCTCTCAAGCAAGAGCGCTTTAAGCGCCAGCTAATAGCCACTGCGAGGAGCCTGAAAAAGAAGCAGCAGCAGCTTCAAGCTGATCAAGATCTGCTCAACGATAGATGGACTGACGTCCTGGCAGCTGAAGAATATGGCCTCAAGCGCCCAGCCAAAAGTTACCCGAAGTGCAAACTACTACCTCAGTTCGACGACGAGGCGCCGGAGCCCGTACCAGCATCGCACAATGCGGCTGATCGACCGCCACGCGGTCGGGATAAAACGACAACTCAAGCCGAACACCAATCCGCCCCACCTCGCCGTAAGGGCGGGGATGGAACAGCTCTGGGCTACACATATGACCTTCAGCAGGACCTGGATAACAAAGCAGGACATACAAGATCAATCTATGGGTCGCGAGGACGTGCCTGAACACGCGACGATGGCTACCTATTCGGACGCGACGAACCTAGTCACGCCCGGGCCGAAAACCACAGACGGACTCCATCGGAGCTACGTCGCGATGCGGCCTGATATAGAGGCGCCGCACATCCTCTCCGCTTCACTGACGAAGTAATGGATCATGAATTCCTAGAAGGGTTTAAACCCATAAACATCGAATCATACTGTCGTGGTTTTGTCACAGCAGATGTCCTAGTGAAAGGACTTAGTCATGGAGCCATCGCGACGGGTTAGCTTAAAGGGGTTAAAGCGGGACAAAGGACACGAGGAGTTTATACTGGTTCGGCCCCTTGCGGTGAAGGTAAAGGCCTAATCCAGTTGATGTGGAATTGCTAGGGTTTCGATGACCAGGGAGCGAATCCACTATGCCTGGCTCTCGAGTTGTTGTTTGTTGTCCCTAAACCGCCGCCGGGTCGTCCCTTTATATACACAGGCTGACGCCCGACGGTTTACAGAATCCCGAGGCTGACTCATCAATGTGTCCGGCTCGGTTTCTACCCTTTCTTCTTACAATACAAGTTACATATCATATGGCGGTTTATGTCTATGGGCCCTAATCCGCGTTTGGGCCCTGGGCCTCCGTGTTAGATCTCCTCCGTAAAGCGCCATACTTCTTGTCTTCATGGGCTTCAGATATAAATAACTCATTATGGGTATAACCCGGCCCCTCCTGGCCGGTTTATACTCAGTAGTAATATCCCCCATTAGGCCCTAGATTGATTTGAACCTGTTCATGTCAATCTTCAACACTTAAGAAAATTCCCCTTTTAACGCCTTCGCATAACCTTGTAATCCGCCATGACGTCATCTTCCAAGATTGTAATAAACCGCCATGACGTCACCTGTTATAAAAATTGTATATATCTCCCCTTCATTAATGAGCCTCCGACAATCGAGGCGACAGCTCTGTCACATATCCAACTTTTGGGCTCCTCGATTTTCGCGCCTGTCACTTATCCTTTCGCCTCATAAATAAGACCGGGGGTCCTTTTCATTCCCCCCGTGCCTCCTCGCTTCTTCTTCTTGCTTGTGCTGCCCTGACCCTCACACGCGGGCACCGTCGTCAAGCTCCGCCCTCGACCTCAACTCCGGCCGCTGCATCAACCTGAACGTACCAGAGAAACGCGGTGCTCCTCCGCTGTTCTGTCAGGATCAATAAGTTTCCCTTTTCCTTGCTCTAGATCCGCCATTAGGGTTTCAGTGTTCATCAAAGTTCGAAGCTGTTCTTCCCAGTTCATCTCTGTGCCACAGTTCTTGATCTAAACTTTGATGTTTATCCTGTATAAAGATGGCCATAATCCTTCGTTTCCGCTAATGCATCTCTCTTTAAGTAGAAAATCCCATCTGAATCTTTCGACTATTCAAATATCAGAATTTTTAACCCTGAATAATTTTCCATTTTCTGACGCATGATAGATCCAAATTTGTAATACCAATTTGTGGAAACTGTTTCTCCATCACTTAGTTGTTTCAGATCTGTACCTTCCTTACCAGTATAGGCGGTTTAGCTTTTAGAAAATGATAATCCGGCAGGTACCATTAGTCCCCTCTTAAACCGCCGATTTGTTTATCTTTGTAACTCTTCCAATGTTAGACTCCGGTTTAACATGTGTATATGCCTCAATGTCTTTCCATTTGATCTTGCGACGCTTTATACTTGTCAGTCATAAATCATAAACCGGTATTTAATCTTTTTACAGCTGTCCATTGAAATGGCCAAACAATTTTATGCTTGTAACTGGGTCCCCTCCCAGGTTACTGAAGAAAAACCGAATGGGTGCGTTGCAACCGGCGCCTTAGGAAAAAAGGATGTCATACATTGGAGAGCCCCCGGTCCAGAAAATCCTCCTGAGCCCAAGGACGGAGAAGTGATTGTATTCATTGATCACCTGGGTCGAGGGTTCAGCCCCCCCGGATCAAAATATTTCCGTGATGTACTTGCTAGCTTCCAACTTCACCCTCAAGATATTGGGCCCAACTCTGTGTCCAATATTTGCAACTTTCAAGTGTTCTGCGAGGCTTATCTACAGGAAGAACCCACAGTTGAACTGTTCAGAGATTTCTTCTATCTGAACCGCCGCACTGAATTTATAGATGGGCCCAATACTGAACTTGGCGGGGTCTCAATTCAAAAGAGGAAAGATGTCAGTTTTCCTCATGCCAAACATCGTACTCATCCCAAAGATTGGAACCAGACTTGGTTCTATTGCCGAGATACATCTCCCATTGAAGAAAATCATCTGCCGGGTTATCGTGCCCACCGGCTTACCAATACACATCCATTCCCTCAACGGCTGACTGCAAAGGAACGGTCCAACTATGCACCTCAACTCTCCAAGCTCAGAGCCTTTGTTGCGAACGGTTTAACAGGCGTTGACTTTGTCCGCTGCTGGATATCTTGGAGCATTCTTCCTTTAAGCCGTCGCCCCGGTTTAATGTGCGAATATACGGGGAACTTACAAGATCCTCAACGGCATATCAATATTCAGCTAACTGATGCTGAAATTACAGAAGCTGTTAAAAAGATATTGGATGAACCGGTGGCTGTCTGCAAGAAAACAGGGCTTAGTCCCTTCTGTGTTTTCAATAAACCACCAGCTGTAAGAATTTCATAACTCTTATTTTTAATCCGACCCTTATAATCTTCCCTTATATCTTTCATCAATCTCTGACAGGACTATGATCCGTTCTGGAAAAAGAAGTCGCAGGATAAACCGGCGAAGACACCTCGTGTCAAGACTAAGGTCACCAAGAGGCCTGCCAAAAAGAAAAATGCTGAACCATCTGAACCAAACGTTGATGATGATCTGGATAATGCGGATTCAGAGGTAGAACTTGACTCTCTTGGTTCGTTTTTCATACACCTCATTGACAATGACTATTACCAGGATGACGCTGAAGGTAGCCAAGCTGACGATGTAGAGGTAATTATTCTTTCCTCCGGTTCAGATCCTCTGCCAACATAGAAAATCCGTCAAGCAAACTGGAAAGTAAGATTTTCTCACCCCCTAGCTCACTTGGACCCAAACTTTCTTTTGAAGAAGCAGCAACACGAAGCTCGCCGCACAACCTGGCACAGCGGCCAGGTAGTTACCTCTGCCGGTTTACCGAACACTCCAGT
This sequence comes from Aegilops tauschii subsp. strangulata, assembly GCF_002575655.3. Classification (NCBI taxonomy): domain Eukaryota; kingdom Viridiplantae; phylum Streptophyta; class Magnoliopsida; order Poales; family Poaceae; genus Aegilops; species Aegilops tauschii. Next base: position 180,786,900 of record NC_053039.3, read on the forward strand.
CCGGAAACGTCGATCAGAGGTCTCTTATATTCCTGGTACTTCTTACCCCAAGGCCGGTTGTTTTCGACAGCCCCTTAATCCGTCTGATTCGAATTATCAGGGAACACCTCATTCATCCTCTGGCGAGTCAACGGCCACACAACTTCCAACCCTCAAGACGGTTCCTGGGTGAGTTATGCTTTAATATTATCCTTAATACATTATATTTGCCCGATGTATTGATCTTTATGTTTGTTCTCCTTAGTGCCAAGCCTAGACCCAGCAAGAAGGCCTGGTTAAATAAACAAGCTGATGACAATGTAGTTATTGAACCGGAAAAAACTCCAGATTCGGAAGAAACAAATGCTGACGCCATGCTTGATGATCCACCACCACAAGATTATGACTTTGTTGTTGAACAAGTAGAGGTTGATCCAACAGACCATGCTGATAAAACGACAATCCCGGTCCGAGCCACTGACAAACCATCAAGCCCAGTCCGCCCCGCTAATAAACCGTCAAGCCCAGTCAAGGCTGCAGATGACAAGGCAGATGATGTTATGATTACTGGCTTTGGCCACACCACCCCTGGTAATCCTGTTGCTTTATCAAAGCATAGTGCCAAGGAAGAGCTTTCTGCTATGGCCAAAGGCAAATGGAATGTAGACTTGTGAAGCTACGCCCATCTCAACGCCCAAGACATTCATTCTGGCTTCTAAAACCGTCTGTACACAAGCCGCGACTATGAAGCCGGCTTAGTGAACTTGATGAAAGAACGATATGAAGTAACTACTGCTTAACCCTGCATATCTGTTTCTCTTGTGTCCAAACATCCTCTCCAGTAGCCCCCAAGGGCCAGTTTATGGTATCCATCTAAACCGGGACTTTAGAATACCTCAACTTTGCTTGCGTAGTCCCCAAGGGCCGGTTTATATTTTCAAGCTGAGCCGGGACTTATACCAATGGTTACTTTGAGCAAATATACATTAGCCCCCAAGTGCCAAGAATAATACTTGTATTGTGCTTTGGACTTGTAAAAATTTCTGATAACAAGCAAATAGGCATTAGCCCCCAAGTACCAAGTGATACGTCTCCAATGTATCTATAATTTTTGATTGTTCCATGCTATTATATTATCTGTTTTGGATGTTTATGGGCTTTATTAAACACTTTTGTATTATTTTTGGGACTAATCAATTGACCCAGAGCCCAGTGCCAGTCCCTGTTTTTCCCTTGTTTCAGTGTTTCGAAGAAAAGGAATATCAAACGGAGTTGAAACGGAATGAAACCTTCTGGAGAAGTTATTTTTGGAAGGAAAGCAACCGGGGAGACTTGGAGTCCACGTCAAGGAAGCAACGAGGAAGGCACGACGCAGGGGGCGCGCCCACCCCCTCTGGGCGCGCCCTCCACCCTCGTGGGCCCCTCGTGGCTCCCCTGACATAATTCTTTCACCTATATATACCCATATACCCTAAAACGATCGGGGAACAGAAGAGATCGGGAGTTCCGCCGCCGCAAGCCTCTGTAGCCACCAAAAACCAATCGGGACCCTGTTTCAGCACCCTGTCGGAGGGGGGAACCCTCACCGGTGGCCATCTTCATCATCCCGGCGCTCTCCATGACGAGGAGGGAGTAGTTCACCCTCGGGGCTGCGGGTATGTACCAGTAGCTATGTGTTTGATCTCTCTCTCTCTCTCGTGTTCTTGAGGTGATATGATCTTGATGTATCGCGAGCTTTGCTATTATAGTTGGATCTTATGTTGCTTCTCCCCCTCTACTCTCTTGTAATGGATTGAGTTTTCCCTTTGAAGTAATCTTATCGGATTGAGTCTTTCATGATTTGAGAACACTCTATGTATGTCTTGCGTGGGATAACCGTGGTGACAATGGGTTATTCGATTGATTCACTTGATGTATGTTTTGGTGATCAACTTGCAGGTTCCGCCCATGAACCTATGCATAGGGGTTGGCACACGTTTTCGTCTTGACTCTCCGGTAGAAACTTTGGGGCACTCTTTGAGGTTCTATGTGTTGGTTGAATAGATGAATCTGAGATTGTGTGATGTATATCATATAATCATACCCACGGATACTTGAGGTGACATTGGAGTATCTAGGTGACATTAGGGTTTTGGTGGATTTGTGTCTTAAGGTGTTATTCTAGTACAAACTCTAGGGCTGTTTGTGACACTTATAGGAATAGCCCAATGGATTGATTGGAAAGAATAACTTTGAGGTGGTTTCATACCCTACAATAATCTCTTCGCTTGTTCTCCGCTATTAGTGACTTTGGAGTGACTCTTTGTTGCATGTTGAGGGATAGTTATATGATCCAATTATCTTATTATTGTTGAGAGAACTTGCACTAGTGAAAGTATGAACCCTAGGCCTTGTTTCCTAGCATTGCAATACCGTTTACGCTCACTTTTATCATTAGTTACATTGCTGTTTTTATATTTTCAGATTACAAAAACCTATATCTACCATCCATATTGCACTTGTATCACCATATCTTCGCCGAACTAGTGCACCTATACAATTTACAATTGTATTGGATGTGTTGGGGACACAAGAGACTCTTTGTTATTTGGTTGCAGGGTTGCTTGAGAGAGACCATCTTCATCCTACACCTCCCACGGATTGATAAACCTTAGGTCATCCACTTGAGGGAAATTTGCTACTGTCCTACAAACCTCTGCACTTGGAGGCCCAACAATGTCTACAAGAAGAAGGTTGTGTAGTAGACATCAAGCTCTTTTCTGGCACCGTTGCCAGGGAGGTGAGTGCTTGAAGGTATATCTTTAGATATTGCAATCGAATCTTTTTGTTTCTTGTTTTAGCACTAGTTTAGTTTATAAAACAAAATTATAAAAAAATGGAATTGAGTTTGCCTCATACGCTTCATCTTTTTAATATCTTTCGTGAGTATGATGGAAAGGAAAATTGTGCCAAAGTGTTAGAAGAAGAATGCATTAAAATGTTTGGCACTAAATCTTTGAATGATGGGCATGATTGCAATGTTGTTAGTATGAACTCCTTGAATATCCATAGTACTAATGATGATTGCACTAGTTATGATGAAAATGTCTCCTATAAACATGTCAATTTTTCTGGAGTACATTGGGTTTGCAAGTACACACCAAATAGGGAAGATAGATATTGCAAGAGGCATAAGCATTTAGAAACTAAATGGTTGCAAGAAAGGCTAGATGCGTGTGCTGAAAATTTAATCTTTCTTAGCCATACTTGTGAACTTTGCAATGAACGTGATCATTTCAGTACCCAATGCAAATTGTTTCATGATCGTATCGTGTCCAAAAATTGTGATGACTTGATTTCCCTTGCACATCATAATGAACTTAGTTTGCTCTTGGGTTATGAAGAAATGAAACGTATAACTAAGGATGTTCCAGAATTTGCCCTTGATAGAGTTCTTCATTTTGATCTAGAAGAAATTTATATGTATTGTGCAGTGAATTGCATTGAAAATCCTTATATTGCCAATTAAATAAAGAAAAGAAAACAAATAGAGGATGAAGAGAATACTAACAAAAGGGAAGAGACTTCCCAATATCCTCCTATTATTTCTTATGATGAATCAGGTAACGAGGAGGAGCCTTCTATTCAACCTATCTCATTAAAAAGGAGCTCCAAAAAGAGGATTGAACGCACACATGGTGTGGTGAAGAAGAAGAAAAGGAAAAGGAAGAGAGGTAAAAACATATCTCTCCCAAATAATGTTGCTCCTATCATTGTTGTGCCTCATGAAAATGAATCAAAATAATTGTGGAAGATGATGCACTTGATGATGATCTCGTTATGCCTATTGCTTGTTGTGATGATTATGATTGGGAAGATAATGATACTTCTTATGATCTTAAAAATCTCTTTGGCACTTGCTTGGAAGAATATGATAATTGCTATACTATTGGTGTTATCCATACTATTAATGATGAGAGTGATTATGCTTATGATATGAAAAGGCCCAAGCTTGGGGATGCTATGTTTAATGAAGATGATGTTTTTGAGAATATATTGCTGCAATTAATGTTTGTCACAAGCTTGGGGATGCTACGTTTAATGAAGATGATATTTTTAGTCTCCCAAGTTTTAATATGCAAATTTATAATAATAATAGCATGCCGCCTACTTATGATGATTATATTGATGAAAGTGGGTTTGGAAGAGTGTCAACTTTAGGAAGTAGTGATCCCACTATTTTGGAGGATATTGAATCTTATAATATTTATGAAAGTGGATTTGGAGAGGTCATGACTTTATTTAGTGATGTATCCACTATCTTGGAAGAGGTTTCAATCGATTATGATGAGAACAAAGTTGCTACTTATGATGATTATTGTGATGAAACTTATGCTATAAAAAGTAGTGATGATTATATTTATAAAACTTGTCATGATTATGATTACCCTTTTTCTGAACATTACTCTTTTAATGTGGAAACAATTTATAGTATTCAAGTCTCTTATGATACTCCCACTATTCCGAATGAGAAGAATTTTGCTTATGTGGAGAGTAGTAAAATTCTCTATGCAAGTAGATCATGAAAAGAATGCTTTAGGTGCTGGTTATATTGTTGAATTCATTCATTATGCTACTGAAAATTATTATGAGAGAGGATCATATGCTTCTACATATTGCAATAGTATCAAGTTTCCTCTCTATGTGCTTAAAGTTTTGAAGTTATGCTTGTTTGGCCTTCCTATGCTAGATGATTATTGTTCCCATAAGTTGTTTGCTCACAAAATCCCTATGCATAGGAAGTGGGTTAGACTTAAATGTGCTAGTCATATTCTTCATGATGCTCTCTTTATGTTTCAATTCTTATCTTTTATGTGAGCATCATTGAAATCATCATGCCTAGCTAGGGGCGTTAAACGTTAGCGCTTGTTGGGAGGCAACCCAATTTTATTTTAGTTTCTTGCTTTTTGGTTATTTAGGAATAAATAATCCATCTAGCTTCTGTTTAGATGTGTTTTTGTGTTTTAATTAGTGTTTGTGCCAAGTAGAACGTTTGGGAAGACTTGGGTGAAGTCTTTATGATCATGCTGTAAAAAACAGAAACTTTAGCGCTCACGAGATTAGCTTCAACTTTTAACTGGAGAGTGCTATTTAGTTGATTATTTTTGCAGATGATTACTAGACAAATTCCTCAGGTCCACCAATTTAGTTTAGAATTTTTGGAGTTCGATAAGTATACGTTTGATACAGATTACTACAGACTGTTCTGTTTTTGACAGATTCTGTTTTCATTGTGTTGCTTGCTTATTTTGATGAATCTATGGCTAGTAAAATAGTTTATAAACCATAGAGAAGTTGGAATACAGTAGGTTTAACACCAATATAAATAAAGAATGAGTTTGTTACAGTACCATGAAGTGGTGTTTTGTTTTCTTTCGCTAACGGAGCTCACGAGATTTTCTGTTAAGTTTTGTGTTGTGAAGTTTTCAAGTTTTGGGTAAAGATTCGATGGACTATGGAATAAGGAGTGGCAAGAGCCTAAGCTTGGGCATGCCCAAGGCACCCCAAGGTAATATTCAAGGACAACCAAGAGCCTAAGCTTGGGGATGCCCCGGATGGTATCCCCTCTTTCGTCTTCATTCATCGGTAACTTTACTTGGGGCTATATTTTTATTCACCACAAGATATGTGTTTTGCTTGGAGCATCATTTTATTTTATTTAGCTTTGCTTGCTTTTTGACTAAAATACCAAGATCTGAAATTCTAAAATGTTAGAGAGTCTTCACATAGTTACATAATTATACAACTACTCATTGATCTTCACTCATATCTTTTGGAGTAGTTTGTTGTTTGCTCTAGTGCTTCACATATATCTTTTAGAGCACGGTGGTGGATTTGTTTTATAGAAACTATTGATCTCTCATGCTTCACTTAGATTATTTTGAGAGTCTTAAATAGCATGGTAATTTTCTTAAATAATCCTAATATTCTAGGTATTCAAGACTAGTAAAAACTTTCTTATGAGTGTGTTGAATACTAAGAGAAGTTTGATGCTTGATGATTGTTTTGAGATATGGAGGTAGTGATATTAAAGTTGTGCTAGTTGAGTAGTTGTGAATTTGAGAAATACTTGACTTGAAGTTTGCAAGTCCCGTAGCATGCACGTATGGTAAACGTTATGTAACAAGTTTGAAACATGAGGTGTTCTTCGATTGTCCTCCTTATGAGTGCCGGTCGGGGACGGGCGGTGGTCTTTTCCTACCAATCTATCCCCCTAGGGGCATGCGTGTAATGCTTGGTTTTTGATGACTTATATTTTTGCAATAAGTATGTGAGTTCTTTATGACTAATGTTGAGTCCATGGATTATACGCACTCTCACCTTTCCACCATTACTAGCCTCTTCGGTACCGTGCATTGCCCTTTCTCACATTGAGAGTTGGTGCAAACTTCGCCGGTGCATCCAAACCCCGTGATATGATACGCTCTTTCACACATAAACCTCCTTATATCTTGCTCAAAACAGCCACCATACCTACCTATTATGGCATTTCCATAGCCATTCCGAGATAAATTGCCATGCAACTTTCCACCGTTCCATTTATCATGACACGTTCATCATTGTCATATTGCTTTGCATGATCATGTAGTTGACATAGTATTTGTGGCAAAGCCACCATTCATAATTCTTTCATACATGTCACTCTTGGTTAATTGCATATCCCGGTACACCGCCGGAGGCATTCATACAGAGTCATACTTTGTTCTAGTATCGAGTTGTAATCATTGAGTTGTAAATAAATAGAAGTGTGATGATCATCATTTTCTAGAGCATTGTCCCAAGTGAGGAATAAAAAAAAGAGAAAGGCCATAAAAAAAGAGAAGGCCCAAATAAAAAAAAAATTATGAGAGAAAAAGAGAGATGGGACAATGTTACTATCCTTTTTACCACACTTGTGCTTCAAAGTAGCACCATAATCTTCATGATAGAGAGTCTCTTGTTTTGTCACTTTCATATACTAGTGGGAATTTTCATTATAGAACTTGGCTTGTATATTCCAACAATGGGCCTCCTCAAGTGCCCTAGGTCTTCGTGAGCAAGCAAGTTGGATGCACACCCACTTAGTTTCTTTTGTTGAGCTTTCATATATTTATAGCTCTAGTGCATCCGTTGCATGGAAATCCCTACTCCTTGCATTAACATCAATCGATGGGCATCTCCATAGCTCATTGATTAGCCTCGTTGATGTGAGACTTTCTCCTTTTTTGTCTTCTCCACATAACCCCCATCATTATATTCTATTCCACCCATAGTGCTATATCCATGGCTCACGCTCATGTATTGCGTGAAGGTTGAAAAAGTTTGAGATTACTAAAGTATGAAACAATTGCTTGGCTTGTCATCGGGGTTGTGCGTGATGAGAGCATTCTTGTGTGACCAAAATGGAGCATGACTAAACTATATGATTTTGTAGGGATGAACTTTCTTTGGCCATGTTATTTTGAGAGGACATAATTGCTTAGTTAGTATGCTTGAAGTATTATTACTTTTATGTCAATATGAACTTTTATCTTGAATCTTTCGGATCTGAATATTCATACCACAATTAAGAAGAATTACATTGAAATTATGCCAAGTAGCATTCCACATCAAAAATTCTGTTTTTATCATTTACCTACTCGAGGACGAGCAGGAATTAAGCTTGGGGATGCTGATACGTCTCCAACGTATCTATAATTTTTGATTGTTCCATGCTATTATATTATCTGTTTTGGATGTTTATGGGCTTTATTAAACACTTTTATATTATTTTTGGGACTAACCTATTGACCCAGAGCCAGTGCCAATTCCTGTTTTTTCCCTTGTTTCAGTGTTTCGAAGAAAAGGAATATCAAACGGAGTCGAAACAGAATGAAACCTTCTGTAGCCACCAAATACCAATCGGGACCCTGTTCCGGCACCCTGCCGAAGGGGGGAACCCTCACCGGTGGCCATCTTCATCATCCCGGCGCTCTCCTTGACGAGGAGGGAGTAGTTCACCCTCGGGGCTGAGGGTATGTACCAGTAGCTATGTGTTTGATCTCTCTCTCTCTCTCGTGTTCTTGAGGTGATATGATCTTGATGTATCGCGAGCTTTGCTATTATAGTTGGATCTTATGATATTTCTCCCCCTCTACTCTCTTGTAATGGATTGAGTTTTCCCTTTGAAGTAATCTTATTGGATTGAGTCTTTCATGATTTGAGAACACTTGATGTATGTCTTGCATGGGATAACCGTGGTGACAATGGGTTATTCTATTGATTCACTTGATGTATGTTTTGGTGATCAACTTGCAGGTTCCGCCCATGAACCTATGCATAGGGGTTGGCACACGTTTTCGTCTTGCCTCTCCGGTAGAAACTTTGGGGCACTCTTTGAGGTTCTATGTGTTGGTTGAATAGATGAATCTGAGATTGTGTGATGCATATCGTATAATCAGACCCACGGATACTTGAGGTGACATTGGAGTATCTAGGTGACATTAGGGTTTTGGTGGATTTGTGTCTTAAGGTGTTATTCTAGTACGAACTCTAGGGCTGTTTGTGACACTTATAGGAATAGCCCAACGGATTGATTGGAAAGAATAACTTTGAGGTGGTTTCGTACCCTACAATAACCTCTTCGTTTGTTCTCCGCTATTAGTGACTTTGGAGTGACTCTTTGTTGCATGTTGAGGGATAGTTATATGATCCAATTATGTTATTATTGTTGAGAGAACTTGCACTAGTGAAAGTATGAACCCTAGGCCTTGTTTCCTAGCATTGCAATACCATTTATGCTCACTTTTATCATTAGTTAGCTTGCTGTTTTTATATTTTCAGATTACAAAAACCTATATCTACCATCCATATTGCACTTGTATCACCATCTCTTCGCCGAACTAGTGCACCTATACAATTTACCATTGTATTGGGTGTGTTGGGGACTCAAGAGACTCTTTGTTATTTGGTTGCAGGGTTGCTTGAGAGAGACCATCTTCATCCTACGCCTCCCACTGATTGATAAACCTTAGGTCATCCACTTGAGGGAAATTTGCTACTGTCCTACAAACCAATGCACTTGGAGGCCCAACAACGTCTACAAGAAGAAGGTTGTGTAGTAGACATCACCAAGTGCATAACTTGTTATGTGCTTGGTACTTCAAATATGTATTTCCAACTCATGATGTCTGTCTCTTATAGGCTGAGCTGAGCAGAAAGGAATCCCAAACCGGTTATCTTCAAGAAAACATTAAGTCCCAGCAAGCAGAAACCTCCAAAGCCAAAGATGAGCTGACCAGTGCCTTAGCAGCCATGGAGAAGCTGAAGGAAAATTTCAAAAAGGAGCGGGCGGATTAGGATATAGAAAAAATCACATTGCAAAAGAGAGCTGAGGATGCAGAAGCAGCCCTTAAACCGGTGGCAGAAGAGTTGACTGGTTTAAAGCGGCAGATAAATGCCATGACCCACTGCTGTTTTGGTAAATATCCTCACTTTAAGTTTTCAACATATATTATCCCATCAGTTGCCAGTTTACTGATGCTCGTAATGATGCAGGAACTCGCATTACCCATCTCGGCTCTGACATGCAGAAGAAATTGAGGGCTGCCTATACTCTTATAGAGAAATTATATACTGGCGCGCAACGGATCATATGCACTGCTTCTCATAACAAGCCGCCCCAACCTTAATCAAGGAAACCTTAGAAAGGTTGTCAATGCTGCCTGCCCGGTTTGAAGAGTTAAAAAGATCGGCTGCAAGGGCAGGTGCTCTGACCGCGCTAACCCGGGCTAAAGCATGGGTGCCTGATCTTGATCCGGTGGATGTGGGTAAAGGGTATCCAAGCTTAAGGGAAGACAGAACAGACTTTGACAATGATGACCTCTGAGCCATAACCAGGGAAATGCGTCCACTGGCTTGCCAATTGGCTGAAGAAACTGATCTTTCACACTATCATGCGATTTATGACGTCAACAAACGGGTTGCTGCACCAACTCCGGACGCTCAAAATCTTATCCCGCCAATCCGTAAGCATACCTATGCCCCTGACGTTGAACCGGCCACACTTATAAGTGATGAAGCTCTATTCCAAGCCCTAACTGGAATCGATTGGGCAACCATTGACTTCCAGCCACTGGGTAGAGAGGAGGATGAACCGGCGCAAGATGATCCACGGCCGTCAAGTCAGCCTTGTGACGAGTCATGATCCGGAGGCCGGTTTAACCTTCTGCGTACTGCAACACTTGCTGAAAACAATTATTCTTTTGGGCATTAAAGCGCCTTGTAATAGGCTAGTTCAAACACTTGGTCTGCTACGCCATCGCGCATTTTTATCTTGCCTGACACTGTTAATCCGCCATGCTTAGGATATATTATTTTCATAATCCGTAGCGGTTTATTCAAGCTGTTCCTGCATACAAGAAGTTGAAAGCGTCCTGGCGGTTTACCGCCGGACGGGTCATGATGCCCAAATATATAGCCAGGGCTTATAACCAAGGTTGTATTTAAAAATAATCAAATATGAAATAGATGATACCTGTGACATTGAATCACATCGTCGGTTGGCCAACTTTATTGTAGTAAGGGTGATAACCCCAATCTTGAGTACTGATAACTCCTTCCATATTGTGCCGGTTTATGATAAAACCTTACCGGGTTGTGATAAACACCGGATTATCCATATATAACACTGGCGACTTATAGTCGAAACCAGACCGGGTCAATAAACACCGGATTATAACTGATCATGTACTGACAACTTGTAGCTGAAAGCCAAGCCGGGTCAATAAACGCCGGTTATCATAACATATTATAAACCTCATCAAAGGAGAAAAAACTTGACAAATAAAAGCATAAAAAGAACATGCAAGGCTTTTCATGGGCTGCCAGGCCCAAAATCGAGGCTTTTCATGGGCTGCCAGGCCACTGAGTTAAACCATTTTACAAAGCCTTTTAAGATGGACCTCACATTAACCAATCGTCATTTTAACTTTGACAAGTTCAGGGTCTATGAGATTGACTTGTCAAACATTCGGCGAGTCATACCAGGATTACCTGGACGGAGTGGCTTACTTAAAGAGGCAGGATAACCCGGGGTTTTAGGTGAATACACCTGGCTTCCAAGCCTAGCTTGATAGCCTATTACAAGGGTGTAGAATCTTTGTTCTTTGAGAAGCAAAGAGCCCCCAAGCAATATTTTGAGCTGTGCTCAGTGGGTGCCTATGTTTGAGTTGTGCTTTTGCAACACTCTCTTTTGGCCCCTAAGTGATTTCCTGTTGGCCTTAAGCCGATCAAGAGGTGTAGCTATGGTTCGAATACGACCAAGCCCCCAAGTGATTTCCCTGGTGGCCTTACGCCGATCAAGAGGTGTAGCTATGGTTCGAATACAACCAAGCCCCCAAGTGATTTTTTATATATGTATGGCCTTATAAGCCGGATCAATGGGTAAATAGGACTCCGCTTTATAAACAGAAGCCCCCATGTAATCACACATGATGTAATAAAAAAAACAGAGACCCCGCTTTATCTCGGGCTCCGGTTTATTATATTGATCATAATATATACATTGTCATAACTATGTACATAAGAAGAGCCTGTGGCTTAAGTACAGCAAGGCCGAAGATGAGCGATATTCCACGACCGGTGGGTCTCCTCCTCCGATTTATGTGAGTCTTTGTGCTCTCGAACATCGATAAGGTAGTATGACCCGTTATGCAGATTCTTGCTGACCACAAAGGGCCCTTCCGAAGGAGGGGATAACTTGTGCATATCAGTCTGATCCTGGATGAGTCGGAGCCCCAGATCGCCTTCTTGAAAAGTTCTGGTTCTAACCCGACGGCTATGATAGCGATGCAGATCTTGCTGGTAAATCGCTGAACGAGCCGCTGCAATGTCACGCTCCTCATCTAATAGGTCAAGTGCTTCCTGTTGCGCCTTCTCGTTGTCAGTTTCAACATAAGCCGCCACTCGAGGCGAGTCATGACGGATGTCACTAGGGAGAACCGCCTCTGCCCCGTAAACCATGAAAAAAGGCGTGTAACCCATAGATCTGTTGGGTGTGGTATTGATGCTCCATAGCACAGAAGGTAACTCCTCCACCCAACAACCCGGCGTGCGTTGTAAAGGAACCATGAGCCGGGGCTTGATGCCTCCCAGGATCTCTTGATTGGCTCTCTCCGCTTGACCATTAGACTAGGGGTGAGCCACTGATGATACGTCAAGCCAGATGTGTTCACGTTGACAAAATTCTTTCATAGCACCCTTGGACAGATTAGTGCCATTATCAGTTATAATGTTGTGTGGAAAACCAAACCGGAAAATCACCTTCTTGATGAATTGAACCGCCGTAGCTGCATCACACTTACTGACTGGCTCTGCCTCCACCCACTTAGTGAACTTATCAGCCCCCACCAGAAGGTGGGTCTTCTTATCCTTAGATCTCTTAAAGGGCCCAACCATATCCAGCCCCCAAGTCGCAAACGGCCAAGTGATTGGAATCATCCTCAACTCTTGAGCCGGTACATGAGCGTGCCGTGAGAATTTTTGACAGCCATCACACTTTTTGACTAAGTCCTCAGCATCGGCATGAGCCGCCAGCCAATAGAAACCGTGATGAAAAGCCTTGGCTACCAGAGACATTGAACCAGCGTGGTGACCACAATCTCCTTCGTGGATCTCACGCAAAATCTCCTGGCCTTCTTCAAGAGACATGCAACGCTGAAACGCCCCTGTCACACTGCAATGATGTAACTCTCCATTGACAATAGTCATTGACTTGGACCGCCGGATTATCTGCCTGGCCAAATTTTCATCCTCCGGTAACTCGCCCCAGTTCATATATGCCAAATATGGGACCGTCCAATCTGGGGTGATATGAAGAGCCGCCACCAACTGACCCTCCAGATTAGGAACAGCCAAATCCTCCTCTGTAGGGAGTTTGACCGACGGGTTATGTAAAACATCCAGAAAAACATTAGGTGGAACCGGTTTACGTTGGGAACCCAAACGACTTAAAGCGTCCACCGCTTCGTTCTTTCACCGGTCCACATGGTCACCCTAATAACCTTTGAAATGACCAGCAACAATATCCACCTCTCGACGATACGCTGCCATGAGCGGGTCCTTGGAATCCCAAGTACCAAACACTTGTTGAGCCACCAGGTCCGAGTCACCGAAGCACTTAACCCGGCTTAAGTTCATCTCCTTAGCCATCCGAAGACTGTGGAGTAAAGCCTCGTATTCAGCTGCATTGTTAGTGCAAGGGAACATTAAACGGAGAACATAACAAAACTTATCACCTCGTGGGGAAGTTAACACGACTCCAGCCCCTGAGCCCTCCAATTGCCTGGACCCATCGAAACGAATAGTCCAATAAGTATGATCCGGCTTTTCTTCCGGTGCTTGTAACTCTGTCCAGTCATTGATGAAATCCACAAGTGCCTGAGATTTGATTGCCGTCCGGGGCATATATTTTAACCCGTGAGGTCCAAGCTCAATAGCCCATTTGGCAATCCGGCTAGTTGCTTCCCTATTTTGGATTATATCCCCCAAAGGGGCAGAACTGACCACAGTGATAGGATGACCCTAAAAATATTGTTTAAGCTTCCGGCTCGCCATGAAAACTCCATACACCAGCTTCTGCCAATGTGGGTACCTCTGCTTGGACTCAATAAGCACCTCACTGATATAATAAACCAGGCGTTGAACCGGATATTCCTTTCCAGCCTCCTTGCGCTCCACCACAATGGCCACACTAACTGCCCGGCAGCCACGTACAACAACAGCGGCTCTTTATCAACTGGAGCAGCAAGGACCGGTGGCTCGGCCAACTGCTTCTTCAAATCTTCAAACGCCGCATTAGCAGCATCACTCTAGACAAAATTATCTGTCTTCTTCATCATCTGATACACCGGCTGATAAACCGGCTTAGCGCTGCAATCCGGCCCACCAGTCGTTGAACGTCGTTGACACACGCCGGTTTAGCTAGAGACGTAATAGCCTTGATCTTTTCAGGATTAGCTTCAATGCCCCTGTTAGACACAGAAAACCCAAGAGCTTGCCTACCGGTACACCAAAGACACACTTAGCCGGATTAAGCATCATTTTATAAACCCGGAGGCTATCAAAAGTTTCCTTCAAATCGTCTATTAACGTCTCCTCCTTCCTGGACTTCACTACAATATCATCCACATAAGCATGAACATTACTCCCAATCTGACTATGAAGACAATTCTGCACACAGTGCTGATAAGTCGTCTGGGCACTCTTAAGCCCAAAAGGCATAGACACATAGCAGAAGGCTCCAAAGGGAGTTATAAAAGCTTTCTTCTCCTGGTCCTTAACTGCCATTTTGATCTGATGATAACCGGAGTAAGCATCCAGAAAGCTCAAACGCTCACAACCCGCCGTAGCATCAATGATTTGCTCAATACGAGGGAGAGCAAAAGGATCTGCCGGACAAGCCTTGTTCAAATCTGTGTAGTCCACACACATACGCCAAGTTCCATTCTTGTTAAGTACTAGCACCGGATTAGCCAACCACTCAGGATGAAATACCGCAATGATAAACCCAGCCGCCAAGAGCCTGGCTACCTCCTCACCAATGGCCTTTAGTCTTTCTTCATTGAAGCGGCGGAGAAGCTGCTTGACCGGTTTAAACTTGGGATCGATGTTAAGAGTGTGCTCAGCAAGTTCCCTCGGTACACCTGGCATGTCAGAAGGTTTCCATGCAAAGATGTCCCGGTTCTCACGGATGAACTCGATGAGCGCGCATTCCTATTTCGGATCCAGGTTAGCGCTGATGCTAAACTGCTTGGATGAATCGCCAGGCACAAAATCAACTAGCTTAGTCTCAGCAGCCAATTTAAACTTCAAGGCCGGATCACGCTCCATAGTTGGCTTTTTCAAAGAAGTCATATCCGCCGGATCAACATTGTCCTTGTAGAACTTCAACTCCTCTGTTGCACAAACCGACTCAGCATAAGCCGCATCACCTTCATCACATTTCAAAGCGATCTTATGGCTCCCATGTACCGTGATGGTCCCCTTATGACCCGGCATCTTGAGCTGCAGATAAACATAACAGGACCTTGCCATAAACTTAGCATACACCGGCCTTCCAAACAAGGCATGATACAGGCTCTTGATTTTTACCACTTCAAAGGTCAATGTCTCTGATCTTGAATCATGATCATCCCCAAAAGCAACCTCCAGAGCTATCTTACCAACTGGATACGCCGATTTACCAGGCACCACACCATGAAAAACGGTGTTTGATGGTTTAAGATTTTTATTCGTCAACCCCATGCGACGGAAGGTTTCATAATAAAGAATATTGATACTGCTCCCTCCATCCATGAGCACCTTGGTGAACTTATACCCTCCAACCTGAGGCGCCACCACCAACGCCAGATGACCCGGATTATCAACCCGGGGTGGATGATCCTCTCGACTCCACACAATGGGCTGTTCAGACCAGCGCAAGTAATGGGGCACCGCCGGTTCAACGGAGTTCACCGCCCTTTTATGAAGCTTCTGATCACACTTGCACAGGCTAGTTGTGAAGACATGATACTGCCCACTATTCAACTGCTTCGGGTTGCTCTGGTAACCCGACTGCTGCTGCTGTTGATTACCCTGATGATAACCACCCTGGTTGCCTTGATTGCCATTTCCGCTTTGATTACCCTGAAATCCTGAGCCAGAACTACCTCCACCATAACCCGGCCCATGAGAACCGGGTCCTGAACCATCGGACGGTCCATGATCTTATCGGAAAATATCCGAATTTTTAAACTCCCGCATAATAAAGCAATCCTTCCAGAGGTGCGTGGCTGGCCTTTCTCGCGACCTGTGCTTTGGGCAAGGCTGGTTTAACAGGCGCTCAAGATTGGGACCTCATCCTCCACCCCGCGGGGGCGGTTTACCCTTACGGCGCTGACCATTATCCTGCGTGTTGGTGTTAGCCACAGAATCTAAACTGTTATCCGCTTTACGCTTACCATTGTTTCCATGGCCTGCCGGGTTATGCTGCTGCCCTTTGGTGCTGCTACTCTTCTTTCCCTTTCCCAGCTTTTCATCATCAGACTCAGGGTCCTTGGTACTATCAAAGTCGGCATACTTAACCAGAGCTGCCATAAGCGTCCCCATGTCATTGCAATGACGCTTCAGCCGTCCCAACTTCAGCTTCAGAGGTGCGAACCGGCAATTGCCTTCCAACGTTAAAACTGCTGTATCAGCGTTGATGCGGTCCGATGAATGCAAAATTTCCGAAACCTGGCGCACCCAATGGGTTGCTGATTCTCCTTCCTCTTGGACACATGCAGCTAAGTCCACAATTGACATGGGCTGTTTGCACGTATCCTTGAAATTCTGAATAAACCAGGCCCTTAATTCGGCCCATGACCCAATGGAGTTAGCTGGCAAGTTTTTCAACCAGGTGCGAGCTGTTACCTCCAACATCATGGTGAAATATTTAGCACATGCCGCATCATCCACATCCAGCATCTCCATCACCATCTCATAACTTTCAACCCATGACTCGGGGGATAAGTCGGCAGTGTAATTGGGTACTTTACGTGGACCCTTCAAATCCTTGGGCAGCCGTACATTACGTAGAGCCGGGATGAGGCACAACACCCCCAAAGAACTGGAGGTAACTCCTGGTTCCACCGAAGTTGTTGGACGAACCGGAGTAAGCTGACGGGCCGCGTACTGTGCTGCTAACTTGGCTTCTTGACGTGCCCTGCCATGATCCACCATATCCCGCCGGATTATGCCCGCGAGGCTGGTTCCAATTCCGCGCACTGCTTGACACGGCCGGTTCATCCATACGCCTGCTGTAACTCCGGCTTGGGCGGGGAGTAGAATGAATCCTCTTGCGGCCGTATGAATAAGCCTGCTGCTGAGTCAGAGCCGTCTGAAGGAGCTCTCTAGCCCGTTGTGTCTCGACCGCTACTTGGGACTCGCCTTCGATCGGGAGAGCTGCCAATCGTGAAGCGGCGGCGACTATGTTATCCAATTGGTTAGAGTAATGACTCGGAGGCGTTGAGACGTGCTGCGACAGGACATTGTTCTGACGAGGTGGGTCCATCGGACATGACTGAACCGGCGCTCCCGTTCCAGGTGCCTCCACCCGGTTTACCACGAGCGGGTTACTAGTTCCTGCTCCTGGCTTCTCAAAGAGATTCCTTGCCTCATAAACCGGAGGTAGATGGGATCAGTACCTTCTCCTCATGACATCATTTGACGCGCTCTGATCTAACATAAGCCGGTAAGCCTGTGCATCCAACACGGCCCGCTCTGCAGCCATCCTGGTATCCTCAGCTGCCAGGTCTGCCTTGGCTTGAGTTATCTGATCCTTCACCTTCGCGATCTCCGTGTTATGCTCATCCTGATTCGCCGGGTTAACTTCCGCCAGCAGCATTGCCAAAGCGTCAAATAAGTCAGACAAAACCTGAGCTGACGGCCGCACAGGGCCTCCTGCCCCGGCTGCTGTCGCCGCTACAGATCCGAAAATCATCGCCGCTGCAGTCGAAGAGTGTTGCGCAGGCTGCGTACCAGCCATGAAGATAGCAACCCGGCTTGGCGGATCGAAGGGGTCCGGAATACTGTCGCCATCGGAATAGCCCCCAAACCGGCCGTCTTGAAGTTGGTACAACGACTCGGTCTCTCCGGTAGATGACTCATCATCAAAGTAGATGACGGTTTGACTACCAGATGCTGATCTAACCACAGATTCCGCTTCGTGGATGACTCCCACGAAGGCACGCTTCATGGCGAGCAGAGCCCGGGCCGGTCTCGCACACTGAGCCATTTCGACGAAGTCGGTGCAGATGTCCTGCTCAGCGCCCGGCTCGCCAATCTTGCCAATGAAGACGTGAATACCGCCGAAGGGGACCCGGTACCCGTACTCGATTGAGCCGGCCTCGGGGCCCCAGCCTGTGTTGTCGATGTAGAGCTTGCTGCGACGACTCTTGGTCATCCGGCCTACAGTGTATCCCTTGCACTACAAAAAAGACACATCCGTGACATTTTGGGCCTAACGAATTTTTTTTCTGTCATACTGATGACACTTCTATGACGATAATTGTGAAAAAACACGGTATCATCATAGATGTGGTGGGGTCCTACTTCTATGACAAAAAATCATGACAGAAAATGGGCTTTTCGTCCTGGGCGGGCCGGAGACGCAGCTGCATGACATTCTTTGGGCCGTCCATGATGGAAAAAACCGTGGTAGAAGCGAGGGCGAGGAAAATATCGGGGTGTTCCCGGTTACAGTGGGTGGTCGGGGCCGAGCGATGCGCGTTTCTCTCGTACACGCACGCTCGTGGGTGCGAGGCGTTTGGCTCTAACTGAACCCGAGCGATTGCACTGCAGGCTACACGTTATTGAACCCGAGCGATCGATCGATGGCTATTAACTGAACCCGATCGAGCGATTCGTTCGCTACTGCTGCTAACTGAAGCCGATCGATGCTGCCTCTGGATGAACAGTGAACGTTGCTGGGGGGGTTTGGATGAACAGTTCCCGGTGGGGTGGATGAACAGGACCCCGTGGTGTTGCCTCTGGATGAACAAGACCCCGATCGATCGAGCCGGTTGGGGCTGGATGAACAGGACCCCGTGGAGGGCAGGATGAACAGGACCACCCCGTGGAGGGCAGGATGAATAGTAGACGGTGGAGGGCTAGATGAACAGTAGCCCGTGGAGGGGTGGTTGAACAGGAGCCCGTGGAGAGGGCTGGTTGAACAGTAGCCGGTGGAGTAGTGCGCGGTGGACGCTGGATGAACAGGAGCCCGTGGATGAACAGTCGCAGGTGGAGGCTGGAGGAGGTCGACGGTGGATGAACAGTAGCCCGTGGAGGCTGGACGGGGTCGACGGTGGAGATGAACAATATCTCGTGGAGTCCCGTTTTGCGGTACGCCACACCCCTCCCGATGAACAGGACCCCCGTTTCGACCGTAGCGCTCCAACACAAGTCCGTTTCCTCTGTTTTGCGGTACGCCACACCCCTCCCGATCAACAGGACCCCCGTTTCAACCGTAGGAGGTCCATTTCCTCCGTTTTGCGGTACGCCAGACCCCTCCCGATGAACAGGATCCCGTTTCGAACGTGGCCGGTCGAACACAAGGCCGTTTCCTCCGTTCTGCGGTACGCCAGGCCTCGTTTCCATCGGCTGTTCCGTCCAAGCCCTCCTAATGAACACGACGATGCATTCCGTTCCAACCCAGCCGGTTGGCTCCCCATGAACACGACGACGACGCTGTTTCTCCGTTCTGACCTAGCCATGTAGACAAGCCCTGGCCGTACGTATGAGCGAGTAGGCGTTCAAGACCCTGCCCGTATGTACGTACGTTGCCGTATTTTCTTTCTTGCACACTGGCCGCTATATGTACGTGTACATGCCACGTGCGCGCCTCTACATCGACCAGTATGTACGTACACGTTCGCGACCAGAATGACAACGCTACGTACGCTTCGACCAGGTGGGTCCCGACTGTCAGGCACTTCCTTGTCTGCGAAGATGTAGCTGGTGGGTCCCAGCAGTCAGGGGGGCGAATCATTTTTTTGCCCAGACACACTTCCTTGCATGCGAAGATGTAGCTGGTGGGTCCCAGCAGTCAGGGGGAAACATTTTTTTCACGAAATACGGTGGCCCGTGCGGTGGGTCCCTGCTGTCAGGTGGAGGAATAATTATTTTGCGCGTAATAAGGAGGCACTTCCTTGCTGCGGTCGTGGACCCAGCTGTCAGCCTCTCCACGTACAGTCCACGTCCGATGGAAGCCGTTCCTTGACCACGTTTACCACGCCACGCCGAGAGCACCAGGGCGGTGGACGACGGCGAGGCCTAGGAAGGGGATGACGCGGAGCCGGGGAAGACGCGGCAGTGGATGCCCACGCGTAGACGAGTATGAGGGTTCACTGGTTCGCTGCGGTGTGAGGCTACCGTCGCCGCAGAATAACAGGGGGTGTGGGTGAGTAGAGGGATGGCCTAGCCAGCGGTGGGAGTAGTAGGGGCGGTGAGGCCTCCACCGCATCACAGCCGGCCATGGGAGGCAGGAGCACGAGGCACGACCGGCGCTGGTTTGGGCGGCTGGAGCAAGAAGACCAGAGGTTGAAGAAGCACTACGGCCGTTGGATGGACATCGTACGGTCACTGGAGCTAGAATCGTGCATATTGACTAAGTTGACAAAGTCCTCCGTCCCCGTCAACTTAGTAGGCCCACAAGTCAGCCTGCCACTATACGGGGTCCCAGCTAGCAGGGGGAGTATTCATTTTTTTGTGCGTAATAAGGAGGCACTTCCTTGGGTGCGAAAATATAGCTGGTGGGTCCAAGCTGTCAGCGGCGGTAACATTTTTTTCGCGAAATACAGAGGCCCTTTCGGTGGGTCCCAGATGTCAGGTGGAGGAATCATTATTTTGCGCTTAATAAGGAAGCATTTCCTTGCGTGCAGCCGTGGACCCAGCTGTGAGCCTCTTCACGTACAGTCCACTTCAGATGCATGTCGGTCATTGACGACGTTGACCAGGCCGCGCCTAGAGCACCAGGGCAGTGGACGACGGCGAGGCCTAGGAAGGGAACGACACGGAGGCAGGGAAGACTCGGCAATTGTTTCCCACGCGGAGGGGAGTACGACTGTACGAGGGTTTACTGGTTCGTCTGCCGTCGGCGGAGAGTAACAGCAGGTGTGGGTGAGTAGAGGGATGGTTAGGCCAGCGATGTGAGTACGGTGGGGCGGTGAGGCCTGCGTGGCAGCACAGCTAGCCGCGGGGAGGAGAGAGCAGGCAGTCCCGCCGGCACTTGTTTGAGCGGCTGCAGCAGGAAGAGCAGAGATTGAAGAAGCACGACGGCCGTTGGATGGACGTCCAACAGTCACTGCTTGTGCATCAACCTTGTTTTTAGGAAAGCCTCAAATCTGTGGAAAACATCATACAACCCATTTTCCATTATTTCTAATAATTTACAACCCATTTGCTAATTCTTAAGGTTTTTTTGGAGCCCGTATTCTTTTTGTTAGCATTACAGCCCATATTGTGGCCACGGTTAAAAAATTATACGAAATTTTGCATATTTCAGTGCGGTCCGAACTGTTTTTAATCCCGAAATTTCGAGTCACATTCAAACTGATTTTAAAAATAAATGTATATCAATATAAAATCCAACAAATTGTCCACGCATAAAAATCAATGCAATTTAAAATCTCGAAATGAAAAAAAGAAATTTGAAACTAATTGCCGGTTTGATGTGTTTTAAAAATGTACAACCCATTTCTCATTACTGATAGGCCATTTTCTCGGCCAGCCGAATGAAGCTCTCCTCGTCTTGGAAGATTTGCAGCCCAACAGGCCTGACAAAGCGACTTACTTGGCAAATCACAAAAAACTGGGTTGTGGCCATGGACCCAGCTGTCAGCCTCTCCACGTACAGTACTCTTCCGATGGAAGTCGGCCGTTGACCATGTTGACCACGCCGCGCCGAGAGCACCAAGGCGGTGGACGACGGAGAGACCTAGGAAGGGACGACGCGGAGCCGGGGAAGACATGGCAGTGGATGCCCACGCGGAGAGGAGTACGAGGGTTCACTGGTTCGGCTGCGGTGTGAGGCTGCCGTCGCCGCGGAATAACAGGGGGTTTGGGTGAGTGGAGGGATGGCCTGGCCAGCGGTGGGAGTAGTATGGGGGCGGTGAGGCCTCCGCGGCAGCACAGCCGGCCATGGGAGGCAGGAGCAGGCGGCACGACCGCCGCTGCTTTAGGCGGCTGGAGCAAGAAGACCAGAGGTTGAAGAAGCACTAAGGCCGGTGGATGGACATCGTACGGTCATTGGCGCTAGAATGGTTCATATTGACTAAGTTGACAAAGCCCTCCGTCCCCGTCAACTTAGTAGGCCCACAAGAGAGCCTCCCACTATGGTGGGTCCCAGCTGGCAGGGGGTATTCATTATTTGTGCGCAATAAGGAGGCACTTCTTTGCGTGCGAAGATATAGTTGGTGGGTCCGACATGTCAGTGGCGGGAACATTTTTTTCGTGAAATACAGAGGCCCTTCCGGCGGGTCCCAGATGTCAGGTGGAGGAATCATTATTTTGTGCGTAATAAGGACGCATTTCCTTGTGTGCGGCCGTGGACCCAGCTGTCAGCCTCTCCACGTACAGTCCACTTCCGATGGATGTCGTTTGTTGACCACGTTGACCACGCCGCGCCGAGAGCACCAGGGCGGTGGACGACAGCGAGGCCTACGAAGGGAATGACACAGAGCCAGGGAAGACACGGCAGTGGCTACCCACGCGGTGGAGAGTGCGAGGGTTGACTGGTTCGGCTGCCGTCACCGGAAAATAATAGGAGGTGTGGGTGAGTAGAGGGATAGACAGGCCAGGGATGCGAGTATACGATGGGGCCATAGGCCTGCCTGGCAGCACAGCCGGCCACGGGAGGCGGGAGCTGGCGGTTCCGACGGCGCTGGTTTCGGCGGCTGGGGCAGGAAGATCAGAGACTGAAGAAGCACGATTGCCGTTAGATTGACATCTAATGGTCTGACACTGGTAGAGTCGATTGTTGACTAAGTTTGTTTTTTGATAAACCTTGTGTACGCATGAACTTAGTAGGCACACAAGTCAGCCTCCAAATCTGTGGCAGACAACATAGAGCCCATTTGCTATTTTTTAATAATTTGCAGCCCATTTGCTAATTCTTAAGTAATTTATTACAACCCATTTTCTGCCTAGGACCACGGTCAAAAAGTTCAACCTTATTTTTCATATTTCAATGGAGTCCGAACTTTTGTAATCCCGAAATGATAAACATTTTTTTAAGAACTTATTGATTTGCCAAAAAAATTGTTTTGTTTTTGTAATCAAATAAGACGTGGGACAATTGAGTTGGTTTAAGGGAAAACCAGTGGTAAAAAAATCAGCGCTGGGAGGGAAAACAACAACAAAAATAAGGATGTAAATATGAAAAGTGAATTTTAGGTATTTTCAATATAATGATACGTGTATATGAACTAGTAAAACTATAGGTAGAGATTAGAAAACGGATGTAGGACATGCGTTTCAAGAGGAAAATAGAACTGGGCCGTGTGTTTGATTCAGTAAAAAAGTGCCTGCGGATGTTGTAAGACAAAATATAACTAACGCTGGCGGGCCAGAGGCCAGTAGATACCTGCTGGATCTTTGTGCCCCGTTGTCGTCATGGGCTGGGCCTGTTAAAAACAAAACCAAGCCTGGGCAGTCTACAGCCCAGTTGAAACTTGCTCGACCTGAAAAAACAATATACGTGCTCAATAAACGAGAGAATTCTGCAAGTACAGACTGATAACTGGGATGTAGCAGGGATATTGTTTTTTCAACGTGATAATAAGAGCATGCACTTGTTTCAAAAAAATTGGAGAACTGGGAATTCGAACGGCAGGTGCTTATGCTACCCATCAAATAAAAATCAGGTGCCTGAAAATTCGTTTCGAAACAAATGATTCAGCTTTATATCCACGTCGACCCTCGGCATGATGGTTGGAAGCAAATGCCAAGTTCATACCAAAAGATCGTTAACAACAATACCAACTTGCGAATGACAAGGTAGTACAAGTACCAATACCAAACTAACTTATAATCTTTTTACACCTGGCCCTAGTGTTCGTCTGGTAGAAAATCTTGCAGAGGACCAGCTCCCGCTCCTTCTCTTGCTCCAGGTCCCCAAGGTGGTACTGGTGCATCACCCAGTTGGTCCTCTGCTGGTCAAAGTTCTGATTGGTGTGCAGCACCAGAACCTTTTTGCTGCTCGTCTGTCGGCTGTTGACCATCACCGGCAAGGTATTGCTGGTGTTGTCCCACATCGCGTGCATGCCGCACTCCGACAGTATCTTGCGACGCGTCCACGTGCCCCTTTTGAACGCCCTGGAATTGCGCTGGAAGAAATGCTTGCTTAGGCCACTCAGTGTGATACCTGCAGTATTGTCGAATACAGGTTTTAGTGTACATAGTTGGCATTTTCATAACATCTTTGGCATGTTGCAGTCACTTGTTTCACTTTTTATTAACTGTCAAATTGTAATTGCTTCACCAGGTCTGCGTCTAAAAAGAAAAATAGAGCTATAAACAAAGGAATATGTTTATGCAAGTAGACGGCAGATCGGTGTCTTACCTGGAAGTTTCTCAGGATGGGTGTAGCATACGACGTGCTCGCTGTCAATGGTTGGTATGAACAAATCGATGAGAGGGTGAGATCTCGCGCTGTCAGCACTCACTTTGGCCTCAAGGTGCTCGATCAGCTCCTGATCCGTGGGATCGAACTTGACGCCAACCGGCAGCACCAGCCAATCCTTCTTCGACTTGCATGGGTTAATTCTAGTTATATGGTACTCAATGTATGATCAATCGATTGTTTTATGTGAATGACGAAAGATTTCGACAGATAAGTGGTACTCCAAATCTGAAGTCCAGAATACCCAAACACGCCATCGGGATTCTTGTGTCACCTCACGCGCAGCGTGTTGTCATGTCAGTTCAATGTGTGGACATGATGAATAATTTGACCGACGTATACTAGTACTGCTACTGTACTACTTACTAGTCGTATTTAGTGTCACATTTTAACCATAGGTTTAACTAACAAGTACGCACTTGAAGCCTAAGTGATATATATATATATATATATATATATATATATATACTGCACAGCATCTCCATCATCATTATTAGTACATCCTGCGCAGGTCAGTTAGGATGCACTTGATCCCAGAAATGTATCTATCCTTCAAACCAGAGGAGTGCTTCAAACTAACAACAATACATAATATCCAACAAAAGAGGGTCATGCTACAGCAGCATAATACATGGCTTAGTCTACATATCAGTACGAATCAAGTTGTGCATATTTGCTGTTGGCATGAACCACATCGCCGCATGTCGGGTTTGCAAAAGCCATCCATCGCATGGAAGCTTGATGCCTTTCACACACTAGAGATTATCTTGCAACAAGCTGTGTCGACGTATCTCTGGATATGGTGATTCATGAAACCCATGGTATGATGTGTAAACACAGTCCCCCCTGGCGAATGGAAGTTGCATAGCACGGTAATCATCACCGGTGATATGACCAATGATTGGTTGGATGATCGGATAATTGAGCTCGAGGAACATGGAGTGGTTGTCGAGGCTGTAAACCCTCAAGTGCTCAACCGACTCCCTACGTCCGTGAAAGACTGTACATTTAGAGATTTACACATTGACCAGGGCATAATTAACGCCCAAAAGTTATGTGTGCATGCGACCATTGAGAGAAGAAGATTAAATGAAGGTCGTTGCATGCTTTAATTAAGGATAGACATGTAGCCTATTCCTAGAGCACAAGTTGGTGCATTAGTCAATCAATATCAATTTAGATTAAAGGCTAAATGCATTGGAAGTGTAGATGTACTACACTCTTTGTTTTTTAGCTGATTTCTTTGCTCTGCCAACTGACAGGTGGGACCCAAAAACCAGGTGACAATTTAACCAGTCAACAAAGTGCCACGTCGACTATGTGGCCGGTCAGTAGGGTGCAATACGGTGCTCTACGATGAGATAGTGATCGTATAATCACCGCAAAACTATATATAGTGACCGTAAAGAGCGTATTGTTACATACGTTGACCGCTAGTGTATTTTTCTCGTTTCAAATTAAGCCATATAAACCGGAAAGGACGCAGTATGGACTAGTACTAGTACTGCTTTGATGTGCCCCATCAACTCGCCGTATGAGGAGAAGCTTGCTTACTATGCCTCTCCCTCGCCCACACGCACGGTGGTTCGCGGGACGAGGAGAGGGTTTTGACTACAGTGCACCCTCTCCCTCTCCCTTGCCCTCGCCCTCGCGGTGGACGTACAGCAGTTCAATCGGTGTCAGATTGCCAGAAGCATAATGTGTACTGTAGTATCATCATTGTCGGACCTTCCAAAGAGGCGAAGAGCCAAGTGCAAGGTTCACGCGAGTACGAACTGTTGAACATCCCGAAGAGGCAAAGAGCCAAGCACACGGTTTTATAGGAGTTGTCGTCCTAGTAGCAGCGTACTGCAACTATAGCAAACGATGCTACTGTATGATGCCGCCACGTCACGTATATCCAAAGCTGTGCCACCTTTTTTTTCTCAAAGAGCGTGTTGGAGCCCGTGCAACAACCACACAAGTTGCACGTACACATAACACATTTACTAGTAATAAATTCTAAAGGACAAATGCCAGTATGCCACACAAGTTCATCTCCAATTCATGCGATAAATTTGTGCACGACTAGTCAACATATATTCACAGCGCTACCGTTCACAATTTACCGTACTCCACTTACACGTTATAGATGGGCTACATGTCCTCCTTCAGGTTCCAGTCCCAGGTGTTCTTCATGGATGGCACGATCCTTAGCGGTGGGCAACGGGAATCATTGTCGCAACTTTCTAGTCCGGTTCCACACGATGGAGACTCATCCAAGCTGAAGCGGCATAAATCAGGGATAGCGTGTCACAACATGTCGTTCATCCAGTGGTGTGCACTGAAGACACAACCATGCTTCATGAACAGCAGGCCTTCCATGTCGTGCACGGAAGGTGGCATCCGCTTCACAATGGGGTAGCTGTCCCCAATGAAAAGCGAGTACTCTCCAAGAGTGTTCCTCGGCACCCACGTAGCATCACGGGGGTCAAACTCGGCCCCGTTCATCCGGTACACGCGGCATCTTAGATCTGGACACATGGTGACATACATAGTCAAGGTCCATGCATAATAATGTTGTGCTCAAATATGGCAGTCAGTAATACTGTGCAGAAAATAGTACTACTCCGGTATAGAGGAAGTAAAATAACCGGCTTATTATATATAGCCACTCTTGGCTACATGGATGAGATAGTAAGACATGGAAAAACAAAAATGGTGGCAGCTAGTGGGTTCAAGTCTTCAAGGGCCTAGCTAGCTATACACGTCCTCCAAGGTAAAAAGTACTCCTACTACTACCTCCGTCCTAGTTTATTAGTACCCTTTGTAATTTGTGCCAAATTTTGACTAAATATTTAACTTAAAAATGTTAGTGCATGTCAACAAAAATTATATCGCTGGATTCGTTTTTGAACATTGTTTTCAATGATATAATTTTTAATAACATGCATAAAAATTTATTAATTAAATTTATTGTCAAAGTTTGGCACAAATTACAATGGAGACCAATAAACCAGGACGGAGGTAGTAGTACGTAAGTAGAGTACTAGTACAACAATGAAAGAGAAGGCGAGAGGGTTAAAAAATGCAATACCTGGGTAGCTGGTGACGGTCCATCGTGGTAGATTGTGTGACCATGTTGCACATCAGTGGTACCATGGGTAACGACTGCTAAGATAGTTGATCCCAATATGCCAAAGTCAGCTACAAGGTTCCAAGTTAGACCGAATCATGGATGCAAATGCACATCCAGGATCAGCGATCTTATTTTGATCGTGGGATGACTGGTCCCTGCAAAATAATGGAGTACCGTTAGGGATGCAAATGATGGTTTGTGCATTCCATTTGTAATCTCCCGTACCGTAGGATGGCAACCAGATGAAACAAGTCCCCTGGCTTGTCACCACGAAGATGCGTCCTAGATGGCGCACGACGTCTTCGAACGTGTAGGGGTACAAATCTGCCGCCGCCAACATGCGCTAGCCTCTGCCGTTACTGCCTCTTGCATTGATGGCAATCCTTATGTCGAACACCGCGATGAGATAGTAATCGTCGTAGCCACGTCACTTTGTCGGCGGGTCCGCAATTGCTATCTTCTTCAATCTCATGTAGGCATCATCATACGTATTCAAGCCCAGCCAGTCCGGAAGGCCGATCCCAATGGTGGAGAAGGGGTCTACCAGAACGGCCGCACTGATGTGGATGTTGTGCAAAATGATGGTGGTATCCGGCCAGAGGTATGCAAGCCAATCTTCGCTGGCACAGACCCAGACCTATATATAAGACGGTGGGCAGCGGAGAAATTCCGGGATGGAAATGGAATAACTAAGTACTACATGATCAAACTCCATTACTGACCCGCTTATCGGACAAAATCCGACTACCTCTCAACGTCGGCAACTCTAGTGGAGTCAATTTGCAACCATGGCCAGGGAGCGGTGGACTGTTCGAAGGATTGTCCCATAGAAGAACCTTCTCCTCAAGGACGCATGGAAGACCAACAAGCATGTCCTTTTCCCAAGGCATTTTAAGCACCGTCTTGAAATAGTTGGTGCAGGAAGCACCGAGTCTTGCGGCGGTGAGGACGTCGGAGCGGCGTGCGATTTCTCCCAAAGGATCGTCGTCCAAGGTCTCCCAGGCCTGATAAGGAGGAGAAACGCCTGGCGAATCCAAGGGAGCAGCGACGAACTGCCTTCTCTTCGCGGGGAGGGGAACTGGCGAGGAGGAGATAAGAGCGTAGTAACCACAGGGCCTCGTCCCTTCCAACTGTAGATCGTTCCTTCCAACTGTAGCGAAGGGGTGAGGCTATTATTTACTACTAGTACTAGCATTATGGGACGTTATGGGATTGCACTATACTGTAAATAATAGCACTAGTAAGAAATTTTTGGCACTAGCTAGTAGTTTTTGGCGTGGATTAAGAAATTTTGGGTATGTTTTTGCTATTTTTTGTACACGCCAACTAATGACAAAAAACGTCTTACATTATGTGATGGAGGAGTACGTACTCGTACTGTAGCAGTACTAGTACTAGTTTCTCAACTAGTAGTGCGAGGGTACTACTAGTGCTATGTACTGTACTTCTAGTATAGTGCACTAGTTTTGAACTCTTGAATCTCAGGGCCAAGGAGCTATAGTTGGAAGTGGAGGGTACTACTGTTCTCTAGAACCATCGCTGTACTATCAATGCAGGGAAAGTACACCTGCATAGTGGCCTAGTGGGTACTCTCGGTGCTCTATTCAGCCGCTCCTCTCACGTAGCTGGCCTACTCAGCCGCTCCTCTCACGCACACAC
The DNA here is from genome assembly GCF_002575655.3 of Aegilops tauschii subsp. strangulata. NCBI lineage: Eukaryota > Viridiplantae > Streptophyta > Magnoliopsida > Poales > Poaceae > Aegilops > Aegilops tauschii. The sequence continues at coordinate 180,815,852 of NC_053039.3, forward strand.
TAGCAGCCTGTTTATCAGCGACGGTTACTGCGGGGGCAGAACATTTGAGTTATTTGATACAGCGAGACTAGGCTTTTCGCTTCCATTTGTGGAGGTGTAATGGATCTCGTCGAACTTTGTTAGTAGTTCCTTCTTTATGAATGAGATGAAGCAAAGCTTTTGCCTCCGTTTCAAAAAAACACGTCAAGAGGAATTTATTTTATAGTAGAGCCGATAATGGAGTGAAGTCCATGCGTGCAACGCCACAAGCTACAGAGTAGTAGTAGAGCACTTTACGTACAGAGCCATATTGCATAGTTCCCAATGCCCCGCCAGGCTTTTCCGGCTCCTCGGGCTTAATTGGGAGGCGCTAGTTTAAATATGCTACTAGCTGATGAGGAAGCCGCAAGCGAGGTGCGGCTAGGGCGAGCACGTGAGCCACAAGATGCTGGGAAGGAAAACCCGTTCACGTGGCTAGGCTATCCAGTGCACCTAGATTGTGGTGCTGCACGTCCGTTTGACTTCAAAACTCAAACTACCCGTGTAAAATATTGGCTCGCAGTGAAGTTACTATTTAAAAAAAGGCCGCCGTGCGTTCGGCCAGGATCGAACCCACAAAACGAGGTATACACACCCGCGACCACTAGTAGTAATCGTTGGAGTACAATGCAACCTAGAATCGCCTTTTTTCGCTAGTAGTACATTGTTCCTTACAAGAAACCCCTAATAATCATGAAACCACTAATAATGCCAAGAAACTACTACCACTTGCATACGTGGAAGACTTAAGATAAGACTACCTTATCAACCATTGTACATGCTCTTACCAACCAGCCCTACCAAGAAACGACTACACTACAAAGTGTCGTTATAGGCACGTTTCGACCCATGGCCCTGTTTGGATACATTTGTTGTCAATCTAACCCTGCCATCCAAACACCACTTTGGTTAGAGTTAGTTAAGGGTTAGAATCTAACCTCTGACTTAGAGTATCCAAACAGGGCCCGTGTCGCCCATTAAGTCAACGCCTTCTATTCGACCAGGCGTTATGACTTGTGGGACCTACATGTCAGTGTGCACAATAATCCCCGAGTGACCTCCTACCTCCGGCCTGTCCACCTAGTTATCCTCGGCCATGGGACGCAGCTACCGCCGCCGGCAGAAGGCGAGGTCAAAACCGCCGGCGGTGCGGAGCCCATCTTGCGGCAGCCCGGATGCCAGCTCCGTCCGGCGCTTGCGGCCGCTAGCTAGCCAAGATAGCTCCGTCCAGCTGCTTGTCTGCAAGGTTTGCTCGCTAGATTGGCACGGCCGCGCGGCGGCTTGCTCGCGCACACCGCGCTAAGGCCAGACATCTTGCTCGAGCGAAGGCCAGCGCGACGGCTTGCTCTCTCGTGAGTCACGCTCGGGCCAGCCTGCCAACCCGTGCGGAGGCCAGCGCGGTGTCCGGCCCGTCCGGCGGAGCGGCGGCCAACTCGCTCATCACCGGCGCCACCGACGAACACGCATCAACACTGTTTGAAGTAATGTTCAGGAAAAATAATGATTTGAGGGGGAATAACAGGATAGAAGGTCAGATGTGGGTCCCTCGTGTCAACGGTCAAACAAAATGTGTTGGTTTAAGCTGCCCCGTCAGCACAGACGTGTGGGCCAACCCTGTCATAAATGGGTTTAAACTAACCTAATCGTTGGTAGTAGTTTTTGGCGTGGATTAAGAAATTTTGGGTATGTTTTTGCTATTTTTTGTACAATAGATTCTTCCTAGGGATGGTTGAAAGTGGTAGTTTTTTGTTAAATACTCTACATATTGTAAGTAGGAGTGAAAGTTAAGCTTTGGAACCCAATAAGCAAGGCTAGTTACATAGTGCATATGTGTACATGATTGAAAGTAAATATCAACCTTGAGTGACTAATATCTTGATGGAAAACTCGAAACTATGGAATACTAGGGAAAACAATTGCATGGTTGGAAATACTAGCAATGTTCATGTGCGTTGCAACGAATCATAATTAGAATAATACTTATTCACAAACTTGATACAAGACACTCTAATTTTGATATACATATATCACTAGAGATATATTATGTTTCAATTAGAATATATTCCTTGGGCTGTTTTGGTGAGGTCAGGGAGGGATGTGGTTGGTTTTAAGATACAAATTATGGGTTTTTCTGCAAATTGGTAGACAAGTGAGATGTTTGTGAGAAGAGGCAACAACTTACCTCACAGTCGTTAGATGTAGATCTAATTGTCACAAACGACGGATGGCGGACACACCATCATCACCAACTTAGTCTTCTGTAGGAGTACTAGCAAGATCCGTGCATTGCACGGAACATCAAGATGCATTTTTTTATAAAAACACTCGTTGTGATTGACCCATGCGAAAGTAATCCCATGTGTAAAAACTAATGATATCTTGTGAAATAGGAGACAAGGTGAAGAGGAGTGGGGTGTGGTGGTGATTGCTGGTCGGACTGAGCGAAGGCATGGGGATTGACGACGCCGGCAGCGGCCACTAGGCCAGTTTGTTCCAGAGGCTTCCTTTCTTAATTGCTCAACAATGAGGTTGTTGGAGATAAGGATGAACGAGGGAAGGCCTTGTCTACAAATGTGGAGAGAGGTGCGGGTATCTTTTAGTTTAATTTCCATCCATCAGATATAGATCAGACGGTCTATTGCAAGATGGCATGCATACCATCATCCCCAACTCGGTTTTTTTATAAGAGAAGAAATATAAGTATGGAGATACAAACGTATTATCGATACTTGTTTCCGTAAACTAGGATCTACATTCTATTCAACGGCTCAGCATGTGGGGCCTTAGCACAATGACTTCTCGACTGTGTAAAACAAAGGTTTTCCCGTCGCCGATAAGGAGGGGGTGATGGCGGCGCGCTTTCGGCTTGCTCTAGTCCATAAATGGCGTATAGATAGGGAGACATTGTTGATGTTGTTTGAAATTGGCCTATGTACGGAGACGCAAGGGAAGAGAGTCATCGTGTGTGTGATAGGGACTTCATGAGAGATCTAGAATAGATGGTGTAGAGAACAATGTGCGAGATCGAGAACGATGATACATTAGGGAGCTATGGAAAGAGTCACGACATATATGTATACAGGGAGGAGCTGGGGCGGGTCCGCATGTGGGAGAGATAGAAAGAGGAGAGTGGTGCACAAGGAGACAAAGTGTGCTTGTTTTGCAGTGGGGGTGGTGTGTGAGCTGAGTGTGCGAGAACCACATAACTAGGGAGATAGACATTTGGGGGCGACGTTTTGTGTGTATGGGAAAGATACACTCTACATAGTGCGTGTGCTTGGGAAAGAGAGATGCCGGGAGACCTAGCTAGAGAGTGGGGGAAGAGATGTGTGCATGCCAAGAGACAAAGTGATAGAGACCTATATTGGGGTCCGGACTTTAGAAGAGAGAGGGGTGTTAATGTGCTCGTGTGTTGGTGTTTGGGGGAGAGAACGACTTCTGTGTGTGTGTGGGGGGTGACGAGGGGGGGGGTTGGCTTAAGATAAAGAGTGAGGTGTCTATATTTGAGGGACTTTAGCGTAATTGAGATACACATGGTCAATAGTGTGTGCACTCAAGGTTGATCAATTTGTTTCACAGTTTGGACTATGAGATAATGATACTTTTGAACATGCGTGATATACTTTGATGTACCAGAATTACAAACCTAAGATTGGAATTTTTGAATTTGACTACATCATTAGTTTTTGTAATTCATTTAAATGGAGGTACATCTTTAAGCCAGGATTTCGTGATTTCAAATTCATATATCAAACCTAGAGATATACACATACGGGCATGTTCAAACTTTATAATCATCCACTTTATTCATACACATACACATTTTTTGCTTTTGTCATCATATTTAGGATAAAGACATTTGGAATTTCATTTGAATTGGACCATATGATGGTATTTGCTTGTAGTAGCTCAATGATCCATATTTGAATTGAATGGACAATCTAAGTTTCGAGTTGGAGACATTGATTTTCAAAACTTGCACTTTTTTTTGCGTGCAAAACAAACAAATTCTCGACCATGATATCATAGTCGGTCGTATAATAGCAGAATATAATTTCAGGCGCCAAAAGCTTTCAAACTTCCCGCTCACATCGAAATATCTCGCGCCCGAAAGTTTAGCCCTGCGATATTCCTGTTTTACCCCTACCACATGAACGGAAAAGGGCTGCTCTGGTAACTCCATTGTTTTCCCCTCTTGCCCCCAACATTCTTCCCCAGAGCCCCTCCCCGACCCCCCAACCACGGCAAGCTGCCGAATCTAGTCGTCCGCTGCAGCGGTGGACCTCACACCCCGACGGATCTACCTTCCGCACCTTGGAACCCCCAACTGCCAACTCACCACTTCACCGGGGCCGCTTCAGCGACTAGCTTAACCGGCGCCCTCGTCCACCGCTCCAGATCTCCTTGACCACCATCATGGTCCACCGCACCGGATCTGCTTAACCGGCGCCCTCGTCCACCACAGTGTAGGCCCTTCACTGACTCCCTCATCCGTCCCGTCGCTGGCCCTTCATACAAGCCCTCGTCCGCCGCAACAGATTCGCCTCACCGAAAGCCCTGTACAACGTGCCCGCCAAAGCCTTCGTCCACTGCACCAGACCCGCTCCACGGACGCCATATTCAACTCCACCGACCCTGCTTTACCGACGCCGCAGCCTCATCAGGTTATTTCGATCTGTACTCCTTCGGTTTTTCTCTTTATCGTGCAACTGTTCACTTACCACAGATGAGCTTTCTTGTATGTCGACAGGCACCGCAACCGTAGCACCGGAGATGCTTCAGCGACGGCGACAGCCGGCCCAAACTCAACCACAACACGAGCACCATCGACGATCCTTAGCTATCAAGTATGCCAATGATACCCATACGCCGCCGAGAATCAGGTACTATTATCCAACGGCCGGCGCCTACGTTGACTTTCTTAGCATAAGCACCGCACCTTTGAATTTCTTCAGGGCATCATTCAATTTTTGATGAGACGCGTTATTCTGCTTGCACCTGTAGGGCCATACTTCTGGCAGTGAACATGTTACATGTGCTAAATTACATACCAGTGCACATATAGTTAATATGCTTTAGTTTTGTCCTAAGTATTACTGTACTTCCTAGATATCACTGCCTACTGTTTTACTTCTTGCATGCTATATTTATGATAATGGTGTTGTTCTGATGCCACCTGTTGGTTCCATCAGACTGCTTCATGTTCTTTATGCTTAATTACACATCAGCGAACTAGCATGTGGTTCCGCTGGTTTTTGTTCGTTTTACCCTACATTTTCTGATGCTAGCTATTACATCACTGCTATGAGCCTCTGTTTATTACTTTTTTGTGTGTTCTTGATCTTCCCAAGTTGCATGACTAATTTGATGCTTCTATTAATTATGGAGCTACCAACCCCATGAAGCAAAGTATTTGTTCTTTTGGGGCTGGCACCTCGAACAAGCATAAAAATAGAGGGAAGCAGATATATTGTCGTGTATGCACACACCCTTCTTTCATTAGTTTAGATGAACCATTGATGATCAATTCTAACCAGCGCATGTGATTAAAATTAATTTTACCTAAATATGGGGTGCACAATAAACTACAACAAGTAGATTTGCAACCACGGGATGCCGACGATATCTTCAAAGAACATTGCAACAGCAGCGAGGCTTCACAGCAACATATGGTAAGCCAGTGTGTTTTAGTACATGTGAAATGTAATGCATGTCGGCTGCTTTCTTGGCTTGTGCCCTCAACCTGTAATCCTACAGAACAACAAATAGTTCAGTTGCCTGCTTTGCTGTATTGCTTGATTCGAATGCTTGTTTGTTACTTGTTACGCTATACCTGAGTTGGCCAATATGTCAGCAGTGCCTGCTGTACTATCGTAAAGAAATGCATGCCTAGTTTATTTGAGTCCTTAACTTTTCCTCTAAACATCATCACAAGACTGTCTTCGTAGTTTATATGAGGCCACACTGTTAAGTGCTTTCTCAGATTATTTCAACTGCTTAGATGCCTTGGCAACTTAAATATAGCGGTGGTACACTCCCTTTCAACTAGGGATGTCAACTGGGTCCCGGTTAATCCCGATTAAAGTCCACTAGTGGTATGATAGTTCAAAAGAGTTTTTGTTTTTTTGAGGAAAATGAACCAGGGAGCTAGCAAAAACTAACTAGATGGGACTGGCGGATGTCGTTTATTTGGCACTTACATCCCTAGTTTCATCTTACCATTTTAATTCCTTTTCGGCTGATGCTGCTTCGAACCATTTAAATATAGCTTGCCATGCTCGGCAATAATTCGTATGTCGTTTACCATGTAAGCTTGCTGCCTGGATCATGCGATAACTATCTCTTACTTATGTCCAGCGGAAACCTTTCAGGATGTCGTTCACACTAGGACACAATGTACAACCCCAGAATCTATTTGTGGGAGCAGTGCACCATCCATGTTACCAGATGGTAGCAGTTCAGAGGCAACACCGCCGGAGAGCAGTCTGAGCACAAATATTATAGTTCTTGAGGCTCTACTAGAGGCAGAAAGAGATGGTATGGCTGCCATGAATGAGGTAACCTCGATCTTGAAGCTGGAAATTATGCAATTAGCTGCACGCATTATGCAAGCAACCCAAGAATTGGAGGAAGTAAGAATGTTGCATTTGAAGACGGAGGAGGTCCTGCTGCTTCTGCTATCTAAAGCCCAGGGTAATCCCAGTTCTTCTTTAGATAGCAGTTGAAATTGTCATTAGATTATTGTACTTGCATGTTGTGTCATGTCTCTGAATGGATTATGTTGTAAGACCCCCTATGTTGTCCATGTGTTGTAATGATCCGAATTTTTTAGGCGAGGTAATCCTCAGTACTTGTATGATTGACATAAGGTGAACTGTTTTTCGTGTGAGAATATTGTATTGGATGAAATAACTGTTTGACTCAAAGTGTATCCAACCTACTGAATTCGAAGATCACGGCATTTCTAAATCATAATCATATATAAAGGTGGAATAAATCTTTGTTGTGGTTTTGAATAAATAAATAACAAAACATAGAATTATCTGTAGATATTTGTAATCGAATAAAAATTGGATTTGGATTTAGTTGCCAGGGCCCAGGGCAAACGTCAATGCTAATTCTCCCAAGTTTTGAACGAAGTGGCTAAACACCCACTATCATTTGTGGGCTGCCCGAAGCAAGTGTTTGTGAGATGGAAATTACTGTCTACCCCTGACACTTGACATCCTTATCGACCGGATTTACACTGTTGTCGATAGGGGTAGACTAGTAACTTCAATCAGACGTGACACGACGGCCTCTGAGCCCATTCAGACACGGTTGGCGCCAAACGTGGGCGGCAAAACACATTTGATTCAAGCTCGTCCGAAGGACATGTGTCTCTCCCTCCATTTCCCCATTCATCCACGGTGGGCGGCAAAACAAACTCTCATCCACGGCGTCGAACCAGGATCCTTTCATCGCGTCATCTCGCTTCATCGGCGCCATCGTCCACTTTGCCGTTGCAGCTCCTACGACCGCCTCGTCCAGGGCAACAAGATTTATCCCCCAACCCGGCCGTCTGCAATCTAAAGTCTTCTTCCCCGCCGCCGATAGCCATCGCACCCACAGCACCCTCAATGTATCAGCAGGGGCCTACACGGCGTCGCAAGAGAGGTGGTACTCTTCCATATGTGCTTAAGTTATTGATCTCACCCGGAAAATAGATCTTAAATTGTTTATTGTACTTTTCTTGTCCGTACCAAATCGTAGTGGCTAGTTGAATGCAAACATTGGTTGCGAAGTAGCTTTGTCCGGTTTGCACCTTCAGATCCGCCATGTCACGGTCACTATACTCGTAAAGCTTATGGTTTCCCCCCTTTATATTCACTACCATCATCGTAGGTGCTTCACTGCTTCATGTTGTGCTAGCACTGCTCCTCAAGACCTCAACCCATCAAGCGAAACAACATGCCACTCATAATTCCAAAGCTTACATGTTGAAATACGAATCTGATATGATGCTCATATTATTAAAATAGAGAACGTTTAATTGGTCACCTAATGTTCCTATATTCGTTTCGAAAAGCATGTGCGCCACCCACTGGTCCAGCTAGTTCCACTTTCCTGATTTTACTCTTGATGCTTAGGGTTTTCCCCTTTTATGTACTCTACTATGATCTGCGTAGGTGCTTTCTGTCATACTAGCATTACTCCACCCTTCAAGCTAAACAACACAACACTCAAAATTCCAAAGCATAGTTGTTCAAATATGATTGTGATATGATACTGATATTACTTAATAGAGACATTTAATTGGTTAGCTAAAGGTCCCACTTGAGTTTCCAAATGCATGTCGCGACATATAGAGAGACAGCAGAATTGCATTTCTTTGTCACTTGTTGACTGTACTTTCTTGTCCATACCAAATCTTAGTTGTTATTTCAAAGAAAATATCGGTTGCTAACTACCCTTTGCGCGGTTTGCAGCTTCAGATCTACCATCCCACTACCATGGTCAACACTATACTCATCATGCTTATGGTTTCCCCATTTTATGATGACCACGATCAGCCTACGTGGTTCGTGTCGTAATAGCACTGCTCCACCCATCGAGCTAAACAAGCTTAGTTGTACAAATTCAAATATGATATTATGCTGATATTAGTAAAACTGAGAGATGTTTAATTGGTCAGCTAAATGTTCCTACTTTAGTTTCGAAATGCATGTGAGCCACATATGGAGATACCGGAAGGAATAGTATTTCTCTGTGCGCTCTGGTTCATCATGGGTGGCCAAACGACATTGTATAGAAAGACTTGTAATATCTTCAATCTGCTTGCTCTTCTTTAATATGATCCTCTTCTCTTGCGGTCGACTGGTCAGGTCGAGTTATTCTCCCTTAGTATATTTTGAATCTGTCAGGTCAGGTCGACTTGTTCGTCTTTACTATATGTTCAAGCTATCATCTGCGAAGTATCATCACTTCTGGAGCTCTCATATTTTGAGTAGTAGGCCACATTATATTAATGCACACACCAAATTACAGCATGTATGGCACCTCTTAGAAGAATTGCAAAGATAGCACAAAGGGGTTTACAGGGAGGAAGTATTGGATTAGAATCACTTCTGCATTACAAAGATAATCTCACTTGTTTTTATGTTTTCATGCATATCAGGTATTGAACATTATCAAAATGAATATGAGAATGGGCTCACGAGAGGAATATTGCGGAACAATCCACTGGCTAACAAACTTGGCATGGTGGAGGATGGTCTATCTTATTCACCCATCAAGGTGCATGCTCTAACTTGGCAAGGTTGTATTGGTCGCACATATTTTGCATCTGACCTCTTGCATTACTTATACTTTGTTACAGCATCTGCTTAGTTTAAGCATCATATATGAGTATATGCCATACCTATCCATTTTCTGTACCTATTCCATGTGTCGTCATACTATGTTTTTTCAGTCAAATGTTGTTCTTTCGTAATAGATGTCCAAAAGGAAGAGGGTGATTACAGATCCTCAAGGAGTACAAACTAGGTATCTGGAGAAGGTAGTGATGCCTGTTAAATCAGATAGATCAGCAGCCACAGAAAACACAGGCCCAACTGTAACAGACTTTACCCCTACTCCAGTGGCCAAACCCCTATTAGAACTGCTGACAGCCCAGCGTCAGGTACTGTCTATGATATCAATTCAAAATTTGAACTCCTAAATTTCTGCATGTGCCTTACCTTCTCTCTTGTATGAAAACTAATTTCAGATGAATCTCCTTGCTCAAAGGATCATAGGATCTCACGACAATACTGGGCTCTGCATTGCTCTTGTCAGTACCTCTTGCCCTTTGTCAGCATACTTACACTCATTGCTGTTTGATTATGTAGCATCACTTTAAATGTTCGCTTCTTTATCCTCCCTTTGCTTGAAATTAGAAGATCTATATTTACTCTTAGATAAATGTAGAATTAACACAATGGTTATGAAGTTTTGGATTGCTCATGTAAGTACCTATTGTCATGTACTCCCGTTGTATCGAATTAATTGTTGATCAATTGGATGTATTTAGAACTTAATAGTGCTAGATACATCCATTTGAGCGACAACTAATAACGGACGGTGGTGGTATTACTGTACATGCATCGCGAGATAGTTGATTGTCTAGCATTACTCTGCATCTTATCTGCCCTGCCCTCCACTTTCTCCAAATTATCATTTCTACATTTACTCTTACCAAAATGTTGAATAAAGCCAATGCCACTGCACACGTTGATGTCTGCATTCCTCTTGTCAGTACCTTTTACCTTGTAACGTTGTACTTAATTAATTGCTATTTGATTATGTATCATCAGTCTGCACCTGAGCTTCATTATCCTCTATTTCTTCCAATATTATTTGATCTACATTTACTCTTTGCAAAATGTAGAATAGTGGCAACGCTTATAAAGAATTATCTTTGGGAATTTATTGAATTATCTTTCCATCAACATGGAGAAGGGCTTTGTCCAGCCCGTGTTAACATGTACTGTAAGTTCATCCTTCTCAAGCCTTCAAACTTGTTTCTAGTATAGATTTGGATAGGCATCATTTCCTCCACTGCTATTTACATCTGATTGGATGTTTGCAACAACTACTAGTTTTAAATTGTAGTTGTAAAAACATGTTCCTTATGCAGAACAGATCCATTTATTTGCTTATATAATTGTGAAACCTGTTACGTGTCTCCTTGTTTCTCTTTCAGAGTCGTATCTCTTATGCCAGGCAGAACTTTAGGAAAGATAGTGTGCCAAACCATCTTGAGGACAGCGAGATGACCCCAAGGTCCTGTCTTCATGAAGACAGTGAGTTGAAGCTACTCACCAGCAGGTGTGAGACAACCTTTGTGCAGTCGCTGCCTTAATCAGTTCGACTTCTTCAGTCTCAACTTAAAGCGGACAGGCTTCCTTCAGCTCAGCTCCGACTTGAAGTCAAAGATGTAATGAAGATGTTAGGGGACTGCCTTGCGCACTATGCTGCCATACAGCTAGGGATGAAGCATCTATCGTTGACACAACTGAGGTCTCATCAGCTTGTTCGGCTGCTTGTGGGGCCCGAGCTTGCCAGGTCTAGTGCCTTCTGAAGTGCTCTCAGTTTTGTATATTCTTTTGTCGGCGCGTTTATATACACTGGTGGCGACCTTTGATGCCCAGTGTATGTAATCCGCGGTCATGTTGCGCTTTATTATCACCGGTAGCGAACTTTGATTCCCAGTGCATGTAATATGCCATAATTTCTTTGTTGTATAGTCTAGGTTTATTCTTTGGTCGGTATGCTGTAATTTAGGCCGGAAGGTTTAGTGGATCTTAGTGTTGTCGGTCTTCAGGCCGACCCGTTACTCATATGACCCAAAACATGGGCCTATATCATGTTGGGCCATTAGCAGGTCTAAACCTATAGTAGTTTCCCGCCTTTAACAGGCCATGGGCTACATATTTACTGTAGTGACACTGGGCTTCCTACGGGCCGTAGAAACAATGGGCCTTCTACGGTACGTAGAGACAATGGGCCTTCTACGGGTCGTATCATCAATGGGCCTTACACGGGCCGTATGATCGATTGGCCAAACATGGGCCAAAACAGACCGCATTATGGCCGTAAAAGGGCTAGAGTTGGAGTCGTCCGTTCATGGGCCGACCATAATGGGTCGTCATTAATAGGCCGTATTTGATGACACTGTGAAAACGGCCCAACGTATTAACGGGCCACAAATGGGCCGACTGTAACCACGGGCTAAATTTGGCCCACAAGCAGAAAATGGCAGTAACGGGCCGTAAGCAACCGAATGCTGGAAATAAGCCCAAGAATAAATGGGCCCTGAGAAGGCCAAAAGATAACATGGGCTGGAAACGGCCCAACGGTATAATGGACCGTTAATGGGTATAAAGTGATACACTGTTCATTACGGGCCAGTTTCACCACGGGCTGTTAATGGGCCAAGAGTTACAAAGGGCCTCATATGGGCCGAAAGACGTCATGGGCCATACATGGGCCGGAACTTAAAACGGGCTGGAATTATATTGGACGGCCCAGATGACGCTACTGGGCCTAATTCGGATAGGCCGTAAACGGGCCCTGGGTTAGCGGGCTATAAATGGGCTATATGCGAATAGGCCGTTAACAGGCTTTCCGTGGGCCGGCCCGCCACCTTTTGACCAAGTCAAACAGGCCGGCCTTTTCACAGGAATGGGCCTCTGTTGGGCCGTGCCACGTGTCGACGTATCATAGGCGCTTTTGGTCCAATGAGTGGATGACATCTGTCCCAACGGTGAGCCGAGACGTGTTTCCTCCAGCCAATGATGATTTTACACGTGGAAAATCCCCATTGGTCGGGGCTGTTAACGGGTTATCGGATCCAAAACCGGACCCGATAGCTTAACGGCATTCCGTTACGGTGGATGCCACGTGTCGGTCACCCTTGACGAAAGCACTTCTCTGACGCACGATTTATCGTCATGGAAGTGGACACTTCCGTGATGATAATTTTGGTAATGTCATGGAACACTTCTACGACAGCATAGGTATGACTATCTTGATTCTGTAATAAATTTGTCATGGATGTACATGCATGACAGAAAACGTGACCTACTGTGACAAACACGTATCATCACAGAAGTGTATTTTTTGTAGTGTTGAGCCCTTCGAAGCTTCCCTCTAAGAACTTGAAACGATCGTGCGATAGCCCACGGTGGGCGCCAACTGTCGTGGTTTTGTCATGGCAGATGTCCTAGTGAAAGGACTTAGTCGTGGAGCCATCGCGACGGGTTAGCTTAAAGGGGTTAAAGCGGGACAAAGGACACGAGGAGTTTATACTGGTTCGGCCCCTTGCGGTGAAGGTAAAGGCCTAATCCAGTTGATGTGTAATTGCTAGGGTTTCGATGACCAGGGAGCGAATCCGCTATGCCAGGCTCTCGAGTTGTTGTTTGATGTCCCTAAACCGCCGCCGGTCGACCCTTTATATAAACAAGCTGACGCCCGGCGGTTTACAGAATCCCATGGCCGACTCATCAACGTCTCCGGCTTGGTTTCTACCCTTTCTTATCTTACAATACAAGTTACATATCATATGGCGGTTTATGTCTACGGGCCCTAATCCGCCTTTGGGCCCTGGGCCTCCGTGTTAGATCTCCTCCGTAAAGCGCCATACTTCTTGTCTTCATGGGCTTCAGATATAAATAACTCATTATGGGTATAACCCGGTCCCTCCTGGCCGGTTTATAATCAGTAGTAATAGCCCCAACACATATGATGGAACAACAGATCCCGCGGTATGGATCGAGGATTTTATTCTCCACATCCATATGGCCCGCGGAGACATCAAATACCTCCCACTAAAACACAAAGGGCCAGCTCGGCACTGCTTAAACAGTCTGCCTGAAAATTCTATTGGAAGCTGGGAGGACTTGGAAGAAGCCTTCCTTGACAACTTCCAAGGTACATATGTCCGTCCACCAGACGCCGATGACTTAATCCACATAGTTCAACAACCTGGAGAGTCAGCCAGAAAATTCTGGACTAGGTTCCTAACTAAAAGAACCAGATCGTCGACTGTCCGGATGCCGAAGCCCTAGTGGCCTTTAAACATAGCATCCGTGACGAATGGCTCGCCCGCCACCTCGGCCAGGAAAAGCCGAAGTCCATGGCAGCCCTCACAGCACTCATGACCCGCTTTTGTGTGGGTGAGGATAGCTGGCTGGCCCGTAGCAAAAACACAGAAAGCGAAACGGGCACCCAGAGGTAAAAAATAGCAACGGCAAGCTCCGACGCAGCAGACACAAACGCCGAAGCAATGGCGACAACACCGATGACACGACAGTCAATGCCGGATTCAGTGGCTCCAAGTCCGGTCAGCGGAAGAAGCCATATAAAAGAAACAATCAGGGACCATCCAGCCTGGACCGCATACTCGATCGTCTGTGCCAAATCCATGGCACCCCTGACAAACCAGCCAATCATACCAACAGAGATTGTTGGGTTTTTAAACAGGCCGGCAAGTTAAATGCCGAGCACAAAGAAAAGGGATCGCAAAGCGATGATGATGACGGGGAGCCCCCAGGTCCAAACGGTGACCATGATATATGCTACACACATCCCCAAGAGGGAGCGCAAGTGCGCGCTCAGGGACGTCTACGCGATAGAGCTAGTCGCCCCAAAATTTAATCCATGGTCGTCATGCCCAATCACTTTTGATCGACGGGACCATCCGACCAGTATCCGTCATGGAGGTTCAGCTGCATTGGTCCTTGACCCAATAATTGACGGATTCCACCTGACGCGAGTCCTTATGGACGGCGGCAGCAACCTAAACCTGCTCTATCAGGATAAAATGCACAAAATGGGCATTAACCCATCACGGATCAAGGCCACAAAGACTACCTCTAAAGGAGTCATACCAGGTGTAGAGGCCCGCTGCACGGGCTCAATTATGCTAGAGGTTGTCTTCGGATCTCCGGACAACTTCCGAAGCGAAGAGCTGATCTTCGATATCGTCCCTTTTCGCAGCGGCTACCACGCACTGCTTGGACGAACCGCATTTTCTCGGTTCAATGCAGTGCCACACTATGCTTATCTCAAGCTCAAGATGCCCGGTCCACGCGGCGTCATAACAGTCAATGGACACACGAACGCTCCCTCCGTACAGAAGAGCATACCGCTGCCTTAGCAGCAGAAGTACAGAGCGGCCTTCTCAAGCAGAACCTTAATTCAGCTGCCGAGCCCCTGGACACCGTTAAGAGGGTCCGGACTATTCTGCAGCAGGACAGCTCGGCTTGTCAGTAGCTCGACTAGCAATTCGGCCTTCGTCCTAGTCCCGACCAAGTGGTGGCATTGGTACCGCGCGTACATAACTAGGCACTCAAAATACCATGGGCACAGATGGAGGCATACCTGCCTTGTGACCCGCAATACGGCTTGACCGCTCCCGGACACATTTACTTTCACTATTTCCTTCTTTCCTTTTCAGGTTCCTTTTCCACAGGCATTCCCTGATGGCTTCATCGCAGGTCCTTTCAAGGACAAATACACCAAGTCGGCAGTCAGCTTGGACGTAGAGGGGAATTTCTAAGTGGTTTCTTAAACAACCACTCTACCTGTCTCCAGGGTCCCACATGCAGCTCTCCCTTGATCGTGGCATGTCAAGTAGCTTGTTGCTTATCGCACTACTTGTATCAATGCACTTCGACGTATTAATCAAATCCTAATGGAAACAGTCTGCGGCCCAAATTTTAGGGCCCCTGCTTTATGCTTTTGCTCCTTTTCTATTTCCCTTTTTTTTAGTTTTTTAATAAGCTTATCAGATAGCACCCGTACATTATGGTACGTTTCAATTTGCCAGGGGCTTCATAGCGCCCCGCTCTATGGCAACAAAAGTCCGAACACTTTTTACAGTATAGTTCGGCACCCCGAATTTAGCACTATATGCATTTGCTCCGAATCATGTCTTTGGTCAATAGTTGGGTTGCCCGGCTCCTGTGCTTCCTACCTTATATTCTGCTATATCGGCTAAGGTAGTAAAGGGAGCACTACTGCGATTGTGGCCAGGTTTACCCGAAGGAGCACCTCAGTAGAGAAAGCCGAAAATTGACTGTCATGATACGGCGAGAGCCGGTCAGCTCTTCGGAGGTTTCAAATAGATAGAGATTTTTTTCACATTGCGTGAAGGATCGGTACTTACCCAGTCAGGTGCTTATAGCATTCTAGTTCGGATACTAGGGGCTGCACCCACATTTTTTGTCAAACTCCTATGGCTAAGTGAGAGTGCTAAAGCCGTATAGTCTGATTGCCTGGTTCATTGTGCTAAACACCTCCTTCAAGGACCTAACAATTGGATCAAGAGTGTTTAGATTCCATCCCGAACACCCCCGTACTACCTACATGGGGGCAGAAGCCGACGACTGGCCAACTCTCAGATTTCATACAAAACGGCCACGTAGGAGGTAAAACTTTTTAAGCATAACAAAAATTATATTACATAACAACTTTGTTTCATCTTACACGGCACAGACAACTTTAATATATTCATTCAAAGATAATGTCTTGCGAACACTGCGTCGCTACAAGGCGAGACCTCTCCAGGACGTCTCCAAAATACCGCTCGGGAGTGCGGTGCTTCTTGCCCTCGGGCGGCCCCTCGGTCACAAGCTTGGCGTCCATCTTCACCCACCATGCCTTGACTCGTGCGAAGGCCATCTGCGCCCCATCGATGCGGACCGATCGCTTGATGATGTCCAACTGAGGACAGGCATTCACCAGCCGCTTCACGAGGCCGAAGTAACTGCCGGGTATAGCTTCGGCAGGCCACAGCCAGATTATTAAATCCTTCATGGCCAGTTCGGCCACCCTATGCAGCTCGACCAACTGCTTTAGCTGATCGGTGAAGGGCACTGGATGTTCTGATGGAAGGTATTGCGACCAGAACAGTTTCTCCATTGATCTCCCTTCTTCGGCTCAGAAGAACTCCGCAGTGTCTGACACTCTGCACGGAAAATCCGCAAACGCCCCTGGAGAACTCTGAATCCGGGTTAGCAAGACATACTGCTTGTTCACATACTTGCTTTGCATACTAAACGCCTTACCCGCCACGATCTTCCTGGCCTCCTGGATCTCCTGGAGGCCGCCCTGGGCCTCAACCTGGGCTTCTTCCGCGCTCTGGCGGGCCTTGGAGAGTTCGGCCTCTCGAGCCGAAACATCGCACTCCAAGGCCTCACATTTCTTCACAACGTCCTGGAGCTCTTGCTGAACCTCGTTGACCCTGGCCTTGAGCTTCTTGCGGGCGGCTTGCTCCTTGGCAGCTTTCTCCTCGGCTACAGCTAGGGCCTTTTTAAGGGCCTCGACCTCGGTCTTTGCTCCTACACATATCATAACGCTATGGTCAATACGCATCATTTATTCTTTCCGAATATATAGCGAGTCATTAAATACCTTGCTGGTCTACTAGCTCCTTCCTCGCTAGGCCGAGCTCCTCCTCGGCCCGCTCTAGTCTCTGCTTTAGTCCGGAGACTTCGGCAGCGTGTGAGGTCGCGGGCAGTAACGACGCCTGCTCATTAATAAAAGACACATTTAGTTAGTTTCCTGCAAAAATGAATTGATCCTCTATCCAGTTTTTGCTTTCCGAACACCGGACAGTGTCTCAGGGGCTACTGTCTATATGGGGATTTTCTCCTTTGCGTCGCTTACCTCAAAACCTGTCAGCAGGCGATGCAGGCTTCGGTCAGTCCTCTCTTGATGGACTGAACCCTCTCAATCACCGTACCCATAAGGATACCATGTTCTTCCACATTAGAAGCGCCTCGCGGCGCTTCTAGAAGATTGTCCGGTGCCTCTGGTTGAGCATAGGTCACCGGTGGGATAGGCACACATCCGTATTTCAAAGGAGGCTGCACATCGGACTCTAGAGCCGCGTAGGTCTCCAGAACCGTATCCGGATGGGGGCCGAGCTGAATACGGCCCCCATCGCCAGTCTCCATGGGGGACTGCTCCCCCATGTGTCCGGCGGCGAGGTTTCGCCCTCTGGCGCCACTCTGACAGCCTCCTGAGACTCTCCCTGGCCTGGGAAAGTCCTTCGCGACAGCACCTCGGCGTTGCCTTCGGCCGTGGGAGAGTTAGCGGCCGGCGGTGACGCGCTGGCCATCGCCCTTGAATCCAACGAACCTCTTGATGAGGATCGCTGGGAGCTGCCGTGGGCCGGACTGCAATAGCACAATTAACCATGTTAATACAATAAGGAGGAAAGGCTGGATACATGGGCGAGTATGAGTCTTTCGGTACTTACGACGCGGCCAGGGGCTTGCTCCGGGGGGGTCGCTCCGGACTGCTGTCAACGTCCCACGCGGTTTTATCCGCGAGGGAGCCTTTCCCCTTCTTGGGCGCCTCCGCCTCCAGATTTGTGGAGGCCGCCCTCTTCTTCCTCCCCCCATCAGGGGGAGGGTTGCTTTCCTCCTCCTCTTCGTCGTCTTCGGCGGCAGAGGAGTGAGTCTTTTCTTCAGACATCACGTCCAAAGTGCCCTTGCGGCGGGGGAAACCCCGACCCCCCTTGGCCTTCTTCTTGGCCTTCTTCTCCGGTGGCTGATAGGGCGCCGGGACCAGCATCTTCGCCAGTGGCGGGATGACTGGCTCTTAGGGCAGCGGAGCAAACTGTGAATTCGCTCCGCTTTCTCCGTCTATTCCTGAAAGGATAAATTAGCGAAGTTTGGTTACCCTCCTTGGACAAGTAGGTAGAAAATACGCCTTGAGATGTGAAGGACTTACGGTGCTGGCGGGGTGGGCAAGATCGTGCCCACGATCCGAGTCTATGGCCGGCGGCTTCTCGTCGCCCTTGAAGAGCAGCTTCCAGGTGTCTTCATGGGTGGTGCCGAAGAGCCTTACCAAGGTCCGGTGCTTCTCCGGATCGAATTCCCGTAGAGGGGAAGTTCGGCTTTGGCAGGGGAGGATCTGGCGAACTAGCATAACCTGGATCATGTCGACGAGCTTAATGTTTTTGTCCACCATGCTTTGGATGCGCGTTTGTAGCGCCATCAGCTCGTCCGACGAAGACCAATTTGGGCCCTCCATCCAGGAGGTCAGCCGCATTGGAGCCCCGGACTTGAATTCGGGAGCCGCGGCCCAGGTGGCGTTGCGGGGCTCTGTGATATAGAACCACAACTTCTGCCACTCCTTGACGGTCTCCACAAACGTGCCTTTAGGCCATGTGACGTTGGGCATCTTGCTCACCATGGCTCCTCCGCACTCAGCGTGTTGGCCATCCACCACCTTCGGCTTCACATTGAAGATCTTAAGCCACAGACCGAAGTGGGGCTGGACGCCGAGGAAGGCCTCGCACACGATAATGAATGCCGAGATGTTGAGGAAAGAGTTCGGGGCTAGATCATAGAAATCTAGCCCGTAATAAAACATAAGTCCGCGGACGAAAGGGTGGAATGGAAACCCTAGTCCGCGGACAAAATGAGGGAGGAACACCACCCTCTCGTTGGGTTTTGGTGTAGGGATGACTTGTCCCTTGGCCGGGAGCCAGTGGGCGATCTCCTTCGCCAGATACCCGGCCTTCCGCAGCTCGGCGATGTCCTTCGTTGTGACGGAAGAGGCCATCCACTTGCCTTGCCCTCCAGAGCCGGACATGGTTGAGAGCTTGCTCGGGGTGGAAGAAACGAGAACTTGTGCGCTGGAGCTCAAGAATGGAAGGGCAGAGGATGAAAGAAGGCGTGGGTGAAGAAAGGGAATCCTTATCCCCTTATAAAGGCAGTGAATATCGAACGCCCCCCCCCACTCGCCTGAAAACTCGCCTATTCCCAAGGGCTGTGTAAATGACACGGTTGGATTACGCCCGTATTGATGAGAATCCCGCAATAAGGGGACACGATCTCTGCTTTGACAAGACGTGCAAATGGAAACCGCATCTCGAAACAATGACCGGGTAGGCGTGATGTCATCTTGCGAAAAGTTGTCAGCGGATGGGACTCGTGAAATATTATACTCTCTACGACTGTGTGTGTGGTACTTGTGTTGCAGATCCGGACACGTTCATTGCATCCGAAGACTATCTTGGAGTATTCGGAATGGAGAACCCGCCTTGCAATGCCCAAGACAATCTGTGCGCCGGACACCTCGTCATTGAAGCCTGGTTCCGGAGCTACTGAGGGAGTCCTGGACTAAGGGGTCCTCGGGCATCCGGCCTGTTGGACATGCGCCGGACTAAGGGGTTGTGAAGATACAAGGTCGAAGACTTTCTCCCGTGTCCGGATAGGACTCTCCTTGGCGTGGAAGGCAAACTTGGCGAACAAATATGAAGATTCCTTTCTCTGTAAGCGACCTTCTATAACCCTAGTTCCCTCCGGTGTCTATATAAACCAGAGGGCTTAGTCCGGAAAGATATACAGTCATACAAGCTAGACTTTTAGAGTTTTAGCCATTACGATCTCGTGGTAGATCAACTCTTGTAATACTCATATTCATCAAGATCAATCAAGTAGGAAGTAGGGTATTACCTCCATAGAGAGGGCCCGAACCTGGATAAACATTGTGTCCCCCATCTCCTGTTACCATCGACCTTAGACGCACAGTTCGGGACCCCCTACCCGCGATCCGCCGGTTTTGACACCGACACAAGGTACAACTCTGGGTCGTCCTTTTACTGAGGATCACGGCTATTCGAATAGATAAACTTCCCTACAGGGGTGCACCACATTACCCAACACGCTCGATCCCTCTGGCCGGACACACTTTCCTAGGTCATGCCCGGCCTCGGAAGATCTACACGTCGCAGCCCCACCTAGGCACAACAGAGAGGTCAGCACACCGGTCTAAATCCTATGCGCGCAGGGGTCTGGGCCCATCGCCCATTGCACACCTGCATATTGCGAACACGGCCGGAAGCATACCTAGCCCCCTTAATACAAGTGCAGGCTTACGGTCCAATCCGGCGCGCGCTTCTCAGTCACTGACGTCAAGAAGGTTTTGGCTGATACCACGACGTCGAGTGCCCATAACTGTTCCCGCGTAGTTGGTTAGTGCGTATAGGCCAATGGCCAGACTCAGATCAAATACCAAGATCTCGTTAAGAGTGTTACTTGAAGTATCTGCGGACGCCGACTAGGGACAGGCCCACCTCTCACCTAGGTGGTCTCAACCTGCCCCGTCGCTCCGCCACAAAGTAACAGTCGTGGGCCGTCGGGAACCCAGGCCCACCACTACCGGGATGTAACCACCTGTCCTTTCAGCCCCCGCATCGGAATCACTTGCGGGTACTCTACGAGCTGACCCAACTTTAGTCACCACCATGTATCATGTATAATATTGTAGTATGTATATACCCGTGATCACCTCCCGAAGTGACCACGACCCGATAATATAGCATAGCAGACGGACAAGAATATAGGGCCACTGATGGAATACTAGCATCCTATACTAAGCATTTAGGATTGCAGGTAAGGGCAACAAGTGTAGCAACAATGACAGGCTATGCAGCAGAATAGGATTAACCGAAAGCAGTAACATGCTACACTAATCTAATGTAAGCAGTAGAGAGAATGAATAGGCGATATTTGGTGATCAAGGGGGGGGGGCTTGCCAGGTTTTTCTGGCAAGAAGGAGGGGTCGTCAACACCGTAGTCGATCGGGGCACCAGCAGCGACGTCAGTCTCGTAGTCTACCGGAGAGAAGAGGGGGAAGAAACAATGAATACAATGGAAACAGATGCATATCGATGCATGACATGACAAGTAACGGTGCCAGGTGTGCCCTAACGTGGTAGGAGATGATACCGGCGAAGGGGGGAAACATCTGGGAAAGTATCCCCGGTGTTTCGCATTTTTGGACAAATGAACCGAAGGGGGAAATTTGCGTGTTCGCTATGCTAGGGCTGTGTGGAGGATGAACGGGCTGCATATTCGGATTCGTCTCGTCGTTCTGAGCAACTTTCATGTACAAAGTATTTTCATCTGAGCTACGGTTTATTTTCTATGATTTTCTAAAGTTTTAAAGTTTTTCTAAAATTCCTGGATTTATTATTAAATCGAATTAAAAACAGAATATACATTTTATACTCAGCAGGGGCTAGCCATAGTCAATGACATGTGGGGCCAGGAGGGTTTGGTTGACTGTTGACCAGGTCAAGGTTGACTAGGTCAAAGTGGGGCCCATCTGTCATTGTAACACGTGTCAACAAAAACATCTAATTAACTAATCTAATCAAGGAGGGTTCCACTTGCAGACTACAAGCTAAACTAACACTAATTACCTGAAGCTAACATTTAATTAGGACCTACTTAATTGGGTTGGCCCCATGTACGAAGAGCTAGCTGGACTCACACACGGCCGTGAGGCCAGCCATGGCTGAGGCATGGGAGCGTATAGGACCAACGAGAAATGTGCGTGGGCTGGGCGGCTGTGGCGCGAGTAGCAGCAAGTTGAGGCAACAATAGCGGGGCCGTAGCCGGCAGCAACGGCAGCGGCAGGGGGTGCAGCAACAGTGGCAAGAACAGCACGCAGAGCAGCGCAGTAGCGGCGGTCAAAGCAGCAGCAGTAAGGCAAGGACGCCGGCGCGCCCGCATGCGCGCCCGTAGGCAGAAGATGGCCACGTGATGTAGGGTGGAACCCTAGATGGCCGATCTTTCATGAAAGGAGTGGATCCCAACTAAGAACACGAGGAACACGAGGGGAGACACGAGGGAAAACACAAGAGAATCACTAAAACCAACAAGATATAGTCACACATGTGCTTGATCCTCGAAACACGAGAGGAGATACAAGATCCACGATCAACAAAGGACGATACAAAGGGTAACCGGTTCTTCTCCGTGAGGAGGTCTTGATAGGGGTCTTCTCCGTGAGGAGGTCTTGAATCCAAGGGGGATCTTCTCCGTAGAGGGGTCGCGGTCTCTCTCGTGGAGTAGATCCGATATGGATGAGCAAAGCTCTATCTCTAAATGAGCTAATCCTTTGCTAACCCTAACTAGGAGGAGGTGGGGGTCTATATATAGTGTTAGCCCACGAAGGGGTAAGTGAGAGGGGGATACAAGGGCCCTTGGCCCGTTCTCTGCGCACAGGCAGGTGCCGGATGTCTGGGCTGGGGGCCGGATGTCCGGCGGCTCGCGAAGAGCCGGATGTCCAGGCCTCCGGCCGGATGTCCGGGCTGACGGGGTTCAGCTTCGGGTGCGTTCTGTGATGGGTGCCGGATTTCCGGGGGTCGGGCCGAATGTCCGGGCTGGTCCGGATGTCCGGGGCCTGTAGCAGCTGGCTCTTCTTCCTTCTCCTTCCTTCGGTCCCGCGCACACTTGGCCTTGGTCCTTGGGCTCTCCATGGTCTCCTCGGGTGTACCTGAGTATGCACAAGGTCCGGGCTTGAAGTAGCATCCATGTCTTACATGCGGAAAGGGAAGATTCAGAAAGGAGCGAGTTCACCTTAGTTCCAATGGCGTAGGCTCGAGTGTACATGGGGATGATCGTAGGATGCTCCGCATCATCTCCCCTCCCTTGGGAATGATCCGACCTCGGATCCAAATCCATCACCATGGAAACGGTTGTCGTGGACGGACTTGAAGTTGGACGGAGTTGAAGACATTGCGCAAGCCAAGTACTCCAAGATGTCTCCGAAGTGGTATACATGCAAAAATAGCAAACACAAACGACACTCGGAAATACAATGGTTAGCGCACACAAGGTGTCCATCAAGTAAGTATGAGTTCGTCCAAAGGAATTGTTCATGAAAAGGCATGAGATGCTTACCCAAATGATGTAAAATGACATGTAAAGCATTCATGGGATCAAAAGCATTCATTGTGCACACAAATGTATTGTGAATGTGATCAATGCAACCACGGTGCAAAATGATGTCATAGTGAGACGGTTTATCAATAGCATGAATACGGCAATGGATGCTCAATATGATTATGTTATCATGCAATTGATGGCAGGCGATATGATCATGATGTATGAATATGCCATCAAGAAAGATCACAACAAATTTGCTAAGGAAGTGCGCAAGCTCATATATCATGGATGACATAGAAATACAAGATGCAACAAGGCAATCATAATGTGAGTCAATCCATGCATAAGATGCAAATTTGTCATGGGTGGTGTTGTACCATAGCTCGATGTCGTGGTAGTAGTGATGGTCCGGTGGTGCATCCACTAAGTCTGGGCACTCCTCAACTTGAAGGTCCATAGGTTCCATCTCCAATGTCGCTCCCCCATTCACAAGATGTATCATGTAGACAACAAGAAGGAAACAACAATGAAAGAATGACCCATCCAATATGCCTATGTGAAGAGGGCTCAAAGGGAAAGAGTGCACCTTTAGGAGGATGTCGAAAATGTTGGTGTTGCGCATCCTGTATTCCTTCACATACCCAATGTGTCTCATAACGGTAATGCCTTGTGAATCCTTCAAAACGAAAGAACATGACAAACACTCGGAAAAACAAACGAGGTTAGCGAAAATGCAAAACCTATCATCCGTGTGGTGAGATACCCAACAAGTGTTCTCATCATTCTTATCATAAGAAAGGACAAGGGAGTATTTCATAGTATGGATGCATATGATGCGAGAACAACCAAATACAATAGGCTCAATCAAACTAGCATGCATCACAAGTAAGGTGCGAAAGTCTCCAAGATCAATAATCAGAGCATGGTTGCACTCACTACAATGGCATATGAGAGAGGCAACTAATGGACACAATAGACAATGATCAAGATATATCATGTGAGAGGCATGAACATATATGTCATCAACCCAAGAAAGCAAGTAAGAATGGGACATGGGTGATGCATCAAAGCAAGCAATCATAGAGATCAAGTCAAGCAAGCTAGTAGTGCGAAGATGCAACGTACTAGAAGGAATCATGGTAAACATGTCATGGGTGCAAATAGTGTGCATGAATAATTCACATGACATAGCACAAGCATGAAAGCAAGACATGAGCAAAATATCATCCATGTATTGGCGAGCGGCCATATGTAAATAGCAATGGGACATCATGACTCTCCCAACACAAGAATCAACAATAGCATGTGGCACATGGTAAACATGGTAATAGCAACAAGGATCTCCACCAAGCATGCAAATACACATAGAAGTAGCATAATGGTGAATCATGGGTAGATACAAGCAAGGGTCACAATTACATGGCAAAGTCATGTAAAGAGGCATAACATGCAAAGTGAACACGATAGAATGGGCATAAGGTGACAAGTGGTAAATAACCCAAAGCCGTGTGAGAGCCAAGTAGAAGAGATGCGCATAGTCCTTGCGCAAATGGAACAGTGGTAAGGATAGTCCACGGGATCCCAAGTCATCGTTGCTCTCCAGAGCTCGTTTCGTCAACTCTTTGGATTGAGAGGTTGACGAGTATACGTGAGTACCTACACAAAACAAAGGCAAAGGAAAAATTGTGTGTGCGTGGTATATGTACACATCATCCATCATGATGCATACATGCATGTGTTGGTTAGCACAAAATAGCCAATGCTCAAATAAATGAGATACATGATATAGAAACATGTCATCCATCATGAGAGGTTTGTTATTATGTACAGCATAATGGAGACTCAAATTGTGTAATGCATCACTAGTGATATCTAGAGCATTGTTATGAATGGTATGCATATGGTGCAAGCAATTATGGGATTCATGCAAAGTATGGAATGCATCAAGATCTCCTAATATGTATGAGGAAACTATGGGGGTCTCCTCATGAGCATTTGTAGAAACATCACATGGAGAATATTGACAACATCCAAAACAAAGCATATTTGGTTCTATGTGATCATGGCATGGTATAGTACATGAATTGCACAAATCATGTAAGGGAAGCATAGCAATATCATCACATGAGAAACAAAAGCCAATGACCATCATTTCATCATCTATGCCATAAATACAAATTGGATTTATTTTAATGGGACATGCATAGTTACTATGTTGAGATTGAAATGATGCAATATGGGAGATCTCACTCATAGCATATGACAAGTTAAATGGATTTTCAAACATGAAATGACCAATAGAATTTTCACATGATATCCTATGGAGCATAGCATCACAACTAGGCAACTCAACATGCTCATAATCATATTCATCATAAATTGGTAAGTCATGATATGAAGAAGTCGCACTAGCATGAAGCATGGTAATAGGTGTGTCAACATCATGCAAGCAATCATTGGTGAGATAGTCCACTAGTGGGACAAGAGAAGCACCATCACCTATGTTACCTTTGGAGCATCGCTCATGTGTTGTACGTGAGGTGTCGAAGATCCAGTCGTTGTCATCTTCATCTTGATGGAACCATGTGGGTGGTGCATCGTCGTCCACAATGACCATCGTCGTCTCCAATTGAGGTATGGACTTGTCGAGGATAGGCATGTCATCATGTAGGAGACCTAGCACCAAAGAAAACACACTCGGAGTAGAGGGAAAGTCGCTAGAAATCATAGTGGCCTCACGTGCTGTTTCAACTACCTCACTCACTAAGTGTTGTGTCTCACTCACTCCCGGTATGATGCTCTCACTCACATGGTTGGTGGAGTCACTCAAATGGCTCTCAACCTCACATAGGATGTGTGGCATGCTCTCAATTGTGGGGCTAGTGGTGCTCACACTCATCCTCTCATAGGAAATGCTCTCAATGTCACATATGGCGGAGTCACTCATGTCACTCATGTGGTGGCGGCTCTCCTCACATGGCAATTGGGGCATCTCTTCATATGTGGGTGTCGGAGAGATGTTGGTGCAAATGTCTCCATGCTCAACTATGTCGTCGTCGTAGCCGTGGATGAAGGCCGAAGATGGCACATCATCACTCTCCTCCAAGACCAAAGATAAGGTCTCATGTGCGGTCTCGTAGCTTGACTCGGAGTATGAGTCCAATATGGACGCCGTCTTCATGTTGTTGAAGAGGTTCGTGCTCGTCGCCGTGGTCGAAGGGGATGGCCCTTGCTCGACCTGCTTCTCGCCGTCTTGTTGTTGGAGGCCCATATGACGTGGCACCTCGTAACTCGTCTCCATGACCGAAGGGAATTTCCCATGCTCGTCCATCTTTCTTGAGGGGCTTCCGAAGTTGGAAGTGTCGCCCTCGCTCGTAGGTGGTCGCCTTGTTGTTGAAGATGTCGATGTAGGCGAACTCACGGGAAGTAGGCGAAGATGCCGTACGTCCAAAGGCGAAGATGCCTTGAGAACACTTGGCAAAGATGCCGAAGTGGTTGGTGCAGCCGTAGCTCCGTTGTGGCGGTGCTCGTCTCGCGGTCTTCTCTTGTGCTCATGAAGCTTGGACTTGGCGTGAAGTAGAGCTTGTTGGGACTTGTACATTTGCGGTTGGCGAGCATCTTCATGATGATGGTGTCATTGTCGTGCTTGAGCTCGTAGTAGATGTCGTTCGTCGTCGTCGTGCACATGTTGCTTGGAGGTGACTTGCCCTTTATGACGATGTGGATCACGAATGTGATGGTGGTCGCCATGGAGATGTGGACGTGGACGAATTGCGCTTGCATCGCGTGGGCGCTCCGAAGATGATCGACTTGCTCGCCGCCGCCTTGAGGATGATGAAGGGGAAGAAGACTTGTAGTCGGCCACCATGTCTCATAGTTGATCCATTAGCTCGCCCAACTTGGTGTCGATGTAGTCCCTTTTCCTTGCTTCGGAGTGTCGTATGTCAATGGCGAGGTTGTCGAGGCGCTCTTGCAAGGTAGATTGTGCGCCTTGCATTTCGTGTTGTAGTCCGAAGATGGACATTTTGGTGATGTAGTTGTTCGCGCCGTTGTTGTTGTTGAAGACCGGAGATGAAATACCTTGCCTATCCATCACAAGACTCGAGCAAATATGAGTGGGAGAAAGAGAAGAACGATACCAAATGTACCTTGACCGATGTTGAAGATGGATCAATGATCACTCAATAGTGTAACAAGGAAATAGTACAATTGGTACCAATTCTTGTCGGTTTCTCACACCTACACAAGTAAGGCTTATGGTGGAGCTCGGTGAGGATAGTGGCACAAAATTTTTGATGCAAAATGTTAGCAAGAGTCAATAATGTTGAAAGAGATTCACAAATCCGCAAATGTAACAAGTAGACCAATAGCAATGAATGGCACACGGAAACACACACACGGATAGATAAATGGGGTCGTGCAACCAAGGAATGAGCACAAAATGTGGAGTCCACGGAAAACGCTCGTGTTGCACAACTCAAGAGAGACGCTAGCAGGATTGCTCTATAGGCAGATACGACACTTGTGCACAACCTATGATATGCAAAATGGATAAACTTTCTATCCCAAGTATGCTATATATGTATGGTTCCCAGTGTTTCTCTCAAGATGATCCAAGATGATCGGATATGACAATCTTATATGCAATGTGGTATGATGCTATGGCACTTGCTTACAAGCTCTTTGCTCTTTTGCTTAAAAGCTTATTCTCTTTTTTTTTGATATGTATGGCCACTTTGTGAAATGCACAAACCAAGATAGCAATTGTGTATATGCAGGAACAATCTTGTGACACAAGAGATGATATGATACTAATATGGTATGGTATGTATGCTATGGGAAGTATGATCACTAATGTGCACAAATAACGTTGCCGGCAATACTCAAATGGCTAGTCTCGATAGGCAAGTGACGCAAAATAGGCTAGGGGTTAACAATGCAATTGCAAGGGAATATACAATGGAGGGATACCACGATACCAAGATGATATGGAGGTTACCGTCGAAGGTTTCTCGTTTGTAAGCCACGAACGGATGATGGTGAAGTGGTCAAACTCGATGATGACCTCGTGGCAATGATGAGTGGCGGTGTTCTTGATGGAGATACCAAGATGATGGAGACTCGTCCCTAAGTAGCCGAAACACCTTAGGAAACGGAAAAACCGCAAACTCAAAATCTCAAATGTCAAATGTCAAATGGTGGTAGCGGGAAAGCGATGGTGGTTTTGCGGAAGCTCAAAGGGATTGCGGAAATGCAATGATGGGTTTTGAGATGCAATGTGGAAGTGTAGGGTAAGGTGGTGGATTATACACGGCATCGGAGTTGGAAGCACGGTCCCTAAGTAGCCGAAACACCTTAGGAGACACAACTCACAACACAAACAACATTGGGTTAAGTTGGGATGGTGGAAGTGTATGTTGGGTAAGCCTATGCGGAAGTTATGGTGGTGGTGGTGGTTGATGAAGAAGCAACCGTCCCTAAGTAGCCTAAACACCTTAGGAGACTCGAATCACAACTCAAACAACCTCAAATGCTAAGGGGAACAAAAATGGGTTAGGTTGCGGAAGTCGGTGGTGTTTATGCGGATGATATGGTGGAAGCCCTAGGCAAAGATGCCAAAGTTCCAAAAATTCGATGGAGTCAAATGGTGTTGAAACCTATCTATATGGATAGAGTATGTTAATAGCTACTCAACGAGCTAAAGAACGCGAAAATCGGACTCCGGATGTGGAAGTTATGGGCAAAACGGTGAAACACGGGAGGATGATTTCCTAGGGGCCGGATATCCGGGGGTAGGGGCCGGATTTCCGGGTGTCAGTGTCCAGAACCGTGCGGATTTGGTGCTCCAGGAGCCGGATGTCCGCCCCGATGGCCCGGATGTTCGACCGGTGGCCCAGACGTCCGGCTCGACGATTCCAGATCTCGTTTGGGGCGGAAATGGATGATTCCAAGGGCAAAATTGGAGGGATTTTGTGGATGAAAAGGGGGAAAAAGATGGGGGAAAGCTAGATCCACTCGAAACCAAGCAAATCCATTGATCAAATCCAACAAAACATCATCAAACCAACAAATCACAAAAAAATTGGGGGATATTTTTGGTGGGGATTTTTGAATTATGACGAAATCAACAAAACTAGGCTAGAAAACACAACGGGGAGGCTCCGAAATCGTGATCCACGTGGCTCATGATACCAAGATGATGTAGGGTGGAACCCTAGATGGCCGATCTTTCACGAAAGGAGCGGATCCCAACTAAGAACACGAAGAACACGAGGGGAGACACGAGGGAAAACACAAGAGAATCACTAAAACCAACAAGATATAGTCACACATGTGCTCGATCCTCGAAACACGAGAGGAGATACAAGATCCACGATCAACAAAGGACGATACAAAGGGTAACCGGTTCTCCTCCGTGAGCAGGTCTTGATAGGGGTCTTCTCCGTGAGGAGGTCTTGAATCCAAGGGGGATCTTCTTCGTAGAGGGGTCGCGGTCTCTCTCGTGGAGTAGATCCGATATGGATGAGCAAAGCTCTATCTCTAAATGAGCTAATCCTTTGCTAACCCTAACTAGGAGGAGGTGGGGGTCTATATATAGTGTTAGCCCATGAAGGGGTTAGTGAGAGCGGGGATACAAGGGCCCTTGGCCCGTTCTCTGCGCACAGGCAGGTGCCGGATGTCCGGGCTAGGGGCCGGATGTCCGGCGGCTCACGAAGAGCCGGATGTCCGGTCCTCTGGCCGGATGTCCGGGCTGACGGGGTTCAGCTTCGGGTGCGTTCTGTGATGGGCGCCGGATTTCCGGGGGTTGGGCCGGATGTCCGGGCTGGTCCGGATGTCCGGGGCCTGTAGCAGCTGGCTCTTCTTCCTTCTCCTTCCTCCGGTTCCGCGCACACTTGGCCTTGGTCCTTGGGCTCTCCATGGTCTCCTCAGGTGTACCTGAGTATGCACAAGGTCCGGGCTTGAAGTAGCATACATGTCTTACATGCAGAGAGGGAAGATTCGGAAAGGAGCGAGTTCACCTTAGGTCCAATGGCGTAGGCTCGAGTGTACATGGGGATGATCGTAGGATGCTCCGCATCACCACGGCCAAGCGCAGCCAGGGGCAGCAGGTCGCTTCTTTCCGAGGTGGGGCTGGTCGAGGTGGGAGCGGGCGAGGCGCGGCTCCAGCGGCAGCAGGCATCAGCGTGCGCAGGCACGGAAGCAGGAAGCAGCAGGGCGACAGTTGGCGAGCCGGGCGCAGCCAGCGCAAGCGGGGCGCACGGCCCGGAGCGGACGTTGGCGCGGGGGCGATGGGAAGGGCACGGCCGGAACGCGACGGTGGCCGGTTTGTTATGGGCCTAACTACGGAACGACAAAAGCAACGACGACGGGAAACAATGCTTCGGCTATGAAGGAAGCCAGTGCTCGAGGACGTGCGCGAGGCAATAGAGAGCGGGGAAAGGAGCAGAGGCTCACAGCGGGGTCGACGAGCAGGTCAGTGGGCTTGAGGGACGCTCGGTGGAGGCGAATCGAACGGCGATGACCGGCGGCATCCGAGGAAGAAGACGACGTAGACAATGGCATTGGTGGTCCTCTTCGTCGATCCGGTCTTGTAGGCAAAGCGAGGCACGGCGGAGATGCTGGACACGAGCTCAGGGCGCGGCGGTGATGGGGAGCGCACAGGAGAGGTCGTTCGGTTCCATTCAGATCGAAGGCAGGGAGCGAGGGGAGGGGGAGAAGGCTAGGGTTTCCGTCCAAGGCATCGGTGGCCTCCTTATCCATCGCGGAGAGACGGCAGATGGCCGGCGCGTGGAGATCCTGGCCACGAACGCGGCACGAACGTCAACGACACTTCTGTGAACAGGGGAGGAAGACAATTTGGAGTTGGACTGGGCTGGCCTGGACGGCTGAGCCGACTGGGCCAAGAGGCCCAATGGGGGGAGGGGGCCTTTTGTTTTATTAGTTTTTTTCCTTTTCTGCTTTATCCTATTTCTTTTTAATTTAATTTAATTTTGTAAATTATATACTTAGCACCTAAATTATTCCTACTAAATATACCACCGCCACCAAAAGTTTGGTACCCAATTAATTTATTTAGAACATTTTCACTATTTTAAAAGCATTTAAATAATAGTTAAGCCACTATTTTATTCATTTTAGAGTATTTAAACATTTTATAAAAGTGTGGTTTCTCCACCATAATTACTTATGTATTATTTGTCACCTTTAGCACATTTTAGTTTTGACATTTGAAAACTTTTATTGTTTGACATTATTTCAATTTTGAATTATGAATCTGTTTAGCATCAACGCGAGATTAACGACAGTAATCATGGTGATGTGGCATCATTAGTAGGGGGTCACTGTAGCTTAATTACCCGGACGTCAGAATTCTCCTCCACTACAAGAAATCTCGTCCCGAGATTTAAGAGGTGGAGTAAAGGGGGGGGTTCTGGTTACGAAATTCTAACGGATCTTGTCGGTCTTGGTTGCTCTTCTCGAAGAGGTCGATCCATTACATTGATGTCTTCATTTCTCTGCTTCAGGTCATCATGATGAAGTCAACATCCTTTCTTCGAGAACTCCATCGTACTTACGAAAGAATAAAGGGGGTAGTCCGGGAGAACGGACCTCTGCAAGGTTGACTATTTGGTAGAAAATAACGGGGTAGGTGGCGGAAAGTAACTCTTGAATTGAAACTTAATAAAATATCGAGAGCAAAGTATGAAGGTAGCATGAGAAGTTTCGAGCGGGCATGCAATCGTTCGTTGCCTGAAACAGAATGTGAGAGTGGTTAAGACCTATGGGAATAAGTGTTGTGTCTGATAACAGAATTGATGATCTCTCGGAAGGTGGCTCGTGAATTACTTACGAGGTCACGCGTGAGGAATAACTATGGAAACAGGGGGTGTACAGGAGAGTCAGGTTTCGATCATGTGGCACTGTGGGTTATGAGCCCACCATGTGGGTTAAAAGTAGAAAGGGCGGTGATATTTTGCACAGTCATGATAACAAGGCATGTCAGAAGATAGCCTATCAATTATGTCGGCAACGCCGGTACCAAGGGCTAGGGACGATGAGAAACATCTTCCTGCTCGTTGAACGAGGCGGACCAATAGGTAAAGTTCTCGTGCATCGGTGCTTACCGGAATGTTATCAACAATATTAACTTGGTCTTCCTGACAGATTTGTACACCGAGGTGTTTACATAAGCAGTGAATTATTACGGCTTAGATCATATATATCACAAGAAAGATTAAACCAAACAATGGAAAGGAAAAGGTGATCATCAGATTAAACAGAACAATGGAAATGACAATGTGCTTAAACACATATTTCAGGGGTATATCCTTCCCAAGGACAAGCAGAGCACGATATCCATGACAGGATAGAAAGTAGAAAACCATTTAGGCAATGGGAGAGGAATTTCATGGCATTACCCATACAACGGTGTTTGGATAAAGAAAACTTATCATTGCGGTTCCAATGCTCTTGTTGATGTTTGAGTACCACAGTCATTCTTAGAGATATCATTGGCATGGTCTTCATGCAAAGATCAGACTTTGGATACACAAAGGATCCATTAGGAACAACTTATAGAATAAGTCTTACAATTTCCTCATGGAAGAATGGTTAACCTTGCTAAAAAAGGAAACTATAACAATAGTTCCTCCGGCCAGGTGTGCTAAGCACGATATCACCTTACCGGGTCATATAAAGACCAATGTTATAACTCTTGGAAATATGTTCTAACCATCATATCTGACCGAGATTCAGATCCAATTGGTGTCAGGGTACCTCAGACTCAGGATGCCTAAGAAGAAAAGGTGCAAAACCAATTGATGAGATGACATTGTAAGATTTTCGGGAATGAACTATGGAAGCGAGTTCCGAAACAAGAGTCCATCATTAAACCAAGGAGAGGATGAGGAAGTGGCTGATGGACTCGGCGACAATTCACCGAGATTTCCAAAAGGATGGATTTCCTCAATTATGTGAACAAGGAGATAACATTAGTCGGATCCAATGATATAATGATGTATGTTCGATGAAAACATACACGATTGAACAATGATAGAAAGGTGCACCCGGAAATCTGGACTAGGTAGCACGATCAATGTTTGAATGATGATTCAATAAGCAATAGGCTTAGAATGAAGCTACCAACCATTAACGTCAAAGCAATAGGGTTGCTAGAAGTTTTGAATTTACGCGTCACAGACCACTTGTCGGTATTCCAGTTAGAAACAACACGGGGACCAAGAAAAGAATGGTGATGGTAATAAGTATCACTTGTATCAATAATTCTTAAGAGATGGAGCAATCCTTGCAACATCCTTGACATAAAGGACATCAATACTTCAAGGTAGAACATAATACAAACCGGATAACAAGTTGCATCCATAACATGAACAAGTTTATGATGAAAGGAAGGTAAGGGTGTTGTCGATGGTAACTCAAACTACCAAGGGACGAGGATTGCACTTATCATCATGAATTCGATAAATATCCTGGAAGGAGTCAAAATGTTGGTGGTGATCACAATAAATTTTGTCGAGAGGCTCGACAAAGAAGCAATCGAACAGTGACTGCATCAAACGAAAGGACTGATTCAGCAAAGATTATTGGAACCACTGATACGACACAAACTCGGAATCAAACTTGATGTTTGAGGTGAAATGATAAGACGAGGAAGTTCGACGTAAGCTTAGCTCATCATCGAGAGTTGTGCTCCAGGAATAAGGTCCATGTAGCACATCAGCACGATAATGATATAGCCAATCAGGCTAGGAATGACGTGATTGAGTTCAAACTCATAAGTATTAAAGGTTACCAAGAGTTGTTTAATAACTCAGAGCCCATGAAAATTTTGAATTAGTGAGAATGTAGTACTTGATGAAGAACTCATAAGTAGTTATGCAGTTCCGTGATAATGTCGAGATACCAGGGGGTAATACTCGACGACAGATCAAAGTAGAGGTTGGACTGGGGTATTGCTCTGCAGAAGACAAGTGCTTAAACTTGCACGTGAAATGGTATTTAAAGGAGATCATGGTCGGAACCATGATTGCAAAAAGGCCAGATCCCAGATACAAGATGAACTTATACCAAGGGAATAATTAATTTAAGAGAAGCTTTAATGATAAGATCTACATCGTTTCCATGGGCATGAACACAAGTTCAAGGTTGACTCCCACTTCTCCAATGCATGACCATTCATTCACTGCTCTAAATAAAAAATGATTTCAGTGTCAAAACCTACCTGGTGAATTACCAGACGAGTATGACCCGTGAAAACTTTCGGGTTCACACATTAAGGAAGGCATAGGTTCAACCCATCGAGGCATCTTAGAACATATAACATGAACTTCAGGATCAATTAACACATGCTCGAAGCAGAGCATGGTTGACAAAGGCATAGGATATTACTTGCCAAAGGCAGAAACACAATTTACCAAAAGCATTATGTATCAGGGGAGAAACTCACAAGGTTATTGGATATTAAGGAAACTGTCGGATGATAATTTAACAAAGGATCTGACGGTCCATAAAGGTGTTGATGCGAGCATCGACACACAACCAGAGGAAGAAACTATGCAAAGGCATTGGATTATAGAAACAACTGACTAATTCAAAGCTCAATTGCACTAGAATTTTGAAATCCAAGTCAAGGGATCAGAAGCAACGCTGTGATTAGGGATGGATAAGTTTAATAGCCTTAGGGGTACAATCGACGACAATTTGATTGGTCGAGAACCAGCTCATGTCCGGAGTGACGTCTGAGCCGGAAGGATGAATTCTAGGATGTGATTGAGGATGGTGAGAATTCGCAACATATTGAATCAACAGACTCAAAAGGATAATGACAAAGGATGCCAATAAGATTACCAGACTTATGGGATTAATCCTAATGCAAGCAAGAAGGAATTTCAAGAGCAATAGGCTGTTGAGGATTTTCGGAAGATCGAATGGTATTTCGAAGACTTTTGTGAAATACATGAATCAACTGGGAATGAGCGGATAGTCGATAAGTGCGAGAAATTATCCGCAGGGTATTCAGGTGGCAAAGAACTGCAAGGCAGTAGGCATAAAGTATTCTTGTGGTATCTTGTAATAACAAGATCGACTGGGAATAAAAGTAAGAACGACAGGTGTAAGTTTTATCCATAGGGATATTTCGGTGGTAGGCAAGTGCAAAAGCAACGGGCAGAAGGTCTCGAGAGAATATCACAGAGTATCTTCAAAATTTTCTGGTGCAGCCGGCGATCCTCTGGACTGAAGGGGCTCTCCGGGAGAAAGTATTTTCGAGAACCTAAAGTTAGATTTTAGTAAATCCATTAATTAAACACGAATAGGAGAGAGATCAGAGTCCCGGAATAAAGATCGAGGAGTAAAAGATCCTAATACCACCAAATTGCGACGTGGGCCCGTAAGACACACAACCATGTTAGTAAAAGTTTTGCAATGTCTAGACTCAACTCCGGCCAAGGAGTTTGGAAGGGGGATTCCTACAGGCAGTCGGCTCTGATACCAACTTGTGACGCCCCCGATTCAATCGTACACTAATCATACACGCAAACGTGTACGATCAAGATCAGGGACTCACGGGAAGATATCACAACACAACTCTAAAAATAAAATAAGTCATACAAGCATCATAATACAAGCCAGGGGCCTCGAGGCTCGAATACAAGTGCTCGATCATAGACGAGTCAGCGGAAACAACAATATCTGAGTATAGACATAAGTTAAACAAGTTTTCCTTAAGAAGGCTAGCACAAACTGGGATACAGATCGAAAGAGGCGCAGGCCTCCTTCCTGGGATCCTCCTAAACTACTCCTGGTCGTCGGTAGCCTGAACGTAGTAGTAGGCACCCTCGGTGTAGTAGGAGTCGTCGAAGGTGGCGTCTGACTCCTGGGCTCCAGCATCTGGACAACCGAGAAGAATGGAAATGGGGGAAAAGAGGGAGCAAAGCAACCGTGAGTACTCATCCAAAGTACTCGCAAGCAAGGATTTACACTACATATGCATGGGTATATGTCGTGGAATTGTCACGGCAGATGTCCTAGGTGTCAAGACTTAGTCCCGAGGCCAACGCATCTATGCGGTAGCTTGAGAGGGGTTGGGCGGAATCGAGAGACACAACACAAGACAAGGATTTAGACAGCTTCGGGCCCCGAGAAACATCATCCGGTAATAACCCTAAATGCTGTTTGAGGCTAGGTCTCATTATGATCATGTGTAAAGGGGCAATATCAGTGGACTAAATTGCAGAATGCCAGAATAAGAGGGGGATAGCTAGTCCTGTCGAAGACTACGCTTCTGGCAGCCTCCATCTTGCAGCATGTAGAAGAGAGTAGATGGTAAGTTCACCATGTATCATCGCATAGCATAAATCTACCTGGAGATCCTCCTCTCGTCGCCCTGTGTGAGAGCGATCACCGGGTTATATTTGGCACTTGGAAGGGTGTGTTTTATTAAGTATCCGGTTCTAGTTGTCATAAGGTCAAGGTACAACTCTGGGCCGTCCTTTTACCGAGGATCACGGCTATTCGAATAGATAAACTTCCCTGCAGGGTGCACCACATTACCCAACACTCTCGATCCCTCTTGCCGGACACACTTTCCTGGGTGATGCCCGGCCTCGGAAGATCAACACGTCGTAGCCCCACCTAGGTGTTGGGGATCGTAGCAGAATTTTCAAATTTTCCTACGCTCACCAAGATCCATCTATGGAGTATACTAGCAACGAGGGGAAAGGAGTGCATCTACATACCCTTGTAGATCGCGAGCGGAAGCGTTCCAATGAACGAGGTTGATGGAGTCGTACTCGCCGTGATCCAAATCACCGATGACCGAGTGCCGAACGGACGGCACCTCCGCGTTCAACACACGTACGGAGCAGCGACGTTCTCCTCCTTCTTGATCCAGCAAGGGGGAAGGAGAGGTTGATGGAGATCCAGCAGCACGACGGCGTGGTGGTGGATGTAGCGGGATCTCGGCAGGGCTTCGCCGAGCTTCTGCGAGAGGGAGAGGTGTTGCAGGGGAGGAGGGAGGCGCCCAAGGCTGTAGTACTGCTGCCCTCCCTCCCCCCTTTATATAGGCCCCCTGGGACAGGGGGCGCCGGCGAAGACCCATCTGCATGGGGGGCGGCGGCCAGGGGGGAGACTTGCCCCCCAAGGCAAGTGGGGCGCCCCCCACCCTAGGGTTTGCAATCCTAGGCGCAGGGGGGAGGCCCATGGGGGGCACCCCAGCCCACTAAGGGCTGGTTCCCTTCCCACTTCAGCCCATGGGGCCCTCCGGGATAGGTGGCCCCACCCGGTGGACCCCCGGGACCCTTCCGGTGGTCCCGGTACAATACCGGTGACCCTAGAAACTTTCCCGGTGGCCGAAACTTGACTTCCTATATATAATTCTTCACCTTCGGACCATTCCAGAACTCCTCGTGACGTCCGGGATCTCATTCGGGACTCTGAACAACTTTAGGGTTTTCGCATACTCATATCTCTACAACCCTAGCGTTACCGAACCTTAAGTGTGTAGACCCTACGGGTTCGGGAGACATGCAGACATGACCGAGACGCCTCTCCGGTCAATAACCAACAGCGGGATCTGGATACCCATGTTGGCTCCCACATGTTCCACGATGATCTCATCGGATGAACCACGATGTCGAGGATTCAATCAATCCCGTATACAATTCCCTTTGTCAATCGGTATGTTACTTGCCCGAGATTCGATCATCGGTATCCCAATACCTTGTTCAATCTCGTTACCGGCAAGTCTCTTTACTCGTACCGCAATGCATGATCCCGTGACTAACGCCTTAGTCACATTGAGCTCATCATGATGATGCATTACCGAGTGGGCCCAGAGATACCTCTCCGTCATACGGAGTGACAAATCCCAGTCTCGATCTGTGCCAACCCAACAGACACTTTTGGAGATACCCGTAGTGTACCTTTATAGTCACCCAGTTACGTTGTGACGTTTGGCACACCCAAAGTACTTCTACGGTATCCGGGAGTTGCACGATCTCATGGTCTAAGGAGAAGATACTTGACATTGGAAAAAGCTCTAGCAAACGAACTACACGATCTTTGAGCTATGCTTAGGATTGGGTCTTGTCCATCACATCATTCTCCCGATGATGTGATCCCGTTATCAATGACATCCAATGTCCATAGTCAGGAAACCATGACTATCTGTTGATCAACGAGCTAGTCAACTAGAGGCTTACTAGGGACACGTTGTGGTCTATGTATTCACACATGCATTACGATTTCCGGATAACACAATTATAGCATGAACAATAGACAATTACCATGAACAAAGAAATATAATAATAATCATTTATTATTGCCTCTAGGGCATATTTCCAACAGTCTCCCACTTGCACTAGAGTCAATAATCTAGTTACATTGTGATGAATCGAACACCCATTGTGTCCTGGTGTTGATCATGTTTTGCTCTAGGGAGAGGTTTAGTCAACGGATCTGCTACATTCAGGTCCGTATGTACTTTACAAATATCTATTTCTCCATTTTGAACACTTTCACGAATGGAGTTGAAGCGACGCTTGATATGCCTGGTCTTCCTGTGAAACCTGGGCTCCTTCGCAAGGGCAATAGCTCTAGTGTTGTCACAGAAGATAGTCATCGGGCCCGATGCATTGGGAATCACCCCTAGGTCGGTAATGAACTCCTTCATCCAGACTGCTTCCTGTGCTGCCTCCGAGGCTGCCATGTACTCCGCTTCACATGTAGATCCCGCCACGACGCTTTGCTTGCAACTGCACCAGCTTACTGCTCCTCCATTCAAAATATACACGTATCCGGTTTGTGACTTCGAGTCATCCAGATCTGTGTCGAAGCTAGCGTCGACGTAACCCTTTACGACGAGCTCTTCGTCACCTCCATAAACGAGAAACATATCCTTAGTCCTCTTCAGGTACTTCAGGATATTCTTGACCGCTGTCCAGTGTTCCATGCCGGGGTTACTTTGGTACCTTCCTACCAAACTCACGACAAGGTTTACATCAGGTCTGGTACACAGCATGGCATACATAATAGACCCTATGGCCGAGGCATAGGGGATGACACTCATCTTTTCTCTATCTTCTGCCGTGGTCGGGCATTGAGCCGTGCTCAATTGCACACCTTGCAATACAGGCAAGAACCCCTTCTTGGACTGATCCATATTGAACTTCTTCAATATCTTGTCAAGGTACGTACTCTGTGAAAGACCAATGAGGCTTCTTGATCTATCTCTATAGATCTTGATGCCTAATATATAAGCAGCTTCTCCAAGGTCCTTCATTGAAAAACACTTATTCAAATAGGCCTTTATACTTTCCAGGAATTCTATATCATTTCCCATCAATAGTATGTCATCCACATATAATAAGAGAAATGCTACAGAGCTCCCACTCACTTTCTCGTAAACACAGGCTTCTCCATAAGTCTGTGTAAACCCAAACGCTTTGATCATCTCATCAAAGCGAATGTTCCAACTCCGAGATGCTTGCACCAGCCCATAGATTGAGCGCTGGAGCTTGCATACTTTGTTAGCATTGTTAGGATCGACAAAACCTTTCGGCTGCATCATATACAATTCTTCCTTAAGGAAGCCATTAAGGAATGCCGTTTTGACGTCCATCTGCCATATCTCATAATCATAGTATGCGGCAATTGCTAACATGATTCGGACGGACTTCAGCTTCGCTACGGGTGAGAAAGTCTCATCGTAGTCAACCCCTTGAACTTGTCGATAACCCTTAGCGACAAGTCAAGCCTTATAGATGGTCACATTACCATCCGCGTCTGTCTTCTTCTTAAAGATCCATTTATTTTCTATGGCTCGTCGATCATCGGGCAAGTCAGTCAAAGTCCATACTTCGTTTTCATACATGGATCCTATCTCGGATTTCATGGCTTCTAGCCATTTGTCGGAATCCGGGCCCGCCATCGCTTCTTCATAGTTCGAAGGTTCACTGTTGTCTAACAACATGATTTCCAGGACAGGGTTGCCGTACCACTCTGGTGCGGAACGTGTCCTTGTGGACCTACGAAGTTCAGCAGTAACTTGATCCGAAGCTTCATGATCATCATCATTAACTTCCTCCCCAGTCGGTGTAGGCACCACAGGAACATCTTCCCGCGCTGCGCTACTTTCCGGTTCGGAAGGGGTGACTATCACCTCATCAAGTTCCACTTTCCTCCCACTTAATTCTTTCAAGAGAAACTCTTTCTCCGGAAAGGACCCGTTCTTGGCAACGAAGATCTTGCCTTCGGATCTGAGGTAGAAGGTATACCCAATAGTTTCCTTAGGGTATCCTATGAAGACGCATTTCTCCGACTTGGGTTCGAGCTTTTCAGGTTGAAGTTTCTTGACATAAGCATCGCATCCCCAAACTTTTAGAAACGACAGCTTAGGTTTCTTCCCAAACCATAATTCATACGGTGTCGTCTCAACGGATTTCGACGGAGCCCTATTTAAAGTGAATGTGGCAGTCTCTAAAGCATAGCCCCAAAATGAGAGCGGTAAATCGGTAAGAGACATCATAGATCGCACCATATCCAATAGAGTGCGATTACGACGTTCGGACACACCGTTTCGCTGAGGTGTTCCAGGCGGCGTGAGTTGTGAAACGATTCCACATTTCCTTAAGTGCGTACCAAATTCATGACTTAAATATTCTCCACCACGATCTGATCGTAAGAATTTTATTTTCCTGTCACGTTGATTCTCAACCTCACTCTGAAATTCCTTGAACTTTTCAAAGGTTTCAGACTTGTGTTTCATTAGGTAGACATACCTATATCTACTTAAGTCATCAGTGAGAGTGAGAACATAACGATATCCTCCGCAAGCCTCAACACTCATTGGACCGCACACATCGGTATGTATGATTTCCAATAAGTTGGTTGCTCGCTCCATTGTTCCGGAGAACGGAGTCTTGGTCATCTTACCCATGAGGCATGGTTCGCACGTGTCAAATGATTCGTAATCAAGAGACTCCAAAAGTCCATCTGCATGGAGCTTCTTCATGCGCTTGACACCAATGTGACCAAGGCGGTAGTGCCACAAGTATGTGGGACTATCGTTATCAACTTTACATATTTTGGTATTCACACTATGAATATGTGTAACATCACGTTCGAGATTCATCAAGAATAAACCATTGACCAGCGGGGCATGACCATAAAACATATCTCTCATATAAATAGAACAACCATTATTCTCGGATTTAAATGAGTAGCCATCTCGAATTAAACGAGATCCAGATACAATGTTCATGCTCAAAGCTGGCACTAAATAACAATTATTGAGGTTTAAAACTAATCCCGTAGGTAGATGCAGAGGTAGCGTGCCGACAGCGATCACATCGACCTTGGAACCATTCCCGACGCGCATCGTCACCTCGTCCTTTGCCAGTCTCCGCCTATTCCGCAGTTCCTGTTTTGAGTTACAAATATGAGCAACCACACCGGTATCAAATACCCAGGAGCTACTACGAGTACTGGTAAGGTACACATCAATTACATGTATATCACATATACCTTTGGTGTTGCCGGCCTTCTTGTCCGCTAAGTATTTGGGGAAATTCCGCTTCCAGTGACCACTTCCCTTGCAATAAAAGCACTCAGTCTCAGGCTTGGGTCCATTCCTTGACTTCTTCCCAGCAACTGGCTTACCGAGCGCGGCAACTCCCTTGCCGTCCTTCTTGAAGTTCTTCTTACCCTTGCCCTTCTTGAACTTAGTGGTTTTATTCACCATCAACACTTGATGTTCTTTTCTGATCTCCACCTCCGCTGATTTTAGCATCGAATATACCTCAGGAATGGTCTTTTCCATCCCCTGCATATTGAAGTTCATCACAAAGCTCTTGTAGCTTGGTGGAAGCGACTAAAGGATTCTGTCAATGACCGCGTCATCCGGGAGATTAACTCCCAGCTGAGACAAGCGGTTGTGTAACCCAGACATTCTGAGTATGTGCTCACTAACAGAACTATTCTCCTCCATTTTACAGCTGAAGAACTTGTCGGAGACTTCATATCTCTCGACCCGGGCATGAGCTTGGAAAACCATTTTCAGCTCTTCGAACATCTCATATGCTCCATGCTTCTCAAAACGCTTTTGGAGCCCCGGTTCTAAGCTGTAAAGCATGCCGCACTGAACGAGGGAGTAATCATCAGCACGTGATTGCCAAGCGTTCATAACGTCTTGGTTCTCTGGGATTGGTGCTTCACCTAGCGGTGCTTCTAGGACATAATCTTTCTTGGCAGCTATGAGGATGATCCTCAGGTTCCGGACCCAGTCCGTATAGTTGCTGCCATCATCTTTCAGCTTGGTTTTCTCTAGGAACGCGGTGAAGTTGAGGACAACATGGGCCATTTGATCTACAAGACATATTGTAAAGATTTTAGACTAAGTTCATGATAATTAAGTTCATCTAATCAAATTACTCAATGAACTCCCACTCAGATAGACATCCCTCTAGTCATCTAAGTGAAACATGATCCGAGTTAACTAGGCCGTGTCCGATCATCACGTGAGACGGACTAGTCAAGATCGGTGAACATCTCCATGTTGATCGTATCTTCTATACGACTCATGCTCGACCTTTCGGTCCTCCGTGTTCCGAGGCCATGTCTGTACATGCTAGGCTCGTCAAGTCAACCTAAGTGTATTGCGTGTGTCCCGAGGCCATGTTTGTACATGCTAGGCTCGTCAACACCCGTTGTATGCGAACGTTAGAATCTATCACACCCGATCATCACGTGGTGCTTCGAAACAACGAACCTTCGCAACGGTGCACGGTTAGGGGGAACACTTCCTTGAAATTATCATAAGGGATCATCTTACTTACTACCGTCGTTCTAAGCAAATAAGATGCAAAACATGATAAACATCACATGCAATCAAATAGTGACATGATATGCCAATATCATTTTGCTCCTTTGATCTCCATCTTCGTGGCGCCATGATCATCTTTGTCATCGGCATGACACCATGATCTCCATCATCGTGTCTTCATGAAGTTGTCACGCCAACGATTACTTCTACTTCTATGGCTAACGTGTTTAGCAATAAAGTAAAGTAATTTACATGGCGTTATTCAATGACACGCAGGTCATACAAAATAATAAAGACAACTCCTATGGCTCCTGCCGGTTGTCATACTCATCGACATGCAAGTCGTGATTCCTATTACAAGAATATGATCAATCTCATACATCACATATATCATTCATCACATCTTCTGGCCATATCACATCACATAGCACATGCTGCAAAAACAAGTTAGACGTCCTCTAGTTGTTGTTGCAAGTTTTTACGTGGCTTGTATAGGTTTCTAGCAAGAACGTTTCTTACCTACGTAAAACCACAACGTGATATGCCAATTTCTATTTACCCTTCATAAGGACCCTTTCCATCGAATCCGTTCCGACTAAAGTGGGAGAGATAGACACCCACTAGGCACCTTATGCAACTAGTGCATGTCAGTCGGTGGAACCTGTCTCACGTAAGCGTATGTGTAAGCTCGGTCCGGGCCGCTTCATCCCACAATACCGCCGAAACAAGATAAGACTAGTAGCGGCAAGAAGAATTTGCAACATCTACGCCCACAACTGCTTTGTGTTCTACTCGTGCATAGTAACTACGCATAGGCCTGGCTCATGATGCCTCTGTTGGGGATCGTAGCAGAATTTTGAAATTTTCCTACGCTCACCAAGATCCATCTATGGAGTATACTAGCAACGAGGGGAAAGGAGTGCATCTACATACCCTTGTAGATCGCGAGCGGAAGCGTTCCAATGAACGAGGTTGATGGAGTCGTACTCGCCGTGATCCAAATCACCGATGACCGAGTGCCGAACGGACGGCATCTCTGCGTTTAACACACGTACGGAGCAGCGACGTTATCCTCCTTCTTGATCCAGCAAGGGGGAAGGAGAGGTTGATGGAGATCCAGCAGCACGACGGCGTGGTGGTGGATGTAGCGGGATCTCGGCAGGGCTTCGCCGAGCTCTGCGAGAGGGAGAGGTGTTGCAGGGGAGGAGGGAGGCGCCCAAGGCTGTAGTACTGCTGCCCTCCCTCCCCCCTTTATATAGGCCCCCGGGAGGGGGGGCACCGGCCAAGACCCATCTGCATGGGGGGGCGGCGGCCAGGGGGGAGACTTGCCCCCCAAGGCAAGTGGGGCGCCCCCCCACCCTAGGGTTTCCAACCCTAGGCGCAGGGGGGAGGCCCATGGGGGGCACCCCAG
Organism: Aegilops tauschii subsp. strangulata; assembly: GCF_002575655.3. NCBI lineage: Eukaryota > Viridiplantae > Streptophyta > Magnoliopsida > Poales > Poaceae > Aegilops > Aegilops tauschii. The sequence continues at coordinate 180,860,340 of NC_053039.3, forward strand.
CCCACTAAGGGCTGGTTCCCTTCCCACTTCAGCCCATGGGGCCCTCCGGGATAGGTGGCCCCACCCGGTGGACCCCCGGGACCCTTCCGGTGGTCCCGGTACAATACCGGTGACCCCCGAAACTTTCCCGGTGGCCGAAACTTGACTTCCTATATATAATTCTTCACCTCCGGACCATTCCGGAACTCCTCGTGACATCCGGGATCTCATCCAGGACTCCGAACAACTTTCGGGTTTCTGCATACTCATATCTCTACAACCCTAGCGTTACCGAACCTTAAGTGTGTAGACCCTACGGGTTCGGGAGACATGCAGACATGACCGAGACGCCTCTCCGGTCAATAACCAACAGCGGGATCTGGATACCCATGTTGGCTCCCACATGTTCCACGATGATCTCATCAGATGAACCACGATGTCGAGGATTCAATCAATCCCGTATACAATTCCCTTTGTCAATCGGTATGTTACTTGCCCGAGATTCGATAGTCGGTATCCCAATACCTTGTTCAATCTTGTTACCGGCAAGTCTCTTTACTCGTACCGCAATGCATGATCCCGTGACTAACGCCTTAGTCACATTGAGCTCATCATGATGATGCATTACCGAGTGGGCCCAGAGATACCTCTCCGTCATACGGAGTGACAAATCGCAGTCTTGATCCGTGCCAACCCAACAGACACTTTCGGAGATACCCGTAGTGTACCTTTATAGTCACCCAGTTACGTTGTGACGTTTGGCACACCCAAAGTACTTCTACGGTATCCGGGAGTTGCACAATCTCATGGTCTAAGGAGAAGATACTTGACATTGGAAAAAGCTCTAGCAAACGAACTACACGATCTTTGAGCTATGCTTAGGATTGGGTCTTGTCCATCACATCATTCTCCCAATGATGTGATCCCGTTATCAATGACATCCAATGTCCATAGTCAGGAAACCATGACTATCTGTTGATCAACGAGCTAGTCAACTAGAGGCTTACTAGGGCACGTTGTGGTCTATGTATTCACACATGCATTACGATTTCCGGATAACACAATTATAGCATGAACAATAGACAATTACCATGAACAAAGAAATATAATAATAACCATTTATTATTGCCTCTAGGGCATATTTCCAACACTAGGCACAACAGAGAGGTCAGCACGCCAGTCTAAATCCTATGCGCGCAGGGGTCTGGGCCCATCGCCCATTGCACACCTGGACGTTGCGAACGCGGCCGGAAGCAGACCTAGCCCCCTTAATACAAGCGCAGGCTTACGATCCAATCTGGCGCGCGCCGCTCAGTCGCTGACGTCAAGAAGGCTTCGACTGATACCACGACGTCGAGTGCCCATAACTGTTCCCGCGTAGTTTGTTAGTGCGTATAGGCCAGTGGCCAGACTCAGATCAAATACCAAGATCTTGTTAAACGTGTTAATTGAAGTATCCGCGGACGCCGACTAGGGCCAGGCCCACCTCTCACCTAGGTGGTCTCAACCTGCTCTGTCGCTCCGCCACAAAGTAACAGTCGGGGGTCGTCGGCAACCCAGGCCCACCACTACCAGGATGGAACCACCTGCCCTTTGAGCCCCCACATCGGAATCACTTGCGGGTACTCTACGAGCCGACCCGACTTTAGTCACCACCATGTATCATGTATAATAGTGTAGTATGTATATACCCGTGATCACCTCTCGAAGTGACCACGGCCCGATAATATAGCATAACAGACAGACAAGAATGTAGGGCCACTGATGGAATACTAGCATCCTATACTAAGCATATAGGATTGCAGGTAAGGGTAACAACTGTAGCAACAATGACAGGCTATGCAACAGAATAGGATTAACTGAGAGCAGTAAAATACTACACTACTGTAATGCAAGCAGTAGAGAGAAGGAATAGGCGATATATGGTGATCAAGGGGGGGGGGCTTGCCTGGTTGCTCTGGCAAAAAGGAGGGGTCGTCAACACCGTAGTCGATCGGGGCACCAGCAGCGGCGTAAGTCTCGTAGTCTACCAGAGAGAAGAGGGGGAAGAAACAATGAATACAATGCAAACAGATGCATATCGATGCATGACATGACAAGTAACGGTGCCAGGTGTGCCCTAACGCGGTAGGAGATGATACCGGCGAAGGGGGGAAAACATCCGGGAAAGTATCCCTAGTGTTTCGCGTTTTTTGACAGATGAACCGGAGGGGGAAAGTTGCGTGTTCGCTATGCTAAGGCTTTGTGGCGGACGAACGGGCTACGTATTCGGATTCGTCCCGTCGTTCTGAGCAACTTTCATGTACAAAGTATTTTCATCTAAGCTACGGTTTATTTTCTATGATTTTTTAAAGTTTTAAAGTTTCTCTAAAATTCCTTGATTTATTATTAAATCGAATTAAAAACATAATATACATTTTATACTCAGCATGGGCTAGCCACAGTCAATGACATGTGGGGCCAGGAGGGTTTTGTTGACTTTGACCATGTCAAGGTTGACCTGGTCAAAGTGGGGCCCATCTGTCATTATAACACGTGTCAACAAAAACATCTAATTAACTAATCTAATCAAGGAGGGATCCACTTGCAGACTACAAGCTAAACTAACACTAATTACCCGAAGCTAACATTTAATTAGGACCTATACTTAATTGGGTTGGCCCCATGTACAGAGAGCTAGCCGGACTCACACACGGCCGTGAGGCCAGCCATGGCCGAGGCATGGGAGCGTATAGGACCAACGGGAGATGTGCGTGGGCTGGGCGGCTGTGGAGCGAGTAGCAGCAAGTTGAGGCAACAGTAGCGGGGCCGTAGCCGGCAGCAACGGCGGCAGGGGATGCAGCAACAGTAGCAAGAACAGCATGCAGAGCAGCGCAGTAGCGGCGATCAAAGCAGCAACAGTAAGGCAAGGACGCCGGCGCGCACGCATGCGCGGGCGTAGGCAGAAGATGGCCACGGCCAAGCGCAGCCAGGGGCGTTGTAGGTCGTGGGCAGTGCACCGGCTGGTCGAGGTGGGAGCGGGCAGGCAGCAGCGTGCGCAAGCATGGAAGCAGGAAGTAGCAGGGGCGGTAGTCGGCGAGCCAGGCGTAGCCAGCGCAAGAGGGGCGCGCGGCCCGGAGCGGACGTGGGCGTGGGGGAGACGGGAAGGGCACGGCCGGAACGCGACGGCGGCCAGTTTGTTCTAGGCGTAACTACCGAACGACAAAAGCAACGACGACGGGAAACAAAGCTTCGGCTATGAAGGAAGCCAGTGCTCGGGGACGTGCGCGAGGCAATAGAGAGCGGGAAAAGGAGCAGCGGCTCACAGCGGGGTCGACGAGCAGTTCAGTGGGCTTGAGGGAGGCTCGGTGGAGGCGAATCGAACGGCGATGACCGGCGGCATCCGAGGAAGAAGACGACGTAGACAACGGCGTTGGTGGTCCTCGTCGTCGATCCGGTCTTTTAGGCGAAGTATCGAGGCACGGCGGAGATGCTGGACATGAGCTCAGGGCGCAGCGGTGACGGGGAGCGCACAGGCGAGGTCGTTCGTGTCCAATCATATCGAATGCAGGAAGCGAGGGGATGGGGCGAAGGCTAGGGTTTCCGTCCAAGGCATCGGTGGCCTCCTTATCCATCACGGAGAGACGGCAGATGGCCGACGCGTGGAGATCCTGGCCACGGATGCGGCACGAGCGTCCATGGCGCTTCTGTGAACAGGGGAGGAAGACAATGGGGAGTTGGACTGGGCCGGCCTGGTTGGCCGAGCCGACTGGGCCAAGAAGCCCAATGGGGGGAAGGGGGCCTTTTGTTTTATTAGTTTTTTCCTTTTCTGTTTTATTCTATTTCTTTTTAATTTAATTTAATTTTGTAAATTATATAATTAGCTTCTAAATTATTCCTACTAAATATACCACCGCCACCAAATGTTTGGTACCCAATTAATTTAGTTAGAACATTTTCACTATTTTAAAAGCATTTAAATAATAGTTTAAGCCAGTGTTTTATTCATTTTAGAGTATTTAAACATTTTATAAAAGTGTGGTTTCTCCACCATAATTACTTATGTATTATTTGTCACCTTTAGCATATTTTAGTTTTGACATTTGAAAACTTTTATTGTTTGACATTATTTTCAAATTTGAATTTTGAATCGGTTTAGCATCAACGCGAGATTAACGACAGTAATCATGGTGGTGTGCCATCATTAGTAGGGGCTCACTGTAGCTTAATTACTCGGGCGTCACAATTCTCCTCCACTACAAGAAATCTCGTCCCGAGATTTAAGAGGTGGAGTAAAGGGGGGAGGTGCTGGTTACGAAAATCTAACGGATCTTGTCGGTCTTGGTTGCTCTTCTCGAAGAGGTCGATCCATTACATTGATGTCTTCATTTCTCTGCTTCAGGTCATCATGATGAAGTCAGCATCCTTTCTTTGGGAACTCCATCGTACTTACGAAAGAATAAAGGGGGTAGTCCGGGAGAACGGACCTCTGCAAGGTTGACTATTTGGTAGAAAATAACGGGGTAGGTGGCGGAAAGTAACTCTCGAATTGAAACTTAATAAAATATCGAGAGCAAAGTACGAAGGTCGCATGAGATGTTTTGAGCGGGCATGCAATCGTTCGTTGCCTGATACAGAATGTGAGAGTGGTTAAGACCTATGGGAATAAGTGTTGTGTCCGATAACAGAATTGATGATCTCTCGGAAGGTGGCTCGTGAATTACTTACGAGGTCACGCGCGAGGAATAACTATGGAAACAGGGGGTGTAAAGGAGAGTCAGGTTTCGAACCTGTGGCACTGTGGGTTATGGGCCCACCATGTGTGTTAAAAGTAGAAAGGGCGATGATATTTTGCACAGTCATGATAACATGGCATGTCAAAACATAGCCTATCAATTATGTCGGCAACGTCGGTACCAAGGGCAAGGGACGAAGAGAACCATCTTCCTGCTCGTTGAACAAGGTGGACCAATTGGTAAAGTTCTCATGCATCGGTGGTTACCGGAATGTTATCAACAATATTAACAGGGTCTTCCTGACAGAGTTGTACACCGAGGTGTTTACATAAGCAGTGAATTATTACGGCTTAGATCATATAGATCACAAGAAAGATTAAACCAAATAATGGAAAGGAAAAGGTGATCATCAGATTAAACAGTACAATGGAAAGGAAAATGTATTTGAACACATATTTTAGGGGTATATCCTTCCCAAGGACAAGCAGAGCATGATATCCATGACAGGATAGAAAGTAGAAAACCATTTAGATAATGGGAGAGGAATTTCATGGCATTACCCATACAACGGTGTTTGGATAAAGAAAACTTAGCATTGCGCTTCCAATGCTCTAGTTGATGTTTGAGTACCACAGTCATGCTGAGAGATAGCATTGGCATGGTCTTCAAGCAAAGATAGGACTTTGGATACACAAAGGATCCATCAGGAACAACTTATAGAATAAGTCTTACAATTTCCTCATGGAAGAATGGTTAACCTTGCCAAACCAAATCGACAGTTCAAAGAGACTTGCAAAGATATCAAATCACGCATAAAAGAATTCAGAGAAGATTCAAATGATATTCATAGATAAGCTGATCATAAATCCACAATTCATAGGATCTTGGTAAACACACCGCAAAAATAGTATTACATCTAATAGATCTCCAAGAACATCGAGGAGAACTTTGTATTGAGAATCAAAGAGAGAGAAGAAGGCATCTAGCTACTAGCTATGGACCCGTAGGTCTGTGGTAAACTACTCACGCTTCATCGAAGAGGCAATGGTGTTGATGTAGAAGCCCTCTTTGATCGAATCCCCCTCCGGCAGGATGCCGGAAAGGCCCCAAGATGGGATCTCACGGGTACAAAAGGTTGCAGCGGTGGAAAAGTGGTTTCGTGGCACCCGTAGAAGTTTTTGGGGTATATGAGAATATATAGGAGGAAGATCTAGGTCAAGGGGTCACCGAGGGGCCCACAAGGTTGGGGGGCGCGCCCTACCCCCTAGGTGTGCCCTCCACCCTTGTGGCCGCCTCGTGGCTCTTTTGACTTGCACTCCAAGTCTCCTGGATGTCTTTTGGTCCAAGAAAAATCATCGCGAAAGTTTTATTCCATTTGGACTCTGTTTGGTATTCCTTTTCTGCGAAACTCTAAAACAAGGAAAAAATAGAAATTGGCACTGGTCTCTAGGTTAATAGGCTAGTCCCAAAAATCATATCAAATAGCATATTAATGCATATAGGACATCCAAAACAGATAATATAATAGCATGGAACAATAAAAAATTATAGATACGTTGGAGACATATCAGGGGCGCACCAGCCCCTGGTGGCTGGTGCGTTTCCCCTCTTGGTCTATAAGGCCCATATCTTTTGCCGGGGGTGCCCGGAACCCCTTCCGGTGACCCGATATGTACCTGGTACCCCCAGAACACTTCCGGTGTCAGAATACTATCGCCCTATATATCAATCTTTACCTCTGAACCATTTCGAGACTCCTCGTCATATCCGTGATCTCATCTGGGACTCCGAACAACATTCGGTCACCAAATCATATAACTCATATAATCGTCATCAACGTTAAGCGTGCGGACCCTACGGGTTTGAGAACTATGTATACATGACCAAGACACTTCTCCGGTCAATAACCAATAGCGGAACCTGGATGCCCATATTGGCTCCTACGTATTCTATGAAGATTTTTATCGGTTGAACCGTTATGACAACATACGTTATTCCCTTTGTCTATCGGTATGTTACTTGCCCGAGATTCGATCGCCGGTATCTTCATACCTAGTTCAATCTCGTTACCGGCAAGTCTCTTTACTCGTTCCATAATACATCACCTCATGACTAACTCCTTAGTCATATGCTTGTAAGCTTGTGATGTGTATTACCGAGAGGGCCCAGAGATACCTCTACGATACTCGGAGTGACAAATCCTAATCTCGATTAATGCCAACTCAACAAACACCTTCAAAGATACCTGTAGATAATCTTTATAATCACCCATTTACGTTGTGACGTTCGATAACACACAAGGCATTCTTCTGGTATCCGGGAGTTGCATAATCTCATAGTCGAAGGAACATATATTTGACATGAAGAAAGCAATAGCAATAAAACTGAACGATCATAATGCTAAGTTAACGGATGGGTCTTGTCCATCACATCATTCTCCTAATGATGTGATCCCATTATCAAATGAAAACTCATGTCCGTGGTCAGGAAACCTTAACCATCTTTGATCAACGAGCTAGTCTAGTAGAGGCTCACTAGGGACACAATGTTGTTCATGTATTCATGCATGTATTAAGGTTTCTGATCAATACAATTCTAGCATGAATAATATACCTTTATCATGAATAAGGAAATATAAAATAACAACTTTATTATTGCCTCTAGGGCATATTTCCTTCAGTCTCCCACTTGCACTAGAGTCAATAATCTAGTTCACATCGCCATGTGATTAACACCAATAGTTCACATCACCATGTGATTAACTCCCATAGTTCACTTCGTGTAACATCCCAAAATTTCAATTTGGAATGTTATACATTAGATCATCATTGCATAGCATATTTTATTGCATTTTGGCTAATCCTTGAAATCCTAAGCAGCTCAAGGACCCTCGGAGAGAGTTGGGGATTTCCCGGTTTTCATATTTGATTTTCATCAAATTATGAAACGAGGATTTTGGTTTTAATTATTTTTCACTCCAAAAAATATTTCATATAAAAGTATATGAGAGGAGAAAATATGACTTCTCCAAAATAATTGAGATATTGGAGGAAAAATATTAAAATCAAATATTCGATTTTTTTGGATTTTATTGCATTTTATTTGCATTAGAAAAATTTGCATGTTTTCAAAATTGCATTTTAGGGCCAAGAAAATGTTCATCACGTTCTAATTATTTTAATTAGACGGTGAAAATTTGTTTTGGCATTTTTAGATTTTTATTTATTTTTCTAGGATTTATTTTAGTTCGGCGTAATTTAAAAAAAAAATCGCCCGCGGACCGAACTGGGCCGAAGGCCCAGCCGACCCACCTGCCGCGCCGCCTCTCCCGAATCGTGGCCGAGCCGGACTCCCGCCGGAGTCCGGGACGACGCCGCCGCCGCCGCCCGGGGTCGCCCCCTTCTCCAAGTCAGACGCCCCCCCGAACCTATAAGTACCCCGCCTCGCCACCTCGTTCCCCACCCCGACCCCGCCGCCGTCGCCGAACGCCGCCGCCCGACGCCTCCCGTCAACCCCGCCGCCAACCGCCTCCCAGACCCGCCACCCCACGCCGCCTCCCGAACCCCGCCGGAGCCGCCCGACCCCGCCGGATCCCGCCGGACCCGAGGTAGCCGTCGCGCCGGTTTTTGCCGGAAAACCGTGCAGTTTTTTAGAAACCTCGGTTTTTTTATAGATCGGTTTGGTTTTTTTTCGGTTTAGTCTTTTTAGCGAGCGTTCGCTCGTTCGTTCGTTTTAACAAACGCGTTCATCGTTTAGTTACAGTTAACGAACGTTCGTTCGATAAACTGTTCGTCAGGTTTTCTTTTTCTCGGATTTTTCCGCGATTATTCCAGATCGCGATTTCTGATCCGATTTTCGTTCTAGTATAACTTTTCGCTCGTTTATCGGAATCAGGCGATTCAAGCGCCTAGAGTTTCGTCTCAAAATTCTCTTTCCGTTTAACCAACTCAAACAAGTTTTTGCTACTGTAAACTTTGACTTAGATCCAGATTAGTAAACAAAGCTTGTTTCTTTCGCCGTTTGACTTTCGTTGCTTCGTTTGATTTGATTCTTTTTGCAAACCGGAGTTCTTAAGTTAAACTTTCTGGTTAGATCTTTTATTTGAGTTTTACGTGTGCATTAGATGAGTGCTTATTGTATGCTTGTTTGTTTGCGATAGAGTACCCGGAGTGCGCCGCTTGCTACTTCGAATCTCTAGGTTTCACGGATCATCAGCAAGGCAAGTAACACTTTGATCATACCTCTTTACTACCCAGTTTTATTGCATTATACCAATCCTCAAACATTGCATGATTAGGATCTGATTAAATTGTGGGTATCGGGAAGTAGATGAGGTAGTACCTATTACCTGTTTTGTTATCAAACCTTTGGGAGTTACTTCTACGTTTGCACATATTGCTATGCCATGCTAGTAGACGTGGATTGGGTTTGAGAGATCTTTCCATGACAGTTGTGAGATTGTTAATTAATAGTTAAACTTAAGGTGGCAACTTAAACTCACATCTGGGTGGATTGAGGCACCTGGAGAATCCAGTGTTGCCTGTATTTTTGGAAATCCCGGGGTTCCGTGTGATTATCCTATGGACCGCCACCCAGGCTCAAAGGGATCTAAGATTATTCATGCTAGAAACTTCCGTGTGCAGCCACAAGCTATTATGGGCTCTAGCATAGTTGAGTAGGTTGCATGACCTCTTCCAGTGGTAGGCTAGCTGATGTAGGGGATGTAGGTTGGTACTGTCTACCCAGGGTTAGAGTTAATGCTTCTGAAAGACTGTGTCTCGCTCATCCGTTTCTCAAACACCATGTAGTGCGAGAATCCCAACGGAGGAGATCGAGTCTTGTGGGGAAAAGTGCACAAACCTCTGCAGAGTGTACAAACTAGTCATGGTTAGCCGTGTCCCCAGTTATGGACATCTTGAGTATCTAGTTCTTGGATTATCATGTGAATCTCCTCACCATGTTACTTAAGTTAATTTGATTGGGTTAATCACGTTCTTAATTTGGATTGAGATGCTGTCAACCATCTCAATGTTCAACAACCACCATGATAGTTAAATAAAATTTTATTCCTTTGAAGTAGGGAAAAATTGGCTTTTCGCAAAAACTGTAACCATAGAGCTTTCCACCAGCCAAATATGCATGTAGTATAGCCTTATTCTGTTCATTACTCTCTATGTGTTATATTGCCAGCATATTCCATGTGCTGACCCGTTTTCGGGATGCAACGTTTCATGTTGCAGACTTTTCAGACGACGAGTAAGGTGCCTTAGGACGTGGTCTTCTACTCAGTGATGCCGTTGGAGTTGATGGACTCACTTACCTTCCAAGTCTTCCGCTGTTATCGTTTTTATATGGCCTTAAGCCATATTTATCATACTTAGTTCTCTTTTGAGACACTCGATGTAATAAGTGTGTGATTGCTACTCTGTTATAAATCCTTCGAGTACTGTGCGTGTCAGCATTACTGATCCAGGGATGACACTGGTGCATAGTAGATCGGACTGTTTGAGGTCTGGTCGCTACAAAATGGTATCAGAGCACACGCTGACTGTAGGACACGACCACTAAGCTTAAACCCTAGAACACTACTCTCTTCTCATTTCTGACTCCACTCCATTTTCTACTCTTTTAGGAATGGCGGATGCAAGGAACAAGTTCATGCAACCGGATGAAGATACACCATTTGGACGCCACTTGAAGGAAGTCACCAGATACCTGAACATCGGAATTCCAAGCTTCACCGGAACCTACAACGCCACACTACCAGAAGAGGAGCGCTGGATGATTCAAGTTCAAGTTCCAGGAAGGACGTTCATGCCAGTCACTGAGCCTATAGAGTTTTCCTTTGATGCACCAACCTGGAGTATAGGAAAGAGCATGGCAGCCCACATCACTATGGGACGTATTGGAGAAGTTTACCACAAGGAGCTTAAGGATACTATTTATCAGATTTGTGGGCGCCGAGATGAGCAATGGGAGATGATCAGCACCAAGAAGGATAGATCAATTGCAGCTTTCATCCAGGAGTTAAACCAGCACATTCGTCGCCAGGAGAACCAAATGTGCGCATGTAACGCCCCGAGATCGACGCTCCAGAAGACTTCCACATATTTCGTGTTCGCCGTGTGTTTTATTTTCGTTTGTTGCATTCATCATGTCATCATGAGCATTGCATTGCATTGCATGTTTTCTAAAACACTTGCACCCGTTGATAGTTGCCGTTTCTTCCTCGTCTCTGTTGACCTTTCTCAAGACCGACCATTCGTTTGCTGCCCGACCATTTGACCCTCTCTACACAATGCTCAAACCCCTCGCCTGTGTCCGAAAACTTCCCCGAACCCGACCCGGGCAATCGTCACCGTTGGGTCCGGATCATCCCCTAACATCTATAATACATCTCCGTTTTCTTATTTAGGTTATGTCGGGGATATACCCCGCGGTATGACCCGGCCGGAAGTATGACCCGACCGGACTTGGCGCTTCACCGTGACCCGCCGGAGGACTGGCGACTCACGGGTCTAGCGGCTCACTGTCAGACGACTCACGAGCCTGACGACTCACGGATGACCCCGACGGCGGGTCAGATAGAAGACTAGGCCCAAGGCCCAGAAGGCCGGCTCATGTTATGGTGGGCCGGCTTAAAAGGAAAGGGATAACGAATATTTCCTTTACGCGGAAGCAAGACCTGGACTTGTATTCAACTTGTAAGAAAAGATAGACTAGCCCTAGTCCTACTAGGACTCCATATGTAACCCGCCCCTCCAACTTATATAAGGAGGGGGCAGGGCTCCCCAAAGAGGGACAAGCAACAAGAAACAATCTCTAGGGCTAGACACAACTAGAGGAGATCCGGTTTACGGCGACTCCCTCGTGATGATAATGAGATCTAGCCTCAAACAACATGTAGGGTTGTTACCGGATGATATTTCCCGGGGCCCGAAGCTGTCTAAACCCTTGTCTTGTGTTGTGTCTCTCGATTCCGCTCAACCCCTCTCAAGCTATCGCATAGATGCGTTGGCCTCACAACTAAGTCCTTACACCTAGGACATCTGACGTGTTAGTTCCACGACAGTTGGCGCCCACCGTGGGGCTCGCGCACGGTGGTGTTGAGTTCTTGGAGGGATTTTTCTAGGGTTCGAGAAGCTTGCAATCATCAAGATGACGAAGAACCGGCGTTGAAAGCTCCACATCATGCAACAGATCTTATGTGTTTGCTGTAAAAATTTCACCGTCAAACGAGCCGTCGAAACAAAGTTTAGAAAGATCAAGTTGAGGAGAAGGGTCCATCGTTTGAGCCTCCAGACGCGACGCGTCGAAACCAACGGGAGATTGATTTCGGATTAAACGCCGAGTCCTAGAAGCTGTCAAATCCAAGGTTCCATCGAGACCGGCAAAAAGAAATTCTGCTGCCTGATCCGCCGAGTTCCACAAGTTCCTGCTGCCGGGTTGCAGATCAAGTATTATGTCAAAAGCTACTACCGAGTCAACAACCATCAGGACGAGCACGGGGGAATCGAATCGGACTCTGCGGCCTCATCGCTTCCGCCTCCGCCGCTAGGCTCCACCCATGCCGGTGCGCTTCCGCCGGCCGCCGTACCTCGCCGAGCTGCCTCTGAGCCGCCGCGCCCGAGCAGAGAAGCATCACCTCAAACCACCTCCACTGCCTTCGCCGCCGCGGCCGTGAGCCGCTCTCGCTGAGTCGCTGGGGGCCTTAGCCGCCTCGGATGGCTGTGCTTCGCCCTTGTACCGCCGCGCCAGCTCACCTCCTCCCCGCATCGGTTGCTCCGCACCCGCGTTGTTACGTGCCACCGCGGCCGTGAGCCGCCTCGCCGTTGCTGCTGTGCGCCGCCTTCACTGCCGCTCTAAACCGCTTGGCTTCCACCAGCCACGCTGCGAGCCGCCGCATGGATCCACAGCCTAGCCCATCGCTCCTCCGCGAGCTGCCATCCAGGTCTGCTGCCCTCACCTCACCGACTCGCCGTCTGCTGCGAGTGGCCCTCACCCTTGCCGGCCCTCGTTCCGTGCCGCCCTGCCTGGCTGCTGCTGCCGTGGCCCCCGCGGACCCGGCTGCTTGTTAGCCGGGTCAGGGTGCACCTCTTGTGTCGACGATAATGCAACCAGGGCATTGTTTTCTTTCAGTTCTAGTGCCCCCAGTGTTCAACTAAACTTGGCTCTGCGATTTAGCACGGGTACAGTTCTAAGGATGAAAGGAAGTACTATTTTTTACGATAAAAGGACAAAGAATTCTGCAAACCGCCGGCCGCCCTCAAGCCGCTTGCCTCCATCGACAAGTCAACACTGGCCGCCGGCGCCTGCCTCCTGCTGGCTTTGTGCAGCAGTGCTCAATCCCAGCAGAAACCTATGGAAGAGACGAAGGAACAAAAGAAACCGAAATCCTAGCTCATAAACTGATGGTGATACTGTTCGCATGAAAAACTAAAGCTATAATCATATACCACGGTCACGGTCAGGTGCTAAGTTAAAAGTACTGCTGCCACCACGTGCACGTTTTACAAAGAAGGGAGAAAGACAGAGGAAGTTCACGTGAGTGCTGTGGTACATCACATCAGCAGAGTTCCACATATGTATACTAATCAGCATTATCCGACGCAAGTATCCACGTTCATCCGGAAAAAAACATCAGGTGATATCTATCTAGGTTTATTTTATAAGCTTAATATTGTTTTCGTCAAAGAACAGTTATTTTGGCCCGTAATATTTTTTATGCAGGGCGACAATTAAAAGAAAAAGGAGTGCTGTTATACCGCGGATGCACGTTCGGCTGTGCCGCGTGGCTCCACGGGCACGTGTGTCGCGGTCCAGTTTACATCAAATGCGCCAGCTGACTCGCCCGACTGCACCGCCTTACAACGCCATGGATGACTCGCCCGTCCGCCCTCACGGCCGGATCACGTGTCCGCGCCAGCTTACAACGTGGAGGACAACTCGCTCGTCCGCGACGGTTTACAACACTATGGGCGACTTACCCGTCCGACCCCATGGCCGACTCTCCCGTCCACGCCGGTTTACAATGCCACGGCTGACTCATCTGTTGTCCGGACAAATCAGGTGATGTCCATCTGAGTCTATTTTTAACACATATTTTTTTTGTCAAAAAAAATTTATCTTGGCCGTGGTCTGCAATGTTTTTTATGCAGGATAATTATTTATGACAAAAGTATTGTTATACCACGGACATGGAGCGCGTGCCAGCATAATTTTGCACTGGCGTTCCTCCGGGCCATGCTGCTCGACGGATACACATGCAAATCGCCGCCCCCGCTGTTCGATTTACATCCGTCCACCCATGCAGCCGATTCGTTGTCCGCGTCGGCTTACAAACGTCACAGTCGACTCACCCGTCCGCACCGGCTTACCGCACTACGGCCGGTTCACCCGTGATTAATTTCAGTTTCATCCGGCGATCATCAAGTCCGTGACGGATAATTTCCAGCCTAACATATCAGGTGAAATCCATCTAAATCTAGTTTGGACAATATTGTTTTTGTCAAAGAACAATTACGTCGGTTTGTATTTTCTTTATATGCAGGACAATTATTCATTATAAACGTGGTTTATACCATGGGTACGGAGCACGCACTGGCAACGTCCTGCCCGGTGTTCGTCCGTGCCACAGTACACGGTGAATGGACGCGTGCAAGACGCCGCCCTTACGACCCGGTTTACATCAGCTTGCCGGGACCGCGCCTGCGTTTGACTCGCTCGTCCGAATCGGTTTACAACACCGCGGCCGGTTCATCTGTCTGAGCCGCCTCTGATGCTGAGGTCGTCTTTTCCGTCCGCCTCTCGCGGCCTGGTCTACATCAACACACCGAGCCGCACCTGTCTGCATGAGCTGTGTATTGAGTATGAGCAGGTCACTACTTGGGAAGCCCGGTTTTCTTCCAACAAATTGGAGGCAAATTATCATATGTTATTAGCCGCCGTCTGCACTGGATGGTTCAATCGGCAGGCGCACAAATCGCCGCCACTATAGTTCGGTTAACTTCAAACAGCCAGTTGGAAGGAACCATTGGCCGAGTTGCTGACACGGCTCATACGGGATCATTTATAACCCGCCACAGTCACTTTCAACGTTCTGTGGATTCACATCGCGCTATCAACGCCAATGATATACACCTTCTGCTATGGTCAAATATGGAGAATCTCAAGCCAACTCCTTGAGTCGTCTTGAGACTCGGGGGCTACAATGACATGACTCAACAAATCGTGCCAGTTTCAGCAGGCTCAAGAACTCCGGGTCATTGGAGGAAAAAATAACCCGGCCCTGGAGATTACTGCTCTATCGGTGCAAATTTAAAGGCCGTCAGAAAAATATCCGGCTTAAAATAAAGATTCCGGTTTAAAATCCGGTTCAAGAGACATCTCTCTCCCGCAAAGCTTTGAAGCTCTCAAATTCGGTTCAAACATCCGGCTCAAGGTAAATTTGTCTCTTACAAAGCTTTTGAGCTCTCAAATCTGGTTCAAAGTTCCGGTTCAAAAAGAATTAATCTCTCGCAAGATTCGAGTTCTTAGAAAAAATTAAAGGTTGCCAAAAAGAACTTGCTGCCATGATGCGCGGTTCAAACATAGGTATCCTGCCTTACGGCTTATCTTATTATGGTCACTTGGGGGCTTCCTGCTCATCGGGCATAGCTATCAGTACCCTCTTGATCGGTGCAATGCTTAAACTTATATGGTCACTTGGGGGCTTCCTGTTCAAACATAGGTCGTATTCGAACCAAAGAGAACATAGCTGTCGATACCCTTTTGATTGGCAAACTGCTGAACCTACTTGGGGGCTTCTTGATCGTATCCGAATCATAGCTCAACCCCTTTGGGAATCGACGTGGATCGTATTCGAATCAGCGTCGCTAAACAACTCTTAAGGTCATTTGGGGGCTTCCTGTTCAAACATAGGTCGTACTCGAACCAAAGAGAACATAGCTGTCGATACCCACTTTGATCGGCAACGCCAACGCCACTGGGGGCTATATGATCGTATTCGAATCTTAGCTTAACCCCATTGGAACGGTTTACTGATCGTATTCGAATCAGAAGCCTCAAAATTTTTATCTGTTTCTCATACATTTTTTGTAATCACAAATATTTGAGTTGTCACAAATATCATGTGTGCCGGCTTTTACAGAATTGGGTTCTCACCCTCACTGTCCGGGTCACATAAACCGGCGGTATCATTCAAGGGATCATAGGGATCTTGTGATCTACTTGTGTGCAGGGTAAGACTACATTTGGGTGGTTACCCGCCCTGGCTTTTGACGTTAAGTCGCCAGGGCATATGTTGTTTAAACTCTGTGCAGGATTTACAGAGCTATGACTTACATAAATGATTCAGTTCAAGCCCATCATCGAAAGATTGACATTGGTGTCTCAAAAGGGTTATCAATTCTTGATTTTCTCAAAGGCTATAAATAGCTGGGTTATAAAAATTCTGGCTTACAATGGAGGCGTAATAAATCGCCATCGGCCAAGAGCCGCCGGATATTTAAACTCCGGATTTACTTGTCAACAGATAAGGTATTTGAAATCTTTAAATAGCCAAACTTGGCTGGATTTTCATTATGATTTGAATGATTGAGGTTTTCAAACCGGGTTAGTCAAATCTTTAATAGCCAACATGGCTGGATTTTTATTATGGTTATCAGAAACTAATATTATGATTGAGGTTTTCAATGTCGCTTCAGCGCAATGGCAATTATTTTATCAATGGATACGATTTATTCTACAATGGAAGGAATAGTCCCGAGTCGCTGCAGGCTTACAACCCGACACTTGGGGGCTACATTATTCAAGTTGAGATTACATCAAATATGCAAGTCCCATGTCACTGCCAGCATGCACCATGGCACTTGGGGGCTAATGCAAAGTCATTTTTTGCTCACCTCATTGAAGACCCGACTCATCACATCGTAATGAGCCGGCCCTTGGGGGCTACCAATTGCTCCTGTTAAAATTCAAGATACACAAGCCTTATTACATTATATTGAAGGATCCAGTGCTCAGTTGGTAAAGCACAAAGCTATTAACCTTGTGGACGTGGGTTCAAGCCCCAAGATGGGGGTTACATCATATGATATTATTTCCAATGAAAAGTCCCAGCTCAGTATTATCTTACTAAGCCGGCCCTTGGGGGCTACACGTTACTGCTCAAATTTACATCATCATATTTACAAAGTCCCTGCTCATTATTACATAATGACCCGACACATGGGGGCTAATGTATATTGCTCTCTGCTGAAGACAATTCTAGGATGACCCGGCTACACTACTATGACTATAGCCGACTCATGGGGGCTACACAACTGGATTTTATTTAAAGCCATGGTGATAAGTCCCGGCTTATTCATGCTGATTAAACCGGCTCTTGGGGGCTACAGGTAATATGGATATAAGGGAGAAATATCTTCAAATTCTCAGTTTTGAGTAAATCAGATTGACTTGGTGTCTGCAAAAATCATAAACCGGCGTCGGCGAATGACTTGGCATCATCTATTTATAACCCGGCAATTTTGGTACTCATAGACCGACAAGTTTTATATCTTTAGGCCGGCTGAATATAAGTTGAATAATTGAAGACCAATATTTTTGTCAAGTCAGAGCATTGAAAGCCGACTCAAGTGGATTATCTCTTACAATATTTCTCAACAAGAGACCAATGTCAGGAAATTGACTCTGAAGCTGGCCTGTTGACCCGGATTTTCAAAGGAAGTATCTGGATTTTTTGCATTGGCAAAATTTGAACATATCTGCTAAAGAGATTTGCTATGAGATTATGGATACATATCAAGAAGGAAGATGACAAGGACTTAAGGATGATCAAGTGCCGGCTTACAAAGAATATTTAACCCGGAACACAACCTGTCAAATTTGTTCTTGTGTTTATATTGCAGATTAGTTTAACATGGATAAATCCAAATTAAACTGGGGGCTAATGTCGGGGATATACCCCGCGGTATGACCCGGCCGGAAGTATGACCCGGCCGGACTTGGCGCTTCACCGTGACCCGCCGGAGGACTGGCGACTCACGGGTCTGGCGGCTCACTGTCAGACGACTCACGAGCCTGATGACTCATGGATGACCCCGACGGCGGGTCAGATAGAAGTCTAGGCCCAAGGCCCAGAAGGCCGGCTCATGTTATGGTGGGCCGGCTTAAAAGGAAAGGGATGACGAATATTTCCTTTACGCGGAAGCAAGACCCGGACTTGTATTCAACTTGTAAGAAAAGATAGACTAGCCCTAGTCCTACTAGGACTCCATATGTAACCCGCCCCTCCAACTTATATAAGGAGGGGGCAGGGCTCCCCAAAGAGGGACAAGCAACAAGAAACAATCTCTAGGGCTAGACACAACTAGAGGAGATCCGGTTTACGGCGACTCCCTCGTGATGATAATGAGATCTAGCCTCAAACAGCATGTAGGGTTGTTACCGGATGATATTTCCCGGGGCCCGAAGCTGTCTAAACCCTTGTCTTGTGTTGTGTCTCTCGATTTCGCTCAACCCCTCTCAAGCTATCACATAGATGCGTTAGCCTCACAACTAAGTCCTTACACCTAGGACATCTGACGTGTTAATTCCATGACAGGTTACCTAACCTATTTATTCTCGACCGCCCGATTAGATCATACGGACTAAACCCACTCTCTTTATCCTATATATAGACCAACCCCAGCCAAATCAGTCCAAACCCTATTTTCTAGGGATCCTCCCCTGTCCAATCCCCGCTGCCACACTCCACCTTGTCGTCTCCCACCTCGGGATTCGTCTCGATCCCGCAGCCAATCCACAGCCTCTCCTCGATTTCAGCCATCGGCCAATCTCCATCGATCCCCTCCACAACCACCGAAGCCGCAGCAGCTTCTCCTACTCCACCGCAGCCAGCCACCTCCCGCAGCCTCCCGCGGCACTCGATCCATTTTGGATCGAGGCAACACCCACGATCGAGCCCCATGACGAGCTCCTCCTTCCTACCTTCACCCGAGCACCTCCTGTTTCTCCTCGTCGCCCTCAACCCCGCGTCCCCGAGCACCTCGTCGCCATGCCCAGTCTCAACTGTCGCCTTGCACGCCTCCAACTCCGTCCCGAACGCCCGCAGAAGCTCCTCCTCCATGGACGTCAGGTCCCAGGGCCGTGCCTCTCCTCCTCCTCACTCTGTTTCCCCTGGTTCTCTCCCTCTAATCCCCACGCCGTTTTCGCCGGTAGGAACCGGCCCAGAGCTGCTCATCCGCCTCACCTCCCGCTCTGGCTGCAAGCCACCGCCGGCCGGATCCTCCCCGAGCTCCAAGTCCCACGCCTGCTGGCCCTGCCGCGAGTCCCCAGCGTCGCCTCCTTCTGTTCGAGCGAGGGAGATGGCGACGAGTCTTCTGGATCGAGCTGCTCTGCCCGAGCGCTCGCGTTGACCCTCCTCTTGCCTCGTCAAGGCCCAACCCCAAGCCAGCCGGCCTGCATCCTCTTCCACCGACTGGGCCGAGCCCATGGGTGAGCTCCCCACAGCCCCTCCTCTCTGTTCAGCCCAGCTTGCACCAGTTTGAGTCTGTGGATGTTTTTTTTCCCTGGACGAATTCGCTAAATATCCTGTGCATGCATATTTACAGAAAAATGCCATCATATTAAAGTGTTAATAAGTAATTATCCATGCATCCAAATTAAACATGTCATATATGTAAAATGATTAGAATTGCATCTAGTTTCACAATATGCTGCTTCCATCCAAGTTTAAAATATTTAAAATGCTGTTTGTTTAAATTTGCTTAAATGTCATGTTAAAATGATTTATTTCATAACTAAATAACCGTAGCTCGGATTTAAATAAACTTTATATGTAGATGGGGTAGAAAAATGCCTAGTTTAACTTGGTACACTTTATTTTCCTGTTTAACAACAATAAAATTGTGTTTAGGGCAGAACAGTACCAAATCAAAAATATGCTTATGGGGATTTTTCCGGAATTGTTGTTTGTTATTTCCGGCCTCATTTAAACTTGCCTAAATAGATAGTTTATTTATGCTTCACCCCTTGCCATGTTGAATAACATTTAATATTGTCGGGTACATAAACGAGAGCAAACTAAATAATTAAATGTGGTGTTTCTCCAATATGCAACCCGTTGCATATTGAGCTCCACTTAACTTGTAGTTTTGTTTGTGCACTTCGCCATGCCATGCCTCCTTAAACCGGACATGCATCATACTTGATTGCGCATCATGCCATGTTTATGTGATGGTTGTTTACCATGTTGTTTGCTTCTTTCCGGTTTGCTTCTCTCGTTAGCTTCGGTTTCGTTCCGGAGTTGTCTTCTTCATGGACTCGTTCTTCTTCCTTGCGGGATTTCAGGCAAGATGACCATACCCTCGAAATCACTTATATCTTTGCTTGCTAGTCGTTCGCTCTATTGCTATGCCGCGCTACCTACCACTTGATATATCATGCCTCCCATATTGCCATGTCAAGCCTCTAACCATCCTTCCTAGCAAACCGTTGTTTCGCTATGTTACTACTTTTGCTCAGCCCCTCTTATAGCGTTGTTAGTTGCAGGTGAAGATGAAGTTTGTTCCATGTTGGAACATGGATATGTTGGTATATCACAATATCTCTTATTTAATTAATGCATCTATATACTTGGTAAAGGGTGGAAGGCTCGGCCTTATGCCTGGTGTTTTGTTCCACTCTTGCCGCCCTAGTTTCCGTCATACCGGTGTTATGTTCCTTGATTTTGCGTTCCTTACGCGGTTGGGTGATTTATGGGACCCCCTTGACAGTTCGCTTTGAATAAAACTCCTCCAGCAAGGCCAAACCTTGGTTTTAACATTTGCCACCTAAGCCTTTTTCCCTTGGGTTCTGCAGACTCAAGGGTCATCTTTATTTTAAACCCCCGGGCCAGTGCTCCTCTGAGTGTTGGTCCAACCCGTCAGTTGCCGGTGGCCACCAGGGGCAACTCTGGGCTCGCCTATCGAAAGCTTGGACAATCCGGTGTGCCCTGAGAACGAGGTATGTGCAGCTCCTATCAGGATTTGTCGGCACATTCGGGCGGCTTTGCTGTTCTTGTTTTACCATTGTCGAAATGTCTTGTAAACCGGGATTCCGAGACTGATTGGGTCTTCCCGGGAGAAGGAATATCCTTCGTTGACCGTGAGAGCTTATAATTGGCTAAGTTGGGACACCCCTGCAGGGTATTATCTTTCGAAAGCCGTGCCCGCGGTTATGTGGCAGATGGGAATTTGTTAATATCCGGTTGTAGAGAACTTGACACTCGACTTAATTAAAACGCATCAACCGCGTGTGTAGCCGTGATGGTCCCTTTTCGGCGGAGTCCGGGAAGTGAACACGGCTTTTGGGTTATGTTTGACGTAAGTAGGAGTTCAGGATCACTTCTTGATCATTACTAGTTTACGACCGTTCCGTTGCTCCTCTTCTCGCTCTTATTTGCGTATGTTAGCCACCATATATGCTTAGTGCTTCCTGCAGCTCCACCTCACTACCCCTTTCCTACCCTTAAGCTTAAATAGTCTTGATCTCGCAGGTGTGAGATTGCTGAGTCCTCGTGACTCACAGATACTTCCAAAACAGTTGCAGGTGCCGAGGATACCAGTGCAGGCGATGCTACCGTACTCAAGTGGGAGTTCGACGAGGAACTTGGTCGTTACTATGTTTCGTTTCTTGATGATCAGTAGTGGAGCCTAGTTGGGACGATCGGGGATCTAGCATTTGGGGTTGTCTTCTTTCATTTTGGTTCCGTAGTCGTACCTTGATTGTACTCTGAATGATATATGAATTTATTTATGTATTGTGTGAAGTGGCGATTGTAAGCCAATTCTTTATCCCATTCTTGTTCATTACATGGGATTGTGTGAAGATGACCCTTCTTGCGACAAAACCACAATGCGGTTATGCCTCTAAGTCGTGCCTCGACACATGGGAGATATAGCCGCATCGTGGGTGTTACAAGTTGGTAATCAGAGCCATCCCCGACTTAGGAGCCCCCTGCTTGATCGAATCGCTGACGTTGTTGAGTCTAGAACAAAAATGTTTTGAGTCTTAGGATTATATATATCAGAGAGTAGGATTCTTTTTACTCCCCAGTCCCTTCGTCACTCTGATGAGGCCTCCTGACGGAGATGTTTTGTCTTTCCTCTCCTCAAATTTCACTAAAAAAATTTAGGATCACGCGGGTATCTTGGAATCGTTCCGATGGTTTTGTGACGAGAACATTGTTCTTGGTGCCTCCTGACATTTAGGGGTTGTGGCAGTGTCCCGGGGAGTTGAGCTCCGAGGTGTTGTCGTCACAATTTTATCGTTGCAGTTCTGGAATACCTAAGTTTCGCCGACATCGAAAATCTCTTTTATGCAGTTGTTGGTGAGATCACCTCGACGCCACCCAGTACTGGGGCGGGAGTTCGGGAGTATTGCCATAACTCGTATAACGGATGTTTTTCGAAGGTTGAGGTAAATGATTTCCGAAGGTTTCTTGGTTATGTGTTGAAGAATGGATACAGCTGGATCTAGGTATTGTTAGTTTGGGTGAGATATATTGTGTCCCCCGTAACCCCAACACCAGATTGCATAACCAGAAAGTTTCGGGAGTTTATAAGTGGGAATTCAAGTATCTCGTAGGATATCTTTCCAACACACACATGATACGATATGGGATCTATCATATGTTTGTTTCTGGCTTATTTTGCAAGCCAATCCTTTGTTTTGTTTTAAGTTGTGGTATTCGAGTTGCTTCGAAGTCAAATGTTGAATCCATACCTTTCCTAAATGGTGTTCTCATATTGCTATGTGAATACTAATCCTTCTTGATCATCGAGGTCATCATGTTAATTTTTTTCCAACCGGCGTGCTTCTCTTCAAGTGGATCCGATCATTTCAACATTCGCAAGATCACCTCTCAGTTTTCTCAATGTTGTTTATTCCATCTGCCCCAAGTTGCCTTTGTTTTTCCCGCCCTCCCACCCTCTTTCTTCAAGGACTCAGATTTCTTAATCAAGTATCCTTTTTATTGATGCGAAGTCTCTTCATTCTTTTCTTTCAATGTTCTTATCCGGTGATTTCCCATGAAGATACTAACGGAGCCCTAACTTCATCATTATTCGTTCTCTTTCTTCTCCAGTGGATTAAATTCAAGCTTTGTCGATCATATCTTTTCCTCGTTTCAAATGTTTTTCTCGTACCGGTGCACCTCTTAATCATCCACTTCTCGCTATTCAATTGTTCTGGAGTGCTGAAGAGGCCTTGGGAGATTCATGTTTTCATTCCTAATCCGTTCTAACTATTTCGAGGTCGTTACCTCATTCAAGCCATTTAATTCAACCAGTGCAATCTCTCTTTTAAATCGCTCAATGGTGTTTCTTTTTAGTGGGCCCTAACCCACGGTCTTTTCCAGGATCTTACTTGACTCTTCTAATTTTCCCGGAGCTTCTAAAATTCTTTTCAAAGTTTGACGTAAGAATGGGTTATCATCAATCATATGTCTTTCTCCAAGATCTTTCAAATTCTTTTCATCCTTGGTTCAACCTTTCTAATTTTCATTCCAGAGTGCCTTAAAAATTCATGGTGGTGTTTCTCATCGTCATCCTCAACATTTGAAGACCGAAGAAGAGTTTCTCTTAAATCTTGCTCCATTCTCTTGAAGATTCATAGTTCTAGCTTATGCCATCCTCTCATAATTGTTTTCAATTGTGAGAATTCTTCTCATACCCATCCAGAGCATTTCATGAGTTGTTTTCGTTTCTTGATCATCCAAAGGCCATCTTTTCAGAAGATTTCTTCGTTCTAAGTTTTCAGCCTCGTTCTCCAATTATTCTAAATTGATGTGTCTTCGTTCATCTCCATATTCTTCCGGTGCATCGTTCAAGTATTCTCTAATCAGCTTGTGATCTCTTCGTTCTCGTGTATCTAAATACCCTCAAGTATCTTCATTCGTTTTCAAATTCTTCCCGGTGAATTGTGCCTTTGCTACTTCCATTCTCAATTCTTACGCTAGTTCATTCAAGAATTCTCTTCCGTTGTTATCGTATCAATTCATTCGTTCTTTCCAAATCCTACCGGCGGATCGTTGAAGACTTTTCTCAAGTTTGTGATATATCTTTCTTAATCCTTTATACGAAATAAGTAGTATGCCAAATCCGTTGCTTGTCATCAATTTAAATTGGTGAAGGATACGCATAAAGTAATTCTTATTACTATTTCATCCAAGTGATTAATTCCTTAATCCAGAGATTCATCAAAATTCTTGATCTCATATGTTCATTTTTCTTTCCGGAGTTCCAAGTTTTATCGATTATATCATTTCAAAGCTTCATCTAATCATTGCAAGGCTTCTCCCGGAGTTCTTTTCAACTTTCCCTTTCGTTTGATCATTCTTTTATTATCGGAGTTCTTCATGGAGGATCAACATGGTGGCTCATCAAGTATTCCTTTCATTCTTCAATTGTTCTTCAAGAATTCTCTCGAAGTTATGATCCGCCAAGCTATACTCAAAGATAAACATGGTGTTCTACACATGTTTTGTTTTGTGGAGTCCAAGCATTCTTCATCTCGCATTCTAAAGTGCAATTCGTTCTACCTTATCTTTTGAGGTGGTCTTATGTCATTCTTGACAATTTCACTTCGTGTTTCATGATTTGCAAGTTGTTAAGAATGAGATATTTAAACCCATCATTTTTATCTTCGTTCAGGAGATCCTTTGCAACCCATCAATCTCTTCATTGGAGTTATCTTGGGGTTATACTTCACCTAAAGCCTTCCATTGGGAATGTTGCTATTCGTGGTGCTTATCAATGATGCAAGTTTTCTCCTATCCTCTCGGCGAGAGAAGTTTTCATCTCTTCGTTGAACTTAATCAAACCAATGGCTTCCTTTAGTGGCCGTTTTCACCTCATAATGCTTAGATGTTTCCATAAGCCCACTACAAGCTTATTTTTTTCGTTGTTGGTTTTCCAACAACTCCATTCAACTCTTCTTTGTAAGGATGCTTTTCAAATTCAAGTGTGATAGAAACTGTCAGTTGTTTCTCCCTTCTTTCTTTACAACAATCTAGCTTCTATCCTTTCATTCCAGAGGCTTTGGGATGTTGTTATATTCGCCCATCATCTCATTTTGGAGATCGTGTTCTTTTCCTTGCTTATCCATTTAACCTTCCTCAACCAGAGTGCGGTCTGAAATCTTTCTTACCCCTTGTGCCATTCTTTCAATAGTTCCGGAGGCAGTGTGATGTTGATTTCATTAAGTATCCTCTCATCTTGTAAAGTTCATGTTCAATTCCTTCCATTTACAGTCGGAGTGCTGTCCAAATTATATCATTCTTATTCCTTCTTTATCTTGTTTTAACCGGAGTGTTGTGTCTATCATTCCTCTTCTAACTGGAGTCTCATCCAAGTGCTTTTTTTTTGCCAAATTCAAATTCTATTCTTTTCATTTCCAACCGGAGCATTATCGTAGTTGATCCTTATCGTTCCTTGTACATATCGTTTCAACCGGAGTGCTTGCATGTACTTCTCGTCCATTGTTCTCGTCATTCATAGCTTTGCAAACTCCAAGGTTCACATGGTGTTCCTTGTTTCTCTTTTCTACCGGTGTGCTTTCATATCCCTTTTGATCCGTTAAGCTCTTGTTTCATATTCTTCAACCTACAAAGGTTCTCGCAATGTTCCTTGTTCCTCTTTGATAACAGAGTGTTTTCAATCTCGTTCATCTCCCTTGTATTCTCTCTTTTTGTTCGCTCAATCTCTCAAGGTTCGTGGTTTCACTCGTTTGTCAAAGAAGCAACTTTGTTTTACCTCTTCCCCCTCCGTTTCTCTCTGGTGCCATCCTAGATCTCGGGACGAGATCCTCTTGTAGTGGTGGAGTGTTGTAACGCCCCGAGATCGACGCTCCAGAAGACTTCCATATATTTCGTGTTCGCCGTGTGTTTTATTTTCATTTGTTGCATTCATCGTGTCATCATGAGCATTGCATTGCATGTTTTCTAAAAAACATGCACCCGTTGATAGTTGCCGCTTCTTCCTCGTCTCTGTTGATCTTTCTCAAGACCGACCATTCGTTTGCTGCCCGACCATTTAACCCTCTCTACACAATGCTCAAACCCCTCGCCTGTGTCTGAAAACTTCCCCGAACCCGACCCGGGCAATCGTAACCGTTGGGTCCGGATCATCCCCTAACATCTATAATAAATCTCCGTTTTCTTATTTAGGTTACCTAACCTGTTTATTCTCGACCGCCCGATTAGATCATACAGACTAAACCCACTCTCTTTATCCTATATATAGACCAACCCCAGCCAAATCAGTCCAAACCCTATTTTCTAGGGATCCTCCCCTGTCCAATCCCCGCCGCCACACTCCACCTTGTCGTCTCCCACCTCGGGATCCGTCTCGATCCCGCAGCCAATCCACAGCCTCTCCTCGATTTCAGCCATCGGCCAATCTCCATCGATCCCCTCCACAACCACCGAAGCCGCAGCAGCTTCTCCTACTCCACCGCAGCCAGCCACCTCCCGCAGCCTCCCGTGGCACTCGATCCATTTTGGATCGAGGCAACACCCACGATCGAGCCCCATGACGAGCTCCTCCTTCCTACCTTCACCCGAGCACCTCCTGTTTCTCCTCGTCGCCCTCAACCCCGCGTCCCCGAGCACCTCGTCGCCGTGCCCAGTCTCAACTGTCGCCTTGCACGCCTCCAACTCCGTCCCGAACGCCCGCAGAAGCTCCTCCTCCATGGACGTCAGGTCCCAGGGCCGTGCCTCTCCTCCTCCTCACCCCGTTTCCCCTGGTTCTCTCCCTCTAATCCCCGTGCCGTTTTCGCCGGTAGGAACCGGCCCAGAGCTGCTCATCCGCCTCACCTCCCGCTCTGGCTGCAAGCCACCGCCGGCCGGATCCTCCCCGAGCTCCAAGTCCCGCGCCTGCTGGCCCTGCCGCGAGTCCCCAGCGTCGCCTCCTTCTGTTCGAGCGAGGGAGATGGCGACGAGTCTTCTGCATCGAGCTGCTCTGCCCGAGCGCTCGCGTTGACCCTCCTCTTGCCTCGTCAAGGCCCAACCCCAAGCCAGCCGGCCTGCATCCTCTTCCACCGACTGGGCCGAGCCCATGGGTGAGCTCCCCACAGCCCCTCCTCTCTGTTCAGCCCAGCTTGCACCAGTTTGAGTCTGTGGATGTTTTTTTTCCCTGGACGAATTTGCTAAATATCCTGTGCATGCATATTTACAGAAAAATGCCATCATATTAAAGTGTTAATAAGTAATTATCCATGCATCCAAATTAAACATGTCATATATGTAAAATGATTAGAATTGCATCTAGTTTCACAATATGCTGCTTCCATCCATGTTTAAAATGTTTAAAATGCTGTTTGTTTAAATTTGCTTAAATGTCATGTTAAAATGATTTATTTCATAACTAAATAACCGTAGCATGGACTTAAATAAACTTTATATGTAAATGGGGTAGAAAAATGCCTAGTTTAACTTGGTACACTTTATTTTTCTGTTTAACAACAATAAAATTGTGTTTAGGGCAGAACAGTACCAAATCAAAAATATGCTTATGGGGATTTTTCCGGAATTGTTGTTTGTTATTTCCGGCCTCATTTAAACTTGCCTAAATAGATAGTTTATTTATGCTTCACCCCTTGCCATGTTGAATAACATTTAATATTGTTGGGTACATAAACAAGAGCAAACTAAATAATTAAATTTGGTGTTTCTCCAATATGCAACCCGTTGCATATTGAGCTCCACTTAACTTGTAGTTTTGTTTGTGCACTTCGCCATGCCATGCCTCTTTAAACCGGACATGCATCATACTTGATTGCGCATCATGCCATGTTTATGTGATGGTTGTTTACCATGTTGTTTGCTTCTTTCCGGTTTGCTTCTCTTGTTAGCTTCGGTTTCGTTCCGGAGTTGTGAGGATTTGTTCGACTACGTCCGTTTGTCTTCTTCATGGACTCGTTCTTCTTCCTTGCGGGATTTCAGGCAAGATGACCATACCCTCGAAATCACTTATATCTTTGCTTGCTAGTTGTTCGCTCTATTGCTATGCCACGCTACCTACCACTTGCTATATCATGCCTCCCATATTGCCATGTCAAGCCTCTAACCATCCTTCCTAGCAAATCGTTGTTTGGCTATGTTACTGCTTTTGCTCATCCCCTCTTATAGCGTTGTTAGTTGCAGGTGAAGATGAAGTTTGTTCCATGTTGGAACATGGATATGTTGGGATATCACAATATCTCTTATTTAATTAATGCATCTATATATTTGGTAAAGGGTGGAAGGCTCGGCCTTATGCCTGGTGTTTTGTTCCACTCTTGCCGCCCTAGTTTCCGTCATACCGGTGTTATGTTCCTTGATTTTGCGTTCCTTACGCAGTTGGGTGATTTATGGGACCCCCTTGATAGTTCGCTTTGAATAAAACTCCTCCAGCAAGGCCAAACCTTGGTTTTAACATTTGCCACCTAAGCCTTTTTCCCTTGGGTTCTGCAGACTCAAGGGTCATCTTTATTTTAAACCCCCAGGCCAGTGCTCCTCTGAGTGTTGGTCCAACCCGTCAGTCGCCGGTGGCCACTAGGGGCAACTCTGGGCTCGCCTATCGGAAGCTTGGACAATCCGGTGTGCCCTGAGAACGAGGTATGTGCAACTCCTATCGGGATTTGTCGGCACATTCGGGCGGCTTTGCTGGTCTTGTTTTACCATTGTCGAAATGTCTTGTAAACCGGGATTCCGAGACTGATCGGGTCTTCCCGGGAGAAGGAATATCCTTCGTTGACCGTGAGAGCTTATAATGGGATAAGTTGGGACACCCCTGCAGGGTATTATCTTTCAAAAGCCGTGCCCGCGGTTATGTGGCAGATGGGAATTTGTTAATATCCGGTTATAGAGAACTTGACACTCGACTTAATTAAAACGCATCAACCGCGTGTGTAGCCGTGATGGTCCCTTTTCGGCGGAGTCCAGGAAGTGAACACGGCTTTTGGGTTATGTTTGATGTAAGTAGGAGTTCAGGATCACTTCTTGATCATTACTAGTTGACGACTGTTCCGTTGCTCCTCTTCTCGCTCTTATTTGCGTATGTTAAGCACCATATATGCTTAGTGCTTCCTGCAGCTCCACCTCACTACCCCTTTCCTACCCTTAAGCTTAAATAGTCTTGATCTCGTGGGTGTGAGATTGCTGAGTCCTCGTGACTCACAGATACTTCCAAAACAGTTGCAGGTGCCGAGGATACCAGTGCAGGCGATGCTACCGAACTCAAGTGGGAGTTCGACGAGGAACTTGGTCATTACTATGTTTCGTTTCCTGATGATCAGTAGTGGAGCCTAGTTGGGACGATCGGGGATCTAACATTTGGGGTTGTCTTCTTTCATTTTGGTTCCGTAGTCGGACCTTGATTGTACTCTGAATGATGTATGAATTTATTTATGTATTGTGTGAAGTGGCGATTGTAAGCCAATTCTTTATCCCATTCTTGTTCATTACATGGGATTGTGTGAAGATGACCCTTCTTGCGACAAAACCACAATGCGGTTATGCCTCTAAGTCGTGCCTCGACAAATGGGAGATATAGCCGCATCGTGGGTGTTACAAGTTGGTAACCAGAGCCATCCCCGACTTAGGAGCCCCCTGCTTGATCGAATCGCTGACGTTGTTGAGTCTAGAACAAAAATGTTTTGAGTCTTAGGATTATATATATCGGAGAGTAGGATTCTTTTTACTCCCCAGTCCCTTCGTCGCTCTGGTGAGGCCTCCTGACGGAGATGTTTTGTCTTTCCTCTCCTCAAATTTCACTAAAAAAAAATTTAGGATCACGCGGGTATCTTGGAATCATTCCGATGGTTTTGTGACCAGAACATTGTTCTTGGTGCCTCCTGACATTGATGTGATGAGAACATTGTTCTTGGTATCTTGAAATCGTTCCGATGATTGTACTCTGAATGATGTATGAATTTATTTATGTATTGTGTGAAGTGGCGATTGTAAGCCAATTCTTTATCCCATTCTTGTTCATTACATGGGATTGTGTGAAGATGACCCTTCTTGCGACAAAACCACAATGCGATTATGCCTCTAAGTCATGCCTCGACACGTGGGAGATATAGCCGCATCGTGGGTGTTACAGCGCAGGCATGATAGATCTGAAGAAGACATTGACCAAGATCACGAAACTGGAGGAAGAAATCAAGTCTACACGCGGTGGATATGAGGAGGAAATCGCAACATTACTGGAGAAGACTGAAGACCTGATAAAGAAGATCGAAGTTTTCATGGGAGACCCTGCACCAGGAGGAGAAGATGACGATTCTACTTGCCCAGAGAACTACATCATCATCGACGACACTGACTCGGACCCCAGTGAAAATGATTTTGTTGATGAAGCTGGAGCAGATATCATGGAGTCTTCGACCGATCAAAATTTCTAGTAGACCACCATAATCAGTAGTAGTATTTCCCCATGTATATAGTATAGTCCGAGCACTTTGTAATGATAGTTAGATCAATTGTAAGCCTTGTTTGGATTGATTGAGTGGTATTGTTTGTGTTTGTCTCATGTGCATATGGGTAGTGTTTTCCCTCTAGACCTCATTCTATTCTAAATTCTCATCCTTTCTAAACCCAGCAGATGCCTCCGAGACGCGACGCCGGATTTGTTTTTCCACCGGAGATCACTCAGTTGATTCAGCAGCAGAATGCCCTAATGCAAGTGTTAGTACAGAACCAAGGCAACAACAACAACAACAACAACAACCCACCACCACCTGTTGATCATTTGGCCCGATTCTTGAGGCTGAATCCGCCGGTGTTTCCCAGCAGCACCGAGCTTATTGTTGCAGATGATTGGCTCCGCAAGGTTGGAAGGGAGCTGACCACTGCAGGATGCACAGATGCGGAGAGAGTGCGTTTTGCCGCATATCAACTTGATGGACCCGCAGCATCATGGTGGGAGAATTACACAGCCACTCACCCTATCGACATTGTCACATGGGACCAGTTTCAGCAAGCATTCCGTACTGCCCATGTTTCAGCAGGAGCTATGGCTATGAAGAAGCGTGATTTTCGCAACCTACGCCAAGGAGGACGCACCGTAGGCCAGTATGTGGAGGACTTTAGTAAGTTAGCACGTTATGCCCAAGATGACATTGCTACAGATGCAGCCAAGCAGGAGAAGTTTCTAGAAGGACTGAATGATGAGCTAAGCATGCAGTTGATGGTAGCAACCTTCAACAACTACCAGGAGTTGGTAGATAGAGCTCTCATGATTGAAGGGAAGCAGCAGCAGATTGAAAGCCGCAAGAGGAAGTATGGACAAGGGAAGTACAATTCTGGAGCTCATCAGAAGCCACGTTTTACCCCGAATTCAGGAGGAAATTTTCAGCATACCCATGGAGCAGGAGGTTCGCACAACCATAGTGGACCCAAGAATGGTAATGGGAATGGAGGAAGCAACGGACAGAATCGTACCAACCCATCGACCCCAACTAAGAGAGATCTAAGCCACATTACTTGTTACAAATGCCAGAAGACTGGACATTATGCAACTGAATGTCTGGAAGCTAAGAATGGAAATGGCAATGGAAGCTCTGGGAAGAAGCCCAACCCTTTCAACAAAGGACAAGTGAACCACGTTTACGTGGAGGAGGTTGAAGCACAGCCTGATGCAGTAATAGGTAAGTTTTTGGTTAAGACATTTACTGCACTCGTTCTTTTTGATACTGGTGCATCGCATTCATACATATCAAGGGGATTTGTGATAAGTATAAACTGCCAACCCAAGCCCATAGGTCACCCATGTTAGTAACCTCGCCAGGAGCAGAGTATATGGCTAATCTATGGTGTGATAGGTTACCATTAAGGATTGGTAACTACGTGTTTCCCTCAGACCTAATAGTATTGGAATCGCAAGGATTGGATGTGATATTAGGCATGGATTGGTTATCGAAGTATGGAGGGAACATTGAATGTGCTAGTAAGTCAATTTTGCTTACCACCCCAGAAGGAAGAAGGATCAAGTATGTATCCTGACATGTGCCGAAGAGGACTCCGGTAAATTCCTTATCAGGAGTTGTACAGGAGGAAGTACCAGTGGTGACGGATTTCCCTGACGTATTTCCACAAGAGTTGCCAGGCATGCCACCGGATAGAGACATTGAGTTTTTGATTGAGCTTTTGCCAGGCACAGGGCCGATATCTAAGAGACCATACAGGATGCCCGCTAAGGATTTGGAAGAAATTAAGAAGCAGATTAAGGAGTTACTGGATAAAGGCTATATTCGCCCAAGTTCGTCACCTTGGGGATCACCAGTGCTTCTAGTGGAGAAGAAGGATGGATCGTTAAGGATGGTTGTTGATTATCGAGGATTGAATGAAGTGACCATCAAAAATAAGTACCCACTACCGATGATCAATGATCTGTTTGACCGATTGCAAGGAGCTAAGGTATTTTCCAAGATCGATCTGCGATCAGGATACCACCAGTTGAAGATTCGAGAGCAGGATATACCTAAGACAGCTTTTACCACTAGGTATGGGCTGTACGAGTATACCGTTATGTCATTTGGTCTGACTAACGCACCTGCCTATTTCATGAACCTGATGAACAAGGTGTTTATGGAGTTTTTGGATAAGTTCGTCGTGGTGTTCATTGATGATATTTTGGTCTACTCCAAGAATGAAGAGGAGCATAAGGAGCATTTGCGTTTGGTACTTGAGAAGCTCAGAGAACATCAGTTATACGCCAAGTTCAGCAAATGTGAATTTTGGTTGAAGGAAGTTGGATTCCTCGGACATGTTATATCCGGAGAAGGAATAGCAGTAGACCCCACCAAGGTTGTCACTGTTACAAACTGGGAATCACCCACATCAGTTGGAGAGATCCGGAGTTTTCTTGGACTTGCAGGATACTATCGAAGGTTCATTGAGAATTTTTCCAGGACTGCTAAGCCCATGACGGAGCTGTTGAAGAAGGACACCAAGTTCAATTGGACTGAGGAATGTGAAGCTAGTTTTCAGGAGTTAAAGAAATGTTTGGTTACATCATCAGTGTTGATTCTGCCAGATCAGTGCAAGGATTATGAAGTTTACTGCGATGCTTCACGTCGAGGACTTGGAGCAGTGCTTATGCAGGAAGGAAGAGTTGTTTCATATGCTTCACGATAGCGTAAACCCCATGAGAAGAATTACGCTACACATGATTTGGAGTTAGCAGCTGTAGTGCATGCGTTGAAGACATGGAGACATTTTCTCATCGGAAATCACTGTGAGGTGTACACGGATCACAAGAGCTTGAAGTACATTTTCACGCAGAAGGAGTTGAATCTTAGGCAAAGGAGATGGTTGGAAC
Source organism: Aegilops tauschii subsp. strangulata (assembly GCF_002575655.3). Lineage (NCBI taxonomy): Eukaryota > Viridiplantae > Streptophyta > Magnoliopsida > Poales > Poaceae > Aegilops > Aegilops tauschii. Next base: position 180,893,383 of record NC_053039.3, read on the forward strand.
TCATAAAAGATTATGATATGAGATTGCATTATCACCCCGGAAAAGCTAACGTAGTAGCCGATGCGTTGAGCCGCAAGAGCCATGTCAACACACTCATGATCGGAGAGTTACCCAAGGAGTTAGCCGAGGATTTTCGCGAACTACGTTTGGAAATAGTTCCGAGAGGCTATGTAGCAACACTGGAGATTCAGTCTACCTTGATGGAAAAGATCTGAGAAGCACAAAAGACAGACAAGGAGATTGATGAGATAAAGGAAAAGATGAGTAAAGGAAAAGCCAAGGGATTTCGTGAGGATGAGCACGATACCTTATGGTTTGAGGACCGCGTTTATGTGCCCAATGATCCGGAGATCAGGAAGTTGATCTTACAAGAGGCCCATGATTCGCCGTATTCGATTCACCCAGGAAATACCAAATTGTATTTGGATTCGAAGGATACTTTCTGGTGGACCGGAATGAAGAAGGATATTGCGGAGTATGTAGCAGTTTGTGATGTATGTCAGAGAGTGAAGGCGGAGCATCAGAAGCCAGCATGATTGCTACAGCCATTGCCGATACCCGAATGGAAGTGGGATAAACTAGGCATGGATTTTATCACGGGATTGCCCAGGACTCGTTCAGGCTATGACTCGATATGGGTTGTAGTCGATCGTTTGACGAAGGTAGCTCATTTCATCCCAGTGAAGACCACTTACACCAGTGCTAAGTTGGCAAAGATATACATGACTAGGATCGTATGTCTGCATGGAGTTCCGAGGAGCATTGTATCAGATAGAGGAACCCAGTTTACTTCAAAGTTTTGGAATCTTGCACGAAACTTTGGGTACCAGGCTAGAGTTCAGTACAGCCTTTCATCCACAGACAGACGGACAGACCGAGAGAGTCAATCAGATTTTGGAAGACATGTTGAGAGCTTGTGCGCTAGATTATGGATCCAGTTGGGACGACAATTTGCCGTATGCAGAGTCTTCTTACAACAACAATTATCAATCCAGTTTGAAGATGGCCCCTTTCGAAGCTTTGTACGGAAGGAGGTGTAGAACACCATTGTTATGGGACGAAGTTGGAGACCGCCAGTTGTTTGGACCAGACCTGATTAAAGAATCTGAATGGAAGGTGAAGTTGATTCGTGATAGACTCAAAGTAGCCCAGACCAGGCAGAAGAGCTATGAGGATTCAAAACGTAAGGAAACAGTTTATGAAGCCGGAGACCGAGTTTATCTTCGAGTATCACCACTTCGAGGAGTGAAGCGTTTTGGAGTTAAGGGAAAGTTAGCGCCACGTTTTGTACGACCATACAAAGTTTTGGAGCGTATGGGAGAAGTTGCTTACAAGTTGGAATTGCCTGAAGGATTGTCAGTAGTTCATGATGTATTCCACGTTTCCCAGTTGAAGAAGTGGCACGCTGAGATGGCTGATATACCGCTGAGAGATACAGTGCCACTAGAGGCGATTCAGTTGGATAGTGATTTAACTTATGAGGAGAAACCAGTCAAAATTCTTGAGTATGCCAGCCGAGTGACCCGCAGCAAGGTTATCAAGTTTTGCAAAGTTCAGTGGAGCCACCACACCGAAGATGAAGCCACCTGGGAGCGAGAGGAAGATCTACGGAAGGACCACTCTCACCTATTTTCTAGCCAACCCGAATCTCGAGGGCAAGATTCCTCTTAAGGGGGTAGGTTTGTAACATCCCAAATTTTGAATTTGGAATGTTATACATTAGATCATCATTGCATAGCATATTTTATTGCATTTTGGCTAATCCTCGAAATCCTAAGCAGCTCAAGGACCCTCGGAGAGAGTTGGGGATTTCCCGGTTTTCATATTTGATTTTCATCAAATTATGAAACGAGGATTTTGGTTTTAATTATTTTTCACTCCGAAAAATATTTCATATAAAAGTATATGAGAGGAGAAAATATGACTTCTCCAAAATAATTGAGATATTGGAGGAAAAATATTAAAATCAAATATTCGATTTTTTTGGATTTTATTGCATTTTATTTGCATTAGAAAAATTTGCATGTTTTCAAAATTGCATTTTAGGGCCAAGAAAATGTTCATCGCGTTCTAATTGTTTTAATTAGACGGTGAAAATTTGTTTTGGCATTTTTAGATTTTTATTTATTTTTCTAGGATTTATTTTAGTTCGGCGTAATTTAAAAAAAAAATCGCCCGCGGACCGAACTGGGCCGAAGGCCCAGCCGGCCCCCCTGCCGCGCCGCCTCGCCCGAATCGTGGCCGAGCCAGACTCCCGCCGGAGTCCGGGACGACGACGCCGCCGCCGCCCGGGGTCGCCCCCTTCTCCAAGTCGGACGCCCCCCGAACCTATAAGTACCCCGCCCCGCCACCTCGTTCCCCACCCAGACCCCGCCGCCCGCGCCACCAACCGCCGCCGCCGTCGCCGAACGCCGCCGCGGGAAGCCGCCGCCCGACGCCTCCCATCGACCCCGCCGCCTCCCGAACCCCGCCGGAGCCGCCCGACCCCGCCGGATCCCGCCGGACCCGAGGTAGCCGTCGCGCCGGTTTTCGCCGGAAAACCGTGCAGTTTTTTTAGAAACCCCGATTTTTTTTATACATCGGTTTGTTTTTTTCTGTTTAGTCTTTTTAGCGAGCGTTCGCTCGTTCGTTCGTTTTAACGAACGCGTTCATCGTTTAGTTACAGTTAACGAACGTTCGTTCAATAAACTGTTCGTCAGTTTTTCTTTTTCTCGGATTTTTCTGCGATTATTCCAGATCGCGATTTCTGATCCAATTTTCGTTCTAGTATAACTTTTCGCTCGTTTATCGGAATCAGGCGATTCAAGCGCCTAGAGTTTCGTCTCAAAATTCTCTTTCCATTTAACCAACTCAAACAAGTTTTTGCTACTGTAAAATTTGACTTAGATCCAGATTAGTAAACAAAGCTTGTTTCTTTCGCCGTTTGACTTTTGTTGCTTCGTTTGATTTGATTCTTTTTGCAAACCGGAGTTCTTAAGTTGAACTTTCTAGTTAGATCTTTTATTTGAGTTTTACCTGCGCATTAGATGAGTGCTTATTGTATGCTTGTTTGTTTGCGATAGAGTACCCGGAGTGTGCCGCGTGCTACTTCGAATCTCTAGGTTTCACGGATCATCAGCAAGGCAAGTAACACTTTGATCATACCTCTTTACTACCCAATTTTATTGCATTAGACCAATCCTCAAACATTGCATGATTAGGATCTGATTAAATTGTGGGTATCGGGAAGTAGATGAGGTAGTACCTATTACCTGTTTTGTTATCAAACCTTTGGGAGTTACTTCTACGTTTGCTAATATTGCTATGCTATGCTATTAGACGTGGATTGGGTTTGAGAGATCTTTCCATGACAGTTTTGAGATTGTTAATTAATGGTTAAACTTAAGGTGGCAACTTGAACTCACATCTGGGTGGATTGAGGCACCTGGAGAATCTAGTGTTGCCTGTATTTTTGGAAATCCCGGGGTTCCGTGTGATTATCCTATGGACCACCACCCAGGCTCAAAGGGATCATAAGATTATTCATGCTAGAAACTTCCGTGCGCAGCCACAAGCTATTATGGGCTCTAGCATAGTTGAGCAGGTTGCATGACCTCTTCCAGTGGTAGGCTAGCAGATGTAGGGGATGTAGGTTGGTACTGTCTACCCGGGGTTAGAGTTAATGCTTCTGAAAGAATGTGTCTCGGTCATCCGTTTCTCAAACACCATGTAGTGCGAGAATCCCAACGGAGGAGATCGAGTCTTGTGGGGAAAAGTGCACAAACCTCTGCAAAGTGTACAAACTAATCATGGTTAGCCGTGTCCCCGGTTATGGACATCTTGAGTATCTAGTTCTTGGATTATCATGTGAATCTCATCACCATGTTACTTAAGTTAATTTGATTGGGTTAATCATGTTCTTAATTGGGATTGAGATACTGTCAACCATCTCAATGTTCAACAACCACCATTATAGTTAAATAAAATTTTATTCCTTTGCAGTAGGGAAAAATTGGCTTTTCGCAAAAACTGTAACCATAGAGCTTTCCACCAGCCAAATATGCATGTAGTATAGCCTTATTCTGTTCATTACTCTCTATGTGTTATATTGCCAGCATATTCCATGTGCTGACCCGTTTTCGGGCTACAACGTTTCATGTTGCAGACTTTTCAGACGACGAGTAAGGTGCCTTAGGTCGTGGTCTTATACTCAGTGATGCCGTTGGAGTTGATGGACTCACTTACCTTCCAAGTCTTCCGCTGTTATCGTTTTTAGATGGCCTTAAGCCATATTTATCATACTTAGTTCTCTTTTGAGACACTCGATGTAATAAGTGTGTGATTGCTACTCTGTTATAAATCCTTCGAGTACTGTGCGTGTCAGCATTACTGATCCAGGGATGACACTGGTGCACAGTAGATCAGACTGTTTGAGGTCTGGTCGCTACACTTCGCCATCTGACCAACACCCGGCCAAAGGGTTTACTAGAGCCAATAATCTAGTTCACATCGCCATGTGATTAACACCCAAAGAGTACTAAGGTGCGACCATGTTTTGCTTGTGAGAGAGGTTTACTCAACGGGTCTGCCACATTCAGATCCGTATGTATTTTGCAAATTTCTATGTCTACAATGCTCTGCACGGAGCTACTCTAGCTAATTGCTCCCACTTTCAATATGTATCCAGATTGAGACTCAGAGTCATCCGGATCAGTGTCTAAGCTTGCATCAACGTAACACTTTATGATGAACTCTTTGTCACCTCCATAACCGAGAAACATTTCCTTAGTCCTTTTTAGGTACCTAAGGATAATTTTGACTGCTATCTAGTGATCTACTCCTGGATCACTATTGCACCCCCTTGCCAAACTCAGGGCAAGGTACACAATAGGTCTGGTACACAGCATGGCATACTTTATAGACCTATGGCTGAGGCATAGGGAATGACTTTCATTCTCTCTGTATCTTCTGTCGTGGTCAGTTTTTGAGTCTTACTCAACTTCATACCTTATAACATAGACAAGAACCTTTTCTTTGACTGATCTATTTTGAACTACTTCAAAAAATTTCCAAGTTATGTTCTTCGTGAAAGTCCTATTAAGCGTCTTGATCTATCTCTATAGATCTTGATGCCCAATATATAAGCAGCTTTACCGAGGTCTTTCATTGAAAAACTCTTATTCATGTATCCTTTTATGCTATCCAGAAATTCTACATCATTTCCAATCAACAATATGTCATCCACATATAATATTAGAAATGCTACAGAGCTCCCACTCACTTTCTTGTAAATACAGGCTTCTCTAAAAGTCTGTATAAAACCATATGCTTTGATCACCTCATCAAAGTGTATATTCCAACTCCGAGATGCTTGCACCTGTCCATAGATGGATTGCTGGATCTTGCACACTTTGTTAGCACCTTTAGGATCGACAAAACCTTTTGGTTGTATCATATACAACTCTTCTTTAAGAAATCCATTAAGGAATGCAGTTTTGACGTCCATTTGCCAGATTTCGTAATCATAAAATGTCGCAATTGCTAACATGATTCGGACATACTTAATCATCGCTTCAGGTGAGAAAGTCTCATGGTAGTCAACTCCTTGAACTTGTCGAAAACCTTTCGCGACAAGTCGAGCTTTGTAGACAGTAACATTACCATCAGCGCCAGTATTCTTCTTAAAGATCCATTTATTCACTATGGATTACCGATCATCGGGCAAGTCCACCAAAGTCCATACTTTGTTCTCATACATGGATCCTATCTCAGATTTCATGGCCTCAAGCCATTTATCGGAATCTGGGCTCATCATAGCTTCTTTATAGTTCGTAGGTTCACCATGGTCTAGTAACATGACTTCTAGAATAGGATTACCGTACCACTCTAGTGCGGAACATGCTCTGTTCGACCTACGAGGTCCAGTAGTAACTTGATCTGAAGTTTCATGATCATCATCATTAGCTTCCTCTCTAGTTGGTGTAGGCATCACGGGAACGGATTTCTCTGATGAGCTACTTTCCAAATTGAGAGAAGGTACAATTACCTCATCAAGTTCTACTTTCCTCCCACTCACTTCTTCCGAGAGAATCTCCTTCTCTAGAAATGTTCCATTTTTGGCAACAAAGATCTCGCCTTTGGATCTGTGGTAGAAGGTGTACCCAATTGTTTCCTTAGGGTATCCTATGAAGACACACTTCTCCAATTTGGGTTCGAGATTATCGGGATGAAGCCTTTTGACATAAGTGTTGCAACCCAAACTTTAAGAAACGACAGCTTAGGTTTCTTGCCAAACCATAGTTCATACGGTGTCGTCTCAACGGATTTAGACGGTGCCCTATTTAACGTGAATGCAACTGTCTCTAATGCATAGCCCCAAAACAATAGTGGTAAATATGTAAGAGACATCATAGATCGCACCATATCTAATAAAGTACGGTTACGACATTCAGACACACCATTACGCTATGGTGTTCTAGGTGGCGTGAGTTGTGAAACTATTCCACATTGTTTTAAATGAAAGCCAAACTCGTAACTCAAAATATTCGCCTCCACGATCAGATCGCAGAAACTTTATTTTCTTATTACGATGATCTTTCACTTCACTCTGAAATTCTTTGAACTTTTCAAATGTTTCAGACTTGTGTTTCATTAAGTATATATACCCATATCTGCTCAAATCATCTGTGAAGGTCAGAAAATAATGATACCTGCCGCGTGCCTCAACACTCATAGGACCCCATACATCCGTATGTATTATTTCCAATAAGTCATTGGCTCGATCCATTGTTCCGGAGAATGGAGTTTTAGTCATCTTGCCCATGAGTCATGGTTCGCAAGTATCAAATGATTCATAATCAAGTGATGCCAAAATTCCATCTGCATGGAGTTTCTTCATGCGCTTTACACCAATATGACCTAAACGGCGTGCCACAAGTATGTTGCACTGTCATTATCAACTTTGCATCTTTTGGCATCAATATTATGAATATGTGTATTACTACGATCGAGATTCAATAAACCATTTACATTGGGTGTATGACCATAGAAGGTTTTATTCATGTAAATAGAACAACAATTATTCTCTGACTTAAATGAATAATAGTATTGCAATAAACATGATCCAATGATATTTATTTAGGTTCAACACTAATCCCGAAGGTAGAGGGAGTATGCGATGGTGATCTTATCAACCTTGGAATCACTTCCAACACACATCGTCACTTCACCCTCAACTACTCTCTATTCATTTTGTAACTCATGTTTCGAGTTACTAATCTTAGCAACTAAAACGGTATCAAATACCCAGGGGCTACTATGAACTCTAGTAAAGTACACATCAATAACATGTATATCAAATATACCTTTGTTCACTTAGCCATCCTTCTTATCCGCAAAGTATTTGGGGTAGTTCCGCTTCCAGTGACCATTTCCTATGTAGTAGAAGCACTCAGTTTCAGGCTTGGGTCCAGCTTTGGGCTTCTTCCCGAGAGTGACAACTTGCTTGCCATTTTTCTTGAAGTTCCCTTTCTTTCCCTTTCCCTTTTTCTTGAAACTAGTGGTCTTGTTAATCATCAACACTTGATGCTCTATCTTGATTTCTACCTTCGCTGATTTCAGCATCGCGAAGAGCTTGGGAATCGTTTTTGTCATCCCTTGCATATTATAGGTCTTCATGAAGTTCTAGTAACTTGGTGATAGTGACTAGAGAACTCTGTCAATCACTATCTTATCTGGAAGATTAACTCCCACTTGATTCAAGCGATTGTAGTACCCAGACATTCTGAGCACATGCTCACTGGCTGAGCTATTCTCCTCCATCTTGTAGGCAAAGTACTTATCAGAGGTCTCATACCTCTCGACACGGGCATGAGTCTGAAATACCATTTTCAGCTCTTGGAACATCTCATATGCTCCATGGCGTCCCGGTTATAAGCCGTAAAGCATGGTGCACTAAACTATTAAGTAGTCATCATACCGAGCTTGCTAGACGTTCATAACATCTGCATCTGCTCCTGCAATAGGTCTGTCACCTAGCGGTGCATCAAGGACATAATTCTTCTGCGCAGCAATGAGGATAATCCTCAGATCATGGACCCAGTCCGTATCATTGCTACTATCATCTTTCAAGTTAGTTTTTCTCTAGGAACATATCAAAATAAATTAGGGGAGCTATACGCGAGCTATTGATCTACAACATAGATATGCAAATACTAGCAGGACTAAGTTCATGATAAATTAAGTTCAATTAATCAAATTACTTAAGAACTCCCACTTAAATAGACATCCATCAAGTCATCTAAGTGATACGTGATCCAAATCAACTAACCCATGTCCGATCATCACGTGAGACGTGATAGTCATCAATGGTGAACATCTCTATGTTGATCATATCTACTATATGATTCACGTTCGACCTTCCGATCTCCAGTGTTCCGAGGCCATGTCTGTAGATGCTAGGCTCGTCAAGTTTAACCCAAGTATTCCGCATGTGCAAAACTATCTTGCACTCGTTGTATGTGAACGTAGAGTCTATCACACCCGATCATCACGTGGTGTCTCAACACGACGAACTGTAGCAACGGTGCATACTCAGGGAGAACACTTTTACCTTGAAATTTAGTGAACAGATCATCTTATAATGCTACCACCGTACCAAGCAAAATAAGATGCATAAAAGATAAACAACACATGCAAAAAATATGTGACATGATATGACCATCATCATCTTGTGATTTTGATCTCCATCTCCAAAGTATCTGCATGATCTTCATCGTCACCGGCTCGACACCTTGATCTCCATCGTTCCGTCGTGGTCGTCTCGCCAACTATTGCTTCTACAACTATCGCTAACGCATAGTGATAAAGTAAAGCAATTACATGGCGTTTGCATTTCATACAATAAAGAGACAACCATAAGGCTCCTGCCGGTTGTCGATAACTTTTACAAAACATGATCATTCATACAATAACGTATATCACATCATGTCTTGACCATATCACATCACAACATGCCCTGCAAAAACAAGTTAGACGTCCTATACTTTGTTGTTGCAAGTTTTACGTGGCTGTTACGGGCTTCTGGCAAGAACCGTTCTTACCTATGCAAAAAAGCACAACGGTGTTTCATCAAGTTGCTGTTTTAACCTTCTTCAAGGACCGGCCGCAGTCAAATTTGATTCAACTAAAGTAGGAGAAACAGACACCCGCCGGCCGCAGTCAAAACTAGTTGCATCTCTGTCAGTGGAACCGGTCTCATGTGCATGGACATGTAAGGTTGGTCTGGGCCGCTTCATCCCACAATACCGCCAAATCAAAATAAGACGCTGGTGGTAAGCAGTATGACTATTACCGCCCACAACTCTTTGTGTTCTACTCGTGCATATCATCTACGCATAGACTTGGCTCTGATACCACTGTTGGAAATCATTGCATGGAAAACAAAAAAATTCTGAGCACACACAATGATCTATCCATGGAGATGCATAGCAATGAGGTGGAGAGTGTGTCTACATACCCTCGTAGACTGTAAGCAGAAGCGTTTCTCAACGCGGTTGATGTAGTCGAACTTCTTCGCGCTTCAACCGATCAAGTACCGAACGCACGGCACCTCCGCGTTCTGCACACGTTCAGCTCGGTGATGTCCCTCGCCTTCTTGATCCAACAAGACATCGAGGTTTTAGATGAGTTCTATCAGCACGACGACATGGTGACGGCGATGGTGAAGTGATCCTCACACGGCTTCGCCTAAGGACTACGAAAATATGACCGAGAGTGTAAACAATGGAGGGGGGCGCTGCACACAGCTAGGCAATTGTCTGGTGTGTGCTAGGGGCGCCTCCCACATATATATAGGTGGGAGGGGGAGGGGAGAGGCCAGGAGGCGCCCCAAGTAGGACCGAATCCTACTTTGATTCCTCCTTGGCCGCGCGCCCCCCTGCCATATATGCCGGAGGGGGAAGGAAAGAGGAGGGGAGAAAGGGAAGGGGGAGGCTGAATCCCCCCTTTCCTTTCTCTTCCCCCTTTTCCTTCTCCCCCGGGTTCAGCCCATTTGGGGGGCGCACCAGCCCCTAGTGGCTGGTGTGTTTCCCCTCTTGGCCCATAAGGCCCATATCTTTTGCCGGGGGTGCCCGGAACCCCTTCCAGTGACCCGATATGTACCCGATACCCCCCGGAACACTTCTAGTGTCCGAATACTATCGTCTTATATATCAATCTTTACCTCTCAACCATTTGAAGACTCCTCTTCATGTCCGTGATCTCATCCAGGACTCTGAATTACATTCGGTCACCAAATCATATAACTCATATAATCGTCATCGAACGTTAAGTGTGCGGACCCTACGGGTTCGAGAACTATGTAAACATGACCGAGACACTTCTCTGGTCAATAACCAATAGCAGAACTTGGATGCCCATATTGGCTCCTACATATTCTACGAAGATATTTATCGGTCGAACCGTTATGACAAAATACGTTATTCCCTTTGTCTATCGGTATGTTACTTGCCCGAGATTCGATCGTGCCGGGAAAAAAAACCTATGGAATCCCGAGGAATCCCTTCTACGGTTGGTGGGGTGTGGAGATGTGCAAAGAGAAGGTCTAGAAGATCAACGCGAGGGGATTTTTACCCAGGTTCGGGCCGCAAACGATACATAATACCCTAGTCCTGCTTGTCTGTGTTTATTTGGTGTTCTTGAGCTCTCGAACTAGCTGCGGTGCATGCCTAGTACAAAAAGTCTGAATCCTTCCTCAGTATGCCTCGGGCCTCCTTTTATATGTCAATGGGCTCGCCACAGTGGAACGCCGGAGGTGGAAAGTATCTACGGTGTACAATGTTATCGCCTGGCATCGTAGGACAAACGCATTTAATGCGCTGCCAACGTGCCCTCTTTCTTTATCAGGGACGACAACGAAGCTCGTCCCGTCCGTCGCCGCCTCGCCTTGCTTCGACATGCGTCCAAGCTGACGAGGCATGCAGCGCCATGCTGGCTGGCTGGTTGCGGAGCTGGTGCGGTGACAGGGTCTTCACGAAGATCTGCAAGCCGCCACGCAGGTGCTTGACTAGTTGGCCTAGAAGCTGCATGCTGCCACGCAGGCACCTGCCTAGTTGGCGGGCTAGTTGCCGCGTCGGCATGGGCGCGGGGCAGTGGAATGTTGGTGGGTACAGGCCTGGTTGTGGCCCCGCAGATGTCCCCGTCAAGGGTCTTGCCGGGGCCTCGTGGCCGTCCCCGACAAGGGTCTTGCTGGGGGTCTTCGTCTGTCCCTGGCAAGGATCTTGCTGGGGGCCTTCATCTTCTGATTTCCATCTTAGACTCGCAGGCCTTTGATCTCCACAAAGATTTGCATGCCACCACGCAGGCGCCCCATGGTGTCTGAACTCTCAGCTCAAGGGTGGCAGCCTTGCTGGTGTTGGGAAGTTGCCCCGACAAGGCTCTTGCCAGGGTTATATAGGCCGCCCCGGCAAGGCTCTTGCCGGGGCTATGTAGGTCGCCCCGGCAAGGGTGTCGCCGGGGGAAATCCATCTTGTCCCTTTGCTCTTCGGGCCTCTGGCTTGAGTACTGCCTTGGCAGTCTTGTATCTTTCATTCCTCTGCCCCGCCAAGCATGGCCGCAGGTGTGGCTACGACAGCCCGCGCACAAGTAAAGGAGTGCAGAAAGGCCCCTACTTTTGTACACCGACAGATCGTCGGTATCTTCATACCTAGTTCAATCTCGTTACCGACAAGTCTCTTTACTTGTTCCATAATACATCACCTCATGACTAACTCCTTAAGCGTTTGCTTGCAAGCTTATGATGTGTATTACTGAGAGGGCCCAGAGATACCTCTCCGATACTCGGATTGACAAATCCTAATCTCGATCTATGCCAACTCAACAAACACCTTCAGAGATACCTGTAGAGCATCTTTATAATCACCCAATTACGTTGTGATGTTTGATAGCACACAAGGCTTTCCTCTGGTATCCAGGAGTTGCATAATCTCATAGTCGAAGGAACATGTATTTGACATGATGAAAGCAATATCAATAAAACTGAACGATCATAATGCTAAGCTAACGGATGGGTCTTCTCCATCACATCATTCTCCTAATGATGTGATCCCATTATCAAATGACAACTCATGTCCATGGTCAGGAAACCTTTACCATCTTTGATCAATGAGCTAGTCTAGTAGAGGCTCACTAGGGACACAATGTTTGTTTATGTATTCACACATGTATTAAGGTTTCCGATCAATAAAATTCTAGCATGAATAATAAACCTTTATCATGAATAAGGAAATATAAAATAACAACTTCATTATTGCCTCTAGGGCATATTTCCTTCAGCCACGACCAGTCGAGGCCGAGGTGCTCCTCGGCAATGCGATGGACGACGCCGTGATACACGTCTTTGCCAGGGTTGAGCAGACCCTTGGCGCATGGCGCTTCTGCGCCGTGGATCAAGATAGGCATGTCAGCATCGAGAGGCTGCAGCTTGCTGCACAACATGATCGATGGCACGCCACAGAGCAAGCTAGGCGCGTCCGCGCCGATAGGCGGCGGCTCGCCGCACAGCGAGACCGTTGGAGCGCCGCAGAGGGAGAGGCGCGGCACGCCATACAGCAAGAGCGGATCCATCGGCACTTGCCTGCTGTCGTCAGGGCATCGCAGCTGGGTACACGTCCTCTCAGTACCCGCATTCCTCGCCAGGAGTGGGCAGAGGCCCTCTGCACCATACTTGCACCAAAGGCCGGCCGCCCCGTACTTGCACCGGACGCCAGCCACACCGTTCGCATGGGTCGCGCCATTTGCCTTGTCCGCGGCCCGCTCGATGCCAATGCGGTGGTCGCTAGGCTCGACCGCCTCCTTGGCCCAGGTGTCCACATGGGCGCAGTAGAGGAACATGGCCATCACATCCTCGAGCTGGTGATATCCGATGAAATAGCCAACTTGGAGGTCGAGATCGCGCTCCAGATGTACCACGAGCATGTCGACCGCTTGGACGAACGCCTACACAAGTTCATGCAGAGCCAAGAGCTACCGTAGGAAAGGGCTGCTAGTCATGGTCTCATGGACGCGTTTTATTTTGTTGATTCGTTTCGACGTGGATCGCTATGTATTCACAACAATCATAATATTGCTCTGTTTCAATGTGTGTACTCTGTTTTCCGTTCTTATATGTTCTGTTTCAATGTATGCATATATGCTTTCCATTCTGTATATGTGGATGATAACAACTAGATACAAATTAGTATACAAAAACCGATAGAAAATAAAATTCATAATATATATTAATTGTTCATTAGTTCATCACAGATGATACTTAACTACTAGGTACAATGCATAAAATTGAAAATGAACAATACTAGAACTAATAATCCCTCCTGGGGGCAGTATTCCGGTAGCCCCTCGCCAGCATCTCCCTAGTGCGCGACGTCTTCCCAGCGCGGGGCAGTACTCCGCCTCGCATCACTTGAGGTACCGATCTAACTCTTGCTGACGGACGAGCGCGAACGATCTTGCCATTTTGTTGGGCGCCCACCGGAGCTCCTCGTCGGTGGCACCCTGGAGCTTATCGGCCCACCTCCACGCAGCGATGAGGCGCCTAGCGGCTTTGACCTTCCTCGCAAAGTACCCATCTTCATACACCTCCTCCGCACGACGACGGCCGCCCCCAAAGCTCCACCGCCTCCTTTTTCCAGGCGGCATCACGGGCTTTACAAGCCACCCGGTACCTGGCTTCCTCCTTCGCCATCTCCTTATTGAACGCCACTTGCCTGGCTTTCTCAGCCGGCGGCAGCAGTTTCCACAAACAATGATTGTACTAGCCCCAAAACCACTCCGAAGTTGGGGGGTCCAGCGCAACCTCGACCGACGGTGCGTTGGGGTCCTCCTCTTCGCTGCTCTTCGGCTGAGCGTCCTCAGGGGACGGTGCCTCCTCGTCGGCGCATGGGCAGATCGGCGGCGCCATGGACGAGATTTGAGAGAGAGAGAGAGGGTGAGCGAGGGAAAGATGTAGATGAGAATGCAGGCGGGATGACATGAGCAAGGTGGTATTTATTGGCGGCCGAAATCTAGACCGATGGGAACAGTACACACGCCCGTCACCGGAATTTACGAGTACTGTAGTTTGAATTACACACGATTCCCGCAACAAAATCTGTGTGTGAACTTAATAGCTGACGGTTTCCAATACAAAACCGTGTCTGATTAATAACCCGCGCCACTCACCTTCCAAACCTCGAGGCGCAAAATAGGGTGACAATCGTGTGGGGGACGGTTGTCTTGCCAGATCTTTACATTTTCTTTTTTGAACACCAGATATTTACATCGTCTCATGATTTTTTAATTTTTTGGAATTTAAATGCCATATGGCACTCCATGCATGTGTCCAAGCCATGACACCAATATGTTTGAAAATTCGTTCCAATTTACTGCACATGGAATTAACTCGCACATAAGTACAATTTTTTTTCAAACCGTTATGGTTAGCCACTTCATGTAGATGTAGTTCAAATTTGGATTATGGTCATTAAATGGCTAGAAAATCACTTAAATCTCTTAAAAAGGTCAAATGACCCCTGAAATTTTCCAAATTTTGTCATGACAGTTGTATTAGTGCACGTTAACTGTAGAATTTTTTTGAAGCCCATAAGAGGAAGCTATCGCCCGTTCATCATCAAACATGCATTTTTCCCTCTCGAAACCACGAGCCTTCTAGTGAGTTGCTCCGATTTGTGAGGGGTGTGTGTCCAAACTTTCGTCAAACATGCCATTTTTTTACCACATCATCTTGGTGGCATGACATTACGTCAAGCAAGGTTTCATGTGTTTCTGATCATTTTTTCAATTTTTTGGAATTTGAATGGCATGAAGCTCCATGCATGTGTGTCCAGGCTGTGACACCAATATGTTTGAAAGTTCCTTCCAATTTACTGCACATGGAAATAACTCGCACACAAATACACAAAAATATGATTTTTCAAACCGTTATGGTTAGCCGTTGCATGTAGATGTTGTTCAAATTTGAATTATGGTCATTAAATGGCTAGAAAATCACTTAAAGGTCTTTAAAAGGTCAAATGAACCCTAGAATTTTCCAAATTTTCACATGACAGTTGTATTAGTGCACGTTAAATGTAGAAAACATTTGAAGGCCATAAGAGGAAGCTATATCATGTTCGTCATCAAACATTCATTGTTCCCACTCGGAACCACGGGCCTTCTAGTGAGCTGCTCCGGTTTGTGAGGGGTGTGTGTCCAAACTTTCGTCAAACAGACCAATTTTGTTACCACATCATCTCGGTGGCATGACATTACATCAAGCAATGTTTCATGTTTTCTGATCATTTTTAAATTTTTCAGAATTTAAATGCCATGGCACACCATGCATGTGTCCATGTCGTGACACCAATATGTTTGAAAATTCCTTCTAATTGACTGCACATGGAATTATCTCGCACACAAGTACACAAATATGATTTTTCAAACCGTTATGGTTAGCTGTTGCATATAGATGTAGTTCAACTTTCAATTATGGTCATTAAATTGCTAAAAAATCACTTATATGTCTTTAAAAGGTCGAATGACCCCTAGAATTTTCAAAATTTTCACATGACAGTTGTATTAGTGCACGTTAAATGTAGAAACAATTTGAAGGCCGTAAGAGGAAGCTATCTCCCGTTCGTCATCAAACATGCATTGTTCCCTCTCGGAACCACGAGCCTTCTAGTGACTTGCTCCGGTTTGTGAGGGGTGTGTGTCCAAACTTTCATCAAACATGCCAATTTTTTACCACATCATCTAGGTGGCATGACATTACATCAAGCAAGGTTTCATGTGTTTCTGATCTTTTAAAAAAAATTGGAATTTAAATGCCATGGCACGCCATGCATGTGTCAAGGGCGTGAGACCAAAATGTTTGAAAATTCCTTCCAATTCACTGCACATGGAATTAACTCGCACACAAGTACACAAATATGATTTTTCAAACCGTTATGGTTAGCCGTTGCATGTAGATGTAGTTCAATTTTGGATTACGGTCATTAAATGACTAGAAAATCACCTAAATGTCTTAAAAAAGGTCAGACGACCCCTGGAGTTTTCCAAATTTTGACACGACAGTTGTATTAGTGAACGTTAACTATAGAATTTTATTAAAGCCCGTAAGAGGAAGTTATCGCCTGTTTGTCATCAAACATGCATTGTTCCCTTTTGGAACCACCTGCCTTCTAGTGAGTTGCTTCGGTTTGTGAGGGGTGTGTGTCCAAACTTTCGTCAAACATGCCAAATTTTTTACCACATCATCTTGGTGGCATGCCATTACATCAAGCAAGGTTTCATGTGTTTCTGATCTTTTTTTTTAATTTTTTGGAGTTTAAATGCCATGGCACTCCATGCTTAATTGTGTCATAGCCGTGAGATCAATATGTTTGAAATTTCTTCCAATTTACTGCACATGGAATTAACTCGCACACAAGTACACAAATATGACTTTTCAAACCGTTATGGTTAGCTGTTGCATGTACATGTAGTTAAAATTTGAATTACGGTCATTAAATGGCTAGAAAATCACTTAAATGTCTTAAAAAGGTTAAATGACCCCTGAAATTTTCCAAATTTTGTCGTGACAGTTGTATTAGTGCACGTTAACTGTAGAATTTCTTTGAAGCCCATAAGAGGAAGCTATCGCCCGTTCATCATCAAACATGCATTTTTCCCTCTCGAAACCGCGAGCCTTCTAGTGAGTTGCTCCGATTTGTGAGGGGTGTGTGTCCAAACTTTCGTCAAACATGCCATTTTTTTACCACATCATCTTGGTGGCATGACATTACGTCAAGCAAGGTTTCATGTGTTTCTGATCATTTTTCCAATTTTTTGGAATTTGAATGGCATGAAGCTCCATGCATGTGTGTCCAGGCTGTGACACCAATATGTTTGAAAGTTCCTTCCAATTTACCGCACATGGAATTAACTCGCACACGAATACACAAAAATATCATTTTTCAAGCCGTTATGGTTAGCCGTTGCATGTAGATGTTGTTCAAATTTGAATTATGGTCATTAAATGGCTAGAAAATCACTTAAAGGTCTTCAAAAGGTCAAATGACCCCTAGAATTTTCCAAATTTTCACATGACAGTTGTATTAGTGCACGTTAAATGTAGAAAACATTTGAAGGCCATAAGAGGAAGCTATATCATGTTCGTCATCAAACATTCATTGTTCCCACTCGGAACCACGGGCCTTCTAGTGAGCTGCTCCGGTTTGTGAGGGGTGTGTGTCCAAACTTTCGTCAAACAGACCAATTTTGTTACCACATCATCTCGGTGGCATGACATTACATCAAGCAATGTTTCATGTTTTCTGATCAATTTTAAATTTTTCGGAATTTAAATGCCATGGCACACCATGCATGTGTCCATGTCGTGACACCAATATGTTTGAAAATTCCTTCTAATTTACTGCACTTGGAATTATCTCACACACAAGTACACAAATATGATTTTTCAAACCGTTACGGTTAGCTGTTGCATATAGATGTAGTTCAACTTTCAATTATGGTCATTAAATTGCTAAAAAATCACTTATATGTCTTTAAAAGGTCGAATGACCCCTAGAATTTTCAAAATTTTCACATGACAGTTGTATTAGTGCACGTTAAATGTAGAAACAATTTGAAGGCCATAAGAGGAAGCTATCTCCCGTTCGTCATCAAACATGCGTTGTTCCGTCTCAGAACCACGAGCCTTCTAGTGACTTGCTCTGGTTTGTGAGGGGTGTGTGTCCAAACTTTCATCAAACATGCCAATTTTTTTTACCACATCATCTAGGTGGTATGACATTACATCAAGCAAGGTTTCATGTGTTTCTGATCTTTTTTAAAAAAAATTGGAATTTAAATGCCATGGCACGCCATGCATGTGTCAAGGGCGTGAGACCAAAATGTTTGAAAATTCCTTCCAATTCACTGCACATGGAATTAACTCGCACACAAGTACACAAATATGATTTTTCAAACCGTTATGGTTAGCCGTTGCATGTAGATGTAGTTCAATTTTGGATTACGGTCATTAAATGACTAGAAAATCACTTAAATGTCTTAAAAAAAGGTCAGACGACCCCTGGAGTTTTCCAAATTTTGACACGACTGTTGTATTAGTGCACGTTAACTATAGAATTTTATTGAAGCCCGTAAGAGGAAGCTATCGCCCGTTTGTCATCAAACATGCATTGTTCCCTCTTGGAACCACCAGCCTTCTAGTGAGTTGCTTCGGTTTGTGAGGGGTGTGTGTCCAAACTTTCGTCAAACATGCCAAAATTTTTACCACATCATCTTGGTGGCATGCCATTACATCAAGCAAGGTTTCATGTGTTTCTGATCTTTTTTTAATTTTTTTGGAGTTTAAATGCCATGGCACTCCATGCTTAATTGTGTCATAGCCATGAGATCAATATGTTTGAAAATTCCTTCCAATTTACTGCACATGGAATTAACTCGCACACAAGTACACAAATATGACTTTTCAAACCGTTATGGTTAGCTGTTGCATGTACATGTAGTTAAAATTTGAATTACAGTCATTAAATGGCTAGAAAATCACTTAAATGTCTTAAAAAGGTCAAATGACCCCTGAAATTTTCCAAATTTTGTCGTGACAGTTGTATTAGTGCACGTTAACTGTAGAATTTTTTTGAAGCCCATAAGAGGAAGCTATCGCTCGTTCATCATCAAACATGCATTTTTCCCTCTCGAAACCGCGAGCCTTCTAGTGAGTTGCTCCGATTTGTGAGGGGTGTGTGTCCAAACTTTCGTCAAACATGCCATTTTTTTACCACATCATCTTGGTGGCATGACATTACGTCAAGCAAGGTTTCATGTGTTTCTGATCATTTTTTCAATTTTTTGGAATTTGAATGGCATGAAGCTCCATGCATGTGTGTCCAGGCTGTGACACCAATATGTTTGAAAGTTCCTTCCAATTTACTGCACATGGAATTAACTCGCACACAAATACACAAAAATATGATTTTTCAAGCCGTTATGGTTAGCCGTTGCATGTAGATGTTGTTCAAATTTGAATTATGGTCATTAAATGGCTAGAAAATCACTTAAAGGTCTTTAAAAGGTCAAATGACCCCTAGAATTTTCCAAATTTTCACATGACAGTTGTATTAGTGCATGTTAAATGTAGAAAACATTTGAAGGCCATAAGAGGAAGCTATATCATGTTCGTCATCAAACATTCATTGTTCCCACTCGGAACCACGGGCCTTCTAGTGAGCTGCTCCGGTTTGTGAGGGGTGTGTGTCCAAACTTTCGTCAAACAGACCAATTTTGTTACCACATCATCTCGGTGGCATGACATTACATCAAGCAATGTTTCATGTTTTCTGATCATTTTTAATTTTTTCGGAATTTAAATGCCATGGCACACCATGCATGTGTCCATGTCGTGACACCAATATGTTTGAAAATTCCTTCTAATTGACTGCACATGGAATTATCTCACACACAAGTACACAAATATGATTTTTCAAACCGTTATGGTTAGCTGTTGCATATAGATGTAGTTCAACTTTCAATTATGGTCATTAAATTGCTAAAAAATCACTTATATGTCTTTAAAAGGTCGAATGACCCCTAGAATTTTCAAAATTTTCACATGACAGTTGTATTAGTGCACATTAAATGTCGAAACAATTTGAAGGCCGTAAGAGGAAGCTATCTCCCGTTCGTCATCAAACATGCATTGTTCCCTCTCGGAACCACGAGCCTTCTAGTGACTTGCTCCGGTTTGTGAGGGGTGTGTGTCCAAACTTTCATCAAACATGCCAATTTTTTTACCACATCATCTAGGTGGCATGACATTACATCAAGCAAGGTTTCATGTGTTTCTGATTTTTTTAATAAAATTGGAATTTAAATGCCATGGCACGCCATGCATGTGTCAAGGGCGTGAGACCAAATTGTTTGAAAATTCCTTCCAATTCACTGCACATGGAATTAACTCGCACACAAGTACACAAATATGATTTTTCAAACCGTTATGGTTAGCCGTTGCATGTAGATGTAGTTCAATTTTGTATTACGGTCATTAAATGACTAGAAAATCACTTAAATGTCTTAAAAAGGTCAGACGACCCCTGGAGTTTTCCAAATTTTGACACGACTGTTGTATTAGTGCACGTTAACTCTAGAATTTTATTGAAGCCCGTAAGAGGAAGCTATCGCCCATTTGTCATCAAACATGCATTGTTCCCTCTTGGAACCACCAGCCTTCTAGTGAGTTGCTTCGGTTTGTGAGGGGTGTGTGTCCAAACTTTCGTCAAACATGCCAATTTTTTTACCACATCATCTTGGTGGCATGCCATTACATCAAGCAAGGTTTCATGTGTTTCTGATCTTTTTTTTAAATTTTTTGGAGTTTAAATGCCATGGCACTCCATGCTTAATTGTGTCATAGCCGTGAGATCAATATGTTTGAAAATTCCTTCCAATTTACTGCACATGGAATTAACTCGCACACAAGTACACAAATATGACTTTTCGAACCGTTATGGTTAGCTGTTGCATGTACATGTAGTTAAAATTTGAATTACGGTCATTAAATGGCTAGAAAATCACTTAAATGTCTTAAAAGGTCAAACGACCCTTTAAATTTTCCAAAATTTGACATGGCACTTGTATTAGTACTACAAATTTTCTCGTACATTTAAAACACTATCCGTTGCCACTTTACTCCAAATTCGTCTTTCAGAGCTAATAAAAAATATCAACAACATCACAGACAATTTTTTGTGGGAACCGTTTGCGATGCAAATTTGTGGGTCTATTTAAGTCTTCCTCCTTAAGCTTCGCCGGCTCGTCTGCTCCAGTGCCGGCAACCCCCGAATCCACGAATCCCGATCCCCATTCCCGCAAGCCCTTATTGCAAAGATGACTCCGTGGAAATGCTTCATGAAGGCCCGTACGATGGCCGCATCCTCCCCGAGCGCCGCCGCCTGCACCGAGAGTGCGACTGCCTACGCCGAGAGTGCCGCCGCATTCGCATTGAGTGTGGCTACATCCGCCGAGAGGGCGTCTGCGGTAGCCGATAGGGAAGCTGCAGTTGCTGCTGTGACGGCGACTGCAAATGCCGAGAGCGCTTGAGCTGCCGTCCGTGCCGCCGATGTCGCCTATCCCAGGTCGAGGCCATCCACGCCAAGATCGAGGACGCACACGCCAAGATATTCCAGGCCACCTCGGAATCCAGCATGCAACCCACGTCCAAAATGGCGGTGGTGGCCATGGAACACCTGCTTCCTCATGAGATCGCCGAGTGGGAGCTGGAGATGCAGGAGGCGGCGGAGATCAAGGAGCGCCAGAAGGAGGAGTTGCGCATGGCCGAGGTCGAGGTAGAGAAGAGTCTGTCCGTTGAGGAATCGGCGGTGGAGTACCAATGCGAGATCTGGCGTAGCCACTATTACGAGTACTACAACCTTGAGGGCGGCGCCGAGGATGAGGATGCGGTCGACTTCAGCAGGGGGACGCGGAGTTCACCAATGGCGTCATGTCGCCAGGACAAGTTGTCAACGTCTCATCTCACACCAACGATGCATAGGCCGGCGTGGCGGCGGCTTTGTTAAAATTATGCGTACTTAGGCTTTATTTTAAATGCTGTTCTTTTATTAGAGCAATGTTTAGGTCAACTGTCTCTGTTTAATTACTAAAATTGCTCGATTCAGTAAGTGTGGTCGGTGTGCTGTACGCTCTTTTGTGTGCCCAAATTAGCAAGCGATGTTAAATTATGAAATGACGTGGATGAGGACAGTACCGAGGGAAATTTGAACCAAAATTTGAATGATCAAACTCATCCCATGCGCGTAAAGCAGAAGAATCATTTGCGATGCACACAATCGTTCAAAGTGAATGGTGTCCGACGGCACCGCGCGCAAAGATTCCCTCCACATTTTGAAATTTTTGGCCTGCTCCGAAATATCTACCCCTGCCCCCTTCCCCACCCCCTTTTCTCCCTGACCACATGTCACATTTCCCCTGTTTCCTCCTTCCTTCCTTCCTAAGCTATAGCCTCTTCCTCGCTTGCTTCCTCGCTCTCGTCATCTCGCATCCTACCACCGGGGTTGCCATGGTCTTCTTCAATGACCTCTCCAGCAGTTCCTCCTCCTCCGATGACTCCTTCACCACTTGGGTATGCCTCTCTTCTCTCTCTCGGGCTATGACTTGGAATGAAGGATTTTAACCCGGTGGTCGATTTGAGTCATTTCTTCCTCTTGTAGCTCCTTAGGACCATCAGTTGCAACAAATGGAGCGGGGTGGCTGAAGATCTGTCTGCTTGTTATCACCATCATTCTCCATGCGTGAAGCTAGTTGCGTTTGAATCTGTGGATAGTAGGAGGAAGTTTCTGGCATGTGCAAAGAAGGTTAGCCCCACTTTCGTTGTTACAAATCATTTGTTAGACGTGATTCAGACACTGTCACGGTTCTATGTTATTCTGGATGTTAAGACAATGTCACAGTTTGTACCTAGTATCTAAAAATGTTGCTATCTCATCAGCGGTGCCATTAAAAATTATTTGGCACCGCTTCAGCAGTTTGTTCATGGTCCACACATCCGAGCAATCAAGCAGTAAAATACTTAATCTTTATGGCACGAAGGAACTGGGCATCGGAGCAAATAGGTGCTCCGGAGTCCGGTGCGGTTATTTTTTCCGCTGCATCGGCTCGCCAGTGCAGGGCACTGGAGCAAAATGTAGCAACAGTTGTCTTTGCACCGGTTTTGGCATACATAGTGGACGGCCTTAGTGCTATTAGTTCTATGTTACTAAATTTCTGCATGTACACACCTGTTAGTATCAATTTGCTGTCATCCAAACATTGTCGCTATCACTAAAAAAATACACATCCGTGATGATACGTGTCTGTCATAGTAGTTCACGTTTTCTGTCATGCATATACATCCATGATGATTTTATGACAGAATCAAGATAGTGATACCTGTGCTGTCGTAGAAGTGTTCCATGACATTACCAAAATTATCATCACATAAGTGTTCACTTCCATGACGATAAATGTCGGGTCATGGAAGTGCTTTTGTCAAGGGTGACCGACACGTGGCAATCACCGTAACGGGTCGCCGTTAAGCTATTGGGTCTAGTTTTGGATCCGATAACCTGCTAACAGCCACGACCAATGCCGATTTTCCACGTGTAAAATTCTCATTGGCCAACGGAACCACGTGTCAGCTCTGCGTTGGCACAAGTGTCACTCATTCAATGGGCGAGATGCGCCTCTGATATGTCGACACGTGGACCGGCCCAACAGTGGCCCATTCAGGTTAAAAGGCCGGGCCTGTCAAAATAAGCGGCTGGCCCATTAGCGGCCTACTTGTCAGGCCCATTTAGAAGCACAACCCATACAAGTTACACAGAATCGCCCCATCAAAGGCCCATTCTACATTTGACAATTTCCAGCCCATCGTTAATTATACCCCGTTAATGGCCCGCTACGTCTTTGGGCCCAATTGCGGCCCGAGCTTCTTTCGTCCTGTTAGCGGCCCATCGTCAATTCCAGCCCGTTAACGGCCCGGAGCGT
This sequence comes from Aegilops tauschii subsp. strangulata, assembly GCF_002575655.3. Lineage (NCBI taxonomy): Eukaryota > Viridiplantae > Streptophyta > Magnoliopsida > Poales > Poaceae > Aegilops > Aegilops tauschii. The sequence goes on from NC_053039.3 coordinate 180,916,942, forward strand.
CTTTCGGCCTTTTTTGGGCCCATTCTGCAGTTGGGCCAATTCTAGCCCGCTGTGACTTTAGGCTTGTACTCGACCCATTCGGTAAATGGGCCAACTCCTAGCCCATTTTCTCTCTCGGCCTGTTAACGGCCCGCACAACAGTTGGGCCTTTGACTTTAGGTCCATTAGGGGCCCATGTTTCGCAGGGCATCATTTCAGCCTAGCCCGACTTTCGGCCTGTTAAAAGCCTAGTTTGCAAATTGGGCCTCCTCTGCCCCATAACACTTTCGGCCTCTTACTGGCCCGTAAAGTAAAAGGGCCGAGACAAAATTGACATCTATTTCGGCCTGCTAGAGGCCCGCGGGACATTTCCATTTATACGGCCCTATCTAGCTTTTGGCCTGTTAACGGCCTGCTAAGAGCCGTTGTTACCGTGGGCCACATCATTTGGGATCCACTTAATATTAATTTGACCAGCCCAATTAAGGCCCGCTTTGACTACAAATGTTTGTTCGTTTGTGTGGCGTCCAGGAAATGGTTGGGCGTGTTGGCCCCCATTTCAACGATATAGCATATTCAAGAATTATCCTACTCTATACTGTCACCTCTAAAAAACATACACTATACAATAAAAAGACTAAGGCATAGAAACGTAGAATAATCCTACACTATACAATAAAGAAATCACAGCCGAATATACCCACTGGTCATTATAGTTTGGCACCAGTGATAATAAAGCGTACATAAACAACAAATTACATACACTGGACAAATAAAGCTCATACATCATGGACACGCATCAATAGAACTTACCATTTGAACTATAATCTCTTCAGAAAATAGGATTGGCCGGATTCAGATAGCACAAATTTCAGTCTACAATATCTCCAATTCCTTCGTGGTTACCTCAGTGTCTTGTTTCATTTTTATGACTCCTGCATCTAATACCTGCATGTCCAGTCTCAAACTGTTGATTGTACGTTGAGAATCATGTACACGTTGTCTTGCCACCTCTAGTTGATGCTCAAGAACATTAGCACATTCCAATTCCAATCCATAATCATTCGGTAACGGCCATGCCGCACTGCTCGCAGATCTTTGTGTTGATGTCACTTCATCCTGAAATGTTTTTGTAAGTACACATGACTAGGGCAAAAATATAGTTACAACAGTGAAGCGAGCAAGGCAGACTATTCCGTACATGGCAAAACATGACTGACCATAATGTTACACGTCATGAAGCATAAGCAGGTGATATTTTAAAAATTAGAAAAATGTTAGTCTGTGCATCCTGCATACATAAATCTCTCTTAGCTCACTAGAGGAGCATGATGTTGGGGCCAAATCCAAAACACAGACAAGTTACAAATTTAGACAAGACGTTGCGTATAAGTAAGCAAGCAGTTCACTACTGCAGGATGCTGCTAACGCGACACTACGATCAGAGACCCTTCGAGAAACTGTATGCTATGCAATAATCGCAAACGGTGCTGTATGAAAACCGTCAGAAATGTATAAAACGTTTGCGATGGCGGATGCATCAAACACGGTTCAGGTTTTAGTTGCGTGTGCGATGAAGGGCATACGGTTGATCCGTACGAACTGTTTGCGATGAGACAGAACAACGGAAATGGGCAGCCAGATCAAGGTGTGTGTGATATACGGCATACAGTTCACTCCGATGAACCATTTGCGATGAGTGAGGTGAACACAAACGATTCGACGTAACAAGATGTGTGTGATACCCGGCAAACTGGTCGGTAATCAGAATTGTGTGTGATCATTATAGACAGCCCATACGGTCTTTTTTTTGTGAATTGTGTGCTCGTCAGGGCACATAGTTCAACAAACCAACCTGTTGGCCATAATGTAGAAGATCTCTATCGAATACATATTACTAACCGTCTGCAATGTGATTGACAGGATAAACAGAGATATATACAATCTGCTTAATTTAGTCCTTCTTCTTGTTGTTCTTGTTGGATGGCCCCGCGACATCGTCTTGGCAAGGACGCTTCTTGCCGCTGACCGTTGGCTTTTCATTGCCGGCGCCATCGTCATCGTCGTTCCTGTCGTCGTCCTCCTCCTCCTCGTTCGACCATTCCTCATCATCATCGTCGTCCTCTTCTTCGTCCTCTGACGGCTCCTCGTCCGTCTGGTTGTCGTCTGACGACTCTGGAGGCGGCGTCCCTTCCATGAACCGGACATAATCGAGGTTTGGGCTCGACACCGACTCATGGAAGACGAGCGGGATGATTCCGATGTTGACCTATCATCGGGCGCCAGACTGCTGGCCGAACTGTCGTCCTCGCTGTCACTCGACATGGCTGCATAGTGTGTGCTAGTGTGTAGCGCGGCCTGCCGGGGACAATGAAGATGGTGGACACTTAAGCGGGGTATGCAGAGAAGAGGAATTGCCAATTGAATCGGGGATTGAAGCGGGGTTTGACGTATTATCTAACCGCTGATATAATTAACCGAAATTATTTGTACCCAGTCGCTCCAAATTTCCGGGGTTGCGCAGGACTCCTATTGGCTATTTGGCTGGTTTCCTTTTTCAGGACAAAAACAAGGAACGAGTTTTGGAATTATTCACTGGTACCGGTACGAACGGAGTAGGACAGTTGGCAAGCAATACATTGAGCTCTTCTTATTGATAAAGCCAGTAATAATCAAACTAGAAAGGAAAAGAAAAAAGACAAAGAAAATATTTACACGAATCTTCGCGTAACATCAATGGCATAGGACCTAGATGTTCATTACTTAGAGCACATCTAGATGTGCTTTAGCAATACTGTCAAACAAAACCCCTAATCATCATTGAAAACAGCGCATAGAACATGGCTAATGCGACAACCACAAGTACACATGCTAGTTCCTTCTTGTCTCTTGCTTTCATCTGTTTCTTGTGATTGATTCTTTCTTGCTTCATCATACTGATTGTACATTCCGGATCAGCCAGTTTCTTCTTCAGCTTTATGGTATCTTCTGCGAGCTTGGTGATAACACTCCGAGCCCTGCCATGCCATTCTTCATCCAACCAGTTAACAAAGGCACAAGCCTCATATCCCTGCCAATGTTAAATAGTATTCTGGATGAGCGATGGCATTAACTGAGTAGAATGATGAACTTAATTAGCAGTAACCTCTAAGGGGCAACTGAGAAACCTCTTACCAATGTTGAATCCCTCTGTGCATACACATCGAGCAGGAGTGTGCCCGAGCACACAACTCAGCTTTTGGTACTTCTCGGTGGCGCAAAACTCGGAGTCGAACTTGTGTTGCGGGAGTCTGGAGTCAAGCTCCGGATCCGGCGGCAGATCGCTTTCCTGGGGGGAGGGGGAGGGTCAGTCAGGACGGATTCAGCAAGGAGCCATACTTTGTACATTCTAAAAAAGATTGGGATATATTGGAACCTGATAGGATGATTCGGATCTGTAGTACACCTGCCTTCTGATGACCTTAGGCAAGTGCTCGGCGGCGACCGCCATCGTGGCGGCGATATGAGCAGGAGCAGCCGCACCGAAACCATCAGCACCACTCGTCCGCATTCCCCCAATGTCAGCGCCATGTGAGGGAATTTGGAGGCTATGTAGGGATTTGGGGGAAATGGGGAAACTGTGGAGATAAGCTAACGGTCGAGAACTACTAATGGCACTATATATATGTTCTATACGACACACTGTTTGTACATGTCATTTGTGTTAGGTATTACAACGTCACACACTATTTTCGCACCAAACCGTGTGAGAAGACAACGTAGGTTAGACACGGTTGCCGTTACATAACCGTGTGTGATGTACTACCCTGTCCATATAATTGAGTTACGGTGAGATACCGTGTAAACAGCCGCTCCGCGGATATCCGTAAAAAAAGCCACTCTGCATATAGAGATGGCAGCGGCGGCCTAGGTAGCGGCTACCAGAGAAGAGGTCAATCCTCGGTCGATGGGCGATGGCGGCGTCATAGGTGGTCAATCCTCGGTCTACGACGGGAGATAGGAGGAGATCAACCATCGAGGTCGGCGGCGGCGTGATTCAAGCACATCCATCACGGTCGATGCCGGGATAGTGGAGGTCGAACTTCAGGCGGCAGCCGCACTAAGCTTTGCTCCTCGACCCTGCTGTCTCGGCGTGCCGCCACATCGCGCTTGTCTGTCTGCTGGGTGGAGGTGGCCACGCAGCTAATTAATTAAGGTATTCTTTTCGTGAGTGGCTAAATTAAGGTATTCAATTCCTAAGTGTAGTGGTGTACTAGTACTCTGCGTGTAAATTGACTGGCCATTAATTTTTGTCATTGCACGTCTGGACAACAACATGGAGCGCCCTCAGTAATTATAAAAATAAAACCTTGTGATTTATGCACGCATCTTTGGGCAACAGTTAATCCGTGTATTAATTTTGTTGTTTTTTTAATTACCATTCGTGTGCTGCAGATGGAACGATCTCGATGGATGAAGAATCAGAAAACCGCAGATTTTATCAGTGGCATGACAGAGTTCATGAATTTGGCTGAAAGTACAAAGAGGAGAATTTGTGACGCGGATTACATCCTGTGTCCATGTACTGATTGTGCCAATACAAAGTCACATGAAGTTGCAGATGTCCAGATGCACTTAGTCTCTAGGGGATTCATGGATGGATATAGACGTTGGACCAGACACGGTGAAGAGGAGGTCATGGATGAAGATACCCAGCAGCGAGATGCCAAACCCCGATCAATGTCACATGGATGTTGAATCTAACATCGGGGCAGAGGCGTCAAGTGTGGCACCCCGATCCGCATGGAGCAGGGGGCCTTCGCACGTCAGCCCAGGATAACACCTGCCGCACGACAGGTCCATGATACAGCATTCCAGGGACAATAATATTCATCAAATACATTTGTATATGATTACATCATTGATGAATACAATTATCTGGCATAGCCCTAAGGCTATATAAATGGCAGCGGAAGTCTATTTAAATAGCGGCGGAAGTCTTGGTTTGGCAGCGTCTCATCTAGGCTGGGCTCCACAACTCACAGGACTGGCAAGATTACGGCCTAGCACGACGAATCAAGCGAACAATTTGGGCACGACCTACAAAACTGGCATGACACGCCAGGTCAATACATTGAATGTACTTGCAAGACAACCAAATACATAGCATCCAAACAAACAGATGAAAAGCGATTGCGGGGTCATCTCCTTGGATAGCGGGAGAAGGCTGCATTCCTGCTTCTGCCACAATGGGGTAAAAGCAGAACTCCCGCCTCATTGCCACATGCGGGAACTTGGTTCGGAGGTGTAGGATAGCCTCCACAGCAGCGGCCTGAATGGCTAAATTAGTGGTAGGCATGGCTCTACCCTGAAAAACCAACGGCTGGCCATCTACTGCGGGACCTAGGCTGATGTGCACTCTTGCATCAAAGCGATGAAGGTGAGGGACGGGTGCCGATTGGAACACCAGGTAATCAGGGTTAGCCTTACAGCCAAAGGCTTTGGTGAGCAGCTCGGTAAGAAGGGGTCGAAAGCCAGGGTGGTTGACGGCAAAGGTGCGGATGTAAAGCTTGGGAGCTTTGAAGGTGCTAGCCATGGCTGGGGTGTTACTAGCTAGGCTTTTCTGCAAGGACATGGCTGATTGAGGGGTGAGCGATACGGCTAGCGGAAAGGGGTTTTATAGGCAGCTATGCGGGACATGCCCGCATGGTGTGGCCTCTTTCCCTTAATGGCGAAGGGAAAGCGGTGTGTCCGACAAGAAAGGATTGGGTTGCTATTCAATCCATGGATAACTAGGCGGGGACAGCAGGGTGAGGATGTGTCGGTTCCGACTGCGCCACCTATTGATTAACAGTCGCCATGCCGGATGCCAGGGATGGGTCAAATCCCTTAGGGCCATTACGGTTTAATGGTAGCAGTGATCTAATGCTAGGATAACCTATGCCAGCCTGGCTGCTCTGATACCATCTCCTGTGGCACCCTGATCCGCATGGAGCAGGGGGCTTCGCACGTCAGCCCAGGATAACACCTGACGCACGACAGGTCCATGATACAGCATTCCAGGTACAATAATATTCATCAAATACATGTGTATATGATTACATCATTGATGAATAAAATTATCTGGCATAGCCCTAAGGCTATATAAATGGCAGCGGAAGTCTATTTAAATGGCGGCGGAAGTCTTTGTTTGGCAGCGTCTCATCTAGGCTGGGCTCCACAACTCACAGGACTGGCAAGATTACGGCCTAGCACGACGGATCAAGCAAACAATTTGGGCACGACCTACAAAACTGGCATGACACGCCAGGTCAGTACATTGAATGTACTTGCAAGACAACCAAATACATAGCATCCAAACAAACAGATGACAACGCAACAACCAAGCGTACGAAACAACCTACCTCATAGCAGAAACTAAGCATGGCAATGGCATATCAAACTTACTTCTAACATGGCTACCGCAAAGCATAACATATCAAAACATGGCATACCAAAGCATGGCATAAATTCAGTCAAAGCATGGCATGGCATCATGAAACTATGCTGAAAATAAACTACCAGTCATATCCGATGCAAACATAACAAGTTAACTATATGCAACCATCTACTGTTCTACCATAGTTCTTTAAATGCAAATAACAACTTACTACTCATGCAATGCAAACAAAATGTGCACCGAGCCCAACGGACTCTCTTGCCAGTGGGTTGCCTTGCAACCAAGCGATGATCATGCACGGATCACCAACGGAACCACACTTGGTTCAACACTCACCGAGACCTTGTCTCCTGATCATACCAACTCATCATCGTGATTACTCACGACTGTCTCAAAGTCCAAGTCATCACATTATTTCACATTATTCATCAACTTAGTTATATTAGGTTTATCCTCCTTTTCTACCGAGACCTGATAGTGTGACCTACTACGAACTTGTGCCCGTGACCGAGGACGCGTCTATCGATAGATTTAACACACACACTCTGCAGAGGTAGCGCACTGTACGCACACCACGAAACCCATGGCCTCGCACTCCCATTCGGGTGGACCAACGGCGTTCCGATAAAACCGATCTATTGCCATGACACTCTCCCAGCCACTCCGACCAACACCCCTTTTGGGTTCAGGTCTAGGTGGCCCATGCCTACCAAAGGCAAACGACCACCGTCGTGGCAAAAACGGCCCCAAACGGGGATAAAGCGCGCAAAACAACTCGAGCTCACAAGGTTCATGTCCGCCTACCTAATCAGGGTAGCGCGTGCCCATAACCTTCCCTACGTTGGAGCCACCGGCGAGAGGCTTGACAATAGACCTGTTAGGGCCTTCCCATACAAAGGAAAATGTGTCTGCACTGGAAAAAGACTGATTTGGTGGCACTATAACATCCTAGTGATGCCAGAGGGGGTTTGTTATTAAGTCATATTATTAACCTCTCCATCATAGATCATTTTGCGAGCATTATTAAAATGAATGCAACAACTAACATGCAACATACCGATGAAGTAACAAAACATCAAGCATTTCAAATAAACAATGATAGCATGCAAAACATAGCAATACCAAGTACTAGCAAAACTTATCAGTGCAACAGAATTATCATAGCATCGTTACCACTAACATGAAACTAAACTAGGCAGAGGCATGATATTATCAGTAACAACAAAAAACTAGCATGTCAACTTATTTCATGCGAGCACAAACATGCAAGACAGATAACAAAAGCATATAGCACAAATGAAATACCAGCAGGCGGAACAAATGAGAAACTACTGCAACTAAACACACACACACGAGGTGCAAGCAAAATCAGCATGCAAGTTCGGGGCTCATGATAAGAGGTTTGCTTGCCTGGGGGTCGAGGATTACTTCGGAAAAAGTGCGGAACGATCGCGGAAAGATTTGTGAGAAATAGTTCTCTCTCAGAGGGGGCTGTTTACGGGCAAGGGTAAAATGGTCATTTTCAAAATGTGCAAACATGGTGAAAATGATCCAATCAGAACGGGCTCGACCACTACTGGAATCCACTTCTTTGCCGTCCGCCACTTCTTTGCCGTCAGCTAGCTGATGGCAAAGAGCTTCTTTGCCGTCAGTTTCTCCAAAGCAGACGGCAAAGAAATAGCTGATGGCACAGGTTATTTTGCCATCAGCCAGTACTTAGTTCTTTGCCGTCAGCTGGCCGATAGCAAAGAACCTTGTGGGCCCACAGACGCAAGGCTGTGGCTAGGTCAGCTCTTTGACGTCCGCTGGATGACGACAAACAATGCTTTGCCGTCCGCTAGGCTGACGGCAAAGAGGGTAGGGGGGCCCACCCGGGCACGGCGTTGAATCGCTAACCTCCCCCCGCCGTGAATGCCTGCTCTCTCTCTCTCTCACCCACAAGCCCACCGCCGCCGCCCCGTCCCATGTGCCCGTCGCCGCCCCTCCCCGCCGTCCTGCCGCCCCGTCGCCTCCCCCTCCTGCCCGTCGCCGCCACTCCTCGCCGTCCTGCTGCCCCGTCGCCGCCCCCCTCCCGCCCGTCGCCGCCCCTCCCCGCCGTCCTGCCGCCCCGTCGCCGCCCGTCGTCGTCCCCCTCCCGCCCGTCACCGCCCCTCCCCGCCGTCCTGTCGCCCCGTCACCGCCTGTCGCCGCCCCCCTCCCGCCCGTCGCCGCCGCCCTCCCGCCCCTCCCTGTCGCCGGCCAACCTCTTCCACCTCCCCACGGTGAGCCCCCTCTTCCACTTCCACACCCCCTTTTCTTTTTTTTCTTTTTTTTCTTTTCTGTTTTAGATATTAGATATAGTTTTAGATAATAAATAGTTTTAGGTAGTTTACATATTAGAAAAGAAGAAGGAAAAAAAGGAAATAGAAAAAAGGAAAAGAAGAAAAAATAAGAACAAGAATAAGGAAAAGAAGAAGAGGAGGAGAGGAGAGGGGGAGAAGAAGAAGAGGGAAAGGGAAAGAAAGAAGAAGAACAGGAGGAGGAGGAGAAGAAAAAAGAAGAAGAAGAAGAAGAAGAAGAAGAAGAAGAAGAAGAAGAAGAAGAAGAAGAAGAAGAAGAAGAAGAAGAAGAAGAAGAAGAAGAAGAAAGAGGAGAGGAGAGGAGAGGAGAGGAGGAGGAGATGAAGAAGAAGAAGAGAAAAATAAGAAGAAGAAGAAGAAGAAGAAGAAGAAGAAGAAGAAGAAGAAGAAGAAGAAGAAGAAGAAGAAGAAGAAGAAGAAGAAGAAGAAGAAGAAGAAGAAGAAGAAGAAGAAGAAGAAGAAGAAGAAGAAGAAGAAGAAGAAGAAAAAGAAGAAGAACAAGAACAAGAAGATGAAGAAGAAGAAGAAGAAGAAGAAGAAGAAAAGGAATAAGAGGAAGAAGAAAAGGAAAAAGAGGAAAAAAGAAGAAGAGGGGAAGAAGAAGAAAAAGACACGTTTTTATACTTTCTTATTTAGGGTTCCGCCATGTTTTTGCAGTTTCTTTCTTTTCTTTAGTTGAATGTTTTTATACTGCTAGCTAGTTGCCTAGTTTGCTGACCGAAAGAAGTTAAAATAGTTATTATATGAAATTCAACTATAGTTAACATTTTTGACGAGTAGTGCTACTAATAAATTCAACTAGAGCCATCATATGTCCACAAGTGCATTGCTTTTTGAATGAGAAATGACAACTTGGTGTAGTTGATTATCTTCTGATCAAAATTTCTTATGTTATAATGTTGTATGATAATGTTGTAAGGGTACTAATTGGTCTCTTCTGCTGCTTATCAGAGATGGGGGGAAGCCGCCACCACAGACTCCGCTCTGCCACACCGGAGTACGAGTTGGATGCTTTCGAGTTCTTCAGTATCATACTTGGGACTTCAGTATCATCCATGAGGCAGGTATATAAAAGGAGAGATCTCCCCTTCACCCATCTCATTCTGATAACTCTGTTGTTTGCTACATCACTCATTTTCCCAAACTGCAGAGGCTGCCTGACACTTTTATGAACATGCTGGGTGAAGATCCGCCAAATAATGTGAAGCTGCGATAGGCCGGCAGCGGGTTTCACAGGCTGTGGGACGTGGAGTTGGTGATCAAGGAGGGCCACATGTACGTGTGTCGTGGCGGGGAGAAGTTCTACCGTTCCTACGACCTGCGGCACGGGTACTTCCTTCTCTTCAGGTACGACGACGCCGCCACCATGCTCATCGTGAAGGTGTTCAATGCGACTATGTGTCGCATGCGCTACGCTGACGACGATAATGCCAGTACGTTCTGCCTCTTCTTATTCCTCTACATTTGGCTTTGTCTCGCTTCGATTGTTAACGGTCGTTGTTGCATTTGGACAAGCAATGGGAGCAGCAGCAGCGACACTGGCTACAGCCAAAGCAGCAGCGATTCTGGTTGTAGCAAAAGCAACAGCCATTCTAGCTGTAGCAAAAGCAGAAGTGATTCTGGCTGCAGCAAAGATAGCAAGGACGATGATCCGGACTGGAGTGGGGAAGAAGAGGAGCAGAGTGGCATCAGGCTGAGGATGACCTAGCGATGGTGGTGGCTGACCAAGGGCAAGAGATGGTGGTGGCTGACCATGGGCAACAGATGGTGGTGGCTGAGGATGACCTAGCGATGGTCGTGCCGGTCCTGCCTGAAGATGGCCTCGCGATGGTGGTGGTGCCTGACAATGACCTCGCGTCGGTGGTGGCGCCGGCGATCCCATGGCTGGGCGACATGACCACGCCAATTGTGGTAGAAGTCTACATCTCACTGCCTCCACTGCCTCGCCGCTCTTGGCGCATCAGGCTGAGGAAGGAGAAGGAGAAGAACAATGAGAACTGAACTATGTCAGGTATGTCAGATCTCCAAAATGATCTATATATACTTAGCTTTGTTTCCTCCAAAATGACATAAGTTAGCTCTAATATGCTTAGTTACCTATGTTAGCTCTAATATGCTAAGTTATCTCTACTATGCTTAGTTTTCTATAGGTTAGCTCCAAAATTACGTTAGCACAAAATGACCAAGTTTACATAATAAGCTTATAGTCTTCTTCTTCTTCTTATTCTTCTTCTTCTTCTCCAAAATGACATAAGTTAGCTCTAAGTTAGCTCTAATATGCTTAGTTCACTCAAAGATGGCATAATTAGCTAGGTTGGCTCCATTTTACCTAAGTTGGCTCTAATATGCTAAGTTATCTCTAATATGCTTATTTTCCTATAGGTTAGCTCCAAAATTACTTATGTTAGCACAAAATGACCAACTTTACATAATAAGCTTATAGTCTTCTTCTTCTTCTTCTTCTCCAAAATGACATAAGTTAGCTCTAAGTTAGCTCAAATATGCTGAGTTTCCTATAGGTTAACTCCAAAATTACTTATGTTAGCACAAAATGACCAAGTTTACATAATAAGCTTATAGTCTTCTTCTTCTTCTTCTTCTTCTTCTTCTTCTTCTTCTTCTTATTCTTCTAGTCTTCTTCTAGTATTCTTCTAGTCTTCTTCTTCTTATTTTTCATTTTCTTCTAGGTCAGCTCCATTTTACTTAAGTATGCTTACTTCTTATAGTCTTCTTCTTCTTCTTCTTCATTTTCTTCTTCTTCTTCTAACATCTTGTTTATCACTTTGCAGATTTGATTTAATTCACGGAAGCTTGCATGGATGGAGTACTTCTTTTCCACTTGTGCTTTTATTTTGTATCAATGAACTTGCATGGTTGGAACTTGTTATATGGATGGATGGATAACGGTGTTGGATGAACAATGTGAAACTTTTGTAATATGTAAGGATGGAACTATGTGTTGGTTATGTATGTATATATCATGAAACTTGTGTGTTGGATATGCTTGTTGTGTATATATGTATATCTGTGAATTGTTGTCAAATTGAATGAATTAAATTAAAAACAGGGTTGTACAGGCTCTTTGCCGTCAGCTAGCTGACGGCAAACATGCCAGGTGGCAGCTACCTGTGATTCCTGGGACTGGCATGTTTGAGCACTTTGCTGTCTGCCAGCAGACGGCAAAGACCTTAGCCTCTTTGTCGTCCGCTGGCTGACGGCAAAGCACGCCGTTAACCCCTAATGGCTATCACCCCACCTCACTACCGTCCATGATCTTTGCCGTCTGCTGGCCACCAACGGCGAATGGCACAACCCATTGCCGTCAGCTTCTGTGAAGCACACGGCAAAGAAGGCCTTTACCGGCACTAGTTCAGCCAGACAGTTTGCCGTCTGCTGGCTGACGGCAAATCGCTTTGCCGTCCGCCATACATGCCTTTGCCGTCCGCCATGGTGGACGGCAAAGAAGCTGATTCCTGTAGTGGATGAAATGAAGACGTGGGCTTTGGAATCACCTGATTTGGAGCTACGGGTAAAAAAATATGATTGTTTAACTACCAGGGACCTATCAGTATGAAAACCATTACAAACTGGCCCCTGACAGAAAAACAGATCGCGCCTTTCTCAGAAATACGCTTTCCAAAGAGGAAAGCGCATTCTGGCCCGAAGAAGAGGAAGAATACGCTTTCGGCTTTGGGAAACGCACTCCAGGGGAATACGCCTTCAGGGTTACGAAAACGGAAAGCGGCCCGAGGCGCCGCCACTTAACTGACGTGGCGAGGCGGGGTCAACGCGGGTGAGGCTGATGACGGGGGCCCGCGAGCAGGTGGGGCCCGCCTGGCCTTCTTCTACCTCGCGCTCGGGCGCGCGCCCGGCAGAAGGAGGGCCTCTCCTCGACGGCGATTGCCAGCGGCTCTGGCCATCTCTTGGGTCGTGCGACCTACCGAAATTCTCTGGATGGAGAGGCGCTTCTCGGGGTGGGGCTAGCTGGTGCCGACGAGCCCTGTAGAGGCCGCATCCGAGCTCGCAGCTGGGAGGGGTTTCGGTCGGCGGTGGGCATGGAGCTACGGTGAGGGAGGGGAGAGGCTGAGGCCACGGGGAGACGCGCCGGACTCTAGGGGTTGCATTGGTGTAGGTGGAACGGCGAGAGGGGAGAGGCATCGCCGGAATCGGGGGAGACCCGAGGTGGCCGCCGTGGCAATGGTGGGGTCAGAGAGGGGTACCGGGCTCGGGGAGAGGCTTGGGGAGGAGTAGTGGACTGCTTCATTGCTCGGGGTGCGTTTAAATAGCTGCGGGGAGAGCTCTAGAGGGAGGGGCGAGGCGACACGCGGCACGGCTATGTGTCCGTGCACCGGCGACGCGCACGCACGGCCAAGGACCATGGGGAGCGGCAACAAGGCAACGAGGGGGACGCGGACAAGAGCCAGGAGGTCACGGAATTGAGCGGAGCTTGAGCACAAGAGGGGGGAAACGGATAGGAGCGAGGAAACGACGACGAGCTCACGGACAGGGACTGTTTGGCGACGATGACGGCTCGTCGAGGAAGCAAACGAAGGGGGCGAGGAGTCCAGAGGGAATAGGACCTCGAGGGGGAGCCGTGTGACATGCTAGGACAAGCCAGAATCGGCCGGAGCGGCGTTGCTGTTGCCAACAGTGGCTAGACCATCATTTTTGCCTGCATAGCCCCGTGGTCACCACCGACATTGCGCGCTCTGGTCGGCTACTTGGTGCCAAACCATGTCAACAGTGGAGTCCTTCCAAGGCTCATTAAATGTGAGGGGATGGCACGAGTATAAGTGTAGAGAGCAGAGGGAACCAAGCTCGACAAGTTTGTTGTTGCAAACTTGGCCACATCTTGGTGATCAAACCAGAGAGGTTAAGAGCTAAGCTGGTTTTCTGGGAGGTTTAGGGAAGCAAAGACTACGGTCCTGGGAAGTTGGAAGGGATTTGGGAAAGTATTTCACATAGCTGCAGTGCAACTAGGAAATATGGCCCAGAAAACAAATGAGGAAGAAACACTCACTAGGAGTGTTGGATTGGGCTAAAACTTGGCAAAGCTTCCTGATTTGGTCATATAATGATGCTCTAAAAATATCATACCAAATGGACTTGCCAAATTGGTACTTGTTTCACAAGCATCACATATGACCAGAAACTTTGGAAAAATCCAGGAAAATATTGGCTACATGAAATGAGCCAAAAGTTGGTCTAGGTGGGTTATTTGGATAGTAGAAGGCTTGGGAATATTTTCAGCCATAATGGAGCAAGATAAAATATACTTGCTTCACAGACTGAAAATTTGGACAGAATCAAAGAATTCCTCCTGTGCTCACATATTCCAATGGAATGATCTGAATTTTGGAGGAGGGTGATGATATGGCCATTAGAGACTGCTGGAAAAGTTTCAACTCATTTTGATCATCTATGATGGTACTGAAAGTGCGTTATATCGACTAGAGGAGGGTGAATAGGCGATTTTTATAAATTCTTCACCGAGGAATTTGTGGGTGAGGAAATTCCTTAGCAAAGAACTACTTGCAGCGGAATAAGTACTCAAAAGTATGCATAGCAGAACACAAGCATAGTCATCATGATGAAATGAAAACAAGCACAGAGTACAGAAAGCGTAAACACAGGATAACACAGGATGAAGACAAACAGACTGAGGAAATTGAACTGAGGAAATTGAGAAAGTCTTCAGTCAAAGTCTTCAAACACAGATATGAACAAGCATACAACACAGTAATGATGAAATGGAAGAGTTGAGGAAATAAAACCAGTAAGCTTGGTGAAGACAATGATTTGGTAGACCAGTTCCAACTGCTGTCTCAGTTGTACGTCTGGTTAGGGCGGCTAGGTATTTAAACCTGAGGACACACAGTCCCGGACACCCAGTCCGGAACACGCAGTCCAGGACACTTAGTCCTCACCGTATTCCCCTTGAGCTAAGGTCACACATACCTCGCCCAATCACTCGTGGTAAGTCTTCAGGTGACTTCCGAACCTTCACAAACTCGGTCACTAGGCAATCCACAATTTCCTCTTGGATGCTCTAGACCATGACGCCTAACCGTCTGGAAGAAGCACGGTCTTCAAAGGTAACAAGCGTCAGATCTATGCAGGATCAATCTCTTCAGTCATGCTCAATCACTTTGGGTTTGTAGGTGTTTGGGTTTGGGGTTTTCCTCACTTGATGATTTTCGCTCAAAGTCCTCGGAGGATGGGATGCTCTCAAATGACAAGTGTCAGTTTCTCTCGGAGCAGCCAACCAGCTAGTGGTTGTAGGGGGCGGCTATTTATAGCCTAGGGAGCAGCCCGACATGATAAGACATAAATGCCCTTCAATGATATGACCGTTAGGTGGGTAGATATTTTGGGACAGCTGGCGCATAGCACAGCAACGGTCGGAAATTTGAGTATCAAATTCCTCAGGACTATCATGTTCCTCACTGTGTAGGCAATCTGCACTAGCGAATTCCTAACTCCTCAGTCAGAACAAATTCCTCAGAGACCAGAAGAACTTCGTCTCTGTCACTGAAGAATATGACTGAACTGTATGAGATTTCCAATGGCTTCACTCGAAGGGATTGGTAGGTGTAGGATTTTGAGTTGAGAATCACATGGAAATTTTTCCTTAACATTTCCTCGACCCCCTTTAACAGTACGGTGTTTCCTATGACTCAAGAAAGAGAAAATGAAACTACGAAAACAAAAATCTTCACGCTTCATGTTCCTCAAATGAATACCAAGTCTTCAAGGTCACACCAATTTCTTCACTTTCAAAGTCTTCAGAAAGTCTTCAGAAATCCAAAGTCTTCAATCGAAGAACTTCATTTTTAGGGGTCGACTTTCTCTGTAAATAGCAAACTCCTCATAGACTTATAGACCTATGTACACTTATAAACACATTAGTCCCTTAACCTATAAGTCTTCAATACACCAAAATCACTAAGGGGCACTAGATGCACTTACAATCTCCCCCTTTTTGGTGATTGATGACTATATAGGTTAAGTTTTCAACGGGGATAAGCATATGAAGTGTAAATACAGATCTTGAGGAATTTGATTGCAAGATATAGAAGAACTCCCCCTGAAGATGTGCATAGTGAGGAATTTGCTTTTGAAGCAATGCACACTTGAAGAGTTGAATCATGGAGATCTCCCCCTATATCTTGTAATTCATACACGCATTTGACATAATATATGAAGAATTTGAAATGCATGATGAAATATGGTGAGTAATGTAATTCAGCATGCGTGCAATAATTTTAACGAGGAATAAGCATGCAGAAGAAACAGCAAAGGTATCGGGCCACCATAGAGTTTAAGTTTACAACTTGATCCAACAAAGTCATCAGAAGAACGAGAGTTGTAACTTTAGAAAAAAAACGCCCATATAAGATAGACCCGCTTGAAGACTAACTTAAATTTCTCCCCCTTTGTCATCGAATGACCAAAAGGGTCGAAAATGAGGACTAACGCCCCTGAAGAATATCAAGGTGATGAAGGAGCGTCAGCGTTGTTGGGGTCGTTTGTTGTAGTAGGGCCTTCCACAGT
Organism: Aegilops tauschii subsp. strangulata; assembly: GCF_002575655.3. NCBI lineage: Eukaryota > Viridiplantae > Streptophyta > Magnoliopsida > Poales > Poaceae > Aegilops > Aegilops tauschii. The sequence continues at coordinate 180,933,232 of NC_053039.3, forward strand.
GTTGTCCAAGTCTTCATGTTCATCAGTGTCACGTGATGAAGAATAGGAGCTGGCCACCAAGGAAGGAACCTTGACCTTCTTCTACTTCTTCGGAGGAGGTGCAGCCCAGTCAAGATCTTCCTTGAGACCCATTTTCTTCATATCTTCTTCACTATAGACTTGAGACAGAACAGCCCAGGTGCGGTTGAGGGTTTCATGAAGGTAGTAGTGGTTTTTCTTCACTGCATTGTGGGTAGCAGTCATGTTGTGAAGAATTGAACCAAACTGACGCTTTACCCATTTATGATTGCGATCAATCTTCTGATGAAGACTGAGGAGAAGCTCACGGTCAGTCATCACCCTGGGTGCTGTGCCTTGAGGATTTTGCTTGGGTGCGTTTGCGGCAGAGTCATGGGTGGCAGAGTCATCATTTGTGGAGTAGGATGCAGCCTTGCGAAATTGTCCATCCAATGGACGAATGCCTTCATCAATTACAGCAGTGGCCTTGCCCTTTTCATCAGCTGAGGAAAATGTCTGTTTCAGGACTTCGATCGGGGGCAAGTAGCTGCAATGGTTTAGTGTATCAGCTTTGTAGTTGAGTGAAGACCTTGTTCTGATGAATCTCATAATCCATGGTGCATAAGGCTTCAACTCAAATGGTGACATTGCGACATTGGGCAGAGTCCTCATGAAGAAATCATGGAAGTTGACGGGAACGCCATGAATGATATTGAAAAGCAGATTCTTCATGGTGCCAACGACTTCTTCTTCATTTGAGTCGTGGCCCTTGATAGGACTCAATGTCTTCGTCAGAATGCGATAGACAATCCGGGGCACATACAACAATTCCTTCACAAGGAATTTTGTTCTTGGGGCCTGACCTGGCTTCAAAGGCTTCATCAGCACTTGCATGTAGTGATCGGTAAGCTCAGGTTCATTGTAGACACAACAAGCACCTTCAAGGGGCGGACTGAGAGGCAAAGCACGAAGCAATTCAGTAGCTGGTGCTTTGTAGTGAGTGTTTTCAGACATCCAGTCCAGCACCCATGAATTCACATCTTCAGAGTTGCCGGTGATGTGCGGTGTTGCATAAAATTGAAGAATTAGCTCTTCATTCCAATCACATATGTCAGTACAGAAATTTAACAGTCCAGCGTCGTAAAGAACACTGAGGACTGGCCCGAAGCATGGCAGAGATTCCATATCCACGTGAGGAATGTGCTCATGATCGAAGACTTTGTCTTTGTTGAACAACACTGAGGAATAGAAATTTGCCTGGCTGGCTGTCCAGAAACGCCTCTTCCTTATGCGAGCAGAGTCATAAGGGTTGTACTCGGTGAAGAATACGTGCTTGCCGAAGAAATCATCAGCCTTGAATTTTTGCTTCCTTGAGAATGGATCCTTTGGCTTGGGCAGAGGAGTGTCAGTCAGTTGCATGATGACCTCAGGAATCGCAATCTCAGGTTCTTCTGGCTGAGGAATTTCGGGTTCCTCTTCAGTGGCAGCCTGGTTCTTCAAATCTTCATTTTCTACAGCACTAGTGGCTAGAATGTCTTCATGAGCTTCATCAGATCCCATTTGAACTGTAGTGGCTGGGGACTGAGGAATTTGCTGCAGTGGAGTGAAGCGTGGAGAATTGGGGTGCTGACTTTCCCAAAAGTCATCATTCATCACTGGTGTGGTACAGCCAATGTCCACATCTTCATCTTCAATTTCTTCAACGCCATCCTCTTCAGCAGTAAACTGAGGCATAGGCGAGGAAACTGTGGGGGTTGAAGGGATTTTATCCATTTCAATTTCTTCATCCATCTGCTCTGACGAAGCAGCAGAAGGATTTTCTTCATCGAATCCGCTAGGGATCACATATTCTTCATCAAAAGGTATGATTTCCTTTGATGGCATGGAGGAAACTGGAACAGCATCAATTGGATGAGCAAATGAGGTTGTCAATTTCTTCATCTTCTTCGGTGCTGAAGAATCTGAAGGAGCTGATGCTTTCCTTTTCTTCACGGCTGCATGCTCTGCAGCCTTGGTCTTCTTCACATCTGATGCAGATGGAAGGATTGGAGTTGGAGTAGGCGCAGGAGGAGCAGAGGAATGTGGTTGATTTTCTTCAGGCACAACTGATGCAGTTGCCCTGACCTCTTCATTTTCTTCAGGCGCACCACTAGTGGGTGCCCTGGCAATTTCTTCAGTGGCTGGAATGCAGTCATCAGCCCTAGAACTCACATTTCTTTCAGCGGTCTGAAAGTCATCAGCTGTGCTGGCATGTTCTTCAGTTGTCTGAGCAGATGCTTCAGCCTGAGGAATTTCTTGTTGCGATAGGGCTGCAACATTTGAGGTGAACATCTTAGTCAGTTTGACAAACCTGACCTTGTCTCCTTGCCAATCAGCATAGTAAGCATTGAAATCATTGCCGAGGACTTTGATTTCAGACTGAATCTTTACAAGTTCATCAGTTGTCATAGTGACAACGTTGTTCTTCAGAAATGTCTCCTTCTTATATTGCACTTTCTTGATCTGCCTGGCCTTCTCATATTTTCATTTTTCTTCTTGGATGAAATGGGTCAGCCTGTGACTTTGGCCAGGTGTCAACTTGAAATCAGGCATAGGAGTGTTTGGGTCCTTGTGCCAGATATCAATATAGTCGAGGATCAACCTTGGATCCAAAAGCAGTGGCACATTTGTGCCCTTGGCTCTAGCGGCCCTGACTTGCCTATCTCTGATGATCTCAGCAAGTTCTTCATCATCAGCTTCGTCTTCTTCAGACGACACTTGGAAGGCGACCTGCTTCTTGTGAGGACTTGGGCGAGAGCCTCGTCCAGCAGTGGTCTTTGTCTTCAGCAGAGAGGGTCCTGTTGAAGGATGTGGTGCAGCTGAGGAACTAGCCGAAGCTCCTGAGGCAATAGAGATGCCTGTAGTCCTTTGGCACGTGCTGAGATGCACATGTGCTGAGGATTTTGTCGGAGCAACTGAGGACTTTGGAGGAGCAGGAGCGGCTTGAGGAATTGGCCGTGAGGGCTGAGTTGAGGAAATTGACTGTGAGGGCATTGAAGAAGAGGCACTTGGCTTGTGCGCATGCTTATTTGCCATGGATTTCTTCGGCCTTACAGAGGCCTTAGCAGCAGCAGCAGTGGAATCTTCGTTGAATTTCTTCACTGCATCTTTTGCCTGTTTGGCCAACTTGGCCTGGTGCTTGGCCCATTCTTCAGGAAAATCCTCACTGCACTTGATGCTAGTGGGATCTGCCTCTTGGCCAGGTGCCAATGGTGGTCTTGAGCATGGAGGAGTAACAGCGAATTTCTTCATGTATTTTGGAGTCACATACCTGTACTCCCTCCACTCTTTTGCCCATCTCCTTTCTATCCTCTTAATGCGCACCTTGCGCTGATTCTTATCTTTCTCAGGAGGTGTGCAGTACCCAGCATAAATGTCCTCAGGGATTTCAAAGGCAGTATTAACCTCATGCCTCTTTCCTCCTTTCTGTGGCTTCTTTCCATCAGCCATTTTCTTCAGTTGAGGAATATGAACAATTGAACTCTCTGAAGAAATATGCAACTTTTCTTCAAGGAACGCTGCAAATGAGTTAAGTTGATGAGAACCTAGTGATTCAGCAGCGGACATGAGTACCTGTGAACAGAGTATAGTTGCGAGGAATTTGGAGAGGTCATATGCGTTCTCAGAAGGTTTTTCAAAAAGAAGAAGTTTGAGAAATTTGACCAGTTGAGTCTTGAAGAATTTCACTAAGAGTTCTTTGTCTTTGGTTCCAGAGTTGTATAGATCGAAGATCCACACAATTGAGGAATCTTGAAGAAAATGATGCTTAGAGAAACGAATCAAGAACAGATGACAAGTGAGGTGTTCAGTGTGTGAAAAATTTGAGGAATAAACACCTTTGAAGATTTTGTAGAAGTCATTTGAATCAAAGAGGGCAGTAAAAGTAACTTTTTAATTACCCTGAACGAAGAACACGATGAACTGGGATGTGGAGAAGTGAAGCTCGTCTGTGCAGATCTTCCACGCCCTAACTTGACGAAGGAAGACGGCTACGGCGGCGTCGGAGTGAAGATTTCCGCGGCCGGCGTGAGTACGGCGGCGACGAGGTCGAGGCAGTGAAGCTCTTCCTCCCCGGCGACGATGATGTAGCGGCGACGCTAGGGTTTGAGAAGCTCGAGCTGGAGAGAGGTCGAGCGGAGTAAAAGAAGTGAGGAAGGGGAGAGGGGGTATTTATAGCCACGGTGAAAAACTGTTCGCCCGAAGAAATTGGACGAACGTGCCCCTGACCCTTCTCATTCGCTTGACATGTGTCACCCACGTACTGAGAAGTGGAGATCATGTTAGATCGTGGGTGAATAGATAAGTATATCGTGGGAAGAAGAACGGTTTGAGCGGCAAAGCCGAAAATTTGGATAAGATAAGTTAAAAGTTCCGTTCGCAAATTCTTCACCTGATAAGGATACAGTGATGATTTTGAACGAGTTTCAAATAGAACGCACATGAAGAATTTGTGAATAGATTGGGTTTAGTATAGCATAGAGGGGGATGGGTCCGATCACATTCACTTAGCAGAAAAATCAACTTGAAGAATTAGCCATAAGTGAATGCTGTAAAGGACATAAACTTATATATATATATAGCCAATGAAGAAAAACGACGGAAACAGTGAAGATTTTGCAAAGTTGAAGAATATGAACAACTGAGGAATTTCAAAACTGAGGAAAAACTCAAATTGAAGATTTTCAACTTTTGTGGTGGCGTGCCCCACCGTATAAGAATGATGATTTCAGACACCGCGTACAATTGTCGTAGGGTTCTGAGAATCAAATTCTTCATTAATTTCTTCACACTTAGAGTGTTATTCTTCATTGATTGAAGAAAAACATTTCTTCATGTGTTGCACATCTAAGTCATCAATTTTGCATAAGTGTTAGGATGAGTGTCCTCTTCAAAGGACATTCGAAGATTCTAAGATATTTAGCTCACACCGCAACTTGCTAAATCTCTTCTCATCCAAGGGCTTTGTGAAGATATCGGCTAGCTGTTCTTCAGTCTTCCCATGCTCAATAGAAATGTCGCCCTTCAACACATGATCGCGAAGAAAATGATGACGAATCTGAATGTGCTTTGTCTTCGAGTGCTGAACTGGGTTGTGACCAATCTTGATGGCACTCTCATTGTCACAGAAGAGAGGCACATTCTTCACGTTGACGCTGTAGTCCTTGAGAGTTTGCTTCATCCACAGCAATTGAGCACAGCAAGAACCAGCAGCAATGTACTCAGCTTCAGCAGTAGACAGTGATACGCAGTTTTGCTTCTTCGAGGACCAATAGACCAAAGATCGTCCGAGGAAATGACATGTACCAGATGTTGACTTGCGATCCACACGATCAACAGCATAGTCAGAGTCAGAATATCCAACAAGATCAAAAGCCGTGCCCTTGGGGTACCATAATCCTAGTGTTGGTGTGTGAGCTAGATATCGAAGAATATGTTTCACAGCCTTATGGTTTGATTCCTTCGGTGTAGCTTGAAATCGGGCACACATGCAAACACTAAGCATAATATCTGGCCTAGATGCACATAAGTACAATAAAGAACCAATCATGGAGCGGTATACCTTTTGATCGAAGTCAATACCATTTTCATCAGTGCACATATGGCCATTTGTGGGCATCGGAATTTTGACGCCTTTGCAATCTTGCATGCTGAATTTCCTCAATACATCCTTGAGCTATTTCTCCTGAGATATGAATATGCCATTGCGCTGTTGACGAATTTGAAGACCTAAGAAGAATTTCAACTCTCCCATCATAGACATTTGATATTCTTCACTCATCATATAGGCAAATTCATCACTATAACATTGGTCAGTACAGCCAAAGATGATATCATCAACATATATTTGGCATACAAACAATTCATCATCATATGATTTAGTGAAAAGAGTAGGGTCGAGTGAACCGGGTTTGAAGCCTTTCTTCATGAGGAATTCCTTCAAAGTATCATACCACGCCCGAGGGGCCTGCTTGAGGCCATAGAGGGCCTTATTTAGTCTAAAGACTTTGTCAGGATGCTTAGGATCTTCAAAACCTGGGGGTTGAGCAACATATACTTCTTCCTCAAGCTTACCATTGAGGAATGCACTTTTCACATCCATTTGATATAAAGTGATATCATGATGGTTAGCATAAGCAAGTAATATGTGAATAACTTCAAGTCTAGCAACAGGTGCAAAAGTTTCATCGAAATCAATTCCTTCAACCTGTGTGTAGCCTTGAGCTACTAGCCGAGCCTTATTCCTCACCACAAGGCCATTTTCATCTTGCTTGTTGCGGTAGATCCACTTTGTGCCAATGATATTATGTTTGCGAGGATCTGGACGATTGACCAGTTCCCAAACGTTGTTGAGCTCGAACTGATGTAATTGTTCTTGCATTGCCTGAATCCACTCAGGCTCCAGAAATGCTTCATCTACCTTAGTGGGCTCTGTGATAGAGACAAAAGCATAGTGCCCACAAAAGTTAGATAAATGTGAAGCTTTTGAGCGTGTGAGAGGACCTGGTGCTTCAATGTCATCGATGATCTTCTCAACTTGCACTTCTTTTGCAACGCGAGGATGAGTAGGTTGTCGTCGAGGAATTTGATCAGCATTTTCTACAACACCATTTTCTTCAGCAATTTCTTCAGGTGCATTAGCTCGACGTTCTTCACGTTCTGGAATGAATTCTTCAGCAGATTCTTCGGCATGAATGACATCCTCAGTAGACTTGAACTTGATAGTTTCCTCAGGTGCTTGTTCATCTATCACAGAGGGTAGGTGCTCTCTTTGCAAGCCATTAGTTTCATCGAACCGCACATCTACAGTTTCAACAACCTTGTGAAGAACGGTGTTGAAGACTCTGTAGGTGTGCGAGTCCTTTCCGTAACCAAGCATAAAACCTTCATGTGCTTTCGGTGCAAATTTAGCATTGTGATGAGGATCTCTAATCCAACATTTAGCACCGAAGACTTTGAAATAACTCACATTGGGTTTCTTGTCAGTGAGGAGTTCATAGGCAGTCTTCTTGAAGAATTTGTGAAGATATACCCTGTTGATGATGTGGTACGCAGTATAAATTGCCTCGATTCAGAAGTGACGAGGCGTCTTGTACTCATCAAGCATAGTGCGAGCCATCTCAACAAGAGTTCTGTTCTTGCGCTCCACGACGCCATTCTGCTGAGGAGTATAAGGAGCAGATAACTCATGAGTAATACCAAGTTCATCAAGATAGTCATCAAGATCAGAATTCTTAAACTCAGTTCCATTGTCACTTCTGATGTGCTTGATCTTCACACCAAAGTTGGTTGAAGCCCTCGAGGAAAATCGTTTGAAGACTTCCTGCACTTCATGTTTGTAAGTAACAATGTGTACCCATGTGTAACGAGAGTAATCATCAACAATAACAAGCCCATAGAGAGATGCATCATTTGTGACAGCTGAGTAATGGTTAGGACCAAAGAGGTCCATGTGAAGCAATTCGAATGGTCGAGTAGTGGTCATGATAGTCTTCGCCGGATGCTTGGCCTTGGTCATCTTTCCAGCTTCACAAGCTCCACACAAGTGATCCTTGAGGAATTTGACATTCTCAATGCCAATGACATGCTTCTTCTTTGCAAGCGTGTGCAAATTCCTCATGCCTGCATGACCAAGTCATCGATGCCATAGCCAACCTTCTAAAGCTTTTGCGAGTAGGCACGCGGCCGGTTGCGGTCCTGTAGATAAATCAACAATATACAAGTCTCCTCTCCTAAAGCCTTCGAAGACTTTGGAATCGTCAGCTTCCATAACCACAACACAACGATACTTGCCAAAGACAACTACCATATCAAGATCACAAAGCATTGAGACAGACATGAGGTTGTATCCTAAGGACTCGACAAGCATGACTTTGTCCATGTGTCGATCCTTTGTGATCGCAACCTTACCTAGACCCAATACCTGAATTTTGCCTTTGTCAGCGAAGATGATATGCTTCAGATGCGATGGTGATAAGGGAGCATCAATCAATAGATTCTTGTCACCAGTCATGTGATTTGTACATCCACTATCAAGGACCCACTCAGTGGATTTTGGTTGATCATCCTGCAGATGAATTAGTGCAGCTTACGAACTTCATATACTTCATCAGTGAAGAATATGACATCACAATTCATCAGACCAATTTCATCAAGCAATGCAACAGTTAAAAACAGTATGAGGACGTGAGAAATGAAAGTTCATTTCTTCATGATTAGCCTGCGTCCTTTCAGGCACTCTTCAGGTCTCCAGCAAATTCTTCAGACGTTCAAGCACGTCTAGAGACCTGACCCTGCAGAAGAGATTAGTTCTTTTTCTTCACCACCCACATCTGAAGGGGTGGCAAAGAGTTCATCACTCTGCGAGCTCCATATGAGAAAGGTGGCATAGAAGCCAATCCATTTCGTTTCACATAAGAGAAGTTAGGGTAAGCATATGAATAAGCAGAGAAAATCTTTGAGGACTTATGAACATAATGATTAGAAGAATAATGCTCATATTCATAGCCCTTGGCTCTTCCCTGCGAAACAGAGTCGTTAGCACGATGATGTTCATATGAGGACTTTGATCCTCTTGAGGAATATGATCCATGTGAGGAATTTGGTCCGTATGAGGACTTGGATCCATATGAAGAATTTGGTCCATGTGAAGAATTTGATCTGGGGTTCCTATTCTTCACAGGTGGTGTCATGAGGACATTCACCTGAAGACTTTCAAGGCACCTTTTGGGAACCCAGATTTTCTTCATAGGGGAACCGTTCTTGCAGTTAGTGCCAACATATCTAGCAAATACTTTACCATTCTGAGTTTTAAACAGTTTGTAGTTGGAGTCAAATGACTCATCAGGAGAATGAGAAGATTCACATGTAAAGCCAGATAAATTAGATGGATCAACTGGAGGTCCCTTTGCAGCAACCCATGAGGTTTTGGGGTACTGCTCAGGCTTCCAATATGTACCATCAGCATTGAGTTTCCTCTCAAAGGCAATACCCTCTTTCCTAGGGTTCCTGTTGAGGATCTGCTTTTTAAGCACATCACAAAGAGTCTGATGCCCTTTGAGGCTTTTGTACATGCCTGTCATGTACAATTCCTTCAGCCCTGCATCGTTAGTGATACTAGCAATGTCCTCAGATGAGGAATTAATGATAGCAGAGACAGTTGAGGAATTTGTAGCATTAGAAGCATTTGAACATTCAGGTGAAGAATTAGCAGATTCACGTTCAATGCGTTTCAAACAAGGAGGAACAAATTCTTCCTGAGCAGCGCTGATTTGTTGAGCAAGTAATGAATCGCGCTCCTTCTGAAGATCTTCATAACTCACTCTTAGCTTCTCAAGATCTTGCTTTCTTTGAAGAAATTCATAAGAAAGCTTCTCATGATCAGACAAGAGAGTGTTATGATGATCTTGAAGGGTGTCATACTTAGTATGAAGTCTCTGAAGACTTTCAGCCAAAGCTTTTGACTGATCCATTTCATCACCCAACATATCATCGCTCTTACTAAGCATATTTTGAACCTTTTCCAAAGCTCTTTGTTGTTTAGCGGCAAGGGAAACAAGTTTGACATAACTGGGTCCTAATTCATCATCACTAGATTCAGACAGATAGCATTCAGTTGCCTTTTCACCATCTGCCATAAGGCATGGTGAGGAGGATGATGATTCTGGTTCGAATGTCACTGATTTGAGAGATTCCTTGAAGTCCTCAAACCAAGGATCATGACAGGTTCGATGACCTTCATAGACATGAGAGAGATGGTCCCAGATAAGCTTCGCATGATCGAGATGCATAACGTTCCTGAACTGATTTTGAGACAGATAGGAGCAGATGACGCCCTTCGCCATGAGGTTGAGAAGAGTGTAATTGCGAATGTCATCAGCTTCCGCCGTCTTGCACAGATCGGTAAGACCAATCTCAGTGACGGTCCACAGTTTGCTGTTCATCGCCATGAGGCGCTTCTTCATCATGGCCTTCCACTTGGGATAATCATGACCGTCAAAGATGGGACATGTCACTTTCTTCATACCTGCGGTCGACATAACTAAAACTCCAGGCGGTTAAACCAAAATCACACAGAACAAGGGAGTACCTTGCTCTGATACCAATTGAAAGTGCGTTATATCGACTAGAGGGGGGGTGAATAGGCGATTTTTATAAATTCTTCACTGAGGAATTTGTGGGTGAGCAAATTCCTTAGTGAAGAACTACTTGCACCGGAATAAGTACTCAAAAGTATGCATAGCAGAACACAAGCATAGTCATTATGATGAAATGAAAACAAGCACAGAGTACAGAAAGCGTAAACACAGGATAACACAGGATGAAGACAAACAAACTGAGGAAATTGAGAAAGTCTTCAGTCAAAGTCTTCAAACATAGATACGAACAAGCATACAACACAGTAATGATGAAATGGAAGAGTTGAGGAAATAGAACCAGTAAGCTTGGTGAAGACAATGATTTGGTAGACCAGTTCCAACTGCTGTCTCAGTTGTACGTCTGGTTAGGGCGGCTAGGTATTTAAACCTGAGGACACCCAGTCCTGAACACGCAGTCCAGGACACTTAGTCCTCACCATATTCCCCTTGAGCTAAGGTCACACAGACCTCGCCCAATCACTCGTGGTAAGTCTTGAGGTGACTTCCGAACCTTCACAGACTCGGTCACTCGGCAATCCACAATTTCCTCTTGGATGCTCTAGACCATGACGCCTAACCGTCTGGAAGAAGCATAGTCTTCAAAGGTAACAAGCGTCGGATCCGCGCAGGATCAATCTCTTCAGTGATGCTCAATCACTTTGGGTTTGTAGGTGTTTGGGTTTGGGGTTTTCCTCACTTGATGATTTTCGCTCAAAGTCCTCGGAGGATGGGATGCTCTCAAATGACAAGTGTCAGTTTCTCTCGGAGCAGCCAACCAGCTAGTGGTTGTAGGGGGCGGCTATTTATAGCCTAGGGAGCAGCCCGACATGATAAGACATAAATGCCCTTCAATGATATGACCGTTAGGTGGGTAGATATTTTGGGACAGCAGGCGCATAGCATAGCAACGGTCGGAAATTTGAGTATCAAATTCCTCAGGGCTATCATGTTCCTCATTGTGTAGGCAATCCGCACTGGCGAATTCCTAACTCCTCAGTCAGAACAAATTCCTCAGAGACCAGAAGAACTTCATCTCTATCACTGAAGAATATGACTGAACTGTATGAGATTTCCAATGGCTTCACTCGAAGGGACTGGTAGGTGTAGGATTTTGAGTTGAGCATCACATGGAAATTTTTCCTTAGTATTTCCTCGATCCCCTTTAACAGTACGGTGTTTCCTATGACTCAAGAAAGAGAAAATGATACTACGAAAACAAAAGTCTTCATGCTTCATGTTCCTCAAATGAATACCAAGTCTTCAAGGTCACACCAATATCTTCACTTTCAAAGTCTTCAGAAAGTCTTCAGAAATCCAAAGTCTTCAGTCGAAGAAATTCATTTTTAGGGTTCGACTTTCTCTATAAATATCAAACTCCTCATAGACTTGTAGACCTGTGTACACTCATAAACACATTAGTCCCTTAACCTATAAGTCTTCAATACACCAAAATCACTAAGGGGCACTAGATGCACTTACAGGTACTTCGTTCACAGACAGGCAATCTGAACAGAAACTTTGAAAAATTGCACAGGGAGCCAGGGTGAATGGATTGAGCTCATATTTGGGATCCAGGGGTGATTTGTCAAGGTTAATCACCCTGCCAAATTGCAGCTCAATTGGACTAAGGAATAAAGCACTTCCTTTGCAAAAATTGCAGAGAGGGCAGAAACTTGCATTGGATCATGTGCTCAAATTATGATCTTTGGAGCATGGGTTTAGATGGAAATGGTGAAGATATAGCAAGTACAAGCTCCACAAATTATTTGGGTATTTTCCTTGCTATAAAAATGGTAGCTCCTTTGGAAACTGGCAGAAATGCAATATTGGCTTAAAATAGGAAAAGAAAATTTTCGTTATTTAATTATGACCAATATATTTGCCAGAGCTTGGATTAGGCATAAAGATCAACTCCACCAATTCTCATGAATTTAGGAGATGGCTAGCTATGCCTTTGGATTTTATTCCTTAGAAAGGCAAGAAAGGGAATAAATCATAATTCAAAAATATTGCATAAGACTTAGCAATATTTTTGCACATCCAAGGATTAGAAGGATAGGAGGGTCTCTGGGAACAGATGGGATGATCAACAGATCAAGGAAAATGATGGCTCCTTTGTAATCACAAAGGCCACATTCAAATTCCAAAAATTTGGAATTAGGGTTTGAGAGGATTTGAGCTGATTCAAATGAGGTCTTGCCCACTGACAAAGACATGAGCAAGGTTTTGAAAGGTTGGAAATGACAAGAAGTCTCAGAGTCATCCAACAAACTCAGGAGAAAGATTTTGAAAATGAGTGCAAGGAAGGAATAACAGCTCAAAAATTGATAACCCAATTTTGAGGCTGTTACATCAAGCTACCAATGGAACACCAGAAAGCCGAAACGCCCACTGGAAAACCAAGACGTCGATGCGGATGACGATGATCTTGATATGCCAGATTTTGCTACTATGATTGCAGATTTCGAGGGCCCAAAAAAGGATATGATTGGGTACAAGGATCTCCCAACCATTGATGCGGACTCCAAGAAAGAATTGTATCCAGGTTGCAAAAGGAAACATTCCAGGTTGAGTCCGACCCTGGCACTTCTCAGATTTAAAGCAGCAAACGGTCTATCAAACAAGGGCTTCACAGAGATGTTAGGTCTTTTGAAAGAAATTCTTCCGGAAGATAATGTGCTCCCCAGAAGCACGAATGAAGTGAAGAAAATTGTTTACCCATTGGAACTTGAAGTACAGAAGATACACGTTTGCGTGAATGATTGTATATTGTACCGTGGTGAGTACAAAGATTTTCGTGCATGTCCCACATCCAAGCATGCATGATACAAGCTCAGGAGAGCAAAGGACAAGTACAAATTGGACGAGGAGATCAAGACAGGAATCATGTTCAAGGTTGTTTGGTACTTGCCTTTAATTCCAAGGTTGAGGCGTGATACGTCTCCAACGTATCTATAATTTATGAAGTATTCATGTTGTTATATTATCCATCTTAGATGTTTTACATGCATTTATATGCTATTTTATATGATTTTTGGGACTAACCTATTAACCTAGAGCCCAGTGCCAGTTTCTGTTTTTTCGTTGTTTTTGAGTTTTACAGAAAAGGAATACCAAACGGAGTCCAATTGACGTGCCAATTTTTGATGATTTTTATGGACCAAAAGAAGTCCCCGGAGTAAAAGAGTTGGGCCAGAAGAGTCCCGAGCCGTCCACAAGGGTGAAGGGCGCGCCCCCCTGCATCGTGGATGACTCGAAGACCCCCCAGACGTGAAACCAACACCAAAAATTCCTATAAATACAGAAACCCCCAGAAAGAAACCTAGATCGGGAGTTCCGCCGCCGCAAGCCTCTGTAGCCACCAAAAACCAATCGGGACCCTGTTCTGGCACCCTGCCGGAGGGGGGGATCCCTCACCGGTGGCCATCTTCATCATCCCGGCGCTCTCCATGACGAGGAGGGAGTAGTTCACCCTCGGGGCTGAGGGTATGTACTATTAGCTATGTGTTTGATCTCTCTCTCTCGTGTTCTTGATTCGGCACGATCTTGATGTATCGCGAGCTTTGCTATTATAGTTGGATCTTATGATGTTTCTCCCCATCTACTCTTGTAATGGATTGAGTTTTCCCTTTGAAGTTATCTTATCGGATTGAGTCTTTAAGGATTTGAGAACACTTGATGTATGTCTTGCATGTGCTTATCTGTGGTGACAATGGGATATTCACATGATTAACTTGATGTATGTTTTGGTGATCAACTTGCGGGTTCTGTGACCTTGGGAATCTATGCATAGGGGTTGGCAAACGTTTTCATCTTGACTCTCCGGTAGAAACTTTGGGGCACTCTTTGAAGTTCTTTGTGTTGGTTGAATAGATGAATCTGAGATTGTGTGATGCATATTGTATAATCATACCCACGGATACTTGAGGTGACATTGGAGTATCTAGGTCACATTAGGGTTTTCGTTGATTTGTGTCTTAAGGTGTTATTCTAGTACGAACTCTAGGATAGATCAAACGGAAAGAATAGCTTCGTGTTATTTTACTACGGACACTTGAATAGATCGATCAGAAAGGATAACTTTGAGGTGGTTTCGTACCCTACCATAATCTCTTTGTTTGTTCTCCGCTATTAGTGACTTTGGAGTGACTCTTTGTTGCATGTTGAGGGATAGTTATATGGTCCAATTATGTTATTATTGTTGAGAGAACTTGCACTAGTGAAAGTATGAACCCTAGGCCTTGTTTCCAAGCGTTGCTATACCGTTTATGCTCACTTTTATCACTTGCTACCTTGCTGTTTTTATATTTTCAGATTACAAAAACCTATATCTACTATCCATACTGCACTTGTATCACCATCTCTTCGCCGAACTAGTGCACCTATACAATTTACCATTGTATTGGGTGTGTTGGGGACATAAGAGAATCTTTGCTATTTGGTTGCAGGGTTGTTTGAGAGAGACCATCTTCATCCTACGCCTCCCATGGATTGATAAATCTTAGGTCATCCACTTGAGGAAATTTGCTACTGTCCTACAAACCTCTGCACTTGGTGGCCCAACAACGTCTACAAGAAGAAGGTTGTGTAGTAGACTTCAAGGCGTTTGTTTGCAAACCCTAGAGAGGCAAAGAGGTTGCGGTGGCATCATGATGAGCGATTTGCGGATAGGTTTATGAGGCACCCGAAAGATGGGGCTCAGTGGGAATTAATCGCCAAAAAGTTTGAAAAATTTGCCAAGGATCCTAGAAGTATAAGGCTCGGGGAGTGTACTGACGGGATGAATCCTTTTGGCGATATGAGCACCAATCATAGCACATGGCCGGTGCTTTTCTGCATATATAACCTAGCTCCTTGGTTGTGTATGAAGAAAAAATACATTATGATGTCAATGATTATCCAAGGCCCGAAGCAACCTAGAAATGACATCGACATTTACTTTTAGCTACTGATAGAAGAACTGCTGACAGTGTGGATAGATGCGCCTGCTATAAAATGTTATGATGCTTACAGAAAGGAGATTTTCGATCTACATGCGATGCTAGTGCACACCATTCAAGATATGCTGGCATTAGGCAACACATCGGGGCATAAAACAAGGGGAGATGTAGGGTGTGTCACATGCATGGATAGGATAGCTAGCAGAAGACTTCCCAACTCGCACAAAACAGTGTATTTGTGTCATCGTAGGTTCTTACGGAAAAATCACCCATACCGAAAGATGAAAGCTGAATTTGATGGTACGGCAGAGGCAGCTACGGCCCCAAGACCCTATGAAGGGGAGGTGGTCCACAACATGGCTAAAAAATTAATGTTGTGCTTGGCAAGAACCACCCTTTGACAGTGAAACTAACACCCAAGGATCAAGTGTTTAAGAAGAAATCGGTGTTCTGGAAATTACCTTACTGGGAGATTCTACGTCTACGTCACTACATCGATGTCACGCACGTACAGAAGAACGTATGTGAAAGCATCCTTGGTACTCTGCTCAAGATTAAAGGTAAAAGAAAGGATGGTGACGGTTCACGGCTCGATATGCTTGCTGATCAGTCACAACGCAAGAGTGAAGCAGAAGATGATGACAAATTCATCAAAGTCAGCAGAGTTACAATTTCAGTACAAAAGAAGCAACACACTTCTTCACCTATTTGTTGTCAGTTAAGACACCCTCTTCCTACTATGCAAACATCTGAAGTCTCGTGGATATGAGCTGAGATAAAATGAAGTTGGGACACATGAAGTCACATGATTTCCACGTAATGTTGACACAAATCCTCCCGGTGGCCATCAGGAATCTGATGGACAAAGATATAAGAAACACACTCATTGACCTCTGTGATTTCTTCAACCAACTATGGCAGAAAGTTGTAGATCCTGAAGAGTTGGATCATATGCAAGATGATATTGCAAGAATATTGTCCAACCTAGAGATGTTTTTCCCACCGTCAGTCTTTGATATCATGGTCCATCTCACTGTGCACCTTGTCGACGAGATAAAGTATTGTGGTCCTGTGTTTCTTCGCAACATGTATTCCTTCGAGCGGTTCATGGGAATACTGAAGCGCTTTTGTCGAAACCGAAACCATCCAGAGGCAAGCATCCTACAAGGTTATACCGCGGAGGAGGTGCTTGAGTTTTGCACCGAATACATGAAACAAAGACCTATAGGTTTTCCCCTCTCTCATCACGAGGGAAGGCTGAAAGGTAAGCCGATCCTTGTTGGCATGCAAATGGCTGCACCGCGAGAATTGGCAGAGAAAGCCCATTTGATGGTACTGCTTAATAGCCCAGTTCTCATCGCTTATGCCGTAGAACACTTGGCGGAGATACGCCAAAGATTCTTACCAATGGTGCCTTCATCAGATGTGGAGATGAAGGAGCACACTAAGAATTACGCCGAATGGCTGAAGAATCGTTTGGCACAAGGATCCATCGATGACATTGATACGTGGTTGGCACAAAAGCCATCACCTACGGTGCTGACATACCAAGCATATGACATAAATGGATACACGTTCTACACTGAGGAACGTGATAAGAAGACCTCGTGTCTGAACAGCTTTGTTCGAATAGAGTGCATGACTGTAAATGAAGCTAATAAAAGGGTATACTATGTAACCATCAAAGAGATTTGGGAGCTTGACTACGTGAAAGTTAAGGTGGCATTATTCAGGTGCGCATGGATCCCTCTTGGTCAGGTAAGGATTGATGAGTACAGGAAGACCTGTTTTAACAGGAAAACGATGGCATATCACGCGGACCCATTCATTCTTGCCAGTAATGCTACCGAGATTTTCTTTGTGGAAGACCCTTTGCATAAGAACGTCCATTTAGCGATGCATGGGAAGAGAAGGGTACTAGGTGTCGACGATGTTGCCGATCAGGATGAGTACGATGAATTTGATGAGTTACCAGCCAAGGGATCACGCACCCGTGCAACAGAGCAGCGTAAAATCATCAAAAACCCCAAGTTCATTCGGGGTCAACTTAATGATCCCAGTTCCCCCATGCACATGGGAATTAAGTTGTAAGACTAGTCTTTATGCCTACCCTGCAACTTAATTCATTCAATTTAGAACTGTCACGTGTACTGAATTTCTGAGTTATGCCCGGTTTTCTGTTGATGTAAGAACCGTTAATATGTTGACCTTGATATGCTGTCAGCTCAGGCCATGAATATGAACTGTTTTTTGTTATTATTATTATTATTATTATATCATAGAGGTAGCACACTCAATTGATCTCACTACAGTATGTGTGAACAAATATATGAAACCTGGTTTGCGAATAGCACACGGTTCGTTGATCAAAGCCGTGTGCCGACCAAACCCCGCCACCCCTCCCACGATCTGAGTCGTGCTTTCTGATTGGCCAGAACCCAAACCCCACGGATCGTACGTCTGCACTGTTGGATGCTCCCAGAATGAACGACGATCCTCATCCCTTTCGACAGCACATGCAGTTCCGGTTGTAATTTTATTTTTATGCACAAAATGCAAGTTAATCTCAAAAAATGTGTTAAATATAGCTAATGATACCTCAAATGCTCCAAAAAATCAAACATGTGGTATATTGGTGATTGCGTACCGTGGGGAAATTTTTATGAGGCCAAACGATGAAGTCACCGGCCATAGGAGTTTGAATTGACACGTCTCCTTTTGGAAAAACCATGATCCTTCATGTGGGATGCTCCGGTTTGGAAGGAGCGGTCATCAAAACTTGTGCCAAACTTTACCAAAAAAAATCCACGGGATCGTGAGAGCACGCCACAGGCACACATCGATTTTGATGATGTCCGAACTCCATCTGAATTTCCTGTAATTAAAATACCAACTAGGCCTACGACAGTGGCCGCACCTCGCGGCCGAAATGTTTGAAACTTCTCCCCGCTTCTCGAACAAACGGATGAAAACTCACAAAGCGCGCACAAATGATCTGTACACCTTTGCGAGGCTGATAGTAAGAGGGTATCATAGCTAGTATCATGCATGCCAACTAGGCAATTTTGATGAGCTGTCATAGAAATAATTAAATGAAGAAAGAGAGGGTTAAGTATCATATCATGAAACCGTATCATAATAAATGCTATGCTACTATGTGTCATGCATGACAATATAAATAAAGTACTACATATTATACTAGCTACTCTATGATACTATGCATTAGAGCAAGTACACAATAGAGTGACATAATTAAGACTAGCCACAATGGGTAGTAACATAGAATGTTACTAGTCTATGTTACTACCTCTATAGTGGGGAGTAACATATGTGTAGTAACATGCAACACTTCATTTATTAGGCTATAGATTCATCTTGCCTTGAGATGTGTGATGTTACTCATACTACTAGTAAGACTAGCCACAATGGGTAGTAGCATAGACTAGTAACATGCCCATGTTACTAGTTTATGTTACTACCTCTATAGTGGGGAGTAACATATGTGTGTGGTAACATGCAACACTTCACTTATTAGGCTATAGACACATCTTGCCTTGATATATATGTGTGATGTTACTCATACTGGTAGTAACTAGCTATGTTACCACTTTCATCTCTAGCTTTCTTCATTTATTGCATGCCACATCATCTACTTAACCTAGATATGTGTGATGTTACTACCTATGTTACTCCCACTGTCAACTCCCACTGTGGGTAGTCACTGTGTGTAGTCTAAGACTACCCACAGTGCGAGTAACATAGGTAGTAACATCACACATATCTAGATTAAATAGATGATGTGGCAAGCAATAAATGAAGAAATGGAGGAAAGTGGTAACATAGCTAGTTACTAGTAGTATGAGTAACATCACACACATATCAAGGCAAAATGAGTCTATAGCCTAATAAATGAAGTGTTGCATGTTACCACACATATGTTACTCCCCACTATAGAGGTAGTAACATAGACTAGTAACATGTGCATGTTACTAGTCTATGTTACTACCCATTGTGGCCAGTCTAACTAGCTATGTTACCACTTTCCTCTCTTTCTTCATTTATTGCTGGCCACATCATCTATTTTATCTAGATACGTGTGATGTTACTACCTATGTTACTCCCACTGTGGGTAGTCTAAGCAGGCTATAAGGAATAGAATAATATATATGTGCTTATTAGTTGGAGGAAAGAGAAGAGAAGCGGGCTCTTGGTTAGTAGAGCCAGCTCCAACACAAGACCCAAGACACTTTGTGAGGATGTAAGGTGGGCCAACTATTGACTAGTATGTATATAAAACTTATTATTGCACATGCCCGCTAAGAGGTTGGCTGTATATGACATGGCAACTTCTTATAGCCGACCCTTGGCTATATTATTAACCATGCTCTTAATGAGGTAGCTAGTATATCATAGACGACTAGCTAGTATGATGTGGCACACAATTAAATGAGGAAACAGAGGATGTGGTATCATATCATGATATTGTGTCATATTAAATGTTGTACTACTACTTTGTGTGATGCATGACAATTAGTAAGGCCACCTAAGATGCTAACTTATGATATTATATGCATTACGGAAGTAGTATCCTACACTATCATATGCATGATACTAGTATATGATACTCCCCATTACAACCAGCCTTATAGGGCTCAATTCAAAAATCTCACCAACTATGGTAGATGGTGAGTGGTGGAATACTTTTTGTAGTTTGCAAAAACACCCAATTAATGCTTTTGTTTTCCTCAAAAAATTATGTTTTCCAATGTATTAATTGCAATACATGCATGCATATATAAAGTACATGCATTTGGTCAACTTTCTCTTAATACTTGCATGCAATGATTTAATGCACCTTGGAATCTGGACATGTGATGGGGAACAACCAAATTGAGCCTCATAAAATGGAAAAACTAAAATTTTGAGATAAGCCTATAAAACGGAAAGGAGGGAGTATATATGAATGATAATAGTATATGATCGGCAATACCTCCGTAATGCGCGCATTCATAGTATCATAAGTTAGTATCTTAGGTTCATTATTAATTGCCATGCATGACACAAAGTAGTACAACATTTAATATGATACGGTATCATGATATGATACCACACCCTCTCTTTCATCATTTAACTGTGTACCACATCATCCAAAAAGTCTAGTTGGCATGCATCGTACCGCTTGATACTCCCATATTACAACCAGCCTTATTAGGGTGGCCATAGTGGGGGTATCATAGCTAGTATCATGCACTTGGGAATAGAAAATATTTATGATAATGTGGCAAAGAAGCAGTAACATATGTACATACCGTAACACCAATCGAGATTTGTCTCGTACATACCGTAACACATATATATATATATATATATATATATACTCCCTCCATTTTTGTATAGAACGCCACTATCAAAATTACAATTTGCAGCTATACAAGGCCACTAACACCAATCGAGATAAATTTATGAGGTTTGTCTCGTACTAGAAACCGAGGACATTAATACCTCATGCATGCTTGCGGGGGTGAGAAGGTCGGTTTGAATGCAACGCATTAATCAACCAACAAGGAATGAGAGAGTTGTCTTGTTGTGCGTTGGAGAGAAAAATACAGATTAGTTAACACGTCAAGCGAGGAGAAAAGACTAGTTTGCAACATTGGCTTAAGTTGCCATTAGTTTCTACCTTGGTTCCTCTAATATGGGTTTGTGGCCTTGTATACAAAAATGGAGGGAGTATAATAAATGCTATACTACTTTGTGTCATGCATGGCCATAAATAGGGTCATCTATGATATATATACTCCATCCGTAAACTAATATACGAGCGTTTAGGTCACTATTTTAGTAATCTAATTAAATGCTCTTATATTAATTTACAGAGGGAGCTCGTACTACTCTGATACTATATATGCACTATGAAGGTGCATACGTGGTATCATACAGTCGTATCATATGCATGATACTATACATATATATAGTATATGATACTCCCCAGTATATTAGGCTGTCCATAGTGGTGGTATCATAGTCGACGATGTCATGCACTCGGAAATAGCAAGTATGCTGATGTGGCAAAGAATTAAATATATAAAAAGAGGGTTAGAGTAACATATAGGTAGATACCGCATCATGTTAAATGCGATGCTAATTTGTGTCATGCATGGCAATAAATATGATCTATATATGATACTATACTCTATGTATTATACTATGCGCTATAATTAATTAAAGGTAGTATCATACACTAGTATCATATATACTGTATATTCATGATACTAGTATATGACACTCTCCACTATACTCGTGATTTCTTACCATGGAAAAAATTGGAGGCGAAACGATGAACTCATGTTTTCATTCGAACAAAAATATGAAGTTAGGTAATGTAAATGTTTTCAAAGAGCACACGGTTCACTCACGAAAGCCTGTGTGTCCACTAAACCGTGGCCGATGCAGCCCCACCCCTCTGCCACGCGCGCGATCTTAGTCGTGCTTTCTGATTGGCCAGAACCCAAACCCCACGGATCGTACGTCTGCACTGTTGGATTCTCCTTGATCGAACGGCGATCCTCATCCCTTTCGACAACACATGTACATGTTTTCAAATAGCCCCTCCCAGAAAAAAATGTTTTCAAATAACACACGGTTCACACATGAAAGTCGTGTGCCTACCAAACCGTGGCCGATGCCCCCCTCGCTGCACGCGCAATCTGAGTCGTGCGTTCTGATTGGCCAGAACCCAAACCCCACGGATCATACGTCTGCATCGTTGGATGCTCCCAGATTGAAGGACAATCCTCATCCCTTTTGACAGGAAATGTAGTCCGGCTAGGAATTGATTTATATGCCAACATGCACGGTAAATGGCAAAAAATGTCTTACATATAGCGCACGAGACCTGAAATGCGCCAGAAAATCAAACCCGTGGTAAAATTGTGATTGGTTTACGTGGGAAAAATTTAGAGGCGAAACGATGAACTCACGTCTTCATTTCAAACGAAATTATTCTGTTTGTGCACACGAGCGGTTAGAGGCAACCGTTTGCATAGGCCTTTCTGCGCGCAAGGCGATCAGGGATATTTTCACCCTTTTCACCTAGGCCACCAACACCCGGAGTCCCCAACACCCCCTACCGTCCGCCCGCCTTTCACTCAATTAGTCCACCCAATCTCCTTCGCCAGCTCCCCCTCCCACCAGATCCACAATAGAACCCTCTCCGGCGCCGCCGTGCTCACCACGGCCTTGTGCCCGCTCTTCCGCGTCAAGCCTACCTCCACTACCGTTCCCAACACGCGGCGGCCCGCGCCTCGCCGTCTTCGTTTGCTCGCCAGCCACCCTCAAGCATATCAATGCAGTAAGCCTCGCCTCTCCTGTGGTCTGGCCGGGTTTGCATTAAGAAGCCTGTTAGTTACTGCTCTCCTTCGCGGTGAGGCATATTTCCTCGCAACCCCTCTTCCAATTTCGTTCCATATGTTCCCAAATTGGCTATAAAATAATGGAGAGCGTATATATGTTCATTATGTACCTTCCTTACTACATATAAGCTGTATTTGTTCCAATAAGTTACTGCCTATTTACAGATCGCGGGCGCCCGAGTCACACAAACTTAACAAATTAGCCGTACATTTTGTAAATTATTGCATGGCATGTTTGGAAAGCTTGATACCAAGTTGTTAGTTTATGCTTGTCCTCCTTTCCTGAGTTTCGCACGTGTTCTCTGTAGATGTCGAGTAGCAGCGACAGCAGTCATTCAGGCCATGTATCTTCATCTGATTCGGACAACCCTAGGTCTTCAGCAGATTGTGAGGGATCAAGTAGTCTTGAACGGGATAGAGCTGCAGCAATTACCCTTCCGGTCAGGACACGGAGGAACACTCCAAGGAAGCCCGCACACCATCCTAAAGGTGTATATGAAGTAACCGAGATTGATTTAAAGTCCTGGGATCCAACTAAACCAGATAAAGGACGCATGAGGTTCAGGAGTGTGTGTGGATTTGTTGGCAGGGCAAGGCTCAACATTAATCTGCCGGGGTTTCGGAAGGCTGACACAGAAACACAGTGAAGGATAGTCTAGGAGATCATGGATCACTTCAACATTCCAGAGCAGTGGAGAATGCAGGTGGAACACGCTGCACTAAACAAGGCTAGGGATGCTTGGAGAAACTAGAAGCATGTGCTATACAAGAAGTACTTGAGTGAAGGCAAGGACCCAATCCCCGCATACCCCCAAATTACAAAGGCAGACTGGGCAGAATTCAAAAGGGTCAGGGCAACTCCAGAGTTTGCTGAGAAGAGTTTCAAGCAATCGGAACTTCAGAAGAAGAACATACACCCCCACCATATGGGTGTGGCAGGATACTACGGCATGAAACTAATATGGGAACAGGAGGACAAAGAAGCAATAGCGGCAGGTGGGAATCCGGCCTTTAGTGAAATCAGGGGCAAACGCGCCAGAGACTACTTGTGGGCACATGCAAAGAGGCGTGATGACAGAACTTATTACTTTGAAAATGCACGTGACGCCAAACTGTATGAAGTGGTGGTAGAGGCTTCCAAGATCCCTGGAAGGTTCTACAGGAACTCAGGGCCATGTGACATTCTGTCCAATGCTCTGGACACAAAAGAGACACCTGGCCGTGCAAGGGGTATAGGTGTTAATGTCCCGCACAAGAGAGCTTCCACACTCAGCAAAGAAGAGAGGCTCAGCATGAAAAAAGCGAGGAGTGAAATGAAACAGAATGCGTTGTTTGAAAAGTTGAAGAAGGAGATTTATCCGGCTGTTCGAAAGGATGTTGAGGAGTCAATGATGATGTAGAAGACTCTAACACTGACAGATAGCCAGCAGATGGGAGGGGAGGCGGGCATGGATGATGCTGCTTATTGCACGACAACACTGCACAAGAGTAGCTGTGCATCAGCTGACCCCAACGACATTGAGACTCCAGCTGCTCGTGATGATGCTATATCTTATCTATCTGGAATGAAAGATAGACTGAAGGGCATGCTTACACATTATGAAGGTACATTAAAATGTGCAACAGCCTGGGTTTGCCCACCCTTCTTGGAAGATGGCCTCTTCTTGGACAATGTGCCATTGACGCCGGGCTGTGTGAAGTGCTACGTGACTGAAGTAAAGCCTGGATTCAATGAATTTTCCCTGAAGAATGTCCTAGGAGACTTCAATGTGCAAAGGACCTTGGGAGAAATACTGTTACATCACATCAAGTGGCCACGAAAGGAAGTAGAGTTCATCGATGAGATTCCTGAAGCCCCACCAAGAGCAACCACTGTCGCCCCTCAACCGGTGACGCTCTCCTTGGCACAGCAGCTCTCGCGGGTTGATGCATCAACCTGTGATCAGCCGGACCGACTTTGTGGTGTATAGGCCATTTCATCCTCCGCCCCAAAGCAGCCAGTGGCAAGGCCTACAACTGCTGATGATGCACCACCGGTTCAGATGCTGGCCGCTGAAGCAGCGGGGGGAGATCCAGCTGCAGCACATGCTCAGCAGACCAACCTGGTGGAACAGACTGCTAAGCAGTCTGATGCTTCGGAACCGCCTGCTAAGAAGTCTGTAGGTCTAGAACCGACTACTCATCAGTCCGTCGGTCCGCAGGCGCGTGATCAGCATACCAATGCGTCAGCACTTCCTGCTTAGCAAACCAACGCGTTGGCACGGCCTCCTCAGCACACCGACAAGTTGGCACCACCTGCGCAGAAACCCGACATAGCTTCAACGCATGGTCAGCAGTCCGATGCCTCTGCTCCTACAGCCCAGCAGTCCGTCACAGCAGCACCGCCAGCTCAGCGGTCCGGCATAGATAAACCGTCTGCTAAGAAGTCCGTCCAAGCTTCACCGTCTGCTTGGCAGTCTACCTTGCAGGCAACCACACGTTTTGCCAGAAATGCTTCAAGTACCAAGAAGGAAGTGGCCAAAAAGGTTACACCCACGACCACGAGGAAGTGCTGCGTGAAAGTGAAGAGGAAAGAGAACGATTGCCTCTTACTTAAAGCACTCATCGCCCAGAACCAAATTAACAGCAGCTTGTTCGAATCGGGGAGTAATATTATTTCTGACGCCATGGGTGATGAAGAAGTAGAATTGTTGCTTGCTAAAAGAAAAACAGACATACTTGAAGCACGCAATTACGTCCATGACCAGCCATTTCTTGTTGGCGAATACTTTGATGAGTGCAGCTCCATTTGCCGCGAGTTACATGAATATTGCATGGATCAAATGTCAGCAGGTCATCATGCTTTGCTAGTCCACTACAATAGAGATCATTTCCGACACAATGCTGGTTCCATCAATGTGAATTTTGAGGACTTACATCTCTTCTTCAACTTCAACGTGCTCGATGCCACTCTTGTTAGATGCCTGATTTTGTAAGTACTTAACAAACTCTGATCAACTTCTCCATACAAAGCTATACATGATAAACAACTAACTTCATTTTATTCCTCTCAGGGGATTGAACGCGCAGAGAAGAAAAATGGAGATTGTGTATTTCATAGATCCTGCATTAGCAAATGGCACAACATTAGATGGTAAGGAACGACGGGACTGGGCCGTTAACACGGTCCTCCGTATCTTCGAAAACATGTCCCATGCAGAATCATTTCTCTGGCCATATCATGAACGGTAAGTCAAGTAAACAACCACACATACACTGATTGTCTTTCAGATTTCGACATCATTCATAAGTTCATGGCGTTCTTAATATGTAGCAATCACTGGGTATTGGTATTCATTGTTCCAAACAAGAACACAGTTTACTACATCGATTCTCTCAGAGAGTCAACAAACGCTCAGGATCTGACACATGTTCAGCAATTCTTGGATAGGTATTGAATTCTATGATGTTGAAATTAATTTGCATTCATAACTGGTTCAATAATTGATGTTGTCAAAATTCATCATCATTTGCAGTGTTATCGCATTGTGGAAAACTAAACCAGGGAACCTGTTCAAGACAGAACAACCCGTGCAGCACGAGATCATTTCTCCGGTAACACACCGAAATCCATTATTTTCGGAAAATTTATCCAACAGTCTGCAAATACCTTTCCTTACGCTAGTCAAGTGTTCAAGCTTCTAAATAAACCTCTTTATATTTTGTCCAAAGAAAAAATAATACATCTAACACCGGTTAGGTTGTTCCTAACAGGACAAATACATGACTAATTTTGTACAAAAAATTTCAGTGTCCTCAGCAAGAAGCAGGGACCAACCTTTGTGGATACTATGTTTGCAGACACATGATCTCCATCTGCAAATCTGCTGATAGTTGTGACGATCCTCGCGAATTAGTACCAGTAAGTCTATCTTAATTAATATCTCCTACTCCACTCATATGGCACATTCTGATCTTAAAAATACTGCAGCTCATCTTAAAACCGAGGACCCCTGAACCGCTCCCGGCTGGTGAATTGCTGATGGTTCAGAGATTCACTAGCGACTTCTTCCTGCATCACTACATCAATCCCACTGGTGATAATGAAGATTTCAGCAGGCGTTCTCCTGAAACATTGAGTAGGAGTTAGCCGCTAAACATATAACGCATGGATCCATTGTTTTCCATCTGTTGAGGTCTTCGTATTTCGTACACTATGATTTATTATGTAATGCATATATGTGTGGTCAAATCATTGGAATTTAGCTACCATATGTTCAATTGCAATTGTTGCGAAATCTGATGAATGTTCTTCCTATGGACACTATTTGTTCAATTGAATATTGTGGCGAATTTGCTTTGTGTGCCGATTCAAAATGGGATATTTTTGGTTTAACTTGGCAATTGCTCCGCACATGGTTCAACTAAATGAGTGTGTGTGATCCACATCGGAAAGCATACATCAATCGTAGCAGAACCATCGGTGATACACAGCAGATCACAAACAATTTGCAGCGCTACTACGTGTGCATAGGTTCTCTGGAACCGTTTGTGATATCGCGTTATCGCACACGAGAACTGGGAATAAACCGTGCCCAATGCAAAATACAACCCCAGTCGTATTTTTTTCAGGAAATGTGTGGGATCCAAAATGAAAAGCACACGTCACTCTTGCGGCAACCGTCGATGATACCCAACAAATTACAAACGGTCTACCACACTTGTATGTGTGCGAAGGGGCTCCTGAACCGTTTGTGATAGAACATTATCGCATACGGTAATTGTTGGAAAACGTGTGCGATGGAGTCTAGCATGGGAGACGGGTTACGCAGAAAACTCATGTGCGATGGGGCACAAATCGCACACAGTTCATATGTTGGCCCATGTGCCTTACATACTGTTTCCCAAACGGTTCGTTATGACAGACCATATGATTTCACTGCATCATTAGAAATGCTTAATCACCGATACCACACGTGCGAAAGAATTTAGTGTGTGCTGCATCGCACACGATTACATTTTGGAAGGCCTCTGGATCACTGCTCCCTTTCCCCGACGGTTTCTGGGCATGTGGGAAGGACCCCCTATCGCACAAACTCACTTGGAGACGGTTCCAAATGCCGTCGCGGAAAGGGATTAAAAACCGTTTGTTTAGGACCGACGCGCACCAGTGGTTGGCCATTATGTAGCTCAAGTAAAGTCTTAGGGAGCATAATGAACAGCAGAGGGATTCATACAAACCTACTACAACAAGCAAAGCTATGCAATCATTAGCCTAGTATAAACTAGATTGTGAGCCTCATACAGTAATAGTTGGTTAATAGACTTCAAAGCTTTAGGCAAACTTCCCCAGAGTAATTAAATGGTAAGGCCTTTAATTATGTCAACTAATAGTTATACAAGTACCCAACATCAGGCATCATTGTTTGGGCATCTCATTAACCGAGGACAAATAAAGCAATTGAAAAGAGCAAATTAACTATGCCTGAAAAAAAGGAATTAAACTGTTGAGTTGGATACAGTGACTTACCTTAACTGGTTGAACAGGCTCAGCGCTGCTCCTACTTCTCTTGCAAGGCTCCTTCCTAACATCTTGTACTTGGAAATCCTAAATCTTATCTTCATTGCACCCCCTCTGCAAGGTGACACAAACTAGTTACTCGTCTCCTTGGAAGATAAATATGCATACTTTCCAGTCTGTGAACAACACAAAAGGATGAGATTATAACAAAACAACACCACATAATGAAACATGCCACATCTCTTGCACTTGCACACAATGAAATGAGCATTTACTATGTGTGCACTATGTAAAAACTAGGCATACCTTCGAACTGGATCTCCAGGTACTCTTGGAGAGCCTACTTTAGTGTACAACCAAACCTTTATGTCACCTATGAGTTAGACAAGCCACCACTACAACAGCCCTTAGTGTTTAAATTGTTGACAAGCTCTGTTAGAGTGTTAGGTCAAGAACAACAAGTAATCAAAGCAAACAGTTCTCGTATGGCTGGCTGATCCAAACAAGCAATTGAACAGATGTATCAAGAAAAGAAGCAAAGAAGGAGGCTTAAAGACCATCACTTGACTGACCAGATTTAAGGGGCATTTAAACATCATGTGCAATGTATGAACTAACATAAACATTGCATATTCTAGATTCCACAATGGAATGCACATGTATTAGGTTATGCCATGTATGATGATGCCTAAATGTACACTATAGCAGGCAGGAGTGATTCATCATTGCACGCACAATTGAATTGCAGGTTAAGGGCCAATTCTATTCTGCCTTTTCAGACCTTATTGTCAAAATAAGCCATAAAAGATGTAAAGAAGTCATTTTTTGAGTTATGGGATTGGGCTTAACTTATTTCGCTTTGGAGGCGGGTGTTTCGGGTAGAAGCTCACTTAAAATTGAAGGGAATGGGAATAGTGAAATGACTCTGTTGTCTGCCTATATTACACTCAAAATGCAATTGCCCTGCCCGCTTGCATCTCCTCTCCCCTTACCCTCTACCTCGATCCCCTGCCTGCAGCTCTAGGGTTCCTCCAGCGAGCCGTCGCCACTGGTCACATCTGGCCTGGTCCTCGACGATGCTCTGTCCAGCTAGGCTACATGGCTGACGGGTAGGGCCAAATCTCCCCGGCTGCTCCTCCCTCTGGCGCCGCCCCTCATTCTCATGGTCTCCAGCAGCTGCTCCAATGTGGTCCGTCCAACGCACTACTCTGGCGGGCGCCACACAACTACGGCTGATGCCACACTGCGGCAGAAGGCACCTTATTCCCCCTCCCCTCCTCCCAGGCCGTGGCCTTGAGGTGCTGTTGAAGGATGAGCTCATCCAACAAGGTGAGGATTTCCTCTGATTTTTTGCCAAATTTTCATTCTGATCCACTATTCGATGAATTGCTATGAACTGCTTCTGCTGCTGCTATATGATGCATTGTTATGAGCTGCTCATGTTGCTGCTATATGATGAATTGCTATGACCTGCTGCTGCTATATGATGAATTGCTATGAGCTACTGCTGCTGCTATATGATGAGTTGCTATAAGTTGCTCCTGCTACTGCTATATGATGAATTGCTATGAGCTGCTTCTGCTGCTGCTATATGATGAATTGCTATGAGCTGCTGCTGCTACTGCTATATGATGAATTGCTATGAGCTGCTGCTGGTATATGATGAATTGCACACTGCTGCTGCTGCTGCTGTATGATGAGTTGCTATGAGCTGCTGCTGCTATATGATGTTTTTAGGTGGTGCTGCTATATGATAATAACCAGCCACTTGGACCATCGAATTTCAATAAATAATTGTTCTTCATTTAAGTGTGGGTCATGCGTTCTTCATTTAAATTAGGCAATGGGATCTCTATGGAAGAAATTGACCAAAGTAGATTGTGCCAAGTAAATGGTATCTTTGTATTTGCATTTTGAACAAATAGTGATGGTCTATTTTCCTATCATACTAATTACTGCAATGGGTTCAATTTGTGATGTTTGCAAGTCAAATTAATTTTCATATGGGCAGAAAAATGACAAAATATAATGCAATCTAGACTTTTCACTGATCATACCAAAGATAAGCTGAAAAGGAAGGCAATGAAAAGAACTGGTTGGCTTATTACCTTGAGCTTATATTCACATGTGCTTATTTTCTTAGGATAACTCATAATAACTGTCCCTAAGAAACTTGGCCAATAGAACTGACATACAAATAACATGTCACAATGATTGCAATGGAGGAGTGACCTACCATTGCACACTGTATTGGCTCACCGCTACCTCTCCTTTTTTTGTGATGTTCCATGAAATTGCCACATACATCTTGTACTTTTTCATTGTGTAACCCTATCTGCAAGCTGACACGGCTAATTTCAGACATCTCTACATGATAATACATTGCATATCCCTTGCGCATATTTAAACCACCAATTAACGATTGTGTGCGTAGCATAAACTAGCCATGACTCTGTGTGCTGGACTAGCAGGCACTCTAAGGGATCCTAATGTAGTGCACTGGGATTCCTACATGCCACCTACGATTTTGTGTAATGTACTACCTCTGTTCCTAAATATATGTCTTTGTAGAGATTCCAGTATGGACCACATACAGATGTATATAGATGCATTTTCGAGTGTAGATTCACTCATTTTGCTCCGTATGTAGCCTATAGTGGAATCTCTAGAAAGATTTATATTTAGGAATGGAGGTACGAGGTAGTATCATGTATGACATCTACATATCTAATTTAGCAGCCAGTAGTAGAAATCATTGTGTGCACAAAGGGATTACTGGTCGAAAATCCTAGCAAAGCACGCTGGCAGGCACACAACAATACAA
Source organism: Aegilops tauschii subsp. strangulata (assembly GCF_002575655.3). Classification (NCBI taxonomy): domain Eukaryota; kingdom Viridiplantae; phylum Streptophyta; class Magnoliopsida; order Poales; family Poaceae; genus Aegilops; species Aegilops tauschii. Next base: position 180,964,080 of record NC_053039.3, read on the forward strand.
GAGAGAGAGACACACACTTACAAGATCATAGCAATGCCTCAGTCTAGGATCTTGGTTGGCCAAGCTGTTAGATCCAGAAGAAACATTGTCCATGTAGTTTTTGCCAGCTGCATAACAGGTAACAGCGACATGTTAGTATATTTGAAGTACATCGGGCAGGTGATGATGGACGTGTTTAAAGGTGCAGTACCTAGGCCGTGGCGGGTGCTTGGCATCTTGCCAGATGGTGGGAATCAGGTTAGAAACGTCAAGGGTGATGACGCTGCACTGGCTGTCGAGGTCTAGTAAGGAGATCTAGAACCGTCGAGTAGGGTGTTTGTTGAGCGGCTCCGGTAGGGTGGACTACGGTGTGGGCGAAGCGGATCTGTGGCCGTGGACGAGGGCGTCGGTGAAGTTGCTCCGATGGTTGGGTTGAGGATGGTGTCGACGATGCAGATCTGCTGCCGTGGATGGGGCGTCGGAAGCTGCTCCGATAGGTTGGATGAGGGTGCAATGAAGCGGATCTGTGGCCGTGGACTTGTGAGTTGGCAAAGCGGCCCTGGTAGGGTTGAGAATGGTATAGGTGAAGCTACTCCAGTAGGGTTGACATGGTGTCGGTGAAGCAGCTCTGGTAGGGTTGAGGAAGGTGTCGGCGAAGAGTATCAGAGGCCGTCGACGGGGGCGTCGGTGGGGCGGCTCTGGAGGTGTGGACGAAGCGTCTCCGGTGGGGAGTATGAATGAGCCGCTGCAGATGCGCTACGGTTGACGAGAGTACCGGCGAAGAAGATCCGACGTCGTGGACAAGGCCGGCACTGAATGGGCTGTGGCACAATGGTGGATGAGCAGTCTACTTGTTTCTAGTGGAGGTGGCAGGGGTAGATGCGGCCGCAGAAGCAGATCCGGCGAGGTGGCTGCCGCTGGCAATGAATGGGCTCTGGTACGCCGGCGGATGAGCAGTCTAGGGTTTCGAGAGGGGAGGGGTAGAAAGGCCGATGAAGTACGGACGGTGTGATGTAAGATGCTCTGGTGCTGTGGAGTTAGTCATTTTTGTGGGAGGGGGATAGGAAATGCGGGTGCCGTGTGGTGGGGGGAATCGGAAGTTACCAAAGCAGCCCCGACCTATTATGTAGATGAGGGCGGTATTGTAACTGTTGTTCTCCGTGCACCAAGGACAAAAGGGGAATTTCGCATGCTAAAGACTAGGTGGCGGAAATTTTAGAAGGAGGCGGGAGATTTTGCCGCTCGCGGGATCGTTCGTATCCAGTTTCTACTAATTTTGGACCGTGCTAGCAGAAAGGTCATGCGAGACTGTGTACACGGGGCATGCGTCAGCAGTTAATAACTGGTGTGAAGTCCACCCCAGAAAAAAGACAATAACTCGGGATGATGCGCCGATAACTTGGACGTTCACACGGGCCCAGCCAATCATACGGGTGTAGAGGCGCGTTCACAAAAAAAGGGATCAAACGCTCAGCCTATGTATTTCTCGTGTAAATAGATAATTTAGTGCCATTGGTTATTTACTTTAAACATAATGCATTGACGTGTTAGTGTAGAGGTGCACAAAAAGAAATGGATATTGTAGTCCCACAAAAGAAATGGATATTGTAGTCCGCTACTTAAAAGTGTTACCTCATATGACTACATAGCCTCCATTTCATAAATTGCGTACCCGTTGAATTCATATATGAATATTACATATATTACTTCATAACAGAACCTTAAATCATCCAAGACTAATGAATTTGAATGCAAGAGTAACAATGGTGCATGTACATGATAGCTACATTGGTTGTTTGAAGAAAGATCACTGTAACTTTGGCATGCACAATTGAAAAGGTTTATTTAGATAGAAAAAATGTGATATGTGAGTGTCCAATCTTTATAGCGTTGAATCGATATTGTACCTTTGGCCATGATACAAAGTACATATTGATTTATGTTCAAGCGATGCACATCCACGATCGCTAGATAGTGATACGTGAATGAATTGTGCAATCTCTCTCACACGCATACATATCTCATTTCCCCTGGGCATCAGAATCACACACGCACACTTCATGTATTTCTCTCCCTCCGTCAAGGTTAGAATTCGTCTTTCTACCCGGTCCTATAAGTCTCTCACACAGAAACACACACGCTCTCTCTATCGAACACGCCCACCCCTTTAATTCCGCCCACCCAGAGCCACTAATGTCTCAAAGGATAATTATGTCTCTCACACATATGCCTAACGTTAACTCGAGTTCCGGAACCATATGAATACATACAATGGGATTCCAGCTGAGCACCTTTTGTTTTGAGATTTTGCTCTCTCTCTCTCTCTCTCTCTCACACACACACGCGCGCGCGCGCGCGCGCTCGAGTAGACATTGTTTATCGCTTCATTGTTTCCGACACTTGTGTGCACACCGTTTGTTTATCTCCGTGATGCTTTAAGTATGCCTCGCACACATGCTATCTACCTATCCCTTAATATAGATATGTGTCACACAAACTCCTTTTCCCTACTAGCAAGATGCCCATGCGTTGCACGAAACATCAAGATGCATTTGTATGAGTAGTTTATCTTGTGGGAGAAAAGGATGAACGAGGGAATGCCTTATTTGCAAATGTGGAGAGGGGTGTGGGTATCTTTTTGCAAAATTAACATAGTTTCCTTCCTATCCGTCAGATATAAATCGGATGGCCTATATTGCAGGATGGCAGGAACACCATCATCACCAACTTCGTTTTTTATAAGAGTAGAGATATGTAAGTGTCACTCCCCGCCACCCACCCACACACACTTCCCGACACCGAAGGGGTAGGGTGACACCTCGATCTTGATACTAATCTATCGACTGGCTTCTCTCTCAAACACACACACACACACACTACCCGACACCGAAGGAGTAGGGTGGCACATCGATCTTGATAGTTATCTATCTACTCCTCTTTCAAACACACACATACACACACTCGCTAGTTGTGCCTCTGTGCCTACTGCGAACACTCTTGATATGTCTTTCTCTCCCTCCGCTCCCCCCAACCCCAACAATGACAGCAGAAGAGTGACAACTCGATCTGATCTTAATCTGTTAATTGGTTTCTCTCTCAAACATTGTGTCTCTGTGCTTCGCTCAGACACACTCAATACGTCTTTTTCTCCGTTGCCCCCTCGATATGTAGACTTCTCGCGCGCGCACAGCTGTAGTGACGATGACACTTAACCCAGTGTGCCTTGTTTTTACCGGCCTCATGTTATAGTTTTCACCATATTTTCTGTTAATTAACAAGACAACCTTTTCTTTGTTGCTAGTGAATCTGAAATCATTCAGGGCAAACATAAAATATATCACTTCAACCCAATTATCGCAGTAACTATTTTAAAAGAAACTAGCTAGATGCCCGTGCGTTGCACGAAACATCAAGATGCATTTGTATGAGTAATTTATCTTGTGAGAGACGAGCAAGATGCCCATGCGTTGCACGGAACATCAAGATGCATTTATATGAGTAGTCTATCTTGTGAGAGAAAAGGATGAACGAGGGAAGGCCCTATTTGCAAATGTGGAGAGGGGTGTGGGTATCTTTTTGCAAAATTGCCATAGTTTCCTTCCTATCCGTTAGATATAAATCGGACGTCCTATATTGCAGGATGGCAGGCAAACCATCATCACCAACTCTGTTTTTTATCTCTACTCCTATAAAAGACTCAGTTGGTGATGATGGTGTGTCTGCCATCCGTCATTTCTGACCATCAGATATGCATCTAACGGCTATGATGTAAGTCATGGCATCTTTGCAACAAAACCCCACTTCTCTGCTGCAACTTGTAGAAACCCCTTAGTATCTTGAAACCAACCACATCCCTCCCCCGCCTCATCAAAACAGCCACAAGGAATATATTTTGAGTGAAACCTAATACGAGTATATTTTTAGTGATATATACACCAAACTAGAGTGTTTTTCTTTCAAGTTTGTGATCTATTTTGGATCCGTTGCAACGCACGGGCACATTGCTAGTAAGAGTAGAGAAAAGGATGAACGAGGGAAGGCCTTATTTGCAAACGTGGAGAGGGGTGTGGGTATCTTTTTGCAAAATTGCCATAGTTTTCTTCCTATCCGTTAGATATAAATCCGACGGCCTATATTGCAGGATGGCACGCACACCATCATCACCAACTCTGTTTTCTACTCCCTCCGTTCCTAAATATTTGTCTTTTTAGAGATTTCAACAAGTGACTACATACAGAGCAAAATGAGTGAATCTACAATCTAAAATATGTTTACATACATATCCGTATGTGGTAGTCCATTTGAAATCTGAAAAAGACAAATATTTAGGAACGGATGGAGTATAAGAGTAGACATGGAGATATATCTTCAGCATGGTCTACAAAAAAAAAGTGCTGGACTGGTTAGCGCCGGATGCTTGCAATGCGATGACCCGAGTTCGAATTCTGTCTTTAACTTTAGATTTTTATATTATATATTACTTATTTAATATCTACTTCTTTCGCTACTGTACTGACAGTGGAACCCACATAGTACTTAGAATACAGGATTAAGGATGGACTTGTTTCTTTTTAACTTTCTGTACGAAGCTGTAGCCACCCTGCAAGTCACGTGTACACTGTACATGCAATTAACTTTTTATAGAGGGAGAACCATACACGCAATTAACTCAAATGGATTGGATGTGACTCTATTATTTCCAGCATAAGAGCATCTCCAACGGCAGCCGGCAAATTTCCTCACGCTTCCTTCCGCGGAGGACGACATCAAACGCCAGCAGCATACATTTTCACAACTCTAACCAACCAGATGAAATTCGTGCAAACACAGACTGTTATCATATAAGCATGAAGGATTTCGTATAAAAAAAGCCGGATCTTCATATAAACATGATGGATTGCATTACATTTACATGAACTAAGCAGTGCTAATCCGGCTCTCTTGGTATAATTAATACTCCCGCCGTCCGGAAATACTTGTCCTAGAAATGGATGTATCTAGACTTAATTTAGTTATGAATACATCCAATTTATCCCTTATTAGAACAAATATTTCCCGCTAGCCGGAGAGGGAGTACCTAATCTAAATGGCCGCCTGCGGATCCCTTTGTCTTCCTCATGTCCGGCAGACACTTGCGGGGTCGACGAAGGTCCTTGGAAGAGACGAAGCAGCAAAGAAACCACCTGGATGCGCAGTCATCGCCTCAGCGATGGCCTTCATGGGACCCAAGTGGCGGTGGCCTCCCGTGTTCTACTTCTCCTTGATGATGGCGGCGGACACGGAGAAGCTGGCCACCGACTCATCGCTCTCCACACACCCGACTTCTGTCTCCACACATGGAGAAGCCGGAGAGGGAGGCACGGCCGCAGGCACAGGAGGCGTGCCCACAGACACGGGAGGCGCGGCCACCGCAGACACTGGTGGCGCGGTACGACGCGGCAGCGACGACGCCCGTACCGGCGTGCTCGCCGCCGTGCCACCGTGGAGCAACTCGCCACGCCTCATCGAGTTGAACTGGAGTGGCGAGTTGCTAAACCATGTGCCGGATTGGGGCGACAACTGGCTTCGTCGGGCCAAGCGAGGTTGGTGAAGCACCGAGCGGCCTCACCGTATCCGGAGGGCTCGGCGGGCCACCCAGCCGGGTAGTATGCCGGAGAACGGTTCCTCGGAGCCATCGGAAGAGTGGAGAAAATGGTGAGGGAGGAGATGGGGGAGCGGCGGAGGGGTGCGATTCTTGCCTGCTGTCTGTCTGGCCTCGTTTAAATAGAGGGCGGACGGTAGGAGCTTGGCCGGCGTCTGGCCTCGTTTAAACTGAGGGCGGACGGGAGGAGCTCGGCCGGTGTTGCGTTTAATTCCGGCCCACTCATGAACGGATGTGTGGCCGGAGTAGGTTTCTCGGTTTGCATGCGGGTTTAACGGAGGGGTTTGATGGAGGCGAGGATGCGTGTTCAGCCGGGCGTGCAGTGAGCGGTGCAGTAGTATTCGAGTTGACAGCGGGCTGTGCAGTTCCCGATACGACTTTAATGCAGACGAGGGAGGGGTAGCGGTTCCCGAAATGTTGAACGGCCAATGATGCATCCTCCTTCAATTAGCATCGTGAATGCATGAGGGAAGTAATGGGAGGAGGACCGGGAAAAGAGGTGCACGATGTGAATGCAACGCAGTTTGCACTCATATAAAGGCGCCCCTCCATTCCAATGCATCTACCACATCGTACGCACCTAAACATTTGCCTAAGCACCTACACTAAGAGCAAAAGTGCCCACTCCAGACCCACGGAGGCGATGCGCACGAGCGGCCAGCGGTTGTGCCAGATGGTCCACAACGCCGGCCTGCGGCATGGCGCCGAGGATCGTCTCCAGACGGTGTTTGCGACCGGCTGGTGGATGGTCACCGTCGACGCCAACTACGACTCTCAGTTGGACCAGATGATCATTGCCACCACCAACAAGTTCACCGTCCTCAAGAAGCTCGCGGACGACATCGCCGTACTCCTCCAGCGTGCGCGCCCGGGATCCTCATTGCCTGCCACCCTAATCGGCCTCCATGGCCGGAACCTCTTTCAAGCACTAGTGGCCCTGCGACTGCCCGCCGACGCCACGGAGAATGTCCACCTGGAGGTCGCGCTCGCGGTGAGGCGCCTCGCCTTGCAAGAATTCGTTGACCTACACATCCACATGTACGAGCAAATCATGTACATAGGTATCTACAGGGCCATTGAGGACACTACGACATTGGCCTTCCTCAACCGGCTGGAAGCCTTGGATGGCTTTGCTGAGAAGCACCTTGACCTCGCCACAAAAGCCGCCGCTCCTTAACCGCCGGTCGGTGGCCCGGCGCACTAAGTTCAGGAGGAGGAGGTCGTATGTTGATGGATGCATCTTTCTTCTTGCCTCCTGTAACCACCACTGTGATCGCATCATCGTGGCCTAATTCTTATTGTGCTATTGCATTCTCGTTCCAGTCAATACCGACATGTGCGATCCCTTTGCTTAATTATATGCATCACTGTAACTAGTACTCCATCCGTCAATTTATAAGTTGTGCTTACCTTTTCCATCAACTTCGTGCAACGCACGGGCATCTTGCTAGAAACACTAGAACATGTCAGACCGCATGTGACCAAACCGACGATGCGCCAAACTAGCTACTACATACCCTGCTTATCTGGCGGAAATAGCCCCACCCTAGCGTTTCCCATCGTTATTTCTATCCATCGATCGTGCCAAGGAGCATAACCAAATGTTACAATTTATACATTTTTCTCTACTCCTACTCCTATAGAAGACTCAGTTGGTGATGGCGGTGTGTCTGCCATCCGTCGTTTCTGACCATTAGATCTGCATCTAATGGTTGTGAGGTAAGTTGTGGCATTTTTGCAACAATAGCCCACTTCTCTGCTCCAATTTGCATAAAACCCCTTATTATCTTGAAAGCAACCACATCCCTCCCGCACCTCATCAAAACAGCCCGAGAAATATATTTTCAGTGAAAAGTAATATATTAGGAGTATATCAAAACAAGAGTGATTTCTTTCAAGTTTGTGAACAAGTACTACTATTCTACTACTTTGGATCCGTCGCAACGCACGAGCACATTGCCAGTAAAAGGAAAAGGACTGTCGCGTTCACGTCGCACCCCCACACGCCCGGGAATCGGGAGTAGTCCACGGCCCGTCCGGCACGCCACATAGCTAGGGAAGGCATGTTGCCTAGCATTTGCACTTTCATGTGGGACCGCCATTGAGCAAACCGACTATTGGCAAACCGCACCCTGCCCGCCGCCGGGTTGAAAAACAGAAACGAGGGGAAGATCTAGCTGTAGCACGGAAGCCAAGAAATTTGGTGTCTGATGGGGCTCGTTGACAGAGTGTTAAAGCATGGTTAATAGTATAGCCAATTGCTGGCTATAAGCCATTGCTATGTCATATATAGCCCATCTTATAGCCAATATGTACAATAGTTGATTAGAATAGTGTACTACTTTTTTATTATATGGCCCACCTTTCACTCTCACAAAGTGCCTACGAGCATGTGCTAGAGCTGGCTCTTCACCGAGAGCCCGCTTACCTTCTCTCTCCTCTTTTCTTTCCTCCAACTAAGCAAGAATATACTAGTTTATTTCTTATAGCCAGCTGACTCAGCTCTATTGTACTTGCTCTTATTTATTCATAACTAGCAAGATGCCCATGCGTTGCATGGAAAATCACGATGCATTTGTATGAGTAGTTTATGTTGTGGGAGAAAAGGATGAACAAGAGAAGGCCTTATTTGTAAATGTGGAGAGGGGTGTGGGTATCTTTTTGCAAAATTGCCATAGTTTCCTTCCTATTCGCCAGATATAAACCGGACGGCCTATATTGCAGGATGGCAGGCACACCATCATCACAAACTATGTCTTTTATAAGAGTAGAGAGTAGAGATTTGGTTACCCAATCTCATGCGTGCAATGCACGTGTACCTTACTAGTTGGTAGTAGTAAGAAACAAATTCCGGGTTTGGCACGAGCTCGTACTGCGGGAGCACCACAAGGCCTGCCGCAGGAGTTACATTTCCCTCTCGGGGCCCAGGGGACCGAGCTTCAGTGCCTTAGTGCACCGGCCTATGAGTCAGTGACATGCGAACCTTAAATACGGCTGGCCCACATGTCATTCTCATGGTGGTGGCATGGTTCGCAACTCACTCATTCGAGATGAACCGGCCGGTGGTGGCGTGGCCGTGGAGAGGGTGCCACAGCTGGGCATCAAGGCGTTACGAGGCGTAGATGGCCACACCGGCGGGTACTACCTATAGTACAGAAGATATCCAGCTGAGGATTGATGCCCACGACGAAATGTGTCATAGCCGCTGGATGAAAATTCGATGGTGCGGGAGTACGGATCGGAGCACAGGAGCGGAGCAGGCAAACCGCGTCCAAACGGGTGTGGCTGTGGTAGAAAGTTGATGGTCACCACAGTTCAGCTGGCCCGCATGTCATGCACACAAAGGCAAAGGAGCGGTGGGGCCGAGAGGGATGAGGCGCACGTTGGGGGACGTCGTGCCGTGGGTTGGAGCGGCGTCGTGGGAATCACGTGTGGGTGTGGCAGTGGTAGAAACAAGAAACGTGATGGTCGCCGTGGTTCAACTTCCATGGAAAAGTTGTCATGTCTGCTGACACATGCATTGCATACCGCTCACTGCAAGGAGTAGTAGTAGAGAAAACTTGTTCCAAAGATACAATTTTTCCGATAAAATTCTCGAGATATCATTAGTTTTTACACATGGGATTACTCCTGCAAGTGTCAATCACAACATGTGTTTTGTAAAAAAATGCATCTTGATGTTCCCTGCAATGCACGGGCATCTTGCTAGTTATAGAAGAAGCCCACACGGGCATCTTGCCGCAGGGTGTGCCACCGACCCAAACTCAATTTTTTTAGACGCTTAGGTGCACCGGATGTCGTGCCACGCTACAAATTGTAAAAAAATAGCTCCATTTTTTTAAAACCAGTTATCTTCAAACCAGCCACACTCGTCCCTCATCTCATCAAAACAGCCCAAGGAATATATTTTGAATGAAGCATGATTTACTTTTACTGATATATGTATATCAAAACTAGAGTGTTTATATTTCAAGCCCGTGAACAAGTATTATTCTACTACTTTGGATCCATTCCAACGCACGGGCTAGCACATTGGTAGTAGTAGTCTCTATCTCTATCTGTACTCTACTCTTATAAAAACAGAGTTTTTGATGATGGTGTGCCTGCCATCCTGCAGTATAGGCAGTCCGATTTATATCTGACTGATAGGAAGGAAACTATGGCAATTTTTCAAAAAAAATACCCACACCCCTTTCCACATTTGCAAATACGGCCTTCCCTCCTTCATCCTTTCTCCCACAAGATAAACTACTCATACAAATGCATCATGATGTTCCGTGGAACGCACGGGCATCTTGCTAGTCTACTACTCTCTTATACTAGCAAGATACCCATGCATTGCACGGAACATCAAGATGCGTATGTATGAGTAGTTTATCTTGTGGGAGAAAAGGATGAATCAGGGAAGGCCTTATTTGCAAATGTGAAGAGGGTGTGGGTATCTTTTTGCAAAATTGCCATAGTTTCCTTCCTATTCGCCGGATATAAATTGGATGGCCTATATTGCAGGATGGCAGGCACACCATCATCACCAACTCTACTTTTTATAAGAGCACACCATCATCACCAACTCTCTTTTTCATAAGAGCTCTTATAAAAAGCAGAGTTGGTGATGATGGTGTGCATGCCATCCTGCAATATAGGCCATCCGATCTATATCTATATCTAACGGATAGGAAGGAAACTATGACAATTTACCCGCACTTCTCTCCACATTTGAAGATAAGGCCTTCCCTCGTTCATCCGTTTCTACCACAAGATCTTGATGTTCAGTGCAACGCACGGGCATCTTGCTAGTCTCTACTCTTATAAAAAACAGAGTTGGTGATGATGGTGTGCCTACCATCCTGCAATATAGGCCGTCTGATTTATATCTGACGGATAGGAAGAAAACTGTTGCAATTTTGCAAAAAGAAACCTACACCCCTCTTCACATTTGCAAATAAGGCCTTCCCTCATTCATCCTTTTCTCTCACAAGATAAACTACTCATACAAATGCATATTCATGTTCCGTGCAACACACGAGGATGTTTCCTTTTGGGTCTCTCCAGCGCGGCCTGGACGTAGTTGCAAGTCGACGCCCCTTGAGATGCCGACGTTGAGGGGCACTCAGATTTTGTCCGATGAGCAGGTAAGATGAGTTTGATCACGTAGTAAATGCATTCTAAAGACTACTTCCATGTCCATTTCCTAATTCTCCCCCTACCCACTGTTTCACAGGTTAGGCTCGGTGCGAGTGGAGATTGGCTTGCATATGTGCGGGAGGGTACCAACATCAATTTGCACAACATTTACAATGGTGACACCGTTCCCGTAGAACCTTTGTCCAACATTGGGATCAGCCATGCAATGGGCCACCACCTAAATTGGTACGATGGAACCACAGTGAGATTGAAGAAGATAGCACGAACCTGGCACATGGCGGTCAAAGGTGGACAATGCTGTCTGTGGCCGATTTGTTGCCGTACGAGTACGAAGACGTTGTGCTCCTTTCTAACCGCATATTCGCGGTGACAAACCAGGGGACTTGCTTCGTATGGGACACATCCTACGGTATACTCCCTCTCTCCCAGTTTATCTGTTTTGAATTTTTACGTTTTATAAGTTTCAAATTCAAATTGAGAGCTCCCCATCACATGTTGAGACTACAATGTGCATTAAATTGTTGTGTGCATGTATAGTAAAGAAACAAATCTCGAGTTTGGCATGAGTTCGTGCAGCGGTCGCACCACAAGGTCTGGCGCAGGAGTTACATTTACCTCTCGAGGCCCTCGGGTCTGAGCTTCAGCGCCTTATGACACCTGCCTTTGAGTCAATAACATGTAGACCTGATAGGTGGCTGGTCCACATGTAATGCTCCCGAAGGCAGAGGGGCAGTGGGGCCGAGAGGGGTGAGCCGCAGGTCGGGGGACGTGTGGTGTCATGCATTCGAGCAGCGTCGCGGGAATCGCGTGTGGCTGTGGTAGAAACTTGATGCTCGCCGCATTTCAGTTGGCCCACATGTCATGCACACAAAGGCAGAGGGGCGGTGCGGTCGAGAGGGGTGAGGCGCGCGTCGGGGACGTGGTGCCATGGGTTGGAGCGGCATCGTGGGAATCGCGAGTGGCAGTGGATGAAACCTGATGGTCGCCGTAGTTGAACTTCCATGGACAAGGTGTCGTGTCTACGGACACATGCATTGCATACCGATCACTTGAAGCAGTAGTAGAGAAAGCTAGGCGGATAAATAGTTCCTTATAGTCAAGCGGACCCACGCTACTACTTGTTCAAAAGACATGCACACCATCGGAATAGTCCATCTATATCAATGTACACAGAGAGGGAACAATTTTTTTACAAGAGATGAAATAGTTCATCCATCCATAATGCCCTGCTACTGGTGCAGCATTTTCTGTGCGAGACGGCTTCGCAACAAGCTCTCTGGACCTTGCAGCTATCTTGAAACTCACACGGGAATCGAGGGGCAGCATATTTTATCCGCTTGTACGTCAAGGGATAATTCTCCCATCCAGACGACCTTAATGCCAGTGTCTCGTCACCCTTCTGAAGATTTGTTCCGAGCACAAAATTTGCTACGTCAAATAGGGATGGTGTCGGTTTATCACAATCTTCTACAGGAATTTTTATTTTGGTTTGTATGCCAGGGATGCTTTTCAAATCAAGGTTGTACGACTCCGACTTCTATTTGTCCCCTGCAATGGCTGCCCCACAGAAGTATATGTCCTCCCGAGACAAGAAATCGTGAAGCTCACCTGGTATGTAGGGCGCGTGCATGATGTGGTACACCAAAACATCATGTTCGAGGCATAGCTGAAGGACGGCGGCGCGTTGGATCTTCCCAGTGGCACACTCCATGTACTCTACATCGAGACCGACGACCTTCATCTCCACCTTTTGGAGGGAGTTGGATACATTGTTGATCCACTTCCGAACAACCCTTGAGTGGTCGGTGACTGTGGCAACTATGCTCAATGAGCCTTCGACGAGGACATGTTGGACGCTAAAAACCTGCATCTCGATCTCTTCCGCCATTTGGAACCGCTGGACCGGAGGGCTATGGTTTGGAGAATTAGGATTAGATGGCTAGTCTAACGGAAGAAGATGATTATTTATAGGGGCTTAAGAATTACTCCAGGAGGATGTGAAGAGGTCGAAACAATGTGAATGCAGTGTGGTTTGGATGCAAATGAAGATGAAGGAGTAGTGAAGAAGCCGAGGAAAATCAGTTCCCGATGGAGAAGTAAATGGGAGAAGTGGCCTGCAGGCAGTTGATTAGACGGCTAGGTAGACTAAACAAAAAGGCTGCGCGGGTAGACTAAGGAGTGGGGCCTGTCCTTGTACGTGCCCATCCTTCTAGCGCTACATGTGCCACTGGCTACTTGAGGTCACTCTTTCGAATCACCGTGGCGAGACATTTTATGATTCCTTTTTATTTCTGCAGCCCTCCTGACAGGTGGGGCCTATGCAAACGGATAAAAATGTGTTGTAGCTGGTTTGGATGGATATTGGCGCGTGCGTGGGAGACACAACATTCTCTAGTTAAGGAATATGCGGTTATCCTCAAAAAAGAAAAGTCCTTCTTCGCGCTTCCACATGCACGAGAATTTGGTTCTGCTCGCAATATGGATGATACCTGGAGGATGAAGTGAACCCAGAGGCATGCTAGCACGGGAGTACTACTCATATTCCTACTACTCCTACTAGTAGTAGTACAACTGTGGTACACTTGATGGTCAAAATACTATTGTTCAATCAGTCCTCACAGTGAAGTGACAAGACCCTGCGCCCGAGGTGACACCAGTCCAGGCGGCGTTTTCGGGTTACCAAAGTCAGTCTCACCTTGTGCATTATGCAGTCACTGTCATCGCCGATGTATAGCATGCCTCGCCTCGTCTCCCTCCCCCCTAGCACCACTCCATCTCCATCTCTATCTCGCCGGAGATCCTGAGTTCACTCTTCATCATCTCACTGTGCCCCCGCGTACCCTCGCCTCGCTCGCCTCCCCTAGTACCACTATTCCCTCGCTAGCCGCTCCAACACCGAGAGCCTTCTCCCCCGTAAATCAAGCCCCACAAAAACCCACCTTCCAAAATCCACCATGGCCAAACGCGAACTGTACAGCATCCATATGAGCCGCGATTGGAGCAATCTCCCTAGTGACATCCTCGACCTTTATTGTTCGTGTATGGATATGTTGAGCGCCCTGCGGCTGGTTGCATGCTCGAGGGGCATGCACACGGCCATCGTGGAAGTGAGGCCTAAGCTTTTCAAGACACCCTGCTTGCTGCTATCTAGTCTTGCGAGATTTGCTCACCATGATACGGAGGCGTACATGATGCCCCTCGACTTCAATACGACCTCCATTAGCCAAAACTTCTTTGCAGGTATGTAGTGGGTCGCCGTACATCATTACCTTCGACTTCAATCTGATCACCATCGCCCGAAACTTCTTGCAGGTATGTACTGGATCAGCATGAACTCCCACTGGATGGCTGCCATCAGAGAAGACGGGAAAAAGTTGGTGCTCCTAAAATTCCAGACCTCCCATGAGATTATCCTTCATCCATTGGATGATATAGAGTTTTACCGTCACGTTCCAAGTCATCTAGATTACGTCGCCAGTTGGACGCACCTTGTTTTGCAGAAGATTGTAATCTGGCAAGTGCCCACACGACATGCAGATTACACAGACTTCAAGCTAATTGCCTTGTTCGACAAGGGACTCGCCTATCTTTCCGTCGATGCCTTCTTTAGCTGGAGACAGCTCAGCTCGCAGTGGATCGTCGTGAAAGCTGATACACACTTCTGTGATGCTATTGAACACGATGGCATCATCTACACGATCGACAAAGCAGATGGCACCATGCATTGCTGGGAAGGCGCGTGTAAGTTGTTTCCGTCTGATGTTAATGATGACGCCATGACACTGTTTGAACTTTTTGTGATGATTGACATATCCCTGTTTGAGCAGAATTTGAGTAGAACTATGGCAATGTATTAGAGACGCCGTAAATCAGCTATATTTGGAATGAGTTAATTCATGCGATTGTGACCATGTCATTACAGCCAATTTGTACCCTTGAATAATCAAACGATTAGGAAGATATTGATATTCTCCTTATTTTATAGTAATCTATATACTACTAAATATGGGTGTGTTTCAGCGGCCATGTTAGTTTCCTCGTTCTCATGATGTAGAAACATGCATCACACTGTTGGTTTCATCTAACCATACATTAGGGAAGAAAATGTGCATATGGAGAACTCTATATTTGGATGTAGTGAAATCCTGGAATGCTTACCATGTGTACATACCTATGTTCGCCCTTCAGCAATCAATGGCTAGGATAATATGCTCACAAATATTTTTTCCACAGAACATGAGTATATAACAATGCATGGTCTGTTAGTTTCCTTGAAGAATTTGTTTGTGAGGACAGAACATGATTACATAACATGCATGACATGGTAGTTTCCTGTGAAGAATCGATTGTGAGATAACATCAGTTTAACCATGCATGGCACTTCTATATTTTCAAACCCGGTATACATTTCCCTGTATTTTCCTCCCAGTTCCATCAGGGACATATCAATGTTGTTTCTTGCATTATCCTACTCATACTGTGAACAATGCTGATCTTACATTAACAATGTCTGTCCTTTTTGATATGATGCAGTGTCCCTACAGTTACTGCCCTTTGTAATCACACCACCTTTGCCAAAAACAGGGAAGCACAATTGGTTCCTCGCTCGATCAGACGACGGCAAAAGACTGATGATCATTCGGACACATGAGCCAGAAAAGTTATATTGCAAAAACCCCACTCTATGCAAGCACCATGAAATACGTGAGTATCCGGGCAGTGGTTGTTACGTCTATGAGCAGGATACCAGCTTGTTGGGGCCTTCAGGATTTTTGAGTTGGAGGCGGGTAAATAGCCTTGGTTCACACTCTCTGTTTCTCGGACTCAATTATCCAATTAACCAAGAGATCACCGTTGGCAAGGACCTTGATGGCAGAGAGGCTCTGTTTGCTATGGAAAACTGTGTCTACACAGCGAGCCCTAGGAGTTCGGGAGCAAACTCCGCTGATTGTCAACGATACAGCCTGCAGCCAAAAGAAGGTGAGAATGACAAAGGCATCTGGATTAACTTTGATCCTTGGATGTGTGGAGTCCGACAGGCAGTGATGTGGTTCAAGCCTTCAGGTTGATAGGTAATTGGGCTGTTGCGTCGAAAGGGTGGAGTACTGGTGTCTCCGGATCACTGGTGGCTAAACCGGGGCTGCAAATTATGATGGTGTTGGATCATCCCTCTACGAATGTCTTTTTGTCTTTGTTGCTTGTTCTGGATTGGTAGTTCTCTCTTTTGTTATGCATATTCCTTGTCATTTGGCCATCCTCGTCTATGTCTCTCTTACTATGTAATAGTTGCCTCTATTTAGAATGTCATTCTCGTCTGGATCACGAGAGTCTGAGCGCTGCAGATGGGTGCGTTTTGGTGGTGTAGCAAGACTTCTTATGAACTATCATGTCTTGCTGTTTATGTCAGCAGTAGTCACTAGTCAGTGTTTGAATGTTGTATATATCGTTGTTTCGAACTGTTTATTGTCTCGAACTGCTGGTGGGCTAAATGAGGGCATCACCATTCTCTAGTGTGAGTATATCTCATTTTTTCAAGTCACTAGCAAGATGCCCGTGCGTTGCATGGAACATCAAGATCTTGTGGGAAAATTGGGACTCTTGTGCGCCGACATGTGGGTGCCACTAGTGTTTTCATGCGCTTGCGCGCCGAGAGCATATTGGCGCGTGTTCGAAATCCATGCTACCTTTTCATCCCCAATCTCCCGCCCCTCTCCCACCTCTGGAATCTCGTTTCCTACTCCAGTTCCCCCAAATCCCCCTCCTGTACTCCCTGTACTCAAGCGCACTATCATGTCGCAGGTCAATGCGGATCTCCGAGCCGGAGATCCTGTGGTCCGTCCTGCCTTCGGGCGCTGCATGCTGTCGCTCAGTAGTGGCATGGCGGCGCTTGACGACCAGTTTGCCGGCATAGTGCTGATGGTAACCATCAACGGCGACCGACCTCCCGTCTCGCCGGACGACCTTGCCAAAGCTCTTGGCATTGCGCACGACATCCAAATAAGTGACTTGCTCGTCGAAGTTTGTCCACCATCGGTTGATTTCTTTGTCAGGTTCCGGACAACTTTCGACTGCAGTCGTGTGTTGGAATCTTCCCGGCGTTTCTTCTGCGATGGTGTGCTAGTGAGCTTTGATCGGTGGCACCCAGGATGGGGCTCGGTGCCCTCTGAACTTGAGTTTTTAACAAAGCTTACCTTCCAGGGCATGCCTTGACGTGCTTGGAACAACGAGTCCAGGAATGATCTTATCAACGACCTTGGAGGTGAGCTCGTATGTATGCTTGTTCCTCCAGACGGCTGGGCTCTGGCGGTTATGGCATGGATGAAGAAGCCGTCCACCATACCGAAGGTGACTGGTGTTGAGATACCTGTGCAGGAACCGGGGTTGTACTATTCGTCGCCACCAAGGCCGCCGCGGACCATGTTAGGGATGTACATGTATAGAGTGTTCGTGCATGTCAAAGAAGTGGTCAATCCATCAATTGAAGTCCTGCCGCCGCCGCTGGTGCCCGGGTCCATCGACGACGTCCATTACAGGAGTCAACGTCAGACTTTCCCCGTGTTGCTCGAAACGATGGATGGCATAGGGCCTACTCCATCATGCGGCGGAGGCCACTGCTTCTTTGGGAGAAGAGGCAGGGTTGGTTGCCTAGATGTGCTCTAATCTGAGGTAACAACTGAATCTTGTCAGATATTGTACTAGTTAAATCCGAGCTATGGGTGTGAAGCACTGATGTGCCAGTACATTCAAGACATTTCCCCGTCATTGATAAAGACGATGAACCATTATGTACGAGTTCGTTGGTTTCAACATAGCCCTACCCGTAGCGATCCACTGCTTCCACCCTGATTGTGCCGCCTGCGTGAAATTTTTCTATGCATGTTTAGTGTGCTATGATGTTCTATATGATTGTGTCAACTATATAAGTTTTTACTAAGCATCATCAATGCATATGGCTAAAAGATGTATTTACGAGCATCGACCGTTGGGTTTCTCTCTCTCTCTCACACACACACACACACAAACACACGCACACACACACAAACACACACACACACACGCACAAGTGGGACCCATTGAATTATTTCTTCGCTCATGACAACTTTTAATTAGGTTCCACTGTACTCTAACTTTTTCCTTAATTTATTAATTGAGCTCGGTGACATCAAAAAATTGTACAGAAGCCTTGTTTGGGCCTTTCCGGCGTCGCTGAATGTGGGCTGAGTAGCCATGTAAGGCTGTACTGTACTACACATGCCTTTTCTTTCAACATCAGCAATGCAACTGGGCCGACAGTTGTACACAATCCGGGTCAACTTGTTGTTCTCCGACCCGCTAGGCTGGAAATCTTTCCTAGGAGGGATGCATTAGGCTTAACAAGAAAATGGGCTTTAAGAAATAATAAATGGGATGTAATTATAAAAACTGGGCAGTAACTATAAAAAATGAACCAAACACGTAATTAGTTTATAAAATATTACTTTTGGATTTTGAAAATTTTAATTTCATTAATTGTTACGCGCGCAATGTTTCGTTGGATTTTTACGTAATAAAAATTTATATTGAAATTGTATGTAATCTGACTAGAAATTTCGGGATAAAAATATTTTGGATCCCATCAAAATGTGGGAAATTTTATTGAATTCTGTTTTGAACGGTTGGTCGAAATTATTAATTGTTGTCCTTGCTAGAAAATGGGTTGTACTTTTAAGAAACTGTAAATGGGCTGTAGTAAATTCCATTAGAATTCAAAAATGGGATGTACATTCTTACAAATCGCAAATGGGCTATAAGTTCTCTGCCACACACTTGTGGGCCTACTAAGTTGATGCGTCCCCTAAAAAAGTAAGTTGACGCGTATGCAAGGCTTTGTCAACTTATAGTCAACACACGGTTCTAGCAGCAGTGGCCGTTGGATGTCCATCCAACAGATGTCGCGCTTCTTCTTCAATCTCGGATATTCTAGCTTCAGCTGCCCAAAAAATGATTCCTCCCCCTGACATCTGGGGCACACCGTTTTGGAGGCTGGCCTGTGGGCCTACTAAGTTGACGCGTACCAAGGGCTTTGTCAACTTAGTCAATATAAACGATTCTAGGTGCAGAGACCGTACGATGTCCATCCAACGGCTGTAGTGCTTCTTCAACCTCTGGTCTTCTTGCTCCTGCCGCCCAAACCAGCGCCGGTGGGGCTGCCTCCTCCCGCCTCCCGTGGTCAGATGTGCTGCCGCACAGGCCGCACTGCCCCACCCTACTCCATTGTTGGCCAGGCCATTCCTCTACTCACCCACACCTCCTGTTATTTTCCGGCAATGGCAACCGGACCTGTAAACCCTCGTACTCCCCACCGCGTGGGCAACCACTGCCGAGTCTTCCCCGACTACTGTTCAACCAGCCCTCCATGGGATCGTCCTGTTCATCCAGCCCTCCACGGGGTCCTGTTCATCCACCCCCAACCGGCTCGATCGATCGGGGTACTGTTCATCCAGCGGCAACGGCCTCTACTACCACGGGGTCCTGTTCATCCACCCCCCATCGGGAACTATTCATCCAACCCCCCAACAACGCTCACTGTTCATCCAGAGGCAGGATCGATCGGCTTCAGTTTGCAGCAGTAGCGAAGGAATCACTCGGGTTCAGTTAACAGCAAGGGATCGATCGATCGCTCGGGTTCAGTAACGTGTAGCCTGCAGTGCAATCGCTCGGGTTCAGTTAGAGCCCAACGCCTCGCTCGGGTTTAGTTCGAGTGCAATGCCTCGCACACACACACGTACGTACGAGAGAAACATGCATCGCTTGGCCCCCGACCACCCACCGTAACCGGGAACTCCCCCGATATTTTCCTCGCCCTCGCTTCTACCACGGTTTTTTCCGTCATGGACGGCCCAAAGAATGTCATGCAGCTGCGTCTCCGGCCCGCCCAGGACGAAAAGCCCATTTTCTATCATGATTTTTGGTCATAGAAGTAGGAGCCCACCACATCTATGATGATACCGGGTTTTGTCACAATTATAGTCATAGAAGTGTCATAAGCATGACAGAAAAAAAAATCGTTCGGCCCAAAATGTCACGTATGTGTCTTTTTTTGTAGTATATGTTGTTGCAGTTATATTTAGCTTCCTCATAAAATGTTCAATTTTTTATTTATAGTACATGAGTAAGAACTTGTAGCATTGTTGTAGTTAATTATAGCTTCTGATGTTACAGAATTTGGTTGTTGTCATAGTAGCAATTAATTCATTTGCACATTGATCTTTTTGCGAAGATATGTCATAATTAACCTATTTCTTCAATTTTTCAAAATAAGTATTTGTGATTTTCTATGTTGCTATAAACCCATTTCCCCTACAACTATTACTAATCTAGTTTTAAATATTATAGGATGAACGGAAGTGTTCTTACCTGGAGTGAGTTGATCAAGAGTGGCCACAGTCTTTAAAGATGTGCCTACCAAAGCTCTGGAGCATGTATGAGGAAGAGAATAGAGGTAGTCTTAGAGAAAGGGTTTTCAACACTGAAGAATATTTGAAGATGTGGGATAAAAATAGGAAGGTGGAGAATGAGCTGACATGTTTTAAATCAGACTTTGGTAAGATGGTGTTGGCGAAGGAGGAGGAATTTTCCCAGTTGGTCAGTGCAAAACAGGTTCTTACTGAACTGAAAGCAGAGGTGGATAAGATGAGCCTGGATGACCTCCATTAGGGAAATGAATATATTGTCCTAATATTGGTCTAATATTATTCTTATGAAGCTGAACTAGCTATATGCTGTACTGTGCTGTTTTCAGGTAGCTATCGTACTGTGATGTTAAAATATATTTATGTGCCTGATATGAATTCACAAACAGCTCTTCGATATGAAATGTGAATTTGCGTAATACTGTAATTATTAATTGTAAACTAATAAACCTACTAAATGGGTCACGGAACTTTGCAAATGGTTCTAGTAGTAAAAGCACTTGTGATGGATAGCCCAATGCCATACAGTTTTCTTCATCAAATCGTGTGTGATGTAGTTGAATAAAAGCAAACGGTTAACCGAGGCAGAGCGTGTGTGATAGTTACACCTATCACACATGAGCCTATACATAAAATTATGTGGGATGTATATACGAACAAAAACATTTTCCCTGGATCGACTATGTGGGATGTACATACGAACGTAAACATTTTCCCTGGATTGACTGTGTGGGATGTACATAAGAACGGAAACGTATTCCTTGGGTTGACTGTGTGGAATGTACATAACAAACGGAAATGTTTGTTTGGGACTGCTGTGTGGGATGTACTTACGACCGGAACCGATTGGGTGTGTATAATCGTATTTGATCTCTCACCCATCGCACACGACCTCATTTTGCCGAGCATGTGTGCCAGGAGGGCCTATCCCCGATGGCTTCTCGGTCGTGTGGGAAGGACCCCCCCTATCACAGTCACTCACTAGGCGACGGTTCAGAATGCCATCGAGGAAAGGGGTTAAAAACTGTTTGTATAGCACCTCGTTGTACCAGTGGACAGACGGGCACACACCCAAAGGAACGAGCCACCTAATCCGACCAAAATGACACCGACTTTGTAGTGTGCGAAAGAGATGACAGGGAGGGCACTCGCAGACGATGACCTCCCTAGGAGGCTGATATGCTGAAAGCACATTTGCTCCCCTGGTTTTGGGGATATAACCCCACGATATGACCCGCCCATTTAGGGCGGGGTCATTCCATGACGGCTGCGAGAGAAGGAGTTGATACGTCCATTTTGCATCATGCTTTTATATCGATATTTATTGCATTATGGGCTATTATTACACGTTATGTCACAATACTGTGACACCCCGAGACCGACGCTCCGACTGCCTTCCTTGTTTGGCGAGTCAGCTGTGTTTTATTTGTGTCTTGCATTCATCATCGCATCATTTGCATTGCATCGGCACTTTGTTGCCGCCATGTTTTAAAACTTGCATCCCCTCGTAGTGGCCGCCCCCCCCCCCTTGCTTCCGCTGACCCTTCCGAGACCAACCTCGTTCTTCGTTTTCCCTCTTGCTTAAACCGGAGTCCCTCTTTGCACAGTGCATCGCCCCCTCGCGCACATCCGAAATTTTTCCCGAACCCGAACCGGACTTTCGTTACCGTTGGGTCCAGATCATCCCTTAACATCTACAAAACATCACCGTTTTCTTCATTGGACATCCTAACCTATATTTTTCCCAGCCGTCCGATTACGATCGTAGGGACGTGATAGCCCCTACCCTAATCTCATTGCAGTATAAATAGTGGACAACCCTAAAATCAAGGGACCTGTCCCATCCTCCCAGCCGCGCCGCCACTCTACCAAATCCCCATCGGGATCCATCCCACCCAACCAGATCGCTACGACCACCTCCCTCGTTTTCCGTCGCCGCCCAACCACAGCAAGCCTTCCTCGATAATCCATCCCCTCTTTCCGATCCAGCCAGCCACCTCTCTGTTCGAGCTCCTCTGGTCATGCCCAACCCCGAGCGCCACCCTCTTCTTCGAGATCGAGCATGCTGCACCGCGCCTCCTCCCCTCCTCATGTGCCTCGACCCAGGGTGGATCGAGAGCAGCGTCCTCCGACCCCGAGCAGCACCACGCCATGGCCCCGCCGTCAAGCTGCTCCGACCCGCAGGTCCTCCTCACCGTGCCTCCTCCCTGTTTCTCGCTGTTCTTCCCCTATTGCTGCCGCTAATCGCATGGTCGCCGTGTTTCTCCTGCAAGAACTGCGCCACCAAGTCAAGAACGTCGTCGGCCTCGTCAACCCTCCTTGCTGCTCGACCCGACCGCATCGCCCAAGGCTTCGTCCTCGCCGCCCCTGCGCATCAAGCCCCTGCGCCGTGCTCCTCCCCTGCTGCGAGCCTCTGCCTCGACTCATGCCCGAACTCCTTCCGGAGCCAGAGCTCCTGCCTCGACCTCACATCCACCTCGTCGCGCCGACGCCTCGTCACGCCGGACTCCTCCCGCAGCAGCTCCTCCCGATGCCATCGCCTACCTCCTCGTCCCCGTGCCCACAGCCGCGGAGCAGAAGCCCGAGCCCCGGCGACCCCTCCTGGACTTGTTGCTGCCGCCACCTCGCCAGCGCCGCTCGCCTCCCCGGCGCGCCTCCGCCCCTTCTCCAGCCAAGTCCGGTGCCCCATGGCCGGATCCGCCGTCGCCTGCTCGTCGGTAGCCACCGCCGTGCCCGCGACCCCTGCTTCCTGTCGCCATAGCGCCGCTGCAGTCTTCTGCAGTTAGATGCAATAGCGCTGCATCGAGCGCACGCCCGTGCCGCCACGTTGACTTCGTCGCCCTTCGCCAGCTACCAGGCCCAGCGCCCCGCCGGCCTGCCTCTTCCAACGAACGGGCCAAGGCCCATGGTGAGGCCCCCCAGCGCCCTTTGTTTTTTTTGTCTGTTGGGCTTCCTATTCACTTTCGGCCCATGTGATGTTTTTTTCAGGATCTGCGAATTTCTCTATTATCCAGAGAATTACAGTTTTACAGAAAACCCCCTGTACTTCGTGCATATAATAACTCACAAATGGTGCATCGGATTAAAATGATTTTAATATGTAAAATGCTTAGAATTTTGTGTAGATTAATAATTTGCCACTTTCATCCCATGTTAAAATGTTTAAAATGCTGTTTATTTAATTTTGCATAAATGTCATATTAAAATGATTTATTTCATAACTAATTAACCGTAGCTCGGATTAAATAAACTTTATATGTAAATGGGGTAGAAAAATGCATAGATTAACTTGCTGCATTTTATTTTTCTGTTTAACAACATTAAAATTATGTAATAGGCAGAACAGTACCAAATCTAAATTATGGACATGAGGATTTTCCGGAAATTGTTGTTTGTTGTTCCGGCCTCATTTAAATTGCCTAGATAGTTAGTTTTTCTTATGCCTCACCTCTTGCCATGTTAATCAACATTTAATATTGTTGGGTACATAACCGAGAGAGGACTAAATAATTGATGTGGTGTTTCATCAATAGGCAACTCGTTGCTTATCGAGCTCCACTTAACTTGTAGTATTGTTTGTTGCACTTTGCCATGCCATGCCTCTTTAAACCGGACATGCATCATATTTGTTTTTGCATCATGCCATGTGTATGTGGTGGTTGTTTACTATGTTGTTTGTTTCTTTCCGGGTTGCTTCTCTCGTTAGCTTCGGTTTTGTTCCGGAGTTGTGAGGATTCGTTCGACTACATCCGTTTGTCTTCTTCATGGACTCGTTCTTCTTCCTTGCGGGATCTCAGGCAAGATGACCATACCCTCGAAATCACTTCTATCTTTGCTTGATAGTTGTTCTCTCTATTGCTATGCCGCGTTACCTATTCACTTGCTGTTTCATGCCTCCCATATTGCCATGTCAGCCCCTAACCTTTTCACCCTTCCTAGCAAACCGTTGCTTGGCTATGTTACCGCTTTTGCTCAGCCCCTTCTTATAGCGTTGCTAGTTGCAGGTGAAGATTAAGTTTGTTCCTTGTTGGACCATGGATTTTATGAACTCTGTTGGGATATCACAATATCTCTTATTTAATTAATGCATCTATATACTTGGTAAAGGGTGGAAGGCTCGGCCTTATGCCTGGTCTTTTGTTCCACTCTTGCCGCCCTAGTTTCCGTCATACCGGTGTTATGTTCCTTGATTTTGCGTTCCTTACGCAGTTGGGTGATTTATGGGACCCCCTTGACAGTTCGCTTTGAATAAAACTCCTCCAGCAAGGCCCAACCTTGGTTTTACCATTTGCTACCACCTATCCCCTTTTCCCTTGGGTTCTGCAGACTCAAGGGTCATCTTATTTTAACCGCCCGGGCCAGTGCTCCTTCGAGTGTTGGTCCGAACTGAGTAGACTGTGGGGCCCCCTCGTGGAAACTCGAGGTCTGGTTTTACTCGTAGGATGTCTCATCCGGTGTTGCCCTGAGAACGAGATATGTGCAGCTCCTATCGGGATTTGTCGGCACATCGGGCGGTTTTGCTGGTCTTGTTTTACCATTGTCGAAATGTCTTGTAAACCGGGATTCCGAGACTGATCGGGTCTTCCTGGGAGAAGGAATATCCTTCGTTGACCGTGAGAGCTTATAATGGGCTAAGTTGGGACACCCCTACAGGGTATTATCTTTCGAAAGCCGTGCCCGCGGTTATGTGGCAGATGGGAATTTGTTAATATCCGGTTGTAGAGAATTTGACACTTGACCTTAACTAAAATACATCAACCGCGTGTGTAGCCGTGATGGTCTCTTCTCGGCGGAGTCCGGGAAGTGAACACGGTTTCTGGGTTATGTTTGACGTAAGTAGGTGTTCAGGATCACTTCTTGATCATTGCTAGTTCACGATCGTTCCGTTGCTTCTCTTCTTGCACTCATCTGCGTATGTTAGCCACCATATATGCTTAGTGCTTGCTGCAGCTCCACCTTATTACACCATCCTTTCCTATAAGCTTAAATAGTCTTGATCTCGCGGGTGTGAGATTGCTGAGTCCTCGTGACTCACAGATACTTCCAAAACAGTTGCAGGTGCCGACGATGCCAATGCAGGTGACGCAACTGAGCTCAAGTGGGAGCTCGATGAAGATCTTGTACGTTGTGTTGTTTCTTTTCATATTGATCAGTAGTGGTGCCCAGTTGGGACGATCGGGGATCTAGCAGTTGGGTTGTCTTCTTTTCTTTTGGTTCCGTAGTCGGACCTATGTGTGTATCTCTGAATGATGTATGTTTTTTTATGTATTGTGTGAAGTGGCGATTGTAAGCCAATTCTTTATCCCATTCTTGTTCATTACATGGGATTGTGTGAAGATGACCCTTCTTGCGACAAAACCACAATGCGGTTATGCCTCTAAGTCGTGCCTCGACACGTGGGAGATATAGCCGCATCGTGGGCGTTACAAGTTGGTAATCAGAGCCATCCCCGACTTTGGAGCCCCCTGCTTGATCGAATCGCTGGCGTTGTTGAGTCTAGAACAAAAATGTTTTGAGTCTTAGGATTATATATATCGGAGAGTAGGATTCTTTTTACTCCTCAGTCCCTTCGTCGCTCTGGTGAGGTCTCCTGACGTAGAAGTTTTGACTCTTCTCTCCTCAATTTCACTAAAAAAAATTTAGGATCACGCGGGTATCTTGGAATCGTTCCGATTGTTTTGTGATGAGAACATTGTTCTTGGTGCCTCCTGACATTTAGGGGTTGTGGCAGTGTCCCGGGGAGTTGAGCTCCGAGGTGTTGTCGTCACAATTTTATCGTTGCAGTTCTGGAATACCTGAGTTTCGCCGACATCGAAAATCTCTTTTATGCAGTTGTTGGTGAGATCACCTCGACGCCACCCAGTACTGGGGCGGGTTCGGGAGTATTGCCATAACTAGTATAACGGATGCTTTTCGAAGGTTGCGGTAAACGATTTCCGGAGTTTTCTTGGTTATGTGTTGACGGATGGATACAGCTGGATCTAGGTATTGTTAGTTTGGGTGATATATTTTGTGTCCCCTGTATCCCCAACACCAGATTGCATAACGAGAAAGTTTTGGGAGTTTATAAGTGGGAATTCAAGTAGCCTTAGGATTTCTTTCCGACAGACGCATGATATGAGATTGGGGTTCGACGTCTAGTGGTCCGCCTGTACACGGTTGATTTTACAGTGGTCTCGTAGTGTCTTAAAGAGTCCTTGGCTATGCCGACTCAGGGACGCTTCGTATGTCATGTGCACTGCCTTGTACATGATGGTGCTATACGATCGAGCCCGTGTGGGCCCCACCACGAAAACTTCGGACGAAATCTCTATCATATGTTTGTTCCGGCTTATTCTGTGAGCCAATCCTTTGTTTTGTTTTTATTTGTGGTATTCGAGTTGCTTCGAAGTCAAATGTTGATTCCATACCTTATCCTAAACGGTGTTCTCATATTTTTATGTGGGTGCTAATCCTTCTTGATCATCAAGGTTGTCTTTTCAATCCTTTCCAACCGGGATGCTCCTCTTCAAGTTGATCCCATCATTCTCCCCATCCGCAAGATCAATTCTTAGCTTTTTCTCAACGGTGTTCGTTTCATCCGACCCAAGCTGCCTTTGTTTTGCCCGCCCTCCCACCCTTTTTATTCAAGGATTCAGATTTCTTAATCAAGTATCCATCTTATGGATGTGAAGTCTCTTCATTCTTTTCCTTCATGTTCTTAACCGGTGATTTCTCATGAAGATGCTCACGAAGCTTCAAGTTTATCATTCTTCATTCTTTTTCTTCTCCGGTGGATTAAATTCAAGCCTTCAATGTTGGTCACGTTCCTTTCCTTGTTTCAAATGTTTTTCTCATGCCGGTGCAACTCTTAATCATTCTTCGCGTGCTATTCATTTGTTCCGGAGTGCTGAAGATATCTCTGAAGATTCGTGTTTCCACTCTGCATCAATTCTAACTATTTTGAGGTTGTTATCTCATTCAAGCCATTTAATTCTACCGGCGCAATCTTTCTTTTAAATCGTTCAACCGGTGCTATCTCCTTTTCAAGTAATCATTCAATGGTGTTTCTTTTGAGTGAGCCCTAACCCACAGGTTTTTTTCCCAGGATCTTACCTGACTCATCTAATTTTTCTGGAGTTATTCCCAAATTCATTGCAAAGTTGACGTAAGAATGAATTATCACCAGTCATATGTCTTTCTCCAAGATCTTTCAAATTCTTTCATCGTTGGTTCAACCTTTCTAATTTTCATTCCGGAGTGCCTCAACAATTCATGGTGGTGTTTCTCATCGTCATTCTCAACATTTGAAGACCGAAGAAGAGTTTCTCTTAAATATTGCTCCATTCTCTTCAAGATTCATAGTTCTAGCTTATGCCATCCTCTCATAATTGTTTTCGATTGCGATAATTCTTTTCTTTCCCATCCGGAGCATTTCAGGAGTCTTTTCAGTTTGATTCTCCGAAGGCCATCATCTCAGAAGATTTCTTCGTTCTAAGTTTTCAGCTTCGTTCTCCAATTACTCTAAAGTGATGTCCCTTCGCTCATCTCCATATTATTCCGGTGCATCGTCCAAGTATCCTCTAATCAGTTCACGATCTCTTCGTTCTCATGTATCTAAATCCCCTCAAGTATCTTCATTCATTAACTAATTCTTTCCGTTGAATTGTGCCTTTCTACTTTCATTTCAATTCTCGCAGTGGTTCGTTCAGGATTTCTCTTCCTTCGTTATCATATCAATTTATTCGTTGTTTCAATCCTACCGGTGGTTCGATGAAGGCATTCCCAATTTTGCACAATATCTATGTTAATCCTTTCTACGAGAATAAGTAGTATGCCAAATCCATTGCTTGTCATCAATCTAAATTGGTGAAGGCTAAGCATAATGTAATTCTTATTCTTGTTTCGTCCAAGTGATTAATTCCTTCTTCCGGAGTTCGTTCATGATATCAAACTATCGGTTCCAAGTTGTTCATCTTTCTTTCCGGAGTTCCAAGTTATTTCAATTATATCATTTCAAAGCTTCATCTAATCATTGCAAGGCTTCTCCCGGAGTTCTTTTCAACTTTCCATTTCGTTTGATCATTCTTTTACTACCGGAGTTCTTCATGGAGGCTCTACATGGTGGTTCGTCAAGGATTCCTTTCATTTTTCAATTGTTCTTCAAGATTTCTCTTGGAGTCATGATCCGCCAAGCTATACTCTAAAATAAACATGGTGCTCAACACATGTTTTGTTTTGTGGAGTTCAAGCATTCTTCATTTTGCACTCTGAAGTGCAAATTTTCTCTATCTCATCTTTTGAGATGGTGTTATGTCATTCTTGATAATTTCCCTTCGCGTTTCATGATTCACAAGTTTTCAAGGGTGACATATTTAAATCCATCATATTCTGTTTCGTTCAAGAGATCTTTTCAACCAATCAATCTTTTGTTGGAGTTATATTGGGTTATAATTCACCTAAAGCCTTCCCTAAGGAATGTAGCTACTTGTGGTGGTTATCAATGATCCAAATTTTCTCCTTCTCATCTCGGTGTAGAAGTTTTCATCTCTTCGTTGATCTCAAGCAAGCAATTGTTTTCGTTAGTGCCAGAATTTCACCTCAAGTTTCGAGATGTCTCCATAAGCCCACGAAGTTCATATCCTTTCGTTGTTGATTTTCCCAACAACTCCGTTCTAACCTTCTCCGAAGGGTGCTTTCCAAGCTCATTTGTGGCAGAAGTTGGCATTTTCTTCTCCATTCTTATTTCAAGGATCTGTCTTCTATTATTTATTTCTTCCGGAGGCATTGTGATGTTGCTCTCTTCGACCAATCATCTTGTTTTGTCAAGATCATGTAATTTTTTCCTTTCTTATCCGTTTAGCCGGAGTGTCGTGTTTTCATTCGAGTTCTCTCTTCTTATCAAGTTTTGTCTCCTTCCTCAACCGGAGTGCGGCCTGAAATCTTTCTTACCCCTTGTGCCATTCTAGCATTAGTTCCGGAGGCAATGTGTTGTTAATTTCATCGAGTATCCTCTCATCTTGTCAAGATCATGTTCAATTCCTTCCATTTACAGTTGGAGTGCTGCCCAAATTATATCATTCTTATTCTTTACCTATCTTGTTTAAACCGGAGTGGTTTAAATATCTATCGTGTCAATTAACCTCAAGGTTCACATGGTGTTCCTTGTCTCTCTTTTCTACTGGTGTGCTTTCATATTCCTTTTGATCCGTTAAGCTCTCGTTTCATATTCTTCAACCTACAAAGGTTCTCGCAATGTTCCTTGTTCCTGTTGCTGAACGGAGTGTTTTAAATTTTGTTCATCTCCGTTGTGCCATTTCCTCAAGCTTTGCGACCTCTCAAGGTTCTTTGGTTTCATTCAATTGTCAGAGAAGCAATTTTTTTACCTCTTCCTCTTCCGTTTTCTCCGGTGCCATCCTAGATCTCGGGACGAGATCCTCTTGTAGTGGTGGAGTGTTGTGACGCCCCGAGACCGATGCTCCGATTTCCTTCCTTGTTTGGTGAGTCAGCTGTGTTTTATTTGTGTGTTGCATTCATCATCGCATCATTTGCATTGCACCGGCACTTCGTTGCCGCCATGTTTTAAAACTTGCATCGGCTAGTAGTGGCCGCGCCACCCCCCTTGCTTCCGCTGACCCTTCCGAGACCAACCTCGTTCTTCGTTTTCCCTCTTGCTTAAACCGGGGTCCCTCCTTGCACAGTGCATCGCACCCTCGCGTGCGTCCGAAATTTGTCCCGAACCCGAACCGGACTTTCGTTACCGTTGGGTCCAGATCATCCCTTAACATCTACAAAACATCACCATTTTCTTCATTGGACATCCTAACCTATATTTTTCCCAGCCGTCCGATTACGATCGTAGGGACGTGATAGCCCCTACCCTAATCTCATTGCAGTATAAATAGCGGACAACCCTAAAATCTAGGGACCTGTCCCATCCTCCCAGCCGCGCCGCCACTCTACCAAATCCCCATCGGGATCCATCCCACCCAACCAGATCGCTACGACCACCTCCCTCGTTTTGCGTCGCCGCCCAACCACAGCAAGCCTTCCTCGATCATCCATCCCCTCTTTCCGATCCAGCCAGCCACCTCTCTGTTCGAGCTCCTCTGGTTATGGCCAACCCCGAGCGCCACCCTCTCCTTCGAGCTCGAGCAGGCTGCACCGCGCCTCCTCCCCTCCTCATGTGCCTCGATCCAGGGTGGATCGAGAGCAGCGTCCTCCGACCCCGAGCAGCACCACGCCATGGCCCCGCCGTCAAGCTGCTCCGACCCGCAGGTCATCGTCACCGCGCCTCCTCCCTGTTTCTCGCTGTTCTTCCCCTACTGCTGCCGCTAATCGCATGGTCGCCGTGTTTCTCCTGCAAGGGCTGCGCCACCAAGTCAAGAACGTCGTCGGCCTCGTCAACCCTCCTTGCTGCTCGACCCGACCGCATCGCCCAAGGCTTCGTCCTCGCCGCCCCTGCGGATCAAGCCCCTGCGCTGTGCTCCTCCCCTGCTGCGAGCCTCTGCCTCAACTCGTGCCCGAACTCCTTCCCGAGCCAGAGCTCCTGCCTCGACCTCACATCCACCTCGTCGCGCCGACGACTCGTCACGCCGGACTCCTCCCGCAGCAGCTCCTCCCGATGCCATCGCCTACCTCCTCGTCCCCGTGCCCACAGCCGCGGAGCAGAAGCCCGAGCCCCGGTGACCCCTCCTGGACCTGTTGCTGCCGCCGCCTCGCCAGCGCCGCTCGCCTCCCCGGCGCGCCTCCGCCCCTTCTCCGGCCAAGTCCGGTGCCCCATGGCCGGATCCGCCGTCGCCTGCTCGTCGGTAGCCACCGCCGTGCCCGCGACCCCTGCTTCCTGTCGCCATAGCGCCGCTGCAGTCTTCTGCAGTTAGATGCAGCAGCGCTGCATCGAGCGCACGCCCGTGCCGCCGTGTTGACTTCGTCGCCCTTTGCCAGCTACCAGGCCCAACGCCCCGCCGGCCTGCCTCTTCCACCGAACGGGCCAAGGCCCATGGTGAGGCCCCCCAGCGCCCTTTGTTTTTTTTCTCTGTTGGGTTCCTATTCACTTTCGGCCCATGTGATATTTTTTTCAGGATCTGCGAATTTCTCTATTATCCAGAGAATTACAGTTTTACAGAAAACCCCCTGTACTTCATGCATATAATAACTCACAAATGGTGCATCGGATTAAAATGATTTTAATATGTAAAATGCTTAGAATTTTGTGTAGATTAATAATTTGCCACTTTCATCCCATGTTAAAATGTTTAAAATGCTGTTTGTTTAATTTTGCATAAATGCCATATTAAAATGATTTATTTCATAACTAATTAACCGTAGCTCGGATTTAAATAAACTTTATATGTAAATGGGGTAGAAAAATGCATAGATTAACTTGCTGCATTTTATTTTTCTGTTTACCAACATTAAAATTATGTAATAGGCAGAACAGTACCAAATCTAAATTATGGACATGAGGATTTTCCGGAATTGTTGTTTGTTGTTCCGGCCTCATTTAAATTGCCTAGATAGTTAGTTTTTCTTATGCCTCACCTCTTGCCATGTTAATCAACATTTAATATTGTTGCGTACATAACCGAGAGAGGACTAAATAATTG
Organism: Aegilops tauschii subsp. strangulata; assembly: GCF_002575655.3. Lineage (NCBI taxonomy): Eukaryota > Viridiplantae > Streptophyta > Magnoliopsida > Poales > Poaceae > Aegilops > Aegilops tauschii. Next base: position 180,995,882 of record NC_053039.3, read on the forward strand.
ATGTGGTGTTTCGTCAATAGGCAACTCGTTGCTTATCGAGCTCCACTTAACTTGTAGTATTGTTTGTTGCACTTTGCCATGCCATGCCTCTTTAAACCGGACATGCATCATATTTGTTTTTGCATCATGCCATGTGTATGTGGTGGTTGTTTACTATGTTGTTTGTTTCTTTCCGGGTTGCTTCTCTCGTTAGCTTCGGTTTCGTTCTGGAGTTGTGAGGATTCGTTCGACTACATCCGTTTGTCTTCTTCATGGACTCGTTCTTCTTCCTTGCGGGATCTCAGGCAAGATGACCATACCCTCGAAATCACTTCTATCTTTGCTTGCTAGTTGTTCGCTCTATTGCTATGCCGCGTTACCTATTCACTTGCTGTTTCATGCCTCCCATATTGCCATGTTAGCCCCTAACCTTTTCACCCTTCTTAGCAAACCGTTGCTTGGCTATGTTACCGCTTTTGCTCAGCCCCTTCTTATAGCGTTGCTAGTTGCAGGTGAAGATTAAGTTTGTTCCTTGTTGGACCATGGATTTTATGAACTCTGTTGGGATATCACAATATCTCTTATTTAATTAATGCATCTATATACTTGGTAAAGGGTGGAAGGCTCGGCCTTATGCCTGGTGTTTTGTTCCACTCTTGCCGCCCTAGTTTCCGTCATACCGGTGTTATGTTCCTTGATTTTGCGTTCCTTACGCGGTTGGGTGATTTATGGGACCCCCTTGATAGTTCGCTTTGAATAAAACTCCTCCAGCAAGGCCCAACCTTGGTTTTACCATTTGCTACCACCTATCCCCTTTTCCCTTGGGTTCTGCAGACTCAAGGGTCATCTTATTTTAACCCCCCGGGCCAGTGCTCCTTCGAGTGTTGGTCCGAACTGAGTAGACTGCGGGGCCCCCTCGTGGAAACTCGAGGTCTGGTTTTACTCGTAGGATGTCTCATCCGGTGTTGCCCTGAGAACGAGATATGTGTAGCTCCTATCGGGATTTGTTGGCACATCGGGCGGTTTTGCTGGTCTTGTTTTACCATTGTCGAAATGTCTTGTAAACCGGGATTCCGAGACTGATCGGGTCTTCCTGGGAGAAGGAATATCCTTCGTTGACCGTGAGAGCTTATAATGGGCTAAGTTGGGACACCCCTGCAGGGTATTATCTTTCGAAAGCCGTGCCCGTGGTTATGTGGCAGATGGGAATTTGTTAATATCCGGTTGTAGAGAATTTGACACTTGACCTTAATTAAAATAGATCAACCGCGTGTGTAGCCGTGATGGTCTCTTCTCGGCGGAGTCCGGGAAGTGAACACGGTTTCTGGGTTATGTTTGACGTAAGTAGGTGTTCAGGATCACTTCTTGATCATTGCTAGTTCACGATCGTTCCGTTGCTTCTCTTCTCGCACTCATCTGCGTATGTTAGCCACCATATATGCTTAGTGCTTGCTGCAGCTCCACCTTATTACACCATCCTTTCATATAAGCTTAAATAGTCTTGATCTCGCGGGTGTGAGATTGCTGAGTCCTCGTGACTCACAGATACTTCCAAAACAGTTGCAGGTGCCGACGATGCCAATGCAGGTGACGCAACTGAGCTCAAGTGGGAGCTCGATGAAGATCTTGTTCGTTGTGTTGTTTCTTTTCATATTGATCAGTAGTGGTGCCCAGTTGGGACGATCGGGGATCTAGCAGTTGGGTTGTCTTCTTTTCTTTTGGTTCCGTAGTCGGACCTATGTGTGTATCTCTGAATGATGTATGTTTTTTTATGTATTGTGTGAAGTGGCGATTGTAAGCCAATTCTTTATCCCATTCTTGTTCATTACATGGGATTGTGTGAAGATGACCCTTCTTGCGACAAAACCACAATGCGGTTATGCCTCTAAGTCATGCCTCGACACGTGGGAGATATAGCCGCATCGTGGGCGTTACAAATACTTATCCCTATTCTCTCTTATTTTACAAGGTTTACATGAAGAGGGAGAATGCCGGCAACTGGAATTCTGGGCTGGAAAAGGAGCAAATATTAGAGACCTATTATGCACAGCTCCAAAAGTCCTGAAACTTCATGAAAGTCATTTTTGGAATTAATAAAAAATACTGAGCGGTGAAAATACCAGAGGGGGGCCATACCCTAGCCATGAGGGTGGGAGGCGCGCCCTACCCTCCTGGGCGCGCCCCCTGCCTTGTGGCCCCCCTGGCAGGCCTGCGGTGCCCATCTTCTGCTATATGAAGTCTTTCGTCCGAGGAAAAATCATAAGCAAGCTTTCGGGAAGAAACTCCGCCGCCACGAGGCGGAACCTTGGCGGAACCAATCTAGGGCTCCGGCAGAGCTGTTCTGCCGAGGAAACTTCCCTCCGGGAGGGGGAAATCATCGCCATCGTCATCACGAACGATCCTCTCATAGGGAGGGGGTCAATCTCCATCAACATCTTCACGAGCACCATCTCCACTCAAACCCTAGTTCATCTCTTGTATCCAATCTTTGTCCCAAAGCCTCAGATTGGTACCTGTGGGTTACTAGTAGTGTTGATTACTCCTTATAGTTGATGCTAGTTGGTTTATTTGGTAGAAGATCATATATTCAGATCCATTATGCATATTAATACCCCTCTGATTATGAACATGAATATTACTTGTGAGTAGTTACGTTTGTTCCTGAGGACATGGGAGAAGTCTTGCTATAAGTAGTCATGTGAATTTGGTATTCGTTCGATATTTTGATGAGATGTATGTTGTCTTTCCTCTACTGGTGTTATGTGAACGTCGACTACATGACACTTCACCATTATTTGGGCCTAGAGGAAGGCATTGGGAAGTAATAAGTAGATGATGGGTTGCTAGAGTGACAGAAGCTTAAACCCTAGTTTCTGAGTTGCTTCGTAAGGGGCTGATTTGGATCCATATGTTTCATGCTATGGTTAGGTTTACCTTAATACTTCTTTTGTAGTTGCGGATGCTTGCAATAGGGGTTAATAATAAGTGGGATGCTTGTCCAAGAAAGGGCAGCACCCAAGCACCGGTCCACCCACATACCAAATTATCAAAGTAACGAACGCGAATCATATGAGCGTGATGAAAACTAGCTTGATGATAATTCCCATGTGTCCTCGGGAGCGCTTTTCTCTATATAAGAGTTTGTCCAGGCTTGTCCTTTTCTACAAAAAGGATTGGGCCATCTTGCTGCACCTTATTTACTTTCTTTACTTGTTACCCGTTACAAATTACCTTATCACAAAACTATCTGTTACCGATAATTTCAGTGCTTGCAGAGAATACCTTACTGAAAACAGCTTATCATTTCCTTCTCCTCCTCGTTGGGTTCGACACTCTTACTTATTGAAAGGACTATGATAGATCCCCTATACTTGTGGGTCATCAAGACTCTTTTCTGGCGCCGTTGCCGGGGTGCGAAGCGCCTTTGGTAGGTGGAATTTGATAAGGAAAAATTTATATAGTGTGCTGAAATTTACTGTCACCTGTTACTATGGAAAATAATCCTCTGAGGGGCTTGTTCGGGGTATCTTCACCCCGACCAGTAGAGCAAAGAGTTGCTCCTCAACCTACTGAACCTACTGAAAATGTTTACTTTGAAATTCCTTCGGGTATGATAGAGAAACTGCTAGCTAATCCTTTTGCAGGGGATGGAACATTGCATCCCGATTTACACCTAATCTATGTGGATGAAGTTTGTGGATTATTTAAGCTTGCAGGTATGCCTGATGATGTTATCAAGAAGAAGGTCTTCCCTTTATCTTTGAAGGGAGAGGCATTGACATGGTATGGGCTATGTGATGATATGGGATCATGGAACTACAAACGATTGAAATTGGAATTTCATCAGAAGTTTTATCCTATGCATCTTGTTCATCGTGATCGTAATTATATATATAATTTTTGGCCTTGCGAAGGAGAAAGCATCGCTCAAGCTTGGGGGAGGCTTAAGTCAATATTATATTCATGCCCCGATCATGAGCTCTCAAGAGAAATGATTATTCAAAAAATTTATGCTCGGCTTTCTCTCAATAATCGCTCCATGCTCGATACTTCTTGTACTGGCTCTTTTATGATGAAGACTATTGAATTCAAATGGGATTTATTGGAAAGAATTAAACGCAACTCTGAAGATTGGGATCTCGATGAAGGTAAGAAGTCAGGTATAACACCTAAGTTTGATTGTGTTAAATCTTTTATGGATACCGGTATTTTCCTTGAATTTAGCACTAAATATGGACTTGACTCTGAGATAGTAGCTTCTTTCTGTGAATCCTTTGCTACTTATGTTGATCTCCCTAAGGAGAAGTGGTTTAAATATAATCCTCCCATTGAAGTAAAAGTAGTTGCACCTATTAAAGTTGAAGAAAAGACTATCACTTATAATGATCCTGTCATTCCTACTGCTTATATTGAGAAGCCACCTTTCCCTGTTAGAATAAAGGATCATGCTAAAGCTTCAACTGTAGTTAACAAAAGTAATATTAGGACACAACAACCCCTTGAGCAAGTTAAAGTTGAACCTAAAATTGCTATGGTTAAAGATCTCTTGGCCGATAATATTGATGGGCATGTTATTTACTTCTGCAATGAAGCTGCTAGAATTGCTAGACCTGATGCTAAAAATAAGCATAGACCTGTTGCAGGCATGCCTGTTATTTCTGTTAAAATAGGAGATCATTGTTATCATGGCTTATGTGATATGGGTGCTAGTGCAAGTGCAATACCTCATTCCTTATACAAAGAAATTATGCATGATATTGCACCTGTTGAGATAGAAGAAATTGATGTTACAATTAAGCTTGCCAATAGAGATACTATTTCACCAATCGGGATTGTTAGAGATGTTGAAGTATTGTGTGGGAAAGTTAAATATCCTGCTGATTTTCTTGTTCTTGGTTCCCCACAAGATAGCTTTTGTCCCATCATATTTGGTAGACCCTTCTTGAACACTGTTAATGCTAGGATAGACTGTGAAAAGGATGTTGTTACTATTTGTTTGGGTGATATGTCTCATGAGTTTAATTTTGCTAAATTTAGTAGACAACCCCGTGAGGAAGAATTGCTTAGTAAAGATGAAATTATTGGTCTTGCTTCTATTGCCGTGCCTCCTAATGATCCTTTAGAACAATATTTGCTCGACCATGAAAATGATACGCTTATGAATGAAAGAAGGGAAATAGATGAAGTATTCTTTAAACAGGGACCTATTCTGAAACACAATTTGCCTGTTGAAATCCTAGGGGATCCTCCTCCACCCAAGGGTGATCCCGTGTTTGAGCTTAAACCATTACCTGATACTCTTAAATATGCTTATCTTGATGAAAAGAAGATATATCATGTTATTATTACTGCTAACCTTTCAGAGCATGAAGAAGAGAAATTATTGAAAACTCTGAAGAAGCACCGTGCTGCTATTGGATATACTCTTGATGATCTTAAGGGCATTAGTCCCACTCTATGTCAACACAAAATAAATTTGGAGAAAGACGCCAAACCAGTTATTGATCACCAATGACGGCTAAATCCTAGGATGAAAGAAGTGGTAAGAAAGGAAATATTAAAGCTCCTTGAAGCAGGTATAATTTATCCAGTTGCTGATAGTCAGTGGGTAAGTCCTATTCATTGTGTCCCTAAGAAGGGAGGTATTACTGTCGTTCCTAATGATAAAGATGAATTGATTCCGCAAAGAATTATTACAGGTTATAGGATGGTGATTGATTTCCGCAAATTAAATAAAGCTACTAAAAAGATCATTACCCTTTTCCATTCATTGACCAAATGCTAGAAAGATTATCCAAACATACACATTTTTGCTTTCTAGATGGTTACTCTGGTTTCTCTCAAATACCTGTGTCAGCTGATGATCAAGAGAAGACCACTTTTACTTGCCCTTTCGGTACCTTTTCTTATAGACGTATGACTTTTGGTTTATGTAATGCACCTGCTACCTTTCAAAGATGCATGATGGCTATATTCTCTGATTTTTGTGAAAAGATTTGTGAGGTTTTCATGGATGATTTCTCCGTTTGTGGATCCTCTTTTGATGATTGCTTGAGCAACCTTGATCGAGTTTTGCAGAGATGTGAAGAAACTAACCTTGTCTTGAACTAGGAGAAATGCCACTTTATGGTCAATGAAGGCATTGTCTTGGGGCATAAAATTTCTGAAAGAGGTATTGAAGTTGATAAAGCTAAAGTTGATGCTATTGAAAAGATGTCGTGTCCCAAGGACATCAAAGGTATAAGAAGTTTCCTTGGTCATGCCGGTTTTTATAGGAGGTTCGTTAAGGACTTCTCAAAAAATTCTCGGCCTCTGACTAATCTATTACAAAAAGATATCCCTTTTGTCTTTGATGATGATTGTGTGGAAGCATTTGAAATACTTAAGAAAGCATTAATTTCTGCACCTATAGTTCAGCCACCAGATTGGAATTTACCCTTTGAAATTATGTGTGATGCTAGTGATTATGCTGTAGGTGCTATTCTAGGAAAAAGAGTTGATAAGAAATTAAATGTCATTCAATATGCTAGTAAAACTCTAGACACCAGAGAAATTATGCTACTACTGAAAAGGAATTCTTAGCAGTTGTATCTGCTTGTGATAAGTTCAGACCTTATATTGTTGATTCTAAAGTAACTATTCACACTGATCACGCTGCTATTAAATATCTTATGGAAAAGAAAGATGCTAAACCTAGACTTATTAGATGGGTTCTCCTACTACAAGAATTTGATTTGCATATTATTGACAGAAATGGAGGTGAGAACCCCGTTGCAGACAACTTGTCTAGGTTAGAGAATGTTCTTGATGACCCACTACCTATTGATGATAGCTTTCCTAATGAACAATTAAATGTCATAAATGCTTCTCGTACTGCTCCATGGTATGTTGATTATGCTAATTACATTGTTGCTAAATTTATACCACCTAGTTTCACATACCAGCAAAAGAAAAAGTTTTTCTATGATTTGAGGCATTATTTCTGGGATGACCCACACCTTTATAAAGAAGGAATAGATGGTGTTATTAGACGTTGTATACCTGACCATGAACAGGAACAGATCCTACGGAAGTGTCACTCCGAAGCATATGGAGGACACCACGCTGGAGATAGAACTGCGCATAAGGTATTGCAATCCGGTTTTTATTGGCCTACTCTCTTCAAGGATGCCCATAAGTTTGTCTTATCTTGTGATGAATGTCAAAGAATTGGTAATATTAGTAGACGTCAAGAAATGCCTATGAATTATTCACTTTTTATTGAACCATTCGATGTTTGGGGCTTTGATTATATGGGACTGTTTCCTTCCTCTATACACATATTTTGGTTGTTGTTGATTACGATACTAAGTGGGTAGAAGCTATTCCAACTAGTAGTGCTGATCATAACACTTCTATTAAGATGCTTAAAGAAGTTATTTTTCCGAGGTTTGGAGTCCCTAGATATTTAATGACTGATGGTGGTTCACATTTTATTCATGGTGCTTTTCGTAAAATGCTTGCTAAGCATGATGTTAATCATAGAATTGCATCTCCTTATCACCCACAGTCTAGTGGTCAAGTAGAATTGAGCAATAGAGAGCTTAAATTAATTTTGTAAAAGACTGTTAATAGATCTAGAAAGAATTGGTCCAAGAAACTTGATGATGCATTATGGGCCTATAGAACTGCATATAAAAATCCTATGGGTATGTCTCCGTATAAAATGGTTTATGGAAAAGCATGTCACTTACCTCTCGAATTAGAACATAAGGCATATTGGGCCATTAAAGAGATCAATTATGATTTCAAACTTGCCGGTGAGAAGAGGCTATTTGACATTAGCTCACTTGATGAATGGAGAACCCAAGCTTATGAGAATGCCAAACTGTTTAAGGAAAATGTTAAAAGATGACATGACAAAAGAATACAAAAGCGTGAGTTTAATGTAGGTGATTATGTGTTGCTATTCAACTCTCGTTTAAGATTCTTTGCAGGAAAACTTCTCTCTAAATGGGAAGGTCCTTACGTTATCGAGGAGGTCTATCATTCCGGTGCCATAAAAATCAACAACTTTGAAGGCACAAATCCGAAGGTGGTGAACGGTCAAAGAATCAAACATTATATCTCAGGTAATCCTATAAATGTTGAAACTAATGTTATTGAAACCGTAACCCCGGAGGAATACATAAGAGACACTTTCCAGAATGTTTCAGACTCCGAAAAGGAATAGGTATGTGGTACGGTAAGTAAACCGACTCCAAAACAGTTCTAATGGCAATTTTTCTCCGTTTTGGAATATTTAAGAAAATAGGAAAATAAGAAGTAGTCCGGGAAGGACACGAGACTTCCATGAGGGTGGAGGGTGCGCCTTACCCCCTGGGCACGCCCCCTGCCTCGTGGGCACCTCGTGTGCTCTCCGGACCGCGTTTTCTTGCACGATACTGTAACGCCCCGGACACACCCGCTGGTGGTCGTTACTCCTGTCGGGATCTAGACTGGCCTCACAGATCAATACTAGTCTTTTCTGCACACTTTGTCCTCACTCGTGCGCACCCGGGAGCAACTTCCCGGTCGGTCACCCATCGTGAAACTACTCCAAGCTGAGCACGCTTAACTTTGGAGTTCTGTCCGAATGGGCTCCCGGAAAAGAAGGAATTCCTTATTGATATGAGTAGTCTGTCATCCCTAATAAGCCAGGCTATCACATACACCCCCACTCAAAGGAACCGACGTCCTCGTTGGGCCACAGGAACGTTCCCTCTTGGCACATACGTCTGTGCATCCATTCCGGTACATGTGCCATGCCGTGTGCCACGACGGGTCACAAACGTCATGAACAACATGACCGCGCACCTGTCCGCAAACATCCGTGTAACCGCGAGGGTCGGCTCTGATACCAACTTGTAACACCCCGGACACACCCGCTGGTGGTCGTTACTCCTGTCGGGATCTAGACTGGCCTCACAGATCAATACTAGTCTTTTCTGCACACTTTGTCCTCACTCGTGCGCACCCGGGAGCAACTTCCCGGTCGGTCACCCATCGTGAAACTACTCCAAGCTGAGCACGCTTAACTTTGGAGTTCTGTCCGAATGGGCTCCCGGAAAAGAAGGAATTCCTTATTGATATGAGTAGTCTATCATCCCTAATAAGCTAGGCTATCACAGATACTTCTTTTGGTCGGTAAAAATTCATTATATAATCTCCCGAAGGTTTTGACCACCGTATCACGCAATTATCCTCTGTTCTTGTTTCGAGCTGTTTTTTGTCAGGGTTGTCAAGGCCAGGCATCATGTCGTCCCCCTCCTCCAACAATGGTGACAACGATGCTTGGCTAATGAAGATAGAGCTAAAGAGGGAAGAACCCATGGAGATCAACAAGGATGAAGGGATCAAGAAGGCCACGGAGGACCAAGTTCCGGCAGCAGAAGACATCCTTCAACTTGATCACAATCTTCTTACCCCAACTGAGATCGAAGCTTTCAAGATGATTGAGTTAGATCGTATACAAAACAAGTATCTCACACGTGAAAATATTTTGTTGAAGGAGCATATCATCGCACTCAAGGGCATTATCCGCAGATTGGAGGACCTCCTATGCTCGATGTGCGACTATCCATCATCACCTCCATATCCTTCACCAGCAAAAGAGACATAATCACATGGGTATGGGCACTCCCCTTGGCAACTGCCAAGCTTGGGGGAGGTGCCCCGGTATCGTATCACCATCACACTCCTATCTTTACCGTTTTTCTTAGTTTGATCCTTTTGGTAATATCTTGATCTAGTAGATTAAAGTTTTAGTATGATTTAGTTTTGAATTTTGCCTTATGATCCTTCTATGTAATCGAGTCCGTGGGCTATATATAATAAAGACTAGTGTAGAGTCAAGGGCTTGATCATCCTGGTATGATCATGAGGGAATTAAAGAAAAATAAAGAATAAAAGGGATCATATTGATCTTATGGAGAGTAATGACTTCACATATAAAGAGTATGATGATTAAAAGTTGTTGAGAGTTGACAAACATAGTTTTGTACATCGTTGCAATTAATAGGAAGTAATAAAGAAAGAGAGGTCCCACATATAAATATACTATCTTGGACATCTTTTATGATTGTGAGCACTCATTAAAATATGACATGCTAAAGAGTTGATGTTGGACAAGGAAGACAACGTAATGCATTATGTTTTCTTATATCCGAAATAAAGTATATTGTCATGGATCATCCAACATGTTGATCTTGCCTTTCTCCCTCATGCTAGCCAATTCTTTGCACCAAGTAGAGATACTACTTGTGCTTCCAATATCCTTAAACCCAATTTTGCCATGAGAGTCCACCATATCTACCTATGGATTGAGTAAGATCCTTCAAGTAAGTTGTCATGTTGCATTGCAATAAAAAAAATGCTCTCTAAATATGTATGACTTATTAGTGTGGAGAAAATAAGCTTTATACGATCTTGTGATGTGGAAGAAATAAAAGAAACGAACTACATAATAAAGGTCCACATCACAAGTGGCAATATAAAGTGACGTTCTTTTGCATTAAGATTTCGTGCATCCAACCCCAAAAGCACATGACAACCTCTGCTTCCCTCTGCGAAGAGCCTATCTTTTACTTTTGTCTTATACCTTGCAAGAGTCATGGTGATCTTCACCTTTCCTTTTTACATTTTATCCTTTGGCAACCACACTGTGTTGGAAAGATCCTAATATATATATCCAATTGGATGTAAGTTGGCATGAACTATTATTGTTGACGTTATCCTCGAGGTAAAAGGTTGGGAGGCGAAACTTTAAGCCCCTATCTTTCTCTGTGTTCGATTAAAACTCCATACCCATAAGTATTGCGTGAGTGTTAGCAATTGTTAAAGACTAAATGATAGTTGAGTATGTGGACTTGCTGAGAAGCTCTTACATAGACTCTTTCTGATGTTATGATAAATTGCAGTTACTTCAATGACTGAGATTATAGTTTGTTAGTTTTGAATGAAGTTTCTGATTCATACTTGATGTCATGAATAGATTATTACTTGAGCATAAGAAATCATATGACAATATCCATATATGTTGCTGTTATAAGAATGATCATGATGCCCTCATGTCCGTATTTTATTTTATCGACACCTCTATCTCTAAACATGTGGACATATTTGTCGTTACCGGCTTCCGCTTGAGGACAAGCGAGGTCTAAGCTTGGGGGAGTTGATACGTCCATTTTGCATCATGCTTTTATATCGATATTTATTGCATTATGGGCTGTTATTACACGTTATGTCACAATACTTATGCGTATTCTCTCTTATTTTACAAGGTTTACATGAAGAGGGAGAATGCCGGCAACTGGAATTATGGGCTGGAAAAGGAGCAAATATTAGGGACCTATTCTGCACAGCTCCAAAAGTCCTGAAACTTCATGGAAGTCATTTTTGGAATTAATAAAAAATACTGAGCGGAGAAAATACCATAGGGGGGCCACACCCTGGCCACGAGGGTGGGAGGCGCGCCCTACCCTCCTGGGTGCGGCCCCCTGCCTCGTGGGCCCCTTGGCAGGCCTCGGGTGCCCATCTTCTGCTATATGAAGTCTTTCGTCCGAGTAAAAATCATAAGCAAGCTTTCGGGAAGAAACTCCGCCGCCACGAGGCGGAACCTTAGCGGAACCAATCTAGGGCTCCGGCAGAGCTGTTCTGCCGGGGAAACTTCCCTCCGGGAGGGGGAAATCATCGCCATCGTCATCACCAACGATCCTCTCATAGGGAGGGGGTCAATCCCCGTCAACATCTTCACCAGCACTGTAACACCCTGAGAATCATGCTACAGTAACCCCCTGTGATTAAGCTAATCATGTGCTAAACAGGGCTTGATCACATTTGGATCACCTTCCTTTTCAAACTCCTAGTTCAAACTTCAAATATAATTAAAGTGGAAAATAAAAGTTTTCAAAAATTCAAACAAAAATGTCCAGTGGGTTCTAAATAATACACTGGTAATTATGGTGGAGAAAACACATTTTTATAAAATGTCTAAATACTTTTAAATGAAATAAAACAGAAAACAGAAACAGTCAGAGAAAAAGAAAAAAAGGGGAGCAGGCCTTTCCCCCCCACTGGACCCGCGGCCCAAACCCCCCCCCCCCCCCGGCCCAAGCTGGGCCGCCAACCGCGCCCCGGCCCAGCCCACCTCCCCCCCCCCCCCGCGTCCCCTTCCTGTTCCCCCGACCGGGGACGGAACAGTGGCCGTCCCCGCCGCACCCCCTCGCCGGCGACGGGGAGGATAAGGGCGCCAGCTCCCCCGCCTCCTCGGGCCTCTCTCCCACTCGCCCCTGCTCTCCCTCGGCCTCTGCGCCTTCTCCCCCGCCAGATCCCCCTCCCTCTCCCCTCTGTTCCCCTCTGCCCGAGAGCGCTCGCCGCCGTTCACCGTCGTTCACACGGCCACCGTGCCCGCCTCGCCGCCCCAAGGTGTCTCCAAGGACCGCCGTCGCCCGCTGCTGCATCTGGTGCAGCCCGTTGGAGACCGGAGCCCCTACAACGAACGCACCAAGCTCGCCTTCATCTTCGGACGCCGGCGACCCCCTTCTTCCCCGGCGACGACCTGCTGCTCCTAAGCACCCACGGGCCCTTCTTGCGCCGCGCGGTGAGCTCCTCTACCTCCTCCCTCTCTCCGCTAGCTCGCTCGCGCTCCGTAGCTACTTCCCCGCGCGCGCCCGAACGCCACGCCGCGGAGCTCGCCGCCGGCGTGTCTCCGGTGACCAAATGGTCACGGGCGTTGGCCCGCTAGCCCGACCGCACCGTGCCGCACCCACCTAGCTAGCTAGTTCGGCCGTTCGCGCGCTCTAGCGTAGCTCCCCTCGGGCACCCGTAGCTCCTCGCCGCCGGCGAGTTCGTAGCGCACGTCTCCGGCCGTTCCAGCCCCTCCGGCCACCGCCGTTGGACGCGCGACGTCGAGCCGCGTCGTACGCGCCCAGCCCCGCCCCCGCAAACCCACTGTGGGCGAAACCCGAAGCTCACCCGCGCATCGCCGCCGCGCTGGAGCTCGCCGGAGCCCCTCTCCGGTGCCCTGCCGACGTGGCCGGCCGGGCCCCACCCCTGGGTCACTGCCAGTGGCCCCCACGGGCCCAGTTGACTGGGTTGACCCAGTCAACTGCTGACTGGGCAGGCCCAGTCACTGACATGCGGGCCCCGCCGCAAAAACAAAAAAAAAGAAAATTAAAAAGAAAATGTTTTATAAATAAAAATAATTATTTTAACTAATCACTCACTGACATATGGGGCCCACCCCTCTAATTATACTGTTAGATTAGTTTAAATAGATATTAGACTAACAGAGGCTGACATGTGGGTCCCACTGGACCCACCTGTCTGGTTTGACTGGTCAGCCGACCAGTTGACCTGCTGACGTCAGCATTACCTCATGCTGACGTCATAATTCATTTTTCTGAATATAAATAATTCCAGAAATTCAAATAAACTTTGAAAATTCATATCTTTTAAACCGTAACTCGGATGAAATTGTTTTCTATATGAAAGTTGCTCAGAACGACGAGACGAATCCGAATACGCAGTCCGTTCCTCCACCACGCCTCCCTAACCTATCGAACTAGCAACTTTCCCCCTCCGGTCCGTCTGTCCGAAAACGCGAAACATCGGGAATACCTCCCGGATGTTCCCCCCCCCTTCCCCGGTAACACCTACTGTCGCGTTAGGGCACCCCTAGCACCGCTCATTGTCATGTCACGCATCGTCATGCTTATGTTTGCATTGTATTTACTGTTTCTTCCCCCCTTCTCTCCGGTAGACTACGAGACCGACACTGCTGCTGCCCAGTTCGACTACGGAGTCGACGACCCCTCCTACTTGCCAGAGCAACCAGGCAAGCCCCCCCCTTTGATCACCAGATATCGCCTACTCTAATCTCTACTGCTTGCATTAGAGTAGTGTAGCATGTTACTGCTTTTCGATATCCTATTCTGATGCATAGCCTATCCTTGCTACTATTGTTACTACCTTTACCTGCAATCCTACATGCTTAGTATAGGATGCTAGATTTCCATCAGTGGCCCTACATTCTTGTCCGTATGCTGTGCTATACTATCGGGCCGTGATCACCTGGGCGGTGATCACGGGCATATACTTATATACTATATACATGACACATGTGATGACTAAAGTCGGGTCGGCTCGTAGGAGTACCCGCAAGTGGATCTTTGTGGCGGAGCGACAGGGCAGGTTGAGACCGCCTAGGTAAGAGGTGGGCCTGGCCCTGGTCGGCGTTCGCAGATACTTAACACACTTAACGAGATCTTTGTATTTGATCTGAGTCTAGCCATTTGGTCTATACGCACTAACCATCTACGTGGGAGTAGTTATGGGTATCCCGACGTCGTGGTATCAGCCGAAGCTCTTTTGACGTCAGCGACTGAGTGGCGCGCGCCGTGTTGGACCGCTTTGACGTAACCGCCGTGATCGTGTGGGTTGCTAGGTCTGCTCGCGGCCGCGTTCGCAACGTGCAGGTGTGCATAGGGCGATGGGCCCAGACCCCTGCGCGCATAGGTTTAGACCGGCGTGCTGACCTCTCTGTTGAGCCTAGGTGGGGCTGCGACGTGTTGATCTTACGAGGCCGGGCATGACCCAGAAAAGTGTGTCCGGCCAAATGGGATCGAGCGTGTTGGGTTATGTGGTGCACCCCTGCAGGGAAGTTTATCTATTCGAATAGCCGTGTCCCTCGGTAAAAGGACGACCCGGAGTTGTACCTTGAGCTTATGACAACTAGAACTGGATACTGAATAAAATACACCCTTCCAAGTGCCAGATACAACCCGGTGATCGCTCTCTAACAGGGTGACGAGGAGGGGATCGCCGGGTAGGATTATGCTATGCGATGCTACTTGGAGGACTTCAAGCTACTCTCTTCTACATGCTGCAAGATGGAGATGTCCAGAAGCTTAGTCTTCGACAGGACTAGCTATCCCCCTCTTATTCCGGCATTCTGCAGTTCAGTCCACTGATATGCCTCTTTACACATATACCCATGCATATGTAGTGTAGCTCCTTGCTTGCGAGTACTTTGGATGAGTACTCACGGTTGCTTCTCTCCCTCTTTTTCCCCCTTTCCTTTCTATCTGGTTGTCGCAACCAGATGTTGGAGTCCAGGAGCCAGACGCCACCGTCGACGACGACTCCCACGGCACTGGAGGTGCCTACTACTACGTGCAGGCCGCTGACGACGACCAGGAGTAGTTAGGAGGTCCCAGGCAGGAGGCCTTGCCTTTTCGATCGTTGCTACTTTTGTGCTAGCCTTCTTAAGGCAAAACTTGTTTAACTTATGTCTGTACTCAGATATTGTTGCTTCCGCTGACTCGTCTATGATCGAGCACTTGTATTCGAGCCCTCGAGGCCCCTGGCTTGTATTATGATGCTTGTATGACTTATTTATGTTTTAGAGTTGTGTTGTGATATCTTCCCGTGAGTCCCTGATCTTGGTCGTACACATTTGCGTGCATGATTAGTGTACGGTCAAATCGGGGGCGTCACAAGCACCATCTCCTCTTCAACCCTAGTTCATCTCTTGTATCCAATCTTTGTCCCAAAGCCTCAGATTGGTACATGTGGGTTACTAGTAGTGTTGATTACTCCTTGTAGTTGATGCTAGTTGGTTTATTTGGTGGAAGATCATATGTTCAGATCCATTATGCATATTAATACCCCTCTATTTATGAACATGAATATGATGTGTCAGTAGTTATGTTTGTTCCTGAGGACATGGGAGAAGTCTTGCTATAAGTAGTCATGTGAATTTGGTATTCGTTCAATATTTTGATGAGATGTATGTTGTCTTTCCTCTAGTGGTGTTATGTGAACGTCGACTACATGACACTTCACCATTATTTGGGCCTAGAGGAAGGCATTGGGAAGTAATAAGTAGATGATGGGTTGCTAGAGTGAAAGAAGCTTAAACCCTAGTTTATGAGTTGCTTCGTAAGGGGCTGATTTGGATCCATATGTTTCATGCTATGGTTAGGTTTACCTTAATACTTCTTTTGTAGTTGCGGATGCTTGCAATAGGGGTTAATAATAAGTGGGATGCTTGTCCATGAAAGGGCAGCACCCAAGCACCGGTCCACCCACATACCAAATTATCAAAGTAACGAACGTGAATCATATGAGCGTGATGAAAACTAGCTTGACGATAATTCCCATGTGTCCTCGGGAGCGCTTTTCTCTATATAAAAGTTTGTCCAAGCTTGTCCTTTGCTACAAAAAGGATTGGGCCATCTTGCTGCACCTTATTTACTTTCTTTACTTGTTACCCGTTACAAATTACCTTATCACAAAACTATTTGTTACCGATAATTTCAGTGCTTGCAGAGTATACCTTACTGAAAATCGCTTATCATTTCCTTCTGCTCCTCATTGGGTTCGACACTCTTACTTATCGAAAGGACTACGATAGATCCCCTATACTTGTGGGTCATCAGGACTCAACAGGCGGGCTATGATATCCAGAAGATTGGTCAGGAAGATGAGTCACCAGGTGAGCCGACTCATGGCCCAGGGCCTTGACTACTACTTCTGTCAAGACACCAAAGGAATATTCTTACTTCAGAAACAAGACAAGTAGGAAGTCATGTTAGTACACGGGTTATAGTATGACCCGGACTCCGTCCTAAGCCCAGGGCCTCAACCTATATATAAAGGGGAGCCCCTGAGGTAGAGAGGACTAAGTTACAAGCTCTCGAGTACTAGGTTAGCCAAGTCGCACCCTTGTAATCGAGATCATCATCATCAATAAACACAAAGCAAGACATATGCTTTTACCTCCATCGTGAGGGGCCGAACCTAGGTAAATCCTTGTCTCGCGATTCCAATCAACCCCGTTCAAGCAATCACCTAGTAGCGATGGCCTCACGACTGAGTCTTTTCACGAGGACATCTCCCGTGACAAAACCACAAAAATTGGTGCCCATCGTGGGGCTAATGCTCGGTGGTGTTGAGTTCTTAGAGGGAACTGTTCTAGGGATCGAGGAATACGTGATCGACCGCATGACCAAGAGTCCCCGCGGCAAGCTCTACATCGACGACTCAGGCTGGGGCCCAGAGGCCGACTTGATCGAGTAAGGGTATCGTGTCCCCTTTGGCAAGATCCACATCTTCGTCGACAAGATTGGCGAATCACGGCCCGAGCCAGACATCTGCACCGACCTCGTTAAGCCGACTCGGCGCATGCAACCCGCCCAGTTTCAAGCCAGCCGGAACCACGTCTTCATTGGCTCAACCCAGGGGGTTGACCTCGTAGACAACTCAACGTTGGGCGGCGACACCCTTGTCCACTCTCATGGCGAGTCATCGGTTGGGGAGATGGACCGAATCCGCCCCCTGTGCGACGGCAGGCTCGGAGGCTGCTCCGATGATGAGTCGGCCCCGGTTGACCATGAGTCATCCGGTTGGACCACCATCTATGTGGCGGGCACCGCTCCAGTTCTTGAATCCTCCACTGCGGGCACTGTGAATGGGACCGACCCTTCAGCGACTAATACGAATCCATCCGGCCCAATTAAACCGGTGGCTCGGCTCCTCTCTGAGTTAATCGATACATTAACGACGCTCCTCGAGTCGCCGTTGACGCCGCAGAACCAGGTCGAGTGCAACGCTAAAGTAGCCAACATCCGCGAGCAGATGGCCAAGGCTCAAGAGGACGTCAACACCAAGAAAGCTCGCATGATGCAGTTACAAACCCATATTCAGCAGGAAACAGAGGGCTTAAGGATAGCGACTTGGTGTTTGGGCCTTCGTCGCCACTCTTCTGAGGTGGTTAACAGGAGACATCATGAGACTCAACTTCCCCCTGGCTTTGAGGGAAGACATCTGTCCAACATGCCCGCGTCGGGCGCTGGGCCGAGCACCCCTGCGACACAAGTTATACCCCAATTGAACCAGGTGATGCCATAGAGTGGTAATGGCGGGCCAACCCCAAACCTACCATCTCCAAACTCGCCGCCCATTCGGACGACTCCCGATCACTTTGTGACATCGGCGGGTCAGTTCTCTAACCCTGTTGATAACTGTAACACCCTGATGTAATGATGCTACAGTAATCCCTAGGGTTAAGTTAATCCTTTTGCTAAACAAGTGTTTGTTCATCATTGTCTCTTGTCTCTTTCAAATTCCAATCAAATTCAAATTCTAAGTGAAATTCAAAATTGCTAAAACATGAAAACTAAAATGTTCATCTTGTGCCAAATAATCCATAATTAATATTTGTTGTGAACCTACTTTTTTTACAAGGTGTTTAAATGGCCTAAGCTATTTGAAACTGATGCTTTAAAAGAAAAAGAAAAACTAAAAGAAAAAGAAGAGGTCAGGGAGAGCGTGCCCCCTTGCCTCCCCTGGGCCTCGGCCCACCCAAGCCGGCCCAGCACTTGCCTCCCCCGGTCGCCTTCTCCCTCTCCTGTACAACCGACCGGGGGCATGGCCGAGCGCGCGCAGCCACACCAGCTCACCGGCGTCGAGGGGATAAGGCCGCCCTGGACACCTCGAGTTCCCCCCTCACCTACCGCCACTCCCACTCCCCCCACTCGCCTACCCTCCTCCCAGATCCATCCCCCGCTCACTTCCTCTCCCCCTCGTTCCCCATCGACGCCCGAGCGCGGTCGCCGCCGTCCTCTGTCGTTGTCGCGGTCACCGGCGGCCCCGCGCCCGCTGACCCTGTCGGTAAGCTCTGCCGGGGTCGACTCCTTCGACCGGTGGCCTCAGCTGGAGCTGGGAGGCACCGAAGCACCGGATCCCCTTCGTCACCATCTTCGACTGCCGCCGTTCTTCACCGACTCCGGTGACGCCCTCTGCTGCTACTAATCCTTCCACGTGCCACCTTGAGCCGCTGTGGTGAGCTCCATCTCTCCTCCCCTCCTTTCTGCTCCTCTACGAGATCGGGGCGGCTGGTTTTGCCATGGCCGAGCCCAGCTCTGCCGATGAGCTCGTCGCCATCAAGTGGGCCACTGACATGGCCCGCCGAGTCCTAGTCCGCGTTAACGACCTCGAGAAGACGCCGTAGGAGTAGCGCGCTGCCCGTTTTGGCCTCCGTTTCACCACGCGCGAGTTCACCGTGCTTCGACTCTTCGCCGTCCCTGTAGCCGACGACGGCTCCGTGTTGGGGAACGTAGTAATTTCAAAAAAATTCCTACGCACACGCAAGATCATGGTGATGCATAGCAACGAGAGGGGAGAGTGTTGTCCACGTACCCTCGTAGACCGACAGCGGAAGCGTTATCACAACGCGGTTGATGTAGTCGTACGTCTTCACGATCCGACCGATCAAGTACCGAACGTACGACACCTCCGAGTTCTACACACGTTCAGCTCGATGACGTCCCTCGAACTCCGATCCAGCCGAGTGTTGAGGGAGAGTTTCGCCAGCACGACGGCGTGGTGACGATGATGATGTTCCACCGACGCAGGGCTTCGCCTAAGCTCCGCAACGGTATTATCGAGGTGTAATATGGTGGAGGGGGGCACCGCACACGGCTAAGAGATCTCAAGGATCAATTGTTGTGTCTCTGGGGTGCCCCCCTGCCCCCGTATATAAAGGAGCAAGGGGGAGGCAGCCGGCTAAGGGGAGAGGCGCGCATAGGGGGGAGTCCTACTCCCACCGGGAGTAGGACTCCTCCTTTCCTTGTGGGAGTAGGAGAAGGGAAGGGGGAAGGAGAAAGAAGGAAGGGTGCGCCCCCTTTCCCTAGTCCAATTCGGACCAGACCATGGGGAGGGGTGCGGCCACCTTTTGAGGCCTTTCTCTCCTTTCCCGTATGGCCCATTAAGGCCCAATACGAATTCCCGTAACTCTCCGGTACTCCGAAAAATACCCGAATCACTCGGAACCTTTCCGAAGTCCAAATATAGTCGTCCAATATATCGATCTTTACGTCTCAGACCATTTCGAGACTCCTCCTCATATCCCCGATCTCATCCGGGACTCCGAACTCCTTCGGTACATCAAAACTCAATAAAACTGTCATCGTAACGTTAAGCGTGCGGACCCTACGGGTTCGAGAACTATGTAGACATGACCGAGACACGTCTCCGGTCAATAACCAATAGCGGGACCTGGATGCCCATATTGGCTCCCACATATTCTACGAAGATCTTTATCGGTCAGACCGCATAACAACATACGTTGTTCCCTTTGTCACCGGTATGTTACTTGCCCGAGATTTGATCGTCGGTATCTCGATACCTAGTTCAATCTTGTTACCGGCAAGTCTCTTTACTCGTTCCGTAACACATCATCCCGCAACTAACTCATTAGTCACAATGCTTGCAAGGCTTATAGTGATGTGCATTACCGAGTGGGCCCAGAGATACCTCTCCGACAATTGGAGTGACAAATCCTAATCTCGAAATACGCCAACCCAACAAGTACCTTTGGAGACACCTGTAGAGCACCTTTATAATCACCCATTTACGTTGTGACGTTTGGTAGCACACAAAGTGTTCCTCCGGTAAACGGGAGTTGCATAATCTCATAGTCATAGGAACATGTATAAGTCATGAAGAAAGCAATAGCAACATACTAAACGATCGAGTGCTAAGCTAACGGAATGGGTCAAGTCAATCACGTCATTCTCCTAATGAGATGATCTCGTTAATCAAATGACAACTTATGTCTATGGCTAGGAAACATAACCATCTTTGATTAACGAGCTAGTCAAGTAGAGGCATACTAGTGACACTCTGTTTGTCTATATATTCACACATGTATTATGTTTCCGGTTAATACAATTCTAGCATGAATAATAAACATTTATCATGATACAAGGAAATAAATAATACTTTATTATTGCCTATAGGGCATATTTCCTTCAGTCTCCCACTTGCACTAGAGTCAATAATCTAGATTACACAGTAATGATTCTTACACCCATGGAGCCTTGGTGCTGATCATGTTTTGCTCGTGGAAGAGGCTTAGTCAACGGGTCTGCAACATTCAGATCTGTATGTATCTTGCAAATTTCTATGTCTCCCACCTGGACTAAATCCCGGATGGAATTGAAGCGTCTTTTGATGTGCTTGGTTCTCTTGTGAAATCTGGATTCCTTTGCCAAGGCAATTGCACCAGTTGTCACAAAAGATTTTCATAGGACCCGATGCACTAGGTATGACACCTAGATCGGATATGAACTCCTTCATCCAGACTCCTTCATTTGCTGCTTCTGAAGCAGCTATGTACTCCGCTTCACATGTAGATCCCGCCACGACGCTTTGTTTAGAACTGCACCAACTGACAGCTCCACCGTTCAATGTAAATACGTATCTGGTTTGCGATTTAGAATCGTCCGGATCAGTGTCAAAGCTTGCATCAACGTAACCATTTACGATGAGCTCTTTGTCACCTCCATATACGAGAAACATATCCTTAGTCCTTTTCAGGTATTTCAGGATGTTCTTGAACGCTGTCCAGTGATCCACTCCTGGATTACTTTGGTACCTTCCTGCTAGACTTATAGCAAGGCATACATCAGGTCTGGTACACAGCATTGCATACATGATAGAGCCTATGGCTGAAGCATAGGGGACATCTTTCATCTTCTCTCTATCTTCTACAGTGGTCGGGCATTGAGTCTTACTCAACTTCACACCTTGCAACACAGGCAAGAATCCTTTATTTGCTTGATCCATTTTGAACTTCTTCAAAACTTTGTCAAGGTATGTGCTTTGTGAAAGTCCAATTAAGCGTCTTGATCTATCTCTATAGATCTTGATGCCCAATATATACGCAGCTTAACCGAGGTCTTTCATTGAAAAACTCTTATTCAAGTATCCCTTTATGCTATCCAGAAATTCTATATCATTTCCAATCAGTAATATGTCATCCACATATAATATCAGAAATGCTACAGAGCTCCCACTCACTTTCTTGTAAATATAGGCTTCTCCAAAAGTCTGTATAAAACCAAATGCTTTGATCACACTATCAAAGCGTTTATTCCAACTCCGAGAGGCTTGCACCAGTCCATAAATGGATCGCTGGAGCTTGCACACTTTGTTAGCTCCCTTTGGATCGACAAAACCTTCTGGTTGCATCATATACAACTCTTCTTCCAGAAATCCATTCAGGAATGCATTTTTGACATCCATTTGCCAAATTTCATAATCATAAAATGCGGCAATTGCTAACATGATTCGGACAGACTTAAGCATCGCTACGGGTGAGAAGGTCTCATCGTAGTCAATCCCTTGAACTTGTCGAAAACCTTTCACAACAAGTCGAGCTTTATAGACAGTAACATTACCATCAGCGTCAGTCTTCTTCTTGAAGATCCATTTATTTTCAATGGCTTGCCGATCATTGGGCAAGTCAACCAAAGTCCATACTTTGTTCTCATACATGGATCCCATCTCAGATTTCATGGCCTCAAGCCATTTTGCGGAATCTGGGCTCATCATCGCTTCTTCATAGTTCGTAGGTTCGTCATGGTCTAGTAACATAACTTCCAGAACAAGATTACCGTACCACTCTGGTGCGGATCTTACTCTGGTTGATCTACAAGGTTCAGTAATAACTTGATCTGAAGTTTCATGATCATCATCATTAACTTCCTCACTAATTGGTGTAGGTGTCTCAGAAACTGGTTTCTGTGATGAACTACTTTCCAATAAGGGAGTAGGTATAGTTACCTCATCAAGTTCTACTTTCCTCCCACTCACTTCTTTCGAGAGAAACTCCTTCTCTAGAAAATTTCCGAATTTAGCAACAAAAGTTTTGCCTTCGGATCTGTGATAGAAGGTATACCCAACAGTCTCCTTTGGGTATCCTATGAAGACACATTTCTCCGATTTGGGTTCGAGCTTATCAGGTTGAAGTTTCTTCACATAAGCATCGCAGCCCCAAACTTTAAGAAATGACAACTTTGGTTTCTTGCCAAACCACAGTTCATAAGGCGTCGTCTCAACGGATTTTGATGGTGCCCTATTTAACGTGAATGCAGCCGTCTCTAAAGCATAACCCCAAAACGATAGCGGTAAATCAGTAAGAGACATCATAGATCGCACCATATCTAGTAAAGTGCGATTACGACGTTCGGACACACCATTACGCTGTGGTGTTCCGGGTGGCGTGAGTTGCGAAACTATTCCGCATTGTTTCAAATCTAGACCAAACTCGTAACTCAAATATTCTCCTCCCTGATCTGATCGTAGAAACTTTATTTTCTTGTTACGATGATTTTCAACTTCACTCTGAAATTCTTTGAACTTTTCAAATGTTTCAGACTTATGTTTCATTAAGTAGATATACCCATATCTGCTTAAATCATCTGTGAAGGTGAGAAAATAACGATATCCGCCACGAGCCTCAACATTCATCGGACCACATACATCTATATGTATGATTTCCAACAAATCTGTTGCTCTCTCCATAGTTCCGGAGAACGGTGTTTTAGTCATCTTGCCCATGAGGCACGGTTCGCAAGTACCAAGTGATTCATAATCAAGTGGTTCCAAAAGTCCATCAGTATGGAGTTTCTTCATGCGCTTTACACTGATATGACCTAAACGGCAGTGCCACAAATAAGTTGCACTATCATTATCAACTCTGCATCTTTTGGTTTCAATATTATGAATATGTGTGTCACTACTATCGAGATTCAACAAAAATAGACCACTCTTCAAGGGTGCATGACCATAAAAGATATTACTCATATAAATAGAACAACCATTATTCTCTGATTTAAATGAATAACCGTCTCGCATCAAACAAGTTCCAGATATAATGTTCATGCTCAACGCTGGCACCAAATAACAATTATTTAGGTCTAAAACTAATCCCGAAGGTAGATGTAGAGGTAGCGTGCCGACCGCGATCACATCGACTTTGGAACCATTTCCCATGCGCATCGTCACCTCGTCCTTAGCCAATCTTCGCTTAATCCGTAGCCCCTGTTTCGAGTTGCAAATATTAGCAACAGAACCAGTATCAAATACCCAGGTGCTACTGCGAGCATTAGTAAGGTACACATCAATAACATGTATATCACATATACCTTTGTTCACCTTGCCATCCTTCTTATCCGCCAAATACTTTGGGCAGTTCCGCTTCCAGTGACCAGTTTGCTTGCAGTAGAAGCACACAGTTTCAGGCTTAGGTCCAGACTTGGGTTTCTTCTCCTGAGCAGCAACTTGTTTGCTGTTCTTCTTGAAGTTCCCTTTCTTCTTCCCTTTACCCTTTTTCTTGAAACTGGTGGTCTTATTGACCATCAACACTTGATGCTCCTTTTTGATTTCTACCTCCGCAGCCTTTAGCATTGCGAAGAGCTCGGGAATTGTCTTACTCATCCCTTGCATATTATAGTTCATCACGAAGCTCTTGTAGCTTGGTGGCAGTGATTGAAGAATTCTGTCAATAACGCTATCATCCGGAAGATTAACTCCCAGTTGAATTAAGTGATTGTTATACCCAGACATTTTGAGTATATGCTCACTGACAGAACTATTCTCTTCCATCTTGCAGCTGAAGAACTTATTGGAGACTTCATATCTCTCAATTCGGGCATTTGCTTGAAATATTAACTTCAACTCCTGGAACATCTCATATGCTCCATGACGTTCAAAACGTCGTTGAAGACCCGGTTCTAAGCCGTAAAGCATGGCACACTGAACTATCGAGTAGTCATCAGCTTTGCTCTGCCAGACGTTCATAACATCTGGTGTTGCTCCTGCAGCAGGCCTGGCACCCAGCGGTGCTTCCAGGACGTAATTCTTCTGTGCAGCAATGAGGATAATCCTCAAGTTACGGACCCAGTCCGTGTAATTGCTACCATCATCTTTCAACTTTGCTTTCTCAAGAAACGCGTTAAAATTTAACGGAACAACAGCACGGGCCATCTATCTACAATTAACATAGACAAGCAAAATATACTATCAGGTACTAAGTTCATGATAAATTCAAGTTCAATTAATCATATTACTTAAGAACTCCCACTTAGATAGACATCCCTCTAATCCTCTAAGTGATTACGTGATCCATATCAACTAAACCATGTCCGATCATCACGTGAGATGGAGTAGTTTCAATGGTGAACATCACTATGTTGATCATATCTACTATATGATTCACGCTCGACCTTTCGGTCTCCGTGTTCCGAGGCCATATCTGTTATATGCTAGGCTCGTCAAGTTTAACCTGAGTATTCCGCGTGTGCAACTGTTTTGCACCCGTTGTATTTGAACGTAGAGCCTATCACACCCGATCATCACGTGGTGTCTCAGCACGAAGAACTTTCGCAACGGTGCATACTCAGGGAGAACACTTATACTTTGATAATTTAGTGAAGGATCATCTTATAATGCTACCGTCAAACAAAGCAAGATAAGATGCATAAAGGATTAACATCACATGCAATCAATATAAGTGATATGATATGGCCATCATCATCTTGTGCTTGTGATCTCCATCTCCGAAGCACCGTGCTTGTGATCTGCATCTTCGAAGCACCGTCATGATCACCATCGTCACCGGCGCGACACCTTGATCTCCATCGTAGCATCGTTGTCGTCTCGCCAACTTATTGCTTTTACGACTATCGCTACCGCTTAGTGATAAAGTAAAACTATTACATGGCGATTGCATCTCATACAATAAAGCGACAACCATATGGCTCCTGCCAGTTGCCGATAACTCGGTTACAAAACATGATCATCTCATACAACACATTATATCACATCATGTCTTGACCATATCACATCACAACATGCCCTGCAAAAACAAGTTAGACGTCCTCTACTTTGTTGTTGCATATTTTACGTGGCTGCTACGGGCTTAGCAAGAACCGTTCTTACCTACGCATCAAAACCACAACGATAGTTTGTCAAGTTGGTGTTGTTTTAACCTTCGCAAGGACCGGGCGTAGCCACACTCGGTTCAACTAAAGTGAGAGAGACAGACACCCGCCGGTCACCTTTAAGCAACGAGTGCTCGCAACGGTGAAACCAGTCTCGCGTAAGCGTACGCGTAATGTCGGTCCGGGCCGCTTCATCTCACAATACCGCTGAACCAAAGTATGACATGCTGGTAAGCAGTATGACTTATATCGCCCACAACTCACTTGTGTTCTACTCGTGCATAGCATCAACGCATAAAACCAGGCTCGGATGCCACTATTGGGGAACGTAGTAATTTCAAAAAAAATCCTACGCACACGCAAGATCATGGTGATGCATAGCAACGAGAGGGGAGAGTGTTGTCCACGTACCCTCGTAGACCGACAGCGGAAGCGTTATCACAACGCGGTTGATGTAGTCGTACGTCTTCACGATCCGACCGATCAAGTACCGAACGTACGGCACCTCCGAGTTCTACACACGTTCAGCTCGATGACATCCCTCGAACTCCGATCCAGCCGAGTGTTGAGGGAGAGTTTCGTCAGCACGACGGCGTGGTGATGATGATGATGTTCCACCGACGCAGGGCTTCGCCTAAGCTCCGCAACGGTATTATCGAGGTGTAATATGGTGGAGGGGGGCACCGCACACGGCTAAGAGATCTCAAGGATCAATTGTTGTGTCTCTGGGGTGCCCCCCTGCCCCCGTATATAAAGGAGCAAGGGGGAGGCAGCCGGCTAAGGGGAGAGGCGCGCATAGGGGGGAGTCCTACTCCCACCGGGAGTAGGACTCCTCCTTTCCTTGTGGGAGTAGGAGAAGGGAAGGGGGAAGGAGAAAGAAGGAAGGGTGCGCCCCCTTTCCCTAGTCCAATTCGGACCAGACCATGGGGAGGGGTGCGGCCACCTTTTGAGGCCTTTCTCTCCTTTCTCGTATGGCCCATTAAGGCCCAATACGAATTCCCGTAACTCTCCGGTACTCCGAAAAATACCCGAATCACTCGGAACCTTTCCGAAGTCCGAATATAGTCGTCCAATATATCGATCTTTACGTCTCAGACCATTTCGAGACTCCTCCTCATATCCCCGATCTCATCCGGGACTCCGAACTCCTTCGGTACATCAAAACTCAATAAAACTGTCATCGTAACGTTAAGCGTGCGGACCCTACGGGTTCGAGAACTATGTAGACATGACCGAGACACGTCTCCGGTCAATAACCAATAGCGGGACCTGGATGCCCATATTGGCTCCCACATATTCTACGAAGATCTTTATCGATCAGACCGCATAACAACATACGTTGTTCCCTTTGTCACCGGTATGTTACTTGCCCGAGATTTGATCGTCGGTATCTCGATACCTAGTTCAATCTCGTTACCGGCAAGTCTCTTTACTCGTTCCGTAACACATCATCCCGCAACTAACTCATTAGTCACAATGCTTGCAAGGCTTATAGTGATGTGCATTACCGAGTGGGCCCAGAGATACCTCTCCGACAATTGGAGTGACAAATCCTAATCTCGAAATACGCCAACCCAACAAGTACCTTTGGAGACACCTGTAGAGCACCTTTATAATCACCCATTTACGTTGTGACGTTTGGTAGCACACAAAGTGTTCCTCCGGTAAACGGGAGTTGCATAATCTCATAGTCATAGGAACATGTATAAGTCATGAAGAAAGCAATAGCAACATACTAAACGATCGAGTGCTAAGCTAACGGAATGGGTCAAGTCAATCACGTCATTCTCCTAATGAGATGATCTCGTTAATCAAATGACAACTTATGTCTATGGCTAGGAAACATAACCATCTTTGATTAACGAGCTAGTCAAGTAGAGGCATACTAGTGACACTCTGTTTGTCTATATATTCACACATGTATTATGTTTCCGGTTAATACAATTCTAGCATGAATAATAAACATTTATCATGATACAAGGAAATAAATAATACTTTATTATTGCCTCTAGGGCATATTTCCTTCACTCCGGCCATCCCAGCTCGCGTGGCCACCCGCGTTGGATGCGGCGTTGCTCACTCGTTCGAACGCGCCAATGCGCGGGCCAAATGGCCCCTGTAGGTGGATTCGGGCGAGGTCCCGAGCGCCTCCGCTGTGTTTTCGGTCGCCGGCATTCAGTCGTCGGCGACCGCCAACGTGGCACACCTGGGTCACTGCCAGCGGGCCCCGCAGGCCCCGTTGACTGGGTTGACCCAGTCAACGTGCTGACTGGGCAGCCTAGTGCCACTAACATGTGGGCACCGCGCTAATTAAACAGGTTTTATAAATAAATAAAATGTTAATTAATCTGTTAATTAGTTTTAATCACTAATCAGTCACTGACTAATGGGGCCCACACCCTTAATTAGTACTGTTAGTCAAATTAATCCACTGTTAGTGCCACAGTCGATGACATGTGGGACCCACTGGTCAGGTTTGACCTGGTCAGCCGCTCTGTTGACTGCTGACATCATCAACACGTCATGCTGATGTCATTTTCCATTTCTGTTAATATAAATAATTTCAGAAAATGTTATAAACTTTAGAAATTCATAGAAAATAAACGTAGCTCGAATCGAAAAACTTTATATATGAAAGTTGCTCAGAACGATGAGACGAATCCGAATACGCCCTCCTCATACATGTTACATGCCCCTAGCATGGTGAACATGGAACCGTCCCCTCTCCTTTCATATGTGCGGAAAACGTCAGACGCCGGAAAAACCCCTCCGGATGTTTTCCCTCTCCGTCTGCAACGTCTAGCACTGCGTTAGTTCACCCCTAACACCGCGTATTATCATGTTATGCGTTATGATGCTTTGTTTGCTTTATATTTATTGTTTCTTTCCCCTCTTCTCTCTGGTAGACCCCGAGGCTGATGCTGCCCCTGATGCTGCCCCTGTGATCGACTACATCGACGACGACCCTTCTTCCCTTTCAGCGAAGCTTCCAGGCAAGCCCCCTTTTGATCATCCCGATATCGCCCATTCCATTCTCTCATCCTTGCATTAGATTTTGCTACTGTTATTGTTTGCTCCTATTCTGATGCATAGCCTGTTTTTGCTACCTGCTTTCATACCTTACCTGCTTATTCGAAACTGCTTAGTATAGGCTGGTTAGAGATCCATCAGTGACCCCCACCTTGTCCCAGTTGCCCCGCTTTATGTTCGATGACTTGATCAACGCGATCGACGTCCAGGCCCCGACACCGCACATCACCCCCGCTTAGTTGTACGACTCTGCAGAGTTACTATCGAGTGTCGCGGGTGATACCTCATCAGTACTTCTGATGTTAACCCTATAGTGTAGCTATTTGGTCATGGTCATCGAGGGTGATTCCTCCTTAACCACTTCCGATACGACTCTTTCATGCAACCCCTCAAGTGTGAACCTCAACGGTGGTTCCTCCTACGTTCACCTTGATGATTACATCGAGTGGAATCCATCGAGGGTGATTCCTTGGGGTTTCCCCCTGGTGTTTGGACACACGGATACTTGGCTTTACAACTGTTACTTGGAAAGGTGGGTCGACCCTGAGGGGTACCCGCGAGTGATGTGGAGACGGGTTGACCTGGAGGGTACCCGAGAGTTGAATACGAGGCGTGGCCGGGCACTCTTAGCCCTTGCCGCAAGTCCTCGAGACGGGGCGACGGGGTCACATCTTTCATGAGTCTCTGCTCATGACCGCACTACCAACACACTAACAGTTTGGATATTTGATCAGAGGGGCCTCTGGCCTGATAGCACTAACCATCACGTGAGCATAGTATGGGCGTTCTACGTCGTATGCATCAGCCGAAGCTTAATAGACGTCATGCGACTGAGCGGCGCACGCCGGGTTGGACTGGTAAGCACCTGCCTTTCTAAGGAGGTAGCTAGGTCTGCTCACCGGCCGCCCACACAACGTGCAGGAGTTCCCGGGGCGACGGCCCAAGACCCCTGGGGGCATAGGTTTAGTCCGGCGTGCTGGCCTCTCTATTAAGCCTAGGTCGGGTTGCGACGTATCGTTTGGCTGAGGCCGGGCATGACCCAGAAAAATGTGTCCTGCCGGAGTTAATCGAGCGTGGTGGGTAAGTTGGTGCACCCCTGCAGGGAAGAAAACATCTATCGATGGCATGTCCGACGGTTACGGACACTTGGAGTTGTATCCTGATCGATACAACTATAACTTGATGCTGAGGCATGTAATGGAAATGATGGCTTCGGGATTGTTTTCTCGTAGGGAGTCGAGGAAGTGATCTCTGGGCGATGTTACAACATACTTACTAATATTATAATATGCCACTCTTATATCTTCTTATGTTGCAAGATGCTTGAAGATGCTAGTCTTCGATAGGGCTAGGCCTTCTCTCTATTCTGGCATTTCCGCAGCCCAGTCCACATATACAACATTCCCTTGATAATGGTGCATATGTAGTGTAGATCCTTGCTTGCTAGTACTTTGGATGAGTACTCACGGTTGCTTTGCTCCCTCTTTTCCCCCTTTTCCTTTCTTTCCGGATGTCGCAATCAGATGGTGGAGCCCAGGAACTAGACGCCACCGTCGACGACGACTACTGCTACTACCACGAGGGTGCTTAATACTACGTGGAGGCCGCCGACGACCAGGAGTAGTTAGGAGGCTCCCAGGCAGGAGGCCTTGCCTTTTCGATCGTTGCGCTTTTGTGCTAGCCTTCTTAAGGCAAATTTGTTCAACTTATGTCTGTACTCAGATATTATTGCTTCCGCTGACTCTTGTGTATTCGAGCTTAAGTATTCGAGCCCTCGAGGCCCCTGGCTTGTAATATAAAGCTTGTATTATTTTAATTTGTGTCTAGAGTTGTGTTGTGATATCTTCCCGTGAGTCCTTGATCTTGATCGTACACATTTGCATCTATGATTAGTGTATGATTGAATCAGGGGCGTCACAAGTTGGTATCAGAGCCGACTGACTGTAGGTAGTCCCCTTCCAACTCCTTGGCCGAAGTCGAGTCTAGTCCTACAAAACTTTTACTAACATGGTTATATGTCTTATGGGCCCATGTCGCCATTGGGTGGTATTAGGATCTTTTACTCCTCGTCTATACTCTAGGACTCTGATCTCTCTTCCATTCTGGTTAAACGAATTTACTAACTCTAACATTAGGATCCCGTGACCACATTCACCCCAAAGTTGGAGAAGCCATAGTTATTCCTTAGAATAGTATTTTGAATAGTACACACACTGTCGTGTTGACTACTAGGTGGTATCCATCGTACCTCTTTCATTATGCATGTTTCATCATGAATGATCCTTTTTCTTTACAAATGCTCGATGCTGAACTACCCCTGTTACATGTTAGCAGGATGGTTAGACCCGCTGGTCGTGGCCATGGTGGCAACACTCCACCGCCGCCTGAATTTATGGCCGGAATGGTGCAACAGTTTGAGCTGAACCGCCAGTTCATGGAAGGAATGAGGGTTCAGTTTCCTCGTCCGAATATGAATCAGCAGCCAGCCCCAGTAACTCTGCAGGACTTCATGCGCCTCAACCCAACCATCTATAGCAGCTCAACTCAGCCCCTCGATGCTGATGACTAGCTCCGCGACATCACATATGAAATGGAGTCTGCTGATGTAGCCCCTGCTAGCTATGTAACCTCTGCATCATTCTTTCTGAAGGGTTCCGCTGCTCAATGGTGGGATAGCCACAGGCGTACCTTACCTACTGGGACGGTCATCACTTGGCCAGATTTCCAGGCTGCTTTCCGTGCCCGCTTCATTCCTCAGGGAATCATGGACAAGAAGAAGCGCGAGTTCCGCAATCTCACCCAAGGCAACAGGACTGTAGATGCTTATCAGCGGGAATTTCTGGACTTGTCTCGTTATGCTGAAGAAGACATTGCAACTGATGCTCATGGGCAAGAAAAGTTCCGTGATGGACTTCACCCTGATATCAAGCTAGCACTGCTCGTTCATGACTTTGCCGACTTTGCCACCTTGGTGAGCAAGGCTATTCAGGTTGATACTGGTCTTCAGGCACACTAGGGATCCCTCAGGCGCAGCCGTGACGCTGGTCATCTTCGGGCCCGTCAGCGCAGAAGCGTCGGATATGGATTCCCCACAGCATGTATCGTCCAACTGCACCTGCACCAAGACAGTCCTATGGTGCACCTCGTCTGCCTCCTCCACCACAGAGGCAGCCTCTTCGAGCTATACCACCCCAAGCTCCTGCTCCCAATCCCAATGATGGTCTGTGCTTCAGATGTGGCCGTCCAGGTCACCTTGCCAAAGAGTGCAATCAGAAAAAGAACCAACTGGCCCTGCCTTCAACTGGCCGTAACAATCAACACCATAACAACAATGCCAAACCTTATGGTCATGGTCAGGCTAATCATGTTGATCTGAATGAAGCTCAAGACCAGCCTACCACTGTGATGGGTACTCTTCATGTTAATTCAGTACCGGCTTCTGTTTTATTCGATTTAGGAGCACCGCATTCATTCATGTCAGAAAATTTTGCATACGCACACGACATTCGATGTGAGCCCGTGAACACTCCGATAGTGGTACGCACCGCTGCGGGTCATTGTCGAACTACCATGATTGGTCGCGACGTCCCTGTTGAAATCGAAGGGTTGGAATTTCATGTTTCTCCCATTATTCTGGAGTCTTCCAATATTGACCTCATTCTGGGAATGGAATGGTTGAAAGCACATACTGCCTCTATCATTTGTGCCACAAATGTCGTTCATCTCCTACATCCTTCCGATGAGATAGTAAGCTACCATGCTCAGATTGTTCAAAACACCGAAGCACGGCTTTATGTCTTGAATGCGTTGAACGCAGCACCTCTTGAGGGAATTGAAAAGATTCCAATCGTTCGCGACTTCCAAGATGTCTTTCCAGAAGAACTCCCAGGGATACCTCCTACTCGGGCTGTCAAGTTCGTCATCTACTTGAAACCAGGCACCGTTCCTATCACGAAACGACCCTACAAGATGTCGCCTCATGAGCTCCTTGAACTTAAGGAGGAAATCGACAAATATCTTCGCAAGGGTTTCATCATCCAAGTTCCTCTGCTTGTGGAGCACCTTCTCTCTTCGTCAAGAAGAAGGACGGAATGAATCGTTTGGTCCAAGACTACCGTCCTATCAACCGTAGCAGAGGCTGCCAATGCGGCGACTTATCAGTCACCCCTATGACCCCCTTGGCATCACAAGGTCACTAGTATAGCGACGTGCTATACAAACGGTTTAAACCCCTTTCCACGACGGTGTTTTGAACCGTCGCCAAGTGAGTGTGTGCGATAGGGGGGTCCTCCCCACACGACCCAGAAACCGTTGGGGATAGGGAGCCTTGATGCATACAATTGTCCCTATAAAATTGTTTCTAATATCTCGAATATCCCAAACGCATCATCCTTGCTACTCGTTTGTGCTCGCAATGCCATCGCAGTCGGTATTCTGTGGTGCTATGTTAATGATGCGCGACTCATCACAAAGGGTTCACGATTATAGAACGTGTATGATAAGAAGACAATCACACACATTCACTTTTCCTGAATTGTATGCGATAACTAATTAAGAAGATTAGCTAATCATCGTACGCGTGTCGGGTAGGATTACGAGACGTCGGACTATTGTAACATCATCGTACATGATAACTATAATACACGCTATTATGTGGTGCAACGATTATGATGCGTACCACATCCGAAGCGGTTCATGGTTCCAAATCGTGTACGATAAGGCAACTATCACAAACATTTAGTTTGTCCGCGCCGTGTGTAATATTGTCTGACATCACACACGGTTTGCAAACGACAACTGTGTGCATGCTCGCACACATTTCCTCTCTGTGAACCGTGTCGGACTATGGTGTATATCACAAACGTTTGTGTTTTACCGACCGTGTGCGCCGTAACGACATGCAGAGCATAATTTCATTGTAATTTAATTGCCGTTATTTCAAATTATACCGGATTTGAATTTGAAAGTATGTTGTAGCTTTATTCATATCCATCAGGTTCAAACAACTAATGCATTATTCGATTCACAGGTACATATGTTCAAGAATTACATAAGCACCAAATAAAGAATGATGAACTACAGTTGTATACTTGTACTATTAAAGACGGTAAAGAAATAGGCGAAATACATTCTAGTTGCTGAGCAAGGTGAAGTGGAATGGCCATATTGTCCCCTCCTCCATGCAGAGGCACGCACGACTCTAGTCCAACCCCCTTGTGATGGCCGACCGCCCATCCTTCACTATCTTCATCAAAACATCTAGATAATCATCGTGGTCTGGTAGAAATACTTTAACCTTTGCATGCCCACCTATCATGTACTTTGAGAGGTAATCTGGAGTAAACTGCTTTGGGAACCACTTCAAAGGAAAAAGATTCAGATATTTTCATCTAACACAACTCATTATGGGCAGTAAAAAGAAGGCTGCAGAGTTTTTACTTACCATCATACAGTTCGCTGTTGTCTTGGATAAAGTGTAAACAAATAGTTTAATTGCCATATTTTGACCCATTTTACTAACAATCTTTATCAGCTTCCTCACTTGATGCTGGTTCATCAATATCTCATTGCCCCATACGCAAAAAGGGTCGAAGCGTGGATCTTTACCAATGACATATGTACCTAAAAGCACCAAGTTAATATTAGAAGCTAAACAGCAATTGCACAATGATGTAGTACAACACTCCCCCCGTCCCATTATATAATATCTTATAACATCCAATATACTCACATATTGGATGAATTAACATATACTAGCAAATATGCCTGTGCGTTGCAACAGGAGAAATAATATTTCTTTCCATGTCTCTAACTCAAGTACCTATGCATCATCGCAACCGCTGAACAACACATATGCAAAGTGATATAGTTAGTGATGCTACCAAGATTCATCATTACGACAATTTTCTCATTTCCCAATTAAACCAGGCACATTGGCTCACCCTGAACTCACATTTTTCCGGCACCCAGACCTACTTCCTCGCCTTGTCCCCATCATAGCTCTGTCTCGTCGTTGCCGGCTTTGGCCTCGAGCTCCGCACGGCTTCCTTCCAAATCGACTTGCACCCCCAGAAAATTCACTTGACTTACAAATAGCCCGCGCAAAAACTATTTTGGGCCACTTATCACAATGAGTGTTGAGTGCATGCAAGTTTTGACCGTCTAATCACTATCACCATCCCCTTTCCCCACCATTTTCCAGTTATCGTCAAGTTCATCTCTGCCCACATGGTCATCTTGGTTCTTTCGTGCCTCTTTGTTCACCGCAACTCTATGTTAGCTGCACCGTTAGAAAATAATTTTGAAACAATATAAATTTTCATGTGTTGAGGATAAGGATGCAATGATTAACACATAGAAGGCATACTTGTCCAAAAAATGACCCTTTAATAAAGTGACTATGTGACCTGCATATTGTTGTTGCCGGGTTATGTTCAGAGTCAGAATTTGAAGCAAGTTCAAGTGACTAAGTGATGGTGTTCAATCTTCATGGTTTTAAGTTCAAATATGAAAAGAACTAAAATATATCAAATAGTGTGCTGTTCTCACAAATTTAAATCAATTGCTAATTGCTTAGATTCAAATTTTAGCCATGAATGGCAAGAAAAGTAGTTTGTCAACTCCCTAATAACAGTTGACACATCAAATACCATTTAATAATGTGCCCAGCAAAACAACTTCTAAATCTTGACATACTCCTTTGAGTATTTAACTGGACAAAACAGATAATGTGCGTTAATGGTTGTAAGTTCCTACCAATACTTTCTTTTGACAGAACCAATGCTTATATATAAATACTGGATTACTTAAAAGGGTCATTTGCATACACACCATACTGCCCACCCAGGTTTCAGAAATACCTAACACTCTAGCGAGGGAAACAAGATCATGAGCTACACAATTGCTACTTCTCTCAACTTTGAAGCACACACACGACTCACCCATAATCTTAATCATCCTAGACTCAGCAAAGATCATACATCAGGTCGACAGATCCAAATAGTTAGAGTTGACAGAATTGATAACTATAATATTTCTACAGCATTGGGAGAGGCTGCATTTTAGACCCTCCAAGAAAGCTGCAGCTTCAGCTTCCTCTGTGCTGTTTCAGATATCCAATATACACGTAGCAGAGAAAATAACTATACTTCGCTAATTTCGGGCAATAATACCTACTGTAGAAACCCCGGTATTAGGGATAAAAGATGCATCAATATTCACCTTAATCATACCTTTATCACGAGGCTTCTACAAGGATTAGCATTAAAGATTTTGTCCTATTTAGCAAAGGAATTACAGATTGCAGAAATATGCCTGCAATGATTTCTTTCCCTTTTCCCTTGGGATCATCCTTTTGTAGTTCTCCGTTAATCATCTTCACACAATTAACCAAGAACTCAACCGGTTTTTATGAGTTGACCTTAAGGCTTAATGTTTCTCTACATTGGCTGTCCTAAATCTATCACACATTTGTGCATGATGGAAAATATGTCACACTGAATTTCTTCTGAACTTCTTCTGAGATGTAACAACACAAGCAGTAAAAACAAGTAAGCAAACCTACCAATCAAGCTTTGAATGAATTTGTAAAATAAATGCACAATCCAGGTCACATCCACACCAATTAATAAATCTAGCCTCAAGTTTCTATAGTCACATCAATTTGAAAAATCGAGAGGTAAATCCAAAGCTGCATAATCCACTACCGCAAGTTTTAAGAATTTTACAGTAATATATCTCTCTCAAATAGTTACTTTTATCAAACCAGAGATGATTAAGAAATTGCAGATTTCCCGTTACTAAGTTCTGCTTGGTGCTTGCATTGCCATAACAGCCAGCCTAATTTATTTTTTGACAAATCCCACAACAAAGTCAACATCCAGCAGTGGCACCGAGAGCACAAAAGTATAAAATTGTACCCCTAAGATAGCTGAAACTTCATTAGAAAGTGTGCAATTCGACGAGACGCTCTCACCATCTGATGAAGTTGATGCAGCCGGTGTCATTGTCGAGGGTGAAGGACACATCTGTATTCCTCTCCATCTTGCCAGTCACCATCCCAATGAGCCTGGCCAGCAGACCACCCAACCTGGACAGCAATGTAAGAAGCCAATCTCGATGAACACAAAGCCGAGGAGCGGTGTATAGTGGGCACTCACCTTGGCTGTCTTGACGCGAGTCACCCTTCTCACCAGTGTCGGACAGCGGCACAACGATGATCTGCTTCATGGTGATGAAAGAGGGTGAAGACCACCACCGCAAGGAGGACAGCCGCTTGGGTGGGAATCGGCAGTGGGGTGGCGGCGTTGTTCGCCGCGGGAGCCAGGCGGACGGTTTCAACAGGTGCCACTGCCAATGTAATTAGAACACTTGTAGTCTTTCAGTGAGAAAAGTGCAGATTACATGAAGTAAAGCGGGATGGCAATTATATGCTTCGTGTATGGGCAGAATACAAACATCGGCTATAGTAGAGGGAGAAGACTGGATGCAACGTAAATCTCTCACCTCTTCAAATATGTCAACTGGAGTATTTCTCAACAATCCCTTGGATCTGCTCTGGAGTGAAGATTGACAGACTGGTATCCAAATCAGCACTCTCCAACTGCCTCTGCAACTGCATTGACAATAAAGTCAAGATAAGCATTACCCATTGCTTCTTCTGCTCATAAACACTTAGCAAAAGTTTAGTTGTGTATGTTTCAGTGAGAGGGGGCAAGCATAGAG
The DNA here is from genome assembly GCF_002575655.3 of Aegilops tauschii subsp. strangulata. Taxonomy (NCBI): domain Eukaryota; kingdom Viridiplantae; phylum Streptophyta; class Magnoliopsida; order Poales; family Poaceae; genus Aegilops; species Aegilops tauschii. Next base: position 181,033,426 of record NC_053039.3, read on the forward strand.
CACATACAGTCTCAAGTATGACAGATTGGCTCTCAGAACAATGTTTTAAAATTTGAACTAACATCTCCAGTTGCTGTAACAGCAACCAAAAGGATGTAATTAGCATCTTCAATACAGTTAAGTTTGATGCATCGAAAGAGGCACTATAAAAACATTTTTGCTTCACCTGTTGTTGTAATTCCTGTTGAGTGTGCATTTTCTCTGCAAATTCTAGAGGCTCAAGCTCAACCTCATCAATAGCCATCTCTTCTCTATCAAATTAAATAGAAAAAAATTCAGAACATGGCTTTTAGACAACAGTTCAAGTCAACTCTGTAAACCACAAACTATTATTGCTAGAGAGAAGGTAATTGTGGCTGTATATTCATTTTACTTGTTCAGTTCTATGGCTGGCGCATTAACTGACACAGCTCTTTTCCTTGAAAATAAAGAAATAAAAGACCACACCACTACATAGATCAACATGGACTATATTCAAACATGCATAGCAAGAATGAGCTACCTACAAATGACCGTGAAACAAAGCAAAAATGGTCCTGCAGTGCACCGAGTCTTTTCAGCAAACACATGGTGTGCACCTCGCGGGCTAGTGGTTGAGTCGAAGGGGGTAGAGCAGCACTGAACTACACGCAGCCTGGGCAACGACCATTGAACTGCTCCGTCGATCTGTGCGTGATGGGAGGAGCAGGTGCTCCGACCAAGTGAAGAAGAGCATCGGGGAGAAGAGGAACACGCAGGGGCTGGGCTGGTGGTGGAGGACGACGACGTCGGGTCGTGGCGAGAGAGAGGGATTGGGGGAAAGTGCGGAGCCGACACCAAGTGTCGCTGGTGATGGAAAGACGCAGGGGTGGGGAAGGTGCATGGCGGAGGGGCGTTGGCGGTGCGCGGTGGCGTGTCGGGGCCGGCTGCGGTGGCGCATGGCGGGTGGGCGGCAGCGCGCTGCAGCGTGGAGATGCGCTGGAGGTGAAGAGGGAAGGCAAGGTCGTCGTGCATATTTTTTTTTCTTTTCTCTCACCCGTACTGGTTCGATTGACTTAATAGAAGACTGCGGGTTGAATACCTAAAACATCAGGGACTTTTTTGCAAAATTGTGATGACGGTGAGCAGGCAGCAGCAATAGGTACTTTATTATCAGGGAAAGAAAAGATTATGGGCCGGAGGGAGTTTATCAATTTTTTACAAATTATTGGCTGATTAACTACTGTTGTGTCATTGTTGTTGTTGCTGCTTCTCTTCTACGTATATCTAGACATCATCAGAATATTAAGATAGCACTCTTCCTTGTTACTATGTAACCTAGGATTCATATTTAGATATTCAGTACAGTGCATATTGCTATGTAGCCTCAGATATATTACATATGACTCTAGTTAACCTAACGATAAATGGGATACAAATATATTCAGTTAAAAGTACGATTCACTGATTAGTGCCTTATCAGCATTCGGCCTATATGGTACCAGCTACCAATATCCTGAATAGTGAGTATATATAAGTCATGGGATGAAACTAATCTCGATGGAAAACAACAGTCGTTCCCAAAATTTTCCTGTGTAAGTACGAGAGGCATGTTAAGCACAACAGGCTAAAGATCGACCAAATATATCCATGACAGACAAAATAATCTCCAAAAGATAGCTTCAACGTGCAGGTTTAAGCACGCTAGTTAAGCAAAATAAGTGGAAATGTGTGTTAACTGCAACAGGCCTAACATGTAACAACAAGCAAACATAGTCATTCAAACTGGCATTGTGCCGGTCCAAGTACACTAGTTATTGTTAAATAAAACTGGAAAGACGTGTTAACTACAACATGCAGCAACCAAATGTAGCCATTCATAGTGGTATTGTCGAAACTGGTATTGATGAAATTGAACTGCATAGTTCATACTTGCACATAGAGAACATCACGTTCTGAATAACTGGAATAAACAAGGCATACTACGAACAACCAAAGATAGCATTTCAAACTGGACATATGCTAACTACAAACAACCGAACAACCAAAAAACTTTAAAAGAGGCATATGCTAGCTATAATAGGCTTAACAACAAGCAAATATATGCATTCCTATCGGTATGTTTAAAACCGGTCTTGATGAAAATACACTGCACAGTAAATAGTTGCACATATAGAGCATTACATTGTGAACAACTAAAATAAACAAGCATACTGCAAACAACCAAATATAGCAATTAAAACTAGACATATTCTCACCACAATACAAAAGGGACTAGACAAAACAAACCATGGGTTCCCCCCTATGAAGAGGCACCGCAAAACAAATCATGGGTTTCCTCACTTGTAACAAATGGGTTCGTGGAAGAGCACAGACCTTGGGTGCGCTCCATGTTGTCGCAGATGGGCTCCTTCCCTTGGAAGAGCACAACTGTAGGGTGCCCTCCCTGATGTCGCAGACATGCTCTTTCCCCTTGGAAGAGCTGGAGAGGGTGCCCTCCTCGTGGTCGCCGTCGATGAGGTTTGACTTGGAAGCTGTGGATCCCAAGCTAGCATCACAGAACGTGTCCTTCAGAAATGACAAAAGGGGCTCAATGGCGATGTAGGTTGGCAAATTCTTGACAGCGAGCCAGAGGAGATCAGCAGTGGGGCCATGGATGAGATCAACGGCGGTTGAACCCGAGGGGTTGGGGGTGGGCCACTTGACCTGTGACATAGCCCGTGTTAGGCAGTCGCTATCGACGACCTCGATGTCGTAGCCGGCATCTGCGAGATACCCGCATACTCTAGCCGCTGATTGAGTGCATGCGGCCAGTAATGGTCGTCAGCTTCCTCGGCGGCCACCTCGACGATGTCGGGCGAAGAGGACGCGATACACCTTTTCCGGGCCAGTCGCTACTCGAGCTCCACGGGAAGCATAACCGGACTTAGGCTGCAACGCTTTGGAGTGGGGGATGGGGATATGTGGGGAAGGGGGCGTTTTGCAAGTGTCATCTAAGAAACTCAAGGCGACCTGGGTATGGAGATCGGTGGGTAAGCTGCACGGGCAAACCGGTAGATGTTGACAATGGAGGCCTGGCGGCGGCGGCGACCTTGCTAGGGTTTCAAGCGAGGGAGGGGTTGTGGTGGGAGGGGTGTGCGCGTGCATGCCCGAGGAGGTTTTGGTGTGTGTGTGTGGAGGTGGGGGTGTTTTAGGAAATGATGCAGCTACTGAAATTTTACTGCGCGGGAGTCTAACGCGGGAGTAAAATGTCGGGGCTATTGAAAATTTGGATGATGGTGCATTGCACACGGTCCGGAAATAGCAATCGTGTGTTATGAAACAGAAAAACCCTCAAGCCGGGCAGCTATTTTTGAGGGATGCAGGCGAGAGCGGGAACAACAAACATCACACACGGTCGAAACATAATAACCGGGTGTTATTAAAGAGAAAAAACCTGCATGCGGGTAGATATTTTTGAGAGGGGAAGCCTCGTGGAGCCCAATGTACTATGCTGATGTGCGTGACAAGGGCACCGGGGTGGCACACGGTTAGTGTGAGTGAACCATGTCTGTTGCGTCATTCGACTTGTCTAATGTTCATAAATTTGGTGAAGATGCGGAAAGGGTCAGAACACGAACACACTTGCATGTGGACCAAATATGTTGGGGATATAACTACTGGGTATGAATCGCCCAGGAGGGGCCGGGTTATACCACTGGCGGCTTACCAATGAAGGTGGCGGATCATACGAGCCTGTTGACGGCCCAAGACCCAGAGGTGACATAAGGCCCAGGTGGATGAACCGCCATGTATGTATGACTTGTATTGTAAGGCATGTGTAGTTAGTCACCGAGCCAGACACATTGTTTATGAGCCGGCCGGGACTCTGTGAGCCGCCGAGCGTCAACCTGTGTATATAAAGGGATGACCCCGCAGCGGCTTAGGGCAAGAAACAAGAGATCGAGAACTAGGTCAAGCGTATTCGCTCCTTGGTGATCGAAACCCAAGAAATACCACCTCAAACTGGATTAGGCCTTAACCTTCACCGCAAGGGGCCGAACCAGCATACACTCTATATGTCCTTTGTCCCGTTTAACCCCTTTAAGCTAACCTAGTTGTGATGGCTCCACGACTAAGTCCTTCTGCTAGGACATCTGTCGTGACAATTCCACGACAGTTGGCGCCCGCCGTGGGGCCAGCGCACAGTGGTTTCGAGTTCTTTGAGGGCAACTTCGAAGGGATCAAGGGATACGCTGTGGGCCGGATGACCAAGAGTCATCGCGGCAAGCTCTACATCGACGATGCAAGCTGGGGCCCCGAGGCCGTCTCAATCGAGTACGGGTACCGGGTCCCCTTCGGCGGAATCCATGTCTTCATCGGCAAGATCGGCGAACCGGGCCCTGAGCCGGACATCTGCACCGACATCATCGAGACGGCTCAGCGTGCATGACCTATCGAAGTTCAACTCACCGTGAAGCATGCCTTTGTTGGTTTCATCCATGGGGAGGAAATTGAAGGTGGATCTGTGTCTGGCGGTGAGACGGCCATCTATTCTGATGGCGAGTCGTCCACAGGCGAGACTAATTCGTTTTATCAACTGCAAGACGACCAGCTTCGGGGCTGTTCTGATGGTGACAGTATTCTGGACCCCTACGAGCTGCCGAAAAGGGTCGCGATCTTCATGGCCGGTACACAACCGGTGCTTGGTTCAACAACCACAGCGGCTATGACCTCCAGTCTAATGGCTGCAGCGGCGGCGGCTGGTCCAGGCGGTTCTACACGCCCGCCGGCTCAAATTCTCACAGAATTATTGGAGGCTCTGGCGACTCTGATGGGGGTGGAGGTAACCCCGGACAACCAGGAACAACACAAGGTGGATCTGGCGAAATTGCGAGATGATATAGCTCAAGCCAAGGAAGAGCTGGCAGCTGAGAACACTAGGATGGCTGCAGAGCGGGCTGTTTTGAATGCCGAGGCACCGCGGATCCAAGCGGATTCCTTCTGGCTCACATTAGATCAGAATGCTTCAAATGAGGTTATGAGGAGGAGACACCGGAGTCATCTACGCCCGGTTTATGAGCCGAGGAACCTCTTCAACACCTCATTTGCAGGGACAAAGTGACCCGCCGGTGGTTTTATGTTCAAATACCAAATGCAACTTCAATGTGGCACCTATCTCGCAAAGCGCATGGTATTGCTTGCCCCCCTCGTGTCGGCAGGAGGGGAATCCTAAGCTATGAACGTATTGAAGGAAATACACCCTAGAGGCAATAATAAAGTTGTTATTTATATTTCCTTATATCATGATAAATGTTTATTATTCATGCTAGAATTGTATTAACCGGAAACTTAGTACATGTGTGAATACATAGACAAACAGAGTGTCCCTAGTATGCCTCTATTAGACTAGCTCGTTAACCAAAGATGGTTGAGTTTCCTAGCCATAGACATGTGTTGTCATTTGATGAACGAGATCACATCATTAGAGAATGATGTGATGGACAATACCCATCCGTTAGCTTAGCACTATGATCGTTTAGTTTATTGCTATTGCTTTCTTCATGACTTATACATGTTCCTATGACCATGAGATTATGCAACTCCCGAATACCGGAGGAACACTTAGTGTGCTATCAAACGTCACAACGTAATTGGGTGATTATAAAGATGCTCTACAGGTGTCTCCGATGGTGTTTGTTGAGTTGGCATAGATCGAGATTAGGATTTGTCACTCCGATTGTCGGAGAGGTATCTCTGGGCCCTCTCAATAACGCACATCACTATAAGCCTTGCAAGCAATGTGACTAATGAGTTAGTTGCGGGATGATGCATTACGGAACGAGTAAATAGACTTGCCGGTAACGAGATTGAACTAGGTATGATGATACCGACGATCGAATCTCGGGCAAGTAACATACGGATGACAAAGGGAACAACGTATGTTGTTGTGCGGTTTAACCAATAAAGATCTTCGTAGAATATGTAGGTGCCAATATGAGCATCAAGGTTCCGCTATTGGTTATTGACGGGAGATGTGTCTCGGTCATGTCTACATAGTTCTCAAACCCATAGGGTCCGCACGCTTAACATTCGATAACGATTTGTATTATGAGTTTATGTGATTTGATGAGCGAATGTTGTTCGGAGTCCCGGATGAAATCACGGACATGACGAGGAGTCTCGAAATGGTTGAGACATAAAGATTGATATATTGGACCATGGTATTCGGACACCAGAAGTGTTCCGGGTAGTTTCGGATATAACCGGAGTGCAGGAGGGGTTACCGGAACCCCACGGGGAAGTAATGGGCCTTAGTGGGCCTTAGGGGAGAGAGAGGGAAGCAGCCATGAGGTGGCGCCCCCCCCCCCAAGGGGAGTCTGAATAGGACTAGGGGAGGGGGCGCAGCCCCTCTTTCCCTCTCCCTTTCCCTCTCCTTCCTTCTTCTCCTACTTGGACTAGGAAAGGGGGGAGCCGATTCCTACTTGGAATGGGACTCCCCCCTTGGGCGCGCCTCTAGGGGCTGGCCGGCCGCCTCCCTCCCTCCTTTATATACGGGGGAGGGGGGCACCCCATAAACACACAAGTTGATCTTTATCCATGCGCGGTGCCCCTCCACGATTTTCCACCTCGGTCATATTGTCGTAGTGCTTAGGCGAAGCCCTGCGTCGGTAACTTCATCATCACCGTCACCACGCCGTCGTGCTGACGAAACTCTCCCTCGGCCTCAACTGGATCAAGAGTTCGAGGGACATCACCGAGCTGAACGTGTGCAGATCGCGGAGGTGCCGTGCGTTTGGTACTTGGATCGGTTGGATCGCGAAGACGTTCGACTACATCCACCGCGTTACTAAACGCTTCCGCTTTCGGGCTACGAGGGTACGCGGACACACTCTCCGCACTCGTTGATATGCTTCTCCTAGATAGATATTGCGTGATCGTAGGATTTTTTTTTGAAATACTACGTTCCCCAACACGTATGCCTACCCCCACGGAGGTTCACCTAGCAAAGTGTGAAGTAGCATTCCCCCTCCCCATCGCACACACACAGACGCACACGCACACACACACACTTTTAGTCTATGGGAGAGGCATCTCACCAAGATGTATCGTAAAACAAACCAAGAATAATCCACCTTGGTCGTACAACCTCTCTCTTGTTGTCGGTCAAAGTGATGGCCATCCATGCGTCCCCAGAGATGAGCTAGCTCGCCAATAATCACGCAAGTAGCTAGTCCCTGAAGATAATCCCTGCTTGTGTGTGGCCCAAACATATGTATGGAGGTGTTGATGTTTGAATACACAATGGAACAACTTTGATGTGGCACCGTGCTTTGGAACCAGAAATCCCCACATGGAGCGAGGGCTAGTTGACGATGCATATGTATGTCGCACCACACTTCAAGCCGATGACCGGGATTCATGCATGCATAGTATGCAATCAAACTTAATTAAGTTTGAATCTCACCATGAACTATTACGATAACACGAACCAAAGGAAGAATCCGCCATGGTAACCTATCTTATTGTCGGTCAAAGTGATCATGGATGTCCACGCATGCCCATGAATATATTGGCTTGTCGCCGATAACCATGCAATGGAGTGTACCATTCAAAGACAACCACTACATGCATATGTATGTATGGAGGTGATGCGTGCATGCATGTTTGAATACCATTCACAACATTGATGTGGCGCGTGCGTCGAAAATCGTACGACCCCCACACATAGCGTGATCTATTCATGACGTGTCGTGGTACCGGCCACTTTGACTCGATGGGAGGGATTCATGTGTACACATGCATGTGTGCTCAAACTGTATCATGTCATCCCAGAGCATGACCTATATACCGTAATACAAACAAAAAATTAATCCCCTCCTAAGTCAAATTAACCTCTCTCGTTGTCAGGCAAAGTAGTGATGGACCAAGCGGGCCCACAGATGGAAAGCATCGATATCGCTGATAACCGCATGTAACGCCCATGATGCGGCTATATCTCCCACGTGTCGAGGCACGACTTAGAGGCATAACCGCATTGTAGGTATTGTCGCAAGAAGGGTCATCTTCACACAATCCCATGTAATGAACAAGAATGGGATAACGAGAGTTGGCTTACAATCGCCACTTCACACAATACATATATAATTCATACATCATCCAAAATCCACACATAGACCGACTACGGTCAAAACCAAATGAAAATAAGGTAACCCCAAATGCTAGATCCCGATCGTCCCAACTGGGCTCCACTACTGATCATCAGGAAATGAAACATAGTAACGACCACGTTCCTCGTCGAACTCCCACTTGAGCTCGGTTGCGTCACCTGCACTGGTATCGTCGGCACCTGCAACTGTTTTGGTAGAATCTGTGAGTCACGAGGACTCAGCAATCTCACACCCGTGAGATCAATACTATTTAAGCTTAAAGGAAAGGATGGTGTAATGAGGTGGAGCTGCAGCAGGCACTAAGCATATATGGTGGCTAACATACGCAAGTGAGAGCGAGAAGAGAAGCAACACAACGGTCGCAAAGCTAGAAATGATCAAGAAGTGATCCTGAAACTACTTACGTTCATGCATAACTCAAACCGTGTTCACTTCCCGGAATCCGCCAAGAAGAGACCATCACGGCTACACACACAGCTGATGTATTTTAATTAAGTCAAGTGTCAAGTTCTCTACAACCGGACATTAACAAATTCCCATCTGCCTCATAACCGTGGGCACGGCTTTCGAAAGATAATATACCCTGCAGGGGTGTCCCAACTTAGCCCATTATAAGCTCTCACGGTCAACGAAGGATAAACCTTCTCCCAGGAAGACCCGATCAGTCTCGGAATCCCGGTTTACAAGACATTTCGACAATGGTAAAACAAGACCAGCAAAGCCGCCCGATGTGCCGACAAATCCCGATAGGAGCTGCACATATCTCGTTCTCAGGGCAACACCGGATGAGACTAGCTACGAGTAAAACCAGCCCTCAAGTTTCCCCAAGGTGGCCCCGCAGGCAGCTCGGTTCGGACCAACACTCGAAGGAGCACTCCCCGGGGGGGGGGGGTCTAAAATAAAGATGACCCTCGGGCTCGCGAAAACCCAAGGGAAAAGGCTTAGGTGGCAAATGGTAAAACCAAGGTTGGGCCTTGCTGGAGGAGTTTTATTGAAGGCGAACTGTCAAGGGGGTCCCATAAATCACCCAACCGCGTAAGGAACGCAAACTCAAGGAACATAATACCGGTATGACGGAAACTAGGGCGGCAAGAGTGGAACAAAACACCAGGCATAAGGCCGAGCCTTCCACTCTTTACCAAATATATAGATGCATTAATTAAATAAGAGATATTGTGATATTCCAAAAAATATCCATGTTCCAACATGGAACCAACTTCAACTAGCAACGCTATAAGAAGGGCTGAGCAAAAGCGGTAACTTAGCCAAACAACGGTTTGCTAGGAAAGGATGGTTAGAGGCTTGACATGGCAATATGGGAGGCATGATATAGCAAGTGGTAGGTAGCGCAGCATGGCAATAGAGCGAACAAGTAGCAAAACAAAGATAGAAGTGATTTCGAGGGTATGGTCATCTTGCCTGCAAGGTTCTCAGAGTTGTCGAAAGCTTGATCCTCGTAAGCGTACTCAACAGGTTCCTCGTTCACGAACTCGTCTCCCGGCTCTACCCACAGCAAGAACACAAGCAATGGAACCACAATCAATCACGGGAAATGCACAAGCAACATGATGCAAAACATGCATGATATGCGGGATATGATATGCGATGCATATGCGTGCATGACAAAATTATGAAGACATCTTGGTGAGCTTGATTCACTCATCACAAAGCAATGCATGACAAAACAAGCATACCTACAGTAAGATGGCATTTTATGAAGCTAACCATGGCAAGCGCAAGTACATAGCATGTATGGATCAACTACAACAACCTTGGCAAAATTGAATATCATGTTAACAATCTGCCAGGAATATTTTATAGCAAAAGTAGAGCAAGATTAAGACATGCTAGGGCCCTCCATAATTGCAAACAGGGGCATGAATGGAAAGAGCACAATAATATCTACAAAACATCCTTACTGATCATGCCCAAAAGAAGCATGGATCTCACTGTAGACACATGGATACATGGCAACAAAATAACAGCAGTAACAGACTTAGCAAAATTCTAAGTCCCTGAAAACAGAAACATCACGAAGCCTAGTTTGCATGCTTGTTCTAGTCAACACATAGATCACAAAAATACATGGCATACACCTCTGTAAAGATGGCATGGCATAGATCAAAACACCTGCAGAGCTCATGCTCATAAGATGCACACATCAATTGCAACAAAAATAACAAAACACCAAGTTCTGATAAGTAACAGCAGTAAACATCATATAGCACTCTTGCACCAGAGATTTGGGCATCGAGATGAACTCAAATGAGCATGGCACAATGGGACAAAATGAATATCGTCTCGAGACGAACATTTAAATATATCATGCACGCAAAACGGAGCAGTATGTGATGAGATATGATGCAATGAACAGGAGCACATAATGTGAAAAACTTTGGGACTTAGGAAAAATCGGGTCAACCTCTCAGATCTGAATCGGGGCACGGGAATCGAGGCGCGGCGCGAGCTCGCCGGGGTTCGGCCGGAGACTTGCCGGAGGAGAGGGAGAGGAGGAGGCCGGAGTAGCTCGGAGGGAGGGAGGCGGAGGAGCTCGGAGGGGCTCGGGCGCTGGCGGGCGTCGGCGGGCGGCGAGGACGGCGGCGGCGCCGGCGGGCGCGGGCGGCCGCGGGTACGGGCGGCGGCGCCGGCGGGAGGACGAGGCGGCGGGGACGGGATCCGGCACGGAGGGCGGATGGGCTCGCGGGGGCCCTGCGCGGGCCGAGCGGGCCGGCGGCGCACGCCGGTGGAGCTGCCCACGTGGCGGCGTCTGATAGGCTCGGGCGGCGGCGGCGATTCGTCCGGCGGCGGCGGACGTGTCCGGTGGCGGCGGAGGGCGATTTTGCTAGGGTTTCATCCGGGATTTTTGGACGGGAGGGAATATTTATAGGTAGAGGGAGCTAGGAGAGTCCAAATGGAGCACGGTTTTCGCCCACAGGATCGTGATCGAATGACCGAGAGCATGGAAGGGACTTAGATGGGTTATAGGGCTGTTTGGAGGGGGGTTTTGCTGCAACACACAGAAAGCCTTTGCGGTTACCCGGTTAACCGTTGGAGCACCAAACGACCTCTAAATGGAAAGAAACTTGACAGGTGGTCTACCGGTGGTATACCAAGGCCACTTGGCAAGCCTCGATCCCTTCCGAGAACATTTAACGCCCGCTCACGAAAAGAGACAAGAGGGGTGCGCCGGTGCATGTGGGAGTGCCGGATTGCAAAACGGACAACGGAGAAAATGCTCGGACGCATGAGACGAACACGTATGCAAATGAGATGCACATGATGACATGATATGAAATGCATGACATGAACAAAATGCAAAACGAGAGACAAAACCCAACCACGAAGGGAATATCATAACACATAGCCGAAAATGGCAAGATTTGTAGTTACAAATATGGGAAGTTACATCCGGGGTGTTACACCGCATGAATGGGTGCGAGAGGACAACCACCATTTCTTTGGATGTGGGCCAAACATATGTTGAATACCCAAAATGCACAACTTTGATGTGGCACGTGCCTAAAAAATCTTAAAGTCTCCACACAGAGCGAGGTTCATGAAACGTACTACATATGCTGGTCCCCTTCCCCTCTTTGACCCATACTATATGCTCCTACCGTAATACAACCCAAAAAGAATCCTCCTTGATGGTGAAATTAATTAACCTCTCCTGATGTAGGTCAAAGTGATGCATGCATGCATGTGGCCCAAAGAGGTGTTGTGTGATGTTTGAATAGCCAATGCACAAGTCTGATGTGGCACATGCCTCGGAAACGGAAAAGTCTCGATACTAAGTGAGGTGTACATGTTCACGGACGCGTACGTAGTATATATGCTAGTCCCCTCCCACCTCTTCGACGCGTACTATATACTCCCACCATAACACAAATAAAAAGATTCTACCTTGCTGGTCAAAATAACCTCTCTGTCGGCTGTTGGTCAAAGTGATGGACGACGACCTCGCGGGCCCACAGATAGCGTCACATGCGAGTGAGTGTCATGTAGGACAACCATCGACTGCATGTGGCCAAAACATGTATGTATGAAAGGGTTGTGTAATGTTTTAAATAACGAATTCACGACTCTGATGTGGCACCTTCCTCACAAAACGGCCAACCCACACGGTGGCTCACAACTCGTAGTGTACTGCCAGCCACCCCTAGACGCACACACACATACGCACACACCGCATCCACCGCAACTACGATGCATGTTAAATTTTCCCGCGGTGACCATATGTTACCAAAGGAGGGACATTTTAATTTTGAAAAAAAACACAGAGAGATCATTAAGACGTTTTAGTACATTGATTGATTTCCTAGGGGTACACTACTGCAGGATGGTCCAAACGCGACAGTCCAATCAAAGACCCTTCGACGAAACTGTGTGCGATGCATTAATCACAAATGGCGATGTAATAAAACTGTCAAAAAAGATGCAAAACGTTTGCGATGGCGGTGACATCAAACATGGTTCAGATTGGAGTTGCGTGTGCAATGCGTGGCAAACGGTTAATCTAGAAGAACTGTTTGCGATGAGGCAGAACAACAGAAATGGGCAGCCAGATGAGGGTGTGTGCGATAGACGGCATACAGTTCACTAGGATGAACTATGTGTGATTAGGCAACACAATAGAGACGTTCAGCCAGATCAAGGTGTGTGCGATGGAGTGCATACAGTTCATTCAGATGAAATTTTTGCAATGATACAACACAACAGAAACAGTTCAACTGAAGAAGATGTGTGTGATATGCGGCAAACAGGTCCATAATCAGAAATGTGTGCGAAGACCAATAATAACACAGATGATTGCTGCTAATAAGCTGTGTGATTTGCTCTATCTATAGAAGAATAACACACACACACACATCAAGATATATATATAATAAACATCCAATTACATAAGTGACTATACAGATCATTCGCACACACCTCAATAAACAATTGTATGCATTCTAAACTAGGAGAAACAGTCGTCTAGTCATCTACTTCTTGTGACGCTCCCGCCACTACTCTGTGGCTCGATCCCTCGTCTTGGGCAGAAAGAAGACACTCCCTCATGTTAATGATCCGCATGTACATCTCGTAGCTTGTGTACGCGTCCTTGGCTGCGTACTTGACGTGTTGTTCATCCAGTCTCTCATGCCAGACATTGTGCCAGGTATTCTCGTCCTTCTTGCTCTCATCCTTCATCTTCATGTAGTAGGGGTCAATGATTGACGAGGCGAGGTCAACCAGGGAGTTCTGTTTGTTGTTGTCGCTGCCCCAGACCTTGTAGTGGTCCTTGATGTTGACAAGATTCTGGCATTTCAAGCCCGAAACCTTGAGCGCTTTTAGATCGTTGGTGGTGTCCACCGTAGCAAAACTGTAGTCAGAGCTGTTGATAAACCAGGAGAAATGCTTGTAAGGCCTTGTGGCCAAGTGGTAGTGGTAGACGAGGATGTCCTGTCGCACACACAACTGGGCGATGACAACCTTTTGATCGTGCCCGGCACGACCGATGGTGTACTCGAGGTTGAAGCCGACCACTTGGTAATTGTCCTTGGCAAGCAACTGCTCCATAGTTTGGATGGAGCTCTCCACCGAGACCGGCTCATTCCTGTACACCACCGAGAGGGCCTTCCCCTTCACAAGGGTGTCCACTACGCGATGCATGGTGAACTTCCCACCATTGTCGTCGTCGGCCGCTAGGAGCGCCATTGGAGCCACGGGGAGCGCCATTGGAACCGCTGAATGTCCTCTCTGTATGTGTCATTGTGGGTGTGCTTATTGTGTCGAGTGGTAGGAGAGATGAAGGTAAATCACCGCAGGAATAAATGGGGGCCAGGCGGCCTGGATTGTCAGCGCGTCCGCATGGCAGTTTTTGCGGGTAAGTGCATCGTGGCGCCGCGCACCGGCGCAACCGCATGCACATGAACGTACGTGATTGTGCGCCGGCCCCAAACACTGGCAACGCACGTGGAGGGACGAGGGCAGAGTGCCCGGAGAGACGCGAGAGCAGAGCGCGCGTGGCGGGACGCAAGCAGAGCGCGCCGCGGCCGCCTCAACCGCGGACAACCACACACATAGAGCAGTTGAACACGCAGGAAATGGTCATCTACAAGCCAGCCGGCAGTTGCGTCACTGCGTAGAGAGCGGCCGTGTGCTACTACCTCCATCTTGGTCTATTAGTTCCCTTTATATTCTATGCCATATTTTGACCATAAATTTAACCAACAAAATGTTAATGCATGGTACAAAAGTTATATAATTGGAAACTATGTTCAAATACGAATTCAACGATATAATCTCTGGCGACATGCATTCGTATTTTATTAGTTAAATCTCTAGTCAAAATTTGGCACAAAAATACATAGACGACTTATAAACCAGGACGGGGGTAGTAGGTAACTTAATGGCAAATGTTTTTATTTTATTAACCGTATGTGTACATGTCCTTTCGTCCTCCTCTCACACGTCTTGTCACCCAGCTGCCGCAGATGGCTTAGGGTGCAAGATTGAGCAGCGTGCGGGGGCGTTCTTTTGGCCAAACGGTGGTGAGCCTGTTCCCGCCCGACTCTGTGAAATCCCTCAAAATCCCAATGCTGACCGGCCTGCTATGTAAACCCTCACGGCCGGCGAGTCCTGCGTCGCATTTTCCCCTCCCTCCCTGTAGCTTATCTCGTCTGGTTCTCCCACAATCGCCAATGGCACCTGTCCGTCATCGTCACTTAGCCACTTCACCATCATCAGAGGACAGCTCCAGCTGGAAGGCTACACCATGGCGGCGGCGTAGTCCCCAAGGTAGTGTAGTGCGTGTGGCGTCCCTATTGGGTGTGCGCGGAACATCCACCACATGCTCCGCCGCTGCTGCCCGTCGGTAGCTGTTGCCGGCCGCCATTGCCGCCACCCCACCGTCTACCGTCGTGGCCGCCACACCACCATCGAAAGCCAGGGCCATCGCCCGCTCCACCGCCGTGACCCGAAGGAGGGAGGTGGCCGTCGTGGCCGCCACCCCACTGCCGGCCACCGCGGCCATTGCTACTTCTTGAGCTTGCATTGGTTTTTTCCTTGAAGAGGAAAGGGTGATGTAGCACACTAGAGATAAGTATTTCCCTCAGTTTAGAACCAACGTATCAATCCAGTAGGAGAAACGCGCAAGTCCCCAATAGATGCACCTACACAAACAATCAAACACTTGCACCCAACGCGATAAAGTGGTTGTCAATCTCTTCACGGTCACTTGCAAAGGCGAGATATGATAGAGATAGATAGAACTAAACAAAAGATAAAATATATTTGGGTTTTTCTGGTTTATAGATCTGAAATTAAAAGATTGCAAAATAGTAGACCAGAAACTAATATGATGGAAAATAGACCCCGGGGCCATAGGTTTCACTAGAGGCTTCTCTCATGAAGGCAAATAATACGGTGGCTGGACAAATTACTGTCGAGCAATTGATAGAAAAGCACAAAGTTGTGATGATATCCAAGGCTATGATTATGTAATATAGGCATCACGTCTGTGTCAAGTAGACCGACTCCTGCCTGCACCTACTACTATTACTCCACACATCGACCGCTATCTAGCATGCATCTAGAGTATTAAGTTCATAAAGAACGGAGTAACGCCTTAAGTAAGATGACATGATGTAGAGGAATAAACTCAAGCAATATGATGAAAACCCCATCTTTTTACCCTCGATGGCAACAATTCAATACGTGTCTCGCTACCCCTACTTTGTCACTGGGTGAAAGCACGCAAGATTGAACCCAAAGCTAAGCACCTCTCCCATTGCAAGAAAAAACAATCTAGTTGGCCAAACCAAACCGATAATTCGAAGAGAAATACAAAGATATCAAATCATGCATATAAGAATTCAGAGAAGATTCAAATAATATTCATAGATAAGCTGATCATAAATCCACAATTCATCGGATCTCGACAAACACACCGCAAAAGAAGATTACATCGGATAGATCTCCAAGTCAAAGAGAGAGAAGAAGCCATCTAGCTACTAGCTATGGACCCGTAGGTCTGTGGTAAACTACTCACGCTTCATCAGAAGGGCAATAGAGCTGATATAGATGCCCTCCGTGATCGAATCCCCCACCGCCAGGATGCCGGAAAAGGCCCCAAGATGGGATCTCACGGGAATAGAAGGTTGCAGCGGTGGAAAAGTGTTTTCGTGGACGCTTTTGAGGGTTTTGGAATATATGTGAATATATAGGAGGAATTTCTAGGTCAGGGGGTCACTGAGGGGCCCATAAGTTAGGGGCACGCCCCCTAGGGTGCGCCCTCCACCCTTGATGCCGCCTCATGGCTCTTCTGACTTGCACTCCAAGTCCCCTGGGTGTCTTCTGGCCCAAGAAAAATCATCATGAAGTTTTATTCCATTTGGAATCCTTTTTGTATTCCTTTTCGGCGAAGCTCAAAAACAAGGAAGAAACAGAAACTGGCACTGGGCTCTAGGTTAATAGGTTAGTCTAAAAAATAATATAAAATAGCATATTAATGCATATAAAACATCCAAAACATATAATATAATAGCATGGAACAATAAAAAATTACAGATACGTTGGAGACATATCAAGCATCCCCAAGCTTAATTCCTGCTCATCCTCGAGTAGGTAAATGATAAAAACAGAATTTTTTTATGTGGAATGCTACCTAACATATTCATCGATGTAATTTTCTTTTATTGTAGCATGAATGTTCAGATCCATAAGATTCAAAACAAAAGTTTAATATTGACATAATGTCAAGACCCCGATCCTAAGTCACACCGATCTAGCATGTAACACATCATATCACTTTGCGGCCTCACGTACGGTATTCCCACGGGTGCCACCTTACCTGGCCCGGGAAGGTTTGCGCCTTTTGTCTCACGTATATAATAGTGTTGTTAGCATCCATATGACAGAGAACCCGGGCCTACATGACTAGTCGTAAACCCAAGGTGGCACTAACTTATAGGGATAGGCATACATGACCCAGCAACGAACGTGTCGATCATCAACGTATGAACCCAAGTCGTAGCAAGTGATACATCTCCGTCGTATCTATAATTTTTGATTGTGCCATGCCAATATTATACAACTTTCATATACTTTTGGCAACTTTTTATACTATTTTTGGGACTAACATATTGATCCAGTGCCCAGTGCCAGTTCCTGTTTGTTGCATGTTTTTTGTTTCGCAGAAAATCCATATCAAACAGAGTCCAAACGGGATAAAAACTGACGGAGATTTTTTTGGAATATATGTGAATTTTGGGAAGTGGAATCAACGTGAGACGATGCCCGAGGGGGCCACGAGGCAGGGGGCCGTGCCCCTGATCCGTTTTGTCCTATGGGTTAATTGATTATCGTGATTGGTTTGAGTTGCATGTTTTATTATTGGTGCTGTCCTATGGTGCTCTCCGTGTCGTGCAAGTGTGAGGGATTCCCGCTGTAGGGTGTTGCAATACGTTCATGATTCACTTATAGTGGGTTGCTTGAGTGACAGAAGCATAAACCCGAGTAAGGGGGTTGTTGCGTATGAGATAAAGAGGACTTGATGCTTTAATGCTATGGTTGGGTTTTACCTTAATGATCTTTAGTAGTTGCAGATGCTTGCTAGAGTTCCAATCATAAGTGCATATGATCCAAGAAGAGAAAGTATTTTAGCTTATGCCTCTCCCTCATATAAAATTGCAATAATGGTTACCGGTCTAGTTATCGATTGCCTAGGGACAAATAGCTTTTTTGTGTGACAACAAGCTCTCTACTAAAACTAACTTATTTATTTATTTATTTATCTAAACAGCCCCTAGTTTTTATTTACGCGCTCTTTATTATCTTGCAAACTTATCCAACAACACCTACGAAGTACTTCTAGTTTCATACTTGTTCTAGGTAAGCGAACGTTAAGCATGCTTAGAGTTGTATCGGTGGTCGATAGAACTTGAGGGAATATTTGTTCTACCTTTAGCTCCTCGTTGGGTTCGACACTCTTACTTATCGAAAGAGGCTACAATTGATCCCCTATACTTGTTGGTTATCAAGACCTTTTTCTGGTGCCGTTGCTGGGGAGCCATAGCATGGGGTGAATATTCTCGTGTGTGCTTGTTTGCTTTATCACTAAGTAGTTTTTATTTTGTGCTCTTGTTTTCTATCTTTAGTTATGGGTAGGAAACGCAAAATACCAAAAAAAATTAGTGGTTGCTACTGAACCAATGGTTGAAGAACCACTCAAAATCTATCACAGTACTCCTGAAGCTTTTTACTTGGATCATCTTCGATCCCTATGTGCTCGGGCTGAAACCCCAACTAGCTTAGTTGAGGGCAAATCTTTAGATGAGCATGCTTGTTATGTGCGACACCGCATATCTGAAAAAGGGAAACTTTTACTGGATCAAATTCATCATTTGCAGTTCTATGCTTGGAATTTATGTGAAATATATGATTGTACTTGTTGTACTAAAGACCCTAAGAAACACCTTCCTTACCAATGTGAGTTTAGTGATAATGGAATCGTATCTTCGTGTACTAAGGGTGTTATAATTACTATGATGTTCAACAAATTGAATAATTTGTTGCTTTTAGGGGTACTTGTGAGATTGCTTCTTTTATTGAAGAGTGTGATACTACTCTCTACAAAACTGAAAATTTGGCCATACTTAAATATTGCTATGATAATTATGCTTCTAATCCTTATATTAAACCATATATTGAGGACTCCTCCACTGTCCAACAAGAGGCTAATATTTTGCAGGAGTCTATGGAAGAAGAAATTAATGATGTTGTGAGCTCATTGGATGAAAAAGATGAGGAGGAGAGCGAAGAACAAAAGGAGGAAGAGCGGATTGATCACCCGTGCCCACCTTCTAATGAGAGTAACTCTTCAACTCATACATTGTTTAACTTCCCTTCGTGCTTACCGAAGGATGATTGCTACGATGATTGTTATGATCCCGTTGATTCTTTTGAAATATCCCTTTTTGATGATGCTTGCTATGCTTGTGGCCAAGGTGCCAATATGAATTATTCTTATGGAGATGAACTTGCTATAGTTCCTTATGTTAAACATGAAATTGTTGCTATTGCACCCACGCATGATAGTCCTATTATCTTTTTGAATTCTCCCGACTACACTATATCGGAGAAATTTGCCCTTATTAAGGATTATATTGATGGGTTGCGTTTTACTATTACACATGATGATTTTGATAGATATAATATGCATGTGCTTTCTGCTCCTACTTGCAATTATTATGAGAGAGCAACTATATCTCCACCTCTCTATGTTTCCCACACGATAAAATTGCAAGAAACTGCTTATGCTATGTATTGGCCTTTACTTGATGTGCATGAATTGTTCTTGTATGACATGCCGATGCATAGGAAGAGAGTTAGACTTCGTCATTACATGATATATGTTACTTTGTGCTCACTACTAAATTACAAATCATTGTTAATTAAAATTGGCTTTGATATACCTTGGGATCCGGGTGGATCCATTACTTGAGCACTTTATGCCTAGCTTAATGGCATTAAAGAAAGTGCTGCTAGGGAGACAACCCAGAAGTTTTAGAGAGTCATTTATTTCTGTTGAGTGCTTTCATATAGTTTAAAAACAAAAAATAAAGAGGGGAACCTAAAACTTTTTCAAAAAGAAAAGCGAAAGTGAGAGAGACAAGCATTGTTGAAGTGGGGGAGCTCCTTGAACTTTGTTTATGCTCACAGAAACTTTGTGAATCTTGATTACATAAACTTTTCAACAAAAATAATTATCCCCTTGTACAATTCCGTTGTATTATAAAAATAATGTGCCAAGGTTTGCCTTTAGGAGGTTTACAATGCTTGTTGGTTTGTACGGTGCAGGACAGAAACTTTGGCTGTAGTGCGTGATTTTACATTTTTTACAGGAACGTCAAACGGTTCTGATTCTTTTTGCACTGTCTTTATATACAAGTTTTTTATTTTTCCTAATTTTTGTAGAATTTTTGGAGTACCAGAGGTATGGTGAATGTTCAGATTATTACAGACTGTCCTGTTTTAGACAGATTCTGTTTTTGATGCATAGTTTGCTTGTTTTGATGAAACTATCGATTTATATCAGTGGATTAAGCCATGGAAAAGTTATATTACATTAGCTACAATGCAAAAACAAAATATGAATTTCTTTGCAACAGTACTTAGATTAGCGATTTACTTTATTATACTAACGGATCTTACCGAGCTTTCTTTTGAGTTTTGTGTGGATGAAGTGTTCGAAGATCGAGGATGTCTCGATATGAGGATAAGGAGGAGAGGAAAGAGACCAATGTTGGGGATGCCCAAGGCACCCCAAGTAAATATTCAAGGAGACTCAAGCGTCTAAGCTTGGGGATTCCCCGGAAGGCATCCCATCTTTCTTCAACACGTATCGGTATGTTTTCAGATTCGTTTCGTTCATGCGATATGTGCAAATCTTGGAGCGTCTTTTGCATTTAGTTTTCACTTTTCTTTGATGCACCATGATGGTATGAGATAGTCGTTGGTTTATTTATAGAATGCTCATTGCACTTCACTTATATTCTTTGAGTATGGCTTTATAGAATGCTTCATGTGCTTCACTTATATCATTTGAAGTTTGGATTGCCTGTTTCTCTTCACATAGAAAACCGCCATTTGTAGAATGCTCTTTTGCTTCACTTATATTTGTTAGAGCGTGGTCATATCTTTTGTAGAAAGAATTAAACTCTCTTGCTTCACTTATATCTATTTAGAGAGTTGACAGGAATTGGTCATTCACATGGTTAGTCATAACATCCTACATAAAACTTGTAGATCACTGAATATGATATGTTTGATTCCTTGCAATAGTTTTGCGATATAAAGATGGTGATATTAGAGTCATGTTAATGGGTAGTTGTGGATTGTATAAATACTTGTGTTGAAGTTTGTGATTCCCGTAGCATGCATGTATGGTGAACCGTTATGTGATGAAGTCGGGGCATGAGGTATTTATTGATTGTCTTCCTTATGAGTGGCGGTCGGGGAGGAGCGATGGTCTTTTCCTACCAATCTATCCCCCTAGGAGCATGCGCGTAGTACTTTGTTTCGATGACTAATAGATTTTCGCAATAAGTATGTGAGTTCTTTATGACTAATGTTGAGTCCATGGATTATACGCACTCTCACCCTTCCATCATTGCTAGCCTCTTCGGTACCGTGCATTGCCCTTTCTCACCTCGAGAGTTGGTGCAAACTTCACCGGTGCATCCAAACCCCGTGATATGATACGCTCTATCACACATAAGCCTCCTTATATCTTCCTCAAAACATCCACCATACCTACCTATCATGGCATTTCCATAGCCATTCCGAGATATATTGCCATGCAACTTCCATCATCATCATATACATAACTTGAGCATTCATTATCATATTGTTTTGCATGATTGTAAGATAGCTAACATGATATTTTCATGGCTTGTCCGTTTTTTGATATCTTTGCTACGCTAGATCATTGCACATCCCGGTACACCACTGGAGGCATTCATATAGAGTCATATATTTTTTCTAGTATTGAGTTGTAATATTGAGTTATAAGTAAATAAAAGTGTGATGATCATCATTATTAGAACATTGTCCCAGGTGAGGTTATCACAATAGAAGAGGCCAAAGAATCCCAAATAAAAAAAAGAGGCCAAAGAAGCCCACCAAAAAAGGGAGAAACAAATAAAAAAAGAGAGAAAAGAGAGAAGGGACAATGTTACTATCCTTTTACCACACTTGTGCTTCAAAGTAGCACCATGTTTTTCATATACAGAGTCTCTTGAGTTATAACTTTCATATACTAGTGGAAATTTTCATTATAGAACTTGGCTTGTATATTTCGATGATGGGCTTCCTCAAATGCCCGAGGTCTTCATGAGCAAGCAAGTTGGATGCACACCCACTTAGTTTCCGGTTTGAGCTTTCATACACTTATAGCTCTTAGTGCATCCGTTGCATGGCAATCCCTACTCCTCCCATTGACATCAATTGATGGGCATCTCCATAGCCCGTTGATTAGCCGCATTGATGTGAGACTTTCTCCTTTTTGTATTCTATACACAACCTCCATCATCATATTCTATTCCACCTATAGTGCTATGTCCGTGGCTCACGCTCATGTATTGCGTGAAAGTTGAAAAGGTTTGAGAACGTCAAAAGTATGAAACAATTGCTTGGCTTGTCATCGGGGTTGTCCATGATTTGAATATTTTGTGTGGTGAAGATGGAGTATAGCCAGACCATATGATTTTGCAGGGATAACTTTCTTTGGCCATGTTATTTTGAAAAGACATGATTGCTTTATTAGTATGCTTGAAGTATTATTGTCTTAATGTCAAATGATAGACTATTGCTTTGAATCACTCGTGTCTTATATTCATGCCATGATTAGATTACATGATCAAGATTATGCTAGGTAGCATTCCACATCAAAAATCATCTTTTTTTATCATTTACCTACTCGAGGACGAGCAGGAATTAAGCTTGGGGATGCTGATACGTCTCGGTCGTATCTATTATTTTTTATTGTTCCATGCCAATATTATAAAACTTTCATATACTTTTGGCAACTTTTTATACTATTTTTGGGACTAACATATTGATCCAGTGCCCACTGCCAGTTCCTGTTTGTTGCATGTTTTTTGTTTCGGGGAAAATCCATATCAAATGGATTCCAAACGGGATAAAAACTGACGGAGTTTTTTTTGGAATATATGTGAATTTTGGGAAGTGAAATCAATGGGAGACATTGCTCGAGGGGGCCACGAGGCAGGGGGCGTGCCCAGGGGGGCAGGCGCGCCCCTGACCCTCGTGGACACCCCGTAAGGTGGTTTCTGCCCTTCTTTCGCCGCAAGGAAGCTAATATCCGGATAAAAATCGTGTTCAAATTTCAATCCAATCGGAGTTACAGATCTCCGGGAATATAAGAAATGGTGAAGGGCCAGATCTGAGAGCGCAGAAACAGAGAGAGACAGAGAGACAGATCCAATCTCGGAGGGGCTCTCGCCCCTCCCATGCCATGGAGACCAAGGACCAGAGGGGAAACCCTTCTCCCATCTAGGGAGAAGGTCAAGGAAGAAGAAGAAGGGGGCCCACTCCCCCTCTCTTCCGGTGGCACCGGAACGCCGCCGGGGCCATCATCATCACCGCAACCTACACCAACAACTTCACTGCCCTCATCACCAACTCTTCCCCCCTCTATGCAGTGGTGTAACCTCTCTTTTACCCGCTGTAATCTCTACTTAAACATGGTGCTCAACGCTATATATTATTTCCCAATGATGTATGGCTATCCTATGATGCTTGAGTAGATCCGTTTTGTCCTATGGGTTAATTGATGATCATGATTGGTTTGAGTTGCATGTTTTATTATTGGTGCTGTCCTATGGTGCTCTCCATGTCGCACAAGCGTGAGGGATTCCCGTTGTAGGGTGTTGCAATATGTTGATGATTCGCTTATAGTGAGTTGCTTGAGTGACAGAAGCATAAACCCGAGTAAGGGGGTTGTTGCGTATGGGAGAAAGAGGACTTGATGCTTTAATGCTATGGTTGGGTTTTACCTTAATGATCTTTAGTAGTTGCGGATGCTTGCTAGAGTTCCAATCATAAGTGCGTATCCAAGAAGAGAAAGTATGTTAGCTTATGCCTCTCCCTCATATAAAATTGCAATAATGATTACCGGTCTAGTTATCGATTGCCTAGGGACAAATAATTTTCTTGTGTGACAACAAGCTCTCTACTAAAACTAACTTAGTTATTTCTTTAGCTAAACATCCCCTAGTTTTTATTTACGCGCTCTTTATTATCTTGCAAACTTATCCAATAACACCTACAAAGTAATTCTAGTTTCGTACTTGTTCTAGGTAAAGCGAACATTAAGCGTGCGTAGAGTTGTATCGGTGGTCGATAGAACTTGAGGGAATATTTGTTCTACCTTTAGCTCCTCGTTGGGTTCGACACTCTTACTTACCGAAAGAGGCTACAATTGATCCCCTATACTTGTGGGTTATCAGCAAGCTACAAGGACTTAAAGGAACAATGCGTGACATTTCCCGGAAGGGACAGACACAGGAACGAAGGACACATGCCGGCCAGCCTAAGTGTTCCGGAGCAGTAGCAAGCTACCATGGCTCAGTTGAAGCACTAGGAGACATTTCCTCATAAGAGAGGCTACCAAGAATAAACAACTAGGTTGTCGGATCCCACACATACCAAGCATTTCAAGATCATACACACAATATGCTTGATATGTGCAAATACAACATGGCATCACAACAAAACTCTACGACTCAAAGTATTTATTCATAAGGCTCCGAAGAGTCATACATAGTAAGAATTACAATCATGGGTCACATGACCCAACATACAGAGCATACAAACAACGGAAGCTTAACATGTCTGAGTATAGACAACTAAAAATAAAAAAGGGGCAGAGAAGCCTGGATATCTACAAGACCCTCCCAAGGGTACAAGATCGTAGCTGAGGTAACAAGCTAAACATCGAAGTCCACGCGGAACTACTAGTGAGACTGAAGCTCTCTGCAAAAAACATAAATTTAGCAAACGTGAGTACAAATGTACCCAACAAGACTTACATCAGAACTATCTACCTATGCATCAGTATCAACAAAGGGGTGGTGGAGTTTAACTGCAGCAAGCCAGCATTGACTCGATGGCTATCCTGTACTACGAGCACTTCCTTTGGGGTGGCGCACACGAGTCCACATATTCGCCATATCAATACACTACTATGGATCCGCTCTCGTCTCCCTACGAGAAGGCCATCCATAGCACTCACGCTTATCTTGCACATTTTAGAGTATCCACTTTCACTTGTCTATGAACTGCATAGGCAACCAAGTAGTCCATTTCTGCGGACGCGACTATTCGAATAGTTTTTGTTATCCCTGCACGGGTGCACTTCTTCACACATGTTTCCACCACTTAGCATCTGCACACGGCATATGCTCGGCAGACTTCAAGCGAAAGCCGACGTGGGTGTAGACCATGACCTGACTAAGCACACAAGTCCCCAGTCCAGGTTTATCGCCTATTCGGGTTCCATCCTCAAGGAGATCCGGCCGGGGTTTCCTTAACGGCCCCAAACAATGTGTATAGGGTTCCCGAGGCACCAAATGGGCGTCTCGGTACACCGGGCCACGTACCTACCGCATCACAACCCACCCCTAGGGTCAACACTGCACACGGGCTCCACTATACTACAAACACCAGAAAGTACTTGCAACTCCTGGACAGAGGACAAGGGGGTTAATAAGTCGAGCGGGGTCATATTTCAGGGCCCAATCTGTGGTAGCAGCTGATCTTGAATCACACTTACAGAACTCAATTCCTGAGGACGGTTTCAATGAGACAACCCACCATGTACTCCTACATGGCCTCTCATCGCTACCTTTACCAAATCGTGTTCACACACTTAGCTCTCAGCAGTAGGACATGTTCATCACCATTCCAATCCATCCTAGATGAATCAGACCTGACACAACTCTAAGCATAGCAGGCATATAAGCAAACCATGAATGAGTAGGCACATCATGGCTCAAACAACCCCTACTCATGCTAGTGGGTTTCAACTATTTACAGTGGCAATGACAGGTCATGCAGAGGAAAGGGATTCAACTACCGCATCATGTAACAGTTGAAACATTGTTGTCCTAATGCAGTAAAAGAGAGCAAGAGCGAGAGAGTGGGATTGTACCGAAATGTTCAATAGGGGTTTTGCTTGCCTTGCACTTCTGAAGATAGTAATAGCTCTTCATCGGTGTCATCGAACTCATCGTCGGAACAACGTCTACTGAGAGGGGACAAGACAACACTGGCAAACAGAGAAGGAACACAATCAATGCAATGCAACAATATGATGCATGAATATGACATGGCAATATGCTGTTGATTGAGCTAATGCAACTAGCAACAAGTTAAATGAAGTTGCTTTGAACCCTAGGTTCAAATTCAAACTCCATATGTTAATATTCAAATGCCATTTAATTTATTTGACCTGATCAGCAGATTTGACTTACTTTAACATGCATGAAAATAGTGCCACTGGATAGATTGGATTTTTCTGATCATTTTTCATATATAAATTATTTCATTTGGAGTTACGGTTAAATTTCTATGATTTTCCAAAGTTCTAAACATTTTCTGAAATTTCCTGGATTATTTTTAATCCAAAAAATTGTTAACTATGTCAGCATGACGCCGGTTTGACGTAAGCAAGTTAACATGGGAGGGTCCAAGTCAAACCCGACAGTGGGCCCCGCATGTCAGTGTCTCAACTAATTAACTAAGTTAATTAACACTAATTTAAACCTAACGCTAATTAGTCAGGGTCCTGGGCCCACACGTCAGTGGGCCAGGGGAGGTCAAACCCCTGGTCAACGGGGTCAAACTTGCCGGCGTTTAGCCGCCAGCAGGGTCAAAAGCGGCGGTGGTGCTCGGGATTGCTCCTCCGACATCCAAATGGACGGCGGAGAGTGGCTATGGGGAGCTGGAGCTCGCCCGCATCCAGCGCAGCAGGCAGCAACAACTAGGGCGGCCGGAGGCAACGACGAGGAGCTCGGCCGCGGTAGCCGGAGCTCGAGCGTGAGCGCGGGCAGTGCTGCGGGGCGCTAGCAAGCGAGCTGAGGCGCTAGCGGGGGCCTACGCGATGCGGTGAGTGGGTTGGACGCGCCGGGCGGACCATTTGGTCGCCGGAGTCACGTCGGCGGCGAGCGCAGGCGACGGCGCGTGCGGGTGCATGCAGTGCAGTGGCTACGGCGTACGATGGAGAGAATGGAGAGGGGATGGACGGTCAGTGCCTCACAGTGGTCACGGGGAGGAACCGGAGCGAAGCAGGGCATCAAGGGGATCTCCGGCGGCCAAACGAGGAAGTCGGCGGCGGGGGCGTCGTTGTAGCTCGTCCGGCGTCGCGTGAGTTGTCGAGGAGGCGTAGACGACAGAGGCGGAGCTTGTGGGCACGCCAAAGGGGCGAGGGGGTGGCTCTGGGTGCAGCAACGGTGAGCGGCGGCGATGGCGGCTCTCGGGTGATGCGAGGGAGAGAGCCAGAGGAGGGGGAGAGGCATTGGGAGAGCGAGAGAGGGTCGAGGGGTGGAGTGGCTGCACCAAGGAAGGCCAGGGCAAAGCGGCAAGTAGGAGGTGGCCGTCGGTGGCCATGCCCGTGCTGGCACGCCGCGGGCACACGCCCTCGTGCCCACTGGCACGAGGTTAGCGGTGAGTGGCAAGGGGCTGCGCTGGGCTGGCATAGTAGTTGCCACGTAAGTGGCCCGTGGCCTTTGTCTTTGTCTATCTTTTCTCTTTTGTTATTTTATTTTTTTGTTTTGATTTAGTTTCTAAACCAAATCATTTTTGTAGATTCTGAAAATTATTATGTGGCCTGATACAAAATATTCAGAGCCACTCACAAGTTTTCAGAATTATTGGAGTTATAAAAGTATTTATAGGAATTTATATCTCCAATTCAAATAAGTATAGATTTAATTCAAGGACCAAAAATGTCCTTGAAAAATGGGTATCATCTCTGGTTAAGGTTTTCACCTTTTTCCATAAATCATGAATATTTCTGAAGGGCATTTTGGGTTCATTGAAAATATTTCATTTGATCCTAGTAGGATTTCATTTGGTGCTAGGGTTTGAACATCCCCATTCAAGTTTAGGCAAAATTTTAAACATGATGCAACAACCAAGACTAGTCCACAAGCAAGGCTGAAGCTAGGGCTGTGACAAATAAAAACAATAATACTTCAAGCATACTAATAAAGCAGTCATGTCTTCTCAAAATAACATGGACAAAGAGAGCTATCCCTACAAAATCATATAGTCTGGCTATGCTCCATCTTCATCACACAAAGTATTCAAATCATGCACAACACCGATGACAAGCCAAGCAATTGTTTCATACTTTTGATGTTCTCAAACCTTTTCAACTTTCACGCAATACATGAGCGTGAGCCATGGACATAACACTATAGGTGGAATAGAATATGGTGGTTGTGGAGAAGACAAAAAGAAGGAGATAGTCTCACATCAACTAGGCATATCAACGGGCTATGGAGACGCCCATCAATAGATATCAATGTGATTGAGTAGGGATTGCCATACAATGGATGCACTAGAGCTATAAGTTTATGAAAGCTCAAAAGAAAAGTTAGTGCGTGTGCATCCAACTTGCTTGCTCACGAAGACCTAGCGCAATTCCAATCGGTAACTCCTCGTTCTTCGAATACTTCATGCACACTAAACTTAACAAACAATCTTGTGAGATCCGTTAGTATAATAAAACAAATCACTACCCTTAGGTACTGTTGTAAACTCATTCCAATTTCATATTAGCATTATATCTACTGTATTCCAACTTCACCATGGTTCATACCCCCCGATACTACCCATAGATTCATCAAAATAAGTGAACAGCACGTAGAAAATGGAATCTGTCAAAAACAGGACAGTGTGTAGTAATCTGCAACTTTCTTATACTTATGTAACTCCAAAAAAAAAGGAGAATTCAAAAACTTTGTATAGAAGTACTGTGCAAGAAGTTTCATAGGCATTCGATGTTCCAGTAAAAATGAGAGCTCACGCACTACGGCTAAAGTTTCTTTTTTTTGCACTGCACAGAGCAAACAAACAATCTAATCATCCTACAATCAAAAGTTGGCACATTATTTTTATACTACAATGAATATATACAAGGGGATACTTATTTTTGAGAAACTTCCATGAAAAATTCTACATTGTTTCCATGAGCATGAACACAAGTGTTCAAGGTCGACCCTCACTTCTCCAATGCACAACCTTCCAATCACTTCTCTTTTTGAAAAAGTTTTTAAGCATAAGAAGCAAGTAATTTTTTTGTATTTTCATTTTCTATTTTTTTGTTTCACCCACAACTAAACAAAAACAAAAGGGAAAACAAAAACTACTTAGTTAAGAAAGCAAATAAGCATACACGAAAATATTAACTCCACACTATTGCTCCCCGGCAATGGCGCCAGAAGAAAGCTTGATAATCCCCAAGTGCAACGAATCATCGTAGCAATTCCCAAAGGTGGAAGTGATACATATGGATTGTCGAACCCACAAGGAGCTAAAGGTAAGATCAATATTCTCTCAAGTCCTATCTGCCACTGATACTACTCTACGTACACCGAACGTTTGCTTCTAACTAGAAACGAGAAATAAAACTACGTTGTGGGTATGAAGAGGATAACTTTGCATGATATTGGAGAACTAAAATAAAAAAGTAGGTGTTGTTAACATAAAATTAGAATATATTACTATACATTATAAATAGCGAGTGTGGAATAATGATGGGTCGGTGTGCGGAATTATCCTAGGCAATTGTTAACAAAATCGGTAATCATTATTGCAATTTCATAAGAGGGAGAGGCATGAGCTAACTTACTTTCTCTTCTTGGATCATATGCACTTATGATTGGAACTCTAGCAAGCGTCTGCAACTAATAAAGATCATTAAGGTAAAACCCATAGCATTAAAGCATCAAGTCCCCTTTATCCCATACGCAATAACCCCCTTACTCGGGTTTAAGCTTCTGTCACTCTAGCAACCCACTATAAGCGAATCATGAATGTATCACAACACCCTACAACGGGAATCCCTCACGTGTGCGCGGCACGGAACGCACCATAGGACAGCACCAAAATAAAGCATACAACTCAAACCAATCTAGATCATTAATCAACCCAAAAGACAAACGAAATCTACTCAAAACATCATAGGATGGCAAGACATCATTGGATCATAATATGTGGCATAAAGCACCATGTTCAATTAGGGGATTACAGCGGGGTGCGGCAGAGTGGACCGCGTTAAAGAGATGAGGATGGTGATAATGATGGTGATGTTGATGAAGACGATCACCGCGACGATGGTTCCCCCGATGGCACTCCGGCGCCATCGAGAGAGAGAGAGGGGGGGAGAGGTTCTCCCCCTGGTGCTTCCTCCTCCATGGCCTCCCCCTAGATGGGGAGAGGTTCTCCCTCTGGTCCTTGGCCTCCATGGCGATGATGGCCCCTCCGGGATTCTCCTCCATGCCCTCCGGTGATGATGGCCCCCTCCGGCAGGGTGCCAGAGAGGGCCTAGATTGGTTTTTCGTGGCTACACAGGCTTACGGTGGCAGAACTCCCGATCTCTCTTATGTTATGGGGTTTTTAGGATTTATAGGAAGGGTTGGCGTCAGTTTCACGTCAGGGGGACCCACGAGGTGGTCACAAGGTCGAGGGGTGCCCCGACCCTTGTGGTGGCCCCGGGACTCCTCTTCCATATCTTTTTCTTCCAGTATTTTTCATATTTTCCCAAAAAAATCTCCGTTGATTTTCAGCTCGTTCCGAGGACTTCTATTTCTGCACAAAAACAACACCATGGTAGTTCTGCTGAAAACAGTGTCAGTCCAGGTTAGTTCTAATCAAATCATACCAAAATCATAGGGAATCGTTGTAAACATGGCATGAATACTTCATAAATTATAGATACGTCAGAGACGTATCAGCACCCCAAGCTTAATTCCTGCTTGTCCTTGAGTAGGTAAATGATAAAGGACATAATTTGTGAAGTGTGAATGCTATCAAGTGCACAAGTTTGATAAATGAAAGTTCCAAGAACATTCTATAACATTATTCTTTATCATAAACAGTAGCTCATCTTCATAAAACTTCTCATGATCGAGTAACAAGCTATTCACAAATTAAAGTATAGACCATAAAGTTTCTTGAAAACTTACAGACCATGTTCTTAGTCATCGAACAATTGCAATTCATCTTATTTTCAGGAAGGGTCTATGTAAGAGCTTTGATTTAGCAAATCCCACATACTCAACTATCATATAATCTTTCACAATTGCTAACACTCACGTGATACTTATGGGTTCAAAGTTTTAATCGGACACAGAGAAAGATACGGGCTTATAGTTTCGCTTCCCAACCTTTTACCTCAAGGGTAATGTCAATAATAATACTTGATGAAAACCCACATCTGAGTGGATATATATATATATATACGGATTTGTCCAATACATAGTTCTTGCCAAAGGAAAAAGTGTAAAAAGGAAAGGTGATGATCACCATGACTCTTATATAAGGGTAGAAGATAACATTAACAGATAGGCCCTTCGCAGAGGGAAGCAGAGGTTGTCATGCGCTTTTACGGTTGGATGCAAAAAATCTTAATGCAAAAGAATGTCACTTTACATTGCCGCTTGTGTTAAGACCTTTATTATGCAACCCGTCGCTTTTATGTCTTCCATATCACAAGTTCGTATAAAGCTTATTTTCTTCACACTAATAGATCATACATATTAGAGAGCAATTTTTATTGCTTGCACCGATGACAACTTACTTGAAGGATCTTACTCAATCCATAGGTAGGTATGGTGGACTCTCATGGAAAAACTAGTTTAAGGGATGTTTGGAAGCACAAGTAGTATCTCTACATGGTGTGAAGAATTTGGCTAGCATTAGAGGGAAAGGCAAGCTCAACTTGTTGGAGGATCCATGACAATATAACTTCTATTCGGATATAAGAAAAAATAACCCATTACATTGTCTTCCTTGTCCAACGTCAACTTTTTAGCATGTCATATTTTAATGAGTTCTCACAATTACAAAAGATGTCCAAGATAGTATACTTATATGTGAAATCTCTCTTCCTTCAATATTCTTTCATGAATTGTTCAAGTGACCAATACTATGTTTGTTAACATTCAATAAATTTACCACCTATACTTATTATAAGTGAAGTCATTACTCCCCATGGTATAAGCATATGAAGCATATATAATTTCAGATTTATGATATTCAATTCATTCAACCATTTACTCATAAGATATAAGTGAAGCACGCGAGTAAATGACAAACAACTGCAAAAGATATAAGTGAAGAACAATGAGTAGTAAAATAATTAACTAGCCATGGGAGGAGACTCTATTATTCAAGATTTCAGATCCAATGATTTTATTCAAACAGCAAGTAAAATGAAAATAGGCTCCAAGCAAAACACATATCATGTGACGAATAAAAATATAGCTCCGAGTAAGGTATACCGATGGTTTTCAAGACGAAAGAGGGGATGCCTTCCGGGGCATCCCCAAGCTTAGGCGCTTGAGTCTTCCTTGGATATTACCTTGGGGTGCCTTGGGCATCCCCAAGCTTAGGGTATTTCCACTCCTTATTCTTCTCGTATCGATATCTCACCCAAAACTTGAAAACTTCAATCACACAAAACTTAACGGAACTTTGTGAGATGGGTTAGTATGATAAAAAGCAAATGATTCACTTTGGTACTGTCAAAGACAATATTCATAATTTTCTCACACAATGCCTACTGTACCATATCATTTCCACAATTTATATTGAGCAATATAAGCCATATAAACTAGAAGACAAGCAAACTATGCATTGAAAACAAAATCTGCCAGAAACAGAACAGTCTGTATCGATCTGAACAACAACCATACTTCTGTAACTCTAAAAATCCTGAGAAAATAGTAAGTCCTAAGAAATTTGTCTATTGATCTTCTACAAAAATAATCAACTAAAAATCACTATTCGGCTAAAAATGAGAATTGTTTTCGTGAGCGCAAAGTTTCTGTTTTTCAGCAAGATCAAACCAACTATCACCGTAGGCCATCCCAAAGATCTGACTTGGCACTTTATTGAAACAAAAGCTATAAAACATGATTACTACAGTATCTTAACATGTTAACACACAAAAATAGTAAGGATAAATATTGGGTTGTCTCCCAACAAGCACTTTTCTTTAATGTCTTTTTAGCTAGGCATGATATTCTAACGATACTCTTCCAAGCCCAATTCCGATGATTATTTTGTTCATACTCAAAGATATAAGTGAAGTTCATATAGAATTCTACAAATGATATATATTTACCAACATCCAAGCTCAAAATATATAAGTGAAGCACACGAAGCATTCTATAAAATTATACTCAAAGAATTTAAGTGAAGCACAAAGAGCATTCTATAAAGCCATACTTAAAGAATTTAAGTGAAGCACAAAGAGCATTCTACAAATCAATGAAGGGATATCTCATACTAGCATGGATCATAAAGGAAAAGAAAGGAAAAAATAAACACAAAAGACGCATGTCATGTGAACAAAACAAAAACTGAGGTATACCGATAATTGTTGAAGAAGAAAGATGGGATGCCAACCGGGGCATCCCCAAGCTTAGATGCTTGAGTATCCTTGAAATATTTACTTTGTGTGCCTTGGGCATCCCCAAGCTTGAGCTCTTGCCTCTCCTTATTCTTCTCATATCGATAACTCCTCGTTCTTCAAACACTTCATCCACACAAAACTTGACAAACAATCTTGTGAGATCCGTTAGTATAATAAAACAAATCACTACCCTTATGTAATGTTGTAAATTCATTCCAATTTCATAATATAATTATATCTACTGTATTCCAACTTCACCATGGTTCATACCCCCCGATGCTACCCATAGATTCATCAAAATAAGTGAACAACACGTAGAAAATAGAATCTGTCAAAAACAGGACAGTCTGTAGTAATCTGCAACTTTCTTATACTTCTGTAACTCCAAAAATTCTAAAAAATTGGAAAATTTAAAAAAAATGTATATAAGTACTTTGCAAAAAGTTTTATAGGCATTCGACGTTCCAGTAAGAAATGAGAGCTCACGCACTACAGCGACAGTTTCTGTTTTTGCACTGCACATGGCAAACAAACAATCTAATCATCCTACAACCAAAACTTGGCACATTATTTTTATAATACAATGAATATATACAAGGGGATACTTATTTTTGAGAAACTTACATGAAAAATTCTACATTGTTTCCATGAGCATGAACAGAAGTGTTCAAGGTCGACCCTCACTTCTCCAATGCACAGCCTTCCAATCACTTCTCTTTTTGAAAAAGTTTTTAAGCATAAGAAGCAAGTATTTTTTTGTATTTTTATTTTCTATTTTTTTTGTTTCTCCCCCAACTAAAAAAAACTACTTAGTGAAGAAAGAAAACAAGCATACACAAAAATATTAACCCCACGCTATTACTCCCCGGCAACGACGCCAGAAAAGAGCTTGATAATCCCCAAGTGCAAGGAATCATCATAGCAATTCCCAAAGGTGGAAGTGATAAGTATGGAGTGTCTAACCCACAAGGATCTAAATGTAAGATCAATATTCTCTCAAGTCCTATCTTCCACTAATACTACTCTACGTACACCGAATGTTTGCTTCCAACTAGAAATGAGAAACAAAACTACATTGCGGGTATGAAGAGGATAACTTTGCATGATATCAGAGAACTAAAATATAAAAGTAGGTTCTGTTAACATAAAATTGGAATATATTACTATATATTATAAATAGCGAGTGTGGAATAATGATGGGTCGGTGTGCGGAATTATCCTAGGCAACTGTTAACAATATCAGTAATCATTATTGCAATTTCATATGAGGGAGAGTCATAAGCTAACATACTTTCTCTTCTTGGATCATATGCACTTGTGATTGGAACTCTGGCAAGCATCCACAACTACTAAACATCATTAAGGTAAAACCCAACCATAGCATTAAAGCATCAAGTCCCCTTTATCCGATACACAACAACCCCCTTACTCGGTTTTAAGCTTCTGTCACTCTAGCAATCCACTATAAGCGAATCATTAACGTATTGCAACACCCGACAGCGGGAATCCCTCATGTGTGCGCAGCACGGAAGGCACCATAGGACAACACCAAAGTAAAACATACAACTCAAACCAATCTAGATCATCAATCAACCCAAAAGACAAAGGAAATCTACTCAAAACATCATAGGATGGCAAGACATCATTGGATCATAATATGTGGCATAAAGCACCATGTTCAAGTAGGGGATTACAGCGGGGTGCGGGAGAGTGGACCGTGTAAAAGAGATGAGGATGGTGTTGATGATGGTGATGTTGATGAAGACGATCACCACGGCGATGGTTCCCCCGATGGCACTCCGGCGCCACCGAGAGAGAGGGGGAGAGGTTGTCCCCCTTGTGCTTCCTCCTTCATGGCCTCCCCCCTAGATGGGGAGAGGTTCTCCCTCTGGTCCTTGGCCTCCATGGCGATGATGGACCCTCCGGGATTCTCCTCCATGCCCTCCGGTGATGATGGCCCCCTACGGCAGGGTGCCAGAGAGGGCCTAGATTGGTTTTTCGTGCCTACAGAGGCTTACGGCAGCGGAACTCCTGATCTCTCTTCTGTTTTGGATTTTTTAGGATTTATAGGAAGGGCTGGCATCAGTTTCACGTCAGGGGGACCCACGAGGCGGTCACAAGGTCGAGGAACGCGCCTTAGGGGGGCGCCCCCACCCTTGTGGTGGCCCCGGGACTCCTCTTCCGTATCTCTTTCTTCCAGTATTTTTCATATTTTCCAGAAAAATTCTCCGTTGATTTTTAGCTCGTTCCGAGGACTTCTATTTCTGCACAAAAACAACACCATGGTAGTTCTACTGAAAACAACGTCATTCTGGGTTAGTTCTAATCAAATCATACCAAAATCATATGGAATTGTTGTAAACATGGCACGAATACTTCATAGATTATAGATACGTCGGAGACGTATCATTTATATCTTTTGAGCTAGGCAATTTTGCTCTAGTGCTTCACTCACTGGTGCGCGTCGGTCCTAAACAAACGGTTTTTACCCCTTTCCGTGACGACATTTGGAACCGTCACCAAGTGAGTGTGTGCGATAGGGTGTCCTTTCCACACGACCCAGAAATCGTTGGGGGATAGGCCCTCCTAGGACCTAGGCTGGGGCCTTGTGCGATCGGGCGAGTCATCAAAACCCAATCATTTCTGTAGGTATGTACGTCCCACACGGTGAATCCCAGAAATCATTTCCTTAGGTATGTACATCCCACACGGTAAATCACAGAAATCATTTCCGTAGGTATGTACATCCCACACGGTGAATCCCAGAAAATCATTTCCGTTCGTATGTATATCACACACAGTCAATCCAAGGAATACGTTTTCGTTCTTATGTACATCCTACACAGTCAATCCAGGGAAAACATTTCCATTCGGATGTATATCCCACACGGTTTTATGTATACGCTCGTGTGTGAAAGGTGTAACTATCACACACGCTCTGCCTTGGTTAACTGTTTGCTTTCATTAACTACATCACACACGATTTGATGTAGAAAACTGTGTGGCATTGGGCTATCCATCGCAAGCGCTTTTACTGCTAGAACTGTTTGCAAAGGTCCATAACACATTTAGCAGGTTTATTAGTATACAATTAATTATTCCAGTATTACGAAAATTCACATTTCATATCGAACAGTTCTTTGCCAATTTCATATCAGGCAAATAAATATATTATAACATCACAGTACGGTATCTACAAGAAAACAG
Organism: Aegilops tauschii subsp. strangulata; assembly: GCF_002575655.3. Classification (NCBI taxonomy): domain Eukaryota; kingdom Viridiplantae; phylum Streptophyta; class Magnoliopsida; order Poales; family Poaceae; genus Aegilops; species Aegilops tauschii. The sequence goes on from NC_053039.3 coordinate 181,069,954, forward strand.
CACAATACAACATATAGCTAGTTCAACTTCATAAGAACAATATATTCATTTCCCTAATCGAGATCATCCAGGCTCGTCTTATCCACCTCTGCTTTCAGTTCAGTAAGAACCCGTTTTGCACGAGCCAACTGGGAAAGTGCCTCCTCCTTCGCCAACACCATCTTAACAAAGTCTTTAAAAAAATCTGAGCTCATTCTCCACCTTCAACTTTTTATCCCGCATCTTGAAATATGCTTCAGCGTTGACAAGACTTCCTCTAAGCCTAGCTGTGGTCACTTCCTCATACATGCTCCAGAGCTTTGTTAGGCACATCTTCAAAGACTGTGGCCACTCTTGATCAACCCACTCCAAGTAAGAACATTTCCGTTCATCCTATAAAATTTAAAACTAGATTAGTAACAATTGTAGGGGAAATGGGTTTATAGCAACATAGAAAATCACCAATGCTTATTTTGAAAAACTGAAGAAACATGTTAATTATGACATATCTTCTCAAAAAGATCAATGTGCAAATGAAATAATTGGTACTGAGATAACAACCAAATTATGGAACATCAGAAGCTATAATTAACTACAACAGCGCTACAAGTTCTTACTCATGTACAATAAGTAACAAATTGAACATTTTATGAGGAAGGTAAATATAACTGCAACAGCATAGCGACAGTGTTTGGATGACAGCAAATTGATACTAACAGGTGTGTACATGCACAAATTTAGTAACATAGAACTAATAGCACTGAGGCCTTCCACTATGTATGCCAAAACTGGTGTAAAGACAACTGTTGCTACATCTTGCACTGGTGCCCTGAACTGGTGAGCCGATGCAGCAGAAAAAATCGGGGACCCGGAGTCCGGAGCACGTAGTTGTTCTGATGCCCAGTTCCTTCGTGCCATAAAGATTTAGTATTTTACTGCTTGGCTGCTCGGATGTGTGGACCAAAGTTGGCTGCACAAACTGCTGAAGCGGTACCAAATAATTTTCTAATGGCACCGCTGATGAGATGGCAACAATTTAAGATACTAGGTACAAACTGTGACACTATCTTAGGATGCGTTTGGTTGAAGGTGTGGTATGGGGTTGGGACTGTGACAGTGTCTGAATCACGTCTAACAAATGATTTGTAACAACGGAAGAGGGTCTAACCTTCTCTGCACATACCAGAAACTTCCTCCCAGTGTCCATAGAATCAAACGCAAGTAGCTTCACGCATGGAGATTGATGGTGACAACGAGCAGATAGATCTTCAGCCACCCCGCTCCATTCGTTGCCACTGATGGTCTTAGGGAGCTACAAGAGGAAGAAACGACTCAAATCGACCTGCGGGTAAAAATCCTTCATTCCAAGTCATAGCCCGAGAGAGAGAAGAGAGGCATACCCGGGTGGTGAAGGAGTAGTCGGTGGAGGAGGAACCGCTGGAGATACTTTGAAGAAGACCATGGCGACCCCGGGGGTAGGATGCGAGACGGCGAGAGCGAGGAAGCGACTATAGCTTAGCAAGGAAGGAAGGAGGAAATAGGGGAAATGTGACTTGTGGTCGGGGAGAAAAGGGGGTGGGGAAGGGGGCGGGGGTAGATATTTTGGCGGTAGGCCAAAATTTTGGAAATGCGGAGGGAAACTTTGCGCGCGGTGCCGCCGGACCATTCACTTTGAACGATTGTGTGCATCGCAAATGATTCTTCTGCTTTACGCGCATGGGATGAGTTTGATAATTCAAATTTTGGTCTCAAGCCATGGGCACATTCACTTTGAACACGCGCGGTGCCGCCGGACCATTAACTTTGAATGATTGTGTGCATGGCAAACAATTCTTTTGCTTTACGCGCATGGGATGAGTTTGATAATTCATATTTTGGTGGAAATTTCCCAGGGTACATCATTGCATAATTTAACATCGCTTGCTAATTTGGGCACACAAAAGAGCGTACAGCAAACAGACCACACTTACTGAATCGAGCAATTTTACATAGAGCCAGTTGACCTAAACATTGCTCTAACAAAAGACCAACATTAAAAACAAAGCCTAAGGACGCATAATTAAAAATCCGCCGCCGCGCCGGCCTATGCATCGCCGGTGTGAGATGAGACATCGATGACTTGTCCTGGCGACATGCCGCCGTTGGTGGACTCCGCGTCCCCCTGCTGAAGTCGACCGTGTCCTCGTCCTCGTCCTCATCCTCGTCCTTGGCGCCGCCCTCAAGGTTGTAGTACTCGTAGTAGTGGCTGCGCCAGAGCTCGCATTGGTACTCCACTGCCGATTCCTCGACGGACAGACTCTTCTCTACCTCGACCTCGGCCACGCGCAACTCCTCCTCCCGGCGCTCCTTGATCTCCGCTGGCTCCTGCATCTCCAGCTCCCGCTCGGCGACCTCATGAGGAAGCAGGTGCTCCATGGCCACCGCCGCCTTTTTAGACGTGGGTTGCATGCTGGAGTCTGAGGTGGCCTGGAATATCTTGGCGTGTGCATCCTCGATCTTGGCATGGATGGCCTCGACCCGGGCCAGGGCGACATCAGCGGCACGGACGGCAGCTCGAGCGCTCTTGGTGTTTGCAGCCGCCGTCGCAGCCGCAGCTGTAGCCGTCTCGGCTACTGCAGCTGCCCTGTCAGCTGCCGCAGACGCCCTCTCGGCGGAAGCGGCCGCGCTCAATGCGGATGCTCAATGCGGATGCGGTGACACTCTTGGCGTCGGCAGCCGCGCTCTCGGCGCAGGCGGCGGCGCTCGGGGGGGGGGGACGCGGCCATCGTACGGGCCTTCACGAAGCGTTTCCATGGCCTCATCTTTGCAAGAAGGGGGTGCGGGAATGGGGATCGGGATTCGTGGATTCGGGGGTTGCCGGCACTAGAGCATACGAGCCGGCGAAGCTTAAGGAGGGAGACTTAAATAGACCCAGATATTTTCATCGCAAACGGTTCCTAGAAAACAACTGTGTGTGATGTTGTAGATATTTTTTATTAGCTGTGGAAGACGAATTTGGAATAAAGTGCCAATGGATGGTGTTTTAAATGAATGAGAAATTTTGTAGTACAAATACAACTGTCATGTCAAATTTTGGGAAATTTCAGGAGTCATTTGACCTTCTAAGACATTTAAGTGATTTTCTAGCCATTTAATGACCGTAATTGAAATTTGAACTACATGTACATGCAACAGCTAACCATAACGGTTTGAAAACTTATATTTCGTGTACTTGTGTGCGATTTAATTCCATGTGCAGTAAATTGGAAGGAATTTTCAGATATAATGGTCTAACTGCTATGACACAATTAAGCATGGAGTGACATGGCATTTTAATTCCAAAAAATAAAAAAATTCAGAAACACATGAAACCTTGGTTGATGTAATATCATGCCACCAAGATGGTGTGGTAAAAAATTTGGCATGTTTGACCAAAGTTTGGACACACACCCCTCACAATCCGGAGCAACTCACTAGAAGGCTCGTGGTTCTGAGAGGGAACAATGCATGTTTGATGACGAACGGGAGATAGCTTCCTCTTACGGCCTTCAAATTTTTTCTACGTCTAACGTGCACTACTACAACTGTAATGTGAAATTTTTGAAAGTTCTAGGGGTCATTTGACCTTTTAAAGACATTTAAGTGATTTTCTAGCCATTTAATGACCGTAATTCAAATTTGAACTACATCTACATGCAACGCGTAACCGAAACGGTTTGAAAAATCATATTTGTGTACTTGTGTGCAAGTTAATTCCATGTGCAGTAAACTAGAAGGAATTTTCAAACATATTTGTATGACGACATGGACACATATGCATGAATACGTATGCATGGAGTGGCATGGCATTTTAATTCCAAAAAAAATCAGAAACACATGGAACCTTGGTTGATGTAATGTCATTCCACCAAGATGATGTGGTAAATAAATTGGCATGTTTAACGAAAGTTTGGACACACACCCCTCACAAACCTGAGCAACTCGCTAGAAGGTTCGTGGTTCCGAGAGGGAACAATGCATGTTTGATGACGAATGGGAGATAGCTTTCTCTTACGGCTTCCAAATTTTTTCTACGTCTAACATGCACTACTACAACTGTAATGTGAAATTTTGGAAAATTCTAGGGGTCATTTGACCTTTTAAAGTCATTTAAGTGATTTTCTAACCATTTAATGACCGTAATTCAAATTTGAACTACATCTACATGCAAGGCCTAACCAAAACGGTTTGAAAAATCATATCTGTGTACTTGTGTGCGAGTTAATTGCATGTGCAGTAAATTAGAAGGAATTTTCAAACATATTGGTCTCACGACATGGACACATGCATACGTATGCATGGAGTGACATGGCATTTTAATTCAAAAAAAAGAAAAATTATCAGAAACACATGAAACCTTGGTTGATGTAATGTCATGCCACCAAGATGATGTTGTAAAGAAATTGGCATGTTTGACGAACGTTTGGACACACACCCCTCACAAACCGGAGCAATTCGCTAGAAGGTTCGTGGTTCCGAGAGGGAACAATGCATGTTTGATGACGAACGTGAGATAGCTTCCTCTTACGACCTTCAAATTTTTTCCTATGTTTAACATGCACTAATACTACTATCATGTGAAAATTTGGTAAATTTCAGGGGCCATTTGACCTTTTAAAGACATTTAAGTGATTTTCTAACCATTTAATGACCGTAATTCAAATTTGAACTACATCTACATGTAACGCCTAACCAAAACGGTTAAAAAAAATCATATTTGTGTACTTGTGTGCGAGTTAATTCCATGTGCAGTAAACTAGAAGGAATTTTCAAACATATTTGTATCACGACATGGACACATATGCATGAATACGTATGCATAGAGTGGCATGGAATTTTAATTCCAAAAACAAATCAGAAACACATGAAACCTTGGTTGATGTAATCTCATGCCACCAAGATGATGTGGTAAAGAAATTGGCATGTTTGACGAAAGTTTGGACACACACCCCTCACAAACCCGAGTAACTCGCTAGAAGGTTCGTGGTTCCGAGAGGGAACAATGCATGTTTGATGACGAATGGGAGATACCTTCCTCTTACGGCATTCAAATTTTTTCTACGTCTAACGTGCACTACTACAATTGTAATGTGAAATTTTGGAAAATTTAGGGGTCATTTGACCTTTTAAAGACATTTAAGTGATTTTCTAACCATTTAATGACCATAATTCAAATTTGAACTACATCTACATGCAACGCCTAACCAAAACGGTTTAAAAATCATATCTGTGTACTTGTGTGCGAGTTAATTCCATGTGCAGTAAATTAGAAGGAATTTTCAAACATATTGGTCTCAAGACATGGACACATGCATACATATGCATGGAGTGACATGGCATATTAATTCAAAAAAATAGAAAAATGATTAGAAACACATGAAACCTTGGTTGATGTAATGTCATGCCACCAAGATGATGTGGTACAGAAATTGGCATGTTTGACGAATGTTTGGACACACACCCCTCACGAACCAGAGCAACTCGCTAGAAGGTTCGTGGTTTCGAGAGGGAACAATGCATGTTTGATGACGAATGGGAGATAGCTTCCTCTTACGGCCTTCATTTTTTTCCTAGGTTTAACATGCACTAATACAATTGTCATGTGAAAATTTGGTAAATTTAAGGGGTCATTTGACCTTTTAAAGACATTTAAGTGATTTTCTAACCATTTAATGACCATAATTCAAATTTGAACTACATCAACATGCAACGCCTAACCAAAATGGTTTGAAAAATAATATTTTTTTGTACTTGTGTGCGAGTTAATTCCATGTGCAGTAAATTAGAAGGAATTTTCAAACATATTGGTGTCAAGGCATGGGCACATGCATGGAGTGCATGCCATGGCATTTTAATTCCAAAAAATTGAAAAAAGATCAGAAAAATGAAACCTTGCTTGATTTAATGTCATGCCATTAAGATGATGTGGTAAAAAATTGGCCTGTTTGACGAAAGTTTTGACACACATCCCTCACAAACCGGAGCAACTCGCTAGAAGGTTTGTGGTTCTGAGAGGGAACAATGCATGTTTGCTGACGGACGGGAGATAGCTTCCTCTTACGGCCTTTAAATTTTTTCCTACGTTTAACGTGCACTAATACAACTATCATGTGAAAATTTGGAAATTTTCATGGGTCATTTGACCTTTTAAAGACATTTAAGTGATTTTCTAACCATTTAATGACCGTAATTCAAATTTGAACTACATCTACATGCAACGTCTAACCAAAATAGTTTGAAAAATCACATTTTTGTGTACTTGTGTGTGAGTTAAAAAATCACCAGACGATGTAAATATCTCGTGTTCAAAAAAGAAAATGTAAAGATCTGGCAAGACAACCGGCCCCCACACGATTGGCACTCTATCTCGCGGCTCGAGGTTTGGTAGGTGATTGGCGGGGATCATTAATCAGACACGGTTCTGTATTGGAAACAGTCAGCTATTATGTTCACACATGGATTTGCGGCGGGAATTGTGTGTAATTCAAACTACAGTACTCGTAAATTCCAGCGACAGGCATGTGTACTGTCCCCGTTAATCCAGATTCCGGTCGCCAATAAATACTACCTTGCTAATACGTCTGTTTTGCATCATGCTTTTATATCGATATTTATTGCATTATGGGCTGTTATTACACATTATGTCACAATACTTATGTCTATTCTCTCTTATTTTACAAGGTTTACATAAGGAGGGAGAAAGCCAGCAGCTGGAATTCTGGGCTGGAAAAGGAGCAAATATTCTAGACCTATTCTGCACAACTCCAAAAGTCCTGAAACTCCACGAAAGTTATTTTTGGAAATAATAAAAAATACTGGAAGAAGAATCCACGTCAGGGGGGCCTCCACCTGTCCACGAGGGTGGGGTGCGCACCCTACCCCCTGGGCGCGCACCCCTGCCTCTTATTTACAAGGTTTACATAAGGAGGGAGAATGCCGGCAGCTGGAATTCTGGGCTGGAAAAGGAGCAAATATTAGAGACCTATTCTGCACAACTCCAAAAGTCCTGAAACTCCACGAAAGTTATTTTTGGAAATAATAAAAAATACTGGAAGAAGAATCCACGTCAGGGGGGCCTTCACCTGTCCACGAGGGTGGGGGGCGCGCCCTACCCCCCTGGGCGGGCCCCCTACCTCGTGGGCCCCTTGTTGGTCCTCCGGTGGCCATCTTCAGCTATATGAAGTGTTCCGTCTGAAGAAAAATCATAAGCAAGCTTTCGGGACGAGACTCCGCCGCCACGAGGCGGAACCTTGGGGAACCAATCTAGGGCTCCGGCAAAGCTGTTCTGCGAGGGACACTTCCCTCCGGGAGGGGGAAATCATCGCCATCGTCATCACCAACGCTCCTCTCACCGGGAGAGGGCAATCTCCATCAACATCTTCACCAGCACCATCTCCTCTCAAACCCTAGTTCATCTCTTGTATCCAATTCTTGTCTCTATGTCTGGGATTGGTACCTGTAGGTTGCTAGTAGTGTTGATTACTCCTTGTAGTTGATGCTAGTTGGTTTATTTGGTGGAAGATGATATGTTCAGATCCTTTATGCATATTAATTAATACCCCTCTGATTATGAACATGAATATGCTTTGTGATTAGTTACGTTTGTTCCTGAGGACATGGGAGAAGTCTTGCTATTAGTAGTCATGTGAATTTGGTATTCGTTCAATATTTTGATGAGATGTATGTTGTCTATCCTCTAGTGGTGCTATGTGAACGTCGACTACATAACACTTCACCATTATTTGGGCCTAGAGGAAGGCATTGGGAAGTAATAAGTAGATGATGGGTTGCTAGAGTGACAGAAGCTTAAACCCTAGTTTATGCGTTGCTTCGTAAGGGGCTGATTTTGATTCATATGTTTCATGCTATGGTTAGGTTTACCTTAATACTTTTGTTGTAGTTGCGGATGCTTGCAATAGAGGTTAATCATAAGTGGGATGCTTGTTCAAGTAAGGGCAGCACCCAAGCACCGGTCCACCCACATATCAAATTATCAAAGTACCGAACGCGAATCATATGAACGTGATGAAAACTAGCTTGACGATAATTCCATGTGTCCTCGGGAGCGCTTTCCTTTATATAAGAGTTTGTCCAGGCTTGTCCTTTGCTACAAAAAGGATTGGGCCACCTTTCTGCACTTTATTTACTTTTGTTACTTGTTGGTCGTTACAAATTATCCTATCACAAAAACTATCTGTTACCTATAATTTCAGTGCTTGCAGAGAATACCTTGCTGAAAACCGCTTATCATTTCCTTCTGCTCCTCGTTGGGTTTGACACTCTTACTTATCGAAAGGACTACGATAGATCCCCTATACTTGTGGGTCATCAAGACTCTTTTCCGGCGCCGTTGCCGGGGAGTGAAGAGCCTTTGGTAGGTGGAATTTTGTAAGGAAAAATTTATATAGTGTGCTGAAGTTTACTGTCACTTTTACTATGGAAAGTAATCCTCCGAGGGGCTTGTTCGGGGTATCTTCACCCCGACCAGTAGAGCAAAGAGTTGCTCCTCAACCTACTGAACCTACTGAAGATGAAAATGTCTACTTTGAAATTCCTTCGGGTATGTTAGAAAAACTGCTAGCTAATCCTTATGCAGGAGATGGAACAATGCATCCATATGAGCACTTAATATATGTGGATGAAGTTTGTGGATTATTTAAGCTTGCAGGTATACCCGATGATGTTATTAAGAAGAAGGTCTTCCCTTTATCTTTGAAAGGAGATGCATTGACATGGTATAGGCTATGTGATGATACGGGGTCATGGAACTACAAACGATTGAAATTGGAATTTCATCAGAAGTTTTATCCTATGCATCTTGTTCATCGTGATCGCAATTATATATATAATTTTTGGCCTCGCGAAGGAGAAAGCATTGCTCAAGCTTGGGGGAGGCTTAAATCAATGTTATATTCATGCCCCAATCATCAGCTCTCAAGAGAAATGATTATTCAAAAATTTTATGCTCGGCTTTCTGATAACAATCGCACCATGCTCGATACTTCTTGTGCTGGCTCTTTTACGACGAAGACTATTGAATTCAAATGGGATTTATTGGAAAGAATTAAATGCAACTCTGAAGATTGGGATCTCGACGAAGGTAAGGAGTCAGGTATGACAGCTAAGTTTGATTGTGTTAAATCTTTTATGGATACCGATGTTTTCCATAAATTTAGCACTAAATATGGACTTGACTCTGAGATAGTAGCTTCTTTTTGTGAATCTTTTGCTGCTCACGTTGATCTCCCTAAGGAGAAGTGGTTTAAATATCATCCTCTGAGAGAAGTAAAGGTAGCTGCACCTATTAAAGTTGAAGAAAAGACTATCACTTATAATGATCCTATTGTTCCTACCACTTATGTTGAGAAACCACCTTTCCCTGTTAGAATAAAGGATCAGGCTAAAGCTTCAACTGTGGTTCGTAAAAGCAATATTAGAAATTATACACCTCCTGAGCAAGTTAAAGTTGAACCTAATATTGCTATTGTTAAAGATCTCTTATCTGATAATATTGATGGGCATGTTATTCATTTCCGTGATGAAACTGCTAGAATTGCCAAACCTTGTGCTAAAGATAAACATAGACCTGTGGTAGGCATGCCTGTTATTTCTGTTAAAATAGGCGATCATTGTTATCATGGCTTATGTGACATGGGTGCTAGTGCTAGTGCTATACCTCATGACTTATACAAAGAAATTAGGCATGATATTGCACCTACTGAGTTAGAGGAAATTGATGTCACAATTAAGCTTGCCAATAGAGATACTATATCGCCAATTGGAATTGTTAGAGATGTTGAAGTCTTGTGTGGGAAAACTAAATATCCTGCTAATTTTCTTGTTCTTGGTTCCCCACAAGATAGCTTTTGTCCCATTATATTTGGTAGGCCCTTCTTGAACACTGTTAATGCTACGATAGACTGCGAAAAGGATGTTGTTACTATTGGTTTGGGTGATATATCTCATGAGTTTAATTTCTCTAAATTTAGTAGACAACACCGTGAAGAGGAATTACCTAGTAAGGATGAAATTATTGGTCTTGCTTCTATTGCCGTACCTCCTAGTGATCCTTTAGAACAATATTTGCTAGACCATGAAAAAGATATGTTTATGAATGAAAGAAGGGAAATAGATGAAGTATTGTTTAAACAGGAACCTATCCTGAAACACAATTTGCCTGTTGAAATCCTAGGGGATCCTCCTCCACCCAAGGGTGATCCCGTGTTTGAGCTTAAACCACTACCTGATACTCTTAAATATGCTTATCTTGGTGAGAAAAAGATATATCATGTTATTATTAATGCTAACCTTTCAGAGCATGAAGAAGATAGATTATTGAAAACTCTGAAGAAGCACCGTGCTGCTATTGGATATACTCTTGATGATCTTAAGGGCATTAGTCCCACTCTATGTCAACACAAAATAAATTTGGAGAAAGATGCCAAACCAGTTCGTGATCACCAACGATGGCTGAATCCTAAGATGAAAGAAGTGGTAAGAAAAGAAATACTAAAGCTCCTTGAGGCAGGTATAATTTATCTCGTTGCTGATAGTCAGTGGGTAAGTCCTGTCCATTGTGTCCCTAAGAAGGGAGGTATTACTGTTGTTCCTAATGATAAAGATGAATTGATTCCGCAAAGAATTATTACAGGTTATAGGATGGTAATTGATTTCCGCAAATTAAATAAGGCTACTAAAAAGGATCATTACCCCTTACCTTTTATTGATCAAATTCTAGAAAGATTATCCAAACACACACATTTTTGCTTTCTAGATGGTTATTCTGGTTTCTCTCAAATACCTATGTCAGCTGATGATCAATGAAAGACCACTTTTACTTGCCCTTTCGGTACTTTTGCTTATAGACGTATGCCTTTTGGTTTATGTAATGCACCTGCTACCTTTCAAAGATGCATGATGGCTATATTCTCTGACTTTTGTGAACAGATTTGTGAGGTTTTCATGGACGATTTCTCCGTTTATGGATCCACTTTTGATGATTGCTTGAGCAACCTTGATCGAGTTTTGCAGAGATGTGAAGAAACTAATCTTGTCTTGAATTGGGAGAAGTGCCACTTTATGGTTAATGAAGGTATCGTCTTGGGGCATAAAGTTTCTGAAAGAGGTATTGAAGTTGATAAAGCCAAGGTTGATGCTATTGAAAAGATGTCATGTCCCAAGGACTTGAAAGGTATAAGAAGTTTCCTTGGTCACGCCGGTTTTTATAGGAGGTTCATTAAGGACTTCTCAAAAATTTCTCGGCCTCTGACTAATTTATTAAAAAAAGATATACCATTTGTCTTTGATGATGATTGTGTAGAAGCATTTGAAATACTTAAGAAAGCATTGATCTCTGCACCTATTGTTCAGCCACCTGATTGGAATTTACCCTTTGAAATTATGTGTGATGCTAGTGATTATGCTGTAGGTGCTGTTCTAGGGCAAAGAGTTGATAAGAAATTAAATGTTATTCTAAACAATGCTCAAAGAAATTATGCTACTACTGAAAAAGAATTCTTAGCAGTTGTATTTGCTTGTGATAAGTTCAGACCTTATATTGTTGATTCTAAAGTAACTATTCACACTGATCATGCTGCTATTAAATATCTTATGGAAAAGAAAGATGCTAAACCTAGACTTATTAGATGGGTTCTCCTGCTACAAGAATTTGATTTGCATATTATTGATAGAAAGGGAGCTGAGAACCCCGTTGCAGACAACTTCTCTAGTTTAGAAAATATTCTTGATGACCCACTACCTATTGATGATAGCTTTCCTGATGAACAATTAAATGTCATAAATGCTTCTTGTACTGCTCCTTGGTATGCTGATTATGCTAATTAGATCGTTGCTAAATTTGTACCACCTAGTTTCTCATACCAACAAAAGAAAAAAGTTCTTCTATGATTTGAGACATTACTTTTGGGATGACCCACATCTTTATAAACAAGGAGTAGATGGTGTTATTAGACGTTGTGTACCTGAGCATGAACAGGAACAGATCCTACGCAAGTGTCACTCTGAAGCTTATGGAGGACATCACGCTGGAGATAGAACTGCACATAAGGTATTGCAATCCGGTTTTTATTGGCCTACTCTCTTCAAGGATGCCCGTAAGTTTGTCTTGTCTTGTGATGAATGTCAAAGAATTGGTAATATTAGTAGACGTCAAGAAATGCGTATGAATTATTCACTTGTTATTGAACCATTTGATGTTTGGGGCTTTGATTATATGGGACCTTTTTCCTGGCTCTACTGGTTACACACATATTTTAGTTGCTGTTGATTACGTTACTAAGTGGGTAGAAGCTATTCCAACTAGTAGTGCTGATCATAACACATCTATTAAAATGCTTAAAGAAGTTATTTTTCCGAGGTTTGGAGTCCCTAGATATTTAATGACTGATGGTTGTTCACATTTTATTCATGGTGCTTTCCGAAAAATGCTTGCTAAATATGATGTTAATCATAGGATTGCATCTCCTTATCACCCACAGTCTAGTGGTCAAGTAGAATTGAGCAATAGAGAGCTCAAATTAATTTTGCAAAAGACTGTTAACAGATCTAGAAAGAATTGGTCCAAGAAACTGGATGATGCATTATGGGCCTATAGAACTGCATATAAAAATCCTATGGGTATGTCTCCGTATAAAATGGTTTATGGAAAAGCATGTCACTTACCTCTCGAACTAGAACATAAAGCATATTGGGCTATTAAAGAGCTCAACTATGATTTCAAACTTGCCGATGAGAAGAGGTTATTTGACATTAGCTCACTTGATGAATGGAGAACCCAAGCTTATGAGAATGCCAAATTGTTTAAAGAAAAAGTTAAAAGATGGCATGACAAAAGAATACAAAAGCGTGAGTTTAATGTAGGTGATTATGTATTACTATACAACTCTCGTTTAAGATTTTTTGCAGGAAAACTTCTCTCTAAATGGGAAGGCCCTTACGTTATCGAGGAGGTCTATCGTTCCGGTGCCAAAAAAATCAACGACTTCAAAGGCACAAATCCGAAGGTGGTGAACGGTCAAAGAATCAAACATTATATCTCAGGTAATCCTATAAATGTTGAAACCAATGTTATTGAAACCGTAACCCTGGAGGAATACATAAGGGACACTTTCCGGAACGTCTTAGACTCCGAAAAGGAATATGTATGTGGTACGATAAGTAAACCGACTCTAAAACAGTTCTAATGGCAATTTTTCTCCGTTTTGGAATATTTAGAAAAATAGAAAAATAAGAAGCAGTCTGGGAAGGACACGAGGCCTCCATGAGGGTGGAGGGCGCACCCTACCCCCTGGGCGCGCCCCCTGCCTCGTGGGCACCTCGTGCGCTCTTCGGACTCCGTTTTCTTGCACGATACGTATTTTGGTCGGTAAAAATTCATTATATAATCTCCCTAAGGTTTTGACTCATGTATCACGCAATTGTCCTTTGTTCTTGTTTCGAGCTGTTTTCTGTCAGGGTTGTCAAGGCCAGGCATCATGTCGTCCCCCTCCTCCAATAATGGTGACAATGATGTTTGGCTAATGAAGATAGAGCTGAAGAGGGAAGAAACCGTGGAGATCAACAAGGATGAAGGGATCAAGAAGGCCACGAAGGACCAAGTTCCGGCTGCAGGAGACACCCTTCAACTTGATCACAATCTTCTTACCCCAACTGAGATCGAAGCTTTCAAGATGATTGAGTTAGCTCGTATACAAAACAAGTATCTCACCTGTGAAAATATTTTGTTGAAGGAGCATATCGTCGCACTCAAAGGCATTATCCGCAAGTTAGAGGATCTCTTACGCTCGATGTGCGATTACCCATCATCAAAAACTCCACCTTCTTCACCAGCAAAGGAGATATAATCACATGGGTATGGGCACTCCCCTTGGCAACTGCCAAGCTTGGGGGAGATGCCCCGGTATCGTATCATCACCACATCTCCTATCTTTACTATTTTTCTTAGTTCGATCCTTTTAGTAGTATCTTGATCTAGTAGAATAAAGTTTTAGTATGATCTAGTTTTGAGTTTTTCTTTATGATCCCTCTATGTAATCGAGTCCGTGAGCTCTATATAATAAAGATTAGTGTTGAGTCAAGGGCTTGATTATCTTGCTATGATCTTGAGTGAATAAAAGAAAAGAGAAAAGAATAAAAAGAAATAATAAAAAGAGATCATATTGATCTTATTGAGATTAATGACTTCACATAGGAAGAGTATGATGATTAAAATTTGTTGAGAGTTGACAAACATAGCTTTGGTCATCGTTGAAATTAATAGGAAGTAATAAAGAAAGAGAGGTTTCACATATAAATATACTATCTTGGACATCTTTTATGATTGGGAGCACTCATTAAAATATGACATGCTAAACAGTTGATGTTGGACAAGGAAGACAACGTAATGGGTTATGTTTTCTTATATCTGAGATAAAGTATATTGTCATGGATCATCCAACATGTTGAGCTTGCCTTTCCCCCTCATGCTAGCCAAATTCTTTGCACCAAGTAGAGATACTACTTGTGCTTCCAAAAACCCTTAAACCAGTTTTGCCATGAGAGTCCACCATACCTACCTATGGATTGATTAAGATCCTTCAAGTAAGTTGTCATCGGTGCAAGCAATAAAAATTGCTCTCTAAATATGTATGATTGATTGGTGTGGAGGAAATAAGCTTTATACGATCTTGTGGTGTGGAAGAAATAAAAGCGATGGACTGCATAATAAAGGTTCATATCAGAAGTGGCAATATAAAGTGATGTTCTTTCGCATTAAGATTTTGTGCATCGAACCCTGAAAGCGCATGGGAACCTCTGCTTCCCTCTGCGAAGGGCCTATCTTTTATTATTATCTTCTACCTTGTGCAAGAGTCATGGTGATCTTCACCTTTTCTTTTTTACATTTTATCCTTTGGCAAGCACAGTGTGTTGGAAAGATCCTGATATATATATCTAATTGGATGTGGGTTGGCGTGAGGTATTATTGTTGACATTACCCTTGAGGCAAAAGGTTGGGAGGCGAAACTATGTGCCCCTATCTTTCTCTGTGTCCGACTAAAACTCCGTAACCACAAGTATCGCGTGAGTGTTAGCAATTATGAAAGATTAAATGATAGTTGAGTATGTGGACTTGCTAGAAAGCTCTGCCATAGACTCTTTCTGATGTTATGATAAATTGCAATTACTTCAATGACTGAGATTATAGTTTGCTGGTGCTCAATAAAGTTTCTGATTCATACTTTGCATTGTGAATAGATTATTACTTGAGCATAAGAAATCATATGACTATATCCATATATGTCGCTGTTATGAGAATGATCATGATGCCCTCATGTCCGTATTTTATTTTATCGACACCTCTACCTCTAAACATGTGGACATATTTATCGTTATTGGCTTCTGCTTGAGGACAAGAGAGGTCTAAGCTTGGGGGAGTTGATACGCCCATTTTGCATCATGCTTTTATATTGATATTTATTGCATTATGGGCTGTTATTACACATCATATCACAATACTTATGTCTATTCTCTCTTATTTTACAAGGTTTACATAAGGAGGGAGAATGCCGGCAGCTGGAATTCTGGGCTGGAAAAGGAGCAAATATTAGAGACCTATTCTACACAACTCCAAAAGTCCCAAACTCCACGAAAGTTATTTTTGGAAATAATAAAAAATACTGGAAGAAGAATCCACGTCAGGGGGGCCTCCACCTGTCCACGAGGGTGGGGGGGCGCCCTACCCCTGGGCGCGCCCCCTGCCTCATGGGCCCCCTGTTGCCCCTTCGGTGGCCATCTTCTGCTATATGAAGTCTTTCGTCCGAAGAAAAATCATAAGCAAGCTTTCGGGACGAGACTCCGCCGCCACGAGGCGAAACCTTGGCGGAACCAATCTAGGGCTCCGGCAGAGCTGTTCTGCCGGGGACACTTCCCTCCAGGAGGGGGAAATCATCGCCATCGTCATCACCAACGCACCTCTCATCGGGAGAGGGCAATCTCCATCAACATCTTCACCAACACCATCTCCTCTCAAACCCTAGTTCATCTCTTGTATCCAATTCTTGTCTCTAAGTCTGGGATTGGTACCTGTAGGTTACTAGTAGTGTTGATTACTCCTTGTAGTTGATGCTAGTTGGTTTATTTGGTGGAAGATCATATGTTCAGATCCTTTATGCATATTAATTAATACCCCTCTGATTATGAACATGAATATGCTTTGTGAGTAGTTACGTTTGTTCCTGAGGACATGGGAGAAGTCTTGCTATTAGTAGTCATGTGAATTTGGTATTCGTTCAATATTTTGATGAGATGTATGTTGTCTATCCTCTAGTGGTGCTATGTGAACGTCGACTACATAACACTTCACCATTATTTGGGCCTAGAGGAAGGCATTGGGAAGTAATAAGTAGATGATGGGTTGCTAGAGTGAGAGAAGCTTAAACCCTAGTTTATGCGTTGCTTCGTAAGGGGCTGATTTGGATCCATATGTTTCATGCTATGGTTAGGTTTACCTTAATACTTTTGTTGTAGTTGCGGATGCTTGCAATAGAGTTTAATCATAAGTGGGATGCTTGTTCAAGTAAGGGCATCACCCAAGCACCGGTCCACCCACATATCAAATTATCAAAGTACCGAACGCGAATCATAGGAACGTGATGAAAACTAGCTTGAGGATAATTCCCATGTGCCCTCGGGAGTGCTTTCCTTTATATAAGAGTTTGTCCAGGCTTGTCCTTTGCTACAAAAAGGATTGGGCCACCTTGCTGCACTTTATTTACTTTTGTTACTTGTTGCTCGTTACAAATTATCTTATCACAAAACTATCTGTTACCTATAATTTCAGTGCTTGCAGAGAATACCTTGCTGAAAACCGTTTATCATTTCCTTCTGCTCCTCGTTGGGTTCGACACTCTTTCTTATCGAAAGGACCGATAGATCCCCTATACTTGTGGGTCATCACTTGCTCATGTTGTCCCGCCTGCATTCTCATCTACATCCTCCCCTCGCTCGCCCCCCCCCTCTCTCTCTCTCTCTCTCTCTCAAATCTCAGCCATGGCGTCGCCGGTCTGCCCACGCGCCGACGAGGAGTCACCGCCCCCCGACGACGCTCACTCAATTAGCAGCAACGAGGACCCCTACACGCCGCCTGACGAGGTTGCGCCGGACCCCCCAACTTTGGATTGGTTTTGGGGCCAGTACAATCTTCGTCTGTGGAAGTCGCTACCGCTGGCTGAGAAAGCTAGGCAAGTGGCATTCAAGAATGAGATGGCGGAGGAGGAAGCCAGGTACCAGGTGGCCTGTGAAGCCCGTGATGCCGCCTGGAAAAAGGAGGCGGAAAAGCTTTGGGGGCGGGCGTGTCGTCATGCCGAGGAGGTGTACGAAGACGGGTACTTCGTGAGGAAGGTCATAGGCGCTGGGTGCCTCGTCACTGCGTGGAGGTGGGCCGATAAGCTCCAGCGTGCCACCGACGAGGAGCTCGAGTGGGCGCCCAACGAAATGGCAAGATCGGCCGCGCGCGTCCGCCAGCAAGAGGCAGATCGGTACGTCAAGCGCTGTGAGGCGGAGGAGTCGGAGTACTGCCTCCGCACTGGGAAGACGCCGCGCACCAGGGATCTGATGGCGAGGGGCTGCCGGAATACTGGCCCCAGGAGGGATTATTAGTTTTAGTATTGTTCGTTTTCAATTTTATGCATTGTACCTAGTAGTTAAGTATCATCACGTATATGTGATGATATTATATATATATATTCTGTGATGATCTAATGAACAATTAATATATATATATATATATATTATGAATTCCATTTTCTATCTGTTTTTGTATAGTCATTTGAATCTAGATGTTATCATCCACATATACAGAATGGAAAGCGCATATACACAAATTGAAACAGAACATATAAGAATGGAAAACAGAGTACACACATTGAAACAGAGCAATAAACATAGCAATAATATGATTGCTGTGAATACATAGCTATCCACGTAGAAACGACTTTCCAAAATAAAACGCGTCCATGAGACCATGACCAGTAGCCCTTGCCTAGGGTAGCTCTTGGCTCTGCCTGAACTCGTGCATGCGTTCGTCCAAGCGGTCCACACGCTCGCGGTATATCTGGAGCGCGATCTCGACCTCCAAGTTGGCTATTTCATCGGAGATCACCAACTCGAGGATGTGATGGCCATGTTCCTCTACTACACCTAGGTGGACACCTGGGCCAAGGAGGCGGTCGAGCCTACGGACCAGCGCGTTGGCATCCAGCAGGCCGCAGACAAGGCGAATGGCGGCAGCCACGCGAACGGCGCGGCGGGCGTCCGGTGCAAGTACGGCGCGACCGGCCTCTGGTGCAAGTACGGAGCTGAGGGCCTCTGCCAACTCCTGGCGAGGAATGGGGGTACTGATGGGACATGTACCCAGATGTGACGCCGTGTCCACAGCATGCAAGCGCTGATGGATCCGCTGTTGCTGTGCGGCGCGCCGCGCCTCTCGCTCTACGGCGCTCCAACGGTCTCGCCGTGCAGCGAGCCGCAGCCTATCGGCACGGACGCTCATAGCTTGCTCTGTGACGCACCATCGATCATGTTGTGCGGCGAGCTGCAGCCTGTCGGCGCTGACATGCCTATCTTGATCCGCGGCGCTCAAGCGCCATGCGCCAAAGGTCTGCTCAACCCTAGCGATGACGCGCATCACGACGTCGTCCATCGCGTTGCCGGGGAGCGCCTCGGCCTCGACAGGCCGTGGCACCTGCTCGTTTTCCTCGTCGACGAGGTTGATGGCAGAGGCAGCACTTTGGTGGGTTGGCATGCTTGGACAAGGTGGATGTGCTACAGGCTACGCTTGTCGCCTCCGTGCGTCGCGCGCCCCCTATGCACAATATAGCAAGGTGGCGGGAAACATGTGAGGAAATGGCGGGAAACGGTGGCGTGTTCATAAAATGCCATCAATTAATGGAAACTTAGCATCGAGCTAGCACAAGTCGTAGATGATGATCAGATGAACACAGACCACACTAGGGAACTCGTCGGTGATTAATTTATCAATCCCAAACGGTTGAATACGAGCAAGCGTTTGCCCACAACACACACGGCATATTCCATCACAAATAGGTCGGATGGATCAACTGTATGCCACGTATCGCACATTGTCAACAAGTAATGCGGTAGACCTTCTTTAACGTGTGTTAAAAAAACAATGACCTCGTGGTTAAATTAGTTGTGGGAATGGGGCATTTCGGTCATTTGACCGAAATGACCCATCCCATCACCTAATTTAACATCAACACAACTTCCCATCCAGTCACCCATCCGATGGCTGCTCCAGCCTGAGCACACTTAACTTGATAGTTTTCTTACATGAGCTACTGATGGAACAGCTAGTCCTTGCTGATAGGAATGCCTCTTCACATCCTTATGGCGTATCCGGATGACCGCCTGTCCCACAATGGCCAATAGATGTTGTGTAGATAGAGCATATCACATACGTCTTATTAGAAGCAATCATCTGTGTTATTATTGGTCTTCGCACACATTTCTGATTACAGACCTGTTTGCCGCGTATCACACACATCTTGTTATATTGAAACGTTTCTGTTTTCTTGCCTAATCACAAATAGTTCATCCGAGTGAACCGTATGCTGTATATCGCACACACCTTCATCTGGCTGCCCGTTTCTTTTGTGTTGCCTAATCACAAACTGTTCATCCGAGTGAACTGTATGCTGTGTATCGCACACGCCTTCATCTGGTTGCCCGTTTGTTTTGTTCCTCCTCATCGCAAATAGTTAATTGAACTGAACCGTATGTCCTTCATTGCACATGCAACTAAAACCTGAACCGTGTTTGATGCATCCGTCATCGCAAACGTTTTATACATTTCTGACGGTTTCCATACACCACCGTTTGCGATTATGGCATCGCACACAGTTTCTCGAAGGCTCT
This sequence comes from Aegilops tauschii subsp. strangulata, assembly GCF_002575655.3. NCBI lineage: Eukaryota > Viridiplantae > Streptophyta > Magnoliopsida > Poales > Poaceae > Aegilops > Aegilops tauschii. The sequence goes on from NC_053039.3 coordinate 181,089,883, forward strand.
CTGGTTGTAGTGTCGCGTTAGCAGCATCCTGCAGTAGTGACTTATATATTTTTAGAGCACGGCGTTGGCTTTATTTTGTAGAAATTATTGAACTCTCATGCGTCACTTATATAATTTTGAGAGTCTCTCTAAACAGTGTGGTAATTTGCTTTGGTTATGAATTTAGTCCTAATATGATAGGCATCCAAGAGGGATATAATAAAAACTTTCAAATAAAGTGCATTGAATACTATGAAAAGTTTGATTCCTTATGATTGTTTTGAGATATAAAGATGGTGATATTAGAGTCATGCTAGTGAGTAATTGTGGGCTGTAGAAATACTTTTGTTAAAGTTTGTGATTCCCGTAGCATGCACGTATGGTGATCCGTTATGTAACAAAGTTGGAGCATGATTTATTTATTGATTGTCTTCGTTATGAGTGGCGGTCGGGGACGAGCGATGGTTTTTTCCTACCAATCTATCCCCCTAGGAGCATGGGCCTAGTACTTTGTTTCCATGACTAACAGATTTTTGCAATAAGTATGTGAGTTTTTATGAGTAATGTTGAGTCCATGCATTATACGCACTCTCACCCTTCCACCATTGCTAGCCTCTCTAGTACCATGCAAATTTTGCCAGTGCCTTACACCCACCTTTTACCATCCTCAAAACAGCCACCATACCTACCTATTATGGCATTTTCATAGCCAATCCGAGATATATTGCCATGCAACTTGCACCGTTTCATTTTCCTATGACATGTTCCATCATTGTCATATTGCTTTGCATGATCATGTAGTTGACATAGCATTTGTGGCAAAGCCACCATTCATAATTTTCATACATGTCACTCTTGAGTCATTGCACATCCCGGTACACCGTCGGAGGCACTAATATAGAGTTATATTTTGTTCTAAGTATCGAGTTGTAATTCTTGAGTTATAAGTAAATAAAAGTGTGATGATCTTCATTATTAGAGCATTTGGCCCATGTTAGGAAAAATAAAAGAGGCCAAAGAAACCAAAAAAACAGGCCAAAGAAGCCATTTAAAAAATGAGAGAAAAGAGAGAAGGGGCAATGTTACTATCCTTTTTCCACACTTGTGCTTCAAAGTAGCAGCACGATCTTCATGATGGAGAGTCTCCTATGTTGTCACTTTCATGTACTAGTGGGAATTTTTCGTTATAGATACTAGCTTGTATATTCCAACGATGGGCTTCCTCAAACTGCGCTAGGTCTTTGTGAGCAAGCAAGTTGGATGCACACCCACTTAGTTTTATTTTGAGCTTTCATAAACTTATAGCTCTAGTGCATCTGTTGCATGGCAATCCCTACTCACTCACATTGGTATCTATTTATGGGCATCTCCATAGCCCGTTGATACGCGTAGTTGATGTGAGACTATCTCCTTTTTGTCTTGTCCACAACCACCATATTCTATTTCCACCTATAGTGCTATGTCCATGGCTCACGCTCATGTATTGCGTGAAAGTTGAAAAGGTTTGAGAACATCAAAAGTATGAAAAAATGTCTGGCTTGTCATCAGGGTTGTGCATGATTTGAATACTTTGTGTCATGAAGATGGAGCATAGCCAGACTATATGATTTTTTAGGGATAGCTTTCTTTGGTCATGTTATTTTGAGAATACATGATTCCTTTATTAGTATGCTTGAAGTATTATTGTTTTATTTCAATATTAAACTTTTGTTTTGACTCTTATGGATCAGAACATTCATGCCACAATAAAGAAAATTACATGGATGAATATGTTAGGTAGCATTCCACATCAAAAAATATGTTTTTATCATTTACCTACTCGAGGACGAGAAGTAATTAAGCTTCGGGATGCTTGATACGTCTCCAATGTATCTATAATTTTTGATTGTTCCATGCTATTATATTATTTATTTTGGATGTTTTATATGCATTAATATGCTATTTTATATTATTTTTGGGACTAACCTATTAACCTAGAGCCCAGTGCAAGTTTTTGTTTTCTCCTTGTTTTTGAGCTTCGCAGAAAAGGAATACAAAACGGAGTCCAAACGGAATAAAACTTCACGATGATTTTTCTTGGACCAGAAGACACCCAGGGGACTTGGAGTACAAGTCAGAAGAGCGACGAGGTGGCGGCAAGGGTGGAGGGCGCGCCCCTACCTTGTGGGCCCCTCGGTGACCCCCTACCTAGCTCTTCCTCCTATATATTCACATATATTCCAAAACCTCAGAAGCATCCACGAAAACACTTTTCTGCCGCCGCAACCTTCTGTTCCCTTGAGGTCCCATCTTGGGGCCTTTTCTGGCATCCTGCCGGAGGGGGATTAGATCACGGAGGGCATCTACATCAACTCTATTGCCCTTCTGATGAAGCGTGAGTAGTTTACCACAGACCTATGGGTCCATAGCTAGTAGCTAGATGGCTTCTTCTCTCTTTTTTATTCTCAATACCATGTTCTCCTCGATGTTCTTGGAGATCTAACCGATGTAATCACTACAAAAAAATACACTTCCGTGATGATACATGTTTGTCACAGTAGGTCACGTTTTCTATCATGCATGTGCTGTCGTAGAAGTGTTCCATGACATTACAAAAATTATCATCACAGAGTGTCCACTTCCATGACGATAAATCACGCGTCATAGAAGTGCTTTCGTTAAGGGTAACCGACACGTGGCATCCACCGTAACGGGTCGCAGTTAAGCTATCGGGTTCCGGTTTGGATCTGATAACCCGTTAACAGCGGAGACCAATGGGGATTTTCCACGTGTAAAATTCTCATTCGCCGGCAGATCCACGTGTCGGCCCGGCGTTCAGACGGTTGTCATCCAGCGAATGGACGGAACACGCCTATGATACATTAACACGTGTCTCGGCCCAACAGTGGCCCATTCAGGTTAAAAGGCAGGGCCTGTCAAAATAAGCAGGCCGGCCCATTAGCGGCCTACTTGAGTCAGGCCCATTCACCAGCACGGCCCATACAAGTTACACAGGATCGGCCCATCAAAGGCCCATTCTAGATTTGACAATTTCCAGCCAATCGTCAGTTTCAGCCCATTAATGGCCCGCTACGTCTTTGGGCCCAATTACGGCCCGAGCTTCTTTTGGCCTGTTAGCATCCCATCGTCAGCTCCAGCCCGTTAACGGCCCGGAACGTCTTTCGGCCTTTTCTCGGCCCATTCTGTAGTTGGGCCAATTCTAGCCCAATGTGACTTTAGGCCTATCTTCGGCCAATTCAGTAAATGGGCTAATTCCTAGCTGCTACCTCTTGAGCATGCGTTGGTTTTCCCTTGAAGAGGAAAGGGTGATGCAGCAAGGTAGCTGTCGGCGTCCTGGGAACGGGGGTCCCCAGACTTGCCTGCTTGCGGCCCACAGCGTGGCTCCCCCAGCGGCCCTGTACGGCCCATCTTCACCAGCAAACACTCAAGACCCTCGCGAGGAGACAAGCCTTGCGAGGCAGAGGACACAAGACCTACTCGGGGACGGCCTCACCAGGCCGGCTCGCGAGGGGCAGCGAGATCAAGGCAAGGGACACCTCGCGAGGTTTCTGTGACGCAAGCCATGACGACTGGAGCCAGGCGGGCGCTGATAACCCACAAGTATAGGGGATCAATTGTAGCCTCTTTCGATAAGTAAGAGTGTCGAACCCAATGAGGAGCTAAAGGTAGAACAAATATTCCCTCAAGTTCTATCAACCACCGATACAACTCTACGCACGCTTAACGTTCGCTTTACCTAGAACAAGTATGAAACTAGAAGTACTTTGTAGGTGTTGTTGGTAGGTTTGCAAGAAAATAAAGAGCACGTAAATAAAAAGCCAGGGGTTGTTTAGAAGAGTTTTTTTTACAATAAAGTTATTTGTCCCTAGGCAATCGATAACTAGACCGGTAATCATTATTGCAATTTTATTTGAGGGAGAGGCATAAGCTAACATACTTTCTCTTCTTGGATCATATGCACTTATGATTGGAACTCTAGCAAGCATCCTCTACTACTAAAGATCATTAAGGTAAAACCCAACCATAGCATTAAAGCATCAAGTCCTCTTTATCCCATACGCAACAACCCCCTTACTCGGGTTTGTGTTTCAGTCACTCACGCAACCCACTATAGGCGAATCATGAACGTATTGCAACACCCTACAACGGGAATCCCTCACGCTTGCGCGACACGGAGAGCACCATATGACAGCACCAATAATAAAACATGCAACTCAAACCAATCACGATCATCAATTAACCCATAGGACAAAACGGATCTACTCAAACATCATAGGATAGCCATACATCATTGGGAAATAATATATAGCGTTGAGCACCATGTTTAAGTAGATATTACAGATGTAAAAGAGGGGTTACACTGCTGCATAGAGGGGGGGGGAAGAGTTTGTGATGATGGCGGTGAAGTTGTTGGTGAAGATTGCGGTGATGATGATGGCCCCGGCGGCATTCCGGCGCCACCGGAAGAGAGGGGGAGAGGGACCCCATCTTCTTCTTCTTCTTCCTTGACCTTCTCCCTAGATGGGAGAAGGGTTTCCCCTCTGGTCCTTGGTCTCCATGGCACGGGAGCGGCGAGAGCCCCTCCAAGATTGGATCTGTCTCTCTGTCTCCCTCTATTTCTCCGTTCTCAGATCTGGCCTTTCACTGTTTCTTTTATAACCGGAGATCCGTAACTCCGATTGGGCTGAATTTTGGACACGATCTCTATCCGGAAATTAGCTTTCTTGCGGCGAAAGAAGGGCTCCAACCGCTTTACAGGGTGGCCACGAGGGTCCAGGGCGCGCCTGACCCCCTGGGGCGCGCCCCCTGGCTCGTGGCCCCTTGGGCATCGTATCACGTTGATTCTTCTTCCCAAAAATCACATATATTCCAAAAAAAATATCCGTCAGTTTTATCCCGTTTGGACTCCGTTTGATATGGATTTTCTGCGAAAAAAAAACACGCAACAAACAGGAACTGGCACTGGGCACTGGATCAATATATGTTAGTCCCAAAAATAGTATAAAAAGTTGCCAAAAGTATATGAAAGTTGTTGAATGTTGGCATGGAACAATCAAAAATTATAGATACGACGGAGACGTATTAGCATCCCCAAGCTTAATTCCTGCTCGTCCTCGAGTAGGTAAATGATAAAAAAGATAATTTTTGATGTGCAATGCTACCTAGCATAATCTTGATCACATAATCTAATCATGGCATGAATATTAAGAAACGAGTGATTCAAAGCAATAGTCTATCATTTGACATTAAGACAATAATACTTCAAGCATACCAACCAAGCACTTATGTCTTATCAAAATAACATAGCCAAAGAAAGCTCATCTCTACAAAATCATATAGTCTGGCTATGCTCCATCTTCACCACACAAAGCATTCAAATCATGCATAACCCCGATGACAAGCCAAGAAATTGGTTCATACTTTTTAACGCGCTTCAGCCTTTTCAAACCTCACGCAATACATGAGCGCAAGCCATGGACATAGCACTATGGGTGGAATAGAATATGATGATGGAGGTTTGTGTGAGAAGACAAAAAGGAGAAAGTCTCACATTGACGCGGCTAATCAACGGGCTATGGAGATGCCCATCAATTGATGTCAATGTGAGGAGTAGGGATTGTCATGCAACGGATGCACTAGAGCTATAAGTGTATGAAAGCTCAGACTGAAACTAAGTGGGTGTGCATCCAACTTGCTTGCTCATGAAGAGCTAGGGCATTTGAGGAAGCCCATCATTGGAATATACAAGCCAAGTTCTATAATGAAAATTCCCACTAGTATATGAAAGTGACAACTCAAGAGACTCTCTATATGAAGAACATGGTGCTACTCTGAAGCACAAGTGTGGTAAAAGGATAGTAACATTTCCCCTTCTCTCGTTTTCTCTCATTTTTTGGTGGGCTTCTTTGGCCTCTTTTTTTTATTTGGGCTTTTTTGGCCTCTTTTATTTATTTTTAAAGTCCGGAGTCTCATCCCGACTTGTGGGGGAATCATAGTCTCCATCATCCTTTCCTCACTGGGGCAATGCTCTAATAATGATGATCACCACACTTTTATTTACTTACAACTCAATATTACAACTCGATACTAGAACAAAGATATGACTCTATATGAATGCCTCCGACGGTGTACCGGGATGTGCAATGATCTAGCATAGCAATGACATCAAAAAACGGACAAGCCATGAAAACATCATGCTAGCTATCTTACGATCATGCAAAGCAATATGACAATAAATGCTCAAGTCATGTATATGATGACGATGGAAGTTGCATGGCAATATATCTCGGAATGGCTATGGAAATGCCATGATAGGTAGGTATGGTGGCTGTTTTGAGGAAGATATAAGGAGGTTTATGTGTGATAGAGCGTATCGTATCATGGGGTTTGGATGCACCGGCGAAGTTTTCACCAACTCTCGAGGTGAGAAAGGGCAATGCACGGTACCGAAGAGGCTAGCAATGATGGAAGGGTGAGAGTGCGTATAATCCATGGACTCACATTAGTCATAAAGAACTCATATACTTATTGCAAAAGTTTATTAGGCCTCAAAGCAAAGTACTACTACGCATGCCCCTAGGGGGATAGATTGGTAGGAAAAGACCATCGCTCGTCCCCGGCCGCCACTCATAAGGAAAGCAATCAAAGAACACCTCATGCTCCAACTTCGTTACATAACGGTTCACCATACGTGCATGCTACGGGACTTGCAAACCTCAACACAAGTATTTCTCAATTTCACAATTACTCAACTAGCACGACTCTAATATCACCACCTTTATATCGCAAAACTATTGCAAGGAATCAAACATATCATATTCAGTGATCTACAAGTTTTATGTAGGATTTTATGACTAACCATGTGAATGACCAATTCCTGTCAACTCTCTAAATAGATATAAGTGAAGCAAGAGAGTTTAATTCTTTCTACAAAAGATATGCCCAAGCTCTAACAAATATAAGTGAAGCAAAAGAGCATTCTACAAATGGCGGTTTTCTATGTGATGAGAAACAGGCAATCCAAACTTCAAATGATATAAGTGAAGCACATGAAGCATTCTATAAAGCCATACTCAAAAGATATAAGTGAAGTGCAAAGAGAATTCTAAAAATGAACCATGTACTATCTCATACCAGCATGGTGCATAAAAGAAAAGTGAAAACTAAATGCAAAAGACGCTCCAAGATTTGCACATATCGCATGAACGAAACGAATCCGAAAACATACCGATACTTGTTGAAGAAAGATGGGATGCCTTCCGGGGCATCCCCAAGCTTAGACACTTGAGCTCCTTGAATATTTACTTGGGGTGCCTTGGGCATCCCCAAGCTTGAACTCTTGCCTCTCCTCCTTATCCTCATATCGAGACATCTTCGATCTTCGAACACTTCATCCACACAAAACTCAATAGAAAGCTCGGTAAGATCCGTTAGTATAATAAAGCAAATCACTACTCTAGGTACTATTGCAAAACAATTCATATTTTGTTTTTTCATCGTAGCTACTGTAATATAACTTTTTCATGGCTTAATCCACTGATATAAATCGATAGTTTCATCAAAACAAGCAAACTATGCATCAAAAACAGAATCTGTCTAAAACAGAACAGTCTGTAATAATCTGAACATTCACCATACCTATGCTACTCCAAAAATTCTAAAACAATTAGGAAAAATAAAAAACTTGTATAGAAATATATTGCAAAAAGAGTCAGAACCATTTGACGTTCCATTAGAAAATGTAAAATCGTGCACTACAGCCAAAGTTTCTGTCCTGCACCGTACAAACCAACAAGCATTGTAAACCTCCTAAAGGCAAACCTTGGCACATTATTTTTATAATACAATGGAATTGTACAAGGGGATAATTATTTTTGTTGAAAAGTTTCTATAATCAAGATTCACAAAGTTTCCGTGAGCATGAACAAAGTTCAAGGAGCTCCCCCACTTCAACAATGCTTGTCTCTCTCACTTTCGCTTTTCTTTTTGAAAAAGTTTTAGGTTCCCCTCTTTATTTTTTTGTTTTAAACTATATGAAAGCACTCAACAAAAATAAATGACTCTCTAAAACTTCCGGGTTGTCTCCCTGGCAGCGCTTTCTTTAATGCCATTAAGCTAGGCATAAAGTGCTCAAGTAATGGATCCACCCGGATCCCAAGGTATATCAAAGCCAATTTTAATTAACAATGATTTAGCATTTAGTAGTGAGCACAAAGTAACATATATCAAGCAATGACGAAGTCTAACTCTCTTCCTATGCATCGGCATGTCATAAAAGAACAATTCATGCACACAAAGTAAAGGCCAATGCATAGTATAAACAGTTTCTTGCAATTTTATCATGTTGGAAACATAGAGAGGCGGAGATGTAGTTCCTCTCTCATAATAATTGCAAGTAGGAGCAGCAAGCACATGCATATTATATCTATCAAAATCATCATGTTTAATAGTAAGATGCAACCCATCAATATAATCCTTAATAAGGGCAAACTTCTCCGATATAGTGTAGTTGGGAGAATTCAAAAAGATAATAGGACTATCATGCGTGGGTGCAATAGCAACAATTTCGTGTTTAACATAAGGAGCTATAGCGTTCATCTCCATAAGCATAATTCATATTGGCATCTTGGCCACAAGCATATCAAGCATCATCAAAAAGGGGTATTTCAAAAGAATCAATGGGATCATAACAATCATCATAGCATTCATCGTTCGGTAAGCATGAAGGGAAATTAAACAATGTATGGGTTGAAGAGTTACTCTCATTAGAAGGTGGGCACGGGTGATCAATCCGCTCTTCCTCCTTTTGTTCTTCGCTCTCCTCCTCATCTTTTTCATCCAATGAGCTCATAATGTCATTAATTTATTCTTCCATAGACTCCTGCAAAATATTAGTCTCTTCTTGGACAGCGGAGGAGTCCTCAATATATGGTTTAACATAGGCATTAGAAGCATAATGATCATAACAATATTCAAGTATGGCAAAATTTTCAGATTTGTAAAGAGTAGCATCGTACTTTTCAATCAAAGAAGCAATTTCATAAGCACCCTTAAAAGCAACAAATTCTTCAATTTGTTGAACATCATAGTAATTATAAACACCCGTAGCATATGAAGATACGATTCCATTATCACTAAACTCACATTGGTAGGGAAGGTGTTTCTTAGGGTTTTCAGAACAACAAGTAACATCATATATTTCACATAAATTCCAAGCATAGCATTGCAAACGATGAATTTGATCCAGTAAAAGTTTCCCTTTTTGAGATAAGAGGTGTCGCACATAACAAGCATGCTCATCTAAAGATTTGCCCTCAACTAAGCTAGTTGGGATTTCAGCACGAGCACAAAGGGATCGAAGATGATCCAAGTAAAAAGCTTCAGGAGTGTGATAGATTTTGAGTGGTTCTTCAACCATTGGTGTAGCTGGTACAACTAATTTTTTTGGTATTTTGCATTTCCTACCCATAACTAAAGATAGAAAACAACTTAGAACAGCAAATACAAATTACTTAGTGATAAAGCAAACAAGCACACACGAGAATATTCACCCCACGCTATGACTCCCCGACAACGGCTCCAGAAAAAGGTCTTGATAACCCACAAGTATAGGGGATCAATTGTAGCCTCTTTCGATAAGTAAGAGTGTCGAACCCAATGGGGAGCTAAAGGTAGATCAAATATTCCCTCAAGTTCTATCGACCACCGATACAACTCTACGCATGCTTAACGTTCGCTTTACCTAGAACAAGTATGAAACTAGAAGTACTTTGTAGGTGTTGTTGGTAGGTTTGCAAGAAAAAAAAGAGCACGTAAATAAAAAGCTAGGGGCTGTTTAGAAGAAGGCACAACTAAGTTAGTTTTAGTAAAGAGCTTTTTGTCACGAGAAAGTTATTTGTCCCTAGGCAATCGATAACCAGACTGGTAATCATTATTGCAATTTTATTTGAGGGAGAGGCATAAGCTAACAAATTTTCTCTTCTTGGATCATATGCACTTATGATTAGAACTCTAGCAAGCATCCGCAACTACTAAAGATCATTAAGGTAAAACCCAAGCATAGCATTAAAGCATCAAGTCCTCTTTATCCACTACAAAAAAATACACTTCCGTGATGAGACGTGTTTGTCACAGTAGGTCACGTCTTCTGTCATGCATGTACATCCATGACAAATTTATGATAGAATGAAGATAGTCATAACTATGCTATCGTAGAAGTGCTCCACGACATTACCAAAATTATCATCACGAAAGTGTCCACTTCCATGACGATAAATCGCGCGTCACAGAAGTGCTTTCGTCAAGGGTGACCGACACGTGGCATCCACCGTAACGGAACGCCGTTAAGCTATCGGGTCCGGTTTTGGATCCGATAACCCGTTAACAGCCCTGACCAATGGGGATTTTCCACGTGTAAAATCATCATTGGCTGGAGGAAACACGTGTCGGCTCACCGTTGGGATAGATGTCATCCACTCATTGGACCCAGAGCGCCTTTGATACGTCGATACATGGCACGGCCCAACAGAGGCCCATTCCTGTGAAAAGGCCGGCCTGTTTGACTTGGTCAAAAGGTGGCGGGCCGGCCCACGGCAAGCTTCTGAACGACCTGTTCGCAAATAGCCCATTTACAGCCCGCTAACCCAGGGCCCGTTTACGGCCTATCCGAATTAGGCCCAGTAGCGTCATCTGGGCCGTCTAATGTAATTCCAGCCCGTTTTAACTTCCAGCCCATGTATGGCCCATGACGTCTTTCGGCCCGTATGAGGCCCTTATTACTCTCGGCCCATTAACGGCCCGTGGTAAAACTGGCCTGTAATGAACAGTGTATCACTTTATACCCATTAACGGCACGTGGTGAAACTGGGCCGTAATGAACAGTGTATCACTTTATACCCATTAACGACCCATTATTCCGTTGGGTCGTTTCCAGCCCATGTTATGTTCCGGCCTTCTCGCGGCCCATTTATTCTTGGGCTCATTTCCACATTCGTTTACTTACGGCCCGTTACTGTCATTTTCTGCTTGTGGGCCAAATTCAGCCCGTGGTTACAGTCGGCCCGTTTGTGGCCCGATAATACGTTGCGCCGTTTTCATGTAAAAAAACCCGTTGGGCTATTTTCATAGAGTTATCAAATACGGCCTATTAACGGCCCGTTATTGTCCATGAATAGTACGACCCATGATTGGCGAAATGATGATACGCCCCGTAGAAGGCCCATGGATCCTACGGCCCGTAGAAGGCCCATGAATCATACGGCCCGTAGAAGGCCCATGGATCCTACGGCCCGTATAGAAGGCCCATGGATCATACGGCCCGTAGAAGGCCCATGGATCATACGGCCCGCAGGAGGCCCATGGTTACAATAGTCCTTGTGTTGCCATGATTATTTTGGCCTAGTTTCTAAAGATAGGTTATTGTGGCCACTAGAAAAACACAGAAAAAGAACTACAGTGACTACAAGCAAACAACTAAACAAGACAATAAGGAAATAAATAAGCAAGCAATTAACGCTAGCCTATTACCGCTATTACACATATTACATCCACTGGGCATCAAAGTTCGCCACCAGTGCAAATATAGGGAACAAAGCAGCATATTACATACACTGGCCGTCAAAATTGGCCACCAGTGCAAATAAACGCGGCAGCAAAACAAGAGCATAACTGAAAGAACTTCAGAAGAGCTCAAGAAACATGGTATCCACCATGCTGGCAATAAGCTTAGCAAGCTTATTAGCTTTGTCCTATTTGGCGCTAAAATTCTCCAACGCTTGCTGTTGCACCAGAAAGTATGCATCTGAATGCTCCAGGGACTTCCGCAGTCCTTCCGCTTCTTGTCGCAGCATAGCTGATCGATGTCTTTCAGCTTGTAGTTGAGACTCAAGAAACCGAAATGATTCAGACAATGAGTTTGAATAGCTTGTGCAAGCGGTAGTGGCCAGTAACTCCAACACTAAACCAAGACAGGACTTTGGGGTTGTCTCACTGTCTTCAAGATAGTCTTCCTTAGCTGTTTTATCAGCTTTGTTGGAGACCAACAAGGATGTGTCACTATCATGAACCTTATCTGCATTACTTCCTTTACCATTGCTTAATAAGGCACTCTTCCCCAATATTCTGTCAGCATTCTAAAAGAAGAAACAAGCAGACACATAACAGTTTAGCATGTACTAGTATATGAAACTCACTTCGGTGAACCAGTTCATTAATAAGGTGGACAGGATTAAACTACCAAGTTTTCTATTGCCAAGTACTAGTACATAATAAAAGCATCAAACAAACATATATCTATGTCCTATGGTCACTGCATTGTCTTGCCAAATCAAAACAGAGACACGGTTCAAATCATATCAGTTCAAGACAAAGCAGCAGTGAAAGAATACAAAGCGTGGGAAACTACACGGCACAACAAGATTTCAGATGGGTACCACGGGTCTACATGTACAACAACACTATTGGCTTTGTTGTGATGCTAGTAATGTGCATGATATGAGAAGTCAACTGTATACACAATTGAAATTGTAATCAACAGAGCTATTGATAAGAGCAAGCCTGTTAAAGAAACATGTGTGAACATACCTGCTGTGCCATTGCAGTTTTGATTGGATCCTTCAATTTAAAAATAAGTTTGTATGAGTAAATACAGTGATACAAGAGCAAAGCAGTATGCACGATAGCAATTATAGTTAAAAAAGGCGCGCCTAAGCGAGCGCTTAAGCGCGCCTAGGCTCTAGGCATTGGCGAAACGCATTGCGCATAACTACGCTTAATCTGTGCATAACTGCGCATAAGCATGCGCTTTGGTCAGTAAAGCGCAAGGCGGTGGCAAAATGCACAATTAACGCCTAGCGCTTTTTGGAACTATGATAGCAATGGAATCTTAAATTAGAACAGTTGTTCTTTAGGTTTAGGCACTTGTTCTACATGAAGAGAGTACAGTAAGACGCAAGAATATAGTACTTAAAAATAGAAAATGAGCTCATAGACCTTACCAGATTCTTGGTTCGGGACCAGTACAGAACAAGGCGTTCCCAGTCATCGTCCAGTAAATGTGTCTCAGGAGAACGTAAGGGAATTTGATGAGTTTCTTTGCCGGTGAAGTACATTTTCTTCAGGTAATTCCGATACTACCACCAATCATTCTTGAAGATAGCAGAGGTATTAGCACAGGTTACCTCATCCTGAGTTTCCAAATCGGTCCTTATCTATAGAGAAAAATGGGAAAATTTGTTGTATTATAACCATCATGGAGGTAGGATGTATGGGACAAAGCAAAGTAATTGCCATGAATAACATTACTTACACATAACTCCTGGACAAACACCTGCAACTGGCATTTTCCTTCATCTTCAGTATAATATTTCCAAGATGGGAAGATACGCACATACGATTTAACAACATCAAATGCGATTGATGCTAACGTACGACTAGCTGGTTGTGCTTCCTCCACAGGAATGGGCGTACAAACTGGTGGAGTTGGGGTTCGCCGTGGTAGTACTGGCCCTTTGGGCACTGGAGCTACCTTACTAACTGCTCTTGTTTGGGAGCTCTGTGGTGGCGATGGTTACTATCTGCTAGGGTTGGGGTTAGATTGGGTGAAGCTGGTTCTCTGTCCATCGCAGTAGGGGTACAATCTGCGAGAGTTTGGGTTATGTGTGGTAGGGCTGGTTCTCGTGCATGTACAACCGGGGTGCTATCTCCACCAAGAGGTAGCACTGTTTTATTTGAAGACCGTGTTTTTAGTCCGCTAGATGCTAGCATCACCAGCTCCAATTCAAATGGCTGATAAACAGGAAACATAGTTGAATGTACAGACATTGTATGAGAGACAGATGCAATAGATAGTGTGGAAAAAAGAGGACATGAAATAGTTCACATGTATATTGTTTAACTAAAACGGATAGCATGACATAATTTCACATATATGATGTCTATCTAAACTGGATAGCATAGCATAACATAATTCAAAGATATGATGAATAACTAAAACGCTGTGCCAAGTTAGAGCATACACCTCGGTGGGGGAATAGGACTGGTCATCTGTCTCTGAATCCATCTCTGAGGAGCTATCGGGACCCAACAAGAGATCTGCTTCGACAGGTAGCACTGTCTGCTCTGAAGGCCTTGTTTTCACTCCAGATTTTTCAATCTCCCACCCAAATGGCTGATTCATAGGAAGAGTAGTTTAATGTACAAACATTGTCGACAAATGGAAATGTAATGAAGAAAAGGATGGGCAAGATATCATTCAAATATATGATGCCTGGTTAAACAGGATGGCATTGCACATTTCACATATATTATGGCCGGCTAAAAGACATGAGACTGCATAATTCCCATATATGATATAGAAACTAAATAGGTGGCGATAGAACATGTCTAAACTAAGCAGATGACATATATGATGTCAAAAGTAGGCACTGCAAGGCAACATATGCATGACATCATCATGCCAAGGTAGAGCAAACACCTTGGGGGGTAAATAGGAGTGGTCAGTGGCGTCTGAATCCGCCTCAGAACAGATATCTTCCTCTGGATTACAATCTGGAGAGGGGTGGGGAGGGTTTGCCATTGAACCCACCATGGAGTGATGTCTGCATGACATTGTATTGCCGCGCAAAACTCTTCTATTTTCTCTACATGTTCAGCATGACTGTGTACAATATCTGACATGCATACAAAAAAATATGGTGAGATTATGTAAGGAGAGCATGCAGAAATTTAGAGTGATGGTAACAACATAGGATAGCAGGCTAATGATTGCTTTAATTTAATAAAAAGACAGATGATGATTCCTTTACTATTTGTTTCCCACCCAAGATGAACAACATAGGCATACCCTAGGTGAACCATATATTAGACAGAGATACTATTCATTACTTCCTCAATATGTGCCCCACAACTAATTTAGAACTCAAGTTTGAACATTAATTTGGACCTGACTTGGAGTCCAAGAGGTGAACAGGACGTTAAAGTAGCAGGTAATTTTAAGCAATGCATAACATAAGTAGAATCAAAAGAGTGCGACCTCTCTTGTGGACCCGTGTACTCCTCAGGTTCATCTGCTGAGTCGATGATGGTGATGCCATTGCGGTGGGTGCCGGCGGTAGGGAAGGAGATCTGAGGCGGCGAAAGACGGTCAGGAGTCGTGATTTGTGGTTTGGTGGATGTTTCTGTCGATGGAGCACCTCAGGTGAGGTGGACGACATCGCAGCTGGAGCAGGACAAACCACACAAAGTTCCCTTCGACACCTACCTATAATTGAAGTAATTCTGTAAGGGCTCATTTGGCTTGCATGATTCTAAAAACGCAGGGATAGCAAAACACGAGGGGGCGAGCGAGCGATCGAGCGAGAGCCGGAGCAGCAGCAGCAGCAGCGTGAGCGAGCGAGCGAGAGCTGGAGCAGCAGCATCAGATCCGGCTGGTATGGCCGCTGCCGCCGAAGGGGCCTCGCACTGGGGGAGAGCCGCCGCGGAGATGTCTCCCGCGATGCCAGCTTCAAGGTAGCCGCTCCATGGGGGTGCGGGATGGAGCACCGTCGGCGCCGGGAGGTCGAGCTAAGGAGAAGGTGCGATGCGATGAGTGTACGACCTCTTTGGTGGCGTCGAGTAGGCCTCGACTTCGTCCGAGGAGTCGGTGAGGATGATGCGGTTCCGGTGGAGCAGGTTAAGGCGGCGCTGTGGGGATGGAGCAGCCGCGATAGACGAGGTGATCGTCGGAGCAGCTCCTTGGAGGTGGATGACGGGGCGGCTGAACCGGCAGGACGACGAGATGGACGACGGATCCTCATCCGGGGAGGTGGACGAGGGACGTCGAGCTGTTGCGGTGGACGACGTCGTCGGGGAAGAGGCTCCGGCTGGGCAGCGGTGAGATGGCGGACGGAGGAGGGTGGGGTTTCGCGGCTGGAGCGGAGAGGTTATGGCGGCCTGGGATTTCGAATGGCAAAAGGAGGCGATGGGAGGGGGTGAACCATGACTTAGGGACGCGCTTGTCCAAAATGTAGGGTGTGTTACAAAAGTACCCCCCACCGATTTGAACTAGGGACCCTTTCGGCTCAGGGTTAGAAGGGGGATTTCGCGTGTTGGGATTTGGCAGCTGGAGGGAGTTTTCGCGCGCGTTGTAATTTCAGGATAGCAAGGCGTGGGTTGTGAAGGCGCCAGTTTTGGGAGCACGATATCTGAATTTTCGGGATATAACAAGGCGCGGGTTGAATTTTGGGGACAAGCCTAACGTGTAATATTGTACTTGTACGTACCAAATCAATTCGCACTTCCCTCAACCAAAAAGAAAACGAAAAAAATAAATCTATTCACACCACACAAAGAGAGAGTCTTGCCACGTTTTACTATAAAAATGCTATTCAAAGCTACTCCCTCCTTCCATCTATATAGGGCCTAATGCGTTTTTCGATGCTAACTTTGACCAAATATTAGAGCAATAATATATGACATGCAACTTACACAAAGCACACCATTAAATTCGTGTGTGAAAGGTTCTTTCAATGATATAATTTTCACATTGTGCATGTCATGTACTATTAATCTTGTCAATAGTCAAAGGCGGTCTTCAAAAACGCATTACGCCCTATATAGATGGAAGGAGGGAGTATGAATCCATGTTATGTCCAATTAAATTTTTTAGCTTGCTGTATAATGCATGTAACCTACTCATACAAACATTTTAGTGCATTCCAAATGTCTATACTACCGCTGCAATTCGAACTGAATTTGAATTCGTTTCTCTATTTCAATAAGAATCTATAATCATGATTGTTGCCAACTTCAACCATCATTCATGTATTACCTTAATAACACACCACATGATTACTATAGAGATAGATATGAACTATGTGTACTACATGAACTCGAATTCTATTTTTTGAATACACTTGATGTTGATTCCAAATAATAGTACATTTGATGTACTAACTATATATTCATAATCTAAACCATGTTCCATACTTGTACACCGTGTTTATCACACATAGTATAGTGCCCCGCCCCCTACATTATGACAAGTATTTAGACCTGAGCTGCAAAAGCCACACATTAGCCCAAATTATGATCAATGTTCTATATGTTATACGTAGTACTAGCAAGATGCCCATGCGTTCCACAGAACATCAACATGATCAAGGGGAGGCCTAATTTGCAAATATGGAGAGCGGTGTGGGTATCTTTTTTTCAAAACTGCCATAGTTTCCTTCCTATACGTCAGATATAAATCGGACGGCCTATATTGCAGGATGGCACCATCATCAACAACTCTGTTTTTTTATAAGAGTAGAGATAAAATATATTATATGCAGTATAACATGTTCATAACCACACCATGTGTATCACCGTTATATATATTCACACATGCGTCGGTTTAAAACACTATGATAAATTCTTCAAATATCCGAATCAGCTTTTTATAATGAAGTATGATCTCTATTCGTCTTTTACACCCACACAATCCTCTTATCTTTGTAGCTAGCTAGCGCTAACTTTCTCTCATGCATGTAGACGCCCACATCCCTCTCACCCTCCCTCAGCATTCTCTAGCTCCATCGCGCAAATTCGTCTTTTCAATTTAGGTCGTTCACCCATGGTGTGTGTAGGCCCCCCAGCTCCTTCTTTACGGCACACATCGATCGATATGCCTCTCCAGCCAGGTGTGCCTAGCACAAAACACAAGCTTCCCCTCTTCTCTTATCACCGTCCATGCCTCACTCCCACCACTCTTTTCATCGATCTCATACTCGCACACTCCTCCCCCCTCGATATAGTATGACTCTCGCACCACCTCCTAGATGCATCCCTCTCTCTCTCTATCCTTCTCCCCGTGCCTCATTTGCTTCTAACACAGACATGCATGTATACCGATCGATCTCCCAACATATACCTAGGTCGACTTTAACTATTCCCCCCCATCGATCGACGTACCTCACAAGTTATGTCTCTCCTTTCTCTGACAAAGGACGATTGATCTTCCTATGTAGTTATGTCTGCTTACCACAGCCATATCGCCCCCCTCATCATTCGTGCATGCCTCCTGACCCGTCTCTCACACACACGTGCACAGACAGGCAGCCATCCCCTCTCTTATTGATATTGCAGGCGTGTCCTCCGGTTGTCTAGCAAGCCTATCCCACCATTTGTTAGAAGCAACTCCACTACCACCCCCTCCAACACTCTAGCTCTGTCTCTCTTCCAACCTTATTCCTCTCCTACACATATGCATGGATGCCGATCGATCTCCCTTAATACATGAGGTAGATCGATCTCCCTTAATACATGAGGTAGGCCTCTCTCCTACTCCACACATATACGAGCCATTGTACCTCTATAGTTAATTAGGCCTCCCTCCCCCCCACCACACACCGATAGTTCAGCGCTGTAGGAAGGTATCCATGCCACAGAGACAAACTGCACCTGTCCCCTCTCACGTTCTAGTAGGCCAGCCACTCTATATCTTTGATGTGGGCACACACAAATTCGATGGCACTCTTTATCGATCGCGCGCGCGCGCACACACATATCACCCCTCTCTTTGATTCTAGGGACACCTCAAGCCGATGATACCTCCACTCTCTTCTCGTGGATCGCCCCCTCTATATATATGATATATCCAGGACTCTATTTCACACACATTGCATATGTTACATTTTTTGATTGACCCCACCCCCCACAAAAAAACTCTCACGAACCCACAAACTATATCTCTCTATGTTTGTATCTCTCTCACACAACCCCACGTAGGTGGTGTACGTATACAAGAAGAGAATAGGTGCACCGTGCATGTACTCATGCTTCGTGCCCAGCCACACCCGCGCAGGTACACGGTGGAGCTCATTTCTGTACGAAATGGCAGCCCACGTGCTAATTTGAACGCGTGTAGCGGTTGTTTACCTACGGAGGTCGTGTACCACGCGTGCATGAAACAAAGTTCGACTTGATGCATATCGCGTTATTTTTAAATAAAGTTATATTGCTCAATGGCACGTACACAGAATATAAAACGATTTTTATGGAGAAAAAGGTAGTCCGCACCACTATGTACAATGGAGCCTGCCTGCCTGGTTTGTCTCTCTTCATAGTATCTCACACAAGGCTGCGGTGGCCTCTCTCTCTCTCTCACCGTTGGTCACTGATCCGGCCGCATCCCGTCCACCGGCGGAAAAGCAGGACGTGCATCGTTTCTCCGTTCGACGGCGCCGAGGCAGCACGTCCCGATCTGCGATACACGCCGTTCTCTCTGACCAAGCTCCGGCGTGGTAGGGCCTACGCCACCTGCTCGCTGCCGCAGTATGGGCAGATTCCGCCCGCCGCCGCTCACATAGTTACACCCCAACGACCTCTAGGTATCCCCTCCGGCCTTGCTCCACTGCCCGTCTTCCCACGTCGCTGCATGTGGATCTTCCATAGTTCTTTGCCCAAAACGTAGCTCGTCCGGCGTACTTTCCATATTGCAATCTCGTCCTCACACCGTTTTAGACAAACACAACCGTGTTATTATCTTCCCTTAGGACAAGGAATATGCTTCTTTTTTGCCGTCGCATATGTTATCAACTATTATTGGCCAGTAATTGTTTCCTTTCTACCTCTTTTTTGCAAACAGGGCTATCCATTTCACCTCGTTGCTATTGTGACCTTTTGGTGAACTGCATAAATCACTTTTTTCTTAAGAGTGTTTTGTGTAGTTCTACCAAAATGTCACACGGGCAACGTCTCTACATTTCAGTGTGACTGCACAAAGGGAGATTGGTTTTGCTCTATCCTCCTCATCCAACTCCGAGCCTAATCTTCTCCAACTAGTTAGTCTTAAGAGAGACTGCAAAGGTGACCGGCTTCTATTTGTGTGTTTATTGTTTCATCAGCAGTCCTCTATTATCGTAATCACACTTAATATCTTTGGAACAGGGACGCTCAACTCTATTTTAGTGGAACTGCACAAAATGATCGGAATGTTGCATGCTCTAGACAACTACTTTTTTCCCCAACATGCCTTGTTGATTTAGACAGAGCTGGGGGGACGTTGCTGCCAATGAAAGCATGGATCAATTTTAATTTAACACCTTCTCACAACTTTGTCTTCACTTGTGATGTAAATATTAGCTCTGATTAGCAAGGAAGTTAGTTTTTTATTGTTTCTGAAAGAGCATCGATGGCAAGACACACGAAACAAAAGCTGAAAGCTCACACCATTGTACAATTTCATGTCGCTGGAAAATTATTTGTATAGTACGTCAATTATGTAAACAAATGCCGAAAGCTTGATAGCATTGCCAGAAGCCTCTTCGGCATCCGGGTCCATGTGCCATGCACAAAATTATACTCCTTCGTTTCTAAATATTTGTCTTTTTACAAATTTCAAATGGGCATATTTTAGAGTGTAGATTCACTCATTTTGCTTCGTATGTGTACTCCCTCCGTTCCTAAATATTTGTCTTTCTAGAGATTTCAACAAGTGACTACATACGGAGCAAATGAGTGAATCTACACTCTAAAATATGTCTTTATACATCCGTATGTAGTAGTCCATTTGAATCTCTAAAAAGACAAATATTTGAGTAGTCACTCGTTGAAATCACTAGAAACACAAATACTCCGGAGTATATTTAAGAACCGAGGGGGTAGTGCACAGCCGCATGGGAGACTCAGACCGGTCGTTGCGCCGCATTAATAGTGAGTAATGAGCAGTCAAATCATAAGCCCCACCTTTCCCACTGTAAGTTGCTCGGAAGAAGTAACCATCAATACGCTCTTCTTTGAATCCGCTCATACTACTCCATCCGTCACTGTTTATAGAGCACGCTTCAGAAAAAGAGAAAATCTCTGGGACCAAGGCGACTAGCGATCGGCCTGAAAAATAGCATTGGTAGTTATAGCACAGCGTCTATTACTAGAGGAAATAATGCGTACACACATGCATGCAGTGCTTCCACCCCGGGTACACACATGCATGCACTTACTCCACTCCGTAGTACTACTACATCGAGAGAAAATTGCGGTTACCACGCCCTAATTAATTGAGCATTAAACCAAACGCGTCTAAAGTCTCTCTGGTGGTGGAAATGCATTGAGAGAAATGCATCATAATGAAGCGTGCCCTGTAAACTGTGAAGGAGGGAGGAGTAGCATGAAGGTGCAAAACCAAGTACGCGTATGGCCAGTCGGTCAACGCACCTCCTCTTGGCATATCACTAACATGTGGGACCGGAGTGTGAGCAAACCGATCTCAATTGACGGCAAAATGGCCAACCCGCCATTCCTTGAGAGAGACGAGGAGCGAGAACACACAGACGGGCTCGCACGGAGGCCAAGATATATTCGAGCATGGTTGATCGATATCATCATTACATGTTGGGCTGCCGTTTTCTGCCCTTCTCCGGAATAAATGTGTACTTTATCAGAGATTAAGAAAAATAAGAGTACAGAGGCTCCACCATGCGGTTCTAGTAGTAGTACTACTCGTACTACTAAACCTTGCGCTTGGCTCTTCGCCTCTTCGTGAAGTTGAACAATGATGGTACTCCGCATGTTAGGTACTACAGTGTATGCCTTTGGCAATCTGACACCGAATGAACTGATGCATGTCCACCGCCTGGGCGAGGGTACGTTGCATTAGTCAAAAGGCGTAATCGAGCTTCACCTTGTCCTGCAAGCTTCTCCTCGTTCTGCGAGTTGAGGGGACACACCAACAAGTAGTGCGAGTCCATACTTCCTCCTTTCTGGTTAATATGGCTTAATCTTTTTTGTGGGTAAATGAGAGAGCTTTGTTCATATATAAGCATTCTTAGGATGATCAGCCAAGACACTGGTCACTAGGAAGCGAGGTACCCCGCAAAAAAAGAAGTAGGAAGCGAGGTGTTTCATCAAGCCAGCTCTCGGCCACATTCAAAGTGCAGCAAGCACGGTTCGCACAAAGTTGCGCCGCAAGGTTTGCTGACCTGTTTACATGCTGAATAACAAAAAAAGAGGAAATATTACCGAGCGCTCCTATTTGTAACAAGATATGAGCCAGAATTAAGCGAGAATTGTGGCGAGTGTTCCATGCAATCAACTTCCATTATCACATGCGAGAACCCTCGAAGAGAACCAAATGTGTTGAAGATTGCTTTATCACATTTTAAAAATATAATAAGAGTGCAGACGCTCCTCCATCCGGTTCCTAGTACTAGTATAGTAGTACATACCTCTATAGACTATAGTAGTAGTACTAGTACTAGTAAACTTTGCGCTTGGCTATTCGTCTCTTCGGGAAGTGCAACAATAATAGTACTACTAGTATAGTGTATGCTTCTGGCAATCTAACACCAAATTAACTGTTGCACGTCCACTGCCTGAGCGAAGGACAGCTTGCATTAGTCAAAAGTTTCTCCTTGTCCTGTGAGCCACCGCGCGCAAGCTTGTCCCATCCTGCAAGTTTCTCCTCGTTCGGCAAGTTGACGGGACACATCAAAGTAATGCTAGTCCATACTGCCTCCTCTCCGTTAATATGGCTTAATTTCAAATGAGATAAATACACTGTCTGTCACTGTATATTTGTAAAAATACGGTCAGTGGACTTCATAATACGCTCATTGCACTTAATATATACATTTTCCGGTGTTTATACGGTCACTAGCTCACCCTGGCTGAGTATGTGTGTGTATGCACGTGTAGGTTGAGCACTTGAGCGTGACCGTGTGTGTTCAGGCGTGTGCTCGGACATGCATGCATTAGGGCGTCGCGCGCGTTTTTGCGTCCATGTGTACGTGTGAGTGTTGCATACACATAGGGGGAGTACGTGTAGGGGCCACTAAAGGAGCAGTCAAATCACACAGTAAGTTAGTCGGAAGAAGCAACCATCATTTCACTCTTCAATGACACGTACACAATATAAAATGGTTGATATGGAGAGAAAAAGAAAACCACTATATATACACTAGCAGGAGCCTAAGCTACAAGCCTGCTTGCTTGGGTTGCTCTCTTCACAAGCATAGAACGACGGTGGCCACACCGCTGGTCACATATCCGACCTGGTCCCGCAGCTGGGGGAAGGGAACAATATTTTGCGTAGACGCGGTCGACATTGGCGAGGGAGAAAATCCACAGTCGGTGCATCCCAATCGGGGGTCACCGTGGTATGGGCCGATGCCGCGTCCCAACCGCCCTTCTAGCTACAGCCTGATGTCCCAGGTAGTCCATCTTCCTTTTGGAGCCGGCTTGCTCCACTGCCGCAGCTCCCCACGTAGCTCCATCTCCATGTCGATCTTTCTCTACTTCTACCGGCTTATACTTGTGATGAGTTTATGTCTCATGAACTAGTGCCAGTACTATTATTCTAATCACACTTCCTCAATATCTTTGCCATCAGGGATGCTCAGCTCGATTTTAGTGGAACCGCACAAAAGCATCGTATGATCCGAGGGTGCCAGCCGTCTTTCCTTCGACAGGTTCTACCTGGCCAGGAAATTAAATCCTGTTTAAGGTTTAGGGTTTAAGTCGTAGTGACCCCATCAGTAGTTTTTCTTTCGTACACGCTCTCACAACTTTTGTCTTTAGTTGTGAAGTAAATATTGGCTATGATCTGTGAATCATTGAGATGCATCAGCATGCGTGTTATTTTTCCTTTGTATTTGATGGAATGTTGTAACGGGGCAACCTTGGAGTAGGAATGAAAATAGAGTGGAAAGTTTCCGTTTTTCCGGAGAAAAAATGGGAACGGAGAGAAATCAACGTTTCGTTTCGTTGGATCACGCCATCGAGCAAAACCAATGTTTAAATCACGTCTGTCGCGTTCGTGTCTCACCCTCCTCCACGAATCGACCCCACACGGTCACTCGGCATGCCACTCACCGCAAACCGAGTATACGATAACTTTCCCACCTGCTTGTCAATGGATCGCGCCATGGAGTACTAGTACTACTTGAAGAGATTGACGAGTTGGGGGAGGACAGCTAGCTGTAGCACGGACTCCCAAGAACTTTTTACATGCATGTTGTGGCGGGCTATTGCGACCTATGAACGCGGAGCAGTCGCGTGCACCAGGGAGCGGCGCGGGCGACGCTCTCTCGGCTGGCGCACCGCTTCAATGCCGGCGCCAGTGAGAGGTCGCGTCCGCTCTGGATGGGCATGAATGCGGCACTGACCGTTTCGGGCGGGAAGCACGCGCGGGTGATGAAGAGGGTTCGGGTTGGTCAGGAGCGGCCGTGGCAGCGGTCCGAACGCCCGCAGACAAGAGATGTTGTACGTTAATATTGCCGCGTATATAATTAACAACGTAAATAATGTGCCAGTTGGACAAATATGATTGGAGATGGAGATGGAAATGGAATTTTACGTAAACACGGATATGCATGTCTATGTCTATGTGTGTGTGCGTGACGACTCTCGCGACCTGGAAGCGGGGGCGTGTTTTTGATCGAGTTTTCTTTCTTGGTACGTTAAAAAATTGTCCGCCAGTTTTCGTTTCTTTTTTCCGGGAACGCGCGTATTCTATTTAAAACCACTGCTATGGAGAGATTGTTTTACTCCATTATAGCCTCTTGTTTGATAGAGTTTCTCGCGTCTCGCTCTCTCACCCTCTCCATATCAAAACAAGATGACAGTGTCCACACTATCTCTCTCCTCACCGGTGGTCACAGATCCGGCCGAATCCCGTCCGCTATGGGAGGTGAGGAGGTGCAGCGTTGATGTTTTCGCCGTCGGCGATGGAGGAAGCCGATGCGCACCATCCTCTCGGAGCCGGCGCTGGCGCGGACGAAGGTCCTCCGCGCCCTTGTTCGCTACCGTCGTGTGGGCAGATCCCGCCCGCCCGCCTAAGGGACATCTCGCCCACCTGAGGTAGAACTTCTTATACTGGTCCAGCTCCCCAGGTTGCTGCATGCGGGTTTTCTTCTATGCGACTACTCCCCAGCTCCCCATGTATAGTAGCTAGGGTTCGTCGGCTGGTCCAACATCACCTACTATCATAGAGGAAATGGCACTCGAAAAGTTGTCCTGATTTATGCCTCGATGGAGGTATACATGTTGTTTCAACAAAAAGTACATGGTGGTTGTGCGGTCATTGTCCATATGCTCCTATTGCTGCTGCTAATCTAATACTATCTCTGGTTAAATGAAGAAATGCTTTTTTTCTCGGGTATCCTGGTTTAGTTCCCATCAAGATAATCATGATGCTTCTGTTTGTTGGTGTACTTTTCATAATTCTTATTGACAATTGAGACGTCGTTGTTAATCTTGTAAAACAAAGTAACAACACTATATCCCTTTTTTATATTTTTGGAAACAGCGATGCGTATCTCCATACCCGGGCATGTCTTCCTCAATTTTAGTGGAACTGCACAAAAATGGATGGCCATTGTTGTTCCGCCTCACTGTCCTCTGCCACGTGGTTCTTCCTTCCTCGAGCTTGACTACTGAGAAGAAACGGACCACAGTGAGGATTTGTCGAACTTCATAGGTGCCTCACCCAAACTTGATGCCAAATGGATGATGCATCACCACGATGACCTATCGATGCTCATGGTTGCGGCTCACGGTTGCGTCGGCTGGTGAAGCTGATCGATTTTCAATGAAAAACAAGTTGTCTTCCATCAGTGCTCTTTGCTTGTTACCCACAAAGATGATATCCTTCGTCAGTTCACCTTGGTTGCGTTGGAGACGCAGTCGTCTTTCACGTTGGTGCAATTTTATCACACAATTGGCTATGAACCAAATGTTTCCTCGAAGAAGGATCGATGTTGGTACTAAGAGCATAAGTTTTGTATTGATTTCTAAGCCTTCTCACAACTTTGTCTCCAGCTCCCCTATAATTTTATTTGTCCAGCTATTAACTTTGATTAAAAAATGGTGTGGACTAAAAACCCGGATGGACGTAGTAGCCCTCCATTTTTATTTACTCCGCATATTAGATTTGACTGAAGTCAAACTTTGTAAAGTTTGACCAAGTTTAGGCCGAACACAACAAACCATAACTATTAGAGAGGGCAAACTGTACATACTCTCAAACCTTTCCGATAATTGAAATTAAAATTCTTTATTTGTACACACTCTCACACGTTTCCGATAATTTGGCGCATGTGTGGTTGTTCACTTAAGGGAGGGTAGTGTACCGCACGTGAAGGACAGGAAGCGCGACCAGGACGCATGGATCGTTAGTTCATCGGAAGTACTCCCTCCGTTCCTAAATATTTGTCTTTCAAGTGGTTTGCAATGGACTACCATATATGGATGTATATAGACATTTTTTACAGTGTAGATTCACTCATTTTTCTCCGTATGTAGTCATTTGTTGAAATCTCTAGAAAGACAAATATTTAGGAACAGAGGGAGTAGTAGTTTTCTTCACTGGTACGTTAAATAAAGAGTTTCATTTCGTACTTACACAATTTAAAACGATTTTTATGGAGAGAATAAGAAAACCACTCCACTATATATTAGTCGCATACACGAGTACTATATGGACGCAACTTCATTGACTTCAGAGCACCTGCCTTTGGGTTTATGATAGGTGGGCCCAAAATATGGCTGGCCTACCTGTCATACAGCCAAAAGCAGGTGCAGTTAAGGCACCGGAGCTCAGTCTGTACTATAGTATATATATAAGCTGGAGCCTCAGCACTTGTTTGCTAGGGTTTGCACTCTCCACACTCTCGCCGCACTACATATATATATACACGCTGGAGGCTCAGCGTTCCTTTGCTAGGGTTTGCTATATTCACTATCTCTCACCCTCTTCACCAGATCTAAACAAGACTGCGTTGTGGCCTCTGTCTCTCTCACCCCCCTCACAGCTGGCGAAGGAGGCGTCCGGATCCCGTCGCACCGGGAAGGGGAGGAGGTGCATCGTTCACTCTATCGCCTTCAGCGAGGGAGGCAATCCACTACCGGCTGCGCTTTTCTCTTTCACCCTATGCGGGAGGGCCACCGACCCCTTCTTCCTCGCTGTCGTACGTAGTGTGGGCAGATCCGACCTCCCGCCACACGCCTTGCCACATCCCGACGACCCTAAGGTATAAGTTTCTTTGGAACCGTCATTGGTCTAGCTGCATGCTGATCTTTTTCGATTCTATAGTCGAATCTAGGTCTTGGTTCAAAGAGGAAATAAGGGTGCGGTGGGGTGGAGCATGAATCTAGGACGTGGTTCAATGAGGAAAGGAGGGAGGGAAAGTAGTATAGACTAGCTATCCAACCGCTTTGTTGGTCGAAAAGGGAAAAAGGGAGTAACCCAGTACACACATCTATAAGGAACCGAACTCTTTGTTGAAAAGGGAAAGAAACTGGGGGGGTCGGGTAGTTTGTGCAGGACTAGATTTGCTGCCCTCACATCGGAAAAAGTTTCAAAGAGAACAAATATGGGACCAACGCTGATATGCTGCTTGGCTACATACTCTGCATCACCCATTTATATGTGTGGACGCACATGGTGCTGGCATGTCCCATGTCCCATCCACATGATCGTGCAGTGTGTTTTGAGATGTTGTGCTACTTGTATTGGTACTGTTTTAAATAAATGTTGAATTGAAGCTATTGTATTTTAAGCAATGCCACTCTCAGAATTAACTACTGAACTATTTTAAGAGAATTTCTCTATTAATATGAATCAATGCAACCGTTTTAGAAATGCTACTGTCCTATACTTTGTTTCCCATCAAGATAAGGTAGATGCTTCTTTTTGTGGCCACATGTTTCATCCTCCTTTATTGGCAGTAATTGTTTCCTTTTTGCCTCTGTTAAATCAGGGATATCTATTCAACTTGTTGCTATAGCAAACTTAAATGTCACCTCGGCGACTTTACTTGATTTCAGAGTAACTGCACAAAACGAGATTGGATTTCCTATTCGTGTTGGCAGATTCGTACATGATCTTGTGTGCGTCATGACAGGTTGGTACTTGCCTTCATCCACATGATCGTGCAGTGTGTTTTGAGATGTTGTGCTACTTGTATTGGTACTGTTTTAAATAAATGTTGAATTGAAGCTATTGTATTGCTGTCTTTTCCCATTAAGTAGTGAACAAAAATGGGACCAACCCAGACATTATGCTTGTTGCTTTGTTACAACAAACTATGCATCACCCCCTTTATAAGTAGATGGAAACACATGTTGTTGTTGTGCCCACTCTCCCCTGGTACTGCTTATGCCTTTTGTTAATCTAATGCCGCTGGTAAAATTAAGCAATGCCACTCTCAGAATGAACTACTGAATCTTATTTCAAAACTGCAACACTTGTTAGGGATTGGTGGGATTACCATTTTTGTGGCTGCATGGTTTAGCCTCCTTTATTGGCCAGTAATTGATTCCTTTTTGCCTCTGTTAAAACAGGGATATCTATTCAACTTGTTGCTATTGCGACATTTTGCTTCGCTTAATTTTGGTGGAACTGCACAAAGTGAGACCGGATTTCCATATATGTGTTGAGATCTCTCTGAGGTCTTCCTCGCGAGTTATTTCAAATCTTGGTCTTGAAAGGTCAGTACCGACTTTCCTCAGAATTAACTACTGAATCTTAGTTCAAAACTGCAACACTTGTTAGGGATCAACGGGAGTACCATTTCTGTTAGGGATCGGCCGGAGTACATGTTTAAGAAATGTATTGTTCAGATAATGTCTCTGTTATTATATATCAGTTACAGTGTTTTACAAATGGTACTATCCTGCTTTGTAGTTCTTTCTACATGTTTAACCAAGGTATTGTTAAGATAATGTCTCTGTTAAAATGAATCAGTCGCATTGTTTTAGGAATGATACTTTTCTGCTTTGTCTTTCTTTATACATGTTGAAACAAGGCATTGTTAAGATAATGTCTCAGTTAATATGAATGAATCACACTGATTGAGAATTGCTACTCTCCTGCTTTGTTTCCCATTAAGATAAGGTAGATCAGTAGATGTTTTTCTTCTGGGAGTACAAGTCATCAACCGTTATTTCTCAGTAATTGTTTCCCTTATACCTTTTGTTGCTTACAGGGATATCAAAATTAAAGCTCAGTTTTATTCCGACTTTGATTTTAGTTGAACTGCACAAAAGGAGCCAATGTGTCTAAGGCAAACTGCTGCATTAGTGGGTCCAGTTGGTCTTACCACTTTGCAGAAAGAAGCAGTCACTGTTTGCGCTACATTACACAAGGAATGATCGAGAAGCTTTTCAGAGTATTAGTAGACGCTGGTGACATGACTAGTCTGCAGAGAGCATAGGAAACTCTACAACATGTGGAGTGCACTGGGCAAAAAGTGCGCAAACAAGTACAGGAAGCCAGGACAGGACTCCAAATCTGTCGATGTCATTCTAAGAAACAATGATGGGGCATCTGGGTATGGTAATATGTTTACCATACTTTCAGTTTGTTAGTCCACCGATTGGTGGGTTGACACTGGGGCCAATATTCATGTGTGTGCTGCTGTGTCTTTGTTTTCTTGCAGCATATAAATACGATATCCACAGGGATGCTCAGCTTGATTTTAGTGGAACTCCACAAAATGTCCAGATGGTTTGTGTCCTCCATAATACTTCATCATGCACAATACATCGAATGGTTCTCTAATCATTCGTCGTCACCTTGAGCCACCGGACTATATGTTTGAATGGTGCTGCCAGCATCGGCCATTAAGAAGGGTAAGAAGAAAGACAAAAAGAGAGATTGCTGCTTTACTTGTGGTTCGGAGGAACACTGGGCAAACAAGTACCCAAACAAGTACCAAGAAGCCAGGACAGGACTCCAAGTCTGTCAATGTCACTCTAAGCAACAATGATGGGGCATCTGGGTATGGTAATCTGTTTACCGTACTTTCAGTTTGTTAGTCCACCGATTGGTGGGTTGACACTGGGGCCAATATTCATGTGTGTGCTGATGTGTCTTTGTTTTCTGGCAGCATATAAATACGAAATCCACAGGGATGCTCAGCTTGATTTTAGTGGAACTGCACAAAATGTTCAGATGGTTCGTGTCCTCCATAATAATACTTCATCATGCACAATACATCGAATGGTTCTCTAATCATTCGTCATCACCTTGAGCCACCGGACTATCAGATGACAAACTGATGACAAACCCTGCCCGTTCCACAATCATAGGCATTACATATTTTGAATGGGAAAAGTTTGTCAAAGTTGACATTAGTTTGATATTTTTGAGTGGGACGCCCTTTGCTGTGAGCAACGTCGATCTTTTTTCCTATTCCCGTCTTCAGTTCAGAAGTAAATATTTAATCTGCTGAGATGCATAGTCACATGAATGTTGACTTATGTAAGATATTTT
This sequence comes from Aegilops tauschii subsp. strangulata, assembly GCF_002575655.3. Classification (NCBI taxonomy): domain Eukaryota; kingdom Viridiplantae; phylum Streptophyta; class Magnoliopsida; order Poales; family Poaceae; genus Aegilops; species Aegilops tauschii. The sequence continues at coordinate 181,120,094 of NC_053039.3, forward strand.
AAGAGTTTGTTCTGAATATTGTCTATGTAATGCCAGGCCTTGTGTTTGATTGAAAAGTTGAGCTTGGAATGTTGTGGCATGCGGCATCACGAGCTGTTCACCGTGCCTCCTGAGAATAATGCTTTGTATTGTTTTGCATGTCGATCTAATGCCAGTGATTTGCTTGTTAGGAAGATCATCCTCTTCTGTTGTTTCCGTGCTTAAGAATTTCATCGTCTTATGTTTCATTCATAGCCTATATGACAAGTCGGGTAGGTTAGACGTGAAACCATATTATCTTCCGACCAACTCATCATCTTAGGCCGTGATTGGATCGTCGTTTTGCAACCAAAACCACTTGAAAAACTGACGCTGGTAAATAAAAGCAGATGGTCTCGGGCGAAGTGCTTGGTTGGTCGATTTCGACTAGTAAAATATACACCGGTCTCTCAAATTACACGCGTAACCCGCCGGTTTTACTTACAGATGTAACACCCCGAGGATCATGCTACAGTAACTCTCTGTGATTAAGCTAATCATGTTGCTAAACAGGGCTTGATCACATTGGAATCACATTTCTTTTCAAACTCCTAATTCAAACTTCAATTAAATTTAAAGTGGAAAAAAAAAGTTTTCAAAATTTTAAACAAAAATGTTCGGAGGGTGCCAAATAATACACTGGTAATTATTGTGGAGGAAACTCCTTTTAAGATAATGCCTAAGTATTTTAAAATGGATTAAAAGGTGAAAGAAAATAAATAAATAAAAAGAAAACAGAACAAAAGAAAAAAAAAACAAAAAAACAAAAGCCCCCCCACTGGACCTGGCCCAACTGGGCCAACCTCCAGCCGCCCAAATGGGCCGGCCCACCCCTCTCCCCTTATCTGCCCCCCACCCCCACCGACACCCCCACCCCCGAAATATCCCCCCCTCCTCTGCCTCCCCGATCTGGATCGAGGAGGCGCTCGACCCCGCCGCAATTGGAGGCCGCCGCCGCCGACCGCCCCTGCCGGCCTCGCCCTCGCCTCGCCGGAGCTTCCCCACCGGCCTGCTCCCCAACGCCGCCGTCCCCGCCATCCCCCTCGACCCCCACTGCCTCGTTCCCTACGAATCGCGGTGAGGACCGCGACCGCCCCTCTCCCTCACCCCGCGGTCACCGCGCTCCGCCGCGCGCGCCCGCACTTGGCCGCGGCCACTGCCCCTTTTGCCGTCCCTGTCCCCGCTTCGCCGTCACCGCGCCCGCCGTCCACCCCGCACGCGCTCGCCCCGCTGCTCGCCTGCCACTGCTGCGGCCACACCGCGCCCGCGCCATCCGCGCCCCTGCTCCTGGCCGCGCGCACCTCGCGTCGAGGCAATGCCTCGCCGGTGGCCTTGCCATCGATCGACCGCGCCCCCCTCGCTGGCCGCCGCTCGGGTCCGTCCCGCCGGGCCACCGCGCCCCCGGCCTCGCCCTACCTCGGCCCGGCCTCGCCCTACCCCGGCCGGCGCCCTGCCCGCCGGCGCCCCTCTGGGTGCCGTGGCGCACACTAACGGGCGCCCGCGCCCGCGCCCGTAGCCGCACCCACATCGCCCCCTCTGGGCCGCTGCCAGGTGGGCCTCGCCCCACCTGGGCCACTGGACAACGGGGCCCAGCCCACTGGAACGTTTTAAAAAATAATAATAAAAATAAAAATAAAAAATAAAATAATATATAATAAAATAAATAATAAATAAAATAATAATAATAAGTAATAAAAAATACTAATGATAATAATAAATTAATTAATAAAAATTAATAAATAAATAGATAAAGAAAATAAAAATAAAATAAAAATAAAAATAAATAATAATAATAATAATAAATTAATTAATAAAAATTAATAAATAAATAAAGAAATAAAGAAAATAAAAATAAAAGTACTTTTAATTAATTAATTAATTAATTAACTAAACTAATTAAGTTAATTAATCCTGTTTAAATTAAATAAACAGTAATTATTTAGCTAAACACTAATTAACCTAAACAGAGAATGACAGGTGGGTCCCACTGGACCCACATGTCAGTTTGACTTAGTCAACCCCTGTTGACTACTGATGTCAGCATGACATCATGCCGATGTCATAAATCCAAATTTCGAATTAAATTAAATAATTAATTAAATTCCAGAAATTAATAAAATCTTTAGAAAATCATATCTTTTAATCCGTAACTCGGATTAAAATATTTTCAACATGAAAGTTGCTCAGAACGACGAGACGAATCCGAATGCGCAGTCCGTTCGTCCACCACACCTCCCTAACCTATCGAACTCGCAACTTTCCCCCTCCGGTCCATCTGTCCGAAAACGCGAAACATCGGGAATACTTTCTCGGATGTTCCCCCCCTTCGCCGGTACCACCTACTGTCGCGTTAGGACACACCTCGCACTGTTCATTGTCATGTCACGCATCGTCATGCTTATGTTTGCATTGTATTTACTGTTTCTTCCCCCCTCTTCTCTCCGGTAGACTACGAGACCGACACTGCTGCTGCCCAGTTCGACTACGGAGTTGACGACCCCTCCTACTTGCCAGAGCAACCAGGCAAGCCCCCCCCCCTTGATCACCAGATATCGCCTATTCTTCTCTATACTGCTTGCATTAGAGTAGTGTAGCATGTTACTGCTTTTCGATATCCTATCCTAATGCATAGCCTATCCTTGCTACTACTGTTGATACCTTTACCTGCAATCCTACATGCTTAGTATAGGATGCTAGATTTCCATCAGTGGCCCTACATTCTTGTCCGTCTGCTGTGCTATACTATCGGGCCGTGATCACCTGGGCGGTGATCACGGGTATATACTTATATACTATATACATGACACATGTGATGACTAAAGTCGGGTCGGCTCGTAGGAGTACCCGCAAGTGGATCTTTGTGGCGGAGCGACAGGGCAGGTTGAGACCGCCTAGGTGAGAGGTGGGCCTGGCCCTGGTCGGCGTTCGCGGATACTTAACACGCTTAACGAGATCTTGGTATTTGATCTGAGTCTGGCCATTTGGTCTATACGCACTAACCATCTACGTGGGAGTAGTTATGGGTATCCCGGCGTCGTGGTATCAGTCGAAGCCTTCTTGACGTCAGCGACTGAGTGGCGCGCGCCGGATTGGACTGGAACGCCACTAGGCTAGGTCTGCTTCCGGCCGCGTACGCAACGTGCAGGTGTGCATAGGGCGATGGGCCCAGACCCCTGCGCGCATAGGATTAGACCGGCGTGCTGACCTCTGTGTTGTGCTTAGGTGGGGCTGCGACGCGTTGATCTTACGAGGCCGGGCATGACCCAGAAAAGTGTGTCCGGCCAAATGGGATCGAGCGTGTTGGGTTATGTGGCGCACCCCTGCAGGGATGTTTATCTATTCGAATAGCCGTGTCCCTCGGTAAAAGGACGACCCGGAGTTGTACCTTGACCTTATGACAACTAGAACTGGATACTGAATAAAATACACCCTTCCAAGTGCCAGATACAACCCGGTGATCGCTCTCTAACAGGGCGACGAGGAGGGGATCGCCGGGTAGGATTATGCTATGCGATGCTACTTGGAGGACTTCAATCTACTCTCTTCTATATGCTGCAAGATGGAGATGGCCAGAATCGTAGTCTTCGACAGGACTAGCTATCCCCCTTTTATTCTAGCATTCTGCAGTTCAGTCCACTGATATGCCCCTTTACACATATACCCATGCATATGTAGTGTAGCTCCTTGCTTGCGAGTACTTTGGATGAGTACTCACGGTTGCTTCTCTCCCTCTTTTCCCCCTTTCCTTTCTATCTGGTTGTCGCAACCAGATGTTGGAGTCCAGGAGCCAGATGCCACCGTCGACGACGACACCTACGACGCTGGAGGTGCCTACTACTACGTGCAGGCCGCTGACGACGACCAGGAGTAGTTAGGAGGATCCCAGGCAGGAGGCCTGCGCCTCGTTCGATTTGTATCCCAGTTTGTGCTAGCCTTCTTAAGGCAAACTTGTTTAACTTATGTTTGTACTCAGATATTGTTGCTTCCGCTGACTCGTCTATGATCGAGCACTTGTATTCGAGCCCTCGAGGCCCCTGGCTTGTATTATGATGCTTGTATGACTTATTTATGTTTGAGAGTTGTGTTGTGATATCTTCCTGTGAGTCCCTGATCTTGGTCGTACACATTTGCGTGCATGGTTAGTGTACGGTCAAATCGGGGGCGTCACAAGTTGGTATCAGAGCCGACTGCCTGTAGGAATCCCCCTTTCCACACTCCTTGGCCGAAGTCGAGTCTAGACATTACAAAACTTTTACTAACATGGCTGTGTGTCTTACGGGCCCACGTCGCCATTGGGTGGTACTAGGATCTTTTACTCCTCGACCTTTACTCTGGGACTCTGAACTCTCTTCTACTCGGGTTAAACGAATTTACTAACTCTAACACTAGGATCCCGTGACCACATTCACCCCAAAGTTGGATAAGCCATAGTTGTTTCTTAGAATAGTATTTTGAACAATTCACACACTGTCATTTGACTCCTTTGAAACGTCTTTGCTTTCAGATGGAACCCACGAGGCAGGTCGTTCGCCACACGACGGCCATTGGTGCCTCGGGATCACCAGCGGTGCTAGCTGAGATGATGACCTATCTGGGTTATCGCTGGCACCCTGAGTACACCGTCTACGAGGAGTACCAGGACTTTAACCGGGAGCAGTACCGTGCCATCGTCCACCTCTACTCGCGGGAGTATGACTCCACTACTGTGCTGCACACCGCACATGGTGTTGGTGTGACCATCGATATGGCTGTTCATGATGCTGCCTATGCTGCTCTGACACGTCTTCGTGGAGAGTATCGGGAGTTGGACACCTCCCCTTTCCGGCACATTGCTATCGCCTCTGATGTTGGTGCGGAGGGATACTATACTGCTGCCTACTCCACTGTCACCCGAGAGCCCTTCTACCATCAGAACCTGGTTCTGCATGCTGATGGGCTGGATCGAGCTAACCGAGCTCTTCGCCACGAGATGTACACCACCCGTCAGCACCTTTACCGTGCTCTGACGCTGCTGCACCCCTTTGTCCGATCTGGACAGGTACCGCGTACTGCGATCTACCCAGCCAGGACCGTGATGCCCCACGGTGTCGGTTGGCCAGAGGTGGGAGGCTACTCTCCCGCACTTGGTCCTCTTCTGCCACCTGAGCGTCGGGCTCTACACCTGAGTATCCGCGGCCCCCAGTCTGCTGACGTGGAGGGCTATCCGTTGCCTCACTACCAGCTATCGGGCTACGATTACCTCCACAGTACCTCTTGGGACTGATGTAGTCTTGCTTAGTTAGTATTAGTTGCAGTCGCCGCGAGCCTGTGTGCCGCCTATGATGTTTTAGTCTATGTACTGAACTCTGTGTACTGAACTCTATGCATGACCCCTTTTGTAAGTTATGCCGACTACTATGTAGTAGCTATCGTGCTCCTCTCGTTATGCATGTTTCATCATGAATAATTCTTGTCTTTGCAAATATTTCGCAATGCTGAACTACCCTTGTTATATATTAGCAGGATGGTTAGACCAGGTGGTCGTGGTCGTGGTGGCGATGCCCCACCACCACCTGAGTACATGGCTGGTATGATCCAACAGTTTGAACTGAACCGCCAATTCATGGAAAATATGATGGCTCAGTTTCCTCGCCCCAATATGAACCAGCAGCCAACCCAAGTGACTCTTCAAGATTTCATACGCCTCAACCCAACCATCTACCGCAGCTCAACTCAGCCTCTGGATGCTGATGACTGGCTCCGTGACATCACCTATGAGATGGAGTCTGCTGATGTAGCCCCTGCCAGCTATGTCACCTTTGCTTCCTTCTTCTTGAAGGGACCCGCAGCTCAATGGTGGGACAGCCACAGGCGTACTGTGCCAGCTGGAACAATCATCACATGGCCAGACTTCCAAGCTGCTTTCCGTGCCCGCTTCATTCCTCAAGGAGTCATGGACCGGAAGAAGCGTGAGTTCCGTAACCTCACCCAAGGCAACAAAACTGTCGAAGCTTATCAGCGGGAGTTTCTGGACTTGTCCCGCTATGCTGAAGAAGACATTGCAACTGATGCACGCAGACAGGAGAAGTTCCGTGATGGCCTTCAAGCTGACATCAAGCTCGCACTTCTAGTGCATGACTTTGCTGATTTCGCCACCTTGGTGAACAAGGCCATCAATGTCGAAACTGGTCTGCAGGAATACCAGAGCTCTCACAGGCGCAACCGTGACACGGCCTCATCTTCGGGCCCGCCCTCACAGAAGCGTAAGATATGGATCCCGAACAGCATGTACCGTCCAAATGCATCTGCCCCAAGGCAGACCTATGCTGCACCTCGTCTGCCTCCACCACCATCTAGGCAGTCAAGACTTCCAGCTCCACCATCCCAAGCTCCTGTTCCCACTCCGAATAATGGCTTGTGCTTCAGGTGTGGTCAACCAGGGCACCGTGCTAAAGAATGCAACCAGAACCAGAATCAACTGGCCCTTCCAGCAACTGGCCGTGGTAACAATCAGCCCCGCAACAACAATGCTAAGTCTTATGGTCGTGCTCATGCCAACCACGTTGATCTCAACGAAGCTCAAGACCAGCCTGCTACTGTGATGGGTACACTCCTCGTAAATTCAGTACCAGCATCCGTTTTATTTGATACAGGTGCATCGCATTCATTCATGTCAGAAGATTTTGCATACAAGCACGACGTTAAATGTGAGGAGATGAACACTTCGGTACTGGTCAAAACCCTCGTGGGACAGTGTCAAACCTCCTTGGTTGGCATCGATGTCCCCGTGGAAATCGAAGGGCTGGAATTCTATGCCTCTCCCATTATCCTGAAGTCGTCTAACATCAACCTCATTTTGGGTATGGATTGGTTGAAAGCGCATACTGCTTCTATAGTTTGCGCCACTGAAACCGTCCATCTGCTACACCCTTCAGATGAAATAGTTGCTTACCAAGCTCATCTGGTGCAAAATGCCGAGGCAAGGCTCTATGCATTGAATGCATTGAACGCTGCACCACTCGAGGGCATTGAAAACATTCCCGTCGTGCGTGAATTCCTCGATGTCTTCCCTGAAGAACTTCCGGGGATTCCCCCTCCTAGAGCTGTCGAATTCATCATCGACTTGAAACCAGGCACCACTCCTATAGCCAAGCGACCCTACAAAATGCCGCCGCATGAACTCCTTGAGCTTAAGGAGGAAATCGACAAGTCTCTTCGCAAAGGATTCATTCGCCCAAGTTGCTCTCCTTGGGGAGCACCTTCTCTCTTTGTCAAGAAGAAGGATGGGACAAACCGATTAGTTCAAGACTACTGTCCTATAAACCAAGCCACCATTCAGAATAAATACCCTCTTCCTCGGATCAATGATCTATATGATCAACTGGCGGGTTCGTCAGTGTTCTCTAAGCTCGACTTGAGGTTGGGTTACCACCAGATCCGTGTTCGCGAAGAGGATATCCCAAAGACCGCCTTCGTGACTCGCTATGGTTCATACGAGTACACCGTCATGTCTTTCGGTTTAACCAATGCTCCAGCCACCTTCTCTCGTCTGATGAACTATATATTCATGGATTACCTCGACAAGTTCGTCGTGGTTTATCTGGATGATATCCTGGTATTTTCAAAGAACGAAGAAGAACATGCTGAACATCTTCGACTTGTGCTGGAGAAGCTACGAGAGCATCAACTATATGCCAAGTTCTCCAAATGTGAATTCTGGCTACCGGAAGTAACCTATCTTGGGCATGTCATCTCTAAGGATGGTATTGCCGTCAACCCTGAACGAGTCCAGGCTATTCTTGATTGGACTCCTCCCAAGAACGTTAAGCAAGTCAGAAGTTTTCTCGGTCTCGCCAGCTATTTCCGTCGATTTGTCGAGAACTTCTCTAAGATCGCCAGGCCTCTGACTAACCTGTTGCATAAGGGTGTCAAGTTCCAATGGACAGACAAATGTCAGGAAAGTTTCCAGGCACTCAAAGACAAGTTGACTTCTGCTCCAGTTCTAGCTCCACCTGATACTAAGAAGGACTTTGTCATTTACTGCGACGCTTCCCGTCAAGGATTAGGCTGTGTCCTAATGCAGGACCGCAAAGTGATTGCTTATGCCTCTCGGCAATTGCGCCCTCACGAAGAGAACTACCCAGTTCACGACCTCGAACTTGCTGCTGTCATTCATGCGCTGAAGCAGTGGCGATATTACCTTCTCGGTAATCGTTGCGAGATCTTCACTGACCACCAAAGTCTGAAGTATCTGTTTACTCAGCCAGATCTGAACCTCCGTCAGCAGAGATGGATGGAGCTTGTTGCAGACTTTGACTTGGGTATTTCTTATACGCCAGGCAAGGCTAATGTAATGGCTGATGCCTTGAGCCGCAAGTCTTACTGCAACCACCTCCAGGTTCACAAAGTTCAGCCCTCGCTTGTTGAAGAATTCAGGAAGCTGAACCTCCATATTGTTCCTCCGGGTGCACTCGCTCCCCCTCCTAAGGAGTTTGGCAAGGTGAACCTCCACGTTGTTACCCAGGGTTCCCTCAATACCCTAGTTGCTAAACCAGATCTCGAGGACAGCATCAAAAGGCTACAGAAGTATGACTCTGAAGCCCACAAGATTAAGCGCTACCTCGCAGAAGGAAAGCCCTCATTCTTCACCATTGCTGAAGATGGCACCTTATACTTCAAGGGCCGCCTAGTGGTGCCATGTGCAGAGAAAAACCTGGATATGACACAGGAAGTTATGAAAGAAGCTCATGATACGCCTCTATGTATCCATCCTGGTAGTACAAAGATGTACCAAGACATCCGTCAGAGATTCTGGTGGTCTAATATGAAGCAAGACATTGCTCGTTATGTTGCTGAGTGTGACGTTTGCCGTCGTATCAAAGCAGAACATCAAAGGCCTGCTGGAACTCTGCAACCTATCTCTATTCCTGAATGGAAATGGGACCATGTTGAGATGGACTTCGTCACTGGATTTCCCAAGTCACAGAAAGGTAATGATGCTATTCTTGTCGTCATTGACCGGCTTTCCAAAGTTGCACATTTTCTGGTGGTCAAGGAAACGATCACTGCTAGTCAACTGGCAACGCTCTATATGTCCAGGATTGTTTCACTCCACGGTATTCCATTGGTTATCAGTTCAGACCGTGGCAGCTTATTCACTTCAAGATTCTGGGCAAGTTTCCAAGAAGCTATGGGAACTCATTTGTCATTCAGTACTGCGTTTCATCCTCAATCGCAAGGACAAGTTGAACGCGTCAACCAAGTTCTCGAAGACATGCTTCGAGCTTGCGTTATTTCCTTCGGCAAGAAATGGGAGGAATCTCTCCCGTATGCTGAGTTCTCTTATAATAATAGCTATCAAGCTAGTCTGAAGATGGCCCCTTCGAAGTGTTATATGGACGAAAGTGCCGAACCCCTCTGAACTGGTCAGAAACTGGGGAACGTCCACTCTTCGGTCCGGATATTATCCAAGATGCCGAAGAACAAGTCCGCATTATTCGCGAGAATCTCAAGACTGCTCAGTCACGTCAGAAGAGTCAGTATGACCGTCATCATAAAGACATGGTCTATCAACCTGGCGAAAAGGCTTATCTTCGAGTCACACCTATGAAGGGTGCTCACCGCTTCGGGATCAAGGGCAAACTAGCTCCTCGCTATATTGGCCCATTCACTATTCTCGAAAGGCGTGGAAAAGTGGCATACCAACTGGAGCTACCGCCGAACCTTTCTCAGGTTCACGATGTGTTCCATGTGTCACAGCTCCGCCGTTGCTTCAAGGACCCAATCCGAGCTGTGGATCATGAAGTGCTCGAATTGCAGCAAGACCTCTCCTATAAGGAGCATCCGGTCCGCATTCTCGACCAAGCTGAACGCCGCACACGTCAGAAGGCGATCAAGTTTCTCAAAGTCCAGTGGTCGCACCATTCTGAAGATGAGGCCACTTGGGAACGAGAGGATCGTCTGCGCGAAGAATACCCCGCACTGTTTCCTTCTACCTCCTAAATCTCGGGACGAGATTTCTTGTAGTGGAGGAGATTTGTAACACCCCGAGGATCATGCTATAGTAACTCTCTGTGATTAAGCTAATCATGTTGCTAAACAGGGCTTGATCGCATTGGAATCACATTTCTTTTCAAACTCCTAATTCAAACTTCAATTAAATTTAAAGTGGAAAATAAAAGTTTTCAAAATTTTAAACAAAAATGTTCGGAGGGTGCCAAATAATACACTGGTAATTATTGTGGAGGAAACTCCTTTTTAGATAATGCCTAAGTATTTTAAAATGGATTAAAAGGTGAAAGAAAATAAATAAATGAAAAGAAAACAGAACAAAACAAAAAAACAAAAAAACAAAAGCCCCCCCAACTGGACCTGGCCCAACTGGGCCAACCTCCAGCCGCCCAAATGGGCCGGCCCACCCCTCTCCCCTTATCTGCCCCCCACCCCCACTGACACCCCCCACCCCCGAAATATCCCCCCTCCTCTGCCTCCCCGATCTGGATCGAGGAGGCGCTCGACCCCGCCGCCACTGGAGGCCACCGCCGCCGACCGCCCCCTCGCCTCGCCGGAGCTTCCCCACCGGCCTGCTCCCCAACGCCGCCGTCCCCGCCATCCCCCTCGACCCCCACTGCCTCGTTCCCTACGAATCGCGGTGAGGACCGCGACCGCCCCTCTCCCTCACCCCGCGGTCACCGCGCTCCGCCGTGCGCGCCCGCACTTGGCCGCGGCCACTGCCCCTTTTGCCGTCCCTGTCCCCGCTCCCCCGTGACGCGTGCCGAGCGCCGTCACCGCGCCCGCCGTCCACCCCGCACGCGCTCGCCCCGCTGCTCGCCTGCCACTGCCATGGCCACACCGCGCCCGCGCCATCCGCGCCCCTGCTCCTGGCCGCGCGCACCTCGCGTCGAGGCAACGCCTCGCCGGCGGCCTTGCCATCAATCGCCCGCGCCCCCGCTCGCTGGCCGTCGCTCGGGTCCGTCCCGCCGGGCCACCGCGCCCCCTGCCTCGCCCTACCTCGGCCCGGCCTCGCCCTACCCCGGCCGGCGCCCTGCCCGCCGGCGCCCCTCTGGGTGCCGTGGCGCACACTAACGGGCGCCCGCGCCCGCGCCCGTAGCCGCACCCGCATCGCTCCCTCTGGGCCGCTGCCAGGTGGGCCTCGCCCCACCTGGGCCACTGGACAACGGGGCCCAGCCCACTGGAACGTTTAAAAATAATAATAAAAAAAATAAAAAATAAAATAATATATAATAAAATAAATAATAAATAAAATAATAATAATAAGTAATAAAAATACTAATGATAATAATAAATTAATTAATAAAAATTAATAAATAAATAGATAAAGAAAATAAAAATAAAATAAAAATAATAAATAATAATAATAATAATAATAATAAATTAATTAATAAAAATTAATAAATAAAGAAAATAAAAATAAAAGTAATTTTAATTAATTAATTAATTAATTAACTAAACTAATTAAGTTAATTAATCCTGTTTAAATTAAATAAACAGTAATTATTTAGCTAAACACTAATTAACCTAAACAGAGAATGACAGGTGGGTCCCACTGGACCCACATGTCAGTTTGACTTAGTCAACCCCTGTTGACTGCTGATGTTATAAATCCAAATTTCGAATTAAATTAAATAATTAATTAAATTCCAGAAATTAATAAAATCTTTAGAAAATCATATCTTTTAATCCGTAACTCGGATTAAAATATTTTCAACATGAAAGTTGCTCAGAACGACGAGACGAATCCGAATACGCAGTCCGTTCGTCCACCACACCTCCCTAACCTATCGAACTCGCAACTTTCCCCCTCCGGTCCATCTGTCCGAAAACGCGAAACATCGGGAATACTTTCCCGGATGTTCCCCCCCTTCGCCGGTACCACCTACTGTCGCGTTAGGACACACCTCGCACTGTTCATTGTCATGTCACGCATCGTCATGCTTATGTTTGCATTGTATTTACTGTTTCTTCCCCCCTCTTCTCTCCGGTAGACTACGAGACCAACACTGCTGCTGCCCAGTTCGACTACGGAGTTGACGACCCCTCCTACTTGCCAGAGCAACCAGGCAAGCCCCCCCCTTGATCACCAGATATCGCCTATTCTTCTCTATACTGCTTGCATTAGAGTAGTGTAGCATGTTACTGCTTTTCGATATCCTATCCTAATGCATAGCCTATCCTTGCTACTACTGTTGATACCTTTACCTGCAATCCTACATGCTTAGTATAGGATGCTAGATTTCCATCAGTGTCCCTACATTCTTGTCCGTCTGCTGTGCTATACTATCGGGCCGTGATCACCTGGGCGGTGATCACGGGTATATACTTATATACTATATACATGACACATGTGATGACTAAAGTCGGGTCGGCTCGTAGGAGTACCCGCAAGTGGATCTTTGTGGCGGAGCGACAGGGCAGGTTGAGACCGCCTAGGTGAGAGGTGGGCCTGGCCCTGGTCGGCGTTCGCGGATACTTAACACGCTTAACGAGATCTTGGTATTTGATCTGAGTCTGGCCATTTGGTCTATACGCACTAACCATCTACGTGGGAGTAGTTATGGGTATCCCGGCGTCGTGGTATCAGCCGAAGCCTTCTTGACGCCAGTGACTGAGTGGCGCGCGCCGGATTGGACTGGAACGCCACTAGGCTAGGTCTGCTTCCGGCCGCGTACGCAACGTGCAGGTGTGCATAGGGCGATGGGCCCAGACCCCTGCGCGCATAGGATTAGACCGGCGTGCTGACCTCTCTGTTGTGCTTAGGTGGGGTTGCGACGCGTTGATCTTACGAGGCCGGGCATGACCCAGAAAAGTGTGTCCGGCCAAATGGGATCGAGCGTGTTGGGTTATGTGGTGCACCCCTGCAGGGAAGTTTATCTATTCGAATAGCCGTGTCCCTCGGTAAAAGGACGACCCGGAGTTGTACCTTGACCTTATGACAACTAGAACTAGATACTGAATAAAATACACCCTTCCAAGTGCCAGATACAACCCGGTGATCGCTCTCTAACAGGGCGACGAGGAGGGGATCGCCGGGTAGGATTATGCTATGCGATGCTACTTGGAGGACTTCAATCTACTCTCTTCTATATGCTGCAAGATGGAGATGGCCAGAATCGTAGTCTTCGACAGGACTAGCTATCCCCCTTTTATTCTAGCATTCTGCAGTTCAGTCCACTGATATGCCCCTTTACACATATACCCATGCATATGTAGTGTAGCTCCTTGCTTGCGAGTACTTTGGATGAGTACTCACGGTTGCTTCTCTCCCTCTTTTCCCCCTTTCCTTTCTATCTGGTTGTCGCAACCAGATGTTGGAGTCCAGGAGCCAGATGCCACCGTCGACGACGACACCTACGACGCTGGAGGTGCCTACTACTACGTGTAGGCCGCTGACGACGACCAGGAGTAGTTAGGAGGATCCCAGGCAGGAGGCCTGCGCCTCGTTCGATCTGTATCCCAGTTTGTGCTAGCCTTCTTAAGGCAAACTTGTTTAACTTATGTTTGTACTCAGATATTGTTGCTTCCGCTGACTCGTCTATGATCGAGCACTTGTATTCGAGCCCTCGAGGCCCCTGGCTTGTATTATGATGCTTGTATGACTTATTTATGTTTTAGAGTTGTGTTGTGATATCTTCCCGTGAGTCCCTGATCTTGGTCGTACACATTTGCGTGCATGGTTAGTGTACGGTCAAATCGGGGGCGTCACAACAGACCTCGGGCCCTCGGTTTCATTACGCCTGTATTTTATGCGTTGTTTCCGATGACGAGTAAATTACACTTGTATCTTAATACAGGTGCGAAATAAACCAAAGCTCCCAAGCGCGGCCTTACCGTTTCATGCCGTCTCAGTCTCTCGAAGGTGCTCATAGGTGTCCGGTGATCCTGGCTTCCTGAATGAGCAGCGGGCGCTGTATCAGACCATCTGTAGGGCCCGCGAGGCCCTCTTTGTTGTCCTTCAAGTTGTTGCGCTCGCCGTGGCGCCGAGCATTGTTAACATGGTCAATGAACATGAGGATTCAGGAGATGACTTTATTTTGACTGGTTGACAGTAGGGACCCACTAGGGCCATAGCCGTACGTACGCAAGTGCCTCCTTATTATGTACAACTATATTTTTTCGCTTCCTCCTGGTTTCCTGACATCATGATCCCACACCATTGTCAACGTATGTAGTCAATATAAACGAGAGAATTGCACAAGGTGCGGCCGACAGCTGGGACCAAGCAGCTCGAGCAGTATTTGTGTTTTTGAGGCATGAGCACTGCAGAGTTTTTCTTGGCGATGTTTTCGTTGTTGTTCAGAGGAGAGCAGGGTATTAACTGGGTGTGTTGTGGCCCGTCTAGCCAAGGACAGATATCCAGCCCAGATATTAATTTATTTCAAGATGAAAATGGCTAGCCCCGCTATACGTTTTTTTAGTAATACCCAGGCAAGGTCAACTTGTTATTCTCCGTCCCGCTGGGCTGCAAATCTTTCCTAGGAGGGATGCATTAGGCTTAACAGGAAAATGGGCTTTAAAAATAATAAATGGGATGTAATTATAAAAACTGGGCAGTAACTATAAAAAATGCACCAAGCACGAAATTTGTTTATAAAATATTATTTATGGATTTTGAAAATCTTAATTTTTAATTGTTGCGCCGCAATGTTTCGTTAGATTTTTACGTAATACAAATTTATATTTAATCTGACTAGAAATTTCGGGATAAAAATATTCGGATCCCATCAAAATGTGGGAAATTTTATTGAATTCTGTCTTGAACGGTTGGTTGAAATTATTAATCGTTGTCCTAGCTAGAAAATGGGTTGTACTTTTAACAAACTGTAAATGGGCTGTAGTAAATTCCATTAGAATTCAAAAAGGGGCTGTACATTCTTACAAATCGCAAATGGGCTATAAGTTCTCTGCCACACACTTGTGGGCCTACAAAGTTGACGCGTCCCCTAAAAAAAGAAGTTGACGCGTATGCAAGGCTTTGTCAACTTATTATAGTCAACACACGGTTCTAGCAGGAGTGGCCGTTGGATGTCCATCCAACGGATGCCGTGCTTCTTCTTCAATCTCGGATATTCTAGCTTCACCCGCCCAAAAAAAGATTCCTCCCCCTGACATCTGGGGCACACCATTTCGGAAGCTGACCTGTGGGCCTACTAAGTTGACGCGTACCAAGGGCCTTGTCAACTTAGTCAATATGAACGATTCTAGCTGCAGTGACCGTACGATGTCCATCCAATGGCCGTAGTGCTTCTTCAACCTCTGGTCTTCTGCTCCAGCCGCCCAAAGCAGCACCGGTCGTGCCGCCTGCTCCTGCCTCCCATGGCCGGCTGTGCTGCCGCGGAGGCCTCACCGGCCCCTACTACTCCCACCGCTGGCTAGGCCATCCCTCCACTCACCCACACCCCCTGTTATTCTGCGGCGACGGCAGCCTCACACGGCGGCCGAACCAGTGAACCCTCGTACTCCTCTCCGCGCGGGCTTCCACTGCCGCGTCTTCCCCGGCTCCGCATCGTCCCCTTCCTAGGCCTCGGCGCCGTCCACCACCCTGGTGCTCTCGGCGCGGCGTGGTCAATGTGGTCAAGGAACGACTTCCATTGGAAGAGTACTGTACGTGGAGAGGCTGACAGCCGAGTCCACGGCAGCCGCAAGGCAGTGCCTCCTTATTATGCGGAAAATAATTATTCCCCCACCTGACAGCAGGGACCCATCGGACGGGCCACCGTATTTTGCGAAAAAAAACGTTTCCCCCCTGACTGCTGGGACCCACCGGATGGGCCACCGTATTTTGTGAAAATAACGTTCCCCCCGCTGTCAGCTCCGACCCACCGGAAGTGCCTCCTTATTACGCACAAAAAAATGAATACTCCCCCTGCTAGTTGGGACCCACCTTGGTGGGAGACTGACTTGTGGGCCTACTAAGTTGACGGGGACGGAGTGCTTTGTCAACTTAGTCAATATGAACGATTCTAGCTCCAGTGACCGTACGATGTCCATCCAACGGCCGTAGTGCTTCTTCAACCTCTGGTCTACTTGCTCGAGCCGCCCAAAGCAGCGCCGGTCGTGCCGCATGCTCCTGCCTCCCGTGGCCGGCTGTGCTGCCGCGGAGGCCTCACCGCCCCCTACTATTCCCACCGCTGGCCAGGCCCTGCGGCGACGGCAGCCTCACACCGCAGCTGAATAAGTGAACCCTCGTACTCCTCTCCGCGCGGTCTTCCCCGGCTCCGCGTCGTCCCCTTCCTAGGCCTCGCCGTCGTCCACCTCCCTGGTGCTCTCGGCGCGGCGTGGTCAACATGGTCAAGGAACGACTTCCATCGGAAGAGTACTGTACGTGGAGAGGCTGACAGCTGGGTCCACGGCGGCCGCAAGGAAGTGCCTCCTTATTACGCGCAAAATAATTATTCCTCCACCTGACAGCAGGGACCCACCGGACGGGCCACTGTATTTCATGAAAAAAAATGTTTCCCCCTGACTGCTGGGACCCACAAGCTACATCTTCGCACGCAAGGAAGTGCGTCCGGGCAAAAAAAAAGATTCGCCCCCCTGACTGATGGACCCACCAGCTACATCTTCGCAGGCAAGGAAGTGCCTGACAGTCGGGACCCACCTGGTCAAAGCGTACGTAGCGTTGTCATTCTGGTCGCGAACGTGTACGTACATACTGGTCGATGTAGAGGCGCACACGTGTCGTAGTAGAGGCGCACACGTAGCATGTACACGTACGTACAGTGGGCAGTGTGCAAGAAAGAAAATACGGCCACGTACATACATAAGGGCAGGGTCTCGAACGCCTACTCGCGCATAAGTACGGCCAGGGCTCGTGTACATGGCTGGGTTGGAACGGAGAAACAACGTCGTCGTCGTGTTCATGGGGAGCCAACCGGCTGGGTCAGAACGGAATGCGTCGTCGTGTTCATCGGGAGGGCATGGACGGAATAGCCGATGGAAACGAGGCCTGGCATATCGCAGAACGGAGGAAACGGCCTTGTGTTCGACCGGCCACATTCGAAACGGGATCCTGTTCATCGGGAGGGGTCTGGCGTACCGCAAAACAGAGGAAACGGACCTCCTACGGTCGAAACGGGGGTCCTGTTGATCGGGAGGGGTGTGGCGTACCGCAAAACGGAGGAAACGGACTTGTGTTGGAGCGCTACGGTCGAAACGGGGGTCCTGTTCATCGGGAGGGGTGTGGCGTAACACAAAATGGGACTCCACGGGATACTGTTCATCTCCACCGTCGATCCCCCTCCAGCCTCCACGGGCTACTGTTCATCCACCGTCGACATCCTCCAGCCTCCACCTGGGACTGTTCATCCACGGGCTCCTGTTCATCCAGCCTCCACCGCGCGCTACTCCACCGGCTACTGTTCAACCAGCCCTCTCCATGGGCTCCTGTTCAACCACCCCTCCACGGGCTACTGTTCATCCAGCCCTCCACCGTCTACTGTTCATCCAGCCCGCCACTGGGTGGGCCTGTTCATCCTGCCCTCCACGGGGTCCTATTCATCCAGCCCCAACCGGCTCGATCGATCGGGGTCCTGTTCATCCAGAGGCAACACCACGGGGTCCTGTTCATCCACCCCCTACCAGGAACTGTTCATCCAAACCCCCCCAGCAACGCTCAATGTTCATCCAGAGGCAGCATCAATCGGCTTCAGTTAGCAACAGTAGTGAAGGAATCGCTCGATCGTGTTCAGTTAACAGCCATCGATCGATCGCTCGGGATCAGTAACGCGTAGCCTGCAGTGCAACCGCTCGGGTTCAGTTAGAGCCCAACGCCTCGCACCCACGCGCGTGCATGTACGAGAGAAACACGCATCGCTCGGCCCTGACCACCCACCATAACCGGGAACACCCCGATATTTTCCTCGCCCTCGCTTCTACCTCGGTTTTTTCCGTCATGGACGGCCCAAAGAATGTCATGCAGCTGCGTCTCCGGCCCGCCCAGCACAAAAAACCCATTTTCTGTCATGATTTTTTGTCATAGAAGTAGGAACCCCACCACATCTATGATGATACCGGGTTTTGTCACAATTATCGTCATAGAAGTGTCATAAGTATGACAAAGAAAAATTTCGTTCGGCCCAAAATGTCACGGATGTGTCTTTTTTTGTAGTGATCCCATACGCAACAACCCCCTTACTCGGGTTTGTGTTTCAGTCACTCACGCAACCCACTATAAGCGAATCATGAACGTATTGCAACACCTTACAGCGGGAATCCCTCATGCTTGCACGACACGGAGAGCACCATAGGACAGCACCAATAATAAAACATGCAACTCAAACCAATCACGATCATCAATTAACCCATAGGACAAAACGGATCTACTCAAACATCATAGGATAGCCATACATCATTGGGAAATAATATATAGCGTTGAGCACCATGTTTAAGTAGAGATTACAGCGGGTAAAAGAGGGGTTACACCGCTGCATAGAGGGGGGGGGGAGTTTGTGATGATGGCGGTGAAGTTGTTGGTGAAGATTGCGGTGATGATGATGGCCCCGGCGGCGTTCCGGCGCCACCGAAAGAGAGGGGGAGAGGGCCCCCCTTCTTCTTCTTCTTCCTTGACCTTCTCCATAGATGGGAGAAGGGTTTCCCCTCTGGTCCTTGGTCTCCATGGCACGGGAGGGGCGAGAGCTCCTTCGAGATTGGATCTGTCTCTCTGTCTCTCTCTGTTTCTGCGTTCTCAGATCTGGCCTTTCACCGTTTCTTTTATAACCGGAGATCCATAACTCTGATTGGGCTGAATTTTGGACACGATCTCTATCCGGAAATTAGCTTTCTTTCGGCGAAAGAAGGTCTCCAACCACCTTACGGGGTGGCCACGAGGGTCCAGAGCGCGCCCCCTGCCTCGTGGCCCCCTCGGGCATCATATCGCGTTGATTCTTCTTCCCAAAAATCACATATATTCCAAAAAAATCTTCGTCAGTTTTTATCCCGTTTGGACTCCGTTTGATATGGATTTTCTGCAAAACTAAAAACATGCAACAAAGAGGAACTGGCACTGGGCACTGGATCAATATGTTAGTCCCAAAAATAGTATAAAAAGTTGCCAAAAGTATATGAAAGTTGTAGAATATTGGCATGGAACAATAAATAATTATAGATACGATGGAGACGTATCAGGCGCCAGGCGGGCGCCAGCGCGTGCAGTGGCCTCGCGGTTATGTGGCAGATGTGAGTTTTTAATATCCGGTTGTAGTGAACTTGAAACCAAACTCAATTAAGATACACCAACCGCGTGTGTAACCGTGATGGTCTCTTTTCGATGAGTGTCGGGAAGAGAACATGGTGGGATTATGTTTGAACTTAAGTAGTTCAGGATCACTTATTGATCATTACTAGTTTGCGACCGTTGCGTAGCTTCTCATCTTATTCTTGTATGCGTAAGTTATCCACTATACATGTGCTTAGAGCTTGCTGCAACTCCACCACTTAACCATACCTTTCCCACTTAAGCTTTGTTAGACTTGATACCGAGGGTGATATAATTGTTGAGTCCCCGTGGCTCACGGAATACTACAAACACAGTTGCAGGTACCAATGAGTCTGATGCAGGTGATGCCACTGAGCTCAAGTGAGAGTTCGATGAAGACCGTGGCCGTTACTATGTTTCCTTTCAAGATGATCAGTAGTGGTGCCCAGTAGGGTCGATCGGGACTTAGCCTGGGTGGTTGTCTTTTATTCGTTTGATTTCGTCTGTAGCCGGACTCTGTGTTCATCTTGAATGATTATATTATCTTGATGCTATTTGTGTGACATTGTGGCGATTGTAAGCCAAAGCTCGTATTCTATCTATTCAGTACATGAGATGCGCAAAGATACAACCACTCTTGCGACCCTACCAATATGCGCTTATGCCCCAAGTCGTGCCTCGACACGTGTCGAGTATAGTCGCATATTGGGCATTACAAGAGATCATCAACATCTACCAGCTTCCTAATCACAAATCTCATCTCCTTGCAATTTACATTATTTGAGATTGCCTTGTTTTCCTCTCCTCCACTTCACAAAAATTTGCCGTTTTATTCGCCCTCTTTTTCGTTCGCCGTTTTCTTGACGAATCTGTTTTTGAGTGCAATCTTGTTGCATAGTCACAATGACTCAAGAGAACACCAAGTTGTGTGATTTCTCAAATACCAACAACAATGATTTTTTGGCACTCCGATTGCCCCCGCCACTAGTGTGGAATCTGGTGATATTGATACTGATTTGCTGAATCTTGTTATGAAAGATCACTTTCCCGGTACCCCTAATGAGGATGCCACGTCCCATCTTAACACGTTCGTAGAATTATGCAATATGCAAAAGAAAAAATGTGGACAATGATGTCGTGAAGATGAAATTATTTCCGTTTTCTTTGCGAAATTCTGCAAAAAATGGTTTTCTTCTTTGTCTCGCAATAGTATCGATTCTTGGAATAAGTGCAAAGATGCTTTTATCACTAAGTATTTTTCACGCGCAAAAATTATTTCCCGTAGAACCCAGATCATGAATTTCAAGCAACTTGAACATGATCATGTTGCACAATCATGGTAAAGGATGAAAATGATGCTAAGGAATTTCCCCACTCATGGGTTAAATCTTTGGATGATCATACAAATTTCTTATGCGGGGATGAATTTTGTTTCTCGTAATCTTTTAGATTCCGCCGTGGGTGGTACTTTTATGGAAATTACTTTGGGTGAAGCCACCAAATTTCTGGATAATATCATGGCAAATTATTCACAGTGGCATACCGAAAGAGCTCCTACTAGTAAAAAAGTTAATTCGGTTGAAGAAATTTTTCTTTGAGTGAAAAAGGTTGATGCTCTTATGAAATTGGTTGCTAGTAAAAGTGCTCCTATTGATTTCAATGATATGCCTTTGTCTAATTTGATTGAGAAAAATAGTGAATTTTATTTCGTGAAACAATTTCAATAATAATGCTTATAGAGGTAATTTTAATCCTAGGCCTTTTCCTAGTAATTCCTCTAATAATTATGGTAATTCCTATGGTAATCCTTCTTATAATAATAATAGGAACACCTTTGATCTTGAGAATAATATTAAAGAATTTATCAACACTCAAAAAAGTCTTCAACGCTACAATGGAAGAAAAGTTGAATAAGATTGATGATTTGTCTTTAAGTATTGATAGAATTTCTCATGATGTAGAAAACCTCAAAATGAAAATTTTTGTGCCCAAGGTTGAGGAATCAATTTAAGCTCTTTATGTTTTTATGGATGAAAGTAAGAAAAGAACCGCTATGCTTAGAGCTAGAAGAGAATTTTTTGAAAAAGCGTTTTCTAGTGATTGCTTTTGTAAAAGTGATCAAGATCTTAAAATGATTGGTGTTTCTTATAATGATTCCTTGTTTAGTAAAATTAAGATTGATGAAAAAGGGCTGAAGAAGAGTCAAATTTATCTAGAAGGCATCCCGATAATTCAGAGGGTGAAAATCTTGTTGAGAAAATTGATAAAAGTGGGTTTGAAGAGGTCAAAACTTTAACTAGTGACGTGCCCACTCTTTTGGATTACAAAGACTTTAATTATGACAGTTGCTCTTTGATTGATTGTATTTCTTTGTTGCAATCCATGATAAATTTACCCCATTCTTACGAACAAAATAAAGCTTTCACTAAACATATTGTTGATGCTATGATGAAAGCTTTAGAAGAAAAGTTGGATTAGAAGTTTCAATTGCTAGAAAGTTACATGATGAGTTGGAACCTACTATAAAAGTCAAGATTAAAAATTATGAGTGTTTTGCTTTATGTGACTTGGGTGCTAGTGTTTCTACAATTCCGAAATCTTTATGTGATGTGCTTGGTCTTACCGATATTGAAGAGTGTTCTTTAAATTTGCACTTGGCGGATTCTACTATTAAAAAGCCTATGGGAAGAATTAATGATGTTCTTATTCTTGCAAATAGGAATTATGTGCCCATACATTTTATTATTCTTGATATTGATTGCAATCTGTCTTGTCCAATTATTCTTGGTAGACTGTTTTTATGCACTATAGGTGCCGTGATTGATATGAAAGAAGGCAATATTAAATTCCAATTTCCATTAAGGAAGGGTATGGAAAACTTACCTAGAACAAGAATTAGGCCACCATATGAATCAATCATGAGGGCATCTTATGGATTTAGAAACAAAGATGACAAAACTTAGATCCTTGCTTTATGCCTAGCTAGGGGCGTGAAACAATAGCGCTTGTTGGGAGGCAACCCAATGAATACAATTTATTTTTGTCTTTTGCTTTCTGTTATTGAGTGTTTGCACAATTATGCTACTGTTATGATTGTGTTTTTTGTGTTTTAATTAGTGTGTGCCAAGTAAAGCCTTTAGGATCTTCTTGAGTGATAGTTGTTTGATCTTGCTGAAAAAACAGGAACTTTTGCGTCCACAGTTACAATTTTTAAAAATCACAGAAGTGACGAAAAATTCTGAATTTTTATAGTAGATTGATATACAAAGTTCTCAGGCCCTCCTAATTTTGCAGAATTTTTAGAGTTACAGAAGTATTCGAAATATCCAGATTGCTACAGATTGTTATGTTTTTGACAGATTCTGTTTCTTTGTGTTGTGTGCTTGTTATTATGATTTTATGGTTTTCTTTGAAGTGTTTTTGCGTTACAAAAGTTGGAATACAGTAGATATAATGCAATAATGAAATATGAATGAGTTGCAATAGTACTTATAGTAGTGATTTGTTTTCTTATACTAACGGATCTCACGGAGGTTTTCTTGAGTTTTCTGTGATTGAAGTTTTCAAGTTTTGGGTGATGTTACGATGGATGAAGGAATAAGGAGTAAGAAGAGCCTAAGCTTGGGGATGCCCATGGCATCCAAGCTATTATCCAAAGAGAAGCAAGCAACTAAGCATGGGGATGCCCCGAGTGGCATCCCCTCTTTCTTCTAACGACCATCGGTATTTTACTCGAAGCTATATTTTTATTCGTCACATACTATGAGTTTTGCTTGGAGTGTCTTGTACGATATGAGTCTTTGCTTGATTTGCTTTTTGTTCTAAGTCTTGATTCCTTGCTGGACACACCTATTTGAGAGAGCCAAAATTATGCCATGACTTGTTAGAATTGCTCTCTATGATTCACTTAAATCTTTATGAGCTATGGAATTGCTCTAGTGCTTCACGTATATCCTTTTGAGCACGGTGTGCTTTAGTATTTTTGAAGAAATGCTCTCTTGCTTTACTTAGATTTATTTTAGAGTTGGTAAAATTTTCAAGAAATACTCTCTTGCTTCACTTAAATTAATTTGAGAGAAAGAAATATTATGCTTATGATCTTCACTTATATTTGTTTGAGCATATCAAAAGCAACACATGAAAATTAGTTCCAAAGTGATAGATATCCAAGAAGAATAAAATAAAAACTTTCATGAAGATCATTGGAAAAAATAAACTTGATTCCTTATAATAGTTTTGAGATATGATGATGGATATGTCAGACATGTTGATGAGTAATTATGCTTTAGTAAGAATATTGGTGTTAAGGTTTGTGCTTCCCTACGCAAGCACGAAAGTCAATAGTGTTGCAATGAAATTACATCCTACTTGTGGTGCATTATTCGGTGTTAATTATGCTCAATGCTCGCTTATGAGATTATTTGTTTCTTGGTTGGTCGCTTCTCAATCTTTTGCTAGCCTTCATTTTGCACTAAGTATGATCACTACTTGTGCATCCAAACTCCTTTAAACCATTTTTGCCACATGAGTCCACTATACCTACCTATATGTGGTATTCTTTTGGGAAAACTTTGTTTTTGCCACTCTAGCTTTTGCCTTCTTTGCTTATGTCACTCTAGAATTTGACATATCACTTTTGCCACTCTTAGTTTTTGACAATACATCACAAATGCCATTCGTGGCAAAAGCAATAACTTTTCATTTCACTTTTTCCACTCTTAGATTTTGACAATGTATCACAATTGCCACTCTAAAATTATTGCTCTTGCCATAGAATGGCAATTGTGATGTATTGTCAAAAACTAAGAGTGAAAAACATGAAATTTCAAATTCTAGAGTGGCATAAGCAAAGTGGTCAAAAGCTAGAGTGGCAAAAACAAAGTTCTCCCTATTATTTTTCCATTCTAAGCAAATTTTTATGTGCCATCTCTAATTTTCAAAATAAATTTATCTTTTGTGTGCTTGTACCGCTCGCGAGGCGGTGAGGGGAGGGCACCCGTGGATACGGTTAGCAGTGGAAAGTGAAAGTATTGTTGAAAAAGGAATAAACTTTATTTTCTGTTTGGGAGCCGACTCTTATCTATCTATCATGGAAAGTGTTGGGAGCTCTAAGTCATTTTCGTTGGTGGGAAAAGTATGCCTCTCAAAATGTTTTTATCTCTCAATTTTTGCTTTGAGCTTTGGCACCTCTACAAATCCCTACTTCCCTCCGCGAAGGGCCTTTCTTTTACTTTATGCAATTTTTATTTTTAATTTGAGTCTCCATCTTATCTTATAAAGCACCAACTAGGGGCACTATGATCGTACTTGAGCATTGGGTGTAGCTAATATGTGAGTGTGTTTCATGAATAGATCAATGATTGAGCATGATGGGCTAGGGATAGCTTATTTTAGCGTTGATATTTTGGAAGACATGGTTGCTTGTTGATATGCTTGGTTCCTCATGTCAAAACTAGACTATTGCTTTGAACGATATAAAAGTCCAAATGTCCATGCTACAAAGAAAAGAATATGAGATGACATGTTAGGCAACATTCCACATCAAAAATTATGTTTTTATCATTTACCTACTTGAGGACGAGCAGGAATTAAGCTTGGGGATGCTGATACGTCTCCAACGTATCTATATGTTTTGATTGTTGCATGCTGTTATATTATCATTCTTGGATGTTTTATAATCATTTTATATCATATTTTGGTACTAACCTATTGACATAGTGCCAAGTGCCAGTTGTTGTTTTTTCGCATGTTTTTTACATTGGAAGAAATCAATACGAAACGAAGTCCAAACATAGTGAAACTTTTTGTGGATTTTTTTTGGACCAGAAGATATCTAGTGGGCCGGAGAAGCGCCTGGGGGTGCTCCGAGGGGAGCACAACCCACCAGGGCACGCCTCCCAGGCGTGCCCTGGTGGGTTGTGCCCACCTCGGGTGCCTCCCGAACCGACTCTTTGCTCTATAAATACCAAAATATTACAGAAACCCTAGCGGAGTCGACAAAAATCAATTCCAGCCGCCGTAGAGTCTAGAACCACAAGATCCAATCTAGACACCATCACGGAGGGGTTCATCATGTCCATTGGTACCTCTCCGATGATGCGTGAGTAGTCTTTTGTAGACCTACGGGTCCGTACCTAATAGCTAGATGGCTTCCTCTCTCTCGTCTGATTCTCAATACAATGGTCTCTTGGAGATCCATATGATGTAACTCTTTTTGCGGTGTTTGTTGGGATCGGATGAACTTTGAGTTTACGATCAGATCTATCTTTTTATCCATGAAAGTTATTTGAGTCTTCTTTGATCTCTTATATGCATGATTGCTCATAGCCTCGTATTTCTTCTCTAATGTTTCTGTTTTGCTTGGCCAACTTGATCTATTTATCTTGCAATGGGAAGAGGTGCTTTGTGATGGGTTCGATCTTACGGTGCTTGATCCCAGTGACAGAAGGGGAACCGACACGTATGTATCGTTGCTATTAAGGATAACAAGATGGGGTCTATTTCTACATAAATAGATCTGTCTACATCATGTCATCGTTCTTATTGCATTACTCCGTTTCTCCATGAACTTAATACACTACATGCATGCTGATAGCGGTCGATGTGTGGAGTACTAGTAGTAGATGCAGGCAGGAGTCGATCTACTAATCTTGGATGTGATGTCTATATAATGATCATTGCCTGGATATCGTCATGATTATTTGAAGTTCTATCAATTGACCAACGGTAATTTGTTTACCCACCGTTTGCCATTTTTCTCGAGAGAAGCCACTAGTGGAATCTACGACCCCCGGGTCTCTTCTTTAATATATTTTCCTTTGCGGTCTATTTTATTTGATTTTATTTCTAGATTTATTAAACCAAAAATACAAAAATACCTTGCTGCACTTTATTTTATTTGGTGTTCGATCTATCAAATTATTACAACTCTCTCATGTCCGTTTGCTAATTTCTGGCGCCGTTACCCGAAAGGGATTGACAACCTCTTTAACATGTCGGGTTGCGAGTATTTGTTATTTGTGTGCAGGTGTTGTTTACGTAGTGTTGCTTGGTTCTCCTACCCGTTCAATAACCTTGGTCTCATCACTGAGGGAAATACCTACCATCGCTGTGCTGCATCATCCCTTCCTCTTTGGGGAAGTACCGACATAGTCCTAGCAGACATCAGCCGTCGACGAGGGCGTCGGTGGGGTGGCTCGGGGGGGGGGGGGGTGTGGACGAAGCGTCTCCGGTGGGGAGTACGAAGGAGCCACTGCAGATGCACTGCGGTTGATGAGAGTACTAGCGAAGCAGATCCGGCACCGTGGACAAGGCCGGCACTGAATGGGCTGTGGTACAATGGTGGATGAGCAGTCTACTTGTTTATAGGGGAGGTGGGAGGGCTAGATGCGGCCGCAGAAGCAGATCCGGCGAGGTGGGCGCCGCTGGCAGTGAATGGGCTCTGGTACGCCGGTGGATGAGCAGTCTAGGGTTTCGAGAGGGGAGGGGTAGAAAGGCCGATGAAGTACGGACGACGTGATGTAAGATGCTCTGGTGCTGTGGACTTAGTCGTTTTTGCGGGAGGTGGAGAGGAAATGGGAGTGCCGTGTGGTGAGGGGAACCAGAAGTTACCAAAGCATCCCCGACCTACTATGTAGATGAGGGCGGTATTCTAACTGTTGTTCTCCGTGCACCAAGGAAAAAAGTGGAATTTCGCATGCTAAAGACTTGGTGGCGGAAATTTTAGAAGGAGGCAGGAGATTTTGCCACCTGCGGTATCGTTCATATCCTGTTTCAACTAATTTTGGACAGTGTTGTTGGAAATATGCCCTAGAGGCAATAATAAAATGGTTATTATTGTATTTCCTTGTTCATGATAATTGTCTATTGTTCATGCTATAATTGTATTAACTGGAAACCGTAATACATGTGTGAATACATAGACCACAACATGTCCCTAGTGAGCCTCTAGTTGACTAGCTCGTTGCTCAATAGATGGTTATGGTTTCCTGACCATGGACATTAGATGTCATTTATAACGGGATCACATCATTAGGAGAATGATGTGATGGACAAGACCCAATCCTAAGCATAGCACAAGATCGTGTAGTTCGTTTGCTAGAAGCTTTTCTAATGCCAAGTATCATTTCCTTAGACCATGAGATTGTGCAACTCCCGGATACCGTAGGAATGCTTTGGGTGTACCAAACGTCACAACGTAATTGGGTGGATATAAAGGTGCACTACAGGTATCTCTGAAAGTGTCTGTTGGGTTGGCACGAATCGAGACTGGGATTTGTCACTCCGTATGACGGAGAGGTATCTCTGGGCCCACTCGGTAATGCATCATCATAATGAGCTCAATGTGACTAAGTAGTTAGTCACGGGATCATGCATTACGAAACGAGTAAAGTGACTTGCCGGTAACGAGATTGAATGAGGTATTGGGATACCGACGATCGAATCTCGGGCAAGTAACGTATCGATTGA
Organism: Aegilops tauschii subsp. strangulata; assembly: GCF_002575655.3. NCBI lineage: Eukaryota > Viridiplantae > Streptophyta > Magnoliopsida > Poales > Poaceae > Aegilops > Aegilops tauschii. The sequence goes on from NC_053039.3 coordinate 181,147,773, forward strand.
CAAAGGGAATTTTATACAGGATTGATTGAATCCCCAACATCGTGGTTCATCCGATGAGATCATCGTGGAACATGTGGGAGCCAACATGGGTATCCAGATCCCGCTGTTGGTTATTGTCCAGAGAGTTGTCTCGGTCATGTCTGCATGATTCCCGAACCCGTAGGGTCTACACACTTAAGGTTCGGTGACGCTAGAGTTGTTATGGGAATTAGTGTGCAGTTACCGAATGTTGTTCGGAGTCCCGGATGAGATCCTGGACGTCACGAGGAGTTCCGGATTGGTCCGGAGGTAAAGATTTATATATGGGAAGTCCTATTTTGGCCACCGGAAAATGTTCGGGATATTTCGATATTGTACCGGGAAGGTTCTAGAAGGTTTTGGAGTGGGGCCCACCTGCATGGTGGGACCCACATGAACGTGGGTAGTGGGGGTAAGGCCCCACACCCCTGGTTAAGGCGCACCAAGATCCCCCCTTAGAAGGCATAAGATCATATCCCGAAGGGATAAGATCAAGATCCCTAAAAAAGGGGATAACAATCGGTGGGGAAGGGAAATGATGGGATTTCTTTCCCCCACCTTTGCCAACGCCCCAATGGACTTGGAGGGAAAGAAACCAACCCCCTCCACCCCTATATATAGTGGGGAGGCGCATGGGAGCCGCACCCCTTCCCCTGGCGCAGCCCTCTCCCTCCCCAACACCTCCGTAGTAGTAGTAGTGCTTGGCGAAGCCCTGCCGGAGAACTGCAAGCTCCACTACCACGCCGTCGTGCTGCCGGAGCTCTCCCTCAACTTCTCCTCTCCCCTTGCTGAATCAAGAAGGAGGAGACGTCCCCGGGCTGTACATGTGTTGAATGTGGAGGCGCCGTTGTTCGGCGCTTAGATCGGAATCAACCGCGATCTGAATCGCTGCGAGTACGACTCCTTCATCCGCGTTCTTGTAACGCTTCCGCATCGAGATCTTCAAGGGTATGAAGATGCACTCCCCTCTCTCTCGTTGCTAGTCTCTCCATAGATTGATCTTGGTGATGCGTAGAATTTTTTTAATTTCTGCAACGATCCCCAACAGTGGCATCATGAGCTAGGTCTATGCGTAGATTCTATGCACGAGTAGAACACAAAGTAGTTGTGGGCGATGATTTGTTCAATTTGCTTACTGTTACTAGTCTTATCTTGATTCAGCGACATCGTGGGATGAAGCGGCCCGGACTGACCTTACACGTACGCTTACGTGAGACAGGTTCCACCGACTGACATGCACTTGTTGCATAAGGTGGCTAGCGGGTGCCAGTCTCTCCCACTTTAGTCGGATCGGATTCGATGAAAAGGGTCCTTATGAAGGGTAAATAGCAATTGGCATATCACCGTTGTGGCTTTTGCGTAGGTAAGAAACGTTCTTGCTAGAAACCCATAGCAGCCACGTAAAACATGCAACAACAATTAGAGGATGTCTAACTTGTTTTGCAGGGTATGCTATGTGATGTGATATGGCCAAAAGGATGTGATGAATTATATATATGTGATGTATGAGATTGATCATGTTCTTGTAGTAGGAATGACGACTTGCATGTTGATGAGTATGACAACCGGCAGGAGCCATAGGAGTTATCTTAATTTATTGTATGACCCGCGTGTCATTGAAAACGCCATGTAATTACTTTACTTTATTGCTAACCGTTAGTCATATTAGTAGAAGTAATAGTTGGCGAGACAACTTCATGAAGACACGATGATGGAGATCATGGTGTCATGCCAGTGACGAAGGTGATCATGTCGTGCCTCAAAGATGAAGATCAAAGGCGCGATGATATTGGCCATATCATGTCACTCTATGATTTGCATGTGATGTTTGTCATGTTTACATCTTATTTGCTTAGAACGACGGTAGCATAAATAAGATGATCCCTCATAAAATTTCAAGAAAGTGTTCCCCCCTAACTGTGCACCGTTGCGAAAGTTCGTTGTTTCGAAGCACCATATGATGATCGGGTGTGATAGATTCTAACGTTCGCATACAACGGGTGTAAGCCAGATTTACACATGCAAAACACTTAGGTTGACTTGACGAGCCTAGCATGTATAGACATGGCAACACAAGAGACCGAAAGGTCGAACATGAGTCGTATAGTGGATACGATCAACATGAAGATGTTCACCGATGATGACTAGTCCGTCTCACGTGATGATCGGACACGGCCTAGTTGACTCGGATCATGTATCAGTTAGATGACTAGAGGTATGTCTATCTGAGTGGGAGTTCATTAAATAATTTAATCAGATGAACTTAATTATCATGAACATAGTCAAAAGGTCGTTGCAAATTATGTCGTAGCTTACGCTTTGGTTCTACTGTTTAAGATATGTTCCTAGAGAAAATTTAGTCGAAAGTTGATAGTAGAAATTATGCGGACTGGGTCCGTAAACTGAGGATTATCCTCGTTGTTGCGCAAAAGGCTTATGTCCTTATTACACCGCTCGGTGTGCTGAACCTCGAGCGTCGTCTGTGGATGTTGTGAACGTCTGACATACATGTTTTTGATGACTACGTGATAGTTCAGTGCGTAATGCTAACGGTTTAGAATTGAGGCGCCAAAGACGTTTTTGAAACGTTGCAGAACATATGAGATGTTCCAAAGACTGAAATTGGGATTTCAGACTAGTGCCCACGTCAAGAGGTATGAGACCTCTGACAAGTTTCTTAAGCCTGCAAACTAAGGGAGAAAAGCTCAATCGTTGAGCATGTGCTCAGATTGTCTGAGTACTACAATCGCTTGAATCGAGTGGGAGTTAATCTTCCAGATGAGATAGTGATGGTTCTCCATAGTCACTGCCACCAAGCTATTAGAGCTTCGTGATGAACTATAACATATCAGGGATAGACATGATGATCCTTGAGCAATTCGCGATGTTTGACACCGCGAAAGTAGAAATCAAGTAGGAGCATCAATTGTTGATGGTTAGTAAAACCACTAGTTTCAAGAAGGGATACTTCATGAAACGGCAAATCAGTTGCTGCTCTAGTGAAGAAACCCAAGGATGAACCCAAACCCGAGACTAAGCGCTTCTGTAATGAGGGGAACGGTCACTGATGCAGAACTACCCTAGATACTTGGTAGATGAGAAGGCTGGCAAGGTCGACAGAAGTGTTTTGGATATACGTTATATTAATGTGTACTTTACTAGTACTCCTAGGCGCACCAGGGTAATAAATACCGGTTCGGTTGCTAAGTGTTAGTAACTCGAAATAAAAGGCTACGGAGACTACCTAAAGGTGAGATGACGATATGTTGGAAGTGTTTCAAAGGTTGATGTGATCAAACATCGCACGCTCCCTCTACCATCAAGATTGGTGTTAAACCTAAATAATTGTTATTTGGTGTTTGCGTTGAGCATAGACATGATTGGATTATGTTTATCGCAATACGGTTATTCATTTAAGGAGAATAATGGTTACTCTGTTTATTTGAATAATACCTTCAATGGTCTTGCACCTAAAATGAATGGTTTGTTGAATCTCGATCGTAGTGATATACACATGTTCATGCCAAAAGATATAAGGTAGTAATGATAGTACCACATACTTGTGGCACTGCCATTTGAGTCATATTGGTATAAAACGCATGAAGAAGCTCCATGTTGATGGATCTTTGGACTCACTCGTTTTTTGAAAAGTTTGAGACATGCGAACCATGTCTATTGGTTTATACGCATGAAGAAACTCCATGCAGATGGATCGTTTGGACTCACTTGATTTTGAATCACTTGAGACATGCAAATCATACCACATGGGCAAGATGACTGAAAGGCCTCGTTTTCAGTGAGATGAAACAAGATAGCAACTTGTTGGAAGAAATACATTTGATGTGTGCAATCCAATGAGTGCTGAGGCGCGCAGTGAATATCGTTATGCTCTTACTTCACAGATGATTTGAGTAGATTCTAAGTATATTTACTTGATGAAACACAAGTCTGAACTATTGAATGGTTCAAGTAATTTCAGAGTGAAGTTGAAGATCGTCGTGACAAGAGGATAAAATGTCTATGATATGATCATAGAGATGAATATCTGAGTTACGTGTTTGGTACACAATTAAGACATTGTGGAAATCGTTTCACAACTAATGCCGCCTGGAACACCATAGTGTGATGGTGTGTCCGAACATCATAGTTGCACCCTATTGGATGTGGTGCATACCATGATGTCTCTTATCGAATTACGACTATCGTTTATGGGTTAGGCATTAGAGACAAACGCATTCACTTTAAATAGGGCACCACATAATTCCGTTGAGATGACACCGTATGAACTATGGCTTAGAGAAACCTAAGCTGTCATTTCTTAAAAGTTTGGGGCTACGGCGCTTATGTGAAAAAGGTTTAGCCTGATAAGCTCGAACCCAAAGCGGATAAATGCATCTTCATAGGACACCCAAAACAGTTGGGTATACCTCCTATTTCGGATCCAGAAGCTAAAGTGATTGTTTCTAGAAATGGGTCCTTTCTCGAGGAAAAGTTTCTCTCGAAAGAATTGGGTGGGAGGATGGTGGAGACTTGATGAGGTTATTGAACCGTCACTTCAACAAGTGTGTAGCAGGGCACAGGAAGTTGTTCCTGTAGTGCCTACACCAATTGAAGTGGAAGCTGATGATAGTGATCATGAAACTTCGGATCAAGTCACTACCAAACCTCGTAGGTCGACAAGGATGCGTACTATTTCAGAGTGGTATGTAATCCTGTCTTGGAGGTCATGTTGCTAGACAACAATGAACCTACGAGCTATGGAGAAGCGATGGTGGGCCCGGATTCCGACAAATGGCTCGAGGCCATAAAATTCGAGAGGATCCATGTGTGAAAACAAAGTATAGACTTTGGAAGAACTACTTGATGGTCGTAAGGCTATTAGGTACAGATGGATTTTAAAAGGAAGACGAACAATGATGGTAAGTATCACCATTAAGAAAGCTCGACTTGTCGTTAAGATGTTTTCCGACAAGTTCAAGGAGTTGACTACGGTGAGACTTTCTCACTCGTAGCGATGCTAAGAGTCTGTTGGAATTGTATTAGCAGTTACTGCATTATTTATGAAATCTTGCAGATAGGATGTCAAAACATTGTTTCCTCAACAATTTTCTTGAGGAAAGATTGTATGTGATACAACCAGAAGGTTTTTGTCAATCCTAAAAGATGCTAACAAGTATGCAAAGCTCCAGCAATCCTTCTAAGGACTAGAGTAAGCATCTCGGAGTTGGAATATATGCTTTGATGAAATGATCAAAGATTTTGGGTTTATACAAAGTTTATGAGAAACTTGTATTTCCAAAGAAGTGAGTGGGAGCACTATAGAATTTCTGATGAGTATATGTTGTTGACATATTCTTGATCAGAAATGATGTAGAATTTCTGGAAAGCATATAGGGTTATTTGAAAAGTGTTTTTCAATGGAAAACCTGGATTAAGCTACTTGAACATTGAGCATCAAGATCTATAAGGATAGATCAAAAACGCTTAATAGTACTTTCAAATGAATAAATACCGTGACAAGATTTTGAAGGAGTTCAAATAGATCATCAAAGAAGGAGTTCTTAGTTGTGTTATAAGGTGTGAGCATTGAGTAAGACTCAAGATCTGACCACGGCAGAAGAGAGAGAAAGGACGAAGGTCATCCCCTATGCTTTAGACGTAGGCTCTACAGTATGCTATGCTGTGTACCGCACCTGAAGTGTGCCTTGCCATGAGTCAATCAAGGGGTACAAGAGTGATCCAGGAATGGATCACATGACAGCGGTCAAACTTATCGATTATGGAGGTGGTAAAAGAGTTCGTCGTAAAGGGTTATGTCGATGCAAACTTTGACACTAATCCGGATGACTCTGAGTAGTAAACCGGATTCGTATAGTAGAGCAGTTATTTGGAATAGCTCCAAGTAGCGCATGGTAGCTGCATCTACAAGATGACATAGAGATTTGTAAAGCACACAAGGATCTGAAAGGTTCAGGCCCGTTGACTAATAACCTCTCTCACAAGCGAGATAGGATCAAACCCCATCGGTGTTGGCTTCATTACAATCACATAGTGAGGTGAACTAGATTATTGACTCTAGTGCAAGTGGGAGACTGTTGGAAATATGCCCTAGAGGCAATAATAAAATGGTTATTATTGTATTTCCTTGTTAATGATAATTGTCTATTGTTCATGCTATAATTGTATTAACTGGAAACTGTAATACATGTGTGAATACATAGACCACAACATGTCCCTAGTGAGCCTCTAGTTGACTAGCTCGTTGATCAATAGATGGTTATGGTTTCCTGACCATGGACATTAGATGTCATTGATAACGGGATCGCATCATTAGGAGAATGATGTGATGGACAAGACCCAATCCTAAGCATAGCACAAGATCGTGTAGTTCGTTTGCTAGAAGCTTTTCTAATGTCAAGTATCATTTCCTTAGACCATGAGATTGTGCAACTCCCAGATACCGTAGGAATGCTTTGGGTGTACCAAACGTCACAACGTAACTGGGTGGCTATAAAGGTGCACTACAGGTATCTCCGAAAGTGTGTGTTGGGTTGGCACGAATCGAGATTGGGATTTGTCACTTCGTATGACGGAGAGGTATCTTTGGGGCCCACTCGGTAATGCATCATCATAATGAGCTCAATGTGACTAAGTAGTTAGTCGCGGGATCATGCATTATGAAACGAGTAAAGTGACTTGCCGGTAACGAGATTGAAAGAGGTATTGGGACACCGACGATCGAATCTCGGGCAAGTAACGTACCGATTGACAAAGGGAATTGTATACATGATTGATTGAATCCCCGACATCGTGGTTCATCCGATGAGATCATCGTGGAACATGTGGGAGCCAACATGGGTAACCAGATCCCGCTGTTGGTTATTGGCCAAAGAGCTGTCTCGGTCATGTTTGCATGATTCCCGAACCCGTAGGGTCTACACACTTAAGGTTCGGTGACGCTAGAGTTGTTATGGGAATTAATGTGCAGTTACCGAATGTTTCGGAGTCCCGGATGAGATCCTGGACGTCACGAGGAGTTCCGGAATGGTCCGGAGGTAAAGATTTATATATGGGAAGTCCTATTTTGGCCACCGGAAAATGTTCGGGATTTTTTGGTATTGTACCGGGAAGGTTCTAGAAGGTTCCGGAGTGGGGCCCACCTGCATGGGGGGACCCACATGAACGTGGGTAGTGGGGGTAAGGCCCCACACCCCTGGTCAAGGTGCACCAAGATCCCCCCTTAGAAGGAATAGGATCATATCCCGAAGGGATAAGATCAAGATCCCTAAAAAAGGGGGATAACAATCGGTGGGGAAGGGAAATGATGGGATTTCTTTCCTCCACCTTTGCCAACGCCCCAATGGACTTGGAGGGCAAGAAACCAGCCCCCTCCACCCCTATATATAGTGGGGAGGCGCATGGGAACCGCACCCCTTCCCCTGGCGCAGCCCTCTCCCTCCCCAACACCTCCTCCGTGGTAGTAGTGCTTGGCGAAGCCCTGCCGGAGAACTACAAGCTCCACCACCACGCCGTCGTGCTGCCGGAGCTCTCCCTCAACTTCTCCTCTCCCCTTGCTGGATCAAGAAGGAGGAGACGTCCCCGGGCTGTACGTGTGTTGAACACGGAGGCGCCGTTGTTTGGCTCTTAGATCGGAATGAACCGCGATCTGAATCGCTGCGAGTACGACTCCTTCATCCGCGTTCTTGTAACGCTTCCGCATCAAGATCTTCAAGGGTATGAAGATGCACTCCCCTCTCTCTCGTTGCTAGTCTCTCCATAGATTGATCTTGGTGAGGTGTAGAATTTTTTTAATTACTGCAACGATCCCCAACAAGTGCTAGCGGGAAGTTCAAGTGAGACTGTGTACACGGGGCACGCATCAGCAGTTAATAACTGGTGTGAAGTCCACCCCAGAAAAAGACAGTAACTCGGGATGATGCACCGATTACTACAAAAAAGGGATCAAACGCTCAGCCTAAGTATTTCTCGTGTAAATAGATAATTTAATGCCATTGGTTATTTACTTCAAACATAATGCATTGATGTGTTATTGTAGAGGCACACAAAAAGAAATGGATATTGTAGTCCCACAAAAGAAATGGATATTGTAGTCCGCTACTTAAAAGTGTTACCTCATATGATTACATAGCGTCCATTTCATAAATTGCGTACCCGTAGAATTCATATATGAATATTACATATATTACTTCATAATAGAACCTTAAATCATCCAAGACTAATCAATTTGAATGCAAGACTAACAATGGTGCATGTACATGATAGCTACATTGGTTGTTTGAACAAACATCAATGTAACTTTGGCATGCACAATTGAAAATGATTATTTAGAAAGAAAAAAATGTGATATGTGAATGTCCAATCTTTATAGCGTTGAATTGATATTGTATCTTTGGCCACGATACGAAGTAGATATTGATTTATGTTCAAGCGATGCACGTCCATGATCGCTAGATAGTAATACGTGGATGAATTGTGCAATCTCTCTCACATGCATACATATCTCATTTCTCCGTGGGCATCGGAATCATACATGCGCACTTCGTGTATTTCTCTCCCTCCGTCAAGGTTAGAATTCATCTTTCTACCCCGTCCTACATGTCTCTCACACAGAAACACACACGCTCTCTCTGTCAAACACGCTCACCCCTTTAATTCCGCCCACCCACCACCACTAATGTCTCAAAGTATAATTATGTCTCTCACACATATGCCTAAGGTTAACTCGAGTTCCGGAACCATATGAATACATACAATGGGATTCCAGCAGAGCATCTTTTGTTTTGAGATTTCGCTCTCTCTCTCTCTCTCTCTCACACACACACACACACACACACACACACAAATGTGCGCGCGCGCGTGTAGACATTGTTTCTCGCTTCATTTTTCCGGCACTTGCATGCACACCGTTTGTTTATCTCCGTGATGCTTTAAGTATGCCTCGCACACATGCTATCTACCTATACCTTAATATAGATATGTGTCACATAAACTCCTTCTCCCTATATATAAGTGTCACTGCCCCCCACACCCACACACACACACTTCCCGACACCGAAGGAGTAAGGTGACACCTTGATCTTGATACTAATCTATCTACTGGCTTCTCTCTCAAACACACACACACACACTACCCGACACCGAAGGAGTAGGGTGGCACCTCGATCTTGATAGTAATCTATCTACTGGCTTCTCTCTCAAACACACATACATACATACATACATACACACACACTCGCTAGTTGTGCCTCTGTGCCTACCGCGCACACTCTCGATACGTCTTTCTCTCCCTCCCCCTCCCCACTCCCCCAACAATGATAGCAGAAGGGTGACAACTCGATCTGATCTTAATCTATCAATTGGTTTCTCTCTCATTGTGTCTCTGTGCCTCGCTCAGACACACTTGATAAGTCTTTCTCTCCGTAGCCCCCTTGATATGTAGACTTCTCTCGCGCGCACAACTGTAGTGACGATGATGCTGAACCCAATGTGCCTTGTTTTTACCGGCCTCATGTGATAGTTTTCACCCTGTTTTCTATTAATTAACAAGGCAACCTTTTCTTTGTTACTACTAGTGAATCTGAAATCATTCGAGGCAGACATAAAATATATCACTTCAACCCAATTATCGCAGTAACTATTTTAAAAGAAACTAGCTAGATGCCCATGCGTTGCACGGAACATCAAGATGCATTTGTTTGAGTAGTTTATCTTGTGAGAGAAAAGGATGAATGAGGGAAGGCCTTATTTGAAAATGTGGAGAGGGGTGTGGGTATCTTTTTGCAAAATTGACATAGTTTCCTTCCTACCTGTTAGATATAAATCCGACGGCCTATATTGCAGGACGGCACGCACACCATCATCACCAACTCTTTTTTCTACTCCCTCAGTTCCAAAATATTTGTCTTTTTAGAGATTTCAACAAGTGACTACATACAGAGCACAATGAGTGAATCTACACTCTAAAATATGTCTACATACACATCCGTATGTGGTAGTCCATTTGAAATCTGAAAAGACAAATATTTAGGAACAGAGGGAGTATAAGAGTAGACATGGAGATATATCTCCAGCATGGTCCACAACGAAAATGTGCTAGACTGGTTAGCGTCGGATGCTTTTAACGCGATGACCTGCGTTCAAATTATGTCTGTAATATTAGTTTTTTATATTATATATTATTTAATATATACTTCTTTCGCTACTGTACTGACAGTGGACCCACACAGTACTTAGAATACAAGATTAAGGATGGATTTGTTTCTTTTTAACTTTCTGTACGAAGGTGTAGCCACCCTGCAAGTCACGTGTACACTGTACGTGCAATTAACTTTTTATAGAGGGAGAATCATACATGCAATTAACTCAAATGGATTGGATGTGACTCTACTATTTCCAGCATAAGAGCATCTCCAATGGCAGCCGGCAAATTTCCTCCCGCTTCCTTCCGCGGAGGACGACATCAAACGCCAGCGGCATACATTTTCACAACTCTAACCAACCAGAGGAAATTCGTGCAAACACGGATTGATTTCATATAAGCATGAAGAATTTCGTATAAAAAAGCCAAATCTTCATATAAAGATGATGGATTTCATTACATTTACATGAACTAAGCGGTGCTAATCCATCTGTCGTGGTATAATTAATACTCCCTCCGTCCGGAAATACTTGTCCTAGAAATGGATGTATCTAGACTTATTTTAGTTATAGATAGATCCAATTTATCCATTCTGAGAACAAATATTTCCGGACAGAGAGAGTACCCAATCTAAATGGTCGCGCGCGGATCCATTTGTCTTCCTCGTGTCCGGCAAACACTTGCGGGGTCGATGAAGGTCCTCGGAAGAGACGAAGCAGCAAAGAAACAACCTGAATACGCAGTCGTCGCCTCGACGGTGGCCTTCATGGGACCAAAGTGGCGGCGGCCTCCCGTGTTCTACTTCTCCTCGATGATGGCGGCGGACACAGAGAAGATGGCTACCGACTTGTCGCTCTCCATGCACCCGGCTTCTGTCTCTGCTTGCATGGCGCTGCCACAGGCACGGGAGGCGCACTCGCAGGCACGGGAGGCCCGCCCACAGACACGGGAGGCGCAACTGATGTCTGCCAGACTAAGTTGGTATTTCCCCAAAGAGGAAGGGATGATGCAGCACAGTGACGGTAGTTATTTCCCTTAGTCATGAGACCAAGGTTATCGAACCAGTAGGAGAACCAAGCAACACTACGTAAACAACACCTGCACACATATAACAAATACTCGCAACCTGATGTGTTAAAGGGGTTGTCAATCCCTTTCGGGTAACGGCGCAAGAAATTGTCAAGCGGACGTGAGAGATTTGTAATAATTTGATAGATCGAACGCCAAATAAAATAAAGTGCAGCAAGGTATTTTTGTATTTTTGGTTTAATATATCTCAAAATAAAAGCAAATAAAATAGATCGCAAAATCAAATATATTAAAGAAGAGACCCGGGGGCTGTAGATTTCACTAGTAGCTTCACTCGAGAAAAATAGCAAACGGTGGGTAAACGAATTACAGTTGGGAAATTGATAGAACTTCAAATAATCATGACGATATCCAGGCAATGAACATTATATAGGCATCACGTCCAAGATTAGTAGACCGACTCCTGCTTGCATCTACTACTATTACTCCACACATCGACCGCTATCTAGCATGCATCTAGTGTATTGAGTTCATGGAGAAACAGAGTAATGCAATAAGCATGATGATATTATGTAGACAAGATCTATTTCTGTAGAAATAGACCCCATCTTGTTATCCTTAATAGCAACGATACATACGTGTCGGTTCCCCTTCTGTCACTGGGATCAAGCACCGTAAGATCGAACCCATCACAAAGCACCTCTTCCCATTGCAAGATAAATAGATCAAGTTGGCCAAACAAAACCCAAATATCACCGAAGAAATATGAGGCTATAAGCAATCATGCTTATAAGAGATCAAAGAAGACTCAAATAACTTTCATGGATAAAAAGATAGGTCTGATCATAAACTCAAAGTTCATCCGATCCCAACAAACACACCGCAAAAAGAGTTACATCATATGGATCTCCAAGAGACCATTGTATTGAGAATCAAAAGAGAGAGAGGAAGCCATCTAGCTACTAACTATGGAATCGAAGGTCTACAAAATACTATTCACGCATAATCGGAGAGGCACCAGTGGGCATGATGAACCCCTCCGTGGTGGTGTCTAGATTAGATCTGGTGGTTCTGGATTCTACGGCGGCTGGAATTGATTTTCGTTGACTCCCCTAGGGTTTCTGGAATGTTGGGGTATTTATAGAGCAAAGAGTCGGTTCGGGAGGCACCCGAGGTGGGCACAACCCACCAGGGCGCGCCTGGGCCTCCAGGCGTGCCCTTGTGGGTTGTTCTCGCCTTGGAGCACCCCGCAGGCGCTTCTCTAGCCCACTGGATGTCTTCTGGTCCAAAAAAATTCCACAAAAAGTTTCGCTGCATTTGGACTCCGTTTGGTATTGATTTCCTGCGATGTAAAAAACATGCAAAAAACAACAACTGGCACTTGGCACTATGTCAATAGGTTAGTACCAAAAAATGATATAAAATGACTATAAAATGATTATAAAACATCCAAGAATGATAATATAATAGTATGGAATAATAAAAAATTATAGATACGTCGGAGACGTATCAACATCCCCAAGCTTAATTCCTGCTCGTCCCCGAGTAGGTAAATGATAAAAATAGAATTTTTTATGTGGAATGCTGCCTAACATGTCATCTCATATTATTTTCTTTATAGCAGGGACATTTGGACTTTTATATTGTTCAAAGCAATAGTCTAGTTTTGACACACTACAACAGGAACCCCCCTTCAGCAACGCATCGATGCGTTGTCGTATGTCCATATATGCGTTGCTAAGGTCTACACCAACGGATTGTTATGTGTTGTCGTTGGTGGCTTTGCTAGGGTCTACAACAACGTATATACATGCGTTGGTAAACGACATGTAGAAGCGTTGTAAGGTAGCAACATATAGAGTTAGAGCGTACTTATGCGTTGGTGGGTACCCTGCACAATGATATAGTATATCATTGTAACGACTAATGCTTTGCTACATAGCATGAATAATGGGTGATATTTTTTACGTCACCATCCAAAATTATTAGGTCAATATAGATGGTTTATAGGAGTCACAATGTAATAAATAGAAACATCTCATATATTAAATCAACTATGTTGCATTACAAAGAATATGATTGAAAGATTACAAGATGTGAAACTATCTATAGTAGTAGCCAAATTCTCAACTAGCAATCGCTATAATGTTTTTATCTAGTACTAGCCAAATTCTTGACCTTACAATCAACTATTGAAACATTGTCCTGAAAATGACAACTCTAATTATAATAGTAGCCCATTCTCATCCTTGCAATCAACATGCGAGCCATGCACAATCCATTTATGTTGCAATCTACAAAAACCATGAGATGAGTAACTTACGATAGAGAAAATTAGGTTAATAGAGCAGCAAAATGTAAAGGAGGAGCAACATAAAAAGGTTGAAGGCCATGAGAGTAGGTGCTTTGCATGAAGAGGAAAATAATAACCTACATCTGACAAGCGCTTTTGATCCTTGTATTCTTATGAACAAATCTGCTATCTGTCAATTGAGTTAACAAAAACTTAAAATAGTAATACAAGAAATGACATACTTCGTTTGAAAAAACATGTGCTGACATACCACACATCATTCTTTTTCAAAGAAACATTTCCAGTTCTCTAGAAAATACAAATAGATGCAAGGTTTCAACAATTTAAAAATACTTTAGGTTCAAAGAAAATGATGCATATGTCATGCAAAATTTGGATGTACCTAAATTAGGTACTGTGTTACATGCTCACAAATATGATTTACCAAGACTTTTATTAAATATGCTAGGAAATTGCCGTGTGTTCCAACCGGGGTGTAATTATTCTAGTGGTTCAACAATAACTATGTTAAACATAAATCTTTTTGGGGATCCAGCCATATTTTAATGAAACAATATAAAAAAATTGTATCACAAAATCATTCATCTTCACCCACTATTTTCACCTACTAAATGCAAGCAACTACTGTGAAAACAAATGACTGAATTTTGATAATGCGCCCAAAAAATGAACATAACTAAATTTCATCATATATAATTCAGACCAAACCAGTTTCCCGAACAAGTTTAAGAGGAACAATATAGCCATCAAGTACAATCTACTATATACAGTTATGTAACTGGATGTCATGTGCCTGGTGCAATTCTATCATGAATCATGTACTAGTTATCATTTCTGAGTTATTTGAAGGTCACATCCTAAGTAGATTTTGAGTTATGTTCTCCTGAGTACTTCTTTCTCATTATTTGGCTCCCATGAGCTATTCCTGCCTACTCATGGTTAAATTTTAGTACAATGGCAAGGCAAATTCAAGTACAACAATGCAAAACTGTAGTAACAACGTAATTTAGTAAAACAAGGTAAATTTTAGAACAAAAGTAATAAACTATAGTACAAGAAGTGTAAATATCTTGACAAAATGGGGTATTAGCCTCTCCAAGCAACAAGACCCTTAGAAACTCTGTATTCAGTTATACGGACCGGTTTGGTACTATATTTACATCAGTATAAAAACTACAGGGAATGCTAGAAGATATCAGGCATAGCATTGCATCAAAATAGCATTAGTAGTACTGTAGAATTGGAAATTACACACTTTTTTGCTCAAATGTCATCAACACTTGATCTATAAAAAGATATGTGAGACATTTGAGAGATGGTCAGAAGAACGTACACAAACTTTTCAGCATCGCAGCTGCATAGATCACCTTGGCGTCATATTTTCTTTTCTAGACTGGGAAACTTCTCTGTAATCTATAAGCCAAAGTAGGTCGTGACATCATCTTTAGTTTATCAAAGATGCTTTGCATTCAGAATAGCTCTATATGGTTTATTATGCAAAGTAGGGTGTATTACCTTTAGCATATTGATGTTTATCTCAACTCCTAATCTGAGAAATTAGCCAATGGAGAACCTGTGAGGCATAATGATGTCATGGTCTTGTGAAGAATCAGATGTTGATTGAAGGAGGTTGAGAGCCAACAACATGTAGAATACCATGAGTTCTGACTGAGCAATTGTTGCAAGGTGAAATCGTACAAGTTTCTGACTTGAGCACTGAAGCTCTTACTGAAACAAATCAAGAAACAACAAAACGTGTTACAGTCATAGTAAACCATAGTTCCTACATCCAGTAACTTCACCATCTTAAATTCTATGGGAACACAAAAGCTTACAACCTAAGAAAGCAATACCATAGTTTTCTCTCGCGGAGTTGGCACTGATCAGGGGCGGCTCAGGCAGGTCGGTGGCTCCACGGCGTGTGGGCATGACGAAAAGATCTGCAATTTTGCTCGTCGTCACTGGTTAATTGTGCAGTTTTGCGGCTACACCATTCTGCAAGCACCACAATGAAAAGGTCAAACCAAACTCCACGCTGAACTTAGCAGGCGGATCAACAATTAAAATGAGTCTGCGATTAGTTAATAAAGAGAAACATTGTCTTTGCAACTCACAACCATCCTGCAGCCTCGCGTGGATGTTCATTACAACAGATTGAATTACTAGTACGATGAGTATGCAATCAAACAAACAGACACACTTTGGCTGAAGCAAGGTCGGTTTCAGACTTTGTAAGGAAAGATCAAATTAAGGATTATATATACAATAAATAGGAATATTAGGACGGATGGAAACATGTGAGACATATTCCTATAGTATTACACAATGTGTGACAAGGAAATCAGTAAGGATTCTTCCACGAACATAGCAGCAAGAAAGAACTATTGAGAAAAAAGAAGCGCATTCTTCCAGAATTGACACATATGTGCAAGTGGTAGATCACTCAACAAGACATCCAAATAGATCAACCCAACTAGAAATAACTCGCCTGCAAGCACAAAACTGCCTAGAATGGTGAAGTGAATTTTTGAGCCTCCAGCAAGGCCGCTGATCATGATGGGATTTTATTGTGTTATCCAGCCGTAATGTACGACATCACTATAGCTAACAAATAACACTGGGGTAGTGTAGATCACAATCGCCATTTCTGACAAAGAATTGACCATGGCACGAAGGCCATGTTACCACAAAGCATCAGAGAGGGTATGAGCAGAGGAGAGAAGTGTCTTACTAATCAGCCGGTGATGGAGGCGGGGTAGCCGAGGGGGGGCAGCACCTTCGAACCTATCCGGCAGCGGCGCGCATGCAGACGTGGGGTAGAGAACCTACGCGACAGTCGCACCAGCCACCCGTGGTGGCTAGATGCAGGGGCATGTGCAGGGGTCCGGAGGAGGCCGCAGTGGCGGAGGATCAGAGGAGAGGCCGAGGGGCAGCAGGGTAGGTGAGTGACGTCTGGGAGAGCGCTGGAGCTAGGAGCAATCGGCGGTGCCGGTCAGTGTCATGCCATTGATCTCGGGTGAGAGGGGAATCACGGAAGGAGGGGGAGAGAGACGACGAATAGGAAAATCTAGATGGAGAGGTGGGTACGGCCATACTAAGTAGGGGAGTACGGGGTGGGATAAGTAGGAGAAGTGGGATGTTTTTTTCTTTTGACAACTAGGAGAAGTGGGAGGCTGAAATAGACAACACATATTTTCATATCGTTGGTAGATATGTGTTGCTATAGGTGGGTTCTTGTTGTAGTGACATGAGACTTAAATACTAAAGCATATCAACAAGCAACCATGTCTTTCAAAATATCAACGCTAAAATAAGTTATCCCTAGCCCATCATGCTAAATCATTGATCCATTCACGAAACACACTCGCATATTAGCTACACCCAATGCTCAAGTACGATCATAGTGCCCCTTAGTTGGTGCTTTATAAAAGAAGATAGAGACTCAAATAAAAATTGCATAAAGTAGAAGAAAGGCACTTCACAGAGGGAAGTAGGGATTTGTAGAGGTGCCAGAGCTCAAAGCGCAAATTGAGAGATAATAACATTTTGAGAGGCATACTATTCCCACCAACAAAAACGACTTAGAGCTCCCAACACTTTCCATCCAAGATATATCAGAGGCGGTTCCCAAATAGAAAATAAACTGTATTCCTTTTTCAACCATACTTTCCCTTTCCATGGCTAACTGTATCCACGGGTGCCTTCCATACCAACACTTTCCAAGGAATTTATTATTTAATCACATAAAGTAAATTCATTTTTTATTTTGGGACTGGGCATCCCTAATACCTTTGCCTTACTCTCGTGCAATGACAAGTGACTAAACACTCATCGTGAGAATAACACATCTAGCATGGAAAATATTGGCCACCCCTCACCGCCTCGCGAGCGGTACAAGCACACAAAAGAGAAATTTATTTTGAAAATTAGAGATGGCACATACAAATAATACCGCACATAGGTAGGTATACTGTAGTCGTGTGGCAAGACTGGTTTAAAGGATTTTTGATGCACAAGTAGTGATCATACTTAGTGCAAAATGAAGGCTAGCAAAATATTGAGAAGCCACCAAGTAAGAAACGAATAATCTCATAAGCGAGCATTGAGCATAATTAACACCGAATAATGCACCACAAGTAGGATGTAATTTCATTGCATGACTATTGAGTTTAATGCTTGCATAGGGAATCACAAACCTTAATACCAATATTCTTACTAAAGCATAATTACTCATGAACATGACTCACATACCACATCATCATATCTCGAAACTATTACTAAGAATCAAGTTTATTTTTTCCAATGATCTTCATGAAGGTTTTTATTGTATCCTTCTTGGATATCTATCACTTTGGATCTAAATTTCATGTGTTGCTTTTGATAAGTTCAAACAAATATAAGTGAAGGTCATGAGCATAATTTTTCTTTCTCTCAAATTAATTTAAGTGAAGCAAGAGAGAATTTCTTGAAAAATACTAAAGCACACCGTGTTCAAAAAGATATAAGTGAAGCACTAGAGCAATTCCATAGCTCATAAAAATTTAAGTGAATCATAGAGAGCAATTCTAACAAGTCATGGCATAATATTTGGCTCTCTCAAATAGGCGTGTCCAGCAAGGAATCAAGACTTAAAACACAAAGAAAACCAAGCAAAGACTCATATCATACAAGACGCTCCAAGCAAAACTCATAGTATGTGACGAATAAAAATATAGCTTCGAGCAAAATACCGATGGTCGTTAGAAGAAAGAGGGGATGCCACTCGGGGCATCCCCAAGCTTAGTTGCTTGCTTCTCTTTGGATAATAGCTTGGGATGCCATGGGCATCACCAAGCTTAGGCTCTTCTTACTCCTTATTCCTTCATCCATCGTAACATCACCCAAAACTTGAAAACTTGAATCACACAAAACTCAACAAAAGCTTCATGAGATCGGTTAGTATAAGAAAGCAAATCACTACTATAAGTACTGTTGCAACCCATTCATATTTTATTCTTGCAGTATATATATCTACTGTATTCCAACTTTCCTATGGCAAAAACTCTTCAAAGAAAACCATAGAATCATCAAAACAAGCACACAACACAAAGAAAATAGAATCTGTCAAAAACAGAACAGTCTGTAGTAATCTGGATATTTCGAATACTTCTGAAACTCCAAAAGTCCTGAAAAATTAGGATGACCTGAGCAATTTGTATATCAATCTACTGTAAAAAAAATTCAGAATTTTTCATCGCTTATGTGATTTTTAAAAATTGTAACTCTGGACGCAAAAGTTTCTGTTTTTTAGCAAGATCAAACAACTATCACCCAAGAATATCTAAGGGAGTCCTGGATTAAGGGGTCCTCGGGCGTCCGGCTTGTTGGACATGGGCCGGACTGATGGGTTGTGAAGATACAAGGCCGAAGACTCTCACCCGTGTCCGGATGGGAGTCTCCTTGGCATGGAAGGCAAGCTTGGCGTCCGGATATGAAGATTCCTTTCTCTGCAACCGACTTTGTACAACCCTAGTCCCCTCCGGTATCTATATAAACTGGAGGGTTTAGTCCATAGGGACAATCATAATCATACAGGCTAGACTTCTAGGGTTTTAGCCATTACGATCTCGTGGTAGATCAATTCTTGTAATACTCACATTCATCAAGATCAATCAAGCAGGAAGTAGGGTATTACCTCCATAGAGAGGGCCCGAACCTGGGTAAACATCGTGTCCCCTGTCTCCTGTTACCATCGACCTTAGACGCATAGTTCGGGGCCCCCTACCCGAGATCTGCCGGTTTTGACACTGACATTGGTGCTTTCATTGAGAGTTCCGCTGCGTCGTCTTCAAGAGGTTTGATGGCTCCATCAATCATCTACAATAACGCTGTCCAGGGCGAAGTTTTTCTCCCCGGCCAGATCTTCCTGTTCGGCGGCTTCGCATTGCGGGCCAACTCGCTTGGCCATCTAGAGCAGATCGACAGCTATGCCCCAGGTCACCAGATTAGTTTTCGAAACCTAGACTATGTCGCTGACGTCCGGGGAGACTTGATCTTCCGAGGATTCGCGACTCCAACTCCCGCTCTGGCCTTATATCCGGAGTGCGTCGCCATGTCCGAAGACGGACTTCTCGAGCCCGCCGGACTGTCTGCGGCTACCAAACCCAGTACGGGAAAGCCCATTGAATTTGCGTCTCCGGCAACCATCACGAAGCCAGACCCTTCTCCGGACACTGGCTCCGAACCCTCGGAGTCAGCACCGTTTGAGTCCGGCCGGGGAGTATCCCTCCCGCCGTACTCCGCGGACTCTCCTCTCTCCGAACAAACCTCGCCTTTAAGCGAGGCTCTGGACTTAATGCGATCCCTTGTCATTACGGAGGAGCAACGTCCGAACTATGCCCAGCCCGGACTAGGAGCTGAGAGCAGGGAATTTTTCCTCCCACCCACCACCCACCTCATAGCCATTGTTGGGGACTTAAACAACATGCTCGATTACGACTCCGAAGACATCGACGGTATGGACGACGATGCCGGAGAGGAGCAGGTCCAAAGCCCACCGCATACCGGATGTTGGGCGGCCACCTCCACGTACGATATATATATGGTGGATACATCCAAAGACAATGGCGAGGACAGCGGTAGGGATCCTCTTAAGGACAATAACGCAGATAAACCACCGAAGCGGCGGCATCAGCGGCGCCGTTCAAAATCACGCCGTGACAAAGAAAGCAATACCGGCACCGGAGAAAATAATAATCCGGAGAACGCCGAAGACCCAGACGCCCTCATCGAACCAGCTTCCAAACAGGAAGGTAGGGAGGAAGGGCAGAGTAACCCCGACGAGCCAGTTGGGAACGACGACTCAGAGGACAATAGCTATATGCCACCGTCCGAAGATGAAATAAGTCTCGGCAACAAAGACTTCATCATGCCAGAAGAAGCCCTTGAGCAAGAACGCTTTAAGCAACAGCTCATCGCAACCGCGAGGAGCCTGAAAAGGAACAATACAAAAAAAGACACACCCGTGACATTTTGGGCCCAACAAAACTTTTTCTGTCATACTTATGACACTTCTATGCCAATAATTCTGAAAAAACACGGTATCATCATAGATGTGGCGGGGTCCTACTTCTATGACAAAAAGCCATGACAGAAAATGGGCTTTTCGTCCTGGGCGGGCCGGAGACGTAGCTGCATGACATTCTTTGGGCCGTCCATGACGGAAAAAACCGTGGTAGAAGCGAGGGCGAGGAAAATATCGGGGTGTTCCCGGTTACGGTGTGTGGTCGAGGATGAGCGATGCGCGTTTCTCTCATACACACACGCGCGTGGGTGTGAGGCGTTCGGCTCTATCTGAAGCCGAGCGAAGCGTTGGGCTCTAACTGAACTCGGGCGATTACACTGCAGGCTACACGTTACTGAACCCGAGCAATTGATCGATGGCTGTTAACTGAACCCGATCGAGCGATTCCTCCGCTACTGCTGCTAACTGAAGCCGATCGATGCTGCCTCTGGATGAACAGTGAGCATTGCTGGGGGATTTGGGTGAATAGTTCCTGGTGGGGGTGGATGAACAGGACCCCGTGGTGTTGCCTCTGGATGAACAGGACCCCGATCGATTGAGCCGGTTGGGGCTGGATGAACAGGACCCCGTGGAGGGTTGGATGAACAGGACCACCCCGTGGAGGGCTGGATGAAATGGAGCCCGTGGAGGGATGGTTGAACAGGAGCCCGTGTAGAGGGCTGGTTGAACAGTAGCCAGTGGAGTATCGCGTGGTGGAGGCTGGATGAACAGGAGGCCGTGGATGAACAGTCGCAGGTGGCGGCTGGAGGAGGTCGACGGTGGATGAACAGTAGCCCGTGGAGGCTGGAGGGGGTCGACGGTGGAGATGAACAGTATCCCGTGGAGTCCCGTTTTGTGGTACGCCACACCCCTCCCAATGAACATGACCCCCATTTCAATCGTAGCGCTCCAACACAAGTCCGTTTCCTCCGTTTTGCGGTACGCCACACCCCGCCCGATCAACAGGACCCCTGTTTCGACCGTAGGAGGTCCGTTTCCTCTGTTTTGCGGTACGCCAGACCCCTCCTGATGAAAAGGATCCCGTTTCGACCGTGGCCGGTCGAACACAAGGCCGTTTCCTCCGTTCTGCGGTACACCAGGCCTTGTTTCCATCGGCTGTTCCATCCAAGCCCTCCCGATGAACACGACGACGCATTCTGTTCTGACCCAGACAGTTGGCTCCCCATGAACACGACGACGACGCAGTTTCTCCGTTCCGACCCAGCCATGTACACGAGCCCTGGCCGTACGTACACGCGAGTAGGCGTTCGAGACACCACCCGTATGTACGTACCTGGCCGTATTTACTTTCTTGCACCCTGGCCGCTGTACGTACGTGTACAAGCTACATGCGCGCCTCTGCTACGACACGTGCGTGCCTCTACATCGACTAGTATGTACGTACACGTTCGCGACCAGAATGACAACGCTACGTACGCTTCGACCAGGTGGCTCCCGACTGTCAGGCACTTCCTTGCCTGTGAAGATGTAGCTGGTGGGTCCCAGCAGTCAGGGGGGCGAATCGTTTTTTTTGCCCGGATGCACTTCCTTGCGTGCGAAGATGTAGCTGGTGGGTCCCAGCAGTCAGGGCGAAACGTTTTTTTCATGAAATACGGTGGCCCGTCCGGTGGGTCCCCACTGTCAGGTGGAGGAATAATTATTTTGCGCGTAATAAGGAGGCACTTCCTTGTTGCAGCCGTGGACCCAGCTGTCAGCCTCTCCATGTAAAGTCCACGTCCGATGGAAGCCGTTCCTTGACCACATTGACCACACTGCGCCGAGAGCACCAGGGCGGTGGGCGATGGCGAGGCCTAGGAAGGGGACGACGCGGAGCCGGGGAAGACGCGGCAGTGGAAGCCCGCACGGAGAGGAGTACGAGGGTTCAGTGGTTCGGCTGCGGTGTGAGGCTGCTGTCGCCGCAGGGCCTGGCCAACGGTGGGAATAGTAGGGGCGGTGAGGCCTCCACGGCAGCACCGTCGGCCACGGGAGGCAGGAGCATGCGGCACGACCGACGCTGCTTTGGGCGGCTGGAGCAAGAAGACCAGAGGTTGAAGAAGCACTATGGCCGTTGGATGGACATCGTATGGTCACTGGAGCTAGAATCGTTCATATTCACTAAGTTGACAAAGCACTCCGTCCCCGTCAACTTAGTAGGCCCACAAGTCAGCCACCCACCAAGGTGGGTCCCAACTAGCAGGGGGAGTATTCATTTTTTTATGCGTAATAAGGAGGCACTTCCGGTGGGTCCGAGCTGACAGCGGGGGGAACATTTTTTTCTCGAAATACGATGACCCATCCGGTGGGTCCCAGCAGTCAGGGGGGAAACGTTTTTTTCGCAAAATACTGTGGCCCGTCTGATGGGTCCCTGCTTTTAGGTGGAGGAATCATTATTTTCCGCGTAATAAGGAGGCACTTCCTTGCTGCGGCTGTGGACCCAGCTGTCAGCTTCTCCACGTACAGTACACTTCCGATGGAAGTCGTTCCTTGACCATGTTGACCATGCCGCGTTTCATTGCATGCATGCGTCCATGGGCGTGGTGCGTCCCCACTGTCAGCCTCTCACGTACAGTCATCTTCTGATGACTCTCGGTTGTTGACCACGTTGACCACACCGTGCCGAGTGTACCAAAGGTCGATGGACGACGGCGAGGCCCCAGACTGGAACGACCCGGAGATGGGGAAGACGGGGCAGTGGAGTCACAGATGGAGAGGAGTGGGAAACTTGACTGGTTCGGGTGTGCGGTAGCACAGCCGCGGTGCCGCCAACGGGAGACAGGAGCAAGAACAGAGCTTGAAGAAGGAGGACGGCTGTTGGATTAACATCCAACGGTCCAGCTGCTAGAATCATTTGTTGATTAAGTTGACAAAGCCCTGCGTACACGTCCGCTTAGTAGGCCCACAAGTCAGCCACCAAATCTGACGGGTCCCAGCTGTCAACGGGAGGAATAATTGTTTTCACATAACAAGGAGGCACTTCCTTCCGTGCGAAGATACAACCGGGGGTCCCAGCTGTCAGGTGGAGGAAACATTTTTTTCAGCTTAATAAGGAGGAACTTTCCTTGCGTGGGACCATGGACCTTGTGGGTCCCAGCCGTCAGGCTCTCCACGTACAGTCCTCTTCCGATGACTCTCATTTGTTGACCACGCCACACCAAGCGCAGCGAGGCGGTGGACGACAGCGAGGCCCCGAACGGGAACGACTCGTAGATGGGAAGACGTGGCAGTGGAGTCGCAGATTGAGTGGAGGAGAAGGGTTATAACTGGTTCTGGTGCGGCGTGGGGCTGCAGTCGGTGCAGAATAACAGGAGGTGTGGAGGGGTGGAGGGATAGCCTGGCCGGCGGTGGGGTAGCGCTTCGCAGCGATGCGTGCTGAGCAGAGCCGCTAGCCGCCGGAGTATTGGAAATATGCCCTAGAGGCAATAATAAAATGGTTATTATTATATTTCCTTGTTCATGATAATTGTCTATTGTTCATGCTATAATTGTGTTATCCGGAAATCGTAATACATGTGTGAATACATAGACCACAACGTGTCCCTAGTAAGCCTCTAGTTGACTAGCTCGTTGATCAACAGATAGTCATGGTTTCCTGACTATGGACATTGGATGTCATTGATAACGGGATCACATCATTAGGAGAATGATGTGATGGACAAGACCCAATCCTAAGCATAGCACAAAAGATCGTGTAGTTCGTTTGCTAGAGCTTTTCCAATGTCAAGTATCATTTCCTTAGACCATGAGATTGTGCAACTCCCGGATACCGTAGGAGTGCTTTGGGTGTACCAAACATCACAACGTAACTGGGTGACTATAAAGGTCCACGACGGGTATCTCCGAAAGTGTCTGTTGAGTTGGCACGGATCGAGACTGGGATTTGTCACTCCGTATGACGGAGAGGTATCTCTAGGCCCACTCGGTAATGCATCATCATAATGAGCTCAATGTGACTAAGGAGTTAGCCACGGGATCATGCATTACGGTACGAGTAAAGTGACTTGCCGGTAACGAGATTGAACAAGGTATTGGGATACCGACGATCGAATCTCGGGCAAGTAACGTACCGATTGACAAAGGGAATTGTATACGGGATTGATTGAATCCTCGACATCGTGGTTCATCCGATGAGATCATCGTGGAACATGTGGGAGCCAACATGGGTATCCAGATCCCGCTGTTGGTTATTGACCGGAGAGGCGTCTCGGTCATGTCTGCATGTCTCCCGAACCCGTAGGGTCTACACACTTAAGGTTCGGTGACGCTAGGGTTGTACAGACATTAGTATGCGGAAACCCGAAAGTTGTTCGGAGTCCCGGATGAGATCCCGGACGTCACGAGGAGTTCCGGAATGGTCCGGAGGTGAAGAATTATATATAGGAAGTCCAGTTTCGGCCACCGAGAAAGTTTCGGGGGTTATTGGTATTGTACCGGGACCACCGGAAGGGTCCCGGGGGTCCACCGGGTGGGGTCACCTATCCCGGAGGGCCCCATGGGCTGAAGTGGGAAGGGAACCAGCCCTTAGTGGGCTGGGGCGCCCCCCCTTGGGCCTCCCCCTGCGCCTAGGGTTGGAAACCCTAGGGGTGGGGGCGCCCCACTTGCCTTGGGGGGCAAGCCATCCCCTTGGCCGCCGCCCCCCTCAGATGGGATCTCCAGGGTGGCCGGGGCCCCCCAGGACCCCTATAAATAGTGAGGGGGGGAGGGAGGGTAGCAGTACACCAGCCCCTGGCGCCTCCCTCTCCCCCTGCAACACCTCTCCCTCCCGCTTGCGCTTGGCGAAGCCCTGCCGGGATCCCCGCTACTTCCACCACCACGCCGTCGTGCTGCTGGATCTCCATCAACCTCTCCTTCCCCCTTGCTGGATCAAGAAGGAGGAGACGTCGCTGCTCCGTACGTGTGTTGAACGCGGAGGTGCCGTCCGTTCGGCGCTCGGTCATCGGTGATTTGGATCACGACGAGTACGACTCCATCAACCCCGTTCACTAGAACGCTTCTGCTCACGATCTACAAGGGTATGTAGATGCACTCATTTCCCCTCGTTGCTAGTATACTCCATAGATGGATCTTAGTGATGCGTAGAAAATTTTAAAATTCTGCTACGATCCACAACAGTGGTATCAGAGCCAGGTTTATGCGTAGTTACTATGCACGAGTAGAACACAAAGCAGTTGTGGGCGTAGATGTTGTCAATTTATCTTGCCACTACTAGTCTTATCTTGTTTCGGTGGTATTGTGGGATGAAGCGGCCCGGACCGACCTTACACGTACGCTTACGTGAGACAGGTTCCACCGACTGACATGCACTAGTTGCATAAGGTGGCTAGCGGGTGTCTGTCTCTCCCACTTTAGTCGGAACGGATTCGATGAAAAGGGTCCTTATGAAGGGTAAATAGAAATTGGCATATCACGTTGTGGTTTTACGTAGGTAAGAAACGTTCTTGCTGGAAACCTATACAAGCCACGTAAAAACTTGCAACAACAATCAGAGGACATCTAACTTGTTTTTGCAGCATGTGCCTTGTGATGTGATATGGCCAGAAGATGTGATGAATGATATATGTGATGTATGAGATTGATCATATTCTTGTAATAGGAATCACGACTTGCATGTCGATGAGTATGACAACCGGCAGGAGCCATAGGAGTTGTCTTTATTTTTTTTGTGACCTGCGTGTCATTGAATAATGCCATGTAAATTACTTTACTTTATTGCTAAACGCGTTAGCCATAGAAGTGGAAGTAATCGTTGGCGTGACAACTTCATGAAGACACAATGATGGAGATCATGATGATGGAGATCATGGTGTCATGCCGGTGACGAAGATGATCATGGCACCCCGAAGATGGAGATCAAAGGAGCAAAATGATATTGGCCATATCATGTCACTATTTCATTGCATGTGATGTTTATCATGTTTTGCATCTTATTTGCTTAGAACGACGGTAGTAAGTAAGATGATCCCTTATAATAATTTCAAGAAAGTGTTCCCCCTAACTGTGCACCGTTGCGAAGGTTCGTTGTTTCGAAGCACCACGTGATGATCGGGTGTGATAGATTCTAACGTTCGCATACAACGGGTGTTGACGAGCCTAGCATGTACAGACATGGCCTCAGAACACACGCAATACACTTAGGTTGACTTGACGAGCCTAGCATGTACAGACATGGCCTCGGAACACGGAAGACCGAAAGGTCGAGCATGAGCCGTATAGAAGATACGATCAACATGGAGATGTTCACCGATCTTGACTAGTCCGTCTCACGTGATGATCGGACACGGCCTAGTTAACTCGGATCATGTTTCACTTAGATGACTAGAGGGATGTCTATCTGAGTGGGAGTTCATTGAATAATTTGATTAGATGAACTTAATTATCATGAACTTAGTCTAAAATCTTTACAATATGTCTTGTAGATCAAATGGCCGACGTTGTCCTCAACTTCAACGCGTTCCTAGAGAAAACCAAGCTGAAAGATGATGGCAGCAACTATACGGACTGGGTCCGAAACCTGAGGATCATCCTCATAGCTGCCAAGAAAGATTATGTCCTAGAAGCACCGCTAGGTGAAGCACCCATCCCAGAGAACCAAGACGTTATGAACGCTTGGCAATCACGTGCTGCTGATTACTCCCTCGTTCAGTGCGGCATGCTTTACAGCTTAGAACCGGGGCTCCAAAAGCGTTTTGAGAAACATGGAGCATATGAGATGTTCGAAGAGCTGAAAATGGTTTTCCAAGCTCATGCCCGGGTCGAGAGATATGAAGTCTCCGACAAGTTCTTCAGCTGTAAAATGGAGGAAAATAGTTCTGTTAGTGAGCACATACTCAGAATGTCTGGGTTACACAACCGCTTGTCTCAGCTGGGAGTTAATCTCCCGGATGACGCGGTCATTGACAGAATCCTTCAGTCGCTTCCACCAAGCTACAAGAGCTTTGTGATGAACTTCAATATGCAGGGGATGGAAAAGACCATTCCTGAGGTATATTCAATGCTAAAATCAGCGGAGGTGGAGATCAAAAAGGAGCATCAAGTGTTGATGGTGAATAAAACCACTAAGTTCAAGAAAGGCAAGGGTAAGAAGAACTTCAAGAAGGATGGCAAGGGAGTTGCCGCGCCCGGTAAGCCAGTTGCCGGGAAGGAGTCAAAGAATGGACCCAAGCCTGAGACTGAGTGCTTTTATTACAAGGGAAGTGGTCACTGGAAGCGGAACTACCCCAAATACTTAGCGGACAAGAAGGTCGGCAACACCAAAGGTATATGTGATATACATGTAATTGATGTGTACCTTACCAGTACTCGTAGTAGCTCCTGGGTATTTGATACCGGTGCGGTTGCTCATATTTGTAACTCAAAACAAGAGCTGCGGAATAAGCGGAGACTGGCGAAGGACGAGGTGACGATGCGCGTCGGGAATGGTTCCAAGGTCGATGTGATCGCCGTCGGCACGCTGCCTCTACATTTACCTACAGGATTAGTTTTAAACCTCAATAATTGTTATTTAGTGCCAGCTTTGAGCATGAACATTGTATCAGGATCTTGTTTAATTCGAGATGGCTACTCATTTAAATCCGAGAATAATGGTTGTTCAATTTATATGAGAGATATGTTTTATGGTCATGCCCCGCTGGTCAATGGTTTATTCTTAATGAATCTCGAACGTGATGTTACACATATTCATAGTGTGAATACCAAAATATGTAAAGTTGATAACGATAGTCCCACATACTTGTGGCACTGCCGCCTTGGTCACATTGGTGTCAAACGCATGAAGAAGCTCCATGCAGATGGACTTTTGGAGTCTCTTGATTATGAATCATTTGACACGTGCGAACCATGCCTCATGGGTAAGATGACCAAGACTCCGTTCTCCGGAACAATGGAGCGAGCAACCAACTTATTGGAAATCATACATACTGATGTGTGCGGTCCAATGAGTGTTGAGGCTCGCGGAGGATATCGTTATGTTCTCACTCTCACTGATGACTTAAGTAGATATGGGTATGTCTACCTAATGAAACACAAGTCTGAAACCTTTGAAAAGTTAAAGGAATTTCAGAGTGAGGTTGAGAATCAACGTGACAGGAAAATAAAGTTCTTACGATCAGATCGTGGTGGAGAATATTTAAGTCACGAATTTGGTACGCACTTAAGGAAATGTGGAATCGTTTCACAACTCACGCCGCCTGGAACACCTCAGCGAAACGGTGTGTCCGAACGTCGTAATCGCACTCTATTGGATATGGTGCGATCTATCATGTCTCTTACCGATCTACCGCTCTCATTTTGGGGCTATGCTTTAGAGACTGCCACATTCACTTTAAATAGGGCTCCGTCGAAATCCGTTGAGACGACACCGTATGAATTATGGTTTGGGAAGAAACCTAAGCTGTCGTTTCTAAAAGTTTGGGGATGCGATGCTTATGTCAAGAAACTTCAACCTGAAAAGCTCGAACCCAAGTCGGAAAAATGTGTATTCATAGGATACCCTAAGGAAACCATTGGGTATACCTTCTACCTTAGATCCGAAGGCAAGATCTTTGTTGCCAAGAACGGGTCCTTTCTGGAGAAAGAGTTTCTCTCGAAAGAATTAAGTGGGAGGAAAGTGGAACTTGATGAGGTGATAGTCACCCGTTTCGAACCGGAGAGTAGCGCAGCGCAGGAAGATGTTCCTGTGGTGCCTACACCGACTGGGGAGGAAGTTAATGATGATGATCATGAAGCTACGGATCAAGTTACTACTGAACTTCGTAGGTCCACAAGGACACGTTCCGCACCAGAGTGGTACGGCAACCCTGTCCTGGAAATCATGTTGTTAGACAACGGTGAACCTTCGAACTATGAAGAAGCGATGGCGGGCCCGGATTCCGACAAATGGCTAGAAGCCATGAAATCCGAGATAGGATCATGTATGAGAACGAAGTATGGACTTTGACTAGAAGCCATGAAATCCGAGATAGGATCATGTATGAGAACGAAGTATGGACTTTGACTGACTTTCCCGATGATCGGCGAGCCATAGAAAATAAATGGATCTTTAAGAAGAAGACAGACGCGGATGGTAATGTGACCATCTATAAGGCTCGACTTGTCACTAAGGGTTATCGACAAGTTCAAGGGGTTGACTACGATGAGACGTTCTCACCCGTAGCGAAGCTGAAGTCCGTCCGAATCATGTTAGCCATTGCCGCATTCTATGATTATGAGATATGGCAAATGGACGTCAAAACGGCATTCCTTAACGGCTTTCTTAAGGAAGAATTGTATATGATGCAGCCGGAAGGTTTTGTCGATCCTAAGAATGCTAACAAGGTATGCAAGCTCCAGCGCTCCATCTATGGGCTGGTGCAAGCATCTCGGCGTTGGAACATTCGTTTTGATGAGATGATCAAAGCGTTTGGGTTTACACAGACTTATGGAGAAGCCTGTGTTTACAAGAAAGTGAGAGGGAGCTCTATAGCATTTCTCTTATTATATGTGGATGACATACTATTAATGGGAAATGATATAGAATTCTTGGAAAGTATAAAGGCCTATTTGAATAAGTGTTTTTCAATGAAGGACCTTGGAGAAGCTGCTTATATATTAGGCATCAAGATCTATAGAGATAGATCAAGACGCCTCATTGGTCTTTCACAGAGTACGTACCTTGACAAGATATTGAAGAAGTTCAATATGGATCAGTCCAAGAAGGGGTTCTTGCCTGTATTGCAAGGTGTGCAATTGAGCACGGCTCAATGCCCGACCACGGCAGAAGATAGAGAAAATATGAGTGTCATCCCCTATGCCTCGGCCATAGGGTCTATTATGTATGCCATGCCGTGTACCAGACCTGATGTAAACCTTGCCGTAAGTTTGGTAGGAAGGTACCAAAGTAATCCCGGCATGGAACACTGGACAGCGGTCAAGAATATCCTGAAGTACCTGAAGAGGACTAAGGATATGTTTCTCGTTTATGGAGGTGACGAAGAGCTCGTCGTAAAGGGTTACGTCGACGCTAGCTTCGACACAGATCTGGATGACTCAAAGTCACAAACCGGATACGTGTATATTTTGAATGGAGGGGCAGTAAGCTAGTGCAGTTGCAAGCAAAGCGTCGTGGCGGGATCTACATGTGAAACGGAGTACATGGCGGCCTCAGAGGCAGCGCAAGAAGCAATCTGGATGAAGGAGTTCATTACCGACCTAGGGGTGATTCCCAATGCGTCGGGCCCGATGACTCTCTTCTGTGACAACACTGGAGCTATTTCCCTTGCCAAGGAGCCCAGGTTTCACAGGAAGACCAGGCATATCAAGCGTTGCTTCAACTCCATTCGTGAAAGTGTTCAAAATGGAGACATAGATATTTGTAAAGTACATACGGACCTGAATGTAGCAGATCCGTTGACTAAACCTCTCCCTAGAGCAAAACATGTTCAACACCAGAACTCTATGGGTGTTCGATTCATCACAATGTAACTAGATTATTGACTCTAGTGCAAGTGGGAGACTGTTGGAAATATGCCCTAGAGGCAATAATAAAATGGTTATTATTATATTTCCTTATTCATGATAATTGTCTAATGTTCATGCTATAATTGTGTTATCCGGAAATCGTAATACATGTGTGAATACATAGACCACAACGTGTCCCTAGTAAGCCTCTAGTTGACTAGCTCGTTGATCAACAGATAGTCATGGTTTCCTGACTATGGACATTGGATGTCATTGATAACGGGATCACATCATTAGGAGAATGATGTGATGGACAAGACCCAATCCTAAGCATAGCACAAAAGATCGTGTAGTTCGTTTGCTAGAGCTTGTCCAATGTCAAGTATCATTTCCTTAGACCATGAGATCGTGCAACTCCCGGATACCGTAGGAGTGCTTTGGGTGTACCAAACGTCACAACGTAATTGGGTGACTATAAAGGTACACTACGGGTATCTCTGAAAGTGTCTGTTGAGTTGGCACGGATCGAGACTGGGATTTGTCACTCCGTATGACGGAGAGGTATCTCTGGGCCCACTCGGTAATGCATCATCATAATGAGCTCAATGTGACTAAGGAGTTAGCCACGGGATCATGCATTACGGTACGAGTAAAGTGACTTGCCGGTAACGAGATTGAACAAGGTATTGGGATACCGACGATCGAATCTCGGGCAAGTAACGTACCGATTGACAAAGGGAATTGTATACGGGATTGATTGAATCCTCGACATCGTGGTTCATCCGATGAGATCATCGTGGAACATGTGGAATCCAACATGGGTATCCAGATCCCGCTGTTGGTTATTGACCGGAGAGGCGTCTCGGTCATGTCTGCATGTCTCCCGAACCCGTAGGGTCTACACACTTAAGGTTCGGTGACGCTAGGGTTGTAGAGACATTAGTATGCGGAAACCCAAAAGTTGTTCGGAGTCCCGGATGAGATCCCGGACGTCACGAGGAGTTCCGGAATGGTCCGGAGGTGAAGAATTATATATAGGAAGTCTAGTTTCGGCCACCGGGAAAGTTTCGGGGGTTATCGGTATTGTACCGGGACCACCGGAAGGGTCCCGGGGGTCCACCGGGTGGGGCCACCTATCCCGGAGGGCCCCATGGGCTGAAGTGGGAAGGGAACCAACCCTTAGTGGGCTGGGGCGCCCCCCTTGGGCCTCCCCCTGCGCCTAGGGTTGGAAACCCTAGGGGTGGGGGGCGCCCCACTTGCCTTGGGGGGCAAGCCACCCCCTTGGCCGCCGCCCACCCTCAGATGGGATCTCCAGGGTGGCCGGCGT
Organism: Aegilops tauschii subsp. strangulata; assembly: GCF_002575655.3. NCBI lineage: Eukaryota > Viridiplantae > Streptophyta > Magnoliopsida > Poales > Poaceae > Aegilops > Aegilops tauschii. The sequence continues at coordinate 181,180,093 of NC_053039.3, forward strand.
CCCCCCAGGACCCCTATAAATAGTGGGGGGAGGGAGGGCAGCAGTACACCAGCCCCTGGCGCCTCCCTCTCCCCCTGCAACACCTCTCCCTCCCGCTTGCGCTTGGCGAAGCCCTGCCGGGATCCCCACTACTTCCACCACCACGCCGTCGTGCTGCTGGATCTCCATCAACCTCTCCTTCCCCCTTGCTAGATCAAGAAGGAGGATACGTTGCTGCTCCGTACATGTGTTGAACGCGGAGGTGCCGTCCGTTCGGCGCTCGGTCATCGGTGATTTGGATCACGACGAGTACGACTCCATCAACCCCGTTCACTAGAACGCTTCCGCTCGCGATCTACAAGGGTATGTAGATGCACTCCTTTCCCCTCGTTGCTAGTATACTCCATAGATGGATCTTGGTGATGCGTAGAAAATTTTAAAATTCTGCTATTATCCCCAACACGGAGGCCGGACCAGGCGGTCCCGGCGACGCTGGAGGAAGAAGACGATAGATTGAAGGTGCATGCCGACCAAGTTGACAACGCCCTGCATAGGCTTCGACCTATTGGCCCACATGTCAGCCTGCAAAAATGTGGCATATATTTAACCCATGTTTTCTAGAATGTACAGTCCATTTGCTGGGCTGGGTGAACAAATAATTTCGCGTCAATGCGGCCCATTTATATTATCTAAGAAATCCCAGCCCATTTGCACTTCTTTCAAATACATGAATTAGTTGGGCTCGTTATATATATAATGTTATGTTAGAAGGAGCAATTAATATCAAAAATTAACCGGAGAGGCACATTTTTTATATACATAATTAACAAATTAGCGAGTTATTACTCAAAATAAAAATGAGCGCGTTATTATTACATTGGTCCTTAAAATCTTCGCAAGCTTTTGTACGCAATCACCAGGATTTTCCTTGCCAGTGAGTCAAAAACAACCAGGATTTTCCTTGCCAACTTCTGTTAAACATTTATTTTTATAAGTTAATAACACGTGGGATGTTTTCATAATGTATATATAAGTCTCTATAAAATATACGATAATAGTAATGATATAAATATATATAATGTGGTTAAAAAATACATTGGGCTGCCGATCTTTAAGAAAAAACCCATAGGCCGGTATGGACCTCAAAATATAAGTTGAAACCACTGTCACCCGTATGTCATGGGCTACGCATGTTAAAATACAAAACCAAGGCCTAGCTGATACTTGTTCGCCCTCTGGAAAAAATGATACCAGATCCCCGAGCGAACTGGATTATAAAGGGGGCCGGTAGCACGACTGAAGAAGCACATGAGGAGTGATTTTTTTTATTCAGTGGATGGCTATCGATGGCGTTTTTTACTTGTCTCTGCACCATACAACTTGTATTTTTAGGCTCCCAGTCCGTGGTGGACCAGCAGCCCATTTGCTGGGCGGGCCAACCTACAGAAACCAGCACTCGATTTTTCATCAAGCCCCAAAAACAACGCAGTACTATGTTTGTTTTGAGGCCGAAAACATTACGACAGGGGTTGAGCGGGGGAGGGGGCAAGACAGAGCAAAAACATTAAAAAGAGCTGATGCGCCATTGCTACCCTAACAAAGCAGGTGCAATTCTTCTCGGGAAGAAGGTGTGCCATTGACACCCACACGTCACATACCCCACAGTAGGCATACTAACAAGTTCACACACAAGCACAACAGAAAAGGTAAACATTCGTATCAAACTCTGGTTCACAGGACACGTTCATATTCATAGCCAACATTCACTATCAACAACTCCAAAGATTCATATATACACAAGTTCAGCATGTCTATGGATCCAAATGATTGATAGATCACACAACAATATTCATAGATAATTCACAAAAATATTCAGATATACACATGTTCAGTATGTTTATGCATCAAAATAATTGAGATCACAGCCAATATGATCCATGGACGAACTTTAATTACCTAGGGTACAGACTGGTAAATGGTGTTCAGTCGGAGGTACTTCTTGCTAAAATTAATGCTTGCACGAGTAAACTTTCGAGTACATAAGAGGCAGCACAGACAATCTGAACTTTGCTTGTAGGTTTATCCTCAAATAGTGGCCTCGTGCCGAGGGAGGTTTGAGGAACTTGGCCACTACTTTCATCCAACTAGTTTACTGGCTCATCTTGGTCCTGTAGCTCGCCAAAATTCTACATTGTAGACTGGTAAATGGTGTTCAGTCGGAGGTACTTCTTGCTAAAATTAATGCTTGTACGAGTAAACTTTCGAGTACATAAGAGGCAGCATAGACAGTCTGAACTTTGCTTGTAGGTTTATCCTCAAATAGTGGCCTCGTGCCGAGGGAGGTTTGAGCAACTTGGCCACTACTTTCATCCAACTAGTTTACTAGCTCATCTTGGTCCTGTATCTCGCCAAAATTCTACATTGCAGACGAGAAAGGAGGCGGTTGAGAAAATGAATCACCCAAATTTTTTATGCAGTTCAACTGAAATGGAGCATCCCTGGCATGCAGACTGATTAAGAGCCAGATGAATATACGCGTCAACCAACTTGTCTGGAATCTTTAGACTCCATGCCATATAGTTCGCTACCATATGTGCTGATAACCAAAAGGCACAAGTTGGGACCAAAGACTGGACTGCGTTTTTCTGGGCTATGTGCCAAGCAATATTTTTGGCGTTCACTCTCCTAATACTTGGAGTTTGACAATTGGTTGACGCCGGTTGATACTCGAATGAATATAGGCAGTTCTTCTTGTCAACATTGATGCTTGTCTGAGTGAACTTTGGAGTACATAGCAGCAGCATAAGTACCTGTCCATCTGATCTTTTTGTGTAGTTCTACTGAAATCACCTGATGTAATGATTTGCCTGCGAGTTCAGGCTCCAAGTTACTCCTTTATGAAATCGGCAAACAGTAGCACAATACCAAATTACCAATACATATGACAAGCACAATAATCAGGATAAAGTCCAGTACCAACCTATGTGAGGTAGCATATCAATTACTATTTCCTTTGACTGGAAGCCGAGATAAGCCAAGCGATTGACAGCAAAGGAAGAATGCAAGCCGAGATTAGCGACTGATAGGAAAGGAAGGAAGCTGTCGAGGCAATGAAGCACCCAAAGTTTTTGTGCAGTTCCACCAAAATTGAGCATCCCTGTTGGCAGATATATTGAGAGAATGAGATTACTGTAATAGTGGGACTAGTTGATGAAACATACACTAACAAATAGAAGCACCCTCATTATGTTAATGGGTAAAGTTAGCATTCCCTCCCTGCTCCACCACATGATACACCTCCATAGACAAACATACACACGTACATGATTCAGCATATGGTGCTACTAAAGATTTGTTTAACTCCGACAGGTAAATTAGGCAGCAATAAATTAGTGGTACTTAAGTACTCCTAATTAATTAAGTGAGACAACATAAGTGGAAGGGCTACCTGGAGGATCGTCTCACATGTAAGGTAGTCATTGCCGGAGCCCTTGAATGGCCTCGACTGAGGCCTCTGGCTTCAGCAAGATCGCCTTGGCACTGTTTACTCTTCTTCTTCTTCCTCTTCATGCTCTGTTTCTCATTCTCCTCACCAGTTGGTGAAACCAAGTACATGATTGGCCTTCTATTTCAGAATTGGTTTTATCAGTGAGAGAGTACAAGTGTACTAGTAAAAAATAGCATTATTTTCTCATGGCAGTCGCAAAATAGAGATGAACACATGCATTAAATATCATTCTTACCTAAACGAAGGTTATGGTGCCAATATGGATGATGAGGATTGGAACACAGATCTCCCTTTGTGTAGTTCCACCAAAATGAACCAACTGTTCCATTCTGACATTCCAGTTAAACAACACAAAAGTCACTTCTTTTAAGAAGAGTTTTGTGCAGTGCACCAAAAGGTCACAACAGCAACCAGGTGAAATGGATATCCCTGTTTGCACAAAAAGCTACAGAAGAAACAGTCAGAGTCTCAAACAATTACAGGCAAAAACATTTGGCTAAACTTGTCATGGCTTATAACAGTGGCATGGTTTCATTTTTACTAGGGGCATTAGATTAAGAACAGCTAAATATTTGGTATAAGGGCATGGGACGGTGGGTGCACCAGCAGTCCAGCACCATGTACCTAAACAGGGGCTTAAAGTGGTGATTCATAGTTTGTTGCCCCAAGAAACAAACATCAAAGAAACATATCTGGGTTGGTCCCATTTTTGTTCACTCTAGCCACCTACTCCTATGTGTGGATAGCAAATCTAGTCCTGGTCATACCACTGTGTACAGCGTTACCCCTATATTTTCCTTTTCGACCAAGAGACCGGTTGGATGACCAGTCTGTACTACTTTCACCCCCTTTCCTTCTTGTTTGTACCAAGTCCGATGTACTACATACTAAATTCTCCCACCCCCACTTTATTTCTTGTTTGAACCAAGTACAAGATTCGACTCCATGAAGTAGCTTTACCTCTAACAATAGAAGAAAAAAATAGGTGACGTTGGACCATCCGATCGAGAGGGGCTGAGAGGTAGAAAATGATGCACATGCAGCGACGTAGCGAGCTGGGGAAGTAGAGCTAAGGCGGTTTCGAAGGAAGATATACCTAATGATCGCCGGGATGTGGATAGGTGGGCGGCGGGAGGTCGGATCCGCCCACACTAGGGCAACGACGAAGGGATCGGAGGACCTCCCGTGCCGGCGCTCGGCCAGAGATAACGGTGCGGCCGGCAGTGGGTCTCCTCCCTCGCCGTCGACGACGGCCTAAACGCTGCCCCTCCTCCCCTTCACCGGCGGAGGGGGATACATCAGGATCTGTAACCAGCGGTGAGGATAGAAAGACAGTGTTTTTTGAAGGGAGAAATACAGTGTTACCACCCCTATCTTGTTTAGATCTGGAGAGGATGAGAGTGTGTGAATAGAGCAACCCTAGCAAGCAAGCACGGAGGCTCCGTCCTATATATACGTAGTGGGGTAGTTTTCCTTTTTCACTCCATCAAAACAATCGTTTAAAATTGTGTACTACGTGCCAGGTCGCCATTTTTTTAGTTGTTGATTGTTTTTTGAGATAGCTACCCGCTTGTTCCAAGTGGTGTTACGGTGTGCCAGGTCGCACTTTGTATCGTTCAAGTTTGGTACAAGTCCCTCCATTCAAAGAACAGCCACCCCCTCGTAAAAATTGTGAACAAGCCCACAGCTAAAATTATCGGAAACGTGGGTTGCCCCAACATGCATTATTATTTATATTTTCTACTCCCTCCGTTCCTAGATATATAAGTCTTTTTTATTAGCCACACCTAAGACAAGAATTTTTTAATTAGTAGTGAACCCCACATGTCATAGACACAAGTGACTACATACGAAGAAAAATATGTCTACATACATCCATATGTAGTAGTCCATTTGAAATGTGTAAAAAGACTTATATCGAGTGCAGTGCTTTGATGTGTCGCGTCAACTCGTACAAGACCGAGAAGTTTGATTACTACAACACCCTCTCCCTCGCGGACTGAGCTCCGCCTCCGGTGCCTTAACTGCACCTGCCTTTGGCTGCATGACAGGTGGGCCAACCACCTGTTGGGCCCACCTGTCATAGACGCAAAGGCAGGAGCAGTAAGTCAATGAAGCTGCGTCCCTCCCTCGTGCATGAGCGTGGTGGCTGGCAGGACTAGTAGGAGCTTTCGCTACATGCTTCTTGACGGCGGTGAACTTGTGGATGGAGTTGACCATCATGTCGTCCATGCGAGAGGCGAAGCCAGCGTCGGCGAGGGCTACGAAGCCGGTGGTCGCCAGCACCGTCTGGAAACACTGCGCGGTGCGGGGCCGTAGGCCGGCGCCTTGGATGATTTGGCACAGCCAACTGCCGCTCGCGACCATCGCCTCCATAGGTGCTTCTGGCTCCTGGTCACTTGGTCTTGGATTGGAGTGAGCAGTGTTGCGCAGAGACTAAGGAGTAGATGGATTGGAGTGGTGGGGCGCCTATATATGAGAATCGAAACTCTGTTGCATTGACATCGTGCTGGCTCTATTCTGCTTCTCCAATTAATTCCCTCTGCATGTAGAGTAATTTGAGGATGCATCATTGACCGTTCAATGTCTCGGGAACCGCTACCCTGTCCCTCCTTGGCATTCAAGCACCTATGGAGGCGACTGCCGCTCGCGTCTATTGCGTGTCAGGAGACGTTCCCGTCGACGACGAGGTGCCTATGGTGACTTCGTAAATTTTCAGATGATAGTACTAGTATACTCAATATTGTGCACGGCGACCAAGGCCGAGAGGAAAACGAGAGAACTACGTATTTATTTACGGTGTAGATTCACTCATTTTGCTCCATATGTACTCCGTCTCGGTATAGTCTAGTCACTTGTTGAAATCTCTAGAAAGGCAAATACTCCTTTCTGGTTTACCGGGCTATACTAGCAAGTAGTAGTACTACAATAGTGGGATCACATAGCAATTTGGTCTCATGCAAGAGCCTGGCTATATGCGTGCTCCAAGGTTCACAACTGCCACGTTCGGGTTGCACTTGGCTCTTCGCCTCTTCGAGAAGACGAACAATGATATTACTACTACTGCTTCTACAGTATCGAATCCACTGCTGCATGTTCGTCCACCGCGAGCGGGAGGGATAAGCAAAAGCTTGTCCTCGTCTGCGAGCCACCGTGCGCATGGGCGAGGGAGAAGGCGTGTAGTAGTAAAATCAAGCTTCTCCTCGTTGTACGAGTTGACGCGACACATCATAGCACTGGCCCCACATGGTTGCCTCTAAACTTGGCTGAAAGACCCGCAGTGTACAATACTCCATTTGCTGCAACCTCTAACATTTACCCCACCACAAATTAAAATATATATTCCTGTCTTGACCAGATGAGCGTGCAAACTAGAATCGCCAGGATGACAGGTAGGCCCAGAAGATTATTTTAACCAAAAAATATAGCATGGAGCCGACCCCAACGATTTTAAGCTTACAGGCACGGTACACGCTATCCTAGACTACTCTACACATGAAACTACCACACGAGCGTCCGGGCTGCGCTTGGCTCTTCGCCTCTTCGGGAAGTTGAACAATGGCCCCGTTTGGATACTCTAACTCAGTTAGAGGTTAGAGTTAGATTCTAACCCTGAACTACCTCTAACCAAAAAGGTGTTTGGATAGCAGGGTTAGATGGAGCGCGGATACGGCGAGGCGCCTTCACGGGCGGTGCGAGAGGGAGGGAGGGAGAGGACAAGAAGCTTCGAGGAAGTGAGGAGGGATCTGCCTCGAGGAAGTGCCATCTGACATCGATTGAACTACTGCATGTCCACGGCGTACGGGAGGGAGAGCGTGTAGCGAACGAAAGCTTCTCCTAGTCCTGCCGGCCACCACACTCATGGGCGAGGGAGGGACGCAGCTTCATTGACTTACTACTCCTGCCTTTGCGTCCATGACAGGTGGGCCCAACAGGTCGGTGGCCCACCTGTCATGCAGCCAAAGGCAGGTGCGGTTAAGGCGAGAGGGCGTTGTAGTAATCAAACTTCTCGGTCCTGTATGAGTTGACCCGACACATCAAAGCACTGCACTCGATATATTTCAATAATTTGCGTTTACCGATGCATTAATTACAACGCATGCATGCATGCCATGACTCTCCTTTTGATACTTGCATGTTGATTTAATGCACCTTGAAGTAGTATGAATATGTGACGGTAAAGCTTTGTAATGCCCCGACCCTAATAAAGAGAGAGATGGTTGTGCACGAGGAGGGCGAGATCATGCAGACGGAACAGGACCCAACGATGGAGTCCACTGACCCTATTTTTACAAATATACAGTGACAGACAGTGTATTTATCTCGTTTGAAATTAAGCCATATTAACCGGAGAGGAGGCAGTATGGACTAGCATTACTTTGCTGTGTCCCGTCAACTTGCCCAACGAGGAGAAGCTTGCAGGACGCGAGAAGCTTGCGCGCGGTGGCTCGCGGGACAAGGAGAAACTTTTGACTAATGCAAGCTGTCCTTCGCTCAGGCGGTGGACGTGCAATAGTTAATTCGGTGTCAGATTGCCAGAAGCATACACTATACTAGTAGTACTATTATTGTTGCACTTCCCGAAGAGGCGAACAGCCAAGCGCAAAGTTTGCTAGTACTAGTACTACTACTATAGTCTATAGAGGTAGTACTAGGAATCGGATGGAGGAGCGTCTGCAGTCTTATTATATTTTAAAAATGTGATAAAGCAATCTTCAACACATTTGGTTCTCTTCGACGGTTCTCGCATGTGATAATGGAAGTTGATTGCATGGAACACTCACCACAATTCTCGCTTAATTCTGGCTCATATCCTGTTACAAATAGGAGTGCTCGGTAATATTTCCTCTTTTTTTGTTATTCAGCATGTAAACAGGTCAGCAAACCTTGTGGCGCATCTTTGTGCGAACCGTGCTTGCTGCACTTTGAATGTGGCCGAGAGCTGGCTTGATGAAACACCTCGCTTCCTACTTTTTTTGCGGGGTACATCGCTTCTAGTGAGCAGTGTCTTGGCTAATCGTCCTAAGAATGCTTATATATGAATAAAGCTCTCTCATTTACCCACAAAAAAGATTAAGCCATATTAACCGGAAAGGAGGAAGTATGGACTGGCACTACTTGTTGGTGTGTCCCCTCAACTCGCAGAACGAGGAGAAGCTTGCAGGACAAGGTGAAGCTCGATTACGCCTTTTGACTAATGGAACGTACCCTCGCCCAGGCGGTGGACATGCATCAGTTCATTCGGTGTCAGATTGCCATAGGCATACACTGTAATACCTAACATGCGGAGTACCATCATTGTTCAACTTCACGAAGAGGCGAAGAGCCAAGCGCAAGGTTTAGTAGTACGAGTAGTACTACTACTAGAACCGCATGGTGGAGCCTCTGTACTCTTATTTTTCTTAATCTCTGATAAAGTACACATTTATTCCGGAGAAGGGCGGAAAACGGCAGCCCAACATGTAATGATGATATCGATCAACCATGCTCGAATATATCTTGGCCTCCGTGCGAGCCCGTTTGTGTGTTCTCGCTCCTCGTCTCTCTCAAGGAATGGCGGGTTGGCCATTTTACCGTCAATTGAGATCGGTTTGCTCACACTCCGATCCCACATGTTAGTGATATGCCAAGAGGAGGTGCGTTGACCGACTGGCCATACGCGTACTTGGTTTTGCACCTTCATACTACTCCTCCCTCCGTCACAGTTTACAGGGCGCGCTTCATTATGATGCATTTCTCTCAATGCATTTCCACCACCAGAGAGACTTTAGACGCGTTTGGTTTAATGCTCAATTAATTAGGGCGTGGTAACCGCAATTTTCTCTTGATGTAGTAGTACTACGGAGTGGAGTAAGTGCATGCATGTGTGTACGCATTATTTCCTCTAGTAATAGACGCCGTGCTATAACTACCAATGCTATTTTTCAGGCCGATCGCTAGTCGCCTTGGTCCCAGAGATTTTCTCTTTTCCTGAAGCGCGCTCTATAAACAGTGACGGATGGAGTAGTATGAGCGGATTCAAAGAAGAGCGTATTGATGGTTGCTTCTTCTGAGCAACTTACAGTGGGAAAGGTGGGGCTTATGATTTGACTACTCATTACTCACTATTAATGCGGCGCAACAACCGATCTGAGTCTCCCATGCGGCTGTGCACTACCCCCTCGGTTCTTAAATATACTCCGGAGTATTTGTCTTTCTAGATATTTCAACGAGTGACTACTCAAATATTTGTCTTTTTAGAGATTCAAATGGACTACTACATACGAATGTATATAGACATATTTTAGAGTGTAGATTCACTCATTTTGCTCCGTATGTAGTCACTTGTTGAAATCTCTAGAAAGACAAATATTTAGGAACGGAGGGAGTACACATACGAAGCAAAATGAGTGAATCTACACTCTAAAATATGCCCATTTGAAATTTGTAAAAAGACAAATATTGTTGATGACAGTTGCGACGACAAAAAAGAAGCATATTCCTTGTCCTATGGGAATATAACAACACGGTTGTGTTTTTCTAAAATAGTGTGAGGACGAGATTGCAATATGGAAAGTACGCTGGATGAGCTACGTTTTGTGCAAAGAACTATGGAAGATCCACATGCAGCGACGTGGGAAGACGGGCAGTGGAGCAAGGCCGGAGGGGATACCTGGAGGTCGTCGGGATGTAACTAGTTGAGCGGCGGCGGGCGGAATCTACCCATACTGCGGCAGCGAGCAGGTGGCGTAGGCCCTACCGCGCTGGAGCTTGGTCAGAGAGAACGGCGTGTACCGCAGATCGGGACGTGCTGCCTCGGTGCCGTCGAACGGAGAAACGATGCACGTCCTCCCTTTCCGCCGGCGGACGGGATGCGGCCGGATTAGTGACCAATGGTGAGAGAGAGAGAGAGGCCACCGCAGCCTTGTGTGAGATACTCTGAAGAGAGACAAACCAGACATGGAGGCTCCATTGTATATAGTGGAGCGGACTACCTTTTTCTCCATAAAAATCGTTTTATATTCTGTGTACGTGCCATTGAGCGATATAACTTTATTTAAAAATAACGCACAAACGCATCAAGTCGAACTTTGTTTCGTGCACGCGTGGTACACGACCTCCGTAGGTAAACAACAGCTACACGCGTTCAAATTAGCACGTGGGCTGCCATTTCGTACAGAAATGAGCTCCACCGTGTACCCGCGCGGGTGTGGCTAGGCACGAAGCATGAGTACGTGCACGGTGCACCTATTCTCTTCTTGTATACGTACACCACCTACGTGGGGTTGTGTGAGAGAGATACAAATGTAGAGAGATATAATGTGTGGGTTCGTGAGAGTTTTTTTAGGGGGGGGGTCAATCAAAAAATGTAACATATGCAATGTGTGTGAAATAGAGTCCTGGATATATCATATATATAGAGGGGGCGATCCACGAGAAGAGAGTGGAGGTATCATTGACTTGAGGTGTCCATAGAATCGAAGAGAGGGATGATGTGTGTGTGCGCGCGCGCGGTCGATAAAGAGTGCCATCGAATTTGTGTGTTCCCACGTCAAAGATATAGAGTGGCTGGCCTACTAGAATGAGAGAGGGGACATGTGCGGTTTGTCTCTGTGGCATGGATACCTACCTACAACGCTCGACTATCGGTGTGTGGTGGGGGGGGGAGGGAGGCCTAATTAACTATAGAGGTACAATGGCTGGTATATGTGTGGAGGAGGAGAGAGGCCTACCTCATGTATTAAGGGAGATCGATCTACCTCATGGATTAAGGGAGATCGATCGGCATCCATGCATATGTGTACGAGAGGAATAAGGTTGGGAGAGAGACAGAGCTAGAGTGTTGGAGGGGGTGGTAGTGGAGTTGCTTCTAACAAATGGTGGGATAGGCTTGCTAGACAACCGGAGGGCACGCCTACGATATCAATAAGAGAGGGGATGGCTGCCTGTCTGTGCACATGCGTGTGAGAGACGGGTCAGGAGGCATGCACGAATGATGAGGGGGGAAAGATATGGTTGTGGTAAGCAGACATAACTACATAGGAAGATCAATCGTCCTTTGTCGTAGAAAGGAGAGACATAACTTGTGAGGTACGTCGATCGATGGGGGGGAATAGTTAAAGTCGATCTAGGTATATGTTGGGAGATCGACCGGTATACATGCATGTGTGTGTTAGAAGCAAATGAGGCACTGGGTGAAGGATAGAGAGAGAGGGATGCATCTTGGAGATGGTGCGAGAGTCATACTATATCGAGGGGGAAGGAGTGTGCAAGTACGAGATCGATGAAACGAGTGGTGGGAGTGAGGCATGGACGGTGATAAGAGAAGAGGGGAAGCTTGTGTTTCTGCTAGGCACACCTAGCTAGAGAGGCATATCGACCATTGCGTGCTGTAAAGAAGGAGCTGGGGGGCCTACACACACCGTGGGTGAATGACCTAAAGTGAAAAGACGAATTTGCACGATGGAGCTAGAGAATGCCGAGGGAGCATGAGATGGATGCGAGCGTCTGCATGCACAAGAGAAAGTTAGCGCTAGCTAGCTACAAAGATAAGAGGATTGTGTGGGTGTAAAAGACGAATAGAGATCATACTTCATTATAAAAAGCGAATTCAGATATTTGAGAATTTATCATAGTGTTTTAAACCGACGCATGTGTGAATATATATAACGGTGATACACATGGTGTGGTTATGAACATGTTATACTACATATAATATATTTTATCTCTACTCTTATAAAAAAACGGAGTTGTTGATGATGGTGCCATCCTGCAATATAGGCCATCCGATTTATATCTGACGGATAGGAAGGAAACTATGGCAATTTTGAAGAATGATACCCACACCCCTCTCCATATTTGCAAATTAGGCCTCCCCTTGATCATGTTGATGTTCTGTGGAACGCATGGGCATCTTGCTAGTACTACGTATAACATATAGAACATTGATCATAATTTGGGCTAATGTGTGGCTTTTGCAGCTCAGGTCTAAATACTTGCCATAATGTAGGGGGCGGGGCACTATACTATGTGTGATAAACACGGTGTACACGTATGGAACATGGTTTAGATTATGAATATATAGTTAGTACATCAAATGTACTATTATTTGGAATCAACATCAAGTGTATTCAAAAAATAGAATTCGAGTTCATGTAGTACACATAGTTCATATCTATCTCTATAGTAATCATGTGGTGTGTTATTAAGGTAATACACGAATGATGGTTGAAGTTGGCAACAACCATGATTATAGATTCTTATTGAAATAGAGAAACGAATTCAAATTTAGTTTGAATTGCAGCGGTAGTATAGACATTTGGAATACACTAAAATGTTGGTATGAGTAGGTTACATGCATTATACAGCAAGCGAAAAAAATTAATTAATAACATGGATTCATACTATCGAATAGCATTTAATTGCACTAAATTGTTGGTATGAGTAGCTTTAAATAGCATTTTCACAGTAAAACGGGGCAAGACTCTCTCTTTGTGTGGTGTGAATAGTTTTATTTTTTTGTTTTCTTTTTGGTTGAGGGAAGTGCGAATTGATTTGGTACGTACAAGTACAATATTACACGTTAGGCTTGTCCCTTAAATTCAACCCGCGCCTTGTTATATCCCGAAAATTCAGATATCGTGCTCCCAAAACTGGCGCCTTCACAACCCGCGCCTTGCTATTCCGAAATTACAACACGCGCGAAAACTCCCTCCAGCTGCCAAATCCCGACACGCGAAATCCCACTTCTAAACCTGAGCCGAAAGGGCCGCTAGTTCAAATCGGTGGGGGGTACTTTTGTAACACACCCTACATTTTGGACAAGCGCATCCCTAAGTCATGGTTCACCCCCTCCCATCGCCTCCTTTTCGCCATTCGAAATCCCAGGCCGCCATAACCTCTCCGCTCCAGCCGCGAAACCCCACCCTCCTCCGTCTGCCACCTCACAAATGCCCAGCCGGAGCCTCTTCCCTGACTACGTCGTCCACCACAACAGCTCGACGTCCATCATCCACCTCCCCGGATGAGGATCCGTCGTCCATCTCGTTGTCCTACCGGTTCAGCCACCCCGTCCTCCACCTCCAAGGAGCTGCTCCGACGATTGCCTCGTCTATCGCGGCTGCTCCATCCCCATAGCGCCGCCTTAACCTGCTCCACCGGAACCGCAGCATCCTCACTGACTCCTCGGACGAAGCCGAGGCCTACTCGGCGCCACCAAAGAGGTTGTACACTCATCGCATCGCACCTTCTCCTTAGCTCGACCTCCAGGCGCCGACGGTGCTCCATCCCGCACCCCCATGGAGCGGCTACCTTGAAGCCGGCGCCGCAGGCGACATCTCCACGGCGGCTCTCCCCTAGTGCGAGGCCCCTTCGGCGGCGGCGTGCATACCAGCCGGATCTGCTGCTGCTGTTCTGGCTCTCGCTCGCTCGCGCTGCTGCTGTTGCTCCGGCTCTCGCTCGATCGCTCGCTCGCCCAACTGCTGCTGCTCCGGCTCTCGCTCGATCACTCGCTCGCCCAGCTGCTGCTGCTCCAGCTCTCGCTCACTCGCGCTGCTGCTGCTCTCCCCCTCGCTCGTGCTGCTGCTCTGCTCCGACTTCAGTCGACTGAATCGACTTTTGAGTCAGTCGATTTTCAGGGGGTGGGGGGGCTCGCTGCAGTTAATTAAGAACCACCAGCAGCGGGGACGGGGGCTCGCCGGAGAGGTACCCCACTATCTATCTTAGGGTTTAGGGTGGGGGACGGGGGGCCTATAGGGCTGGCCGGGGCGGCGGCGGACCGACGGTGGGGAGTTGTTTCAGGGCGGCGAAGCGGCGCTGGGGCCGGCGGTTCAGAGATGCTATTAGAGTCCCACTTGAGATTGACGATGTCTGTCTTGTGCTGCTTCAGCCTTGACGTCTTACGGCTCACCAGGGCTGCTCCAACGACAGAACGATCCATCACAATAGAGGAGTGCCCTGGACTCCGTCTACAGATTCCTCAGATCTTCCTCCACACCTCCGACAGACACCTCTGCCTCAACTGCTTCGGCGACCAACCCGATGATGCTGAGGTCAACACGGCTACGACAAAGAGGTTGTACACTTGTTGCATCACTTATTACTATACATTCATGTCGAACCATTAGGGCTATTTTGGTTCAACGGAAAAACATAGCAATAGGGAATTTTCCAATGGCACTCTACTATTCAATTATTCATGCATTTTGTTGAAAGGAATGAAGCAAAACATCCACCTGGACCTACTTTTCAAAATCCTATGCATGAAAACAAGACCAAGTGCATTAGTGGCAGAATAACATTCTGGCTGTACACGCTTTCATCTGGTTTCACTTTATTTTGGCCATGTTTCTTTGCATTCCTCTGCTCTTCCAATTCCTGTAAACCAAACACTCAAGTTGACAGAAATCCTGTGTTTACAAATGCTCTGTTTACCATGTGCATTCCTATCCTATTCTGGTGTTTTTCCTATCCCTGCATTTTTAGAATCATGCAAGCCAAATGAGCCCTTACAGAATTACTTCAGTTACAGGTAGGTGTCGAAGGGAACTTTGTGTGGTTTGTCCTGCTCCTGCCGCAATGTCGTCCACCTCAACTGAGCTGCTCCATCGACAGAAACATCCACCAAACCAGACATCACGACTCCTGACCGTCTTTCGCCGCCTCAGATCTCCTTCCCTGCCGCCGGCACCCACCGCAACGGCATCACCATCATCGACTCAGCAGATGAACCCGAGGAGTACACGGGTCCACAAGAGAGGTCGCACTCTTTTGTTTCTGCTTATGTTATGCATTGCTTAAAATTACCTGCTACTTTATCGTCCTGTTCACCTCTTGGACTCCAAGTCAGGTCCAAATTAATGTTCAAACTTGAGTTCTAAATTAGTTGTGGGGCACATATCGAGGAAGCAATGAATAGTATCTCTGTCTAATATCTGGTTCACCTAGGGTATGTCTATGTTGTTCATCTTGGGTGGGAAACAAATAGTAAAGCAATCATCATATGTGTTTTTATTAAATTAAAGCAATCATCAGCCTGCTATCACTATTTTTGGATGCATCCACTCGTTGTTACCATCACTCTAAATTTCTGCATGCTCTCCTTACATCATCTCACCATATTTTTTCGTATGCATGTCAGATATTGTACACAGTCATGCTGAGCATGTAGAGAAAAAGGGAAGAGTTTTGCGCGGCAATACAATGTCATGCAGACATCGCTCCATGGTGGGTTCAATGGCAAACCCTCCCCACCCCTCTCCAGATTATAATCTAGAGGAAGATATCTGTTCTGAGGTGGATTCAGACGCCGCTGACCACTCCTCTTTACCCCCCAAGGTGTTTGCTCTACCTTGGCATGATGATGTTAGTCATATCATGCATATGTTGCCTTGCAGTGGCTACTTTTGATATCATATATGTCATCTGCTTAGTTTAGACATGTTCTGTAATGCCACCTGTTTAGTTTCAAAATCATGTATGGGAATTGTGCAGTCTCATGTCTTTTAGCTAGCCATAATATACGTGAAATGTGCAATGCCATCCTGTTTAACTAGGCATCATATATTTGAATGATATCTTGCCCATCCTTTTCTTCATTACATTTCCATTTGTCGACAATGTTTGTATATTAAACTACTCTTCCTGTGAATCAGCCATTTGGGTGGGAGATTGAAAAATCTGGAGTGAAAATAAGGCCTTCAGAGTAGACAGTGCTACTTGTCAAAGCAGATCTCTTGTTGGGTCCCGATAGCTCCTCAGAGATGGATTTGGAGACAGATGAGCAGTCCTATTCCCCCACCGAGGTGTATGCTCTAACTTGGCACGGTTATACTGCTCATATCATGCGTATGCTGTCTTGCATTGCATAGATTAGACATCATATACACAATATTCAACACCATGTTCTTAGTTCAGACATCATATCTAATGCCCTCTGTTTAGCATATAAATCACATATGTGAATTAAATGATGCGATCCTGATTACTTAGATAACATGTAGGTGAATTATGTCATGCGATCTTGTTTAGTTATTCATCATAACTTTGAATTATGTTATGCTATGCTATCCAGTTTACATAGACATCATATATGTGAAATTATGTCATGCTATCCATTTTAGTTAAACAATATACATGTCAACTATTTCATGCCCTCTTTTTTCCACACTATCTATTGCATCTGTCTCTCATACAATGTCTGTACATTCAACTATGTTTCCTGTTTATCAGCCATTTGAATTGAGCGGGTGATGCCAGCATCTAGCGGACTAAAAACACGGTCTTCAAATAAAACAGTGGTACCTCTTGGTGGAGATAGCACCCCGGTTGTACATGCACGAGAACCAGCCCTACCACACATAACCCAAACTCTCGTAGATTGTACCCCTACAGCGATGGACAGAGAACTAGCTTCACCCAATCTAACCCCAACCCCAGCAGATAGTAACCCAGTTCCTGTTGACACAGCACCATCTCCACCACAGAGCTCCCAAACATGAGCAGTTAGTAAGGCAGCTCCAGTGCCCAGAGGGCCAGTACTACCACGACGAACCCCAACTCCACCAGTTAGTATGCCTATTCCTGTGGAGGAAGCACAACCAGCTAGTCGTAGTTTAGCATCTATCGCATTTGATGTTGTTAAATCGTATGTGTGTATCTTCCCATCTTGGAAATATTATACTGAAGATGAAGGAAAATGCCAGTTGCAGGTGTTTGTCCAGGAGTTATGTGTAAGTAATGTTATTCATGGCAATTACTTTGCTTTGTCCCATACATCCTACCTCCATGGTGGTTATAATACAACAAATTTTCCCATTTTTCTCTACAGAGAAGGACCGATTTGGAAACTCAGGATGAGGTAACCTGTGCTAATACCTCTGCTATCTTCAAGAATGCTTGGTGGCAGTATCGGAATTACCTGAAGAAAATGTACTTCACCGCCAAAGAAACTCATCAAATTCCCTTACGTTCTCCTGAGACACATTTACTGGACGATGACTGGGAACGCCTTGTTCTGTACTGGTCCCGAACAAAGAATGTGGTAAGGTCTATGAGCTCATTTTCTATTTTTAAGTACTATATTCTTGCGTCTTACTGTACTCTCTTCATGTAGAACAAGTGCCTAAACCTAAAGAACAACTGTTCTAATTTAAGATTCCATTGCTATCATAGTTCAAAAAAGCGCTAGGCGTTAATTGTGCATTTTGCCACCGCCTTGCGCTTTACTGACCAAAGTGCATGCTTATGCGCAGTTATGCACAGATTAAGCGTAGTTTTGCGCAATGCGTTTCGCCAATGCCTAGAGCCTAGGCGCGCTTAAGCGCTCGCTTAGGCGCGCCTTTTTTTAACTATAATTGCTATCGTGCATACTGCTTTGCTCTTGTATCACTGTATTTACTCATACAAACTTATTTTTAAATTGAAGGATCCAATCGAAACTACAATGGCACAGCAGGTATGTTCACACATGTTTCTTTAACAGGCTTGCTCTTATCAATAGCTCTGTTGATTACAATTTCAATTGTGTATACAGTTGACTTCTCATATCATGCACATTACTAGCATCACAACAGAGCCAATAGTGTTGTTGTACATGTAGACCCGTGGTACCCATCTGAAATCTTGTTGTGCCGTGTAGTTTCCCACGCTTTGTATTCTTTCACTGCTGCTTTGTATTGAACTGATATGATTTGAACCGTGTCTCTATTTTGATTTGGCAAGACAATGCAGTGACCATAGGACATAGATATATGTTTGTCTGATGCTTTTATTATGTACTAGTACTTGGCAATAGAAGACTTGGTAGTTTAATCCTGTCCACCTTACTAATGAACTCGTTCACCGAAATGAGTTTCATATACTATACATGCTAAACTGTTATGTGTCTACTTGTTTCTTCTTTTAGAATGCTGATAGAATATTGGGGAAGAGTGCCTTATTAAGCAATGGTAAAGGAAGTAATGCAGATAAGGTTCAGGATAGTGACACATCCTTGTTGGTCTCCAACAAAGCTGATAAAACAGCTAAGGAAGACTATCTCGAAGACAGTGAGACAACCCCAAAGTCCTGTCTTGGTTTAGTGTTGGAGTTACTGGCCACTACCGCTTGCAGAAGCTATTCAAACTCACTGTCTGAATCAGTTCGGTTTCTTGAGTCTCAACTACAAGCTGAAAGACATCGATCAGCTGTGCTGCGACAAGAAGCGGAAGGACTACGGAAGTCCCCGGAGCATTCAGATGCATACTTTCTGGTGCAACAGCAAGCGTTGGAGGATTTTAGCGCCAAACAGGACAAAGCTAATAAGCTTGCTAAGCTTATTGCCAGCATGGTGGATACCACGTTTCTTGAGCTCTTCTGAAGTTGTTTCAGTTATGCTCTTGTTTTGCTGCCGCGTTTAATTGCACTGGTGGCCAATTTTGACGGCCAGTGTATGTAATATGCTGCTTTGTTCCCTATATTTGCACTGGTGGCGAACTTTGATGCCAGTGGATGTAATATGTGTAATAGCGGTAATAGGCTAGCGTTAATTGATTGCTTATTTATTTCCTTATTGTCTTGTTTAGTTGTTTGCTTGTAGTCACTTCAGTTCTTTTTCTGTGTTTTTCTAGTGGCCACAATAACCTATTTTTGGAAACTAGGCCAAAATAATCATGGCAACACACGGACTGTTGTAACCATGGGCCTCCTGCGGGCCGTATGATCCATGGGCCTTCTATGGGCCGTAGGATCCATTGGCCTTCTATACGGGCCGTAGGATCCATGGGCCTTCTACGGGCCGTACGATCCATGGGCCTTTTACGGGCCGTAGGATCCATGGGACTTCTACGGGGCGTATCATCATTTCGCCAATCATGGGCCATACTATTCATGGACAATAACGGGCCATTTATTGGCCGTATTTGATAACTCTATGAAAACAGCCCAACGAGTTTTTTTCGACATGAAAACGGCCCAACGTATTAACGGGCCACAAACGGGCCGACTGTAACCACGGGCTGAATTTGGCCCACAAGCAGAAAATGACAGTAACGGGCCGTAAGTAACCGAATGCTGGAAATGAGCCCAAGAATAAATGGGCCCTGAGAAGGCCGAAAGATATCATGGGCTGGAAATGGCCCAACGGAATAATGGGCCGTTAATGGGTATAAAGTGATACACTATTCATTACGGGCCAGTTTTACCATGGGCCGTTAAGGGGCCGAGGGTAACTAAGGGCCTCATATGGGCCGAAAGACGTCATGGGCGATACATGGGCCGGAAGTTAAAACGGGCTAAAATTATATTGGACGGCCCAGATGACGCTACTGGGCCTAATTCGGATAGGCCGTCAACGGGCCCTAGGATAGCGAGCCGTAAATGGGCTATATGCGAACAGGCCATTAACAGGCTTGCCGTGGGCTGGCCCGCCACCTTTTGACCAAGTCAAACGGGCCGCCCTTTTCACACGAATGGGCCTCTGTTGGGCCATGCCACGTGTCGATGTATCATAGGCGCTTTTGGTCCAATGAGTGGATGACATCTGTCCCAACGGTGAGCTGACACGTGTTTCCTCCAGCCAATGATGATTTTACACGTGGAAAATCCCCATTGGACGGGGCTGTTAACGGGTTATCGGATCCAAAACCGGACCCAATAGCTTAACGGCGTTCCGTTACGGTGGATGCCACGTGTCGGTCACCCTTGACGAAAGCACTTCTGTGACGCGCGATTTATCATCATGGAAGTGGACACTTCCGTGATGATAATTTTGGTAATGTCATGGAACACTTCTACGACAACACAGGTATGACTATCTTGATTCTGTCATAAATTCGTCATGGATGTACATGCATGACAGAAAACGTGACCTACTATGACAAACACGTATCATCACAGAAGTGTCTTTTTTTGTAGTGGAAGCAGCAACGGCTTCAAGCCGAATGGGATACACTCAACGACAGATGGACTCGGGTCCTAGCAGCCGAGGAATACGGCCTTGAGCGCCCGACCAAAAGCTATCCGAACCGCAAATTGTTACCTCAATTTGACGACGAGGCACTGGAGCCTGTACCGTCAGTGCGTAATGCGGCTGATCGACCACCACGTGGCCGGGACAAAGCGGCACCTCAAGCCGAACACTAGCCCGTACTACCTCACCGAAAAGGCAGAGATAAAACAGCATGGGGTTGTACATATGACCTACGGCAAGACCTGGACAGTAGAGCAAGTCAGACCAGATTGATCTACGGATCGCGGGGGCGTGCGCCAACGCGCGACGACGGCCATCTAGCCGGACGCGACAAACATAACCACGCCCGAGCCAAAAACCGCAGACAAACTCCATCCGAGCTACGTCGCGACTTGGCCCGATATAGAGGCGCCGCACACCCCCTTTGCTTCACCGATGAAGTAATGGAACACGAATTCCCAGAAGGGTTTAAACCCATGAATATTGAATCATACGATGGAACAACAGATCCCGCGGTATGGATTGAGGATTTTCTTCTCCATATCCACATGGCCCGCCGTGATGATCTCCGTGCCATCAAATATATCCCACTAAAACTAAAGGGACCAGCGCGGCACTGGCTAAACAGCCTTCCAGAGAACTCCATTGGCAGCTGGGAGGACCTGGAAGACGCCTTCCACGATAACTTCCAAGGTACATTTGTCCGGCCACCAGATGCCGATGACCTAAGTCACATCATCCAGCAGCCCAGAGAGTCAGCCAGGAAGCTCTGGATTAGGTTCTTAATTAAAAAGAACCAAATTGTTGATTGTCCGGACGCCGAAGGCCTCGCGGCCTTCAAACACAGCGTCCGGAATGAGTGGCTCGCCCGCCACCTCGGTCAAGAAAAAATAAAATCCATGGCAGCGCTTACCGCTCTGATGACCCGCTTTTGTGCGGGAGAAGACAGCTGACTCGCTCGTAGAAGCAACAGCGCCAGCGATCTGGGCACTTCCAAAGTCCGAGACGGCAACGGCAAGCCACGACGGAATAAACACGAGCGTCGCAATAATAATGAAGGAACACAAGACACGGCGGTCAACGCCGGATTCAGCGGCTCCAAACCCGGTCAACGGAAAAAGCCATTCAAGGAAAACAGAGACGGACCATCCAATTTAGACAAGATACTGGATCGACCCTGCCAGATTCATGGCACCCCCGATAAACCAGCCAATCATACCAACAGAAGCTGTTGGGTCTTCAAACAAGCCTGCAAGCTTAATGCCGAACACAAGGGGAAGGGGCCGCCCAGTGACAGCGATGACGAAGAGACTCGCCAACTGAACACCGGGGGTCAAAAGCAATTTCCCCCCGAAGTAAAAGTAGTAAACATGGTATACGTGACACACACCCCTATAGGGGAGCGCAAGCGCGCACTACGGGACACCTACTCCATAGAGCCGGTCGCCCCAAAATTTAATCAACGGGCGGCCTGCCCGATCACTTTTGATCGCAAGGACCACCCAGTCAGTATTTGTCACGCAGGTTCAGCAGCTTTGGTCCTCGACCCAATTATCGATGGGTTCCATCTCCCGAAAGTCCTTGTGGACGGTGGCAGTAGCCTTAATCTACTCTACCAAGACACTATCCGCAAAATGGGCATTGATCCTTCAAGAATCAAGCCCACCACAACTACCCTCAAGGGAGGAGTACCCGGCGTAGAAGCTCACCACACAGGCTCCATCACATTGGAAGTCGTTTTCGGTTCACCGAACAACTTCCGAAGCGAAGGCTTGACCTTCGATATTGCCCCATTCCGCAGTAGCTACCATGCACTTCTGGGGCGTACCGCTTTTGCTCGTTTTAATGCGGTCCCACACTACGCCCGTGCAAAAGTTAAGATACCCGGTCCACGCGGCGTCATAACGATAAATGGAAATACGGAATGCTCCCTCCGTACAGAGGATCCTACTACGGCTACTACAGTCGAAGTACAAAGCGGCCTCATCAAGCCGCGTATCTCATCGGCCATCAAGCTGTCGGTCTCTATTAAACAGGATCGATCAATCTCAGAGCTGGATTAGCAGTTCGGCCTCCGTCGTTCGCCTCATATACCTGCGAAGTTTGTACCACGCATACAGAATTATGCACTTCAAATACCTTGGTCATCGGCTGAGGCACAATACGTACAGGCCTACAAGCACTCCCATAGCCTCTTTTTCTTTTCTAACTATTTGTTATCTTTTACCACAGGTGACTCAAGAGCTGGTCACCTCCTGGACTCTTTCGAAGTCCGGCTTCGTATACTTACCCAAAGGCTATTCCCGTTAAGGAGTCCTTTCGCTGAGGCAAGGCGGCGCAGACGTGCGACAGGAGGTCCAAATAATCTTTTGTATACCGGACTCTTTATTTCGAGCCTGTAAAGTGCCTTTTCTCTCAGCCTTCGACCCCTGGCATATCAAATAGCCCGGGTAGGGGCGTTATAATCTATAAGATTGCATTTACCGTATCAACCAGATTCCAGTGAACATAATCCATATTCAGTATTCACTTTTTCTAAAGAACTGAATTTTGCTTCTTCGGTTGTTTCACGCACGCACCTCGGCACAAATTGCCAGGGGCTCGATATGGAAACAAATGAGTTGCCGACAAGTCCGAACAGCTTCATGGCACACTTCGGCGTCACGAGTTTGGCCTTATGTGCATCAGCTCGGAATCATGTCTTTGGTCAATAGTTGGGTTGCCCGGCTCCTGTGCTTACTACCTTACGTTCCCCTCTATCGGCTAGGGTAGTAAAGGGAGAACTACTGCGATTGTGTTTCCGGTTCATCTGGTCAAGCACCTTAGTAGAGAAAGCTGAAAATTGACTCTCATGATGCAGCGTGAGATGGTCAACCACTCGATGACTTATCAGAATCTTCCGCGATTCCTTCCGTATTACACGAAGGACCGTTCTTCAGGTCACCTATGTAACGCACCGTATTTGGATAACCGCGTACATACCAGGGGCTATATCGTAGACCCACCATCAAACTCCTATGGCTAAGTGAAAGTGTTAAAGCCCTATAGTCTGATTGCCTAGTTCGCCGCATTGACACCTCCTTCACGGACCAAGACGTTGGGTCAAGAGTAATCAAGTGCTTTTCCGAACACCCCCGTATTATATGCGAGGGGGCCGAAGCTGACGACTGGAAAACTTTCAGATTATACAAAAAACGGCCGCACAGGAGGAACCAAAACTTTCAGGCAAAAAGTATAAAAAACATAGACCTAATATATCATAATATTGTTTTTACAATTTCCGTACATTCACTCGAAGATCATATCCTTCGAGCACTGACCCTCTATCAAGCGGGCGCCCTCTAGGACATCCTCAAAATAATGCTCCGGCGTGTGATGGTCCTTCCCGCTGGGTGGACTCTTCGCCGCGACGTTGGTGGCCTTCATCTTTACCCAGTACGTCTTGACGCGGGCAAAGGCCATCCGTGCACCTTCTATGCACGTTGACCGCTTAACGGCGTCGATACGCGGCACCACATCAACAAGTCGCTGCACCAAACCGAAATAACTATTCGGTATTGGCTCAGTCGGCCACAGCCGGACCACGACGTCCTTCATGGCAGATCCGGATATCTTGTGGAGCTCGGCCCACTGGGCCATCTGTTCGTTCAGCAACAGCGGGCGCTTTGGCGTGCTGAATTGTGACCAGAAAAGCTTCTCCGTTGCATACCCTTCTTGCGCTTGGAAAAACTGCGCCGGATCAGAGACACTCTTCGGCAAGTCCAAGAATGCGTCTGGAAAGCTCCACATTTGATTAAGCGGGGCATACTTCGGATCACCGAATTTAGTCTGTAATAAAAAGGGATTACCGGCCGCTATCTCCCCGACTTGCCAGATCTCCTCCCGAGCCGCTCTAGACTCGGATCGTGCTTCTCTCGCCTCTTGTAAGGCCTTCTCGAGTTCGGCTACTTTGGCCTTGTTCTCCTCCTCGAGTGCTTGGCATTTGCCAGTGGCATCCTTTAGATCTTGCTCTATGGAAGATATTCTATCCTCACACTGGCGCCGAGCAGCCTATTCGTCCATTAACTCCTTAGCTGCCTTCTTGGCAGCCACATTACTCATCCTGGCTTGCTCCTTGGCTCAGGCAAGCTCAGCCCGAATGGTCTCAATCGCGGCAGCACTATCTGCAGTTGTGCATGTCTTAGTATATAATCCTCAGCTTTGTGCTCATGTTATTATACATACATATACTGGCCGCCCCAAAACATACCTTGCGCCTCGTGGAGCCGCCTGTTAATAAGCGTGATGTCGTCATTCGCCATGTCAAGTTTCTGCTTCAGACCTGCAACCTCTGTAGCATGGGCAGTTGTCACGGATGTAACAGCCTGTGTTCAAATCAATTGGCTTATCTCCTGGGCATATCTTTTTTTTATCCTCTGATTGCCTCCCTTTGGGTGACAACCAGAGTCTCAGGGGCTACTATCTATACACAGGTGCATTTTGCACGTAGACTGCAATTGAAGATATTTCATTGTGTACCTCGAAGCCTCTTAGCAAGCCCATGAAGGCTTCATTCAATCTGCTTTTCACGGACTGAATCCTCCCAACCACCGTACCCATCAAGGTACGATGTTCCTCTGAGACGGACGCATGTCGCAGCATGTCCATCAATGTATCCGGAACCTCCGGATTCCTGAAAGCAGCTGCAGGAGTACGGACTCCCTTTGAAGGGATATGTTTACTCGACCCTAGAGTCGTCTCCGGCTGTAAACCGGATAGTCTGGGGCCTTTATTGTTGGTCCCCGTAGGGGCTGCACACCCCGGACCTTGGGTGACCGAAGTTTCACCTTCGGGCGTTGTCTTCATTGTCCCCCGCACCACTTGTTGATCAGGAGAGATCCTCTAGGACGACACCTCGAAGTCGTCCGCCCTATTGGGCAAAGAGGCTGGTGGAGGCATCTCGCTTTCCATCATCTCCGGAAGAAGATCCCCCGAGGAAGAGGATTGTTGAGGAAGACTGCGTGCCAGACTGCAAACATATATTCTAGATGTTACCCTTGTAATAGGAAAAGAACATGATATGTTTAAGACACCCTTGTTCACTTACGATTCGGCTAAAGGCTTGTCCTTACGGAGGAACTATGCGACAACGTCGTCTTCCGAGCCCGGACCGCCTGACAAGGGCATCTTCCCTCGCTTAGGAGCCTTTACCTCCCAACCTTCGGAGGCGGCCCTTTTCTTACCATGGGGAGAAAGGATGTCAGCTTCTCTTTCTCTTTTGTCTTCGGAAGAGGAAGCCCTAATCTCCCCGGACACAGTGTCTGGTGTACCTTCAAAATGGAGGCCACCTTTGGCCTTCCTGCTCTCCTCCTTGTCCTCTTTTGCCGGCACTTGGTATGGTGCCGGAACCAGCATCCTTGTTAGCAAAGGATCAACTGAGTCTTTGGGAAGAGGGGCCGAACACCTAATTCGCTCCGCCTTCTTTATCCAGCCCTGGAAGAAGATGGTTTTCTCAGTACCTTATTACGGGATATTTAACTAAGCTGTGTTCAGTCGTTGAGTGCTTACTGAGGTATCCGGATGGTTGAAGTCAAGGCCGATGTCCTCGGTGGTATCCAGCCACTGCTTTCGTGTCCCGAAAAATAACTTCCACATTCCTCTGTGCGTCGTGCCGAAGAAGTGCTGAAGGGTCCGTGGTCCTTGCGGACTGAACTCCGACATGCGGAGAGGCCGTCGCTGGCACGGCAGGACCCGACGGACTAGCATTACTTGGATTACGTTGATGAGATCGGTGCCCTTCTCAAGGAGACTCCGGATGCGGCTCTGTAGAGTCTGCACTTCATCAATTGATCCCCAGTCCACCCTTTATTGATCCATGACGCGAGCTGTATTGGAGGGCCAGATCTGAACGCAGGTGTAGCTGCCCACTTGATACCATGGGGTTCAGTGATGTAAAACCACTCCCGCTGCCATAAGTTGGAGGATTCCGTGAAAGAGCCTTTAGCCAAAGAGCGTTGGTAAGCTTGCTCACCATGGCACCACCACACTTTGCTTGCTTCCCCTCGATCACCTTCATCTTAACATTAATGTTCTTGAGCCATAAGCCGAAGTGTGGAGGAATACGGAGAAAGGCCTCACACATGACGATGAACACCGAGATGAGAAGAAAAGAGTCCAGGGCTAGATCGTGAAAATCTAGCCCATAATAGAACATGAGCCCACAGACAAAGGGATGGAGAGCGAACCCTAGCCCCCAGAGGAAGTGGGAGATGAATACGACCCTCTCACCGGATCTGGGGGTAGGGATAACCTGCCCTTTATCAGGGAGTCTGTGGAGGATTTCCGCGGTCAGGTATCTTGCAGCTCGGAGCTTCGCAATATCCTCCTCTGTGACAGAACAGGCCACCCACCGGTCTTGAAGGCTGGGTCCGAACATGACTGGGAGGCTCGTAGCAATTAAGTTGAAACCTAGGTGCTGGAACTCGAGGTTGGAAAGGTTGAGGAAGAGGCAGGCGTAGAGGAGAAAGATGGGTCTGTGCCCCTTTGTAAAGGCAGTGAATATCAAACACCTCCTCATGGGCCTTAAAACTTGCCTATTCCCAAGGAATCATGCTGATGGGACGGTTGGATTACCCACACCCGTATTGATGAGAATCCCGTAATAAGGGGACACGGTCTCTGCTTTGACAAGACGTGTCAATGAAACCGCATCTCAAAACATGGAGCGACAGGCCGAAAAATGGTTCGAAATAATGACCGGGTGGTGACTTGGCATCACGCTACAAAAAGTTGTCAGTAGCTTGGACTCGTGAAATATTATACTCTTTGCGGTTGTGTGTGGTACTTGTTTTGTAGAGCCGGACACGTTCTTTGTGTTCTAAGGCTGTTTTGGAGTATTCGGAGGAGGAACCTGCCTTGCAATGCCGAAGACAATCTGCATGCCGGACACCTCGTCATTGAAGCCTGGTTCAGGGGCTACTGAGGGAGTCCTGGATTAAGGGGTCCTCGGGCGTCCGGCCTATTGGACATGGGCCGGACTGATGGGCGGTGAAGATACAAGACCGAAGACACTCACCCGTGTCCGGATGGGACTCTCCTTGGCATGGAAGGCAAGCTTGGCATCCGGATATGAAGATTCCTTTCTCTGCAACCGACTTTCTACAACCCTAGTCCCCTCCGGTATCTATATAAACCGGAGGGTTTAGTCCATAGGGACAATCATAATCATACATGCTAGATTTCTAGGGTTTTAGACATTACGATCTCGTGGTACATCAACTCTTGTAATACTCATATTCATCAAGATCCATCAAGCTGGAAGTAGGGTATTACCTCCATAGAGAGGGCCCGAACCTGGGTAAACATCGTGTCCCCTGTCTCCTGTTACCATCGACCTTAGACGCACAGTTCGGGACCCCCTACCCGAGATCCGCCGGTTTTGACACCGACAATATCCTAAAGGCTTTACTTGGCACAAACACTAATTGAAACACAAAAACACAATCATAACAGTAGCATAATTGCGCAAACACTCAATAACAGAAAGAAAAAAGCAAAAATAAATTTTATTCATTGGGTTACCTCCCAGCAAGCGCTATTGTTTCACGCCCCTAGCTAGGCATAAGGCAAAGGATCTAAGTTTTGTCAACTTTGTCTCGAGATCCATAAGATGCCCTCATGATTGATTCATATGGTGGCCTAATTCTTGTTCTAGGGAAGTGTTCCATACCCCTCCTTCGTGGAAATTGGAACTTAATATTGCCTTCTTTCATATCAATCACGGCACTGATAGTGCGTAAAAACGGTCTACCAAGAATAATTGGACAAGACGGATTGCAATCAATATCCAGAACAATAAAATATGTGGGCACATAATTCCTATTTGCAAGAATAAGAACATCATTAATTCTTCCCATAGGATTTTTAATTTTAGAATCCGCCAGGTGCAAATTTAAAGAACACTCTTCAATATCGGTAATACCAAGCACATCACATAAAGATTTCAGAATTGTAGAAACACTAGCACCCAAGTCGCACAAAGAAAAACACTCATAATTTTTAATCTTGACTTTGATAGTGGGTTCCCATTCATCATGTAATTTTTTAGGAATTGAAACTTCTAATTCCAACTTTTCTTCTAAAGCTTTCATCATAGCATCAACAATATGTTTAGTAAAAGCTTTATTTTTCATAAGCATGGGGTGAATTTATCATGGATTGCAACAAAGAAATACAATCAATCAAAGAGCAACTATCATAATTAAAGTCTTTGTAATCCAAAAGAGTGGGCACATCACTAGTTAAAGTTTTGACATCTTCAAACATACTTTTATCAATTTTCTCAACAAGATTTTCACCCTCCGAATTATCGGGACACCTTCTAACTAAAGTTGACTCTTCTGCAGTCCCTTTTTCATCAATCTTAATTTTACTAAACGAGGAATCAATAGAATAAACACCAATCACTTTGAGATCTTCATCACTTTTATCTTCTAGCGAGATTGGTTTAGCGGCCATTTGATTTACTAGGGTAGCTTGTGTATCGAATATTTGTTCTAGCAAATTTTAGCAAAAGCATACTTAGATTGGAGATTGCAAACTTCTCTACTAACATCATCAAGTTGTTTTGTTATAGCATCTAGCACAACGGAGTGCTCCTTGAGTTTTTCGGTAAAATACTTATTATGCTCAAACTGTGTTGTCATATATTTCTTAGTACTTTTCTCAATTTCAAGCAAAAATATTGGGGTAAGGAACATCATAATATTTTCTTTGAGGCATCATGACTACGCAAACAAGAACGCACACAAAGACAGATCCGGCAAGAAAACGGCGAACGAAAAAGAGGGCGAATAAAACGACAAATTTTTGTGAAGTGGGGGAGAGGAAAACAAGAGGCAAATGGAAAATAATGTAAATTGCGAGGAGATGATATTTGTGATTAGGAACCTGGTAGATGTTGATGATGTCTCCCCGGCAACGGCGCCAGAAATTCCTTTTGATGTCTACTAGACTGCGTCGGTATTTCCCCAAAGAGTAAGGGATGATGCAGCACAGCGACGGTAGGTACTTTCCTCAGTGATGAGACCAAGGTTATCGAACCAGTAGGAGAACCAAGCAACACTACCTAAATAGCACCTGCACACAAATAACAAATACTCGCAACCCGATGTGTTAAAGGGGTTGTCAATCCCTTTCGGGTAACGGCGCCAGAAATTGGCAAGCGGACGTGAGAGAGTTGTAATATTTTGATAGATAAAACGCCAAATAAAATAAAGTGCAGCAAGGTATTTTTGTATTTTTGGTTTAATAGATCTAAAAATAAAAGCAAATTAAATAGATCGCAAAGGCAAATATATTAAAGAAGAGACCCGGGGGCCATAGATTTCACTAGTGGCTTCTCTTGAGAAAAATGGCAAACGGTGGGTAAATAAATTACTGTTGGGCAATTGATAGAACTTCAAATAATCATGGCGATATCCAGGAAATGATCATTATATAGGTATCACGTCCAAGATTAGTAGACCGACTCCTGCATGCATCTACTACTATTACTCCACACATCGACCGCTATCCAGCATGCATCTAGTGTATTAAGTTCATGGAGAAATGGAGTAATGCAATAAGAACGATGACATGATGTAGACAAGATCTATTTATGTAGAAATAGACCCCATCTTGTTATCATTAATATTAATGATACATACGTATCGGTTCCCCTCCTGTCACTGGGATCAAGCACCGTAAGATCGAACCCATCACAAAGCACCTATTCCCATTGCAAGATAAAGAGATCAAGTTGGCCAAACAAAACCCAAATATCGGAGAAGAAATACGAGGCTATAAGCAATCATGCATATAAGAGATCAAAGAAGACTAAAATAACTTTCGTGGATAAACAGATAGATCTGATCAAATACTCAAAGTTCATCTGATCCCAACAAACACACCGCAAAAATAGTTACATCATATGGATCTCCAAGAGACCATTGTATTGAGAATCAAAAGAGAGAGAGGAAGCCATCTAGCTACTAACTATGGACTCGAAGGTCTACAAAAGACTACTCACACATCATCGGAGAGGCACCGATGGGCATGATGAACCCCTCCGTGATGGTGTCTAGATTGGATCTGGTGGTTCTAGACTCTGCGGCGGCTGGAATTGATTTTCGTCGACTCTACTAGGGTTTCTGGAATAGTGGGGTATTTATAGAGCAAAGAGCCGGTTCGGGAGGCACCCGGGGTGGGCACAACCCACCTGGGCGCGCCTGGGCCTCCAGGCGCGCCCTGGTGGGTTGTGCTCCACTCGGAGCACCCCCTAGGCGCTTCTCTGGCCCACTGGATGTCTTCTGGTCCAAAAAATTTCCACAAAAAGTTTCACTGTGTTTGGACTCCGTTTGGTATTGATTTCCTGCAATGTAAAAAACTTGCAGAAAACAGCAACTGGCACTTGGCACTATGTCAATAGGTAATTACCAAAAATGACTATAAAATGATTATAAAACATCCAAGAATGATAATATAAGAGCACGGAATAATAAAAGATTATAGATACGTTGGATACATATCAGCGGCCACCGCAGACACTAGTGGCGCGGTACGACGCGGCATCAACGATGCCCATGCCTCCGTACTCGCCACCGTGCCGGGGCGGAGCAACTCGCCACTCCTCATCGAGCTGAACTAGAGCGGCGAGTTGTAGAAGCACACGCCGGCTTGGGGCGGCAACTGGCTCCGTCGGGCCAAGCGAGGTTGGTGAAGCACCGAGCGGCCTCGCCCGTATCCGGAGGGCTCGGCGGGCCACCCAGCCGGGTAGTATGCCGGAGAACGGCTCCCCGAAAGCCATCTGAAGAGTGGAGAAAATGGTGAAGGAGGAGATGGGGGAGTGGCGGAGGGGTGCGTTTCTTGCCCGCTGATGACCCACAAGTGTAGGGGATCTATCATAGTCCTTTCGATAAGTAAGAGTGCCGAACCCAACGAGGAGCAGAAGGAAATGATAAGCGGTTTTCAGCAAGGTATTCTCTGCAAGTACTGAAATAAGTTATAACAGACAGTTTTGTGATAGGATAATTAGTAACGAGCAACAAGTAACAAAAGTAAATAAAGTGCAGCAAGGTGGCACAATCCTTTTTGTAGCAAAGGACAAGCCTGGACAAACTCTTATATGGAGAAAAGCGCTCCCGAGGACACATGGGAATTATCGTCAAGCTAGTTTTCATCACGTTCATATGATTCGCGTTCGGTACTTTGATAATTTGATATGTGGGTGGACCGGTGCTTGGGTGCTGCTCTTACTTGAACAAGCATCCCACTTATGATTAACATCTATTGCAAGCATCCGCAACAACAACAAAAGTATTAAGGTAAACCTAACCATAGCATGAAACATATGGATCCAAATCAGCCCCTTACGAAGCAATGCATAAACTAGGGTTTAAGCTTCTGTCACTCTAGCAACCCATCATCTACTTATTACTTCCCAATGCCTTCCTCTAGGCCCAAATAATGGTGAAGTGTTATGTAGTCGACGTTCACATAACACCACTAGAGGATAGACGACATACATCTCATCAAAATATCGAACGAATACCAAATTCACATGACTACTAATAGCAAGACTTCTCCCATGTCCTCAGGAACAAACGTAACTAC
Organism: Aegilops tauschii subsp. strangulata; assembly: GCF_002575655.3. NCBI lineage: Eukaryota > Viridiplantae > Streptophyta > Magnoliopsida > Poales > Poaceae > Aegilops > Aegilops tauschii. Next base: position 181,212,138 of record NC_053039.3, read on the forward strand.
TCACAAAGCATATTCATGTTCATAATAAGAGGGGTATTAATATGCATATAGGATCTGAACATATGATCTTCCACCAAATAAACCAACTAGCATCAACTACAAGGAGTAATCAACACTACTAGCAACCTACTAGTACCAATCCCGGACTTGGAGACAAGAATTGGATAAAAGAGATGAACTAGGGTTTTGAGAGGAGATGGTGATAGTGAAGATGTTGATGGAGATTGCCCTCTCCCGATGAGAGGCGCGTTGGTGATGACGATGGCGATGATTTCCCCCTCCCGGAGGGAAGTGTCCCCGGCAGAACAGCTCTATCGGAGCCCGAGATTGGTTCCGCCAAGGTTCCGCCTAATGGCGGCGGAGTCTCGTCCCGAAAGGTTGCTTATGATTTTTTCCTCGACGAAGGACTTCATATAGCAGAAGATGGCCACCGGAGAGCCAACAGGGGGCCCATGAGGCAGGGGGCGCGCCCCCACCCTCGTGGCCAGGTGGGGCCCCCTCTGACATACTTCTTCCGCTCAATATTTTTTATTATTTCCAAAAATAACTTTCGTGGAGTTTCAGGACTTTTGGAGTTGCGCAGAATAGGTCTCTAATATTTGCTCCTTTTCCAGCCCAGAATTCCAGCTGCCGGCATTCTCCCTCCTTATGTAAACCTTGTAAAATAAGAGAGAATAGGCATAAGTATTGTGACAAAACGTGTAATAACAGCCCATATTGCAATAAATATCGATATAAAAGCATGATGCAAAATGGACGTATCAACTCCCCCAAGCTTAGACCTCGCTTGTCCTCAAGCGAAAGCCGAAAGTGATAAATATGTCCACATGTTTAGAGGTAGAGGTGTCGATAAAATAAAATACGGACATGAGAGCATCATGATTATTCTCATAACAGCAACATATATGGATATTGTCATATGATTTCTTATGCTCAAGTAATAATCTACTCACAATGCAAAAGTATGAATCAAAAACTTCATTGAGAACTAACAAACTATAATCTCAGTCATTGAAGCAATTGCAATTTATCATAACATCAGAAAGAGTCTATGTCAGAGCTTTATAGCAATTCCACATACTCACCTATCATTTAGTCTTTTATAATTGCTAACACTCACGCAATACTTGTGGTTATGGAGTTTTAATCGGACACAGAGAAAGATAGGGGCTTATAGTTTCGCCTCCCAACCTTTTACCTCAAGGGTAATGTCAACAATAATAACTCATGCTGACTTACATCCAATTAGATATATCTATCAGGATCTTTCCAACACCTTGTGCTTGCCAAAGGATAAAATATAAAAAGGAAAGGTGAAGATCACCATGACTCTTGCATAAGGTAGAAGATGATAGTAACAGATAGGCCCTTCGCAGAGGGAAGCAGAGGTTGCCATGCGCTTTCAGGGTTGGATGCACAAAATCTTAATGCGAAAGAACGTCACTTTATATTACCACTTGTGATATGAACCTTTATTATGCAGTCCGTCGCTTTTATTTCTTCCACATCACAAGATCGTATAAAGCTTATTTCCTCCACACCAATCAATCATACATATTTAGAGAGCAATTTTTGTTGTTTGCACCGATGACAACTTACTTGAAGGATCTTACTCAATCCATAGGTAGATATGGCGGACTCTCATGGCAAAACTGGTTTAAGGGTTTTTGGAAGCACAAGTAGTATCTCTACTTGGTGCTAAGAATTTGGCTAGCATGAGGGGGAAAGGCAAGCTGAACATGTTGGATGATCCATGACAATATACTTTATCTCAGATATAAGAAAACATAACCCATTATGTTGTATTCCTTGTCCAACATCAACTCTTTAGCATGTCATATTTTAATGAGTGCTCCCAATCATAAAAGATGTCCAAGATAGTATATTTATATGTGAAACCTCTCTTTCTTTATTACTTCCTATTAATTGCAACGATGACCAAAGCTGTGTTTGCCAACTCCCAACAACTTTTAATCATCATACCCTTTATATGTGAAGTCATTACTCTCAATAAGATCAATATGATCTCTTTATTTCTTTTTATTCTTTTTCTCTTTTCTTTTATTCACTCAAGATCATAGCAAGATAATTAAGCCCTTGACTCAACACTACTCTTTATTATATAGCTCACGGACTCGATTACATAGAGGGATCATAAAGAAAAACTCAAAAACTAGATCATACCAAACTTTATTCTACTAGATCAAGAAACTACTAATAGGATCGAACTAAGAAAAAGGTAAAAATAGGAGTGTGATGGTGATACGATACCGGGGCATCTCCCCCAAGCTTGGCAGTTGCCAAGGGGAGTGCCCATACCCATGTGATTATATCTCCTTTGCTGGTGAGGAAGGTGGCAGGGTTGTTGATGATGGATAGTCGCACATCGAGCGTAAGAGGTCCTCCAGCTTGCGGATAATGCCCTTGTGTGCAATGATATGCTCCTTCAACAACATATTTTCACGTGTGAGATACTTGTTCTGTATACGAGCTAACTCAATCATCTTGAAAGCTTCAATCTCAGTTGGGGTAAGAAGATTATGATCAAGTTGAAGAGTGTCTTCTACTGCCGGAGCTTGATCCTCCGTGGCCTTCTTGATCCCTTCATCCTTGTTGATCTCCATGGGTTCTTCCCTCTTCAGCTCTATCTTCATTATCTAAGCATCGTTGTCACCATTGTTGGAGGAGGGGGACGACATGATGCCTGGCCTTGACAACTCTGACAGAAAACCGCTCGAAACAAGAACAGAGGATAATTGCATGATATGGTGGTCAAAACCTTCGGGAGATTATATAATGAATTTTTACCGACCAAAATACGTATCGTGCAAGAAAACGGAGTCCGGAGAGCACATGAGGTGCCCACGAGGTAGGGGCGCGCCCAGTAGGGTAGGGCGCGCCCTCCACCCTCGTGGAGCCCTCGTGTCCTTCCCGGACTGCTTCTTATTTTTCTTTTTTTCTAAATATTCCAAAACGGAGAAATATTGCCATAAAAATTGTTTTGGAGTCCGTTTACTTACCGTACCACATACCTATTCCTTTTCGGAGTCTAAAACGTTCCGGAGAGTGTCCCTTATGTATTCCTCGGGGGTTACGGTTTCAATAACATTGGTTTCAACATTTATAGGATTACCTGAGATATAATGTTTGATTCTTTGACCGTTCACCACCTTCGGATTTGTGCCTTCGAAGTTGTTGATTTTTATGGCACCGGAACGATAGACCTCCTCGATAACGTAAGGACCTTCCCATTTAGAGAGAAGTTTTCCTGCAAAAAATCTTAAACGAGAGTTGTATAGCAATACATAATCACCTACATTAAACTCACGCTTTTGTATCCTTTTGTCATGCCATCTTTTGACTTTTTCTTTAAACAATTTGGCATTTTCATAAGCTTGGGTTCTCCATTCATCAAGTGAGCTAATATCAAATAACCTCTTCTCACCGGCAAGTTTGAAATCCTAGTTGAGCTCTTTAATAGCCCAATAAGCCTTATGTTCTAGTTCGAGGGGTAAGTGATATGCTTTTCCATAAACCATTTTATACGGAGACATACCCATAGGATTTTTATATGCAGTTCTGTAGGCCCATAATGCATCATCAAGTTTCTTGGACCAATTCTTTCTAGATCTATTGACGGTCTTTTGCAAAATTAATTTGAGCTCTATTACTCAATTCTACTTGACCACTAGACTGTGGGGTGATAAGGAGATGCAATTCTATGGTTAACATCATACTTAGCAAGCATTTTACGGGAAACACCATGAATAAAATGTGAACCACCATCAGTCATTAAATATCTAGGGACTCCAAACCTCGGAAAAATAAATTCTTTAAGCATTTTAATAGAAGTGTTATGATCAGCACTACTAGTTGGAATAGCTTCTACCCACTTAGTAACGTAATCAACAGCAACTAAAATATGTGTATATCCATTAGAGGCAGGAAAAGGTCCCATATAATCAAAACCCCAAACATTAAATGGTTCAATAACAAGTGAATAGTTCATAGGCATTTCTTGACGTTTACTAATATTACCAATTCTTTGACATTCATCACAAGATAAGACAAACTTACGGGCATCCTTGAAGAGAGTAGGCCAATAAAAACCGGACTGCAATACCTTATGTGCAGTTCTGTCTCCAGCGTGGTGTCCTCCATATGCCTCAGAGTGACACTTGCGTAGGATCTGTTCCTGTTCATGCTCAGGTACACAACGTCTAATAACACCATCTACTCCTTCTTCATAAAGATGTGGGTCATCCCAGAAGTAATGTCTCAAATCATAGAATTTTTTTTCTTTTGCTGGTATGTGAAACTAGGTGGTATAAATTTAGCAACAATGTAATTAGCATAATCAGCATACCTTGGAGTACTACGAGAAGCATTTATGACATTTAATTGCTCATCAGGAAAGCTACCATAAATAGGTAGTGGGTCATCAAGAACATTTTCTAACCTAGACAAGTTGTCTGCAACGGGGTTCTCAGCTCCCTTTCTATCAACAATATGCAAATCAAATTCTTGTAGCAAGAGAACCCATCTAATAAGTCTAGGTTTAGCATCTTTATTTTCCATAAGATATTTTAGAGCAGCATGATCCGTGTGAATAGTTACTTTGGAATCAACAATATAAGGTCTGAACTTATCACAAGCAAATACAACTGCTAGGAATTCTTTTTCAGTAGTAGCATAATTTCTTTGAGCATTGTCTAGAGTTTTACTAGCATATTGAATAACATTTAATTTCTTATCAACTCTTTGCCCTAGAACAGCACCTACTGCATAATCACTAGCATCACACATAATTTCAAAGGGTAAATTCCAATCAGGTGGCTGAACAATAGGTGCAGAGACCAATGCTTTCTTAAGTATTTCAAATGATTCTACACAATCATCATCAAAGACAAATGGTATATCTTTTTGTAATAAATTAGTCAGAGGCCAAGAAATTTTTGAGAAGTCCTTAATGAACCTCCTATAAAAACCGGCGTGACCAAGGAAACTTCTTATACCTTCTGTCACATCCCTAGCTCCTGACATTGCACTAGGCTAACTTCATGTGTGCATCATGTTTAAACTTTGAAAGAAACTTGAAATGGGGATTGCCTAAACCCTAGCACCTAAATTAAATCAACTAGGTTCAACTGAAATTGCATTCAATGAACCCAAAATGCCTTCATCAATGTTTGATATTTTGGCAAGGCTTTGAGTCCAAACCAAAAATGGTGAACATTTTTGTGGAATATTTTGGGCACTGAATTTAAATCATTATTGTATTTGAATTTGGAATTATATTCATAATATATGGAATATGTTTCAAATAACTTTGAAATGTTTTATGTACTATTGGAAAAGTCCATCCAACAACATAAAAATATCCAAAGGGTTTTTGTCACTGTTTTGAAATTGTTCTGAATTTTAAACAGTGGCAGAATGTTAATCAAAAGAAAACAAAACAGAAAGTTAAAAAAAGGGCAGAAACCTCACCTGGCCTCCCTGTAGCCTGGCCCAGCTTCCCTCAGCCCAGCCCACCAGCCCAACCGCCAGGAGCTTCTTCAAGCTCCTGCCAGTAGGAGCTGCTGCGTGCCCGCATCACAGCCGACCGCGGCCACGTCTCCCCGCCACCTCCTGCTTCCTTCCCCGTCCTCGACGGGCGCCTGGAGACGCCCGAGCCCCCCTGGTCCTTCCCCTCTCTCTGGAACTCCTCCCCTTCTCTGCCCTCTCTCCCGCGACCACCTGAGCTTAGCCCGTCGCCGCCGCTCACTGCCAACGCGCCCACCGAGCTCGCCTGACCTCCCTACCGTATCCCTAGGGTCCGCCGCGGCTCTGCATGTCGACGAGGAGAACCAAAACAAGCCCGGGAGCCCCTCATCCTCGCCATCGCCGTCGTCCTCGTCCTCGGGAGCCGACCACCGCCGTCGTCGATTCGCCAGCCACAGGACATCCCCGAGCAAGCTGAGCCCCTCTTCGCGATCACTGTGAGCTTCGCCGTCGTTTCCCCTTAACCCCGCGGCCTAGCGCTTGCTGTAGCCATCGTTTCCATCGGCGCCCGAACTCCGGCCGCCACCTAGCTCGCTGCTGCCGTCACCACAGACCACCCCAGCCCCCTCTGCTTGCTCCATAAGATGTGCCGCCCCGCCAGCTCGCCGTAGCCGCAAACTACGCGTGAAGCGGTGATCTGTAGTGCCGTGCCGAGCAACTCCGGCGAGTCCCCGTCGTTGCTGTGGTTGCCGGCGTCAACTGCTGACGTGGCGCCGGTTTAATTAGCACTAATGACCATACTAAACACCACTAGAGCCACTGCCATGTGGGCCCCAGTGCCTATTTATGTTAATTTAATCTTTGTTTAGATTAGTTTATAATGCAACGGGACCCACACGTCAGAGCTGACCGTGCTGACGTGGCTGTTGACCTGACCCCACATGTCTGTGACCCAGACAGCTCTGTGTCACTGACTAGTGGACCCCACTGGTCAGGTTTGACCTGGACGAGGTTAGTTGACCTGCTGACGTCACACTGACGTCAGGCTGACGCAGTAAAGCATTTTCGGGATTTAAAATAATTCAGAAAATTCCAAAAAATAGTATAAACTTCTAAAAATCATATAAAATCAACCGTAGCTCAGAATGAAATAATTTATATATGAAAAATTATCAGAAAAATGCAATCTATCCATCTGTATCATTTTCATGCATGTCAAACTAAGTTATACCTGCTGTATAGGTGAAAACATGATAATGCACTATTTGAATTCATAGTTTGAATTTGAATTTGAATTTGAATCTTTGGTTCAAATCAACTCAAACCATTCTGTTCTAGCTGGCATTAGCCCAAAACACATTCATATTGCCATGTCATAGCATGCATCATATTGTGCATTGCATTGATCGTGCCCTTCTTTGTTTGCCGGTAACCGTCCCCTCTCAGTAGCCGATGCTCCGATGACGTGATCGATGACACCGATGAAGAACTATAATATCTTCAGAAGTGCCAGGCAAGCATAACCCCCTTGTTCATTCCGATACAATCCCACTCTCTCGCTCCTGCTCTCTTTTACTACATTAGGACAACAACGATTCAACTGTTACTTGTTGCGGTAGTTGAACCCCTTATCCACTGCATGACCTGTCATTGCCACAGTAAATAGATGAAACCCACTAGCATGAGTAGGAGTTGTTTGAGCCCTGATGTGCCTACTCATTCATGCTTGTTTGTCATGCCTGCTATTGCTTAGAGTTGTGTCAGGTCTGATTCATCGGGGATGAATTGGAAAGTTGTGAACATGTCCTACTGTGTGTGAGCTAAGTGTGTGAACACGATTTGGTAAAGGTAGCGGTGAGAGGCCATGTAGGAGTACATGGTGGGTTGTCTCATTGAAGCCGTCCTCAGGAACTGAGTTCTGTGTTTGTGATCCATGATACAGTTACTACCACGCATTGGGCCCGAAACCAATGGACCCTCTCGGCTTCTTAATCACCCTTGTCCTCTGTCCAGGAGTTGCAAGTAGTTTCTGGTGTTAGTAGTATGCTGGAGGCCGTGGACAGCGCTGACCGAGGGGTGGGCTGTGATGCGGTAGGCACGTGGCACGGTGTACCGGGCGCCCGTTTGGTGTCTCGGGAACCCTGCACACATCGTTCGGGGCCGTATGTGGAAACCTCGGCCGGACTCCCTGCGGATGGAACCTGAATAGGCGATAAACCTGGACTAGAGACTTGAGTGTTTAGGTAGGCTGTGGCCGACTCCCTCGCCAGGCTTCCGCTTGAAGGTTGCCGAGGTACACGACGTGTACATGGTGGTAAGTGGCGAGAGCGTGTGTGACGAAGTACACCCCTGCAGGGTTAACATCATCTATTCGAATAGCCGTGTCCGCGGAAATGGACTTCTGGGTTGCCTATAACAGTTCATAGACAAGTGAAAGTGGATACTCTAAAATGCGCAAGATAAGCGTGAGTGCTATGGACGACGTTCTCGTAGGGAGACGGGAGCAGATCCATAGTGGAGTATTGGTATGGTGAATATGTGGACTCGTGTGCGCCACCTCAAAAGAGTTGCTTGCAGTCGTAGTTCAGGATAGCCACCGAGTCAAAGCTGGCTTGCTGCAGTTAAACTCCACCACCCCTTTGTTGATACCGATGCATATGTAGCTAGTTCTGATGTAAGTCTTGCTGGGTACATTTGTACTCACGTTTGCCTATTTTATGTTTTGCAGAGAGACGTCAGTCTCGCTAGTAGTTCCGTGTGGACTTCGACGTTTAGCTTGATACCTCAGCTACGATCTTGTGCCCTCGGCAGGATCTGGTAGATAGTCGGGCTTCTCAGCCTTTTCATTTGTAGATGTCTGTACTCAGACATGTTAAGCTTCCGCATGTGCTTTGACTTGTATGCTCTGAATGTTGGGTCATGAGACCCATGTTTGTAATATCTGGCTCTTCGGAGCCTAATGAATAAATACTCTGAGTCGTAGAGTCTTGTTGTGATGCCATGTTGTATTTGCACATATCGAGCATATTGTGTGTATGATTGAAATGCTTGGTATGTGTGGGATCCGACAATCTAGTTGTCTATCCTTAGCAGCCTCTCTTATGGGGAAATGTAGTCTAGTGCCTCCTTGAGCCATAGTAGTCCGCTACAGCCCGGTTCACCGGAGTCCTGCTAGCCCAGCACTACTGCTCTGGACACTTGACTGGCCGGCATGTGTTTCATATCGTTCCGGTGTCTGTCCCTTCGGGGAAATGTCACGCGGTGACATCCGGAGTCCTGCCTAGCCTGCTACAGCCCGGGTTCCCGGAGTCCTGTTAGCCCAGCGCTGCAGCCCAGATTCGCACGCTGCTGACCGACACGTTCGATGTTGATTCATGTATGCCTGTCCCCATATGTTAGTGTCGCTTTGGGTTCACGACTAGCCATGTCGGCCCGGGTTCTCTGTCATATGGATACTAGCGACATTATCATATACGTGAGCCAAAAGGTGCAAACGGTCCCGGGCCATGGTAAGGCGACACCCGTGGGAATACCGTGCGTGAGGCCGCAAGGTGATATGAGGTGTTACAGGCTAGATCGGTGTGACTTAGAATCGGGGTCCCGACACCTTCGATGTCCTTGGGACATGGCATCTTTTCAATAGCATCAACCTTGCTTTATCAACTTCAATACCTCTTTCAGAAACCTTATGCCCCAAGACAATACCTTCATTAACCATAAAGTGGCACTTTTCCCAATTAATAACAAGATTAGTTTCTTCACATCTCTGCAAAACTCGATCAAGGTTGCTCAACCAATCGTCAAAAGAGGATCCATAGACGGAAAAGTCATCCATGAAAACCTAGGATTTCAACAGGCAAATTGTGTTTCAGGATAGGTTCCTGTTTAAAGAATACTTCATCTATTTCCCTTCTTTCATTCATAAACATATCATTTTCATGGTCTAGCAAATATTGTTCTAAAGGATCACTAGGAGGTACGGCAATAGAAGCAAGACCAATAATTTCATCCTTACTAGGCAATTCTTCTTCACGGTGTTGTCTACTAAATTTAGAGAAATTAAACTCATGAGACATATCACCCAAGCCAATAGTAACAACACTCTTTTCGCACTCTATCCTAGCATTAACTGTGTTCAAGAAGGGTCTACCAAATATAATGGGACAAAAGCTATCTTGTGGGGAACCAAGAATAAGAAAATCAGCAGGATATTTAGTTTTCCCACAAAAGACTTCAACATCTCTAACAATTCCAATGGGTGATATTGTATCTCTATTAGCAAGTTTGATGGTAACATCAATACCTTCTATCTCAGCAGGTGCAATTTCATGCATAATTTCTTTGTATAAGTCATGAGGTATAGCACTAGCACCCATATCACATAAGCCATGATAACAATGATCTCCTATTTTAACAGAAATAACAGGCATGCCTACCACAGGTCTATGTTTATCTTTAGCACAAGGTTTGGCAATTCTAGCAGTTTCACCATAGAAATAAATAACATGCCCATCAATATTATCAGCCAAGAGATCTTTAACAATAGCAATGTTAGGTTCAACTTTAATTTGCTCAGGAGGTGTATAAGTTCTAATATTGCTTTTACGAACCACAGTTGAAGCTTTAGCATGATCCTTTATCCTAACAGGGAAAGGTGGTTTCTCAACATACGAAGTAGGAACAACAGGATCATTATAAATGATAGTATTTTCTTCAACTTTAGCAGGTGCATCTACTTTGACTTCTATGGGAGGATGATATTTAAACCACTTCTCCTTGGGGAGATCAACATAATTAGCAAAAGATTCACAGAAAGAAGCTACTATCTCAGAGTCAAGTCCATATTTAGTGCTAAACTTACGGTAAACATCGGTATCCATAAAAGATTTAACACAATCAAACTTAGGTGTCATACCTGACTCCTTACCTTCGTCGAGATCCCAATCTTCAGAGTTGCATTTAATTCTCTCCAATAAATTCCATTTGAATTCAATAGTCTTCATCATAAAAGAGCCAGCACAAGAAGTATCGAGCATGGTGCGATTGTTATCAGAAAGCCGAGCATAAAAACTTTGAATAATTATTTCTCTTGGGAGCTCATGATTGGGGCATGAATATAACATTGATTTAAGCCTCCCCCAAGCTTGAGCGATGCTTTCTCCTTCGCGAGGCCAAAAATTATATATATAATTGCGATCACGATGAACAAGATGCATAGGATAAAATTTCTGATGAAATTCCAATTTCAATCGTTTGTAGTTCCATGATCCCGTATCATCACATAGCCTATACCATGTCGATGCATCTCCCTTAAAAGATAAAGGGAAGACCTTCTTCTTAACAACATCATCGGGTATACCTGCAAGCTTAAATAATCCACAAACTTCATCCACATATATTAGGTGCTCATCAGGATGCTTTGTTCCATCTCCTGCAAAAGGATTAGCTAGTAGTTTTTCTAACATACCCGAAGGAACTTCAAAGGGAACATTTTCATTTTCAGTAGGTCCAGTAGGTTGAGGAGCAACTCTTTGCTCTACTGGTCGGGGTGAAGATACCCCGAAAAAGCCCCTCAGAGGATTACTTTCCATAGTAACAAGTGACAGTAAATTTCAGCACACTATATAATTTTTTCCTTACCAAATTCCACCAACCAAAGGCGCTTCACTCACCGGCAATGGCGCCAGAAAAGAGTCTTGATGACCCACAAGTGTAGGGGTCTATTGTAGTCCTTTCGATAAGTAAGAGTGTCGAACCCAACGAGGAGCAGAAGGAAATGATAAGCGGTTTTCAACAAGGTATTCTCTGCAAGTACTGAAATAAGTGATAACAGACAGTTTTGTGATAGGATAATTTTAACGAGCAACAAGTAACAAAAGTAAATAAAGTGCAGCAAGGTGGCCCAATCCTTTTTGTAGCAAAGTACAAGCATGGACAAACTCTTATATGGAGAAAAGCGCTCCCGAGGACACCTGGGAATTATCGTCAAGCTAGTTTTCATCACGTTCATATGATTCGCGTTCGGTACTTTGATAATTTTATATGTGGGTGGACCGGTGCTTGGGTGCTGTTCTTACTTGAACAAGCATCCCACTTATGATTAACCTCTATTGCAAGCATCCGCAACTACAACAAAAGTATTAAGGTAAACCTAACCATAGCATGAAACATATGGATCCAAATCAGCCCCTTACGAAGCAATGCAAAAACTATGGTTTAAGCTTCTGTCACTCTAGCAACCCATCATCTACTTATTACTTCCCAATGCCTTCCTCTAGGCCCAAATAATGGTGAAGTGTTATGTAGTCGACGTTCACATAACACCACTAGAGGATAGACAACATACATCTCATCAAAATATCGAACGAATACCAAATTCACATGACTACTAATAGCAAGACTTCTCCCATGTCCTCAGGAACAAACGTAACTACTCACAAAGCATATTCATGTTCATAATTAGAGGGGTATTAATATGCATATAGGATCTGAACATATGATCTTCCACCAAATAAACCAAGTAGCAGCAACTACAAGGATTAATCAACACTACTAGCAACCTACTAGTACCAATCCCGGACTTGGAGACAAGAATTGGATACAAGAGATGAACTAGGGTTTTGAGAGGAGATGGTGCTGGTGAAGATGTTGATGGAGATTGCCCTCTCCCGATGAGAGGAGCGTTGGTGATGAAAATGTCGATGATTTCCCCCTCCCGGAGGGAAGTGTCCCCAGCAGAACAGCTCTGCCAGAGCCCTAGATTGGTTCCGCCAAGGTTCCGCCTCGTGGCGGTGGAGTCTCGTCCCGAAAGGTTGTTTATGATTTTTTCCTCGATGAAGGACTTCATATAGCAGAAGATGGCCACCGGAGAGCCAACAGGGGCCCACGAGGCAGGGGGCGCGCCCTGGGGGGTAGCGCGCGCCCCCCACCCTCGTGGCCAGGTGGGGCCCCCTTTGACGTACTTCTTCCGTTCAATATTTTTTATTATTTTAAAAAATAACTTTCATGGAGTTTCAGGACTTTTGGAGATGTGCAGAATATGTCTCTAATATTTGCTCCTTTTCCAGCCCAGAATTCCAGCTGCCGGCATTCTCCCTCCTTATGTAAACCTTGTAAAATAAGAGAGAATAGGCATAAGTATTGTGACAAAACGTGTAATAACAGCCCATATTGCAATAAATATCGATATAAAAGCATGATGCAAAATGGACGTATCACCCGCTGTCTGTCTGGCCTCGTTTAAATAGTGGGCGGACGGTAGGAGCTTGGCCGGTGTATGGCCTCATTTAAACTAAGGGCGGACGGGAGGAGCTCGGCCAGGATTGCGTTTAATTCCGGCCCGCAGATGAACGGACGTGTGGCCGGAGTAGGTTTCTTGGTTTGCATGCGGTTTTAATGGAGGCGTTTGATGGAGGCGAGGAGGCGGGTTCAGCCGGGCGTGCAGCGGGCAGCGCAGTACTATTCGATTTGACAGTGAGCGGCGCAAGGAGAGGGTTGCGGTTCCTGAAATGTTGAATGGCCAATGATGCATCCTCCTTCAATTAGCATCGTCAATGCATGAGGGGCGTAATGGGAGGAGGACCGGGAAAAGAGGCAGCACGATGTGAATGCAACGCAGTTTGCACTCATATAAAGGCGCCCCTCCATTCCAATGCATCTACCAGATCGTACGCACCTAAGCATTTGCCTAAGCACCTACACTAAGCGCAAAAGTGCTCACTCAGACCCATGGCGGCGATGCGCGCGAGCGGCCAACGGCTGTGCCAGATGGTCCACAACGATGGCCTGCGGCATGGCGCCAAGGATCGTCTCCAGACGGTGTTGGCGAGCGGTTGGTGGATGGCCATCGTCGACGCCAGCTACAACTCTCAGTTGGACCAGATGATCGTTGCCACCACCAACAAGTTCACCATCGTTAAGGAGCTCGTGGACGACATCACCGTCTCCTCCAGCCCGCGCGCCCGGGCTCCTCATTGCCTGCCACCCTAATCGGCCTCCATGGCCGGAACTTCTTTCAAGCACTAGTGGCCGTGCGACTGCCCGCCGACACCACGAAGAATGTCCACTTGGAGGTTGCGCTCGCCGCGAGGCGCCTCGCCCTGCAAGAATTCGTCGACCTACACATCCACGTGTACGAGCAAGTTGTGTACATAGGTATCTACAGGCCAGTGAGGACACTATGACGTTGGCCTTCCTCAACCGGTTGGAAGCATTGGATGCCTTTGCTGAGAACCACCTTGACCTCGCCACAAAAGCCGCCGCTCCTTAGCCGCCAGTCGGTGGCCCGGCGCACTAGGTTGAGGAGGAGGAGGTCGTACGTTGATGGATGCACCTTTCTTCTTACCTCCTGTAACCACCACTGCAATCGCATCATCGTGGCCTTAATTCTTATTGTGCTATTGCATTCTTGTTCCAGTCAATACAGACATGTGCGATCCCTTTGCTTAATTATATGCATCACTGTAACTAGTACTCCATCCGTCAATTTATAAGTTGTGCTTACCTTCTCCATCAACTTTGTACAACGCACAGGCATCTTGCTAGAAACAGTAGAACATGTCAGACCGCATGTGACCAAACCAACGATGCGCCAATCTAGCTACTACCCTGCTTATCTGGCGGAAAAAGCCCCGCCCTAGTGTTTCCAATCGTTATTTCTATCTATCGATCCTGCCAAGGAGCTGAACCAAATGTTACAATTTATACATGTTTCTCTACTCCTACTCCTATAAAAGACTCAGCAGGTGATGGTGGTTTGTCTGCCATCCTTCGTTTCGGACCATTAGATCTGCATCTAACGGCTGTGAGGTAAGTTGTGGCATTTTTGCAACAATAGCCCACTTCTCTGCTCCAATTTGCAAAAAACACCTTATTATCTTGAACAACCACATCCCTCCCTCACCTCATCAAAACAGCCTGAGAAATATATTTTGAGTGAAAAGTAATATATTTTTAGTGGTATATATGTATATCAAAACAAGAGTGCTTTCTTTCGAGTTTGTGAACAAGTACTACTATTCTACTACTTTGGATCTGTCGCAACGCACGGGCACATTGCTAGTAAAAGGAAAAGGCCTACCGCGTCCGCGTCGCAACCCCACATGTCCGGGAATCAGGAGTACTCCACGGCCCGTCCGGCATGCCACATAGCTAGGGAAGGCGTGTTGCCTAGCATTTTCACTTTCATGTGGGACCGTAGTTGAGCAAACCGACTATTGGCAAACCGTAGCCCGCCCACCACGTTGGAAAACAGAAACGAGGAGGGGAAGATCTAGCTGTAGCACGGAAGCTAGGAAATTTTGTGTCAGATGGGGCTCGTTGATAGAGTAGGAGCACTCCGTACTACTACTCCTACTAGTACGAAGTTTGTACTACAACTAGTACTACCACTATACAACTAGGTACGTGCACGGCACAACATCGTAGGAACAAAAAAAGGGACGATATTATTTTGGGTGATTTATCTTTGTTTCAGTCAACGTAGTATGAATAATATGATGTGGGGAGCACCCATGAAGCTTATGTGGCTTGGTTGCATGGCTAGGAAAGGCTAGAGAAAAATAAATAGATAATGTGTTTAGAGTGCACTCCACTAAATAGATATACTTTGGATCCATTGCAACGCACGGGCCGGCACATTGGTTGTAGTAAGAAACAAATTCTGGGTTTGGCACGAGTTCGTACTGCGGGAGCACCATAAGGCCTGCCGTAGGTGTTACATTTTCCTCTCGGGGCCCACGAGACCGAGCTTCAGTGGCTTAGTGCACCGGCCTATGAGTCAATGACATGTGGACCTTAAATGCGGCTGGCCCACATGTCATTCTCATGGTGGTGGCGTGGTTCGCGACTCACTCTCGTTCGAGATGACCCGGTCGGTGGTGGCGTGGCCGTGGCTAGGGTGCCACAGAAGTACTTCAGCTGAGGATTGATGCTCGTGATGAAATGTGTCAGAGACGCTGGATGAAAATTCGATGGTGCGGGAGTACGGATCATAGCATAGGAGTGGAGCAGGCAAACCGCGTCCAATCGGGTGTGGCTGTCACACTACTGGAATTAGCTTATTTGTCGTCTGCCAGTTCTTTGTCGTCTGCTAGCAGACGGCAAAGAAGGTCTTTGCCGTCCGCTTAAAAAAACGGACGGCAAAGAACTGGCTAATGGCAAAGAAGGATTTTGCCATCAGCCAGTTCTTTGCCGTCCGCTAGCTGACGGCAAAGATTCTTTGCCGTCAGCTGGCTGACGGCAAAGAGATAGGTGGCCCCACTTACGAGCTGATTAGATAAAACTTAACGGCTCCCCCTCTTTGCCGTCCGCTAGCGGACGGCAAAGACCTAACTTCACTACCCCCCCACCCGCCGCCGCCCCCGCCACCGCCCCCGCCACCCGCCGCAGCCTGCCCCATCGCCCCACCACCCCGCCGCCCCCCCCCCCCCCCCCCCCCCGTCGCCCCACCATCCCGGCGCCCCGGCGCCCCACCACGTCACCGCCCGGCCGTCCCACTGCCCCGGCGCCCCGCCGCCCCCACCACCCGCCCACCACCCCGGCGCCACCGTCGCCCCCAGCGCCACCGCGGCCCCATCGGCCCCGCCTCCCTGCCGGCTCCCCCTGAGCTCCACCGCCCCCGAGCTCCACCGCCCCCGAGCCCTGCCACCCCCGTCGCCACCGCCACCCTACCTCCCGCTGCCCCTGTCGCCACCCGCCACCCCCGAGCTTCGATGAGTTATTTTTTCTGTTTTTTATTTTTTTGCTGTTTAATTGTTTGTGTTAGATTTAGGTCTAGATATGTGTTAGTGTTAGTGTTAGTGTTAGATTTAGTGCTAGTGTCAGATTTAGGTCTAGATATGTGTTAGTGCTAGTGTATGTGTTAGTGTTAGTGTTAGGTTTTAGATAATTAGTTATATTATTAAAAGAAGTAGAAAAAATATGAAAAAGAAGAAGAAGAAAAGAAGAATACATAGAAGGGGAAGAAGAAGAGAAGGAAAGAAGAAGAAGAAGAAAGGAAAGAAGAAGAAGGATAGAAGGAAACACCCCGACCCCCTGACCCCGACACCCCGACCCCCTGACCCCGACACCCTGACCCCGACACCACACCCCGTCACCCCGACCCCCTGACCCCCTGACCCTGACACCCCGACCCCGACACCACACCCCGACACCCCGACCCCGACACGACACCCCGACCCCAAAACAGCACCCCGACCCCCTGACCCCGACACCACACCCCGACACCCCGACCCCCTGAACCCCTGACCCCGACCCGGACACCACACCCCGACACCCCGATCGACCCCGACACGACACCCCGACCCCGAAACAGCACCCCGACCCCGACACGGCACCCCGACACCGACACGACACCCCGACCCTCGACACCTCCCGAAAAGGTGCTCTTTGGCCTTCCAGAGGCCGGCGGGGTCATATATTTGTGAATTATGAGTTAGGTCATATATTTTTCGATTTTGTTATGAAAAACATCATATATAATTGTGTTGATCGGGTAGATTTAAATGTGCAGTTGTTTCATCGCTACGAGGTTTGGTGTTCGACGACCTCCCCGTGCATTTGACGAGCTCTGCCCCTTCGTTCGTGCGTGAGCACAAATGACATGTCCTCCTCCCCCCTTAATTATTTGCTCTGTTCCGGTGTTCGTGCCGATGAAACTTGATAGCTAGCTATATATCTGTCTTGAATTATCAGTATGCGTAACCAATATGTGTCTCCCGTTCGAAAGCGTTATAGTTATAAATATGCATGCATTTGCATATTTATAACCGTGATTCTTTCGAATTGTCCAACGCTATCCATGGACAGCCCGAGTATGTGTAGATTGGGTTTGTTTTCCCATAAGCTTTGCTCCGGATCCGACGCATAAATTTCGTTAGTGCCTCCCCTGTTGTTCTCCGGGTACACATCCTCTCTGTTTATTGCAGAGACGTGTATCAGGAGAATAGCGGGGAGGTGCTGCCGAAATTTTGCGTCGGATCCGGAGCATAGCATGGGAAAATGAACCCAATCTACACATACTCGGGTGGGATTAGGACCTATCATTACCTATTAGAGTGTAGGTTGCATGGACGTAATAAAATTGACAAAGTAGATCAACTGATGAATATATACATGGTGAATTATATATATATATATATATATATATATATATATATATTTGTTGTGTGTCCAGTAGCTCTGAAAGTCAGGATGAGTGATTGTGCGTAGATGTACACCGGTCACACTGGTCAGAACAAATGGAGCACTGAATGGTTCACAAAAACCAAGGGGTTTGTGCAAGCCGCATTTGCAAATGGCTAGAGGAAAACCTGGTGCCCCTGTTTATGGTGCGGCAATTGGGAAAAGAGGACAGAGGCTGAAATGGGAAAACACCTCCAGAAGAGTGGTTTTACGCCCGATTATATGGTGTGGACATATCATGGTGAGTCTGCCCAACAAGACCGAGCTGAGGTGGATCGTCGTCGCACCGACGAGCATGGTACCAGGATGGAAAACATGGTGCAAGACTTCGATGATGCTCGGGATTCAGACGAGGAGATGGAGGAATCTGCAAAGGCCTTCAATGAAATGTTGGAGTCTTCAAAATGTCCGCTCCACGAGCACACTGAGCTTTGTCAGTTGGATGCCATCTCACAAGTAATGGCTCTGAAGGCTCAGTTCAACTTGGGCAGAGAATGCTACGACGCAATGATGACAGTATTTGGACGCTTTCTACCCAAAGGCCATGTAATGCCTGCAAACCTGTACCAGTCAGACAAAATCCTCCGTGCACTGAAGATGCCCTATGAGAAGATACATGCCTGTGAGAAAGGATGTGTCTTATTTAGGCTTGACTATGCGGACTTGAACTATTGTCCCATTTGCAAGTCTTGCAGGTATGTTGTGGTAGACAACGGTATGGGTGAGAAGACACAGACCAAAATCCCCGTTAGTGTTCTTCGGTATATGCCAATCGTACCAAGACTTCAACGTCTTTTCATGGTCGAAGAGACGGCCAGACAGATGACATGGCACAACATCTGTGTGCGAGAAGACCGGTCAGACCGCTCCGCCGATGCCAATGATTGCTCCTGGGACCACGGTGAGTTTAATTTGAATGGACATTACTTGCTAGTCATAACATTTGAGTGTCATCATGCTTATGAGACATTGGAAATGATCTTTGGTGCAGCGTAACTCTAGACAAGCATCGCACGATCCTTCTCCAGCTACCGGCACGAGCCAGCCCGCTCCTACACCTCCATGATCATGGTAAGTTTCTCTAGTGTTTTGCTTAACAAATGCATAAAGACCTAGACTTAGCCTTATTTCCTCCAATATGCTTACCACAATGACCTAGAGTTAGCTTCTTTTCCTCCAACATAACTTAATAAGCTTACTGACCTCCAAAACCATCCATTTTACCTAAGTTAGCTCTAAAATGATCTATACTTAGCTTTGTTTCCTCCAAAATGACCTAAGTTAGCTCTAATATGCTTAGTTAACTAGGTTTGCTCAATAATGACATGTACTTAGCTTACTTATGTCAAAAATTGCATAATTAGCTTACTTAGCTCATAAACAATCCATTTTACCTAAGTTAGCTCTAAAATGACCCATTTTACCTTAGTTAGCTCATAAATGATCCATTTTACCCAAGTTAGCTCTAAAATGACCCATTTTACCTAGACTAGCACCAAAATGATCCATTTTACCTATGTTAGCTCTAAAATGACCCATTTTACCTAGGTTAGCTCCAAAATGACCCATCTTACCTAGGTTAGCTCCAAAATGATGCATTTTACCCAAGTTAGCTCTAAAATGACCCATTTTACCTAGTTTAGCTCCAAAATGACCCATCACACCTAGGTTAGCTCACAAACGATCCATTTTACCTAAGTTAGCTCATAAACGATCTATTTCACCTAGGTTAGCTCATAAACGATCCATTTCACCTAACTTAGCTCAAGAAACGATCCATTTCACCTAGGTTAGCTCCAAAATGACCCATCTTACCTAGGTTAGCTCGAAAATGATGCATTAGACCTAAGTTAGCTCATAAACGATCTATTTCACCTAGGTTAGCTCATAAACGATACATTTCAACTAAGTTAGCTCATAAATGATCCATTTCACTTAATTAGCTCATAAATGGCATATACTTCTTCTTCTAGTCACTTTTTTCTAACTTTCTTATTTGCCATTTTGCAGATTTCATTCACTTCACGGAAGCTAGCTTGCTATGATGGAGTGCTTGTTGTTTCTTTCATTCTCCTCTAGTATTCTTCTAGCTTGCTATGATGGAACTTGCTATCTTGGTGAAACTTTGCATTGTAATATGTATGGATGGAACAATGTGTATGTGCAACTTGCTATGTATGAATGGATGGAACTATATTTGTATGCACGATGAAACTTATGTGTTGGATATGTCATATGTTTGCTGTTAAATAGCCCTGTGATATATATATAGATATATATATATATATATATATATATATATGTCATATATTTGCTATGAAAATTGCTGGATTTAAAAAAACAGAAAAAAGAGGCACCTTTGCCGTCAGCCGCTGATGGCAAAGGCTCCTTTGCCGTCTGCCGCGGAC
Source organism: Aegilops tauschii subsp. strangulata (assembly GCF_002575655.3). Taxonomy (NCBI): domain Eukaryota; kingdom Viridiplantae; phylum Streptophyta; class Magnoliopsida; order Poales; family Poaceae; genus Aegilops; species Aegilops tauschii. The sequence continues at coordinate 181,232,213 of NC_053039.3, forward strand.
GGCAAATAAGCCACCTGGCGGCCACCTGTGCTCCCTGGGAGCTGACCCATTTGGTCAGTTTGCCTACAGCAGCGGACGGCAAAGGCTTTGCCTACAGTGGCAGACTGCAAAGAATGCCCACATTTGCCTACAGCAGCAGACGGCAAAGGCTTATCCCGCAGTGACGTCCAGCTGACGTCATTTGGCAAAGGCCTAACGCACTAACAGCGCATTTATTGCCGTCGGCTTTCTTTGCCGTCAGCCGCTGATGGCAAAGGCCCCTTTGCCGTCCACTTCAAAAAGCAGACGGCAAAGAAGCTCTTTACCGATGCCTACTTTGCCGGAGCCTTTTGCCATCCGCCATCCTTGCCTTTGCCGTCTGCCGTGGCACACGGCAAAGTAGCTGATTCCTGTAGTGTAGAAACTTGATGGTCGCCGCAGTTCAGCTGGCCCGCATGTCATGCACACAAAGGCAGAGGAGCAGTGGGGCCGAGAGGGATGAGGCGCACGTCGGGGGATGTCGTGTCGTGGGTTGGAGCGGCGTCATGGGAATCGCGTGTGGCAGTGGTAGAAACGTGATGGCCGTCGTGGTTCAACTTCCATGGACAAGCTGTCATGTCTACTGACACATGCATTGCATACCGCTCACTACAAGGAGCAGTAGTAGAGAAAACTTGTTCCAAAGATGACATTTTTTCGATAAAATTCTCAAGATATCATTAGTTTTTACACATGGGATTACTCCTTCAAGGGTCAGTCACAACAGGTGTTTTGTAAAAAAATGCATCTTGATGTTCCCTGCAATGCACGGGCATCTTGCTAGTTATAGAAGAAGCCCACACGGGCATCTTGCCACAGGGTGTGCCACCGACCCAAACTCAATTTTTTCAGACGCTTAGGTGCACCGGATGCCGTGCCACGCTACAAAATGTAAAAAAAATAGCTCCAATTTTTTTAAACCTATTATCTTCAAACCAGCCACACCCGTGCCTCACCTCATCAAAACAGCCCGAGGAATATATTTTGAGTGGAGCATGAATTATTTTTACTGATACATGTATATCAAAACTAGAGTGTTTATATTTCAAGCCCGTGAACAAGTATTATTCTACTACTTTGGATCCATTGCAACGCACAGGCCGGCACATTGGTAGTAGTAGTCTCTATCTCTACTCTTATAAAAACAGAGTTGTTGATGATGGTGTGCCGGCCTTATAGGCCGTCCGATTTATATCTGACGGATAGAAAGGAAACTATGGCAATTTTGCAAAAAGATACCCACACCCCTCTGCACATTTGCAAATAAGGCCTTCCCTCGTTCATCCTTTTCTCCCACAAGATAAACTACTCATACAAATGCATCTTGATGTTCCGTGCAATGCACGGGCATCTTGCTAGTCTTCTACTCTTATAAAAAACAGAGTTGGTGATGATGGTGTGCCCGCCATCCTGCAATATAGGCTGTCCGATTTATATCTGACGGATAGGAAGAAAACTATGGCAATTTTGCAAAAAGATACCTACACCCCTCTCCACATTTGCAAATAAGGCCTTCCCTCGTACATCCTTTTCTCTCACAAGATAAACTACTCATACAAATGCATCTTGATGTTACGTGCAACGCACGAGGATGTTTCCTTGGGGGTCTCTCCAGCGTGGCGCGGCCGTAGTTGCAAGTTGATGCCCCTTGAGATGCCGACATTGAGGGGCACTCGGATTTTGTCCGATGAGCAGGTAAGTGATGAGTTTGATCATGTAGTAAATGCATTCTATAGACTACTTCCGTGTCCATTTCCTAATTCTCCCGCTGCCCACTGTTTCACTGGTTAGGCTTGGTGCCAGTGGAGATTGGCTTGCATATGTACGGGAGGGTACCAACATCTATTTACACAACATTTACAATGGTGACACCGTTCCCATAGAACCTTTGTCCAACATTGCGATCAGGCATGCAACGGGCCACCGCCTGAATTGGTACGATGGAACCACGGTGAGATTGAAGAAGATAGCAATCATGGAAGCCATGATAAGGTCGTCCACCAACCAAAATTACACTCTCATCGCGGTTTTCGACATTGCGATTTCTTTCACAAACCTTGCACATGGTGGTCAAAGGTGGACCATGCTGTCTGCGGTCGATTTGTTGCCGTACGAGTATGAAGATCTGCTCCTTTCTAACCGCATCTTCGTGGTGACAAACCAGGGGACTTGTTTCGTATGGGACACATCCTACGATATACTCCCTCTCTTCCAGTTTATTTTTTTTTAATTTTTTTCGTTTTATAAGTTTCAAATTCAAATTTAGAGCTCCCCATCATATGTTGAGATTACAGTGTCCATTAAATTGTTGAGTACATGTACTAGTAAGAAAAATCTTGAGTTTGGCACGAGTTCATGCAGCGGTAGCACCACAAGGCCTAGCGCAGGAGTTACATTTCCCTCTCGGGGCCCTCGGGACTGAGCTTCAGCGCCTTACTACAACTGCCTTTCAGTAAATAACATGTGGACCCGATAGGTGACTAGTCCACATGTGATGCTCCCGAAGGCAGAGGGGCAGTGGGGCCGAGAGGGGTGAGACGCAAGTCGGGGGACGTGTGGTGTCATGTGTTCGAGCGGCATCGTGGGAATCACGTGTGGCTGTGGCAAAAACTTGATGCTCGCCGCATTTCAGGTGGCCCACATGTCATGCACTCAAAGGCAGAGGGGCGGTGCAGCCGAGAGGGGTGAGGCGCACGTCGAGGGACGTGGTGCCGTGGGTTGGAGCAGCGTCGTGGAAATCGCGAGTAGAAGTGGATGAAACGTGATGGTCGCCTGTAGCGATTCGACCTCAGACGGTCAAATCTCTGTGCATAAGTGTCATCCCTGGATCGGTAATGCTGACATGCACAGTGCTTGAAGATTTATATAACAGAGTTCAATCTCACACTTATTACATCGAGTGTCTCAAAGAGAACTTATTACAATAATATGGCTTAAGGCCATCTAAAAGATAACTGTGGAAGCATCGAAGATAAATGAGTCCATCAACTCCAACGGCATAGCTGAGTGCACGACAACGGCCTAGCGCACCTTACTCTTTGTTTGAACATTCTGCAACATAATACGTTGCAGCCTGTGTAGGTCAGCACATGTAATATGCTGGCAAAATAGCACTATAGAGATAACAACTATCACTACATGCATATATGGCTGGTGGAGGCTCTATGGTTATCATTTGCATAAAGCTAGTTTTTCCCTACAACAAAGGAATATATTTTATTTATCTACAAAGTTTGTTGATAATATTGAGAATGGTAACCCCATCTCAATCCCAAAATAATAATTAACAACCCAACAAAAATTATTAAGTAACGTGATGAGATCAGATCAATCATTCAAGTACCAGATACTCAAGATGTCCATAACCGGGGACATGGCTAACCATGATTAGATTGTACACTCTGCAGAGGTTTGTGCGCTTTTCCCCACAAGACTCGATCTCCTCTGTTGTATTTCTCATACTACATGATGTTTGAGGAACAGATGACCGAGACATAGTCTTTCAGAAGCATTAACTCTTTCGACGGGTAGACCGTACCACCTACATCCCCTACATCTGCTAGTCTACCACTGAAAGAGGTCACACAACATACTCAACTATGCTAGAGCCCATAATGGCTTGTGGCTGCACACGGAAGTTTCTAGCATGAATAATCTTATGATCCCTTTGAGCCTGGATGGCAAACCATAGGAATCACACGGGTTCTCCAGGATCTCCTTGAACACTGGATTCCCCAGGTTCCAACAAACAATTCACCCAGATGTGTATTAAAGCAGCCACCTTAAATTAACCCTTAAATCATAATAATACTCACATCTGTCATGAATCACTCAAACCAAACCACGTCTACGAGCATAGCATAGCAGTATAAGCATAACGTAGTAACTCCCTAGGGTTTGATATAAGACAATAGGGTCTACCTCATCAGCTACTTCCCAAAACCCACATGTTATCAATCCTACTCATGCAATGTTTGAGGGTTGAAACTAATGCATAAAAACTGGGCAATAAAGGGATATGATCAAAGTGTTACTTGCCTTGCTGACAATCGGAAAACCCTAGAGATTCGTAGTAGCAAGCCTCGCACTCCGAAAACTCTATCGTGAACAAACAATAGCATACATAAACACTCAAGCATAATGTCCAAAGGTAAAACTCAAAAGAAAAGATCTAAACTGAAAGTTCAACTGAAGAGCTTCGAATTGCAAAAAGAATCAATCGAATCGGAGCTACGGAACACAAACTACGATCAAAAGAAGTTCGAATTCCAATCTGCTTGAAACCAAAACTTTAAATTGTCAAAACCATGTTAAAGTTGATTATCTGGAAAGAGGGGAACAAAATGAATATTTAGGCGTTTGTTTCACTGGATTTGGATAAACGAGCAAAAAGTAACGAGGGTTTGAAAATTAGGGACTAATCGGTAAGAAAAGTATTCACGGATAGGTCCCTGGCTGAAAATCAAATTAAAAAGAAAAACCTAACAAACGAGCATTCGTAAACAGAGACTAACGAACGAACATGTTCACTAATAGGAACTAGCGGGTGAACATTCGCTTACCAGCCGAACTAAATAAATAAAACCGATCTAATACGTGAAACCGGAAAAAACCAGGGCGGGTTTTTGCGGTTTATACCGGTTCGGGAAAAAAGACCGACGGCGGCGGTTTTGCTCCGACGAGGCGGCGCGGCACGGCAGCGGGGCAGCGGGGACCGACGCGGCAGCGGCGGGAGGCGGTGCGGCGGCGGCTGTGGCCGCTGCTGCAGGAGGCGGCGGTGTGATGAGGAGGAGGGGGCCGGGGCTCGGCTATTTAAAGAGAGGGGTGGCCGGCTTGGGCCAGGGGCAATGGCGGAGGCGGAGTCCGGCGGTGGGATGGCGAGGGAAGGCGGCGGCGCTAGCTGGGCCAAGGCCCGGCTCGGCTGGGCCGGCCGAGGAAAGATTTAAAAAAATATTCCGCCGCGAATAAATTCCTAATAAAAGATAAAAGAATTCTAAAATTTTCAGAAACAATTTTCACCGTCCAAACCTAATTTTTAGAACAAGACAAGCATTTTCTTGACTAAGAATGCAATTTTCAAAAATGCATATTTTTTCTAATTCAAAGAAAATAGCAAATAAAATACAAATAAAAATAATTTGATTTTAAATTTCTTCTCCAATATTCCTCCTCTGTTTGAAGAAGTCATTTTATCTTCTCTCTTTTATTTTTGTTATTGGAAATAACTGGAGAGAAAATTATTAAAACCAAATTGATCCTTTTTTTTAAATTTGAATAAATTCAAATATGAAAATTTGTGAAACCTCCAACTCTCTCCTTGGGTCCTTGAGTTGCTTAAGGTTTCTCGGATCACAACCAAATGCAAATGAAAATATGATATGCATATGATGACCTATGTATAACATCCAAATTTGAAAAATTGGGATGTTACAAACTGATACGTCTCCAACGTATCTATAATTTTTGATTGTTACATGCTATTATATTATCTGTTTTGGATGTTTATGGGCTTTATTATACACTTTTATATTATTTTTGGGACTAACCTATTAACCCATAGCCCAATGCCAGTTTCTGTTTTTTCCCTTGTTTCAGTGTTTCGCAGAAAAGGAATTTCAAACGGAGTCCAAACGGAATGAAACCTTTGGGAGAGTTATTTTTGGAACGGAAGCAATCCAGGAGGCTTGGAGTACACGTAAGGGAAGGAACGAGGAAGGGACGAGGCAGGGGGCGCGCCCACCCCCCTGGGCGCGCCCTCCACCCTCGTGGGCCCCTCGTCGCTCCCCTGACCGACTTCTTTCGCCTATATATATCCATATACCCTAAAAACTTTGGGGAGCAGAATAGATCGGGAGTTCCGCCGCCGCAAGCCTCTGTAGCCACCAAAAACCAATCGGGACCCTATTCCGGCACCCTGCCGGAGGGGGGATCCCTCACCGGGGGCCATCTTCATCATCCCGGCGCTCTCCATGACGAGGAGGGAGTAGTTCACCCTCGGGGCTGAGGGTATGTACCAGTAGCTATGTGTTTGATCTCTCTCTCTCTCGTGTTCTTGATTTGGCACGATCTTGATGTATCGCGAGCTTTGCTATTGTAGTTGGATCCTATTATGTTTCTCCCCCTCTACTCTCTTGTAATGGATTGAGTTTTCCCTTTGAAGTTATCTTATCGGATTGAGTCTTTAAGGATTTGAGAACACTTGATGTATGTCTTGCCGTGCTTATCTGTGGTGACAATGGGATATCACGTGATCCACTTGATGTATGTTTTGGTGATCAACTTGCGGGTTCCGCCAATGAACCTATGCATAGGGGTTGGCACATGTTTTCGTCTTGACTCTCCGGTAGAAACTTTGGGGCACTTTTTGAAGTACTTTGTGTTGGTTTGAATAGATGAATCTGAGATTGTGTGATGCATATCGTATAATCATACCCACGGATACTTGAGGTGACATTGGAGTATCTAGGTGACATTAGGGTTTTGGTTGATTTGTGTCTTAAGGTGTTATTCTAGTACGAACTCTTGAATAGATCGATCCGAAAGAATAACTTTGAGGTGGTTTCGTACCCTACAATAATCTCTTCGTTTGTTCTCCGCTATTAGTGACTTTGGAGTGACTCTTTGTTGCATGTTGAGGGATAGTTATATGATCCAATTATGTTATTATTGTTGAGAGAACTTGCACTAGTGAAAGTATGAACCCTAGGCCTTGTTTCCTAGCATTGCAATACCGTTTGTGCTCACTTTTATCATTAGTTACCTTGCTGTTTTTATATTTTCAGATTACAAAAACCTATATCTACCATCCATATTGCACTTGTATCACCATCTCTTCGCCGAACTAGTGCGCCGATACAATTTACCATTGTATTGGGTGTGTTTGGGACACAAGAGACTCTTTGCTATTTGGTTGCAGGGTTGTTTGAGAGAGACCATCTTCATCCTACGCCTCCCACGGATTGATAAACCTTAGGTCATCCACTTGAGGGAAATTTACTACTGTCCTACAAACCTCTGCACTTGGAGGCCCAACAACGTCTACAAGAAGAAGGCTGTGTAGTAGACATCAAGCTCTTTTCTGGCGCCGTTGCCGGGGAGGTGAGTGCTTGAAGGTATATCTTTAGATCTTGCAATTGAATCTTTTAGTTTCTTGTTTTATCACTAGTTTAGTTTACAAAAGAAAACTACAAAAAATGGAATTGAGTTTGCCTCATACGCTTCATCTTTTTAATATCTTTCGTGAAAATGATGGGAAGGAAAATTGTGCTCAAGTACTAGAAGAAGATTTACATAGAATGCTTGGCATAAAATATGTGAATGATGGGCATGATTGCAATGTTGTTAGTATGAATTGTTTGAATACCCATGATGCTAATGATACGCAAAGCCACAACCTTGGGGATGCTATGTTTGATGAAGATGATATGTTTAGTCCCCCAAGTTTTGATGAGCAAATTTATTATGATGAAAGGATGCCTCCTATTTATGATGATTATTGTGATGACACGTATGCTATGAAGAATAAAGATAACCATGAAACTTGTCATCATGATTTTAATTTTCAATTGGATTATGCTTCACATGATAGTTATTTTGTTGAGTTTGCTCCCACTACTATTGATGAGAATAAATTTGCTTACGTGGAGAGTAGGAAAATTTCTATGCAAGTAGATCATGAAAAGAATGGTTTAGGTGCTGGTTATATTGTTGAATCCATTCATGATGCTACTGAAAATTATTATGAGGGAGGAATGTATGCTTGTAGGAATTGCAATAATATTAAGTTTCCTCTCTATGTGCTTAAAGTTTTGAAGTTATGCTTGTTTTGCCTTCCTATGCTGGTTGATTATTGTTCCCATAAGTTGTTTGCTCACAAAATCCCTATGCATAGGAAGTGGGTTAGACTTAAATGTGCTAGTCATATTCTTCATGATGCTCTCTTTATGTTTCAATTCTTATGTCTTATGTGAGCATCATTGAAATCATCGTGCCTAGCTAGGGGCGTTAAAGGTTAGCGCTTGTTGGGAGGCAACCCAGTTTTATTTTTGTTTCTTGCTTTTTGGTTCTGTTTAGTAATAAATAAATCATCTAGCCTCTGGTTAGATGTGGTTTTATGTTTTAATTAGTGTTTGTGCCAAGTAAGACCTATAGGATCTTCTTGGATGATAGTTATTCGATCCTGCTGAAAATTCCAGAAACTTTCTGTTCACGAAAACAATTGTTTAAAATCACCAGAACGTGATAAAATAATGATTCCAATTGCAGTAGATCAATAAACAAATTATCTGGGTCGTCCTATTTTGGTAGAAGTTTTTGAGTTACAGAAGTTTGCGTTAGTTACAGATTACTACAGGCTGTTCTCTTTTTGACAGATTCTGTTTGTCGTGTGTTGTTTGCTTATTTTGATGAGTCTATGGTTAGTAAAATAGTTTATAAACCATAGAGAACTTGGAATACAGTAGGTTTAACACCAATATAAATAATGAATGAGTTCATTATAGTACCTTGAAGTGGTGTTTTGTTTTCTTTCGCTAACGGAGCTCACGAGATTTTCTGTTAAGTTTTGTGTTGTGAAGTTTTCAAGTTTTGGGTAAAGATTCGATGGACTACGGAATATGGAGTGGCAAAAGCCTAAGCTTGGGGATGCCCAAGGCACCCCAAGGTAATATTCAAGGACAACCAAGAGCCTAAGCTTGGGGATGCCCCGGATGGCATCCCCTCTTTCATCTTCGTTCATCGGTAACTTTACTTCGAGCTATATTTTTATTCACCACATGATTGTGTTTTGCTCGGAGCGTCATTTTATTTTGTTTTGCTTGATGTTTGAATAAAATATCAAGATCTGAAAATCTTAAATGTTAGAGAGTCTTCACATAGTTGCATAATTATTCGGCTACTCATTGATCTTCACTTATATCTTTCGGAGTAGTTTGTCGGTTGCTCTAGTGCTTCACTTCTATCTTTTAGAGCACGACGGTGGTTTTATTTTGAAGAAATAGATGAACTCTCATGCTTCACTTATATTATTTTGAGAGTCCTAAACAGCATGGTAATTTGCTTTGGTTATGAATTTAGTCCTAAGATGATGGGCATCCAAGAGGGATATAATAAAAACTTTCATATAAGGTGCACTGAATACTATGAGAAGTTTGATTCTTGATGATTGTTTTGAGATATGAAGATGGTGATATTAGAGTCATGCTAGTTGAGTGGTATGAATTTGAGAGATACTTGTGTTAAAGTTTGTGATTCCCGTAGCATGCACGTATGGTGAACCGTTATGTGATGAAGTCGGAGCATGATTTATTTATTGATTGTCTTCCTTATGAGTGGCGGTCGGGAATGAGCGATGGTCTTTTCCTACCAATCTATCCTCCTAGGAGCATGCGCGTAGTACTTTGTTTCGTTAACTAATAGATTTTTGCAATAAGTATGTGAGTTCTTTATGACTAATGTTGAGTCCATGGATTATACGCACTCTCACCCTTCCACCATTGCTAGCCTCTCTAATACCGCGCACCTTTCGCCGGTATCATACACCCACCATATACCTTCCTCAAAACAGCCACCATACCTACCTATTATAGCATTTCCATAGCCATTCCGAGATATATTGCCATGCAAATTACCACCATTCCGTTTATTATGACACGCTCCATCATTGTCATATTGCTTTGCATGATCATGTAGTTGACATTGTATTTGTGGCAAAGCCACCATTCATAACTCTTTCATACATGTCACTCATGAGTCATTGCACATCCCGGTACACCGGCATTCATATAGAGTCATATTTTGTTCTAAGTATCGAGTTGTAATTCATGAGTTGTAAGTAAATAAAAGTGTGATGATCATCATTATTAGAGCATTGTCCCAGTGAGGAAAGGATGATGGAGACTATGATTCCCCCACAAGTCGGGATGAGACTCCGGACGAAAAATAAAAAAGAAAAGAAAAAAAGAGGCAAAAAAAGAGAAAAGACCCAAATAAAAAAAATGAGAGAAAAAGAGAGAAGGGGCAATGCTACTATCGTTTTACTCTAACATCCCAAATTTTCAATTTGGAATGTTATACATTAGATCATCATGCATATCATATTTTATTGCATTTTGATTTGCGATCCTAGAAATTTCACGCAACTCAAGGACCCACGGAGAGAGTTGGGGATTTCATTATTTTCATATTTGGGTTTTCTCAAATTTTGAAAATAGGATCATTTGTTTTAATTATTTTCTCTCCGAAAATATTTCATATCAAAATATATGAGAGGGGATAAAATGACTTCTCCACAAATAATGAAATATTGGAGGGAAAATATTAAAAACAAATATTTGATTTTATTTAGATTTTATTTGATTTTATTCGAATTAGGAAAAATACGCGTTTCTCAAAATTGCATTTTAGGCCCAAATAAATGTTCATCTTGTCCGGCTTATTTTTAGAGGACGGGGAAAATTTATTTCGGGATTTTTGGAGTCCGGTTAGTATTTCTTTCCTTACTTTTTCTGCAAGTCCGATTTTTTTTAAAAGTCAACCGCCTTACGGGCCATGTCCGACCCGGACACCTCAGCCTGGCCGGCCTTTAAAGCCGCGGCCCGAGCCCCGCCTCAGCCCAAGTCGCCGCCGCCCCGAAACCCTAGCCGCCGCCGCCGCCCGCGTCGCCTCGCCGCCCGACCCGCCGCCCGCCGGAGCCCCGCCGCCTCTTGCCCGACGCTGCCACCCGCCGGAGCCGCTCGCCGCCGCCGCCGTCACGCGAACCGAGGTAGCCGCCGGTTTTTCTCGAAAAACCGTTCGGTTTTATTTCGAAACCGAGATGTGTTTTTTATTTTATATTAGATCGGTTTTTTTCCGGTTAAGTTAAATAGCGAACACCCGTTCGTTCGTTCGTTTTAACGAACGGTTTTCTTCTTTTTTTTACAGACAGCGAACGTTCGATCGTTAGCCTATTCGTCAGTTTTTCTGTTTCTCGGATTTTCCGCGATTATACCTGATCGCGATTTCCGATCTGTTTTTCATTTTAGTATAACTTTTCGCTCGTTTATCGGAATCAGGCGATTCAAGCGCCTAGAGTTTCGTCTCGAAATTCTCTTTCCGTCTAACCAACTCAAACAAGTTTTTTCTACTGTAAAATTTGACTTAGATCCAGATTAGTAAACGAAGCTTGTTTCTTTCGCCGTTTGACCTTCGTTGCTTCGTTTGAATTGATTCTTTTTGCAAACCGGAGTTCTTAAGTTGAACTTTCTGGTTAGATCTCTTAATTTGAGTTTTATTTCGTGCACCCTTGCTTGATTGCTTATGTATGTATTGTTTGTTTGCGATAGAGTACCCGGAGTGCGAAGCGTGGTACTACGAGTCTCTAGGTTTCACGGATCATCAGCAAGGCAAGTAACACTTTGATCATACTTTTCATCACCCAGTTTTATTGCATTAGATCAATCCTCAAACAGTTGCATGATTAGGATCTGATTAATATGTGGGTTTTGGGAAGTAGATGAGGTAGTACCTATTGTCCTGTTTGCTATCAAACCTTTGGGAGTTACTTCTACGTTTGCTTATAATGCTATGCTATGCTCGTAGACGTGGATTGGGTTTGAGTGAATTCTTCATGACAGATGTGAGATTATTAATTTATGGTTCAACTTAAGGTGGCTACTTTAATTTACATCTGGGTGGATTGAGGCACCTGGAGAAACCAGTGTTGCCTGTATTTTTGGATATCCCGGAGTACCCGTGTGGTCATCCTATGGACCGCCACCCAGACACAAAGGGATCATGAGATTATTCATGCTAGAAACTTCCGTGTGCAGCCACAAGCTATTATGGGCTCTAGCATAGTTGAGTAGGTTACATGACCTCTTGAAGAGGTGGGCTAGCAGATGTAGGGGAAAGTAGGTGTAACTGTCCACCCGGAGTAAAGAGTAGTGTTTCTGAAAGACTGTATCTCGGTCATCCGTTTCTCAAACACCATGTAGTGCGAGAAATCAAGCGGAGGCGATCGAGTCTTGTGGGGAAAAGTGCACAAACCTCTGCAGAGTGTACAAACTAATCATGATTAGCCGTGTCCCCGGTTATGGACATCTTGAGTATCTAGTTCTTGGATTATCATGTGAATCTCATCATCATGTTACTTAATTTAATTTGATTGGGTTAATCACGTTCTTAATTGGGATTGAGTTGGAGGTACCTTCTCAATGTTTAACAACCACCATGATAGTTAAATAAAATTTATTCCTTTGTGGTAGGGAAAAATTGGCTTTTCACAAAACTGTAACCATAGAGCTTTCCACCAGCCAAATATGCATGTAGTGATAGCATTATTCTGTTCATTACTCTCTATGTGTTACTTTGCCAGCATATTCCATGTGCTGACCCGTTTTCGGGCTGCAACGTATCATGTTGCAGACTTTTCAGACGACGAGTAAGGAGCCTTAGGTCGTGGTCTTATACTCAGTGATGCCGTTGGAGTTGATGGACTCACTTTATCTTCCAAGCCTTCCGCTGTTATCGTATTTTAGATGGCCTTAAGCCATATTTATTGTATTGAGTTCTCTTGAACTATTCGATGTAATAAGTCTGTGATTGCTACTCTGTTATAATTCCTTCAAAGTACTGTGCGTGTCAGCATTACCGATCCAGGGATGGCACTAATGCACAGAGACTAGACTGTTTGAGGTCTGGTCGCTACATTTACCACACTTGTGCTTCAAAGTAGCACCATGATCTTCATGATAGAGAGTCTCCTATGTTGTCACTTTCATATACTACTTATATTATTTTGAGAGTCCTAAACAGCATGGTAATTTGCTTTGGTTATGAATTTAGTCCTAATATGATGGGCATCCAAGAGGGATATAATAAAAACTTTCATATAAGGTGCATTGAATACTATGAGAAGTTTGATTCTTGATGATTGTTTTGAGATATGAAGATGGTGATATTAGAGTCATGCTAGTTCAGTGGTTATGAATTTGAGAGATACTTGTGTTAAAGTTTGTGATTCCCGTAGCATGCACGTACGGTGAACCGTTACGTGATGAAGTCGGAGCATGATTTATTTATTGATTGTCTTCCTTATGAGTGGCAGTCGGGGACGAGCGATGGTCTTTTCCTACCAATCTATCCTCCTTGGAGCATGCGCGTAGTAATTTGTTTCGATAACTAATAGATTTTTGCAATAAGTATGTGAGTTCTTTATGACTAATGTTGAGTCCATGGATTATACGCACTCTCACCCTTCCACCATCGCTAGCCTCTCTAATAACGCGCACCTTTCGCCGGTATCATACACCCACCGTATACCTTCCTCAAAACAGCCACCATACCTACCTATTATAGCATTTCCATAGCCATTCCGAGATATATTGCCATGCAAATTACCACCGTTCCATTTATTATGACACGCTCCATCATTGTCATATTGCTTTGCATGATCATGTAGTTGACATTGTATTTGTGGCAAAGCCACCATTCATAATTCTTTCATACATGTCACTCATGAGTCATTGCACATCCCGGTACACCGCCGGAGGCATTCATATAGAGTCATATTTTGTTCTAAGTATCGAGTTGTAATTCATGAGTGGTAAGTAAATAAAAGTGTGATGATCATCATTATTAGAGCATTGTCCCAGTGAGGAAAGGATGATGGAGACTATGATTCCCCCACAAGTCGGGATGAGACTCCGGACGAAAAATAAAAATAAAATAAAATAAGAGGCCAAAAAAAGAGAAAAGGCCCAAATAAAAAATAAAAAAATGAGAGAAAAAGAGAGAAGGGGCAATGCTACTATCCTTTTACCACACTTGTTCTTCAAAGTAGCACCATGATCTTCATGATAGAGAGTCTCCTATGTTGTCACTTTCATATACTAGTGGGAATCTTTCATTATAGAACTTGGCTTGTATATTCCAATGATGGGCTTCCTCAAAATGCCCTAGGTCTTCATGAAGAAGCAAGTTGGATGCACACCCACTTAGTTTCTTTTTGAGCTTTCATACACTTATAGCTCTATTGCATCCGTTGCAAGGCAATCCCTACTCACTCACATTGATATCTATTGATGGGCATCTCCATAGCACGTTGATACGCCTAGTTGATGTGAGACTATCTTCTCCTTTTTGTCTTCTCCACAACCACCATTCTATTCCACCTATAGTGCTATGTCCATGGCTCACGCTCATGTATTGTGTGAAGATTGAAAAAGTTTGAGAACATCAAAAGTATGAAACAATTGCTTGGCTTGTCATCGGGGTTGTGCATGATTTAAATACTTTGTGTGGTGAAGATAGAGCATAGCCAGACTATATGATTTTGTAGGGATAACTTTCTTTGGCCATGTTATTTTGAGAAGACATGATTGCTTTGTTAGTATGCTTGAAGTATTATTATTTTTATGTCAATATTAAACTTTTGTCTTGAATCTTATGGATCTGAATATTCTTGCCACAATAAAGAGAATTACATGGATAAATATGTTAGGTAGCATTCCACATCAAAAATTCTATTTTTAACATTTACCTACTCGAGGACGAGCAGGAATTAAGCTTGGGGATGCTGATACGTCTCCAACGTATCTATAATTTTTTATTGTTCCATGCTATTATATTATCTGTTTTGGATGTTTATGGGCTTTATTATACACTTTTATATTATTTTTGGGACTAACCTATTAACCTAGAGCCCAGTGCCAATTTCTGTTTTTTCCCTTGTTTCAGTGTTTCACAGAAAAGGAATATCAAACGGAGTCCAAACGGAATGAAACCATCGGGAGAGTTATTTTTGGAACGGAAGCAATCCAGGAGGCTTGGAGTACACGTAAGGGAAGCAACAAGGAAGGCATGAGGCAGGGGGCGCGCCCACCCCCCTGGGCGCGCCCTCCACCCTCGTGGCTCCCCTGACCGACGTCTTTCGTCTATATATATCCATATACCCTAAAAACTTTGGGGAGCATAATAGATCGGGAGTTCCGCCGCCGCAAGCCTCTGTAGCCACCAAAAACCAATCGGGACCCTGTTCCGGCACCCTGCCGGAGGGGGGGATCCCTCATCGGTGGCCATCTTCATCATCCTGGCGCTCTCCATGACGAGGAGGGAGTAGTTCACCCTCGGGGCTGAGGGTATGTACCAGTAGCTATGTGTTTGATCTCTCTCTCTCTCTGTCGTGTTCTTGATTTGGCACGAACTTGATGTATCGCAAGCTTTGCTATTGTAGTTGGATCTTATGATGTTTCTTCCCCTCTACTGTCTTGTAATGGATTGAGTTTTCCCTTTGAGGTTACCTTATCGGATTGAGTCTTTAAGGATTTGAGAACACTTGATGTATGTCTTGCCGTGCTTATCTGTGGTGACAATGGGATATCACGTGATCCACTTGATGTATGTTTTGGTGATCAACTTGCGGGTTCCGCCCATGAACCTATGCATAGGGGTTGGCACACGTTTTCGTCTTCACTCTCCGGTAGAAACTTTGGGGCACTCTTTGAAGTACTTTGTGTTGGTTTGAATAGATGAATCTGAGATTGTGTGATGCATATCGTATTGAGGTGACATTGGAGTATCTAAGTGACATTAGGGTTTTGGTTGATTTGTGTCTTAAGGTGTTATTCTAGCACGAAGTCTTGAATAGATCGATCCGAAAGAATAACTTTGAGCTGGTTTCGTACCCTACAATAATCTCTTCGTTTGTTCTCCACTATTAGTGACTTTGGAGTGACTCTTTGTTGCATGTTGAGGGATAGTTATATGATCCAATTATGTTATTATTGTTGAGAGAACTTGCACTAGTGAAAGTATGAACCCTAGGCCTTGTTTCCTAGCGTTGCAATACCGTTTGTGCTCACTTTTATCATTAGTTACCTTGCTGTTTTTATATTTTCAGATTACAAAAACCTATATCTACAACCCATATTGCATTTGTATCACCATCTCTTCGCCGAACTAGTGCACCTATACAATTTACCATTGTATTGGGTGTGTTGGGGACACAAGAGACTCTTTGCTATTTGGTTGCAGGGTTGTCTGAGAGAGACCATCTTCATCCTACGCCTCCCACGGATTGATAAACCTTAGGTCATCCACTCAAGGGAAACTTGCTACTGTCCTACAAACCTCTGCACTTGGAGGCCCAACAATGTCTACAAGAAGAAGGTTGTGTAGTAGACATCACAAACCTACCCCCCTTAAGATGAATCTCGTCCTCGAGATTCGGGTTGGCTAGAAAATAGGTGTGGGTGGTCTTTTCGTATGTCTTCCTCTCATTCCCAGGTGGCTTCTTCCTCGGTATGGTGGCTCCACTGAACTTTGCAAAACTTGATGACCTTGCTGCATGTAACTCGGCTGGCAAACTCGAGAATCTTGACGGGTTTCTCCTCGTAGGTTAGGTCACTTCCCAACTGAATTGCTTCCAGGGGCGCTGTATCTCTCAGAGGAATTTCGGCCATCTCTGCATGGCAGTTCTTCAACTGGGAAACGTGAAACACATCATGAACTCCTGACAATCCTTCGGGTAATTCCAACTTGTAGGCCACTTCTCCCATTCGTTCCAAAACTCGATATGGTCCTACAAATCTTGGGGCTAACTTTCCTTTGACTCCAAATCGTTTAACTCCTCGCAGTGGTGACACACGAAGATATGCTCTGTCTCCGATTTTGTAGACTACCTCCTTGCGTTTGGTGTCTTCATAACTCTTATGCCTGGTCTGAGCTACCTTCAGTCTATCACGAATCAACTTAACCTTCTCTTCATACTCCTTGATTAAATCCGGTCCGAACAACTGACTGTCTCCAACTTCATCCCACATCAATGGTGTCATGCACCTCCTTCCATACAAAGCTTCGAAAGGGGCCATCTTCAAACTAGCCTGATAGATGTTGTTGTATGAGAACTCTGCGTAAGGAAAATTATCATCCCAACTAGATCCATAATCTAGCGCGCAAGCTCTCAACATGTCCTACAGAATCTGATTGACTCTCTCAGTCTGTCCATCTGTCTGCGGATGAAAGGATGTACTGAACTCTAGCCTGGTACCCAAGGTCTGGTGCAACTGATTCCAAAACTTTGAAGTAAACTGTGTTCCTCTATCTGATATGATGGTCCTCGGAACTCCATGCAGACATACGATCCTGGTCATATATATCTTGGCCAACTTCGCGCTAGTATAAGTGGTTCTCACTGGGATAAAGTGAGCCACTTTGGTCAAGCGATCAACTACTACCCAAATAGAATCATATCCTGATCGTGTCCTGGGTAATCCTATGATAAAATCCATGCCAAGCTTATCCCAGTTCCATTCAGGTATCGGCATAGGCTGTAGTAATCCTGCTGGCTTCTGGTGTTCGGCCTTAACTCGCTGACATACATCACATACTGCTACATACTCGGCAATATCCTTCTTCATACCTGTCCACCAGAAACGTTCCTTCAAATCCAAATACATCTTGGTGTTTCCGGGGTGAATCGAGTATGGCGAGTCGTGAGCCTCCTAAAGTATTAACGTCCTGATCTCTGCATCATTGGGCACATATACACAATCCTCAAACCATAAAGTTTCGTGCTCATCCTCACGAAAACCTTTGGCCTTTCCTTTGCTCAGCTTCTCCTTTATCTCCGCAATCTCTTTATCAGTCTTCTGAGCTTCCCGAATCTTTCATAGTAATGTGGACTGAACCTCCAATGCTACAACAAAACCTCTCGGAACTATCTCCAATCGAAGTTCTCTGAGATCGTAGGCTAACTCCTGTGGTAATCCTCCGATTAGGAGAGTATTGACATAACTCTTGCAGCTCAATGCGTCTGCTACAACATTGGCCTTTACTGGATGATAATGCAGCTTCATATCATAATACTTTATGAGCTCCAACCATCTCCTCTGCTTGAGATTCAGCTCCTTCTGTGTGAAGATATACTTCAAACTCTTGTGATCCGTGTATACATCACAATGGTTTCCAATAAGAAAATGTCTCCAGGTCTTAAGCGCATGCACTATGGCTGCTAACTCCAAATCATGAGTAGCATAGTTCAACTCATGAGGTCGAAGCTGACGCGAGGCACATGAAACAACTCTTCCGTCTTGCATCAGTACACCTCCAAGCCCTTGGCGAGAAGCGTCGCAATACACTCAAAAATCCTTGCGTATATCCAGAAGAATTGGTACCGGGGCTGTAACTAAATGTTTCTTCAACTCCTGAAAACTGGCCTCACATTCTTCGGTCCATTTGAACTTAGTGTCCTTCTTCAATAACTCTGTCATGGGTTTCGCAATCTTGGAAAAATTCTCAATGAATCTTCGATAATATCCTGCGAGTCCAAGAAAACTGCGGATCTCTCCAACTGAGGTGGGTGCCAACCACTCAGTAACAAACTGAACCTTGGTAGGGTCTACTGCTATACCTTCTCCTGATATAACATGCCCAATAAATCCAACTTCCTTCAACCAAAACTCGCATTTGCTGAACTTGGCGTATAGCTGGTGTTCCCTGAGCTTCTCGAGAACTAATCGCAAATGCTCCTTGTGCTCCTCTTCATTCTTCGAGTACACCAGTATGTCGTCAATGAACACCACAACAAACTTATCCAAGAACTCCATGAACACCTTATTCATCATACTCATAAAATAGGCAGGGGCGTTAGTCAATCCAAAATACATGACCGTGTACTCATATAGCCCGTACCTTGTGGTAAAACCTTCTTAGGTATATCCTGTTCTTGGATCTTCAGCTGGTGGTATCCCGATCGAAGATCGATCTTGGAGAATACTTTAGCTCCCTGCAGCTGGTCAAACAAATCATTGACCATCGGTAGGGGGTACTTGTTCTTGATCGTCACCTGATTCAATGCACGATAATCAACAACCATTCTCAAAGATCCATCCTTCTTCTCAACTAAGAGCACTGGGGCTCCCCACGGTGATGAACTTGGTCGAATATAACCTTTCTCCAATAACTCCTTAATCTGCTTCTTGATTTTCTCCAGATCATTGGCGGGCATGCGATAAGGTCTCTTCAATATTGGTCCGGTGCCTGACAACAGCTCTATCAAAAACTCTATATCCCGATCTGGTGCCATGCCTGGAAATTCCTCTGGAAATACATCAGGATAATCCTTCACAACTGGCACTTCCTCCTGAACAACTCCTGAGAGGGAATTTACTTGGGTCCTCTTGGGCGCATGTCGTGACACATACTTGATCCTTTTTCCCTCAGGGGTGGTGAGAAATATCGACTTACTAGCACAATTGATGTTTCCTCCATACTTCGATAGACAATCCATGCCTAGTATTATATCCAATCCTTGTGACTCCAAAATTATGAGGTCCAAGGGAAAAACATGGCTACCAATGGTTAAAGGTAACCAATCACACCATCGATTGGCTATATACTCCACTCCTGGCGAGCTTACTAACATGGTTGACCTAAGGGTTAGGGTTGGCAATTTAAACTTGTCCACAAATCCCCTTGAGATGTATGAATGCGATGCACCAGTGTCAAAAAGAACGAGAGCGGTAAATGACTTAATCAAAAACTTACCGATCACTGCGTCAGGCTGCTCTTCAAGTTCCTCCATGTTGATCTGGTTCACCTGACCTCTGGTGAAGGGATTGGGCTTCTTTCTAGAGCTTCCATTTCCATTACCATTCTTCAACTCAGAACAATCATTGGCATAGTGTCCAGTCTTCCCGCACTTGTAACAGGTAACGTGACTAAGATCCTTCTTGGCGGGTGTTGTTGGGCTGGTACGGTTCTGATTGGTGTTGTTTCCATTCTCACTTCCATTCTTGGGGTCACTATGGTTGTGTGAGCTTCCTCCATTATGAGTATGGCCTCCATGGTTATGGTGGGTATGTCCTCCCGAGTTCGGGGTAAAACGAGGCTTCTGTTGAGCTCCAGTGTTGCACTTCCCTTGTCCATATTTCCTTTTGCGGCTCTCTATCTGCTGTTGCTTGCCTTCAATCATAAGAGCCATGTCTACTAACTCCTGGTAGTTGGCGAATGTTGCCACCATTAGCTGCATACTCAGCTCATCATTCAGCCCTTCCATAAACTTCTCCTGCTTTGCGGCATCTGTGGCCACATCATCTGGGGCGTAGCGTGCTAACTTGCTGAACTCATCCACGTACTTCCCCACAGTATGATTCCCCTGGCATATGTTACGAACTCATGCTTCTTCATACTCACATCTCCAGCTGAGACATGTGCAGTGCGGAATGCTTGCTGAAACTGATCCCAAATGACATTGGCCACGGGGAAAGTGGTGGTGTAGTTCTCCCACCATGAGGCTGCGGGTCCATCTAGTTGGTGTGCGGCAAAGCGCACCTTCTCAGCATCTGTGCAACCTATGGTGATCAACTCCCTTCCAATCCCGCGGAGCCAGTCATCAGCAACAATCAGCTCGGTGCTACTAGAGAACACCGGCGGGTTCAACCTCAAAAAACGGGCTAAGTTGTCAATTGGAGGTTGTGGCGGTGGGTTGTTGTTGTTGTTGTTGCCTTGGTTCTGGACTAGTAACTGCATCAAGGCATTCTGCTATTGGATCAACTAAGTGAGCTCCGGCGAGAAGGCAAATCTGGGGTCACGTCTCGGAGGCATCTGATTGGTTTAGAGGGTTGAGAACAGAATAGAGCGAGGTCTAAAGAGAGATCACCACCCATATGCACATGAGACAAACACAATCATTTCACTTCACTCAATTCAAACAAGATCATACAATCGATCTAAACTACCATTACAAAATACTCGGACTATTACTATATACATGGGGGAATACTGATAATATGGTGGTCGACTAGAAATTTTGATCGGTGGAAGACTCCATGATATCTGCTCCAGCTTCGTCTTCATAATCATCATCAGTATCTTCATTATTGTTGTCGGGGTCGGAGTCGGTGTCATCGATTATGATGTAGTCTTCAGGATGATTGTCGTCCTCAAGTGCGGGATCTCCCATGAATATTCCTAGCTTCTTCTTCAGGTCTTCATTCTTCTCCAGTAGTACGGCAATTTCTTTATAGCCATCGCGTGTAGACTTGAGTTCTTCTTCTAGCTCCATGTTCCTGGCCATCTCCTTCTTCATGTCTATCATGCTAGCGCACATCTGGTTCTCCTGTCGACTAATGTGCTTATTTAACTCTTGGATGTAGGCTGCAATGGATTTATCCCTCCTGGTTCTAATCATCTCCCTTTGCTCATCTCGACGTCCACATATCTGGTAGATGGTGTCCCTAAGATCCTTGTTGAAGACCTCGCCGATGCTTCCCATGGCGATGTGGGCGGCCATGCTCTTTCCTAGACTCCAGGTTGGTGCATCAAAGGAAAACTCTATGGGCTCAGTAACTGGTGCGAATGTCCTTCCTGGAACATGAAATCGAATTATCCAGTGCTCTTCTTCAGGTGGAGTGGCGGTGTAGGTCCCGGTGAAACTTGGTATTTCGATGCTCACGTACTTAGTGACTTCCTTCAAGTGTCATCCAAACGGGGTGTCCTCATCAGGTTGAGTGAACTTGTTCCTTGGGTCTGCCATTATAGAGTAAAAATGGAGAAGAGTCAGAAATGAGCAGAGAAGAGTATCCTGTGGCTTATCCTAGTGGTCGCATCCCACAGTCAACCTGGATCTGATACCATCTTGTAGCGATCGGACCTCAGACGGCCAAATCTTTGTGCATAAGTGTCATCCCTGGATCGGTAATGCTGACACGCACAGTACTTGAGGATTTATAACAGAGTTCAATCACACACTTATTACATCGAGTGTCTCAAAAAGAACTTATTACAATATTATGGCTTAAGGCCATCTAAAAGATAACTGCGGAAACATCGAAGATAAATGAGTCCATCAAATCCGATGGCAAAGCTGAGTGCACGACAACGGCCTAGCGCACCTTAATCTTCGTCTGAAAACTCTACAACATAATACGTTGCAGCCTGTGTAGGTCAGCACATGGAATATGCTGGAAAAATAACACTATAGAGATAACAACTATCACTACATGCATATATGGCTGGTGGAGGCTCTATGGTTATCATTTGCATAAAGCTAGTTTTTCCCTACAACAAAGGAATATATTTTATTTATCTACAAAGTTTGTTGATAATATTGAGAATGGTAACCCCATCTCAATGCTAAAATAATAATTAACAACCCAACAAAATTTATTAAGTAGTGTGATGAGATCAAATCAATAATTCAAGTACCAGATACTCAAGATGTCCATAACCGGGGACACGGCTAACCATGATTAGATTGTACACTCTCAGAGGTTTGCGCACTTTCCCCCACAAGACTCGATCTCCTCTGTTGTATTTCTCGCACTACATGATGTTTGACAAACGGATGACCGAGACACAGTCTTTCAGAAGCATTAACTCTTTCGCCGGGTAGACCGTACAACCTACATCCCCTACATCCGCACAACATACTCAACTATGCCAGAGCTCATAATAGCTTGTGGCTGCACACGGAAGTTTCTAGCATGAATAATCTTATGATCCCTTTGAGCCTGGGTGGCAAACCATAGGATGATCACACGGGTTCCCCGGGATCTCCTTGGACAACACTGGATTCCCCAGGTGCCCACAAACAATCCACCCAGATGTGTATTAAAGTAGCCACCTTAAATTAACCCTTAAATCATAATAATACTCACATCTGTCATGAATCACTCAAACCAAACCACGTCTACGAGCATAGCATAGCAGTATAAGCATAACGTAGTAACTCCCTAGGGTTTGATATAAGACAATAGGGTCTACCTCATCAGCTACTTCCCAAAACCCACATGTTATCAATCCTACTCATGCAATGTTTGAGGGTTGAAACTAATGCATAAAAACTGGGTAATAAAGGGATATGATCAAAGTGTTACTTGCCTTGCTGACGATTGCAAAACCCTAGAGATTCGTAGTAGCAAGCCTCGCACTCCGGAAACTCTATCGTGAACAAACAATAGCATACATAAGCACTCAAGCATAATGTGCAAAGGTAAAAGTCAAAAGAAAAGATCTAAACTGAAATTTCAACTGAAGAGCTTCAAATTGCAAAAAGAATCAATCGAATCAGAGCTACGAAACACAAACTACGATCAAAAGAAGTTCGAATTCAAATCTGCATGAAACCAAAATTTTAAATTGTCAAAACCATATTCAAGTTGATTATCTGGAAAGAGGGGAACAAAACAAAGATTTAGGCTTTGGTTTCATTGGATTTGGATAAACGAGCAAAAAGTAACGAGGGTTTGAAAATAAGGGACTAATCAGTAAGAAAAGTATTCGCGGATAGGTCCCTGGCCGAAAATCAAATTAAAAAGAAAAACCTAACGAACGAACGTTCGTAAACAGAGACTAACGAACGAACTTGTTCACTAACAGAGACTAGCGGGTGAACGTTAGCTAAGTAGCGTACTAAATAAATAAAAGCGATCTAATACGCGAAACCGAAAAAAGGCCGGGGCGAGTTTTTGCAGTTTATACCGGTTCGGGGAAAAAGACCGGCGGCGGCAGTTTTTGCTCCGGTGAGGCGACGGCGAGGCGGCGCGGCACGGCAGCGGGGCGGTGGGGGCGGCGCGGTAGCGGCGGGAGGCGGTGCGGCGGCGGCGCGGCGCAGGTGGCGGCTGCGGCGAGCGGCGTCGGCTGTAGCTGCTGCTGCTGCTGCGGGAGGCGGCGGCGGTGATGAGGAGGAGGGGGCCGAGGCTCGGGTATTTAAAGGGGGGGTGGCCGGCTTGCGCGAGGGGCAACGGCGGTGGCGGAGTCCGGCTCGGACTCCTCCTAGAGTCCGGCGGCGGGACGGCGAGTGAAGGCGGCGGCGCTAGTTGGGCCAAGGCCCGGCTCAACTGGGCCGGCCCATGAAAGATTTTTTTTAAAAATAAATTCCGCCGCGAATAAAATCCTAATAAAATATAAAAAAATTCCAGAAACAATTTTCACCGTCCATACCTAATATTTAGAACAAGATGAACATTTTTCTAGACTAAGAATGCAATTTTAAAAAATGCATATTTTTCTAATTCAAAGAAAATAGCAAATAAGATGCAAATAAAAATAATTTGATTCTAAATTTCTTCTCCAATATTTCTCCTCCGTTTGAAGAAGTCATTTTATCTTATCTCTTTTATTTTTGTTATTGGAGATAATTGGAGAGAAAATTATTAAAACCAAATTGATCTTTTTTTCAAATTTGAATAAATTCAAATATGAAAATTTGTGAAATCTCCAACTCTCTCCTTGGCTCGTTGAGTTTCTTAAGGTTTCTAGGATCACAACCAAATGCAAATGAAAATACGATATGCATATGATGACCTATGTATAACATCCAAATTTGAAAAATTGGGATGTTACATCGCCATAGTTGAACTTCCATGGACAAGCCGTCATGTCTACGGACACATGCATTGCATACCGATCACTGGAAGGAGTAGTAGAGAAAGCTAGGCGGATAAATAGTTCCTTATAGTCAAGCAGACCTACGCTCTTCTTCTTCTTCTTCTTCTCATTTTCTGTGGGAGACGGCTTCGCAACAAGCTCTATGGACCTTGTAGCTATCTCGAAACTCACACGGGCATCGAGGGCAGCATATTTTATCTGCTCGTGCGTCAAGAGATAATTCTCCCATCCAGACGACCTTAATGCCAGCGTCTCGTCACCCTTCTAAAGATTTGTTCCTAGCACAAAATTTCCTACGTTGAATCGGGATGGTGTTGGTTTATCACAATCTTCTACATGATTTTTTTTGGTTTGTACGTCAGCGATGCTTTTCAAATCAAGGTTGTATGGCACCAACTTCTGTTTGTCCCCTACGATGGCAGGCCCACAGAAGTATATGTCCTCCCGAGACAAGAAATCATGGAGCTCACCTAGTATGGAGGGCGCGTGTATGATGTGGTACAGCAAAATATCATCTTCGAGGCACAACTGAACGACGGCGGCGCGTTGGTGATGTCTACTACACAACCTTCTTCTTGTAGACGTTGTTGGGCCTCCAAGTGCAGAGGTTTGTAGGACAGTAGCAAATTTCCCTCAAGTGGATGACCGAAGGTTTTTCAATCCGTGGGAGGCGTAGGATGAAGATGGTCTCTCTCAAACAACCCTGCAACCAAACAACAAAGAGTCTCTTATGTCCCCAACACACCTAATACAATGGTAAATTGTATAGGTGCACTAGTTCGGCGAAGAGATGGTGATAGAAGTGCAATATGGATGGTAGATATAGGTTTTTGTAATGTGAAAATATAAAAACAGCAAGGTAACTAATGATAAAAGTGAGCACAAACGGTATTGCAATGCGTTGAAACAAGGCCTAGGGTTCATACTTTCACTAGTGCAAGTTCTCTCAACAATAATAACATAATTGGATCATATAACTATCCCTCAACATGCAACAAAGAGTCACTCCAAAGTCACTAATAGCAGAGAACAAACGAAGAGATTATTATAGGGTACGAAACCACCTCAAAGTTATTCTTTCTGATCGATCTATTCAAGAGTCCGTAGTAAAATAACACGAAGCTATTCTTTCCGTTCGATCTATCCTGGAGTTCGTACTAGAATAACACCTTAAGACACAAATCAACCAAAACCCTAATGTCACCTTGATACTCCAATGTCACCTCAAGTATCCACGGGTATGATTATACGATATGCATCACACAATCTCAGATTCATCTATTCAACCAACACAAAGAACTTCAAAGAGTGCCCCAAAGTTTATACCGGAGAGTCAAGACAAAAACGTGTGCCAACCCCTATGCATACATTCCCAAGGTCACGGAACCCGCAAGTTGATCACCAAAACATACATCAAGTGAATCAATAGAATACCCCATTGTCACGACGGGTATCCAACACAAGACATACATTAAGTGTTCTCAAATCCTTAAAGACTCGATCCAATAAGATAACTTCGAAGGGAAAACTCAATCCATTACAAGAGAGTAGAGGGGGAGAAACATCATAAGATCCAACTATAATAGCAAAGCTCGTGATACATCAAGATCGTGCCAAATCAAGAACACGAGAGAGAGAGAGAGAGAGAGATTAAACACATAGCTACTGGTACATACCCTCAGCCCCGAGGGTGAACTACTCCCTCCTCGTCATGGAGAGCGCCGGGATGATGAATATGGCCACCGGTGAGGGATCCCCCCTCCGGCAGGGTGCCTGAACAGGGTCCCGATTGGTTTTTGGTGGCTACAGAGGCTTGTGGCGGCGGAACTCCCAATCTAGGTTATTTTCTGGAGGTTTCTGTATTTATAGGAATTTTTGGTATAGGTCTCACGTCAGGGGAGTCTCCGAGTCGTCCAAAAGATAGGGGACGCGCCCAGGGGGTAGGGCGCGCCCCCACCCTCGTGGACGGCTCGGACTCTTCTGGCCCAACTCTTTTACTCCGGGGGCTTCTTTTGGTCCATAAAAAATCATCAAAAATTGGCATGTCAATTGGACTCCGTTTGGTATTCCTTTTCTGTAAAACTCAAAACAAGGAAAAAACAGAAACTAGCACTGGGCTCTAGGTTAATAGGTTAGTCCCAAAAATCATATAAAATAGCATATAAATGCATATAAAACATCCTAGATGGATAATATAATAGCATGGAACAATAAAAAATTATAGATACGTTGGAGACGTATCAAGCATCCCCAAGCTTAATTCCTGCTCGTCCTCGAGTAGGTAAATGATAAAAACCGAATTTTTGATGTGGAATGCTACCTAACATAATTTTCAATGTAATTTTCCTTATTGTGGCATGAATGTTCAGATCCGAAAGATTCAACACAAAAGTTTAATATTGACATAAAAACAATAATACTTCAAGCATACTAACCAAGCAATTATGTCTTCTCAAAATAACATGGCCAAAGAAAGTTCATCCCTACAAAATCATATAGTTTGGCTATGCTCCATCTTCGTCACACAAAATGCTCAAATCATGCACAACCCCGATGACAAGCCAAGCAATTGTTTCATACTTTAGTATTCTCAAACTTTTTCAACTTTCATGCAATACATGAGCGCGAGCCAGGGACATAGCACTATAGGTGGAACGGAATATGATGATGGAGTTGTGTGGAGAAGAAAAAAAAAGAAAGTCTCACATCAACGCAGCTAATCAACGGGCTATGGAGATGCCCATCAATTGATGTCAATGCGAGGAGTAGGGATTGCCATGTAACGGATGCACTAGAGCTATAAATGTATGAAAGCTCAACAAAAGAAACTAAGTGGGTGTGCATCCAAATTGCTTGCTCACAAAGACCTAGGGCATTTTGAGGAAGCCCATCGTTGGAATATACAAGCCAAGTTCTATAATGAAAAATTCCCACTAGTATATGAAAGTGACAAAATAAGAGACTCTCTATCATGAAGATCATGGTGCTACTTTGAAGCACAAGTGTGGAAAAAGGATAGTAATATTGCCCCTTCTCTCTTTTTCTCTCTTATTTTTGGGCCTTCTCTTTTTTTTTGGCATTTCTCCCTTTTTTGGGGCCTTCTCTTTTTTTTGGCATTTCTCTTTTTTTTCCTCACACGGAACAATGCTCTAATAATGACGATCATCACACTTCTATTTATTTACAACTCAAGGATTACAACTCGATACTAGAACAAAATATGACTCTATATGAGTGCCTCCGGCGGTGTACCGAGATGGGCAACGAATCAAGAGTGACATGTATGAAAAATTATGAATGGTGGCCTTGCCACAAATACGATGTCAACTACATGATCATGCAAGGCAATATGACAATGATGAAGCATGTCATAATAAACGGAACGGTGGAAAGTTGCATGGCAATATATCTCGGAATGGCTATGGAAATGCCATAATAGGTAGGTATGGTGGCTGTTTTGAGGAAGATATAAGGAGGCTTATGTGTGATAGAGCGTATCATATCACGGGCTTTGGATGCACCGGCGAAGTTTGCACCAACTCTCGAGGTGAGAAAGGGTAATGCACGGTACCGTAGAGGCTAGCAAATTGCGAAAAGGTAAGAGTGCGTATAATCGATGGACTCACATTAGTCAAAAAGAACTCATATACTTATTGCAAAATTTTATTAGCCCTCGAAGCAAAGTACTACTACGCATGCCCCTAGGGGGATAGATTGGTAGGAAAAGACCATCGCACGTCCCCGACCACCACTCATAAGGAAAGCAATCAAAGAACACCCCATGCTTCAAATTTGTCACACAACGTTTACCATACGTGCATGCTACGAGACTTGCAATCCTCAACACAAGTATTTCTCAATTCCACAATTACCCAACTAGCATGACTCTAACATTACCACCTTTATATCTCAAAACAACTATCAAGTATCAAACTTATCAAAGTATTTAATGCACTCTATATGAAAGTTTTTATTATACCCTTCTTGGATGCCTATCATATTAGGACTAATTTTATAACCAAAGAAAATTACCATGCTGTTCTAAAAGACTCTCAAAATAATATAAGTGAAGCATGAGAGATCAATAATTTCTATAAAATAAAACTACCACCGTGCTCTAAAAAGATATAAGTGAAGATATATGAGTAGTTGAATAATTATGTAACTATGTGAAGACTCTCTAACATTTAAGAATTTCAGATCTTGGTATTTTATTCAAACAGCAAGCAAAACAAAATAAAATGACGCTCCAAGCAAAACACATATCATGTGGTGAATAAAATTATAGCTCCAAGTAAAGTTACCGATGAACGAAGACGAAAGAGGGGATGCCTTCCGGGGCATCCCCAAGCTTAGGCTCTTGGTTGTCCTTGAATATTACCTTGGGGTGCCTTGGGCATCCCCAAGCTTAGTCTCTTCCCACTCCTTATTCCATAGTCCATCGAATCTTTACCCAAAACTTGAAAACTTCACAACACAAAACTCAACAGAAAACTCGTAAGCTCCGTTAGTAAAAGAAAATAAATCACCACTTAGGTACTGTTTTGAACTCATTATAAATTCATATTGGTGTAATATCTACTGTATTACAACTTCTCTATGGTTCATACCCTCCGATACTACTCATAGATTCATCAAAATAAGCAAACAACACATAGAAAACCGAATCTGTCAAAAACAGAACAGTCTGTAGTAATCTGTATCATTCGAATATTTCTGTAACTCCAAAAATTCTGAAATAAATTGGCGGAGCTGTGGAATTTGTCTATTAATCTTCTGAAAATAGAATCAACCTAAAAGCACTCTCCAGTAAAAACTGGC
This sequence comes from Aegilops tauschii subsp. strangulata, assembly GCF_002575655.3. NCBI lineage: Eukaryota > Viridiplantae > Streptophyta > Magnoliopsida > Poales > Poaceae > Aegilops > Aegilops tauschii. The sequence continues at coordinate 181,261,421 of NC_053039.3, forward strand.
AGCTAATCTCGTGAGCGCAAAAGTTTCTGTTTTTTACAGCAAGATCGAAAAGACTTCACCCAAGTCTTCCCAAAGGTTCTACTTGGCACAAACACTAATTAAAACATAAAACAACATCTAAACAGAGGCTAGATGAATTATTTATGACTAAACAGGAGCAAAAAGCAAAGAACAAAAATAAAATTGGGTTGCCTCCCAACAAGCGCTAACGTTTAACGCCCCTAGCTAGGCATGATGATTTCAATGATGCTCACATAAAAGATAAGAATTGAAACATAAAGAGAGCATCATGAGGAATATGAGTAGAACATTTAAGTCTAACCCACTTCCTATGCATAGGGATTTTGTGAGCAAGCAGCTTATGGGAACAATAATCAACTAGCATAGGAAGGCAAAACAAGCATAACTTCAAAACTTTAAGCACATAGAGAGGAAACATGATATTATTGCAATTCCTACAAGAATATGTTCCTCCCTCATAATAACTTTCAGTGGCATCATGAATGAATTAAACAATATAACCATCACATAAGGCATTCTTTTCATGATCTACAAGCATAGAAAATTTACAACTCTCCACATAAGAAAAATTCTTCTCATTCGGAATAGTGGGAGTATCATAAGAAACTCGAATACTATAAATTGTTTCCACATTAAAAGAGTAATGTTTAGAAAAAGGGTAATCATAATCATGACAAGTTTTAATATAATCATCACTACTTTTTATAGCATAAGTGTCATCGCAATAATCATCATAAGTAGCAACTTTGTTCTCATCATAATCGATTGAAACCTCTTCCAAGATAGTGCAATAATTACTAAATAAAGTCATGACCTCTCCAAATCCACTTTCATAATTGTCACAATAAGATTCAACACCCTCCAAAATAGTGGGATCATTACTTCCTAATTTTGACACTCTTCCAAACCCACTTTCATCAATATAACCATCATAAATAGGAGGCATGCTATCATCATAATAAATTTGCATACCAAAACTTGGGAGGTTAAGCATATCATCTTCATAAAACATAGCATCCCCAATCTTGGGACAATCATTAATTGCATCAAATAAATTCTCAAACTTGTCATTCTCATCAAACATGGCATCCCCAAGCTTGGGCCTTTTCATATCATAAGCATAATCACTCTCATCATTAATACTGTGGATAGCACCAACAGTATAGCAATTATCATCATCACAATGAATAATAGGAGCAACATCATTTGGGAGGGATACCATTTTACCTTTGCTTCTCCGTCTTTTCTTTTTATTCTTCACATCATGTGTGGGTTTAATCCTCTTTTTGGACCTCCTTATTAATGAGATTGGTTGAATAGAAAGCTCCTCCTCGTTACCTGATTCATTATAAGAAAGAATAGGAGGATATTGGGAAATCTCTGCCCTTTCATTAGTATTCTCTTCATCTTCTATTTGTTTTTTTGTCTTTATGAAATTGGCAATATAAGGATTTTCAATGCAATTCACCGCACAATACATATAAATTTCCTCTAGATCAAAATCAAGAACTTTATCAAGGACAAATTCTGGCATATCCCTAGTTATACATTTCACTTTTTCATAACCCACAAGCAAACTAAGTACATTCTGATGTGCAAGGGAAATCAAGTCATCACAATATTTGGACATGATACGATCATGAAACAATTTGCATTGGATATTTAAATGACCATGTTCATTGCAAAGTTCACAAGGATGACTACGAAAATTTAAATTTTTAGCACAAACATCTAGCCTTTCTTGCAACCATTTAGTTTCTAAATACTTATGCCTCTTGCAAAATCTATCTTCCCTATTTGGTGTGTACTTGCAAACTATATGCACTCCATAGAAATTGACATGCTTATAAGAGACATTTTCATCATGACTAGTGCAATCATCATTAGTACTATGGATATTCAAAGAGTTCGTACTAACAACATTGCAATCATGCTCATCATTCAAAGATTTAGTGCCAAACATTTTAATGCATTCTTCTTCTAACATTTTCGCACAATTATCGGAATCCTTATTTTCATGAAAGATATTAAAAAGATGAAGCATATGAGGCACCCTCAATTCCATTTTTTTGTAATTTTCTTTTATAGACTAAACTAGTGATAAAACAAGAAACAAAAAGATTCGATTGCAAGATCTAAAGATATACCTTCAAGCACTCACCTCCCCGGCAACGGTGCCAGAAATTGCTTGATGTCTACTACACAACCTTCTTCTTGTAGACGTTGTTGGGCCTCCAAGTGCAGAGGTTTCTAGGACAGTAGAAAATTTCCCTCAAGTGGATGACCTAAGGTTTATCAATCCGTGGGAGGCGTAGGATGAAGATGGTCTCTCTCAAACAACCCTACAACCAAATAACAAAGATTCACTTGTTTCCCCAACCAACCAAGGTAACTAATGATAAAAGTGAGCACAAACGGTATTGCAATGCGTTGAAACAAGGCCTAGGGTTCATACTTTCACTAGTGCGAGCTCTCGCAACAATAATATCATAATTGGATCATATAACTATCCCTCAACATGCAACAAAGAGTCACTCCAAAGTCACTAATAGCGGAGAACAAACGAAGAGATTATTGTAGGGTACGAAACCACCTCAAAGTTATTCTTTCTGATCGATCTATTCAAGAGTCCGTAGTAAAATAACACGAAGTTATTCTTTCCGTTCGATCTATCCTAGAGTTTCAACTAGAATAACTCCTTAAGACACAAATCAACCAGAACCCTAATGTCACCTAGATACTCCAATGTCACCTCAAGTATCTACGGGTATGATTATACAATATGCATCACACAATCTCAGATTCATCTATTCAACCAACACAAAGAACTTCAAAGAGTGCCCCAAAGTTTCTACCGGAGTGTGAAGACAAAAATGTGTGTCAACCCCTATGCATAGATTCCCAAGGTCACGGAACCCGCGAGTTGATCACCAAAACATACATCAAGTGAATCAATAGAATACCCATTGTCACCACGGGTATCCCACGCAACACATACATCAAGTGTTCTCAAATTCTTAAAGATTCAATCCGATAAGATAACTTCGAAGGGAAAACTCAATCCATTACAAGAGAGGAGAGGGGGAGAAACATCATAAGATCCAACTATAGTAGCAAAGCTCACGATACATCAAGATCGTGCCAAATCAAGAACACGAGAGAGAGAGAGAGAGAGAGATCAAACACATAGCTACTGGTACATACCCTCAGCCCCGAGGGTGAACTACTCCCTCCTCGTCATGGAGAGCGCCAGGATGATGAAGATGGCCACCGATGAGGGATCCCCCCCTCCGGCAGGGTGTCGGAACAGGGTCCCGATTGGTTTTTTGTGGCTATAGAGTCTTGCAGCGGTGGAACTCCCGATCTAGGTTATTTTTTGGAGGTTTCTATATTTATAGGAATTTTTGGCGTACGTCCCACGTCAGGGGGATCTCCGAGTCTTCCACGAGATAGCGAGGCGCGCCCCCACCCTCGTCGACGGCTCGGGACTCTTCTGGGCCAACTCTTTTACTCCGGGGGCTTCTTTTGGTCCATAAAAAATCATCAAAAATTGGCACGTCAATTGGACTTCGTTTGGTATTCCTTTTCTGTAAAACTCAAAACAAGGAAAAAACATAAACTGGCACTGGGCTCTAGGTTAATAGGTTAGTCCTGAAAATCATATAAATGCATATAAAACATCCTAGATGGATAATATAATAGCATGGAACAATCAAAAATTATAGATACGTTGGAGACGTCTCAGTTGGATCTTCCTAGTAGCACGCTCCGTGTACTCTGCGTCGAGACTGATGACCTTCATCTCCACCTTCTGGAGGGGGTTGGATACATCGTTGATCCACTTCCGAACAACCCTTGGGTGGTCGGTGACAGTGGCAGCTATGCTCAATGAGCCTTTGACGAGGACATGTTGGATGCTAAAAACCTGCATCTCGATCTCTTTCGCCATTTGGAACCGCTGGACTGGACGGCTATGGTTTGGAGAATTAGGACTAGATGGCTAGTCTAACTGAAGAAGATGATTATTTAAAGGGGCTTCAGAATTACTCCAGGAGTATGTGAAGAGGTTAAAACAATGTGAATGCAGTGGGGTTTGGATGCAAATAAAGATGAAGGAGCGGTGAAGAAGCCGAGGAAAATTGGTTCCCGATTGAGAAGTAAATGGGAGAAGTGGCCTGCAGGCAGTTGATTAGACGGCTAGGTAGACTAAAAGAAAAGGCTATGCGGGTAGACCGAGGAGTGGTACCTGTCCGTGTACGTGCCCATCCTTCTAGCGCTACATGTGCCACTGGCTAGTTGAGGTCACTCTTTCAAATCACCGTGGCGAGACATTTTATGATTCCTTTTTATTTCTGCACCCCTCCTGATAGGTGGGACCTATGCAAAGAGATATAAAAATGTGTTGTAGCTGGTTCGGATGGATATTGGCATGTGCGTGGGAGACACAACATTCTCTGGTTAAGGAATATGCGGTTATCCTCAAAAAAGAAAAAAAACTTCTTCGCGCTTCCGCATGCACGAGAATTTGGTTCTGCTCGCAATATGGATGATACCTATAGGATGAAGTGAACCCAGAGGCATGGTAGCATGGGAGACCTATTTCCGCTATACAGTACTACTCTATATGTTCCTACTAGTAGTAGTACAACTGTGGTACACTTGATGGTCAAAATATTATTCACTCGGTCCTCATAGTGAAGTGACAAGACCCTGCGCCCGAGGTGACACCGGTCTAGGTGGCGTGTTCGGGTTAACAAACTCAGCCTCACCTTGTGCACTGTGTAGTCACTGTCACCGCCGCTGTATAGCATGCCTCGCCTCATCTCCCTGTCCCTAGCACCACTCCATCTCCATCTCCGTCTCGCCAGAGATCCTGAGGTCACTCTTCATCATCTCACTGTGCCCTCGTGTACCCTCACCTCGCTCGCCTCCCCCAGTACCACTATTCCCTCGCTAGCCGCTTCAGCACCGAGAGCCTTCTCCCCCATAAATCAAGCCCCCTAATACCCCACCTTCCAAACTCCTCCATGGCCAAATGTGAACCGCGCAGCATCCATATGGGCCGCGATTGGAACAATCTCCCCAGTGACATCCTCGACCTCTGTTGTTCATGTATGGATATGTTGAGCGCCTTGCGGCTGGCTGCATGCTCGAGGGACATGCACACGACCATCGTTGAAGCGAGGCCTAAGCTTTTCAAGACACCCTGCTTGCTGTTATCTGGTCCTGCGAGATTTGCTCACCATGATACGGAGGCGTACATGATGCCCCTCGACTTCAATCCGATCTCCATTAGCCGAAACTTCTTTGCAGGTATGTAGTGGGTCGCCATACATCATTTCCCTCGACTTCGATCTGTTCACCATCGCCCGAAACTTCTTGGCAGGTATGTACTGGGTCGGCATGAACTCCCACTGGATGGCTGCCATTAGACAAGACCGGAAAAAGTTAGTCCTCATGAACTTCCACACCTCCCATGAGATTATCTTTCCTACGTTGGATTATATAGGGTTTTACCGTCACGGTCCAAGTCATCTAGATTACAAAGTCAGTTGGATGCACCATGTTTCGCAGAAGACTGTAATCTACCAAGTGCCCACGTGAGATGCAAATTATGCAGACTTCAAGCTAATTGCCTTGTTCGACCGCGGACTCGCCTAGATTTCCGCTGGTGCCTTCTTTAGCTGGACACAGCTCACCTCGCAGTGGATCATCAAAGCTAATACACACTTCGGTGATGCTATTGAACACAATGGCATCATCTAAATGATAGACAAAGTAGATGGCACCATGTATTGCTGGGACGCTGCGTGTAAGTTGTTTCCGTCTGATGTTAATGATAACTCCATGACACTATTTGAAATTTTTGTGATGATTGGCATATCCCTGTTTGAGCAGAATTTGAGTAGAACTATGGCAATGTATTAGAGACGCCGTAAATTAGCTATATTTGGAATGAGTAAATTCATGCGATTGTGACCATGTCATTACAGCCAATTTGTACCCCTGAATAATTAAACGGTTAGGAAGATATGAATATTCTCCTTATTTTATAGTAATCTATATACTACTAAATATGAGTGGTATCAATGGCCATGTTAGTTTCCTCATTTTCATGATGTAGAAACGTGCATCACACTGTTGGTTTCATCTAACCATACATTAGGGATGTAAATGTGCATATGGAGAACTCTATATTTGGAAGTAGTGAAATCCTGTAATGCTTACCATGTGTACATACCTATATTCGCCCTTCAGCAATTAATGGCTAGAATAATATCCTCACAAAAAATTTGCCCATAGAACATGAGTATATAACAATGCATGGTCTGTTAGTTTCCTTGAAGATTTTGTTTGTGAGGACAGAACATGATTACATAACATGCATGACATGGTAGTTTCCTGTGAAGAATCGATTGCGAGATAACATGAGTGTAACCATGCATGGCACTTCTATATTTTCGAACCCAGTATACATTTCCCTGTATTTTCCTCCCAGTTCCAACAGGGACATATAAATGTTATTTCTTGCATTATCCTACTCACACTCTTAACAATGCTGATCTAACATTAACAATGCATGTCCTTTTTGAGATGATGTAGTGTCCCTACAGTTACTGCCCTTTGTAATCACACCACCTTTGCCAAAAACAGGGAAGCACAACTGGTTCCTCGCTTGATCAGACGATGTCAAAAGACTAATGATCATTCGCACACATGAGCCGGAAAAGTTATATTGCAAAAACCCCACTGTGTACAAGCAGCATGAAATACGTGAGTATCCGGAAAGTGGTTGTTACGTCTATGAGCAGGATACCAGCTTGTTGGGGCCTTCAGGATTTTTGAGTTGGAGGCAGGTAAATAGCCTTGGTTCACACTCTCCGTTTCTCGGACTCAATTATCCGATTAACCAGGAGATCACCGTTGGCAAGGACCTTGATGGCAGAGAGGCTATGTTTGCTATGGAAAACTGTGTCTACACGATGAGCCCTAGGACTTCGGGAGCAAACCCCCCTGATTGTCAACGATACAGCCTCCAGTCAAAAGAAGGTGAGAATGAAAAAGGCATCTGAATTAACTTTGATCCTTGGATGTCTCAAGTCCGACAGGGAGTGTTGTGGTTCAAGCCTTTAGGTTGATAGGTAATTGGGCTGTTGCGACGAATGGGTGGAGTACTGGTGTCTCCGTATCACTGTCACTAAAGTGGGCTGCAAATTATGATGGTGTTGGATCATCCCTCTTTGAATGACTTGTTTTCTTTTCCGTTTGCTCTGGATGGGTAGTTCTCTCTTTTGTTATGCATAATCCTTGTCATTTGGTCATCCTCATCTATGTCACTCTTACTATGTAATAGTTGCCTGTATTTAGAATGTCGTTCTCGTCTGGATCACGAGAGTCTGAGCGCTGCAGATGGGAGCGTTTCGGTGGTGTAGCAAGACTTCTTATGAACTATCATGTCTTGTTGTTTATGTCAGTAGTAGTCACTAGTCAGTGTTTGGATGTTGTATATATCGTTATTTCGAGCTGTTTATTGTCTTGAACTACTGGTGGGCTAAATGAGGGCCTCACCATTCTCCAGTGTTCAGGGTATATCTCCTTTTTTCAAGTTATAAGTTGAGCTCAGTGTTTTTTCGATGATGTACACTTGTTTGGGCCACTGAGGTGTCGTTGAATATGGGACGAGTAGTAACGCAATGCCAAACAGGTCTCTCAGGTCGGGCTCTAAAAATTTCCTAAAAAAGAGGCAGGGCTCTCAAAAAAAGAAAGAATAAGGACTCTTAGGCCGACATGTGTGCGCCACCATTGTTTTCGTGCGCTTGCGCACCGAGAGCATATTGGCGCGTGCTCGAAATTCATGCTACCTTTTCATCCCCAATCTCCCGCCCCTCCCCCACCTCTGGAATCTCGATTCCTACTCCTGTACTCCCTGTACTCAAGCGCACTATCATGTCGCCGGTCAACGCGGATCTCTGAGCCGGAGATCATGAGGTTCGTCCTGCATTCGGGCGCTGCGTGCTGTCGCTCAACAGTGGCATGGCGGCGCTTGACGATCAATTTGCCGGCAAAGTGCTGATGGTAACCATCAACGACGACCGGCCTCCCGTCTCACTGGACGACCTTGTCAAATCTCTTGGCATTGCACATGGCTTCCAAATAAGTGACTTGCTCGTCGAAGTCTATCCGCCACCGGTTTCTTCATCAGGTTCCGGACAACTTTCGACTGCAATCGTGTGTTCGAATCTTCCCGGCGTTTGTTCTACGATGGCGCGCTCGTGAGCTTTGATCGGTGGCACCCAGGATGAGGCTCGGTGCCCTCTGAGCTTGAATTTTTAGCAAAGCTTACCTTCCACGGCATGCCTCGAGATGCTTGGAACAGCGAGTCCATGAATGAGCTTATCAACCCTCGACATGCTCTGACGGTTATGGCATGGATAAAGAAGCGGTCCACCATACCGAAGGTGATTGGTGTTGAGACACCGGTGCAGGAACCGGGGTTGTACTATTCGTCGCCACCAAGGCTGAGGGAGTCCTGGATTAGGGGGTCCTCGGACAGCCGGACTATATCCTTTGTCCGGACTGTTGGACTATGAAGATACAAGATTGAAGACTTCGTCCCGTGTCCGGATGGGACTCTCCTTGGCGTGGAAGGCAAGCTTGGCAATACGGATATGTAGATCTCCTCCCTTGTAACCGACTGTATGTAACCCTAGCCCCCTCTGGTGTCTATATAAACCGGAGGGTTTAGTCCGTAGGACAACAACAATCATACCATAGGCTAGCCTCTAGGGTTTAGCCTCTACGATCTCGTGGTAGATCAACTCTTGTAATACTCATATCATCAAGATCAATCAAGCAGGAAGTAGGGTATTACCTCCATCGAGAGGGCCCGAACCTGGGTAAACATTGTGTCCCCCGCCTCCTGTTACCATCCGCCTTAGACGCACAGTTCGGGACCCCCTACCCGAGATCCCCCGATTTTGACACCGACATTGGTGCTTTCATTGAGGGTTCCACTGTGCCGTCACCGTAAGGCTTGATGGCTCCTTCGATCATCGGCAATGATGCGATCCAGGGTGAGGTTTTCCTCCCCGGACAGATCTTCGTGTTCGGCGGCTTCGTACTGCGGGCTAACTCGCTTGGTCATCTGGAGCAGATCGATAGCTACGCCCCTGGCCATCAGGTCAGGTTTGGAAACTTGAACTATACTGCCGACATCCGCGGAGACTTGATCTTCGACGGATTCGAGCCCATGTCATGTGCGCTGCACAATCACGACGAGCATGATTTAGCTCTGCCGTCGGACTGTGTTCGGGAGATCACACCTGCAACTACTCCGACCCTCAATCCGGAACAAATTGCGCCATCTGTGGACGGGTGGATGGACCCCGCCACGGAGGCCGCACACTCAGTGGCGATAGCGCCGAATACTGACTTCACCTCCTACGAGACCCGTGTTGCCGAACCGTTGGATTCGTCCCCGGCCATGAACTCCGAGCCGCTTGTGTCCGTGCCCATCGAATCTGATTGGGCGCCGATCATGGAGTTTACCTCCGCGGATATCTTTCAGCACTCACCTTTTGGCGATGTGCTAAAGTCATTAAGGTCTCTCTCCCTGTCAGGAGACCCTTGGCCGAATTATGTCTGGCTAGAATGGGATGCGGGCGACGAAGAAATTTGCGACCCACCCACCACCCACTTAGTAGCCACTGTCGACGATTTAACCAACATGCTCGATTTCGACTCCGAAGACATCGACGGCATGGACGACGATGCAGGAGAGGAACAGGAACCATCGCCCACAGGGCGCTGGACAGCCACTTCATCACATGACATATACATGGTGGATACACCCAAAGAAAACAATGACGAGGAACGGAAGGATGCAGCGAAGGATAGCTCCCTCGAGAAGCAACCAAAGCGTCGGCGTAGGCGCCGCTCCAAATCCCGCCTCGGCAAAAACAGCAATAACATCGCAAGAGAAAATAACACCCCAGTTGACTCTAGAGGAAACGACGACCACATTGACCCAGCGGCAGAGCAGGATGAACCAGCAAACGGCGAACATAGTACGGATCCGCTGTCCGAACACGGCGACGCCGAGGATAAAGCTCATCAACCTCCCTCCGGAGAAGAAAACAGTCCGGACGAGGATGCACACATCATCCCGGAAAGGCACTTGGAACAAGAGAACCTCCGCAGAAGGCTTATTGCCACCGCGAGGAGTCTGAAGAAGCAGAAGCAAAGGCTTAAGGCCGTCCAGAATACGCTCAACAGTAGATGGAACAAAGTGCTCGACAATGAAGAAATGTATGGTGGTAGTTACCACACAAAGAGCTATCCAAAGCGCAAGCTGTTTCCTGAATTCGATGATGAGGCCTTAGAGCCCACATAGCCGAAAAGCAAAACGGCCGACCGGTCGGATCAACCACCTTGTGGCAGCGATAGAGCGGCTAACAAGGCCGCACATAAGTCAGCACACGATTCACGTGAGGACTTGCATCAGAAGACCGGCGCGACCAGATCCATCTACGGATCAAGGAAACGCGCTCCAGCGCACAACCAAAACCGAACACTACAACCGTCAGAACACCATGACACATCCAAATACAGGGGTGTCGCACACCCCCTATGTTTCACCGATGAGGTGTTGGACCACGAATTTCCAGAAGGATTCAAACCAGTGAACATAGAGGCGTACGAAGGAACCACAGACCCTGGGGTCTGGATTGAGGACTTTATCCTCCATATCCATATGGCTCGCGGAGACGATCTCCACGCCATCAAGTACTTGCCCCTCAAGCTGAAAGGACCAGCTCGGCACTGGCTGAAGAGCCTCCCCGAAAACTCAATTGGAAGTTGGGAGGAGCTTGAGGATGCTTTTCGGGCTAATTTTCAAGGGACCTATGTCCGACCTCCAGATGCAGGCGATTTAAGTCATATAATTCAACAGCCCGGAGAGTCAGCCCGAAAGCTTTGGAACAAATTTCTCACTAAGAAGAACCAAATCGTCGACTGCCCGGACGCCGAAGCCTTAGCATCTTTCAAACACAGCGTCCGAGACGAATGGCTCGCCAGACACCTCGGCCAAGAAAAACCGAGAACAATGGCAGCCCTGACAAGCCTCATGACCCGCTTTTGCGCGGGCGAAGATAGCTGGCTAGCCCGTAGTAGCACCAGCGACCTAGGCACATCCGAAGTCAGGGATGGCAATGGAAAACCACGACGCAGTAAAAGCAAGCGTCGAAATAAAGAAGACATCCCAGATAACACGGCGGTAAACGCCGGATTCAGGGGCTCTCGACCGAGTCAGCGGAAAAAGCCTTTCAAAGGCAGCAGAGATGGACCGTCCAGCCTAAACAAGATTCTAGACAAACTATGTCAGATTCATGGCACCCCCGATAAACTTGCAAATCACACCCACAGAGAATGTTGGGTCTTCAAGCAGGCCGGTAAGCTAAACGCCGAACACAAGGGGAGGGAGACACCAAGTGAAGACGAGGACGAGCCTCGCCAGCAAAGCACTGGGGGACAGGAAAAATTCCCACCAGAGGTCAAAACAGTGAACATGATCCACGTGACGAAGAGGAGAAGCAAACATGCACTCCAAGACACACGCGCCGTAGAGCCCGTCACCCCTAAGTTCAACCCCTAGTTGGCCTGCCCGATCACTTTTGATCGCAGGGATCACCTGACAAGCATCCGACACGAAGGATTGGCTGCCTTGATGTTAGACCCAATAATAAACGGATACCATCTCACACGAGTCCTTATGGACGGCGGTAGTAGTCTTAATTTGATATATCAGGACACAGTCCGCAAAATGGGGATAGATCCGAGAAAAATCAGCCACAGTAATACTACCTTCAAGGGAGTAATACCAGGCCCAGAGGCCCACTGCACGGGCTCTCTAATACTAGAGGTTGTATTCGGTTCTCCCGACAACTTCCGAAGCGAAAAGTTAACCTTCGACATCGCTCCATTCCGAAGTGGCTATCAAGCACTACTCGGAAGAGCAGCTTTTACTCGTTTTAATGCAGTACCGCATTACGCTTCCCTCAAGCTCAAGATGCCCGGTCCACGTGGCGTCATCACAATTAACAGAAATATTGAATGTTCCTTACGCGCGGAAGAATGTGCGACGACTTTAACAGTCGTACACTAAACGGCCCCTCCAACCAGAATAAATGATCGGTCGTCAAGACCGCGGACACGGCTAGACGAGTCTGTCGCATTACTAGCTACAACAGCTTAGATAAACCCGAGTTTGGTTTGATGATTATACCCCCATAGGCGGTACCAGGGGCTTCCCGCGTGTAAACAGGGCTAGTTCGGCTCAACTTTACTTATCTTGAAATTTCATGGTTTATTGAGAATAACCAATTTTTCGCACGACAACTTTCACCTAAGTTCTTCTCTTTTACAGACGACAATCGTGCTACACCCTTCCAGGATACGGCACAACGGAGACACAGGCGCAGACGTGCAGCAGGGACCCGCTCAAAGGTTTCTTTTTAGATTAAGACCCTATGTAAACCTTTTTTACTATCTTTTGTTGTTCACATCCTCCGGATACTCAATATAACCGAGAGCGATGCTGACGTTATTGGCATTTCGCCACGTCAGAATGATGCACGTACCTGGACACTCAGGGATCATCATCAAGGGCATTATTCAGCCCGGCATATGTTGTAAAGACCGAATACCTTAGGGAGTGTTCGGCGTCGCGAGTTTGGCCTTATATGCATCAGCTCCGAATCATGTCTTTGGTCAAATGTTGGGTTTGCACGGCTCCCGTGTTTTGCTACCTTACGTTCCGCTCTATCGGCTAAGGTGGCACCAGGAGAACTACTGCGATTGTGCCCTGGTTCATCCGGATGAGCACCTAAGTAGAGAAAGCCGAAAACTGACTGTCATGATAAAGCGCGAGACTGGTCAACCACTCGATGACTTAGCGGAATCTTCGGGATACCTCCGCATTAACGAAGGGCCGTTTCCCAGTCATGTATGTACGCGCCCCGTATTCGGATGAGCGCAGAGGTACCAGGGGCTATATAGTAGTCCCATCATCAAACTCCTATGGCTAAGTGAAAGTGTTAAAGCAATATAGTCCGATTGCCTCGTTCGTTGCGCTATCACCTCCTTAATGGACCAAGATGTTGGATCAAGTGTGAATACGCGTTTTTTGCGAACACCCCCGCATTATATGCGTGGGGGCTGAAGCCGACGACTGCAAACTTTCAGGTTATATACATATATACATAAACGGCCGCACAGGAGGCATCATAATACTTTCCGGCAAAAGTATAAGCACAGCCTTTATAATTTAATAAACATTGTTCTTACAATAGGAATACATGCCACTAGAACATAATATTCTTCGAGCACTGAGCCTCTATTAAACGAGCGCCTTCAAGGACTTCTTCAAACTAGTGCTCGGCCGATACTCGGCCCATGACCGAACTCTGGGTTGCAATAGTGGTGGCCTCCATCTCTGCCCAGTATGTCTTGACACGGGCAAGAGCCATCCGCGCACCCTCTATGCACGCCGACCTCTTCATAGCGTCGACGCGCGGCACAGCACCAAGGAACTGTTGCACTAAACTAAAATAACTATTCGGCCTTGGCCCTTCCGGCCAAAGATGATCCACAACAGACCTCATGGCAAGCCCGGACAACCTATGGAGCTCGGCCCACTCAGCCATTCGCTCATTCAACAGCAGCGGATGCACTGGAACATTGAACTGTGACCAGAACAGCTTTTCCACTTCACGATCTTTTTGATCTTTGAAAAACTCGGCCTCATCAGTGGCACTCGCTGCCAAATCCACGTATGCGTCTGCAGAACTCCATAGTTGATCAAGAGGGGCATACTTAGGATCTCCGAACTTCGTCCACAACAAAAAGGGCTTCCCAGCCGCGATATCCCCGGCTTGACGTAGCTCCTCCTTCGTCGCTCTGATTTTAGAGCGGGCGTCCTTGGCCGCTACCATGGCCTTCTCCAGCCTGTCCGGCTCTCAGCTCTTCGACCGCATTTAGAGCGGCCGCATCACTCTTCCTGGCTTGTTCCTTGGCTCGGGCAAGTTCCGCCCGAAGGGTCTCCACAGCGGCAGCCCCATCTGCATTCACAACATATTAAAGATACTAGCATCATGCTCCTCTTAATATGTGTTGATCACCTGAGAAAACGCATACCCTGTGCCTCGTCAAGCCGCTTGTTTACAAGCACGATGTCGGCATCTGCCGCATCAAGTTGCTGCTTCAGCTCGGCAAACTCACCAGTCCGGCTAGCCACCGGACCTCCAGCCACCTGCACATGAAGGCGGCCTGATTATTACCTGGGACTATGATCCTCTGTTTGCCGCCATTCTCGACAGCAACCAGAGTCTCAGGGGCTACTATCTGCATAGGGCACACCTAGCGTGTGCGGTACCATCAAAAACATATACTACTTCACGTACCTCAAAGCCTTTCAGCAGACTCATAAAAGCTTCATGCAACCCGCTTTTGGCGGATGAAATCCTCTCAACCACCGTGCCCATCAGAGCACGATGCGTTTCCGAGACAGCCGCTTGCTCCAGAAGATTCATCGGTGCGTCTGATCGCACACCGGACGGTTCCGGACTCTTTCTGTGGCTCTCCTTAGGAGCCGAATACCCCGGACTTCGGGGGGCCGAAGGGTTACCCCCTAGCCTTGGCGGATCAGGAGAAATCCTCCGTGACGACACCTCAGGGTCGCTCGCTTCACGAGGCGGGGAGGCACGGGGAGGTGTTTCGCTCTCCATCATCTCCGGAAGAAGATCCCCCAAAGACGAACTCTGTCGAGAAGGGCTACGATCCGAACTACAAGATGCACGCTTCGGTTATCATACTCGGAAACGAAGCAGGATATATTTACTATCAAGAACTTTCGTTTACTTACAACTCGGTAGAGGGCTGGTCCCCTTGCGGGTACTGTGCGGTAAGGATGCCCTCTGGTGAGGACCCTCCGACAAAGGATTCTTCCCTCGCTTGGAGACCATTACTTCCAAGTCTTCAGAGGCGGTCCTCTTCCTTCCCTGGGGAGAGGGAATTTTAGATTCTTCCCCCCGGTTATCCTCCTTCGAGGAGGCACTAATTCCCCCAGTTTGGATGAATAGTGAGTAAGGCTCGCTCTCAGCCTCTTTGTTCCTTCCTTTACCTTCCCCTGATGGCGCTTGATAAGGCGCAAGCTCAAGCATCCTGGCTAGTACAGGATCCGGTGAGCCCTCGGGAAGGGGGCCCGGACACCTGATCATCTTCGCCTTTTTTATCCAGTCCTGGTCAAAAGGCGACTTTTCAGAATGATGTTCTGATAAATTAAAAGACAACATGTTCGGCCACGGGATTACTTACTTGAGTGTCTGGACGATTGCAGTTCAGACCCGCATCCTCGAAGGTGTCCGGACACTCTATTTGTGATCCGAAGAACGATCTGTACATATCTTCGAGCGTCACACCGAAGAAGTGCTGAATAGTTCGCGGTCCTTCCGGGTTGAACTCCCACATACGGAGAGGTCGACGTTTGCAAGGCAGGGCTCGACGAACTAGCATAACTTGCATCACCTTAACAAGGCTGACATCTCTCTCGTGGAGATCTCGGATGCGACTCTGCAATGTCGGCACATCATTTACTGGCCCCCAGTCCAGCCCCTTGTTGACCCATGACACCAGTTGTGGCGGGGGGCCCGAGTGGAAGGCAGGGGCGGCTACCCACTTGGTAACCCGGGGAGCTGTGATATAAAACCACTCCCGTTGCGATAAACTGGACACCTCCGGGAAGGAACCCTTTGGCCATGGAACATCAGCGCCTTTGCTTATTACGGCACCTCCGCACTCTGCATGTCGCCCCTCAATCATCTTCGGCTTCACATTAAAGGTCTTGAGCCATAAGCCAAAGTGTGGGGTAATGCGGAGGAAGGCTTCACACACGACGATGAACGACGAGATGTGAAGGATGGAATCCGGAGCCAGATCATGGAAATCGAGCCCGTAGTAGAACATAAGCCCTCTGACAAAGGGATCTAGACTGAAACCTAGCCCTCGGAGGAAGTGGGAGACGAATACGACATTCTCGCCAGGTTCGGGAGTGGGAATGACATGCCCTCGAGCAGGCAGCCTATGCGAGATTTCGCCGGTCAAATACCTAGCTTCTCTTAGCTTCTTGATGTCCTCCTCTGTGACGGAGGAGGGCACCCATCGACGTTGAAGGTTGGATCAAGACATGATTGTAGGTCCGAAGCGCCTAGCCTGAGCCTTGGGTGTTGGAACTCGAGGTGGGGGGAGGATTCGATTGAGCGCGAGAGGAAGGAGACAGGCCTAGGCCTCTTTATAAAGGGGATGAACATCAAGCGTCCTCCGCATGGCCGTTTGGGACTTGCCTAAATCAAGGAGTCATATCGACAGGCACGATTGGGTTACCTATACCCATATTGATGAGAATCCCGTGAAAAAAGGGACACGATCTCTGCTTTGACAGGACGTGCCAATAAAAACCGCCTCGCAACACGTGCAGTGGCAGGCTCGGAAAAACGGTTCGTCATGACCAGACCACGGCAATACGTCACATTATGAAAAGCGGTCGGCAGATTGGATTTCTGGAAATATTGTTCTCTCTACGGTGGTATGTAGAATTTGTTTTGCAGAGCCGGACACTATCCTTGTGTTCAAAATCTTCTATGGAGTATTCGGAGGAGGAACCCGCCTTGCAATGTCGAAGACAATCTGCGCGCCGGACTCATCGTCATTGAAGCCTGGTTTAGGGGCTACTGAGGGAGTCCTGGATTAGGGGGTCCTCGGACAGCCGGACTATAACCTTTGTCCGGACTGTTGGACTATGAAGATACAAGATTGAAGACTTCGTCCCGTGTCCGGATGGGACTCTCCTTGGCGTGGAAGCCAAGCTTGACAATACGGATATGTAGATCTCCTCCCTTGTAACCGACTCTATGTAACCCTAGCCCCCTCCGGTGTCTATATAAACCGTAGGGTTTAGTCCGTAGGACAACAACAATCATAATCATAGGCTAGCTTCTAGGGTTTAGCCTCTATGATCTCGTGGTAGATCAACTCTTGTAATACTCATATCATCAAGATCAATCAAGCAGGAAGTAGGGTATTACCTCCATCAAGAGGGCCCGAACCTGGGTAAACATTGTGTCCCCCGCCTCCTGTTACCATCCGCCTTAGACGCACAGTTCGGGACCCCCTACCCGAGATCCGCCGGTTTTGACACCGACAAAGGCCGCCGCGGACTATGTTAGGTATGTACCTGTATCGAGTGTTCGTGCATGTGGAAGAAGTGGTCAATCCATCAATCGAAGTCATGTCGCCGCCGCTGGTGCCAGGGTCCGTCAATGACATCCATTACAGGAGTCAACGTCAAACTTTCCCCATGTTGCTCGGAACGATGGATGGCACATGGCCTACTACATCGCGTGGCGAGGCCACTATTTCTTTGGGAGAAGAGGCAGGGCTGGCTGCTTGGATGTGCTCTAATTTGAGGTAACAACTGAATCTTGTCAGATACTAGTTAAATCCGAGCTATGGGTGTGAAGCACTAATGCGCCAGTACATTTGATTATGACATGTTCTAGTTTTGTACCTAAACTTTTTTTAGAAAGGGTTGTACGTCAACTTAATGTTGAAAGTGTGTTATATCGACTAGAGGGGGTGAATAGGCAATTTTTGCAAATTCGTCACTGAGGAATTTCAAGGTGAGGAAATTCCTAAGTCACGAACAACTAGCCGCAGAATAAGTACTCAGATGCAAGCATAAGAGAGCAGTAGCACAGTCATCATGATGAAATGAAAACAAGCATAGAGTACAAGTAGCATAAACAGAGGATAAGCAGGCTGAAAACAAACTGCCTGAAGAAATAGGATTGAGGAAATTGAGAAGTCTTTAGTCAAAGTATTCAAAGAGTAACGATCAAGTACTTCAGCATATGAATGAGGAAATGAAAGGGTTGAGGAAATAGAACTAGTAGCTCGGTGAAGACAGTGATTTGGTAGACCAGTTCCAACTGTTGTGACAGTCGTACGTCTGGTTGGAGCGGCTAGGTATTTAAACCTGAGGGGACACAGTCCCGGACACACAATCCTCACCGTATTCTCCTTGAACTAAGGTCACACAGACCTCGCCCAATCACTCGTGGTAAGTTTTTAGGTGACTTCCAAACCTTCACAGACTCGGTCACTCTGCGATCCACAATTTCCTCTTGGATGTTCTAGACCATGACGCCTAACCATCTGGAGGATACACAGTCCTCAAAGGTACCAAGCGTCGGTTCCACACAGGAACAATCTCTTCAGTGATGCTCAATCACTTTGGGTTTGTAGGTGTTTGGCTTTGGGTTTTCCTCACTTGATGATTTTCTCAAAGTCCTCGGAGGATGGGATGCTCTCAATTGACATCTGTCAGTTTCTCTCGAAGCAGCCAACCAGGTAATGGTTGTAGGGGGCGGCTATTTATAGCCTAGGGAGCAGCCTGACATGATAAGACATAAATGCCCTTCACTGATATGACCGTTAGGTGGGAAGATATTTTGGGACAGCTGGCGCGTAGCACAGCAAAGGTCGGATATTTGATCTATCAAATTCCTCAATGCTATCACGTGCCTCACTTGTAGGCAATCTGCACTGGCTAATTCCTAACTCCTCAGTCGGAAAAATTCCTCAGAGACCAGAAGAACTTTGTCTCTGTCACTGAAGAAATTGACTGAATTGTATGAGATTTCCAATGGCTTCACTCGAAAGGATTGGGTAGGTGTAGGATTTTGAGATGAGCATCACTTGGAAACTTTTCCTTAGTTTTACCTCGACCCCCTTTAACAGTATGGTGTTTCCTATGACTCAAGAAAGAGAAAATGAAACTACGAAAACAAAGGTCTTCACGCTTCATGTTCCTCGCATGAATATCAAGTCTTCACGGTCACACCAATTTCTTCACTTTCAAAGTCTTCAGAAAGCCAAAGTCTTCAGTTGAAGACATTCATTTTTAGGGGTCAACTTTCTCTGTGAATATCAAACTCCTCATAGACTTGTAGACCTGTGTACACTAACAAACACATTAGTCCCTTAACCTATAAGTCTTCAATACACCGAAATCACTAAGGGGCACTAGATGCACTTACAATCTCCCCCTATTTGGTGATTGATAACAATATAGGTTAAGTTTTCAACAGGGATGAACATATGAAGTGTAGATACTGATATAGAGGAATTTCATTACAAGATATAGAAGAACTCCCCCTGAAGATGTGCACCTGTGAGGAATTTGCTTTGAATAGCAATGCACATTGTAGAGTAGAATCTTGGAGATCTCCCCCTATATCTTGTAATTCATCACGCATTTGACATATGATATGAAGAATTTGAAATGCATGATGAAATATGGTGAGTGATGTAATTCAACATGCGTGCATTAACATATATGAGGAAATAGCATGCAGAAAAACAGAGCAAAAGTAACAGACCACCATAGGACTTAAGTTTACAACTCAATCCAACAAATACTTTAGAAGAATGAGAGTTGCAACTTAGCAAAAAAACACCCATATATATAAACCCGCTTGAAGACTAACTCAAATTTCTCCCCCTTTGTCATCGAATGACCAAAAGGGACGAAAAATGAGGATTAACGCCCCTGAAGAATATCATCATGATGTCGATGGAGGAGTGCCAGCGTTGTTGGGGTCGACCGTTGAAGTAGGGCCTGCCGCAGTGTCGTCCAAGTCTTCATGTTCATCAGTCTCACACGATGAAGAATATGAGCTGGCCACCAAATGAGGAACTTTAACCTTCTTGAATTTCTTCGAATGTGGCTGAGACCAGTCAAAGTCCTACTTGAAGCCCATCTGCTTGAGATCTTATTCACCGTAGAGGTGAGACAATATAGCCCAGGTGCGATCAAAAACTTCATGGAAGTAGTAGTGGTTCTTCTTCACGGTGTTTTGCGTGATTGTTATATTCTGAAGAATTGAACCAAACTGTCGCTTGAACCATTTGTGGTTTGTGACACCCCAAAATTTTGGCCCTGTTTTATCTATTAAAATGTTGCCAAGAAATAAAACTTTTCCATTTTTGTCAAGTTTTACGTTTTGTGATTTTGGATTTTTGCCTCTAGTGGGGAAAAAACCTTCAAAAGTATTATTGGACTTGAATACTCTCTTTTATAAAACAATTCCTCATCATATGTGGATTTAAATTTTTGCAAGATTTATTTTTCCTCAAAGCTTTATTCCTTTAAAATGATTTCTTTTGCATTTGGAGCCTGTTTTGCAGTGCAACCTTTTGACAAATGCATTCAAAAATTTCCACAAAAATTTGGGGGTGTCATGTGATGTTTCCACATCACTTTTATGCAAAAATACCTTCTGTCCATTGGAGATTTTGAGCTCTACACCAACTTTTCCAATCTGGTCCAGTAGGCATTTTTGCACTGCAACCCATTTAAATATTTCTTTAAAAATTCTTCCAAGTGTTTGGAGATGTCAGTGGATGCATACAATTCATCTTCAAGCAAAACCCAGTGTTGTTCTTTGAAAAATTTGAGTGGATCAACCTCTTTTGCATTCTGGTCCAAATTGGTGATTTGTACTGCAACCTTATTTTTTCTTTGCTCTAGTAACCCTGAGCTTTTTCCTACTTGTAGCCCTCCCTTCAGAACTCTTAAGTCCAGGAGATTGGACCCATTGGCATATTTTTGGTGCATGCAATGTCAGCCTTTAGTTTCTGCCCAAAACTGGTTTTCTCAAATTCTTGCACTATCAACTATCTGTTTTTGCCAAACTAATCTTACCACCATCTCCTGCATCTAAAGAGACCCTGATCTGGAGATTGTGGCCTCTCCAAGAGTTGCCTAAGTGCACTTGGCATTCTGTCGAACACCTGGTGTGCACAGTCTGTTTTGGCATGAGTTCTTTGTTTGCACTGTGATTTTGTTCCACTGACCCAACAACCTTGTCCACTGAGCTCCTAGCCACCCCTACCCTTGTTCTGTTCTTTGCCAGCCTCGCCCTCGCACTCTAGATCGCACTGGCATTTCGTCGAGCAGGGGCCGTGCGTGCTCTGGGCGCGCCCAGAGCGCATGTTTTGCACGCGCGCGCACTGAGCCGACACGCCGCAGTGCCGCACTCGGCGCGACCCGTCCCTGGCCCCTACTGCATCGCTGAACCGCGCACTAGCCCGCTCCCTGCTCCACGGCATCGCTGGCGCCCTGCTGCGCCGCTGGCCGCGCCCTTGGCGGCACGCCGGCGTCGGCAGTGGCCTCTGCCATGTTCGGCACCGCCCAAACCACGCCAGCGCGCCAGCTGCCCCTGGGAATAGCTCGTGCTTATCCTCTTGCTCGTCGGAACGCTTTCGTCGCCGCCACGATGCCCTGCCACTACAGGAAAGTGGTCGCTGGCGATCTTATCCTCGGCCACCGCGGGAGCCAGCCTCAAGCGCCTATTTAAAGGGAACCCCGAGCCTCTCCGAGCACTCAGGCGACATCAGACCCTCCCCGTAGAGCTCCCCTAGCAGTAGATTGACCGGAGATGACCGTCCTCTCCAACTCCGGCCAGTTCGGCCGCTGCTAAGCTCCGGTGCGATTCGTCGCAGCCAGCCACCCTTTCGCCCAACCAACACCACCAGTAGCCTCCCATAGTTCCTGCGGAGCTGCCCAGCTACCCAACTTCGGTCGGAGGCCACCGGAGCACAAAAGTCACTTCGCCACCGTAGCCCTCTCCGCCGCGGAGCTCGCCGCCGGCGACTCCTTCCACCTCCGACGACCCAGCAACCACCCAAAGGACTGCCTCGGTCTAGCCGTTCCATCCCCGCCCTTGGATGCCCGTGAGGCGCTGCCGTTCGTCGACGGCGATCGCCGGAGCCCCGCTCCCGTCGGGCAGAAGAGAGGAGAAGGAGGGAAGAACGGTCAAACCTGACCAGTGGGCCCTCTGGACCCACTGTCAGTGACCCGCGCGGCCGTTCTCTCTCTGTTTAAGTGAAGGCGCAAACTCCCGAGTGCGTCTCCCCGATTGCGAAAGCGTATTTTCTTCTGAATCGTTTTCTTTTCTGGTTTTTATTTAAAAACAGAGTTTGACCATACTTTGACCAGCTATAACTTTTAAAATAAAACTCCAAATGAGTTGATTCTTTTTCCTACCTCTCTCAAATTTCATCTAGTTTATTTTAAGATTTATTTCAAAAATATTTGAGACAATTTTTGGTACTGTGTTTGAAATATTTGTTATTTGTGTATTTTGCAAAATAGGATTTTTGGAGAAAAAGGAAAGCTTCCAATAAGTGCATCCTTTGCATACTCTTGAAGGCAAGCATTTCTGAACTCTGGCATAATATTTTGTTGTAGTGTTCTGATTCGACCACAACACCTTTTGACTTGGAGTATGCGTTTGCCTTATGTATCGATATAGTCTCGTACATGAGTACACTTTGGAGTTGCTTTGTGGTCAGCAATGGATACACTAATGATTTGGATCATCCTCGTGAACTTCTCATGCATACCGGTAGGAAGCCGGGAAAGTCGTGGTCTTGGGTAGACACGAGCTTGTCCCTAGTCCCTCGTCGAGACGAGTATGCCCGGTATGGCATGGTGAGGCTCGAGGAGTGGTGATTTATTTCACTAGTGGTAATATTGTTGGAGGATTCTTGGACCACCTGAGTCGGTTGTAGATCGAGTCTTGATCAATAGCTTCTTTATTTGTTGGTACCACCACTTGTCCCTGCAGGGGACAGGGTATGGTTCAGTAAGTTGTCAACCCCTACCAAAGCACACACCGTACGGAGGGGCCATAGTGGAAGATACCGGAGGCCTCCGGTAGGCATGCCACTTGGTCAGGGGGCATGGGTGTTTCCGGTTGGGACCGAGAGGGGGGGCACCCCCTTAGAGCGCGCGAATAGAAATTTGATCCCATGCTACGTCGAGGTTGTAGCCTTCCCACTTAGAGTTTTGCTTGGCAGGTGTCGTGGGTGATTCCAGACACCGGTGAGTTAAGCTGGTGTGTGCAGGTCAGGCGTGTTTCCAATTAAAAGACCGTAGACGGAATTAGTCCCGATGGACTAAGTAAACCCGTCACTCGTGGGAAAATGGTACTCCCTCTGCAGAGGATATATCCTGTTGGATAGTCATGTTCTTGAGTAAAGACCACAGTCTGAGTTGAAACCAGTGACGGTTTTTGGATGGAGAACGAATTAGCTAGAGCTCAGTAACGGTATTCGGATGGAGATACGTTTCGACTAGACCATATTATCGGTTTTCGGATGGAGAAGCGACTGTACTAAATATTGTTTATGATTGTGGCACATATGGATTGTGATCTTCATTATTTTGGACTAACCATTTACATTATGTATTTTTTTTAGTATCCCTGGGATGGTTCTACCTCCTGGATATTCACTGTGATTATTCTCTTATAAGCCCTTTCTGGGGTGTCGCTCAGACGCCCGACTGCGGCATGCTTGTTGTTCATTTACCTGTTATAAGCCCTTTATGTGGTGTCGCTCAGACGCCCGACTGCGGCATTATTATTCTTGCAGTTTCCTCTCATGGAGTCATTCAGACCCTCGTTTGGCACCAGTATTACTATTCTTGCAGTTTCCGCTCGAGGAGTCTTTCAGACCCTCGTTTGGCACCCAATACTTTACTTTGGATTATTTATAACCACCTGTGTGCATCTTGGTTTTTCGTATATTTCGTGACGGACGTGCGATCACATAATAATCCGGAGCATGTCATAATATGTTATACCCGTGTTCTTAATGTTTGCGAGTACATTCAAACGTACTCACTGGCTTGTCCCTGGCTATTGTCTTTGCCAGATTCCTCACTTGGAGATAAGCATCGCGGTGTCAACCTCGGGACCTACGTGTTGACATGTGCAGCCTCGCCAAGATAGGAGTTATCCTGGTCAGCTGTTCTTGTGGGAAATGGAGTCCCATAGACGCAGATGTACCCAACCACTTCCGCCCTCAACCACTAGAAGCCAAGTGTTGTACTCCTAGGCCTAAATGGTCTTGTACTACATATTTTTTTTGTACCTCGCTTGGAATTCTTGTATCAAGTTGGTGCCTCATCAGCTAACAGTAATCCTGGGGCTGATGGGCACAAGGCCGTTTTTCTGGGAAATTATTATCTCAAAAATTCCGGTCATGACAGACTTGGTATCAGAGCCAGGCTGACCATTGGCTAATCCTATCTTAGCCAGGTCAATAAACCTAGGTTAACCCAAACCACCAGACCTTAGCCTAAGCCCCGTCAAGCTTCCCGCGTAAGATAGCTCCACAGTGACCCGACGCCCTTTTCGGCGGACGGTGCCCAACCTATCAGCCTAGCCCGTCGATCATGCGCCAGTGACCGACACCCAACCCGTCTCTATCACAAGCGTGCGGAGGAAGACTCCATCCCCTTTCCCTATAAAAAGGGCACGCTAGCCTCAAACACAGCACCGCACAACCCTTTTTCCCCAAACCAAGCCACGATGCCTGGTCCCATCGTTCACAATGAGACCACAGCGACCAACCTTGGAGGTTTCGTGACCGTGCTCGCAAACCTCACCCGCCGTGCCTATGCGTTAGAAGAGCCTCCTGAGTATGTTGTGTACCAAGGACCCATGTACGGTGAAAGCCGTCAGTACTGGGCCACTGTGCACATCTACGGTAGGGGTCTGTCACCAGAACGCCCCTACAGGTTCACTAGAAGGACAACTTCCTTTGAGCCACAAGCCATCCAACTGGCAGCCCGAGAAGCTATAGTTCAACTCCGGCACTTGTCGCCCAGAGTTAACTGTCGCTCGTTCTACTACTACCCCAGTCGTGACGGGTATGGTAGGCTGCCCCAGGTTGCCAACGGAGACCACGTGACTGATCCTGCGCTGTTACATCTGGTGCGCTATGTAAGCGCACTGGAGCAACTGTTCGATCAGGTCACTCTTGATCTGATCGCAGCTCGTGGAGAACTGGTTCGTCGAACCCCGGCGAGAAGAGAAGCGGAGCCCGACGCCGACAACCCAGTCGTGCTGTTCGGACACCCGATCGATCCCTTGAGGTCTGCGCCAGCCCTCAACAGAGCACTTTGGTGACCCCAGAAGCGCTTCGTCGCCTTTTGGGAACCCATTCCAACGGGATTGTGGCCAACAACCCCCGCGATGGTCATCACCATTTCCCCGACCCTGCAGCACCTCAGCCTCAGCCAGCAAATCCCGACGGTGAGAACCGTGGAGAAGCATCGGCGTCCGCAAGGCCAGCCCACTTAGACATTAACGAAGTAGACTAAGTCGCTCAAAGTTGTATCGAGCCTTAGTTTTCCTACGCTTTGTAATGTGTGGCCTTGTATCGCTTTTGTTACATGCTGTCTGTTTGAGCGCTCTTATTTTTGGAGTAGTAGCTATGCATGTGTACGTTGGCGTACAGTTGCATTTTTATATTTCGGGCGCAGCTACCTAGACCAACCCCGTCGGCACCCACAGTAATGCATCACTTTTATGTGATATGTATATCTGTGGCGTTGACCCGAGAACAGGGTCGGCATCCAGTCACCTTTTCTCTAGTGTTTAATCCCAGCCCCGGTGCTATATAAAGGCCACTTCGTGACCTTGCCGAGCACCCCTCACCTTTGTGCGCGGCACCCACAGCCATTCCTTGCCATGTCAACCCCCAGTATTTATCTGAGAACCCCAGACGCAACCCCCGGCAGTTTTGTCAAATTATGGTGGGACTTTACCTGCAGTACTATGAGTGCCACCCATCCACCCCAGTACGAGTTGCTCAAATCGAGGATCACTCCATCCACCTCGAAATATTGGGCAGTGGTGCACATCCCTCCCGCATACCCAAACCAAGATCCCACGGAAGTCTCCTTCGTGGGGAAATCCATGCCGACTCCGCATATGGCTATAGAAGCTGCTGCGTACGAGGCGCTCACTCGTCTTCGATTCGCAGTGCCCTATGCCAGCGAGCGAGGATACTATTATTTTCCGAGTCGTGCAGCACCCGGAGAAGTTGCATCTTTTCCCGGTGGGCGCATTGAGAGAGATCCAGTACTGGCCAACCTTGCCCAGTACGTTATCGCCTAGGAGCGTTTAACTCAGCGGGTAATGGGTTATCTCCAGAGCCTCGCTGATTTAAATCCTCGGATCGCTATTGGCAGACCACTGAGGCCTGACCAAGAAGGGCGCATTCATCGGCTGGTCAACCCGCTTCCCCCGATAGAAGAGGAGTGTGCCCCAGTGCCAGAGGCGTTTTCTCAGGACCCTGTCTTTTTACCGTTTTCTTTGTAAACGCCTCCGATGTATTTATTGTCCCAGTACCTGTATTTATGTGTTGCAGCTTGTTCGTAAAAAAAAAATTGTGCGACAGGTCCGATTTTCTTTGGTTCCTGTATGTGAGCAGTTTTACCACTGTTAGTTTTGTTTTAATTATTTTCTTTTTCTCTCGCAACGTGTTTTTGAGGAGATTTCTTTCCCCGAGATACTGCCGCATATATATTTTCACGAGATAGATTTTTATTCGCGCATCCTCGTAACAGCAAACTCTCAGCAGCCACCACTCGACCTCGAGCACTATTACAAATCCTCGAGCACATTTTGCGCCTACCTAACCACCCTCGAGGACGCCACAATCTCAGCAAGAGAGGTTTGTGAGTGTTCATTCGAGCGCGAGCTGCCCCAGCACACCGACAGCAGTCAGCCCCGATGCCGCGCCTAATCCACATGATCGCCGCCACCGCGGAGAGCTCACACTCGTGCGGCAGCATCACGACGATCATCCAGGATCATCGCGCACAGGAGCACGGAGAACCCCAGCAGCACCGCCAAGCCTCCACACACCAGGACCACATACCAGTCCGGCATTGCCTCCGCCATTAGAGCCTCGGCTCGAGCTCCTGCTAGCAGCAATGGAGGAGAAGGAAGGAGGAGTAGGAACAAGGCCGGGTGTGAGGAAGAAGGGAGGAGCACCGCGATCGTTTTATAGCCCGAGATCGGTGTACGGTGGGCGAGGTCCACCAGCGCCACTCGTCGCTCGACCGCCGGTGTTCGGAGGCGAGTCCGCGAGCAGTGCCGACAGCGCCCTGGCCCGCGAGGTGAGTGCACGCTGCACCGGCAGCTAGCATGCCGCGCACTACCACAGTACGGCCTCGATGCCCTACATGCTAGGCATCACCGGTGGAGGAAGCGCGGGAGAACGCGCGAGAGAGAAGAGAGAGCCAGAGGTAGGAGAACAGGCCGACAGTGGGCCCTGGGTCCACCAGTCAGCCAAAGAGAGCACGGTGCTCTCGGGTGCAAACAGCGTATTTTAGTAATTTAGAATTTATTCTAAATTACTGTATCCGCGTAGAAATATCTCGTTTTCCCTAGCCGTGGATTTTTCCACACTACGCCAGTGTACCACACTGTGGTTTTACACCACTTATTGCCCTCTCTCTGTAGCCGTTTTGTTTTTGTGCAATTGAAGGATTTCTTTGATAAAAACAAATTTATTTCAAAACAGTTCTTGTCCAAAACAGCTTTTAACAAATCTCGAGGACGAGATTTTTCTTAAGGGGGGTAGTGTTGTGACGCCCCAAAATTTTGGCCCTGTTTTATCTATTAAAATGTTACCAAGAAATAAAACTTTTCCATTTTTGTCAAGTTTTACCTTTTGTGATTTCGGATTTTTGCCTCTAGTGGGGAAAAAACCTTCAAAAGTATTATTGGACTTGAATACTCTCTTTTATAAAACAATTCCTCATCAGTGGATTTAAATTTTTGCAAGATTTATTTTTCCTCAAAGCTTTATTCCTTTAAAATGATTTCTTTCGCATTTGGAGCCTGTTTTGCACTGCAACCTTTTGACAAATGCATTCAAAAATTTCCACCAAAATTTGGGGGTGCCATGTGATGTTTCCACATCACTTTTATGCAAAAATACCTTCTGGCCATTGGAGATTTTGAGCTCTACACCAACTTTTCCAATCTGGTCCAGTAGGCATTTTTGCACTGCAACCCATTTAAATATTTCTTTAAAAATTCTTCCAAGTGTTTGGAGATGTCAGTGGATGCATACAATTCATCTTCAAGCAAAAACCCAGTGTTGTTCTTTGAAAAATTTGAGTGGATCAACCTCTTTTGCATTCTGGTCCAAATTGGTGATTTGTACTGCAACCTTATTTTTTCTTTGCTCTAGTAACCCTGAGCTTTTTCCTACTTGTAGCCCTCCCTTCAGAACTCTTAAGTCCAGGAGATTGGACCCATTGGCATATTTTTGGTGCATGCAATGTCAGCCTTTAGTTTCTGCCCAAAACTGGTTTTCTCAAATTCTTGCACTATCAACTATCTGTTTTTGCCAAACTAATCTTACCACCATCTCCTGCATCTAAAGAGACCCTGATCTGGAGATTGTGGCCTCTCCAAGAGTTGCCTAAGTGCACTTGGCATTCTGTCGAACACCTGGTGTGCACAGTCTGTTTTGGCATGAGTTCTTTGTTTGCACTGTGATTTTGTTCCACTGACCCAACAACCTTGTCCACTGAGCTCCTAGCCACCCCTACCCTTGTTCTGTTCTTTGCCAGCCTCACCCTCGCGCTCTAGATCGCACTGGCATTTCGTCGAGCAGGTGCCGTGCGTGCTCTGGGCGCGCCCAGAGCGCACGTTTTGCACGCGCGCGCACTGAGCCGACACGCCACACTGCCGCACTCGACGCGACCCGTCCCTGGCCCCTACTGCATCGCTGAACCGCGCACTAGCCCGCTCCCTGCTCCACGGCATCGCTGGCGCCCTGCTGCGCCGCTGGCCACGCCCTTGGCAGCACGCCGGCGTCGGCAGTGGCCTCTGCCATGTTCGGCACCGCCCAAACAACGCCAGCGCGCCAGCTGCCCCTGGGAATAGCTCGTGCTTATCCTCTTGCTCGTCGGAACGCTTTCGTCGCCGCCACGATGCCCTGCCACTACAGGAAAGTGGTCGCCGGCGATCTTATCCTCGGCCACCGCGGGAGCCAGCCTCAAGCGCCTATTTAAAGGGAACCCCGAGCCTCTCCGAGCACTCAGGCGACATCAGACCCTCCCCGTAGAGCTCCCCTAGCAGTAGATTGACCGAAGATGACCGTCCTCTCCAACTCCGGCCAGTTCGGCCGCCGCTAAGCTCCGGTGCGATTTGTCGCAGCCAGCCACCCTTTCGCCCAACCAACGCCACCTGTAGCCTCCCATAGTTCCTGCGGAGCTGCCCAGCTACCCAACTTCGGTCCGAGGCCACCGGAGCACAAAAGTCACTTCGCCACCGTAGCCCTCTCCGCCGCGGAGCTCGCCGCCGGCGACTCCTTCCACCTCCGACGACCCAGAAACCACCCAAAGGACCGCCTCGGTCTAGCCGTTCCATCCCCGCCCTTGGATGCCCGTGAGGCGCTGCCGTTCGTCAACGGCGATCGCCGGAGCCCCGCTCCCGTCGGGCAGAGGAGAGGAGAAGGAGGGAAGAACGGTCAAACCTGACCAGTGGGCCCTCTGGACCCACTGTCAGTGACCCGCGCGGCCGTTCTCTCTCTGTTTAAGTGAAGGCGCAAACTCCCGAGTGCGTCTCCCCGACTGCAAAAGCGTATTTTCTTCTGAATCGTTTTCTTTTCTGGTTTTTATTTAAAAACAGAGTTTGACCATACTTTGACCAGCTATAACTTTTAAAATAAAACTCGAAACGAGTTGATTCTTTTTCCTACCTCTCTCAAATTTCATCTAGTTTATTTTAAGATTTATTTCAAAAATATTTGAGACAATTTTTGGTACTGTGTTTGAAATATTTGTTATTTGTGTATTTTGCAAAATAGGATTTTTGGAGAAAAAGGAAAGCTTCCAATAAGTGCATCCTTTGCATACTCTTGAAGGCAAGCATTTCTAAACTCTGGCATAATATTTTGTTGTAGTGTTCTGATTCGACCACAACACCTTTTGACTTGGAGTATGCGTTTGCCTTATGTATCGATATAGTCTCGTACATGAGTACACTTTGGAGTTGCTTTGTGGTCAGCAATGGATACACTAATGATTTGGATCATCCTCGTGAACTTCTCATGCATACCGGTAGGAAGCCGGGAAAGTCGTGGTCTTGGGTAGACACGAGCTTGTCCCTAGTCCCTCGTCGAGACGAGTATGCCCGGTATGGCATGGTGAGGCTCGAGGAGTGGTGATTTATTTCACTAGTGGTAATATTGTTGGAGGATTCTTGGACCACCTGAGTCGGTTGTAGATCGAGTCTTGATCAATAGCTTCCTTATTTGTTGGTACCACCACTTGTCCCTGCAGGGGACAGGGTATGGTTCAGTAAGTTGTCAACCCCTACCAAAGCACACACCGTACAGAGGGGCCATAGTGGAAGATACCGGAGGCCTCTGGTAGGCATGCCACTTGGTCAGGGGGCATGGGTGTTTCCGGTTGGGACCGAGAGGGGGGGCACCCCCTTAGAGCGCGCGAATAGAAATTTGATCCCATGCTACGTCGAGGTTGTAGCCTCCCTACTTAGAGTTTTGCTTGGCAGGTGTCGTGGGTGATTCCAGACACCGGTGAGTTAAGCTGGTGTGTGCAGGTCAGGCGTGTTTTCAATTAAAAGACCGTAGACGGAATTAGTCCCGATGGACTAAGTAAACCCGTCACTCGTGGGAAAATGGTACTCCCTCTGCAGAGGATATATCCTGTTGGATAGTCATGTTCTTGAGTAAAGACCACAGTCTGAGTTGAAACCAGTGACGGTTTTTGGATGGAGAACGAATTAGCTAGAGCTCAGTAACGGTATTCGGATGGAGATACGTTTCGACTAGACCATATTATCGGTTTTCGGATGGAGAAGCGACTGTACTAAATATTGTTTATGATTGTGGCACATATGGATTGTGATCTTCATTATTTTGGACTAACCATTTACATTATGTATTTTTTTAGTATCCCTGGGATGGTTCTACCTCCTGGATATTCACTGTGATTATTCTCTTATAAGCCCTTTCTGGGGTGTCGCTCAGACGCCCGACTGCGGCATGCTTGTTGTTCATTTACCTGTTATAAGCCCTTTATGTGGTGTCGCTCAGACGCCCGACTGCGGCATTATTATTCTTGCAGTTTCCTCTCGTGGAGTCATTCAGACCCTCGTTTGGCACCAGTATTACTATTCTTGCAGTTTCCGCTCGAGGAGTCTTTCAGACCCTCATTTGGCACCCAGTACTTTACTTTGGATTATTTATAACCACATGTGTGCATCTTGGTTTTTCGTATATTTCGTGACGGACGTGCGATCACATAATAATCCGGAGCATGTCATAATATGTTATACCCGTGTTCTTAATGTTTGCGAGTACATTCAAACGTACTGACTAGCTTGTCCCTGGCTATTGTCTTGGCCAGATTCCTCGCTTGGAGATAAGCATCGCGGTGTCAACCTCGGGACCTACGTGTTGACATGTGCAGCCTCGTGAAGATAGGAGTTATCCTGGTCAGCTGTTCTTGTGGGAAATGGAGTCCCATAGACGCAGATGTACCCAACCGCTTCCGCCCTCAACCACTAGAAGCCAAGTGTTGTACTCCTAGGCCTAAATGGTCTTGTACTACATTTTTTTTTTGTACCTCGCTTGGAATTCTTGTATCAAGTTGGTGCCTCATCAGCTAACAGTAATCCTGGGGCTGATGGGCACAAGGCCGTTTTTCTGGGAAATTATTATCTCAAAAATTCCGGTCGTGACATGGTTGCGATTGACTTTCTGATGAAGACTGAGGAGAAGCTCACGATCAGTCATTACAGGAGGAGTTGTGGCTTGAGGACTTTGCTTTGAAGCATTTGCGGCAGAATTATGTGTGGTAGAGTCATCATTGGTGGAATAAGATGCAGCTTTGCGAAACTGTCCATCTAGTTGACGAGTGCCTTCATCAATAACAGCAGCCTTCCCCTTCTCATCAGTTGAGGAAATAGTCCATTTGTGGACTTCAACTGGGGGCAAACAGCTGAGATGATTTTGAAAGTCAGCCTTGTAATGAATTGAGGACCTTGATCTGATGAATCTCATAATCCAGGGAGCGTAAGGCTTCAATTCAAACGGTGACAAAGCGACATTGGCCAAAGTCCTCATGAAGAAATCATGGTAGTTGATAGGGATACCATGTATGATGTTGAAAAGCAGATTCTTCATGATGCCAACAACATCTTCTTCATCAGAGTTGTGGCCCTTGATTGGACTGAGGGTTTTGGTCAATATCCTGTATACAGTCCTTGGCACATAGAGCAATTCCTTGACGAGGAATTTGGTCCTGGGAGCTTGGCCTGGCTTCAAAGGCTTCATCAGAACTTGCATCAAATGATCTGAGAGTTCAGGTTCAGCATAGATGAGCCTTGCACCTTGAACGGGAGGACTATCTGGGACGACATGAAGTAGTTCAGAGGCCGGTGCTTTGTAGTGAGTATTTTCTGTCATCCAGTTCAATACCCATGAATTGACATCTTTAACGTTGCCTGTGATGTGCAGCGTGGCATAGAACTGAAGAATGAGTTCTTCATTCCAGTTGCAGATGTCGGTGCAGAAGTTGAGATGTCCAGCGTCATGTAGAACACTGAGGACTGGGGTGAAGCATCGCAGCGAGTCCATATCCACATGAGGAATTTGCTCATGGTCAAAGATCTTGTCTTTATCAAACAGCAGTGAGGAATAGAAGTTCATTTGACTCATTGTCCAGAAGCGCTTGCGCCTAAGTCTTGCAGAGTCATATGGATTGTAATCCGTGAAGAAAATATGCTCGTTGAAGAAGTCTTCAGCCTTGAACTTCTGTTTCTTGGAGTGAGGGTTCTGTAGCTTGGGCTGAAGATTTGCAGTTGATGTCTTCACAGCCTCTTGAGGTATAGCCACTGGAGCCACGGGCTGAGGAATTTCAGGTGCAATGTGATCAGTAGCAGCTTGGGTCTCCATTTCATCAACAACATTTACATCAGCACTAGTGGCTGGAACTTCTTCAGGAATAGTGAGAAGAGAAGATTGACGTTCTTCAGAGCCCGTGTGAATTTCTTCAGTTTGGACAGGGGAATGAGGAACTTGTTGTAGTGGGGTGTAAAGTGGTGAATTGGGGTGATGACTTTCCCAGTAGTCATCATTCAGAATTGGCGCTGAACACCCAATATCCACATCTTCATCTTCTTCATCAATTTCCTCAACGCCTGCCTCTTCAGCTGTGAACCGAGGCATGGGCAATGATACCCGTGGAGTTGAAGTGATGTTGTCCACTTCAGTTTCTTCATCAATCTGCTCTTTCATAGCAGCAGAACGATCTTCTTCATCTGATTCACATGGAATCACATATTCCTCACCAAAGGGAACAATCTCCTTTGATGGCATGCTTGATATAGGAACAACATCTATGGGATTTTCATAGGAGCTCATCAAAGTCTTCACTTTCTGCGGAGCTGAAGAATCTGAGGAGGCAGATGCTTTCCTTTTCTTCACAGCAGCTCGCTCCGCAACTTTGGTTTTCTGCACTTCTGATGCAGAAGGAAGGGTTGGGGTTGACGTTTGGGCTAGTGTAGTTTCTTCAGGCACAACTGATGCAGTTGCCTTGGCATGTTCAGTTTCTTCAGGCGCATTATCAGATGCCTCAACTGGCCTGGCTTGGTCTTCAGGCGCAACACTAGAGGTTGCCCTGGCAGTTTCTTCAGCGGTTGGAATATCTTCATCAACCCTGGTGCTCTCATTTTCTTCAGTAGCCTGATCTTCATCAGTGGTGCTGGCATGTTCTTCAGTAGGCTGAGCAGATGTTTCAGCCTGAGGAATTTCATGTTGCGTTGGGGCTGCAACATTTGAGGTGAATCCCTTGGTCAGCTTGACGAATCTGACTTTGGCTCCCAGCCAATCAGCATAGTATCGGTCAAATTCATCACTAAGACTCTTGATTTCTGATTGCAGAGCGACAAGTTCATCAGGTGATAGCTTCAAAATATTTTGCTTCAGAAAGTGCTCTTTCTTGTACTGAGCTTTCTTCACCTTCCTCCCTTGTTCAAATATCCATTTTTCCTCATCAATGAAGGTAGTCGACATATGACTTTGGCCAGGAGTGAGGTTCATCTCAGGCAAAGGAGTGTTGGCGTCCTTATGCCATAGGTCGATGAAGTCTAGCATCAACTTGGGATCCAGCATCAATGGCACATTACTGCCTTTGGCTCTAGCAGCCCTTTGCTATCTTTCTCTGATGATTTCTGCTAATTCCTCATCATCAGCTTCGTCTTCACTCAACGGTACTCGGAAGGCAACCTGCTTCTTGTGAGGTCTTGGCCTTGTGCCTCGTCCAACAGTGGCCTTTGTCTTTAGCAAAGTTGGGCCTTTGGAAGACTGAGGAGGAGCTGAAGAACTTGCAGATGCTCCATGAGCAATTGAGATGCCTATGGTCCTTTGGCAAGAGGCAAGATGCGCAGGAGCCGAGGACTTTGCAACCGCAGCTGAAGATCTTAGAACAGTGGGAACTGGAGCTGCTCGAGGGCTTTGAAGAGCTTGGCCGTGAGGGCATTGCTGAGGAACTAGGCTTGTGCGCAGGCTTCTTGGGCATAGCCTTCTTGGGCTTGCTAGCAGAGGCCTCAGCAGCGGCAGCAGCAGAATCTTCGTTGAATTTCTCACTGCTTCTCTCGCCATTTTGGCCAACTTGCCGCTTTGCCCATTCATCTGGCTAGTCCTCACCGTGATTCATGCTAGTGGGATCAGCTTCTTGGCCAGGTGCCAATGGAGGTCTTGGGCAAGGAGGGTGTAATGCAAACTTCTTCATGTACTTAGGAGTTACATATCTGTACTCCCTCCATTCCCGTGCTCATCTTCTTTCTATCCTCTGAATGCGAACCTTGCGCTAATTTTTGTTCTCATTGCCATGTTTGGCTTCATCAGGAGTGCAATATTCCTCATAAATGTCATCAGGGATCTCAAACGCTATATGCACTTCTAGTCTCTTGCCTCCCTTCTGGGGTCTTTTGCCATCAACCATTTTCTTCAGCTGAGGATTTTGAACAATAGAATTCTCTGACGAGGTATGCAATTTGTCTTCAAGGAAAGCTACAAATGAGTTAAGTTGATGAGAACCTAGAGATTCAGCAGCGTACATGTGTACATGTGAACAGAGTATAGGTGCAAAGAATTTGGAGAGGTCATATCTGTTCTCAGAAGTTTTTCAAAAGAAACAAGTTTGAGGAATTTGACTAGGAGTGTCTTGAGGAATTTCACTAAGTGGTCTTTGACTTAGGTTCTAGAGTTGTATAGATTGAAAATCCACACAATTTAGGAATCTTGAAGAAAAATGTTGCTTACAGAAAAAAATCAAGAACAGATGCTTGTGTGGTGTTTACGAGTGTGGAAGTTGAAAAATAAACACCTTTTGAAGATTTTGTGGAAATCATCATAATCAACAAGGGCAGAAAAATAAATTTTTTTACCCTTGATGAAGAACACGACGAATTGGGAGTGGAAGTTGAGAAGTTCGTCTGTTCAGATCTTCCACGCCCTAACTTGGCGGCGGGAGAAAGCTACGGCGGCGGCAGAGTGAAGATTTTCGCGGTCGGCGCGAGTATGACGGCGACGAGGTCGAGGCAGTGAAAATCTTCCTCACCGGCGACGATGGAAGTAGCGGCGGCGCTAGGTCAGAGAGCTCGAGCGAGGGGAGTGAGGTCGAGCGGGGTAAATGCGGTCTGAGGAGGGTGAGGGTTATATATAGCCGAGGTGAAAAACCGCTCGTCCGAGGAAAATGGACGAACGTGCCCCTGACCCTTCTCATCCTAGCGACATGTGTCACCCACGTACTGTGAAGTGGGGATCATGTGAGATTGTGGGTGAATAGAATAATCATATCGTGGGATGTGGAACGGTTTGAGCGGCAAAAGCCGAAAATTCAGATAAGATTATTTTAAAATTTCGTTCGTAAATTCTTCAGGTGACAAGGACACAGTGAAGATTTTGAACGGATTTCAAGTAGAATGCACATGAAGAATTTGTGAACAAACTGGGTTGAGTTTAGCATAGAGGGGGACGGGTCCGATCACATTCACTTAGCAGAAAAGTCAACTTGAATAATTAGCAATAAGTGAATGCTGTAGGGGACAGAAAACTCAAATATATATAGTCAATGAAGAACACAGACGGAAAGAGTGAAGACATTGCAAAATTGAAGAATTTGAACATTTGAGGAATTTCAAAAACTGAAGAAAAACTCAAATTGAAGATTTTCAACTTTTGTTGGTGGCGTGACCCACTGTATAAGAATGATGATTTCAGATGCCACGTACAATTGTTGTAGGGCTCTGAGAATCAAATTCTTTGTTAATTTCTTCACACTTAGAGGGTTAGTCTTCATTGATTGAAGAAAATTTTTCTTCGTGCGTTGCACATCTAAGTCATCAATTTTGCTTAAGTGTTAGGATGTGTGTCCTTTTCAAAGGATATTCGAAGATTCTAAGATATTTAGGTCACACCGCAACTTGCTCAATCTCTTCTCATCCAAGGGCTTTGTGAAGATATCGGCTAGTTGTTCTTCAATCTTCACGTGCTTGATAGTGATGTCGCCCTTCAACAAATGATCTCGAAGAAAATGATGACGAATCTGGATGTGCTTTGTCTTCGAGTGCTGAACTGGGTTATGAGCAATCTTGATAGCACTCTCATTGTCACAGAAGTGTGGCACATTCTTCACATTGATGCCGTAGTCCTTGAGGGTTTGCTTCATCCATAGCAATTGAGCACAACACGAACCAACAACAATGTACTCGGCTTCAGCAGTAGAGAGTGACACCACAAAAAAATACACTTCCGTGATGATACGTGTTTGTCACAGTAGGTCACGTTTTCTGTCATGCATGTGTTTGTCACAGTAGGTCAAATTTATGACAGAATCAAGATAGTCATACCTGTGCTGTCGTAGAAGTGTTCCATGACATTACCAAAATTATCATCACGGAAGTGTCCACTTCCATGACGATAAATCGCGCGTCACAGAAGTGCTTTCGTCAAGGGTGACCGACATGTGTCATCCACCGTAACGGAACACCGTTAAGCTATCGGGTCTGGTTTTGGATCCGATAACCCGTTAACAGCCCCGACCAATGGGGATTTTCCACGTGTAAAATCATCATTGGCTGGAGGAAACACGTGTTGGCTCACCGTTGGGACAGATGTCATCCACTCATTGGACACAAAGCACCTATGATACGTCGACATGTGGCACGGCCCAACAGAGGCCCATTCCTGTGAAAAGGCCAGACCGTTTGACTGGGTCAAAAGGTGGCGAGCTGGCCTACGGCAGGCCTCTTAACGGCCTATTCGCATATAGCCCATTTATAGCCCGCTAACCCAGGGCCCGTTTACGGCCTATCCGAATTAGGCCCAGTAGCGTCATCTCGGCCGTCCAATATAATTCCAGCCCATTTTAACTTCCGGCCCATGTATGGACCATGACGTCTTTCGGCCCATATGAGGCCCTTAGTAACCCTCGACCCCTTAATGGCTCGTGGTGAAACCGGCCCGTAATGAACAGTGTATCGCTTTATACCCATTAGCGGCCCATTATTCCATTGGGTCGTTTCCAGCCCGTGTTACCTTTCGGCCTTCTCAGGGCCCATTTATTATTGGGCTCATTTCCAGCATTCGGTTACTTACGGCCCGTTACTGGCCTTTTCTGCTTGTGGGCCAAATTCAGCCCATGGATACAGTCGGCCCGTTTGTGGCCCATTAATCTGTTGGGCCATTTTCATAGCATCATCAAATATGGCCTACTAACGGCCCGTCATGGTCAGCCCATAAAACATACGATTTCCACTCTAGCCCGTTTACGGCCCCTTATACGGCCCGTACAAGGCCCATAGATGAGACGGCATGTAGAAAGCCCATGGATCCTACGAGACGTAGAAGGCCCATTGACCCGATGGCCCATAGAAGGCCCATTTATCCGACGGCCCATTTATCCGACGGCCCATAGAAGGCCCATGGATCCGACGGCCCATAGAAGGCCCATGGATCTGATGGCCCACAGAAGGCCCATGGATCCGACGGACCACATAAGGCCCATGGATCCGACAGCCGACAGAAGGCCCATGGATCCGAGATCCCATAGAAGGCCCACGGATCCGACGGCCATATAAGGCCACGGATCGTCCGTCCCGTAGATGGCCCATGGAGCATACGGCCTATGGAGGGCCATGGTCACTACAACGTTTGGGCGAGTTGGCCCCCGTTTGAACGATATAGCGTATTCAAAGAATTATCCTACTCTATACTATCACCTCTAAAAAACATACACTATACAATAAAGAGACTAAGGCATAGAAACGTAGAATAATCCTACACTATACAATAAAGAGATTACAGCCGATTATACCCACTGGGCATTATGGTTCGGCACCAGTGATAATAAAGCATACACAAACAACAAATTACATACACTGGGCAAATACAGCTCATACATCATGGACGCGCATCAACATAACTTACCATTTGAACTGTAATCTCTTTAGAAAATAGGATTGGCCGGATTTAGATAGCACAAATTTGAGTCTGCAAAATCTCCAATTCCTTCATTGTTACCTCAGTGTCTTGTTTCATTTTTTGACTCCTGCATCTAATACCTGCATGTCCAGTCTCAACTTGTTGATTGTACGTTGAGAATCATGTACACATTGTCTTTCCACCTCTAGTTGATGCTCGAGAACATCAGCACATTCCAATTCCAATCCATAATCATTCGGTAACGGCCATGCCGCACTGCTCGCAGATCTTTGTGTTGATGTCACTTCATCCTGAAATGTTTCTGTAAGTACACATGACTAGGGCAAAAATATAGTTACAACAGTGAAGCGAGCAAGATAGACTATTTTGTACATGGCAAAACAGGACTAACAATAATGTTACACGTCATGAAGCATAAGAAGGTGATATTTTAAAAATTATAAAAAGTTAGTCTGTGCAGCCTGCATACAGAAATATCTCTTAGCTCACCAGAGGAGCATGATGTTGAGGCCCAATCCAAAACACATACAAGTTACAAATTTAGACAGCATGTTGCGTAGAAGTAAGCAAGCAGTTGGCCATTCTGCAGCTCAATTAAAGTCTTAGGGAGCATAATGAACAGCAGAGGGTTTCATACAAACATACTACAGTAAGCAAAACTATGCAATCATTAGCCTAGTATAAACTAGATTGTGAGCCTCGTGCAATAATAGTTGGTTAATAGACTTCAAAGCTTCAGGCACACTTCGGCAGAGTAATTAAATGGTAAGGCTTTTAATTATGTCAACTAATAGTTATACAAGTACCCAACATCAGGCATCATTCTTTGGGCATCTCATTAATTGAGGACAAATAAAGCAATTGAAAAGAGCAAATTAACTATGTCTGAAACAAACAAGGAATTGAACTGTTGAGTTGGATACAGTGACTTACCTTAACAGGTTGAAGAGGCTCAGTGCAGCTCCTACTTCTCTTGCAAGGCTCCTTCCTAACATCTTGTACTTCGAAATCCTCAATCTTATCTTCATTGCACCCCCTCTACAAGGTGACACAAACTAGTTACTCGTCTCCTTGGAAGATAAATATGCATACTTTCCAGTCTGTGAACACAAAAGGATGAGATTATAACAAAACAACACCACATAATGAAACATGCGGCATCTCTTGCACTTGCACACAATGAAATGAGCATTTACTATGTCTGCACTATGTAAAAACTAGGCATACCTTCCAACTGGATCTCCAGGTACTCTTGGAGAGCCTACTTTAGTGTACAGCCAAACCTTTATGTCATCTATGAGTTAGAAAAGGCCCCACTACAGCAGCCCTTAGTGTTTAAATCGTTGACAAGCTCTGTTAGAGTGTTAGGTCAAGAACAGCAAGTAATCAAAGCAAACAGTCCTAGTATGGCTGGCTGATGCAAACAAGTAATTGAACAGATGTGTGAGCAAATCTTACATATCAAGAAAAGAAGCAAAGAAGGAGGCTTAAAGACCATCACTTGACTGACCAGATTTAAGGGGCATTTAAACATCATGTGCAACGTATGAACTAACATAAACATTGCATATTCCAGATTCTATAATGGAATGCACATGTATTAGGTTATGCCATGTAAGATGATGCCTAAATGTACACTATAGCAGGCAGGAGTGATTCATCATTGCACGCACAATTGAATTGCAGGTCAAGGGCTAGTTCTATTCCGCCTTTTCAGGGCTTATTGTCAAAATAAGCCATAAAAGATGTAAAGAAGTCATTTTTGAGTTATGGGCTTGGGCTTAACTAATTTTGCTTTGGAGGGTGGTATTTCGGGTAGAACCTCACTAAAAATTGAAGGGAAGGGGAATAGTAAAATGACTCTGTTGTCTGCCTATATTACACTCAAAATGCAACTGCTGACGCCCGCGTCACACCTCACCCTCAAGTAAAAACAAACACGCAAGCATTCATTGCCCTGCCCGCTTGCATCTTATTCCCCCTCCCCACCTCCCAGGCCGTGGCCTTGAGGTGCTGTTGAAGGATGAGCTCATCCAACAAGGTGAGGATCTCCTCTGATTTTTTGCCAAATTTTCATTCTGATCCATAATACGATGAATTGCTATGAGCTGCTTCTGCTGCTGCTATATGATGCATTGCTATGAGCTGCTCCTATTGCTGCTATATGATGAATTGCTATGAGTTGCTGCTGCTATATGATGAATTTCTATGAGCTGCTGCTGCTGCTATATGATGAATTGCTATGAGCTGCTGCTGCTATATGATGAGTTGCTATAAGCTGCTCCTGCTGCTGCTGTATGATGAATTGCTATGAGCTGCTCCTGCTGATGCTATATGATGAATTGCTGTGAGCTGCTCCTGCTGCTGCTATATGATGAATTGCTATGAGCTGCTCCTGCTGTTGCTATATGATGAATTGCTATGAGCTGCTCCTGCTGCTGCTATATGATGAATTGCTATGAGCTGCTCCTACTGCTGCTATATGATGAATTGCTATGAGCTGCTCCTGCTTCTGCTATATGATGAATTGCTATTAGCTGCTGCTGGTATATGATGAATTGCACACTGCTGCTGCTGCTGTATGATGAGTTGCTATGAGCTCCTGCTGCTGCTATATGATGCTTTCAGGTGGTGTTGCTATATGATAATAACCAGCCACTTGGACCATCGAATTTCAATAAATATTGTTCTTCATTTAAATGTGGTTCATGCGTTCTTCGTTTAAATTAGGCAATGGGATCTCTATGAAAAACGTAGACTAAAGTAGATTGTGCCAAGTAGATGGTATCTTTGTATTTGCATTTTGACCAAATAGTGATGGTCTGTTTTCCTATCATATTAATTACTGCACTGGGTTCAATTTGTGATGTTTGCAAGTAAAATTAATTTTCATATGCGCAGCAAAATGAAAAAATATAATGCAATCTAGACTTTTCACTGATCATTGAAAAGAACTGGTTGGCTTATTACATGGAGCTTATATTCACAGGTGCTTATTTTCTTAGGATAACTCGTAATAACTGTCCCTAAGAAACTTGGCCAATAGAACTGACATACAAATAACATGTCACGATGATTGCAATGGAGGAGTGACGTACCATAGCACACTGTATAGGCTCACCGCTGGCTCTCCCTTTTTTGCGATGTTCCATGAAATTGCCACATACATCTTGTACTTTTTCATTGTGTAACCCTATCTGCAAGTTGACACAGCTAAATTTAGACATCTCTACATGATAATACATTGCATATCCCTTGCACATATTTAAACAACCAATTAATGATTGTGTGCATAGCATAAACTAGCCATGACTCTGTGTGCTGGACTAGCAGGCACTCTAAGGGAGCCTAATGTAATGCACTGGAATTCCTACATGCCACCTACGTTTTTGTGTAATGTACTGCCTCTGTTCCTAAATATATGTCTATATAGAGATTCCAGTATGGACCACATACAGATGTATATAGATGCATTTTCGAGTGTAGATTCACTCATTTTGCTCCGTATGTAGCCTATAGTGGAATCTCTAGAAAGACTTATATTTAGGAACGGAGGTACGAGGTAGTATCATGTATGACATCTACATATCTAATTTAGCAGCCAGTAGTAGAAATCATTGTGCACAAAGGGATTACTGGTCGAAAATCCTAGCAAAGCACGCTGGCAGGCACAGAACAATACAAGAGAGAGAGAGAGAGAGAGAGAGAGAGAGAGAGAGAGACGCGCTTACAAGATCATAGCAATGCCTCGGTCCAGGATCTTGGTTGGCCCAGCTGTTAGATCCAGAAGAAACATCGTCCTTGTAGTTTTAGCCAGCTCCATAACAGGTAACAGCAACCTGTTAGTATATTTGAAGTACATCGGGCAGGTGATGCTGGACGGGTTTAAAGGTGACAAGTACCTAGGCCGTGGCGGGTGCTTGGCATATTGCCAGACGGTGGGAATCAGGTTAGAAACGTCAAGGGTGATAATGCTGCGCTGGCTATTGGGGTCCGGTAAGGAGATCTAGAACCGTCGAGTAGGGTGTTTGTGGAGCGGCTCCGGTAGGGTGGACTACGGTGTGGGTGAAGCAGATCTGTGGCCGTGGACGAGGGCGTAGGTGAAGCTGCTCCGGTGGTTGGGTTAAGGATGGTGTCGACGATGCAAATCTGCGGCCGTGGACGGGGCGTCAGAAGCTGCTCCGGTAGGTTGGATGAGGGTGCGAGGAAGCGGATCTAACGTCGTGGACTTGTGAGTTGGCAAAGCGGCCCCGGTAGGGTTGAAAATGGTATAGGCGAAGCTACTCCGGTGGGGTTGACGATGGTGTCGGCGAAGCGGCTCCGGTAGGGTTGAGGAAGGTGTCGGCGAAGAGGATCAGAGGCCGTTGACGGGGGCGTCGGTGGGGCGGCTCCAGGGGGTGGCCGAAGCGTCTCCGGTGGGGAGTACGAATGAGCCGCTGCAGATGCGCTGCGATTGACGAGAGTACCGGCGAAGCAGATACGGCGTCGTGGACAAGGCCGGCACTGAATGGGCTGTGGTACAGTGGTGGATGAGCACTCTACTTGTTTCTAGGGGAGGTGGGAGGGGTAGATGCGGCCACAGAAGCAGATCCGGCGAGGTGGACGCCGCTGGCAGTGAATGGGCTCTGGTACTCCGGTGGATGAGCAGTCTAGGGTTTTGAGAGGGGAGGGGAGAAAGGCCGATGAAGTACGGACGGTGTGATGTGAGATGCTCTGGTGCTGTGGAGTTAGTCATTTTTGCGGGACGGGGAGAGCAAATGGGGGTGCCGTGTAGTGGGGGGAACCGGAAGTTACCAAAGCAGCCCCGACCTATTATGTAGATGAGGGTGGTATTATAACTGTTGGTCTCCGTGCACCAAGGACAAAAGGGGAATTTCGCATGCTAAAGACTAAGGTGGCGGGAATTTTAGAAGGAGGCGGGAGATTTTGCCGCCCGTGGGATCGTTTGTATCCAGTTTCAACTAATTTTGGACCGTGCTAGCAGGAAGGTCATGCGAGACTGTGTACACGGGGCATGCGTCATCACTTAATAACTGGTGTGAAGTCCACCCCAGAAAAAAGACAATAACTCGGGATGATGCGCCGATAACTTGGACGTTCACACAGGCGCGGCCAATCGTACGGGTGTAGTGGAGTGTTCACAAAAAAGGGATCAAATGCTCAGTCTATGTATTTCTCGTGTAAATAGATAATTTAGTGCAATTGGTTATTTACTTTAAACATAATGCATTGACGTGTTAGTGTAGAGGCGCACAAAAAGAAATGGATATTGTAGTCCACTACTTAAAAGTGTTACCTCATATGATTACATAGCCTCCATTTCATAAATTGCGTACCCGTTGAATTCATATATGAATATTACATATATTACTTCATAATAGAACCTTAAATCATCCAAGAGTAATGATTTTGAATGCAAGAGTAACAATGGTGCATGTACATGATAACTTTGGCATGCACAACTGAAAAGGTTTATTTAAATAGAAAAAATGTGATATGTGAGTGTCCAATCTTTATAGCATTGAATCGATATTGTACCTTTGGCCACGATATGAAGTAGATATTGATTTATGTTCAAGCGATGCACGTCCACGATCGCTAGATAGTGATACGTGAATGAATTGTGCAATCTCTCTCACACGCATACATATCTCATTACCCTGTGGGCATCGGAATCACACACGCGCACTTCATGTATTTCTCTCCCTACGTCAAGGTTAGAATTTGTCTTTCTACCCCATCCTACAAGTCTCTCACACAGAAACACACACGCTCTCTCTGTCGAACACGCCCACCCCTTTAATTCCGCCCACCCACAGCCACTAATGTCTCAAAGTATAATAATGTCTCTCACACATATGCCTAAGGTTAACTCGAGTTCCGGAACCATATGAATACATACAATGGGATTCCAGCAGAGCACCTTTTGTTTTGAGATTTCACTCTCTCTCTCTCTCTCCCTCTCTCTCTCTCTCCTTCTCTCTCTCTCACACACACACACGCTTGCGCGCGCGCGCACATTGTTTCTCGCTTCATTTTTTCCGGCACTTGCATGCACACAATTTTGTTTATCTTCGTGATGCTTTAAGTATGCCTCGCACAAATGCTATCTACCTATCCCTTAATATAGCTACATATGTGTCACACAAACTCCTTCTCCCTACTAGCAAGATGCCCATGCGTTGCACCGAACATCAAGATGCATTTGTATGAGTAGTTTATCTTGTGGGAGAAAAGGATGAACGAGGGAATGCCTTATTTGCAAATGCGGAGAGGGGTGTGGGTATCTTTTTGCAAAATTGCCACGGTTTCCTTCCTATCCATCGTATATAAATCGGATGGCCTATATTGCAGGACGGCAGGAACACCATCATCACCAACT
Organism: Aegilops tauschii subsp. strangulata; assembly: GCF_002575655.3. Taxonomy (NCBI): domain Eukaryota; kingdom Viridiplantae; phylum Streptophyta; class Magnoliopsida; order Poales; family Poaceae; genus Aegilops; species Aegilops tauschii. The sequence continues at coordinate 181,306,293 of NC_053039.3, forward strand.
CTGTTTTTTATAAGAGTAGGGATATGTAAGTGTCACTGCCCCCCCCCCCGCCACACACACCCACACCCACACAACCACACACACACACTTCCCAACACCGAAGGAGTAGGGTGACACCTCGATCTTGATACTAATCTATCGACTGGCTTCTCTCTCAAACACACACACACACACGCACACACACTACCTGACACCGAAGGAGTAGGGCGGCACCTCGATCTTGATAGTAATCTATCTACTCCTCTTTCAAACACACACACACACACATACACACACACACTCGCTAGTTGTGCCTCTGTGCCTACCGCGCACACTCTCGATACGTCTTTCTCTCCCTCCCCCTCCCCCCACCCCAACAATGACAGCAGAAGGATGACAACTCGATCTGATCATAATCTGTCAATTGGTTTCTCTCTCGAACATTGTGTCTCTGTGCCTCACTCAGTAGCCCCCTCGATATGTAGACTTCTCGCACGCGCACAGCTGTACTGACGATGACGTTGAACCCAGTGTGCCTCGTTTTTACCGGCCTCATGTGATAGTTTTCACCCTGTTTTCTGTTAATTAACAAGGCAACCTTTTCCTTGTTACTACTAGTGAATCTGAAATCATTCGGGGCAGACATAAAATATATCACTTCAACCCAATTATCGCAGTAACTATTTTAAAAGAAACTAGCTAGATGCCCGTGCGTTGCACGGAACATCAAGATGCATTTGAATGAGTAGTTTATCTTGTGAGAGAAAAGGATGAACGAGGGAAGGCCGTATTTGCGAACGTGCAGAGGGGTGTGGGTATATTTTTACAAAATTGCCATAGTTTTCTTCCTATCCGTTAGATATAAATCCGACGGCCTATATTGCAGGATGGCACGCACACCATCATCACCAACTCTGTTTTCTACTCCCTCCGTTCCTAAATATTTGTCTTTCTAGAGATTTCAACAAGTGACTACATATGGAGCAAAATGAGTGAATCTACATTCTAAAATATGTCTACATACACATCCGTATGTGGTAGTCCATTTGAAATCTGAAAAAGACAAATATTGAGGAACGGATGGAGTATAAGAGTAGACATGGAGATATATCTCCAGCATGGTCTACAACAAAAATGTGTTGGACTGGTTAGCGCCGGATGCTCGCAACGCGATGACATGAGTTCGAATTCTGTCTTTAACTTTAGATTTTTATATTGTATATTACTTATTTAATATATACTTCTTTCGCTACTGTACTGACAGTGGAACCCACAGAGTACTTAGAATACAAGATTAAGGATGGACTTGTTTCTTTTTAACTTTCTGTACGAAGCTGTAGCCACCCTGCAAGTCACGTGTACACTGTACATGCAATTAACTTTTTATAGAGGGACAATCATACACGCAATTAAATCAAATGGATTGGATGTCACTCTATTATTTCCAGCATAAGAGCATCTCCAACGGCAGGCGGCAAATTTCCTCCCGCTTCCTTTCGCGGAGGATGACATCAAATGCCAGCGGCATAATTTTCACAACTCTAACCAACCAGATGAAATTCGTGCAAACACAAACTGATTTCATATAAGCATGAAGGATTTCGTATAAAAAAGCCGGATCTTCATATAAACATGATGGATTTCATTACATTTACATGAACTCAGCGGTGCCAATCCGGCTCTCTTGGTATAATTAATACTCCCTCTGTCCGGAAATACTTGTCCTAGAAATGGATGTATCTAGACTTATTTTAGTTATAGATACATACAATTTATCCATTCTTAGAACAAAAATTTCCCGCCAGCTGGAGAGGGAGTACATAATCTAAATGGCCGCCCGCGGATCCCTTTGTCTTCCTCATGTCCGGCAAACACTTTGCGGGGTCGACGAAGGTCCTCGGAAGAGACGAAGAAGCAAAGAAACCACCTGAATGCGCAGTCGTCGCCTCGGTGGTGGCCTTCATGGGACCCAAGTGGTGGCAGCTTCCCGTGTTCTATTCTCCTTGATGATGGCGGTGGACACGGAGAAGCTGGCCACCGACTCGTTGCTCTCCACGCACCCGGCTTCTGTCTCTGTCTCCATGGCGCTGCCGTAGGCACGGGAGGTGCACCCACAGACACGGGAGGCGCGGCACCACAGACACTAGTGGCGCGGTACAACGCGGCAGCGATAACGCCCGTACCGGTGTGCTCGCCGCCGTGCTGGTGTGGAGCAACTCGCCACTCCTCATCGAGCTGAACTAGAGCGACGAATTGCTGAACCACGCGCCTGCTTGGGGCGGCAACTGGCTTCGTCGGGCCAAGCGAGGTTGGTGAAGCACCGAGCGGCCTCGCCCGTATCAGGAGGGCACAGCGAGCCACCTAGCCGGGTAATATGCCGGAGAACGGCTCCTCGGAAGCCATCGGAAGAGTGGAGAAAATGGTGAAGGAGGAGATGGGGGAGCGACGGAGGGGTGCGATTCTTGCCTGCTGTCAATCTGGCCTCGTGTAAATAGAGGGCGGACGGTAGGAGCTTGGCCAGCGTCTGGCCTCATTTAAAGTGAGGGCGGACGGGAGGAGCTCGGCCGGTGTTGCGTTTAATTCCGGCCCGCTCATGAACGGACGTGTGGCCAGAGTAGGTTTCTCGGTTTGCATGCGGGTTTAACGGAGGCGTTTGATGGAGGCCAGGAGGCGTGTTTAGCCGGGCGTGCAGCGGGCGGCGCAGTACTATTCGATTTGAAAACGTGCGGCGCAGTTCCCGATACGGCTTTAATGCAGATGAGGGAGGGAGTAGCGGTTCCCAAAATGTTGAACGGCCAATGTATCCTCCTTCAATTAATGCATGAGGGGGGTAATGGGAGGAGGACCGGGAAAAGAGGCTGCACGATGTGAATGCAACGCAGTTTGCCCTCATATAAAGGCGCCCCTCCATTCCAATGCATCTACCACATCGTACGCACCTAAGCATTTGCCTAAGCACCTACACTAAGCGCAAAAGAGCTCCCTCTAGACCCATGGCGGTGATGCGCGCGAGCGACCAGCGGCTGTGCCAGATGGTCCACGATGTCGGCCTGGGGCATGGCGCCGAGGATCGTCTCCAGACGGTGTTGGAGACCGGCTGGTGGATGGCCGCCGTCAACGCCAACTACGACTCTCAGTTGGACCAGATGATCATTGCCACCACCAAAAAGTTCACCGTCCTCAAGAAGCTCGCGGACGACATCGCCGTACTCCTCCATCCCGCGCGCCCGGGCTCCTCATTGCCTGCCACCCTAATCGGCCTCCATGGACGGAACCTCTTTCAAGCATTGGTGGCCCTGCGACTGCCCGCCGACGCCACGAAGATTCTCCACCTGGAGGTCGCGCTCGCCGCGAGGCGCCTCGCCCTGCAAGGATTCGTGGACCTACACATCCACGTGTATGAGCAAATCGTGTACATAGGTATCTACAAGGCCAGTGAGGACGCTACGACGTTGGCCTTCCTCAACCGGCTGGAAGCCTTGGATGCCTTTGCTGAGAAGCACCACGACCTCGCCATAAAAGCCGCCGCTCCTTAGCCGCCGGTCGGTGGCCCAGCGCACTAATTTGAGGAGGAGGAGGTCGTATGTTGATTGATGCATCTTTCTTCTTGCCTTCTGTAACCACCACTGCGATCGCATCATCATCGTGGCCTTAATTCTTATTGTGCTGTTGCATTCTCGTTCCAGTCAATACCGATATGTGCGATCCCTTTGCTTAATTATATGCATCACTGTAACTAGTACTCCATCCGTCAATTTATAAGTTGTGCTTACCTTTTCCATCAACTTCGTGCACCGCGCGGGCATCTTGCTAGAAACACTAGAGCATGTCGGACCGCGTGTGACCAAACCGACGATGCGCCAACCTAGCTACTATGTACCCTGCTTATCTGGAGGAAATAGCCCCGCCATATCGTTTCCAATCGTTATTTCTATCTATCGATCGTGCCAAGGAGCAGAACCAAAATGTTGCAATTTATACATGTTTCTCTACTCCTACTCCTATAAAAGACTCAGTTGGGGATGGTGGTGTGTCTGCCATCCGTCGTTTCTGACCATTAGATCTGCATCTAACGGCTGTGAGGTAAGTTGTGACATTTTTGCAACAATAGCCCACGTCTCAGCTCCAATTTGCAGAAAACCCCTTATTATCTTGAAAGCAACCACATCCCTCCCTCACCTCATCAAAACAGCCTGAGAAATATATTTTGGGTGAAAAGTACTCCCTCCGTTCCTAAATATTTTTCTTCTAGAGATTTCAATAAGTGACTACATACGGAGCAAAATGAGTGAATCTACACTTCAAAATATGTCTATATAATCCGTATGTGATAGTCCATTTGAAATCTCTAAAAAGACAAATATTTAGGAACGGAGGGAGGAGTATATCAAAACAAGAGTGATTTCTTTCAAGTTTGTGAACAAGTACTACTATTCTACTACTTTGGATCCGTCGCAACGCACGGGCACATTGCTATTAAAAGGAAAAGGCCTGCCGCGTTCGCGTCGCACTCCCCCCACACACGCCCGGGAATTGGGAGTACTCCACGGCCCGTCCGGCACGACACATAACTTAGGGAAGACGTGTTGCCTAGCATTTTCACTTTCATGTGGGACCGCCATTGAGCAAACCGACTATTGGCAAATAGCACCCCGCCCGCCGCCGGGTTGGAAAACAGAAACGAGGGGAAGATCTAGCTGTAGCACGGAAGCAAAGAAATTTGGTGTCAGATGGGGCTCGTTGGTAGAGTAGGAGCATTCCGTACTACTCTACTCCTACTAGTACCAAGTTTGTACTATACAACTAGTACTACCACTATACAACTAGTAGGTACGTGCACGGCACAGCATCGTAGGAACAAAAAACGGGAAGATCTTGTTTTGGGTGATTTATCTTTTTTTCAGTCAACGTAGTATGAATAATATGATGTGGGGGGCACCCATGAAGCTTATGTGGCTTGGTTGCATGGCTACGAAAGGTTAGAGAAAATAAATAGATAATGTGTTTAGAGTGCACTCCACTAAACAGATATAATTTGGATCCATTGCAACGGGCCGGCACATCTATATCTATACCCCCTATATAGTGTGTGAATAATTTTGAAAGTTGGTCGTTGGATGAAGCCAATCCGACAGTACAAAGATGGCAAATCCGAGCACTACTGGCCGTTGGATATCGTCTACATTCCACCAGATTCTGCCACATGTAGAATCTAGAAGACTCCATGGTTGAACTTCATTCATGACTAACTTTGCCACAACTAAGCTTATGCAAAGTGTGTCCGCCATAAAAAATGTGGCTAACAAAATGGCCACCACAAGTGTGGGAAGATTTGGCAAGAAGTTGAGTCTATGACATGTGGACCATGTAGCTAGAAAAGTGTGGCAAGCCACAAGTGTAGTAATGAACCAAACACATGCCTGGTGTGTTTGGTAGGGTGTATGAAGGGTGCATGATCCCAAGAGTTCCCTTCTCGGCCCACTTTTGGGTGTTTGGTAGAGTGTATGGAGGGTGCATGAGTCCACACTAGATTAGCACAAATACACTAGAAGCATGCATGAAGAGAGCATACATGAAGAGGGGTGTTGAGTTGAGCATGCATGAAGAGAGAACAACTATGCTGAGACGAGAACGCAACCAAACACACTTGTGGCACGCCTAAGCTTAGGCATGGCAACCTTAGGCTGCAAACCAAACATCTATACCCCTATATAGTGTGTGAACATAATTGGTTTGATGCCAACAAAAAATCAAAATTTGCCAAATGTTGGCAACTTTTTGTGAGGTTGAGAAGAAAAGTTGGTAGCCAACCAATCACTAGCCAACATTTGGCATTTGCCAAATATTGGCATGCCAACTCTTGGCATCAAACCAATCATGCTCTAACTTTGAAAGTTGGTCATTGGATGAAGCCAATCCGACGGTACAAAGATGGCAAATCCGAGCACTACTGGCCGTTGGATATCATCTACATTCCACCAGATTTTTCCACATGTATAATCTAGAAGACTCCACATGTAGAAGCATAATGCACAAACCACCAGAATCTCATGCGTGCAATGCACGAGTACCTTACTAGTAGTAATAAATAAATTCCGGGTTTGGCACGAGCTCGTACTGCAGGAGCACCACAAGGCCTGCCGCAGGAGTTACATTTCCCTCTCGGGGCCCACGGGACCGAACTTCAGTGGCTTAGTGCCCGGCCTATGAGTCAATGGCATGCGGACCTGAAATGCGGCTGGCCCACATGTTATTCTCATGGTGGTGGTGTCGTTCGCGACTCACTCGTTCGAGATAAACCGGCCGGTGGTGGCGTGGCCGTGGCGAGGGTGCCACAGCTGGGCGTTGGGGCATTACGAGGCGTAGATGGTCACACCGGCGGGTACTACCTGTAGTACAGAAGTACTCCAGCTGAGGATTGATGCCCGGGACGAAATGTGTCACAGCCGCTGGATGAAAATTCGATGGTGCGGGAGTACGGATCGGAGCACAGCAGCGGAGCAGGCAAACCGCGTCCAATCGGGTGTGGCTATGGTAGAAAGTTGATGGTCGCCGCAGTTCAGCTGGCCCGCATGTCATGCACACAAAGGCAGAGGAGCGGTGGGGCCGAGAGGGATGAGGCGGACGTCGGGGGGATGAGGATCCCCTGACATGAACAATCCTACCATTTTATCGCTGACATGTGGGACCCGCAAGTGTGGGTCCCACCAGTCAGCGAAGGAAAGGCAGGGTAAGGCAATGATAGCCACGTCAGAAGATCCATGTCCACGTTGGGGGACGTCGTGCTTACAGGTAGGGTTGGAGCGGCGTCGTGGGAATCGCGTGTGAGTGTGGCAGTGGTAGAAACAAGAAACGTGATGGTCGCCGTGGTTCAACTTCCATGGACAAGCTATCATGTCTGCTGACACATGTATATCAAAACTAGAGTGTTTATATTTCAAGCACGTGAACAAGTATTATTATACTACTTAGGATCCATTGCAATGCACGGGCCAGCACATTGGTAGTAGTAGTGTCTATCTCTATCTCTAGAGGACTTCCCTCGTTCATCCTTTTCTCTCACAAGATAAATTACTCATACAAATGCATCTTGATGTTCTGTGGAACGCACGAGTATGTTTCCTTGGGGGTCTCTCCAGCGCGGCGTGGCCGTAGTTGCAAGTCGACGCCCCTTGAGATGCCAACGTTGAGGGGCACTCGGATTTCCTCCGATGAGCAGGTAAGATGAGTTTGATTACGTAGTAAATGCATTCTAAAGACTACTTCCGTGTCCATTTCCTAATTCCCCCCCTGCCCATTGTTTCACAGGTTAGGCTCGGTGCAAGTGGAGATTGGCTTGCATATGTACGGGAGGGTACCAACATCAATTTGCACAACATTTACAACGGTGACACCGTTCCCGTAGAACCTTTGTCCAACATTGGGACCAGCCATGCAACAGGCCACCGCATGAATTGGTACGATAGAACCACGGTGAGATTGAATAAGATAGCACGAACCTTGCACATGGCGGTCAAAGGTGGACCATGCTGTGTGCGGCCGATTTGTTGTCGTACGAGTACGAAGACGCTGTGCTCCTTTCTAACCGCATCTTCGCGGTGACAAACCAGGGGACTTGTTTCGTATGGGACACATCCTACGATATACTCCCTCTCTCCCAGTTTATTTGTTTTGAATCTTTTCGTTTTATAAGTTTCAAATTCAAATTTAGAGGGGCAGTGGGGCCCAGAGGGGTGAGCCGCAGGTCGTGGGAATCGCGTGTGGATGTGGTAGAAACTTGATGCTCTCCGCATTTAAGGTGGCCCACATGTCATGCACACAAAGGCAGAGGGGCGGTTCGGCCGAGATGGGTGAGGCGCACGTCGGGGGACGTGGTGCCGTGGGTTGGAGCGGTGTCGTGGGAATCGCGAGTGGTAGTGGATGAAACGTGATGGTCGCCGAGGTTGAACTTCCATGGACAAGCTGTCATGTCTACGGACACATGCATTGCATACCGATCACTGGAAGGAGTAGTAGAGAAAGCTAGGCGGATAAACAGTTCCTTATAGTCAAGCGGACCCACGCTACTACTTGTTCCAAAGACATGCACACCATCGAAATAGTCCATCTATATCAATATACATAGAGAGGGAATATTTTTTTTTACAAGAGAGGAAATAGTTCATCCATCCATAATGCCCTGCTGCTGGTGCAGCATCTTCTTCTTCTTGTTCTCATTTTCTATGGGAGACGGCTTCGCAACAAGCTCTCTGGACCTTGCAGCTATCTCGAAACTCACACGGGCATCGAGGGCAGCATATTTTATCCGCTCGTACGTCAAGGGATAATTCTCCCATCCATACGACCTTAATGCCAGCGTCTCGTCACCCTTCTGAATATTTGTTCCTAGCACAACATTTGTTATGTCGAATAGGGTTGGTTGTTTATCAAAATCTTCTACAGGAATTTTTATTTTGGTTTGTAGGTCAGCGATGGTTTTCAAATCAAGGTTGTACGGCTCCAACTTCTGTTTGTCCCCTGCGATGGCTGCCCAACAGAAGTATATGTCCTCCCGAGAAAAGAAATCATGAAGCTCACCTGGTATGGAGGGCGCGTGTATGATGTGGTACACCAAAACATCATCTTCGAGGCACAACTGAAGGACAGCGGCTCGTTGGATCTTCCCAGTGGCACGCTTCGTGTACTCTGCATCGAGACCGATGACATTCATCTCCACCTTTCGGAGGGAGTTGGATACATTGTTGATCCACTTCCGAACAACCCTTGGGTGGTCGGTGACTGTGGCAACTATGCTCAACGAGCCTTCGACGAGGACATGTTGGACGCTAAAAACCTGCATCTCGATCTCTTTCGCCATTTGGAACCGCTGGACCAAAGGGCTATGGTTTGGAGAATTAGGATTAGATGGCTAGTCTAACTGAAGATGATGATTATTTATAGGGGCTTTGGAATTTCTCCAGGAGGATGTGAAGAGGTTAAAACAATGTGAATGCAATGTGGTTTGGATGCAAATGAAGATCAAGGAGTAGTGAAAAAGCCAAGGAAAATTTGTTCCCGATGGAGAAGTAAATGGGAGAAGTTATGTGCATGCATGAGGAGAGCTGTGGTGGTTTGACTACTGCATGCAATGGATTGGACGGGCTCTTCGATTGCCTTTTCTCTCTCCCACGCGCACAGAATGGCCCACGTGCATGCTGCATTTTATTGGCTGGAGTCTGGCTACAGCTGCTCATGCATACGCTAATTAATGCTGTGAATGCAGGGCATGGAGGGAAATGGGCGCATGCAAAAGGGTATATAGGCAGACTAATTAGAGAAATACTAAAAAAAAATATGCGCAGATAAAAGAGGACTGGAGGGAGTACTACTCATGTTACTACTACGGTTATGGAATATGCGGTTATCCTCAAAAAAGAAAAGTCCTTCTTCGCGCTTCCGCATGCACGAGAATTTGGTTCTGCTTGCAATATGGATGATAGCTGGAGGATGAAGTTAACCCAGAGGCATGCTAGCACGGGAGTACTACTCATGTTCCTACTACTCCTACTACTAGTAGTAGTACAACTGTGGTACACTTGATGGTCAAAATACTATTATTCATCCGGTCCTCACAGTGAAGTGACAAGACCCTGCGCCTGAGGTGACACCAGTCCAGGCGGCGTGTCCGGGTTACCAAAGTCAGCCTCACCTTGTGCACTGTGCAGTCACTGTCACCGCCGCTGTATAGCATGCCTCGCCTCGTCTCCCTCTCCCCTACCACTCCATCTCCATCTCCGTCTCGCCGAAGATCCTGAGGTCACTCTTCATCATCTCACTGTGCCCCCGCGTACCCTCGCCTCGCTCGCCTCCCCCAGTACCACTATTCCCTCGCTAGCCGCTCCAGCACCGACAGCCTTCTCCCCCGTAAATCAAGCCCCCCCCAAAACCCCACCTTCCAAACTCCACCATGGCCGAACGTGAACCGCGCAGGATCCATATGAGCCGCGATTGGAGCAATCTCCCCAGTGACGTCCTCGACCTATGTTGTTTGTGTATGGATATGTTGAGCGCCCTGCGGCTGGCTGCATGCTCGAGGGGCATGCACACGGCCATCATCGAAGCGAGGCCAAAGCTTTTCAAGACACCCTGCTTGCTGCTATCTGGTCTTGTGAGGTTGGCTCACCATGATACAGAGGCGTACATGATGCCCCTCGACTTCAATCCGATCTCCATTAGCCGAAACTTCTTTGCAGGTATGTAGTGGGTCGCCGTACATCATTTCCCTCGACTTCGATCCGATCACCATCGCCCAAAACTTCTTGGCAGGTACGTACTGGGTTGGCATGAACTCCCACTGGATGGCTGCCTTCAGAGAAGACGGTAAAAAGTTGGTGCTCGTGAACTTCCGGACCTCCCATGAGATTATCCTTCCTCCATTGGATTATATAGAGTTTTACTATCACGGTCCTAGTCATCTAGATTACCACGTCAGTTGGACGGACCTTGTTTTGCAGAAGATTGTAATCTGCCAAGTGCCCACACGACATGCGAATTATGCAGACTTCAAGCTAATTGCCTTGTTCGACCGCGGACTCGCCTATCTTTACGCCGGTGCCTTCTTTAGCTGGAGACAACTCAGCTCGCAGTGGATCATCGTCAAAGCTGATACACACTTCTATGATGCTATTGAACACAGTGGCATCATCTACGCGATCGACAAAGCAGATGGCACCACATATTGCTGGGACGGCGCGTGTAAATTGTTTCCTTCTCATGTTAATGATGACGCCATGACACTGTTTGAAATTTTTGTGATGATTGGCATATCCCTGTTTGAGTAGAATTTGAGTAGAACTATGGCAATGTATTAGAGACACCGTAAATCAGCTATATTTGGAATGAGTTAATTCATGCGATTGTGATCATGTCATTACAGCCAATTTGTACCCCTGAATAATCAAACGGTTAGGAATATATGGATATTCTCCTTATTTTACAGTAATCTATATACTACTACTAAATATGAGTGTGTATCAATGGCCATGTTAGTTTCCTCATTTTCATGATGTAGAAACATGCACCACACTGTTGGTTTCATCTGACCATACATTAGGGAAATAAATGTGCATATGGAGAACTCTATATTTGGAAGTAGTGAAATCATGTAATGCTTACCATGTGTACATACCTATATTCGCCCTTCAGCAATCAATGGCTAGAATAATATCCTCACAAAAATTTTGCCCACAGAACACGAGTATATAACAATGCATGGTCTGTTAGTTACCTTGAATAATTTGTTTGTGAGGACAGAACATGACTACGTAACATGCATGACATGGTAGTTTCTTGTGAAGAATCGATTGCGAGATAACATGAGTATAACCATGCATGGCACTTCTATATTTTCGAACCCAGTATACATTTCCCTGTATTTTCCTCCTAGTTCCAACAGGGACATATCAATGTTGTTTCTTGCATTATCCTACTCATACTCTGAACAATGCTGATCTTACATTAACAATACCTGTCCTTTTTGATATGATGCAGTGTCCCTACAGTTACTGCCCTTTGTAATCACACCACCTTTGCCAAAAATAGGGAAGCACAACTGGTTCCTCGCTCGATCAGACGACGACAACAGACTGATGATCATTCGGACACATGAGCCCAAAAGTTATATTGCAAAAACCCCACTGTATACAAGCACCGTGAAATACGTGAGTATCCGGACAGTGGCTGTTACGTCTATGAGCAGGATACCAGCTTGTTGGGGCCTTCAGGATTTTTTAGTTGGAGGCGGGTAAACAGCCTTGGTTCACACTCTCTGTTTCTCGGACTCAATTATCCGATTAACCAGAAGATCACCGTTGGCAAGGACCTTGATGGCAGACAGGCTCTGTTTGCTATGGAAAACTGTGTCTACACAGCGAGCCCTAGGAGTTCGGGAGCAAACTCCCCTGATTGTCAATGATACAGCATGCGGCCAAAAGAAGGTGAGAATGACAAAGGCATCCGGATTAACTTTGATCCTTGGATGTCTCAATTACGATAGGCAGTGATGTGGTTTAAGCCTTCAGGTTGATAGGTAATTGGGCTGTTGCATCGAAAGGGTGGAGTACTGGTGTCTCCGGATCATGGGTCGCTGAAGCGGGGCTACAAATTATGATGGTGTTGGATCATCTCTTCGAATGACTTTGTTGTCTTTGCTGCTTGTTCTGGATGGGTAGTTCTTTCTTTTGTTATGCATATTCCTTGTCATTTGGTCATCCTCGTCTATGTCACTCTTACTATGTAATAGTTGCCTCTGTTTAGAATGTCATTCTCATATGGATCACGAGAGTCTGAGCGCTGCAGATGGGTGCGTTTTGGTGGTGTAGCAAGACTTCTTATGAACTATCATGTCTTTCTTATGTCAGTAGTAGTCACTAGTCAGTGTTTGAATGTTGTATATATCGTTGTTTCGAACTGTTTATTGTCTCGAACTACTAGTGCACTAAATGAGGGCATCACCATTCTCCAGTGTTCAGATTGTATCCCCTTTTTTCAAGTTATATAATTTGAGCTCAGTGTCTTTTCAATCATGTACACTTGTTTGGGCCAGTGAGGTGTCGTTGAATATGGGCCGAGTAGTAACGCAATGCCAAACAGGTCAATTATGACTCTTAGGCCGGGCTCTCAAAAGATCCTAAAAAAAAGGCCGAGCTCTCCAAAAAAGAAAGAATAAGGACTCTTAGGACGACATGTGGGCGCCACCGGTGTTTTCGTGCGCTTGCGCGCCGAGAGCATATTGGCGCGTGTTCGAAATTCAAGCTACCTTTTCATCCCAAATCTCCCGCCCCTCCCCCACCTCTGGAATCTCGATTCCTACTCCAGTTCCCCCAAATCCCCCTCCTGTACTCCCTGTACTCAAGCTCACTATCATGTCGCTGGTCAACGTGGATCTCGGAGCCGGAGATCCTAAGGTCCGTGCTGCCTTCGGTCGCTGCATGCTGTCGCTCAACATTGGCATGGCGGCGCTTGATGACCAGTTTGCCGGCAAAGTGCTGATGGTAACCATCAACGGTGACCAGCCTCCCGTCTCGCCGGACGACCTTGTCAAAGCTCTTGGCATTGCGCACGGCATCCAAATAAGTGACTTGCTCGTCGAAGTCTGTCCGCCACCGGCTGATTTCTTCGTCAGGTTCCGGACAACTTTCGATTGGAGTCGTGTGTTCGAATCTTCCCGGCGTTTGTTCTGCGATGGCGCGCTGGTGAGCTTTGATCGGTGGCACCCAGGATGGGGCTCGGTGCCCTCTGAGCTTGCGTTTTTAACAAATCTTACCTTCCACGGCATGCCTCGACATGCTTGGAATAGCGAGTCCATGAATGAGCTTATCAATGACCTTGGAGGTGAGCTCGTAAGTATGTTTGTTCCTCCAGACAGCTGGGCTCTGACGGTTATGGCATGGATGAAGAAGCCGTCCACCATACCGAAGGTGATTGGTGTTGAGATACCGGTGCAGGAACCGGGGTTGTACTATTCGTCGCCACCAAGGCCGCCGCGAACCACGTTAGGGATGTACCTATATCGAGTGTTCGTGCATGTCAAAGAAGTGGTCAATCCATCAATCGAAGTCCTGCCGCCACTGCTGGTGCCAGGGTCCGTCGATGACGTCCATTACAGGAGTCAATGTCATACTTTCCCCCTGTTGCTCGGAACGATGGATGGCACAGGGCCTACTCCATCGCGCGGCGGAGGCCACTACTTCTTTGGGAGAAGAGGCAGGGCTGGCTGCCTGGATGTGCTCTAATTTGAGGTAACAACTGAATCTTGTTAGATACTAGTTAAATCCGAGTTATGGGTGTGAAGCACTGATGTGCCAGTACATTTGATTGTGACATGTTCTAATTTTGTACCTGAACTTTTTTTAGAAAGGGTTGTATGTCAACTTAATGTGCTAGCAGAACTTATTGTTTTGTCTGTCTGTTTTCTTTGCACAGCATTCAAGATATTTCCCTGTCATTGATAAAGACGATGAACCGTTATGTACGAGTTCGTTGGTTTCAACATAGCCCTACCCGTAGTGATCCACTGCTTCCATCCTGATTGTGCTGCCTCCGTGAAATTTTTGTATGCAAGTTCAGTGTGCTATGATGTTCTATATGATTGTGTCAACTATATAAGTTTTTACTGAGCATCAGCAATGCATATGGCTGAAAGATGTATTTACGAGCATCGACTGATGGGTCTCTCTCTCTCACACACACACACACACGCACACACGCACACATGCACAAGTGGGACCCATTGAATTATTTCTTTGCTTGTGACAGCTTTTAATTAGGTTCCACTGTAATCTAACTTTTTTCTTAAGTTATTAATTAAGCTCAGTGACTTCAAAAAGTTGTACAGAAGCCTTGTTTGGGCCTTTCCGGTGTCGCTGAATGTGGGCTGAGTAGCCATGTTAGGTTGTACTGTACTACATAGGCCTTTTTTTCAACATCTGCAATGCAACTTAGCCGACAGTTGTACACAATATCCGGGTCAACTTGTTATCTCCACCCCGCAGGGCTGCAAACTTTCCTAGGAGGTATGCATTAGGCTTAAAAAGAAAATGGACATTAAGAAATAATAAATGGCATGTAATTATAATAACTAGGCAGTAACTATAAAAAAAATGCACCAAACGCGTAATTAGTTTAAAATATATATTATTTTTGGAATTTGAAATTTTTAATTTCATTACTTGTTGCGCGCGCAATATTTCGTTGGATTTTAACGTAATGGAACTTTATTTTGAAATTATATTTAATCTGACTAGAAATTTCGGATAAAAATATTTTGGATCCCATAAAAATGTGGGAATTTTTTTTGAATTCTGTTTTGAGCGGTTGGTTGAAATTATTAATTGTTGTCCTAGCTAGAAAATGGGTTGTACTTTTAACAAACTGTAAATGGGTTGTAGTAAATTCTATTAGAATTAAAAAATGGGCTGTACATTCTTACAAATCGCAAATGGGCTATATGTTCTCTTCCACACACTTGTGGGCCCTCTAAGTTGACGCGTCCCCTAAAAAAAACTAAGTTGACGCGTATGCAAGACTTTGTCAACAACACACGGTTCTGGCAGCTGTGGCCGTTGGATGTCCATCCAACGGATGTCGTGCTTCTTCTTGAATCTCGGATATTCTTGCTTCAGCCGCCCAAAAAATGATTCCTACCCCTGACATCTGGGGCGCACCGTTTCGGAGGCTGATCTGTGGGCCTACTAAGTTGACGCGTACCAAGGGCTTTGTCAACTTAGTCAATATAAACGATTCTAGCTGCTGTGACCGTACGATGTCCATCCAACTGCCGTAGTGCTTCTTCAACCTCTAGTATTCTTGCTCTAGCCGCCCAAAGCAGCGCCGGTCGTGCCGCGTGCTCCTGCCTCTCGTGGCCGGCTCTGATGCCGTGGAGGCCTCACCGCGCCCTACTACTCCCACCGCTGGCCAGGCCATCCCTCTACTCACCCACACGCCCTGTTATTCTGCGGCGACGGCAGCCTCACACCACAGTGAACCAGTGAACCCTCGTACTCCTCTACGCGTGGGCATCCACTGCCGCGTCTTCCACGGCTCCGCGTCGTCCCCTTCCTAGGCCTCGCCGTCGTCCACCGCCCTGGTGCTCTCAGCGCGGCTTGGTCAACGAGGTCAAGGAACGGCTTCCATCGGACGTGGACTGTACGTGGAGAGGCTGACAGCTGGGTCCACGACGGCAGCAAGGAAGTGCCTCCTTATTACGCGGAAAATAATGGTTCCTTCACCTGATAGCAGGGACCCACCGGACGGGCCACCGTATTGCACAAAAAAAACGTTCCCCCTGCTGTCAGCTCGGACCCACCGGAAGTGCCTCCTTATTACGCACAAAAAAATGAATACCCCCCTGCTAGTTGGGACCCACCTTGGTGGGAGGCTGACTTGTGGGCCTACTAAGTTGACGGGGATGGAGTGCTTTATCAAGTTAGTCAATATGAACGATTCTAGCTCCAGTGACCGTACGATGTCCATCCAACGGCCGTAGTGCTTCTTCAACCTTTGGTCTTCTTGCTCCAGCCGCCCAAAGCAGCTCCGGTCGTGCCGCATGCTCCTGCCTCTCGTGGCCGGCTGTGCTGCCGTGGAGGCCTCACCGCCCCTACTATTCCCACCGCTGGCCAGGCCATCCCTCTACTCACCCACACGCCCTGTTATTCTGCGGCGACAGCAGCCTCACACCACAGTGAACCAGTGAACCCTCGTACTCCTCTACGCGTGGGCATCCACTGCCGCGTCTTCCACGGCTCTGCGTCGTCCCCTTCCTAGGCCTCGCCGTCGTCCACCGCCCTGGTGCTCTCAGCGCGGCGTGGTCAACGTGGTCAAGGAACGGCTTCCATCGGACGTGGACTGTACGTGGCGAGGCTGACAGCTGGGTCCACGGCCGCAGCAAGGAAGTGCCTCCTTATTACGCGCAAAATAATTATTCCTCCACCTGACAGCGGGGACCCCCAGGACGGGCCACCGTATTTCGTGAAATAAACGTTTCCCCCTGACTGCTGGGACCCACCAGCTACATCTTCGCATGCAAGGAAGTGCGTCCGGGCAAAAAAAAACGATTCGCCCCCCTGACTGATGGGACCCACCAGCTACATCTTCGCACGCAAGGAAGTGCCTGACAGTCGGGACCCACCTGGTCGAAGTGTATGTAGCGTTGTCATTCTGGTCGCGAACGTGTACGTACATACTGGTCGATGTAGAGGCGCGCACGTGTCGTAGTAGAGGCGCGCACGTAGCATGTACACGTACGAAAAATGGCCAGGGTGCAAGAAAGTAAATACGGCCACGTACGTACATACGGGCAGGGTCTCGAACGCCTACTCGCGCATACGTATGGTCAGGGCTCATGTACATGGCTGTGTCGGAACAGAGAAACTACGTCGTCGTCGTGTTCATGGGGAGGCAACGGAATGCGTCGTGTTCATTGGGAGGCAACGGAACTCGTGGGAGCCAACCGGCTTGGATGGAATAGCCGATGGAAACGAGGCCTGGCGTACCGCAGAACAGAGGAAAGGGCCTTGTGTTCGACCGGCCACGTTCGAAACGGGATCCTGTTCATCGGGAGGGGTCTGGCGTACAGCAAAACGGAGGAAACGGACCTCCTGCGGTCGAAATGGGGGTCGTGTTGATCGGGAGGGGTGTGGCGTACCGCAAAACGGAGGAAACGGACTTGTGTTGGAGCGCTACGGTCGAAACAGGGGTCCTGTTCATCGGGAGGGGTGTGGCGTACCGCAAAACGGGACTCCACGGGATACTGTTCATCTCCACCGCCGACCCCCTCCAGCCTCCACGGGCTACTGTTCATCCACCGTCGACCTCCTCCAGCCTCCACCTGCGACTGTTCATCCACGGGCTCCTGTTCATCCAGCCTCCACCGCACGCTACTCCACTGGCTATTGTTCAACCAGCCCTCTCCACGGGCTCCTATTGAACCACCCCTCCACGGGCTACTATTCATCCAGCCCTCCACCGTCTACTGTTCATCCAGCCCTCCACGGGGTGGTCCTGTTCATCCAGCCCTCCACGGGGTCCTGTTCATCCAGCCCTCCACGGGGTCCTGTTCATCCAGCCCTCCACGGGGTCTTGTTCATCCAGCCCCAACCGGCTCGATCGATCGGGGTCCTGTTCGTCTAGAGGCAACACCACGGGGTCCTGTTCATCCACCCCCACCGGGAACTGTTCATACAAACCCCCCCCCCAGCAACGCTCACTGTTCATCCAGAGGCAGCATCGATCGGCTTCAGTTAGCAGCAGTAGCGAAGGAATCACTCGATCGGGTTCAGTTAATAGCCATCGATCGATCGCTCGGGTTCAGTAACGCGTAGCCTACAGTGCAATCGCTCGGGTTCAGTTAGAGCCCAACGCCTCGCTCGGGTTCAGTTAGAGCCCAACGCCTCGCACCCACGCGCGTGCGTGTATGAGAGAAACACGCTATCGCTCAGCCCCGACCACCCACCGTAACCGGGAACACCCCGATATTTTCCTCGCCCTCGCTTCTACCACGGTTTTTTCCGTCATGGACAGCCCAAAGAATGTCATGCAGCTGCGTCTCCGGCCCGCCCAGGACGAAAAGCCCATTTTTTGTCATAGAAGTAGGACCCCACCACATCTATGATGATACCGTGTTTTGTCACAATTATTGTCATAGAAGTGTCATAAGTATGACAGAAAAAAATTTCATTCAGCCCAAAATGTCACGGATGTGTCTTTTTTTTGTAGTGTGATACGCAGTGATACCGTGTTTTGTCACAATTATTGTCATAGAAGTGTCATAAGTATGACAGAAAAAAATTCATTCAGCCCAAAATGTCACGGATGTGTCTTTTTTGTAGTGTGATACGCAGTTCTGCTTCTTCGAGGACCAACATACCAAGGATCGTCCGAGGAAATGGCATGTGCCTGATGTTGACTTGTGGTCCACACAATCACCAGCATAGTCAGAGTAAGAATATCCAAGGAGATAAAAAGTTGAGCCCTTGGGATACCATAATCCAAGGGTTGGAGTTTGAGCTAGATATCGAAGAATATGCTTCACAGCCTTATAGTGTGATTCCTTCGGTGTAGCTTGAAATCGGGCACACATGCAAACACTAAGCATAATATCTGGCCTAGATAGACATAGATACAATAAAGAGCCAATCATGGAGCGGTATACCTTTTGATCGAAGTCAATACCATTTTCATCAGTGCATAGATGGCCATTTGCGGGCATATGGATATTGACGCCTTTGCAATCTTGCATGCCGAATTTCCTCAACACATCCTTGAGGTATTTCTCCTGAGATATGAAGATGCCGTTGTCATGTTGACGAATTTGAAGACCTAAGAAAAATTTCAATTCTCCATCATAGACGTTTGATATTCCGCACTCATCATATAGGCAAATTCATCACTGTAACGTTGGTCAGTACAACCAAAGATAATATCATCAACATATATTTGGCACACGAATAATTCATCATCATAGGTTTTGGTGAAAAGAGTTGGGTCAAGTGAACCGGGTTTGAAGCCTTTCTTCATGAGGAATTCTTTCAATGTATCATACCACGCCCGAGGGGCCGGCTTAAGGCCATAGAGGGCCTTATTGAGTTTGAATACTTTGTCAGGATGCTTTGGATCTTCAAAACCTGGGGGCTGAGCAACATATACTTCTTCCTCAAGCTTTCCATTGAGGAATGCACTTTTCACATCCATTTGATATAAGATGATATTATGATGGTTAGCATTAGCAAGCAATATGCAAATAGCCTCAAGTCTAGCAACAGGTGCAAAAGTTTCATCAAAATCAATTCCTTCAACCTGTGTGTGGCCTTGAGTTACAAGTCGTGCCTTATTCCTCACCATAAGGCCATTTGCATGTTGCTTGTTGCGGTAGATCCATTTGGTGCCGATGATATTGTGCTTGCGTGGGTCTGGTCGCTTGACAAGTTCCTAAACATTGTTGAGCTCTAATTGGTGTAATTCCTCTTGCATCACTTGAATCCGCTCAGGCTCCAGAAATGCCTCATCTACTTTGGTGGGCTCTGTGATAGAGACAAAAGTAAAGTACGCACAAAAGTTAGACAAATGTGAAACCTTTGAGCGTTTGAGAGGACCTGGTGCGTTGATGTTGCTGATGATTTTATCGATCTGCACTTCATTTGCAACGCGAGGATGAGCGGGTTGATAACGTTGAGTTGGCTCAGCATTTTCTTCAGAGCCATTTTCCTCAGGTGCACTAGCATGATGTTCTTCACGATCTGGAATGACTTCTTTAGCAGATTCTTCGATAGGAATGCCATCCTCTGTAGCCTTGAACTTGATGGATTCCTCAGGTGACATTTCATCTAGCACAGGAGGTAGGTGCTCTCTTTGCGAGCCATTAGTTTCATCAAACCACACATCTACAGTTTCAACAACCTTGTGGTGAACGGTGTTGAAGACTCTGTAGGTGTGCGAGTCCTTTCCGTAACCACGCATAAAACATTCATGTGCTTTCGGTGCAAATTTAGAATTGTGATGAGGATCTCTAATCCAACATTTAGCACCGAAGACTTTGAAATAACTCACATTGGGTTTCTTGTCAGTGAGGAGTTCATATGAGGTCTTTTTGAAGAATTTGTGAAGATATACCCTGTTGATGATGTGGCATGCAGTATCAATCGCCTCAGGCCAGAAATGACGAGGCGTCTTATATTCATCAAACATAGTGCAAGCCATCTCAACAAGAGTCTTGTTCTTGCGCTCCACGATACCATTCTGCTGATGAGTATAAGGAGCAGATAACTCATGAGTAATACCAAGTTCATCAAGATAATCATCAAGACCAGTATTCTTGAACTCGGTCCCATAGTCACTTCTGATGTGCTTGATCTTCACACCAAAGTTGGTTGAAGCCCTCGAGGAAAATCGTTTGAAGACTTCCTGCACTTCAGTTTTGTAAGTGATGATATGCACCCATGTATAACGAGAATAGTCATCAACAATAACAAAGCCATATAAAGATGCAACATTAGTGAGTGTGGCATAATGAGTAGGGCCAAAGAGATCCAAGTGAAGCAATTCAAATGGAAGAGTGGTAGTCATGATAGTCTTTGAGGGATGCTTGGCCTTGCTCATCTTTCCAGCTTCACAAGGTCCACACAGGTGATCCTTGAGGAATTTGACATCCTCGATGCCAATGACATGCTTCTTCTTTGCGAGAGTGTGCAAGTTCTTCATTCCAGCATGACCAAGTCGTCGATGCCATAGCCAGCCTTCTGAAGCTTTTGCAAGTATACATGTAGCAGGTTGTGGCCTGTAGAGAAATCAACAATATACCAGTCTCCTCTCCTAAAGCCTTCGAAGACTTTCGAATGGTCAACTTCCATGATCACAACACAACGATACTTTCCAAAGACAACAACCATATCAAGATACAAAGCATTGAGACAGACATGAGGTTGATTCCTAAGGACTCGACAAGCATGACTTTGTCCATGTGTCGATTCTTTGAGATCGAAACCCTACCTAGACCCAATACCTTGCTTTTGCCTTTGGCAGCGTAGGTGATATGCTTCAGATGCGATGGAGATAAAGCAGTGTCCGTCAATAAGTTCCTGTCACCAGTCATGTGATTTGTACATCCACTGTCGAGGACCCACTCAGTAGCTTTTTGGTTGATCATCCTGCAGATGAATTAGTGCATCTTATGAACTCATATACTTCATCAGTGAATATGACATCAAATTCATCACATCAATTTCATCAAGCAATAGAACAAATATAGCAGTATGAGGACGTGAGAAATGAAAATTCATTTCTTCATGATTAGCTTGCGTCCTTTCAATGGTATTCAGGTCTCCAGCAAATTCTTCAGACGTTTAAGTTCGTCTGGAGACCTGACCCTGCATAAGAGATTAGTTCTTTTTCTTCACCACCCACATCTGGAGGGGTGGCAAAGATTTCATCCTTCTGCGAGCTCCATAAAAGAAAGGTGGCATAGAAGCCAATCCACTTCGTTTCACAGAAGAGGGGTTAGAGTAAGCATATGAATAAGCAAAGAAATTCTTCGAGGACTTATGAACATAATGATTTGAAGAAGAATGCACATATTCATAGCCCTTAGGCTTTTCCTGCGAAACAGAAGTGTTAGCACGATGGTGTTCATATGAGGATTTTGATCCATATGAGGACTTGGATCCATATGAAGAATCTGATCTGGGGTTCCTTTTCTTCACAGGTGGTGTCATGATGACATTCACCTGAAGACTTTCAAGGCACCTTTTGGGAACCCAGACTTTCTTCATAGGGGGATTGTTCCTGCAGTTAGTGCCAACATATCTAGCAAATACTTCACCATTATGATTTTTGAACAGTTTATAGTTGGAGTCAAATGACTCATCAGAAGAAATGAAGATTCACATGTAAAGCCAGATAAAGTGGATGGATCTACTGGAGGTCCCTTTGCAGCAACCCATGAGGTTTTGGGATAATGCTCAGGTTTCCAGTAAGTCCCATCAACATTGAGTTTCCTCTCAAAGGCAATACCCTCTTTCCTAGGGTTCCTGTTGAGGATCTGCTTTTTAAGCACATCACAAAGAGCCTGATGCCCGTTGAGGCTTTTGTACATGCCTGTCACATACAATTCCTTCAGCCCTGCATTGTCAGTGGTACTAGTAGCATCCTCAGATGAGGAATTTGTGATAGCAGAGACAGTTGAATAATTTGCAGCAATAGAAGCATTTGAACTTTCAGGTGAAGAATTAGCAGATTCACGTTCAATGCATTTCAAACATGGTGGAATGAATTCATCCTGAGCGGCACTAATCTATTGAGCAAGCAATGAATCACGTTCCTTCTGAAGATCTTCATAACTCTCCCTTAGCTTTTCAAGATCTTGCATATTTTGAACCTTTTCAAAAGCCTATTGTTGTTTCACAACAATATTAGCAAGTTTAGAATAGCTAGGCTTGAGGTTTTCATCAGATTCATCCTCACTTGATTCAGAGGAGAGATATTTGAGTACCTTGGCACCCTTTGCCGTGAAGCAATAGGTGGGAGCGTAGTCATCATCGCCGTCGTCAGCAGTGTTGGTGAAGTCATTTTCTTCAGAGTTGAAGATGGACTTGCTGACGAACGCAGTAGCAAGGGCTAGGCTCGCCACACTAGAGTCTGACTCCTCATATTCAGCTTCAGAGTCCATTTCCTTGCCAATGAATGCCCGAGCCTTTTTGGAGCTGCTCTTCTTGTGAGATGAAGACTTCGAAGATTTTGACGATGAAGACTTTGAAGATTTCTTCTTCGTCTTTGCATCATCAGAACTGTAATCCTTGTATTTCTTCTTCTTTGATTCCTTCTCCCACTAAGGACAGTCAGTAATGTAATGACCAGGTTTCTTGCATTTGTGGCAAGTTCTCTTCTTGTAGTCATGGAATGAGGAATCTGATCTCATGTCATCACTTCTTGAGGATTTGCCAAAGCGACCACGCCTTGAGAACTCTTGGAATTTCCTCACGAGCATTGCTAGCTCCTGGCTCAGTTCTTCAGGATCACCAAGGCTACTACCATAATCCTCACCTTCATATTCAGAGACAGCCTTGGCCTTCAGAGTGCGTGATCTGCCATAGGTCGGTCCATAGAGATCTCTCTTCTCAGCAAGTTTTAATTCATGAGTGTTTAGCCTCTCGAGGATATCAGCGGGATCAATTGACTTGTAGTCTCCACATTCTTGTATCATCAGTGCAAGGGTATCAAATGAGGAATCAAGCGATCTCAGCAACTTCTTCACCACCTCATGGTCGGTGATGTCAGTGACACCAAGTGCTTGAAGCTCATTGGAAATGTCAGTGAGGCGATCGAAGGTTTGCTGAACATTTTCATTTTCGAGTCTTTTGAAGCGGTTGAAGAGATTGCAAAGAACGTCAACTCGAGAGTCACACTGTGTTGAGACTCCTTCGTTGACCTTGGACAACCTATCCCAGATAAGCTTAGTTGTCTCCAAGGCACTCACTCTCCATACTGCCCTTTGCCCAGATGGCCACATATGATGTTCTTTGCTTGAGAGTTGAGTTGCTTGAATCTCTTCACATCAGCAGCGTTGATGGTAGGAGTGACAGAGGGAACGCCATTTTCCACAACGTACCAGAGATCGTTGTCAATTACCTCAAGGTGCATTCACATCTTATTCTTCTAGTAGGGGTAGTCCGTCCCATCGAAGGTAGGACACCCAGCAGAGACCTTAATCATGCCTGCCGTCGACATAACTAAAAATCCAGGCAGTTAAACAAAAATCACACAGAACAAGGGGGTACCTTGCTCTGATACCAATTGAAAGTGCGTTATATCAACTAGAGGGGGTGAATAGGCAATTTTTACAAATTCGTCACTGAGGAATTTCAAGGTGAGGAAATTTCTAAGTCACGAACAACTAGTAGCGGAATAAGTACTCAGATGCAAGCATAACAGAGCAGTAGCACAGTCATCATGATGAAATGAAAACAAGCACAGTGAACAAGTAGCGTAAACACAGGATAAGCAGGCTGAAAACAAACTGACTGAAGAAATAGGATTGAGGAAATTGAGAAAGCCTTCAGTCAATGTCTTCAAACAATAACGATCAAGTACTTCAGCATATGAATGAGGACATGAAAGGGTTGAGGAAATAGAACTAGTAGCTCGGTGAAGACAGTGATTTGGTAGACCAGTTCCAACTGCTGTGACAGTCGTACGTCTGGTTGGAGCGGCTAGGTATTTAAACCCGAGGACACACAGTCCCGGACACATAGTGCTCGCCGTATTCTCCTTGAACTAAGGTCACACAGACCTCACCCAATCACTCGTGGTAAGTCTTCAGGTGACTTCCAAACCTTCACAGACTCAGTCACTCGGCGATCCACAATTTCCTCTTGGATGCTCTAGACCATGTCGGCTAACCATTTGGAGGATACACAGTCCTCAAAGGTAACAAGCATCAGTTCCACACAGGAACAATCTCTTCAGTGATGCTCAATCACTTTGGGTTTGTAGGTGTTTGGGTTTGGGTTTTCCTCACTTGATGATTTTCGCTCAAAGTCCTCGGGGGATGGGATGCTCTCAAATGACAAGTGTCAGTTTCTTTTGGAGCAGCCAACTAGCTAGTGGTTGTAGGGGGCGGCTATTTATAGCCTAGGGAGCAGCCCGGCATGATAAGACATAAATGCCCTTCACTGATATGACTGTTAGGTGGGAAGATATTTTGGGACAGCTGGCGCGTAGCATAGCAACGGTCGGATATTTGATCTATCAAAATCCTTAGGGCTATCATGTTCCTCACTTGTAAGCAATCCGCACTGGTGAATTCCTAACTCCTCAGTCAGGACAAATTCCTTAGAGACCAGAAGAACTTTGTCTCTGTCACTGAAGAAATTGACTGAACTGTATGAGATTTCCAATGGCTTCACTCGAAAGGTTTGGGTAGGTGTAGGATTTTGAGATGAGCATCACTTGGAAACTTTTCAGTAGTTTTACCTCGACCCCCTTTAACAGTACGGTGTTTCCTATGACTCAAGAAAGAGAAAATGGAACTACGAAAACAAAAGTCCTCACGCTTCATGCTCCTTGCATGAATATCAAGTCTTCATGGTCACACCAATTTCTTCACTTTCAAAGTCTTCAGAAAGCCAAAGTCTTCAGTTGAAGACATTCATTTTTAGGGGTCGACTTTCTCTGTAAATATCAAACTCCTCATAGACTTATAGACCTGTGTACACTCACAAACGCATTAGGTTCTTAACCTATAAGTCTTCAATACACCAAAATCACTAAGGGGCACTAGATGCACTTACAAATGTGCTAGCAGAACTTATTGTGTTGTATGTCTGTTTTCTTTGCACATCATTCAAGTTATTTCCCCGTCATTGATAAAGACGATGAACCGTTCTGTACGAGTTCGTTGGTTTCAATATAGCCCTACCCGTAGCGATCCACTGCTTCCACCTGATTGTGCCGCCTGCGTAAAAATTTTGTATGCAAGTTTAGTGTGCTATGATGTTTTATATGATTGTGTCAACTATATAAGTTTTTACTGAGAATCAGCAATGCATATGGCTGAAAGATGCATTTACGAGCATTGACCAATGGGTCTCTCTCTCTCGCTCTCTCTCTCACACACACACGCACGCGCGCGCACACACACACACACGCACGCGCGCGCATTTCTTCGCTCGTGACAGCTTTTAATTAGGTTCCATTGTACTCTAACTTTTTTGTTAAGTTATTAATTGAGCTTGGTGACTTCAAAAAGTTGTACAGAAACCTTGTTTGGGCCTTTCCAGCGTCGCTGAATCTGAGCAAGTTGTACTGTACTACACAGGCCTTTTTTTTGAACATCAGCAATGCACCTGGGCCGACAGTTGTACACAATATCCGGGTCAACTTGTTATTCTCCGCCGCGCTGGGCTGCAAATTTTTCCTAGGAGGGATGCATTAGGCTTAACAAAAAATGGGCTTTAATAATTAATAAATGGGATGTAATTACAAAAATTGGGCAGTAACTATAAAAAAATGCACCAAACACGTAAATAGTTTTAAAAAACTATTATTTTTGGATTTTGAAAATTTTAATTTTCATTACTTGTTGCGCGTGCAATATTTCATTGGATTTTACGTAATACAAATTTATTTTGAAATTATATTTAACCTGACTAGAAATTTCGGGATAAAAATATTTCGGATCCCGTCAAAATGTGGGAAATTTTACTGAATTCTGTTTGAGCGGTTGGTTGAAATTATTAATCATTGTCCTAGCTAGAAAATGGGTTGTACTTTTAACAAACTGTAAATGGGCTGTAGTAAATTCCATTAGAATTAAAAAATGAGCTGTACATTCTTACAAATCACAAATGGGCTATATGTTCTCTGCCACACACTTGTGGGCCTAGTAAGTTGATGCATACGCAAGGCTTTGTCAAGTTATAGTCAACACACAGTTCTAGCAGCAGTGGCCGTTGGATGTCCATCCAACGGATGTCGTGCTTCTTCTTCAATCTCAGATATTCTTGCTTCAGCCGCCCAAAAATTGATTCCTCCCCCTGACATCTGGGCGCACCGTTTCGGAGGCTAACCTGTGGGCCTACTAAGTTGAAATGTACCAAGGGCTTTGTTAACTTAGTCAATATAAACGATTCTATCTGCACTGACCGTACGATGTCCATCCAATGGCCGTCGTGCTTGTTCAACCTCTGGTCTTCTTGCTGCAGCCGCCCAAGCCAGCGCCGGCCGTGCCGCCTGCTCCTGCCTCCCGTGTCCGGCTGTGCTGCCACTGCTGGCCATGCCATCCCTCTATACTCACCACACCTCCTATTATTCTCCGGCGACTTCAGCCTCACACCGCAGCCGAAGCAGTCAAACCACGTACTCCCCTCCGCGTGGGCATCCACTGCCGCGTCTTCCCCGGCTCCGCGTCGTTCCCTTCCTAGGCCTCGTCGTCGTCCACCGCCTTGGTGCTCTCGACGCGGCATGGTCAACATGGTCAACGAAGGACAACCATCGGAAGAGGACTCTAAGCGGTGAGGTTGATAGCTGGACCCACCAGCTACATCTTCGAACACAAGGAAGTGCCTCCTTATTAATCGCAAAATAAAAATGATTCCTCCCCCTGACAGCTGGGACCGACCAGCTATATCTTTGCACGCAAGGAAGTGCGTCCTTATCCTCCCTGACCGCTGGGATGCACCTGGTCAAATCGTACGTAGCGTTGTCTGTCTGTTCGCGAACGTGTACATATATACTGGTCGATCAGTCTCTCTGCAAGTATGAACTGTGGCCGAGTAAGTAGCAGCACGTGTCGTTGTAGAGCACCCGACATAGTAGTTCGCGCAGTCCCGTCTAAGTCCTGTACACGTATGTACAGCCACAGGGCAAAAAATATGGCCACATACGTACATATGGGTGGGGTCTCGAGCACGTACTCGCACATATATACGGACGGCCAGGGCTTGTGTAATGGAGAGGCAACGGACGTCAACAATGGTGTCCTGTTCATCGGGCTGCGAACCGGCTGGGTCGAAACAGAGAAACAACTTCCAGTTCATCGGGAGGCAACCAACTGGGTCGGGACGCGTCCTGTTCAATGGGAGCCAACTGGCTTGGACGGAACAGCCGAAACGGGATCTGGTGTACCGCAGAACGAAGGAAACGGCATTCTGTTCGACCGGCCACGGTCGAAACGGGATCCTGTTCATCGGGAGGGGTCTGACGTACCGCAAAACGGAGGAAACAGACTTGTTTTCAAGTGCCTACGGTCGAAACGGGGTCCTATTGATCGGGAGGTGTGTGGCATACCGCAAAACAGAGGAAACGGACTTGTGTTGGAGCGCCTACGGTCGAAACGGGGTCTTGTTCATCCACCGTCTACCGCCTCGCTCCAGCCTCCACGGGGCTACTGTTCATCCACCATCGACCTCCTCCAGCTTCCGCGGGCTACTGTTCATCCACAGCTACTGTTCATCCAACCTCCATCGGCTGCTGTTCATAGAGCCTCCACGGGGTAATCTTCATCCACCCCCAGTCAGCTGGGGTGCGGCGGCCTCCTCGGGGTCCTGTTCATCCAGCCGCAACGACCTACTACCACGGGGTCATGTTCATCCAACCCCCACCGGGAACTGCTCATCCACAGCCAACCAATCGGCTCAACTCACCATGTCTCGACTCGTTCTACGTACCGCGCGCACGGTAGCAACGGTCACTTTTCATCGAGAGGCAACCCAACATCGGCTGGCTACGTCTCGCACGGGGGCTTGATTGGCTTCAGTAAGCAACAGCAGTGATCGATCGCTCAGGTTCAGTTAGCAGAAGCAGCGAATGAATTGCTCGGGTTCAGTCAACAATGAATGAATCGCTCCGGTTCAGTTAACAGCCAAGGGATCGATCGCTCGGGTTCAGTAATGTGCGATCGCTCAAAGTTCAGTTAGCCAATGCCTCGCACACACGCGCGTACATGAGAGAAACACGCAAACCACAGTGCATCACTCGGCCCTGACCACCCACCATAACTGGGAACTCTATGATATTTTCCTCGCCCTCGCCTCTACCACGATTTTTTCTGTCATGGACGGCCCAAAGAATGTCATGCAGCCGCATCTCCGGCCGGCCCAGGACGAAAAGCCCATTTTCTGTCATGATTTTTTGTCATAGAAGTAGGATCCCACCACACCTATGATGATACCGGGTTTTGTCACAATTATCGTCATAGAAGTGTCATAAGCATAACAGAAAAAATTCGTTCTGCCCAAACTGTCACAGATGTCTCTTTTTTTGTAGTGAATCTTCTTTTGCGGTGTGTTTGTCAAGATTCGATGAATTGTGGATTTATGATCAGCTTATCTATGAATATTATTTGACTCTCCTCTGAATTCTTATATGCATGATTTCATATCTTTGCAAGTCTCTTCGAACTATCGAGTTGGTTTGGCCAACTAGATTGGTTTTTCTTGCAATGGGAGAGGTGCTTAGCTTTGGGTTCAATCTTGTGTGATTTCACCCAGTGACAAAGTAGGGGTAGCGAGACACGTATTGAATTGTTGCCATTGAGGATAAAAAGATGGGGTTTCCATCATATTTCTTGAGCTTATTCCCCTACATCATGTCATCTTACTTAAGGCATTACTCCGTTCTTTATGAACTTAATAATCTAGATGCATGCTGGATAGCGGTCGATGTGTGGAGTAATAGTAGTAGATGCAGGCAGGACTCGATCTACTTGACACGAACGTGATACCTATATTACATAATCATTGCCTTGGATATCGTCATAACTTTGCGCTTTTCTATCAATTGCTCGACAGTAATTTGTTCACCCACCATATTATTTGCCTTCATGAGAGAAGCCTCTAGTGACACCTATGGCCCCCGGGTCTATTTTCCGTCAAATTAGTTTCCGATCTATTATTTTGCAATCTTTTATTTTCTTATCTATAAACCAAAACACCCAAAAATATTTTATCTTTTGTTTAGTCCTATCTATCTCTATCAGATCTCACCTTTGCAAGTGACCGTGAAGGGATTGACAACCCCTTTATCGCGTTGGGTGCAAGTGTTTGATTGTTTGTGCAGGTGCATCTATTGGGGACTTGCGCGTTTCTCCTACTGGATTGATACCTTGGTTCTTTACTGAGGGAAATACTTATCTCTACTGTGCTACATCACCCTTTCCTCTTCAAGGGAAAAACCAATGCAAGCTGAAGAAGTAGCAACGTCAACCAGCATTTTTCGTCACCTTGAGGTTGCGTATTGTTGGTGAAACCAACAATGGAAAACACCCGACCGTAGTTTTGCGATCAAGGTGGTCTTCAGTGTAAAAATGATGGGCGTGTTGGACCATGTGAGGGGCTTCTGGGTACCCACTACCGGCTTCGTCGCATTGACCTCACGCACCCACTTTTGAGTTGGCAGTGAGAAGAGTGCAAGGATGCACCTCCGTCAATGCACATCGCTCCAGTGGCCTTCTGGAACTCAGTCTCACTAGACTCGTAATCATCTTCTTCATCCTCATCATCATCATCATCTTTCTTCTTGTCTCAGCCTCTAGAAGCCTTCTCCTTCTGCTTGTAGTCCTTGCTGCGGTGACCTCCTCGGCCACCATGTTTCTTGCTGGATCCATTTTCACTGTCAGCCTTCTCCTTATCTCTCTTCTCATATTCAGCCTTCTGCTTCTCGGCGAGCTGCTCGACTTGCCGGCAGTGTTGAAGGTCATGGCTCTTGGTGCGGTGGATCTTGTAGTACTACTTGCCGGAACCCCCGGCCTGGTCAGCGGCCACCAAGGCCTGGTACGAGGCGCACCCGACAACCTCCTTGCCGGGGCTCTTAGCCTTAGCTGTCTTGGCAGGGCCGCTGTGCCTGACCCCTCTATAGCGAGCACAACTTTGCCCTTGCGCTTGCGATTTTTCTTCTTCGGGGCGGTGGCGGCATCATCATCTTCTGAATCAGATCCAACGCCAATCTCCTCCCTAGTAAGTCTCCTCTCTTCCTCACCCATGCACAGTTGTCAGAGAGTAAAGCTCAGAAACATCCCTCACCTTGGTCATGGCAATCTCTTCCCGCATCTTGCGGTTCCTCACGTTCTGACGGAACACTACAATGATTGTTGCAGGGTGGATATCGGGAATGTTGTGTTGTACATGATAGAATCTCTGTATATACTTGCAGAGTCATCCTCCATCCGCGGGATAAACTGCAGATCAGTTTCTTACCGATGAACCTTGTGTCCTCTGGTAAAGATGATACGTCTCCAATGTATCTATAATTTTTTATTGTTCCATGCTATTATATTATCTGTTTTGGATGTTTTATATGCATTAATATGCTATTTTATATTATCTTTGGGACTAGCCTATTAACCTAGAGCCCAGTGCCAGTTTTTGTTTTTTCTTTGTTTTTGCGTTTTACAGAAAGGGAATATCAAACGGTGTCCAAACGGAATAAAACTTCACGATGATTTTTCTTGGACAATAAGACATCCACGGAGCTTGGAGAGAGGGTCATAAGATCTTTGAGGAGGTCACAAGCCCTGGGCGCGCCCTGAGGGCTTGTGGGCCACTCAGGACTCCTCCAACCCTAATTCTTGCACTATAAATTCCCAAATATTCCCAAACCAACAGAAGCGTCCACCAAAATACTTTTCCGCTGCCGCAAGCCTCTATTCCGGTGAGATCCCATCTTGGGGCCTTTTACGGCACCCTGCCGGAGGGGGATTCGATCACGGAGGGCATCTACATCAACTCTATTGCCCTTTCGATGAAGTGTGAGTAGTTTACCACAGACCTACGGGTCCATAGCTAGTAGCTAGATGGCTTCTTCTCTCTCTTTTATCTTTAATAGAATGTTCTCCTCAATGTTCTTGGAGCTCTATCCGATGTAATATTCTTTTGCGTTGTGTTTGTCGAGATCCGATGAATTGTGGATTTATGATCAGATTATCTATGAATATTATTTCAGTCTTTTCTGAACTCTTTTATGCATAATCAAATATCTTTGTATTTCTCTTCGAATTATCGGTTTGGTTTGGCCAACTAGATTGGTATTTCTTGCAATGGGAGAGGGGCTTAGTTTTGGGTTCAATGTTGTAGTGTCCTCACCCAGTGATATAATAGGGGTAGCGAGGCACGTATTGTATTGTTGCCATCAAGGGTAACAAAGATGGGTTTTCATCATATTGCTTGAGTTTATCCCTCTACATCGTTGATACGTCTCCAAAGTATCTATTATTCTTGATTGTTCCATGCTGTTATATTATCAATCTTGGATGTTTTATAATCATTTTATATCATTTTTTGGTACTAACCTATTGACATAGTGCCAAGTGCCAGTTGTTGTTTTCTGCATGTTTTTACATCGCAGGAAATCAATACCAAACGGTGTCCAAATGCAACGAAACTTTACGGAGATTTTTTATGGACCAGAAGACACCTAATGGGCCAAGGCTGCCCCTGGGGGTTGTGCCCACCTCGGGTGCCCCCCGGACCGCCTCTTCGCTCTATAAATACCCCAATATTCCAGAAACCCTAGGGGAGTTGACGAAAATCAATTCCAGCCGCTGGAGAGTCCAGAACCACCAGATCCAATCTAGACACCATCTCGGATGGGGTTCACCACCTCCATTGGTGCCTCTCCAATGATGCGTGAGTAGTTCTTTGTAGACCTTCGGGTCCGTAGTTAGTAGCTAGATGGCTTCCTCTCTCTCGCTGAATTCTCAATACAATGGTCTCTTGGAGATCCATATGATGTAACTCTTTTGCAGTGTGTTTTTTGGGATCGATGAACTTTGAGTTTATGATCAGATCTATCTTTTTATATCCATGAAAGTATTTGAGTTTCTTTGATCTCTCTTCCGCATGATTGCTTATAGCCTCGTATTTCTTATCTGATATTTGGGTTTTGTTTGAACAACTTGATCTATTTATCTTGCAATGGGAAGAGGTGCTTTGTAGTGTGTTCGATCTTACGGTGCTTGATCCCAGTGACAAAAGGGGAACCGACACGTATGTATCGTTGCTACTAAGGATAAAATGATGGGGTCTATCTCTACATAGATAGATCTTGTATACATCATGTCATCGCTCTTATTGTATTACTCCATTTCTCCATGGACTTAATACACTAGATGCATGCTGGATAGCGGTCGATGTGTGGAGTAATAGTAGTAGATGTAGGCAGGAGTTAGTCTACTGATATTGGACGTGATGCCTATGTAATGATCATTGCCTGGATATCTTCATGATTATTTGAAGTTCTATCAATTGCCCAACAGTAATTTGTTCACCCATCGTTTGCTATTTTTCTCGAGAGAAGCCACTAGTGAAACCTACGGCCCCTCGGGTCTCTGTCTCATATTATTTGCCTTTGCGATCTATTTTCCTTTACTTTTATTTTCATATCTATTAAACCAAAAATACAAAAATACCTTGCTGCAATTTATTCTTATTTATTTTATTTAGCGTTCGATCTATCAATCTACTACAATTTATTCACGTCCGTTTGCCCATCTTGGGGCACCGCTACCCGAAAGGGATTGACAACCCCTTTTACACGTCGGGTTGCGAGAAGTTGTTATTTGTGTGTAGGTGCTATTTACGTTGTGCTGCTTGGTTCTCCTACTGGTTCGATAACCTTGGTTTCACATCTGAGGGAAATACCTACTGCCGTTGTGCTGCATCATCCCTTCCTTTTTGGGGAAATACTAACGTAGCTTCAAGCCGCATCAATCATGTGATCGTACTTAAGGCGTTACTCCGTTCTTATGAACTTAATACTCTAGATGCATGCTGGATAGCAGCCGATGTATGGAGTAATAGTAGTAGATGCAGGCAGGAGTTGCTCTACTTGACATGGACGTGATGCCTATATTCATAATCATTGCCTTGGATAACGTCATAACTATGTGCTTTTCTATCAATTGCTCGATAGTAATTTTTTACCCACCGTATGTTTTCTTTCAAGAGAGAAGCCTCTATTGGAACTTATGGCCCCCGGTTCTATTTTCCATCATATATTTTCAGATCTATAATCCAGAAAACCCAAAAATACCTTGCTGCAATTTATTTACATTGAATTTAGTTTTCCTTTTTTTATCTTTTATACCTATCTTTGTTAGATCTCACTCTTATTCGAGACCGTGAAGGGATTGACAACCCCTTTTTCATATTGAGTGCAAGTGTTTGTTAGTTTGTGCAGGTGCATAGATTGGAGACTTGCTTGTGCCTCCTACTGGATTGATACCTTAGTTCTTAACTGAGGGAAATACTTATCTCTACTTTGCTGCATCGCCCTTTCCTCTTCAAGGCAAAAATCAACGCAAGCTCAAGAAGTAGCACGAAGAATTTATGACGCTGTTGCCGGGGAGGTTCTACATCAAGCCTACCAAGTACCCACCATAAACTCTCATCACTTGCATTACATTATCTGCCATTTGCCTCTTTTTTCCTCTCCCCCACTTCTAAAACATTTTTAGAAAAACACAAAAATATTTTCCTTTTTATTTGCCTTCTTTCCGATTGCCTTTATGTCTTACTTGGTTTGTTTGCTCGTTTGCTTTGTATAATTGTGTATTTATTGACAATCATAAAGCAAAAAGTTTATGGATCCTCATCCACTTGCTAATCTTTTTAAAGGATCCAATTATGATGAACCATTTGCTAGTGAGTTGAGTGCACTAGATTATCTTTATGGAGTTTTGCTTGAAATTCGTGAATCTGAAAATTGTGAAGAAGTGTTAAAAGAAGAAATTATGAAGCCGTTCATAATAGCTCCTTGAATGAAAAGCATGATTACCATGATGTTATTATAAATTCTATTAATATCAATTGTGTTAATGATATGCAAAATCCTAAGCTTCGGGATGCTAATTTTGCTATGTCCACTACTTACTGTAATGATCATGATTGGGGTGATGCATCCTATTATCTTGAAAATTTGTTTAAGCCTCATGATGAATATGATATTGATAATAATGTTTGCAATAATATTGAAAGTGGGTTTGGAAGAGTGTCAACTCTAGGTAATAATGATCCCACTACTTTGGAGATTGATAAATCTTATGAAACTTTTGATAAAAGTGGGCTTGGAGAAGTAATTACTTTATTTTATGTTAATCCCACTATTTTGGAAGACTGTCAACTTTGCATGCGTGTGGATCATGAAGAGAATATTTTATGCAATAGCTATATTGTTGAATTTGATTATGATCCTACATGTAATTATTATGAGAGAGGAAAATATGGTTGTATAAATCTTCATGTTACTAAATCACCTCTCATCATGTTGAGATTGTTATTCTTTCTTTCTTCTTCCTTGCATATGCTAGTTTTTGCTTTTCTTGATAATTTGTTTTCTTATAAAATGCCTATGCATCGGAAGTATGTTAGACTTAAACTTGTTTTTCACATGCTATATGATGCTCTCTTTGTGCTTCAATTCTTTGTCTTTTATGTGAGCATCAATAGAATTATCAACGCCTAGCTAAAAGGCTTTAAAGAAAAGCACTTCTTGGAAGACAACCTAATATTTTTATTTTAAGTTTTTACGAAAATACACATTATTACCTCTGTAGTAATTGTGTTTTGGTGTTTTAATTAGTGTTTGAGCCAAGTAAGACCTTTGGGATGATTTATGGTGATAGTTGATTTGATCTGGCTGAAAAATAGAAACTTTTGCACCCAGTAACAGAATTGATATGAGCTACTGGAACGTGATAAATTCTTGAATTTTTTACACCAAATTGATATTTGAATTGCCTCTATTGTCCTAATTTTTTAGAATTTTTGGAGTTACAGAAGTATACGAAGTTTACAAATTACTACAGATTGTTCTGTTTTTGACAGATTCTGTTTTCAATACATAGTTTGTTTGTTTCCTAGTTTCTGTGTCTTATATTGCTCAATATAAATTGTGGAAATGATAAGGTACAATAGGAGTTGTGTGAGAAAAATTATGATTCTTTTCTTTGACAGTACCAAAGTGAATGATTTATCTTGATCATACTAACCTATCTCACGAAGTTCCGTTAAGATTTGTGTGATTGAAGTTTCCAAGTTTTAGATGAGATATCGATATGAGGAGAATAAGGAGCGGCAAGAACATAAGCTTGGGGATGCCCAAGGCATCCCAAGGTAATATTAAAGGAAGAGCCAAGCAACTAAGCTTGGGGATGCCCCAGAAGGCATCCCCTCTTTCATCTCCAACATTATCAGTAACCTCACTTCGAGCTATATTTTTATTTGTCACATGATATGAGTTTTGCTTGGAACATCATTTTCTTTTATTTGTATTTGCTTTCTGCTATTTATAATAATATTTCTCATCTTTCATTTCAATAAAAATGTCAAGGATAGCCTTTACCATGCTTATTTTACAAGTCTATGTTGCAATTTTGAAAACAGAAAACTTTCTATAATTGTCTGAATTGTTAAAAAATGTCAGAACGTGATAAAATCTTGAAACTTTTACACAATAAGATAAAACAAATTTTCTACAGTGTGGTAATTTTTTAGAATATTTGGAGTTAGATAATTATGAATCTTCTGTATTCTTCACAAACTGACATGTTTTGGTAGATTGCTGTTATGTTCGCATTGTTTGCATATGTTTGTCTGTTTAATTATTCTATTTGAGGATAGGTGTATTAAATTTGCAGAGGCATTTAGTTTGCAATGTTAAATATTCTTCTCGCCTTGAACTTTGTTTTCTACAAGCAACATCGAATAACAGGAGTGTTGGGCTGAAATTTGAAACTGTTCAGGGTTCGTTTGGCCATTATATATATTACTATTTACTAAGTTTTCTAT
Organism: Aegilops tauschii subsp. strangulata; assembly: GCF_002575655.3. NCBI lineage: Eukaryota > Viridiplantae > Streptophyta > Magnoliopsida > Poales > Poaceae > Aegilops > Aegilops tauschii. Next base: position 181,342,580 of record NC_053039.3, read on the forward strand.
GCATTTAATGTAGTCCATAATTCAAATTTGAACTACAACCACATGATCCAATGAAACAAAATGGGTGGGAAATCGTACATGTGTCATTGGGTGCATGTTTAGGTCTCGTTTAAGGAATGAGAATGAATTACAAACTTGTCGTCGTCCTGAAACAATGAGAATCTCGGTTTATAAATCCCAGTAAATCAAAAAGTCACCCAAAAACATGAAACTTGGCATGGTTTCATGACATGGCACATATATGCCGTGGTAAAAAAATTTTCTAGTTTGAGAGGAGGCGCAGACATTAGTAGCCAACAAAGTCCTTTTTGAAACAAAAAGCTGACACGTTAATATCACAAACGGTTGTATTATATTTACCATGTGGCGTGCGTGTAGCTGTTTGATTAGACGGGACGACCACGAGAAGTCCTCCATGCAGGCTCGACGGGATGCGTGCGAGCAGTCCGCCACGCAGGCTCGATGGGACGCGTGCATCCTGTCCACCTCGCAGGCTCGACAGGACATGTGCGAGCAGCAAGGCCACCCATGCTCACTGGGAAGCGAGCTCTTTGACCTCCATGCACCAGCCGCCGCCCGCCTCGCTCAAAACTTCTCCATTAATGGGTTAATTAAAGCACCTGCACGGAGGGTGTTTGCTTGTGATCCCATGGCAGCATTTGCTTTGTTCCTGTTTTCAACTCGTATTCCGCCCTAATTTAAATTTCCACATAGGGCAACGGATAATACGACCACAAATAAAATGCCAACGGATAATACGACGACAAATTTACAATGGCGCAGATAATAATTGTCTTACATATTCCGGATAATTTAAAATGCCACATGCAGCAAAGCCCGGAAGACACGGGGGCAAGAGAAGAAGGAAATTGCAGACAACGATCTCGGTTGCTACTGTCTATACTCGTCGATGGATCGCCGGGCGGTGAAATCCTCCAGCTCCTTCTTCAATTCTTCACGACTTTGCTTGAAAGCAGCCACAGATTCCTCCACCTCCTGCTCGCGCTCGATCTGGAGCTTCCTCAAGCCACCCATCAGTTCCTCGAGGACCGCTTTCAGCGTCATCTCCGAGGCACTGCTCTACTCATGCAGCATCTTCCAGCCGGCGGCCTCCTCCTCCTTCTCGGCGACCAACTTGAGGAGCTTCGCATTGTCACCCATGAGTTGCTCGACGAGGCCGGTTGCCTTGTCAACCGAGGCATCGCTTATCTTGAGCAGCTTCATCAAGTCGTCGACCAGCTCCTGCTGCGTAGTGACGCCAGCGAGAATGTCCTCGTCGCCGGTGAAGGACTCAGGAACGCCGGCTCGTCGCGATGGCCGATGCCGCAAATGTGCTTGTGAGAGCCCTCGCGTGCCCGTGAGAGCTCGTTTGAGGGCTCCGCGGCACGCCGGGACATCTCTGATGCGGCTGCGGCTTCGCGGCGGGACCTCTCTAGTGCTTCCGCGACCTTGGTCTTTGCTGCCTGGTTATATCTCCACCCTAAACTCCTCCTATCGGTCATGGCGGAACGACTTGACAGAAAAAACCAGTTTTGTGGGTGACGAGGAGAGGAACTGTGAAGTAATTTTTGAGTGGGTGGTTTTTGTAGCCCGGTGCTAAGTGTGAACACATATTAGTTTGATAGTTGTGAACAGATTTGCAATTATTTATTGAGTTGTAATCAGCAATGTGACGAGAAACAAGGTAAAAATTTATTGATGGCAGAAGGTTGACCACGTGGTGGCTCGCCGTTGAGGCGGCCGCGGTGCGCTCCGCTCTGGCGTCCCTACGCGCGCTCATCTCGCTGTTGAGGCAAAGTTACAATGGCAACTATTAATAATTCTTAATAATTGTCTTACACATTTAGGATAATTTAAAATGCCAAATGCGGCAAGGCCCAGAACACTCACGACCTACATATGCATACAATTATAATAAAATATAAGCTAAAAGGCTGAGCTGGCGCTCTTCCGACGATGGTGTTCTCAGACTCCATGATCAGCATAGCACCCTTGCGGCCGTTCACTCCAAGTTTCCTGACCCTCCTCTGCCTACGGAGCTGCTGGCGCTGGGAGGCTTTTGGGGCTGCTGGGCCTCTTCCAGAGGAGCTTGACAGCGTGCAATCGCGCGCATGACAACTCCGCGGAACCGCTCCATTTCCATGTCTCTGGCCTGGTAGCAAATTCCGTTGATCACCTGCATCCTCAAGATATCACGTTGGTGATGTTCTACTTCGTCGGGGACGTCAACTCCGCCAAGGATGCGCTCAAGCCTGGCCACCACATCATCGGGATCGAGGTTGACACGGCCGCCGCGGGCAATGATGAAGCCGTAGGCTGCCTTTGTCTTGACTGAATCGCAGAGGTCCTGTGCCCATTCCTTGCGGGGCATCAGGCTCTCGATGAGCACTGGTGACGGCGGCTCTTCGGGTGGGTCCTTGATCATGCCGCTGAGCAGCTCTGGATCTTTTGCATGGTGGATGGCAAACTGCTCATCACACCTCCTCTGCAATATGTCGATTGTGCTCCCAAGGACTATGACGCTGATATCGCTGCCGATGGGCCATGGTGCCTGCACCGGCCGATGAAGCTCTTGCTCCCCGACCTGCTCTGGCTCGTTCTCCTCGCCGAAGATGTAACGTAGGTAGGCGTCGACGTCGAAGCTTTGGTCATTGCCTAGCATGCTTGGAATAACTAATGGTAGATGGGTGAGGACTAGATCTTCGCAGAGTGTCGTGGCAGTGCGTTGCCGCCTGGGTTATATGCAGCAAGCCGTTAGCTGGTGGCGGGAAACCGGTGAGGGAATAGGCGTGGATTTTACAATTCACCCATGTGGAGCACGGGAAGCTTTGGCTGGAGCGTGGGAAGACTAAGTGGAGCACACATACAACCCGAATACCGTATCCGGTGCCACGTGTTATTTACCACACAAGTGTTAACATAAGGAAACATGTGTGTAACTTACTAATCATCGCACACGAGTACTCGCAGATGCATCGTGTGAGATACTCCTAGCCACCGCAAGCAACTAGTTTGCAATATTCAAAGTTTTTTGTATACACAGAATCGCACACGAACTGACTGTATTAACCGTCTGTGTTGTAATTTTTCATCGCAAACAGTTCATCCGAGTCGGCTGTTTGCCACGTATCACACACATCTTGTTAAGTTGAACCATTTCTGTTGCGTTCGCTAATCAAAAACAGTTCGTCCGAGTGAACCGTATGCCCTATATCACACACACCTTGATTTGGCTAACCGTTTATGTAGCACTCCCTAATAGCAAATGGTTCATTGGAGCAAACTGTATGCCGTATATCGCACACACATTGATATGGCTGCCCGTTTCTGTTGTTCTGCCTCATCGCAAACAGTTCGAACGGGTTAACCGTGTGCCCTACATCGCACACGCAACTAAAATCTGAACCGTGTTTGATGTGTCCTCCATCGCAAACATTCTGCACCACTTTTGATGGTTTTTTACATCCCCGTTTGTGATTAATGCATCACACACAGTTTCGTGAAAGGGTCTCTGATCGTAGTGTCGCGTTAGCAGCATCCTGCAGTAGTGACGGTTCTTACATCAATAGAAAACCGGGCATAACTCACAAATTCAGTACACGGGATAGATCTAAATTGAACGAATTAAGTTGCACGGTAGGCATAAAGACTAGTCTTATGGCTTAATTCCCATGTACATGGGGGAATTGGCATCATTAAGTTGACCCCGAATGAACTTTGGGTTTTTTGATGATTTTACGCTGCTCTGTTACACGGGTGCGTGATCCCTTGGCTGGCAACTCATCAAATTCATCGTACTCGTCCTCATCGGCAACATCATCGACACCCAGTACCCTACTCTTCCCATGCATCGCTAAATGGCAGTTCTTATGCAAGGGGTCTTCCACAAAGAAAATCTGGGTAGCATCGCTGGCAAGAATGAATGGGTCCGCGTGATATGCCATCGTTATCCTGTTAACACAGATCTTCCTATACTCGTCAATCCTTACCTGACCAAGAGGGATCCATGCGCACCTGAATAGTGCCACCTTAACTTTCACATAGTCAAGCTCCCAAATCTCTTTGATGGTTCCATAGTATACCCTTTTATCAGCTTCATTTACAGTCATGCATTCTATTCGAGCAGAGTTGTTCTGATACGAGGTCTTCTGATCACGTTCCTCAGTGTAGAACATGTATCCATTTATGTCATATGCTTGGTACGTCAACACCGTAGGTGATGGCTTTTGTGCCAACCACGTAGCAATGTCATCGATGGATCATTGTGCCAACCGATTCTTCAGCCATTCGGCGTAGTTCTTAGTGTGCTCCTTCATCTCCACATCTGATGAAGGCACCATTGGTAAGAAGCTTTGGAGTATCTCCGCCAAGTGTTCTTCGGCATAAGCGATGAGAACTGGGCTGTTAAGCAGTACCGTCAAATGGGCTTTCTCTGCCAATTCTCCGGGTGCAGCCATTTACGTGCCAGCAAGGACTGGCTTACCTTTCATCCTTCCCTCGTGGCGAGAGAGGGGCAAACCTATAGGTCTTTGTTTCAAGTATTTCGTGCAAAACTCAACCACCTCCTCCGTGGTATAACCTTGTAGGATGCTTGCCTCTGGATGGTTTCGGTTCCGACATAAGCGCTTTAGTATTCCCATGAACCGCTCGAAGGGATACATGTTGCGAAGGAACACAGGACCACAATACTTTATGTCATCGACAAGGTGCACAGTGAGATGGACCATGACATCAAAGAATGACGGTGGGAAAAACATCTCTAGGTTGGACAATATTCTTGCAATATCATCTTGCATATGATCCAACTCTTCAGGATTTACAACTTTCTGCCATAGTTGGTTGAAGAAATCACAGAGGTCAATGAGTGTGTTTCTAATATCTTTGTCCATCAGATTCCTGATGGCCACCGGGAGGATTTTTGTCAACATTACGTGGCAATCATGTGACTTCGTGTGTCCCAACTTAATTTTACCTAAGCTCACATCCACGAGACTTCTGATGTTTGCGCAGTAGGAAGAGGGTGTCTTAACTGACAACAAATAGGTGAAGAACTGTGTTGCTTCTTTTGTACTGAAATTGTAACTCTGGCGAGCTTTGATGAATTTGTCATCATCTTCTGCTTCACTCTTGCGTTTTGATTGATCGGCAAGCATATCGAGCCGTGAATCGTCACCATCCTTTCTTTTACCTTTAATCTTGAGCAGAGTACCAAGGATGCTGTCACATACATTCTTCTCTACGTGCATGACATCGATGCAGTGACGTACACGTAGAATCTCCCAGTAAGGTAATTTCCAGAACACCGATTTCTTGTTAAACGCTTGACCCTTGGGTGTTTGTTTCACCGTCAAAGGGTGGTTCTTGCCAAGCACAACATTAATTTTTTAGCCATGTCGTGGACCACCTCCCCGTCATAGGGTCTTGGGCCCGCACCTGCCTCTGCCGTACCATCAAATTCAGCTTTCATATTTCGGTATGGGTGAGTTTTTCGTAAGAACCTACGATGACGCAAATACACTGTTTTGTGCGAGTTGGGAAGTCTTCTGCTAGCTGTCCTATCCATGCATGCGACACACCCTACATCTCCCTTTGTTTTCTGCCTCGATGTGTTGCCTAATGCCGGCATATCTTGAATGGTGTGCACCAGCATCACATGTAGATCGAAAATCTCCTTTCTATAAGCATCATAACATTTTACAGCAGGCGCATCTATCCACACTGCCAACAGTTCTTCTACCAGTAGCTGAAAGTAAATGTCGATGTCATTTCCAGGTTGCTTCGGGCCTTGGATAATCATTGACATCATAATGCATTTTTTCTTCATACACAACCAAGGAGCTAGGTTATATATGCACAGAAGCACCGGCCATGTGCTGTGATTGGTGCTCATATCGCCAAAAGGATTCACCCCGTCAGTACACTCCCTGAGCCTTATACTTCTAGGATCCTTGGCAAAATTTTCAAACTTTTTGTCGATTAATTCCCACTGAGCCCCATCTTTCGGGTGCCTCATAAACCTATCTGCAATTCGCTCATCATGATGCCACCGCAACCTCTTTGCCTCTCTAGGGTTTGCAAACAAATGCCTCAACCTTGGAATTAAAGGCAAGTACCAAACAACCTTGAACGGGATTCCTGTCTTGATCTCGTCGTCCAATTTGTACTTGTCCTTTGCTCTCCTGTGCTTGTATCGTGCATGCTTGCATGTGGGACATGCATGCAAATCTTTGTACTCACCACGGTACAATATACAATCATTCACACAAGCATGTATCTTCTGTACTTCAAGTTCCAACGGGCAAACAATTTTCTTCGCTTCATTCGTGCTTCTGGGGAACACATTATCTTTCGGAAGAATTTCTTTGAAAAGACCTAACATCTCTGTGAAGCCCTTGTTTGATAGCCCGTTTGCTGCTTAAAATCTGAGAAGCGCCAGGGTGGCACTCAACCTGGAATATTTCTTTTTGGTATGTAGATACAATTCTTTCTTGGAGTCCGCATCAATGGTTGGCACATCCTTGTACCCAATCATATCCTTTTTGGGGCCCTTGAAATCTGCAATCATAGCAGCAAAATCTGGCATATCAAGATCGTCGTCATCTGCGTCGACGTCTTGGTTTTCCAGTGGGTGTTTTGGCTTTCCGGTGTTCCATTGGTAGCTTGACGCCTCTGCCCTGATGTTAGATTCAACATCCATGTGACACAGATCGGGGTTTGGCATCTCGCTGCCCTGGGTATCTTCCTCCATGACCTCCTCTTCACCGTGTCTGGTCCAACGTGTATATCCATCCATGAATCCCCTAGAGACTAAGTGCATCTGGACATCTGCAACTTCATGTGACTCTGTATTGGCACAATAAGTACATGGACACAGGATGTAATCCACATCACCAATTCTCCTCTTTGTACTTTCAGCCAAATTCATGAACTCTGTCACGCCACTAATAAAATCTGCGGTTTTCCGATTCTTCATCCATCGATATCGTTCCATCTGCAGCACACGAATGGTAATTAAAAACAAAAAAACAACATTAATACACTGATTAACTGCTGCCCAAAGATGCGTGCATAAATCACAAGGTTTTATTTTCATAATTACTGAGGGCGCTCCATGTTGTTATCCAGACGTGCAATGACAAAAATTAATGGCCAGTCAATTTACACGCAGAGTACTAGTACACTACCCTTAGGAATTGAATACCTTAATTAAGCCACTCACGAAAAGAATACCTTAATTAATTAGCCGCGTGGCGACCTCCACCCAGCAGGCAGACAGGTGCGATGCGACGGCACACCGAGACAGCAGGGTCGAGGAGCAAAGCTTAGTGCGGCTGCCGCCTGAAGTTCGACCTCCACTATCCCGCCACAGACCGCATTGGATGTGCTTGAATCACGCCGCCGCTGACCTCGATGGTTGAGCTCCTCCTATCTCCCGCCGTAGACCGAGGATTGACCTCCTATGACGCCGCCACCGCTAACTGACCAAGGATTGACCTCTTCTCCGGTAGCCGCTGCCTAGGCCGCCTCCGCCATCTCTATATGCAAAGCGGCTGTTTTTTACGGGTATCCACAGAGCGGCTGTTTACACGGTATCTCACCATAACTCAATTATATGGACAGGGTAGTACATCACATACGGTTATGTAACAGCAACCGTGTCTAACCTATGTTGTCTTCTCACACGGTTTGGTGCGGAAATCGTGTGTGGCATTGTAATACCTAACACAAACGACATGTATAAACAGTGTGTCGTATACAACATATAGTGCCATAAGTAGTTCCCGACCGTTAGCTTATCTCCATAGTTTCCCCATTTCCCCCAAATCCCTACATAGCCGCCAAATTCCCTCGCGTGGCGCTGACATTGGGGGAATGCGGAGGAGTGGTGCTGATGGTTTCAGTGCAGCTGCTCCTACCCGTATCACTACCACGACGGCGGTCACCGCCGAGCACTTGCCTAAGGTCATCAGAAGGCAGGTGTACTACGGATCCGAATCGTCCTGTCAGGTTCCAATCTATCCCGATCTTTTTTAGCATGTACAAAGTATAGCTCCTTGCTGAATCGGTCCTAAATGACCCCCTCCCCCCAGGAAAGCGATCTGCTGCTGGATCCGGAGCATGAGTCCAGACTCCCACAACACGAGTTCGACTCTGCGTTTTGGGCCACCGAGAAGTACCAAAAGCTGAGTTGTTAGCACGAGCACACTCCCACTCGACGTGTATACACGGAGGGATTCGACATCGGCAGGCGGTTTCTCAGTTGCCCCTTAGAGGTTAGTGCTAATTAAGGTCATCATTTTACTTAAGTTAATGCCACCGCTCATCCTGAATACTATTTAACATTGGCAGGGATATGAGGCTTGTGCCTTTGTTAACTGGCTGGATGAAGAATGGTATGGCAGGGCTTGGAGTGTTATCACCAAGCTCGCAGAAGATAACGTAAAGTTGAAGAAGAAACTGGCTGATCTGGAATGTACAATCAGTACGATGAAGCAAGAAAGAATCAATCACAGGCAACAGATGAAAGCAAGAGACAAGAAGGAACTAGCATGTGTAGTTGTGGTTGTCGCATTAGCCATGTTCTATGAGCTATTTGCATTGAGGATTAGGGGCTTTGTTTGACAGTATTTCTAAGGCACATCTAGATGTGCTCTAAGTAATGCACATCTAGGTCCTATGCCATTGATGTTATGCGAAGATTCATGCATGTATTTTTCTTTGTCTTTTTTCTTTTCCTTTGTAGTTTGATTATTACTGGCTTTATCAATAAGAAGAGCTCAATGTATTGCTTGCCAACTGTCCTACTCTGTTCATACCGGTACCGGTGCATAATCCCAAAACTCGTTCCTTGTTTTGTCCTGAAAAAGGAAACCAGCCAAATAGCCAATAGGAGTCCTGTGCAACCCCGAGAATTTGGAGCGACTGGGTACAAATAATTGCGGTTGATTATATCAGTGGTTAGATAATACGTCAACCCCCGCTTCAATCCCCCCCCCCCGCCGCGCAAAAAAACTCGCTTCAATTGGCAGTTCCTCTTCTCTTCATACCCCGCTTAAGTGTCCACCATCTTCATCGTCCCCGGCAGGCCGCACTACACACTGGCACACACTCTGTAGCCATGTCGAGTGACAGCAAGGACGACAGTTCGGCCAGCAGTCTGGCGCCCGATGATAGGTCAACATCGGAATCACCCCCCTCATCTTCCATGAGTCCGACATCGAGCCCAGACCTCGATAATATCCAGTTCATGGAAGGGGCGCCGCCTCCAGAGTCGACAGACAACAACCAGACGGACGAGGAGCAGTCGGAGGATGAAGAAGAGGACGACGATGATGATGAGGAGGAATGGTCGAACAAGGAGGAGGACGACAACGACAGCAACGACGATGACGACGGCGGCGGCGATGAAAAGCCAACGGTCAGCGGCAAGAAGCGTCCTTGCCAAGACGATGTCGCGGGGCCATCCAACAACAAAAACAACAACAACAAGAAGAAGGACTAAATTAAGCAGACTATATATATATATATCTCTGTTTATCCTGTCAATATCATCGCAGACGGTTAGTTATATGTATTCGACAGAGATCTTCTACATTATCGCCCATAGGTTGGTTTGTTGAACTATGTGCCCTGATGAGCACACAATTCATACAAAAAGACCGTATGGGTTGTCTATAATGATCGCAAACAATTCTGATTACCGACCTGTTTGTCGGGTATCACACACATCTTGTTATGCCGAATCGTTTGTGTTCACCTCAATCATCGCAAACGGTTCATCGGAGTGAACTTTATGCCGTATATCGCACACACCTTGATCTGGCTGCCCGTTTCTATTGTTCTGTCTCATCGGAAATAGTTCGTACAGATCAATCGTATGCCCCTCATCGTACACGCAACTAAAATATGAACCGTGTTTGATGTATCATTCATCGCAAATGTTTTGCATCTTTTTTGAAGGTTTTTTTTACATCACCGTTTGCGATTAATGCATCGCACACAGTTTCGTCAAAGGGTCTGTGATCGTAGTGTCGCGTTAGCAGCATCCTACAGTAGTGTTGTATCACCATCTCTTCACCGAAGTAGTTCACCTATACAATTTACCATTGTATTTGGTGTGTTGGGGGCACAAGAGACATTTTATTATTTGGTTGCAGGGTTGTCTGAGAGAGACCATCTTCATCATACACCTCCCACGGATTGATAAACCTTAGGTCATCCACTTGAGGTAAAATTGGTACTGTCCTATAGAACTCTACGCTTGGAGGCCCAACACGAGTCTACAAGAACAAGTTGTCCAGTAGACATCAGTGACATGCATTGGCATTTTCTTAGGTAAATCTATGGTCAAAATTTTACACTAAATACGAGGTAGTACAAAAGTGGGCTATAATGGCCCTCCACTATGTAGGCCAAAACACGTGACAAATTCACTTACTTCTGATGCATTTGGCATTGATGCCCTCCATTGCTCACCTGTGCCCCAATCTGGATCACCTACTTTGCTCCGGTGCAAATTAACTCACGCAATGAAAAAACACTTATGTGGGAGAGGGAGAGGACTGAGGCAATAAAAAACGCTTGTTTGGGAGAGGGAGAGGCTGGTGTAGTTGGTTTGATTGATTTGTTTATACATGTGGGCCTGTATGCACAGCGGTGCCAACTCTCTCACATTGCTAGAGCGGTGCCAAAATCTTTTGATTTGACATTGATGCATATTATGTGGCATACTTTTGAGAAATATGGCATTGGCCACATAGGGGAAGGCAACAAATGCCCAAGCTCTTCACGTGCTCCTAGGTAAATGAGAGGAGCGAGAAAGAGAGAGAGAGAGAGAGAGAGAGAGAGAGAGAGAGAGAGAGAGAGAAAGAGAGAGAGCGAGAGTGAAAAAATATCACTAGCCTTAGAGCCAACCCTATCGTATGAGCGAATGATATTGGTACCTCTTGATGACACGACAATCTTATACAACCAGCTGCACTAATATGTTCTCTTCTTTTGCAGATAAAAAAAGACCCAAAAGTGAAAATGTGCTACACTATAACAATCTCATCAAATGCCTTGATCTCCATCTTACAGAAATTGATTTGATCGACTACCGAGATAGCACATTTGAGATTAAATTGGCCAGGTTCTTTGTTCTGGAGGCAAGTGTGCTCAAGGTAATGAGGTTTGGCGTTCTCTGGCAGAACAATGAATGGCATGCTGATCAGTGTGAGCGTCTAAGCCTAAATGACTAAGGCTCCATAGAAGCTGAATTTGGTTTTGAAACATCAAGTCGCAAGAGACTCAAAAATTTATTTGCCCATTAGTGACTTGTCAGGGCGGTCGATTTTATTTTGTATGATAATGCTGCATCCACCTAAAGTACCGAAAGTTCTTACATAAACTTCCTAATAATTACCTCTTCGGAGGTGCATCATTACTCCTAGCATTTGTAATATCAACTTGAAACTAGTAATATTACGACTATCCAGCACGAGGTACTATGTTACGATAAATGTTCGCGTGCATAGGTGTGGAAATGATATACCTATTTCTCAAGTACAATATTTACTATTACTCGTGGCAACGCACGGGAAATTATGTTGAACACGGCTAGTTGTAAGCAGGCTAGCTCTACAGCCAAGATGATAGTGACTGCGCATGGTGAGGCTGACTTTGGTATGCCAAACACGCTGCTTACACTCAGGTGTCATCTCCGGCGCAAGGTCTTGTCACTTCACTGTGAGGAGCAGCACATAATAATTTGACCAATGGGCCGTACAATACTACTTACATTGGTAGTACTACTAGTACTACCACCATCTGGATTTAGTAGTACTACCACCTACGTCCGGATTTAGTAGGAGTATGTGGCTAGCAATATCTAGTAATGCATGTCACGAAAAATATACTACTCCCTCCGTAAATAAATACATGGAGTATTGTTTTAATCGGTTTTGTATGTAGTTTCCGATGATATTATACATGAGGTATTATACACTCTCCCTTCCGGTAGATGGCCCAAATCTGAAATCTCATCAATCAGGCTACTATTGTACTCCCTCTGTACTGGTGCATTAGTCACGGTACGAAAACCAAATAATCCCAAAACTTTTAGGAGTGGTGCATTAACTACCCACCTCGTTCCCTATTTTTTGCCACGAAAAAAGAAATCAGCCAATAGGAGACGTGGGGTGTCTATGCATTCAATGACTTGAGACTACTTGGCACAACATGCAGTGCTCAATTCTCTGCATGCAATGACATTAATTACAAAATAAACATCAAAGTACTCTCGTTTTGCCCCAACTTGGTCTCAGTGAGATGACTATACTGCACCGATACAGAGGGAGGGCTGAGGAGTAGATGGACAACACACACGTGAATGCAATTAATGCAGTCTGCACTTCTCATATAAAGGCTAGAATGATCACTCCAATCGCAAGATCAGTTGACTAGAAGCTAGACCCGTGGAGGCGATGAGCGCGAGCATGAGTCGGCTGTGCCAGATGGTCCGGGACATCGACCTGCGGCCCGGCACGAGGAACGTATCCAGGTCGTGCTTGAGGCAGCCAGGGCAAGAGGCCTCTTGGATGAAAATTTCGTCTCCTTGTTCGATGAGGTCCTCATCGGCTTCCTTGACAAGTTCACCGTCGTCAAGAAGCTCGTGGATGACCTTGACATAGGCCTCTAGCCCACGCGTCCAAGATCTGTGATGCCAGCCACCCTCAACGGCCTCTATGGTGAAAACCTCTTCGATGCACTGGTGGCCCTGCGACTGCCCATCGTCGTGCCAGAGAATGTCCACCTCGAGGTCGCGCTCGCTGCGCAGCGCCTGGCGCAGCAAGGCACCATCGACATAATCACCCATGTCTACGAGCAAATCGTCCACAAGGACTACTACATGCAGGATGGGGATGATAGGATGCTGTCCTTCTTCGACCGTAGGGCAACCTTGGATGACATTGTTGAGAAGCATGTTGAGCTCGGTGCCAACACCGCTGCTCCTCACGCGTCGGTTGGTGACCCGGCGCACTAGGGCGTGAGAATGTCGTTGATGGATCCGTATGTATCTTTATCTTTCCATCAATTCCATGTAGTAGTATATTGTAATTATCTTACCTTTCGCATCAACTTCATAATTTTCGTATGTACCATGCATGAACAGCGCCAGAACCAAACTTCTCATTACTCTAGGGAAAATCGTTATTTCTATCTATCGGTCGCGCCAAGGAGCAGAACCAAAATTTACAAGTTATAAGTTCAAAAGGAGAGTATGTCGTTTTCGCATCGCACCCCCACACAGTTGGTCTGGCACGCCGCTCAAGCGGGAATGCATGCAGTGTTGCATTTTCACATACAAGTGGGACCGCAATTGTGCAAACCGACTATCGACAAACCCCCACCCCGCCCATCGCGTGATGGCTGAGTTAGAGAAAATAGGAGGGAGAAAAGATAGTTGTAGCACAGACTCCAAGAAAATTGGTGTCAGATGGGACTCGTGCGGGTGGCGTGTGTCGTACTGCTAGACGTGAATGCTAGTTATGGCTCATGCCACCCCACTATATTGAGGTGCTGGTTACGTAGAGCGAACACATTATCTCTCCAAGAGTACAGTACACCACTAGTACTCCTACTACTCACATTGTCACGAAATTTCCTGGAGCCCGTGCTCAACCCTCCTTTCTCTCTTCTTAGCCAGCCAGCAGACAAGCGGAGTGTGCCCATCGTCTGTTTGCTCACATTTGGTCCCACATGTCAGTGAAAACGCAAGAAGACCAACTGAACCTGCACATCTTTCACCTCGACGTGTCGGTGATGAAAAACAAATCCAACAAAGATCTTTGGTGGCCACATTTGGAGTTACTCAAGAGTAAGATTCTATTTGCAGTTTAACCAAAGATGGACATCATGTGCCTTCAACTAGCACTACATTTTCTTGCATGACATGACCTGGATGCTGGATGTCCCACATGTCGGCCAAGGGAGGAAGAACTCAACCAAATCTTCTCCACATTTAGACCGGAGGAGTAGGAAACACGACAAGCCCTGTGCCTACCTCATACGTGCAAGCCCACCTCATGCTATCACCACATTTCTCGGCCTCCGTGCGACACCTAGCTCTAGTTGATGGTATACTACTACTAGGACTAACTACTGTACTAGCATACTATTAGGTTGGCTCTATGTGATGTGGCAACTTCATATAATCGGATGTTGGATATACTACTATGGTACTCACACTCCAAGAAGTGACTTGAAAACCATTCATAAATTGAGTTTATCACATGCATATGCAAATGTACCATTCATTACATACAACAAGTAATCAACACACAACGACAACGAGGATACATGTTGGATTATAGATTATTTCCAACAAAACATTCTAGTAAATACTAAAGTTTTTATCACACAATAAATAACAAGCAATGGAATGAACTTCAGCTCAACCAATCCTCGGCGTTGGAAACACTTGCTTTGAACCATAAGTTAGCCTCTGGGAAGCGCTGAGAGGGTCCTGGATTATGGGGTCCTCGGGTGTCCGGGCTATGTGACATGGGCCGGACTGATGGATCATGAAGATACTAGGTAGAAGACCTTCCCCCATGTCCGGATAGGACTCTCCTTTGCGTGGATGGCAAGATTGGCGTCCAGATGTATAGTTTCCTTCCTCTGTAAACCGACTCTGTACAACCCTAGGCCCCTGCAGTGTCTATATAAACCGGAGGGTTTAGTCCGAAGAGGCTATCAGAATTCATATAAGCTAGACTTCTAGGTTTAGCCATTATGATCTCGAGGTAGATCAACTCTTGTAACCCCTATACTAATCACATTCAATCAAGAAGGAAGTAGGGTTTTACCACCATTAAGAGGGACCGAACCTGGGTAAACATCATGTCCCCTTTGCCTCCTGTTACATTTGATCCTCATACGCACAGTTCGGGACCCCCTACCCGAGATCGGCCGGTTTTGACACCAACATTGGTGCTTTCATTGAGAGTTCCACTGTGTCGTTGGTAGAAGGTTTGATGGCTCGTTCGATCATCAACAATGATGCTGTTTCCGGGGAAACTTTCCTCCCCGGTCAACTTTTTGTGTTTGGCGGCTTCGCTTTGCGTGCCAATTCAATTGGTCACCTTGAACAGATCAACAGCTACGCCCTTGGTCATCAGATCAAATTCGGGAGACTGAATTACGTCGCTGATATCCGAGGAGACTTAATCTTCGAAGGGTTCACGGTCTCGGATCCATCATCAGGCACCACCCAAAAACCAACTATCATCCCTGCCCTGGCCATAGATCCAGAGCAGACCACCTCATCCGAAGACGAGAGTTTGAAACCCACCGGACTCTCTCCTACTACGGAGCTCTTTACCGGAGACCCAGAGGCAACTACGTCTTCGGCAAGCCTGGAATCAAGTAGGACTCTCCCTGTCATCGGAGAGACGAATCCGCCTCTGGATGCTAACTCCGAACTCTCAAGGCCCGCGTTCAGTGAGCACGACCTCGTAGAACCTACCATGCCCAGCCCCGCAGGTCCCCAGTTCCTCGTCTGGCCTTCACTCCTGAACGAGGCCCTGGACATAATGCGATCTCTCGCCATTACAGAAGTATCACCTCCCAACTATGCCCAACTCGGACTAGGGGCTGAGAGCGGGGAATTTTACGTCCCACCCACCACCCACTTAATAGCCACTGTCGAGGACTTGACCGACATGCTAGATTACGCCTCCGAAGACATCGACGGTATGGACGATGATGCCGGAGACGAACTAGGCTGGAATCCTCACATCACCAGGCGTTGGACGGCCACCTCCACATACGATGTGTATATGGTGGATACACCTAAAAAGGACGACGATGACGATGGCAGCAAGGATCCAATTGAGGACAAGCCTGTCGAGGCACCAGAAAAACGCCGACATCAGCGGCGCCGCTCAAAATCGTGTCGTAAAAAGGAAAGTAATACCGGCACCGGAGACAACGACACTCCGGAGAATGCCGAAGACTCTGAGCACCCCATCGAGCCCGCCATAGAGCAGGATGATTTTGAAGACGGATAAGTCAATCTAGACGAACTTGCCGAGAACGAGGATTCGGAGGATAGTAACTATCTACCGGCCTCCGAGGAGGAAGTCAGCCTCCGCAACGAAGATTTCATCATGCCAGAGGAACCCCTCGAGCAAGAACGCTTCAAGCGACAACTCATTACAACTGCGAGGAGCCTAAAAAAGAAACAACATCAGCTTCAGGCCGAACAGGATACGCTCAACGACAAATGGACCCAGGTCCTAGCTGCCGAGGAATATGGCCTCGAACACCCAACAAAGAGTTATCCGAAGTGTCGACTACTGCCACAATTCGATGACAAGGCCCTTGAGCCAATACCGTAAAGATATAATCGTGCTGGCGAACCAGACCGACCACCACGTGGGTGAGACAAAGCGTCTGCTTAGGCCGAACACCAGCCCGCACCACCTCGCCGTCGAGGTAGAGAGGTAGCGGCTCCGGGCTACACCTACGACTTATGCCAAGACCTTGACAATAGAACCGGTTAGGCCAAATCAATCTACAGATCAAAGGGGGCGTGCTCCAATGCGAGATGACGGCCATCAAGCCTGGGGCGATAAGCATAACCTCACCCGGGCTGAAAACCGAACACAGATATCATCCGAACTCTGTCTGATGTTGCCCGATACGGAGGCGCCGCACACCCCTTATGCTTTACCGATGAGGTAATGCAGCACTAGTTCCCGGAAGGGTTTAAACCCGTAAACATTGAAGCATACAATGGAACGACAGATACCGCAGTATGGATTGAAGACTTTCTTCTCCATATTCATATGGCTCGCGGTGACGATCTCCATGCCATTAAATACCTCCCCCTAAAGCTGAAAGGACCTGCACGGCACTGGTTAAATAGCCTCCTAGAGAACTCCATTGGTAGCTGGGAAGATTTGGAAGATGCCTTTCGAGACAACTTCCAAGGTACCCATGTTCGGCCTCTGGACGCGGATGGCCTTAGTCATATAGTCCAGCAACCCGGAGAGTCAGCCCGCAAACTCTGGACTAGGTTCTTAATTAAAAAGAACAAAATCATCGACTGTCCGGATGCCGAAGCCCTCGTGGCCTTTAAACACAGCGTCCGCGACGAGTGGCTCACCCGATACCTCGGTTAGGAAAAGCCGAAGTCCATGGCAGCTCTTACTGCACTCATGACCCGCTTCTGTGCAGGAGAAGACAGCTGGTTGGCTCGTAGAAGCAACAGTACCAGCGACCCTGGCACCTCCGAAGCCAGAGATGCCAATAGCAGGCCACGATGCAACAAACACAAGTGTCGAAGCAACAATGAAAAAACCGAAGACACAGCGGTTAACGCCGGATTCAGCGGCTCTATACCCGGTCAGCGGAAGAAGCCATTTAAAGGAAACAGGGACGGGGCTAGCGGGTGCGCCCGCGTATTTGCGCGACTAGATTTTGATAGACTTATTCACTGTACCCTCTATGCATTTTCGTTTAGCTTTGTATATGGTTCTTTGTATCTCCATCTATTCTTCGTTCCTTTTCCATTGATGTCATTTGACTACATTGCTATAATCAATCAGAGGAATACTAAAAGATCTATCCTTGTAATGAATTCAAAAAAACCTTTTCTACATATTTTTATTTAGTATATATGGATGATTGGTTTACAACTTTCCATTTATTTTTATTTTTTTGAATTTTTATCAACTCAAATTTCCATTTGGTTTATTGTATATTGTACATAATAATATACTCAGGACATATTTATAATATTATTTTACTTCGCGTGATTGAAGTTACTACACTTTTTTCATGTATTCGCTGAACCATTATTTTTTCTCACTTATTTACCAAATGTATGATTTATATCCATTTGATGGATTTGCTAGTATATGTGCATTTGGATGGGTGGATTTGTGTGTATATTTCAGTGCAAAAAGAAACGTTTGTGTACATATTTTTTATAAAATTTATTTATCTAGATGAATTTATGAAATTAGGTAATTTCAATTGAAATTTAGAAAATTGGATTAATAATGTTCGTCGTATCAAGCCTACACCGGCCGTTCGGTATTGATATAGGCCCATCAGATTAATTTGGATAACCACGGTGTTTTCTATGGACTTGGTCAAACTTGTTTAAGTTTGACTCAGGGCAAACCTAGATCTTCAAAAAAAATGGACCGGAAGGAATATATAGATGCATGTACCTATTTATTACTCAAGTTGATGTGATGACTATATAAGTTTGTTTGCACTTGCAGGTCATGACATTATTGGAAGATTGCTTTGACGGTACTAATTTTTGGGAAGGAAACATACATGCTTCATTGGAGAGTTACAGCAAGACGGTTGATTAGAGTAGATTTGAGTGATTACGTCACATCACAGTATATGATTGTTTATTCGCTAAAAAAGGTATATGATGGGCTATATTTCTGTGCGAAACAGTGTCGTACTCGTTGATGTGCTTCACATGCAACGTTTTTCTCAACTGTGACTAACAGTTTTGATGTAGTGTTGAACGGGGTGATTATCTAAGCTATATATAATATAGCATAATAGGATCCGAATTGCATAACACGTTGATGCCGAGTTGAAATCGAATTCATATTGAGTAAGGTATTATAAAAAGAAATCTCAACCCAACTTTTTTTTTGAGAATCAAATCTGAACGCATATTGAGTAAGGTATATACCGAGCAGGTATATACCGAGCAGTCGTCATGCAGGCCCATTGAGGATCATTTTTCTGAACAGGTTACCCACGTGTAACACTCTCGTATTTTCCTCACTGCCTTAGTTGATCCCCTTTCTGTCTCTCTTCTCTCGGCTCATAGACTTCCCCGAAATGGGATGTTGACTGGTCTCCTCGCCGGCGAAGTTCAATCTCGTCGCTGGCGACCACAGAATGGATCCACGATGAACCTCCGCTCCTCTTCTTGGTTTTAGTTCATCTGATTATGCATCCTCTGGTCAAGGCTTCAAACCCTAGCCACTGTGGTCTGGATCGAG
Source organism: Aegilops tauschii subsp. strangulata (assembly GCF_002575655.3). NCBI lineage: Eukaryota > Viridiplantae > Streptophyta > Magnoliopsida > Poales > Poaceae > Aegilops > Aegilops tauschii. The sequence goes on from NC_053039.3 coordinate 181,361,608, forward strand.
GCGGATTGGAGTTGCTGCACGGACTGCTCGGCGCAGTGGTTCTCTCAGGCGGAGTAGGATACAGGTATGAATCCCTCCGTATCTTCTCAGCAGTTTATCCATTCTCCTCTTTTCCAAGCTTTATATGAGCAGCATGGGCGGGCTGCTGTTATTGTGTTGACCTTCTCATGGCTTGTTCGATTCCTACCAAATGTTAGTGTTCATGATAAACATTATTCCTAATGCAGATTATGTCTTATATTTCATAAACATCACTATAAAATAGATTTATTTATTTGTTGTCGCCATGTCCTAGCAAGTTATAATTGAACTATAGTTTGGACGCAACCGCCCCCGCGTCGTCCGGACGGACGGCACGGGCGGCTCCCGATCCAGTTTCTTCGGGACCTCCCCACCTCTCTCGCTTCCCTCGCCGCCGCCGGACGACGCTGCCGGGCAAAGCCTGTGTGGCTGACGGCGGCGGCGGGGCTCCGGGCGATGGCTTCTACGCAAGGCGCTGAACGGCGCGCGAGGTGAACAACAACTCAGCAGCGATCTTCATGCAACGTCCGAAGGCTAGAGCGATCTGCGCATGGACATGCAGCGGCAGGCGATCTGTGCACAGGGACATGCATAGGTCAATGGCTAGAGCGATCTGGGATTCTGAACTGGGCAGCATGGTGATGCCTTGGCAATGGCCTGGGTGGAGATGACCATCCATTCTCCTCCAGCAGCCTGCGGTCAAGATCATGCAGGTTCGGACCGAAGCTTCCTCCGGCTGTCCAGTACGTTGAGCATGGCAGCGTTGGTGATAAGGGTCATCTTCCCAAGCGACCCAAGACGCTCGCCGCTGTTGCCGCCGGCAGATCACAAGGCCGAAGGAGGTTGGTGGTGGCGCCTTGGGACTTACATCGGTTGACCGATGCTTGTCACTTGGCCGCAGGTGGTTCGTCCGATCGATGCGAGGGGGCAATTTTCGTCCTGACCATGGCGGCACCGTCCGGCCACTCGAGCCGCAGATTGCAGTGGCCATTCAAGGGTCTTCATGAGAGTTTTTTCTTAGGATCCACTGGTTGTTGCCAGCAGCTCGCACTGGCGAGGTTGTGTGATGTAACCGGAAGGCTCCATTGGGAGTTTCGGTGGCTCTCAATCTGGCCAGTTTGCATTCAGCGGTGAGATAAATTCTATGGACGACGGCTTGACGCAGAGGAGATGGTTGTGCAGCGGCAAGCCATGCCGGCATGTAAAGACTGTGCCTCACTTTTAGCTGCTGGGATCGCGGAAAGTGGTGGCGACAACATGATGACTTTGATTTGGTGGTGCTTCTTGAGTACCCGGTCTCGAGTTCCGGGGTGAAAACCCTAGGTCTGACCTGAATTGGTTATACCTGGCGATGGCGATGTTTTTGCGTCGTTACCTTGATGAAGGCATTGCTCGGATGTGCTCGGACTTGTTCTTCAGGGTGAAAACCTAGAGTCTGACCTTTGTTGGTCGGGTCCAGTGACGGCGACGTTTAAGCGTCGTTTCCTTCCTGAAGGCGTTGCTGTTGAAGAAACTTTCTCGTTGCGCTTGTTCTGTCAAGAGATGGTTGGTGCGGATATGGTCGTTGATGTAGTTTATCAACCGTTGTTTTGATCGTTTCAGAGTGTTTTTTCTTTTTCTTTTCCCTCGCTTAGGCATAGCTTGAGTCTTGTATGACTTTGCTCTTTGCTGGCGTTTTTTTTCCTCTTTTGTGTGTGTTGGTGTTGGCTGTGTGCATCCTGGTTATGCAGAGGCCGGGTGTGTGCTCAATGTGTTTGTATCCCCTTGATGCTTCATTTTGAGTTAATAAAATCCACCCTTTGTCGAAAATGTCCTAGCAAGAAGACTTTAACTTGTTGATTATAATTTTGTTCATATGTGTCAGTCTGAAAAGGTTGCATGAGATATTGATGTTTTACTTCCGCAAAGAAAACAATATATTTGTTTCGCCTACTTTTATCTTCTGTCTTACCACTTGTATTCTTCCTTACGGTGCCACGAATAATGGATTTTCCTTTGGCATGTCCGACGACAAACTCTTCATCTTCAGGCCTTTGTAATCGTTATTGCAGCCGGACTTCTACCACTGTAAGTGCTATTGATCTGCGTCCTTTCTAATCCAAATCAGCTCTTGTACTGTTCCTGATATTTTTATATTACTTGTACTACTGGAACTTCTCTAAAAATCAATGCGATAGAAGAATTGTCACCAAGAACATAAAACTCAAGAAAGTGTATGTGTGAATGTATTTCAAATAATTACAATATGACATGCTTTTCATAGTGCTAATGTCTCGTCCTTATACTGGTATATACTATGAATAAAGCATTCTATTTTTTCCCTTCTATTGGTAGATATATAAATATAGCATTCATTTTTTTCTGGAGTAACGATATAGTGCTATAACTTTCAATCTTACAATATAATTACTATCCTTTTTATATAACTTGGTAATACAAATAGGTTGCCTCAATATCAATTTGATAAGATCACCAATTTTCTAGATAACTTTCTCGTTCTCCTAGGCTTTGCTTTCCATACTTCATCATCATCTTCAAGCCTTGTGTTTTTTTACTATTGCTACAAAAGATTTCTTGTTTCCACGGACATTTTTTTTCCTTTCGTTCTGACAAACTTGTCTTGGTGCATTCATCCTATGAGTCATCTGATACTACATCAGATCTCAGTCTCCTCTTCTTGTCACTCCGTAGTTCATGTGACGATGATGGTATTTTTTCCCTGACGCCCATCTTTCATTATTGAAGTTCCATTACTATTGACTGGTTCCACTTTAACAGGAACCAATTCACATGATAATTTTGTAGCTGAAACTTTATTGTTCTGTGACTGTAAAATAAATAAATATTTTCAAAATTAGACAAATATTTAAAATTTAGAAGTGTGTATTGTGAAAAAACAAACCACCTTTTTGTCAAGCATGTTCTGCTTCTTCATTTCATGTTTTAACACGGTGCCCACTTCATCATCCATCAATTCCTGTGTAAGATGTATAGTTAGAGAATTATAAACGTGATACTTTGTTTTTCAAGGAAAACAACTTTACCTCCTCGTCTTTATCATTCAAGTAGAGTTTCTCGAGCCGATCATCAGGCACAAATGTTCTATTAACTAATTTTGTGTGCCAAAGCTGATGTTACTATCATTGAGCTTGAATCGAAAAATAAGTCTTTTTCCACAGGCTTCATCTGCGTGAGCAATCCAACGACATCTGTATATTTGGAGATTAATTACACGGCTGATAGAAATATTAATAGTTGAAAGTCATAGGTACAACTATAACATACCTGCGCATTGTATATCTTTTTCTGCCCGTTCTTGTAGTGTCTCCTTGGTTGTGAAACTGAAGTAAAAATCTGGGAAAACCTCTGCAGATCCTTTAACCTCCTTTACCTTTGTGTTGTATGCAAAAAATATTTTATTTTCATTGCTCGTTGGACGACACTTCATAGATTCCACAACCTTCAAATTGTTGAAAGCGTAAATAGACTGCTCTTTAATTTTTGATCTAAAAGTGTCTATTAGGTTCTTCTAGATAAAAGCATGAATTGTTTGGCCCTGTGAAAACAATGGGATATACTTAACAATTGTTGCTGAAACAGATAGAACAATGTGCGGTTACTTATATATAGAAAGAACATACCTCTTCATCCATGAAAATCATATCTAGGCTGATTAGTTCATCGGTTGTAGGATTGATCGATTCCCACATAATCATTACTTTCACTTGTACGTTCCAGTTCCCCCCCCCCCCCCCCCCCGCCCCCCTTGTTCTTAAGTCACTCAACTTCTTGTACGCCATAATGCTCCTCCTTTAGAAGGAATAGAAAAATAGTTCACAATTGACAAAGTAACTACAAAAAAAATATTCGGAATAAATGAGTTTATACTAAATAATAATTACCAAACTCTCTGATTCAGGTGAGAAGTTGGTCGGCAAGACTGCATTGGACGTCAAGTTGTACATTGATGGTGTGTCTTCGTCTGGAGTTGAGTTGCATGTCCAGCCGTCATCTTTATCATTCAAGCAGAGTTTCTCGAGCCAATCATCAAGAACAAATGTTCTATTAACTAATTTTGTGTGCCAAAGCTGATGTTACTATCATTGAGCTTGAATCAAAAAATAAGTCTTTTTCCATAGGCTTCATCTGCGTGAGAAATCCAACGACATCTGTATATTTGGAGATTAATTACATGGCTGATAGAAATATTAATAGTCGAAAGTCATAGGTACAACTATAACATACCTGCGCATTGTATATCTTTTTCTGCCCGTTCTTGTAGTTTTCCTTGGTTGTGAAACTGAAGTAAAAATCTGGGAAAACCTCTGCAGATCCTTTAACCTCCTTTACCTTTGTGTTGTATGAAAAATATATTTTATTTTCATTGCTCGTTGGACGACACTTTGTAGATTCCACAACCTTCAAATTGTTGAAAGCGTAAATAGACTGCTCTTTAATTTTTGATCTAAAAGTGTCTATTAGGTTTTTCCAGGTAAAAGCATGAATTGTTTGGCCCTGTGAAAACAATGGGTTATACTTAACAATTGTTGCTGAAACAGATAGAACAATGTGCGGTTACTTATATATAGAAAGAACATACCTCTTCATCCATGAAAATCATATCTAGGCTGATTAGTTCATCGGTTGTAGGATTGATCGATTCCCACATAATCATTACTTTCACTTGTACGTTCCAGTCCCCCCCCCCCCCCCCCCCCCCCCCCCCCTTGTTCTTAAGTCACTCAACTTCTTGTACGCCATAATGCTCCTCCTTCAGAAGGAACAGAAAAATAGTTCACAATTGACAAAGTAACTACAAAAAAAATATTCGGAATAAATGAGTTTATACTAAATAATAATTACCAAACTCTTTGATTCACGTGAGAAGTTGGTCGGCAAGACTGCATTGGACGTCAAGTTGTACATTGATGGTGTGTCTTTGTCGGGAGTTGAGTTGCATGTCCGGCCGTCGTTCCAGTTTACTTCGGCTCCTACAGAATTTGATAATCTCCTTGGTGTGATGTGCATTGGGTGGCTTAGGTTTGGTGGCATGATATGTTTTTGCTTTGGCTGGCTGGGGAGGGCTTGTATATATTGGTTGGTTTGGCTAGCCTATTGTAGCAGACACCGTGTTGAGTTAGGCTGTTGTAGCCAGCACCGTGTTGAGTTTCCTTGTCCTATTTGCATGTATCTATATGTGTCCTTGTCTGTTTTTGTTCGGCCATCATGTCGTGACATTCTTTGTCTCTTTGGGTTTCAATGTCAAACACTTCGACATGTTGGACCGTGTATGATTTATTATTTTTATTATATGGACATATGGATCCTTTCCTTCTAATGGATGCAAGACATGAGGACGTGTTGGATCGTCCTATGGGTGTTCGATGAAGTTTTTTTTTTTGCATCGTCCATTGTACGTGTCATATGAGACGTGTCTATGGGCACCTATATTGTTGTACGTAACTCTTAAAATCTTTTAATCTCAATTGTTGTAATTTAGATCAACGGGTAATATTTTTTTAGCCTATGTGGATTAATGTGATGGCTTGTTTGTCTTCTATCTTAATTAAATCTTAATTAAATAATAATAATAGATAATAGATACTCGATCGGCCTTGCCAGATTAATGGTACCCCCAACAAGCGTGCAAATCATTCCAACAGAAACTGTTGGGTCTTCAAACAGGCCGGCAAGTTAAATACCGAAAACAATGGGAAAGGGCCGCCGAGCGAGGATGCTGATGAGCCCCGCCCACCAAACACAGGGGGGCAGAAGAAATTTCCCCCTGAGGTGAAAACAGTGAATATGATCTATGTCACGCATATCCCCAAGAGGGAGCGCAAACGCGCGCTAAGGGACGTCTACGCCGTCGAGCCTGTCGCCCCTAAATTCAACCCATGGTCGGCTTGTCCGATCACCTTCGATCGCAGGGACCACCCGACCAGTATCTGTCATGGAGGTTCGGCAATCCTGGTCCTCGATCCAATCATCGACGGATACCATCTCACTCGGGTCCTTATGGACGGCGGCAACAGTCTTAACCTGATCTATCAAGACACTGTCCGTAAAGTTGGTATCGACCCGTCAAGAATCAAGCCCATTAACACCACCTTTAAAGGAGTGATACCCGGCGTCGAAGCCCGCTGCACGGGTTCATTAACATTGGAAGTAGTCTTTGGTTCACCGGACAACTTCTGAAGCGAAGACTTGATCTTCAACATCGTCCCCTTCCGCAGTGGTTATCACGCACTGCTCGAACGTACTGCCTTCGCCCACTTCAATGCAGTATTGCACTATGCTTATTTAAAGCTCAAGATGCCCGGACCACGCGGAGTCATCACAGTCAATGGAAACATGGAGCGCTCCCTCATCAAGCCAAACACTTCATCGGCCATCAAGCCTCCAGACACTATTAAACGAGTCTGGCCTACTCTATAGAACGACAGCTTGGTCAATCCAGAGCTGGACTAGCAGTTCCGCCTCCGTAAATCGCCCTATCTAATCGCGGCATATGTACCGCATGTGCATAACTACGCACTTAAAATACCTTGGGCAACGACGGAGGCACATTACAGACGAGGTTCATAGTGCGACTCGACCCTATTTGGACCTTAAACTTTTTACCTTCCCTTTTTTCCTCTCATATTAAGGGTTCGTTAAAGCCTAATAACTTTACGGTCGTACAAGGGCCCTTTCCCGGGCCCCTTTTATATAAACGATCGTCGATTGCTCCTCTCAAAGGATCTTGCACCAAGGCGAAAAGTGGCGCAGACGTGCAACAGGGTGTCCAGGGGATCTTGAAGACTACCTTTTTCTTTTTAGGCCCTGTATACAGCTTTCCCTTGTTTACAAATTCTCGGCATGTAAAATAGCCTTGATGTTTATGGCATTATCTGTAATAGCACGTTTTGACGTATCAAACGGGTTATAATGGAAATAGTTCTTTCACCAACCCTTGTTCGGTATTGGTTTATTTCATAATCTGCATTCCTTCTTGTGTTAAGATTGCCATATATATTTTGGTAGGGCTTAAAAGCCAGGGGCTATATTCAACCACATATACTTTCAAAAAAGTCCGCACACTTTTAGAGTACACTTCGGCGTCCCGAATATTGCATTATATGCATAAGCTCCGAATCATGTCTTTTGGTCAATAATTGGGTTGCCCGGCGCCTATGATTACTACCTTACGTTCCGCTTGTTCGGCTAGGGTAGTAAAGGGAAAACTACTGCGATTGTGTTTCTGGTTCATCTGGTCAAACACCTTAGTAGAGAAAGCCGAAAGCTGACTGACATGATACGGTGAGAGCTGGTCGGTGATTCGGCGACTTGCTATAAATCTCTCACGATATCTTCCGTATTATATGAAGGACTGGCCTACGTCCAAGTCATGTGCCTAAGGCATCCCAGTTCGGATAGCCGCATACGCACCAGGGGCTAGTACTTAGTCTCACGGTCAAACTCCTATGGCTAAGTGAAAGTGATAAAGCCGTATAGTCTGATTGCCTGGTTCGCTGCGTAGACACCTCCTTCACGACCAAGATGTTGGGTCAAGTGTGATCGTGCGCTACTCCGAACACCCCCATAGCATCTACGTGGGGGCTGAAGCCGACGACTGGCAAACTCTCAAGATTAATAAATGGCCGCACAGGAGGAAAGTAATCTCAGATAAAAGCATATATATTACAGGCCTTGGTTCATAATACAAAGTCTGGATAAATATATTACATTCACTCAAAGATGATATCCTATGAGCATTGGCCCTCTGTTGGGGATATAACTACTGGAGTCACCCGCCCAGGAGGGGCCGGGTTATGTCATGACGATCATCACCTGAAGCCCAATATCAAGCTTGAGGATGGCGGTTCAGTAATGGGCCTAAGGCCTAGAGGCGGCTTAAGGCCCGTAGTGATAAACCGCCGTTAAGGCATGACTTGTAGTGTAAGGCAAGAATAGTTAAGAGTCCGAACCGGACACTGTTTATAAGCCGGCCGGGACTCTGAGAGCCGCTGGGCGTTAACCTCTCTATATAAAGGGACGACCCAGCGGCGGTTCAGGAGAAGAAAGATCCAATCGGTAGCCAGGCATAGCGGATTCGCTCCCTGGTCATCAAAACCCTAATAATTCCACCTCACCTGGAGTAGGCTTTTACCTTCACCGTAAGGGGCCGAACCAGTATAACCCTCGTGTCCTTCGTCCCGCTTTAACCCCTTTAAGCTTTCTAGTTGCGATGGCTCCACGACTAAGTCCTTTCACAAGGGCATCTGCCGTGACTATTCCACGACAGTTGGCGCCCACCGTGGGGCCAGCGCACGGTGGATTTGAGTTCTTGAAGGGCAGCTTTGAAGGACTCAAGGGATACGCTGTGGGCCGGATGACCAAGAGTCGTCGCGGCAAGCTCTACATCAACGACGCAGGCTGGGGCCCCGACGCCGGCTCAATCGAGTACGGGTACCGGGTCCCCTTCGGGGAAATCCACGTTTTCATTGGCAAGATCGGCGAGCCGGGTCCTGAGCCGGACATCGGCACCGACCTCATCGAGACGGCTCAGCGTGCGAGACCCGCCCGGACTCGTGCTTTCGTGGGATGCATCCACGGAGGACTCTCTGAAGGATCTAGATCTAGCGACAAGACGGCCATCTGCTCTGATGATGAATCATCCACAGGTGAGACGGACTCGTTGTATCAACTTCAAGACGGCAGGCTCGGCGGTTGTTCCGATGGCAACAGTATTCTGGACCCTTTTGAGTCGCCAAGCCGGGTTGGAATCTTCATGGCCGGCACGCAACCTGTTCAAAACTCCGCCGCTGGGGCAGGAGGCCCTGCGCACTCACCGGCTCAGGTGCTGATGGATCTCACGGATAAGATGACTGCCCTGCTAACCGCCACGGTCGTCCCAGCGGATCAAGCTCAACATGATGCGGAGGTGGCACAGTTAAAGCTGGATATAGCACGAGCCAAGGAAGATCTGGCAGCGGAAGGAATCAGGATGGCTGCAGAACGGGCGGCTCTGGACGCCCAGACTCAACTGATTCAGGCGCAGTCTTTCCGGCTCACGATGGATCAGAACGCATCCAACGAGATCATGAGAAGGAGGCATCAGAAGGCTCAATCTCGGCTCCCTCCGGTTTATGATCCTCGAAACCTCTTCAACACGCCCGGTGCAGGGCCCAGTAACCCGCCAGAAATCACAGCACCCGGGGCTGGAACACCGTTTCAGCCGCAAGTGATGGGGCCTCCCCGTGTGAATACTGCCCTACCTCAATACGTGCCAATACCATCGGGTCATTATTCTAATCCGTTGGAAAACATGATCGCTGCAGCGGCGCGACTGGCGGCTCTCCCAGTCGAGGGTGACTCCCCAACGGCGGTCGAAACCCGCAGGGTCAGAGAACTTCTTTAGACGGCTCTGGCACAACAGGAGGCATATTCATATAGCCCGGACAGGATTCATTCAACTCCTCGTCCAAACCGGAGCCCAAGTTATAGCAGACACATGGTTTCAGCGACCGGCTCAAGTAACGTCCGGCGCCGTGACTTGCCAGCTGGCCATGGCCCGGCGCATAATGGAGCCTTTAACGCGGTAGACCAAGACAGAGCACGTCAAGAGGCGGAACAGGCGGCTCAGCTGACAGCTTACCAACCCCTCCCGGTTTATCCGACGGCGTCTATCGAGGCGGGCATAGCTACGAGGACCGGAGGTGTCCCTTGTCTGGTGCCGGCTCTCCGTAACGAACGTCTGCCCAAGGATTTCAAAGGAACTAGGAAGGTACATAATTACACGGCTGATTTACAGCCCGGAGCGTGGATTGAGAGCTACGAGATGGCTATGGAGTTGCTGGAGGTCAGCGAAGCGGCAATGGCCAAATACTTCAGCATGATGTTGGATGGGACTGCCCGCACTTGGTTGAAGGGACTGCCACCCAATTCCATCGGGTCATGGGCAGAGCTAAAAGCCCGGTTCATCCAAAACTTCAAAGACACATGTAGGCAATCTATGTCAATTGTGGATTTGACTAACTGCAAGTAGCAAGAAGGCGAGTCTACAACCCATTGGGTATGCCGGGTCAAAGAGATAATACATTCGTCTGATAAGATGGATGCCGGCTCTGCGGTCTTGATGTTGGAGCAAATTGTCGTTTTGCGCCCCTGAAGATGAAGCTTGGGCGGCTCAAGCGCGATTGCAACGATATGGGTACGCTGATGGCGGCTCTGGTCAAGTATGCCGACTCTGATAGTACCAAGGATCCCGCGTCTGATGAGGAAAAGACAGGGAAGGGAAAGAAGAATGGCAACGGCAAGGGCCCTCAGCATAACCCGGCGAGTCAGGGAGGTAATAAGCGTAAGGCCGATGATGGTATGGAGTTTGTGGCCAACACCAACACGCAGGGTAACAATCACCGACGTAAGGGGAGACAGCCTTCCCGGTCTGGCAGGTCAGGCCCGACGCTTGAGCAATTGTTAAATGAGCCCTGCCCAAGGCATGGCTCTAGGGAGAAGCCAGCCACTCATCTATGGAAAGACTGCGCGATCATGAAAGCTTTCAAGAATTCCAACATGTTCAACGGTAACAATGGGCAGGGCAGCGGCTTAGGTGGCGGCGGCTTTCATGGCCCGGGCGGCGGTTCAAATTCCAATTTTCAGAATTCTCAAGGTAATCAAGGTGGTTTTAACCAGCAATCTGGCCAGGGTAATCAACAGCAGCAGCAGGGGGGTTACCAGACCCATCCAAAGCAGCTCAACAGTGGACAGTATCATGTATTTACTACCAGTTTGTGCAAGCGAGACCAGAAGCTTCATAAGAGGGCTGTGAACGCTGTTGAGCCGGCAGTTCCACGTTACTTGCGATGGTCTGAGCAGCCGATTGTATGGAGTAGGGAAGATCACCCTCCCCGGGTTGATAATCCAGGTCACCTGGCCTTGGTGGTGGCTCCTCAAGTTGGTGGGTATAAATTCACTAAGGTGCTCATGGACGGAGGCAGTAGCATCAACATCCTCTATTATGAGACCTTCCGTCGTATGGGATTAACTGATAAAAACCTCAACCAGTCCAACACTATTTTCCATGGGGTGGTGCCCGGTAAGTCGGCGTATCCAGTTGGTAAGATCGAGCTGGAAGTAGCCTTTGGAGATGAGTACAACTACAGGGCGGAAAAACTGACTTTTGAGGTGGTCAAAATAAGAAGCCCGTACCATGCTTTATTTGGGCGGCCGGCTTACGCCAAGTTCATGGCACGGTCGTGTTACGTATATTTGCAGCTCAAGATGCCGGGTCACAACGGGACCATTACGGTTCATGGCAGCCGAAAAGTAGCTTTGGAGTGCGAGGAAGGTGACGCTGCTTACGCTGAATCTGTTTGTGCAACAGAGGAGTTGAAGTTTTATAAGGATAATGTTGACCCGGCAGATATGACGTCTCTGAAAAAGCCAACCACGGAGCATGAGCCGGTAATGAAATTTAAGTCGGCCAATGAGACTAAGCTTGTTGACTTTGTTCCAGGTAACTCATCTAAGCAGTTCAGCATCAGCGCCGATCTGGATCCTAAATAGGAAGGCGCGCTCATCGAGTTCATCCGTGAGAACCGGGACATCTTTGCATGGAAACCTTCTGACATGCCGGGTGTACCGAGAGAACTCGCTGAGCACACTCTTAATATTGATCCAAAATTTAAGCCAGTCAGGCAATTCCTCCGGCGGTTTAATGAGGAGAGGCGGAAGGCCATTGGTGAGGAAGTAGCTCGGCTCTTGGCGGCCGGGTTCATTGTGGAAGTCTTTCATCCGGAATGGTTAGCTAACCCGGTGCTCGTACTCAAGAAGAACGGCACCTGGCGTATGTGTGTGGATTATACGGATTTAAACAAGGCTTGTCCGGCTGATCCTTTTGCTCTCCCTCGTATTGATCAAATTATTGATGCTACAGCGGGTTGTGAGCGTTTGAGTTTTTTGGATGCGTACTCTGGTTACCATCAGATCAAAATGGCTGTTAAGGACCAAGAGAAGACGGCGTTCATCACTCCCTTTGGAGCCTTCTATTATGTGTCTATGCCTTTTGGGCTCAAGAGTGCACAGGCGACTTACCAGCGTTGCGTGCAGAATTGTCTTCATAATCAGATTGGGCGCAATGTTCATGCCTATGTGGACGATATTGTGGTCAAATCCAGAGAGAAGGAGACCTTGATAGATGATCTGAGAGAGACCTTTGATAATCTCTGGGTCTACAAGATGATGCTTAACCCGGCCAAGTGTGTTTTTGGTGTTCCTGCAGGCAAGCTCTTGGGTTTTCTGGTTTCTCACAGAGGCATTGAAGCTAACCCGGAGAAGGTCAAGGAAATCACCTCTCTGGCTAAGCCGGCGTGCATAAATGACGTCCAACGTCTGGCGGGTCGCATCGCTGCTTTGAGTCGATTTATAAGCCAGTTGGGCGAAAAGGCCATACCACTGTATCAGATGATGAAGAAAACAGATGACTTTGTCTGGAGTGATGCTGCTAATGCTGCTTTTGAGGATTTGAAAAGACAGTTAGCCGAGCCGCCAGTCCTTGATGCTCCTGTCGATAAGGAGCCCTTATTGTTGTATGTAGCCGCTAACACACGAGCCGTCAGTGTGGCCGTCGTGGTGGAGCGCAAGGAGGCGGGTAAGGAGCATCCGGTTCAGCGGCCGGTTTACTACGTCAGCGAAGTACTCATTGAGTCCAAGCAATGGTATCCACATTGGCAGAAGCTTGTTTATGGGGTGTTCATGGCAAGCCGGAAGCTTAAGCATTATTTCCAGGGCCACCCCATCATTGTGGTTAGTTCTGCTCCTCTAGGAGATATCATCCAAAACAGAGAAGCCACCGGAAGAGTTGCTAAGTGGGCCATTGAACTTGGGCCTCATGATTTAAAGTATGTGCCACGCACTGCTATCAAATCTCAAGCATTGGTAGACTTCATCAACGACTGGACAGAACTGCAGATGCCTGAGGAGAGACCAGATAACACATACTTGACTATTCACTTCGACGGGTCCAGGCAGTTGGAGGGCTCGGGGGCTGGAGTCGTTTTAGCTTCCCCTCGAGGTGACAAATTTTGTTATGTGCTACGGTTGATGTTTCCCTGTACTAACAATGCAGCTGAGTATGAGGCCTTGCTCCATGGTCTTCGGACGGCTAAAGAGATGAGCTTAAGCCGGGTGAGATGCTTTGGTGACTCAGATTTGGTGGCTCAACAGGTATCAGGCAAGTGGGATTCCAAGGACCCCCTCATGGCGGCTTATCGCCGTGAAGTTGATGCCATCGCCGGGCATTTTCAGGGTTATCAAGTGGAGCACATTGACCGCAGAAAGAACAAGGCGGCTGATGCCTTAAGCCGGCTGGGCTCTCAGCGTAAGCCGGTGCCGCCTAATACTTTCTTGGATATTCTGCATAACCCTTCTGTCAAGTTGCCTACAGAGGAAGACTTGGCTGTTCCTGACCCAGAAGCACAGTTGGTGGCGGCTCTTCACGTTATCCCAGATTGGACAGTGCCATACTTGGCTTACATGACCCGGGGAGAATTGCCTGAGGATGAAACTTTGGCCAGACAGATAACCCGGCGGTCTATGTCAATGATAATCGTCAATGGCGAGCTGCATCATCGCAGTGTCGCTGGGGCTTTTCAGCGTTGTGTTTCCCCTGAGGAGGGTCAAGAAATTTTACGAGAGGTTCACAAGGGGGATTGTGGCCATCATGCCGGCTCAAAATCCCTTGTGGCGAAATCTTTTCGTCATGGTTTTTATTGGCTGACGGCTCACGCTGACGTAGAGGACTTAGTCATTAAATGTGACGGTTGTCAGAAGTTCTCAAGACGTGCTCACGTGCCGGCTCAAGAGTTGAGGATGATTCCAATCACTTGGCCGTTTGCAGTCTGGGGCTTGATATGGTTGGGCCTTTCAAAAGGTCCAAGGATAAGAAGACCCACCTCTTGGTGGCGGTTGACAAGTTCACAAAGTGGGTTGAGGCAGAGCCAGTTAGTAAGTGTGACGCAGCCACGGCGGTTCAGTTCATGAAAAAGGTGATTGGTTTTCCACACAGCATTATAACTGACAATGGTACCAATCTATCTAAAGGCGCCATGGAAGAATTTTGCCAACGAGAGCATATTCGGCTTGATGTTTCATCAGTAGCTCACCCCCAATCCAATGGTCAAGCTGAGAGAGCCAATCAGGAAATCTTGAAAGGCATCAAGCCCCGGCTTTTGGTCCCTTTGCAACGGACGCCGGGTTGTTGGGTGGAGGAGTTACCCTCTGTGTTATGGAGCATCAATACTACTCCTAACAGGTCTACGGGTTACACGCCTTTCTTCATGGTCTACGGAGCTGAGGCGGTTCTCCCTAGCGACATCCGTCATGACTCGCCTCGAGTGGCGGCTTATGTCGAGGCGGACAATGAGCAAGCACGTCAAGATGCTCTTGACTTGTTGGACGAACAACGTGACGTAGCAGCAGCTCGCTCGGCGATTTACCAACAAGACCTGCGCCGCTATCACAGCCGCCGGGTTAAGTCCAGGACCTTTCAGGAAGGTGATTTGGTGCTCCGGCTCATCCAGGATCAAACAGATGCACACAAGCTATCCCCACCTTGGGAAGGGCCCTTTGTGGTCAGCAAGAACTTGCACAACGGGTCATACTACCTCATCGATGTTCGAGAGCACAAAGATTCACGTAAGTCGGAGGAGGAGACCCGCCGGCCGTGGAATATTTCTCATCTTCGGCCGTATTACACTTGAGCCAACGGCTCTCATAATGTACATATTTCTATAGCCATGTATATATTATGATGAATAATAAAGCAGGACCTCTGTCCTTTTTCCCCCTCCAAAGGTAAATGTGTCATTGTTATTTTCATTATGATATCACATGATCACTTGGAGGCTGATCCGGCTTATGATCGTATTCGAATCTAGCCGTTAAATATATGATCACTTGGGGGCTTCCTAAAACATAGGTCGTATTCGAACCAAAGAGAACATAGCTGTCGATACCCACTTGATTGGCATATTGCCGAGCTCACTGGGGAGTTTCTTGATCATATTTGAATCATAGCTCAACCCCCTTTGGGAACCGACGTGGATCGTATTCGAATCAGCGTCGTTAAACAACTTTCAAGGTCATTTGGGGGCTTCCTGTTCAAACATAGGTCGTATTCGAACCAAAGAGAACATAGCTTTCGGTACCCTCTTGATCGGCAACGCCAAAGCCACTGGCGGCTATATGATCGTATTCGAATCTTAGCTTAACCCCTTTGGGACGGTTCTCTGGTCGTATTCGAATTAGAAGCCTCCAAATTTTTGAAGTCTCTTTGTTG
The DNA here is from genome assembly GCF_002575655.3 of Aegilops tauschii subsp. strangulata. NCBI lineage: Eukaryota > Viridiplantae > Streptophyta > Magnoliopsida > Poales > Poaceae > Aegilops > Aegilops tauschii. Next base: position 181,376,951 of record NC_053039.3, read on the forward strand.
CAAACAAGTTCTTTTGATCACATCAAAAGTGTTCAAGGGTGGTTTTTATTCCATCGGGTTAACTTTGATCAATAAATGTTGATAGCACATAATAAACATTGTATGTGCTGGTGAACTGGAGTTGAGTTCTCAACCTCATTATTTGGGTTAAATAAACTGGAAGTGTACTTGAAGGATCATAGGACAATTAAAGACAGCTCTTTAAACATAAGGAAAGCAGAGGATCAAGCATAACCCGGAAGCATATAAAAGGGCAGCTTAAACAGTGTTGAGCGCTACACACGTGCGCAATGACGCGACAAAATTAAGTATTTGTCCTACTCTATACATGACTCCCCGAGTCCAAAAGGTGAGGCATTGTTTTTTAAGACATAACCATGAGCCGCCTGAGAGCTCAAAGGTGCAGTTGGGCTGAAGCTTCCGGTTCATCCCTTTCCGCTCCTCCGACTGTTTCCATGTCCTGGAAGGTTGATGATTTCCAGTCAATGCCACTCAAGGCTTCAAATTGAGCTTCATCATCAATTAACCCGGCCGGGTCGACTTCAAGGGCGAAGGTATGCTTACGAGTTGGCGGAATCAGGCTGATTGCTTCATAACGTGGTGTTGGGATCCTCTGATTCTCCGCGTCATAGCCCAGTTGATATTTGGTAAGATCTGTGTCATTACCAATCAGTGTGGCCACAGGGCGTACGCTCTTCACGCAAGCGGCAAAGTCTTTCTGGTCAAATGGGGTGCCGTCCTCCTTTAGACTGGGAAACCCAAGGGCGATGTCGGCCGGGTCTAGCTCCGGTAGAAACGCCTTGGCCCGGCTCAGAGCGACTATGGCTCCGGCTCTTGCAGAAGCTCATCTCAACTCTTGGAAGCGTTGAGGAAGTACGACAAGCCGCCTGAGTACATCCGCCAGGTGAGTGGGAACTTCATTTGACAGAGCCACAACGGCTAAGGCACGTTGTGACCCGGTGTGAAGTTGTTCCACCAAGGTATAAACCGCCTTCAATTTTGTCAGCACGTTTTGATTAAGATTGGAGCTCCTGGGACCTGTATTGCAAAGTCAGGTAAGCTGATGACAATTGAGATGCTCTTTGGAAAAGATGTAAACTAGCTAAACACTCATAGAGTAACTTACCAAAGATTGCGGAGACCATCTGAGAAACATGGCGTTTTAAGCCGGATAGCTCGGCGGCTGTTTCAGCAAGAGTGGCCTCCGCTTGTTCGGCCCCGCTGAGCAAAGCCGTCTTCTCATCCGCCCAGGCTTTTCTCTCTGCTTCAAACTTCTTCTTCAGTTTCTCTTGAGCAGATACACTTAATTCAAACTTGGAGTTGGCCTTTTGGGTTTCATTTTCTCGAGTCTTCAGGCGGTTCTTTAAATCAGAGATCTCCGATTCAAATTGCTTGCAGGCAGCCTGTATAAATTCCGGGTCACAGTTAGGGTGATTATAATGCATCATTAAGTCCCAAGCACTTTGCAAGCAAAGACACTTGGCACTTGGGGGCTAATGCATATTGCTGTTCAACTACTTGATTAAAACAAGGTAAGGACCGGTTCAGATATGCTGATTAAACCGGACCTTGAGTGCTGCCAGGTAAGCCGGTTTTCTTGTAGTGATTACTAAGCCGGTATTAAGTCTACAACATATTTTATCATAAGTAATAGACTTGGGGCCTGGCATGGTAAGTATAACTATGGAATAAGAAAGAGAGTTATACCTCAGATTTTTGCTGTATTTGTTTCACCATGTTAATCTCCAGATCCCGGCTGTTGTGCACTTGACTCACATAGCCAGAGACAATATCTTCAATGCTCAGATGAGCATAATCAGTGATGTCCAGCTTGGCCCGGCGGCGCTCCAGAAGTTCTTCCTTGGCAAAGCACTTGGCCAGCACGGTAGGTCGTCCCGGTTCGACAAACTCAGTCCGGGTGATCTCAACGTCCAGATCATCTGGATGAGCCGGGCTGGGGATCTCCGGGTTCTCAGAACCTTCCATAGCTTGTCCAACAGTTGGAGCAGTGGTGGCATCAGGAGATGGTACAGCCGGCGACTCATCAGCAGAGGCATCAGGAGCAGCCGTTCTGAGTTCCGGCTCAGCCAGGACCGGCTCTTCGGCCAGCTTATTTTTCTTCGCCCTCTTGCTGGGCTTCACTTGTACACTGCAAGTCAAAGGGTTAGTGCAAAAACATGAGTAAGATAAGCACAAAATAAACTGATCATCATTACCCAGGAGCGGTTTTGAAAGCCGGCAAGCTGGACTGCATGGAGTCGCCGGAGGAAGGCAAAGTTCCCTGGTAGTTTGAGTCAGAAGAATTGAGTGGTTGACGAGTGATGCCCGCCAAAGGATACAAAGAATATAAGTCGGAGATAACCTCAGTCCGACGCTTCCTTGATGCTTCGGGTAAGCCGGAGGAGAGGTCTGCATCTTTGCTGGTCCGGGGCTGCCTCCGACTCTCATAAATCTGTCGCTTCAAAAGAAATTGAGGATCTTGATAAGCTAAAGGATGTGAAAATCTTACTTTCCGGGTTACTCTTCGGACTTTCTGTCTCGGCAAAGGCTCGGAGTTGGAGGAAATTATAGTTACCTCTTCATTCACTTCATGACTCGCTCCGGTGTCCTCCTGCTGATAATCCGTGTCAATAAGATGGTTAAAAAAGGAGCCTAAAGAGTCAAGAGCTACCTCTGACTCGGAGCTGTCTTCCAGATGAAGCAGGTCCGAGGTGCTAGGTTTATTCCCCTTCTTACGGGGAGCAGATTTCTTGGCGGCTTTCTTAACTTTTCTGGCTTTCTTGGCAGCTTCGTGGTCATACTTGACCTTCCAGAATTTATCATTAGCCTGTAAAATACAACAAAGGTTAGTGAGTTAAGACAAAATCGTTAAAATGGAAGGTGAAGTATTCAGGTCAATGGTTTACCGCTGGAGCCGGGTTAGCCTTGCAGAAAGGGCTTAAGCCCACTCTCCCGCAGTCTGCCAGGCTCTCGTTCAGAAGAGACTTGGTTGTATCATCAATGACGTCCTCAGGTAAGTCGTCTGGACTGTGCCGAATAGGATCATCCTTCTGGCCCGTGTAATCACACATCAAGCCGGGGCGGCGGCTTAAAGGAATCACCCGCCAGGCAATCCAGACCCGGACCAGATCAATGCCATTTAGGCCGTTCCCCAGAAGAGCTTTGATTTTGTTGATGGTGGGAGTAAGTGGTTGACGTTCAGCTTGAGATAATTTGTCTGGCAAGGGGTGATTTGACTCTAGACGCAGGGCGCGAAAGCCGGGCAGAGGGTTCTCATCAGCCGGAGAAGTGTCTTGGCAGTAGAACCATGTCTGGTTCCAATCTTTCGGGTGGCTTGGTGGCTCAGCATAAGGGAAGAGACAATCTCTCCTTCGTTGGATTGAGATTCCACCGAGCTCCAAGCTGGGCCCGTTGGCACATTCATTCTGGCGGTTCAAATAAAATAACTCCCTGAAGAGTAGCAAGCTGGGTTCTTCTCCGAGGTACACCTCACAGAATACTTGGAAGTTGCAGATGTTTGACACGGAATTGGGTCCGATGTCTTGAGGTCGCAGATCAAAAAAGTGCAGGATATCTCTGAAAAATTTGGAGCCGGGTGGAGCAAAGCCCCGTTTCAGGTGATCAGTGAAAATGACAACTTCCCCCTCTTTGGGATGAGGTTTCTCTTCTGACGGGTCGGGAGCACGATAAGACATGATCTCTTTCCTTGGTAGATAACCCGTCTTTACAAAATCAGCTAAGATGCTGTCAGTGACGTTGGATCTAACCCAGTTGCATGTGACGGGTTGCTTTGGGAGCCTTAGGCGGCATTGTGAAAGATGGAAGCCTATGACAAAATAAAATTTCCGGTTCAAATTTAAGCCGGAGGAAGATTTCAGTTCAGTATTCAAGATGGCGGCTTATGAAGGGGCCTATTGATATATGGCTAATTGTGTCAGGTTATTTAAGCCGCCGTGGATATCATGAGTAATTAAGTTATTTAACTCTATTATGAATGATCCGGAAATTTCACAAAGCATGGCCTCTTTTTTGCCGACGATATGAGCCGCCACGGCTAACAGATGCAGTTTTCTGCCTAAGTGTTGCACAAACAAGTTTCACAGATTGCAGAGATTATTTTGGATCAAACGATCGTCCAGAAAAGAAAAATTTCTAGACCTAAAAACTGATACAGAGAAGTTCATAAGCTCTAAATGAGGTCTTTTTTGCAAGCAAAAGGGATCTGCTAGTATTGAAAACGGGTGTGAAACGACTACCGCCGAAGTTATGCACTACTCTTGGATCAAAGGAGGCCGTTGTGGAAGAACTGCGAAGGAATCGCGAGGAACCACGAAGAACACAGAAGAACTCGCGAACCCTAATGCGGATCTAATATACGGGACGGCGAGGACTTACTGGTGCTGATGAGCAGCGGAGGTGCGCCGCGGTTCTTTGGTCAAGACAGGTCGATGCAGCGGCCTTGGTTGGTGCAGACGGGATGCGCGGCGGCGGCGGTGGAGCTCGGGCTCTGAGGCGTCGAGAGGAGGAAGACGATGGAAAGGGAAGAATGACGAAGACCTAAGGGCCGGGCCTACTTATAAGGGACGGCTGATGAATGGACGCGAGAAACGAGGGGCTGAAGACATGATTATCCAGCTGCAGAGACGCCTCGATTTTTGGGATAGTTATTAAGACAAGGATCCGTTGAGATACGTTGGGCAGAACGTGCGTTAATGGCGGATGACGTCATGGCGGGTTACAAAGAATCCAGAAGATGACGTCATGGCGGGTTATAGCCTTTGCGCACACAGAAGCCAGAAGATTTTTTATTAAGGTATTGAAGATTGACATGAACCAGTTCAAATCAATCTGGGGCCTAATGTTGGGGATATAACTGTTAGAAATATGCCCTAGAGGCAATAATAAATTGGTTATTATTATATTTCCTTGTTCATGATAATCGTTTATTATCCATGCTAGAATTGTATTGATAGGAAACTCAGATACATGTGTGGATACATAGACAACACCATGTCCCTAGTAAGCCTCTAGTTGACTAGCTCGTTGATCAATAGATGGTTACGGTTTCCTGACCATGGACATTGGATGTCGTTGATAACGGGATCACATCATTAGGAGAATGATGTGATGGACAAGACCCAATCCTAAGCCTAGCACAAGATCGTGTAGTTCGTTTGCTCAGAGCTTTTCTAATGTCAAGTATCATTTCCTTAGACCATGAGATTGTGCAACTCCCGGATACCGTAGGAATGCTTTGGGTGTGCCAAACGTCACAACATAACTGGGTGGCTATAAAGGTGCACTACGGGTATCTCCGAAAGTGTCTGTTGGGTTGGCACGAATCGAGACTGGGATTTGTCACTCCGTGTAAACGGAGAGGTATCTCTGGGCCCACTCGGTAGGACATCATCATAATGTGCACAATGTGACCAAGGAGTTGATCACGGGATGATGTGAGTTACAGAACGAGTAAAGAGACTTGCCGGTAACGAGATTGAACAAGGTATAGGGATACCGACGATCGAATCTCGGGCAAGTAACATACCGTTAGACAAAGGGAATTGCATACGGGATTGATTGAATCCCCGACATCGTGGTTCATCCGATGAGATCATCGTGGAACATGTGGGAGCCAACATGGGTATCCAGATCCCGCTGTTGGTTATTGACCGGAGAACGTCTCGGTCATGTCTGCATGGTTCCCGAACCCGTAGGGTCTACACACTTAAGGTTCGATGACGCTAGGGTTATAGGGAAAGTATGTACGTGGTTACCGAATGTTTATCGGAGTCCCGGATGAGACCCCGGACGTCACGAGGAGTTCCGGAATGGTCCGTAGGTAAAGATTTATATATGGGAAGTCCTGTTTTGGTCACCGGAAAAGTTTCGGGTGAAATCGGTAATGTACCGGGACCACCGGGAGGGTCCCGGGGGTCCACCAAGTGGGGCCACCAGCCCCAGAAGGCTGCGTGGGCCAAGTGTGGGAGGGGACCAGCCCCAGGTGGGCTGGTGCGCCCCCCCACCAAGGCCCAAGGCGCATGGGAGAGTGGGAGGGGGCAAACCCTAGGTCCAGATGGGCCTTAGGGCCCATCTAGTGGGGCGCCCCCCCTCTCCTCCCCTTGGCCGCCCCCCCTTGATGGGATCTAGGGCTGGCCGCCTCCTCTTGGGGGTGGAAACCCTAAAGGGGGCGCAGCCCCCTCCCCCCCTATATATAGTTGAGGTTTGGGCTGCCCAAGACACACGAGAACGTCTCTCTTTCGGTGCAGCCCTACCCCTCTCCCTCTTCCTCCTCTCCCGCGATGCTTGGCGAAGCCCTGCGGGATTGCCACGCTCATCCACCACCACCACGCCGTCGTGCTGCTGCTGGATGGAGTCTTCCCCAACCTCTCCCTCTCTCCTTGCTGGATCAAGGCATGGGAGACGTCACCGGGCTGCACGTGTGTTGAACGCGGAGGCACCGTTCTTCGGTGCTTGGATCGGAATCAACCGCGATCTGAATCGCTACGAGTACGACTCCCTCATCCGCGTTCTTGCAACGCTTCCGCATCGCGATCTACAAGGGTATGTAGATGCACTCCCCTTCCCCTCGTTGCTAGATTACTCCATAGATTGATCTTGGTGATGCGTAGAAAATTTTGAATTTCTGCTACGTTCTCCAACAGTGGCATCATGAGCTAGGTCTATGCGTAGTTTCTATGCACGAGTAGAACACAAAGTAGTTGTGGGCGTCGATGTTGTCAATTCTTCTTGCCGCTACTAGTCTTATCTTGTTTCGGCGGCATTGTGGGATGAAGCGGCCCAGACCGACCTTACACGTACACTTACGTGAGACAGGTTCCACCGACTTACATGCACTAGTTGCATAAGGTGGCTAGCGGGTGTCTGTCTCTCCCACTTTAGTCGGAACGGATTCGATGAAAAGGGTCCTTATGAAGGGTAAATAGAAATTGGCATATCACGTTGTGGTTTTACGTAGGTAAGAAACGTTCTTGCTAGAACCTATACAAGCCACGTAAAAACTTGCAACAACAATTAGAGGACGTCTAACTTGTTTTTGCAGCATGTGCTATGTGATGTGATATGGCCAGAAGATGTGATGAATGATATATGTGATGTATGAGATTGATCATATTCTTGTAATAGGAATCACGACTTGCATGTAGATGAGTATGACAACTGGCAGGAGCCATAGGAGTTGTCTTTATTTTTTTGTATGACCTGCGTGTCATTGAATAACGCCATGTAAATTACTTTACTTTATTGCTAAGCGCGTTAGCCATAGAAGTAGAAGTAATCGTTGGCGTGACAACTTCATGAAGACACAATGATGGAGATCATGGTGTCATGCCGGTGACAAAGATGATCATGGTGCCCCAAAGATGGAGATCAAAGGAGCAAAATGATATTGGCCATATCATGTCACTATTTGATTGCATGTGATGTTTATGATGTTATGCATCTTATTTGCTTAGAACGACGGTAGTAAGTAAGATGATCCCTCACTAAAATTTCAAGAGATGTGTTCCCCCTAACTGTGCACCGTTGCGAAGGTTCGTTATTTCGAAGCACCACGTGATGATCGGGTGTGATAGATTCTAACGTTCGAATACAACGGGTGTTGACGAGCCTAGCATGTACAGACATGGCCTCGGAACACATGCGAAACACTTAGGTTGACTTGACGAGCCTAGCATGTACAGACATGGCCTTGGAACACAAGAGACCGAAAGGTCGAACATGAGTCGTATAGCAGATACGATCAACATGGAGATGTTCACCGATGATGACTAGTCCATCTCACGTGATGATCGGACACGGCCTAGTTTGACTCGGATCATGTATCACTTAGATGACTAGAGGGATGTCTATCTGAGTGGGAGTTCAATAATCAGATGAACTTCATTATCATGAACATAGTCAAAAGGTCTTTACAAATTATGTCATTGAGCTTTAGTTCTACTGTTTAAGATATGTTCCTAGAGAAAAATTTAGTTGAAAGTTGATAGTAGCAATTATGCGGACTGGGTCCGTAAACTGAGGATTGTCCTCATTGCTGCACAGAAGGCTTATGTCCTTAATGCACCGCTCGGTGTGCTGAACCTCAGCGTCGTCTGTAGATGTTGCGAAACATCTGACATACACGTTTTGATGACTACGTGATAGTTCAGTGAGTAATGCTAACGGTTTAGAATTGTGGCACCAAAGACGGTTTTTGAAACGTCGCAGAACATATGAGATGTTCCGAAGACTGAAATTGGGATTTCAGACTAGTGCCCACGTCAAGAGGTATGAGACCTCTGACAAGTTTCTTAAGCCTGAAGACTAAGGGAGAAAAGCTCAATCGTTGAGCATGTACTCAGATTGTCTGAGTACTACAATCGCTTGAATCGAGTGGGAGTTAATCTTCCAGATGAGATAGTGATGATTCTCCATAATCACTGCCACCAAGCTATTAGAGCTTCGTGATGAACTATCAATATCAGGGATAGTTATGATGATCCTTGAGCTATTCGCGATGTTTGACACCGCGAGAGTAGAAATCAAGAAGGAGCACCAATTGTTGATGGTTTGTAAAACCACTAGTTTCTAGAAGGGCAAGGGCAAAAAGGGATACTTCATGAAACAGCAAATCATTTGCTGCTCTAGTGAAGAAACCCAAGGTTGAACCCAAACCCGAGACTAAGTGCTTCTGTAATGAGGGGAACGGTCACTGAAGCAGTACTACCCTAGATACTTGGTAGATGAGAAGGCAGGCAAGGTCGACAGAAGTATATTGGATATACGTTATATGAATGTGTACTTTACTAGTACTCCCAGCAGCACCAGGGTTTTAGATACCGGTTCGGTTGCTAAGTGTTAGTAACTCGAAATAAAAGCTGCGGAATAAACGGAGACTAGCTAAAGATGAGATGACGATATGTGTTGGAAGTGTTTCCAAGGTTGATGTGATCAAGCATCGCATGCTCCCTCTACCATCGAGATTTGGTGTTTGCGTTAAGCATGATTGGATTATGTTTATCGCAATACGGTTATTCATTTAAGGAGAATAATGGTTACTCTGTTTATTTGAATAATACCTTCAATGGTCTTGCACCTAAAATGAATCTCGATCGTAGTGATACACATGTTCATGCCAAAAGATATAAGATAGTAATGATAGTACCACATACTTGTGGCACTGCCACTTGAGTCATATTGGTATAGAAACGCATGAAGAAGCTCCATGTAGATGGATCTTTGGACTCAGTCGTTTTTGAAAAGATTGAGACATGCGAACCATGTCTATTGGTATATATGCATGAAGAAACTCCATGCAGATGGATCGTTTGGACTCACATGATTTCGAATCACTTGAGACATGCAAATCATACCACATGGGCAAGTGACTGAAAGTCCTCGTTTTTCAGTAAGATGGAACAAGAGAGCAACTTATTGGAAGTAATACATTTTTGATGTATGCAGTCCAATGAGTGCTGAGGCATGCAGTGGATATCGTTATGTTCTTACTTCACAGATGATTTGAGTAGATGCTGAGTGTATTTACTTGATGAAACACAAAGTCTGAATTATTGAAAGGTTCAAGTAATTTCAGAGTGAAGTTGAAGATCGTCGTGACAAGAGGATAAAATGTCTGTGATATGATCATAGAGATGAGTATCTGAGTTACGAGTTTGGCACACAATTAAGACATTGTGGAAAGTGTTTCACAAGTAATACCGCCTGGAACACCATAGTGTGATGGTGTGTCCGAACATCATAACTGCACCCTATTGGATATGGTGCATACCATGATGTTTCTTATCGAATTACCATTATCGTTTATGGGTTAGGCATTAGAGACAACCGAATTCACTTTAAAAGGGGCACCACGCAATTCCGTTGAGACGACACCGTTTAGAGAAACCTAAGCTGTCGTTTCTTAAAAGTTTGGGGCTGCGATGCTTGTGTGAAAAAGTTTCAGGCTGATAAGCTCGAACCCAAAGCGGATAAATGCGTCTTCATAGAATACCCAAAACAGTTGGGTAGACCTCCTATTTCAGATCTGGAAGCAAAAGTAATTGCTTCTAGAAACAGGTCCTTTCTCGAGGAAAAGTTTCTCTCGAAAGAATTGAGTGGGAGGATGGTGGAGACTTGATAAGGTTATTGAACCGTCACTTCAACTAGTGTGTAGCAGGGCACAGGAAGTTGTTCCTGTGGCACCTACACCAATTGAAGTGGAAGCTTATGATAGTGATCATGAAACTTCGGATCAAGTCACTACCAAACCTCGTAGGACGACGAGGATGCGTGCTACTTCAGAGTGGTACGTGATCCTGTCTGAGATATCATGTTGTTGGACAATACTGAACCTACGAGCTATGGAGAAGCGATGGTGGGCCCATATTCCGACAAATGGTTGGAAGCCATAAAATCCGAGAGGATCCATGTATGAAAACAAAGTATAGACTTTGAGAGTACTACTTGATGGTCGTAAGGCTGTTGAGGTAAATGGATCTTTAAGAAGAAGACGAACATGGACGGTAATGTTACCGTCTATGAAGCTCGACTTGTGGCAAAGAGTATTTCCACAAGTTCAAGGAGTTGACTATGATGAGATTTTCTCATCCGTAGCGGTGCTTAAGTCCGTCGGAATCATGTTAGCATTAGCCGCATTTGTGAAATCTGGCAGATGGATGTCAAAACAAGTTTCCTTGCCAGTTTTCGTAAGGAAAGGTTGTATGAGATACAATCAGAAAGTTTTTGCCGATCCTAAGGATGCTAAAAGGTATGCTAGCTTCAGCGATCCTTCCATGGATTAGAGCAAGCATCTCGGAGTCAGAATATACACTTTGATGGAGTGATCAAAGTTTTTGGGTTTATACAAAGTTCGTTAGAAACTTGTATTTACAATAAAGTGAGTGGGAGCGCTACAACATTTCTGATAAGTATATGTGAATGACATATTGTTGATCCGAAATGATGTAAAATTTCTGGAAAGCATAAAGGGTTGTTTGAAAGGAGTTTTTCAAAGGAAGACCTGGATAAAAGCTACTTACATATTGGGCATCAAGATCTATAGAGATAGATCAAGACGCCCGATGATACTTTCAAAGAACGCACACCTTGACATGATTTTGAAAGAGTTCAAAATAGATCAGCAAAGAAGGAGTTCTTGGTTGTGTTACAAGGTGTGAGTATTGAGTAAGACTCAAGACCTGACCACATCAGAAGAGAGAGAAAGGACGAAGGTCGTCCCCTATGCTTTAGACGTAGGCTCTACAGTATGCTATGCTGTGTACCGCACATGAAGTGTGCCTTGCCATGAGTTGGTCAAGGGGTACAATAGTGATCCGGGAATGGATCACATGACAGCGGTCGAACTTATCCTTAGTACCTAGTGGACTAAGGAATTTTCTCGATTATGGAGGTGAAAAGGAGTTCGTCGTAAAGGGTTACGTCGATGCGAACTTTGACACTAATCCGGATGACTCTGAGTAGTAAACCGGATTCGTATAGTAGAGCAATTACTTGAAATGGCTCCAAGTAGCGCGTGGTAGCATCCACAAAGATGACATAGATAATCGTAAAGCACACACGGATCTGAAAGGTTCAGACCCGTTGACTAATAACCTCTCTCACAAGCATAACATGATCAAACCAGAACTCATTGAGTGTTAATCACATAGTGATGTGAACTAGATTGTTGACTCTAGTGAACTCTTTGGATGTTGGTCACATGGTGATGTGACCTATGACTGTTAATCACATGGTGATGTGGACTAGATTATTGACTCTAGTGCAAGTGGGAGACTGTTAGAAATATGCCCTAGAGGCAATAATAAATTGGTTATTATTATATTTCCTTGTTCATGATAATCGTTTATTATCCATGCTAGAATTGTATTGATAGGAAACTCAGATACATGTGTGGATACATAGACAACACCATGTCCCTAGTAAGCCTCTAGTTGACTAGCTCGTTGATCAATAGATGGTTACGGTTTCCTGACCATGGACATTGGATGTCGTTGATAACGGGATCACATCATTAGGAGAATGATGTGATGGACAAGACCCAATCCTAAGCCTAGCACAAGATCGTGTAGTTCGTTTGCTCAGAGCTTTTCTAATGTCAAGTATCATTTCCTTAGACCATGAGATTGTGCAACTCCCGGATACCGTAGGAATGCTTTGGGTGTGCCAAACGTCACAACGTAACTGGGTGGCTACAAAGGTGCACTACGGGTATCTCCGAAAGTGTCTGTTGGGTTGGCACGAATCGAGACTGGGATTTGTCACTCCGTGTAAACGGAGAGGTATCTCTGGGCCCACTCGGTAGGACATCATCATAATGTGCACAATGTGACCAAGGAGTTGATCACGGGATGATGTGAGTTACGGAACGAGTAAAGAGACTTGCCGGTAATGAGATTGAACAAGGTATAGGGATACCGACGATCGAATCTCGGGCAAGTAACATACCGTTAGACAAAGGGAATTGCATACGGGATTGATTGAATCCCCGACATCGTGGTTCATCCGATGAGATCATCGTGGAACATGTGGGAGCCAACATGGGTATCCAGATCCCGCTGTTGGTTATTGACCGGAGAACGTCTCAGTCATGTGTGCATGGTTCCCAAACCCGTAGGGTCTACACACTTAAGGTTCGATGATGCTAGGGTTATAGGGAAAGTATGTACGTGGTTACCGAATGTTGTTCGGAGTCCCGGATGAGATCCCGGACGTCACGAGGAGTTCCGGAATGGTCCGGAGGTAAAGATTTATATATGGGAAGTCCTGTTTTGGTCACCGGAAAAGTTTCGGGTGTAATCGGTAATGTACCGGGACCACCGGGAGGGTCCCGGGGGTCCACCAAGTGGGGCCACCAGCCCCAGAAGGCTGCGTGGGCCAAGTGTGGGAGGGGACCAGCCCCAGGTGGGCTGGTGCGCCCCCCACCAAGGCCCAAGGCGCATGGGAGAGTGGGAGGGGGCAAACCCTAGGTCCAGATGGGCCTTAGGGCCCATCTAGTGGGGCGCCCCCCTCTCCTCCCCTTGGCCGCCCCCCCCTTGATGGGATCTAGGGCTGGCCGCCTCCTCTTGGGGGTGGAAACCCTAAAGGGGGCGCAGCCCCCTCCCCCCCTATATATAGTTGAGGTTTGGGCTGCCCAAGACACACGAGAACGTCTCTCTTTCGGTGCAGCCCTACCCCTCTCCCTCTTCCTCCTCTCCCGCGGTGCTTGGCGAAGCCCTGCGGGATTGCCACGCTCCTCCACCACCACCACGCCGTCGTGCTGCTGCTGGATGGAGTCTTCCCCAACCACTCCCTCTCTCCTTGCTGGATCAAGGCATGGGAGACGTCACCGGGCTGCACGTGTGTTGAACGCGGAGGCACCGTTCTTCGGTGCTTGGATCGGAATCAACCGCGATCTGAATCGCTACGAGTACGACTCCCTCATCCGCGTTCTTGCAACGCTTCCGCATCACGATCTACAAGGGTATGTAGATGCACTCCCCTTCCCCTCGTTGCTAGATTACTCCATAGATTGATCTTGGTGATGCGTAGAAAATTTTGAATTTCTGCTACGTTCTCCAACAATAACTACTGGAGTCACCCGCCCAGGAGGGGCCGGGTTATGTCATGACGATCATCACCTAAATCCCAATATCAAGCTTGAGGATGGCGGTTCAGTAATGGGCCCAAGGCCTAGAGGCGGCTTAAGGCCCGTAGTGATAAACCGCCGTTAAGGTATGGCTTGTAGTGCAAGGCAAGAATAGTTAAGAGTCCGAGCCGGACACTGTTTATAAGTCGGCCGGGACTCTGAGAGCCGCTGGGCGTTAACCTCTCTATATAAAGGGATGACCCAGCGGCGGTTCAGGAGAAGAAAGATCCAATCGGTAGCCAGGCATAGCGGATTCGCTCCCTGGTCATCAAAACCCTAATATTTCCACCTCAACTGGAGTAGGCTTTTACCTTCACCGTAAGGGGCTGAACCAGTATAACCCTCGTGTCCTTCGTCCCGCTTTAACCCCTTTAAGCTTTCTAGTTGCGATGGCTCCACGACTAAGTCCTTTCACAAGGGCATCTGCCGTGACTATTCCACGACACCCTCCACTATCCGGGCACCCTCTGGGACATCGTCAAAATACCGCTCCGGCTTGCGATGGTCCTTGCCTTCGGGCGGGCCCTCGGTCGCCACGACGGTAGCCTTTGTCTTCGTCCAGTGCATCTTGACACGGGCAAAGGCCATCCGCACACCCTCTATGCACGCCGAGCGCTTTACAGCTACAACTCGGGGCAGTGCGTTGGCGAGTCGCTTCACCAGGCCGAAGTAGCTGCTCGGAATGGGTTCGGTTGGCCAAAGCCGGACTATAACTGTCACGCCCAATATGTGATACTATCCTAAAGAGACTCGAAGGTCCCACCAAGGATAGAACCGCATATTGACACGCTTTTGCAAGGTGGATATCATTACATCAACATTACATAATAGATGGGGATACACACAAGGCATACACATGCCGCAAGAATACATCAATACATCATACATAAGATCAACATCCGACTACGGATGAAACACAAACAGAAGCTCAAATGACATCCACCCTGCTAGCCCAGGCTGCCGACCTGGACCCTATCCCCTAATCGAAGAAGAAGCAGAAGAAGAACTCCAAAACAAGTAAACATCGCTCTCGCGTCATGATCATCGCAAAACCTGTACCTGGTGGTGTAGTAATCTGTGAGCCACGAGGACTTAGCAATCCCATTACCATGGGTATCAAGACTAGCAAAGCTTAAAGGGTAAGGAAGGGGTAAAGTGGTGAGGTTGCAGCAGCGACTAAGCAAGTATGGTGGCTAACATACGCAAATAAGAGCGAGAAGAGAAGCAACGGAACGGTCGCCAACTAGTAATGATCAAGAAGTGATCCTGAACTCCTACTTACGTCAAACATAACCCAGAAACCGTGTTCAGTTCCCGGACTCCGCCGAGAAGAGACCATCACGGCTACACACGCGGTTGATGCGTTTTAATTAAGCCAAGTGTCAAGTTCTCTACAACCGGATGTTAACAAATTCCCATCTACCACATAACCGCGGGCACGGCTTTCGAAAGATAGTACCCTGCAGGGTGTCCCAACTTAGCCCATTATAAGCTCTCACGGTCAACGAAGGATATTCCTTCTCCCGGGAAGACCCGATCAGTCTCGGAATCCCGGTTACAAGACATTTCGACAATGGTAAAACAAAACCAGCAAAACCGCCCGAATGTGCCGACAAATCCCGATAGGAGCTGCACATATCTCGTTCTCGGCGCACACCGGATGAGCAGTCCGTACAACTAAAACCAGCCCTCAAGTTTCCCTGAGGTGGCGCTGCAAAGGGCTCTAGTTTGGACCAACACTCGGAGGAGCACTGGCCGGGGGGGGGGGGGGGGGGTAAATAAAGATGACCCTCGAGAGCGCGACTCCCAAGGGAAAAGGCTAGGTGAGGCAAATGTAAAACCAAGGTTGGGCCTTGCTGGAAGAGTTTTATTCAAAGCGAACTGTCAAGGGGGTCCCATAAATCACCCAACCGCGTAAGGGACGCAAAATCAAGGAACATAACACCGGTATGACAGAAACTAGGGCGACAAGAGTGGAACAAAACACCAGGCATAAGGCCGAGCTTTCCACCCTTTACCAAGTATATAGATGCATTAATAATATAAGAGATATTGTGATATCCCAACAAAAACATAATCCAACATGGAGCAATCTTCAACTTCACCTGCAACTAGCAACGCTGTAAGAGGGGCTGAGCAAAAGCGGTAACATAGCCAAACAATGGTTTGCTAGGAAGGGTGACAAAGGTTAGAGGTTCATGGCAAATTGGGAGGCTTGAAGAGCAAGTGAATAGGTAGCGCAACATAGCGATAGAACGAAGCAACTAGCATAGCAATGATAGTAATGAGATCCAAGGTGACAGTCATCTTGCCTGAAACCCCGCTAGGAAGAAGAACGAGTCCATGAAGAAGATGAAGCCACGAAGACGAACGAATCCTCACGATCGCAACGACACGGGAACTATCGAGAAGAAGCACACAACATGGTAAACACACCACACATGAACTAGGCATGATGCTCAATCAAGTATGATGCATGACAAGGCTACATGAGGCTACTCATGACAAGAGATGATGCACACAAGAACAACACATCAAAGCAAGTTTAAATGAGGCCGGAACTAACATATAACAATTCCGGTAAGTCCTCATATGCAAATTTCGAAATTGGTCCAGATCTGAATAAACCTTATGTTCAAGTCGTTAAACAACAAGTTAAGATGCACCAAGATGATCTACACGAAATTCTAGTCAAGTTACATATAAAGTTCATTAGATTCGGAGCTACGACCTAGAAGATATGAGCAAAACAAGTTAAACATGGCATTGATGCAAAATGCATACAAACATCAAGCAAACACCTCAAAAGAAGGATGCAACAAGGTAACATGAAACTACATGCAAAACTAAGCAAGTATCATATAGAGCATGCTCAAAACGGAGCAACGGTGCAACACATACACTCCAAACAAGATATAACAACCATCTGTCCAAAACAGCAACTAGGCATCTAGCAAGCATCAAAACAATATGCTACAGCAACTCAACATGAAAACAAAAGGCATGGACATGATGTACAGGTAAAGCACAATAAAATATGAACACTGAGCCATCTCCAGAAATCACTAGAACATGCTCAAAAGGAAATGCAAGATTGCAAATAATAACAGGTCACAGACTCAGCAGAAATTACTGGACATGACAGAAATAACATCAGATTGCAAAGTTTCGAGCTATCAAAAAACATGCTACAGGAACATAACATAGCAAACAAGGGCATGGCATGAATCTACTAATTGCATAGAACAAAAGTCCCTTACTGAACATGAGCTAAAAAGGTACAGAAGATATGATGGCACCCATGTAAACATAGCAAGTTTCATAAACAGATTTAGACAGTGAAAATAACAGGGCATGGCAGAAATAACGATAAGTAGGCATGTTGGTGAGCTTGAACCACTCACCACAGAGCAATACATGACATGACAAGGTAACCAACAGTAAGATGGCATAAATATGAGGTTAAGCATGGCAATAGCATAGTCATAGGGTACATGGATCACTAGTAACAACCATGGCAAAATTGATTGTAAACAATCTGCCAGGAACATTTTATAGCAAAAGTAGAGCAAGATAAAAACAAGCTACAACATGCCATAAATGCAAACAAGGGCATGGATGGATAGAGCATAACATTTATAACAAAACATCCTTAGTGAACATCTCCAGATTATGCATAGAATGACTTGTAGCAACAGGTTTACATGGCAACAAAATATATCAGACTCAGACTTGGCAGAAATCACTGTCACAGAAAACGGCAACATCATGGAGGCTACTTTGCATGCTTGTGCTACTCACCACATAGATCCTAAAAATACAAGGCAGGTACCACTATAAAGATGGCATGATGTAGTACAAAACACATGTAGAGCTCATGCTCATAGGATGCACACACAAAATGCAATGAAAAAGACAAATCACCAAGTTCTGATAACAGACAGCAGATAACATCATATAGAACTCTTGCAATGATGATTAGGGCATCAAGATGAACTCTAATGAACATGACCCAATGGAACAAAATGAAGATCATCTCACAATGAACATTTCGATATACTATATGCATGAATCGGAGCACCGAGCACGAAGTTACGGTAGGATGAACGGAGAAACATATGATGAAAAACTCTGGGACTTGGAAGAATTTTTACCCTCGTGAAATCGGGACGGAGTGGATCGGCACGACGCGGTGCAGGATGCTGTTTGGATGGGGGGCTCAGGGCTGGATCGGGACGGGGTCGTCCCGGCGGCGGAGCCGAGGTCGACCGGCGACCGGAGGTCTCCGGCGAGCCGGCGGGTGGCGGAGGAGACCCGGACGGGCGCGGGGCGACGGATCCGGGCATCGCCGGCCCGGATCTGGCCAGAGCGAGGCCAATCGGCGGCGAGGAGGCGGCGGTTGGTCGGGCATGGCAGCGGGGCGAGGTCGCCGGTGGCGCGGACGGCGGACGGCGGCGGGAGGCGGCGCGAGGACGAGGCGCGGCCGGGCGGCGGAGGGAGAGGCGCGGCCGGGCGGTGGTCGCCGGGCGAGGGGCGGCGCCGGCGGGCGGAGCCGCGGGCTCGGGCGCGGGGCACCCACGGGTGAGCGGCGGCGCGCGGTTCGGGCCCCGCGGGCCTGACGCGGGCCCAGCGGGCGGGCGGCGGCGGGCGGAGGAGGAGGCCACGTGGCGGGCGGCCACTGATCCGGGGCGGCGGCGCGAAGCGTCCGGCGCGGCGCGAGGGGAGCGGGCTAGGGTTCAACCGCGAAATTTCGGGGGGAGGTGCAAATATATAGGCAGAGGGAGCTAGGAGAGTCCAAACGGGGTGCGGTTTTCGCCCATATGATCGTGATCGAACGGCCGAGAGCATGGAGGGGAGTTTGCTGGGTTAGTGGGCTGATTTGGAGGGGTGTTGGGCTGCAAAGAGAGAGGGGTTTCGGGCTACGCGGTTAACCGTTGGGGCATCAAACGAACTCCAAATGGAACGAAATTTGACGGGCGGTCTACCGGTGCTGTACCAAGGCCACTCGGCAAATCTCGGCCCATTCCGAGAACTTTTTCTCCCACTCACGAAACAAGGTCTGAGAGGGGCGACGGGCGCGTGCGAGAGTGTCGGATCGCAAAACGGACAACGGGGAAAAGGACCAGATGCAAGTTTGAAACACATGCAGATGAAATGCAGATGCTGACATGGCAAAATGCAACACGCAAGCAAATGACATGGCAACGACGGCGAATAACTGGATGACACCTGGCGCATCGGATCCGGGGCGTTACAATAACATCCTTCATGGCCAAGCCGGACATCCTATGCAGCTCCGCCAGCTGCATCATGTGGTTGTTCAATAGCGCCGGATGCTCCGGCGCCAGGAACTGTGACCAGATGAGCTTCTCCGTCATGTGCCCCTCCTGGGCCCGGAAGAATTGCGCGGCGTCGGCAGCACTCTTCGGGAGATCTGCAAAGGCGTTTGGAGAACTCCACAGCCGAGTGAGCAAGGCATATCTTTGACCACCAAATATACTCTGGAAAAGAAAGGGCTTACCAGCCGCTATCTGTTCGGCCTGCCGGATCTCCTTGCGAGCCGCCCGCGCCTCCTTGGCCTCTTGGAGGGCCTTGAAAAGATCGACCGCTTGGGTCACACTCTTCCCCTCCAGGGCCTCGCACTTGCCGATGGCGTCCTTGAGCTCTTGCTCTACCTCGGCCACCCTCTCCTCGTGCTGGCAGCGGGCGACCTGTTCGGTCTTTAAATCCGCAACCGCTTTATCAGCGGCCGCTTTGCTCGCCCTTGCCTGCTCCTTGGCTTGGGCAAGGGCGCTCTTAAGGGTCTCGACCTCGGCCGTGCTGCCTGCAATCATGATCATGGCAGGGCATGAGCTTAACTCTGGATTTGCATATCACTTCAGGCATGTAAGAGATCATTTAAGAATACCTTGCGCCTCATCGAACCGAGTATTAATGCGGTCGATACATCATGAGCCAGCTTCAGCTTTCGCTTGAGTTCGGAAACTTCGCCAGCTTGGGCGGTCGCCGCCAACATGGAAGCCTGTTAATCAATAGACAAGTACGTCACCTCTTCCGAATCCTATGTGATCCTCTGTTCGGATTTTTTCAAAACCGAACACAATCTCAGGGGCTACTATCTATATACAGGTATATTTTCGTCATACAAAAAGCGTCTAAGAGTATTACGTTGCATACCTCGAAGCGTGTTAACAAGCTGGTGAAGGCTTTCTTCAGCCCGCTTTTGGCGGACTGAACCTTCTCAACCACCACACCCATTAGGGTGCGGTGTTCTTATATGATAGAAGCACGTCGTAGTGCATCCACCAGAGCATTCGGCGCCTCCGGATAGTAGAGGTCGCCGCTGGAGCTGATGCTCCCCCATCCTTCGATGGGGGTTGCTCGCTCGATTCTGAAGCCGCATGGGTCTCTGGAATGGTGTCCGGCTGGGGGCCGGATTGGTCAGGGCCCCCGTCATCAGTCTCCATGGGGGGTTGCACCCCCCATGTTCTCGGCAGCCAAGGCATCACCCTCTGGAGCCGTCTTGGTGGCCTCTCTCACCTCTCCGTGACCCGGAGAGGCCCTTCGGGACAACACCTCGGTGTCATCCACAATGGTTGGCGGAGAGGTTCGCGGAGGCGTCTCGCTCTCCACCTTCTCTAGCGCCAGCGAGCTCCCCTCAGATATCGATGGATTGGGGAGGTCGCGGGCAGGACTAACATACGCACAACATAATATGTTATATAGAAAACATAGAAGACCGGATATATGTGAAGTATCCTTTGATACATATGATGCGGCCAGGGGCTTCGCCCTGGGGCGCCGCTCGGGGATGGCTTCAGCATTAGAATCCGAACCATCTGAGAGGCATATCTTCCCCCTATTGGACGCCTCCGCCTCCGGGTCTACGAAGGCTACCCTCTTCTTCTTCCTCCCCTTAAGGGGAGAATCACTTTCTACCTCCTCCTCCTCTTCGTCTTCATCTCCCTCATGGGAGGAGAGAGCTTTGGTCTCTCCGGACACTGCGTCCGAAGTACCTTTACTGCAGAGGCCACCCTTGGCCTCCTTGCTCATCTTCTTGGCCTTCTTCTCCGGTGCCTGATATGGAACCGGGACCAGCATCCTCATTAGCAAAGGAGGGGCGGGGTCTTCAGGTAGCGGAGCCGGACACTTGATCCGCTCCGCCTTCACTGTCCGAGGGATGGAAAACTCGGTATACCCTTTGATTTATGAACCGAATTTATGTTCGGAAACAAAATACTTACCGGAGTGGCCGGATTCGCGCTGTCGAGGCCGATGTCGCCGGTCTTCTTCGGCCACCTCTTCTGGCCTTGAAGAGCAGCTTCCAGATCTATTCGTGCATTGTGCCGAAGAAGCGCTGCAGGGTCCGTGGACCTTACGGATTGAAATCCCACATATGGTGAGGCCGGAGTTGGCAGGGGAGTATCCGGCGGAAGAGCATCACCTGAATCACGTCAGTGAGACCGGTGTTCTTGCTTATCATATTTTTGATGCGCTTTTGCAGCGTCATCACTTTCGCCGTTGACCCCCAGTCCAGACCCTTGTTGGTCCATGATGCGAGCCGCATAGGGGGCCCGAATCTGAACTCAGGAGTGGTCGCCCATCTGGCGCCGCGGGGGTTCGCTGATGTAGAACCACTCCTGTTGCCACACCTTGACGGTCTCTACGAAAGCCCCTTTAGGCCAAGTGGTGTTGGGGAGCTTGCTCACCATGGCACCGCCGTAGTCCGCATGCTGCCCGTCGACCACCTTCGGCTTCACATTGAAGAATTTTAGCCATAGGCCGAAGTGTGGGGGGATGCGGAGTAGCGCCTCACACACGACGATAAACGCTGAGATGTGGAGGAAAGAATTTGGGGCTAGAGCATGGAAATCTAGCCTGTAATAGAACATGAGGCCGCAGACAAAGGGGTGGAGGGGAAACCCTAGTCCGCGGAGGAAGTGGGGGATGAACACAACCCTCTCGCCGGGCTCCGGGGTGGGGATAACTTGCTCCTTGGTGGGGAGCCTGTGCGTGGTGTCCGCGGATAGGTACCCCACCTCCCGGAGATCCTTCACATCCTTCTCTGTGACAGAGGAGGCCTCCCACTTACCCTTCGAGCCGGATCTGGACATGGCTGGAGAGGTTGGCTGCGGTGGGAAGGATCGAAGCTTGAGTGCTAGAGCTTGGAGATGGGAAAGCACGAGAAGGAAGAAGGCGTGGGGAGAAAAGAGGGATCCTTATCCACTTATATAGGCAGTGAATATCAAGCACGCCCCCCTCAATCCTTAAAACTCGCTGTTCCCAAGGGGTCGTGCAAATGGCACAGTTGGATTACCCAAATCCGTATTGATGAGGATCCTGCAATAAGTGGACACGATCTCTGCTTGGACAAGATGTGTCAATAGAGGCCGCGCCTCGAAACGCGAAGCGGGAGGCCAAAAAACGGTTCGAAATGATAAAGAGGCCAGACATGGCGTTTCGCCGAAAAAGTTGTCAGCTGACAAACATTATTTTGATTAAGTATTTTGCCTTCGTGGTTGAGGGTTGTGACTGTCATGCAGAGCCGGATACAGTTCTTTTATTCAGAAGTTACATTGAAGTATTTGGGAGGACGAACCCGCCTTGCAATGCCGGAGACAATATGTATGCCGAACACATCGTCATTGAAGACTAGTTCAGGGGCTACTGAGGGGGTCCTGGATTATGGGGTCCTCGTGTGTCCGGGCTATGTGATATGGGACGGACTGATGGGATGTGAACATACAAGGTAGAAGACCTTCCCCCGTGTCCGGATAGGACTCTCCTTTGCGTGGATGGCAAGATTGGCGTCCAGATGTATAGTTTCCTTCCTCTGTAAACCAACTCTGTACAACCCTAGGCCCCTCCGGTGTCTATATAAACCGGATGGTTTAGTCCGAAGAGGCTATTAGAATTCATATAAGCTAGACTTCTAGGGTTTAGCCATTACGATCTCGAGGTAGATCAACTCTTGTAACCCCTATACTCATCAAAGTCAAAGAAGTAGGAAGTAGGGTTTTACCTCCATTAAGAGGGCCTGAACCTGGGTAAACATCGTGTCCCCTTTGTCTCCTATTACCTTCGATCCTCAGACACAGAGTTCGGCACCCCCTACCCGAGATCGGCCGATTTTGACACCGACAAGGGCCAGCTATTGTTAATATTGAAACCAACGCAAGACTCATCATGCAGGCTAAAGCGGCCTGTATCAAAGTGATGAAATAAACTTCAGGTCAACGAATCCTTCATGTTTGAAACAATTGCTTTGAACGATAAGTGATTCTCTGGACAAGGCCAGCTATTAATTGTGAATACCGAGACCAACGCAGGACTCATCATCCAGGCTGAAGCAGCCTATTTCAGGACGCATATTGTCATAGCCAGGGTAGGGAACCATAGAAATATCCAGGTACAGATACATTTGCTTCTCATAAGTGGTACTAACGTTGTGCCATCAGCAACTGGATCGCCTTTCACCATCATTGGATAGTTTTGTCCAAGGAAGAGCGAGTTTTCTCCAAGACTATCAATACGGAACCAGGCAGAAGGTGTTGATGCTAGCACACTAGTATCCACCCCGAATACCCTGCAACAGATGTTGGAATAGGTCCGGAGAGTGCGACCATGGGAGACAACACCTGCTTCCTTAGTAACATCAGCAGTGCCCTGTATACATACAAGAAAGGGTGATCCATCAGAATAATTTGCCAGGCGCCACTGAGTATGTAGGTCCTCCTCATCCTCATGCTCGTGATCATCACCATCGTCATCTCCCCGTTGGTTATAAATTTTTTCAAGTATAGGTCGTGGAATGTTCATAGGACCTTGGAAACACAAGAAGGTTAATTAGTACGGGGATACTAACTCGCATGCACGTCGATGAAACAATTCTAATTACGGTGGAAGACAAATGTACTGAAACAATAAGGATTCCATACAAAAACAGTGCCACGAGTGGTGGCATCAAACACAAGACACTCGTATTGAATTGCATCACAGTACTCATCCATGCACATAAATTGATCTTTGAGCAAATTCCATCGAGGCGTGGAAGTAAGGACGACAACAAGCTTGTCAAAGATAGCAACAACATGATAGTTCATGTAATCGTAAGAGCGGTTGGGAACTCGATAAATTGCTATCTTCTATAGACGACAGTCATCTTGATCGTATTTGAACGTACGTAGATCATCTGTGTGGTCAACATCAGGGCACTCTGAGATATTTGGAAGTGGAACCCGGTGACGAGTGTACACATTCACAAGTTCCCACTCGCAGTTGTACCCAATATAAACAACCCAATCTCCATTTGCGTCTGCCCAGTCCTTACCCTTTACCGATGGCATCTTAACATCACGTATCATTATCAAGTGGCATCAACTTGCATAAGGCGAGGCTTTCGTCATCGTCGTGCCAGCAAGCAGGGTTATGGCGAAGAAGATAGGGGAGATCAAACCGCTCCTGAACCCTTGGGTTCTTTGTAATGATGTTATTTGTTGAGTCGATAATGGTCTTGAACGAATGTGCCATGCTAGCCGAGGTGATGACATCACACCGATCAATGAGTTCCTCCACCACGTCATCTTTCAGATCAGGGCAAGAATAACGGGGTTGTTTCCGGCCTGTTCCCTCCATTGAGAAGATGATCGAACAATGGCAGAAGGAAGGGTGAAGGCAAATGGAGGGAGGAAGAGCATGTGACAGCAATTCCAAATTGAGAGGGAAAGGCGAAGAGGCAATGGACTGTTGCACGGTACAGGAAGAGGTGCCCCGGCGTACATAGACGTTCGTTCGGAAATTGTACAAAAGGACTAGCCATCGTCTCACTGACATGCTGGAACAAGACCACATGTCAACGAAACATGGTGTGCCATTTCTTGTGCAAAATGCGATCTGGCCGCGTTGGCCCTATGTGCCGCATTATTTGCTGACTTTATTATTTTAATGGCGTGTCGTTCAGTTTTGAAGCACAACTAATTGCTACTGTATGCATAGAAAATATAAACTACTCTACCACTACTCCACCTATAGTACTAGTGTTGGGGATATTACCACTGGGCGTAAACCGGCCAGGAGAGGCCGGGTTAACCCTGTAAGTAGTTCATTCGTATCTGAAGTCCATGAAGACAGACAGTGACACTTTATGAAGGCCCAGGGCCCAAAGTCGGTTTAAGGCCTGTAGACATAAACCGGCACTGATATGTAAACTTGTGTTGTAAGATAGAAGTAGCAGAGACCGAGCCAGACACGATTATGAGCCGGCCTCGGGATTCTGTAAACCGACAGGCATCAACCCATGTATATAAGGGGACGACCCGGCGGCGGTTCAAGGAGAACAGAAACACAACTCAAGACTCAGGCAAAGCGTATTCGCTCCCCGGTCATTGAAACCCCAGCAATTCCATCACAACTAGACGTAGGCTTTTACCTTCATCGTAAGGGGCCGAACTAGTATAAAACTCTCTTGCGTCCCTAGTCCGCTTTAACCCCTTTAAGCTAACCCGTAGCGATGGCTCCACGACTAAGTCCTTTCTCTAGGACATCTGCCGTGACAAAACCACGACAGTTGGCGCCCACCGTGGGGCTATCGCACGATGGTTTCAAGTTCTTGGAGGGCAACTTCGAAGGACCCAAGGGTTACGCTGTGGGCCGGATGACCAAGAGTCGTCGCGGCAAGCTCTACATCGATGATGCAGGCTGGGGCCCCGAGGCCGGCTCAATCGAGTATGGGTACCGGGTCCCCTTTGGTGGCATACACGTTTTCATTGGCAAGATCGGTGAACCGGGCCCTGAGCCAGACATCTGCACCGACCTCGTCGAAACGGCTCAGCGTGATCTGCCCGGGTCAAGCCTGTCATGAAGCGTGCCTTTGTGGGAGTCATCCATGGAAGGGAATCTGAGGATAGATCGGAATCTGGTGGTGAAACCATCGTTTATTCCGGCGACGAGTCATCGACCGGAGAGACCGAGTCGTTATATCAGTTACAAGATGGCCGGATTGGGGGCTGTTCCGATGGCGACAATATTCCGGACCCCTTTGATCTGCCAACCCGGGTTGCGATCTTCATGGCCGGTACGCAACCGGCGCTCCACTCTTCGACCGCAGCAGCGATGATTTCTGGATCGGGCAGCAGCAACAGCGGCCGGGGCAGGAGGCCCTGTGCGACCGCTAGCTCAGGTTCTATCTGATTTGTTTGACGCATTGGCAACACTGATGGTGGAGGTTAACCCGGCGGATCAGGAGGCACACAATGCGGAAATCGCGAAAGTGAAAGATCAGATCACCCAGGCCAAAGCCGACTTGGCAGCTGAGGATACCAGGATGGCCGCAGAACGGGCCGCTTTGGATGCACAGGCTTACCGGCTTATGCTGGATCAGAGTGCGTCGAACGAAGTCTTGAAGAGGAGGTACTGATCTCGCCTACCGCCGGTCTATGATGCTAGAAACCTCTTTAACACCCCAGGAGCAGGGACCAGTAATCCGCCGGTGGGAAACCGGGCGGAGGCGCCTGGAGAGGGGGCGCTGTTTCAGCCACGTTTGGTGGATCCGCCTCGTCAGAACAACATTGTGACACCGCATGTCCCCACTGTTGGAAATATGCCCTAGAGGCAATAATAAATGGTTATTATTATATATCTTTGTTCATGGTAATTGTCTATTATTCATGCTATAATTGTATTGTCCGGAAATCGTAATACATGTGTGAATACATAAACCACAACGTGTCCCTAGTAAGCCTCTAGTTGACTAGCTCGTTGATCAACAGATAGTCATGGTTTCCTGACTATGGACATTGGATGTCATTGATAACGGGATCACATCATCAGGAGAATGATGTGATGGACAAGACCCAATCCTAAGCATAGCATAAAAGATCGTGTAGTTTCGTTTGCTAGAGCTTTTCCAATGTCAAGTATCTTTTCCTTAGACCATGAGATCGTGCAACTCCTGGATACCGTAGGAGTGCTTTGGGTGTGCCAAACGTCACAACGTAACTGGGTGACTATAAAGGTGCACTACGGGTATCTCCGAAAGTGTCTGTTGGGTTGGCACAGATCGAGACTGGGATTTGTCACTCCGTGTGACGGAGAGGTATCTCTGGGCCCACTCGGTAATGCATCATCATAATGAGCTCAATGTGACTAAGGTGTTAGTCACGGGATCATGCATTGCGGTACGAGTAAAGAGACTTGCCGGTAACGAGATTGAACAAGGTATTGGGATACCGACGATCGAATCTCGGGCAAGTAACATACCGATTGACAAAGGGAATTGCATACGGGATTGATTGAATCCTCGACACCGTGGTTCATCCGATGAGATCATCGTGGAACATGTGGGAGCCAACATGGGTATCCAGATCCCGCTATTGGTTATTGACCGGAGAGGCGTCTCGGTCATGTCTGCATGTCTCCCGAACCCGTAGGGTCTACACACTTAAGGTTCGGTGACGCTAGGGTTGTAGAGATATGTGTATGCGGAAACCTGAAAGTTGTTCGGAGTCCCGGATGAGATCCCGGACGTCACGAGAGGTTCCGGAATGGTCCGGAGGTGAAGAATTATATATAGGAAGTCCAGTTTCGGCCACCGGGAAAGTTTCGGGGGTTACCGGTATTGTACCGGGACCACCGGAAGGGTCCCGGGGGTCCACCGGGTGGGGCCACCTATCCCGGAGGGCCCCGTGGGCTGAAAGTGGAAGGGAACCAGCCCTTAGTGGGCTGGGGCGCCCCCCTTGGGCCTCCCCCCATGCGCCTAGGGTTGGGAACCCTAGGGTGGGGGGGCTTCCCCCTTGCCTTGGGGGGCAAGGCAACCCCTTCCCCCCCTTTGGCCGCCGCCCCCCATGAGATCCCATCTCTAGGGGCGGCGCCCCCCCAGGGGGCCTATATAAAGGGGGGGAGGGAGGGCAGCAACAGAACAGCCTTGGGCGCCTCCCTCCTAACCTGCTACACCTCTCCGTCTCGCAGAAGCTCGGCGAAGCCCTGCCGAGACCCGCTACATCCACCACCACGCCGTCGTGCTGCTGGATCTCCATCAACCTCTCCTTCCCCCTTGCTGGATCAAGAAGGAGGAGACGTCGCTGCACCGTACGTGTGTTAAACGCGGAGGTGCCGTCCGTTCGGCACTCGGTCATCGGTGATTTGGATCACGGCGAGTACGGCTTCGTCATCCACGTTCATTGGAACGCTTCCGCTCGCGATCTACAAGGGTATGTAGATGCACTCCTTTCCCCTCATTGCTAGTAGACTCCATAGATGCATCTTGGTGAGCATAGGAAAATTTTAAAATTATGCTACGATTCCCAACAGTGGTATCAGAGCCAGGCCTATGCGTAGTTACTATGCACGAGGAGAACACAAAGCAATTGTGGGCGTTGAGTTTGCCAATTCTTCTTGCCGCTACTAGTCTTTTCTTGTTTCGGCGGCATTGTAGGATGAAGCGGCCCGGACCGACCTTACACGTACGCTTACGTGAGACAGGTTCCACCGATTGACATGCACTAGTTGCATAAGGTGGCTAGCGGGTTTCTGTCTCTCCTACTTTAGTCGGAACGGATTCGATGAAAAGGGTCCTTATGAAGGGTAAATAGAAATTGGCAAATCACATTGTGGTCATACGTAGGTAAGAAAACGTTCTTGCTAGAAACCTACAAACCACGTAAAAAGTTGCAACAACAATTAGAGGACGTCTAACTTGTTTTTTGCAGCAAGTGCTATGTGATGTGATATGGCCAGAAGATGTGATGAATGATATATGTGATGTATGAGATTGATCATATTCTTGTAATAGGAATCACGACTTGCATGTCGATGAGTATGACAACCGGCAGGAGCCATAGGAGTTGTCTTTATTATTTTGCATGACCTGCGTGTCATTGAATAACGCCATGTAAATTACTTTACTTTGTTGCTAAACGCGTTAGCCATAAAAGTAGAAGTAATCGTTGGCGTGACGACTTCATGAAGACACAATGATTGAGATCATGATGATGGAGATCATGGTGTCATGCCGGTGACGAAGATGATCATGGTGCCCCGAAGATGGAGATCAAAGGAGCATGATGATATTGGCCATATCATGTCACTATTTGATTGCATGTGATGTTTATCATGTTTTTGCATCTTATTTGCTTAGAATGACAGTAGTAAGTAAGATGATCCCTTATAATAATTTCAAGAAAGTGTTCACCCTAACTGTGCACCGTTGCGAAGGTTCGTTGTTTCGAAGCACCACGTGATGATCGGGTGTGATAGATTCTAACGTTCGAATACAACGGGTGTTGACGAGCCTAGCATGTACAGACATGGCCTCGGAACACACGCAATACACTTAGGTTGACTTGACGAGCCTAGCATGTACAGACATGGCCTCGGAACACGGAGGACCGAAAGGTCGAGCATGAGTCGTATAGAAGATACGATCAACATGGAGATGTTCACCGATCTTGACTAGTCCGTCTCACGTGATGATCGGACACGGCCTAGTTAAACTCGGATCATGTTTCACTTAGATGACTAGAGGGATGTCTATCTGAGTGGGAGTTCATTAAATAATTTGATTAGATGAACTTAATTATCATGAACTTAGTCTAAAATCTTTACACTATGTATTGTAGATCAAATGGCCAACGTTGTCCTCAATTTCAACGCGTTCCTAGAGAAAACCAAGCTGAAAGATGATGGCAGCAACTATACGGACTGGGTCCGGAACCTGAGGATCATTCTCATAGTAGCCAAGAAAGATTATGTCTTAGAAGCACCGCTAGGTGATGCACCAATCCCTGAGAACCAAGACGTTATGAACGCTTGGCAGCAGCGTGTTGATGATTACTCCCTCGTTCAGTGCGGCATGCTTTACAGCTTAGAACCGGGTCTCCAAAAGCGTTTTGAGAAACATGGAGCATATGAGATGTTCGAGGAGCTGAAATTGGTTTTCCAAGCTCATGCCCGGGTCGAGAGATATGAAGTCTCCGACAAGTTCTTCAGCTGTAAAATGGAGGAGAATAGTTCTGTTAGTGAGCACATACTCAGAATGTCTGGGTTGCACAACCGCTTGACTCAGCTGGGAGTTAATCTCCCGGATGAAGCGGTCATTGACAGAATCCTTCAGTCGCTTCCACCAAGCTTCAAGAGCTTTGTGATGAACTACAATATGCAGGGGATGGAAAAGACCATTCCTGAGGTATATTCAACTGTAACATCCCAAATTTTCAATTTGGTATGTTATACATAGATCATCTTTGCATATCATGTTTTATTGCATTTTGACAAATCCTCGATAAATCCTAAGCAACTCAAGGACCCTCGGAGAGAGTTGGGGATTTTTCTCGAATTTTCATATTTGATTTTCATCAAATAATAAGACGAGGATTTTGGTTTTAATTATTTTCTCTCCGGAAAAATATTTCATTTTAAAAATAAACGAGAGGAGAAAATATGACTTCTCCAAAACAATTGAAATACTGGAGGAAAAATGTTAAAATCATTTATTGGAATTTATTTGGATTTTATTTGCAAATTTTATTGCATTAAAAATATTGCATGTTTTCAAAATATTTATTTTGATTTAAAAAAATGTTCACCCTATTCTAGATTCTAACTAGACGGGGAAAATTTATTTTATATTTTTCTGACTTTTATTTATTTTCTACGAATTATTTTCCGCGGAACGTTTTAAAAAAAAACAAAAAACTGCGCGCGCCCGCGCTGGGCCAAGCTCAGCCGCGCCAGGCCGCCGGCCCGCCCGCGCGTCGTCCTCCTCGCGCACGGGAGCCGAGTCCCGCCGCCGCACGCCGCCCGGCCGCCCCCTCCTCCAAGCCGAACTCCCCCCTTTATATACCCCTCAACCCCCCCTCTTCTCTCCTCTCATCTCGCCGCCGCCCGCCTTGCCCACCTCGCCGCCGCCGGACCGAGCCCGAGCCGCCGCCGAGCCGCCGCCGTTCGCCGCCGCCTCGCCGCCCCTCGCACCCCGCACCCCCGCCGCACCCCGCGCCCTCGCCGCCCCTCGCCCCGAGCCGCCGGAGCCCCGCCGGAGCCCCCGCCCCGACGAGGTACTGCCCGTTCGTTTTGCCGGTTTTCTAAAAAAAACCTTTCGTTTAAAAAAACCCTAGATCGGTTTTTTTTCGGTTTTATTATTTTGCGAGCGTTCACCGAACCGTTCGTTCTAACGAACGCGTTCGTCGGTTTTTCTCTGGTAACGAACGTCCGTTCTTTAACCGCTCGTCCGTTTTTCTTTTTCGTCGGATTTTTCTGCGATTATCTCAGATTCGATTTCTGATCAAATCTTCGTTTCTGTTTAACTTCTCGCGCGTTTATCGGAATCAGGCGATTCAAGCGCCTAGAGTTTCGTCTTGAAATTCTCTTTCCGTTTAACCTACTCAAACAAGTTTTTGCTACAGTAAAATTTGACCTAGATCCAGATTAGTAAACGAAGCTTCTTTCTTTCGCCGTTTGACTTTCGTTGCTTCTTTCGAGTTGATTCTTTTTGCAAACCGGAGTTCTTAAGTTGAACTTTCTGGTTGGATCTTTCATTCGAGTTTTACCTGTGCATTAGATGAGTACTGATTGTATGCTTGTTTGTTTGCGATAGAGTACCCGGAGTGTGCCGCTTGTTACTTCGAATCGCTAGGTTTTGCGGATCATCAGCAAGGCAAGTAACACTTTGATCATACTTTTCATACCCAGTTTTATTGCATTAGATCTATTCCTCAAACAATTGCATGATTAGGATCTGATTAAATTGTGGGAACTGGGAAGTAGTTGAGGTAGTACCTATTACCTGTTTTCTATTCAAACCCTTGGGAGTTACTTTTACGTTGCTATTATTATTGCCATGCTATGCTCGTAGACGTGGATCTGGGTTTGAGAGATATTCATGATAGATGTGAGATGTTTATTAATGGTTCAACTTAAGGTGGCAACTAAAACTCACATCTGGGTGGATTGAGGCACCTGGAGAACCCAGTGTTGTCTGATTTTATAAGGTCCGCCACCCAGGCTCAAAGGGATCATAAGATTATTCATGCTAGAAACTTCCGTGTGCAGCCACAAGCTACTATGGGCTCTAGCATAGTTGAGTAGGTTACAAGATCTCTTGAAGAGGTGGGCTAGCAGATGTAGGGGAAAGTAGGTGTACCGGTCCATCCAGAGTAAAGAGTGATTGTTTCTGAAAGACTGTGTCTCGGTCATCCGTTTCTCAAACATCATGTAGTGCGAGAATCAAGCGGAGGCGATCGAGTCTTGTGGGGAAAAGTGCGCAAACCTCTGCAGAGTGTACAAACTAATCATGGTTAGCCGTGTCCCCGGTTATGGACAACTTGAGTATCTAGTACCTGGATTATCATTTGAATCTCATCACTATGTTACTTTTAATTAATTTTGTTGGGTTAATGATGACACTTAATTGGGATTGAGTTGGAGGTACCTTCTCAATGTTTAACAACCACCATGATAGTTAAATAAAATTTATTCCTTTGCAGTAGGAAAAATTGGCTTTTCGCAAAACTGTAACCATAGAGCTTTCCACCAGCCATATATGCATGTAGTATAGCATTATTATTGTTCATTATTCTCTATGTGTTACATTGCCAGCATATTCTATGTGCTGACCCGTTCTCGGGCTGCAACGTTTCATGTTGCATACTTTTCAGACGACGAGTAAGGTGCCTTAGGTCGTGGTCTTATACTCAGTGATGCCGCTGGAGTTGATGGACTCACTTATCTTCCAAGTCTTCCGCTGTTATCGTTATTAGATGGCCTTAAGCCATGGTTATCATACTTATTCTCTTTGGAGATATTCGATGTAATAAGTGTGTGATTGCTACTCTCTTATAAATCCTCCATTTGTATTGTGCGTGTCAGCATTACTGATCCAGGGATGACACTGGTGCACAGCAGCACAGACCATTTGAGGTCTGGTCGCTACAAAGTTGGTATCAGAGCACACGCTGATTGTAGGACACGACCACTAAGCCTAAGCCCTAGAAAGCTTCTCTCTTCTCATTTCTGACCCCTCTCCTTTTTCTACTCTTTTAGGAATGGCGAATGCAAGGAGCAAGTTCATGCAACCAGATGAAGACACGCCTTTTGGTCGACACTTGAAGGAAGTCACCAAGTACTTGAACATAGGAATACCAAGCATCATCGGAACCTACAACGCCACATTACCTGAAGAGGAGAGCTGGAAGATTCAAGTTCTCATTCCAGGAAGGATGTTTAGTGCCATAAGATTGGTTTTCGAAGCACCAACCTGGAGTTTAGGGAAGAGCATGGCCGCACACATCGTCATGGGACGCATTGGAGAAGTCTATCACCAGGAGCTTAAGGATACAATTTATCAAATTTGTGGACGCCGAGACGCACAATGGGAGATGATCAGAACCAAGAAGGATGGATCAATTGCAGCTTTCATCCAGGAGCAGAACCAACATATTCGTCGCCAGGAGAACCAGATGTGCACGGACAAGGAAGAACTGAAGAAGGCATTAACGAAGATCAAGGAGCTCCAAGGAGAACTCAAAGCTACACGCGAAGATTATTTGGAGGAAATCAACGCACTAGTAGGGAAGAATGATGACCTGGAGAAGAAGATTGGAGTATTCATGGGAAATCCAGTGCCAAAAGCAGAAGTCGACGAATGCACTTGTCCGGATAACTACATCATCATCGACGACACCGACTCGGAACCAAGTGAAGATGACTGGGTTGATGAAGCTGGAGCAGACATCATGGAGTCTTCAACGGATCAGAATTTCTAGTAGACCACCATATCAGTAGTAGTTTTCCCCCATTTAATAGTATAGTTCAAGCACTTTGTAACGCTAGCTAGATCGATTGTTTTGCCTTGTTTGATTTGATTGAGTGATATTGATTGATTTGTCTCATGAGCATATGGGTAGTGTTTTCCCTCTAGACCTCATTCTATTCTTAACTCTCATCTTTTCTAAACCTATCAGATGCCTCCGAGACGCGACACCGGATTTGTTTTCCCGCCAGAGATCACCCAGTTGATTCAGCAACAGAATGCCCTGATGCAAGTGTTAGTGTAGAACCAAGGCAACAACAACAATAACCCACCGCCACCACCACCTGTTGATCACTTAGCCCGTTTCTTAAGGCTAAACCCGCCAGTGTTTTCCAGTAGCACCGAGCCGATTGTTGCAGATGATTGGCTCCGCAAAGTTGGAAGGGAGTTGACCACTGCAGGATGCACAGATGCGGAAAGAGTGCGTTTTGCCGCACATCAACTTGATGGACCCGCAGCATCATGGTGGGAGAATTATACAGCCACGCACCCTATTGACACTGTCACATGGGACCAGTTTCAGCAAGCTTTCCGTACAGCTCATGTTTCAGCAGGAGCTATGGATATGAAGAAGCGTGAGTTTCGTAACCTACGCCAAGGAGGACGCACCGTAGGCCAGTATGTGGAGGATTTCAGTAAGTTAGCACGTTATGCACCAGATGACGTTGCTACAGATGCTGCCAAGCAGGAAATTTTTTTGGAAGGGCTGAATGATGAACTGAGTATGCAGTTGATGGTAGCAACTTTCAACAACTACCAGGAGCTGGTAGATAGAGCTCTCATGATTGAAGGGAAGCAACAGCATATTGAAAATCGTAAGAGGAAGTATGGACAAGGGAAGTACAATTCTGGAGCCCAGCAGAAGCCATGATTTACCCCAAAACCGGGAGGACAGTTTCAGCATACCCATGGAGGAGGTAGTTCGCACAACCATAATGGCTCCAAGACTGGTAATGGGAATGGAGGAGGCAACGGACAGAACCGCACCAACCCATCTACCCCAACCAAGAGGGATCTAAGTCACATTACTTGTTTCAAGTGCCAGAAGACGGGACATTATGCAACTAATTGTCCTGAAGCCCAAAATGGAAATGGCAATGGAAGCTCTGGGAAGAAGCCGAACCCGTTCAACAAAGGGCATGTGAACCACGTGAGCTTGGAGGAGGTTGAAGCTCAGCCTGATGCAGTAATAGGTAAGTTTTGGTTAAGTCATTTACTGCAACCGTTCTTTTCGATACTGGTGCATCGCATTCATACATATCAAGGGGATTCGTGAATAAGTTTAAGATGTCCACCCAAGTTCTCAAAACCCCTATGTTAATAACCTCGCCAGGAGCAGAGTATATGGCAACCCAAGGATGTTTTCAGATACCATTGGCCATTGGAAGGCATGTTTTCCCCTCAGACCTCATTGTTTTGGAATCGCAAGGCTTGGATGTGATTTTGGGAATGGATTGGCTAATGTTGTATGGAGGAAACATCGATTGTGCCAGCAAGACGATTTTGCTTACCACCCCGGAAGGGAAAAGGATCAAGTATGTATCCCAGCATATGCCGAAGAGGACTCAAGTAAATTCCTTATCAGGAGTTGTACAGGAGGAAGTACCAGTGGTGAAGGATTATCCGGATGTATTTCCAGAAGAGTTGCCAGGCATGCCACCAGATAGAGACATTGAGTTCTTGATTGAACTTTTGCCAGGCACATGGCCAATATCTAAGAGACCATACAGGATGCCCGCAAAGGATTTGGAGGAAATTAAGAAGCAGATCAAGGAGTTACTGGATAAAGGCTATATTCGCCCAAGTTCGTCACCTTGGGGATCACCAGTGCTTCTAGTGGAGAAGAAAGATGGATCACCGAGGATGGTTGTTGATTACCGAGGATTGAATGAAGTGACCATCAAAAACAAGTACCCACTGCCGATGATCAATGATTTGTTTGACCGCCTACAAGGAGCTAAAGTATTTTCCAAGATCGATCTACGATCAGGATATCATCAGTTAAAGATTCGAGAGCAGGATATACCCAAGACGGCATTTACCACCAGATATGGATTGTATGAGTATACCGTTATGTCATTTGGTCTGACTAACGCACCTGCCTATTTCATGAACCTGATGAACAAAGTGTTTAGGAGTTTTTGGATAAGTTCGTCGTGGTGTTCATTGATGATATTTTAATCTTTTCCAAGGATGAGGAAGAGCATGAGGAGCATTTACGATTGGTACTTGAGAAGCTCAGAGAACATCAGTTATATGCCAAGTTCAGCAAGTGTGAATTTTGGCTGAAGGAAGTTGGATTCCTTGGACATGTTATTTCTGGAGAAGGAATAGCAGTAGACCCTGCCAAGGTCGACATAGTGACAAGTTGGGAATCACCCACGACAGTTGGAGAAATCCGGAGTTTTCTTGGACTTGCAGGATACTACCGGAGATTCATCGAGAATTTCTCGAAGATTGCTAAGCCCATGACTGAGCTATTGAAGAAGGACACCAAATTCAATTGGACTGAGGAATGTGAAGCTAGTTTCCAGGAGTTGAAGAAACGATTGGTTACCTCACCAGTGTTGATTCTGCCAGATCAACGCAAGGACTATGAAGTTTATTGCGATGCTTCTCGTCAAGGACTTGGAGCAGTGCTTATGCAGGAAGGAAGAGTTGTGTCATATGCTTCACGACAACTTAAACCCCATGAGAAGAATTATGCTACGCATGATTTGGAATTAGCAGCCGTGGTGCATGCATTGAAGACATGGAGACATTTTCTCATCGGAAACCATTGTGAGGTGTACACGGATCACAAGAGTTTGAAGTACATTTTCACGCAGAAGGAGTTAAATCTCAGACAGCGGAGATGGTTGGAGCTCATTAAAGATTATGATATGAGATTGCATTATCACCCTGGAAAGGCTAACGTAGTAGCAGACGCGTTGAGCCGCAAGAGTCATGTCAACACCCTCATGACAGGAGAGTTACCTCAGTAGTTAGCCGAGGACCTTCGCGAGCTATGTTTGGAGATAGTCCCAAGAGGCTATTTAGCAACATTGGAGATTCAGTCTACCTTGATGGAAAGGATCAGAGAAGCTCAGAAGACAGACAAGGAGATTGAAGAGATAAAGGAGAAGATGAGCAAAGGAAAAGCCAAGGGATTTCGTGAGGATGAGCACGATACCTTATGGTTTGAGGACCGCGTTTATGTGCCAAATGATCCGGAGATCAGGAAGTTGATTTTGCAAGAAGCCCATGATTCACCATACTCGATACACCCAGGGAATACCAAGATGTATTTGGATTTGAAAAATACTTTCTGGTGGACCGGAATGAAGAAGGATATTGCAGAGTATGTAGCAGTTTGTGATGTATGTCAGAGAGTGAAGGCAGAGCATCAGAAGCCAGCAGGATTGCTACAACCATTGCAAATACCCGAATGGAAGTGGGATAAAATAGGCATGGATTTTATCACAGGATTACCCAGGACTCGTTCAGGCTATGACTCAATATGGGTTGTAGTCGACCGATTGACGAAAGTGGCTCACTTCATTCCAGTGAAGACCACTTACACCAGTTCTAAGTTGGCCAAGATCTACATGACCAGGATCGTATGTTTGCATGGAGTTCCAAGGACCATTGTATCAGACAGAGGAACCCAATTTACCTCAAAGTTTTGGAAGCAGTTACATGAAACATTGGGAACCAGGCTGGAATTTAGTACAGCTTTCCACCCACAGACAGGTGGACAGACCGAGAGAGTCAACCAGATTTTGGAGGACATGTTGAGAGCATGTGCACTAGATTAGGGATCCAGTTGGGACGACAATTTTCCATATGCGGAGTTTTCTTATAACAACAGTTATCAAACCAGTTTGAAGATGGCCCCTTTCGAAGCTTTGTACGGAAGGAGGTGTAGAACACCGTTGTTATGGGACGAAGTTGGAGACCGTCAGTTGTTTGGACCAGATTTGATTAAGGAGTCTGAACAGAAAGTGAGGTTGATTCGCGATAGGCTCAAGGTAGCCCAGTCTAGGCAGAAGAGTTATGCTGATTCTAAACGAAAGGAGACAGTTCACGAAGTCGGAGACAGAGTGTATCTTCGAGTATCACCACTTCGAGGAGTGAAGCGCTTTGGAGTTAAGGGAAAGTTAGCGCCCCGTTTTATCGGACCATACAGAGTGTTGGAACGTATGGGAGAGGTTGCTTACAAGCTGGAATTGCCCGAAGGATTGTCTGGAGTACATGATGTATTTCATGTTTCTCAGTTGAAGAAGTGCCACGCAGAAATGGCTGAGATACCGCTGAGAGATACTGTGCCACTGGAAGCGATTCAGTTGGAAAGTGATTTGACCTATGAGGAGAAACCAGTTAAGATTCTTGAGTATGCCAGCCGAGTTACCCGCAGCAAGGTTATCAAGTTTTGCAAAGTCTAGTGGAGTCACCACACGGAGGATGAAGCCACCTGGGAGCGAGAGGAGATCTACGGAAAGACCACTCCCACCTGTTTTCTAGCCAACCCGAATCTCGAGGGAGAGATTCATCTTAAGGGGGGTAGGTTTGTAACATCCCAAATTTTCAATTTGGTATGTTATACATAGATCATCTTTGCATATCATGTTTTATTGCATTTTGACAAATCCTCGATAAATCCTAAGGAACTCAAGGACCCTCGGAGAGAGTTGGGGATTTTTCTCGAATTTTCATATTTGATTTTCATCAAATAGTAAGACGAGGATTCTGGTTTTAATTATTTTCTCTCCGGAAAAATATTTCATTTTAAAAATAAACGAGAGGAGAAAATATGACTTCTCCAAAACAATTGAAATACTGGAGGAAAAATGTTAAAATCATTTATTGGAATTTATTTGGATTTTATTTGCAATTTTTATTGCATTAAAAATATTGCATGTTTTCAAAATATTTATTTTGATTTTAAAAAATGTTCACCCTATTCTAGATTTTCTAACTAGACGGGGAAAATTTATTTTATATTTTTCTGACTTTTATTTATTTTCTACGAATTATTTTCCGTGGAACGTTTTTTTTTAAAAAAAAAACTGCGCGCGCGCCCGCGCTGGGCCAAGCCCAGCCGCGCCAGGCCGCCGGCCCGCCCGCGCGTCGTCCTCCTCGCGCACGGGAGCCGAGTCCCGCCGCCGCACGCCGCCCGACCGCCCCCTCCTCCAAGCCGAGCTCTCCCCCCCTTTATATACCCCTCAACCCCCCCTCTTCTCTCCTCTCATCTCGCCGCCGCCCGCCTTGCCCGCCTCGCAGCCGCCGGACCGAGCCCGAGCCACCGCCGAGCCGCCGCCGTTCGCCGCCGCCTCGCCGCCCCTCGCACCCCGCATCCCCGCCGCACCCCGCGCCCTCGCCGCCCCTCGCCCCGAGCCGCCGGAGCCCCGCCGGAGCCCCCGCCCCGACGAGGTACTGCCCCGTTCGTTTTGCCGGTTTTCTAAAAAAAACCCTTTCGTTTAAAAAAAACCCTAGATCGATTTTTTTCGGTTTTATTATTTTGCGAGCGTTCACCGAACCGTTCGTTTTAACGAACGCGTTCGTCGGTTTTTCTCTGGTAACGAACGTCCGTTCTTTAACCGTTCGTCCGTTTTTCTTTTTCGTCGGATTTTTCTGCGATTATCTCAGATTCGATTTCTGATCAAATCTTCGTTTCTGTTTAACTTCTCGCTCGTTTATCGGAATCAGGCGATTCAAGCGCCTAGAGTTTCGTCTTGAAATTCTCTTTCCGTTTAACCTACTCAAACAAGTTTTTGCTACAGTAAAATTTGACCTAGATCCAGATTAGTAGACGAAGCTTCTTTCTTTCGCCGTTTGACTTTCGTTGCTTCTTTCGAGTTGATTCTTTTTGCAAACCGGAGTTCTTAAGTTGAACTTTCTGGTTGGATCTTTCATTCGAGTTTTACCTGTGCATTAGATGAGTACTGATTGTATGCTTGTTTGTTTGCGATAGAGTACCCGGAGTGTGCCGCTTGTTACTTCGAATCGCTAGGTTTTGCGGATCATCAGCAAGGCAAGTAACACTTTGATCATACTTTTCATACCCAGTTTTATTGCATTAGATCTATTCCTCAAACAATTGCATGATTAGGATCTGATTAAATTGTGGGAACTGGGAAGTAGTTGAGGTAGTACCTATTACCTGTTTTCTATTTAAACCCTTGGGAGTTACTTCTACGTTGCTATTATTATTGCCATGCTATGCTCGTAGACGTGGATCTGGGTTTGAGAGATATTCATGACAGATGTGAGATGTTTATTAATGGTTCAACTTAAGGTGGCAAGTAAAACTCACATCTGGGTGGATTAGAGGCACCTGGAGAACCCAGTGTTGTCTGATTTTATAAGGTCCGCCACCCAGGCTCAAAGGGATCATAAGATTATTCATGCTAGAAACTTCCGTGTGCAGCCACAAGCTATTATGGGCTCTAGCATAGTTGAGTAGGTTACAAGATCTCTTGAAGAGGTGGGCTAGTAGATGTAGGGGAAAGTAGGTGTACCGGTCCATCCAGAGTAAAGAGTGATTGTTTCTGAAAGACTGTGTCTCGGTCATCCGTTTCTCAAACATCATGTAGTGCGAGAATCAAGCGGAGGCGATCGAGTCTTGTGGGGAAAAGTGCGCAAACCTCTGCAGAGTGTACAAACTAATCATGGTTAGCCGTGTCCCCGGTCATTTGAATCTCATCACTATGTTACTTTTAATTAATTTTGTTGGGTTAATGATGACACTTAATTGGGATTGAGTTGGAGGTACCTTCTCAATGTTTAACAACCACCATGATAGTTAAATAAAATTTATTCCTTTGCAGTAGGGAAAAATTGGCTTTTCGCAAAACTGTAACAATAGAGCTTTCCACCAGCCATATATGCATGTAGTATAGCATTATTATTGTTCATTATTCTCTATGTGTTACATTGCCAGCGTATTCTATGTGCTGACCCGTTCTCGAGCTGCAACGTTTCATGTTGCAGACTTTTCAGACGACGAGTAAGGTGCCTTAGGTCGTGGTCTTATACTCAGTGATGCCG
This sequence comes from Aegilops tauschii subsp. strangulata, assembly GCF_002575655.3. Taxonomy (NCBI): domain Eukaryota; kingdom Viridiplantae; phylum Streptophyta; class Magnoliopsida; order Poales; family Poaceae; genus Aegilops; species Aegilops tauschii. The sequence goes on from NC_053039.3 coordinate 181,417,423, forward strand.
CTGGAGTTGATGGACTCACTTATCTTCCAAGTCTTCCGCTGTTATCGTTATTAGATGGCCTTAAGCCATGGTTATCATACTTATTCTCTTTGGAGATATTCGATGTAATAAGTGTGTGATTGCTACTCTGTTATAAATCCTCCATTTGTACTGTGCGTGTCAGCATTACTGATCCAGGGATGACACTTGTGCACAGCAGCACAGACCATTTGAGGTCTGGTCGCTACAATTCAATGCTGAAATCAGCTGAGGTAGAGACCAGAAAAGAACATCAAGTGTTGATGGTGAATAAAACCACTAAGTTCAAGAAGGGCAAGGGTAAGAAGAACTTCAAGAAGGACGGCAAGGGAGTTGCCGCGCCCGGTAAACCAGTTACTGGGAAGAAGTCAAAGAATGGACCCAAGACCGAGACTGAGTGCTTTTATTGCAAGGGAAGTGGTCACTGGAAGCGGAACTGCCCCAAATACTTAGCGGACAAGAAGAAGGCCGGCAACACCAAAGGTATATGTGATATACATGTAATTGATGTGTACCTTGCCAGTACTCGTAGTAGCTCCTGGGTATTTGATACCGGTGCGGTTGCTCATATTTGTAACTCAAAACAGGAACTACGGAATAAACGGAGACTGGCGAAGGACGAGGTGACGATGCGCGTCGGGAATGGTTCCAAGGTCGATGTGATCGCCGTCGGCACGCTACCTCTGCATCTACCCACGAGATTAGTTTTAAACCTCAATAATTGTTATTTAGTGCCAGCTTTGAGCATGAACATTGTATCTGGATCTCGTTTAATTCGAGATGGCTACTCATTTAAATCCGAGAATAATGGTTGTTCTATTTATTTGAGAGATATGTTTTATGGTCATGCCCCGCTGGTCAATGGTTTATTTTTGATGAATCTCGAACGTGATGTTACACATGTTCATAGTGTGAATACCAAAAGATGTAAAGTTGATAATGATAGTCCCACATACTTGTGGCACTGCCGCCTTGGTCACATTGGTGTCAAGCGCATGAAGAAACTCCATGCAGATGGACTTTTGGAGTCTCTTGATTACGAATCATTTGACACGTGCGAACCATGCCTCATGGATAAGATGACCAAGACTCCGTTCTCCGGAACAATGGAGCGAGCAACCAACTTATTGGAAATCATACATACCGATGTGTGTGGTCCAATGAGTGTTGAGGCCCGCGGAGGATATCGTTATGTTCTCACTCTCATTGATGATTTAAGTAGATATGGGTATGTCTACCTAATGAAACACAAGTATAAAACCTTTGAAAAGTTCAAGGAATTTCAGAGTGAAGTTGAGAATCAACGTGACAGGAAAATAAAGTTCTTACGATCAGATCGTGGTGGAGAATATTTAAGTCACGAATTTGGTACACACTTAAGGAAATGTGGAATAGTTTCACAACTCACGCCGCCTGGAACACCTCAGAGAAATGGTGTGGCCGAACGTCGTAATCGCACTCTATTGGATATGGTGCGATCTATGATGTCTCTTACCGATTTACCGCTTTCATTTTGGGGCTATGCTTTAGAGACTGCCGCATTCACTTTAAATAGGGCTCCGTCGAAATCCGTTGAGACGACACCGTATGAATTATGGTTTGGGAAGAAACCTAAGCTGTCGTTTCTAAAAGTTTGGGGATGCGATGCTTATGTCAAGAAACTTCAACCTGAAAAGCTCGAACCCAAGTCGGAAAAATGCGTCTTCATAGGATACCCTAAGGAAACTATTGGGTATACCTTCTACCTCAGATCCGAAGGCAAGATCTTCGTTGCCAAGAACGGGTCCTTTCTGGAGAAGGAGTTTCTCTCGAAAGAGTTGAGTGGGAGGAAAGTGGAACTTGATGAGGTGATAGTCACCCCTTCCGAACCGGAAAGTAGCGCAGCGCGGGAAAATGTTCCTGTGGTGCCTACACCGACTGGGGAAGAAGTTAATGATGATGATCATGAAGCTTCGGATCAAGTTACTGAACTTCGTAGGTCCACAAGGACACGTTCCGCACCAGAGTGGTACGGCAACCCTGTCCTGGAAATCATGTTGTTAGACAACGTTGAACCTTCGAACTATGAAGAAGCGATGGCGGGCCCGGATTCCGACAAATGGCTAGAAGCCATGAAATCCGAGATAGAATCCATGTATGAAAACAAAGTATGGACTTCGACTGACTTGCCCGATGAGCGGCGAGCCATAGAAAACAAATGGATCTTTAAGAAGAAGACGGACGCGGATGGTAATGTGACCATATACAAAGCTCGACTTGTCGCTAAGGGTTATCGACAAGTTCAACGGGTTGACTACAATGAGACTTTGTCACCCGTAGCGAAGCTGAAGTCCGTCCGAATCATGTTAGCAATTGCCGCATACTATGATTATGAGATATGGCAAATGGACGTCAAAACGGCATTCCTTAACGGCTTCCTTAAGGAAGAGTTGTATATGATGCAGCCGGAAGGTTTTGTCGATCCTAAGAATGCTAACAAAGTATGCAAGCTCCAGCGCTCAATCTATGGGCTGGTGCAAGCATCTCGGAGTTGGAACATTCGCTTTGATGAGATGATCAAAGCGTTTGGGTTTACACAGACTTATGGAGAAGCCTGTGTTTACAAGAAAGTGAGTGGGAGCTCTGTAGCATTTCTCATATTATATGTGGATGACATACTATTGATGGGAAATGATATAGAATTCTTGGAAAGTATAAAGGCCTATTTGAATAAGTGTTTTTCAATGAAGGACCTTGGAGAAGCTGCTTATATATTAGGCATCAAGATCTATACAGATAGATCAAGACGCCTCATTGGTCTTTCACAGAGTACATACCTTGACAAGATATTGAAGAAGTTCAGTATGGATCAGTCCAAGAAGGGGTTCTTGCCTGTATTGCAAGGTGTGCAATTGAGCACGGCTCAATGCCCGACCACGGCAGAAGATATAGAAAAGATGAGTGTCATCCCCTATGCCTCGGCCATAGGGTCTATTATGTATGCCATGCTGTGTACCAGACCTGATGTAAACCTTGCCGTAAGTTTGGTAGGAAGGTACCAAAGTAATCCCGGCATGGAACACTGGACAGCGGTCAAGAATATCCTAAAGTACCTGAAAAGGACTAAGGATATGTTTCTCGTTTATGGAGGTGACGAAGAGCTCGTCGTAAAGGGTTACGTCGACGCTAGCTTTGACACAGATCTGGATGACTCGAAGTCACAAACCGGATACGTGTATATTTTGAATGGAGGAGCAGTAAGCTGGTGCAGTTGCAAGCAAAGCGTCGTGGCGGGATCAACATGTGAAGCGGAGTACATGGCAGCCTCAGAGGCAACACAGGAAGCAGTCTGGATGAAGGAGTTCATTACCGACCTAGGGGTGATTCCCAATGCGTCGGGCCCGATGACTCTCTTCTGTGACAACACTGGAGCCATTGCCCTTGCGAAGGAGCCCAGGTTTCACAGGAAGACCAGGCATATCAAGCGTCGCTTCAACTCCATTCGTGAAAGTGTTCAAAATGGAGACATAGATATTTGTAAAGTACATACGGACCTGAATGTAGCAGATCCGTTGACTAAACCTCTCCCTAGAGCAAAACATGATCAACACCAAGACGCAATGGGTGTTCGATTCATCACAATGTAACTAGATTATTGACTCTAGTGCAAGTGGGAGACTGTTGGAAATATGCCCTAGAGGCAATAATAAATGGTTATTATTATATTTCTTTGTTCATGGTAATTGTCTATTATTCATGCTATAATTGTATTGTCCGGAAATCGTAATACATGTGTGAATACATAGACCACAACGTGTCCCTAGTAAGCCTCTAGTTGACTAGCTCGTTGATCAACAGATAGTCATGGTTTCCTGACTATGGACATTGGATGTCATTGATAACGGGATCACATCATCAGGAGAATGATGTGATGGACAAGACCCAATCCTAAGCATAGCATAAAAGATCGTGTAGTTTCGTTTGCTAGAGCTTTTCCAATGTCAAGTATCTTTTCCTTAGACCATGAGATCGTGCAACTCCCGGATACCGTAGGAGTGCTTTGGGTGTGCCAAACGTCACAACGTAACTGGGTGACTATAAAGGTGCACTACGGGTATCTCCGAAAGTGTCTGTTGGGTTGGCACGGATCGAGACTGGGATTTGTCACTCCGTGTGACGGAGAGGTATCTCTGGGCCCACTCGGTAATGCATCATCATAATGAGCTCAATGTGACTAAGGCGTTAGTCACGGGATCATGCATTGCGGTACGAGTAAAGAGACTTGCCGGTAACGAGATTGAACAAGGTATTGGGATACCGACGATCGAATCTCGGGCAAGTAACATACCGATTGACAAAGGGAATTGCATACGGGATTGATTGAATCCTCGACACCGTGGTTCATCCGATGAGATCATCGTGGAACATGTGGGAGCCAACATGGGTATCCAGATCCCGCTGTTGGTTATTGACCGGAGAGGCGTCTCGGTCATGTCTGCATGTCTCCCGAACCCGTAGGGTCTACACACTTAAGGTTCGGTGACGCTAGGGTTGTAGAGATATGTGTATGCGGAAACCTGAAAGTTGTTCGGAGTCCCGGATGAGATCTCGGACGTCACGAGAGGTTCCGGAATGGTCCGGAGGTGAAGAATTATATATAGGAAGTCCAGTTTCGGCCACCGGGAAAGTTTCGGGGGTTACCGGTATTGTACCGGGACCACCGGAAGGGTCCCGGGGGTCCACCGGAAGGGTCCCGGGGGTCCACCGGGTGGGGCCACCTATCCCGGAGGGCCCCGTGGGCTGAAAGTGGAAGGGAACCAGCCCTTAGTGGGCTGGGGCGCCCCCCTTGGGCCTCCCCCCATGCGCCTAGGGTTGGGAACCCTAGGGTGGGGGGGCTTCCCCCTTGCCTTGGGGGGCAAGGCAACCCCTTCCCCCCCTTTGGCCGCCGCCCCCCCCCCATGAGATCCCATCTCTAGGGCCGGCGCCCCCCAGGGGGCCTATATAAAGGGGGGGAGGGAGGGCAGCAACAGAACAGCCTTGGGCGCCTCCCTCCTCCCCTGCTACACCTCTCCGTCTCGCAGAAGCTCGGCGAAGCCCTGCCGAGACCCGCTACACCCACCACCACGCCGTCGTGCTGCTGGATCTCCATCAACCTCTCCTTCCCCCTTGCTGGATCAAGAAGGAGGAGACGTCGCTGCACCGTACGTGTGTTGAACGCGGAGGTGCCGTCCGTTCGGCACTCGGTCATCGGTGATTTGGATCACGGCGAGTACGACTCCGTCATCCACGTTCATTGGAACGCTTCCGCTCGCGATCTACAAGGGTATGTAGATGCACTCCTTTCCCCTCGTTGCTAGTAGACTCCATAGATGCATCTTGGTGAGCGTAGGAAAATTTTAAAATTATGCTACGATTCCCAACACCCACGCCACCGGGTCATTACTCTAACCCGATGGACAACATTGTCGCTGCCACTTCACGGCTGGCGGCCATCCCGATCGAAGGCGATTCTTCGGTGGCGGTCGAGACGCGTCGGGTTAAGGAGCTTCTTCAGACAGCCTTGGTTCAACAAGAGGCTTATTCATATTGTCGCGATCGGATTCATTCCACTCCCCGTCCAAGCCGGAGTTATAGCAGGCGTATGGATGAACCGGCAGTGTCAAGCACCACGAGGAACCGTGATCCGCCCCGTGGCAATAACCCGGCAGGTGGTGCTGGTGATGCTCAGGAAGTGGTGGACCGGGCTCGGGATCGCAGAGAGGCCGAGTTAGCAGCGCAGCATGAAGCCCGTCAGCTTACTCCGGTTTGTCCAACCACGTCGGTGGAACCATGAGTTACTTCTAGTTCTTTGGGAGTGCCGTGTCTCGTCCCAGCGTTGCGCAATGTGCGCCTGCCCAAGGATTTCAAAGGCCCGCGCAAGGTGCCGAATTACACCGCCGATTTATCCCCTGAGACATGGGTCGAAAGCTATGAGATGGCCATGGAGATGCTGGATGTGGACGATGCGGCGTGTGCGAAGTACTTCACCATGATGCTGGAGGGATCGGCCCGCACTTGGCTGAAGAGCTTACCGGCTAATTCTATCAGGTCATGGGCCGAGTTGAGAACCCGGTTTATCCAGAATTTCAAGGATACATGCAAGCAGCCCATGTCAATTGTGGACTTAGCTGTCTGTGTCCAGGAGGAGGGAGAATCAACAACCGGTTGGGTGCGCCGGGTTTAAGAGATTTTGCATTCATCGGACCGCATCAACGTTGATACCGCAATTTTAACATTGGAAGTCAATTGCCAGTTTGAACCTCTGAAGTTGAAGTTGGGACGGCCCAAACGTCATTGTAATGACATGGGAACCCTCATGGCTGCTCTGGTGAAGTATGCCGACTCTGATAGTACCAAGGATCCCGAGTCTGATGATGATAAGACAGGGAAGGGAAAAAGGAGCGGCAACGCCAAGGGACAGCACCATAACCCGACGGGTCATGGAAACAACGGCAAGCGTAAAGCGGACCATGGCTTAGACTTTGTGGCTAATACCAGCACGCAGGACAAGGGCCAGCAGCGTAAGGGTAAACCGCCCTAGCGCGGTGGAAGGCCAAGTCCTAACCCGGACCGTCTGTCTTATCTGTTGAACCAGCCTTGCCCAAAACATGGGACGAAGGAGATTTCGTCCACGCACCTCTGGAAAGATTGTTACATCATGCAAGAGTTCAAAAATTCTAACTCTTTCCGGTATGATCATGGACTGGGTGGCGGTTCGGGCCCCGGGCCTCATGGGCCAGGTTATGGTGGAGGCAGTTCCGGTTCAGGTTTTCATGGTAACCAGAGTGGGCATGGCAATCAAGGCAATCAGGGAAACCAAGGTGGTTATAACAATCAGGGGAATCAACAATAGCAGCAGCAGCAGTCGGGTTACCAGAGCAACCCGAAGCAGTTGAATAGCGGACAGTATCATGTCTTCACCACTAGCCTAGACAAGCGTGATCAGAAGCTTCATAAAAGGGCAGTGAATGCCGTTGAACCGGCGGTGCCCCGTTATTTGCGCTGGTCCGAGCAGCCGATTGTGTGGAGTAGAGAAGATCATCCGCCCCGGGTTGACAATCCGGGTCATCTGGCACTGGTGGTGGCGCCTCAGGTGGGAGGTTATAAGTTCACTAAGGTACTCATGGATGGAGGGAGTAGTATCAATATACTTTATTACAAAACTTTCCGTCGCATGAGGTTAACAGATAAAAATCTTAAAACGTCCAATACGGTGTTCCATGGTGTGGTGCCTGGTAAATCGGCATATCCTGTTGGTAAGATAGCTCTGGAGGTGGCTTTTGGAGATGAGCATGACTCGAGATCAGAAACCTTGACCTTCGAAGTGGTGAAAATTAGAAGCCCGTATCATGCCCTGTTTGGACGGCCAACCTATGCTCAGTTTATGGCACAGCCTTGTTATGTCTATCTGCAGCTCAAGATGCCGGGTCACAAGGGAACTATAGCAGTGCACAGGAGCCGCAAGATCGCTCTGGAGTGTGAAGAAGGTGATGCGGCTTATGCTGAGTCGGTTTGTGCAACAGAAGAGTTGAAGTTTTACAAATACAATGTTGATCCGGCAGATATGACTTCATTGAAGAAACCAATTACAGAGCATGATCTGGCCCTGAAGTTCAAATCGGCTGATGAGACTAAGCTTGTTGACTTCGTGCCCGGCCATTCGTCCAAGCAGTTTAGCATCAGCGCTAACTTGGATCCGAAATAGGAAAGCGCGCTCATTGAGTTCATCCGTGAGAATCGGGACATTTGCGTGGAAGCCTTCTGACATGCCAGGTGTACCGAGAGAACTCGCTGAGCACACTCTCAATGTTGATCCCAAGTATAAACCGGTCAAGCAGTTTCTCCGCCGGTTCAATCAAGAAAGACGCAAGGCTATTGGAGAAGAGGTAGCCAGGCTCTTGGCGGCTGGATTTATCGTTAAAGTATTTCACCCTGAGTGGTTGGCTAATCCGGTGCTGGTCCTTAAGAAGAACGTCAGTTGGCGTATGTGTGTGGACTACACAGATCTCGACAAGGCTTGTCCAGCAGATCCTTTTGCCATCCCCCATATTGATCAAATTATTGATGCTACGGCAGGTTGCGAGCGTTTAAGCTTTTTGGATGCATATTCTGGTTATCATCAGATCAAAATGGCAGTTAAGGACCAGGAGAAGACAACCTTCATAACTCCCTTTGGAGCCTTCTGCTATGTGTCCATGCCCTTTGGGCTCAAGAGTGTCCAGGCGACTTATCAACGGTGTGTGCATAATTGTCTTCATAAACAAATCGGCCGCAATGTTCACGCCTATGTGGATGATATTGTGGTGAAATCAAGGAAGAAGGAGACATTGATTGATGACTTGAAAGAAACCTTTGATAATCCGCCGGTTTATAAGATGATGCTTAATCCGGCCAAGTGCGTCTTTGGTGTACCTGCAGGCAAGCTCTTGGGCTTTTTGGTGTCTAACCAGGGTAGTGAAGCTAATCCGGAAAAGATCAAGGCCATCACCTCCTTGGCCAAACCAAGGTGTATCAATGATGTTCAATGCCTGGCAGGCCGGATTGCCGCGTTGAGCCGGTTTATCAGTCGCCTTGGCGAGAAGGCCATCCCTTTGTATCAGATGCTGAAGAAAACGGATAATTTCGTCTGGAGTGATGCCGCTAATGAAGCACTTGAGGACTTCCGGCAGCTGGCTAATCCACCGGTTCTTGCTACTCCCATTACAAAGAGCCATTGTTGCTATATGTGGCAGCTAACACCCGGGCTGTTAGTGTGGCTATTGTGGTGGAGCGCAAGGAGGCCGGAAAGGAATATCCGGTTCAAGGGCCAGTTTACTATATCAGTGAGGTACTTATTGAGTCCAAGCAAAGGTACCCGCATTGGCAAAATTGGTGTATGGGGTTTTTATGGCAAGCCGGAAGCTTAAGCAGTATTTCCAAGGTCATCCCATCACGGCGGTCAGCTCTGCTCCTTTGGGGGATATAATCCAGAACAGGGAAGCAACTGGCCGGATTGCTAAGTGGGCTATAGAGCTCGGGCCTCACGGGTTGAAATACATACCCCGAACGGCGATCAAATCTCAGGCACTTGTGGATTTCATCAATGATTGGACAGAACTACAAGCGCCAGAGGAGAAGCCGGATCATACTTATTGGACTATTCATTTTGATGGGTCCAGGCAATTGGAGGGCTCGGGGGCTGGAGTCGTATTAACTTCCCCACGAGGTGATAAGTTTTGTTATGTTCTCCGTTTAATGTTCCCTTGCACTAACAATGCAGCTGAATATGAGGCTTTACTCCATGGTCTTCGAATGGCTAAGGAGACGAACCTAAGCCGAGTTAAATGCTTCGGTGACTCGGATCTGGTGGCTCAACAAGTGTCCGGCACTTGGGATTCCAAGGACCCACTAATGGCAGCATATCGTCGTGAGGTGGATATTGTTGCAGGTCACTTTATAGGTTATCAGGTGGATCATGTGGACCGGCGGAAGAATGAAACGGCGGACGCTTTAAGCCGCCTGGGTTCCCAACGTAAACCGGTGCCACCTAATGTCTTCTTGGATGTTTTGCATAATCCGTCCGTCAAGCTCCTTGGTGAACATGATTTGGCTGTTCCTGATCCAGAGGCTTAGTTGGTGGCGGCTCTTCATGTTATCCCGGATTGGACGGTCCCATATCTGGCGTATATGAACCGGGGCGAGTTACCAGAGGATGAAACTTTGGCCAGGCAGATAATCCGGCGGTCCAAGTCCATGACTATTATCAATGGAGAGTTACATCATTGCAGTGTGATAGGGGCGTCTCAACGTTGTGTGTCCCCTGAGGAAGGCCGTGAAATTTTGCGTGAGATCCTCGAAGGAGATTGTGGTCACCACGCCGGTTCAAAATCTTTGGTGGCCAAGGCGTTTCATCACGGTTTCTATTGGTTGACAGCTCATGCTGATGCCGAGTACTTGGTCAAAAGATGTGATGGCTGTCAAAAATTCTCAAGGCGCGCTCATGTGCCGGCTCAAGAATTGAGGATGATTCCAATCACGTGGCCGTTTGCAACTTGGGGCCTGGATATGGTTGGGCCTTTCAAGAGATCCAAGGACAAGAAGACCCACCTTTTGGTGGCGGTTGATAAGTTCAAGAAGTGTGTGGAGGCAGAGCCAGTTAGTAAGTGTGATGCAGCTACGGCGGTTCAATTCATCAAAAAGGTGATCTTCCGGTTTGGCTTTCCACACAGCATTATAACAGACAATGGTACCAATCTGTCAAAGGGTGCCATGAAGGAGTTCTGTCAACGTGAGCACATCCGGCTTGACGTGTCATCAGTGGCTCACCCTAGTCCAATGGTCAGGCGAAGAGGGCCAATCAAGAGATCTTGAGAGGCATCAAACCCCGGCTTATGGTTCCTTTGCAACGGACGCCGGGTTGTTGGGTTGAGGAGTTACCTTCTGTGTTATGGAGCATCAATACCACACCCAACAGATCGACCGGATACACACTGTTCTTCATGGTTTATGGAGCGGAAGCGGTTCTTCCTAGTGACATCCGTCATGACTCACCTCGTGTAGCGGCATATGTTGAAGCTGACAACGAGAAGGCACGACAGGAATCTCTTGACCTGTTAGATGGGGAGCGTGACATGGCGGCAGCCCGTTCGGCGATTTATCAGCAAGATCTGCGTCGTTATCATAGCCGCCGGGTTAGAACCAGAACCTTTCAAGAAGGAGATTTGGTGCTTCGACTCATCCAGGATCAGACGGACATGCACAAGCTATCCCCCCCTTCGGAAGGACCCTTTGTGGTCAGCAAGAATCTACACAACGGGTCATACTATCTAATCGATGTTCGAGAGCGCAAAGACTCACGTAAATCGGAGGAGGAGACCAACCGGCCGTGGAATATTGCTCATCTTCGGCCTTACTATACTTGAGCCATAGGCTCTGCTTATGTATATATTATGACAATGTATATATTATGATCAATATAATAAACCGGAACCTCAGCTAAAGCGGGGTATCTGTTGTTTTTCTTACATCATGTGTGGTTACATGGAGCTTCTGTTTATAAAGCGGCGTCCGGTTTACCCCTTGATTCAACTTTTCAAAGCTTTATGTTGCATCACTTGGGGGCTTGGTCGTATCCGAACCATAGCTTCACCTCTTGATCGGCGAAATGCCACAACATCACTTGGGGGCTTGGTAGTATCCGAACCGTAGCTATACCTCTTGATCGGCGAAATGCCACAGCATCACTTGGGGGCTTGGTCGTATCCGAACCTTAGCTACACCTCTTGATCGGCAAAATGCCACAGCATCACTTGGGGGCTTGGTCGTATCCGAACCATAGCTACACCTCTTGATCGGTGCAATGCCACAGCATCACTTGGGGGGCTTGGTCGTATCCGAACCATAGCTACACCTCTTGATCGAATTTGGGGCCTGGCAGCCCGTGAAAAGCCTGGACTACAACGGTTTTTATTTGCCTTCTGCTGAGTTTTCTTTGTTTTCATAAGATTTGTGACGTTTTCAAACCGGTGTTTATCAACCTGGTTAGGCTGTCAACTACAAGTTGACAGTATACAATCAAGTTATAATCCGGAGACTATCAGCCCGGTCTGGTTTTGACTCAAAGTCACCAGTATAGAATAAACCGGTGTTTATCATAACCCGGAACGGTTTTATTGCCAACCAATATCATATAACATGAGTTACTTATACTCCAGATTAGGGTTATGACCCTCACTACAAAGTTGGTCAGCCAACATTATGCCTAAAGGTCACAGGTATCATATATTTCCATATTTGGTTATCTTTACAACCTTGGTTATAAGCCTTGGTCATATATATGTATTTGGGTATCATGACCCGCCCGGTGTTAAACCGCCAGGGCACTTTAAGCTTATTATCTGCAGGAACAGCTTGAATAAATGGCTATGGATTATGAACATCATATCTTAAGCATGTCGGATTAAGCAAGCATCAGTCGCAGATAAATATGCACGAAGGCATAACAGACCAAGTGTTTTAACTAGCCTATTACAAGGCGTTTCAGTGCCCAAAAGGATAATGGTTTTCTCAAATACGTGTTGCAGCATGTAGAAGGCTAAACCGGCCTCCGGATTATGATTGGTCACCAGCTTGCCCTGACGGCTGCGGATCATCTTGCACCGGTTCATCCTCTTTGTCTCTACCCAGCGGCTGGAAGTCAATAGTTGTCCAGTCGATTCCAGTTAACGCTTGGAACACAGCTTCGTCGCTTATAAGGGTGGACGGTTCAATATCAGGAGCATAAGTGTGCTTACGGATTGGAGGGATCAGATTTTGCGCTTCCAGAATTGGTGCAGCAACCCGTCTGTTCTTGTCATCATAACTTGCCTAATAGTATGAGAGATCAGCTTCTTCAGCCAATTGACAAGCCAGTGGACGTACTTCCCGGTTTATGGCGTGGAGATCCTCCAGGCCAAATTCTGATCCGTCTTGTTTTAAGCTTGGGAAGCCTTTAGCCACGTCCACCGGATCAAGATCAGGCACCCACGCCTTTGCCCGGGTTAGAGCGGTCAGAGCTCCGGCCCTTGCCGCAGCTTTCTTTAGTTCTTCAACCCGAGCAGGCAGCATGGATAGCCTTTCTAAGGTGTCCTTGATCAATGTTGGAGGAGGTTTATTGTGTGAAGCGGTGCAGATGATCCGCTGCGCACCGGTATACAGCTGTTCTATCAGAGTATAGGCCGCTTTCAATTTCTTCTGTATGTCAGAGCCCAGATGGGTAATACGAGTTCCTGCATCATTATAAACGTCAGTAAACCAGCAACACATGGGAAGATATGTTGAAAGTATAAAGCAAGGATGCTTACCAAACAGAGCAACGGTCATAGCATGTACTTGCCTCTTTACACCAGTCAGCTCGTCTACCACCGGTTTGAGAGCTGCTTCTGCGTCTTCAGCTCTTTTCTGCAAAGCGGATTTCTCTGTATTCTAATCCGCCCGCTCCTTGTTGAAGCCCTCTTTCAGTTTCTCCATAGCGCCTAGAGCGCTGGTCAATTCTTCCTTCGCTTTGGAGGTTTTAGCTTGCTGGGATTTGAGGTTCTCTTGCAGATCAGCGGTTTGGCTTTCCTTCTTGCTCAGTTCAGCCTATAAAGAGACAAATATATAATGAGTTGATAGTACATATTTGAAGTACCAAGCACATAACAAGTTATGCCCTTAGTACTTGGGGGCTAATGCATATTTGCTCTTTATCAGAAATTTTTACAAGTCCTAAGCACAATACAAGTATTAAGCTTGGCACTTGGGGGCTAATGTGTATTTGCTCATAAAATGCTGATATGTGAATTCTTCTACAAAGTCCCAGTTCATCTTTATAAAGTTAAACCGGTCCTTGGGGGCTACATCAGTGAAGTTAAGATGCATTGTTGCAAACATGAAATTGTTACTAAGTCCCGGTTTAAATTGGTATCTTAAACCGTCACTTGGGGGCTACAGGAGTTGATAAGCTGCAATTAAATATAAGAGAGAAACACTTATGAAGTTACCTCATATCGCTCATTTATCATATTTACCAAACCGGCTTCATAGTCACGGCTGGTGTACAGACGGTTCAGGAAGCCAGAGTGAAGGTCTTGAACATTTAGATTGGCATAATTTGACAAATCGGCATTCCATTTGCCTTTGCCAATTGCAGAGAGCTCATCTTTGGCAGTATGCTTTGACAAATCGACAGGATTGCCTGGAGCGGTATGGCCAGTGCCAGTAATCATAATGTCATCATCTTTGTCATCAGCAGCCGTTACTGGGGTTGGCGGTTTGTCAGTATTTTTAACTGGACTTGCCGGTTTATTGTCAGTTCGGACAGGGCTGGTCGGCTGGTTAGCATGGCTTGTGGTGTCAACTTATGCCTGCTCAGCAACGAAGTCATGATCTTGAGGCGGTGGGTCATTTAGTATGGCATCAATGTTGGTCTCTTCAGGATCTGGAGTTTTCTCCGGTTCAACAGCCACGTCTTGATTAGCCGGTTTATTCAACCGAGCTTTCTTGCTGGGTCTGGGCTTGGCGCTGAGAAAAATAAACATGAGGATCCGTACAGTATGTCAAAATAGCAACATCAAGGATAACAACAGGTGTATAGCTCGCCCAAGAACCGTTTTGAGGGGTGGAAGTTTTGTGGCCGACGACTCGCCAGAAGATGAGTGAGAAGTACCCTGATAATTTGAATCAGACGGGTTAAGAGGCTGGCGGAAACAACCTGCTTTGGGGCATGAAGTATCAATGGGATAAGAGACCTCTGATCGGTGTTTCCGAACCGGACTGTTCGGTAAACCCGTGGAGGTAACTACCTGGCCGATGTGCCGGGTTGTGCGGCGAGCCTCGTGCTGCTGCATCTTCAAAAGAAAGTTTGGGTCCAAGTAAGCAAGGGGGTGAGAAAATTTTACTTTCCGGTTTGCTTGATGGATTTTTGATGTTGGCAGAGGATCTGAATCGGAGGAAAGAATGGTTACCTCTACGTCATCAGCATGACTGCCTTCAGCGTCGTCCTGATAATAATCATTGTCAATGAGATGTATGAAAAATGAACCAAGACAGTCAAGTTCTACCTCTGATTCCGGATTACCCACATCGTCATCAGCAGGTAGCTGGGAGGATGCAGTGGTCCTTTTCTTGGCAGGTTTTTTGATAACCTTGGTCTTTGGATGAACTGGCTTGACCGGTTTATCTTGCGGCTTGACCGGTTTGTCTTGTGGTGGTTTCTTGTTCCAGAATGGATCACACCCTGTCAGAAAATAATCACACTTTCAGAGAATATTTGGACAAAAGAAACTTCAGATAAAAGATTATATGATTCTTACAGCTGGCGGTTTGTTGAAAGCGCAGAAAGGGAGTAGTCCGGTTTGGGCACAGACAGCCTCCGGTTCGTTCAACATTTTCTTTACAGCTTCAATGACTTTTGCATCTGTAAGCTGAATATCAATGTGCCGCTGAGCATCCTTCAAACTCCCCGTATACTCACACATCAAACCAGAGCGTCGGCTTAAGGGCAGAATACTCCAGCTTATCCAACAACGAGCAAGATCAACTCCTGTCAAACCGTTTGCCATGAAGGCTCTAAGCTTGGATAATTGAGGAGCATAGTTGGCCCTTTCTTTTGCACTCAACCTCTAAGGAAAAGGATGTGTGTTGCTCAGGCGTTCACGGCGGTAACCCGGCAGGGGGTTTTCATCATGTGGAGATGTATCGTTGCAATAAAACCAGGTCTAGTTCCACTCTTTGGGGTGACTGTGGAGCTTGGGTGAGGGAAAGTGGTTTCCTTCCTTTTCTGAATCGCCATTCCACCCAGTTCCGTATTGGGTCCATCCGACAACTCTGTGCGACGGTTTAAGTGAAAGAAATCCCTAAATAGTTCGACTGTAGGTTCCTCTTGCAGATAAACCTCACAGAAGACATGGAAGTGGCAGATGTTGGTCACAGAATTGGGACCGATGTCTTGAGGGCGCAGCTGAAAATTGGCTAGTACATCTCGGAATTTTTTTGAACCGGGAGGGCTAAAACCTCGACTCAGATGGTCAGCAAACACGACTACCTCTCCGTCCTTGGGTGTAGGAGGATTTTTTGGGCCAGGGACCCTCCAGTGGATGACATCTTTCTTGGCTAAAGCGCCCGTTTTAACAAGATTGTTTAACTGTTCTTCGGTTACTCGAGAAGGAACCCAATTGCATTCATAGACTTGTTTGGCCATGGCAATGAAAGATCTGAAGCATGATTATTGCCGGTTTAAGATTTACAGTGGACAACTATACAGCGGTATAAGGATGTAAGCATATTGTTAAACCGGAGTTGGTTATTCGTAAACCGGAGTCTGACAATGGAAATAGTACAATGATGAATGCATTGGCGGTTCAACAGGGGACTAATGGTATCTACTGGGTCATCATTTTCTATGAAGTTAAACCGCCCAATCTGGTATTAAAGGTGTATAAGTGAAGGAAGAAACAAGTTTCACATCTTGCCATGGTAATTTCAGATATACTGCGCGTTGAAAAAACAAAATATATTCTGACCTAATTTCCAGCATGTTAACAGTTCACCAAGTTGAGATGAGATTTATACAAGGCAGATGTTCTAACAAGGAAGCACGAGTTCAAAGTACAAAGGCTTTAGAAAAAGCAGATCTAAACTAGCCATTGGTACTGCTAAAGAGAAACAAACGGATTCAAGAACTTCGAATAACTACGAAGAACCACGAACCCTAATGGTCGATCTGGAGTAAGAAAGGAGGAACGTACTGGTGCTGAGGAAGCAGCGGAGGATTGCCGCGTTTTTCTGATCCGATCAGGTTGATGCAGCGGCCGTCGCGGAGGAAGAAATGAAGGTCGACGGTGGCGGCGGAGCTCCAAAGGATGGGCAGTGCAAGGAAGGGATATGAGGGGGAGGGGGAATGGAAAGACCCCCTGGCTCTATTTATAAGGGCAGAAAGATAAGCGTCAGGCGCGAAAATCGAGGAGGCTAAATTTTGGATATGAGGCGGAGCTGTCGCCTCGATTGTCGGAGGCTCATTAATGAAGGTGGATTATACACAGTTTTAAATAACAGGTGACGTCACGGCGGTTTACCATGGTCCTAGAAGATGAGGTCACGGCGGTTTACAAGATCATGTGAAGATGTTGAAGAAGAAATTTTCTTATGTATTGAGGATTGACATGAACCTGTTCAAATCAATCTGGGGCCTAATGTTGGGGATATTACCACTGGGCGTAAACCGGCCAGGAGAGGCCGGGTTAACCCCATAAGTAGTTCATTCGTATCTGAAGTCCATGAAGACAGACGGTGACACTTTATGAAGGCCCAGGGCCCAAAGCTGGTTTAAGGCCTGTAGACATAAACCGGCACTGATATGTAAACTTGTGTTGTAAGATAGAAGTAGTAGAGACCGAGCCGGACACGATTATGAGCCGGCCTCGGGATTCTGTGAACTGAAGGGCATCAGCCCATGTATATAAGGGGACGACCTGGCGGCAGTTCAAGGAGAACAGAAACACAACTCAAGACTCAGGCAAAGCGTATTCGCTCCCTGGTCATTGAAACCCCAGCAATTCCATCACAACTAGACGTAGGCTTTTACCTTCATCGTAAGGGGCCGAACTAGTATAAAACTCTCTTGCGTCCCTTGTCCGCTTTAACCCCTTTAAGCTAACCCGTAGCGATGGCTCCACGACTAAGTCCTTTCTCTAGAACATCTGCCGTGACAAAACCACGACAACTAGTATAAAAAAGATATATAGGCTGGAGCTTCAGCGCTTGCTTGGCTAGGGCTGCCCACTTGCTTCTCACACTATCACCCTCTCTCCATATCTAAAAAAGAAGGCGTGGCCCCTCTCTCCCCCTCCTCACTGGTGGTCATAGATCCGCTAGGATCCCGTCCACCGGGGAAGAAAAGGACGTGCAACTTTGACACACTCGTCGTCGGTGAATAAGGTCACACACTGACGACAAGGCCGTCCTCTCAGACCTAGTGCCCGCGCAGGATGGCCTCCGTCCCCAAGCTCGCTGCTGTAGTGTGTACGGAGGACGACGACCATGAGCGAAGCCACTTCCCGCCGACCCTTAGGTATGCTAAGTCTTTTCGAACCACACCCTTGTTCTATTGCCCCATCTGCCACGTCACTGTATGTGGATCTTTTTCCACTCCACCATCTCCCCAATTTGCTATGCTCTGATCCGCTGGTCACGCAGACGAAAACCTTAATTTGCACTATTAAAGGAAACCCTACTTCATGCAGACTAATCCATGTCTAGGTTCAATAAGGAAAGGAAGGGAGAAAGTACTATCGAAGAGACTAGGTATCGAACCCGCATCTAGGTTGAAAAGGGGAAAGTCAGTAGCTAAGGAACAAGTCTTGTGTCTCTTGGTTGAAAAAGGGTAGAACGGCATGACAACACAATAGAGAATGACTAGGTCGATTGGTTTGTTGTCCTCACATAGGAAAAAGGTGGCTAAAGAGAACAAAAATTGGACGTAATCCACATGTGCTGCCTGGATATTTGTTGCTCTGGGCAACCGTCCCTCCCTCACCACTCTATGCGTCCGTGGAGGTACATCGTACTGGTGCGACCACTGTCTGAATGGGCCTCCCATGCTCTTATTGCCACTTTTTTTGCTGTTAGTATAACGCCATCGGTAAAGTCAAGCAATGCTACTGCTAAAGTGATGCCACATTTAACTAATGCCGCACTCAGTCTAATGCCATCGATAAATTTAAGCAATGCCATTTAATGTCACTCGATTATTTCAGGGTTATCTATTGATTGTGTATGTATTAAATATTTTCAGCTAAAGCATTCTAATGTTGTTGCACAGCCAGTATACCAATGATGAAACTTGTTACTACCTACAGATTTTTGCACGGTTAATGCTTATAGATTACATACCTCACTTTCATGAGACAAGTCAATTTTTTTGTACAGTGTCACGAAAATGCCAAGGCGCTGTTGTCATTTTATTTTGGTTAAACTACACAATTATGAAGAGAAGAGGAAAGGTCAAGAGTGGGCACCTCCTCCTCCGTCTGTTTTCTTGATTCGTTTGATCAAGTTTTTATGTTTGATCGGTTAACAAGATTGGGATAGCAATTTTTAGGTCCCCTCGAGTTCGAAATGATATTTACCTTGAAGGTACATGGTTTGCAAAAGAAATTATACCGTCACTAGTTAATAATGCTAGTTACCTTCGGACTTTTGTATTTGGTTTAATGCTGTTGCACAACTAGTATACCAATGCTGAAACTTGTTACCTTTACATTTTGTATAGAATGCTTATAGAAATCTTCCAGTGCTAGCTTATGGAAATCTATTCAGTAAAACCATTGTACTGTACCCCATAATAAAAAAAACTACTCAACTGTTGAACTAGCCACTGGATTAGTGTATATTTGTACTATTCGAATGGTGTTGCATTAGTGTATGGACATATATAAGGTGTGGCAAGCTTTCCCAGATATGTGCTCAAGAAAACTACTACGTGTTTTTCTAAATACTAGACGTTTGGGTATTTTAAATTGAAACGCGAAAATGTCCTATATTAAGGAACAGAGGGTGTAGAGTTCACTCAAATTATGCTGGTAAAGCTAGTCAAGCCTTTGTTAAAATTAATGTTCATTATGTTATCGAAGGAGTTCTGCATGTTTATCTTTAATGCCCGTCGATTACATACCTGACATCATGATGTAATGGTAAGTCATTTCTTCTCGTACAGTGTCACTAAATTTTCAAGGCGGTGATAGCATTTTATTTTAGTTGAACTGCACAAAATATGCTTAAAAGAAGAGAAAGGTCAAGAATGGTTCAATCTTTCAGAAAATACTATGTATGCCTTCCTAACATCAGCCGTTGTTGACTTATTTATGCCTTCAAACAGGTGGTTAGAAACAGTCTTGCTACCTTTTCCCATTAAGAAATTGGAATGCTTATATTTGTGAGTCTATGCTTCAAAAAGTGCCACTTTTATAGTAATCACACTTTCAATATCTGTGCAAACAGGGATGCTCGATTTTAGTGAACTGCACAAAAAGTCCAAATGGTTCAACATTATGAGCAAGTTTTCCTCCAAACCGTTATATCCAATTGGTGGCACTATGAGCTGTTCATTATGAAGGTACATGGTTTGCTACTATCTGGCTAATATTTTTGTACTATCATTAGATAGTAATATTAGTGGTTTGCATGTGAATTTATTGGCAGGGTGGACCTACATTGGAGGTCCATGACATGATTGAATGATTGGATGCTCAATTTCGGTTGTATCGATTTGACCTCCTCCATCACCGCAAACATGGATATCCTTGGTCCGATGAAGAATAGGCGCTATATTTCTGCTCTATACCAGCAAATCAATTCAGTACGAAATTGTCCAGGGAAAAACATGACAGTATCAAATTTTCTAGTGCAAAACATGACAGATGCTAAGCGGAAACGACTAATAGAGACGTGTTTAAATCAAAAATACAAGGTGTGGTATATGTTTACTAGCTGCTTAATATTTGTGCAAACAGATGTCTGCCTATTGCTATTTGGCAAACAAACAAAGTGTCCTCAATTTTGGTGGAACTGCACAAGAGAATAGTATACTCACTGCATGCAGTGCCATTTGAAAATAGACACAGAAAAATTGGATAGTCACTTCATGGACTTCACAAAAGTAGTACAATACTATTTATTGGCCAACACTAGGTGCCTCATTGCTTTGGTCTGATTATACAATGGACATCATTTTGCCAAAGTTAAAGTTTGTATTCCGAAAATAGTCTCGCCATGTGATCGAGAGAAGACCAATTCATATTGCAGTGGATGTTCCTCCATCATGTGTGGTTCATTCTCATGGTTCAAGCTATTGGTGAAACCACTTATATTTGCAAGAGGAAATGTAGACTTCATAAACAAATTTGTCTTTCACTCTGTACTGAATGTTGGCCCAGAGAAGCATCCATGTTAGTAGCAAGAACAAATGTTTTTCTAGATCTTTGCTTTAGGAGCTACATATTTGTATATGATCTGTGAATCATTGTGATGCATTAACATGTTGATCTTATGTATGGTAATCATACTAGTTGGTTGTGAATTTGGGCTAATAATGTGAAAATATTACAATGCCAGGCCTATGAGTGAACATTTCGAACGGATCGGCTCTTACTACTATGCACAACATGATCCTTATTTCTATGTGCTCAATGTTTACATGTTACACTCAGTTCCTTATTTCTGTTCGATCAGTGTTTACAAGTTACTAATCAAGCACTAGCTATCCTACTAATACGCTCCTGGCAGTTTTAGTTGCAACGCAAGATCCGAAGGTGCCAGTTTTTTGAATAAAAATGCCTACCTCGGAAGAAACTGACATGCTATTCTAAAGAAAATGCCATGCGAATCTGAAGAAACTGCCAGCAAAAACGTTTGCAAATGCCTTATCTCCCAGCGAACGTTCATCAGCTATTGCGATCCTACACCTACACTATCCCACCGACTCGATCCTATGCGAATAACCAGCGGATCACACACGTACCTCATCTGGATGAATCGAGTGCACTCGTTTGATCGTCATGCCGATGTGCGACCCAGCACGAACGGGATGCACCACTGAAGGGACGGGACGGGATAACACAGTCATAATTTCAGTTATACTAGTTTTCCACGGCAAGTTGGCACGCTAAGACATGCCTGCTTATGCATTGAATTCTGATGACCACGATGACCGTTGCGTTTCCCACGACACGCTGGTTCACCTACCTTCCACCTATAATTACTGGTTCCCGGCGTTCTCCGGTGGCGCCATCACCCAACTCGCCCTATCCTCATAAGCCCCCACCGGCTCGACGTCACTCGCCACTTGCCCTCGCACTCGCCACGTCCGTCATGTCCCCGCCCGTCCACAATAGGTGACGCCGGAGGCGGTCACCGCTAGAACTAGTGTTCAATTTTTCACCGAAAGGCAGACGAAGGGAGGAGGCATTCTATCAGTCTTTAGATGGCAATGCGGAGTATGAGGACTTGTTGGAGCATGACCGCCTGGCGGAGGAGCAGTGTATCGCCAATTTGCACCGCCAGCTAGGCATGGAGCAGCAGCACACCGACGCCCTGAGTCGCGAGCAGAGCGCCCGTAACTGGGCCGACTACGTGGAGGCCGGTGCCCAACAAATAGCCCTAGAGGCCGTCGGGCACGCAGCTGTTCGCGACGCCGAATTTTACTACTGGATCGTCAAGTGGATTTCCCGCTTAGAAGCCGAAGCTTCGATGGACCACGCTGGCATGGAAAGGGTCAACGCGCCCTATCGCACCTCTGGCAAGCCTGAGGCGAGGAGGAGGCACTACAAAAAAATACACTTCCGTGAATATATGTGTTTGTCACAGTACGTCACGTTTTATTTCATGCATGTACATCCATGACGATTTTATGAAAAAATCAAGATAGTCATACCTGTGCTGTCGTAGAAGTGTTCCATGACAATCAAAATTATCATCACGGAAGTGTCCACTTCCATGATGATAAATGGCGCATCATGGAAGTGTTTTCGTCAAGGGTAACCGACACGTGGCATCCACCGTAAGGGGTCGCCGTTAAGCTATCGGGTTTGGGTTTGGATCTGATAACCCCTTAACAGCCCAGACCAATGGGAATTTTCCACGTGTAAAATTCTCAATGGCCAGAGGAACCACATGTCAGCTCACCGTTGGGACAGATGTCATCCACTCATTGGATCGGAGGCGCCTATGATACGTCGACTCGTGGCACGGCCCAACAGAGGCCCATTCCGGTGAAAAGGCTGGCCCGTTTGACTTGGTCAAAAGGTAGCGGGCTGGCCCACGGAAAGCCTGTTAACGGGTCGCATATAGCCCATTTATAGCCCACTAACTCAAGGCCCGTTATGGCCTATCCGAATTTGGCCCAGTAGCGTCATCTGGGCCGTCCAATATGATTCCAACCCATTGTAACTTCTGGCCTATGTATGGCCCATGACGTCTTTCTGCCCATACGAGGCCCTTTGTAACTCTGGGCCCATTAAAGGACCGAGGTAAAACTGGCCCATAATGAACAGTGTATCGGTTTATACCCATTAACGGCCCATTATTCCGTCGATCGTTTCCAGCCCGTTTTAACTTTCGGCCTTCTAAGGGCCCATTTATTCTTGGGCTCATTTCATGAATTCGGTTACTTACGGTCCCTTACTAGTCTGTTCCGCTTGTGGGCCAAATACAACCTGTGGTCACAGTCGGCCCGTTTGTTGCCCTTTAACCTGTTGGCCTGTTTTCATAGTGTCATCAAATACGGCCTATTAACGGCCCGTTATGGTCGGGCCATAAACAAACGATTTCCACTCTAGCCCTTTTACGGCCCATTTGACGGACCGTTATTGGTCCACGAATAGTACGACCCATGTTTGGCAAAACGATTATACGGCCCATAGAAGGCCCACTGGTGCGCGTCGGTCCTAAACAAACGGTTTAAAACCCCTTTCCGCGACGGCATTTGGAACCGTAACCAAGTGAGTGTGTGTGATAGGGTGTCCTTCCCACACGACCCAGAAATCGTCGGGGATAGGCCCTCCTGGGACCCGGGCTGGGGCCGTGTGCGATCGGGTGAGGCATCGAAACCCAATCATTTCCGTAGGTATGTACATCCCACATGGTGAATCCCAGAAATCATCTCCGTAGGTATGTACATCCCACACGGTGAATCCCAGAAATCATTTCTATTGGTATGTACATCCCACACGGTGGATCCCATAAAAACATTTCCGTTCGTATGTATATCACACACAGTCAATCCAAGGTATACGTTTCCTTTCTTATGTACATCCCACACATTCAATCCAGGGAAAACGTTTCCGTTTGGATGTACATCCCACACGGTTTTATGTATACGCTCGTGTGTGAAAGGTGTAACTATCACACATGCTCTGCCTTGGTTAACTGTTTGCTTTCATTAACTACATCACACACGATTTGATGTGGAAAACTGCGTGGCATTGGGCTATCCATCGCAAGCGCTTTTACTGCTAGAACCGTTTACAAAGGTCCATGACCGTCTGTTCTATTTTTATTTTTGCCTGTAATTTATTATTCTAGTTGGATATTTTGAAATACGAAACATGCAATTCAAATTCTCAGCACAATGGTTCAACAATGAATCCATAAATAAAATTGCCAGTACAATATATTTAGTAATTACAGGATTAGGCAGCAATTAACTATGATGAACCGCAGTACTTAAAGGCGGTAAAGGTGAAGAGACAAGTGTAAATCATTTTGACTGCCGACAGTGTTGAAGAAGTGGAATGCCCATAATGTGCCTTCCTGCATGGCATAGGCACGAACCACCTTTGTCCAACCCTTGTGACGATCGCCCGCCCATCCTTCACCGCCTTCAGGAAGACTTCTAGAGCATTATCATGGTAGCATGAATTATATACTTTAACCTTAGTTGCCTCCACTCCGGTCATGTAGTTTGCAAGGTAATCATCAGTAAATAGCTTCGGAAACCATAGAAAAGAGAAAAATATCAGATACTAAGGTCTAATAGAGTAACTTGTTGTGGGCAGGGGGAAAAGGAAACACATTACTTACCATCCTAAAGTTCACTGTTGTCTTTGACAAAGTGTAAATAAAGAGCTTAATTCCAATCACCCGTTTCTTTCGCCTAACAATATTTCTTAGTTTCCTCACTTGATGCTTGTTCATGAATATCTCATTGCCCCATACGCAAAAGGTATCGAAGCATGCATCAGTACCCCTCATATATGTACCTACGAGCAACCAGTAAATGTTAGAAGCTAAACTGAGATTGCACAAATGATGTAAAATACAACTACCTATGTTCCTAAGTACAAGTATCTTTTTTTGAGATTGCAATATGAACTACATACAGATGTATATAGAATTATAGAAATAGTTTAGATTAGAATCTAGATTCACTCATTTTGCTCCTTATGTAGTCTATATTGGAATATCTAAAAATACTTATATTTAGGAATAGAGGGTGTATAAGACATGGGATGCAGCTAACCTCGATGGCAAACAACAACATCACCCATTGTAGCCCTGTGTAAGTACATGGAAAGCCAATGTTAACTACAACAGGGTTAACATCCACCAAAAATAGCAAATGGTAGTAAAACGGCAGCATCTGTAGTGATATCTTCATTTCAAAAGAGTAGCACGGTAGCAAAGGGACGGATTAAAAAATGGATACAACTGTTAATTGCAACAGGCTTAACAACATCCTAATTCATGTTTTGTAAGTTTGTAGCCAGTGAAATACAACTCTTTAAAAATGGATACAACTGTTAATTGCAACAGGCTTAATGGCCATTGAAACCGGTACTGA
The DNA here is from genome assembly GCF_002575655.3 of Aegilops tauschii subsp. strangulata. NCBI lineage: Eukaryota > Viridiplantae > Streptophyta > Magnoliopsida > Poales > Poaceae > Aegilops > Aegilops tauschii. The sequence continues at coordinate 181,442,291 of NC_053039.3, forward strand.
TAAAAATGCAATTGGCAGAGTTAAACATCACAGGGCAGGCGCTGCCAGAGCAGATAATGGCCCAGTTGTCTATAAAAAGGTAGGGAAAATAGCTCAAACGTGTTAGGCATGTTTACTACAACATGCTTAATACATCGACAGTACAAAACATAGCAATTAATTGCAACTGGTATTGGTAAGATTGAACTGGTGGGTACATACTTGGTATGTCCTGAGAGGTAGTTGCTGGGGCACTTCATCTTGGCCAGAGCCTGCCCAAAGTCAGCGGCGGCGGAGGCGAGCTGTTCCTCCGGGTCAAAGCATGGATCAGTGCCACTGACCTGTCTACCTACAGGCAACCAGTAAATGGTAGAAGTTAAACTGCAATTGCACAGATGATGTGAAATACTGTAAGACATGGGATGCAGCTCACCTTGACGGCAAACAACAGCATCGGCCGTTATGACCCTGCGTAAGTACATGGACAAGCATTGTAAGTACAACAGGGTTAGCATCCACCAAAAATAGCAAATGGCATAGTTAAACATCACAAGTCATGTTTTGTAAGTTTGTAGCCATTGAAATGCAACTGTTTAAAAATGGATTCAACTGTTCATTGCAACAGGCTTAATAGACATTGAAACCGGTACTGATAAAAATGCAATTGGCATAGTTAAACATCACAAGGCAGGTGCTGCCAGAGCAGAGAATGGCCCAGATGTCTATAAAAAGGTACGAATAGTAGCAAAAACGTGTTAGGCATGTTTACTAGAACATGCTTAATACATCGACCATACAGAACATAGCCATTAACTACAACTAGAATTGGTAAGATTGAACTGGTGAGTACATACTTGGTAAGTCCTCAGAGGTAGTTGCTGGGGCACTTCATCTTGGCCAGAGCTCGCCCAAAGTCAGCGACGGCGGAGGCGAGCTGTTCCTCCGGGTCGAAGCGTGGATTAGTGCCACTGACATGTGTACCTACAGGCAACCAGTAAATGGGTAGAAGTTAAACTGCAATTGCACAAATTATGTGAAATACTGTAAGACATGGGATGCAGCTCACCTCGACGGCAAACAAAAGCATCGGTTCTTATGACCCTACGTAAGTACATGGACAGGCATGTTAAGTGCAACAGGGTTAGCATCCACTAAAAATAGCAAATGGGCAGCATCTCTAGTGATATCCTGAGTCATGTATTGTAAGTTTGTTGCTGGTATTGGTGAAATTGAGCTGGACATGGTAATATTTGAACATCACACAGTGTGTAGTACTGAAATAAACAAGGCACGAACATGCTTAATACATCAACCGTACAAATCATAGCCATTGCAAGTGGTATTGGTAAGATTTAGCTGGTCAGATCGTACCTGTTAAGTCCTGGGGGGTAGTCGCTGGGGGACTTCATCTGGGCCAGAGCCTGCACCATGTCAGCGGCGGCGGCGGAGGCGAGGTGTTCCTCCGGGTCAACACGCACAGCGGCCATCGCGCCATGGACCGCCATCAGCTCCTGGCGGGGGGATTTGGAGGCATGAGGATGTTTCACTGGCGCCATTTAAGCAATCAGGCCGGGGACGTGATAGAGATCGGTGGGTTACCTGACTGGATCCGAGCAGAACTTAGATGTGGTTGAAGTTGTCGTTCCGGCGGTGGCGTTTTGAGATGCCGGTAGGGGGAGGCGCGAGGGAGGGGGATACTGAGGGGAAGGGGATGTGGTTGGAGGAATAAATTCTGAAATCGCGCGCCTAATGAAAATTTCGGTGCGAAATTTGAAGATTGGGCGGGGGAAACACACAACGCAGATGAAGCGTGTAAAATACTCGTGTGCGAGAAAAAAGAAAGTTGGCAGATCCCGCCTCCAAAAAAATGTACACGTGTACTTGATTTTTTTTGGTCAATGGTACGCCTGGTTTATTAGGAAATATCGCACAGGTAACTGACTTATGGGTCATTAACGCAAAAAACGCAGATGGGTACGACATAGAAACCGTGTGTTTTGTGATCTTCTAATGATTAACGCAAAAAAATGCACACGGGCACACATGCTAATCAACGCTCAAAGCCCTCAAAGGATGCTCTTACCGACATTGTACGTTAATACTACAAACTTAAAGTACTACTGGTAATTTGCTCTAATACTACAAACTTAAACTACTTCTCACATGCTGCCATCAGGGCATGCTAGCCAGACGTCGACGTTCTCCTTCCCGCCCTTGTAGGCGGCAGCCCACCGTGCTTCAATCTCCGCCAAGCTCTCCTCACCACGGCATGCATCCTCTTTTTTCTTGCGGCGGCGGGACTCTCTTTTCTTGACTGCTTTCTGCCTATTCCGTTCCTTCTGTGCGGCTTTGGCCGCCTCTAGATCCACCACCCATTCAGCCATGGCAGCCTCAAAGTCCGCCCATGTAACTATCTGACCGCCAGCGGCGATGAACTCGGCGCGGCGAGATGCCATCGCTTCCTTACCATGTGCGCGGTCGCGGGGAGCGAGGAACGCGGCGCGACGGGATGCCATCGCTTCCTTACCAGTTACTGTGCACCGCGGTGCATTGGACGACGCCTGGAGAGAGCTCTGGGATGGAGGGGTCAGGCAGCTGTACAGTGCAGTGGTATTCAAGAGCTCAACCAAAAACGACAACAGAAATTTGGCTTCCCTTAAAATTTTGCTCGTTCATTATCGCACACGGTTCATCTCCGTCACTTCCGGAAACAGTGTGCGCTGAGCCTATTGTGTGTTGCGTTATGATTGGCCGGAACCCCGGCCACGCGGATCTCGCGTGTGCACCGTTGGATGCGCCGCGATCGAACCGCAATCCATGTCCCTCACATCACACCCATGCACCTGTAGCTGGATTGGATTTATATGCACTAAATGCCTAGAAAATGCACATAATCCCCTAAATATGGTAAATGAGCCCGGAAAAATGCCAAATTTGAACAGGGTGATTTGCATGGTGTATGTTCGTCGTAGAAAAATACTCCAGGGCAAAGAACGAAGAAAATTTGGATTCCCCTTCAATCTTGAGGATTTCCCTTTCGAAAGCATGGAACTTCCTCGGTGATGGTTCGATTTATGAAGGGCGTGCATGACAACATAAGCCAAACCTTCTCAAATTTTTACCAAGGCATGGTGAGGTCATACCATGGCGCCATGCCAGGCGTCATGTTTTTTAAGCATTTATTTCATTTTTTCTAGTTGAAAACCCAACAAACAGACATTTGTGGTTGACTAGTGCCACACATTTCATCGAAATGTCTGTCCATTCCTTGTAAAAAGCATGAGAATTTACTAAATGGCACAAGCATGGTTTTCTAGGCCGTTTGAACTTGAATTATGTGCATTAATGCCTAGGAAATGCACATAATCCCCTAAATATGGCAAATGAACCCGGGAAAGTGCCAAATTTGAACACGGTGATTTGCAGGTTGTATGTTCATCGTAGAAAAAACTCGTGGACAAAGAACAAATGAAATTTGGACCCCCCCCTTCAATCTTGTTGATTCCCCCCTTGAAACCATGAAACTTCCTCGGTGATGGTTCGATTTATGAAAGGCGCGCATCACGACATAAGGAAAACATTCTCCAATTTTTACCAGGGCATGGTGAGGCCATACCATGGCACCAAGCCAGGCGTCATGTTTTCCAACCATGTGTTTCATTTTTTGTATAGTTGTTAACTGAGTAAATGACGCGTTTATGGTTGACTATTGCCACACATTTCCTTGAAATATCTGCCCATTCCTTGTAAAAGGCATGAGAATGTGCTAAATAACACGAGCATGGTTTTCCAGACCGTTCTTGTGCACCTTTTCATGCACCGATTGTTCGAATTTGAATTATGTACATTAATGCCTAGAAAATGCACATAATCCCCTAAATATGGTAAATGAGCTCGAAAAAATGCCAAATTTGAACATGGTGATTTGCAGGGTGTATGTTCTTCGTCGAAAAAAAACTCCAGGGCAAAGAATGAAGAAAATTTGGATTCCCCTTCAATCTTGAGGATTTCCCTTTCTAAAGCATGGAACTTCCTCGGTGATGGTTCGATATGAAGGGCGTGCATGACAACATAAGCCAAACCTTCTCAAATTTTTACCAAGGCATGGTGAGGTCATACCATGGCACCATGCCAGGCATCATGTTTTTAAGCATTCATTTCATTTTTATAGTTGAAAACACAACAAACAGACATTTGTGGTTGACTATTGCCACACATTTCATCGAAATATCTGTCCATTCCTTGTAAAAGGCATGAGAATTTACTAAATGGCACAAGCATGGTTCTCTAGGCCATTCTTGTGGACCCTTTCATGCATCGATTGTTTGAACTTGAATTATGCTTATTAATGCCTAGGAAATGCAAATAATCCCCTAAATATGGCAAATGAACCCGGAAAAGTGCCAAATTTGAACACAGTGATTTGCAGGTTGTATGTTCATCGTAGAAAAAACTCGTGGACAAAGGAAATAGAAAATTTGGACCCCCCTTCAATCTTGGTGATTTCCCCCTTCAAACCATGAAACTTCCTTGGTGATGGTTCGATTTATGAAAGGCGCGCATCACGACATAAGGAAAAAATTCTCCCATCTTTACCAGGGCCTGGTGAGGCCATACCATGGCACCAAGCCAGGCGTCATGTTTTCCAACCATGTGTTTCATTTTTTGTATAGTTGTTAACCGAGTAAACGACGCGTTTATGGTTGACTATTGCCACACATTTCCTTGAAATATCTATCCATTCATTGTAAAAGGCATGAGAATGTGCTAAATAATGTGAGCATGGTTTTCTAGACCGTTCTTGTGCACCTTTTCATGCATCGATTGTTCGAATTTGAATTATGTCCATTAATGCCTAGAAAATGCACATAATCCCCTAAATATTGTAAATGAGCCCTGGAAAATGTCAAATTTGAACATGTTGCATTTGAGGCGGTATGTTGATCATTGTAAAAAAACTGAATGACAAACTAGGACGGAAATTAGGATTCCCCTTCAATCTTGGTGATTTCCCTCTCGAAAGCATTGAACTTCCTCGGTGATGGTTCGATTTATTAAGGGCGTGCATGACGACATAAATCAAACCTTCTCAGCTTTTAACCAGGGCACGGTGAGGCCATACCATGGCACCATGCCAGCCGTCATGTTTTTCAAGCACATATTTCATTGTTCTATAGTTGATAACCCAGTAAATGATGCGTTTGTGGTTGACTCCATTGAAATCTCTACCCATTCCTTGTAAAAGGCTTGATAACTTACTAAATACCACGAGTATGGTTTTTCCAGACCGTTCTTGTGCACCCTTTCATGCACCAATTGTTTGAATTTGAATTACGTGCATTAATGCCTACAAAATGCACATAATCCCCTAAATATTGTAAATGAACCAGGAAAAGTGTCAAATTTGAACACGGTGATTAACAGGGTTTATGTTCATCGTAGAAAAAAACTCATGGATCAAAGACAATGGAAAGTTGGATTCCCTTTCAATCTCGGTGATTTACTATCGCACACGGTTCATCTCCATCGCCTCTGCGAACCGTGTGTGTTCACTCACACATGCAAAAGGAAAGGAAAACCCTCGCCCACTTCGTCCCCACACTCACTCGCCGCGGACTCCTCTGCAACTCTGCACCCTAAGCTCGACGGTTCTTGGCGGCGGCCATAGGTCACGCTCCAAACGGCACTAGATTTTGCCTCGACTGCTTTCCGCCGCCTATCTACATCGACATTCTAGACTCTTGTCGACTGGGGTTTTCTGCGGGATTGGGCTGGGGATTTTTATCATGGAGAAAGTAATCAACTTAATTAGCAAAATATTCACTCATCTCTTATCGCAGTCTGCCCGTCGCTGTTAATCAACCAGTGGAAATCGCCGTGAAATCATTTTTGTTCTAGCTGATTCGTGGGTGTTCATTCATGTGTGCACAGTGTGAGCACAAATCGGGCAACTGTGGTCATGGCCAGTCGAAAACGAAGTTATATCTCACCATTCCGGATGACTTCAGGGAGCGCTCGGCATGTTCAATCTCAACCTACCACGGTCGGCATGGCCTAAATTTGTGAACATATACCGTCTGTTGCTACAGTATCTATATATTTGCATCAAATCTTTGTTACATTATCTATTTTTAATTCTATATTTTTGTACTTTGCTTGCATCTATATATGGATATGTTCTATCAGTTACTCCCATATTTGCATCTTGCTCGGTTATTTAAATATATCTAATTTACAATCTTAATTTTCATTTCAAGCAGTACATCCCTTGCTTTGCAAGAATAGGAGTAGAAGGAACTCTTGGGCTTTACTTTCCTGATGACTCCCAGGATGTCATATTGACAACACAACATGGGTTTACAATGACGGTTAGTGTAATACTTGATAAAGATGGTCACTCCTATTTTAATGCGGACCTTTGGAGAAAAATGTCTAAGTTTTATGAACTGAAAGTTGGCAATAAAATTCTAGTGCGTGCACCACAGCCTGGTCTAATTAACATGGATGTTTACTTCCCCAACATCATCAGCCGATCAAAGTCTGATTGAGGTTAGTGTCCTTTCAACTTTCTCCATGTTGTCATATTACTATTTAAGCAACCAATTGATCACTATTTAAGCAACCAATTGTGATATCATATTCTGACTCCGTTCCTAGGTAGTAACAAATTATGTTTACCAATTTATGCGCACTATATATTCTTCTGCCATGTTCTGAATAAATAATACCTTTCCACCTTTTATGCAGGATATGTTGGATGCATAGTGAACGATCTGTATGTTACTAAGCATACCAAATTTCACTTGAAGGACTTGAAGCATGTCATAAACTTTGTTGATAATCTGACAGAGATAGCACATCGCATGAACGCTGGTAAAATGTCTTATTTTAATGTTGATGCTCATAAACTATATATATCTTCAACGATATGTTACAGTTGTTTTTTATTCTACATGTCAACAAAAATTGCCCCCTGTAGCCGTTCCTGGATCGATTTCCCAGCGTGGTCGAATTACACTTGTGCCTGCTAATAACGCCAATGTGATTGCAAGGTACTGCATTTCCTGCAAAAATGGAACCATTCAAATTAACAAGTTCTCGCTTCTCGTGGCAATGCATCCATATTGGAAAATTGGAGACACTGTTCTACTCCTGCTCTACCAAGGCACAGGAGGGCTCTTCCTTTTCATTGATGAGATGCCGAGTCACCGTGATCAAGCTGCTTCTAGTGGATAGTTGTGGTTGTTGGCCCTCAGCCTCTTAAAATGTGCTAGCTGTTCCTATATATGTTAAGTATGTAGATATTGACCATATGGTTGTTGGCCCTTAGCCTCTTAAAATGTGATAGTTGTTACTATGTTAAGTATGTAGATATGGACCATATGGTTGTCAAAACCGTGTTATGAAGATCCTCCTTTTGTCGAATAGTGTAACCACTATATATATGTTACTCAAATGCTGTTACCCAAGTTCATAAATTTTCATGGAAAGTATTAGTATCGTACACAGTTCATTGAGTTTAAGCGTGTGCCCGATGTCCAGAAGGCATTTGCATATTAACTGTCCATTTTGCAAATTCACACAGATGTCCACATAAGGAAACATATGTGTAACATACTAATCATCGCACATGAGTACTCGCAGACGCATCGTGTGCGATACTCCTAGCTACCGCAAACAACTAGTTTGCATTTTTCAAAGTTTTTTGTACATACAGAATCACACACGAAGTAACTATGTTGATCGTCTGTGTTGTATTTTCTCATCGCAAATAGTTCATCCGAGTCGGCTGTTTGCCACGTATCACACACATCTTGTTTACACGACTCGTTTGTGTTCTTTTGGCTCATCGCAAACAGTTCATCCATGTGAACTGTATGCTGCATATCACACACATCTTGTTAAGTTGAACCGTTTCTGTTGTGTTCCCTAATCGAAAACAGTTGGTCCGAGTTAACCGTATGCCTTATATCACACACACATTGATATGGCTGCCCATTTCTGTTGTTCTACCTCATCGCAAACAGTTCGAATGGATTAACTGTGTGTCCTGCATTGCACACACATTGTTATGGCTGCCCGTTTCTATTGTTCTGCCTCATCGCAGACAGTTTGAATGGATTAACCGTATGCCCTGCATCGCACACGCAACTAAAACCTGAACCGTGTTTGATGCATACATCATCGCAAACGTTATGCACCTTTTTTGATGGGTTTTTTACACCACCGTTTGCAATTATTGCATCACACACAGTTTCGGCAAAGGGTCTCTGATCGTAGTGTCGCGTTAGCAGTCTCCTGCAGTAGTGGCCCATGGATCCTACGGCCCGTAGGGGGCCCATGGTCACTACAGTAGGTAGCAGGACCATGGTTACAACGGTCCGTATGTTGCCATGGTTATTGTGGCCTAGTTACAAAAATAGGTTATTGTGGCCACTAGAAAAACATGAAAAAAGAACTGCAGCGACTACAAGCAAACAACTAAACAAGACAATAAGGAAATAAATAAGCAAGCAACTAACGCTAGGCTATTATGGCTATTACACATATTACATCCAGTGGGCATCAAAGTTCGCCACCAATGCAAATATAGGGAACAAAGCAGCATATTACGTACATTGGCCGTCTAAATTGGCCACCAGTGCAAATAAATGCGGCAGCAAAACAAGACCATAACTGAAACAACTTCAGAAGAGCTCAAGAAACGTTATCCTGGGTATCCACCATGATGGTAATAAGCTTAGCAAGCTTATTAGCTTTCTCCTGTTTGGCGCTAAAATCATCCAACGCTTGCTGTTGCACCAGAAAGTATGCATCTAAATTCTCCAGGGACTTCCGCAGTCCTTTGGCTTCTTGTCGCAGCACTGCTGATCGATGCCTTTCAGCTTGTAGTTGAGACTCAAGAACCTGAACTAATTCAAACAGTGAGTTCGAATAGTTTGTGCCAACGGTAGTGGCCAGTAACTCGAACACTAAACCAAGACAGGACTTTGCGGTTGTCTCACTGTCTTCAAGATAGTTTTCCTTAGCTATTTTATCAGCTTTGTTGGAGACCAACAAGGATGTGTCACTATCCTGAACCATTGCTTAATAAGGTACTCTTCCCTAATATTCTATCAGCATTCTAAAAGAAGAAACAAGCAGACACATAATAGGTTTAGCATGTAGTATATGAAACTCATATCGGTGAACCAGTTCATTAGTAAGGTGGACATCATTAAACTACAAAGTCTTCTATTCCCAACTAGTACATAATAAAAGCTTCAAACAAACATATATCAATAGTAAAAAAACATATCTATGTGCTATGGTCACTGAAGTGTCTTGCCAAGTCAAAATAGAGACACGGTTCAAATCAAATCAGTTCAAGACAAAGCAGCATTGAAAGAATACAAAGCGTGGGAAACTACATGGCAGAACAAGATTTCAGATGGGTACCATGGGTCTACATGTACAACAACACTATTGGCTCTATTGTGATGCTAGTAATGTGCATGATATGAGAGGTCAACTGTATACACAATTGAAATTGAAATCAACAGAGCTATTTATATGAGAAAACCTGTTAAAGAAACATGCTTAAACATACCTGTTATGCCATTGGAGTTTTGATTGGATCCTTCAATTTAAAAATAAGTTTGTATGAGTAAATACAATGATACAAGAGGAAAGCAGTATGCATGATAGCAATGGAATCTGAAATGAGAACAATTGTTCTTCATGTTTAATCACTTGTTCTACACGAATAGAGTAAAGTAAGATGCATGCATATATTACTTAAAATAAAAAATGAGCTCATAGACCTTACCACATTCTTGATTCGGGACCAGTACAGAACAAGGCGTTCCCGGTCATTGTCCCGTAAATGTGTCTCAGGAGAACGTAAGGGAATTTGATGAGTTTCTTTGCCAGTGAAGTATGTTTTATTTAGGTAATTCTGATACTGCCACCAAGCATTCTTGAAGATAGCAGAGGTATTAGCACAAGACACCTCATCCCGAGTTTACAAATCGGTCCTTCTCTATAGAGAAAAATGGGAACATTTGCTGTATTATAACTATCATGGAGGTAGAATGTATGGGACAAAGCAAAGTAATTGCCATGAATAACATTACTTACACATAACTCCTGGATGAACACCTTGTCGGATTCAGGGCTCCGCCGACCAAGAAAGGCTCGAACTCTGGGGGTGTGCGAAGAACTCATCTTCTCTAGCCAACCAGTTCGTCGCCCCCACGATCTAGCTCGATGAACAAGAATGAAAAGGGACACGAAAGTTTACCCAGGTTCGGGCCACCTTGTGGTGTAAGATCCTACTCCTGCTTTGGGTGGATTAGCCTCGCGAGGGGTTGAAAATGAATTTGTACAGGGGAAAAACAACCTCAGGAGGCCTGTTCTTGTGTGGATGTGAGCTAGTGAGGGTTGGGTTGGATCCCGGATCCCCTCCTATGGTGGTGGCTAAGAAATATTTGTAGTGGCCTCGGTCCTCTTCCCCCAAAACGAAGGCGGGAAGGGATCCCACAGTGGCCAAGTTTGAAGGGGGACAAGTAGTACATCTTATCCTAACGAAAGGTGGTCTTCGCCTGCAAAGCTTCTACTTGTGACGCCATGGTGAGCTCGGTGATGACATCCGTCCTGCCGTCCTGGCGGTCTTGGTCTCGTTGCATGGGAACGGAAACCTTTGGCTGATTCCTAGGGACCCCGTGCCTACGCTTGCCTCCTTAGCACCAAAGAGAAAACCTGCTACTCTGCGCCAGCTGGTGCCCGCCTGGCCTTGGTCGTCATGGCTTGTGTCACCCCAACCTCATGAGGTGGGCGCCTGCATAGGAATCTCTGCTCCTCGGGAGCCAGCCTAGGGAGGCTGCTCCCTCCGGAGGTCTTGGTGTCATCCGCCTCGCGAGGTTTGGCCCTCATGAGGGTCTTCTCTTGCCGGTGCTAAAAATGGGCCGTACAGGCCATCGATGGAGCCACAACATGGGCCGCAGGCAGGCAGGTCTGGGTACCCTGGTTCCCAGAATGTCGGCAGTAGCCCTCGGCCCAAGGCGCGCTCAGACTTGGCTTCGTGGCGAAGCCAAGAGGCAAGGTGAAGTGCCGCGGGCCCCAATCGCCTGCGGAACGAGTCGACGCATGGCGCTTGATGGGACGTGGGCGTCTCCACTTCCACACGCTGCCTCGGCAACCGTCCAACTTGACAACTGCCTGCTGCATGCAGAAAAACCATCATTACTTGGAATCATGGGAGGCCGGCGGTTGCCCTCCCTCTAGGTATAAATGTGAGAGGGGGCGGGAACCCTTGCACATCTCCGTCTTCTTGCTACTTGCTCCTCCTTCTTCCTCTTTGCCCCGCTGTCTTGTCGAAGCGTCGATGGCGCCACCGAAGAGGTTTTCCGCCGCGGAAAACGGGAAGGTCCCTCAAGTGGAACCTGAGCTGCTCCCGCCAAAAAAGAGGCCTGATTGCTCCCATGACGCTGTCGCGGAGCCCATGGCGGCATGGCCTTGGCATGAACGGGCTCCGCCAGGCTTCCCGGTCCCCGTGTATGCCCGCACGCAGAGCCCCGCGTATAGGGGACGCGGCTGTCGCGGCGGAGGGCAGACGGTGGCCGTATGGCCACCCCACTCACAGACCCACGCCAAAGGCATGGCCCGCGAGTTTGTGGTGTGGGCAGCAATGCCGCCGTGCACATGGATCCGGCTCCGCCGTCCCTCGCAAGAGAGATACCGCCGAGGGGGCCCATGGAGTTGTGGCTGCAGCATGACGGATGCTGCGGCCAAGCTTCAGAAGCGGAGGTGGAGGTCGTCGATTCCGGTGATGTACGAATTGGATCCAAAATTGACGGGCTACTGTGAGCTTATCCATGCGGTTAGGCACTCTTCAAATAGGAATCCATTTTTTCTAACTGTTTCTTCTATCTAAAATATTAGAAATAATTTTGCTGTCTTCATGACTTGAGGATGGGGCGTGATCGCCCGCACCTGCCACCCAGAGGGAGGTCGCGCCATCCACTTCGAGTACGACGAGACGTCGAAATTCTTCTTCAAGGTCTTCGGCGAGGATGGTCGACGCCTCAAATGCTGCCCCAGGGGAGGCGGCTGAGGTGGCGAGGTCGTTGGCGGCTAACTTGCCCTTGGCCTTGTCCGCGATTCTTCCGATAGTAGCAGCGCCTCCTCAGGGCATGGCTCGAGCGACGATGAGAGCTACGAGCCTCCACACCACCGCAGACGAGCCTAGTGGGGGCGAGTGCCAGCCTGACGCCATGGGAGACGTCGTTTAGGCCGCGGTCCTCGGGAGACCCTTCTCATTTTGCTTCATTCCTGTAGAAAACCATGTAGGGCCCCGCAGGGGTATGTAAAAACTATGGTGATTTTGCCTTAATGCTTATTATTACCAATCAATGTCGCGTTTACGCTTCTTCCTGTGGCACGGTTCTCCCTTTCATCCTCGTGGTAGCCTAGTGTTCTACGCCAGCAGGACCCAGTACCCAAGCAGGCTTCAGCCGTCGCTAGTATGCCAGGTCACGATGCCATGGTCAAGGCCAGGAGGTGAGCGGCCCAAGGTCCAGTAAGAGCCCCTGAGGCCCGATGCTTAGCGGGTCCCCTTTGGCGCGCAAGCGGCTTCTGAAAGACTAAAAGGGAAACGTCCTTGCCCGAGCGAGATCGCGAGAGGCAAAACGCTGATTGTAAGGTTCATGCCTGCGTTTATGGGGTGAGTTATCTTAGCGAGCCTGCGGTGATTCTTTCGCTGTGAGGACAGCTTTTATTGCGACATTTGGCTGTGTCCTTGCGGCGCTGGCACTCCCAGCCAGGACTCGCGCCGACCCCTTCTTCCCCGCTCATCTGGATGCTCTACGTCCTCGGGTCCCAGCCCTCGAGCGAGGCTCAGCCGCCGCTGGTATGCCAGGTCGTGATGCCATGGTCAAGGCCAGGGGGTGAGGGCTCAAGAGCCGGTAGGAGCCCCTGAGGCGCGGTGCTCAGGCCCCCCTTTAACATGCAAGCGCTTTGCATGAAAAAGGAGTGGCTAGCCTTGTGAGGGGTCGCAATTCGAGGTGCTAGCGGGGCTACTCGTGGTCCCGGCTCCGGAGGTCCCTGCGAGTTAGCCGAAGAGAGAAAACATGGCACATAGCCGCGCTTGCTCTCCTGTCGGTGATCTTTCTGCAAGAAGTTGAAGGCACTGAGGACCTGTTGAGGTGACGTGCGCGGGGCCGGACCCGAGCACAGGGGCTATGCCAACAGCCCCCGTTACGGGATGAGCAAGAGGCGGGTCAGCAACGCGTAGAGGCCGCAAGCGGCGAATCCATAGGTAACGAGATAGCAGGGGTAACGTTGAATAACCATGATAACATAGTCATGCATACTGGTCCGGAGTAGATGAATCAAAATGGTGCGGCTGCGGGACTAGCCCTGGCAGCTTGAGGATAATGCAGCACGAGGGGCGCCCTCAATTGAACAAAACGAAAAGTCACGTGGCACCATCGCTCAAGAAGTGTTGGAGCAGCCGAAGATGTGTGCCTAAGAGGTCGTTCTTCATGAGTCGTCCGACTCCTGAGCCTCGGGGGGCTCCAGAGTTCCAGGACGCTCAGGAGGGTTCAGCGCCTCCTTCGTCAGGGTTGCCTGGCACCTAGCCTCGTGAGCCCCTAGGACGCCCTGCATGTAGCGCTGGTGCGTGGCAGTAATGTTCAGTAGGCCGAACGGCATGTGGACACAACTGCGGGGCCAGCCCCCACTCCGGCCGACGCAGGACGGCCAGAAGCGCTCCTGAGAAGCGGTCCTGTTGAGCCCTGGGATGTTGACACAGACATGTAGCTCGACACCCATGTCGGGGGCAGCAGTTGTGCTGAGTGATGCGGGGGGCGCATGGCTCGCACCTCCTGAAGCTCTCCGATTGCCTTCGTGATGAACTCCTGAGTGCCTAGCGCCTCGCGCCCTGCTCGCGGAAGCGCGCATTGAAGCATGCCTACACATGGTGCCTGAACGCCTCCCTCATGACGCCGGCAAGGTCAGAGGCCCTCCAGAGGAGAGCCCTCGAGCCCAACCTGAGAGGGGCGCCAGGCGCGCCTTCCTATGCGAGGGGGAAGGCGCCCCATCAGTGGGTGCGGGGCGTGAGGCACGACCATTGGACGCCACAGCCTCCTGAGGACCTCGGAGGAGTAGCTTCTTCTTCTTCTTGGGGATGGCCTCAGGAGGATGGATGGCGCCCTCGTCATCCGAGTTCTCGATCGTTATGGCCTGGTAGGCGCGCTCGAGGGGGCACATCACAACCTTCTCTCGCATGCGACCGTGATGATGCCGCAGCTTCCTGGCATTTTGAGGATGTTGTAGCCATGGTGAGTCACTGCCATGCACTTGGCAAGCGTTGGATACCCGAGGATGGCATTGTACGGGAGACAAATGTGGGCGACATCGAAGTCGATGAGCTCGGTGCGGTAGTTGTCGCGCTTGCCTAAGGTGACTGGAAGGTGAATCTGCCCTAGTCGGACGATGGAGCCATCTGTTACCCCTGAGAAGGGCTTGGTGGGGAGGAGCTGGTCGTAGGGCACCTGTAGCCTCTCAAATGTCTCAGCAGAGAGGACATTCAGTCCCGCACCTCCGTCGATGAGTGTCTTGGTAACAAGGACGTTGCTAATGGTCAGTGAGCAGAGCATTGGGAGTGCGCCAGCGGTGGCTGCACACTTGAGCTGATTCGTAGAGTCGAAGGTGATGGACTACTTGGACCACCTGAGGGGGCACGACGCCTCGAGCTTGGGAATGGCCACGGTTTCACCTCATGAGCGAACTGCTTGAAGACACGATGGGAGACGGGGGCCTGAGCACCAACCACGATACAGGCGATAGCACGAGTCTCTTGGAAGCCCCGGGCCCCATCATCTTGGTGGTGGTCATCGTTCCTCCTTGGTGGCGGCGGCAACGGAGGAAGGCCGGTATTGCCCGGAGGATGATCCTCATGAGGCTGGCCCCTCCAGGGGCCATCGCGAGGCTGGCCCTTCCAGCGGTCCTCATGAGGCTGATCATGGCAGTCCTGGCGGTGGTCGCAGTTGTCCCAGCGGCCCCGACGACGTCCTCCTCCGTGGTCGTAGCCACGGTCGTTGCGCTTAGGGCGGTGGCCAAGGCGCCCGTCACAGATGGCCTTGAGCTCTTGGCAGTCATTGGTGTTGTGACTATGGACATTGTGGAAGACGCAGAACAGGCGGCTGCCCTTGGAGCACTCGGGGTGGTCGCAGCTGCGCTTCATCTAGGGCTCGGCCGCGAGCACAGCCGGGCCCTTGCTCTTCACGTCCTTGACCTTGGCCTTCTTGTCTTCAGGATCGGCCTCCAGGAGCTCAAGGAGGGAGAGGTGAGCTTCCTCTGCCCTTGCGCACCTGGTTCCCATGTTGAACATCTCCAGAGCCGAGCACATGTCCTCGTGTATGGCTAGTTCTTCCTTCATCTTGAAATCCCGGACGCCATCAGTGAACCCTGAAATGATGGCCTTGTCCGACACCATTGGGATCTTGAGGCGAATGTTGGTGAAGCGTTGTATGTGTTTGTGCAAGGTCTCCCCTGGCTGCTGCTTGATGCACCACAGGTCGCCTGCAGTAGGGGCGCGGTCGTGAGTACCCTGGAAGTTGGCGATGAAGCTTTCACGCGGCTCATCCCAGGAGGAGATCGACCCCACCGGGAGGTTCAGGAGCCACGAGCGTGTGTCGTCCTTGAGGGCCATGAGAAACCAGTTCGCCATGACCTTATCATCGCCATTCGCTGCCTCGATGCTCAGCTCATAGATCTGGAGGAACTGAGCAGGGTCGGGGGTGTCGTCATAGCATGGGGGCAGATCCGGCTTGAACTTTCCAGGCTAGGTGACGCGGCGCAGCTTCGGAGTGAACGCACGGCATCCCGCCGCACTCACAGGGGCCTGCCGCAGAGGGGGAGCCTTGTCTTGACGCCCGCGTACCACCGCCTCAGGTGGCACACGGTCTTGACGTGGTGGAGCTGGAAGCGCACACGCCTCCCCTTGGGGCCGCTGCACCACCTGGCAGCTTTCTTCATCGCGCACTAGCGCCCTGCATGGCGGGTCGCGCTGGGGGGCCTCGCGCCTTGGCTCGGGGATGACATCGCGCTGGCAACGAGCTCGGCGATGTGGCCCAGCCAATCCTCGGGAGGTTGTTGGCCGGACGATAGCGCAGAAGCTCACGCGCCATGAGCAACGCAGCCTACGCATTGGCCGGTGCACGCCGAGCGTGGGAAGACGATGCCGTGGCCGAAGTGGGTGACGGAGTTGCGGTGCAGACGTCGCGCCGCACGGATGGGGCCAGCGACGAGTCCTCTATTCACGGGCAGCAGGGTCGATGGCGGCGTTGGCCACCGGGCAGGCAGAGCGGCGAGCGGCACGGTTGCCGACAGGCGCTGTCTAGGTGACACGGCGCTCGGCACGGACACAGCGAGTGTCGGCCATTGGGACGATGGAGCTGCGGTGAACGAACGGTGGAAGGAAAACTTCGACACGCCCCTACCTGGCGCGCCAAATGTCGGATTCAGGGCTCCGCTGACCCAAGAAAGCTTCGAACTCTGGGCGTGTGCGAAGAACTCAACCTCTCCCGCCAACCAGTTCATCGCCCCCACGGCCTAGCTCGATGAACAAGAACAGAAAGGGACATGGCAGTTTACCCAGTTTGGGCCACCTTGCGTTGTAAGACCCTACTCCTGCTTTGGGTGGATTAGCCTCGCGAGGGGATGATGATGAATTAGTATAGGGGAAGAACAACCTCAGTAGGCCTGTTCCTGTGTGGATGTGAGCTAGTGAGGGTTAGGTTGGATCCCGGATCCTCGGATCCCCTCCTATGGTGGTGGGTAAGCTATATTTATAGTGGCCTCGGTCCACCTCCCCCAAAACAAAGGCGGGGTATCCCACAGTGGCCAAGTTTGAAGGGCGACAAGTAGTACATCTTATCCTGATGAAAGGTGGTCTTCCCCTGCAAAGCTTTTGCTCGTGACACCATGGTGGGCTCGGCGATTACATCCATCTTGTCGTCCTGGCGGTCTTGGTCTCGTTGCACGAGAATAGAAACCTTTGGCTGATTCCCCGGGCCCCCGCGCCTGCGCTTGCCTCGTTAGCACGAAAGAGGAAACATCCTACTCTGCGCCCGCTGGCATTCGCCTGGCCTTGGTCGTCATGGCTTGCGTCACCCCGACCTCATGAGGTGGGCACCTGCATAGGAATATCCGCTCCTCAGGAGCCAGCCTACAGAGGCCGCTCCCTCCGGAGGTCTTGGTGTCGTCCACCTCGTGAGGGTCTTGTCTTGCCAGTGCTGAAGATGGGCCATACAGGCCGTCAATGGAGCCACGCCATGGGCCGCAGGTAGGCAGGTCTAGATACCCTGGTTCCCAGAATGCCGACACACCTGCAACTGGCATTTTCCTTCATCTTTAGTATAATATTTCCATGATGGGAAGATACACACATAGGATTTAACAACATCAAATGCCATAGATGCTAAACTACAAATGGCTGGTTGTGCTTCCTCCACAGGATAGGTGTACTAATTGGTGGAGTTGGGGTTCGCCGTGGTAGTACTGGCGCTTTGGGCACTGGAGTTGCCTTACTAACTGCTCTTGTTTGAGAGCTCTATGGTGGAGATGGTGTTGTGTCAACAGGAACTGGGTTACTATCTGCTGGGGTTGGGGTTAGATTGGGTGAAGCTGGTTCTCTGTCCATCGCAGTAGAGTTACAATCTGCGAGAGTTTGGGTTATGTGTGGTAGGGCTGGTTCTCGTACATGTACAGTCGGGGTGCTATCTCCACCAAGAGGTAGCACTGTTTTATTTGAAGACTTTGTTTTTACTCCGCTAGATACCGCCATCACCCACTCCAATTCAAATGGCTGATAAACAGGAAATATAGTTGAATGTACAGACCTTGTATGAGAGACACATGCAATAGATAGTGTGGAAAAAAGAGGGCATGAAATAGTTCACATGTATATTTTTTAACTAAAAAGGATAGCATGACATAATTTCACATATATGATGTCTATCTGAACTAGATAACATAGCATGACATAATTCAAAGATACTATAACTAACTAAACATGATGGCATGAGATAATTATATGATGTCTTTAGTAAACAGGTTTGCATGACACAATTCTCATACATATTATCTAACTAATCAGGATCGCATGATTTAATCCACATATGTGATATATACTAAGTAGATGGCATTCGCATATATGATGTCTGAACTAAGAACATGGTGTTGAATATTGTGTATATGATGTCTAAACTATGCAATGCAAGACACCATATGCATGATATGAGCAGTATAACCATGCCAAGTTAGAGCATACACCTCGGTGGGGGAATAGGACTGGTCATCTGTCTCTAAATCCATCTCTGAGGAGCTATCGGGACCCAGGAAGAGATCTGCTTCGACAGGTAGCACTGTCTGCTCTGAAGACCTTGTTTTCACTCCAGATTTTTCCATCACCCACTCAAATGGCTGATTCACAGGAAGAGTAGTTGAATGTACAAACATTGTTGACAAATGGAAATGTAATGAAGAAAAGGATTGGCAAGATATCATTCAAACATATGATGCCTGGTTAAACACGATGGAAGTGCATATTTCATATATATTATGGCTGGCTAAAAGAGATGAGATTGCATAATTCTCATATATGATATAGAAACTAAACAAGTCGCATTAAAGAACATGTCTAAACAAAGCAGATGACATATATGATGTCGAAAGTCGGAAAGTAGGCACTGCAAGGCAACATATGCATAATATGACCAACATCATCATGCCAAGTTAGAGCGAACACCTCGTGGGGTAAATAGGAGTGGTCAGCTGAGTCTGAATCCACCTCAGAACAGATATCTTCCTCTGGATTACAATCTGGAGGGGGTGGGGAGGGTTTGCCATTGAACCCACCATGGAGCGATGTCTGCATGACATTGTATTTACATGCAAAACTCTTCTGTTTTTCTCTACATGTTCAACATGAGTGTGTACAATATCTGACATGCATACGAAAAAAATAGTGAGATTATGTAAGGAGAGCATGCATAAATCTAGAGTGATGGTAACAACTAGTGGATGGATCCAAAAATAATGATAGCAGGATGATGATAGCTTTAATTTAATAAAAAAGACAGATGATGATTGCTTTACTATTTGTTTCCCACCCAAGATGAACAACATAGGCATACCATAGGTGAACCAGATAATAGACAGAGATACTATTCACTATTGCCTCGATATGTGAACCACGAGTAATTTTAAAACTCAAGTTTGAACATTATTTGGACCTCACTTGGAGTCTAAGAGCTGAACAGGATGATAAAGTAGCGGGTAATATTAAGCAATGCATTACATAAGCAGAAAAGAGTGCGACCTCTCTTGTGGACCCGTGTGCTCCTCAGGTTCATCTGCTGACAGGATGATGTTGATGTCGTTGCGGTGGATGTCGGCGACAGGGAAGGAGATCTGAGGCGGTGAAAGACGGTCAGCAGTCGTGATGTCTGGCATGGTGGATGCTTCTGTCGATGGAGCAGCTTAGGTGAGGTGGACGACGTCGTGGCACGAGCAGAACAAACCACACAAAGTTTTCTTCGACACCTATTTGTAACTGAAGTAATTCTGTAAGGGCTCCTTTGGCTTGCAGGATTCTAAAAACATAGGGATAGGAAATACACCAGAATAGGATAGGAATGCACGTGGGAAACAGAACATTTGTAAACACAAGATTTATGTCAACTTGGGTGTTTGTTTCACAGGAATGGAAGAGCAGAGGAATGCAAATAAACATGGCCAAATTAAAGTGAAACCATATGAAAGTGTGTACAGTTAGAATGTTATTCTTCCACTAATGCACTTAGTCTTGTTTGCATGCATAGGATTTTGAAAAGTAGGTCCAGATGGATGTTTTGTTCCATTCCTTTCAACGAAATGCATGAATAATTGAATAGTAGAGTGCCATAGGAAAATTTCCTATTGCTATGCTTTTCCTTCACTTTTTCCTTTGAACCACAATAGCTCTAATGGACCGACATGAATGTAGAGTAATAAGTGATGCGACAAGCGTACAACCTCTTTAGTGCAGCTGTGTCGACCTCAGCATCATTGGGTTGGTCGCTGAAGAAGTTGCGGCAGAGGTGGCTGTCGGAGGTGTGGAGGAAGATCTGAGGTGTCTGTAGATGCCGTCCAGGGCACTGCTCTGTTGTGATGGATGGTTCCGTCGTTGGATCAGCTCTGGAAAGCCGTAAGACATCGAGGCTGAAGCAGTACAAGACATACATCGTTAATCTCAAGTGGGATTTTAATAGCATGTCCAATAGATGATGTAAAATACATAGCGAAAAAGTGATAAATATAAAGTTTACAACACCAAAAAACACCTGACTACAACAGATGAGATAAAAACTATTGAATCTACACTTAACTATCAATACTGAAATTTACCGTGGAATCTGAATGTTATTGTTGAAACTAAACGCACAAGTAGCAGAGAGACACTTCACATGTAGTTTAGGCCGATCGAGCACTAGTAGTAGAGAAACAGCGATCTAAATCCGCAGGCGATCAACGGGGAACAAGGTAGCAGATAGCAGCCGGAGCAGCACCGCCAGGAGGAGCAGCACCAACTAGAGCGAGAGCAGCAACTCGTGTAGCTGCAGCAGCTCGTGTACCAGCATCAGTAGCGCGAGCGAGAGCAAGAGCGAAGCAGCAGCACGAGCGAGGGGAAGAGCAGAGCAGCAGCGCGAGCGAGTGAGAGACGGAATAGCAGTAGCAGCGCGAGTGAGCGAGAGCTAGAGCAGCAGCACAAGTAAGGGGAAGAGCAGAGCAGCGGCGCGAGCGAGCGAGAGACGGAGCAGCAGCACCAGCGCGAGCGAGCGAGAGCCGAAGCAGCAGCAGCAGATCTGACTGGTATGGCCGCCGCCGCTGAGGGAGCCTCGCACTGGGGTAGAGCCGCTGTGGAGATGTCACCGATGGTGCCAGCTTCGAGGTAACCGTGCCATGGGGGCGGGATGGAGCACCGTTGGTGCCGTGGGGTCGAGTTAAGGAGAAGGTGCGATGCGATGAGTGTACAACCTCTTTGGTGGCGCCGAGTAGGCCTCAGCTTCGTCCGAGGAGTCGGTGAGGATGTTGCGGTTCCGGCGGAGCTGGTTAAGGCGACGCTGTGGGGGTGGATCAGCCGCTGTAGACGAGGCGATCGTCAGAGCAACTCCTTGGAGGAGGAGGACGGGGCGGCAGAACCGGCAGGACGATGAGATCAACAACGGATCCTCATTCAGGCAGGTGGAAGAGGGACGTCGAGCTATTGTGGTGGACAACGTCATCGGGGAAGAGGCTCCGGCTGGGCAATGGTGAGGTGGCGGACGGAGGAGGGTGGGGTTTCGCGGCTGGAGTAGAGAGGTTATGGTGGCCTGTGATTTTAAATGGCGAAAAGGAGGCGATGAGAGGGGGGAACCGTGACTTAGGGATGCGCTTGTCCAAAATGTAGGGTGTGTTACAAAAGCACCCCCACCGATTTGAACTAGCGGCCCTTTCGGCTCAGGCTTAAAAGGGGGATTTCGCGTGTCGGGATTTGGCAGCTGGAGGGAGTTTTCGCGTGTGTTGTAAATTCGGGATAGCAAGGCGCGTGTTGTGAAGGCACGAGTTTTCGGAGCATGATATCTGAATTTTTGGGACAAGCCTAACGTGTAATAATGTACGTACCAAATCAATTCGCTTACCTCAACGAAAAAAACGAAAAAAATAAAACTATCCACACCACAAAAAGAGAGAGTCTTGTCCCGTTTTACTGTACAAATGCTATTCAAAGCTACGAATCCATGTTATGTCCAATTAAATTTTTTCGCTGGCTGTATAATGCATGTAGCCTACTCATACCAACATTTTTAGTGCACTCCAAATGTCAATATTACTGCTGCAATTCGAACTAAATTTGATTTCATTTCACTATTTGAATAAGAATCTACAATCATGATTGTTGCCAACTAAAACCATCATTCGTGTATTATCTTAACAACACAACACATGATTACTATAGAGATAGATATGAACTATGTGTAGTATATGACCTCGAATTCAAAATTTTGAATACACTTGATGTTGATTCCAAATAATAGTGCATTTGTTGTACTAACTAGAACTTCATAATATAAACCATGTTTCATACGTACACTGTGTTTATCACACTAAGTATAGTGCCCCGCCCCTACGTTATGACAAGTATTTAGCCCTGAGCTGCAAAAGCCACACATTATCACAAATTCAAATTAATGTTCTATATATTATATGTGGTATAACATGTTCATAACCACACCATGGGTATCACCATTATATATATTCATGCATGTGTCAGTTTAAAACACTATGATATCTTCTTCAAATATCCGAATCCACTTTTATAATGAATTATGATCTTTATTCGTCTTTTACACCAACACAATCCTCTTATCTCTTTCGCTAGCGCTAACTTTCTCTCGTGCATGCACGCGCCCGCCTCCCTCTCACCCCCCTCAGCATTCTCTAGCTCCATCGCACACATTCGTCATTTCACTTTAGGTCGTTCACCCACGGTGTGTGTAGGCCCCCTAGCTCCTTCTTTCCGGCACACACCGATCGATATACTTCTCTAGCCAGGTGTGCCTACCACAAACACAAGATTTCATCTTCTCTTCTCACCGTCCATGCCTCACTCCAGCCCGTCTTTTCATCAATCTAATACTAGCACACTCCTTCCCCCTCGATATAGTAGGCCTCTCGCACCACCTCCTAGCTGCATCTCCCCCTCTCTCTCTCTATCCTTCTCTCCGGATCTTATTTGCTTCTAACACATACATGCATGTATACCGGTCGATCTCCCTACATATACCTAGGTTGACTATAACTCTTTTTCCCCACGCATCGATCGACGTACCTCACAAGTTTTCTCTCTCCCTTTCTTCGACATAGGACAATTGATCTTCCTATGTAGTTACGTGTGCTTACCATAGCCATATCGTTCCCCCTCATCATTTGTGCATGCCTCATGACCCGTATCGCACATGCACAGATAGGCAGGCATCCCCTGTCTTATTGATATTGCAGGCATGCCCTTCGTTTGTCTAGCAGGCCTCTCCCACCATTTTTGAGAAGCAACTCCACCACCAACCCCTCCAACACTCTAGCTCTGTCTCTCTCCCAACGTTATTCCTCTCCTACACATATGCATGGATGCTGATCGATCTCCCTCAATACATAAGTTAGGTCTCTCTCCTCTTCCACACATATACCAGCCATTGTACCACTATAGTTAGGTCTCTGCCCCCCCACCCCCCACACACCGATAGTCGAGCACTGTAGGTAGGTATGCATGCCACAGAGACAAACTGCACCTGTCCCCTCTCACGTTCCAGTAGGCCAGCCACCCTATCTCTTTGACGTGGGCACACACAAATTCGATGGCACTCTTTATCGATCGCGTGCGCGCACACACACACATCATCCCTCTCTTCAATTCTATGGATACCTCACGCTGATGATACCTCCACTCTCTTTTCGTGGATCGCCCCTCTATATATATGATATATCCTGGCCTCTGTTTCACACACATTGCATATGTCACATTTTTTGATTGAAATATCATCGACACATATTCCTGTCTATCTCTCACGCCCCCAATATACCATGGAGCACACACTATATCTCTCTATGTTTGCATCTCTCTCACACGAACCCACATAGGTGGTGTACGTACACGAAGAGAATAGGTGCACGTACTCACGCTTCGTGCCCAGCCACACCCGCGCGGGTACATGGTGGAGCTCATTTCTGTATGAAATGGCAGCCCACGTGCTAATTTGAGCGTGTGTAGCGGTTGTTTACCCACGGAGGTCGTGTACCACACGTCCATGAAACAAAGTTCGACTTGATGCGTTGGCGCGTTTTTTTAAATAAAGTTATATTGCTCAATGGCACGTACACAAAATATAAAATGATTTTTATGGAGGTAAAGGTAGTCCGCTCCACTATATACAATGGAGCCTGCCTCCGGGGTTTGTCTCTCTTCAGAGTATCTCACACAAGGCGGCGGTGGCCTCTCTCTCTCTCACTGTTGGTCACTGATCCGCCGGTGGAAAGGGAGGATGTGCATCGTTTCTCCGTTCGACGATGCCGAGGCAGCACGTCCCGATCTGCGGTACCCGTCATTCTCTTTGACCAAGCTCTGGCACGGTAGGGTGAAAGGATCGAGAAGAGGTTTCTAGAGGGGGGTGAATAGACTCTTAACAAAGAAAAGTAGCAATTTTTATTTTCTTCAAGTTAAGGTGGAGTTTTAGCACAAGTTTAAACATTCAAAATAGATTTCAAGCAAGCATGACAAGAGTATATGAGAAGAGGAAAGTAAAGAATGCAAGTTGCAAGAATGTAAAGGGATGGGATTGGAGTGTGCAAACGCAATTGGAGACATGGAGATTTTCGGCGTGGTTCCGATAGGTGGTGCTATCGTACATCCACGTTGATGGAGACTTCAACCCACGAAGGGTAACGGTTGCGCGAGTCCACGGAGGGCTCCACCCACGAAGGGTCCACGAAGAAGCAACCTTGTCTATCCCACCATGGCCGTCGCCCACGAAGGACTTGCCTCACTAGGGTAGATCTTCACGAAGTAGGCGATCTCCTTGCCCGTACAAACTCCTTGGTTCAACTCCACAATCTTGTCGGAGGCTCCCAAGTGACACCTAACCATTCTAGGAGACACCACTCTCCAAAAGGTAATAGATGGTGTGTTGATGATGAACTCCTTGCTCTTGCACTTCAAATGATAGTCTCCCCAACACTCAACTCTCTCTCACAGATTTGGATTTGGTGGAAAGATGATTTGGCTGGAAAGCAACTTGGGGAAGGCTAGAGATCATGATTCTTGTGGTTGGAATGGAATATCTTGGTCTCAACACATGAGTAGGTGGTTCTCTCTCAGAAAATGTATGCTGGAAGTGTAGGCACGTTCTGATGGCTCTCTCCACTAATGAAGAGTGGGTGAAGGGGTATATATAGCCTCCACACAAAATCTAGCCCTTACACACAAATCACGAAACTCGGTGGGACCGAATCACGAAACTCGGTCGGACCGATTTAGTTCAAAATGTGAACGTTAGGATTTTCGGTGGGACCGATATGATCAATTCGGTGGAACCGATGTGCTAGGGTTAGGGTAAAACGTCAACTCGGTTTGACCGGTTACACAATCCTGGTGGGACCGATTTTGGTAATAAGCTAAACAGAGAGTTGTTCAGGCAAACTCGGTGGGACCGATTGCTTATCTCGGTGGGACCGAGATAATTGCAACAAGCAACAGAGAGTTTGCAAGCCCATCTCGGTGAGACCGAGATCCCATCTGTGAGACCAAAATGACTAGGGTTTCTGGCAGTGGCTATGTCAAATGAACTCGCACTACTAGGAAAAGGCCTACTAATGGCGCACCTAATTTGGCCATTAATGGCGCATTAGTGGTGCGCCATTAGTAGCACGCCATTAGTATATTTTACTAATGGCGCACCACTGGTGCGCCATTAGTATCTGGTATACTAATGGCGCACCCCAGATGCGCCATTAGTATATACAACAGTGCGCCATTAGTATGCCTCCCAGGGGGCCATCTATACCCAGGTGCTTTGGCATACTAATGGCGCACAACAACTGGATGCGCCATTAGTAACTTCGGCATACTAATGGCGCACTGTTTAGTGATGGGCCATTAGTATCCTCTGGCATACTAATGGCGCACTATGATGTGATGCGCCATTAGTATGAATATTAGGTTTTTTTTAATTTTTTAATTTTCTGTTTTTTGCACAGGTTACAAAATGTATAATTGGACAAAATATAGACAGCACACATCAACAACAGATTCATCGAATACAATAGAAGATTAGTCTCTGAATACAATTCATCATTTTAGTCTCCGAATACAATTCATCATATTAGTCTCCGAATTGAAAAGACCGAACAAAGATAGAACATTATATTACAAGTCTCGAGACCGCGAGTTTGTCTTCACATTACAAGTCGATATCGATCATCTAAACTACCATCACATAGAAGAGAGCTGCGGTCATCACGATGAGCATCATCACGATGAAACTCGTCTTCATCCGGTTCCTCCAACGCTCCCTCCCCTCTCCCGCTAGATAGCGGGCCTATCTAGATTCGGCCTCGGCCCTAGTGGCGTACCCTTTGTAACTGTTACCGCTGCATCGGTGAACCTGTCTCCGACACTCCTCCTAGTCGTCGTAGACTCCGGGAACCTTACCCTTGTACACGACATACCACGGCATCGCTATGCAGTAGCCAAACGAAACGTTAGTACCAATTCACAGACAATACATAAGCAATATATAAGTATGCAACAGAACGATCAGAAGAGAAAAGCAAGACATTAATAGCATCGATTACATCTAAGTTGAAGGACTCTCGAAACCAAAGAGACATACTACAAGTTCATTAAAGTTTAATTACAACATGAGCCAATCGATGTTTCAGAACTAGACACAGCATCACTGCTTTCGACTCGACTCAAGGGACCGGAGCGTGGATGAAGCCGCCGTCTATCGTGGGAGTTATGAAACAACGGGCGTTGTCAGCCTGCATTTGTAGGATTGTGTCGATGTCACTGTTGGACGGTTGATTTCTGAGGTAGAACTGCCCCGAGGTACGAAGGACATCTTGATGGATGATTTCCGCAAACTCCGACTGGATGCGAAAGAATTCTTGTCTGATGTCCGCGTCCTGGATTGCCGACACGCTCGCGGCCCAATCTTTGAGTCTACTCGGTAGCAGTAGTTGATGATGGTCCCGTACGATCGCCCGCATGTGATGGATGGCGTAGTAGGCACCCTTCTGACCGCCAGGCGGATGCTTGACGCACCAGAACGTCGTATTGTGGGAGAACACGTGCTTGCCGTACTTACGAATAGGCCTGGTGAAGGTGCCTCCAGATTTGACGTAGCCGGGGAGAACATCATCAAGAACCTTCTTGACATTTGTGTAGTCTACGTTTGACTGACGGTCCGGGTCGAAATATGTGGCCATGGAATATTTGGGGCTTAGGAGGATGAGCGTGCAATGTGTGTCACTGCAGAAAACACGGAATGTTAAAAGAAAAACGATCGAAATCTAAGAATTCATATGTTACGGGGCGGTTGAGGGGAGGACTTACTCGGGAAAGTAAGGCACGAGGAAGTTGTCCTTATCTTGGTTTGCCAGAATGACGCCTTCGAGGTAAGAACTCGCGACTTGCCGGTCCCCAGCGCTGCCCAAGATCTTGGCACGAATGTAGAAGGGGTCGACTATCACGATGTCCGGGGTCTTGTCACGAATGATCCGCATCTCCATACTCAGCGAAAATAGCCGAACGAAGGTGTAGTGCAGCGGATGAAGGTTCAACATAGCGTGGATGTCATCAAACCGCAGGACGATCGTACCCCCGATGGAGTTATCCACAAAGCCCTTGCCCTCTGGCACCTTGGCCGCGAAAACCGGGTATGCCACATCCTTCTCTCGGAGATGCCGCTTCTCCAAAGAAAGAACACTGTCATGCAGACTCCGCATAGCACCGGTTGCAGCATCGAGCATATTTCTCGGTAGCATCGGCCTACCCGCCACATGCACCCTCCTCGAGATATCCGCAGTTGAAGGTGGCCCGTCATGAGCACGGATCGTACTCGGTGCCGGCTGGCCCGCACCCTTGTTAGTCTTTCTTTTGCGTGCCTTCTTCTTGATCTCCTGTAATGGGACCGAGTTCTGCTCACAGACCGCCTTCTTGAGTGTGTTGGGGCTAATCATATTTAGCACCTCGCCTATCTGAGGCTCGGTGAAGTCGGCAGCTGGAGGCGTCTCCTGAGAGCTGAACTGCAGACGACGCCTGTTGCAACTTGGCTTCTCCGCGGTACCAGCTAGATCGCACACGTCTTTTGTTGGGTTGGGTTCTTGAGAAGGAGGCCCCATGAATTCGCCACCGTCCCCATGATCGGCAAAGTACTGATCGACGTTGGCAAATGTATCGTCGTCGTCGTCGTTCTGATCCTGTGCCATATGCATGTTTGGATCCAGTGGCATAGGGATGTCCGGCACCGTTGCGGCGGTCTTGCCATGGGGCCGACTTGGCACCGGCACGACTGGCGGTGTTGTCTTTGGGGTGGTGTCCCCCGCCCCCAAACGAATCTGGCTCTTCGGCCAAAGCAGGGGCCAGCCCAGGCAGGCACTGAGGTTCATCACGTCATCATCGTCGGCCCCGATGGGTCGAATCGGAGGTAACACCTCGTCGCAGCCTGGCAGCACCCGAACCAGTTGAACCCTAAACAAGTTGGGTGGCATCTGGGTACCGTGGAACAAGGGGTTGCCCGGTTGAACGATTTTGCCCTTGGCGACATCGACCAACTCGTTGTTCACGAAGTGCAGGAGAGTGCACAGAACGTCGGCGGCGCCCTGCGAAAACATGTAGGGCGTTGGGGATGCCCAGTCAAAGGCAAGGAGATGAAGTCCTCGGCCGAGAGAGGCTTAATTAGTTACCGTGATGATGGCGTCGAGCTCGGCTAATGTCGAGGCACCGCCAACGGCGGGCGTGCAGTTGACGGAGGGGCCGCTTGCTGCAGAGGTGCCGGCCGGCGTACACCCGGGTGCATTAAGCTCCCGTGCCGGCGTTGGAGACACCAATGCCGGCTCCGCCGGAGACACCAATGGCCCCGCCATCGCGTTCTGCGAGTTGCTGGCCGTGAAGCTAGGAATCGGGGGCGGCCCCTGTTGGCCGCCCGCAATCCACGCACTAAGCCCCTGGATCAAGGTAGGCACAATGGCGGTGATCGTCGCTCCGAGTTGTTGTTGCACTTGCTCTTGGACAATCTCCGGAATCCGCGCCACCTGTGCCCTGAGTTCTTGAACCTCGCGCGCCTGGCTTTCCGAGCTGGTCTTTTTCTCCTTTCGCCCAGCAGTGTCATAGTATGACGACCATTTTGTCGACAAGCCTTTGCCGGCCACACGACCAGCTGACGTCGGCTTACTGAGCTTATCCTTGTTCTTCATTACATTCAACGCCCTATTTAGAGTGGTGTCCCAAGGGTTGCTCTTAGTCGACCCCGCGCTACTGCTTTCAGTCGCCTGCGGAAGGAATGTGAACCATTTAGAAATTTGGCTTCATTAATTAGAATGCAACCATATGGAGCTAATTACGAGGGGGTGTATTCCTTACCAGAACAAGCTCAAGCGCCCTGGTCTTCGGATCCGTGGTAAGCTCCTTTGTTTTTGGGTCCTTCTTGTACCGGGCCCTGACAAAGTTCCTGGTCTGCTTGTCACCGTATTTATCGAAGAGGGGCGGTAGGCCTTGCTCGGCACGGTCCGCCTCCTCCTTGTCCCATATAGGCTCCGCCACTCTGTAACCGCCGGGACCGAGTGTGTGTTCCCCTAAGTTCAGCTCCCGCATTTCTTTCCCCCACTTACTTGATTCGGAGTTTGCGGTGCTCGAGCAATTGATCTTGAGGTCGTTGTAGTCATCTTCGGTGATCGAAGGATTTTTCTCCTTGATCTTCTCATAACTCTCACCTTTCTCGATCATTCTCTTCACATTGCTTTTCCAAGTAGACAGGGCCTTGCTCATCTTCGTGAGGGCAGCATTGTTCACTTTATTCCCTTTGAGGCTTGTGTTTTCAAATTCAGCGGGGAACTTGTATCGTTCGTGCAGCTTCGTGAAGAGGAGGTTGCGCAAATTCCCTCGGTCAGGATGCCTCAGGTTCTCGGTGTTGATCGAGACGGTGCTCCGGAGAATGCACCCGAGCTGAAGCGAGTACCCCTTGACTATTCGTTCGGGCGCCGTTGGATTCCCGTCGGAGTCCACTTCAGTAACTTCCTCCTTGAGGGTGCGGAGCACGGTCGGGCGCCGGTCCTTCCGTTGCCTCTTCGGTTGGCTACCATCTGTGCGTGCGCCGCCATCACAGTGGTGGCATCCTCGGCGGCACCATCAGTGGTGGCATCAGTGGGGTCATCCTCGGCGGTACCATCAGTGGTCTCAGGATCGGTGGGGAAGGCGGCGTCCTCATACAAGTGAGGTTGTTCCTCCATCTCCTGGGACAACTTCCAGAATGGCTTGACGCTCGAACCCCCGGCCTCATCGTTGTTGGCCATGTTTCTCTCTAAATAGGAACAAAGTTTGGTCAAAAAGTTGGTTATTGTCAAGGAACAAGATCATGGTCTCATCATTTAGGGTTTGTCGACACCGAGGCATCCTAAAAGCTAAGCTTTTATCATTGAGGGTTTTTCGACGCCGAGGCACCCTAAAAGCCTAAGCTTTCATCATTTCGGTTTTTATCGACACCGAGGCACCCTAAAAGCCATGCATTAGTCACAAGTACGCCGGGGCACTTGATCCTACTTAATTAACTACTAAGATACCCCGGCCCATGCATTAGTCACAAGTACCCCATATGTCCTATTTTTAGCAAAGTCATGCTAAAATTCACGGAAAATTTCAGCATGACCTTTGCTGAAAATAGGACATATGGAGTACCCGAATTTGCCGGAACGGAAGTTAATCGACATTCCGGCAAACTCAAGGGCCTCTCGGGTGGACAAGGCAAAAAAGGCCTCCATCACAACATGGAAAATACATTGGCATGTGAAGAGGTGAAACAATATATGCATCTCCAAGCAGTATCATTCAACATTTTGGACAAAACACTACACTTGAAAACTCCCCAACCACAATGAATAAGTGTAATGAGCTGAATATGCATGCACGCTCTGCCTTTCGTATTGGGATTTGTCACTAAAAAGACGCAGAGTTTGAAATTTGAACCAAGTAAAGCAAAGAGGGAACCAATCATATATACTTGCTAGCTCGCCAATATGAATACTCTACTTCAAGATAGTTGGCCAATATGATCATTCCAGGTAACTTAGTTCCATTTTTTTTCTCAATGTCTATTTAATAACATCAGAGAAAGAACACTTGACATGGTATTTTTTTGAACTGCGGATTATTCTAAGTACAGCCAAAGACAGCCCAAAGAACTAGGCCACTACCCTAACCATCCTATACAACTAGGCCACCACCCTAACCATCATTTTTCTTTTCTATACATCTTCTTGACCATCTACTACAATTGATACATCCTATCAAGAATGGTACACATCACCATATATTGCAAAGATGTACTGGTCAGCAGCAATTTTAACAAGATGTACTGGACAGCAGCAAATTGAGCAAAAAAATGTACTGGACAGCAATATATACAGGGGGAGAGGAAGAGGGGTTGGTACCTTGGGAGAGGAGGGTGTGCTTGGCTCTGCCGCCGTGCCTGAGTAGCAAGCACCTACGCCCCTGCCTTGTTCCACTTGTATCATGCAGATCGAGAGAGGATGAGATGAATCAGATCAGTTGCTCATGCTTTTTACAAATTGTAGCTACTGTTTTTTATACCTAAACAAAATTGCCCTAGCTATATTTGCTACTGTTTTTATACCTAATTTTTTGCTACTGTTTTTTTAATTTGCTACTGCTTTTTTTTTATTTGCTACTGTTTTTATACCTAAACAAAATTTCCCTAGCTATATTTGCTACTGTTTTTATACCTAATTTTTTTGCTACCGTTTTTAAAATTGCTACTATTCTTTTAAAATTGCTACTGTTTTTTATACCTAAACAAAATGGTGCTAGATTTGGGGTTTGAATCGGAGGATTGTTTGGAGTGAGTGAGATGTGGGAGCATATTTGAAGGTGATGGGGTGGAAGAAAGGAAGCAGGGGAGGGGTGGGGAGTGAGTCCTTCCTTTCTTGGTGGTAGAGCAACAGCCAGCCAGACCACCTATACTCAAGCTAACCACACCACACACATACACAGATACAAATATATTCTCTGACTCCCCTTGCACAACACAAAGATAGATAGATACTCCTAGATTAGATTATTTCCATGGTGATGATGCTTATGCCGATGCTGATGATGCAGAGAGAGAGAGGGACAGAGACAGAGAAGAATATGAAGAGGAGGAGGAGGAAGAAGATCACAGCTCCCTTTACGTGAGCACAATGCCTACTGGAGAGGAGAGGAGTAGCAGTACCCCACACCTTTTCCTGCTCCCTTGTTTGCTTGCTTGCCACTTTACTAGAATAACTTGGTAATGAATAATACACAACTTGATGATGTGCTCAATTTTGACTTAAGTAGAATAAAAGAGCTTGCTAACATATATAAGAGTGCAAAGAAGATTGGTTGTATTTTTTCACTATAGTAGCTACTACAGATTTTTATGATGGTTCATTTTCACCAATATCTAGCTGCACTTCAACAGTAGACTATGTGATAATTTGTAAGAGTTTACAGCAACTGGGCAACAGACGGTTCCAAAAAAAGTGCACTACAGGGTTACTGAAACAAATTTATGCTGCATTATGGAAGTAATCTGTGTGGGGAGCAATTGCAGGCGCGTTTGGACAAGGCATGATGCATCCAATTGACTGCCAGAATACAAAGCTTCAGAGTCAAACCCTACACCCTAAAATTTACAAAGGGGAAGGAGGAGGCCGGAGGGGGAGGGAGAGGTGGGGGCAGTACCTGAGGAGGCGGAGGAGGCCGGAGGGGACAAGGAGGAGGTCGGAGCGGCGCGGCGGTGGCGCGGATGAGGAGGAGGGCGAGGACGAGGACGACGGGGCGGCGGCGTCAGGAGAGGAGAGGGGAAGGGGATCGAGGGCGACTTCGAGGGGCGAGGAGGAGGTCGGGGCAGCGGCGTCGGGAGAGGAGAGGGGAAGGGGCAGCGGCGTCGGGGCGTCGGGGCGTAGACGAGGACGACGGGGCGGCGTCGAGGCGGCGGGGCAGCGGCGTCGGGAGAGGAGAGGGGAAGGGGATCGAGGGCGAGGGCGAGGGAGAGAGAGGGGATAGGTTTGGGCCGGGGATAGGCGAGGGCGAGGGCACAATACTAATGGCGCACCACCCCTCAGTGCGCCATAAGTACATCCATACTAATGGCGCACCTCACCCTGGTGCGCCATTAGTATTTTTTTTTGATTTCTGCTCGAGCCAACAGGTTATCTTCCAACTGACCTGGTCCACACCAAGTTCCCTCTACTAGCTCGACTGGTCAGCAGCCAGTTCTCACACCAGGAGGTCTTGAGTTCGATTCCCAGGCTCCACAATTTTTTTATGCATTTAAAATGCTGTTTGATATTTATTTGTGTTTAAATATGTTCAAACTTGTTTAAATCATAACAGTAATATTTTTTATAAGACAGTAATAATTATTTAAAAATATCATCAAACAGTAATGCCGGTAGAGCGGGGGAGGGTGCGCGGGGTGCGGGGGGCCGGTGGACCGGGGGGTGCTCGGCGGCGAGGGGGACCGGATCTGGCGAGGTGGGATAGCGATCGAGATGGAGGGGGATCGAGATCGAGTGTCCATGAAATTTAAAAATATTCATGATAGTTCAAAAAGTGCCCATGAAATACAATCAAGAAATGAAGGCTACGATTTAAATACAATCGATCTTAGCTAGCTATCTGTTCACAATCTTCTTGCCCTTCTTTTTCGCAAATGGAGTTCTTCTGTGGAACGGATGTCCTTTAGGTAGGGTAGTCCTGCTTCTTCTTGTGGTGTATGCTGCTACTTCATCATCGTCGTCATGTTCGATTCTCGGGTCGCCGTACTTGTCGAAGTCTTGCTCATTGGCTACTCCATCCATTCCGATGATCTTCCTTTTGCCTCTCCTCACGACAACACGACTGGGCTTTGACGGGTCGGTAATGAAGAAGCATTGGTCCACTTGGGAAGCCAGTACCCATGGCTCATTTTTCGCGGTGACGTTTGCGCCTGTGGTCTTGGATTTGGCTTCGGGTATAACCATGGTGGTGAAATACCGGTCTTCTTTTAGGACGCTCTTGGCCCATCTGACACGGAACATCAGGACCTTCTCTCCAGCGTAGCTCAGCTCCCAGATCTCCTCGATCCTTCCGTAGTATCTGTCCTTGTCGTTACCGGTGTAGGATTCCATCGTTACCCCGGAATTCTGATAACCATCGCTCTTCATGTCCTTGGCCTCGGTGTAGAATGTGTAGCCGTTGATATCGTACGCCTCATAGGTCATCAGGTTGTGCTCGGCGCCCTGTGACAAGGCGAATATGAGTTGTTCTTCCGCGGAAGAATCCTCATGTAAAGGGTACGACAGAAGCTTCTGCTTGAACCAACGCGTGAAACATGAGTTGTGCTCTTTGAGTATATCTCCGTCCGTCCTCTGTTGGCCTCGGTCATTGTACGTCTTCTTAATAAAGGTTTTGTGCTCTACCACCCAAGGATCGACCACGTCTATGTGTTGTAGCGCGACTAGGTTTGCTCTTTCAAAGTCGGCGAGTCGACCCTCGAAGTCGACATGCATTTCGCGGCAACCCTCACGGTGACCCCATCCAGCGAGCCTGCCGAGGTGCCTGTTGACGGGCAGACCAACGGGGTTCTCGATGCCTAGATAATGCGTGCAGTAGGAGATGCACTCTTCGGTCAGAAAGCCCCTGGCTATGCTTCCCTCTGGACGTGACATGTTGCGAACGTATCCTTTGATGACACCATTCATCCTTTCGAACGGCATCATGCTGTGCAGGAACGTCGGCCCGAGTTGGATGATATCGTCCACGATATGGACCAGCAGATGCACCATAACGTCGAAGAATGCGGGCGGGAAGTACATCTCAAGCTCGCATAGTATCACCACGATCTCTTCCTGTAGCCTTCTGAGTTGCCTCACGCCAACAGACTTCCGAGAGATGATGTCGAAAAAGTTGCATAGGCCAAATAGCGTTTCACGGACGTGCGCGTCCATGATCCCACGGATTGCAACTGGAAGTATCTGCGTCATCAGCACGTGACAGTCGTGAGACTTCATCCCGCTGAACTTCAGCTTCGCTAGGTCTAGGTATCTGCTTATCTTCCCCGCGTAACCGTAAGGAAGTTTTACTCCTACGAGGCAGGTGAAAAACTGCTCGATCTCCTCCTGACTTAGAGTGAAGCACGCGGGAGGGTAGTCCTTTCCGGTCTTCTTGGCCTTTTTGCCTTTGCGACGACTTTCCGTGTCCTGCTTCGCCTCATCATCATCATCATCATCATCATATATAGCGTGAAGCTCCTGCCTGATGCCCATTGATTTCAAGTCTGCCCTTGCTTTCGGCCCATCTTTGGTCCTCTCTGGCATGTTGAGCAGGGTACCAAGCAGACTCTCGCACACGTTCTTCATGATATGCATGACATCAAGGCTGTGAGGCACACGGTGGATCTTCCAGTACGGCAAGTCCCAGAAAACAGACCTCGTTTTCCATACCTTCAGCAGCGGCTCTGGCGCCTTTCGCTTCTTTCCCGGCTCTGGCGCCTTTTGCTTCTTTCCCGGCAGTGGGCAGTCTTTCCAATTTTTCAACAGCTCGTCTATTTCCTCGCCGCTCCTCGTACGCGGGCGTCCTCGGGGTTCGGTTTCACCATCGAATAGATCCTTGCGTTTTCTCCACGGGTCATCGTCGCGAAGCCACCTTCGATGTCCCATGAACACGGTTTTCGAAGACCCGGGATCTCTATCTAGCTGGCGATATGTTGTGTCATCCATGCACCTGACGCATCCAGAAAATCCGTGGACCACCTGCCCCGCGACATATCCGTAACCGAGATAGTCGTGCACCGTCGTGAGCAGCGCGGCTCTCATAGGGAAATATTCTTTCTCTGCGGCGTCCCACGTATTGGCTGGCATTTTCCACATCGTGTCAAGCTCCTCTTTCAGCAGCCCCAGATACAGATTGATGTCGTTCCCTGGTTGTTTCGGTCCTTCGATTAGCATACTCATGTGAATGTACTTCCTCTTCATGCACAACCAGGGGGGAAGGTTGTACATCCACACAAACACAGGCCAGGTGCTATGTGTGCTTCTCTGGCTACCAAACGGATTGACTCCATCGGTGCTCGCGCCCAGCACGATGTTCCTTGGATCGTTCCCAAATTCTAGGTCTTCGAAGTTCAACGCTTGCCACTGGCTCGCATCCTTAGGGTGACTCAGCATCTTGTCTTTTTTATCTATCTCCGGATCATTTGCGTCATCTTCTCGCTTCTTCTCCTCCCTATCTGCGTGCCAACGCAGGAGCTTTGCTACCTTAGGGTCCGCGAAATACCGCTGTAGACGAGGAGTGATCGGAAAGTACCACACCACTTTTCGAGGAGCTTTCTTCCTCTTCTTGTATCGAGTGACGCCGCACACCGGACATATGGTAGACTCCGCGTGCTCGTCCCGATAAATGATGCAATTGTTCATGCACACATGGTATTTCACGTGCGGTAAATCCAGAGGACACACGATTTTCTTCGCCTCCTCCAAACTGGTCGGGCACTTGTTCCCCTTGGGAAGACGTTCGTGCCAGAATGACATGTTCTCGTCGAAGCATGCGTCGGTCATTTTGTGTTTTACCTTCATCTCCAGAGCCATGAGCGTTACTTTCAGGCGGGTATCCTCGGGCCTGCATCCTTCATACAATGGAGTAACCGCGTCTAACTCAAGTTGATCCATCTTGGCTTTCTCTCGGGCGGCAGCTCTTGCGTTATCCGTCTGCTTGAGAAGCAGCTCTTGAATATGAGGGTCCTGCACCCAGCCCATCGATGGTCCAGCGTCGTCTGCTCCGCCGGCATCATCATCTTCATGATCATGCCCGTCGTCTGCTCTGGCATCTTCCTCATCATCATGTCCTGCATCTTCTACATGATGACTGTGTACAGCATCACCGTCGTGATCATCTCCTGGGGATTCTTCGTCTTCTCGCCCTCCCGAGCCGCGGTGGTTGTCTTGCTGCCCTTCCTCATTTCTTGCCCGGCCCCCATGGACGACTTCATAGTCATCTTCATCACCTTACCACCGATAGCCATCCATGAAACCACGCAAGAGCAGGTGGTCCCGCACCTGCCAGGATTCCGGGTCCGCCATAAGGCTCTTCAGCTTGCATCTTCGACACGGACATCTTATCTCCGTCTCGTTCTTTTGAAGCATCTCGGCCTTCGCGGACCTCAAAAACCTATTCACGATGCCTTCGGTCATCATGCGGACCATGGTCGCCTGCGGGGTAGAGCAAAACGATATTTTAGAACCAAGAAAAAATTTGGCATGACTTTCCCTAAAAATAGGACAAAAAAGAATGCTTAATGCCAAAATTCTCGCCGAAACGGAAATGAATCAACATTCCAGCAAAATATTGGCAACTATCGCATTTCAAATACCGGTACACCTCCAAACACAAACACATATGCAACACCACAAACATACATAGATCTAGCTAGGCCATAAAAAGTGCATGTGCACATTGTTGTAGGGAGAACAACATAAATATAGCTTCCCCCTTACTTACCTATCAAAACAAGGTAATTTAACCACTTAAATTGAATGAATCTATGATGGAAATGAGGTGAAAAAGAGGAGGCACCCGAGACAAGGAGGAGGTGGAGAGAATGAAGTGGGGAGAAAGTGAGTGTGGGTAGGAGAGGCTGTCCAAAATATCTTGTTGCTGCCCACTTACTAATGGCGCACCAACTCTAAATGCGCCATCAGTAATCCAGGTTACTAATGGCGCACCTTCTGGTGGTGCGCCATTAGTATGTTTGGACAGGCGCACTAGTTAAATTTTTTTTTGATACTAATGGCGCACCCTGGGCCAGGTGCGCCATTACTAGTTACAACTAGTAATGGCGCACTGTGTCTGGATGCGCCATTAGTATGTTTGGACAGGCGCACTAGTTAAATTTTTTTTTTGATACTAATGGCGCACCCTGGGACAGGTGCGCCATTACTAGTTACAACTAGTAATGGCGCACTATGTCTGGATGCGCCATTAGTATGTTTGGACAGGCGCACTAGTTAAATTTTTTTTTTGATACTAATGGCGTACCTTGGGGCAGGTGCGCCATTACTAGTTACAACTAGTAATGGCGCACTGTGTCTGGATGCGCCATTAGTATGTTTGGACAGGCGCACTAGTTAAAAAAAATATTTTTTCGATACTAATGGCGCACCCTGCGCCTGGTGCGCCATTAGTAGTTTCAACTCTAATGGTGTATCAGAAGGTGGTGCGCCATTAGTATATACTAATGGCGCACCGCTTGTCTGGTGCGCCATTAGTGTCAATCCCATCTATATCCCTTTTTCTAGTAGTGTCGGTGGCGCCGGATAGATCAAATCGGTGGGGCCGAGTTTGACTTTTGGTTTGGGACATATGTGGATATGAGAAAGTGGTTGAGGGCTTTGGAGCATATCAGTAAGCACTTTGAGCAAGAAAGCCATTAAGAAACACCTCATCCCCTTTTAATAGTATTGGCTTTCCTATGGACTCAATGTGATCTTGGATCACTAAAATGAAAAAGTAGAGTCTTGAGCTTTTGAGCTTTTGCCAATCTTCTGTCCTTAGCATCTTGAAGGGGTTCCACATCCTCTTGTCCACGCCACTTCACTATTGAACTCATCTGAAATATACTTGATAAAAGAATTAGTCCAACAAGAGATATGTTGACATTAATTTCCAAAATCACCCAGGGAGCACTTGTGCTTTCAGACCCCCCCTGTTTGGTAATTGATGACAACATACATGAAAGCTTTAGATAAAGATATAAAGAATAGCAAGTAAAGCTTTGGAAAGACATGTAACATGCATAGGCCCCCCCTACATGTATGCAATCATGTAAATATGGAATATAAGAGCATGTGAATGCATAAGCATGACAGAGCAAGCAATGAGTTATACGTATCTTGGCTATATGCATCAGAGCAAATGATGTGAATATAGGGAATGTACCTTCATGTTCATGAGTCCTTCTTGAAACAATATGTACATCAGCAAGAGATCATCATGCACATGAGTGTGATGCATATACTTACCTTGTGGCCTTGAGCTGGCTTTGGAAGAGATGATCCTGAGTAAACAAGGTTAGATAACACAGAAACATCTACTAAACAGAGCAAGAATTGTAAACCACAGGAGTACCAAGATTGGGATGACATGTAGAGAGTGAGTACTAGGTACTCTATTTGATATAAACATGTCCCCAAAAACAAACATATGCAATGGATTCGAAGATTTCCTTCCCTAGGATGTCTTTATCCCCCTGAATCTTATATTGGATAATGGGAGAATATAGGGAAAAGAAAATCAGAGCAAAACAAATCAGAGCACAATAATCATAACACAAACTAACATGTCCTACCCCTCTTAAAGACATGTGACTTCTCTCCTCTTGAACACAAAGCATCTGGGGGCTCTCTCCCTTTGAGGTGATTAAGCACTTCCCCCCTTTGATGTGATTAAGCTTTGATGGGATCTCTCTCTCCCCCTTTGACATCAATTTCCAATAAGGGATCTTCTGGAGTGTGAGTCGAATAGGTTTGGTCCTTGAGTCACATGAGAAAGCAGCATGTAGAATGTGATGCAGGTAGAGGACACGAATCATTGAGTGGAGCTGGAATAAATATGCAGGATGCAAATGGCAAAGTGTCTTCTCAGCATTGAAATCGGTAACACCGAGTTGTTTTCTTCGGTGGCACCGAAATGGTTCGGTTTGACCGAAAGAGACAAACCGGTGCGTTCGAGTTTAACACAAAGAGAACACTTGTCATCTCAGCTCACTAGGCAAATAAAATCTCACAAAGATTTGCAAAGAATTAACTGAAGGATTTGCAATGAATTGGATGCAGGGAATGCAGAACATAAGAGAAAAAAAGAAAAGAAATCTAGATGAAGTTTTTTATTAAAGAAAGGGAACAAATATGCAAGGGACAAATGCAAGAACACAGAGAAAGACTAGATAACTTCATCTAGAATTGGTCAGCGACAAAGTCACCTATGTTAGAGCATATTGACTGGGGAGTCAAGTGAGAACACTTGACCATAGGTCATACTCATCGTTTAAGCTCAAAATGGGGTTACCATTTTTCGCTTAAGCATTTTGATGTATTCACATCTTGTTGAGCTGCTTTGACCCATGACTTGGGGTAAAGCTTCTCTAAGATGGAATAACATACCTTGGGTGGTTGTGTTGATCTTGATCTTGTAGTTGAACTTGTGTGGGATGCTCAAGGTTGATGTAGCACATCAAGAGTTTGGAGCATCACTTGTAGTTTGAGTTCATCTACCTACATGGGTTAGTTTTGCAAGGAAGAGCACTTGTGTATCCAAAATGACAATCATGAATTTGATACCAAATGAAATTTGATATAAAGATTTTGTCAAAGGATGTGTCAAAAGGTTTCATGCATTGTTTGTCTTCAACCACCATGTTGTAGGGACTTGGTGATGTAGAGATTGCGCAAGATGTGAGTGATTTGCAATCTCATAGATTTAGATACATCCAAGTACCTATAAGGGTTAGATATCATGCAAGGGTGCAAATATATCCAAGACATATGATCATCATCATAAGAGAAATATCAAGGATTAGTCAAAGGCTCATGCCTTGCATGTATCCAAATGGAGTTTCTACTCCAAGTTTGAAGCATCAATGATGTTCAATTCTCTCTCAAAAGGCAAAATACTTTCTCATCAAGCGGTTTGGTGAATATATCCGCCAATTGCTTATCGGTATGAACATGCTTAAGATCAATATCCCCTTTAGCAACATGATCTCGAATGAAATGATGACGAACTTCAATATGCTTAGTTCGAGAGTGTTGCACGGGATTGTGAGCAATCTTAATAGCACTTTCATTGTCACAAAGCAATGGAACATGTTTCACATAGATCCCATAATATTTAAGAGTTTGGGTCATCCGAAGTAATTGAGCACAACAAGAACCAGCGGCAATGTATTTCGCTTTGGTGATGGATAAGGATACCGAGTTTTATTTTTTAGAGGACCAAGACACAAGAGATCTACCAAGAAATTGACAAGTACCCAAAGTGGTCTTTCTATCAACCTTGTCACCGGCATAGTCCGAAACGGAGTAGCCAACAAGATAAAAAGATGACCTCTTAGGATACCAAATGCCAAAACTTGGTGTATGAATTAAGTATCTCACTATCCTTTTCACAGCCTTAAGATGACATTCCTTGGGCGCCACTTGATATTGTAACATCCCAAATTTTCAATTTGGAATGTTATACATAGGTCCTCTTATGCATATCATATTTTAATTTGCATTTTGGTTTTGATCCTATAAATTCTAAGCAACTCAAGGACCCACGGAGAGAGTTGCAGATTTCATTATTTTCATATTTGAATTTTCCCAAATATTGAAAAGAGGATCATTTTGGTTTTAATTATTTTTCTCTCCACAATCTTTTCAATATCAAAATAAAAGAGCAGAGATAACTTGACTTCTCCAAAATAAAAGAAATATTGGAGGAAAATATTAAAATCAAATAAATATTTTTATTTGGATTTTTATTGCTATTTTATTCGAATTAGAAAAAATATGCATTTTTCAAAAATTGCATTTTTAGGCCAAGAAAATGTTCACTATGTTCTAAATATTTTATTTAGACGGTGAAAATTATTTTTGGAATTTTTAGAAATTTTTATATATTTATTTAGGATTTTTCCTTTCGGCAGAATTTTTTTTAAGTCCCGGACCGAACTGGGCCAAAGGCCCAGCCGCTCGCCGCCGCCTTCCCCGCGCGCCTCGCCAGGACTCTGAGGGAGTCCAAGCTTGCCCCGACGCCGCCTGACCCCCTCCCCAAGTCGGTTCACCGCCGCTGCCCTACCCCCCTTTAAATAGCCACCCGGGCCCCCCCCTTGGACCCCGAGCCACCCTACCGCCTGCGCCGCACACCGCCGCAGCCGCCGCCCTCCGTCGCCGCCGAGCGCTGCTGCCTCGCCGCCTCGTTGCCCCGCCGCTGCTTCGCCGCCGCCCGCCAGCGCCGCCCGACGCCGCCTCGCCCCGCCGCAACCTCGCTGGACCCGCCGGACCTCGCGGATCTCGCCGGCGGTTTTTCGGTTTTAGGAATATATAAACCCTAGTTTCGGGTTTTAGATCGGTTCGGTTTCCTCGGTTTAGGTTACTTTGCGAACGTTCGTTCGATCGTTTTAACGAACGAATTCGCTCGTTCGTCTCTGTTAGCGGACGTTCGTCCGATAGATTTTTCTTTTTCCGTTTATTTTCGGCCAGGGACCTATCCGCGATTATTTTTATCGCAGATTAGCCCCTAATCTTCAAACCCTCGCAACTTTTTAACCGTTCGTCCAAATCCAGTGAAACCAACGCCAAAATCATCATCTCGAGCCCCTCTTTATGGTTAAACAACTTAAACATGTTTTGACAATTTAAAATTTGGTTTCAAGCAGATTCGAATTCGAAGTTCTTTTGACCGTAGTTTGAGTTTCGTAGCTCCGATTCGATTGTTTCTTTTTGCTAATCGAAGCTCTTCAGTTGACCTTTCAGATTCGATCTTCTTATTTGAGTTTTACCCTTGCACCTATGCTTGAGTGCTTATGTATGCTATTGTTTGTTTGCGATAGAATTCCCGGAGTGCGAAGCCTTCTACTACGAGTCTCTAGGTTTTGCGGATCGTCAGCAAGGCAAGTAACACATTGATCATACTCTTTTCATACCCAGTTTTTATGCATTAGTTACAATCCTCAAACACTGCATGATTAGGATGTGATTAACTTGTGGGTATTGGGAAGTAGTTGATGAGGTAGAACCTATTGCCCTTTTATTATCAAAACCCTTGGAGTTACTTCTACGTTATGCTTATATTGCCATGCTATGCTCGTAGACATGGAATGGGTTTGACTGTATCCATGACAGGTGTGAGATTATTAATTAATGGTTAACTTAAGGTGGCTACTTAATACATGTGACGCCCCCGATTCAATCGTACACTAATCATGCACGCAAACATGTACGATCAAGATCAGAGACTCACGGGAAGATATCACAACACAACTCTAAAACATAAATAAGTCATACAAGCATCCTAATACAAGCCAGGAGCCTCGAGGGCTCGAATACAAGTGCTTGATCATAGATGAGTCAGCGAAAGCAACAATATCTGAGTACAGACATAAGTTAAACAACTTTGCCTTAAGAAGGCTAGCACAAACTGGGATACAGATCGAAAGAGGCGCAGGCCTCCTGCCTGGGATCCTCCTAAACTACTCCTGGCTATCGTCAGCGGCCTGCATGTAGTATTAGGCACCTCCGGTGTAGTAGGACTCGTCGTCGACGGTGGCGTTTGGCTCCTGGGCTCCAGCATCTGGTTGCGACAACCGAGAGGAAAGGAAAGGGGGGAAGATGGAGAAAAGCAACCGTGAGTACTCATCCAAAGTACTCGCAAGCAAGGATCTACACTACATATGCATGGGTATCTGTGTAAAGGGGCAATATTGGTGGACTGAACTGCAGAATGCCAGAATAAGAGGTGGATAGCTAGTCCTGTCGAAGACTACGCTCCTGGCAGTCTCCATCTTGCAGCATGTAGAAGAGAGTAGATGGTAAGTTCACCAAGTATGATCGCATAGCATAATCCTACCCGGCGATCCCCTCCTCGCCCCCCTGTTAGAGAGCGATCACCGGGTTATATCTGGCACTCGGAAGGGTGTGTTTTATTAAGTATCCGGTTCTAGTTGTCACAAGGTCAGGGTACAACTCCGGGTCGTCCTGTTACCGAAGATCACGGCTATTCGAATAGATAAACTTCCTTGCAG
Source organism: Aegilops tauschii subsp. strangulata (assembly GCF_002575655.3). Classification (NCBI taxonomy): domain Eukaryota; kingdom Viridiplantae; phylum Streptophyta; class Magnoliopsida; order Poales; family Poaceae; genus Aegilops; species Aegilops tauschii. Next base: position 181,485,910 of record NC_053039.3, read on the forward strand.
GGGTGCACCACATTACCCAACACGCTCGATCCCATTTGGCCGGACACACTTTCCTGGGTCATGCCCGGCCTCGGAAGATCATGGGATCAAAACTCTAAGTGGGGAGGCTACAACCTCGACGTTGCATGGGATCAAATTTCTATATGCGTGCTCTAAGGGGTGCCCCGCTCTCGGTCCCAACCGGAAACACCCATGCCCCCGGACCAAGTGGCATGCCTACCGGAGGCCTCCGATATCTTCCACTATGGCCTCTCTGTACGGTGTGTGCTTTGGTAAGGGGTTGACAACTTACTGAACCATACCCCGTCTGCGACAGGGACAAGTGGTGGTACCAACAAATAGGGAAGCTACTGACCAAGACTCGACCTACGACCGACTCAGGTGGTCCAAGTATCCTCCAACAATATTACCATTAGTGGAATAAACCACCACTCATCAAGCCTCACCATGCCATACCGGACATTCTCGTCTCGACGAGGGACTAGGGACAAGCTCGTGTCTACCCAAGACCACGACTTTCCCGGCTTCCTTCCAGTATGCATGAGGAGCTCACGGGGATGATCCAAATCCCTAGCGTATCCATTGCGGACCACAAAATATCTCCAAAAAGTACTCATGCACGAGACTTTATCGTTACATAAAGATAACGCATACTCCAAGTCGAATGGTGTTGTAATCGTATCAAAACATCACAAAAAAATATTATGCCAGAGTTCAGAAATGCTTGCCTTCAAGAGTATGCAAGGGATGCACTTTTTTAAAAGCTTTCCCTTCTCTCCAAAATTCCTATTTGAGAAATATCCAAATAACAAATATTACAAACACAGTACAAAAAGTTGTCTCAAATATTTTTGAAATAACTCTTAAAATAAACTAGATGGAATTTGAGAGAGGTAGGAAAAGGAATCAACTCATTTGGAGTTTTATTTTAAAAGTTATAGCTGGTCAAAGTCTGGTCAAAACTCTGTTTTTAAATAAAACCAGAAAAGAAAACGTTTCGAGGGGAATACGCTTTCGGGGTAGGGAAGACGTACTCTGTGGTTATACGCTTTCACTTAAACAGAGGGGACGGCGTGCGGGTCACTGACAGTGGGTCCAGAGGGCCCACTGGTCAGGTTTGACCGTTCTTCCCTCCCTCCTCTCTCTCTCTGTCCGAACGGTGGTGGCCTCCGGCGATCGCCGTCGACGAACGGCGGCTCCTCGAGGGCATCTGGGGGCGGGGATGGACCGGCCAGACCGAGGCGGTCCTCTTGGTGGTCGTTGGGTCGTCGGGGGTGGAGGAAATCGCCGGCGGCGAGCTCCACGGCGGAGGGGGCTACGGTGGTGAAGTGGTTTTTGGGCTCCGGTGGTCTCCGATCGAGGTTGGGTAGTTGGGCAGCTCCGCAAGGACAAGGGGAAGCTACTGGTAGCGTCGGTTGGGCGAGAGAGTGGCTGGCTGCGATGTATCGCACCGGAACTTGGCGGCGGCCGAGCTGGCCGGAGTTGGGGAAGAGAGCCTCTCGGGGCCAATCCACTGCTAGGGGAGGACTAGGGGAACAGTCTGAGGTTGCCTGAGGTCTTGCACGAGCTCGGGGACCCTTTAAATAGGCGCTCGAGTTTGGACCGCGGCGGCTGGGGATAAGATCGCCGGCGACAGCCATGCTGTAGCTGCAGGGCGACGTGGTGGCGACGAGCGCGTGCCGACGAGCTTCGGGATAAGACCGGGCTGTTCACGGGGGCAGCTGGCGCGCTGGGGTGGCTTCGGCGGCGCCGTCCATGTCAGAGGTTTGCGAGCACGGTCACAAAACCTCCCAGGTTGGTCGCTGTGGTCTCATTGTGAACAATGGGACCAGGCATCGTGGCCTGGTTTTGGGGGAAAGAGGCTGTGCTGTGCTGTGGCTGGCGTGCCCTTTTTATAGGAAAAGGGGACGGAGTCTTCCTCCGCACGCTTGCGATAGAGACGGGTTGGGTGTCGGTCACTGGCGCGTGATCGACGGGCTAGGCTGATCGGTTGGGCACCGTCCGCCGAAAGGCGTCGGGTCACTGTGGGGCTATCTTACGCGGGATGCTAGACCGGGGTTAGGCTAAGGTCTGGTGATTGGGTTAACCTAGGTTTATTGACCTGGCTAAGATAGGATTAGCCAATGGTCAGCCTGGCTCTGATACCAAGTCTGTCACGTCCGGATTTTTTGGGATAATAATTTCCCAGAAAAACGGCCTTTGTGCTCACCAGCCCCAGGATTACTGTTAGCTGATGAGGCACCAACTTGATACAAGAATTCCAAGCAAGGTACAAAAATATGTAGTACAAGACCATTGAGGCCTAGGAGTACAACACTTGGTTTCTAATGGTTGAGGGCGGAAGCGGTTGGGTACATCTGCGTCTATGGGACTCCATTTCCCACAGGAACAGCTGACCAGGATAACTCCTATCTTCGCGATGCTGCTATCGTCAACACGTAGGCTCCGAGGTTGTCACCGCGATGCTTATCTCCATGCGCGAAAATCTGGCCAAGACAATAGCCAGGGACAAGCCAGTGAGTACGTTTGAATGTACTCGCAAACATTAAGAACACGGGTATAATATAATAAGGGACAATCCTGCTCCAAAATAATTATGATCACAACGTCTGCCACGAAAGTCTGCGTTGCTCGCATGCAGAGATAATATGAACATGCAGTACGTGGGTGAGTACTATGAAAGTACTCGCAAGATAGTTCGAACATAAGATATAACAAATGTAAACACGGTGCATGAGAACAGATTAACAAGTGCAATCAGACATAGAGATAATGATGCATGGGAGACAAAAGAGAAGTCGGGCGGTAGTCCTCCCAAAATCCCCAAAGTAAAATACTGAGGGCCAAGCGAGTGTCTGAATGACTCCTCGAGAGGAAAATGCAAGAGTAGCCATGCCGCAGTCGGGCGTCTGAGCGACACCACATAAAGGGCTTATAAAAGATAAATAAACAACAAGCATGCTGCAGTCGGACGTCTGAGCGACACCACATAAAGGGCTTATAAAAGATAAATAAACAACAAGCATGCCGCAGTCGGGCGTCTGAGCGACACCACATAAAGGGCTTATAAAAGAATAATCGCAGTGAGTATCCAGGAGGTAGAACCATCCCAGGGATACTCAATAAAATACATAATGTAAATGGTTAGTCCACAATAATAACAAAATTTAAAACACGATCCCCAGATGTCACAGGTCATAAACAAAAATCTCGTCCAACCGTTTCTCCATCCGAAGACCGTCACTCAGTTCTAGCTGATTCGTTCTCCATCCGAATACCGTTACTATGATCCAGTTAGCCGTGTCTCCATCCGAAAACCGTTACTAAGTTCTAGTTAATCGTTCTCCATCCGAATACCGTTACTAGATTCAACTCAGACTGTGGTCCTTACTGAAGAACATGGCTATCCAGTAGGATATATCCTCTGCAGAGGGAGCACTATTTTCCCACGAGTAACGGATTTACTTAGTCCATCGGGACTAATTCCGCCTACGGCCTTTTAATTGAAAACACGCCTGACCTGCACACACCAGCTTAACTCACCGATGTCTGGAATCACCCACGACACCTGCCAAGCAAAACTCTAAGTGGGGAGGCTACAACCTCGACGTAGCATGGGATCAAATTTCTATATGCGCGCTCTAAGGGGTACCCCCCTCTCGGTCCCAACCGGAAACACCCATGCCCCCGGACCAAGTGGCATGCCTACCGGAGGCCTCCGGTATCTTCCACTATGGCCTCTCTATACGGTGTGTGCTTTGGTAAGGGGTTGACAACTTACTGAACCATACCCCGTCTGCGACAGGGACAAGTGGTGGTACCAACAAATAGGGAAGCTACTGACCAAGACTCGACCTACGACCGACTCAGGTGGTCCAAGTATCCTCCAACAATATTACCATTAGTGGAATAAACCACCACTCATCAAGCCTCACCATGCCATACCGGACATTCTCGTCTCGACGAGGGACTAGGGACAAGCTCGTGTCTACCCAAGACCACGACTTTCCCGGCTTCCTTCCAGTATGCATGAGGAGCTCACGGGGATGATCCAAATCCCTAGCGTATCCATTGCTGACCACAAAATATCTCCAAAAAGTACTCATGCACGAGACTTTATCGTTACATAAAGATAACGCATACTCCAAGTCGAATGGTGTTGTAATCGTATCAAAACATCACAACAAAATATTATGCCAGAGTTTAGAAATGCTTGCCTTCAAGAGTATGCAAGGGATGCACTTTTTTAAAAGCTTTCCCTTCTCTCCAAAATTCCTATTTGAGAAATATCCAAATAACAAATATTACAAACACAGTACAAAAAGTTGTCTCAAATATTTTTGAAATAAATCTTAAAATAAACTAGATGGAATTTGAGAGAGGTAGGAAAAGGAATCAACTCATTTGCAGTTTTATTTTAAAAGTTATAGCTGGTCAAAGTCTGGTCAAAACTCTGTGTTTAAATAAAACCAGAAAAGAAAACGTTTCGAGGGGAATACGCTTTCGGGGTAGGGGAGACGTACTCTGTGGTTATACGCTTTCACTTAAATAGAGGGGACGGCGTGCGGGTCACTGACAGTGGGTCCAGAGGTCCCACTGGTCAGGTTTGACCGTTCTTCCCTCACTCCTCTCTCTCTCTGTCCGAACGGTGGCGGCCTCCGGAGATCGCCGTCGACGAACGGCGGCTCCTCGAGGGCATCTGGGGGCGGGGATGGACCGGCCAGACCGAGGTGGTCCTCTTGGTGGTCGCTGGGTCGTCGGGGGTGGAGGAAATCGCCGGCGGCGAGCTCCACGGCGGAGGGGGCTACGGTGGTGAAGTGGTTTTTGGGCTCCGGTGGTCTCCGATCGAGGTTGGGTAGTTGGGCAGCTCCGCAAGGACAAGGGGAAGCTACTGGTAGCGTCGGTTGGGCGAGAGAGTGGCTGGCTGCGATGTATCGCACCGGAACTTGGCGGCGGCCGAGCTGGCCGGAGTTGGGGAAGAGAGCCTCTCCGGGCCAATCCACTACTAGGGGAGGACTAGGGGAACAGTCTGAGGTTGCCTGAGGTCTTGCACGACCTCGGGGACCCTTGAAATAGGCGCTCGAGTTTGGACCGCGGCGGCTGGGGATAAGATCGCTGGCGACAGCCATGCTGTAGCTGTAGGGCGACGTGGTGGCGACGAGCGCGTGCCGACGAGCTTCGGGATAAGACCGGGCTGTTCACGGGGGCAGCTGGCGCGCTGGGGTGGCTTGGGCGGCGCCATCCATGTCAGAGGTTTGCTGCCGACGCCGGCGTGCCACCAAGGGCTCTGCCGGCGGCGCTGCAGGGCGCCAGAGATGGCGTGGAGAGGGAGAGAGCTAGTGCGCGGTTCAGCGGTGGAGCAGGGGCCAGGGACGGGTCGCGTCGAGTGCGGTAGTGCGGCGCGGCGGCTCAGTGCGCGCGCGTGCAAAACGTGCGCTCTGGGCGCGCCCAGAGCACGCATGGAACCCGCTCGACGAAATGCCAGGGCGGTCTAGAGCGCGAGGGTGGGGCTGGCAATTAACAGGACTAGGATAGAGGCAACTAGGAGTTCAGTGGACAAGGTTGCTGGGTCATTGGAGCAAGTTCATAGTGCAGACTAGAAAACATGCCCCAAGCTGACTGTGCACACCAAGTGCTCGACAGAATGCCAAAAGCACTTAGGCAACTCTTGGAGTGGCCAAAGTCTCCAGATCAGGGTCTCTTTAGGTGCAGAAGATGGTGGCAAGATTACTTGGGTAAAACCAGAAACTTGTTAGTGCAAGTTTTGCAAAACTTTAGTTTTGGACAGAGAGAAAAAGGGTTTATTGCATGCACTTCACAACCTCCAATGAGTCCACTCTCCTGGACTTAGGGGTTTTGGAGGGAGGGCTACAAGTAGGAAAAAGGGTCATGGGCACCAGAGCAAAATAAAATAGGGTTGCAGTTCAAATGACCAAACTGGACCAGAATGAAAAAGAGGTTGATTCACTCAAATTATTCAAAGAACATCACTGGTTTTTTTGCATGAAGATGAATTGTATGCATCCACTGACATCTCCAAACACTTGGAAGAATTTTTAAAGAAATATTTAAATGGGTTGTAGTGCAAAAGTGCCTATTGGACCAGATTGGAAAAGTTGGTGTAGAGCTCAAAATCTCCAATGGCTAAAAGGTATTTTTGCATAAAAGTGATGTGGAAACATCACATGACATCCCCAAATTTCGGTGGAAATTTTAAATGCATTTGTCAAATGGTTGTAGTGCAAAACAGGCTCCAAATTCAAAAGAAATCATTTTTAAAAGAATAAGGCTCTGACAAAACAAAACTAGCAAAATTTAAATCCACTGATAAAGAATTGTTTTATCATAGAGAGTATTCAAGTCCAACAATACATTTTGAAAGTTTTCCACTTGAAGTAAAAATCCACAATAACAAAAGGGTAAATCTTGACAAATGGAAAACTTTTATTTCCTGGAAAAAAATTTAAATCAATAAAACAAGGGCAAAATTTTGGGGTGTCACAAGGGGTCATCAACACCGTAGTCGAACTGGGGGTCGCCGGCAGCCTCGGGGTCTACCGAAAAGAAGTAACCGAGGGGGAACACAATAAATAACAGAGCAATCAAAGCATCACAAAGCGTAACATGGCAATACGCGGTCCTAGAGGTGACCTAACGCAGTAGGAGGTGATACCGGCGAAGGGGGGAAACATCCGGGAAAGTATTCCCGGTGTTTCGCGTTTTCGGACAAACGGACTAGAGGGGGAAAGTTGCATGTTTGCTATGCTAGGGACGTGTGGCTGATAAACAGACTGCGTATCCGAATTCGTCTCGTCGTTTTGAGCAACTCTCATGTACAATGTATTTTCATCCGACTTACGAATTAATTTTTATGATTTTTCAAAGTTTTAACCTTTTCTGGAAATTCCTGGGATTAAACTTAATTCGAAAACATACATGAAAAAGCTAGGTGCACCCAGTCCAGTGCACCCGGCAATGCACCAGAGGCTGATAGTGGGGCCAGGTCAATGGCCCAGTCAGCAGTTGACTGGTCAGCTTGACTAGTCAAAGGGGTCTAGTGGGACCCTCCTGTCAATGACTAGGCTAGTCTAGTCAGCAGTTTGACTTGGTCAAACTAGACAGAGGGTCCACATGACATTGGCTGATATTTTAACAGATTGTTTTTAATGGGATAATTAGTTGACGGGGCCCATCTGTTAGTGTCCCATGTGTTTTAACAAATTGTTTAAATCAGTGTAATTAGAGGTGGGGCCCTACTGTCATGGACACATCAAGCTAATTACAAGTTAATTAGCTATTTAAGCTATATTAATTAATTTTAATTAAAAATTGATTATTATCATTATTCTTTTTACACACTTATTTTTCGTTCTTATCCTGGGGCGTTCCCCAGCGGTCAGTGGCTCAACCGAGCCACCCGGGGATGGGCAAGCGAGCACACGCGCAGAGGCATGGCCGCGACCGTAGTAGGGCGACGACGAGCAGGGCCTCGCCCTACGAGCACAGCCGTAGCTAGGGTTCGCTGGACGGCGGAGACCAACGGTAGGGCGGCGGTGGCGGCCAGACGCAGCCAGTGCAGGGGAGCAGCAGCATGTGAGGCGACGGAAAGGCGCGGGCGCGCTGTCTAGCTGTAGGGGGCGGCGACGCGAGGAGCAGGGGCGTCAGGGGCGTCGGGGGCAGACACGCGCGGCGCAGGGCGCGCGCGACCATGGCAGCAGGCGCGAGCGGGAGGAGGCCGTGGTGGCGCGCTGGTGCGGGCACACAGAGAGGCAGGCCGAGGAGCAGCAGCACGGGGACCGGGCGCGGTGAGCGCGATGATGCGCGCAGCCGCGCGAGCAGGGGCAGGGGGTCGCGGTGGTCGTCGGGGGCAGGGCACGACGGCGACGCGCGGTGAGCAGAGAAAGGAAGGAGGGGAGGTGGCGGCTCACAGGGGGCCAAACGGGGAATGGCAGCGAGCTCGGGGAGGAGTCGGGGTCGGCGCGACGAGGCGGAGGAGCTCCGGTCGTGGAGGAGGACGAAGACGGGCGGCAAGGTGTCGCAGAGCACGGCGAAGGCGAACGACGAGGGTCGGTGAAGCACGTCGGGGAGGAGGCGAGGCGGTCCGGCGAGGCGGAGGGGCGTCGGGGTCGATGGACGACGTGGTCGTCGCGGCGAGGTCGAGCCCCTCCCCGATCCAGATGGGATCGAGAGGAGAGGGGAAACGACATGGGTGAGTGGGGGCGAGTGGGTGGTGCGGTAGGTGGCTACGGTTTCGGTGGTGGCTCAGGGGGGTTATAGGGGGCGGCTGGTTGGGCCTTTGCCTAGTTGGGCTGGCCAGCCTGTAAGCTGGCCGGTTGCCCCGAAGGGGGGTCTTCCTTTTATTTTTATTTTATTTTTGGTTTGTTTTGTCTTTTCCTTTTTCTGTTTTATTTCTAGTTTCTCTTTTATTTTAGTTTTATAGATTATAAAAGTAGTCCCTAATTTAGTCTAAATAAATATATTACTGCCACATAAGTTTGGGCAACTAAATAAGATAGTTTAATATTTTATAAATTTTAAAAGGCATTTCGTTATTGATTTTAGCTACTGTCTTAAATACCTTAGTGCATTTAATAATTTTATGAAAATGTGGTTCCTCTACCATTATGACTTATGATTTACTTGTCCCATTTTGAACATTTTAGTTTTAACGTTTGAAAACTTTTGATGTTTGCCTGATTTTGAACTAGAATTTGAATCGGTTTCGAACTAACACGAGATTAGCGACAGTAATCGAAGTGACGTGGCATCATTAGCAGAGAATTAATGTAGCTTGATTATCCGGGCGTCACAATTCTCCTCCACTACAAGAAATCTCGTCCCGAGATTTAAGAGGTAGTGAAAGGGGGGAAGGTTTGGTAACGAAGCTAGCGGGTCTTCTCATCCTAGCTTGCTCTTCTCGAAGAGGCTGGTCCAATACATTGCTGTCTTCATTTCTCTGCTTTAGGTCATCATGATGAAGTCGGCGTCCTTTCTTCAGGAACTCCATCGTACTTATGAAAGAATAAAGGGTTGGCATTCCGGGAGAACAGACATCTGCAAGGTCGAGTATCTGGTCGATAATATCGAGGAAGGTGGCGGAAGTAACTCTCGAATTGAAACTTATGAAAATATCGAGAGCAAAGTAAGGAGGTATCATGGGAAGTTTCGAGCGGGCAGACAATCGTTCATGCCTGAAACAGGGCGTGAAAAGGGGTTCAAAGAAATGGGAATTAGTATTGTGTCTGATACCAGAATTGATGATCTCTCAGAAGGTGGCTCGTGAATCACATACGAGGCCAAGTGCGAGGAATTAACTTTGGAAACCGGGGGTGTAAAGGAGAGTCAGGTTTCGATCCTGTGGAACTTTTGGTTACGGGCACACCATGTGGGTTAAAAATAGGAGGAGCGGTGACATCTTGCATGGACATGATAGCAAGGCATGTAAAAAATACTCTGTCAGTTATGTGGCCAACAACATCGGTACCAAGGGCGAGGGACGAAGAGAACCATATTCCTGCTCGTTGAACGAGACGGACCAATAGGCAAAGTTCTCGTCCATCGGTGGCTACCAGAATGTTATCAACATAGTAACAGGGTCTTGCTGACAGAATTGTACACCGAGATGTTTGCACAAGCGGGGAATTATTACTGCTTATATCATATAGATCATATAAAGGGTTTAAACAAACCAATGGAAAGGGAAAAATGTCTATCAGATTTAATCAGAACAATGGAAAGAAAAATGTGTTTAAACACATATTTCAGGGGTATATCCTTCCCAAGGACAATGGTTAGAAGAGAACCATTTAGGTTAGGGAAGAGGAAGTTCATGACATTACCCAAACAACGGTGTTTGAATAATTGATAACGAAAATTTAGCATTGTGCTTCAAATGTTTTTATTGAAGATCAGAGTACCACAGACATGCTTCGAGATAGCATTGATATGGTCTTCAAGCAAGGTCGGACTTGGGATAAACTAAGGATCCATTAGGAACAACTCATAGAATAAGTCTTACACTTTCCTCATGGAAGAATGGATAACCTTGCTAAAAAGGGAACTATAACAATAGGTACTCCGGCCAGGTGTGCTAGGCATGACATCACCTTAATGGGCCATATAACGACAAAATGTTATATCTCTTGGAAATATGTTCCAACCATCATATCTGACCAAGATTTCAGATCTGATTGGTGTCAGGATACCTCAGACTCAGGAGGCCTGAGAAGGAAAGGTGCAACACAAATTGTCGAGATGACATTGTAAGATTCTCGGGGAATGAACTATGGAAGTGAGTTCTGAAACAAGAGTTCATCATTAAACAGAGGTGAGAGTGAGGAGTTGGCAGATAAACTCAATGACAATTCATCAAGAATTCCAACAAGATGGATTTCCACAATTATGTGAACAAGGAGATAACATTGGTTAGATCAAAAGATATGATGATGTATGCTCGAGGAGAACATCCACGAGTAAACATTGGTTGAAAGGTGCACCCGAAATATGGGCATAGGTAGCATGATCAATGTTAGAATGGTGATTTGATAACCAAAAGACTTAGAATGAACCTATCGACCATTCACTTCAAAGCAATAGAGTTGCTAGAAGTTTTGAATTCACACATCATAGTTTAATTCCCGGTATTCCGGTTAGAAACAACATGGGGACCAAGAAAGAATGGTGATGGTGAGAAGTATCACTGTACCAAGAATTCTGAAGAGGTGGAGTAATCCTCACGACATTCCTGACATAAAAGATGGTAATACTCCAAGGTAATTAAGAACAAATGCTGGATAGCAAGGAACACAAGGTATAACACAGAACACGAACAAGTTTGTGTTGGAGGGGAGGCATTAAAGTGGTCGATGACAACACAAATCATCGAGGGCAAGGATGGTATTTCTCATCATGAATTCAATTGATATCCAGGAAGAGCTCCGAATGCTGATGATGATCGCGACACATTTGTCGAGAGACTTCATGAAGATGTAATCGATCGGCGATGACATCAAGTTAAAGGAATGATGAAACAAAAGGTTATTAGAACCATGGGTACGACACAAACTCGAAATCAAGCTTGCTGTTCAAGGCGAAATGGTATGACGAGGAATCGGCGTAAGCTTAGCTCATCATCGAAAGTTGTGCTCCGGGATTAAGGACCAGGTAGCACAGTTAAAGTTTAGCATGATAATGATATAGCCGAGCAGGCTAGGACTTACGTGATCGAGTTCAAATTCATAAGTAATGAAGGTTACCAAGAGTTGTTTAATCGCGGTGCGAACTCGATTCAGTTATTAGTGTCTTTGAGTGTCTAATAACTCAGACCCCGTGAAAAAATGGAATCAGTGAGAATGTAGTACTTGATGAAGAACTCATAAGAAGTTATGCAGTTCCATGATAATCTCGAGATACCAGGGGGGTAATACTCGACGGCACATCAAAGTAGAGGTTGGACCGGGGTATTGCTCTACAGAAGACAAGTGCTTAAACTTGCACAAGAAATGGTATTTAAAGGAGGACATGGTCGGAACCACGATTGCAAAAGGCCAGATCCCAAATATAAAATGAACTTATACCAAAGGAATAATTAATTTAAGAGAAGCTTTAATGAGAAGATCTACATTGTGTCCATGGGCATGAACACAAGGTTCAAGGTCGACTCCCACTTCCTCAATGCATAACCTTCCATTCACCTCTCGTATTTAGAAAATGACATTAGTTGTTGAAAGTTTTACCTGGTGCAATACCAGATAAGTATGACCCGTGAAATCTTTCGGGTTCACACAGATTAGGGAAGGCGCTGGTTCAACCCATCGGGGCATCTTATGAACACATACCACAAACTTCAGGAGCGAATAACTCCAGCTCGGGAGCAGAGCCTGGTTGACAAAAGCAGGGGATACAATTTACCAAAGGCATTATGTATCCAAGGAAAGGCTCACAAGGTTAATGAATATGAAGGACAGTGTTGGACAGAATCCAACAAAGGATCTGGTGGTCCCTAAGGGATTTGATGTGAGCATCGGTTCTCAACCAGAAGAAGAAAGAATGCACGGAGATCTGATTATAGAAACAACTAACTAATTCAAGCTCAATGCCAAAGGAATTAAGATTTCAAAATCAAGGGATCAGAAGCAAACGCTCTGATAAAGGATGGATAATTTGAATAGACTTAGGGGTACAATCGATGGAAATTTAATTGGTTGAGAACCAGCTCATGTTCAAAATGACGTCTGAGCCAGAAGGATAATTTTCAGGGAATAACTGATGATTGTGTGCATTCACACACATGTTGAATCAACAGGATCAGAATGTCGATCACAAAGTATTTTAATGAATATTGCTAGACATATGGAAGTAACCATTATGCAAGCAGGTAAAGAAGATCAAGAGCAATAGGCTACTGAGGACTTCGGAAGAGCGAATGGAATTTTGAAGAATTTTGCGAAACACCTGATCAACCGGGGATGAACGAATCCCCGGTATGTGTGAGGATTAATTTGTAGGTGTATTCAGGTGACAAGGAACTGCAAGGCAGTAGGCACAAGGATTCTCGAAACAACAAGTATTTTGGGGTATCTTGTAATAACAAGAGCAACTGGGGACTAAGGTAAGAATGGCAAGTGCATGTAGTTATCTATAGGGGTTGACGGTGGAAGGGAATTGCAAACGCAATGAGCACAAGTTCTCGGGATAACATCAGAGAGTATCTTCTGAATCTTTTGGTGCAGCAGGCGATCATCTGGACTGAAGGGGCTCTCCGGGAGAAAGTGTTTTCGAGAACCTAAAGTTAGATTTTTAGAAAATCATTTAACCTGAATAGGAGAGAGATTAGAATACCAGACTATAGACGAGGAATAAAAGATCCTAATACCACCCAATGGCGACGTGGGCCCATAGGCCGCACAACCATGTTAGTAAAAGTTTTATAAAGTCTAGACTCGACTTCGGCCAAGGAGTGTGGAAGGGGGATTCCTACAGGCAGTCGGCTCTGATACCAACTTGTGACGCCCCCGATTCAATCGTACACTAATCATGCACGCAAACGTGTATGATCAAGATCAGGGACTCACGGGAAGATATCACAACACAACTCTAAAAACATAAGTAAGTCATACAAGCATCCTAATACAAGCCAGGGGCCTCGAGGGCTCGAATACAAGTGCTCGATCATAGACGAGTTAGCGAATGCAACAATATCTGAGTATAGACATAAGTTAAACAACTTTGCCTTAAGAAGGCTAGCACAAACTGGGATATAGATCGAAAGAGGCGTAGGCCTCCTGCCTGGGATCCTCCTAAACTACTCCTGGTTGTCGTCAGCGGCCTGCACGTAGTAGTAGGCACCTCCGGTGTAGTAGGAGTCGTCGTCGACGGTGGCGCCTAGCTCCTGGGCTCCAGCATCTGGTTGCGACAACCGAGAGTAAAGGAAAGGGGGGAAGATGGAGAAAAGCAACCGTGAGTACTCATCCAAAGTACTCGCAAGCAAGGATCTACACTACATATGCATGGGTATCTGTGTAAAGGGGCAATATTGGTGGACTGAACTGCAGAATGCCAGAATAAGAGGTGGATAGCTAGTCCTGTCGAAGACTACGCTCCTGGCAGTCTCCATCTTGCAGCATGTAGAAGAGAGTAGATGGTAAGTTCACCAAGTATGATCGCATAGCATAATCCTACCCGGCGATCCCCTCCTCGCCCCCCTGTTAGAGAGCGATCACCGGGTTATATCTGGCACTCGGAAGGGTGTGTTTTATTAAGTATCCGGTTCTAGTTGTCACAAGGTCAGGGTACAACTCCGGGTCGTCCTGTTACCGAAGATCACGACTATTCGAATAGATAAACTTCCCTGCAGGGGTGCACCACATTACCCAACACGCTCGATCCCATTTGGCCGGACACACTTTCCTGGGTCATGCCCGGCCTCGGAAGATCAACACGTCGCAGCCCTACCTAGGCACAACAGACAGGTCAGCACACCGGTCTAAATCCTATGGCGCAGGGGTCTAGGCCCATAGCCCATTGCACACTTGCACGTTGCGAGGGCGACCGGAAGCAGACCTAGCCTCCCTAATACAAGAGCAGGCGTTCCAGTCCAATCCGGCGCGCGCCGCTCAGTCGCTGATGTCAAGAAGGCTTCGGCTGATACCATGACGTCGAGTGCCCATAACTGTTCCCGCGTAGTTGGTTAGTGCCTATAGGCCAGTGGCCAGACTCAGATCAAATACCAAGAACTCGTTAAACATGTTATTTTAAAGTAACCGCGAACGCTGACCAGGGCCAGGCCCACCTCTCTCCTAGGTGGTCTCAACCTGCCCTGTCGCTCTGCCACAAAGTAATAGTCGGGGGCCGTCGAGAACCCAGGCCCACCTCTACCGGGATGGAGCCACCCGCCCCTTCAGCCCCCATCTCCGAGCAGTACCATAAGTAATGTAACAGTATAAAGTATATAGCATATGCCCCGTGATCACCTCCCGAAGTGATCATGGCCCAGTAGTATAGCATGGCAGACGGACAAGAGTGTAGGGCCACTGATGGAATACTAGCATCCTATACTAAGCATTTTAGGATTGCAGGTAAGGATAACAACTGTAGCAACAATGACAGGCTATGCAGTAGAATAGGATTAACCGAAAGAAGTAACATGCTACACTACTCTAATGCAAGCAGTAGAGAGAAGGAATATGCGATATCTGGTGATCAATGGGGGCGCTTGCCTGGTTGCTCTGGCAAGAAGGAGGGGTCATCAACACCGTAGTCGAACTGGGGGTCGCCGGCAGCCTCAGGGTCTACCGGAAAGTAGTAACCGAGGGGGAACACAATAAATAACAGAGCAATCAAAGCATCACAAAGCGTAACATGGCAATACGCGGTGCTAGAGGTGACCTAACGCAGTAGGAGGTGATACCGGCGAAGGGGGGAAACATCCGGGAAAGTATTCCCGGTGTTTCGCGTTTTCGGACAAACGGACTAGAGGGGGAAAGTTGCATGTTTGCTATGCTAGGGACGTGTGGCTGATAAATGGACTGCGTATCCGAATTCGTCTCGTCGTATTGAGCAGCTCTCATGTACAAAGTATTTTCATCCGACTTACGAATTAATTTTTATGATTTTTCAAAGTTTTAACCTTTTCTGAAATTCCTGGGATTAAACTTAATTCGAAAATATACATGAAAAAGCTAGGTGCACCCGGTCCAGTGCACCCGGCAATGCACCAGAGGCTGATAGTGGGGCCAGGTCAATGGCCCAGTCAGCAGTTGACTGGTCAGCTTGACTAGTCAAAGGGGTCTAGTGGGACCCTCCTGTGAATGACTAGGCTAGTCTAGTCAGCAGTTTGACTTGGTCAAACTAGAGAGAGGGTCCACATGACATTGGCTGATATTTTAACAGATTGTTTTTAATGGGATAATTAGTTGGCGGGGCCCATCTGTTAGTGTCCCATGTGTTTTAACAAATTGTTTAAATCAGTGTAATTAGAGGTGGGGCCCTACTGTCATGGACACATCAAGCTAATTACAAGTTAATTAGCTATTTAAGCTATATTAATTAATTTTAATTAAAAATTGATTATTATCATTATTCTTTTTACACACTTATTTTTCGTTCTTATCCCGGGGCGGGCCCCAGCGGTCAGTGGCTCAACCGAGCCACCCGGGGATGGGCAAGCGAGCACATGCGCAGAGGCGTGGCCGCGACCGTAGTAGGGCGACGACGAGCAGGGCCTCGCTCTACGAGCACAGCCGTAGCGAGGGTTCCCTTGACGGCGGAGACCAACGGTAGGGCGGCGGTGGTGGCCAGACGCAGCCAGTGCAGGGGAGCAGCAGCATGTGAGGCGACGGAAAGGCGCGGGCGCGCTGTCTAGCTGTAGGGGGCGGCGACACGAGGAGCAGGGGCGTCGGGGGCAGACACGCGCGGCGCAGGGCGCGCGCGACCATGGCAGCAAGCGCGAGCGGGAGGAGGCCGTGGTGGTGTGCTGGTGCGGGCACACAGAGAGGCAGGCCGAGGAGCAGCAGCACGGGGACCGGGCGCGGTGAGCGCGATGATGCGCGCAGCCGCGCGAGCAGGGGCAGGGGGTCGCGGTGGCCGTCGGGGGCAGGGCACGACGGCGACGCGCGATGAGTAGAGAAAGGAAGGAGGGGAGGTGGCGGCTCACTTGGGGCCAAACGAGGAATGGTAGCGGGCTCGGGGAGGAGTCGGGGTCGGCGCGACGAGGCGGAGGAGCTCCGGTCGTGGAGGAGGATGAAGACGGGCGGCAAGGTGTCGCAGAGGACGGCGAAGGCGAACGACGAGGGTCGGTAAAGCATGTCGGGGAGGAGGCGAGGCGGTCCGGTGAGGCGGAGGGGCGTCGGGGTCGATGGGCGACGTGGTCGTCGCGGCGAGGTCGAGCCCCTCCCCGATCCAGATGGGATCGAGAGGAGAGGGGAAACGACATGGGTGAGTGGGGGGCGAGTGGGTGGTGCGGTAGGTGGCTAGGGTTTCGGTGGTGGCTCAGGGGGGTTATAGGGGGCGGCTGGTTGGGCCTTTGCCCAGTTGGGCTGGCCAGCCTGTAAGCTGGGCCGGTTGCCCCGAAGGGGGGCCTTCCTTTTATTTTTATTTTATTTTTGGTTTGTTTGGTCTTTTCCTTTTCTGTTTTATTTCTAGTTTCTCTTTTATTTTAGTTTTATAGATTATAAAAGTAGTCCCTAATTTAGTCTAAATAAATATATTACTGCCACATAAGTTTGGGCAGCTAAATAAGATAGTTTAATATTTTATATATATTAAAAGGCATTTCGTTATTGATTTTAGCTACTGTCTTAAATACCTTAGTGCATTTAATAATTTTATGAAAATGTGGTTCCTCTACCATTATGACTTATGATTTACTTGTCCCATTTTGAACATTTTAGTTTTAACGTTTGAAAACTTTTGATGTTTGCCTGATTTTGAACTAGAATTTGAATCGGTTTCGAACTAACACGAGATTAGCGACAGTAATCGAAGTGACGTGGCATCATTAGCAGAGAATTAATGTAGCTTGATTATCCGGGCGTCACAATTCTCCTCCACTACAAGAAATCTCGTCCCGAGATTTAAGAGGTAGTGAAAGGGGGGAAGGTTTGGTAACGAAGCTAGCGGGTCTTCTCATCCTAGCTTGCTCTTCTCGAAGAGGCCGGTCCAATACATTGATGTCTTCATTTCTCTGCTTTAGGTCATCATGATGAAGTCGGCGTCCTTTCTTCAGGAACTCCATCGTACTTATGAAAGAATAAAGGGTTGGCATTCCGGTTGAACAGACATCTGCAAGGTCGAGTATCTGGTCGATAATATCGAGGAAGGTGGCGGAAGTAACTCTCGAATTGAAACTTACGAAAATATCGAGAGCAAAGTAAGGAGGTATCATGGGAAGTTTCGAGCGGGCAGACAATCGTTCATGCCTGAAACAGGGCGTGAAAAGGGGTTCAAAGAAATGGGAATTAGTATTGTGTCTGATACCAGAATTGATGATCTCTCAGAAGGTGGCTCGTGAATCACATACGAGGCCAAGTGCGAGGAATTAACTTTGGAAACCGGGGGTGTATAGGAGAGTCAGGTTTCGATCCTGTGGAACTTTGGGTTACGGGCACACCATGTGGGTTAAAAATAGGAGGAGCGGTGACATCTTGCATGGACATGATAGCAAGGCATGTAAAAAATACTCTGTCAGTTATGTGGCCAACAACATCGGTACCTAGGGCGAGGGACGAAGAGAACCATAATCCTGCTCGTTGAACAAGGCGGACCAATAGGCAAAGTTCTCGTCCATCGGTGGCTACCAGAATGTTATCAACATAGTAACAGGGTCTTGCTGACAGAATTGTACACCGAGATGTTTGCACAAGCGGGGAATTATTACTGCTTATATCATATAGATCATAGAAAGGGTTTAAACAAACCAATGGAAAGGGAAAAATGTCTATCAAATTTAATCAGAACAATGGAAAGAAAAATGTGTTTAAACACATATTTCAGGGGTATATCCTTCCCAAGGACAATGGTTAGAAGAGAACCATTTAGGTTAGGGAAGAGGAAGTTCATGACATTAGCCAAACAACGGTGTTTGAATAATTGATAACGAAAATTTAGCATTGTGCTTCAAATGTTTTTATTGAAGATCGGAGTACCACAGACATGCTTCGAGATAGCATTGATATGGTCTTCAAGCAAGGTCGGACTTGGGATAAACAAAGGATCCATTAGGAACAACTCATAGAATAAACTTACACTTTCCTCATGGAAGAATGGCTAACCTTGTTAAAAAGGGAACTATAACAATAGGTACTCCGGCCAGGTG
Organism: Aegilops tauschii subsp. strangulata; assembly: GCF_002575655.3. Classification (NCBI taxonomy): domain Eukaryota; kingdom Viridiplantae; phylum Streptophyta; class Magnoliopsida; order Poales; family Poaceae; genus Aegilops; species Aegilops tauschii. Next base: position 181,504,223 of record NC_053039.3, read on the forward strand.
TGCTAGGCATGACATCACCTTAATGGGTCAGCACGCTAGTCTAAATCCAATGGCGCAGGGGTCTAGGCCCATCGCCCATTGCACACCTGCACGTTGCGAGGGCGGCCGGAAGCAGACCTAGCCTCCCTAATACAAGAGCAGGCGTTCGAGTCCAATCCGGCGCGCGCCGCTCAGTCGCTGACGTCAAGAAGGCTTCGGCTGATACCACGACGTCGAGTGCCCATAACTGTTCCCGCGTAGTTGGTTAGTGCCTATAGGCCAGTGGCCAGACTCAGATCAAATACCAAGAACTCGTTAGACGTGTTATTTTAAAGTAACCACGAACGCCGACCAGGGCCAGGCCCACCTCTCTCCTAGGTGGTCTCAACCTGCCCTGTCGCTCCACCACAAAGTAACAGTCGGGGGCCATCGGGAACCTAGGCCCACCTCTACCGGGAGGGAGCCACCTGCCCCTTCAGCCCCCATCTCCCAACAGTACCATAAGTAATGTAACAGTATGAAGTATATAGCATATGCCCGTGATCACCTCCCGAAGTGATCACGGCCCAGTAGTATAGCATGGCAGACGGATAAGAGTGTAGGGCCACTGATGGAATACTAGCATCCTATACTAAGCATTTAGGATTTCAGGTAAGGATAACAACTGTAGCAACAATGACAGGCTATGCAGCAGAATAGGATTAACCGAAAGCAGTAACATGCTACACAACTCTAATGCAAGCAGTAGAGAGAAGGAATAGGCGATATCTGGTGATCAAGGGGGGGCTTGCCTGGTTGCTCTGGCAAGAAGGAGGGGTCATCAACACCGTAGTCGAACTGGGGTCGCCGGCAGCCTCGGGGTCTACCGGAAAGAAGTAACCGAGGGCGAACACAATAAATAACAGAGCAATCAAAGCATCACAAAGCGTAACATGGCAATACGCGGTGCTAGAGGTGACCTAACGCGATAGGAGGTGATACTGGCGAAGGGGGGGGGACATCCGGGAAAATATTCCCGGTGTTTCGCGTTTTCGGACAGACGGACTAGAGGGGGAAAGTTGCATGTTTGCTATGCTACGGACGTGTGGCTGATAAACAGACTGCGTATCTGAATTCGTCTTGTTGTTCTGCGCAACTCTCATGTATAAAGTATTTTCATCCGACTTACGGATTAATTTTTATGATTTTTCAAAGTTTTAACCTTTTCTGGAAATTCCTGGGATTAAACTTAATTCGAAAATATAAATGAAAAAGCTAGGTGCACCCGGTCCAGTGCACCCGGCAATGCACCAGAGGCTGACAGTGGGGCCAGGTCAATGGCCCAGTCAGCAGTTGACTGGTCAGCTTAACTAGTCAAAGGGGTCTAGTGGGACCCTCCTGTCAATGACTAGGCTAGTCCAGTCAGCAGTTTGACTTGGTCAAACTAGACAGAGGGTTCACCTGACATTGGCTGATATTTTAACAGATTGTTTTTAATGGGATAATTAGTTGACGGGGCCCATCTGTCAGTGTCCCATGTGTTTTAACAAATTGTTTAAATCAGTGTAATTAGAGGTGGGGCCCTACTGTCATGGACACATCAAGCTAATTACAAGTTAATTAGCTATTTAAGCTATATTAATTAATTTTAATTAAAAATTGATTATTATCTTTATTCTTTTTACACACTTATTTTTCGTTCTTATCCCGGGGCGGGCCCCAGCGGTCAGTGGCTCAACCGAGCCACCCGGGGATGGGCATGTGAGCACACGCGCAGAGGCGTGGCCTCGACCGTAGTAGGGCGACGACGAGCAGGGGCTCGCCCTGCGAGCGCAGCCGTAGCTAGGGTTCGCTGGACGGCGGAGACCAATGGTAGGGCGGCGGCGGCGACCAGACGCAGCCAGTGCAGGGGAGCAGCAGCATGGGAGGCACTGGGCGACGCGGGAGGCGACGGAAAGGCGCGGGCGCGCTGTCTAGCTGCAGGGGGCGACGACGTGAGGAGCAGGGGTGTCGGGGCAGGCACGCGCAGCGCAGGGCGCGCGGGACCATGGCAGCAGGCGCGAGCGGGAGGAGGCCGTGGTGGCACGCTGGTGCGGGCACCGCAGAGAGGCAGTCCGAGGAGCAGCAGCACGGGGACCGGGCCCGGTGAGCGCGACGATGCGCGCAGGCACGCGATCAGGGGCAGGGGGTTGCGGTGGCCGTCGGGGGCGGGGTACGACGGCGACGCGCGGTGAGCAGAGAAAGGGAGGACGGGAGGTGGTGGCTCACAGGGGGCCAAACGGGGAATGGCAGCGGGCTCGGGGAGGAGTCGGGGTCGGAGCGATGAGGCGAAGGAACTCCGGTCGTGGAGGAGGACGAAGACGGGTGGCAAGGTGGCGCGGAGCACGGCGAAGGCGAACGGCAAGGGTCGGTGAAGCACGTCGGGGAGGAGGCGAGGCGGAGGGGCGTCGGGGTCGATGGGCGACGTGGTCGTCGCGGTGAGGTCGAGCCCCTCCCCGATCCAGATGGGATCGAGATGAGAGGGGAAACGACATGGGTGAGTGGGGGGCGAGTGGGTGGTAGGGTAGGTGGCTAGGGTTTTGGTGGTGGCTCAGGGGGGTTATAGGGGGCGGCTGGTTGGGCCTTTGCCCAGTTGGGCTGGCCAGCCTGTAAGCTGGGCCGGTTGGCCCGAAGGGGGGTCTTCCTTTTATTTTTATTTTATTTTTGGTTTGTTTTGTCTTTTCCTTTTCTGTTTTATTTCTAGTTTCTCTTTTATTTTAGTTTTATAGATTATAAAAGTGGTCCCTAATTTAGTCTAAATAAATATATTACTGCCACATAAGTTTGGGCAACTAAATAAGATAGTTTAATATTTTATATATATTAAAAGGCATTTCATTATTGATTTTAGCTATTTTCTTAAATACCTTAGTGCATTTAATAATTTTATAAAAATGTGGTTCCTTCAGCATTATGACTTTTGATTTACTTGTCCCATTTTGAACATTTTAGTTTTAACATTTGAAAACTTTTGATGTTTGCCTGATTTTGAACTAGAATTTGAATCGGTTTCGAACTAACACGAGATTAGCGATAGTAATCGAAGTGACGTGGCATCATTAGCAGAGAATTAATGTAGCTTGATTATCCGGGCGTCACAATACACATCTGGGTGGATTGGTTGCGGGCACCTGGGGATATACCAGTGATGTCCTTTGCTTCGCCACCCATGCTCAAAGGGATCATAAGATTATTCATGCTAGAAACTTCCGTCTGCAGCCACAAGCTATTATGGGCGCTAGCATAGTTGAGTATGTTGCATGACCTCTTTTAGAGGTAGGCTAGCAGATGTAGGGGAAAGTAGGTGTAACTGCCTACCCAGAGTAAAGAGTTAATGCCTCTAAAAGACTATGTCTCGGTCATCCGTTTCTCAAACACCATGTAGTGCGAGAAATCCAACGGAGGAGATCGAGCCTTGTGGGGAAAAGTGTGCAAACCTCTGCAGAGTGTACAAACTAATCATGGTTAGCCGTGTCCCCGGTTTTGGATTGAGGTAATAGTATTTACGTTATTTCATACATGTGATTACCTCTGTTATAAATCCTTGAGTACTGTGTGTGTCAGCATACCGATCCAGGGATGACACTTAAGCACAGAGACTTGACCGTCTGAGGTCGGGTCGCTACAGATATCATGCACACATGCACACACTTAGCATAATATCGGGACGGGAGGCACATAGATATAACAATGAACCAATCATAGAGTGGTAAACCTTTTGGTCAACCGATTTGCCATCCTTGGTCAAGTCAAGATGTCCACTAGTGGGCATGGGTGTATTCATACCTTTGCTTTCTTGCATGTTGAACTTCTTGAATAAGTCCTTGGTGTACTTTGTTTGAGAAACAAAGGTGCCTTCCTTAGTTTGCTTGATTTGCAAACCAAGAAAGAACTTGAGTTCACTCATCATAGACATCTCAAACTTCTCCGACATTAGCTTTCCAAACTTCGACTTGAGTGTAGCCTTGGGCGACTAGACATGCTTTGTTGCGAACGACTTGTCCATCTTCGTCTTGCTTGTCGCGAAACACCCATTTGGTACCGATGATGTTGTGGTTGTTGTCGGGCTTTTCGACCAATGTCCACACTTGATTCCTCTCAAACTTGTGTAGCTCTTCATGCATGGCATTTATCCAATCCGGATCTTCCAATGCTTCTTCAACCTTCATAGGTTCAATGCTAGAGATGAATGAAAAATGTTCACAAAAATTAGCCAAACGAGTTTTAGAGCGAGTGATTCTCCCGGTTTGGATATCATTGAAGATTTGTTCGACGGGATGGTCTCTTGAGACTCTCGCTCGAACTCGTGAGAGATTTTGCTTGGGTCGGGGTGGAACATCTTCTTCATCATCTTGTTCTTCTTCTTGGCCTTCTTCCTTGTTGACATTGTCGTTCTCTTGTCGAGGTGGAGAAGGAGGTTGATGAGGTTCATCTTGGTGTGCTTCCTTGTTTTCTTCATCTTGGTGTGTCCCACTTGTGGATGCTTCCATGTCAACTCTTGGTTCACCTTGTCGTGAGGTAGAAGCTTCCACTTGGACGGACGAGGTACTCTCCTTCACCTGTGTTGGATGAATCTTTCCAATAGACAAGTCTTGGATTGCTTCCGAAGGGTCTTTGTCTCCTACATCAATTGGCAATTGCTCTACTTGTGAGCCGTTAGATTCATCAAACTTCACATCTACCGTCTCTTCAACCTTTCGGGTGAAATTGTTGTAGACACGGTAAGTGTGAGAGTTTGATCCATAACCAAGTAGGAAACCCTCATGAGATTTAGGAGCAAATTTAGAACGACGATGCTTATCAAGAATGTAGCACTTTGAGCCAAATACCCGAAAGTATCCAACTTGGGCTTTGTTACCGGTGAGAAGCTCGTATGCCGTCTTGCCGAGTAGCTTGTGAAGATACAAGCGATTTGTTGCATGACAAGCTATCTCAACCGCTTCCGCCCAGAAGTGTTTTGGAGTCTTGTACTCATCAATCATCGTTCTTGCCATCTCAATAAGAGTCCGGTTCTTCCTCTCAACAACTCCATTTTGTTGAGGTGTGTACGTAGCCGAGAACTCGTGTGAAATCCCTTCTTCGTTAAGAAAGGTATCCACATTTGCGTTCTTGAACTCCATTCCGTTGTCGTTGCGAACCTTCTTGATCTTCACTTCAAATTGATTTTGGGCCTTCCTTGCGAAGTTCTTGATGATCTTCTGGACCTGCAATTTATCATCAAGAAAGAACACCCACGTAAATCTTGAAAAATCATCGACTATGACTAGACCAAATGAGTTTCCACCGAGACTTTTATACGCATTGGGACCAAAGAGATCCATATGAAGTAGCTCGAGCGGTCTTCTCGTGGTCATAATATTCTTCACGGGGTGACTCCCTCCAACTTGTTTTCCTACTTGACAAGCACTGCACAATCTATCTTTGTCAAATATAACATCTTTTACTCCAAGGATACGATCACCTTTAATAAGCTTATCAATATTTCGCATGCCCACATGACCTAATCTCCTATGCCACAACCAGCCTTTAGAGGATTTAGCAATTAAGCAAGTTCTAGGTTGAGCCTTTTTAGTGAAATCAACAGTGTAATGATCACCTCTACGTATACCGGTAAAGACCATATTCTGATTATCTCTATGAAACACTTGGCAATCTACTTTAGTAAATAGGACATTGAAACCAAAGTCAGCAAGTCTAAATACGGAAAGTAAATTGTAGCCAAGAGATTCAACGAGCATAACATTTTGTATGGAGATATCATGTGAGATGGCCACCTTACCAAGGCCAACCACCTTACCCTTTGAGTTATCACCAAAAGTGACATACTACCAAGGGCCGTCGTTTTCAGCAAGCTCACAAAACATATCCTTATCTCCGATCATGTGATCGGTACATCCACTATCAAGAGCCCATTCCTTTCCTCCAGCCATGTAGCCACGAAGGTTAGCCATAAGACCAAAGTGTCTCATAGGCTCATCGAGATCAAAGTCACTATCATCATCCTCATCATAGTATCCATGTTCAACATCGTCTTATGATGGATCACTTCCTAGAGAGAGTGATTCATTAGATAAGTCACTACAAAAAAAGACACTTCCGTGATGATACGTGTTTGCCATAGTAGGTCACGTTTTCTGTCATGCATGTACATCCATGACAAATTTGTGACATAATCAAGATAGTCATACCTGTGCTGTCGTAGAAGTGTTCCATGACATTATGAAAATTATCATCACGGAAGTGTCCACTTCGATGACAATAAATCGCGCGTCACAGAAGTGCTTTCGTCAAGGGTGATCGACATGTGGCATCCATCGTAACGGGATGCCGTTAAGCTATAGGGTCCGGTTTTGGATCCGATAATCTGTTAATAGCGTGGACCAATGGGAATTTTCCACGTGTAAAATTCACATTGCCAGAGGAAACACTTGTCAGCTCAACGTTCGGACAGATGTCATCCACTCATTGGACAGGAGGCGCCTATGATACGTTGACACGTGGCACGGCCCAACAGAGGCCCATTCCGGTGAAAAGGCCGGGCCTGTCAAAATAAGTGGGCCGGCCCATTAGAGGCCTACTTGAGTCAGGCCCATTTACAAGTACGGCCCATACAAGTTACACAGAATCGGGCCATCAAAGGCCAATTCTAGATTCAATAATTTCCAGTCGATCGTCTGTTTAAGCCCATTAATGGCCCGCTACGTTTTTTGGGCCCAATTGCGGCCCGAGCTTCTTTCGGCCTGTTAGCAGCCCATCGTCGGTTCCAGCCCGAAATGTCTTTCGGCCTTTTCTCGGCCAATTCTGCAGTTGGGCCAATTCTAGCCCGCTGTGACTTTAGGCCTTTCCTCGGCCAATTCGGTAAATGGGCCAACTCTTAGCCCATTTTTTCTCTCGGCCTGTTAAGGGCCCGCACAACAGTTGGGCCTTTGACTTTAGGTCCATTAGGGGCCCATGTTCCGCAGGGCATCATTTCAGCCCAACGCGACTTTCGGCCTGTTAAAAGCCTAGTTTGGAAATTGGGCCTCCTCTGGCCCATAACACTTTCGGCCTCTTACTGTCCCGTAAAGTAAAAGGGCCAAGACAAAATTGACATTTATTTCGGCCTGCTAAAGGCCCACAGGCCATTTCCATTTATACGGCCCTATCGAGCTTTAGGCGTGTTGACGGCCTGCTAAGAGCCATTGTTACGATGGGCCCATTTGGGATCGACTTAAGATTATTTTGACCAGCCCAATTAAGGCCCGCTTTGACTGCACATGTTTGTTCGTTTGTATGGCGTCCAGGAAATGTTTGGGCGTGTTGGCCCCCATTTCAACGATATAGCATATTCAACAAATATCCTACTCTATACTATCGCCTTTAAAAAACATACACTATACAATAAAAAGCATAGAAACATAGAATAATCCTACACTATACAATAAAGAAATTACAGCCAAATATACCCACTGCACATTATAGTTCGGCACCAGTGATTATAAAGCATACACAAACAGCAAATTACATACACTAGACAAATAAAGCTCATGCATCATGGACACACATCAACAGAACTTACCATTTGAACTATAATCTCTTCAGAAAAAAGGATTGGCCGGATTCAGATAGCACAAATTTGAATATTCAAAATCTCCAATTCCTTCATGGTTACCTCAGTGTCTTGTTTCATTTTTTTGACTCCTGCATCTAATACCTGCATGTCCAGTCTCAACTTGTTGATTGTACGTTGAGAATCATGTACACGTTGTCTTGCCACCTCTAGTTGATGCTCGAGAACATCAGCACATTCCAATTCCAATCCATAATCATTCGGTAACGGCCATGCCGCACTGCTCGCAGATCTTTGTGTTGATGTCACTTCATCCTGAAATGTTTGTGTAAGTACACATGACTAGGGCAAAAATATAGTTACAATAGTGAAGCGAGCAAGACATACTATTTTGTACATGGCAAAACAGGACTAACAATAATGTTACACGTCATGAAGCATAAGAAGGTGATATTTTAAAAATTACAAAAAAGGTAGTCTGTGCAGCCTCCATACAGAAATCTCTCTTAGCTCAGCAGAGGAGCATGATGTTGGGGCCCAATCCAAAACACAGACAAGTTACAAATTTAGACAACACATTGCGTATAAGTAAGCAAGCAGTTGGCCATTATGTAGCTCAATTAAAGTCTTAGGGAGCATAATGAACAGTAGAGGGATTCATACAAACCTACTACATCAACCAAAACTATGCAATCATTAGCCTAGTATAAACTAGATTGTGAGCCTCATGCAATAATAGTTGGTTAATAGACTTCAAAGCTTCAGGCACACTTCGCCAGAGTAATTAAATGGTAAGGCCTTTAATTATGTCAACTAATAGTTATACAAGTACCCAACATCAGACATCATTGTTTGGGCATCTCATTAACTGAGGACAAATAAAGCAATTGGAAAGAGCAAATTAACTATGCCTGAAACAAACAAGGAATTAAACTATTGAGTTGGATACAGTGACTTACCTTAACTGGTTGAACAGGCTCAGCGCAGCTCCTACTTCTCTTGCAAGGCTCCTTCCTAACATCTTGTACTTGGAAATCCTCAATCTTATCTTCATTGCACCCCCTCTGCAAGGTGACACAAACTAGTTACTCATCTCCTTGGAAGATAAATATGCATACTTTCCAGTCTGTGAACAACACAAAAGGATGAGATTGTAACAAAACAATACCACATAATGAAACATGCCACATCTCTTGCACTTGCACACAATGAAATGAGCATTTATTATGTCTACACTATGTAAAAACTAGGCATACCTTCGAACTGGATCTCCAGGTACTCTTGGAGAGCCTACTTTAGTGTACAGCCAAACTTGTATGTCACCTATGAGTTAGACAAGGCCCCACTACAGCAGCCCATAGTGTTTAAATCGTTGACAAGCTCTGTTAGAGTGTTAGGTCAAGAACAGCAAGTAATCAAAGCAAACAGTCCTAGTATGGCTAGCTGATGCAAACAACAATTGAACAGATGTGTGAGCAAATCTTACATATCAAGAAAAGAAGCAAAGAAGGAGGCTTAAAGACCATCACTTGACTAACCAGATTTAAGGGGCATTTAAACATCATGTGCAATGCATGAACTAACATAAACATTGCATATTCCAGATTCTACAATGGAATGCACATGTATTAGGTTATGCCATGTATGATGATGCCTAAATGTACACTATAGCCGGCAGGAGTGATTCATCATTGCACGCACAATTGAATTGCAGATTAAGGGCCAGTTGGATTCCACCTTTTCAGGGCTTATTGTCAAAATAAGCCATAAAAGATGTAAAGAAGTCATTTTTGAGTTATGGGCTTGGGCTTAACTTATTTCGCTTTGGAGGGGGGTGTTTCGGGTAGAAGCTCACTAAAAATTGAAGGGAAGGGGAATAGTGAAATGACTCTATTGTCTGCCTATATTACACTCAAAATGTAACTGCTCATGCCTGCGTCACACCTGACCCTCAAGTAAAAACAAACACGCAAGCGTTCATTGCCCTGCCCGCTTGCATCTCCTCTCCCCTTTCCCTCTACCATGATCCCCTGCCTGCAACCCTAGGGTTCCTCCAGCGAGCCATCGCATCTGGTCCCATCTAGCCTGGTCCTCGACGATGCTCTGTCCAGCTAGGCTACATGGCCGGCAGGTAGGGGCAAATCTCCCTGGATGCTCCTCCCTCTGGCGCCGCTCCTCATTCTCATGGTCTCCAGCAGCTGCTCCACTGTGGTCCGTCCAATGCACTACTCCGGCGGGCGCCGCACAACTACGGCTGATGCCACACTGCAGCATAAGGCACCTTTTTCCCCTCCCCTCCTCCCAGGCCGTGGCCTTGAGGTGCTGTTGAAGGATGAGCTCATCCAACAAGGTGAGGATCTCCTCTGATTTTTTTGCGAAATTTTCATTCTGATCCACTATACGATGAATTGCTATGAGCTGCTTCTGCTGCTACTATATGATGCATTGCTATGAGCTGGTCCTGCTTCTGCTATATGATGAATTGCTATGAGCTGCTGCTGCTATATGATAAATTGCTATGAGTTGCTGCTGCTATATGATGAGTTGCTATAAGCTGCTCCTGCTGATGCTATATGATGAATTGTTGTGAGCTGCTCCTGCTGCTGCTATATGATGAATTGCTGTGAGCTGCTCCTGCTACTGCTATATGATGAATTGCTGTGAGCTGCTACTGGTATATAATCAATTGCACACTGTTGCTGCTGTATGATGAGTTGCTATGAGCTGCTGCTGCTATGTGATGCTTTCAGGTGGTGCTGCTATATGATAATAACCAGCCAGTTGGACCATCGAGTTTCAATAAATAATTGTTCTTCATTTAAATGTGGGTCATGCGTTCTTCGTTTAAATTTGGCAATGGGATCTCTATGGAAGACATTGACCAAAGTAGATTGTGCCAAGTAGATGGTGTCTTTGTATTTGCATTTTGAACAAATAGTGATGGTCTGTTTTCCTATCATATTAATTACTGCACTAGGTTCAATTTGTGATGTTTGCAAGTAAAATTATTTTTCATATGGGCAGCAAAATTAAAAAATATAATGCAATCTAGACTTTTCACTGATCATACCAAAGATAAGCTGAAAAGGAAGGCAATGAAAATAACTGGTTGGCTTATTACCTCGAGCTTATATTCACAGGTGCTTATTTTCTTAGGATAACTCGTAATAATTGTCCCTAAGAAACTTGGCCAATAGAACTGACATAAAAATAACATGTCACGATGATTGAAATGGAGGAGTGACCTACCATAGCACACTGTATAGGCTCACCACTGCCTCTCCTTTTTTGCGATGTTCCATGAAATTGCCACATACATCTTGTACTTTTTCATTGTGTAACCCTATCTGCAAGTTGACACGGCTAATTTCAGACATCTCTACATGATAATACATTGCATATCGCTTGCGCATATTTAAACCACCTATTAATGATTGTGTGTAGCATAAACTAGCCATGACTCTGTGTGCTGGACTAGCATGCACTCTAAGGGAGCCTATTGTAGTGCACTGGAATTCCTACATGCCACCTACGATTTTGTGTAATGTACTGCCTCTGTTCCTAAATATATGTCTTTGTAGAAATTCCAGTATGGACCACATACAGACGTATATAGATGCATTTTCGAGTGTAGATTCACTCATTTTGCTCCGTATGTAGCCTATAGTGGAATCTCTAGAAAGACTTATATTTAGGAACGGAGGTACGATGTAGTATCATGTATGACATCTACATATCTAATTTAGCAGCTAGTAGTAGAAATCATTGTCTGCACAAAGGGATTACTGGTCAAAAATCCTAGCAAAGCATGCTGGTAGGCACACAACAATACAAGAGAGGGAGACACACTTACAAGATCATAGCAATGCCTCAGTCCAGGATATTGGTTGGCCAAGCTGTTAGATCCAGAAGAAACATCGTCCTTGTAGTTTTTGCCAACTGCATAAAGGTAACAGTGACCTGTAAGTATATTTGAAGTACATCGGGCAGGTGATGCTAGACGGGTTTAAAGGTGACAAGTACCTAGGCCATGGCGCGTGGTTGGCATCTCGCCAGACGGTGGGAATCAAGTTAGAAACGTCAAGGGTGATGATGCTGCGCTAGCTGTCGGGGTCCAGTAAGGAGATCTAGAATCGTCGAGTAGGTGTTTGTGGAGCGGCTCCGGTAGGGTGGACTATGGTGTGGGCGAAGCGGATCTGTGGCCGTGGACGAGGGCGTCGGTGAAGCTGCGCCGGTGGTTGGGTTAAAGATGGTGTCGACGATGCGGATCTGCGGCCGTGGATGGGGCGTCAGAAACTGCTCCAGTAGGTTGGATGAGGGTGCGATGAAGCGGATCTGTGGCCGTGGACTTGTGAGTTGGCAAAGCGGCCCCGGTAGGGTTGAGAATGGTATAGGCGAACCTACTCTGGTAGGGTTGAGGAAGGTGTGGGCGAAGAGGATCAGAGGCCGTCGGTGGGGCGGCTCCGGGGGGTGTGGACGAAGTGTCTCCGGTGGGGAGTACGAATGAGCCGCTGCAGATGCGATGCAGTTGACGAGAGTACCGGCGAAGCAGATCCTTCGCCGTGGACAAGGCCGGCACTGAATGGGTCGTGGTACAGTGGTGGATGAGCAGTCTACTTGTTTCTATTGGAGGTGGGAGGGGTAGATGCGGCCACAGAAGCAGATCCGGCAAGGTGGACGCCACTGGTAGTGAATGGGCTCTGGTACGTCGGTGCATGAGCAGTCTAGGGTTTCGAGAGGGAAGGGGTAGAAAGGCCGATGAAGTACGGACGGCGTGATGTAAGATGCTCTGGTGCTGTGGAGTTAGTCGTTTTTGCGGGAGGGGAGAGGAAATGGGGGTGCCGTGTGGTGGGGGGAGCTGGAAGTTACCAAAGCAGCCCCGACCTATTATGTAGATGAGGGCAGTATTGTTACTGTTGTTCTCCGTGCACCAAGGACAAAAGGGGAATTTCACATGCTAAAGACTAGGTGGCGGAAATTTTAGAAGGAGGCGGGAGATTTTGCCGCCCGCGGGATCATTCGTATCCAGTTTCAACTAATTTTGGACCATGCTAGCAGGAAGGTCATGCGAGACTGTGTACATGGGACACACGTCAGCGGTTAATAACTGGTGTGAAGTCCACCCCAGAAAAAAAGACAATAACTCGGGATGATGCGCCGATAACTTGGACGTTCACACGGGCGCGGCCAATCGTACGGGTGTAGAGGCGCGTTCACAAAAAAAGGGATCAAGCACCCAGCCTATGTATTTCTCGTGTAAATAGATAATTTAGTGCCATTGGTTATTTACTTTAAACATAATGCATTGACGTGTTAGCGTAGAGGCGCACAAAAATAAATGGATATAGTAGTCCCACAAAAGAAATGGATATTGTAGTCCGCTACTTAAAAGTGTTACCTCATATGATTACATAGCCTCCATTTCATAAATTGCGTACCCGTTGAATTCATATATGAATATTACATATATTACTTCATAATAGAACCTTAAATCATCCAAGACTAATGAATTTGAATGCAAGAGTAACAATGGTCCATGTACATGATAGCTACATTGGTTGTTTGAAGATACATCACTGTAACTTTGGCATGCACAATTGAAAATGTTTATTTAGATAGAAAAATTTGATATGTGAGTGTCCAATCTTTATAGCGTTGAATCGATATTGTACCTTTGGCCATGATACGAAGTAGATATTTATTTATGTTCAAGCGATGCACGTCCACGATCGCTAGATAGTGATACGTGAATGAATATTGCAATCTCTTACACACGCATACATATCTCATTTCCCCGTGGGCATCGGAGTCACACACGCACACCTCGTGTATTTCTCTCCCTCCGTCAAGGATAGAATTCATCTTTCTACCCTCTTCTACAAGTCTCTCACACAAAAACACACACGCTCTCTCTGTCGAACATGCCCACCCCTTTAATTCTGCCCACCCACAGCCACTAATGTCTCAAAGGATAATTATGTCTCTCACACATATGCCTAAGCTTAACTCGAGTTCCGAAACCATATGAATACATACAGTGGGATTCCAGCAAAGCACCTTTTGTTTTGAGATCTTGCTCTATCTCTCTCTCTCACACACACACGCGCGCGCGCGTAGACATTGTTTATCACTTCATTTTTTGGCACTTGCATGCACACAGTTTGCTTCTCTCCATGATGCTTTAAGTATGCCTCGCACACATCCTATCTACCTATCCCTTGATATAGATATGGGTCACACAAACTCCTTATACCTGTTGGAAATATGCCCTAGAGGCAATAATAAATGGTTATTATTATATTTCTTTGTTCATGATAATAGTCTATTATTCATGCTATAATTGTATTGTCCGGAAATCGTAATACATGTGTGAATACATAGACCACAACGTGTCCCTAGTAAGCCTCTAGTTGACTAGCTCGTTGATCAACAGATAGTCATGGTTTCCTGACTATGGACATTGGATGTCATTGATAACGGGATCACATCATTAGGAGAATGATGTGATGGACAAGACCCAATCCTAAGCATAGCATAAAAGATCGTGTAGTTTCATTTGCTAGAGCTTTTCCAATGTCAAGTATCTTTTCCTTAGCCCATGAGATCGTCCAACTCCCGGATACCGTAGGAGTGCTTTGGGTGTGCCAAACGTCACAACGTAACTGGGTGACTATAAAGGTGCATTACGGGTATCTCCGAAAGTGTCTGTTGGGTTGGCACAGATCGAGACTGGGATTTGTCACTCCGTGTGACGGAGAGGTATCTCTGGGCCCACTCGGTAATGCATCATCATAATGAGCCCAATGTGACTAAGGCGTTAGTCATGGGATCATGCATTGCGGTACGAGTAAAGAGACTTGCCGGTAACGAGATTGAACAAGGTATTGGGATACCGACGATCGAATCTCGGGCAAGTAACATACCGATTGACAAAGGGAATTGCATACAGATTGATTGAATCCTCGACACCGTGGTTCATCTGATGAGATCATCGTGGAACATGTGGGAGCCAACATGGGTATCCAAATCCCGCTGTTGGTTATTGACCGGAGAGGCTTCTCGGTCATGTCTGCATGTCTCCCGAACCCGTAGGGTCTACACACTTAAGGTTCGGTGACGCTAGGGTTGTAGAGATATATGTATGCGGAAACCCGAAAGTTGTTCGGAGTCCCGGATGAGATCCCGGACGTCATGAGAGATTCCGGAATGGTCCGGAGGTGAAGAATTATATATAGGAAGTCCAATTTCGGCCACCGGGAAAGTTTCAGGGGTTACCGGTATTGTACCGGGACCACCGGAAGGGTCCCGGGGTTCCACCGGGTGGGGCCACCTATCCCGGAGGGCCCCGTGGGCTGAAAGTGGAAGGGAACCAGCCCTTAGTGGGCTGGGGCGCCCCCCTTGGGCCTCCCCCCATGCGCCTAGGGTTGGGAACCCTAGGGGGGAGTTCCCCCTTGCCTTGGGGGGCAAGGCAACCCCTTCCCCCCCTTGTGGCCGCCGCCCCCCCCCCATGAGATCTCATCTCTAGGGCCGGCGCCCCCCCAGGGGGCCTATATAAAGGGGGGGAGGGAGGGCAGCACACCACAGCCTTGGGCGCCTCCCTCCTCCCCTGCAACACCTCTCTCTCTCTCTCGTAGAAGCTCGGCGAAGCCCTGCAGGAGAACCACTACATCCACCACCACGCCGTCGTGCTGCTGGATCTCCATCAACCTCTCCTTCACCCTTGCTGGATCAAGAAGGAGGAGACATCGCTGCACCGTACGTGTGTTGAACGCGGAGGTGCCGTCCGTTCGGCACTCGGTCATCGGTGATTTGGATCACGGCGAGTACGACTCCGTCATCCACGTTCATTGGAACGCTTCCGCTCGCGATCTACAAGGGTACATAGATGCACTCCTTTCCCCTCGTTGCTAGTAGACTCCATAGATGCATCTTGGTGAGCGTAGGAAAATTTTAAAATTATGCTACGATTCCCAACAGTGGCATCATGAGCCAGGCCTATGCGTAGTTACTATGCACGAGTAGAACACAAAGCAGTTGTGGGCGTTGAGTTTGCCAATTCTTCTTGCCGCTACTAGTCGTTTCTTGTTTCGGCGGCATTGTAGGATGAAGCGGCCCGGACCGACCTTACACGTACGCTTACGTGAGACAGGTTCCACCGACTGACATGCACTAGTTGCATAAGGTGGCTAGCGGGTGTCTGTCTCTCCTACTTTAGTCGGAACGGATTCGATGAAAAGGGTCCTTATGAAGGGTAAATAGAAATTGGCAAATCACGTTGTGGTCATACGTAGGTAAGAAAACGTTCTTGCTAGAAACCTACAAACCACGTAAAAACTTGCAACAACAATTAGAGGACGTCTAACTTGTTTTTGCAGCAAGTGCTATGTGATGTGATATGGCCAGAAAATGTGATGAATGATATATGTGATGTATGAGATTGATCATATTCTTGTAATAGGAATCACGACTTGCATGTCGATGAGTATGACAACCGGCAGGAGCCATAGGAGTTGTCTTTATTATTTTGGATGACCTGCGTGTCATTGAATAACGCCATGTAATTTACTTTACTTTGTTGCTAAACGCGTTAGCCATACAAGTAGAAGTAATCGTTGGCGTGACGACTTCATGAAGACACAATGATGGAGATCATGATGATGGAGATCATGGTGTCATGCCGGTGACGAAGATGATCATGGTGCCCCGAAGATGGAGATCAAAGGAGCATGATGATATTGGCCATATCATGTCACTATTTGATTGCATGCGATGTTTATCATGTTTTTGCATCTTATTTGCTTAGAACGACGGTAGTAAGTAAGATGATCCCTTATAATAATTTCAAGAAAGTGTTCACCCTAACTGTGCACCGTTGCGAAGGTTCGTTGTTTCGAAGCACCACGTGATGATCGGGTGTGATAGATCCTAACGTTCGAATACAACGGGTGTTGACGAGCCTAGCATGTACAGACATGGCCTCGGAACACACGCAATACACTTAGGTTGACTTGACGAGCCTAGCATGTACAGACATGGCCTCGGAACACGGAGGACCGAAAGGTCGAGCATGAGTCGTATAGAAGATACGATCAACATGGAGATATTCACCGATCTTGACTAGTCCGTCTCATGTGATGATCGGACACGGCCTAGTTAAAGTCAGATCATGTTTCACTTAGATGACTAGAGGGATGTCTATCTGAGTGGGAGTTCATTAAAAATTTGATTAGATGAACTTAATTATCATGAACTTAGTCTAAAATCTTTACACTACGTATTGTAGATCAAATGGCCCATGTTGTCCTCAATTTCAACGCGTTCCTAGAGAAAACCAAGCTGAAAGATGATGGCAGCAACTATACGGACTGGGTCCGGAACCTGAGGATCATCCTCATAGCAGCCAAGAAAGATTATGTCTTAGAAGCACCGCTAGGTGAAGCACCAATCCCTGAGAACCAAGACGTTATGAACGCTTGGCAGCAGCGTGCTGATGATTACTCCCTCGTTCAGTGCGGCATGCTTTACAGCTTAGAACCGGGTCTCCAAAAGCGTTTTGAGAAACATGGAGCATATGAGATGTTCAAGGAGCTGAAACTGGTTTTTCAAGCTCATGCCCGGGTCGAGAGATATGAAGTCTCCGACAAGTTCTTCAGCTGTAATATGGAGGAGAACAGTTCTGTTAGTGAGCACATACTCAGAATGTCTGGGTTGCACAACCGCTTGTCTCAGCTGGGAGTTAATCTCCCGGATGACGCGGTCGTTGACAGAATCCTCCAGTCGCTTCCACCAAGCTACAAGAGCTTTGTGATGAACTTCAATATGCAGGGGATGGAAAAGACCATTCCTGAGGTATATTCAATGCTGAAATCAGCTGAGGTAGAGATCAGAAAAGAACATCAAGTGTTGATGGTGAATAAAACCACTAAGTTCAAGAAGGGCAAGGGTAAGAAGAACTTCAAGAAGGACGGCAAGGGAGTTGCCGCGCCCGGTAAGCCAGTTACCGGGAAGAAGTCAAAGAATGGACCCAAGCCCGAGACTGAGTGCTTTTATTGCAAGGGAAGTGGTCACTAGAAGCGGAACTGCCCCAAATATTTAGCGGACAAGAAGAAGGCCGACAATACCCAAGGTATATGTGATATACAAGTAATTGATGTGTACCTTACCAGTACTCGTAGTAGCTCCTGGGTATTTGATACCGGTGCGGTTGCTCATATTTGTAACTCAAAGCAGGAACTACGGAATAAACGGAGACTGGCAAAGGACGAGGTGACGATGCGCGTCGGGAATGGTTCCAAGGTCGATGTGATCGCCGTTGGCACGCTACCTCTGCATCTACCCACGGGATTAGTTTTAAACCTCAATAATTGTTATTTAGTGCCAGCGTTAAGCATGAACATTGTATCTGGATCTCGTTTAATTCGAGATGGCTACTCATTTAAATCTGAGAATAATGGTTGTTCTATTTATTTGAGAGATATGTTTTATGGTCATGCCCCGCTGGTCAATGGTTTATTTTTGATGAATCTCGAACGTGATGTTACACATGTTCATAGTGTGAATACCAGAAGATGTAAAGTTGATAACGATAGTCCCACATACTTGTGGCACTGCCGCCTTGGTCACATTGGTGTCAAGCGCATGAAGAAGCTCCATGCAGATGGACTTTTGGAGTCTCTTGATTACGAATCATTTGACACGTGCGAACCATGCCTCATGGGTAAGATGACCAAGACTCCGTTCTCCGGAACAATGGAGCGAGCAACCAACTTATTGGAAATCATACATACCGATGTGTGTGATCCAATGAGTGTTGAGGCTCGCGGAGAATATCGTTATGTTCTCACTCTCACTGATGATTTAAGTAGATATGGGTATGTCTACCTAATGAAACACAAGTCTGAAACCTTTGAAAAGTTCAAGGAATTTCAGAGTGAGGTTGAGAATCAACGTGACAGGAGAATAAAATTCCTACGATCAGATCGTGGTGGAGAATATTTAAGTCACGAGTTTGGTGCACACTTAAGGAAATGTGGAATAGTTTCACAACTCACGCCGCCTGGAACACCTCAAAGAAATGGTGTGTCCGAACGTCGTAATCGCACTCTATTGGATATGGTGCGATCTATGATGTCTCTTACCGATATACCGCTCTCATTTTGGGGTTATGCTTTAGAGACTGCCGCATTCACTTTAAATAGGGCTCCGTCGAAATCCGTTGAGACGACACCGTATGAATTATGGTTTGGGAAGAAACCTAAGTTGTCGTTTCTAAAAGTTTGGGGATGCGATGCTTATGTCAAGAAACTTCAACCTGAAAAGCTCGAACCCAAATCGGAAAAATGCGTCTTCATAGGATACCCTAAGGAAACTATTGGGTATACCTTCTACCTCAGATCCGAAGGCAAGATCTTCGTTGCCAAGAACGGGTCCTTTCTGGAGAAGGAGTTTCTCTCGAAAGAATTGAGTGGGAGGAAAGTGGAACTTGATGAGGTGATAGTCACCCCTTCCGAACCGGAAAGTACCGCAGCGCGGGAAAATGTTCCTGTGGTGCCTACACCGACTGGGGAAGAAGTTAATGATGATGATCATGAAACTTCGGATCAAGTTACTGAACTTCGTAGGTCCACAAGGACACGTTCCGCACCAGAGTGGTACGGCAACCCTGTCCTGGAAATCATGTTGTTAGACAACGGTGAACCTTCGAACTATGAAGAAGCGATGGCGGGCCCGGATTCCGATAAATGGCTAGAAGCCATGAAATCCGAGATAGAATCCATGTATGAAAACAAAGTATGGACTTTGACTGACTTGCCCGATGAGCGGCGAGCCATAGAAAACAAATGGAAGAAGAAGACGGACACAGATGGTAATGTGACCATCTACAAAGCTCGACTTGTCGCTAAGGGTTATCGACAAGTTCAAGGGGTTGACTACGATGAGACTTTCTCACCCGTAGCGAAGCTGAAGTCCGTCCGAATCATGTTAGCAATTGCCGCATACTATGATTATGAGATATGGCAGATGGACGTCAAGACGGCATTCCTTAACGGCTTCCTTAAGGAAGAGTTGTATATGATGCAGCCGGAAGGTTTTGTCGATTCTAAGAATGCTAACAAAGTATGCAAGCTCCAACGCAATCTATGGGCTGGTGCAAGCATCTCGGAGTTGGAACATTCGCTTTGATGAGATGATCAAAGCGTTTGGGTTCACACAGACTTATGGAGAAGCCTGTGTTTACAAGAAAGTGAGTGGGAGCTCTGTAGCATTTCTCATATTATATGTGGATGACATACTATTGATGGGAAATGATATAGAATTCTTGGAGAGTATAAAGGCCTATTTGAATAAGTGTTTTTCAATGAAGGACCTTGGAGAAGCTGCTTATATATTAGGCATCAAGATCTATAGAGATAGATCAAGACGCCTCATTTGTCTTTCACAGAGTACATACCTTGACAAGATATTGAAGAAGTTCAATATGGATCAGTCCAAGAAGGGGTTCTTGCCTGTATTGCAAGGTGTGCAGTTGAGCACGGCTCAATGCCCGACCACGGCAGAAGATATAGAAGAGATGAGTGTCATCCCCTATGCCTCGGCCATAGGGTCTATTATGTATGCCATGCTGTGTACCAGACCTGATGTAAACCTTGCCGTAAGTTTGGTAGGAAGGTACCAAAGTAATCCCGGCAAGGAACACTGGACAGCGGTCAAGAATATCCTGAAGTACCTGAAGAGGACTAAGGATATGTTTCTCGTTTATGGAGGTGACGAAGAGCTTGTCATAAAGGGTTACGTCGACGCTAGCTTCGACACAGATCTGGATGACTCGAAGTCACAAACCGGATACGTGTATATTTTGAATGGAGGAGCAGTAAGCTGGTGCAGTTGCAAGCAAAGCGTCGTGGCAGGATCTACATGTGAAGCGGAGTACATGGCAGCCTCGGAGGCAGCACAGGAAGCAGTCTGGATGAAGGAGTTCATTACCGACCTAGGGGTGATTCCCAATGCGTCGGGCCCGATGACTCTCTTCTGTGACAACACTGGAGCTATTGCCCTTGCAAAGGAGCCCAGGTTTCACAGGAAGACCAGGCATATCAAGCGTCGCTTCAACTCCATTCGTGAAAGTGTTCAAAATGGAGACATAGATATTTGTAAAGTACACACGGACCTGAATGTACCAGATCCGTTGACTAAACCTCTCCCTAGGGCAAAACATGATCAACACCAGGACGCAATGGGTGTTCGATTCATCACAATGTAACTAGATTATTGACTCTAGTGCAAGTGGGAGACTATTGGAAATATGCCCTAGAGGCAATAATAAATGGTTATTATTATATTTCTTTGTTCATGATAATAGTCTATTATTCATGCTATAATTGTATTGTCCGGAAATCGTAATACATGTGTGAATACATAGACCACAACGTGTCCCTAGTAAGCCTCTAGTTGACTAGCTCGTTGATCAACAGATAGTCATGGTTTCCTGACTATGGACATTGGATGTCATTGATAACGGGATCACATCATTAGGAGAATGATGTGATGGACAAGACCCAATCCTAAGCATAGCATAAAAGATCGTGTAGTTTCATTTGCTAGAGCTTTTCCAATGTCAAGTATCTTTTCCTTAGACCATGAGATCGTGCAACTCCCGGATACCGTAGGAGTGCTTTGGGTGTGCCAAACGTCACAACGTAACTGGGTGACTATAAAGGTGCATTACGGGTATCTCCGAAAGTGTCTGTTGGGTTGGCACGGATCGAGACTGGGATTTGTCACTCCGTGTGACGGAGAGGTATCTCTGGGCCCACTCGGTAATGCATCATCATAATGAGCTCAATGTGACTAAGGCGTTAGTCATGGGATCATGCATTGCGGTACGAGTAAAGAGACTTGCCGGTAACGAGATTGAACAAGGTATTGGGATACCGATGATCGAATCTCGGGCAAGTAACATACCGATTGACAAAGGGAATTGCATACGGATTGATTGAATCCTCGACACCGTGGTTCATCCGATGAGATCATCGTGGAACATGTGGGAGCCAACATGGGTATCCAGATCCCGCTGTTGGTTATTGACCGGAGAGGCGTCTCGGTCATGTCTGCATGTCTCCCGAACCCGTAGGGTCTACACACTTAAGGTTCGGTGACGCTAGGGTTGTAGAGATATATGTATGCGGAAACCCGAAAGTTGTTCGGAGTCCCAGATGAGATCCCGGACGTCACGAGAGGTTCCGGAATGGTCCGGAGGTGAAGAATTATATATAGGAAGTCCAGTTTCGGCCACCGGGAAAGTTTCGGGGGTTACCGGTATTGTACCGGGACCACCGGAAGGGTCCCGGGGGTCCACCGGGTGGGGCCACCTATCCCGGAGGGCCCCGTGGGCTGAAAGTGGAAGGGAACCAGCCCTTAGTGGGCTGGGGCTTCCCCCTTGGGCCTCCCCCCATGCGCCTAGGGTTGGGAACCCTAGGGGGGGAGTTCCCCCTTGCCTTGGGGGGCAAGGCAACCCCTTCCCCCCCTTGTGGCCGCCGCCCCCCCCCCCCCATGAGATCTCATCTCTAGGGCCGGCGCCCCCCCAGGGGGCCTATATAAAGGGGGGGGAATGAGGGCAGCACACCACAGCCTTGGGCGCCTCCCTCCTCCCCTGCAACACCTCTCTCTCTCTCGCAGAAGCTCGGCGAAGCCCTGCAGGAGAACCGCTACATCCACCACCACGCCGTCGTGCTGCTGGATCTCCATCAACCTCTCCTTCCCCCTTGCTGGATCAAGAAGGAGGAGACGTTGCTGCACCGTACGTGTGTTGAACGCGGAGGTGCCGTCCGTTCGGCACTCGGTCATCGGTGATTTGGATCACAGCGAGTACGACTCCGTCATCCACGTTCATTGGAACGCTTCCGCTCGCGATCTACAAGGGTACGTAGATGCACTTTTTTCCCCTCGTTGCTAGTAGACTCCATAGATGCATCTTGGTGAGCGTAGGAAAATTTTAAAATTATGCTACGATTCCCAACAATACCTACTATCAAGATGCCCATGTGTTGCACGGAACATCAAGATGCATTTGTATGAGTAGTTTATCTTGTGAGAGACTAGCAAGATGCCCATGCATTTCACAGAACATCAACATGCATTTATATGAGTAGCTTATCTTGTGAGAGAGAAGGATGAACGAGGGAAGGCCTTATTTTCAATTGTGGAGAGGGGTGTGGGTATCTTTTTGCAAAATTTCCATAGTTTCCTTCCTATCCGTCAGATATAAATCAGACGGCCTATACTGCAGGATGACTGGCACACCATCATCACCAACTCTGTTTTTATCTCTAACTCCTATAAAAGACTCATTTGGTGATGATGGTGTGTCTGCCATCCGTCATTTCTAACCATCAGATCTGCATCTAACGACTATGATGTAAGTCGTGGCATTTCTGCAACAAGACCCCACTTCTTTGCTCCAATTTGCACAAACCCCTTAGTATCTTGAAACCAGCCACATCCCTCCCCCACCTCATCAAAACAGCCACAAGGAATATTTTGAGTGAAACCTAATACGAGTATATTTTTAGTGATATATACACCAAAGTAGAGTGTTTTTCTTTCAAGTTTGTGAACATGTATTATTCTATTTTGGATCCGTTGCAACGCACGGGCACATTGCTAGTAAGATTATAGAAAAGGATCAACGAGGGAAGGCCTTATTTGCAAACGTGGAGAGGGGTGTGGGTATCTTTTTGCAAAATTGCGATAGTTTCCTTCCTATCCGTTAGATATAAATCCAACGGCCTATATTGCAGTATGGCATGCACACCATCATCACCAACTTTGTTTTCTACTCCCTCCGTTCCTAACTATTTGTCTTTTTAGAGATTTCAACAAGTGACTACATACGGTGCAAAATGAGTGAATGTACACTCTAAAATTTGTCTACAGACACATCCGTATGTGGTACTCCATTTGAAATCTGAAAAAGACAATATTTAGGAACGGATGGAGTATAAGAGTAGACATGGAGATATATCTCCAGCATGGTCTACAACAAAAATGTGCTGGACTGGTTAGCGCCGGATGCTCGCAACGCGATGACCTGAGTTTGAATTCTGTCTTTAACTTTAGATTTTTATATTATATAGTACTTATTTAATATATACTTTTTTTGCTACTGTACTGACAGTGGAACCCACAGAGTAATTAGAATACAAGATTAAGGATGGACTTGTTTCTTTTTAACTTTCTGTACGAAGTTGTAGCCACCCTGCAAGTCATGTGTACACTGTACATGCAATTAACTTTTTATAGAGGGAGAATCATACACGCAATTAACTCAAAATGGATTGGATGTGACTCTATTACTTACAGCATAAGAGCATCTCCAATGGCAGCCGGCAAACTTCCTCCCGCTTCCTTCCGCGGAGGACGACATCAAACGCCAGCGGCATACATTTTCACAACTCTAACCAACTAGATGAAATTCGTGCAAACACGGACTGATTTCATATAAGCATGGAGGATTTCGTATAGAAAAGTCGGATCTTCATATAAACAATGATGGATTTCATTACATTTACATGAACTAAGCGGTGCTAATCCGGCTCTCTTGGTATAATTAATACTCCCTCCGTCCGGAAAAACTTGTCCTAGAAATGGATGTATCTAGACTTATTTTAGTTATAGACACATCCAATTTATCCATTCTCAGAACAAATATTTCCCGCCAGCAGGAGAGGGAGTACCTAATCTAAATGGCCGCTCGCGGATCCCATTGTCTTCCTCATGTCCGGCAGACACTTGCGCGGTCGACGAAGGTCCTCGGAAGAGACGAAGCAGCAAAGAAACCACCAGAATGTGCAGTCATCGCCTCGGCGATGCCCTTCATGGGACCCAAGTGGCGGCAGCCTCCCGTGTTCAACTTCTCCTCGATGATGGCAGCGGACACGGAGAAGCTGGCCACCGACTCGTCGCTCTCCACACACCCGACTTCTGTCTCTGCCTGCATGGCGTTGCCGCAGGCACGGGAGGCGCGACCACAGACACGGGAGGCGCGGCCACCGCAGATACTGGTGGCGCGGTACGACGCGGCAGAGACGATGCTCGTACCGGCGTGCTCGCCGCCGTGCCGGCGTGGAGCAACTCCACCACTCCTTATCGAGCTGAACTAGAGCGGCGAGTTGCTGAACCACGTGCCTGATTGGGGAGGCAACTGGCTCCGTCGGGCCAAGCGAGGTTGATGAAGCACCGAGCAGCCTCGCCCGTATCCGGAGGGCTCGGTGGGCCACCCAGCCAGGTAATATGCCGGAGAATGGCTCCTGGGAAGCCATCGAAAGAGTGGAGAAAATGTGGAGGAGGAGATGGGGGAGCGGCGGAGGGGTGCGATTCTTGCCCGCTGTCTGTCTGGCCTTGTTTAAATAGAGGGCGGACGGTAGGAGCTTGGCTGGCGTCTGGCCTAGTTTAAACTGAGGGCGGACGGGAGGAGCTCGGCCAGTGTTGCGTTTAATTCTGGCCCACTCATGAATGGACGTGTGGCCGGAGTAGGTTTCTCGTTTTGCATGCGGGTTTAACGGAGGGGCTTGATGGAGGCAAGGAGGCGTGTTCAGCCGGGCGTACAGCAGGCGGCGCGGTACTATTTGATTTGACAGCTGGCGGTGCAGTTCCCGATACGGCTTTAATGCAGACGAGGGAGGGGTAGCGGTTCCCGAAATGTTGAACGGCCAACGATGCATCCTCCTTCAATTAGCATCGTGCATGCATGAGGGAAGTAATGGGAGGAGGACCGGGAAAAGAGGCTGCACGATGTGAATGCAACACAGTTTGCACTCATATAAAGGCGCCCCTCCATTCCAATGCATCT
Source organism: Aegilops tauschii subsp. strangulata (assembly GCF_002575655.3). Classification (NCBI taxonomy): domain Eukaryota; kingdom Viridiplantae; phylum Streptophyta; class Magnoliopsida; order Poales; family Poaceae; genus Aegilops; species Aegilops tauschii. The sequence goes on from NC_053039.3 coordinate 181,529,617, forward strand.
ACCACATTGTACGCACCTAAGCATTTGCCTAAGCACCTACACTAAGCGCAAAAGTGCTCACTCCAGACCCATGGTGGCGATGCGCGCGAGCGGCAAGCGGCTGTGACAGATGGTCCACGATGCCGGCCTGCAGCATGACGCCGAGCATCGTCTCCAGACGGTGTTCGCGACCGGCTGGTGGATGGCCGCCGTCGATGCCAACTACGACTCTTAGTTGGACTAGATGATCGTTGCCACCACCAACAAGTTCACCGTCCTCAAGAAGCTTGGGGACGACATCGCCGTACTACTCCAGCCCGCACGCCCGGGCTCCTCATTGCCTGCCACCCTAATCGGCCTCCATGGCCGGAACCTCTTTCAAGCACCGGTGGCCCTGCGACTGCCCGCCGACACCACGAAGAATGTCCACCTGGAGGTCGAACTCGCCGCGAGGCGCCTCGCCCTGCAAGAATTCTTCGACCTACACATCCACATGTACGAGCAAATCGTGTACATAGGTATCTACAAGGCCATTGAGGATGCTACGACGTTGGCCTTCCTCAATCGGCTGGAAGCCTTGGATGCCTTTGCTGAGAAGCACCTTGACCTCGCCACAAAAGCCGCCGCTCCTTAGCCGCCGGTCGGTGGCCCGGCGCACTAAGTTCAGGAGGAGGAGGTCGTACGTTGATGGATGCATCTTTCTTCTTGCCTCCAGTAACCACGACTGTGATCACATCATCGTGGCCTTAATTCTTATTGTGCTATTGCATTCTCGTTCCAATCAATATCGACATGTGCGATCCCTTTGCTTAATTATATGCATCACTGTAACTAGTACTCCATCCATCAATTTATAAGTTGTGCTTACCTTTTCCATCAACTTCGTGCAACGCACGGGCATCTTGCTAGAAACACTAGAACATGTCGGACCGCATGTGACCAAACCGACGATACGCCAACCAAGCTAGTAGTACGTACCCTGCTTATCTGGTGGAAATAGCCCCGCCCTAGCGTTTCCAATCGTTATTTCTATCTATCGATCGTGCCAAGGAGCAGAACCAAATGTTACAATTTATACATTTTTCTCTACTCCTACTCCTATAAAAGACTCAGTTGGTGATGGTGGTGTGTCTGCCATCCGTCGTTTCTGACCATTAGATCTGCATCTAACGGTTGTGAGGTAAGTTGTGGCATTCTGCAACAATAGCCCACTTCTCTGCTCCAATTTGCAGAAAACCCCTTATCTTGAAAGCAGCCACATCCCTCCCTCACCTCATCAAAACAGCCTAAGAAATATATTTTGAGTGAAAAGTAATACATTAGGAGTATATCAAAACAAGAGAGATTTCTTTCAAGTTTGTGAACAAGTACTACTATTCTACTACTTTGGATCCATCGCAGCGCACGGGCACTTTGCCAGGAAAAGGAAAAGGCATGCCGCGTTCGCGTCGCACCCCCACACGCCCGGGAATCGGGAGTACTCCACGGCCAGTCCAGCACGCCACATAGCTAGGGACGGCGTGTTGCCTAGCATATTTTCACTTTCATGTGGGACCGCCGTTGAGCAAACCGACCATTGGCAAATCGCACCCCGCCCGCCGCCGGGTTGGAAAACAAAAACGAGGGGAAGATCTAGCTGTAGCACGGAAGCCAAGAAATTTGGTGTTTGATGGGGCTCGTTGATAGAGTGTTATTTATTCATAACTAGCAAGATGCCCATGCGTTGCATGGAAATTATGTTGTGGGAGAAAAGGATGAACGAGAGAAGGCCTTATTTGCAAATGTGGAGAGGGGTGTGGGTATCTTTTTGGAAAATTGCCATAGTTTCCTTCCTATCCGTCAGATATAAATCGGACGGCCTATATTGCAGGATGGCAGGCACACCATCATCACGAACTCTCTTTTTTATAAGAGTATAGATATAGATATAGATATAGATATAGATATAGATATAGATATAGATATAGATATAGATATAGAGAGTAGAGATTTGGTTACCAAATCTCATGCGTGCAATGCACGTGTAGCTTACTAGTTGGTTACCAAATCTCATCCGGGTTTGGCACGAGCTCGTACTGCGGGAGCACCACAAGGCCTGCCGCAGGAGTTACCATTTCCCTGTCGAGGCCCATGGGACCGAGCTTCAGTGGCTTAGTGCACCATCCTATGAGTCAATGACATGCGGACCTTAAATGCGGCTGGCCCACATGTCATTCTCATGGTGGTGGCGTGGTTCGCGACTCACTTGTTCAAGATGAACCGGCCGGTGGTGGCGTGGCCGTGGCGAGGGTGCCACAGCTGGGCGTCGAGGCGTAGACGGCCACACCGGCGGGTATTACCTGTAGGACAGAAGTACTCCAGCTGAGGATTGGTGCCCGGGACGAAATGTGTCACAGCCGCTGGATGAAAATTCGATGGTGCGGGAGTATGGATCGGAGCAGGCAAACCGCATACAATCGGGTGTGGCTGTGATAGAAAGTTGATGGTCGCCGCAGTTCAGCTGGCCCGCATGTCATGCACACAAACGCAGAGGAGCGGTGGGCGGAGAGGGATGAGGCGCACGTTGGGGGACGTCGTGCCATGGGTTGGAGCGGCGTCGTGGGAATAGCGTGTGGGTGTGGCAGTGGTAGAAACAAGAAACGTGATGGTCGTCGTGGTTCAACTTCCATGGACAAGTTGTCATGTCTGCTGACACATGCATTGCATACCGCTCACTGCAAGGAGCAGTAGTAGAGAAAACTTGTTCCAAAGATACCATTTTCCGATAAAATTCTCGAGATATCATTAGCTTTTACACATGGGATTACTCCTGCAAAGAATCACAACAGGTGTTTTGTAAAAAAATGCATGTTGATGTTCCCTGCAATGCATGAGCATCTTGCAAGTTATAGAAGAAGGCCACACGGGCATCTTGCCGCGGGGTGAGCCACCGACCCAAACTTAATTTTCTTTTCAGATGATTAGGTGCACCGGATGCCATGCCATGCTACAAAATGTAAAAAAACAGCTCCAATTTTTTTTAAACATGTTATCTTCAAACCATCAAAACAGCCCGAGGAATATATTTTGAGTGAAGCATGATTTACTTTTACTGATACATGTATATCAAAACTAGAGTGTTTATATTTCAAGCCCGTGAACAAGTATTATTCTACTACTTTGGATCCATTGCAACGCACGGGCCAGCACATTGGTAGTAGTAGTCTCTATCTCTATCTCTACTCTACTCTTATAAAAAACAGAGTTGTTGATGATGGTGAGCCTGCCATCCTGCAGTATAGGCCGTCCGATTTATATCTGACGGATAGGAAGGAAACTAAATTGTCATAGTTTCCTTCCTATCCGTTAGATATAGATCGGACGGCCCATATTGTAGGATGGCTGGCACACCATCGTCACCAACTCTGCTTTTTTATAGGCCGTCCGATTTATATCTGATGGATAGGAAGAAAACTGTGGCAATTTTCCAAAAAGAAACCTACACCCCTGTCCACATTTGCAAATAAGGCCTTCCCTCGTTCATCCTTTTCTCTCACAAGATAAACAACTCATATAAATGCATCTTGATGTTCTGTGCAACGCACAAGGATGTTTCCTTGGGGGTCTCTCCAGCGCGGCATGGCCATAGTTGCAAGTTGACGCCCCTTGAGATGCCGACGTTGAGGGGCACTCGGATTTTGTGCGATGAGCAGGTAAGATGAGTTTGATCACGTAGTAAATGCATTCTAAAGACTACTTCCATGTCCATTTCCTAATTCTCCCCCTGTCCACTATTTCACAGGTTAGGCTCGGTGCGAGTGGAGATTGGCTTGCATATGTACGGGAGGGTACCAACATCAATTTGCACAACATTTACAATGGTGACACCATTCCTGTAGAACCTTTGTCCAACATTGGGATCAGCCATGCAACGGGCCACTGCCTGAATTGGTATGATGGAAACACGATGAGATTGAAGAAGATAGCACGGACCTTGCACATGGCGGTCAATGGTGGACGATGCTGTCTGCGGCCGATTTGTTGTCGTACGAGTACGAAGATGTTGTGCTCCTTTCTAACCGCATCTTCATGGTGCAAACCAGGGGACTTGTTTCGTATGGGACACATCCAACGGTAGACTCCCTCTCTCCCAGTTTATTTGTTTTGAATTTTTTTGTTTTATAAGTTTCAAATTCAAATTTAGAGCTCCTCATCACATGTTGAGATTACAATGTCCATTAAATCGTTGCGTGCATGTATAGTAAAGAAACAAATATCGAGTTTGCCACGAGTTCATGCATCGGTAGCACCACAAGGCCTGGCGCAGGAGTTACATTTACCTCTCGGGGCCCTCGGGTCTGAGCTTCAGCGCCTTACGACACCTGCTTTTGAGTCAATAACATGTGGACCTGATAGGTGGCTGGTCCACATGTAATGCTCCCGAAGGCAGAGGGGCTATGGGGCCGAGAGGGGTGAGCCGCAGGTCGGGGGACGTGTGGTGTCATGGGTTCGAGCGGCGTCGTGGGAATCACGTGTGGCTATGGTAGAAACTTGATGCTCGCCGCATTTCAGTTGGCCCACATGTCATACACACAAAGGCAGAGGGGCGGTGCGGCCGAGAGGGGTGAGGCACACATCGGGGGATGTGGTGCCGTGGGTTGGAGCGGTGTCGTGGGAATCGCGAGTGGCAGTGGATGAAACATGATGGTCGCCGTAGTTGAACTTCCATGGACAAGCTGTCATGTCTACAGACAGCATACCGATCACTGGAAGGAGTAGTAGAGAAAGCTAGGTGGATAAATAGTTCCTTATAGTCAAGCGGACCCATGCTACTACTTGTTCCAAAGACATGCACACCATCGAAATAGTCCAGCTATATCAATATACATAGAGAGGGAATATTTTTTTACAAGAGAGGAAATAGTTCATCCATCCATAATGCCCTGCTGCTGGTGCAGCATCTTCTTCTTCTTCTTCTTCTTGTTCTCATTTTCTATGGCAGACGGCTTCGCAACAAGCTCTCTGGACCTTGCAGCTATCTCGAAACTCACACGGGCATCGAGGGCAGCATATTTTATCCGCTCGTACGTCAAGGGATAATTCTCCCATCCAGACGACCTTAATGCTAGCATCTTATCACCCTTATGAAGATTTGTTCCGAGCACAAAATTTGCTAGATCGAATAGGGATGCTGTCGGTTTATCACAATCTTCTACAGGAATTTTTATTTTGGTTTGTAGGTCAGCGATGCTTTTCAAATCAAGGTTGTACAGCTCCAACTTCTGTTTGTCCCCTGCGATGGCTGCCCCACAGAAGTATATGTCCTCCCGAGACAAGAAATCATGAAGCTCACCTGGTATGGAGGGCGCGTGTATGATGTGGTACACCAAAACATCATCTTCGAGGCACAACTGAAGGATGGCGGCGCGTTGGGATCTTCCTAGTGGCACGCTCCGTGTACTCTGCGTCGAGACCGATGACATTTATCTCCACCTTTTGGAGGGAGTTGGATGCATTGTTGATCCACTTCCGAACAACCCTTGGGTGGTCGGTGACTGTGGCAACTATGCTCAACGAGCCTTTGACGAGGACATGTTGGATGCTAAAAACCTGCATCTCGATCTCTTTCGCCATTGAACCGCTGGACCGGAGGGCTATGGTTTGGAGAATTAGGATTAGATGGCTAGTGTAACTGAAGAAGATGATTATTTATAGGGGCTTCGGAATTACTCCAGGAGGATGTGAAGAGGTTAAAACAATGTGAATGCAGTGTGGTTTGGATGCAAATGAAGATCAAGGAGTAGTGAAGAAGCAGAGGAAAATCGATTCCCAATGGAGAAGTAAATGGGAGAAATTATGCGCATGCATGAGGACAGCTGTGGTGGTTTGACTGCTGCATGCAATGGATTGGACAGGCCCTTCGGTTGCCTTTTCACTCTCCCATGCGCACAGAATGGCCCACTTGCATGCTGCAGTTTATTGGCTGGAGTCTGGCTGAAGCTGCTCATGCGTATGCTAATTAATGCTGTGAATGCGGGGCATGGAGGGAAATGGGTGCATGCAAAAGGGTATATACACAGACTAATTAGAGAAATACTGAAAAAGTTATGCGCAGACAAAAGAGGACCGGAGGGAGTACTACTCATGTTCCTACTACGGTTAAGGAATATGCGGTTATCCTCAAAAAAGAGAAGTCCTTCTTCGCGCTTCCGCATGCACGAGAATTTGGTTCTGCTCGCAATATGGGTGATACCTGGAGGATGAAGTGAACCCAGAGGCATGCTAGCACGGGCGTACTACTCATGTTCCTACTACTCCTACTAGTAGTAGTAGTAGTAGTAGTAGTACAAATGTGGTACACTTGATGGTCAAAATACTATTACTCATCTGGTCCTCACAGTGAAGTGACAAGACCCTGCGCCCGAGGTGACACCAGTCCAGGCGGCGTGTCCAGGTTACCAAAGTCAGCCTCACCTTGTGCACTGTGCATTCACTGTCACCGCCGCTGTATAGCATGCCTCGCCTCGTCTCCCTCTCCCCTAGCACCACTCCATCTCCATTTCCGTCTCGTCGGAGATCCTGAGGTCACCCTTCATCATCTCACCGTGGCCCCGCATACCCTCGCCTCGCTTGCCTCCCCCAGTACCACTATTCCCTCGGTAGCCGCTCTAGCACCGAAAGCCTTCTCCCCCGTAAATCAAGCCCCCCAAAACCCCACCTTCCAAACGCCACCATGGCCGAACGAGAACCGCGCAGCATACATATGAGCTGCGATTGGAGCAATCTCCCCAGTGACGTCCTCGACCTCTGTTGTTCATGTATGGATATGTTGAGCGCCCTGTGGCTGGCTGCATGCTCTAGGGGCATGCACACGGCCATCATCGAAGCGAGGCCTAAGATTTTCAAGACACGCTTCTTGCTTCTATCTAGTCTTGCGAGATTTGCTCACCATGATACGGAGGCGTACATGATGCCCCTCGATTTCAATCCGACCTCCATTAGCCAAACTTCTTTGCAGGTATGTAGTGGGTCGCCGTACATCATTTCCCTCGACTTCGATCCGATCACCATCGCCCAAAACTTCTTGCAGGTATGTACTGGGTCGGCATGAACTCCCACTGGATGGCTGCCGTCAGAGAAGACGGGGAAAATTTGGTGCTCGTGAACTTCCAGACCTCCCATGAGATTATCCTTCCTCTGTTGGATGATATAGAGTTTTAACTTCGCGGTCCAAGTCATCTAGATTATGTCGTCAGTTGGACGCACCTTGTTTTGCAGAAGATTGTAATCTGCCAAGTGGCCACACGACATGCGGATTACGCAAACTTCAAGCTAATTGCGTTGTTCGACAAGGGACTCGCCTATCTTTCCGCCGGTGCCTTCTTTAGCTGGAGACAGCTCAGCTCGCAGTGGATCGTCGTCAAAGCTGATACACACTTCTGTGATGCTATTGAACACAATGGCATCATCTACGTGATCGACAAAGAAGATGGCACCACGTATTGCTGGGACCGTGCGTGTAAGTTGTTTTCGTCTGATGTTAATGATGACGCCATGACACTGTTTGAACTTCTTGTGATGATTGACATATCCCTGTTTGAGCAGAATTTGAGTAGAACTATGGCAATGTATTAGAGACGCTGTAAATCAGCTATATTTGGAATGAGTTAATTCATGCGATTGTGACCATGTCATTACAGCCAATTTGTACCCCTGAATAATCAAACTGTTAGGAAGATATTGATATTCTCCTTATTTTATAGTAATCTATATACTACTAAATATGAGTGTGTATCAATGGCCATGTTAGTTTCCTCATTTTCATGATGTAGAAACATGCATCACACTATCTATTTCATCTAACCATACATTAGGGAAGTAAATGTGCATATGGAGAACTCTATATTTTGAAGTAATGAAATCCTATAGTGCTTACCATGTGTACATACCTATGTTCGCCCTTCAGCAATCAATAGCTAGAATAATATGCTCACAAAAATTTTGCCCACAGAACATGAGTATATAACAATGCATGGTCTGTTAGTTTCCTTAAAGAATTTGTTTGTGTGGACAGAACATGATTACATAACATGCATGACATGGTAGTTTCCTATGAAGAATCGATTGTGAGATAACATGAGTATAACCATGCATGGCACTTCTATATTTTCGAACCCAGTATACATTTCCCTGTATTTTCCTCCCAGTTCCAACAGGGACATATCAATGATGTTTCTTGCATTATCCTACTCATACTCTGAACAATGCTGATCTTACATTAACAATGCCTGTCCTTTTTGATATGATGCAGTGTCCCTACAGTTACTGCCCTTTGTAATCACACCACCTTTGCCAAAAACAGGGAAGCACAACTGGTTCCTCACTCGATCAGAAGATGGCAAAAGACTGATGATCATTCGGACACATGAGCAGGAAAAGTTACATTGCAAAAACCCCATTGTATGCAAGCACCATGAAATACGCGAGTATCCGGACAGTGGCTGTTACGTCTATGAGCAGGATACCAGCTTGTTGGGGCCTGCAGGATTTTTGAGTTGGAGGCGGGTAAACAGCCTTGGTTCATACTCTCTGTTTCTCAGGCTCAATTATCCAATTAACCAGGAGATCACCATTTTCAAGGACCTTGATGGCAGAGAGGCTCCGTTGGCTATGGAAAACTGTGTCTACACGGTGAGCCCTAGGAGTTTGGGAGCAAACTCCCTGATTGTCAATGATACAGCCTGCAGCCAAAAGAAGGTGAGAATGACAAAGGCATCTGGATTAACTTTGATCCTTGGATGTGTCGAGTCCGACAGGCAGTGATGTGGTTCAAGCCTTCAGGTTGATAGGTAATTGGGCTGTTGCGTCGAAAGGGTGGAGTACTGGTGTCTCCGGACCACTAGTGGCTGAACCGGGGCTGCAAATTATGATGGTGTTGGATCATCCCCTCTTCGAATGACTTGTTGTCTTTGCTGCTTGTTCTGTATGGGTAGTTCTCTCTTTTGTTATGCATATTCCTTGTCATTTGGTTATCCTCGTCTATGTCACTCTTACTATTTAATAGTTGCCTCTACTTAAAATGGCATTCTCGTCTGGATCACGAGAGTCTGAGCACTGCAGATGGGTGCGTTTTGGTGGTGTAGCAAGACTTCTTATGAACAATCATGTCTTGCTGTTTATGTCAGTAGTAGTCACTAGTCAGTGTTTGAATGTTGTATATATCGTTGTTTCCAACTGTTTATTGTCTCGAACTGCTGGTGGGCTAAATGAGGGCATCACCATTCTCTAGTGTTCAGAGTATATCTCCTTTTTTCAAATTATAATTTGAGCTCAGTGTCTTTTCGATGATGTACACTTGTTTGGGCCCGTGAGGTGTCGTTGAATATGGGTCGAGTATTAAGGCAATGCCAAATAGGTCAATTATGACTCTCAGGCCGGGCTCTCAAAAGATCCTCAAAAAAAAGGACGGGCTCTCAAAAAAAGAAAGAATAGGGACTCTTAGGCCGACATGTGAGCGCCACCGGTGTTTTCGTGCGCTTGCGCGCCGAGTGCATATTGGCGCGTGTTCGAAATTCATGCTACATTTTCATCCCCAATCAACCGCCCCTCCCCACCTCTGGAATCTCAATTCCTACTACAGTTCCCCCAAATCCCCCTCCTGTACTCCTTGTACTCAAGCGCACTATCATGTTGCCAGTCAACGCGGATCTCCGAGCCGGAGATCCTCAGGTCCGTCCTGCCTTCGGGCGATGCGTGCTGTCGCTCAACAGTGGCATGACGGCGCTTGACGACCAGTTTGCCGGCAAAGTGTTGATGGTAACCATCAACGGCGATCAGCCTCCCGTCTCACAGGACGACCTTGTCAAAGCTCTTGGTATTGTGCACGGCATCCAAATAAGTGACTTGCTCGTCGAAGTCTGTCCGCCACCGGCTAATTTCTTCGTCAGGTTCCGGACAACTTTCGACTGCAGTCATGTGTTCGAATCTTCCCGGTGTTTGTTCTGCGATGGCGCGCTGGTGAGCTTTGATTGGTGGCACCCAGGATGGGGCTCGGTGCCCTCTGAGCTTGAGTTTTTAACAAAGCTTACCTTCCACGGCATGCCTTGACGTGCTTGGAACAGCGAGTCCATGAATGAGCTTATCAACGACCTTGGAGGTGAGCTCGTAAGTATGTTTGTTCCTCCAAACAGCTGGGCTCTGACGGTTATGGCATGGATGAAGAAGCCGTCCACCATACCAAAGGTGATTGTTGTTGAGATACCGGTGCAGGAACCGGGGTTGTACTATTTGCCGCCACCAAGGCCGCCGCGGACCATGTTAGGGATGTACCTGTATCGAGTGTTCGTGCATGTCGAAGAAGTGGTCAATCCATCAATCAAAGTCCTTCCGCCGTCGCTGGTGCCCGGGTACGTCGAAGACGTCCATTACAGGAGTCAATGTCAGACTTTCCCCGTGTTGCTCGGAACGATGGATGGCACATAGCCTACTCCATCTCGCGGCGGAGGCCACTGCTTCTTTGGGAGAAGAGGCAGAGTTGGCTGCCTCGATGCATGTGCTCTAATTTGAGGTAACAACCGAATCTTGTCAGATGACCTGTTCTATTTTTTTACCTGAACTTTTTTTAGAAAGGGTTGTACATCAACTTAATGTTCTAGTAGAACTTATATATTGTGTTGTTTATCTGTTTTCTTTGCACAACATTCAAGATATTTCCCCGTCATTGATAAAGACGATGAACCGTTATGTACAAGTTCGTTGGTTTCAACATAGCCCTACCCGTAGCGATCCACTGCTTCCACCCTGATTGTGCCGCCTGCGTGAAATTTTTGTATGCAAGTTCAGTGTGCTATGATGTTCTATATGATTGTGTCAACTATATAAGTTTTTACTGAGCATCATCAATGCATATTGCTTAAAGATGTATTTCCAAGCATAGATCGATGGGTCTCTCTGTCTCTCTCACGCACACACACACACGCACAAGTGGGACCCGTTGAATTATTTCTTCGCTCGTGACAGCTTTTAATAGGTTCCACTATACTCTAAAATTTTTCTTAAGTTATTAATTGAGCTCAGTGACTTCAAAAAGTTGTACAGAAGCCTTGTTTGGGCCTTTCCGGCGTCGCTGAATGTGGGCTGAGTAGCCATGTAAGGCTGTACTATACTACACATGCCTTTTCTTTCAACATCAGCAATGCAACTGGGCCAATAGTTGTACACAATCCGGGTCAACTTGTTATTCTCCGCCCCGTTGGGCTGCAAATCTTTCCTAGGAGGGATGCATTAGGCTTAACAAGAAAATGGGCTTTAAGAAATAATAAATGGGATGTGATTAAAAAACTGGGCAGTAACTATAAAAAAAATGCACCAAACACGTAAGTAGTTTATAAAATATTACTTTTGGATTTTGAAAATTTTAATTTCATTAATTCTTGCACGCGCAATGTTTCGTTGGACTTTTACGTAATACAAATTTATATTGAAATTGTATTTAATCTGACTAGAAATTTCGGGACAAAAATATTTCGGATCCTATCAAAATGTGGGAAATTTTATTGAATTCGGTTTTGAACGGTTGGTTGAAATTATTAATCGTTGTCCTAGCTAGAAAATGGGTTGTACTTTTAACAAACTGTAAATGGGCTGTAGTAAATTCCATTAGAATTCAAAAATGGGCTGTGCATTCTTACAAATTGCAAATGGGCTATAAGTTCTCTGCCACACACTTGTGAGCCTACTAAGTTGACGCGTATGCAAGGCTTTGTCAACTTAGTCAACACACGGTTCTAGCAGCAGTGTCCGTTGGATGTCCATCCAATGAATGCCGTGCTTCTTCTTCAATCTTGGATATTCTAGCTTCAGCCACCCAAAAAATGATTCCTCCCCCTGACATCTGGGGCGCACCGTTTCGGAGACTGACTTGTGGGCCTACTAAGTTGACGCATACCAAGGGCTTTGTCAACTTAGTCACTATAAACGATTCTAGCTGCAGTGACCGTACGATGTCCATCCAACGGCCGTTGTGATTCTTCAACCTCTGGTCTTCTTGCTCCAGCCACCCAAAGCAGCGCCGGTCGTGCCGCCTGTTCCTGCCTCCCGTGGCCGGCTGTGCTGCCGCGGAGGCCTCACCTCCCCCTACCACTCCCACCGCTGGCCAGGCCCTGCGGCGACGACATCCTCACACCGCAGCCAAACCAGTGAACCCTCGTACTCCTCTCCGCATGGGCATCCACTGCCGCGTCTTCCCTGGCTCTGTGTCGTCCCCTTCCTAGGCCTCGCCATCGTCCACCGCCTTGGTGCTCTCGGCGCGGCATGGTCAATGTGGTCAACGACCGACTTCCATCGGAAGAGTACTGTACGTGGAGAGGCTGACAGCTGGGTCCACAGCCGCAGCAAGGAAGTGCCTCATTATTACGCGAAAAATAATTATTCCTCCACCTGACAGCAGGGACCCACCAGACGGGCCACCGTATTTCGCAAAAAAAAGTTTCCCCCTGACTGCTGGGACCCACCAGCTACATCTTCGCACGCAAGGAAGTGCGTCCATATTACGAGCAAAAAATGATTCACCCCCTGACTGCTAGGACCCACCAGCTACATCTTCGCACGCAAGGAAGTGTGTCCATATTACGGGCAAAAGAAACTATTCGCCCCCTGACTACTGGGACCCACCAGCTACATCTTCGCACGCAAGGAAGTGCCTGACAGTCGGGACCGACCCGGTCGAAGTGTACGTAGCGTTGTCATTTTTTTCATGAACGTGTACGTACATACTGGTCGATCGGTCTGTCTGCAGGCTGCAGCGATGAACCGTGGCCGTGTAAGGAAGGGCACGTGTGGTAGTAGAGGCACGCACGTGTGGTAGTAGAGGTGCGCACGTAGCATGTACACGTACGTACAGCGACCAGGTTGCAAGAAAGTTAATACGGCCATGTACGTACATACGGGCGGGGTCTTGAACGCCTACTCACGCATACATACGGCCAGGGCTCGTGTACATGGCTGTGGCTGGGTCGGAACGGAGAAACTGCATCATCATCATGTTCATGGGGAGGCAACAGAATGCGTCGTGTTCATCGGGAGGCAACGGAACGCGTGCTGTTCATCAGGAGCCAACCGGCTTGGACGGAACAGCCGATGGAAACGAGGTCTCGCGCACCACAGAACGGAGGAAACGGCCTTGTGTTCGACCGGCCACAGTCAAAACGGGATCCTGTTCATCGGGAGGGGTCTGGCGTACCGCAAAACGGAGGAAACAAACCTCCTACGGTGGAAATGGGGTCATGTTGATCGGGAGGGTGTGGTGTACCGCAAAATGGAGGAAACGGACTTGTGTTTGAGCGCTACGGTCGAAACGGGGGTCCTGTTCATCTGGAGGGGTGTGGCGTACCGCAAAACGGGACTCCACGGGATACTGTTCATCTCCACCGTCAACCTCCTCCAGCCTCCACGGGCTACTGTTCATCCACCGTGGACCTCCTCTAGCCTCCACCTGCGACTGTTCATCCACGGGCTCCTGTTCATCCAGCCTCCACCGGCTACTGTTCAACCAGCCCTCTCCACGGGGTCCTGTTCAACCACCCCTCCACGGGCTACTGTTCATCCAGCCCTCCACCGGCTACTGTTCAACCAGCCCTCCACCGGCTACTGTTCAACCAGCCCTCCACGGGGTCCTGTTCATCCAGCCATCCCTGAGGTCCTGTTCATCCACCGGCTCGATCGATCGGGGGTACTGTTCATCCAGCGGCAACAGTCTCTACTACCACGGGTTCCCGTTTATCCAACCCCCACCGGGAACTGTTCATCCAAACCCCCCAACAACGCTCACTGTTCATCCAGAGGCAGCATCGATCGGCTTCAGTTAGCAGCAGTAGCGAAGGAATCGCTTGATCGGGTTCAGTTAACAGCCATCGATCGATCGCTCGGGTTCAGTAACGCGTAGCATGTAGTGCAATCGCTCGGGTTCAGTTAGAGCCCAACTCCTCGCTTGGGTTCAGTTAAAGCCCAACGCCTCGCACCCACGCACGTACGTACGAGAGAAACGCGCATCGCTCGGCCCACGACCAGCCACCGTAACCGGGAACTCCCCGATATTTTCCTCGCCCTCGCTTCTACCACGGTTTTTTCCGTCATGGACGGCCCAAAGAATGTCATGCAGCTGCGTCTCCGGCCCGCCCAGGACGAAAAGCCCATTCTTTGTCATGATTTTTTGTCATAGAAGTAGGACCCCACCACATCTATGATGATACCGGGTTTTGTCACAATTATTGTCATAGAACTGTCATAAGTATGACAGAAAAAATTTCGTTCGACCCAAAATGTCACGGTGTGTCTTTTTTTTGTAGTGAGTGATCATCATAATGTTCATCTTTATGAATTCTAATGGCCTCGGAGATGATATTGCTAATGATTCACCCATAGCATCATCACCGATAACTGCTCGAACTTTACAGCCAACGAGGTAAAAACTTGGTGCGGCAACATGGGCATTAAGCTCGATTATGCCTCCGTCTATCACCCCCAAACAAATGGTCAAGTCGAGCAAGAAAATGGTCTTATTATGAGCGGCATTAAACCCAGATTAGTGTGATCCTTGAAGGAATCAGATACGCACTGGGTCGAGGAGCTCGACTCCGTACTATGGGGGCTGCGGACCACGCCGAATCGCACTACCGGATACACACCGTTTTTTATGGTGTACGGCGCAGAGGCGGTATTGCCCTGCGACATCATTCATGACTCACCTCGAGTGCACACGTACGAAGAGAAAGAAGCCGAGCTTGATCGGCAGGACAGTTTGGACGCCCTGGAGGAGGAGCATGACGTGGCAAAAGCCCGCTCCGCATTCTATCAGCAACAGGCTCGACGGTATCAAAGCAGAGAAGTACGGGCCAAAACTAATAACGTTGGCGAACTTGTTCTACGCCTACCAGAGAAGAAAAAGGACAAGCTCATGCCCAAATGGGAAGGTCCCTTCGTTACTGACAAAGTTCTGACCGGTGGAGCGTACCGTCTGCGGGATGCATCGGACAATCGACTCGAGCCAAACCCATGGAACGCGGCCAGACTCCGAAGGTTCTACGCCTAGTGCCGGACTCAGTGTTCGTCTCCTTACCTCCGTCAATTTATATATATATATATCCACTATCTGTCTTTCTTTCTTTCTTTCTTCCCTTTTTCTTCACGGCCTTAAAAGGTTAAAATGTGTCTTGACTACACAATCTTGACGTGCCAGGCATGCTCACTATACCTGGGGGCTTCTTATAGAGAAGCTTAATATAACTATGTTCCGGGCTCTATGCCCCCCACACATGTGTTACTTTCTCACATGTACCTTTTCTTCGCCATTATATGCATCGATCTGACTTAAGTTTTGGCCAAGCTGGGTTGCCTGGCTCTTGTGTTTATGCCCTACGTTCCCGTTAGTTCGGCTCAGGCATAAGGGGAGCACCTTTGCGATTGTTACTGCCGGGTCAGCCGGATGTGTACCTCAGACTGGGTGAAGCCGAAAGCTAGCGTTCTTAAGGGAATATTCGGTCAGTGAACAAAAGATGACTTTTACTTATAGTGATACATGCCCCCAGATGTTTATATCCTGCGTCTCTTTTCGCAGTTCGGACATGCACATTAATGCATGCGTGATACGTCTCCAACGTATCTATAATTTTTGATTGCTCCATGCTATATTATCTTCTATTTTGGACATTATTGGGCTTTATTATCCACTTTTATATTATTTTTGGGACTAACCTACTAACCGGAGGCCCAGCCTAGAATTGCTGTTTTTTGCCTATTTCAGAGTTTCGCAGAAAAAGAATATCAAACGGAGTCCAAACGGAATGAAGCCTTCGGGAACGTGATTTTTTGAACGAACATGATCCAGGAGACTTGGACCCTGCGTCAAGGAAGCTTCCAGGAAGCCAGGAGGTAGGGGGGTGTGCCTACCCCCCCCCCCCCAG
Source organism: Aegilops tauschii subsp. strangulata (assembly GCF_002575655.3). Lineage (NCBI taxonomy): Eukaryota > Viridiplantae > Streptophyta > Magnoliopsida > Poales > Poaceae > Aegilops > Aegilops tauschii. The sequence goes on from NC_053039.3 coordinate 181,545,534, forward strand.
GCGCGCCCTCCACCCTCGTGGGCCCCATGTTGCTCCACCGACGTACTACTTCCTCCTATATATACCTACGTACCCCCAAATGATCAGATACAGAGCCAAAAACCTAATTCCACCGCCACAACCTTCTATACCCACGAGATCCCATCTTGGGGTCTGTTCCGGAGCTCCGCCGGAGGGGGCATCCATCACGGAGGGCTTCTACATCAACACCATAGCCTCTCCGATGAAGTGTGAGTAGTTTACCTCAGACCTTCGGGTCCATAGTTATTAGCTAGATGGCTTCTTCTCTCTTTTTGGATCTCAATACAATGTTCTCCCCCTCTCTCGTGGAAATCTATTCGATGTAATCTTCTTTTGCGGTGTGTTTGTTGAGACCGATGAATTATGGGTTTATGATCAAGTTTATCTATGAACAATATTTGAATCTTCTGAATTCTTTTATGTATGATTGGTTATCTTTGCAAGTCTCTTCGAATTATCAGTTTGGTTTGGCCTACTAGATTGATCTTTCTTGCAATGGGAGAAGTGCTTAGCTTTGGGTTCAATCTTGCGGTGTACTTTCCCAGTGACAGTAGGGGCAGCAAGGCACGTATTGTATTGTTGCGATCGAGGATAACAAGATGGGGTTTTTATCATATTGCATGAATTTATCCCTCTACATCATGTCATCTTGCTTAAGGCGTTACTCTGTTCTTATGAACTTAATACTCTAGATGCATGCTGGATAGCGGTTGATGTGTGGAGTAATAGTAGTAGATGCAGGCAGGAGTCGGTCTACTTGTCTTGGACGTGATGCCTATATACATGATCATACCTAGATATTCTCATAACTATGCTCAATTCTATCAATTGCTCAACAGTAATTTGTTCACGCACCGTAAAATACTTATGCTCTTGAGAGAAGCTACTAGTGAAACCTATGGCCCCCGGGTCTATCTTCATCATATTAATCTTCCAACACTTTGTTATTTCCGTTGCTTTTTACTTTGCTTTTATTTTACTCTGCATCTTTATCATAAAACTACCAAAAATATTATCCTATCATATCTATCAGATCTCACTCTCGTAAGTGACCGTGTAGGGATTGACAACCCCTTATCGTGTTGGTTGCAAGGATTTATTTGTTTGTGTAGGTGCGAGGGACTCGTGCGTAGCCTCCTACTGGATTGATACCTTGGTTCTCAAAAACTGAGGGAAATACTTACGCTACTTTGCTGCATCACCCTTTCCTCTTCAAGGGAAAACCAACGCAGTGCTCAAGAGGTAGCAAGAAGGATTTCTGGCGCCCTTGCCGGGGAGGTCTACGCAAAAGTCAACATACCAAGTACCCATCACAAACCCTTATCTCCCGCATTACATTATTTTCCATTTGCCTCTCGTTTTCCTCTCCCCCACTTCACCCTTGCCGTTTTATTCGCCCTTTTTCCGTTCATCTTTTTGTTTGCCTTGATGTCTTACTTGGTTCGTTTGCTCGTTTGGTTGAAATAGTTGAGTATTTATTCCTAAACAGAGAAGCTAATATCTATGGATCCTCATCCGCTTGCCAATCTTTTTAAGATATCCAATTATGATGAACCAATTCCTAGTGATTTGGATGCACTAGATTATCTTTATAAGGTTTTGCTTGAAATCCGTGAATCTGAAAATTGTGATGAAGTGCTTTATGAAGTGATTCACGATAGATCTTTGAATAAAAAGCATGATTGCAAAGATTTTATTATAAATTCTATTGATGTAAATTATGCTAATAATATGCAAAACCCTAAGCTTGGGGATGCTAGTTTTGCTATGTCCACTACCTGTTGCAATAATCATGATTGGGGAGATTCTTCTTACGATCTTGAAAATTTATTTAAGCCCCATGATGAATATAAGATTGATAATAGTGTTTGCAATAATATTGAAAGTGGGTTTGGAAGAGTGTAAACTTTAGATCCCACATATTTGGATAATATTCAATGTTATGATTTTTTTTATAAAAGTGGGCTTGGAGAAATCATGACTTTAGTTAATGATAATCCCACTATTTTGGAAGAGTATCAACTTCGCATGCATGTGGATCGTGTTGAGAATATGTTATGTGATAGCTATATTGTTGAATTTTCTTATGATCCCACATGTAATTATTATGAGAGAGGAAAATATGGTTATAGAAATTTTCATGTTACTAAATTACCTCTCGTTATGTTGAGATTGCTATTGTTCTTTTCCGCTTCCTTGCATATGCTAGTTTTTGCTTGCTATGATAATTTGTTTTTCTATAAGATGCCTATGCATAGGAAGTATGTTAGACTTAGATGTGTTTGTCACGTGTATTATGATGCTCTCTTTGTGCTTCAATTCTTGTCTTTCATGTGAGCATCATTAAAATTATCAATGCCTAGCTAAAAGGCTTTAAAGAAAAGCGCTTGTTGGGAGACAACCCAATATTTTTCCTTGCTGTTATTCAATAAATAATTGTTCTAGCCTCTGTTTAGATGTGTTTTTATGTTTTAATTAGTGTTTGTGCCAAGTTAAATCTATAGGATATTCTTGGATGATAGTTATTTGATCTTGCTGTAATTTCCAGAAACTTTCTGTTCACGAAAACAATTGTTAAAAATCACCAGAACGTGATAAAATATTGATTCCAATTGCTGCTGATAAATAAACAAATTTTCTAGGTCTTCCTATTTTGGCTGATTTTTTGGAGTTCCATAAGTTTGCGTTAGTTACAGATTACTACAGACTGTTCTGTTTTTGACAGATTCTGTTTTTCGTGTGTTGTTTGCTTATTTTGATGATTCTATGGCTAGTGAAATAGTTTATAAACCATAGAGAAGTTGGAATACAGTAGGTTTAACAACAATATAAATAAATAATTAGTTCACTACAGTACCTTGAAGTGGTCTTTTGTTTTCTTTCGCTAACGGAGCTCACGAGATTTTCTGCTGAGTTTTGTGTTGTGAAGTTTTCAAATTTTGGGTGAAAGATTTGATGGATTATGGAACAAGGAGTGGCAAGAGCCTAAGCTTGGGGATGCCCATGGAACCCCCAAGATAATCTAAGGACACCAAAAATCCAAAGCTTGGGGATGCCCCGGAAGGCATCCCCTCTTTCGTCTACTTCCATCGGTAACTTTACTTGGAGCTATATTTTTATTCACCACATGATATGTGTTTTGCTTGGAGCGTCTTGTATGATTTGAGTCTTTGCTTTTTAGTTTACCACAATCATCCTTTCTGTACACACCTTTTGAGAGAGACACACATGATTCGGAAATTATTAGAATACTCTATGTGCTTCACTTATATCTTTTGAGTTATATAGTTTTTGCTCTAGTACTTCACTTATATCTTTTAGAGCACGGTGGTGGATTTGTTTTATAGAAACTATTGATCTCTCATGCTTCACTTAGATTATTTTAAGAGTCTTAAATCGCATGGTAATTTTCTTAAATAAACCTAATATGCTAGGTATTCAAGATTAGTAAAAACTTTCTTATGAGTGTTTTGAATACTAAGAGAAGTTTGATGCTTGATGATTGTTTTGAGACATGGAGGTAGTGATATTAAAGTCGTGCTAGTTGAGTAGTTGTGAATTTGAGAAATACTTGTGTTGAAGTTTGCAAGTCCCGTAGCATGCATGTATGGTAAACGTTATGTAACAAATTTGAAACATGAGGTGTTCTTTGATTCTCCTCCTTATGAGTGGCGGTCGGGGATGAGCGATGGTCTTTTCCTACCAATCTATCCCCCTAGGAGCATGCGCGTAGTGCTTGATTTTTGATGACTTGTAGATTTTTGCAATAAGTATGTGAGTTCTTTATGACTAATGTTGAGTCCATGGATTATACGCACTCTCACCTTTCCATCATTGCTAGCCTCTTCGGTACCGTGCATTGCCCTTTCTCACATTGAGAGTTGGTGCAAACTTCGCCGGTGCATCCAAACCCCGTGATATGATACGCTCTTTCACACATAAACCTCCTTATATCTTCCTCAAAACAGCCACCATACCTACCTATTATGGCATTTCCATAGCCATTCCGAGATATATTGCCATGCAACTTTCCACCATTCCTTTTATCATGACACGTTCATCATTGTCATATTGGTTTGCATGATCATGTAGTTGACATAGTATTTGTGGCAAAGCCACCGTTCATAATTCTTTCATACATGTCACTCTTGGTTCATTGCATATCTCGGTACACCGCCGGAGGCATTCATATAGAGTCATACTTTGTTCCAGTATCGAGTTGTAATCATTGAGTTGTAAATAAATAGAAGTGTGATGATCATCATTCTCTAGAGCATTGTCCCAAGTGAGGAATAAAAAAAAAGAGAAAGGCCATAAAAAAAGAGAAGGCCCAAAAAATGAGAGAAAAAGAGAGAAGGGACAATGTTACTATCCTTTTACCACACTTGTGCTTCAAAGTAGCACCATAATCTTCATGATAGAGAGTCTCTTGTTTTGTCACTTTCATATACTAGTGGGAAATTTTCATTATAGAACTTGGCTTGTATATTCCAACAATGGGCCTCCTCAAGTGCCCTAGGTCTTCGTGAGCAAGCAAGTTGGATGCACACCCACTTAGTTTCTTTTGTTGAGCTTTCATATATTTATAGCTCTAGTGCATCCGTTGCATGGCAATCCCTACTCCTTGCATTAACATCAATCGATGGGCATCTCCATAGCTCATTGATTAGCCTCGTTGATGTGAGACTTTCTCCTTTTTTGTCTTCTCCACATAACCCCCATCATCATATTCTATTCCACCCATAGTGCTATATCCATGGCTCAGGCTCATGTATTGCGTGAAGGTTGAAAAAGTTTGAGATTACTAAAGTATGAAACAATTGCTTGGCTTGTCATCGGGGTTGTGCATGATGAGAGCATTTTTGTGTGACGAAGATGGAGCATGACTAAACTATATGATTTTGTAGGGATGAACTTTCTTTGGCCATGTTATTTTGAGAGGACATAATTGCTTAGTTAGTATGCTTGAAGTATTATTATTATTTTTATGTCAATATTGAACTTTTATCTTGAATATTTCGGATCTGAATATTCATACCACAATTAAGAATAATTACATTGAAATTATGCCTTGTAGCATTCCACATCAAAAATTATGTTTTTATCATTTACCTACTCGAGGACGAGCAGGAATTAAGCTTGGGGATGCTTGATATGTCTCCAACGTATCTATAATTTTTGATTGCTCCATGCTATATTATCTTCTGTTTTGGACATTATTGGGCTTTATTATCCACTTTTATATTATTTTTGGGACTAACCTACTAACCGGAGGCCCAGCCCAGAATTGCTGTTTTTTGCCTATTTCAGAGTTTCGCAGAAAAAGAATATCAAACGGAGTCCAAACGGAATGAAACCTTTGGGAACGTGATTTTTGGAACGAACATGATCCAGGAGACTTGGACCATACGTCAAGGGAGCTTTCAGGAAGCCACGAGGTAGGGGGCGCACCTACCCCCCAGGCGTGCCCTCCACCCTCGTGGGCCCCATGTTGCTCCACCGACATACTCCTTCCTCCTGTATATACCTACGTACCCCCCCCAAACGATCAGATACAGAGCCAAAAACCTAATTCCACTGTCGCAACCTTCTGTACCCACGAGATCCCATCTTGGGGCCTGTTCCGGAGCTCCGCCGGAGGGGGCATCCATCACGGAGGGCTTCTACATCAACACCATAGCCTCTCCGATGAAGTGTGAGTAGTTTACCTCAGACCTTCGGGTCCATAGTTATTAGCTAGATGGATTCTTCTCTCTTTTTGGATCTCAACACAATGTTCTCCCCCTCTCTCGTGGAGATCTATTCGATGTAATCTTCTTTTGCGGTGTGTTTGTTGAGACCGATGAATTGTGGGTTTATGATCAAGTTTATCTATGAACAATATTTGAATCTTCTGAATTCTTTTATGTATGATTGGTTATCTTTGCAAGTCTCTTCGAATTATCAGTTTGGTTTGGCCTACTAGATTGATCTTTCTTGCAATGGGAGAAGTGCTTAGCTTTGGGTTCAATCTTGCGGTGTCCTCCAGTGACAGTAGGGCAGCAAGGCATGTATTGTATTGTTGCCATCGAGGATAACAAGATGGGGTTTTTATCATATTGCATGAATTTATCCCTTTACATCATGTCATCTTGCTTAAGGCGTTACTCTGTTCTTATGAACTTAACACTCTAGATGCATGCTGGATAGTGGTTGATGTGTGGAGTAATAGTAGTAGATGCAGGCAGGAGTCGGTCTACTTGTCTTGGACGTGATGCCTATATACATGATCATACCTAGATATGCTCATAACTATGCTCAATGCTGTCAATTTCTCAACAGTAATTTGTTCACCCACCGTAAAATACTTATGCTCTTGAGAGAAGCCACTGGTGAAACCTATGGCCCCTGGGTCTATCTTCATCATATTAATCTTCCAACACTTAGTTATTTCCGTTGCTTTTTACTTTGCTTTTATTTATTTTGCATCTTTATCATAAAAATACAAAAAATATTATCCTATCATATCTATCAGATCTCACTCTCATAAGTGACCTTGTAGGGATTGACAACCCCTTATCGCGTTGGTTGCGAGGATTTATTTGTTTGTGTAGGTGCGAGGGACTCGCGCGTAGCCTCCTACTGGATTGATACCTTGGTTCTCAAAAACTGAGGGAAATACTTACGCTACTTTGCTGCATCACCCTTTCCTCTTCAAGGGAAAACCAACGCAGTGCTCAAGAGGTAGCAATGCGTACCCAGGGAAGGAACCCTTAACGGAACTATTCTCCCTGGAAGATGTTTCTTACTATCCATGTAATATAACATAGCTAGTTGGGTACTTGTCTGTTCAAGCACTTATGACCCCTACGCCTGGTTTCCACGCGTACCCCGGTTTTTACATAACTGAGCGGGTATTCGGATACAGTCCGGAATGTCGGGTCCGGAGGTCGAAGCGAAAAGGTCCGCCATGACAAATGATTTACAATCCGGCTAGGGACAATATATGTCACTTGAAGTACACAGTCACTTAGACTGACTAAATTCTTCTTCTATACCATCCAACAGGCTGTCTAGCCTACAATCCTGTTGGGAATACTTTGCGGCTAATTTCACCTGGTCATACACCAAACTGACGGGGATCTCATTCCCATCAGACCCCACAGGTCCGACCTCGGCCATGTGGTTCGGGTCAGCCTTGGTATATCGAGTCTTCACCATGGCCCAGGCTTCCCTTGCACCTTGTCGGCAGGCAGATATCTTCCATAATCGGAAGCGCCGCCGCGCTCCCTTGAGCATCTCTATGAGCTCCCCCATGCCTCCTGGCAGGGAGGCGGATGGCCACAAGACCTAGGCAATGCCCTGCATCACCTGCCGAACTTGTTCGTGCAGTTGTGAGAGCTCTGGCAGAAGATCACCCGCAGACCCGGGCATCTCCTCTGCGGGACGACCCGTCAGCATACCTACAAATACAACTCTGTTAGCCGGTTTCTTTGCTGAACTGTATAAAAGTTCATTCAAGCACTTACTAAAAATGCCGCGTCGAAGCCTCTTATTCTCCTTTACGGAGTCAGCAAGATGGGCCCGAACATCTTTTAGTTCAACGCCCAGCCGGGTATTGGCATCTTGGAGATCGTTTTTCTCCCGCCTAACCTGCGTAAGCACGCGCTCGCCAGCCTCTAGCTGTCGTTGAGCATGTTGCTCATCCCCTCGCACGACCTCCGGATTCACTCCGGGATCATCTGTAGAATCTATTGTTAGATTTGCATGCATGCCGAATACTAACTGGTATATGTCATTCTTTTCGATAGGAACAAGTGTTACCAGATGGGGCCTTCTTGGACTCCTTCATTGCGGCAACTGCGGCCCGTAGCTGGGCTTTGCATTCCTCCTGCTCTTGAGACAACTGGGTATTCTTCTCCGTAAGAACCTACGCCAATAATGATCCTTAAATCAGTTGTGCCAACTGTTTCAAGTCTCAGGGGCTACTGATATACATAATTATCAGATTTTCTTACCCGTATATCCTTTACATATTGGTCCGTGGCTCTGGCAAGACCATTTTGAGCAGCTCGTATGTACGCGTCCCCTGAGTTGAAGGCATCGAACGCCTCTTCAGAGAAACCAGGGTCGCGGAGTACGGCTCGGCGACGCCTGTGATTCATGGAACTCTCCACTTCGGAATTCGTAGCGGACAGCCTATCCGCAACCTCTATAGGAGGAACATCCGGCGTTGTCCCCACGTAAGCATCCGCCTCTGAGTCCGGCTCTGGAGCCCGGCTGGTGGAGGCGTGGCCGGCAGGCTCTCCGGATACGGTCCGGCGAGCGTTTTTCCTGCCAGGAACCATGGACGTTATAATATTTTAAAGACGACAACCACGGAGCAGATTTCTTTTTCATACCTCTACGACGGCGTCTCAGTCCTGACCGCCTTCCCTTTAAGCCTACCCGGTTTTGGTGCCCCTTGTTGGTGAGTCACTGTGGGTTCGGCATGGCGTCCCGAGGGCCTTCCCTGTAAGACACCATATGTCTGCGGTGGGTGAAGTGCAAAAAAGGGATCCTTCTCGGAAGTTGGGACTTCGGTTTTACTTACATGCGATGCAGGGAGCAGTCCAGGATAATCGGCTATGATAGCCACCAAGGCACCGTCGCAGCTTAACTGATAGAACGTCCTGTCGATGAGCTCCACAAATATGTCCGGATCTTCTTCGAGTCCGGGGTCGAGGGCCCGGTCAGGGTCCTCTGGCTGTGGAGACGGGCTGTGGACCTCCCTCACAGCTTTTCACAGTTCCTTCTATGAAATAGCAAGGTAAATATTTATGACGAAGAATGCGGGAAGGTCTGGAGTAAAAAGTAGCAGCTCACCCAGTTTGGGGGGTTGTACATGGAGAATCCATCCCGTGGCTTAATGTGGATGAACTCCTCTTCTTCTCATTTATATAAATCGGACAGTATTTTCGCTAGAGTAGCAGCGGAGTCCGGACCTTTACGGCCGCGGCGGGTGGCATCGTCTTCTCCATTGAAGTGCCACATGGGTTGTCCCCGATATTGAAGTGGCTGCACCCCCCGCATTATACATATTGACATAACCTCGTTTATTGTCAGTCCTGATTTGGCTAGCATTTTTATCCGGCCCATCAGGTAAAGGACCTCTCTGTTATCTTCCTCCTGAGGGCTCCGAGGGCGCCAACTGCGGCGTTTCTTCAAAGGGGCGTTATTGAACTCAGGAAGGCCCATCAGAATAGGGTCCGGAAGGGGTACGTCCTCCATATAAAACCACTCCGAAGGCTAGTCTTCAGATGTCCTCTTCGGAGTACCGGACAGGTATTCGGTCCTGGCGATGTGCCATATTTCGGCTCCGCCCACTTGATATATTGACCCCTCCTGTGTACGGGGCACGAGGCAGAATAGCCTCTGGCATAGCTCGAAATGAGCTTCGTAGTCCAGAAACAGCTCGCAAAGGGCGATGTAGCCAGCGATGTGTAATATGGAGGCGGGAGTAAAGTTATGCAGCTGGAGGCCGTAGAACTCCAGGAGCCCGCGGAGGAACGGATGGATTGGAAATCTGAGTCCCCTTAATAAGTAAGGGACAAGGCATACCCGCTCCCCCATGGATGGGTTGGGAAAGCTCTCCGCTTGGCCCCCGCCATTGTAAGTGGCTAGTCCTGCTCGGACGGGGACCATATATGTAGGAGGGAGAAACCCCAGGTTTTGTAACTCAACTAATTGACTGTGGGGGACGGAACACTTCTCCCAATTGCCTGGCTTAGTGTTGCGGGAGTGAGAGGAGGAGCTGCGATGACCGGCCATGATGGGATGGACTTTTCCGGGCGCGCTTCGATAGATACTCGCTGTGGGAGGATGGTGTGATCTGGATCTGAGGATCCCCGGCTCTTTAAATAGACGATTTACTCACATGGTTAGGGTGGAAAGTGTAAAAATTCCCCGACTTCTCGCATTCGCTCGACACGTGGAAGATAGCCATTGTTAGGCGCAAAAGCCAAGGAGTGCAACATTCATGGGAAGCCGGACACTACTCGACAGGTACTCGGAATTTGGAGAAGAACCCGCCTTGGAATGCTGAAGACAATCTGCGCTCCGGACTCATCGTCATTGAAGCCTGGTTCAGGGGTACTGAGGGAGTCCTGGATTAGGGGGTCCTCGGACAGCCGTACTATATACTTTGGCCGGACTGTTGGACTATGAAGATACAAGATTGAAGACTTCATCCCGTGTCCGGGTGGGACTCTCCTTTTCATGGAAGGCAAGCTTGGCAATTCGGATATGTAGATCTCCTCCCTTGTAACCGACTCTGCGTAACCCTAGCCCCCTCCGATGTCTATATAAACCGGAGGGTTTAGTCCGTAGGACAACAACAATCATAATCATAGGCTAGCTTCTAGGGTTTAGCCTCTATGATCTCATGGTAGATCAACTCTTGTAATACTCATATCATCAAGATCAATCAAGCAGGAAGTAGGGTATTACCTCCATCGAGAGGGCCCGAACCTGGGTAAACATTGTGTCCCCCGCCTCCTGTTAGCATCCGCCTTAGACGCACAGTTCGGGACCCCCTACCCGAGATCCGCCGGTTTTGACACCGACAGTGCACATCGCTTGACATCCACTCAAGGACCCATGTCTTCGGATCCCTGTTGTAGCCACGAATGTGAAGTGTGGCGTAGAACTGCAGCAGGAGCTCTTCATTCCAGTGTTCTTTGTCAGCAACGAACTATAGAAGACAAACCTCCTTGAAGCAGTCAAGAGCTTCTTCCAGACAGGGCAGCCCAGCAATAGCTTCACAATCAAGACGCATGTGTGGAAATATTCGCTCTTGATTGTATAGGATGCAAGAGTAGTAGATGCGCTCCTGATAGCTCCAGAAGCAATCAGAAGAGATCTTTGGCTTCGAGTAAGGATTCTTGGCGCTATCAAAGAAGGTGTTGTGGGCTCTGAAGCTATTCACACTGAACGATCCTGGGGAGGTTGCAACACCTGGAAGCCTTGGTAGTCTGGGCTTTGGCTTCTCAACTTGTTGGCTCTGCTCCACATGATAGTCATATTGAGGTCCGGGAGCAGTGGGAGGCAACATGATGGGCCACAGAACTGTGACAAGTTCACCATGATTATAAGCCTGTTCAATTGTGTGAGGCCTTGGGGCTGGAACAGTGGCATCAGCATCCACATGGGCTTCAGGTTGCACATGAGCTTCAGGCACAACATTGGCTTCAGGCTCCACAGTATCTTCAGCCATGACAACGTCATTGGCTTCAGTATCATTGTTGGTGGCATCCTCAGTGTTCTCAACCTCCGTGTCATTAATGACAGGAGGGTCGGGCACAGTCACATTCTCCTCGAGAATGACTTCTTCAGTGGCAGGGGGTGTGGCAACTCTTTCTTCTTCTTGTCTTGGTTCTTTATTTTCTTCGGCTGATGTAGCCGGAATGTCTTCAGCAGCTTTTGCTTCAGACTCGGAGACATTCGCAGTAGGAGTGGCTTCAGGAAACACTTGGCGTGCTATTGAGCTTTGCTGCACTTCTCCTTCTGGAATGCTCGACATGGTGACATGTGGCCTAGGGCCTTTGCGAAGCCTGCGGAATGCGGGCGACGCCTGTGGTGATGGAGTTGTCTGCACCATGTAGTCGTCATCAAGCACCGGAGTGGTGACTTGAGGTGGTGGAGTTCTGGGAGTCTCATAATGAACGGGGGTGTTTTGTTGGGGGCGATCAGCCCACGAATCATCTTGAGCAGTTGGTGTCAAGGGACGACCAATGCTGATGAGTTCACTGCTCATAAGAACAGGCGATGATACCGGTCGGTGCTTGATTTGAGGAAGGACTTCATCATCTTCAACATTGTCTTCGTGACCAATGTCTCCAGCTGTGATGTGGTCAATAGCTGGTACTTCTTCATTTTCAGGAGCCTCTGTGAAAGCAGGCTCGTGGATCACAAGTTGACCCTCTTGATTGGTGGAGGCAGGACGAGCAACAGAAATGGGCTCGACAACAAGAGGCTCAGAGGCCGCAACACGCTCTTTCTTTGAAGACTTTTTTAGTTTCTTCTTTGATGGAGCATCATCAGAAACATTCTTGTGCTTGCGCTTCTTGGCTTCGGCTTTGGCTGCCATTGTCTTTTTGAGTTCTGAAGCTGCTGTGGGGACCTTAGGCTTCTAGCCTGTCATGCTGGCAGGGAAGACAATGCGAGGTGCTTCCTGCCTTGATGCTTCAGCCTGGGCCATAGCAGGCTTCTTCTTCTGTTTGGAGGCCATCTTGGGGTCGATGCCAGGACGCCCAAGAGCCTTGCGCTTTTCTGCCTCATTGTGTGCTTGAACACATTTCTCGGCGAAGTATTTCATCCGCTCTCTTGAACCTTTTGCTTCTTCACGCTTCTTGTGAAACAGTTCTTTGAGCTCATGCAGCATTTTCTTGAAGCTTTGAACAACTGCCATGCTGAGCTTGGCCATGTTCTTCTTGAAGAGAGCCTTCTCATAATCAATTTTGTTCTTTAGCTCGACAATCTTTTGAGCCAAGGCCAACTCATTAGCAATGGATCCATGGAATGTGACACTGATGTCAACTGGCAGCTCAAGATCATCAATGCCGAGGCTGGGATTTTCAAACCACTCGCCGATGAAGTTGTTCAGAATGTCCACGTCAAAGAGGGGCAGATCGTTGAAGATCTCCGCCTCTTGCTTGCTCTTGATCAGCAGCTCAAGGGCATCATCACCAAGATCGTCATCACTGGACAGATCAATGGTTTCATCTTTGTTCCGCAGAATGGCAGCTGGAGTAAGTTCATGCCCAGAAATCTTCATAGGCTTCTTCTTGGGCTTCTCCGTCTTCTTGGAGACATGAGAGAGATCTTCTGATTGCACACTGGGTTCAAGAGGTGCAGTTGCCAATGGCTTCGCACATGAAGCTTTCGGTGCGGCAGAGGGCTTTGAAGCCTTTGATTTCTTTTGCTTCTACGACTTAGGTGGAGTTGGCGCTTCATCAGAATCTACGTCGTCAGCTGAGTTCTCCACGGTGGCCCCCTGTACAGCTATGTGAGTGATAAGGCCATCGAGGTTATAGAAGGGGCCGATGACATTTGGATTGGCATCACGGGTGCCATCAGCCCTTAGAGCAGATGGACCAGGGTTGAAGTTGAGTCCAAATGCCTTCTTGTTCTTAGCCGCAGACTCCTTTGCAAACTGAAATTGCGCTTGAAGAGATTGTCGTCACGACACCATAACAGTGATGATGGGTCGGCATTCTCTGGCTGTGGTCCTCGGACCATGCAAGGATAAAGCCTTGAGCAATGGCCTCAGACTGGGACTTGGGCCGCAGACCTCTGTAGATAATATCTCCCCATGGTCGCTTGATGGTGTTCTTTTCAGCATATTCAGCAGTTACAGATCTATACTTGAACCATTCTTCTGCCCAATATCTTCGAATCCATTGGATTCGGGTCTTACGCTGGTTGTAGCTTTCTTCAGGATCTGACTTGTATAGCTCAAACAGATCTGGAGGCAAATCCTTAGCTGTATCTCCACGGTGCTGCCTGCCACCCTTTCTGGCTGACTTCTCAGTGGCCATTATATTCAAGCTAAATGGCTTCAAGACTGTGAATGGCTTCCTTTTGCTGGTCAGACATGAACTGGCTTCAGGAGAGTTGATGTGGTGTTGTAAGAATTCTGCAAATGAATGCAGACTATGAGAACCAAGGGATTCTCTCACGGACATGTACCTGTGATAGCATTAGAGGTGCGAGGGAAGGGGAAGAGGTCATATGCATTCTCAGAAGATTTTGAAGATAAATCAGTTTGAAGACATTGACCTCATAGTGCGAAGACATTCACTTATTCGATGAGAGTTGGTTTCAGATTTGTACGAATCCATGAATAAGTACAAGTGAGGAATCTAACTAGTTGTGAAGCATAAGTGAATATACTTGGCATGATATGAGATACAGAAAAAGATAGATCCAGATTAGGAAGTTTAAGAAACCACTTATGGTTGAAGTGGATGGATCTGATGGATCAAAAAGGCAGTAAAAAGTAAGTTTTAATTACTGCTTGACGAACTGCTAGACGAGGCAAAGACGGGGGCCGAGTAGTTCAATCTCCCGTGCCCTAACTTGGCGACGGAAGACACCTACGGTGGCGGCGGAGAGGACGAGGTCCGCGTCCGGCGTGAGGACGGCGTCGAAGAAGTTGCGGCAGCTAAGCGCTTCGTCTCCGGCATCGTCGAGAGCTAGCGGAGGCGCTAGGGTTTGTGCGTGGTGGCAAGGTGGAAGAAGAGATTGTGACCGTGGTGAATCATGTATTTATAAGGAAAGGGACAGCACAGCGTAATTACGTAGGTGCCCCTGGCGGTTCACATCTGAAGGACACATGGCATGCATGCAACACATTGAAAGTTGTTCCATGTTCCCACGCACTCCTGGATTGTCGGGTGGTCATTCCGGCTTCTCCGGTATTCAGGCAATCCGGATATGGCAATAAAAACAGATTTAAACTGTTGTCACTTTGTCTTCTGCTGACAAGGATTTAGAGAACACAATTGACATGTTTCAATAGAATGCATATGATTTGGATAGATAGAATTTGAGGAAGAAGCACAGAAGAGGTTAGGGTCCGATCACATTCACTTAGATCAAGAAAATGCAAACATGAAGACATAGCTATAAGTGAATGTTGTAGAGGACAGAACTAGAATATATGTATATATATCAGCATAAGACCAACTCAACATTGTGAAGATAAACGCGAAGACAAATCAATGTTGAAGACAAACCAAATGCAAAGATTATGCAAATGTGACGCCAATAAAAACACTTCAAACAAGAGTTTGGTGGTGGCGTTACCCACCGTATAGGAAGTATTAGACCCAGACACGACGCACAATTATCGTGGCGCTCCGAAGTCAAATTCTGCGTTAATGTATTCACACTTAGAATGTATGTCTTCATTGATTGAAGATATACGTTACTTCGTGTGTTGCACATCTTAGTCATCAACATGCATCAACGTTAGGATGTGTGTCCAATCACAGGACATTTGAGGATTCTAGGATATTTAGTTCACATCGCAACTTGCAAAATCTTTTCTCATCCAAGGGCTTTGTGAAGATATCTGCCAATTGCTCTTCAGTGTTGACGTGAATGATATCAATATCTTCCTTCATGACATGATATCTGAGAAAGTGATGATGGATCTGAATGTGCTTTGTCTTCGAATGCTGAACTGGGTTGTTGGCAATCTTGATGGCGATTTCATTGTCGCAGTAGAGTGGCACTTGCTTCAGATGGATGCCATAGTCCTTGAGAGTTTGCTTCATCCATAGAAGCTGAGCGCAGTAAGATCCAGCAGCAATGTATTCAGATTCAGCAGTGGAGAGAGACACACAGTTCTGCTTCTTTGAAGACCAACAGACAAGAGATCGTCCAAGAAAGTGGCACGTGCCTGATGTGGACTTGCGATCAACCTTGTCACCAGCATAATCAGCATCTGAGAATCCAACTAGATCAAACTCTGAGCCCTTTGGATACCATAATCCTAGTGTTGGGGTGTAAGCCAAATATCAAAGAATTAGCTTCACTGCTAAGTGATGCGAATCCTTTGGTACCGCTTGGAATCAGGCACACATGCAAATGCTAAGCATTATACCTGGCCTAGATGCACATAAATATAGTAAAGAACCAATCATGGAGCGGTATAACTTTTGATCGAACTCTTTACCATTGTCGTCGGGACCCAATTGACCTTTGGTTGGCATTGGCGTCGTGTACTCTTTGCAGTCTTGCATTCCAAACTTCTTCAGGCAATCTTTGAGGTATTTCTCTTGACATATGAAGATGCCATTGCTTTGCTGACGGATTTGATGACCAAGGAAGAATTTCAGCTCACCCATCATGGACATCTGATATTGCTCTTGCATCATGTGTCCAAACTCATCACTGTATCTCTTGTCAGTGCAGCCGAAGATAATGTCGTCCACATAGATCTGGGATACAAACAGTTCACCATCATATGTCTTCGTGAAGAGAGTGGGGTCTAGGGAACCAGGTTTAAAGCCTTTTCTCTTCAGGAAGTCTTTGAGTGTGTCATACCAAGCGCTAGGGGCTTGTTTGAGGCCATACAGTGCCTTATTGAGCTTGTATACCATGTCAGGATGTTCTGGGTCTTCAAAGCCTGGAGGTTGTGCAACATACACTTCTTCTTCAATCTTGCCATTGAGAAAAGCACTCTTCACATCCATTTGGTACAGGAGGATGTTGTGATGGTTGGTATAGGCTAGCAGTATGTGAATGGCTTCAAGCCTAGCCACCGGAGCAAATGTTTCATCGAAGTCAATCCCTTCAACTTGAGTGTATCCTTGAGCAACGAGACAAGCCTTGTTTCTGACTACATGACCATGCTCATCTTGTTTGTTGCGATAGATCCATTTGGTGCCTATGATGTTGTGCTTGCGAGGATGAGGACGCTTGACCAATTCCCACACATTGTTCAGCTCAAACTGTTGAAGCTCTTCTTGCATAGCTTGAATCCATTCAGGTTCCATGAAGGCTTCAGCAACTTTCTTGGGTTCAGATATAGAGACAAATGCAAAGTGCCAACAGAAATTTGCTAGCTGTGTTGCTCTTGAACGAGTGAGGGGACCAGGTGTATTGATGCTATCAATTATCTTCTCAATCTGTACTTCATTTGCAACACGAGGATGAACTGGACGAAGATTTTCCCTTGCTGATCATTGTCTTCGTCTTCAGCATTGGCTTTAGGTTGAGCAGTGTCTTCAGGTTGACTTGGTGTAGAAATGATAAGCTCCTCTTCAGCTTGTGCCTCTGAAGGTATAATTTCTCCAGTACCCATAAGCTTGATCGATTCACTAGGTGGGACTTCATCTAGCACATTTGGTAGGTGCTCTCTTTGCGAGCCGTTAGTCTCATCGAACCCCACATCCACAGTTTCAACCACTTTGTAGTGAAAGAGGTTGAAGACTCTGTAGGAGTGCGCATCCTTTCCGTAGCCAAGCATAAAACCTTCATGTGCTTTTGGTGCAAATTTGAAGTGTGATGTGGATCCTTGATCCAGCACCTAGCACCAAATACTCTGAAATAACTGACATTTGGCTTCTTACCAGTTAGGAGCTCATAGGATGTCTTCTTTAGAAGCTTATGAAGATAAACACGGTTGATGACATGGCATGCAGTATCAATAGCTTCAGGCCAAAACTTCCTTGGTGTCTTGTATTCATCAAGCATCGTCCGAGCCATCTCAATGAGTGTTCTGTTCTTGCGCTCCACGATGCCATTCTGCTGAGGTGTGTATGGAGCTGAGAACTCATGAGTGATGCCCAATGTATCAAGATAAGTGTCGAGGCCAGTGTTTTTGAACTCTGTGCCGTTGTCACTTCTAATGTGCTTGATCTTGATGCCATAGTTTGTCATGGCACGATTGGCGAACCGTCTGAAGACATCCTGCACTTCATTCTTGTAAAGGATTATATGCACCCATGTGTATCTTGAATAATCATCAACAATGATGAAGCCATATAGGCAAGCGGTGGTAGTAAGAGTAGAGTAGTGAGTAGGACCAAATAAGTCCATGTGAAGCAGCTCGAAGGGTTGAGATGTCGTCATGATTGTCTTCGAGGGATGCTTGGCTGTCATCTTTCCAGCTTCGTAGGCACCACACAGCTTCTTGAACTTGATGCCCTCGGTGCCCACGACATGTTTCTTCTTCGTGAGTGTGTACAAGTTCCTCATGCCAGCATGCCCTAGCCTCCGATGCTATAGCCAGCACTCTAAAGCTTTTGCTAGAAGACATACGGCCAACTGTGGTCCTGCTGAGAAATATACCATGTACAAATCCATTTCGATATCCTTCAAAGACTAGAGATTTGTCAGATTCCATAAGCACAAGGCAACGATATTTTTCAAATATCACAATCATGTTCAGATCACAAAGCATTGAGATAGACATTAAGTTGAAACCAAGGGATTCAACAAGCATCACTTTATCCATGTGTTGATCCTTTAAGATTGCAACTCTACCTAGACCCAATACCTTGCTTTTACCAGTGTCAGCAAATGTGATGTGACTCTTGTCAGATGGACGTAAGGTTGAGTCCATGAGAATACTTCGATCACCAGTCATGCGGTCAGTGCATCCACTGTCCATAATCCATTTAGAAGCCTTTGGTATCGTACCCTTGGCACTACGTGCCATGAAGCAGTAGGTGGGTGCAGAGTCATCCTCATCATTAGCATCGTCGTTGGTGACGAGGCCATTGACTTCAGTGTTGAAGATGGACTTGGCGACGTATGCTGAAGCTAGAGCCAGGCTTGCCACGCCTGAATCAGATTCCTCTTCAGATTCCACCTCCACCTCCTCAGATGCAGACTCCTCCTCTGAATCCATCTCCTTGCCAACAAACGCATGAGCCTTGCTGAATGAGCTCTTCTTGTATGATGAAGACTTGGACGAAGACTTGGAAGAAGACTTTGAGGATTTCTTCTTCTTCTTGTCATCAGAATCATATTCCTTGCTCTTCTTCTTCTTGGTCTCATTGTCCCACTGTGGACACTCAGAGATGTAGTGACCAGGTTTCTTGCACTTGTGGCATGTTCTCTTCTTGTGATCACGAGTGGAAGCTTCATCATTTCTTGAGCTGGATCTTGAAGACTTTCTGAAGCCTTTCTTCTTGGTGAACTTCTGGAACTTCTTCACAAGAATAGCAAGCTCCTTTCCAATGTCTTCAGGATCCTCAGAACAGCTGTCGGATTCTTCTTCAGAAGAGGAAACAACCTTTGCCTTCAAAGTGCGAGTTCGGCCATAGTTGGGACCATAGATATCTCTTTTCTTAGATTGCTGGAACTCATGTGTGTTGAGCCTCTCAAGTATGTCAGACGGATCGAGAGTCTTGAAGTCAGGGCGTTCTTGAATCATCAGGGCTAGGGTGTCGAATGAGCTGTCAAGCGATCTCAGAAGTGTCTTGACGATTTCATGCTTGGTGATCTCAGTGGCGCCGAGTGCGTGAAGCTCATTTGTGATATCAGTGAGGCGGTGAAATGTGAGATGGACATTCTCATTGTCATTTCTATTGAAGCGGTTGAAGAGGTTGCGAAGAACACTGATCCTTGAGTCTCTCTGGGTTGACGCCTTCGTTGACCTTGGAGAGCCAGTCCCAGACTAGCTTCGAAGTTTCCAGAGCACTCACACGACCATACTGTCCTTTGGTCAGATGACCACAGATGATGTTCTTGGCAGTCGAATCCAGTTGAATGAACTTCTTGACATCAGCAGGAGTGACACCTTCACCGGCCTTGGGAATGCCATTCTTGATGAAATACCAGAGGTCGACATCAATGGCTTCAAGATGCATACGCATCTTATTCTTGCAGTAGGGGTAATCAGTGCCATCGAAGACAGGGCACGCAGCGGAGACTTTGATTATCCCTGCAGTCGACATAGCTAAAACTCCAGGTGGTTAAACCGGATCACATCAAAACAAGGGAGCACCTTGCTCTGATACCAATTGAAAGTGCTAGTTATCGACTTGAGGGGGGTGAATAGTTGATTTTAATGAACTTCTTCAATACATGGTGGTTTCGAAGACAAACAGTAGAAATGAACCTATTGATATGCAGCGGAAGGTAGACTACACTAGACATGCCATAGTCAAGTAAGCAATGAAGCGAAAGCACAAAGACTATTAGCAGCTAGGCAGTATGGATCAGGATGGAAGATAGTATGAAGCCAATCAACAACAGTCTTCACACCGTGAAGCCAATCAGATCATGCAATCAGGCAGTGACTTCACGAAGATAAACTGTAAGTAAAGAGAGGTAAGAGATAGAACAAGTTGCTTGGTGAGGGCAAGGATTTGTTGGTCCAGTTCCAGTTGTTGTGACAACTGTACGTCTGGTTAGGGAGGCTGAGATTCAACTCAGAAGACCGCGTTTTCACCTTATTCCCCTTGAGCTAAGGACACTTAGTCCTCGCCCAATCACTCAGGTAAGTCTTCAAGGTAGACTTCCAAACCTTCACAGACTTCGTTCACCGGCAATCCACAATGACTCCTGGATGCTCAGAACGTGACGCCTATCTGGCTGGAGGATTCACAGTCCTCAAGTGTAATAAGTCTTTAGATCACGCGGACAGAAAGACTTCAGTGATGCCTAACACTCTTTGGCTCTGGGTGTTTTGGGCTTTATCCTCACAAGGATCTCTCTCTCAAATGCTTCGGAGGTGGGTTGCTCTCAAACGACAAAAGCCGTGCACTAACTCTGAGCAGCCACAAATTTATGGTGTAGGGGGTGGGCTATTTATAGCCAGGAGGCAACCTGATCTGATTTGTCCGAAATGACCCTGGGTCACTAAGGAACTGACATGTGTCCAACGGTCAGATTTCAAACACATGCGGCAGCTTGACTTGGGCTACAAGTAAAGCTAACTCATCTAGCTTTGGGTAAGATTTTCTCTCATTATCTTCGCTCGAAGACATAGGATTTGGTTGAGCATCACTTTAGTCACTCTGACTTTGTTCACTTGGACCCCACTTAACAGTGCGGTGGTTCCTATGAATCAATAAAGAAGAAAAGGAAACTATGAAACAACTATGTCTTCGTAATCCATAGTCTTCACATGAATGTCTTCTCGAGTCATAATCTTCGTTGTGAATATCTTCACAGACCACCATTGTCTTCAATGTCTTCACACATTTTTAGGGGTCATCTCTGGTAGGTAAACCGAATCAATGAGGGACTACTACCTGTGTTATCCTGCAATTCTCACAAACACATTAGTCCCTCAACCAAGTTTGTCGTCAATACTCCAAAACCAACTAGGGGTGGCACTAGATGCACTTACATGTACACACCTACATTGAGAGAAAAACGTGAACTTGATTGCGGTTACCACGCCCTAATTAATTGAGCATTAAACCAAACGCGTCTAAAATCTCTCTGGTGCTGGAAATGCATAGAGAGAAATGCATGAGAATGAAGCGCGCCCTATAAACCGTGACAGAGGGAGTAGTATGAAGGTGCAAAACCAAGTACGTGTATGGCCAGTCGGTCAGCGCCCTTCCTCTTGGCATATCACTGACATGTGGGACCGGAGTGTGAGCAAACCGATCTCAATTGACGGAAAAATTGCCAACCCGCCGTTCCTTGAGAGAGACGAGGAGCGAGAACACACAGATGGGCTCGCACGGAGGCCAAGATATATTCGAGCATGGTTAATCGATATCATCATTACATGGGCTGCCATTTTCCGCACTTCTCCCGAATAAATGTGTACTTTATCAGAGATTAAAATAAAATAAGAGTACAGACGCTCCACCATGCGGTTCCTACTACCTGTATACTAGTAGTAGTAGTACTCATACTACTTAACCATGCTCTTAGCTCTTCGCCTCTTCGGGAAGTCGAACAACGATGGTACTACAGTGTATGCCTCTGGCAATCTGACACCGAATGAACTGCTGCACGTCCACCGCCTGGGCGAGGGTAGGTTGCATAAGTCAAAAGCTTCTCCTCATCCGGCAAGCCACCGAGCTTGAGGTAGAAGGAGAGGGCATAAGCGAGCTTCACCTTGTCCTGCAAGCTTCTCCTCTTTCTACGAGTTGACGGGACACACCAAAAAGTAGTGCTAGTCCATTCTCCCTCCTTTCCGGTTAGTAATATGGATTAATCTTTTTTGCAGGTAAATGAGAGAGCATTATTCGTATATAAGCATTCTTAGGACAATCAACCAAGAGACTGGTCACTAGGAAGCGAGGTACCCCGCAAAAAAGAAGAAGAAGGAAGCGAGGTGTTTCATCAAGCCAGCTCTCTATCACATTCAAAGTGCAGCAAGCACGGTTCGCACAAAGATGCGCCGCAAGGTTTGCTGACCTGCTTACATGCTGAATAACAAAAAAAGAGAAAATATTACTGAGCGCTCCTATTTCTAACAGGATAGGAGCCAAAATTAAGAGATAATTGTGGCGAGTGTTCCATGCAATCAACTTCCACTATCACATGTGAGAACCCTCGAAGAGAACCAAATGTGTTGAAGATTGCTTTATCACATATTAAAATAAAATAAGAGTGCAGACGCTCCACCAAGTGGTTCCTAGTAGTACATACATGTATAGTAGTACTAGTAGTACTACATAATACTAGTACTCGGAGTAGTAAACTCTGCGCTTGGTTGTTCGCCTCTTCGGGAAGTCGAACAATAATGGTACTAGTACAATGTATGCCTCTGGTAATCTGACACCGAATTAACTGTTGCGCGTCCACCGCCTGAGCGAGGGAGAGCTTGCATTAGTCAAAAGTTTCTCCTTGTCCTGCGAACCAATGCGCGCAAGCTTCTCCCGTCCTGCAAGCTTCTCCTCGTTCTACAAGTTGACGGGACACAACAAAGTAATGCTAGTCCATACTGCCTCCTTTCCGGTTAATATGACTAAATTTGAAACGAGATAAATACACTGTCTGTCACTGTATATTTGTAAAATTATGGTCAGTGGACTTCATAATACGCTCATTGTGGTCAATATATATATTTTCCGGAGTTTATACGGTCACTAGCTCACCCTGGTTGAGTATGTGTGTGCATGCACGTGTAGGTTGAGCACTTGAGCGTGATCGTGTGTGTTCCTTCGTGTGCTCAGACATGCATGCATTAGGGCGTCGCGCGCGTTTTTGCGTCCATGTGTACATGTGACTGTTGCATGCATGCACAAGGTTGTAGTCCCTCACATTCACATGTTCATAAGTCAATGCTTTGTCAAAACGTTGCATGCAAGGTTTAATCATTCTTTGTTCACGCATGCATTCCCGATATTAATACGTTGGTAAAGACAATTTCTTGAGGAAAACGATCCCATGAATTGAGTACAAAGGGGACCAATAAGCCAGGACGGAGGGAGTACTAGTAGTACGTAACAACGTGCGGTAACAAAATTCCTCTATGCGCATCCTATCTACAAGTCATGCAAGAAAATACAGATAAGTACAAGTGAGACTCAGGAATGGTCATACACGTAGGGGGAGTACGTGTAGGGGCCACTCAGGAGCAGTCAAATCACACAGTAAGTTAGTCAGACGAAGCAACCATCATTTCACTCTTGAATGACACGTACGCAATATAAAATGGTTGATATGGAGAGAAAAGAAAATAGCTCCACTATATATACACTAGCAGGAGCCTAAGCTACAAGCCTGCTTGCTTGGGTTGCTCTCTTCACAAGCATAGAATGACGGTGGCCACACCGCCGGTCACAGATCTGGCCTGATCCCGCTGCTGGGGGAAGGGGACGATCTTCTGCGTAGACGTAGACGACAACGACGATGAAGAAAACCCACTGTCGGTGCATCCCGATCGGGGGTCCCCGCAGTATGGGCTGATGCCGCCTCCCAACCGCCCTTCTAGCTACACTCCGACGTCCCAGGTACAACTTCCTTTTGGAACCGGCTTGCTCCACTGCCGTAGCTCCCCACGTAGCTCCATCTCCATGTGGATCTTTCTCTACTTCTACCGGCTTCTATTTGTGATGAGTTTATGTCTCATGAACTAGTGCCACTACTATTATTCTAATCACACTTCTTCAATATCTTTGCCAACAGGGATGCTCAGCTTGATTTTAGTGGAACTGCACAAAAGGATTGTATGATCTGAGGGTGCCAGGCTTCTTTCCTTCGACAGGCTCTACCTAGCCAGGAAATTAAATCATGTTTAGGGTTTAGGGTTTACGGCATAGAGACCCCATCAGTAGTTTCCTTTGTATTTGATGGAATGTTATAACGGGCAACCTTGGAGTCAGGATATATACATGAAACAAAATCATAAACTTCTTACTCCCTCCGGTCCTTTTTTGTATGCGTATAAGGCTACTCATAGTGGGGAGTATCACATACTAGTATCATGCATAAATTACATAGGGGACGGAGGTAGTATGTGAGAGTGTATGGTGGGTCATGTGGTAAAATGTAATACTACACAAATAAAAAAGGACCGGAGGTGTCGCACAATGTCCAAGGAATATGGTGATAGTGGGAGGTGGGCCATGTAGTCACTGGGTTGCCGTGTTTCATACTCCTCCGATGTAAGAGTAGAGAAAGTTAGTTTTATCACACAATAAATAAATAAGAGTGCAGGCGCTCTACGACGCTCTACCGCCGCAGTAATAGTGACCAATGAGCCGCCAAATCACAACGACCCGGTATAGTTATTGGACAGAAGAAGCAAACCAGCACTCTATCTCTCTCGTGCAGTACAATATTCTTTTGGAAACCAACTTTTTGTTTCATTGAAATCGCGCCATTGAGCAAAACCAATGTTCAAATCACGTCTGTCGTGTTCGTGTCTCACCCTCCTCCACCCCACACGGTCGCTCGGCATGCCACTCACCGCAAACAGAGTATACGATAACTTTCCTGTCTGCTTGTCGATGGATCGCTCCATGGAGTACTAGCACTACTGGAAGAGATTGATGAGGAGGGGAGGAGAGCTAGCTGTACCACGGACTCTCAAGAACTTTTTTTACATGCATGTTGTGGCCGGCAGTGGAGACGTTTGAACGCGGAGCCTTCGCGTGTACCGAGAAGCGGCGTGGGCGGTGCTCTCTCGGCCGGCGTGCCACTTCAATGCCGGCGCCAGTGAGAGGTCGCGTCCGCTCTGGCCAGGCATGAATGCAGCACTAACCGTTTCGGTCAGGAAGCACGCGTCGGTGATGAAGAGGGTTCGGGTTGGCCAGGGCGGTCAGGAGCGGGCGTGGCAGCGGTCCGGACACCCGCAAACAAGAGATGATGTACGTAAATATTGTTGCGTAATTAATAACGTAAATATTGTGCCAGTTGGACAAATATGATTGGTGATGGAGATGGAGATATAGATGAAATTTTACGTAAACACGGATATGCATGTCTATGTCTATGTGTGTGTGCACGATGACTCTCGCGACTACTCGTACACATCATCGTTGTCTCGTTCTCCCTACACACACAAACTTAGTACCGCCTCATTTTGTTCCTAGGATAGGAATATCATGGGAGTGTGAAACAATATGAAGTGAGATAAATGGAGTACGACATACAAGAAGAAATGTACACGCACTCACTCTGCCTCCGAGATACCCGCGAGTACATGATGGAGCGCATTTGTACACGAAGAGGCAGCTTACGTACATAATAATTTGACCCTTTAATTTGTTCACTTAATAATGGAGGGTCGGGGACCACACGTGAGCGATACAAACTCCGACCTGGAAGCGGGGGTGTGTTATTGATCGAGTTTTCTTGCTACGTTAAAAAATATTTGTTTGCCAGTTTTTGTTTCTTTTTTTCGGGAACGTGCATATCCTTTAAAACCACTGCCATGGAGAGATTCTCTACTCCATTGTACATATAGCCTCTTGTTTGATAGGGTTTCTCGCGTCTCGCTCTCTCACCCTCTCCATATCTAAACAAGATGATAGTGTCCACTCTATCTCTCTCCTCACTGGTGGTTACAGATCCGGACGGATCCCGTCCCCTGCGGGAGGTGAGGAAGTCCAGCGTTGACGTTGTCGCCATCGGCGATGGAGGAAGCCTATGTGCACCGTCCTCTCTGAGCCGGCGCCGGCGCGGACGAAGGTCCTCTACATCCTTGTTCGCTGCCGTCGTGTGAGCAGATCCCGCTGAGGGAGTCCTGGACTAAGGGGTCCTCGGGCGTCCGGCCTGTTATCCATTGGGCCGGACTGATGGGCTGTGAAGACATGAAGGCCGAACCCTTTGGGACCAGGATCTGACGAGGAAGTGAGAGAGGGGACACCAAACATAGGTGCGTACCATTGCCCCAATCCAATGGACTAGACTATACCCGTGTCCGGATTGGACTCTACTTGGCGTGGAAGGCAAGCTTGGCAACCGACTATGTAGATTCCTTCTTATGTAACCGACTCCATGTAACCCTAGATCTCTCCGGTGTCTATATAAACCGGAGAGCGTAGTCCGGAAAGGACAGATACACATTACCATAGTCATACAGGCTAGACTTCTAGGGTTTAGCCATTACGATCTCGTGGTAGATCAACTCTTGTAACACTCATATTCATCAAGATCAATCAAGCAGGAAGTAGGGTATTACCCCCATAGAGAGGGCCCGAACCTGGGTAAACATCGTGTCCCCCGTCTCCTGTTACCATCGATCCTAGACGCACAGTTCGGGACCCCCTACCCGAGATCCGCTGGTTTTGACACCGACATTGGTGCTTTCATTGAGAGTTCCACTGTGTCGTCAGCAAAGGGTCCGATGGCCCCTTCGATCGTCTATACTGACGGTCCAAGGAGAAACCTTCCTCCCTGGACAGATCTTCGTATTCGGCGGATTCGTACTGCAGGCCAACTCACTTGGCCATCTGGAGCAGATCAACAGCTACGCCCCTGGCCGTCAGGTCAGATTTGGGAGCTTGAACCACGTTGCGGACATCCGGGGAGACTTGATCTTCGACGGATTTGAGACCGCGGCGACCGTTCCCCTTCGCCCCGATGAGCACGGCTTAAACCTGCCTGCAGGCCACATCCAGGAGATAGCTCCTGTAACAACTCTGGCCTTAGATCTGGAGCGAATCGAGTCATCCGAAGATGGGAAGCTCAACCCCATCACGGATGCCACCGATTCCGCGGCGTTGGAGCCGCACACAGATTCTACTTCATGTGATATCCGCATCAACGGAACCCAGGACTCGTCTCCAGCGACAAGTTCCGAACCCGGCGCGTCCACGGATACCGAACTCAATCGGTTATCGATCTTGAAGTTCAGCACCGCAGACGTCTTCCAACACTCGACCATGGGCGACGTACTAAACTCACTAAAAACCTATCCCTGGCGGGCGACTCGCCACCGAACTATGTTCGGTTCGAACTTGCAGAGGATGATGGAGAATTTTGCTTCCCACCCACCACCCACTTCATAGCCACTGTCGAAGACCCAACCAACACGCTTGACCCCAGCTCTGAAGACATCGATGGTATGGACGACGATGAGGGGCAAGGCCAGAACTCAATGCCCGCTAGACGCGGGATGGCCACTTCATGGTACGACGTGTGTATGGTAGACACACCCAACGACGCTCTCGACGATGACAAGGAGGATCCAGTTGAGGATAAACCTCCTGGTACACAGCCCGAACACCGGCGTGCCCGGCGCCGCTCCAAGTCACGTCGCTCAAGAGAAAACAATACTAGAACCGGAGAGGATAACACTCCGGACAATGAAGACCCTGTTGAGGTAGGATCCGAACAGGAGGAACAGGAAGGCGGGCAAGACAACCCTGATGAACAGGCCACATACGGAGACTCGGAGGATAGCAATTATCTCCCACTCTCCGACGAAGAGGAGATCCTCGGCAACGAGGATTTTATCGTGCCTAAGGAACCCCTCGAATAGGAGAACTTTAAACGCCGGCTCATAGCTACTGCAAGGAGCCTAAGGAAGAAGCAGTTGCAGCTTCAAGCGAGCCAAGATTTTCTCAATGATAGATGGACTGAGGTCATGGCCGCCGAAGAATATGGCCTTAGCAGCCCAGACAAAAGCCACCCCAAGAGTAGGTGGCCCCCTCAATACGATGGCAGGGCGTTGGAGCCCACACCACCATCGAATAATGCGGTAGGCCGACCACAGTTCGGTCCGGATAAAGCAGCAGCCCAAGCAGAGCACCATACCAACCCATCCGGCCGTGAAAACAAGAACAAAACAGCTCGGGGGAATACTCGCGACATCCAACAAGACCTGGAGGGTAGAACAGGACACACAAAATTGATATACAGATCGCGGGGACATGCCCCGACCGGTGATGATGGTTACCTATTCAGACACAACAGAGCCGACCACGCCTGGTCCGAACACCGTAAACGGAGTCCGCCGGAGGTGCTTCACAGTGTGGCCCAACATAGAGGAGCCGCACACCCTCTCTGCTTCACTGACGAGGTGATGGAGCATGAATTTCCAGACGGGTTTAAACCCATTAACATCGAGTCATACGATGGAACAACAGATCCCGCGGTATGGATTGAGGATTACCTCCTCCATATTCACATGGCTCGCGGAGATGACCTTCACGCCATTAAATACCTACCTCTCAAGCTTAAAGGGCCAGCTCGGTACTGGCTAAACAGTTTGCCAGAAAATTCTATTGGCAACTGGGTAGATTTGGAAGACGCCTTTCGAGACAACTTCCAAGGAACATATGTCCGGCCACTAGATGTCGATGAGTTAAGTCATATTGTCCAGGAGCCCGGCGAGTCAGCCAGGGAGCTCTGGACTAGGTTCTTAGTCAAAAAGAACCAAATTGTCGACTGTCCGGACGCAGATGCCCTCGTGGCCTTCAAACATAGCATCCGGGATGAATGGCTAGCGCGTCACCTCGGCCAGGAAGGACCCAAATCCATGACATCCCTTACCGCTCTAATGACTCGCTTTTGCGCGGGAGAAGACAACTGGCTCGCTCGTAAAAGCAACAACGCCAGCGACCCGGGCA
Source organism: Aegilops tauschii subsp. strangulata (assembly GCF_002575655.3). NCBI lineage: Eukaryota > Viridiplantae > Streptophyta > Magnoliopsida > Poales > Poaceae > Aegilops > Aegilops tauschii. The sequence continues at coordinate 181,574,024 of NC_053039.3, forward strand.
CTTCCGAAATCCGAGACGACAACGGTAAGATGCGGCGAACCGAACACAACAGTCGCAATAATACTGAAAGATTACACGACACAGCGGTCAACGTCGGATTTCACAATTCGAAGCCCGGTCAACGGAAGAAGCCACTAAAGGCAAACCAGGATGGACCATCCACCCTTGATAGGATATTGGACCGACCTTGTCAGATTCACGGTCACCCTGATAAGCCAGCTAATCATACCAACAGAAACTGTTGGGTCCTCAAGCAGGCAGGCAAGCTTAACGTCGATCACAAGGGGAGGATGCCACCAGGCAATAAAGACGACGGATCGGCTCGCCAGCCGAACACCAGGGGCCAGAAACAGTTTCCCTCTGAAGTTCGACCACTCCAGAAACGGAAATAGCAGTTCGGCTTCCGCCACCCACCTACTGTACTGGCAAAATTTACACCATGCGTACATCACTACGCACTCAAGATACCATGGGCATCGGCGGAAGCACAATACGGACAACCCTGCAAGCATTCCCGTAACGTTTTTATCTGTTTTCCTTATTTTTATGTATCATCTCTTAAGAACAGGTGACCAACAGGACAGCATCTACAACGGACTCTATCGGAGTTCGGACCCGTACACTCACCTAAGGTGCTACTTTCGTTAAGGATTCCCCTCCCCGAGGACGGGCGGCGCAGACGTGCGATAGGAGGTCCGAAATAACTTTTTGTAGACCGCACTCTTTATTCCGAGCCTGTACTATGCCCCCTTTCCTCTGATCCCGACCCCGAGCATGTCAAATAGTCGGATTTGTGGTTTCCTTTTTTTATATATATACATAAATTTATCATTGGCATATTGCTCCGCTCCCAGTAAACCTCATCCGAACTAATCTTTCATACTCTTTCAACAATGAGTACGGCCTCAACGGCAGCTTTACAGATGCACCTCGGCATACCCTGCCAGGGGCTCGGTGTGGGAACGAATGAGTTGCCAGTAAAAGTCCGAACAGCTCTATAGTGTACTTCGGCGTCGCAAGTTTGGCCTTATATGCATCAGCTGCGAATCATTGTCTTGGGTCAATAGTTGGGTTGCCCGGCTCCTGTGCTTGCTACCCTACGTTCCGTTCTATCGGCTAGGGTAGTAAAGGGAGAACTACTGCGATTGTGCCCTGGTCTAAACCGGGCGAGCACCTCAGTAGAGAAAGCCAAAAACCGACTGTCATGATGCGGCGAGAGCTGGTCAACCACTTGACGACTTCTTGGAATCCTTAGCGATTCTCCGTGTCACACAAGGGATCATTTTCAGATCAAATATGCAAGGCACCATATGCCGCATACATACCAGGGGCTATGTCGTAGTCCCACCATAAAACTCCTATGGCTAAGTGAAAGTGTTAACGCCTTATAGTCCGATTGCTTGGTTCGCTGTATTATCACCTCCTTCACGGACCAAGACGTTGGATAAAGAGTGATTAAATGCTTTTCCAAACACCCCCGTACTTCCTACGAGGGGGCTGAAGCCGACGACTGGAAAACTTTCAGATTATATTAAAACGGCCGCACAGGAGGAATTCAAGCTTTTGAGCAAAATGTGAAAATCGACCAATTATAAAATTTTCTTTTACAATTCTAATACACCTCACTCGAACATTATGTTCTTCGAGCATTGACCCTCTATCAGGCGGGCGGCTTCCAGGACATCTTCAAAATAATGCTCTGGCTCATTATGGTCCTTGCCCTTGGGCGGACTCTTCGCCGCAACATCGACGGCCTTCATCTTCCCCTAGAACGTCTTGACTCGGGCAAAGGCCATCCGTGCACCCTCAATGCACGCCGACCGCTTCACAGCGTCGATACGCGGCACCGCATCAACAAGACGCTGCACCAAGCCAAAGTAGCTCTTCGGAACAGGCTCATTTGGCCACAACCGGATTATGACGTTCTTCATGGCGTCACCGGATATCCTACGAAGCTCGGCCCATTGGGACATCTATTCGTTCAGCAACAGAGGGCGCTTTGACGCGCCAAATTGTGACCAGAAAAGCTTCTCTGTTGCATACCCCTCTTGTGCTTAGTAAAATTGCGCTGCATCGGAAGAACTCTTCAGCAAGTCCAAAAATTCAGCCGGAGAACTCCAGACCTGGTTCAGCTGAGCATAGTCCGGATCGCCAAACTTAGTCTGAAGCAAAAAGGTCTTACCGGTCGCTATCTCCTTAGCCTGCCGAATCTCTTCACGAGCTACCCTAGATTCAGACCGAGCTTCACTCGCCTCTCGTACGGCTTTATCAAGCTCAGCCATTTTGGCTTTATTCTCCTTCTCAAGGTATTCACAGCGGCTGGCAGTATTCTTCAATTCAAGCGCCAGTGCGGATATTTTCTCCTCATTTTGGCGCCGAGCTGCTTATTCGGCTCTTAGATCAGCCGATGCCTTCTCGGCAGCCGCATCACTACACCGGGCCTGCTCCTTGGCCCGGGCTAGCTCCGCCCGAAGAGCTTCAACGGCGGCAGCACCATCTGCACTCATGCACATTTCATATAAAACTCTTTTCGGCGTCAGGCCTAAATTACAAGCACATTGGTGTAAGGAATGCTCGAAATATATACCTTGCGAGTCGTCAAGACGCCTGTTGATCAATGCAATGTCATCTTCCGCAATATCCAGCTTTCGTTGCAGTTTGGCCACTTTCGTATTTCGAGTAGCCGCAGGAGGGGAGGCAGCCTGTATCCCAAGTTAAATCAAGGTTAGTACCTGAGCATATCTTTTTGATCCTCCGATCGCTTCCGGGTAACGCCTTCTTCATTTCCTGCACCGCTGGATGATCGGGAGGGGCCCTTCGGGATGATACCTCGGTATCATCCCCCCTGTTGGGTGAGGAGGCCGGAGAAGGCGTGTCACTCTCCATCATCTCCGGAAGAAGGTCTCCCAAGGAGGAGGACGATTGAGAAACACCAGGCGTTAACCTGCGTGGATGTACATACGTCGGATGATTACTTCACTAATAGGAAAAGAATGAGGTATGTTTAAAGTGCCCCAGCTTCACTCACGGTTTGGCCAGAGGTTCGTCCTCGTCATAAAGCCCTACGACAGCATCGCTCACCCCGCCCAAGCCGCCCGACGATGGCATTTTTCCTCTCTTGGAAGGCTTCCCCTCCTGATCTTCAGAAGCGGCCCTCTTCTTGCCATGGAGGGCTCCCTCTGCACCTTTGCCCTTGGGCAAAAGGGTTTCGGTTTCCCCAAACGCAGCATCTAATTCATCCTCAGGGCAGGCATCACCTCTGGGCTCCCCGCTCTCACCCCCTCTGCAGACACCTGGTACGGTGTCGGAATCAGCATTCTCGTCAGCAGGGCGGTCGCAGAGTCTTCGGGAAGGGGTGCCGGATACCAGATTAACACCGCTTTCTTTATCCAGTCCTGTATAGGGACGGATTGTTCAGTATCTTGTCAAGAGATGCTTGAATGGAAGGTGTTCGGAGATTGAATACTTACCGAAGTGTCCGGATGATTGCAGTCAAGGCCAACATCTTCGGTGGTGTCCGGCCATTGCTCTCGTTCCCCGAAATATAATTTCCACATTCCTTCGTGCGTGGTGCCGAAGAAGTGCTGAAGAGTCCGCCGCCCTTCTGGATTAAACTCCCACATACGGAGAGGCCACCGCTGACATGGCAGGGTCCGGCGGACTAGCATTACTTGAACGACGTTCACAAGATCGATGCCCTTCTCAGTAAGGCTTCGGATGCGACTTTGCAGAGTCTGCACTTCATTGACAGATCCCCAGTCCAATCCCTTATTGATCGATGAAGCAAGCTCAATTGGAGGGCCGGGTTGGAACGCAGGCGTAGCCGCCCACTTGGAGCCCCGCGGCTCGTTGATATAAAACCACCCCTGCTGCCATAAGTCAGAGGACTTGGCGAAAGATCCTTCAAACCAAACCGCGCTGGCAAGCTTGCCTATTATGACGCTGCCGCACTCTGCCTACTCCTCCTCTGTCACCTGCGGCCTCACGTCGAAGGTCTTGAGCCGCAAACCAAAGTGCGGAGGAGTCCGGAGGAAGGCCTCACACGTGACGATAAATGTCGAGATGAGGAGAATAGAGTCCGGGGCCAGATCGTGAAAATCTAGCGCATAGTAGAACATGAGCCCCCGGACGAAGGGGTTAAGCGCGAACCCTAACCCGTGGAGGAGGTGGAACACAAATACTACCCTCTCGCCGGATTTGGGGGTAGGAATAACCTTCCCCTTTGCGGGAAGCCGATGAAGAATTTCTGGGGTCAGATACCTCGCCGCGCGGAGCTTTGCAATATCCTCCTCCATGACGGAAGAAGCCACCCACCGGCCTGGACGGCTGGATCCGGACATGATTGGGGCTGGTGGAGATTGGAACCCGAGGGTTAGAACTCGAGGTGGCTAGGGTTGAGGAAGAAGCAAGCACAAAAGAAAAAGACAAGACTGGGTGTCTCCCCCTGGGTCTCGAAACTTACCTATCCCCAAAGAGTTGTACTCAGGGGACGGTTGGGTTATCCACACCTGCATTAATGAAAATCCCGTGAATAAGGGGACACGATCTCTGCTTTGACAAGACGTGCCAGTAAAACCGCGTCCCGAGACGTGGAGCGACGGGCTAGCCAACGGTTGGAAATAATAAACGGGCAGGCGTGATGCGATGTCATAAACAGCGTCAACGAATTGGACTCGTGGAGTATTATATTCTCTACAATTGTATGCATAGGTTCGGATAATCATCCGAAGACTATCTTGGAGTTCGGAAAAAGGGAACCCGCCTTGCAATGCCGAAGACAATCTGCGCGCCGGACTCCTCGTCATTGAAGCCAGGTTCAGGGGCTACTGAGGGAGTCCTGGACTAAGGGGTCCTCGGGCGTCCGGCCTGTTATCCATTGGGCCGGACTGATGGGCTGTGAAGACATGAAGGCCAAAGACTATACCTGTGTCCGGATTGGACTCTACTTGGCGTGGAAGGCAAGCTTGGCAACCGACTATGTAGATTCCTTCTTATATAACCGACTCCATGTAACCCTAGATCTCTCCGGTGTCTATATAAACCGGAGAGCGTAGTCCGGAAAGGACAGATACACATTACCATAGTCATACAGGCTAGACTTCTAGGGTTTAGCCATTACGATCTCGTGGTAGATCAACTCTTGTAACACTCATATTCATCAAGATCAATCAAGCAGGAAGTAGGGTATTACCTTCAAAGAGAGGGCCCGAACCTGGGTAAACATCGTGTCCCCCGTCTCCTATTACCATCGATCCTAGACACACAGTTCGGCACCCCCTACCCAAGATCCGCCGGTTTTGACACCAACACCCGCCTGCCCGCCTAATCCACATCTCGCCCACCTGAGGTATAACTTCTTTTGGATTTCATGCTTCATTGTACTCTACATGCAGGTTTTCTTCTATACCACTACTCCCCAGCTCCCCATGTATAGTAGCTAGGGTTCGTCGCCTGGTCCAACATCACCAATTTTTATAGGGAAAAGGCCACTCCAAAAGTTTTCCAGGTTTATCATTTATGCATCGGTGGAGGTATACATGTTTTTTTCCAACAAAAAGTACATGGTGGTTGTGCGGTCATTGTCCATATGCTCGTATTGCTGCTACTAATCCAAAACTATCACTGGTAAAATGAAGCAATGCCCCTGTAGAGGCGTTGCCAATTAAGATGCCGCTGTTAATCTTGTTCCACTGCTAAAAAAAGTAACGACACTACTTAAATATCTTTTTTTTATATTTTTGCAACCAGGGATGCATATCTCCATAGCCGGGCATGTCTTCCTCAATTTTTAGTGGAACTGCACAAAATTGGATGGCCACTGTTGCTCAGTTCTTCCTTTCCCGAGCTTGATTACCGAGAAGAAACAAACCACAGTGCGGATTATCAAACTTCTTTGGTGCCTGACCCAAACATGATGCCAAAATTGATGATCATCACACCACGATGAGCTATCGATGCTCATGGTTGCGTCTCATCGCTGCATCGGCTGGTGAAGCTGATCGATGTTCAATGAAGAATGGGCTATCTTCCATCAGTGCTCTTTGCTTGTTATCACAAAGACGATATCCTTCACTAGTTCATCTTGGAGCGGTCGTTTACGTTGGTGCAATTTTATCACATAATTGGATATGAACCAAATGTTTCCTCGAAGAAGCATCGACGTTGGTACTAAGAGAAAAAGTTTGGTATCGATTTCTAAGCATCACAACTTTGTCTTCAGTTACCCTGTAATTTTCTTTGACCAGCTTTTTATTAAATATGTGGTCTGACTTTGATTAAAAATATGATGTGGACTAAAAACCCGGATGGAGGTAGTACCCCTCCATTTTTATTTACTCTGCATATTAGATTTGACTGAAGTCAAACTTTAACACATTATTGAGAGAGGACAAATTGTACATACAAAATAATTGAAATTAATTTTCTTTATTTGTACGCACTCTAACACCTTTTTGATAATTTGGCGCATGTGTGGCTGCTCACCTAACGGAGGGTAGTGTACAACACAACTAAACCTACCAAACCCAAACCAAGAGCGGCCATGCCGAACCAGGAAGAACTCCAACATCACCCGAGACAATACCACGGACACTGCAAGCAAACAAGATAGTGCCTTTAAGAAGGAAAACGATGTTGAGACACCATGGCCATCCGATCTGGAGAAACCGGGCCTAGGGTTTCTCCTCAGGTCGAAGAGGGGCACAACTTAAGGCCTTGGCAACGCCTCCCGGAAGGAAACGACACACGTGGGCACCGCCGTTGCCAGCACTGGCAAGCCGAGCAGAGATCTCTCCCTGGCCTGAAGCTGAGCAATCCCATAGCTGCCGAATCTGGAATTGAAGATGAGGGAGCTGACAATGGTCGGCAGCACCATTACGGAAGGGGGTTGGCTGGGCTGCAACTGCCGTTGGAGGGTGGCACTGCCTCTAGACCCATGCGCATTAGATGGGGGTTGGTAGGGCTGCACCTGCCGTTGGAGGGTGGCACTGCCTCCAGACCCACGCGCATTAGATCTGGCTAAAGGAGGAGGCTTTGAGGTGTACAGGGTAGGGCAGACAACGAGGTGCACCATGCGGGGGGGTTGGGGCGACGACGTCCAGCAACGCCGGCAAGCTAGAACTGGAGGGACGCAGATCCGAGCTGCCGTGGCCTTAACCATCGGGGCGTCCGCGAGCCAAGTGAGTTGGAAGGGACGCAACCACTCAGTCACCGAGGCTGGAGCTGCCCGGCAAAGGACTCCGACGGCGGGGATACTGGGGAGACGCGGGCCTGAGACCGCCGTAGCCGGGATAGCGACAGCAAGGATCCACCGCGAGATGTCTCGTTTCAACCATAACCACATAAGCATCACCGCCTCCATCCGAGAGCCGTCGCCGTTGCTTGGGGAGAGGGAGTGCCACCGAAGACGAGGGGGGGTTGCACAGGGAAGCCCGCAAGCCGCGAACACCCTCTCAACCAGCCGTAGGTCCCACACCCCACCCATGGCCGACAACAACAACAACAACAACAGAGGCTAGGCTGCGCCGCCGCAGGGGATGGGGAAGGCTGCAAGGGATGGCATCCATCTCTTGGGTTTAGAATTACTTATCATTGATTTTATTTGGTCTTGTTGATATATGTTTGAACTCTCGTGGAAGACCATTGATGCATTCTTCTGTTGTTGAATAAGACAACAAAATAATGCAAGTCCTGGTAACCCAAGAAAACACACATCATCAGTTGAAGCTTGAAACTAAATCAACAACAAGAGAAGCAAGCAGACACCAAACAAACAACAACATTCTCTTGCGTTATTCTCCCTATATCTATAAGCTCCACTTCCTTCTGCCTATTCCACTACTGTTTGTAAATAAAAACACCTTTCTCACTCCACTCTGTCAAGCCAGGAGCCAGAAATCTCTGTGGCGCCTAGTGGTGATGAGATAGCCTCCCCCTCGCGGCAAATTTGACAATTTTGACCTATAATCAAAATCAAATCACAGAATGAACTGGTTGCGAAACTATTTCACTCCCCTGACCCTTTTGTGTAGCGCCCGCCACGCCGGCGCCACACCCTACGGTGCAGCGCCTAGCTCCGGGGCGTTGCACCACTGTCCACCGTGGCAGCCCATGGGCCCGCACCCAGCAGTGCAACGCCTCCGAGCTAGGCGCTGCACCTGTAATGTGCAGCGCCTAGCCGCTAGGCGTTGCACGTGTAATGTGCAGCGCCTAGCGGCTAGGCGCTGCACTGTGACTTATATGCAAACGCGCCAGCCCTCTCCTCCCCCACCCTCCCCATTGGCAGTTACAGAAAAAAGGGCGGCGGCCATCTGCACTCCCCCTCTCAATCCCCTCTCCCAAATCCTTCCGATCCGACGATTTGGTCCGTGCATTTGTTCACCAATCCATCGTAGAAGGTACTCTCCTCCGATCCCCTTCTTTCTATCCATAGAAAATATTATATTTTGAAGATTTGGGGAACCCTTGTTTGAATCTTGCATGTATTAGATTTGGGCAACTTTTGTTTGAATCTTGCATATATTAGATTTGGGGAACCCTTGTTAGATTAGAATGTGGTTTGGATAGATAGGTTGACATGTTATTTATATAGTTTGGATACATAGATTGACATGTTTTTTGTATGGAGAAGTAGATTGACATGTTATTTGTATGGAGAAGTAGATTGACATGTTATAGTTTGGATACATAGATTGACATGTTTTTAGGGGGAAGCATCATATGCTTTGGATCTTGCATGTAGTAGGCCTACTTTAGTTTTTTTGAATTGAAAAGATAATCGTGTTGACAAGAATGCTTTGTTGAAATTGTTAGGATGGTTTGGCTTCTCGATGATCACTGGGACCATCAACACCGGTCGTACGCTATGTCGGTGCAGCAGCGGGTAATACTGAAAGTGGCCGGTGTTATGAATTTCGTATGTTTTTTCAAACACAAATGCCCCATATGTAATGTTATGATTTGTTTGTTTGTAGGAGCTTGCACCTCTGAAGCTTCGGTCTCACGGGATCAGCCTTGGAAGGATGAGCTATGATGAGCGGTACACACCTTATGTTAGGGAGGCAGGACTTCTCCCTTTCATTGAGTTGGTCCGCCGGTCGACGCCACCCAACAATGCTGCAGCACTCACCGCGCTTATTGATCATTGGAGGCCGGAGACACACACTTTCCATCTTCGGACCGGGGAGATGACCGTGACGCTGCAGGATATCGCTATGATCACCGGTCTTCCTATCGATGGCAATCCTTTATGTATGAACACCGATTCTAAAGGGTGGCGCGCGCAGATGCAAGCCCTTATCGGTATGGTTCCTCCGGAGCCTCGGGAGCCAGAAAGGGGAGATAAGAAGAAGGAAAGAGTCGCAGCGGGCGCTACTTTCACGTGGATATCATCGAACTTCGCTCATTGCCCCGATGATGCTAATGAGGACATGGTGAAGACTTATGCTCGTGTCTACATGTGGTACGTGATATCGAGGACAATGTTTGCTGATGGCACAGGCAAGAATGCTCCATGGATGTGGCTGAAGGCGTTGACCGTCTTCGATAGCAAATGGAGTTGGGGTTCGGCGACACTAGCTTACTTGTATCGACAGGTATGAAGTTGTTTCCTTTTCACTTCATTGATACATTATCAATGCGCTCTTGCGGCAAATTTGACCATGTTCTTTTTTATGTGCAGTTGGACGATGCCAGTTGTAGGCACACTGGAGGTATTGGTGGTTGTCTGCTCGCACTTTCCATATGGAGCTGGGAGCGTTTGCCGGTTGGACGACCTAAGACCGTGAAGTACGAGGATTGGGACGATAAAGACGACCCACTACGGCTCCCCACTTGGGCTTACAAGTGGGATGTGTTAAATGAGACGACGGATGATCCCTGTGTAATGTACAAGTTGTACAAGAGCGAGCTGGACGCGATCACGCCTGAGCAGGTGAACCGACCTTGCATAAGTGATTATCATGCTTGTATCTTCACTCGATATCCATTTTGCATTCAATCCCATTTTGCAGGTGGAATGGGAGCCGTATGGAAAAGGAGAGAGTTTTGGTAACCCTATAGAGTTCAGGCTTAATCCGATGTGCATTAGGGATAGGGATCTCTGGCATATGTGGTGCCCACTGATATGCAACTGGGCGGTTGAGCTTCACCTGCCACATCGGGTGTTCCGCCAGTTTGGTTTGTTCCAGCCACACCTGCCGGAGTGGGAGGACACGGACAAGTTGCTACACGCGTAAGATATAATTAACCTTGAGCACTTAGCAGCTTCTCGATGGTTTCGATGATGCTAATATTCTGTTTCTAACTTGCAGGTTGGATAGGAAGAAGCAGCGGAAGATCAAGGATTGGGCCAGCCATCACAGGAAGTATGTCGTGCAGTTCGCTCTTAGTGTGGAGCAAGCAAGGGCTGGAAAACGAGCCCAGCTTCGTGAGCACTGCCCGATCGCGTTCAACAACTATCTCGCATGGTTTCTTGCAAGTACCCGCGTGGAGGTATGCCAGCTGGCGTATGCTGAGGAGATTCTGGAAGAACCCACCGTTTTTGATGAGGTAGCCCCGCACCAGTACAACGCGTTAGTCAGGAAAGGCAACTCGGTGATCCCTTCAGCTCCAATGATGAACTTTGTGGTTAGCCCTTTTTGCTTTTCCATTCGCACTTTTCACATCTTCGCTTGCCTAACACTTTGATACCGTTTCTGTTCATAGCATGCCCAGATCAAGAAAGGAGCTGACGAGACCGAGACTATTCTGGAAACAACCCCGGCTGGCAAAAGCGATGGGGAAGGTGCACTTCGAGAATTCATTAAGGTTCACATCTCCTTCAAACTAGCACTTAACATTTGTTGGTACGTTCAATGTCTCATTCACTTGTACATGTTGCAGCGCCAGGGCCAAAAGTTAAGGCGGCTATCAAACCTTTTCGGTTGTCGTGACCCCGAGTATGTATCACCAGAACGGTCTAGGTCGGCGACACCATCAGATCCCGCTTCGGGGCAGAGCCATGGTGAACCTTTCGAGGATGAGGATGTGGGTGGGGTCACCCAAGAGGTATGGCATGACGATATATCCATTTGTTGATGCATTGCTAACTATATCCTCACACACGGTCTTTCCATATCTTTTATGATGCATAGGTTGCTGATGATATGACCTTGGGGACGTACCGGGCTCGGTCTGCATACGAGTTGAAGCCTAGGAGGGGAATCAACAAGTACACACCTGAAGACTTCACCCAAAGAGGCAAAAGGACTGTCGGCACCTCGCGGATGGCGGCTTTGGATGACTATTTGGATGACGATGTCGAACCGGAGGCGGAGCCGGAGCCGGAGTGGGTTCCTCTTCCTAGGAAGGTGAAGAAGATAAGCGTCAAGAGGGGGGGAGGACCCAGCAAGCGTGGAAAGCACTAGTCATCTTAGTTTTTTTATAATGTTGAACTTCGAGTGCGATTTGTTATGTCGTTGAACTTGGAGTGGTCGTACCTTTTATGTCATTGAACTTGGAGTGGTGGTAGCTCTATGGTAAACTGGAACTTATTGTGATGGTCCTTTCTATGAAATGATGTCTTTTGTGAACCCTTTGTTTCTTATACTAATTGTTATACTTGGAGAAATGATGTCGTACCTGAATGTTTGTTATACTAGTTGTTGAAATGTGGTTGAAAAAGACCCAGTAGAGGGGGGAGGAGGCACAGTAGGTAGGCCTCAAGTTTCAGGCAAAAAATTGCTAAGTGTTTGTGCAGCGCCTAGCACGCAGGCGCCACACACTACAGTGCAACGCCTGCGTGCTAGGCGCTGCACTAAAGAGTGTGGCGCCTCCAAGCTAGGCGCTGCATATGTCTGTAACTAGCCAAACTTCTGTTGCTTTCTGGATAGCTAAAGACATGTGCAGCGCCTAGCTTGGAGGCGCCGCACTCTACAGTGCAACGCCTAGCTCGCAGGCGCTGCACTATAGAGTGTGGCGCCTCCAAGCTAGGCGCTGCATATGTCTGTAACTAGCCAAACTTCTGTTCCTTTTCTGGGTAGCTACAGACATGTGCAGCGCCTAGCTTGGAGGCGCCGCACTCTACAGTGCAACACCTAGCTCTCAGGCGCTGCACTATAGAGTGTGGCGCCTCCGTGCTAGGCGCTGCACATGTCTGTAACTAGCCAAACTTCTGTTGCTTTTCTGGATAGCTACAGACATGTGCAGCGCCTAGCTTGGAAGCGCCGCACTCTATAGTGCAACGCCTAGCTCGCAGGCGCTGCACTATGGAGTGCGGCGCCTCCGAGCTAGGCGCTGCACATGTCTATAGGTATCCAGCAAGCAACAGAAGGTATGCCTCCAGTTTCAGGCAAAAAATTCGCTAAGTGTTTGTGCAGCGCCTAGCACGGAGGCGCCACACTATACAGTGCAGCGCCTAGACCCCAGGCGCTGCACTGTACAGTGTGGCGCCTCCTAGCTAGGCGCTGCACTGGTCTGTAGCTATGCAGCCAGAACAGAAGGTACTTTACAGTTTGAGGCACTTGGACTTGGACTTAGTGAATTTTTTAGCTATCCAGAGAGCCACAGCAGCTAGGCGCCACATGGTAGATAGCAGCGCCCAAGTACTTCACGACACATAGTAGTTCATAACACATAGTACTTCACGACACATAGTAGTTCTTACAACCAAATCAAGGAGGAGACATAGTAGTTCACCGCACATAGTAGTTCACACAACCAAATCGAGGAGGAGACATAGTAGTGCACGGCACATAGTAGTTCACAACCAAATCACATTGGAGACATAGTAGTTCACAACCAAATCGAAGAGGAGACATAGCTCTATTGCGTAGAGCAAGGCCCCTTTCCTTTCTTCTTCTTCCTCTTCCTCCTCCCTTTTTCTTATGAGGTGAGCCTCCTTAACCACCCTCTCCATGAATATCTGATTGTCCCTCCTTTCTTTTTCAGCTGCAATTGCCCAAAGCTTCATGGTTCTTTCTTCAAAATCCTGTTGATGCTTCTTCTGTGCCTCCTCAACTTTCCTCATCAACGCTTGCTCCCTAGCGCGCATCGCATTTGCCGCACTCTGTTTTCGCTTCCTCTCCTTCTCAAGCTCCTCTTCCTTCTTCTTCTTTAGCTTGGCTGCATCCTCCTCTCTAAGCTTCTTCGCAGCCTTCTCCCACCATCCGGCCATCTCATCTTCGCCATCCTCCTTCATCGTTGGTTTGTTGGGTTGGGAAGCCGCCATACCTACAATGAGTGGAACATAATGGTTAGTAAGGACAATAAGAACAAATGGAAGCACATATGAAAAAGAAGAACATATGAAAAAACAAGAACATATGATACATTATAGTTAGTGAGGAACATACGGAAACGGTCCATCTAGGTATCCAAACATTCCTCTATAACGAACTTGCGGTTGTCCATCACCACGGCCAAGTCCACCACCAAGGCCAAGACTATCGCCAAGGCCAAGACCATCACCACGGCCATTACCACCACGTCGAGCTCTTCCACCACCACGGCCGAGACCACCACCACCACCTCTACCACCACCACGGCCTCTTGTAAGTCCAAGTTGCCGACCTCTTTGTTGCCTAGATCCTCTTTGGCTAACACTTGGTTGGCTAGGCACTTGTTGGCTACCACTTGGTTGCCTTGGCACTTGTTGGCTACCACTAGGTTGGCTAACACTTGGTTGGCTAGGCACTTGTTGGCTACCACTTGGTTGGCTTGGCACTTGTTGGCTACCACTTGGTTGGCTTGGCACTTGTTGGCTACCACTAGGTTGGCTACCACTAGGTTGGCTACCACTTGGTTGGCTCCCTTGTGTAGCTCCATGTTGGCTTGTGCTTGCATCATTTTTCTTGGACCTTTTCCTTGGTTTGGTACATTTTCTTTTGTTGTGGCCATGACCTTTGCACTCCCCACAACGGGAGCTCTCACGAGGCTCTTGGAATTGGTCGTTGCCCGCTTCGCGGCGCCCACCATGGCCCCATCCGTCCATGTCGCCTCTAAGACGCTTTGTCTTACGTCTACCCCGTTTAACAACCTTCAACTCCGGATCCGGCCATAGTTGAACTCCATGATACTCCGGCCATTGTGATTGGTCAAAGTATGGGTGAAAGCGGGGAGCCCATGTTTTCTTGACCGTCATGATTGAGAACTCCGACTCCCTCATGGTGCGTGGGTGATTGATGTCCACATTCCTAACGCGGCCGGCGGCATACAAATGTGAGCATGGGAGATGAAGCAACAATGGCCTCCCGCAAGAGCAATCACATTGTGTTAACGACACCTTGAAAGCCCGACCTCCATGTTGCCGGCCATCATTTGTGGTTCCTCCTGGCTCTTTCACTTCGTACTTCCACTCTTCATTGTCATATAATATAGCTTCTTCTGAGTCCGCCTTCCGTGATTGAAATAGCAACCATTCATCAACTTTGGGTGGGAACTTGTACTTGTACTTCCGTGGGTTCTCACCCGCTATCTGTGCATCGGTTTCCATCGAGTACTTTACAAAGTACGCATTCATCTTGTCAAATGTGTATTGAACTATTGCCGTCACGGGTAATCCACGTGCACCTTTGAGCACCCTATTGAAGCATTCGGCCATATTGCTTGTCATTTGACCATATCTCTGGCCATCTTCATCAAAAGCACGTGCCCACTTGTTCCGATATTGAATGTGCCTATTGAGAAACTCTTGACCCCCGGGATCAAGTTTTTTGTGTGCGAGCAATTTGTTGTACAAAGTGGCGAAGCGCTTATCGGAGAAAGCGAGACAACAATCTTGAAGATCATCGGCCAACTCCTTAAGGCCACATGCCCTATAGAAGTTCGAACAAAAGTGCCTCATGCACCAGCGATGGTGCAACGGAGCATGCCCGGGAATGTCAATCTCCACGGCGTTAAGAATTCCTTGATTCCGATCCGATATGACACAAATTTCCCTTTGAGCGGGTAACACCTTCGTCCTCAAAAGATGCAGAAACCACTCCCAGTTATCATTGTTTTCCGCCTCAACCAAAGCAAATGCCAATGGCAACACCCGGTTATTGGCATCACTTGCTATCGCAACCAACAAGGTGCCCTTGTATTGTCCGGTCAAGAACGTGCCATCAATTGCGATGACCGGCCTACAATGTTCGAAAGCCCTCACACATTGCTCGAACGCCCAAAAAGCACGGCCAAATACTCTGACTTTCCTTCCTTCATGAACCGTTGTTTGGTGCCCATGAGGCTCGACCACATGAACCATGCCCGGGTTTGTCGCGGCCATGGCTAACAACAACCTAGGAATTCGGTTGTATGCTTCCTCCCATGTACCATACAACATCTTAAATGCGGCTTGCTTCGCCTTCCATGCCTTGCCGTATTTCACCTTGTAATGAAAGATGGCTTTCAGAAGGTCAATGACATGTTGGACGCTCATTGTTGGAAGTGTGGATATTGAGTTGGAGAGCCTGTAAGCGATGAACTCGGACGTGAGTTGTTTGTGGTCTTCGGACACAATCTTGCCATCCACCCTTTTGCCTTGGCACATGTGAGTTGGCACACAACTCACTACATGCCAAGTAGGACCTCCTTTCCATGGTCTTGCACGCACAATCCACGGACAACCGCCACGGCGTCTTGCCACTCCTTGTTGGACCTCCTTTCCACGACCTCTACCACCACCACGGCCTCTTGTAAGTCCAAGTTGGACCTCCTTTTCATCTTCACATGCACATGCAACCGTGTAGCGCACATTGACGTCCGAGTGCACCACCTTGTGTGGACGGTAATGCGTAACTGAGTAGTTGTCGAGCCACATCCTCAAATCCAACAAGCTGTCGAACTTAGAACCTTTAGCAATCCGGTTCTTGTCGTCTACCAAATCACGGTGAGAGCTTGGCCTAACCCCAAGAGGTACACATTGGCCACCATCTACCACGGCTTCATCCGCGAGACTAACATCCTTGAACAATGTAGTCCGATGATCCCGACCAAATACCTTCTCGAAAGCTTCGGCCTCCTTCACCGTGAACCCCTCCGCATCAACTTGTTCACGGGACCATCGTCATCCGAGTCCGATGCATATGCACGGGAAAAAGGGACGGAATGGTCCATTGTCTCTTGCAAATGATATTTGTCGAGATCACCCACATTGTTGTCATGGAGATCAACTTCATTGTCATCGTCCGCATACTCATCATTGTCCTCTTGCAAAGATTCATCTTGGTTGTTTCTATACGGGCTCAATGTTGGCCTCACTTCTTGGGTCAAAAGAGGTTCAACAATTTCATCTCGCTTCAAGGATGGGGGGCTACTAGCAACCAAAGGGGAGGGGTTCCGGTTCAAGTCCAAATGCAAACTTGAATCAACCTTCTTCGTTGCAAATAACTCAAGAGCCTTGTCTAGTGATTCGGCCGCCGTCTCCTTGTATGCAACCCAACGTTGCTCCGAGTTTACACGCATTGTCTTCCAACGGATGTGCATTCCAAAACCAACATTATGCCTTCCCTCCAACTCAATGATATCACTAGGGTCCATCCAATTCAAATCTTTCCTAACTTGTTGCAAGAGCTCCGCATAGCTAGGACTACTATCAAACACCATGTCAAACTCATCCGGGTCCGGTTCTTTATTGCCTTTCAAAAAGGCGTCTTTGTCCCCATGATGAACAAACACACATGTTCTTCCCATCCCTATAAGCAATGAACACAAGGTAACATTGCTTCCATGAGTACTAATCCATGGATTAACACCGATTACAAACCCTAATATATATATGAAACAACAACCCTAACCCTAACCATAACCCTAACCCTAACCATAACCCTAGCCCTAAACCTAACCCTAGCACCAACATAAGAACACCCATAAGAATAACCCTAGCATACTAACAAAGCCTAATCATAGATATTGGCAAACAAACATCTCACATCTCCATGCAAATCTCTAGATCCAAACAAAACTAGGGTTTCCCCTAACTACCAACAAATGAGCAATGGGAGAACTTTACTTCGATCAAAAAAAGGGGATCGACGATTATTACCTTGAGGGAGTGTTTGACTTCGAAATCCACGGACAAATTCTTCAAATTTGCAAGATTTGGAAGAAGATTTGAGAGGGGGGAGAGTGGGAGAGGGGGCAAAGCTCGGGGAGAGAGTGAGAGAGTGTGTGGTTGGGGGGTGGGGGAGGGGGGACCAGCCAAGTGGCTGGATAAGTCACAGTGCAGCGCCTAGCCGCTAGGCGCTGCACATTACAGGTGCAGCGCCTAGCTCGGAGGCGTTGCACTGCTGGGTGCGGGCCCGTGGGCTGCCACGGTGGACAGAGGTGCAACGCCCCGGAGCTAGGCGCTGCACCGTAGGGTGTGGCGCCGGCGTGGCGGGCGCTACACAAAAGGGTTAGGGGTGTGAAATAGTTTCGCACCCAGTTCATTCTGTGAATTTATTTCGTTTCCAGGTCAAAATTGTTAAATTTGCCCCTCCTCGCCGGCTCTTGCGTCGTATGCCCAGCGCCATGCACGTGGCGTGCTGCACGCAGTACTCGACGGTGCTGCCCCCGGCGCCGGCGCCTCTCCCACCGGCCATCCACATCTCCAGCAGCCTCCATGTCACGGACCGCTTCTTCTGCCCCATGACGAGGAGCGACACGCCCTGCTTCCTCGCCGCCTCTACGATGGTCGGCCCTCGCTCCTTCCCCTCCACCAGGGAAAGCTCCACGCGTACCTGGCAGTACACAAAGGCAGTCATTATTAACTTCTTTGTCAGCCAGCCAACTAGCCAAGGGTAGGTGCACAGCACAGCGGCATCGATGTCAAACTAGAGATGAAAAGTGGACGGCCCCATCAGGCCATCACTGCCTGGGAAGAAATGCGTGCACCCCTTGATGATGACGCATGTTGTGGCCTTTGCTTGCATTTGTGGTGAAAATGAACAAATTTGGCCCAATATATTTGGTCACTGGTTGGACGGTATTCCAAATATGTTTAAAGCGCTTATAAGGGTGGGAGCGTACGCCTTAATTTGGTCGCTCTGGCTATATAGAAACGATTTGGTTTTTAATGGAAAAATGCTTCTCCTCTGTAGGTTATTTTCCGTTGTACGCAATCGCTTCATACGTGGTCTATACTACAACGATCGGAGCACCAATCGTTGTTCAAGGCGGTGTGTACGCGGTTGAAGCAGGTGGCTACGGAGGTTTTTTCCCAACATGGGTGGCAGCATAACCTCCGGATCGATCCACCACCACCTTCCACATAGGCATAGTGTCGGTCTATAGGACTTTACTGTTGCCGATATGTCGGTTTATATTTCATGTTTTTTGTCAGACTTTTGAATTTGGTTGTGTGCATCTCAGTTATGCAGAGGCCGGGTGTTACTCATAATGTTTTGTATCCCCTTGATGCTACATTCTGAGATAATAAAATTGCCCTTTATCGAAAATCTGAAACTTCAACATAAAATGATCCCAATCTGAAAATATTTTATGAAATTGCCCTCTTTTGCATGACGCCCGGGGCTAGGACGCCATGCTAGAGAGCATGACACCCCGGGCTAGGGCGCCATGGTAACGACATGTAGCATGGCGCCCCGGCCTAGGACATCATGCCAAATAGCAATGACGCCCTAGCCCGGGGCATCATGCTATCTAGCATGGCGACCTAGCTCCGGGCGTCGTGTAAAAGGGGCCATTTCGTGAATTTTTTTAGATTGGGGCCACTTTGTGTTGAAGTTTCAGATAAGGGCCCGTTTTGTCCATTTTGTGTTGCCCATGCATCTTCTTTTGTGATATTGACAGTAAGTACGTCCCATTGATTTTTCTTTGTGGTATTGTTTGCTATACAATGCATTATCTCAGGGAGCTCCAGTTAAAAAGAAAACAAAAACTTTTAAATTTAGTTTCCTTAATTTATCATTTTTATATTTGACGGCAGACGGTTGTTGGCAAGGATCATTTAACACTTCTTACCAGTGGATCATGATCATGAGTGAATAAAGGAAAGGAAAGGAAGGGAGAGTCTATTTCCAGCCTTCTAAAGGTTATTACTGTCACCTGATTTTCTTCTTCTTCTAATGGTCTATTTTGAAAAACTAATCCTTCCAGTGATAATTAATTACCTGCATACATAGATGTACGTCTTAGCGGTAAAGACCGCTCGTTATATGTATATATGACTGACAGCCGACATGCTCAATTTTCATCTCGCTAGACTTGGTGCCGTATTTCGCCGTGATAACCAACTCAATCTTCAAGTAAAAGGATGAATAGAAGGAAGTAGAAATGCATGCATCGGCCGATGTCGAATTCCTTTGTCCCAAAGAAGAGGACCATCGATGTGTTCAATACCTACATTTGTCAAATCTAGCCCGTCACGAACACTGACCGGGCACCTTTTAAAAAATTCAATCCACATCCGGACACCTCAATTACCATATCTTAAATTCATACAAACTCATGCAACTACGTCAACGCACATGCATCGTTTGGCTACTCCATCACACTACACTAAACATGCCGTCGGACGGACATGTTTGGCTATGGTGAAGTTCATCCATGGCTGCACTTGCCCTTGCCGGTGCCCTTGCCGTCCTTCTCGTGAAGTACCGGTCGAAGACGCAGTACGGATCGAGCCGGATCTGCTCGTCGTCGGAGTTGTCCACGTTGTCGCTGTCCTCCTTCTCCTCCTTCGATGGTAGTCCGGCCATGGCACGGACCGCCCGATTCTGCTCACGGGCGAGGCCGAGCGCGTTCCTCTGCTGCCGTTTCTTCACAATACGGGCACGGATGGCTTCCTCCTCTGCGGCCGCCCGCACCGCCGCATCAGCCGCCTCCGCCGCTGCCATTTCCGTCACGATACGGGCCTCGGCGGCCCTTATCCTCTCCTTCCCACGGTGGGCCGCCCATTTCCGATGGGACTCATACTCTGCCCGACCGGTGATAGGGAAGGAGAGGTGTTCCGGCCGGGACCACGAGGATCCAGCACCAGAGGACGCGAGCATCCGGTGAGCCGACGCTATGGCATCGCGGCGGACGGATCCATCCGTCGACCGGCGCTGTCCTTCCGGGAGCGGCGAGTGCAATGCGGACTGCCATTGCCTCCTCCAACCCACACAGGACGACACCCCAGTCGACGTCGACGGATCAGGACTGGTCGAAGTCCGATCCGCTGCCTGCCATGGCGGAGAAGGCCGCAAACCGCCGGAGGTGAGCTCGGGTGGCGGGGAGTGAACGGGAGTGATGTGAAGTGGCTAGGGTTTGCTCCGGCGAGAGGATGGGGTCGAATATAAGTGGGGTCAAGTGGGCCAGCATGGGACGGTTCCAACGTGGTGGGCGTGCCCGGGTGCCCCTATATCCGCCCCATATTTGGGCTGGATATGGGGGGTGCCGGTCAGCCCGGGCGTTTGAGAGCCTTTTGAGAGGCCCGTCTGGGTCAACAAATCGTGACCGGTCCGCCCGCCTGGACGTATGAGACGGGTTTGAGAGGTCCGGTTGTAGATGCTCTAATGATGCTAATTAACATGCAAGACCATGGATATCATTATTTTTGGCGGGGAACCAGCCATGTTACTACTAGTTAGCTCTAGAAGGAATGAGATGTGTCCCTTATCAGTCACCATGGAGATTAGATGTGAACTGGTGTTCACCGTTTTTTGTTGTTGTTTTGCGACAAAACTGGTGTTCACTGGTTGTAGGATGCAAAGATAAAATCTTAATCTTGTTGTCGCATGTAGTGTTCTATTGATGTTCTACTTCTGTAAATGGTGTCTCAGTTTGCTCTACTTAAAATTTAAGCACAATGAGATTGTGAATCGTACTTGATTTAAGGGCATTTTTAGTCAAAGAAACACTACCAAGACAAAAAGCAAGAGCAAGAGCAGACACAATTTTTTGGGTACCTCTGGTCTTTTAGCATGGCAAATGCTCCTCATGGCCTCCAAGGGCTGATACCCTCTTAGATCATCTCCTAGCATCAGACAAGCAAGATTTTCTAAACATTTACAAATATGTACCTTAACAGCATACACATTATAACTGATTTGGAGATATTTAATTTGTATGTGTAAGGTGTCAGCAAGCGCGGCCTAGATTTGTACTTGGCCAACTTACGGTTCTTGCCGGTGCTCTGGCCAACATCGAGGAGGACCACGGTATCGGACCGCCGGACGGAGTGCGAGAGCGCCCATTGCAGCGCCGTCCGGGCCTCTTCGCCGCCACCGTCGGTCACCACCATCACCTTCCTCCCCACCGCAGCAGCAGAATCCTTCTCCTTCTCCTTTTCTTTCTCCTCTGGCACGCCATCGTTGCCCTCGTCCCGGCCATCAACGGAGGCCTCCTTGGCGCATATCGGTGGAGGTGCCGTGGCGGTCCAGTCGGACCTGATCCGGTGGAGGCAGAAGGACGGCAGCGATCTGGCCCTCATGGATGGATGATGGCTTTAGCTGGTGCTGTTAGAGAGAAGAAGCAAACGGAGGAAATTCAACGGAGGGTGGCATGATATGATACGAATCAATAGCTAAGCTGGCTTGTGGCGGCCCACTGCTCCCATGCTGGTAAGGTGGGTATAGATCCATGGGTTGGCCACGGCCACCTCACCTACAGGAGCGCCTGTTCTTTTTCTTTGGGAAAAGAAGGGCCTGTTTGGCCCTCCTCCGCTCCACACTCTCGCTTCAGGAGCTGGCGGAGCGCAAGTTAAAAATCCCGAAACAGGGAATAGCTGCTCTGCAGATCCTTAAATTTGGTGAAGCTAGTGGATCACCAAACAGCTCCGAAGTACCCTTGAATTTTCTTCCGCATCCGTTCGTGGACTAGGGCCAGTCCGCGGACGGAATGCAAGAGCCGACCATAGTTCAATTAAACCAGAGGAAATTCATCAAACACGGCAGATTTCATTAAAGTTCGAACATAATTCACATAAAACAGTCGATATTTTGACTACTAAAAACTAGAAAGAATTTCCTAAACCCTATATCGGATGACCACCTCATACGCGTAGCCGCCCTGCCCTGTCGCTCCGTTCGTGTCGCTGCCATCATGGTCGTCGTTGTCGTCATCGATGTCCCTCCAACAGCGGAAGGGCGCCGGAGGGCCGCGCAGCCTTGCCCGGCAGTTGCTAGCATGGCGGAGGAGCCGATGGGCCTCCTACTGCGCGGTGCAGAGCCGCCGTGGCCAAAGCAGATGGCGCCCGCGGAGCTCTGACGACAGCCTTGCCTGTGTCGGGGTTGGCAGAGGAGTCGCTAAACGACCACTCCTCATTGATCTTGGTGAGCTCCACATCAAGGCGGCGGCGATGGCAAGCGGCCATTCCGTAGTGGTGACGGAGCAGTCGAGGGCCCACGCGGCGGTGAGGTTCGGGTCATTGCAGGCCCATTCTGGCGCAGTGTCGGACTTGGCGAACGCGGAGCCACGAGCGGCGTTGAGCCGGTCGTACCGTGCATGTTGCCTCGCCACGCGCTCCTCCTCGGACATGATGGCCCTCGAGCCCGAGGGACCGTCGTAAACCCTCTCCTCCGAGGTAGTGGAGGATGTGGCCCGCGCCTTCGGGATCGCGGGGGCACCTCCTTTACAACGACATGGGCCCATCAATGCGGGCATACTGACCGTGCGCTGGGGGTGACGCACGCTCGTCCTTGATACGGCGGACGCGCTGGGGACGCGGGCTCCTCCTTGACGCTGCCATCATGCATGTTGCCTCGCCACGCGCTCCTCCTTGGACATGATGGCCCTTGAGCCCGAGGGACCGTCGTAAACCCTCTCCTCCGAGGTAGTGGAGGATGTGGCCCCGCGCCTTCGGGGTCGCGGGGGAACCTCCTCCTTTACAACGACACGGGCCCATCAATGCAGGCATACTGACCGTGCGCTGGGGGTGACGCATGCTCGTCCTTGATACGGCGGACGCGCTTGGGGACGCGGGCTCCTCCTTGACACGGCCACCGTGCATGTTGCCTCGCCACGCGCTCCTCCTCGGACATGATGGCCCTCGAGCCCGAGGGACCATCGTAACCCTCTCCTCCAAGGTAGTGGAGGATGCGGCCCCGCGACTTCGGGATCGCGGGGGACCTCCTCCTTTACAACGACACGGGCCCATCAATGCGGGCATACTGACCGTGCGCTGGGGGTGACACATGCTCGTCCTTGATACGGCGAACGGGCTGGGGGACGCGGGCTCCTCCTTGACGCGGCCTCTGACGTGGAGGCCGCGGTTGCGTGGCGGGGAGGTGGGTTCCTCTGTGACATGCCGTAGTGGGGACGCCGGCCCCCGCTTCACGTGGACGCGCGACGGGGACTGTGGCTCCTCATTGACGTGTGTCGGCGATGGTGGCGCCGGGCCCATCTAATGGAGCGATCAATCTCTCATGATCTCCATCTTACAGACGAATTATTCGTCCGTCGGAGAGGCCTTTGTGAGGAAACGGGGCCACTACTGCGGCTGCTGGTTGATGACCCACAAGTATGGGGATCGTAACAGTCTTCGAGGGTAGTATTTCATCCAAATTTATTGATTCGACACAAGGGGAGCCAAAGAGTATTTATAAGCCTTAGCACTTGAGTTGTCAATTCAACCACATCTGAGAATCACTTCCTTACAACAATTTATTAGTACCACAATAATATGAAAATAGTGATAGCAAAGTAACAGTAGCAGTAACGACAGTAGTAGCAAAATTGTAACTAGCAGAGTAATAGTAACTTGAGCAAAGGCAATAGCATTAAAGTGTATGCATGGAGTAGCGATGGATATTTAGATGAGATTCAATATGTAACAATCACAACCTGGAGCGACACA
The DNA here is from genome assembly GCF_002575655.3 of Aegilops tauschii subsp. strangulata. Taxonomy (NCBI): domain Eukaryota; kingdom Viridiplantae; phylum Streptophyta; class Magnoliopsida; order Poales; family Poaceae; genus Aegilops; species Aegilops tauschii. The sequence goes on from NC_053039.3 coordinate 181,597,761, forward strand.
CAATAGCTCCTATTCATCAACCATATGTAGGCATGTATTTCGTATTTAGTCCTACGTGTTTGCGATAAGAACTTGCATAACATCTTTTGTCCTACCCTCCTATGCCAGCGGGATCCTAATGGAAACTAAGAGTAATTAAGGCACTCCTTTTAATAGAGAACCAAAATAAAGCATTGACAAATAGTGAATACACGAATTCCGCAAGTTAAAGTCATCCCCGTCAATATCCCAATTCATGGTCACGTTGGGGGTCTAACGTTCAGACCGATTTTAACAGGTGCATACAACTTGTAGGTAAGATCAACATCTCAAATATATTCATGAAAGCATAAGTGTTCAGATCTGATATTAAGGCACTCGGGCCCTAGTGAAGAGCATTAAGCATAGCAAAGTCCAACATCAATCTCAGAACATAGTGGATACTAGAGATCAAGCCCTAATAAATTGACCCGGTTACATAAGGAATCCCATCCATCTCCATCACCGTCCAATATTCCTACAAAAGAATTACTCACTAATGATGGTGAGCATCATGGAATTGTTGATGGAGAGAGTTTGATGATGACGACGACAACGAATCTCTCCCTCTGGAATTTTGAACAGACTCTAGATTAGGGACCCGATAAAGAGCAAGAGGTGGCGGCGGCTCCGTATCGTAAAACATGATGAAACTTTCTCTCTGGTTTTTTTCTTGGGAAGACGGAATATATAGGCTTGGAATTAGGTCAGTTGGAGGTGTGTGGGGCCCACAAGTCACCACAATGCATCCCCCTGGCTTGTGGGCCATGGGTGGCCCCCTTTGGTACTTCTTTGCGCTAGTAATTTTTATTTATTCCATAAAAAATGTCCGTAAAATTTTGTCCAATTCTAAGAACTTTTATTTCTGCACAAAAATAATACCAAGGTAGTTCTGCTGAAAACAACATCAGTCTGGGTTATTCATTCAAATAATGCAAATTAGAGTCCAAAATGAGAGCATAAGTGTTTGAAAAGGTAGATACGATGGAGACGTGTCAACTCCGCCAAGATTAACTCATTGCTTGTCCTCAAGCAATTCAGTTGATAAACTAAAAATGATAAAGAAAAACTTTTACAAACTCATTTGCTTTTATTGCAGTATATAAGCTTAACTAGTAATCATGTTTCCAACAAAGATGATGAACTAACCACATATATGATAACACTTCAAATCCACATTTACTCATCCCAATGACATAATCAATTAGGGAACAATAATAATATATCTCAAATATCAAAACTTTGTCAAAATAACCATGATATATTATGATAGAGTGGTATGACCACAAAACATAAATGCAGAGCACCTCCAAAGTTCAAGTAGCGACTAAACGTTGTAATTCAGGGTAGAGGACATCCAGTCATGCTCACACCCAATACTAATTAGACCAAATGCATGTTACACAAAGAATGACAATAGCGCTCTAAAAGTTTGTGCTTGAATGAGAAGGTGATGACTCAACAAAATTTTCTAAAAGATAGGCCATTCGCAGAGGGAAGCAGAGATTTTCTTACGTGCCATAGCTCATTGCTTAAACAGAGATAACTATATTTTGAGAGGTGTACTTTTCCTGTCAACGATTTACCACAAAGTTTCAAATATCTTACATGCTAAACACATTAATGGCGGTACCCATGCAAAATGTTTTACTTCCCCTCCACCATACTAACACAAACCATGGCTAGCCGAATCCTCGGGTGCCTACCAACAATCAACTGTCCTGGGGGGAGCATTTTTAAAAACTAATGCAGGATTGGGCATCCTAGCTATTAGCCTCCCTCAAGATGGACGAGTGAATACACTCTCATCGTGAGTAAAACACATTTAGCATGGAAGATATCGACTACCCCATCGCTCGATGAGCGGTACGTGCACACAAAACAGATATTCATTTGAGGATTAGAGATGACACATAAAAATTTAGTTGGAAAGAAAGGGTAATATCGTATATAGGTAGATATGGTGGACTCTTATGGCATAACTTTTGTGTCGGAATTTTGGATGCACAGGTAGCATTTCCGCTTAGTACAGACGAAGGCTAGCAAAATACTAGGAAGCGACCAACAAAGAGCGACAATGGTCATAATCATGCATTTTGAATAATTAACATTTAACACGGGCATGAGGAGGATATGTACACCCTAAACATAAATACCGTAGAGCCAATACTGGGTTTGAATCAATTACATGTGTGAACATGTACCACGTCAAACCACTTGAATTCTTCAAAGGATACCATCCTAACATACTAAATCATGATCAATTTGATGCATGTTGACATACGAGATAACATATTATCCACTCCAAGCTACTTAAGCATGGCATGAGAAACTACGAGTTCTAATCATCATCATACACATGTTCACTTATATAGGCTGAATTTACTAAGGTGAATATATTTACAAGAACAAAAACAAGTAGGGTTCATACCAGCCTTTCTTCACCATGATCACTTCATCAAATTATCGCCATTACTGCCTTTCACTTGCACGACCGAATGATGTGGGATAATATAATAGTGCAAGTGTGTCATGGACTAAGCTAAAACCTGCAAGAACTATGTACAGATGAGAAGAGAAGGAAATATTTGGTTTTTCATTAGATCAATAATAAACCACATGAGAGCCAGCTAGAAATTATTTTGGGTGTCTTCTCCTTATTACGACTGAAGAAAAGAAATTCGGAGAAACATGCTGAAATACTTTTGGAGTTTTTAGTTTTTATGAAGGAAGCAAAAATAAGAAAGAAAAATGAAAAAGCGATAAAATATTAACACTGAAGAACTCCAAACAAACAAAGAAAGAAGAAACAGGAAATATTTTTTGATTCTCTTCTAATAAAACAAACTCACAAACAAATGAAGGAAACGAAAAGAAGCGAGAAATATTTTTTGGGTTTTCAAAATTTTATAAACACACAAAAGAAAACAAATAAAAGAATACATGGATACACAAGGAAAATGATGAATACCGACAAGTGTAATGAGTGTGATAACATAAGTGGAATCTTGATGAGAATACATACTCCCCCAAGCTTAGCCTTCTGGCCTAACTTAGTTACCATCACTGATACTACGGATATAACTCATAATGGTAACTTTGACTGGCACTCAATGCCTTAGCTGCTGCACGACGATCGGCTTCCTCTGTTGCCTGTTGCGCCCTGGCTTCCTCCAATGTAACAGAGAATCTCTAGTTGGTCTGGTAGTCAAATAAAGCAGGAGTAGGCAGGGTAATAGAAACACCATCATACATATCAAAGGTTAGCCTGTATTGATACTCATCTGTCTCGCGTGCAATCAATTTATGACGTTGTATAGCCTCAAAATATAGGAAACTAGTAGGCAATTCACGATCATTGAAATTAATGGACACTCTAACATGAGAAACTATACAAGAAGCATAAATTACTCTATAAAAATCACCATCACCAGCATTCCTACCTAGATGGCGTGCAACACCGCACCCATATTAAAGGTTTTGTCACCATGCAAGGCACAACTACGGATGCTTAGATGAGGGGCACAAGTAGCAATTGGATCATGTTTACAAGTTAAACATCTTCCTATGAATAGAGTAAAGAAGTGAACATCAGGAAACTGAATGCTCCCAATTATACCTTGAGATACCCCTCTAGTTTCCCCCTAGCAAATGCTTCTAAGAAATTCCTCATAATCTATTTTATGAGGCTCATTAAAGGTACCCCAAAATGGGATCTTGCAGGCATGGAAAAACTTATTAAGATACGTACTATAAGACTTCTCATATAAACAGAAAACAACTCGGGTTGCAGTATGATGTGATATACTCCCTCCGTTCCTTTATATAAGGTGTATTTGTTTTTTGATAAAATTCCAAAATGTAAGGTGCATTTCTTCTAATTCCTCATAATTCCCATGTCAGCCCTTTAGAAAAAGAAAGTATCTCTCTCCTGATTGTCTGTATCTCTCTTTTTAGCAAAAGAAGTAAAGTATGTCTTTTTCGATTGCATGTATCTCTTAGTTTCCTGGACTAACTGATTTACTTTCCACTAAGAAACAAATTTGTTCAAGGGTAATTTCTTCCTAACTTGTATATAATTATGTGCCTTGGTCACCGTGCCAAAAACAATACACCTTACATATAGGAACGGAGGGAGTGTATTTTAAAAAAACACGTAAGTATTAGTGAGATGATAGTATTGAGTACACTTATACATGAGAAAATTGGTCAAATGGACATTTTTTAAATTAGTCAAATTATTGTTTAATGCCGGCACCAATCATGAAAGTCTCACATGGCCATTGACAAGCTTTCACTTCGGCACCCCGCAGACAGCCATCTCCAGGCTCATGATACGCATGCCTTGCCATTCTATGGCTTGAGGAGCCTCCTGAGAGCATCCCTCTAAACATTTCTCTTTTTTTGAAATTTTTAGATAACTCATAAGAAGTAAACAAAACTCAATATAATTGATAGCAACGACTCTCACAAGTGCCTAGAGGCTATATCATCCATCAAAACTACTTAGGACCAAGTAAATTCAACATGAAAGCTCATATTCATGCTCACCTAAAGCAGCAAATAAGCAAATTATAAACCACTAGAACAAAAACTAATTGGACCAATGGAGGAGTCACATACCAAGGAGGAATTCTGCCGAAAAGTTTCGGAAACATAGCCCCGAGCAAAGAGATCAAAATTTGTCCACAAATGAGTAAGAACTCGGGCTATGAAGCAAGAACAAATTTTTCTAGAGGTGGAAGAAGACTGGGGGGCACGGGCACCAAGTGCATGGGTGCTTGTGGGCTCCACAAGCCACATGGGTGTGCCTAGGGGGTGGCCGTGCCATGTTGGCTTGTGGCCAGCAGGCGTACCCCCCTTGGGTGTGTTCAGTGTCAAAAAATTCTTATTTATCTAGAAAAAATTCATGTTAAATTTTCAAGGCATTATGAGAACTTTTATTCTCACACAATTTTATTGCATAGAAAACTCAGAAAACAAGCTAAACATGGTATTCTAGATTATTTAAACTTTATTAAAACTAATAATAACAAAGGGTAAAGTGAAGTTGCAGAAAGTTGTGCCTACGGAATTCATCGACCATATGCTCCTAAAAAATAATCCGTTAACAAGGTTGATCAAGTCTTGTTAACAAACTATTTTTGAGTGACATAAACCGAAGAATTTTTGTATAGCACTAAGTTACCTCAACTTGGATGTGAATTGTTCCAAACCTAATAGTTTGATATTTATTTTCAGGAACCAAAAGAGGAATTCAAAGTCTCCTATAGTAATAGTCATAATTTTTTTAATAGAATTGAGATTATTTCCCTTAATTGGCTTTCTTGGGAAATAAACCATATGCTCATTGACATTGACATGAAAAGTGAATTTTCTTTTATTACAATCAATAGCAGCGCCTCCAGTGTTAAGAAAAGTTCTTCCAAGAACTGACATATTATCGTCTTTGGGCATATCAAGAATAACAAAGTCCGTTAAGATCGTAACATTAGCAACCACAACCGGAACATCCTCACAAACACCAGCATGAATAGTTGTAGACTTGTCAGCTACTTGCAAAGAAATTTCAGTGGGCATCAACTTATTCAAACCAAGTCTTTTGTAAAGAGAAAGGGGCATAACACTAACACCGGCTCCCAAATCACATATGGTAGTTCTAACATAATTGTTCTTAATAGAGCATAGTATAGTAGGTATCCCTAGATCTCCTAACATTTCAGGAATTTTACCCTTGAAATAATAATTTGCAATCATAGTAGAAATTTCAACCTTAGGAATTTCCCTCTTATTAGTAACATTATCTTTCATGTATTTGGCATATGGAGGCATTTTCATAATATCAGTCAAAGGTACTTGGAAACAGAGGTCTAAGACTTTCAACAAAATGATTAAAAGCATCCTCATCTTTAGACATTAGAGCTTTACTAGGAAAAGGAATGGGTTTTCATACCCATGGTTCTCTTTCTCTACCATGCTTCCTAGAAACAAAATCTGTATTATCATATCTTCTATTTTTAGGAGGTAGGTTATCAAGCTCAACTTCAGGTTCTATCTCTCCCTCATTATCATGTTTATTATGATAATTAGGTGGAGTATCATTATCAACATTATTATCATCATAACATCATCATCACTAGGCTCAGATGTCAGGAAACATAGTAGAAAAAAATTCTCCCTAGGATCAACCAGGAACACTATGAAGATGCAATAATGGTTTGGATCGGATCGTTATCGACTCCAAGTTGCACCGGAAGAAGACGAGTCGGTATATATCGTACTTTAAATCCCTCAAACCCTAGATGAATGATCCCTCAAACCGTCCATGAACAGTCCCTCGAACGAAAGACCGAAAACACGACCTCTCCACAGATTGCAAGCATACGATCTTCACGATCCGCCAGCGCTTCACCATTTAGAGCTAATCGTCGCCGGAGAATTAGAGGGAGGAGGTTAGAACCACACTGGGCTTTAGGATTAGAGGATCTAGATCTAGCTCTAATTGGATCAACTAGAACTAGAAATAGAGAGCTAGAGGAGACTCTTAACACTTGTGTATTCAAAGTGCCCTAAACCTCTAATATATATAGGTTGGAGGGAGAGGAGGAGGAGCCACAGGGGGGAAGAATCTTCACCCTTGCGTCGTCCATGAGGAAAGGCAGTGCCCCTCCAATTCGACCTCCCCTTTCCTTCTCCACGAGGAAAAGGGGGTGCCTCCCCTTATGGGCCCAAGTGGCCCAATATGCTTTTCACCACATGGCCTTTTAAGGCCCGTTGATACTAAAATAAATATAAAGCCTCCTAACTAGTATAAGAGACTTTTAATATTAATTTAACATCATCGGAAATATTTCCCGCCTATATATTATTTATCGGTAATACCCGGTATTACACGAGAAACCCGAAAACCCTTCTGGTGACCCCGAAACGCATCTAGTTCCTATCAAAACTATTTCATAAATATTTCCTCATTACTCCTATACTATCGAAACACTTATCAAAGTGTGATTACCTTAAGCTTGTGACCCTGTAGGTTCGGTAAAACATAGACATGAACAAAACCCCCTTTTGTTCGATGACCGATAACAGAACCATGGACGTCCATATCGATCCCTATGAGTACATGAAAGAAATTTGAGTGAAAATTTTGTTATCATGTGCTATTCCCTTTGCTTCGCGATACTTTAGAAAACCCGAGGTCGATATCCTCTTGAGTCATATACATGCTCACTATACCTGTCACCTCGTTACCGGTTTCGTTTTTCTTTCTCATTGACATGTTCCGGCATCCCTGACAGTGTCCTGGACTAGGGGGTGCTAACCTAGTCGGCCCATAGTCCTTGGGTTGGGCCTGTAGGCCTCATTCTCCATTGGATGGACTCCGGAAGCTACACGCCTGGATGTGATCAAGACTGCATCTGCCGAAGACTTGACGTATACTCCAAAACATCTCCTACCGCCTCCATGCGTGCCCCTGGATACCGACCATGTAACCCTAGATGCCCTACCTAGCGTGTATATAAGCAAAAGGGTTTTGCCCGTATAGGGGATCTCAACACAATTACCGTCGCCTAGCCCTAGAGTTAGGTTTCTCCTTAGATCTCGAGGTAGATCAAGCTTATACTCGATAAACCATTATCAATATAAACAAGAGCGGGACATAGGGTTTTACCTCCATAGAGAGGTCCCAAACTCGGGTAAACATCATCTCCTTCGTTCATGTTACCATTGATCCGAGCACTGGTACGCGTCGGTGCTAAACAAACGGTTTTTAACCCCTTTCCGCGACGGCGTTTGGAACCGTCGCCAAGTGAGTGTGGGCGATAGGGGGGTCCTTCCCACACGACCCAGAAACCGTCGGGGATATGCCCTCCTGGCACACACGCTCGGCAAAATGTGGTCGTGTGCGACCGGCGAGCTCTCAAATACGGAAATATGTACAGTAGAACTAAAAAATGCAATTATACGGCGAAATTGTTTTCGGTCGCAAGTACATCCCACATAGTCAGTCCTTGGTAAACGTTCCGTTCGTATGTACATCCCTCACAGTCGCTCCAGGGAAAACATTTCCGTTCACAGGTACATCACACGCAATTTTTCCAGTTAAATCGTTTGTGATAGCGTTGCCATTGCACACAATATTAATAATTTTATCGTTTGCCTTATTGAATGCATCACACACGATGCGTAGAAGAAACCGTGTGGCAAAGGTTGTCCATCACACACACTTTTTATGTGGTAAACATTTGCGCAAGGTGGCCTAACGCAAACAGTTTTCAAGAGAAAGTCGTGTGTGCAGTGGAGATTGATCACACACGTAGTGGATCCTAGAAACGTTTCAAATCTCCACGTATATCGCGGACGTTTCGCTCACAAACCGTGTGTAGTGTAATCCCTAATTAATCCCTAATTTAATAATCACATGTTTTGAATTTGAAAGTAGGCAATCACTTATTTCATATCCAACCATGTTTATTACAAATATAGGTTCAACCACGAATCCATAATTCGATGCACGGGTACATATATTGAAGAACTACATAAGCACCAAGTAAAGAATGATGAACCACAGTTGTACGAAAGATTGTAAAGAGAGAGGCGAAAGACATTCTGGTTTCTGGAGAAGGTGAAGCGGAATGCCCATATTGTGCCCTCCACCATGCTAATGCACGCACGACTCTAGGCCAACCCCTTGTGATGGCTTCCCGTCCATCCTTCACTGTCTTCACTAGGACTTCTCGATGCTCATTGTAGTCTGGATGAAATATTTTAACCTTCATTGCGTGTCCACCAATCATGTACTTTGCGAGGTAATCTTGAGTGAACTACTTCAGGAACCACTGGGAATGAAAAAGATTCAGACATTGTTGTCTAACAACTCATTATGGGCAGTAAAAAGAGAAGGCCGCAGAGTTTGTAGTTACCATCCTATAGCTCACTGTTGTGTTGGATAGAGCATAAATAAATAATTTGCTTGCCACCATTTGTATCTTTTTGCTAATAATCCTTATCAGTTTCCTCACTTGATGCTTGTTCATCAATATCTCATTGCCCCATATGCAAAAAGGGTCGATGCATGGATCCTTGCCAAGGGCATATGTACCTACAAGCAACAACTCAATATTATAAGCTAAGTAGTGTCCAGGCCTGGATCTATATGCACTACATTATGGAACGACGGGGGGAGTACAAGCCGAGGGATGAAGCTAACCTCGGCGGAAAATGGTGGCCACTCCCGTTGTTGTCCTACATAAGTAGTGGAAAGGCATGATACGTACAACAATCTTAACATCAAACAAATATAGCAAGGGTATACAACATCATCTCCAAATGATAGCTTGAATGTGTTGGTTTCAGCATGCTCTTAAAGCAGATATAAAATGGAAGGCAATGTTACCGACAGCAGGCTTAATAGCCATCAAATATTACAATTCAAACTGGTACTGTTGAAAATGAATAGAATGTAGGTAATGCTTAAACATCACACTGGATTAATGTGTAAAACTGAAATAAAGGGCATGTGTTAACTACACTAGGAATAACTGGAACCAAATATAGCCGTTCAAACTCGTATTGATGTAGTCGAGCGGCATAGTTCCGACTTGCACATAATGAACAACACATTGTGAATGAGTCAAAATTGTTCCAGCACAGTTCAACTGGATTTGGAAGAGTTCTTGCCAGCCAAAACACAAGGTCTTCTTTTGGAGACTTCTGCATGATAGGCTCAATACCAAGAATTTGCTTAGGAGGAAAACTTTTCATCTTGACAACTACAATTGTGCTACTCTCAGCTGTCAGCAAGAAGAAACTCTGCAACACTTGTTTTGGACTTGTCCTTTCGCTTCTGCTTGTTGGGACACCCTATGCCCCAACAGACAAAGAAATCTAACCATCATGGAAGCTCTTCCAGACTTAAGGGGTAATCTACAGCAACCTTTTTCTATGGAGATCATTATCATTGCATCATGGGCCATTTGGATCATCAGGAATGATAAGACATTCAAAAACATCCCCATCTTCCTCTCAGAGCTCCGCTTGCTCAAATTCAGAATTAAGGAGAAGTTTGCATCTTCATTCTTTTCTTGGTTGGACAGTCTTGTCCTGTAATTAATGTAATTTTCTTTTTGGTCTAGTAGGCTTTTTTTGTTTCTTTAGGGCTTATCTCAAGCCTTGTATGTTTGTATACTCCTTGTTTTATTAATAATATAAAAATTGTAGTGGGGTTTTGCCCTACTGTGTATAGTCGAAAAAACACATTGTGAATGACTGAAATAAACAAGGCATAAATGACCAGTATAACAACCAAATATAGCCATTGAAAACTGGACAGAGTCTCACTACAACCAACCTAACAAGCAAATACAGATAAACAGGGCATATGCTTGAAAACTGGACAAATGCTCACTGCAACCAACCTAACAAGCAGATAAAGATAAACAAGGCATCTACTTGATAACTGGAAAAATGCTAAAAAAGCAACCTAACAACCAAATACAGATAAACAAGGCATCTGCTTGATAACTGGATAAATGCTAAAAAAGCAACCTAACAACCAAATACAGATAAACAAGGCATCTACTTGATAACTGGACAAATACTCACTGCAACCAAACTAAGAACCAAATACAGGTAAACAAGGCATCTGCTCGATAACTGAAAAAAATGCTCACTCCAACCAACCTACAACCAAATACAGGTAAACAAGGCATCTACTCACTATAAACAACCAAATATAGCCATTCGTGAAACCAAAGTGGACAATTCATACTCAAACATCACATAAACCTATTGAACAATACATTTTTGCATAACTGAAATAATTAAACACGGCACGGTTAAAGCACCGCACGGCAAATGCTACTACAACAAAGGGTACGGGTTGGAAGCTAGAAAAGGTAAGATTTGTTGATAGAATGTTGCCTCACATTTCATGGACAGGATCCTTCCAGTAGGAAGAGCACAAACCCATGGTGCGCTCTCTGATGTCACAGATGGGCTGTTTCACCTTGGAAGAACCTTCGTGGGTGCCCTCCTTGTGGTCGTGGTCGATGAGATCTGACTTGGCAATTGAGTATCCCAAGCCGGTGCCGTAGAACGTGTCCTTCAGAAGTGACAAAATGGGCTCGATGGCGTATAAAGCTCGCAAATCCTTGACCGCTTGGCGGAGGAGATCAGCGGCAGGGCCATCGAAGAGATCGACGACGGTTGAACCAGAGGGGTTGGGGATGGACCACTTAACCTGTGACATGGCCTGTGTGAATCCGTTGGTGTGGACGAGCTTGATGTCGTAGCCAGCTTTCCCGAGATACAGTAATACGCTAGCCCGCTGACATGAAACCTTCGGCATGGCAACGTAGTCAACGTCTTCGCCGGCTTCCGCGGCGACGTGTTGCTCCGGGATCGACAGGTCGGGGCGAACGGCGGCCACCTCGCCAACGTCCGCCGGAGAGGCCATGATAAACATCTTCTTGGCCGAACGCTCGTCGGGCTCCCCGGGATACGTGGTCGAGCTTAGGCTGCAACATTCTGGAGTAGGGGATGTGGATCTGGCGGGGAGGGACACCGCAGGCCTCATCTAAAAACTCAGCGGAGTGGGGCGACGGTATGGGAATCGCTGTGTAACCTGAACTTTGTTATCTAAGCTAGGAGGAACGGGCAGACCGGCAAGGTTGGCGGCGGCGGCGGCGCCGGCCGTGAGCTAGGGTTCGAGGGGGGAGGGGCGGGTGGGGGACTGTGGAGGGGGGTGGTGTTTGAGGATACGCCGCGGCTACTGAAAATTTTAGTAATGGTGGGTGGAGATGGTGGTGGACGAGGGAGGGCGACGGTTCAAATGCCTCGGCTACTGCAATTTTACTATAAGGTCGGTGTTGGAGGAGTGTGGGCGACGGTTGAAGTACGACGGCTACTAAAATTTTGGTAAAGGAATTGATGCGGGGCGGGAGTGCCCAAGATCGCGCACGGTCCAATAACAATATGCGTGTATCATAATAAGGAAAAGTGGCGCAGATCCGCCGATTTTTGCAACGCTCAAGGCGGGTAGTTTGTTTTTTATATTTCTAGCTAGCTGGTCTATCGCACACGGTTCGTCCTAATTTCCAAATAAACTTACCCGCCTTTAGCTTGCACAGGTGGTGGTTTTACAGCGCACTTGCATCGCACACGGTTAAGCCAGTACCTCCACCCTTTGCTCGCGCTTGCGTGGTCGTGGTGATTTCAGCGCACCTGCATCGCACACGGTTGAGCCAGTACCTCCACCCTTTGCTCGCGCTTGCGCGGTCGTGGTGATTTCAGCGCACTTGCATCGCACACATTTGAGCCAGTACCTCCACCTTAATTTGCTCGCGCTTGCGCGGTCGTGGTGATTTCAGCGCACTTGCATCGCACACGGTTGAGCCAGTACCTCCACCATAATTTGCTCGTGCTTGCGTGGTCGTGATGATTTCAGTGCACTTGCATCGCACACGGTTGAGCCAGTACCTCCACCTTAATTTGCTCGCGCTTGCGCGGTCGTGGTGATTTCAGCGCACTTGCATCGCACACAGTTAAGCCAGTACCTCCACCTTAATTTGCTCGTGCTTGCGCGGTCGTGGTGATTTCAGTGCACTTGCATCGCACACGGTTGAGCCAGTACCTCCACCTTAATTTGCTCGCGCTTGCGCAGTCTTGGTGATTCACATCGCACTTGTATCGCACACGGTTAAGATATTATACCCCGTGTCCGTTGAGGGTCATCAGAGTCTTTTCAGCAAAAAATAACGTTAGAGAGGGTCAAAAGACAACCACACCAGCATGTGGCCCAAATATATATGGGTGAAAAGGGTGGTCTGTGATGTTCAAAATTCCAATGCACAACTTGGACCCCGCGGGCCCACGGTTGGGCGTGTCGTTGAAGATCGATGAGAGGGGCCAGAAATCAAGAACCACCTTGAAGTGGCCAAATATATGTATGGATATTGGGGATGTTTAAAACTTTAAATACACAATGCATAACTTTGGTGGCACCTGCCTCGCAAACCCGAAAGCACCTTAACAACCACCTAGCTAGGATATATATAATGACATAATGTCGTACCTAGCTAGGATGCTTGCACCACCACCTCCCACTTCGTGTCAGCGTGGCGGATGCATGTAATGATCGATAATTTGGTCATACATGCATGTCGCCATGACCTACCATAAGACGGACCAATGAATCTTTCGTTTGGTCAAATGACAGTTGTTGTTGTCGATAAACCGCTTGGGCCAATAGATTGAACCATCATAAAAATCGCACGAGAGGGACCACAAAACCAGCACCTCTTGCATGCGGCCCAAAATGATGTACGTTGGGAAGGGGTGATGTGTGTTTTCAATATAGAATAATGTACAGTTTAGATGTGGTGCCTACCTCTCGATACAGACAACAACCATGAAGGCAAGGTAGTTAAGGACGAGATACGTACACAGGGTTTTATGTAGGTCGAACCCAGCAATCCGAGCATCTGGGAGGGAATCCTGACAACGCATGAGCTCGAGCTTTGGTTGACAGACATTTGACGGTGACCGGCCCTAACACGAACTAGGAGGAATCCATTCATGGCCAACACATACCCCTCATTATCGGTCAAAGGGATGATATATATACACTCGGGGAGCCCATAGATATCCGTGTCATCACAAAAAAGCGCACAAGGGAGACATGGTCGATCAGAAGACCCCATATACACTGCATGCGGCCCAAAAATATGTATGGGTACGATGGTGTATGATGTGTTTAAATCCCAAATGCACAACTTCGATGGGCCACGCCAACTACATTACAAACCGAACACCGTACCCGACTCCAAGCCTGGTTCAATACCTATGATGTCAGTTTCCCAACTTCGAGGCGGCGGCGAGGGGGGGGTGGGTCGTCCCACGCATGCGCTCAAACTTTATTTTGTCTAGCATGGGACACATCTATATATATTTATAAATCTATACACCTATATAGTGTGCGAATAACTTTGAAAGTTGCTCGTCGGATGAAGCCAATCCGACGGTACGCAGATGGCAAATCCAAGCACTACTGGCCGTTGGATATCGTCTACATTCCACCAGATTCTGCCACATGTACAATCTAGAAGACTCCATGGTTGAACTTAAGCATAATGCACAAACCTCAAAACACAAGCACTTCTGCTTTGTTCTCTAGAATCTTCCGTATCTTAATTGCCCAAACCTTTTTTTTCTAAATGAATTGTCCCTTTTTGTTTTTACTTTTACAATGCACAATTCCATGAATCTTAGAATAGTTTTTTATAAACCTAATTGATTTTGGATGAGACGAACTTTAAGAATTAAACAAACATCCACATCATGCATATCTGGCAGAAGAGGCGGGAAACCGATGAGAGGAGTGGCGAGAAACGGTAGCCTATTTTGAATGAAAACCTAGTAGAGAAGGAAGCGTGAGCTACACGACGCATGCGCACAGTGCTTACCCATGTACTGCATGTGCTGTCGAAAGGGCTTAGGGTTGCCATTCGATCTGGGAGCATCCAACGGTGCACACGTACGATTCGTGGGGTTTGTGTTCTGGCCAGTCAGAACGCATGACTCAGATCACGCGCACAGCGGGGGGGTATCATTCGGAAACCAAAATTCGGTGGAAACCGGTGAAAACCACGAGAAAAAGATGTTTTGAAGTTTCAAAAAAATGCGGGATGTTAAGAGGATGATGTTTTATTGCCACACAAAATTTCAAGTTGAAACACATTACGAGATGTGAGCTATGAAATAGAAAAAATCAGTGTTGAATAGTGCCGAATTGTAATGTCACTATTCAGGGTGGAATTTATCTTTTTCATAGCTCACATCTCGTAATGTTTTTCAACTTGAAATTTTGTGTCGCAATAAAACATCACCTTAACATCCCACATTTTTTTCCAGATTTTTATGAAACTTTAAAATATGGTTTCCACGAAGTTTTCATTGAATATCGGCTTTCGTGAGTGAACCGTGTGCTATTTGAAAACATTTCGTGAGAAGAATCTCAGTTTTTAAATCCCCGTAAATCCAAAACTAAGCCGAAAATCGTGAAACCTGCCATGGTGTCACGACATCGCACTTATATGTCGAGGAATTTTTTTCGTCCATTGTGGCGCAAGTTTTGTTACAAGCCTCTTACAAACCGGAGCTTCTCTCAAAGAAGCCTCGTGGTTCCGATAGGGAAACGTGTCCCCCTTGTGTGCGAAACGTAATCACTGCCTCTTTTTGCCTTGTATTTTCTTCTACGGGTAACATGGAACGACAGGATATCCGTGCTAAAATTTGAACTTATTCAGGGTTCGTTTGGCCTTTTTATACACTAATTGAGTTTCCTAGGCATTTAATGTCCATAATTCAAATCTGAACTACAAATACATGCTCCAGTTCACCAAAATGGCTAGAAAAATTATACATGTGTCCTTGGGTGCATGTTTAGGTCCCATGCCAGGAATGGGAACGAATTACAACCGTACTGGTGTCATGGCTCGTCCTCAAACATTTTGAATCTCGGTTTTTAAGTCCTCATAAATCCTAAACTCACTAGAAAGGCATCAAAGGTGGCATGATGTCACATCCTGGCACATATATGTCGTGGTAAAAACATTGCTCAATTTGGGCCAAGCTTTATTACAAACCTCTTACAAAAACTGGAGCTTCTCTTAAAGAAGCCTCGTGGTTCTGATAGGGAAACGTGTTCCCCTTGTGGGCGAAATGTAATCACTGCCTCTTTTCGCCTTGTATTTTCTTCCACGGGCAACATGGAACGATAGGATATCTGTGCTGAAATTTAAAGCTATTCAGGGTTCGTTTGGCCTTTTTATACACTAATTGAGTTTCCTAGGCATTTAATGTCCATAATTCAAATCTGAACTACAAATACATGCTCCAGCACCAAAATGGCTAGAAAAATTATACATGTGTCCTTGGGTGCATGTTTAGGTCTCATGCCAGGAATGGGAACGAATTACAACCGTACCGGTGTCCTGGCTCGTCCTCAAACATTTCAAATCTCGATTTTTTAGTCCCCATAAATCCTAAACCCACCAGAAAGTCATCAAAGGTGGCATGGTGTCACGTCATGGCACATATGTGTCGTGGTAAAAACATTGCCAATTTGGGCCAAGCTTTATTACAAACCTCTTACAAACCGGAGCCTGTCGCAAGAACCCTCGTGGTTTCGATAGGGAAACGTGTCCCCTTGTGGGCCAAATGATAATCACTCCCTCTTCTAGCCTCGTATTTTCTTCTACACGCGACACTAAACAACTGGAGGTTCGCGCTGAACTTTGAAATTATTCAGGGTTCGTTTGACCTTTTTTATTCATTAATTGAGTTTTCTAGGCATTTAATGTCCATCATTCAAATCCGAACTACAAATACATGCTCCAGTGCACCAAAATGGCTAGAAAAAATGTACATGTTTCCTTGGGGTGCATGTTTAGGTCCCATGGAATGAATGGGAACGAATTCAACCATCTCGCCATCCTGGCTTGGCCACAAACATTGCGAATCTCGGTTTTTGAATGTCTATAAATCCAAAACTCATCAGGAAATCATGAAACTTGGCATGGTGTCACTACATGGTACATATAATTCTCCAATTTGGGCAAAGCTATATTACAAGCCTTTTACAAACCGGAGCCTGTCGCAACCCTCGTGGTTCAGGTAGGGAAACGTGCCCCTCTTGTGGGCGAAACGATAATCGCTTCCTCTTCTCGCCTTGAACTTTGTTTTCTACAGGCAACATAGAATAACAGGAGTGTCGGGCTAAAATTTGAAACTGTTCAGGGTTCGTTTGGCCATTGTATATATATTACTAATCACTAAGTTTTCTATGCATTTAATGTAGTCCATAATTCAAATTTGAACTACAACCACATGCTCCAGTGAACCAAAATGGGTGGCAAATCATACATGTGTCATTGGGTGCATGTTTAGGTCTCGTTTAAGGAATGAGAATGAATTACAAACTTGTCGTCGTCCTGAAACGATGAGAATCTCTGTTTTTTAATCCCAGTAAATCAAAAAGTCACCCAAAAAACATGAAACTTAGCATGGTTTCATGACATGGCACATATATGCCGTGGTAAAAAAATCGTCGAGATTGAGAAGAGGCGCACACATTAGTAGCCAACGAAGTCCTTTTTGAAACAAAAAGCTGACACGTTAATATCGCAAACGGTTGTATTATATTTACCGTGTCGGAATTTAACCATACTCGGTGGCGTGCGTGCAGCTGTTTGATTAGACGGGACGAGCGCAAGAAGTCCGCCGTGCAGGCTCGACGGGACGCGTGCGAGCAATCCACCGCGCTGGCTTGACGGGACGCGTGCATCTAGTCCACCTCGCACGCTCGACGAGACACGTGCGAGCACCGAGGCCGCCCATGCTCACCGGGAAGCGAGCTCTTTGACCTCCATGCACCAGCCGCAGCCCGGCTCGCTCACAACTTCTCCATTAATGTGTTAATTAAAGCACTTGAACGGAGGGTGTTTGCTTGTGATCCCATGGCAGCATTTCCTTTGTGTATCGACCCAACCTCAGACGGTCAAGTCTCTGTGCAGAAGTGTCATCACTGGATCGGTAAGGCTGACACGCACAGTACTCGAAGGATTTGTAACAGAGTAGCAATCACACACTTATTACATCGAATGTCTCAAAAGAGAACTTATTACAATAAATATGGCTTAAGGCCATCTAAATAAATAACAGCGGAAGGCTTGGAAGATGAAGTGAGTCCATCAACTCCAACGGCATAGCTGAGTGCACGACAACGACCTAGCACACCTTACTCTTCATCTGAAAAGTCTGCAACATGATATGTTGTAGCCCGAAAACGGGTCAGCACATGGAATATGCTTGCAATATAACACAGTAGAGCAATGAACAGATAAATGCTATCACTACATGCATATATGGCTGGTGGAGGCTCTAGGGTTATATTGTTTTGCGAAAAGCCAATTTTCCCTACAACAAAGGAACAAATTTTATTTAACTATCATGGTAGTTGAACAACATTGAGAAGGTTCCTCCAACTCAATCCCAATTAAAAGTAATTATCAACCCAACAAATTAAATTAGAGTGATGAGATCCATATGATAATCAAAGAACCAGATACTCAAGATGTCCATAACCGGGGACACGGCTAACCATGATTAGTATTTCCTTAGTATTTCCTCGACCCCCTTTAACATTACGGTGTTTCCTATGACTCAAGAAAGAGAAAATGAAACTATGAAAACAAAAGTCTTCACGCTTCATGTTCCTCGTATGAATACCAAGTCTTTGGGTCACACCAATTTGTTCACTTTCAAAGTTTTCAGAAAGTCTTCAGAACACCAAAATCTTCAGTCGGATATTCATTTTTAGGGGTCAACTTTCTCTGTAAATATCAAACTCCTTATAGACTTATAGACCTGTGTACACTCATAAACACATTAGTCCCTTAACCTATAAGTCTTCAATACACCAAAATCACTAAGGGGCACTAGATGCACTTACAATCTCCCCCTTTTTGGTGATTGATGACAATATAGGTTAAGTTTTCAACGGGGATAATCATATGAAGTGTAAATACCGATATTGAGGAATTTGATTGCAAGATATAGAAGAACTCCCCCCAAAGATGTGCATAGTGAGGAAATTGCTTTTGAAGCAATGCACACTTGAAGAGTAGAATCATGGAGATCTCCCCCTATATCTTGTAATTCATACACGCATTTGTCATATAATATGAAGAATTTGAAATGCATGATGAAATATGGTGACTGATGTAATTCAGCATGCGTGCATCAACATTAATGAGGAATAAGCATGCAGAAAATCACAGCAAAAGTATCAGGCCACCATAGAGTTTAAGTTTACAACTCGGTCGAATAAAGTCTCAGAAGAACGAGAGTTGTAACTTTGCAAAAAAACGCCCATATAGTTAGACCCGCTTGAAGACTAACTCAAATTTCTCCCCCTTTGTCATTGAATGACCAAAAGGATCGAAAATGAGGACTAACGCCCCTGAAGAAGATCAAGTTGATGAAGGAGCGCCAACCTTGTTGGGGTCGTTTGTTGTTGTAGGGCCTGCCGTAGTGTCGTCCGAGTCTTCATATTCGTCGGTGTCGCGTGATGAAGAATAGGAGCTGGCCACCAAGGAAGGAAACTTGACCTTCTTGTATTTCTTCGGTGGAGGTGCAGACCAGTCAAAATCCTCCTTGAGACCCATTTGCTTCAGATCTTCTTCACCATATAGATGTGACAGAATAGCCCATGTGCGACCAAAGACTTCATGGAGGTAGTAATGGTTTTTCTTCACTTCATTATGTGTAGAAGTCATGTTGTAAAGAATATAACCAAACTGACGCTTAACCCATTTATGGTTTCGATCCACCTTCTGGTGAAGACTGAGAAGAAGCTCACGGTCAGTCATCACTCTTGGAGCTGTGGCTTGAGGATTTGGCTTGGATGCATTGGCAGCAGAATCATGAGTGGCAGAGTCATCATTGGTGGAATAAGATGCAGCTTTGCGAAACTGACCATCCAATGGACGAATGCCTTCATCTATAACAGCAGCAGCCTTGCCCTTTCCATCAGCTAAGGAAAATGTCCTTTTGAGGACTTCAATAGGGGGCAAGTAGCTGCAATGGTTGAGAGTGTCAGCCTTGTAGTTGAGCGAAGACCTTGTTCTGATGAATCTCATAATCCAAGGTGTGTAAGGCTTCAACTCAAATGGAGAGAGTGCAACATTTTCCAGAGTCCTCATGAAGAAATCGTGATAATTGACAGGAATTCCATGAATGATGTTGAATAGCAGATTCTTCATGATGCCAAAAATTTCCTCATCAGATGAGTCATGGCCTTTGATAGGACTCATAGTCTTCGTCAGAATGCGATAGACTGTTCTTGGTACATACAACAATTCCTTACGAGGAATTTGGTCCTTGGGGCTTGACCTGGCTTCAGAGGCTTCATAAGCACTTGCATGTAATGAGCAGTGGGTTCTGGCTCCTAGTACATGCAGCGCGCTCCTTCATTGGGTGGACTGATGGGCAGGGCGTGAAGTAATTCAGAGGCCGGTGCCTTATAATGAGTGTTTTCGGTCATCCAGTCCAACACCCAAGAGTTGATATCATCAGCATCGCCTGTGATGTGCAGGGTTGCATAGAATTGAAGAATGAGCTCTTCATGCCAATCGCAAATATCTGTGCAAAAGTTGAGCAATCCTGCATCATGAAGCACACTGAGGACGGGGGTAAAACAAGGCATTGATTCCATGTTGACATGAGGAATATGCTTGTGGTCGAAGACTTTGTCCTTTTTGAAGAGCAGTGAAGAATAAAAATTTTCTTGGCTAGCAGTCCAGAACCGCTTCCTTCTAAGACGAGCAGTGTCATATGGATTGAAGTCGGTGAAGAAAACATGCTCGCCGAAGAAGTCATCAGCCTTGAATTTCTGCTTCTTCGAGAAGGGATCCTTTGGCTTGGGCTGAGGAGTATCAGTCAATTGCATCACCACCTCAGGAATCGCAATCTCAGGCTCCACAGGCTGAGGAATTTCAGGTTCTTCTTCAGTGACAGCCTGGGTCTTTAATTCTTCATTTACATTTTCTTCAGCACTAGTGGCTGGAATCTCTTCATGGACAGACGGGGTTGCACGAGGTTCTTCAGATCCCATTTGTCCTTCAGTGTTGATAGGGGACTGAGGAATTTGTTGCAGTGGTGTGAACAGAGGAGAGTTGGGGTGCTAACTTTCCCAAAAGTCATCATTCAGCACTGGTGTTGTACACCCAATGTCTACATCTTCATCTTCACTCTTTTCCTCAACGCCGGCCTCTTCAGCAGTGAACTGAGGCATGGGCGATGAGACTATTAGGGTTGAAGGGATTGCATCCGCTTCAATTTCTTCATCCAACAGCTCTGTCGAAGCAGCAGAAGGAATTTCTTCATCTGATTCACTTGGAATCACATATTCTTCATCAAAAGGAACAAGGTCCTTTGATGGCATGGATGAGACCGGAATAACATCAACTGGATGTGCAAAAGAGCTAGTCAATTGCTTCATCTTCTTCGGAGCTGAAGAATCTGATGAAGTTGATGCCTTCCTTTTCTTCACAGCTGCACTCTCTGCAGCCTTGGTTTTCTTCACATCTGAAGCAGACAGCAGGATCGGAGTTGGAGTAGGCGCAGGAGGAGCAGAGGAATTTGGTTCAATTACTTTAGGCGCAACTATTGCAGTTGCCCTGATTTCTTCATTCTCTTCAGGCACAGCTGTTGAAGCTTCAAATGCCCTGGCAGTTTCTTCAGGCGCAACACTAGTGGTTGCCCTGGCAATTTCTTCAGCGGCTGGAATGCAGTCATCAGCCCTGGTACTCTGAGATTCATCAGCAGCCTGATTTTCATCAGCGGTGCTGGCATGTTCTTCTGTAGGCTGAGCAGATGCCTCAGCCTGAGGATTTTCTTGTTGCATTGTGGCTGCAACATTGGAAGTGAATTTCTCAGTTATCTATACAAATCTGACCTTGGCTCCAAGCCAGTCAGCATAGTAGCGATCAAATTCATCACTTAGCTGCTTGATCTCAACTTGCAAGGCAACGAGTTCTTCAGGGGAAAGCTTCAGAACATTTTGCTTCAGAAAGCGCTATTTCTTGTACTGTGCTTTCTTCACCCTTCTTCCTTGTTCAAATTTCCATTTCTCTTCTTCAGTGAAGGCAGTCAAAACATGACTTTGACCAGGAGTGAGGTTCATCTCCGGCAAAGGTGTGTTGGGATCCTTGTGCCATAAGTCGATGAAGTCTAGAATCAACTTTGGATCCAGAATCAATGGCACATTGCTGCCTTTGGCTCTAGCGGCCTTGGCCTGCCTGTTTCTGATGATTTTGGCAAGTTCCTCATCATCAGCTTCGTCATCATCAGACGGCACTTGAAACGCGACCTGCTTCTTGTGAGGACTTGGTCGAGTGCCTCGTCCAGCAGTGGCCTTTTTCTTCAGCAGAGAGGGGCCAGTTGAAGAATTTGGTGGAGCTGAAGAACTAGCAGAAGCTCCTGAGGCAACTGAGATGCCTGTTGTCCTTTGGCACGTGGCGAGATTCACAGGTGCTGAGGATTTTGTTGGAGGAGCTGAGGACTTTGGCTGAGGAGCTGGAGCAGCTTGAGGAGTTGGCCATGAGGGCTTTGAAGAATCTGGCCTTGAGGGCATTGCTGAGGAACTTGGCCGTGAGGGCATTGAGGATGAAGCACTTGGCTTATGAGCAGGCTTCTTTGCCATGGCCATCTTTGGCTTGACAGCAGAGGCCTCAGCAGTGGTAGCAGCAGCAGCAGCAGAGTCTTCATTAAATTTCCTCACTGCTTCTTTTGCCTGTTTGGCCAGTTTGGCCTGGCGCTTGGCCCATTCTTCAGGATAGTCCTCACCGCGCTTGAGGCTGGTGGGATCTGCTTCTTGGCCAGGTGCCAATGGAGGTCTTGAGCATGGAGGGGTAACAACGAATTTCTTCATGTACTTGGGAGTAACATATCTATACTCCCTCCATTCCCGTGCCCATCTCCTCTCAATCTTTTGAATGCGCACCTTGCGCTGATTTTTATCTTCCTCAGGGGGTGTGCAGTACCCAGCATAGATGTCATCTGGGATCTCAAACTCTGTGTTGACCTCAGGCCTCTTTCCTCCTTTCTGTGGTTTCTTACCGTCAGCCATTTTCTTTAGCTGAGGAATATGAACAAATGAGTTTTCTGAAGCGGTGTGCAACTTTTCTTCGAGGAACGCTGCAAATGAGTTAAGTTGATGAGAACCTAGTGATTCAGCAGCGGACATGAGTACCTGTGAACAGAGTATAGTTGCGAGGAATTTGGAGAGGTCATATGCGTTCTCAGAAAGTTTTTCAAAAAGAACAAGTTTGAGGAATTTGACCAGATGTTTCTGGAAGAATTTCACTAAGCGTTCTTTGTCTTAGGTTCCAGAGTTGTACAGATCGAAAATCCACACAATTGAGGAATCTTGAAGAAAAATGTTTCTTAGAGAAACGGATCATGAACAGATGAAATGCGAGGTGTTTAGTGTGAGAATTTGAAGAATGAACACCTTTGAAGATTTTGAAGAAAACATTTGAATCAAAGAGGGCAGTAAAAGTAACTTTTAATTACCCTGGATGAAGAACATGACGAACTGGGAAGTGTAGATGTGAAGTTCGTCAGTTCAGATCTTCCGCGCCCTAACTCGGCAGAGGAAGACAGCTACGGCGGCGGCGGAGAGAAGAAATCCGCAGCCGGCGTGAGTACGACGGCGACGAGGTCGAGGCAGTGAAGCTCTTCCTCACCGGCGACGACGAAGTAGCGATGGCGCTAGGTTTTCGGAAGCTCGAGCGGGAGAGAGGTCGAGCGGAGTAAAAGTGAAGTGAGGAAGGGGAGGGGTATTTATAGTCGGAGTGAAAAACTATTCGCCCAAAGAAATTTGACGAACGTGCCCCTGTCCCTTCTCATTCGCTTGACATGTGTCACCCACGTATAGAGAGGTGGCGATCGTGTGAGATCGTGGGTGAATAGATAAACATTACATAGAATGCGGAACGGTTTGAGTGGCTAAGTCTAAAATTTAGATAAGATAGGTTTAGAGTACCGTTCACAAATTCTTCAGCTGACAAGGACACAATGAAGATTTTGAACGAGTTTCAAATAGAACGCACATGAAGAATTTTTTAATAGACTGGGTTGAGTTTAGCATAGAGGGGGAAGGGTCCGATCACATTCACTTAGCAGAAAAAGCAACTTGAAGAAATAGCAATAAGTGAATGCTGTAGAGGACATAAACTCTCTATATATAAATAGCCAATGAAGAAAAACGACAGAAATGGTGAAGACAATGCAAAGTTGAAGAAAATGAACAACTGAGGAATTTTAACTGATGAAAAACTCAATTGAAGATTTTCAACTTTTGGTGGTGGCGTAACCACCGTGTAAGAATGATGATTTCAGATACTGCATACATTGTCGTAGGGCTCTGAGAATCATATTCTTCATTATTTTCTTCACACTTAGAGTGTTAGTCTTCATTGATTGAAGAAAAACGTTTCTTCATGTGTTGCACATCTAAGTCATCAATTTTGCATAAGTGTTAGATTGAGTGTTCTTTTCAAAGAACATTCAAAGATTCTAGGATATTTAGCTCACACCTCAACTTGCTAAATCTCTTCTCATCCAAGGGCTTAGTGAAGATATCGGCTAGCTGTTCTTCAGTCCGTACATGCTCAATAGAGATGTCACCCTTCCACACATGATCACGAAGAAAATGATGACGAATTTGAATGTGCTTAGTCTTCGACTGCTGAACTGGGTTGTGAGCAATCTTGATTGCACTCTCATTGTCACAGTAGAGAGGCACATTCTTCATGTTGACGCCATAGTCCTTGAGAGTTTGCTTCATCCATAGCAATTGAGCACAGCAAGAACCAGCAGCAATGTACTCAGCTTCAGCAGTAGACAGTGATACGCAGTTCTGTTTCTTCGAGGACCAACAGACCAGAGATCGTCCGAGGAAATGGCATGTGCCTGATGTTGACTTGCGGTCCACACGGTCACCAGCATAATCAGAGTCTGAGTATCCAATGAGATCAAAAGTCGAGCCCTTGGGGTACCATAATCCAAGTGTTGGTATGTGAGCTAGATATCGAAGAATATGCTTCACGGCCTTATGGTGTGATTCCTTCGGTGTAGCTTGAAATTGGGCACACATGCAAACACTAAGCATAATATTTGGCCTAGATGCACATAAATACAATAAAGAACCAATCATGGAGCGGTATACCTTTTGATCGAAGTCAATACCATTTTCATCAGTGCATAGATGGCCATTTGTGGGCATTGGAATTTTGACCCCTTTGCAATCTTGCATGCCGAATTTCCTCAGTACATCCTTGAGGTATTTCTCCTGAGATATGAATATGCCATTGCGCTGTTGACGAATTTGAAGACCTAAGAAGAACTTCAATTCTCCCATCATAGACATTTGATATTCTTCACTCATCATATAGGCAAATTCATCACTGTAATGTTGGTCAGTACAGCCAAAAATGGTATCGTCAACATAAATTTGGCACACAAACAATTCACCATCATAAGATTTAGTGAAAAGAGTTGGGTCAAGTGAACTTTGTTTGAAGCCTTTCTTCATGAGAGGAATTCCTTCAAAGTATCATACCACGCCCGAGGGGCCTGCTTGAGGCCATAGAGGGCCTTATTGAGTCTGAAGACTTTGTCAGGATGCTTTGGATCTTCAGAACCTGGGGGTTGACAAACATATACTTATTCCTCAAGCTTACCATTGAGGAATGCACTTTTCACATCCATTTGATATAAAGTGATATCATGATGGTTAGCATAAGCAAGTAATATGCGAATAGCCTCAAGTCTAGCAACAGGTGCAAAAGTTTCATCGAAATCAATTCCTTCAACCTGTGTGTAGCCTTGAGCTGCAAGCCGTGCCTTATTCCTCACCACAAGGCCATTTTCATCTTGCTTGTTGCGGTAGATCCACTTTGTGCCAATGATATTATGCTTGCGCGGATCTGGGCGATTAACCAGTTCCTAGACGTTGTTCAGCTTGAACTGATGTAATTCTTCTTGCATAGCTTGAATCCACTCAGGCTCCAGAAATGCTTCATCTACCTTAGTGGGCTCTGTGATAGAGACGAAAGCAAAGTGCCCACAAAAGTTAGACAAATGTGAAGCTTTTAAGCGTGTGAGATGACCTGGAATGTTGATGTCGCTGATGATTTTCTCAATTTGCACTTCGTTTGCAACGTGAGGATGAGCGGGTTGTCGTCGAGGAATTTGATCAGCATTTTCTTCAGCACCATTTTCTTCAGGTGCATCAGTATGATGTTCTTCACGTTCTGGAATGATTTCTTTAATAGATTCTTCGGTAGGAATGACATCCTCAGTAGCTTTGAACTTGATAGGTTCCTCAGGTGACTGTTCATCTAACACAGAAGGTAGGTGCTCTCTTTGCGAGCCATTAGTTTCCTCGAACCGCACATCTACAGTTTCAACAACTTTGTGAAGAACGTTGTTGAAGACTCTGTAGGTGTGCGAGTCCTTTCCGTAACCTAGCATAAAACCTTCATGTGCTTTCGGTGCAAATTTTGAGTTGTGATGAGGATCTCTAATCCAACATTTAGCACCGAAGACTTTGAAATAACTCACATTGGGTTTCTTGTCAGTGAGGAGTTCATAAGCAGTCTTCTTGAAGAATTTGTGAAGATATACTCTGTTGATGATGTGGCCCGCAGTATCAATTGCCTCAATCCAGAAACGACGAGGCGTCTTGTATTCATCAAGCATAGTGCGAGCCATCTCAACAAGAGTCTTGTTCTTGCGCTCCACGACGCCATTTTGCTAAGGAGTATAAGGAGCAGATAACTCATGAGTAATACCGAGTTCATCAAGATAGTCATCAAGACCAGAATTCTTGAACTTGGTTCCATTGTCACTTCTAATGTGCTTGATCTTCACACCAAAGTTGGTTGAAGCCCTCGAAGAAAATCGTTTGAAGACTTCCTGCACCTCATGTTTGTAAGTGACAATATGCACCCATGTGTAACGAGAGTAATCATCAACAATAACAAATCCATATAGAGATGCATCATTTGTAACTGCAGAATAATGATTAGGACCAAAGAGATCCATTTGAAGCAATTCAAATGGTCGAGTGGTAGTCATGATTTTCTTTGCTGGATGCTTGGCCTTGGTCATCTTTCCAGCTTCACAGGCTCCGCATTAGTGATCCTTGAGGAATTTGACATTCTTAATGCCAATGACATGCTTCTTCTTCGCGAGTGTGTTCAGATTCCTCATGCCAGCATGACCAAGACGTCGATGCCATAGCCAGCCTTCTGAAGCTTTTGCAAGTAGGCATACAGCTGGTTGAGGTCCTATAGAGAAATCAACAATATACAAGTCTCCTCTCCTAAAGCCTTGGAAGACTTTGGAATTGTCAGCTTCCATGATCACAACACAACGATACTTGCAAAGACAACAACCATATCAAGATCACAAAGCATTCAGACAGACATGAGGTTGTATCCTAAGGACTCGACAAGCATGACTTTGTCCATGTGTTGATCCTTTGAGACTGCAACCTTACCTAGACCCAATACCTGACTTTTGCCTTTGTCAGCGAAGATGATATGCTTCAGATGCGATGGGGATAAGGGAACATCCATCAAAAGATTCTTGTCACCAGTCATGTGATTTGTACATCCACTATCGAGGACCCACTCGTTGGCTTTGGGTTGATCATCCTGCAGATGAATTAGTGCATCTTACGAACTCATATACTTCATCAGTGAAGAATATGACGTCAATTCATCACATCAATTTCATCAACCAATAGAACAGATAAAACAGTATGAGGACGTGAGAAATGAGGGTTCATTTCTTCATGATTAGCCTGCGTCCTTTCAGGCAATCAGGTCTCCAGCAAATTCTTTAGACGTTCAAGCACGTCTGGAGAACTGGCCCTGCAGAAGAGATTAGTTCTTTTTCTTCACCACCCACATCTGAAGGGGTGGCAAAGAGTTCATCACTCTGCGAGCTCCATACGAGAAAGGTGGCATAGAAGCCAGTCCACTTCGTTTCACATAAGAGGAGTTAAGATAAGCAAATGAATAAGCAGAGAAATTCTTCGAGGACTTATGAACATAATGATTAGAAGAATAATGCTCATATTCATAGCCCTTAGCTCTTCCCTGCAAAACAGAGGTGTTAGCACGATATGAAGAATTTGATCCACGTGAGGAATTTGGTCCATATGAGGACTTGGATCCATATGAAGAATTTTGTTCATATGAAGAATTTGATCTGGGGTTCCTTTTCTTCAAAGGTGGTGTCATGAGGACATTCACCTGAAGATTTTCAAGGAACCTTTTGGGAACCCAGATTTTCTTCATAGGCGAACCGTTCTAGCAAATACTTCACCATTCTAATTTTTGAATAGTTTATAGTTGGAGTCAAATGACTCATCAGAAGAATGAGGAGATTCACATGTAAAGCTAGATAGATTAGATGGATCTACTGGAGGTCCCTTTGCAGCAACACATGAGGTTTTGGGGTACTGCTCAGGCTTCCAATATGTTCCATCATCATTGATTTTCCTCTCAAAGGCAATACCCTCTTTCCTAGGGTTCCTGTTGACGATCTGCTTTTTAAGCACACCA
This sequence comes from Aegilops tauschii subsp. strangulata, assembly GCF_002575655.3. Lineage (NCBI taxonomy): Eukaryota > Viridiplantae > Streptophyta > Magnoliopsida > Poales > Poaceae > Aegilops > Aegilops tauschii. The sequence continues at coordinate 181,625,984 of NC_053039.3, forward strand.
CAAAGAGTCTGATGCCCTTTGAGGCTTTTGTACATGCCTGTCATATACAATTCCTTCAGCCCTGCATCATTAGTGATACTGGCAATGTCCTCAGTTGAGGAATTAGTGATAGCAGAGACAGGTGAAGAATTTGTAGCATTAGAAGCATTTGAACATTCAGGTGAAGAATTAGCAGATTCACGTTCAATGCATTTCAAACATGGAGGAACAAATTCTTCCTGAGCAGCGCTGATTTGTTGAGCAAGTAATGAATCGCTCTCCTTCTGAAGATCTTCATAACTCACCCTTAGCTTTTCAAGATCTTGCTTTCTTTGAAGAAATTCATAAGAAAGCTTATCATGATCAGATAAGAGAGTGTTATGATGACCTTGAAGGTTGTCAAACCTAGACTGAAGTCTCTGAAGATTTTCAGTCAAGGTTTTAGTGCGATCCATTTCTTCACCCGACATATCATCACTTTTGTCTAGCATGTTTTGAACCTTTTCAAAAGCCTTTTGTTGTTTCACAGCAATCTTAGCAAGTTTAGAGTAGCTGGGCTTGAGGTTTTCATCAGATTCATTCTCACTAGATTCAGAGGAGGTATATTTGAGTACCTTGGCACCCTTTGCCATGAAGTAATAGGTGGGAGCGTAGTCATCATTGCCTTCATCAGCCTTGTTGGTGAAGCCATTTTCTTCATAGTTGAAGATAGACTTGCTGACAAATGCAGTAGCAAGAGCTAGACTCGCCACACCAGACTCAGACTCCTCAGATGCCTCCTCTTCCTCATGTTCCTCAGATTTGGCCTCGGAGTCCATTTCCTTGCCAATGAATGCCCGAGCCTTCTTGGAGTCGCTCTTCTTGTGAGATGAAGACTTTGAGGATTTTGATGATGAAGATTTTGAAGATTTCTTCTTCTTCTTTGCATCATAAGAACTATAATCCTTGTATTTCTTCTTCTTTGATTCCTTTTCCCACTGAGGACAATCTTGAATGTAGTGACCAGGTTTCTTGCATTTTTGGCATAGTCTCTTCTTGTAGTCACTGGATGAGGAAACATTGCTCCTTGAGGATTTTCCAAAGCGACCACGTCTTGAGAACTTCTGAAATTTCTTCACGAGCAGTGCTAGTTCCTGGCTCAGTTCTTCGGGATCACCAAGGCTGCTGCCGGAATCTTCATCTTCAGACTCAGAAATTGCCTTGGCCTTCAGGGCACGTGATCTGCCATAGCTCGAACCATAGAGATCTCTCTTCTCAGCAAGCTGGAACTCATGAGTGTTTAGTCTCTCGAGGATATCAGCAGGATCAAGTGACTTGTAGTCTCCATGTTCTTGTATCATCAGTGCCAGAGTATCAAATGAGGAATCAAGCGATCTCAGCTGTTTCTTCACCACCTCATGGTCAGTGATGTCAGTGGCACCAAGTGCTTGAAGCTCATTTGAGATGTCAGTGAGGCGATCGAAGGTTTGTTGAACATTTTCATTGTCGAGTCTTTTGAAGCGGTTGAAGAGATTGCGAAGAACGTCAACTCGAGAGTCACGCTGTGTTGAGACCCCTTCGTTGACTTTGGACAGCCTATCCCAGATAAGCTTAGCAATTTCCAAAGCCCTCACTCTACCATGCTGTCCTTTGCTCAGATGCCCACATATGATGTTCTTCGCTTGAGAATCGAGTTGCTTGAATCTCTTCACAGCAGCAGCATTCAGAGAAGGTGTGACTGAGGGAACACCATTTTCCACAACGTACCAGAGATCGTTATCAATTGCCTCAAGATGCATTCACGTCTTATTCTTCCAGTAGGGGTAGTCCGTCCCATCGAAGGTAGGACACCCAGCAGAGACCTTGATCATACCTGCAGTCAACATAACTAAAACTCCAGGCGGTTAAACCAAAATCACACAGAACAAGGGAGTGCCTTGCTCTGATACCAATTGAAAGTGCGTTATATCGACTAGAGGGGGGTGAATAAGCGATTTTTATGAATTTTTCAATGAGGAATTTCAGGGTGAGGAAATTCCTAAGAGAAGAACTACTTGCAGCGGAATAAGTACTCAGATGTAAACATAACAGAACACAAGCATGGTCATCATGATGAAATGAAGACAAACACAGAGTACAGAAAGCGTAAACACAGGATAACACAGGATGAAGACAAACAGACTAAAGAAATTGAGCTGAGGAAATTGAGAAAGTCTTCAGTCAAAGTCTTCAAACACAGATATGAACAAGCACAACACAGTTATGAGGAAATGAAGGAGTTGAGGAAATAGAACCAGTAAGCTTGGTGAAGATAATGATTTGGTAGACCAGGTCCAACTGCTGTCTCAGTTGTACGTCTGGTTGGAGCGGCTAGGTATTGAAACCTGAGGACACACAGTCCTCACCGTATTCTCCTTGAGCTAAGGTCACACAGACCTCACCCAACCACTCGTGGTAAGTCTTCAGGTGACTTCCAAACCTTCACGAACTCGGTCACTCGGCGATCCGCAATTTCCTCTTGGATGCTCAGACCATGACGCCTAACCGTCTGGTAGAAGCACAGTCTTCAAAAGGTAACAAGTGTCGGATCCACGCAGGACCAATCTCTTCAGTGATGCTCAATCACTTTGGGTTTGTAGGTGTTTGGGTTTGGGTTTTCCTCACTTGATGATTTCACTCAAAGTCCTCGGAGGATGGGATGCTCTCAAATGACAAGTGTCCGTTTCTCTCGGAGCAGCCAACCAGCTAGTGGTTGTAGGGGGTGGCTATTTATAGCCTAGGGAGCAGCCTGACATGATAAGACATAAATGCCCTCCAATAATATGACCGTTATAGGTGGGTAGATATTTTGGGACAGCTGGCGCGTAGCACAACAACGATCGGATATTTTGAGGCTCAAATTCCTCAGGGCTATCATGTTCCTCACTGTGTAGGCAATCCGCACTGGCGAATTCCTAACTCCTCAGTCAGAACAAATTCCTCAGCGACCAGAAGAACTTCGTCTCTGTCATTGAAGAAATTGACTGAGCTGTATGAGATTTCCAATGGCTTCACTCGAAGGGATTGGTAGGTGTAGGATTTTGAGTTGAGCATCACATGGAAATTTTTCCTTAGTATTTCCTCGACCCCCTTTAACAGTACGGTGTTTCCTATGACTCAAGAAAGAGAAAATGAAACTACGAAAACAAAAGTCTTCACGCTTCATGTTCCTCGTATGAATACCAAGTCTTTAGGTCACACCAATTTCTTTACTTTCAAAGTCTTCAGAAAACCAAAATCTTCAGTCAAAGATATTCATTTTTAGGGGTCGAATTTCTCTGTAAATATCAAACTCCTTATAGACTTATAGATCTGTGTACACTCATAAACACATTAGTCCCTTAACCTATAAGTCTTCAATACACCAAAATCACTAAGGGGCACTAGATGGACTTACAAGAGATCAACTCTAGAAGCTACAAGTTGCCTGATGAAGAAATCTTGAGCATTGAAGCTTTTGCCATTGAGAATATCGAACACCAATGTCTTCATTGTGCCTTCAAGCTTGGCTGCAGGAGAATGTCCTTTGACAGGCCATAGAGTTTGCCTCATAATATGATAAATGGTGCGGGGCAGATACTCTAGGTCTTCGATAAAGAATTCCTTGGGATATTCAGCAACTTGTGGCGGTGGCTTCATCATGCTGAGCATCAGCATCATGTTGGGCTCAGGCTTCTGAAATATGCTCTCCAATGCATTGCGGTGTAGCTGACAACCAGGTTCATAGAGTTCACCTGGAGTGGGCAGGGAAGTAAGCTCAATGATATCTTGGGCTTTGGCTTCATGGTGTACATCACCTGTCATCCACTCAAGGACCCAAGTCTTCGGATCCCTGTTGTAGCCATGAATATGAAGAGTGGCATAGAATTGTAGCAGAAGCTCCTCATTCCAATGCTCTTTGTCAGTGACAGATTACAGAATTCCAGCATCTCTGAAGCAGTCTAGAGCTTCTTCCAAGCAGGGCAGACCAGCAATGGCTTCACAATCTAGACGCATGTGAGGAAAGATTCGCCCTTGATTGTATAAGATGCATGAGTAATAGCTACGCTGCTGATAGCTCCAGAAGCGATCAGATGAGATTCTTGGCCTTGAGTAAGGGTTCTTTGCACTGTCAAAGAAGGTGTTGTGTGCCCTGAAGCTGTTGACATTGAATGATCCTGGCGATGTTGCAGCACTGCGAAACCTTGGCAGTCTGGGCTTTGGCTTCTGGACCTGAGGCCTGTGCTCCACATGGTAGTCAAATTGTGGTCCGGGAGCAGGCGGAGGAACCAGAATAGGCCATCGGACAGTGACTAGTTGGCCGCGATCAAATGCCTTCTCAATAGTGTGAGGCCTTGGAGGCGGTACAGGAGCATTGGCATTGACATGGGCTTCAAGTTGCACATTGGCTTCAGGCGCAACATTAGCTTCAGGCGCCACATTGGCTTCAGCCATGACTACGTCATTGGCTTCATCAATGTTGTTTGTGGCCGCCTCAGTGTTTTCAACCTCCACTTGAGTAGCAGGAGGGTCGGGCACAGACACGTTCTCCTCGAGAACAATTTCTTGAGTGATGGGGAGTGTGGCAACTCTCTCTTCTTCATGACGCGGTTCTTGGTTGTCATCGGCTGATGTAGCCGGAATGTCTTCAGCAACTTTTGCTTCAGACTCAGAGACGTTCGTAGTTGGAGTGTCTTCAGGAAACACTTGACGTGCTACTGAACTGTGTTGCACTTCTCCTTCTAGAACGCTCGGCATGGTGACCTGTGGCCTAGGGCCTTTGCAAAGCCTGCGGAATGCGGGCGACGCCTTTGGTGATGGGGTGGTCTGCACCATGTAATTGTTACCTTCAAGCACCGGAGTGGTGACTTGAGGTGGGGGAGTACTGGGTGTGTCTTGACTTGGTGTGTCTTGTTGGGGGTGATCAGCCCACGATGCATCCTGCGATTGGCGTCAAGGGACGGCCAATGCTGACGAGTTTGCTGTTCGTCAGAACAGGCGATGATACCGGTTGGTGCTCGATGTAAGGAAGGACTTCATCATCTTCTACATTATCATGATGACCAATGTCTTCAGCTGTGATGGGGTCGACAGCTGGAATTTCTTCATCTTCAGGAGCCTCTGTGAAAGCAGGCTCATGAACTACGAGTTGACGCTCTTGATTTGTGGAGGCAGGGCGAGCAACTAAGATGGGCTCGACAACAAGTGGCTCTGTAGCAACAGCACGATCTTTCTGCGAAGACTTTGTCTTCGGCTTCTTGGTTGGTGGAGCACCATCAGAGGCATTCTTGTGCTTGCGCTTTCTGGCTTCGGCCTCAGCTGCCCTTGTCTTCTTCAGTTCTGAAGCTGCTGTGGGGACCTTAGGCTTTGAGCCTGTCATCACTACACCACGGTAGAGGTTAGGTGACACACTTTTGTTGGCAAAGGTCTATTAATCTCTACAGGAGATATGTCGGCGTAGCTCTGAAGCTTTGTAATCAGATCATCTGTCAGCCAATGTACATCATAATAGACACACTATGTGTCGGAAATCATGCAACGACAATGTATATGTCGGCAACCACTTAGTGACATATCATCTGTCGGTAGATGTGCACATCCTGATAGTTTTTCAGTCGGCGTAGGTATGTGCTTAACGACATAATATATGTCGGCGTAGGTAGGGTGTATGGACACAGATTAAGTGTCGGCGTATGTGGACACGTGTCAAGCAAGGAAAGGCCAAACAATTGCCCGTGAATTAGGCGTGAGAGCCCAAAAAATTTAGTGCGGGCGGCCCAGTTTTCACCCCCAAAGAACCTGTAGCCTCACATCCACTCGCGTTAACCCTATCCACTCTGCCCCTGCCCCCAACTTCCGCCGCCGCCGTTCTCGGGGTCTCCATCCTCGGACTCGTCCCTGCCGCCACCCGCGGCCATAGCCCCGAGCTCCCGGCCCCCTCCATCGCATGCCTTCCCTGCCCCCTTCTTTGCCACCACATGGGCATCTTTGTTGGCCCGAGTCCCCACCGACGGCGGTGAGCATAACCCAGATCCCTAACCCCATCGATGCATGCCTTCCCCAGTGACGCGGTCACCGACAGCCGCGTCCGCCGGGGCCTTCACCGACCACCGCTAGCCCTCACGAAGGACCAAGACAACGCCCTCCTCTTCCTCCTCTCAGGGAAAGACCCCTCCTCTTCTTCCTGTCAGGAAGGACCAAGACAGCGCCCTCCTCTTCCTCCTCTCAGGGAAAGATCCCGTATGTGGTATGTTGCATCCCAGGAAAAATTATCTTCTGCCATTCTCATGTGCCTGCCTAGTTGGTTATATCTATTAGTTTGGTCTAACAAGCTCTTGTCTATTATGTGATGTTTTATTTCTCTAAAAATGCTACGGATCTGAAAATTTTCAGTTACTCTGTTATGGATCTGGTTTAACTCTAATGCTGATGCACTATTGTTCTCATTGCAGACTATTAATGCATTTAGTTCTCTGTGAAAAATTCCAGTTACTTTATTAATTGTGTTGTGTGACTAGTTTGTCAGGCATCCAGTAATACTTCTGTTGGTGCGTGAAGTTCAACAAAATATTATAAAAGTGAACCTTGATTTTAATTTGGAGACACAAGAAAGACACTGACATATAAAATGTCATCGAGACAATGGCATATATATGTCATTAGGAAAATGAATGCACATGTAGGAAATTGTTGGTCTGGTGTCCTGTTTTAACACTTGTTTGGACCATCTGAAATATTACACCCTAAATCCTATGAAAACCTTGGGAACTTATTATCACTGGATCTTATTGTTGCCATATAAGCTTGATTGCTGATCTACAACATGGTTATGCTTTATGTAATGTCTTCACCTTTGTTTGGTCAATCTGAATAGAAGAACAAAAACACAACTCTCCAATCCTTTAGATTCAGTATGTGGCTCCATGCAAGTTTATCACTGGCATATAATAATATGATGATAAGCTTCATTGTTTTATTTTCAGCTTGTGCTAGAGGCATGCCGCTGGCACCGCTGGGCCCTTATTTATCTTATACAAGCCATTTGAGGATATGACGTGGTAAGTCAGCAAATGGAATGGATGGATCCATCATTTTGCCATCCTGATGCTTGTCCAGGATTTCCTTTTTGTTAACCAGTTCAACTAGTCCGTCATTTTAATCTAGGCCCGAGAAATGAAGGTTCAGTTTATCACAAACAATTTTAATATGTATCAGCTTACTATCTTGGCAGATGAGCTGTTTTTCACTCAACGCGTGGCGAGTCCACTTGGAACTGAATAGGCACTGGTTTTTCTTCTTACTCTCCATGAGCCCCTTATACTACTGCTATGGTTTATGTGCCTACTTTTAACTCTCTCAACTAAAATTGGGCTGCTTTGTTTCAGCTGATCTGATAGTGTGGGTGGGATCTACAGAACAACCTTGAGATGTGTCTGCGACCAGTCCACATTCTGCACAACTCCCACAACTTGAAGACCAAGATCTTTGCCATTTAAGTAAGTCTCTGCACCCCAAATGGCTTATTTCAAAGTGTAGAGCTTAGTTTGCAACTGAATGGCTCAGTTTGTCCTGTGATTGCGTCATGTGTAATTTAAATTCACTACTACCAGCACTAGCCGTTGTAATTGTGGCTCACCAATTGTATTAGGAAATGCTCTGCTAATGTTTGTGCAACTCATGACCGGTATTTGAAACAATTCAGTGGGCATTACGTAACAGCTGAACACCACTTTTATTTTATGGTAGATGGTTGAGAGAATAAAGTGGATGGATGACCAATCCGAGAAGGGCATTGAACAAAGTGTAGGTATCATGGTCAATTATCTGTAAAGGTATGCCTTTAGCCTTTTAGTGTGTTTAGAAGTTACAAGATGACATGATTTTTTTCTCTGTATGTAGGATCTATCTGCATGCATACTGTATTTATCGGCTTTATTCATACTGATGTCTTCCCAAAGCAACTATGTATTAGAACATAAGCAATAGGGGCCTGAACCAATGAACCCTTTTTTGGCCGATAAAAAAGCAATACATACCTGCTTGGTTCGATTATTTTTTAATAGTCCATGCTTTGGAAATTAACTCTACATGTCGTAGAGATGCTATTTTGTGACTTGACTAATATTTGAGCGATTAAACTGACTCAGACATGTACTTTTTATGCTTAAATTCAGTGTTGTACCTTGATACACCTATGCCAATTGAACATAATTATAGAGTACAAAATAGATGAATTAGTGCAGTTACATACAGTTGTCGTCATTACAATGCTCAACACTGAGAAACAAGTTACTAATCCATTTACTCTTGCTGACAATAGTAGGGAACCATGACCACCAGCATGCAGCGCAGGCAATGGGCGGAGAACAGATGGCTACCTCTCTGGGAACCATGGTCACCCACATGCAGCGGATAACGAATGGTGGATGGAAGGCTACCTCACCAGGAACCAGGTCCACGACTTATTGTGGGCAATCGGTGGCGAACGGAGGGCTACTTTGCCGGGTACCTCAACTACTAGGTACATTCTTTGTTTCAGTAGTAATTAGCTCACATGCTATTGCATAAGAACAGATTCTAAAATGTCACTTTACAAGGTTGTTGGCCTATGTGTTAACACTAAATTGCTTGTGTATCTATGTGTCACGGTTTCCTTTTTTATCCATGGTTATGTAGCTCTTAATCATGAAAATCTAGAGAGGTTGCGAAGGAGTTTGTCTTTTCTTCAGTGAATGCTTATGTAATAGGCTATAAAATAAGCTACTGGGTTGTATGATCTCTGTTTTGGATGGTCAATACCTTCATTGTTGATAAAACTGCAAGCACATGAACATAGTTCTATATGGTACCATGTGAGCCAATTATAACTTTTGTAGAAACCATACTGTTAACTATGATATCATGAGGATTTATTGATCGAATATGTGTTAATACACAAATGAGCTTTGAACAACTTGAGCTGACTCCACTTTCTTGACAATTTTTTGTGAAAAAATTTCAGGCACTTAGCCAACTGGTGCACATGGACGTGATGACTTTGCAGCGTTTATGGACCAACCAACTTGTAATCATGGATCTTATTTGTCTTCTAGACCATTTGGTGATTTGGTTATTTTGGAGCTTGCATTGTGTGCATCTGGATACAGACTTGTGTGTTCTGGATCATCTAGTTGAAGTTTCTCATACCAGCAAATAGTGCTATCTTTTTGTGACTTGTGTGTTCTGGGTGATTGTTAAGATGGTAAAAAACTATGCTTTGTCAAGATTGATGTGTTTGTCAACTTGTGTTCAATGTATATGCACGTTTGTGAATATATTTCATTATTGTACAATGTGTTCATCTTGAACCTGCTTCTAGATGTGCGGATAATAATTGAATCCGTTTAGAGCTTATATATATTGTTTGGCGGCACATCACTTTACCAGCAATTTATCAGTCGGCAAAGGCACTATCTGTCGGTGTAGGTAGGGTGTATGCTGATAGACTATCTGTTGGAATAGATATGGTGTACGTGGCTAATAAAGTGTCGGCATAGGTCGGGGTATATGTGGACACGCTATCTGTTGGCATAGGTAGGGTGTATGTTGTCTGATAAAGTGTCGGTGTATGTAGGGTGTATGTGGACATACTATCTGTCGGCGTATGTAGGGTGTATGCCGACTGAAAAAGTGTCGGGAAGTAAATAACTGTCGGCATTACCTTTGCCCACAGCAAGTCCTCCGACTCTTTCTTCTTCTGTCAGCATTGGTGTTAGCTACAACTTAACTGTCGGCAAAGGTACCCTATGCCGACACATTGGTGTGTCACGGAAGCTCTACCGTGGTGTAGTGCATGCTAGCAGGGAAGACAATGCGAGGTGCTTCCTGCCTTGATGCTTCAGCTTGGGCCACAACAGACTTCCTCTCCTGTTTGGCAGCCATCTTGGGGTCGATGCCAGGATGCCCAAGTGCCTTGCGCTTTTCGGCCTCATTGTGGACTTGAACACATTTTCTTGCGGAGAGTTTCATCCGCTCTCTTGAACCTTTTGCTTCTTCACGCTTCTTGTGAAACTCTTCCTTGAGGTTATGCAGCATCTACTTGAAGCTTTGAACATCAGCCACACTGAGCTTGGCCATGTTCCTCTTGAATTGAGCTTTCTCATGGTCAATCTTGTTCTTCAGTTCGACAATCTTCTGAGCCAGAGCCAGCTCATTAGCAATGGCTCCGTGGAATGTGACACTGATGCCAATATGAAGCTGAAGATCATCGATGCTGAGGCTTGGTTGTCAAACCATTCATCAATGAAGTTATTCAAAATATCCACATCAAAGAGGGGCAGATCGTTGAAGATCTCCGCCTCTTGCTTGCTCTTTATCAGCAGCTCAAGAGCATCATCACCAAGGTCTTCGTCGCTTGACAGATCGATGGTTTCATCTTCGTTTCTCAGAAAGGCACCTCAATTCTTGCCCGGAGCTCTTGATGGGCTTCTTCTTGGGCTTCTCTGTCTTTTTGGAGACACGAGAAAGATCTTCAGATTGCATACTGGATGCAGGAGGAGCAGTTGCCAATGGCTTCGCACGTGAAGTACTTTGTGCAGCAGAGGGCTTTGAAGCCTTTGATTTCTTCTGCTTTTGCGGCTTAGGTGGAGCTCGCGCTTCATCAGAATCTGCGCCATCTGCAGAGTGCTCCACGGCTGCCCCCCTGAACAGCAATGTGAGTGAGGAGACCTTCGAGGTTGTAGAAGGGCCCGATGACATTTGGTTCAGCATCACGAGTCCCATCAGCTCTAGGAGCAGATGGACCAGTGTTGAAGTCGAGTCCAAATGCTTTCTTGTTCTTGGCAGCAGAATCTTTGGCAAACTTATAGTTGCGCTTGAACAGATTGTCGTCGCGACACCATAGCAAAGAATATGGGTCGGCATTCTCTGGCTGAGGTCCTCGAACCATGCAAGGATAGAAGCCTTGAGCAATAGCTTCGGTCTTGGACTTGGGATGAAGATTTCTATAGAGAATATCTCCCCATGGTCGCTTGACGGTGTTCTTTTCCGCATACTCAGCAGTCACATATCTGTACAAAAACCATTGTTCCGCCCAATATCCGCGAATCCATTGGATTCGAGTCTTGCGTTGTCCATAGATTTCTTCAGGATATGTCTTGTACAGTTCATAGAGATCTGGTGGCAAATCCTTAGATGTATCCCCACGGTGTTGTCTGCCACCTTTCCTTGCTGATTTTTCGATGGCCATGATATTCAAGCTGAAAGGCTTCAGAACTATGAAAGGCTGCCGTCTGCTGGTCAGACAGGAACTGGCTTTAGGAGAATTGATGTGTCACTGTAAGAATTCTGCAAATGAATGCAGACTATGAGAACCAAGGGATTCTCCCACGGACATGTACCTGTGACAGCATTAGAGGTGCGAGGGAAGGGAAGAGGTCATATGCATTCTCAGAAGATTTTGAAGATAAATTAGTTTGAAGACATTGACCTCATAGCGCAAAGACATTCACTTATTTAGTGAGTTCCAGATTTGTACGAATCCAAGAGTAAGTACAAGTGAGGAATCTAACTAGTTGTGAAGCATAATTGAATATTCTTTGCAAGGTATGAGATGCATAAGAAGATAGATCCAGTTTTGGAAGTCAAGAAACCACTTTTGGTGAAAGTGGCTGGATCTGATGGATCAAAAAGGCAGTGAAAGTAAGATATAATTACCAGACGAAGAACTGCTAGACGAAGATGAGAGGGAGGCCGAGCAGTTCAATCTCTCGTGCCCTAACTTGGCGATGGAAGACACCTACGGCGGCGACGGAGAGGACGAGGCCCGTGGTCAGCGTGAGGACGGCGTCGAAGAGGTCGAGGCAGCTAAGCGCTTTGTCTCCGGCGTCGACGCGAGCTAGCGGAGGCACTAGGGTTTGTGCGAGGTGGCGAGGTGGAAGAAGAGATTATGACCGCGGTGAGTTGTGTATTTATAAGGAAAGGGACAGCACAGCACAATTACGTAGGTGCCCCTCGCGGTTCACATCTGAAGGACATGTGGCAAGCATGCAACACATAGGAAGTTGTTCCATGTTCCCACGCACGCCTGGACTGTCGAGCGGTCATTCCGGCTTCTCTGGGTTTCAGTCAATAAGGATATAGCATTAAAACAGATTCAACTTTTGTCTCTGTATCTTCTGCTGACAAGGACGCAGAGAAGACATTCGACAGTGTCAACAGAATGCATATGATTTGGATAGATAGAGTCTGAGGTAGAAGCATAGAAGGGGTTAAGGTCCGATCACATTCACTTAGATCAAAAGATTCAACATGAAGACATAGCTATAAGTGAATGATGTAGAGGACAGAACACAAAATACATGTGAAGATAAACATGTAGTTAAATCAATGTTGAAGACAACCCAAATGCGAAGACTTTGCAAATGTGATGCCAAATGAAACACTTCAAACAAAGGTTTGGTGGTGGCGTTACCCACCGTATCAGAAGTATTAGACCCAGACACGGCGCACAATTATCGTGGCGCTCCAAATTTAAATTCCGCTTTAATGTATTCACACTTAGAGTGTATGTCTTCATTGATTGAAGATATACTTTACTTCGTGTGCTGCACATCTAAGTCATCACATGCATAAGCGTTAGGATGTGTGTCCAATCACATGCATTTGAGGATTCTAAGATATTTACCTCACACCGCAACTTGCAAAACCTTTTCTCATCCAAGGGCTTTGTGAAGATATCTGCCAATTGCTCTTCAGTGTTGACGTGAATGGTATCAATATCTTCCTTCATGACATGATCTCTGAGAAAGTGATGATGAATTTCAATGTGCTTTGTCTTCGAGTGCTGAACTGGGTTGTTGGCAATCTTGATGGCGCTTTCATTGTCGCAGTAAAGTAGAACTTGCTTCAAATGGATGCCATAGTCCTTGAGAGTTTGCTTCACCCATAGAAGCTGAGTGCAGCAAGGTCCAGCAGCGATGTATTCGGATTCAGCAGTGGAGAGAGACACACAATTCTGCTTCTTTGAATACCAACAAACAAGAGATCGTCCAAGAAAGTGACATGTGCCTGATGTAGACTTGCGATCAACCTTGTCACCAGCATAATCAGCATCTGAGAATCCAACTAGATCAAACTCTGAGCCCTTTGGATACCATAATCCTCGTGTTGGGGTGTAAGCCAAATATCGAAGAATTTGCTTCACAGCTAAGTGATGTGATTCCTTTGGTGCCGCTTGGAATCGAGCACACATGCAAACACTAAGAATTATATCTGGCCTAGATGCACATAAATAGAGTAGAGAACCAATCATAGAGCGGTATACCTTTTGATCGAACTCTTTACCATTGGCGTCAGGACTCAGATAACTTTTAGTTGGCATTGGCGTCGTGTATCCTTTACAATCTTGCATTCCAAACTTCTTAAGGCAATCTTTGAGGTATTTTTCTTGAGATATGAAGATGTCGTTGCTTTGCTGACGGATTTGAAGACCTAGGAAGAACTTCAGCTCACCCATCATGGACATCTGATATTGCTCTTGCATCATGTGCCCAAACTCATCACTGTATCTCTTGTCGGTGCAGCAGAAGATAATGTCATCCACATAGATTTGGCACACAAACAGTTCTCCATCATATGTCTTCGTGAAGAGTGTAGGATCTAGAGAACCAGGTTTGAAGCCTTTTCTCTTCAGGAAGTCTTTGAGTGTGTCATACCAAGCACGAGGGGCTTGTTTGAGGCCATACAGTGCCTTGTTGAGCTTGTATACCATATCAGGATGTTTTGGATCTTCAAATCCAGGAGGTTGTGCAACATATACTTCTTCTTCAATCTTGCCATTGAGAAAGGCACTCTTCACATCCATTTGATATAGGAGGATGTTGTGTGATGGTTGGCATAGGCCAGCAGTATGCGAATGGCTTCAAGCCTTGCCATCGGAGCAAATGTTTCATCGAAGTCAATCCCTTCAACTTGAGTGTATCCTTGAGCAACAAGACGAGCCTTGGTTCTGACAACTTGACCATGCTCATCTTGTTTGTTGTGATAGATCCATTTGGTGCCTATGATGTTGTGCTTGCGAGGGTCAGGACGCTTGACTAATTCCCACACATTGTTCAGCTCAAAATGTTGAAGCTCTTCTTGCATAGCTTGAATCCATTTAGGTTCCATGAAGGCTTCAGCAACTTTCTTGGGTTCAGATATAGAGACAAATGCAAAGTGCCCAAAGAAATTTGCTAGCTGTGTTGCTCTTGAACGAGTGAGTGGACCAGGTGCATTGATGCTGTCAATTATCTTCTCAATCTGTACTTCATTTGCAACACGAGGATGAACTGGACGAAGATTTTGCTCTTGCTGACCATTGTCTTCATTTTGAGCATTGGCTTCAGGCTGAGCATTGTCTTCTGGTTGATTAGGTGCAGAAATGATAAGTTCCTCTTCAGCCTGTGCCTCTGAAGATATGATTTCTCTAGTACCCATAAGCTTAATCGATTCACTAGGAGGGATTTCATCTAGCACATTTGGCAGGTGCTCTCTTTGCGAGCTGTTAGTCTCATCGACCCGCACATCCACAGTTTCAACCTCTTTATAGTGAAAGAGGTTGAAGACTTTGTAGGAGTGCGAATCCTTTCTGTAACCAAGCATAAAACCTTCATGTGCTTTCGGTGCAAATTTTGAAGTGTGATGTGGATCCTTGATCCAGCACCTAGCACCAAATACTCTGAAGTAACTGACGTTTGGCTTCTTACCAATTAGGAGCTCATAGGATGATTGGAAAGTGATTCAGGAACAAAATACATAGTAAGACCATTTGGGCATTTTATCTTGCACCCCACAAGATGATTTAGGTTCCCAGTATAAGCATCAGACGCCTTTGATTTCTAGCTGGAGACCTTTCCCTGCAAAAGAGAGTTAAGTTTTCTTAACCACCCACATTTTCAGGGGTGGCTTCAAAGCAATGAGTCTAAGTGCAGCATCTGAGAACTTCGGCTTTGGAGCCCTAGCAAATAGCCTTGCAGGAGGTGAATAATGCTCATATGAATAAGAAGAATAGTTCTTAGTCTTATGAACATAGCGTTTTGATGATACACGCTCATATTCATGAGTCTGAGTATGATTTCCCTGCAAAACATTAGCGTTAGGGTGACTCTGGTGAGTCCTCTGTCTGTATGAAGCCTTTGGACCATATGAAGCCTTTGGTCTGGGGTTTGTCTTCTTCCCAGGTGGTGTCATGATGACATTAACAGGAAGATTCCTAGGTGGCCCATTCCTGCAGTTAGTACCAATATACCTGGAAAACACTTCACCATTCCGATTCTTAAATAATTTATAGTTTGCATCAAAGGATTCATCAATGATAATCGGGTTAGCACAAGTGAAGCCAGATAAGGTGGATGGATCCACTGAAGGTCCCTTTGCAGCAACCCATGTGGTTTTGGGGTACTGCTCAGGATTCCAGTAAGAACCATCAACATTCATTTTCCTCTCGAACCCAACACCCTCTTTCCTAGGGTTTTGGTTCAGAATCTGCTTTTTGAGGACATCACATAGTGTCTGATGCCCTTTGAGACTTTTGTACATCCCTGTCTCAAGCAATGTCTTCAACCTAGCATTTTCATCAGCAATAGCAGTGGTATCCTCAGCAGAGGGGTTAGTTACCACATCAGCAATTGAAGATATTGCAACAGTAGCAGTAGTGGAACATTCAGCAACAGAAGTAGCGTTATCACGCTCAAGGCATTTTACACATGGTGGTTAAAATCCTTCCTGAGCGGAACTGATCTGTTGAGCATGGAGTGACTCATTCTCTTTTTGAAGATCTTCATGAGCCGTTCTCAAGTTCTTGCTTCCTTTGAAGATAATCATAGGAAAGCTTTTCATGAATTGTTGAGAGCATTTCATGACGACTTTCAAGTTCCTCGTACTTAACATGAAGATTTTTTATGTCTTCAATTAAGGACTGAGATCGAGTCATTTCCGCTTCCAACAGGTCATCGCTTTTGTCTAGCAATTTTTGAATATGTTCCATGGCATTCTGTCGTTCAGTTGCAATTTTAGCAAGTGGTTTGTAGATAGGTTTAGATTCACATTCAGAGTCATCTTCACTTGATGTTTGAAAGTAAGCATCGCGTGAGTTTACCTTGGCACCGCGTGCCATGAAGCAGTAGGTGGGAGCAGAGTCGTCCTTGTCATTAGCATCAACGTTGGTGACGGAGCCAATGTCTTCAGTGTTGAAGATGGACTTGGCAATGTAGGCTGTAGCTAGAGCCAGACTTGCAACGCTTGAGTCGAACTCCTCCTCAGTCTCCACCTCTACCTCCTCAGAAGCAGACTCCTCCTCTGAATCCATCTCCTTGCCAACAAAAGCACGAGCCTTGCCAGATGAGCTCTTCTTGTAAGATGAAGACTTGCACAAAGACTTGGAAGAAGACTTTGAGGATTTCTTCTTCTTCTTCTTGTCATCAGAATCATATTTCTTGCTTTTCTTCTTCTTCTTGGTCTCATTGTCCCACCGTGGACACTCAGAGATGTAGTGACCAGGTTTCTTGCACTTGTGGCATGTTCTCTTCTTGTGATCACCAGTGGAAGCTTCATCATTCCTTGAGCTGGATCTTGAAGACTTTCCGAAGCCTTTCTTCTGGGTGAACTTCTGGAACTTCTTCACAAGCATGGCAAGCTCCTTTCCAATGTCTTCAGGATCTTCAGAACAGCTGCCATAATCTTCTTCAGAAGAGGAAACAACCTTTGCCTTCAAAGCGCGAGTTCGGCCATAGTTGGGGCCATAGATATCTCTTTTCTCAGATTGCTGGAACTCATGTGTGTTGAGCCTCTCAAGTATGTCAGACGAATCGAGAGTCTTGAAGTCAGGGTGTTCTTGAATCAGCAGGGCCAGGGTGTCGAATGAGCTGTCAAGTGATCTCAGAAGTGTTTTGACAATCTCATGCTTGGTGATATCAGTGGTGCCGAGTGCGCGAAGCTCATTTGTGATGTCAGTGAAGCGATCAAATGTGAGCTGGACATTCTCATTGTCATTTCTCTTGAAGCGGTTGCGAAGAACACTGATCCTTGAGTCTCTCTGGGTTGAGACGCCTTCGTTGACCTTGGAGAGCCAGTCCCAGACTAGCTTCAAACTTTCCAGAGCACTCACACGGCCATACTATCCTTTGGTCAGATGACCACAAATGATATTCTTGGTAGTAGAATCTAGTTGAATGAACTTCTTGACATCAGCAGGTGTGACACCTTCACCGGTCTTGGGAACGCCGTTCTTGACGACATACCAGAGGTCGACATCAATGGCTTCAAGATGCATGCGCATCTTATTCTTCCAGTAGGGGTAATCAGTGTCATCGAAGACAGGGCACGCAGCGGAGACTTTGATTATCCCTGCAGTCGACATAGCTAAAACTCCAGGTGGGTAAATCGAATCACACAGAACAAGGGAGCACCTTGCTCTGATACCAATTGAAAGTGCTAGTTATCGACTAGGGGGGTGAATAGGCGATTTTTATGAAAGTCTTCAAAACATGGGAGTTTCAAAGACGGACAATAGAAATGAACCTATTGATATGCAGCGGAAGGTAGACTACACTAGACATGCCATAGTCAGGTAAGCAATGAAGTGAAAGCACGAAGACTATTAGCAGCTAGGTAGTATGGATCAGGATGGAAGATAATATGAAGCCAAATAACAACAGTCTTCACACACTGAAGTCAATCAAATCATGCAAGTAGGCAATGACTTCATGAAGACAAACTGCAATTAAAGATAGGGAAGTGATAGAACTAGTTGCTTGGAGAGGACAGGGATTTGTTGGACACGTTCCAGTTGTTGTGACAATTGTACGTCTGGTTAGGGAGGCTGAGATTCAACTCAGAAGACCGCGTCTTCACCTTATTCGCCTTGAGCTAAGGACACTTAGTCTTCGCCCAATCACTCAGGTAAGTCTTCAAGGTAGACTTCCAAACCTTCACAGACTTCATTCACCGGCAATCCACAATGACTCTTGGATGCTCAGAACGCGACTCCTATCCGGCTGGAGGATTCACAGTCCTCAAGTGTAATAAGTCTTCAGATCACGCGGACAGAAAGAATTCAGTGATGCCTAACACTCTTTGGCTCTAGGTGTTTTGGTCTTTGTCCTCCTAGGATCTCTCTCTCAAATGCTTCGGAGGTGGGTTGCTCTCAAACGACAAAAGCCGTGCACTAACTCTGAGCACCCACCAATTTATGGTGTAGGGGGTGGGCTATTTATAGCCAGGAGGCAACCCGACCTGATTTGTCCGAATTGACCCTGGGTCACTAAGGAACTGACACGTGTCCAACGGTTAGATTTCAAACACACGCGGCAGCTTGACTTGGGTTACAAGTAAAGCTGACTCATCCAGCTCTGGATAAGATTTGCTCTCATTGTCTTCACTCCAAGACATCGGATTTGGTTGAGCATCACTTCAATCACTCTGACTTTGTTCACTTGGACCCTGCTTAATAGTACGGTGGTTCCTATGACTCAACAAAGAAGAAAAGCAAACTACGAAACAACTATGTCTTTTCACTCCATAGTCTTCACGTGAATGTCTTGTCAAGTCATAATCTTTGTTGTGAATGTCTTCACATACCACCATTGTCTTCAATGTCTTCACACATTTTTAGGGGTCACCTCTGGTAGGTAAACCGAATCAATGAGGGACTACTACCTGTGTTATCCTGCAATTCTCACAAACACATTAGTCCCTCAACCAATTTTGTCGTCAATACTCCAAAACCAACTAGGGGTGGCACTAGATGCACTTACAGTCCCGACCCGCCTCCGCCTACGGAGCCGCTGGCGCCAGGAGGCTCTTGTGGCTGCTGGGCCTCTTCTAGAAGAGCTTGACAGCGTGCAATCGCGCGCATGACAACTCCGCGGAACCGCTCCATTTCCATGTCTCTAGCTTGGTAGCAAATTCCGTCGATCACCTACATCCTCAAGATATCATGTTGGCGATGTTCTACTTCGTCGGGGACGTCAACTCTGCCAAGGATGCGCTCGAGCCTGGCCACCACATCATCGGGATCGAGGTTTACACAGCCGCCGCGGGCAATGATGAAGACGCAGGCTGCCTTTGTCTTGACTGAATCGCAGAGGTACTCTGCCCATTCCTTGCAGGGCATCAGGCTCTCGATGAGCACTGGTGACGGCGGTTCTTCGGGTGGGTCATCGATCATGCTGCCGAGTAGCTCTGGATCTTTTGCACGGTGAATGGCAAACTGCTCATCACACCTCCTCTGCACTATGTCGATTGTGCTCCCAAGGACTGTGATGCCGATATCGCTGCCGATGGGCCATGGTGCTTGCACCGGCCGATGAAGCTCTTGCTCCCCGACCTGCTCCGGCTTGTTCTCCTCGCCGAAGATGTAACGCAGGTACGCGTCGACGTCGAAGCTTTGGTCGTTGCCTGGCATGCTTGGAATAACTAATGGTAGATGGATGAGGAATAGATCTTCGCAGAGTGTCGCGGTGGTGCGTTGCCGCCTGGGTTATATGCAGCAAGCCGTTAGCTGGTGGCGGGAAACCGGTGAGGGAATAGGCGTGGATTTTACAATTCACCCATGTGGAGCGCGGGAAGCATTCGCTGGAGCGCGGGAAGACTAAGTGGAGCACACACAAAACCCGAATACCGTATCCGGTGCCACGTGTTGTTTATCACACAAGTGTTAACATAAGGAAATGCATGTGTAACTTACTAATCATCGCACACGAGTACTCGCAGACACATCGTGTGCGATACTCATAGCCACCGCAAGCAACTAGTTTGCATTTTTCAAAGTTTTTTGTACACACAGAATCGCACACGAACTAACTGTATTTACCGTCTGTGTTGTAAATTCTCATCGCAAACAGTTCATCCAAGTCGGCTGTTTGCCACGTATCACACACATCTTGTTAAGTTGAACCGTTTCTGTTGCCTTCGCTAATCGAAAACAGTTCGTCCGAGTGAACCGTATGCCCTATATCACACACACCTTGACCTGGCTCACCGTTTATGTTGCACTCCCTAATAGCAAACGGTTCATCGGAGCGAACTGTATGATGTATACCACACACACATTGATATGGCTGCCTGTTTCTGTTGTTCTGCCTCATCGCAAACAGTTCAAACGGGTTAACCGTGTGCCCTACATCGCACACGCAACTAAAATCTGAACCGTGTTTGATGCATGCTCCATCGCAAATGTTTTGCACCTTTTTTTACGGTTTTTTACATCCCCATTTGTGATTAATGCATCGCACATAGTTTTGTGAAAGGGTCTCTGATCGTAGTGTCGCATTAGCAACATCCTGCAGTAGTGGAGATCCACAGCTCGGAACCCCCTACCCCAAGGTCTGCCGGTTTTACCACCGACAATCCCGGTGACCTAGTCACCTGTGTCTGGATAGTGGATGATGGATGCCATCACACTGAGAGGGCCCTAAGAATATCTCTCTATCATCGAAGGAGCAAATTCCACTCTTGAGCTATCTAGTCCCTTTTCAAACTTTCCGATGAACCCGTAAGTTGTTGTTATGATCACCGTGTTACAGATGACATTTGAGGAACCCCAGTGTTCATCGTATGTAAGAAGTGACTATGATACTCTCATGGTATAAGGAACTAAAGCACACGTTAACTCTACGTGGTATAACAATTGACTTGTAATGATAGTATCTCAAAGTATAGCAAACAAGTTTGGTTTGATTCAACACGATCGTTCTTTAATGTCATATTCTCAATGTTATTTTGAGACTATTGTTACACTTAATGAAGAACACTTGAGCTAGTCTTAGAGGCGAGAATAGGAATCTTATTATACCATTTATTATTCCACACATGCATATGAGTTTTTCACCGAATTGCACATTCCAGGATCATAGCAGTTATAGCATAGAATATAAACTCTAAATTATGAACATAGAAGTATAATAATATAGTATTATTGCCTCTAGGGTATATTTCTAACAGACTCCCAATTGCAGTAGAGTCAATAATCTAGTTACATGGTTTGTTTAACACCTACGGCTATCCAGTGTTTCTCATGGTAAAGCCTTCGTTATCAGGTTTGACGCATTCAAATCGGTGTGATACTTGTGCTTGTTATGCCTGGTCTTCATGTGTGATTTTGGTTCCTTTTGCTTGATCAATGGTACCACCATATCACAATATAGTGCCATTTGAGTTCACTGCACTTGGGACCACAGTAAATTTATCAAGAAACATCTTCATCCGAACTTACTCCTTCGGAGCTTCTGAAACCTCAATATATTCAGCTTTCATTGTAGAATCCATAATAGTGTTCTTGCTTGGAATTATTCCAAACTATTATCCTATCAAAGCCCGATAGTACCTATGTTCATGTAAAATTTACAACGAGCTCTTTATCTCCTCCATAGACGAGGTGTAAGTCCTCTGTCCATCTGAGGAACTTTAAGAAAGTTTTAACACCTACAAAGTGAGACACTTTGGGATCACTTTCCTATCTACTACTAGCAATTAGCGCATAAGAATCATTTGGTCTTCATACATATCATGGCACACATGTTGGATCCAATTGCCGAGGCATGTGGAATTCCACTCATCTACACACTCTCATCAATTATCTTAGGACATTGTTAAGTGTCGTGACATGTGACATTGGGGGAAAAACCTTTGTTTTTTATTCTCCATTTTATACCCTTTAAAAACCTTGTCAATGTACATTTTCAAGCTTAGCATAATCAGACGTCTTGATCTATCTCTATAGATCTTTATGTCTACTATATAAGCTGCTTTGACTAAGCCCTTCATTGAAAACTCATTTTTCAATGATTCTTAAGAAACTTTAGATCATCTCCAATCAATAATATGTCATCTACATATAAGATTATAAATGTTATAGAGCTCCCACTAAACTTCTTGTATACACAAGCTTCTTCATCATTTTTAATGAAGCCAAACTCTTTAACCACTTCATCAAAACGTTGATTCCAGCTCCTTGATGCTTGCTTCAAACCATAGATAGATCTTTGAGGCTTGCAATCTTTAACAACATCCTTAGGTTCGAAAAAACCTTCGGGTTGAATCATATATATACATCCTCTTTGAGATTTTCATTTAGGAAAGCAGTTTTGACATCCATCTGCCATATCTCATAGTCGAAATATGCAGCAGTTGCCATCATAATCCGCACAGACTTCATCATGGCTATTGGTGAGAAAGTTTCGTCATAATCGACTCCCTCGACCTGAGAAAACGCTTTCACAGCTAGTCTTGTTTTATAGATAGTAGGATTACCATCCTTGTTTTTTTCTCTAGAAGATCCATTTACATTGTATGGGTTTCAAACCCTCTGGAACATCAACCAAGTTCCAAACTTGATTCTCATACATGGACTCCATTTTGCTTTGCATGGCCTTAAGCCATTCTTTTTAGCTAGGCGCTGCCATCGCTTCTCTGTAGTGTGCGGGTCCACCTTCCTCTAAGATGAGTATTTCATTGTGAAGCCATTCAAGAGGTTTGATAATAATTCCTGACCTATGCGCTTCAGTTACATCCTTATCTGGAGTTTCTACATTTGGTGTACTAACTTCCGGTTTAGTTGTGCGGATAGTTTCCGAAACAAATTTCATTTCGTTAGCCCTGTTTATTTTTGCCGGAGATTCAGTAATCTCATCAAGATGTACTATGCGCCCACTTACTTCTTTAGCGAGAATCTCCTTCTTGAGGAAGTGTCCATTCTTTGCAACAAACATTTTGTCTTCGAAACTTTGCTAGAAGAAATACCTAATTGTCTCTTTGGGATAACCTAAAAAATAGCATTTGTCTGGATCGAGTATTCCATAACTTTTAGACTGTGCTTTGTTTAGTGTATATGTTGTTGTTTCAAGTGCATATCCCTTATATAAAAGCATATCGATAAGTTATGAAATAATTCCGCAATTATTCAGATGTTTGCTAAAATCATGACTCACATACCTTTCTTCATGATTGAAGAACCTTTTATCTTTTGTCATAATGATTCTTAACTTCATTCTGAATTTCTTTTAACCTTTCAAATATTCCAGGCTTATGTTTAATCAACTAAATCATATCTAATAGTCCAGACTGATAAGGGAAGAGAAGATTCACATGCAAATACACAATCTTGGACATCTTTTATGATTGTGAGCCCCATTAAATATTATATGTCAAAATTGTTGACGTTGGACAAGGAAGACAACGTAATGATTTATGTTTGTTCACATTCACATACAAGTTATATTGTCATAGATCCTTTAACATGTGGTGCTTGCTCAATATCTTTGCTAGCCAAAAACTCCGCGCTAAGTAGAGATGCTACTTGCCGATGCGGCTCGAAGCTACGTCGGTATTTCCCCAAGGAGGAAGGGATGATGCAGCACAGCAGCGGTAGGTATTTCCCTCAGATATGAAACCAAGTAGGAGAATCAAGCAACACAATGTAAAGCAGCCCCTACACACAGATAACAAATCCTCGCAAACCGGCGTGTTAAAGGGGTTGTCAATCCCTTCCGGGTAACGGCGCCTCAAGATAGGCAAACATACGTGAGATAAATTGTAGTAGATTGATAGATCGAACACCAAATAAAATAAATAAGAATAAATTGCAGCAAGGCATTTTTGTATTTTTAGTTTAATAGATCTGAAAATAAAAGCAAAGGAAAATAGATCACAAAGGCTAATAATATGAGAAAGAGACCCGGGGGCCGTAGGTTTCACAAGTGACTTCTCTCGAGAAAAATAGCAAATGGTGGGTGAAAAAATTACTGTTGGGCAATTGATAGAGCTTCAAATAATCATGCCGATATCCAGGCAATGATCATTACATAGGCATCACGTCCAAGATTAGTAGACTGACTCCTGCCTGCATCTACTACTATTACTCCACACATCGACCGCTATCCAGCATGCATCTAGTGTAATAAGAACGATGACATGATGTAGACAAGATCTATCTATCTAGAGATAGACCCCATCGTTTTATCCTTAGTAGCAACGATACATACGTGTCGGTTCCCTTTCTGTCACTGGGATCAAGCACTGTAAGACCGAACCCACTACAAAGCACCTCTTCCCATTGCAAGATAAATAGATCAAGTTGGCCAAACAAAACCCAAATATTGGATAAGAAATACGAGGCTATAAGTAATCATGCATAAAAGAGATCAATGAAACTCAAATACTTTCATGGATATAAAAAGATAGATCTGATCATAAACTCAAAGTTCATCGATCCCAACAAACACACCGCAAAAGAGTTACATCATATGGATCTCCAAGAGACCATTGTATTGATAATTCAGCGAGAGAGAGGAAGCCATCTAGCTACTAACTACGGACCCGAAGGTCTACAAAGAACTACTCACGCATCATCGGAGAGGCACCAATGGAGGTGGTGAACCCCATTCGAGATGGTGTCTAGATTGGATCTGGTGGTTCTGGACTCTGCGGTGGCTGGATCAATATTTCGTCGACTCCCCTAGGGTTTTGGGAATATTGGGGTATTTATAGAGCAAAGAGGTGGTCCGGGGGGCACCCGAGGTGGGCACAACCCACCAAGGCGCGCCTGGGCCTCCTTGTGCACCCTGGTGGGTTGTGCTCTCCTCGAAGCACCCCCAGGCGCAACCAGTTCCCATTATGTGTCTTCTAGTCCAAAAAAATCTCCGTGAAGTTTCGTTGCATTTGGAATCCGTTTGGTATCGATTTCCTGCGATGTAAAAAACATGCAGAAAACAGCAACTGGCACTTGGCACTATGTCGATAGGTTAGTACCAAAAAATGATATAAAATGACTATAAAATGGTTATAAAACATCCAAGATTGATAATATAATAGCATGGAACAATCAAAAATTATAGATACGTTGGAGACGTATCAGCATCCCCAAGCTTAACTCCTACTCGTCCTCGAGTAGGGAAGTGATAAAAACAGAATTTTTGATGTGGAATGCTGCCTATCATGTCATATCATATCATATTTCTTTTCTTTGTAGCATGGACATTTGGACTTTTATATTGTTCAAAGCAATAGTCTAGTTTTGACATGATAATTTAAATACTCAAGCATATCAACAAGCAATCATGTCTTTCAAAATATCAACGCTAAAATAAGTTATCCCTAGCCCATTATGCTCAATCATTCATCCATTCATGAAACACACTCGCACATTAGCTACACCCAATACTCAAGTACGATCATATTGCCTCCTAGTTGGTGCTTTTATAAGAGAAGATGGAGACTCAAATACAAAAATAAAAATTGCATAAAGTAAAAGAAAGGTCTTTCGCAGAGGGAAGTAGGGATTTGTAGAGGTGCCAGAGCTCAAAGCGAATTTTGGGAGGTGTATCCTTCCCGCCAACGAAAACGACTTAGATTTCCCAACACTCTCCATGCTAGATATATCATAGGTGGTTCCCAAACAAAAAATAAAGTTGATTCATTTTTCAACCATACTTTCACTTTCCATGGCTAGCCGTATCCACGGTTGCCCTCCATACCAACACTTTCCAAGGAATTTATTATTTGACAACATAAAGTAAATTCATTTTTCATTTCGGGACTGGGCATCCCTAATACCTTTGCCTTACTCTCGTGCAATGACAAGTGAATAAGCACTCATCTTGAGAGTAACACATCCAACATGGAAAATATTAGCCACCCCTCACCGCTCCGCGAGCAAACCGAACACACAAAAGAGAAGTTTATTTTGAAAATTAGAGATGGCACATACAAATTTGCTTAGAACGGCAAAAGAATACCGCATATAGGTAGATATAGTGGACTCATGTGGCAAAACTGGTTTAAAGATTTTTGGATGCACAAGTAGTGATCATACTTAGTGCAAAATGAAGGCTAGCAAAAAGATTGAGAAGCGACCAACCAAGAAATGGATAATCTGATAAGTGAGCATTAAGCATAATTAACACCGAATAATGCACCACAAGTAGGATATAATTTCATTGCATTATTATTGACTTTTGTGCTTGCATAGGGAATCACAAACCTTAACACCAATATTCTTACTAAAGCATAATTACTCATCAACATAACTCACATATCATATCATCATATATATCTCAAAACTATTACTAAGAATCAAGTTTATTTTGTCCAATGATCTTCATGAAAGTTTTTATTATATCCTTCTTGGATATCTATCACTTTGGGACTAATTTTCATGTGTTGCTTTTGATAAACTCAAACAAATATAAGTGAAGATCATGAGCATACTTTTTCTTTCTTTCTCTCAAAATAATTTAAGTGAAGCAAGAGAGAATTTCTTGAAAATTTTACTAACTCTCAAATAAATCAAAGTGAAGCAAGAGATAATTTCTTCAAAAATACTAAAGCACACCGTGCTAAAAAAAGATATAAGTGAAGCACTAGAGCAAGTCCATAGCTCATAAAAATTTAAGTGAAGCATAGAGAGAAATTCTAACAAGTCATGACATAATTTTGGCTCTCTCAAATAGGTGTGTCCAGCAAGGAATCAAGACTTAAAACACAAAATTTAAAAAGAAAAGACTCATATCATACAAGACACTCCAAGCAAAACACATAGTATGTGACGAATAAAAATATAGCTTCGAGTAAAATACCGATGGTCGTTAGAAGAAAGAGGGGATACCACTCGGGAGCATCCCCAAGCTTAGTTGTTTGCTCATTTTTGGATAATAGCTTGGGATGCCGGGGCATCCTCAAGCTTAGGCTCTTCTTACTCCTTATTCCTTCATCCATCGTAAGATAACCCAAAACTTGAAAACTTCAATTACACAAAACTCAACAAAACCTTCATGAGATCCGTTAGTGTAAGAAAAATAAATCACTACTATAAGTACTATACCAAACCAATTCATATTTTGTTTTTGAATGATATCTATTGTATTCCAAATTTTCTATGGCAAAAAATCATCAAAGAAAACCATAGAGCCATCAAAATAAGCACACAACGCAAAGAAAACAGAATCTGTCAAAACAGAACAGTCTGTAGCAATCTGATTTGTTCGAATACTTATGGAACTCCAAAAATTATGAAAAAATAGGAAGACCTGGGTAATTTGTCTATTAAACTTCTGCAAAAAGAATTGGCATTTTATCACGCTCTGGTTAAAAATAAGAATTGTTTTCATGAGCGCAAAAGTTATGTTTTTTCAGCAAGATCAAACAACTATCGCCCAAGAAGATCCTATAGGTTCTACTTGGCACAAACACTAATTAAAACACAAAAACACAATCATAATAGTAGCATAATTTTGTAAACACTCAAGAACAGAAAGCAAAAAGCAAAATAAATTTTATTCATTGGGTTGCCTCCCAACAAGCGCTATTGTTTCACGCCCCTAGCTAGGCATAAGATTTCAACGATGCTCACACGAAAGATAATAATTGAAACACAAAGAGAGCATGATGAAACATGTGACAAACACATTTAAGTCTAACATACTTTCTATGCATAGGAACTTTATAGGAAAACAAATTTTCAAGACAACAAATATATAGTATATGCAAAGGAGAGGAATAAAACATTGAAATCCCAACATAACGAGAGGTAATTTTGTAACATGAAAACTTCCACAACCATATTTTCATATATCATAATAATTATATGTAGGATCATAATCAAATTCAACAATATAACTATCAAATAAAATTTTCTTTTCATGATCCACATCCATGCAAAGTTGACACTCTTCCAAAATAGTGGGATTATCATAAAAATAAAGTCATGACCTCTCCAAGCACACTTTTATCAAAAATATCATAAGATTGAACACTCTCCAAATATGTGGGATTATTTTTACTTAAAGTTGCCGCTCTTCCAAACCCACTTTCAATAATATTGCAAACATATTGATCTTGACATAAATAATATTGCATCCTCAAGCTTGGGGTTTTGCATACTATTAGCACACTTGACATAAATAGAATTTATAGTAAAATTATTGCAATCATCCTTTTCATTCAAGGAGCTATCATGAATCACTTCATAAATTTCTTCATCACAATTTTCAGATTCGCGAATCTCAAGCAAAACTTCATAAAGATAATCTAGTGCACTCAACTCACTAGCAATTGGTTCATCATGATTGGATCTTTTAAATAGATTAGCAAGTGGATGAGGATCCATATCAATAGATTTTTAGCAAGCGAAGATGCAAGCAAATAGAAGACACATGACAACATAAGCAAACAAAAGATCCAACGAGAAAAAGGCGAAGGAAAAAGAGGGCGAATAAAACGGCAAACTTTTGTGAAGTGGGGGATAGGAAAACGAGAGGCAAATGGAAAATAATGTAAATTGTGAGGAGATGAGATTTTTGGTTAGGAACCTGGTATATGTTGAAGATCCCCCTGGCAATGGCACCAGAAATTCCTTCTGATGCGGCTCGAAGCTACATCAGTATTTCCCCAAGGAGGAAGGGATGATGCAGCACAACAACGGTAGGTATTTCCCTCAGATATGAAACCAAGGTTATCGAACCAGTAGGAGAACCAAGCAACACAACGTAAACAGCCCCTGCACACAGATAACAAATCCTCGCAACCCGACGTTTTAAAGGGGTTGTCAATCCCTTCCGGGTAACGACGCCTCAAGATAGGCAAACGGACGTGAGATAAATTGTAGTACATTGATAGATCGAACGCCAAAAAAAATAAGAATAAATTGCAGCAAGGTATTTTATATTTTTAGTTTAATAGATCTGAAAATAAAAGCAACGGAAAATAGATCGCAAAGGCAAATAATATGAGAAAGAGACCCAGGGGCGTAGGTTTCACTAGTGGCTTCTCTCGAGAAAAATAGCAAACGGTGGGTGAACAAATTACTGTTGGGCAATTGATAGAACTTCAAATAATCATGACGATATCCAGGCAATGATCATTACATAGGCATCACGTCCAAGATTAGTAGACCGACTCCTGCCTGCATCTACTACTATTACTCCACACATCAACCACTATCCGGCATGCATCTAGTGTATTAAGTTCATGGAGAAACGGAGTAATGCAATAAGAACGATGACATGATGTAGACAAGATCTATCTATGTAGAGATAGACCCCATCGTTTTATCCTTAGTAGCAATGATACATACGTGTCGGTTCCCTTTCTGTCACTGGGATCAAGCACCGTAAGATCAAACCCACTACAAAGCACCTCTTCCCATTGCAAGATAAATAGATCAAGTTGGCCAAAAAAATATCGGAGAATAAATACGAGGCTATAAGTAATCATGCATAAAAGAGATCAAAGAAACTCAAATACTTTCATGGATATAAAAAGATAGATCTGATCATAAACTCAAAGTTCATCAATCCCAACAAACACACCGCAAAAGAGTAACATCATATGGATCTCCAAGAGACCATTGTATTGAGAATTCACCGAGAGAGAGGAAGCTATCTAGCTACTAACTACGGACCCGAAGGTCTACAAAGAACTACGCACGCATCATCGGAGAGGCACCAATGGAGGTGGTCAACCCCATCCGAGATGGTGTCTAGATTGGATCTGGTGGGTCTGGACTCTGTGGTGGCTGGATCAATATTTCGTCGACTCCCCTATTGTTTTGGGAATATTGGGGTATTTATAGAGCAAAGAGGCGGTCTGGGGGCACCCGAGGTGGGCACAACCCACCAGGGCGCGCTTGGGCCTCCTGGTGCGCCCTGGTGGGTTGTGCTCTCCTCGGAGCACCCCCCAGGCGTAGCCAGGGCCCATTATGTGTCTTCTGGTAAAAAAATCTCCGTGAAGTTTCGTTGCATTTGGACTCCGTTTGGTATTGATTTCCTGCGATGTAAAAAACATGCAAAAAACAGCAACTGGCACTTGGCACTATGTCAATAGGTTAGTACCAAAAATGATATAAAATGATTATAAAATATCCAAGATTGATAATATAACAGCATGGAACAATGAAAAATTATAGATACGTTGGAGACTTATCACTTGCGCATCCAAAAAGTCCTTAAACCCAAAATCTTATTTTGAGAGTCCACCATACCTACCTATGGATGGAGTAAGAGACTTCAAGTAAGTTGTCATCGGTGCAATAAGGCAATAAAAATTGCTGTTGAATGTGTTGGATCATTTAGTGTAAGAGAAAATTGAGCGATGTACGAACTTGTGATGGCAAAGCAATAAAAGCGACGAACTGCATAATAAAGGTTGCTATCATAAGGGACAATATAACGCGACGTTCCTTTGCATTAAGGGATTTGGCATACAAACAAAAAGCACATGGCAACCTCTGCTTCCCTCTGCGAATGGCCTATGTTTTACTTTATGTATTTCTTTTTATGCAAGAGTCAAAGTATTCTTCCATATTCCTTTCTATTTTCTATTTTTGCAAGCATCGTGTGGTGAGGAAAGATCTAGGCACATGTATCCAATTGGATATGAGTGAGCATGAGTTATTATTGTTGACATCACCCTTGAGGTGAATACGTTGGGAGGCGAAACTATAAGCCCATATCTTTCTTTGTGTCCGGTTGAAACTTTTTTGTCATGGGTATGTTGTGAGTTTTACAATCATAGAAGGTTAAATGATGGTTGAGTATGTGGACTTGCCTAAAGGCTCCGATATGTGACCCTTCCTGAAAATATGATAAATTGTAGTTGCAAAATTGACTGAGAACATAGTTTGTTGGTTTTCAATAGAGTTTATGCTTTATACTTCAATGTTGTGATGAATTGTTACATGTTCTTGAGAAGTTATATGATAAAAGATGTGTGATAAAGTTTATGTTAAAGTTCTTTGCTGTTATAATAATAAGCATGATTCTTCTATGTCCGTATTTTGTTTCTATCGACACCTCTCTCTCTCTCTAAGCATGTGGGCATGTTTTTTGATATTGTTTTTTTGCTTGAGGACAAGCGAGGTCTAAGCTTGGGGTGTTGATACGTCCATTTTGCATCATGATTTCATACTATTATTTATAATGTTTTTAAGCATAATAATGCTTTATGGAGTAATTCTAATGCCTTTTCTCTAATAATATGCAAGGTTTACAGAAAGAGGGAGAATGCCGGCAAGTGGAATTCTGGACCTGAAAAAGCTATGTCAAAGTTACCTATTCTGGACATCACCAAATGAGCTGAAAATTTACGGAGAATTATTTTGGAATATATAAAAAATACTGGAGCAAATAACTAGCGGAGGGGGGCCACCTAGTGAGCACAAGACACCAGGGCGCGCCAGGTGATACGTCTCCAACGTATCTATAATTTTTTATTGTTCCATGCTATTATATTATCTGTTTTGGATGTTTTATATGCATTAATATGCTATTTTATATTATTTTTGGGACTAACCTATTAACCTAGAGCCCAGTGCCAGTTTCTGTTTTTTCCTTGTTTTTGAGTTTCGCAGAAAAGGAATACCAAATGGAGTCCAAACGGAATAAAACTTTCACGATGATTTTTCTTGGACCAGAAGACACCCCGGAGACTTGGAGGTCAAGTCAGAAGAGCCACGAGGCAGCGACAAGGGTGAGGGTGTGCCCAGGGGAGGATGGCGCATGTAACGCCCACGATGCGGCTATATCTCCCACGTGTCGAGGCACGACTTAGAGGCATAACCGCATAGTGGTTTTGTCGCAAGAAGGGTCATCTTCACACAATCCCATGTAATGAACAAGAATGGGATAAAGAGTTGGCTCACAATCGCCACTTCACACAATACATGAATATAATTCATACATCATCCAAAATACAAACATAGACCGACTACGGTCAAGATCCAGATGAAAATAAGATAACCCCAAATGCTAGATCCCCGATCGTCCCAACTGGGCTCCACTACTGATCATCAGGAAAAGACACATAGTAACGACCACGTTCCTCGTCGAACTCCCACTTGAGATCGATCCCATCATCTGCACTGGCATCGTCGGCACCTGCAACTGTTTTGGTAGAATCTGTGAGTCACGAGGACTCAGCAATCTCACACCCGCGAGATCAAGACTATTTAAGCTTATAGGGAAGGATAGTGTAATTAGGTGGAGCTGCAGCGGCAATAAGCATATATGGTGGCTAACATACGCAAAAGAGAGCGAGAAGAGAAGCAACGGAACGGACATCATCTAGCAACGACCAAGAAGTGATCCTGAACTCCTACTTATTTCATACATAACTCAAACCGTGTTCACTTCCCGGACTCCGCCGAGAAGAGACCATCACGGCTACACACGCAGTTGATGTATTTTAAATGGGTCAAGTGACAAGTTCTCTACAACCGGACATTAACAAATTACCATCTGCCTCATAACCGCGGGCACGGCTTTCGAAAGATAATACCCTGCAGGGGTGTCCCAACTTAGTCCATCATAAGCTCTCATGGTCAACGAAGGATAAACCTTCTCCCGGAAAGACCCGATCAGTCTCGGAATCCCGGTTTACAAGACATTTCGACAATGGTAAAACAAGACCAGCAAAGCCGCCCGAATGTGCCGACAAATCCCGATAGGAGCTGCACATATCTCGTTCTCAGGGCACACCAGATGAACACTACGTACAGCTAAAACCAATCCTCGAGTTTCCCCAAGGTGGCGCTGCAAGTGGCTCTAGTTTGGACCAGCACTCAGAGGAACACTAGCCCGGGGGTTTAAATAAAGATGACCCTCGGGCACGCGAAAACCCAGGGGAAAAGGCTTAGGCGGCAAATGGTAAAACCAAAGTTTGGCCTTGCTGGAGAAGTTTTATTCAAGGCGAACTGTCAAGGGGGTCCCATAAATCACCCGACCGCGTAAGGAACGCAAACTCAAGGAACATAATCCCGGTAAGACAGAACCTAGGGCGGCAAGAGTGGAACAAAACACCAGGCATAAGGCCGAGCCTTCCACCCTTTACCAAAATATATAGATGCATTAATTAAATAAGAGATATTGTGATATCCCAACATATCCATGTTCCGACATGGAACAAACTTCAACTTCACCTGCAACTAGCAACGCTATAAGAAGGGCTGAGCAAAAGCGGTAACTTAGCCAAACAACGGTTTGCTAGGAAAGGATGGTTAGAGGCTGACATGGCAAAATGGGAGACATGATATAGCAAGTGATAGGTAGCGCAGCATGGCAATAGAGCGAACAACTAGCAAAGCAAAGATAGAAGTGATTTTGAGGGGTGGTCATCTTGCCTGCAAGGTTCTCAGAGTTGTCGAAAGCTTGATCCTCGTAAGCGTACTCAACAGGTTCCTCGTTCACGAACTCGTCTCCCGGCTCTACCCAAGACAAGAACACAAGCAACGAATCCACAATCAATCACGAGGAATGCACGAGCAACATGATGCAAAACATGTATGATATGCGAGATATGATATGCGATGCATATGCGTGCTCCGGAAGGAAAATGATGAACAAGGAAGTAACTTGGCAAACCAAGCATGCCACTGGAAAGATGAGATGATTTCGGTCGAAATCGATATAAAGATCACCGGAAACGGATGCACGGTTTGCAAATGGCAAGCAAAACAAGAATGACGCGAATCTGTGATTAACAGCATGATAGCACTTAAAATGCAACAAGTAACAATGCTACAGCACTCCAACATAGCAACAAAGCAAACGAAAGTAATCTACAGGAGATGCTTGACAAAAGATGAACACTGAGCTATGGCTAGTTCACAACATATCAAGCTCAAACAAGCATGGAAAAAGTGCAAAAGATAACAGGTTCACAGACTTGGTGAAATTACTGGACATGGCAGAAAACAGCATCAGGTAGCAATGTTGAGAGCACGATATCAACATGCTACATGAACTTAACATAGCAAACCAAGGCATGGCAGTATTCTACTAAATGCATATGACAAAAGTCCCTTACTGACCATAAGCCAAAAAGGACCAGAAGATATGATGGCAAGCAGGTAAACATAGCAAGTTTCGTTATCAGGTTTCAGACTTAGCATAAAACAGAGCCTGGCACAAATAATAATATGAAGGCCTCTTTGTGAGCTTGATGCTCTCCCTACAGAGCAATGCATGACAAAACAAGCATACCTACAGCAAGATGGCATGTTTATGAAGCTATCCATGGCAAGAACAAGAGCATAGCATGTATGTATCAACTACAATAAGCTTGGCAAAAATTGCATATCATGTTAAGAATCTGCCAGAAATATTTTATAGCAAAAGTAGAGCAAGATTGAGTCATGCTATGGCACTCCATAATTGTAAACAAGGGCAGGAATGGATCAATTACAACAATAGCTACAAAACATCCTTACTGAACATCTCCAAAATATGCATGGATCTCTCTGTAGCATCAAGTTTACATGGCAACAAAATAACAGCAGACAAAGACTTGGAGAAATCACTAAGTCCCTGAAATCAGAAACATTACGGAGCCTAGTTTGCATGCTTGTGCTAGTCACCACAGAGATCACAAAAATTCATGGCATACACCACTGGAAAGATGGCATGGCATACAACAAAACACATGTAGAGCTCATGCCCATAAGATGCACAGATTAAATGATACAAAAATGACAAATCTCCAAGTTCTGCTAAGAACCAGAAGATAACAGCAACTAGCCCTCTTGCAACAGAGATTTGGGCATCAAGATGACCTCTAATGAACATGGTGCAATTGAATAAAATGAAGAACATCACGAGGCGAACAATGTGACATATTACACGCGCGAAACGGAGCTACATGCAAGGAGTTATGCAATGATGAACATGGGAACTTATTGCAAAAAATCACAGACTTAGAGAAATCGGGGGGGTCTCGGGTCAACCTGCTACAGTGGATCTCAGATCCGATCGGGGCCTTAGCAGAGCTTCGACGGGGCGGTGGCCGGAGATGGGGCCGGCGATGGAGGAAGGAGAGGAGGCGGCGGGGCGCGACGAGGAGGAAGGGGACGGCGGCGAGGCGGCGGCCGGAGGGGCGACGGCGCTCGCCGGCGACGCGGCGGCGGGGGCGCAACGACGGCGGCGGTGAGCACGGCGGCCGGCGGCGGCGACGCGGGCAGGCGGCGGCGCGGGCAGGCGGCAGCGCGGGCGCGGAGGCGAGCGGCGGCTCGGGCCCGGGAGGGCCGCGGACGGGCCCGTGGGCCTCGGCGGCGGCGGCGTACGGAGGCGTGCCACATGGCGGCGGCGGTGGAGGTGGACGCGTCCGGCTCCGCCCGGACGTGTCCGGCGGCGGAGAGGGACGAGGGTTAGGGTTCGGACTGAGTTCGTTTTTCGGGAGGGATGCATATAAATAGGTAGAGGGAGCTAGGAGGCTCCAAATGAGGTGCGGTTTTCGCCCACACGATCGTGATCGAACGACCTACAGCATGGAAGAGAGTTTGGTGGGTTTTGAGGTGGTTAGAGAGGGGGGTTTTGCTGGACACACAAATGGACTTTGCGGATGCCCGGTTAACCGTTGGAGTACCAAACGACCTCCAAATGGAACGAAACTTGACCGGTGGTATACCAAGGCCACTTGACAAGCCTCGGTCCATTCCGAGAATGTTTGACACCCGATCACGAAAGAAAACAAGAGGGGTGCACCGGAGGAGATAGGAGCGCCGGATTGCAAAACGGACAACGGGGAAAATGCTCGGATGCATGAGACGAACACATATGCAAATGCAATGCACATGATGACATGATATGCAAAGCATGACATGAACAAAATACAAAACGAAAAACAAAACCCGACCACGGAGGGAATATCATATCACATAGCCGAAAATGGCAAGAGTCGGAGTTACAAATATGGAAAGTTACATGCGGGGTGTTACAGCGCACCCCCTGCCTTGTGGGCCCCTCGTGACTCCCCTGACCTAGTTCTGCCTCCTATATATTCACATATATTTCCAAACCACCAGAAGCATCCATGAAAACACTTTTCCACCGCCGCAATCTTCTGTTCCCGTGAGATCCCATCTAGGGGCATTTTCTGGCATCCTACTGGAGGGGGATTCGATCATGGAGGGCATCTACATCAAATCTATTGCCCTTCCGATGAAGCGTGAGTAGTTTACCTCTGACCTACGGGTCCATAGCTAGTAGCTAGATGGCTTATTCTCTCTCTTTGATTCTCAATACCATGTTCTCCTCGATGTTCTTGGAGATCTATCCGATGTAATCTTCTTTTGCCGTGTGTTTGTCGAGCTCTGATGAATTGTGGATTTATGATCAGCTTATCTATGAATATTATTCGAACCTTCTCTGAATTCTTTTATGCATGATTTGATATCTTTGTAATTCTCTTAGAACTATCAGTTTGGTTTGGCCAACTAGACTGGTTTTTCTTGCAATGGGAGAAGTGCTTAGCTTTTGGTTCAATCTTGCGGTATCCTTTCCTAGTGATAGTAGGGGCAGCAAGGCACGTATTGTATTGTTGCCATCGAGGATAAAAAGATGGGGTTTATATCATATTGCTTAAGTTTATTCCTCTACATCATGTCATCTTACTGAATGCATTACTCTGTTCTTCATGAACTTAATACTCTTGTTGCAGGCAGGAGTCGGTCGATGTGTGGAGTAATAGTAGTAGATGCAGGTAGGAGTCGGGCTACTTGACATGGACGTGATGCCTATATTTCATAATCATTGCCTTAGATATCGTCATAACTTTGCGCTTTTCTATCAATTGCTCGACGGTAATTTGTTCACCCACCGTATTATTTGTTATCTTGAGAGAAGCCTCTAGTGAAACCTATGGCCCCGGGGGTCTATTTTCCATCATATAAGTTTCCGATCTACTATTTTGCAATCTTTTACTTTCCGATATATAAACCAAAAACATCATATAAGTCACACCACCTGACAGTTTGTCCTAATCTCTTGATAGGCATGGGAAGTGTGTGACGGTTCGGATGAAAATCATGCTCGTCCTCAGTAGGAGCTAGCGGCGATGGTGCCCTAGGGTGCCATTTGCCTCCTCGGAGGCGTCACCGAGGTGTGTGGATTGTAGTATCCTGTCGAAGGCCTTGGTCCATTGAAGGACCGGCGATGGCGGCGGTGTGGCATCATTACTCTGTTGAGAGCATCGCATGTCAACACTTGGCTTGGAGGTTCTCTCTTGTGGTTCTTCAGTGCTTTCTGCTGCCGAAGTTGATCTTCTTGGGCGCTATGTACGCAGCTATCGGTGAATTCAAGAAAATGGATTTCTCGGGTCCGACCGAGTCCCGCTCTCCCCTCACTGTTTCCACTTAGCCATCCAATGGTTGGTAGTGCATTGGCAATTGATAGAACTTCAAATAATCATCACGATATCCAGGAACTGATCATTATATAGGCATCACGTCCAAGATTAGTAGACCGACTCCTGCCTGCATCTACTATTATTACTCCACACATCGACCGCTATCCAGCATGCATCTAATGTATTAAGTTCATGGAGAAATGGAGTAATGCAATAAGAACGATGACATGATGTAGACAAGATCTATTTATGTAGAAATAGACCCCATCTTGTTATCCTTAATAGCAGCGATACATACGTGTCGGTTCCCCTTCTGTCACTGGGATCAAGCACCTTAAGATCGAACCCATCACAAAGCACCTCTTCCCATTGTAAGATAAATAGATAAAGTTGGCCAAACAAAACCCAAATATCGGAGAAGAAATACGAGGCTATAAGCAATCATGCATATAAGAAATCAAAGAAGACTCAAATAACTTTCATGGATAAAAACATAGATCTGGTCCCAACAAACACACCGTAAAGAGAGTTACATCATATGGATCTCCAAGAGACCATTGTATTGAGAATCAAAAGATAGAGAGGAAGCCATCTAGCTACTAACTATAGACCCGTAGGTCTACAAAAGACTACTCACGCATCATCGGAGAGGCACCAATGGACATGATAAACCCCTCTGTGATGGTGTCTAGATTGGACCTGGTGGTTCTGGAACTTGCGGCGGCTGGAATTGATTTTCGTCGGCTTCCCTAGGGTTTCTGGAATATTGGGGTATTTATAGAGTAAAGAGGCGGTCCGGGGGGCACCCGAGGTGGGCACAACCCACCAGGGCGCGCCTGGGCCTCCAGGTGCGCCCTGGTGGGTTATGCTCCCCTCGGAGCACCCCCAGGTGCTTGTTCGGCCCACTAGATGTCTTCTGGTCCAAGAGAAATCCACAAAAAAAATCGCTGCGTTTGGACTTGGTTTGGTATTGATTTCCTGTGATGTACAAAACATGCAAAAAACAGCAACTGGCACTTCACTACTAGGGAAAAGCCTAGCAGTAGGGCAGGTTAAATGCTTATCAGTAGCGTGGGTTGCCGCTATTGATACGACGCTACAGCTAATGCTTATCAGTAGCGCGGTTCGACACGCGCTGCTGCTATCAAGGTATAGCAGCAGTGTCTGTATGCAGCACGCGCTGCTGCTAATAGCTGCAGCGCCCTTTAACAAAGAGCGCTACTGCTATGAGCACGCTGCTGCTAAAGCCATACCCCGTGCTACTATTATTAGTTTTTGATTTTTTTTCTGCTCCATATTTTTTGCTGCTGAATTTTGTTTAGGGTTTTATACAATAATCTCTAGCATATCATACACATACAAATTAAATCATAGCATATTGATACAAATAGTCTCATCAAATCATGTCATGATCATAATCATCATCCAACACAAAGTGATCTCTCGTCATCATCTCAAAAATAGCGATACTAGTCTCGAATACTTGCAACTACATCGTCATCCATCTAAACAATGATATACGCGAGAAGAGCTATCACTATGAGTGATAGCGGAACTATGCAGTACATGAGGCGGCGGTTATGAGTCCTCTCCCGTGCTAGCATGAACCTCAAGTAACTAGCTTCTGCTTCTTGTCTGCTTTTGAAGCCTTTATGGCTGGCGCCCGAGACCCCCTCCACTTGCGCCTGACACTCAGGCCACTTGTCGTACACTCCCGGAACCTTCCCTTTGTACACGACATAGCACTCCTTCTTCGCCATCAAGAATCTAGGTACCTGTTTGAGATGTATCTTCATCAAGAGAATGTATGATCATATGCAACAAAATATACTAGAGCAACATGAAAAAGAAAGGGTTAGCAACTAGATGCAACATATAGTATGCAAACTAATTAAATAGAGGTACGCAGGTCATCGTAACCAAACTAACAAAGTAGCATTACGCAAGTTCGGCAGGGACTGTGGACATCACAAAGTTTCATCGCTACAAAAAGTATACAAGTTCAACCGACACATATCATCATCATCGGCATCGTAAATCACTAGAAGTTCCATCCTTCCATATCATCAAGGATGGACCCTAGCTTCTTGAACGGCTTGAGGTCATGAAGCTGCATGCCTATGCGAGTTCGGACGTCATCTCGTGATATAGGGCCGTGGTGGAACATCCCCTTCTCATCGACGACTTCTTTCATGATGATCGTCGCAATGCCCCTTTGGATGCAAAAGAAGTCATCTCTAAGTTTATAATCCGCTTCTCCATGAGATTCTACCCACTTGCAGATATGATCATCGTTTCTGGTTGTCATGCGAAGCTTTTGGTGATCCGTGTTGAACTGAATCATGAGATGGAGGAGGTAGAATCCATCTTTCTTGCTTGGTTTTGGGACATGGATGCAGCAGAAGTTAGTTTTATGCGAGAAACCCAACTTCTTGTACATTTGTTTCCTGATCTGCAGGTGGCCACCCCTAATGCTGAAGCCTTGGAGAGCATCATCTAGAATATTCATTATGTGGGTGTAGCCCTTCTTCTCGTAGTCTCTGGTAGGGTCGAAATACACGGCGTGGGAGACTCACGGGTAAAGAACGATAAGGACGGCGCGCCTGTTGCTGCGGGGAAAAAGACACCTCAAATTATTCTCCATATGAGAGAGAAGGAACGATTGAAATGTATGAAAGGGTTGTCCAGAACTGAATACTTTGGATGATAAGGAAAGAGGACAATTTCCTGGTCCTTATTCTGTACCATGAAGTTTTGGAGGTACTCCCTAGCAGTTTCTCGCTCAAAGTCGCCGAGACTCAAGAAGGACTAGTGCATGTAGTACGGATCCGCCACACAGATTTGTGAGACTTCTTCTCTCTTCATGACGGAGCTCATATGTAGCGCAAAAAGGCGGACGATTGTAAAATCAAGCCGCCTTTTCAGAAACATCTCGAAGATATGGTCAAACCGCAGCAAGAACACCTCCGTGGGCCATGTGTCGACGTAGCACTTCCCCTCAGGCACACGAGCCACATATGTCAGATATGCTGGATCCTTCGAGGCTAGTAGGCTTTTCTCAGTCGACAACACATGGTCGTGTAGTCTCCTGAGATCCCCTGATAGTGCCTCCAGCGGTTTTGGCGGTAGCATCGGCTCGCCCGTGACATGGAACATGGCCGCTCCTTTCACGGGTACACGCTCTTCAAAATCCACCCTCTGGCTGCTATGTGCTCTGGCTTGTTTGGAGGCAGCTATCTTCCCCGATCTCTTCCTCTCCTTTTTCTTGGGCACACCTTCCAGACCCTTCCTTAACCCCTGCCCCAGTGTTGCTGGGCTAAGCACTGTACGACCCCTGGCTAGTTGAGCCTGTGTTGAGGCGGCATCTTCAGGAGTGTCCTGTGAGGATTTCCTGAAGAGAGACTTCTTGCAATCCCTGCTAGGACGTTCCTGCCCGGGCAGATCATCCATATCCTCATTAGCATGTTGATAGCCCGATTCGTCATATGGTTGACTCATCATATCTAAGTCATCGTCATAGGCATTTGTATTGAGGAAACCCATTGGGTCCTCCGTCTCCTCTGTCTCATCATCCATTCTCTGTTCTATGGGACCTATTACATCAGCCAGACTATTGGACCCCCTTCATCACGTCGTCCGCCGCTCTCACCAAGCACTACAGGAGCTAGTAATTGCGTAGGCGGGGTGGTGGTCTCCATACATGCTTGTTGATGTGTGGTTATTGGTGTGCTCTCGGCCGGCTCTAGACGAAGAAGATTCTTCGGCCATGGCAGCACCCAACCCTTAAAGCTTCCAATCCGTGGCGGGGTCTCGTCGTCTTCTCCCCCTAGGCGTAATGGAGGAGGCAAATCCTCGTGCCCCGATTGTCACACTCGACAAGGTAACCCTAAAGTGCCCAGCGGGCATCGGCTGGTTGTGGAACATGAGTTCCAAGGGCTTCGTTATCACCCCCTTTCCCATGTACACCTTCTGGCCTTTGATCAAGTAGAGTACGGTGCACGCGGTTTCGTCAGCCTGCAAACACATGTATGCAGCGTACAACATCTGAGAGGCAACGGAAATGGAATATTCTAGATATATATGTTCGTGCGACATGTAATTACCGTGAGGGCGTCGAGCTCAGCCAAAGATGAAGGCCCGCCTAGCGCGCCAGACATAGAGGACCGGCTGCTATGAGCGGGTGCGGGTGCGGGTGCGAGAGAAGGCCCGGTTGCGTGAGCAGGTGATGGTGCGGTGGTGTTGTTGTTCACGGAGTTGATCACGACGAAACTGGGTAACGGGAAATCATGTACCGTCTAGTCTTGATTTTCCTTCGTCCAGTTGATGATAGCCGGGCGAAGTTAGTAGCGAAATCATTTCTGCAGGCAGTTACAGCTGTATTGACTTCCTGCTGTAGCAACTCATTTTTCTCCTCGGCTGTTTTTTTCGCGTCCTTGGCTGCTTTTTTCTCAAACGCAAGCTTCACCTTCTCGTCGATGTCCGCCTGACTAAACTTCTTTTTTTGTTTCTTGGCCTCCGGGCCCTTGTTGTTAAACACCTTCCACGTGGCGCCGTCTCCGGCACCGTGCACACGTCCATATTGTGG
Source organism: Aegilops tauschii subsp. strangulata (assembly GCF_002575655.3). Classification (NCBI taxonomy): domain Eukaryota; kingdom Viridiplantae; phylum Streptophyta; class Magnoliopsida; order Poales; family Poaceae; genus Aegilops; species Aegilops tauschii. Next base: position 181,667,673 of record NC_053039.3, read on the forward strand.
CCGTTGGCCCAAAGGGAGTCCCTTAAGTTCGGTCAAGGCCCGGTTGAGACGGGTGTCCGACTTGGGCCTCATCGGAGAAGGGCTTTCGGCTGCAAGCTGGTGTTGCTTCTCCTGCAGAAGGAACGTGAACCATTTACGAATGTGTAGTCGACTTGATCTGGAGCTAAATGTAAGGTGGTAAAAGAATAATTACCAGTATTCTAATCAATCTCCGTGATATGGTCCATGTAAAAAACCTTCTTTTCCTTGTCCCACTTGTAGCGGGCCCTGATGAAGTCATGCTCCAAGGGGTTGGTGAACTTCGCGAAGGGGTCTGGGAGACCCGCGGCTTCACGTTCCACGTCCTCCTTATCCCATATGGGCCTTTTACCGAGGTAGCCACGGCTTCCGAGGTGATGCTTCCCCATGTACCTTTGCTGACGGCTCTTGAATTTCGCAGCCTTAGCCTTGGCTGCCTCGGTAGCACAAGTGTCCTTGAACTTTTCGAACTCCTCTTCTGTAAGTGAAAGATTTTCCTCCAAAATCTTGGACAGGGGTTCCTCAGCCTCAATATCTCGTTTTACCCTCCCTTTCCAGGAGGCCAAATCATTGCTGAACATGCCCATGGCATGATTGTTAATCTTTTTCATCTTCAGATCATCCCATGGTTGTTCTATGTTATCATCCTGGTCGGGGAACTTGAATCTCTTGTGCAACTTCGTCAGGAGGAACTGCCTCAAATGTTCTTTACTCCTTAAGTAATCGTCGTTGATGCTCGCGCATTCCCGTAGGATGCATCCTACTGGGTTCCTATAGCACTTGCGAGGTTCTTCTGGCTCTAATGGCTCAAACTTGCCAGGTGCCATCTTTGTGATCACCAGTCGTCCAATGCCGAGTTTGTTAGGTTTTCGTATCCTCTGCTTCCTCTGTTTGGTAGCAGCATTGGTGTCGGTACCTTCCCCACTGGTATCTTCCCCGTCGGTCTCAGCGCCGCCATCAGTGCCGGCGCCATCGGTGTCGATGTCGGCGTCAGTACCATCATCGAGGCCGACCTGCAAACCTTGATTGTGCTTAGCAGACAAAAAGTCGAGGTACTCTTGTTCACCCTCATAATCCATCTCGTCTGCATCTTGGTCAGAAGGCCCGGTTTCTTCGTTGTTCGACATATTTCCTATGATTAAGTCTCCTCGTTTAATTCTAAAACTATGAAAAAAGAGAAATGACATAAAAAGATCTATGTTTGCTGGAATGCCATTTCCCAGCAACTCCCGACACTCAATATGCCTACTATCTAGCACAAGTCATGCCAAAATTCACGAAAAATTTCGGCATGACCTTTGCTAAAAAGTGGACATATCGAGCGCCCGAAATTCACCGGCACGGAAATGAATCAACATTCTGGTGTAACATAGGCCACTCGGATCATTTACCCTGCACATAATCATCATTTTGCAAATATGACATGTCCAAAACATCACATGTCCAAATGACATGTCCAAATTCCAATTATGACATGTCCAAATCACATGTCCACTTCCAATTTTCATATAAAAGGAAGAAAAATATAGAACTTGAAGAAAAATGCAAGAAGTCATTTTTCTTCACAATATTTGAAAGTAAATTCGGCCTACCTAAATTTGAAACAAAAAAATTGCTTTAACAAGGGATGTTGATTTGGACAATTGCTTAAACTAATTCTGTTTTTAATACTAATTCTAATTAACTAACTAGCACTATAAAATTTAAATAGCAACAATTACTTAAACTAAAAAAATGCAAGAAACCTATATAATCAATTCTGCCTTTTCTTTTAACTACAATTGCTTAACCCTGAATTTCTGTCCTATTTTGAAACCTATGGTTCATAAAAACCTAGCTAAATTCATAACTAAATAAATAGATAACCTAATTAACCTACTGCCCTAATTAAAACCTAAGTAAATTAACCGAAGAACCCTAGCTAGCAGAGAGAGGAGGAGCGGTGGGGGGGCTTACAGAGGGTGCACGGGCGAGGAGGCAGGCCCGACGACGCAGAGGTTGGGAGGGGAGGAAGCAGAGGAGGGAGGCGTGGCGCGTCTGGGTCAGGGCCAGGGTCGGGGCGAGCGCCGGGACGGGGGCAAGCGCCGGGGTCGGGGGCGAGCGTCGGGGTCGGGGGTGAGTGCCGGGGGCGAGCGTAGGGGCGCAGCGAGGGCAGGGCTCCGACGGTGACGACACGGGGGAAGAGAGAGTGGGGATTTAGGGGAAAAGCATAGGCTGGAAGAAGCAGAGAGAGTGAGGATTTTGGGGGTTAAGTCGACGTAGCAGTAGCACGTTCTTGACAAACACGCTATAGCTAAGTTAGCTATAGCGCTTTTATACAGACAACGCTACTACTATTACAGGTAGCTATAGTGTTTTTATACGGAAAGTGCTACTGCTACCTTGACTAGCTGTAGATCTTTTTCAGAAAAGCGCTACTGCTATAACTAGTACCTATAGCAGTTTTCCTGTTTGTTTCTTCTATTTTCTTTTCCTCCATTTTCCCTCACTTTTTCCGAGAGCAGTGAACGAAGGGAAGGTGATACAATGTATATAACTAAGGCGATATATATTGCATCGTTTGATGGTTAAGTATGTATACAAAATAGGAACATATATATTACATCATTTGACCCATGCATAATGGCTAAGTGTGTACACAAAATAACATATATATTACATCATTTGACCGATAACATACGGTTCCTCAGTGTTGACGTTTTCGTTTTGAGTGAGCTTCTTTCCCTTCTTGTTCGTTGAAGAATAATTGAGCCCCTCATTGTGACTATTCCTTTTCCATGGAGTACGATTTTTCTTAGGTAATGTAGTATTGATTCTTCTTTTGACGTATACTTCATCGTCATCTTCATCTTCCCTCATTGGGTTGCCGTACTGGTCGTAGTCTTCCTCGTTGGCGACTCCATCCATTCCAATGATGTTCCTTTTGCCTCTCCTCACGACAACATGGCTGGGATTGCGCGGGTAGGTTATGAAGAAGCATTGTGTCACGTGCTTAGCGTGTACCCATGGCTCGTTTTTTGCGATAGCATTCACGGTAGTGCTCTGGCGTCTTGTATAGTCATGGTAGTGAAATACCAATTTTCTCTTTCGGCATTCTTAGCCCATCTGATACGGAACATCGTCGTGTTGTGCAGTCCAGAGTAGTCAAGCACCCAGATCTCCTCGACCCTTCTGTAAAATCTCTCAGTTGCACGGTTGTCGCTGCCGGTCATGCATTCCATCGTCACCCCTGAGTTCTGATCATCACTGTCCATATCTTTGGCCTCCGTGTAGAATGTGTATCCGTTGATATCGTATGCCTGATAGGTGACGAGGTTGGGCGAGGGGCCATGTGCTAAGGCGTATATGAGCAATCCGTCCTTACAGCCCTCTTCCGGGGGATTAGCGATAATATGCTCTTTGGACCAATCCAGGAAAGTGGAGTTGTGCTCTCTAGTAACTTCGGCGTCCGTCCTGCATAACCCCCAGTCACGATACTTCTTTGCGATAATTTCTTTGTGCAGTGCCACGAAAGGATCTACCTCGTCTAGGTGTTGTAGCACTACCAAGTTTGCTCTGTCAAAGTCGTTGTGTCGATCTCAGTATGCCACATGCAGTTCCCTGTGACCGTTGGAGTGACCTTCTCCTTCGAGCCTCCCATCATGCTTGTTAACGGGAAAACCAGCAGCAACACCAAGCGGCTGGTCTGCGCCATATAGAAAATTCTCGCAGAAAGAGATGCACTCTTGTGTCAGATAGCCCTGGACGATGCTTCCATCTGGACGGGACATGTCATGAACGAATCCTTTGGTGATCCCATTCATCCTCTCAAACGGCATCATGTTGTGCAGGAATTACGGCCCAAGGTCTATTATGTCGTCCATAATGTGGACACACAGATGCACCATGGCGTCAAAGAACGCGGGCGGGAAGTACATCTCAAGCTCATTCAGTATCACAACGATCTCTTCATGTAGACTTCGGAGCTGCTTCACACTGATCGACTTTCAAGAGATGACGTCGAAAAAGTTGCAGAGACCAATAAGCGTGTCACAGACGTTCTTGTCCTTTATCCCTCTAAGGGCAACAGGTAGTATCTGCGCCATCATCACATGACAGTCATGGGACTTCATCCCGATGAACCTTTTCTTGTTCGTGTCTAGGTATCTGCTTATCTTGCCACAATAACCGGAACTAACTTTGACTCCGGTAAGGCATTTAAAGAATTGATGGATCTCAGCCTGACTTAAGATGAAGCAAGAAGGGGGGCAATAATCCTCTTCCTTTACTTTTTTTCCCTTCTTCTCCTGTGCCTCTGTCTCCGTCTCTGTCGCATCTAACTTTTTACGGGGCGGCATGTGCAGATCTTCCCTGATTTTCAAATCTTGCAAGGCTTTTCTTGCCTTCGGCCCATCCTTAGTCTTATCTGGCATGTTCATCAGTGTCGCGAGCAAGCTCTCAAGGACATTCTTACAGATATGCATTTGATCAAGGCAATGAGGTGTGTCGAGTTTGTGCCAGTACTCCAAGTCCCAGAACACACACCTCGTCTTCCATACCTTCAGCAGCGGCTCCGGCGCCTTTTTCATCGTCTTTCCCAGTGCGGGGCACTGTTCCCAGTTTTTCAACAGCTCATCGATTTTCGCGCCGCTCCGCTTACGTGGAGGTCCTCGATGCTCAGTGTGACCATTGAATAGATCTCCACGGTTTCTCCATGGGTTGTCCTGATCGAGCCATCTTCGTGCCCCATGTACACGATTTTCCCAGACCCACCATCTTTCCTTGACATTAGCTGCTGAGACGTCGTATCATCCATGCACCGCGTGCATTCGCAATATCCATGGCACACCTGGCCTGCGACATATCTGTGACCGAGATAGTCATGCACCGTCGTTATCAGCGCGGCTCTCATGTAGAAATACTCGCCTTTTCTGGCGTCCCATATCTTGGCCGGTGTTTTCCATAACGTGTCTAAATCCTCTTGAAGTAGCCCCAGATACAGATTCATATTATTTCCTGGTTGTTTCGGCCCTTGAATCAGCATGCTAATGTGAATGTACTTCGACTTCATGCACAACCAAGGGGGAGGTTGTACATCCATACAAACACGGGCCATGTGCTATGGTTGGTGTTCTGGTTGCCAAACGGATTCATGCCATCGGAACACGCGCCGAGCACGATGTTCCTTGCATCACATTCGAAATACCGATAGAAGTCGTTCAACACTCTCCACTGGCTTCCATCCTTGACGTGTCTCAGCTTCGGGTCATCTCCATCGTCGGGCTTCTTCCTCTCCACGTGTCAGCGCATGAGCTTTGCTTCCTTGGGATCTACGAAATACCGCTGGAGACGGGGAGTGATCGGTAAGTACCATACAACTTTCTGGGGAGGTTTCTTCCCGGCCTTCTTGTATCGAGAAGCATTGCACACCGGACAACTTGTTTTTTTCCGCGTGCTCCTTCCGATAAATTATGCAATCGTTGATGCCTGCATGGTACCTAACATGCGGCAGATCAAGAGGGCACACAATCTTCTTGGCCTCATCCACACTAGTAGGACATAGATTCCCCGCGGGAAGAACAGCCTTTAGGTACTTGAGATGCTCATCGAGGCTAGTGTCGGTCCATTTGTTTTTAGCCTTTGTCTTCAGGAGTTGGAGCATGAAACTCAAGCGGGTCACCTCAGGATTGCAACCATCCTACAATGGAGTGTTCGAGTCTACCACCAGTTGCTGCAGCTTAGCCTCCTCTCTAGAAGCAGCTCTCTCAGTACTCTTCTCCTTGCGAAGCAGTGCTTTAACATGAGGGTCCCGCATGATTGAACTTAGTACCGACGAACTCTGCGGCGTGGAGTCCACGTTCTCTCCACTGCCGTGTCCGGCCCCTTCTCCGCCGCCATGTCCGGCCTCTTCCCCGCCGCCATTATCGATCGTTCTTCATCTTGCCCCGTGTCGTCATTGCCTGCCCTGTCGGCGTCCTCAACATCATCATCCTCGTCTTCAATTATCCACCGAGTATAGCCATCCATAAAACCAGTCATGAGCAGGTGAGCTTCGGCACGATCATCGTCATAGGGGTCGAGCCAAACTATTCCTTTGCATTTTTGACATGGACATAAAACCTCTATCAGGTTATTTTCTTTCATGCCCTGCACCGCCGACCGCAACCACTTGTCCACCATCGTTCCACTGACCACCATGAACGCCCGCACGGTAATAATAAACAAATTGATTATAAAAATGCATGCATGCATCAAAGTCATACAAAAATTCGGCATGACCTTCCCTAAGAATAGGACATATAGATCTAGAGTTTGCCCGGAATTCGCCGAAACGGAAATAAATTGACATTTCGGCAAAACATAGGCAACTCACAAGCACAATTTGGCGTCAACTCATGCCACACACACAATTTCCATCATATTTCCCGATTATGTCATATCGCACTCACATACACATATTTCCATCCTTGCAAAATCATGAATTTTTAATCACCTCTCTCCAGATGGAGCACACGCTGTGGAGGTGGATGTAGTAGGGAGATCAAAAGTGGACAAAGCTCTTCTTGACAAGGCTAGATCTAGTTAGGGGGTACATAGGTCACTTCACTAAGTGCTACATCTACCTAGCTAGCTAATTTGGGAGGAGAGACGACTTCAACTAGTGGAGGGGAAGGAAAAAGAGAAAGGAGATGCATTAATGGAGGTGGTGTAGTTAGCTAGGAGTAAGAAAGAGAGAGAAAGGTAGGTAGAACAGGGAGAGTAATGGGGGAGAAGTATTCAGGAAGAAGCAAAGTGAGGGAGAGAGGAGGTGGGAGGTAGGGGAAAGTGAGGAAGAGAAGATGGGGGAGGGGGAGTGGGAGGGAAAAGGTGGTATTATGCTGCATCTTAGCAGTAGCACGGGTCGTTAAGCGTGCTACTGCTAAGAACATAGCAGCAGCGCACTTCAGGCACACGCGCTACTGCTAAGCGGGGCCCGCCATGTGGCAAGTTTCAAAATTAGCAGTAGCGACCAGCAAAAAAAGCGCGCAACTACTATAACTTTAGCAGTAGCGCGGGTAGCAGGAGCGCGCTGCTGCTAAACCTAGGGTGGATGGTACTGTCGGTTGATTTTAGTAGCAGCGTGGTTCCACCGGGCCGCGCTCTGTGCTACGGATAATTAGCAGTAGCGCCTCTTTTTGTACCGCGCTACTGCTAAGATTCTGTGTATAAGGTTTTCCCTAGTAGTGCTTGGCACTATGTCAATAGGTTAGTACCAAAAAATGATAAAATGACTATAAAATGCTTATAAAGCATCCAAGAATGATAATATAACAGCATGGAACAATCAAAAATTATAGATACGTTGGAGACGTATCAGCATCCCCAAGCTTAATTCCTGCTCGTCCTCGAGTAGGTAAATCATAAAAATAGAATTTTTGATGTGGAATGCTGCCTAACATGTCATCTCATATTCTTTTATTTGTAGCATGGGCATTTGGACTTTTATATGGTTCAAAGCAATAGTCTAGTTTTGACATGAGGACTTAAATACTCAAGGATACCAACAAGCAACCATGTCTTTCAAAATATCAATGCTAAAATAAGTTATCCCTAGCCCATCATGCTCAATCATTGATCCATTCATGAAACACACTCGCATATTAGCTACACCCAATGCTCAAGTAGGATCACAGTGCCCCCTAGTTGGTGCTTTATAAGAGAAGATGGAGACTCAAATTAAAAATAAAAATTGCATAAAGTAAAAGAAAGGCCCTTCGCGGAGGGAAGTAGGGATTTGTAGAGGTGCCAGAGCTCAAAGCGAAAATTGAGAGGTAATTTTTTTTTGAGAGGCATAGTTTTCCCACCAACGAAAATGACTTAGAGCACCCAACACTATCCATGCTAGATATATCATAGGCTGTTCCCAAACAGAAAAAAAGTTTATTACTTTTTCCACCATACTTTCACTTTCCATGCCTAACCGTATGCACGGGTGCCTTCCATACCGACACTTTCCATGGAATTTATTATTTGACAACATAAAGTAAATTCATTTTTCATTTCGGGATTGGGCATCCCTAATACCTTTGCCTTACTCTCGTGCAATGGCAAGTGAATAAACACTCATCGTGAGAATAACACATCTAGCATGGAAAATATCGGCCACCCCTCACCGCCTCGTGAGCAGTACTAGCACACAAAAGAGAAATTTATTTTGAAAATTAGAGATGGCACATACAAATTTGCTTAGAATGGCAAAAGAATACCACATATAGGTAGGTATGGTGGACTCATGTGGCAAAACTGGTTTAGAGGACTTCGGATGCACAAGTAGTGATCATACTTACTTAGTGCAAAATGAAGGCTAGCAAAAGATTGAGAAGCGACCAACCAAGAAAAGAATAATCTCATAAGCGAGCATTGAGCATAATTAACACCGAATAATGCACCACAAGTAGGATGTAATTTCATTGCATAACTATTGACTTTCGTGCTTGCATAGGGAATCACAAACCTTAACACCAATATTCTTACTAAAGCATAATTACTCATCAACATGACTAACATATCACATCATCATATCTCAAAACTATTACAAGGAATCAAGTTTATTTTGTCCAATGATCTTCATGAAAGTTTATATTATATCTTTCTTGGCTATCTATCACTTTGGAACTAATTTTCATGTGTTGCTTTTGATAAGCTCAAACAAATATAAGTGAAGATCATGAGCATAATATTTCTTTATCTCAAATTTATTTAAGTGAAGCAAGAGAGAATTTCTTAAAAAATTACTAACTCTCAAATAAATCTAAGTGAAGCAAGAGAGCATTTCTTCAAAAATACTAAAGCAAACCGTGCTCAAAAAGATATATTTGAAGCACTAGAGCAATTCCATAGCTCGTAAAGATTTAAGCACAGCATAGAGAGCAATTCTAACAAGTCATTGCATAATTTTGGCTCTCTCAAATAGGTGTGTCTAGCAAGGATTCAAGACTTAAAACAAAAAGCAAAACTCATATCATACAAGACACTCCAAGCAAAAATCATAGTATGTGACGTATAAAAATATAGCTTAGAGTAAAATACCGATGATCGTTAGAAGAAAGAGGGGATGCCACTCCGGGCATCCCCAAGCTTAGTTGCTTGCTTATCTTTGGATATTAGCTTGGGATGCCATGGGCATCCCCAAACTTAGGCTCTTCTTACTCATTCCTTCATCCATCGTAACATCACCCAAAACTTGAAAACTTCAATCACACAAAACTCAACAAAACCTTCGTGAGATCCGTTAGTATAAGAAAGCTAAGCACTACTATAAGTACTGTTGCAACACATTCATATTTTATTCTTGCATTATGTCTACTGTATTCCAACATTTCTATGGCAAAAACTCTTCAAAGAAAACCATAGAATCATTAAAATAAGCACACAACGCAAAGAAAACAGAATCTATCAAAAACAGAACAGCCTGTAGCAATTTGCATATTTCGAATACTTCTGTAGCTCCCAAATTCTGAAAAATTAGGCCAACCTGAGTAATTTGTATATCAATCTACTATAAAAAATTCAGAATTTTTCGTCGCTTCTGTGATTTTAAAAAATTGTAACTCTGGACGCAAAAGTTTCTGCTTTTCAACAAGATCAAACAACTATCACCCAAGAAGATCCTAAAGGCTTTACTTGGCACAAACACTAATTAAAACACAAAAAACATAATCATAACAGTAGAATAATTGTGCAAACACTCAAGAACAGAAAGCAAAAGACGAAAATATTTTTTTCATTGGGTTGCCTCCCAATAAGCGCTATTGTTTCACGCCCCTAGCTAGGCATAAAGCAAAGAATCTAAGTATTGTAATCTGTGTTTCTAGATCCATAATATGCCCTCATGATCGATTCATATGGTGGCCTAATTCTTGTTCTAGGGAAGTGTTCCATACCCTTCCTTAGTGGAAACTGGAACTTGATATTGCCTTCTTTCATATCAATCACGACACCAATAGTGCGTAAAAACGGTCTACCAAGAATAATTGTACAAGACGGATTGCATTCAATATCAAGAAAAATAAAAATCTATGGGCAAATAATTCCTATTTGCAAGAATAAGAACATCATTAATTCTTCCCATAGGCTTTTTAATAGTAGAATCCCCCAAGTGCAAATTTTAAGAACATTCTTCAATATCGGTAAGACCAAGCACATCACATAAAGATTTCGGAATTGTAGAAACACTAGCACCCAAGTCACACAAAGCAAAACACTCATAATTTTTAATCTTGAATTTAATAGTAGGTTCCCACTCTCTTGTAATTTTCTAGGAATTGAAACTTCTAATTCTAACTTTTCCTAGCTTGTGCATCAGATATTTTTCCTAGCAAACTTTGAGCAAAATCATACTTAGATTAGAGATTGCAAACTTCTCTACTAATATCATCAAGTTGTTTTGTTATAGCATCTAGCACAATGGAGTGCTCCTTAAGTTCTTCAGTAAAATATTTATTGTGCTCAAATTATGTAGTCATATATTCCTTAGTACTTTTCTCAATTTCAAGAAGAATATTGGGGTAAGGAACATCATAATATTTTCTTTGAGGCATCATGACTACGCAAACAAGAACACACGCAAAAATAGATCCGGCAAGAAAACGGCGAACGAAAAAGAGGGTGAATAAAACGGTAAATGTTTGTGAAGTGGGGGACAGGAAAACGAGAGGCAAATGGCAAATAATGTAAATTGCGAGGAGATGAGATTTGTGATTAGGAACCTGGTAGATGTTGATGATGTTTCCCCGGCAATGGCGCCAGAAATTCCTTTTGATGTCTGCTAGACTACGTCGGTATTTCCCCAAAGAGGAAAGGATGATGCAACACATCAACGATAGGTATTTCCCTCAGTGATGAGACCAAGGTTATCGAATTAGTAGGAGAACCAAGCAACACTATGTAAACAACACCTGCACACAAATAACAAATACTCGCAACCCGACGTGTTAAATGGGTTGTCAATCCCTTTCGGGTAACGGCGCCAGAAATTGGCAAACGGACGTGAAAAAGTTTTGATAATTTGATAGACAGATCTCGCGGGAACATGAGATAAAATAAATTCTGGCAAAGTATTTTTGTATTTTTGGTTTAATAGATCTGAAAATAAAAGCAAATAAAATAGATCGCAAAGGCAAATATAACAAAGAAGAGACCTGGGGCCCGTAGATTTCACTAGTGGCTTCTCTCGAGAAAAATAGCAAACAATGGGTAAAAGAATTACTGTTGGACAGTTGATAGAACTTCAAATAATCATGACGATATCCAGGCAATGATACTATATAGGCATCACATCCAAGATTAGTAGACCGACTCCTACCTGCATCTACTACTATTACTCCACACATCAACCGCTATCCAGCATGCATATAGTGTATTAAGTTCATGGAGAAACGGAATAATGCAATAAGAACGATAACATGATGTAGACAAGATCTATTCATGTAGAAATATACCCCATCTTGTTATCCTTAAAAGCAACGATACATACGTGTCGGTTCCCCTTCTGTCACTGGGATCAAGCACCGTAAGATCGAACCCATCACAAAGCACCTCTTCCCATTGCAAGATAAATAGATCAAGTTGGCCAAACAAAAGCCAAATATCGGAGAAGAAATACGAGGCTATAAGCAATCATGCATATAAGAGATCAACAACTAACTTTCATGGATAAAGACATAGAACTGATCATAAACTCAAAGTTCATCCGATCCCAACAAACACACCGCAAAAAGAGTTACATCATATGGATCTCCAAGAGACCGTTGTATTGAGAATCAAGAGAGAGAGAGAGAGTAAGCCATCTAGCTACTAACTACGGACCCGTAGGTCTACAAAAGACTACTCACGCATCATCGGAGAGTCACCAATGGACATGATGAACCCCTCCGTGATGGTGTCTAGATTGGATCTGGTGGTTCTAGAACTTGCGGCGGCCGAAATTTATTTTCGTTGACTCCCCTGGGGTTTCTGGAATATTGGGGTATTTATAGAGTAAAGAGGCGGTCCGGGGGGACTCGAGGTGGGCACAACCCACCAGGGTGCGCCTGGGCCTCCAAGCGCGCCCTCGGAGCACCCCCAGGTGCTTCTTCGGCCCAGTGGATGTCTTCTGTTCCAAAAAAATCCACAAAAAGTTTTGTTGCGTTTGGACTCCGTTTATTATTGATTTCCTATGATGTAAAAAACATGCAAAAACAGCAACTGGCACTTGGCACTATGTCAATAGGTTAGTACCAAAAATGATATAAAATGACTATAAAATGATTATAAAACATCCAAGAATGATAATACAACAGCATGGAACAATAAAAAATTATAGATACGTTGGAAACGTATCACCTACCATACTCTCAAAAAATAAGATAAACATAATCGTGAGAAAGGTGTGCTAAACCTATTTTCAACTTCATTAAAAAATGATGATAGACGCACATTCTTCTGGCTTTCAACTTTGTTAGTACAGTATATAATATACCCCTTCCATCCCAAAGTTTGTACAAAGTTGAGTCACTTATTTTAGGAAGGAGGAGGTATTGTATAATTTTTTAGTTATACTCTAGTTGTTCCAGTTTTATAAATAGACCACTCTGTTCGATCATATAGGGTGGCTAAATTGTCGTGTTTGTGAACTTCTACAAGTGGGAGCCTAAATATTCAACTTAGTGCTCTATTCTCCCCTCTGGTAAAGTCGCTGGAAGACAAATGTTGGTTACTCTCATATGCAAGGGATAACCGTAGCACTTTTCACTACAGATATTTATTGAGTTTCGAACCTAAGGAGCGGGTTTAGTTTCGGTGTAGCGGTTTCACGTGTGTTTTTGTTTGTGAAGTTGTTGTGCTTTTGTTGAATTTGATGTGCCGATTAACCAGGCAACAAATTAATCATCTTCTTAATCGATAGAACTGGCAACGCTTTTGCCTCGGTTTAAGAATACATGTCATATTCTTATCACTTATTAACAACCTTCTACACACTCATAGTATATAATTTACTGAGAGTCAAGTAGATAGGTGTTTGCATAGAAGAAAGTCAATTATAGTTGGTTATTGTTATTTATGCTAAAGCACTTACATGAATAGAGGTAGTAATATGAAAGTTGTACTCACGGAAGCCGATATTGAGATGCTACATGGATGACATTGCTCTTGATATTGCATATTAATTGAACTAGTAGTCCTAATTTTATGTTCTCTCGTAACATAGGTAGGTGCTTGGTATGTAGTCGAGCATGTCTATTTGTAAGAACTTGTTCAACATCAATTGTCCTAAATTATGGGAATTAAAGCATATCCTTTTGCAAGACTATCAGAACACTATATTAACACTACATGACCACATCTGATCTTTTGCACTGATATCCCAGCTTATTACCGGGTCAGCGAATTAGGATTCTAATAGTTGAATACAACTTGTATATATATGACCCAAACACATAAATATCATGATAACATAAATCGTTCAAGTCTAAAATTCTGCTACACGGTTCTGGTTACGAGCATGACATGTGACAAAGTTGCGACAACAATAGCTAGAGAAACTAGTAGAACTAGGAACAACTAAGCTACCATCAACACACTATTATATGATTGTGATCATCCAACACTCATCGACCCCATATACCTATGCTGGATTACTCACTCATGGAAGGTGGGGGAGATGTTGGTGATGGAGGACATGTTGTCAATCACGGTGAAGCAATGCCCATGGCGGCTCACCAGAAGCGAGTGGGAAGCTCCTCCCTTCCTTCTTCTTCTTCCTTAGCCTTCTCCAAAACAAGGAGGGGTGTATCCCCCTCTGATATTGGTGGCTATGGAGGTTTGGAGGCGAGACCCTCCCCCGAGACAAGATCTCACTTTTGCAGCGAGTATTTTCTGACAGTTAAAATGACCCGTCACCGTTTTATCAATCCTAGATATCCATAAATCCAAAAAACATGAAAAACATTTGGAAGTTTGATAGCTTCGATGCCCAACTGCCCTCAACCCAGTGTACAAATGTGGCCCCATCTTTGCTGCTCTTTCTACGTCCTTTTGCATGATTTTCATGATCTAGATGTTATCCACGCCCAATTTCCTTTATTGAGCTCGGGAAGGTTCCTGAATTCACTAACACAAAGACATACAAATCTACCTTATGGATATAAGTAGTAGGCTGGTCTAATAAATATTAAGTAATAGACAAAAGTTGTAAGAATCTGGCATGAAAAACATCAAAAGGTATACATATTTTTAGGGCATACCACATGGTTGTGCAACGAGAGGAGGCCAACATGAAGGTGGGTGACCTCCTATGACGAGAGGGGCATGGGGTATGATCATGAGGGGTCGCTTGGTTATGGCGGTGCACATCGTTGTTGCGCGCGTGCGAGAGAGAGAGAGAGGGGGGAGGGATGGAGGGAGAGAGAGAGATTGTCGACCTTGTAAAGATGAAAATCAGAGGTACTTTATCTTTCTAAAATTTATGTGATATCGTTCATATATTTTTCACATATTGCAAAGGCCCTTTTTGCCTTGTTGAAAACATTCTTTTCGTTACATTGATTTTCCTTTTGCAACTTGTTGCAGCCTATCGTTCTATTATTTGTTGTGTACATATATTATTTTATTTGTTGAATTGTGTTTGTAGTGTTGCAACTTATTCACATGCTTTCAACAACTCGCAATAGAAATTGTTGTAATGGTGTCGCATATGTACGAAACAATGTTTAGTCTTGGGATTTTATGTCAGGGTGGTGTTGTAATGGTGTTGCATATGTACATATTATACAATTATCGGGGTGGTTGATCTTAAAAGTTGGCTACCCTAACTAACATCTACCTTTTCCAATATATAAATATCTAAGACAAACTATTTAGTTGCTTAGTGTTGGATTAGGACGGAGATTTTAGAAACCAGGAGACATAACTGAAAAGTGTTCTAAGATACTGGCAAGGTGCATGTGGTACGCTACTGTACTAAAACAACGAGATGGAAAATAGAGTTTACTCAAGTTATATGTCCAAGAATTTTAGGCCACAAACCTGTATACATGCAAAAATATAACTCAACAACTAAACAAACAGTCCTTTTGACGTTAGACATGAGTGAACAAATTGAGTGAGGGGAGATGATGCTAGGTAGGAAGCATGGGAGTTCTAGGGGGGCTCGCCTCTAGTTGTGTGTGTAGGTTTTTATGGTCCAACTAGACATGGCTTGAAGGAGGAATATGGGTGGAGTGAATAGATGACCACCAACTCAAATATTTGTAAAGAATTTATTTCTGCACTTAAGACATCAAAGGACAAAACCCATTGTGAATGAGAAATATATATTAGAAACAAGAGAAAATGTTTGAAGAAACACGTTATCTCTCGCTTACTTGGCATGGAGTTGGCTTCATTTTCTTAATATTAAGTAAGTATTAATGGAAATACATGTATCTCCCTTACGTGGCATGGATTTGACTTGTTGATAGTTAGTGAACCATTGATCTTACGATCATATAAAAACATGAATAAATAAAGGTGAATATGTGAGTGTCAATGAGTTTTTCATCGTAAGAGTAGAGATTTATACAAGTTTAGTCTTCCCATAGGATAATAACACCACTCCTATGTTGCTTTGTATTGATAATCGTAAGAAACTAGAAGGGGTGTTTCAAGTAGTCTAGATCTACTATTTAGAAGTTGACGGATACTATAGTTGTTACTTGTTAATAGGCTTCGAGTGAGCTATGTGTATCAATTTAGTGTCTTGTCCAATTAATTGGGCTTGGTTACCTGTTGTGGGAGTTAGTCTGACAGTAAGAATAGGGGGTACGTAGGAGGAGGCAAGATCCTAGCTACGGTGAGGTCGTGCACGCAAGATGTACGAGTTCAGGCCCTTCTCGGAGGAAGTAATAGCCCTACGTCTCAGTGCCCGGAGGCTTGGTCGACTGGATTATGCGTGAGAGTTGCAGGGGGTGCGAACCCTTATGCCAGAGGAGGGGGTGGCTTATATAGAGTGCGCCAGGACCCCAGCCATCCCACGTTACACAGGGTTCAATATACATTAAGACTGGGCGTTACTGGTAACGCCAGCTGTAAAGAGCTATAAATGACCTTCAATACTATGGAGTGAATGCCTGACCGTTGCCATTCTGAGTGGCTTTAGACCTTCTGCCCTCCGAGTGATTCTTCTTGTGGTCGAGTGACTTTATCTTGGTCGAATGGAATTGGGGTATCCGAGTGGGATAGCTGTTCGAGTGGATTGCACTCTGTCGTGATTTCAGTCGGTATATTCTGTTGTACTTTGAATGTCTATGACTCTAGGGCAGTGTCCTTGGGTAGGGCGTCTAGGTCAGGCCTATGACCCTACCCTAGGTACATGTCATCGTCGCCCATGAATGGATTGAGGTCCGAGTGAAAAAAGAGTTGAAGTTGATCCCGACTCTATTCCATGCCTCGGAGGCATTTCACTGGAATCTGGGAGTCATGCCGAAGCTTCGATCTTTTTTCAGTTGCCTTGATTAATTTAGAGGTCGTCGAGTGAGTTATGTTGATGGTCTTCGAGTGTTGCTATGGTGTGAAATCCTGGCATGATTGGTTGCTCTGTGCTTCCTGGACCTCACGAGATTCGAAATTTTGGAGAAGCGCACGGGACGGAGCGTGCCGTAGTTATCGGAGTGGATAGACAGGGGCGCCTCGATCCTTGCGCCGCCTTTTTCGCCACGTATCAGGCGAGCGACTGCTCCGGGATATGATTAGATTACCTGGGCCCACACGTCAGCCACTCGGAAGTGGCCTTATAAATAGCGCTTGGCTCGATGCGATGCACAGTGCGCCTCAATCGATCTCCTCTCCCTTTGTTCCTCCACCGCATTCTCCTCCGCTCTCGCCGTCTTCGCTCGGCCCGTGCGCAATCCACTGCCATGGGGAAGGACAAGACGACGGCTCTGGAGCAATCAAAGAAGGCGGCGGCGGTGAAGGGCAAGAAGACGAGTCGGGGATCGTCGTCAAGGTCCAGTTTGCCGCCTGGCTGGATCCAGGGGGACTGGATTCGATCCACGATCGAGAAAGAAGACTTGGAGGATCTGGCTGGTGCGGGCTTGATTGCTCACGGATCTTGGAGGCTGCCGGGGAACGAGTCCGAACCTCAGCCGCAGGAGGGTGAGTGCGTCCTCCTTGCAACCCATGTCGACTGTGGTTTCTCTCTGCCTCCGCATCCTTTTTTCCGGGGATTCTTGAACTTTTTTGGTGCTCAAATCCACCATTTCCCTCCGAACACCATCACGTATCTTGCCGCTTTCATCTCAATGTGCGAAAATTTCTTGGGTTGTCAACCGCACTAGGGTCTGTTCAAGCATATCTTCACTTGCCGATTGACGAAAAGACGCATGTGATTCAGATGTGCAGGGGTTTAGGGATTCAGACCGGAGGTAGGAGTACTTTTCCTTCCATTACTCTTCCTGAGTCAGTTCGGGAATGGTAATCGACCTGGGTCTACTTCATGGATGTTCCGACTCCAGGTCAGTCGACCGGTCTCCCCCCTTTCACCATGGATCGACCTCGCCTACCTTCTTCGCCGACCGTCACTCCAGAGGAGAAAGGCGAGGCTACTCATTTAGTCGACCAGGTTTTCAGATTAGTCCGGGAGGGGGTGACTCGCATGGACTTGCTAGAAGTGTTTGTCAGTCGACGTATCCAGCCTCTCCAAGCCCGCGACCATCCGATGTGGATGTACTCGGGCGCTGGTGACACCGTTCGGTTCCACCCAGAGGAGGTCACCGAGGAGATGGTGGCTCAGTGGCTGCGAAGCATCACCGGAAACAAAGATAACCCAGAGGGTCCCGGAGGGTTTTGCCATTCGACGCCAACAATGAGCTGGACAAGGTCTGGCCTTCGTTACCGAGTGTCTTTTTATCCTATTTTGCAATTGTCCTTGAATCTGATTGATGCTTGTTTAACTTCTGTCTTGCAGATTTATACTGAGATGTACTTGATGCCAAACGGGGAGCAGTTCTAGGAAGGAGAGGGAAGCACATACGAGAGTGGCGACTGGCAATCCCCAGATGACAACGATGACTCGGGCGGCAGTGAGGAGGTCGAGTCACCGCCCTGCTCAGAACATCAAGCCAAACAGTCCCAGGACCCTGTAGGCGGGCGCGGCAAGGTAGCTCCTCCAAGCGTACAAGTGCGAAAGCGCACTCGGACCTCGTCCCTGGAACCGTCTGAAAAGGCTGCTAAGCAGCCCAAGGTAGCCCCATCGAAGCCTCGGAAGGCCTTTCCCAAGATCAAGGTGGATGTTCCTGTCGCCTCTCCAAGCCTGCTTGTTTTGCTTCCCCTCTTTGCCTTCTATGCTTTTATCGACTTATCTGCTTGCTTGACCGAGTGATTTTTGGAACTTTCAGTGCGGCTACATCTGGGACGTCCATGAATATTGACAAGGAGCAAGATAACGAGGAGACTGCAGATGTGGCCACTTCTCGAGCAGGTACAGCTCCACAGCCTTGTCTTCACTTTGTCAATTGTTCGGTTGGTCGATTGTACACTTCCGGTCGAGTGTTTTGTAGCGCCACCGAATGTTATTAAACTTCCAGACGATGACGATCATGAAGAAGTGTCTCAGAAGAACACAGGAAGGAAGGGCAGGACCTCGAGCAGGAGGATGCCTGCCAGCAAGGTGCCTCAGTCGACATCAGCACTAGAACCAGTGATCCAGCAATCCGGAGATCCAATTCGGGCTTCTGTTTCTTTTGCCAATCCTGTGTCGACTGATCGTCCTTCGGCGTCGACTGCCCAAGTCCTTGCTCCGTCCGTGCAACTCCATGTTTCAGATCCTCTGGCTGCCTCGACTGTTCCACCAACTCCACTCTTTGTTACCCATCCTGTCCCAGAGGACCAAGTAAGCGCTGCTAAGGAAGCTATACGCCAAGCAGGCCTTATGATGGAGCAAATGAAGGTAGTGCACAAAGCTAGCAAGGCTGCCGACGATGCCAGCTCTGCCCTTCAAACCAATGTCCAGGTGAGTTGATTTCTGACTGGTCTTTCAGTTTGATCTTTACTCTGTTAGGATATGGTACTTGAAAACTGCTGCTTTATTATTCGTAAGATGTCCGTGGATGAGCGTTTTGGAACCTTTAATATGCATCTATCATGAATCTTTGTCTTGCATCCACTCACCCACTGGGTGTTTTAACTTTTGTTGTGTAGCTCTTTTCACTTGAGTCGACCATGCCGCATCGAGTGAACTCTTGAATCAGTGGGGGCACGCAGAGTGCACCCACTGGGTGTAGTCCCCGAGACCGCCGTCGAATGTTTGATTCGGCGGGGGTCTTTGCCAAACGTCTTTTTATAAAGCTTCCACTCGTACTGGGCAGGCCATGTCGAGTGGTAACCGAACCAGTGAGGGCACACAAAGTGCACCCACTGAGTGTAGACCCTGAGACCGCGGTTGACTGCGAGTAATCGGCGGTGGTATGAGAACATGTCGCCGTATATATATATAATTCTGATTCTATGATCAGAATAGATATTTGGATCACGGGGCGCCTGGCGATCCACCCGCCTGGCGATCAGATGTTCCCGAACTCACCCCCGCCGGCCCGTCCACATTTACCGCAACAGTTCTCTGGCCCGATCCACCCGCACCACCTCTCTGCCCCCAATCCTCGTGGCCACCCGCCGCCGCCCTGGCTCCGGCGCGCCACCCGTCGCCGCACTGGCTCCGGCGCCACCCTCCGCCACCCCCACGGCCCTGACGCGCCACCCGCCACCGCCCTGCCTCCGCCGCACCCATGGCCCCGATGCGCCACCCGCCACCGGCCCCCTGCTTCCGCCGCCCCCATGGGCCCGATGCGCCACCCGCCACCGGCCCCCTGCCTTCGCCGCCCCATGGCCCCGATGTGCCACCCGCCACCGGCCCCTTGCCTCCGGCGCCCTACCTTCCACCGCCGCCACGGGTGGGGGGGGGGGGGGGGGGGGGGGGGCGCTCGTGGTGGCGCAGCTGACAGGGATTGGGCGCTTCTTGAAGCTGCAGGAGGCGTTGACCTGCAGCTGGAGCATGCCTCGACCTGCATCTAGTCGCGCGTGCCATGACGGTCGAGGCCACATGGCACGTCGAGGCCTGTAGGTGATGATGCCTTTGTTACTTCCGGCAACCAGGGATGTAAGCTACTGCGGCCATTCCCATGTGTACGAGATGCATGTGGCGCACAGACCAGCCTCCCGCCCAGCCGCCGTGACATGTGGCCACCTAGCACTTCTACGCCCCATGCTTTTCTGTTGTTCCCCTGTACTGTATCTAGATCAAGCGTTGATTCCTCCCCCCTGTCCAGTTCTGTATTGTTTGTAAGTAATTTTGATGTCTGAAGTTCAGCTATACGTGCAGGTGCAAAAAACTAATGTTTTCCGTTGGTTTTAGTTTCACAGGTCCTTCAGAAAAATGGGAAAAGGGGTTTTCTTCCATATTTATCTACAAAATGTATCAATGCCTCTGTTTATAGGAGGCACGGAGATGTTTCCTGGACGGATGTGCAATCTGGTTTAAATGGGCGATGGCACAAAATTAGGCCTCTTAGGTGTGGGAATGGCACTCTTCGCCATGATCGCCATGAGGAAAATCTACAACCTACTAAAAGGTATAATCTAAATGCCCCATGGAGTTCATGTATACCAAATTTAATATGTACCTGCATAGGGGAGATGATGCTTCCTGGAGTTTTCTTAGATGCCCATTTGATTTCAGTTCAGCTGGTGCTTGTGTGTTCACATGAAGACAGGAATTGTGTGAGGGAGTAGAAAAGAAAATTGTGGTAGAGAACATGCCATAGGCGTGGGTAAGTTGTGATGTGAGGAAATGCATACACATGTGTATACATTCCAATTCTGCACTCATATGTACTCCTGCTTTTTTTGACACAAAAATGTGCTCCTGCTAAGACAGAGAAACTACATGTACTTCTGTATTTATGCTTAAAAAATCACTGAAAAAACCAGCCCTATTGAGTGCTCCATGTACATCAGTACAATGTGTGCAAAGCTGAAAAGAAAATACTAGATAGCATTACCTACGCTGGAACCAATTTCAGTCTATATTCCAATTCAACGGTGTTAGTCTGACAGAGATGTTGTAGGCAGATGTCATAGCATGGCTGCAGTTAACTACGAAACCATTCGGAAGCATGTCATAGCATGCAGCCCCATCCCATCACTTGAGTTCAGTTCAGCTTACCCAGACGCATAAGTTCAATTGTGTGTACTCAAGAAATAACAGAGATTGTTGACAAAATCGTAGTAGTTCAATGAATATCATAATGGAAGGAATCATGTTGCAAAGTTGATTCCACCCGTTCCTGCAAATTTTGTTGATTGTGGGTCGTCAAAATTTTATTTGTCTATCATGTGCTGCTACTTCTCTGGTGCATGCCCAGCTCCCGTCTGGACATATCTTCGGCCGCCGACCTGCTCCCGACGAGTGGCGCGTGCTGGTGCATGCGCTTGTGTGCGTGCATGCTGGTGAGTCTCGGCGTGCGTACATGCTGATGTGGTCTATCTTCTTCTTCTACGCTGATGTGCACATGAGCATTAGTACGAGGAAAATGGAGACCGGCCGGAGCAAGAACTAAAAAAAAATTTAAGCAAGAAGTTCAAAATAAAAAAAGTACTTCAAAATCTTTATGGATTTTTAACGTTTGTAAAAAATAAGAGAAGTCCAACTTAAAAAGAGGAACATATCAAAAGAATATATAAAAAAAGATTTTCCCCATTATAAAAAAACTAGAAGTTCAAATTAGAATAAAAAGAACAACTAAAAAAGTTTAAAAAAAATCCTGTTTCTTAAAAAAAGTAGAAGTTCAAGTTTAAATAACGGAGCGGTTCGATGCTTATTACAAAATCAAGAAGTCCAAATTACAAAAACAGAGCAGTTCGATATTTATAAAAAATAAGTGATAGATGTTCAAGGTGAAAACAACGGGGAGTTTAACTACTAAAAGAATGCGTTTCAGAAAAGAATATAAGAACAGAAAATTAAAAGCTTAAAAGGTTGTTGCAAGAAGTTCACGTGCTCCTCCTAGTATTGTTCAAAATTCATGCGTGAGACGCCCGACCATCCATTTACATGTTGAAAAGGGGCAAAAACGACGTTGTTTTTGCGATTATTAAATAGTGTATATATATATATATATATATATATATATATATATATATATATATATATTAAAATAAAATAATCTTGTGGAGTGGATAATGCTTGTGCCCCTGGATGCTGGCCATGTGAGATTTTGATGGCAGTGTAGTGATGACAAGTTCAGAAGATGTACTAATGAAAAGAAAACAGATTAGTCGAGATGACTACCTTCAACTATTTTTCTTCTACAATAATTCTGTCACTACCTAGTGTTTTTCTATATGTACATTAAAAAGGCTTATATGTATGTAGCTACATGTGTTTCTAAATAGACCACATCTATTGGATTTTATGGCAATCGGCAAATTAAAAATATGGCACTACCCATCCTTGATGAATACTGAATATTGTTCTTAGGAGAAGTTCATGTGTATAAAAATGTTGTTAATTATAAAACCATGAATTTGGAATTATACACTAATAAATTTTCCTATTTGTAAAAAAAATCTAGAGGTTCAAATTTAAATAATGGAGAAGTACAATGTTTATTACAATACCAAGAAGGTGAAATTAAAAAAACCTGAGCCATTCAAAAACTTTATAAAAAATGATTTTCCCTCTTTTGGAAAAGACCTAGAAGTTCAAATTTAAATAACACCAAGAAGTCTTGAAGTAAAAAATGAAGCTATTTGATGTTTATAAAAAAAACTCAGATTTCCCTAATACTGAAGATTAAAACCAAGAAGTTCAATTTTAAAAAATGGAGTAGTTCAATGTATATAAAAAATTCAGGTTTTCTCGTTACTAATGAGTACAACTAAGAAGTTCAATTGGAAAAAGCGGAGCAGTTTGATATGTATTTGAAAAAAATTATTTTTTAGTTACTAAAGAATAAAACCAATAAGTTCAATTCAAAATAACAAAGAAGTTTGATGTTTCTAAAAAAAATCCAATTTCACATTTCTAAAAAAACACAATGAAGTTTAAATAAAAAAGGTAGAGCGGTTCAATGTCTATAAGAAACTCAGATATTTTCGCGTAACCGAGAGAAGTTCGGATTGATAACTCCCTGAAGTTCATGTACTAAAGGGTGTGCAATTTGTATTTAAAAAAGAATGAAAAAGAAAAAGGCTAAAAAGTTTTGTTGCTAGAAGTTCAAGTGCTCGGCTCAAGAAAGTTCAAAAATTCTTGTGATAGAGGTTGAACAAAAATATGTGACAGAAGTTCAAGGTGTAAACAGAGGGAAGTTCAGCTACTACACGAAATGCGTTTCACGTAAGAACATACGAATAGAAAACAAAAAAACTTAAAACGTTTGTTGCAAGAAGTTCATGTGCTCCTCCTAGCATAGTTCAAAATTTATTTGCAGATGTCCGTCGTTCATTTACATGTTGAAAAAAAGCAAAAAACAATGTTGTTTTGCCATTTTAAAAACTGCTCTCAAATGGCAACGAATTTGTAACACCTGTCTACATGAAAAACTTGCTGCGATTCATAAGCTTTCCACCAGGTATATTGTGTGCCACATTTCAATGAACGGTTTAAAATTTTCATGTATACCATTTAAAACACGTTTTGATGTATTC
The DNA here is from genome assembly GCF_002575655.3 of Aegilops tauschii subsp. strangulata. NCBI lineage: Eukaryota > Viridiplantae > Streptophyta > Magnoliopsida > Poales > Poaceae > Aegilops > Aegilops tauschii. The sequence continues at coordinate 181,691,367 of NC_053039.3, forward strand.
AAAAAATTCTTAACTGTTAAAAGAAGTTCATAGTGAAAACAACGAGAAGTTCAAGTACTGCAAGGAATGCATTTCAGGTGCGAATAAAAGTATAGAAAAATAAAAGCTTAAAAGGTTTGTTGAAAGAAGTTCAAGTGCTCTGTCCGGAGAACTTCAAAAATTCTTGCGAGAGAGGTTCACCTTGTATTTCCATGTTTGATTTTTCCTATATAAAAATCGAATATAATTCCTTACTCAAAATATAAAAAGGTGAAGTTCAAATTGAAATAACAGAGAAGTTCGGAGTTTATTAAAACCTAGGATTTACTTGTTCAACAAATAAAAAACATAACCCCATCTTTTGCACTTTAAAAAAAACTCATAAAAGAAAAAAAATGGTTGCTAGAAGTTTCAAGTGCTCGGCGAGGAAAAGTTCAAAAAATTCCTGTGAGAGAGGTTCACCGTGTATTTAGATATCCAAAATACATAAAAAAATATGTTGTTTTTTGTGTTTTAAAATAATTATCTCAAAACAGAGAGAAGTTCGAAGTGATAACAACTGGAAGTTCACGTACTACATGGTGTGTATTTCATATAAGAAAAATACAATAAAGTGAAACAGTGTGAAGTTCAAACAGACATGCCCCAGAAGTCCAACTACTTCACGTAGTGCAAAAAACAACACGTCAAAAACAGAGTGAAGTTCAAACAGACATGCCCGAGAAGTTTAACTACTTCACGCAGTGCATTTCCATTCACGATGAAGGCATAAATCATGATCTCGTCATTTTCTAATTTAGTTCAAAACGGCAGGAATATCATTTGTGTAAGTTCAAGTACTCGGTAGGAGAAAGTAAAAAAAAACATATTGTGAGAGAGCTTTGCAAAAAAGAATATCATTTGTGCAACACTGACGAAATGGATGAGAAACTTACAAATGAAAATATGTCAAAGAAGTTCAACGTGAAAACAGCAGGAAGTTCACCAACTACACTGAATGAATTTCAGAAGAAAAACTTTTAAAATCGTCGCGAGTATTGTTGGGGATATTACCACTGGGCGTAAACCGGCTAGGAGAGGACGGGTTAACCCCATGAGTAGTTCATATGTATCTGAAGTCCATGAAGACAGACGGTGACGCTTCAAGTAGGCCCAGGGCCCAAAGCCGGTTTAAGGCCTGTAGACATAAACCGGCATTCATATGTAAACTTGTGTTGTAAGATAGAAGTTGCAGAGACCGAGCCGGACACGATTATGAGCCGGCCTCGGGATTCTGTAAACCGGTGGGCGTCAACCCATGTATATAAGGGGACGACCCGGCGGCGGTTCAAGGACAACAGACAACAACTCGAGACCCAGGCAAAGCGTATTCGCTCCCTGGTCATCGAAACCCCATCAATTCCATCACAACTAGACCTAGGCTTTTATCTTCATCGTAAGGGGCCGAACTAGTATAAAACTCTCTTGCGTCCCTTGTCCGCTTTAACCCCTTTAAGCTAACCCGTATCAATGGCTCCACGACTAAGTCCTTTCTCTAGGACATCTGCCGTGACAAAACCACGACAAGTATGAACAAATGATAAACACGGGAAAGTTGCGTGTTTACAGCAGCTTTCTATCGGTATATCACTTGCTCAATTTCGGTGAGTGGATGGAGAGCTACGAGCAAAAAACACACGTGAAAAATAGAGTGAAGTTCAAGTAGACATCCCGAGAAGTTAAAGTTCCTCACGCGGTGCATTTTCGAAGAATCTGTTTCGCGATAAAGGTAGAACGAATGATCTCGCCGTTTTCGAAATTACTTCAAAATGGCTAGGAATCATAGAAAACCATCAACATGAAAAAGTTTCGCATTTTCCTTAGCTTTTCAACGGTATATTATTTGCCTCATTCCGAAGTTGTAAAAATTACGGTGAAAAAACGTTTTTTCCATTTTCAAAATTAACATAAAACTGTAAAAAATTGGGAGAAAAAATATATACCAAAAAGTTTCGCATTTGTTCAAGCTTTCCAACACCGTATCATATGCTGCATTCGGACTTACGGTTAAACAATTAGCTCGAAAATACGAACTCGGTGAAACTTGTACCGTTTTCTAAATTACTTTTAAACCTTTCAGAGTTAGAAAAAACTTTCAACACGAAAAATTAGCGCATTTCCATAAGCTTTCCAATGACATATCATTTGCCTTAATTGGATTAGCCATTTAGAAATGACATAGAAAATACGAACTCGGCTGTTCAGTTTGCGAAATTTTACGATTTTCCAAATTACTCTTTATCCATAAGGAATTAAAGAAAACTTTCGACATGTAGAAGGAGCGGTTTTAGAGCAGCTTTCTGACGTCATATTATTTGCCTCATTCCGATAAACGGTTTAGAAATGCGATCGAAAATACGATTCACGTTTTTTCTATGAAGAAAATATGGTTTTCAAAACTGCTCTTAAACCGCTTATATTTTGCCAAAAATTTAACTTGGGTCATAATACTGGTATCCATAGCTTTCCAACGGTATATCGCAAGCACTAGGAGAAGTTCATGTCGAACAACTCAGGCAGTAAAATTGCAAAAAACGCAATTTCATCACGACCCGAGAGCAAAATCCGCCAACGAGCGAGATTCATATTTAAAACGGGTATTTAGTTGCTAAAAAACGTTTCTAGATTACACTAACATCATATAGAACACAACTAACCAGAATAATTCGCGCGGGGAGACACAGTTGCGAAGATAGCCCGAAGGTCGGGTTCGTAGAGAGGTAAGTTCAGGCGTGTAACTCAGGAAGTTCATGTTGTGATCAGAATAATATTCTGATCCCTTGATAAGAATAGTGTTTATGTGTGTGCATATACATACATACATATATATATATATCACTATATATAGGGATTGACTATTCGTCACCCTGGGTGAGGAATAGTGATTCTTCACCCACCTCTATTTTAACATCTATGGACCGTAATTTTACATTCCGTAAGTTTTGTCTTATTTCCGACGTAAAAAGAGACCATAAGAAAATATATAATCATTGTAAAAAATATTTTATGTTATGTAAAATTACAAACGTAAAAACATAGTGTAAAATACACATAAACTGCAAATTTTCTTGTTTTATGACCTATATTTTTATTTTCTTATGCCAAATTTTACGTAGTGAATCAATAAAAATATAACTATTTGAATTCCAAACGTAATTTAATTATGAAATGATCGTAATATTACCTCAGGTGAAGAATAATTTATTCTGCACCCTGGGTGATGAATAGTATCACTATATATATATATATATATATATATATATATATATATATATGGTGGGTCTATTATGGTAACACCCCTTAAGAGTCTTATTCTAATAACACCAGCCTTATTCTGCACATCCCCCACCTGATCGCCGCCGCTCCTCCCCTCCCGACCTTCTACCGTGGCAGCGGCCTGGGAGCGCCGCCGCCCCTCCCCTCCCGACCTTCTACCATGGCAGCGTCCTGGGAGCGCCGCCGCCCCTCCCCTCCCGGCCTTCTTCCGCGGCAGCGGCCTGGAAGCGCCGTCGCCCCTCCCCTCCCGGCCTTCTTCCGCGGCAGCGGCCTGGAAGCGTCGCCGCCCCTCCCGTCCCGGCCTTCTTCTGCGGCGGCGGCCTGGCAGCGATGCCCCCTCCCCTCCCCGCTTTCTCCCGCGGCGGCGGCCTGGGAGCGCCACCGCCCCTCCCCTCCCGGCCTTCTTCCGCGGCAGCGACCAACCAGCGCCGCCGCCCATCGCCGCTCGGCCTTCTTCCGCGGCAGCAACCGAGCAACGCCTCCCCCACCAGTATATCGGCCTTCTTCCACGGCAGCAGGTCGGTAGCGCCGCCGTCGAACTCCTCCGGTCCTGCAATTAGCTGTACTTCATCAGATGTGGATTGGTGCTGCCTCGACATCAAACCAATTCGAGCAAGGAGGACTGTGCGCAAGGTTCCTTCATCCACGGCAACTTCTTGGATTAAGTCTGCAACGACCTTCAGAGCAAATCCTCCGTCTCCGTTCACCTTGAGCAACATCCAGACCGCTCATGAACTTTTGAAGGGCAAGTGGACTGCACAGGCGAACGCGAAAATTGTGCAGACGGACGAGAAGAGAACTTCCTCCTGCAAACGCAAGAAATCACTGCAACACGAGGTAAGCAGTACACTTCCTCAACCATATCAGTTTAGTTATTCCAGACAAAGCAGTACATGCAGTCCAGTACGCCTACAAAAACGATGTAGTGCGGTTGCTTCGGTTCGTTGTGGGGGAAAATGCAGTGAACTTGCTCGGTTATGCAGTACGCTTGTGTAGGTTCATTACGGACAACGATGCAGTGTGGTTACTTTAGTTCACATTGCAGGGTGATGCAGTTAGCATGCATTAGTTTCGCAGTACCATTTGTAACACATTGCAGTTCGCATGATTCAGTTCATTTTGACTGACAATGCAGCTCGGTCGTTTTGTGTGCAGGAAATGACGTTCAGCAGATACAAAATGCCGCGCATAATTGACAACCTAGTGAACAACAACTTTCAGAAGAGTAAAGCTTCTTCTGAAAGAGATACTGGCTGGGTTACCCCTGAGATTCCTCGAGGATTCTTCACGACAACAAACAGGGTGCACTACTCTCCGGAAGAGGATTTTTTCCAGGGAGAAGAGGTAGTCGAGGATGACGATGATGTCACCTTCATCTGGGAGGGCACTCACCGACAGGAGGATGAAATGATGACGATGAAGATGACCCAATAATAGTTCTCAACCCAGAGTATAAGCACGAGTTCACTACGTTTGGACAGCATGTCCAAACAGACAATGATGATGCAGTTGAACACGATGTTGCAGCAGATGATGATGATGTGCCACCGCTCCAAAATTTTCAAACCAATCCACCGAGACATCGTCACAACACTGGATTACCACCACGTCCACCTGCTGCACCCCAAAACAGAGCTCAGCGTCCACCCGCTGCACCAAAAAACAGACCTCCAAGCAGAGCTGCTGCATCAACTTCGACAAAGCGACCACCAACGGTGCCTCGGTCAAAAGTCAACAGCAGGTACAAATCCTCCTCACTATTGCCACCGCGAGATCCTCAACTACACAGATTTGCTATAACCCCGCCATGTCCAATACAACCCGGCGAGCTGCAAATACCATCGGGTGAACGACTCTACACACATGTAAGTTTATGTTCTGAAAAATAATAATAATAGTTGCAGTCCATTCAGATAACATTGCAGTGCACACTGATATTTCTTGTGAGATTAGACCTAGCATCTAATACATTGGATTCTTCTGAAAACTTAGGAACACTACAATGCTTTTTTAAACTCGTATGCACTCCTCGTATTTAAAAAACAGAACAGAACAAATTATCTCTAGAGCATTGCACTTAATGCAGGATAAAAACATGCCGCTGAACCTCATACCTGCCGCTAGAATGAAGTTCACCACATACGACAAGGCATGGGACTTTTACAACAATTATGCAAGATGTGCAGGGTTTGGCATACGCTAGAGGGCACAACACAAGACAAATACCTACATTGTCTGCTCAAGAGAAGGGACGCACAAGCAGACTGTGTCAGATTATCAAAGGAAACATCATAAGACATAAAAAAGGATTGACTGCAAGGCAAAGATTAGAGTCAAAAAGAGGAAGGATGGCAAATTTGTGATAGAAATGGTTGAACTCAACCACAATCACAAGATGCTGGAAAGCCCCGGGATGCTTTTGCACACGCGATCGCACAAAAAAGACGATCCTTTGATAGACCAGTTAGTGAAAGACATGCAACTAGACAACCACACACATGCTCAGATGATGTCAACGCTGTCGCGTATGTCCGGTGGTCTGCAGTACATGGGACATACTAGCCGCGACTGGGTAAACAAGTAAGCACATCACATAACATATCGCTTGAGCATCCTCTCGGTAATTATTTCCTGTTTGATGAGATGAGTTTGCATTGCGTTTGAAAATGCAGGAAACAAAAGTTTGCCAGAGAAGAGTCCCAAGATGATGTCAAGAAACTTCTAGATTTCTTCGAGATGATGCAGAAGATAAACCCAGAGTTCTTCTATGATTATGACGTTGATGCAGATAACCGTGTAAGAAACGTCTTTTGGGCCAACGCAAGTTGCAAAGGATCGTATGAAGATTTTGGAGACTGTGTTACATTTGACACGACGTATAAAACTAAAAAATTCCACATGCCGCTGGGAGTCTTCGTGGGAGTGAACCATCATCTACAGAGCACCATATTTGCTGTTGCCCTCGTACAAGATGAGACAATACCATCGTTCGAGTGGGTTTTCAAAACATTTCTAAGGTGTATGAACAACAAGCCGCCAATCTGCATCCTCACAGGTACAAAAAAACCCTGCATACTTACGTTTGTTTGGTGCACTTATATTTCTTCCATCTATCTTACACACACAAACAACTTAATAAAAAAACACTATTTGTGCCTTCTCAGACCAGTGTTCTTCGATGAAGGCAGCATTAAAAACTATCCTCCCACATACTCTGCATAAGTTGTGTCGGTGGCATATCATGAAGAAGTACAAAGACCACCTCGCCTTGCTGTATAAGGCGCGAGAAACTCAAGGATGATCTCAATGCGGTGCTCAACCACCCAGTAATGCCGTCAGAATTTGAACGAGCATGGAAGGACCTCATTCAGAGATACAACTTGCAAGACGACGAAGTGATGAATTCGCTGTGGGAAGACAGGCACGAGTGGATCTCGGCTTACTACAAGGAAGTTTTCTGTGCTCGGATGACTTCCACGCAGAGAAGCGAGAGCATGAACCGCATACTGAAGCAAAACTTTGTCAAAGGGAAGCATGATCTCCATCTGTTTGCTCAGCAGGTGGACAAGTGCATTCAGACCAGGAAGGCCGTCGAGCACGCAGAGACAGTAGCAAATGAGGTAAAAAAATAAGGTCCATCAAAAACTGCTAAAAAATATAACTACAGAAACAAACAATTTTTTCATTCATCTGGTTCGTAACAGTGCATTTCTGATCATGCAGTCAGAAGTAAAGACAACAACCCAGTTTGGGTTCGAAGTTCAACTATCAAAAGAGTATACAAGGGTAGTGTTTGCAGATTTCAAAGAAACACTCTACCGTAGCACTGCATTCAGAGCAGAACGGTGCCCTGAGAACCCGACAAAGTATCTCGTACACCACTACAACAGATCGGATGCATTTGACTGGGCAAGGCATAATTTCCAAGTAGTCGCCGATGAACAGAAAGGTGTCTATGAATGTGAATGCAAACTCTGGACACACACAGGTGAGACTCCTATCACAAAAAATTCTAGTTTCTGATAGTCATGCACGAAAGCTCACTTACTGGACTTTAAAAAGTCCACATGCATGACTAATTCACAAAACCAAATGAAGTTCACTTCTTTAAAATGAACAAATAACAAAAAAAATATGTGTTTATTAATTTCATGCAGTTCACTTACAAAACAAAGAAATCATGTGTTGTCTGCAGGGCTCTTTTGCGTCCATGTGTTATGCATGCTTTCTTATTTGAGAGTACTCAAGATTCCTGAGGTGTACATCATGAAAAGATACACCCGTAACACAAGATCAAATGCGACGTTTGACAGAAGAGATTATGAACAAACAGCACCAGATGGAACATCGCTTTTTTGCCGTAGAAAATTGCTGACAGAAACAGCAATGGACCTTGCAAACAGAGCGACAAGGTCCGACGCTGGGTGCCACAGAGCGTTGTCTAGTATGAGGGCACTGATCGAGGAAGTTGATGTGCTCAACGAAGAAGAAGAAGAAGCAGCAAAACTAAAGCAAGCAGAGAAATCCCAGCATGACAATAATGCCAAGCAAGTAGAAAATACCGAACGCAGCGGAACTGGTGCTATCAAAAAAGAAACAATTCTTCCACCTCCTGTTTCAAACACAAGAGGAAGGAAGAAAGGGCGTGACACAACCCAGAAAAAGGTTGCATGCAAGGAGAAAAATGATGACAAAAACAGTAAGCCACAGCCTGAGCTGGACAGTGATGGTCACCCACTGGGAATAAACAGGTGCAAGACATGTAATGAAATCAGCGGCCACAATTCCAGGACATGTACAAAAAGACATGAACAGGAAAAACGAGGACATGGCGATGCACAACCAAATAGAAATTCCACTCACAACACTAAGAAATGGACGAAACCAAGACGTTGTAGCATCTGCAAAAAGAGGAAGAGACACAATTCAAGAACCTGCCCCAAAAGAACAAGATCAGAAAATGAGGAAGACGAACAAGATGAAATCAAACAAGAAGATGGTGACACAACTGAAGACGAAATAGCTTATGAAGAAGCACATGAAGAAGAGGAGGAAGAAGAAGAGAGTGAAGAGGACGAAGAACATGAAGAAACTGAAGAAGCAGTGCCTTATGAAGAAACATATGATGAAGATGAGGAAGAGGAAGAAGAGAGTGAAGAGGACGAAGAACATGAAGAAAGTATGCCAACAAGAATACCACATGGGAATGCTGCTGTACAGAAACAACCGAGAACGACACCACTTTCAAAAAACAAGGTAGGAACACAAAAGGATGCAGTTCACAGCGCTGGAAAACGAAAGCCACCATCAACAAGCAAGCGGGGAGCAAGGAAGGATGCAGTTCACAACACTCTAAAACAAAAGCCGCAATCAACCAGCATGAGGGGAGCAAAGAAGGATGCAGTTCACAGCACTGGAAAACGAAAGCAGCCATCAACCAGCACGCGGGGAGCAAAGAAGGATGCAGTTCACATCACTCAAAAACAAAAGCCACCATCAACCAGAACGCGAGGGACTACAAACACAACGGTGCAGAGACAAGAACCAGCAACACCGCCACGGAAAACAAAAGAAAGGGCGACATTAGACACGCTCCAGTCACCGCGGAGAAGCAGCAGGTTAACGACCAAATAGATGAACTTCAATAAATTAATCATATGCATAGTAGTTTGCTTATCTGTATGACTTATGTATCAGTTTAAATTCGTGTAAAACACAAATTTCTCACTGACTATGAGTTATTCAACTAAACCATCTAAAGACAAATGGTGTATATAGTATACCATATATATAGCAGTCTAGATTAAAACTGTTACACATATTAAACCAAAAACGATGTAAAAAATGCAGTTAGCTCACTGGCAGCACGAAGTTCGGAATAATTATTGAAGCGGTTCAGATCACAAAAGTACTTATTACAAAACACATCAAAAAGATGAAGCGTTCGACATGCAAAAGTACTTATTACAAAATCAACCTCATAACCTTAACCAATCACGTCAAACGTGATTCTAACCATACGATCCTCGAGTTCAAAGAAGTTGAGGACAACAACTTGCTCAGACTTCAGGCCACTATCAATGACAAATTCCTTCCACCCTTTCTGCAGACACAACCGCGCGTCAATGCCTACATGTTACTTGGCTGGTTTAAGGTGTCCATTACCAAGAACAACTTGGAGAATTCCCTTCTTCTTGAGCCGGAGATACCTAACAGCTCGTTGGGGAATTTTCTGCAAAAAAGCAGTACATATTAAACGCAATCTAATGTGCAGTGCGGAACTTGCAAACAAGAAGTACGGTTACAACTATTATGAAGATCTTGAGAGTACCTACATGTAGTACAAAACCTACAAGCGGGGAAAATTGTGGAAACTATTACTTCTCATCTAGTATCTAAGCAGTTCACATATTGTAACCATGCAAAATAAAACACGAGCTCCATGCACACAAGCAAAGAAATAAAAACAAGATATAAGTACAAAGTGCAGTACACTTCAATAAAACAAAATAAGTACATTCCTAAAAAACTAGAAGTTCAGACTAGTATGGAATTATACAAAAAAAAGAAAACACAAAGAAAAAAATCAGATCAAGCAAAAATTACCATCTTGTAGTGAGTCTCAACATCTGTTGGCGTAAGCTGATGGATAAAAGGACTTGTGCGGCCAAGGCCACGGCGAAGCAGGGCGGAATAGAACGCAGAAACGTTGATGTGGCCCATATCCAATCCTTCTGTGAATACTATGCCATATGCAAGCTGCTCAGCTCGCCCAGCTCGGCACAATACCTTCCCCCCACGACGAGCATGACGGGCCTGCGAGCAAGCTAAGCAATCGCAGTGCATCGGCACACCACAACCATGCCCGCAGCAGGAGAGATTCACGCAGGGGCCTGGAGCCATCGCAACAAAAACCTAGAAAAGGTAAAAAATAAAGAGAGCCTAGAGAAAGGAGAGGAGTTGCGGCTAGAGGAGAAATGAACTGCAAAGGAAGGGTAGAAGTTGGCCTACATTTATAGGAGAGGAATGCAAAAAGGTCAAAACTGAAAATTAAAGAGGAGTTAATGAAAATTACGTTACCAAGAATGAAGGACAATCAATAAAGGTTTATGTTACCAAAACAAAAAAGTCTTACCAGGATGTTCTACAAAGACTTTGACTGCAGAAATTCCCACGAACTAACCGCAGATCATTAAATAATAATTCCCTCAAAAATTATAATCCACAGACCATTTTATGTGTGCAGTTCTTCAAAGTCTTACTAGGAAGTTCACTATATGTGTGCATGAAGTGCAGTACATGCTCAAAATGAAGCAAAAAAAATATGTGTGCATGAAGTGCAGTACATGCTCAAAATGAAGCAAAAAAAGCACTTTCGCGTAGTGCACAAAAGCAGAATTAGTTCACCTGATGTAGTCCTTATATGTAAGCCATGCAGTCTGCAGCGTTGGCATAACCAGTCACAACTTTAGCACAAAGAAACATGCACGCAGTGAAAAATGTGTACACCTGAAGCACATGACCATGACGAATGCAGTGCATAGAGGCAACAAAGCAGTGCACACCCCTACCAATGCAGTGCACAAAAATGTAGCGCAAAACATGTGTAGTACAGAATGCGTGCACATGCAGTCCAGAACACTGATCAATGCAGTGCACGGATGATTTGCTAAGCAGTGCACACCCCTACATTGAAAAAAGTACTTAAGATAGAAAATACAAAGGAAAAAAATTGACCACCACAGGTGCATCCGGCCCCAGCCAGTTTCGTAGTAGGTCTGCGCCCACCGTAGGCGAGCCGTTCTGATCCACAATGCATGGGGCCGGGCGCACATGGGCCCACAGGTCAGAGAGCATAGAGCATCGAGCGCCGGGTATAAGCGCCCAAATAAATAACCAGCGGAGTTCAACACGGCCGCCTTGCCAGCGCTTATAAACAGGTCGGGCGCGCCTTCCGCGGGCGAGGTGGGACTAAACATTAGGCCGCACACAACGCACCGGGAACCAGCCGTGCTCACAGGCCGACTTGGGCCCAATGCGTCTTCACTCCACGAACACAGGTCCAACAAGGCCCACTAAGAAAAAACAATAACTTCAAAAAAATGGGCCCCCCAACCCCCCCTTACCCCTCCCGTACAGGGACTGCAGTAAGTACAGGTAAAAAAATCGATGGAGTACGCAGCACTAGAAAGATGTAGTGCATTTAGCTACACGAAGCAGTACGGTTTAGCAAATCCAGTTCTGGATTACCTACATGAATAATACACGGTATAGAACACAGCGAAAAACTCATAAAATTGCGGAATACATTGTACTTTATTCGGGGGCTCCAGCAAGCACACGCAAAAAATACTGTCAAGTAAGCACCTGTACACAACATGCAGTTCTCCGTTGCACACGATGCAGTGCGGAACTCTAACCAATGCAGTTTCGTTATCACGCAGGATACATATAAACGTCACAAAATGCCCTTCGCACAGAAAGTGGTGGTTAAAAAAATCTACTAATCAAAAATAAATAAATAAAACACCACGTTCGCATACAACCACCCAATCGGAGCGGTTCCATCGCCACAACCCCACGATCACAGACGCAACACCAACCCACGATCTGCACAAACCGCATCGTCAGCGAGATCGTGCAGTTCATCCGATGCGGCCATCCCACCCCGCGCCCTCCCCTTAAATTCAGACCCTTGCCATAGGCCTTCTCATCCACAACAACACAAGTATCCATTGCGCTGCCACCAAATCGCTCCATCACATCATCTCCATGCAAAACACCAAGCCCCTACTACCGGCCACGGCGTTCGCCGACGAGTACAAGGACGAGGAGGCACACGGCAACACCAAGTTGCACGTCATCCACACCAATGACAAGAAGTAGGTGGCGATCACCCTCGCGCAGTACGAGCGCCACCTCAGCCACCAGCGCCACAAGATCGTCGGCATTGATCTCGAGTACAACAACGAGCCTGAAGCGATGTAGAAACCCGCCTTCTGCGAACTCTCCATCGGCAAGAAACACCCAGTGCTGCTCTTCCAACTGAGCGCCGCTGAAAGGTGCACCGTCTTCGACAACTTCCTCGCCGACCCTAGGTACACCTTTGCAGGCTTCTCCATCGACAGCGACAAAAAAGGCTAGAGCGCATCAATCTGGAGGTCGCCAACTACGTCGACATCCAGAAGGAGTGGAGGGCGCCCGAGGCAACCAAGGAGTTGGACTCTCCTTGGAGATGTCTCCGGCATGCTCATCGACGACTACTACAACAACATGAAGAAGAAGATCACCGACGACGAGCACAAGCGCTGGGCCACCCTGCCTCTGTCCATGAGGCACATCGAGTACGCGGCAAAGGACGCCTACGCAGCGTACGAGATATGGAACCACATCACCCTCACCCAGGACGGGCTTCGCCGTGCAAAGCTGGAGAAGGAGGAGCCCCCCAAGAAGCGCGCCAGGAGCAGCTGGGGATGGGGAGACGCTGACTGCTGAAGAAGAAGATGGTGCCGGCCAAAGAGCAACCAATGCCAGCGTCGTTTTAGAATTATCATCAAATTTGCTTTATGTTGTTTGCTTATGTATCGTTAGGTTGCTTGTGATCATTTGCTTTTGCTGAACTTAGTTTGCTTGCCATGCAGAATCGCTTGTAATGATGTGAACTTTGATTATGTTAGATTGCTTTCTGTTGAAATTAGTTTGCTCATGGTGAACTTGTCGTACAGAATGCCTGTGATAATTTGTTTTCGGTTTTTTGCTTATGAATCATTAGATTCGAGCAGTGTGCAAAACAAAAAATAAGATGCAGTGTGCAAATTGGACGCATGCAGTGCAAGTTGTGTACCAATGGAGTACATACTCTGTCGAATTAAGTTTACACATACGCAACGAAGCAGTGAACACCCCTAAATTTGATAAAAAAGAATACATAAGAGCAAAAACACAAAAAGAAAAAAAATGCGACCTGTATATGTAGTGCGGAAATAGATGAACGTGCAATACACAAACATAATCAATGCAGTGCGGGTTATGTTTACTAAGCAGTGCACCCCCTACATTGGAAAAAAGATTACATAAGAGCAAAAACATGAAAACAAAAAATGAGAACTGTACATGTACTACGGAATGCGTGCGCATGCAGTACAGAACTCTGACCAGTGCAGTGCACAGATGGTTTACAAAGCAGTGCACGCCCCTACATTGAAAAAAATGTAGTGCGGAAATATATGAACGTGCAGTACAGGAACATAATCAATGCAGTACAGGTATGTTTACTAAGAAGTGCACTCCCCTACATTGAAAAAAAGATTACGTAAGAGCAAAAATATGAAAACAAAAAATGAGACCTGAACATGTAGTACGAAATGCGTGCACATGCAGTACAGAACCCTGATCAATGCAGTGCAAGAGTAGTTTGATAACCAGTGCACGCCCCTACGTTGAAAAAAAATACTTAAGATAGAAAATACAAAGAAAAAAATTGACCACCACATGTGCATCCGGCCCCAGCCAGTCTCGTAGTAGGTCTCCGCCCACCGTAGGCGAGCCGTTCTGAGCCACAATGCATGGGGCCGGGCGCAAATGGGCCAACAGGTCAGAGAGCATAGAGCATCTAGCGCCGTGTATAAGCGCTCAAATAAGTAACCAGAGGAGTTCGATATGGCTGCCTTGCCAGCGCTTATAAACAGGTCGGGCACGCCTTCCGCGGGCGAGGTGGGACTAAACATTAGGCTGCACACAACGCACCGGGAACCAGCCGTGCTCACAGGCCGACTTGGGCCCAAATGCGTCTTTACTCCGCGAACACAGCCCAACAAGGCCCACTAAGAAAAAACAATAACTTCAAAAAATAAAACATCAAAGAAAAATTAGAAAACATTTTTTAAATGAATAACAACAACAAAAGAAAAATGTGCGTGGGCACTGCCAGAAACTACAGTTCGTTATTAATAAATAAAACGCAGAAAGCCCGAAGTAAAAGTTCAAATGCAGTCCGCGACGCAAAACAATACAGTTCTCCACGTGGAAGCACGAAGTATTTTTTTTTCTGAAATGCAGTTCTCCTTCTACTGCATTGCAGTCTTGCTAAAATGAAGAATGTAGTCCTGTTAGTTAAGCAAAGCAGTCCGCTATAAAATAAAGAACTGCATGAAAGAACTCCATCAAGAAACTAAATGTGCGTACATCTGTATCAATCCTAATCCGATATAATTTAGTGCACGAAGAATAAATTTCACTTCCATGCAGTACACTACGTGGACGTATGCAGTTATGTTCTGATATAAAAGAAGTGCACTTAATAGGAAAATTCACCGAAAATACAATCATCACATTTTCTGACAGTTGCGTGCATACCTGAACAAGTCATGAAAAAAGAGGACACGACGTTCCGGATTTCCAACGCACTAACAGAGCCTCCTGATAGCAGAACCTCTCTGTAGTTGCCACGTAACTACAAACAGAGCCCCACCATGCTACCACCACGCTCACCTCTCCCACGTCCTGTCAAGGAGAGCACAGGAGAGCAGAGGAGAAAACACAACTGCTTCGTACCCCAAAAAACCCCATTGCATCTTCTTCTCCAAACTTCCTTTCACCAACCACTTCTCTCTAGAACAAACACGAGAGCAGAGGAGAGTCATGGCGGATGCACCTCTTTACAAGCAGTGCCGCAGGTACACTAGGGAGCTCCACGACGTCGACCTCCACGGCAACCACAAGCTCCACGTCGTTTGCACAAGCAAGGGTGAAGACGTGGACAAGATGCTATCCACGCTCAGGAGGAAGCTCGGCGGAATGCCCGTCAAACTAGTCGGCATTGATGTCGAGTACACGCACTACGTGAAGCCACAGCGGGCAGCAGTGCTCCAGCTATGCGTAGAAAAAGAATGCCTTGTCTACCACATCTCTGCAGCTAAAGACAGGTCAGAATATAACTATCAATCTGTACTATTGATTGTCAATATTGATTTTTTCCTCGCTGCAATCGCCACTATTTAAACTTTGGTTTTCATTTTTGAAAAGCATGGCATATGAATTCATTGACAGTTTTCATCTGGCTCCATGTATGTCACTCATGTGCTCGATTCTTGAATTATATGATCTAGCAATACATGCAGTTTTATTTTGTTTTACCAAATACAAACTATTTGACTGAACAATAGAAAACTGCAACATTACTATACAAAACATGTATGAAATTCAGTTCAAGAATACAATCATGCACAAAACATGCATTGTTTATGCAATATATTATCAGATTTACTAGTTATGATGAACAAATTATTAGCAACTACTCAATGTAACAGATTCAGATATTCATATTGTAGTTCAGTTTCGGACGAAACAAAAAACATTGGTACTCCTAAGAAAATAAACTATATTCACTCTATACAAACATCTTGCAGGCCAATGGAACTAGACAAAGTCCTGATGAATGGTGAGTACACCTTCGTCAGATTCACCATTGAAGGAGACAAAAGCAGCTGAAGCTATCTGGTTTGGAGATCAACTCCGACAACTACATTGATATTCAGGTGGAATGGAGAGACCCATACAATAAAAAGAAGTTTGACTCTTTGGCTGATGTTGCCGGCAGGATGATAGACATTCACTACAATGACATGAACAAAAAAATTAACCGCAAGGAGGACCATACTCTGTGGGGATTCTGCCCACTGCCAGAAAAGCTTATCAAGTATGCAGCAATAGATGCATTCGCAACATATGAGTCATGGAGAATCATCTAGGATGTCATCATGGGACTGGACAGGGCAAAAAGGGACAAAGAAGCAAAGCAGAAGAAGAACAAGGCTGTAATCCAATAAAGCAACTATAAATAATTCAGGGTTATGTTTTAGTTTCACTTTACTTTAGTCGTTGTGTTGTTCTTTGTTTCATGTATGCAAGCTTTTGGTTATGTCCATTGCTTCATATCGAACATTTCTTTTGTAAAAACAATGTCGTTTTAGAATTATCATTAAATTTTATTTCTGTTGTTTGCTTATGTGTCACAGTTTGCTTCTGATCAATTGCTGTCGCTGAAATTAGTTTGTGTTAGAACAAGTATCCAGAAAACTTTGAAAAAATTAATGTGTGATACCAAAACGTGAATACAGTTCACATAAGAAAAATAACGCAGTTCACAGAGTGTATACATGAAGTGCAGTACATGCACAAATGCAAAACAAAGGGGCTGCAGCAACTTTCATTCAGTGCAGTACTCAACGTTGGTGCAAGCAGTAGAAATGACATCATTTGTACTACCACAAAATATATATACTCCAAAAGAAAAAAATGCTTCAGATAAGGAAAAAATTGAACACCCAGCTACAATAAGGCCCCAGCCAGTCCTGTAATAGGTCTCTAAAAAATGCGTGCAGTTCTCCAAAGTCTTACAAGGAAGTTCACTATATGTGCGCATGAAGTGCGGTACATGCTCAAAATGAACCACAAGAGAAGCACTTTCGTGAAGTGCACAACACAGAATTAGTTCACCTAATGCAGTACTTAAATGTAAGTCATGCACTCCGCAGCGTTGGCATAACCAGTCACAACTTTGGCACAAAGAAGGATGCACGCAGTGCAAAATGTGTACACGTGCAGCACAGGACTATGACGAATGCAGTGCATATAGAAGCAACAAAGCAGTGCACACCAGTACACTAGAAAAATGATACGTAAGAGGGAAAAACAATAAAGAAATATGCTACCCATGCAGTGCACAAAAATGTAGCGCAAACATGTGTAGTACGCAACCCCAGAGCCACACCCCTAAGATAGACAGGGAGGCGACGGGGTGTGACGGACTCGCCTGCCCATGCGGCGCCACGGCACGCCGCGTCGCCGCCTGCTCTGGCTCGTTCCAGGCTCGGTCTCGCAGGGGGGAGGGGGGTCACGAGCCCCCTCCCACCCCCCTGCTCGGCCTCGCGCTAACGCACGCAGTGCGCTTGGTTGACAGGCGGAGTGCGGACATTCTGTTTTTCCAACAATAGGACGCACGCAACCCCAGAGCCACACCCCTAAGATAGACAGGGAGGCGACGAGGTGCGACGGACTCGCCTGCGCATGCGGCGCCGCGGCACGCCGCGTCGTCGCCTGCTTCAGCTTGTTCCAGGCTCGGCCTCGCATGGGGGTGGGGAGGGGGGTCACGACCCCCCCTCCCACCCCCCTACTCGACCTCGCGCTAATGCACGCAGTGCGCTTGGTTGACAGGCGCAGTGCGGACATTCTGTTTTTCCAACAATAGGACGCACGCAACCCCAGAGCCACACCCCTATGATAGACAGGGACGCGACGTTGTGTGACGGACTCGCCTGCGCATGCGGCGCCGCGGCACGCCGCGTCGCCGCCTGCGCCGCCTCGTTCCATGCTCGGCCTCGCAGGGGGGTGGGGAGGGGGGTCACGACCCCCTCCCACCCCCTGCTCGGCCTCGCGCTAACGCACACAGTGCGCTTGGTTGACAGGCGCAGTGCGGACATTCTGTTTTTCCAACAATAGGACGCACGCAACCCCAGAGCCACGCCCCTAAGATAGACAGGGAGGCAACGGGGTGTGACGGACTCGCCTGCGCATGCGGCACCGCGGCACGCCGCGTCGCTGCCAGCTCCGACTCGTTCCAGGCTCGGCCTCGCAGGGGGGTGGGGAGGGGGGTCACGACCCCCTCCCACCCCCTGCTCGGCCTCGCGCTAACGCACGCAGTGCGCTTGGTTGACAAGCGCAGTGCAGACATTCTGTTTTTCCAACAATAGGACGCACGCAACCCCAGAGCCACACCCCTAAGATAGACAGGGAGGCGACGGGGTGTGACGGACTCGCCTGCGCATGCGGCACCGCGGCACGCCGCGTCGCCGCCTGCTCCGGCTCGTTCCAGGCTCGGCCTCGCAAGGGGGTGGGGAGGGGGGGTCACGACCCCCCGTCCCACCCCCTGCTCGGCCTCGCGCTAACGCACGCGGTGCGCTTGGTTGACAGGCGCAGTGCGGACATTCTGTTTTTCCCACAATAGGACGCACGCAACCCCAGAGCCACACCCCTAAGATAGACAGGGAGCCGACGGGGTGTGATGGACTCGCCTGCGCATGCGGCACCGCGGCACGCCGCGTCGCCGCCTGCTCCGGCTCGTTCCAGGCTTGGCCTCGCAGGGGGGTGGGGAGGAGGGGTCACGACCCCCCTCCCACCCCCCTGCTCGGCCTCGCGCTAACGCACGCAGTGCGCTTGGTTGTCAGGCGCAGTGCGGACATTCTGTTTTTCCAACAATAGGACGCACGCAACCCCAGAGCCACACCCATAAGATAGACATGGAGGCGACGGGGTGTGACGGACTCGCCTGCGCATGCGGCGCCGCGGCAGGCCGCATCGCCGCCTGCTTCGGCTCGTTCCAGGCTCGGCCTCGCAGGGGGGGTGGGGAGGGGGGGGTCACGACCCCCTCCCACCCCCCTGCTTGGCCTCGCGCTAACACATGCAGTGCGATTGGTTGACAAGCACAGTGCGGACATTCTGTTTTTCCAACAATAGGACGCACGCAACCCTAGAGCCACACCCCTAAGATAGACAGTGTAACACCCCGGATGTAACTTTCCATATTTATAACTCCAACTCTTGCCATTTTCGGCTATGTGTTATGATATTCCCTCCGTGGTTGGGTTTTGTCTTTCGTTTTGCATTTTGTCCATGTCATGCATTTCATATCATGTCATCATGTGCATTGCATTCGCATACGTGTTCGTCTCATGCATCCGAGCATTTTCCCCGTTGTCCGTTTTGCTATCCGGCGCTCCCATCTCCTCCGGTGCACCCCTCTTGTTTTCTTTCGTGTGCGGGTGTCAAACGTTCTCGGAATGGACCGAGGCTTGTCAAGTGGCCTTGGTATACCACCGGTAGACCACCGGTCAAGTTTCGTTCCATTTGGAGGTCGTTTGGTACTCCAACGGTTAACCGGGCATCCGCAAAGTCCATTTGTGTGTGCAGCAAAACCCCCTCTCTCTAACAGTCCCAAAACTCCTCTAAGTCATCTCCATGCTCTAGGTCGTTCGATCACGATCGTGTGGGCGAAAACCGCACCTCATTTGGACTCTCCTAACTCCCTCTACCTATATATATTTGCATCCCCTCCCGAAAACGTATGGAGTCCAAACCCTAACCCTCGTCCCTCCGCGCGCCGGACACGTCCGCCCGGCGCCGGACAAATCGCGCCACCGCCACGTCAGCGTCCGCCGCCGCTCGTACCACGCCGGCCCGCGGAGCCCAGGGAGGGCCCGCGCGAGCCCGCGCGCCCGCCGCCGCCTGCCTCCCGCGCCGGCCTGCCCCGCCGCCGCACCTGCCCCGCCGCCCCGCCGCGCCGCCGCGCCTGCCCCCCGCCGGTGAGCTCCGCGCCGCCGCGCCCTTCTCCTCCTTCCTCTCCTCTCCATCTTGCCTCTCTCTCTCAGATCTCTCTCTCTCTCTCTCTCTCTCTCTGCAGTGCGCCGCGCCCTCCTCCTTCCCCTTCGCCGGCGAGCAACTCCGGCGTCCCCGAGCTCGGGCAGCCACCAGCCCGATCCGATCTGAGCAGTTCCATCGTGCGTTGACTTTCTCCTCGACCCCCGAAATTTCTGTCTTCAATATTTTTCAGCATATACCCCTGTTCATCATTGCATAACTCTCTGCACATAACTTCGTTTCGCGCGTGTGATATATCGAATTGTTCGTCTTGTTATGATCTACGTTTTGTTCAATTGCACCATGTTCATTAGAGGTCATCTTGATGCCCAAATCTCTGTTGCAAGAGGGCTAGTGGCTGTTGTCTGCTGGTTCTTATCAGAACTTGGAGATTTGTTATTTTCGTATCATTTAATCTGTGCATCTTATGGGCATGAGCTCTACATATGGTTTGTTGTATGCCATGCCATCTTTCCAAGGGTGTTTTCCATGTATTTTTGTGATCTCTGTGGTGACTAGCACAAGCATGCAAACTAGGCCCCGTAATGTTTCTGATTTCAGGGACTTGGTAAATTCTCTAGTCCTTGTCTGCTGTTATTTTGTTCCCATGTAAACTTGATGCTACAGAGAGATCCATGCATATTTTGGAGATGTTCAATAAGGATGTTTTGTAGATATTGTTGTAATTGATCCATTCCTGCCCTTGTTTGCAATTATGGAGTGCCATAGCATGACTCAATCTTGCTCTACTTTTGCTATAAAATATTTCTGGCAGATTGTTTACGTATTATTCAATTTTGCCAAGCTTGTTGTAGTTGATCCATACATGCTATGCTTTTGTTCTTGCCATGAATAGCTTCATAAACTTGCCATCTTGCTGTAGGTATGCTTGTTTGGTCATGCATTGCTTTGTGGTGAGTGCATCAAGCTCACCAAGATGCCTTCATATTATTGTTTCTACCATGCTCTGTGTTCTGCTAAGTCTGAAACCTGATAGCGAAACTTGCTATGTTTACATGCTTGCAATCATATTTTCTTGTCCTTTTTGGCTTACGGTCAGTAAGGGACTTTTGTCCTATGCATTTAGTAGAACACTGCCACGCCTTGTTTTGCTATTTTAACTTTCTGTAGCATGTTGATTTTATGCTCTGAACATTGCTACCTGATGCTGTTTAGGCATGTCCAGTAATTTCACCAAGTCTGTGAACCTGTTATCTTTTGCACTTTTGTCATGCTTGTTTGAGCTTGATATTTTGTGATCTAGCCGTAGCTCAGTGTTCATCTTTTGTCAAGCATCTCCTGTAGATTACTGCCATATGCTTTGTTGCTATGTTGGAGTCCTGTAGAATTGTTGCTTGTTGCATTTTAGGTGCTATCATGCTGTTAATTGCAGATTCGTGTCATTCTTGTTTTGCTTGCCATTTGCAAACCGTGCATCCGTTTCCGGTGATCTTTATATCGATTTCGACCGAAATCATCTCATCTTTCCAGTGGAATGCTTGGTTTGCCAAGTTACTGCCTTGTTCATCATTTTCCTCCCGGAGCACGCATATGCATCGCATATCATACATGTTTTGCATCATGTTGCTTGTGCATTTCTCGTGGTTGATTGTGGTTCCGTTGCTTGTGTTCTTGTCTTGGGCAGAGCCGGGAGACGAGTTCGTGAACGAGGAACCTGTTGAGTACGCTTACGAGGATCAAGCTTTCGACAACTCTGAGAACCTTGCAGGCAAGATGACCACCCCTCGAAATCACTTCTATCTTTGCTTTGCTAGTTGTTCGTTCTATTGCCATGCTGCGCTACCTACCACTTGCTATATCATGCCTCCCATATTGCCATGTAAGCCTCTAACCATCCTTTCCTAGCAAACCATTGTTTGGCTAAGTTACCGCTTTTGCTCAGCCCCTCTTATAGCGTTGCTAGTTGCAGGTGAAGTTGAAGTTTGTTCCATGTTGGAACATGGATATGTTGGGATATCACAATATCTCTTATTATATTAATGCATCTATATATTTGGTTAAGGGTGGAAGGCTCGGCCTTATGCCTGGTGTTTTGTTCCACTCTTGCCGCCCTAGTTTCTGTCATACCGGTATTATGTTCCTTGAGTTTGCGTTCCTTACGCGGTCGGGTGATTTATGGGACCCCCTTGACAGTTTGCCTTGAATAAAACTCCTCCAGCAAGGCCCAACCTTGGTTTTCCCCCCGGGTTTTCGCGAGCCCGAGGGTCATCTTTATTTAAACCCCCGGGCCAGTGTTCCTCTGAGTGCTGGTCCAAACTAGAGCCAC
Source organism: Aegilops tauschii subsp. strangulata (assembly GCF_002575655.3). Classification (NCBI taxonomy): domain Eukaryota; kingdom Viridiplantae; phylum Streptophyta; class Magnoliopsida; order Poales; family Poaceae; genus Aegilops; species Aegilops tauschii. Next base: position 181,713,361 of record NC_053039.3, read on the forward strand.
TTGCAGCGCCACCTTGGGGAAACTCGAGGATTGGTTTTAGCTGTACGTAGTGTTCATCCGATGTGCCCTGAGAACGAGATATGTGTAGCTCCTATCGGGATTTGTCGGCACATTCGGGCGGCTTTGCTGGTCTTGTTTTACCATTGTCGAAATGTCTTGTAAACCGGGATTCCGAGACTGATGGGGTCTTTCCGGGAGAAGGTTTATCCTTCGTTGACCGTGAGAGCTTATGATGGGCTAAGTTGGGACACCCCTGCAGGGTATTATCTTTCGAAAGCCGTGCCCGCGGTTATGAGGCAGATGGGAATTTGTTAATGTCCGGTTGTAGAGAACTTGTCACTTGACCCAATTTAAAATACATCAACTGTGTGTGTAGCCGTGATGGTCTCTTCTCGGCGGAGTCCGGGAAGTGAACACGGTTTGAGTTATGTATGACGTAAGTAGAAGTTCAGGATCACTTCTTGGTCATTTCTAGATGACGACCGTTCCGTTGCTTCTCTTCTCGCTCTCATTTGCGTATGTTAGCCACCATATATGCTTATTGCCACTGCAGCTCCACCTCATTACACCTTCCTTTCCTATAAGCTTAAATAGTCTTGATCTCGCGGGTGTGAGATTGCTGAGTCCTCGTGACTCACAGATTCTACCAAAACAGTTGCAGGTGCCGACGATGCCAGTGCAGATGATGGGATCGATCTCAAGTGGGAGTTCGATGAGGAACGTGGTCGTTACTATGTGTCTTTTCCTGATGATCAGTAGTGGAGGCCAGTTGGGACGATCGGGGATCTAGCATTTGGGGTTATCTTATTTTCATTCGGATCTTGACCGTAGTCGGTCTATGTGTGTATTTTGGATGATGTATGGATTATATTTATGTATTGTCTGAAGTGGCGATTGTAAGCCAACTCTTTATCCCATTCTTGTTCATTACACAGGATTGTGTGAAGATGACCCTTCTTGTGACAAAACCACTATGCGGTTATGCCTCTAAGTCATGCCTCGACACGTGGGAGATATAGCCGCATTGTGGGCGTTACAGACAGGGAGGCGACGGGGTGTGACGGACTCGCCTGCGCATGCGGCACCGCGGCACGCCACGTTGTCGCCTGCTCCGGCTCGTTCCAGGCTCGGCCTCGCAGGGAGGGTGGGGAGGGGGGTGATGACCCCCTCGCACGCCCCTGCTCGGCCTCGCGCTAACGCACGCAGTGCGCTTGGTTGACAGGCGCAGTGCGGGCATTCTGTTTTTTCAACAATAGGACGCACGCAACCCAGAGCCACACCCCTAAGATAGACAGCAAGGTGACGGGGTGTGACGGACTCTCCTGCACATGCGGCGCCGCGGCACGCCGCGTCGCCGTGTGCTTCGGCTCGTTCCAGGCTCGGCCTCGTAGGGGGGTGGGGAGTGGGGTCAGGTCACGACCCCCCTCCCACCCCCCCTGCTCGGCCTCGCGCTAACGCACGCAGTGCGCTTGGTTGACAGGCGCAGTGCGGACATTTTGTTTTTCCATCAATAGGACGCACGCAGCCCCAGAGCTACACCCCTAAGATAGACAGGGAGGCGACGGGGTGTGACAGACTCGCCTGCGCATGCGGCGACGCGGCCACACCCCTAAGATAGACAGCAAGGTGACGGGGTGTGACGGACTCTCCTGCACATGCGGCGCCGCGGCACGCCGCGTCGCCGTGTGCTTCGGCTCGTTCCAGGCTCGGCCTCGTAGGGGGGTGGGGAGTGGGGTCAGGTCACGACCCCCCTCCCACCCCCCCTGCTCGGCCTCGCGCTAACGCACGCAGTGCGCTTGGTTGACAGGCGCAGTGCGGACATTTTGTTTTTCCATCAATAGGACGCACGCAGCCCCAGAGCTACACCCCTAAGATAGACAGGGAGGCGACGGGGTGTGACAGACTCGCCTGCGCATGCGGCGCCGCGGCACGCCGCGTCGCCGCCTGCTCCGGCTCGTTCCAGGCTCGGCCTCGCAGGGGGGTGGGGAGGGGGGTCACGACCCCCCTCCCACCCCCTTCTCGGCCTCGCGCTAACGCACGCAGTACGGTAAGTATAGGGAATACAAAGAGCAAATACAAATCTATAAACAACCAAAAAAATGCCCCCCCATACCTTACAATACAAACAATAAAAAAATAACCAATTGAAAGACGCATCTTTAGGCAAAAGCAATGCACTTGGTTAGGCAAAAGCAGTGCACTTGGTTAGGCAAAAGCAGTGCAGTATCATAAAGCAACGCAGTTCCAGGATACACACATGAATGCAGGGTCTGCGGCAAAAAAAGTGCAGCAAAAAAACAGGTGCAACACAAACTTGTAGACAAATGCAGTTCCAGGATACATATAAGCGTGACAAAATTCGAGTTCACATAGAACGTGTAAGTCAACAAAAATAAAAATATACACATATATATGAATTATTTATATAAAATACACATACAGATACAAATTCATCCATAAAACACTGCTACAAAAAAGCATACAAAAATCACAACAAACAGAAAAAGTCTTTTCATACATTATATACCTTAGACACCACACAGTACACAACATGAACCCCTAGTTCTTGTCCATACACATGGTTTTTACCAAGTAGATTGTTACTGCGTCTGCGATTGCAACAGGGAAGTAAGCCCGAGGTCCGCAATCAGTTCTCGTAGCTCAAGCGGCATGTCTTCATAACACAACATGTTCGAAGAATTGAACAGCAGCTGGAACATGTACTCCGCCTTCCAATCTTCAACAGCAGGCTGAAAAAAAGAAAAATTAAAAAAATGCAGACAATGATTAAATAAAAGGTTATCATAAAGAACAAAAAGTGAAAAGGTAAAAATAATAACAAAAAGTAACAAGAAAAAGAAGAAAACAGAGAAGGTGTTACGTCGGTTTTGATAATTTTCTCAACTAGACGTTGGTCGTCATACAACTGCGTCACCCTCAGAACGTAGATTCCGCACTCGTTTGCTCCCTGCGCTGGCACGACCGGGTAAGAGGGCTTCTCTGCCAATTTAACCCAGTCAGGGTGGTTCTTAGATTTATACACTTTTTCACCATAAATCGCCTTCAGCAACTGAGTCATCCTCCTCATCTGCCAAAAAAAGGGAAGCACAATGTAAAAATAACACACACAGATCAAATTACTATTCAGACAAACCAAAAAATACAAAAAATGTTCTCAACGTCTAGACAGTCCCTCTTTTAAATGCACGTGAGGTCATTTCCTTTTATCTCCTTTTTTACAAGGATTATGGGGGGGCCTGAGAAAAATGCAGTTCTGTCACGCACATGTTGAAGTGCACTATATAAACAAGTGTGGTTCTATGTGTGCTAACATAGCATGTGCAGTTTATAAAAAAATGCAGTAGGAGAAACACAAAAAAGCAATGCACTTGGCAAGAAAAAATGACATACCACTTCAGTGCAATCTGAGTGGTAATCAGTCCTGCGCCACTTTGTCGTGACATCAGGATGACCAGTGTACTTCCTAGTGTCATGGATATCAAACGTCTGGCGATGCTGGTTCATCGTGTATAAGGAATAATGACCATCCTTGGAGCGCGGCATCATAATCTGTTCACATAAAAAAACAAAAAATGAAATGAAAAGTTATTTCGAGACGTAGCACTAGGACCACTGTTCGAAAAAATAACTATAAAAAGAAATGCAACAAACTAGAAAAAAAATTACAGGAAATAATGAACTTACTAGTTTTGCATCCAACAGGTTTACGTCGTCACTCACAAAAACCTTGAACTAGTTAACTGCATCTTGTAAAACAAACGTGCTATGCACAACAGGCAACACAGGGTTTCCTTCATCATCTTTCGTCACAAAGGTTTCCATCTGAAGAACATACTGCAAAGAAAAAAGAACAAAAAAAGAAAATGAAAAAAGGAATAAACAATGCATTCAGGCATGGACGTAAAAAACCAGTACAATACAAAAAAATGACAGCACACGTTTACCGTGATAAATAAGGGTGAAAGTAGCACACGTTCACCAGAATGATAAACTAAACCCATTTCAGGGTCTTGCTTCCAGTACTTGATGACAAAATCCATGAGATACGAATCCATTAAAGCTCCTTTGCCAAATGTATTATATATATAGTCAACATTGTAAGTATCAAGATCACCAAAAGGACTATGCACCATAAAGAACGCATTCCTGCAGTAAACATACAGATATGGGATCAATAAAAATAAAATTAAAAACAAAACACACAAAAAGGATTAAGCGCACACACATAAAACTTACTCGTGGTATTTGGTTACAAAATCTTTGCTCAGAACAAGATCCTTTATTTTCCTCGCCTCATCAATATATTTGAACCTCGGAGGCTTCAATTTCTCTATAGAGCATCTCAACTTAAAAGCCCTCTCACCTGCCCTCTTGTTCAAAAATATTTCAACGTCATCCTTAGGAGGGCGATTAATTGCTGCACTCGTAGCACTAGTGGCGCGAGGACACGTCGTAACAAAATCATTATCATCAACATCAAATACATCGCGTGGAGAGCTAGGTCGAGAAACACTTCCACCATTAGGTCCAGACGCCACAACTGTGTTCAAACCATCTCCAGCCAAAGAACCAGAATTATCTGGAGAGATTTCAATGACACAATCCTCCATAACCACCTCAGAACCCTGGGACTCGAACAGTGACATACAGCCTTCATGAAGCCCCCCATCAAAACCTAAAACCGTGTAGAAAAAACATGGAAACACTCAGCACAAAATACAAAACCTAAAAACATGTAATACACCTCATTAAAATAAAAAATGCAGTTCACTAAATAATAGAATGCAGCACAATTGTCTACAACAATGCAGTCCACTTGTCTACAGCAATGCAGAACAAAAAATGTATACAACAATGCAGCCTGCTTGTATACAACAATGCAGCCCACTTATGAAGAACAATGTAGCTCACTTGCCCAAAAAATAAATGCATCTCACTAACACAAAAAAAAATATACACATCAATTCTAAATCACGAACTTAACTAAACAAACTAGTAAAAAAAGCCCGTAAGCACCGGAAGCAAGCAGTACACAAAAAAAAAATAAAGTATGGATAAATAAGTTCACTAAAACAACCTTTATCTACAAAAATTAAAAGTGATGTTAAATCAAGGGAACACTTTCTCGATGTGAGCCAACTATAGAGCATGGCCTTTCTGATGTAGCCAATGTGCTCCACCCCAAACTGAGCAACTCGAACACCATCCCAAGTCTGCAAGAATTGAAACATATAGAATCCACAATCATGCCTGCAATAAAAAGAATAAAAAACATCAGTTTCACAAATATGAAATAAAAAAACTTGAGCAGTATGGATAAGAGGGGCTGTACGGAACACACCCATTTGGCTGCATTGGGATAATGACATGCTTCAACACAAATCCATCAAGTGTAGGAGGATTTAGCGGCTCATCAGAACTTGAGCTTCCTTCTTTCCATGCACGCTTGATATTTTTAACCATCCTCCTAAAAACCCTGATCGCATCAGCGCTGCCAGGTTTATTGAGCGAGTCAAGAAATTGAAACCGCCTTTCTTTCACATTTAACGCAACTACACAATAATGACCAACGCCATCCCTCAGATCTGGTGGATCAAAAGTTGCAAAAAGGACCTGTTCAAAGGATGAAATAATAAATAAAAGTATTATAAGAAGAAGAAACAGAACACCATAAAAACAAACACGCAAAATATAGTATTCGACACATAAAAACGTTACTCACCATATCCTTTTTATCAACACGCTCCTCGGCTTTTGAAGAGAACGTCATTTTAACAGTCCTGCCTACAGTACCACCATTCCAAATATTTGTCTGCCAATACAAAACCAAAAATCAAATAGTGCTCAAGAAAACATGTCGTCGCACGAAATCAGAAAAGAAAATCAAAAAAATAAAACAAAAATTTCTATATTCTTACACAAATATGGTACGGGACAACCATTGTCGGAGATCCCTTATAGTTATCTACCAGCAAAGAAACCCCAAGATCTACAAGTCTTGTAGTGAGCATCCCTTTATCCCAAAAGGATTGACCAACTTCGCCAATGGTAATATCACCCAACTCAGTCTTAAAAGCAATCATGTCCCTGAATTTTTCATGAAAAACTGAAACATAAGATACTAAAAAAATAACAACAAAGAAAAAGGGCTAAAAAACAAAATTAGAAAATACATATGAACAAAACAATTTGTAAAAAAACCATACTTCTTCTTCTTGTCCTTCCGAACCCTCGTAACAGAAGCGTACAACTCATTGTATCTTTTCAAGAGAGCTGGATCAATGCTCGACGGTGTCACAACAGGAAGTTCGTCATCTGTAATAAAAAAGACAAAGTTCACTTATCCAAATAATGAAGTTCAAATATTAAGCCAAGGAAATTCTGCTAGCTATTTTGAAAATCATAAACAAAAGATGAAGTTTCACTTATCATTAAACATCTAATACAGATACCATAGTAATTAAACAAAAATGAAATGAGAAAAACTTCAACTGTACTGTTCAAAAGAAAACTCTTGCCTTCAGTGTCAGAGTCTTCATGCTGTTGTTCTTCAGAGCTGACCAATACATTTTTCCTAGATAGGTTGCGACGAATCCAACACAACATCACTGGACTGCCCTTCTGCAGCAACATCAGCATTATCTGGATTTACAACAGTCTGGTCAACCGCAACGTCCTTAGATACTTCAGCTACATGAGGCTCCACTCTCGATACTTTAGGAACATCGTTGGTCGCCAGACAAACACGGGAAGCAACAACACTAACAGTAGGGACGACATTCTCCAGCGGCTTTTCAATGCCAAAATTAGAATCTTCATGCCGGCTGGGGGAAACAGCATCATGGGATTGTTGAGCTACAGAAGGGTCTGCACAGTCGACAGCAACCGATGCAGAAGCACCAACACTGCCACCACCATCAACAGCATAACCGCCCTGATTCAGATCAACGTGAACTTCCACGTTTTCTTCTCCAGGCTGTGGAAAGATTAAAAAACACACAATAACACAAAAATGAGCGTGGGGATAATTAACACAACAAAAGACTGCAACCCACGTGTATCAAAACAACTACAACTTCAACACACATATACGTAAAAAAAGATCTGCAGTTCACTTTGTCAAACGCTGCTGTTCAGTTATGTTAAATACTGAAGCTCACTTATGTAAAACATTATGGACCACGCATGCGAAATTGAATGCAGTTCACTTCTGTCAAAGACTGAAGCTCACACATGTAAAACTATTGCAGCTAACATATGTAAATGAAAATGCATATGACTGAGCATAACACCGCACATCAAGTTTATAACAAAAAAAAATTAGATTACAACACACTAACAGAACAAGTAATACAACTATACCTTATCAGCTACAACATCCGGAGGGGACGATGCATCACCCAAGACCTCATCCTTCCCAGAGCCATCGTAGGACTCTTTGTGCACATCACAAGCAGCAACACCAGTCTACGGGCATAGAACAAACCAAAAACGAGAATAAGATGGTTATGACAAAAAAAGAAAAAATTTCAACTATGCACAAGCAGTACACACTTTACAACCGTGAAGTACACAAAAAATACAATAAAAATGGAAAGCAAGAAATACAAGTTTAAGAAGAGGGACACGTGGCAGAACAGACATGGCAGAAGTACTTGTACTTGACCAATTCCATCGTCCCTAGTTCCATGGACACCAGAAGATTCCACTCCAGCCCATCACAAAAAACAAAAAAAGTGAGGAGCAGTCCACATAATACACAAAAGAGGTTCAAAGCAACAAAAAACCTCGAACATACATTATCCGCGCCAACCCCAGCGTCCTGACGGTTCATTTCATCCAAAATATGCCCAGCATCCTTCTCATACCGACCGCATTTTTCCTCCTGTGTATGTCTCAATTGAGCATAGGAAGACCGAACATTCGTCACTGCAATCTTCAGGCTTTCAATCATGCCACAATCAAAATTTTGAGTAGCAACAATATCTTCATCTTGTGGGCCATGGCCAACAGGGAAAAAACCAGCAACTGTCCTCAACCTGTCACCAGAGGTTGGCAAATCTTCATTCAACTTCAAAACCTTCACAAGAAGCTCATCAATCTCCTCATGTTTTTTGCCGCCAACAAATGTCTGTTTAGAAGAGCTTCTATTATCAAACATCTGTCGAGCCATGAAACCACGAGTACGCGGCACCTCATCATCACAGGCAGGAAGCTGGCTACATATAGGCTCATAAAACCTAGCATGAGTGCTAGGTCCCGCATCAGAGCTGCCGCATACAACTGCAACAGGACGGTTGTACACAATATCACCTGACACCTTCCACTGCAAAAAAAAAGACAAGAGGCAAAGACAAGTACACATGTGAGTACTAGAAAAGTTCAGATTTATAATTGCTGCACCTTTTAAAAAAACTGATATTAAAAACTCAGATGCACTAACCGGCAGCTTCCCAAATTTGTAAGTTTCCAAGTAAATCTTTCCCTTCGCAAGCACATCCTCATTGTATAACTTCATCAGGTCTTTGGTCATCAGGTATGACGCACGTGGCGTCAACGTGTGCATGACTGAAAATTTGCGAAGCTTCAAGCAGTCAAGATACATATGGCACAACCCTCTGCACAATTCTGCTTGCTTCCTTCTGTTTGCCACCTCACCACAGCTACCTGCAACTCATCAACAATAAGCTGGCAAAAGTCCATCTGAGCCATAACCGCATAATCCATGTTCTCTACCATAGCAGCAACTCTACCCAAACGAACTGCACGCCCGGGGCACAGCAAATTCTGGTAGAGTATCAGGAAGAACACCTTCACAGCAAGGTCAACAATCACATGATCATCTTCCTCCACCACCGCCTTCAACTTCTCAAGCAAGTCCTTGACACCTATACTTTTTGAATGGTCAAAGCCAAGCTCATCCTTGCGGGCACTCAACGAGTCATCATGGCCGCTGGCAGCAGGCATGGGTGCAGTGTGACGTCCCATGGGTAAATCAAAAATGTGATGAACTGCATCACGATTGATTCGAAGAACCCTGCCATTCCCAAAGTCCATTATCATGGTGGCAGGGTCAATCACTCCCATCAGATAGCACATAAGAATGCGCGACACATTTTTCTTTACTGTCAGTTCAAAGACAACACCAAATCCAGCATCCCGAACACGACTACAGTGTGCCTCTTTCAAGAAGGCAGCAGCCTTGCAAACAGTGGGAAGCGACAAACGTACGGTCTTGTTAAATCGAGAATCGTCTCCCTCGGCATCATCTTCAGCTGCATTGCTCTTACTAGACTTCTTCCTCTGTGTAAAGGGAAATGCAATCCACATTAGAAGACTAGCCATAAAAAAAGAGACAGAGAAAACACAGATAGAATAACAATGAGAAAACAAATGCAGTCCACTTCAACAAACCTTTGAAACAACATCCACCTCCTCGCCAGATTCACCACAAAAATCTTCATTGACATCATCACGGGCACGCTTGGGTAGACTCTTAGATGAACTACAGTCTTTGCGCCTACCACTATGAACATCCCTCACAAAATCAGCAAGCACAAAGTCGTCATCATCAGAGTTGGGACCTTCAGTGACATGTAGTCGCTTGCACTGAGGATCATCCTTTCCACCAGCTTCAGCAGTTCTCTTGCCAAGATTCTTGTTCATGCCAGCAACACGTGGACTCCGCCGAGGTGTACCACCTTCCTCAACAACTGTTCAGCTTCTTCTTCTGCAAAGAAGGCTTCTTCACCTTGGCAAATTTGGCACCCTTGGCACCATCTGCAGCTCTCCTCTGCTTCTCCTTCTCCGCAAACTCTTTTGAGTCACTTTCAAACCTCAACTTCTTCTTGCTTTGCTTCAACTCATATTCACGAAGCTATTCCGAGACCATCCAATCCTGTGTAACTTCCTCTGTACCATCAATAGACTGCGACTGTGTCTCAGACAAAACGGGACGTCTCTGGTCAAAGCTCACACCAACATTACCTTCTGCAAAATAATGGTCAATCAATTGAGTAACCTCCTCAAACCCAGGCGCCCCAGCATGGAAAACAGACACTGCGTCAAAATGAAGTTTGACTATGGTCATAAAAAAGTGCACAAAAAGAACAAATGCAGTACACTTAGACATATAAAATGCAGTGCTCCAACCATAAGCTAAAAATAAAAATTAATGCATTGCACAAAAAACTTGAATAAAACAACAATGCAGTTCACACATACATATAGTACAGTTCACATGTAGAAAATAAAATACAGTGCTGCATACACTAACTTCATGTTTCTTCCCAACAAAATGCCGCACTAGATACAACAAGGCAACACCAATTGGTACAACATCAAAGTAACTAGCATACACAAAATAAACAAATCAATCACATACTAGAAGGAGGGGCCACACTTATGGGAGAAGTTTCAATCAGCGAGTTCAATTGATGTCCTCCCTCCACACCATGGTCCTTACCACCAGGACAACGAGACCCAATTGGCGTATCATTATGAGAACCACAATCACCTACTTGATTCAAAAAGAACCAGAAACAGAAATTACAAAACATCACGTGACAAAATAATGCAAATGAACGCTGACAACTAACGGAGCATAAACCAATATGCAGGATGATTTAGGAAACTAGATAAACATCAAACAAAATAAACAAAAGCCTAAAATAAGCACTCCACATACCCTGAACTCCTCCTCCCACTCTGCTCGGCGAAGACATGACGTTTGCCTGCAGCACAACGACGAAGTGACAGATTTAAGCAACAAAATCGGCGAAAATCTCACGAAACCCTAGATCCACCTTGCTACACAAGAGTATCGACTCCAAAATCGAGATAAAATCGGTTGCCTACGGAAAAATAACATAAGCAAAAACAGCAACAACAACTACGAGAATAACAAAACAAGACGAGCGGGCGATCAAGACCGAGAACAAGCAAAACGTACCACAAAAAAGGTGCGGCGCAGGCGGCGGCGGCGACGACGGGGAGGAGGGAGGGTGCGGCGACGGCAACGGACAGGAAAGGGCTGCGCGAGCGCAGCGGCAAGGGCTCGCGGAGCGGACGATGCGGAATGCAGGAATAAGAACCTCTTGAGGGCGGCGGTTCCTCGGGCGACGGCGGTTGCTGCGGGTGACGGCGGCTTTGCTCGAGGGAGGAACTGGAAGAGAGGAGAGGTGATTGTTCTCGGTCTCTCTCCCTGTCAGCGGAGCGGTGGGATCGCCTGGAACGGACACGTAGGAGGCCCGCGTGTGGCAAAAGGCAACATAAAATGGGCCGGCCCAAAAACGGCCCGGCTAAAATAAGAAAGACCACATCAAAACGCACATGATGCAGTTCTCTATGAAGAACAATGAAGTTCCATCGGTAAAACATAAATAAAATAAACGCAATTTGTAAAAAAAGTTAAAATAAAAAAACACGCATGTTAAGAAAACGCATCCGAAAAGAAAAAGTTTACATTCGAATAAGTGCCACACAAAAACAATGGGGGGCGGGCCAACCCCCCGACCGCTCCCGTACAGGGACTGCAGTAAGTACATGCAAAAAAATGATGCAACACGCAGCACTAGAAAGATGCAGTGCATTTAGCTACATGAAGGAGTACGGTTTAGAAAATCCAGTTCCGGATTACCTACATGAATAAATACACAATATAGAACACAGCGAAAAACTCATAAAATTGCGGAATACATTGTACTTTATTCAGGGGCTCCAGCAAGCACACGCAAAAAATACTGTGAAGTAAGCACCTGTACACAACATGCAGTTCTCCGTTGCACACGATGCAGTGTGGAACTCTAACCAATGTAGTTTCGTTATCACGCAGGATACATATAAACGTCACAAAATGCCCGTTCACACAGAAAGTGGTGGTTAAAAAAATCTACTGATCAATAATAATAATAAAACCATGTTAAAAAACACCACGTTCGCATACAACCACCCAATCGGAGCGGTTCCATCGCCACAAGCCCACGATCACAGACGCAACACCAACCCACGATCTGCACAAACCGCATCGTCAGCGAGATCGTGCAGTTCATCTGATGCGGCCATCCCACCCCGCACCCTCCCCTTAAATTTAGACCCCTGCCATAGGACTTCTCATCCACAACAACACAAGTATCCATTGCGCTGCCACCAAATCGCTCCATCACATCCATCTCCACGCAAAACACCAAGCACTACTACCGGCCATGGGGTTCGCCGACGAGTACCAGGGCGTCGAGGCCCACGGCAACACCAAGTTGCACGTCATCCACCCCAACGACAGCAAGCAAGTGGCGACCACCCTCGCGCAGTACGAGGGCCACCTCAGCCTCCAGCGCCACAAGATCGTCGGCATTGATCTCGTGTACAACAACGAGCCTGAAGCGACGTAGAAACCCGCCCTCTACCAACTCTCCATCGACAAGAAACACCCGGTGCTGCTTTTCCAACTGAGCACCGCTGAAAGGTGCACCGTCTTCGACAACTTCCTCGCCGACCCCAGGTACACCTTTGCAGGCTTCTCCATCGACGGCGACAAAAAAAGGCTAGAGCGCGTCAATATGGAAGTCGCCAACTTCGTGACATCCAGAAGGAGTGGAGGGTGCCCGAGGCAACCAAGGAGTTGGACTCCCTTGGAGACGTCTCCGGCATGCTCATCGACGACTACTACAACAACATGAAGAAGAAGATCACCGACGACGAGCACAAGCACTGGGCCACCCTAACTCTGTCCATGAGGCACATCGAGTACGCGGCAAACGACGCCTACGCAGCGTACGAGATATGGAACCGCATCACCCTCACCCAGGACGGGCTTCGACGTGCAAAGCTGGAGAAGGAGGAGCCCCCCAAGAAGCGCGCCAGGAGCAGCTGGGGATGGGGAGACGCTGACTGGTGAAGAAGAAGATGGTCCCGACCAAAGAGCAACCAATGCCATCGTCGTTTTAGAATTATCATCAAATTTGCTTTATGTTGCTTGCTTATGTATCGTTAGTTTGCTTGTGATCATTTGCTTTTGCTGAACTTAGTTTGCTTGCCATGCAGAATCGTTTGTAATGATGTGAACTTTGATTAGATTGCTTTCTGTTGAAATTAGTTTGCTCATGATGAACTTGTCGTACAAAATGCCTGTGATAATTTGTTTTCTATTGTTTGCTCATGTATCATTAGATTCGAGCAGTGTGCAAACAAGACACATGCAGTGCAAGTTGTGTACTAATGTAGTACAGACTCTGTCAAATGAAGTTTACACATACCCAACAAAGCAGTGCACATCCCTAAATTTGGAAAAACGAATAGATAAGAGAAAAAACACAAAAAGAAAAATGCGATCTTTATATGTAGTGCCGAAATATATTGACGTGCAGTATAGGAACATAATGAATGCAGTACAAGTATGTTTACTAAGCAGTGCACTCCCCTACATTGGAAAAAAGATTAAATAAGAGCAAAAACATGAAAACAAAAAATGAGAACTGTGCATGTAGTACGGACTGCGTGCACATGCAGTACAGAAAACTGATCAGTGCAGTGCACAGATGGTTTACAAAGCAGTGCATGCCCCTACATTGAAAACAAAAACAATAGAAAAAAATTGACCACCCAGGTATAGCCGGCCCCAGCCAGTCTTGTAGTAGGTCTGCGCCCATAGCAGGCGAGTCGTTCTGAGCCACAATGCGTGGGGCCGGGCGCACATGGGCCCACAGGTCAGAGAGCATAGAGTAGCGAGCGCCGTGTATAAGCGCCCAAATAAGTAACCAGAGGAGTTCGATACGGTTGCCTCGCCAGCGCTTATAAACAGGTTGGGTGCGCCTTCCGCGGGCGAGGTGGGACTAAACATTAGGACGCACACAACGCACCGGGAACCAGCCGTGCTCACAGGCCGACTTGGGCCCAATGCGTCTTCACTCCCCGAACACAGGCCCAACAAACAAAAAGAGAGGCTACTGATTTTTTTTTAAAATAATCCCACGTACCATACACAAACGCAGGCCCAACCACGCGTTCCGCGGTTCGTCTTGATATGACAATGCAGTTCACTAGTTTCATGTATGCAGTCCTCTTACTACTCAAATGCATTCGCGCACACTGAATCAGAACCAATCCGCCACCTAACACCAACCACAAACATTTATTACTTCCGTTGGTCAATTGGTTGCATAAAAACGTACCCATTCGTGCTCCAGACTAACACAACGCCTCCCCCGTTCCTCTTTTTCTTCAAATCGTAGATCTAGGGTTCATCCCATCCCCAGCTCTTCTATAGAATTCCACTGAACCCGCCATGGACTGTAAGTGTGGGTGTTTGGCAAGGATGGCGCCGGTAGCGGACACATGCGTGTACGCAGAAGGTCTAGAGCTCACCAACACAGAGTGGCGCGTCATGCTCGGGTGCCTGATGATAGCCAACAGGGGGTTTCAGCCGCCATTTCTTCATCGCCTCACACCCGCAGATCTACAGGAAAGTTGGGTATGTTTTTCCCCTCACAATTTTGGACATAATCTACCTGCAAATCCACATCTGAATATATAGTTCAATCAATTTGTTCAGTAGTGTCAACAAAATACAAAACATAATTTGTATTGTTGTTAAGATTTGTTAGCTATTAAGACTAGATGCTTCCACCTATTTTTCTTCAGTACCACAACACACGAACAAAAAAGAGGGTCAGTAGATCAGTATTGCAGTTCTCTTAACATGCTAGCGAAGTACACTGTAAATGACCTTGCGGTACAAACATGTTACAATATAATATATATCCTAGTAAAACTAGAGGTCAATTCCGTATATAAGTTTGTTCATACATTGCAACTACTTTATAAAAAATAGTAGTCATATATATGTACATATTTAACTCAACATAAAACATTCTTTTTCCATCCTTTCCAAAATGCAGAAACTGCCATCCACAGTAAAATTTCCCGCTCCGAGTTCAGGGAAGGTTACTTTGGAGACAGTACACAAGAATGGGTATGGAGACATGCAAGCTGACTACCACATCGACTCTAAAGAATGCATCAACATAACTACTGGTTGGAAATAATTTGTCTCCCAGAATGGCTTTGAGGTCGGAGAAGTGGCCATGCTGTTTTTCTACAAAGAAGAAGACTCCCTGAAGTTCACAATATTTGCACTGTAGGCAGTCTAAATATGAAGCAAGCCATCGGTGGCATATTTCTAATGCTTTGCTAATGTTGTACGCTTTTAAAATTATGTCCACCAGACAGTTTGAATGGTGCCTATTTAAAGTATGCAACCTCATCTGCATCATTTTATCACCCATTTTTAGACAAGTTGCTGCTGGCAGTAATGCAGTTCTCTCAAACACATAGTTGGTCCTAAATATAAAAAAAGCAGTCATTTGAACAGTAACAATGCAATGCGAATGGTCGAAACTTTGCAGTTAACATATGATGTTCAAAAGAATTCTCATAGTATTCAGTTCAAAAAAATTGTCATAATAACTATTCAGCTAACAAAAGCATATAATGGACCATCTATTCTAATAGCACAATAGAAGATTAACCATACTGCTAATGCAGTACGAAAGTACATATTATGCAGTCCTCTAAAACACAGTATGCAGTTTAAGAAAAGAGAAATCTCATAAGCTGCCATGACCACTGTAATACAGCTAAAACGAAGTACACTGCTAACGAAAATGCAGTGCACTACAGCGTATGCCAGAACAACAACAATAAAATTAAAGCAGTAGAAATACAGATATGTCGTAGACTAACAGAGGTGCCAATTGAATCGCACTTACATAACTCGCCTAACAATAGTCCAACAACTAAACTATCGAAAAATACCCCGCAAAAAACTACATCGAACACACGGCAAACTGGACGAACATCATCAGCTTTTATTTAAAAATTGCAAATCAAAGAATGAGAATTATACCCGCAATAAAATGGATTAAAACCAACAGCGACAGTAATTACAAGATTCAAAAACACATCGAGGCGCAAAATCCAGAAAATCAACAAGAATAGAGGAGCGGACGAAGCTCACCTGCCCACACAACAAAATTCGCGGGAACTGGAAACTAACTCCTAAAAATTACACAATTTCTAGAGTAAAAGGTGCGATTAAACGAACGATATCAAACAATTCCGACTAACAAACAACATCCGAGCGCCAAAGAGTCGATTCCGACACGAACACGAACGAACAGAGAAAAACTCGCCCGCCAAATCCCTCGATTTACCAAGATTTTAGTCGTTTTCCTGTAAATTACAAGGAATAAAGGTGAACTGACATCCATAAACAAATTAAATCATCCCGCAACACCCGATTCCACACAGAATACGCGGGCGGACCACGAGAAAATGAAGCAGTTCTCCAGTGTAGCATTGCAGTGCGCGACATCAAGAAGATGCAGTTCGCTTATGTTGAGCATGCAGTGCGAAAGTGTTATCAGAATAGTTATCCTGATAATATTATCAGAATAGACCGGCTGGTGGGTCTATTATGATAACACCCCTTAAGAGTCTTATTCTAATAACAACAGCCTTATTCTGCACATCCCCCACCAGATCGCCGCCGCCCCTCCCCTCCCGACCTTCTACCGCGGCAGTGGCCTGGGAGGGCCGCCGCCCCTCTCCTCCCGGCCTTCTTCCACGACAGCGGCCTAGAAGTGTCGTCACCCCTCCCCTCCGGCCTTCTTCCGCGGCGGCGGCCTGGTAGCGATGCCGCCCCTCCCCTCCCCGCTTTCTCCCACGGCGGCGGCCTAGGAGTGCCACCGCCCCTCTCCTCCCGGCCTTCTTCCACGGCAGCGACGTCGCCCCTCCCCTCCAGGCCTTCTTCCGCGGCAGCGGCCAAGCAGCGCCGCTCGGCCTTCTTCCGCGGCAGCAACCGAGCAACGCCGCCCGCACCAGCATATCGGCCTTCTTCCACGGCAGCAGGTCGGTAGCACCGCCGTCGAACTCCTCCGGGCCTGCAATTAGCTGTACTTCATCAGATGTGGATTGGTGCTGCCTCGACATCAAACCAATTCGAGCAAGGAGGACTGTGCGCAAGGTTCCTTCATCCACGACAGCTTCTTGGATTAAGTCTGCAATGACCTTCAGAGCAAATCCTCCGTCTCCGTTCACCTTGAGTAACGTCCAGACCGCTCATGAACTTCTGAAGGGCAAGTGGACTGCACAGGCGAACGCGAAAGTTGTGCAGACGGACGAGAAGAGAACTTCCTCCTGCAAACGCAAGAAATCACTGCAACACGAGGTAAGTAGTACACTTCCTCAACCATATCAATTATTTTATTCCAGACAAAGCAGTACACGCAGTCCAGTACGCCTACAAAAACGATGCAGTGCGGTTGCATCGGTTCGTTGTGGGGGAAAATGCAGTGAACTTGCTTGGTTATGCAGTACGCTTGTGTAGGTTCATTACGGACAACGATGCAGTGCGGATACTTCAGTTCACATTGCAGGGTGATGCAGTCAGCATGCATTAGTTTCGCAGTACCATTTGTAACACATTGCAGTTCGCATGATTCAGTTCATTTTGCCCGACAATGCAGCTCGGTCATTTTGTGTGCAGGAAATGACGTTCAGCAGATACAAAATGCGGCGCATAATTGACAACCCAGGAAACAACAACTTTCAGAAGAGTAAAGCTTCTTCTGAAAGAGATACTGGCTGGGTCACCCCTGAGATTCCTCGAGGATTCTTCACGACAACAAACAGGGTGCACTACGAGAAGACGTAGTGGAGGATGACGACGATGTCACCTTAATCTGGGAGGGCACTCACCGACAGGAGGATGAAGATGACGACGATGAAGATGACCCAATAACAGTTCTCAACCCAGAGTATAAGCACGAGTTCACTACGTTTGGACAGCATGTCTGAACAGACAACGATGATGCAGTTGAACACAATGTTGCAGCAGATGATGATGATGTGCCACCGCTCCAAAATTTTCAAACCAATCAACTGAGACATCGTCACAACACTGGATTACCACCACGTCCACCTGCTGCACCCCAAAACAGAGCTCAGCGTCCACCTGCTGCACTGAAAAACAGAGCTCCAAGCAGAGCTGCTGCATCAACTTCGACAAAGCGACCACCAACAGTGCCTCGGTCAAAAGTCAACAACAGGTACAAATCCTCCTCACTATTGCCGCCACGAGATCCTCAACTACACAGATCTGCTATAACCACGCCATGTCCAATACAACCCGGCGAGCTGCAAACACCATCGGGTGAACGACTCTACACACATGTAAGTTTATGTTCTGAAAAATAATAATAATAGTTGCAGTACATTCAGATAACATTGCAGTGCACACTGATATTTCTTGTGAGGTTTTACCTAGCATCTAATACATTGGATTCTTCTGAAAACTTAGGAACACTGCAATACTTTTTTAAACTCGTATGCACTCCTCGTATTTAAAAAACAAAACAGAACAAATTATCTCATAGAGCATTGCGCTTTATGCAGGATAAAAACATGCCGTTGAACCTCATACCTGCCGCTGGAATGAAGTTCACCACATACGACAAGGCATGGGACTTTTACAACAATTATGCAAGATGTGCAGGGTTTGGCATACGCCAGAGGGCACAACACAAGACAAATACCTACATTGTCTGCTCAAGAGAAGGGACGCACAAGCAGACTGTGTCAGATTATCAAAGGAAACGTCAGAAGACATCAAAAAGGATTGACAGCAAGGCAAAGATTAGGGTCAAAAAGAGGAAGGACGGCAAATTTGTGATAGAAATGGTTGAACTCAACCACAATCACAAGATGCTGGAAAGCCCCGGGATGCTTTTGCACAAGCGTTCGCACAAAAAAGACGATCCTTTGATAGACCAGTTAGTGAAAGACATGCAACTAGACAACCACACACATGCTCAGATGATGTCAACGCTGTCGCGTATGTCCGGTGGTCTGCAGTACATGGGACATACTAGCCGCGACTGGGTAAACAAGTAAGCACATCACAGAACATATCGCTTGAGCATCCTGTCGGTAATTATTTCCTGTTTGATGAGATGAGTTTGCATTGTGTTTGAAAATGCAGGAAACAAAAGTTTGTTAGAGAAGAGTCCCAAGACGATGTCAAGAAACTTCTGGATTTCTTCGAGAAGATGCGGAAGATAAACCCAGAGTTCTTCTATGATTATGACGTTGATGCAGATAACCGTGTAAGAAACGTCTTTTGGGCCAACGCAAGTTGCAAAGGATCGTATGAAGATTTTGGAGACTGTGTTACATTTGACACGACGTATAAAACTAACAAATTCCACATGCCGCTGGGAGTCTTCGTGGGAGTGAACCATCATCTACAGAGCACCATATTTGCTGTTGCCCTCGTGCGAGATGAGACAATACCATTGTTCGAGTGGGTTTTCAAAACATTTCTGAGGTGTATGAACAACAAGCCGCCAATCTTCATCCTCACAGGTACAAAAAAAAACCCTGCATACTTACGTTTGTTTGGTGCACTTATATTTCTTCCATCTATCTTACACACACACACAAACAACTTAATAAAAAAACACTATTTGTGCCTTCTCAGACCAGTGTTCTTCGATGAAGGCAGCATTAAAAACTATCCTCCCACATACTCTGCATAAGTTGTGTCGGTGGCATATCATGAGGAAGTACAAAGACCACCTCGCCTTGCTGTATAAGGCGCACGAGAAACTCAAGGATGATCTCAATGCGGTGCTCAACCACCCACTAATGCCGTCAGAATTTGAACGAGCATGGAAGGACCTCATTCAGAGATACAACTTGCAAGACGACGAAGTGATGAATTCGCTGTGGGAAGACAGGCACGAGTGGATCTCGGCTTACTACAAGGAAGTTTTCTGTGCTCGGATGACTTCCACGCAGAGAAGCGAGAGCATGAACCGCATACTGAAGCAAAACTTTGTCAAAGAGAAGCATGATCTCCATCTGTTTGCTCAGCAGGTGGACAAGTGCATTCAGACTAGGAAGGCCGTCGAGCACGCAGAGACAGTAGCAAATGAGGTAAACAAAAAAGGTCCATCAAAAACTGCTAAAAAATATAACTACAGAAACAAACAAATTTTTCATTTATCTGGTTCATAACAGTGCATTTCTGATCATGCAGTCAGAAGTAAAGACAACAACCCAGTTTGGGTTCGAAGTTCAGCTATCAAAAGTGTATACAAGGGCAGTGTTTGCAGATTTCAAAGAAACACTCTACCGTAGCACTGCACTCAGAGCAGAACGGTGCCCTGAGAACCCGACAAAGTATCTCGTACACCACTACAACAGATCGGATGCATTTGACTGGGCAAGGCATAATTTCCAAGTGGTCGCCGATGCACAGAAAGGTGTCTACAAATGTGAATGCAAACTCTGGACACACACAGGTGAGACTCCTATCACAAAAAATTCTAGTTTCTGATAGTCATGCACGAAAGCTCACTTACTGGACTTTAAAAAGTCCACATGCATGACTAATTCACAAAACCAAATGAAGTTCACTTCTTTAAAATGAACAAATAACGAAAAAAATATGTGCTTATTAATTTCATGCAGTTCACTTACAAAACAAAGAAATCATGTGTTGTCTGCAGGGCTCTTTTGCATCCATGTGTTATGCATGCTTTCTCATTTGAGAGTACTCAAGATTCCTGAGGTGTACATCATGAAAAGATACACCCGTAACGCAAGATCAAATGCGACATTTGACAGAAGAGATTATGAACAAACAGCACCAGATGGAACATCGCTTTTTTGCCGTAGAAAAATGCTGACAGAAACAACAATGGACCTTGCAAATAGAGCGACAAGCTCCGACGCTGGGTGCCATAGGGCGTTGTCTGGTATGAGGGCACTGATCGAGGAAGTTGATGTGCTCAACGAAGAAGAAGAAGCAGCAAAACTAAAGCAAGCAGAGAAATCCCAGCATGACAATAATGCCGAGCAAGTAGAAAATACCGAACACAGCGGAACTGGTGCTATCAAAAAAGAAACAATTCTTCCACCTCCTGTTTCAAACACAAGAGGAAGGAAGAAAGGGGGTGACGCAACCCAGAAAAAGGTTGAATGCAAGGAGAAAAATGATGACAAAAACAGTAAGCCACAGCCTGAGCTGGATAGTGATGGTCACCCACTGGGATAAACAGGTGCAAGACATGTAATGAAATAAGCGGCCACAATTCCAGGACATGTACAAAAAGACATGAACAAGAAAAACGAGGACATGGCGATGCACAACCAAATAGAAATTCCACTCACAACACTAAGAAATGGACGAAACCAAGACATTGTAGCATCTGCAAAAAAAGGAAGAGACACAATTCAAGAACCTGCACCAAAAGAACAAGATCAGAAAATGAGGAAGACGAACAAGATGAAATCAAACAAGAAGATGGTGACACAACTGAAGAAGAAATAGCTTATGAAGAAGCAGATGAAGAAGAGGAGGAAGAAGAAGAGAGTGAAGAGGACGAAGAACATGAAGAAACTGAAGAAGCAGTGCCTTATGAAGAAACAGATGATGAAGATGAGGAAGAGGAAGAAGAGAGTGAAGAGAGTGAAGAGAGTGAAGAGGACGAAGAACATGAAGAAAGTATGCCAACAAGACTAGCACAAGGGAATGCTGCTGTACAGAAACAACCGAGAACGACACCACTTTCAAAAAACAAGGTAGGAACACAAAAGGATGCAGTTCACAGCGCTGGAAAACGAAAGCCACCATCAACAAGCAAGCGGGGAGCAAGGAAGGATGCAGTTCACAACACTCTAAAACAAAAGCCGCAATCAACCAGCACGAGGGGAGCAAAGAAGGATGCAGTTCACAGCACTGGAAAACGAAAGCAGCCATCAACCAGCAAGCGGGGAGCAAAGAAGGATGTAGTTCATTCACAGCACTGGAAAACGAAAGTAGCCATCAACCAGCAAGCGGGGAGCAAAGAAGGATGTAGTTCACATCACTTAAAAAGAAAAGCCACCATCAACCAGAACGCGAGGGACTACAAACACAACGGTGCAGAGACAAGAACCAACAACACCGCCACGGAAAACAAAAGAAAGTGCGACATTAGACACACTTCAGTCACCGCGGAGAAGCAGCAGGTTAACGACCAGATAGATGAACTTCAATAAATTAATCATATGCATAGCAGTTTGCTTATCTGTATGACTTATGTATCAGTTTAAATTCGTGTAAAACACAAATTTCCCACTGACTATGAGTTATTCAACTAAACCATCTAAAGACAAATGGTGTATATAGTATACCATATATATAGCAGTCTAGAGTAAAACTTTTACACATAGTAAACCAAAAATGATGTAAAAATGAAGTTAGCTCACTAGCAGCATGAAGTTCAGAATAATTATTGAAGCGGTTCAGATCACAAAAGTACTTATTTCAAAACACATCAAAAAGATGAAGCGTTCGACACGCAAAAGTACTTATTACAAAATCAACCTCATAACCTTAACCAATCACATCAAACGTGATTCTAACCGTACGATCCTCGAGTTCAAACAAGTTGAGGACAACAACTTGCTCAGACTTCAGGCCACTATCAATGACAAATTCCTTCCACCCTTTCTGCACACACAGCCGCCCGTCAACGCCTACACGGTACTTGGCTGGTTTAAGGTGTCCATTACCAAGAACAAATTGGAGAATTCCCTTCTTCTTGAGCCAGAGATACCTAACAGCTCGTTGGGGAATTTTCTGCAAAAAAGCAGTACAGATTAAATGCAATCTAATGTGAAGTGCGGAACTTGCAAACAAGAAGTATGGTTACAACTATTATGAAGACCTTGAGACTACCTGCATGTAGTACAAAACCTACAAGCGGGGAAAATTGTGGAAACTATTACTTCTCATCTAGTATCTAAGCAGTTCACATATTGTAACCATGCAAAATAAAACACGAGCTCCATGCACACAAGCAAAGAAATAAAAACAAGATATAAGTACAAAGTGCAGTACACTTCAATAAAACAAAATAAGTACATTGCTAAAAAACTAGAAGTTCAGACTAGTATGGAATTATACAAAAAAAAAGAAAACGCAAAGAAAAAATCAGATCAAGCGAAAATTACCATCTTGTAGTGAGTCTCAACATCTGTTGGCGTAAGCTGATGGACAAAAGGACTTGTGCGGCCAAGGCCACGGCGAAGCAGGGCGGAATAGAACGCAGAAACGTTGATGTGGCCCATATCCAATCCTTCTGTGAATACTGTGCCATATGCAAGCTGCTCAGCTCGCCCAGCTCGGCATAATACCTTCCCCCCACGACGAGCACGACGAGCCTGCGAGCAAGCTGAGCAATCGCAGTGCGTCGGCACACCACAACCATGCCCGCAGCAGGAGAGATTCGCGCAGGGGCCTGGAGCCATCGCAACAAAAACCTAGAAAAGTTAAAAATAAAGAGAGGCTAGAGAAAGGAGAGGAGTTGCTGCTAGAGGAGAAATGAACTGCAAAGGAAGGGTAGAAGTTGGCCTACATTTATAGGAGAGGAATGCAAAAAGGTCAAAACTGAAAATTAAAGAGGAGTTAATGAAAATTACTTTACCAAGAATGAAGGACAATCAATAAAGGTTTATGTTACCAAAACAAAAAAGTCTTACCAGGAAGTTCTACAAAGACTTTGACTGCAGAAATTCCCACGAACTAACCGCAGATCATTAAATAATAATTCCCTGAAAAATTATAATCCACAGACCATTTTATGTGTGCAGTTCTTCAAAGTCTTACTAGCAAGTTCACTATATGTGTGCATGAAGTGCAGTACATGCTCAAAATGAAGCAAAAAAAGCACTTTCGCGCAGTGCACAAAAGCAGAATTAGTTCACCTGATGTAGTCCTTATCTGTAAGCCATGCAGTCCGCAGCGTTGGCATAACCAGTCACAACTTTAGCACAAAGAAACATGCACGCAGTGAAAAATGTGTACACCTGAAGCACATGACCATGACGAATGCAGTGCATAGAGGCAACAAAGCAGTGCACACCCCTACCAATGCAGTGCACAAAAATGTAGCGCAAAACATGTGTAGTACAGAATGCGTGCACATGCAGTCCAGAACACTGATCAATGCAGTGCACGGATGATTTGCTAAGCAGTGCACGCCCCTACATTGAAAAAAGTACTTAAGATAGAAAATACAAAGGAAAAAAGTTGACCACCACAGGTGCATCCGGCCCCAGCCAGTTTCGTAGTAGGTCTGCGCCCACCGTAGGCGAGCCGTTCTGATCCACAATGCATGGGGCCGGGCGCACATGGGCCCACAGGTCAGAGAGCATAGAGCATCGAGCGCCGGGTATAAGCGCCCAAATAAATAACCAGCGGAGTTCAACACGGCCGCCTCGCTAGCGCTTATAAACAGGTCGGGCGCGCCTTCCGCGGGCGAGGTGGGACTAAACATTAGGCCGCACACAACGCACCGGGAACCAGCCATGCTCACAGGCCGACTTGGGCCCAATGCGTCTTCACTCCACGAACACAGGTCCAACAAGGCCCACTAAGAAAAAACAATAACTTCAAAAAATGGCCCCCCTACCCCTCCCGTACAGGGACTGCAGTAAGTACAGGCAAAAAAATTGATGCAGTACGCAGCACTAGAAAGATGCAGTGCATTTAGCTACACGAAGCGGTACGGTTTAGCAAATCCAGTTCCGGATTACCTACATGAATAAATACACGGTATAGAACACAGCGAAAAACTCGTAAAATTGCAGAATACATTGTACTTTATTCAGGGGCTCCAGCAAGCACACGCAGAAAATACTTTGAAGTAAGCACCTGTACACAACATGTAGTTCTCCGTTGCACAGGATGCAGTGCGGAACTCTAACCAATGCAGTTTCGTTATCACGCAGGATACATATAAACGTCACAAAATGCCCGTTCGCACAGAAAGTGGTGGTTAAAAAAAATCTACTGATAAAAAACAAAAAAACACCACGTTCGCGTACAACCGCCCAATCGAAGCGGTTCCATCGCCACAACCCCACGATCATAGACGCAACACCAACCCACGATTTGCACAAACCGCATCGTCAGCGAGATCGTGCAGTTCATCCGATGCGGCCATCCCACCCCGCGCCCTCCCCTTAAATTCAGACCCCTGCCATAGGCCTTCTCATCCACAACAACACAAGTATCCATTGCGCTGCCACCAAATCGCTCCATCACATCCATCTCCACGCCAAACACCAAGGCCCTATTACCGGCCATGGCGTTCGCCGACGAGTACAAGGACGTGGA
The DNA here is from genome assembly GCF_002575655.3 of Aegilops tauschii subsp. strangulata. Classification (NCBI taxonomy): domain Eukaryota; kingdom Viridiplantae; phylum Streptophyta; class Magnoliopsida; order Poales; family Poaceae; genus Aegilops; species Aegilops tauschii. The sequence goes on from NC_053039.3 coordinate 181,738,607, forward strand.
GGCACACAGCAACACCAAGTTGCACGTCATCCACACCAACGAGAAGAAGTAGGTGGCGATCACCCTCGCGCAGTACGAGCGCCACCTCAGCCTCCAGCGCCACAAGATCGTCGGCATTGATCTCGAGTACAACAACGATCTTGAAGCGATCCAGAAACCCGCCCTCTGCCAACTCTCCATCGGCAAGAAACACCCGGTGTTGCTCTTCCAACTGAGCACCGCTGAAAGGTGCACCGTCTTCGACAACTTCCTCGCCGACCCCAGGTACACCTTTGCAGGCTTCTCCATCGACGGCGACAAAAAAGGCTAGAGCGCGTCAATCTGGAGGTCGCCAACTTCGTTGACATCCAGAAGGAGTGGAGGGTGCCCGAGGCAACCAAGGAGTTGGACTCCCTTGGAGACATCTCTGGCATGCTCATCGACGACTACTACAACAACATGAAGAAGAAGATCACCGACGACGAGCACAAGCGCTGGGCCACCCTGCCTCTGTCCATGAGGCACATCGAGTACGCGGCAAAGGACGCCTACGCAGCGTACGAGATATGGAACCGCATCACCCTCACCCAGGACGGGCTTCGCCGTGCAAAGCTGGAGAAGGAGGAGCCCCCCAAGAAGCGCGCCAGGAGCAGCTTGGGATGGGGAGGCGCTGACTGGTGAAGAAGAAGATGGTGCCCGCCAAAGAGCAACCAATGCCAGCGTCGTTTTAGAGTTATCATCAAATTTGCTTTATGTTGTTTTCTGATGTATCGTTAGTTTGCTTGTGATCATTTGCTTTTGCTGTTCTTGCCATGCAGAATCGCTTGTAATGATGTGAACTTTGATTATGTTAGATTGCTTTCTGTTGAAATTAGTTTTCTCATGATGAACTTGTCATACAGAATGCGTGTGATAATTTGTTTTCTGTTGTTTGCTTATGAATCATTAGATTCGAGCAGTGTGCAAAACGAAAATAAGATGCAGTGTGCAAATAGGACGCATGCAGTGCAAGTTGTGTACCAATGTAGTACATACTCTGTCGAATTAAGTTTACACATACGCAACGAAGCAGTGAACGCCCTTGAATTTGATAAAAAAGAATACATAAGAGCAAACACACAAAAAGAAAAAAATGCGCCTGTATATGTAGTGCGGAAATAGATGAACGTGCAATACACAAACATAATCAATGCAGTACGGGTTATGTTTACTAAGCAGTGCACTCCCCTACATTGGAAAAAAGATTACATAAGAGCAAAAACATGAAAACAAAAAATGAGAACTGTACATGTACTACGGAATGCGTGGGGCCGGGCGCAAATGGGCCAACAGGTCAGAGAGCATAGAGCATCTAGCGCCATGTATAAGCGCTCAAATAAGTAACCAGAGGAGTTCGATACGGCTGCCTCGCCAGCGCTTATAAACAGGTCGGGCGCGCCTTCCGCGGGCGAGGTGGGACTAAACATTAGGCCGCACACAATGCATCGGGAACCAGCCGTGCTCACAGGCCGACTTGGGCCCAAATGCGTCTTCACTCCCCGAACACAGCCCAACAAGGCCCACTAAGAAAAAACAATAACTTCAAAAAATAAAACATCAAAGAAAAATTAGAAAACATTTTTTAAATGAATAACAACAACAAAAGAAAAATGTGCATGGGCACTTTAAGAAACTACAGTTCGTTATTAATAAATAAAACGCAGAAAGCCCGAAGTAAAAGTACAAATGCAGTCCGCGACACCAAACAATGCAGTTCTCCATGTGGAAGCATGAAGTATTTTTTCTGAAATGCAGTTCTCCTTCTACTGCATTGCAGTCTCGTTAAAATGAAGAATGCAGCCCTATTAGTTAAGCAAAGCAGTCCGCTATGAAATAAATAACTGCATGAAAGAACTCCATCAAGAAACTAAATGTGCGTACATCTGTATCAATCCTAATCCGATATAATTCAATGCACGAAGAATAGATTTCACTTCCATGCAGTACACTACATGGACGTACGCAGTTATGTTCTGATATAAAAGAAGTGCACTTAATAGGAAAATTCACCGAAAACACAATCATCACATTTTCTGACAGTTGCGTGCATACCTGAACAAGTCATGAAAAAAGAAGACACGACGTTCCGGATTTCTAACGCACTAACAGAGCCTCCTCATAGCAGAACCTCTCTATAGTTGCCACGTAACTAAAAACAGAGCCCCACCATGCTACCACCCCGCTCCACCTCTCCCACGTCCTGTCAAGGAGAGCACAGGAGAGCAGAGGAGAAAACACAACTGCTTCGTACCCCAAAAAACCCCATTGCATCTTCTTCTCTAAACTTCCTTTCACCAACCTCTTCTCTCCAGAACAAACACGAGAGAGCAGAGGAGAGTCACGGCGGATGCACCACTTTTCAAGCAGCGCCGCAGGTACACCAGGGAGCTCCACGACGTCGACCTCCACGGCAACCACAAGCTGCACGTCGTTTGCACAAGCAAGGGTGAAGACGTGGACAAGATGTTGTCCACGCTCAGGAGGAAGCTCGGCGGAATGCCCGTCAAACTAGTCGGCGTTGATGTCGAGTACACGCACTACGTGAAGCCACAGCGGGCAGCAGTGCTCCAGCTATGCGTAGAAAAAGAATGCCTTGTCTACCACATCTCTGCAGCTAAAGACAAGTCAGAATATAACTATCAATCTGTACTATTGATTGTCAATATTGATTTTAAATTTTCTTCACTGCAATCGCCACTATTTAAACTTTGGTTTTCATTTTCGAAAAGCATGGCATATGAATTCATTGACAGTTTTCATCTGGCTCCATGTATGTCACTCATGTGCTCGATTCTTGAATTATATGATCTAGGAATACATGCAGTTTTATTTTGTTTTACCAAATACAAACTATTTGAGTGAACAATAGAAAACTGCAACATTACAATACAAAACATGTATGAAATTCAGTTCAAGAATATAATCATGCACAAAACATGCATTGTATATGCAATATATTATCAGATTTACTAGTTATGATGAACAAATTATTAGCAACTACTCAATGTAACAGATTCAGATATCCATATTGCAGTTCAGTTTCAGACGAAACAAAAAACATTGGTACTCCTAAGAAAATAAACTATATTCACTCTATACAAACATCTTGTAGGCCAATGGAACTAGACAAATTCCTGATGAATGTTGAGTACACCTTCGTCGGATTCACCATTGAAGGAGACAAAAGCAAGCTGAAGCTATCTGGTTTGGAGATCAACTCCGACAACTACATTGATATTCAGGTGGAATGGAGAGACCCATACAATAAAAAGAAGTTTGACTCTTTGGCTGATGTTGCCGGCAGGATGATAGGCATTCACTACAATGACATGAACAAAAAAATTAACCGCAAGGAGGACCATACTGTGTGGGGATTCTGCCCACTGCCAGAAAAGCTTATCAAGTATGCAGCAATAGATGCATTCGCAACATATGAGTCATGGAGAATCATCTACGATGTCATCATGGGACTGGACAGGGCAAAAAGAGACAAAGAAGCAAAGCAGAAGAAGAACAAGGTTGTAATCCAATACAACAACTAGAAATAATTCAGGGTTATGTTTTAGTTTCACTTTACTTTAGTCGTTGTGTTGTTCTTTGTTTCATGTATGCAAGCTTTTGGTTATGTCCATTGCTTCATATCGAACATTTCTTTTGTAAAAACAATGTCGTTTTAGAATTATCATTAAATTTTATTTCTGTTGTTTGCTTATGTGTCACAGTTTGCTTCTCATCAATTGCTTTCGCTGAAATTAGTTTGTGTTAGAACAAGTATCCAGAAAACTTTGAAAAAAATTAATGTGTGATACCAAAACGTGAATACAGTTCACATAAGAAAAATAACGCAGTTCACAGAGTGTATACATGAAGTGCAGTACATGCACAAATGCAGAACAAAGGGGCTGCAGCAACTTTCGTTCAGTGTAGTACTCAACGTTGGTGCAAGCAGTAGAAATGACATCATTTGTACTACCACGAAATATTTATACTCCAAAAGAAAAAATGCTTCAGATAAGGAAAAAAATTGACCACCCAGATACAACAAGGCCCCAGCCAGTCCCGTAATAGGTCTCTAAAAAATGTGTGCAGTTCTCCAAAGTCTTACAAGGAAGTTCACTATATGTGTGCAAGAAGTGCGGTACATGCTCAAAATGAACCACAAGAGAAGCACTTTCGTGAAGTGCACAACACAGAATTAGTGCACCTAATGCAGTACTTAAATGTAAGTCATGCAGTCCGCAGCGTTGGCATAGCCAGTCACAACTTTGGCACAAAGAAGGATGCACGCAGTGCAAAATGTGTACACGTGCAGCACAGGACTATGACGAACGCAGTGCATATAGAAGCAACAAAGCAGTGCACACCCGTACACTAGAAAAAATGATACGTAAGAGGGAAAAACAATAAAGAAATATGCTACCCATGCAGTGCACAAAAATGTAGCGCAAACATGTGTAGTACGCAACCCTAGAGCCACACCCCTAAGATAGACAGGGAGGCGACGGGGTGTCACGGACTCGCCTGCGCATGCGGTGCCGCGGCACGCCGCGTTGCCGCCTGCTCCGGCTCGTTCCAGGCTCGGCTTCGCAAGGGGGTGGGAGGGGCGACCCCCCTCCCCCCTGCTCGGCCTCGCGCTAACGCACGCAGTGCGCTTTGTTGACAGGCGCAGTGCGGACATTCTGTTTTTCCAACAATAGGACGCACGCAACCCTAGAGCCACACCCCCAAGATAGACAAGGAGGCGACGGGGTATGACGGACTCGCCTGCGCATGCGGCGCCGCGGCACGCCGCGTCGCCGTCTGCTCCGGCTCGTTCCATGCTCGGCCTCGCAGGGGGGTGGGGAGGGGGGTCACGACCCCCTCCCACCCCCGTGCTCGGCCTCGCGCTAACGCACGCAGTGCGCTTGGTTGACAAGTGCAGTGCGGACATTCTATTTTTTCCAACAATAGGACGCACGCAACCCCAGAGCCACACCCCTAAGATAGACAAGGAGGCGACGGGGTCTGACGGACTCGCCTGCGCATGCGGCGCCGCGGCACGCTGCCTCGCCGCCTACTCCGGCTCGTTCCAGGCTCGGCCTCGCAGCGGGGGTGGGGAGGGGGGTCACGACCCCCCTCCCACCCCCCTGCTCGGCCTCGCGCTAACGCATGCAGTGCGCTTGGTTGACAAGCGCAGTACGGACATTCTGTTTTTCCAACAATAGGACGCACGCAACCCCAGAGCCACACCCCTAAGATAGACAGGGAGGCGACGGGGTGTGACAGACTCGCCTGCGCATGCGGCGCCGTGGCACGCCGCGTCGCCACCTACTCCGGCTCGTTCCAGGCTTCGCCTCGCAGGGGGGTGGGGAGGGGGGTCACGACCCCCCTCCCACCCCCCTGCTCGGCCTCACGCTAACGCACGCAGTGCGCTTGGTTGACCGGCGCAGTGCAGACATTCTGTTTTTCCAACAATAGGACGCACGCAACCCCAGAGCCACACCCCTAAGATAGACAGGGAAGCGACGGGGTGTGACGGACTCGCATGCGCATGCGGCGCCGCGGCACGCCGCGTCGCCGCCTGCTCGGGCTCGTTCCAGGCTCGGCCTAGCAGGGGGTGGGGAGGGGGGTCACAACCCCCCCTCCCACCCCCCTGCTCGGCCTCGTGCTAACGCATGTAGTACGGTAAGTACAGGGAATACAAAGAGCAAATACAAATCTATAAACAACCAAAAAAAGGGAGGGCCCATACCTTACAATACAAACAATAAAAAATAACCAACTGAAAGACGCATCTTTAGGCAAAAGCAGTGCACTTGGTTAGGCAAAAGCTGTGCAGTATCATAAAGCAATGCAGTTCCAGGATACACACATGAATGCAGGGTCTGCGGCAAAAAAAGTGCAGCAAAAAAAAAATAGGTGCAGCACAAACTTGTCGAGAAATGCAGTTCCAGGATACATATAAGCGTGACAAAATGCCAGTTCACAAAGAACGTGTAAGTCAACAAAAATAAAAATATACTGTATGAATTATTTATATAAAATACACATACAGATAAAAATTCGTCCATAAAACACTGCTGCAAAAACAGACGAAAATCACAACAAACAGAAAAACAAAAGTCTTTTCATACATTATATACCTTAGACACCACAAAGTACACAACATGAACCCCTAGTTCTTGTCCATACACAGGGTTTTTACCAAGTAGATTGTTACTGCGTCTGCCATTGCGACAGGGAAGTAAGCCCGAGGTCCGCAATCAGTTGTCGTAGCTCAAGCGGCATGTCTTCATAACACAACATGTTCAAAGAATTGAACAGCAGCTGGAACATGTACTCCGCCTTCCAATCTTCAACAGCAGGCTGAAAAAAAAAGAAAAAAGAAAAAAATGCAGACAGTGATTAAATAAAAGGTTGTCATAAAGAACAAAAAGTGAAAGGTAAAAATAATTAAAAAAAGTAACAAGAAAAAGAAGAAAACAGAGAAGGCGTTACGTCGGTTTTGATAATTTTCTCAACTAGATGTTGGCCGTCATACAACTGCGTCACCCTCAGAACATAGATTCCGCACTCGTTTGCTCCCTGCGCCTGGCACGACCGGGTAAGAGGGCTTCTCTGCCAATTTAACCCAGTCAGGGTGGTTCTTAGATTTATACACTTTTTCACCAGAAATCGCCTTCAGCAACTGAGTCATCCTCCTCATCTGCCAAAAAAGGGAAGCACAATGTAAAAATAACACACACCAGAGATCAAATTACTATTCAGACGAACCAAAAATTCAAAAAATGTTCTCAACGTCTAGACAGTCCCTCTTTTAAATGCACGTGAGGTCATTTCCTTTTATCTCCTTTTTTACAAGGATTATGGGGGGGCCTGAGAAAAATGCAGTTCTGTCACGCACATGTTGCAGTGCACTATATAAACAAGTGTGGTTCTATGTGTGCTAACATTGCATGTGCAGTTTATAAAAAAATGCAGTAGGAGAAACACAAAAAAGCAATGCACTTGGCAAGAAAAAATGACATACCACTTTAGTGCAATCTGAGTGGTAATCAGTCCTGCGCCACTTTGTCGTGACATCAGGATGACCAGTGTACTTCCTAGTGTCATGGATATCAAACGTCTGGCGATGCTGGTTCATCGTGTATAAGGAATAATGACCATCCTTGGAGCGCGACATCATAATCTGTTCACATCAAAAAAACAAAAAATGAAATGAAAAGTTATTTCGACACGTAGCACTAGGACCACTGTTCCAAAAAATACCTATAAAAAGAAATGCAACAAACCAGAAAAATAAATGACAAGAAATAATGAACTTACCAGTTTTGCATCCAACAGGTTTACGTCGTCACTCACGAAAACCTTGAACTAGTTAACTGCATCTTGTAAAACAAACGTGCTATGCACAACTGGCAACACAGGGTTTCCTTCATCATCTTTCGTCACAAAGGTTTCCATCTGAAGAACATACTGCAAAGAAAAAAGAACAAAAAAAGGAAATGAAAAAAGGAATAAACAATGCATTCAGGCATGGACGTAAAAAACCAGTACAATAGAAAAAAATGACAGCACACGTTTACCGTGATAAATAAGGGTGAAAGTAGCACACGTTCACCAGAATGATAAACTAAACCCATTTCAGGGTCTTGCTTCCAGTACTTGATGACAAAATCCATGAGATACGAATCCATTAAAGCTCCTTTGCCAAATGTATTATATATATAGTCAACATTGTAAGTATCAAGATCACCAAAAGGACTATGCACCATAAAGAACGCATTCCTGCAGTAAACATACAAATATGGGATCAATAAAAATAAAAATAAAAACAAAACACACAAAAAGGATTAAGCGCACACACATAAAACTTACTCGTGGTATTTGGTTACAAAATCTTTGCTCAGAACAAGATCCTTTATTTTCCTCGCCTCATCAATATATTTGAACCTCGGAGGCTTCAATTTCTCTATAGAGCATCTCAACTTAAAAGCCCTCTCACCTGCCCTCTTGTTCAAAAATATTTCAACATCATCCTCAGGAGGGCGATTAATTGCTGCACTCCTAGCACTAGTGGCGCGAGGACACGTCGTAACAAAATCATCATCGTCAACATCAAATACATCGCGTGGAGAGCTAGGTCGAGAAACACTTCCACCATCAGGTCCAGACGCCACAACTGTGTTCAAACCATCTCCAGCCAAAGAACCAGAATTATCTGGAGAGATTTCAATGACACAATCCTCCATAACCACCTCAGAACCCTGGGACTCGAACAGTGACGTACAACCTTCATGAAGCCCCCCATCAAAACCTAAAACCATGTAGAAAAAACATGGAAACACTCAGCACAAAATACAAAACCTAAAAACATGTAATACACCTCATTAAAATAAAAAAATGCAGTTCACTAAAGAATAGAATGCAGCACAATTGTCTACAACAATGTAGTCCACTTGTCTACAGCAATGCAGAACAAAAAATGTATACAACAATGCAGCCCGCTTGTATACAACAATGCAGCCCACTTATGAAGAACAATGTAGCTCACTTGCCCAAAAAATAAAATGCATCTCACTAACACAACAAAAAAATATACACATCAATTCTAAATCACGAACTTAACTAAACAAACTAGTAAAAAAAGCCCTTAAGAACCGGAAGCAAGCAGTACACAAAAAATAAATAAAGTATGGATAAAGAAGTTCACTAAAACAACCTTTATCTGCAAAAATTAAAAGTGATGTTAAATCAAGGGAACACTTTCTCGATGTGAGCCAACTATAGAGCATGGCCTTTCTGATGTAGCCAATGTGCTCCACCCCAAACTGAGCAACTCGAACACCGTCCCAAGTCTGCAAGAATTGAAACATATAGAATCCACAATCATGCCTGCAATAAAAAGAATAAAAAACACCAGTTTCACAAATATGAAATAAAAAAACTTGAGCAGTATGGATAAGAGGGGCTGTACGGAACACACCCATTTGGCTGCATTGGGATAATGACATGTTTCAACACAAATCCATCAAGTGTACGAGGATTTAGCAGCTCATCAGAACTTGAGCTTCCTTCTTTCCATGCACGCTTGATATTTTTAACCATCCTCCTAAAAACCCTGATCGCATCAGCGCTGCCAGGTTTATTGAGCGAGTCAATAAATTGAAACCGCCTTTCTTTCACATTTAACGCAACTACACAATAATGACCAACGCCATCCCTCAGATCTGGTGGATCAAAAGTTGCAAAAAGGACCTGTTCAAAGGATGAAATAATAAATAAAAGTATTATAAGAAGAAGAAACAGAACACCATAAAAACAAACACGCAAAATATAGTATTCGACACATAAAAACGTTACTCACCATATCCTTTTTATCAACACGCTCCTCGTCTTTTGAAGAGAACGTCATTTTAACACTCCTGCCTACAGTACCACCATTCCAAATATTTGTCTGCCAATACAAAACCAAAAATCAAATAGTGCTCAAGAAAATATGTCGTCGCACGAAATCAGAAAAGAAAATCAAAAAAATAAAACAAAAATTTCTATATTCTTACACAAATATGGTACGGGACAACCATTGTCGGAGATCCCTTAAACTTATCTACCAGCAAAGAAACCCCAAGATACTAAAAAAAATAACAACAAAGAAAAAGGGCTAAAAACAAAATTAGAAAATACATATGAACAAAACAATTTCTAAAAAAACCATACTTCTTCTTCTTGTCCTTCCGAACCCTAGTAACAGAAGCGTACAACTCATTGTATCTTTTCAGGAGAATTGGATCAATGCTCGACGGTGTCACAACAGGAAGTTCGTCATCTGTAATAAAAAAGACGAAGTTCACTTATCCAAATAATGAAGTTCAAATATTAAGCCAAGGAAATTCTGCTAGCTATTTTGAAAATCATAAACAAAAGATCAAGTTTCACTTATCATTAAACATCTAATACAGATACCGTAGTAATTAAACAAAAATGAAATGAGAAAAACTTCAACTGTACTGTTCAAAAGAAAACTCTTGCCTTCAGTGTCACAGTCTTCATGCTGTTGTTCTTCAGAGCTGACCAATACATTTTTCCTGGATAGGTTGCGACGAATCCAACACAACATCACTGGACTGCCCTTCTGCAGCAACATCAGCATTATCTGGATTTACAACAGTCTGGTCAACCGCAACGTCCTTAGATACTTCAGCTACATGAGGCTCCACTCTCGATACTTTAGGAACATCGTTGGTCGCCAGACAAACACGGGAAGCAACAACACTAACAGCAGGGACGACATTCTCCAGCGGCTTTTCAATGCCAAAATCAGAATCTTCATGCCGGCTGGGGGAAACAGCATCATGGGATTGTTGAGCTACAGAAGGGTCTGCACAGTCGACGGCAACCGATGCAGAAGCACCAACACTGCCACCACCATCAACAGCATAACCGCCCTGATTCAGATCAACGTGAACTTCCACGTTTTCTTCTCCAGGCTGTGGAAAGATTAAAAAACACACAATAACACAAAAATGAGCGTGGGGATAATTAACACAACAAACAACTGCAACCCACGTGTATCAAAACAACTACAACTTCAACACACATATACGTAAAAAAAGAACTGCAGTTCACTTTGTCAAACGCTGCAGTTCAGTTATGTTAAATACTGAAGCTCACTTATGTAAAACATTATGGACCACGCATGCGAAATTGAATGCAGTTCACTTCTGTCAAAGACTGAAGCTCACACATGTAAAACTATTGCAGCTAACATATGTAAATGAAAATGCATATGACTGAGCATAACACCGCCCATCAAGTTTATAACAACAACAAAAAAATTAGATTACAACACACTAACAGAACAAGTAATACAACTATACCTTATCAGCTACAACATCCGGAGGGGACGATGCATCACCCAAGACCTCATCCTTCCCAGAGCCATCGTAGGACTCTTTGTGCACATCACAAGCAGCAACACCAGTCTACGGGCATAGAAGAAACCAAAAACGAGAATAAGATGGTTACGACAAAAAAAGAAAAAAATTCAACTATGCACAAGCAGTACACACTTTACAACCGTGAAGTACACAAAAAATACAACAAAAATGGAAAGCAACAAATACAAGTTTAAGAAGAGGGACATGTGGCAGAACATACATGGCAGAAGTACTTGTACCTGACCAATTCCATCGTCCCTAGTTCCATGGACACCAGAAGATTCCACTCCAGCCTATCACAAAAAACAAAAAAAAGTGAGGAGCAGTCCACATAATACACAAAAGAGGTTCAAAGCAACAAAAAACCTCGAACATACATTATCAGCGCCAACCCCAGCGTCCTGACGGTTCAATTCATCCAAAATATGCCCAGCATCCTTCTCATACCGACTGCATTTTTCCTCCTGTGTATGTCTCAATTGAGCATAGGAAGACCGAACATTCGTCACTGCAATCTTCAGGCTTTCAATCATGCCACAATCAAAATTTTGAGCAGCAACAATATCTTCATCTTGTTGGCCATGGCCAACAGGGAAAAAACCAGCAACTGTCCTCAACCTGTCACCAGAGGTTGGCAAATCTTCAGTCAACTTCAAAACCTTCACAAGAAGCTCATCAATCTCCTCGTGTTTTTTGCCACCAACAAATGTCTGTTTAGAAGAGCTTCTATTATCAAACATCTGTCGAGCCATGAAACCACGAGTACGCGGCACCTCATCCTCACGGGCAGGAAGCTGGCTACATATAGGCTCATAGAACCTAGCATGAGTGCTAGGTCCCGCATCAGAGCTGCCGCATACAACTGCAACAGGACGGTTGTACACAATATCACCTGACACCTTCCACTACAAAAAAAGACAAGAGGCAAAGACAAGTACACATGTGAGTACTAGAAAAGTTCAGATTTATAATGGCTGCACCTTTTAAAAAAACTGATATTAAAAACTCAGATGCACTAAATAAGGGTGAAAGTCGTCGTCATCAGACTTGGGACCTTCAGTGACATGTAGTCGCTTGCACTGAGGATCATCCTTTCCACCAGCTTCAGCAGTTCTCTTGCCAAGATTCTTGTTCATGCCGGCAACACGTGGACTCCGCCGAGCTGTACCACCTTCCTCAGCAACAGTACTCAGGTTCTTCTTCTGCAAAGAAGGCTTCTTCACCCTGGCAAATTTGGCACCCTTGGCACCATCTGCAGCTCTCCTCTGCTTCTCCTTCTCCGCAAACTCTTTTGAGTCACTTTCAAACCTCAACTTCTTCATGCTTTGCTTCAACTCATATTCACGAAGCTGTTCCGAGACCATCCAATCCTGTGTAACTTCCTCTGTACCATCAATAGACTGCGACTGTGTCTCAGACAAAACGGGACGTCTCTTGTCAAAGCTCACACCAACATTACCTTCTGCAAAATAATGGTCAATCAATTGAGTAACCTCCTCAAACCCAGGCGCCCCAGCATGGAAAACAGACATTGCGTCAAAATGAAGTTTGACTATGGTCATTAAAAAGTGCACAAAAAGAACAAATGCAGTGCACTTAGACATATAAAATGCAGTGCTCCAACCATAAGCTAAAAATAAAAATTAATGCATTGCACAAAAAACTTGAATAAAACAACAATGCAGTTCACACATACATATAGTGGAGTTCACATATAGAAAATAAAATACAGTGCTGCATACACTAACTTCATGTTTCTTCCCAACAAAATGCCGGACTAGATACAGCAAGGCAACACCAATTGGTACAACATCAAAGTAACCAGCATACACAAAATAAACAAATCAATCACATACTAGAAGGAGGGGCCACACTTATGGGAGAAGTTTCAATCGGCGAATTCAATTGATGTCCTCCCTCCACACCATGGTCCTTACCACCAGGACAACGAGACCCAATTGGCGTATCATTATGAGAACCACAATCACCTACTTGATTCAAAAAGAACCAGAAACAGAAATTACAAAACATCACGTGACAAAATAATGCAAATGAACGCTGACAACTAACGGAGCATAAACCAATATGCAGGATGATTTAGGAAACTAGATAAACATCAAACAAAATAAACAAAAGCCTAAAATAAGCACTCCACATACCCTGAACTCCTCCTCCCACTCTGCTCGGCGAAGACATGACGTTTGCCTGCAGCACAACAACGAAGTGACAGATTTAAGCAACAAAATCGGCGAAAATCTCACGAAACCCTAGATCCACCTTGCTACACAAGAGTATCGACTCCAAAATCGAGATAAAATCGGTTGCCTACGGAAAAATTACACAAGCAAAAACAGCAACAACAACTACGACAATAACAAAACAAGACGAGCGGACGATCAAGACCGAGAACAAGCGAAACGTACCACAAAAAAGGTGCGGCGCAGGCGGCGGCGGCGACGACGGGGAGGAGGGAGGGTCCGGCGACGGCAACGGACAAGAAAGGGCTGCGGGAGCGCAGTGGCAAGGGCTCGCGGAGCGGACGATGCGGAATGCAGGAATAAGAACCTCTTGAGGGCGGCGGTTCCTCGGGCGACGGCGGTTGCTGCGGGCGACTGCGGCTTTGCTCGAGGGAGGAACTGGAAGAGAGGAGAGGTGATTGTTCTCGGTCTCTCTCCCTGTCAGCGGAGCGGTGGGATCGCCTGGAACGGACACGTAGGAGGCCCGCGTGTGGCAAAAGGCAACATAAAATGGGCCGGCCCAAAAATGGCCCGGCTAAAATAAGAAAGACCACATCAAAACGCACATGATGCAGTTCTCTATGAAGAACAATGAAGTTCCATCGGTAAAACATAAATAAAATAAACGCAGTTTGTAAAAAAAGTTAAAATAAAAAAAACACGCATGTTAAGAAAACGCATCCGAAAAGAAAAAGTCTACATTCAAATAAGTGCCACACAAAAAAAGGGGGGCGGGCCAACCCTCCTACCCCTCCCGTACAGGGACTGCAGTAAGTACAGGCAAAAAAATGATGCAGCACGCAGCACTAAAAAGATGCAGTGCATTTAGCTACACGAAGCAGTACGGTTTAGCAAATCCAGTTCCGTATTACCTACATGAATAAATACACAGTATAGAACACAGCGAAAAACTCGTAAAATTGCGGAATACGTTGTACTTTATTCAGGGGCTCCAGCAAGCACACGCAAAAAATACTGTGAAGTAAGCACCTGTACACAACATGCAGTTCTCCGTTGCACACGATGCAGTGCGGAACTCTAACCAATGCAGTTTCGTTATCACGCAGGATACATATAAACGTCACAAAATGCCCGTTCACATAGAAAGTGGTGGTTAAAAAAATCTACTGATCAAAAATAATAATAATACCACGTTAAAAAACACCACGTTCGCATACAACCACCCAATCGGAGCGGTTCCATCGCCACAAGCCCACGATCACAGACGCAACACCAACCCACGATCTGCACAAACCGCATCATCAGCGAGATCGTGCAGTTCATCTGATGCGGCCATCCCACCCCGCGCCCTCCCCTTAAATTCAGACCCCTACCATAGGACTTCTCATCCACAACAACACAAGTATCCATTGCGCTGCCACCAAATCGCTCCATCACATCCATCTCCACGCAAAACACCAAGCCCTACTACCGGCCATGGCATTCGCCGACGAGTACCAGGGCGTGGAGGCCCACGGCAACACCAAGTTGCACGTCATCCACACCAACGACAACAAGCAAGTGGCGACCACCCTCGCGCAGTACGAGCGCCACCTCAGCCTCCAGCGCCACAAGATCGTCGGCATCGATCTCGAGTACAACAACGAGCCTGAAGCGACGCAGAAACCTGCCCTCTACCAACTCTCCATCGGCAAGAAACACCCGGTGCTGCTCTTCCAACTGAGCCCGCTGAAAGGTGCACCGTCTTTGACAACTTCCTCGCCGACCCCAGGTACACCTTTGCAGGCTTCTCCATCGACGGCGACAAAAAAAGGCTAGAGCACGTCAATCTGGAGGTCGCCAACTTCGTCGACATCTAGAAGGAGTGGAGGGTGCCCGAGGCAACCAAGGAGTTGGACTCCCTTGGAGACGTCTCCGGCATGCTCATCGACGACTACTACAACAACATGAAGAAGAAGATCACCGACGATGAGCACAAGCACTGGGCCACCCTGCCTCTATCCATGAGGCACATCGAGTACGCGGCAAAGGACGCCTACGCAGCGTACGAGATATGGAACCGCATCACCCTCACCCAGGACGGGCTTCGACATGCAAAGCTGGAGAAGGAGGAGCCCCCCAAGAAGCGCTCCAGGAGCAGCTGGGGATGGGGAGACGCTGACTGGTGAAGAAGAAGATGGTGCCGGCCAAAGAGCAACCAATGCCAGCATCGTTTTAGAATTATCATCAAATTTGCTTTATGTTGCTTGCTTATGTACCGTTAGTTTGCTTGTGATCATTTGCTTTTGCTGAACTTAGTTTGCTTGCCATGCGGAATCGTTTGTAATGGTGTGAACTTTGATTAGATTGGTTTCTGTTGAAATTAGTTTGCTCATGATGAACTTGTCGTACAGAATGCCTGTGATAATTTGTTTTCTATTGTTTGCTCATGTATCATTAGATTCGAGCAGTGTGCAAATAGGACGCATGCAGTGCAAGTTGTGTACCAATGTAGTACAGACTCTGTCAAATGAAGTTTACACATACCCAACAAAGCAGTGCACGCCCCTAAATTTGGAAAAACGAATAGATAAGAGAAAAAACACAAAAAGAAAAATGCGATCTTTATATGTAGTGCCGAAATATATTGACGTGCAGTATAGGAACATAATCAATGCAGTACGGTTTATGTTTACTAAGCAGTGCACTCCCCTACATTGGAAAAAAGATTACATAAGAGCAAAAACATGAAAACAAAAAATGAGAACTGTGCATGTAGTACGGACTACGTGCACATGCAGTACAGAAAACTGATCAGTGCAGTACACAGATGGTTTACAAAGCAGTGCACGCCCCTACATTGAAAACAAAAACAATAGAAAAAATTGACCACCCAGGTATAGCCGGCCCCAGCCAGTCTTGTAGTAGGTCTGCGCCCACAACAGGCGAGTCGTTCTGAGCCACAATGCGTGGGGCCGGGCGCACATGGGCCCACAGGTCAGAGAGCATAGAGTAGCGAGCGCCGTGTATAAGCGCCCAAATAAGTAACAAGAGGAGTTCGATACGGTTGCCTCGCCAGCGCTTATAAACAGGTTGGGCGCGCCTTCCGCGGGCGAGGTGGGACTAAACATTAGGCCGCACACAACGCACCGGGAACCAGCCGTGCTCACAGGCCGACTTGGGCCCAATGCGTCTTCACTCCCCGAACACAGGCCCAACAAACAAAAAGAGAGGCTACTGATTTTTTTAAATAATCCCACGTACCATACACAAACGCAGGCCCAACCACGCGTTCCGCGGTTCGTCTTGATATGACAATGCAGTTCACTAGTTTCATGTATGCAGTCCTCTTACTACTCAAATGCATTCGCGCACACTGAATCAGAACCAATCCGCCACCTAACACCAACCACAAACATTTATTACTTCCGTTGGTTAATTGGTTGCATAAAAACGTATCCATTCGTGCTCCAGACTAACACAACGCCTCCCCCGTTCCTCTTTTTCTTCAAATCGTAGATCTAGGGTTCATCCCATCCCCAGCTCTTCTATAGAATTTCTAGAGTAAAAGGTGTGATTAAACGAACGATATCAAACAATTCCGACTAACAAACAACATCCGAGCGCCAAAGAGTCGATTCCGACACGAACACGAACGAACAGAGAAAAACTCGCCCGCCAAATCCCTCGATTTACCAAGATTTTAGTCGTTTTCCTATAAATTACAAGGAATAAAGGTCAACTGACATCCATAAACAAATTAAATCATCCCACAACACCCGATTCCACACAGAATACGCGGGCGGACCACCAGAAAATGAAGCAGTTCTCTAGTGTAGCATTGCAGTGCGCGACGTAAAGAAGATGCAGTTCGCTTATGTTGAGCATGCAGTGCGGAACTGTTATCAGAATAGTTATTCTGATAATATTATCAGAATAGGCCGGCTGGTGGGTCTATTATGATAACACCCCTTAAGAGTCTTATTCTAATAACAACAGCCTTATTCTGCACATCCCCCACCAGATCGCCGCTGCCCCTCCCCTCCCGACCTTCTATCGCGGCAGTGGCATGGGAGCGCCGCTGCCCCTCTCCTCCCGGCCTTCTTCCACGGCAGCGGCCTAGAAGCGCCGTCGCCCCTCCCCTCCTGGCCTTCTTCCGCGGCAGCGGCCTGGCAGCGATGCCGCCCCTCCCCTCCCCGCTTTCTCCCGCGGCGGCGGCCTGGGAGTGCCACCGCCCCTCCCCTCCCGGCCTTCTTCCGCGGCAGCGGCCAAGCAGCACCGCCGCCCATCGCCGCTCGGCCTTCTTCCGCGGCAGCAACCGAGCAACGCCGCCCGCACCGGCATATCGGCCTTCTTCCACGGCAGCAGGTCTGTAGCACCGCCGTCGAACTCCTCCGGGCCAGCAATTAGCTGTACTTCATCAGATGTGGATTGGTGCTTCCTCGACATCAAACCAATTCGAGCAAGGAGGACTGTGCGCAAGGTTCCTTCATCCACGGCAGCTTCTTGGATTAAGTCTGCAATGACCTTTAGAGCAAATCCTCCGTCTCCGTTCACCTTGAGCAACGTCCAGACCGCTCATGAACTTCTGAAGGGCAAGTGGACTGCACAGGCGAACGCGAAAGTTGTGCAGACGGACGAGAAGAGAACTTCCTCCTGCAAACGCAAGAAATCACTGCAACACGAGGTAAGTAGTACACTTCCTCAACCATATCAGTTTAGTTATTCCAGACAAAGCAGTACACGCAGTCCAGTACGCCTACAAAAACGATGCAGTGCGGTTGCTTCGGTTCGTTGTGGGGGAAAATGCAGTGAACTTGCTCGGTTATGCAGTACGCTTGTGTAGGTTCATTACGGACAACGATGCAGTGCGGTTACTTCAGTTCACATTGCAGGGTGATGCAGTCAGCATGCATTAGTTTCGCAGTACCATTTTTAACACATTGCAGTTCGCATGATTCAGTTCATTTTGCCTAACAATGCAGCTCGGTCATTTTGAGTGCAGGAAATGACGTTCAGCAGATACAAAATGCGGCGCATAATTGACAACCCAGGGAACAACAACTTTCAGAAGAGTAAAGCTTCTTCTGAAAGAGATACTGGCTGGGTTACCCCTGAGATTCCTCGAGGATTCTTCACGACAACAAACAGGGTGCACTACGAGAAGAGGTAGTCGAGGATGACGACGATGTCACCTTAATCTGGGAGGGCACTCACCGACAGGAGGATGAAGATGACGACGATGAAGATGACCCAATAACAGTTCTCAACCCAGAGTATAAGCACGAGTTCACTACGTTTGGACAGCATGTCCGAACAGACAGTGATGATGCAGTTGAACACAATGTTGCAGCAGATGATGATGATGTGCCACCGCTCCAAAAATTTCAAACCAATCCACTGAGACATCGTCACAACACTGGATTACCACCACGTCCACCTGCTGCACCCCAAAACAGAGCTCAGCGTCCACCTGCTGCACCGAAAAACAGAGCTCCAAGCAGAGCTTCTGCATCAACTTCGACAAAGCGACCACCAACAGTGCCTCGGTCAAAAGTCAACAACAGGTACAAATCCTCCTCACTATTGCCGCCACGAGATCCTCAACTACACAGATCTGCTATAACCCCGCCATGTCCAATACAACCCGGCGAGCTGCAAACACCATCGGGTGAACGACTCTACACACATGTAAGTTTATGTTCTAAAAAATAATAATAATAGTTGCAGTACATTCAGATAACATTGCAGTGCACACTGATATTTCTTGTGAGGTTTGACCTAGCATCTAATACATTGGATTCTTCTGAAAACTTAGGAACACTGCAATGCTTTTTTAAACTCGTATGCACTCCTCGTATTTAAAAAACAGAACAGAACAAATTATCTCATAGAGCATTGCGCTTTATGCAGGATAAAAACATGCCGCTGAACCTCATACCTGCCGCTGGAATGAAGTTCACCACATATGACAAGGCATGGGACTTTTACAACAATTATGCAAGATGTGCAGGGTTTGGCATACGCCAGAGGGCACAACACAAGACAAATACCTACATTGTCTGCTCAAGAGAAGGGACGCACAAGCAGACCGTGTCAGATTATCAAAGGAAACGTCAGAAGACATCAAAAAGGATTGACTGCAAGGCAAAGATTAGAGTCAAAAAGAGGAAGGACGGCAAATTTGTGATAGAAATGGTTGAACTCAACCACAATCACAAGATGCTGGAAAGCCCCGGGATGCTTTTGCACAAGCGTTCACACAAAAAAGACGATCCTTTGATAGACCAGTTAGTGAAAGACATGCAACTAGACAACCACACACATGCTTAGATGATGTCAACGCTGTCGCGTATGTCCGGTGGTCTGCAGTACATGGGACATACTAGCCGCGACTGGGCAAACAAGTAAGCACATCACAGAACATATCGCTTGAGCATCCTGTCGGTAATTATTTCCTGTTTGATGAGATGAGTTTGCATTGTGTTTGAAAATGCAGGAAACAAAAGTTTGCCAGAGAAGAGTCCCAAGACGATGTCAAGAAACTTCTGGATTTCTTCGAGAAGATGCAGAAGATAAACCCAGAGTTCTTCTATGATTATGACGTTGATGCAGATAACCGTGTAAGAAACGTCTTTTGGGCCAACGCAAGTTGCAAAGGATCGTATGAAGATTTTGGAGACTGTGTTACATTTGACACGACGTATAAAACTAAAAAATTCCACATGCCGCTGGGAGTCTTCGTGGGAGTGAACCATCATCTACAGAGCACCATATTTGCTGTTGCCCTCGTGCGAGATGAGACAATACCATCGTTCGAGTGGGTCTTCAAAATATTTCTGAGGTGTATGAACAACAAGCCGCCAATCTGCATCCTCACAGGTACAAAAAAACCCCTGCATACTTATGTTTGTTTGGTGCACTTATATTTCTTCCATCTATCTTACACACACACAAACAACTTAATAAAAAAACACTATTTGTGCCTTCTCAGACCAGTGTTCTTCGATGAAGGCAGCATTAAAAACTATCCTCCCACATACTCTGCATAAGTTGTGTCGGTGGCATATCATAAGGAAGTACAAAGACCACCTCGCCTTGCTATATAAGGCGCACGAGAAACTCAAGGATGATCTCAATGCGGCCGCCGACGCCCCCCCCCTCCGGCCGCCGTCCTCCCCTCGCCGTCCCTCTCCTCCGGCGTCCTCCCTTGCCACCGGCGAGCTCCCTTGAGCCCCATCCCGATCGGATCTGGAAAACTGCCGAAGGTTGACTTTTCATCTCTCCCCAAAAATCCCCGTCCTGAGAATTCTTCAGTATGTGCCCATGTTCATAGCATCGTAACTCTCTGCATATAGCTTCGTTTCGCGCGTGTAATATGTCAATTTGTTTGTCTCGTGATGCTCTACATTTTGTTCAATTGCACCATGTTCATTTGAGTCCAGCTTGATGCCCAAATCTCTGGTGCAAGAGTGCTAGTTGCTGTTATCTGCTGTTACTTAGCAGAACTTGGAGATTTGTTATTTTTGTATCATTTAATCTGTGCATCGTTTGGGCATGAGCTCTACATGTGTTTTGTTGTATGCCATGCTATCTTTCCAGTGGTGTATGCCATGTATTTGTGTGGTCTCTGTGGTGACTAGCACAAGCATGCAAACTAGGCCCCGTAATGTTTCTGATTTCAGGGACTTAGTGATTTCTCTGTGTCTTTGTCTGCTGTTATTTTGTTGCCATGTAAACTTGATGCTACAGAGAGATACATGCATAATTTGGAGATGTTCAGTAAGGATGTTTTGTAGAGATTCTTTTAATTGATTCATTCCTGTCCTTGTTTGCAATTATGGAGTGCCATAGCAAGACTCAATCTTGCTCTACGTTTGCTATAAAATATTTCTGGCAGATTGTTTACGTGTTATTCAACTTTGCCAAGCTTGTTGTAGTTGTTTCATACATGCTATGTACTTGCTCTTGCCATGGTTAGCTTCATAAACATGCCATCTTGCTTTAGGTATGCTTGTTTTGTCATGAATGGCCTTGTGGTGAGTGCATCAAGCTCACCAAGATGCCTTCATATTATTGTTTCTGTCTTGCTCTGTTTTCTGCTAAGTCTGAAACCTGTTAACGAAACTTGCTATGTTTACATGGTTGCCATCATATCTTCTGGTCCTTTTTGGCTTATGGTCACTAAGGGACTTTTGTCATATGCATTTAGTATAATACTGAGATGCCTTGTTTTGCCATGTTAAGTTCCTGTAGCTTGTTGATTTTGTGCTCTAAACATTGCTACCTGATGCTGTTTTCTGCCATGTCCAGTAATTTCACCAAGTCTGTGAACCTGTTATCTTTTGCACTTTTGCCATGCTTGTTTGAGCTTGTTATGTTGTGAACTAGCCGTACCTCAGTGTTCATCTTTTGTCAAGCATCTCCTGTAGATTACTGCCATATTCTTTGTTGCTATATTGGAGTGCTGTAGCATTGTTACTTGTTGCATTCTAAGTGCTATCATGTTGTTAATCGCAGATTCGTGTCATTCTTGTTTTGCTTGCCATTTGCAAACCGTGCATCCGTTTCCGGTGATCTTTATATCGATTTCGACCGAAATCATCTCATCTTTCCAGTGGCATGCTTGGGTTGCCAAGTTACTGCTTTGTTCATCATTTTCCTTCCGGAGCACGCATATGCATCGCATATCATATCTTGCATATCATTCATGTATTGCATCTTGTTGCCTGTGCATTCCCCGTGATTGATTGTGGTTCCGTTGCTTGTGTTCTTGTCTTGGGTAGAGCCGGGAGACGAGTTCGTGAACGAGGAACCTGTTAAGTACGCTTATGAGGATCAAGCTTTCGACAACTCTGAGAACCTTGCAGGCAAGATGACCACCCCTCGAAATCACTTCTATCTTTGCTTTGCTAGTTGTTCTCTCTATTGCCATGCTGCGCTACCTACCACTTGCTATATCATGCCTCCCATATTGCCATGTCAGCCTCTAACCATCCTTTCCTAGCAAACCGTTGTTTGGCTAAGTTACCGCTTTTGCTCAGCCCTTCTTATAGCGTTGCTAGTTGCAGGTGAAGTTGAAGTTGGTTCCATGTTGGAACATGGATATGTTGGGATATCACAATATCTCGTATTATATTAATGCATCTATATATTTGGTAAAGGGTGGAAGGCTCGGCCTTATGCCTGGTGTTTTGTTCCACTCTTGCCGCCCTAGTTTCTGTCATACCGGTATTACATTCCTTGAGTTTGCGTTCCTTACGCGGTTGGGTGATTTATGGGACCCCCTTGACAGTACGCCTTGAATAAAACTCCTCCAGCAAGGCCCAACCTTGGTTTTACCATTTGCCACCTAAGCCTTTTCCCCCGGGTTTTCGCGAGCCCGAGGGTCATCTTTATTTAAACCCCCGGGCCAGTGTTCCTCTGAGTGCTGGTCCAAACTAGAGCCACTTGCAGCGCCATCTTGGGGAAACTCGAGGATTGGTTTTAGTTGTACGTAGTGTTCATCCGGTGTGCCCTGAGAACGAGATATGTGTAGCTCCTATCGGGATTTGTCGGCACATTCGAGCGGCTTTGCTGGTCTTGTTTTACCATTGTCGAAATGTCTTGTAAACCGGGATTCCGAGACTGACCGGGTCTTTCCGGGAGAAGGTTTATCCTTCGTTGACCGTGAGAGCTTATGATGGGCTAAGTTGGGACACCCCTGGAGGGTATTATCTTTCGAAAGCCGTGCCCGCGGTTATGAGGCAGATGGGAATTTGTTAATGTCCGGTTGTAGAGAACTTGTCACTTGACCCAGTTAAAATACACCAATTGCGTGAGTAGCCGTGATGGTCTCTTCTCGGAGAAGTCCGGGAAGTGAACACGGTTTGAGTTATGAATGACGTAAGTAGGAGTTCAGGATCACTTATTGGTCACTACTAGATGACGACCGCTCCGTTGCTTCTCTTCTCGCTCTCTTTTGCGTATGTTAGCCACCATATATGCTTAGTGCGTGCTGCAGCTCCACCTCATTACACCATCCTTTCCTACAAGCTTAAATAGTTTTGATCTCGCGGGTGTGCGATTGCTGAGTCCTAGTGACTCACAGATTCTACCAAAACAGTTGCAGGTGCCGACGATGCCAGTGCAGATGATGGGATCGACCTCAAGTGGGAGTTCGACGAGGAACGTGGTCGTTACTATGTGTCTTTTCCTGATGATCAGTAGTGGAGCCCAGTTGGGACGATCGGGGATCTAGCATTTGGGGTTATCTTATTTTCATTTGGATCTTGACCGTAGTCGGTCTATGTGTGTATTTTGGATGATGTATGAATTATATTTATGTATTGTGTGAAGTGGCGATTGTAAGCCAACTCTTTATCCCATTCTTGTTCATTACATGGGATTGTGTGAAGATGACCTTTCTTGCGACAAAACCACTATGCGGTTATGCCTCTAAGTCGTGCCTCGACACGTGGGAGATATAGCCGCACCGTGGGCGTTACAAGTTGGTAATCAGAGCCATCCCCGACTTAGGAGCCCCCTGCTTGATCAAATCGCTGGCGTTGTTGAGTCTAGAACAAAAATGTTTTGAGTCTTAGGATTATATATATCGGAGAGTAGGATTCCTTTAACTCCTCAGTCCCTTCGTCGCTCTGGTGAGGTCTCCTAACGTAGAAGTTTTGACTCTTCTCTCCTCAAATTTCACTAAAAAAATTTAGGATCACGCGGGTATCTTGGAATCGTTCCGATGGTTTTGTGACGAGAACATTGTTCTTGGTGCCTCCTGACATTTAGGGGTTGTGGCAGTGTCCCGGGGAGTTGAGCTCCGAGGTGTTGTCGTCACAATTTTATCGTTGCAGTTCTGGAATACCTGATTTTCACCGACATTGAAATCTCTTTTATGCAGTTGTTGGTGAGATCACCTCGACGCCACCCAGTACTGGGGCGGGAGTTCGGGAGTATTGCCATAACTCGTATAACGGATGCTTTTCGAAGGTTGAGGTACATGATTTCCGAAGGTTTCTTGGTTATGTGTTGACGGATGGATACATCTGGATCTAGGGATTGCTAATTTGGGTGATATATTTTGTGTCCCCTGTATCCCCAACACCAGATTGCATAACCAGAAAGTTTCGGGAGTTTATAAGTGGGAATTCAAGTAGCTCTTAGGATATCTTTCCGACAGACGCATGATATGAGATTGGGGTTCGACGTCTAGTGGTCCGCCTGTACACGGTTGGTTTTACAGTGGTCTCGTAGTGTCTTAAAGAGTCCTTGGCTATGCCGACTCGGGGACGCTTCGTATGTCATGTGCACAGCCTTGTACATGATGGTGCTGTACGATTGAGCCCGTGTGGGCCCCACCACGAAAACTTCGAACGAAATCTCTATCATATGTTTGTTCCGGCTTATTCTGCAAGCCAATACTTTGTTTTGTTTTCAATTGTGGTATTCGAGTTGCTTCGAAATCAAATGTTGATTCCATACCTTTTTCTAAGTGGCTTCTCAACTTAATGGAAGTGTGATGATTTACTATGGAATTCATTCGTTCATCCTCGTTCGAATGTTTATTGTGAAGACTATATGTTGCAATTTCTATCCGTTGATTCTACTTATCTATTTGTCTATCAAGATGCTAACGGATGTCACCCTCTTCAGGATGGCTCCGCCAACGCGTCAGAATCCGGATCGCAATGAAGGGAGTCAAGCGAACCCTCCGCCACCACCTCCGCCTCCGGAGGCATGGCAAGCTATCATGGCAGCCACCAACGCCAATGCTCAAATGATTCTGCAACTCTTGCAAGAACGCACCCAAGGGCAAGGCAATCAAGGAAATCACGGTCAAGGCAACAATCAGCCTCACTTCGCTACACTCAACCAGTTTCTCGCAAATCAGCCCAAGTCTTTCAGCTACTGTGCCGAGGCCACGGATGCCGATGATTGGCTCGTGGACATCAACAAGCATTTTGAATGTAGCAATGTCAGGCCTGAGGACTATGTCAAGTTCGCTTCTTTTCAGCTCAAGGACCAAGCTGTTGATTGGTATCAACAATACAAAGATTCTAGAGGAGGTCGTGTGATCACTTGGACTGACTTCTGTCGGGATTTCAAAGCGCACCACATTCCACAAAGTGTTGTTGAGAGCAAGCGTGAGGAGTTCCGCAATCTCAAGCAAGGCAACATGTCAGTGTATCAATTCAACATTCAGTTTTCAGAAACTTGCTCGCTTCTCTAAACAAGACGTTCTGATGAAAAGAGCATGATCTATCACTTCAGAGGTGGCCTTAGAGAGGATCTGCAGTTAGCTCTCGTTCTGGTTGAGCCTACTCAGTTTGATCAATTCTATAATATGGCACTGAAGCAAGAGGCTTCTCAGCTCAAGTGTGAGGCTTCTAAGAAGAGAGTCAGAGACGCAGTTCAGTCTTCTTCTTCCTCACTTGTGGCAGCTAAGCAACAGAAGTTCTGGTTGCCTCCTCCTCCTCCGTTTCGTCAGCCTTACCAGTAGAAGAACAAAGGTGGCCATGGTTCTTCCAACTCTTCCAACTCTGGCTATCAGAACAAGTCTCAGAATCAAGCTCCAAAGTCCAATGCTCCTTATCATCGTCCACTCTCAGAGGTGACTTGCAACAAGTGTCAGCAGAAAGGTCACTATGCTAACAAGTGCTTCAACCAAAGGCGTCTTCCGCCTCCTCCTCCTGTCAGATCTTCCATCAATGCAGTGGTCAAGCATAATCCAAAGTCTGCAAAGGTGAACATGATGAATGCAGCTCAAGCGGAGGAATCTACTGATGTGATAATGGGTAATCTTCCTGTTAATGATATTCCTGCAAAAGTTCTTTTTGATACTGCTGCATCGCTTTCTTTCATTTCAAGACCTTTTGTTGCCAAGCATGAGTTTGTGACGCAAAAGATTCCTATCCCGTTGAAGGTTGTGTCTCCGGGCAAGCAAATGACATCAAATAATTGTGTCCCGGATGTTTCCATCAAGATGGGGAACTATAAATTTCTGTCTTCTCCAGTTGTTCTTGGTGAATCGGATATTGATCTTATTCTCGGGATGGATTGGCTTTCTAAGCACAAGGCTCAACTTGATTGTGCTGCCAGGGAAATTCAATTGACACACTCTTCTGAGGATGTGATTATTTATGCCGCTCGTGATGAAACCATTCGGTTATTTTCTCTCAATGAGAAGGGCGAATTGAATGCCATCTCTCAGATTCCAGTCGTTTGTGAGTACCAAGATGTCTTTCCAGAAGAGCTTCCGGGTATGCCTCCTCACCGACCAGTTGAGTTCGTTATCGATCTTGAGCCAGGCACTGAACCCGTTTGCAAGCGTCCATACAAGCTTGGACCCAAGGAGCTGAAGTAATTGAAGAAACAACTCGATGAACAAGAGCGTCTGGGTCTGATCATACCGAGTTCATCTCCATGGGGTTGTGGTGTTCTTTTTGTAAAGAGGAAGGATGGCACGGACCGACTTTGTGTCGACTACCGTCCATTGAACAAGAAGACAATCAAGAACAAGTATCCACTTCCCAACATGTTGAGGATATAGACCTGGGAGTCACCCGCCAGGAGGGCCGGGTTACACTAAGGGTCATTGCCAGAAGCCCGGAGCTAAGTTTCAAGATAATGGGCCAGAGATGGGTTGAGACCCGGCGATGGCTTATTGCCCATAGTTATCATCATTGTTATAGTAGACTTGTAGTGTAAGGCAAGTATTGTTTAGAGTCCGAGCCGGACACTCTTATGAGCCGGCCGGGACTCTAAGGGCCGCTGGGTGTCAACCTCCCTATATAAAGGGATGACCCGGCAGCGGTTTAGGGGCGACAACAATCTGATGGAGAGCCGGGCATAGCTGTTTAGCTCCCTGGTTATCGAAACCCTGATTAATACCACCTCAACTGGACGTAGGCTTTTACCTTCACCGTAAGGGGCCGAACCAGTATAAACCCTCGTGTTCCTTGTCCCACTTAACCCCTTCAAGCTTCCCAATTGCGATGGCTCCACGACTAAGTCCTAACCCGAGGACTTCTGCCGTGACAATTCAACGACAGTTGGCGCCCACCGTGGGGCTGGCGCACGGTGGATTTGAGTTCTTGAAGGGCAGCTTCGAAGGGCTCAAGGGATACGCTGTGGGCCGGATGACCAAGAGTCGTCGCGGCAAGCTCTACATCGACGATGCGGACTGGGGCCCCGACGCCGGCTCAGTGGAGTACGGGTACCGGGTCCCCTTCGGTGGAATTCATGTCTTCATCGGCAAGATTGGAGAGCCGGGCCCCGAGCCGGATCTCCGCGCCGGTCTCATCGAAACGGCTCAGCGCGCACGACCCGCCCGGGCCCGGCCTGCCTTAAAGCGCGCTTTTGTGGGATGCATCCACGGAGGGCCCTCTGATCCATCTGGGTCTGGTGATGAGGCGGCCGCCGGCTCTGACGGCGAGTCGGCCGCTGATGAGTCAAACTCGTTGTACCAACTTCAAGATGGCAGGCTCATGAGTTATTCCGATGGCAACAGTATTCCGGACCTTTTTGAGCCGCCAAGTCAGGTCGGAGTTTTTATGGCTGGTGCGCAGCCTGTTCAGAACCCCGCTTCCGGATCGGAAAACCCGGTGCCTTCCCCGGCTCAGGTGCTGATGGATCTCACGGATAAGATGACGGCCCTATTAACCGCAACGGTCGACCCGGCGGATCAAGTTCAGCATGATGCGGTGGTGGCACAGCTAAAATTGGATCTGATAAAAGCTAAAGAGGACCTTGCAGCGGAAGGGATCAGACTGGCTGCGGAGCGGGCGGCTCTCGATGCCGGGACTCAGCTGATTCAGGCACAGTCCTTCCAACTCACGATGGATCAGAACGCGGCCAATGAGGTCATGAGAAGGAGGCATCAAAAGGCTCAATCTCGACTCCCGCCGGTTTACGATCCGCGCAACCTCTTCAACACACCGGGTGCAGGGTCTAGTCACCCGTCGGGGGTCGTAGCACCCGGATCTGGACCCCTTATTCAACCACGAGTGATGGGGCCTCCCCAGGGGCCCCCCGCCCCGCCTCAGTATGTGCCAATACCCCCGGGCCATTATAATAACCCGCTGGAGAACATGGTCGCCGCAGCGGCACGGCTGGCGGCTCTGCCCGTTGATGGCGACTCTCCGACGGCTATTGAGACCCGCCGGGTCAGAGAACTCCTCCAGACAGCGCTGGCGCAGCAAGAGGCGTACTCCTACAGCCGGGATAGGATCCATTCAACCCCTCGTCCAGGGCAGAGCCCGAGTTACAGCCGGCACATGGTCTCGGCGACCGGCTCAAGTAATGTCCGACGCCATGACCTGCCCCCTGGTCATGGCCCGGCTCATAATGGAGCCTTCTACGTAGCAGACCAAGCACGCCAGGAGGCGGAGCAGGCGCCTCAAGTGATGGCTTACCAGACCCCCCCGGCTTATCCGACGATGTCCGTTGATGCGGGTATCCCTACTAGAACCGGGGGTGTCCCGTGTTTGATGCCAGCTATCCGTAATGAACGTCTACCCAAGGACTTCAAAGGACCTAGGAAGGTGCCTAACTATACAGCAGACTTACAGCCGGCAGCCTGGATCGAGAGTTATGAGATGGCTATGGAATTGCTGGAAGTTAGCGAGGCGGCCATGGCCAAATATTTCACCATGATGTTAGATGGAACTACCCGCACGTGGTTGAAAGGGTTACCGCCGAACTCCATTGGGTCTTGGGCTGAGCTGAAAGCCCGGTTCATTCAAAACTTCAAAGATACCTGCAGGCAATCTATGTCAATCGTGGATCTGACTAACTGTAAGCAGCAGGAGGGTGAATCCACGACCCATTGGGTTCGCCGGGTCAAGGAGATCATACATTCATCGGATAAGATGGATGCCGGCTCTGCAGTCTTAATGTTGGAACAAAACTGTCGCTTTGTGCCCCTAAAGATGAAACTCGGGCGGCTTAAGCGTGACTGTACTGATATGGGTACACTGATGGCAGCTCTTGTCAAGTACGCCGATTCCGATGGTACCAAGGATCCCCCTTCAGATGATGAAAGGGCAGGGAAGGGAAAGAAGAACGGCAACGGCAAGGGTCCTCAGTTTAGCCCGGGGAACCAAGGAGGAGGCAAGCGCAAGGCCGATGGCAGCCTAGAGTTTGTAGCCAACACCAACTCTCAAGGTAATAACCAGCGACGCAAGGGGAGGCCCCCTCCCCGAGGCGGCGGGTCAGGACCTTCTCTGGAACAGCTGTGAATGAACTTTGTTCGAGACATGGTTCTAGAGAGAAGCCAGCGACTCATCTGTGGAAGGATTGTGCTATCATGAAGGCCTTTAAAAACTACAATGGTCCGGGTGGCGGCTCAGGCGCCGGCGGCTTTCATGGCCCGGGCGGCGGGTCAAATTCCGGTCCTCAGAACGGTCAAGGGGGCTTTAATCAACAGTCTGGTCAGGGTCATCAACAGCAACAGGGGGGCTATCAGACCAACCCAAAGCAGCTTAGCGGTGGACAGTATCACGTGTTCACCACTAGTTTGTGCAAACGAGACGAGAAGCTTCACAAGAGGGCTGTTAATGCTGTTGAGCCGGCGGTTCCACGCTACTTATGGTGGTCGGAGCAGCCCATAGTGTGGAGTAGGGAGGAGCACCCTCCCCGGGTGGATAACCCGGGCCACCTGGCCTTAGTGGTGGCTCCTCAAGTGGGAGGCTATAAGTTCACAAAGGTACTCATGGATGGAGGCAGCAGCATCAACATCCTCTATTATGAGACTTTCCGTCGTATGGGGCTAGTTGATAAGAACCTCAGCCAGTCAAATACTATCTTCCATGGTGTGGTACCCGGTAAATCGGCTTATCCAGTCGGCAAGATCGAACTGGAAGTGGCCTTCGGTGATGAGAACAACTACAGGGTGGAGAAGTTGACCTTTGAGGTGGTCAAGATAAGAAGTCCTTACCACGCCATATTTGGACGGCCGGCTTACGCCAAGTTCATGGCACGGCCGTGTTATGTGTACTTACAACTCAAGATGCCGGGTCACAACGGGACCATTACGGTTCACGGCAGCCGGAAAGTGGCTCTGGAGTGTGAGGAAGGTGACGCGGCTTATGCAGAGTCTGTTTGTGCCACAGAAGAGTTGAAATTTTATAAAGACAATGTTGACCCAACAGATATGGCCTCTCTGAAAAAGCCAACCACGGAGAATGAACCAGCAATGAAGTTTAAATCAGCTGATGAGACTAAACTTGTTGATTTTGTTCCAGGTGACTCGTCTCAGCAGTTCAGCATCAGTGCAAATCTGGACCCGAAATAGGAAGGCGCGCTCATCGAGTTCATCCGTGAGAATAGGGACATCTTCGCATGGAAACCTTCTGACATGCCAGGTGTACCTAGAGAACTCGCTGAGCACACTCTCAATGTTTATCCAAAATTTAAGCCGGTCAGACAGTTCCTTCGACGGTTTAACGAAGAAAGGCGGAAGGCTATTGGTGAAGAAGTGGCCCGGCTTTTGGCGGCCGGGTTCATTGTTGAGGTTTTTCACCCAGAGTGGTTGGCTAACCCGGTGCTCGTACTTAAGAAGAACGGCACCTGGAGGATGTGTGTGGACTACACGGACTTGAACAAGGCGTGTCCGGCTGATCCTTTTGCTCTCCCCCGTATTGATCAAATCATTGATGCTACGGCAGGTTGTGCACGCTTAAGTTTCTTGGATGCCTATTCCGGGTATCATCAGATTAAGATGGCAGTTAAGGACCAGGAGAAGACGGCGTTCATCACTCCCTTTGGAGCCTTCTGCTATGTCTCTATGCCCTTTGGGCTCAAGTGTGCGCAGGCGACTTACCAGCGTTGTGTACAGAATTGTCTCCATAAACAGATCGGGCGCAATGTTCACGCTTACGTGGACGATATTGTGGTTAAGTCCATCAAGGAGGAAACCCTGATAGATGACTTAAGGGAAACCTTCGATAATCTCCGGGTCTACAAGATGATGCTTAACCCGGCCAAATGTGTTTTTGGTGTTCCTGCGGGCAAGCTATTGGGCTTCTTGGTTTCTGACAGAGGAATTGAAGCTAACCCGGAGAAGATCAAAGCTATCACTTCTCTAGCTAAGCCGGCATGTATAAATGATGTTCAGCGTTTGGCAGGTCGCATCGCTGCTTTAAGCCGGTTCATAAGCCGCTTGGGTGAGAAGGCTATGCCCTTATATCAGTTGATGAAGAAAACGGATAACTTTGTCTGGAATGATGCAGCTAATAGCGCCTTCGAGGATTTGAAAAAGCAACTGGCAGAGCCCCCCGTCCTTGCTCCTCTGGTTGATAAGGAGCCCTTGCTACTGTATGTGGCGGCAAACACACGAGCCGTCAGTGTGGCTATGGTGGTGGAGCGTAAGGAGACGGGTAAGAAGCATCCAGTTCAGCGGCCGGTTTATTATGTCAGTGAGGTGCTTATTGAGTCCAAGCAGCGATACCCGCACTGGCAGAAGCTTGTATATGGTGTGTTCATGGCGAGCCGGAAACTCAAGCATTATTTTCAGGGTCATCCCATCACTGTGGTCAGTTCTGCCCCTCTTGGGGATATTATCCAGAACCGAGAGGCTACAGGGAGAATTGCTAAGTGGGCTATTGAGCTTGGGCCTCATGGCCTCAAATATGTGCCACGCACTGCTGTTAAGTCTCAGGCTTTGGTGGATTTTATTAATGATTGGACAGAGTCGCAAGTGCCTGAGCAGAAGCCGGATAACACCTATTGGACTATTCACTTTGATGGGTCCAGGCAGCTGGAGGGCTCGGGGGCTGGTGTTGTATTGGCTTCCCCTAGGGGTGACAAGTTCCAGTATGTGCTACAATTGATGTTTCCTTGCACTAACAATGCGGCTGAATACGAGGCCTTACTCCACGGTCTTCGGGTGGCTAAGGAGATGAGCTTAAGCCGGGTACGGTGCTTTGGGGACTCAGATTTGGTGGTTCAACAAGTATCAGGCACTTGGGATTCTAAGGATCCCCTCATGGCGGCTTATCGCCGCGAGGTTGATGCCATTGCTGGGCACTTTCAGGGATATCAAGTGGAGCACATTGACCGCGGGAAGAATGAGGCGGCTGATGCTTTAAGCCGGCTCGGCTCTCAGCGAAAGCCGGTGCCGCCTAACACTTTCCTGGATGTCCTATATAACCCTTCGGTTAAGTTGCCTACAGAGGAGGACTTGGCTATCCCTGACCCGGAGGCACGACTGGTGGCGGTTCTTCATGACATACCAGACTGGACAATGTCGTACTTGGTTTATATAACCCGGGGAGAGTTGCCTGAGGATGAAACTTTGGCCAGGCAAATAATCTGGCGGGCCAAGTCAATGATTGTTATCAACGGCGAGTTGCATCATCGCAGTGTTTCAGGGGTATTTCAGCATTGTATTTCCCCTGAGGAAGGTCAAGAGATCTTGCGCGAGATCCATGAAGGGGATTGCGGCCATCATGCCGGCTCAAAATCCCTTGTGGCCAAGGCATTCCGTCATGGTTTTTATTGGTTGACGGCTCACGCTGATGCGGAGGACTTGGTCAGTAAGTGTGATGGTTGTCAGAGGTTCTCCCGACGGGCTCATGTGCCGGCTCAGGAATTGAGGATGATCCCGATCACTTGGCCCTTTGCGGTCTGGGGGCTTGATATGGTCGGGCCTTTTAAACGGTCCAAGGATAAGAAGACCCACCTCTTGGTGGCAGTGGACAAATTCACGAAGTGGGTGGAAGCTGAGCCAGTTAGCAAGTGTGATGCAGCCACGGCGGTTCAATTTATGAAAAAGGTGATCTTCCGCTTCGGCTTTCCGCACAGCATCATAACAGACAATGGCACTAATCTGTCCAAAGGCGCTATGGAGGAGTTTTGTCAACGAGAGCATATCCGGCTTGATGTTTCTTCAGTGGCTCATCCCCAGTCCAATGGTCAAGCTGAGAGAGCTAACCAGGAGATTCTGAAGGGCATCAAACCCCGGCTTTTGGTCCCTTTGCAACGGACGCCGGGTTGTTGGGTGGAGGAGTTTCCCTCCGTCTTATGGAGCATCAACACTACTCCTAACAGGTCTACTGGCTTCACGCCTTTCTTCATGGTTTATGGGGCAGAAGCGGTCCTCCCTAGCGACATCCGTCACGATTCACCTCGTGTGGCGGCTTATGTTGAGACGGACAATGAACAGGCGCGCCAAGTTGCTCTGGACTTGTTGGATGAACAGCGTGATGTGGCAGCAGCCCGTTCAGCGATTTACCAACAAGACCTGCGCCGTTATCATAGCCACCGGGTCAAAACCCGGGTCTTCCAGGAAGGCGACCTTGTGCTCCGGCTCATCCAGGATCAAACAGATGCACACAAATTATCCCCACCTTGGGAAGGGCCCTTTGTGGTCAGTAAGAACTTGCACAACGGGTCATATTACCTCATTGATGTTCGGGAGCGTAAAGATTCGCGTAAATCTGAGGAGGAGACCCGTCGGACGTGGAATATCGCTCAACTTCGGCCTTATTACACTTGAGCTACCGGCTCTTGTGGTGTACATATTTATCTCAGACATATATATATT
Source organism: Aegilops tauschii subsp. strangulata (assembly GCF_002575655.3). Taxonomy (NCBI): domain Eukaryota; kingdom Viridiplantae; phylum Streptophyta; class Magnoliopsida; order Poales; family Poaceae; genus Aegilops; species Aegilops tauschii. Next base: position 181,772,257 of record NC_053039.3, read on the forward strand.
ATGATAAGCAATAAAGCAGGACCTCTGTCCTTTTTTCTCCTCCAAATATACGTGTCATACTAATTTGAAAGGAGGATCCGGCTTATGATCGCATTTGAGTCTAGCCGTAAGCAGTAAGATCACTTGGGGGCTTCCTGTTCAAACATGGGTCGTATTTGAACCAAAGAGAACATAGCTGTCGATACCCATTTGATTGGCAAAGTGCCGAGCTCATTGGGAGGTTGCCTTTGGTCATATTTGAATCATAGTGTAACCCCTCTGAGAACCGACGTGGATCGTATTCGAATCAGCGTCGTTAAACAATTTTCAGAATCACTTGGGGGCTTCCTGTTCAAACATGGGTCGTATTCGAACCCAAGAGAACATAGCTGTCAGTACCCTCTTGATTGGCATCGCCACACCCATTGGGGGCTATATGATCGTATCCGAATCTTGGCTTAAACCCCTTTCGGGCCGGGTCTCTGGTCGTATTCGAACTGGAAGCCCCTAAGTTCCGATTTATCGCAAAGTCTACTCTGATTATGACAACGTGTGCATGGCCGGGTTTCGCTTGACCGGCTTAATTTTGGAGTTATCTTGTTAATTGAACATCCTGGATGTCATCAAGACAAGTCCATTAGAGTTAAGATACCAACCATGCTACCCGGGTCATTTAATCCGGAGGGTGGTAAGCCGTCTTGAGACTTGTGATTTACCTTTCTATGCAGATGCTTGAAGGTACTTTTTTAAAGGTTGAGAAGCACGAAGGATAATTATGACTTCAAAGGATTTCAGCATTCATTACGTGCACGATGGCACGGCAGAGATAAATTGTTGCACTTATTCTATTACAAAAAATCTTTCAAAGTTTCAAGGGTGGAGCGTTGTTTGGTGAGCCGCTAGCCGGTTTATGACGCCTGCTGAGTCGAAGTCCCCGGCTCATCTTTTGCTCCGGCTGATCCCAAGGCTTCGAAGGTCGACGATTTCCAGTTGATGCCGCTGAGAGCTTCGAACTGAGCTTCTTCGTCAATTAACTCGGCCGGGTCAATCTCGGGGGCGTAGGTGTGTTGGCGAGCCGGAGGAATCAGACTAAGAGCTTCATAGCGAGGGGTTGGAATCCTCTGATTCTCCGCGTTGTACCCCGGCTGATACTTGGTTAAGTCGGTGTCGTTCCCGATGATGGTGGCCACCGGGCGTACAGCCTTCACGCATGCCGCGAAATCCTTCTGGTCGAAGGTGGAGCCGTCTTCCTTCAGGCTGGGGTAACCCAGGGCGATGTCTGCCGGGTCTAGCTCCGGCAGGAAGGCTTTGGCCCGGCTCAGCGCGGCAATTGCTCCGGATCTTGCGGAGGCTCGACGTAGCTCTTGGATTCGCTGTGGCAAAACTGCGAGCCGGCGCAGGACTTCAGCCAGATGGGTTGGCACCTCATTGGATAGGGCCACCACAGCTAAGGCGCGCTGTGACCCGGTGTAGAGTTGTTCCACCAGGGTGTACACGGCCTTTAGCTTGGTGACCACGCTCTGGTTGAGGTTGGCACTCCTGGGACCTGTTTAATAAAGGTCAGGTAAGCCGGTGACAAGGGTGAATCGTAACATGTGCAGACTTGATGAAAGCCGGTGAGGCGACTTACCGAAGATAGCAGCCACCATTTGGGAAACCTGGTGCTTTAGACCGGAGAGCTCAGCGGTCTTCTCAGTGAGGGCCTTCTCCGCCTGTTCTGCCCGGGTCACCAGTGCGGCTTTCTCCTCAGCCCAGGCCTTCCGCTCAGCGTCGAATTCAGTCTTCAATTTCTCCTGAGCGGCGATGCTGGAGACAAACTTGGCATTCGCCTTCCGGGTCTCCATCTCTTGAGTTTTTAACCGGCTCTTGAGACCCGCAAGGTCCGACTCAAATTTCTTGCCAGTAGCCTGCATATATTTCCGGGTTATTAAACAGTCATTGTATAAGTCCCAAGCACTTTCCAAGCAAAGACACTTGGCACTTGGGGGCTAATGCATATTGAACGTGTCTATCTGCGTACTGCTGGTTCAATTAAGTAAGCCGGACTCTAAGTCTACAACCTATGCCAAGTATAAGTTATAGACTTGGGGGCTAGCATGACAAGGATCACTATGCGGAAAGTAAGAAGACAGCAGAAGGTTACCTCAGACTTTTGTTGGATCTGATTGACCATGGCGATCTCCGCGTCCCGGCTCTTGTGAACCTGGCTGATGTAGCCAGAAACGAGCTCTCCAATGCTCAAATCGGGGTAGCCCAAGAGATCCAGATTCGCCCGGTGGGGTCGCAGCAGCTCCCCCTTCGCGGAGCATTGGGCCAGTGCGGTCGGCCTCCCCGGCTCAACATACTCCGTCCGGGTAATTACCACGTCCGGGTCGTTAGCCGGTGGGGTTGAGCCGGAGGCCTCCGGATTAGCTGACGCTTCGGTCGTTGTCTTGGTGGTCGGGGTAGGGGCTTCAGGCGCCGTATCCATGGGAATGGTGGCCTCGGAGGCGGCTGGCGGATCTTGAGCCGTCGTCTCCGGCTCAGGCAAGTCCGGCACTCCGGCTGACCTGGTCTTCTTTGCTCTTTTGGTGAGCTTTGCCTGGGCACTGAAAAGACAGAAGTGTTAGGCATACAAAGAGTAAATACAGACAGGTAATGTAAGGTGATTGTTATTACCCGGGTGCAGTTTTGAAGGCCGGCAGACTTGACTGCATGGAGTCACAAGAAGAAGGGGAGGTCTCCTGGTAATTGGAGTCAGAAGAATTAAGCGGTTGACGGATAACACCCGCCAACGGATGAAAAGGGTACAAGTGAGAAAAGACCTCGGTGCGACGTTTCCTTGTCGCGTCGGGTAACCCGGCGGAGAGGTCGGTGTCCTTGCGGGCCCGGGTGAGACGCCGGCTTTCGTGAACCTGCTGCTTCAAAAGAAATTGAGGGTCTTGATGAGCTAATGGATGAGAAAAGCTTACTTTCCGGGTTACCCTTCGGACTTTCAGCTGTGGCAAAGGCTCCGAGTCGGAGGGGAGTAATGTTACCTCTTCAATCACCGGGTTACTGGCGCCGGTGTCATCCTGTCAATAAGCAAAATGATGGTAAAGTGGACAGCAGCAAACAATAAATACGGCAAGAGTTTAAAGGTTTAAGGGTTACCTCTGACTCGGAGCTATCGCTTAATTGCAGCAGCTCCGAAGCAGTGGGTCTGTTTCCCTTTTTGCGAGGGGCGGCTCTCTTGGCGGCTTTCTTCGCCTTCCTGGCCTTCTTGGCCGCCTCATGGTCATACTTGACCCGCCAGAACTTATCATCAGCCTGAGAAATACGGTAATGAGTTCTTAGTAAGATGACAGGTAAAAAAAATGGAAAGGTTAAAGTCAGCGGCTTACCGCCGGGGCTGGATTGGTCTTGCACAACGGGGCTAGCCCGGTTTTTCCACAGTCTGCCAGGCTCTCGTTTAATAGAGCCTTGGTCTCTTCTTCAGCAACGTCTTCTGGAAGGTCGTTGCGACTGTGCCTCTGCGGGTCATCCTTTCGCCCGGTGTACTCACACATTAAGCCGGGGCGGCGGCTCAATGGGATCACCCGCCATGAGATCCAGACCCGGACCAGGTCTATTCCGTTCAGACCGTTGCCTAGCAGGGCCTTGATCTTATTGATCGTTGGAAGCAGAGGCTGGCGTTCCGCGGCAGTCAGCTTGTCGGATAGCGGATGAGTCGGCTCCAGGCGCGTTGGGCGAAAGCCGGGCAGTGGGCTCTCATCAGCCGGGGACGTGTCTTGGCAGTAGAACCAAGTCATGTTCTAGTCCTTGGGGTGACTTGGCGGTTCTGCGTAAGGAAATAGACAGTCCCTGCGCCGTTGGATGGAGATGCCGCCTAACTCTAGACTTGGACCGTTTGCGCACTCGGTTTGGCGGTTCAAATAAAACAGCTCTCTGAAGAGCAGCAGACTCGGCTCTTCTCCAAGATATACTTCACAAAAAACTTGGAAGTTGCAGATGTTGGATATGGAATTGGGTCCTATATCCTGAGGCCGAAGGTCAAAGAAGTTGAGCACGTCCCGGAAGAATTTTGAGCCGGGCGGTGCGAAGCCCTGGCTCATATGGTCTGCAAAGATCACTACCTCCCCGTCCCTCGGCTGAGGTCTTTCTTCGGACGGGTCAGGGGCACGGTAGGACATCACTTCCTTCTTGGGCAGATATCCGGACTTAACAAAGTTGGCCAGGGTCTCTTCGGTGACGTTGGATTTCATCCAGTTGCAAGTGATGGGAGCCTTGGGAGGCATGGTGACGGTTGGTGGTCTATGAGGAAGACAAAAGTGTCCGGGTTAATTATAAGCCGGGGATTATCATTCAAACTACAGTGACGGCTTATGAAGGGGACTAATGATATATATTGATATGGTGGGTTATCTAAGCTGTCGGGGCTTTCAGGTTAAGTTGGTCATCTACGGCTTACTGCAGTTAAGTCGGAGGATTTTACAGAGCATGGTTCTCTTTAAACCGGACATGTAAGCCGCCGAGATTCAATGGTTGCGTTTTTACTAAGTGTGGTAAACAGGTTTCACATACTACCGTAACTTTTTTGGATCAAAATAGTCGGAGCAGAGAAAATTTTGTAGACCTAAAAAACAGAGGCAGGAGAAGTTCTTGAGGTTGAACACAGTTCTTATGCAGTAAAAAGAGGATTTCTTGCAGATGAAATGAGTTCCGAACGTCTACCACAGTGGTTTTACGCAAGGATAAAGATCAACCGACTACAGTGGTGACGAGGACTGCCGAGTTTCTGGGCAAAGGTGACGAACACGAAGAACGGGAGGAACCCTACCACAGATCTGTTCTAGCAAGGCAGAGAAGACTCACCGGAGTTGAGGAAGAGCGAAGGTCGCTGCCGTTATCTGGTCCGGGTCAGGGTGATGCAGCGGCCGGGTCGATGAAGATCAGGGGCGCGACGGCGGCGGCGGCGGCAGAAGCTCGGGCAGAGGAACGACAGCGCGAGGAAGAAGAAGGAGAGTGTGAGAAGAGAGTGCCGGGCCGGCCTATTTATAAGGTAAGTCATAAGTGGGCGCGAGATTCAAGGAGACCACGGCGTGGTTATCTCCCCCTCACGGCGCCTCGATTTTCGCAAAGACAGTAAAAGCAGAGATCCGTTGTGGATCTGGCGGAGTAAAAAACGGACTTAATGGAGGATGACGTCACGGCGGATTATCCGGAGTCCGGAGAATGACGTCACTCCGAGTTATGGCCTTCACACGAACGGTAAGCCGGAGATTTTTCTGTCGGCAGAGTTGAAGATTGACACGAGCCAGCTCAAGTCAATCTGGGGCCTAATGTTGAGGATATAGACCTGGGAGTCACCCGCCAGGAGGGCCGGGTTACACTAAGGGTCATTGCCAGAAGCCCGGAGCTAAGTTTCAAGATAATGGGCCAGAGATGGGTTGAGACCCGGCGATGGCTTATTGCCCATAGTTATCATCATTGTTATAGTAGACTTGTAGTGTAAGGCAAGTATTGTTTAGAGTCCGAGCCGGACACTCTTATGAGCCGGCCGGGACTCTAAGGGCCGCTGGGTGTCAACCTCCCTATATAAAGGGACGACCCGGCAGCGGTTTAGGGGCGACAACAATCCGATCGAGAGCCGGGCATAGCTGTTTAGCTCCCTGGTTATCGAAACCCTGATTAATACCACCTCAAGTGGACGTAGGCTTTTACCTTCACCGTAAGGGGCCGAACCAGTATAAACCCTCGTGTTCCTTGTCCCACTTAACCCCTTCAAGCTTCCCAATTGCGATGGCTCCACGACAAAGTCCTAACCCGAGGACATCTGCTGTGACAATTCCACGACACAACATCAATGAGCTATTCGAGCAACTCAAAGGTGCTAAAGTATTCTCCAAGCTTGACCTTCGTATGGGTTATCATTAGATTCGCATTCGTGAAGAAGATATTCCCAAGACAGCATTCAGAACAAGCTTTGGTTCTTATGAATATACTGTCGTGTCTTTCGGCCTTGTCAATGCTCCTCCAACATTCTCTCGGATGATGAATTTCATCTTCAACCCCTATACCAATGAATTCGTCCTGGTGTATCTCGATGATATCTTGGTCTTCTCCTAGAATAAGAAGGATCATGCCAAACATTTGCGATTCGTGCTCGACAAGCTCAGAGAGTATAAATTCTATGCGAAGTTCTCAAAATGTGAGTTTTGGCTCGATGAAGTTCTTTACCTTGGTCACATCATCTCTGCCAAGGGCATCGCTGTTAACCCCGAGAAGGTGTCCGCAATTGTGAATTGGGAACATCCTCAGAATGTCAAGCAGCTCCGCAGTTTTCTTGGTCTTGCAAGCTATTGCCGAAGATTCGTTGAGAATTTCTCTAAGATTGCAAAGCCTCTTTCCAACCTCCTCCAGAAGCATGTGAAGTATGTTTGGTCTCCTGAGTGTGACGTTGCTTTCAACACTCTCAAAGAGAAACTAGTCACAGCTCCTGTGTTGACTCCTCCTGATGAATCCAAGCCATTTGAAGTTTTCTGTGATGCTTCTCTCCAAGGTCTCGGTGCTGTGTTAATGCAAGAGAAGAAAGTTGTGGCCTATACCTCTCGTCAGTTCAAGCCCAATGAGAGGAACTACCCCACTCACGATCTTGAGTTGGCGGCAGTTGTCCATGCATTAATAACGTGGAGACATCTATTGTTGGGAAGACAAGTGGACATATTCACCGATCACAAGAGTCTCAAGTACATCTTCACTCAGCCCAACCTCAACCTCAGGCAGACTCGATGGGTTGAAATGATTCAAGAGTACAATCCGAGTATCGAATATACTCCAGGCAAGGCAAATGTCATTGCAGATGCTTTAAGCAGGAAGGCTTATTGCAACAGCTTAATTCTCAAGCCTTTCCAACCGGATCTTTGTGAAGCTTTCCGCAAGCTGAATCTCCAAGTTGTTCCTCAAGGCTTTCTTGCCAACCTCATAGTCTCTCCTACTTTGGAAGATCAAATTCGTGAGGCACAACTCCTGGATACCATGGTGAAGAAGGTGAAACGTGGTATCGACAAGGGTCTTTCCAAATACAAGTGCTACCGCATTGATGACAGAGACACTTTATTCTTCGAGGACCGGATTGTGGTTCCTAAAGGTGATCTAAGGAAAGTCGTAATGAACAAGGCGCACAATTCTCTCCTTTCCATTCATCCTGGAAGTACGAAGATGTATCATGACCTCAAGCAGTCGTATTGGTGGACTCGAATGAAGCGAGAAATCGCTCAGTTCGTGAATGAATGTGATGTCTGTCGAAGAGTGAAAGCAGAACACCAACGACCAGCTGGTCTCCTCCAACCTCTTGCTATCCCAGAGTGGAAGTTTGATCATATCGAAATGGACTTCGTGACTGGTTTTCCCAAGTCCAAGCGTGGAAATGATGCTATCTTCGTTGTCATTGACAAGCTTTCTAAAGTGGCTCATTTTCTTCCAATCAAAGAGTCTATCACAGCAGCTCAGTTGGCCGAGCTATACACCTCCAGAATTGTCTCCTTGCACGGCATTCCACAATTGATTTCTTCAGATCGTGGAAGCATCTTCACCTCTAAGTTCTGGGACTCCTTCCAGAAGGCCATGGGCACCAACATTCGCTTCAGCACAGCTTTCCATCCTCAAACTAGTGGCCAAGTCGAGCGAGTCAATCAAATTCTTGAAGATATGCTCAGGGCTTGTGTCATTTCCTTTGGCATGAAATGGGAAGATTGCCTTCCATATGCCGAATTCTCCTACAACAACAGCTTCCAAGCAAGTTCGGGCAAGGCCTCATTCGAGATTCTCTATGGCAGAAAGTGTCGTACTCCTCTGAATTGGTCAGAGACTAGTGAACGCCAACTTCTTGGCAATGACTTAATCACAGAAGTTGAAGAAATGTGTAAAGTCATCCGTGATAATCTCAAAGCCGCGCAATCGCGCCAGAAGAGTTACTATGATAGTAAGCACCGTGATTTGGCTTTCGAGATCGGAGACCATGTCTACCTCCGCGTCTCTCCAATGAAAGGCACTCGTCGCTTCGGTATCAAAGGGAAGCTTTCCCCTAGATACGTGGGTCCTTTCAAGATCATTGGAAAAAGAGGCGACCTCACCTATCAACTTGAGCTTCCTTCCAACTTTGCGAACGTGCACGATGTGTTCCACGTGTCACAGCTCCGCAAGTGCTTCAAGACGCCTGAGCGCACTATCAACTTCGAAGAGATTGACCTCCAAGAAGATCTGTCTTATCATGAGCACCCCGTTGCTATTCTTGAAGAAACTGAGCGCAAGACTCGCAACAAGTCAATCAAATTCCTGAAAGTGAAGTTGTAACGCCCACAATGCGGCTATATCTCGCACGTGTCGAGGCACGACTTAGAGGCATAACCGCATAGTGGTTTTGTCGCAAGAAGGGTCATCTTCACACAATCCCATGTAATGAACAAGAATGGGATAAAGAGTTGGCTTTTAATCGCCACTTCACACAATACATAAATATAATTCATACATCATCCAAAAAACACACATAGACCGACTACGGTAAAGATCCAAATGAAAATAAGATAACCCCAAATGCTAGATCCCCGATCGTCCCAACTGGGCTCCACTACTGATCATCAGGAAAAGACACATAGTAACGACCACGTTCCTTGTCGAACTCCCACTTGAGATCGACCCCATCATCTGCACTGGCATCGTCGGCACCTGCAACTGTTTTGGTAGAATCTGTGAGTCACGAGGACTCAGCAATCTCACACCCGCGAGATCAACACTATTTAAGCTTATAGGAAAGGAAGGGGTAATGAGGTGGAGCTGCAGTGGCAAAAAGCATATATGGTGGCTAACATACGCAAAAGAGAGCGAGAAGAGAAGCAACGGAACGGTCGTCATCTAGCAATGACCAAGAAGTGATCCTGAACCCCTACTTACGTCATTCATAACTCAGACCATGTTCACTTCCCGGACTCCGCCGAGAAGAGACCATCACGGCTACACACACAGTTGATGTATTTTAATTGGGTCAAGTGACAAGTTCTCTACAACCAGACATTAACAAATTCCCATCTGCCTCATAACCGCGGGCACGGCTTTCGCAAGATAATACCCTGCAGGGGTGTCCCAACTTATCCCATCATAAGCTCTCACGGTCAACGAAGGATAAACCTTCTCCCGGAAAGATCCGATCAGTCTCGGAATCCCGGTTTACAAGACATTTCGACAATGGTAAAACAAGACCAGCAAAGCCGCCCGATGCGCCGACAAATCCCGATAGGAGCTGCACATATCTCGTTCTCAGGGCACACCAGATGAGACATCCTACGAGTAAAACCAGACCTCGAGTTTCCAAGAGGGGGCCCCGCAGTCTACTCAGTTCGGACCAACACTCGAAGGAGCACTGGCCCGGGGGGGTTAAAACAAAGATGACCCTCGGGCTCGCGAAAACCGGAGGGAAAAGGCTTAGGTGGCAAATAGTAAAACCAAGGTTGGGCCTTGCTGGAGGAGTTTTATTCAAGGCGAACTGTCAAGGGGGTCCCATAATCACCCAACCGCATAAGGAACGCAAACTCAAGGAACATAATACCGGTATAACAGAAACTAGGGCGGCAAGAGTGGAACAAAACACCAGGCATAAGGCCGAGCCTTCCACCCTTTACCAAATATATATAGATGCATTAATTAAATAAAAGATATTGTGATATCCCAACATATCCATGTTCCAACATGGAGTCAACTTCAACTTCACCTGCAACTAGCAACGCTATAAGAAGGGCTAAGCAAAAGCGGTAACTTAGCCAAACAACGGTTTGCTAGGAAAGGATGGTTAGGGGCTGACATGGCAAAATGAGAGGCATGATATAGCAAGTGATAGGTAGCGCAGCATGGCAATAGAGCGAACAACTAGCAAAGCAAAGATAGAAGTGATTTCGAGGGGTGGTCATCTTGCCTGCAAGGTTCTCAGAGTTGTCGAAAGCTTGATCCTCGTAAGCGTACTCAACAGGTTCCTCGTTCACGAACTCGTCTCCTGGCTCTACCCGAGACAAGAACACAAACAAACGGAACCACAATCAATCACGAGAAATGCACAAGCAACATGGTGCAAAACATGTATGATATGCGAGATGTGATATGCGATGCATATGCGTGCTCCGGAAGGGAAATGATGAACAAGGCAGTAACTTGGCAAACCAAGCATGCCACTGGAAAGATGAGATGATTTCGGTCGAAATCGATATAAAGATCACCGGAAACGGATGCACGGTTTGCAAATGGCAAGCAAAACAAGAATGACACGAATCTGCGATTGACAGCATGATAGCACTTAAAATGCAACAAGCAACAATGATACAGCACTCCAACATAGCAACAATATATATGGCAGTAATCTACAGGAGATGCTTGACAAAAGATGAACACTGAGCTACGGCTAGTTCACAACATAACAAGCTCAAACAAGCATGGCAAAAGTGCAAAAGACAACAAGATCACAGACTTGGTGAAAATGATGGACATGGCAGGAAACAACATCAGGTAGCAATGTTCAGAGCACGAAATCAACATGTTACAGGAACTTAACATAGAAAAACAAGGCATGGCAGTATTCTACTAAAAACACATGACAAAAGTCCCTCAATGACCATAAGCCAAAAAGGATCAGAGGATATGATGGAAAGCATGTCAACATAGCAAGTTCCGTTACCAGGTTTCAGACATTGCAGAAAACAGAGCATGGCAGAAATAATAATATGAAGGCATGTTGGTGAGCTTGATGCACTCACCACAAAGCAATTCATGACAAAACAAGCATACCTACAGCGAGATGGCATGTTTACGAAGCTATCCATGGCAAGAACAAATGCATAGCATGTTGGGATCAACTACAATAAGCTTGGCAAAAATGAATATCATGTTAAGAATCTGCCAGAAATATTTTATAGCAAAAGTAGAGCAAGATTGAGTCATGCTATGGTACTCCATAATTGCAAACAAGGGAAGGAATGGATCCATTACAATAATATCTACAAAACATCCTTAGTGAACATCTCCAAAATATCCATGGATCTCTCTGTAGCATCAAGTTCACATGGCAACAAAATAACAGCAGACAAACTTGGAGAAATCACTGTCCCTGAAATCAGAAACATTACGGAGCCTAGTTTTCATGCTTGTGCTAGTCACCACAGAGATCACAAAAATACATGGCATACACCACTGGAAAGATGGAATGGCATACAACAAAACACATGTAGAGCTCATGCCCATAAGATGCACAGATTAAATGATACAAAAATGACAAATCTCTTAGTTCTGTTAAGAACCAGCAGATAACAGCAACTAGCCATCTTGCAACAGAGATTTGGGCATCAAAATGACCCCTAATGAACATGCTGCAATTGAACAAAATGTAGAGCATCATGAGACAAACAATTTGACATATTACACGCGCGAAACGGAGCTACATGCAAGGAGTTATGCACTGTGGAACATAGGCACTTACCGTAAAAATTCGTATGACAGCAATTTTCGGGGGGGGGGGGGGGGGGGGTTCTGGAAAAGTCAACGTACAGTGAAACCAGATCCGATCGGGGGCTCGGGCTCCCGAGGTCGAGCGAGGCCGGCGGCTCCTCGCCGGAGCTGGAGGGAGAGGGGCGGCGGCGGTCGGCCGGAGGAGAGGAGGAGGGAGGCCGGGGCGCGGGACGCGGTCGCCAGTGGGCGGCGGCGCGGCGGCCGGCGGCGAGGCGGCGCGGGCGGGCGCGGCGGCGGTGCGGAGGCCGAGCGGCGAGGCGGCGGCGGCGGCCGAACGGCGGCGGCGGGGAGGCCACGACGGCGCGAGGAGGAGGGCGCCGGCTCGGGCTCGCGGGCCGGGAGGGCTCCCCGCGTGCTCGGGCGGGCCGGCGGCGACGGCGAAGGCGGCGGTGGGAGTGGACGCGTCCGGCTCCGTCCGGACGTGTCCGGCGGCGGAGAGGGAGCGGGTCTAGGGTTTCGTCTGCGTGCGTTTTCGGGAGGGTCACATATGAATAGGTAGAGGGAGCTAGGAGAGTCCAAATGAGGTGCGGTTTTTGCCCACACGATCGTGATCGAACGACCTAGAGCATGGAAGAGAGATTGGTGGGTTTTTGGGCTGGTTTTGAGAGGGGTTTTTGCTGCACACTCAAATGGCCTCTGCGGATGCCCGGTTAACCGTTGGAGTACCAAACGACCTCCAAATGGAACAAAACTTGACCGGTGGTCTCCCGGTGGTATACCAAGGCCACTTGACAAGCCTCGGTCCATTCCGAGAATGTTTGACACCCGCTCACAAAAAAAACAAGAGGGGTGCACCGGAGGAGATAGGAGCACCGGATTGCAAAACGGACAACGGGGAAAATGTTCGAATGCATGAGACGAACACGTATGCAAATGCAATGCACATGATGACATGATATGCAATGCATGACATGAACAAAATGCAAAACGAAAAACAAAACCCGACCACGGAGGGAATATCATAGCACATAGCCGAAAATGGCAAGAGTCGGAGTTACAAATATGGCAAGTTACATCCGGGGTGTTACAACACTCCACCACTACGAGAGGATCTCGTCCCGAGATCTAGGACTGAAAGAACTCCGGATATTCGGAATGGAGATGGTCCTCACGTTCCCAGGTGGCTTCCCGGTCGGAATGGTGCGACCACTTCACTTTCAGGAATTTGATTGACTTGTTGCGAGTCTTGCGCTCAGTTTCTTCAAGAATAGCAACGGGGTGCTCATGATAAGACAAATCTTCTTGGAGGTCAATCTCTTCGAAGTTGATAGTGCGTTCAGGCGTCTTGAAGCACTTGTGGAGCTGTGACACGTGAAACACATCGTGCACGTTCGCGAAGTTGGAAGGAAGCTCAAGTTGATAGGCGAGGTCGCCTCTTTTGCCAATGATCTTGAAAGGACCCACGTATCTAGGGGCAAGCTTCCCTTTGATACCGAAGCGATGAGTGCCTTTCATTGGAGAGACGCGGAGGTAGACATGGTCTCCGATCTCGAAAGCCACATCACGGTGCTTACTATCATAGTAACTCTTCTGGCGCGATTGCGCGGCTTTGAGATTATCACGGATGACTTTACACATTTCTTCAGCTTCAGTGATTAATTCATTGCCAAGAAGTAGGCGTTCACCTGTCTCTGACCAGTTGAGAGGAGTACGACACTTTCTGCCATAGAGAATCTCGAATGGGGCCTTGCCCGAACTTGCTTGGAAGCTGTTGTTGTAGGAAAATTCGGCATATGGAAGACAATCTTCCCATTTCATGCCAAAAGAAATGTCACAAGCCCTGAGCATATCTTCAAGAATTTGATTTACTCGCTCGACTTGGCCACTAGTTTGAGGATGGAAAGCTGTGCTGAAGCAAATGTTTGTGCCCATGGCCTTCTGGAAGGAGTCCCAGAACTTAGAGGTGAAGATGCTTCCACGATCGGAAGAAATCAATTGTGGAATGCCGTGCAAGGAGACAATTCTGGAGGTGTATAGCTCTGCCAACGGAGCTGCTGTGATGGATTCTTTGATTGGAAGGAAATGAGCGACTTTAGAGAGCTTGTCAATGACAATGAAGATAGCATCATTTCCACACTTGGACTTTGGAAATCCAGTCACGAAGTCCATTTCGATATGATCAAACTTCCATTCTGGGATAGCAAGAGGTTGGAGGAGACCAGCTGGTCGTTGGTGTTCTGCGTTCACTCTTCGACAGACATCACATTCATTCATGAATTGAGCGATTTCTCGTTTCATAGGAGTCCACCAATACGACTGCTTGAGGTCATGGTACATCTTCGTACTTCCAGGATGAATGGAAAGGTGAGAATTGCGTGCCTCCTTCATAATGACTTTCCTTAGATCACCTTTAGGAACCACAATCCGGTCCTCGAAGAATAAAGTGTCTCTGTCATCAATGCGATCACACTTGTATTTGGAAAGACCCTTGTCGATACCATGTTTCACCTTCTTCACCATGGCATCAAGGAGTTGTGCCTCACGAATTTGATCTTCCAAAGTAGGAGAGACTATGAGGTTGGCAAGAAAGCCTTGAGGAACAACTTGGGGATTCAGCTTGCGGAAAGCTTCACAAAGATCCGGTTGCAAAGGCTTGAGAATTATGCTGTTGCAATAAGCCTTCCTGCTTAAAGCATCTGCAATGACATTTGCTTTGCCTGGAGTATATTCAATACTCGGATTGTACTCTTGAATCATTTCGACCCATCAAGTCTGCCTGAGGTTGAGGTTGGGCTGAGTGAAGATATACTTGAGACTCTTGTGATCGGTGAAAATGTCCACTTGTCTTCCCAACAAGAGATGTCTCCACGTTATTAATGCATGGACAACTGCCGCCAACTCAAGATCGTGAGTGGGGTAGTTCTTCTCATTGGGCTTCAACTGACGAGAGGTATAGGCCACAACTTTCTTTTCTTGCATTAACACAGCACCGAGACCTTGGAGAGAAGCATCACAGAAAACTTCAAATGGCTTGGATTCGTCAGGAGGAGTCAAGACAGGAGCTGTGACTAGTTTCTCTTTGGCAGTGTTGAAAGCAACGTCACACTCAGGAGACCAGACGTACTTCACATGCTTCTAGAGGAGGTTGGAAAGAGGCTTTGCAATCTTAGAGAAATTCTCAACGAATCTTCGGCAATAGCTTGCAAGACCAAGAAAACTGCGGAGCTGCTTGACATTCTGAGGAGGTTCCCAATTCACAATTGCGGACACCTTCTCGGGGTTAACAGCGATGCCCTTGGCAGAGATGATGTGACCAAGGAAAAGAACTTCATCGAGCCAAAACTCACATTTTGAGAACTTCGCATAGAATTGATACTCTCTGAGCTTGTCGAGCACCAATCGCAAATGTTTGGCATGGTCCTTCTTATTCTTGGAGAAGACCAAGATATCATCGAGATACACCAGGACGAATTCATTGGTATAGGGGTTGAAGATGAAATTCATCATCCGAGAGAATACTGGAGGAGCATTGACAAGGCCGAAAGACACGACAGTATATTCATAAGAACCAAAGCTTGTTCTGAATGCTGTCTTGGGAATATCTTCTTCACGAATGCGAATCTGATGATAACCCATACGAAGGTCAAGCTTGGAGAATACTTTAGCACCTTTGAGTTGCTCAAAAAGCTCATTGATGTTGGGAAGTGGATACTTGTTCTTGATTGTCTTCTTGTTGAATGGACGGTAGTTGACACAAAGTCGGTCCGTGCCATCCTTCTTCTTTACAAAAAGAACACCACAACCCCATGGAGAAGAACTCGGTCTAATCAAACCCAGACGCTCTTGTTCATCGAGCTGTTTCTTCAATTCCTTCAGCTCGTTAGGTCCAAGCTTGTATGGACGCTTGCAAACGGGTTCAGTGCCTGGCTCTAGTTCGATAACGAACTCAACTGGCCGATGAGGAGGCATACCCAAAAGTTCTTCTGGAAAGACATCTTGATACTCACAAACGACTGGAATTTGAGAGATGGCATTCAATTCGCCCTTCTCATTGAGAGAAAAAAACCGAATGGTTTCATCACGAGCGGCATAAATAATCACATCCTCAGAAGAGTGTGTCAATTGAATTTCCCTGGCAGCACAATCAAGGTGAGCCTTGTGCTTTGAAAGCCAGTCCATCCCGAGAATAAGATCAATATCCGAGTCACCAAGAACAACTGGAGAAGACAGAAATTTATAGTCGCCCATCTTGATGGAAACATCAGGAGCAACCAAACTAGAAGTCAAAAGCTTTCCCGGAGAAACAACTTGCATAACTTTGGATAAAATCTCTGTGTCAACATTGTGCTTCGATGCAAATGGGTATGACAAGAAAGAATGCGATGCACCAGTATCAAATAAGACTTTTGCAAGAATATCATTAACTGAGAGATTACCCATTATCACATCAGTAGATTCCTCCGCTTGAGTTGCATTCATCATGTTCACCTTTGCAGACTTTGGATTATGCTTGACCACTGCATTGCTGGAAGATCTGACAGGAGGAGGAGGAGGAGGTAGACGCCTTTGATTGAAGCACTTGTTAGCATAGTGACCTTTCTGCTGACACTTGTTGCAAGTCACCTCTGAGAGTGGACGGTGATAAGGAGCATTGGACTTTGGAGCTTGATTCTGAGACTTGTTCTGATAGCCAGAGTTGGAAGAACCATGGCCACCTTTGTTCTTCTGCTGGTAAGGCTGACGAAACGGAGGAGGAGGCAACCAGAACTTCTGTTGCTTAGCTGTCACAAGTGAAGAAGAAGAAGAAGAAGAAGACTGAACTGCGTCTCTGACTCTCTTCTTAGAAGCCTCACACTTGAGCTGAGCAGCCTCTTGCTTCAGTGCCATATTATAGAATTGATCAAACTGAGTAGGCTCAACCAGAACGAGAGCTAACTGCAGATCCTCTTTAAGGCCACCTCTGAAGTGATAGATCATGCTCTTTTCATCAGAACGTCTTGTTTAGAGAAGCGAGCAAGTTTCTGAAAACTGAATGTTGAATTGATACACTGACATGTTGCCTTGCTTGAGATTGCGGAACTCCTCACGCTTGCTCTCAACAACACTTTGTGGAATGTGGTGCGCTTTGAAATCCCGACAGAAGTCAGTCCAAGTGATCACACGACCTCCTCTAGAATCTTTGTATTGTTGATACCAATCAACAGCTTGGTCCTTGAGCTGAAAAGAAGCGAACTTGACATAGTCCTCAGGCCTGACATTGCTACATTCAAAATGCTTGTTGATGTCCACGAGCCAATCATCGGCATCCGTGGCCTCGGCACAGTAGCTGAAAGACTTGGCTGATTTGCGAGAAACTGGTTGAGTGTAGCAAAGTGAGGCTGATTGTTGCCTTGACCTTGATTGCCTTGATTGCCTTGCCCTTGGGTGCGTTCTTGCAAGAGTTGCAGAATCATCTGAGCATTGGCGTTGGTGGCTGCCATGATAGCTTGCCATGCCTCCGGAGGTGGAGGTGGTGGCGGAGGGTTTGCTTGACTCCCTTCATTGCGATCCGGATTCTGACGGTTGGCGGAGCCATCCTGAAGAGTGTGACATCCATTAGCATCTTGATAGACAAATAGATAAGTAGAATCAACGGATAGAAATTGCAACATATAGTCTTCACAATAAACATTCGAACGAGGATGAACGAATGAATTCCATAGTAAATCATCACACTTCCATAAGTTGAGAAGCCACTTAGAAGAACATATGGAATCAACATATGTCTTCGAAGCAACTCGAATACCACAATTCAAAACAAAACAAAGTATTTGCTTGCAGAATAAGCCGGAACAAACATATGATAGAGATTTCGTCCGAAGTTTTTGTGGTGGGGCCCACACGGGCTCAATCGTACAGCACCAACATGTACAAGGTTGTGCACATGACATACGAAGCGTCCCCGAGTCGGCATAGCCAAGGACTCTTTAAGACACTACGAGACCACTGTAAAACCAACCGTGTACAGGCGGACCACTAGACGTCGAACCCCAATCTCATATCTACTTGAATTCCCACTTATAAACTCCCGAAACTTTCTGGTTATGCAATCTGGTGTTGGGGATACAGGGGACACAAAATATATCACCCAAACTAACAATCCCTAGATCCAGCTGTATCCATCCGTCAACACATAACCAAGAAACCTTCGGAAATCGTTTACCTCAACCTTCGAAAAACATCCGTTATATGAGTTATGGCAATACTCCCGAACTCCCGCCCCAGTATGGGTGGCGTCGAGGTGATGTCACCAACAACTGCATAAAAGAGATTTCGATGTCGGCGAAACTCAGGTATTCCAGAACTGCAACGAAAAAATTGTGACGACAACACCTCGGAGCTCAACTCCCCGGGACACTGCCACAACCCCTAAATGTCAGGAGGCACCAAGAACAATGTTCTCGTCACAAAACCATCGGAACGATTCCAAGATACCCGCGTGATCCTAAAAATTTTTTTTAGTGAAATTTGAGTAGAGAAGAGTCAAAACTTCTACGTCAGGAGACCTCACCAGAGCAACGAAGGGACTGAGGAGTAAAAAGAATCCTACTCTCCGATATATATAATCCTAAGACTCAAAGCATTTTTGCTCTAGACTCAACAACGCCAACGATTCGATCAAGCAGGGGGCTCCTAAGTCGGGGATGGCTCTGATTACCAACTTGTAACGCCCACGATGCAGCTATATCTCCCACGTGTCGAGGCACGACTTAGACGCATAACCGCATAGTGGTTTTGTCGCAAGAAGGGTCATCTTCACACAATCCCATGTAATGAACAAGAATGGGATAAAGAGTTGGCTTACAATCGCCACTTCACACAATACATAAATATAATTCATACATCATCCAAAAAACACACATAGACCGACTACGGTCAAGATCCAAATGAAAATAAGATAACCCCAAATGCTAGATCCCCGATCGTCCCAACTGGGCTCCACTACTGATCATCAGGAAAAGACACATAGTAACGACCACGTTCCTCGTCGAACTCCCACTTGAGATTGACCCCATCATCTGCACTGGCATCGTCGGCACCTGCAACTGTTTTGGTAGAATATGTGAGTCACGAGGACTCAGCAATCTCACACCCGCGAGATCAACACTATTTAAGCTTATAGGAAAGGAAGGGGTAATGAGGTGGAGCTGTAGTGGCAAAAAGCATATATGGTGGCTAACATACGCAAAAGAGAGCGAGAAGAGAAGCAACGGAACGGTCGTCATCTAGCAATGACCAAGAAGTGATCCTGAACCCCTACTTACGTCATTCATAACTCAGACCGTGTTCACTTCCCGGATTCCGCCGAGAAGAGACCATCACGGCTACACACACAGTTGATGTATTTTAATTGGGTCAAGTGACAAGTTCTCTACAACCGGACATTAACAAATTCCCATCTGCCTCATAACCGCGGGCACGGCTTTCGCAAGATAATACCCTGCAGGGGTGTCCCAACTTAGCCCATCATAAGCTCTCACGGTCAACGAAGGATAAACCTTCTCCCGGAAAGACCAGATCAGTCTCGGAATCCCGGTTTACAAGACATTTCGACAATGGTAAAACAAGACCGGCAAAGCCGCCTGATGCGCCGACAAATCCCGATAGGAGCTGCACATATCTCGTTCTCAGGGCACACCGGATGAGACATCCTACGAGTAAAACCAGACCTCGAGTTTCCAAGAGGGGGCCCCGCAGTCTACCCAGTTCGGACCAACACTCGAAGGAGCACTGGCCCGGGGGGGGTTAAAATAAAGATGACCCTCGGGCTCGCGAAAACCGGAGGGAAAAGGCTTAGGTGGCAAATAGTAAAACCAAGGTTGGGCCTTGCTGGAGGAGTTTTATTCAAGGCGAACTGTCAAGGGGGTCCCATAATCACCCAACCGCGTAAGGAACGCAAACTCAAGGAACATAATACCGGTATAACAGAAACTAGGGCGGCAAGAGTGGAACAAAACACCAGGCATAAGGCCGAGCCTTCCACCCTTTACCAAATATATATAGATGCATTAATTAAATAAAAGATATTGTGATATCCCAACATATCCATGTTCCAACATGGAGTCAACTTCAACTTCACCTGCAACTAGCAACGCTATAAGAAGGGCTGAGCAAAAGCGGTAACTTAGCCAAACAACGGTTTGCTAGGAAAGGATGGTTAGGGGCTGACATGGCAAAATGGGAGGCATTATATAGCAAGTGATAGGTAGCACAGCATGGCAATAGAGCGAACAACTAGCAAAGCAAAGATAGAAGTGATTTCGAGGGGTGGTCATCTTGCCTGCAAGGTTCTCAGAGTTGTCGAAAGCTTGATCCTCGTAAGCGTACTCAACAGGTTCCTCGTTCACGAACTCGTCTCCCGGCTCTACCCGAGACAAGAACACAAATAAACGGAACCACAATCAATCACGAGAAATGCACAAGCAACATGGTGCAAAACATGTATGATATGCGAGATGTGATATGCGATGCATATGCGTGCTCCGGAAGGGAAATGATGAACAAGGCAGTAACTTGGCAAACCAAGCATTCCACTGGAAAGATGAGATGATTTCGGTCGAAATCGATATAAAGATCACCGGAAACGGATGCACGGTTTGCAAATGGCAAGCAAAACAAGAATGACACGAATCTGCGATTGACAGCATGATAGCACTTAAAATGCAACAAGCAACAATGATACAGCACTCCAACATAGCAACAAAATATATGGCAGTAATCTACAGGAGATGCTTGACAAAAGATGAACACTGAGCTACGGCTAGTTCACAACATAACAAGCTCAAACAAGCATGGCAAAAGTGCAAAAGATAACAGGATCACAGACTTGGTGAAAATGATGGACATGGCAGGAAACAACATCAGGTAGCAATGTTCAGAGCACTAAATCAACATGCTACAGGAACTTAACATAGCAAAACAAGGCATGGCAGTATTATACTAAAAACACATGACAAAAGGCCCTTACTGACCATAAGGCAAAAGGGATAAGAAGATATGATGGAAAGCATGTAAACATAGCAAGTTTCGTTATCAGGTTCCAGACTTGGCAGAAAAGAGAGCATGGCAGAAATAATAATATGAAGGCATGTTGGTGAGCTTAATGCACTCACCACAAAGCAATTCATGACAAAACAAGCATACCTACAGCAAGAAGGCATGTTTATGAAGCTATCAATGGCAAGAACAAATGCATAGCATGTATGGATCAACTACAATAAGCTTGGCAAAAATGAATATCATGTTAAGAATCTGCCAGAAATATTTTATAGCAAAAGTAGAGCAAGATTGAGTCATGCTATGGTACTCCATAATTGCAAACAAGGGCAGGAATGGATCTATTACAATAATATCTACAGAACATCCTTAGTGAACATCTCCAAAATATGCATGGATCTCTCTGTAGCATCAAGTTCACATGGCAACAAAATAACAGCAGACAGACTTGGAGAAATCACTGTCCCTGAAATCAGAAACATTACGGAGCCTAGTTTGCATGCTTGTGCTAGTCACCACAGAGATCACAAAAAGACATGGCATACACCACTGTAAAGATGGCATGGCATACAACAAAACACATGTAGAGCTCATGCCCATAAGATGCACAGATTAAATGATACAAAAATGACAAATCTCCAAGTTCTGTTAAGAACCAGCAGATAACAGCAACTAGCCCTCTTGCAATAGAGATTTGGGCATCAAAATTACCTCTAATGAACATGGTGCAATTGAACAAAATGTAGAGCATCACGAGACGAACAATTTGACATATTACACGCGCGAAACGGAGCTACATGCAAGGAGTTATGCACTATGGAACATAGGCACTTATCGTAAAAATTCGTATGACAGCAATTTTCGGAGGGGGGGGGTTTCAGGAAAAGTCAACGTAAAGTGAAACCAGATCCGATCGGGGGCTCGGGCTCCCGAGGTCGAGCGAGGCCGGCGGCTGCTCGCCGGAGCTGGAGGGAGAGGGGCGCCGGCGGTCGACCGGAGGAGAGGAGGAGGGAGGCCGGGGCGCGGGGCGCGAGACGCGGTCGCCGGTGGGCGGCGGCGCGGGCGGGCGCGGCGGCGGTGCGGAGGCCGGGCGGCGAGGCGGCGGCGGCGGGGAGGCCGCGGCGGCGCGAGGAGGAGGGCGCCGGCTCGGGCTCGCGGGCCGGTAGGGCTCCCCGCGGGCTCGGGCGGGCTGGCGGCGACGGCGAAGGCGGCGGTGGGAGTGGACGCGTCCGGCTCCGCCCGGACGTGTCCGGCGGCGGAGAGGGAGCAGGTCTAGGGTTTCGTCTGCGTGCGTTTTCGGGAGGGTCACATATAAATAGGTAGAGGGAGCTAGGAGAGTCCAAATGAGGTGCGGTTTTCGCCCACACGATCGTGATCGAACGACCTAGAGCATGGAAGAGAGTTTGGTGGGTTTTTGGGCTAGTTTTGAGAGGGGTTTTTGCTGCACACTCAAATGGCCTCTGCGGATGCCCGGTTAACCGTTGGAGTACCAAACGACCTCCAAATGGAACGAAACTTGACCGGTGGTCTCCCGGTGGTATACCAAGGCCACTTGACAAGCCTCGGTCCATTCCGAGAATGTTTGACACCCGCTCACAAAAGAAAACAAGAGGGGTGCACCGGAGGAGATAGGAGCACCGGATTGCAAAACGGACAACGGGGAAAATTTTCGAATGCATGAGACGAACACGTATGCAAATGCAATGCACATGATGACATGATATGCAATGCATGACATGAACAAAATGCAAAACGAAAAACAAAACCCGACCACGGAGGGAATATCATAGCACATAGCCGAAAATGGCAAGAGTCGGAGTTACAAATATGGCAAGTTACATCCGGGGTGTTACAGAAGTTGTTGAGGATATAACCGTTGGAGTCACCCGCCCAGGAGGGGCCGGGTTACCCATGATGGTTACTACGTGAAGCCCAGTACCAAAGATGAAGACGGCGGGTCAATAACGGGCCCAAGACCCGGAGATGGCTTAAGGCCCGTAGCATTAGCCGCCGTTAGGGTAAAACTTGTAGTGTAAGGCAAGAATAGATAAGAGTTCGAGCCGGACACTGTTATGAGCCGGCCGGAACTTTGAGAGCCGCTGGGCGTCAACCTCTCTATATAAAGGGACGACTCGGCGGCGGTTCAGGACAGGGAAGATCTCGTCGAGAGCCGGGCATAGCAATTAAGCTCCCTGGTCATCGAAACCTTAATCAATACCACCTCAACTGGACGTAGGCTTTTACCTTCACCGTAAGGGGCCGAACCAGTATAACCCTCGTGTTCCTTGTCCCGTTTAACCCCTTTAAGCTTCCTAGCTGCGATGGCTCCACGACTAAGTCCTTGCGCGAGGACATCTGCCGTGACAATTCCAACGACAGTTGGCGCCCACCGTGGGGCCAGCGCACGGTGGATTTGAGTTCTTGAAGGGCAGCTTCGAAGGGCTCAAGGTATACGCTGTGGGCCGGATGACCAAGAGTCGTCGCGGCAAGCTCTACATCGACGATGCAAACTGGGGCCCCGACGCCGGCTCAATTGAGTACGAGTACCGGGTCCCTTTGGCGGAATTCACGTCTTCATTGGCAAGATTCATGAGCCGGGCCCTGAGCCGGATCTCTGCACCGACCTCATCGAGACGGCTCAGCGTGCACGACCCGCCCGGGCTCTACCTGCCTTGAAGCACGCTTTTGTGGGATGCGTTCATGGAGGACTCTCTGAAGGGTCTGGATCTGGCGATGAGACGGCCGCCGGCTCTGACGGCGAGTCGTCCACAGATGAGTCAAACTCGTTGTATCAACTTCAAGATGGCAGGCTCAGGGGTTGTTCCGATGGTGACAGTATTCCGGACCTTTTTGAGCCGCCGAGCCGGGTTGGAATCTTCATGGCCGGTGCACAGCCTGTTCAAAACCCTGCCGCTGGGTCAGGAAACCCGGTGCCCTCGCCGGCTCAGGTGTTGATGGATCTCACGGACAAGATGACGGCCCTGTTGACCGCCACGGTTGACCCGGCGGATCAAGCTCAGCATGACGCGGAGGTGGCGCAGTTAAAGTTAGATATAGTGAAAGCGAAGGAGGATCTGGCGGCGGAAGGGATCAGGATGGCTGCGGAGAGGGCGGCTCTCGACGCCCAGACTCAGTTGATTCAGGCGTAGTCCTTCCGGCTCACGATGGATCAGAACGCGTCCAATGAGGTCATGAGAAGGAGGCATCAAAAGGCCCAATCTCGGCTCCCTCCGGTCTACGATCCTCGAAACCTCTTCAACACACCAGGTGCAGGGTCTAGTAACCCGCCGGAGATCATAGTACCCGGGGCTGGGACACCAATTCAGCCCCAAGTAATGGGACCGCCCCGGGTGAACCCTGCCTCGCCTCAGTACGTGCCAATACCACCGGGTCATTATGCCAACCCGCTGGAAAACATGGTCGCCGCGGCGGCTGTCGGAGTAAGTGGCCACGGGTAGCCAAACCGGCTACCCCTGGCTCTTCAGAAAATTTATCAGGCCTCTGGGCCTTCAAGCACTCCAAGCATTTGGGCCGCCTTCCCGGGCCGGCTACCACTAAAGCCGACTCCCGGAAGGCGACCCAGCCTCACCGACTCCAAGAAGCCGGCCAAGAAGAACGCCGACTCCTAGAAGCCGGCCGAGACCACAACCGCCCCTACATAACGACGACCTGACGGGGCATGGCCACAGTGCGGCCCACGACCCCCGAAGCCCGAGGCAGGCTTGGTTACAGGAGGCCGTACGGGAGGGATGTCTCCCGTGCGGCCGGGCACTGTAGCCACGCCAACTACGACGTCATCCACGACCCACTCCTGCACGGCCCAAGGACTGCGGGCCCCTTCAGCCAGAGGGAGGTGCGAAGGCGGCCCGGCCTTTCCTAGTCGGCCAGGAGCCTAGCCGGCCTCCAGAAGCCGGCGACTCCCTTCCTCGAAGCAGGAGCCCATTTAAGGAGACAAGACGAGGCGAGGCTACAGTGATAGCCCCCGACGCGGATCACTGTAGCCACGCTTACCTCGACAAAGCCCTCATCATCAGAGGCGCGGCTACAGTAAGCAGCCGCCGACAAGACCCTAGGCGGTGGGGCCGGCCTGCCGACCGAGTAGCCGGCAGCCGGCGGGACCCAGCAGCCGACGGAGGAGCCGGCAGGCGTAGACACTGACGGCTGGGGCCAGTTCCTAGTCGGATTACCCTTGTACCCCCGGGGGGTAGGCCTATATAAACCCCCCGGAGCACCCATGCAAAGGGTTCGCACCCAAGCACAGTTGGCACCCAAGCATAGTTGGCACCTCTGCATGTGTGGCTTCCAAGCATAGCACACACACACACACCATAGATAGAGAGAAGCAAGAGCTAGCCTTGTTCTTCTTCTCCCTTGATCCCAACAGCTCTAGGAGCGATTGTAGCTACTCTTTATCGAGCTAGTGATCATGCGGAGACCCCGCAGAGCAGGACTAGGGGTGTTATCTCCTCGGAGAGCCCCGAACCTGGGTAAGATTCGCCGGCGTGCATGTCTTCGCCTCATCCCGTTTCCAGGCACCGGCGACGTTTTATTGGCTCCCACAATGATAAGCCATCCTTTGGCATATGTCGCACCAACCACCCGACAGCGGCACGGCTGGCGGCTCTCCCAATTGATGGCGATTCTCCAACGGCGGTTGAAACCCGCCGGGTTAGGGAGCTCCTTCAGACAGCTCTGGCGCAGCAAGAGGCGTACTCTTACAGCCGGGACAGGATCCATTCAACCCCTTGTCCAGGCCGGAGCCCGAGTTATAGCAGACACATGGTTTCAGCGACCGGCTCAAGTAATGTCCGACGCCATGACTTGCCCCCTGGCCATGGCCCGGCTCACAACAGAGCCTTTCACGCAATAGACCAAGACAGAGCACGGCAAGAGGCGGAGAAAGTGCCTCAGGTGACGGCTTACCAGACAGCCCCGGCTTATCCGACGGCTTCTGTCGACGTGGGTATCCCTACGAGGATTGGAGGTGTCCCTTGTTTAGTGCCGGCTCTCCGTAATGAACGTCTACCCAAGGACTTCAAAGGGCCTAGGAAGGTGCCTAATTACACGGCTGATTTGCAACCCGGAGCCTCGATCGAGAGCTATGAGATGGCCATGGAATTGCTGGAGGTCAGTGAAGCGGCGATGGCCAAGTACTTCACCATGATGTTAGATGGGACTGCCCGCACTTGGTTGAAAGGGCTACCACCGAATTCCATCGGGTCTTGGGCTGAGCTGAAAGCCCGATTCATCCAAAACTTCAATGATACCTTTAGGCAGTCTATGTCAATTGTGGATTTGAGCAACTGTAAACAGCAGGAGGGTGAGTCTACGACACATTGGGTTCGCCGGGTCAAGGAGATAATACATTCATCTGATAAGATGGATGCCGGCTCTGCAGTCTTGATGTTGGAGCAGAATTGTCGCTTCCTGCCCCTGAAGATGAAACTCGGGTGGCTCAAACGCGACTGCAATGACATGGGTACGCTGATGGCGGCTCTCGTCAAGTACGCCGACTCTGATAGTACCAAGGACCCTGCTTCAGATGATGAAAGGACATGGAAGGGAAGGAAGAACGGCAATGGCAAGGGCCCTCAGCATAACCCGGCAAATCAAGGAGGTAACAAGCGTAAGGCTGATGGCAGCATGGAGTTTGTGGCCAATGCCAGCTCACAGGGTAACAACCAGCGACGTAAATGGAGGCCACCTCCCCGAGCTGGCGGGTCAGGCACGACGCTTGAGCAGTTGTTGAACGAGCCTTGTCCGAGGCACGGCTCTAGGGAGAAGCCAGCTACTCATCTATGGAACGATTGCGCAATCATGAAGGCCTTTAAGAATTCCAACGCCTTTAATGGCAACAATGGCCCGGGCGGCGGCTCAGGCGCCGGCGACTTTCATGGCCCGGGCGGCGGCTCAAATTCCAATCCTCATAATGTTCAAGGGGGCTTTAATCAGCAGTCCGGCCAGGGTCATCAACAGCAACAGGGGGGATACCAGACCAATCCAAAGCAGCTCAATGGTGGACAGTACCATGTGTTTACCACCAGTCTGTGTAAGCGAGATCAGAAGCTTCACAAGAGGGCTGTGAATGCTGTTGAGCCGGCGGTTCCACGCTATTTAAGATGGTCTGAGCAGCCTATTGTGTGGAGTAGGGAGGATCACCCTCCCCGGGTTGATAATCCGGGTCACTTGGCCTTGGTGGTGGCTCCTTAGGTGGGAGGATATAAGTTCACTAAGGTGCTCATGGATGGAGGCAGCAGCATCAACATCCTCTACTATGAGACCTTTCGTCGTATGGGGTTGATTGATAAGAACCTCAGCCAGTCCAATACCGTTTTCCATGGTGTGGTGCCTGGTAAGTCGGCTTATCCAGTTGGTAAGATCGAACTGGAAGTGGCCTTTGGAGACGAGTACAACTACAGGGTGGAAAATTTGACCTTTGAGGTGGTCAAGATAAGAAGTCCGTATCATGCCATATTTGGGCGGCCGGCTTACGCCAAGTTCATGGCACGGCCATGTTACGTGTATTTACAACTCAAGATGCCGGGTCACAATGGGACCATTACGGTTCATGGCAGCCGGAAGTTGGCCTTGGAGTGTGAGGAAGGCGATGCGGCTTATGCAGAATCTGTTTGTGCAACAGAGGAGTTGAAGTTTTACAAGGACAATGTTGACCCAACAGATATGACCTCTCTGAAAAAGCCGACTGCGGAGCATGAGCCGGCAATGAAATTTAAGTCGGCTGATGAGACTAAACTTGTTGATTTCATTCCGGGTGATTCATCTCAGTAGTTTAGCATCAGTGCCAATCTGGATCCAAAATAGGAAAGCGCGCTCATCGAGTTCATCCGTGAGAATAGGGACATTTTTGCATGAAGACCTTCTGACATGCCAGGTGTACCTAGGGAACTCGCTGAGCACACTCTCAATGTTGATCCGAAATTTAAGCCGGTCAGGCAATTCCTTCGACGGTTTAATGAAGAGAGGCGGAAAGCCATTGGTGAGGAGGTGGCCCGGCTCTTGGCGGCCGGGTTTATTGTTGAAGTCTTTCACCTAGAGTGGTTAGCTAACCCGGTGCTCGTGCTCAAGAAGAATGGCACCTGGCGGATGTGTGTGGACTACATGGACTTAAACAAGGCATGTCCGGCTGATCCTTTTGCCCTTCCCCGTATTGATCAAATCATTGATGCTATGGCGGGTTGCGAGCGCATAAGTTTCTTGGATGCTTATTCTGGATACCATCAGATTAAAATGGCAGTTAAGGACCAGGAGAAGACGACGTTCATCACTCCCTTTGGAGCCTTCTGTTATGTGTCTATGCCTTTTGGACTCAAGAGTGCACAGGCGACTTATCAGCGTTGCGTGCAGAACTGTCTTCATAACCAGATTGGGCGCAATGTTCATGCCTATGTGGATGATATTGTGGTTAAGTCCAGGGAGAAGGAAACCTTGATAGATGACCTGAGGGAAACCTTTGATAATCTCTGGGTCTACAAGATGATGCTTAACCCGGCCAAGTGTGTTTTTGGTGTTCCTGCAGGCAAGCTCTTGGGTTTTCTAGTTTCTAACAGAGGCATTGAAGCTAACCCGGAAAAAATCAAGGCAATCACCTCTCTGGCTAAGCCGGCGTGCATAAACGACGCCAGCGCCTGGCGGGTCGTATCGCTGCTTTAAGCCGGTTTATAAGACGTTTGGGTGAGAAGGCCATGCCATTGTACCAGTTGATGAAGAAAATTGATAACTTTGTCTGGAATGATGCTGCTAATACTGCTTTTGAGGATTTGAAGAGACAGTTGGTGGAGCCCCCAGTCCTTGCTGCTCCGGTTGACAAGGAGCCTTTATTACTGTATATAGCTGCTAACACACGGGCCGTCAGTGTGGCTGTGGTGGTGGAGCGCAAGGAAGAGGGTAAGGAGCATCTGGTTCATCGGCCGGTTTATTACGTCAGCGAAGTGCTCATCGAGTCCAAACAGCGGTATCCACATTGGCAGAAGCTTGTTTATGGTGTGTTCATGGCAAGCCGGAAGCTTAAGCATTATTTCCAGGGTCACCCTATCACTGTGGTTAGTTCTGCTCCCCTTGGAGATATCATCCAAAACAGAGAAGCCACAGGAAGAGTGGCTAAGTGGGCTATAGAGCTCGGGCCTCATGGTCTGAAATACGTACCACGCACTGCTGTTAAATCTCAAGCTTTGGTGGATTTCATCAACGATTGGACAGAGCTACAAGTGCCCGAGGAAAAGCCGGATAATACATATTGGACTATTCACTTCGATGGGTCCAGGCAATTGGAGGGCTCGGGGGCTGGAGTTGTATTGGCTTCCCCTAAAGGTGACAAGTTTCATTATGTGCTACGGTTGATGTTTCCTTGCACTAACAATGCGGCTGAGTACGAGGCCTTGCTCCATGGTCTTCGGATGGCTAAGGAGATGAGCTTGAGCCGGGTAAGGTGCTTCGGCGACTCAGACTTAGTGGCTCAACAAGTATCAGGCAAGTGGGATTCCAAGGACCCTCTCATGGCGGCTTATCGCCGTGAAGTTGATGCCATTGCTAGACACTTTCAAGGTTACCAAGTAGAGCACATCGATCGCAAGAAGAACGAGGCGGCTGATGCATTAAGCCGGCTGGGATCTCAGCGAAAACCGGTGCCACCTAATACTTTCCTGGACGTCTTGCATAACCCTTCTGTTAAGGTGCCCACAGAGGAAGACTTGGCTGTCCCTGACCCGGAGGCACAGTTGGTGGCGGCTCTCCAGATCATCCCGGACTGGACAGTGCCCTATTTGGCTTACATGACCCGGGGAGATTTTCCTGAGGATGAAACTTTGGCCAGGCAAATAACCCGGCGGTCTAAGTCAATGGTTGTTATCAACGGTGAGCTGCATCGCCGCAGTGTTACGGGAGCGTTCCAGCGTTGTGTCTCCCCTGAGGAAGGTCAAGAAATCTTGCGCGAGATTCACGAAGGGGATTGTGGCCATCATGCCGGCTCAAAATCCCTTGTGGCCAAGGCTTTTCGTCATGGTTTTTATTGGCTGACGGCTCATGCTGATGCGGAGGACTTGGTCAGTAAATGTGATGGTTGCCAGAGGTTCTCGCGACGGGCTCATGTGCCGGCTCAGGAGCTGAGGATGATACCAATCACTTGGCCATTTGCGGTCTGGGGGCTTGATATGGTTGGGCCTTTAAAAGGTCCAAGGATAAGAAGACTCTCCTTTTGGTGGCAGTTGACAAGTTCACAAAGTGGGTTGAGGCAGAGCCCGTTAGCAAGTGTGACGCAGCCACGGCAGTTCAGTTCATGAAAAGGGTGATTTTTCGCTTTGGTTTTCCGCACAGCATTATAACTGACAATGAGACTAATCTGTCTAAAGGCGCCATGGAGGAGTTTTGTCAACGTGAGCACACTCGACTTGACGTTTCCTCAGTGGCTCACCCTCAATCCAATGGTCAAGCTGAGAGGGCTAATCAGGAGATTTTGAAGGGTATCAAGCCCCGGCTTTTGGTCCCTTTGCAACGGACGCCGGGTTGCTAGGTGGAGGAGCTACCCTCCGTGTTGTGGAGCATCAATACTACTCCTAACAGGTCTACGGGTTACACGCCTTTCTTCATGGTTTATGGAGCGGAAGCAGTCCTCCCCAGTGACATCTGTCATGACTCGCCTCGAGTGGCGGCTTATGTTGAGGCGGATAATGAACAGGCGCGCCAAGATGCTCTTGACTTGTTGGACGAACAGCGTGATGTGGCAGCAGCTCACTCAGCGATTTACCAACAAGACCTGCGCCGTTATCACAGTCGCCGGGTTAAGTCCCGGGTCTTCCAAGAAGGTGATCTGGTGCTCCGGCTCATCCAAGATCAAACAGATGCGCACAAGTTGTCCCCGCCTTGGGAAGGGCCCTTTGTGGTCAGCAAGAACTTGCACAACGGGTCATACTACCTTATTGACGTTCGGGAGCATAAAGATTCACGTAAGTCGGAGGAAGAGACCCGTCGGCCGGGGAACATAGCTCAACTTCGGCCTTATTACACTTGAGCCATCAGCTCTCATAATGTACATATTTCTATAGCCATGTATATATTATGATAAGCAATAAAGCAGGACCTCTGTCCTTTTTCTCCTCCAAAGGTAAATGTGTTGTTTCCATTACAAGATCACACGGTAACTTGGAGGTGGATCCGGCTTACGATCGTATTCGAATCTTGTCGTTAAACATAATAGTCACCTGGGGGCTTCCTGTTCAAACATAGGTCGTATTCAAACCAAAGAGAACATAGTTGTCGATACCCACTTGATTGGCACACTGCCGAGCTCATCGGGGAGTTTTCTTGATCATATTTGAATCATAGCTTAACCCCCTTTGGGAACCGACGTGGATCGTATTCGAATCAGCGTCGTTAAACAACTTTTAAGGTCATTTGGGGGCTTCCTGTTCAAACATGGGTCGTATTCGAACCAAAGAGAACATAGCTGTCGGTACCCTCTTGATCGGCATCGCCAAACCCACTGGGGGCTATATGATCGTATTCGAATCTTAGCTTAACCCCTTTGGGACGGGTCTCTGGTCGTATTCAAACTGGAAGCCCCTAAGTTTTGATTTTCTGATTTACAACAAGTTCTTCTGGTTGTATCAACAGTGTACCCGGCGGTTCTTATTCCGCCGACTTAACTTTGATTCACAGTGTTAGTCACACACAATAAGCATTATCAAAACTGGTAAACCGGAGTTGAGGTACCAACCTTATTATCCGGGTTACATAAACCGGAAGTATACTTGAAGGCCTGTAAGTATGCTATTATGGTTACATCAAGGGTATAATTGAGGACCAGTCTTTGGTGACTTTGTTCATATTCCGGGTTATATATATATGGTTTATGATTCTCAGTGCGGTAAGCCGCCCAGAGATTTGTGACTTGTTTTCTATGCAGGATGGTTCAATACAGCTATTCGAGCTTAAGGAAAATAACTGATCAATTATAACCCGGAGGAATAAGAAGAAGCAGTTTCAATGGAGCTAAGCATTCAACACGTACTCGATGGCACGACAAAATTAAGTATTGGTCCTACTCTATTACAAGACTCCCCGAGTCCAAAGGATGAGGCATTGTTTTAAGATGTAGTCATGAGCCGCCTACAAGTCAAGATGCTTGTTGAGCTGAAGCTTCCGGCTCATCCCTCTCCGCTCCTCCGGCTGTTCCCATGACCTGGAAGGTTGACGATTTCCAGTCAATGCCGCTCAAAGCTTCAAATTGAGCCTCCTAGTCAATTAACCCGGCCGGGTCAATTTCTGGGGCAAAGGTGTGCTTACGAGTCGGCGGGACCAAGCTGATGGCTTCATAACGCGGAGTGGGGATCCTCTGATTCTCTGCGTCGTAGCCCGGCTGGTACTTGGTCATATCGGTGTCATTCCCAATCAGGGTGGCCACCGGGCGCACGATCTTCACACAGGCTGCAAAGTCTTTTTGGTCGAAGGGGGTGCCGTCTTCCTTCAGGCTAGGGTATCCAAGCGCAATGTCAGCCGGGTCTAGCTCCGGGAGGAAAGCCTTGGCCCGGCTCAGAGCAGCTATGGCTCCGGCTCTTGCAGAGGCCCGTCGCAGCTCTTGGAAACGCTGAGGAAGAACGGCAAGCCGGCGAAGTATGTCCGCCAGGTGAGTCGGAACCTCATTGGACAGGGCCACAATGGCCAAGGCGCGCTGTGACCCGGTGTAGAGTTGTTCCACCAAAGTGTACACGGCCTTCAGCTTGGTCAATACATTTTGGTTGAGGTTGGCGCTTCTGGGACCTGTTTTACAACGTCAGGTAAGCCGCTAGCAATGATGGGAATTATGAGACGTAGAGAATGTAAACTTGTTGAAAGTCTGCAGAATGACTTACCGAAGATTGCGGCGACCATCTGTGACACATGGCGCTTTAAGCCGGAGAGTTCGGCGGTTCTCTCCGTCAGAGCCTTCTCCGCGTGTTCGGCCCGGCTTACCAGAGCAGCCTTTTCTTCGGCCCAAGTCTTCCTTTCAGCTTCAAACTTCTTCTTCAGCTTCTCTTGAGCAGCAACACTGGATTCAAATTTGGCGTTGGCCTTCCGGGTCTCAGTTTCCTGAGTCTTTAGGCGGTTCTTCAGTTCAGAGATATCAGCCTCAAATTTCTTGCAAGCAGCCTGTACAATTTCCGGGTTATAGTATGAATAATTATTATGCAACTTTAAAGTCCCAAGCACTTTCCAAGCAAAGACACTTGCCACTTGGGGGCTAATGCATGTCGAAAGTTTCTATCTACAAATTACCGGTTCACGGAAGTTAAGTCTACAACATATTCTATCATATGTAGTAGACTTGGGGGCTAGTATGGTAAAGATGACTATGCAGTAAGAACTAGAGTGGTATCTCAGACTTCTACTGTATCTGCTTCACCATGTCAAATCTCCAGGTCCCGGCTGCTATGCACCTGATTGACATAGCCGGAGATGATATCTCCAATGCTCAGGTTAGCGTAGTTGGTGATGTCCAGCTTGGCCCTGCGGCGCTCTAGCAACTCTTCCTTGGCAGAGCACTTAGCCAGCGCAGTGGGTCTCCCCGGCTCGACAAACTCCGTCCGGGTGATTACCACGTCCGGGTCATCGGCCGGCTGAGCCGGGCTGGAGATGTCCGGGTTGGCAGAAGTCTCTATGGCTGGCTCGTCGGTTGGAGCGGTGGCTTCAGGAGCAGAGGTAGCTGGCGGCTCTTGAGCTGAAACCTCCGGCTCAGTCAAGACCAGCTCTTCGACCGGTTTATTCTTCTTCGCCCTCTTGCTGAGCTTTGCCTGGGCACTGAAAGAACAAAAGGTTAGTACAAAAGTATGAGTAAAGTTAAGAGCAACAAGAGATGATCATCATTACCCGGGTACGGTCTTGAAAGCCGGCAGGTTCGATTGCATAGAGTCACCAGAGGAAGGTGAAGTTTCCTGATAATTTGAATCAGAAGAATTGAGCGGTTGACGTATAACGCCCGCCAAAGGATAAAAAGGATATAAGTTGGAGATAACCTCAGTCTGGCGCTTCCTTGACGCTTCAGGTAAGCCGGAGGAGAGGTCTGCATCCTTGTTGGTCCGGGTGTGCCGCCGGCTCTCATGAATCTGTTGCTTCAAAAGAAATTGAGGATCTTGATAAGCTAAAGGATGTGAAAATCTTACTTTCCGGGTTACTCTTCGGACTTTCAGCCTTGGCAAGGGCTCCGAGTCGGAGGAAAGTGTCATTACCTCTTCAGTCACCGGGTTACTTGCTCCGGTGTCATCCTGCTGATGATCAGTATCAATGAGGTGGATAAGAATAAACAATAAACAAAACAAGAGCTTACAGATTCAGGGGTTACCTCTAACTCGGAGCTGTCACTTAGTTGAAGCAGCTTTGAGGCAGTAGGCCTGCTTCCCTTCTTGCGGGGAGCGGCTCTCCTGGCGGCTTTCTTAGCCTTCCTGGATTTTTTGGCCGCTTCATGGTCATATTTGACCTTCCAGAACTTTTCATTAGCCTGAAACATACAACAAAGATTTCTTAAAGTTCAGATGGAAACTATTCAAAGGAAAACCAAGGCGTTCAGGTCAGTGGCTTACCGCCGGAGCCGGGTTAGCTTGGCAGAAGGGGTTCAAGCCAGTTCTCCCACAGTCGGTTAAGCTCTCATTCAGGAGAGACTTGGTCATGTCGTCCACAACATCCTCAGGAAGATCATTGGGACTGTGCCGCAGAGGGTCATCCTTCCGGCCCGTATAAGCACACATTAAGCCGGGGCGGCGGCTCAAAGGGATCACTCGCCAGGAGATCCAAACCCGGACCAGATCAATGCCGTTGAGGCCGTTTCCTAGGAGAGCCTTGATTTTATTGATGGTGGGGATCAGAGGTTGACGCTCCGCCTGAGCTAATTTGTCTGGCAGAGGGTGATTTGGTTCCAGACGTATGGCACGAAAGCCGGGCAGAGGGCTCTCGTCAGCCGGAGAAGTGTCCTGGCAGTAGAACCACGTCTGGTTCCAGTCCTTTGGGTGGCTTGGCGGCTCAGCGTAAGGAAAAAGGCAATCTCTCTGTCGTTGAATGGAGATTCCACCAAGTTCCAAGCTCGGCCCATTGGCGCACTCATTCTGGCGGTTTAGATAGAACAGCTCCCTAAAAAGCAGTAGGCTGGGCTCTTCTCCAAGATAGACTTCGCAGAATAGTTGGAAGTTGCATATATTTGACACGGAATTGGGTCCTATGTCTTGTGGCCGCAGATCAAAGAAGTTCAGAACATCCCTAAAGAATTTTGAGCCGGGCGGTGCGAAGCCCCGGCTCATGTGATCAGCAAATATAACCACCTCACCATCTCTGGGTTGAGGTCTTTCCTCCGACGGGTCAGGGGCACGATAAGACATGATTTCCTTCTTAGGCAAATAACCCGTCTTTACGAAATCAGCTAAGGTATCGTCGGCGACATTGGACCTCATCCAGTTGCACGTGATGGGTGCCTTGGGAGCTTTGGGAGGCATTGTGGAAGATGAAGCCTATGACAAAAGGAAAATGTCCGGTTCAATTATAAGCCGGCAGACGTCTACAGTTTAATACTCAATGGCGGCTTATGAGAGGGGCCTAATGACATATGGTTAAGTGCATCGGGTTATATAAGCCGTTGAAGGTATCGTGAGTAATTCAAATTGTCTACAACTTTATCATAAATGAGCCGGAAAATTTACGGAGAATGGCTTCTTTTGAGCCGGAAATATAAGCCGCCATAGCTCAGTAGATGCAATTTTTCACTAAGTGTGGTGAAAACAAGTTTCACAGATCGCAGTAATTATTTTGGATCAAAACGGTCGGCTAAAGAAAAAATTTCTAGACCTAGAACTGACGCAGAAGAAGTTCATGGGTACAGAATGGGATCTTATTTCAAGCGAAGGGGATCTACTAGTGCAAAAATGGATGTGCAACAACTACCGCAGGAGCTCTGTACTGCTCTCAGATCAAATGTGACCATAGTGGAAGAAACTACAGAAAACTTGAGAAGAACAGCGAAGAACAGTGGAACCCTAATGTGGATCTACGGTGGAGAGGTGCAGGGACTTACAGATGTGGAGTTACGGTGGAGGTTCGTCGCGTTTCTCTGGTCACGTCAGGTTGATGCAGCGGCCTGAGTTGGTGACGGCAAGGAAACCCCCGGCGGCGGCGGCGGAGCTCGGGCGACAGCAAAGTGGCGAGAGGAGGAAGAAGATGGAGGCGACGAGTAACTGGAGGCTCACGGGCCGGGCTATTTATAAGGTGAGGCTCATAAGTGGGCGCGAGAAACGAGGAGGCCACAGCGTGATTATCTCGCCACAAAGGCGCCTCGATTTTCGGGATGACCATTAATGATAATATCCGTTGGAGATGCGACAGAATAAAAAATAAACTTAATGGAAGATGACGTCACGGCGGGTTACCCGGAATCCAGAAGATGACGTCACGACGGGTTATAGCCTTCACACAATTGTAAGCCGGAAGATTTTCTATCGAAAGGATTGAAGATTGACATGAGCCGGCTCAAATCAATCTAGGGCCTAATGTTGAGGATATAACCGTTGGAGTCACCCGCCCAGGAGGGGCCGGGTTACCCATGATGGTTACTACGCGAAGCCCAGTACGAAAGATGAAGACGGCGGGTCAATAACGGGCCCAAGACCCGGAGATGGCTTAAGGCCCGTAGCATTAGCCGCCGTTAGGGTAAAACTTGTAGTGTAAGGCAAGAATAGATAAGAGTCCGAGCCGGACACTGTTATGAACCGGCCGGGACTCTAATAGCCGCTGGGCGTCAACCTCTCCATATAAAGGGATGACCCGGCGGCGGTTCAGGACAGGGAAGATCTCGTCGAGAGCCGGGCATAGCAATTAAGCTCCCTGGTCATCGAAACCTTAATCAATACCACCTCAACTGGACGTAGGCTTTTACCTTCACCGTAAGGGGCCGAACCAGTATAACCCTCGTGTTACTTGTCCCGTTTAACCCCTTTAAGCTTCCTAGCTGCGATGGCTCCACGACTAAGTCCTTGCGCGAGGACATATGCCGTGACAATTCCACGACAGAAGTGGTTGCACCATTCCAACCGGGAAGCCACCTGGGAACGCGAGGACCATCTCCGTTCCGAATATCCGGAGTTCTTTCAGTCCTAGATCTTGGGACGAGATCCTCTCGTAGTGGTGGAGTGTTGTAACACCCCGGATGTAACTTTCCATATTTGTAACTCCAACTCTTGCCATTTTCGGCTATGTGTTATGATATTTCCTTCGTGGTCGGGTTTTGTCTTTCGTTTTGCATTTTGTTCATGTCATGCATTTCATATCATGTCATCATGTGCATTTCTTTTGCATACGTGTTCATCTCTTGCATCCGAGCATTTTCCCCGTTGTCCGTTTTGCAATCCGGCGCACCCCTCTTGTTTTCTTTCGTGAGCGGGTGTCAAACGTTCTCGGAATGGACCGAGGCTTGTCAAGTGGCCCTAGTATACCACCGGGAGACCACCGGTCAAGTTTCGTTCCATTTGGAGGTCGTTTAGTACTCCAACGATTAACCGGGTAACCGTAGATGCCTTCTGTGTGTTGCAGCAAAACCCCCTCTCTAAACAGCTCAAAACCCACCAAACTCTCTTCCATGATGTAGGTCGTTCGATCATGATCGTGTGGGCGAAAACCGCACCTCATTTGGACTCTCCTAGCTCCCTCTACCTATAAATATGTGAGACCTCCCGAAAACATTCGCAGATCAAACCCTAGCATTTTTCCCCGCCGCCGCCGGACACGTCCGGTCCGCGCCGGACAAATCTCCACCGACGGCCACAGCCAACCACGGGCTGCCACGTGGCCCCGCGCCGCCCGCGGCCCGCCGGGCCCGTACGCCGCCCCCACCGGCCCGCCTCGCCACAGCCGCCACGCGCCTCCCTCCAGCGCCCTGCGCCTCGCTGCCGCCGCACCGCCGCCCGCGAGCCGCCGCCTCCAGCGCCCCGCGCCTCGCCGCCCCCGCCATCGCCGGGCTCCGCCGCCGCGCCGACGCCGCCCCCCCCCCCTCCGGCCGCCGTCCTCCCCTCGTCGTCCCTCTCCTCCGGCGTCCTCCCTCGCCACCGGCGAGCTCCCTCGAGCCCCATCCCGATCGGATCTGGAAAACTTCCGAAGGTTGACTTTTCATCTCTCCCCGAAAATTCCCAAGTCCTGAGAATTCTTCAGTATGTGCCCATGTTCATAGCATCGTAACTCTCTGCATATAGCTTCGTTTCACGCGTGTAATATGTCAATTTGTTCGCCTCGTGATGCTCTACATTTTGTTCAATTGCACCATGTTCATTTGAGTCCAGCTTGATGCCCAAATCTCTGGTGCAAGAGTGCTAGTTGCTGTTATCTGCTGTTACTTAGCAGAACTTGGAGATTTGTTATTTTTGTATCATTTAATCTGTGCATCTTTTGGGCATGAGCTCTACATGTGTTTTGTTGTATGCCATGCTATCTTTCCAGTGGTGTATGCCATGTATTTTTGTGGTCTCTGTGGTGACTAGCACAAGCATGCAAACTAGGCCCCGTAATGTTTCTGATTTCAGGGACTTGGTGATTTCTCTGTCTTTGTCTGTTGTTATTTTGTTGCCATGTAAACTTGATGCTACAGAGAGACCCATGGATATTTTGGAGATGTTCAGTAAGGATGTTTTGTAGAGATTGTTGTAATTGATCCATTCCTGGCCTTGTTTGAAATTATGGAGTGCCATAGCATGACTCAATCTTGCTCTACTTTTGCTATAAAATATTTCTGGCAGATTGTTTACGTGTTATTCAATTTTTCCAAGCTTGTTATAGTTGTTTCATACATGCTATGTAATTGCTGTTGCCATGGTTAGCTTCATAAACATGCCATCTTGCTGTAGGTATGCCTTTTTTGTCATGAATAGATCTGTAGTGAGTGCATCAAGCTCACCAAGATGCCTTCATATTATTGTTTCTGCCATGCTCTGTTTTCTGCCGTGTCTGAAACCTGTTAACGAAACTTGCTGCGTTTACATGGTTGCCATCATATCTTCTGGTCCTTTTTGGCTTATGGTCAGTAAGGGACTTTTATTATATGCATTTAGTAGAATACTTCCATGCCTTGTTTTGCTATGTTAAGTTCCTGTAAAATGTTGATTTCGTGCTCTGAACATTGCTGCCTGATGCTGTTTCAGGCATGTCCAGTAATTTCACCAAGTCTGTGAACCTGTTATCTTTTGCACTTTTGCCATGCTTGTTTGAGCTTGTTATGTTGTAAACTAGCCGTAACTCAGTGTTTATCTTTTGTCAAGCATCTCCTGTAGATTACTACTATATGCTTTGTTGCTATGTTGGAGTGCTGTAGCATTGTTACTTGTTGCATTCTAAGTGCTATCATGCTGTTAATCGCAGATTCGTGTCATTCTTGTTTTGCTTGCCATTTGCAAACCGTGCATCCGTTTCCGGTGATATTTATATCGATTTCGACCTAAATCATCTCATCTTTCCAGTGGCATGCTTGGGTTGCCAAGTTACTGCCTTGTTCATCATTTTCCTTCCGGAGCACGCAT
The DNA here is from genome assembly GCF_002575655.3 of Aegilops tauschii subsp. strangulata. NCBI lineage: Eukaryota > Viridiplantae > Streptophyta > Magnoliopsida > Poales > Poaceae > Aegilops > Aegilops tauschii. The sequence continues at coordinate 181,811,247 of NC_053039.3, forward strand.
ATGCATCGCATATCATTCATCTATTGCATCTTGTTGCCTGTGCATTCCCCGTGATTGATTGTGGTTCCGTTGCTTGTGTTCTTGTCTTGGGTAGAGCCGGGAGACGAGTTCGTGAATGAGGAACCTGTTGAGTATGCTTATGAGGATCAAGCTTTCGACAACTCTGAGAACCTTGCAGGCAAGATGACCACCCCTCGAAATCACTTCTATCTTTGCTTTGCTAGTTGTTCGCTCTATTGCCATGCTGCGCTACGTACCACTTGCTATATCATGCCTCCCATATTGCCATGTCAGTCTCTAACCATCCTTTCCTAGCAAACCGTTGTTTGGCTATGTTACCGCTTTTCCTCAGCCCTTCTTATAGCGTTGCTAGTTGCAGGTGAAGTTGAAGTTTGTTCCATGTTGGAACATGGATATGTTGGGATATCACAATATCTCGTATTATATTAACGCATCTATATATTTGGTAAAGGGTGGAAGGCTCGGCCTTATGCCTGGTGTTTTGTTCCACTCTTGCCGCCCTAGTTTCTGTCATACCGGTATTATGTTCCTTGAGTTTGCGTTCCTTACGCGGTTGGGTGATTTATGGGACCCCCTTGACATTTCACCTTGAATAAAACTCCTCCAGCAAGGCCCAACCTTGGTTTAACCATTTGCCACCTAAGCCTTTTCCCCCGGGTTTTCGCGAGCCCGAGGGTCATCTTTATTTAAACCCCCGGGCCAGTGTTCCTCTGAGTGCTGGTCCAAACTAGAGCCACTTGCAGCGCCACCTTGGGGAAACTCGAGGATTGGTTTTAGTTGTACGTAGTGTTCATCCGGTGTGCCCTGAGAACGAGATATGTGCAGCTCCTATCGGGATTTGTCGGCACATTCGGGCGGCTTTGCTGGTCTTGTTTTACCATTGTCGAAATGCCTTGTAAACCGGGATTCCGAGACTGATCGGGTCTTTCCGGGAGAAGGTTTATCCTTCGTTGACCGTGAGAGCTTATGGTGGGCTAAGTTGGGACACCCCTGTAGGGTATTATCTTTCGAAAGCCGTGCCCGCGGTTATGAGGCAGATGGGAATTTGTTAATGTCCGATTGTAGAGAACTTGTCACTTGACCCAGTAAAAATACACCAATTGCGTGAGTAGCCGTGATGGTCTCTTCTCGGCGGAGTCCGGGAAGTGAACACGGTTTGAGTTATGAATGACATAAGTAGGAGTTCAGGATCACTTATTGGTCACTACTAGATGACGACCGCTCCGTTGCTTCTCTTCTCGCTCTCTTTTGCGTATGTTAGCCACCATATATGCTTAGTGCCTGCTGCAGCTCCACCTCATTACACCATCCTTTCCTACAAGCTTAAATAGTTTTGATCTCGCGGGTGTGCGATTGCTGAGTCCTCGTGACTCACAGATTCTACCAAAACAGTTGCAGGTGCCGACGATGCTAGTGCAGATGATGGGATCGACCTCAAGTGGGAGTTCGACGAGGAACGTGGTCGTTACTATGTGTCTTTTCCTGATGATCAGTAGTGGAGCCCAGTTGGGACGATCGGGGATCTAGCATTTGGGGTTATCTTATTTTCATTTGGATCTTGACCGTAGTCGGTCTATGTGTGTATTTTGGATGATGTATGAATTATATTTATGTATTGTGTGAAGTGGCGATTGTAAGCCAACTCTTTATCCCATTCTTGTTCATTACATGGGATTGTGTGAAGATGACCCTTCTTGCGACAAAACCACTATGCGGTTATGCCTCTAAGTCGTGCCTCGACACATGGGAGATATAGCCGCATCGTGGGCGTTACACTCAACCACCCACTAATGCCGTCAGAATTTGAACGAGCATGGAAGGACCTCATTCAGAGATACAACTTGCAAGACGACGAACTAATGAATTCGCTGTGTGTCGTGGAATTGTCACGGCAGATGTCCTCGTGCAAAGACTTAGTCGTGGAGCCATCGCAACTAGGAAGCTTAAAGGGGTTAAACGGGACAAGGAACACGAGGGTTATACTGGTTCGGCCCCTTACGGTGAAGGTAAAAGCCTACGTCCAGTTGAGGTGGTATTACTTAGGGTTTTGATGACCAGGGACCTCAATCGCTATGCCTGGCTCTCGATCTGTTGTCTCTCGTCCTGAACCGCCGCTGGGTCATCCCTTTATATAGAGAGGTTGATGCCCCGCGGCTCTCAGAGTCCCGGCCGGCTTATAACAGCATCCGGCTCGGACCCTTAACTACTCTTGCCTTATACTACAAGTCTTGTCACAACGGCGGTTTATCACTACGGGCCTTAAGCCGCCTCCGGGTCTTAAGCCCACTATTGATCCGCCATCCTCTAGCCTGGTACTGGGCTTCACTTGATGACCATTATAATGTAACCCGGCCCCTCCTGGGCGGGTGACTCTAATGGTTATATCCTCAACATTAGGCCCCAGATTGATTTGAACCGGTTCATGTCAATCTTCAATTCCTTTGAAAGAAAATCTACCGGCTTCTGCTTGTGCGAAGGTCATAACCCGCCGTGACATCATCTTCTCGATTCTTGGTAACCCGCCGTGATGTCATCTTCCATTAAATTCATTTTTTATTCTGTCATATCCCAACGGATCTTATCTTTAATGACTATCCCGAAAACCGAGGCGTTTCTGTGGCGAGATAATTGCGTCTTGGCCTCCTCGTTTCTCGCGCCCATTTATCAGCCGCTCCTTATAAATAGGCCCAGCCCATAAGCCTTCGTCACTCTTCTCCTCCATCATCTTCCTCCTCTGACGCTCCAGAGCCCGAGCTCCGTCGCCGCACCCCTGGTCTTCGTCAACCTCGGCCGCTGCATCACCCTGAACCAGTCCAGAGAAACGGCGGCAACCTCCGCATCTCATCAGCGCCGGTAAGTCCTCGCCACTCCATACAGTAGATTCGCATTAGGGTTCTGTCGTTCTTCCCCTGTTCTTCGTAGTTCATCTCGAGTTCTTCACAGTTCTTCCACCGCGACCCCTTTTGATCCGGGAAACATGGTAGAGCTCCTGCGGTAGTGGTTTTGCACTCATTTTTATGCTAGTAGATCCCTTTTGTCCACAGAAAGACCTCGTTCTGAGCTCATGAACTTCTCTGTATCAGCTTTCTAGGTGTAGAAATTTTTCCTTTATGGACGATCGTTTGATCCAAAATAATTCCTACAACCTGTAAAACCTGTTTGTACAACACTTAGACAAAAAACCTACATCTGTTAACCATAGCGGCTCATATCTCCGGCTTAAAAAAGGCCATGCGCTGTGAAATCTCCGGCTTATTCAGGATAGAGTTTGCTCTGGCTTATTCATGATAGAGTTTTAAATAACTTGAATTATTCATGATATCCACAGCGGCTTAGATAACCCGACACACTTAGCCATATATCATTAGGCCCCTTCATGAACCGCCGTTCTGAATACTGAACTGAAATTTTTCTCCGGCTTACATTTGAACCGGAAATTTTCCTTTGTCATAGGCTTCCATTTTCCACAATGCCGCCCAAGGCTCCCAAGGCACCCATTACGTGCAACTGGGTGAGATCCAACATTACTGACGATACCTTAGATGATTTCGTGAAGACGGGTTAGCTGCCTAAAAAGGAGGTCATGTCCTATCGTGCCCCTGACCCGTCCGAAGAAAGACCTCAACCTAGAGACGGAGAGGTTGTTATATTTGCTGATCACATGAGCCGGGGCTTTGCTCCTCCCGGCTCAAAATTCTTCAGAGATGCTCTGAACTTTTTTGATCTGCGACCTCAAGACATTGGACCCAATTCCGTGTCGAACATTTGTAACTTTCAAGTGTTTTGTGAGGTATACCTTGGAGAGGAACCCAGCCTGCTACTTTTTAGGGAGTTATTTTACTTGAACCGCCAGAATGAATGCGCCAACGGGCCTAGCTTGGAACTTGGTGGAATCTCCATTCAACGACGGAGAGATTGCCTCTTTCCTTATGCTGAGCCGCCAAGCCACCGAAAGGACTGGAACCAGACATGGTTCTACTGCCAAGATACTTCTCCGGCTGATGAGAACCCTCTGCCCGGCTTTCGTGCCCTGCGTCTGGAGCCAAATCACCCCCTGCAGACAAACTATCTCAAGCTGAGCGTCAACCACTGATCCCCACCATCAACAAGATTAAGGCTCTTTTGGGAAATGGCCTTAACGGCGTTGATCTGGTCCGGGTCTGGATTGCTTGGCGGGTGATTCCTCTGAGCCGCCGCCCTGGCTTAATGTGTGATTATACGGGCCGGAAAGATGATCCTCTTCGGCACAGCCCCAACGACTTACCTGAAGACGTTATTGATGACATGACCAAGTCCCTTCTGAACGAGAGCTTAGCAGATTGCGGGAGGACGGCTTAAGCCCCTTCTGCAAAGCTAACCCGGCTCCGGCGGTAAGCTACTGATCTGAGCACTTTATTTTCCGTTTTAACAATTTTCGTTTTAACTTCAAGGAAACCTTTGTTGCATTTTTCAGGCTAATGACAAGTTCTGGAAGGTCAGGTATGACCATGAGGCTGCTAAAAAAGCCAGGAAGGCTAAAAAAGCCGCCAGGAGAGCCGCTCCCCGCAAGAAGGGGAGTAAGCCTAGCGCCTCAGAGCTGCTTCAGTTGGATGATAGCTCCGAGTCAGAGGTAGCCCTTGATTCTTTAGGCTCTTCTTTTGTTTTTCGTCTGTTTTTAACCACCTTATTGACACTGATTATCAGCAGGATGATACCGGAGCGAGTAACCCGGTGATTGAAGAGGTAACTATACTTTCCTCCGACCCAGAGCCCTTGCCAAGGCTGAAAGTCCGAAGAGTAACCCGGAAAGTAAGATTTTCACATCCTTTAGCTTATCAAGATCCTCAATTTCTTTTGAAGCGATAGATTCATGAGAGTCGGAGACACACCCGGACCAACAAGGATGCAGACCTCTCCTCCGGCTTACCTGAAGCATCAAGGAAGCGCCGGACTGAGGTTATCTCCAACTTATATCCTTTTCATCCTTTAGCGGGCGTCACTCGTCAACCACTTAACTCGTCTGATTCAAACTATCAGGGAACTTCACCTACCTCCGGTGACTCCATGCAATCTAACTTGCCGGCTTTCAAGACCGCACCCGGGTAATGATAATCAGCTTATTTTGTGCTTTATCTTACTCATGTTTTTGCACTAACCTTTTGACTTTCAGCGCACAAGCAAAACTCAGCAAGAGGGCAAAGAAAAGTCACCCGGTCGAAGACCCGGACTTGACTGAACCCAACGCCTCTGCTTCTGAGCCGCCGTCTGCATCAGCTCCAGAAACCACCGCTCCAACTGAGCAACAAGCCATGGAGAGTTCTGACAACCCGAAGATCCCCAGCTCAGCTCAACCGGCCGATGACCCGGATGTGGTAATTACCCGGACCGAATATGTTGAGCCGGGAAGACCCACTGTGCTGGCCAGATGCTCTGCTAAAGAAGAACTGCTGGAGCGCCGCAGGGCCAGACTGGATATCACTGACTATGCCAACTTGAGCATTGGAGACATTGTTTCTGGTTATATTGGTCAAGTGCACAATAGCCGGGACTTGGAGATTGACATGGTGAAGCAGATACAGCAAAAATCTGAGGTACAACTCTCTTGCTTGCCCCATAGTCATCCTTACCATGCTAGCCCCCAAGTCTATTACTTATGATAGAATATGTTGTAGACTTAACTTCCGGCTTATCTTCATGAACCGGCACTTATAAATAGAATCTTTCAGCATACATTAGCCCCCAAGTGCCAAATGTCTTTGCTTGCAAAGTGCTTGGGACTTTAATGTTGCATGATAACCACTCAAACCGTAACCCGGAATTTGTACAGGCTGCCTGCAAGAAATTTGAGTCGGAAATCTCTGAGCTGAAGAACCGCCTGAAGACTCAGGAAACTGAGACCCGGAAGGCCAATGCCAAGTTTGAGTTCAGTGTTGCTGCACAAGAAAAACAGAAGAAAAAATTTGAAACAGAAAGAAAAACTTGCGCCGATGAGAAGACTGCCTTGCTCAGCCGGGCCGAACAAGCGGAGGCTGCCCTTACTGAAAGAACCGCCGAACTCTCCAGCTCAAAACACCATGTGTCACAGATGGTCTCCGCAATCTTCGGTAAGTTATTCTGTAAGCTTTTAACAAGTTTACATTCTTCATGTCTCATGAGTCCCACCGTTGCCATCAGCTCACCTGACGTTATTATGCAGGTCCCAGAAGCTCCAATCTTAACCAGAACGTGCTGACCAAGCTGAAGGTTGTTTACACCTTGGTGGAGCAACTCTACACCGGGTCACAACGTGCTTTAGCCGTTGTGGCTCTGTCCAATGAGGTTCCCACTCACCTGGCAGACGTACTCAGGCGGCTTGCCGTTCTTCCTCAGCGCTTCCAAGAGCTGAGACGGGCTTCTGCAAGAGCCGGAGCTATAGCTGCTCTGAGCCGGGCCAAGGCGTTTCTCCCGGAGCTAGACCCGGCCGACATCGCTCTTGGATACCCCAGCCTGAAGGAAGACGGTACCCCCTTTGACCAAAAAGACTTCACCGCCTGTGTGAAGAGCGTGCGCCCGGTGGCTACCTTGATCGGGAATGACACAGACCTTACCAAGTATCAGCCGGGCTATGACGCGGAAAATCAGAGGATCCCAACTCCACGCTATGAAGCAATCAGCCTGATCCCTCCGACTCGTAAGCATACCTTCGCCCCAGAAGTTGACCCGGCCGGGTTAATTGATGACGAGGCTCAATTTGAAGCTTTGAGCGGCATTGAATGGAAATCATCAACCTTCCAGGTCATGGAATCAGCCGGAGGAGCGGAGAGGGATGAGCCGGGAGCTTCAACCCAACAAGCACCTTGATTTCTTAGGCGGCTCATGGTTACGCTTTAAAAACAATGCCTCACCTTTTGGACTCGGGGAGTCTTGTAATAGAGTAGGACAAACACTTAATTTTGTCGGGCCATCGTGCACGTGTGGAGTACTTAACTCCGTTGAAGCTGCTCTTTATATTCCTCCGGGCTATATTTGATCATTTACTTTCCTTAAGCTTGAAGAACTGTCTTTAATTGTTCTGCAAACAAATCACAAGTCTCTAGGCGGCTTACCGCATGGAGAGTCACATATCTTATATATAACCTAGAATATAAATCAAGGTCATAAAAGACCGGCTCTCAATCATATCTTCGGGATAACCACAATAGCTTACCTGCACCTTGCAAGTACACCTCCGGCTTATGTAACCCAAATAATGAGGTTGAGAACGCAACTCCGGTTCACCAGCACCTGTAATGCCTATTGTCTGCTATCAATCATTATTAATCAAAGTTAAGCCGGCGGAGTGTGAACCGCCCGTGCACACCTTTGATTTGATCCAAAGAACTTATTGCAAACCAAAAGATCAAAAACTGAGGGGCTTCTGATTCGAATACGACCAGAGAACCGTCCCAAAGGGGTTAAGCTAAGATTCGAATGCGATCATATAGCCCCGAGTGGCTTTGGCGTTACCGATCAAGAGGGTACCGACAGCTATGTTCTCTTTGGTTCGAATACGACCTATGTTTGAACAGGAAGCCCCCAAATGACCTTGAGAGTTGTTTAACGACGCTGATTTGAATACGATCCACGTCGGTTCCCAAAGGGGGTTGAGCTATGATTCAAATATGATCAAGAAAAACTCCCCAATGAGCTCGGCAATTTGCCAATCAAGTGGGTATCGACATCTATGTTCTCTTTGGTTCGAATACGACCAATGTTTGAACAGGAAGCCCCCAGGTGATCATATTGTTAACGGCTAGATTCGAATACGATCGTAAGCCGGATCCACCTCCAAGTGACCATGTAATGTTGTAATGGAAATAACATGTTTACCTTTGGAGGAGAAAAGGACAGAGGTCCTGCTTTATTATTTATCATAATATATACATGGCTATAGAAATATGTACATTATGAGAGCCGGTGGCTCAAGTGTAATAAGGCCGAAGCTGAGCTATGTTCCACGGCCGACGGGTCTCTTCCTCCGACTTACGTGAATCTTTGTGCTCCCGAACATCGATAAGGTAGTATGACCCGTTGTGCAAGTTCTTGCTGACGACAAAGGGCCCTTCCCAAGGCAGGGATAACTTGTGTGCATCTGTTTGATCTTGGATGAGCCGGAGCACCAGATCACCCTCCTGGAAGACCCTGGATTTAACCCGGCGTCTGTGATAGCGGCGCAGGTCTTGTTGGTAAATCGCCGAGCGAGCTGCTGCCACATCGCATTGTTCGTCCAACAAGTCAAGAGCATCTTGGCGCGCCCGCTCATTATCCGCCTCAACATAAGCCGCCACTCGAGGCGAGTCATGACGGATGTCGCTAGGGAGGACTGCTTCCGCTCCATAAACCATGAAGAAAGGCGTGTAACCCGTAGACCTGTTAGGAGTAGTATTGATGCTCCATAACACGGAGGGTAGCTCCTCCACCCAACAACCCGGGGTCCGTTGCAAAGGGACCAAAAGCCGGGGCTTGACGCCCTTCAAGATTTCCTGATTGGCCCTCTAAGGTTGACCATTGGATTGAGGGTGAGCCACTGATGAAACATCAAGCCGGATATGCTCTCGCTGACAAAACTCCTCCATGGCGCCCTTAGACAGATTGGTACCATTGTCAGTTATAATGCTGTGTGGAAAACCAAAGCGAAATATCACCCTTTTCATGAATTGAACCGCTGTGGCCACGTCACACTTGCTAACTGGCTCTGCCTCAACCCACTTTGTGAACTTGTCAACTGCCACCAAGAGGTGGGTCTTCTTATCCTTGGACCTTTTAAAAGGCCCAACCATATCAAGCCCCCAGACCGCAAATGGCCAAGTAATTGGAATCATCCTCAGCTCCTGAGCCGGCACATGAGCCCGTCACGAGAACCTCTGACAACCGTCACATTTACTGACCAAGTCCTCCGCATCAGCATGAGCCGTCAGCCAATAAAAACCATGACGAAAAGCCTTGGCCACAAGGGATTTTGAGCCGGCATGATGGCCACAATCCCCCTCGTGAATCTCACGCAAAACTTCTTGACCTTCCTCAGGGGAAACACAACGCTAGAAAGTTCCAGTGACACTGCGACGATGCAGCTCGCCATTGATAATTATCATTGACTTAGACCGCCGGGTTATTTGTCTGGCCAAAGTTTCATCCTCAGGCAATTCTCCCGGGTCATGTAAGCCAAGTATGGTACTGTCCAGTCTGGGGTAATGTGGAGAGCCGCCACCAACTGTGCCTCCAGGTCAGGGACAGCCAAGTCTTCCTCTGTAGGCAACTTAACAGAAGGGTTATGCAAAATGTCCAAGAAAGTATTAGGCGGCACCGGCTTTCGCTGAGAGCCCAGCCGGCTTAATGCATCAGCCGCATAGTTCTTCCTGCGATCGATGTGCTCTACTTGGTAACCCTGAAAGTGTCCAGCAATGGCATCAACTTCGCGGCGATAAGCCACCATGAGAGGGTCCTTGGAATCCCACTTGCCTGACACTTGTTGAGCCACTAAATCTGAGTCGCCAAAGCACCTTACCCGGCTCAAGCTCATCTCCTTAGCCATCCGAAGACCATGGAGCAAAGCCTCGTACTCAGCTGCATTGTTAGTACAGGGAAACATCAACCGTAGCACATAGCAAAACTTGTCACCTCGAGGGGAAGTTAATACAACTCCAGCCCCCGAGCCCTCCAATTGCCTAGACCCGTCGAAGTGAATAGTCCAGTATGTATTATCCGGTTTCTCTTCAGGCACCTGCAGCTCTGTCCAATCGTTGATGAAATCCACCAATGCTTGAGATTTGATAGCAGTGCGTGGCACGTATTTCAGACCATGAGGCCCAAGCTCTATAGCCCACTTAGCCACTCTTCCTGTGGCTTCTCTATTTTGGATGATATCTCCTAGGGGAGCAGAACTAACCACAGTGATAGGGTGACCCTGGAAATAATGCTTAAGCTTCCGGCTTGCCATGAATACCCCGTAAACAAGCTTCTGCCAATGTGGATACCGCTGTTTGGAGTCAATGAGCACCTCACTGACGTAGTAAACCGGCCGCTGAACCGGATACTCCTTACCCTCTTCCTTGCGCTCCACCACCACAGCCACACTGACGGCTCGTGTGTTAGCGGCTACATACAGCAATAAGGGCTCCTTGTCAACAGGAGCAGCGAGGACTGGGGGCTCAGCCAGCTGTCTCTTCAAATCCTCAAAAGCAGCATTAGCAGCATCATTCCAGATAAAGTTATCTGTTTTCTTCATCAACTGGTACAGTGGCATGGCCTTTTCACCCAAACGGCTTATAAACCAGCTCAAAGCAGCGATGCGGCCCGCCAGACGCTAGGCGTCGTTTATGCACGCCGGCTTAGCCAGAGAGGTAATTGCTTTGATCTTTTCCGGGTTAGCTTCAATGCCTCTGTGAGAAACCAGGAAACCCAAAAGCTTGCCTGCGGGAACACCAAAAACACACTTGGCCGGGTTAAGCATCATCTTGTAAACCCGGAGATTATCAAAGGTTTCTCTAAGATCATCTACCAGGGTCTCCTTTTCCCTGGACTTAACCACAATATCATCCACATAGGCATGAACATTGCGCCCAATCTGGTTATGAAGACAATTCTGCACACAACGCTGGTAAGTCGCCTGTGCACTCTTGAGTCCAAAAGGCATAGACACATAACAGAAGGCTCCAAAGGGAGTGATGAACACCGTCTTCTCCTGGTCCTTAACTGCCATTTTAATATGATGGTACCCAGAATAGGCATCCAAAAAACTTAAGCGCTCACAATCCGCCGTAGCATCAATGATTTGATCAATACGGGGGAGAGCAAAAGGATCAGCCGGACAAGCCTTGTTTAAGTCCATGTAGTCCACACACATTCGCCAGGTGCCGTTCTTCTTGAGCACGAGCACCGGGTTAGATAACCACTCTGGATGAAAGACTTCCACGATAAACCTGGCCGCCAAGAGCCGGGCTACCTCCTCTCCAATTGCTTTCCGCCTCTCCTCATTAAACCGCCGGAGGAATTGCCTGACCGGCTTAAATTTCGGATCAATATTGAGAGTGTGCTCAGCGAGTTCTCTAGGTACACCCGGCATGTCAGAAGGTTTCCATGCAAAGATGTCCCTGTTCTCACGGATGAACTCGATGAGCGCGCCTTCCTATTTTGGATCCAGATTGGCACTGATGCTGAACTGCTGAGATGAGTCACCTGGAACAAAATCAACAAGCTTAGTCTCATCAGCTGACTTAAATTTCATTACCGGCTCATGCTCCGTGGTTGGCTTTTTCAAAGACGTCATATCTGCCGGGTCAACATTGTCCTTGTAAAATTTTAACTCCTCTGTTGCACAAACAGATTCTGCATAAGCCGCATAACCTTCCTCACATTCCAAGGCTATCTTTCGGCTGCCATGAACCGTAATGGTCCCATTGTGACCCGGCATCTTGAGCTGCAAATACACGTAACACGACCGTGCCATGAACTTGGCGTAAGCCGGCCGCCCAAATAAAGCATGATACGGACTTCTTATCTTAACCACCTCAAAGGTTAATTTTTCCGCCCTGTAGTTGTACTCATCTCCAAAAGCCACTTCCAGCTCAATCTTACCAACTGGATATGCCGACTTCCCAGGCACCACACCATGGAAAACAGTATTGGACTGGCTGAGGTTCTTATCAATCAACCCCATACGACGAAAGGTCTCATAATAGAGGATGTTGATGCTGCTGCCTCCGTCCATGAGCACTTTAGTGAATTTATATCCCCCCCACCTGAGGAGCCACCACCAGGGCCAGGTGACCCGGATTATCAACCCGGGGAGGGTGGTCTTCCCTACTCCACACAACAGGCTGCTCAGACCATCTTAAATAGCGTGGAACCGCCGGCTCAACAGCATTCACATCCCTTTTATGAAGCTTCTGATCTCGCTTGCACAGACTGGTGGTAAACACATGATACTGTCCACCATTGAGTTGCTTTGGATTGGTCTGGTATCCCCCCTGCTGCTGCTGATGACCCTGGCCGGACTGCTGATTAAAGCCCCCTTGAACATTCTGAGAATTGGAATTTGAGCCGCCGCCCGGGCCGTGAAAGCCGCCGGCACCTGAGCCGCCGCCCAGGCCATTATTGCCATTGAAAGCATTAGAATTCTTAAAGGCCTTCATGATTGCGCAGTCCTTCCATAGATGAGTGGCTGGCTTTTCCCTAGAGCCATGCCTTGGACAAGGCTCATTCAACAACTGCTCAAGTGTCGGGCCTGACCCGCCGGCGCGGGGAGGTGGTCTCCCCTTGTGCCGGTGGTTGTTACCCTGTGAACTGGCGTTGGCCACAAACTCCATACTGCCATCAGCCTTACGCTTGTTACCTCCTTGGTTAGCCAGGTTATGCTGGGGGCCCTTGCCATTGCCATTCCGTTTTCCCTTCCATGTCCTTTCATCATCCAACGCGGGATCCTTGGTACTATCAGAGTCGGCGTACTTAACCAGAGCCGCCATTAGCGTACCCATATCATTGCAATCGCGCTTGAGCCGCCCGAGCTTCATCTTCAGGGGCGCAAAGCGACAATTCTGCTGTAACATTAAGACTGCAGAGCTGGCATCCATCTTATCAGATGAATGTATTATCTGTTTGACCCGGCGAACCCAATGGGTTGTAGATTCACCCTCCTGCTGCTTACAGTTAGTCAAATCCACAATTGACATAGACTGCCTACAGGTATCTTTGAAGTTTTGGATGAACCGGGCTTTTAGTTCAGCCCAAGACCCGATAGAGTTTGGTGGCAGTCCCTTCAACCAAGTGCGGGCAGTTCCATCTAACATCATGGTGAAGTACTTGGCCATTGCTGCTTCACTGACCTCCAGCAACTCCATGGCCATCTCGTAACTCTCGATCCAGGCTCCGGGATGTAAATCGGCCGTGTAATTAGGCACCTTCCTAGGCCCTTTGAAATCCTTGGGCAGACGTTCATTGCGGAGAGCCGGCACCAGACAAGGGACACCTCCAGTCCTCGTAGGTATACCCGCATCAATAGAAGCCGTCGGATAAGCCGGGGGTAGCTGGTAAGCCGTCAACTGAGGCGCCTGCTCCGCCTCTTGCCGTGCTCTGTCTTGGTCTACCGCGTGAAAGGCTCCGTTATGAGCTGGGCCGTGGCCAGGAGGCAAGTCACGGCGTCGGACATTGCTTGAGCCGGTCGCTGAGACCATATGTCTGCTATAACTCGGGCTCCGGCCTGGACGAGGGGTTGAATGAATCCTGTCCCGGCTATAAGAATATGCCTCTTGCTGCGCCAGAGACGTCTGAAGGAGTTCTCTGACCCGGCGGGTTTCAACCGCCGTTGGAGAGTCGCCATCGATTGGGAGAGCCGCCAGTCGCGCCGCCGCAGCGACCATGTTTTCCAACGGGTTGGCATAATGACCCGGTGGTATTGGCACATACTGAGGCGGGGCAGCGTTTACCCGGGGAGGCCCCATCACTTGGGGCTGAATTGAAGTTCCAGCCCCGGGCGTCGTGATCTCTGGCGGGTTACTGGGCCCTGCACCAGGCGTGTTGAAGAGGTTTCGAGGATCGTAAATCGGAGGGAGTCGAGATTGGGCCTTTTGATGCCTCCTTCTCATGACCTCATTGGACGCGTTCTGATCCATCGTGAGCCGGAGAGACTGTGCCTGAATCAGCTGAGTCTGGGCGTCGAGAGCCACTCCGCAGCCATCCTGATCCCTTCCGCCGCCAGATCCTCCTTGGCTTTTGCTAGATCCAACTTTAACTGTGCCACCTCCGCGTCATGCTGAGTTTGATCCGCTGGGGTGACCGTAGCGGTTAACAGGGCCGTCATCTTGTCTGTGAGATCCATCAGCACCTGAGCCGGCGAGGGCACAGGGCTTCCTGCCCCGGCGGTGGGGTTTTGAATAGGTTGTGCGCCAGCCATGAAGATTCCAACCCGGCTCGGCGGCTCAAAGGGGTCCGGAATACTGTCGCCATCGGAACAACCCCTGAGCCTGCCATCTTGAAGTTGGTATAACGAATCGGTCTCCTCGGTGGATGACTCGCCGTTAGAGCGAGCGGCCGTCTCATCACCAGATCCAGACCCTTCAGAGAACTCTCCATGGACGCATCCCACGAAAGCACGCTTCAAGGCAGGCAAAGGCCGGGCGGGTCATGCACGTTGAGCCATCTCGATGAGATCGGCGCAGAGGTCCGGCTTAGGGCCCGGCTCACCAATCTTGCCAATAAAAACATGGATTCCGCCGAAGGGGACCCGGTACCCGTACTCAATTGAGCCGGCGTCGGGGCCCCAATTTGCATCGTCGATGTAGAGCTTGCTGCGACGACTCTTGGTCATCCGGCCTACAGCGTATCCCTTGAGCCCTTCGAAGCTGCCCTTCAAGAACTCAAATCCACCATGCGTCAGCCCCACGGTGGGCGCCAACTGTCGTGGAATTGTCACGGCAGATGTCCTCGTGCAAAGACTTAGTGATGGAGCCATCGCTGCTAGGAAGCTTAAAGGGGTTAAACGGGACAAGGAACACGAGGGTTATACTGGTTCGGCCCCTTACGGTGAAGGTAAAAGCCTACGTCCAGTTGAGGTGGTATTACTTAGGGTTTCGATGACCAGGGAGCTCAATCGCTATGCCTGGCTCTCGATCTGTTGTCTCTCATCCTGAACTGCCGCTGGGTCGTCCCTTTATATAGAGAGGTTGACGCCCCGCGGCTCTCAGAGTCCCGGCCGGCTTATAACAGCATCCGGCTCGGACTCTTAACTACTCTTGCCTTATACTACAAGTCTTGTCACAACGGCGGTTTATCACTACGGGCCTTAAGCCGCCTCCGGGTCTTAAGCCCACTATTGATCTGCCATCCTCTAGCCTGGTACTGGGCTTCACGTGATGACCATTATAATGTAACCCGGCCCCTCCTGGATAGGTGACTCTAATGGTTATATCCTCAACACTGTGGGAAGACAGGCACGAGTGGATCTCGGCTTACTACAAGGAAGTTTTCTGTGCTCGGATGACTTCCACGCAGAGAAGCGAGAGCATGAACCGCATACTGAAGCAAAACTTTGTCAAAGAGAAGCATGACCTCCATCTGTTTCTCAGCAGGTGGACAAGTGCATTCAGACCAGGAAGGCCATCGAGCACGCAGAGACACTAGCAAGTGAGGTAAACAAAAAAGGTCCATCAAAAACTGCTAAAAAAATATAACTACAGAAACAAACAATTTTTTCATTTATCTGGTTCGTAACAGTGCATTTCTGATCATGCAGTCAGAAGTAAAGACAACAACCCAGTCTGGGTTCGAAGTTCAGCTATCAAAAGTGTATACAAGGGCAGTGTTTGCAGATTTCAAAGAAACACTCTACCGTAGCACTGCATTCAGAGCAGAACGGTGCCCTGAGAACCCGACAAAGTATCTCATACACCACTACAACAGATCGGATGCATTTGACTGGGCAAGGCATAATTTCCAAGTGGTCGCCGATGAACAGAAAGGTGTCTACGAATGTGAATGCAAACTCTCAACACACACAGGTGAGACTCCTATCACAAAAAAATCTAGTTTCTGATAGTCATGCACGAAAGCTCACTTACTGGACTTTAAAAAGTCCACATGCATGACTAATTCACAAAACCAAATGAAGTTCACTTCTTTAAAATGAACAAATAACGAAAAAATGTGTTTATTAATTTCATGCAGTTCACTTACAAAACAAAGAAATCATGTGTTGTCTGCAGGGCTCTTTTGCGTCCATGTGTTATGCATGCTTTCTTATTTGAGAGTACTCAAGATTCCTGAGGTGTACATCATGAAAAGATACACCCGTAACGCAAGATCAAATGCGACGTTTTACAGAAGAGATTATGAACAAACAGCACCAGATGGAACATCGCTTTTTTGCCGTAGAAAATCGCTGACAGAAACAGCAATGGACCTTGCAAACAGACCGACAAGGTCCGACGCTGGGTGCCATAGAGCGTTGTCTGGTATGAGGGCACTGATCGAGGAAGTTGATGTGCTCAACGAAGAAGAAGAAGAAGAAGAAGCAGCAAAACTAAAGCAAGCAGAGAAATCCCAGCATGGCAATAATGCCGAGCAAGTAGAAAATACCGAACACAGCGGAACTGGTGCTATCAAAAAAGAAACAATTCTTCCACCTCCTATTTCAAACACAAGAGGAAGGAAGAAAGGGGGTGACGCAACCCAGAAAAAGGTTGAATGCAAGGAGAAAAATGATGACAAAAACAGTAAGCCACAGCCTGAGCTGGACAGTGATGGTCACCCACTGGGATAAACAGGTGCAAGACATGTAATGAAATCAGCGGCCACAATTCCAGGACATGTACAAAAAGACATGAACAAGAAAAACAAGGACATGGCGATGCACAACCAAATAGAAATTCCACTCACAACACTAAGAAATGGACGAAACCAAGACATTCTAGCATCTGCAAAAAAGGAAGAGACACAATTCAAGAACCTGCCCCAAAAGAACAAGATCAGAAAATGAGGAAGACGAACAAGATGAAATCAAACAAGAAGATGGTGACACAACTGAAGAAGAAATAGCTTATGAAGAAGCAGATGAAGAAGAGGAGGAAGAAGAAGAGAGTGAAGAGGACGAAGAACATGAAGAAACTGAAGAAGCAGTGCCTTATGAAGAAACAGATGATGAAGATGAGGAAGAGGAAGAAGAGAGTGAAGAGAGTGAAGAGGACGAAGAACATGAAGAAAGTATGCCAACAAGACTACCACAAGGGAATGCTGCTGTACAGAAACAACCGAGAACGACACCACTTTCAAAAAACAAGGTAGGAACACAAAAGGATGCAATTCACAGCGCTGGAAAACGAAAGCCACCATCAACAAGCAAGCGGGGAGCAAGGAAGGATGCAGTTCACAGCACTCTAAAACAAAAGCCGCAATCAACCAGCACGAGGGGAGCAAAGAAGGATGCAGTTCACAGCACTGGAAAACGAAAGCAGCCATCAACCAGCACGCGGGGAGCAAAGAAGGATGTAGTTCATTCATAGCACTGGAAAACGAAAGCAGCCATCAACCAGCAAGCGGGGAGCAAAGAAGGATGTAGTTCACATCACTTAAAAAGAAAAGCCACCATCAACCAGAACGCGAGGGACTACAAACACAACGGTGCAGAGACAAGAACCAACAACACCGCCACGGAAAACAAAAGAAAGTGCTACATTAGACACGCTTCAGTCACCGCGGAGAAGCAGCAGGTTAACGACCAGATAGATGAACTTCAATAAATTAATCATATGCATAGCAGTTTGCTTATCTGTATGACTTATGTATCAGTTTAAATTCGTGTAAAACACAAATTTCCCACTGACTATGAGTTATTCAACTAAACCATCTAAAGACAAATGGTGTATATAGTATACCATATATATAGCAGTCTAGAGTAAAACTTTTACACATAGTAAACCAAAAATGATGTAAAAATGCAGTTAGCTCACTAGCAGCATGAAGTTCAGAATAATTATTGAAGCGGTTCAGATCACAAAAGTACTTATTTCAAAACACATCAAAAAGATGAAGCGTTCGACACGCAAAAGTACTTATTACAAAATCAACCTCATAACCTTAACCAATCACATCAAACGTGATTCTAACCGTACGATCCTCGAGTTCAAAGAAGTTGAGGACAACAACTTGCTCAGACTTCAGGCCACTATCAATGACAAATTCCTTCCACCCTTTCTGCAGACACAGCCGCCCGTCAACGCCTACACGGTACTTGGCTGGTTTAAGGTGTCCATTACCAAGAACAACTTGGAGAATTCCCTTCTTCTTGAGCCAGAGATACCTAACAGCTCGTTGGGGAATTTTCTGCAAAAAAGCAGTACAGATTAAATGCAATCTAATGTGCAGTGCGGAACTTGCAAACAAGAAGTATGGTTACAACTATTATGAAGACCTTGAGACTACCTGCATGTAGTACAAAACCTACAAGCGGGGAAAATTGTGGAAACTATTACTTCTCATCTAGTATCTAAGCAGTTCACATATTGTAACCATGCAAAATAAAACACGAGCTCCATGCACACAAGCAAAGAAATAAAAACAAGATATAAGTACAAAGTGCAGTACACTTCAATAAAACAAAATAAGTACATTGCTAAAAAACTAGAAGTTCAGACTAGTATGGAATTATACAAAAAAAAGAAAACACAAAGAAAAAATCAGATCAAGCGAAAATTACCATCTTGTAGCGAGTCTCAACATCTGTTGGCGTAAGCTGATGGACAAAAGGACTTGTGCGGCCAAGGCCACGGCGAAGCAGGGCGGAATAGAACGCAGAAACGTTGATGTGGCCCATATCCAATCTTTCTTTGAATACTGTGCCATATGCAAGCTGCTCAGCTCGCCTAGCTCGGCACAATACCTTCCCCCCACGACGAGCACGACAGGCCTGCGAGCAAGCTGAGCAATCGCAGTGCGTCGGCACACCACAACCATGCCCGCAGCAGGAGAGATTCGCGCAGGGGCCTGGAACCATCGCAACAAAAACCTAGAAAAGTTAAAAATAAAGAGAGGCTAGAGAAAGGAGAGGAGTTGCGGCTAGAGGAGAAATGAACTGCAAAGGAAGGGTAGAAGTTGGCCTACATTTAGAGGAGAGGAATGCAAAAAGGTCAAAACTAAAAATTAAAGAGGAGTTAATGAAAATTACGTTACCAAGAATGAAGGACAATCAATAAAGGTTTATGTTACCAAAACAAAAAAGTCTTACCAGGAAGTTCTACAAAGACTTTGACTGCAGAAATTCCCACGAACTAACCACAGATCATTAAATAATAATTCTTTGAAAAATTATAATCCACAGACCATTTTATGTGTGCAGTTCCTCAAAGTCTTACCAGGAAGTTCACTATATGTGTGCATGAAGTGAAGTACATGCTCAAAATGATGCACAAAGAAAAGCACTTTCGCGCAGTGCACAAAAGCAGAATTAGTGCACCTGATGTAGTCCTTATCTATAAGCCATGCAGTCCGCAGCGTTGGCATAACCAGTCACAACTTTAGCACAAAGAAACATGCACGCAGTGAAAAATGTGTACACCTGAAGCACATACCATGACGAATGCAGTGCATAGAGGCAACAAAGTAGTGCACACCCCTACCAATGCAGTGCACAAAAATGTAGCGCAAAACATGTGTAGTACAGAATGCGTGCACATGCAGTCCAGAACACTGATCAATGCAGTGCACGGATGATTTGCTAAGCAGTGCACGCCCCTACATTGAAAAAAATACTTAAGATAGAAAATACAAAGAAAAAATTAACCACCACAGGTGCATCCGGCCCCAGCCAGTCTCGTAGTAGGTCTGCGCCCACCATAGGCGAGCCGTTCTGATCCATAATGCATGGGGCCGGGAGCACATGGGCCCACAGGTCAGAGAGCATAGAGCAACGAGCGCCGGGTATAAGCGCCCAAATAAGTAACCAGAGGAGTTCAACACGGCCGCCTCGCCAGCGCTTATAAACAGGTCGGTGCTGCTCTTCCAACTGAGCGCCGCTGAAAGGTGCACCGTCTTCGACAACTTCCTTGCCAACCCCAGGTACACCTTTGCAGGCTTCTCCATCGACGGCGACAAAAAAAGGCTAGAGCGCGTCAATCTGGAGGTCGCCAACTTCGTCGACATCCAGAAGGAGTGGAGGGTGCCCAAGGCAACCAAGGAGTTGGACTCCCTTGGAGACGTCTCTGGCATGCTCATCGACGACTACTACAACAACATGAAGAAGATCACCGACGACGAGCACAAGCGCTGGGCCACCCTGCCTCTGTCCATGAGGCACATCGAGTACGCAGCAAAGGACGCCTACGCAGCGTACGAGATATGGAACCGCATCACCCTCACCCAGGACGGGCTTCGCCGTGCAAAGCTGGAGAAGGAGGAGCCCCAAGAAGCGCGCCAGGAGCAGCTGGGGATGGGGAGACGCTGACTGGTGAAGAAGAAGATGGTGCCGGCCAAAGAGCAACCAATGCCAGCGTCGTTTTAGAATTATCATCAAATTTGCTTTATGTTGTTTGCTGATGTATCGTTAGTTTGCTTGTGATCATTTGCTTTTGCTGTGTTTGCCATGCAGAATCGCTTATAATGTTAGATTGCTTTCTGTTGAAATTAGTTTGCTCATGATGAACTTGTCGTACAGAATGCCTGTGATAATTTGTTTTCTGTTGTTTGCTTATGAATCATTAGATTCGAGCACTGTGCAAAACGAAAATAAGATGCAGTGTGCAAATAGGGCATGCAGTGCAAGTTGTGTACCAATGCAGTACATACTCTGTCGAATTAAGTTTACACATACGCAACGAAGCAGTGAATGCCCTTAAATTTGATAAAAAAGAATACATAAGAGCAAAAACAAAAAAAGAAAAAAAATGCGACCTGTATATGTAGTGCGGAAATAGATGAACGTGCAATACACAAACATAATCAATGCAGTATGGGTTATGTTTACTAAGCAGTGCACTCCCCTACATTGGAAAAAAGATTACATAAGAGCAAAAACATGAAAAGAAAAAATGAGAACTATACATGAACTATGGAATGCGTGGGGCCGAGCGCAAATTGGCCAACAGGTCAGAGAGCATAGAGCATCTAGCGCCGTGTTTAAGCGCTCAAATAAGTAACCAGAGGAGTTCGATACGGCTGCCTCGCCAGCGCTTATAAACAGGTCGGGCGCGCCTTCCGCGGGCGAGGTGGGACTAAACATTAGGCCGCACACAACGCACCGGGAACCAGCCGTGCTCACAGGCCGACATGGGCCCAAATGCGTCTTCACTCCCAGAACACAGCCCAACAAGGCCCACTAAGAAAAAACAATAACTTCAAAAAATAAAACATGAAAGAAAAATTAGAATACATTTTTTAAATGAATAACAACAACAAAAGAAAAATGTGCGTGGGCACTGCAAGAAACTACAGTTCTTTATTAATAAATAAAACGCAGAAAGCCCGAAGTAAAAGTACAAATGCAGTCCGCGACGCCAAACAATGCAGTTCTCCACGTGGAAGCACGAAGTATTTTTTCTGAAATGCAGTTCTCCTTCTACTGCATTGCAGTCTCGCTAAAATGAAGAATGCAGCCCTGTTAGTTAAGCAAAGCAGTCCGCTATGAAATAAATAACTGCATGAAAGAACTCCATCAAGAAACTAAATGTGCGTACATCTATATCAATCCTAGTCCGATATAATTCAATGCATGAAGAATAAATTTCACTTCCATGCAGTACACTACGTGGACGTACGCAGTTATGTTCTGATATAAAAGAAGTGCACTTAATAGGAAAATTCACCGAAAACACAATCATCACATTTTCTGACAGTTGCGTGCATACCTGAACAAGTCACGAAAAAAGAGGACACGATGTTCCGGATTTCCAACGCACTAGCAGAGCCTCCTCATAGCAGAACCTCTCTATAGTTGCCACGTAAATAAAAACAGAGCCCCACCATGCTACCACCCCGCTCCACCTCTCCCACGTCCTGTCAAGGAGAGCATAGGAGAGCAGAGGAGAAAACACAACTGCTTCGTACCCCAAAAGACCCCATTGCATCTTCTTCTCCAAACTTCCTTTCACCAACCTCTTCTCTCCAGAACAAACACGAGAGAGAAGAGGAGAGTCATGGCGGATGCACCTCTTTACAAGCAGCGCCGCAGGTACACCAAGGAGCTCCACGGCGTCGACCTCCACGGCAACCACAAGCTCCACATCGTTTGCACAAGCAAGGGTGAAGACGTGGACAAGATGTTGTCCACGCTCAGGAGGAAGGTCGGCGGAATGCCCGTCAAACTAGTCGGCGTTGATGTCGAGTACACGCACTACGTGAAGCCACAGCGGGCAGCAGTTCTCCAACTATGCGTAGAAAAAGAATGCCTTGTCTACCACATCTCTGCAGCTAAAGACTAGTCAGAATATAACTATCAATCTGTACTATTGATTGTCAATATTGATATTAAATTTTCTTCACTGCAATCGCCACTATTTAAACTTTGGTTTTCATTTTCGAAAAGCATGGCATATGAATTCATTGACAGTTTTCATCTGGCTCCATGTATGTCACTCATGTGCTCGATTCTTGAATTATATGATCTAGCAATACATGCAGTTTTATTTTGTTTTACCAAATACAAACTATTTGAGTGAATAATAGAAAACTGCAACATTACTATACAAAACATGTATGAAATTCAGTTCAAGAATACAATCATGCACAAAACATGCATTGTTTATGCAATATATTATCAGATTTACTAGTTATGATGAACAAATTATTAGCAACTACTCAATGTAACAGATTCAGATATTCATATTGCAGTTCAGTTTCAGACGAAACAAAAAACATTGGTACTCCTAAGAAAATAAACTATATTCACTCTATACAAACATCTTGCAGGCCAATGGAACTAGACAAATTCCTGATGAATGGTGAGTACACCTTCGTCGGATTCACCATTGAAGGAGACAAAAGCAAGCTAAAGCTATATGGTTTGGAGATCAACTCCGACAACTACATTGATATTCAGGTGGAATGGAGAGACCCATACAATAAAAAGAAGTTCAAACCTTGATCGCATCAGCGCTGCCAGGTTTATTGAGCGAGTCAAGAAATTCAAACCGCCTTTCTTTCACATTTAACGCAACTACACAATAATGACCAACGCCATCCCTCAGATCTGGCGGATCAAAAGCTGCAAAAAGGACCTGGTCAAAGGATGAATAAATAAATAAAAGTATTATAAGAAGAAGAAACAGAACACTATAAAAACAAACACGCAAAATATAGAATTCGACACATAAAAACTTTACTCACCATATCCTTTTTATCAAAACGCTCCTCGGCTTTTGAAGAGAACGTCATTTTAACACTCCTGCCTACAGTACCACCATTCCAAATATTTGTGTGTCAATACAAAAACAAATATCAAATAGTGCTCAAGAAAACATGTCATCGCACGAAATCAGAAAAGAAAATCAAAAAAATAAAACAAATATTTCTGCATTCTTACACAAATATGGTACGGGACAACCATTGTCGGAGATCCCTTAAACTTATCTACCAACAAAGAAACCCCAAGATCTACAAGTCTTGTAGTGGGCATCCCTTTATCCCAAAAGGATTGACCAACTTCGCCAATGGTAATATCACCCAACTCAGTCTTAAAAGCAATCATGTCCCTGAATTTTTCATGAAAAACTGAAACATAAGATACTAAAAAAATAACAACAAAGAAAAAGGGCTAAAAACCAAAATTAGAAAATACATATGAACAAAACAATTTCTAAAAAAACATACTTCTTCTTCTTGTCCTTCTGAACCCTCGTAACAGAAGCGTACAACTCATTGTATCTTTTCAGGAGTGCTGGATCAATGCTCGACGGTGTCACAACAGGAAGTTCGTCATCTGTAATAAAAAAGACGAAGTTCACTTATCCAAATAATGAAGTTCAAATATTAAGCCAAGGAAATTCTGCTAGCTATTTTGAAAATCATAAACAAAAGATCAAGTTTCACTTATCATTAAACATCTAATACAGATACCATAGTAATTAAACAAAAATGAAATGAGAAAAACTTCAACTGTACTGTTCAAAACAAAACTCTTGCCTTCAGTGTCAGAGTCTTCATGATGTTGTTCTTCAGAGCTGACCGATACATTTTCTTGGATAGGTTGCGACGAATCCAACACAACATCACTGGACTGCCCTTCTGTAGCAACATCAGCATTATCTGGATTTAGAACAGTCTGGTCAACCGCAACGTCCTTAGATACTTCAGCTATATGAGGCTCCACTCTCGATACTTCAGGAACATCGTTGGCCGCCAGACAAACACGGGAAGCAACAACACTAATAGCAGGGACGACATTCTCCAGCGGCTTTTCAATGCCAAAAGTAGAATCTTCATGCCGGCTGGGGGAAACAGCATCATGGGATTGTTGAGCTACAGAAGGGTCTGCACAATCGACGACAACCGATGCAGAAGCACCAACACTGCCACCACCATCAACAGCACAACCGCCCTGATTCAAATTAACATGAACTTCCACGTTTTCTTCTCCAGGCTGTGGAAAGATTAAAAAACACACAATAACACAAAAATGAGCATGGGGATAATTAACACAACAAACAACTGCAACCCACGTGTATCAAAACAACTACAACTTCAACACACATATACGTAAAAAAAGAACTGCAGTTCACTTTGTCAAACGCTGCAGTTCAGTTATGTTAAATACTGAAGCTCACTTATGTAAAACATTATGGACCACGCATGCGAAATTGAATGCAGTTCACTTCTGTCAAAGACTGAAGCTCACACATGTAAAACTATTGCAGCTAACATATGTAAATGAAAATGCATATGACTGAGCATAACACCGCACATCAAGTTTATAACAACAACAAAAAAAATAGATTACAACACACTAATAGAACAAGTAATACAACTATACCTTATCAGCTACAACATCCGGAGGGGACGATGCATCACCCAAGACCTCATCCTTCCCAAAGCCATCGTAGGACTCTTTGTGCACATCACAAGCAGCAACACCAGTCTACGGGCATAGAGCAAACCAAAAACGAGAATAAGTTGGTTACGACAAAAAAAGAAAAAAGCGGAAACATAGCCAAACAACATAAACATAATCATAAGAGATATTGTGATATCCCAACATAAACATAATCCAACATGGAGCAATCTTCATCTTCACCTGCAACTAGCAACGCTATAAGAGGGGCTGAGCAAAAGCGGAAACATAGCCAAACAACGGTTTGCTAGGAAAGGTGGGTTAGAGGCTTGACATGGCAATATGGGAGGCATGATATAGCAAGTGGTAGGTAGCGCAACATAGCGATAGAGCGAACAACTAGCAAGCAAAGATAGAAGTGATTTCGAGGGTATGGTCATCTTGCCTGAGATCCCGCAAGGAAGAAGAACGAGTCCATGAAGAAGACAAACAGACGGAGTCGAACGAATCCTCACAACTCCGGAATGAAACCGAAGCTAACGAGAGAAGCAACCCGGAAAGAAACAAACAACATAGTAAACACACAATCATAAACATGGCATGATGCACAGTCAAGTATGATGCATGTCCGGTTTAAATGAAGCATGGCATGGGAAAATGCAACAAACAATACTACAAATTAAGTGGAGCTCAATATGCAACGAGTTACATATTGACGAAACACCACATCAATTATTTAGTTCTCTCATGTTTATGTACCCAACAATATTAAATGTTGATTAACATGGCAAGAGGTGAAGCATAAATAAACTAACTATTTAGGCAATTTAAATGAGGCCGGAACAACAAGCAACAATTCTGATAAATCCTCAGACAATTAGCAATTTAATACAAACACAATTTTAAACATTTAAATGTTGTTATCATGATGCGGATGACAATGCAAGTTTTAAGCAATTTTTATGAGCATGTTATGAAGCATTTGTCACCGTGGTGGAAGAAAGGGGTGCCACGGCAACGAATCCGAAAATGATGCCACGACAACATATCGGTTCCAATAGCTCACGGAGATACCGGTGCAAAAGACGTGGGCGTGAGCGTGTCATGCAAGGACGGTGGGGTGCTCCCGGTTGCCGGGTGTCCCACAAGACGGTGGCAAGGAAACGAGTGACAGCATGCGACGAACAAGTCGGGCACGGTGCTACCGCAAGCAACTCATACAACACATGCATTCGTTCACGGGCGGTCGTTCTCGGCGGTTATACCTTTGAAGGGTGCGTTTTGAGGCGGTACAAAAATGTCGAGGGAAGTAGTCGTTCACGGGTCATAGTGGAAGTAGTGGTACATGTTTCGTAGTCGTACACATTCCGTAGATGTTCGGGGTCACGGCGAGGAACTTGACGTCCACGGAGTCTTCGAGGGTCGACGGTAGTCGTACACGGCAACCGTAGTTGAACTTGTAGGGCCGTCAATGTCGTGGTACTTGGAGACATGCACGGGATGAAAGTTGTACACGTTCGTTTACATCCAGTGTCGTTCGTAGAGGTACTTGGCGTCCGGTGCGGTACTTGGCGTCTCGTACTGGCTGATCCAAAACGAAGCAAGACAAAGGGCCTCTGGTTTGTGCAGCAGCAAGGCAACTCGTGCCTGACAGTGAAGCAACAAAATCGCCACGACGTGGTGGTGGTGCAGAACACCAAGAGGCAGGGCGTGCAGGAGAAAGGGGTCGGAGATGGGGGCAGCAACACGGCACAACATCAGGCAGAGGCCATGGCGACATGGGGCCCTCGAGCGCTATCGGGGAGGAAGGCGAACTCGGGGTCCGGCAGCAGCAAGGCGACGATGAGGGGGCACGTCGGGGCAGCGACTCGGAGCTCTTTTGAAGGAGCTGAAACAGAGGAGGGCCGCGGCGGCGCGGCTGCGGGCACCGAGAGGCGTGGCTCTGACGGACAGGGCCGGAGACGAGGTGTAGGAGGGCGGCGAGGGACTCGGCGGGACGGCCTAAACCTGCTGCTGGTGGCGCTCGTGGCCATGGGACGCGGAAGCCGAGGTCGAAGGCGAGGCGCGGTGGAGATCCGAGCGCGGCGTCGGCGAGAGGGTGCTGCAGCAACTGCTGCTGCCCGCGGTGAGGTCGAGACGGTTGGTGGCGACGAGGAGAAGCAGGAGGAGAGGCGGCGGAGCTCTAGCTCAGCGACAGATGAAGCAGCAAGGAGGAGGCGCTCGGGGACGGCTCGGGCTCCAGGAGCTCGGGTGCGGGACGAGGAAAGGAGGCGCGAGGAGGGCCATGGTGGCACGGGCGACGAAGCAGCAGCGGCACTGGTGCCGGGCCATGCGACGGAGAGGCAAAGCAGAGGGAAACGGGATGAGGGCGCGACGCTCCTACTGGGCGCGGAGGACGACGGCTGCAGGCGCGGGGTCTCGCTCCTCTCCCTGGCGAAGCAAGGAAGAAGGAGGGGATCGGGCGCAGGGAGCTCCTAGCTTGATGCGTGCGTGTGTGTGTGTGGCGGCGGGCAGAGGGAACAAGAGGGAGAGGGGAGATGCTCGCTAGGGTTAAGAGTTGGGGCGAGCTGGGCCTTGGGCCATGCACTCTCTCTAAAACAAATAAAAACAAAACAGAGATAAGAAAGAAAAGAAAGAGAGGTTAGGGGAAGAAGTTGGACACGCGGATAATTTTCCCGGATTCATAAAAATGAGCTTGATCCAAGAAAAATAGAAAGTGAGCATGGGCGTGAAGTTGACTTCAAGCTCATTTGAATTATTTTCAAATGAGTGTAGGAAGGAAGTGGGTATTTGGTAGATCCAAAAATGTTGAGAATTTTGGAAGAGCCTCGATAAATGAGATAAGAATTGTTGGCAACGTTTGAGGCGAGGAATTGAGGTAGAAAATGCATGGAACTTACACTGTAAGTGTGTTATGCTGAACTCCAATTAATGGAATATTTTAATATAGCTCCCTAATAATATTGGGAGGATATATGTTATAAAGAGAAATCACCGTGTGCATTTCCCTCGATTTAAATGGATCGAAGATCCATGCAATTTACTTATTTCAGTTTTTAAAAATTAATGATATGATGGCATGATGACATGATGCAATGAAAAAAATAAAAGAGCAAGCACAAAAGAAACACACGGCGAACACAAAAATATATGGAAGTCTTCTGGAGCGTCGGTCTTGGGGCGTTACATGTCCTCAACCTGTCACCAGAGGTTGGCAAATCTTCAGTCAACTTCAAAACCTTCACAAGAAGCTCATCAATCTCCTCGTGTTTTTTGCCGCCAACAAATGTCTGTTTAGAAGAGCTTCTATTATCAAACATCTGTCGAGCCATGAAACCATGAGTATGTGACACCTCATCATCATGGGCAAGAAGCTGGCTACATATAGGCTCATAAAACCTAGCATGAGTGCTAGGTCCCGCATCAGAGCTGTCGCATACAACTGCAACAAGACGGTTGTACACAATATCACCTGACGCCTTCCACTGCAAAAAAAAGACAAGAGGCAAAGACAAGTACACATGTGAGTACTAGAAAAGTTTAGATTTATAATGGTTGCACCTTTTAAAAAAACTGATATTAAAAACTCAGATGCACTAACCGGCAGCTTCCCAAATTTGTAAGTTTCCAAGTAAATCTTTCCCTTCACAAGCACATCCTCATTGTATAACTTCATCAGGTCTTTGGTCGTCAGGTATGACGCACGTGGCGTCAACGTGTGCATGACTAAAATTTTGCGAAGCTTCAAGCAGTCAAGATACATAATCAGGGGGACAATGGCACAACCCTCTGCACAATTCTGCTTGCTGCCTTCTGTTTGCCACCTCACCACAGCTGCTTGCAACTCATCAACAACAAGCTGGCAAAAGTCCATCTGAGCCATAGCCGCATAATCCATGTTCTCTACCATTGCAGCAACTCTACCCAAACGAACTGCAGGCCCGGGCACAGCAAATTCTCATAGAGTATCAGGAAGAACACCTTCACAGCAAGGTCAAAAGTCACATGATCATCTTCCTCCACCAATGCCTTCAACTTCTCAAGCAAGTCCTTGACACCTATACTTTTTGAACGGTCAAAGCCAAGCTCATCCTTGAGGGCACTCAACGAGTCATCGTGGCCGCTGGCAGCAGGCATGGGTGCAGTGTGACGTCCCATGGGTAAATCAAAAATGTGATGAACTGCATCACGATTGATTCGAAGAACCCTGCCATTCCCAAAGTCCATTATCATGGTGGCAGGGTCAATCACTCCCATCAGATAGCACATAAGAATGCGCGACACATTTTTCTTTACTGTCAGTTCAAAGACAACACCAAATCCAGCATCCCGAACACGACTACAGTGTGCCTCTTTCAAGAAGGCAGCAGCCTTGCAAACAGTGGGAAGCGACAAACGTACGGTCTTGTTAAATCGAGAATCATCTCCCTCAGCATCATCTTCAGCTGCATTGCTCTTACTGGACTTCTTCCTCTGTGTAAAGGGAAATGCAATCCACATTAGAAGACTAGCCATAAAAAAAGAGACAGTGAAAACACAGATAGAATAACAATGAAGAAAACAAATGCAGTCCACGTCAACAAACCTTTGAAACAACATCCACCTCCTCGCCAGAGTCACCACAAAAATCTTCATTGACATCGTCATGGGCACGCTTGGGTAGACTCTTAGATGAACTACAGTCTTTGCGTCTACCACTATGAACATCCCTCA
Organism: Aegilops tauschii subsp. strangulata; assembly: GCF_002575655.3. Lineage (NCBI taxonomy): Eukaryota > Viridiplantae > Streptophyta > Magnoliopsida > Poales > Poaceae > Aegilops > Aegilops tauschii. The sequence continues at coordinate 181,840,441 of NC_053039.3, forward strand.
CAAAATCAGCAAGCACAAAGTCGTCATCATCAGAGTTGGGACCTTGAGTGACATGTAGTCGCTCGCACTGAGGATCATCCTTTCCACCAGCTTCATCAGTTCTCTTGCTAATATTCTTGTTCATGCCAGCAACACGTGGACTCCGCCGAGGTGTACCACCTTCCTCAGCAACAGTACTCAGCTTCTTCTTCTGCAAAGAAGGCTTCTTCACCTTGGCAAATTTGGCACCCTTGGCACCATCTGCAGCTCTCCTCTGCTTCTCCTTCTCCGCAAACTCTTTTGAGTCACTTTCAAACCTCAACTTCTTCTTGCTTTGCTTCAATTCATATTCACGAAGCTGTTCCGAGACCATCCAATCCTTTGTAACTTCCTCTGTACCATCAACAGACTGCGACTGTGTCTCAGACAAAATGGGACGTCTCTGGTCAAAGCTCACACCAACATTACCCTCTGCAAAATAATGGTCAATCAATTGAGTAACCTCCGCAAACCCAGGCGCCCCAGCATGGAAAAAAGACACTACGTCAAAATGAAGTTTGACTATGGTCGTTAAAAAGTGCACAAAAAGAACAAATGCAGTACACTTAGACATATAAAATGCAGTGCTCCAACCATAAGCTAAAAATAAAAATTAATGCATTGCACAAAAAACTTGAGTAAAACAACAATGCAGTTCACACATACATATAATGGAGTTCACATATAGAAAATAAAATACAGTGCTGCATACACTAACTTCATGTTTCTTCCCAACAAAATGTCGGACTAGATACAGCAAGGCAACACCAATTGGTACAACATCAAAGTAACCAGCATACACAAAATAAACAAATCAATCACATACCAGAAGGAGGGGCCACACTTATGGGAGAAGTTTCAATCGGCGAATTCAATTGATGTCCTCCCTCCACACCATGATCCTTACCACCAGGACAACGGGACCCAATTGGCGTATCATTATGAGAACCACAATCACCTACTTGATTCAAAAAGAACCAGAAACAGAAATTACAAAACATCACTTGACAAAATAATGCAAACGAACGCTGACAACTAACAAAGCATAAACCAATATGCAGGATGATTTAGGAAACTAGATAAACATAAAACAAAATAAACAAAAGCCTAAAATAAGCACTCCACATACCCTGAACTCCTCCTCCCACTCTGCTCGGCGAAGACATGGCGTTTTCCTGCAGCACAACGACGAAGTGACAGATTTAAGCAACAAAATCGGCGAAAATCTCACGAAACCCTAGATCCACCTTGCTACACAAGAGTATCGACTCCAAAATCGAGATAAAATCGGCTGCCTACGGAAAAATTACACAAACAAAAACAGCAACAACAACTACGAGAATAACAAAACAAGACGAGTGGACGATCAAGACCGAGAACAAGCGAAACGTACCACAAAAAAGGTGCGGCGCAGACGGCGGCGGCGACGACGGGGAGGGGGGAGGGTGCGGCGACGGCAACGGACAGGAAAGGGCTGCGGGAGCACAGCGGCAAGGGCTCGTGGAGCGGACGACGCGGAATGCAGGAATAAGAACCTCTTGAGGGTGGCGGTTCCTCGGGCGACGGCGGTTGCTGCGGGCGACGGCGGTTTTGCTCGAGGGAGGAACTGCAAGAGAGGAGAGGGGATTGTTCTCGGTCTCTCTCCCTGTCAGCGGAGCAGTGGGATCGCCTGGAACGGACACGTAGGAGGCCCGCGTGTGGCAAAAGGCAACATAAAACGGGCCGGCCCAAAAACGGCCCGGCTAAAATAAGAAAGACCACATCAAAACGCACATGATGCAGTTCTCTATGAAGAATAATGAAGTTTCGTCGGTAAAACATAAATAAAATAAACGCAGTTCGTAAAAAAGTTAAAATAAAAAAACACGCATGTGAAGAAAACGCATCCGAAAAGAAAAAGTCTACATTCAAATAAGTGCCGCACAAAAAAATGGGGGGGAACCCCCCCCCCCCTACCCCTCCCGTACAGGGACTGCAGTAAGTACAGGCAAAAAAATTGATGCAGCACGCAGCACTAGAAAGATGCAGTGCATTTAGCTACACGAAGCAGTACGGTTTAGCAAATCCAGTTCCGGATTACCTACACGAATAAATACACGGTATAGAACACAGCGAAAAACTCGTAAAATTGCGGAATACATTGTACTTTATTCAGGGGCTCCAGCAAGCACACGCAAAAAATACTGTGAAGTAAGCTCCTGTACACAACATGCAGTTCTCCGTTGCACACGATGCAGTGCAGAACTCTAACCAATGCAGTTTCGTTATCATGCAGGATACATATAAACGTCACAAAATGCCCGTTCGCACAGGAAGTGGTGGTTAAAAAAATCTACTGATCAAAAATAAAAAAACCATGTTAAAAAACACCACGTTCGCATACAACCACCCAATCGGAGCGGTTCCATCGCCACAAGCCCACGATCACAGACGCAATACCAACCCACGATCTGCACAAACCGCATCGTCAGCGAGATCGTGCAGCTCATCCGATGCGGCCATCCCACCCCGCGCCCTCCCCTTAAATTCAGACCCCTGCCATAGGACTTCTCATCCACAACAACACAAGTATCCATTGTGCTGCCACCAAATCGCTCCATCACATCCATCTCCACGCAAAAACACCAAGCCCTACTACCGGCCATGGCGTTCGCCGATGAGTACCAGGGCGTGGAGGCCCACGGCAACACCAAGTTGCACGTCATCCACACTAACGACAACAAGCAGGTGGCGACCACCCTCACGTAGTACGAGCGCCACCTCAGCCTCCAGCGCCACAAGATCGTCGGCATTGATCTCGAGTACAACAACGAGCCTGAAGCGACGCAGAAACCCGCCCTCTGCCAACTCTCCATCGGCAAGAAACACCCGGTGTTGCTCTTCCAACTGAGCGCCGCTGAAAGGTGCACCGTCTTCGACAACTTCCTTGCCAACCCCAGGTACACCTTTGCAGGCTTCTCCATCGACGGCGACAAAAAAAGGCTAGAGCGCGTCAATCTGGAGGTCGCCAACTTCATCGACATCCAGAAGGAGTGGAGGGTGCCCGAGGCAACCAAGGAGTTGGACTCCCTTGGAGACGTCTCCGACATGCTCATCGACGACTACTACAACAACATGAAGAAGAAGATCACCGACGACGAGCACAAGCGCTGGGCCACCCTGCCTCTGTCCATGAGGCACATCGAGTACGCGGCAAAGGACGCCTACGCAGCGTACGAGATATGGAACCGCATCACCCTCACCCAGGACGGGCTTCGCCGTGCAAAGCTGGAGAAGGAAGAGCCCCCCAAGAAGTGCGCCAGGAGCAGCTGGGGATGGGGAGACGCTGACTGGTGAAGAAGAAGATGGTGCCGGCCAAAGAGCAACCAATGCCAACGTCGTTTTAGAATTATCATCAAATTTGCTTTATGTTGTTTGCTTATGTATCGTTAGTTTCTTTGTGATCATTTGCTTTTGCTGAACTTAGTTTGCTTGCCATGCAGAATCGTTTGTAATGATGTGAACTTTGATTATGTTAGATTGCTTTCTGTTGAAATTAGTTTGCTCATGATGAACTTGTCGTACAGAATGCCTGTGATAATTTGTTTTCTATTGTTTGCTCATGTATCATTAGATTCGAGCAGTGTGCAAATAGGACGCATGTAGTGCAAGTTGTGTACCAATGCAGTACAGACTCTGTCAAATGAAGTTTACACATACCCAACAAAGCAGTGCACGCCCCTAAATTTGGAAAAACGAATAGATAAGAGAAAAACACAAAAAGAAAAATGCGATCTGTATATGTAGTGCGGAAATATATGAACGTGCAGTACAGGAACATAATCAATGCAGTACAAGTATGTTTACTAAGTAGTGCACTCCCCTACATTGGAAAAAAGATTACATAAGAGCAAAAATATGAAAACAAAAAATGAGAACTGTGCATGTAGTACGGACTACGTGCACATGCAGTACAGAAAACTGATCAGTGCAGTGCACAGATGGTTTACAAAGTAGTACACGCCCCTACATTGAAAAAAAATAGAAAAATTTGACCACCCAGGTGTAGCCGGCCCCAGCCAGTCTCGTAGTAGGTCTGCGCCCACAGTTGGCGAGTCGTTCTGAGCCACAATGCGTGGGGTCGGGCGCACATGGGCCCACAGGTCAGAGAGCATAGAGTAGCGAGCGCCATGTATAAGCGCCCAAATAAGTAACCAGAGGAGTTCGATACGGCTGCCTCGCCAGCACTTATAAACAGGTCGGGGGCGCCTTCCGTGGGCGAGGTGGGACTAAGCATTAGGCCGCACACAACGCACCAAGAACCAGCCGTGCTCATAGGCCGACTTGGGCCCAATGCGTCTTCACTCCCCGAACACAGGCCCCACAACAAAAAGAGAGGCTACTGAGTTTTTTAAATAATCCCACGTACCATACACAAACGCAGGCTCAACCACGCCTTCCGCGGTTCGTCTTGATATGACAATGCAGTTCGCTGGTTCCAGGTATGCAGTCCTCTTACTCCTCAAATGCATTCGCGCACACTGAATCAGAACCAATCCGCCGCCTAACACCAACCACAAACATTTATTACTTCCGTTGGTTAATTGGTTGCATAAAACGTATCCATTCATGCTCCAGACTAACACAACGCCTCCACCGTTCCTCTTTTCTTCAAATCGTAGATCTAGGGTTCGTCCCATCCCCAGCTCTTCTATAGAATTCCACTGAACCCGCCATGGACTGTAAGTGCGGGTGTTTGGCAAGGATGGCACCGGTAGCGGACACATGCGTGTATGCAGAAGGTCTAGAGCTCACTAACACAGAGTGGCGCAACATGCTCGGGTGCCTGATGATACCCAGGGATTTTCAGCCGCCATTTCTTCATCGCCTCACACCCGCAGATCTACAGGAAAGTTGGGTATGTTTTTCCCCTCACAATTTTGGACATAATCTACCTGCAAATCCACATATGAATATATAGTTCAATCAATTTGTTCAGTAGTGTCAACAAAATACAAAACATAATTTGTATTGTTGTTCAGATTTGTTAGCTATTAAGACTAGATGCTTCCACCTATTTTTCTTCAATACCACAACACACGAACAAAAAAGAGGGTCAGTAGATCAGTATTGCAGTTCTCTTAACATGCTAGCGAAGTACACTGTAAATGACCTTGCAGTACAAACATGTTACAGTATAATATATATCCTAGTAAAACTAGAGGTCAATTCCGTATATAAGTTTGTTCATACATTGCAACTACTTTATAAAAAATAGTAGTCATATATATGTACATATTTAACTCAACATAAAACAGATCATCCTAAGTATAAAGAATGGGTATATATATGTTCATACATTTTTATTTACTTATAAACATTCTTTTTCCATCCTTTCCAAAATGTAGAAACTGCCATCCACAGTAAAATTTCCTGCTCCGATTTCAGGGAAGGTTACTTTGGAGACAGTACACAAGAATGGGTATGGAGACATGCAAGCTGACTACCACATCGACTCTGAAGAATGCATCAACATAACTACTGGTTGGAAAGAATTTGTCTCCCAGAATGGCTTTGAGGTCGGAGAAGTGGCCATGCTATTTTTCTACAAAGAAGAAGACTCCCTGAAGTTCACAATATTTGCACTGTAGGTAGTCTAAATATGAAGCAAGCCATCGGCGGCATATTTCTAATGATTTGCTAATGTTGTACGCTTTTAAAATTATGTCCACCAAACACTTTGAATGGTGCCTATTTAAAGTATGCAACCTCATCTGCATCATTTTATCACCCATTTTTAGACAAGTTGCTGCTCGCAGTAATGCAGTTCTCTCAAACACATAGTTGGTCCTAAATATATAAAAAGCAGTCATTTGAACAGTAACAATGCAATGCGAATGGTCGAAACTTTGCAGTTAACATATGATGTTCAAAAGAATTCTTATAGTATTCAGTTCAAAAAAATTGTCATAATAACTATTCAGCTAACAAAAGCATACAATGGACCATCTATTCTAATAGCACAATAGAAGATTAACCATACTGCTAATGCAGTACGAAAGTACATATTATGCACTCCTCTAAAACACAGAATGTAGTTTAAGAAAAGAGAAATCTCATAAGCTGCCATGACCACTGTAATACAGCTAAAACGAAGTACACTGCTAACGAAAATGCAGTGCACTACAGCTTATGCCAGAACAACAACAATAAAATTAAAGCAGTAGAAATACAGATATGTCGTAGACTAACAGAGGTGCCAATTCAATCGCACTTACATAACTCGCCTAACAATTGTCCAACAACTAAACTATCGAAAAATACCCCGCAAAAAACTACATCGAACACACGGCAAACTGGACGAACAGCATCAGCTTTTATTTAAAAATTGCAAATCAAAGAATGAGAATTATACCCGCAATACAATGAACTAAAACCAACAGGGATAGTAATTACAAGATTCAAAAACACATCGAGGTGCAAAATCCAAAAAATCAACAAGAACAAAGGAGCGGACGAAGCTCACCCGCCCACACAACCAAATTCGCGGGAACTGGAAACTAACTCCTAAAAATTACACAATTTCTAGAGTAAAATGTGCAATTAAACGAACGATATCAAACAATTCCGACTAACAAACAACATCCGAGCGCCAAGGGTCGATTCTGACACGAACACGAACGAACAGAGAAAAACTCGCCCGCCAAATCCCTCGATTTACCAAGATTTTAGTCATTTTTCCAGTAAATTACAAAGAATAAAGGTCAACTGACATCCATAAACAAATTAAATCATCCTGCAACACCCGATTCCACACAGAATACGCGGGCGGACCACCAGAAAATGAAGCAGTTCTCCCGTGTAGCATTGCAGTGCGCGACGTAAAGAAGATGCAGTTCGCTTCTGTTGAGCATGCAGTGCGGAAGTGTTATCAGAATAGTTATTCTGATAATATTATCAGAATAGTTATTCTGATAATATTATCAGAATAGACCGGCTATATATATATACTCCTTCCTCTCGTACTGGGCAGACCATGTCGAGTGGGAAATCGAACCGGTGGGGGCACGCCAAGTGCACCCACTGGGTGTAGTCCCCGAGACTACTGTTGAATGTTTGATTCGGCGGTAGTCTTAGAACTTTTTTGCCATAGTAATCTGATCTTTGCATATTATGACTCAGAAGTGACTGACCCTTGTCTTGTTGTTTACTACAGAAATCTTGTGATCTCGGGGCCCAGTTCGCTGAATTGGAGCGGAAACAAATCCAGCTCAACCTTGATCTGGAACTGGCCAAGCAGAATTTGCAAAAGGCTAAGGATGAAGAAACTGCCATGGGAGGTAATAATTTGTCGATTGTTCGCCTTGTCATATTTTCTTTTCGTCTTTTGAACCGAGTGACTCCACTCGAACAGATGTGCGTAGTGAAAACCGACAACTCCAAGCTCGTCTGAAGAATGTTATTTCTTTAGACAAAATGAAGCAGGCTCTGGAGCAGAAGGACCTTGACCTTGCAGCAGCGCAGAAGACGATGCGAGAGAAAACTGAACTTGTTGATCAGAAGCTGGCTTCAGTCGGCAAGTTGGAAGAAGAAAACGCCAAGTTGAAGACTGCCATTGATGAAGCAAACAAAGAAGTCGTGCAGCTGAAGAAGGACAAGGTGGCCTTGACCGACAAAGTCGGAGATCTAACTCGGAGCAGAGACAAACTGGAGACCTATCTGGGAGGCCTTGCCAAAAAGATGTTCCTTATGCTCAAAGGTACTTTTCCTTGTCCGACTGATTTGCAACTGCCGACTCATCATACGACTGTCGACTCACCATTTTTATGTGTTTGTAGAATTCTGTCAAAATTTCGAGGAAGAGACTAGGCGGATTGAGACGAATCTGGACCCCATTAACTCCCCCGTCAAGGACGAAGCTGCGATGAACGTGCTGCGACTGGAATCTCGCCTCGCCAGCGTTATGGACTATCTTGCTCGTCTGAAAGTGGCGGTGTCGCGGATCGAAACAGAGCTCTGGCCAGGTCTGACATTCCAGAATGACCTCGAGTCTCTGATGACTCGACTCAATGAAATCCCTGGTCGAGTGCAGGCATGGAAGAACTCATCTGCTTGGTGCGGCGTTGACATGGCTGTGTCCCTGGTCCGTGTTCATTGCATGGAAGTTAGAGAAGAGAAACGGGCAGCTCTCAAGGTCGCCAATACCAAGAAGCTTCAGTTCCAGTCCTTCATGGAGACATTCATTGACGCTGCCACTCGTATTGCTGATGGAATCGACCTGGATGATTTCGTCGAGCCAGCTAGCTCTCCTCCTGCGGAGTGAAAAACTTGATGCCTTGACTTTATTTGCCTCAGAATGCCGAGTGATTTGGTAACCGTTAAACTCTTTCGGGTCTGACGCCCGAGTACTTCTATTCGCGGTTCTGAACCTTCATGGATTTATCCGATCTTGGTTGCTTTATTTGCATTGCCTTCTTCTGATTTTATCAATGTGACTAAACTTCTGAGTGAGAGGATCACTCTCCACTCGGAATAGTTATTGCACTTGTGGCGCAGCTCAGAATGCAACCATACATTGTATTTGTGGTGCAGCTCCGAGTGCAACCATACGTTGTATTTGTGACGCAGCTCCGAGTGCAACCATGCGTTGTATTTGTGACGCAGCTCCGAGTGCAACCTACGTTGTATTGTGCGCAGCTCCGAGCGCAACCAAGCCTCCGAGTGGGAGGATTGCTCTCCGCTCGGAATAGTTTTGTAACTTAGGTGAGTACGGGGCCACAGCTAAGTCCTTGAGTGGGAGGATTTCTCTCCACTCAAAGTAGTTTTGTAACTTAGGCGAGTTCGGGATCGCAGCTAAGCCCCCGAGTGGGAGGATTGCTCTCCACTCGGAGTAGTTTTGTAACTTAGGCGAGTTTGGGGTCGCAGCTAAGTCCCCGAGTGGGAGGATTGCTCTCCACTCGGAGCAGTTTTGTAACTTAGGCGAGTACGGGATCGCAACTAAGCCCCGAGTGGGAGGATTGCTCTCCACTCGGTGTAGTTTTGCAACTTAGGCGAGTACGGGATCGCAGCTAAGCCCCCGAGTGGGAGGATTGCTCTCCACTCGGAGTAGCTTTGTAACTTAGACGAGTTTGGGGTTGCAGCTAAGCCCCCGAGTGGGAGGATTGCTCTCCACTCGGAGTTGTTTTCTAACGTAGGCGAGTACAGGGTCGCGGCTAAGCCCCCGAGAGGGAGGATTGCTCTCCACTCGGAGAAGTTTTCTAATGTAGGAGAGTACGGGGTCGCGGCTAAGCCCCCGAGTGGGAGGATTGCTCTCCACTCGGAGTAGTTTTGTAACTTAGGTGAGTTCGGGTTGCAGCTAAGCCCCCGAGTAGGAGGATTGCTCTCCACTCGGAGTAGTTTTGTAACTTAGGCGAGTTCGGGGTCGCAGCTAAGCCCCCGAGTGGGAGGATTGCTCTCCACTCGGAGTAGTTTTGTAACTTAGGCGAGTATGGTGTCGCGGCTGAGCCCCCGAGTGGGAGGATTGCTCTCCACTCGGAGTAGTTTTGTAACTTAGGCGAATCAGGTTCGCGGCTAAGCCTCCGAGTGAGAGGGTTGCTCTTCACTCGGAGTGTTTTTGAAACATAGGCGAATCGGGTTCGCGACTAAGGCACCCACTGGGGGATTTGAACACATATGCTTATGGGATAACAATCATTAAGATAACGCAAAAATCTTGTCTTGGATAAGCAAACTGAAGGATTCTTATTACAACTCGTTGATCCGAGTGTTTAGGTATAAAAACGGCGGAGCAGCTCCACATTCCACGAGCGTGGCTCGTCTTCTTTCTTGGCTACAATGTAGAGGTGATACGCCCCGTTGTGGAGTACCTTGGTGATGATGAAGGGGCCTTCCCAGGCCGAAGTGAGCTTGTGAGGCCGTTTCTGGTGCACTCGGATCACAAGGTCTCCTTCCTAAAATGCTTCACCTCTGACATTTTGGGCATGGAATCGACGCATGTCTTGTTGATAGATGGTCGACCGGATCAGGGCCATCTCTCGCTCCTCCTCTAGGAGATCAACTGCATCATGGCGTGCCTATTCTGCTTCAGCTTCTGAGAAGAGTTCCACTCGGGGGGCATTGTGCAGCAAATCACTCGAAAGCTCAGCTTCAGCACCATACACCATGAAGAAAGGAGTTCGATCAGTCGACCGGTTGGGAGTTGTTCTCAGTCCCCATAAGACAGATGGCAACTCTGTCACCCAATCTCCAGCAGCATGCTTGACGTCCCGCATCAGTCGGGGCTTCAGCCCCTGAAGGATCAAACCATTCGCTCTCTCTGCCTGCCCGTTCGACTGCGGGTGCGCAACAGATGTGTAATCGACCCGAGTGCCTTGGGAAGCGCAAAATGCACTAAACACATCCGAATCAAAGTTGGAGCCATTATCTCTGATAATGCTGTGAGGAACTCCATATCTGAATATCAGCTCTCTGATGAAACTGATGGCAATGCTTGAGTCAAGATTCTTGATAGGCTTGGCTTCTATCCATTTGGTGAATTTGTCGACTGCTACGAGCAAATGAGTAAAGGCACTTTTGTCGGTCTTGAAAGGTCCAACCATGTCCAACCCCCAAACTTCAAACGGCCAAATGAGTGGAATAGTCTTCAAGGTAGATGCAGGCTTGTGAGATATGTTTGAGCAAACCTGGCAACCTTCACACTTGTCGACTATATCTTTAGCCATCTCATTTGCACGCGGCCAGTAGAATCCTGCTCGGTATGCTTTGGCCACGATGGTCTGAGAGGACACGTTGTGACCACAGGTCCCCGAGTGGATCTCATTTAGGATCAGTCGACCTTCTTCTGGAGTGATGCAGCGCTGGGCAACTCTGGTAACACTTTCTCTATAAAGTTGTCCACCTAATACGGTGAAGGCTTTGGATCGGTGGACGATCTGGCGGGCCTCATCTTCATCCTCTGGGAGCTCCTGCCTGAGCAGGTATGCTATGTACGGCACCGTCTAGTCGGGGGTGATCACCAAAACCTCCATGATCAGGTCGACCACAGGCGGGACTTTGATCTCAGTCGGATTGGTTGAGCTTATCAGTTGCGGGAGCTCCTCTGTAAAAGGATCTTCTTGAACTGACGGCTTGTGGAGATGTTCCAAGAACACATTGTTGGGTATAGGTTTCCGAGTGGAACCTAACTTTGCCAGGTCGTCAGCAGCTTGATTCTTGATTCGGGTTATGTGGTGGAGCTCTAACCCCTCAAACTTCTTCTACAACTTTTTTACTGCATTGCAATAACCAGTCATAGCTGGGCTCCTGGTATCCCACTCCTTCATCACTTGATTGACCACCAAATCTGAGTTGCCGTAAACCATCAGGCGATGGACGCCGAGTGATATGGCCATAAGCAACCCATACAGAAGCGCCTCATATTCAGCTTCATTGTTCGAAGAATCAAAGTGAATCTGAAGGACATAACTGAGCTTGTCGCCTCTTGGGGATACTAGAACCACTCCAGCACCAGAACCATTCAACATTTTGGACCCATCAAAGAACATAGTCCAATGTTCTAAGTGAATCTGAGTCGGCTACTGCTGCTCAGTCCACTCGGCAAGGAAATCTGCTATTGCTTGAGACTTGATTGCTTTCTCTGCGTCGAACTTGATATCCAACGGAAGGAGTTCAATCGCCCACTTTGCCACTCGACCATTTGCATCCCTATTGTTCAGAATTTCTGATAATGGAGCATCGCTGACGACTGAAACCGAATGGTCTGCGAAGTAGTGTGCAACTTTCTTCGTGGTCAAGTAAATTCCATAAAAAAAGCTTCTGATAATGCAGATATCTTTGCTTGGACGGAGTCAAGACTTCAGAAATATAGTATACTACACTACAAAAAAAATACACTTCCGTGATGATACGTGTTTGTCACAGTAGGTCACGTTTTCTGTCATGCATGTACATGCATGACATATTTATGACAGAATCAAGATAGTCATACCTGTGATGTCGTAGAAGTGTTCCATGACATTACCAAAATTATCATCATGGAAGTGTCCACTTCCATGACGATAAATCACGCGTCACAGAAGTGCTTTCGTCAAGGGTGACCGACACGTGGCATCCACCGTAACGGAATGTCGTTAAGCTATCGGGTCCGATTTTGGATCCGATAACCCGTTAACAGCCCCGACCAATGGGGACTTTCCACGTGTAAAATCATCATTGGCTGGAGGAAACACGTGTCGGCTCACCGCTGGGACAGATGTCATCCACTCATTGGACCCAAAGCGCCTATGATACGTCGACGCGTGGCACGACCCAACAGAGGCCCATTCCTGTGAAAAGGCCGGCCCGTTTGACTTGGTCAAAAGGTGGCGGGCCGGCCCACGGCAAGCCTGTTAACGGCATGTTCGCATGTAGCCCATTTACAGCCCGCTAACCCAGGGCCCGTTTACGGCCTATCCGAATTAGGCCCAGTAGCGTCATCTGGGCCGTCCAATATAATTCCAGCCCGTTTTAACTTTCGGCCCACGTATGGCCCATGACGTATTTCGGCCCATACGAGTCCCTTTGTAACCCTTGGCCCATTAATGGCCCGTGGTGTAACCGGCCCGTAATGAACAGTGTATCGCTTTATGCCCATTAGCGGCCCATTATTCCATTGGGTTGTTTCCAGCCTGTCGTGGAATTGTCACGGCAAATGTCCTCGTGCAAGGACTTAGTCGTGGAGCCATCGCAGCTAGGAAGCTTAAAGGGGTTAAATGGGACAAGGAACACGAGGGTTATACTAGTTCGGCCCCTTATGGTGAAGGTAAAAGCCTACGTCCAGTTGAGTGGTATTACTTAGGGTTTCGATGACCAGGGAGCTTAATCGCTATGCCTGGCTCTCGATCTGTTGTCCCTCGTCCTGAACCGCCGCCGGGTCGTCCCCTTATATAGAGAGGTTGACGCCCCGCGGCTCTCAGAGTCCCGGCCGGCTTATAACAGCATCCGGCTCGGACTATTAACTACTCTTGCCTTTTGCTACAGGTCTTGTCATAACGGCGGTTTATCACTACGGGCCTTAAGCCGCCTCCGGGTCTTAAGCCCACTATTGATGCGCCATCCTCTAGCCTGGTACTCGGCTTCACGTGATGACCATTATAATGTAACCCGGCCCCTCCTGGGCGGGTGACTCTAATGGTTATATCCTCAACATTAGGCCCCAGATTGATTTGAACCGGTTCATGTCAATCTTCAATCCCTTTGAAAGAAAATCTTCCGGCTTCTGCTTGTGCGAAGGTTATAACCCGCCGTGACGTCATCTTCTGGATTCTTGGTAACCCGCCGTGACGTCATCTACCATTAAATTCGTTTTTTATTCTGTCATATCCCAACGGATCTTATCTTTAATGACCATCCCGAAAATCGAGGCGTTTCTGTGGCGAGATAATCGCGTCTTGGCCTCCTCGTTTCTCGCGCCCATTTATCAGCCGCCCCTTATAAATAGGCCCGGCCCATAAGCCTTCGTCACTCTTCTCCTCCATCATCTTCCTCCTCTGACGCTCCAGAGCCCGAGCTCCGTCGCCGCCGCCGCGCCCCTGGTCTTCGTCAACCTCGGCCGCTGCATCACCCTGAACCGGTCCAGAGAAACGGCGGCAACCTCCGCATCTCATCAGCGCCGGTAAGTCCTCGCCACTCCATACAGTAGATTCGCATTAGGGTTCTGTCATTCTTCCCCTGTTCTTCGTAGTTCATCTCGAGTTCTTCACAGTTCTTCCACCGCGACCCCTTTTGATCCGGGAAACAGGGTAGAGCTCCTGCGGTAGTGGTTTCGCACTCATTTTTATGCTAGTAGATCCCTTTTGTCCGCAGAAAGACCTCGTTCTGAGCTCATGAACTTCTCTGTATCAGCTTTCTAGGTCTAGAAATTTTTTCTTTCTAGACGATCATTTGATCCAAAATAATCCCTACAACCTGTGAAACCTGTTTGTACAACACTTAGACAAAAACCTGCATCTGTTAACCATGGCGGCTCATATCTCCGGCTTAAAAGAGGCCATGCGCTGTGAAATTTCCGGCTTATTCATGACAGAGTTTTAAATAACTTGAATTACTTATGATATCCACAGCGGCTTAGATAACCCGACACACTTAGCCATATATCATTAGGCCCCTTCATGAACCGCCGTTCTGAATACTGAACTGAAAATTTTCTCCGGCTTAAATTTGAACCGGAAATTTTCCTTTGTCATAGGCTTCCATTTTCCACAATGCCGCCCAAGGCTCCCAAGGCACCCATTACGTGCAACTGGATGAGATCCAACATTACTGATGATACCTTAGATGATTTCGTGAAGACGGGTTACCTTCCTAAAAAGGAGGTCATGTCCTATCGTGCCCCTGACCCGTCCGAAGAAAGACCTCAACCAAGAGACGGAGAGGTTGTTATATTTGCTGATCACATGAGCCGGGGCTTTGCTCCTCCCGGCTCAAAATTCTTCAGAGATGTTCTGAACTTTTTCAATCTGCGACCCTAAGACATTGGACCCAATTCCGTGTCGAACATTTGTAACTTTCAAGTGTTTTGTGAGGTATACCTTGGAGAGGAAACCAGCCTGCTACTCTTTAGGGAGTTATTTTACTTGAATCGCCAGAATGAATGCGCCAACGGGCCTAGCTTGGAACTTGGTGGAATCTCCATTCAATGACGGAGAGATTGCCTCTTTCCTTATGCTGAGCCGCCAAGCCACCCAAAGGACTGGAACCAGACATGGTTCTACTGCCAAGATACTTCTCCGGCTGATGAGAACCCTCTGCCCGGCTTTCGTGCCCTGCGTCTGGAGCCAAATCACCCCCTGCCAGACAAACTATCTCACGCTGAGCGTCAACCATTGATCCCCACCATCAACAAGATTAAGGCTCTTCCGGGAAATGGCCTTAACGGCGTTGATCTGGTCCGGGTCTGGATTGCTTGGCGGGTGATCCCTCTGGGCCGCCGCCCCTGCTTAATGTGTGATTATACGGCCCGGAAAGATGATCCTCTTCGGCACAGCCCCAACGACTTACCTGAAGACGTCATTGATGACATGACCAAGTCTCTTCTGAACGAGAGCTTGGCAGATTGCGGGAGGACCGGCTTAAGCCCCTTCTGCAAAGCTAACCCGGCTCCGGCGGTAAGCTACTGATCTGAGCACTTTACTTTCCATTTTAACAATCTTCGTTTTAACTTCAAGGAAACCTTTGTTGCATTTTTCAGGCTAATGACAAGTTCTGGAAGGTCAGGTATGACCATGAGGCTGCTAAAAAAGCCAGGAAGGCTAAAAAAGCCGCCAGGAGAGCCGCTCCCCGCAAGAAGGGGAGTAAGCCTAGCGCCTCTGAGCTGCTTCAGTTGGATGATAGCTCCGAGTCAGAGGTAGCCCTTGATTCTTTAGGCTCTTCTTTTGTTTTCCGTCTGTTTTTAACCACCTTATTGACACTGATTATCAGCAGGATGATACCGGAGCGAGTAACCCGGTGATTGAAGAGGTAACTATACTTTCCTCCGACCCGGAGCCCTTGCCAAGGCTGAAAGTCCGAAGAGTAACACGGGAAGTAAGATTTTCACATCCTTTAGCTTATCAAGATCCTCAATTTCTTTTGAAGCGACAGATTCATGAGAGCCGGAGACACACCCGGACCAACAAGGATGCAGACCTCTCCTCCGGCTTACCTGAAGCATTAAGGAAGCGCCGGACTGAGGTTATCTCCAACTTATATCCTTTTCATCCTTTAGCGGGCGTCACTCGTCAACCACTCAATTCGTCTGATTCAAACTATTAGGAAACTTCACCTTCCTCCGGTGACTCCATGCAATCTAACTTGCCGGCTTTCAAGACCGCACCCGGGTAATGATAATCAGCTTATTTTGTGCTTTATCTTACTCATGTTTTTGCACTAACCTTTTGACTTTCAGCGCACAAGCAAAACTCAGCAAGAGGGCAAAGAAAAGTCACCCGGTCGAAGACCCGGTCTTGACTGAACCCAACGCCTCTGCTTCTGAGCCGCCATCTGCATCAACTCCAGAAACCACCGCTCCAACTGAACAACAAGCCATGGAGAGTTCTGACAACCCAGAGATCCCCAGCTCAGCTCAACCGGCCGATGACCCGGATGTGGTAATTACCCGGACCGAATATGTTGAGCCGGGAAGACCCACTGTGCTGGCCAGATGCTCTGCTAAAGAAGAACTGCTGGAGCGCCGCAGGGCCAGACTGGATATCACTGACTATGCCAACTTGAGCATTGGAGACATTGTTTCTGGTTATATTAGTCAAGTGCACAACAGCCGGGACTTGGAGATTGACATGGTGAAGCAGATACAGCAAAAATCTGAGGTACAATTCTCTTGCTTGCGCCATAGTCATCCTTACCATGCTAGCCCCCAAGTCTATTACTTATGATAGAATATGTTGTAGACTTAACTTCCGGCTTATCTTCATGAACCGGCACTTATAAATAGAATCTTTCAGCATACATTAGCCCCCAAGTGCCAAGTGTCTTTGCTTGCAAAGTGCTTGGGACTTTAATGTTGCATGATAACCACTCAAACTGTAACCCGGAATTTGTACAGGCTGCCTGCAAGAAATTTGAGTCGGAAATCGCTGAGCTGAAGAACCGCCTGAAGACTCAGGAAACTGAGACCCGGAAGGCCAATGCCAAGTTTGAGTTCAGTGTTGCTGCACAAGAAAAGCTGAAGAAAAAATTTGAAACAAAAAGAAAAACTTGGGCCGACGAGAAGACTGCTTTGCTCAGCCGGGCCGAACAAGCGGAGGCTGCCCTTACTGAAAGAACCGCCGAACTCTCCGGCTTAAAACACCATGTGTCACAGATTGTCTCCGCAATCTTCAGTAAGTTATTCTGTAAGCTTTTAACAAGTTTACATTCTTCATGTCTCATGAGTCCCACCGTTGCCATCAGCTCACCTGACGTTATTATGCAGGTCCCAGAAGCTCCAATCTTAACCAGAACGTGCTGACCAAGCTGAAGGCTGTTTACACCTTGGTGGAGCAACTCTACACCGGGTCACAACGTGCTTTAGCCGTTGTGTCTCTGTCCAATGAGGTTCCCACTCACCTGGCAGACGTACTCAGGCGGCTTGCCGTTCTTCCTCAGCGCTTCCAAGAGCTGAGACGGGCTTCTGCAAGAGCCGGAGCTATAGCTGCTCTGAGCCGGGCCAAGGCGTTTCTCCCGGAGCTAGACCCGGCCGACATCGCTCTTGGATACCGCAGCCTGAAGGAAGACGGTACCCCCTTTGACCAAAAAGACTTCGCCGCCTGTGTGAAAAGCGTGCGCCCAGTGGCTACCTTGATCGGGAATGATACAGACCTTACCAAGTATCAGCCGGGCTATGACGCGGAAAATCAGAGGATCCCAACTCCACGCTATGAAGCAATCAGCCTGATCCCTCCGACTCGTAAGCATACCTTCGCTCCAGAAGTTGACCCGGCCGGGTTAATTGATGATGAGGCTCAATTTGAAGCTTTGAGCGGCATTGACTGGAAATCATCAACCTTCCAGGTCGTGGAATCAGCCGGAGGAGCGGAGAGGGATGAGCCGAGAGCTTCAACCCAACAAGCACCTTTATTTCTTAGGCGGCTCATGGTTACGCTTTAAAAACAATGCCTCACCTTTTGGACTCAGGGAGTCTTGTAATAGAGTAGGACAAACACTTAATTTTGTCGGGCCATCGTGCACGTGTCGAGTACTTAACTCCGTTGAAGCTGCTCTTTATATTCCTCCGGGCTATATTTGATCATTTACTTTCCTTAAGCTTGAAGAATTGTCTTTAATTGTTCTGCAAACAAATCACAAGTCTCTAGGCGGCTTACCGCATGGAGAGTCACATATCTTATATATAACCCAGAATATAAATCAAGGTCATAAAAGACCGGCTCTCAATCATATCTTCGGGATAACCACAATAGCATACCTGCACCTTGCAAGTACACCTCCGGCTTATGTAACCCAAATAATGAGGTTGAGAACGCAACTCCGGTTCACCAGCACCTGTAATGCCTATTGTGTGCTATCAATCATTATTAATCAAAGTTAAGCCGGCGGAGTATGAACCGCCCGTGCACACCTTTGATTTGATCCAAAAAACTTATTGCAAACCAAAAGATCAAAAACTCAGGGGCTTCTGATTCGAATACGACCAGAGAACCGTCCCAAAGGGGTTAAGCTAAGATTCGAATGCGATCATATAGCCCCAGTGGCTTTGGCGTTGCCGATCAAGAGGGTACCGACAGCTATGTTCTCTTTGGTTCGAATACGACCTATGTTTGAACAGGAAGCCCCCAAATGACCTTGAGAGTTGTTTAACAACGCTGATTCGAATACGATCCACGTCGGTTCCCAAAGGGGGTTGAGCTATGATTCAAATATGATCAAGAAAAACTCCCCAATGAGCTCGGCAATTTGCCAATCAAGTGGGTATCGACAGCTATGTTCTCTTTGGTTCGAATATGACCTATGTTTGAACAGGAAGCCCCCAGGTGATCATATTGTTAACGGCTAGATTCGAATACGATCGTAAGCCGGATCCACCTCCAAGTGACCATGTAATGTTGTAATGGAAATAACACGTTTACCTTTGGAGGAGAAAAGGACAGAGGTCCTGCTTTATTATTTATCATAATATATACATGGCTATCGAAATATGTACATAATGAGAGCCGGTGGCTCAAGTGTAATAAGGCCGAAGCTGAGCTATGTTCCACGGCCGACAGGTCTCTTCCTCTGACTTACGTGAATCTTTGTGCTCCCGAACATCGATAAGGTAGTATGACCCGTTGTGCAAGTTCTTGCTGACCACAAAGGGCCCTTCCCAAGGCGGGGATAACTTGTGTGCATCTGTTTGATCTTGGATGAGCCGGAGCACCAGATCACCTTCCTGGAAGACCCTGGATTTAACCCGACGGCTGTGATAGCGGCGCAGGTCTTGTTGGTAAATCGCCGAGCGAGCTGCTGCCACATCACGTTGTTCGTCCAACAAGTCAAGAGCATCTTGGCGCGCCCGCTCATTATCCGCCTCAACATAAGCCGCCACTCGAGGCGAGTCATGACGGATGTCGCTAGGGAGGACTGCTTCCGCTCCATAAACCATGAAGAAAGGCGTGTAACCCGTAGACCTGTTAGGAGTAGTATTGATGCTCCATAACACGGAGGGTAGCTCCTCCACCCAAAAACCCGGCGTCCGTTGCAAAGGGACCAAAAGCCGGGGCTTGACGCCCTTCAAGATTTCCTGATTGGCCCTCTCAGCTTGACCATTGGATTGAGGGTGAGCCACTGATGAAACATCAAGCCGGATATGCTCTCGCTGACAAAACTCCTCCATGGCGCCCTTAGACAGATTGGTACCATTGTCAGTTATAATGTTGTGTGGAAAACCAAAGCGAAATATCACACTTTTCATGAACTGAACCGCTGTGGCCGCGTCACACTTGCTAACTGGCTCTGCCTCAACCCACTTTGTGAACTTGTCAACTGCCACCAAGAGGTGGGTCTTCTTATCCTTGGACCTTTTAAAAGGCCCAACCATATCAAGCCCCCAGACCGCAAATGGCCAAGTAATTGGAATCATCCTCAGCTCCTGAGCCGGCACATGAGCCCGTCGCGAGAACCTCTGACAACCATCACATTTACTGACCAAGTCCTCCGCATCAGCATGAGCCGTCAGCCAATAAAAACCATGACGAAAAGCCTTGGCCACAAGGGATTTTGAGCCGGCATGATGGCCACAATCCCCCTCGTGAATCTCACGCAAAACTTCTTGACCTTCCTTAGGGGAAACACAACGCTGGAAAGTTCCAGTGACACTGCGATGATGCAGCTCGCCATTGATAATTATCATTGACTTAGACCGCCGGGTTATTTGTCTGGCCTAAGTTTCATCCTCAGGCAATTCTCCCCGGGTCATGTAAGCCAAGTATGGTACTGTCCAGTCTGGGTCAATGTGGAGAGCCGCCACCAACTGTGCCTCCGGGTCAGGGACAGCCAAGTCTTCCTCTGTAGGCAACTTAACAGAAGGGTTATGCAAAATGTCCAAGAAAGTATTAGGCGGCACCGGCTTTCGCTGAGAGCCCAGCCGGCTTAATGCATCAGCCGCCTCGTTCTTCCTGCGATCGATGTGCTCTACTTGGTAACCCTAAAAGTGTCCAGCAATGGCACCAACTTTGCGGCGATAAGCCGCCATGAAAGGGTCCTTGGAATCCCACTTTCCTGACACTTGTTGAGCCACTAAATATGAGTCGCCAAAGCACCTTACCCGACTCAAGCTCATCTCCTTAGCCATCCGAAGACCATGGAGCAAAGCCTCGTACTCAGCCGCATTGTTAGTACAGGGAAACATCAACCATAGCACATAGCAAAACTTGTCACCTCGAGGGGAAGTTAATACAACTCCAGCCCCCGAGCCCTCCAATTGCCTAGACCCGTCGAAGTGAATAGTCCAGTATGTATTATCCGGTTTCTCTTCAGGCACCTGCAGCTTTGTCCAATCGTTGATGAAATCCACCAATGCTTGAGATTTGATAGCAGTGCGTGGCACGTATTTCAGACCATGAGGCCCAAGCTCTATAGCCCACTTAGCCACTCTTCCTGTGGCTTCTCTGTTTTGGATGATATCTCCTAGGGGAGCAAAACTAACCACAGTGATAGGGTGACCCTGGAAATAATGCTTAAGCTTCCGGCTTGCCTTGAATACCCCGTAAACAAGCTTCTGCCAATGTGGATACCGCTGTTTGGACTCAATGAGCACCTCACTGACGTAGTAAACCGGCCGCTGAACCGGATACTCCTTACCCTCTTCCTTGCGCTCCACCACCACAGCCACACTGACGGCTCATGTGTTAGCGGCTACATACAGCAATAAGGGCTCCTTGTCAACAGGAGCAGCGAGGACTGGGGGCTCAGCCAGCTATCTCTTCAAATCCTCAAAAGCAGCATTAGCAGCATCATTCCAGATAAAGTTATCTGTTTTCTTCATCAACTGGTACAGTGGCATGGCCTTTTCACCCAAACGGCTTATAAACCGGCTCAAAGCAGCGATGCGGCCCGCCAGACGCTGGACGTCGTTTATGCACGCCGGCTTAGCCAGAGAGGTGATTGCTTTGATCTTTTTCGGGTTAGCTTCAATGCCTCTGTGAGAAACCAGGAAACCCAAAAGCTTGCCTGCGGGAACACCAAAAACACACTTGGCCGGGTTAAGCATCATCTTGTAAACCCGGAGATTATCAAAGGTTTCTCTAAGATCATCTACCAGGGTCTCCTTCTCCCTGGATTTAACTATGATATCATCCACATAGGCATGAACATTGCGCCCAATCTGGTTATGAAGACAATTCTGCACACAACGCTGGTAAGTCGCCTGCGCACTCTTGAGCCCAAAAGGCATAGACACATAACAGAAGGCTCCAAAGGGAGTGATGAACGCCGTCTTCTCCTGGTCCTTAACTACCATTTTAATCTGATGGTATCCAGAATAAGCATCCAAGAAACTTAAGCGCTCACAACCCGCCGTAGCATCAATAATTTGATCAATACGGGGGAGAGCAAAAGGATCAGCCGGACAAGCTTTGTTTAAGTCCGTGTAGTCCACACACATCCGCGAGGTGCCGTTCTTCTTGAGCACGAGCACCGGGTTAGCTAACCATGCTGGATGAAAAACTTCAACAATAAACCCGGCCGCCAAGAGCCGGGCCACCTCCTCACCAATGGCTTTCCGCCTCTCCTCATTAAACCGCCGAGGGAATTGCCTGACCGGCTTAAATCTCAGA
The DNA here is from genome assembly GCF_002575655.3 of Aegilops tauschii subsp. strangulata. Lineage (NCBI taxonomy): Eukaryota > Viridiplantae > Streptophyta > Magnoliopsida > Poales > Poaceae > Aegilops > Aegilops tauschii. Next base: position 181,862,223 of record NC_053039.3, read on the forward strand.
TCAATATTGAGAGTGTGCTCAGCGAGTTCTCTAGGTACACCTGGCATGTCAGAAGGTTTCCATGCAAAAATGTCCCTGTTCTCACGGATGAACTCAATGAGCGCGCCTTCCTATTTCGGATCCAGATTGGCACTGATGCTGAACTGCTGAGATGAGTCACCTGGAACAAAGTCAACAAGTTTAGCCTCATCAGCTGACTTAAATTTCATTGCCGGCTCATGCTCCGTGGTCGGCTTTTTCAAAGACGTCATATCTGCCGGGTCAACATTGTCCTTGTAAAACTTTAACTCCTCTGCTGCACAAACAGATTCTGCACAAGCCGCGTCACCTTCCTCACACTCCAAGGCTATCTTTCGGCTGCCATGAACCGTAATGGTCCCATTGTGACCCGGCATCTTGAGTTGCAAATACACGTAACACGGCCGTGCCATGAACTTGGCGTAAGCCGGCCGCCCAAATAAGCATGATACGGACTTCTTATCTTAACCACCTCAAAGGTTAATTTTTCCACCCTGTAGTTGTACTCATCCCCAAAAGCCACTTCCAGCTCGATCTTACCAACTGGATATGCCGACTTACCAGGCACCACCCCATGGAAAACAGTAGTGGACTGGCTGAGGTTCTTATCAATCAACCCCATACGACGGAAGGTCTCATAATAGAGGATGTTGATGCTGCTGCCTCCGTCCATGAGCACCTTAGTGAATTTATATCCCCCCACCTGAGGAGCCACCACCAGGGCCAGGTGACCCGGATTATCAACCCGGGGAGGGTGATCTTCCCTACTCCACACAATAGGCTGCTCAGACCATCTTAAATAGCGTGGAACCGCCGGCTCAACAGCATTCACAACCCTTTTATGAAGCTTCTGATCTCGCTTGCACAGACTGGTGGTAAACACATGATACTGTCCACCATTGAGCTGCTTTGGATTGGTCTGGTATCCCCCCTGCTGCTGATGATGACCCTGGCCGGACTGCTGATTAAAGCCCCCTTGAACATTCTGAGAATTGGAATTTGAGCCGCCGCCCGGGCCATGAAAGCCGCCGGCGCCTGAGCCGCCGCCCGGGCCATTATTGCCATTGAAAGCATTAGAATTCTTAAAGGCCTTCATGATTGCACAGTCCTTCCACAGATGAGTGGCCGGCTTTTCCCTAGAGCCATGCCTTGGACAAGGCTCATTCAACAACTGCTCAAGCGTCGGGTCTGACCCGCCGGCGCGGGGAGGTGGTCTCCCCTTGCGCCGGTGGTTGTGACCCTGTGAACTGGCGTTGGCCACAAACTCCATACTGCCATCAGCCTTACGCTTGTTACCTCCCTGGTTCGCTGGGTTATGCTGAGGGCCCTTGCCATTGCCATTCCGTTTTCCCTTCCCTGTCCTTTCATCATCCGACATGGGATCCTTGGTACTATCAGAGTCGGCGTACTTAACCAGAGCCGCCATCAGCGTACCCATATCATTGCAATCGCACTTGAGCCGCCCGAGCTTCATCTTCAGGGGCGCAAAGCGACAATTCTGCTCTAACATTAAGACTACAGAGCCGGCATCCATCTTATCAGATGAATGTATTATCTCTTTGACCCGGCGAACCCAATGGGTTGTAGATTCACCCTCCTGCTGCTTACAGTTAGTCAAATCCACAATTGACATAGACTGCCTACAGGTATCTTTGAAGTTTTGGATGAACCGGGCTTTTAGTTCAGCCCAAGACCCGATAGAGTTTGGTGGCAGTCCCTTCAACCAAGTGCGGGCAGTTCCATCTAACATCATGGTGAAGTACTTGGCCATTGCTGCTTCACTGACCTCCAGAAACTCCATGGCCATCTCGTAACTCTTGATCCAGGCTCCGGGTTGTAAATCAGCCGTGTAATTAGGCACCTTCCTAGGCCCTTTGAAATCCTTGGGCAGATGTTCATTGCGGATAGCCGGCACCAGACAAGGGACACCTCCAATCCTCGTAGGTATACCCGCATCAATAGAAGCCGTCGGATAAGCCGGGGGTGGCTGGTAAGCCGTCAACTGAGGCGCCTGCTCCGCCTCTTGCCGTGCTCTATCTTGGTCTGCCGCGTGAAAGGCTCCGTTATGAGCCGGGCCGTGGCCAGGAGGCAAGTCACGGCGTCAGACATTGCTTGAGCCGGTCGCTGAGACCATGTGTCTGATATAACTCAGGCTCCCGCCTGGACGAGGGGTTAAATGAATCCTGTCCCGGCTATAAGAATATGCCTCCTGCTGCGCCAGAGCCGTCTGAAGGAGTTCTCTGACCCGGCGGGTTTCAACCGCCGTTGGAGAGTCGCCGTCGATTGGGAGAGCCGCCAGTCGCGCCGCCGCGGCGACCATGTTTTCCAACGGGTTGGCATAATGACCCGGTGGTATCGGCACATACTGAGGCGGGGCAGCGTTCACCCGGGGAGGCCCCATCACTTGGGGCTGAATTGACGTTCCAGCCCCGGGCGTCGTGATCTCTGGCGGGTTACTGGGCCCTGCACCAGGCATGTTAAAGAGGTTTCGAGGATCGTAAACCCGAGGGAGTCGTGATTGGGCCTTTTGATGCCTCCTTCTCATGACCTCATTGGACGCGTTCTGATCCATCGTGAGCTGGAAAGACTGTGCCTGAATCAGCTGAGTCTGGGCGTCGAGAGCCGCCCTCTCTGCAGCCATCCTGATCCCTTCCGCCGCCAGATCCTCCTTGGCTTTTGCTAGATCCAACTTTAACTGTGCCACCTCCGCGTCATGCTGAGCTTGATCCGCTGGGGCGACCGTAGCGGTTAACAGGGTTGTCATCTTGTCTGTGAGATCCATCAGCACCTGAGCCGGTGAGGGCACAGGGCTTCCTGCCCCGGCGGTGGGGTTTTGAATAGGTTGTGCGCCAGCCATGAAGATTCCAACCCGGCTCGGCGGCTCAAAGGGGTCCGGAATACTGTCGCCATCGGAACAACCCCTGAGCCTGCCATCTTGAAGTTGGTATAACGAATCGGTCTCCTCGGTGGATGACTTGCCGTCAGAGCGAGCGGCCGTCTCATCACCAGATCCAGACCCTTCAGAGAACTCTCCATGGACGCATCCCACGAAAGCACGCTTCAAGGCAGGCAAAGTCCGGGCGGGTCGTGCACGTTGAGCCGTCTCGACGAGATCGGCGCAGAGGTCCGGCTCAGGGCCCGGCTCACCAATCTTGCCAATAAAAACATGGATTCCGCCGAAGGGGACCCGGTACCCGTACTCAATTGAGCCGGCGTCGGGGCCCCAATTTGCATCGTCGATGTAGAGCTTGCCGCGACGACTCTTGGTCATCCGGCCTACAGCGTATCCCTTGAGCCCTTTGAAGCTGCCCTTCAAGAACTCAAATCCACCGTGCATCAGCCCCACGGTGGGCGCCAACTGTCATGGAATTGTCACGGCAGATGTCCTCGTGCAAGGACTTAGTCGTGGAGCCATCGCAGCTAGGAAGCTTAAAGGGGTTAAACGGGACAAGGAACACGAGGGTTATACTGGTTCGGCCCCTTATGGTGAAGGTAAAAGCCTACGTCCAGTTGAGTGGTATTACTTAGGGTTTCGATGACCAGGGAGCTTAATCGCTATGCCTGGCTCTCGATCTGTTGTCCCTCGTCCTAAACTGCCGTCGGGTCGTCCCCTTATATAGAGAGGTTGACGCCCCGCGGCTCTCAGAGTCTCGGCCGGCTTATAACAGCATCCGGCTCAGACTCTTAACTACTCTTGCCTTATACTACAAGTCTTGTCATAACGGCGGTTTATCACTACGGGCCTTAAGCCGCCTCCGGGTCTTAAGCCCACTATTGATGCGCCATCCTCTAGCCTGGTACTGGGCTTCACGTGATGACCATTATAATGTAACCTGGCCCCTCCTGGGCGGGTGACGCTAATGGTTATATCCTCAACACAGCCCGTGTTACCTTTCGGCCTTCTGAGGGCCCATTTATTCTTGGGCTCATTTCCAGAATTCGGTTACTTACGGCCCGTTAGTGGCCTTTTCTGCTTGTGGGCCAAATTCAGCCCATGGATACAGTCGGCCCATTTGTGGCCCGTTAATCTGTTGGGCCATTTTCATAGCATCATCAAATACGGCCTATTAACGGCCCGTTATGGTCAGCCCATAAAATGTATGATTTCCACTCTAGCCCATTTACGGCCCCTTATACTGTTGGGGAACGTAGCAGAAATTCAAGATTTTCCTACGTGTCACCAAGATCAATCTAGGAGATGCTAGCAACGAGAGGGGAGGAGTGCATCTACATACCCTTGTAGATCGCGAGCGGAAGCGTTCAAGAGAACGGGGTTGATGGAGTCGTACTCGTCGTGATCCAAATCACCGATGATCCTAGCGCCGAACGGACGGCACCTCCGCGTTCAACACACGTACGGAGCAGCGACATCTCCTCCTTCTTGATCCAGCAAGGGGGGAGGAGAGGTTGATGGAGATCCAGCAGCACGACGGCGTGGTGGTGGAAGTAGCGGGATCCCGGCAGGGCTTCGCCAAGCGCAAGCGGGGAGGAAGAGGTGTCACGGGAGGGAGGGAGGCGCCAGGGCTTGGGGTGCTGCTCCCATGCGCCTCCCCACTATATATAGGGGTGGAGGGGGCTGGTTTCTTGCCCTCCAAGTCCATTGGGGCGTTGGCAAAGGTGGGGGAAAGAAATCCCATCATTTCCCTTCCCCACCGATTGTTATCCCCCTTTTTTAGGGATCTTGATCTTATCCCTTCGGGATATGATCTTATTCCTTCTAAGGTGGGATCTTGGTGTGCCTTGACCAGGGGTGTGGGGCCTTGCCCCCACTACCCACGTTCATGTGGGTCCCCCCATGCAGGTGGGCCCCACTTCGGAACCTTCTAGAACCTTCCCGGTACAACACCAAAAAATCCCGAACATTTTCCGGTGGCCAAAATAGGACTTCCCATATATAAATCTTTACCTCCGGACCATTCCGGAACTCCTCGTGACATCCGGCATCTCATCCGGGACTCCGAACAACTTTCAGTTAACCGCATACTAATATCTCTACAACCCTAGTGTCACCGAACCTTAAGTGTGTAGACCCTACGGGTTCGGGCGACATGCAGACATGACCGAGACGACTCTCCGGTCAATAACCAACAGCAGGATCTGGATACCCATGTTGGCTCCCACATGTTCCACGATGATCTCATCGTATGAACCACGATGTCGAGGATTCAATCAATCCCGTATACAATTCCCTTTGTCAATCGGTACGTTACTTGCCCGAGATTCGATCGTCGGTATCCCAATACCTTGTTCAATCTCGTTACCGGCAAGTCATTTTACTCGTACCGTAATGCATGATCCCGTGACCAAACACTTGGTCACATTGAGCTCATTATGATGATGCATTACTGAGTGGGCCCAGAGATACCTCTCCGTCATACGGAGTGACAAATCCCAGTCTTGATTCGTGCCAACCCAACAGACACTTTCGGAGATACCTGTAGTGCACCTTTATAGCCACCCAGTTACGTTGTGACGTTTGGTACACCCAAAGCATTCCTACGGTATCCGGGAGTTGCACAATCTCATGGTCTAAGGAAATGATACTTGACATTAGAAAAGCTCTAGCAAACGAACTACACGATCTTGTGCTATGCTTAGGATTGGGTCTTGTCCATCACATCATTCTCCTAATGATGTGATCCCGTTATCAATGACATCCAATGTCCATGGTCAGGAAACCATAACCATCTATTGATCAACGAGCTAGTCAACTAGAGGCTTACTAGGGACATGTTGTGGTCTATGTATTCACACATGTATTACGGTTTCCAGTTAATACAATTATAGCATGAACAATAGACAATTATCATGAACAAGGAAATACAATAATAACCATTTTATTATTGCCTCTAGGGCATATTTCCAACAGTCTCCCACTTGCACTAGAGTCAATAATCTAGTTCACATCACCATGTGATTAACACTCAAAGTTCACTAGAGTCAATAATCTAGTCTACATCACCATGTGATTAACACTCAATGAGTTCTAGGGTTTGATCATGTTATGCTTACGAGAGAGGTTTTAGTCAATGGGTCTGCAACATTCAGATCCGTGTGTGCTTTACAAATCTCTATGTCATCTTGTAGATGTAGCTACCACGCGCTACTTGGAGCTATTCCAAATAACTGCTCTACTATACGAATCCGGTTTACTACTCAGAGTCATCCGGATTACTGTCAAAGTTTGCATCGACGTAACCCTTTACGATGAACTGTTTTACCACCTCCATAATCGAGAAAATTCCTTAGTCCACTAGATACTAAGGATAAGTTCGACCGTTGTCATGTGATCCATTCCCGGATCACTATTGTACCCCTTGACTAACTCATGGCAAGGCACACTTCAGGTGCGGTACACAGCATAGCATACTATAGAGCCTACGTCTAAAGCATAGGGGACGACCTTCGTCCTTTCTCTCTCTTCTGTTGTGGTCAGGTCTTGAGTCTTACTCAATACTCACACCTTGTAACACAGCCAAGAACTCCTTCTTTGCTGATCTGTTTTGAACTCCTTCAAAATCTTGTCACGGTATGTATTCATTTGAAAGTACTATTAAGCGTTTTTGATCTATCCTTATAGATCTTGATGCTCAATGTTCAAGTAGCTTAATCCAGGTTTTCCATTAAAAACACTTTTCAAATAACCCTGGATGCTTTCCAGAAATTCTACATCATTTCTGATCAACAATATGTTGACAACATATACTCATCAAAAATTCTATAGTGCTCCCACTCACTTCTTTGGAAATACAAGTTTCTCATGAACCTTGTATAAACCCAAAATCTTTGATCATCTCATCAAAGCGTTCATTCCAACTCCGAGATGCTTACTCCAATCCTTAGAAGGATTGCTGGAGCTTTGCATACTTGTTAGCATCTTTCAGGATTGACAAAACCTTCTCGTTGTATCACATACAACCTTTCCTCAAGAAAATCGTCGAGGAAACAATGTTTTGACATCCTATCAGCAAGATTTCATAAATAATGCAGTAACTGCTAATATAATTCTAACAGACTCTTAGCATCGCTACGAGTGAGAAAGTCTCATCGCAGTCAACTCCTTGAACTTGCCGGAAAACATCTTAACGACAAGTCGAGCTTTCTTAATGGTGACACTTACCATCATTGTCTGTCTTCCCTTTAAAATCCATCTGTACCCAACAGCCTTACGACCATCAAGTAGTTCTTTCAAAGTCTATACTTTGCTTTTATACATGGATCCTCTCTCGGATTTTATGGCCTTGAGCCATTCGTCGGAATCTGGGTCCACCATCGCTTCTCCATAGCTCGTAGGTTCATTGTTGTCTAGCAACATGACTTCCAAGACAGGATTACGCACCACTCTGAAGTAGTACTCATCCTTGTCGTCCTATGAGGTTTGGTAGTGACTTGATCTGAAGTTTCATGATCACTATCATAAGCTTCCACTTCAATTGGTGTAGGTGCCACAGGAACAACTTCCCGTGCCCTGCTACACATTAGTTGAAGTGACGGTTCAATGACCTCATCAAGTCTCCACCATCCTCCCACTCAATTCTTTCGAGAGAAACTTTTCCTCGAGAAAGGACCCGTTTCTAGAAACAATCACTTTTGCTTCCAGATCTGAAATAGGAGGTATACCCAACTGTTTTGGGTATTCTATGAAGATGCATTTATCCGCTTTGGGTTCGAGCTTATCAGCCTAAAACTTTTTCACATAAGCGTCGCAGCCCCAAACTTTTAAGAGACAACAGCTTAGGTTTCTCTAAACCATAGTTCATACGGTGTCGTCTCAACGGAATTGCGTGGTGCCCTATTTAAAGTGAATGTGGTTGTCTCTAATGCCTAACCCATAAACGATATTTGTAATTCGATAAGAGACATCATGGTATGCACCATATCCAATAGGGTGCAGTTATGATGTTCGGACACACCATCACAATATGGTGTTCCAGGCGGTATTAGTCGTGAAACAATTTCCACAATTTCTTAATTGTGTGCCAAACTCGTAACTCAGATATTCATCTCTATGATCATATCACAGACATTTTATCCTCTTGTCACGACGATCTTCAACTTCACTCTGAAATTACTTGAACCTTTCAATAATTCAGACTTGTGTTTCATCAAGTAAATATTCTCAGCATCTACTCAAATCATCTGTGAAGTAAGAACATAATGATATCCACTGCGTGCCTCAGCACTCATTGGACTGCACACATCAAATGTATTACTTCCAACAAGTTGCTCTCTTCTTCCATCTTACTGAAAACGAGGCCTTTCAGTCATCTTGCCCATGTGGTATGATTTGCATGTCTCAAGTGATTCAAAATCAAGTGAGTCCAAATGATCCATCTGTATGGACTTTCTTCATGCATATATACTAATAGACATGGTTCGCATGTCTCAATCTTTTCAAAAACGAATGAGTCCAAAGATCCATCAACATGGAGCTTCTTCATGCATTTTATACCAATATGACTCAAGTGGCAGTGCCACAAGTATGTGGTACTATCATTACTATCTTATATCTTTTGGCATGAACATGTGTATCACTACGATCGAGATTCAATAAACCATTCATTTTAGGTGCAAGACCATTGAAGGTATTATTCAAATAGACAGAGTAACCATTATTCTCCTTTAATGAATAACTGTATTGCGATAAACATAATCCAATCATGTCTATGCTCAACGCAAACACCAAATAACAATTATTCAGGTTTAACCCCAATCTCGATGGTAGAGGGAGCATGCGATGCTTGATCACATCAACCTTGGAAACACTTCCAACACATATCGTCATCTCACCTTTAGCTAGTCTCCGTTTATTCCGCAGCTTTTATTTCGAGTTACTAACACTTAGCAACCGAACCGGTATCTAATACCCTGGTGCTACTAGGAGTACTAGTAAAGTACACATTAATATAATGTATATCCAATATACTTCTGTCGACCTTGCCAGCCTTCTCATCTACGAAGTATCTAGGGTAGTTCTGCTTCAGTGACTGTTCCCCTCATTTCAGAAGCACTTAGTCTCGGGTTTGGGTTCAACCTTGGGTTTCTTCACTAGAGCAGCAACTGATTTGCCGTTTCATGAAGTATCCCTTCTTGCCCTTGCCCTTCTAGAAACTAGTGGTTTTACTAACCATCAACAATTGATGCTCCTACTTGATTTCTACTTTCGCGGTGTCAAACATCGCGAGTTGCTCAAGGATCATCATGTCTATCCCTGATATGTTATAGTTCATCACGAAGCTCTAATAGCTTGGTGGCAGTGACTATGGAGAACCATCACTATCTCATCTGGAAGATTAATTCCCACTCGATTCAAGTGATTGTAGTACTCAGACAATCTGAGCACATGCTCAACGATTGAGCTTTTCTCCCTTAGTTTGCAGGCTTAAGAAACTTGTCAGAGGTCTCATACCTCTTGACGTGGGAACTAGTCTGAAATCCCAATTTCAGTCTTTGGAACATCTCATATGTTCTGCGACGTTTCAAAACCGTCTTTGGTGCCACAATTTTAAACCGTTCAACATTACGCACTGAACTATCACGTAGTCATCAAAACGTGTATGTCAGATGTTCGCAACATCCACAAACGACGCTCGAGGTTCAGCACACCGAGCGGTGCATTAAGGACATAAGCCTTCTGTGCAGCAGTGAGGACAATCCTTAGTTTACGGACCCAGTCCGCATAATTGCTACCATCAACTTTCAACTAAATTTTCTCTAGGAACATATCTTAGTAGAACTAAAGCGTAAGCTACGACATTATTTGCAAAGACCTTTTGACTATGTTCATGATAATTAAGTTCATCTGATTATTTAATGAACTCCCACTCAGATAGACATCCCTCTAGTCATCTAAGTGATACATGATCCGAGTCAACTAGGCCGTGTCCGATCATCACGTGAGACGGACTAGTCATCATCGGTGAACATCTCCATGTTGATCGTATCTACTATACGACTCATGTTCGACCTTTCGGTCTCTTGTGTTCCGAGGCCATGTCTGTACATGCTAGGCTCGTCAAGTCAACCTAAGTGTTTCGCATGTGTAAATCTGGCTTACACCCGTTGTATGCGAACGTTAGAATCTATCACACCCGATCATCACGTGGTGCTTCGAAACAACGAACCTTCGCAACGGTGCACAGTTAGGGGGAACATGTCTCTTGAAATTTTAGTGAGGGATCATCTTATTTATGCTACCATCGTTCTAAGCAAATAAGATGTAAACATGACAAACATCACATGCAAATCATAAAGTGACATGATATGGCCAATATCATCTTGCGCCTTTGATCTCCATCTTCGAGGCGCGGCATGATCACCTTCGTCACCGGCATGACACCATGATCTCCATCATCGTGTCTTCATGAAGTTGTCTCGCCAACTATTACTTCTACTACTATGGCTAACGGTTAGCAATAAAGTAAAGTAATTACATGGCGTTTTCATTGACACGCAGGTCATACAATAAATTAAGACAACTCCTATGGCTCCTGCCGGTTGTCATACTCATCGACATGCAAGTCGTGATTCCTATTACAAGAACATGATCAATCTCATACATCACATATATAATTCATCACATCCTTTTGGCCATATCACATCACATACCATACCCTGCAAAAACAAGTTAGACGTCTTCTAATTGTTGTTGCATGTTTTACGTGGCTGCTATGGGTTTCTAGCAAGAACGTTTCTTACCTACGCAAAAGCCACAACGGTGATATGCCAATTGCTATTTACCCTTCATAAGGACCCTTTTCATCGAATCTGATCCAACTAAAGTGGGAGAGACAGACACCCGCTAGCCACCTTATGCATCAAGTGCATGTCAGTCGGTGGAACCTGTTTCACGTAAGAGTACGTGTAAGGTCGGTCCGGGCCGCTTCATCCCACAATGCCGCCGAATCAAGATAAGACTAGTAACGGCAAGCAAATTGAACAAATCATCGCCCACAACTACTTTGTGTTCTACTCGTGCATAGAATCTACGCATAGACCTGGCTCATGATGCCACTGTTGGGGAACGTAGCAGAAATTCAAGATTTTCCTACGTGTCACCAAGATCAATCTAGGAGATTCTAGCAACGAGAGGGGAGGAGTGCATCTACATACCCTTGTAGATCGCGAGCGGAAGCGTTCAAGAGAACGGGGTTGATGGAGTCATACTCGTCGTGATCCAAATCACCGATGATCCTAGCGCCGAACGGACGGCACCTCCGCGTTCAACACACGTATGGAGCAGCGACGTCTCCTCCTTCTTGATCCAGCAAGGGGGGAGGAGAGGTTGATGGAGATCCAGCAGCACGACGGCGTGGTGGTGGAAGTAGCGGGATCCCGGCAGGGCTTCGCCAAGCGCAAGCGGGGAGGAAGAGGTGTCACGGGAGGGAGGGAGGCGCCAGGGCTTGGGGTGCTGCTCCCATGCGCCTCCCCACTATATATAGGGGTGGAGGGGGCTGGTTTCTTGCCCTCCAAGTCCATTGGGGCGTTGGCAAAGGTGGGGGGAAGAAATCCCATCATTTCCCTTCCCCACCGATTGTTATCCCCCTTTTTTAGGGATCTTGATCTTATCCCTTCGGGATATGATCTTATTCCTTCTAAGGTGGGATCTTGGTGCACCTTGACCAGGGGTGTGGGGCCTTGCCCCCACTACCCACGTTCATGTGGGTCCCCCCATGCAGGTGGGCCCCACTTCGAAACCTTCTAGAACCTTCCCGGTACAACACCGAAAAATCCCGAACATTTTCCGGTGGCCAAAATAGGACTTCCCATATATAAATCTTTACCTCCGGACCATTCCGGAACTCCTCGTGACGTCCGGGATCTCATCCGGGACTCCGAACAACTTTCGGTTAACCGCATACTAATATCTCTACAACCCTAGCGTCACCGAACCTTAAGTGTGTAGACCCTACGGGTTCGGGAGACATGCAGACATGATCGAGACGACTCTCCGGTCAATAACCAACAGCGGGATCTGGATACCCATGTTGGCTCCCACATGTTCCACGATGATCTCATCGGATGAACCACGATGTCGAGGATTCAATCAATCCCGTATACAATTCCCTTTGTCAATCGGTACGTTACTTGCCCGAGATTCGATCGTCGGTATCCCAATACCTTGTTCAATCTCGTTACCGGCAAGTCACTTTACTCGTACCGTAATGCATGATCCCGTGACCAAACACTTGGTCACATTGAGCTCATTATGATGATGCATTACCGAGTGGGCCCAGAGATACCTCTCCGTCATACGGAGTGACAAATCTCAGTCCCGATTCGTGCCAACCCAACAGACACTTTCGGAGATACCTGTAGTGCACCTTTATAGCCACCCAGTTACGTTGTGACGTTTGGTACACCCAAAGCATTTCTACGGTATCCGGGAGTTGCACAATCTCATGGTCTAAGGAAATGATACTTGACATTAGAAAAGCTCTAGCAAACGAACTACACGATCTTGTGCTATGCTTAGGATTGGGTCTTGTCCATCACATCATTCTCCTAATGATGTGATCCCGTTATCAATGACATCCAATGTCCATGGTCAGGAAACCATAACCATCTATTGATCAACGAGCTAGTCAACTAGAGGCTTACTAGGGACATGTTGTGGTCTATGTATTCACACATGTATTACGGTTTCCAGTTAATACAATTATAGCATGAACAACAGACAATTATCATGAACAAGGAAATACAATAATAACCATTTTATTATTGCCTCTAGGGCATATTTCCAACATATACGACCCGTACAAGGCCCATAGATGAGACGGCCCGTAGAAGGCCCATGGATCCTACAGGACGTAGAAGGCCCATTGACCCGACGGCCCATAGAAGGCCCATTGAACCGACGGCCCATAGAAGGCCCATGGATCCACTGGCCCATAGAAGGCCCTTGGATCCGACAGCCGATAGAAGGCCCACGGATCCGACAGCCCATAGAAGGCCCACGAATCCGACGGCCATAGAAGGGCATGGATCGTCCGTCCCGTAGATGGACCATGGATCGTACGGCCTGTGGAGGGCCATGGTCACTACAACATTTGGGCGAGTTGGCCCCCGCTTGAACGATATAGCATATTCAAAGAATTATCCTACTCTATACTATCACCTTAAAAAACATACACTATACAATAAAGAGACTAAGGCATAGAAACGTAGAATAATCCTACACTATACAATAAAGAAATACAGCCGATTATACCCACTAGGCATTATGGTTCGGCACTAGTGATAATAAAGCATACACAAACAGCAAATTCCATACACTGGGCAAATACAGCTCATACATCATGGACGCGCATCAACATAACTTACCATTTGAACTATAATCTCTTCAGAAAAAAGGATTGGCCGGATTTAGATAGCACAAATTTCAGTCTGCAAAATCCCCAATTCCTTCGTTGTTACATCAGTGTCTTGTTTCATTTTTTTGACTCCTGCATCTAACACCTGCATGTCCAGTCTCAACTCGTTGATTGTACGTTCAGAATCATGTACACGTTGTCTTGCCACCTCTAGTTGATGCTCGAGAACATCAGCACATTCCAATTCCAATCCATAATCATTCGGTAACGGCCATGCCGCACTGCTCGCAGATCTTTGTGTTGATGTCACTTCATCCTGAAATGTTTCTGTAAGTACACATGACTAGGGCAAAAATATAGTTACAACAGTGAAGCGACAAGACAGACTATTTGTACATGGCAAAACAGGACTAACAATAATGTTACATGTCATGAAGCATAAGCAGGTGATATTTTAAAAATTATAAAAAAGGTAGTCTGTGGAGCCTGCATACAGAAATCTCTCTTAGCTCACTAGAGGAGCGTGATGTTGGGGCCCAATCCAAAACACAGATAAGTTACAAATTTAGATAGCACGTTGCGTAGAAGTAAGCAAGCAGTTGGCCATTCTGTAGCTCAATTAAAGTCTTAGGGAGCATAATGAACAGCAGAGGATTTCATACAAACATACTACAGCAAGCAAAACTATGCAATCATTAGCCTAGTATAAACTAGATTGTGAGCCTCATTCAATAATAGTTGGTTAATAGACTTCAAAGCTTCAGGCACACTTCGGTAGAGTAATTAAATGGTAAGGCCTTTAATTATGTCAACTAATAGTTATACAAGTACCCAACATCAGGCATCATTCTTTGGGCATCTCATTAATTGAGGACAAATAAAGCAATTGAAAAGAGCAAATTAACTATGCCTGAAACAAACAAGGAATTGAACTGTTGAGTTGGATACAGTGACTTACCTTAACAGGTTGAAGAGGCTCAGCGCAGCTCCTACTTCTCTTGCAAGGCTCCTTCCTAACATCTTGTACTTCGAAATCCTCAATCTTATCTTCATTGCACCCCCTCTGCAAGGTGACACAAACTAGTTACTCGTCTCCTTGGAAGATAAATATGCATACTTTCCAGTCTGTGAACACAAAAGGATGAGATTATAACAAAACAACACCACATAATGAAACATGCGGCATCTCTTGCACTTGCACACAATGAAATGAGCATTTACTATGTCTGCACTATGTAAAAACTAGGCATACCTTCGAACTGGATCACCAGGTACTCTTGGAGAGCCTACTTTAGTGTACAGCCAAACCTTTATGTCACCTATGAGTTAGAAAAGGCCCCACTACAGGAGCCCTTAGTGTTTAAATCATTGACAAGCTCTGTTAGAGTGTTAGGTCAAGAACAACAAGTAATCAAAGCAAATAGTCGTAGTATGGCTGGCTCATGCAAACAAGCAATTGAATAGATGTGTGAGCAAATCTTACATATCAAGAAAAGAAGCAAAGAAGGAGGCTTAAAGACCATCACTTGACTGACCAGATTTAAGGGGCATTTAAACATCATGTGCAACGTATGAACTAACATATACATTGCATATTCCAGATTCTACAATGGAATGCACATGTATTAGGTTATGCCATGTATGATGATGCCTAAATGTACACTATAGCAGGCAGGAGTGATTCATCATTGCACGCACAATTGAATTGTAGGTTAAGGGCCAGTTCTATTCCGCCTTTTCAGGGCTTATTGTCAAAATAAGCCATAAAAGATGTAAAGAAGTCATTTTTTAGTTATGGGCTTGGGCTTAACTAATTTCGCTTTGGAGGGGGGTGTTTCGGGTAGAACCTCACTAAAAATTGAAGGGAAGGGGAATAGTGAAATGACTCTATTGTCTGCCTATATTACACTCAAAATGCAACTGGTGACGCCCGCGTCACACCTCACCCTCAAGTAAAAACAAACACGCAAGTGTTCATTGCCCTGCCCACTTGCATCTCCTCTCCCCTTTCCCTCTACCTCGATCCCCTGCCTGCAGCACTAGGGTTCCTCCAGCAAGCCGTCGCCACTGGTCCCATCTAGCCTGGTCCTCGACGATGCTTTGTCCAGCTAGGCTACATGGCCGGCAGGTAGGGGCAAATCTCCCTGGCTGCTCCTCCCTCTGGTGCCGCCCCTCATTCTCATGGTCTCCAGCAGCTTCTCCACTGTGGTTCGTCCAACGCACTACTCCGGCAAGCGCTGCACAACTACGGCTGATGCCACACTGCGGCAGAAGGCACCTTATTCCCCCTCCCCACCTCCCAGGCCGTGGCCTTGAGGTGCTATTGAAGGATGAGCTCATCCAACAAGGTGAGGATCTCCTCTGATTTTTTGCCAAATTTTCATTCTGATCCACTATACGATGAATTGCTATGAGCTGCTTATGCTGCTGCTATATGATGCATTGCTATGAGCTGCTCCTGCTGCTGCTATATGATGAATTGCTATGAGTTATTGCTGCTATATGACGAATTGCTATGAGCTGCTGCTGCTATATGATGAATTGCTATGAGCTGCTGCTGCTATATGATGAGTTGCTATAAGCTGCTCCTGCTGCTGCTATATGATGAATTGCTATGAGCTGCTCCTGCTGCTGCTATATGATGAATTGCTATGAGCTGCTCCTGCTGCTGCTATATGATGAATTGCTATGAGCTGCTCCTGCTGCTGCTATATGATGAATTGCTATGAGCTGCTGCTGGTATATGATGAATTGCACACTGCTGCTGCTGCTGTATGATGAGTTGCTATGAGCTGCTGCTGTTGCTATATGATGCTTTCAGGTGGTGCTGCTATATGATAATAACCAGCCACTTGGACCATCAAATTTCAATAAATAATTGTTCTTCATTTAAATATGGGTCATGCGTTTTTCGTTTAAATTAGGTAATGGGATCTCTATGGAAAACATTGACCAAAGTAGATTGTGCCAAGTAGATGGTATCTTTGTATTTGCATTTTGAGCAAATAGTGATGGTATGTTTTCCTATCATATTAATTACTGCACTGGGTTCAATTTGTGATGTTTGCAAGTCAAATTAATTTTCATATGGGCAGCAAAATGAAAAAATATAATGCAATCTACACTTTTCACTGATCATACCAAAGATAAGCTGAAAACGCAATGAAAAGAACTGGTTGGCTTATTACATGGAGCTTATATTCACAGGTGCTTATTTTCTTAGGATAACTCGTAATAACTGTCCCTAAGAAACTTGGCCAATAGAACTGACATACAAATAACATGTCACGATGATTGCAATGGAGGAGTGACGTACCATAGCACACTGTATAGGCTCACCGCTGGCTCTCCTTTTTTTGCGGTGTTCCATGAAATTGCCACATACATCTTGTACTTTTTCATTGTGTAACCCTATCTGCAAGTTGACACAGCTAATTTCAGACATGTCTACATGATAATACATTGCATATCTGTCACGTCCCTAGCCTTGCTATGCACTTGGACTAGCTTGATTGTTGCATCATGTCTAAATTTCATTTAAAGTTGAATTGGGGATTGATAAACCCTAGCACCAAATGAATTCAAATAGGTTCAAATAAAAACGTTTTCAATGAACCCAAAATGCTCTAAGAAAAGTTCATGATTTCTGGTTAAGGTGAAAACCTCTGCCAAAAATGATGAATATATTTTTAGGTCATTTTTGGATTCTTGAATTAACACAAAAGTATTTGAGTTGGCGCCATTTAAATGCTATATATATTTTAAATGGTCCAAATATTCTGAAGTTATTTGTGGAGCTCTGGAATAGTTCATCTAACATCCACAATAATTTTCAGAATTTATTAAAATGATTTAGTGCCTAAACTAAATCAAAACAAACAGAACAAAATAAAAAAACAAAACAGAAAAGGCAGAAAGGAGAGTACCTGAGCCACTTACCTGGCCTACACTGTGTTGGCCCAACACTGCTGGCCCAGCCCATCTCTCTCCCTTGTCTTCTTCCAGCTCACGCCAGAAGGACTGGAGCGCGCGTGCCCGACACCCGCCGGCACGCGCACGGCCACCACCTGCTTGCCGCTTTGCCCTGGCCCTCCCTGGTGAAGCCACGCCACCCCCTCGACCCTCTCTGGCTCTCCCAGCGCCTCTTCTCTCCTCTGGCTCCTCTCCACCTCGCGCCCGAGCGCACCGCAGTGCGCCGCCGAGCACCACCGCAGCCACTGCCGCCCCCTCGACCTCTCGAGCTTACCAAGAGCTCCGCCGCTTCATCCTCGACCTCCACACCGAGCCGCGCGACGTCGGACGCCCCACAATGCCGCCTTTGCCCTCGTCTTCAACCTCGGGCACCGGAGATCGCCACCGCCGATTCGACACCTCCGAGCCGTCCCCGAGCGCGCTAAGCATCCCTACAGCCTCTATGTGAGCTCCTACGCCGTTTCCCTCTTACCCCGACGCCGTTCGCAACCTGTAGCCGTTGATTCCGCGCTGACCGAAACGCCCCGCCGCACGAGCTCGACGCCGGCGTCACTTCGGTGACCATTTGGTCATCCGTCGGTGTGCAACGCGTTCGCAACCTCGCGTAGTGCATCCCTAGCGCACTGGTTCGCTCGACCGCGAGCCGCAGCAGCAAAACTCACGAACGCCGAACTCCGGCCGCCGCCTCGCTCGCCACCGCCGACGCCACAGCTCACCCCATCTCCTCTCGCTTGCTCCTTTGGATGCGCGCGAACCCGAGGAACCCATAGAAGCAAACGGCGAGGCAAATGGTTGCCCGTAGCTCGATCCCGAGGAGCATCCGTCGTCGGATGTGCTCGCCGGCGTTCAACTCCGGTGAGATGACATGGCGTCATTAGCTTGAGGCTAATTAGCGCGTTAATCCCGCCCTGTGCCACTGACAGACCGGCCCCACCCCCTAGTTAACCGCGGGGTAAACCCCTATTAAATTTTAACCTAACAAACATGGACCCCACAGGTCAATTGACCCGCTGAAGTCACCGTTGACTGGCCCCACCTGTCTGTGACCCGAGCCAGCACTGTGAGACTGACCAGTGGGACCCACTGGTCAGGTTTGACCTGGACCCGGTCTGTTGACCTGCTGAGGTCAGCATGACGTAGTGCTGACGCAGTAATGCATTTTCTGGAATTAGTTTATTTCTAAATAATTAGAAAATCCAGAAAATTGCCTAAACTTCTAAAAAATCATAGTAATTCAACCGTAACTCCAAATGGAATAATTTATATATGAAAAATGATCAAAAAAAATCCAATCTTTCCATCTGTACCATTTTCATGGATGTTAGAGCAACCTAACCTTGCTGTTTAGATGAAACAAGATAATGCACTTATATGACTTTATAAAATGGGTTTGCATTTGAATCTTTGGTTCAAATGGACTCATCTCAATCTGTTCTAGCTTGCATTAGCCCAGAACACATTCATATTGCCATGTCATGATCATGCATCATATTGTGCATTGCATTGATTGAATTTCTTCTCTGTTGCTGGTATTTGTCCCCTCTCGGTAGACGATGTTCCGGCGTTGTGATCGTTGACACTAATGAAGACTCAATGCTATCTTCAGAAGTGCCAGGCAAGCAAAACCCCCTTGTTCATTCCGATACAATCCCACTCCCTCGCTCCAGCTCTCTTTTACTGCATTAGGACAACAACGTTTCATCTGTTACTTGCTGCGGTAGTTGAACCCCTTTCCTCTGCATGACCTGTCATTGCCACAGTAAATAGATGAAACCCACTAGCATGGGTAGGAGTTGTTTGAGCCCTGATGTGCCTACTCATTCATGCTTGTTTGTCATGCCTGCTATTGCTTAGAGTTGTGTCAGGTCTGATTCATCGGGAATGAATTGGAAAGTGGTGAACATGTCCTACTGTGTGAGAGCTAAGTATGTGAACACGATTTGGTAAAGGTAACGGTGAGAGGCCATGTAGGAGTACATGGTGGGTTGTCTCATCGCAGCCGTCCTCAGGAACTGAGTTCTGTGTTTGTGATCCATGAACAATTACTACCACACATTGGGTTCCGGTAACTCGACCCCTCTCGGCTTATTAACCGCCTCGATCTCTGTCCAGGAGTTGCAACTAGTTTCTGGTGTTTGTAGGTTGTGTTAGTAGTCTACCAAGTGGTACCCGGTACAGGTGGGCTTGGGACAGACTAGGCACCGTGGCACGGTGTACCAAGCATAGATCCATCCGTCGAGGTGGGCTTGGGAACCCTGCACACATCGTTTGGGGCCGTGAGTGACACCCCGGCCGGATCTCCTTGCGGATGGAACCCGAATAGGCGATAAACCTGGACGAGAGACTTGTGTGGTTAGTCAGGTCGTGGCCGACTCCCTTGCCAGGCTTCCGCTTGAAGGTTGCCGAGGTACACGACGTGTACATGGTGGTAAGTGGCGAGAGCGTGTGTGAAGAAGTACACCCCTGCAGGGTTAACATCATCTATTCGAATAGCCGTGTCCGTGGTAAAGGACTTCTGGGTTGCCTGTACAGTTCATAGACAAGTGAAAGTGGATACTCTAAAACTCGCAAGATAAGCGTGAGTGCTATGGATGGCGTTCTCGTAGGGAGACGGGAGCGGATCCATAGTGGTGTATTGATATGGTGAATATGTGGACTCATGTGCGCCACCTCAAAAGGGTTACTTGCAATTGTAGCTTAGGATAGCCACCGAGTCAAAGCTGGCTTGCTGCAGTTAAACTCCACCACCCCCTTTTGATACTGATGCATATGTAGATAGTTCTGATGTAAGTCTTGCTGGGTACAATTGTACTCACGTTTGCCTATTTTATGTTTTGCAGAGAGACGTCAGTCTCGCTAGTAGTTCCGTGTGGACTTCGACGTTTAGCTTGATACCTCAGCTACGATCTTGTGCCCTCGGCAGGATCTGGTAGATAGTCAGGCTTCTTAGCCTTTTTCATTTGTAGATGTCTGTACCCAGACATGTTAAGCCTCCGCATGTGCTTTGACTTGTATGCTCTGAATGTTGGGTCATGAGACCCATGTTTGTAATATCTGGCTCTTCGGAGCCTAATGAATAAATACTATGAGTCGTAGAGTCTTGTTGTGATGCCATGTTGTATTTGCACATATCGAGCATATTGTGTGTATGATTGAAATGCTTGGTATGTGTGGGATCCGACAACCTAGTTGTTTATCCTTGGTAGCCTCTCTTATGGGGAGATGTAGTCTTGTGCTTCCATGAGCCATAGTAGTCCGCTACAGCCCGGTTCACCGGAGTCCTGCTAGCCCAGCACTACTGCTCCGGAACACTTGACTGGCCGGCATGTGATTCACTTCGTTCCTGTGTCTGTCCCTTCGGGGAAATGTCACGCGGTGACATCCGGAGTCCTACCTAGCCTGCTATAGCCCGGTTCACCGGAGTCCTGTTAGCCCAGTGCTACAGCCCGGATTCGCACGCTGCTGACCGACATGCTCGATGTTGATTCATGTATGCCTGTCCCCGTAAGTTAGTGCCACTTTGGGTTCACGACTAGTCATGTCGGCCCGGGTTCTCTGTCATATGGATGCTAGCGACACTATCATATACGTGAGCCAAAAGGCGCAAACGGTCCCGGGCCATGGTAAGGCGACACCCGTGGGAATACCGTGCGTGAGGCCGCAAAGTGATATGAGGTGTTACCGGCTAGATCGATGTGACTTGGAATTGGGGTCCTGACAGCTTTGGTATCAGAGCCTGACTGCCTGTAGGATTACCAAGCCAAACTGGTCGAAGTTGAGTCTAGAAATGCTTTAGTTATATAAGGGAATTGATTGTGGATGGGAACGTAAGGCTCTTTTTACTCCTTTACCTTATGCCCTTCTGATCTGAGTCACCCTCTTCTCTTCTACGGGGATTAAGAACTAGGCTTCCTCGTCTTTCTATCAGGATCACGTGTTACTAATCCGTAGACTTGTAGGATTGTTGGATTTAAGCCCCAGTTCAGTTTCTACTACTTCCGTATGTTCATAGCTGGCCTCAGAACCTTGATATTGTGATGTTGAGTGGTTATGCCACCATTTTGCAGGATGTCTCAAATCCTTTCTGAGCATTTACAGCCCTTATGCTGTCCGAGTCATCCCAGGTTTCTAAATAGTCTGATGCATTTGCAAATCCCTTCTTTCTGTTCCCGATGTTTCTTTGGGACAGTTTAACCACACTAATTGCGGAGTTGAGGTATTCTATTGCCTCGACATATATGTTGGAGTTATTATTATGACCCTAGGTGTCTTAGAGGATCACCTAACAATCTAGCCATGTTTTGTGTTCCCAGTGTGATGATTTTGGCCACCTTTCTCGAAAGCATCCCGTGATGTTATTAGTTAGTAGGCATTCTATTTCTGGGTTCTTGAACCCGAGATTCACTCTACTCATTCATGTTGGTAGTGTTTGCTAGTTCCTTTAGGATATTAGTAACCTTTGCGATAGTCCTCGAGGTCCGTGGTATATCCTTCTTCCAAATACCATGAACTGCTTACGGCAGAAGTTCTTGAACCAAAAGATCACAATAAGAGTGCTCTTGATGAGTCCTCCATTCTGAATTGTGAATCTGCCAGTCCTACCTTTCTGCATGGATTATCTGGAAGAAATATGTTGAACTTGTTTGACATACTAATCTATGCATCCACAAATCAGAAATATATATGTTCCTTGAGTTGTTACTCTTCACTTGTATTCCGACCATTGTCTATCAATTGATAGTCAGGACTAGTTGTGCATCCGTGTTATCGATGCCTATTATTCTTGTGGTCCGTCGTGCCGTTCTAATTCAGAATGACTAGGAGAAACAAACTCCAGTACCTTGTCCATTTCGAGGATTGGATCAAAGTAGTTGTGCTCCGCAGGGCAAAATGCCAATCCAGCTTTTGCTCTATTCTACCGTGGAGTGTCACCTTCTTTCTTATCAAGAATGACGTGAGAATTCCACAGCCTCTTGCAAATTCTTGATGCAGTGATATTTCTTGCCATCATTTTCATTCTTCGGTCCCGTGTTGTCGCAATCGGAATGCCGACAAGTGAACCATGATGTGTGAAATCAATACTCCTAGCAACCGTGTTGCTTGGTAGTTAATGGACAACACTCTCATTCTTAGTGTGCTGGTTATTGAATCATCATCCTAAGATTGATCGTGCTACCTAGTCCTTATTTTTGGTGCACTCTTCAATCAATGAGTTAGGATTTTGTCAAACCCTTGCTCAGTTGATCATATCATCTTGCCCTGAAAAGCAAGATTGTTCTCGAGCTTAGTAACATATCGGTGGTTCGTGATTTTCCGAATATCTTCTCAGAAGTATCACCAGGTTGTCACCTGACCGCTATGTTGAGCTCGTGATCAAATGGTTTTCCTATAAACCACTCTTTCTCCAAGAATCCGTGTTGGATACCCCTGAGCTAGTTGGTTAAGCCAAACAACAACTTGGAGAGTTGGAAGATAAAAGCTTATCTGACTCAGTTCATCACTAAGGGATATCTTTTTGTGTGTGTGTTGAAGAAAGATGATATCTTCATTGATTGATCCCTGTGATCAATTGTTGGATCTACTGTCTTGTCAATACTTTGATTTGAGTGTGGGCTATCGTCAAATCAAATCAGAACCAACGATGTTCGTAATGTTGTCTTACTCGTGGTTGTTTCCTCGAGCATACACCATTATATCTTTTGGTCTGACCAATGCTATCTTCGTGTTCACTTAATTATGGAATTCCATCTATATGGGAGCCTGGATAAATTGTTGCTGAGCCCATCGGCAACATTTTTATCTCCTCCATGATTCATAATGAACATATAAGCTAGTGTTGGAAACTTTTTGAAAGCATTTTCTTCGTGCTAGCTCATGAAGTATATATTTGGATGAAAGAAGTGACTTCGTCTAAGCTCATGTGCATTAGTTGTAAGTTGCCACCGTGAGTTCGAGAAAGATTGTTTTTGTTTCCTTTGGTACCATCCCAAGTCAATCATGCACGTGCAAAGTATTCCGTGGTATGATAGACTAATCATCTTCATTCCATATGCATCCCTAGCACACCAAGCCACTGATTGATTTGTTCAAGATAAAGGAGTCTGTTCTAAGGTGAATTCTTTGGACTTCCACGCGTTGAGACTTTGATGTCATTAATGATGGTTCCCCACCTGAACTCGGTAGTGTTGTATTGTAAGACTGCTCTGTGGTCATGCTTGTATTGGACAACATGTTCACATGTGTGTAGCAGAACCAGCTCATGTTTTGGAGCTTGCTATCGTAGTTCATCTCCCGAGAGTCTCGCAACGTTATCTCGTCGACTTGTGTTGCAACTCTTCTTTTCAGACATGTGAGTCTGAAGTATCCTGTTTCTAACCAGATATGAATCTCAGGCAGATATGATGGTTGGAACATTCCAACATTTGCATTTTGTTCCTAGCTTGCACCGTCTTCGTGCCATTTCACTATGGGCTGCCTCCTTAGTAATTCTCATTCGGGATCATCTTCAAAAGAGGTCCTACCATGGGTCCCATCCAATTTCGATGATAGGCAGAAATCATCCATCACGTTGTCTTCAACAAGGTAGTCCACATCTTTCGTTCTAGTCCGAGTATGTCATCCTTTCGAACTCCTTCAAATGATTGTTTGTGATTGCCTTAGGCTGGTATAAAGAGTTCCAATGATCTCAGTATCACAAGTAATTCTTTTGTCACTTGAGGTAATAATTCTACGAGTCACCTTCCCCAAGGTGCCCCGTTATCGAATCATGGCAATTTTCCTCGCTACTTTGAAACCCTCGTCAAATTGTTTCTTCCGTCCCTCTGATGCATGTTTTGCCTCTTAGCTCCAGAGATGTTTCTATGTCTCATTCCGTGAATTGATCTTGTGATCATTAAGATGATCCTAAGTTGCTCGAATCTCAGAAAGATCGATTCTTCTAAAATTCTCTCTCTCTACTCGTTGTTATGTTGGATGTAGTTCTCAAAGCAAGACGTCGAGATCAAGGTGATGCAATGAATCAACATCTTCGAGAAGAACAATTGGATCATGAAGATTATGTTAGTTTGCGTTCCCCTTTCATCTTACCCTACGCTTGAATCTCGGGACGAGATTTTTGTTTAGTGGGGGTGAGTTGTCACGTCCCTAGCCTTGCTATGCACTTGGACTAGCTTGATTGCTGCATCATGTCTAAATTTCATTTAAAGTTGAATTGGGGATTGATAAACCCTAGCACCAAATGAATTCAAATAGGTTCAAATAAAAACGTTTTCAATGAACCCAAAATGCTCTAAGAAAAGTTCATGATTTCTGGTTAAGGTGAAAACCTCTGCCAAAAATGATGAATATATTTTTAGGTCATTTTTGGATTCTTGAATTAACACAAAAGTATTTGAGTTGGAGCCATTTAAATGCTATATATATTTTAAATGGTCCAAATATTCTG
The DNA here is from genome assembly GCF_002575655.3 of Aegilops tauschii subsp. strangulata. Taxonomy (NCBI): domain Eukaryota; kingdom Viridiplantae; phylum Streptophyta; class Magnoliopsida; order Poales; family Poaceae; genus Aegilops; species Aegilops tauschii. Next base: position 181,886,970 of record NC_053039.3, read on the forward strand.
AAGTTATTTGTGGAGCTCTGGAATAGTTCATCTAACATCCACAATAATTTTCAGAATTTATTAAAATGATTTAGTGCCTAAACTAAATAAAAACAAACAGAACAAAATAAAAAAAAACAGAAAAGGCAGAAAGGAGAGTACCTGAGCCACTTACCTGGCCTACACTGTGTTGGCCCAACACTGCTAGCCCAGCCCATCTCTCTCCCTGTCTTCTTCCAGCTCACGCCAGAAGGACTGGAGCGCGCGTGGCCGACGCCCGCCGGCACGCGCACGGCCACCTCCTGCTTGCCGCTTTGCCCTGGCCCTCCTTGGTGAAGCCACGCCACCCCCTTGACCCTCTCTGGCTCTCCCAGCGCCTCTTCTCTCCTCTGGCTCCTCTCCACCTCGCGCCCGAGCGCACCGCAGTGCGCCGCCGAGCACCACCGCAACCACTGCCGCCCCCTCGACCTCTCGAGCTTACCAAGAGCTCCGCCGCTTCATCCTCGACCTCCACACCGAGCCGCGCGACGCCGGACGCCCCATAACGCCGCCTTTGCCCTCGTCTTCAACCTCGGGCACCGGAGATCGCCACCGCCGATTCGACACCTCCGAGCCATCCCCGAGCGTGCTAAGCATCCCTACAGCCTCTATGTGAGCTCCTACGTCGTTTCCCTCTTACCCCGACGCCGTTCGCGACCTGTAGCCGTTGATTCCGCGCTGACCGAAACGCCCCGCCGCACGAGCTCGACGCCGGCGTCACTTCGGTGACCATTTGGTCATCCGTCGGTGTGCAACGCATTCGCAACCTCGCGTAGTGCATCCCTAGCGCACTGGTTCGCTCGACCGCGAGCCGCAGCAGCAAAACTCACGAACGCCGAACTCCGGCCGCTGCCTCGCTCGCCACCGCCGACGCCACAGCTCACCCCATCTCCTCTCGCTTGCTCCTTTGGATGCCCGTGAACCCGAGGAACCCGTAGAAGCAAACGGCGAAGCAAATGGTTGCCCGTAGCTCGATCCCGAGGAGCATCCGTCGTCGGATGTGCTCGCCGGCGTTCAACTCCGGTGAGATGACATGGCGTCATTAGCTTGAGGCTAATTAGCGCGTTAATCCCGCCCTGTGCCACTGACAGACCGGCCCCACCCCCCTAGTTAACCGCGGGGTAAACCCCTGTTAAATTTTAACCTAACAAACGTGGACCCCACAGGTCAGTTGACCCGCTGACGTCACCGTTGACTGGCCCCACCTGTTTGTGACCCGAGCCAGCACTGTGAGACTGACCAGTGGGACCCACTGGTCAGGTTTGACCTGGACCCGGTCTATTGACCTGTTGAGGTCAGCATGACGTAGTGCTGACGCAGTAATGCATTTTCTGGAATTAGTTTATTTCTAAATAATTAGAAAATCCAGAAAATTGCCTAAACTTCTAAAAAAACATAGTAATTCAACCGTAACTCCAAATGAAATAATTTATATATGAAAAATGATCAGAAAAATCCAATCTTTCCATCTGTACCATTTTCATGCATGTTAGAGAAACCTAACCTTGCTGTTTAGATGAAACAAGATAATGCACTTATATGACTTTATAAAATGGGTTTGCATTTGAATCTTTGGTTCAAATGGACTCATCTCAATCTGTTCTAGCTTGCATTAGCCCAGAACACATTCATATTGCCATGTCATGATCATGCATCATATTGTGCATTGCATTGATTGAATTTCTTCTCTGTTGCTGGTATTTGTCCCCTCTCGGTAGACGATGTTCCGGCGTTGTGATCGTTGACACTAATGAAGACTCAATGCTATCTTCAGAAGTGCCAGGCAAGCAAAACCCCCTTGTTCATTCCGATACAATCCCACTCCCTCGCTCCAGCTCTCTTTTACTGCATTAGGACAACAACGTTTCATCTGTTACTTGCTGCGGTAGTTGAACCCCTTTCCTCTGCATGACCTGTCATTGCCATAGTAAATAGATGAAACCCACTAGCATGAGTTGGAGTTGTTTGAGCCCTGATGTGCCTACTCATTCATGCTTGTTTGTCATGCTTGCTATTGCTTAGAGTTGTGTCAGGTCTGATTCATCGGGAATGAATTGGAAAGTGGTGAACATGTCCTACTATGTGAGAGCTAAGTATGTGAACACGATTTGGTAAAGGTAGCGGTGAGAGGCCATGTAGGAGTACATGGTGGGTTGTCTCATCGCAGCCGTCCTCAGGAACTGAGTTCTGTGTTTGTGATCCATGAACAATTACTACCACACATTGGGTTCCGGTAACTCGACCCCTCTCGGCTTATTAACCGCCTCGATCTCTGTCCAGGAGTTGCAACTAGTTTCTGGTGTTTGTAGGTTGTGTTAGTAGTCTACCAAGTGGTACCCAGTACAGGTGGGCTTGGGACAGACTAGGCACCGTGGCATGGTGTACCAAGCGTAGATCCATCCGTCGAGGTGGGCTTGGGAACCCTGCACACATCGTTTGGGGCCGTGAGCGACACCCCGGCCGGATCTCCTTGCGGATGGAACCCGAATAGGCGATAAACCTGGACGAGAGACTTGTGTGGTTAGTCAGGTCGTGGCCGACTCCCTCGCCAGGCTTCCGCTTGAAGGTTGCTGAGGTACACGACGTGTACATGGTGGTAAGTGGCGAGAGCGTGTGTGAATAAGTACACCCCTGCAGGGTTAACATCATCTATTCGAATAGCCGTGTCCGCGGTAAAGGACTTCTGGGTTGCCTGTACAGTTCATAGACAAGTGAAAGTGGATACTCTAAAACTCGCAAGATAAGCGTGAGTGCTATGGATGGCGTTCTCGTAGGGAGACGGGAGCGGATCCATAGTGGTGTATTGATATGGTGAATATGTGGACTCGTGTGCGCCACCTCAAAAGGGTTACTTGCAATTGTAGCTTAGGATAGCCACCGAGTCAAAGCTGGCTTGCTGCAGTTAAACTCCACCACCCCCTTTTGATACTGATGCATATGTAGATAGTTCTGATGTAAGTCTTGCTGGGTACAATCGTACTCACGTTTGCCTATTTTATGTTTTGCAGAGAGACGTCAGTCTCGCTAGTAGTTCCGTGTGGACTTCGACGTTTAGCTTGATACCTCAGCTACAATCTTGTGCCCTCGGCAGGATCTGGTAGATAGTCAGGCTTCTCAGCCTTTTTCATTTATAGATGTCTGTACCCATACATGTTAAGCTTCCGCATGTGCTTTGACTTGTATGCTCTGAATGTTGGGTCATGAGACCCATGTTTGTAATATCTGGCTCTTCAGAGCCTAATAAATAAATACTATGAGTCGTAGAGTCTTGTTGTGATTCCATGTTGTATTTGCACATATCGAGCATATTGTGTGTATGATTGAAATGCTTGGTATGTGTGGGATCCGACAACCTAGTTGTTTATCCTTGGTAGCCTCTCTTATGGGGAAATGTAGTCTTGTGCTTCCATGAGCCATAGTAGTCCGCTACAGCCCGGTTCACCGGAGTCCTGCTAGCCCAGCACTACTGCTCCGGAACACTTGACTGGCCGGCATGTGATTCACTTCGTTCCTGTGTCTGTCCCTTCGGGGAAATGTCACGCGGTGACGTCCGGAGTCCTGCCTAGCCTGCTGCAGCCCGGTTCACCGGAGTCCTGTTAGCCCAGTGCTACAGCCCGGATTCGCACGCTGCTGACCGACATGCTCGATGTTGATTCATGTATGCCTGTCCTCGTAAGTTAGTGCCACTTTGGGTTCACGACTAGTCATGTCGGCCCGGGTTCTCTGTCATATGGATGCTAGCGACACTATCATATACGTGAGCCAAAAGGCGCAAACGGTCCCGGGCCATGGTAAGGCGACACCCGTGGGAATACCGTGCGTGTGGCCGCAAAGTGATATGAGGTGTTACCGGCTAGATCGATGTGACTTGGAATCGGGGTCCTGACACCTTGCGCATATTTAAACCACCAATTAATGATTGTGTGCGTAGCATAAACTAGCCATGACTCAGTGTGCTGGACTAACAGGCACTCTAAGGGAGCCTAATGTAGTGTACTGGAATTCCTACATGCCACCTACGATTTTGTGTAATGTACTGCCTCTGTTCCTAAATATATGTCTATGTAGAGATTCCAGTATGGACCACATACAGATGTATATAGATGCATTTTCGAGTGTAGATTCACTCATTTTGCTCCGTATGTAGCCTATAGTGGAATCTCTAGAAAGACTTATATTTAGGAACGGAGGTACGAGGTAGTATCATGTATGACATCTACATATCTAATTTAGCAGCCAGTAGTAGGAATCATTGTCTGCACAAAGGGATTACCGGTCGAAAATCCTAGCAAAGCACGCTGGCAGGCACAGAACAATACAAGAGAGAGAGAGAGAGAGACACGCTTACAAGATCATAGCAATGCCTCGGTCCAGGATCTTGGTTGGCCAAGCTGTTAGATCCAGAAGAAACATCGTCCTTGTAGTTTTTGCCAGCTGCATAACAGGTAACATCGACCTGTTAGTATATTTGAAGTAGATCGGGCAGGTGATGCTGGACGGGTTTAAAGGTTACAAGTACCTAGGCTATGGCGGGTGCTTGGCATCTTACCAGACGGTGGGAATCAGGTTAGAAACGTCAAGGGTGATAACACTGCGCTGGCTGTCGGGGTCCGGTAAGGAGATCTAGAACCGTCTTGTAGGGTGTTTGTGGAGCGGCTCCGGTAGGGTGGACTACGGTGTGGGTGAAGTGGATCTGTGGCCGTGAACGAGGGTGTAGGTGAAGCTGCTCCGGTGGTTGGGTTAAGGATGGTGTCGACGATGCGGATCTGCGGCCGTGGACGGGGCGTCAGAAGCTGCTCCGGTAGGTTGGATGAGGGTGCGAGGAAGAGGATCTGAGGCCGTGGAATTGTGAGTTGGCAAAGCGGCCCCGGTAGGGTTGAAAATGGTGTAGGCAAAGCTACTTCGGTGGGGTTGACGATGGTGTCGGCGAAGCGGCTTCGGTAAGGTTGAGGAAGGTGTCGGCGAAGAGGATTAGAGGCCGTCGACCGGGGCGTCGGTGTGGCGGCTCCGGGGGGTGTGGACGAAGCGTCTTCGGTGGGGAGTACGAATGAGCCGCTGCAGATGCGCTGTGCTTGACGAGAGTACCGGCGAAGCAGATCCGACGCCGTGGACAAGGCCGGCACTGAATGGGCTGTGGTACAGTGGTGGATGAGCAGTCTACTTGTTTCTAGGGGAGGTGGGAGGGGTAGATGCAGCCGCAGAAGCAGATCCGGTGAGGTGGACGCCGCTGGCAGTGAATGGGCTCTGGTACGCCGGTGGATGAGTAGTCTAGGGTTTCGAGAGGGGAGGGGAGAAAGGCCGATGAAGTACGGATGGTGTGATGTGAGATGCTCTGGTGCTGTGGAGTTAGTCGTTTTTGCGGGAGGGGAGAGGAAATGGGGGTGCCGTGTAGTGGGGGGAACCAGAAGTTACCAAAGCAGCCCCGACCTATTATGTAGATGAGGGCGGTATTGTATCTGTTGGTCTTCGTGCACCAAGGACAAAAGGGGAATTTCGCATGCTAAAGACTAAGGTGGCGGAAATTTTAGAAGGAGGCGGGAGATTTTGCCGCCCGCGGGATCGTTCATATCCAGTTTCAACTAATTTTGGACCGTGCTAGCGGGAAGGCCATGCGATACTGTGTACACAGGGCATGCGTCAACAGTTAATAACTAGTGTGAAGTCCACCCCAGAAAAAAAGACAATAACTCGGGATGATGCGCCGATAACTTAGACGTTCACACGGGCGCGGCCAATCGTATGGGTGTAGTGGCGCGTTCACAAAAAAGGGATCAAACGCTCAGCCTATGTATTTTTCGTGTAAATAGATAACTTAGTGTAATTGGTTATTTACTTTAAACATAATGCATTGACGTCTTAGTGTAGAGGCGCACAAAAAGAAATGGATATTGTAGTCCGCTACTTAAAAGTGTTACCTCATATGATAACATAGCCTCCATTTCATAAATTGTGTACCCATTGAATTCATATATGAATATTACATATATTACTTCATAATAGAACCTTAAATCATCCAAGACTAATGATTTTGAATGCAAGAGTAACAATGGTGCATGTACATGATAGCTTTGTGTACCCGTTGAATTCATATATGAATATTACATATATTACTTCATAATAGAACCTTAAATCATCCAAGACTAATGATTTTGAATGCAAGAGTAACAATGGTGCATGTACATGATAGCTACATTGGTTGTTTGAAGAAACATCACTGTAACTTTGGCATGCACAACTAAAAAGGTTTATTTAAATAGAAAAAATGTGATATGTGAGTGTCCAATCTTTATAGCGTTGAATCGATATTGTACCTTTGGCCACGATACGAAGTAGATATTGATTTATGTTCAAGCGATGCACATCCACGATCGCTAGATAGTGATACGTGAATGAATTGTGCAATCTCTCTCACATGCATACATATCTCATTTCCCTGTGGGCATCGGAATCACACACGCACACTTCATGTATTTATCTCCCTCCGTCAAGGTTAGAATTCGTCTTTCTACCCCGTCCTACAAGTCTCTCACACAGAAACACACACGCTCTCTCTGTCGAACACGCCCACCCCTTTAATTCCGCCCACCCATAGCCACTAATGTCTCAAAGTATAATAATGTCTCTCACACATATGCCTAAGGTTAACTCGAGTTCTGGAACCATATGAATACATACAATGGGATTCCAATAGAGCACCTTTTGTTTTGAGATTTCGCTCTCTCTCTCTCTCCCCCTCTCTCTCTCACACACACACACATTATTTCTCGCTTCATTTTTTCCGGCACTTGCATGCACACAATTTTGTTTATCTTCGTGATGCTTTAAGTATGCCTCGCACAAATCCTATCTACCTATCCCTTAATATAGCTAGATATGTGTAACACAAACTCCTTCTCCCTACTAGCAAGATGCCCATGCGTTGCACCGAACATCAAGATGCATTTGTATGAGTAGTTTATCTTGTGGGAGAAAAGGATGAACGAGGGAATGCCTTATTTGCAAATGCGGAGAGGGGTGTGGGTATCTTTTTGCAAAATTGCCACAGTTTCCTTCCTATCCATCGGGTATAAATCGGATGGCCTATATTGCAGGATGGCAGGAACACCATCATCACCAACTCTGTTTTTTATAAGAGTAGGGATATGTAAGTGTCACTGCCCCCCCCCCCCGACACACACACCCGCACCCACACAACCACACACACACACTTCCCAACACCGAAGGAGTAGGGTGACACCTCGATCTTGATACTAATCTATCGACTGGCTTCTCTCTCAAACACACACACACGCACACACACTACCCGACACGGAAGGAGTAGGGCGGCACCTCGATCTTGATAGTAATCTATCTACTCCTCTTTCAAACACACACACACATACACACACTCACTAGTTGTACCTCTGTGCCTACCGCGCACACTCTCGATACGTCTTTCTCTCCCTCCCCCTCCCCCCTACCCCAGCAATGACAGCAGAAGGGTGACAACTCGATCTGGTCGTAATCTGTCAATTGGTTTCTCTCTCGGACATTGTGTCTCTGTGCCTCGCTCAGTAGCCCCCTCGATATGTAGACTTCTTGTGCGCGCACAGCTGTAGTGACGATTGATGTCTACTACGCAACCTTCTTCTTGTAGATGTTGTTGGGCCTCCAAGTGCAGAGGTTTGTAGGACAGTAGCAAATTTCCCTCAAGTGGATGACCTAAGGTTTATCAATCCGTGGGAGGCGTAGGATGAAGATGGTCTCTCTCAAGCAACCCTGCAACCAAATAACAAAGAGTCTCTTGTGTCCCCAACACACCCAATACAATGGTAAATTGTATAAGTGCACTAGTTCGGCGAAGAGATGGTGATACAAGTACAATATGGATGGTAGATATAGGTTTTTGTAATCTGAAAATATAAAAACAGCAAGGTAACTAATGATAAAAGTGAGCACAAACGGTATTGCAATGCTAGGAAACAAGGCCTAGGGTTCATACTTTCACTAGTGCAAGTTCTCTCAACAATAATAACATAATTGGATCATATAACTATCCCTCAACATGCAACAAAGAGTCACTCCAAAGTCACTAATAGAGGAGAACTGTAACACCCATGATGCGGCTATATCTCCCACGTGTCGAGGCACGACTTAGAGGCATAACCGCATTGTGGTTTTGTTGCAAGAAGGGTCATCTTCACACAATCCCATGTGATGAACAAGAATGGGATAACGAGAGTTGGCTTACAATCGCCACTTCACACAACACATAAATATAATCCATACATCATCCAAAATACACACATAGACCGACTACGGTCAAGATCCAAATGAAAATAAGATAACTCCAAATGCTAGATCCCCGATCGTCCCAACTGGGCTCCACTACTGATCATCAGGAAAAGACACATAGTAACGACCACGTTCCTCATCGAACTCCCACTTGAGGTCGATCCCATCATCTGCACTGGCATCGTCGGCACCTGCAACTGTTTTGGTAGAATCTGTGAGTCATGAGGACTCAGCAATCTCACACCCGCGAGATCAAGACTATTTAAGCTTATAGGAAAGGATGGTGTAATGAGGTGGAGCTGCAGCAGGCACTAAGCATATATGGTGGCTAACATACGCAAATGAGAGCGAGAAGAGAAGCAACGGAACGGTCGTCATCTAGTAATGACCAAGAAGTGATCCTGAACTCCTACTTATGTCATTCATAACTCAAACCGTGTTCACTTCCCGGACTCCGCCGAGAAGAGACCATCATGGCTACACACGCGGTTGATGTATTTTAACTAAGTCAAGTGTCAAATTCTCTATAACCGGACATTAACAAATTCCCATCTGCCTCATAACCGCGGGCACGGCTTTCAAAAGATAAAACCCTGCAGGGGTGTCCCAACTTAGCCCATCATAAGCTCTCACGGTCAACGAAGGATAAACCTTCTCCCGGAAAGACCCGATCAGTCTCAGAATCCCGGTTTACAAGACATTTCGACAATGGTAAAACAAGACCAGCAAAGCCGCCCAAATGTGCCGACAAATCCCGATAGGAGCTGCACATATCTCGTTCTCAGGGCACACCGGATGAACACTACGTATAGCTAAAACCAATCCTCGAGTTTCCCCAAGGTGGTGCTGCAAGTGGCTCTAGTTTGGACCAGCACTCAGAGGAACACTGGCCTGGGGGTTTAAATAAAGATGACCCTCGGGCTCGCGAAAACCAGGGGAAAAAGGCTTAGGTGGCAAATGATAAAACCAAGGTTGGGCCTTGCTGGAGGAGTTTTATTCAAGGCGAACTGTCAAGGGGGTCCCATAAATCACCCAACCGCGTAAGGAACGCAAACTCAAGGAACATAAAACTGGTATGACAGAAACTAGGGCGGCAAGAGTGGAACAAAAACACCAGGCATAAGGCCGAGCCTTCCACCCTTTACCAAATATATAGATGCATTAATTAAATAAGAGATATTGTGATATCCCAACATATCCATGTTCCGACATGGAACAAACTTCAACTTCACCTGCAACTAGCAACGCTATAAGAAGGGCTGAGCAAAAAGCGGTAACTTAGCCAAACAACGGTTTGCTAGGAAAGGATGGTTAGAGGCTGACATGGCAATATGGGAGGCATGATATAGCAAGTGGTAGGTAGCGCAGCATGGCAATAGAACGAACAACTAGCAAAGCAAAGATAGAAGTGATTTCGAGGGTATGGTCATCTTGTCTGCAAGGTTCTCAGAGTTGTCGAAAGCTTGATCCTCGTAAGTGTACTCAACAGGTTCCTCGTTCAAGAACTCATCTCCCAGCTCTACCCAAGACAAGATCACAAGCAACGGAACCACAATCAATCACGGGAAAAGCACAAACAACATGGTGCAAAACATGAATGATATGCAAGATATGATATGCGATGCATATGCGTGCTCCGGACGAAAAATGATGGACAAGGCAGTAACTTGACAAACCAAGCATGCCACTGGAAAGATGAGATGATTTCGGTTGAAATCGATATAAAGATCACCGGAAACGGATGCACGGTTTGCAAATGGCAAGCAAAACAAAAATGACACGAATCTGCGATTAACAACATGATAGCACTTAGAATGCAACAAGTAACAATGCCACAGCACCCCAACATAGCAACAAAGCATATGGCAGTAATCTACAGGAGATGCTTGGCAAAAGATGAACACTGAGCTATGGCTAGATCACAACATAACAGGCTCAAACAAGCATGGAAAAAGTGCAAAAGATATCAGGTTTACACACTTGGTGAAATTACTGGACATGCCTGAAACAGCATCAGGTAGCAATGTTCAGAGCACGAAAACAACCTGCTACAGGAACTTAACATGGCAAAACAAGGCATGATAGTATTCTACTAACTGCATATAACAAAAATCCCTTACTGACCATAAGACAAAAAGGACCAGAAGATATGATGGCAACCATGTAAACGCAGCAAGTTTCGTTAACAGGTTTCAGACACGGCAGAAAACAGAGCATGGCAAAAACAATAATATGAAGGCATCTTGGTGAGCTTGATGCACTCACTACAGATCTATTCATGACAAAACAAGCATACCTACAGCAAGATGGCATGTTTATGAAGCTATCCATGGCAAGAGCAAGTACATAGCATAGATGGAACAACTACAACAAGCTGGCAAAATTGAATAACACGTAAACAATCTGTCAAATATTTTATAGCAAAAGTAGAGCAAGATTGAGTCATGCTATGGCACTCCATAATTGCAAACAAGGTCAGGAATGGATCAATTACAATAATATCTACAAAACATCCTTACTGAACATCTCCAAAATATGCATGGATCTCTCTGTAGCATCAAGTTTACATGGCAACAAAATAACAGCAGACAAAGACTTGGAGAAAATACTGTCCCTGAAATCAGAAACATTACGGAGCCTAGTTTGCATGCTTGTGCTAGTCACCACAGAGATCACAAAAATACATGGCATATACCTCTGTAAAGATGGCATGGCATAAAAAACACACATGTAGAGCTCATGCCCATAAGATGCACAGATTAAATGCAACAAAAATAACAAATCTCCAAGTTCTGCTAAGTAACAGCAGACAACAGCAACTAGCACTCTTGCACCAGAGATTTGGGCATCAAGATGGACTCTAATGAACATGGTCCAATGGAACAAAATGTAGAGCATCACGAGACGAACATTCCGATATATTACACGCTGAAACGGAGCTATATGCAGAGAGTTATGATGCAATGAACATGTGCACATATTGTAAAAATCATATGACTTGGGAATATTTCGGGGGGTCTCGGGGTCAACCTCCTGAGTTGACCCGATCTGGATCGGGACCACGGCTCGGCTCGGGCTCGTCGCCCGCGACGGGAGAGGAGAAGGGGACGGCGGCCGGAGTCGGGGGAAGAGGCGGCGGCGGCGGACGGCAGAGGAGGAGGCGGCGGCGCGGGGAAGAGGCGACGCGGTGGCGCGGCGGCGGCGGCGAGCGGCGGGGCTGGCGGAGCACGGCGGTGAGGCGGCGGCGGCGGGGCACGGCGGTGAGGCGCGGCGAGGTCGCCGGCCGGCGAGGCGGCGGGGAACGGCGGCGGCGCGAGGCGGCGCACGGGCGGAGGGAGGCGCGCGGGGGCGCGGGCGGCCTCGGGCCGCGGGGGCCGGCCCCGAGACTCGGCGGGCTGCGGCGGCGGGCTGCCACGTGGCGTTGCGCGGTTGGCCGGGCGCGGCGGCGGGGATGCGTCCGGCGGCGGTGGACACGTCCGGTGGCGGCGGGGATTTTTTTTAGGGTTTGGACTGCGAATGTTTCGGGAGGGGGGGTGTATGTATAGGTAGAGGGAGCTAGGAGAGTCCAACTGAGGTGCGGTTTTCGCCCACACGATCGTGATCGAACGACCTACAACATGGAAGTGACTTAGAGGAGTTGTGGGCTGTTTAGAGAGGGGGTTTTGCTGCACACACAAAAAAGGCATCTGCGGTTACCCGGTTAACCGTTGGAGTACCAAACGACCTCCAAATGGAACGAAACTTGACCGGTGGTCTCCCGGTGGTATACTAGGGCCACTTGAAAAGCCTCGGTCCATTCCGAGAACATTTGACACCCGCTCACAAAACGAAAACAAAAGGGGTGCGCCGGAGGAGGTGGGAGTGCCGGATTGCAAAACGGACAACGGGAAAAATGCTCGGATGCCTGAGACGAACACGTATGCAAATGCAATGCACATGATGACATGATATGAGATGCATGACAAGAAAAAAATGCAAAACGGAAAACAAAACCCGACCACGAAGGTAATATCATACACATAGCCGAAAATGGCAAGAGTTGGAGTTACAAATATGGAAAGTTACATCCGGGGTGTTACAAGAACAAACGAAGAGATTATGGTAGGGTACGAAACCACCTCAAAGTTATTCTTTCGGATCGATCTATTCAAGAGTCCGTACTAGAATAACACCTTAAGACACATATCAACCAAAACCCTAATGTCACCTAGATACTCCAATGTCACCTCAAGTATCCGTGGGTATGATTATACGATATGCATCACACAATCTCAGATTCATCTATTCAATCAACACAAAGAACTTCAAAGAGTGCCCCAAAGTTTCTACCGAAGAGTCAAGACGAAAACGTGTGCCAACCCCTATGCATAGGTTCATGGGCGGAACCCGCAAGTTGATCACCAAAACATACATCAAGTGGATCACGTGATATCCCATTGTCACCACAGATAAGCACGGTAAGACATACATCAAGTGTTCTCAAATCCTTAAAGACTCAATCCGATAAGATAACTTCAAAGGGAAAACTCAATCCATTACAAGAGAGTAGAGGGGGAGAAACATCATAAGATCCAACTATAATAGCAAAGCTCGCGATACATCAAGATCGTGCCAAATCAAGAACACGAGAGAGAGATCAAACACATAGCTACTGGTACATACCCTTAGCCCCGAGGGTGAACTACTCCCTTCTCGTCATGGAGAGCGCCGGGATGATGAAGATGGCCACCGGTGAGGCTTCCCCCCTCCGGCAGGGTGCCGAAATAGTGTCCCGATTGGTTTTTGGTGGCTACAGAAGCTTGCGGCGGCGGAACTCCCGATCTATTCTGTTCCCCGAAAGTTTTAGGGTATATGGATATATATATATAGGCGGAAGAAATACGTCAGGGGATCCACGAGGGGCCCACGAGGGTGGAGGGCGCGCCCCCCTGCCTCGTGCCTACCTCGTTGCTTTCCTGACGTGCACTCCAAGTCTCCCGGGTTGCTTTCCTTCCAAAAATAACTTCTCCCGAAGGTTTCATTCCGTTTCGACTCCGTTTGATATTCCTTTTCTTCGAAACACTGAAACAAGGGAAAAAATAGGAACTGGCACTGGGCTCTAGGTCAATAGGTTAGTCCCAAAAATAATATAAAAGTGCATAGTAAAGCCCATAAAACATCCAAGATGGATAATATAATAGCATGAATACTTCCTGAATTATAGATACGTTGGATACGTATCAGCATCCCCAAGCTTAACGTGCTCGTCCTCGAGTAGGTAAATGATAAAAGAAAGAATTTATGAAGTGTGAATGCTAGCAGGTGCATAAGTTTGATCAATGATAATTTCAATCACCTTTTGTAGCATCATTATATGTCATAACAGTAGCTCAACTCATAGAACTTTGCATGATCAAGTAACAAACTATTCACATGTTAAAGTATAGATCATAAACTTTCTTGAAAACTAACAAACTATGTTCTCAGTCATCAAACAATTGCAATTCATCTTATTTTCAGGAAGAGTCTATGTCAGAGCTTTGATTCAGCAAACTTCACATACTCAACTATCATTTAGTCTTTCATGATTGCTACCACTCAAAGCATAATTTTAGAACAAATAGTATTCATCGAACACAGAGAAAGATAGGGGCTTAATGTTTCGCCTCCCAACCTTTTACCTCAAGGGTAATGTCAACAATAATAATTCATGATCAAATATATTTGAATGGCCATATATGCTTAGATCTTTCCATCACATGATGCTTGCCAACTAAAGAGTAGGTTGGAATGAGAAGGAATACTACTGACTCTTGCATAAAAGTAAAAGATAGGCCCTTCGCAGAGGGAAGCAGGGATTTGCAGAGGTGCCAGAGCTCGAAGCAAAAACAGAGATGAAAATAATTTTGAGAGGTATGCTTTCATTGTCAACATAACGGCCAAGAGTTCCCAATATCTTCCATACTAGATACATTATAGGCGGTTCCCACGCGGAAAGGTAAAGTTTTTACTCCCTCTCCACCAACATTCACACTCCACGGCTTGTCCGAAACAACGGGTGCCGTCCAACTATCAACATTCCTTGGGGAGTTTTGTTTAAATTATTTGCGATTTTATTTTTGGTCTTTTGATCATAGGACTGGGCATCCCACTTACCAGCCATTTTCTCGTGAATGATGAGCGGAGTCCACTCATCGTGAGAATAACCCACCTAGCATGGAAGATACTGACAGCCCCTAGTCGCTACATGAGCGATTCGGGCATACAAAACAGATTATTATTTGAAGGTTTAGAGTTTGGCACATGCAAATTTACTTGGAACGACAGGTAAATACCGCATATAGGTAGATATGGTGGACACTCATGGAATAAACTTGGTTCAAGGAATTTGGATGCACAAGCAGTATTCCTGCTTAGTACAGATATTTTGGCTAGCAAAGGATTCTAAATAGCAAGCACCACATGTTAGAGGATCCATAACAATATAACTTCTATACAAATATACCCAAGCATAACTCATTATGTTGTCTTCCTTGTCCAACTTCAACTAATTTGCTCAGGTTTGAAAATAATTAATGGTGCTCACAATCATAGAAGATGTCCAAGATAGTATATTTATATGTGAAATCTCTCTTCCTTCAATATTCTTTCATGAATTGTTCAAGTGACCAATACAATGTTTGCTAACCTTCAATAAATTTACGACCTCTACTTCTTATATGTGAAGGCATTACTCCCCATGGGAAAGGCATATGAAACATATATAATTTTAGATTTATGACATTCAAATCATTCAACCATTTACTCATAGGATATAAGTGAAGCACACGAGTAAATGACAAACTACTCCAAAAAGATATAAGTGAAGATCAATGAGTAGTTAAATAATTATGTAGCTATGTGAAGACTCTCTCTCATTTAAGAATTTCAGATCTTGGTATTTTATTCAAATAGCAAGCAAAGCTAAAGAAAACGACATTCTAAGATTAGCAAACATCACGTGAAGAAGCAAAAACTTAGGATCGACCGATACTAACCGATAGTTGTCGAAGAAGAAAGGTGGGATGCCAACCGGGGCATCCCCAAGCTTAGACGCTTGAGACTTCTTGAAATATTATCTTGGGGTGCCTTGGGCATCCCCAAGCTTGAGCTTTTGTGTCTCCTTAATTCCTCTCATATCATGGTCTCCCTAAATCTCAAAAGCTTCATCCACACAAAACTCAACAAGGACTTGTGAGATAAGTTAGTATAAACCAATGCAAAAACATTATCATACTCTACTGTAGAAAATCACTAAAATTATTATTCAACATTGCATACTAAATGCCTCTGCATATTTAATACTCCTATCCTCAAATAGAATCATTAAACAAGCAAACATATGCAAACAATGCAAACATAACAGCAATCTGCCAAAACAGTACAGTCTGTAAAGAATGCAAGATTCATCATAATTCCCTAGCTCCAAAAGTTATGAAAGAAAATTCCCACTGTAGTAAATTTATCATATCTTATTATGCAAAAGGTTTCAACATTTTATCACATTATGACTTTTCTAGGGAATTTTTGCAACAGCGGTAAACTTTCTGTTTTGAAACAGAAACATGTATACTTGCAAAATAAGCATGGTAAAGGCTATCCTTGACATTTTTATTGAAAATAGAGATGCAAAACATTATTCTAAATAACAGAAGGCAAATACTAACAAAATAAAATGACGCTCCAAGCAAAACACATATCATGTGGTGAACAAAAATATAGCTCCACGTAAATTTACCGATGGATGAGGACGAAAGAGGGGATGCCATCCGGGGCATCCCCAAGCTTAGGCTCTTGGTTGTCCTTGAATATTACCTTGGGGTGCCTTGGGCATCCCCAAGCTTAGGCTCTTGCCACTCCTTATTCCATAGTCCATCGTATCTTTACCCAAAACATGAAAACTTCACAACACAAAACTTAACAGAAGATCTCATGAGCTCCGTTAGCGAAAGAAAAGAAAACACCACTTCAAGGTACTGTAATGAAATCATTATTTATTTGTATTGGTGTTAAACCTACTGTATTACAACTTCTCTATGGTTTATAAACTATTTTACTAGCCATAGAGTCATCAAAATAAACAAACAACACACGAAAAACAGAACCTGTCAAGAACAGAACAGTCTGTAGTAATCTGTATCAAACGTATACTTATGGAAATCCACAAATTCTGAAATAAATTGGTGGACCTGAGGAATTTGTCTAGTAATCATCTGCAAAAAGAATCAACTAAATAGCATTCTCCAGTAAAAAGTTTTAGCTAATCTCGTGAGCGCTAAAGTTTCTGTTTTTTTACAGCAAGATCATAAAGACTTCACCCAAGTCTTCCCAAAGGTTCTACTTGGCACAAACACTAATTAAAACACAAAACCACATCTAAACAGAAGCTAGATGGATTATTTATTCCTAAACATAACCAAAAAGCAAGAAACAAAAATAAAGTTGGGTTGCCTCCCAACAAGCGCTATCGTTTAACGCCCCTAGCTAGGCATGATGATTTCAATGATGCTCGCATAAAAGATAAGAATTGAAACATAAAGAGAGCATCATGAAGAATATGACTAGCACATTTAGGTCTAACCCACTTCCTATGCATAGGGCTTTTGTGAGCAAACAACTTATGGGAACAATAATCAACTAGCATAGGAAGGCAAAACAAGCATAACTTCAAAACTTTAAGCACATTCTTGCAATTCCTACAAGCATACATTCCTCCCTCATAATAATTTTCAGTAGCATCATGAATGAATTCAACAATATAACCAGCACCTAAAGCATTCTTTTCATGACCTACAAGCATAGAAAATTTACTACTCTCCACATAAGCAGAATTCTTCTCATGAATAGTAGTGGGAGCAAACTCAACAAAATAACTATCATATGATTGAGAATTAAGATCAAGATGACAAGTTTCATGGTTATCATTATTCTTTAAAGCATACGTGTCATCACAATAATCATCATAGATAGGAGGCATGCTTTCATCATAGTAAATTTGCTCATCAAAACTTGGGGGACTAAACATATCATCTTCATCAAACATAGCTTCCCCAAGCTTGTGGCTTTGCATATCATTAGCATCATGGATATTCAAAGAATTTGTACTAACAACATTGCAATCATGCTCATCATTCAAATATTTAGTGCCGAACATTCTAATGCATTCTTCTTCTAGCACTTGAGCACAATTATCGGAATCCTTATTTTCACGAAAGACATTAAAAAGATGAAGCATATGAGGCAACCTTAATTCCATTGTTTGTAGTTTTCTTTTATAATACTAACTAGTGATAAAACAAGAAACTAAAAGATTCGATTGCAAGATCTAAAGATATACCTTCAAGCACTCACCTCCCCAGCAACGGCGCCAGAAAAGAGCTTAGTTGACGGGGTGTGAGTGCCGCTTACCTTGCCTCCCCGGCAACGGCGCCAGAAACTGCTTTATGTCTACTACGCAACCTTCTTCTTGTAGACGTTGTTGGGCCTCCAAGTGCAGAGGTTTGTAGGACAGTAGCAAATTTCCCTCAAATGGATGACCTAAGGTTTATCAATCCGTGGGAGGCGTAGGATGAAGATGGTCTCTCTCAAGCAACCCTGCAACCAAATAAAAAAGAGTCTCTTGTGCCCCCAACACACCCAATACAATGGTAAATTGTATAGGTGCACTAGTTCGGCGAAGTGATGGTGATACAAGTACAATATGGATGGTATATGTAGGTTTTTGTAATCTGAAAATATAAAAACAGCAAGGTAACTAATGATAAAAGTGAGCACAAACGGTATTGCAATGCTAGGAAACAAGGCCTAGGGTTCATACACTAGTAGAAAAAGGGCCTATTGTCCCGGTTCGTGAGGGCCTTCTGTCCCGGTTTGTGAACCGGGACTAAAAGGTCGTTACTAATGCCCTTGGCCTTTAGTTCCGGTTCTTACACGAACCGGGACAGAAGGTCCTCCACGTGGCCGCTGCGACCAGCCCAGGACGGAGGGCCTTTGGTCCCGGTTGGTGACACCAACCGGGACCAATAGGCATCCACGCGTCAGCATTTCAGGGGCTGGGGTTTTTGTTTTTTTTGAAAGGGGGGGGGGTTTGGGGGTTTTGGGGGGTTAATTTAGGTTGTTATTAGGTAGCTATTAGAGAGAAGTGTCCTCTCTTATATCTCCGTGCTTGGTTTACCAACACTACGTACGTACTGCTATGCCTAAACATGGCTTAGATTGAAGTGAAGGCAACATGTGGTGCATGTCGAAAGTAATACTAATCCTAACTTGATCAAGTTTGGATTGTACTACTTTCGACACGCACCACATGCATGTTGCCTTCACTTCAATCCAATCCATGTTCATTTCACCCGCTGATATATAATAACTCTTCATGCGCGCATCATGCATCATCATATATAATAACAAGTCCTACTAATCATCATCATACAACTTCTACTCGTTATTAATAACAAGTCATACGATCATCATCCTCACAGTCATCGAACCAACCCTACTTAATTGTTCTTAGCACATGATCATCAGTATTAGGTAGGACCGAAATACCCTCTTTAAGGTAAAATAGCATAAAACAATATACTTTCCCTAGTGCAAGTTCTCTCAACAATAATAACATAATTGGATCATATAATTATCCCTCAACATGCAACAAAGAGTCACTCCAAAGTCACTAATAGAGGAGAACAAACGAAGAGATTATGGCAGGGTACGAAACCACCTCAAAGTTATTCTTTCGGATCGATCTATTCAAGAGTCCGTACTAGAATAACACCTTAAGACACATATCAACCAAAACCCTAATGTCACCTAGATACTCCAATGTCACCTCAAGTATCCGTGGGTATGATTATACGATATGCATCACACAATCTTAGATTCATCTATTCAATCAACACAAAGAACTTCAAAGAGTGCCCCAAAGTTTCTACCGAAGAGTCAAGACGAAAACGTGTGCCAACCCCTATGCATAGGTTCATGGGCGGAACCCGCAAGTTGATCACCAAAACATACATCAAGTGGATCACGTGATATCCCATTGTCACCACAGATAAGCACGGCAAGACATACATCAAGTGTTCTCAAATCCTTAAAGACTCAATCCGATAAGATAACTTCAAAGGGAAAACTCAATCCATTACAAGAGAGTAGAGGGGGAGAAACATCATAAGATCCAACTATAATAGCAAAGCTCGCGATACATCAAGATCGTGCCAAATCAAGAACACGAGAGAGAGATCAAACACATAGCTACTGGTACATACCCTTAGCCCCGAGGGTGAACTACTCCCTCCTCGTCATGGAGAGCGCCGGGATGATGAAGATGGCCACCGGTGAGGCTTCCCCCCTCCGGCAGGGTGCCGGAATAGGGTCCCGATTGGTTTTTGGTGGCTACAGAAGCTTGCAGCGGCGGAACTCCCGATCTATTCTGTCCCCCGAAAGTTTTAGGGTATATGGATATATATAGGCGGAAGAAATACGTGAGGGGAGCCACGAGGGGCCCACGAGGGTGGAGGGCGCGCCCCCTGCCTCGTGCCTCCCTCGTTGCTTTCCTGACGTGCACTCCAAGTCTCCCAGGTTGCTTTCCTTCCAAAAATAACTTCTCCAGAAGGTTTCATTCCGTTTGATATTCCTTTTCTTCGAAACACTGAAATAAGGGAAAAAACAGGAACTGGCACTGGGCTCTGGGTTAATAGGTTAGTCCAAAAATAATATAAAAGTGCATAGTAAAGCCCATAAAACATCCAAGATGGATAAGATAATAGCATGAATACTTCATAAATTATAGATACGTTGGAGACGTATCAACGATGACGCTGAACCCAGTGTGCCTCGTTTTTACCGGCCTCATGTGATAGTTTTCACCCTGTTTTCTGTTAATTAACAAGGCAACCTTTTCTTTGTTACTACTAGTGAATCTGGAATCATTCGGGGCAGACATAAAATATATCACTTCAACCCAATTATCGCAGTAACTATTTTAAAAGAAACTAGCTAGATGCCCGTGCGTTGCACGGAATATCAAGATGCATTTGTATGAGTAGTTTATCTTGTGAGAGAAAAGGATGAATGAGGGAAGGCCGTATTTGCAAACGTGGAGAGGGGTGTGGTATATTTTTGCAAAATTGCCATAGTTTTCTTCCTATCCGTTAGATATAAATCCGACAACCTATATTGCAGGATGGCACGCACACCATCATCACCAACTCTGTTTTCTATTCCCTCTGTTCCTAAATATTTGTCTTTTTAGAGATTTCAACAAGTGACTACATATGGAGCAAAATAAGTGAATCTACACTCTAAAATATGTCTACATACACATTCGTATGTGGTAGTCCATTTGAAATCTAAAAAAGACAAATTTAAAACAATAAAGAGGCTAGCCAACTAGCTTGGAGAATGCTCCCCCGATCGCGTCCTTCGTTGGCCCTTCAATGCTGGTCAGCGCAGTCTTTTTTTCGCTCCTGGCCGTTGGATCCTCGCTGGGAATTCACCTGTGCCATTTTCACCGCGTGGTAGATCCTGGACGGGGTATGACATGTGGTCTCGGGCTAGCTCCGATTGGCTGGGTGCCAGTTTTTCGGGTGCGCGGGGCAGCCTCTCCTGCCGCGCCGCGTGCGCGCGCTCACGTCGTGGGGACGTGCGGGCCTGTAGTTGGGCGTGGGCGTGAACCCTAGCCCCCCAGTGCCCAGCCGCCACACCCCTGACCCCTCCCTCCTCACTCCCTCGCCACACCGTCGCACCATCTCCCTCCTCCCTCCTCCCTCATCACCAGCCGCCGCAACAGGGGATTTGCGGCCCCTCCATCATCACCAGCCGCAGCACCAGGAGATTTGCCGCCGCCGAGATCCAGCGTCTTGCAAGGTCCTCGGGTCAGCCTTGTCGCGCCCGCCACTCTGTCGACCAGATATGCGCCCTTGACTCCCTCTTCTCTCGCGTCGCGCGGTGCCTGCTGCTCCACCATGCCACAGTTAACTCGTGGATGACAGGGCCATGGACCGGTCCTTAAGGAGAGAAGGAAGATGAGGGAGAGAGAAGGAAGGAGAGGAGGGAGAAGGAGAGAGGAAAGAGGAGAGTTTGCCACAAAAATCTTGCTGAGGTGCTCCTCTCTATTTTCCTATTACTTTCTCCATCACACATGTTTAACTTTGCTGATATATGGGTTTTATAAACATGAAGTGTACAGATCTGAGGATGAAGAGAAGAAGAAGAATTTAGCTGAAGGGGTGAAGAAAATCAAGGTGATTTTCCTCCCTGTTTTGAACCTTTGTTCTTGCATTTAGATGATACAATTTGTGAACATGTGTATGTGCATTTATGAGATCTTTGCTGCTAGGTACAGAGTTTATGGTTACTGAAATAGGATAATAGAGAGTCACAGCTTCAGTTTTCAATTACAGTAGTTGATGTGTTATGTTTGCTGCAATGTGTCATGTGTGTTTGAGAGAGAGGGATGAAAAAGAGGGGACTGGAAGCTTGATCATTGCCAGGATCTGGATTCAGAGAGAGGGGTGAAAAAGAAGGGACATGGATTCAGAGAGGGATGAAAAGAGGGGACTGAAAGATCTTGCATTGCGTTTCTTCATCTACCAATACGGTTTTGTGTACCATTTGAACATAACCAAGTAGTATAACCAAAGTGTGCTGGTAATATCCCTTTCTTATTTTGTAATTGGACAAATATTTGCACATATGCCATGTCTATGCAGTCTTTCTAACTAATGCAATTTCTAGGTTTATGGCTTCTCATGGGATGAAGGTAAAAACAAATTTATATGTTTCTTCAGTTTAGTTTGGTCTGCATTTGTCTCAGAGAGCGAGTGTTCACAGGTCCAGTGCTTATGCCGTTATTAATTAGTCCGGATTCTGTTCTCGTGTAGAATATTCTGTTTAGTTTGGTCTGCATTTGTCCCATAGAGCGAGTGTTCACAGGTCGAGTGCTTATGTCAGTTATTAATCAGTCAAGATTCTGGCCTGATGTAGAATATTCAGTTTAGCTGGTCCACATTTGTCCCAGAGAGCGAGAGTTACTGATAAAATACTTGGCTTAAATTAAATTTTATGGATTTGCAGGCTGAGGTGAGCATCATGAAGATGAGCAGGCGAGTGGCTGATACAGAGAGCTCCTCGAACGGGGAAGCAGCATTGTTGGAGGAACTCGAAGATGAGAAGGTCAATTTTGGCATGTCCAGTTCATGCAACCTTTGCATCTTTACATATCTTCGCCTTACTGCCATTTTATTTTTGCTGCTTTGGGATTAGGTTCCGAAGTCATGCCTTTGCCTTACTGTTGTGCTGATACTGGATGCAACATTGTGGACCTCTGGTTCGAGCATGGCCAGCATGGCCACGGATTGTAGGGGAGGAATGTATTGCCTAATGAGTTGTATGCTTTCTTCAGATCCTCTGTGCTCCCTGTCACATCTGGCTTGGCCACCTACAGATTCTTGGGTCCAGGTGAGCTCTCCTTCCACTCTGCAAGTTTTGCTTGCTCTTTCTGGGCTATTTGTGAAGGCTAGCCCCTTTCCTAAGTCTCTTATTTTATTATGGATCATGGAAGTGGGGAGTGTAACTCACATTTTTATAACACCGATCCTTTAGGTATATATACTTTGGTTTTCTGAAAGTGGATTGCATTTGCTTCCTGATCACATTGAAACAAGAGTGGAAATAACCATCGTCCGCCGACCGTTCTTCCTCCCTCAGGTTCCTGATCTGAAGCGGAGGAACACGAGGCCGCATCCATTAAGTGGCAGAAGGGGGTTGCAACGATTTTCTTCAGTCTGACAATCATATAGTAATTAGACGGTGTAGTACTATGGCGGTGGTATACTGATTTGGTGTAAGAATCACTAACATGACTTTGCGTGTACAAATCTTACAGGTAAATGATATTAAGAATTAGTAGCGTGTTTTTTTGTTTACTGCTGGATTTGCTAACAAGCTGTCTCTTGTGTTGATTGATATGCAGACTTGCTGTTTTTTGTTCAGTTGAAGGGCCCTCCAGGCTTAAGATCTTTCGAGGATAATTGCGTCATTGAATCTGAAGGTATATGATTGGTTTCTCAACTCATGTATCGATAAGCTTTTTTTTCATCCTCAATATATTGTTACTTACCTGACTTGTCGTACATTTGTGAGGTTTCTGAGGAAGTTCACTTCTTGCACACGGCGTATAACTTGAGTTGCCTACAAATGATTTTGCCAGTTTGACGAAAACTTAGAATAACCAAGGGAACTTTCTAAGTTTTGTTGTTCTTGCTCTTCTCAGATTTTAGGTTGGGGGTATTAACATATATGCCACACACTAAGTTTAGATCTTAGTGTGAGATTAAATTGGCATAAATCCTTGTGCCATGTTGAAAAAGTAGAATTACAAAAAAGAAAGGAAATATTAAAGAAGGGATATGGTTGATTAGGTTGTTGTGGTGTTTCTTTGTAAATAATTACATGCTAACTTGCTGGTTTAGTTTAGGTGTGTGGAATATAGGAAATACAAGGAGAGACATTTCAGTTGCAATCCATCTTTTACTCTATAGTTGTGCGCCGCCATGGCGTCAATTTTGAACTTGCAAACTGAACTGTAAAATGTTTTAATGCCTTGGCGCATGAAGTTTTCTTTGCCTGCTCTGACTACTTCATTTATGTTTATTTACCAGGTTATGCGATCTCCTATGTTGCTGCATGTTGATCTTCTGTTTTGTTGTAACTCTGTTTTGCTGCTCGAGGTTTGCTTCCTTGCTTTCTAGCTACATGTGTATTCTTTGATTTCTAGCTACATGCATGTTTTCCTTTTGCTCACGGAATAGTTTACTTATATTGAACAGTAGCATCTCTGTTACTACAGACATACTAGGCCCGTGCTTCTTCACGGTGGCCATCTCTTTTTTTGTGAGAAGTGTGCCTTATGGCTTATTCTTCTATATTCAGTTCTTCTGCCATTCAACAGTCAATACCAAGCCATTTTTATGGAGCTGATAGTGTTCTGGTGGTCAGTGATAACTGAAAATCTCTTTCATTATCATTGCTTGCTATGTAGCCATTTTTCTTCTTTTCGCTTTGCTTTGATGTGTTTGTTTCTATGGAGTCTCTGCTACCTTACAACATCAAGATGAAAACTAAGCATCTGAGTTTCTCGGAGCAGCCCTACACGTGGTTGTTGTGCCTTTTTCCCTTGTGCTTTCGAAATGCAACATGACAGTAGTCAATGTCATATATCAGGGTTGTAAACCTATTAGATTTGGGACAGAGGAAAGTGTGAAGATCTTCTGATTATTGCAAAGTAAAAGTTGATATTAGTGCCAGCTTAGGTGATCTGGTCCAAAGGGATATCTCAGCTTTATGAGTTGATAGTATATTTGCATCTAAGAATAAACCTTAGGTTTTGGACAGAATTTATGAGTGAAAGTATTCTGGTGTATACAAGCCTTTTGTGCAGGATTGTCATGGTTATTGTGGTTGTCAATTTGTTGACAAAATAGTTCCAATGGATATCTTTTTCGGTGTCGTATGGTAGATATATTTGGTCTGCTCTTTCATGCGTTCTTCGGCTTTATGATTAATATTCCCAGAAATTTGAACAAAATTGAGCTATTAAATATACGTCCCAGGAAATTTAGATTATTACAGTGGGGGCACTCCTTTGCACGGTTTTCAGTACAAGAGATTTAACCTTTTTTGCAGTATCATTCTCCCTGGCGGATTACATGTAGGTTGTTTTAATTACAAGCATGCCTTCAGCTCATGGTTCTTATATTTTTGATTTTCCATAGGACAATTTCCTGGATTAATATCTATACTGGAGATCCAGGAGTCCACCCGAATTCAGTCTCCAAGAAGCCTTTCATCCAGGATGCACCAAAATTCTAATGTTATGTGAAAAGCGTGTGTGCTAGATGTGGCCACTGTCCAGCGTTTTGATTTGTCCACTCAGGTGCTTTTGTCTAGGTGGTAACACAACAAGCTGCTTATCTTGTAGATACTTATCATATGTACAATCCTATGTTCGTTCTGTATGCATGTTAGAGCAGGAGCTTCTGCCCCTATGTGAGTTATCCTATGGGAATTAGCAACTTTGCCTGTACTTTCGAGTGGGCTGAATCCAATGCAAGTTTTTGGAGCAGTTGGGTTCCAGAACAAACGACTAGGTATTCCCAAAGAGGTCAATCCACTGGTGGCTAGCATAATATCTTCATGTTGGGACAAGTAAGATGACAGATCATTTCTCAAAGAATATGTCGCTGTTCTCAAAATTTTATTTTCTCTTGTTTTCTGCTCCTTGCCCCACTAACTGTGACCTCAACGTTCTTGGGTGCAGCGATCAAAGCAAACAACCATCGTTCTACCAGCTCTTGTCATCGCTGAATAAATTACAGTGGTTACTTGTTACAGAAAGCCTATGACAATTTGCGAGTGTTGTTTGTGCATTTTACTGGTTTTATGGCAGGTGCATGTTTGAATTCAGATGGCAGTGGTCTCCTTGTTTACAGTTATAAGAATAATAAAAATATTGATAATGGTCTTTCCACTATTACAATCTCAGATTGCGTTACTTGCTTCCATTAGAAAGGAACTGTGGCTCATGGGTTTACTGGATGATCTTTTTGATAGACATTTTCAAAATAGCATGGTTTAACACATGGGCTTTCTACTACGAGTATCAAATATGTCCTTGCAAAATGAAACTATTTTCATCGACAACATGTCTTTAATGGGTCTCCGCGTTATTTGGTGCAACGGGTCAACTAGTATTTAGGAACGGATGGAGTATAAGAGTAGACATGGTGATATATCTCCAGCATGGTCTACAACAAAAATGTGCTGGACTGGTTAGCGCCGGATGCTCGCAACGTGATGACATGAGTTCGAATTCTGTCTTTAACTTTAGATTTTTACATTATATATTACTTATTTAATATATACTTCTTTCGCTACTGTATTGAAGTGCAATCCATAGAGTACTTAGAATACAAGATTAACGATGGACTTGTTTCTTTTTAACTTTCTGTACGAAGCTGTAGCCACCCTGCAAGTCACGTGTACACTGTACATGCAATTAACTTTTTATAGACGGACAATCATACACGCAATTAACTCAAATGGATTGGATGTCACTCTATTATTTCCAGCATAAGAGCATCTCCAACGGCAGCCGGCAAATTTCCTCCCGCTTCCTTCCGCAGAGGACGACATCAAACGCCAGCGGCATACATTTTCACAACTCTAACCAACCAGATGAAATTCGTGCAAACACGGACTGATTTCATATAAGCATGAAGGATTTCGTATAAAAAAGCCGGATCTTCATATAAACATGATGGATTTCATTACATTTACATGAACTAAGCGGTGCCAATCCGGCTCTCTTGTATAATTAATACTCCCTCCGTCCGGAAATACTTGTCCTAGAAATGGATGTATCTAGACTTATTTTAGTTATAGATACATACAATTTATCCATTCTTAGAACAAATATTTCCCGCCAGCTGGAGAGGGAGTACATAATCTAAGTGGCCGCCCGCGGATCCCTTTGTCTTCCTCATGTCCGGCAGACACTTTGCGGGGTCGACGAAGGTCCTCGGAAGAGACGAAGAAGCAAAGAAACCACCTGAATGCGCAGCCGTCGCCTCGGCGGTGGCCTTCATGGGACCCAAGTGGCGGCGGCCTCTCGTGTTCTACTTCTCCTCGATGATGGCGGTGGACACGGAGAAGCTGGCCACTGACTCGTCGCTGTCCACACACCCGACTTCTGTCTCTGCCTGATGGCGCTGCCGCAGGCACGGGAGGCGCGCCCATAGACACGGGAGGCGCGGTACAATGCGGCAGTGACGACGCCCGTACCGGTGTGCTCGCCGCCGTGCCGGCGTGGAGCAACTTGCCACTCCTCATCGAGCTGAACTGGAGCGGCGAACCACGCGCCTGCTTGGGGCGGCAACTGGCTCCGTCGGGCCAAGCGAGGTTGGTGAAGCACCGAGCGGCCTCGCCCGTATCCGGAGGGCTCAGCGGGCCACCCAGCCGGGTAATATGCCGGAGAACGGCTCCTCGGAAGCCATCGGAAGAGTGAAGAAAATGGTGAAGGAGGAGATGGGGGAGCGGCGGAGGGGTGCGATTCTTGCCCGCTGTCTGTCTGGCCTCGTGTAAATAGAGGGCGGACGGTAGGAGCTTGGCCGGCGTCTGGCCTCGTTTAAACTGAGGGCGGATGGGAGGAGCTCAGCCGGTGTTGGCGTTTAATTCCGGCCCGCTCATGAACGGACGTGTGGCCGGAGTAGGTTTCTCGGTTTGTATGCGGGTTTAATGCAGGCGAGGAGGCGTGTTCAGCCGGGCGTGCAGCGGGCGGCGCAGTACTATTCGATTTGACAGCGGGCGGCGCAGTTCCCGATACGGCTTTAATGCAGACGAGGGAGGGAGTAGCGGTTCCCGAAATGTTGAACAGCCAATGCATCCTCCTTCAATTAATGCATGAGGGAAGTAATGGGAGGAGACCGGGAAAAGAGGTTGCATGACGTGAATGCAACGCAGTTTGCCCTCATATAAAGGCGCCCCTCCATTCCAATGCATCTACCACATCGTACGCACCTAAGCATTTGCCTAAGCACCTACACTAAGCGCAAAAGAGCTCACTCCAGACCCATGGCGGCGATACCGCGAGCGGCCAGCGGCTGTGCCAGATGGTCCACGACGTCGGTCTGCGGCATATGGCGCCGAGGATCGTCTCCAGACGGTGTTGGAGACCGGCTGGTGGATGGCCGCCGTCGACGCCAACTACGACTCTCAGTTGGACCAGATGATCATTGCCACCACCAACAAGTTCACCGTCCTCAAGAAGCTCGCGGACGACATCGCCGTACTCCTCCAGCCCGCGCGCCCGGGCTCCTCATTGCCTGCCACCCTAATCGGCCTCCATGGTCGGAACCTCTTTCAAGCAATGGTGGCCCTGCGACTGCCCGCCGACGCCACGAAGAATGTCCACCTGGAGGTCGCGCTCGCCGCGAGGCGCCTCGCCCTGCAAGAATTCGTTGACCTACACATCCACGTGTACAAGCAAATCGTGTACATAGGTATCTACAAGGCCAGTGAGGACGCTACGACGTTGGCCTTCCTCAACCGGCTGGAAGCCTTGGATGCCTTTGCTGAGAAGCACCTCGACCTCGCCACAAAAGCCGCCGCTCCTTAGCTGCCGGTCGGTGGCCCGGCGCACTAAGTTGAGGAGGAGGAGGTCGTACGTTGATGGATGCATCTTTCTTCTTGCCTTCTGTAACCACCACTGCGATCGCATCATCATCGTGGCCTTAATTCTTATTGTGCTGTTGCATTCTCGTTCCAGTCAATACCGACATGTGCGATTCCTTTGCTTAATTATATGCATCACTGTAACTAGTACTCCATCCATCAATTTATAAGTTGTGCTTACCTTTTCCATCAACTTCGTGCAACGCGCGGGCATCTTGCTAGAAACACTAGACCATGTCAGACCGCGTGTGACCGAACCGACGATGCGCCAACCTAGCTACTACGTACCCTGCTTATCTGGCGGAAATAGCCCCGCCCTCGCATTTCCAATCGTTATTTCTATCTATCGATCGTGCCAAGGAGCAGAACCAAAATGTTACAATTTATACATGTTTCTCTACTCCTACTCCTATAAAAGACTCAGTTGGTGATGGTGGTGTGTCTGCTATCCGTCGTTTCTGACCATTAGATCTGCATCTAACAGCTGTGAGGTAAGTTGTAGCATTTTTGCAACAATAGCCCACTTCTCTGCTCCAATTTGTAGAAAACCCCTTATTATCTTGAAAGCAACCACATCCCTCCCTCACCTCATCAAAACGCCTTGAGAAATATATATATACTCCTATAAAAGACTCAGTTGGTGATGGTGGTGTGTCTGCCATCTGTCATTTCCGACCATTAGATCTGCATCTAATGACTGTGAGGTAAGTTGTGGCATTTTTGCAACAATAGCCCACTTCTCTGTTCCAATTTGCAGAAAACCCCTTATTATCTTGAAAGCAACCACATCCCTCCCTCACCTCTTCAAAACAGCCTGAGAAATATATTTTGAGTGAAAAGTACTCCCTCCGTTCCTAAATATTTGTCTTTGTAGAGATTCCAATAAGTGACTACATACGGCGCAAAATGAGTGAATCTACACTTCAAAATATGTCTATATAATCCGTATGTGATAGTCCATTTGAAATCTCTAAAAAGTCAAATATTTAGGAACAGAGGGAGTAATATATTAGGAGTATATCAAAACAAGAGTGATTTCTTTCAAGTTTGTGAACAAGTACTACTATTCTACTACTTTGGATCCGTCGCAACGCACGTGCACATTGCTAGTAAAAGGAAAAGGCCTGCCGCGTTCGCGTCGCACTCCCCCCCACACGCCCGGGAATCAGGAGTACTCCACGGCCCGTCCGGCACGACACATAGCTTAGGCAAGGCGTGTTGCCTAGCATTTTCACTTTCATGTGGGACCGCCGTTGAGCAAACCGACTATTGGCAAACCGCACCCCGCCGGCCGCCGGGTTGGAAACAGAAACGAGGGGAAGATCTAGTTGTAGCACGGAAGCTAAGAAATTTGGTGTCAGATGGGGCTCGTTGATAGAGTAGGAGCATTCCGTACTACTCTACTCCTACTAGTACCAAGTTTGTACTATACAACTAGTACTACCACTATACAACTAGTACTACCACTATACAACTAGTAGGTACGTGCACGTCACAACATCATAGGAACAAAAAACGGGAAGATCTTGTTTTGGGTGATTTATCTTTTTTTTCTGTCAACGTAGTATGAATAATATGATGTGGGGGGCACCCATGAAGCTTATGTGGCTTGGTTGCATGGCTACGAAAGGTTAGAGAAAAATAAATAGATAATGTGTTTAGAGTGCACTCCACTAAACAGATATACTTTGGATCCATTGCAACGGGCCGGCACATCTATATCTATACCCCCTATATCTTCATTCATGACTAACTTTGCCACAACTAAGCTTACGCAAAGTGTGTTTGCCACAAAAAATGTGGCTAACAAAATGGCCACCACAAGTGTGGCAAGATTTGGCAAGAAGTTGAGTCTATGACATGTGGACCATGTAGCTAGAAAAGTGTGACAAGCCACAAGTGTAGCAATGAACCAAACACATGCCTGGTGTGTTTTGTAGGGTGTATGAAGGGTGCATGATCCCAAGAGTTCCCTTCTCGACCCATTTTTGGGTGTTTGGTAGAGTGTATGGAGGGTGCATGAGTCCACACTATATTAGCACAAATACCCTAGAAGCATGCATGAAGAGAGCATACATGAAGAGGGGTGTTGAGTTGAGCATGCATGAATAGGGAACAACTATGCTGAGACGAGAACACAACCAAACACACCTGTGGCACGCCTAAGCTTAGGCGTGGCAACCTGAGGCTGCAAACCAAACCATAACTTTGAAAGTTGGTCGTTGGATGAAGCCAATCCGACGGTACAAAGATGGCAAATCCGAGCACTACTGGCCGTTGGATATCATCTACATTCCACCAGATTCTGCCACATGTAGAATCTAGAAGACTCAATGGTTGAACTTCATTCATGACTAACTTTGCCACAACTAAGCTTAGGCAAAGTGTGTCTGCCACAAAAAATGTGGCTAACAAAATGGCCACCACAAGTGTGGCAAGATTTGGCAAGAAGTTGAGTCTATGCCATGTGGACCATGTACCTAGAGAAGTGTGGCAAGCCACAAGTGTAGCAATGAACCAAACACATGCCGGCACGCCTAAGCTTAGGCATGGCAACCTTAGGCTGCAAACCGAACCATAACTTTGAAAGTTGGTCCTTGGATGAAGCCAATCCGATGGTACAAAGATGGCAAATCCGAGCACTACTGGCCGTTGGATATCATCTACATTCCACCAGATTTTGCCACATGTAGAATCTGGAAGACTCCACATGTAGAAGCATAATGCACAAACCACCAGAATCTCATGCATGCAATGCACGTGTACCTTACTAGTAGTTGGTAGTAGTAAGAAACAAATTCCGGGTTTGGCACGAGCTCGTACTGCGGGAGCACCACAAGGCCTGCCGCAGGAGTTACATTTCCCTCTCGGGGCCCACGGGACCGAACTTCAGTGGCTTAGTGCCCGGCCTATGAGTCAATGACATGCGGACCTTAAATGCGGCTGGCCCACATGTCATTCTCATGGTGGTGGTGTGGTTCGCGACTCACTCGTTCGAGATGAACCGGCCGGTGGTGGCGTGGCCGTGGCGAGGGTGCCACAGCTGGGCGTTGGGGCGTTACGAGGCGTAGATGGCCACACCGGCGGGTACTACCTATAGTACAGAAGTACTCCAGCTGAGGATTGATGCCCGGGACGAAATGTGTCACAGCCGCTGGATGAAAATTCGATGGTGCGGGACGTGTGGTGTCATGGGTTCGTGTGGCGTCGTGGGAATCGCGTGTGGCTGTGGTAGAAACTTGATGCTCTCCGCATTTAAGGTGGCCCACATGTCATGCACACAAAGGCAGAGGGGCAGTGCGGCTGAGAGGGGTGAGGCGCACGTCGGGGGACGTGGTGCCGTGGGTTGGAGCGGCGTCGTGGGAATCGCGAGTGGCAGTGGATGAAACGTGATGGTCACCGTAGTTGAACTTCCATGGACAAGCTGTCATGTCTATGGACACATGCATTGCATACCGATCACTGTAAGGAGTAGTAGATAAAGCTAAGCAGATAAATAGTTCCTTATAGTCAAGCGAACCCACGCTACTACTTGTTCCAAAGACATGCACACCATCGAAATAGTCCATCTATATCAATATACATAGAGAGGGATTTTTTTACGAGAGAGGAAATAGTTCATCCATCCATAATGCCCTACTGCTGGTGCAACATCTTCTTCTTCTTCTTCTTCTTCTTCTTCTTCTTCTTCTTCTTCTTCTTCTTCTTCTTCTTCTTCTTCTTCTTCTTCTTCTTCTTCTTCTTCTTCTTCTTCTTCTTCTTCTTCTTCTTCTTCTTCTTCTTCTTCTTCTCATTTTCTGTGGGAGACGGCTTCGCAACAAGCTCTCTGGACCTTGCAGCTATCTCAAAACTCACACGGGCATCGAGGGCAGCATATTTTATCCGCTCGTACGTCAAGGGATAATTCTCCCATCCAGATGACCTTAATGCCAGCCTCTCGTCACCCTTTTGAAGATTTGTTCCTAGCACAAAATTTGCTACGTCGAATAAGGATGGTGTCGGTTTATCACAATCTTCTACAGGAATTTTTATTCTGGTTTGTAGGTCAGCGATGCTTTTCAAATCAAGGTTGTACGGCTCCAACTTCTGTTTGTCCCCTGCAATGGCTGCCCCACAGAAGTATATGTCCTCCCGAGACAAGAAATCGTGAAGCTCACCTGGTATGGAGGGCGCGTGTATGATGTGGTACACCAAAACATCATCTTCGAGGCACAACTGAAGGACAGCGCGTGTTGGATCTTCCCAGTGGCACGCTCCGTGTACTCTGTGTCGAGACCGATGACATTCGTCTCCACCTTTTGGAGGGAGTTGGATACATTGTTGATCCACTTTCGAACAACCCTTGGGTGGTCGGTGACTGTGGCAACTATGCTCAACGAGCCTTCGATGAGGACATGTTGGACACTAAAAACCTGCATCTCGATCTCTTTCGCCATTTGGAACCGCTGGACCGGAGGGCTATGGTTTGGAGAATTAGGATTAGATGGCTAGTCTAACTGAAGAAGATGATTATTTATAGGGGCTTCGGGATTACTCCAGGAGGATGTGAAGAGGTTAAAACAATGTGAATGCAGTGTGGTTTGGATGCAAATGAAGATCAAGGAGTAGTGAAAAAGCCGAGGAAAATCGGTTCCCGATGGAGAAGTAAATGGGAGAAGTTATGCGCATGCATGAGGAGAGGTGCGGTGGTTTGACAGCTGCATGCAATGGATTGGACGGGCTCTTCGGTTGCCTTTTCTCTCTCCCACGCGCACATAGTGGCCCACTTGCATGCTGCAGTTTATTGGCTGGAGTCTGGCTGCAGCTGCTCATGCGTACGCTAATTAATGCTGTGAATGCAGGGCATGGAGGGAAATGGGCGCATGCAAAACGGTATATACGCAGACTAATTAGAGAAATACTGAAAAAAGTTATGTGCAGACAAAAGAGGACCGGAGGGAGTACTACTCATGTTCCTACTACGGTAAGGAATATGCGGTTATCCTCAAAAAAAAATTCCTTCTTCGCGCTTCCGCATGCACGAGAATTTCGTTCTGCTCGCAATATGGATGATAGCTGGAGGATGAAGTGAACCTAGAGGCATGCTAGCATGGGAGTGTGCTCATGTTCCTACTACTCCTACTACTAGTAGTAGTACAACTGTGGTACACTTGATGGTCAAAATACTATTATTCATCCGGTCCTCACAGTGAAGTGACAAGACCATGCGCCCGAGGTGACACCAGTCCAGGCGGCGTGTCCAGGTTACCAAAGTCAGCCTCACCTTGTGCATTGTGCAGTCACTGTCACCGCCGCTGTATAGCATGCCTCGCCTCGTCTCCCTCTCCCCTAGCACCACTCCATCTCCATCTCCGTCTCGCCGGAGATCCTGAGGTCACTCTTCATTATCTCACTGTGCCCCCGCATACCCTCGCCTCGCTCGCCTCCCCCAGTACCACTATTCCCTCGCTAGCCGCTCCAGCACCGACAACCTTCTCCCCCGTAAATCAAGCCCCCAAAACCCCACCTTCCAAACTCCACCATGGCCGAACGCGAACCACGCAGGATCCATATGAGCCGCGATTGGAGCTATCTCCCCAGTGACGTCCTCGACCTCTGTTGTTCGTGTATGGATATGTTGAGCGCCCTGCGGCTGGCTGCATGCTCGAGGGGCATGCACACGGCCATCATTGAAGCGAGGCCTAAGCTTTTCAAGACACCTTGCTTGCTGCTATCTGGTCTTGCGAGATTGGCTCACCATGATACGGAGGCATACATGATGCCCATCGACTTCAATCCGATCTCCATTAGCCGAAACTTCTTTGCAGGTATGTAGTGGGTCGTCGTACATCATTTCCCTCGACTTTGATCCGATCACCATCGCCCAAAACTTCTTGGAAGGTATGTACTGGGTCGGCATGAACTCCCACTGCATGGCTGCCTTAAGAGAAGACGGTAAAAAGTTGGTGCTCGTGAACTTCCAGACCTCCCATGAGATTATCCTTCCTCCGTTGGATTATATAGAGTTTTACCATCGCGGTCCTAGTCATCTAGATTACCACGTCAGTTGGCGGACCTTGTTTTGAAGAAGATTGTAATCTGCCAAGTGCCCACATGACATGCGAATGATGTAGGCTTCAAGCTAATTGCCTTGTTCGACCGCAGACTCGCCTATCTTTACGCCGGTGCCTTCTTTAGCTGGAGACAACTCAGCTCGCAGTGGATCATCGTCAAAGCTGATACACACTTCTGTGATGCTATTGAACACAATGGCATCATCTATGCGATCGACAAAGCAGATGGCACCACGTATTGTTGGGACGACGCGTGTATGTTGTTTCCGTCTCATGTTAATGATGACGCCATGACACTGTTTGAAATTTTTGTGATGATTGGCATATCCCTGTTTGAGCAGAATTTGAGCAGAACTATGGCAATGTATTAGAGACGCCGTAAATCAGCTATATTTGGAATGAGTTAATTCACGATTGTGATCATGTCATTATAGCCAATTTGTACCCCTGAATAATCAAACGGTTAGGAATATATGGATATTCTCCTTATTTTACAGTAATCTATATACTACTACTAAATATGAGTGTGTATCAATGGCCATGTTAGTTTCCTCATTTTCATGATGTAGAAACATGCACCACACTGTTGGTTTCATCTAACCATACATTAGGGAAGTAAATGTGCATATGGAGAACTCTATATTTGGAAGTAGTGAAATCCTGTAATGCTTACCATGTGTACATACCTATATTCGCCCTTCAGCAATCAATGGCTAGAATAATATCCTCACAAAAAATTTGCCCACAGAACACGAGTATATAACAATGCATGGTCTGTTAGTTACCTTGAAGAATTTTTTGTGAGGACAAAACATGATTCCATAACATGCATGACATGGTAGTTTCCTGTGAAGAATCGATTGCGAGATAACATGAGTATAACCATGCATGGCACTTCTATATTTTCGAACCTAGTATACATTTCCTTGTATTTTCCTCCTAGATCCAACAGGGACATATCAATGCTGTTTCTTGCATTATCCTACTCATACTCTGTACAATGCTGATCTTACATTAACAATGCCTGTCCTTTTTGATATGATGCAGTGTCCCTACAGTTACTGCCCTTTGTAATCACACCACCTTTGCCAAAAACAGGGAAGCACAACTAGTTCCTCGCTCGATCAGATGACGGCAAAAGACTGATGATCATTCGGACACATGAGCCGGAAAAGTTATATTGCAAAAACCCCACTGTATACAAGCACCGTGAAATACGTGAGTATCCGGACAGTGGTTGTTACGTCTATGAGCAGGATACCAGCTTGTTGGGGCCTTCAGGATTTTTTACTTGGAGGCGGGTAAACAGCCTTGGTTCACACTCTTTGTTTCTTGGACTCAATTATTCGATTAACCAGGAGATCACCGTTGGCAAGTACCTTGATGGTAGAGAGGCTCTGTTTGCTATGGAAAACTGTGTCTACACGGCGAGCCCTAGGAGTTCGGGAGCAAACTCCCCTGATTGTCAACGATATAGCCTGCAGCCAAAAGAAGGTGAGAATGAAAAAGGCATCCGGATTAACTTTGATCCTTGGATGTCTCAATTATGACAGGCAGTGATGTGGTTCAAGCCTTCAGGTTGATAGGTAATTGGGCTGTTGCGTCGAAAGGGTGGAGTACTGGTGTCTCCGGATCATTGGTCGCTGAAGCGGGGCTGCAAATTATGATGGTGTTGGATCATCTCTTCGAATGACTTTGTTGTCTTTGCTGCTTGTTCTGGATGGGTAGTTCTTTCTTTTGTTATGCATATTCCTTGTCATTTGTTCATCCTCATCTATGTCAGTCTTACTATGTAATAGTTGGCTCTGTTTAGAATGTCATTCTCGTCTGGATCATGAGAGTCTGAGCGCTGCAGATGGGTGCGTTTTGGTGGTGTAGCAAGACTTCTTATGAACTATCATGTCTTGTTGTTTATGTCAGTAGTAGTCACTAGTCAGTGTTTGAATGTTGTATATATCATTGTTTCGAACTGTTTATTGTCTTGAACTACTGGTGGGCTAAACGAGGGCATCACCATTCTCCAGTGTTCAGAGTGTATCTCCTTTTTTCAGGTTATATAATTTGAGCTCAGTGTCTTTTCGATGATGTATACTTGTTTCGGCCAGTGAGGTGTCGTTATCTCCTTTTTTCAAGTTATATAATTTGAGCTCAGTGCCTTTTCGATGATGTACACTTGTTTGGGCCAGTGAGGTGTCGTTGAATATGGGCCGAGTAGTAACGCAATGCCAAACAGGTCAATTATGACTCTCAGGCCGGGCTCTCAAAAGATCCTAAAAAAAGGCCGGGCTCTCGAAAAAAAAGAATAACGACTCTTAGGCCGACATGTGGGCGCCACAGGTGTTTTCGAGCTCTTGCGCGCCGAGAGCATATTGGCGCGTGTTTGAAATTCAAGCTACCTTTTCATCCCCAATCTCCCGCCCCTTCCCCACCTCTGGAATCTCGATTCCTACTCTAGTTCCCCCAAATCCCCCTCCTGTACTCCCTGTACTCAAGCTCACTATCATGTCGCCAGTCAATGCGGATCTCCGAGCCGGAGATCCTGAGGTCCGTCCTGCCTTCGGTCGCTGCGTGCTGTCGCTCAATAGTGGCATGGCGGCGCTTGACGACCAGTTTGCCGGCAAAGTGCTGATGGTAACCATCAACGGCGACCGGCCTCCCGTCTCGCCGGACGACCTTGTCAAAGCTCTTGGCATTGCGCACGACATCCAAATAAGTGACTTGCTCGTCGAAGTCTGTCCGCCACCGGCTGATTTCTTCGTCAGGTTCCGGACAACTTTCGACTGTAGTCGTGTGTTCGAATCTTCCCGGCGTTTGTTCTGCGATGGCGCGCTGGTGAGCTTTGATCGGCGGCACCCAGGATGGGGCTCAGTGCCCTCTGAGCTTGAGTTTTTAACAAAGCTTACCTTCCACGGCATGCCTCGACGTGCTTGGAACAACGAGTCCATGAATGAGCTTATAAACGACCTTGGAGGTGAGCTCGTAAGTATGTTTGTTCCTCCAGGCAGGTGGGCTCCGACGGTTATGGCATGGATGAAGAAGCCGTCCACCATACCGAAGGTGATTGGTGTTGAGATACCGGTGCAGGAATCGGGGTTGTACTATTCGTCGCCACCAAGGCCACCGCGGACCACGTTAGGGATATACCTGTATCGAGTGTTCGTGCATGTCGAAGAAGTGGTCAATCCATCAATCGAAGTCCTGCCGCCGCCGCTGGTGCCAGGGTCCGTTGATGGCGTCCATTACAGGAGTCAACGTCAGACTTTCCCCGTGTTGCTCGGAACGATGGATGGCACAGGGCCTACTCCATCGCGCGGCAGAGGCCACTGCTTCTTTGGGAGAAGAGGCAGGGCTGGCTGCCTGGATGTGCTCTAATTTGAGGTAACAACTGAATCTTGTCAGATACTAGTTAAATCCGAGCTATGGGTTTGAAGCACTGATGTGCCAGTACATTTGATTGTTACCTGTTCTAATTTTGTACCCGAACTTTTTTTAGAAAGGGCTGTACGTCAACTTAATGTGCTAGCAGAACTTATTGTGTTGTCTGTCTGTTTTCTTTGCACAGCATTCAAGATATTTCCCTATCATTGATAAAGACGATGAACCGTTATGTAGAAGTTCGTTGGTTTCAGCATAGCCCTACCCGTAGCGATCCACTGCTTCCATCCTGATTGTGCCGCCTGCGTGAAATTTTTGTATGCAAGTTCAGTGTGCTATGATGTTCTATATGATTGTGTCAACTATATAAGTTTTTGCTGAGCATCAGCAATGCATATGGCTGAAAGATGTATTTACGAGCATCGACCGATGGGTTTCCCTCTCTCTCTCACACACACACGCGCACACATGCACACACGCACAAGTGGGACCCGTTGAATTATTTCTTTGCTCGTGAAAGCTTTTAATTAGGTTCCACGGTAATCTAACTTTTTTCTTCAGTTATTAATTGAGCTCAGTGACTTCAGAAAGTTGTACAGAAGCCTTGTTTGGGCCTTTCCGGCGTCGCTGAATATGGGCTGAGTAGCCATGTTAGGTTGTACTGTACTACACATGCCTTTTTTTCAACATTAGCAATGCAACTGGGCCGACAGTTGTACACAATATCCGGGTCAACTTGTTATTCTCCGCCCCGCTGGGCTGCAAACTTTCCTAGGAGGTATGCATTAGGCTTAACAAGAAAATGGACTTTAAGAAATAATAAATGGGATGTAATTATAATAACTGGGCAGTAACTATAAAAAAATGCACCAAACGCATAATTAGTTTAAAAAATATATTATTTTCGGAATTTGAAAATTTTAATTTCATTACTTGTTGCGCGCGCAATATTTCGTTGGATTTTAATGTAATACAAATTTATTTTGAAATTATATTTAATCTGACTAGAAATTTCGGATAAAAATATTTTGGATCCCATAAAAATGTGGGAATTTTTTTTGAATTCTGTTTTGAGCGGTTGGTTGAAATTATTAATCATTGTCCTAGCTAGAAAATGGGCTGTACTTTTAACAAACTGTAAATGGGCTGTAGTAAATTCCGTTATAATTAAAAAATGGGCAGTACATTCTTACAAATCGCAAATGGGCTATATGTTCTCTACCACACACTTGCGGGCCTTCTAAGTTGACGTGTCCCCTAAAAAAACTAAGTTGACGCGTATGCAAGGCTTTGTCAACAGCACACGGTTCTGGCAGTTGTGGTCGTTGGATCTCCATCCAACGGATGTCGTGCTTCTTCTTCAATCTCGGATATTCTTGCTTCAGCCGCCCAAAAAATGATTCCTCCCCCTGACATCTGGGGCGCACCGTTTCGGAGGCTGACCTGTGGGCTTACTAAGTTGACGTGTGCCAAGGGCTTTGTCAACTTAGTCAATATAAACGATTCTAGCTGCAGTGACCGTACGATGTCCATCCAACGGCCGTAGTGCTTCTTCAACCTCTAGTCTTCTTGCTCCAGCCGCCCAAAGCAGCGCCGGTCGTGCCGCGTGCTCCTGCCTCCCGGGCCGGTTGTGATGCCGCGGAGGCCGCACCGCCCCCTACTACTCCCACCGCTGGCCAGGCCATCCCTCTACTCACCCACACCCCCTGTTATTCCGCGGCGACGGCAGCCTCACACCGCAGCCGAACCAGTGAACCCTCGTACTCCTCTCCACGCGGGCTTCCACTGCCGCGTCTTCCCCGGCTCCGCGTTGTCCCCTTCCTAGGCCTCGCCATTGTCCACCGCCCTGGTGCTCTCGGCGCGGCGTGGTCAACGTGGTCAAGGAACGGCTTACAACGAACGTGGACTGTACGTGGAGAGGCTGACAGCTGGGTCCACGACGGCAGCAAGGAAGTGCCTCCTTATTACGCGGAAAATAATGATTCCTCCACTTGACAGCAGGGACCCACCGGACGGGCCACCGTATTTCGCAAAAAAACATTTCCCCCTTACTGCTGGGACCCACCGGACGGGCCACCGTATTGCGCGAAAAAAACGTCCCCCCCGCTGTCAGCTCGGACCCACCGGAAGTGCCTCCTTATTACGCAGAAAAAATGAATACTCCCCCTGCTGGTTGGGACCCACCTTGGTGGGAGGCTGACTTGTGGGCCTACTAAGTTGACGGGGATGGAGTGCTTTGTCAACTTAGTCAATATGAACGATTCTAGCTCCAGTGACTGTACGATGCCCATCCAACGACCGTAGTGCTTCTTCAACTCTGGTCTTGTTGCTCCCGCCGCCCAAAGCAGCGCCGGTCGTGCCGCATGCTCCTGCCTCCCGTGGCCCGCTGTGCTGCCGCGGAGGCCTCACCGCCCCTACTATTCCCACCGCTGGCCAGGCCCTGCGGCGACGGCAGCCTCGCACCGCAGCCGAACCAGTGAACCCTCATACTCCTCTCCGCGCGGGCTTCCACTACCGCATCTTCCCCGGCTCCGCGTCGTCCCCTTCCTTGGCCTCGCAGTCGTCCACCGCCCTGGTGCTCTCGGTGCGGCGTGGTCAATGTGGTCAAGGAACGGCTTCCATCGGACGTGGACTGTACGTGGAGAGGCTGACAGCTGGGTTCACAGCCGCAGCAAGGAAGTGCCTCCTTATTACGCGCAAAATAATTATTCCTCCACCTGACAAGCAGGGACCCACCGGACGGGCCACCGTATTCCATGAAAAAAATGTTTCCCCCTGACTGCTGGGACCCACCAGCTACATCTTCGCATGCAAGGAGGTGCGTCCGGGCAAAAAAAATGATTCGCCCCCCTGACTGCTGGGACCCACCACCTACATCTTCGCACGCAAGGAAGTGCCTGACAGTCGGGACCCACCTGGTCGAAGCGTACGTAGCGTTGTCACTCTGGTCGCGAACGTGTACGTACATACTGGTCGATGTAGAGGAGTGCGCGTGTCGTAGTAGAGGCGCGCACGTAGCATGTACACGTACGTACAGCGGCCAGTCTGCAAGAAAGAAATATGGCCACGTACGTACATACGGCCAGGGTCTCAAATGCCTACTCGCGCATACGTACGGCCAGGGCTCGTGTACATGGCTGGGTCGGAACGGAGAACTGCGTCGTCGTCGTGTTCATGGGGAGCCAACCGGCTGGGTCGGAACGGAATGCGTCGTCGTGTTCATCGGGAGGGCTTGGACGGAACAGCCGATGGAAACGAGGCCTGGCGTACCGCAAAACGGAGGAAACGGCCTTGTGTTCGACCGGCCACGGTCGAAACGGGATCCTGTTCATCGAGAGGGGTCTGGCGTACGGCAAAACGGAGGAAACGGACCTCCTACGGTCGAAACGGGGGTCCTGTTGATCGGGAGGGGTGTGGCGTACCGCAAAACGGAGGAAACGGACTTGTGTTGGAGCGCTACGGTCGAAACGGGGGTCCTGTTCATCGGGAGGGGTCTGGCGTACCGCAAAACGGGACTCCACGGGATACTGTTCATCTCCACCGTCGACCCCCTCTAGCCTCCACGGGCTACTGTTCATCCACCATCGACCTCCTCCAGCCTCCACCTGCGACTGTTCATCCACGGGCTCCTGTTCATCCAGCCTCCACCGCGCGCTACTCCACCGGCTACTGTTCAACCAGCCCTCTCCACGGGCTCCTGTTCAACCACCCCTCCACGGTCTACTGTTCATCCAGCCCTCCACCGTCTACTGTTCATCCAGCCCTCCACGGGGTGGTCCTGTTCATCCAGCCCTCCACGGGGTCTTGTTCATCCAGCCCCAACCGGCTCGATCGATCGGGGTCCTGTTCATCCAGAGGCAACACCACGGGGTCCTGTTCATCCACCCCCACCGGGAACTGTTCATCCAAACCCCCCAGCAACGCTCACTGTTCATCCAGAGGTAGCATCGATCGGCTTCAGTTAGCAGCAGTAGCGAAGGAATCGCTCGATCGGGTTCAGTTAACAGCCATCGATCGATCGCTCGGGTTCAGTAACGCGTAGCCTGCATTGCAATCGCTTGGGTAAAGTTAGAGCCCAACGCCTCGCTCGGGTTCAGTTAGAGCCCAACTCCTTGCACACAAGCGCGTACGTACGAGAGAAACACGCATCGCTCGGCCCCCGACCACCCACCGTAACCGGGGACTCCCCGATATTTTCCACGCCCTCACTTCTACCACGGTTTTTTTCGTCGTGGACGGCCCAAAGAATGTCATGCAGCTGCGTCTCCGGCCCGCCTAGGATGAAAAGCCCATTTTCTGTCATGATTTTTTGTCATAGAAGTAGGACCCCACCACATCTATGATGATACCGGCTTTTGTCACAATTATCGTCATAGAAGTGTCACAAGTATGACATAATTTTTTTTCGTTCGGGCCAAAATGTCACGGATGTGTCTTTTTTTGTGGTGCTAGGCGTTGAACTTTGTAGGCTTTGCCTTCTTCTTCCCGCTCGACTGTGAGCACTGTGCTGACAACCTGTCCAGTGGCTGTGATATACAGTAGTAGAGGCTCTTTGCTGATTGGGGGCAACAAGCACTGGTTGGGTGGAAAGCAGGGCTTTGAGCTCTACAAACGCTGCTTCGGCTTCAGGAGTCCACTCGAACTTATCAGACTTCTTCATCAGTCGGTAAAGAGGCAATGCCTTTTCACTGAGGCGAGAGATGAATCGGATCAATGCAACCAAGCAACCAGTAAGCTTCTGAACGTCATGCACACGCACGGGGCTTTTCATTCAGAGAATTGCTCCAACCTTTTTTGGGTTTGCGTCGATCCCTCGTTCGGAAACAAGGAAACCGAGTAACTTTCCGCCCAGGAC
This sequence comes from Aegilops tauschii subsp. strangulata, assembly GCF_002575655.3. Lineage (NCBI taxonomy): Eukaryota > Viridiplantae > Streptophyta > Magnoliopsida > Poales > Poaceae > Aegilops > Aegilops tauschii. The sequence continues at coordinate 181,929,789 of NC_053039.3, forward strand.
TCCAAATGTGCACTTTGACGGATTGAGCTTGATATCATATCTTCTTAAGTTGGCAAAGGTTTCAGCGAGGTCAGTCAATAGGTTGAAACCCTTGCGTGACTTGACCATGATGTCATCCATGTATGCCTCCATGTTCCGACTGTTTTGAGTGAGCAGACACTTCTGAATCATGTGCATGAACATGGCACCAGCATTCTTGAGGCCAAAAGGCATGGTAACATAGCAAAAACACACGAATGGGGTGATGAAGACTGTTTTTATTTCATCAGGTCCATACTGTCGGATCTGATGGTACCCGGAATACGCATCCAAAAAGGACAAACGCTCACATCCCGCAGCCGAGTCGACAATCTGGTCGATGTGGGGGAGAGGGAAATGATCTTTCGGGCAGGCCCGATTGATGTGCTTGAAATCGATACACATACGAAGTGAATCATCTTTTTTAGGGACCATGACAACATTGGCGAGCCACTCGGAGTGGTATATCTCGCGGATGAACTCAGCTGCCAGAAGCCGAGCCACCTCCCTGCCAATGGCCTTCCTTTTCTCCACGGCGGACCGACGAAGATGCTCTTTGACAAGTTTTGCTTTTGGGACGACTAACAAACGGTGCTCAGCCAGTCCCCTGGGTACACCCGGCATGTCAGATGGTTTCCATGCGAAGATCTCCCAGTTCTCATGGAGGAACTGGATGAGTGCTTCTTCCTATTTGCTGTCGAGTGTTGTTGAGATGTGAGTCGGAGCAGCATTGGGATCGGTCGGGTGAATATGGACAGGCTTTGTTTCACCAGCCAACTGAAATGCGGACTCTGAAGCAGGCTTCTTAGCTCGCAGCAAATCACTCGGATCTGCATTCTTGTTGTACTCTTCCATTTCTACTGCTGCCATTTGCTCATCAGCAATCTTTGAGCCCTTCTGGAGGCACTCTTCTGCTCTTTGCCGATTCCCTGTGACCGTGATCACACCTCTGGGGCCAGGCATATTCAACTTAAGATATACGCAACATGGTCGAGCCATGAAACGAGCATATGCAGATCTGCCCAGAATGGCATGATAAGCATTATGGAAATCCACCACCTCAAACGTCAACTTTTCCTTACGGTAATTCTTTGAATCACTGAAAACCACATCAAGAGTGATCTGACCGAGTGAATCGGCTTCTTTCCTGGGATGACCCCGTGGAATCTCATGTTGCTCTCGCTGAGCTTGGATATCAGAATGCCCATCCCTCGGAGGGTCTCAGCATACAGAATGTTCAAGCCACCGCCACCATCCATCAGAACCTTGGTCAGTCAGTTGCCCCCAACGACTGGGTCGACCACCAGCGTTTGCCACCCACGGGTAGCAACGTGCGCTGGGTGATCGGACTGGTCGAATGTAATGGGAGTCTTCAACCACTTTAAATACGTCGTAGTTGCCGGAGCAACCATATTCACTTCTCGGCTGATAACTTTCAGTCGACTTTTGCTCTCGACATCAGCAAAAAGCACTAAAGTGGCATCGACATTGGGGTAACCATCATCTTCCTCTTTGTTCACTTCCTTACCAGATTCCTTCTCTTTTTTGCTGGTCTGACCCTCGCGGAAGCTCTGAATCAGGAGTCGACACTGTCGAGTGGTGTGGTTGGGATTAATCCAGTTACCCTCTTCATCTTTTTTGGTGTGTATGTGACATGGCAAATCAAGAACATCGTTTCCCGCTTGATATTTCACTTTCTTGGGGATAATGGCCTCTTAGGCTTTCCGTTGAACTTCCATTGGTTCACAACTACGGCTTTAGCAGGACCTGCAGTTTCAGCCTTGCGTTTCTGCTTCCGACTGGAATTTCCTCCTCCGATATCCTAGGCGACTGGTTTATTCTTGCCACTATGGAGTCGATCTTCCTCTTCGCCGTTAGCGTACTGAGTGGCTATTTCCATCATTTGGACCAGGTTCATATCTCCTGTCCGACAGAATTTCAGGTTGAGCTCTCTGTACCAAACGCCCTCCTTGAAGGCGCAAACTACTTGGTGCTGGGACACATTTTCCACTATATTATGAAGGGTTGTCCATCTCTGAATGTAGTCTCTCAAGGTCTCATTCGGCTTCTGGACACAATGCTGCAATTCAGTCAGCCCGATAGGTCGCTTGCAGGTGCCCTCGAATGTTTTAATGAACACTCGGGCCAACTCTTCCCAACTGAAAATACTACCAGGGGCTAGCTGATTCAACCAAGCTCTGGCCGAACCCTCAAGCATCAAAGGGAGGTGTTTCATGGCCACGTCATCGTTGCCGCCGCCAATCTGCACCGCCACCCGGTAATCTTCCAGCCAAGTGTCAAGCTTCGACTCATCGGTGAACTTACTCACACCCGTCGCCAACCTGAAGTTGGGAGGGATCTCAGCGGCTCTGATGGCTCTAGTAAAACATTCGGGCCCAAAAACAAGCACTCTGCTTCCAATCGGACGATCTATGTCTTGTCCCTCTCTATGTGCCCGACCTCTGTCGACCAGACCTTGAACGAGAACTGATCTTGCATCAAACCCGGGCTCTCTTGGGTCGAATGGAGCTCTCCGTTCATCACCATACGAGCGCATGTCATCATACCGACAGGGCGGGTACGACCCGCCCCTCGGAGGGGGCGTGGGCACTCGATGGCGGTCATCACGGCCGAATCAATGTCATACAGTCCATGGCCCCGATCGAGGTGCTGATCCTGGCAGTCCCCACGATCCTGACGCTGCGGAGGCGATCTTGGACTATGAGCCAACTAAACTGTGTGTGCAACCACAGATCTGCTATGGATCCTGTTGCGCGACTGAGAAACGGCAAAGTTTTGTTCACCCGCTGCTCGGAGCAGCGCTCGGATCTCCAGCAAACCTCTACCAGCCTCTGAACGGGATGGCTGAATCGACTCTGCTGTACGGGTTGCAGCTGCAAGATTATGGATCGGTGTGCGATATACCTGAGGTTCAAGCAGAAAAAGTTGTCGATGACATCGACTGGATTCGGGGATCTGCCGACGAGCGCGTTCGTTGAGTGAATGTTGGAGATTCTCCAGGCGCGCACGCTCAGCCAAGGTGGCTAGGCGCGCAGCCTCCAAGGAACGAGCCTCAGATGTCTCTCCAACGATGGGGGTGTGGAGCGCCTCCACGTTGCAACGATGCAGCTCGTCTCTTTGCTCCAAAGTGAGAGCTTCAGGATGATACTCATCATGACCATGCGACGGTCCGCCGCCACCATTGCAGCTACCGCTGCGACGGAAACCAGGCCGGTTGCACGGCGTGTTGACCATCAGGACTTCCGCCGCAGGGTTGCTGCTCCCGCACTCGGATAGGGTCTCAGCGGAACCAGTCGATAGGTCGAATAGTCCATAGAGAGATTCGTCAGGCTCAATTGCCGCGACTTGAGGTGTGGCCGACTGGCGGGCCACCGCATGCCTCACCCACCGCTGAAGCCGCGATCGACCAGATCGCTTGCAACAACGAGCAGCAGGGAGTGAGGATGCCGCGGAAGACGACCGATACTGGGTCGACGGCTGCCACAGAAGGACGCCGCGAGCGCATGCACGAAAGTGCGTCGCCCCCCGGATGGGGAGCGTCTCGACGTCGAGGGGGGCCGCTTGGAGCCAGGCGGAGTCGTCGGCGATGAAAACGAGCATGCCGAGAAGGATCTCGTGGCCCAAAGCCAAACCACCGCCAGAAACCATGTTGATGGTGATCGGAAAGACTGCAACCTCACCGGAAGTCGCCAAGACACCTGCCCCACAGTGGGTGCCAACTGTCGTGGGAGTAAGTCTGACAGTAAGAATAGGGGGTACGTAGGAGGAGGCAAGATCCTAGCTATAGTGAGGTTGTGCACGCAAGATGTACGAGTTCAGGCCCTTCTCGGAGGAAGTAATAGCCCTACATCTCAGTGCCCGGAGGCTTGGTCGACTGGATTATGTGTGAGAGTTACAGGGGGTGCGAACCCTTGTGCCAGAGGAGGGGGTGGCTTATATAGAGTGTGCCAGGACCCTAGCCATCCCACGTTACACAGGGTTCAATATACAATAAGACAGGGCGTTACTGGTAACGCCAGCTGTAAAGAGCTATAAATGATCTTCAATACTACGGAGTGAATGACTGACCGTTGCCATCCTGAGTGGCTTTAGACCTTCTGCCCTCCGAGTGATTGTTCTTGTGGTCGAGTGACTCTATCTTGGTCGACTGGAATTGGGGTATCCGAGTGGGATAGCTGGTCGAGTGGATTGCACTCTGTCATGATTCCAGTCGGTATATTCTGTTGTACTTTGAATGTCTATGACTCTAGGGCAGTGTCCTTGGGTAGGGCGTCTAGGTCAGGCATATGACCCTACCCTAGGTACATGTCATCGTCATTACCCATAGCATAATGTTGATTCTTTTGCGGGTACAAATCTGTCTCTGAATAAAACTCCAATTCATTCACTGACTTAATTAAGGATAATTCTCTAGTTGGCAGGATGTCGGGTTCCCTATGGACATTTTTTGTATCCCTCAAGTACACCTTCCAAAAACGAACGTGTAAATAGTGCATCCGAAGGCCCCGCTGCATATATGAACCAATTATACAAGGCTTTAAAATTAATATTTTACAACTAAATTTGCATAAGCATATTTTAAACTTTATTTCTTGTTTATTTAGGATGGACATGATCCTCGAACGGTATGACAAATTTTTGTTGTCTGAAGGAAATCTGATTGAAGAATTTTTTGAGCTGGAGGTATAGGACTTGTTTTAGCATTTATATTACCCCGAATTCCACAAAAATAAAGATATAATATCATGTTTTAGTTTCCTAGTGTTGATCTCTTTACCTAATGGAGAGCCTTGATTGCAAATTTGTAATGGACAGGGGAGTATGATGTATGATCATATAAAGTTGAGTTCTATGATTGAAGCTCTACAAAAAAAACCAAAGGTAACAAAATATAGGATATGTCTTTTTGTATTTAAGTAGATCAAGTGGCATTGTAGATTTGTAGTGGTGTCCTTAATACACATGTGTTCAAAAAACAAATAAAGTATAAATATTATGTCCATGAATTTTATCTTTTCTATAAACACTTATGTGAGATATCGTAAAATTATCATATCTTAGTAGTGAGCTAATAGGGAGTTAAAGATCAATTAAATCATTGGTTAGTTATAAACTAGGGTCACTTCAGAAAACTGATCACTTTTATCGCAGCTGGGTTATTTACTAGTGAATCAATAATTTTTTTTGTATGTGGCTTCCAATTCTCTTAAGTTTGGAAGGGAAATGCTAAACCTATGCACCTCATAAATTTGCGAGAAGAATCTCCTTATTTTTTGTCATGCATGTATCAAGAATCTTAAGGGGGAGCAACTTGAATCCCTAATAGTGAGGGAACTCCAGCAACTTGAGCAGCAGATAATGAATGCCCTCAGGAACATCATACTCAGAAAGGTAAACACGATTAGCTTATAGAACTCTTGATGCTCATTTTAGTGTAGCTAACGGTTTTTCATCAATTCTTCGAGAAACAACTCGTAACGTAGAAATTGTGTTATCTTGATGCTCATTTTAGTGTCACTAACGGTTTTACGATCAATTCTTTTAGAACCACCTCCTAACCAACTTGATCGTGGAGCTCCAAAATAAGGTAAATCTTACTAAACTCATCTCATGTCAATAATGCTTGTAGTTTTCTAAAACTTTGATTTGGTTGCCGCAGGCAAGGTTGCTGATGGAGCAAAATAGGATTCTACAGAAGGTAAACTTAATCTCATGAAAAGAATTGTTGGTGTGGTTTCAAAATTTAACAATGCAGGAGTTTTCATATAGTTGGTCTGAAACTTAGCTGAACCGAATCAAAAATTTGGGGTTATTATGTGAAAAGGAGAAGGCTAAAGTATTGCACCCATTTGTGCACAAGAACTACCCAACTCCTTTTGGAAATGCTACTGTTGCATCCGCCCTACCCGACCTGAACACTTGGTGAGCATCTATTCTCACCTTGTCCAATACTAGTTTACTTGTTACTTTGGTCTCGAGTTCTTTTGTAATAACTACAAATGATACTCCGAAATTAAACTAAACATCGATCAAACTGCAGTGAGGGCGGTGACTCTGCAGGGCATGATTTGTGATTGTGCCACTGAAACGAATGAGCAACACGGTGGTGGCCACACCTGTTATGGTTAATGTTCCTCTTGGACTGCTAGGAGTCGACTGAATGCTTTGGTCTGAGCATTAATTGTTGTTGAATAATTTGTTGAAGGCTAGCTAGATTCTACATTCCCATATGCTACCTTCTGATCATTTATAACTTTGTAGTTTGACGTGTCCCAGATATATGCTACTTGATTTAGATTTATTTGGGATATTTATTAGACATAAACCTTGTCCTATTGTATGTTGTTGCAATCCTCTCATATTGTTGCCATTGTTTAAAAAAAGCTTGATATGTGTTTTTACTAGATAATAATACCTTGTACTGCCATAAGGACTTCTTCCCTTTTACTTACTTGGGGATACCTCTAGGCTTATCAAAGACAAAGATGGAACATTTCCTTCCTTCTATATAGAGGGGACTAATCTCTACTACACAACTTTAATCTTGTAAACTTTTTTGGGCCTCCATGAGCAGAGTTTTGTCGAACATCATCAATTTTTTTCAACTATATGACCTAAGGTTTATCAACACACATGAGGTGTAGGATGAAGATGGTCTCTCTCGAACAACACTGCAATCAAATACAAGTGGTCTCTTGTGTCCCCAACACACCTAATACAATTGTGAGTCGTATAGGTGCACTAGTTCGGCGAAGAGATGGTGATATATGTGTAATATGGATTGTAGAAATAGATTTTTATAATCTGAATAAATAAAAATAGAAAGGTGCCACATAACTAAAGTGAACAAAACGGTGCCTCAATGCTTGGAAACAAGGCCTAGGGTTCATACTTTCAGTAGTGCCAACTCTCAACATCATTAACATAGTTAAACATCATGATAATCCCTTAATAGGTGCAGCAAAGAATCACTCCAAAGTTTCTATATTTATCGGAGAAAGTAGGATGAAATCATGTAGGTGCGCTTAACATTGAACGACCTCAAAGTCGTCTTTCCAATCTTAATTTGTTGGACCACCCCAATGTGCCACGGATAGTGCTAGAAATTGTACGACGACAACACCATATGATACTTATCGTTCAACCTTTATGCATAGTTACCCCAATGTCACCAGGAGTATCTGCAAGTTAATTACTAAACGTGCATCACATAATCTCAAATCCAAAATAGTCAAGCCAACATAAAGAAACTTCAAAGAGCAAGACTCAATTCACCAAAAAAATAAAAGAGGAGGAAGCATCATACGATCCAACTATATTAATAAAGCTCATGATACAATCAATATTGGAGTCTTTCAAGAACATGGGAAAGAGATATCGAACACATAGCTACTTGTACATACCTTCATCCCTGAGGATGTAGTACTCACACATCCGCATGAGAAGAGAGGGAGAACTTGGTTGTGACGGTGATGCGGAGATGTCCGTGGCGGACTCCCGACACCCCCGATGGAGAGGGGGAAGGCCCCTCCTTCTTCTTCTTCATTGGCCCTCCGAGGAGAAAGGGGGCTCTCCTTTAGATTGGATCTTGGTGGAGCAGTTTTCTGGGTGTTGGCATTTTGAGTGCCGTCGCGATTGGAAATAATTTATATGTGTCTGATATCATCAAAATTTCAAAAAAAAGAGTTCGGTTTGCCAACTTCGCCTCCAAGTACGCAAATAAAATAGTGAGTTTATCTTTCACGCAAGGTGTGTTAAAAATTTCATACTTTCTCTCCTAATTTTTTTCATAGAAAACGGAAACTGGCCTTAGGCACTAGATTAATATGCACTAAAAAAATACACTTCGTGATGATACGTGTTTGTCATAGTAGGTCACGTTTTTTTGTCATGCATGTACATCCATGACGATTTTATGACAGAATCAAGATAGTCATACCTGTGCTATTGTAGAAGTGTTCCATGACATTACCAAAATTATCATCACGGAAGTGTCCACTTCCATGACGATAAATGCCGCGCCATGGAAGTGCTTTCGTCAAGGGTGACCGACACATGGCATCCACCGTAACGGGTATTCGTTAAGCTATCGGGTCCGATTTTGGATCCGATAACCCGCTAACAGCCATGACCAATGCTGATTTTGCACGTGTAAAATTCTCATTGGCTGAAGGAACCATGTGTCAGCTCCGCGTTGGCACAGGTGTCACTCATCCAATGGGCGAGATGCGCCTATGATATGTTGACACATGGACAGGCCCAAAAGTGGCCCATAAAGATTAAATGGGCCAGCCCAACTAAAGGCCCACAAGATTTAGCGGACCATAATGGGCCGGCCCAGCTAAAGGCCCACAAGATTTTGCAGACCATAATGGGCCGGCCCAGCGAAAGGCCCAACATTCTCAGTTAAGGCCCGTACGGCTAGTGTCAAATTGGCCTGTTAACGACCCGTCCTAAACTTGTCATCATCGCGGCCCATGGTCACTTCTGGCCCGTTAACAGTCCGCTAAGTATTTGGGCCGAATTACGGCCCGGTGTGTTTCTGGCCTGTTAAATGTCCTGCTTCATTTGGGTCCATTTATAGGCCATTGAAACTTTCGGCCCGTAAACGACCGTGAAGGATTTGGGTCATATTCGGACATGTCTGACATTCGGCCTATTAGAGGCCCACTATAGATTTGGGCCACTTTCAACCTGTTGTGACTTTCGGCCTGTTAACGTCGGGCGAAATCCGTGGGCCATATGTGGCCCAACGTCACATCGGGCCTACTAACGGCCCATATAAAAATGACACCAATCAAGCCCGACCGAACTTCCGGCCTGTTAAAGGCCTGTGTAGTAGGTCAGCGCATTTACGGCCCATCTGAATTTCGGCCTCTGAACGATCCGCATTGTAAATGGGCCACCATTTCGGCCTGCTAAGACCAGTGGGTTATTTGGCACAATCAGGGCCCAATCCCACTTTCGGCTATTAAAGGCCCATGTTTTTTATGGGCTCGAGATATTTACACCTGTAAACGGCCTATTGTTACTAAGGGCCCAAATTATGTTTAGGCCTATTAAAGGCCCACTATGGGCACAGGCCTACCAGAAAAATATGAAAGCTTATGCTGATTTAGGCCCAGATATTTTTATTGGGCTACATGCAAATTTCGGCCCATAATCATTTTTAGCCCAATTGGAATGGGCTCGACGAATGTTGGCATGTTGGGCTCCTACGAAGCTTTCGGCCGAATACATTACTAAAATAAACCTACACTATAGCCTTTGGTAGCATCATAAATGTTGTATCACAACAAAATAAATTCCAACCATACAACAAAAGGCCTGTCAGCATAAAGTTTACAGTCCTTGCAGATAAAAGCACCATCAGATGTATAGAAGCACAGATCATTTGACCTGAGTGCTAATGTTTGAGGCTGTAGAATCTGATGGAGCAGCATGATCTTCCCCTTTTTCCGCCATTGCTCTTGAACAATGAAGTAAATTTCTGACAGTATGGTTTCAAAACCATTCATATCTTGACGACATTTGTCAACCACTATTCTTGTTTCCGAAACAACGTCCATTAGGGATTGGACTTGTGTCTAGAGCACAGATATATCACTTTGTCTAGCCGGAAGATTTTGTTCAGTAGGCGATTTGGACGAGGTTACCTTGACAACCAAACCAGAATTACACAGGAAGGTGCTTTTTTCACTGTTAGTGGAGATATACCCAGGCATTGCAGCAAGAGGTGACATTGTGCCTATGGTAGCCTCGTCACCTTCAGGTGGTTGTGGCTGTTCAATCATTTTGCTCCATAGCTTGGTGAAAGTTTGAACTTGTAGATTAATGTACCAGATAAGTTACTAATGAGACAAAAAACAAAGTAGGTTTCACGTTTATACATAACTTATTTTGGTGAACTACTGTAATACATTAGCATGTATTGTAGTGCCAACTACATAATAAAATCACTTTCGAAACATATGTCCATGTAGCATGCCTACTGTATTGTCTATTTCCTCACATTCATTGACATCTAAGGATAAAGAGACATGGTTTAAAGTAGGATGAACATACTATGACATCATTCATATCATGGGCAAACAGATATAAAACAAACAGACTATTGTATCATTGTGTGCGCACGTGAACATCACAACTAGATTACAGATCAAGATCAAAAGAATTTCCTTCATCTCTTTTAAACCATGTAAGGTGAAATGATATGTTAAGACAACATGTATAAAAGTGAATAGAGTAACTGACATTGGTTGCAAACCAAGCAGTTAAATGAAGACATCATAATACCAATCAGTTCAAAGGCAGGAGGATTAAGGACTTACAACAGTGGCTTGAACTGGTGTGCCCATGCCCTTCATCTTGCTGGTGTGGCAATCCTTGAAGATTTGCATTGCATTCGGTTCAGGTTCTTTTTGGTCCACACGGGCTTTCCTCTGTATTTGGAACAAGTCAATATAGATACGATAGTATGGCACTGAAAAAGAAGGAACTAGCAGCTATTAACAAGAGCCTCGCAGTGTGCAATATAGCTACGAGATCCTGTTGTCTGTTGGAATTTCACTTTAGAACGGTTGGTCTTGTTCTTTAAACAGTTAGCCTAGAAGAAGATACAATTGTAAGGCACATACATAAATACAAGTTCAATATGTGGTCTGATCAAATACATATACCCTACCTGATACTTTGGATCAGACCGGTGTTTAACAAGGGTTGTCCAGTCTTCATCTGTAATTTATTGCACTGGAGATATTTGGGCGATTTCATTGTTAGCCTTGCCTTCAAAGTGAGATTTTCTAAGGTGGTACCGATGCTGTCGCAGAGCAGACTGAAAAACATGAGTGCATACTTGTTTAGTTGCATCATCTTTCGGATCCAACTTGAACCTCATCTGTTGAAAAAAGAATGTGAGTCTTATTAGGAGGAAGCTAGAAAGTATGGGACAGAGCAAGACAATATTACAAATTGCGATGAATAACATTACTTACGGATAAATGGTCAAGGAAGGTGTTAAACTGGGTATTGTCTTTCTCATTCCTGTACTGGATCCACGTTGGGAGGATATGTGCATGACACCTAATGGCAATGGCTGCCTCTGATACTAACTTGGCTGACTCTGTAGCATCACATGGCCTTTTTAAACCTGCCTCAAAATGGATCTCCATTCTTCCTCCTTTAGATTTTGTTAATCTGTCAAGCATTATCCCTGATGTCTGTTTCTGCTTGCGCCGTGGTGCTAGTTCAACAACGAATATGGAAAGTGTTAGTGCACATCAAACTATGAGAGTACATATAAAGGAGCATGCAACTGCAACTTGACTCGGTCAGGTACCGTCTTGGTGTTGATGCTCATGAGGTTCATCTTATCTTGCCAAGTCTTGTTGTGTCAGTAGTGCTTCAGAAGTAGTGTTAGGTGTGAAGGCAGCTTGGGAACTGGCCAGTTCCGGAGCAAACGAACGAGTAACTCGTTGAGATGGTGGTACAGTTGAAGCGGATGCTGCAGCTGGTGGAGCAGGTGATACTGTGTTTGTAGATTTAGCCGGTGGACTTGGACCTTCTACTGCACTATAAGTACCAGCAGAATCTCGACGGCAGATCCTTTTCCGTTTCACCTGTCGAGTAACGCCATTCCCTACTATATTCTTTTCCTTGCTCTTTTTTGACTTTGGCATGTCAAGTCGTACCCACAACACAAAAGAATAAAATCGCTCTTCAGAACTCATTGATGCATGATACAGACAAGCAATACTTTGATGTAAGACAACTGTATGAGGATGGAATATGTTAGAAAAACAGGACGGCGTGACATATTCACAGCTACGATGTGTAAACTAAGCAGAAGGATTTTCAAGAAAATAGAAGTAATGCAAGCTGGACACCATATGAAAGATGCAACCAATATCACTCTGCCAAGTTAAAAGTGTCATTTTGAAAAATTAGAAGCAGTACAATATAGAAATCAATGCAAGATGCAACCACTATCAAACTGCCATGTTAAAAGCGTCCAATCATGAGTGACTGATGCGGGATACACAACAACAGTACTTTGATGTAAGAACATGGAATGATTGATAGATGAAGTGTATTCTAGACACAGAAAGGCATGTCATATGCACATGTATAACGTATAAACTCAGCAGGTGCAATTTAATCAAAATAGAAGAAATACACGCTAGACAACATATGCAACATGAAACCAATTATCACACTGCCAACTTAGAGCAAGCACCTGCGATGGTGGAGTACGGGAGATGAACTCATCATGTAGACTTGGGACTTCAACTTCATTAGCAGTAGCAGTGCAAAATCTAGAGAGTCTCTGTTTGCGTCAGTCCGGAGGACCACCAACATCCCCTAACTTAGTCTTTTCCTTCCTATTTTCTCATATTGCCTTATGAAGTCAAAACCACAAGAAGATGAATAAAATTAGCTCTGCATAACTGGTTGATGCATGATACAGACGAACACTACTTTGATGTAAGGCAAGCGCAGGATAGGAGGATGGAATATATACAAAAAAGACAGCATTGCATATTCAGACGTACGATAGGAGGATGGAATATGTATGAAAAACAGTAAGCAGAAGGCATTTCAACAAAATTAGAAGAAATGAAAGCTAGGCACCATATGAACATGCAACCAATATCACTCTATCAGGTAAAAAGTGTCTCATCGTAAGTGCCATTTCAAGGAATTAGAAGCAGTACAAGCTAGAAGACAATGCAAGATGCAACCTACATCACACTCCCAAGTTAAATGTGTCTTATGGGTAAGTGATCGTTGTAGGTATAAGTTGTAAGCTACGCAGATGCAATTCAACAAAATCAGAAGCAATACAAACTAGACATCGTACAGAACACGCAACCACATATAACAGTTCCAAATTAGAGCAAGCACCTGTGATGGTGGAGTAGGGGATATGTGCTCATCATCTACGTGTATGTTCTATAAACAGGAACATGTGTCATATTCACAAGCATTATGTGTAAAGTAAGTAGATGCAATTCAACAAAGTTAGAAGCAATACAAGCTAGACATCATACGCAACATGCAACCACATATAATAGCGCCAAGTTAGAGCAAGCACCTGTGATGGTGGATTAGGGGAGATGTGCTCATCATCTACACAACTACGTTGACTGTCCAGCCTTGTGTTGTCTTGCGAATCTTGTTGGGAGGATGGCGGAGTAGAATCTGTAGAGACCCTCTATTTGAGTTGCTCTGAAGGACCACCATCATCCACTGCTGGACTGATTTCCTTCAGCTGTATTAATTTTGCATTGTGAAGTCAAACCGATAAGAAAAAGGAATAAAATTCACTCTTCAGAACTCATTCATGCATGATACTAAAGAACACTACTCGGATGAAAGGCAAACACATGATACGAGGATGGAATATGTACGAAAAACAGGACGGCGTGACATATTCACACCTATGATGTGGTAACTAAGCAGAAGGCATTTCAACAAATTAGGAGCACTGCAAGCTAGACACCATATGAAAGGTGCAACCAATATCACTCTGCCAAGTTCAAACTGTCTAAAGTTTCAAAAAATTAGAAGCAGTACATGCTAGAAATCATATGCAAGACACAACCAATATCACAGTGGCGACTTAAAGGTGCCTTATCATAAGTGACTGATGCGGGATATGCAAGACCAGTAGTCTGATGTAAGAACATGGTGTGATCAGATATAGTATGTTCTAGAAACAGGAACACGTGTCATATTCACAGGCATTATGTGTAAAGTAAGAAGATGCAATTCAACAAAGTTAGAAGCAATACAAGCTAGACATCATACACAACATGCAACCACATATAATAGTGCCAAGTTAGAGCAAGCACCTGTGATGGTGGAGTAGGGGAGATGTGCTCATCATCTACACAACTACATTGACTATCTAGCCTTGCGTTGTCTTGCAAATCTTGTTGGGAGGATGGCGGAGTAGAATCTGTAGAGACCCTCCGTTTCAGTTACTCGGAGGGACCACCATCATCCAATGCCTTACCAATTTTCTTTCGCTTTATTGATTTTGCATTGTGATGTCAAACCGACAAGAAAAAGGAATAGAATTCGCTCTTCAGAACTCATTCATGCATGATACTGACGAACACTACTCTGATGAAAGGCAAAGTCATGATACAAGGATAGAATATGTACGAAAAACTGGACGACTTGACATATTCACACCTATGATGTGGTAACTAAGGAGAAGGCACTTCAACAAATTAGAAGCACTGCAAGCTAAACACCATATGGAAGGTGCAATCAATATCACTCTGCCAAGTTAAAACTGTCTCGTCATTGGTGGCGTTCATCAAACTAGAAGCCCTACATGCTAGAAATCATATTCAAGATGCAAACCAATATCACACTGCCAACTTAAAGGTGTCCCATAATAAGTGACTGTGCAGGATACACAAGAAGAGTAGTTTCATGTAAGAACATGGTGTGATACACAGATATAGTAGGTACCAAAAACAGGAAAGCGTGTCATATTCACATGTATCATGTGTAAGCTAAGCAGATGCAGTTTACACTAATTAGGAGCAATACAAGCTAAACACCATATGCAACATGCAACCAGATATCACACTGCCAAGTTAGAGCAAGCACCTTGGATGGTGGAGTAGGGGAGCGGAGACCTGGAACTTGTAATGCACTAGCAGTACAAGGAGAATCCATACAGATGCTCCATTTACGTTGCTGCAGAGGACGACCATCATCGCCTTCCTTCCTCTTTTTTTATTTTGCCTTGTCAAGTCAAACCCACAAGAAAAAGGAATAAAATTTGCTCTTCAGAACTCATTAATGCATGATACTGATGAACACTACTTCCATGTAAGGCGGCCGCATGATAGGAGGATGGAATATGTCTGAAAAACAGGACGGCATGACATATTGACATGTATGATGTATAAAGTGTAAACTAATCACAAGGTGTTTGAACTAGTTAGAAGCAATCCAAGCTAGAAACCATATGAAAGATGAAACCAATATCACTCTGCCAAATTAAAAGGGTGGCCTAACAAATGTATTGACCAAATTATAAGCAATACATGGCAACAGGCTAGAAATAATATGCAATATGAAATGAATAAAGGTGTCTCATCGTAAGTGATTGATGCAGGATACAGAAGAGAGGTAGTTTCATGTAAGAACATGGTTAACACATAGATGTAGTGTGTACCAAAAATAGGAAGGCATGTCATATTCGCAGGTATAATGTGTAAACTAAGAAGATGCAATTTACCCTAATTAGAAGCGTTAGAAGCTAGACACCGTATGCAACATGCAACCACATATCACACTGCAAAGTTAGAGCAAGCACCTGCGATGGTGGTGTAGGGAAGTGCGGTCTTCAAGTACAGAGCTATGTTCAATATCTTAATTTAGGCTTGCTGTTTCTTGAGAATCATGTGGAGAGGATGAAACTGCACTCTTTATAAGAGTAGCGCGTCTCATACTAACCCACATGCATGACTGTCTCATCATAATCGATAGATGGAGGATACACAAGAACAATAGTTTGATGTAAGAGCATGGTGTGATAGGCAGATGTAATATGTACCAAAAATAGGAAGGCGTGTCATATTCACATGTAAGGAGATGCAATTTAACAAATTAGGAGCAATACAAGCTAGGCACCATATGCAACATGCAACTAGATATCACACTGCCATGTTAGAGCAAGCACCTGGGGTTGTGGAGTAGGGGAGATGAGATTTGGAACTTGCACCGCAGTAGGAGTAGCAGGAGAATCTGCATAGATCATCTGTTTCGGTTGCTCTAGAGGACCTCCATCATTCCGTGCCTTCGTCCTTTTAGATTTTGCCTTGTCAAGTAAACGCACAAGAAAAAGGAATGAAATTCGCACTTCCAAATTCGTTGATGCATGATACTGACGAACACAACTTTTATGTATGCCAACCACATTGTAGGAGGATGGAATATGTACGAAAAACGCTAAGCAGAAGGCATTTCAACAAATTGGAAGGAATGCAATCTAGACACCATATGAAAGATCCAACCAAAATCACTCTACCAAGTTAGATGTGTCTCATTATAAGTGGCACTTCAACAAATTAGAGGCAATACATGTTTGAAATGATATGCAAGATGCAACCAATATTACACTGTCAAGTTGAAGGTGTCTCGTCAGAAGTGATTGATGAGGGATACACAATAAAAGTAGTTTGATGTAAGAACATGGTTAATAGAAAGACGTAGTATGTACCAAAAATAGGAAGGCATGTCATATTCACAGGTATAATGTGTTAACTAAGCAGATGCAATTTACCCTAATTAGAAGCATTACAAGGTAGAGACCATATGCAACATGCAACCACATATCACACTGCCAAGTAAGAGTAAGGACCTACGATGGTGGTGTGGGGGAATTGCGGTCATGAACTAGAGAGCTACGTGGACTATCTTCATTTAGCCTTGCTTTTTCTTGAGAATCATGTGGGTAGGATGACACTGCACTCTTTAAACGAGTAGCGCGTCTCACAGTAACCCACTGGGGTGACTGTCTCATCATAAGTGATTGATGAGGGATACAAAAGAGCATTAGTTTGATGTACGAACATGGTTAATAGACATATGTAGTATGTATCGAAAACAGGAAGGCATGTCATTATCAAAGGTATAATGTGTAAAGTAAGCAGATGCAATTTAACCAAATTGGAAGCAATACAAGCTAGACACCATATGCAACATGCAACCACATTTGACAACGCGAAGTTAAAGCAAGCACCTGGGATGCTTGTGTGTGGCAATTGAGATCATCAACTGCAGAGCTACGTTTACTGTCTCCATCTGCTGACACTTCAACCTTTAGAGCGCTGAAACGCTTAGTGCTTATCTTCGAATTACACTGGAGCAACTTCTGTCTTTTATTTTTTGTATTCATCAACACTGCATCAGAGTCTGAAATACCCATGCATAAAAAAACAATAGTGTGAGTATGGGTGAAGTGTGTGCACAAGTAGTACAGTGTAAAGGTAGCAGATAGAAGGTCGGTGAGAAATAAATGATGGGAGACATATGATAGCTCTACAACATGCATTGCACACGAAATTACAAGATTCTAGGATTTTGAAATATGAGCACGGGGATGGCTTGGAAATGTAGATGCTCCTCCAGTACACCACAAGGTGTGGTCCTATGAAAATAACAGCCGACTGAAAACAAATAGGCCAGTCCATTTTTTCTGCACCGTCCAATGTACAATGAACGGGCAGATCGCCTTCATCTACCTCCAGCTAGTCAATGTTATGATCTTCCTCGAAATGCCAGCGACCACCAGCCCAGTCCCCTGCCTCCGCCCTCCCCTCGACCTCACTACACCGCCGTGCGTGGCACCGCCCCCGACCATCCCTTCAAGCCCCGCCGACCTCCAGATCGGGCGCAAGCAGCTCCTGTGCCCCACACCCCTATGATAGACACCGATGCGCCGCTTCCTCGGCGAACAGGCGGACTAGGTGCTCCGCGCACCTAAGTGGGTCTTGCTTCTTTTAATTGCGATTCAACTGACCCTGAATTGAAATCCAGGCGGGCTACTAACCTCTAGCAAAGGTGAAGTAGTAAATGGGAGGAAACCTTGTGCATTTAGTATCACGAAGAAGATGCAGTAAGAAGCGCTCAACTAGTTTCTTTCGTGGGATGAATACGGTGTGAGCAGAGACGTAAGATTTGCATGAATAAGGGAAGAGGAGTACCTCTTTCTGCTGGTAGTGTTGTGTCCTCCTATTTTTTCCAACGATCTTCTTGTGGTTCGCTGGAAACGAGAAGTTGTTGAGGACGGTGGAGCCTTGGACGAACCCATGGCCAAGCTGTTGAGTGTGGTGCGGTGGCCATCTGTCGGCGGTGGGGAACCAGATCCGAGGCGGCGAACCACGACGTAGCGGGAACAGCTCTGGTGTGGTGGACGGTTGCGACAGTGGAGCGGCAGCGGTGAGGCGCAGGACGGCGTGGTCGAAGTTCTTCTGATACGGCGCACGTCGGCGTCGGCGTCGTGGAGGCAGCTCTGCCTTGGCTTCAGCTGCTAAGTCCTTGAGGGCATTGCAGTTGCGGTTGCGTTGGACGATGACGTCGGGGTACCAGCTCCGGCGTGATGGAGGAGGGCGGCGGTGGATTGGGCGTGATGGGGTGGAGGACGGAGAAGGCTGGGGTTTCGCGGCTGGTGGAGAGGGCGTTTTGGCGCCCATGGAGTATGAATGGGGAAATGGAGGGAGGGGAACTAAGGGGGAACAATGTCTCGGTTTGGGACGCACTTGTTTGAAATTTGGGGAAAGTTACAAACTTTGCCCCCATCTAAAATTTCAGACATACTACGGGTTGGGGGTAGGACAGTAATCTCAGGTGTCCCAAATGGTGGGCGGGATAGATTTTGGCCGAACGCATGGGTGTTTAGGCGCCCATGACGTATGAATGCTTCTCAAAGGCGGTTGAGATTGGCGTCTTGGTGAAGTTACAAACCTACCCTTGTTTGACATCGGGTCGATAGGCTACACGGGCCAGAGTCAGGACAGTAATTTCCTACCACTAAACATTAGTCTCGCGCGGTTTCGGGTGACCAGAGGCTTATTTGGCGCTTCGTTCAATATTTGGGAGCAGAAGCATTAACGTTTTCGGTTCTCTTGAATATAACTTTCAGGATTTGTCAAACTTCACAAATCTTTACTCTTGAAAATCCTAAAACTATGATTATTTTGGAATGGAGGGGGTACATTTGAATACACATTGTACACGAGTATATATTAAATATGCAACTTACCTCAATTCATGCATGGTTCCAGATATAATCTCCTTGGTTGCAAAAAAATAGTTAGCCATGCGTATGAATATATAGCATGTTCAAATGCACAACAAAGATTGATGCCCCCTTTTAGATCTGATTTACAAATGCCATTATCTCAGATTCAAATAGATGAATGCACTTCCTATGAATTAGAATCTTCGAAACTGTAGCGATCCGACCTCAAACGGTCGAATCTCTGTGCATAAGTGTCATCCCTGGATCGGTAATGTTGACACACACAGTACTTGAAGGATTTATAGCAGAGTGCAATCACACACTTATGACATCTAATGTCTCAAAAGAGAACTTATTACAATAATATATGGCTTAAGGCCAACTAAATAAGATAACTGCGGAAGCATTGAAGGTAAATGAGTCCATCAACTCCAACGGCATAGCTGAGTGCATGACAACGACCTAGCGCACCTTACTCTTCGTCTGAAAAGTCTGCAACATAATACGTTGAAGCCCGAAACGGGTCAGGAAATGGAATATGCTGGAAAAATAACACTGTAGAGCAATGAACACAATAAATGCTAACACTGCATGCATATATGGCTGGTGGAGGCTCTACGGTTATCATGTTTTTGCGGAAAGCCAATTTTTTCCTACAACAAAGAAATATATTTTATTTAACTACAAAGTTGGTTGAAAACATTGAGAATGGAATCCCCATCTCAATCCCAATTAATCAGTAATTAACAACCCAACAAAATTAATTAAGAGTGTTGAGATCATCATAATAATTCAAGAACCAGATACTCAAGATGTCCATAACCGGGGACACGGCTAATCATGATTAGTTTGTACACTCTGCAGAGGTTTGCGCACTTTTCCCCACAATACTCGATCCCCTCCATTAAATATCTCGCACTGCATGATGTTTGAGAAACGGATGACCGAGACACAGTCTTTCAGAAGCATTAACTCTTTCGACGGGTAGACCGTACCCCCTACATCCCCTACATCTGCTAGTCTACCACTGAAAGAGGTCACATAACATACTCAACTATGCCAGAGCCAATAATGGCTTGCGGCTGCACACGGAAGTTTCTAGCATGAAAAATCTTATGATCCCTTTGAGCCTGGGTGGCGAACCATAGGATGATCACACGGATTCCCCGGGATCTCCTTGGACAACACTGGATTCCCTAGGTGCCCACAAACAATCCACCCAGATGTGTGTTGAAGTAGCCACCTTAAATAAACTCTTAGTTCATAATGATCTCACATTTGTCATGAATCACTCAACCAATCCACGTCTATGAGCATAGCATAGTAGTATAAGCATAACGTAGAAGTAACTCCCAGGGTTTGAATAAAAAGGGCAATAGGTACTACCTCAGCTACTACTTCCCAATACCCACAAGTTAAACAGATCCTACTCATGCAATGTTTGAGGGTTGAAACTAATGCATAAAAACTGGGTAACAAAGGGGTATGATCAAAGTGTTACTTGCCTTGCTGACGATCTACAAACCCTAGAGACTCGTAGTAGCACGCTTCACACTCCGGAAATTCTACTGCAAACAAACAATAGCATACATAAGCACTCAAGAATAGATGCAACTCAAAGTTCAACTGAAGTGCTTCGATTTGCAAAAAGAATCAATCAAATTGGAGCTACGAAACTCAAACTACGATCAACAGAAGTTCGAATTCAAATCTGCTTGAAACCAAATTTTAAATTGTCAAAATCATGTTCTAGTTGATTAACAGGAAAGAGGGGTTCGATACGAAGATTTTGGCATTGGTTTCACTGGATTTGGACGAACGGTTAAAAAGTTACGAGGGTTTGAAGATCAGGGGCTAATCTGCGATAAAAATAATCGCGGATAGGTCCCTGACCGAAAATAAAAATGAAAATAAAAGTCTAACGAACGAACGTTCGTTAACATAACTAAATGAACGAACGCGTTCGCGAACAGAAGCGTTCGGGCGAACGTCCGCCGAATAGAACCGCTCGGAGAAAACCGGGAAAACCCTAACCCAAAAAACTGATCTAGATCTAAACCGAAAAAAACCGGCGCGTTTTTTTTTACCGATTCACGATGGCAGGTCAACGGTGGCGGTTGGCGGCTCCGACGGGGCTGTGGAGGGGCTGGCGGCGGCGTCGGCGGCGTTGCTGCTGCTGCTGCTTGGGGCGCCGCGGCGGCGGCTGGCGAGACGAGGAGGAGGCGGCGGCCTCGGGCGGCTTATAAAGGCCCCCCCGGGTCTCCGACTTGGAGAGGGGGTCGGCGCGGGGGGCGGCAACCCGGACTCTCGCCAGAGTCCGGCGCGGACACGCGCGCGGTGGCGTTGTGGCGCTGGGCTTGGCCCGGCTCGGCTGGGCCGTTGGCCTAGTTGGGCGAATTTTTTTAAATAAATTCCGCCGAAAAAAATCCTAAATAAATATAAATAAATTCTAAAAAATGCCAAAAAGAATTTTCACCCTCTAATTAAAATATTTAGAACAAAGTGAACATTTTTTCTGGCCTAAAAATGCAATTTTGAAAAATGCATATTTTTCTAATTCAAATAAATATCTCGAATAAAATCTCCACTGTACTTTGCAAAACATCATAACCTTGCTGCGTGTAACTCGGCTAGCGAACTCGAGAATCTTGACTGGTTTCTCCTCGTAGGTCAAATCACTGTCCAACTGAATTGCTTCCAGGGGCACTGTATCTCTCAGAGGAATATCGGCCATCTCTGCATGACACTTCTTCAACTGGGAAATGTGAAACACATCATGAACTCCTGACAATCCTTCGGGTAACTCCAACTTGTAGGCCCCTTCTCCCATATCTTCCAATACTCGGTATGGTCCTACAAATCTCGGGGCTAACTTTCCCTTAACTCCAAAATGTTTAACTCCTCGCAGAGGTGACGCACGAAGATATGCTCTGTCTCCAATCTCATAGACTACCTCCTTGCGCTTTGTATCGGCATAACTCTTATGCCTGGACTGAGCTACCTTTAGTCTGTTGCAAATCAACTTAACCTTCTCTTCAGACTCTTTGATCAAATCTGGTCCAAACAACTGACGGTCTCCAACTTCATCCCACATTAACGGTGTCCTGCACCTCCTTCCATACAAGGCTTCGAAAGGTGCCATCTTCAAACTGGCTTGATAACGGTTGTTGTATGAGAACTCTGCGTAAGGCAAATTATCATCCCAACTAGATCCATAATCTAGCGCACAAGCTCTCAACATATCCTCCAGAATCTGATTGACCCTCTCGGTCTGTCCATCTGTCTGCAGATGAAAGGCTGTACTGAACTCTAGCCTGGTACCCAAAGTCTGGTGCAGCTGGTACCAAACCTTCGAGGTAAATTGTGTTCCTCTATCTGATACGGTGGTCCTCGAAACTCCGTGCACACATACGATCCTGGTCATATATATGTTGGCCAACTTCACACTCGTATAGGTGGTTTTCACATGGATAAAGTGAGCCACTTTGGTCGATCCACTACTGCCTAGATAGAATCATATCCCGATCGGGTCCTGGGTAATCCGGTGATAAAATCCATGCCAAGGTTATCCCACTTCCATTTGGGTATCGGCATATGCTACAGTAATCCTGCTGGCTTCTGATGTCCTGCCTTCACTATCTGACATACATCACATACTGCTACATACTCTGCAATATCCTTCTTCATACTAGTCCACTAGAAACGCTCCTTTAAATCCAAATACATCTTGGTGTTTCCGGGGTGAATCGAGTATGGTGAGTCATGTGCTTCTTGAAGTATTAACTTCCTGATCTCTGCATTATTGGGTACATATACACGGTCCTCAAACCATAAGGTTTCATGCTCATCCTCATGAAAACCTATGGCTTTTCCTTTGCTATATTCTCCTTTATCTCAGCAACTTCCTTGTCATCCTTCTGAGCTTCTCGAATCTTTCCCAATAATGTTGACTGAACTTCCATTGCGGCAACAAAACCTCTAAGGACTATCTCCAAACAAAGCTCCCTGAGATCATCGGCTAACTCCTTTGGTAATCCTCCGCTTACGAGGGTATTGACATAACTCTTCCGGCTCAAAGCGTCTACTACGACATTGGCCTTTCCTGGATGATAATGCAACTTCATATCATAATCCTTTATAACATCCAACCATGTCCTCTGCCTGAGATTCAGCTCCTTCTGCGTGAAAATGTACTTTAAACTCTTGTGATCCGTGTACACATCACATCGGTTTCCAATAAGAAAATGTCTCCAGGTCTTGAGCGCATGCACTATGGCTGCTAACTCCAAATCATGCATGGCATTATTCAATTCATGAGGTCGAAGCTGTCCTAAGGCATATGAAACCACTCTTCCGTCTTGCATAAGTACGCCTCCAAGTCCTAAGCGAGAAGCGTCGCAATATACTTGGAAATCCTTGCGTATATCCAGCAGAATCAGCACTGGGGCGGTAACCAAGCGTTTCTTAAACTCCTGAAAACTTGCCTCACATTCATCTATCCATTTAAACTTAGTGTCCTTCTTCAATAACTCCGTCATGGGCTTCGCAATATTGGAAAAATTCTCAATGAATCTCCGATAATATCCCGCGAGTCCTAGAAAACTGCGGATCTCTCCAACTGAGGTGGGTGCCAACCACTCTGTGACTGACTGGACCTTGGTAGGGTCTACTGCTATACCTTTTCCTGATATAACATGTCCAAGGAATCGAACTTCCTTCAACCAAAACTCACATTTGCTGAACTTGGCATATAACTGATGTTCCCTGAGCTTCTCGAGAACTAAACGCAAGTGCTCATTGTGCCCCTCTTCATTCTTCGAGTATACCAAAATATCATCAATGAACACCACAACAAACTTATCCAAGAACTCCATGAACACCTTATTCATCAAACTCATGAAATAGGCAGGGGCATTAGTCAATCCAAATGACATAACCGTGTACTCATATAGCCCATACCTGGTGGTAAAAGCTGTCTTAGGTATATCCTATTCTCGAATCTTCAGCTGGTGGTATCTTGATCGCAGATCGATCTTGGAGAATACTTTAGCTCCTTGCAGCTGGTCAAACAAATCATTGATCATCATCAGCGGGTACTTGTTCTTGATCGTCACTTCATTCAATGCACGATAGTCAACAACCATTCTCAAGGATCCATCCTTCTTCTCAACTAAGAGCACTGGGGCTCCCCACGGCGACGAACTTCGTCGAATGTAACCTTTCTCCAATAACTCCTTAATCTGCTTCTTAATTTCCTCCAGATCATTTGCGGGCATCCGGTATGGTCTCTTTGATATGGGTCCGGTGCCTGGCAACAGCTCTATCAAAAACTCTATGTCTCGATCCGGCGGCATGCCTGGTAGTTCTATCTGGAAATACATCTGGGTAATCCTTCACTACAGGCACTTCCTCCTGAACAACTCCTGAGAGGGAATTCACTTGGGTTCTCCTTGGCGCATGCCTGGATACATACTTAATCCTTTTTCCCTCAGGGGTGGTGAGAAGTATCGACTTACTAGCATAGTCAATGTTTCCTCCATACTTCGATAGCCAATCCATGCCTAGTATTATATCCAATCCTTGTGACTCCAAAATTATTAGGTCTGAGGGGAAAACATGGCTACCAATGGTTAAGGGTAACCGATCACACCATCGGCTGGCCATATACTCCGCTCCTGGCTAGCTTACTAACATGGGTGACCTAAGGGCTAGGGTTGGCAATTTAAACTTATACACAAATCCCCTTGATATGTATGAATGCAATGCACCAGTATCAAAAAGAACAAGAGCGGTAAATGACTTAACGAAAAACTTACCAATCACTGCGTCAGGCTGATCTTCAACCTCCTCCACGTTGATGTGGTTCACCTGACCTCTGGTGAAGGGATTGGGCTTCTTCCCAGAGCTTCCATTGCCGTTTCCATTCTCCAACTCAGAACAATCGTTGGCGTAGTGCCCAGTCTTCCCACACTTGTAGCAGGTGACATGGCTCAGATCCTTCTTGGCAGGCGTTGCTGGGTTGGAACGGTTCTGGTTACTGCTTGCTCCATTCCCGTTTCCATTCTTGGGGCCACTATGGTTATGCGAACTTACTCCATTGTGAGTGTGGCCTCCATGGTTATGGGTATATCTTCCCGAGTTCGGGGTAAATCGGGGCTTCTATGATGCTCCAGAATTGTACTTCCCTTGTCCATACTTCCTTTTGCGGCTCTCAATCTGCTGCTGCTTCCCCTCAATCATAAGGGCCATGTCTACCAACACCTGGTAGTTAGCAAATGTAGCTACCATCAACTACATACTCATCTCATCATTCAATCCTTCCATAAATTTCTCCTACTTAGCGGCATCTGTGGCTACATCATCTGGGGCATAGCGAGCTAGCTTACTGAACTCATCCACGTACTACCCCACAGTAAAATTTCCCTGGCGTAAGTTGCGAAACTCACACTTCTTCATGCTCATAGCTCCAGTAGAGACATGTGCAGTGCGGAATGCTTGCTGAAACTGATCCCAAGTGACATTGGCTATAGGGAAAGTGGTTGTGTAATTCTCCCACCATGAGGCTGCGGGTCCATCCAGTTGGTGTGCGGCAAAACGCACCTTCTCAGCATCTATGCAACCTGCGGTGGTCAACTCCCTTCCAATCCTGCGTAGCCAGTCATCAACAATAATCTGCTCGGTGCTACTGGAAAACACAGGCGGATTTAATCTTAGAAAGCAGGCTAAGTTGTCAACTGGAGGTGGTGGCGGTGGGTTGTTGTTGTTGTTCTTCTTGCCTTGGTTCTGGACTAGTAGCTGCATCAAGGCATTCTGCTGTTGGATCAACTGAGTGAGCTCCGATGGGAAAACAAATTCAGGGTCACGTCTCGGAGGCATCTGATGGGTTTAGAGGGGAGAGTTTAGAATAGAATGAGGTCTAAAGAGAAAACACTACCCATATGCACATGAGACAAACACATTCATATCACACCACTCAATTCAAACAAGGGCATACAATCTATCTAACTATCGTTACAAAATACTCGGACTACTATTATATACATGGGGGAATACTACTGATAATATGGTGGTCAACTAAAAATTTTGATTGATGGAAGACTCCATGATATCCGCTCCAGCT
This sequence comes from Aegilops tauschii subsp. strangulata, assembly GCF_002575655.3. Taxonomy (NCBI): domain Eukaryota; kingdom Viridiplantae; phylum Streptophyta; class Magnoliopsida; order Poales; family Poaceae; genus Aegilops; species Aegilops tauschii. The sequence continues at coordinate 181,955,717 of NC_053039.3, forward strand.
TCGTCTTCGTAATCATCATCACTACTGTCGGGGTCGGAGTCGGTGTCATCGATGATGATGTAGTCCTCAGGATGGTCGTCATCTCTTCCTGGCGCGGGGTGTCCCATGAATACTCCTAGCTTCCTCGTTAGGTCGTCATTCTTTTCCACTAGTATTGCAATTTCCTCCTCATATCCATCGCGTGTAGACTTGACTTCCTCTTCAAGCTCCATGTTCCTAGTCATCACCTTCTTCAGATCTATCATGCTTGCGCACATTTGGTTCTCCTGGCGGCGAATGTGCTGGTTTAACTCCTGGATGAAAGCTGCAATGGACCTGTCCCTCCTGGTGCTGATCATCTCGCATTGCTCATCTTGGCGCCCACATATCTGATAGATGGTTTCCTTAAGATCCTTGTGGTAAACTTCGCCGATGCGTCCCATGGCGATGTGGGTTGCCATGCTCTTTCCTAGACTCCAGGTTGGTGCATCAAAGGAAAACTCTATGGGCTCAGTGACCGGCGTGAACGTCCTTCCTGGAACATGAACTCGAATCATCCAACGCTCCTCTTCCGGTAAAGTGGCGGTGTAGGTCCCGGTGAAGCTTGCTATTCCGATGTTCAGGTACCTAGTGACTTCCTTCAAGTGTCCGCCAAAAGGTGTGTCTTTATCCGGTTGTGCAAACTTGTTCCTTGGGTCCGCCATCTATAGAATGGAAAATGGAGAGGAGTCAGAAATGAGTAGAGAAGAGTGACCTATGGCTTATCTTAGTGGTCGCGTCCTACAATCAGCGTGTGCTCTGATACCATCTTGTAGCGATCCGACCTCAAACGGCCGAATCTCCGTGCATAAGTGTCATCCCTGGATCGGTAATGCTGACACACATAATACTTGAAGGATTTATAGCAGAGTGCAATCACACACTTATTACGTCGAATGTCTCAAAAGAGAACTTATTACAATAATATATGGCTTAAGGCCAACTAAATAAGATAACTACTGAAGCATCAAAGGTAAAAGAGTCCATCAACTCCAACGGCATAGCTGAGTGCACGACAACGACCTAGCGCACCTTACTCTTCGTCTGAAAAGTCTGCAACATAATACGTTGCAGCCCGAAACGGGTCAGCAGCACATGGAATATGCTGGCAAAATAACACTGTAGAGCAATGAACACAATAAATCCTAACACTACATGCATATATGGCTGGTGGAGGCTCTACGGTTATCATGTTTTTGCGGAAAGCCAATTTTTTTCCTACAACAAACAAATATATTTTATTTAACTACAAAGTTGGTTGAAAACATTGAGAATGGAATCCCCATCTCAATCCCAATTAATCAGTAATTAACAACCCAACAAAATTAATTAAGAGTGTTGAGATCATCATAATAATTCAAGAACCAGATACTCAAGATGTCCATAACCGGGGACACGGCTAATCATGATTAGTTTGTACACTCTGCAGAGGTTTGTGCACTTTTCCCCACAAGACTCGATTTCCTTCGTTAAATATCTCGCACTGCATGATGTTTGAGAAACGGATGACCGAGACACAGTCTTTCAGAAGCATTAACTCTTTCGACGGGTAGACCGTACCACCTACATCCCCTACATCTGCTAGTCTACCACTGAAAGAGGTCACACAACATACTCAACTATGCCAGAGCCCATAATGGCTTGCGGCTGCACATGGAAGTTTCTAGCATGAAAAATCTTATGATCCCTTTGAACCTGGGTGGCGAACCATAAGATGATCACACAGATTCCCCGGGATCTCCTTGGACAACACTGGATTCCCCAGGTGCCCACAAACAATCCACCCAGATGTGTGTTAAAGTAGCCACCTTAAATAAACCCTTAGTTCATAATGATCTCACATCAGTCATGAATCACTCAACCAATACACGTCTACGAGCATAGCATAGCAGTATAAGCATAACGTAGAAGTAACTCCCAGGGTTTGAATAAAAAGGGCAATAGGTACTACCTCAACTACTACTTCCCAATACACACAAGTTAAACAGATCCTACTCATGCAATTTTTGAGGGTTGAAACTAATGCATAAAAACTGGGTAACAAAAGGGTATGATCAAAGTGTTACTTGCCTTGCTGACGATCCGCAAACCCTAGAGACTCGTAGTAGCACGCTTCGCATTCCGGAAATTCTATCATAAACAAAAAAATAGCATACATAAGCACTCAAGCATAGATGCAACTGAAAGTTCAACTAAAGTGCTTCGATTTGCAAAAAGAATCAATCAAATCGGAGCTACGAAACTCAAACTATGATCAACAGAAGTTCAAATTCAAATCTGCTTGAAATCAAAGTTTAAATTGTCAAAATCATGTTCAAGTTGATTAACGGGAAAGAGGGGTTCGAGACGAAGATTTTGACGTTGGTTTCACTGGATTTGGACGAACAGTTAAAAAGCTACGAGAGTTTGAAGATCAGGGGCTAATCTGCGATAAAAATAATCGTGAATAGGTCCCTGGCCGAAAATAAAATAAAAACAAAAGAGTAACGAACGAACGTTCGTTAACAGAACTAAACGAGCGAACGCGTTCGCGAAAAGAAGCCTTCGGGCAAACGTCCGCTAAATAGAACCGCTCGGAGAAAACCGGGAAAACCGAGAAAACCCTAACCCTAAAAAAACCGATCTAGATCTAAACCGAAAAAAACCGGCGGGGGTTTTTTCTTTACCGATTCGCGGCGGCGGGTCAACGCCGGCGGTTGGCGGCTCCGACGGGGCTGTGGCGGGGCGGGACGGCGTCGACGAGGGGTGGCGGCGGCGCTGCTGCTGCTTGGGGCACGGCGGCGGCGGCTCGCGAGACGAGGAGGAGGTGGCGGCCTCGGGCGGCTTATAAAGCCCCCCGGGTCTCCGACTTGGAGAGGGGGTCGGCACGGGGCGGCGACGACCCGGACTCTCGCCGGAGTCCGGCGCGGACATGGGCGCGGTGGCGGTGCGGCGCTGGGATTGGCCCGGCTGGGCTGGGCCGTTGGCCTTGTCGGGCGAAACTTTTTTTTAAATATGTTCCGCTGAAAAAGATCCTAAATAAATATTAAAAAAATTCTAAAAAACGCCAAAAAGAATTTTCGCTGTCTAAGTAAAATATTTAGAACAAAGTGAACATTTTTCTGGCCTAAAAATGCAATTTTGAAAAATGCATATTTTCTAATTCAAATAAAAATCCTGAATAAAATCCAAATAAAATATTTATTTGATTTTAACATTTTTCCTCCAATATTTAATTTATTTTGGAGAAGTCATTTTATCTCCTCTCATTTATTTTGGATATTTAAAATATTCGGAGAGAGAAATATTAAAACCAAAATGATGCTCATTTCAAATTTGAGAAAAATTCAAATATGAAAGTAAATGAAATCCCCAACTCTCTCCGTTGGTCCTTGAGCTGCTTAAGATTTTCTAGGATCGTAACGAAATGCAAATAAAATATGATATGCATATGACCTATGTATAACATCCAAATTGAAAATTGGGATGTTACAGAAACCCCCTTTATGTTGAATTGAACATATGTATTATATTTCGTAGCTAGCAATTTGGAATGTATCCATGTAAGTGACAAATGCATAAAGTGCTTCACACTAACAACATGGAGTGCACTAATTAATGTTTATATATGAATTGCAAAAGCAATGCCTTGCGTGTATTTCAAACTGCTCTCACTCTATGGATCGTTAATATGAAATAAACACATGCACATGCTAGAATTCAATAGAGTATGGGTGTCTGATAGACCGAATTTTGTTCATACGCAAATTGCAAAATTCACGATCTCATCCAAAAATAATAATGCCATTTATATTTTAGTTTAATGCGTAGAACCGCCATTTACACGTAGATGCACTATGCCTCGCCCCGTTCTCAGAAACGCGCTATATCTCTCTCTATCTAACACATAAGTGCACACACTTTATATACATCGACATTTCTCTTTCACACATGCTCACAATCTCTCCCGGGGTGTCGGGGTGTCTCACGCACACACTCTCTCTCTCTCTCTCTCTCTCTCTCTCTCTCTGACTACCATGTACCACTCTTTTCACTAATCTCAGTTGGAAAACACTATTTCTCTCACATGCATATATACACACACACGGTCTCTACTAGCCCTCTATACGCACATATATGTGCCTACGTGTCTCCGGCATGCACATTATCTATAGGCCTCTCTCGCACACATTGCCCCCACCCCCACAAACATACCTCTCTCTTAGTAGTTGCTAGATATGATTCCATCAGATCATTCGGTAGGATATCCCTGACTGTTAGGCTGGATGGTAATACGAGGCAATGTTTTACCCAAGTCCGGACCCTTGCAGTTGAGGAAAAAGCCTACTCCTGGTACTGTATATTAGTGATAGGGGTGTGTACAAAGTACACGTGAATACCAGGCATTGTGCGTGTGTGTATACTATGGAGGAACTAGCCCCTAGGCTTCTATAACATACTCGGGGCCGAGGGTTACAAATCATATATAGTCGGCTTATCACCAGTGGGGACATAATCCTCCACGACTCTGGTAGCTTCGTGTTGTATGCCGAGTCCTCCACATGGGTCTTTGTATAATGCGTTTCGGTCCAACCTATGTGACGCAGGATGGAACCGACCCATGAGTCCTCATGTTGACCCACCACAATTAGAAATGATGTGCCCACCCCAACTAGAAATGATGTGCCCACCACACCACACACGCAACCGGCCACTAAGAAAATAGGCATATACAATAGTACAATGTTATACATGAAAGTTAATTGCATGGTGCATCCAAAAAAACTTATTCTGCATTGTGAATGTTTATATTTTCTCCTAAAATATTAGTCACGAGAAAGAGAAACGAAGGGCATATCTCTCCTTGTCTCAACCAGACACCCCCTCTTTCTACACCACTTTCAGGTACGCACACAAACTATCTCTCGACCCTCTAAAAGTATGCATACCCTTGACACATTCACGCGTGACGGTCACTGTATTTCAGGTGAAAGCACTATACGTTCACTGGACTTCAGAATATGCTCATTACGGTCACCGTATACATTCTCTTGGTGATCATACGGTATCTAGCTCACGATACGTCTTCGTATTTTGTTGATGACACTGACGGTCATTGTATTTGAAGCGAAAGCACGATATGGTCACTGGATTTCAGAATAAGCTCATCATGGTCACCACATACATTTTGTGGTGCTAACCAACCTGTGGTTGGATGGTTAGGAGGATAGTGGTTTCCCAAGCCCACCAGGGTTAAAGTCCTGGTGCTCGCATTTATCCTGGGTTAATTTCAGTATTTTCTGGCGATGTGCGTTCAGTGGGACGAGACGTTCCACTCGACTACGAGGCACCTATGGTGACATCGTAAAATCTCAAGATCATATGTTGGCTCACTCTCTCGAAGGTGCTCATAGGGGTAGGGTCTGCGTGTGTGCGCTTATAGCGGTGAGTGCTTGCGCGTATATATGAGCGCTTGCGTCTATATCGTGTTGAAAAAATACATGTTGTGATTATACGGTCACTGGCTAAACCATACAACTCCGTATTTTATTGATGACACATTCAATTGACCAGTCAAACGTCCCATGTGGTGCAACTAGTGTTGCACCATCGGGGCGCGTAACCGTGGGGCCCACCTGTCAGCACGTATATGAAAGAAAGAAATGGTAGTTTGAGTCTGTACTGTGTTAATAAAATACATTTTAGGGTGATCATATGGTCACTGGCTCACCATACAGCTCCGTAATTTGCTGATGACACGATCAATTGACCAGGTAAATGGTCCACATTCAGCAGTGCACATTACCATAGGGCCCACTCATCAGCACGTATATGAAGGACAAAAATGGTAATAAATTAGTGGTCGATGGGGATTCGAAGTCGCGAGACCTCTGGTTGGCAGTCGCCGGCGGTGGGGGGCGCGGTGATTGGGCGGTGGCGTGGGGATCGCCGGAGAAAAATCTTGGCGCGGGGGGGCTAGAGGGATGGCCGGTGCATCGACGGGATTGGTTTTGGGGCAGGCGGGGCGGCGTGGTGGCGCGGGCCGGCCGCGGGTGGCGTGGGCCAGCGGTTCGGCTGGTGGTGGCTGGTGGCTCAGGGGGTGGAGGTTGAAGATAAACTGCAGGCCCTTGCTCAGGTGGTGGCTGGCGGCTCAGGGGGTGGAGGCTGGCGGCTCAGGGCACGGGCCGTACACATGCATGATCACAGCACTCGCACGCCTGCATGCACACATCACACGACGCAAGACACACGCCCAACCTATACATGCATGCACCCTTTGTTAAGGACATGGATTGTTACAGGTATTAATCAATCTTATCTGTGATAAGCAGAACATTGATGTTTGCAGCGGTCTTTATGAACCACAACGTATCGAACGGGCTATCAAGGTATATATGAAAATTTAAAATTCTCTTACATTATATAATAGGCTTATCTACATGAAATAGATGACGTCACACTCAATGAACAATCATCGGTTTATGAAATGCCCGCTTCTGACCGCCCTGGCCCACCAAAAGTTCCTCTGCCATGCACTGCGTGCGTTGGGTCACTAACATGCAGGCCATGTACCCAAAGAGCCCACACGTCAGTGGAAGAACGGCGCAGTGTCGTACGTCAGAGTCGAGGGCGCCACTCGCTGCACGCCCGGTTGAACACGCCTTCTTGCTGCATCCAAACGCCTCCATGAAACCCATGTGGAAGCCGAGAAACCCACTCTGGACACACGTTCGTTCATGACCGGGCCGGCATTAAACGCAACGCCGGCCGAGCTCCTCCCGTCCGCCATCTATTTAATCTCCTATTTAAACGAGGCCAGACGCCGGCCAAGAATCGCACACCTCTACCGCTCCCCTATCTCCTCCTTCACCATTTTGTCCACTCTTACAATGGCTTACGAAGAGTAGTTATCCCGCATCCAAGCAGGCTGGGTGGCCCGCCGAGCCCACCGGATACGAGCTATGTAGCTTGCTGATCCACCTCCCTCTCCTCGCCTGACGGAGCCAATTGCGGCCCCAAGCCAGCGTGCGGTTCAGCAACTCACCGCTCCAGGCCAGCTCGACGAGGAGCGGCGCACGGGCGTCGGCGCTGCCGTCCATGCCACCACCTCGTATCGTGCCTCCCGTGTCTACGACCGCGTCTCCCGTTTCTATGGCTGACACTCCCATGCCGGCGGCCGCGCCATGCAAGCAGAGATAGAAGCCATGTGCGCGAAGAGCGACGAGTCGGTAGCCAGCGCCTCTGCGTCCGCCGCCATCATCGAGGAGAAGTAGAACACGGGAGGCTGCCGCCGCTTGGGTCCCATGAAGGCCACTGCGGAGGCGACGCCGGCGTACACAGCAGGTGACTTGCCGGATCCTTTTGTTGCGAGGACCTTCATCGACCCCGCATGGGCTCCACGGAAGCGGAGAAGCCCCCTTCCACCATCATCTTGGGCATCAGCCAACGATATCAATTGGGCAGTGGGGAAGAGAGGCCTCCATTACGCTGAAGTATATACATCCGGGGCTCCCGGCAGTCCGGTGATCGTACTGCCAGACATGAGGAACACAAATGGATCGGAGGGCGACCATTTAGGCCAAGTATTATATACTAGTGCTGCCCAGAACTAGCACCGCTTAGTTGATTTGAATGTAATGAAATCCGTCATGTTTGTATGAAAATCCGGTATTTTATATGAATTCTGTCATTGTTTATATGAAATATTGCCGTGTTTGCATGAATTTCGTCTGGTTGGTTGAGTTGCTGTCAGAATGTGTGCGGCTATGGTTGGATGGCGTAATTTGTGGATCGTCGGCCGGTCTGCGGCCGGCTCAGGCGGCATGGTGGGACAAAAAAAGCACAACTCGTGCGAGCTCTTCTCCAACGTGCGTGCTGGAGGATGCATGAGCAACAGTGCCATTCCTTGTTCATCGGTGGCAAAGGCACCTGTCAACAAAAGGGTCGCCAATATTTTGGCTACCTCGGGCAAGATCCAAACAGCCCCTCCCAGCACATTCAAATCCCTCGTTCACCGTGAAATTTTGCCATGTGTTGTTTTCATGGACTAGCAAGATGCCCGTGCATTGCACGGAACATCAAGATGCATTTTTTACAAAACACCTGTTGTGATTGACCCATGCAGGAGTAATCCCATGTGTAAAAACTAATGATATCTCGAGAATTTTATCAGAAAAATGGTACTCCCTCCATTTTTGTATACAAGGCCACAAACCCATATTACAGGTACCAAGGTAGAAATTAATGCCTACTTAATTCAATGTTACAAGCCAGTCTTTTCTTCTTGCTCGACGTGTTAATTAATGTGCATTTTTCTCTTCAACGCACAACACGATAACTCTCTCACTCCTTGTTGGTTGATTAATGTGGTGCATGCACACCAACCTTCTCACTCCCGCATGCATGTAAGGGGTAATAATGTCCTCGTTGCTAGTACGAGGCAAACCTCATCAATTTTACCTCGATTGATGTTAGTGGCCTTGTATAGTTGCAAATTGTAAATTTGATAGTGGCCTTCTATACAAAAATGGAGGAAGTATCTCGAGAATTTCATCGAAAAAATGATATCTCGAGAAAGATGAGAGATAAGGTGAGGAGGAGTGGGGCGTGGTGGTGACTGGTGGTCGGACAGTGCGGAGGCATGGGGATGGACGGTGCATTATGTCTAGGTTTGTATCTCTCTCACACACACATCCACATAGGTGGGGGACGTGCACGAAGAGAAGAGGTGCACGCACGGCGCACGTACTCCCGTCTCTTTCCCAACCACACCTGCGCGGGTACATGGTGGAGCTCATTTCTGTACGAAAAGGCAGCCCACGTGGTAATTTGACACGTGTACTGGTTGTCCACTTGATGGAGGATCGTCTACCACGGGTGAACAAACAAATTGCCACTTGACGCGTTATGTTAAAAAAGAGGCAAACCATGTGGGGCCTACCTTAGAGGCAAGGCTCTATACACTGGAGTACTTTTGTTGTGTCCTGTCAACTCGCAGAACTAGGAGAAGCTTGCTTAGTACGCCGTCACCCCCGCCCACGGGCGCGGTGGCTCGCAGCACGAGGTGAAGCTTGCTTACTAGTACTCCCTCCGTTTACTCCTTGTCCCTACCTTGGTTAGAGAGATTATCATGTTGTTTGAAATATATGTCTTTTAGTAGTAGGAGTAGTACAGTGGTATATAGGAATAGTACTACTACAGCAATTTCCTTGGAGTCCGTGGTGCAACAAGCTACCCTAGGCTATGTTACTACTCCCTCCTTTCCAGTTTATGGCTCAATTTAAAAATCTCTCCAACCAAGGTAGACGGTGAGTGGTGGAATTAATTTCGTAGTTTGCACAAGTAATTAGTACACTCGTTTTCTCAAGAAGTTATGTTTACCGAGGCATTAATTAGAATGAAAGCATGCATGACCACTAAATTTCCATGAACTTCTACATGCATTGGTGAGTTTTCTCTTGACACTGCTTGCATCGGGTGATTTAACGCACCTCAAAACCCAAACATGTGATGGTACTACTACTAGTTGAATTGAGACTTACAAAATGGAAAAACAATTTTTTTTAGATGAGCCCTATAAACCGGAAAGGAGGGAGTAGTAAGTAGTACTACCTCCATAGTGGGTACATACTCTGTAAAATCAGATTTTCCCAAAAGTAAGTCGCTCAACCTTTATTTGCTTGTTTCCCTTCCTGCCTCGTTGCCTCGAACAGACTATGCCAAACTCCCCTTTCTGCCGCGCGGGAAAAGACCCGCCCTCGCCTTTTTTAGTCCAGGTTTGTATCGATGGATCGCGCAAAGCAGCAAAAACCAAGCCGTGTCTTGTACTCCTCCGTCCATGCTCGCTTTCATGAAATAGGTACTTCCTCTCGCCGACATGTGGGACATATAGCAACCGGGTCGACGTGTCATGCACCAAATAACAGTGCAGAACAGCAGGGGGACGCACCCCAGTCGTATCTCCCTAGTAGTAGTAATGAGCAATGACACGTCAAATCACAATGTCGCACCTTTCCAGACGGATGAAGCAACCATTATTTCACACTTCGCTTCGCCATCATCTCCTTCAAGAAAACCACGTAGTATTGCTTCTGCCATTGTTTCGCCTCAAGAGGGACACACGCATCGCCTTGGTACATCATGAGACGTGGGACCGCATGACATGCCATGCTCCCCCGCCCATCGGTCGGTAAAATCACCTCATTTTTACTACTTCCTCCGTATCGGTTTACAGGGCATGCACGTCATTCTAAGTTGAGAAATTTAACTGGCTATATATGTGATGAACAGTATATGTTTAGAAACTACATCCGCTTAAGAATCCAATGATATACATTTTGCGACATAGTAACTCACATTTAGTTAGTCAAATGGATGACCTATAACTACGTGCATGCCCTATAAACCGAGACGGAGAGGGTAGTATAGTATGTTTTTAGATCAATATAGTCGGGATTCACCAAGGAGCAAAACCAAGTGGTAGGCTTCTCCTGTCGTGTTGGCGTAGTAACTCAAGCAGGGTCAGTCCACACACGAAATGGCAACACACTTAACAGGACCCCTTTGGTCGACATGTGGCTCATCCACCGTCTTGTTCCACATGCGATGCACCAACTTATAGTTTGGAGCAGCGGTTGGACATGGAGGCACCCCGGTCGTAGCGCCGCAGTAGTAGTAAATGAGCGATGAGGGGTCAAATCACAAAGCCCCACCTTTCCCATAATAAGCTGGACGGACGAAGCAACCATCATTTCACTCTAGGGCGCAAGAGCATAAAGAAAAGAGAAAACCAATGATGCATGTGGCAGCTACCTAGGGCACCCTAGGGTAGGGGCCTCCACTACAAATCCTTCCTTTTAAAGAGACTCCACTACAAATCCGCTTCTCCCTCCTCCTCTTGGAGAAAACCGATGATGCGTGCGGCGGTAGGGTTTGTAGGAGTACTACGACGTGCGGGGCCACGTTGTAGTAAACGGGAGAGGGGTTGAGTTTGAGTCGACACCTTAATATGTGTGGGCCGCTTGGTTTTAGGGAACGAGGCAGCATTTTGGGTTTGGGGACCAGTGGAGATATACGTACAAAAAATTGGGGATGTAGGTTCGATCGAAAGGCCATGATGCATGGGCCCTGCATTTTGATATACCCGCGGCCGCGTGAAATTTGCTACTCTACTCAAAACTAGTAAGGTACACATGCATTGAACGCATGAGATTTGGAAACCAAATTATGAACAAATACACACTATAGCATGTATGATTTGAGTCATATATGCATGATGTAGATGTTCGTTTAGTTCTTATAGTTCATCTCATTCAAAATCAATTAGTTTTATAAAAAGGTTAAGATTCATGGGATTGTGCATTGTAAAGCATAAAGTAAAAAACAAATCATGGCAATTCATTTAGGAAAAACAAGTTTGGGCAATTATTATACGGAAGATTCTAGAACAAAGGAGAAGTGCTTGTGTTTTGAGGTTTGTGCATTATGCTTAAGTTCAACCATGGAGTCTTCTAGATTGTACATGTGGCAGAATCTGGCGGAGTGTTGATGAAATCCAACGGCCAGTAGTGCTCGGAATTGCCATCTCCGCACTGTCGGATTAGCTTCATCCAACGACCATCTTTCAAAGTTATTCGCACGCAATATAGGGGTATAGATAATGCATAAAAGTTCCTCCAAAAACATCTATAACTAATGGGAAGTGAATGTATGCTTCAAATGAAAATGTAATACTCCCTCCGTCTAGGTGTATAAGTCATCTTAGGTTTTTTTGCTTGTTAATAGCATTCCATGCAATGAATTGACCACTGCATGTCATGTTTGAAAGTCTCAAGCCATTGAAAGCATGCACGGCCCACATCTCTTATTGGTTGATATGTCACGAAACAAGAAATGAGGAGGGAGTTAATGTACCATGCCTAAGTGTTTTGGGATTATTTGGTTTTCGGAAGATGACTTACACACCTAGATGGAGGGAGTACAAAGAGAAAATATGAATTGCAGTTAAAAGAATGACATTTCTAACAAAAATGTGAATGTGAACTACATATGTGTGCACATGACCAGCACATACATTGTCAATACAAAATTTAATGCAATAAATAACTTAGGAGTAACATTCACAAATTGATGATGTGGTACTTGCATGCATAGAGTACAAAAACAATGTGATTTATGACTTGCATGCATGACGTGTTCTTGTGCCATAGTTGTATGTCTAGGAAAAAACCTACTAGTGGGTTGTACTAGCTATTTAGGAATAGAGAATGTTAACTTGGAAGTTGTAGGGAAAGAGATGACATGTATCTCAATTCCTATGAGTAAGGATTGGAAAAGAGATGTCATTTGGTTCACATCATAGGAACTTTTCTATTGAATCTAGAGATGACATGTATCTCAATTCCTATGAGGAGGGATTACAAAAAGAGATGTCATTTGGTTCACATCATAGGAACTTTTCTATTGAATATACGCTAATGTTTATTTTCCTTTGAAATTATGGGAGTATAGGAATCCATTCATATGAACCAAGTGGATCTAAAGCTATGAAAATGATATCATGTTTATTTCCTTTGAAATGTGGAGTATATGAATCTATTCATATGAACCAATTGGCTCTAAAGGAAAAAAATCATATAAAAATCATATCATATAGAGTTCCTATGATATTCCTCCACACCAAAGGATGGTTGAAATTGCTGCAGCTGATATGACGGTCTTTCTTTGTAGACTCCTCCCCCCTTCTTTATAGTTACCTCTCGAAGATGAATGGAATGATATATACTGGGTATTCTATATGTGCATTTTGGTACACGAAAACTCGGTAAAAGTTTGCGAGGTTCGAATTTTCAATAAAGCTATATGCACTGCATTTTGGAACGGAGGGAGGAGCATACGGCAGTTGCTAACACTCACGTGAAGGTTTGTGTAGGAGGAGTGGCTGTTCTGTTAAATGACATGGCAAAACTGACACTGTCGGATGCTGATCTAACGGTTCTTATGGCGTTCGTCAGGAAACGGCTTGTGGTGAACATTTGTCGGATAATGATTTACAGACACATGCATTGCATTGATACGTGCCCCCTCTCTCTCACGCACACATGCACCCTCATGAGTCACGACTCTCCTGAGTCCTCACGCACCCACCGTCTATCCGCAGGTAGACGTCACACACATATGTGCTCTTCACACCCTACCCTCAGAACTTCTAAAAAACAAAAGACGTCGTGCACCTTTTATTTTAGCTCACACATCACACACTTATACTATTAATCTTATGGTGAACGTTCTTTGGGCATAGTATATTGTACTCTCACGAAGAGAAGCGGTGCACGCACGCACTAGTTTTCTCACACCCACTCGCAGGTACACATATGAGCGCATTTTTTTGAAGCTGGTACAACAAAATAACTCAACTATATATATAAGCAGGAGTCTTAGCGCTTGCTTTACTAGGGTTCCTCTCTATCACTCTCTCATGCTCTCCAGATCTAAGCAAGACATAGGTGGCCACACTCTCTCTCTCTGCTCACGGTTGGTCACAAATCCGGCCGGACCACCTCGACCGGGGCAGGGGTGTAGGTGCATCGTTCACGCTTTCGTCGGCGGCGAGGGAGGATACCAATTGCTGCCCGCGCGTCCCGATCAGCGGCCGTGTCGTTATCTCCGAGAGAGCGCCGGCTCGGGAGGGCCTCCGACCCCTTCTTCCTCCCTACGGTATCGTGGCCAAGATGCGGCCTCCTGACGCCGTCTGTGCCACATGCCGACGACCCTCAGGTATATATTCCTTCGAAACTTGCCTTGCTCTACTGCCCCAGCTTCCCACGTGGCTGCGTGTGGATCTTTTTCTACTTCCGTCGGTTGTTCCAAAGCCACCTGGACTTTTACTATTATTAGAGGTAAAGCTAGTTCATACAGTCGAATCTAAGAGTTGGTTCAAACAGGGAAGAAAGTGGGTAAGCTGTAGCATGAATCTAGGACTTGGTTCTAAGAGGAAATGGGGGAAAGTAGTAGATACTGGCTAACCAACCGGTCTCTTGGTTGAAAAGGCGAAGAAAGCATGGTGGATGGCGAAGAGTGGGAGGAAGTGGAGATGTCTCTTGGTCGAAAAAGGGGGACACCGCAAATGAGAATGGGCAGGTCTAGATTTCCTGTGCTCACATAGGAAAATGTCGCCGAGGAGATAAAAAATTGGACAACAGACATGTTGCCTGAGTGTTTGCCGCTCTCGGCAACCACATCTGCCTCACCACTTTATGCCCTTGCTGTCCCTATGCCCATATCGCCACCGTTAGTGTAAAATCACATGAAGCATTAAGCAATGCCGCCTAATGTCACTATAAGTAAAGGTCTAGTGCCATCGATAAATCGAAGCAATGCCACCACCATTTTATGAAGTGCTTCCATCTTGCTTTATTTCCCATGAATTGTGTTTTTGTAGTTACATTTAAATCACACACCGCTAACATTGCTTCATCCCAGTGGAACTGCACAAATTTGATTGCACATTTACTTGACCATGTGCTACTCTCATGATAGTAATACTAATGCTATTGTTCTGCATGTTAATCTAGTGGTAGTGTTGATGTGATGTGATGCTACTTACTTAAGGGCACTTTCATACTGTCAATGTAGTGCCAATTATAACACAATAGATGCTGCTGTTAATCATACGCCACTGCAAATATCTGTCACTATTTAAATAATTGTATTTCGTATTTGTGCAAACAGGGATGTCTGTCTCCATATCGTTTCTATCCGCGCAATCAAAAGTACACACCTTAGTTTTAGTACAACTGCACAAAATGAGATGGCTATTCCCAGCTATCGTCCTCTAACCACCAGTGTTCCAGGTATTCCTACATTGGTAGTAACTAGGTAGAATGACCAACGCAATCTAAAAGAAGCTGATTCTTACGTTTTACTTCCTGATTGCGGTGCAGGGACGAGCGAAAACAACTGCATCCTAGTCCGGAATGCACTTTCTACCAGTTCATCCATGGACCGAGGACTAGGTGGCACGGCTGCACGGAGGTTTTTGGGACATGTGCGCAGACAAGAGGCATTGTGGTCTGCTTATTTCTGCAAATAGCGGTGCTTAAATTTAGTGGAATGCACAAGAATTTCAGCTGGTCAGTACACTACATGCTTCAGTTCAACATTCCAGCTGAGAACACAATTATAATTGGTTATTCTGGAATGAGAGAACCTAACCCTGGATGGTGGCAACAAGAAAAAACCAGAGTGAACTCCAGGAAATTTAAGCCTGCCGCGAGGCCCTTTGCTCAGAGAAGCCTTGCTTGATTTTTCCTGATTTGTAAACCTTCTCACAACTTTGTCTTTTGTTGTGAACTAGTATATCTTTGTTATGTTCTATGAATCACTGAGATGTATAAAATTGCTTAACTTATGCTTTTCAAGTTTTTTATGAAGCCGAGTTTAATGTGAGTGTTCCACATGAACGCTGGACTAGCGTGTGAACGTTTGGAATTTACATTGTGGCCTCAGTTAACTGCATGAACCACTGTATAAGATACGTAGTTGCTTATATGCCAGACAGCAGATTATTGATTAGCTGGTCGATAGCCTAGTGTTGAAGCAAGCTGATCCAATGTGCCGTGTTTTGCTCAACTGCTTATAAGTGGGGTAGCACCAACATTGTTTACAAGTACTTATGTATACGTCGGTGCACAATTCTCGAACGAGTACTCTATTTCATTAAACACACGCTGCTCGTATGATAAACCGTGACAACTTATGCCTTACCATGCCATATTCATGAAAAAACTAGTGAGGATGCATATGTTTCGACGACAATTACGATGGTTCTCACATGATTCACGGGCACACAAAAGTAGCAGCAGTTCATATAGACAGATTCAAACAGAGTACTAGCCCTAGAGGGCTCGATAATAGGCAAGGTTCAGATAATTACATACAATCCAAACTACTATTAAACACTAGCTGGCGCAACTATTTCATGCCTCGATCTAATTTGGGTTGGACACAAGACTTACCTTGCCATGAACATCATCGAGGACGTCCGGCAGCAGCTCAATCCTGTGAACCTTCATGAAGATAAACTTGTGGCCTTGCCACTCATAAACTTGTTTGTGGAGGCATGCCACATCATCTTCTTGCGTAAGCTTGACAAGAACAGTTTGCCTCACAAACGAAGGAGTAAATTTGAACTTCTTGTGCTTCAGTACACCCTGGACTACACGCCTGACAACTGTGAGGCTGGAATACAACTCGACATCGGTATAATCGCAAATGGCTTCCAGCATCCAGCAGCCTAAGAACTCTGTTTTCCCAGTGCGTATATTTAGGTCATCCGCCTCATAGCGAGTGACATGTACAACCACACAATCCTTGTCTGCATCAGGGCTCTAATTGAAATAGAAACAAATTCTGAATTACTTTCTAGTATAAGAGACACAAGTTATTTAAACCACTATGTATAGCATGGCATCAAAGCTAATAGAATTTTGCATTATTCGTCACCACATACTTAGATGAAAAACCACAATCGAGATCGGCAAACAAGAAAATCACCGTGGGCAGCTCAGCGGGGGGGGGGGGGGGGGCACATCCTCAAAGGGGGAAAACTGCTCCTGCAGGCCCATGGGGGCTGTAACCTCAAACGGGGCATTGACCATCTCAGTAGTGGACGTGAGCGTTGTCGGTGTCAAAACCGGCGGATCTCGGGTAGGGGGTCCCGAACTGTGCGTATAAGGATCGAAGGTAACAGGAGGCAGGGGACACAATGTTTTCCCAAGTTCGGGCCCTCTTAATGGAGGGAATACCCTACTTCCTGCTTGATTGACTTTGATGAGTATAGGGGTTACAAGAGTTGATCTACCACGAGATCGTAATGGCTAAACCCTAGATGTCTAACCTATATCATTATGATCGCCTCTACGGACTAAACCCACCGGTGTATATAACACACCGGAGGGGCCTAGGGTTATACAGAGTCGGTATACAGAGAAAGGAATCTTCATATCCGAACGCCAAGCTTGCCTTCCACACAAAGAGAGTCCCATCCGGACATGGGGGAAAGCCTTCTATATTGTGTCTTCACGGCTCACCAGTCTGGCCCACGTCACATAGCACGGACGCCCGGGGACCCCCTAATCCAGGACTCCCTTAGTAGCCCCTGAACCAGGCTTCAATTACGATATGTCCGACGTGCAGATTGTCTTCGGCATTGCAAGGCGGGTTCCTCCTCCGAATACTCCAAAGCAGTTTGACCAAGAGAACTATATCCGGCTTTGTACAATAGTCACAACCCTGAACCACAAGGGCAAAAATACTTAAGCAAAAATAGGTTATGTCTTTTGACAACTTTTTCGGCTAGGCATTGAGTCTCGGCTTTATTATTATTTCGAACCTTTTTTAGCCTCCCGTTTCGCGTTTCGAGATGCAACTCCTAGTAGCACGTCTAGTCAAAGCAGAGATCGTGTCCCCTTATCGTGGGGTTTTCATCAATGAGGGCTTGGGTAATCCAACCGTGCCATCCGCTCGGCCCCTTGGGAATAGGCAAATTTTAAGGCTCGTGGGGGGACACTTGATATTCACTGCCTTTATAAGGACACAAGGATCCACCTTTTTACCCCACGCCTTCTTCCTCCTTGGCTTATCCGCCCTCGACCTCCATCGCCCGAGCTTCAATCCTTTCCGTCTGCAGCAAACACTCTAGCCATGTCCGGATCTGGGGCGCAGGGCAAGTGGATGGCCTCTTCCATGACGAAGAAGGATGTCCAGGGACTCGGGGAGGCGAGATACTTAACCGCAGAAATCGCACATGGGCTTTCGTCAAAGGGGAAAGTCATCCCTACTCCAGAGCCTGGAGAGAGGGTCGTGTTCATCCCCCACTTCCTTCGTTTAGGGTTCCCCCTTCACCCCTTTGTTCACGGCCTCATGTTCTACTATGGGCTAGATTTTCACGATCTAGCCCCGAACTCCTTTCTCCATATCTCGCCGTTCATCGTCATGTGCGAGGCATTTCTCCGCATACCCCCACACTTCGGCTTGTGGCTCAAGACTTTCGACGTGAAGCCGAAGGTGGTCGACGGGGAGCACGCGGATTGCGGCGGGGCCATGGTGAGCAAGCTTCCTCACGCTATCTGGCCTAACGGGGCCTTTGTGGATACCGTCAAGACATGGCAGCAAGAGTGGTTCTATATCACCGAACCCCGCGGTACCAAGTGGGCGGCCACTCCTGCATTTAGATTCAGGCCCCTCTACGACTCACATCATGGACCAACAAGGGTCCAAACTGGGGATCGACCGATGAGGTGCTAATGCTGCAAAAGCGCATCAAGAGTACCATAGAGAAGAATAGCCGCCTCACTGACGTGATTCAGGTGATGCTCATCCGCCGAACCCTTCCATGCCAAAGACGGCCTCTCCGTTTGTGGGAGTTTAATCTGGAAGGTCTGCGAACTCTGCAACAATTCTTCGGCACGACGCACAAAGAGATCTCGAAATTGCTCTTTAAGTCTCAAAAGTCGTGGTCGGACACGTCCGAACATGTTGGTCTTGAATGCAACCATCCGCCCCCCCGGTGAGGGCTAAGCTTCCGCCTATAGCTCGGTTTGTTAATTCAAGGAGATACGCTAACCATTCCATCCTTCAAACAGGTCTGGACAAAGAAGGCGGAGCGGATCAGGTGTCCGACCCCCCTTCCTGAAGGCTCAGGTGATCCTCTCCTGATAAGGATGCTGGTCCTGGCGCCGTACCAGGTGCTGGTAAAGAAGGACAATAAGAAGAAGAACAAGGAGGCCGAAAGCGGCCTCCACCATGAAGGTACCTCGGACGCTATGTCCAGAGGGACCGAGGCCCCCTCCTCTCATGAGGGAGACAAAAACGAGGACGAGGAGGAGGAGGAAGAAGATAACCCTCCTCTCAAAGGGAAAAAAGGGGGCATCCTCGGCAGACCCGGAGGTGAGGGCATCCAAAAGGGGAAAGTTATCCCTTTCGGATGACTCGGATTCAGACACCGAAGACATCCCCAAGCCCTGCCCCCGGACCATGCCCCTTGCCGAATCATAAGTACCTGAGGACGCTTTACATACATCCACTCCTTTATGAATTGTGAGAATATTATTAAATCATGTGTTTCAGTCCGGCCCGCGATCTCCCTCAACAATCCTCCTCGTCAGGGGATTTGCCGCCGGAGATGATGGAGAGCGAGATGCCTCTGCAAGTTTCCTCGCCCCCTAGGGCGGATGACATCGAGGTGTCATCCCAGAGGATTTCTCCGGATCGTCGAGAGGTGTAGGAATATGGCACCAGAGGGTAATACGTCGGCTGTCGAGGACACGGGGGACGTGGCCCCCATGAAGACCGGGGATGGGGGCCCTGGATTGTTCGACCCCCAGCCGAATACCGCTCCGGAGACGGATCTGGAGTCGAGTGAGCGGCCCCCTTCAAGAGGGGGGGAGCGCCTATTCTTGCGGCGACCTTCATAAATCCGGAGGCGGCGAACATGCCGAGGGACGGGCTGTGGAGTGCGTCCGTCTTGGAGGAGCACCGTACCTTGATGGGTACGGTGGCTGAGAAGATTCAGTCCGCTAAAAGCGGGCTGAATGAAGCCTTTACGAGCCTACTAACAGGCTTCGAGGTATGCGATGTAATGTCTTTAGACACTTTCCTTATGGAAAATATGCCTGTATATAGATAGTAGCCCCTTAGACTCTGGTCAGCTCATCAAGAAGGGCGAATAGAGGATCTATATATATCTGCAGGAAATAACATACTTATTTGGCTGGAAAAAACAGGCTTCTCTGTTAGCGACAGCCGCCCAGGCCGCGGAGGTTTCCGAACTGAAACGGCAACTGAAGCAGGCCAATGAGGACATTGTCCTTATTAATAAGCGGCTCGACAAAGCACAGGGTATGCTGCGAATATCCCATTTGTGCCTATATGAATGTGCAAATGCGGAGTTGAAACTTAGACTTTGTTATGTGTGAAATTGCAGATGGCACTGCTGAGGTCGAGACCCTCAGGGGTGATCTTGCCTGGGCCAAGGAGCAGGCGAGAGTGAGCAATGCGGCCGCTGATAAAGCGGCTGCAGATTTGAAGGCCGAATAGGCCACCCGGCGGCAGGCCAAGGAGCGGGTATCTGTAGTAGAGCAAGAGCTCAAGGATGCCGCCCGCAAGTGCAAATCCCTCGAGGAGGAGAATAAGGCCAAGGCAACCGAGCTCGCCAAGGCCCTTGAGGAGGCCAAAGAGGCGCGGTCCGAATCTAGGGCGGCTCGCGAGGAGGTCCGTGATACGTCTCCCACGTATCTATAATTTTTGGTTGTTCCATGCTATTATATTATCTATTTTGGATGTTTAATGGGCTTTAATCACTACCAAAAAAAGACACATCCGTGACATTTTGGGCCGAACAATTTTTTCTGTCATACTTATGACACTTCTATGACGATAATTGTGACAAAACCAGGTATCATCATAGATGTGGTGGGCTCCTACTTCTATGACAAAAAATCATGACAAAAAATGGGCTTTTCGTCTTGGGCGGGCAGGAGACGCAGCCGCATGACATTCTTTGGGCCGTCCATGACGGAGAAAACCGTGGTAGAAGCGAGGGCGAGGAAAATATCGGGGGAGTTCCCGGTTACGGTGGGTGGTCGGGGGCCGAGCGATGCACGTTTCTCTCGTACGTACGCGCGTGTGTGTGAGGCGTTGCGCTCTAACTGAACGCGAGCAATTGCACTGCAGGCTACACGTTACTGAACCCGAGCGATCGATCGATCCCTTGTTGTTAACTGAACCCGAGTGATTCCTTCGCTACTGCTGCTAACTGAAGCTGATCAAACACTGCTGCCTCCTTCCCTTGATGAACAGTGAGTGTTGCTTGGCGGTTTGGATGAACAGTTCCCGGTGGGGGTTGGATGAACAGGACCCAGCGGTAGTAGAGGCCATTGCCGCTGGATGAACAGTACCCCGATCGATCGAGCCGGTGGATGAATAGGACCCCGTGGAGGGCTGGATGAACAGGAGCCCGTGGAGGGCTGGTTGAATAGTAGCCGGTGGAGGGCTGGTTGAACAGTAGCCAATGGAGGAGCACGCGGTGTAGGCTGGATGAACAGGAGCCCGTGGATGAACAGTCACAGGTGGAGGCTGGAGGAGGTCGACGGTGTATGAACAGGAGCCCGTGAAGGCTGGAGGAGGTCGACGATGGAGATGAACAGTATCCCGTGGAGTCCCGTTTTGCAGTACGCCACACTCCTCCCGATGAACAGGACCCCGTTTCGACCGTAGAGCTCCAACACAAGTCCGTTTCCTCTGTTTTGCGATACGCCACACCCCCCGATCAACAGGACCCCGTTTCGACCGTAGGAGGTCCGTTTCGTCCGTTTTGCGGTACGCCAGACCCCTCCCGATGAACAGGATCCCGTTTCCACCGTGGCCGGTCGAACACAAGGCCGTTTCCTCCGTTCTACGGTATGCCATGCCTCGTTTCCATCGCCTGTTCCGTCCAAGCCAGTTGGCTCCCGATGAACAGCACGCGTTCCGTTGCTTCCCGATGAACACGACGCGTTCCGTTGCCTCCCCATCAACACGACGACGACGCAGTTTCTCTGTTCCAACCCAGCCATGTACACGAGCCCTGGTCATACGTATGCGCGAGTAGGCGTTCGAGACCCCGCCCGTATGTACGTACGTGGCCGTATTTTCTTTCTTGTACCCTGGCCGATGTACGTACGTGTACATGCTACGTGCGTGCCTCTACTACGACACGTGCGCGCCTCTACATCGTCCAGTATGTACGTACACGTTCGCGACCAGAATGACAAAGCTACGTATGCTTCGACCAGGTGGGTCTCGACTGTCAGGCACATCCTTGCGTGCAAAGATGTAGCTGGTGGGTCCCAGTAGTCAGGGAGGCGAATCATTTTTTTGCCCGTAATATGGACGCACTTCCTTGCGTGTGAAGATGTAGCTGGTGGGTCCCAGCTGTCAGGGGGAAATGTTTTTTTTTCACAAAATATGGTGGCCCGTCCGGTGGGTCCCTGCTGTCATGTGGAGGAATAATTATTTTGCGCGTATTAAGGAGGCACTTCCTTGCTGCGGTCGTGGACCCAACTGTCAGCCTCTCCACATACAGTACTCTTCCGACGGAAGTCGTTTGTTGACCACATTGACCACGCCACGTCGAGAGCACCAGGGCGATGGACGACGGCGAGGCCTAGGAAGGGGACGACGCGGAGCCGGGGAAGACGCGGCAGTGGATGCCCATGCGAAGGGGAGTACGTGGGTTGACTGCTTCGGCTGCGGTGTGAGGCTGCCGTCACCGGAGAATAACAGGAGGTGTGGGTGAGTATAGAGGGATGGCATGGCCAGCGGTGGCAGCACAGTCGGACACGGGAGGCAGGAGCAGGCAGCACGACCGACGCTTGTTTGGGCGGCTGGAGCAAGAAGACCAGAGGTTGAAGAAGCACTACGTCCGTTGGATGGACATCGTACGGTCACTGGAGCTAGAATCATTCATATTTACTAAGTTGACAAAGCCCTCCATCCCCGTCATCTTAGTAGGCCCACAAGTCAGCCTCCCACTATGGTGGGTTCCAGCGAGCAGGGGGGTATTCATTTTTGTGTGCATAATAACGAGGCACTTCCTTGCGTGTGAAGATATAGCTGATGGGTCCGAACTATTAACGGGGGAACGTTTTTTTCGTGAAATACAAAGGCCCTTCCGGTGGATCCCATCTGTCAGGTGGAGGAATCATTATTTTGCACGTAATAAGGAGGCATTTCCTTGCGTGCGTCCATGGACCCAGCTGTCAGCCTGTCCATGTACAGTCCACTTCCGATGCATGTCGTTCGTTGACCACGTTGACCACGCCGCGCCGAGAGCACCAGAGCGGTGGACGACGGCGAGGCCTAGGAAGGGAACGACATGGAGCCAGGGAAAACTTGGCAGTTATTTCCCACGCAGGGGAGTGCGAGGGTTAACTGGTTCGTCTACCGTCGCCGGAGAATAACAGTAGGTGTGGGTGAGTAGAGGGATGGCTAGGCCAGTGATGGGAGAACGATGGGCGGTGAGGCCTGCGTGGCAGCATAGCCGGCCGCGGGAGGAGGGAGCAGGCAGTCCTGCCGGCGCTTGTTTGAGCGGCTAGAGCAGGAAGAGTAGAGATGAAGAAGCACGACGGCCGTTGGATGGACATCCAACAGTCACTTCTCTCATGTATTGACTAAGTTGACACGACATTGCGTGTGCGTCAACCTTATTTTTTAGGAAAGCATACGCGTCAACCTGTAGTAGGCGCACAAGTCAGCCTCAAATCTGTGGAAAATAGCATACAGCCCATCTGCCATTATTTCTAATAATTTACAGCCCATTTGCCAATTCTTAAGAATTTTTTTGGAGCCCATCTTCTTTTTGTTAGCATTACACCCCACATTGTAGCAACGGTTAAAAATTATACGGAATTTTGCATATTTCGGTGCGGTCAACTATTTTTAATCCCGAAATATCGAGTCACATTCAAACTATTTTGAAAAATAATTTATATAAATATAAAATCCAAATAATTGTCCAGGCATAAAAATCAATGGAATTTAAAATCTTGTAATTAAAAAAATGAAACTAATTCCCGGTTTGATGTGTTTTAAAAATGTACAGCCCATTTCTGGGCAAACCGAATGAAACACTCTCCTCGTCTTGAAAGATTTGCAGCCCAGCAGGGCTGATAAAGCAAGTAGGCCTCGTTTGGGTATTTCTTTAAAAAATAGAACTGGGCTAGCCATTTTCAGCAAGAAAAAAACACAACTAGGCTCATGATGTGGTAAACATAAATAAAACCCTGGCTAGAGGGCCCACAGCCCCCGCACAGCCCCGTTGTTACCCTGATCTGTCGCTAGAACTAGTATAAATAACAACTGCTTGTTCCTAAAAAAAGTAAATAACAACTGCGCGACCTGCTGGGTCCCTGGTGTCAGCCGCTCGTTGTGTAATTCTCTCGTTTATTGACTACCTTGACAATGGCGTGAGCCCCAGATGTCCAACCATTAGGAGGAACCATTTTTGGGGCTTGTAATAACGAAGCACTTGCTTGCATACTGCCATGACGCTGGTGGGTCCGTACTGTCATACTCTCCACGTACAGTCATATCCTTGTTCCTCTCGGTTGTTAACGGCGTTGACAATGCAAGAGGGCGGCGCAGCGCACGGCGAGCGAACCAAGGCCGAGGACGACGGCGAGGCCTCGGACGGAACGAGCAGGAGCCGTGGAAGATGCACCAGTCCAGTCGCAGGCGGAGGGGAGTACGAGGGTTGACTGGTTCGGGTGCGAGTGCGTGTTGGGGTTGACATCGCTGGAGAATAACATGACGTGTGGGGGAATAGAGGGAGGGACTGGCCAACGTTGGAGGGTACGGTAGGGCAGCGGAGGCGCAACCAGCCATGGGAGGCAGGAGCAGGCGGAGCTGACGGGGTGGTTTGGTTTGGGCGGCTGGAGGAAGAAGACCAGAGATAGAAGATACACGACAGAAGTTAAATGTCAATCCAACGGCTGGCCAGCAGAAACGTTTGTTGACTAGCGAGTAAGTCGACACCACCTTGGATAGGCTATTTCCTCGTGGGTCCCAAATGTTAGAATCCAAATCTGTCATGGTCATGCAGCCTTTCCTATGAAAATTTACAGCCCATTTGGTGTACTAGTTCGAAATAAGTTTGTGGGTGCTGGTGGGGGCTAATCACTTGGCTTCTGTAATGCACAGTGAGCTCAAGCAGCCGGTGAGAGTGATGTTATTTCCCTTGGTTGGGATTTGTTACAATATTTCACTCTAAATTAAACGAATGGCAAGCCATTTGCCTTGTTTCAAAGAAAATATGGTAGTCAGAGCCGAGTTGAAAAGGGCAAGAACATCTAACTCTGGCTTACAAACTGTACAAAAGCACGAGGGTTAATTGTTCATCAGGTTTATACAAAACCCATGTTGAAAAGGGCAACAACATCTAACTCCGGCACTGTTTTCGGCAGTCACAGTCAAATGGATCGGTCAGGTCGATAGAATGAACATCCTGGGTCCTAAAATTTACTGGATTATGACCACAATATGTTGTAAATAGAAGCCAGGCATGTTCAGAAGCTCTTTTGCCCACCCGAAACTCCTTTTTTTGCTCTTCAACATACCCATCCGTCAAAACCATGCTGCTGATAAACTTAAGCCTGATGGACAATAGTAACCTCGCATTCAGCAGGACGAATGTGACAAATCTAGTGTTTGCATGGTTGGCTACATATTTTTCTAGCATTATTGTCTTCAATCGAATATCATGAGAAGTGAGAAAATCTCGGTGCTTACGAATCCACCGATTGGTTATAACTTTCTTACCCCATCATGTTGCCTAAATAGACATGAAGATTGAAAACAGTTAAGGTCTAAAAAAAGAGTGTGGGAAGAGCAACAACTGAACGGTTAATTAGTACACTATATGCGGGCTTCCAATGTGCGTGAAATTATCACCTTTATATACAACTTCTCCAGACATGGAAAGCATGGTAGCAAGCCAAAAATCTTGTTCAGATCAAAACTATTCATTTGGATATATAAGATCTTGACAGAATCCAGCACCATTGATAGGCTATCCATGGAGAAACTCTTCATTGAGCATAGAACATAATATTAGTACGAAATGTGTACTCCGAGATGATATATAGCTTATGCGCAGAAATTTAAAATGCAACTTATGGTTACAAGTGTAGATGATAATATAAAGTACCTGAAGAACTGTGGAGCCAAACACCATCTTGAAATGAGCACAGAGATCATGTATTACACCCAAGGTCTCCAGTTTAGGCGCAGAGAGGACGGTTATTTGCAACGGTGAATAACTAGAATCAACGATCAATCTTTGAAGTGAAGGGGCATCTTGGATGATGAGTTGCCTTCCGTCAAAAGAAATTCCAATTCTTAAAAGGTTAGGCGACTTTATTTGGAGATAACCGATTCTAACTGTGAAAACAAGCACCAAGCACTCCAGGGCAGGGCAACTGGAGTGGATGATGCTGTGCAATGAGGCCTCCGATATACGAACCCGCACAAGTGAAAGTTTCTTGAGAAATGGGAGTCGAAGGATTAGTACCAGATTGTCTGGTAGGTAGCACAAAGCAAAGGTGGCGGTGTGGAGAGGGAGGAAAACCGCAAGATGGACGTCGGTGCTGAGGGCACAGGTAGATGGCGTTCGATATCTGGTAGGTGATTTCCAGGGGAATACTAGAACTCAAGCAGCTGTAGTTCTGTGAATTCAAGGGATTTCAGCCAGGCGTCCACCATGCAGGGCATGGTATGCTTGCTCAGGTAGCATGACGGGATGCAGAGGCTTTGAACGGAGCCCTGGTGGGAGGAGATGCCGGCTCTGGGGATTTCAAAATCATTGAAGAGAGATAGCTGATGACAGTCGAGATTAAGGGGCACGACGCGCCATAGAGGGCACCACCGAATTGAGAGGACTTGTGTGCGGCAACAATCCTTGGTGGGGAGAAGAGAGATGATCTCCCCAAGGACGGCGTCTGGGATATTGCTGATGCGGTCCACCAGAGATTCTACGGGTTCCTTGGATCCGGTGGGGGCGAGGTCGCCGCTTCTCCCCGCGCTGCCGGGTGCGGGATCTACAACAGGCGTTGCCGCTGGCGGGAGCCTCATCTTCTTGGCGCTGGGGGTCAGCCGACTCCATTTTCCTCAAGGGCGTCTGTCGATGTTCTGGGAACGGGGGTCCCCAGACTTTCCTGCCTGTGGCCCATGGTGTGGCTATGCTAGCGGGCCTGTACGACCCATCTTCATCAACAAAGCATTCAAGACCCTCGCGGGGGGCCAAGCCTCGCGAGGCGGACGATGCAAGACCTCCTCAGGAGCGGCCTCTCCAGGCTACTCGCGAGGTGTGGAGATATCAAGGCGGGGCAAACCTCACAAGGCTCTCATGATGTGAGCCATGACGATCGACACTAGGCGGGCGCCAGGCGGGCGCCTGCGCGCGCAGCGTCCTTGTTTCCTCTTTGGTGCTAAGGAGGTAGGCACAGGCGCGGAGTACCGAGGCATCAGGAAAAGGTTTCCATATCGGTGCAACGGGACCAAGACCAGCGAGACGGCAAGACGGAGGTCACCATGGAGCCCAAGACGGCGTCACCACCAGAGCCTTTTGCAGGCGAAGACCGCTTTTGTCAGGATAGCTTGTACTAGCTGTCCCCTTTCAAATTTGCCCGCCGTTGTTGGCTCCCTTCCCGCTCAATATTTGGGGAGAGGACCAGGGCCTATATAAGTAGGGCTAGCCACCACAGTAGAGGCAGGTTGAACTGACCGAGTTCTCATCCACCAGTCCACAGAGCACAAGAACACCTCAAGCTCAGGAGGCTGTTCTTCCACTTGTACTGTTCTTCATCAGCCCAAGAGGCAATCCACCACCACACACTGGAGTAGGGTATTACACCACAACGGTGGCCCGAACCCGTATAAACCTCGTGTCTCTCTGTGTTGTAAGTTCGTCGAGTTCGTCCGTGAGATCTTAGCGAGCTAGGGCGTGGATCGGCAGGAGGGAAAGAACTTCGCGCGCACCCCAGAGTTCGAACCTTAAGGGTTTTGCCGGAACCCCACATCCGACATTTGGCGCGCCAGGTAGGGGTGCGCCGTAGCTTCCCTTCCATCAATTCGTCGCTCCGTGCGTCGTCTCTATGGCGGACGCTCGCCGCACTCAAGCTGAGCGCCAGGCTGCCCTCACCGCCCGCGTTGCTCAGACGGCTCCCGTCGGCGGGCCACCTCGTCGTTCTCCGTCTCCTGCCGCGAACGCCGCTACCAGCCCGGCGGGGAACAAGAAGCAAGGGTCCTCGCTGCACCCATCGGTGCGGCAGGACGGCCGCACCGCCACTCCATCACTGACCCCGGCCGGTTCCTCGTCCCACGCACGCCGCGCTCCCATGGACGCGCAGACCGCGCTCCTCATGGCGAACGAGCTCCTGTGCTATCGCCCGGTCGATGACCTCTACGAGGACTGGCTCGACCGCGTCGCCGAACACGTCCGCGCCACAGGGGGCTCCCCGGCGCCGTCCCACTCTCTGCCTCGCCCTCCGCCAGCCACAGGCGACGCGGCTCATGGAGCGCCTCCACCACCTCTGCCCCAAGACTATGCCTTGGCACCAAGGCGCGCGACCCCACGGTGTGATCCACCACGCCCGGTGCCCGCGCGCGAAGAGAGAAGCTGCCAAGAAATTCCTCGGCCGCGAGAAGTTGCACCTGCGCTCCCCGCGCCACCTCGTCAAGACCACGCGCTACCTGTGGTAGCGGCACGCGGGCCTCACCAAGACCAAGCTCCACCTTCGAGATGGGCCCCGGAAACCATGGCCGGCTGCCGCGCCTTCACCCCCGAGCTGCGTAGCGTCGCTTGGCCAGGCAAGTTCAAGCCGGACCTGCCTCCTCGCTACAACGGCACCGCCGACCCCGCGGAGTTCGTGCAGCTCTACGAGCTGAGCATCGAAGCGGGCAACGGCGACGAGAAAGTCATGGCGAACTGGTTTCCCATGGCCCTCAAGGATGGTGCCCGCTCCCTGGCTCCTAAACCTGCAGCACGGTTCGATCTCCTCTTGGGATGAGATGCGTGACTGCTTCGTCGCCAACTTCCAGGGCACCCACGACCGCCCGCCGGCCGTGGGTGACCTGCGCCGCATCAAGCAACAACCAGGGGAGACCCTCCAGAAGTACATCCAGCGCTTCAACAACACTCGCCTCAAGATCCCCAAGGTCACGGATGAGGCCATCATCTCCGCGTTCTCTGACGGTGTACGCGAGATCAAGATGAAGGAGGATCTCGCTATCCACGAGGAGCTGTGCACATCTCAAGAGCTGTTCAACCTGGCAACCAAGTGCGCAAGAGCTGAGGAGGGGCGCCTTTCCCTCCTCGAGCTGCCAGCTGCGGGTGCAGAGGAGAAGAAGGCCAAGGCCAAGGACGTGAAGCGCAAGGAAGCAGCTGTGCTCGCAGCAGAACTGGACACCAAGCGAGGCAGGGACCAGCCCGAGTCATCCAAGGGTAGCCGACCGTTCTGCGCCTTCCACAACCTGAACACCCACAACACCAGCGACTGTCAAGAGCTCAGAGCCATTAGCAAAGGACGCTTCAGTCGATGCCCCGAGCGCAGCGACCGGGGCTACGGCCGCGGAGGAGGACGCTGGGACGACCGTGGCCCGCGCCAGGAGTGGCGCGACAGGCCTCGTGAGGACCGCTGGCAGGACCATCCTCGCGAGGCCGCCTGGAGGGACCAGCCTCATGAGGATCGTCCTCAGGGCAACGCCGGTCTTCCCCCGCTGCCGCCACCACCAAGAAGGAACGACGATCACCATCAGGACGAGGGGGCTGGGGGCTTCCAGGAGCCGCGTGCTATCGCCTGCATCTTGGGCGGCGCTTAGGCCCCAGCCTCTCAGCGCATCTTCAAACAGTTTGCTCGTGAGGTGAATGTAGTCCTCCCCAAGCTCGAGGCCACGCGCCCGCTCAGGTGGTCCCAGTGCGCCATCACCTTCAACTCGGCAGATCAGCTCAAGTGTGCAGCCACCGCTGGCGCCCTCCCGATGCTTTGTTCACCAGTCATCAGCAATGTGCAAGTTACCAAGACCCTCATTGACGGTGGCACAGGGCTCAACGTCCTATCCGTCAACACGTTCGACAACCTCCAAGTCCCGTATGAGCAGCTTCAGCCTACCAAGCCTTCCTCAGGAGTGACCGATGGTTCCACCACACCGATAGGGCAGGTCCGCTTGCCTGTCACCTTCGGGGAGTGCAAGAACTACCGCACAGAGCTCATCGACTTTGAAGTCGCGCACATCCGCCTGCCATACAACGCCATCCTCGGGTATCCGGCCCTGGCCAAGTTCATGGCGGTCACCCACCACGGCTACAACGTCCTCAAGATGCCGGGAAGCGGCGGAATCATCACGGTCCCATGTGAAGAGAGAGATGCGGTGTGCTCCCTCGAGCGCGCCTTCCAAGCTGCAGCAATCGACGACCCCAAAGGCGAGGGCCCTCCTAAGGCTCTCCCCAAGAAGAAGAAGCAGCTGCGCCATGCAGGATCTCAGGAGGGTGGCGACGCAGCTGGAGCCTCGTCAGGATCAGCGCCCGCTCCAGGGGCGCCTCCCTCCATCGCATAGGAAGGCGTGCCCGGCGCCCTCCTCGGGCAGGGCTCGGGGGCTCTCTTCTGGAGGGCCTCAGACCTTGCCAACCTCACGAGGGAGGCGCTTGGGCACCACTTGGAGGTGTGCTTCCGGCACGTTTCCCTCAAGAGAACACAGGGCAAGGAGTGCCCACCACTCAGGAGTTCATCACCAAGACCACTCAGGAACTGCAAGACGTAAGGGCCATGCGCGGCGACCGCCGCTCACCAAGCGCAGCTCCCCATCCAGGCGAGGATGCCGGGCTGCACGTCTGCATCGACGTCCCAGGGCTCAATAGGGTCGCATCTCAGGAGCTTTTCTGGCCTTCGCATGTGGGCCATTGCGAGGGTCCACCACACAGCTACGTTCGCATGCCCTTCGGCTTGCCGAGCGTGGCGTCAGCCTATCAGCACAACATGCGGTGTGCCCTGGCGGCTCAGGAGGCCAGGTACCACGCCGTCCTGGCAGAGATGGAGACGGTCTTCGAGGAACCACCCGAGCCCCCAGAGCCTCCCGAGGCTTAGGGCCCCGGTGGCTCGTGAGGAGCCATTCCTTCGCCGCGAACCTTCAGCTGCCCCAACCCTCCTTCGTCAATAGAACCAGGTGACATTTTCCAAGTTCATTTAGCTGGGAGCGCCCCTCGGGCTGCATTATTCCCAGGTCACGTGGGTCCGTCCCTGTGGCATGTATCCCTTTTGCCTATGTCTTTAGCTTACCTTGTTGGGGGCGCCCCTCGGGCTGCATCATCCCCAAGCCACTCGGGCCTGACCTAGTGGCATGTATCTTTCTGCATTTACCCAAGTTGATTTGTCTTCCATGCTTAATCTGCCTATGATTACCGCCTGCTCGGTTGCCACCCGCCACGGGTCCACCTCTCTATGATGCAATCCGCTTGAGCGTTAAAAGGGGGGCTCCTGAGCATCGCGACTCAGGAGCTCTTACTGGCTCTCCAGCCCTCACCCCCTGGCCTTGACCACGGCACGCGACCTGGCATACCCGCGGCGGCTGAGCTCGCTCGAGGGCCGGGACCTGAGGACGTAGAGCGCTTGCACCTAACCGTCTCGCAGGAACACACAGCCATCAAAGACTCAAGACCAGGCACAACCCGCCTTGAGGTAGGGCCTCGTGAGTCCCGCGCTGGCTCACGAGTGCCTAGATATACCTTGCAGCCCTGCCGTGCGAGCCACGTGTCAGGGCGGGGCTGTACACGCCCCGAGGGCTCCTCCCGGAGGGGGCCCCCCTCCCACGCACAAGTGGAAGCACCATGCTCCGTGCTGGCCGTCGACACTGCCGAGGAGCGGCTATGCCCGTGCACAAGCGGAAGCACTATGCTCCGCGCTGGTGATAAACAACTAAGGGCGGCTCCACGGTCGTACCAACCTTAGGGAGCCCCAGAGTACAACGTCCGGCCTCACCGCAACGCCTCCCATCCCGCGCGAGGGGGCTGGACACGGGGGCTGCGCTCGGGTCACGCCCAAGCGTACGCCACCCAACCAGGCCTCCCGGGCCTGGGGGCTGCTCTCGGGTCACGCCCAAGGGCACACCGCCCAAACAGGTCTCCCAGACCTGGTCGTCGCACGCCCCTCCCGAGGCCTCGGCGAGGGCAGGTATGGAAATTGTTTGCACGTCAAGGGGGACTCCTGAGCATCGCGACTCAGGAGCCTAACTGGTCACGTAGCCCCTCACTCCTTGGTCCGTCCTGGTCTCCGGTCGGCCCAATGGCGGTTGAGGTATGCGCGGGGCCGGGCTCTGCCAACGTAAAACATTAATCTATCCTTGCGCCCTCTTCCTGCAAGCTGTTTGCGCGTCAAGGGGGACTCCTGAGCATCGCGACTCAGGAGCCTAACTGGTCACATAGCCCCTCACTCCTTGGTCCGTCCTGGTCTCCGGTCGGCCCAACGGCGGTCGAGGTATGCGCGGGGCCGGGCTCTGCCGACGCAGAACACAAAGCGGATAGGAAGAAAATCGCAAAATCTTGGAGCAAATATTACAAAACATATTGTCCTCACAATATCAAATGAAAGTTTAATGCCTCCACGGGGCCTGATGCATCTTACAGGAACGAAACTGGAGATCAGCTGCAGCTCACCCCTGGACACCGCCATCACCTGCCGAAGGTGCTCCTCCCCGGGTAGCGACATCTTCACCTGCACCACCAGCCGCAGGATCGGCAGCATTGCCGGACAAGGGTGCGGAGGCAAAGTCGCGGAACCTCTTCAGCAGGGCCTCCACCTGACCTTGCACGGGTGCGCCGGCGGCTTCACAGTGATCTTCAGCCACAGGCTCCAGCAGCTCATCAAGACAAGTGTTGGGGTTGCGAAGGTGCAGGTGGCTGAAGACACGAGTCAATGCAGCTGAACACAGGACGCGAGCTTCTGCCTCTGCCATGGGACCAATACCATCCACAACCTCCTCAAGCGCCTTCACCAAGGGAGGAAGCAGCAGGGCGGGGCCGTCCTCGTTGGTGGACAATGGCCTCTCCAAGCCGTGCTCGTAGAGCGTCTTCAGTGCCTTGCGAGACCTCTCCTCGAGATCGGCAAAGGCCACGTGGTCTTCGGCCAAGACTCGCGGCTTGGCGTCAATATCAGCTTCCCTCGCCCTCACCTTCCGCACCAGCTCCTCCAGCCGGCTGCGCTCGGCGACCTGCGTCTTCCCCAACTCCTCCAGCTCAGCATCACGGTTCTTGATGGCGTCCTCCCGGGCCTTCATCTCCTCCTCCTTCACCAGGCGGCCGCGTGCTTCTTTGGCATGCTTGTCGCAGGTCCTTCAACTCGTCCTCCAACTCTTGGCAGCGGTCGTGGACGACCTTGGCGTCTTTCAGCGCCGCCTCACAATCGGCTGCAGCGTTGGCGGCGCTCTGCTTCTCCTTCTCGGAAGACGCCGCAGCCTGGCTCAGCGTCGCGCAGACCGCCAAGTCGGAGTGAAGCTAGCCAGAGGCCAGCTCCAGGCGCCCGGCCACCAGGCGCGGGTCCGTGCTCAGGAGATCTGCCTACTACTGGGTCATCTCCAAAAGAGCGTGCTCTAGAACAGCAGCAGGAGCAGAAGAACCTGGGAGTGGAGGTGCAGCAGTGGGAGGAGACGACGCCGTCACCAAGGCCTGGGAGATTGCGGGCTCCGGAGCAGCTGGGACCTCTTCAACCGGGCCAGACGCCGACACTTCCGGAGCCAGCGGGGCCATGGGGGCTGACTCCTCCCGGTGATGTTCCTCCTGGCCTCGCGAAGACGACCGGGCTGGGGAGGTGCAGGCGCTAGCGCCTCCTTTCTCAGCAGAAGAGGGCGCGGTCACCGTACCCTCTTTCCTCTTCTTAGCCGCGGGCAGCGGCCTGGACAGCCAAAGACAAAAGTCAGGAAGTAGCGACATGAGCGAAAACAAGATGGAGGTCCAACACTTACTGATCCACCGCGACATATTTCCGCTTGGGGAGCTTGAAGCCTGAAAGCCTCAGAGCATGGGGAGTAGGCGCATGGGCTCCAGGGGCAGAGGATGGCACAGAAGAGGGGCCGGAGGCAGCTCCGGGAGGCGTCAAGGCGGAGGCAGCATCCCGAGGAACCAGCGACGACCTACCCTTTGTCGGGATGAGGGGCTGCTCCCTCTCCACCTGGCGAGCGTCGGTCTCGGCGTCATCCGGCAGAGTGCGGAGGATTTCAGCTTTGCTCAAGGGGGAGTTTTCCCCCATCTCTTCAAGGGTCGCCTCCGAGTCCCCCTCCTCTTCCTTCCCCCCGTCGAGCGCCTTCACTCCTTTGTTCCTTCACAAGGATTGGGACCCGACGATGATGCTGCTCGAGAAGAAGGGGAAGAAGGTGCTTCCCTCAGGCTCCGGCACGTCGGAGGCAAGCCGGAGCTCCGTCTTCCCCCCTTCGTTGCTCTCCCCCGCCGTCAGCAGGCGCACGGAGGCGAGGCTCTTTTCCGTGATGGTGGGCGCTTCAAGAGCTGGCTCATACCAAGCCGGTGGCGAGGAGGTCTTGGTCTTGTGCGGCGCCATGGGTCGCAGAGGCGGAGCAAGATTGGAGCAGATCTGGAGGTACCGGTGGCGGGAGCGAGAAAGGGGATCTGGAGCAAGGCGAGGAAGCAACAATGAAGGCAAACATTGTCTGCGCCAGCCTTTTGTCAGGTCGGGCAGTTGCCGAGGCAGCATGGGAAGTGGAGACGCCCAAGTCCAATCAGCCACCACGCGTCGATCGAGGCCGCAGGCTTTGGGGGCCCGCGGCGCTCCGTACTTGACCCTTGGCTTCGCCGTGAAGCCAAGCCCGAGCGCACCTTGGGCCCGGGGGCTACTGTCGGCGTTCTGGGAATGGGGGTCCCCAGACTTGCCTGCCTGCGGCCCACGGCGTGGCTATGTTAGCGGGCCTGTACGACCCATCTTCATCAACAAAGCATTCAAGACCCTCGCGGGGGGCCAAGCCTCGCGAGGCGGACGACGCAAGACCTCCAAAGGAGCGGGCTCTCCAGGCTACCTCGCGAGGAGCGGAGATATCAAGGCGCGGCAAACCTCACGAGGCTCTCGTGACATGAGCCATGACGATCGACACCAGGCGGGCGCCAGCGCGCGCAACGTCCTTGTTTCCTCTTTGGTGCTAAGGAGGCAAGCGCAGGCGCGGAGTACCGAGGCATCAGGCAAAGGTTTCCGTATCGGTGCAACAAGACCAAGAGCAGCGGGACGGCAAGATGGAGGTCACCATGGAGCCCAAGAAAGCGTCACCACCCGAGCCTTTTGCAGGCGAAGACCGCTTTTGTCAGGATAGCTTGTACTAGCTGTCCCTTTCAAATTTGCCCGCCGTTGTTGGCTCCCTTCCCGCTCAATATTTGGGGAGAGGACCAGGGCCTATATAAGTAGGGCTAGCCACCACAGTAGAGGCAGGTTGAACTAGCCGAGTTCTCATCCACCAGTCCACAGAGCACAAGAACACCTCAACCTCAGGAGGCTGTTCTTCCCCTTGTACTGTTCTTCATCAGCCCAAGAGGCAATCCACCACCACACACTGGAGTAGTGTATTACACCACAACGGTGGCCCGAACCAGTATAAACCTCGTGTCTCTCTGTGTTGTGAGTTCGTCGAGTTCGTCTGTGAGATCTTAGCGAGCTAGGGCATGTATCGGTAGGAGGGAAAGAACTTCGCCGCACCCCAGATGTCGGTACCCCCGATTCCAAGTCACATCGATCTAGCCGGTAACACCTCATATCACTTTGCGGCCTCACGCACGGTATTCCCACGGGTGTCGCCTTACCATGGCCCGGGACCGTTTGCGCCTTTTGGCTCACGTATATGATAGTGTCGCTAGCATCCATATGACAGAGAACCCGGGCTGACATGACTAGTCGTGAACCCAGAGTGGCACTAACTTACGGGGACAGGCATACATGAATCAACATCGAGCATGTTGGTTAGCAGCGTGCGAATCCGGGCTGTATCACTGGGCTAACAGGACTCCGGTGAACCGGGCTGTAGCAGGCTAGGCAGGACTCCGGATGTCACCGCGTGACATTTCCCCGAAGGGACAGACACAGGAACAAAGTGAATCACATGCCGGCCAGTCAAGTGTTCTTGAGCAGTAGTGCTGGGCTAGCAGGACTCCGGTGAATCGGGCTGTAGCTGACTACTATGGCTCATGGAAGCACAAGACTACATTTCGCCATAAGAGAGGCTACCAAGGATAAACAACTAGGTTGTCGGATCCCACACATACCAAGCATTTCAATCATACACACAATATGCTCGATATGTGTAAATACAACATGGCATCACAACATAACTCTACGACTCAAGTATTTATTCATTAGGCTCCGAGGAGCAAGATATTACAAACATGGGTCTCATGAACCAACATTCAGAGCATACAAGTCAAAGCACATGCGGAAGCTTAACATGTCTGAGTACAGACATCTACAAATGAAAAAGGCTGAGAAGCCTGACTATCTACCAGATCCTGCCGAGGGCACAAGATCGTAGCT
Organism: Aegilops tauschii subsp. strangulata; assembly: GCF_002575655.3. Classification (NCBI taxonomy): domain Eukaryota; kingdom Viridiplantae; phylum Streptophyta; class Magnoliopsida; order Poales; family Poaceae; genus Aegilops; species Aegilops tauschii. The sequence continues at coordinate 181,991,818 of NC_053039.3, forward strand.
GAGGTATCAAGCTAAACGTCGAAGTCCACACGGAACTACTAGCGAGACTGACGTCTCTCTACAAAACATAAAATAGGCAAACGTGAGTACAAATGTACCCAGCAAGACTTACATCAGAACTAGCTACATATGCATCAGTATCAACAAAGGGGGTGGTGGAGTTTGACTGCAGCAAGCCAGCTTTGGCTTAGTGGCTATCCTAAACTATGATTGTAAGTAACTCTTTTGAGGTGGCGCACACGAGTCCACATATTCACCATATCAATACACCACTATGGATCCGCTCCCGTCTCCCCACGAGAAGGCCATCCATAGCACTCACGCTTATCTTGCGAGTTTTAGAGTATCCACTTTCGCTTGTCTATGAACTGTACAGGCAACCCAGAAGTCCTTTACCGCGGACACGGCTATTCGAATAGATCATTTATAACCCTGCAGGGGTGTACTTCTTCACACATGTTTCCACCACTTAGCGTCTGCACACGACATGTGCTCGGCAGACTTCAAGCGAAAGCCGACGTGGGTGTAGACCACGACCTACCTAAACACTCAAGTCTCTAGTCTAGGTTTATCGCCTATCCAGGTTCCATCTGCAGGGAGTCCGGCTGAGGTTTCCACATACGGCCCTGAACGATGTGTGCAGGGTTCCTGAGACACCAAACGGGCGCCCGGTACACCGTGCCATGTGCCTACCGCATCACATCCCACCCCTCGGGTCAGCGCTGCGCACGGCCTCCAGCATACTACAAACACCAGAAACTACTTGCAACTCCTGGACAGAGGACTAGGGTGGTTAAGAAGTCGAGCGGGGTCATATTTCAGGGCCCAACGTGTGGTAGTAGCTGTTTCATGGATCACAAACACAGAACTCAGTTCCTGAGGACGGCTTCAATGAGACAACCCACCATGTACTCCTACACGGCCTCTCACCGCTACCTTTACCAAATCATGTTCACACACTTAGCTCACACACAGCAGGACATGTTCACAACTTTCCAATTCATCCCCGATGAATCAGACCTTACACAACTCTAAGCAATAGCAGGCATGACAAACAAGCATGAATGAGTAGGCACATCAGGGCTCAAACAACTCCTACTCATGCTAGTGGGTTTCATCTATTTACTGTGGCAATGACAGGTCATGCAAAGGAAAAGGGGTTCAACTACCGCAGCAAGTAACAGATGAATCGTTGTTGTCCTAATGCAGTAAAAGAGAGCAGGAGCGGGAGAGTGGGATTGTATCGGAATGAACAAGGGGGTTTTGCTTGCCTGACGGAGTAGTAGTAGGGTACTGCCCTTCAGTCGGATATTCGTGGGTATCCTCGGAGGCAGAACCTACCACGAAAGACACATCGGAGCACAATCATCACATGGCAATATGCAACAATATGATGCATGCTATGACATGGCAATATGAATGTGTTTTGGGCTAATGCAAGCTAGAACAGATTGAAGTGAGTCCATTTGAACCAAAGATTCAAATGCAAACCCATTTTATGAAGTCATAAAGGTGCATTAACTTGTTTCACTTAAACAGCACGGTTAAGGTGTTCTGATATGCATGAAACCATTACAGAGGGAAAGATTGGATTTTTCTAATCAATTTTCATATATAAATCTTTTCATTCGGAGTTACAGATTAATTTCTATGAATTTTTAAAGTTAGCACTATTTTCTGGAATTTCCTGAGTAAGAATAAATCCAGAAAAACCTATTACTGCGTCAGCATGGCGCAACGCTGATGTCAGCAGGTCAAATGGGCCGGCCAGGTCAAACCTGACCTGCGGGACCCATTGGTCAGTGACTCGGAGCTGGGTTGGGTGGATGACAGGTGGGACCGGCCAACGTTGACTTGGTCAAAGTCAAAGCTAACACGTGGGGTCCATAAGATTAGCACTAATCTAAACAAAAATTAAACTAACCTAAACAGGCACAGGGGCCCACATGGCAGTGGCTCTGGGGGTGTTTAGCATGGTCATAAGTGCTAACTAAACCGGTGCCACGTCAGCGGTTGACGCCGGCGACCACAGCAACGGCGGGGACTCGCCGGAGTTGCTCGGGACGGTGCTGCAGAGCACCGCTTCATGCGTGGTTTGTGGCTACAGTGAGCTGGCGGTGCGGCGCATCTAAAGGAGGCAGCGGCAGGTGCCGAGGTGCAGTGTAGCGGCGGCGGCGACGGGCGGAGCGGCGGCCGGAGTTCGGCCGTGAATGGGGAGGCGGTTCTGACGCACAGCAGGACGAGCGAGTGTGTTTGTTCGGCTCCTGGGAGCATGCTGAGCACAAAGACAAGCTCAGATGCGAGCTTTGCTAGCTCTGTCCATGACGGCCTCATGACCGGCGGAGAGGAGCTTCGGTCACGGTTGGGGATCGGGGCTAGAGCACGCGCGGAAGTGAGGGGACAGGGGGAAAGAAGGAGGAGCTCACGACGATCTCGCAGAGCAGCTCAATGGGCTCGGGGAAGCTTTGGTTGCCGCGAATTCAACGATGGCGATCCATGGTGGCCGAGGCCGAAGACGATGATGGTGGCGATGAAGCAGGGCCTCCGGCATCGTGTAGCTCAGTGGAGAGGACGAGGAAGACGCGGCGGTGCTTCTGGGCTGCTCGAGGGGACGAGGGAGAGGCGATGGCCGCGGTGGTGCTCGTTGGCGGTGGCGGGCGCGTTCGATGAGGAGAACAGAGGAGGGGAGAGCGTTCAGGGGAGAGAGAGGGAGAGCCGGACGGCTCTGGGGGTCGCGTGGCATCGTCCAGACGCGTCGAGGAGGAGCCAGGCAGGCAGGGAGGGAGGAGGTGGCCGCAGCGTGTGGCTGCGCGCGTCGGGCACGCGCCCTCGCCTACGGGCACGAGGAGGAAGGCGATAGGAGAGCGCCTGGTGGGCTGGGCCGCCAGCTGGGCCGCCAGGTAGGCTGAGGTAAGTTTCTGCTCTGTTTTACTTTTCTTCTGTTTTCTATTTTTCTCCTGTTTGTTTTGATTTGATCTAAATACCAAATCAATTTGAAACTTCATGAAAATAATTGTGTGAGCTAAGTGGTCTTATCCAAAGCCACACAACAATTTACAGAATTATTGAACTTATATTTAATATATAATAAATATAGATCCAGTACAAATAATTTTTGGGTTGGCTCAAATGCCCAAAATAATTATTTCTGAGCTCCTAAAAATATTGACTTGAATTTTATCTCTGGCCAATATTTTCAGAGAGAAACAGGAACATTTTCTTGGACCTATTTGAAGCAATTTTTATCTTGATCATTTTCAAATTGATTTCTGGGGCTTTCACATATCCCCAATTCAAATTTATTGAAATTTAAACATGATGCACACATGACCAGCTAGTTTAGGTCATACCAGAACTAGGGATGTGACACCAGAGTTCGAACCTTAAGGGTTTTGCCGGAACCCCACATCCGACAGCATCGCATCGCACTCACGGATTTGAGCAGAGTAACAAATGACGAGCCAAGTTGTAGTGTGAGTGAAGAAGAAGGGGAGCTGAGGTTTTTCTGTAGTAGTGAGGTGAGGAATTTGGGGGTACGAGTGGAGCGAGCTGGCGTGAGGTGGGTGGGAGTGAGGAGGAAGAAGAGCACCCAGGTTTTTTTGGGGGGCGGTGTGCTGGGTGTGGGTAGCGCCTCTCATTAAGTAAATATATGGGCTTTTGAATTGATTTTATTATTTACTAGGGTGGATGGGCTGTTTTGTCTTGGTCCCAGAGAAACAATTACTACTAGTACAGTGGAGACACTCTACAGCTACCAGAAAAACAATTACTACTAGTAAAGTTGATACACTACCGCTTCTGGCTCCTCCGGTCATCGAAACGTCTCCCTCTACTGAATGCCGTTTTACTTTTGTTCACCGACATGCGGGCCATGCCGCGCGTGGGCCCAAATGCCATCCACCAAATTAGAAGGCAGTATGCAGGCGGAGAGTCACCCTGGTCGTAGCGCGGCAGTAACGAGCCGTCGTATCACAAAACCCCACCTCCCCGTAGTCTAAGTTTGACGGACGAAGCAACCATCATTTCACTCTTCGCTGAATCCCCTTCTTCTTCACCGTCTTCAAGAAAGCCAACACTCGCATCTGCCACCGTTCTTCTCTCCCAACGAAGGGAAGGTAAGCGGATCCGTGATATTGGTATATTTTCGTTCAGAGAAAAAAAAGAACTTTTGCAAAGCAGTAACCGATCCTCACTCTCTTTTTTGTTTCATTGTCATTGCGATTGTGTTTTCCTTTCAGTCATCTCCTAGTATTCGTAAGTTTCATGATGGACCAAGGAGAACCAGGCAAAGATCTGCCGATATTGGAGCAGACGCGGGAGGCTGATCCCCACGAGACAGAGAGCTCCAAGAAGATGGAGGCAGCCACCGAGCCGACCCCAGATACGCTCACGACCACTAGTGAGATGGTCAACGCCCCGTTTGAGGTTACAGTCCCCTTGGCACTGCAGGAGCAGTTTTCCCCCTTCGAGGATGTGTCCCCCCGCTGAGCTGCCCAAGGTGATTTTCTTCTTTGCCGATCTCAATTGTGGTTTTTCATGTAAGTATGTGGTGATGAATAATGCAAAATTTTATTAGCTTCGATGCCATGCTATGCATAGTGGTTTAAATAACTTGTGTTTCTTATACTGGAAAGTAATTCAGAATTTGTTTCTATTTCAATTAGAGCCTTGATGCAGACAAGGATTGTGTGGTTGTACATGTCACTCGCTATGAGGCGGATGGCCTGAATATACGCACTGGGAAAAAAAGTTCTTAGGTTGTTGGATCCTGGAAGCCATTTGCGCTTATACCGATGTCGAGTTGTATTCCAGCCTCACTGTTGTCAAGCGTGTTGTCCAGGGTGTACTAAAGCACAATAAGTTCAAAGCTACTCCTTCGTTTGTGAGGCATACTGTTCTTGTCAAGCTTACGCATGAAGATGACGTGGCATGCCTCCACAAACAAGTTTATGAGTGGCAAGGCCACAAGGTTATCTTCATGAAGGTTCACAGGATTGAGCTGCTGCCGGACGTCCTCGATGATGTTCATGGCAAGGTCCGTCTTGTGTCCAGCCCAAATTAGATCGAGGCATGAAATAGTTTCCCCAGCTAGTGTTTAATACTAGTTTTGATTGTGTCTACTTATCCGAACCTTGCCTATTATCAAGCCCTCTGGGCTAGTACTCTGTTTGAATACGTCTATGGGAACTGCTGCTACTTTTGTGTGCCCGTGAATCATGTCAGAACCATCGTAATTTTTGCCGAAACAGATGCGTCCTCACTAGTTTTTTGATGAATATGGCATGGTAAGACATAAGTTGTCACGGTTTATCATATGAGCAGTGTGTGTTTGATGAACTAGAGTACTCATTCGAGAAATGTGCGCTGACGTATACATAAGTACTTGTAAACACTGTTGGTGCTACCCCACTTGTAAGTAGTTGTGCAAAACACGGCATATTGGCTCAGCTCGCTTCAACACTAGGCTATCGACCAGCTAACAATCAATAATCTGCTGTCTGACATATAAGCAACTACGTATCTTGTTACAGTAGTTCATACAGTTAACTGAGCCCACAATGTAAATTCCAAACGTTCACACCCTCCAGCGTTCATGTGGAACACTCACATTAAACTCGGCTTCATAAAAAACTTGAAAAGCATAAGTTAAGAAATTTTATACATCTCAATGATTCATAGAACATAACAAACATATACTAGTTCACAGCAAAAGACAAAGTTGTGAGAATGTTTACAAATCAGGAAAAAACAAACAAGGCTTCTATGAGCAAAGGGCCTCCCGGTAGGCTTAAATTTCCTGGAGTTCCCTCTGGATTTTCCTTGTTGCCACCATCCAGGGTTAGGTTCTCTCATTCCAGAATAACCAATTATAATTGTGTTCTCAGTTGGAATGCTGAACTGAACCAGGTAGTGTACTGTCCAGCTGAAATTCTTGTGCATTCCACTAAATTTAAGCACCGCTATTTGCAAAAATAAGCAGACCACAATGCCTCTTGTCCGCGTACCTGTCTCAAAAACCTCCGTGCAGCTGTGCCAGCTAGTCCTCGGTCCATGGATGAACTGGAAGAAAGTGCATTCCGGACTAGGATGCAGTTGTTTTCGCTCGTCCCTGCACTGTAATCAGGAAGTGAAACGTACGAATCAGCTTCTTTTAGATTGCGTTGGTCATTCTACCTAGTTAGAACCAATGTAGGAATACCTGGAACACTCATGGTTAGAGGACGGCCGCTAGGAATAGCCATCTCATTTTGTGCAGTTGTACTAAAACTGAGGTGTGTACTTTTGATTACGCAGATAGAAACGATATGGAGATAGACATCCCTGTTTGCGCAAATATGAAATACGATTATTTAAATAGTGACAGATATTTGCAGTGGCGTATGATGAACAACAACATCTATTGTGTTATAATTGGCACTAGATTGACAGTATGAAAGTGCCCTTAAGTAAGTAGCATCACATCACATCAACACTGCCACTAGATTAACATGCAGAACAATAGCATTAGTATTACTGTCATGAGAGTATCACATGGTCAGTAAATGTGCAATCAAAATTTTGGAGTCCCACTGGGATGAAGCAATGTTAGCGGTGTGAGATTTAAGTGTAAATGCAAAAACACAATTCATGGGAAATAAAGCAAGACGGAAGCACTTCATAAAATTGTGGTGGCATTGCTTCAATTTATTGACAGCACTAGACCATTACTTATAGTGACATTAGGTGGCATTGCTTAATGCTTCATGTGATTTTACATTAAGGGTAGCGATATGGGTGTAGGGACAGCAGGGGCATAAAGTGGTGAGGCAGATGTGGTTGCTGAGAGTGGCAAACACTCAGGCAGCATGTCTGCATTTGTCCCATTTTTTATCTCCTCGGCGACATTTTCCTATTTGAGCACTGGAAATCTAGACCTGCTCATTCTCATTTGCGTTGTCCCCTAACACCCGTCACTTTCTTTCCTTTTTAACCATGAGACAGGTCCACTTCCCCCCACCCTTCGCCATCCACCATGCTTTGGTCGCCTTTTCAACCAATAGAACGGTTGGGTAGCCAGTATCTACTACTTTCCCCCGTTTCCTCTTAGAACCAAGTCCTAGATTCATGCTACAACTTTCCCAGTTTCTTCCCTATTTGAGCCAACTCTTAGATTTGACTGTATGAACTAGCTTTACCTCTAATAATAGTAAAAGTCTGGGTGGCTTTGGAACAACCGACGGAAGTAGAAAAAGATCCACACGCAGCCAAGTGGGGACCTGGGGCAGTAGAGCAAGGCAGGTTTCGAAGGAATATATACCTGAGGGTCGTCGGCATGTGGCAAAGACGGCGTCGGGAGGCCGCATCTTGGCCACAATACCGCAGGGAGGAAGAAGGGGTCGGAGGCCCTCCCGAGCCGACGCGGCCGCTGATCGGGACGCGCGGGCAGCTGTTGGTCTCCTCCCTCGCCGCTGACGACAGCGTGAACGGTGCACCTACACCCCTGCCCTGATCGAGGTGGTCCGGCCGGATTTATGTCCAGCCGTGAGTAGAGAGAGAGTGTGGGCACCTATGTCTTGCTTAGATCTGGAGAGCATGAGAGAGTGAAAGAGAGGAACCCTAGTAAAGCAAGCGCTAAGGCTCCTGCTTATATATATAGTGGAGTGATTTTGTTGTACCGGCTTCATAAAAATGCGCTCCTACGTGTACCCACGAGTGGGTGTGAGAGAACTAGTGTGTGCATGCACTGCTTCTTTTCGTGAGAGTACAATATACTATGCCCAAAGAACGTTCGCCACAAGAGTAATAGTATAAGTATGTGACATGTGAGCTAAAATAAAAGGGGCGCGACGTCTTTTGTTTTTTAGAAGTTCTAAGGGTAGGGTGTGACGTCTACCTGCAGATAGACGGTGGGTGCGAGAGGACTCGGGAGAGTCGTGACTCATGAGGGTGCGTGTGTGCGTGAGAGAGAGGGGGCACGTATCAATGCAATGCATGTGTCCGTAAATCATTATCCCACAAACGTTCGCCACAAGCCGTTTCCTGACGAACGCCGTAAGAACCGTTAGATCGGCATCCGACAGTGTCAGTTTTGCCATGTCATTTAACAGAGCAGCCACTCCTCCTACACATAAATCTTCCACGTGAGTGTTAGCAAGTGCCGTATGCTCCTCCCTCAGTTCCAAAATGCAGTCCATACAACTTTATTGAAAATTCGAACCTCGCAAACTTTTGCCGAGTTTTCGTGTACCAAAATGCACATATAGAATCCCAGTATATATCATTTCATTCATCTTCAAGAGGTAACTATAAAGATTGAGGAGGAGTCTACAAAGAAATACCGCTGTATCACCTGCAGCAATTTCAACCATCCTTTGGTGTGGAGGAATATCATAGGAACTCTATATGATATGATTTTTATAGTATTTTTTGCTTTAGAGCCAATTGGTTCATAGGAATAGATTCATATACACCACATTTCAAAGGAAATAAACACGATATCATTTTTATAGCTTTAGAGCCACTTGGTTCATATGAACGGATTCCTATACTCCCATAATTTCAAAGGAAAATAAACATTAGCGTATATTCAATAGAAACGTTCCAATGTTGTGAACCAAATGACATCTCTTTTCTAATCCCTCCTCATAGGAATTGAGATACATGTCATCTCTAGATTCAATAGAGAAGTTCCTATGATGTGAACCAAATGACTTCTCTTTTCCAATCCCTACTCATGGGAATTGAGATACTTGTCATCTCTTTCCCTACAACTTCCATGTATACATCTTCTATTCCTAAATAGCTAGTACAACCCACTAGTAGCTTTTTTCCTAGACATGCAACTATGGCACAAGAACACGTCATGCATGCAAGTCATAAATCACATTGTTTTTTTCTACTCTATGCACGCAAGCACCACATCATCAATTCCTGCATGCTACTCATAAGTTATTTCTTGCATTAAATTTTGCATTGACAATGTATGTGCTGGTCACGTGCACACATATGTAGTTCAAATTCACATTTTTTGTTAGAAATGCCATTCTTCTAACTGCAATTCATTTTTTCTCTTTGTACTCCCTCCGTCTAGGTGTGTAAGTCATCTTCCGAAAACCAAATAATCCCAAAACACTTTGGCACGATACATTAACTCCCTCCTCGTTTCTTGTTTCATGACTTATCAACCAATAAGAGATGTGGGTCGTGCATGCTTTCGCAAAACACAAGCACTTCTCCTTTGTTCTAGAATCTTCCGTATCATAATTGCCCAAACTTTTTTTTCTAAATGAATTACCATCATTTGTTTTTTACTTTATGCTTTACAATGCACAATCCCATGAATCTTAACCTTTTTATAAAACTAATTGATTTTGAATGAGATTAACTATAAGAACTAAACGAACACCTACATCATGCATATATGACTCAAAGATTTACATGCTATAGCGTGTATTTACTCATAATTTGGTTTCCAAATCTCATGCGTTCAATGCATGTACCTTACTAGTTTTGAGTAGAGTAGCAAATTTCACACGACCGCGGGTATATCAAAATGCAGGGCCCATGCATCATTGCCTTTCGGTCGAACCTACGTCCACAATTTTTTGTACGTATATCTCCACTGGTCCCCGAACCCAAAATGCTTCCTCATTCCCATAAAACCAAGCGGCCCACACATATTAAGGCGCCAACTCAAACTCAATCCCTCTCCCATTTACTACGACGTGGCCCCGCACGCCGTAGTTGTGGCACCGCGGCTCAGAGCAACCGGTTTACCTTGCATTGCCAGCCCAGAGATCAAGTCTTCTGGCAACACATAACAACATGGTACAGAAACAACGGCTTTATTGATGCTAGCGGATTACATAGGTCTAATATTACACCGAGATACGAGGCCAAGCGGCACACCCGGTGTTGCTGGACAGTATGTACATTATTTAATGAACACGACGGGGCCTCGATCACATGAACTACGCGGCAGCGGAAGAACGACGAAGTGGAACACCATAGCACAGGGACACCGACGTGGACACGGCCTAGACACGAGACTCCGATGCGAACCGACTTGCCTGAAAGCTAGCATAACACGCCAGGTCAGTACATTGAATGTACTTGCAAGCTCACAACAAACATAAGCACGATGACAGACAATATCAAGATAATTTATCAGATTAATTTAATGCAAACAACACTTGCTCCGAGTCTCACGGACTCGCTTACCAGACGGTTACCTCGTAACCAAACGGTGACCATGCCGGGGTCACACCTGAAACCAATCACTCATGAACACCTCAAGAGTTCATGATCCATCACGAATCAATGCATCACAACAATTACTTAGTTTGCAAGATTTATTTTAAAAGTTGATCCATGGTGTGACTTACTCATGAGTTATGCCCATAACCGAGGATGCGGCTATCGATAGATTAAATACACTCTGCAGAGGTAGCGCACTTTACCCACACTACGGAACACATGGCCTCACAATCCCATTCGGGTAGACCAAAGCATTCCGACGAAACCCTCCCTTTGTCATGCACTCTCCCCGGCCACTCCGACCAACTCCATCTCAGGGCTAGGTCTTGGGTGGCCCCGTGTCTACCAAAGACACCAACGGCCACCGTCATGGAAAAACGGTCCCATACGGGGACAAGGTACCATAAAAACAAAAACGAGCACACAAGGTTATGTCTGCCTACCGGGCCAGGGTATGCACGCCCATAACCTTCCCTCACGGGAGGCACCGGTGAGAGCCACAACAAAGGACTGAATCAAGACCTGCCCATAAGGTAAATGTGGTCGCACTGAATTAAAAACCCGATTCAGTGGCACCAAGATGTGATCAACATCATATTCAAGTTGAACTTAATCAAGTTTAGCTTTGATAAAGACTTTTTATCGCAAACATCATATAATGCAATAATTATGCAACTACTCGACATGCAAAGCAAACAACTCATAGTCATGGATCAAACTTAACAAATAAACATCTTGCAATACTCAGAATCAAAACTTCTCTAGTTCTAACTCATTTTTATTATCCAGCAATATTTTTATTAGTTCATTATTTAATTGAAAATGTTACTAATAAAATAACTATCATTATTTCCATAGCAATATGTCTAGTGCAAATCTTACTGTACTTAGCCAAACAAGTTCGTGCATACAACTAGTAACTAAAAAAAGCATATCAAGCATGATGAAATAACTAGTAATTAACCAAATTGATTTATAAAATTTTAAATGCAAATAAGAACTCATATTCAAGTAGAAAATCACAGATATTGAAATAACACCATCCAAATGCTGGTGTGGCTTGCCTTAGTGTAGAGGAGGATCACACCCCTCTTGGTTTGCTTCAAAACAAGCTTCTCCTTCTGAAATGAATTTAAAACCACAAAAATAATTGTCAAAACACATTCTGAAAATCACCAGAAATTCTAGACAGCAAGGAAAAATCCACCCTTTGGTGTGCTTCTAGAGTTTTCTGAAATAGAGACAATGCAAAAAGAATCAAATCATTTGGACTTATGGTTTAGAAATGGTGGCTGGTCAAAGTTTAGTCAAATTTCTGAATAATATTTGAATTAAACAGAAATCATGGGGGGGACGTCGAAGGCGTAAAGCAGGAGTGCGCCTCCACTCGTACCGCTTCGGGCGCGAGTGGTGAGGCTGACACTGGGCCCCGCCCGTCAGGAGAGAGAGAGAGGGGGATCGAGATCAGAGAGGGGCGGCGCTTCGCCGGAGCTCACGCCGACGACAAGGGGGTTTGGGGCTAGGCTAGAGGGATAGGATTGAAGCTGGGCTCGTGGCGCACCTGCCCGTACCCGTGGCTTGGCGTGGGGTGGACGAAGCTGCTCGCGGTTGAGCTCGCAAGCCTCGGTGGCGGACGGGTTTCGGCGGAGAGGTTGAAGACGGCGGCTAGTGGAGGCTCCGAGGGCTCGGCGGCGTCCAGGCAGCACCAACAGGCCACAAATGCCCCACCCAAGCAGTTGCTTGAGCTCGAGGGGCACGGGAGAGCGGCGGCTGGCCTACCGAGATTCGATTGCTTGGGAAAACAATTCTGGGTTTGCAGTCCTTAAAAATTCCTCTCTTTCCCAGGTTGCTTCCTCTTCGGTGTGATGCTCCCACTGAACCTTATAAAACCTTATTTATTGGCTGCGAGTGACCCTTTCTGTCTGATCCAATATTCTGATTGGCTTTTCCTCATAAGTCAAATCCTTAGCCAATTCTATCTCTGCCATATCATTCCTTTTCTCCAGTGGCGAGATACATCTCCTTAGCTGTGAGATGTGAAACACGTTGTGTACTTCTGACAGTTCTGGTGGCAATTCCCACTGATATGCAACAGTTCTGACTCTGGCCATGACGGGGAATGGACCAATATATCTGGGTGCCAATTTTCCTCGGGTCTGAAACATCTTGACTCCTTTCATAGGGGTGACTCATAGATATACGTGTTCTCCGGGTGCGAAGCTGATATGACGATGTTTGGCATCATAGTAGCTCTTCTGTCGGGATTTGGCCAGTTGTAGTCTGTCTCGGATTTCCTTGACTTGCTTCTCCGCTTCGAGCATTAAATCAATCCCAAAAATGCGACTGTCTCCGGTTTGAGACCAGTTCAATGGGGTGCAACATTTCCGGCCATACAGGGCTTCATAGGGTGACATCTTTAAGCTGGCCTGGAAACTGTTGTTGTAGGAAAACTCGGCGTAGGGCAGACAATCTTACCACTTGGTCCCTTGGGCCAATGTACATGCCCGGAGCATATCTTCTAGTATTTGATTTATTCGCTCAGTCTGTCCATCTGTCTGAGGATGATAAGCCGTGATGTATTTCAAAGCGGTCCCCAAGGCTTGATGTAGTCGGGGCCAAAATGCGGAGGTGAAGAGAGATCCCCTGTCGGAGGTGATAGTCTTGGGTACTCCATGCAGACTGAAGATTCTTGACACGTACAGCTGTGCGAGTTGATTTGCACGGTATGTGGTCCGGATAGGAAGGAAATGTGCCACCTTTGTTAAGGTGTCCACTATGACCCATATCGTGTCGTTTCCTCGATGAGACTTGGGTAGTCTGGTGATGAAATCCATGCAGATATCATCCCATTTCCATTGGGATACTGGCAGAGGTTGGAGGAGTCCGGCGGGTTTTTGGTGTTCCGCCTTTACCTTGTTGCATATGTCGCAACAGGCCACAAAGTATTCGATGTCTTTCTTCATTCCATTCCACCAATATACCTGACGAAGGTCCTCATACATTTTGGTACCACCAAGGTAAATTGAGTATGGTGCTTCATGTGCTTCTGCCAATATTTTCTTATTCAGACTTGCTTGATTGGGTACACAAAGTCTTCCTCGGAACCTTAGCGAACCTCGCTGATCCGTAGAGAAATCTGATGCATGCCCTTGGTGCATCTTCTGGACATACGTTTTCAACCTCTTATCATCTGCCTGAGCACTGCAGATTTCTTCTTCGAGAGTAGGGGAAACTTCCAATATGTTGGCAAGGCGGGGTCGGTGATTAACAAATTGAGCTGCATGATTTCTTCATAAAGCACAGGAGGCAAGGAATCCATTAGAGCATTCAGGTTGGCCGGTTTACGACTGAGGGCGTCAGCCACCACATTAGCTTTGCCTGGGTGATAATTTATTCTGAGGTCGTAGTCCTTAACCAACTCGAGCCATCTTCGCTGTCGAAGGTTCAAATCGGGCTGAGTGAATATATACTTGAGACTCTTATGGTCGGTGAATATCTGTCACTTCTTTCCAATCAGATAGTGTCTCCAGATCTTCAAAGCGTGCACCACCGCGGCAAATTCCAAATCATGAGTAGGATAGTTTCCTTTGTGTTGCCGCAGTTGGCGAGATGCATAGGCCACCACTTTGCCATCTTGCATGAGCACACACCCAAGTATTCTTCTGGATGCGTCGCAGTAGACATCAAAACTACGGTAGATGTCTGGAAGAGTTAATACTGGTGCCGATGTCAGCCTGATTTTTAACTCATTGAAACTCCGTTCGTAGTCCTCAGTCCATACGAACTTCTTATCCATCTTAAGAAGCTCAGTCATTGGCTTGGCGATCTTGGAGAATCCTTTGATAAAACGACGATAATATCCGGCTAGTCGAAGGAAACTCCGGATTTCTGAAACTATTGTGGGTGCAGACCAATCATGCACATCCTTTACCTTGCTTGGGTCTACTAAGATTTCTCTGCTGAGAGGACATGCCCGAGAAATCCCACTTGCTGGAGCCAGAACTCACATTTGCTGAATTTGGCATAAAGTTGATGGTCGCGAAGCCTTTGCAGAACTGCTCGAAGATGTTCCTCGTGTTCGTCTTTGCTCTTGGAGTAAATGAGGATGTCATCAATGAACACCACCACAAATTTGTCCAAGAAGTCCATAAACACCTTGTTCATCATATGCATAAAGAAGGCATGGGCGTTGGTGAGGCCGAAGGACATAACGGTATATTCATAAAGACCGTACCGAGTGGTGAACGCGGTCTTAGGAATATCTTCCTTCTTTATCTTGAGCTGATGATATCTAGTCCTCAAATCAATTTTGGAGAATACTTTGGCCCCACTGAGTTGATCAAACAGATCGTCAATCCTCGGTAGTGGATACTTGTTTTTAATGGTGACATCATTAAGCTGTCGGTAGTCTACGCACATTCGTAGACTGCCATTCTTTTTGTCCATGAAGATTGCTGGTGATCCCCATGTTGAAGAGCTTGGACGGATGTATCCTTTCTGCATCATCTCATCCAGTTGTTTCTTCAATTCCACCAATTCTGAAGAAGGCATCCGATAATATTTCTTATGTATCGGGGTAATTCCAGGCACCAAGTCAATTGCAAACTCCAATTCTCGGTCTGGTGGCATGCCTGGTAATTCTTCAGGAAATACATCTGGATACTCACTGACCACTGGAATAAATTCCACCTCTTCTGCCACGGCTGCGAAAACCATATCTCTCGTGGGTATGCGCTTGCGGGCATAAAAACATGTGGTGCAACCTTCCATGTTTTTCAGGGTAACTTCTCTGGTCGGACAGCTGATGCATACTTGGTATTGGGTTAACCAATTCATGCCTGGAATGACATCCAATTTGTTGGAGTCAGTGATTATCAACGATGTTGGAAACTTGACGCCTTTGATGGCAATTTCCAAATTTTGGCAGCCGAGATTGCTTCTGAGTAGGGATCTCGGGGATTGTACCAGCATGTGCTTTCCCAAAATCGAGCAAGGAAAATTGTTTTGGGAAGCAAAACCCCGCGAAATAAAAGAGTGGGAAGCCCCCGAGTCAAATAAAATTACGGCGGGTATGTCATTAACATGAAACATACCAATGACGACTTTCGGGTCCTCTTGGGCTTTGTCTGCGGAGATATGATGGATTTGCCCTTGGATCATATCTGGGGTAGAATACGGCTCCATGTAGTTGACTTGCGGATGAAATGGAGCTGCTTGTTTGTTGTTTTTGGGACACTGTCTGGCGTAGTGTCCGGTTTGACCACAGCCGAAGCATGAGTTGCTGTGCTGACAATCTTCGCGGACCGGGCTGGTCACGACATTCTTGACTTGCGTGGTAGTCTTGTTGACATTCTCCTGCCAGTTGGGTTTGTACTCCACCTGATTCTGTTGCCAAGTACGAGCCTTTTGCACTGGTTGCATATCCTTCTTCTGCTCGAATTTGCACTTGTGGTCGTTAACAGCCGGCTTGTTGTCGTGCAGGAGCTTGTGTTCCCTTTCTATGATGAGGGCCTTGTTCAGCAGAGTCAGGAAGTCTAGGAAATCAAACATGCGGAGAGTGCACCTGAGATGCTGATTCAGGTCTCCAAGAAACCGGTCGATCTTCCGCCCTTCTGTGGCAACATCGTGGAGAGAATTGCGGGCCAAATGGTTGAATTTATTCAGATAATCGTTGACAGTCATGCTGCCTTGAGTGAGAGCGAGGAATTCGCATTGCTTGATTTTCGTAAGTCCGGTGGGAATATGATACTTGCGGGATTGATCCTTGAATTTTGTCCAAGTAATTTCCTCGTCTGCAGGCCATATTGTCTTGGCATTATCCCACCATATAGCGGCAGCTCCTTCGAGATAATGCATTGCGAAGGGAACCTTGTCTCCTTCTTCAGTGCGAGCAATCTCCAGTTTCCTCTCAATAGTCCTCAGCCAGTCGTCGGTGTCCAATGGATCAATAGCGTGGCTGAAACTCGGAGCTTGGTTCGGTGAAAATCTGACAGCTTGGAGTGATGGCCATTCTGGTTTCCATTCTGCCCAACCATAACTTGCACACTTTTCAGTATTTCCAGAAGATTGTTGCTCCTTCTTTCTTCAAACATTCACAAGATTTGCTCGGTGGAAGGCGGATTTCGCGGTGGAGACGGAGATGGCGGGTATGGATCAGGGGAATGTCCTGCATGTCTTGCGGAGCGACGGACAGGGACATCCTCACAAGCTTGGCTGCTGCTGCCTCCATGCGTCATCCTATTTTTCGTTTTCCCAATACATAGCAACCATGATGAGAAAATTCCAAAATGGGGGAAAAAGCCAATGACAAATCCCGGAAGAAAGTAGCGAATAAAAACTAGGGCGAATAAAAGAGTCCAACATAATTATACATAGTCCCAACATGAAAGTAATCATCACAACGGGTCTACTACCCTCGTACATGAAACTACGCATCATGACAAGTGCCAATACAGCCATACATCACGCTCAAGACTACAACGATACTCTAACGGTCTACTGCTCGGATGGTGCTGCTGCAGGCTCGTCTCCTGAGCCGGACCCAGATCCTGAACTGATAGTAGAGATCTCCGGGTTAAGAGAGACACGCTGACATTGCCTCGAGGGCTCTCCCTCAGGGGCAGGCGGCGGATGGGATCTAAGCATAGGAGCGGCAGGAGTAGCGACAAGGGAAGACCATGCAGCAGGAGCGCTGCGAGGGTTCACCGTCAGAGGGTTAAGGGTACTCTGCGCGGTCGCCGAGGGAACGGAGGCGGAAGGAACTGGAGCAGAAGTATAGATGACCGCTGGAAGAGGGTTCCTGATACGAGCAGTCGCGAGAGTTACGCGAGCGCGTGAAAGCTCCCGAGCTAACTCGTAGTTTAGGAGATAACTAGCGGTGATGTAGCGAGAAAGGTGGCTAGTGGGACGATCGCACGCCGGATTAATCAAAGGAAATCGGATACGCCCATTCTCGTGCAGAGATGGGTAGTAGAAAAGACCAGGGTGGGTGTGCATGCGAACCTCATTATAGCGCAAGTCTACAAGAGCCTCGATAGCAGCAAACTGAACCGCCTGAGATGGCGTAGAAGCAAGACCACCCTTAGAAGAATGAGTGTAAGCGCCGGAAGGGGAACTGTGGTGTAGAGTGACCTCAGGATAATACTCATACAATGCACCGGCCAGATGCTCGTGATACACCCGATACTCTAGATCAGCACCCTCTGGGTAGAGTCGTCGCCACACGTTCTAAAGCAGGTGCGGCGATGAGCACGGAGCTGGCTCAGGATGTTACAAGATCGGTACTGGTGCCATCTACACTCACAAACCATACGGTTAGTAATAACAACAATAAAACATGCATGCAATGCAACCACCAATTTCTATGGCTAACGGCTCTCAAATGAAGCTATCTACCATTTCACTAATGCACTAACGGTCTACCATGTCCTACAATCAGCGCGGCTCTGATACCAAGCGTTGTGGCACCCCGGCTCAGAGCAACCGGTTTGCCTAGCATTGCCAACCCAGAGATCAAGTCTTCTGGCAACACACAACAACATGGTACAGAAACAACCGCTTTATTGATGCTAGCGGATTACATAGGTCTGATATTACATCGAGATACGAGGCCAAGCGGCACACCCGGTGCTGCTGGACAATATGTACACTATTTAATGAACATGATGGGGCCTCGATCACACGAACTATGCGGCAGCGGAAGAACGACGAAGTGGAACACCATAGCATAGGGACACCAACGTGGACACGGCCTAGACACGAGATGCGCTCCGATGCGAACCGACTTGCCTGAATGTACTTGCAAGCTCCCAACAAACATAAGCACGATGACAGACAATATCAAGATAATTTATTAGATTAATTTAGTGCAAGAAACACTATAGATGCAATGCAAACAACACTTACTCCGAGTCTCACGAACTCGCTTACCAGACGGTTACCTTGTAACCAAAGGGTAACCGTGCCACGGTCACACCTGAAATAAATCACTCATGAACACCTCAAGAGTTCATGATCCATCACGAACCAATGCATCACAACAATCACTTAGTTTGCAAGATTTATTTTAAAAGTTGACCCATGGTGTGACTTACTCACGAGTTATGCCCATAACCGAGGACGCGGCTATCGATAGATTAAATACACTCTCCAGAGGTAGCGCACTTTACCCACACTACGGAACACCTGGCCTCGCAATCCCATTCGGGTAGACCAAAGCATTCCGACGAAACCCTCCCTTTGTCATGCACTCTCCCCGACCACTCCGACCAACTCCCTCTCAGGGCTAGGTCTTGGGTGGCTCCGTGTCTACCAAAGACACCAACGGCCACCGTTGTGGCAAAACGGTCCCAAACGGGGACAAGGTACCATAAAAACAAAAACGAGACCACAAGGTTATGTTTGCCTACCGGGCCAGGGTATGCACGCGGGAGGCACCGGTGAGAGCCACAACAAAGGACCGAATCATGACCTTCCCACAAGGTAAATGTGGTCACTGAATTAAAAACCCGATTCAGTGGCACCATGATGTGATCAACATCATATTCAAGTTGAACTTAACCAAGTTTAGCTTTGATAAAAACTTTTTATCACAAACATCAGATAATGCAATAATTATGCAACTACTCGACATGCAAAGCAAACAACTCATAGTCATGGATCAAACTTAACAACATAAACATCTTGCAATACTCAGAATCAAAACTTCTCTAGTTCTAACTCATTTTTATTATCCAGCAATATTTTTATTAGTTCATCATTTAATTGAAAATGTCACTAATAAAATAACTATCATTATTTCCATAGCAATATGTCTAGTGCAAATCTTACTGTACTTAGCCAAACAAGTTCGTGCATACAACTAGTAACTAAAACAAGCATATCAAGCATGATGAAATAACTAGTAATTAACCAAATATATTTATCAAATTTTAAAAGCAAATAAGAACTCATATTAAGTAGAAAATCACAGATATTGAAATAACACCATCCAAATGCTGGTGTGGCTTGCCTTAGTGTAGAGGAGGATCACACCCCTCTTGTTTTGCTTCAAGACAAGCTTCTCCTTCTGAAAAGAATTTAAAACCACAAAAATAATTGTCAAAACACATTTTGAAAATCACCAGAAATTCTAGACAGCAAGGAAAAATCCACCCTTTTGGTGTGCTGCTAGAGTTTTCTGAAACAAAGACAATGCAAAAAGAATCAAATCATTTGGACTTATGGTTTAGAAATGGTGGCTGGTCAAAGTTTAGTCAAATTTCTAAATAATATTTGAATTAAACAGAAATTCTGGGGGGGGGGGGTGACGTCGAAGGCGTAAAGCGGGAGTGCGCCTCCACTCGTACCGCTTCGGGCGCGAGTGGTGAGGCTGACACTGGGCCCCGACCGTCAGGAGAGAGAGAGAGGGGGATCGAGATCAGAGAGGGGCGGCGCTTCGCCGGAGCTCACGCCAGCAATGAGAGGGTTTGGGGCTAGGCTAGAGGGATAGGATTGAAGCTGGGCTCGTGGCGCACCTGCCCGTACCCGTGGCTTGGCGTGGGGTGGACAGAGCTGCTCGCGGTTGAACACTCAAGCCTCGGTGGCGGACGGGTTTCACCGGAGAGGTTGAAGACGACGGCTAGGGGCGGCTCCGAGGGCTAAACGGCATCCAGGCAGCACCAACAGGCCACCAATGCCCTGTCCAAGCAGTTGCTTGAGCTCGAGAGGCACCGGAGAGCGGCCGCTGGCCGGTGGGGATCGCCGGAGTCCTCTGGTCGGGGCGACGGCCAGAGGCCTGCCCGACCGAGCTGGGGTCGTTCTACGTGTTCGTGGAGGTCGTGTGGAGTGGTGCTTGGCTAGGATTCGAGGCGGGGTTGCTATATATAGCCGGAGCGAGGGGGGACGTGTCGCCATCGGAGCTCTCTGGACACGCGGCGAACGGCGACGAGAAGCTCCAAGGTGAGGGGGCAAACGCTCAGCATCAACGCAGGAGCTTGCCCACGTTTGCGGACGAGCACAGGAGGCGGTGGAGGAAGTGGACAAGCGCACGCGCGCACTATGGCATTTTGGTCATGACGCGCCCGTGCTTGCTGTGGCGGCTCCGGAATCGGAGAGCGCCAGGGAGCGGTCAAGGGTGATAGGTCGGGGTCGGTGGCGTGGCGCGGCAGGCGTCGGCGAGCGCTGGAACGAGCACGCGCGAAACAGAAGGGAAAACGCCAGCCAGAGCGCGTCGAGACGCTGCCAGGCGCCGTGTCCTCGTGTGGTCACCAAGCTGGCATGGTCACGACGATGCCCAGGCGCGGCCAAACCTTGTCTACGCGTTCGTCCGTGCAGTGTTTAGTCTAGGAGTGGTGATAGCTCATGCTCAGGCCGACCAGATTTGACTAAACCAAGCTGGCAAGTTTCTGTCCAGAAACTTGGTCGCCAAGTTTGGCCACCTTCTAGAAGGCCATTAGGGCTGATCTCCTGGGGTTTAGGGTTTCTTAGGAGGGTGGAAAATGTACTTGTTGTACAAACTCGAAGTTTGGGCCAGAATAGAAATGATTTTCTACAGCAAAAATATTCCAAAAAGTGATGTAATATTTTTGCATGGGAAGGTGTGCCAAGGTTCTAAGAATATTCAAGAATTATCTTAGATTTTTCTGAGCAAGAAAAATTGGGGTTGCTTTGGAGCACAAGTTTCTAAAGTGAATTTCAGTGAGAAAAATGAATATTTTTGAAAAATATTCATTTGATTATTTTGGAGATTTATCAAAGGAATAAAGTAGATAGGTCACTTGGGTGAAAGTCAAGGATATGCCCAAGTGGAAAGTCCATTTGAAATGATTCCAAAATCCAAATCAAGTCACGGCAAAAACCACGATAAAAACCAAGTCCAGAAAAAGAGAGAAGGCAAGTCCGGAAAAAAAAGAGAAGGCAAAATACAGGCTGTCACAGTAGTACTCCTACAAGCCCTACCGCCGCACGCATCTTTCGTTTTCTTCAAGAGGACGAGGGAGAAGCGGATTTGTAGTGGAGGCGCTTAAAAAAAGGATTTGTAGTGGAGGCCACACCCATCATTGGTTTTCCATTTTCTTTATGCTCTTGCGCCCTAGAGTGAAATGATGGTTGCTTCGTCCGTCCAACTTAATGCGGTAAAGGTGGGGCTTTGTGATTTGACCCCTCATCGCTCATTTACTACTACTGCGGTGCTACGACCAGGGTACCTCCAAGTCCAACCGCTGCTCCGAACTGTAATTTGGTGCATCGCAAGTGGAACAAGACGGTGGATGAGCCACATGTCGGCCAAAGGGGTCCTGTTAAGTGTGTCACCATTTCGTGTTCGGACTGACCCTGCTTGAGTTGCTACGCCAACACAACAGGAGCAGCCTACCACTTGGTTTTGCTCCTCGGTGAATCCCGACTATATTGATCTAAAAAGATACGTACTGTACTACCCTCTCGGTCTCGGTTTATAGTTCACTCGGTTTCTCCTCCTTCTTGGTCACGGTGCACAACCTAAGATGACTTATTCACCTAGACGGAGGGAGTACTGTTCATCACATATATAGCCAGTTAAATTCTCAACCTAGAACGACGTGCATGCCCTGTAAACCGATACAGAGGAAGTAGTAAAAATAATGGTTGCTTCGTCTGTCTGGGAAGGTGCGGCATTGTGATTTGACGTCTTATTGCTCATTACTACTACTGGGGCGGTACGACTGGGGTGCGTCCCCCTGCTGTTTTGCACTGTTAGTTGGTGCATGACACGTCGACCCGGTTGCTATATGTCCCACATGTCGGCGAGATGAAGTAAAGAATTCATGAAAGCGAGCGTCGACGGAGGAGTACAAGACACGGCTTGGTTTTTGCTGCTTCGCGTGATCCATCGATACAAACCCAGACTAAAAAAAGGCGAGGGCAGGTCTTTACCCGCACGGCAGGCTGGGGAGTTTGGCATAGTCTATTCGAGGAAATGAGGAAGGAAGGGAAACAAGCAAATAAAGGTTGAGCGACTTAGTTTTGGGAAAATCTGATTTTACAGAGTACGTACCCAGTATGGAGGTAGTATACTACTTACTACTCCCTCCTTTCCAGTTTATAGAGCTCGTCTAAAGAAATTCGTTTTTCCGTTGTATAAGTCTCAATTCTACTACTGGTAGTAGTACCATCACATGTTGGATTTCGAGGTGCGTTAATTCACCCGATGCAAGCATTGTCAAGAGAAAACTCAACAATGCATGTAGAAGTTCGTGGAAATTTAGTGGTCATGCATGCATTCGTTCTAATTAATGCCTCGGTAAACATAACTTCTTGAGAAAAACGAGCGTACATTACTTGTGCAAACTACGAAATTAATTCCACCACTCATCGTCTACCTTGGTTGGAGAGATTTTGAAATGGAGCCATAAACTGGAAAGGAGGGAGTAGTAACATAGCCTAGCATAGCTTGCTGCACCACGGACTCCACGGAAATTGTTGTAGTAGTACTACTCCTATGTTACTCCCACTGTGGGTAGTCTAAACTGGAAAGGATGGAGTAGTTCCAAACAATATGATAATCTCTCTAACCAAGGTAGGAACGAGGAGTAAACGGAGGGAGTACTAGTAAATTTTTCTCCTTGTCCTGCAAGCCACCGCGCGCGTGGGCGAGGGAGCGGGCGTAGGGCTTAGTACTACTACCTCCGTCCTGGTTTATAGGTCACCTTTGTAGTTCATGCCAAAATTTTACCAAATATTTAGCTAACAAAATGTTAATGCATGTCAACAAAAATTATATCATTGGATTCGTATTTCAACATAGTTTTCAATGATATAATTTTTGGTAACATGCACGAACGTTTTGTTAGTTCAATATACAGTCAAAATTTGACACAATATACAATGGGGACCAATAAACCAATATACAATGAGTAGTAGTAAACAAGCTTCACCCCGTCCTGCGAGCCACCGCGCCCGTGGGTGGGGGAGACGGCGTAGTAAGCAAGCTTCTCCTCGTTCTGCGAGTTGACGGGACACATCAAGAGTAATACGTACAGAGCATGTCAAGTGTATAGAACCTTGCCTCTAAGGTAGGCCCCACATGGTTTGCCCCTTTTTTAACATAACGCGTCAAGTCGCAATTTGTCTATTCACCCGTGGTGAAAGATCCTCCATCAAGTGGATAACCAGTACACGTGTCCAATTACCACGTGGGCTGCCTTTTCGTACAGAAAAGAGCTCCACCGTGTACCCGCGCGGGTGTGGTTGGGAAAGAGACGGGAGTACGTGCGCCGTGCGTGGACCTCTTCTCTTCGTGCACGTCCCCCACCTACGTGGGTGTATGTGAGAGATACAAACCTAGACATAATGCACCGTCCATCCCCATGCCTCCGCCCAGTCCGACCACCAGTCACCACCACGCCCCACTCCTCCTCACCTTATCTCTCATCTTTCTCGATACTAGCAATGTGCCCGTGCATTGCACCGGATCCAAAGTAGAATAGTACTTGTTCACAAACTTGAAAGAAAACACTCTTGTTTTGATATACATATATGCCACTAAAAATATATTACGTTTCACTCAAAATATATTTCTTAGGTTGTTTTGATGAGGCGAGGGAGGGACGTGGTTGCTTTCAAGATAATAAGGATTTTCTTCAAATTGGAGCAGAGAAGTGGGCTATTTGCAAAAATGCCACAACAGGTGTTTTGTAAAAAAATGCATCTTGATGTTCCCTGCAATGCACGGGCATCTTGCTAGTCCATGAAAGCAACACATGGAAAAATTTCACGGCGAACGAGGGATTTGAATCTGCTGGGAGGGGCTGTTTGGATTTTGCCCGGGGTAGCCAAAATATTGGTGACCCTTTTGTCCACCGGTGCCTTTGCCACCGATGAACGAGGAATGGCTCGGGTGCTCATGCATCCTCCAGCGCGCACGTTGGAGAAGAGCTCTCCTGAGCTGTGCTTTTCTTGTCCCACCACACCGCCCGAGCTGGCCGCAAACCACCGGCGACGCGCATATTACGCCATCCAACCGTAGCCGCACACATTCTGACAGCAACTCAACAAACCGGATGAAATTCATGCAAACACAACGATATTTCTCATAAACAATGACGGAATTCATATAAAATACCGGATTTTCAGACAAACATGTCGGATTTCATTACATTCAAATCAACTAAGCGGTGCTAGTTCTGGGCAGCACTAGTATCTAATACCTGGCCTAAATGGTCGCCCGCCAATCCATTTGTGTTCCTCATGTCCGACAGCATGATCACCGGACTGCCGGGAGCCCCGGAGGTATATGCTACAGCACAAAGGACGGCTCGCTTCCCCATTGCCGAAGCCGAAGATGATGGTGGAGGGGGGCTTCTCTGCTTCCGTGGAGCCCATGCGTGTCGGTGAGAACGACACCTATGGGGTCACTGGGATCCCTTCTACGGTCCGCGGGCGCGAGGTTGTGCAAAGAGCAGGTCTGACAGGAAGCACACGAGTCGTTTACCCAGGTTCGGGCCGCAAGGATGCGTAAAACCCTTGTCCTGCTTTGGTGGATGTATTTGAGTGTTCTTGTGTTCTTGAGCTAGCTACAAGGTGCAACTTTCCCAAAAGAGCCGAATCCCCCTCCTGGTCGCCTCGGGCCTCCTTTTATAGGCGAAAAGGGGTTGCCACAGTGGCACACAGGAGGTGGAAAGGTGTACAGTGTGCGAGATTATCGCCCGACATTACGGGACAAAGCGCATTAAATGCGCTACTTAGGTGTCCATTAGCTTTATCGGGGACAGGAACGAGGCCCGTCCCGTCCGTCGCCGCTCCGCCTCGCTTCGACACGCGCCCAGGCCAGCGATGTGTGCAGTGCCATGTAGGCAGGCAGGCTGCTGAGGTGGCGCAGTGGCAGGGCCTTCATGAAGATCTACATGCCACCACACAGGTGCTTACTGAGTTGGCCTGGAAGCCGCATGTTGCCACGCAGGTGCCTGCCCAGCTGGTTGGGCTGGCAGCTGCATGCGAACGGCGGCAGAGTCTTGGCTGGCGTGGGCCTGGCAGTGGCCCTGCTGACGCCTTCGGCAAGGGTCTTGCCGTGGCATTGAAGTCGTCCCCGGCAAGGCGCTTGCCGAGGGTCTTGTGGATTCCCTCGGCTGGGATCCCACCGAGGGTCGCTGTCTTGTGGTCCTCATCTGATCTGACATGTTTGTAATCTTGACAAAGGTCTGCATGCCACCATGGAGGTGCCTCCCGAGCCCTGGTTCCAATGTAGTAGTTGACGGCGTTCGGAACCTTTGAGCTCAAGGGTGGCTCGCTGTGCTGGTGTTGGGCAAGTCCCCCCGGCAAGGCTCTTGCCGGGGCCGCGGAGGCCGCCCCGGCAAGGGTCTTGCCGGGGTAGTCCACCTTGCCCCTTGCTCTCCTGCGTTTCTGGTCTTGGCATTGTCTCTGGTCGCCTTGTGCCTTCGACTTCTCTCCGGCTTCCCTCCTCTGCCCTACTTAGTGTGGCCGTGGGCGCGGCTCCGACTGTCTGTGCACAAGTAAAGGGGTAAAAAGGAGTGCCCCTACTTTTATACACCGACAGGAGCCCCCGGGCCTGGGCCACACATAAGCGCGACACATTGTTGGGCCAGGCCCAAAACGGTGCACGGGTAGTCGGGGCGGGATTTTACCGCAGTAATTTTTTCGTTCGCTGTGCTTCCCCAGGACCCGCGTTGAACGCGCAACGTGGAGGGTCATGCGTGATGTGGGGGTCATGTGTGGGGCGGTTCCCGCACGCATGCGTCACATCGCAGTAAAGAGGCGGCTCGCGCCTCCCTCATAAGAAAAAGAGGAAGGCGCAGAGACGCGGCTCATTTACTGAGTGGACTCGGGTCGCGGTCTTCAAGGCGCCCGCGCCCCACAATCACGGGGTGGGAAACGGTCGCCTCACCCATCCCCTCGACCCCGCTCGCTCGCCAAGCGTCCTCCATGCAGGCGGCAGGCGGTAGAGGCGGGAAACCGGGCCGTCGCTGATTGGGGCAGCGGGTCGGTCCTGATTCCCTGCGCCTCCGATGGCTGGATTGGTCGAATGGGGCGGTCGGGCCTCGACCCCGCCACTTTCTAAGGAGGGGGAGGGGGATGTCGTCCCACGTTCTCCTAGCATCCATCTTCTTCCACTTCCGCTCCTTCCTCCCACCCGTCATGGCGATAGGGGGCGCATGCCCTTCAACGGTGCGGGCGAGGGTCGCCGCTCGACAGCGCGTTCCTCCTTCCCACGAGCTCACGGCGGTGGAGCCAGCCACGAGAGGAAGGGGGAGGGGGCGAGGCCGAGGTCGCCGCGGCAGTCGGGGGAGAGGGGGACAGGGCGACGCGATGGTCGTGCCTCCGCCAGCGATGCCTCCCGCGATGGAGGGCCACATCGGGGACCAGCCCCGTGAGTTCTTCATCAGGCTGTGCCGGCCACCGCGTCGTCGTCTCGGCCTCTCCACCCCATTTGCTCGGGAGATGGAGCTCGATCCGCCTCAGACCCTCAGGCTGCACATGAGGGGCTGCGGGAACGGTGGCACGCGGGTCAATGTCGACTTCCCCGCTCCTCGCGTCATGTACCTCTGTCGCAGATGGAAGACGTTTGCTGTGGGCTCGTCCTCTACTTCAAGTTAATGGAGGGCGTCCTGCTCTCTGTGAAGGTCTTTGGACATCTTGGAACTCATCTAAAGTTCTGCGTGGAGAGCTCCTCCGACGATGAAGATTCCTCCTCGAGCGGGAGTGACGAGGAGGACAGCGACATCGACGACGAGGGAGTCGAGCGGCGGGATGCCGACCCCGACTCCGACTGATCGCGCCGCCCCTCCCTCGGCCACGCGCCCTGCCGAGGCCATCCTTGCCAAGCTCTCCATCGGGGCGCTAGGCGGGTGGCGACCGTCAAGTCGGAGTACGCAGGCACCGACGCCTTCGTCGCGTATTGCCGGCCCGCTGCCTCGTCTTCAAGCTCCTTTCCCGGCACCAAGATGTTCTCTTGGTGCCTTCTACTCCTCGTACCTTGCCTAGGCGCTCTTTTTCCCTCTTGCTGCCTTGTTCCACCTTCTGAGGAGAGGGACAAGAAAGGGATTACGGGCACCTTATCTCTTTTTAGTTTGTAAGCCTGCGGGCACTTGTCAATTTTAAGACTTGTAATCCCCTTGCTCATGTTTTTAATTCCGTATGAACTATACATGTATGGAATGTTTTTAATGAAAAAGGGTGCTTGTACGGTTCTTTGTGCGTGAGCGAGGCCCATGCCAAGGATGAATCCTTGTTATTTTTAAGATAAACATTGTCGCCCGGCAACAGGCCTTGCCGTCCCCCCACTTCAGTCGACCATTCTCGTGCTCTTGGCGGAGGCAGGGCGAAGTAGATTTAGGCCCTTTGTTCATTTCCTCACCACCGCGACTACGACCATGTTCCAACCCAGGAGATAGCTCTTGGGTACAGGAAAAGGGGAGCACGGTGGTTTAAGAATATAAACGAGGTTTCACGTGTCCCAGTTCTATACGGAAATGCATAACAGGGGGATGAAAGACTTATCTGAATCCGCAGCCCCCGGCAACCTTGGCTTGCCGTGGTTGGATCATTGTGTCTTCATCCCCCGGCAGTCTTGGCTTGCCGGGGCCGGAGCGCCGGTCCGTTCTCTTTCTCCCAAGCGGCTCGGTAGAACTGTCCACGTGCCCTGCGAACCAAAGAGAGATGCACACTCGACCTCTAGGCTAGGGGTTAGTCGCCGCTAAGCACTATCAACCCTAACCGAGGGAGAGACTTAACCTAGCATGCATGCTAAAACTTAGGGCGCCAGCGCTTCATTTATATATGATCAGGGTCTGCGCCTAGCTTTGTACAGAGGGTTACATGCCTTGCCGGCAAGGCTTGTACAAAATGTGGTTTGTCGGGAGGCCCGGCAACCGCGCCTTATGGGTAAAACTTGCGAAGATGTTCGATGTTCCAGGAATTGCTAACTGGGAAAGCATCTTCGGTCTCCAGGCGGACTGCGCGGGGCCTGGTGACTCGTATTACCCGATAAGGGCCTTCCCACTTCGGCGTCAACTTGTTGGAATTCTTGGCCGATTGAACGCGCTGAAGAACAAGGTCGCCTTCCTCAAAGCTTCAGGCATGAACCTTGCGGCTATGGTAGCGGCGCAAGGCTTGCTGGTAGCGTGCTGCTCTCACAGCCGTCCAAAGACGATCTTCCTCAAGGAGCATTGCGTCATCTTGCCGCAATTGCTCTTGCTCAAGCTCGTCATAAGCGAGCACTCAAGGTGACCCGTATATGAGTTCTGTGGGGAGAAGTGCTTCTGCCCCACATACTAGGGCAAAGGGTGTCTGGCCGGTGGCTCGATTTGGCGTCGTCCTGATCGACCAAAGAACCGCCGGCAACTCATCAATCCAGCGCCTTCCACTATTGTGCAGCCTGTCAAAAGTCTTTGTCCTCAGGCCTCGCAACACTTCACCATTTGCCCTCTCCACCTGGCCGTTGCTCCGTGGGTGTGCCACGGAAGCAAAACAGACCTTGCTGCCAAGGTCTTGGATGTATTGCATGAAGGTGTGGCTTGTGAACTGCGTGCCGTTGTCGGTGATGACTCTGTTTGGTACACCAAAACATCAAACTAGCCCCTTGAAGAACTTGAAGACTGACGGTGATGTAACCTTCGTCACTGCCTCCACCTCCGGCCACTTTGTGAACTTGTCGATTGCAACGTACAAGTACTCAAAGCCCCCAACAGCGTGAGGGAAAGGGCCCAGTATGTCGAGCCCCCAGACCAAAAACGGCTAGGAGAGAGGGATTGTTTGAAGGGCTTGAGCTGGTTGATGAAGCTTCTTCGAATGGAACTGGCACGCTTCACACCTGGTTACTAGTGACGTCGCATCTTGGAGGGCGGTGGGCCAGAAGAAGCCTTGCCAGAATGCCTTGCCGGCAAGGGCCCTCGGCCCTGTGTGGGAGCCACATATGCCTCCATGTATCTCTGCCAACAGCTCCAGTCCTTCCTCCTGGGGGATGCACTTCAATTTCACACCGTTTGGTCTTTTTCTGTGCAGGACGTCGTCGACGAACTGGTACAAGGCAGACCGACGGGCTACTTTTTCCGCTTCTTCCTGCTCCTCAGGAAGTTCCCCTGTCTGGAGGAAACAGATGGTATGCTATGCCCATGCCGGAGCCTGGGGCTCGACGGCAAGGACCAAAGGCATCTCTTCTGCCATGGGGGCGGCCGTCTCTACGGCCAGGGCCTGGCGCCTTGCCGGAGCCAGCTGCCCCTCGGCAGGCTCAGTACCCACGGCATTACCCCTGCGAGTGGCCCCAGGGGGCTTGGTGGGAAAGTACTTGTCGGGGCCTGACTTCCTCCGCTTGTTATGCCCCGTTGATGGTTCGAAGGATGGTTGAGTTAGCTGAAGCACGAAAGTACCTGGTTCCGTTTGAAGGCAGTGCGCTTCGACAGGTAATCGGCGACGTCGTTCTCCGCTCGGGGAACGTGCTCTGCCTGTATACCATCAAAGCGCTCTTCCAGCTTCCTCACCTCATCTACATAGGCCTCCATCAACGGGCTCTGATAATCCTTGTTAACTTGTCTGACAACAAGCTGTGAATCACCCCTGACGACGAGCTTCTTAACCCCGAGGTCTGCGGCAATCCTTAGACCGGCAAGCAGTCCCTCGTATTCGGCAATGTTGTTTGTGGACATCTCCCTGGGAAAGTGCATCTGGATTACATACTTGAGGTGCTCTCCGGTGGGTGCGATAAGCAGCACACCAGCACCGGCGCCTTGCAGCGAGAAAGCCCCATCAAAGTACATGATCCAGTCGCGACTAGCCTCCTTACCGGGGAGAGTGGTCACCTGGATTTCCTCGTCAGGTGTTGAGGTCCATTCTGCTATGAACTCCGCTAAGACTCTGCTCTGGATTGTCGAAGTACTTTCAAACTTCAAACCAAAGCTCAACAGCTCCAAGGCCCACTCCACAATCCTTCCGGTTGCGTCTGGGTTGTGCAGTATCCGTTGTAACGGGAGGCGGGTGACGACGGTGATTTTGTGTGCTTGGAAGTAGTGACACAGCTTCCTCGAGGCCATAAGGAGGCCGAAGAGCAATTTCTGCACACCAGAGTACCTTGACCTAGCCCCCCTGCAGGAGGGAGTTGACAAAGTAAACCGGGTGCTGCATCATCTTCTTCTTCTCACCACCTCCTTTGATTGCATGGGTCCTATCCTGATGGCGTGAGACTCTGCCGGGGGCCTTGCCTTGCCGGCATCGGGCCCCGCCGGGGGATTCTCTGGCTTGCCATCCGCCAGTCCTGCTGTCGCCACTACCTCTTCATCGACCTTCCTCTGCACCACTAGCGCGGCACTGACCACTTGATTCATCGCCGCCAGATACAGCAACAATGGCTCTTGTGGTTTAGGCGCAACCAGTATTGGCGTAGAGGAAAGGTATTGCTTCAAATCCTGCAACGCTGCCTCGGCCTCCGAGGTCCACTCCATTGGGCCCGCCTTCTTCAAGATCTTGAAAAAGGGAAGGGCACGCTCAGCAGACTTGGAGATGAATCTGCTCATGGCGGCAACGCAGCCAGTGAGCCGACGCACATCATTGATCCGCTTGGGTGCCTCAATCTGCTCAATAGCCTTGATCTTGTCTGGGTTTGCCTCGATCCCACGCTGTGACACAAAGAACCCGAGAAGCTTGCCGGACGGAACACCGAAGACACACTTCTCAGGGTTCAACTTGAGGTTGATCTTGCGCAGGTTTGCAAACGTCTCTTCTAAGTCTTGTACAAGGGTTGCCTTGTCCTTGGTTTTGACCACTATGTCATCCATATAAGCTTCCATATTTCTATGTAGCTGGGGCTCAAAACCAATTTGGACCGCCCTTGCGAACGTTGAGCCAGCACTCTTCAACCCGAAAGGCATCCGTAAAAAGCAATATGTACCACATGGGGTGATGAATGCTGTCTTCTCTTCGTCTTCTCTTGTCATGAAGATCTGGTGGTAGCCCGAGTAGGCATCGAGGAATGATAACAGATCACACCCGGCCGCGGAGTAAACAATCTGGTCGATGCGCGGCAACGGGAAGGGGTCCTTAGGACAAGCCTTATTGATATCTGTGTAGTCAATGCACAGCCTCCACTTCCCATTTGCCTTGCGCACCACCACCGGATTGGCCAACCACGTCGGATGGAGCACTCCTCTTACCAAACCTGCCGCTTCCAATTTCCTGATCTCCTATGTGATGAACTCCTGTCGTTCCAAAGCTTGCTTCCTGACCTTCTGCTTGACGGGTCGCGCATGGGGACATACAGCAAGGTGGTGCTCAATCACTTCCCTAGGAACGCCGGGGATGTCGGATGCTTGCCATGCAAACACATCGACATTCGCCCGCAGGAAAGTGACGAGCACGCTTTCCTATTTTGTAATGCCCACGATGCGGCTATATCTCCCACATGTCGAGGCACGACTTAGAGGCATAACCGCATTGTGGTTTTGTCGCAAGAAGGGTCATCTTCACACAATCCCAAGTAATGAACAAGAATGGGATAAAGAGTTGGCTTACAATCGCCACTTCACACAATACATAAATATAATCCATACATCATCCAGAATACACACATAGACCGACTACGGTCAAGATCCAAATGAAAATAAGATAACCCCAAATGCTAGATCCCCGATCGTCCCAACTGGGCTCCACTACTGATCATCAGGAAAAGACACATAGTAACGACCACGTTCCTCATCGAACTCCCACTTGAGATCGATCCCATCATCTGCACTGGCATCGTCGGCACCTGCAACTGTTTTGGTAGAATCTGTGAGTCACGAGGACTCAGCAATCTCACACCCGCGAGATCAAGACTATTTAAGCTTATCGGAAAGGATGGTGTAATGAGGTGGAGCTGCAGCAGGCGATAAGCATATATGGTGGCTAACATACGCAAGTGAGAGCGAGAAGAGAAGCAACGGAACGGTCGTCATCTAGCAATGACCAAGAAGTGATCCTGAACTCCTGCTTACGTCATACGTAACTCAAACCGTGTTCACTTCCCGGACTCCGCCGAGAAGAGACCATCACGGCTACACACACAGTTGATGTATTTTAATTGGGTCAAGTGACAAGTTCTCTACAACCGGACATTAACAAATTCCCATCTGCCTCATAACCGCGGGCACGGCTTTCGAAAGATAATACCCTGCAGGGGTGTCCCAACTTAGCCCATCATACTCTCATGGTCAACGAAGGATAAACCTTCTCCCGGAAAAACCCGATCAGTCTTGGAATCCCGGTTTACAAGACATTTCGACAATGGTAAAACAAGACCGGCAAAGCCGCCCGAATGTGCCGACAAATCCCGATAGGAGCTGCACATATCTCGTTCTCAGGGCACACCGGATGAACACTACGTACAACTAAACCAATCCTCGAGTTTCCCCAAGGTGGCGCTGCAAGTGGCTCTAGTTTGGACCATCACTCAGAGGAACACTGGCCCGGGGGTTTAAAATAAAGATGACCCTCGGGCTCTAGAAAACCCGGGGGAAAAAGGCTTAGGTGGCAAATGGTAAAACCAAGGTTGGGCCTTGCTGGAGGAGTTTTATTCAAGGCGAACTGTCAAGGGGGTCCCATAAAACACCCGACCGCGTAAGGAACGCAAACTCAAGGAACATAATACCGGTATGACAGTAACTAGGGCGGCAAGAGTGGAACAAAACACCAGGCATAAGGCCGAGCCTTCCACCCTTTACCAAATATATAGATGCATTAATATAATAAGAGATATTGTGATATCCCAACATATCCATGTTCCAACATGGAACAAACTTCAACTTCACCTGCAACTAGCAACGCTATAAGAAGGGCTGAGCAAAAGCGGTAACTTAGCCAAACAACGGTTTGCTAGGAAATGATGGTTAGAGGCTGACATGGCAATATGGGAGGCATGATATAGTATGTGATAGGTAGCGCAGCGGCAATAGAGAGAACAACTAGCAAAGCAAAGATAGAAGTGATTTAGAGGGGTGGTCATCATGCCTGCAAGGTTCTCAGAGTTGTCGAAAGCTTGATCCTCGTAAGCGTACTCAACAGGTTCCTCGTTTACGAACTCGTCTCCTGGCTCTACCCAAGACAAGAACACAATCAACGGAACCACTATCAATCACGAGAAATGCACAAGCAACATGATGCAAAACATGTATGATATGCAAGATATGATATGCGATGCATATGCGTGCTCCGGAAGAAAAATGATGAACAAGGCAGTAACTTGGCAAACCAAGCATGCCGCTGGAAAGGTGAGATGATTTCGGTCGAAATCGATATAAAGATCACCGGAAACGGATGCACGGTTTGCAAATGGCAAGCAAAACAAGAATGACACGAATCTGCGATTAACAGCATGATATCACTTAAAATGCAACAAGTAACAATGCTACAGCACTCCAACATAGCAACAAAGAATATGGCAGTAATCTACAGGAGATGCTTGACAAAAGATGAACACTGAGCTACGGCTAGCTCACAACATAACAAGCTCAAACAAGCATGGCAAAAGTGCAAAAGATAACAGGTTCACAGACTTGGTGAAATTACTAGACATGGCATAAACAGCATCAGGTAGCAATGTTCAGAGCACGAAAACAACATGCTACAGGACCTTGACATAGCAAAACAAGGCATGGCAGTATTTTACTAAATGCATATGACAAAAGTCCCTTACTGACCATAAGCCAAAAAGGACCAGAAGATATGATGGCAAGCATGTAAACATAGCAAGTTTCGTTAACATGTTTCAGACTTAGCAGAAAACAGAGCATGGCAGAAACAATAATATAAAGGTATCTTTGTGAGCTTCATGCACTCACCACAAAGCAATGCATGACAAAAAAGCATACCTACAGCAAGATGGCATGTTTACGAGGCTATCCATGGCAAGAACAAAAGCATAGCATGTATGGATCAACTACAACAAGCTTGGCAAAATTGCATATCATGTTAAGAATCTGCCAGAAATATTTTATAGCAAAAGTAGAGCAAGATTTAGTCATGCTATGGTACTCCATAATTGCAAACAAGGGCAGGAATGGATCTATTACAACAATATCTACAAAACATCCTTACTGAACATCTCCAAAATATGCATGGATCTCTCTGTAGCATCAAGTTTACATGGCAACAAAATAACAGCAGACAAAGACAGAAATCACTAAGTCCCTGAAATCAGAAACATTACGGGGCCTAGTTTGCATGCTTGTGCTAGTCACCACAGAGATCAAAAAAATACATGGCATACACGCTTGGAAAGATGGCATGGCATACAACAAAACACATGTAGAGCTCATGCCCATAAGATGCACAGATTAAATGATACAAAAATAACAAATCCACAAGTTCTGCTAAGAACCAGCAGACAACAGCAACTAGCACTCTTGCACCAGAGATTTGGGCATCAAGATGGCCTCTAATGAACATGGTGCAATTGAACAAAATGTAGAGCATCACGAGACGAACATTTCGTTATATTACACGCATGAAACGGAGCTATATTCAGAGAGTTATGATACTATGAACAGGGGCATATGCTGTCAAAATTTAGGACTTTGAAATATCTCGGGGGGGGGGGGGGGGGAGAAAAGTCAACCCTCGTTCTAGATCCGATCGGGGCTCGGGCTCGAGGCAGCGGGCTCGTTCGCCGACGACGGGAGGGGAGACGTGCGGGCGGCGGCCGGAGGGAGAAGGCGAGGAGGAGCTCGGGCGGCGGGGCAGCGCCGGAGATCGCGCGGCGGCGAGGGGCGCGCGGGCGCGCGACGACGGAGAGCCGACCGGGCGGCGGCGGCCGAGGTCGGCGGCGGAGGGAGAGGCGCGCCGGCGGGCGATGGTCGCCGGGCGAGGGGCGGCGCCGGCCGGCGGTGAGGCGCGGCGACGGCGGCGAGGCCTCGGGCGCGGAGGCGGAGACGGGCGCCGGCGGCTCGGGCGGCGATGCGGGCCAGGGGGCCCAGCCCGGGCTGCGGCTGGCCGGTGACGGGCGCGGTGGAGATGGCCACGTGGCGGGCGGCCACTGGTCCGGGGCGGCGGCGCGAAGTGTCCGGCCGACGGCGGACGCGTCCGGCGGCGCGGAGGGATTTTTCTAGGGTTTTGGACTGAGAACTATACAGGAGGGGATGCACTTATATAGCTAGAGGGAGCTAGGAGAGTCCAAATGAGGTGCGGTTTTCGCCCACACGATCGTGATTGAACGACCTACAGCATGGAAGAGAGTTTGGTGGGTTTTGGGCTGATTAGAGAGGGGGGTTTTGCTGGAACACACAGAAGGCATCTGCGGTTACCCGGTTAACCGTTGGAGTACCAAACGACCTCCAAATGGAACGAAACTTGACCGGTGGTCTACCGGTGGTATACCAAGGCCACTTGATAAGCCTCGGTCCATTCCGAGAATGTTTGACACCCGCTCACGAAAGAAAACAAGAGGGGTGCACCGGAGGAGATGGGAGCGCCGGATTGCAAAACGGACAACGGGGAAAATGCTCGGATGCAAGAGACGAACACGTATGCAAATGCAATGCACATGATGACATGATATGAAATGCATGACATGAAAAAAAAAACAAAACAGAAAACAAAACCCGACCACGGAGAGAATATCATAACACATAGCCGAAAATGGCAAGAGTTGGAGTTACAAATATGGAAAGTTACATCCGGGGTGTTACATATTTGCTGTCGAGGGTGGAGCTTATGGTGAAAGCCCCTCCCGTGCCATCCTCCTTGACGGACACCTTCTAGGTCTCTGGCGGCACAGCTTTGGATTTCTTGCTCTTGCCGGTGGACCTCTCTAGCACGTCCT
This sequence comes from Aegilops tauschii subsp. strangulata, assembly GCF_002575655.3. Lineage (NCBI taxonomy): Eukaryota > Viridiplantae > Streptophyta > Magnoliopsida > Poales > Poaceae > Aegilops > Aegilops tauschii. Next base: position 182,027,810 of record NC_053039.3, read on the forward strand.
CGACGGTAGCGCACACCATGGGAAGAGTGCGCTGTGGCCACCGAGGTGGGCGTCTCGGAGGTCGTCGCGCCGCCCGTCGGTGGTACGGCAGCGACCCCGGAGGGCCCCACGCCACCTGCGGGGAGCCCAGCTCCGTCTCTGGATTTTGCGGCGTCCGGGTCGTTGTCTTGCGCACGAACGACGCCGCTCGCCAGGCTCTGACTGCCAGAGCGATGTTGGTGCTTGCGGGTCGCGCCTCGGGTCATGTCCGCGACCGGCCCGCTACTCGCTTGCACCGGTACGGGCCGTCTAGCTCCCGACGAACCGACTGCCGTGGCTGCCTTCTTCTTGGGAGCCATGGCGATGAAGAACTGCTAGGCTAACTGCTAGACCGGATTTCCACAACTGCGCCCCCTACCTGGCACGCCAAAGATGTCGGTGAGAACGACACCCATGGGGTCACTGGGATCCCTTCTACGGTCGGTGGGCGCGAGGTTGTGCAAAGAGCAGGTCCGACAGGAAGCACAAGAGTCGTTTACCCAGGTTCGGGCCGCAAGGATGCGTAAAACCCTCGTCCTGCTTTGGTGGATGTATTTGAGTGTTCTTGTGTTCTTGAGCTAGCTATGAGGTGCAACTTGCCCAAAAGAGCCGAATCCCCCTCCTGGTCGCCTCGGGCCTCCTTTTATAGGCAAAAAGGGGTTGCCACAGTGGCACACAGGAGGTGGAAAGGTGTACAGTGTGTGAGCTTATCGCCCGGCATTATGGGACAAAGCGCATTAAATGCGCTACTTAGGTGTCCATTAGATTTATCGAGGACGGGAACGAGGCCCGTCACGTCCGTCGCCGCTCCGCCTCGCTTCGACACGCGCCCAGGCCAGCGATGTGTGCAGTGCCATGTAGGCAGGCAGGCTGCTGAGGTGGCGCGGTGGCAGGGCCTTCACGAAGATCTGCATGCCACCATGCAGGTGCTTGCTGAGTTGGCCTGGAAGCCGCATGTTGCCACGCAGGTGCCTGCCCAGCTGGTTGGGCTGGCAGCTGCATGCGAATGGCGGCGTAGTCTTGGCTGGCGCGGACCTGGCAGTGGCCCTGCTGACGCCTTCGGCAAGGGTTTTGCCGGGGGCCCGACAAGGGTCTTGCCGTGGCGTTGCAGTCGTCCCCGGCAAGGCGCTTGCCGGGGGTCTTGTGGATTCCCTCGGCTGGGATCCCGCCGAGGGTTGCCGTATTCTGGTCCTCATCTGATCGCACATGTTTATGATCTTGAGGAAGATCTGCATGCCACCACGGAGGTGCCTCCCGAGCCCTGGTTCCAATGTAGTTACTGACGGCGTTCGGAACCTTTCGGCTCAAGGGTGGCTCACTTTGCTGGTGTTGGGCAAGTCCCCCTGGCAAGGCTCTTGCCAGGGCCGCGGAGGCCGCCCCGGCAAGGGTCTTGCCGGGGTAGTCCACCTCACCCCTTTGCTCTCCTGCGTTTCTGGTCTTGGCGTTGCCTCTGGTCGCCTTGTGCCTTCGGCTTCTCTCCGGCTACCCTCCTCTGCCCTGCTTAGTGTGGCCGTGGGCACGGCTCCTACTGTCCATGTACAAGTAAAGGAGTAAAAAGTAGTGCCCCTACTTTTGTACACCGACAATGCAGGGTCGACGAAGGTCCTCGCAACAAAACGATCCGGCAAGACACCTGCTGTGTACGCCGGCGTCGCCTCCGCGGTGGCCTTCATGGGACCCAAGTGGCGGCGGCCTCCCGTGTTCTACTTCTCCTCGATGATGGCGACGGACGCGGAGGCGCTGGCCATCGACTCGTCGCTCTCCGCGCACCCGGCTTCTGTCTCTGCTTGCATGGCGCGGCCGCCGGCATGGGAGTCTCGGCCACAGAAACGGGAGACGCAGTCGCAGACACGGCAGGCACGGTACGAGGCGGCGGCGTGGATGGCAGCGACGATGCCCGTGCGCCGCTCCTCATCGAGTTGGCCTAGAGCGGCGAGTTGCTGAACCGCGCGCTGTCGTGAGGCGACAACTGGCTCCGTCTGGCGAGGGGAGGGAGGTGGATCGGCGAGCTGCATAGCTCGTATCCGGCGGGCTCGGCAGGCCACCCAGCCGTCTTGGATGCGGGATAACTACTCTTCGTAAGCCATTGTAAGAGTGGACAAAATGGTGAAGGAGGAGATAGGGGAGCGGCGGAGGGGTGCGATTCTTGGCCAGCGTTTGGCCTCGTTTAAATAGGAGATTAAATAGACGACGGGAGGAGCTCGGCCGGCGTTGCGTTTAATGCTGGCCCGGTCATGAACGGACATGTGTCCAGAGTGGGTTTCTCGGCTTCCACACGGGTTTCATGGAGGCGTTTGAATGCGGCAAGGAGGCGTGTTTAGGCAGGCGTGCATCAAGTGGCACCCTCGACTATGACGTACGACACCGCGCCGTTCTTCCATTGACATGTGGGCTCTTTGGGTACATGGCCTGCATGTCAGTGACCCAACGCAGGCAGCGCATGGCAGAGGAACTTTTGGTGGGCCAGGGCGGTCAGAAGCGGGCATTTCATAAACCGATGATTGTTCATTGAGTGTGACATCATCTATTTCTCTAGATAAGCCTACTATATAATGTAAGAGAATTTTAAAATTTTCATATATATGTTGATAGACCGTTCGATACATTGTGATTCATAAAGACCGCTGCAAACATCAATGTTCTGCTTATCATAGACAAGATTGATTAAACCTTGCAAAAACAAGATAAGATTCATTAATACCCGTAACAATCCATGTCCTTAACAAAGGGTGCATGCACGTATAGGTTGAGCGTGTGTCTTGCGTCGTGTGCGGTGTCGCCGGTGTGCATGCATGTGTGCGTACGTGCGTGTGTTCGTGAGTGCATGTGTACATGTCAGTGTTGCATGCCTGCATGCGTGCGTGTGTTCGTTATGTGTACGTGTCAGTGTTGCACGCCTGCATGCGTGCGTGTGTTCGTCCGAGTGTTGCGTGCGTGCATGTGTACGTGCGGGGTGAGGCTACACGTCAGTCGACTGACTTTTTCATCCCTGGTCAGTAGATTTTCCAGCCGTTGGATACGAAATCAAGGGCCTGCAGTTTATCTTCAACCTCCACCCCCTGAGCCGCCAACCACTGAGCCATCCCTCTCGCCCCCCTCCCCCCCGCGCCGAGATTTTTCTCCGGCGATCCCCACCGCCGGCGACTGCCAACCATAGGTCTCACAACTTCAAATCCCCACCGACCACTAATTTATTACCATTTCTGTCCTTCATATACGCACTGACGGGTGGGCCCTATGGTAATGTGCGTTGCTGAATGTGGACCGTTTGACTGGTCAATTGATCGTGTCATCAACAAATTACGGAGCTGTATGGTGAGCCAGTGACCGTTTGATCACCCTAAACTGTATTTTATTAACACAGTACAGACTCAAACTACCATTTATTTCTTTCATATACACGCTGACAGGTGGGCCCCACGGTTACGCGCCCCGATGGTGCAACACTAGTTGTGCCACGTGGAACATTTGACTAGTCAATTGATTGTGTCATCAACAAAATACGGAGTTGTACGGGTGAGCCAGTGACCGTATAATCACGACATGTATTTTTTAACACGGTACAGACACAAGCGCTCATGTATACGCGCAAGCACTCACCGCTATAAGCGCACACACATAGACCCTACCCCTATGAGCACATTCGAGAGAGTGAGCCAGCATATGATCTTGAGATTTTATGATGTCACCATAGGTGCCTCGTAGTCGAGTGGAAGTCTCCTCCCACTGAACACGTATCGCCAGAAAAATACTGAAATTAACCCAGGATAAATGCGAGCACCAGGACATTAACCCTGGTGGGCTTGAGAAACCACTGTCCTCCTAACCATCCAACCACAGGTTGGTTAGCACCACAAAATGTATGTGCTGACCGTGATGAGCTTATTCTAAAGTCCAGTGACCATATTGTGCTTTCGCTTCAAATACAATGACCGTAAGTGTCGTCAACAAAATACGGAGCACGCATCAAATACAATGTATGTCTGTGTCATCAACAAAATATGGAGACGTATCGTCAGCTAGATACCGTATGATCACCACGAGAATATATACGGTGACCGTAATGAGCATATTCTGAAGTCCACCGACCGTATAGTGCTTTCGCTTGAAATACAGTGACCGTCACGCGTGAATGTGTCATGGGCATGCATACTTTTAGAGGGCTAAGAGATAGTTTGTGTGCATACGTGAAAGTGGTGTAGAAAGAGGGGGTGTCCGGTGGAGACAAGGAGAGATATGCCCTTCGTTTCTCTTTCGCGTGACTAATATTTTAGGAGAAAATACAAACATTCACAATGCAGAACAAATATTTTTGGATACACCATGCAATTAGCTTTCATGTATTAGTGGCCGATTGCGTGTGTGGTGTGGTGGGCACATCATTTCTAGTTGGGGTGGGCACATCATTTCTAGTTGTGGTGGGTCAACATGAGGACTCATGGGTCAGTTCCATCCTGCGCCACATAGGTTGGACCGAGACGCATTATACGAAGACCCATGTGGAGGACTCGGCGTACAACACGAAGCTACTAGAGTCATGGAGGACTCTATCCCCACTGGTGATAAGCCGACTATATATGATTTGTAACCCTAGGCCCCGAGTAAGTTATAGAAGCCTGGGGGCTACTTCTTCGATAGTATACACACATGCAGAATGACTGGTATTCACGTGTACTTTGTACACACCCCTATCACTAATATACAGTACCAGGAGTAGGCTTTTTCCTCAACTGCAAGGGTCCGAACTTGGGTAAAACCTTGCCTCGTATTACCATCCAGCCTAACAGTCAGGGATATCCTACCGAATGATTTGATGGAATCGAATCTGCCAACTACTAAGAGAGAGGTGTGTTTGTGGGGGGGGGGGAATGTGTGCAAGAGAGGCCTAAAGATAATGAGCGCGCGGGAGACACGTAGGCACATATATGTGCGTATAGAGGGTTAGTAGAGACCGTGCGTGTGTATATATGCATGTGAGAGAAATAGTGTTTTCCAACTGAGATTAGCGAAAAGAGTGGTACATAGTAGTCAGAAAGAGAGAGAGATACAGAGAGAGTGTGTGCGTGAGACACCCCGACACCCTGGGAGAGATTGTGAGCATGTGTGAAAGAGAAATGCTGATGTATATAAATTGTGTGCACTTATGCGTTAGATAGAGAGATATATAGCACGTTTGTGAGAACGGGCCGAGTCATAGTGCATCTACGTGTAAAATGCGGTTCCACGCATTAAATTAAAATATAAATGGCATTTTTATTTTTGGATGAGATCATGAATTTTGCAATTTGCGTATGAACGAAAATTGGTCTATCAGACACCCATACTCTATTGAATTCTAACATGTGCATGTGTTTATTTCATATTATCGATCCATAGAGTGAGAGCGGTTTGAAATACAGGCAATGCATTGCTTTTGCAATTCATATATAAACATTAATTAGTGCACTCCATGTTGTTAGTGTGAAGCACTTTATACATTTGTCACTTACATGGATACATTCCAAATTGCTAGCTACGAAATAGAATAAATGTTGAATTCAACATAAAGGGGGTTTCGAAGATTCGAATTCATAGGAAGTGCATTCATCTATTTGAACCCGAGATAATGGCATTTGTAAATCAGATCTAAAAGGGGGCATCAATCTTTGTTGTGCGTTTGAACATGCTATATATTCATACACATGTCTAACTATTTTTTTGCAACCAAGAAGATTATATCTGGAACCATGCATGAACTGAGGTAAGTTGCATATTTTTTTAATATATACTCGTGTACAATGTATATTCAAATGTACCCCATCCATTCGAAAATAATCGTAGTTTTAGGACTTTCAAGAGTAAAGATTTGTGAAGTTGGACAAATCCTGAAAGTTCAATTCAAGAGAACCGAAAACGTTAATGCTTCTACCCCCAAATATTGAATGAAGCGCCAAATAAGCCTCTGGTCACCCGAAACCGCGCGAGACTAATGTTTGGTGGTAGGAAATTACTATCATGACTCTGGCACGTGTAGCCTATTGGCCCGATGTCCAAAGGTCTAAACCAGGGTAGGTTTGTAACTTCACCAACATGCCAGTCTCAGCCGCCTCCTAGAAACATTCATACGCCGTGGGCGCGAAACACCCATGCACTCTGCCGAAATCTATCCTTCCCACCATTTGGGACACCTGAGATTACTGTCCAACCCCCAGCCCGCAATATGTCCGAAATTTTAGATGGGGGAAAAGTTTGTAACTTTCCCCAAATTTCAAACAAGCGCGTCCCAAACCGAAACATTGTTCACCCTTAGTTCCCCCCTCCCTCTGTTTCCCCATTCATACTCCGTGGGCGCCAAAACACCCTCTCCACCAGCCGCGAAACCCCATCCTCCTCCGTCCTCCACCCCATCGCGCCCAATCCACCGCCGCCCTCCTCCATCACGCCAGAGCCGGTAGCCCGACGTCGTCGTCCAACGCAACCGCAACTGCAACACCCTCAAGGACTTAGCAGTTGAAGCCGAGGCAGAGCTGCCTCCACGACATCCACGCCGACGTGCGCCGTACCAGAACCACTTCGACCACGCGGTCCTGTGCCTCACCGCTGTGGCTCCACTGTCGCAATGGTCCACAGCACTGGAGCTGTTCCTGTTGGGGAACGTAGCAATAATTCAAAATTTTCCTACGTGTCACCAAGATCAATCTAGGAGATGCTAGCAACGAGAGAGAGGGAGTGCATCTTCATACCCTTGAAGATCGCTAAGCGGAAGCGTTACAAGAACGCGGTTGATGGAGTCGTACTCGCAGCGATTCAAATCGCGGAAGATCCGATCTAGCGCCGAACGGACGGCGCCTCCGCGTTCAACACACGTACTGCCCGGGGACGTCTCCTCCTTCTTGATCCAGCAAGGGGAGAGGAGAAGTTGAGGGAGAACTCCAGCAGCACGACGGCATGGTGGCAATGGAGCTCGTGGTTCTCCGGCAGAGCTTCGCTAAGCACTACGGAGGAGAAGGAGGAGGTGTATGAGGAGGGAGGGCTGCGCCAGGGAAGAGGTGCGGCTGCCCTCCCACCCCTCCACTATATATAGGGGCAAGGGGAGAGGGGGAGGCGCCCTAGGGTTTCCCCTAGGGGCGGCGGCCAAGCAGATTGGATCTCCCTAGGGAAAATCCTAGGGAGACTTGCCCCCCAAGCCAAGCAGGTGGAGGCTTGCCTCCCAAGTAACGTGGGAAAGGGTGTGGGGGGCGCACCACCCCTTAGTGGGCTGGTTTGCCCCTTCCCCTTTGGCCCATGAGGCCCTCCAACACTTGCCGAGGCTCCCGAAACACCTTTCGGTCATGCTGGCCATAGCCTGGTACCCCCGGAACAATTCCGGACTCCAATACCCTTCGTCCAATATATCGATCTTCACCGCCGGACCATTCCGGAACTCCTCGTGATGTCCGGGATCTCATCCGGGACTCCGAACAACCTTCGGTAACCACATACTATTTCCCATAACAACTCTAGCGTCACCGAACCTTAAGTGTGTAGACCCTACGGGTTCGGGAACCATGCAGACATGACCGAGACACTTCTCCGGCCAATAACCAATAGCGGGATCTAGATACCCATATTGGCTCCCACATGTTCCACGATGATCTCATCGGATGAACCACGATGTCGGGGATTCAATCAATCCCGTATACAATTCCCTTTGTCTATCGGTATGTTACTTGCCCGAGATTTGATCGTCGGTATCCCAATACCTCGTTCAGTCTCGTTACCGGCAAGTCACTTTACTCGTTCCGTAACGCATGATCCCGTAGCTAACTCATTAGTCACATTGAGCTCATTATGATGATGCATTACCGAGTGGGCCCAGAGATACCTCTCCGTCATACGGAGTGACAAATCCCAGTCTCGATTCGTGCCAACCCAACAGACACTTTCGGAGATACCTATAGTGCACCTTTATAGCCACCCAGTTACGTTGTGACGTTTGGTACACCCAAAGCATTCCTACGGTATCCGGGAGTTGCACAATCTCATGGTCTAAGGAAACGATACTTGACATTAGAAAAGCTCTTAGCAAACGAACTACACGATCTTGTGCTATGCTTAGGATTGGGTCTTGTCCATCACATCATTCTCCTAATGATGTGATCCCGTTATCAATGACGTCCAATGTCCATGGTCAGGAAACCATAACCATCTATTGATCAACGAGCTAGTCAACTAGAGGCTTACTAGGGACATGTTGTGGTCTATGTATTCACACATGTATTACGGTTTCCAGTTAATACAATTATAGCATGAACAATAGACAATTATCATGAACAAGGAAATACAATAATAACCATTTTATTATTGCCTCTAGGGCATATTTCCAATAGTTCCCGCTACGCCATCGTTCGCCGCCTCGGATCTGGTTCCCCGCCACCGAGAGACGGCCACCGCACCATACTCAGCAACTTGGCCATGGGTTCGTCCAAGGCTCCACCGTCCTCCACAACTTCTCGTTTCCAGCGAACCACAAGAAGATTGTTGGAAAAATAGAAGGAGGACACAACATTGCCAGCAGAAAGAGGTACTCCTCTTCCCTTATTCATGCAAATATTACGTCTGTGCTCACACCGTATTCATCCCACGAAAGAAAGTAGTTGATCGCTTCGTACTGCATCTTCTTCGTGATACTAAATACACAAGGTTTCCTCCCATTTACTATTTCACCTTTGCTAGAGGTCAATAGCCCGCCTGGATTTCAATTCAGGGTCAGTCGAATCGCAATTAAAATAAGCAGCACCCGCTTAGGCGCGCGGAGCACCTAGTCCGCCTGTTCGCCAGGGAAGCGGCGCATCGGTGTCAATCATAGGGGTGTGGGGCGCAGGAGTTGCTTGCACCCAATCTGGAGGTCATCGGGGCTTGAAGGGCTGGCCGGGGCAGTGCCAAGCACGGCATTGCGCTGAGGTTGAGGGGAGGGCGGAGGCAGGGGACTGGGCCAGTGGTCACTGGCGTTTCGAGGAAGATCGTAACACTGACTGGCTAGAGGTAGATGAAGGCGATCTGCCCGTTCTTTGTACATCAGACGGTGCAGAAAAAATGGACTGACCTATTTGTTTTTAGTCGACTATTATTTTCATAGGACCACACCTTGTGGTGTGCTGGAGGAGCATCTGCATTTCCCAGCCATCCCTGTGCTCATATTTCAAAATCCTAGAATCTAGTAATTTCGTGTGCCATGCATGTTGTAGAGCTATCATATGTCTCCCGTCATTTATTTCTCACCGACCTGCTATCAGCTACCTTTAAACTTTACTACTTGTGCACACACTTCACCCATACTCACACTATTGTTTTTCTATGCATGGGTATTTCAGACTCTGATGCAGTGTTGATGAATACAAAAAAGAAAAGACAAAAGTCACTCCAGTGTAATTGTCGGTGTCAAAACCGGCGGATCTCGGGTAGGGGGTCCCGAACTGTGCGTCTAAGGCGGATGGTGACAGGAGGCAGGGGACATGATGTTTACCCAGGTTCGGGCCCTCTTGACAGAGGTAATACCCTACTTCCTGCTTGATTGATCTGGATGATATGAGTATTACAAGAGTTGATCTACCACGAGATCGTAGAGGCTAAACTCTAGAAGCTAGCCTATGGTCTGATTGTTCTTGTCCTACGGACTAAACCCTCCGGTTTATATAGACATTGGAGGGGGCTAGGGTTACACAGAGTCGGTTACAAGGGAGGAGATCTACATATCCGTATTGCCAAGCTTTCCTTCCACGCCAAGGAGAGTCCCATCCGGACACGGGTCGAAGTCTTCAATCTTGTATCTTCATAGTCCAACAGTCCGGCCAAAGGATACAGTCCGGCTGTCCGAGGACCCCCTAATCCAGGACTCCCTCAGTAGCCCCTGAACCAGGCTTCAATGACGATGAGTCCGGCGCGCAGATTGTCTTCGGCATTGGAAGGCGGGTTCCTCCTCCAAATACTCCATAGAAGATTTTGAACACAAGGATAGTGTCCGGCTCTGCAAAACAAATTCCACATACCACCGTAGAGAGAATAATATTTCCACAAATCTAATCTGTTGACACATTCTGTAGCATGACATCATACTACGGCTCGGTCATTATTTGAACCATTTTTCTCAACCAGCCATTGCACATATTGCGAGGCGGTTTTCTTGGCACGTCTTGTCGAAGTAGAGATCGTGTCCCCTTATCACGGGATTCTCATCAATACGGGTGTGGGTAACCCAACCGCGCCATCAATTACGGCGCTTGGGGAATAAGCGGTTTTACCAGGCAAGTGGGGAGGCGCAGAATCCCTGCTGCCTTTATAAGGGGATAAGGACTCCGTTTCGCACCCACGCTTTCTACTTCCCGATTCATTCCCCTCCGCCCAAGCTCCAGCGCCCAAGCGTTCATATTCTCTACACACAAAAGGCCTTTCGAAGATGTCCGGATCCGGAGCAGGAGGCAAATGGATGGCCTCTACCGTCCGAAAGAAGGATATCAAAAAGCTTCGGGAGGCCGGGTACCTGGCCAAGAAAATCAGCTACCGTCTCCTGACGGCGGGACATATCGTCCCTACTCCAGAACCCCACGAGAGGGTTGTATTCCTCCCTCACTTTGTCCGCGGGCTAGGGTTTCCCCTCCACCCGTTCGTTCGCGGCATCATGTATTACTATGGCATCGATCTTCACGATCTATCCCCTAATTCCTTCCTCAACATCTCAACATTCATTGTCGTGTGCGAGGCTTTTCTCCGCATCTCGCCACACTTCGGCTTATGGCTGAAGATTTTTAATGTGAAGCCCAAGGTGGTGGGCAGCGAGCATGCCGAGTGCGGGGGCGCTATGGTGAGCAAGATGCCCAATGTCATATGGCCAACAGGAACCTTTAATGATTCTGTCAAGGAGTGGCAACATCAGTGGTTTTATATCACTTAGCCGCGCGGCATGGAATGGGCCGCTGTTCCCGAGTTTCGATCTGGTGCCCCCTGCGACTTACATCCTGGGTCAAGAAGGGCCTGGACTGGTCCAAGTCCGACAAACTGTCGGTTCTCCAGGCGCGCGTTAAAGATATGGGAGACAAGAACATTGAACTTGTCAATGTAGTCCAGGTGATGTTAGTTCGCCAGATCCTGCCTTGTCAACACCGGACTTGCAATCTATGGGAATTCGATCCGGCCAGGCACCAAACCTTGCGAGAGCTTTTCGGCTCCTCGCACAAGGACATCTGGAAGGTGCTTTTCAAGTCCAGAAAATCATGGCCGGACTCCGCCGAGGACCGCGGGTACCAACTGTCCCGCCCTGCAAGTTCGGTAAGTCATCAAACTTTTTATCCGCGTAACCCAAAGGAAGCGGTTAACGTGTTTCATACAACTCTCCCAGGGCTGGACGAAGAAGGCAGAGCGGATCCATTGTCCGGCCCCGCTTCCCGAAGAACCGGCCGTCCCCACTACTAGAAAAAGGCTTACTAGTGGCGCACCAGTTTTTCCTACTAATGGCGCACTACTGGTGCGCCACTAGCATCACGCCACTAGTATTTTTTACTAATGGCGCACCGCTGGTGCGCCATTAGTATCTGGTACTCTAATGGCGCACCGGGCAGTGCGCCATTAGTATAGGCCACGATGCGCCATTAGTATGCCTCCCAGGGGGCCATATATACCCATGTGCTTTGCCATACTAATGGCGCACTGCAGTGTGATGCGCCATTAGTATCCTTCAGCATACTAATGGTGCACTGCTGGGTGATGCGCCATTAGTACCCTCTGGCATACTAATGGCGCACTGCTCTGGGATGCGCCATTAGTATCCTTTGGCATACTAATGGCGCACGTTGGCGTGATGCGCCATTAGTATGTATATTAGGGATTATTATTTTTTTCTTTTTTGATTTTTGCACAGATTACAAAATATATTATTGGACAGAAAATAAGCAGCAGGACACAGCAACAGCAGATTCATCGAATACAATAGAAGATTAGTCTCCGAATACAATTCATCATATTAGTCTCCGAATTCAAAAGACCGAACGAAGATAGAACATTACAAGTCTCGAGACCGCGAGTAGCGAGTTTGTCTTCACATTACAAGTCGATATCGATCATCTAAACTACCATCACATAGAAGAGAGATGCGGTCATCACGATGAGCATCATCGCGATGAAACTGGTCTTCATCCGGTTCCTCCAACGCTCCCTCCTCTCTCCCGCTAGATAGCGCGCGTATCTAGATTCCGCCTCCGCCCTAGTGGTGTACCCTTTGTAACTGTTACCGCTGAAACGGTGAACCTGTCTCCGACACTCCTCCCAGTCGTCGTATACTCCGGGAACCTTACCCTTGTACACGACATACGACGGCATCTCTATGCACTAGCCAAACAACAAACAATACATAAGCAATATATAAGTATGCAACAAAAGGATCGAAAGAGAAAAGCAAGACATCCATAGCACGATTCATGGTCCTACTAACAAATAGCATCGATTACATCTAAGTTGAACGACTGTCCAAACCAAAGAGACATACAAGTTCACTACAGTTTAATTACAACATGAGCTAATGAATGTTTCAGAACTACACATAGCATCACAACTTTCAACTCGACTCATGGGACCGGAGCGTGGATGAAGCCGCCGTCTGTCGTGATGGTCATGAAGTCGCGGGCGTTGTCAGCCTGCATTTGTAGCGTTGTGTCTATCTCACTGTTGGACGGTTGAAATTTGAGGTAGAACTGCCCCGAGGTACGAAGGACATCTTGATGGATGATTTCTGCAAACTCCGACTGGATGCGAAAGAATTCTTGTCGGATGTCCGCGTCCTGGATTGCCCCCAAGCTTGCGGCCCAATCTTTGAGATTATTTGGTAGCAGAAGGTGATTATGGTCCCGCACGACCGCCCGCATGTGATGGAGGGCGTAGTAGGCATCCTTCTGACCGCCAGGCGGCTGCTTGACGCAGGGAACGTCGTATTGTGGGTGAACACGTGCCTGCCGTACCTACGAACTGGCCTCTTAAAGGTGCCTCCAGATGTGGCGTAGCCGGGGAGAGCATCATCAAGAACTTTCTTGATATTTGTGTAGTCTATCTTGGAGTCACGGTCCGGGTCGAAATACGTGGCCATGGAATATTTCGGGCTTAAGAGGATGAGTGTGCAATGTGTGTCACTGCACAGAACACGGAATGTTAGAAAAAAAAGAACGATCGAAATCTAAGAAATCATATGTTACGGGGCGGTTAGGAGATGACTTACTCGGGAAAGTAAGGCACGAGGAAGTTATCCTTATCTGGGTTTGCCAGAATGACGCCTTCGAGGTGTGAACTCGCGACTTGCCGGTCCCCAGCGCTGCCCAAAATCTTGGCACACATGTAGAAGGGGTCGACTATCACAATGTCCGGGGTCTTATCTCTAATGATCCGCATCTCCATACTCAGCGAAAACAGCCGAACGAAGGTGTAGTGCAGCGTATGAAGGTTAAGCATAGCAAAGATGTCATCAAATCGCAGGACGATCGTACCCCCGACGGCGCTATCCACAAAGCCCTTGCCCTCTGGCACCTTGGCCACGAAAACCGGGTATGCCACATCATTCTCTCTGAGACGCTGCTTCTCCAAAGAAAGAACACTGTCATGCAGACTCCGCATAGCACCGGTTGCAGCATTGAGCATATTTGTCGGTAGCATCGGCCTACCCGCCACATGCACCCTCCTCGAGATATCCTTAGGTGAAGGTGGTCCGTCCTGAGCACGGATCGTACTCGGTGCCGGTTGGCTCGCACTGGCGCCCTTGTTAGTCTTTCGTTTCCGTCCCTTCTTCTTGATCTGCTGTAATGGGATCGAGTTCTGCTCACAGACCGCCTTCTTGAGCGTGTTGGGGCTGATAATATTTGGCACCTCAGCTATCTGAGGCTCGGTGAAGGCGGCAGCTGGAGGCGTCTCCTGAGAACTGAACGCCAGACGACGCCTGTTGCAATTGGGTTTCTTCGCCGTACCAGCTAGATCGCGGTCGTCTTTTTGAGGGTTGGGTTCTTGAGAAGGAGGCCCGCAGAACTCGTCACCGTACCCATGCTCGGCAAAGTACTTATCGACGTTGGTAAATGTACCGTCGTCGTTGTCGTCGTCGTTCGGATCCTGTGCCATATGCATGTTCGGATCCTGTGCCATAGGGATGTCCGGCAGGTCCGGTAGCGTTGCGGCGTTCTTGCCATGGCTTGGCGCTGGCACGACTGGCGGTCTTGTCTGTGGGGTGGTGTCCCCCGCCCCCAAACAAATCTGGCTCTTCGGCCAAAGCAGGGGCCAGCTTACACAGGCGTTGAGGGTCATCACATCATCTTCGTCGGCCCCAGCAGGTCGAATCGGAGGTAACAACTCGTCGCAGCCTGGCAGTACCCGAACCAGTTCAACCCTATAGAAGGTGGGTGGCAACGGATTACCGTGGAACACGCGGTTGCCCGGTTGAATGATTCTGCCCTTGGCGACATCGACCAACTCGCCGCCCACGATGTGCAGGAGAGTGCAAGGAACATCGGTGGCACCCTGCGAAAACATGTAGGGCGTCAGGGATGCCCAGTCAAAGGCAAGGAGATGAAGTCATCGGCCGAGAGGCTTAGTTACCGTGATGCCGTCGAGCTCGGCTAATGTCGAGGCACCGCCAACGGCGGGCGTGCGCGTGCAACTGACGGAGGGGCCGCTTGCTGGCGAGGTGCCGGCCGGCGTACACCCAGGTGCATTAAGCTCCAATGCCCGTGCCGGCGCCGGAGACACGAATACCGCCTCCGCTGGAGACACCAATGGCGCCGCCTGCGCGTTGTGCGAGTTGCTGGCCGTGAAGCTGGGAACCGGGGGAGGCCCCTGTTGGCCGCCCGCAATCCACGTCGTCAGCCCCTGAATCAAGGTAGGCACAATGGCGGTGAGCGTCGTTCCCAGTTGCTGTTGCACTTGCTCTTGGACAATCTCCGGAATCCGCGCCACTTGTGCCTTGAGTTCTTGAACCTCGCGTGACTGGCTTTCCGAGCTGGTCTTTTTCTCCTTTCGCCCACTAGCGGTATAGTATGACGACCATTTTGTGGACAAGCCTTTGCCGGCCACACGACCAGCTGACGACGGCTTACTAAGCTTATCATTGTTTTTCATTACGTTCAACGCCCTATTTAAAGGGGTGTCAAAAGGGGAGCTCTGAGATGACCCCGCGCTACTGCTTTCAGCCTCCTGCGGAAGGAATGTGAACCATTTAGAAATTTGGCTTCATTAACTAGAATGCAACCATATATGTAGCTAATTACGCGGGGGTGTATTCCTTACCAGAACTTTCTCAAGCGCCTTGGTCTTCGGATCCGTGGTAAGCTCCTTTGTTACCGGGTCCTCCTTGTACCGGGCCCTGACAAAGTTCCTGGTCTGCTTGTCAGGGAATTTCTCGAAGCAGGGCGGTAGGCCTTGCTCGGCACGCTCCGCGTCCTCCTTGTCCCATATAGGCTCCGCCACTCTATAACCGCCGGGACCGAGTTGGTGGACCCCTAAGTTCAACTGCCGCATTTCTTTCCCCCACTGACTTGATTCGGAGGTTGCACTGCTCTCGCACTTGATCTTGAACTCCTTGTAGTCATCTTCGCTCATCAAAGGATATTTCGCCTTGATCTTCTCATAACTATCACCTTTTTCAATCATTGCCTTCACCGTGCTTCTCCATGTAGACAGGGCCGTGCTCATCCTCGTGAGGGCGGCACTGTTCACTTTATTCCCTGAGAGGCGTGTGTTTGCAAACTCATTGGGGAACTTGTATCGTTCGTGCAGCTTGGTGAAGAGGAGGCAGCGCAAATTCCCTTGGTCCTTATGCCTTAGGTTCTCGGTGTTGAGCGAAACGGTGCTCCGGAGAATGCACCCGAGCTGAACCGAGTACCCCTTGACTACATGTTTGGGCGCCGTTGGATGCCCGTCGGAGTTCACTTCAGTAAATTCCTCCTTGACGGTGCCGAGCACGTTCGGGCGCCGGTCCTTCCGTTGCCTCTTCGGTTGGCTACCATCTGTGCGTCCGCCGCCATCATCAGTGGTGGCATCCTCGGCGGCACCATCAGTGGTGTCATCCCCGACGCCACTAGGGGTTGTGTAGTCAGGATCGGTGTCTTCCGCGGCGTCCTCATAGCGGTGAGGTTCTTCCTCCATCTCCTGGGACAGCTCCCAGAATTGCTTGCCGCCCGAACCGCCGGCCTCATCGTTGTGGGCCATGTTTCGCTCTAAATAGGAAAAAAGTTTGGTCAAAAAGTTGGTTATTGTCAAGGAACAAGATCTCTAAGTTGACCAAATAACCTAATTCTCGAGGAATGTCGCCAAAAAGATGGTTATTGTGAAGGAACAATTGAGAGATGTTTGTGATATTGCCTAGGTGTTTTGGGATGGAACCTGTTAGTGTGTTGTTGCTAGGTGTTGTGGGATGGAACCAGTAGCTTCCTTGCAACCCACAAAAGAGAAAGGAAAAGGGGTGAAAAGGGGGATATGGTTAGCTTTGATGAGCAGGCAACATCTTCCTAACCCCCTTCTTCTTGTCTCCTCTCACTATCTCTCTCGCACACATGGCAAGCAAGGGTGTCTGAGTGTGTGAAAAAATACTAAACTAATCCAACCACTAAAGCACTAGATCACTACTATTGGTTGATGTCAACATACATGCTGATTAATTTTTGTTTCGGTTGAGAATCGGGCACCTTCTAGGTCAAGAAAATTGGGCATGACCTTTGCTAATTTTATTGACCTAGGAGTGCCCCATTCTCAACCGAAACGGAAATTAATCAACATTTCAGGAGAAAGGGGTCATTTCAGAAGATCACAAGTAGCAGCAGCATCACTTGACAAAATCACAAGTAGCAGCAGCATCACAAGTAGTACAGCAGCAGCATCATCACAAGTAGTACAACAGCAGCAGCATCATCACAAGTAATACACTTAATTGGCATAAAATATCAAAAAACAACATAAATTGGAAAACAAGCAATACTTCTAAAACCAGTTGCAAGCAAATGTACAGTAAAATAAAATGATCCCATAGTGTACTTAATTCAGAACACATGGAAGAAACTTGACTAAATGTACAGATTTTAGAAAAAAATCCAAGTTAACTACATGACTGATTCAATTTCAGGCAACTTGGAGAAGAGATCACTTGATCATTGACTGTACTTAATTCAGAACACATGGAAGAAACTTGTTAGAAACTGAAACGGTTAATATTGAGAATTAAGTTACTCTAATGGAGTACCAAATTTTGAGAACAAGCCGTCTGAAAAGAGCACTAGCTAAGATCTAATCCTTATGTCTAGTTAACCACTAATTTACTGTAACCAATGTTCAGAGGCAAATCAGACTTGACAGTAAAGATCAAAATTTCAGACTTGACAGTAAATATAGTGGAAACTGAAGATTATTTAGGAACACACTTGTTCCTAAACTTGATGTCGATTTAGCAACACAGTCTTCAGTGAGAGTATAAAAAATAACTACTCCATCTACTTAAGTGATTCTACACTAAACCAGAACAAGTTGATGTTCAGTCAAGTTGATTTCAAACTTAACACATAAATAAAATTTGACATCAATGAAATTTAGACTATGAGTGCCTACCCATGACATCTGCATGGTTCTCTACACCACACACCATCAATACTGCTAACTACTCCTACTCGATCGCCCCAGATTTTGCCACGGACAACAAGAACCTAACACGTTCTCCACCTAGCAGCTAGCTAGGATGGCCATGAAATCCTAACACATTTTCAGTGAACATACACTTCAGAAAATTCAGTAAACATGCACTCGAGAAAATTCAGTGACTGCAGAACATACACTCCAGAAAATTTTCAGTGATCTTGTACTCAATTTTACAGTGAACTTGCTAAAGAAGCTCCCAAGCTTCAAGATAGACTAAATTTGACAGCTAATATACTCCAAAGAAGCATTTTGGAGTACAAGAAGGGGGAAGCGGGAGGCAAGAAGAGGGGGGAGCCGCACCTTGGCAGGAGGGGGCGAGGGGACTGTGTTGGGCTATGGGCAGACGGAGGCGGGGGCGGGTGCCTTGGACCAGTCTGGGAGTTGGCGGCGCTTCCCGGACTCGGCGGCGTATGTGACCTCGATGGACCAAGTGGGGAGCCGCACCTTGGCCCAGGTGGACGCGTTGCCGCTCCTCGGCGAGGTGGACGCGCTGCGCAGTGGGTCGGGGCGGCGCAGGTGGACGCGCTGCTGCTCCTCGGGGAAGGCACCAAAGCATCAAACCCTAATCCGCAGCGTGGGCAGGGAAGAAATGGCTAGAGAGGAATTGGGGAAACAAAAGCGAACCCCTTCTAGTCGTCGAACTGCGGCGGAGGACGTGTAGGCGCGGCGGATGGAGGGGGCGGAGCAAGGGGGCGGCGGCGTACGGTTGGGGTCAAGGAGTGGGGGATCTGGTGAGCGAGGGAGGGAGGGAGGCGACAGTGCGAGGGGAACAAGTACGTCGATTCTAATGGCGCACCTCGCCCTGGTGCGCCATAAGTACGTCGATTCTAATGGCGCACCTCCCCCTGGTGCGCCATAAGTACGTCGATTCTAATGGCGCACCTCCCCCTGGTGCGCCATTAGAATTTTGTTTTACTTACTAGCCCGACTGGTCAGGTTATATTCCACCTAACCCTATCTCCATCAGACCACGCCCACTAGCCCGACTGGTCAGCACGCAGCACACACACTAGGAGGTCCTGGGTTCAATTCCCAGGCTCCCCAATTTTTGTTTTTATGCATTTAAAATGCTGTTTGATATTTATTTGTGTTTAAATATGTTCAAACTTGTTTAAATCATAACAGTAATTTTTTTTTATAAAAACAGTAATGATTTTTTAAAAAATATCATCAAATTTGTTATTTGAAAATATAATCAAATTTGCTTTTTTTGCAAATTTAGTTGCATTCATTTGTGACGGTGGAGCGGGCCGGGGAGGGTGCGGGGGAGAGGGTGCGGGGGGTCGTCAGCGACGGCCGGTGGAGCGGGGGAGGGTGCGGTGGGTCGTCGGCGGCGGTGGAGTGAGGGAGGGTGCGGGGGGTCGGCGGCGGCGGCCGGTGGAGCGGGGGAGATGGTGCCCATGAAATACAATCGAGAAATGAAGGCTACAATTTAAATACAATCGATCTTAGCTAGCTATCTGTTCACAATCTTCTTGCCCTTATTTTTTGTAAATGGAGTTCTTCTCTTGAACGGACGTCCTTTAGGTAGGGTGGTTCTGCTTCTTCTTGTGGTGTATGCTAATACTTCATCGTCATCGTCATGTTCCATCTTTGGGTCGCCGTACTTGTCGAAGTCTTGCTCATTGGCGACTCCATCCATTCCGATGATCTTCCTTTTGCCTCTCCTCACGACAACACGACTGGGCTTTGATGGGTCGGTAATGAAGAAGCATTGGTCCACTTGGGAAGCCAGTACCCATGGCTCATTTTTCGTGGTGACGTTCGCACCTGCGGTCTTGGATTTGGCTTTGGGTATAACCATGGTGGTGAAATACCGGTCTTCTTTTATGACGCTCTTGGCCCATCTGACACGGAACAACGGGACCTTCTCTCCAGCGTAGCTTAGCTCCCAGATCTCCTCGATCCTTCCGTAGTATCTATCCTTGTCGTTACCGGTGTAGGATTCCATCGTTACCCCGGAGTTCTGATAACCATCGCTCTTCATGTCCTTGTCCTCGGTGTAGAATGTGTAGCCGTTGATATCGTACGCCTCATACGTCATCAGGTTGTGCTCGGCGCCCTGTGACAAGGCGAATATGAGTTGTTCTTCCGCGGAAGAATCCTCATGTAAAGGGTACGACAGAAGCTTCTGCTTGAACCAACGCGTGAAACATGAGTTGTGCTCTTTGATTATATCTCCGTCTGTCCTCTGTTGGCCTCGGTCATTGTACGTCTTCTCAATAAACGTTTTGTGCTCTACCACCCAAGGATCGACCACGTCTATGTGTTGTAGCGCGACTAGGTTTGCTCTTTCAAAGTCGGCGAGTGACCATCGAAGTCGACATGCATTTCGCGGCGACCCTCACGGTGACCCCATCCAGCGAGCCTGCCAAGGTGCCTGTTGACGGGCAGACCAACGGGGTTCTCGATGCCTAGATAATTCATGCACTAGGAGATGCACTCTTCGGTCAGAAAGCCCCTGGCTATGCTTCCCTCTGGACGTGACATGTTGCGAACGTATCCTTTGATGACACCATTCATCCTTTCGAACGGCATCATGTTGTGCAGGAACGTCGGCCCGAGTTGGATGATATCCTCCACGATATGGACCAGCAGATGCACCATAACGTCGAAGAATGCGGGAGGGAAGTACATCTCAAGATCGCATAGTATCACCACGATCTCTTCCTGTAGCCTTCTGAGTTGCCTCACGCCAACCGACTTCCGAGAGATGACGTCGAAAAAGTTGCATAGGCCAAATAGCATTTCACGGACGTGCGCGTCCATGATCCCACGGATTGCAACTGGAAGTATCTGCGTCATCAGCATGTGACAGTCGTGAGACTACATCCCGCTGAACTTCTGCTTCACTGAGTCTAGGTATCTGCTTATCTTCCCCGCGTAACCGTAAGGAAGTTTTACTCCTACGAGGCAGGTGAAAAACTGATCGATCTCCTCCTGACTTAGAGTGAAGCACGCGGGAGGGAAGTCATTTCCGGTCTTCTTGGCCTTTTTGCCTTTGTGACGACTTTCCGTGTCCTGCTTTGCCTCATCATCATCATCATCATTAGCGTGAAGCTCCTCCTTGATGCCCATTGAGTTCAAGTCTGCCCTTGCTTTCGGCCCATCTTTGGTCCTCTCTGGCATGTTGAGCAGGGTACCAAGCAGACTCTCGCACACGTTCTTCGTGATATGCATGACATCAAGGCTGTGAGGCACACGGTGGATCTTCCAGTACGGAAGTCCCAGAAAACAGACCTCGTTTTCCATACCTTCAGCAGTGGCTCTGGCGCCTTTCGCTTCTTTCCCGGCTCTGGCGCCTTTTGCTTCTTTCCCGGCAGTGGGCAATCTTTCCAATTTTTCAACAGCTCGTCTATTTCCTCGCCGCTCCTCGTACGCGGGCGTCTTCGGGGTTCGGTTTCACCATCGAACAGATCCTTGCGTTTCCTCCACGGGTCATCGTCGCGAAGCCACCTTCGATGTCCCATGAACACGGTTTTCGAAGACCCGGGATCTCTATCTAGCTGGCGATACGTTGTGTCATCCATGCACCTGACACATCCAGAAAATCCGTGGACCACCTGCCCCGCGAGATATCCGAAACCGAGATAGTCGTGCACCGTCGTGAGCAGTGCGGCTCTCATAGGGAAATATTCTTTCTCTGCGGCGTCCCACGTATTGGCTGTCGTTTTCCACATCATGTCTAGCTCCTCTTCCAGCAGCCCCAGATACAGATTGATGTCGTTCCCTGGTTGTTTCGGCCCTTCAATTAGCATACTCATGTGAATGTACTTCCTCTTCATGCACAACCAGGGGGAAGGTTGTACATCCACACAAACACAGGCCAGGTGCTATGTGTGCTTCTCTGGCTGCCAAACGGATTGACTCCATCGGTGCTCGCGCCCAGCACGATGTTCCTTGGATCGTTCCCAAATTCTGGGTGTTTGAAGTTCAACGCTTGCCACTGGCTCCCATCCTTAGGGTGACTCAGCATCTTGTCTTTTTTATTTATCTCCGGATCATTTGCGTCATCTTCTCGCTTCTTCTCCTCCCTATCCGCGTGCCAACGCAGGAGCTTTGCTACCTTAGGGTCCGCGAAATACCGCTGCAGACGAGGAGTGATCGGAAAGTACCACACCACTTTCCGAGGAGCTTTCTTCCTCTTCTTGTATCGAGTGACGCCGCACACCGGACATATGGTAGACTCCGCGTGCTCGTCCCGATAAATGATGCAATTGTTCATGCACACATGGTATTTCACGTGCGGTAAATCCAGAGGACACACGATTTTCTTTGCCTCCTCGAAACTGGTCGGGCACTTGTTCCCCTTGGGAGACGTTCGTGCCAGAATGACATGTTCTCGTCGAAGCATGCGTCGGTCATTTTGTGCTTTACCTTCATCTCCAGAGCCATGAGCGTTACTTTCAGGCGGGTATCCTCGGGCCTGCATCCTTCATACAATGGAGTAACCGCGTCTATCTCCAGTTGATCCAGCTTGGCTTTCTCTCGGGCGGCAGCTCTTGCGTTATCCGTCTGCTTGAGAAGCAGCTCTTGAATATGAGGGTCCTGCACCCAGCCCATCGATGGTCCATCGTCGTCTGCTCCGCCGGCATCTTCATCTTCATGATCATGCCCTTCGTCTGCTCCTGCATCTTCCTCATCATCATGTCCGGCATCTTCTACATGATGACTGTGTACAGCATCACCGTCGTGATCATGTCCTGGAGATTCTTCGTCTTCTCGCCCGCCCGAGCCGCGGTGGTTGTCTTGCTGCCCATCCTCATTTCTTGCCCGACCCCCATGGACGACTTCATAGTCATCTTCATCACCTTGCCACCGATAGCCATCCATGAAACCACGCAAAGCAGGTGGTCCCGCACCTGCTCGGAATCCGGGTCCGCAATAAGGCTCTTCAACTTGCATCTTCGACACGGACATCTTATCTCCGTCTCGTTCTTTTCAAGCATCTCGGCCTTCGCGGAGCTCAAAAACCTATTCACGATGCCTTCTGTCATCGTGCGGACCATGGTCACCTGCGGGGTAGAGCAAAACGATATTTTAGAACCAAGAAAAAAATTTGGCATGACTTTCCCTAAAAATAGGACCAAAAAGAATGCATAGTGCCAAAATTCTCGCCGAAACGGAAATGAATCAACATTCCGGCAAAATATTGGCAACTATCGCATTTCAAATACCGGTACCTGCAAACACAAACATATATGCAACACCACAAACATATGCAACACCACAAACATACATAGATCTAGCTAGGACATAAAAAGTGCATGTGCATGTTGTTGGAGGGAGAACAACATAAAGATAGCTTACCCCTCACTTACCTATCAAAAAAAGGGGCTTTAACCACGTAATTTGGATGAATTTATGGTGCAAATGAGGTGAGGAGGAGGAGGCAGCCGAGACAAGCTTGGAGGAGGGAGGAGAGAATGAAGTGGGGAAAGTGAGTGGGTAGGTGTGGCTGTCCAAAATATCTAGCTCGTCCCAGCTTACTAATGGCACATAATGCGCCATTAGTAACCCTGGTTACTAATGGCGCACCTGCTGGTGGTGCGCCATTAGTAGTTTTGCAAAAAAACACTAATGGCGCACGGGGAGCAGTGCGCCATTACTAGCTTAAACTAGTAATGGCGCACTGCCCCGGGTGCGCCATTAGTAGTTTTGCAAAAAAGTAAAAAATAAAAAATTATTTTAGTGGCGCACTATGTTGCTAGTGCGCCATTACTAGTTACAACTAGTAATGGCGCACTGTGTCCTGGTGCGCCATTAGTATGTTTGGCAAAATAAAAAAAATTGTTACTAATGGCGCACCGTTTGTCTGGTGCGCCATTAGTGTCTTTCAGACTAATGGCGCACCAGCACATGGTGCGCCATTGCTATATAGCAATGGCGCACCACATGTCTGGTGCGCCATTAGTGGCCATTCCATCTATAGCCCTTTTCCTAGTAGTGCCCACTTCTGACGAAGATGCTGGTCTCGGCGCCTTACAAGGTGCCGAAGAAGACGGCCGAGAAGGAGGCCAAAAAGACCCGGGGCGGCCTTCGTCGCCGCGGCACTTCGGACACAATATCCGAAGGCACTGATTCCCGTTCCGCCTTCGAAGAGGACGAGGAGGAGGAGGAAGATGAATCCCCTGCGGGGAGAAGAAAGAAGAGGACGGCCTCCGTACACTTGGAGGCCGAGCCGCCCAAAAGGGGAAATGCTCCTCTTTCGGAGGAGCCCACTACCGCCGCCGACAGCGGCCCGGCGTGGGATCCCAGGGCCCAGCCCCTGGAGAACTCGTGAGTATATAAAATTCGAGTACGTTTATGCGTCCAGACTCATCATGTCATAGTATTTTAACCTAAGCCATATTTTTGTAGTCCGGCGAGGTCCCATACCAAACAATCCTCATCAGAGGATTCGTTGAGCTCGGATGCTATGGAGAGCGGGACGCCCCAAAGGCCCCTTCCTCCAAACAGGTGCATAACACCGAGGCTTCGTCCCGGAAGGACCCCGGCCAAGGAGGAGAGGAAAAGACCGTGAAGGCGGCGCCTGGAAGTCAAACTTCAGGGGCCGAACACATGGGGGAGAAAATTCCCATGGGAGCTGACGGCAGGGGCCATCTTGAATTCGGCTCCCAGCCGGGTGCAGTTTCAGAGACCAATACGGCTCCAGAATCAGGCAGGCGGCCTCTCCCAGCTGGGGGGGGGGGCAAACCGGCAACCTCTGTCCAATCAGAGGTGTCAGATGCTTTGTTGGTGGCGCTGAAGAGCGCCTCCATCATCGATGAACACCATGCCCTTATGGGTGCGGTGATTGAGAAGATTCAGTCTGCTGAGAGTGGACTGAATGGAGCCTGTATCAGCCTTATAAAAGGTTTCGAGGTATGTTTTTCGAAGAGTGTCATGGTATGGATAGTAGCCCCTGATACACTGTTCGGTGAAAGGAAAGAACCGGATAGAGGATCAAATTTATGTTCGCAGGAAGACTCATTGAATGACATCTATTTCTCTTCTATATAAGCAGGCGTGTGTAGCAGCTGCTGTCGCTCATACCGCAGAGATCTCCGGACTGAATCAAAATCTGGAGTGGGCCAAAGAAGAACTTGGCCAGGTAAAAATGCAGTTGGGGGATAAACAAGGTATGCACAAGTCTTGTTCGCGTTTATTGCGAATGAATTTTGAGTATGATGAAATAAGCTTCATGATTTGCGCTAGGGATGGTGACCGAAGTCGAGGCTCTTAAGAAGGCTGTGGCCGAGGCCGAGAAAAAGGCAGCCATAGAGCAGGCTCTTCGTGAGAAGCACGAGGCCAGGTTTATTAAAGCTGAGTAGGAGCTGCAAGAGGCCATGAGGAAATGCGAGACCTTGGAGCAGAGTTTAACGGAGAAAGAATCCGAACTCGCCGAGGCGCATCAGGCCACGAATGATGCCCGGGGGGAAACCAAAGCGCCCTGCAGGGGATCCAAGAGGCGAGAAAGATCGCGGCGGGTAAGGCTTTTTCCATGTAAAGCAAGTATTTGAGGGGAAAATTATGTTTCTAATTTTGAATTCAGATTTCTCAGGGGTATTTGCCGAGCTGCCCCGCAGCATATCAGATGCCGCCCAATTCTACCAAGCCGAAGAAAGGAACACTACGGATAAGCTCTTCTGGTCGCAGTATTTGGCACCGAATTATCCGGTGCCTTTTGCCGATCAACTGAAACAGCTGATCGAACTGCATAAGGCGGCGGAACTGGCCATGAAAGATTTGGTTATCCGGCTATGGCCTGCCGAGCCGATTCCAAGCAGCTCCTTCGGGCTCGTGAATCGGCTTGTAAGCGCTTGCCCTCGACTTGACGTCATCAAGCGGTCAGTCTGCATAGAAGGTGCGCGAATGGCGTTCGCCCGCACAAAGGTGCACTGGGGGAAGATGGATGCTGAGAAGCTGATGACCGAACGGCCGCCAGAGGGGAAGGAGCACCGCAAGCCCGAATTATATTATGAAAGTGTCCTAAAAGGATCCTACCTTGCAGC
Source organism: Aegilops tauschii subsp. strangulata (assembly GCF_002575655.3). Classification (NCBI taxonomy): domain Eukaryota; kingdom Viridiplantae; phylum Streptophyta; class Magnoliopsida; order Poales; family Poaceae; genus Aegilops; species Aegilops tauschii. Next base: position 182,053,486 of record NC_053039.3, read on the forward strand.
GGAGCTATGCACCAAGGACATTATATTTCCATGAATGCCAATCATGTTGTCCTTTGTAATGTTTGAACAAGGTCATTTATTTATTGCCTGTTATATAAAAGTTTACCCTCCTGTGCGGTCGTTTTATATGTTAAACCTGAGAGTTGGCCAGTCGTTGGCTTCTGCCACCACGTAAGAAGTACGGGGGTGTTCGGGACAAACCTGGGCACTCTTTATCCCAGTTTTGGGTCCTTCGAAGGAGGTGCTCAGCACAACGAACCAGGCAATCGGACTATAGGGATTTATCACTCTCACTTAGCCATAGGAGCTTTAGTATGGTAGGCGCAGCCCCTGGTGTTTGGAAGACCGTACTAGGGGCTCCATAAGCACCTGATCGGAAGAAAAACCGATCCATCGCACGCTGCATTGGTTATGGCATTATGCGGGAGAAATCCTTAAAGATTTTGTGACCTCTCGAACAGCTGACCAGCTCTCGCCGTATCATGACAGTCAGTTTTCGGCTTTCTCTACTGAGGTGCTCGTCCGGAAGAACCGGGACACAATCGCAGTAGTTCTCCCAGTGCTACCTTAGCCGATATAGCAGAACGTAAGGTACCAAAACATGGGAGCCTGGCAAACCCAACTATTGACCCAAGACATGATTCGGAGCTGATGCATCTAATGCTATAATTTCAGAGTGCCGAACTTCCATGAAGGTGTTCGGGCTTTTATTGCCGTGTTATGGGTAAAACGAAGCCCCTGGCATATTTTAAGGCATATCGCTGTGTATGGATGCCACTTGACAAAAGAATTTCAATAAGAAATAACAGTAGGTAAGCGTCATATAAATCCACATGTTGCATTTGAATAGTACTTCTATGCGTATGAGTACAGGTAATGTGATAAAAAAGGAATATGACTGCGGAACCTGCTGAGACCAGGGGGAAGAAGCTGAGTGCGGATCCGGAGTATAGCCGGATGGTCATTGCGGGGAATGTCTAAGGATTCCCTTGCGTGTTCAAGCTGCCTCCGTATCGCCCGTCCTGGTCAGTGCAAAGGTGAACCTGCGAAGGAAATGTAAAAAACGTTTGCGTGCCGAAGAGTGGTTGAGCCGCCAAGTGCGGCCTGTCCTGGCCTTTGCCAGAGCGTTTAATCGAGCTCTGGACGAGTCGGGCTATCCTTCCGCGAAGTAGTTCGGAGTCCCATGACGGTGTTCGGGAGATTGGACGTCGACTCGAGGTTCGGCTGCCAGGTGCTGCTCGTTGCTTCTGCTGTTAAGGCAGTGATGTACTTGTTGGTGCCGAGGGAAGGTTCGGCCTTGCCGTTAACCGTGATGACGCCGCGTGGACCGGGCATCTTGAGCTTACGGTAGGCATAATGTGGCACCGCGTTGAATCGGGCGAACGCGGTTCGTCCGAGCAGTGCCTGATAATCACTGCGGAAAGGGACGATTTCGAAGATTAACTCTTCGGTACGGTAATTTTTTGGTGATCCGAAGACTACCTCAAGGGCGATGGAGCCTGTACAGCTGGCTTCCACACCTGGTATAATGCCTCTGAAAGTGGCTTTAGTGGGTTTGATCGCCGAATGATCGATGCCCATCTTGCGCACTGTGTCCTGGTAGAGCAGATTTAGACTGCTGCCTCCGTCCATAAAGACTCGTGTGAGGTGGAACCTGTCAATTATTGGGTCGAGGACTAGTGCGGCTAGATTGCCCTGACTGGCGTTAACCGGACGATCCATTCGGTTGAAGGTGACCGGCCCTAGTTTATATTGTGGAACGACTAGTTCCGTTGAGTCGGCATCCCTAAGGGTGCATATCCGGTCCGAGTTGGGAATTTGGGTGGTGTTTACCACATTCACCGATTGAATATGCGGGGGAAATTTCCTTTGCCCTCCTATGTTCGGTGATCTGGGCTCTTCATCGCCATCATCGCTTTGAGACCCCCCTTCTCCGTTTTTGGCGCCTGCCCTGCTGGCTTGTTTGAAGACCCAGCATTCTCTGTTGGTATTGGTGGCTGGCGTTCCTGGGGTGCCATGAATTTGGCATTGGCGATCGAGTATGCGGTCCAGACTGGATGGACCTGAATTGTTATTTTTGAGTGGCCCTTTCCGCTGACCGGACTTTGAGCCCCTAAACCAGGCATTAACTGCCGTATCTTTGGCGTTTTCACCATATTTGAGGCGCTTGTGTTTGTTGCGTCGTGGTTTTCCTTTGCTATCCCTGGCCTCTGATGTGCCAGGTTTGCTTGCTGTATTGTTACTACGAGCCAACCAGCTATCTTCGCCCGCGCAAAAGCGGGTCATAAGTGTCGTGAGGGCTGCCATGGATTTTGGCTTCTCTTGGCCGAGGTGCCGGGCAAGCCATTCGTCGCGGATGTTATGCTTAAATGCTGCTAAGGCCTCTGCATCCGGACAGTCGACAATTTGGTTCATCCTAGTTAGGAACCGGGTCCAGAATTTCCCGGCCGATTCCCCTGGCTGCTGAGTTATATGACTTAAATCGGCAGCGTCCGGCGGTCGCACATAAGTGCCCTGGAAATTGTCTAGGAATGCATCTGCCAGGTTCTCCCAACTTCCGATGGAGTTTGCCGGCAAGCTATTGAGCCAATGCCGAGCCGGCCCTTTGAGTTTTGGCGGGAGATACTTGATGGCATGTAAATCATCCCCGCGGGACATGTGAATGTGGAGGAACAAGTCTTGTATCCATACCACGGGGTATGTAGTACCATCATATGATTCGATGTTGACGGGTTTAAACCGTTCTGGGAATACGTGATCCATTACTTCATTGGTGAAGCATAGGGGGTGTGCGGCGCCTCTGTGCCGGGCTATGTCACAACGTAGTTCATGCGAGTCCTGTCTGCTGTATTCGGCCCGGCCGGATTTGCTTTTAGTGTATCCGGCGTGACGATCATCGTCCCGCGTTGGGGCGCGCCCCCGTGATCCATAGATCGATCTTGCATGTTTTGCTTTGTTTTCCAATACGTCTCGTAGGTCCCGCGTGTTGCCCCGGGCCTTGGTATTTTTATTTGAATGGCAGCGGGGTGCGGGCTGGACTTCGGGCTGATATGCCTCTCTGTCTCGGCCACGAGGTGGCTGATCAGCCACATCATACGCTGGTGATGTAGGTTTCAATGCTTCCTCCTCGAGTTGGGGTAGCAACCTGCGCTTTGGGTAACTCTTGGTTGGGCGCTCGAGTTCGTATTCCTTGGCCGCCAGGACTTCAGTCCATCTATCCGCTAGCAGATCTTGGTCAGCTTGAAGCTGTTGTTGCTTTTTCTTCAGGCTGTTTGCTATGGCTATAAGCCGGTGCTTGAAGTGCTCCTGCTCGACGGGATCCTCAAGTACGATAAATTCTTCGTCGCCGAGGCTCACCTCGTCTTCAGAGAGAGGCATGTAATTGTCATCCTCTGATTCTACGTCTGCTGCCTGTTCCGGAGGCTAGCTTGTTCCTCCTCCCGCTCGAGGTCTGGCTGGAGGGGATTATCATCGTCTTCGGCACTATCCAGAGCGTTATTGTCTCTTGTGCCGGTATCAGTGCTTTTGCTATGGCGGGACTTAGAGCGGCGCCGCTGACGTCGGTGCTTGGATTGCTTCTTGGAGGGATTATCCTCCGTTGTCTTATCGCCATCCCCTTCTTTGGGGGTGTCGACCATGTAAATGTCATACGATGAGGTGGCAGTCCAGCGCCCTGTGGGCGGTAGTTCTTGTTCGTCTCCTGCATCGTCGTCCATACCGTCGATGTCTTCGGAGCCGAAGTCGAGCATGTCGGTTAAATCGTGAACAGTGGCTACTAAGTGGGTGGTGGGTGGGGAGTGAATTTCTTCGTCGTCCGCATCCCATTCTAGCCGGACATAGTTCGGCCAAGGGTCTCCTGACAGGGAGAGAGACCTTAATGAGTTTAGCACGTCGCCAAAGGGCGAGTGCTGAAAGATATCCGCGGAGGTAAACTCCATGATCGGTGCCCAATCAGATTCGATAGGCACGGACGCAGGCGGCTCGGAGCCCATGGCCGGGGACGAATCCAACGGTTCGGCAACACATGTCTCGTAGGAGGTGAAGTCAGTATTCGGCTCTATCGCTACTGAGTGTGCGGCCTCTGTGGCGGGGTCCATCCACCCATCCTTAGATGGCGCAATTTGTTCCGGATTGAGGGCCGGAGTAGTTGTAGGTGTGATCTCCCGAACACTACCCGACGGCAGAGCTAAGTCATGCTCGTCGTGATTGTGCGGCGCACCTGACATGGGCTCGAATCCGTCGAAGATCAAGTCTCCGCGCATGTCGGAAGTATAGTTCAAGTTTCCAATCCTGACCTGATGGCCAGGGGCGTAGCTCTCGATCTGCTCCAGATGGCCAAGCGAGTTGGCCCGCAGTACGAAGCCGCCGAATATGAAGATCTGTCCGGGGAGGAAAACCTCACCCTGGATCGCATCGTTGCCGATGATCGAAGGAGCCATCTAGTCTTACGGTGACGGCACAGTGGAACTCTCAATGAAAGCACCAATGTCGGTGTCAAAACCGGCGGATCTCGGGTAGGGGGTCCCGAACTGTGCGTCTAAGGCGGATGGTAACAGGAGGCGGGGGACACGATGTTTACCCAGGTTCGGGCCCTCTCGACGGAGGTAATACCCTACTTCCCGCTTGATTGATCTTGATGATATGAGTATTACAAGAGTTGAACTACCACGAGATCGTAGATGCTAAACCCTAGAAGCTAGCCTATGGTCTGATTGTTCTTGTCCGACGGACTAAACCCTCCGGTTTATATAGACACCGGAGGGGGCTAGGGTTACACAGAGTCAGTTACAAGGGAGGAGATCTACATATTCGTATTGCCAAGTTTGCCTTCCACGCCAAGGAGAGTCCCATCCGGACACGGGTCGAAGTCTTCAATCTTGTGTCTTCATTGTCCAACAGTCCGGCTGTCCGAGGACCCCCTAATCCAGGACTCCCTCAGTAATTCGAAGATAAGCAGTAAGCGTCTCAGCGCTCTAAAGGGTGCAGTGCAAGCAGATGGAGACAGTAAACGTAGCTCTGCAGTTGATGATCTCAATTGCCACACACAGACATCTCAGGTGCTTGCTTTAACTTCGCGCTGTCAAATGTGGTTGCATGTTGCATATGGTGTCTAGCTTGTATTGCTTCCAATTTGGTTAACTTGCATCAGCTTACTTTACACATTATACCTTTGATAATGACATGCCTTCCTGTTTTTGATACATACTACATATGTCTATTAACCATGTTCGTACATTAAACTAATGCTCTTTTGTATCCCTCATCAATCACTTATGACGAGACAGTCACCCGAGTGGGTTACTGTGAGACGCACTACTTGTTTAAAGAGTGCAGTGTCATCCTCCCCACATGATTCTCAAGAAACAGCAAGGCTAAATGAAGATAGTCAATGTAGCTCTCTAGTTGATGACCGCAATTCCCCCACACCACCATCGCAGGTGCTTGCTCTTACTTGGCAGTGTGATATGTGGTTGCATGTTGCATATGGTGTCTACCTTGTAATGCTTCTAATTAGGGTAAATTGCATCTGCTTAGTTAACACATTATACATGTGAATATGACATGCGTTCCTGTTTTTGGTACATATTACATCTTCGTATTAACCATGTTCTTAATCAAACTACTTTTCTTGTGTATCCCTCATCAATCACTTCTGATGAGGCACCTTCAAGTTGACAATGTAATATTGGTTGCATCTTGCATATCATTTCAAACATGCATTGCCTCTAATTTGTTGAAGTGGCACTTATAATGAGACACATCTAACTTGGTAGAGTGATTTTGGTTGGATCATTCATATGGTGTCTAGATTGCATTGCTTCCAATTTGTTGAAATGCCTTCTGCTTAGCGTTTTTCGTACATATTCCATCCTCCTACAATGTGGTTGCCATACATAAAAGTTGTGTTTGTCAGTATCATGCATCAACGAATTTGGAAGTGCGAATTTCATTCCTTTTTCTTGTGTGTTTACTTGACAAGGCAAAATCTAAAAGGACGAAGGCACGGAATGATGGTGGTCCTCTGGAGCAACCGAAACAGATGATCTCTGCAGATTCTCCTGCTACTCCTACTGAAGTGCAAGTTCCAAATCTCATCTCCCCTACTCCACAACCCCAGGTGCTGGCTCTAACATGGTAGTGTGATATCTGGTTGCATGTTGCATATGGTGTCTAGCCTGTATTGCTCCTAATTTGTTAAATTGCATCTCCTTAGCTTACACATTATACATGTGAATATGACACGCCTTCCTGTTTTTGGTACATACTACATCTGCCTATCACACCATGTTCTTACATCAAACTACTGTTCTTGTGTATCCTGCATCTATCGCTTATGATGAGATAGTCACGCCCGTTGGTTAGTATGAGACGCGCTACTCTTATAAAGAGTGCAGTTTCATCCTCTCCACATGATTCTCAAGAAACAACAAGCCTAATTGAAGATATTGAACGTAGCTCTGTACTTGAAGACCGCACTTCCCCTACACCACCATCGCAGGTGCTTGCTCTAACTTCGCAGTGTGATATGTGGTTGCATGTTGCATACGGTGTCTATCTTGTAATGCTTCTAATTAGGGTAAATTGCATCTACTTAGTTTACACATTATACCTGTGAATATGACATGCCTTCCTATTTTTGGTACACACACATCTATGTGTTAACCATGTTCTTACATGAAACTACCTCTCTTCTGTATCCTGCATCAATCACTTATGATGAGACACCTTTATTCGTTGCATATTGCATATTATTTATAGCCTGTTGCGATGTATTGCTTGTATTTTGGTCAAATACATTTGTTAGGCCACCCTTTTAATTTGGCAGAGTGATATTGGTTTCATCTTTCATATGGTTTATAGCTTGCATTGCTTCTAATTAGTTCAAACACCTTGTGCTTAGTTTACACTTTATACATCATACATGTCAATATGTCATGCCGTCCTATTTTTCATACATATTCCATCCTCCCATCATCCGGCTATCTTACAAGAAAGTAGTGCTCGTCAGTATCATGCATCAATGAGTTCTGAAGAGCAAATTTTATTCCTTTTTCTTGTGGGTTTGACTTGACAAGGCAAAATCAAAAAAGAGGAAGGAAAGAGTAAGAAAGGCGATGATGGTGGTCCTCTGCAGCAACATAAATGGAGCATATGTACGGATTATCCTTGTACTGCTAGTGCATTACAAGTTCCAAGTCTCCGCTCCCCTACTCCACCATCCAAGGTGTTGCATATGGTGTCAAGCTTGTATTGGTCCTAATTAGTGTAAACTGCATCTGCTTAGCTTACACATGATACGTGTGAATATGACACGCTTTCCTGTTTTTGGTACATACTATATCTCTCTATCACACCATGTTCTTACATGAAACTACTCTTCTTGTGTATCCTGCGTCAGTCACATATGATGGGACACCTTTAAGTTGGCAGTGTGATATTGGTTTGCGTCTTGAATATGATTTCTAGCATGTAGTGCTTCTAGTTTGATGAACGTCACCTATGACGAGAAAGTTTTAACTTGGCAGAGTGATATAGATTGCACCTTCCATATGGTGTCTAGCTTGCAGTGCTTCTAATTTGTTGAAGTGCCTTCTGCTTAGTTACCACATCATAGGTGTGAATATGTCAAGCTGTCTAGTTTTTCGTACATATTCCATCCTCGTATCATGACTTTGCCTTTCATCAGAGTAGTGTTTGTCAGTATCATGCATGAATGAGTTCTGAAGAGCGAATTTTATTCATTTTTCTTGTCGGCTTGACCTCACAATGCAAAATCAATAAAGCGGAAGGAAATTGGTAAGGCACTGGATGATGGTGGTCCTTCGGAGCAACTGAAATAGAGGGTCTCTACAGATTCTACTCCGCCATCCTCCCAACAACATTCGCAAGACAACGCAAGGCTAGACATTCAACATAGCTGTGTAGATGATGAGCACATCTCCCCTACTCCACCATCACATGTGCTTGCTCTAACTTGGCACTATTATATGTAGTTGCATGTTGCGTATGATGTCTAGCTTGTATTGCTTCTTACTTTGTTGAATTGCATCTGCTTACTTTACATATAATGCCTGTGAATATGACACGTGTTCCTGTTTATAGAACATACCATATCTGATCACACCATGTTCTTACATCAGACTACTGTTCTTGCATATCCCGCATCAGTCACTTATGATAAGGCACCTTTAAGTCGCCACTGTGATATTGGTTGTGTCTTGCATATGTTTCTAGCATGTACTGCTTCTAATTTGTTGAAACGCCAGAAAGTTTGAACTTGGCAGAGTGATATTGGTTGCACCTTTCAAATGGTGTCTAGCTTGTAGTGCTTCTAATTTGTTGAAATGCCTTCTACTTAGTTACCACATCATAGGTGTGAATATGTCACGCCGTCCTGTTTTTCGTACATATTCCATCCTCGTATCATGTGTTTTCCTTTCATCCGAGTAGTGTTCATCAGTATCATGCATGAATGAGTTCTGAAGAGCGAATTTTATTCCCTTTTCTTATTGGTTTGACTTCACAATGCAAAATCAATATAGCTGAAGGAAATTAGTCTGGCACTGGATGATGGTGGCCCTTCGGAGCAACTCGAACATAGGGTCTCTACAGATTCTACTCTGCCATCCTACCAACAAGATTCGCAAGACAACACAAGGCTGGACAATCAACGTAGCTGTGTAGATGATGAGCACATCTCCCCTACTCCACCATCATAGGTGCTTGCTCTAACTTGGCACTATTATATGTGGTTGCATGTTGCGTATGATGTCTAGCTTGTATTGCTTATAACTTCGTTGAATTGCATCTGCTTACTTTACACATAATGCCTGTGAATATGACACCTGTTCCTGTTTCTAGAACATACGTGTAGATGATGAGCACATCTCCCCTACTCCACCATCACAGGTGCTTTCTCTAACATGGAAATGTTATATGTGGTTGTGTGTTCCATATGATGTCTAGTTTGTATTGCTTCTGATTTTGTTGAATTGCATCTGCGTAGCTTACAACTTATACCTGCAACGATCACTTACCCATAAGACACATTTAACTTGGGAGTGTGATGTAGGTTGTATCTTGCATTGTCTTCTAGCTTGTACTGCTTCTAATTTCTTGAAATGGCACTTACGACGAGACACTTTTTACCTGATAGAGTGATATTGGTTGCATGTTCATATGGTGCCTAGCCTTCATTTCTTCTAATTTTGTTGAAATGCCTTCTGCTTACTGTTTTTCATACATATTCCCTCCTCCTATTGTACGTCTGAATATGCAATGATGTCTTCTTTTTGTATATATTCCATCCTCCTATCCTGCGCTTGCCTTACATCAAAGTAGTGTTCGTCTGTATCATGCATCAACCAGTTATGCAGAGCTAATTTTATTCATCTTCTTTTGGTTTTGACTTCATAAGGCAATATCAGAAAATAGGAAGGAAAAGAGTAAGTTAGGGGATGTTGGTGGTCCTCCGAACCGACGCAAACAGAGACTCTCTAGATTTTCCACTGCCACTGCTAATGAAGTTGAAGTCCCAAGTCTACATGATGAGTTCATCTCCCGTACTCCACCATCGCAGGTGCTTGCTCTAAGTTGACAGTGTGATAATTGGTTTCATGTTGCATATGTTGTCTAGCTTGTATTTCTTCTATTTTGATTAAATTGCACCTGCTGAGTTTATACGTTATACATGTGCATATGACATGCCTTTCTGTGTCTAGAATACACTGCATCTATCAATCATACCATGTTCTTACATCAAAGTACCGTTGTTGTGTATCCCGCATCAGTCACTCATGATTGGACGCTTTTAACATGGCAGTTTGATAGTGGTTGCATCTTGCATTAATTTCTACGTTGTACTGCTTCTAATTTTTTGAAGTGCCATTTATGACAAGACACTTTTAACTAGGCAGAGTGATATTGATTGCATCTTTCATATGGTGTCTAGCTTGCATTACTTCTATTTTCTTGAAAATCCTTCTTCTTAGTTTACACATCGTAGCTGTCAATATGTCACGCCGTCCTGTTTTTTTACATATTCCATCCTCATACGGTTGTCTTACATCAAAGTATTGCTTGTCTATATCATGCATCAATGAGTTCTGAAGAGCGATTTTATTCTTTTGTGTTGTGGGTATGCCTTGACATGGCAAAATCAAAAAAGAGCAAGGAAAAGAATATAGTAGGGAATGGTGTTACTCGTCGGGTGAAACAGAAAAGGATCTGCCCTCGAGATTCTGCTGGTACTTATAGTGCAGTAGAAGGTCCAAGTCCACCAGCTAAATCTACAAACATAGTATCACCTGCTCCACCAGCTGCAGCATCCGCTTCAATTGTACCAGGATCTCAACGAGTTACTCATTCGTTTGCTCCGGAACTGGCCAGTTCCCAAGCTGCATTCACACCTAACACTACTTCCAAAGCACTGCTGACACAACATGACTTGGCAAGATCAGATGAACCTCATGAGCATCAACACCAAGACGGTACCTGACCGAGTCAAGTTGCAGTTGCATGCTCCTTTATATGTACTCTCACAGTTTGATGTGCACTAACACTTTCCATATTCGTTGTTGAACTAGCACCAAGGCGCAAGAGGAAACAGACATCTGGGATAATGCTTGACAGATTAAGAAAATCAAAAGAGGAAGAATGGAGATCCATTTTGAGGCAGGTTTAAAAAGGCCACGTGATGCTACAGAGTCAGCCAAGTTAGTATCAGAGGCAGCCATTACCGTTAGGTGTCATGCACGTATCCTCCCAACGTGGATCCAGTACAGGAATGAGAAAGACAATACCCAGTTTAACACCTTCCTTGACCATTTATCCGTACGTAATGTTATTCATCGCAATTTGTAATATTGTCTTGCTCTATGCCATACTTTCTAGCTTCCTCCTAATAAGACTCACATTCTTTTTTCAACAGATGAGGTTCAAGTTGGATCTGAAAGATGATGCAACTAAACAAGCATGCACTCATGTTTTTCAGTCTGCTCTACGACAGTATCGGTACCACCTTAGAAAATCTCACTTTGAAGGCAAGGCTAACAATGAAATCGCCCAAACATCTCTAGTGGAATATATTACAGATCAAGACTGGATAGCCCTTGTTAAACACTGGTCTGATCCAAAGTATCAGGTAGGGTATATTTATTTGATCAGACCACATATTGAACTTGTATTTATGTATGTGCCTTACAAGTGTATCTTCTTCTAGGCTAACTGTTTGAAGAACAAGACCAACCATTCTAAAGTGAAATTCCAACAGACAACAGGATCTCGTAGCTATATTGCACACTGCGAGGCTCTTGTAAATAGCTGGTACTTCCTTCTTTTTTCTGTGTCATATTATCGTATCTATATTGACTTGTTCCAAATACAGAGGAAAACCCATGCGGACCAAAAAGAACCTGAACCGAATGCAGTGCAAATCTTCAAGGATTGCCACACCAACAAGATGAAGGGCATGAGCACACCAGTTCATGCCGCTGTTGTAAGACCTTACTCCTCCTGCCTTTGAACTGATTGTTACTGTGATGTGTTCATTTAACTGCTTGGTTTGCAGCCAATGTCAGTTACTCTGTTCACTTTTATACACAGTTGTCTTAACGTATCATTTCACCTTACATGGTTTAAAAGAGATGAAGGATATTCTTTTGGTCTTGATCTGTAATCTAGTTGTGATGTTCACGTGCGCACACAATGATAGAATAGCATGTTTGTTTTATATCTGTTTTCCCATGATATGAATGATGTCATACTATGTTCATCCTACTTTAAACCATGTCTCTTTATCCTTAGATGTCAACGAATGTGAGGAAATAGACAATACAGTAGGCATGCTACATGGACATATGTTCCGAAAGTGATTTTATTATGTAGTTGGCACTACAATACATGCTAATGTATTACAGTAGTTCACCAAAATAAGTTATGTATAAACGTGAAACCTACTTTGTTTGTTTTTGTCTCATTAGTAACTTATCTGGTACACTAATCTACAAGATCAAACATTCAGCTAGCTATGGAACAAATGATTGAACAGACACAACCACCTGAAGGTGACGAGGCTACCACAGGCACAATGTCACCTCTTAGTGCAGAGCGTTAATATCTCTCCACTAACAGTGCAAAAAGCACCTTCCTGCGTAATTCTGGGTTGGTTGTCAGTGTAACCTCGTCCAAATCGCCTACTAAACAAAATCTTCCGGCTAGACAGAGTGATATATCTGTGCTCCAGACACAAGTCCAATCCCTAATGGACGTTGTGTCGGAAACAAAAATAGTGGTTGACAAATGTCATGAAGATATGAATGGTTTTGAAACCAGACTATCAGACATTTGCTTCGTTGTTCAAGAGCAATGGCGGAAAAAGGGGGAAGATCGTGCCGCTCCATCGGATTCTACAGCCTGAAACATAAGCCCTCAGGTCAAATGATCTGTGCTTCTATACATCTGATGGTGCGTTTATCTGCAAGGACTGTAAACTTTATGCCAACAGGCCTTTTGTTGTATGGTTGGAATTTATTTTGTTGTGATGCAGCATTTATGATGCTGCCAAAGGCTGCAATAATTACGACACTATTTTTGTATAGTGTAGGTTTATCTCAGTAATGTATTCGGCCGAAAGCTTCGTAGGAGCCCAACATGCCAACATTCGTCGGGCCCATTCCAATTGGGCTAAAAATGATTCTGGGCCGAAATTTGCATGTAGCCCACTAAAAATATCTAGGCCTAAATCAGCATAAGCTTTCATATTTTTTAGGTAGGCATGCGTCCATAGTTGGCCTTTAATTACAAGCCTAAATATAAGTTGGGCCCTCAGTAATAATAGGCCGTTTACATGTGTAAATATATCGAGCCCATAAAAATCATGGGCCTTTAATAGGCCAAAAGGTAGATTGGTTCCTGATTGTGCCAAATAACCCACTGGTCTCAGCAGGCCGAAATGGTGGCCCATTTACAATGTGGATCGTACACAGGCCGAAATTCAGACGAGCCGTAAATGCGCCGACCTACTACACTGGCCTTTAACAGGCCGGAAGTTCAGTCGGGCTTGATTAGTGTCATTTTTATATGGGCCGTTAGTAGGCCCGATGTGGCGTTGGGCCACATATGGCCCATGGATTTCGTCCGACGTTAACAGGCCGAAAGTCACAACAGGCTGAAAGTGGCCCAAATCTGTAGCGGGCCTCTAACAGGCCGAATGTCAGACATGACCGAATATGACCCATATCCTTCATGATCGTCTATGGGTCGAAAGTTTCAATGGCCTATAAATGGGCCCAAATGAAGCAGGACCTTTAACAGGCCAGAAACACACCGGGCCGTAATTCGCCCCAAATTCTTAGCGGACTGTTAATGGGCCAGAAGTGACCATGGGCCGCGATGATGACAAGTTTAGGATGGGCCGTTGATGGGCCGATTTGACACTAGCCGTACGGGCCTTAACTGAGAATGTTGGGCCTTTAGCTGGGCCGGCCCATTATGGCCCGCTAAATCTTGTGGGCCATTTGTTGGGCCGGCCCATTATGGCCCGCTAAATTTTGTGGGCCATTTGTTGGGCCGGCCCATTATGGCCCGCTAAATTTTGTGGGCCTTTAGTTGGGCCTGCCCATTTAATCTTTATGGGCCACTTTTGGGCGGGTCCACGTGTCAACGTATTATAGGCGCATCTCGCCCATTGGATGAGTAACACCTGTCCCAACGGTGAGCAAACACGTGTTTCCTCTGGCCAATGAGTATTTTACACGTGGAAAATCCCCATTGGTCTGGGCTATTAACGGGTTATCGGATCCAAAACCGGACCCGGTAGCTTAACGGTGTTCCGTTACGGTGGATGCCACGTGTCGGTCACCCTTGACGAAAGCACTTCCATGACGCGGCATTTATCGTCATGGAAGTGAACACTTCCGTGATGATAATTTTGGTAATGTCATGGAACACTTCTACGACAGCACAGGTATGACTATCTTGATTCTGTCATAAATTTGTCATGGATGTACATGCATGACAGAAAACGTGACCTACTGTAACAAACACGTATCATCACGGAAGTGTCTTTTTTTGTAGTGAATATGCTCTTTTATCAATTGCTCGACAGTAATTTGTTCACCCAGCGTAATACATGCTATCTTGAGAGAAGCCACTAGTGAAACCTATGGCCCCCGGGTCTCTTTCTTATTATATTGCATCTCTTTTATTTATATCGCATCTCGTTTACTATTTTGCAATCTTTACTTTCCAATCTATACAACAAAAATACCAAAAATATTTACTTTACTATCTTTACTAGATCTCACTTTTGCGAGTGACCATGAAGGGATTGACAACCCCTTTATCGTGTTGGTTGCAAGGTTCTTGATTGTTTGTGCAGGTACTAGGTGACTTGTGCGTTGTGTCCTACTGGATTGATACCTTGGTTCTCAAAACTGAGGGAAATACTTACGCTACTTTGCTGCATCACCCTTTCCTCTTCAAGGGGAAAGCAACGCATGCTCAAGAGGTAGCAAGAAGGATTTCTGGCGCCGTTGCCGGGGAGATCTACGCCAAGTCAAGACATACCAAGTACCCATCATAAACTCTCCCCCCTTGCATTACATTATTTGCCATTCGCATCTTGTTTTCCTCTCCCCCACTTCTAAAACAATTTTCGAAAACCTTTGCCTTTTCTTCGCCCCTTTTATGTTCGTCTCTTTTCGCTTGCTTCTTGTGTGCTTGTGTGTTGGATTGATTGTTTGTCACGATGGCTCAAGATAATACTAAATTGTGTGACTTTTCCAATACCAACAACAATGATTTTATTAGCACTCCAGTTGCTCCTACTACCGATGCTGAATCTTGTGAATTTAGTACAACTTTGTTGAATCGTGTTATGAAAGATCAATTTTATGGCCTTCCTAGTGAAGATGCCGCTACCCATCTAAACAACTTCACTGATTTGTGTGATATGCAAAAGAAGAAAGATGTGGATAATGATATTGTTAAATTGAAGCTATTTCCGTTTTTGCTTAGAGATCATCCTAAAACTTGGTTCTCTTCTTTGCCTAAAAATAGTATTGATTCATGGAATAAGTGCAAAGATGCTTTTATCTCTAAGTATTTTCCTCCGCTAAGATCATCTCTCTTAGGAACGATATTATGAATTTTAAGCAACTTGATCATGAGCATGTTGCACAAGATTGGGAGAGGATGAAATTAATGATACGCAATTGCCCTACACATGGTTTGAATTTGTGGATGATTATACAAAAAAATTATGCCGGATTGAACTTTGCTTCTAGAAATCTTTTAGATTCGGCTGCTGGAGGCACTTTTATGAAAATTAATTTAAGATAAGCTATCAAACTCCTAGACAATATTATGGTTAATTATTCTCAATGGCACACCGAAAGATCTACTAGTAAAAAAGTTCATGCGATTGAAGAGATAAATGTTTTGAGTGGAAAGATGGATGAACTTATGAAATTGTTTGCTAATAAAAGTGTTTCTTCTGATCCTAATGATATGCCTTTGTCCACTTTGATTGAGAATAATAATGAACCTATGGATGTGAATTTTGTTGGTAGGAACAATTTTGGGAACAACGCGTATAGAGGAAACTTTAATTCTAGGCCGTTTCCTAGTAATTCCTCTAATAATTATGGTAATTCCAACAACAACTCTTATGGAAATTTTAATAAGATGCCCTCTGATTTTGAGACTAGTGTTAAAGAATTTATGAATTCGCAAAAGAATATCAATGTTTTGATTGAAGAAAAATTGCTTAAGATTGATGAGTTGGCTAGGAACGTGGATAGAATTTATCTTGATGTTGATTCTTTGAAACTTAGATCTATTCCACCTAAGCATGACATTAATCAGTCTCTCAAAGCCATGAGAATTTCCATTGATGAGTGCAAAGAAAGAACCGCTAGGATGCATGCTAAAAAAGATTGCTTTGTGAAAGCGTGTTCTTCTAGTTTTCATGATGATAATGATGAAGATCTAAAAGTGATTGATGTGACTCCTATTAAATCTTTGTTTTCCAATATGAATCTTGATAAAGATGGGACTGGAGATGAGTCAACTTTAGTTAAAAGGCATCCCAATGATTTGGAGTTTTTAGATCTTGATGCAAAAATTAAGAAAAGTGGGATTGAAGAGGTCAAAACTTTACATAGCAATGAACCCACTATTTTGGATTTCAAGGAATTTAATTATGATAATTGCTCTTTGATAGATTGTATTTCCTTGTTGCAATCCGTGTTAAATTCTCCTCCTGCTTATAATCAAAATAAAGCTTTTACTAAACATATCGTTGATGCTTTAACCCAATCTTATGAAGAAAATCTTGAACTAGAAGTTTCTATCCCTAGAAAACTTTATGATGAGTGGGAACCTACTATTAAAATTAAGATTAAAGATTATGAATGCTATGCTTTGTGTGATTTGGGTGCTGGTGTTTCCACGATTCCAAAAACTTTGTGTGATGTGTTAAGTTTCCGTGAATTTGATGATTGTTCTTTAAATTTGTATCTTGCGGATTCCACCAGTCAGAAACCTATGGGAAGGATTAATGATGTTCTTATTATTGCAAATAGTAATTATGTGCCCGTAGATTTTATTGTTCTTGATATAGATTGCAATTCTACATGTCCTATTATTCTTGGTAGACCTTTCCTTAGAACGATTGGTGCAATTATTGACATGAAAGAAGGAAATATTAGATTCCAATTTCCGTAAAGGAAATGCATGGAACACTTTCCTAGGAAGAAAATTAAATTGCCTTATGAATCTATTATGAGAGCCACTTATGGATTGCATACCAAAGATGACAATACCTAGATCTATTCTTGCTTTTATGCCTAGCTAGGGGCGTTAAACGATAGCGCTTGTTGGGAGGCAACCCAATTTTATTTTTGTTCTTTGCTTTTTGCTCCTGTTTAGTAATAAAAAATTCATCTAGATTCTGTTTAGATGTTGTTTTATGTTTTAATTAGTGTTTGTGCCAAGTAGAACCAATATGATCTTCTTGGGTGATAGTTGTTTGATCTTGCTGAAAAACACAGAACCTTTGTGCTCACGAAACTAATTGTTAAAATTCACCAGAACGTGATAAAATGCTAATTCTTTTTGCAGTAGATCAACATACAAATTATCCAGGTTGTTCTAGTTTTTTGGAAATTTTTGAGTTCCGGAAGTATTCGAACAAATCAGATTGCTACAGACTGTACTGTTTTGACAAATTCTGTTTTTCGTGTGTTGTTTGCTTATTTTGATGAATCTATGAGTAGTATCGGGGGGTATGAACCATAGAGAAGTTGTAATACAGTAGGTTTAACACAAATATAAATAAAGAATGATTTCATTACAGTAACTTAAAGTGGTGGTTTATTTTCTTATACTAACGGAGCTCATGAGATTTTCTGTTGAAGCTTTGTGTTGTGAAGTTTTCAAGTTTTTGGGTAAAGATTTGATGGATTTTGAAATAAGGAGTGGCAAGAGCCTAAGCTTGGGGATGCCCAAGGAACCCCAAGGTAAAATTCAAGGATAACCAAAAGCCTAAGCTTGGGGATGCCCCGGAAGGCATCCCCTCTTTCGTCTTCATCTATCGATAACTTTACTTGAGGCTATATTTTTATTCATCACATGATATGTGTTTTGCTTGGAGCGTCTTATATGAATTGAGTCTTTGATTTTTAGTTTGCCACAATCATCCTTGCTGTACACACCTTTTGGGAGAGACACGCATGAGTCAGAATTTATTAGAATACTCTATGTGCTTCACTTATATCTTTTGAGCTAGATAATTTTGCTCTAGTGCTTCACTTATATCTTTTTAGAGCACGGTGGTGGTTTTATTTTATCGAAGTTACTGATCTCTCATGCTTCACTTATATTATTTTGAGAGTCTTTTAGAACATAATGGTAATTTGCTTTGGCTATAAAACTAGTCCTAATATGATGGGCATCCAAGATGGGTATAATAAAAACTTTCATATAAAGTGCGTTGAATACTATGAGAAGTTTGATGCTTGATGATTGTTTTGAGACATGAGGATGGTGATATTAGAGTCATGCTAGTAGATTAAGTGTGAATTTGAGAAATACTTGTGTTGAGGTTTGCAAGTCCCGTAGCATGCACGCACGGTAACCGTTGTGTAACAAATTTGAAGCATGAGGTGTTTCTTTGATTGTCTTCCTTACGAGTGGCGGTCGGGGACGAGCGATGGTCTTTTCCTACCAATCTATCCCCCTAGGAGCATGCGCGTAGTACTTGGTTTGATGACTTGTAGATTTTTGCAATAAGTATGTGAGTTCTTTATGACTAATGTTGATTCCATGGATTATACGCACTCTCACCCTTCCACCATTGCTAGCCTCTCTAGTACCGCGCAACTTTCGCCGATACCATAAACCCACCATTTACCTTCCTAAAAACAGCCACCATACCTACCTATCATGGCATTTTCGTAGCCATTCCGAGATATATTGTCATATTTCTTTGGATGATCATGTAGTTGACATCGTATTTGTGGCAAAGCCACCATTCATAATTTTTTCATACATGTCACTCTTGATTCATTGCACATCCCGCTACACCACCGGGGGCACGCATGTAGAGTCATATTTTGTTCTAAGTATCGAGTTGTAATCCTTGAGTTGTAAATAAATAGAAGTGTGATGATCATCATTATTAGAGCATTGTCCCGTGTGAGGAAATTAAAAAAAAAAGAGGCCAAAGAAGCCAATGAAAAAAAGGAGAGGCCAAAGAAGCCAAAAAAAAGAGAAGGGACAATGCTACTATCCTTTTTCCACAATTGTGCTTCAAAGTAGCACCATGATCTTCATTATAGAGAGTCTTTTATTTTGTCACTTTCATATAGTAGTGGGAATTTTTGTTATAGAACTTGGCTTGTATATTCCAACAATGGGCTTCCTCGAAATGCCCCAGGTCTTCGTGAGCAAGCAAGTTGGATGCACACCCACTTAGTTTATTTTGTTGAGCTTTCATACATTTATAGCTCTAGTGCATCCGTTGCATGGCAATCCCTACTCACTCACATTGATATCTATTGATGGGCATCTCCATAACCCATTAATACGCCTAGTTGATGTGAGACCATCTTCCTCCTTTTTGTCTTCTCCACAACCACCACTCTATTCCACCTATAGTGCTATGTCCATGGTTCATGCTCATGTATTGCGTGAAAGTTGAAAAAGTTTGAGAATACTAAAGTATGAAACAATTGCTTGGCTTGTCATCGGGGTTGTGCATGATTTGAATATTTTGTGTGACGAAGATGGAGCATAGCCAAACTATATGATTTTGTAGGGATGAACTTTCTTTGGCCATGTTATTTCGAGAAGACATGAGTCTTGAATCTTTCGGATATGAACATTCATGCCACAATAAAGAAGATTGCATAATTATGATAGGTAGCATTCCACATAAAAAAATTGTTTTTATCATTTACCTACTCGAGGACGAGCATGAATTAAGCTTGGGGATGCTTGATACGTCTCCAACGTATCTATAATTTTTGATTGTTCCATGCTATTATATTATCTGTTTTGGATGTTTAATGGGCTTTAATATGCTCTTTAATATTATTTTTGGGACTAACCTATTAACCGGAGGCCCAGTGCCAGTTTCTGTTTTTTTGCCTATTTTAGAGTTTCGCAGAAAAGGAATACCAAACGGAGTCCAAACGGAATGAAACCTTCACGATGATCTTTCTTGGACCCAAAGCAATCCAGAAGACTTGGAGTTGTAGTCTGGAACTCCACGAGGCGGCCACGATGCAGGAGGGCGCGCCCAGGGGGTAGGTGCACCCCCACCCTCATGGGCCCCTCGTAGCTCCACTGACGTACTTCTTTCGCCTATATATACTCTTATACCCTAGAAACATCAGGGGGAGCCACGAAACCACTTTTCCACCGCCGCAACCTTCTATACCCATGAGATCCCATCTTGGGGCCTTTTCCGACGATCTGCCGGAGGGGGAATCGATGACGGAGGGCTTCTACATCAACACCATTGCCTCTCCGATGAAGCGTGAGTAGTTTACCACAGACCTTCGGGTGCATAGTTATTAGCTAGATTCCTTATTCTCTCTCTTTGATTCTCAATACAAAGTTCTCCTTGATGTTCTTGGAGATCTATTCAATGTAATACTCTTTTGCGCTGTGTTTGCCGAGATCCGATGAATTATGGATTTATGAACAATATTATCTATGAATATTATTTGGTTCTTCTCTGAATTCTTATATGCATGATTTGATATCTTTGCAAGTCTCTTCGAATTTTCGGTTTAGTTTGGCCTACTAGATTGATCTTTCTTGCAATGGGAGAAGTGCTTAGCTTTGGGTTCAATCTTGTGGTGTCCTTTCCCAGTGATAGTAGGGCTAGCAAGGCACGTATTGTATTGTTGCCATCGAGGATAAAAAGATGGGGTTTATATCATATTGCTTGAGTTTATCCCTCTACATCATGTCATCTTGCTTAATGTGTTACTCTGTTCTTATGAACTTAATACTCTAGATGCATGCTGGATAGCGGTCGATGTGTCGAGTAATAGTAGTAGATGAAGAATCGTTTTGATCTACTTGACACGGACGTGATGCCTATATTCATGATCATTGCCTTAGATATCTTCATAACTATGCGCTTTTCTATCAATTGCTCGGCAGTAATTTGTTCACCCACCGTAATACATGCTATCTTGATAGAAGCCACTAGTGAAACCTATGGCCCCCGGGTCTCTTTCTTATTATATTGCATCTCTTCTATTTATATCGCACCTCGTTTACTATTTTGAAATCTTTAGTTTCCAATCTATACAACAAAAATACCAAAAATATTTACTTTACTATCTTTATTAGATCTCACTTTTGCGAGTGACCGTGAAGGGATTGACAACCCCTTTATCGCGTTGGTTGCAAGGTTCTTGATTGTTTGTGCAGGTACTAGGTGACTTGTGCGTTGTCTCCTACTGGATTGATACCTTGGTTCTCAAAACTGAGGGAAATACTTACGCTACTTTGCTGCATCACCCTTTCCTCTTCAAGGGAAAACCAATGCATGCTCAAGAGGTAGCAGTCCGGTAGGCCGGACAGATAGCGGCTGGTAAGCCCTTTCTTTTACAGACTAAGTTTGGCGATCAGAGATATGCCTTGCTTAATCGACTGTGGAGTTCTCCAGACGCTTTTGTGGATCTTCCGAAGAGTGCCGCCGATGCCGCACAATTCTTCCAAGCTCAGGAGGGACATGCGACAGAGAAGCTGTTCTGGTCACAGTTCGCGGCGCAAGAGCGCCCGGCGCTGCTGAACGACCAAATGGCGTAGTGGGCCGAGCTGCACAAGATGTCCGGAGCAGCCATGAAGGATGTCATAGTTCGGCTATGGCCGTCCGAACCCATTCCGAGCAGCTATTTCGGCCTGGCGCGGGGACTTGTCAATGTAGTGCCCCGAATCGACGCAATCAAGCGGTTAGTGTGCATAGAAGGTGCACGGATGGCCTTCGCCCGTGTCAAGATGCACTGGGCGAAGATGAAGGCTGCCGAAGTGGCTGTCGAGGGCCCTCCCGGAGGCAAGAACCACCGCATGATGGAGCACTATTTAGAGGGCGTCCTAGAGGGTGCCCGCTTGATAGAGGGTCAATGCTCAAAGAACATTATGTTCGAATAAATGTACCCGAATTGTCTGAACCTTTTTATTATATATGAAGTCTTTGTGATATATTTGTGCCTTTGTCTGAAAGCTCTTCCCTCCCGTGCGGCCGTTTTTGTATTCCTGAGAGTTTTCCAGTCGCCGGCTTCAGCCGCTACGTAGATACTACGGGGGTGTTCGGAATAGCACATGATCACACTTGACCCAACGTCTTGGTCCGTGAAGGAGGTGTCAGTGCAGCGAACCAGGCAATTGTACTATGTGGCTTTACCACTCTCACATAGCCATAGGAGTTTGACGATGGGGCTAGAAGATAGCCCCTGGAATGTACATTGCTATCCGGATGCGTATGCGTTACGTATGTGACCGGAAAAGCGGTCCTTTGTGTAACACAGAACTAATCGCTAAAGATTTTAACAAGTCGCTGAGTGGCGGACCAGCTCTTGCCGCATCATGACAGTCAGTTTTCGGCTTTCTCTACTGAGGTGCTTGACCGGATGAACCAGAAACACAATCGTAGTAGTTCTCTCTTTACTACCCTAGCCGAACAAACGGAACGTAAGGTAGCAAACACAGGAGCCGGGCAACCCAACTATTGACCAAAGACATGATTCGGAGCCGATGCATATAATGCCAAGCTCGGGACGCCGAATTGTGCTATAAAGCTATTTGGGCTTTTGTTTGGCGACACATATGTGGCCATATAGAGCCCCTGGCAATTTGTGCCGAGGTGTGCAAGTGAGACAACTGAGGAGACGGCATACAGTCTATGAATAAAGGCGATACCGAATAAAAAATTGTTTTCACTAGAATCTGATTGATACATCAAAACGTGATCTTACAGAGGGCACCGAAATCACCAAGGCCATTTTACATGCTAGGGGTCTAAGAAGCAGGGAAAAAGCTCTATACAGGTTCTTGAATAAATTTTTGGTCTACAAAATCCTTTGGACCTCCTGCCGCACGTCTGCGCTGCTTTCGCCCTGGAGAGAGAGGTTCCTTGAGAGGAATGGTCTTCGGCTATTTGTACGAAACCAGGCTCAAAAAGAGTCCTTGTACGTCTGTAGGATGAATAGGTTTTAATTCACCTGTGGTAAAAGAGAAGAAAATAATTAAGGAAAAGGGGAAGGCCATATAGGGTCGAACCGTACTATGGGCCTATCCGTATTGTGCCTCCACTGATGCCCAGGGTATTTTGAGTGCGTAGTTATGCATGCGCGGTATGAACTTCGCGGATGAGTATGGCGATCGACAGAGGCGAAACTGCTAGTCCAGCTCTGGAATTACCGAGCTGTCCGAAGGCAGAACTGACCGGTTTTGTTTAATAAAGCTCGGCGGCTTGATGGCCGATGAGGTGTTCAGCTTGACAGGGCCACTCTATACTTCGGCCGCGATGGCCGTGGTATGCTCCTCGGTACGGAGGGAGCGTTCCGTGTTTCCATTGATCGTGATGATGCCACGTGGGCCGGGAATCTTGAGCTTTAGATAAGCGTAGTGCAAGACCGCATTAAAATGGGCGAAAGCAGTTCGTTCGAGCAGTGCATGATATCCACTGCGGAAGGGGACGATATCGAAGATCAGGTCTTCGCTTTGGAAGTTGTCTGGCAAACCGAAGATGACTTCTAATGTTATTGAGCCCGTGCAGCGGGCCTCTACACCAGGTATTACTCCTTTAAAGGTAGTTTTAGTGGGCTTGATTCTCGACGGATCATTGCCCATTTTGCAGACAGTGTCCTCATAGAGCAGGTTTAGACTGCTGCCGCCGTCTATGAGGACTCGCGTAAGGTGCAACCCGTCGATGGTTGGATCAAGGACCAGAGCTGCCGAACCTCCATGACGGATACTGGTTGGGTGGTCCTTTCAATGAAAGGTGATCGGTCAAGCCGACCATGGGTTGAATTTTGGGGCGACCGGCTCGACGGCGTAGACGTCCCTTAACGCGCGCTTGCGCTCTTTCTTGCAGATATGTGTGGCATATATCATATTCACCATTTTTACCTCGGAGGGAAATTTCTTCTGTCCTCTCGCGTTCGGTGGGCGAGGCTCTTCATCGTCGTCCTCACTGGGCGGCCCTTTCCCTTTATGTTCGGCGTTAAGCTTGCCAGCCTGTTTAAAGACCCAACAGTTTCTGTTGGTATGATTGGCAGCCCATCTCTGTTTCCTTTCAATGGCTTCTTCCATTGACCGGATTTAGAGCCGCTGAATCCAGCGTTGACCGCTGTGTCTTCGGTACTTTCGTTATTGATTTGACGCTTGTGCTTGTTGCATCGTGGTTTGCCATTGCCGTCCCTGGCTTCAAAGGTGCCGGGGTCACTCGTGTTGTTGCTTCTGCAGGCGAGCTAGCTGTCTTCTCCCGCGCAAAAGCTGGTCATTAGTGCGGTAAGGGCTGCCATGGACTTCGGCTTTTCTTGGTCGAGGTGTCGGGCGAGCCATTCATTGCGGACGCTATGTTTAAAGGCCGTGAGGGCTTTGGTGTCCGGACAGTCGACAATTTGGTTCTTTTTAATTAAGAACCTTGTCTAGAGCTTCCGGGCTGACTCTCCGGGTTGCTGGACTATGTGACTGAGGTCATCAGCATCCGGGGCCGTACATAGGTACCTTGGAAGTTGTCTCTACAGGCGTGTTCCAAATCCTCCCAGCCACTAATAGAATTTTCTGGGAGGCTGTTTAACCCATGCCACGCTGGTCCCTTAAGTTTCAAGGGGAGATATTTGATGGCATGTAGATCGTCACCGCGAGCCATCTGTATGTGGAGAAGAAAATCTTCAATCCAGACTGCGGGGTCCGTCGTGCCGTTGTATGATTTGATGTTCACGGGTTTAAACCCTTCTGGGAACTGGTGCTCCATTACCTCATCGGTGAAGCATAGGGGGTGCGCGGCGCCTCTGTATCGGGCGATGTCGCGACGCAGTTCGGATGAAGTCCGTATGCGATTTTCAGCCCGAGTGAGGCTGTTCTTGTCGCGCCAGGCCTGACGACCGTCCTCTCGCGCTGGGGCATGTCCCCTTGATCCATAGATTGATCTGGTTTGGCTGGCTCTATTGTCCAGGTCCTGTCGTAGGCCATATGTGTATTCTGGAGCAGCCGTTCCCCTGCTTTTATGGCGAGGTGGTGCATGTTGTTGCTCAGCTTGAGTTGCCGCTCTGTCCCAGCCACGCAGTGGTCGGTCAGGTCTGGCAGCAGCGTCATGCGTTGGCGGTATGGGTTCCAGTGCCTTGTCATTGAATTGGGGTAGAAGCTTGCGCTTCGGGTAGCCCTTTGTTGGGCGTTCGAGGCCGTACTCCTCGGCTGCCAAGACGTTAGTCCATCTGTCATTGAGTAAGTCCTGATCAGCTTGAAGCTGCTTCTGCTTCCTTTTCAGGCTTCTTGCAGTGGCGATTAGCCGGTGCTTAAAGCGCTCTTGTTCGAGGGGTTCCTCTGGCACGATGAAATCTTCGACACCGAGGCTCACATCTTCTTCGGAGATCGGTAGATAGTTACGATCCTCCGAGACCTCGTTCTCGACAAGATCGTCGGGGTTTACCTGCCCATCCTCCCAATCATCCTGTTCGGATGTTGGCTCTACAGGGGCTTCAAGGTCTTCGGCATTCTCCAGAGTGTTATTATCTTCGGTGCCGGTATTGCTGTCTTTCCCGCAACGCGATTTTGAGCGGCACCGCTGATGTCGATGTTTTGGAGGGGCTTCGGCAGGCTTGTCCTCAACAGGATCCTCCTTGCCGTCGTCGCCATCCTCCTTGGGTGTGTCCACCATGTACACGTCGTATGTGGATGTGGCCATCCATCGTCCGATAAACGGAGGGTCTTGGCCGTGTTCGTCTCCGGCATCGTCGTCCATACCGTCGATGTCTTCGGAGGCGTAGTCCAGCATGTCGGTTAGATCTTCGACAGTGGCTATGAAGTGGGTGGTGGGTGGGACGTAAAATTCCCCGCTCTCAGCCACTAGTCTGGGCTCGGCATAATTCAGAAGCGATCCTTCCGTAATGGTGAGTGATCACATTAAGTCCAGAGCCTCGTTTAAAGGCGAGGGTTGGACAAAGAAACGAGAGTCCGTGGGGCTGTCCGGAGTTGGGGCCACCTGGAGGTGCGTGCTTGACCCGAACCTTGAGAGTTCGGAATTAGAGTCCGGCGGAGTGTCCGGGGCTTCTCCTATAGCAGATCCATAAGTGCTGAGAGTCCGGCGCGCTCTAGACTCCCGTCTTCGGATCTGATGGCCTGCTCTGTATCTAAGGCCAGGGCGGTAATCAGGGCCGCGAACCTTTCAAAGATCAAATCTCCTCGATTATCGGCGACATAGTTTAGGTTCCTGAAACTGATCTGATGACCAGGGGCATAGCTATCGATCTGCTCGAGGTGGCCAATCGAGTTGGCATGCAGCGCGAATCCGGTGAACAGGAAAATTTGGCCGGGGGGGAGATCTCCCCCGAAACAACATCATTGTGTATAATCGAACGAGCCATCGAATCCTGTGTCGACAGCATAGAAGAACTCTCAATGAAAGCACCAATGTCGGTGTCAAAACTGGCGGATCTTGGGTAGGGGGTCCCGAACTATGCGTCTAAGGATCGAAGGTAACAGGAGGCAGGGGACACAATGTTTACCCAGGTTCGGGCCCACTTAATGGAGGTAATACCCTACTTCCTACTGGATTGAATTTGATGAGTATAGGGGTTACAAGAGTTGATCTACCACGAGATCGTAATGGCTATACCCTAGATGTCTAACCTATATCATTATGATCGCCTCTACGGGCTAAACCCTCCGGTTTATATAACACACTGGAGGGGCCAGGGTTGTACAGAGTCAGTATACAGAGAAAGGAATATTCATATCCAAACTTCAAGCTTGCCTTCCATGGAAAAAGAGTCCCATCCGGACACGGGGGAAAGCCTTCTATCTTGTGTCTTCACGACCCACCAGTCCGGCCCACGTCACATAGCCCGGACGCCCGGGGACCCCTTAATCCAGGACCCCCTCAAGCATATCTGGGGTCGGCTTGGTGGCTGCCTCCATCTTCTTGGAGCTCTCTGTCTCGTGGGGATCAGCCTCCCGTGTCTGCTCCAATATCGACAGATCTTTTCCTGGTTCTCCTTGGTCCATCATGAAACTGACGAATACTAGGAGACCACTGAAAGGAAAACATAATCGCAATGACAATGAAACAAAAAAGAGAGTGAGGATCGGTTATTGCTTTGCAAAAGTTCTTTTTTTCTCTGAACGAAAATATACCAACATCACAGATCCGCTTACCTTCCCTTCGTTGGGAGAGAAGAACAGTGGCAGATGCGAGTGTTGGCTTTCTTCAAGACGGTGAGGGAGAAGGGGATTTAGCGAAGAGTGAAATGATGGTTGCTTCGTCCGTCAGACTTAGACTGCGGGGAGGTGGGGTTTTGTGATACGACGGCTCGTTAACGCCGCGCTACGACACGGGTGACTCTCCGCCTGCATACTACCTTCTAATTTGGTGGATGGCATTTGGGCCCGCGCGCTGCATGGCCCGCATGTCGGTGAACAAAAGTAAAACGACATTCAGTAAAGGGAGACGTTTCGATGACCTAGGAGGAGCCAGAAGCGGTAGTGTATCCACTGTACTAGTAGTAATTGTTTTTCTGGGTAGCTGTAGATTGTCTCCACTGTACTAGTATTAATTGTTTCTCTGGGCCCAAGACAAAATAGCCCATCCACCCTAATAATAATAAAATCAATTCAAAAGCCCATATATTTACTTAATGAGAGGCGCTACCCACACCCAGAAAACCGCCCCCCAAAAAAACCTGGGTGCTCTTCTTCCTCTTCACTCCCACCCACCTCACGTCAGCTCGCTCCACTCGTACCCCAAATTCCTCACCTCACTCCTACAGAAAACCCTAGCTCCATTTCTTCCTCACTACTACAGAAACACCCCAGCTCCCCTTCTTGTTCACTCGCACTACAACTAGGCTCGTCATTCGTTACTCTGCTCAAATCCATGAGCGCGATGCAACGCCCTCGAGGAAAATGGAGTTAGCTGACCCCAGCGCCAAGAAGATGAGGCTCCCACGAGCGGTGACACCTGTTGTAGATCCCGCACCCAGCAGCGCGGGGAGAAGTAGCGACCCCGCCCCCGTCGGATCCCAGGAACCCGTAGAATCTCGGGTGGACCGCATCAGCGATCTCCCGGACGCCGTCGTTGGGGAGATCATCTCGCTTCTCCCCACCAAGGGTTGCTGCCGCACCCAAGTCCTCTCAATTCGGTGGCGCGCTCTATGGTGCACCGTGCCCCTTAATCCTGACTGTCGTCATCTATCTCTCTTCAATGATTTTGAAATCCCCAGAGCCATCATCTCCTCCCACCAGGGCTCCGTTCAAAGCCTCTGCATCCCGTCATGCTACCTGAGCAAGCATACCATGCCCTGCACTGTGGACACCTCGTTAAAATCCCTTGAATTCACAGAACTACAGCTGCTTGAGTTCTACTATTCCCCTGGAAATCACCTACCAGATACTGAACGCCATGTACTTGTGCCCTAAGCATGGATGTCCACCTCGCGGTTTTCCTCCTCTCTCCACACCGCCACCTTTGTGCTGTGCTACCTACCAGACAATCTGGTACTAAACCTTCGACTCCCATTTCTCAAGAAACTTTCACTCGTGCGGGTTCGTATATCGGAGGCCTCATTGCACAACATCATCCACTCTAGTTGCCCTGCCCTGGAGTGCTTGGTGCTTGTTTTCAAAGTTAGAATCATTTGTCTCCAAATAAAGTCGCCTAACCTTGTAAGAATTGGAATTTCTTTTGATGGAAGGTAGCTCATCATCCAAGATGCCCCTTCACTACAAAGGTTGATCCTTGATTCTAGTTATTCACCATCGCAAATAATCATCCTCTCTGCGCCTAAAATGGAGACCTTGGGTGTAATACATGATCTCTGTGCTCATTTCAAGATGGTGTTTGGCTCCACAATTCTTCAGGCACTTTATATTATCATCTACACTTGTAACCATAAGCTGCATTTTAAATTTCTGCGCAAAAGTTATATATCATCTTGGAGTACACATTTTGTACTAATATTATGTTCTATGCTCAATGAAGAGTTTCTCCATGGATAGCCTATCAATGGTGATGGATTCTGTCAAGATCTTATATATCCAAATGAATAGTTTTGATCTGAACAAGATTATTGGCTTGCTGCAATGCTTTCCATGTGTGGAGAAGCTGTATATAAAGGTGATAATTTCACGCAGATTGGAAGCCCGCATATAGTGTACTAGAATTAACCGTTCAGCTGTTGCTGTTTCGACACTCTTTTTTTAGACCTTAATTGTTTTCAATCTTCATGTCTATTTAGGCAACAAGACGGGGTAAGAAAGTTATAACCAATCGGTGGATTCGTAAGTACCAGGATTTTCTTTCTCATGACATTCGATTGAAGACAATAACGCTAGAACGATATGTAGCCAACCATGCAAACACTAGATTTGTCACATTCTTCCTGCTGAATGCGAGGTTACTATTGTCCATCAAGCTTAAGTTTATCAGCAGCATGGTTTTGCTGGATGGGTATGACGAAGAACAAAAAAAAGGAGTTTCAAGTGGACAAAAGAGCTTCTAAACATGCCGGGCTTCTATTTACAACATATCGTGGTCATAATCTAGTAAATTTTATGACCCATGATGTTCATTCTATGGACCTGACCGATCCATTTGACTGTGACCGCTGAAAACAGTGCTGGAGTTAGATGTTGTTGCCCTTTTCAACCTGGGTTTTGTCTAAACCTGATGAACAATTATCCCTCGTGCTTTTGTATAGTTTGTAAGCTGGAGTTAGATGTTCTTGCCCTTTTCATCTCGGTTGTGACTGTCATATTTTCTTTGAAACAAGGCAAATGGCTTGCCATTTGTTTAATTTAGAGTGAAATATTGTAACAAATCCCAACCAAGGGAAATAACATCACTCTCGTCGGCTGCTTGAGCTCACTGTGCATTACAGAAGCCAAGTGATTAGCCCCCACCACCACCCACAAACTTATTTTGAACTAGCACACCAAATGGGCTGTAAATTTTCATAGGAAAGGCTGCATGACTGTGAAAGATTTGGATTTTGACATTTGGACCCAGGAAGAAATAGCCTATCCAAGGTGGTGTCGACTTACTAGCTAGTCAACAAACGATTCTACCTATCAGCCGTTGGATTGACATCCAACATATGTTGTGTATCTTCTATCTGTTGCATTCTTCCTCCAGCCGCCCAAACAAAACCACCCCATCAGCTCCGCCTGCTCCCGCCTCCCATGGCTGGCTACGCCTCCGCCGCCCTACCATACCCTCCAACATTGGCCAGTCCCTCCCTCTATTCCCCTACACGTCTTGTTATTCTCCAGCGACGTCAGCCCCAACACGCACCCACACCCGAACCAGTCAACCCTCGTACTCCCCTCCTCCTGCGACTGGACCGACGCATCTTCCACGGCTCATGTTCGTTCCATCCAAGGCCTCGTCGTCGTCCTCCGCCTTTGTTCGCTCGCTGTGCGCGGTGCACTACCCTCTTGCGTTGTCAACGTCGTCAACAACTGAGAGGAACAAGGAGATGACTGTATGTGGAGAGGATGACAGTAGGGACCCACCAGCGTCATGGCAGTACGCAAGCAAGTGCCTCGTTATTACAAGCCCAAAAAATGGTTCCTCCTAATGGTTGGACATCTGGGGCTCACGCCATTGTCGACATAGTCAATAAACGAGAGAATTACAGAACGAGCGGCTGACACCAAGGACCCAGCAGGCTGCGTAGTTGTTATTTACTTTTTTTAGGAACAAGCAGTTGTTATTAATACTAGTTTTAGCGATGGATCAGGGTAACAACGGGGCTGTGCGGGGGCTGTGGCCCGTCTAGCAAGGGTTTTATTTATGTTTACCACATCATGAGCCCACTTGTGTTTTTTTCTTGCTGAAAATGGCTAGCCCAGTGCTATTTTTCTAAAGAAATACCCAAACGAGGCCTACTTGCTTTATCAGCCCGCTGGGCTGCAAATCTTTCAAGACGAGGAGAGTTTCATTCGGTTTGCCCAAAAATGGGTTGTACAATTTTTTAAACACGTCAAACCGGGAATTAGTTTCAACTTTTTTTCATTACAATATTTTAAATTACATTGATTTTTATGCATGGACAATTATTTGGATTTTATATTTATATAAGTTATTTTTCAAAATAGTTTGAGTGTGACTCGATATTTCGGTATTAAAAACAGTTGACCGCACCGAAATATGCAAAATTTCGTATAATTTTTTACCATGGCCACAATATGGGGTGTAATGCTAACAAAAACAAGATGGGCTCCAAAAAAATCTTAAGAATTAGAAAATGGGCTGTAAATTATTCGAAGTAATGGCAGATGGGTTGTATGCCATTTTCCACAGATTTGAGGCTGACTTGTGCGCCTCCTATAGGTTGACGCGTATGCTTTCCTAAAAAAAGGTTGACGCATACACAACGCCGTGTCAACTTAGTCAACACACGAGAGCAGTGACTGTTGAATGTCCATCCAATGGCCGTCGTGCTTTTTCAATCTCTGCTCTTCCCGCTCCAGACGCTCAAACAAGCGTCGGCGGGACTGCCTACTCCCTCCTCCCATGGCCGGCTGTGCTGCCGCGCAGGCCTCACCGCCCCACCGTACTCCCATCACTGGCCTAGCCATCCCTCTACTCACCCACACCTGCTGTTATTCTCCGACAATAGCAGACGAACCAGTAAACCCTCGTACTCCCCTCCGCGTGGGAAACAACTGTCGATTCTTCCCTGGCTCCGTGTCGTTCCCTTCCTAGGCCTCGCCGTCATCCACCGCCCTGGTGCTCTCGGCGAGGCGTGGTCAACGTGGTCAACGAACGACATCCATCGGAAGTGGACTGTACGTGGAGAGGCTGACAGCTGGGTGCACGGCCGCACGCAAGGAAATGCCTCCTTATTACGCGCAAAATAATGATTCCTCCACCTCACAGCTGGGACCCACCGGAAGGGCCTCTGTATTTCGTGAAAAAATTTTCCCCCCGCTGATAGGTCGGACCCACCAGCTATATCTTCGCACGCAAGGAAGTGCCTCGTTATTACGCACAAAAAAATGAATACTCCCCCTGCTAGCTGGGACCCGCCATAGTGGGAGGCTGACTTGTGGGCCTACTAAGTTGACGGGGCTGGAGGGCTTTGTCAACTTAGTCAATATGAACAATTCTAGCTCCAGTGACCATACGATGTCCATCCAACGGTAGTAGTGCTTCTTCAACCTCTGGTCTTCTTGCTCGAGCCTCCCAAACCAGCGTTGGTCGTGCCACGTGCTCCTGCCTCCCGGGGCCGGCTGTGATGCCGCGGAGGCCTCACCGCCCCCTACTACTCCCATCGTTGGCCAGGCCATCCCTCTACTCACCCACACCCCCTTTTATTCTGCGGCGACGGCAGCCTCACACTGCAGCCGAACCAGTGAACCCTCATACTCCTCCCCGCATGGGCTTCCACTGCCGCGTCTTCCCCGGCTCCGCGTCGTCCCCTTCCTAGGCCTCGCCGTCATCTACCTCCCTAGTGCTCTCGGCGCGGCGTGATCAACGTGGTCAAGGAACAACTTCCATCGGAAGAGTACTGTATGTGGAGAGGCTGACAGCTGGGTCCACAGCCGCAGCAAGGAAGTGCCTCCTTATTATGCGCAAAATAATGATTCCTCCACCTAACAGCAGGGACCCACCGAACGGGCCACTGTATTTCGCGAAAAAATGTCCCCCCCCTAACTGCTGGGACCGACCAGCTACATCTTCGCATGCAAGGAAGTGCGTCCATATTACGGGCACAAAAAAATGATTCGCCCCCTGACTGCTGGGACCCACCAGCTAGATCTTCGCACGCAAGCAAGTGCCTGACAGTCGGGACCCACCTGGTCGAAGCGTACGTAGCATTGTCATTCTGGTCGCGAACGTGTATGTACATACGATCGGTCTGTCTGCAAGCTGCAGCGAGGAACCATGGTCGTGTAAGGAAGGGCACATGTCGTAGTAGAGGCGCACACGTAGCATGTACACGTACGTACATTCAGGGTGCAAGAAAGTAAATACGGCCACGTACGTACATATGGGCGGGGTCTTGAATGCCTACTCGCGCATACGTATGGCCAGGGCTTGTGTAGATGGCTGGGTCAGAACGGAGAAACTGCGTCGTCGTGTTCATCGGGAGCCAACCGGCTTGGACGGAACAACCGATCAAAACGAGGCTTGGCATACCGCAGAATGGAGGAAACGGCCTTGTGTTTGACCGGCCATGGTCGAAACAGGATTCTGTTCATCGGGAGGTGTCTCGCGTACCGCTGAATGGAGGAAACGGACTTCTCTTGGTCCTCCTACAGTCAAAACAGGGTCCTGTTGATCGGGAGGGGTGTGGCGTCACGCAAAACGGAGGAAACGGACTTGTGTTGGAGCACTACGGTCAAAACGGGGTCCTGTTCATCGGGAGGAGTGTGGCGTACCGCAAAACGGGACTCCACGGGATACTGTTCAGCTCCACCGTCGACTGCCTCCACGGGCTACTATTCATCCACCGTCGACCTCCTCCAGCCTCCACCTGCGACTGTTCATCCACGGCGTCTCCCCTCCTGCCACCACCAGCCACTGTTCATCCACGGGCTCCTGTTCATCCAGCCTCCACCGCTCCTCCACCGGCTACTGTTCAAGCAGTCCTCTCCACGGGGTCCTGGTCAACCACCCCTCCACGGGCTACTATTCATCCAGCCCTCCACCGGCTACTGTTCAACCAGCCCTCCATGGGGTCCTGTTCATCCAACCCTCCACGGGGTCTTGTTCATCCACCCCTAACTAGCTCGATCGATCGGGGTCCTGTTCATCCAGCGGCAACGGCCTCTACTACCACGGGGTCCTGTTCATCCACCCCCCACCGAGAACTATTCATCCAACCCCCCCCCCCCCCAACAACGCTCACTGTTCATCAAGAGGCATCATCGATCGGCTTCAGTTAGCAACAGTAGCGAAGGAATCACTCGGTTTTACTTGACAGCAAGGGATCGATCGGGGTTCAGTAACATAGCTAGTGCAATCGCTCGGGTCCAGTTAGAGCCCAACGCCTCGCTCGGGTTCAGTTAGAGCGCAACGCCTCGCACACACGCGCGTACGTGTACGAGGGAAACGTGCAAACCTCCGTGCATCGCTTGGCCCCGACCACCCATCGTAACCGGGAACTCCCCAATATTTTCCTCGCCCTCGCTTCTACCACGGTTTTTTCCGTCATGGATGGCCCAAAGAATGTCATGCAGCTGCATCTCCGGTCCGCATAGGACGAAAAGCCCATTTTATGTCATGATTTTTTGTCATAGAAGTAGGAGCCCACCACATCTATGATGATACCGGGTTTTGTGACAATTATCATCATAGAAGTGTCATAAGTGTCGTGGAGGTGTCACGGCAGATGTCCTCATGGAAGGACTTAGTTGTGGAGCCATTGCGACGAGGTTAGCTTAAAGGGGTTAACACGGGACAAAGGACACGAGGAGTTTATACTGGTTTGGCCCCTTGCGGTGAAGGTAAAAGCCTAATCCAGCTTGAGGTGATATTGCTAGGGTTACGATTACCAGGGAGCGAATACGCTTTACCTAGCTTTCGATCTGTTGTTTCTTGCCCTAAGTTGCCGCCGGGTCGTCCCTTTATATACACAGGTCGATGCCCAGTGGTTTACAGAGTCCCGGTCGGCTCATAAACAGCGTGTCCGGCTCGGTAACTAACTGCACATGCCTTATACTACAAGTTACATACATATGATGGTTTACAATTGTTTGGGCCTTAAGTCGCCTTCGGGCTCCGGGCTTTGTCATCTGTATAATAGACTACCGCCTTAAGCGTCTTCATGGGCTTTGTCTTGATAA
The DNA here is from genome assembly GCF_002575655.3 of Aegilops tauschii subsp. strangulata. NCBI lineage: Eukaryota > Viridiplantae > Streptophyta > Magnoliopsida > Poales > Poaceae > Aegilops > Aegilops tauschii. The sequence goes on from NC_053039.3 coordinate 182,088,025, forward strand.
ACCGCCAGGGACTTAACCCGGCCTCTCTTGGGCGGGTTAACCCAATAGTTATATCCCCAACATTAGGCCCCAGGTTGATTTGAACTTGTTCATATCAATCTTCAACATTTAGAAAAATTCCTTCCTCATTATTTTTGCAAAATCTTGTAACTTGCCATGATGTCATCTTCTAGGTTCTTGATAACCCGCCGTGACGTCATCTGTCATTAATATTTGCACAAGGCCCAACTCTTAATAAATCTTCTCTTTAATGAATCTCCAAAAAACGCGCCATTTGCGCCTGTCATATCCATTTTTTGGCCTCCTCGATCCCCGCGCATGTCACTCATCCGTTTGCCTTATAATAGGGCCGGGGGTCCCTTTCTCTTCTTCCCCTGTGCCTCTTCGTCTTTGTCTTCCACCTCGCGACGCCCTAGAGTTCAGGATCCGTCGCCGCCGTCGATCTTTGCTTCTGCTCCAACATTTGCCGCTGCATCAACCTATTCGGATCAGATTTCTTCCGTGCATCTCCGCTGTTCAACTACCCTGGTTAGTTCTCCTTCTTCCTCTCTTCATAGATCCGCTAGGGTTTGAACGGAGTTCATTGAAGCTCATCCTTGTTCTTGGTTGTAGCATTCATTTTTGACCCAAACTCGGTATTCCTCCTACACCGCGGTAGTCGTAGCAATCCCTTTTACTATTTAGAATATTTCCTCCGTATTAGAAAACGAATCTGGACCATGAACTGCCCAAGCACTGATATTTTAGGTCTGAATATTTTTGTATTAAGTGAAACGCGGTAGATCCAAAATCATAGCATCAATCTGCGAAAACTTTTTTTCTCAGCACTTAGCAATTTTTCCATCTCCAGATCTGCCCTTTCAATATCTGTATGGCCGGCTTAAATCAGAAATAGTAACCCGCCAGATATCATTAGTCCCCTTGTAAGCCGCCAATGGTTCCTCGTAACTTTGTGATGCAAATCTCCGGCTTAGCGCCTATGCATGCTTCATTTATCGTTGCCCTGTTAACCATAGGCCGGCTTACCGATGTCATATTGAACCGGCATAACCTTTCTTTCAGATCATTGATACGATGGCCAAGACATACACGTCTTGCAACTGGGTCAAATCACTGAAGAAGATTTGAACAACTTTGTCGCCACTTGTGCTTTAGCCAAGAAGGAGCTCATCCATTGGAGAGCTCCTACTGGGGAAGTTCCTCCTCAACCAAAAGATGGAGAAATAATCATTTTTGCTGACCACTTAACCCGAGGATTCAGTCCACCCGGCTCAAAAAATTTCCGTGATGTACTGCATTTCCTCCAACTTCACCCCCAAGACATCAGACCCAACTTTGTGTCCAATATCTGCAACTTCCAAGTATTTTGTGAAGCTTATCTTCAAGAGGAGCCCACTGTTGACCTATTCAGAGAATTTTATTACCTGAACCGCCAAACAGAATTCGTTGATGGGCCATGCCAAGAACTTGGGGGAGTCTCTATTCAGAAAAGAAAGGATGTCAGCTTTCCCCATGCTAAATTGCACAGTCACCCCAAAGACTGGAACCAAACTTGGTTTTATTGTCAAGATACATCTCCAGATGGTGAGAATCCTCTACCGGGTTACCGTGAACACCGGCTTAGCAACACACATCCGCTCCCCCAACGGCTCAGCTCGAGGGAAAGAGCCAAATACTCACCATCCTTTTCAAAGCTCAGAGCCTTTATGGCAAACGGCTTAATGGGCGTCGACTTTTCTCGGTGCTGGATATCTTGGAGTATCTTGTCGTTAAGCCGCTGAGGGAGTCTTGGACTAAGGGGTCATCGGGCGTCCGGCCTGTTGGACATGGGACGGACTGATGGGCTGTGAAGATACAAGACCGAAGACTCTCACCCGTGTCCGGATGGGACTCTCCTTGGCGTGGAAGGCAAGCTTGGCGTCCAGATATGAAGATTCCTTTCTCTGTAACCGACTTTGTACAACCCTAGTCCTCTCCGGTGTCTATATAAACCTGAGCGGGTTTAGTCCATGGGGACAATCATAATCATACAGGCTAGAATTCTAGGGTTTTAGCCATTACAATCTCATGGTAGATCAACTCTTGTAATACTCATATTCATCAAGATCAATCAAGCAAGAAGTAGGGTATTACCTCCATAGAGAGGGCCCGAACCTGGGTAAACATCGTGTCCTCTGTCTTCTGTTACCATCGACCTTAGACTCACAGTTCGGGACCCCCTACCCGAGATCCGCCGGCTTTGACACCGACATTGGTGCTTTCATTGAGAGTCCCGCTACGTCGTCTTCAAGAGGTTCAATGGCTTCGTCAATCATCTACAACAAAGCTGTCCAGGGGGAGTTTTTCTCCCCGGCCAGATCTTCGTGTTCGGCGGCTTCGCACTGCGGGCCAACTCGCTTGGCCATCTAGAGCAGATCAACGGCTATGCCCCAGGTCACCGGATTAGTTTTGGAAACCTGGATTATGTTGCTGACGTCCGGGGAGACTTGATATTCCAAGGATTTGTGACCCCAACTCCCACTCTGGCCTTAGATCCAGAGTGGGTCGCCATGTCCGAAGACGGACTTCTCGAGCCCGCCGAACTGTCTGTGGCCACCAAACCCAGTACGGGAGAGCCGGTTGAAGTGGTGTCGCTGGCAACCATCACGAAGCCAGACCCTTCTCCGGACACTGGCTCCGGACACTCGGAGTCAGCACCGTGTGAGTCCGGCAGGAGAGTATCCGTCCCGCCGTACTCCGCGGACTCTCTTCTCTCTGGACAAACCTCGCCTTTAAGCGAGGCTCTGAACTTAATGCGATCCCTTGCCATTACAGAGGAGCAACGTCCGAATTATGCCAACCCCGGACTAGGGCTGAGGGTAGGGAATTTTTCCTCCCACCCACCACCCACCTTATAGCCACCGTCGAGGATTTAACCAACATGCTCGATTACGACTCCGAAGAGATCGACGGTATGGACGACGACGTCGGACAGGAGCAGGCCCAAAGCCCACCGCATACCGGACGCTGGGCGGCCACCTCCACGTACGATATATATATATGGTGGATACATCCAAAGACGATGGCGAGGACGGCAGTAGGGATCCGTTTAAGGACAATAACGTTGATAAACCACCAAAGCGGCGGCATCAGCGGCGCCGTTCAAAATCACACCGTGACAAAGAAAGCAATACCGGCACCAGAGAAAATAATACTCTGGAGAACGCCGAAGACCCAGACGCTCTCGTCGAACCAGCTTCCGAACAGGAAGGTAGGGAGGAAGGGCAGAGTAACCCCGACGAGCCAGTTGGGAACGACGACTCAGAGGACAACGGCTATATGTCACCCTCCGAAGATGAAATAAGTCTTGGCAACAAAGACTTCATCATGCCATAAGAACCCCTCGAGCAAGAATGCTTTAAGCTATAGCTCATCACAACCGCGAGGATCCTGAAAAGGAAGCAGCAATGGCTTCAAGCCGAACAGGATACACTCAACGACAGATGGACTTAGGTCCTAGCAGCCGAGGAATATGGCCTCGAGCGCCCGACCAAAAGTTATCCGAAGCACAAATTGCTACCTCAATTTGACGACGAGGCGATGGAGCCCATACCGTCAGCACGTAACGCGGCTGATCGACCACCACGTGGCCGGGACAAAGCGGCACCTCAAGCCGAACACTAGCTCGTACTACCTCGCCGAAAAGGCAGAGATAAAACATCTTGGGGTTATACATATGACCTACGGCAGGACCTGGACAGTAGAGCAGGTCAGGCCAGATCGATCTACGGATCGCGGGGGCGTGCGCCGACGCGCGACGACGACCATCTAGCCGGACGCGACAAACATAACCACGCCCGAGCCAAAAACCGCAGACGAACTCTACCCGAGCTACGTCGCGACTTGGCCCGATATAGAGGCGCCGCACACCCCCTTTGCTTCACCGATGAAGTAATGAAATACGAATTCCCAGAAGGGTTTTAACCCATGAATATCGAATCATACGATGGAACAACAGATTCCGCGGTATGGATTGAGGATTTCCTTCTCCATATCCACATGGCCCGTGGTGATGATCTCCACACCATCAAATACCTCCCACTAAAACTAAAGGGACCAGCGCGGCACTGGCTAAACAGCCTTCCAGAGAACTCCATTGGCAGCTGGGAGGACCTAGAAGACACCTTCCGCGATAACTTCCAAGGTACATATGTCCGGCCACCAGATGCCGATGACCTAAGTCACATCATCCAGCAACACGGAGAGTCAGCCAGGAAGCTCTGGACTAGGTTCTTAATAACCAAATTGTCGATTGTCCGGACGCCGAAACCCTCGCGGCCTTCAAACACAGTGTCCGGGATGAGTGGCTCACCCGTCACCTCGGCCAAGAAAAACCAAAATCTATGGCAGCCCTTACCGCTCTGATGACCTGCTTTTGCGTGGGAGAAGACAGCTGGCTCGCTCATAGAAGCAACAGCGCCAGCAATCCGGGCACTTCCGAAGTCCGAGACGGCAACGGCAAGCCACGACGCAATAAACATCAGCGTCACAATAATAATGAAGGAATGCAAGACATGGCGGTCAATGCCAGATTCAGCGGCTCCAAACCCGGTCAACGTAAAAAACCATTCAAGGCAAACAGAGACAGACCATCCAATTTAGACAAGATACTGGATCGGCCCTGCCAGATTCATGGCACCCCCGATAAACTAGCCAGTCATACCAAAAGAAGCTGTTGGGTCTTCAAACAAGCCGGCAAGCTTAATGCGGATCACAAGGGGAAGGGGCCGCCCAGTGACAACGATGACGAAGAGACTCGCCAACCGAACACCAGGGGTCAAAAGCAATTTCCCCCCGGAGTAAAAAGAGTAAACATGGTATACGTGACGCACACCCTTATAGGGGAGTGCAAGCGCGCACTACGGGACGCCTACGCCATAGAGTTAGTATCCGTCACGCAGGTTCAGCAGCTCTGGTCCTCGACCCAATTATCGAAGGGTTCCATCTCACGAAAGTCCTTATGGACGGCAGCGGTAGCCTTAATCTACTCTACCAAGACACTGTCCGCAAAATGGGCATTGATACTTCAAGAATCAAGCCCACCACAACTACCCTCAAGGGAGCAGTACCCAGCGTAGAGTCTCACTGCACGGGCTCCATCACATTGGAAGTCGTTTTCGATTCGCCGAACAACTTCTGAAGCAAAGGCTTGACCTTCGATATTGTCCCTTTCCACAGTAGCTACCATGCACTTCTGGGGCGTACCGCTTTTGCTCGTTTTAATGCGGTCCCACACTACGCCTATGCAAAACTTAAGATGCCTGGTCGACGCGGCGTCATAACGATAAATGGAAATGCGGAACACTCCCTCCATACAGAGGATCATACTACGGCTACTACGGCCGAAGTACAAAGCAGCCTCATCAAGCCGCGTATCTCATCGGCCATCAAGCCGCCGGTCTCTATTAAACAGGACCGATCAATCTCAGAGTTGGATTAGCAGTTCGGCCTCCGTCGCTCGCCTCATATACCTGCGAAGTTTGTACCACGCATACATAATTATGCACTTAAAATACCCTGGTCATCGGTGGAGGCACAATACGGACAGGCCTACAATACAGTTCGCACTCCCATAGCCTCTTTTTTCTTTTCTAACTATTTTTTATCTTTTACCACAGGTGACTCAAGAGCTGGTCACCTCCCGGACTCTTTCAGAGTCTGGCTTCGTATACTCACCCAAAGGCTATTCCCGTTAAGGAGTCCTTTCGCTGAGGCAAGGCGGCGCAGACGTGCAACATGAGGTCCAAATAATCTTTTGTAGACCGCACTCTTTATTTCAAGCCTGTAAAGTGCCTTTTCTCTCAGCCTTCGACCCCCTGCATGTCAAATAGCCCGGGTAGGGGCATTAAAATCTATAAGATCGCGTTTACCTTATCAATCAGATTCCAGTGAACATAATCCATATTCAGTATTCGCTTTTTCTAAAGAACTGAATTTTGCTTCTTCGGTTGTTTCACGCACGCACCTCGGCACAAATTGCCAGGGGCTCGATATGGGAAGAAATGAGTTGCCGACAAGTCCGAACAGCTTTACAACACACTTCGGTGTCACGAGTTTGGCCTTATATGCATCAGCTCCGAATCATGTCTTTGGTCAATAGTTGGGTTGCCCGGCTCCTGTGCTTACTACCTTACGTTCCGCTCTATCGGCTAAGGTAGTAAAAGGAGAACTACTGCGATTGTGTTTCCGGTTCATCTGGTCAAGCACCTTAGTAGAGAAAGCCGAAAACTGACTGTCATGATGCGGCGAGAGCTGGTCAACCACTCGATGACTTATCAGAATCTTCCGCGATTCCTTCCATATTACACGAAGGACCGTTCTTCAGGTCACCTATGTAACGCACCGTATTCGGATAACCGCGTACATACCAGGGGCTATATCGTAGACCCACCGTCAAACTCCTATGGCCAAGTGAAAGTGTTGAAGCCCTATAGTCTGATTGCCTACTTCGCCGCATTGACACCTCCTTCACGGACCAAGACGTTAGGTCAAGAGTGATCAAGTGCTTTTCCGAACACCCCCGTATTATATGCGAGGGGGCCAAAGCCGACGACTGGAAAACTTTGAGATTATACAAAAACGGCCGCACAGGAGGAACCAAAACTTTCAGGCAAATAGTATAAAAAACATAGCCTTAATATATCATAATATTATTTTTACAATTTCGGTACATTCACTCGAAGATCATATCCTTCGAGCACTGACCCTCTATCAAGCTGGCGCCCTCTAGGACATCTTCAAAATAATGCTCCGGCGTGTGATGGTCCTTCCCGCTGGGTGGACTCTTTGCCGCGACGTCGATGGCCTTCACCTTCACCTAGTACATCTTAACGCGGGCAAAGGCCATCCGTGCACCTTCAATGCATGTTGACCGCTTAACGGCGTCGATACGCGGCACCGCATCAACAAGTCGCTGCACCAAACCGAAATAACTATTCGGAATTGGCTCAGTCGGCCACAGCCAGACCACGACGTCCTTCATGGTAGATCCAGATATCTTGTGGAGCTCGGCCCACTGGTCCATCTTTTCGTTCAGCAACAGCGGGCGCTTTGGCGTGCTGAATTGTGACCAGAAAAGCTTGGAAAAACTGCGCCGCATCGGAGACACTCTTCGGCAAGTCCACGAATGCGTCTGGAGAGCTCCACATTTGATTAAGCGGGGCATAATTCAGATCACCGAATTTAGTCTGTAATAGAAAGTGCTTACCGTCTGCTATCTCCCTAGCTTGCCGGATCTCCTCCTGAGCCGCTCTAGACTTGGATCGTGCTTCTCTCGCCTCTTGTAAGGCCTTCTCGAGTTTGGCTACTTTGGCCTTGTTCTCCTCCTCGAGTGCTTGGCATTTGCCAGCGGCATCCTTTAGATCTCGCTCTATGGAAGATATTCTCTCCTCGCATTGGCGCCGAGCAGCCTGTTCGGCCTTTAACTCCTCAGATGCCTTCTTGGCATCCACATTACTCATCCTGGCTTGCCCCTTGGCTCGGGCAAGCTCAGCCCGAAGGGTCTCATCCGTGGCAGCACAACCTAAAGTTGTGCATGTCTTAGTATATAATCCTCAGCTTCGTGCTCATGTTATTATACATACACTGACCGCCCCAAAACATACCTTGCGCCTCATCGAGCCGTCTGTTAATAAGCGTGATGTCGTCATCCGCCACGTCAAGTTTCTGCTTCAGACCTGCAACCTCTGTAGCATGGGCAGTCGTCATGGATGTAACAGCCTGTGTTCAAATTAATTGGGTTATCTCCTGGGCATATCTTTTTTTGATCCTCTGATCGCCTCCCTTTGGGTGACAACGAGAGTCTCAGGGGCTACTATCTATACACAGGTGCATTTTGCACGTAGAGTGCAATTGAAGATATTTCATTGCGTACCTCGAAGCCTCTTAGGAGGCCCGTGAAGGCTTCATTCACTCTGATTTTCATGGACAGAATCCTCTCAACCACCATACCCATTAAGGTACGATGTTCCTCTGAGACGGACACATGTTGCAGCATGTCCTTCAATGTATCCGGCGCCTCCGGATTCTTGGAAGCAGCTGTGTTTACTCGACCCTAGAGTCGTCGCCGACTGTAAACCGGATAATCCGGGGCCTTTATTGTTGGTCCCCATAGGGGCCGCACACCCCGGACCCTGGGCGACCAAAGTTTCACCTTCGGGTATTGTCTTCATTGTCCCCCGCACCACTTATTGATCGGGAGAGATCCTCTGGGACGACACCTCGAAGTCGTCCGCGCTATTAGGCGAAGAGGCCTGTGGAGGCGTCTCGCTTTCCATCTTCTCCGGGAGAAGATCCCCCGAGGAAGAGGATTGTTGAGGAAGACTGTGTGCCGGACTGCAAACATATATTCTAGATGTTACCCTTGTAACAAGAAAGGAACGGGATATGTTTAAGACACCCTTCTTCACTTATGATTCGGCTGAAGGCTTGTCCTTACGGAGGAGCTGTGCGGCAACGTCGTCTTCCGAGCCCACACCGCCTGACAGGGGCATCTTCCCTCACTTAGGAGCCTTTACCTCCCAACCTTCGGAGGCGGCCCTTTTCTTACCATGGGGAGAAAGGATGTCAGCTTCTCCTTCTCTTTTGTCTTCGAAAGAGGGAGCCTTAATCTCCTCGGACACAGTGGCTGGTGTACCTTCAGAATGGAGGCCACCTTTGGCCTTCCTGCTCTCCCCCTTGTCCTCTTTCACCAGAACTTTTTATGGTGCCAGAGCCAGCATCCTTGTTAGCACAGGATCAGCTGAGTCTTCGGGAAGAGGGGCCGAACAGCTAATTCGCTCCGCCTTCTTTATCCAGCCCTAGAAGAAGATGGTTTCATCAGTATCTTATTACGGGATATTTAGCTAAGTTGTGTTTGGGAGTCGAGTGCTTACCGAGGTATCCGGATGGTTGCAGTCGAGGCCGATGTCCTCGGTGGTATCCGGCCACTATTTTCGTGTCCCGAAAAATAACTTCCACATTCCTCTGTGCGTCGTGCCGAAGAAGGCTGAAGGGTTCGTGGTCCTTCCGGATTAAACTCCCACATGCGGAGGGGCCGTCGCTGGCACGGCAGGACCCGGCGGACTAGCATTACTTGAATCACGTTGATGAGATCAGTGTCCTTCTCAAGGAGGCTCCGGATGCGGCTCTGTAGATTCTGCACTTCGTTAATTGATCCCCAGTCCAACCCCTTATTGATCCATGATGCGAGCTGTATTGGAGGGCCAGATCGGAACGCAGGTGTAGCTGCCCACTCGGTACCATGGGGTTCAGTGATGTAAAACCACTCCCGCTACCATAAGCTGGAGGATTCCGTGAAAGAGCCTTTTAGCCAAAGAGTGTTGGTAAGCTCGCTCACCGTGGCACCACCACACTCCGCTTGCTTCCCCTCGATCACCTTCGGCTTCACATTAAAGGTCTTGAGCCATAAGCCGAAGTGTGGAGGAATACGGAGAAAGGCCTCACACATGACAATGAATGCCGAGATGAGAAGAAAAGAGTCCGGGGCTAGGTCGTGAAAATCTAGCCCGTAATAGAACATGAGCCCATGGACAAATGGATGGAGAGCGAACCCTAGCCCCCAGAGGAAGTGGGCGATGAATACGACCCTCTCGGGGGGTAGGGATAACCTGCCCTTTAGCAGGAAGTCTATGGAGGATTTCCGCGGTCAGGTATCTTGCTGCTCGGAGCTTCGCAATATCCTCCTCTGTGACAGAAGAGGCCACCCACCGGCCTTGAGGGCCGGGTCCGGACATGACTGGGAGGCTCGTAGCAATTAATTTGAAACCTGGGTGCTGGAACTCGAGGTTGGAAAGGTTGAGGAAGAGGCAGGCGTAGACGAGAAAGACTAGTCTGCGCCCCTTTATAAAGGCGGTGAATATCAAACGCCTCCTCATGGGCCTTAAAACTTGCCTATTCCCAAGGAATCATGCCGACGGGACGGTTGGATTACCCACGCACGTATTGATGAGAATCCCGTAATAAGGGGACATGATCTCTGCTTTGACAAGACGTGCCAATGAAACCGCATCTCAAAACATGGAGCGGCAGGCCAAAAAACGGTTCAAAATAATGACTGGATGGTGATGTGGCATCACGCTACAAAAAATTGTCAGTAGATTGGACTCGTGAAATATTATACTCTTCGCAGTGGTGTGTGGTACTTGTTTTGCAGAGCCGGACACGTTCTTTGTGTTCGAAGGTTGTTTTGGAGTATTCGGAGGAGGAACCTGTCTTGCAATGCCAAAGATAATCTGCGCGTCGGACACCTTGTCATTGAAGCCTGGTTCAGGGGCTACTGAGGGAGTCCTGGACTAAGGGGTCCTCGGGCGTCCGGCCTGTTGGACATGGGACGGACTGATGGGTTGTGAAGATACAAGACCGAATACTCTCACCCGTGTCCGGATGGGACTCTCCTTGGCATGGAAGGCAAGCTTGCCGTCCGGATATGAAGATTCCTTTCACTGTAACCAACTTTGTACAACCCTAGTCCTCTCCGGTGTCTATATAAACCGGAGAGGGTTTAGTCCATTGGGACAATCATAATCATACAGGCTAGACTTCTAGGGTTTTAGCCATTACGATCTCGTGGTAGATCAACTCTTGTAATACTCATAATCATCAAGATCAATCAAGCAGGAAGTAGGGTATTACCTCCATAGATAGGGCCCGAACCTGGGTAAATATCGTGTCCCCTGTCTCCTGTTACCATTGACCTTAGACGCACAGTTCGGGACCCCCTACCCGAGATCCGCCGGTTTTGACACCGACAGCTGCCGCCCCGGCTTAATGTGTGAATATACTAGTGACGTGAATCATCCTCAACTCCATTGTAACATTCAACTGTCTGATGCGGAAATCACTAAAGCCACTAAGAAGCTGCTGAATGAACCTGTAAAATAGTGCAGCAAAACCGGACTTAGTCCGTTCTGTTCTTTCAACCGGCCGCCAGCTGTAAGAATTTCCCCTCTTATGCTTAATCCATATTTTGATATCTACTTATGATCTTCTCAATCTTCACAGGCAGATGATCCATTTTGGAATAAGAGAACACAGGATAAGCCGGCAAAGCCGGCTCGCGTGAAAACCAAGGCTCACAAGAAGCCCGCCAAGAAGAAGAATACCGAGTCCGTCGACTTAAACATTGATGATGATGACGATCATGAGTCAGAGGTAGAACTTGATTCTCTTGGATCCTTTTTATACTTCTCATTGACAATGATTGTTATCAGGACGATGCAGAAGCTAGCCGTGCCGGTGACGCAGAGGTAATTATTCTTTCTTCCGGCTCAGAACCTCTGCCAACACCAAAAACCCGACAAGCAAGCCGGAAAATAAGCTTTTCTCACCCTCTAGCTCACTTGGATCCAAACTTTCTTTTGAAGAAACAACAACATGAAGCTCGCCGCATGACCCAGCATAGCGGTAATGTGATAACTTCTGCCGGTTTACTAAACACTCCGCTTCGCAAACACTGTCCAGAGGTCTTATATATTTGTGACATTGTTTACCCGAAGGCAGGTTATTTTCGACAACCTCTTAACCCGTCTGATTCAAACTACCAGGGGAATTCTCATTCCTCCTCTGGCGAGTCAACAAGAACACAAATTCCAGCTTTCAAGACTGTACTTGGGTAAGATCATTTTCAATTATTCCAACTTTTATGCTTGATCATCACCTTGACTTCCTTTTACTTTTTATTTTTCAGGGGCCAAGCTAAGCCCCACAAAAAGGCCAGGCTAGCTAAGCCGGCGGACGATCTTAATCTGTCTAAACCGGAGAAGCAGCCAGAGACTTTGTATCCTCAACAAGCTGTAGAGGTCACCATTGATAACTCGCCTCCGGAAGATCGTGAAGCTTCCATGGACCATGTGGATGTTGAACCGACTACCTCCAAGCCGCCAAGCCCAATCAAGCCTTCCGAAGAGAAGATTGATGATGTTGTTGCCACCGGCTTTGGTTTCACAGCTCCGGGTCAGCCTAACGTTTTATCCAAGCACAACACTAAGGGGGAAATTGCTGCTGAAGACAAAGGCAAGTGGAAAACAGACTTGGAGAGCTATAGTCATTTCAGCGCCCAAGATCTCCATTCTGGCTTTTTAAATTGCCTTTACACAAGCCGTGATTTTGAAGCCGGCTTAGTGAATCTGATGAAGGAGCGATATGAGGTAAACACTGCAATCTCTTGTTACATAAATATCCTTCCCCTTAGCCGCCAAGTTTATTGAACATAATAGAATAACATGTGTTGTAAACTTCAATAATTGCATAGATCAACTCCTTGTAGCCCCCAAGGGCCGGCTTAATAAATATGTTGAGCCAGGACTTCTTAACCTAGCAATAACTAACATTGCGTCCGTAGCCCCCAAGGGTCGGCTTAACAAAATATGTTAAGCCGAGACTAAGCATTCTCTAGAAATCCATAATTTGAGTCATAGCCTTCATAAGCCGTTTGATCCCCATTTAGCCGGGTCAGCAAATAAATCCATGTTCTTAAAGATGAATATGCATTAACCCCCAAGTGCCAAGTGTAATACTTGTATTGTACTTGGGACTTCCCAATGTTTGAAGAAGCAATAGACATTAGCCCCCAAGTGCCAAGTATAATACTTGTATTGTACTTGGGACTTCAAACAACTCCTTTGCCATCTTATGTACGGTTTACCTTTTGCAGACTGAACTTAGCAGCAAAGAATCCCAAGTCACCGACCTCCAAGAAAATATTAAGTCGTAACAAGCGAAACCTCCAAGGCCAAGGATGAGCTGACTAGTGCCTTCGCTACCATGAAAAAAATGAAGGAAAGCTTCATGGCGGAACAAACAAGTTGGGAAACGGAGAAGGCAGCTCTGTAGAAAAGGGCTGAAGATGCTGAAGCGGCCCTTGAGCCGGTATCTTCAGAGCTTGCCGGCTTAAAACAACAAACTAATGCCATGACTGCTGTTGTCTTTGGTAAAATAATTTCTTCTTACTCTTTGAAGATTTGTTTATCCATCATGCTCTCGGCTTACAAACATCCCTAATACCGCAGCATCCTGGGTTACCCATCTGGGCTCAGATATGCAGATGAAGCTGAAGGCTGCTTATACACTCATAGAGCAACTCTATACGGGCGCACAGCGAGCCATCTGGATAGCCGCTCACAACAAACCGGCTCCAACCCTTATCAAGGATACGTTGGACAAATTATCTATGCTGCCTGCACGGATTGGGGAACTGAAAAAATCAGCCGCCAGAGCCTGTGCCCTTACTGCACTAACCCGGGCCAAAGCGTGGCTAGTCGATCTTGAGCCGGCAGATTTAGCGAACGGCTGCCCAAGCATAAAAGAAGATGGATCACCCTTTAGTGCAGACGACTTCACCGCTCTTACTAGAGAAATGCACACTTTGGCTAGCAAACTGGCTGAAGAAACTGATCTGGCCCATTATCAGCCGGTTTATGATGCCAATAATAAGAAGGTGAAGGCGCCGACTCATGATGCTCCGGACCTGACTCCTCCGATCCGTAAGCACACTTATGCCCCTGATGTTGATCCATCCACACTTATAAGTGATGGAGCTGTCTTCAAAGCATTAACGGGGATCAACTGGTCGACCACTAACTTCTAGCCATTGGGTGAAGAGGAGGCAGATGAACCGGAAAAGGATGATCCAGAGCCCTCAAGTCAGCGAGGCCAAGAAGAGTGAACCGCCAGGCGGTTTATCTATTGGATCCTTTTAAAAACACTTGATGTTGTTTGGCTCACAGAGCCATGTAATAGGGTAGTGAAACTTTAATCTGTCGTGCCATCGTGCATGTTTCTGTTTTGCACAATACTGTGGATCCGCCAGTTTAAAAAAATATCACTTTATGCTTATGATAGTCTTGATTTATGCAGATCAGATTGATCATTGCCCTGCACACAAACAGATCACAAGTACCCAATTGAGACCACTGGGGATGGATAGTCCATAACGAGGGCCGATCTAATCACTATGTTGACTCAATTGTTAAATAAACAATCATACCTGTGGTGTATGTTTAAACTGCCGGTTTATCAGCTCCACACAGCTAGCGTTTTTAGAGTGATAACTCTAAAACATAAGATTATTATCCTCTGGCGACTTAGAGTCTTCCATCCTGGCGGGTTATAGAGACCCGAAGGTGCTTCAAATATGAGCCATAAGTAGGGCAGCTTGGCTCAATTTGTAAAACCAGATGGCAAAAAAGAGATCATATAAAGAAAAGAAATAAGAAATCAAGAAATTCGAGGCTTTTGCAGGCCGCCAAGCCAAAGTTTCTTCTTCAATGAAACTAGCCTGATGGCCACTGGAAGGTACGTGCGTTCCGTGAGCCGGAACTCACAGTACCCAATTGAAATTTGAACCTAGATAAGTTCAGGTCTTATTGAAAGATAGACTTATCAGGAGTACGCAGGGTCAGAGTAACAGCATGCATCACCTGCCGATTTATCCAAGTTTCAAGGAAGTTGGCTTATGAAGCCTGGATCTATCTTGACTATCTGTAAGCCGTGCTCTCACGTGACAAACCAGCGTTTTAACCTTAACAAGCTCAGGATCTTTGATGAATACACCATAAAAGACTGATTCTTAAGAGTTCGGCGGGTCAATCAGGATTACCTGATGGAGTTGAAGCAGCTGGTATACAGGTAGGATGACCCGGAAAGGTTATCTCCTCTTTGGTGAATACACCTATGTTTGAACAAGATAACCTGGTCAAGAGGGTAGTAACGCTATGTTCTCTTTGGTGAATACACCTATGTTTGAACAGGAAGCCCCCAAGTGACATACTTACGAGTTGTGCTTGTTGGGGATCTATGTTCGAGTTGTGCTGTGCATCCAGACTCTCTTTGATCCCTATAATTTGGGCGTCAAGCCTCTTAGATGAACAGATAAGAAGATGATAAAGACTCAGCTTCAAAGAAGTGAAACGACAGAGGTCCTAAATTATCAGGGATGCCGGCTTTATTATACTGTTTATAATATATACATCATCTTACTATGTACATCATGAGAACCGGTGGCTCAAGTATAGTAGGGCCGAAGATGAGCAATATTCCACGACCGACGGGTCTCCTCCTCCGACTTGCGTGAGTCCTTGTGGTCTCGAACATCGATAAGATAGTATGACCCATTATGCAGATTCTTGCTGACCACAAAACGTCCTTCCCAAGGCGGTGATAGCTTATGCATATCCATCTGATCCTGGATGAGCCGGAGCACTAAGTCGCCTTCTTGAAAGGTTCTGGTTTTGACCCGGCGGCTGTGATAACGACGTAGATCTTGTTGATAAATCGCCGAACGAGCCGCCGCGAGGTCACGGTCCTCATCTAACATGTCAAGTGCATCTTGACGTGCCTTTTCATTATTAGCTTCAACGTAAGGCGCCACCCGGGGTGAATCGTGACGGATGTCACTAGGGAGAACCGCCTCTGCCCCATAAACCATGAAAAAAGGTGTGTAACCCGTAGACCTATTAGGGGTTGTATTGATACTCCATAATACCGAAGGAAACTCCTCTACCCAACAACCCGGCGTTCTTTGCAAAGGAACCATAAGCCGGGGCTTGATACCTCACAGAATCTCTTGATTAGCCCGTTCCGCTTGACCATTGGACTGAGGGTGAGCCACGGAGGAAATGTCAAGTCGAATATGCTCCCGTTGACAAAATTCTTTCATAGCGCCTTTAGAGAGATTAGTACCATTATCTGTTATAATGCTGTGTGGAAAGCCAAAGCGGAAGATCACCTTCTTGATGAATTGAATTGTCGTTGCCGCATCACACTTACTAACCGGCGCTGCTTGAACCCACTTAGTAAACTTATCAACCACCACCAAAAGGTGGGTCTTCTTATCCTTGGATCTCTTGAAAGGCCCAACCATATCAAGCCCCCAAGTTGCAAACGGCCAAGTAATTGGAATCATCCTCAATTCTTGAGCCGGCACATGAGCTCGTCGTGGAAACTTCTGACAATTGTCACATTTGCTGACCAAAACCTCAGCATCAGCATGAGCCATCAACCAATAGAACCCATGACGGAAAGCCTTCGATACAAGAGATATAGAGCCAGCATGATGACCACAATCTCCTTCGTGAATCTCCCTCACAATCTCACAGCCTTCTTCAGGAGAGACACAACACTAAAACGCCCCGGTGACACTGCGATGGTGCAACTCCCCATTGACAATCGACATTGACTTAGACCGCCGGGTTATCTGTCTAGCCAAGATCACATCCTCTGGCAACTCGCCCCGGGTCATGTAAGCCAGATACAAAACTGTCCAATCAGGAATGGCATGAAGAGCCGCCACCAATTGTACCTCTGGGTCAGGGATAGCAAGATCCTCCTCTGTAGGTAATTTGACAGAAGGGTTAAGCAGAATATCAAGGAACGTGTTAGGTGGTACCGGCTTACACTGAGATCCTAACCGGCTTAAAGTATCAGTCGCCTCATTCTTCCTGCGATCAATATGTTCAACTTGATAACCCTTGAAGTGACCCGCAATAGCATCAACCTCTGGCCGATAAGCTGCCATGAGTCGATCCTTAGAACCCCAAGTACCAGAAACTTGCTGAGCTACCAGATCTGAGTCGCCGAAACATCTCACCCGGCTTAAGTTCATTTCCTTAGCCATCCGAAGACCGTGGAGTAAGGCCTCGTACTCAGCTGCATTGCTAGTACAAGGGAACATTAATCGGAGAACATAAGAAAACTTGTCACCTCGTGAGGAAGTCAAGACAACTCCAGCCCTCGAGCCTTCCAACCGCCTGGATCCATCAAAGTGAATAGTCCAATATGTGTTGTCCGGCTTATCCTCAGGCGTCTGCAACTCAGTCCAATCATGTAAAATCCATGAGTGCTTGGGACTTGATGGCCGTATGAGGTACATACTTCAAACCACGGGGTCCAAGCTCAATTGCCCACTTGGTAACCCGGCCTGTGGCTTCTATGTTTTGGATGATGTCTCCCAAAGGAGCAGAGCTAACCACAGTAATGGGATGACCCAGAAAATATTGCTTAAGCTTCTGCTTGCCATGAAAACCCCGTACACAAGCTTCTGCCAGTGCGGATACCTCTGCTTGGACTCAATAAGTACCTTGCTTATGTAGTAAACCGGCCGTTGAACCAGGTACTCCTTGCCTGCCTCTTTCCTTTCCACCACAATAGCTACACTGACGGCCCGGCCAATGGCAGCCACATATAACAACAGAGGTTCCTTATCAATAGGGGCACCAAGAACCGGCGGCTCAGCCAGTTGCTTCTTAAGCGCCTCAAACGCCTCATTAGCCACATCACTCCAGACGAAATTATCTGTCTTCTTCATCATCTGATACAGAGGAATAGCTTTTTCTCCCAGGTGGCTTATGAACCGGCTCAAAGCCTCTATCCGACCCACCAAGCGTTGGACGTCATTGATACATGTCGGTTTAGCCAAGGAAGTAATAGCCTTGATCTTCTCCGGGTAGCTTCAATGCCTCTGTTAGAGACCAGAAAACCCAAAACCTTACCCGTCGGTACCCCACAGACACACTTGGCCAGGTTAAGCATCATTTTGTAAACCCGGAGATTGTCAAACGCCACCTTCAAATTATCAATCAGGGTTTCCTTCTTCCTGGATTTCACCACAATGTCATCTACGTAAGCATGAACATTACTCCCGATTTGATTGTGAAGGCAATTCTGCACGCACCGCTGGTAAGTCGCCTGGGCACTCTTGAGCCCAAAAGGCATAGACACATAGCAGAAGGCTCCAAATGGAGTAATGAAAACTGTCTTCTCCTGGTCCTTAACTGCATCTTGATCTGATGATAACCAGAGTAAGCATCCAAAAAACTCAAACGCTCACAACCCGCCATAGCATCAATGATTTGATCAATACGCGGGAGAGCAAACAGATCAGCTAGACAAGCCTTGTTTAAGTCCGTGTAGTCCACACACATTCGCCAAGTGCCATTCTTCTTAAGCACCAACACCGGGTTAGCCAACCACTCAGGATTAAAAACTTCAATGATAAACCCGGCCGCTAAGAGCAAGGCCACTTCTTCACCAATGGCCTTCCGCCTCTCCTCGTTAAAATGACGGAGGAATTGCTTGACCGGCTTAAATTTCGGATCAATATTAAGAGTGTGCTCAGCGAGTTCCCTCGGTACACCCGGCATGTCTGAAGGCTTCCATGCAAAGATGTCCCGGTTCTCACGGATGAACTCGATGAGCGCGCTTTCCTATTTCGGATCTAGATTGGCACTAATGCTGAACTACATGGATGAGTCACCAAGAACAAAATCAACCAACTTAGTGTCATCTGTCGATTTAAACTTTAACGACGGATCATGCTCTGTGGTTGGCTTCTTCAAGGACGTCATGTCCGCCGGGTCAACATTATCTTTGTAAAAAAATCAGCTCATGTGTTGCAGAAACTGATTCAGCATAAGCGGCATCACCTTCTTCACACTCCAGGGCCACCTTGCGGCTCCCATGCACTTTGATGGTGCCCTTGTAACCCGGCATCTTAAGCTGCAAGTAAACATAACAAGGCCTCGCCATGAATTTGGCATAAGCCGGCCGCCCAAACAGAGTGTGATAAGGGCTCTTAATCTTGACCACTTTGAAGGTTAGAGTCTCAGACCTGGAATCATGCTCATCTCCAAAGGCAACTTCCAAAGATATCTTACCCACTGGATATGCTGACTTACCCGGCACCACACCATGGAATACAATGTTTGATGGCTTTAGATTTTTGTCAGTCAGTCCCATGTGACGGAAGGTTTCATAATAAAGTATATTAATGCTACTTCCTCCATCCATGAGTACCTTAGTAAATTTATAGCCCCCAACCTGAGGCGCCACCACCAGAGCTAGGTGACCCGGATTGTCAACCCGGGGCGGGTGATCCTCACGACTCCATACAATAGGCTGCTCCGACCATCGCAAGTATCGTGGCACCGCCGGCTCAACAGCATTCACCGCCCTCTTATGAAGCTTCTGATCTCGCTTACACAAGCTAGTAGTGAAGACGTGGTACTGCCCACTATTCAATTGCTTCGGGTTGCTCTGATAACCAGACTGCTGTTGCAGCTGATTCCCCTGATTATTCTGCTGGTTGTAACCACCTTGATTGCCTTGGCCATGAAACCCGGAATTTGAGCCGACGCCCCCATGACCCGGACCATAAGAGCCGGACCCTGAACCGCCGTTCGGGCCATGGTTATGTTGGATAGACTCCCTGAAGTGTCTCATGATACTGCAGTCCTTCCACAGATGGGTAGCTGGCTTCTGATCCGTTCCGTGTTTTGGACATGGCTGGTTCAATATTGCCTCAAGGTCAAATTTTCTCCCTTGAGCCAGCCTCCCCTTACGACGCTATTTATAATTCCGTGCACCGGCGTTAGCCACAAAATCATCAGCTTGCGCTTACCATTGCTGCCTTGATTGGCCGGGTTGTACTGTTGTCCCCTCATGCCGCTACTCTTCTTTCCCTTTCCCAATCATTCATCCTCAGAGTCGGGGTCCTTCGTACCATCAGAGTCGGCATACTTGACAAGAGCCGCCATAAGTTCCCCCATGTCATTGCAATGACACTTAAGCCACCCAAGCTTCTGCTTGAGTGGAATGAAACGACATTTTTTCTCCAACATTAAAACCGCTGAGCCGACGTTGATGTTATCTGAAGAATGTATGATAGTCGAGACCCGGCGCACCCAGCCGGTTGTTGACTCGCCCTCAGCTTGAACACAAGAAACCAAATCTACGATCGACATAGGCTGCTTGCACGTATCTTTGAAATTCTGGATAAACCGGGTCATCAGCTCTGCCCATGACCCGATGGAGTTGGCCGGCAGCCCCTTCAACCAGGTATGAGCCGTCCCTTCTAGCATCATAGTGAAGTACTTAGCGTATGCAGCCTCACTAACATCCAGCATCTCCATAGCCATCTCATAACTCTCCACCCAAGCCTCAGGGGGCTGATCCACTGTGTAATTAGGCACCTTACTAGGGCCCTTGAAGTCCTTGGCAGACGCTCGTTTCGCAGAGCCCCATTAAGCACGGCACACCCCAAGCCCTAGAGGTCACACCTGCCTCCACTGAAGCCGTCGGGTAAACCGACACGTGCTGATGAGCCGCCAGCTGAGACGCCAGCTCGGCCTCCCGACGTGCTCTACCCTGGTCCACCAAATCCTGTGCATTAGCACCATTGCGCACCGGGTCATGCCCATGAGGTTGATCACGGTGCCGATCGGTACTCGAGACTGCTGGCGAGTCAATGTGTCTACTGTAGCTCCGGCTTGGACGAGGGGTCGAATGAATCCGGTCACGACTATAATAATAAGCCTGCTGCTGCACCAGCGCTGTCTGAAGAAGTTCCCTGGCCCTTCGGGTTTCAACCGCCGTTGGGGTCTAGCCCTCGACTGGTATATGTCACGACCGGTCTTTCAATAAAATATTTATTGAGAGACCAATCCCTTTTACGGACCAGTAGAGAAGAATCCCTTCACACTGGTAGACATTATCTTGGTCACAGAAGAAAAATACTAGGGGTACTGAATATAATACAAGGTTGAGCGGGGACTGCTCAACCGTTTATTACATGCACGCCGAATAGACATAACGGCGGATAGGGTGGCATAACTACTAACTCACGATAACAACGGTGGTGGAAATATCACAGCGGAGCGGGTGATATGACTCCTGAAAACTACAGCTCTTCGAGCGTCGGGGAGAAGCGTTTATAATACAAGTGACCAATATCCAGGATCGCACAGGACTGACTGGGATTCCTCTAGGCGTCGGACTCACTATCGAATTCTTCATCCAAGAGATCGCCTTCGTCAACATCTGGCCAAATCAACAAGCCAGGTGAGTACTATGAAAGTACTCGCAAGACAGTTCGGACATAAGATATAACAAATGTAAACATGAAGCATAAGAACAGAATAACAAGTGCGTTCAGGCATAGAGACAATATTGCATGGGGAAATAACAGAGAAGTCGGGCGGTAGTCCTCCCGAAATCCCAAAATAAATACTGGGTGCCAAACGAGGGTCTGAATGACTCCTCGAGAGGAAACTGCAAGAATAGTAATACCGGTGCCAAACGAGGGTCTGAATGACTCCTCGAGAGGAAACTGCAAGAATAGTAATATCGGTGCCAAGCGAGGGTCTGAATGACTCCTCGAGAGGAAACTGCAAGAATAATAATGCCGCACTCGGGCGTCAGGGCGACACCACATAAAGGGCTTATAAAAGGAAATAAAAGATAGTGCATGCCACAGTCGGACGTCTGAGCGACATCACATAAAGGGTTTCATAACTTAACATCTTATTAGCTCAAGAATTTAAATCATATCCAGAGAATAATCAGGCATGAGATAAATAACAGGGTTAGTCCATCCACAGGAGTAACGTTCAGCTAAGTCTACTACTCATGCTCACTTACAGGAAAGAAGAACAAACCACGAGGACTTGACATAGATATGGATACACTGATCACGATACTTGACCATGGATACGATGACTCGGAAGGATTTGGCTCTGCAGAGTTTGTACTTTAACCACAACCAACGGATTTCAGTAGTCACGGGGACTAGTTCCGTTTACGGTGTTTTTGAAGAAACACATCTAACCAGTACACACCCATTCAACAATCCGAAGCCAGGAATCACCCTCAGCAACGTTCAAGAAAAACCTTGAGACGGGGAGGCTACAACCTCGCGTAGCATGGGATCAAATTTCTATACGCGCGCTCTAAGGGGTGCCCCCCTCTCGGTCCCAACCGGAAACACCCATGCCCCCTGACCGGATGACTGGCTTTAATCTAGGGCCATGGAACCATCATCCCGGCCCCTCTGTTTGGTGTGTACAAGGAAAGAGGTTACCAACTTTCTAAACCGCATTCTGGCAGAAAACCAGTGGTAGCACGGAAGGGGGGAAGAACGATAACGCGACTCCGTCCACGTTAACGTCGGAATTTGTCGGATGACTCAAGGCTGGCATGCTACAACAGTACCACCTTGCTGCCCTCCATGTCACCACATGATTAGGCCATCTCTCATCAGAGATCATCGCAACTTTGGAACACGCGGGTAGTTGCCTCACAAGCAACGAGGTACTCACCGATACTCATATGCCACGCACAACCTCTCACGCAAACATGCAAAACACCTATCATATCAAAGGTTCAAACATGCTTGCCTAGTTCCGAGAAGTCAGAGTCTAGCTCGGCGAAGTTCGCGGCTCCGTCACCTCTTCCGGAACCTAAGGTATAGCGAAGAAGCATACTAACGTGAAAACCAATGAGTGCATAAAAGTTGTTCCAAAAATTTTCCAAATAAATCCCATAAAAAACTAGACAAAATTATAAGATTGTCAGAAAAAGAATCACTCAAAAATCACTTTTTATTAAAAAGTTATAAAGGTTTCTGTCCAGGGACTCATCTTTATTGAAACAGAAAAGTTCAAGGGGTTTAACTGAGAAAACAGAAAACAGTTCGAATAGAAACGCGCAAGCTCAAAGGGAAAACGTATTTGCCCGAAGGCGCCAACAGAAAACGTTTTGAGGGAGAAGAGAATAGAGGCTGACAGGGGGGTCCACATGTCAGGTTTAAAAAGTTCGCCGGCGCCCGAAGACTGCGGTGGTCGCCGGCGTCGAACCACGGCGAGACAGGGAGATCGGAGTGTACCAAGAGCTTCAGCGTGTCCTTCCGCGTCGGTGGGTGGTGGACTCGACCGACGGAGAGCACCACGTCGACGGCGACACTTTCTCCGGCGGACGGAGGCTCGGGTGATGGTGGAGAACCCCGGTGGGTGCTGCAAACTCCGAATTGAAGCGCGGGTCAGGAGAGTGGATGCATAGGGAAGCTACTATCAAGAGTTGAAGGGTGGAGGTGCACGCACGGGAGCGAATCGAGCTGGATCTCGTGGCTGGTCGCGGCGGCCAGAGTCGGGGAAGAAAGCTCCCTCGAGGCTCTTCCAGTGGCTTGGTGTGGTCTAGGTGGAGTGCAGAGGTGGTGTGGGTTCGAGTTGAAGCTCGGGGCCTCTATTTATAGGCGGATCGAGGGGGCGGCCGTGAACGGGATCGCTCCGGCGAGCAATTACGGCAAGGCAGTGTCTTGGCAGGGAGCTTAAGTGGCTAGGCAGCATCAGTGAGATGTACTGGTGTCGTTCCCCCGCTAATCCCGGTTGGTCTTGGCGTAATGGCGCCGGTCCACGGTGGGGTGGCCGCATGGGCACGACGGCGGCAGAGAGCGCGCTCCGCGCCCAGCGGTTCATGACGAGGGTGGCAGCGCGCACTGGGGAGTGGAAGGCCACGCGGCGATCTCCGGTGGCTTGGGCGGCGCTGGGTGGCGCCGTCTGCGCCGCGCCTCTCTCTGGCGGCCGCAAAGCCGCCGCTGGCGTCGGTCACGGGGCGGCGCACCTCCTCCAGCTCGTCGCCGACGTCCGCAAGCATCCAGGCGCTCGTGCGGTGCAGAGGACAAGGGGGAGGGGACGGGGAACATGGCGACGCCGAGGCACTAGCGAGATCGACTACGGACACTGAAGAAACGACAACAACACTGAACTGTTCTCTGAATTTGACTGAACCTGATTTTGACAATGCTCTGCAGGTGTTCGACAGAATGATTTGGCAAGGAGAAAAATTTTCCTGGAGCTGGGGCTTGGTGAGGTGACCACTCAAGGCACCCAGAGGCTGCCTGATTTTTCTCAGAAATTTTGGAGAGGGATTTGAATGAATTTCATCAAATTTGGCAAAACTGGTCCAAACTTGCAGCAAGTATAGTTTGAAAAATTTGAACTGAAGACCAGTGGATCTTCATGGATCTTGGTTGAGGGTTCAAAGGACTAGGAAGGGAAATTGGTTTGGGGGCAAAAATCAAAACAGAAATGGTAGCTCCTTTGTAAATCTCCAAGGGCTAGGATAGAAGACAGAAATTGTTTTGATAAGATTTAAATGGAAAATAATCATATGGGGAGGTTCAACTTGCTGGATTTGATGCAAATCATGATGCAAAGATGAGGGAAGGTTTAGGAGAGTGGATTTGCACTAAGGCCATGGCAAGAGAGATTTGTTGAAAGTGGTAAAGGATTACTCCAAAAGCTATAGAGTATTTTCAAAGAAATTTTCAAAAGACATTTTTCCCAAGTGAAAAGCATTTTGGCTTGAGTCCACAATAAAAAGCAAGAACCTCCAAGACCAAAAACAAGTCTTGGGTGAATCCAAATAAAACTCTTGCCATAACAAAAAAAATATTTTGAAAGGGGGGTTTCTTTTGAAGAAATTTTTTAAATCACCTCCCTCAAGTCAAGTAAAAAATTTGAAAAATCCAAATGAAATTTTGGGTGTCACAGTATAGCCGCTAACCGCGTAGCTGCAGCAATCATGTTGTCTAAAGGGGTGTAATAATGACCCGGCGGCGTCACAACATGCTGAGGCAGGGTGTTATTCATATGCGGAGAACCTGTCGCGCGCGGCTGAACCAGCACTCCACCTCCTAGCGCTTCAGTCATCCGGTTTATTATTGGCGGCTTACTGTCCCCCGCCCCGGGTGTGTTGAATAGGTCCCTCGACTCATAAACCGAGGGCAGACGACTCCGGTGCTTTCTCCTCAAGACTTTGTTTGAAGCGTTCTGATCCACCATAAGCCGGTATGAATCTTCTTGAATCTGCTGCGCTTGGGCGTTCAAAATGGCCCGCTCTGCAGCCATCCTAGCGTTTTCCGCCGCCAGTTCTACCTTGGCTTGTGCTATCTCATCGTGCAGTTTAGCCACATCCGCCTTATGTTGTTCCTGGTTATCTGGGGTTACCTCCACCCCCATCAGAGTCGCCAGGTCCTCCAACAGATCCATTAAAACTTCAGCTGGCGGGCGTCCTGACCCGCCAGTGCCAGTTGCCGTCACCGCCGCTTCACCGGAAGTCATAGCCGCAGCGGCTGTTGAACCGAGAACCGGCTGGGTGCCAACCATGAAGATCGCCACCCTGTTCGGCGGCACACGGAGGTCCGGAATACTGTCGCCATCGGAACAGCCCCCAAGTCATCCGTCTTGTAGTTGATACATTGAGTTGGTCTCGCCCGTCGATGACTCACCATCAGAGTAGATGGACATCTCGCCGCTGGACACAGAGCCTTCCCACTCCGCCCCATGGATGAACCCAACGAAGGCACGCTTCACGGCGGGTTGAACTCGGGCGGGTCGTGCACGCTGAGCCGTCTCGATGATGTCGGTGCAGATGTCCGGCTCAGGGCCCGGTTCGCCAATCTTGCCGATGAAGACGTGGATTCCGCCGAAGGGGACCCGGTACCCAAACTCAATTGAGCCGGCCTCGGGGCCCCAGCCTGCATCGTCGATGTATAGCTAGCCGCGATGACTCTTGGTCATCCGGCCCATGGCATATCCCTTGATCCCTTCGAAGCTGCCCTTCAAGAACTCAAAACCACTGTGCGCAAGCCCCACGGTGGGCGCCAACTGTCGTGGAGGTGTCACGGCAGATGTCCTCATGGAAGGACTTAGTTGTGGAGCCATTGCGATAAGGTTAGCTTAAAGTGGTTAAAACGGGATAAAGGACACGAGGAGTTTATACTGGTTCGGCCCCTTGCGGTGAAGGTAAAAGCCTAATCCAGTTTGAGGTGGTATTGCTAGGGTTTCAATTACCAGGGAGCGAATACGCTTTGCCTAGCTTTCGATCTATTGTTTCTTGCCCTAAGTCGCCACCGGGTCGTCCCTTTATATACACAGGTCGACGCCCGACGGTTTACAGAGTCCCGGCCGGCTCATAAACAACGTGTCTGGCTCGGTAACTAACTGCACATGCGTTATACTACAAGTTACATACATAAGACGGTTTACAATTGTTTGGGCCTTAAGTCGCCTTCGGGCTCCGGGCTTTGTCATCTGTATAATAGACTACCGCCTTAAGCGTTTTCATGGGCTTTGTCTTGATAAACTGCCAGGGACTTAACCCGGCCCCTCCTGGGCGGGTTAACCCAATAGTTATATCCCCAACAATAAGCATGACAGGAAAAAATGCGTTCGGCCCAAAATGTCACGGATGTGTCTTTTTTTTGTATTGATGTTAGCCTTTGAGACGTATTAGCATCCCACGCTTAATCCCTAGTCGTCCTCGAGTAGGTAGATGATAATAAGAATAGTTTTTGGAGTGTGAATGCTAGAATAGAACAAAACTTTGATCACATAGAGAATGATGGTTCAAATAACAAATAGCATCATTGTATTAAGTTCAACATAATATAAAGTGATAAGGAAGTATCTGATACGTCTCCAAGTATCTATAAGTTTTGATCATTTCATGCTATTATATTATCAATCTTGGATGCTTTATTTGGACTTTTAAGCTATTTAATATCATTTTATGGGACTAACCTATTAACTCAGTGCCCAGTGCCAGTTGTTATTTTTTTCTTTGTTTTTTGGCTTTTTAGAAAAATCTGTATCAAACAAGTCCAACCAAACCCTAGAAGGTTCGGGAGGAGACCAAATGGCCTATGAGAAAGCCACGAGCTCATAGGGCGCGCCTGCTACTTGCGAGTTCCGTTGAGAGTTTCCCCGAAGAGGAAGGGTGAAGCTATAATATAGTAGCGGTTGAGAACCGAGGTTTATCGAACCAGAAGGAGCACCAAACAACCCTAGTGAACAACACATGCACACACAAAAGCAAGTACTTGCACCCAATGCGGGCAAGACGGTTGTCAATCCCCTTGAACTCGTTACTTGCACGGATCCAATCTTGTATAGGTAGATGGATAAATTGCAAAACAAAATAAATGTAAAATAATTGCAGCAAGGTATTTTTGTTTCTATAATATGATTAAACTAAACCCCGGGGCCATAGTTTTCTCTAGAGGCTTCTCTCTCGAACCAATAGCATACGGTGGGTAGATAAATTACCGTTGGGCAGTTGATAAAAAAGCGCGTAGTTATAACGTATTCATGGCAATGATCATGTATATAGGCATCACGTCCATGACAAGTAGACCGACTCCTGCTGCATCTACTACTATTAGTCCACCAATCGATCGCTATCCAACATGCATATATGGTATTAAGTTCATGACAAACAGAGTAATGCCTTAAGCAAGATGACATGATGTAGACAAAGTAAACCCAAGAAATATATTTAAACCCCATCATTTTACCCTTAATAGCAACAATACAATATGTGCATCACCACCCCTTTTGTCTCCTGCTGAGGACACCGTAAGATTGAACCCACTACAATGCACCTTTTCCACTGAAGATAAATCAATCTAGTTGGCCGAATCTAGTTGGTTTTAATATATGATAAAATATAGACCCCCGGGTGATGTCGCTTGAAGCTACGTCGGTTTTTCCCAAAGAGGAAGGGATGATGAAGCACAGCGATGGTAGGTATTTCCCTCAGATATGAAACCAATGTTATCGAACCAGTAGGAGAACCAAGCAACACAACGTAAACAGCCCCTGCACACAGATAACAAATCCTCGCAACCCGATGTGTTAAAGGGGTTGTCAATCCCTTCCGGGTACAGCGCCTCAAGTGAGAAAACGGACGTGAGATAAATTGTAGTAGACTGATAGATCGAACGCCAAATAAAATAAATAGGAATAAAATGCAGCAAGGTATTTTTGGATTAATATATCTAAAAATAAATGAAAGAAAAGTAGATCGCAAAGGAAAATATATGAGAAAGAGACCCGGGGGCCGTAGGTTTCACTAGTGGCTTCTCTTGAGAAAAATAGCAAACGGTGGGTGAACAAATTACTCTTGGGCAATTGATAGAACTCAAATACTCATGACGATATCCAGGCAATGATCATTACATAGGCATCACGTCCAAGATTAGTAGACCGACTCCTGCCTGCATTTACTACTATTACTCCACACTCGACCGCTATCCAGCATGCATCTAGTGTATTAAGTTCATGGAAAAACGGGGTAATGCAATAAGAACGACGACATGGTGTAGACAAGATCTATCTATGTAGAGATAGACCCCATCGTTTTATCCTTAGTAGCAACGATACATATGTGTCGGTTCCCTTTCTGTCACTGGGATCAAGCACCGTAAGATCGAACCCACTACAAAGCACCTCTTCCCATTGCAAGATAAATAGATCAAGTTGGCCAAACAAAACCCAAATATCGGAGAAGAAATGTGAGGCAATAAGAGATCATGCATAAAAGAGAATAAACAAACTCAAATACTTTCATGGATATAAAAAGATAGATCTGATCATAAACTCAAAGTTCATCGATCCCAACAAACACAACGCAAAAGAGTGACATCATATGGATCTCCAAGAGACCATTGTATTGAGAACTCAGAGAGAGAGAGAGAGAGAGAGAGAGAGATGAAGCCATCTAGCTACTAACTACAGACCCAAAGGTCTACAAAGAACTACTCACGCATCATGGGAGAGGCACCAATGGAGGTGGTGAACCCCATCCGAGATGGTGTCTAGATTGGATCTGGTGGTTCTGGACTTTGCGGCGGCTGGATGAATATTTCATCGACTCCCCTAGGGTTTTGGGAATATTGGGGTATTTATAGAGCAAAGAGGCGGTCCGGGGGGCACCCGAGGTGGGCACAATCCACCAGGGCGCGCCTGGGCCTCCTGGCGCGCCCTGGTGGGTTTTGATCTCCTCGGAGCACCCCCAGGCGCAGCCAGGACACATTATGTTCCTTCTGGTCCAAAAAAATCTCTGTAAAGTCTCGTTACGTTTGGACTCCGTCTGATATTGATTTCCTGCTATGTAGAAAACATGCAGAAAACAACAACTGGCACTTGGCACTATGTCAATAGGTTAGTACCAAAAAATACTATAAAATGATTATAAAACATCCAAGATTGATAATATAACAACATGGAACAAGCAAAAATTATAGATAAGTTGGAGACGTATCAGCATCCCCAAGCTTAACTCCTACTCGTCCTCGAGTAGGGAAGTGATAAAAACCGAATTTTTGATGTGGAATGCTGCCTAACATGTCATATCATATTCTTTTCTTTATAGCATGGACATTTGGACTTCTATATTTTTCAAAGCAATGGCCTAGTTTTGACATGATAATTTAAATACTCAAGCATATCAACAAGCAACCATGTCTTTCAAAGTATCAATGCTAAAATAAGTTATCCCTAGCCTATCATGCTCAACTATTGATCCATTCATGAAACACACTCGCATATTAGTTACACCCAATACTTAAGTACGATCATATTGCCTCCTAGTTGGTGCTTTTGTAAGAGAAGATGGAGACTCAAATTCAAAACAAAAATTGCACAAAGTAAAAGAAAGGCCCTTCACAGAGCGAAGTAGGGATTTGTAAAGGTGCCAGAGCTCAAAGCAAAAAACTTAGAGATAAAAACATTTTGGGAGGTGTATCCATCCCACCAACGAAAACGACTTAGAGTTCCTAGCACTTTCCATGCTAGATATATCATAGGCGGTTCCCAAACAGAAAAATAAAGTTTATTCCTTTTTCAACCATACTTTCACTTTCCATGGCTAGCCGTATCCACGATTGCCCTCCATACCAACACTTTCCAAGGAATTTATTATTTAACAACATAAAGTAAATTCATTTTTTCATTTCGGGATTGGGAATCCCTAATACCTTTGCCTTACTCTCGTGAATGACAAGTGAATAAACACTCATCTTGAAAATAACACATCTAGCATGGAAAATATTAGCCACCCCTCACTGCTCTGTGAGTGAAACAAACACACAAAAGAGAAGTTTATTTTGAAAATTAGAGATGGCACATGCAAATTTGCTTAGAACGGCAAACGAATACCTCATATAGGTAGATTTAGTGGACTCATGTGGCAAAACTAGTTTAAAGGTTTTTGGATGCACAAGTAGAGATCATACTTAGTGCAAAATGAAGGCTAGCAAAAGATTGAGAAGCGACCAACCAAGAAACGAATAATCTCATAAGCAAGCATTAAGCATAAATAACATCGAATAATGCACCACAAGTAGGATATAATTTCATTGCATGACTATTGACTTCCGTGCTTGCATAGGGAATCACAAACCTTAACACCAATATTCTTACTAAAGCATAATTACTCATCAACATAACTCACATATCACATCATCATATCTCAAAACTATTACTAAGAATCAAGATTATTTTGTCCAATGATCTTCATGAAAGTTTTTATTATATCCTTCTTGGATATCTATCACTTTGGGACTAATTTTCATATGTTGCTTTTCATAAGCTCAAACAAATATAAGTGAAGATCATGAGCACAATATTTCTTTCTTTCTCTCAAATTGATTTAAGTGAAGCAAGAGAGAATTTCTTGAAAATTTTACTAACTCTCAAATAAATCTAAGTGAAGAAAGAGAGCATTTCTTCAAAAATACTAAAGCACACCGTGCTCAAAAAGATATAAGTGAAGCACTAAAGCAAGTCCATTGCTCATAAAAATTTAAGTGAAGCATAGAGAGCAAATTCTAATAAGTCATGACATAATTTTGGCTCTCTCAAATAGGTGTGTCCAGCAAGGAATCAAGACTTAAAACACAAAATAAAAAAAGCAAAGACTCATATCATACAAGACGCTCCAAGCAAAACACATAGTATGTGACGAATAAAAATATAGCTTCGAGCAAAATACCGATGGTGGTTAGAAGAAAGAGGGGATGCCACTCGGGGGAATCCCCAAGCTTAGTTGGTTGCTCATTTTTGGATAATACCTTGGGATGCCGGGGCATCCCCAAGCTTAGGCTCTTCTACTCCTTATTCATTCATCCATCGTAAGATAACCCAAAACTTGAAAACTTCAATCACACAAAACTCAACAAAACCTTCGTGAGATCCATTAGTAAAAGAAAGAAAATCACTACTATAAGTACTGTACCAAACCAATACATATTTTTTTGCAATATATCTACTTTATTCCAACTTTTCTATGGCAAAAACTCATCAAAGAAAACCATAGAGCCATCAAAATAAGCACACAATGCAAAGAAAACAGAATCTGTCAAAACAGAACAGTCTGTAGCAATCTGACTATTTCGAAAACTTATGGAACTCGAAAAATTCTTAAAAAATAGGAAGACCTGAGAAATTTGTATATTAATATTCTGCAAAAAGAATTGGCATTTAATCACGCCCTGGTAAAAAATAAGAATTGTTTTCGTGAGCGCATAAGTTTCTGTTTTTCAGCAAGATCAAACAACTATCACCCAAGAAGATCCTATCGGTTCTACTTGGCAAAAACACTAATTAAAACACAAAAAACACAATAATAACAGTATCATAATTGTGCAAACACTCAAGAACAGAAATCAAAAAGCAAAATAAATTTTATTCATTGGGTTGTCTCCCAACAAGCGCTATAGTTTTACGCCCTTAGCTAGGCATAAAGCAAGGATCTAAGTTTTGTCATCTTTGGTTCGAGATCCATAAGATGCTCTCATGATTGATTCATATGGTGGCCTAATTCTTGTTCTAGGAAAATGTTACATACCATTCCTCAAAGGAAATTGGAACTTAATATTGCCTTCTTTCACATCAATCACGGCACCGATAGTGTGTAAAAACGGTCTACCAAGAATAATTGGACAAGACGGATTGCAATCAATATCAAGAACAATAAAATCTATGGTCACATAATTCCTATTTGCAATAATAAGACCATCATTAATTCTTCCCATAGTCTTTTTAATAGTAGAATCCGCCAAGTGCAAATTTAAAGGACATTCTTCAAGATCGGTAAGACCAAGCACATCACATAAAGATTTCAGAATTGTAGAAACACTAGCACCCAAGTCACACAAAGCAAAACATTCATAATTTTTAATCATGACTTTGATAGTAGGTTCCCACTCATCATGCAATTTTCTAGGAATTGAAACTTCTAATTCCAATTTTTCTTCAAAAGCTTTCATCATAGCATCAACAATATGTTTAGTAAAAGCTTTATTTTGTTCATATGCATGGGGTGAATTTATCATGGATTGAAACAAACAAATACAATCAATCAAAGAGCAACTATCATAATTGAAGTCTTTGTAATCCAAAAGAGTGGGCACATCACTAGCTAAAGTTTTGACCTCTCCAAACCCACTTTCATCAATTTTCTCAATAAGATTTTCATCCTCTGAAATATTGGGACGCCTTCTACCTAAAGTTGACTCTTCTCCAGTCCCTTTTTCATCAATCTTAACTTTACTAAACAAGGAATCAATAGAAGAAACACCAATCATTTTAAGATCTTCATCACTTTTGCGAAAGAAATCACTAGAAAACGCTTTTTCCAAAAATTATCTTTTATCTCTAAGCATAGCGGTTCTTTTCTTACTTTCATCCATAGAAACATAAAGAGCTTTAATCGATTCATCTACTTTAGGCACAAAACTTTTTATCTTGAGATTTTCCACGTCATGAGCAATTTTCTATCAACACTTCTAGGCGAATCATCAGTCTTACTCAACTTTTCTTCTATGGAAGTGTTGAAAACTTTTTGCGTGTTGATAAATTCTTTAATATTATTCTCAAGATCAGGGGTGTTCCTATTATCATTATAAGATTTATTTCCATAGGAATTACTAGTAAAAGGCTTAGGATTAAAATTACATCTATAAGCATTGTTCTTGAAATTATTTTGAGAAATAAAATTCACATCTATGGCATCACTATTTTGCTCAAATAAAGTAGACAAAGGCATATCATTGAAATCAATAGGAGCACTTTTACTAGCAACCAATTCCATAAGAGCATCAACTTTTTCACTCAAAGAAGAAAATTCCTTCAACCGAATTAACTTTTTTACTAGTAGGAGCCCTTTCGGTATGCCACTGTGAATAATTTGCCATGATATTATCAAGAAATTTGGTGGCTTCACCCGAAGTAATTTCCATAAAAGTACCACCCGCGGCGAAATCTAAAAGATTACGAGAAACAAAATTCAAACCTGCATAAATTTTTTGAATGATCATCCAAAGATTTAACCCATGAGTTGGGCAATTCCTTAGCATCATTTTCATCCTTTCCCAAGATTGTGCAACATGCTCATTTTGAAGTTGCTTGAAATTCATGATCTGGGTTCTAAGGGAAATAATTTTTGCAGGAGGAAAATACTTAGTGATAAAAGCATCTTTGCACTTATTCCAAGAATCAATACTATTGGGAGGCAAAGAAGAGAACCAAATTTTTGCAGAATCACGCAAAGAAAACAGAAATATTTTCATCTTCACAACATCATTGTCAACATATTTTTTCTTTTTCATATCGCATAATTCCACGAAGGTATTAAGATGGGACGCGACATCCTCATTAGGAGTACCGGCAAATTGATCTTTGATGACAAGATTCAGCAAAGCAGTACTAATATCACAAGACTCCGCACTAGTGGCGGGAGTAGCAATTGGAGTGCCGATAAAATCATTGTTGTTGGTATTTGAGAAATCACGCAACTTGGTGTTCTCTTGAGTCATGGTGACTACGCAACAAGATTGCACTCAAAATAATGATTCCTCCACCTGACAGCAGGGACCCATCGGACGGGCCACCGTATTTCGCGAAAAAGATGTTTCCCCCCTAACTGCTGGGACCGACCAGCTACATCTTTGCACGCAAGGAAGTGCGTCCATATTATGGGCAAAACAAAAGATTCGCCCCTAACTGCTGGGACCTACCAGCTACATCTTCGCACGCAAGGAAGTGCCTGATAGTCGGGACCCACCTGGTCGAAGCGTACGCAGCGTTGTCATTCTGGTCGCGAACGTGTATGTAGATATGATCGGTCTATCTGCAGGCTACAGTGATGAACCGTGGCCGTGTAAGGAAGGGCACGAGTCGTACTAGAGGCGCGCACGTAGCATGTACACGTACGTACAGCCAGGGTGCAAGAAATTAAATACAGCCATGTACGTACATACGGGAAGTGTCTTGAACGCCTACTCGCGCATACGTACGACCAGGGCTCGTGTACATGGCTGGGTCGGAACGGAGAAACGGTGTCATCGTGTTCATCAGGAGCCAACCGGCTTGGACGGAACAGCCGATCGAAACGAGGCCTGGCGTACGGTAGAACGGAGGAAACGGCCTTGTGTTCGACCGGCCACGGTCGAAACGGGATTCTGTTCATCGGGTGGTGTCTGGCATACCGCAAAACAGAGGAAACGGACTTCTCTTGGACCTCCTACGGTCGAAACGGGGTCCTGTTGATTGGGAGGGGTGTCGCGTACTGCAAAACGGAGGAAACGGACTTGTGTTGGAGCGCTACGGTCGAAACGGGGGTCCTGTTCATCGGGAGGAGTGTGGCGTACTGCAAAACGGGACTCCACGAGATACTGCTCATCTCCATCGTCAACTACCTCCACGGGCTACTGTTCATCCACCGTCGACCTCCTCCAGCCTCCACCTGTGACTGTTCATCCACGGCGTCTCCCCTCCTGGCTCCACTAGCCAATGTTCATCCACGGGCTCATGTTCATCCAGCCTCCACCGCTCCTCCACCAGCTACTGTTCAACCAGCCCTCTCCACGGGGTCCTGTTCAACCACCCCTCCATGGGCTACTATTCATCCAGCCCTCCACGGGGTCCTGTTCATCCAGCCCTCCACGGGGTCCTGTTCAACCACCCCTCCATGGGCTACTATTCATCTAGCCCTCCACCGGCTACTGTTCAACCAGCCCTCCACGGGGTCCTGTTCATCCAGCCCTCCACGGGGTTTGTTCATCCACCCCCAACCAGCTCAATCGATCAGGGTCATCTTCATCCAGCGGCAACGATCTCTACTACCACGTGGTCCTGTTCATCCACCCCCCCACCGGGAACTGTTCATCCACCCCCCCCCCCCAACAACGCTCACTATTCATCAAGAGGCATCATCGATCGGATTCAGTTAGCAACAGTAGCGAAGGAATCACTCAGGTTCAGTTAACCGCAAGGGATCGATCGGGGTTCAGTAACGTAGCTAGTGCAATCGCTCGGGTTCAGTTAGAGCGCAACGCCTCGCTCGGGTTCAGTTAGAGCGCAACGCCTCGCACACACGCGCGTACGTGTACGACAGAAACGTGCAAACCTCCATGCACCGCTCGGCCCCGACCACCCACGTTAACCGGGAACTCCCCAATATTTTCCTCGCCCTCGCTTCTACCACGGTTTTTTCCGTGATGGACGGCCCAAAGAATGTCATGTAGCTGCGTCTCCGGCCCGCCCAGGACGAAAAGCCCATTTTCTGTCATGATTTTTTGTCATAGAAGTAGGATCCCACCACATCTATGATGATACCGGGTTTTGTAGTGATGTTAGCCTTTGAGACGTATTAGCATCCCACGCTTAATCCCTAGTCGTCCTCGAGTAGGTAGATGATAATAAGAATAGTTTTTGGAGTGTGAATGCTAGAATAGAACAAAACTTTGATCACATAGAGAATGATGGTTCAAATAACAAATAGCATCACTGTATTATGTTCAACATAATATAAAGTGATAATGAAGTATCTCATACGTCTCCAAGTATCTATAAGTTTTGATCATTTCATGCTATTATATTATCAATCTTGGATGCTTTATTTGCACTTTTATGCTATTTTATATCATTTTATGGGACTAACCTATTAACTCAGTGCCCAGTGCCAGTTAGTATTTTTTCTTTGTTTTTGGCTTTTTAGAAAATCTGTATCAAACAAGTACAACCAAACCTAGAAGGTTCGGGAGGAGACCAAATGGCCTACGAGAAAGCCACGAGCTCATAGGGCGTGACTGCTACTTGTGAGTTGTGTTGAGATTTTCCCCGAAGAGGAAGGGTGAAGCTATAATATAGTAGCGGTTGAGAATCAAGGTTTATCGAAACAGAAGGAGCACCAACCAAACCCTAGTGAACAACATATGCACACACAAAAGCAAATATTTGCACCCAACGCGGGCAAGAGGGTTGTCAATCCCCTTGAACCCGTTACTTGCACGGATCCAATCTTGTATAGGTAGATGGATAAATTGCAAAACAAAATAAAAGTAAACTAATTGCAGCAAGGTATTTTTTTTAATAATATGATTAAACTAAACCCCGGGGCCACAGTTTTCTCTAGAGGCTTCTCTCTCGAAACAATAGCATACGGTGGGTAGATAAATTACTGTTGGGAATTGATAAAAAAGCGCGTAGTTATAACGTATTCATGGAAATGATCACGTATATAGGCATCACATCCATGACAAGTAGACCGACTCCTGCTGCATCTAGTACTATTAGTCCACCAATGGATCACTATCCAACATGCATATATGGTATTAAGTTCATGATGAACAGAGTAATGCCTTAAGCAAGATGACGTGATGTAGACAAAGTAAAACCAAGAAATACCCCATCATTTTACCCATAATAGCAACAATACAATACGTGCATCACCACCCCTTTTGTCTCCAGGTGAGGACACCGTAAGATTGAACCCACTACAACGCACCTCTTCCACTGAAGATAAATCAATCTAGTTGGCCAACTCTAGTTGGTTTTAATATATGATAAAAAATAGACCCGGGGGTGATGTCGCTTGAAGCTACGTCGGTTTTTCCCCAAAGAGGAGGGATGATGCAGCAGAGCGGCGGTAAGTATTTCCCTCAGATATGAAACCAAGGTTATCGAACCAGTAGGAGAACCAAGCAACACAACGTAAACAGCCCCTGTACACAGATAACAAATCCTCGCAACCCGACGTGTTAAAGGGATTGTCAATCCCTTCCGGGTACGGCGCCTCAAGTGGGCAGATAGACGTGATATAAATTTGTAGTAGATTGATAGATCGAACACCAAATAAAATAAATAAGAATAAAATGCAGCAGGGTATTTTTCTATTTTTGAGTTAATAGATTTGAAAATAAATGCAAAAGAAAAGTAGATCGCAAAGGCAAATATACGAGAAAGAGACCCGGGGGCCGTAGGTTTCACTAGTGGCTTCTCTCGAGAAAAATAGCAAACGGTGGGTGAACAAATTACTGTTGGGCAATTGATAGAACTTCAAATACTCATGACGATATCCAAGCAACGATCATTACATAGGCATCACGTCCAAGATTAGTAGACGGACTCCTGCATGCATCTACTACTATTACTCCACATATCGACCGCTATCCAACATGCATCTAGTGTATTAAGTTCATGGAAAAATGGAGTAATGCAATAAGAATGATGACATGATGTAGACAAGATCTATCTATGTAGAGATAGACCCCATCGTTTTATCCTTAGTAGAAACGATACATATGTGTCGGTTCCCTTTCTGTCACTGGGATCAAGCACCGTAAGATCGAACCCTCTACAAAGCACCTCTTCCCATTGCAAGATAAATAGATCAAGTTGGCCAAAGAAAACCAAAATATCGGAGAAGAAATACGAGGCTATAAGAGATCATGCATAAAAGAGATCAAAGAAACTCAAATATTTCATGGATATAAAAAGATAGATCTGATCATAAACTCAAAGTTCATCGATCCCAAAAAACACGCCGCAAAAGAGTTACATCATATGGGTCTCCAAGAGACCATTGTATTGGGAATTCAGAGTGAGAGAGATGAAGCCATCTAGCTACTAACTACGGACCCGAAGGTCTACAAAGAACTACTCACGCATCAACGGAGAGGCACCAATAGAGGTGGTGAACCCCATCGGAGATGGTGTCGAGATTGGATCTGGTTGTTCTGGACTCTGCGGCGGCTAGATGAATCGTCGACTCCCCTAGGGTTTTGGGAATATTGGGGTATTTATAGAGCAAAGTGGCAGTCCGGGGGGCACCCAAGGTGGGCACAACCCATCAGGGCGCGCCTGGGCCTCCTGGCGCGCCCTGGTGGGTTGTGCTCTCCTCGAAGCACCCCCCAGGCGCAGCCATGGCCCATTATGTTCCTTCTGGTCCAAAAAAAATCTCTTTAAAGTTTCGTTGTGTTTGGACTCCATCTGATATTGATTTCCTGCGATGTAAAAAACATGGAGAAAACAGCAACTGGCACTTGGCACTATGTCAATAGGTTAGTACCGAAAAAATGATATAAAATGACTATAACATGATTTTAAAACATCCAAGATTGATAATATAACAGCATGGAACAAGCAAAAATTATAGATACGTTGGAGACGTATTAGGGGTCCATAGTTTTCACTGGAGGCTTCTCTCTTGAAAAAAGGATACGGTGGATAAACAAATTACTATTGGGCAATTAATAGAAAAGGAAATAATTATGACGATATCCAAGGCAATGATCATATATAGGCATCACGTCCGAGACAAGTAGACCGACTCCTGCCTGCATCTACTACTATCACTCCCACATCGATCGCTATCCAACATGCATCTAGAGTATTAAGTTCATAAAGAACGGAGTAACGCCTTAAGCAAGAATACATGATGTAGACAAGATAAACTCACATATGAATAAACCCCACCTTTTGACCCTTAATAGCAATGATACAATAAGTGTCATGTCCCCTTCTGCCACTAGGATTGAGCACCGCAAGCTCGAGCCCATTACAAAGCACCTCTCGTATTGCAAGAAAAATCAATCTAGTTGGCCAAGCCAAATGAATAGATCGGAGAGAAATATGAAGCTATAGTAATCATGCATAAAAGAGGTCAGAGAAAACTCAAATAATATTCATGGATAGATATGATCATAAACTCACAATTCATCGGATCCCAACAAACACACCGCAAAACGTCATTACATCAAATAGATATGCAAGAACATTGAGGGGAACATTGCATTGAAGATCAAGGAGAGAGAAGAAGCCATCTAGCTAATAACTATGGACCCGTATGTCTGTGGTAAACTACTCATGCATCATCGAAAGGGTAGCAAGGTTGATGTAGTGCCCCTCAATGATCGATTCCCCTTCGCCAGAGTACCGGAGAAGGCCTCCAGATGGGATCTCGTGGTTCTAGAACTTGTGACGGCGAAAAAAGTATTTCGGGTGGCTCACTGATGTCAGGGGAATATTTGAGAATTTATAGAGGTGGAATTAGGGTTGGAGGTACACGGGGGGGGGGGGGCACAAGCCAGGGGCGCGCCCCTAGGGCTTGTCGCTCCCTCGTGACTCTTCTGGTCTTCTCTCGAACCTTCTAAGATCTCTTCTGGTCGAGAAAAAATTAATCCAAAGTTTTTTCTCCGTTTGAACTCTTTTTGATATTGATTTCCTGAAATGCCAAAAACATGCAAAAACAACAACTGGCACTGGGCACTAATTTAATAGGTTAGTCCCATAAATGATATATAATTGCTAATAATGGTATATAAAACATCCAAGATTGATACTAGAATAGCATGGCATAATAAAAAATTATAGATACGTTGGAGACTGCTACTTGTGAGCTGCGTTGGGATTTCCCCAAAGAGGAGGGGATGATGCAGTACAGTCGAGATAAATATTTCCCTCGGTTATGAAACAAAGGTTATCAATCGAGTAGGAGAACCAAGCAACACTATGTAAATGGCACCTGCACACAAACAACTAATACTTGCAACCCAACAGTAGAGGGGTTGTCAATCCCTCAACAGTATTCAGAAAGATTAAATTGTATAGGTTTTGATAAGTAGATCTAACTAAAACAGAAAATAAAAGAAATTTGCAGCAAGGTGTTTTTGGTTTTAATATATGCTATAAAATAGACTCGGGGGCTATAGTTTTCACAAGAGGCTTCTCTCGAAAAAATACCATACGGCGGGTAAATAAATTACTGTTGGGCAGTTGACAGAAAAGCAAATAATTATGATGATATCCAAGGCAATGATCATGTATATAGGCATCACGTCCAAGACTCGTAGACTGAATCCTGCCTGCATCTACTACTATTACTCCACGCATCAACTGCTATCCAGCATGCTGATGACCCACAAGTACAGGGGATCAATCATAGTCCTTTCGATAAGTAAGAGTGTTGAACCCAACAATGAGCAGAAGGAAATGACAAGTAGTTTTTGGCAAGGTATTTTCTGCAAGAACTAAAATAGTCGGTAACAGGTAGTTTGATAACAAGATAATTTGTAATGGACAAGTAATGGTAATGATAAATAAAGTGCAGCAAGGTAGCCCAATCCTTTTGTGGCAAAGGACAGGCCAAAACGGTCTCTTATGATAAGCAAAGCATTCTTGAGGGTACACGGGAATTTTACCATGTCACTTTCATCTTGTTGGTCTGATTCGTGGTAGCTACTTTGAGAATTTGATATGTGGGTGGATCGGTGCTTAGGTGTTGTTCTTACTTGACCAAGCCTCCTACTTATGATTAACCCCCTCGCAACATCCACAACTACGAGAAAAATATTAAGATAAAATCTAACCATATCATTAAACTTTTGGATCCAAATCGGTCCCTTACGAAATAGCGCATAAACTATGGTTTAAGCTTCTGTCACTGTAGCAACCCATCATCTAATAACTACTCCACAATGCATTCCCTTAGGCCCAAATATGGTGAAGTGTCATGTAGTCGACGTTCGCATGACACCACTAAGGGAATCACAACATACATATCATCAAAATATCGAACACATATCAAGTTCACTTGATTACTTGCAACATGACTTCTCCTGTGACCTCAAGAACAAAAGTAACTACTCAAAAATGATAATCATGCTTAAGATCAGTGGGGTATCAAATAGCATAATGGATCTGAACATATAATATTTCACCAAATAAACCATATAGTAATAAACGACAAGATGTAATCAACACTACTAGTCACCCACAGGTACCAATCTGAGGTTCCGGTACAAAGATTGAACACAAGAGATGAACTAGGGTTTGAGAGGAGATGGTGTTGTTGAAGATGTTAATGGAGATTGCCCTCCCAAAGATGAGAGGGTTGTTGGTGATGACGATGGCTTTGATTTCCCCCTCCGGGAGAGATGTTCCCCCGACGGAATCGGTCCGCCAGAGGGCAAAAGTGCTCCTGCCCTAGTTCCGCCTCGAGACGGCGGCGCTTCATCCCGAAAGTCCTCTCCTAATTTTTTTCTAGGTCATAATGACCAATATACCAAAAGATGGGCACCAGAGGTGGGCTGGGCTGAGCACAACCCACCAGGGTGCACCTGGGGGGCCTGGTGCTACTTCTTGAGCTTGCGTTGGTTTTTCCCTTGAAGAGGAAAGGGTGATTCAGCAAAGTAGAGATAAATATTTCCCTCAGTTAGAGAACCAAGGTATCAATCTAGTAGGAGATAACTCACAAATCACCAATACTTGAACAAACAATCAAACAACTTGCACCCAACGCGACAGAGGGGTTGTCAATCCCTTCACGGTCACTTGCAAAAGTGAGATCTGATAGAGATAGATAAGACTAATCAAGTATAAAGTAAATATTTTTGGTGCTTTTGGTTTATAGATCGGAAAGTAAAAGATTAAAAAATAGTAGATCGGAACTTATATGATGGAAAATAGACCCGGGGGCCATAGGTTTCACTAGAGGCTTCTCTCAAGATAGCAAATAATACGGTGGGTGAACAAATTACTGTCGAGCAATTGATATAAAAGCGCAAAGTTATGACGATATCTAAGGCAATGATTATGAAATATAGGCATCACATCTGTGTCAAGTAGACCGACTCCTGCCTGCATCTACTACTATTACTCCACACATCGACCGACTCCTGCCTGCATCTAGAGTATTAAGTTCATGAAGAACATAGTAACCCATTAAGTAAGATGAAATGATGTAGAGGAATAAACTCAAGCAATATGATGTAAACCCAATCTTTTTATTCTCGATAGCAACAATACAATATGTGCCTTGCTGCCCCTACTGTCACTGGGAAAGGACACCGCAAGATTGAACCCAAAGCTAAGAACTTCTGCCATTGCAATAAAAACCAACCTAGTTTGGCCAAACCAAACCGATAGTTCGAAGAGAATTACAAAGATATCAAATCATGGATAAAAGTATTCAGAAAAGATTCAAATAATATCCATAAATAAGCTGATCGTAAATCCACAATTCATCGGATCTCGACAAACACACCGCCAAAGAAGATTACATCGAATAGATCTCCAAGAACATCGAGGAGAACATGGTATTGAGAATTAAAGAGAGAGCAGAAGTCATCTAGCTACCAGCTATGGGCCCGTAGGTCTAAGGTAAACTACTCACGCTTCATCGGAAGGGCAATAGAGTTGATGTAGATGCCCTCCGTGATCGATTCCCCCTCCGACAGGATGCCGGAAAAGGCCCCTAAATGGGATCTCACGGGAATAGAAGGTTGCGGCGGTGGAAAAGTGTTTTCGTGGATTATTTTGGTGGTTTGGGAATATATGTGAAAATATAGGAGGCAGAACTAGGTCAGGGGAGTCACGAGGGGCCCACAAGGCAGGGGGCGCGCCATCCCCCCTTGTCGCCGCCTCGTGGCTCTTCTGACTTGAACTCCAAGTCTTCGGGGTGTCTTCTGGTCCAAGAAAAATCATCGCGAAAGTTTTACTCCGTTTGGACTCCGTTTGGGATTCCTTTTCTGCGAAACTCAAAAACAAGGAAAAACAGAAACTAGCACTGGGCTCTAGGTTAATAGGTTAGTCCCAAAGATAATATAAAATAGCATATTAATGCATATAAAACATCCAAAACAGATAATATAATAGCATGGAATAATAAAAAAAATTATAGATACGTTGGAGACGTATCAAGCATCCCCAAGCTTAATTCCTGCTCGTCCTCGAGTAGGTAAATGATAAAAACATAATTTTTGATGTGGAATGCTACCTAACATATTTATCCATGTAACTTTATTTATTGTTGCATGAATGTTCAGATCCATAAGATTCAAAACAAAAGTTTAATATTGACATAAAACAATAATACTTCAAGCATACTAACAAAACAATTACGTCTTCTAAAAATAACATGGCCAAAGAAAGATTATCCCTACAAAATCATATAGTTTGGCTATGCTCCATCTTCATCACACAAAATATTCAAATCATGCACAACCCGGTAACAAGCCAAGCAATTGTTTCATACTTTTGATGTTCTCAAACTTTTTCAACTTTCATGCAATACAT
Source organism: Aegilops tauschii subsp. strangulata (assembly GCF_002575655.3). Lineage (NCBI taxonomy): Eukaryota > Viridiplantae > Streptophyta > Magnoliopsida > Poales > Poaceae > Aegilops > Aegilops tauschii. Next base: position 182,131,032 of record NC_053039.3, read on the forward strand.
GAGCATTAGCCATGGACATAGCACTATAGGTGGAATAGAATATGGTGGTTGTGGAGAAGATAAAAAGAAGGAGATAGTCTCACATCAACTAGGCATATTAACGGGCTATGGAGATGCCCATCAATAGATATCAATGTGAGTGAGTAGGGATTGCCATTCAACGGATGCACTATAGCTATAAGTCTATAAATCTCAAAAAGAAACTAAGTGGGTGTGCATCCAACTCGCTTGCTCACGAAGAGCTAGGGCAACTTGAGGAAGCCCATCATTGGAATATACAAGCCAAGTTCTATAACGAAAAATTCCCACTAGTATATGAAAGTGACAACATAGGAGACTCTCTATCATGAAGATCTTGGTGCTACTTTGAAGCACAAGTGTGGTAAAATGATAGTAACATTGCCCCTTCTCTCTTTTCTCTCATTTTTTTTATTTCGGGCTCTTTGGCCTCTTTTTTCTTTTTTTTTCGTCCGAAGTCTCATCCCGACTTGTGGGGGAATCATAGTCTCCATCATCCTTTCCTCACATGGGACAATGCTCTAATAATGAAGATCATCACACTTTTATTTACTTACAACTCAAGAATTACAACCCGGTACTTAGAACAAAATATGACTCCATATGAATGCCTCCGGCGGTGTACCAGGATGTGCAATGAATCAAGAGTGACATGTCTGAAAGAATTATGAATGGTGGCTTTGCCACAAATACGATGTCAACTACATGATCATGCAAAGCAATATGATAATGATGCAACGTGTCATAATAAAACGGAACGGTGGAGAGTTGCATGGCAATATATCTCGGAATGGCTATGGAAATGCCATAATAGGTAGGTATGTGATGTATACTATGCAACCTTCTTCTTGTAGACTCGTGTTGGGCCTCCAAGCGCGGAGTTTTGTAGGACAGTAGCAAATTTCCCCCAAGTGGATGACCTAAGGTTTATCAATCCGTGGGAGGCGTAAGATGAAGATGGTCTCTCTCAAACAACCCTGCAACCAAATAACAAAGAGTCGCTTGTGTCCCCAACACACCCAATTCAATGGTAAATTGTATAGGTGCACTAGTTCGGCGAAGAGATGGTGATACAAGTGTAATATGGATAGTAAATATAGGTTTTGTAATATGAAAATAAAAATTTTCAAGGTAGCAAGTAATAAAACAGAGTGAAAATGGTAATGCAATGCTTGGAAACAAGGCCTAGGGTTCATACTTTCAGTAGTGCAAGTTCTCTCAACAATGATAACAGAATTAGATCATAAGACAATCCCTCAACGTGCGACAAAAGTCACTCCAAAGTTCCTATCGTGGAGAACATAAGATGAAATTGCTTGTAGGGTACGGAACCACCTCAAAGTTATTCTTTCCGATCAATCCATTGAGCTATTCCTATAAGTGTCACAAACAGCCCTACAGTTCGTAGTAAAATAACACCATATGGCATACATCAATCAACCCTAATGTCATCTAGATACTCCAATGTCACCATAAGTATCCGTGGATCAATTATACGATATGCATCAAACAACTTCAGACTCATAATATTCAATCCAACACAAAGAACCTCAAAGAGTGTCCCAAGATTCCTACCAGAGAAACAAGGAAGAAAACATGCATCAACCCCAATGCATAGATTACCCCAATGTCACCTCAGGAATCCGCGAGTTGAGTGCCAAAAATACATCCAGTGAATCAATAGAACACCCCATTGTCACCACGGGTATCCCATGCAAGACATACATCAAGTGTTCTCAAATCCATAATAGTATTCAATCCGATAATAGTGAAACCTCAAAGGTAAAACTCAATTCATCACAAGAAGGTAGAGGGGGAGAAACACCAGATGATCCAACTATAATAACAAAGCTCACGGTACATCAAGATTGTGCCAAATCAAGCAATTAAGAGAGAGAGAGATCAAACACATAGCTACTGGTACATACCCTCAGCCCCGAGGGTGAACTACTCCCTCCTTGTCATGGAGACCGCCGGGATGATGAAGATGGCCACCGGTGATAGTTTCCCCCTCCGGCAGGGTGCCGGAATGGGCTCCCGATTAGTTTTTCATGGCTACAGAGGCTTGCGGCGGCCGAACTCCCGATCTAGGTTTCTTTCTAGGGGTTTCTGGATTTATAGGAATTTTTTGCGTCGGTTTCACGTCAGGGGGGTCCACGAGTTAGCGACAAGGCAAGGGGGCGCGCCCTAGGGGGTGGTCGTGCCCTCCACCCTTGTCGTTGACTCGTATTCTGGCCCAACTCTTTTGCTTTGGGGGCTTCTTCTGGTCCATAAAAAATCACCGTAAATTTTCAGCTCATTTGGACTCCTTTTGATATTCCTTTTCTGCGAAACTCAAAAACAAGGAAAAAACAGAAACTGGCACTGGGCTCTAGGTTAATAGGTTAGTCCCAAAAATCATATAAAATAGCATATAAAACATCCAAAAGAGATAATATAATATTATGGAACAATCAAACATTATTGATACGTTGGAGACGTATCAGTATGGTGGCTATTTTGAGGAAGGTATATTTTGGGTGTATGGTACCGGCGAAAGTTGTGCGGTACTAGAGAGGCTAGCAATGGTGGAAGGGTGAGAGTGCGTATAATCCATGGACTCAACATTAGTCATAAAGAACTCACATACTTATTGAAAAAATCTATTAGTTATCGAAACAAACTACTACGCGCATGCTCCTTGGGGGATAGATTGGTAGGAAAAGACCATCACTCGTCCCTGACCGCCACTCATAAGGAATACAATCAATAAATAAATCATGCTCTGACGTCATCACATAATGGTTCACCATACGTGCATGCTATGAGAATCACAAACTTTAACGCAAGTATTTCTACAATCCATAATTACTCACTAGCATGACTATAATATCACCATCTTTATATCCCAAAACAATCATAAGGAATCAAACTTCTCATAGTATCCAATGCACTTTATATGAAAGTTTTTACTATACCCCTCTTGGATTTCTATCATATTAGGACTAAATTCATAACCAAAGCAAATTACCATGCTGTTTAGAGACTCTCAAAATAATAAGTAAACCATGAGAGTTCTACAATTTCTATAAAATAAAACCACCGTCGTGCTCTAAAAGATATAAGTGAAGCACTAGAGCAAAATTGCATAGCTCAAAAGATATAAGTGAAGCACATAGAGTATTCTAATAAATCACGATTCATGTGTGTCCTTCTCAAAAGGTGTGTACAGCAAGGATGGTTGTGGAAAACTAAAAATCAAAGACTCATATCATACAAGACGCTCCAAGCAAAACACATATCATGTGGTGAATAAGAATATATCCTCAAGTAAAGTTACCTCTAGATGAAGATGAAAGAGGGGATGCCTAGGCTCTTGGTTGTCCTTGAATATTACCTTGGTGTGCCTTGGGCATCACCAAGCTTAGGCTCTTGCCACTCCTTATTCCGAAGTCCATCAAATCCTCACCCAAAACATGAAAACTTCACAACACAAAACTCAAAAGAAAATCTTATAAGCTCCGTTAGTATAGGAAAATAAATCACCACTTTTGGTAATGTTGTGAACTCATTCTTTATTTATATTGGTGTAATATATACTGTATTCCAACTTTTCCATGGTTCATACCCCCCGATACTACCCATAGATTCATCAAAAATAAGCAAACAAAACGTAGAAAACAGCATCTGTCAAAAAAGAACAGTCTGTAGTAATCTGAATATCTCGAATACTGATGTAATTCTAAAATTCTGAAAATTTAGGACAACTTGGGAAATTTTTTATATTAATCTTCTGAAAAAAGAATCAGTATTTTATCACGCTTCTGTTAAAAATAAGAATTCTTTTACTGGGCGCAAAAGTTTCTGTTTTTCAGCAAGATCAAATCAGCTATCACTGTAAGCCATCACAAAGGTCTTACTTGGCACAAACACTAATTAAAACACAAAAAACACATAGAACCAGAGGCTAGATGAATTATTTATTGAAAAATAGAACCAAAAATCAAGGAACAAAAAAAATTGGGTTGCCTCCCAACATGCGCTATTGTTTAACGCCCTTAGCTAGGCATAAAAACACAAATAGATCTAGGTATTATCATCTTTGGTATGCAATCCATAAGTAGCTCTCATAATAGATTCATATGGCAAATTATTTTTCTTTCTAGGGAAGTGTTCCATGCCCTTCCTTAACGAAAATTTTAATCTAATGTTTCCTTGTTTCATATCCATAATTGCACCAATCGTTCTAAGGAAAGGTCTACCAAGAATAATAGGACATGTAGGATTGCAATCTATATCAAGAACAATGAAATTTACAGGCACACAATTCCTATTTGCAACAATAAGAACATCATTAATCCTTCCCATAGGTTTCTTAATAGTGGAATCCGCAAGATGCAAATTTAAAGAACAATCATCAAATTCATGGAAACCTAACACATCACATAAAGTTTCTAGAATCATGGAAACTCTAGCACCCAAATCACACAAGCATGGCACTCATAATCTTTAATATTAATCTTAATAATAGGTTCCCACTCATCATAAAGTTTTCTAGGGATAGAAACTTCCAATTCAAGCTTTTCTTCAAAAGATTGCATCATAGCCTCAACAATATGTTTAGTAAAAGCTTTGTTTTGATTATAAGCATGAGGAGAATTCAACATGGATTGTTGATACGTCTCCAACATATCTACTTTTTCTCATGCTTTTCCTCTTGTTTTGGACTCTAATTTGCATGATTTGGATGAAACTAACCCCGGCTGACGCTGTTTTCAGCATAACTACCATGGTGTTGTTTTTGTGCAGAAATAAAAGTTCTCGGAATGGAACGAAACTTTGCGAGGATTTTTTAAATCAATAAAAAGAATTTTTGGAGCCAAGACCCACCAGAGAGGGGCCCCTAGTTGGGCACAACCCACCAGGGCGCGCCCCCCTCTATTGGCATGCCCAAGTGGGTTGTACCCACCTGGTGGCCCTGGTGATGACCCCCCTGATACTATAAAAACACATTATTCCAGAAAAAAATCAGGGAGAAAGAGTTATCACGATCCACAAGACGGAGCCGCCGCCAAGCCCTGTTCTTCCCCGGGAGGGCAGATCTGGAGTCCGTTTGGGGCTCCGGAGAGGGGGATCTTCGTTCTTCGTCATCACCAACCCATATCCATCGCCAATTCCATGATGCTCCCCATCGGGAGTGAGTAATTCCTTCGTAGGCTCGCTGGTCGGTGAGGAGTTGGATGGGATTCATCATGTAATTGAGTTAGTTTTGTTAGGGCCCGATCCCTAGTATCCACTATGTTCTTAGATTGATGTTGCTATGACTTTGCTATGCTTAATGCTTGTCACTTTGGGCCGGGGTGCCATGAACTCACATCTGAACCGTTTACACAACCGGGCCCACTCCCGGTGATGACCGTAGTTTGAGGAGTTCCTGTATTCACTATGTGTTAATGCTTTGTTCCAGTTCTCTATTAAAAGGAGGCCTTAATATCCCTTAGTTTCCAATATGGACCCCGCTGCCACGGGAAGGTAGGACAAAAGATGCCATGCAAGTTCTTTTAATAAAGCACGTATGACTATTTACGGAATACATGCCTACATTATATCGATGAACTGGAGCTAGTGCCGCCCTAGGTTATAACTGTCACATTATGAATATCATCCAACAAGTCACTGATCCAATGCCTACTGTCGGTGTACAAAAGTAGGGGTCCTTTTTGTACCCCTTTACTTGTGCGCGGGCAGTCGCAGCCACACACCCGCGGCCACGCTTGGCGGGGCACAGGAAGCGAAGACACAAGACTACCAGAGCAACGCCAAGACAGAGGCGCGAGGAGCAAAGGGACAAGGTGGGCTCTCCCCGGCAGGGGCCTTGGTGGGGCAGCTTACGTAGCCCTAGGAAGGGCCTTTGCCGGGGTAACTTTCCCAACACCAGCAGAGCCGCCACCCTTGAGCCTAAGAGTTCCGACACCTTCGACAACATTGGAACCAAGGCTCGGGAGGCACCTGCGTGGTCGCATGCAGATCTTTGTGAAGACCAAGGACATACAATACTAGATGAGAACTAGAAGACGGAAACCCCGACAAGATCCTTGCCAGGGACGCTCACAAGACCCCCGGCGAGACCCTTGCCGGGGATGCCTGCGAGACCCCGGCAAGGCCCTTGCCGGGGACATCTCCGAGGCCACAGCCAGGCCCCCACCTGCCCAGACTCCACCGCCGTTCTGATATAGCGGTCAACCCGCCAACAAGGCAGGCACCTGCGTGGCGACGTGCAGCTTCCAGGCCAACTCAGCAAGCACCTGCGTGGTGGCATGCAGATCTTTGTAAAGACTCTGCCACCGCACCAACTCAGCAGCCAGCCAGCCAGCGTGGCACTGCACACCTAGTCAGCCTGGATGTGTGTTGGAGCGAGGCAAGGCGGCGACGGACGGGACAAGTTTCCTTCCCATCCCCGATAAAAGTGAGAGGGCACGTCGGCAGCGCATTAAATGCATTTGTCTTACGGTGCCAGGTGATAGACTTCTATACGGTACAAACTTTCCACCTCCTGTGTGCCACTGCGGCGACTCCCTTTGCCTATAAAAGGAGGCCCGAGGCATACTGGGGGAGGATTCGGACATTTTAGACCCTGCACGCTTTGTAGCTAGTCCAAGAACACCAGATAAACACAAACCTGCAGGAGTAGGGTATTACGCGTCACTTGCGGCCCGAACCTGGATAAATTCCCCGTGTTGATCTTCTAAACCCGCTCTTTCCACAGCCCCGCACCCGCCAACCGTAGAAGGGATTCCCCGTGATCCCATAGGTGTCGTTTCCACCGACATCTTTGGCACGCCAGATAGGGGGCGCAAGCTGTGAAAATCCGGTTTGGAAGTTAGCGCATCGACTTCATCATCACCATGGCTCCCAAGAAGAAGGGGATCGTAGCGATCTGGTCGTCCGGAGCCGGCCCTTCCGTGCCAGCGCGGGCAGGCGACCGGGTGGCCGCGGATGGTGTCGGAGACGTGTCCTGCGAGCATCCACGACACTTTGGCAATCGGAGCCAGGCAAGCGGCGTCGTTCGAGCCCAAGACGACGAGCCACGCACCGTTGGGTCCACAGGCGGGGCCGTGCTGCCCACGGGCGGCGCGGCAACCTCTATGGCACCCCAGCGGGCACCCGCTCCATGGCCTTCCCAGGCCGCGCGCGATGAGCGACACCGCGACGCCGGAGCTCCCGGGCACCGCCGCGGGAAGAGCCCTGTGCGCCACTCTCAGGACGCACCAGGCCGACGTGCGCACCCGGACACCGGCGGAAGCGGCATGCAACTGTGAGACCGCGACAAAGATTCTTCTAACTTGGTTAGAAGTCAGAGCGCGTCATGGTCCATGCAGCTTTCGCCGCCGCCCACATCAGCAGAAGCGCTGGCACGCGTGCAACTGCTCCTCGACTTCCTCCCTGCTGCGGAGAAGCTCGACGAGTGGAGGGCCACCATCCGAAGCCTCGTCAGCTTCGCCAACAAAGACGAGCCGCTCCCAGTGGGACCCTCATGCTGACATTCTATCGAGCTAGTGCGTGTCGGCGGTGGGAGGACCGGAGATGCTGCGACCATCATGCACTCTCCTCCCACACGGCCACGACAGCAGCCACCGGCTCGTCGGGCTGACGCCTATGACAACGTTTCCACATTGTTGTCCGACCCGCGAACCCGCTGCGACCAACGTCGAGTTCTTCGAGAGCGAGCTCAGGAAGACGCTCGAACGACCATCGAGCGACAGCGGGAGCGCACCATCAGTCGGATCGGCGTGCGGGGCCTGCTATGGACCACCCAGCGCCGGGGGGCTCTGGCGACCTGCCTTACAAGGTGGGTTGTCCGGCCTTTACCCGAGAGCTGCAGCAGTTCCAGTGGCCCTCCCACCGCACGTTCAAGCCTGATGTTGGGGAAAAGTACAATGGCAAGACTCACCCGTCGGAGTTCCTCAGCATCTACACCATCGCGATGCAAGCCGCTGGGGCTCGCGGCGACAAGGTGCTCGCCAACTAATTTCCGTTGGCGCTTAAGCCCAACGTCATGTCATGGTTGATGCACCTCCTAGTGGATTCCATCTCTTCCTGGTCGGATCTATGCCACGAGTTTGTTGGTGCCTTTACCGGAGGCCACCAAGCTCCTGGCCAGGCAAGTGACTTGCATGTCATCCCCCAGAAGGATGGCGAGTCCCTGCGTAAGTACATACAAAGATTCAGCCGTGTGCAGTACACCATCCCAGATGTTCATCCCGACGCTGTCATCTGTGCGCTCCATCAGAACGTACGCAACCGTAAGATGCGTGAAGAGCTAGCGACGAATAAGGTCAAGGATGTAGCCGAAGTTTATGTTCTGGCTGATAGATGCGCTCGGGCTGAAGAAGGAAGGAAGTACCCCGGCGAGGATGCCGATGCAAAAATCGACTCCACGGTCGAAGACGCCGCCGCCCCGAAGAAGAAGGGTTGGCGCCGCAACAGGAAGCGTAAGGGCAAGACTGTGCTTGCCGTTGAAGGATCCGGCAACCCCGGCGCTTCCAAGAAGGCCAAGGCCGATGACCCAAGCAGTACTGCAAGATCCACCACACCAAGGGCGATGACCTCCAGAACTGCCGACAGGTTGAGCTGCTTGTAGAGAAGCAAAAAGTTGAATATGAAAGGCGGGACAAGGAGAAGGGTCAGGATGGTGCTGAAGGGCCTGGCAAGAAGCGTGGCGGCCAAGGAGGTCGCCGCGGCAAAGATAATCAATAAGAGAGGCCCGCTCGGGGCCGCGACAAGAAGGAGGAAGATGATGATCACAACGAGGACGATGAGCATGAATTCCAGAAAGCTACAGAGGCCATGTGCGTCGACGGTGGCGCCTAGCTGCACACCTCTCACCACCAACTGAAGCAGTGGGCGCATGAGGTCACTGCGGTGGAGCCATCGTTCGATTCCCAGAAGCCACTAAAGTGGTCCCGCACGCCCATCATTTTTGACACTGAGGATCACCCTGATCGCACAACTGCGGTCGGGTGTTTGCCGTTGTTGGTCTCACTGACAATACGCAACCTCAAGGTGACAAAAGTGTTGGTTGACGGTGGGGCCGGTGTTAATTTGATCTCGCCCGCTTTGATCAAGAAGCTGCAGATTGCTGATGGAGATCTCGAGGAGATGGGCACGTCAAGGGGTCAACCCGGGAAGGAGTCAGCCGAAAGGTAAAATCACGCTGCCCGTTACGTTTGGGGGCGAGCTGAACTATAGGACGGAGAAGATCGTTTTTTATGTCACCAAGATCCCCTTGCCGTACAACGGGATCCTTGGCCGCCCAGTGCCGGCCAAGTTCATGGCGGCGTCACACTATGCCTACAACACATTGAAGATGCCGGGGCTGCTGACCATCATCACCATCCCCTCTGACAAGAAAGACACGCTCATCTGCGCCGACCAACTCTAGTGAGAGGCAGTTGCAGCAACTGCCTCCAAGGCACTTGCTCCTGCCGCTGAAGCCCGGGAAGGAAGAAGGCCGGCAAGACCCCTTCCAGCGAGACCTCTTCCGGCAAGACCTCTTGAACCCACTCCGGCAAGCGTGCCTCTTTGGAGTGTTGTGCTCCCGTTGAGGACATGCCAGAGAGCTCCACCGGCAAGAGCAATAAGTCCAAGACTGCACCACCAGAAACCAAGAAGGTGTCCGTCAAGGAGGACGGCACAGGCGGGGCTTTCACTATAAGCTCCACCCTCGATAGCAAATAGGAAAGCACGCTCATCGCCTTCCTGCGGGCGAATATTGATGTGTTTGCATGGCAAGCATCCAACATCCTCGGCGTTCCCAGGGAGGTGATTGAGCACCATCTTGCTGTCTGTCCTCATGTGCGGCCCGTCAAGCAGAAGGTCAGGAAGCGAGCTTTGGAGCGACAAGAGTTCATTATCGAGGAGATAAGGAAGTTAGAGGCGGCAGGCCTGGTTAGAGGAGTGCTCCGCCCCACATGGTTGGCCAAACCAGTGGTGGTGCGTAAGGCAAATGGGAAAGGGAGGCTGTGTATTGACTACAAAGATATCAATAAAGCCTGCCCAAAGGATCCTTTCCCTCTGCCACGCATCGACCAGATTGTGGACTCCACTGCCGGGTGTGACCTGTTGTCATTCCTCGACGCTTATTCAGGATACCACCAGATCTTCATGATGAAGGAAGATGAAGAAAAAACCGCGTTCATCACCCCATGTGGTACGTACTGTTTTGTACGAATGCCTTTCGGGTTGAAGACCGTTGGTTCAACGTTTGCCCGAGCAGTCCAGATTGGTTTTGTTCCCCAGCTACATAGAAATATGGAAGCATATATGGACGACATAGTGGTCAAAACCAAGGACAGGGCCACGTTCGTGCAAGAATTAGAAGAAACATTTGCAAATCTCCGCAAGATCAACCTCAAGGTCAACCCAGAGAAGTGCGAGTTTAGTGTCCCCTCTGGCAAACTTCATGGTTTCTTTGTGACTCAACGTGGAATCGAAGCAAATCCCGACAAGATCAAGGCAATTGAGCAGATTGAGGCGCCAAAATGGGTCAAAGACGTCCGTAGGCTCGCCGGCTGCGTTGCTGCCCTGAGTAGGTTCATCTCCAAATCTGCTGAGCACGCCCTCCCCTTTTTCAAAGTTTTGAAAAAGGCGGGTCCAGTAAAGTGGACTCTGGAGGCAGAGGCAGCGCTGCAAGATTTGAAGAGGTACCTCTCCTCCATGCCAATACTAGTCGCGCCTGAACCACAAGAGGCGTTGTTGCTGTACTTAGCAGCAACGAATCAAGTGGTCAGTGCTGCGCTGGTGGTGTAGAGGGAACTTGAGGAAGAAGCAGAAGTAGTAGCAGAGCCGTCGGATGGTGATACGTCTTCATCGTATCTACTTTTCCAAACACTTTTGCCCTTGTTTTGGACTCTAACTTGCAAGATTTGAATGGAACTAACCCGGACTGACGCAGTTTTCAGCGGAATTGCCACGGTGTTATTTTTGTGCAGAAATAAAAGTTCTCGGAATGACCTGAAACTTCAGGGAGAATATTTTTGGAATATATAAAAAATACTAGCGAAAGAATCAAGACCAGGGGGCCCACACCCTGTCCACGAGGGTGGGGCCGCGCCTACCCCCTGGGCGCGCCCCCCTGCCTCGTGGGCCCCCGGGAGCTCCACTGACCTCAACTCCAACTCTATATATTCACGTCGGGGAGAAAAAAATCAGAGAGAAGGACTCATCGCGTTTTACGATACGAAGCCGCCGCCAAGCCCTAATCTCTCTCGGGAGGGCTGATCTTGAGTCCGTTTGGGGCTCCGGAGAGGGGAATCTGTCGCCGTCGTCATCATCAACCATCCTCCATCACCAATGTCATGATGCTCACCGCCGTGCGTGAGTAATTCCATCGTAGGCTTGCTGGACGGTGATGGGTTGGATGAGATTTACCATGTAATCGAGTTAGTTTTGTTAGGGTTTTATCCCTAGTATCCACAATGTTCTGAGATTGATATTGCTATGACTTTGCTATGCTTAATGCTGGTCACTAGGGCCCGAGTGCCATGATTTCAGATCTGAACCTATTATGCTTTCATGAATATATGTGAGTTCTTGATCCTATCTTGCAAGTCAATAGTCACCTACTATGTGTTATGATCCGGTAACCCTGAAGTGACAATAATCGGGACCACTCCCGGTGATGACCGTAGTTTGAGGAGTTCATGTATTCACTAAGTGTTAATGCTTTGGTCCGGTACTCTATTAAAAGGAGGCCTTAATATCCCTTAGTTTCCAATAGGACCCCGCTGCCACGGGAGGGTAGGACAAAAGATGCCATGCAAGTTCTTTTCCATAAGCACGTATGACTATATCTGGAATACATGCCTACATTACATTGATGAACATGAGCTAGTTCTGTGTCACCCTATGTTATAACTGTTGCATGAGGAATCACATCCGACATAATTATCCATCATTGATCCAGTGCCTACGAGCTTTTCACATATTGAACTTTGCTTAGTTACTTTGCCGTTGCCACTGTTACAATCACTACAAAACTGCTACTGTTACTTTTGCCACCGTTACCATTACTTCCATACTACTTTGCTACTAAATACTTTGTTGCAGATATTAAGTTTCTAGGTGTGGTTGAATTGACAACTCAACTGCTAATACTTGAGAATATTCTTTGGCTCCCCTTGTGTCGAATCAATAAATTTGGGTTGAATACTCTACCCTTGAAAACTGTTGCGATCCCCTATACTTGTGGGTTATCAAGACTATTTTCTCGCGCCGTTTCCGGGGAGCATAGCTCTATTCTTTGAGTCACTTGGGATTTATGTCTGTTGATCACTATGAGGAACTTGAAAGATGAAAGAACTAAGATTTTTCCCTCAACTACGAGGGGAGGTAAGGAACTGCCATCTAGCTCTGCACTTGATTCACCTTCTGTTTTGAGTAAGCTTGTGACACCTAAACCTCCTTCTGCTATTAATTCTGATATGTCGCATGTTATTGATGATGCCACTTCTGCTATGCATGATACTTATGATGAAACTACTTCTATGCTTGATACTACTGTGCCACTAGGTGAATTTCTTGATGAACAACTTGCTAGGGCTAGAGAGAATGAAATTGTTGAAACTGATAATATTGATGAAAGTGATGATGAAGATTCTCCCCCTAGATATGAATTGCCTGTTGTGCCTGAGGGTTATATTATGGATGAAGAAACTGCTAGAGATTTTCTTGCTTGCAATGATAGATATGATCTTAAGAAATTATTAGCTAAGCTGAAAGAAAAATCTTTGAATGCTAGAATGAAATATGACCCTGCTTTTGCTACTTCACCTATCTGTATTTCTGATAAGGATTATGATTTCTCTGTCGACCCTGAGATAATTACTTTGGTTGAATCTGATCCTTTTTATGGCTATGAATCTGAAACTGTTGTGGCACATCTTACTAAATTAAATGATATAGCCACTCTATTCACTGATGAGGAAAAAACTCGTTACTATTATATCCCTAAGTTATTTCCGTTCTCATTAAAGGGTGATGCTAAAACATGGTTTAACTCTCTTGATCCTTGTTGTGTGCGTAGTCCCCAGGATATGATTTATTACTTCTTTGCTAAATATTTCCCTGCTCATAAGAAATAAGTTGCCTTAAGGGAAATATATAATTTTGTGCAAACCAAAGAAGAGAGTCTACCACAAGCTTGGGGGAGGCTTCTCCGATTACTTAATGCTTTGCCTGATCATCCTCTCAAGAAAAATGAAATACTTGATATCTTTTATAATGGACTAACCGATGCTTCGAGAGACCACCTGGATAGTTGTGCTGGTTGTGTTTTCAGGGAAAGAACTGTTGATCAAGCTGAATTGCTATTGAATAATATGTTGAGTAATGAAAATCATTGGACACTTCCTGAACCAACTCCTAAACCAACTCCGAAGAAAAGGGGTATTCTATTTCTCAGTCCTGAAGATATGCAAGAGGCAAAGAAATATATGAAAGAGAAGGGTATTAAAGCTGACGATGTTAAGAATTTACCACCTATTGAAGAAATACATGGTCTTGATAACCCGACACAGGTAGTAAAGGTAAATTCTCTCTGTAGATTTGATGAAGGTGATATCCCTTGTTATAACTCTGCTAGCCAATGCTTAGATGAGTTTGATAATATTATTGTTAAACAAGAAAACTTCAATGCTTATGTTGGTAGACAATTGAAACGTAATGCTCATATGATTGAACACTTGAGTGATTATATGTCTAGAGTTAAAGGTGAACTTAAACTAATTAGTAAACATGCTTCTATGGTTACCACTCAAGTAGAAGAAGTGCTTAAAGCTCAAAATGATCTGCTCAATGAATTAAATAATAAGAAAAATGATAATGTTGTTAGAGTTATGACTAGAGGGGGTAAAATGACTCAGGAACCTTTGTATCTTGAGGGCCACCCTAAGAGAATTGAGCAAGATTCTCAGAGAACTAATGTTGATGCACCTAGTCCTTCTAAAAAGAAGAAAAAGAAAAATGATAGGACTTTGCATGCTTCTAGTGAACCTGTTGTTGACACACCTGAAAATCCCAATGATATTTCTATTTCTGATGCTGAAACACAATTTGGTAATGAACATGAACCTAGTGATAATGTTAATGATGGTGTTCATGTTGATGCTTAACCTAGTAATAACAATGATGTAGAGATTGAACCTGCTGTTGATCTTGATAACCCACAATCAAAGAATCAACGTTATGATAAGAGAGACTTTGTTGCTAGGAAGCACAGTAAAGAAAGAGAACCATGGGTTCAGAAACCCATGCCTTTTCCTCCTAAACCATCCAAGAAAAAGGATGATGAGGATTTTGAGCGCTTTGCTGAAATGATTAGACCTATATTTTTGCATATGCGTTTGACTGATATGCTTAAAATGAATCCTTATGCTAAGTATATGAAAGATATTGCTACAAATAAAAGAAAGACACCGGAAGCTGAAATTTCCACCATGCTTGCTAATTATACTCTTAAGGGTGGAATACCAAAGAAACTTGGAGATCCAGGAGTACGAACTATACCATGCTCTATTAAAAGAAACTATGTTAAAACTGCTTTATGTGATCTTGGAGCCGGTGTTAGTGTTATGCCTCTCTCCTTATATCGTAGACTTGATTTGAATAAGTTGACACCTACTGAAATATCTTTGCAAATGGCCGATAAATCAACTGCTATACCTGTCGGTATTTGTGAGGATGTGCCTGTTGTGGTTGCAAACGTTACCATTTTAACGGACTTTTGTTATTCTTGATATTCCCGAGGACGATAGTATGTCTATTATTCTTGGTAGACCATTTTTGAATACTGCAGGGGCTGTTATTGATTGCAACAAAGGCAATGTCACTTTTCATGTTAATGGTAATGAGCATACGGTACACTTTTCGAGGAAACAACCTCAAGTCCATAGTATTAATTCTATTGGAAAAATTCCAATGATTACTGTTGGAGGTTTTAAATTTCCTCTTCCTACTATCAAGAAGAAATATGATATTCTTATTATTGGGGACATGCATATCCCCGTTGAGGTAACCTAGTGATATTTGAAAATTCTCTAGTTTCATGCGATTTGGAATTTGTTTGTTAACAAGACTTGATCAACCTTGTTAGTGGATTCCTTTTGATGAGCATGAGATGGATGAAGTTAGAAAGCACAACTCTCTGTTTATTATTTAGATTAAATAAAGCAAAAAAAGTATTTTCTCTCTGTTTTCTGAATTATCCTAGCAATAAAAAATAGCCCGAAAATAAAAGTTCTCCAAATGTCCTGAAAATGAAATATGTTTTTTTTCTAGAATATTTAAGAATATCTGGCACTGAGAACACACCAGAAGGGGCAACCACTTGGCCACGAGGGTGCAGGGCGTGCCCTGCCCCTTGGGCGTGCCCCCTGCCTCGTGAGCCCCTTGTGGCCCCCTCCACTTATTCCAGCACCCACACACTCCTTCTTCCTCTAGAAAAAATCGCCAACCAGCTCAAACCCGTGTTCTAGCTCATCTTGCTGCCATTTTCGATCTCCTTGCTCAAAGCTCCATTCACAAAACTGCTTTGGGGGATTGTTCTTCGGTATGTGACTCCTCCAATGGTCCAATTAGTTTTTGTTCTAGTGCTTTATTTATTGAAATTTTTTGCTGCTTAGGTGATCCTGTTCTTGAGCTTGCATGTCAAATTTATTTGGTCCCAAGTAGTTCTAAAGCATGATAGTCTCTAGGCACTTGTGGGAGTAGTTGCTATCAATCTTGTTGAGTTTGGTTCACTTTTATTTTGAGTCACTAAAAATTTCAGAAATTTTCAGAAAATGAAGAAGAGATTATTGAGGGGCTCTTCGAGCCGCAGCTCAAAGGATAAGCAAAGTGAAGATAATAAGAAGCCCAAATATAATCTTCCTCGCACCGTGGAAGTTCGTCCGTGTGAATGGCCTTGTGATGAGTTCTTGAGAGCAGCCGAGATTCATGATGATTTTTATTATTTGGCTGAGAATGCGGGCCTCGTCGACTTCCTTCGCGACCAGCGCGAACAGTATCTTCTCCTCACTAATATTTTTGTGCAAAATTTTCATTTTCATGCCAGGAGATCGCCACCTTCGGTGGATTTTTATTTATATGATGAGCTTAAGGAGATGTCACTTTATGATTTTTGTGCGGTTTGCAAGTTACCCTTTGAGGGCAACATAGAGGAACCACATCGTAATGATGTGGAAGGGTTTATTGATATGACTGCTGTAGGGGAAACGAGGAAAGTTTCTGATGCAAGAATCACTAGCATACATTTTCCTGTTCTGCGTTACTTTGCAGTATTTGCTATAGATGCTTAATTGGTCGTGGGAACAGTGGAAACCTTAGTGCCCTTGATATTGTTATTCTGCGCCATGCCTTGTTTCATGATACTACCTTCAGTTTAGGCGCTATTGTTGCTAAACGGTTAAATCTGAACCGTACAAAGGGTCCCATCTTTGGAGGCATCTTTGCTTCGCGCCTTGCTGCACATTTTAACATACATATTAGGCATTATGAGAAAGAGGAAAAATTGCTGCCTCCTATTTTTCTAGATTATAAGAGTATGGTAGCACATGATTTTATTGTTAAAGATAAGAAGAAGATGCTTAAGTATAAATTGATATTTGATAAAAATTATTGTGAGACTATTACTTTGCCTGCGCCCTCTTTGTTTGACATATTTTCAGGCACGTACCTCATTTTGCCGGAGGCCATTCATGCATACTTGAGCATGACACCTGCTCGTGAGGCTGAGCCGGAGCCACCACATGACCCTTATCGGTAGTCGGTTTATCAGTGGGATCCGGAGGAACTCGCCAACCAGTGGCACCCCGAGGATCCTCCTCAGTACACTGGAGAGGACCACTTTGATCTGTGGGCATAGACTAACTTAGGCCAAATGCCTAAGCTTGGGGGAGTACGTATTTCTCACCGACATTACAGTCATGTTCACACACTCATGCCAGTTGTCGGTGCTCATACTTTTTCATTGTACTATCCATGCTAATTTATTTTCTTTTCTAGCCTTCTTCTTGTGTGTTTGAAAAACCTTAAGAAAAACAAACAAAATTAGTTTTAGCTTTTAGCTAGTTTACTTTCCATGCCTGTAGTAGTAGTAATTAAAAGAAAACCCAAAAAGATTTCTCGTCCTTCTTTTGCCTGTTGGGAGCTTTCCCGTGTAAATAGTTTTATTTCTTTTCTTTTCTTCGGGGGTCGAGAGGAGAAGACCATAATGAAAATGTTGAAGTGGCTCTTATATGCATTATTGTTGATTTAACAAAGAGCCCATGTTACCTTGTCTTCTCCTTTGTATTAAATGCTTGCAGATTCCAGCTTAGTCCAATGCACATGCACTATTGTTATTATCCACACCGTTCGGTCGTGCAAGTGAAAGGCAATAATGACGATATATGATGAACTGATTGAGATGAGAAAAGCTGGTATGAACTCGACCTATCTTATTTTTATCAATATGATTAGTTCATCGTTCCTGATTCAGCCTATTATGAATGAAACATATTTGCAATGACAATTAGAGATTATAGTTGCTCATGCCATGCTTAATTAGCTAGGAGTTTATAATGGTCTGCCTTGCGTGCCAACATGCTATTAAAATGGTTGTGATGTGGTATGATAGGGTGGTATCCTCCTTTGAACGATTTGAGTGGCTTGACTTGGCACATGTTCACGCATGTAGTTGGAACAAAATCAACATAGCCTCCACGATATTTATGTTCATGGTGAATTATATCCTACTCATGCTTGCACTCGGTGTTTTAATTTTAATGCATGTTCATGACTGTTGTTGCTCTCTAGTTGGTCGCTTCCCAGTCTTTTTCTAGCCTTCACTTGTACTAAGCGGGAATACTGCTTGTGCATCCACTTCCATAAACCCCAAAGTTATTCCATATGAGTCCACCATACCTTCCTATATGCGGTATCTACCTGCCGTTCCAAGTAAATTTCTATGTGCCAAACTCTAAACCTTCAAATGAAATTCTGTTTTGTATGCTCGAATAGCTCATGTATCAACTAGGGTTGTCTATATCTTCCATGCTAGGCGGGTTATTCTCAAGAGGAGTGGACTCCGCTCCTCACTCATGAGAAAATGGCTGGTCACTGGGATGCCCAGTCCCATGCTCAAACCAAATCAAAATAATTGCAAACAAAACTCCCCCAGGACTGTTGTTAGTTGGAGGCACCCGTTGTATTGGGCAAGCCATGGATTGATGCTTGTTGGTGGTGGGGGCGTATAAACTTTACTACTTTGTTTGGGAACTGCCTATAATGTGTGTAGCATGGAAGATGTCGAGATCTCTCGGTTGTTATGTTGACAATGAAAGTGTGCCGCTCAAAATATTATTTATCTCTATTTCAAAATCGAGCTCTGATAGCTCTACAAATCTCTGCTTCCCTCTGCAAAGGGCCTATCTATTTACTTTTATGTGGAGTCATCACCCTCTTATTAAAAAGCACCAGCTGGAGAGCACTGCTGTCATTTGCATGCATTACTATTAGTTTATATTGACTATGACTATGACTGGATCTCTTTTACCATGAATTACAATGTTTAGTCAGTCCTTGATCTTCAGAGGTGATCTGCATTTATGTTTTGTGGTCTCAGAAAGGGCTAGCGAGATACCATCTTGTTATATCATATTATGATTGTTTTGAGAAAGTGTTGTCATCTGAGATTTATTATTATTGCTCGCTAGTTGATTATGCGATTGATATGAGTAAATATGAGACCTAAGTGTTATTGTGAATACGGTTAGTTCATAATCTTTGCTGAAAACTTGAATGCTGGCTTTACATATTTACAACAACAAGAGCAAACAGAGTTTGTAAAAGTTTTTCTTTATCACTTTCAGTTTATCAACTGAATTGCTTGAGGACAAGCAAAGGTTTAAGCTTGGGATAGTTGATACATCTCCATCGTATCTACTTTTCCAAACACTTTTGCCCTTGTTTTGGGCTCTAACTTGCATGATTTGAATGGAACTAACCCGGACTGACGCTGTTTTTAGCAGAATTGCCAAGGTGTTATTTTTGTGCAGAAATAAAAGTTCTCGGAATGACTTGAAACTTCACGGAGAATATTTTTGGAATATACAAAAAATACTGTCAAAGATCAAGACCAGGAGGCCCACACCCTGTCCACGAGGGTGGGAGGCGTGCCTACCCCCCTGGGCGCGCCCCTGCCTCATGGCCTCCCTGGAGCTCCACCGACCTCAACTCCAACTCTACATATTCACGTTCGGGGAGAATAAAAACAAAGAGAAGGATTCATCACATTTTATGATATGGAGCCGCCGCGAAGCCCTAATCTCTCTCGGGAGAGCTGATCTGGAGTCCGTTCGGGGCTCCGGAGAGGGGAATCCGTCGCCGTCCTCATCATCAACCATCCTCCATCACCAATTTCAGGAAGCTCACCGCCGTGCGTGAGTAATTCCATCATAGGCTTGCTGGACGGTGATGGGTTGGATGAGATTTACCTTGTAATCGAGTTAGTTTTGTTAGGGTTTTATCCCTAGTATCCACTATGTTCTGAGATTGATGTTGCTATGACTTTGCTATGCTTAATGCTTGTCACTGGGGCCCGAGTGCCATGATTTCAGATCTAAACCTATTATGTTTTCATGAATATATGTGAGTTCTTGATCCTATCTTGCATGTCAATAGTCACCTACCATGTGTTATGATCCAGTAACCCCAAAGTGACAATAATCGGGACCACTCCCGGTGATGACCGTAGTTTGAGGAGTTCATGTATTCTCTAAGTGTTAATGCTTTGGTCCGGTTAAAAGGAGGCCTTAATATCCCTTAGTTTCTAATAGGACCCCGCTGCCACGGGAGGGTAGGACAAAAGATGTCATGCAAGTTCTTTTCCATAAGCACGTTTGACTATATTCAGAATACATGCCTACATTACATTGATGAACAGGAGCTAGTTCTGTGTCACCCTATGTTATAACGGTTGCATGAGGAATCGCATCCGACATAATTATCCATCATTGATCCAGTGCCTACGAGCTTTTCACATATTGATCTTTGCTTAGTTACTTTGCCGTTGCCACTGTTACAATTACTACAAAACTGCTACTGTTACTTTTGCCACTGTTACCGTTACTTCCATACTACTTTGCTACTAAATACTTTGTTGCATATATTAAGTTTTCCAGGTGTGATTGAATTGACAATGCAACTGCTAATACTTGATAATATTCTTTGGCTCCCCTTGTGTCGAATCAATAAATTTGGGTTGAATACTCTGCCCTTGAAAACTGTTGCGATCCCCAATACTTGTGGGTTATCAGATGGCGGGCCGGGGCCCTCCCCGGCAGAGCCTGACGCCGGCGAGGCAGAACCCCCGGCAAGGCCCGATCCCGGCAAGGCAGAGTCTGAGCAGATGAGCGAAGTGGGATAGAAGAAGAAGGTGGTGGAGCACCCCGTTTATTTTGTCAGTTCCCTCTTGCAGGGGGCTAGATCAAGATATTCTGGTATGCAGAAGCTACTTTTCGGCCTCCTCATGGCCCCAAGAAACCTGCGTCACTATTTCCAAGCTCATGAGATCATCGTCGTCACCCACCTCCCTTTGCAACGGATTTTGCACAACCTAGATGCGACAGGGAGTGGGCATTGGAGTTGTCGAGCTTTGGCCTCAAGTTTGAAAGTACTTCAATGATCAAGAGCCGAGCCTTGGCAGAATTCATAGCGGAATGGACTGCAACGCCCGACGAAGAGGTCCAAGAAACCACCCTTCCCGGCAAGGATACCTGCCGCGATTGGGTTATGTACTTTGATGGTGCTTTCTCACTTCAAGGTGCTGGTGCCGGCGTGCTACTCGTCGTGCCCACCGGAGAGCACCTCAAGTACGTAATCCAAATGCACTTTCCCCGGTAAAAATCAACAAACAACATGTCAGAGTACGAGGGATTGCTTGCCGGTCTCATGATCGGCAGACCTCGGAATCAAGAAGCTCATCATCAGAGGTGATTCGCAGCTCGTCGTTAAGCAAATCAACAAGGATTACCAGAGCTCGTTGATGGAGGCCTACATGGATGAAGTGAGGAAGTTGGAAGAGCGTTTTGATGGATTGCAAGCAGAACATGTTCCCCAAGCGGAGAACGACATTGCTGACAACCTGTCAAAGCGCGCTGTCTGAAGTTGCCTGTGGAACCAGGTACCTTTGTGCTTCAATTAACTCAACCATCCATCGAGCCATCAGCAGGACAGAACAAGCGAAGGAAGGAAGGCCCTAGCAAGTACTTTCCCGCCGAGCTCCCAGGAGCCGCCGGCAAGGACGTTGCCGGGAGCCCCAAGCTTGCCGGAGAGCAGCAACCTGCGGCGGAGCCTCGAGCTCTGACCGTAGAGGCAGCTGCCCTTGCGGCCGAAGATGTGCCTTTAGCCCTTGCCATCGAGCCTCAGGCTCCGACATGGGCACAACACACCGTCTGTTTCCTCCAAACAGGGGAGCTTCCTGAGGAACAAGAAGAAGTAGAGAAAGTAGCCCATCGGTCCAGCATGTACCCGTTTTTGGATGATGCCCTATACAGAAGGAGACCGAACGGCGTGAAGTTGAAGTGCATTCCTCGGGAAGACGGACTGAGGCTGTTGGCAGAGATACATGGAGGCATGTGTGGCTCCCACATAGGGTCGAGAGCCCTTGCCGGCAAAGCGTTCCGACAAGGCTTCTTCTGGCCCACCGCCCTCCAGGATGCAACTGCCCTAGTAACCAAGTGTGAAGCGCGCCAGTTCCATTCAAAGAAGCTTCATCAACCAGCCCAAGCTCTTCAGACAATCCCTCTTTCCTGGCCATTTTCGGTCTGGGGGCTCGACATACTGGGCCCCTTTCCCTCTGCTGTTCGGGGCTTTGAGGACTTGTACGTCACGATCGACAAGTTCACAAAGTGGCCGGAAGTGGAACCAGTGAGAAAGGTGACAACACAGTAAGCCTTCAAGTTCTTCAAGGGACTAGTCTGCCGTTTTGGTGTACCGAATAGAGTCATCACCGACAACGACACACAGTTCACGAGCCGCACCTTCATGCAGTACATTCAAGACCTCGGCAGCAAGGTCTGTTTTGCTTCTGTTGCTCATCCCAGAAGTAACGGCCAGGCTGACAGGGTGAATGCAGAAGTGCTGCGAGGCCTCAAGACCAGAACTTTTGACAAGCTGCACAAGTGCGGAAGGCGCTGGATTGATTAATTGCCATCGATTCTTTGATCAATCAGGACGACACCAAATTGAGCCACTGGCTAGACACCCTTTGCCCTGGTATACGGGGCAGAAGCAGTTCTCCCCATGGAACTCATATACGGGTTACCTCAAGTGCTCGCTTATGATGAGCTTGAGGAAGAGCAGTTGCACCAAGATGATGCGACGCTCCTTGAGGAGGATCATCTTCGGGCTGCTGTGCGAGCCGCTCGCTACCAGCAAGCCTTGCGCTGCTACCATAGCCGCAAGGTTCACGCCCGAAACCTTGAGGTAGGCGACCTTGTTCTTCGGCGGATCCAATCCGCCAAGAGTTCAAACAAGTTGACGCTGAAGTGGGAAGGCCTTTATCGGGTAATACGAGTCACCAGGCCCGGCGCAATCCGCCTGGAGACCAAAGATGGCATTCCGGTGAGCAATTCCTGGAATATCGAACATCTTCGCAAGTTTTACCCCTAAGGCGTGGTTGTCGGGAGCCCCGGCAACCCCCATTTTGTACTAGCCTTGCCGGCAAGGCATGTAACCCTATGTACAGAGCCAGGCACAGACCCTGTGCGCAGTCAGGGAAAGAAATCCCTTAGTATGTATAGTTTCCTGTTGATTTCCATGTTTATGTATATACGTATATGCATGCTTGTCCGGGATATTGTACTGCCTTTTGATTCCAACGAATATTAGTGGACCGCCGAGGTTCCATGCTCTTACCCTCTCTTCTTTCTAACCACGGCAAGGGCGCGTGATCCCGCTAAAGACCCGGCTCCGGCAAGAAGTTGAGGAGACCGCCCGGCACGGCGATCCCCGGCAAACCAAATAGATAAAGTTTACCTCTTGCCCGTTTGTGTTCGTAACCTGTGACTTGTGCATTAGAAAACCTCGCCACCCTTCTTTAAAAAACTCGGGTGCTCCCATTCCCCGCCAGAACGCTGCTTTGGTCGGAGTGGTCGTAGTAGCCCTTTTTAGAAGGAGGTGGATGGGGGGTTGGATCCTTTGTCTGTATCCCGGTAGATGTGATTCTCCGGCAGGCACAGAGCGCACCCGCAGGACAGCTTGCCGGGAGGACTCGCTTATTTACATTAAGGAGGCATTTCACCTCTGCACAAATGTATGCATGCACGGGTTCCCGGCAAGGCTAGACTTTTTTATTAACATGCTGATATGAGTACAGAGGTTACAGGAGACATGCATGGGCTCGATAGATTACATTATCTAGAAATTAAGATTTGGCAAGTGCCTACAATTTAAAAGAAAGATAAGTGCCCCGTAGTCCCCATTCTTGCCCCTTTCCTCCCAGGTGCGGTAGGTGAAGGCAAAAAGGAGGTGATGGGGAACGCGCCGATGGAGAGCTTGACGAGGAAGACCCCCGGCAAGGCGTGTGGCTGAGGGAGGAGGGCGATGTGGTCAACCAGAGTCGGAATCGGAGACCTCCCGCTTAATGCCCTCGTCGTCGTTGTCGTTGTCCTCCTCATCACTCTCGCCCGAGGAGGAGGTTTCGTCGTCAGACGAGCTCTCCACGCAACACCTTAGGCGAGTCCCCAAGTGCCCAAAGACCTCGACGGAGAGCAGGCCGTTCTCCATCAATTTGAAGTGGAAGACGAGCCCCTCCAACAGGCTATGGGCACGAGCGAAGGTTTTCCATCCACGGCGGAGATACATAACGTGGGGGCGGGGAAGTTGATGTCGACCCACATGCTGCCATTCCCGCAGCCCCTCATATGCATCCTCAAAGCCTGTGGCGGGTCGAGCTCCATTTCCTGAGCGAACGGAGTGGGGAGACGAAGGCGACCGCGCACTGGCTTGTGCAACCTGATGAAGAATTCGCGGGGCTGGTGTCCGACATGGCCCTCCATTGGGGGAGGGTCCACTGGCGGAGGCGAGGCCGGTGCGCCGCCCCGTCCTCCTCTCCCCCAATCTCCACGGTGGCCTCGGCCTCGCCCCCTCCCTCTTCCTCTCGCGGCCAGCTCCACCACCACGAGCTCTTGGGAGGGAGGGGCACGCTGTCGGGCAGAGACTCGTCGCTGCCATCGAAGCGCCGGCGCGCCCTCTCGCCATAGCGAAGGGAAGGAAGGAGTCAAGATGGAAGGAGATGGATGTTTGAGGATTGAAGGGTGCCATCCCCTCCCCTTCTTATAAAGGGGCAGGGCCGGGGCTCGGCCGCCCCACTTAACCAATCCGGCCGCCAGGGGCGCAGGGAATCGGGACCGACCCACTGCTCCAATCAGCGACGACCCGGTTTCCCACCTCGCCATTAAGGTTGTGCCCTCCGCGTCCACCACCTACCATCCTTGGAGCATGGAGGACATGTGGCGAGCAGGCCAGGATCGAGAAGACAAGTGAAGCGACTATTTTCCACCCCGTGATCGTGGGGCGCGGGTGCCTTGAAGGCCACGACCCGAGTCCACTTAGTAAATGAGCCGCGCCCCTGAGTTTTCCTCTTTTTTATGGGGAAGGCACGGGCCGCCTCTTTACCATTTCTCACGATGTGATGCAAGCGTGCTGCAACCGCCCCATGCACGACCCCCACATCACACATTCAACGCGGGTCGTGGGGAAGCGCAACTGTCGAGAGAGTTACTGCGGTAAAACTCTGCCACGCATACCCGCGCACTACTCTGGGTCTGGCCCAATAATGCTCCGCGCTTATATGTGGCCCAGGCCCGGGGGCTCCTGTCGGTGTACAAAAGTAGGGGTCCTTTTTGTACCCATTTACTTGTGCGCGGGCAGTCGCAGCCACACGCCCGCGGCCACGCTTGGCGGGGCATAGGAAGCGAAGGCACAAGACTACCAGAGCAACGCCAAGACAGAGGCGTGAGGAGCGACGAGACAAGGTTGGCTCTCCTCGGCAGGGGCCTTGCCAGGCAGCTTACGTAGCCCCGGCAAGGGCCTTTGCCGGGGAAACTTGCCCAACACCAGCAGAGCCGCCACCCTTGAGCCTGAGAGTTCCGACACCTTCGACAACATTGGAACCAAGGCTCGGGAGGCGCCTACGTGGTGGCATGCAGATCTTTGTGAAGACCAAGGACATACAATACTAGATGAGAACCAAAAGACGGAAACCCCGGCAAGATCCTTGCCGAGGACGCTCACAAGACCCCCGGCAAGACCCTTGCCGGGGACGCCTGCGAGACCCCGGCAAGGCCCTTGTTGGGGCCCCGGCAAGACCCTTGCCGGGGACATCTGGGGGCCACAGCTAGGCCCCCACCTGCCAAGACTACACCACCGTTCCGATACAACAGTCAACCCGCCAACAAGACAGGCACCTGCGCGGCGACGTGCAGCTTCCAGGCCAACTCAGCAAGCACCTGCGTGGTGGCATGCAGATCTTCGTAAAGACTCTGCCACCGCACCAACTCAGCAGCCAGCCAGCCAGCGTGGCGCTGCACGCCTAGTCAGCCTGGACGCGCGTCGGAGCAAAGTGAGGCGGCGACGGATGGGATGAGTTTCCTTGTCGTCCTCGATAAAGTGAGAGGGCACGTCGGCAGCGCATTAAATGCACTTGTCCTACAGTGCCAGGCGATAGACTTGTATACAGTAAAAACATTCCACCTCCCGTGTGCCTCTGTGGTGACCCCCCTTGGCTATAAAAGGAGGCTTGAGGCATACTGGGGGAGGATTCGGACTTTTTGGACCCTGCACGCTTTTTAGGTAGTCCAAGAACACTAGATAAACACATACCATTAGGAGTAGGGTATTACGCGTCACTTGCGGCCCGAACCTAGATACATTCCCCGTGTTGATCTTCTAAACCCGCTCTTTCCACAGCCCCGCGCCCGCCAACCGTAGAAGGGATTCCCCGTGATCCCATAGGTCTCGTTTCCACCGACATCTTTGGCGCGCCAGGTAGGGGGCAGAAGCTGTGAAAATCTGGTTTGGAAGTTAGCGCATCGACTACATCATCACCATGGCCCCCAAGAAGAAGGGGATCACTGCGATCGGGTCGTCCAGAGCCGGCCCGTCCACGCCAGCGCGGGCAGGCGACCGGGTGGCCGTGGATGGTACCAGAGACGTTGCCCGCAAGCATCCACGACACTCTTGCAATCGGAGCGAGGCGATCGGCGTTGTTCGAGTCCAAGACGACAAGCGACGCGCCGCTGGGTCCACAGGAGGGCCGTGCTGCCCCTGGGCGGCGCGACAACCTCTATGGCACCACAACTGGTGCCCATGCCGCGGCCTTCCTAGGCCGCGCACGATGAGCGACACCGTGACGCCGGAGCTCCCGGGCACCGCCGCGGGAAGAGCCCTGGGCGCTACTATCAGGACGCACGAGCCTAGCGTGCGCACCCGGATGCCGGCGGGAGCGGTGTGTGACCGCGAGACCGTGACAGAGCTGCTTCTAACTTGGTTAGAAGTTGGAGTGCGTCTCGGTCCATGCACCTTTCGCCGCCGCTCATGCCAGTAGAAGTGCTGGCGCGCCTGCAACTGCTCCTCGCTTCCCCCTGCTGCGGAGAAGCTCGACGAGTGGAGGGCCACCATCCGAAGCCTCGTCAGCTTCGCCAACAAAGACGATCCGCTCCCAGCGGGACCCTCATGCTGGCGTTCTATCGAGCCAGTGCGTGCCGGCGGTGGGAGGACCGGAGATGCTGCGACCATGGCGCACTCTCCTCCCCCACGGCCGCGACAGCAGCCACCGGCTCGTCGGGCTGACGCCTATGACAACGTTTCCACAGTGTTGTCCGACCCGTGAACCGCTGCGACCAACGTCGAGTTCTTCGAGAGCGAGCTCAGGAAGACACTTGAACCAGCATCGAGCAACGGCGGGAGGCGCGCCATCAGTCGGATCGGCGTGCGAGGCCTGCTATGGACCACCCAGCGCCAGGGGGCTCTGGTGACCTGCCTTACGGGGTGGGTTGTCCGGCCTTTACCCGAGAGCTGCAGCAGTTCCAGTGGCCCTCCGACCGCACGTTCAAGCCTGATGTTGGGGAAAAGTACAACGACAAGACTCACCTGTCGGAGTTCCTCAGCATCTACACCATCGCGATGCAAGGCGACGGGGCTCGCGACGACATGGTGCTCGCCAACTACTTTCCGTTGGCGCTTAAGCCCAACGTCATGTCATGTTTGATGCACCTCCCAGTGGATTCCATCTCTTTCTGGTCGGATCTTTGCCACGAGTTTGTTGGCGCCTTTACCGGAGGCCACCAAGCTCCTTGCCAAGCAAGTGACTTGCATGTCATCCGCAGAAGGATGGCAAGTCCCGGCGTGAGTACATACAAAGATTTAGCTGTGTGCAGTACACCATCCCAGATGTTCATCCCGCCGCTGTCATCAGTGTGTTCCATCAGAACATACGCAACCGTAAGATGTGTGAAGAGCTGGTGATGAACAAGGTCACGGATGTAGCCGAACTTTATGTTCTGGCCGATTGAGGGGCCCCTGGTTGGGCACAGCCCACCAGGGCGCGCCCCCCTCTCCTGGCGCGCCCAGGTGGGTTGTACCCACCTAGTGGCCCCGCTGATGACCCCCCTGATACTATAAATTCACATTAATCCAGAAAAAATAAGAAAAAAAGAATTATCGCGATCCACGAGACGAAGCTGCCACCAAGCCCTGTTCTTCTTCGGGAGGGCAGCTCTGGAGTCCCTTTGGGGCTCCGGAGAGGGGGATCTTCGTTCTTCGTCATCACCAACCCATCTCCATCGCCAATTCCATGATACTCCCCACCGGGAGTGAGTAATTCCTTCATAGGCTCGCTGGTCGGTGAGGAGTTCGATGAGATTCATCATGTAATCGAGTTAGTTTTGTTGGGGCCCGATCCCTAGTATCCACTATGTTCTTAGATTGATGTTGTTATGACTTTGCTATGCTTAATGCTTGTCACTTTGGGCCCGGGTGCCATGAACTCAGATCTGAACCATTTATGAATTCATCATTATATCCATGTTTTAGATCTGATCCTGCAAGTTATAGTCACCTACTACGTGTTATGATCCGGCAACCCTAGAGTGACAACAACCGGGCCCACTCCCGGTGATGACCGTAGTTTGAGGAGTTCATGTATTCACTATGTGTTAATGCTTTGTTCCGGTTCTCGATTAAAAGGAGCCCTTAATATCTCTTAGTTTCCAATATGGACCCCGCTACCACGGGAGGGTTGGACGAAAGATGTCATGCAAGTTCTTTTAATAAAGCATGTATGACTATTTACGGAATACATGCCTACATTATATCGATGAACTGGAGCTAGTGCCGTATCGCCCTAGGTTATAACTATCACATGATGAATATCATCCAACAACTCACCGATCCAATGCTTACGAATTTATCCTTATTGATCTTGCTGCGTTACTATTGCTATCATCACTGTTACACTTGCTACAAATTACTGCTATCACTGTTACTGTTACCGTTGCTACTGTCACTACTATCAAAACTATAAACTACTTTGCTACTGATCACTTTGCTACAGATAATTAATCTCCAGGTGTGGTTGAATTGACAACTCAGCTGCTAATACCTTCAAATATTCTTTGGCTCCCCTTGTGTTGAATCTATAAATTTGGGTTAAATACTTACCCTCGAAAACTGTTGCGATCCCCTATACTTGTGGGTTATCAAGACCTTTTTCTGGTGCCGTTGCCGGGGAGCATAGCTATATTTGTTGAGTCACTTGGGATTATTATCATATTATCACTATGAAGAAACTGAAGGATCCTAAACCGAAGATATATCCCTCAAGTACGAGGGGAGGTAAGAAACTGCCATCCAGTTATGCTTTAGATTCACCTTCTATTATGAGTAAACTTGCAACACCACCACATGCTATGAATTCTAATATGTCGCAAGTTATTGATGATGCTACTTCTACTCTGAATGATGCTTATGATGATGCCAGTACCTTGCTTGATAATGATGATGTGTCACTTGGTGACTTTCTTCATAAACAAATTGCTAGAGTTACAACATGATGTTGTTGAATCTGATGATGAGCTTGAAACTGAAACTCCTGAAACACCTGCTAGAACTAGCCTTCCTAGATATGAAATGCCTAAGGTACCGGAAGGTTATGTTATGAGTGAAGAAGCAACTAGAGATATTCTTGCTTGTAATGATAGAGATGATCTATAGAAATTACTATGCAAGTATAAAGAAAAATCTCTGAATGCTAGAATGAAATGTGATCCTAGTTTGCTACTTCACCTATCTGTGTTGCTGATAAGGATTATGAATTCTCTGTCAACTCGCTACTACTTTATTCTCAAATTATTTCCTTTCTCATTAAAGGGTGATGCTAAAGCTTGGTACAACACTCTTGCTCCTGGTTGTGTGCGTAGTCCCCAGGATATGGTTTATTAGTTCTCTCAAAAAAAATTCCTGCTCCTATGAAACAAGCTGCCTTACAGGAAATATTTAACTTTGTGCAAACTAAAGAAGGGAGTCTCCCACTAGCTTGGGGGAGGCTTTGCAAATTACTTAATGCTTATCCTGATCATCCTCTTAAGAAAAATGAAATACTTGATATCTTCTATAATGGACTAACTGATGCTTTTAGGGACTTCCTAGATAGTTATGCTGGTTGTGTTTTCAGGGAACGGACTATTGCTCAAGCTGAAGAATTATTGAATAATATCTTGAAAAAATATGATGATTGGACTATTCCTGAACCACCGGCTAAACCCACTCCGAAGAAGAGGGGTATATTATATCTCAGCCCCGGAGATATGCAAGAGGCAAAGAAATCTATGAAGGAAAAAGTTATTAAAGCTGAGGATGTTAAAATTTTACCCCCTATTGAAGAAATACATGGGCTTAATACACCACCACTGCCTAAGGTGGTAGAGGTAAATTCTCTAATGAAGTTCAATGATAATGACAATCCTCACAATATGCATCCTAGCCAATGCCTTTATGAGTTTGAAAACTATATTAGAAAACAAGATCACTTCAATGCAAATGTTATGAAACAATTGAAATATAATTCTAATATGATTGCTCATTAGAGTGACTTGTTATTTAGAATCTGAAATGATGTTAGAGGTGTTGGAAAACAAGCTTCTATGGTTCAAACCCAGTTAGAACAAGTTGCTAAATCACAGAGAATTGCTTGATGAAATGAATCATAATATGCATGACTTTGCTACTAGAGTTGCAACTAGAGGAGGTAAAATGACTCAGGAACCACTTTATCCTGAGGGACACCCAAATAGAATAGAACAAGATTCACAAAGAAATAACACTAGTGCACCTAGTCCTTCTAAAAAGAAAAAGAAGAAGAAAAATGATAGGACTTTGCATACTTCTAGTCAACCTGAAATAGAGAAACCTCCTGATAATGATAATGAGACTTCTATCTCTGATGCTGAAACTCAATCTGGTAATGAACACTCACCTACTGATAATGAAAAAGATAATGATGAGGTTCATGAATACTCTCAACCAACAAATGATAAAAAACCAGATAATGATGTTGAGATAGAACCACCTGTTGATCTTGATAACCCACAACCTAAGAATAAAAGGTATGATAAAAGAGACTTTGTTGCTAGGAAACGCGGTAAAGAAAGAGAACCGTGGGTTAAAAAACATATGCCTTTTCCACCCAAGTCAACTAAAAGGAAAGATGATGAAGAATTTGAACGCTTTGTTGAGATGCTGAGGCCAGTATTTTTGCGTACTCGCTTGACTGATATCTTGAAAATGCCTCCTTATGCAATGTATATGAAAGACATCATCACAAATAAGAGAAAAATACCGGAAGCTGAAATCTCCACTATGCTTGCTAATTATACTTTCAAAGATGGAGTACCTAAAAAACATGGAGATCCGGGAATACTAACTATACCTTGCTCTATCAAAAAGAATTATGTGAAAACTGCTTTGTGTGATTTAGGAGCTGGTGTTAGTGTTATGCCTTTCTCTTTATACAAAAGACTTGACTTGAATAAACTCACACCTACTGAAATATCTTTGCAAATGGCTGACAAATCAACTGCCATACCTATCGGTATTTGTGAGGATGTGCCCATTGTTGTTGCTAATGTTACTATTTTGACTGACTTTGTCATACTTGAGATGCCCGAGGATGACAACATGTCGATTATCCTTGGTAGACCCTTCTTGAAAACTGCAAGGGCTGTTATTGATTGTAATAAAAGCAAGGTCACTTTTCATATCAATGGTAATGAGCATACGGTGCACTTTCTGAAGAAACAATTCCAAGTGAATGGTATTAATGTTATTGAAAAATCTCCGACAATCACTATTGGAAGTTTTCAAATACCTCTACCTACTATCAAAAAGAAATATGAAAGCTTATTGTTGGGGAAATGCATATCCCCATTGAGGTAACTTAGTGATTTACGAAAGTTCTTCGGTTTCATGCTAATCGAAAGTGGTTGTTAATAATACCTGATCAACCTTATTAATGAATCATTTTTGAACGGTATGAAGTTGATGAATTTAGTAAGCACTACTTTCTGTCCCTACCTTTTGTTTTCTGTTTTTATTAGTTAAATAAAATAAAATGCCATGTTTTGTCTGTTTTCTGAATTTCCCGTGCAATAAAAAAATGGCCCAAAAATAAAAGTTCTCATAATGCCCTGAAAATTTTATATGATTTTTTCCTGAATATTTAAGAATTTTTGGTGCAAAAATTACCAGAGGGAGGTGCACCAGGTGGGCACAACCCACCTGGGCGTGCCAGAGCCCCTTGGCGCGCCCTGGTGGGTTGTGATCCCCACGTGGGCCCCCTCACTTATCTCTTCATCTCACATTGTGACCTACCTCCAGAAAAAAATCCCCATAGATCTCTCTCCCGTGTTCTTGAGCTCAAACCCGCGGATTTCGATCTCTTTGCTCGAAGCTCCGCTTCCGAAACAGTTTTGGGGGATTGTTGCTTGGTATGTGACTCCATCATTTGTCCAATTAGTTTTTGTTTTTGTGGTTTATACTTTGAATAAGTAGCTACTCTTGGTGCTGCTGTAGATGTGCTTGCATGTTCAATTCTTAGTGTTCTAAGTAGTTTGAATGCTTGCTATGGCCTCTATGTATCCCTATGAGTAGTTGCTATTAGTTTTGTGAAGTTTTGTTGGAAAAAATTTGTGAACTAAAGATTCAGATTTTTGTTCATAGGAAAAATTGTACGCTGACATGAATATCTTCAGGAAATTTGGCTCTAAGAAGAACTCCAAGGGTGTTATTGGGGAGTCTTCTGACTATGATCTCCACCTTCGGAGGTTCGCAAAGGTACGGCCGTGCGAATGGCCGCACATCCTGTTCATACAAGAAGCTGGAATTCATGAGGAGTTCATGCAATTCATTGTCAACACCAGTCTCACCGACTTCATCGCAGATGAGTGTGACCAGCACCAAATCCTCACAAATATCTTTGTTCAAAGCTTTACATTCTTGCCTACAAATAATCCTCCTAAAGTGAGCTTTGATTTATATGCTGAAAACCACCAGATACCACTTACTGAATTTTGTGACATATGCATGATCCCGTCTGATGGGAGCTTGGCTGAGCCTAGGCCGGCTGAGTTTGAGGATTTCTGTCACACTTTGACAGTGGGTGATTAGAGGAGAGTGTCAGCCATCACTGCCGGTGGTTTACATTTTCCTGTTGTTCGTTACTTTGCACTCTTCATTACCAAATGCTTGCTTGCTAGGGAGAAGGTGGGTGCACTTAATTCACTAGACCTTGCTATTTTACGTTGTGCAATAGAGGGTGACAACACGTATAGCTTGGGAGCTATTGTGGCTCGTCACCTCCATCTTAATAAATCTCAGGGTAAAATACATGGTGGGATTTTTGCTACTTGGTTGGCGGCCCACTTCGAGGTGGCGATACACCCCCATGATGTCTCTCTTACCACAGTTTACCTAGACCGTGCATCCATGGATCACCATCACTTTCTTGCACATGATCGTTATGATCTTGCCATTCCTTATAACTTGGTTTATAACGTTGACACTCGTGATGTTATCCCCTTGCATGCACCTGCTCTGTTTGATTATGTTGCCAGGGGCGGATACCGGATTATGCCTGCAGACATCCTCGCCTACTGGAACGCTCAGGCTGATGCCGAGGCTGCACAGGCACCTCCGCAGTGGGATGAGTGGATGCCTGCACCTCAGGATCCCTACTACCCTCCAGGATACTGATCTATTACCAACTTAGGCCAAAAGGCTAAGCTTGGGGGAGTACGTGTTTCTCACCGACATTATATTCATGTTCGCATATCATTCTATCTGTCGGTGCTCACACTTTTTCGTTGTATCATCCATGCTTAGATTTCTTTTCTTCCTTTCTTCTTGTGTGTTTGATAAAATTTAGAAAAAACAAAAAAAATAGTTGTAGTAATTTACTTTCTATGCATGCTTAGTAGTAGTATTAAAAAGAAAACCCAAAAAGAAAACTCAAAAACACTTTTTATTTGCTTGTTGAAGAAAACTAAAAACTCCAAAAATATCTCAGTGTGTTTCTATGAATTTCTTTTCTTTTTATTCGTGTTGTACCGAGGAGAAGACCACGATGAAAATGTTGAGTGGCTCTCACATGAATAACTGTTGAACTAATAAAGAGCACATTTTACCTTGTCTTCTCCTGTTGAATAAAATGTTTTGCAGATTCCAGCTTAGTCCACGGCACTCTTGCACTACTATTATTATTTTCATATCATTCGGTCATGCAAGTGAAAGGCAATAATGACGACATTCGATGAGATGGTCGTGGCAAAGAGAAACTGGTATGAACTCGACTTGTTCTGTCTGTGTAAATATGTTTAACCTAGTATCCAGGCTTCAGCCCATTATGATTAAACATGTTTGCAATGACAATTAGAGATTATAGTTTCTCATGCCATGCATAAGTAGCTGGGAGTTGATAATGATTTATCTTGGATATCAACATAGCATTAAAATGATTGTGATGCAGTATGATGATATGGTATCCTCCTCCGAATGTTCGAGTGGCTTGACTTGGTACATGTTCATGCATATAGTTGAGTCAAAACCAATATAGCCTCTATAATTTTTATGCTCATGGTTTTCATATCCTACTCATGCTAGTGTCCAATGTTACTTATGCATAATGCCTGGTCATGATCGTTGTTGCTCTCTAGCTGGCCGCTTCCCAATCTTAATTGCTAGCCTTCACCTGTACTAAGTGGGAATTATGCTTGTACCTCAAAACCTTGAACCCAAAGTTATTCCAGATGAGTCCACCATACCTACCTATATGCGGTATTACCCTGCCGTCCTAAGTAAATTTGCATGTGCCATCTCTAGAAACTTCTAAAAAGTTATCCTTTTTGTGTGCCTGGATCGTTCATGGAACGACATGAGGTGGTCGATATCTTCCGTGCTAAGCATGTTATCCTCAGGTTGAGTGTTTTTTCACTCGCCATCGCATGAGGAAATGGGCGGTAATAGGGATGCCTAGTCCCAAACTGCAAACATGAAAAAGAGTTCGTCTCTTGAATAATCAAACAAAAACTCCCAATGGAATGAAAACCTTTACTTTCCGCTTGGGAACCGCCACTAGCATGCTTAGCATGGAAGATGTTGATAACTGATGGCCGTGAAGTGAATGAGAAGGGGCATGTCTCAAAAATATCATTTATCTCTGTTTTAAAAATTGAGCTCTGGCACCTTTGCAAATCACCGCTTCCCTCTACGAAGGGACTTTCTATTTACTTTTATGTTGTGTCACCACCTTCTAAAAACAAGCGCCAGAAACTGGGTAGAGCGCATAGCTGTCATGATTTATGCATTCTGTATAGCTAATGTTGGGTGCATCATGACTGAATCTTTTCTACCATGAATTACAATGTTTAGTCGCTGCTTGAACTTTGGAGGTGCTCTGCATTTATGTTTTGCCGTCTCAGAAAGGGCTAGTGAGATACCACTATTCTCATATTATATCATGGTTGTTTTGACAACATGTTGATGTTTGAGATATCTTATTATTGCTCGCTAGCTGATTATCTCATTGATATGAATCATTATAATCTTTAAGAATTATTGTTGACATGGTTAGTTATAATGTTGGCTGAAAACCTGGGTGCTATTTAAGCTTATTTAGGCAAACAGCAAAAGAGTTCGTAAAAGTTTTTCTTTCTCACTTTCAGTTTATCAACTGAATTGCTTGAGCACAAGCAAAGGTTTAAGCTTGGGGGAGTTGATACGTCCCCAACGTATCTACTTTTTCTCACGCTTTTCCTCTTGTTTTGAACTCTAATTTGCATGATTTGGATGAAACTAACCCGGACTAACGCTGTTTTTAGCAGAACTACCATGGTGTTGTTTTTGTGCAGAAATATAAGTTCTCGGAATGGAACGAAACTTTGTGAGGATTTTTTATATAAATAATAAGAATTTTTGGAGCCAAGACCCGCCAGAGAGGGCCCTTGGTTGGGCACAACCCACCAGGGCGCGCCCCCCTCTCCTGGCGCGCCCAGGTGGGTTGTACGCACCTGGTGGCCCCACTGATGACCCCCCTGATACTATAAAATCACATTATTCCAGAAAAAATTAGGAGAAAGAATTATCACAATCCACGAGACGGAGCCGCCGCCAAGCCTTATTCTTCCTCGGGAGGGCAGATCTGGAGTCCGTTTGGGGCTCCGGAGAGGGGGATCTTCGTTCTTCGTCATCACCAACCCATCTCCATCGCCAATTCCATGATACTCCCCACCGGGAGTGAGTAATTCCTTCATAGGCTCGCTGGTCGGTGAGGAGTTGGATGAGATTCATCATGTAATCGAGTTAGTTTTGTTGGGGCCCGATCCCTAGTATCCACTATGTTCTTAGATTGATGTTGCTATGACTTTGCTATGCTTAATGCTTGTCACTTTGGGCCCGGGTGCCATGAACTCAGATCTGAACTGTTTATGAATTCATCATTATATCCATGTTTTAGATCTGATCCTGCAAGTTATAGTCACCTACTACGTGTTATGATCCGGCAACCCTAGAGTGACAACAACCGGGCCCACTCCCGGTGATGACCGTAGTTTGAGGAGTTCCTGTATTCACTATGTGTTAATGCTTTGTTCCGGTTCTCGATTAAAAGGAGCCCTTAATATCCCTTAGTTTCCAATATGGACCCCGCTACCACGGGAGGGTTGGACGAAAGATGTCATGCAAGTTCTTTTAATAAAGCATGTATGACTATTTACGGAATACATGCCTACATTATATCGATGAACTAGAGCTAGTGCCGTATCGCCCTAGGTTATAACTGTCACATGGTGAATATCATCCAACAACTCACCGATCCAATGCTTACGAATTTATCCTTATTGATCTTGTTGCGTTACTATTGCTATCATCACTGTTACACTTGCTACAAATTACTGCTATCACTGTTACTGTTACCGTTGCTACTGTCACTACTATCAAAACTATCAAACTACTTTGCTACTGATCACTTTGCTGCAGATAATTAATCTCCAGGTGTGGTTGAATTGACAACTCAGCTGCTAATACCTTCAAATATTCTTTGGCTCCCCTTGTGTCGAATCTATAAATTTGGGTTGAATACTCTACCCTCGAAAACTGTTGTGATCCCCTATGCTTGTGGGTTATCAAGAACTGCAACAAGGAAATACAATCTATTAAAGAATAATTATCATAATTAAATTCCTTTCAAAAAGATTGGGTTCAACACTACTTTAAGTTTTGACCTCTCCAATCTCACTTTTATCAATTTTTGCATCAAGATCTAAAAACTCCAATCATTGGGACGCCTTTTAACTAAAGATGACTCATCTCCAATCCCATATTTATCAAGATTTATATTGGAAAAAAAGATTCAATAGGATTCACATCAATCACTTTAAAGTCTTCATCATTATTTTCAGACTCCGGTTTAGCGGCCATCTTATTTACTAAGGTAGCTTGTATATTAGAAATTTGGCCTACTAAATTTTCAAGATGAGCAAACTAAGATTTCAAACCATAAAATTCCTTACACATATCATCAAGCTCTTTATTCATGCTCTCCATAAAGCTTTTCTGCTCCTTAAGCTCGTTTCTAAAGAAACTATTATGCTCAAATTGTAAGGAAATGAAGCTCATAACAGTATTTTCAATTTCTTCCAACCTCCTAAAGTGAGGATCAACGTTCTTTGGTTGAGCCATAAAGAAAGGCAAGCACACCAACGCACAGGCACACAAAAAGCAACGAAGAAGACGAACAGAAGAGGGGCGAAGACAAAGGCAAAAGGGGACTAATGTAATGCAAGAGATGAGAGTTTATGATGGGTACTTGTTATGTCTTGACTTGGTGTAGATCTCCCCGGCAACGGCGCTAGAAATTCTTCCTGCTACTTCTTGAGCTTGCGTTGGTTTTTCCCTTGAAGAGGAAAGGGTGATGCAGCAAAGTAGATATAAGTATTTCCCTCAGTTAGAGAACCAATGTATCAATCCAGTAGGATACAACGCACAAATCACCAATACCTGCACAAACAATCAGACAACTTGCACCCAGCGCGATAAAGGGGTTGTCAATCCCTTCACGGTCACTTGCAAAAGTGAGATCTAATAGAGATAGATAAAACTAATCTCTTGATAGAACCGTCACACACTTCCCACAGCAGCATCGGTGTGACCCTGACAGTTTGTCCTAATATCTTGATAGGTGTGGGAAGTGTGTGACAGTTCGGATGAAAATCACGCTCGTCTTCAGTCGGAGCTAGCGGTGACGGTGCCCTAGGGTGCCATTTGCCTCCTCGGAGGCGTCACCGAGGTGTGTGGATTGTGGTATCCAGCGAAAGCCTTAGTCCGTTGAAGGACCGGCAATGGTGGCGGTGTGGCATCATTACTCTGTTGAGAGCATCACAGGTGGAGACTTGGCTTGGACGTTCTCTCTTGTGGTTCTCCGGTGCTTTCCGCTGCCCAAGTTGATCTTCTTGGGCGCTATGTACGCAGCCATCGGTGAATTCTAGATGATGGATTTCTCGGGTTCGACCGAGTCCCGCTCTCCCCTCATCATTTCCAGTTAGCCATCCAATGGTTGGTAGTGTGTTGGCAAGGAAAATCCGGTTGGTGTTGTTGCTCTTTGCGGCGACCGGGTTTTGTTGTGACGCGGCTAGATGATTGCTTTAGGCAAAACCCTTTTGCTTGTGTTTGTGATTTCCGCGGTGTGGTGTAAAGTTCCTGCTACCCTTGATGTTCGCGGTAAGTTGTAATTTATAGTACTTGATTTCTACCTTCTATGAAAAATATGGTATGCTTAGGCATTCTATAAAAATATGTACGCCTACCATACTCTCAAAAAAATGATAAACATAATCGTGATAAAGGTGTGCTAAACCTATTTTCAACTTCATTAAAAAAATGACGCCGAACGCACATTCTTCTTTGTTAGTACATTATATAATATACCCCCTCCATCCCAAAGTTTGTACAAAGTTGAGTCACTTATTTTAGGAAGGAGGAAGTACTGTATAAATTTTGAGTTATACTCTAGTCGTTTCAGTTTTATATATAGACCCCTCTGTTCGATCATAAAGGGTGGCCAAATCGTTGCGTTTGTCAACTTCTACAAGTGGGAGCCTAAATATTCAACTTAGTGCTCTGTTCTCCCCTCCAGTAAAGTCGCCCGAAGACAAATGTTGGTTACTCTCATATGCAAGGGATAACCGTAGCACTTTTCACTACAGATATTTATTGATTTTTGAACCTAAGGAGCGGGTTTAGTTTCAGTGTAGCGGTTTGACATGTGTTTTTGTTTGTGAAGTTGGTGTGCTTTTGTTGAATTTGATGCGCCGATTAACCGAGCAATAAATTAACCATCTTCTAATCGATAGAACTGGCAAAGATTTTGCCTCGGTTTAAGAATAGGTGTCCTATTATTATCACTTATTAACAACCTTCTACACACTCATAGTACATAATTTACTGAGAGTCAAGTCGATAGGTGTTTGTGTAGAAGAAAGTCAATTACAGTTGGTTATTGTTATTTATGCTAAAGCACTTACATAAACAGAGCTAGTAATATGAAAGCTGTAGTCACGGAAGCCGATATTGAGATGCTACATGGATGACATTACTCTTGATATTGCATATTAATTGAGCTAGTAGTCCTAATTTTATGTTCTCTCGTATCATAGGCAGGTGCTTGGTATGTAGTCGAGTATGTCTATTTGTAAGAACTTGGTCAACATTAATTGTCCTAAATTATGGGAATTAAGTCATATCCTTTTGCAAGACTATCAGAACACTATATTAACACTACATGACCACATCTGATCTTCTGCACTGATATCCCAGCTTTTTACCGAGTCAGCGAATTAGGATTCTAATAGTTGAATATACAACTTGTATATATATGACCCAAACACATAAGTATCATGATAACATAAACAGTTCAAGTCTAAATTCTGCTACACGGTTCTGGTTATGAGCATGACACGTGACAAAGTTGCAACAACAATAGCTAGAGAAACTAGTAGAACTAGGGACAACTAAGCTACCATCAACGCACTATTATATGATTGTGATCATCCAACACTCATCGACCCCATATACCTATGCTGGATTACTCACTCATGGAAGGGGGGAGATGTTGGTGATGGAGGACATGGTGTCAATCACGGTGAAGCAATTCCCATGGCGGCTCACCAGAAGCGAGTGGGAAGCCCCTCCCTTCCTTCTTCTTCTTCCTTCGCCTTCTCCGAAACAAGGAGGGGTGTATTCCCCTCTGATATTGGTGGCTATGGAGGTTTGGAGGTGAGACCCTCCCCTGAGACAAGATCTCACTTTTGGAGCGAGTATTTTCTGAAAATTAAAATGTGACCCGTCACCATTTTATCAATCCAAGAGATCCATAAATACAAAAAATATGAAAAACATTTGGAAGTTTGATAGCTTCGATGCCCAACTGCCCTCAATCCAGTGTACAAATGTGGCCCCATCTTTGCTCCTCTTTCTACGTCCTTTTGCATGATTTTCACGATCTAGATGTTACCCGCGCCCAATTTCCTTTTTTGAGCTCGGGAAGGTTCTTGAATTCATTTACACAAAGACATGCAAATCTACCTTCTGGATATAAGTGTTGGAACCACTCTCTCACACGAATGGATGGAGGTAGAAGAAGGAGGAGCACACAGTACACTAGAGTTTCACCCGGCTTCACAGCCCCGTTACTTTTCCCAAAGCACAAAACTCCCGTACAAACAGTGGCCGTGGACTTATAGTCTCACAGCTGCGTAGCACCCAAGTTTCCGTTGCCCACCTCCTCCACTCGCCAGAGCATGCGAGTCATGGGCTTCGGCTGCGCTCTTGCCGCGCACTAACGCGTATGACGCGGCCGGCCATTCAACTGACCGCTACGCGCTGCCGCTAATGTCGCTAACAACACAGGCCTATGCAGTGGAACCCAATGTGAGCCTGGCTCACGCACCACCAGACCACACGCAAACACACCACGAGCATACACATGACACTGCTACAAGTGAACACACTACACACGCACACAGACACCACGCTGCTGCGTCCCGCACGTCCCGCCCGTCCCGCGCGTCACCGACGCGCCTGACGAGCCCAACGAGCCTGACGGCACCAGTGTGTCCCGCCCGTCCCGCGCGCACCCGTCGTGCCCGACGAGTTCGACCACACACGCCGTGGCTTATTCCAACACACACCCCCTAAGCCACGGCCTAGAGGAGTCCGTTGTCGTCGACGTAGGCGCCGGTCAAGAGAGTGTGCTCCGCCGCCGGTCCTTTCCCCAGCTGCGGGCACTCGCGCCGGAAGTGCCCGTGCTCCCCGCACTTGTAGCAGCGCCTGCGCATGTTGCCGCCGCTCCCCGACGCCAAGCTGCGCCCGTCGTGGTTGTCCCGAGCACCGTCGTGTCGACGCTCCCGTGCTGCCCACTGCGCCGCCATCATGAGCAGCTGCTCACCCCCGCGCTCGTCGCCGACTTGTCCACGGCGCCGAACCCGCTCGTCGAACGCACGCAGCCGCCCGAGCGCTTCATCGAACGCCATCGTCGTCACGTCGTGGAACTGCTCGATGCCGGCGACGACAGGGAAGAGGCGATCCGGCACCGTATCCAGCAACTTCTTGACAAGTGCTGCGTCGCCCAGCGTCTCCCTGAGGTTGGCATACCTCGCCGCCATCGCCGCAAGCCTCCCACCGTAAACGTTGAGCTCCTCGCCGTCCGCCATCTTCATCCGGTCGAATTCGCCGCGCAGCGTCCCCAGCCTCGCTGCGCGGACCCGATCAGCGCCGATGATCCTCACCTTCAGGGACTCCCATACCTCCCTGGCGGTGAGCTTCGTCGACACCAGCAGCAGCACATCCTCTGGCAACGCCCCGAGAAGCAACGCGCGCGCCATCTTGTCCTTCCGCGCGTTTACCGCCGCGTCGCCCGGCGCCACCGCCTCCCATACGGTGTGGACGTCGAGGATCGTCTGCGCCTTGATGGCCCAAACCATGTAGTTGTCCGCGGTCAGCATCGGCATCGCCATCGTTGCCGATCTGCCCGCACCGCCGCCGTGTGGGACGAGCGCCATGGTCGCCGGTGATCGCTCGAACCGAAGCTCTGTATAACAATTGTTGGAACCGCTCTCTCACACGGATGGATGGAGGTAGAAGAAGGAGGAGCACACAGTACACTGGAGTTTCACCCGGCTTCACAGCCCCGTTACTTTTCCCAAAGCACAAAACTCCCGTACAAACAGTGGCCGTGGACTTATAGTCTCACAGCTGCGTAGCACCCAAGTTTCCGTTGCCCACCTCCTCCACTCGCCAGAGCATGCGAGTCATGGGCTTCGGCTGCGCTCTTGCCGCGCACTAACGCGTATGACGCGGCCGGCCATTCAACTGACCGCTACGCGCTGCCGCTAATGTCGCTAACAACACAGGCCTATGCAGTGGAACCCAATGTGAGC
Organism: Aegilops tauschii subsp. strangulata; assembly: GCF_002575655.3. Lineage (NCBI taxonomy): Eukaryota > Viridiplantae > Streptophyta > Magnoliopsida > Poales > Poaceae > Aegilops > Aegilops tauschii. The sequence goes on from NC_053039.3 coordinate 182,173,112, forward strand.
CTGGCTCACGCACCACCAGACCACACGCAAACACACCACGAGCATACACATGACACTGCTACAAGTGAACACACTACACACGCACACAGACACCACGCTGCTGCGTCCCGCACGTCCCGCCCATCCCGCGCGTCACCGACGCGCCTGACGAGCCCGACGAGCCTGACGGCACCAGTGTGTCCCGCCCGTCCCGCGCGCACCCGTTGTGCCCAACGAGTTCGACCACACACGCCGTGGCTTATTCCAACACACACCCCCTAAGCCACGGCCTAGAGGAGTCCGTCGTCGTCGACGTAGGCGCCGGTCAAGAGAGTGTGCTCCGCCGCCGGTCCTTTCCCCAGCTGCGGGCACTCGCGCCGGAAGTGCCCGTGCTCCCCGCACTTGTAGCAGCGCCTGCGCATGTTGCCGCCGCTCCCCGACGCCAAGCTGCGCCCATCGTGGTTGTCCCGAGCACCATCGTGTCGACGCTCCCGTGCTGCCCACTGCGCCGCCATCATGAGCAGCTGCTCACCCCCGCGCTCGTCGCCGACTTGTCCACGGCGCCGAACCCGCTCGTCGAACGCACGCAGCCGCCCGAGCGCTTCATCGAACGCCATCGTCGTCACGTCGTGGAACTGCTCGATGCCGGCGACGACAGGGAAGAGGCGATCCGGCACCGTATCCAGCAACTTCTTGACAAGTGCTGCGTCGCCCAGCGTCTCCCTGAGGTTGGCATACCTCGCCGCCATCGCCGCAAGCCTCCCACCGTAAACGTTGAGCTCCTCGCCGTCCGCCATCTTCATCCGGTCGAATTCGCCGCGCAGCGTCCCCAGCCTCGCTGCGCGGACCCGATCAGCGCCGATGATCCTCACCTTCAGGGAGTCCCATACCTCCCTGGCGGTGAGCTTCGTCGACACCAGCAGCAGCACATCCTCTGGCAACGCCCCGAGAAGCAACGCGCGCGCCATCTTGTCCTTCCGCGCGTTTACCGCCGCGTCGCCCGGCGCCACCGCCTCCCATACGGTGTGGACGTCGAGGATCGTCTGCGCCTTGATGGCCCAAACCATGTAGTTGTCCGCGGTCAGCATCGGCATCGCCATCGTTGCCGATCTGCCCGCACCGCCGCCGTGTGGGACGAGCGCCATGGTCGCCGGTGATCGCTCGAACCGAAGCTCTGTATAACAATTGTTGGAACCGCTCTCTCACACGGATGGATGGAGGTAGAAGAAGGAGGAGCACACAGTACACTGGAGTTTCACCCGGCTTCACAGCCCCGTTACTTTTCCCAAAGCACAAAACTCCCGTACAAACAGTGGCCGTGGACTTATAGTCTCACAGCTGCGTAGCACCCAAGTTTCCGTTGCCCACCTCCTCCACTCGCCAGAGCATGCGAGTCATGGGCTTCGGCTGCGCTCTTGCCGCGCACTAACGCGTATGACGCGGCCGGCCATTCAACTGACCGCTACGCGCTGCCGCTAATGTCGCTAACAACACAGGCCTATGCAGTGGAACCCAATGTGAGCCTGGCTCACGCACCACCAGACCACACGCAAACACACCACGAGCATACACATGACACTGCTACAAGTGAACACACTACACACGCACACAGACACCACGCTGCTGCGTCCCGCACGTCCCGCCCGTCCCGCGCGTCACCGACGCGCCTGACGAGCCCGACGAGCCTGACGGCACCAGTGTGTCCCGCCCGTCCCGCGCGCACCCGTTGTGCCCAACGAGTTCGACCACACACGCCGTGTGGACGTCGAGGATCGTCTGCGCCTTGATGGCCCAAACCGTGTAGTTGTTTGCGGTCAGCATCGGCATCGCCATCGTTGCCGATCTGCCCGCACCGCCGCCGTGTGGGACGAGCGCCATGGTCGCCGGTGATCGCCCGAACCGAAGCTCTGTATACCAATTGTTGGAACCGCTCTCTCACACGGATGGATGGAGGTAGAAGAAGGAGGAGCACACAGTACACTGGAGTTTCACCCGGCTTCACAGCCCCGTTACTTTTCCCAAAGCACAAAACTCCCGTACAAACAGTGGCCGTGGACTTATAGTCTCACAGCTGCGTAGCACCCAAGTTTTCGTTGCCCACCTCCTCCACTCGCCAGAGCATGCGAGTCATGGGCTTCGGCTGCGCTCTTGCCGTGCACTAACGCGTACGACGTGGCCGGCCATTCAACTGACCGCTACGCGCTGCCGCTAATGTAGCTAACAACACAGGCCTATGCAGTGGAACCCAATGTGAGCCTGGCTCACGCACCACCAGACCACACACAAACACACCACGAGCATACACATGACACTGCTACAAGTGGACACACTACACACGCACGCACACACCACGCTGCTGCGTCCCGCACATCCGCCCGTCCCGCGCGTCACCGACGCGCCTGACGAGCCCGACGAGCCCGACGGCACCAGTGTGTCCCACCCGTCCCGCACGCACCCGACGCGCCCGACGAGTCCGACCACACACGCCGTGGCTTATTCCAACAATAAGTAGTATGCTGGTCTAATAAATATTAAGTAATAGACAAAAGTTGTAAGAATCTGGCATGAAAAACATCAAAAGGTATACATATTTTTAGGGCATACCACATGGTTGTGTAATGAGAGGAGGCCAACATGAAGGTGGGTGACCTCCTACGACGAGCGGGGCATGGGGTATGATCATGAGGGGTCGCTTGGTTATGGTGGTGCACATCGTTGTTGCGCGCGTGCGAGAGAGAGAGAGCTGAAAATCGGAGGTACTTTATCTTTCTAAAATTTCTGTGATATCGCTCATATATTTTTCACATATTGCAAAGGCCCTTTTTGCCTTGTCGAAAACATTCTTTTTGTTACATTGATTTTCCTTTTGCAACTTGTTGCAGCCTATCATTCTATTATTTCTTGTGTACATATATTAGTTTATTTGTTGAATTGTGTTTGTAGTGTTGCAACTTATTCACATGCTTTCAACAACTCGCAATAGAAATTATTGTAATGGTGTCGCATATGTACGAAACAATGTTTAGTCTTGGGATTTTATGTCATGGTGGTGTTGTAATGGTGTTGCATATGTACATATTGTACAATTATCGTGGTGGATGATCTTAAAAGTTGGCTACCATACCCAACATCTACCTTTTCCAATATATAAATATCTAAGACAAACTATTTAGCTGCTTAGTGTTGGATTAGGATGGAGATTTTAGAAACCAGGAGACATAACTGAGAAGTGTTCTAAGATACTAGCAAGGTGCATGTGGTACGCTACTATACTAAAACAACGAGATGGAAAATAGAGTTTACTCAAGTTATATGTCCAAGAATTTTAGGCCACAAACCTGTATACATGCAAAAATATAACTCAACAACTAAACAAACAATCCTTTTGACGTTAGACATGAGTGAAAAAATTGAGTGAGGGAAGATGATGCTAGGTAGGAAGCATGACAGTTATGGATGGGCTTGCCTCTAGTTGTGTGTGTAGGTTTGTATGGTCTGACTAGACATGGCTTGAAGGAGGAATATGGGTGGAGTGAATAGACGACCACCAACTCAAATATTTGTAAAAAAAAATAGTCTACACTTGAGACATCAAAGGACAAAACCCATTGTGAATGAGAAATATATATATTAGAAACAAGAGAAAATGTTCGAAGAAACATTTTATCTCTCGCTTACTTGGCATGGAGTTGGCTTCATTTTCTTAATATTAAGTAAGTATTAATGGAAATACATGTATCTCCCTTACGTGGCATGGATTTGATTTGTTGATAGTCGATGAACCATTGATCCTATGATCATATAAAAACATGAATAAATAAAGGTGAATATGTGAGTGTCAATGAGTTTTTCATCGTAAGGGTAGAGATTTATACAAGTTTGGTCCTCCCAAAGGATAATAACACCACTCCTATGTTGCTTTGTATTGAAATTTGTAAGAAACTAGAAGGGGTGTTTCAAGTAGTCTAGATCTACTAGTTAGAAGTTGACGGATACTACAGTTGTTACTTGTTAATAGGCTTCGAGTGAGCTATGTGTATCAACTTAGTGTGTTGGCCAATTAATTGGGCTTGGTTACCCATAGCAGAATGTCAATTCTTTTGCGGGTACAAATCTTTCTCTGAATAAAACTCCAATTCATTCACTGACTTAATTAAGGATACTTCTCTAGTTGGTGGGATGTCGTGTTCCCTATGGACATTTTTCGTATCCCTTAAGTACCTTCCAAATACGAACATGTAAATAGTGCCTCCGAAGGCCCCGCTGCATATATGAACCAATTATATAAGGCTTTAAAATTAATATTTTATGACTAAATTTGCATAAGCATATTTTAAACTTCATTTTCTTGTTTATTTATGATGGACATGATCCTCGAACGGTATGACAAATTTTGTTGTCTGAAGGAAATCTGATTGAAGAATTTGTTGAGCTGGAGGTATAGGACTTGTTTTAGCATTTATATTACCCTGAATTCTACAATGATAAAGATATAATATCATGTTTTAGTTGCCTAGTGTTGAGCTCTTTACCTAATGGAGAGCCTTGATTGCAAATTTGTAATGGACAGGGGAGTATGATGTATGATCATATAAAGTTGAGTTCTATGATTAAAGCTCTACAAAAAAGCCAAAGGTAACAAAATATAGGATAGGTCTTTTTGTATTTAAGTAGATAAAGTGGCATTGTAGATTTGTAGTGGTGTCACTAATATACATGTGTTCAAAAACAAATAAAGTATAAATAGTATGTCCATGAATTTTATCTTTTCTATAAACACTTCTCTGAGATACCGTATAATTATCATGTCTTAGTAGTGAGCTAATAGGGAGTTAAAGATCAATTAAATCATTGGTTAGTTATAAACTAGGGTCACTTCAAAAAATTGAACACTTTTAACGTAGCTGGGTTATTTACTAGGGAATCAATAATTTTGTTTTGTATGTGGCTTCCAATTCTCTTAAGTTTGGAAGGGAAATGCTAAACCTATGCACCTCATAAATTTGCTAAAAGGATCTCCTTATTATTTTCCATGCATGTATCAAGAATCTTAAGGGGGAGCAACTTGACTCCCTAACAGTGAGGGAACTCCAACAACTTGAGCAGCAGATAATGAATGCCCTCAGGAACATCAGACCCAGAAAGGTAAACACGATTAGCTTATAGAACTCTTGATGCTCATTTGAGTGTAGCTAATGGTTTTTCCATCAATTCTTTGAGAACCAACTCTTAACGTAGAAATTGTGTTATCTTGATGCTCATTTTAGTGTCACTAACACTATTACGAACAATTCTTTTAGAACCATCTCCTAACCAACTTGATTGTGGAGCTCAAAAATAAGGCAAATCTTACTAAACTCATCTTATGTCAATAATGCTTGTAGTTTTCCAGAACTTTGATTTGGTTGCCGCAGGCAAGGTTGCTGATGGAGCAAAATAGGATTCTACGGAAGGTTAACTTAATCTCATGCAAAGAATTGTTGTTGTGGTTTTGAAATTTAACAATGCAGGAGTTTTCATATAGTTGGTATGAAACTTAACACAACTGAATCAATTTTTTTTTGATTATTATGTGAAAAGGAGAAGGCTAAAGTATTGCACCCATTTGTGCACAAGAACTGCCCAAATCCTTTTGGAAATTCTATTGTTGCATCCGCCCTACCCAACCTGAACACTTAGTGAGCATCGATTCTCACCTTGTCCAATACTAATTTACTTGTTACTTTGGTCTCCAGTTCTTTTGTAATAACTGGAAATGATACTCCAAAATTAACCTAAACATCGATCAAACCGCAGTGAGGGCGGTGACTCTGCAGGGCATGATCGGTGATTGTGCCGCTGAAATAAATGAGCAGCACAGTGGTGGCCACACCTGTTGTGGTTAATGTTCCTCTTGGACTGCTAGGAGACGACTGAATGCTTTGGCCTGAGCATTAATTTTTGTTGAATAATTTGTTGAAGGCTAGCTAGATTCTACATTTCGATCATTTATAACTTTGTAGTTTGACGTGTGCCAGATATATGCTACTTGATTTAGATTTATTTTGGATATTTATTAGAAAGAAACCTTGTCCTATTAAATGTTGTTGCAATCCTCTCATATTGTTGCCATTGTTTGAAAAAAAACCTTGATCTGTGTTTCTACTAGATAATAATACCTTGTACTACCATAAGGACGTCTTCCCTTTTACTTACTTGGGGATACCTCTGGGCTTATCAAAGCCAAAGATGGAACATTTCCTTCCTTCTATATAGAGGGGACTAATCTCTACTACACAACTTTACTCTTGTAAATTTTTTGGGCCTCCATGCGCAAAGTTTTGTTGAACATCAGCAAATATTCTTCAACTGGATGACCTACGGTTTATCAACACACAAGAGGTGTAGGATGAAGATGGTCTCTCTCGAACAACACTAAAAAAATACAAGTGGTCTCTTGTGTCCCCAACACACCTAATACAATTGTCAGTTGTATAGGTGCACTAGTTCGGCAAAGAGATGGTGATGTATGTGTAATATGGATTGTAGAAATAGCTTTTTATAATCTGAATAAATAAAAATAGAAAGGTACCACATAACAAAATTGAACAAAATGGTGCCTCAATGCTTGGAAACAAGGCCTAGTGTTCATACTTTCACTAGTGCCAACTGTCAACATCCTTAACATAGTTAAACATCATGATAATCCCTTAACAGGTGCAGCAAAGAATCACTCAAAAGTTTCTCTATTTACCGGAGAAAGGAGGATGAAATCATGTAGGTGCGCTTGACATTGAATGACCTCAAAGTCGTATTTCCAATCATAATTTGTTGAACCACCCCATTGTGCCACGGATAGTGCCAGAAATTGTACTACGACAACACCATATGATACTTATCGTTCAACCTTTATGCATAGTCACCCCAATGTCACCATGAGTATCTGCAAGTTAATTACTAAACATGCATCACATAATCTCAAATCCAAAATAGTCAATCCAACATAAAGAAACTTCAAAGAGCAAGACTCAATTCACCAAAAAAATAAAAGAGGAGGAAGCATCATACGATCTAACTATATTAATAAAGCTCATGATACAATCAATATTGGAGTCTTTCAAGGACATGGGAAAGAGATATTGAACACATAGCTACTTGTACATACCCTCATCCCCGAGGACGTAGTACTCACAGATCACCATGAGAAGAGAGGGAGAAGTTGTTGGTGACGATGATGCAGAAATGTCCGTGGTGGAGTCCCGACACCTTCAAAGGAGAGGGGAAGGCCCCCTCCTCCTTCTTCTTCTTCACTGGCCCTCCGAGGAGAGAGGGGGCTCTCCTTTAGATTGGATCTTGGTGGGGCAGTTTTCTGGGTGTTGGCATTCTAAGTTCCGTCGCGATTGGAAATAATTCATATATCTCTCTTATCATCAAAATTTCGAAAAAAATGAGTTTGGTTCTCCAACTTCGCCTCCAAGGTACGGAAATAAAATAGTGAGTTTATCTTTCACGCAAGGTGGGTTAAAATTTTCATACTTTCTCTCCTGATTTTTTCATAGAAAACGGAAACTGGCGTTAGGCACTAGATTAACATGTTAGCCTTTGAGACGTATTAGCATCCCACGCTTAATCCCTAGTCGTCCTCGAGTAGGTAGATGATAATAAGAATAGTTTTTGGAGTGTGAATGCTAGAATAGAACAAAACTTTGATCACATGGAGAATGATGGTTCAAATAACAAATAGCATCATTGTATTAAGTTCACAATAATATAAAGTGATATTGAAGTATCTGATACGTCTCCATCGTATCTATAGTTTTTGATCATTTCATGTTATTATATTATCAATCTTGGATGCTTTATTTGCAGTTTTATGCTATTTTATATCATTTTATGGGACTAACCTATTAACTCAGTGCCCAGTGCCAGTTGTAGTTTTTCCTTGTTTTTGGCTTTTTAGAAAATCAGTATCAAACATGTCCAACCAAACCCTAGAAGGTTTGGGAGGAGACCAAATGGCCTACGAGAAAGCCACGAGGTCATAGGGCGCGCCTACTACTTGTGAGTTGCGTTGAGATTTTCCCCGAAGAGAAAGGGTGAAGCAATAATATAGTAGTGGTTGACAATCAAGGTTTATCAAACTAGAAGGAGCACCAAACAAATCCTAGTGACCAACACATGCCCACACAAAAGCAAATACTTGCATCCAACGCGGGCAAGAGGGTTGTCAATCCCCTTGAACTCATTACTTGCACGGATCCAACCTTGTATAGGTAGATGGATAAATTGCAAAACAAAATAAAAGTAATAATTGCAGCAAGGTATTTTTGTTTTTTATAATATGATTAAACTAGACCCCAGGGCCATAGTTTTCTCTAGAGGCTTCTCTCTCGAAACAATAGCATAGGGTGGGTAGATAAATTACTGTTGGGCAATTGATAAAAAAGCGCATAGTTATAATGTATTCATGGCAATGATCATGTATATACGCATGATACATCTCCAACGTAAATATAATTTATGAAGTATTCATGCCATTATATTATCATTCTTGGATGTTTTACAATCATTTTAGAGCAACTTTATATCATTTTTTGGGACTAACCTATTTACCCAGTGCCCAGTGCCAGTTGCTGCTTTTTGCTTCTTTTTTACATAGCAGGAAATCAATACCAAACGGAGTCCAAATGCAACGGAACTTCACGGAGATTTTTTATGGACCAGAACACCCAGGATGGCCAGAGCAGCACCTAGGGGTGTCCTGAGGGGGCACAACCCACCAGGGCACGCCTAGGGGCCCAGGCGCGCCCAGGTGGGTTGTGCCCACCTCGGTGGCCTCCCGCACCCCTCTTTACCCTATAAATTCACAAATATTCCAAAAACCTTTGGGTTAACCTAGATCAGAAGTTCCGCCGCCACAATGCTCTGTAGCCACCGAACACCAATCTAGACCCTTTCCGGCACCTTGCCGGAGGGGGGAATCATCTCCGGTCGCCATCTTCATCATCCCGGCGGCCACCACGATGAGGAGGGAGTAGTCCACCCTCGGGACTGAGTGTTTGTAACAGTAGCTATGTGTTTAATCTCTCTCTCTCTTGTGATCTATATGATGGGCTTTGTTAACATAGATGGATCATATGATGTTTCTCCCCTCTATACTCTTGTTGTGATGAATTGAATCTTTACCCTTTGAAGTTTTATCTTATCGGATTGAATGTTCAGATATGAAAACACATGATGTATGTCTTGCGGTATGAATACTTCAGGTGACAATGGGGTATCATATTGATTCACTTGATGTATGTTATGGCACTCAACTTGTGGATTCCCGAGGTGACATTGGGGTAATCTATTGTCGGGGAAACGACACCTACGGGATCACGAGGGATCCCTTTTGCTACGGTTGGCGGGCACGGGGCTATGGAAAGAGCGGGATTGAGAGATCAACGCAGGGGGATTATCCAGGTTCGGGCCGCAAGTGATGCGTAATACCCTACTCCTGCTGGTTTGTGTTTATCTGGTGCTCTTGGACTAGCTACAAGGCGTGCAGGGTCCTAAAAGTAAGAATCCTTCCTCAGTACGCCGCGGGCCTCCTTTTATAGACAAAGGGGCTGCCACAATGGCACACAGGAGGTGGAAAGCTATACAGTGGTTGAGTCTATCCTCTGGCACCATAGGACAAACGCATTTAATGCGCTGCCAACATGCCCTTCTTGCATTATCGGGGACGGCAAGGAAGCTCGTCCCAGCTGTCGTCGCCTCGTCTGGCTTCGACACATGTCCAAACTGACGAGGCGTGTAGTGCCACGCTGGCTGGCTGGCTGCTGAGTTGGTGCAGTGGCAGAGCCTTCACGAAGATCTTCATACCACCACGCAGGTGCTTGCTGAGTTGGCCTAGAGGCCGTACGTCGCCATGCAGGTGCTCGCCTAGTTGGTGGGCTGGCTGCTGCATGGGAACGGCGGCGGAGTCTTGGCAGATGTGGGCCTGGCTGCGGCCCTACGGATGTCTTCGGCAAGAGTCTTGCCGGGGCCCCGGCAAGGGTCTTGCCATGGCATCGTGGTCGTCCCCGGCAAGGGGCTTGCCGTGGATCTTCGTCTTCTGGTTATTTATCTAGTCTTGTATGCTTCTGGTCTTCACAAAGATCTGCATGCCACCATGGAGGCGCTTCCCGAGCCTTGGTTCCCATGTGGTTTGAGGGCATCGGAACTCTCAGGCTCAAGGGTGGCAGCCCTGCTGACGTGTGACACCCAAGTTTTTATTTGGATTTTTCAAAAGATTTTATTTGACTTGAGGGGAGTGATTTAAATTTTTCTTCAAGAGAACTCTCCCTCTCATATATTTTTCTTTATGGCAAAAGTTTTGTTTGGATTCACCCAAGATCTGCCTTTGGTCTTGGAAGTTCTTGCTTTTCATTTGGACTCAAGACAAAATGTTTTTCATTTGGGAAAATAACTTTTGAAAATCTTTTTGAATTTGCACTATGGCTTTTGGAAAGTCCTTTGCCACTTTCAACAATTCCTTCTTGCCATGGCATTAGTGCAAATCCTCTCTCCTAACCACTTCCTCACCTTTGGATCATGATTTGCATCAAATCCAGCAAGTTGAACCTCCCCATGTGATTATTTCCATTCAAATTCTATTCAAATAAATTTCTGCCTTCTTTTCTAGCACTTGGAGATTTACAAAGGGACTCCACTTTCTGTCTTGATTTTTGCCACCAAACCTTCTTCCCCTCCTAGTCCTTTGAACCCTCAACCTAGAACCATGAAGATCCACTGGTCTTCAGTTCAAAATTTTCAAACTACACCTGCTGCAAGTTTGGACCAGATTTGAAAATTTTGGGACTTTTCTGTTTTCTCAGTTAAAACCCTGGAACTTTTCTGTTTCATTACAGATAAGTCCCTGGACAGAAACCTTTATAACTTTTTAATAAAAAGGGATTTTTGAGTGATTCTTTTTCTGACAATCTTCAAATTTTGTCTAGTTTTTTTGGGATTTATTTGAAAATTATTTGGAAAATTTTCTGTGCAAGTGTTGGTTTTCACGTTAGTATCCGTTTCGTGATTGCCGTAGGTTCCGGGAGAGGTGACGGAGCCGCGAACTTCGCCGAGCTAGACTCCGACTTCTCCGAACTAGGCAAGCGTGTTTTGAACATTTGATATGACAGGTGTTTTACATGTTCACGTGAGAGTTTGTGCGTGGCATATGAGTGTCGGTAAATACCTCGTTGCTTGTAAGGCAACGACCCGGTTGTTCCAAAGTCGCGATGATCGCTGATGAGAGATGGCCTAATCATGTGGTGACTTTTCTATTAGAGTTGCAACTAGAGGAGGTAAAATGACTCAGGAACCGCTTTATCCTGAGGGACACCCAAATAGAATAGAACAAGATTCACAAAGAAATAACACTAGTGCACCTAGTCCTTCTAAAAAGAAAAAGAAGAAGAAAAATGATAGGACTTTGCATACTTCTAGTCAACCTGAAATAGAGAAACCTCCTGATAATGATAATGAGACTTCTATCTCTGATGCTGAAACTCAATCTGGTAATGAACACTCACCTACTGATAATGAAAAAGATAATGATGAGGTTCATGAATACTCTCAACCAACAAATGATAAAAAACCAGATAATGATGTTGAGATAGAACCACCTGTTGATCTTGATAACCCACAACCTAAGAATAAAAGGTATGATAAAAGAGACTTTGTTGCTAGGAAACGCGGTAAAGAAAGAGAACCGTGGGTTAAAAAACATATGCCTTTTCCACCCAAGTCAACTAAAAGGAAAGATGATGAAGAATTTGAACGCTTTGTTGAGATGCCGAGGCCAGTATTTTTGCGTACTCGCTTGACTGATATCTTGAAAATGCCTCCTTATGAAATGTATATGAAAGACATCATCACAAATAAGAGAAAAATACCGGAAGCTGAAATCTCCACTATGCTTGCTAATTATACTTTCAAAGATGGAGTACCAAAAAAACATGGAGATCCGGGAATACTAACTATACCTTGCTCTATCAAAAAGAATTATGTGAAAACTTCTTTGTGTGATTTAGGAGTTGGTGTTAGTGTTATGCCTTTCTCTTTATACAAAAGACTTGACTTGAATAAACTCACACCTACTGAAATATCTTTGCAAATGGCTGACAAATCAACTGCCATACCTATCGGTATTTGTGAGGATGTGCCCATTGTTGTTGCTAATGTTACTATTTTGACTGACTTTGTCATACTTGAGATGCCCGAGGATGACAACATGTCGATTATCCTTGGTAGACCCTTCTTGAAAACTGCAGGGGCTGTTATTGATTGTAATAAAAGCAAGGTCACTTTTCATATCAATGGTAATGAGCATACGGTGCACTTTCTGAAGAAACAATTCCAAGTGAATGGTATTAATGTTATTGAAAAATCTCCGACAATCACTATTGGAAGTTTTCAAATACCTCTACCTACTATCAAAAAGAAATATGAAAGCTTATTGTTGGGGAAATGCATATCCCCATTGAGGTAACTTAGTGATTTACGAAAGTTCTTCGGTTTCATGCTAATCGAAAGTGGTTGTTAATAATACCTGATCAACCTTATTAATGAATCATTTTTGAACGGTATGAAGTTGATGAATTTAGTAAGCACTACTTTCTGTCCCTACCTTTTGTTTTCTGTTTTTATTAGTTAAATAAAATAAAATGCCATGTTTTGTCTGTTTTCTGAATTTCCCGTGCAATAAAAAAATGGCCCAAAAATAAAAGTTCTCATAATGCCCTGAAAATTTTATATGATTTTTTCCTGAATATTTAAGAATTTTTGGTGCAAAAATTACCAGAGGGAGGTGCACCAGGTGGGCACAACCCACCTGGGCGTGCCAGAGCCCCTTGGCGCGCCCTGGTGGGTTGTGATCCCCACGTGGGCCCCCTCACTTATCTCTTCATCTCACATTGTCACCTACCTCCAGAAAAAATCCCCATAGATCTCTCTCCCGTGTTCTTGAGCTCAAACCCGCGGATTTCGATCTCTTTGCTCGAAGCTCCGCTTCCGAAACAGTTTTGGGGGATTGTTGCTTGGTATGTGACTCCATCATTTGTCCAATTAGTTTTTGTTTTTGTGGTTTATACTTTGAATAAGTAGCTACTCTTGGTGCTGCTGTAGATGTGCTTGCATGTTCAATTCTTAGTGTTCTAAGTAGTTTGAATGCTTGCTATGGCCTCTATGTATCCCTATGAGTAGTTGCTATTAGTTTTGTGAAGTTTTGTTGGAAAAAATTTGTGAACTAAAGATTCAGATTTTTGTTCATAGGAAAAATTGTACGCTGACATGAATATCTTCAGGAAATTTGGCTCTAAGAAGAACTCCAAGGGTGTTATTGGGGAGTCTTCTGACTATGATCTCCACCTTCGGAGGTTCGCAAAGGTACGGCCGTGCGAATGGCCGCACATCCCGTTCATACAAGAAGCTGGAATTCATGAGGAGTTCATGAAATTCATTGTCAACACCAGTCTCACCGACTTCATCGCAGATGAGTGTGACCAGCACCAAATCCTCACAAATATCTTTGTTCAAAGCTTTACATTCTTGCCTACAAATAATCCTCCTAAAGTGAGCTTTGATTTATATGCTGAAAACCACCAGATACCACTTACTGAATTTTGTGACATATGCATGATCCCGTCTGATGGGAGCTTGGCTGAGCCTAGGCCGGCTGAGTTTGAGGATTTCTGTCACACTTTGACAGTGGGTGATTAGAGGAGAGTGTCAGCCATCACTGCCGGTGGTTTACATTTTCCTGTTGTTCGTTACTTTGCACTCTTCATTACCAAATGCTTGCTTGGTAGGGAGAAGGTGGGTGCACTTAATTCACTAGACCTTGCTATTTTACGTCGTGCAATAGAGGGTGACAACACGTATAGCTTGGGAGCTATTGTGGCTCGTCACCTCCATCTTAATAAATCTCAGGGTAAAATACATGGTGGGATTTTTGCTACTTGGTTGGCGGCCCACTTCGAGGTGGCGATACACCCCCATGATGTCTCTCGTACCACAGTTTACCTAGACCGTGCATCCATGGATCACCATCACTTTCTTGCACATGATCGTTATGATCTTGCCATTCCTTATAACTTGGTTTATAACGTTGACACTCGTGATGTTATCCCCTTGCATGCACCTGCTCTGTTTGATTATGTTGCCAGGGGCGGATACCGGATTATGCCTGCAGACATCCTCGCCAACTGGAACGCTCAGGCTGATGCCGAGGCTGCACAGGCACCTCCGCAGTGGGATGAGTGGATGCCTGCACCTCAGGATCCCTACTACCCTCCAGGATACTGATCTATTACCAACTTAGGCCAAAAGCCTAAGCTTGGGGGAGTACGTGTTTCTCACCGACATTATATTCATGTTCGCATATCATTCTATCTGTCGGTGCTCACACTTTTTCGTTGTATCATCCATGCTTAGATTTCTTTTCTTCCTTTCTTCTTGTGTGTTTGATAAAATTTAGAAAAAACAAAAAAAATAGTTGTAGTAATTTACTTTCTATGCATGCTTAGTAGTAGTATTAAAAAGAAAACCCAAAAAGAAAACTCAAAAACACTTTTTATTTGCTTGTTGAAGAAAACTAAAAACTCCAAAAATATCTCAGTGTGTTTCTATGAATTTCTTTTCTTTTTATTCGTGTTGTACCGAGGAGAAGACCACGATGAAAATGTTGAGTGGCTCTCACATGAATAACTGTTGAACTAATAAAGAGCACATTTTACCTTGTCTTCTCCTGTTGAATAAAATGTTTTGCAGATTCCAGCTTAGTCCACGGCACTCTTGCACTACTATTATTATTTTCATATCATTCGGTCATGCAAGTGAAAGGCAATAATGACGACATTCGATGAGATGGTCGTGGCAAAGAGAAACTGGTATGAACTCGACTTGTTCTGTCTATGTAAATATGTTTAACCTAGTATCCAGGCTTCAGCCCATTATGATTAAACATGTTTGCAATGACAATTAGAGATTATAGTTTCTCATGCCATGCATAAGTAGCTGGGAGTTGATAATGATTTATCTTGGATATCAACATAGCATTAAAATGATTGTGATGCAGTATGATGATATGGTATCCTCCTCCGAATGTTCGAGTGGCTTGACTTGGTACATGTTCATGCATATAGTTGAATCAAAACCAATATAGCCTCTATAATTTTTATGCTCATGGTTTTCATATCCTACTCATGCTAGTGTCCAATGTTACTTATGCATAATGCCTGGTCATGATCGTTGTTGCTCTCTAGCTGGCCGCTTCCCAATCTTAATTGCTAGCCTTCACCTGTACTAAGTGGGAATTATGCTTGTACATCAAAACCTTGAACCCAAAGTTATTCCAGATGAGTCCACCATACCTACCTATATGCGGTATTACCCTGCCGTCCTAAGTAAATTTGCATGTGCCATCTCTAGAAACTTCTAAAAAGTTATCCTTTTTGTGTGCCTGGATCGTTCATGGAACGACATGAGGTGGTCGATATCTTCCATGCTAAGCATGTTATCCTCAGGTTGAGTGTTTTTTCACTCGCCATCGCATGAGGAAATGGGCGGTAATAGGGATGCCTAGTCCCAAACTGCAAACATGAAAAAGAGTTCGTCTCTTGAATAATCAAACAAAAACTCCCAATGGAATGAAAACCTTTACTTTCCGCTTGGGAACCGCCACTAGCATGCTTAGCATGGAAGATGTTGATAACTGATGGTCGTGAAGTGAATGAGAAGGGGCATGTCTCAAAAATATCATTTATCTCTGTTTTAAAAATTGAGCTCTGGCACCTTTGCAAATCACCGCTTCCCTCTACGAAGGGACTTTCTATTTACTTTTATGTTGTGTCACCACCTTCTAAAAACAAGCGCCAGAAACTGGGTAGAGCGCATAGCTGTCATGATTTATGCATTCTGTATAGCTAATGTTGGGTGCATCATGACTGAATCTTTTCTACCATGAATTACAATGTTTAGTCGCTGCTTGAACTTTGGAGGTGCTCTGCATTTATGTTTTGCCGTCTCAGAAAGGGCTAGTGAGATACCACTATTCTCATATTATATCATGGTTGTTTTGACAACATGTTGATGTTTGAGATATCTTATTATTGCTCGCTAGCTGATTATCTCATTGATATGAATCATTATAATCTTTAAGAATTATTGTTGACATGGTTAGTTATAATGTTGGCTGAAAACCTGGGTGCTATTTAAGCTTATTTAGGCAAACAGCAAAAGAGATCGTAAAAGTTTTTCTTTCTCACTTTCAGTTTATCAACTGAATTGCTTGAGCACAAGCAAAGGTTTAAGCTTGGGGGAGTTGATACGTCCCCAACGTATCTACTTTTTCTCACGCTTTTCCTCTTGTTTTGAACTCTAATTTGCATGATTTGGATGAAACTAACCCGGACTAACGCTGTTTTTAGCAGAACTACCATGGTGTTGTTTTTGTGCAGAAATATAAGTTCTCGGAATGGAACGAAACTTTGTGAGGATTTTTTATATAAATAATAAGAATTTTTGGAGCCAAGACCCGCCAGAGAGGGCCCTTGGTTGGGCACAACCCACCAGGGCGCGCCCCCCTCTCCTGGCGCGCCCAGGTGGGTTGTACGCACCTGGTGGCCCCACTGATGACCCCCCTGATACTATAAAATCACATTATTCCAGAAAAAATTAGGAGAAAGAATTATCACAATCCACGAGACGGAGCCGCCGCCAAGCCTTATTCTTCCTCGGGAGGGCAGATCTGGAGTCCGTTTGGGGCTCCGGAGAGGGGGATCTTCGTTCTTCGTCATCACCAACCCATCTCCATCGCCAATTCCATGATACTCCCCACCGGGAGTGAGTAATTCCTTCATAGGCTCGCTGGTCGGTGAGGAGTTGGATGAGATTCATCATGTAATCGAGTTAGTTTTGTTGGGGCCCGATCCCTAGTATCCACTATGTTCTTAGATTGATGTTGCTATGACTTTGCTATGCTTAATGCTTGTCACTTTGGGCCCGGGTGCCATGAACTCAGATCTGAACTGTTTATGAATTCATCATTATATCCATGTTTTAGATCTGATCCTGCAAGTTATAGTCACCTACTACGTGTTATGATCCGGCAACCCTAGAGTGACAACAACCGGGCCCACTCCCGGTGATGACCGTAGTTTGAGGAGTTCCTGTATTCACTATGTGTTAATGCTTTGTTCCGGTTCTCGATTAAAAGGAGCCCTTAATATCCCTTAGTTTCCAATATGGACCCCGCTACCACGGGAGGGTTGGACGAAAGATGTCATGCAAGTTCTTTTAATAAAGCATGTATGACTATTTACGGAATACATGCCTACATTATATCGATGAACTAGAGCTAGTGCCGTATCGCCCTAGGTTATAACTGTCACATGGTGAATATCATCCAACAACTCACCGATCCAATGCTTACGAATTTATCCTTATTGATCTTGTTGCGTTACTATTGCTATCATCACTGTTACACTTGCTACAAATTACTGCTATCACTGTTACTGTTACCGTTGCTACTGTCACTACTATCAAAACTATCAAACTACTTTGCTACTGATCACTTTGCTGCAGATAATTAATCTCCAGGTGTGGTTGAATTGACAACTCAGCTGCTAATACCTTCAAATATTCTTTGGCTCCCCTTGTGTCGAATCTATAAATTTGGGTTGAATACTCTACCCTCGAAAACTGTTGTGATCCCCTATGCTTGTGGGTTATCAAGAACTGCAACAAGGAAATACAATCTATTAAAGAATAATTATCATAATTAAATTCCTTTCAAAAAGATTGGGTTCAACACTACTTTAAGTTTTGACCTCTCCAATCTCACTTTTATCAATTTTTGCATCAAGATCTAAAAACTCCAATCATTGGGACGCCTTTTAACTAAAGATGACTCATCTCCAATCCCATATTTATCAAGATTTATATTGGAAAAAAAGATTCAATAGGATTCACATCAATCACTTTAAAGTCTTCATCATTATTTTCAGACTCCGGTTTAGCGGCCATCTTATTTACTAAGGTAGCTTGTATATTAGAAATTTGGCCTACTAAATTTTCAAGATGAGCAAACTAAGATTTCAAACCATAAAATTCCTTACACATATCATCAAGCTCTTTATTCATGCTCTCCATAAAGCTTTTCTGCTCCTTAAGCTCGTTTCTAAAGAAACTATTATGCTCAAATTGTAAGGAAATGAAGCTCATAACAGTATTTTCAATTTCTTCCAACCTCCTAAAGTGAGGATCAACGTTCTTTGGTTGAGCCATAAAGAAAGGCAAGCACACCAACGCACAGGCACACAAAAAGCAACGAAGAAGACGAACAGAAGAGGGGCGAAGACAAAGGCAAAAGGGGACTAATGTAATGCAAGAGATGAGAGTTTATGATGGGTACTTGTTATGTCTTGACTTGGTGTAGATCTCCCCGGCAACGGCGCTAGAAATTCTTCCTGCTACTTCTTGAGCTTGCGTTGGTTTTTCCCTTGAAGAGGAAAGGGTGATGCAGCAAAGTAGATATAAGTATTTCCCTCAGTTAGAGAACCAATGTATCAATCCAGTAGGAGACAACGCACAAATCACCAATACCTGCACAAACAATCAGACAACTTGCACCCAGCGCGATAAAGGGGTTGTCAATCCCTTCACGGTCACTTGCAAAAGTGAGATCTAATAGAGATAGATAAAACTAATCTCTTGATAGAACCGTCACACACTTCCCACAGCAGCATCGGTGTGACCCTGACAGTTTGTCCTAATATCTTGATAGGTGTGGGAAGTGTGTGATAGTTCGGATGAAAATCACGCTCGTCTTCAGTCGGAGCTAGCGGTGACGGTGCCCTAGGGTGCCATTTGCCTCCTCGGAGGCGTCACCGAGGTGTGTGGATTGTGGTATCCAGCGAAAGCCTTAGTCCGTTGAAGGACCGGCAATGGTGGCGGTGTGGCATCATTACTCTGTTGAGAGCATCACAGGTGGAGACTTGGCTTGGACGTTCTCTCTTGTGGTTCTCCGGTGCTTTCCGCTGCCCAAGTTGATCTTCTTGGGCGCTATGTACGCAGCCATCGGTGAATTCTAGATGATGGATTTCTCGGGTTCGACCGAGTCCCGCTCTCCCCTCATCATTTCCAGTTAGCCATCCAATGGTTGGTAGTGTGTTGGCAAGGAAAATCCGGTTGGTGTTGTTGCTCTTTGCGGCGACCGGGTTTTGTTGTGACGCGGCTAGATGATTGCTTTAGGCAAAACCCTTTTGCTTGTGTTTGTGATTTCCGCGGTGTGGTGTAAAGTTCCTGCTACCCTTGATGTTCGCGGTAAGTTGTAATTTATAGTACTTGATTTCTACCTTCTATGAAAAATATGGTATGCTTAGGCATTCTATAAAAATATGTACGCCTACCATACTCTCAAAAAAATGATAAACATAATCGTGATAAAGGTGTGCTAAACCTATTTTCAACTTCATTAAAAAAATGACGCCGAACGCACATTCTTCTTTGTTAGTACATTATATAATATACCCCCTCCATCCCAAAGTTTGTACAAAGTTGAGTCACTTATTTTAGGAAGGAGGAAGTACTGTATAAATTTTGAGTTATACTCTAGTCGTTTCAGTTTTATATATAGACCCCTCTGTTCGATCATAAAGGGTGGCCAAATCGTTGCGTTTGTCAACTTCTACAAGTGGGAGCCTAAATATTCAACTTAGTGCTCTGTTCTCCCCTCCAGTAAAGTCGCCCGAAGACAAATGTTGGTTACTCTCATATGCAAGGGATAACCGTAGCACTTTTCACTACAGATATTTATTGATTTTTGAACCTAAGGAGCGGGTTTAGTTTCAGTGTAGCGGTTTGACATGTGTTTTTGTTTGTGAAGTTGGTGTGCTTTTGTTGAATTTGATGCGCCGATTAACCGAGCAATAAATTAACCATCTTCTAATCGATAGAACTGGCAAAGATTTTGCCTCGGTTTAAGAATAGGTGTCCTATTATTATCACTTATTAACAACCTTCTACACACTCATAGTACATAATTTACTGAGAGTCAAGTCGATAGGTGTTTGTGTAGAAGAAAGTCAATTACAGTTGGTTATTGTTATTTATGCTAAAGCACTTACATAAACAGAGCTAGTAATATGAAAGCTGTAGTCACGGAAGCCGATATTGAGATGCTACATGGATGACATTACTCTTGATATTGCATATTAATTGAGCTAGTAGTCCTAATTTTATGTTCTCTCGTATCATAGGCAGGTGCTTGGTATGTAGTCGAGTATGTCTATTTGTAAGAACTTGGTCAACATTAATTGTCCTAAATTATGGGAATTAAGTCATATCCTTTTGCAAGACTATCAGAACACTATATTAACACTACATGACCACATCTGATCTTCTGCACTGATATCCCAGCTTTTTACCGAGTCAGCGAATTAGGATTCTAATAGTTGAATATACAACTTGTATATATATGACCCAAACACATAAGTATCATGATAACATAAACAGTTCAAGTCTAAATTCTGCTACACGGTTCTGGTTATGAGCATGACACGTGACAAAGTTGCAACAACAATAGCTAGAGAAACTAGTAGAACTAGGGACAACTAAGCTACCATCAACGCACTATTATATGATTGTGATCATCCAACACTCATCGACCCCATATACCTATGCTGGATTACTCACTCATGGAAGGGGGGAGATGTTGGTGATGGAGGACATGGTGTCAATCACGGTGAAGCAATTCCCATGGCGGCTCACCAGAAGCGAGTGGGAAGCCCCTCCCTTCCTTCTTCTTCTTCCTTCGCCTTCTCCGAAACAAGGAGGGGTGTATTCCCCTCTGATATTGGTGGCTACGGAGGTTTGGAGGTGAGACCCTCCCCTGAGACAAGATCTCACTTTTGGAGCGAGTATTTTCTGAAAATTAAAATGTGACCCGTCACCATTTTATCAATCCTAGAGATCCATAAATACAAAAAATATGAAAAACATTTGGAAGTTTGATAGCTTCGATGCCCAACTGCCCTCAATCCAGTGTACAAATGTGGCCCCATCTTTGCTCCTCTTTCTACGTCCTTTTGCATGATTTTCACGATCTAGATGTTACCCGCGCCCAATTTCCTTTTTTGAGCTCGGGAAGGTTCTTGAATTCATTTACACAAAGACATGCAAATCTACCTTCTGGATATAAGTGTTGGAACCGCTCTCTCACACGAATGGATGGAGGTAGAAGAAGGAGGAGCACAAAGTACACTAGAGTTTCACCCGGCTTCATAGCCCCGTTACTTTTCCCAAAGCACAAAACTCCCGTACAAACAGTGGCCGTGGACTTATAGTCTCACAGCTGCGTAGCACCCAAGTTTCCGTTGCACTCGCCAGAGCATGCGAGTCATGGGCTTCGGCTGCGCTCTTGCCGCGCACTAACGCGTATGACGCGGCCGGCCATTCAACTGACCGCTACGCGCTGCCGCTAATGTCGCTAACAACACAGGCCTATGCAGTGGAACCCAATGTGAGCCTGGCTCATGCACCACCAGACCACACGCAAACACACCACGAGCATACACATGACACTGCTACAAGTGAACACACTACACACGCACACAGACACCACGCTGCTGCGTCCCGCACGTCCCGCCCGTCCCGCGCGTCACCGACGCGCCTGACGAGCCCGACGAGCCTGACGGCACCAGTGTGTCCCGCCCGTCCCGCGCGCACCCGTCGTGCCCGACGAGTTCGACCACACACGCCGTGGCTTATTCCAACACACACCCCCTAAGCCACGGCCTAGAGGAGTCCGTCGTCGTCGACGTAGGCGCCGGCCAAGAGAGTGTGCTCCGCCGCCGGTCCTTTCCCCAGCTGCGGGCACTCACGCCGGAAGTGCCCGTGCTCCCCGCACTTGTAGCAGCGCCTGCGCATGTTGCCGCCGCTCCCCGACGCCAAGCTGCGCCAGTCGTCGTTGTCCCGAGCACCGTCGTGTCGACGCTCCCGTGCTGCCCACTGCGCCGCCATCATGAGCAGCTGCTCACCCCCGCGCTCGTCGCCGACTTGTCCACGGCGCCGAACCCGCTCGTCGAACGCACGCAGCCGCCCGAGCGCTTCATCGAACGCCATCGTCGTCACGTCGTGGAACTGCTCGATGCCGGCGACGACAGGGAAGAGGCGATCCGGCACCGTATCCAGCAACTTCTTGACAAGTGCTGCGTCGCCCAGCGTCTCCCTGAGGTTGGCATACCTCGCCGCCATCGCCGCAAGCCTCCCACCGTAAACGTTGAGCTCCTCGCCGTCCGCCATCTTCATCCGGTCGAATTCGCCGCGCAGCGTCCCCAGCCTCGCTGCGCGGACCCGATCGGCGCCGATGATCCTCACCTTCAGGGAGTCCCATACCTCCCTGGCGGTGAGCTTCGTCGACACCAGCAGCAGCACATCCTCTGGCAACGCCCCGAGAAGCAACGCGCGCGCCATCTTGTCCTTCCGCGCGTTCACCGCCGCGTCGCCCGGTGCCACCGCCTCCCATACGGTGTGGACGTCGAGGATCGTCTGCGCCTTGATGGCCCAAACCGTGTAGTTGTCCGCGGTCAGCATCGGCATCGCCATCGTTGCCGATCTGCTGCACCGCCGCCGTGTGGGACGAGCGCCATGGTCGCCGGTGATCGCCCGAACCGAAGCTCTGTATACCAATTGTTGGAACCGCTCTCTCACACGGATGGATGGAGGTAGAAGAAGGAGGAGCACACAGTACACTGGAGTTTCACCCGGCTTCACAGCCCCGTTACTTTTCCCAAAGCACAAAACTCCCGTACAAACAGTGGCCGTGGACTTATAGTCTCACAGCTGCGTAGCACCCAAGTTTCCGTTGCCCACCTCCTCCACTCGCCAGAGCGTGCGAGTCATGGGCTTCGGCTGCGCTCTTGCCGTGCACTAACGCGTACGACGTGGCCGGCCATTCAACTGACCGCTACGCGCTGCCGCTAATGTAGCTAACAACACAGGCCTATGCAGTGGAACCCAATGTGAGCCTGGCTCACGCACCACCAGACCACACACAAACACACCACGAGCATACACATGACACTGCTACAAGTGGACACACTACACACGCACGCACACACCACGCTGCTGCGTCCCGCACATCCGCCCGTCCCGCGCGTCACCGACGCGCCTGACGAGCCCGACGGCACCAGTGTGTCCCACCCGTCCCGCACGCACCCGACGCGCCCGACGAGTCCGACCACACACGCCGTGGCTTATTCCAACAATAAGTAGTATGCTGGTCTAATAAATATTAAGTAATAGACAAAAGTTGTAAGAATCTGGCATGAAAAACATCAAAAGGTATACATATTTTTAGGGCATACCACATGGTTGTGTAATGAGAGGAGGCCAACATGAAGGTGGGTGACCTCCTACGACGAGCGGGGCATGGGGTATGATCATGAGGGGTCGCTTGGTTATGGTGGTGCACATCGTTGTTGCGCGCGTGCGAGAGAGAGAGAGCTGAAAATCGGAGGTACTTTATCTTTCTAAAATTTCTGTGATATCGCTCATATATTTTTCACATATTGCAAAGGCCCTTTTTGCCTTGTCGAAAACATTCTTTTTGTTACATTGATTTTCCTTTTGCAACTTGTTGCAGCCTATCATTCTATTATTTCTTGTGTACATATATTAGTTTATTTGTTGAATTGTGTTTGTAGTGTTGCAACTTATTCACATGCTTTCAACAACTCGCAATAGAAATTATTGTAATGGTGTCGCATATGTACGAAACAATGTTTAGTCTTGGGATTTTATGTCATGGTGGTGTTGTAATGGTGTTGCATATGTACATATTGTACAATTATCGTGGTGGATGATCTTAAAAGTTGGCTACCATACCCAACATCTACCTTTTCCAATATATAAATATCTAAGACAAACTATTTAGCTGCTTAGTGTTGGATTAGGATGGAGATTTTAGAAACCAGGAGACATAACTGAGAAGTGTTCTAAGATACTAGCAAGGTGCATGTGGTACGCTACTATACTAAAACAACGAGATGGAAAATAGAGTTTACTCAAGTTATATGTCCAAGAATCTTAGGCCACAAACCTGTATACATGCAAAAATATAACTCAACAACTAAACAAACAATCCTTTTGACGTTAGACATGAGTGAAAAAATTGAGTGAGGGGAGATGATGCTAGGTAGGAAGCATGACAGTTATGGATGGGCTTGCCTCTAGTTGTGTGTGTAGGTTAGTATGGTCTGACTAGACATGGCTTGAAGGAGGAATATGGGTGGAGTGAATAGACGACCACCAACTCAAATATTTGTAAAAAAAAATAGTCTACACTTGAGACATCAAAGGACAAAACCCATTGTGAATGAGAAATATATATATTAGAAACAAGAGAAAATGTTCGAAGAAACATTTTATCTCTCGCTTACTTGGCATGGAGTTGGCTTCATTTTCTTAATTTTAAGTAAGTATTAATGGAAATACATGTATCTCCCTTACGTGGCATGGATTTGACTTGTTGATAGTCGATGAACCATTGATCCTATGATCATATAAAAACATGAATAAATAAAGGTGAATATGTGAGTGTCAATGAGTTTTTTCATCGTAAGAGTAGAGATTTATACAAGTTTGGTCCTCCCAAAGGATAATAACACCACTCCTATGTTGCTTTGTATTGAAATTTGTAAGAAACTAGAAGGGGTGTTTCAAGTAGTCTAGATCTACTAGTTAGAAGTTGACGGATACTACAGTTGTTACTTGTTAATAGGCTTCGAGTGAGCTATGTGTATCAACTTAGTGTGTTGGCCAATTAATTGGGCTTGGTTACCCATAGCAGAATGTCAATTCTTTTGCGGGTACAAATCTTTCTCTGAATAAAACTCCAATTCATTCACTGACTTAATTAAGGATACTTCTCTAGTTGGTGGGATGTCGTGTTCCCTATGGACATTTTTCGTATCCCTTAAGTACCTTCCAAATACGAACATGTAAATAGTGCCTCCGAAGGCCCCGCTGCATATATGAACCAATTATATAAGGCTTTAAAATTAATATTTTATGACTAAATTTGCATAAGCATATTTTAAACTTCATTTTCTTGTTTATTTATGATGGACATGATCCTCGAACGGTATGACAAATTTTGTTGTCTGAAGGAAATCTGATTGAAGAATTTGTTGAGCTGGAGGTATAGGACTTGTTTTAGCATTTATATTACCCTGAATTCTACAATGATAAAGATATAATATCATGTTTTAGTTGCCTAGTGTTGAGCTCTTTACCTAATGGAGAGCCTTGATTGCAAATTTGTAATGGACAGGGGAGTATGATGTATGATCATATAAAGTTGAGTTCTATGATTAAAGCTCTACAAAAAAGCCAAAGGTAACAAAATATAGGATAGGTCTTTTTGTATTTAAGTAGATAAAGTGGCATTGTAGATTTGTAGTGGTGTCACTAATATACATGTGTTCAAAAACAAATAAAGTATAAATAGTATGTCCATGAATTTTATCTTTTCTATAAACACTTCTCTGAGATACCGTATAATTATCATGTCTTAGTAGTGAGCTAATAGGGAGTTAAAGATCAATTAAATCATTGGTTAGTTATAAACTAGGGTCACTTCAAAAAATTGAACACTTTTAACGTAGCTGGGTTATTTACTAGGGAATCAATAATTTTGTTTTGTATGTGGCTTCCAATTCTCTTAAGTTTGGAAGGGAAATGCTAAACCTATGCACCTCATAAATTTGCTAAAAGGATCTCCTTATTATTTTCCATGCATGTATCAAGAATCTTAAGGGGGAGCAACTTGACTCCCTAACAGTGAGGGAACTCCAACAACTTGAGCAGCAGATAATGAATGCCCTC
Organism: Aegilops tauschii subsp. strangulata; assembly: GCF_002575655.3. Lineage (NCBI taxonomy): Eukaryota > Viridiplantae > Streptophyta > Magnoliopsida > Poales > Poaceae > Aegilops > Aegilops tauschii. The sequence continues at coordinate 182,198,987 of NC_053039.3, forward strand.
AGGAACATCAGACCCAGAAAGGTAAACACGATTAGCTTATAGAACTCTTGATGCTCATTTGAGTGTAGCTAATGGTTTTTCCATCAATTCTTTGAGAACCAACTCTTAACGTAGAAATTGTGTTATCTTGATGCTCATTTTAGTGTCACTAACAGTATTACGAACAATTCTTTTAGAACCATCTCCTAACCAACTTGATTGTGGAGCTCAAAAATAAGGCAAATCTTACTAAACTCATCTTATGTCAATAATGCTTGTAGTTTTCCAGAACTTTGATTTGGTTGCCGCAGGCAAGGTTGCTGATGGAGCAAAATAGGATTCTACGAAAGGTTAACTTAATCTCATGCAAAGAATTGTTGTTGTGGTTTTGAAATTTAAAAATTCAGGAGTTTTCATATAGTTGGTATGAAACTTAACACAACTGAATCAATTTTTTTTGATTATTATGTGAAAAGGAGAAGGCTAAAGTATTGCACCCATTTGTGCACAAGAACTGCCCAAATCCTTTTGGAAATTCTATTGTTGCATCCGCCCTACCCAACCTGAACACTTAGTGAGCATCGATTCTCACCTTGTCCAATACTAATTTACTTGTTACTTTGGTCTCCAGTTCTTTTGTAATAACTGGAAATGATACTCCAAAATTAACCTAAACATCGATCAAACCGCAGTGAGGGCGGTGACTCTGCAGGGCATGATCGGTGATTGTGCCGCTGAAATAAATGAGCAGCACAGTGGTGGCCACACCTGTTGTGGTTAATGTTCCTCTTGGACTGCTAGGAGACGACTGAATGCTTTGGCCTGAGCATTAATTTTTGTTGAATAATTTGTTGAAGGCTAGCTAGATTCTACATTTCGATCATTTATAACTTTGTAGTTTGACGTGTGCCAGATATATGCTACTTGATTTAGATTTATTTTGGATATTTATTAGAAAGAAACCTTGTCCTATTAAATGTTGTTGCAATCCTCTCATATTGTTGCCATTGTTTGAAAAAAAACCTTGATCTGTGTTTCTACTAGATAATAATACCTTGTACTACCATAAGGACGTCTTCCCTTTTACTTACTTGGGGATACCTCTGGGCTTATCAAAGCCAAAGATGGAACATTTCCTTCCTTCTATATAGAGGGGACTAATCTCTACTACACAACTTTACTCTTGTAAATTTTTTGGGCCTCCATGCGCAAAGTTTTGTTGAACATCAGCAAATATTCTTCAACTGGATGACCTACGGTTTATGAACACACAAGAGGTGTAGGATGAAGATGGTCTCTCTCGAACAACACTAAAAACATACAAGTGGTCTCTTGTGTCCCCAACACACCTAATACAATTGTCAGTTGTATAGGTGCACTAGTTCGGCAAAGAGATGGTGATGTATGTGTAATATGGATTGTAGAAATAGCTTTTTATAATCTGAATAAATAAAAATAGAAAGGTACCACATAACAAAATTGAACAAAATGGTGCCTCAATGCTTGGAAACAAGGCCTAGTGTTCATACTTTCACTAGTGCCAACTGTCAACATCCTTAACATAGTTAAACATCATGATAATCCCTTAACAGGTGCAGCAAAGAATCACTCAAAAGTTTCTCTATTTACCGGAGAAAGGAGGATGAAATCATGTAGGTGCGCTTGACATTGAATGACCTCAAAGTCATATTTCCAATCATAATTTGTTGAACCACCCCATTGTGCCACGGATAGTGCCAGAAATTGTACTACGACAACACCATATGATACTTATCGTTCAACCTTTATGCATAGTCACCCCAATGTCACCACGAGTATCTGCAAGTTAATTACTAAACATGCATCACATAATCTCAAATCCAAAATAGTCAATCCAACATAAAGAAACTTCAAAGAGCAAGACTCAATTCACCAAAAAAATAAAAGAGGAGGAAGCATCATACGATCTAACTATATTAATAAAGCTCATGATACAATCAATATTGGAGTCTTTCAAGGACATGGGAAAGAGATATTGAACACATAGCTACTTGTACATACCCTCATCCCCGAGGACGTAGTACTCACAGATCACCATGAGAAGAGAGGGAGAAGTTGTTGGTGACGATGATGCAGAAATGTCCGTGGTGGAGTCCCGACACCTTCAAAGGAGAGGGGAAGGCCCCCTCCTCCTTCTTCTTCTTCACTGGCCCTCCGAGGAGAGAGGGGGCTCTCCTTTAGATTGGATCTTGGTGGGGCAGTTTTCTGGGTGTTGGCATTCTAAGTTCCGTCGCGATTGGAAATAATTCATATATCTCTCTTATCATCAAAATTTCGAAAAAAATGAGTTTGGTTCTCCAACTTCGCCTCCAAGGTACGGAAATAAAATAGTGAGTTTATCTTTCACGCAAGGTGGGTTAAAATTTTCATACTTTCTCTCCTGATTTTTTCATAGAAAACGAAAACTGGCGTTAGGCACTAGATTAACATGTTAGCCTTTGAGACGTATTAGCATCCCACGCTTAATCCCTAGTCGTCCTCGAGTAGGTAGATGATAATAAGAATAGTTTTTGGAGTGTGAATGCTAGAATAGAACAAAACTTTGATCACATGGAGAATGATGGTTCAAATAACAAATAGCATCATTGTATTAAGTTCACAATAATATAAAGTGATATTGAAGTATCTGATACGTCTCCATCGTATCTATAGTTTTTGATCATTTCATGTTATTATATTATCAATCTTGGATGCTTTATTTGCAGTTTTATGCTATTTTATATCATTTTATGGGACTAACCTATTAACTCAGTGCCCAGTGCCAGTTGTAGTTTTTCCTTGTTTTTGGCTTTTTAGAAAATCAGTATCAAACATGTCCAACCAAACCCTAGAAGGTTTGGGAGGAGACCAAATGGCCTACGAGAAAGCCACGAGGTCATAGGGCGCGCCTACTACTTGTGAGTTGCGTTGAGATTTTCCCCGAAGAGAAAGGGTGAAGCAATAATATAGTAGTGGTTGACAATCAAGGTTTATCAAACTAGAAGGAGCACCAAACAAATCCTAGTGACCAACACATGCCCACACAAAAGCAAATACTTGCACCCAACGCGGGCAAGAGGGTTGTCAATCCCCTTGAACTCATTACTTGCACGGATCCAACCTTGTATAGGTAGATGGATAAATTGCAAAACAAAATAAAAGTAATAATTGCAGCAAGGTATTTTTGTTTTTTATAATATGATTAAACTAGACCCCAGGGCCATAGTTTTCTCTAGAGGCTTCTCTCTCGAAACAATAGCATAGGGTGGGTAGATAAATTACTGTTGGGCAATTGATAAAAAAGCGCATAGTTATAATGTATTCATGGCAATGATCATGTATATACGCATGATACATCTCCAACGTAAATATAATTTATGAAGTATTCATGCCATTATATTATCATTCTTGGATGTTTTACAATCATTTTAGAGCAACTTTATATCATTTTTTGGGACTAACCTATTTACCCAGTGCCCAGTGCCAGTTGCTGCTTTTTGCTTCTTTTTTACATAGCAGGAAATCAATACCAAACGGAGTCCAAATGCAACGGAACTTCACGGAGATTTTTTATGGACCAGAACACCCAGGATGGCCAGAGCAGCACCTAGGGGTGTCCTGAGGGGGCACAACCCACCAGAGCACGCCTAGGGGCCCAGGCGCGCCCAGGTGGGTTGTGCCCACCTCGGTGGCCTCCCGCACCCCTCTTTACCCTATAAATTCACAAATATTCCAAAACCCTTTGGGTTAACCTAGATCAGAAGTTCCGCCGCCACAATGCTCTGTAGCCACCGAACACCAATCTAGACCCTTTCCGGCACCTTGCCGGAGGGGGGAATCATCTCCGGTCGCCATCTTCATCATCCCGGCGGCCACCACGATGAGGAGGGAGTAGTCCACCCTCGGGGCTGAGTGTTTGTAACAGTAGCTATGTGTTTAATCTCTCTCTCTCTCTTGTGATCTATATGATGGGCTTTGTTAACATAGATGGATCATATGATGTTTCTCCCCTCTATACTCTTGTTGTGATGAATTGAATCTTTACCCTTTGAAGTTTTATCTTATCGGATTGAATGTTCAGATATGAAAACACATGATGTATGTCTTGCGGTATGAATACTTCAGGTGACAATGGGGTATCATATTGATTCACTTGATGTATGTTATGGCACTCAACTTGTGGATTCCCGAGGTGACATTGGGGTAATCTATTGTCGGGGAAACGACACCTACGGGATCACGAGGGATCCCTTTTGCTACGGTTGGCGGGCACGGGGCTATGGAAAGAGCGGGATTGAGAGATCAACGCAGGGGGATTATCCAGGTTCGGGCCGCAAGTGATGCGTAATACCCTACTCCTGCTGGTTTGTGTTTATCTAGTGCTCTTGGACTAGCTACAAGGCGTGCAGGGTCCTAAAAGTAAGAATCCTTCCTCAGTACGCCGCGGGCCTCCTTTTATAGACAAAGGGGCTGCCACAATGGCACACAGGAGGTGGAAAGCTATACAGTGGTTGAGTCTATCCTCTGGCACCATAGGACAAACGCATTTAATGCGCTGCCAACATGCCCTTCTTGCATTATCGGGGACGGCAAGGAAGCTCGTCCCAGCTGTCGTCGCCTCGTCTGGCTTCGACACATGTCCAAACTGACGAGGCGTGTAGTGCCACGCTGGCTGGCTGGCTGCTGAGTTGGTGCAGTGGCAGAGCCTTCACGAAGATCTTCATACCACCACGCAGGTGCTTGCTGAGTTGGCCTAGAGGCCGTACGTCGCCATGCAGGTGCTCGCCTAGTTGGTGGGCTGGCTGCTGCATGGGAACGGCGGCGGAGTCTTGGCAGATGTGGGCCTGGCTGCGGCCCTACGGATGTCTTCGGCAAGAGTCTTGCCGGGGCCCCGGCAAGGGTCTTGCCATGGCATCGTGGTCGTCCCCGGCAAGGGGCTTGCCGTGGATCTTCGTCTTCTGGTTATTTATCTAGTCTTGTATGCTTCTGGTCTTCACAAAGATCTGCATGCCACCATGGAGGCGCTTCCCGAGCCTTGGTTCCCATGTGGTTTGAGGGCATCGGAACTCTCAGGCTCAAGGGTGGCAGCCCTGCTGACGTGTGACACCCAAGTTTTTATTTGGATTTTTCAAAAGATTTTATTTGACTTGAGGGGAGTGATTTAAATTTTTCTTCAAGAGAACTCTCCCTCTCATATATTTTTCTTTATGGCAAAAGTTTTGTTTGGATTCACCCAAGATCTGCCTTTGGTCTTGGAAGTTCTTGCTTTTCATTTGGACTCAAGACAAAATGTTTTTCATTTGGGAAAATAACTTTTGAAAATCTTTTTGAATTTGCACTATGGCTTTTGGAAAGTCCTTTGCCACTTTCAACAATTCCTTCTTGCCATGGCATTAGTGCAAATCCTCTCTCCTAACCACTTCCTCACCTTTGGATCATGATTTGCATCAAATCCAGCAAGTTGAACCTCCCCATGTGATTATTTCCATTCAAATTCTATTCAAATAAATTTCTGCCTTCTTTTCTAGCACTTGGAGATTTACAAAGGGACTCCACTTTCTGTCTTGATTTTTGCCACCAAACCTTCTTCCCCTCCTAGTCCTTTGAACCCTCAACCTAGAACCATGAAGATCCACTGGTCTTCAGTTCAAAATTTTCAAACTACACCTGCTGCAAGTTTGGACCAGATTTGAAAATTTTGGGACTTTTCTGTTTTCTCAGTTAAAACCCTGGAACTTTTCTGTTTCATTACAGATAAGTCCCTGGACAGAAACCTTTATAACTTTTTAATAAAAAGGGATTTTTGAGTGATTCTTTTTCTGACAATCTTCAAATTTTGTCTAGTTTTTTTGGGATTTATTTGAAAATTATTTGGAAAATTTTCTGTGCAAGTGTTGGTTTTCACGTTAGTATCCGTTTCGTGATTGCCGTAGGTTCCGGGAGAGGTGACGGAGCCGCGAACTTCGCCGAGCTAGACTCCGACTTCTCCGAACTAGGCAAGCGTGTTTTGAACATTTGATATGACAGGTGTTTTACATGTTCACGTGAGAGTTTGTGCGTGGCATATGAGTGTCGGTAAATACCTCGTTGCTTGTAAGGCAACGACCCGGTTGTTCCAAAGTCGCGATGATCGCTGATGAGAGATGGCCTAATCATGTGGTGACTTTTCTATTAGAGTTGCAACTAGAGGAGGTAAAATGACTCAGGAACCGCTTTATCCTGAGGGACACCCAAATAGAATAGAACAAGATTCACAAAGAAATAACACTAGTGCACCTAGTCCTTCTAAAAAGAAAAAGAAGAAGAAAAATGATAGGACTTTGCATACTTCTAGTCAACCTGAAATAGAGAAACCTCCTGATAATGATAATGAGACTTCTATCTCTGATGCTGAAACTCAATCTGGTAATGAACACTCACCTACTGATAATGAAAAAGATAATGATGAGGTTCATGAATACTCTCAACCAACAAATGATAAAAAACCAGATAATGATGTTGAGATAGAACCACCTGTTGATCTTGATAACCCACAACCTAAGAATAAAAGGTATGATAAAAGAGACTTTGTTGCTAGGAAACGCGGTAAAGAAAGAGAACCGTGGGTTAAAAAACATATGCCTTTTCCACCCAAGTCAACTAAAAGGAAAGATGATGAAGAATTTGAACGCTTTGTTGAGATGCCGAGGCCAGTATTTTTGCGTACTCGCTTGACTGATATCTTGAAAATGCCTCCTTATGAAATGTATATGAAAGACATCATCACAAATAAGAGAAAAATACCGGAAGCTGAAATCTCCACTATGCTTGCTAATTATACTTTCAAAGATGGAGTACCAAAAAAACATGGAGATCCGGGAATACTAACTATACCTTGCTCTATCAAAAAGAATTATGTGAAAACTTCTTTGTGTGATTTAGGAGTTGGTGTTAGTGTTATGCCTTTCTCTTTATACAAAAGACTTGACTTGAATAAACTCACACCTACTGAAATATCTTTGCAAATGGCTGACAAATCAACTGCCATACCTATCGGTATTTGTGAGGATGTGCCCATTGTTGTTGCTAATGTTACTATTTTGACTGACTTTGTCATACTTGAGATGCCCGAGGATGACAACATGTCGATTATCCTTGGTAGACCCTTCTTGAAAACTGCAGGGGCTGTTATTGATTGTAATAAAAGCAAGGTCACTTTTCATATCAATGGTAATGAGCATACGGTGCACTTTCTGAAGAAACAATTCCAAGTGAATGGTATTAATGTTATTGAAAAATCTCCGACAATCACTATTGGAAGTTTTCAAATACCTCTACCTACTATCAAAAAGAAATATGAAAGCTTATTGTTGGGGAAATGCATATCCCCATTGAGGTAACTTAGTGATTTACGAAAGTTCTTCGGTTTCATGCTAATCGAAAGTGGTTGTTAATAATACCTGATCAACCTTATTAATGAATCATTTTTGAACGGTATGAAGTTGATGAATTTAGTAAGCACTACTTTCTGTCCCTACCTTTTGTTTTCTGTTTTTATTAGTTAAATAAAATAAAATGCCATGTTTTGTCTGTTTTCTGAATTTCCCGTGCAATAAAAAAATGGCCCAAAAATAAAAGTTCTCATAATGCCCTGAAAATTTTATATGATTTTTTCCTGAATATTTAAGAATTTTTGGTGCAAAAATTACCAGAGGGAGGTGCACCAGGTGGGCACAACCCACCTGGGCGTGCCAGAGCCCCTTGGCGCGCCCTGGTGGGTTGTGATCCCCACGTGGGCCCCCTCACTTATCTCTTCATCTCACATTGTCACCTACCTCCAGAAAAAATCCCCATAGATCTCTCTCCCGTGTTCTTGAGCTCAAACCCGCGGATTTCGATCTCTTTGCTCGAAGCTCCGCTTCCGAAACAGTTTTGGGGGATTGTTGCTTGGTATGTGACTCCATCATTTGTCCAATTAGTTTTTGTTTTTGTGGTTTATACTTTGAATAAGTAGCTACTCTTGGTGCTGCTGTAGATGTGCTTGCATGTTCAATTCTTAGTGTTCTAAGTAGTTTGAATGCTTGCTATGGCCTCTATGTATCCCTATGAGTAGTTGCTATTAGTTTTGTGAAGTTTTGTTGGAAAAAATTTGTGAACTAAAGATTCAGATTTTTGTTCATAGGAAAAATTGTACGCTGACATGAATATCTTCAGGAAATTTGGCTCTAAGAAGAACTCCAAGGGTGTTATTGGGGAGTCTTCTGACTACGATCTCCACCTTCGGAGGTTCGCAAAGGTACGGCCGTGCGAATGGCCGCACATCCCGTTCATACAAGAAGCTGGAATTCATGAGGAGTTCATGAAATTCATTGTCAACACCAGTCTCACCGACTTCATCGCAGATGAGTGTGACCAGCACCAAATCCTCACAAATATCTTTGTTCAAAGCTTTACATTCTTGCCTACAAATAATCCTCCTAAAGTGAGCTTTGATTTATATGCTGAAAACCACCAGATACCACTTACTGAATTTTGTGACATATGCATGATCCCGTCTGATGGGAGCTTGGCTGAGCCTAGGCCGGCTGAGTTTGAGGATTTCTGTCACACTTTGACAGTGGGTGATTAGAGGAGAGTGTCAGCCATCACTGCCGGTGGTTTACATTTTCCTGTTGTTCGTTACTTTGCACTCTTCATTACCAAATGCTTGCTTGGTAGGGAGAAGGTGGGTGCACTTAATTCACTAGACCTTGCTATTTTACGTCGTGCAATAGAGGGTGACAACACGTATAGCTTGGGAGCTATTGTGGCTCGTCACCTCCATCTTAATAAATCTCAGGGTAAAATACATGGTGGGATTTTTGCTACTTGGTTGGCGGCCCACTTCGAGGTGGCGATACACCCCCATGATGTCTCTCGTACCACAGTTTACCTAGACCGTGCATCCATGGATCACCATCACTTTCTTGCACATGATCGTTATGATCTTGCCATTCCTTATAACTTGGTTTATAACGTTGACACTCGTGATGTTATCCCCTTGCATGCACCTGCTCTGTTTGATTATGTTGCCAGGGGCGGATACCGGATTATGCCTGCAGACATCCTCGCCAACTGGAACGCTCAGGCTGATGCCGAGGCTGCACAGGCACCTCCGCAGTGGGATGAGTGGATGCCTGCACCTCAGGATCCCTACTACCCTCCAGGATACTGATCTATTACCAACTTAGGCCAAAAGCCTAAGCTTGGGGGAGTACGTGTTTCTCACCGACATTATGTTCATGTTCGCATATCATTCTATCTGTCGGTGCTCACACTTTTTCGTTGTATCATCCATGCTTAGATTTCTTTTCTTCCTTTCTTCTTGTGTGTTTGATAAAATTTAGAAAAAACAAAAAAAATAGTTGTAGTAATTTACTTTCTATGCATGCTTAGTAGTTGTATTAAAAAGAAAACCCAAAAAGAAAACTCAAAAACACTTTTTATTTGCTTGTTGAAGAAAACTAAAAACTCCAAAAATATCTCAGTGTGTTTCTATGAATTTCTTTTCTTTTTATTCGTGTTGTACCGAGGAGAAGACCACGATGAAAATGTTGAGTGGCTCTCACATGAATAACTGTTGAACTAATAAAGAGCACATTTTACCTTGTCTTCTCCTGTTGAATAAAATGTTTTGCAGATTCCAGCTTAGTCCACGGCACTCTTGCACTACTATTATTATTTTCATATCATTCGGTCATGCAAGTGAAAGGCAATAATGACGACATTCGATGAGATGGTCGTGGCAAAGAGAAACTGGTATGAACTCGACTTGTTCTGTCTGTGTAAATATGTTTAACCTAGTATCCAGGCTTCAGCCCATTATGATTAAACATGTTTGCAATGACAATTAGAGATTATAGTTTCTCATGCCATGCATAAGTAGCTGGGAGTTGATAATGATTTATCTTGGATATCAACATAGCATTAAAATGATTGTGATGCAGTATGATGATATGGTATCCTCCTCCGAATGTTCGAGTGGCTTGACTTGGTACATGTTCATGCATATAGTTGAATCAAAACCAATATAGCCTCTATAATTTTTATGCTCATGGTTTTCATATCCTACTCATGCTAGTGTCCAATGTTACTTATGCATAATGCCTGGTCATGATCGTTGTTGCTCTCTAGCTGGCCGCTTCCCAATCTTAATTGCTAGCCTTCACCTGTACTAAGTGGGAATTATGCTTGTACATCAAAACCTTGAACCCAAAGTTATTCCAGATGAGTCCACCATACCTACCTATATGCGGTATTACCCTGCCGTCCTAAGTAAATTTGCATGTGCCATCTCTAGAAACTTCTAAAAAGTTATCCTTTTTGTGTGCCTGGATCGTTCATGGAACGACATGAGGTGGTCGATATCTTCCGTGCTAAGCATGTTATCCTCAGGTTGAGTGTTTTTTTCACTCGCCATCGCATGAGGAAATGGGCGGTAATAGGGATGCCTAGTCCCAAACTGCAAACATGAAAAAGAGTTTGTCTCTTGAATAATCAAACAAAAACTCCCAATGGAATGAAAACCTTTACTTTCCGCTTGGGAACCGCCACTAGCATGCTTAGCATGGAAGATGTTGATAACTGATGGTCGTGAAGTGAATGAGAAGGGGGCATGTCTCAAAAATATCATTTATCTCTGTTTTAAAAATTGAGCTCTGGCACCTTTGCAAATCACCGCTTCCCTCTACGAAGGGACTTTCTATTTACTTTTATGTTGTGTCACCACCTTCTAAAAACAAGCGCCAGAAACTGGGTAGAGCGCATAGCTGTCATGATTTATGCATTCTGTATAGCTAATGTTGGGTGCATCATGACTGAATCTTTTCTACCATGAATTACAATGTTTAGTCGCTGCTTGAACTTTGGAGGTGCTCTGCATTTATGTTTTGCCGTCTCAGAAAGGGCTAGTGAGATACCACTATTCTCATATTATATCATGGTTGTTTTGACAACATGTTGATGTTTGAGATATCTTATTATTGCTCGCTAGCTGATTATCTCATTGATATGAATCATTATAATCTTTAAGAATTATTGTTGACATGGTTAGTTATAATGTTGGCTGAAAACCTGGGTGCTATTTAAGCTTATTTAGGCAAACAGCAAAAGAGTTCGCAAAAGTTTTTCTTTCTCACTTTCAGTTTATCAACTGAATTGCTTGAGCACAAGCAAAGGTTTAAGCTTGGGGGAGTTGATACGTCCCCAACGTATCTACTTTTTCTCACGCTTTTCCTCTTGTTTTGAACTCTAATTTGCATGATTTGGATGAAACTAACCCGGACTAACGCTGTTTTTAGCAGATCTACCATGGTGTTGTTTTTGTGCAGAAATATAAGTTCTCGGAATGGAACGAAACTTTGTGAGGATTTTTTATATAAATAATAAGAATTTTTGGAGCCAAGACCCGCCAGAGAGGGCCCTTGGTTGGGCACAACCCACCAGGGCGCGCCCCCCTCTCCTGGCGCGCCCAGGTGGGTTGTACGCACCTGGTGGCCCCACTGATGACCCCCCCTGATACTATAAAATCACATTATTCCAGAAAAAATTAGGAGAAAGAATTATCACAATCCACGAGACGGAGCCGCCGCCAAGCCTTATTCTTCCTCGGGAGGGCAGATCTGGAGTCCGTTTGGGGCTCCGGAGAGGGGGATCTTCGTTCTTCGTCATCACCAACCCATCTCCATCGCCAATTCCATGATACTCCCCACCGGGAGTGAGTAATTCCTTCATAGGCTCGCTGGTCGGTGAGGAGTTGGATGAGATTCATCATGTAATCGAGTTAGTTTTGTTGGGGCCCGATCCCTAGTATCCACTATGTTCTTAGATTGATGTTGCTATGACTTTGCTATGCTTAATGCTTGTCACTTTGGGCCCGGGTGCCATGAACTCAGATCTGAACTGTTTATGAATTCATCATTATATCCATGTTTTAGATCTGATCCTGCAAGTTATAGTCACCTACTACGTGTTATGATCCGGCAACCCTAGAGTGACAACAACCGGGCCCACTCCCGGTGATGACCGTAGTTTGAGGAGTTCCTGTATTCACTATGTGTTAATGCTTTGTTCCGGTTCTCGATTAAAAGGAGCCCTTAATATCCCTTAGTTTCCAATATGGACCCCGCTACCACGGGAGGGTTGGACGAAAGATGTCATGCAAGTTCTTTTAATAAAGCATGTATGACTATTTACGGAATACATGCCTACATTATATCGATGAACTAGAGCTAGTGCCGTATCGCCCTAGGTTATAACTGTCACATGGTGAATATCATCCAACAACTCACCGATCCAATGCTTACGAATTTATCCTTATTGATCTTGTTGCGTTACTATTGCTATCATCACTGTTACACTTGCTACAAATTACTGCTATCACTGTTACTGTTACCGTTGCTACTGTCACTACTATCAAAACTATCAAACTACTTTGCTACTGATCACTTTGCTGCAGATAATTAATCTCCAGGTGTGGTTGAATTGACAACTCAGCTGCTAATACCTTCAAATATTCTTTGGCTCCCCTTGTGTCGAATCTATAAATTTGGGTTGAATACTCTACCCTCGAAAACTGTTGTGATCCCCTATGCTTGTGGGTTATCAAGAACTGCAACAAGGAAATACAATCTATTAAAGAATAATTATCATAATTAAATTCCTTTCAAAAAGATTGGGTTCAACACTACTTTAAGTTTTGACCTCTCCAATCTCACTTTTATCAATTTTTGCATCAAGATCTAAAAACTCCAATCATTGGGACGCCTTTTAACTAAAGATGACTCATCTCCAATCCCATATTTATCAAGATTTATATTGGAAAAAAAGATTCAATAGGATTCACATCAATCACTTTAAAGTCTTCATCATTATTTTCAGACTCCGGTTTAGCGGCCATCTTATTTACTAAGGTAGCTTGTATATTAGAAATTTGGCCTACTAAATTTTCAAGATGAGCAAACTAAGATTTCAAACCATAAATTCCTTACACATATCATCAAGCTCTTTATTCATGCTCTCCATAAAGCTTTTCTGCTCCTTAAGCTCGTTTCTAAAGAAACTATTATGCTCAAATTGTAAGGAAATGAAGCTCATAACAGTATTTTCAATTTCTTCCAACCTCCTAAAGTGAGGATCAACGTTCTTTGGTTGAGCCATAAAGAAAGGCAAGCACACCAACGCACAGGCACACAAAAAGCAACGAAGAAGACGAACAGAAGAGGGGCGAAGACAAAGGCAAAAGGGGACTAATGTAATGCAAGAGATGAGAGTTTATGATGGGTACTTGTTATGTCTTGACTTGGTGTAGATCTCCCCGGCAACGGCGCTAGAAATTCTTCCTGCTACTTCTTGAGCTTGCGTTGGTTTTTCCCTTGAAGAGGAAAGGGTGATGCAGCAAAGTAGATATAAGTATTTCCCTCAGTTAGAGAACCAATGTATCAATCCAGTAGGAGACAACGCACAAATCACCAATACCTGCACAAACAATCAGACAACTTGCACCCAGCGCGATAAAGGGGTTGTCAATCCCTTCACGGTCACTTGCAAAAGTGAGATCTAATAGAGATAGATAAAACTAATCTCTTGATAGAACCGTCACACACTTCCCACAGCAGCATCGGTGTGACCCTGACAGTTTGTCCTAATATCTTGATAGGTGTGGGAAGTGTGTGACAGTTCGGATGAAAATCACGCTCGTCTTCAGTCGGAGCTAGCGGTGACGGTGCCCTAGGGTGCCATTTGCCTCCTCGGAGGCGTCACCGAGGTGTGTGGATTGTGGTATCCAGCGAAAGCCTTAGTCCGTTGAAGGACCGGCAATGGTGGTGGTGTGGCATCATTACTCTGTTGAGAGCATCACAGGTGGAGACTTGGCTTGGACGTTCTCTCTTGTGGTTCTCCGGTGCTTTCCGCTGCCCAAGTTGATCTTCTTGGGCGCTATGTACGCAGCCATCGGTGAATTCTAGATGATGGATTTCTCGGGTTCGACCGAGTCCCGCTCTCCCCTCATCATTTCCAGTTAGCCATCCAATGGTTGGTAGTGTGTTGGCAAGGAAAATCCAGTTGGTGTTGTTGCTCTTTGCGGCGACCGGGTTTTGTTGTGACGCGGCTAGATGATTGCTTTAGGCAAAACCCTTTTGCTTGTGTTTGTGATTTCCGCGGTGTGGTGTAAAGTTCCTGCTACCCTTGATGTTCGCGGTAAGTTGTAATTTATAGTACTTGATTTCTACCTTCTATGAAAAATATGGTATGCTTAGGCATTCTATAAAAATATGTACGCCTACCATACTCTCAAAAAAATGATAAACATAATCGTGATAAAGGTGTGCTAAACCTATTTTCAACTTCATTAAAAAAATGACGCCGAACGCACATTCTTCTTTGTTAGTACATTATATAATATACCCCCTCCATCCCAAAGTTTGTACAAAGTTGAGTCACTTATTTTAGGAAGGAGGAAGTACTGTATAAATTTTGAGTTATACTCTAGTCATTTCAGTTTTATATATAGACCCCTCTGTTCGATCATAAAGGGTGGCCAAATCGTTGCGTTTGTCAACTTCTACAAGTGGGAGCCTAAATATTCAACTTAGTGCTCTGTTCTCCCCTCCAGTAAAGTCGCCCGAAGACAAATGTTGGTTACTCTCATATGCAAGGGATAACCGTAGCACTTTTCACTACAGATATTTATTGATTTTTGAACCTAAGGAGCGGGTTTAGTTTCAGTGTAGCGGTTTGACGTGTGTTTTTGTTTGTGAAGTTGGTGTGCTTTTGTTGAATTTGATGCGCCGATTAACCGAGCAATAAATTAACCATCTTCTAATCGATAGAACTGGCAAAGATTTTGCCTCGGTTTAAGAATAGGTGTCCTATTATTATCACTTATTAACAACCTTCTACACACTCATAGTACATAATTTACTGAGAGTCAAGTCGATAGGTGTTTGTGTAGAAGAAAGTCAATTACAGTTGGTTATTGTTATTTATGCTAAAGCACTTACATAAACAGAGCTAGTAATATGAAAGCTGTAGTCACGGAAGCCGATATTGAGATGCTACATGGATGACATTACTCTTGATATTGCATATTAATTGAGCTAGTAGTCCTAATTTTATGTTCTCTCGTATCATAGGCAGGTGCTTGGTATGTAGTCGAGTATGTCTATTTGTAAGAACTTGGTCAACATTAATTGTCCTAAATTATGGGAATTAAGTCATATCCTTTTGCAAGACTATCAGAACACTATATTAACACTACATGACCACATCTGATCTTCTGCACTGATATCCCAGCTTTTTACCGAGTCAGCGAATTAGGATTCTAATAGTTGAATATACAACTTGTATATATATGACCCAAACACATAAGTATCATGATAACATAAACAGTTCAAGTCTAAATTCTGCTACACGGTTCTGGTTATGAGCATGACACGTGACAAAGTTGCAACAACAATAGCTAGAGAAACTAGTAGAACTAGGGACAACTAAGCTACCATCAACGCACTATTATATGATTGTGATCATCCAACACTCATCGACCCCATATACCTATGCTGGATTACTCACTCATGGAAGGGGGGAGATGTTGGTGATGGAGGACATGGTGTCAATCACGGTGAAGCAATTCCCATGGCGGCTCACCAGAAGCGAGTGGGAAGCCCCTCCCTTCCTTCTTCTTCTTCCTTCGCCTTCTCCGAAACAAGGAGGGGTGTATTCCCCTCTGATATTGGTGGCTATGGAGGTTTGGAGGTGAGACCCTCCCCTGAGACAAGATCTCACTTTTGGAGCGAGTATTTTCTGAAAATTAAAATGTGACCCGTCACCATTTTATCAATCCAAGAGATCCATAAATACAAAAAATATGAAAAACATTTGGAAGTTTGATAGCTTCGATGCCCAACTGCCCTCAATCCAGTGTACAAATGTGGCCCCATCTTTGCTCCTCTTTCTACGTCCTTTTGCATGATTTTCACGATCTAGATGTTACCCGCGCCCAATTTCCTTTTTTGAGCTCGGGAAGGTTCTTGAATTCATTTACACAAAGACATGCAAATCTACCTTCTGGATATAAGTGTTGGAACCACTCTCTCACACGAATGGATGGAGGTAGAAGAAGGAGGAGCACACAGTACACTAGAGTTTCACCCGGCTTCACAGCCCCGTTACTTTTCCCAAAGCACAAAACTCCCGTACAAACAGTGGCCGTGGACTTATAGTCTCACAGCTGCGTAGCACCCAAGTTTCCGTTGCCCACCTCCTCCACTCGCCAGAGCATGCGAGTCATGGGCTTCGGCTGCGCTCTTGCCGCGCACTAACGCGTATGACGCGGCCGGCCATTCAACTGACCGCTACGCGCTGCCGCTAATGTCGCTAACAACACAGGCCTATGCAGTGGAACCCAATGTGAGCCTGGCTCACGCACCACCAGACCACACGCAAACACACCACGAGCATACACATGACACTGCTACAAGTGAACACACTACACACGCACACAGACACCACGCTGCTGCGTCCCGCACGTCCCGCCCGTCCCGCGCGTCACCGACGCGCCTGACGAGCCCAACGAGCCTGACGGCACCAGTGTGTCCCGCCCGTCCCGCGCGCACCCGTCGTGCCCGACGAGTTCGACCACACACGCCGTGGCTTATTCCAACACACACCCCCTAAGCCACGGCCTAGAGGAGTCCGTCGTCGTCGACGTAGGCGCCGGTCAAGAGAGTGTGCTCCGCCGCCGGTCCTTTCCCCAGCTGCGGGCACTCGCGCCGGAAGTGCCCGTGCTCCCCGCACTTGTAGCAGCGCCTGCGCATGTTGCCGCCGCTCCCCGACGCCAAGCTGCGCCCGTCGTGGTTGTCCCGAGCACCGTCGTGTCGACGCTCCCGTGCTGCCCACTGCGCCGCCATCATGAGCAGCTGCTCACCCCCGCGCTCGTCGCCGACTTGTCCACGGCGCCGAACCCGCTCGTCGAACGCACGCAGCCGCCCGAGCGCTTCATCGAACGCCATCGTCGTCACGTCGTGGAACTGCTCGATGCCGGCGACGACAGGGAAGAGGCGATCCGGCACCGTATCCAGCAACTTCTTGACAAGTGCTGCGTCGCCCAGCGTCTCCCTGAGGTTGGCATACCTCGCCGCCATCGCCGCAAGCCTCCCACCGTAAACGTTGAGCTCCTCGCCGTCCGCCATCTTCATCCGGTCGAATTCGCCGCGCAGCGTCCCCAGCCTCGCTGCGCGGACCCGATCAGCGCCGATGATCCTCACCTTCAGGGAGTCCCATACCTCCCTGGCGGTGAGCTTCGTCGACACCAGCAGCAGCACATCCTCTGGCAACGCCCCGAGAAGCAACGCGCGCGCCATCTTGTCCTTCCGCGCGTTTACCGCCGCGTCGCCCGGCGCCACCGCCTCCCATACGGTGTGGACGTCGAGGATCGTCTGCGCCTTGATGGCCCAAACCATGTAGTTGTCCGCGGTCAGCATCGGCATCGCCATCGTTGCCGATCTGCCCGCACCGCCGCCGTGTGGGACGAGCGCCATGGTCGCCGGTGATCGCTCGAACCGAAGCTCTGTATAACAATTGTTGGAACCGCTCTCTCACACGGATGGATGGAGGTAGAAGAAGGAGGAGCACACAGTACACTGGAGTTTCACCCGGCTTCACAGCCCCGTTACTTTTCCCAAAGCACAAAACTCCCGTACAAACAGTGGCCGTGGACTTATAGTCTCACAGCTGCGTAGCACCCAAGTTTCCGTTGCCCACCTCCTCCACTCGCCAGAGCATGCGAGTCATGGGCTTCGGCTGCGCTCTTGCCGCGCACTAACGCGTATGACGCGGCCGGCCATTCAACTGACCGCTACGCGCTGCCGCTAATGTCGCTAACAACACAGGCCTATGCAGTGGAACCCAATGTGAGCCTGGCTCACGCACCACCAGACCACACGCAAACACACCACGAGCATACACATGACACTGCTACAAGTGAACACACTACACACGCACACAGACACCACGCTGCTGCGTCCCGCACGTCCCGCCCGTCCCGCGCGTCACCGACGCGCCTGACGAGCCCGACGAGCCTGACGGCACCAGTGTGTCCCGCCCGTCCCGCGCGCACCCGTTGTGCCCAACGAGTTCGACCACACACGCCGTGTGGACGTCGAGGATCGTCTGCGCCTTGATGGCCCAAACCGTGTAGTTGTCTGCGGTCAGCATCGGCATCGCCATCGTTGCCGATCTGCCCGCACCGCCGCCGTGTGGGACGAGCGCCATGGTCGCCGGTGATCGCCCGAACCGAAGCTCTGTATACCAATTGTTGGAACCGCTCTCTCACACGGATGGATGGAGGTAGAAGAAGGAGGAGCACACAGTACACTGGAGTTTCACCCGGCTTCACAGCCCCGTTACTTTTCCCAAAGCACAAAACTCCCGTACAAACAGTGGCCGTGGACTTATAGTCTCACAGCTGCGTAGCACCCAAGTTTTCGTTGCCCACCTCCTCCACTCGCCAGAGCATGCGAGTCATGGGCTTCGGCTGCGCTCTTGCCGTGCACTAACGCGTACGACGTGGCCGGCCATTCAACTGACCGCTACGCGCTGCCGCTAATGTAGCTAACAACACAGGCCTATGCAGTGGAACCCAATGTGAGCCTGGCTCACGCACCACCAGACCACACACAAACACACCACGAGCATACACATGACACTGCTACAAGTGGACACACTACACACGCACGCACACACCACGCTGCTGCGTCCCGCACATCCGCCCGTCCCGCGCGTCACCGACGCGCCTGACGAGCCCGACGAGCCCGACGGCACCAGTGTGTCCCACCCGTCCCGCACGCACCCGACGCGCCCGACGAGTCCGACCACACACGCCGTGGCTTATTCCAACAATAAGTAGTATGCTGGTCTAATAAATATTAAGTAATAGACAAAAGTTGTAAGAATCTGGCATGAAAAACATCAAAAGGTATACATATTTTTAGGGCATACCACATGGTTGTGTAATGAGAGGAGGCCAACATGAAGGTGGGTGACCTCCTACGACGAGCGGGGCATGGGGTATGATCATGAGGGGTCGCTTGGTTATGGTGGTGCACATCGTTGTTGCGCGCGTGCGAGAGAGAGAGAGCTGAAAATCGGAGGTACTTTATCTTTCTAAAATTTCTGTGATATCGCTCATATATTTTTCACATATTGCAAAGGCCCTTTTTGCCTTGTCGAAAACATTCTTTTTGTTACATTGATTTTCCTTTTGCAACTTGTTGCAGCCTATCATTCTATTATTTCTTGTGTACATATATTAGTTTATTTGTTGAATTGTGTTTGTAGTGTTGCAACTTATTCACATGCTTTCAACAACTCGCAATAGAAATTATTGTAATGGTGTCGCATATGTACGAAACAATGTTTAGTCTTGGGATTTTATGTCATGGTGGTGTTGTAATGGTGTTGCATATGTACATATTGTACAATTATCGTGGTGGATGATCTTAAAAGTTGGCTACCATACCCAACATCTACCTTTTCCAATATATAAATATCTAAGACAAACTATTTAGCTGCTTAGTGTTGGATTAGGATGGAGATTTTAGAAACCAGGAGACATAACTGAGAAGTGTTCTAAGATACTAGCAAGGTGCATGTGGTACGCTACTATACTAAAACAACGAGATGGAAAATAGAGTTTACTCAAGTTATATGTCCAAGAATTTTAGGCCACAAACCTGTATACATGCAAAAATATAACTCAACAACTAAACAAACAATCCTTTTGACGTTAGACATGAGTGAAAAAATTGAGTGAGGGAAGATGATGCTAGGTAGGAAGCATGACAGTTATGGATGGGCTTGCCTCTAGTTGTGTGTGTAGGTTTGTATGGTCTGACTAGACATGGCTTGAAGGAGGAATATGGGTGGAGTGAATAGACGACCACCAACTCAAATATTTGTAAAAAAAATAGTCTACACTTGAGACATCAAAGGACAAAACCCATTGTGAATGAGAAATATATATATTAGAAACAAGAGAAAATGTTCGAAGAAACATTTTATCTCTCGCTTACTTGGCATGGAGTTGGCTTCATTTTCTTAATATTAAGTAAGTATTAATGGAAATACATGTATCTCCCTTACGTGGCATGGATTTGATTTGTTGATAGTCGATGAACCATTGATCCTATGATCATATAAAAACATGAATAAATAAAGGTGAATATGTGAGTGTCAATGAGTTTTTCATCGTAAGGGTAGAGATTTATACAAGTTTGGTCCTCCCAAAGGATAATAACACCACTCCTATGTTGCTTTGTATTGAAATTTGTAAGAAACTAGAAGGGGTGTTTCAAGTAGTCTAGATCTACTAGTTAGAAGTTGACGGATACTACAGTTGTTACTTGTTAATAGGCTTCGAGTGAGCTATGTGTATCAACTTAGTGTGTTGGCCAATAAATTGGGCTTGGTTACCCATAGCAGAATGTCAATTCTTTTGCGGGTACAAATCTTTCTCTGAATAAAACTCCAATTCATTCACTGACTTAATTAAGGATACTTCTCTAGTTGGTGGGATGTCGTGTTCCCTATGGACATTTTTCGTATCCCTTAAGTACCTTCCAAATACGAACATGTAAATAGTGCCTCCGAAGGCCCCGCTGCATATATGAACCAATTATATAAGGCTTTAAAATTAATATTTTATGACTAAATTTGCATAAGCATATTTTAAACTTCATTTTCTTGTTTATTTATGATGGACATGATCCTCGAACGGTATGACAAATTTTGTTGTCTGAAGGAAATCTGATTGAAGAATTTGTTGAGCTGGAGGTATAGGACTTGTTTTAGCATTTATATTACCCTGAATTCTACAATGATAAAGATATAATATCATGTTTTAGTTGCCTAGTGTTGAGCTCTTTACCTAATGGAGAGCCTTGATTGCAAATTTGTAATGGACAGGGGAGTATGATGTATGATCATATAAAGTTGAGTTCTATGATTAAAGCTCTACAAAAAAGCCAAAGGTAACAAAATATAGGATAGGTCTTTTTGTATTTAAGTAGATAAAGTGGCATTGTAGATTTGTAGTGGTGTCACTAATATACATGTGTTCAAAAACAAATAAAGTATAAATAGTATGTCCATGAATTTTATCTTTTCTATAAACACTTCTCTGAGATACCGTATAATTATCATGTCTTAGTAGTGAGCTAATAGGGAGTTAAAGATCAATTAAATCATTGGTTAGTTATAAACTAGGGTCACTTCAAAAAATTGAACACTTTTAACGTAGCTGGGTTATTTACTAGGGAATCAATAATTTTGTTTTGTATGTGGCTTCCAATTCTCTTAAGTTTGGAAGGGAAATGCTAAACCTATGCACCTCATAAATTTGCTAAAAGGATCTCCTTATTATTTTCCATGCATGTATCAAGAATCTTAAGGGGGAGCAACTTGACTCCCTAACAGTGAGGGAACTCCAACAACTTGAGCAGCAGATAATGAATGCCCTCAGGAACATCAGACCCAGAAAGGTAAACACGATTAGCTTATAGAACTCTTGATGCTCATTTGAGTGTAGCTAATGGTTTTTCCATCAATTCTTTGAGAACCAACTCTTAACATAGAAATTGTGTTATCTTGATGCTCATTTTAGTGTCACTAACAGTATTACGAACAATTCTTTTAGAACCATCTCCTAACCAACTTGATTGTGGAGCTCAAAAATAAGGCAAATCTTACTAAACTCATCTTATGTCAATAATGCTTGTAGTTTTCCAGAACTTTGATTTGGTTGCCGCAGGCAAGGTTGCTGATGGAGCAAAATAGGATTCTACGGAAGGTTAACTTAATCTCATGCAAAGAATTGTTGTTGTGGTTTTGAAATTTAACAATGCAGGAGTTTTCATATAGTTGGTATGAAACTTAACACAACTGAATCAATTTTTTTTGATTATTATGTGAAAAGGAGAAGGCTAAAGTATTGCACCCATTTGTGCACAAGAACTGCCCAAATCCTTTTGGAAATTCTATTGTTGCATCCGCCCTACCCAACCTGAACACTTAGTGAGCATCGATTCTCACCTTGTCCAATACTAATTTACTTGTTACTTTGGTCTCCAGTTCTTTTGTAATAACTGGAAATGATACTCCAAAATTAACCTAAACATCGATCAAACCGCAGTGAGGGCGGTGACTCTGCAGGGCATGATCGGTGATTGTGCCGCTGAAATAAATGAGCAGCACAGTGGTGGCCACACCTGTTGTGGTTAATGTTCCTCTTGGACTTCTAGGAGACGACTGAATGCTTTGGCCTGAGCATTAATTTTTGTTGAATAATTTGTTGAAGGCTAGCTAGATTCTACATTTCGATCATTTATAACTTTGTAGTTTGACGTGTGCCAGATATATGCTACTTGATTTAGATTTATTTTGGATATTTATTAGAAAGAAACCTTGTCCTATTAAATGTTGTTGCAATCCTCTCATATTGTTGCCATTGTTTGAAAAAAAACCTTGATCTGTGTTTCTACTAGATAATAATACCTTGTACTACCATAAGGACGTCTTCCCTTTTACTTACTTGGGGATACCTCTGGGCTTATCAAAGCCAAAGATGGAACATTTCCTTCCTTCTATATAGAGGGGACTAATCTCTACTACACAACTTTACTCTTGTAAATTTTTTGGGCCTCCATGCGCAAAGTTTTGTTGAACATCAGCAAATATTCTTCAACTGGATGACCTACGGTTTATCAACACACAAGAGGTGTAGGATGAAGATGGTCTCTCTCGAACAACACTAAAAACATACAAGTGGTCTCTTGTGTCCCCAACACACCTAATACAATTGTCAGTTGTATAGGTGCACTAGTTCGGCAAAGAGATGGTGATGTATGTGTAATATGGATTGTAGAAATAGCTTTTTATAATCTGAATAAATAAAAATAGAAAGGTACCACATAACAAAATTGAACAAAATGGTGCCTCAATGCTTGGAAACAAGGCCTAGTGTTCATACTTTCACTAGTGCCAACTGTCAACATCCTTAACATAGTTAAACATCATGATAATCCCTTAACAGGTGCAGCAAAGAATCACTCAAAAGTTTCTCTATTTACCGGAGAAAGGAGGATGAAATCATGTAGGTGCGCTTGACATTGAATGACCTCAAAGTCGTATTTCCAATCATAATTTGTTGAACCACCCCATTGTGCCACGGATAGTGCCAGAAATTGTACTACGACAACACCATATGATACTTATCGTTCAACCTTTATGCATAGTCACCCCAATGTCACCACGAGTATCTGCAAGTTAATTACTAAACATGCATCACATAATCTCAAATCCAAAATAGTCAATCCAACATAAAGAAACTTCAAAGAGCAAGACTCAATTCACCAAAAAAATAAAAGAGGAGGAAGCATCATACGATCTAA
Source organism: Aegilops tauschii subsp. strangulata (assembly GCF_002575655.3). NCBI lineage: Eukaryota > Viridiplantae > Streptophyta > Magnoliopsida > Poales > Poaceae > Aegilops > Aegilops tauschii. The sequence continues at coordinate 182,222,443 of NC_053039.3, forward strand.
CTATATTAATAAAGCTCATGATACAATCAATATTGGAGTCTTTCAAGGACATGGGAAAGAGATATTGAACACATAGCTACTTGTACATACCCTCATCCCCGAGGACGTAGTACTCACAGATCACCATGAGAAGAGAGGGAGAAGTTGTTGGTGACGATGATGCAGAAATGTCCGTGGTGGAGTCCCGACACCTTCAAAGGAGAGGGGAAGGCCCCCTCCTCCTTCTTCTTCTTCACTGGCCCTCCGAGGAGAGAGGGGGCTCTCCTTTAGATTGGATCTTGGTGGGGCAGTTTTCTGGGTGTTGGCATTCTAAGTTCCGTCGCGATTGGAAATAATTCATATATCTCTCTTATCATCAAAATTTCGAAAAAAATGAGTTTGGTTCTCCAACTTCGCCTCCAAGGTACGGAAATAAAATAGTGAGTTTATCTTTCACGCAAGGTGGGTTAAAATTTTCATACTTTCTCTCCTGATTTTTTCATAGAAAACGGAAACTGGCGTTAGGCACTAGATTAACATGTTAGCCTTTGAGACGTATTAGCATCCCACGCTTAATCCCTAGTCGTCCTCGAGTAGGTAGATGATAATAAGAATAGTTTTTGGAGTGTGAATGCTAGAATAGAACAAAACTTTGATCACATGGAGAATGATGGTTCAAATAACAAATAGCATCATTGTATTAAGTTCACAATAATATAAAGTGATATTGAAGTATCTGATACGTCTCCATCGTATCTATAGTTTTTGATCATTTCATGTTATTATATTATCAATCTTGGATGCTTTATTTGCAGTTTTATGCTATTTTATATCATTTTATGGGACTAACCTATTAACTCAGTGCCCAGTGCCAGTTGTAGTTTTTCCTTGTTTTTGGCTTTTTAGAAAATCAGTATCAAACATGTCCAACCAAACCCTAGAAGGTTTGGGAGGAGACCAAATGGCCTACGAGAAAGCCACGAGGTCATAGGGCGCGCCTACTACTTGTGAGTTGCGTTGAGATTTTCCCCGAAGAGAAAGGGTGAAGCAATAATATAGTAGTGGTTGACAATCAAGGTTTATCAAACTAGAAGGAGCACCAAACAAATCCTAGTGACCAACACATGCCCACACAAAAGCAAATACTTGCATCCAACGCGGGCAAGAGGGTTGTCAATCCCCTTGAACTCATTACTTGCACGGATCCAACCTTGTATAGGTAGATGGATAAATTGCAAAACAAAATAAAAGTAATAATTGCAGCAAGGTATTTTTGTTTTTTATAATATGATTAAACTAGACCCCAGGGCCATAGTTTTCTCTAGAGGCTTCTCTCTCGAAACAATAGCATAGGGTGGGTAGATAAATTACTGTTGGGCAATTGATAAAAAAGCGCATAGTTATAATGTATTCATGGCAATGATCATGTATATACGCATGATACATCTCCAACGTAAATATAATTTATGAAGTATTCATGCCATTATATTATCATTCTTGGATGTTTTACAATCATTTTAGAGCAACTTTATATCATTTTTTGGGACTAACCTATTTACCCAGTGCCCAGTGCCAGTTGCTGCTTTTTGCTTCTTTTTTACATAGCAGGAAATCAATACCAAACGGAGTCCAAATGCAACGGAACTTCACGGAGATTTTTTATGGACCAGAACACCCAGGATGGCCAGAGCAGCACCTAGGGGTGTCCTGAGGGGGCACAACCCACCAGGGCACGCCTAGGGGCCCAGGCGCGCCCAGGTGGGTTGTGCCCACCTCGGTGGCCTCCCGCACCCCTCTTTACCCTATAAATTCACAAATATTCCAAAAACCTTTGGGTTAACCTAGATCAGAAGTTCCGCCGCCACAATGCTCTGTAGCCACCGAACACCAATCTAGACCCTTTCCGGCACCTTGCCGGAGGGGGGAATCATCTCCGGTCGCCATCTTCATCATCCCGGCGGCCACCACGATGAGGAGGGAGTAGTCCACCCTCGGGGCTGAGTGTTTGTAACAGTAGCTATGTGTTTAATCTCTCTCTCTCTTGTGATCTATATGATGGGCTTTGTTAACATAGATGGATCATATGATGTTTCTCCCCTCTATACTCTTGTTGTGATGAATTGAATCTTTACCCTTTGAAGTTTTATCTTATCGGATTGAATGTTCAGATATGAAAACACATGATGTATGTCTTGCGGTATGAATACTTCAGGTGACAATGGGGTATCATATTGATTCACTTGATGTATGTTATGGCACTCAACTTGTGGATTCCCGAGGTGACATTGGGGTAATCTATTGTCGGGGAAACGACACCTACGGGATCACGAGGGATCCCTTTTGCTACGGTTGGCGGGCACGGGGCTATGGAAAGAGCGGGATTGAGAGATCAACGCAGGGGGATTATCCAGGTTCGGGCCGCAAGTGATGCGTAATACCCTACTCCTGCTGGTTTGTGTTTATCTGGTGCTCTTGGACTAGCTACAAGGCGTGCAGGGTCCTAAAAGTAAGAATCCTTCCTCAGTACGCCGCGGGCCTCCTTTTATAGACAAAGGGGCTGCCACAATGGCACACAGGAGGTGGAAAGCTATACAGTGGTTCGGTCTATCCTCTGGCACCATAGGACAAACGCATTTAATGCGCTGCCAACATGCCCTTCTTGCATTATCGGGGACGGCAAGGAAGCTCGTCCCAGCTGTCGTCGCCTCGTCTGGCTTCGACACATGTCCAAACTGACGAGGCGTGTAGTGCCACGCTGGCTGGCTGGCTGCTGAGTTGGTGCAGTGGCAGAGCCTTCACGAAGATCTTCATACCACCACGCAGGTGCTTGCTGAGTTGGCCTAGAGGCCGTACGTCGCCATGCAGGTGCTCGCCTAGTTGGTGGGCTGGCTGCTGCATGGGAACGGCGGCGGAGTCTTGGCAGATGTGGGCCTGGCTGCGGCCCTACGGATGTCTTCGGCAAGAGTCTTGCCGGGGCCCCGGCAAGGGTCTTGCCATGGCATCATGGTCGTCCCTGGCAAGGGGCTTGCCGTGGATCTTCGTCTTCTGGTTATTTATCTAGTCTTGTATGCTTCTGGTCTTCACAAAGATCTGCATGCCACCATGGAGGCGCTTCCCGAGCCTTGGTTCCCATGTGGTTTGAGGGCATCGGAACTCTCAGGCTCAAGGGTGGCAGCCCTGCTGACGTGTGACACCCAAGTTTTTATTTGGATTTTTCAAAAGATTTTATTTGACTTGAGGGGAGTGATTTAAATTTTTCTTCAAGAGAACTCTCCCTCTCATATATTTTTCTTTATGGCAAAAGTTTTGTTTGGATTCACCCAAGATCTGCCTTTGGTCTTGGAAGTTCTTGCTTTTCATTTGGACTCAAGACAAAATGTTTTTCATTTGGGAAAATAACTTTTGAAAATCTTTTTGAATTTGCACTATGGCTTTTGGAAAGTCCTTTGCCACTTTCAACAATTCCTTCTTGCCATGGCATTAGTGCAAATCCTCTCTCCTAACCACTTCCTCACCTTTGGATCATGATTTGCATCAAATCCAGCAAGTTGAACCTCCCCATGTGATTATTTCCATTCAAATTCTATTCAAATAAATTTCTGCCTTCTTTTCTAGCACTTGGAGATTTACAAAGGGACTCCACTTTCTGTCTTGATTTTTGCCACCAAACCTTCTTCCCCTCCTAGTCCTTTGAACCCTCAACCTAGAACCATGAAGATCCACTGGTCTTCAGTTCAAAATTTTCAAACTACACCTGCTGCAAGTTTGGACCAGATTTGAAAATTTTGGGACTTTTCTGTTTTCTCAGTTAAAACCCTGGAACTTTTCTGTTTCATTACAGATAAGTCCCTGGACAGAAACCTTTATAACTTTTTAATAAAAAGGGATTTTTGAGTGATTCTTTTTCTGACAATCTTCAAATTTTGTCTAGTTTTTTTTGGGATTTATTTTAAAATTATTTGGAAAATTTTCTGTGCAAGTGTTGGTTTTCACGTTAGTATCCGTTTCGTGATTGCCGTAGGTTCCGGGAGAGGTGACGGAGCCGCGAACTTCGCCGAGCTAGACTCCGACTTCTCCGAACTAGGCAAGCGTGTTTTGAACATTTGATATGACAGGTGTTTTACATGTTCACGTGAGAGTTTGTGCGTGGCATATGAGTGTCGGTAAATACCTCGTTGCTTGTAAGGCAACGACCCGGTTGTTCCAAAGTCGCGATGATCGCTGATGAGAGATGGCCTAATCATGTGGTGACTTTGCTATTAGAGTTGCAACTAGAGGAGGTAAAATGACTCAGGAACCGCTTTATCCTGAGGGACACCCAAATAGAATAGAACAAGATTCACAAAGAAATAACACTAGTGCACCTAGTCCTTCTAAAAAGAAAAAGAAGAAGAAAAATGATAGGACTTTGCATACTTCTAGTCAACCTGAAATAGAGAAACCTCCTGATAATGATAATGAGACTTCTATCTCTGATGCTGAAACTCAATCTGGTAATGAACACTCACCTACTGATAATGAAAAAGATAATGATGAGGTTCATGAATACTCTCAACCAACAAATGATAAAAAACCAGATAATGATGTTGAGATAGAACCACCTGTTGATCTTGATAACCCACAACCTAAGAATAAAAGGTATGATAAAAGAGACTTTGTTGCTAGGAAACGCGGTAAAGAAAGAGAACCGTGGGTTAAAAAACATATGCCTTTTCCACCCAAGTCAACTAAAAGGAAAGATGATGAAGAATTTGAACGCTTTGTTGAGATGCCGAGGCCAGTATTTTTGCGTACTCGCTTGACTGATATCTTGAAAATGCCTCCTTATGAAATGTATATGAAAGACATCATCACAAATAAGAGAAAAATACCGGAAGCTGAAATCTCCACTATGCTTGCTAATTATACTTTCAAAGATGGAGTACCAAAAAAACATGGAGATCCGGGAATACTAACTATACCTTGCTCTATCAAAAAGAATTATGTGAAAACTTCTTTGTGTGATTTAGGAGTTGGTGTTAGTGTTATGCCTTTATCTTTATACAAAAGACTTGACTTGAATAAACTCACACCTACTGAAATATCTTTGCAAATGGCTGACAAATCAACTGCCATACCTATCGGTATTTGTGAGGATGTGCCCATTGTTGTTGCTAATGTTACTATTTTGACTGACTTTGTCATACTTGAGATGCCCGAGGATGACAACATGTCGATTATCCTTGGTAGACCCTTCTTGAAAACTGCAGGGGCTGTTATTGATTGTAATAAAAGCAAGGTCACTTTTCATATCAATGGTAATGAGCATACGGTGCACTTTCTGAAGAAACAATTCCAAGTGAATGGTATTAATGTTATTGAAAAATCTCCGACAATCACTATTGGAAGTTTTCAAATACCTCTACCTACTATCAAAAAGAAATATGAAAGCTTATTGTTGGGGAAATGCATATCCCCATTGAGGTAACTTAGTGATTTACGAAAGTTCTTCGGTTTCATGCTAATCGAAAGTGGTTGTTAATAATACCTGATCAACCTTATTAATGAATCATTTTTGAACGGTATGAAGTTGATGAATTTAGTAAGCACTACTTTCTGTCCCTACCTTTTGTTTTCTGTTTTTATTAGTTAAATAAAATAAAATGCCATGTTTTGTCTGTTTTCTGAATTTCCCGTGCAATAAAAAAATGGCCCAAAAATAAAAGTTCTCATAATGCCCTGAAAATTTTATATGATTTTTTCTTGAATATTTAAGAATTTTTGGTGCAAAAATTACCAGAGGGAGGTGCACCAGGTGGGCACAACCCACCTGGGCGTGCCAGAGCCCCTTGGCGCGCCCTGGTGGGTTGTGATCCCCACGTGGGCCCCCTCACTTATCTCTTCATCTCACATTGTCACCTACCTCCAGAAAAAATCCCCATAGATCTCTCTCCCGTGTTCTTGAGCTCAAACCCGCGGATTTCGATCTCTTTGCTCGAAGCTCCGCTTCCGAAACAGTTTTGGGGGATTGTTGCTTGGTATGTGACTCCATCATTTGTCCAATTAGTTTTTGTTTTTGTGGTTTATACTTTGAATAAGTAGCTACTCTTGGTGCTGCTGTAGATGTGCTTGCATGTTCAATTCTTAGTGTTCTAAGTAGTTTGAATGCTTGCTATGGCCTCTATGTATCCCTATGAGTAGTTGCTATTAGTTTTGTGAAGTTTTGTTGGAAAAAATTTGTGAACTAAAGATTCAGATTTTTGTTCATAGGAAAAATTGTACGCTGACATGAATATCTTCAGGAAATTTGGCTCTAAGAAGAACTCCAAGGGTGTTATTGGGGAGTCTTCTGACTATGATCTCCACCTTCGGAGGTTCGCAAAGGTACGGCCGTGCGAATGGCCGCACATCCCGTTCATACAAGAAGCTGGAATTCATGAGGAGTTCATGAAATTCATTGTCAACACCAGTCTCACCGACTTCATCGCAGATGAGTGTGACCAGCACCAAATCCTCACAAATATCTTTGTTCAAAGCTTTACATTCTTGCCTACAAATAATCCTCCTAAAGTGAGCTTTGATTTATATGCTGAAAACCACCAGATACCACTTACTGAATTTTGTGACATATGCATGATCCCGTCTGATGGGAGCTTGGCTGAGCCTAGGCCGGCTGAGTTTGAGGATTTCTGTCACACTTTGACAGTGGGTGATTAGAGGAGAGTGTCAGCCATCACTGCCGGTGGTTTACATTTTCCTGTTGTTCGTTACTTTGCACTCTTCATTACCAAATGCTTGCTTGGTAGGGAGAAGGTGGGTGCACTTAATTCACTAGACCTTGCTATTTTACGTCGTGCAATAGAGGGTGACAACACGTATAGCTTGGGAGCTATTGTGGCTCGTCACCTCCATCTTAATAAATCTCAGGGTAAAATACATGGTGGGATTTTTGCTACTTGGTTGGCGGCCCACTTCGAGGTGGCGATACACCCCCATGATGTCTCTCGTACCACAGTTTACCTAGACCGTGCATCCATGGATCACCATCACTTTCTTGCACATGATCGTTATGATCTTGCCATTCCTTATAACTTGGTTTATAACGTTGACACTCGTGATGTTATCCCCTTGCATGCACCTGCTCTGTTTGATTATGTTGCCAGGGGCGGATACCGGATTATGCCTGCAGACATCCTCGCCAACTGGAACGCTCAGGCTGATGCCGAGGCTGCACAGGCACCTCCGCAGTGGGATGAGTGGATGCCTGCACCTCAGGATCCCTACTACCCTCCAGGATACTGATCTATTACCAACTTAGGCCAAAAGCCTAAGCTTGGGGGAGTACGTGTTTCTCACCGACATTATATTCATGTTCGCATATCATTCTATCTGTCGGTGCTCACACTTTTTCGTTGTATCATCCATGCTTAGATTTCTTTTCTTCCTTTCTTCTTGTGTGTTTGATAAAATTTAGAAAAAACAAAAAAAATAGTTGTAGTAATTTACTTTCTATGCATGCTTAGTAGTAGTATTAAAAAGAAAACCCAAAAAGAAAACTCAAAAACACTTTTTATTTGCTTGTTGAAGAAAACTAAAAACTCCAAAAATATCTCAGTGTGTTTCTATGAATTTCTTTTCTTTTTATTCGTGTTGTACCGAGGAGAAGACCACGATGAAAATGTTGAGTGGCTCTCACATGAATAACTGTTGAACTAATAAAGAGCACATTTTACCTTGTCTTCTCCTGTTGAATAAAATGTTTTGCAGATTCCAGCTTAGTCCACGGCACTCTTGCACTACTATTATTATTTTCATATCATTCGGTCATGCAAGTGAAAGGCAATAATGACGACATTCGATGAGATGGTCGTGGCAAAGAGAAACTGGTATGAACTCGACTTGTTCTGTCTGTGTAAATATGTTTAACCTAGTATCCAGGCTTCAGCCCATTATGATTAAACATGTTTGCAATGACAATTAGAGATTATAGTTTCTCATGCCATGCATAAGTAGCTGGGAGTTGATAATGATTTATCTTGGATATCAACATAGCATTAAAATGATTGTGATGCAGTATGATGATATGGTATCCTCCTCCGAATGTTCGAGTGGCTTGACTTGGTACATGTTCATGCATATAGTTGAATCAAAACCAATATAGCCTCTATAATTTTTATGCTCATGGTTTTCATATCCTACTCATGCTAGTGTCCAATGTTACTTATGCATAATGCCTGGTCATGATCGTTGTTGCTCTCTAGCTGGCCGCTTCCCAATCTTAATTGCTAGCCTTCACCTGTACTAAGTGGGAATTATGCTTGTACATCAAAACCTTGAACCCAAAGTTATTCCAGATGAGTCCACCATACCTACCTATATGCGGTATTACCCTGCCGTCCTAAGTAAATTTGCATGTGCCATCTCTAGAAACTTCTAAAAAGTTATCCTTTTTGTGTGCCTGGATCGTTCATGGAACGACATGAGGTGGTCGATATCTTCCGTGCTAAGCATGTTATCCTCAGGTTGAGTGTTTTTTCACTCGCCATCGCATGAGGAAATGGGCGGTAATAGGGATGCCTAGTCCCAAACTGCAAACATGAAAAAGAGTTCGTCTCTTGAATAATCAAACAAAAACTCCCAATGGAATGAAAACCTTTACTTTCCGCTTGGGAACCGCCACTAGCATGCTTAGCATGGAAGATGTTGATAACTGATGGTCGTGAAGTGAATGAGAAGGGGCATGTCTCAAAAATATCATTTATCTCTGTTTTAAAAATTGAGCTCTGGCACCTTTGCAAATCACCGCTTCCCTCTACGAAGGGACTTTCTATTTACTTTTATGTTGTGTCACCACCTTCTAAAAACAAGCGCCAGAAACTGGGTAGAGCGCATAGCTGTCATGATTTATGCATTCTGTATAGCTAATGTTGGGTGCATCATGACTGAATCTTTTCTACCATGAATTACAATGTTTAGTCGCTGCTTGAACTTTGGAGGTGCTCTGCATTTATGTTTTGCCGTCTCAGAAAGGGCTAGTGAGATACCACTATTCTCATATTATATCATGGTTGTTTTGACAACATGTTGATGTTTGAGATATCTTATTATTGCTCGCTAGCTGATTATCTCATTGATATGAATCATTATAATCTTTAAGAATTATTGTTGACATGGTTAGTTATAATGTTGGCTGAAAACCTGGGTGCTATTTAAGCTTATTTAGGCAAACAGCAAAAGAGTTCGTAAAAGTTTTTCTTTCTCACTTTCAGTTTATCAACTGAATTGCTTGAGCACAAGCAAAGGTTTAAGCTTGGGGGAGTTGATACGTCCCCAACGTATCTACTTTTTCTCACGCTTTTCCTCTTGTTTTGAACTCTAATTTGCATGATTTGGATGAAACTAACCCGGACTAACGCTGTTTTTAGCAGAACTACCATGGTGTTGTTTTTGTGCAGAAATATAAGTTCTCGGAATGGAACGAAACTTTGTGAGGATTTTTTATATAAATAATAAGAATTTTTGGAGCCAAGACCCGCCAGAGAGGGCCCTTGGTTGGGCACAACCCACCAGGGCGCGCCCCCCTCTCCTGGCGCGCCCAGGTGGGTTGTACGCACCTGGTGGCCCCACTGATGACCCCCCTGATACTATAAAATCACATTATTCCAGAAAAATTAGGAGAAAGAATTATCACAATCCACGAGACGGAGCCGCCGCCAAGCCTTATTCTTCCTCGGGAGGGCAGATCTGGAGTCCGTTTGGGGCTCCGGAGAGGGGGATCTTCGTTCTTCGTCATCACCAACCCATCTCCATCGCCAATTCCATGATACTCCCCACCGGGAGTGAGTAATTCCTTCATAGGCTCGCTGGTCGGTGAGGAGTTGGATGAGATTCATCATGTAATCGAGTTAGTTTTGTTGGGGCCCGATCCCTAGTATCCACTATGTTCTTAGATTGATGTTGCTATGACTTTGCTATGCTTAATGCTTGTCACTTTGGGCCCGGGTGCCATGAACTCAGATCTGAACTGTTTATGAATTCATCATTATATCCATGTTTTAGATCTGATCCTGCAAGTTATAGTAAACTACTACGTGTTATGATCCGGCAACCCTAGAGTGACAACAACCGGGCCCACTCCCGGTGATGACCGTAGTTTGAGGAGTTCCTGTATTCACTATGTGTTAATGCTTTGTTCCGGTTCTCGATTAAAAGGAGCCCTTAATATCCCTTAGTTTCCAATATGGACCCCGCTACCATGGGAGGGTTGGACGAAAGATGTCATGCAAGTTCTTTTAATAAAGCATGTATGACTATTTACGGAATACATGCCTACATTATATCGATGAACTAGAGCTAGTGCCGTATCGCCCTAGGTTATAACTGTCACATGGTGAATATCATCCAACAACTCACCGATCCAATGCTTACGAATTTATCCTTATTGATCTTGTTGCGTTACTATTGCTATCATCACTGTTACACTTGCTACAAATTACTGCTATCACTGTTACTGTTACCGTTGCTACTGTCACTACTATCAAAACTATCAAACTACTTTGCTACTGATCACTTTGCTGCAGATAATTAATCTCCAGGTGTGGTTGAATTGACAACTCAGCTGCTAATACCTTCAAATATTCTTTGGCTCCCCTTGTGTCGAATCTATAAATTTGGGTTGAATACTCTACCCTCGAAAACTGTTGTGATCCCCTATGCTTGTGGGTTATCAAGAATTGCAACAAGGAAATACAATCTATTAAAGAATAATTATCATAATTAAATTCCTTTCAAAAAGATTGGGTTCAACACTACTTTAAGTTTTGACCTCTCCAATCTCACTTTTATCAATTTTTGCATCAAGATCTAAAAACTCCAATCATTGGGACGCCTTTTAACTAAAGATGACTCATCTCCAATCCCATATTTATCAAGATTTATATTGGAAAAAAAGATTCAATAGGATTCACATCAATCACTTTAAAGTCTTCATCATTATTTTCAGACTCCGGTTTAGCGGCCATCTTATTTACTAAGGTAGCTTGTATATTAGAAATTTGGCCTACTAAATTTTCAAGATGAGCAAACTGAGATTTCAAACCATAAAATTCCTTACACATATCATCAAGCTCTTTATTCATGCTCTCCATAAAGCTTTTCTGCTCCTTAAGCTCGTTTCTAAAGAAACTATTATGCTCAAATTGTAAGGAAATGAAGCTCATAACAGTATTTTCAATTTCTTCCAACCTCCTAAAGTGAGGATCAACGTTCTTTGGTTGAGCCATAAAGAAAGGCAAGCACACCAACGCACAGGCACACAAAAAGCAACGAAGAAGACGAACAGAAGAGGGGCGAAGACAAAGGCAAAAGGGGACTAATGTAATGCAAGAGATGAGAGTTTATGATGGGTACTTGTTATGTCTTGACTTGGTGTAGATCTCCCCGGCAACGGCGCTAGAAATTCTTCCTGCTACTTCTTGAGCTTGCATTGGTTTTTCCCTTGAAGAGGAAAGGGTGATGCAGCAAAGTAGATATAAGTATTTCCCTCAGTTAGAGAACCAATGTATCAATCCAGTAGGATACAACGCACAAATCACCAATACCTGCACAAACAATCAGACAACTTGCACCCAGCGCGATAAAGGGGTTGTCAATCCCTTCACGGTCACTTGCAAAAGTGAGATCTAATAGAGATAGATAAAACTAATCTCTTGATAGAACCGTCACACACTTCCCACAGCAGCATCGGTGTGACCCTGACAGTTTGTCCTAATATCTTGATAGGTGTGGGAAGTGTGTGACAGTTCGGATGAAAATCACGCTCGTCTTCAGTCGGAGCTAGCGGTGACGGTGCCCTAGGGTGCCATTTGCCTCCTCGGAGGCGTCACCGAGGTGTGTGGATTGTGGTATCCAGCGAAAGCCTTAGTCCGTTGAAGGACCGGCAATGGCGGCGGTGTGGCATCATTACTCTGTTGAGAGCATCACAGGTGGAGACTTGGCTTGGACGTTCTCTCTTGTGGTTCTCCGGTGCTTTCCGCTGCCCAAGTTGATCTTCTTGGGTGCTATGTACGCAGCCATCGGTGAATTCTAGATGATGGATTTCTCGGGTTCGACCGAGTCCCGCTCTCCCCTCATCATTTCCAGTTAGCCATCCAATGGTTGGTAGTGTGTTGGCAAGGAAAATCCGGTTGGTGTTGTTGCTCTTTGCGGCGACCGGGTTTTGTTGTGACGCGGCTAGATGATTGCTTTAGGGAAAACCCTTTTGCTTGTGTTTGTGATTTCCGCGGTGTGGTGTAAAGTTCCTGCTACCCTTGATGTTCGCGGTAAGTTGTAATTTATAGTACTTGATTTCTACCTTCTATGAAAAATTTGGTATGCTTAGGCATTCTATAAAAATATGGTATGCTTAGGCATTCTATAAAAATATGGTACGCCTACCATACTCTCAAAAAAATGATAAACATAATCATGATAAAGGTGTGCTAAACCTATTTTCAACTTCATTAAAAAAAATGACGCCGGACGCACATTCTTCTGGCTTTCAACTTTGTTAGTACATTATATAATATACCCCCTCCATCCCAAAGTTTGTACAAAGTTGAGTCACTTATTTTAGGAAGGAGGAAGTACTGTATAAATTTTGAGTTATACTCTAGTCGTTTCAGTTTTATATATAGACCCCTCTGTTCGATCATAAAGGGTGGCCAAATCGTTGCGTTTGTCAACTTCTACAAGTGGGAGCCTAAATATTCAACTTAGTGCTCTGTTCTCCCCTCCAGTAAAGTCGCCCGAAGACAAATGTTGGTTACTCTCATATGCAAGGGATAACCGTAGCACTTTTCACTACAGATATTTATTGATTTTTGAACCGAAGGAGCGGGTTTAGTTTCAGTGTAGCGGTTTGACGTGTGTTTTTGTTTGTGAAGTTGGTGTGCTTTTGTTGAATTTGATGCGCCGATTAACCGAGCAATAAATTAACCATCTTCTAATCGATAGAACTGGCAAAGATTTTGCCTCGGTTTAAGAATAGGTGTCCTATTATTATCACTTATTAACAACCTTCTACACACTCATAGTACATAATTTACTGAGAGTCAAGTCGATAGGTGTTTGTGTAGAAGAAATTCAATTACAGTTGGTTATTGTTATTTATGCTAAAGCACTTACATAAACAGAGCTAGTAATATGAAAGCTGTAGTCACGGAAGCCGATATTGAGATGCTACATGGATGACATTACTCTTGATATTGCATATTAATTGAGCTAGTAGTCCTAATTTTATGTTCTCTCGTATCATAGGCAGGTGCTTGGTATGTAGTCGAGTATGTCTATTTGTAAGAACTTGGTCAACATTAATTGTCCTAAATTATGGGAATTAAGTCATATCCTTTTGCAAGACTATCAGAACACTATATTAACACTACATGACCACATCTGATCTTCTGCACTGATATCCCAGCTTTTTACCGAGTCAGCGAATTAGGATTCTAATAGTTGAATATACAACTTGTATATATATGACCCAAACACATAAGTATCATGATAACATAAACAGTTCAAGTCTAAATTCTGCTACACGGTTCTGGTTATGAGCATGACACGTGACAAAGTTGCAACAACAATAGCTAGAGAAACTAGTAGAACTAGGGACAACTAAGCTACCATCAACGCACTATTATATGATTGTGATCATCCAACACTCATCGACCCCATATACCTATGCTGGATTACTCACTCATGGAAGGGGGGAGATGTTGGTGATGGAGGACATGGTGTCAATCACGGTGAAGCAATTCCCATGGCGGCTCACCAGAAGCGAGTGGGAAGCCCCTCCCTTCCTTCTTCTTCTTCCTTCGCCTTCTCCGAAACAAGGAGGGGTGTATTCCCCTCTGATATTGGTGGCTACGGAGGTTTGGAAGTGAGACCCTCCCCTGAGACAAGATCTCACTTTTGGAGCGAGTATTTTCTGAAAATTAAAATGTGACCCGTCACCATTTTATCAATCCTAGAGATCCATAAATACAAAAAATATGAAAAACATTTGGAAGTTTGATAGCTTCGATGCCCAACTGCCCTCAATCCAGTGTACAAATGTGGCCCCATCTTTGCTCCTCTTTCTACGTCCTTTTGCATGATTTTCACGATCTAGATGTTACCCGCGCCCAATTTCCTTTTTTGAGCTCGGGAAGGTTCTTGAATTCATTTACACAAAGACATGCAAATCTACCTTCTGGATATAAGTGTTGGAACCGCTCTCTCACACGAATGGATGGAGGTAGAAGAAGGAGGAGCACAAAGTACACTAGAGTTTCACCCGGCTTCATAGCCCCGTTACTTTTCCCAAAGCACAAAACTCCCGTACAAACAGTGGCCGTGGACTTATAGTCTCACAGCTGCGTAGGCACTCGCCAGAGCATGCGAGTCATGGGCTTCGGCTGCGCTCTTGCCGCGCACTAACGCGTATGACGTGGCCGGCCATTCAACTGACCGCTACGCGCTGCCGCTAATGTCGCTAACAACACAGGCCTATGCAGTGGAACCCAATGTGAGCCTGGCTCATGCACCACCAGACCACACGCAAACACACCACGAGCATACACATGACACTGCTACAAGTGAACACACTACACACGCACACAGACACCACGCTGCTGCGTCCCGCACGTCCCGCCCGTCCCGCGCGTCACCGACGCGCCTGACGAGCCCGACGAGCCTGACGGCACCAGTGTGTCCCGCCCGTCCCGCGCGCACCCGTCGTGCCCGACGAGTTCGACCACACACGCCGTGGCTTATTCCAACACACACCCCCTAAGCCACGGCCTAGAGGAGTCCGTCGTCGTCGACGTAGGCGCCGGCCAAGAGAGTGTGCTCCGCCGCCGGTCCTTTCCCCAGCTGCGGGCACTCACGCCGGAAGTGCCCGTGCTCCCCGCACTTGTAGCAGCGCCTGCGCATGTTGCCGCCGCTCCCCGACGCCAAGCTGCGCCAGTCGTCGTTGTCCCGAGCACCGTCGTGTCGACGCTCCCGTGCTGCCCACTGCGCCGCCATCATGAGCAGCTGCTCACCCCCGCGCTCGTCGCCGACTTGTCCACGGCGCCGAACCCGCTCGTCGAACGCACGCAGCCGCCCGAGCGCTTCATCGAACGCCATCGTCGTCACGTCGTGGAACTGCTCGATGCCGGCGACGACAGGGAAGAGGCGATCCGACACCGTATCCAGCAACTTCTTGACAAGTGCTGCGTCGCCCAGCGTCTCCCTGAGGTTGGCATACCTCGCCGCCATCGCCGCAAGCCTCCCACCGTAAACGTTGAGCTCCTCGCCGTCCGCCATCTTCATCCGGTCGAATTCGCCGCGCAGCGTCCCCAGCCTCGCTGCGCGGACCCGATTGGCGCCGATGATCCTCACCTTCAGGGAGTCCCATACCTCCCTGGCGGTGAGCTTCGTCGACACCAGCAGCAGCACATCCTCTGGCAACGCCCCGAGAAGCAACGCGCGCGCCATCTTGTCCTTCCGCGCGTTCACCGCCGCGTCGCCCGGTGCCACCGCCTCCCATACGGTGTGGACGTCGAGGATCGTCTGCGCCTTGATGGCCCAAACCGTGTAGTTGTCCGCGGTCAGCATCGGCATCGCCATCGTTGCCGATCTGCTGCACCGCCGCCGTGTGGGACGAGCGCCATGGTCGCCGGTGATCGCCCGAACCGAAGCTCTGTATACCAATTGTTGGAACCGCTCTCTCACACGGATGGATGGAGGTAGAAGAAGGAGGAGCACACAGTACACTGGAGTTTCACCCGGCTTCACAGCCCCGTTACTTTTACCAAAGCACAAAACTCCCGTACAAACAGTGGCCGTGGACTTATAGTCTCACAGCTGCGTAGCACCCAAGTTTCCGTTGCCCACCTCCTCCACTCGCCAGAGCGTGCGAGTCATGGGCTTCGGCTGCGCTCTTGCCGTGCACTAACGCGTACGACGTGGCCGGCCATTCAACTGACCGCTACGCGCTGCCGCTAATGTAGCTAACAACACAGGCCTATGCAGTGGAACCCAATGTGAGCCTGGCTCACGCACCACCAGACCACACACAAACACACCACGAGCATACACATGACACTGCTACAAGTGGACACACTACACACGCACGCACACACCACGCTGCTGCGTCCCGCACATCCGCCCGTCCCGCGCGTCACCGACGCGCCTGACGAGCCCGACGAGCCCGACGGCACCAGTGTGTCCCACCCGTCCCGCACGCACCCGACGCGCCCGACGAGTCCGACCACACACGCCGTGGCTTATTCCAACAATAAGTAGTATGCTGGTCTAATAAATATTAAGTAATAGACAAAAGTTGTAAGAATCTGGCATGAAAAACATCAAAAGGTATACATATTTTTAGGGCATACCACATGGTTGTGTAATGAGAGGAGGCCAACATGAAGGTGGGTGACCTCCTACGACGAGCGGGGCATGGGGTATGATCATGAGGGGTCGCTTGGTTATGGTGGTGCACATCGTTGTTGCGCGCGTGCGAGAGAGAGAGAGCTGAAAATCGGAGGTACTTTATCTTTCTAAAATTTCTGTGATATCGCTCATATATTTTTCACATATTGCAAAGGCCCTTTTTGCCTTGTCGAAAACATTCTTTTTGTTACATTGATTTTCCTTTTGCAACTTGTTGCAGCCTATCATTCTATTATTTCTTGTGTACATATATTAGTTTATTTGTTGAATTGTGTTTGTAGTGTTGCAACTTATTCACATGCTTTCAACAACTCGCAATAGAAATTATTGTAATGGTGTCGCATATGTACGAAACAATGTTTAGTCTTGGGATTTTATGTCATGGTGGTGTTGTAATGGTGTTGCATATGTACATATTGTACAATTATCGTGGTGGATGATCTTAAAAGTTGGCTACCATACCCAACATCTACCTTTTCCAATATATAAATATCTAAGACAAACTATTTAGCTGCTTAGTGTTGGATTAGGATGGAGATTTTAGAAACCAGGAGACATAACTGAGAAGTGTTCTAAGATACTAGCAAGGTGCATGTGGTACGCTACTATACTAAAACAACGAGATGGAAAATAGAGTTTACTCAAGTTATATGTCCAAGAATTTTAGGCCACAAACCTGTATACATGCAAAAATATAACTCAACAACTAAACAAACAATCCTTTTGACGTTAGACATGAGTGAAAAAATTGAGTGAGGGGAGATGATGCTAGGTAGGAAGCATGACAGTTATGGATGGGCTTGCCTCTAGTTGTGTGTGTAGGTTTGTATGGTCTGACTAGACATGGCTTGAAGGAGGAATATGGGTGGAGTGAATAGACGACCACCAACTCAAATATTTGTAAAAAAAAATAGTCTACACTTGAGACATCAAAGGACAAAACCCATTGTGAATGAGAAATATATATATTAGAAACAAGAGAAAATGTTCGAAGAAACATTTTATCTCTCGCTTACTTGGCATGGAGTTGGCTTCATTTTCTTAATTTTAAGTAAGTATTAATGGAAATACATGTATCTCCCTTACGTGGCATGGATTTGACTTGTTGATAGTCGATGAACCATTGATCCTATGATCATATAAAAACATGAATAAATAAAGGTGAATATGTGAGTGTCAATGAGTTTTTTCATCGTAAGAGTAGAGATTTATACAAGTTTGGTCCTCCCAAAGGATAATAACACCACTCCTATGTTGCTTTGTATTGAAATTTGTAAGAAACTAGAAGGGGTGTTTCAAGTAGTCTAGATCTACTAGTTAGAAGTTGACGGATACTACAGTTGTTACTTGTTAATAGGCTTCGAGTGAGCTATGTGTATCAACTTAGTGTGTTGGCCAATTAATTGGGCTTGGTTACCCATAGCAGAATGTCAATTCTTTTGCGGGTACAAATCTTTCTCTGAATAAAACTCCAATTCATTCACTGACTTAATTAAGGATACTTCTCTAGTTGGTGGGATGTCGTGTTCCCTATGGACATTTTTCGTATCCCTTAAGTACCTTCCAAATACGAACATGTAAATAGTGCCTCCGAAGGCCCCGCTGCATATATGAACCAATTATATAAGGCTTTAAAATTAATATTTTATGACTAAATTTGCATAAGCATATTTTAAACTTCATTTTCTTGTTTATTTATGATGGACATGATCCTCGAACGGTATGACAAATTTTGTTGTCTGAAGGAAATCTGATTGAAGAATTTGTTGAGCTGGAGGTATAGGACTTGTTTTAGCATTTATATTATCCTGAATTCTACAATGATAAAGATATAATATCATGTTTTAGTTGCCTAGTGTTGAGCTCTTTACCTAATGGAGAGCCTTGATTGCAAATTTGTAATGGACAGGGGAGTATGATGTATGATCATATAAAGTTGAGTTCTATGATTAAAGCTCTACAAAAAAGCCAAAGGTAACAAAATATAGGATAGGTCTTTTTGTATTTAAGTAGATAAAGTGGCATTGTAGATTTGTAGTGGTGTCACTAATATACATGTGTTCAAAAACAAATAAAGTATAAATAGTATGTCCATGAATTTTATCTTTTCTATAAACACTTCTCTGAGATACCGTATAATTATCATGTCTTAGTAGTGAGCTAATAGGGAGTTAAAGATCAATTAAATCATTGGTTAGTTATAAACTAGGGTCACTTCAAAAAATTGAACACTTTTAACGTAGCTGGGTTATTTACTAGGGAATCAATAATTTTGTTTTGTATGTGGCTTCCAATTCTCTTAAGTTTGGAAGGGAAATGCTAAACCTATGCACCTCATAAATTTGCTAAAAGGATCTCCTTATTATTTTCCATGCATGTATCAAGAATCTTAAGGGGGAGCAACTTGACTCCCTAACAGTGAGGGAACTCCAACAACTTGAGCAGCAGATAATGAATGCCCTCAGGAACATCAGACCCAGAAAGGTAAACACGATTAGCTTATAGAACTCTTGATGCTCATTTGAGTGTAGCTAATGGTTTTTCCATCAATTCTTTGAGAACCAACTCTTAACGTAGAAATTGTGTTATCTTGATGCTCATTTTAGTGTCACTAACAGTATTACGAACAATTCTTTTAGAACCATCTCCTAACCAACTTGATTGTGGAGCTCAAAAATAAGGCAAATCTTACTAAACTCATCTTATGTCAATAATGCTTGTAGTTTTCCAGAACTTTGATTTGGTTGCCGCAGGCAAGGTTGCTGATGGAGCAAAATAGGATTCTACGGAAGGTTAACTTAATCTCATGCAAAGAATTGTTGTTGTGGTTTTGAAATTTAAAAATTCAGGAGTTTTCATATAGTTGGTATGAAACTTAACACAACTGAATCAAATTTTTTTTTGATTATTATGTGAAAAGGAGAAGGCTAAAGTATTGCACCCATTTGTGCACAAGAACTGCCCAAATCCTTTTGGAAATTCTATTGTTGCATCCGCCCTACCCAACCTGAACACTTAGTGAGCATCGATTCTCACCTTGTCCAATACTAATTTACTTGTTACTTTGGTCTCCAGTTCTTTTGTAATAACTGGAAATGATACTCCAAAATTAACCTAAACATCGATCAAACCGCAGTGAGGGCGGTGACTCTGCAGGGCATGATCGGTGATTGTGCCGCTGAAATAAATGAGCAGCACAGTGGTGGCCACACCTGTTGTGGTTAATGTTCCTCTTGGACTGCTAGGAGACGACTGAATGCTTTGGCCTGAGCATTAATTTTTGTTGAATAATTTGTTGAAGGCTAGCTAGATTCTACATTTCGATCATTTATAACTTTGTAGTTTGACGTGTGCCAGATATATGCTACTTGATTTAGATTTATTTTGGATATTTATTAGAAAGAAACCTTGTCCTATTAAATGTTGTTGCAATCCTCTCATATTGTTGCCATTGTTTGAAAAAAAACCTTGATCTGTGTTTCTACTAGATAATAATACCTTGTACTACCATAAGGACGTCTTCCCTTTTACTTACTTGGGGATACCTCTGGGCTTATCAAAGCCAAAGATGGAACATTTCCTTCCTTCTATATAGAGGGGACTAATCTCTACTACACAACTTTACTCTTGTAAATTTTTTGGGCCTCCATGCGCAAAGTTTTGTTGAACATCAGCAAATATTCTTCAACTGGATGACCTACGGTTTATCAACACACAAGAGGTGTAGGATGAAGATGGTCTCTCTCGAACAACACTAAAAACATACAAGTGGTCTCTTGTGTCCCCAACACACCTAATACAATTGTCAGTTGTATAGGTGCACTAGTTCGGCAAAGAGATGGTGATGTATGTGTAATATGGATTGTAGAAATAGCTTTTTATAATCTGAATAAATAAAAATAGAAAGGTACCACATAACAAAATTGAACAAAATGGTGCCTCAATGCTTGGAAACAAGGCCTAGTGTTCATACTTTCACTAGTGCCAACTGTCAACATCCTTAACATAGTTAAACATCATGATAATCCCTTAACAGGTGCAGCAAAGAATCACTCAAAAGTTTCTCTATTTACCGGAGAAAGGAGGATGAAATCATGTAGGTGCGCTTGACATTGAATGACCTCAAAGTCGTATTTCCAATCATAATTTGTTGAACCACCCCATTGTGCCACGGATAGTGCCAGAAATTGTACTACGACAACACCATATGATACTTATCGTTCAACCTTTATGCATAGTCACCCCAATGTCACCACGAGTATCTGCAAGTTAATTACTAAACATGCATCACATAATCTCAAATCCAAAATAGTCAATCCAACATAAAGAAACTTCAAAGAGCAAGACTCAATTCACCAAAAAAATAAAAGAGGAGGAAGCATCATACGATCTAACTATATTAATAAAGCTCATGATACAATCAATATTGGAGTCTTTCAAGGACATGGGAAAGAGATATTGAACACATAGCTACTTGTACATACCCTCATCCCCGAGGACGTAGTACTCACAGATCACCATGAGAAGAGAGGGAGAAGTTGTTGGTGACGATGATGCAGAAATGTCCGTGGTGGAGTCCCGACACCTTCAAAGGAGAGGGGAAGGCCCCCTCCTCCTTCTTCTTCTTCACTGGCCCTCCGAGGAGAGAGGGGGCTCTCCTTTAGATTGGATCTTGGTGGGGCAGTTTTCTGGGTGTTGGCATTCTAAGTTCCGTCGCGATTGGAAATAATTCATATATCTCTCTTATCATCAAAATTTCGAAAAAAATGAGTTTGGTTCTCCAACTTCGCCTCCAAGGTACGGAAATAAAATAGTGAGTTTATCTTTCACGCAAGGTGGGTTAAAATTTTCATACTTTCTCTCCTGATTTTTTCATAGAAAACGAAAACTGGCGTTAGGCACTAGATTAACATGTTAGCCTTTGAGACGTATTAGCATCCCACGCTTAATCCCTAGT
The DNA here is from genome assembly GCF_002575655.3 of Aegilops tauschii subsp. strangulata. Taxonomy (NCBI): domain Eukaryota; kingdom Viridiplantae; phylum Streptophyta; class Magnoliopsida; order Poales; family Poaceae; genus Aegilops; species Aegilops tauschii. The sequence continues at coordinate 182,243,813 of NC_053039.3, forward strand.
CGTCCTCGAGTAGGTAGATGATAATAAGAATAGTTTTTGGAGTGTGAATGCTAGAATAGAACAAAACTTTGATCACATGGAGAATGATGGTTCAAATAACAAATAGCATCATTGTATTAAGTTCACAATAATATAAAGTGATATTGAAGTATCTGATACGTCTCCATCGTATCTATAGTTTTTGATCATTTCATGTTATTATATTATCAATCTTGGATGCTTTATTTGCAGTTTTATGCTATTTTATATCATTTTATGGGACTAACCTATTAACTCAGTGCCCAGTGCCAGTTGTAGTTTTTCCTTGTTTTTGGCTTTTTAGAAAATCAGTATCAAACATGTCCAACCAAACCCTAGAAGGTTTGGGAGGAGACCAAATGGCCTACGAGAAAGCCACGAGGTCATAGGGCGCGCCTACTACTTGTGAGTTGCGTTGAGATTTTCCCCGAAGAGAAAGGGTGAAGCAATAATATAGTAGTGGTTGACAATCAAGGTTTATCAAACTAGAAGGAGCACCAAACAAATCCTAGTGACCAACACATGCCCACACAAAAGCAAATACTTGCACCCAACGCGGGCAAGAGGGTTGTCAATCCCCTTGAACTCATTACTTGCACGGATCCAACCTTGTATAGGTAGATGGATAAATTGCAAAACAAAATAAAAGTAATAATTGCAGCAAGGTATTTTTGTTTTTTATAATATGATTAAACTAGACCCCAGGGCCATAGTTTTCTCTAGAGGCTTCTCTCTCGAAACAATAGCATAGGGTGGGTAGATAAATTACTGTTGGGCAATTGATAAAAAAGCGCATAGTTATAATGTATTCATGGCAATGATCATGTATATACGCATGATACATCTCCAACGTAAATATAATTTATGAAGTATTCATGCCATTATATTATCATTCTTGGATGTTTTACAATCATTTTAGAGCAACTTTATATCATTTTTTGGGACTAACCTATTTACCCAGTGCCCAGTGCCAGTTGCTGCTTTTTGCTTCTTTTTTACATAGCAGGAAATCAATACCAAACGGAGTCCAAATGCAACGGAACTTCACGGAGATTTTTTATGGACCAGAACACCCAGGATGGCCAGAGCAGCACCTAGGGGTGTCCTGAGGGGGCACAACCCACCAGGGCACGCCTAGGGGCCCAGGCGCGCCCAGGTGGGTTGTGCCCACCTCGGTGGCCTCCCGCACCCCTCTTTACCCTATAAATTCACAAATATTCCAAAACCCTTTGGGTTAACCTAGATCAGAAGTTCCGCCGCCACAATGCTCTGTAGCCACCGAACACCAATCTAGACCCTTTCCGGCACCTTGCCGGAGGGGGGAATCATCTCCGGTCGCCATCTTCATCATCCCGGCGGCCACCACGATGAGGAGGGAGTAGTCCACCCTCGGGGCTGAGTGTTTGTAACAGTAGCTATGTGTTTAATCTCTCTCTCTCTCTTGTGATCTATATGATGGGCTTTGTTAACATAGATGGATCATATGATGTTTCTCCCCTCTATACTCTTGTTGTGATGAATTGAATCTTTACCCTTTGAAGTTTTATCTTATCGGATTGAATGTTCAGATATGAAAACACATGATGTATGTCTTGCGGTATGAATACTTCAGGTGACAATGGGGTATCATATTGATTCACTTGATGTATGTTATGGCACTCAACTTGTGGATTCCCGAGGTGACATTGGGGTAATCTATTGTCGGGGAAACGACACCTACGGGATCACGAGGGATCCCTTTTGCTACGGTTGGCGGGCACGGGGCTATGGAAAGAGCGGGATTGAGAGATCAACGCAGGGGGATTATCCAGGTTCGGGCCGCAAGTGATGCGTAATACCCTACTCCTGCTGGTTTGTGTTTATCTGGTGCTCTTGGACTAGCTACAAGGCGTGCAGGGTCCTAAAAGTAAGAATCCTTCCTCAGTACGCCGCGGGCCTCCTTTTATAGACAAAGGGGCTGCCACAATGGCACACAGGAGGTGGAAAGCTATACAGTGGTTCGGTCTATCCTCTGGCACCATAGGACAAACGCATTTAATGCGCTGCCAACATGCCCTTCTTGCATTATCGGGGACGGCAAGGAAGCTCGTCCCAGCTGTCGTCGCCTCGTCTGGCTTCGACACATGTCCAAACTGACGAGGCGTGTAGTGCCACGCTGGCTGGCTGGCTGCTGAGTTGGTGCAGTGGCAGAGCCTTCACGAAGATCTTCATACCACCACGCAGGTGCTTGCTGAGTTGGCCTAGAGGCCGTACGTCGCCATGCAGGTGCTCGCCTAGTTGGTGGGCTGGCTGCTGCATGGGAACGGCGGCGGAGTCTTGGCAGATGTGGGCCTGGCTGCGGCCCTACGGATGTCTTCGGCAAGAGTCTTGCCGGGGCCCCGGCAAGGGTCTTGCCATGGCATCGTGGTCGTCCCCGGCAAGGGGCTTGCCGTGGATCTTCGTCTTCTGGTTATTTATCTAGTCTTGTATGCTTCTGGTCTTCACAAAGATCTGCATGCCACCATGGAGGCGCTTCCCGAGCCTTGGTTCCCATGTGGTTTGAGGGCATCGGAACTCTCAGGCTCAAGGGTGGCAGCCCTGCTGACGTGTGACACCCAAGTTTTTATTTGGATTTTTCAAAAGATTTTATTTGACTTGAGGGGAGTGATTTAAATTTTTCTTCAAGAGAACTCTCCCTCTCATATATTTTTCTTTATGGCAAAAGTTTTGTTTGGATTCACCCAAGATCTGCCTTTGGTCTTGGAAGTTCTTGCTTTTCATTTGGACTCAAGACAAAATGTTTTTCATTTGGGAAAATAACTTTTGAAAATCTTTTTGAATTTGCACTATGGCTTTTGGAAAGTCCTTTGCCACTTTCAACAATTCCTTCTTGCCATGGCATTAGTGCAAATCCTCTCTCCTAACCACTTCCTCACCTTTGGATCATGATTTGCATCAAATCCAGCAAGTTGAACCTCCCCATGTGATTATTTCCATTCAAATTCTATTCAAATAAATTTCTGCCTTCTTTTCTAGCACTTGGAGATTTACAAAGGGACTCCACTTTCTGTCTTGATTTTTGCCACCAAACCTTCTTCCCCTCCTAGTCCTTTGAACCCTCAACCTAGAACCATGAAGATCCACTGGTCTTCAGTTCAAAATTTTCAAACTACACCTGCTGCAAGTTTGGACCAGATTCAACAAATTTGGGACTTTTCTGTTTTCTCAGTTAAAACCCTGGAACTTTTCTGTTTCATTACAGATAAGTCCCTGGACAGAAACCTTTATAACTTTTTAATAAAAAGGGATTTTTGAGTGATTCTTTTTCTGACAATCTTCAAATTTTGTCTAGTTTTTTTTGGGATTTATTTGAAAATTATTTGGAAAAGTTTCTGTGCAAGTGTTGGTTTTCACGTTAGTATCCGTTTCGTGATTGCCGTAGGTTCCGGGAGAGGTGACGGAGCCGCGAACTTCGCCGAGCTAGACTCCGACTTCTCCGAACTAGGCAAGCGTGTTTTGAACATTTGATATGACAGGTGTTTTACATGTTCACGTGAGAGTTTGTGCGTGGCATATGAGTGTCGGTAAATACCTCGTTGCTTGTAAGGCAACGACCCGGTTGTTCCAAAGTCGCGATGATCGCTGATGAGAGATGGCCTAACCATGTGGTGACTTTGCTATTAGAGTTGCAACTAGAGGAGGTAAAATGACTCAGGAACCACTTTATCCTGAGGGACACCCACATAGAATAGAACAAGATTCACAAAGAAATAACACTAGTGCACCTAGTCCTTCTAAAAAGAAAAAGAAGAAGAAAAATGATAGGACTTTGCATACTTCTAGTCAACCTGAAATAGAGAAACCTCCTGATAATGATAATGAGACTTCTATCTCTGATGCTGAAACTCAATCTGGTAATGAACACTCACCTACTGATAATGAAAAAGATAATGATGAGGTTCATGAATACTCTCAACCAACAAATGATAAAAAACCAGATAATGATGTTGAGATAGAACCACCTGTTGATCTTGATAACCCACAACCTAAGAATAAAAGGTATGATAAAAGAGACTTTGTTGCTAGGAAACGCGGTAAAGAAAGAGAACCGTGGGTTAAAAAACATATGCCTTTTCCACCCAAGTCAACTAAAAGGAAAGATGATGAAGAATTTGAACGCTTTGTTGAGATGCCGAGGACAGTATTTTTGCGTACTCGCTTGACTGATATCTTGAAAATGCCTCCTTATGCAATGTATATGAAAGACATCATCACAAATAAGAGAAAAATACCGGAAGCTGAAATCTCCACTATGCTTGCTAATTATACTTTCAAAGATGGAGTACCAAAAAAACATGGAGATCCGGGAATACTAACTATACCTTGCTCTATCAAAAAGAATTATGTGAAAACTTCTTTGTGTGATTTAGGAGTTGGTGTTAGTGTTATGCCTTTCTCTTTATACAAAAGACTTGACTTGAATAAACTCACACCTACTGAAATATCTTTGCAAATGGCTGACAAATCAACTGCCATACCTATCGGTATTTGTGAGGATGTGCCCATTGTTGTTGCTAATGTTACTATTTTGACTGACTTTGTCATACTTGAGATGCCCGAGGATGACAACATGTCGATTATCCTTGGTAGACCCTTCTTGAAAACTGCAGGGGCTGTTATTGATTGTAATAAAAGCAAGGTCACTTTTCATATCAATGGTAATGAGCATACGGTGCACTTTCTGAAGAAACAATTCCAAGTGAATGGTATTAATGTTATTGAAAAATCTCCGACAATCACTATTGGAAGTTTTCAAATACCTCTACCTACTATCAAAAAGAAATATGAAAGCTTATTGTTGGGGAAATGCATATCCCCATTGAGGTAACTTAGTGATTTACGAAAGTTCTTCGGTTTCATGCTAATCGAAAGTGGTTGTTAATAATACCTGATCAACCTTATTAATGAATCATTTTTGAACGGTATGAAGTTGATGAATTTAGTAAGCACTACTTTCTGTCCCTACCTTTTGTTTTCTGTTTTTATTAGTTAAATAAAATAAAATGCCATGTTTTGTCTGTTTTCTGAATTTCCCGTGCAATAAAAAAATGGCCCAAAAATAAAAGTTCTCATAATGCCCTGAAAATTTTATATGATTTTTTCCTGAATATTTAAGAATTTTTGGTGCAAAAATTACCAGAGGGAGGTGCACCAGGTGGGCACAACCCACCTGGGCGTGCCAGAGCCCCTTGGCGCGCCCTGGTGGGTTGTGATCCCCACGTGGGCCCCCTCACTTATCTCTTCATCTCACATTGTCACCTACCTCCAGAAAAAATCCCCATAGATCTCTCTCCCGTGTTCTTGAGCTCAAACCCGCGGATTTCGATCTCTTTGCTCGAAGCTCCGCTTCCGAAACAGTTTTGGGGGATTGTTGCTTGGTATGTGACTCCATCATTTGTCCAATTAGTTTTTGTTTTTGTGGTTTATACTTTGAATAAGTAGCTACTCTTGGTGCTGCTGTAGATGTGCTTGCATGTTCAATTCTTAGTGTTCTAAGTAGTTTGAATGCTTGCTATGGCCTCTATGTATCCCTATGAGTAGTTGCTATTAGTTTTGTGAAGTTTTGTTGGAAAAAATTTGTGAACTAAAGATTCAGATTTTTGTTCATAGGAAAAATTGTATGCTGACATGAATATCTTCAGGAAATTTGGCTCTAAGAAGAACTCCAAGGGTGTTATTGGGGAGTCTTCTGACTACGATCTCCACCTTCGGAGGTTCGCAAAGGTACGGCCGTGCGAATGGCCGCACATCCCGTTCATACAAGAAGCTGGAATTCATGAGGAGTTCATGAAATTCATTGTCAACACCAGTCTCACCGACTTCATCGCAGATGAGTGTGACCAGCACCAAATCCTCACAAATATCTTTGTTCAAAGCTTTACATTCTTGCCTACAAATAATCCTCCTAAAGTGAGCTTTGATTTATATGCTGAAAACCACCAGATACCACTTACTGAATTTTGTGACATATGCATGATCCCGTCTGATGGGAGCTTGGCTGAGCCTAGGCCGGCTGAGTTTGAGGATTTCTGTCACACTTTGACAGTGGGTGATTAGAGGAGAGTGTCAGCCATCACTGCCGGTGGTTTACATTTTCCTGTTGTTCGTTACTTTGCACTCTTCATTACCAAATGCTTGCTTGGTAGGGAGAAGGTGGGTGCACTTAATTCACTAGACCTTGCTATTTTACGTCGTGCAATAGAGGGTGACAACACGTATAGCTTGGGAGCTATTGTGGCTCGTCACCTCCATCTTAATAAATCTCAGGGTAAAATACATGGTGGGATTTTTGCTACTTGGTTGGCGGCCCACTTCGAGGTGGCGATACACCCCCATGATGTCTCTCGTACCACAGTTTACCTAGACCGTGCATCCATGGATCACCATCACTTTCTTGCACATGATCGTTATGATCTTGCCATTCCTTATAACTTGGTTTATAACGTTGACACTCGTGATGTTATCCCCTTGCATGCACCTGCTCTGTTTGATTATGTTGCCAGGGGCGGATACCGGATTATGCCTGCAGACATCCTCGCCAACTGGAACGCTCAGGCTGATGCCGAGGCTGCACAGGCACCTCCGCAGTGGGATGAGTGGATGCCTGCACCTCAGGATCCCTACTACCCTCCAGGATACTGATCTATTACCAACTTAGGCCAAAAGCCTAAGCTTGGGGGAGTACGTGTTTCTCACCGACATTATGTTCATGTTCGCATATCATTCTATCTGTCGGTGCTCACACTTTTTCGTTGTATCATCCATGCTTAGATTTCTTTTCTTCCTTTCTTCTTGTGTGTTTGATAAAATTTAGAAAAAACAAAAAAAATAGTTGTAGTAATTTACTTTCTATGCATGCTTAGTAGTTGTATTAAAAAGAAAACCCAAAAAGAAAACTCAAAAACACTTTTTATTTGCTTGTTGAAGAAAACTAAAAACTCCAAAAATATCTCAGTGTGTTTCTATGAATTTCTTTTCTTTTTATTCGTGTTGTACCGAGGAGAAGACCACGATGAAAATGTTGAGTGGCTCTCACATGAATAACTGTTGAACTAATAAAGAGCACATTTTACCTTGTCTTCTCCTGTTGAATAAAATGTTTTGCAGATTCCAGCTTAGTCCACGGCACTCTTGCACTACTATTATTATTTTCATATCATTCGGTCATGCAAGTGAAAGGCAATAATGACGACATTCGATGAGATGGTCGTGGCAAAGAGAAACTGGTATGAACTCGACTTGTTCTGTCTGTGTAAATATGTTTAACCTAGTATCCAGGCTTCAGCCCATTATGATTAAACATGTTTGCAATGACAATTAGAGATTATAGTTTCTCATGCCATGCATAAGTAGCTGGGAGTTGATAATGATTTATCTTGGATATCAACATAGCATTAAAATGATTGTGATGCAGTATGATGATATGGTATCCTCCTCCGAATGTTCGAGTGGCTTGACTTGGTACATGTTCATGCATATAGTTGAATCAAAACCAATATAGCCTCTATAATTTTTATGCTCATGGTTTTCATATCCTACTCATGCTAGTGTCCAATGTTACTTATGCATAATGCCTGGTCATGATCGTTGTTGCTCTCTAGCTGGCCGCTTCCCAATCTTAATTGCTAGCCTTCACCTGTACTAAGTGGGAATTATGCTTGTACATCAAAACCTTGAACCCAAAGTTATTCCAGATGAGTCCACCATACCTACCTATATGCGGTATTACCCTGCCGTCCTAAGTAAATTTGCATGTGCCATCTCTAGAAACTTCTAAAAAGTTATCCTTTTTGTGTGCCTGGATCGTTCATGGAACGACATGAGGTGGTCGATATCTTCCGTGCTAAGCATGTTATCCTCAGGTTGAGTGTTTTTTTCACTCGCCATCGCATGAGGAAATGGGCGGTAATAGGGATGCCTAGTCCCAAACTGCAAACATGAAAAAGAGTTTGTCTCTTGAATAATCAAACAAAAACTCCCAATGGAATGAAAACCTTTACTTTCCGCTTGGGAACCGCCACTAGCATGCTTAGCATGGAAGATGTTGATAACTGATGGTCGTGAAGTGAATGAGAAGGGGGCATGTCTCAAAAATATCATTTATCTCTGTTTTAAAAATTGAGCTCTGGCACCTTTGCAAATCACCGCTTCCCTCTACGAAGGGACTTTCTATTTACTTTTATGTTGTGTCACCACCTTCTAAAAACAAGCGCCAGAAACTGGGTAGAGCGCATAGCTGTCATGATTTATGCATTCTGTATAGCTAATGTTGGGTGCATCATGACTGAATCTTTTCTACCATGAATTACAATGTTTAGTCGCTGCTTGAACTTTGGAGGTGCTCTGCATTTATGTTTTGCCGTCTCAGAAAGGGCTAGTGAGATACCACTATTCTCATATTATATCATGGTTGTTTTGACAACATGTTGATGTTTGAGATATCTTATTATTGCTCGCTAGCTGATTATCTCATTGATATGAATCATTATAATCTTTAAGAATTATTGTTGACATGGTTAGTTATAATGTTGGCTGAAAACCTGGGTGCTATTTAAGCTTATTTAGGCAAACAGCAAAAGAGTTCGCAAAAGTTTTTCTTTCTCACTTTCAGTTTATCAACTGAATTGCTTGAGCACAAGCAAAGGTTTAAGCTTGGGGGAGTTGATACGTCCCCAACGTATCTACTTTTTCTCACGCTTTTCCTCTTGTTTTGAACTCTAATTTGCATGATTTGGATGAAACTAACCCGGACTAACGCTGTTTTTAGCAGAACTACCATGGTGTTGTTTTTGTGCAGAAATATAAGTTCTCGGAATGGAACGAAACTTTGTGAGGATTTTTTATATAAATAATAAGAATTTTTGGAGCCAAGACCCGCCAGAGAGGGCCCTTGGTTGGGCACAACCCACCAGGGCGCGCCCCCCTCTCCTGGCGCGCCCAGGTGGGTTGTACGCACCTGGTGGCCCCACTGATGACCCCCCCTGATACTATAAAATCACATTATTCCAGAAAAAATTAGGAGAAAGAATTATCACAATCCACGAGACGGAGCCGCCGCCAAGCCTTATTCTTCCTCGGGAGGGCAGATCTGGAGTCCGTTTGGGGCTCCGGAGAGGGGGATCTTTGTTCTTCGTCATCACCAACCCATCTCCATCGCCAATTCCATGATACTCCCCACCGGGAGTGAGTAATTCCTTCATAGGCTCGCTGGTCGGTGAGGAGTTGGATGAGATTCATCATGTAATCGAGTTAGTTTTGTTGGGGCCCGATCCCTAGTATCCACTATGTTCTTAGATTGATGTTGCTATGACTTTGCTATGCTTAATGCTTGTCACTTTGGGCCCGGGTGCCATGAACTCAGATCTGAACTGTTTATGAATTCATCATTATATCCATGTTTTAGATCTGATCCTGCAAGTTATAGTCACCTACTACGTGTTATGATCCGGCAACCCTAGAGTGACAACAACCGGGCCCACTCCCGGTGATGACCGTAGTTTGAGGAGTTCCTGTATTCACTATGTGTTAATGCTTTGTTCCGGTTCTCGATTAAAAGGAGCCCTTAATATCCCTTAGTTTCCAATATGGACCCCGCTACCACGGGAGGGTTGGACGAAAGATGTCATGCAAGTTCTTTTAATAAAGCATGTATGACTATTTACGGAATACATGCCTACATTATATCGATGAACTAGAGCTAGTGCCGTATCGCCCTAGGTTATAACTGTCACATGGTGAATATCATCCAACAACTCACCGATCCAATGCTTACGAATTTATCCTTATTGATCTTGTTGCGTTACTATTGCTATCATCACTGTTACACTTGCTACAAATTACTGCTATCACTGTTACTGTTACCGTTACTACTGTCACTACTATCAAAACTATCAAACTACTTTGCTACTGATCACTTTGCTGCAGATAATTAATCTCCAGGTGTGGTTGAATTGACAACTCAGCTGCTAATACCTTCAAATATTCTTTGGCTCCCCTTGTGTCGAATCTATAAATTTGGGTTGAATACTCTACCCTCGAAAACTGTTGTGATCCCCTATGCTTGTGGGTTATCAAGAACTGCAACAAGGAAATACAATCTATTAAAGAATAATTATCATAATTAAATTCCTTTCAAAAAGATTGGGTTCAACACTACTTTAAGTTTTGACCTCTCCAATCTCACTTTTATCAATTTTTGCATCAAGATCTAAAAACTCCAATCATTGGGACGCCTTTTAACTAAAGATGACTCATCTCCAATCCCATATTTATCAAGATTTATATTGGAAAAAAAGATTCAATAGGATTCACATCAATCACTTTAAAGTCTTCATCATTATTTTCAGACTCCGGTTTAGCGGCCATCTTATTTACTAAGGTAGCTTGTATATTAGAAATTTGGCCTACTAAATTTTCAAGATGAGCAAACTAAGATTTCAAACCATAAAATTCCTTACACATATCATCAAGCTCTTTATTCATGCTCTCCATAAAGCTTTTCTGCTCCTTAAGCTCGTTTCTAAAGAAACTATTATGCTCAAATTGTAAGGAAATGAAGCTCATAACAGTATTTTCAATTTCTTCCAACCTCCTAAAGTGAGGATCAACGTTCTTTGGTTGAGCCATAAAGAAAGGCAAGCACACCAACGCACAGGCACACAAAAAGCAACGAAGAAGACGAACAGAAGAGGGGCGAAGACAAAGGCAAAAGGGGACTAATGTAATGCAAGAGATGAGAGTTTATGATGGGTACTTGTTATGTCTTGACTTGGTGTAGATCTCCCCGGCAACGGCGCTAGAAATTCTTCCTGCTACTTCTTGAGCTTGCGTTGGTTTTTCCCTTGAAGAGGAAAGGGTGATGCAGCAAAGTAGATATAAGTATTTCCCTCAGTTAGAGAACCAATGTATCAATCCAGTAGGAGACAACGCACAAATCACCAATACCTGCACAAACAATCAGACAACTTGCACCCAGCGCGATAAAGGGGTTGTCAATCCCTTCACGGTCACTTGCAAAAGTGAGATCTAATAGAGATAGATAAAACTAATCTCTTGATAGAACCGTCACACACTTCCCACAGCAGCATCGGTGTGACCCTGACAGTTTGTCCTAATATCTTGATAGGTGTGGGAAGTGTGTGACAGTTCGGATGAAAATCACGCTCGTCTTCAGTCGGAGCTAGCGGTGACGGTGCCCTAGGGTGCCATTTGCCTCCTCGGAGGCGTCACCGAGGTGTGTGGATTGTGGTATCCAGCGAAAGCCTTAGTCCGTTGAAGGACCGGCAATGGTGGCGGTGTGGCATCATTACTCTGTTGAGAGCATCACAGGTGGAGACTTGGCTTGGACGTTCTCTCTTGTGGTTCTCCGGTGCTTTCCGCTGCCCAAGTTGATCTTCTTGGGCGCTATGTACGCAGCCATCGGTGAATTCTAGATGATGGATTTCTCGGGTTCGACCGAGTCCCGCTCTCCCCTCATCATTTCCAGTTAGCCATCCAATGGTTGGTAGTGTGTTGGCAAGGAAAATCCGGTTGGTGTTGTTGCTCTTTGCGGCGACCGGGTTTTGTTGTGACGCGGCTAGATGATTGCTTTAGGCAAAACCCTTTTGCTTGTGTTTGTGATTTCCGCGGTGTGGTGTAAAGTTCCTGCTACCCTTGATGTTCGCGGTAAGTTGTAATTTATAGTACTTGATTTCTACCTTCTATGAAAAATATGGTATGCTTAGGCATTCTATAAAAATATGTACGCCTACCATACTCTCAAAAAAATGATAAACATAATCGTGATAAAGGTGTGCTAAACCTATTTTCAACTTCATTAAAAAAATGACGCCGAACGCACATTCTTCTTTGTTAGTACATTATATAATATACCCCCTCCATCCCAAAGTTTGTACAAAGTTGAGTCACTTATTTTAGGAAGGAGGAAGTACTGTATAAATTTTGAGTTATACTCTAGTCGTTTCAGTTTTATATATAGACCCCTCTGTTCGATCATAAAGGGTGGCCAAATCGTTGCGTTTGTCAACTTCTACAAGTGGGAGCCTAAATATTCAACTTAGTGCTCTGTTCTCCCCTCCAGTAAAGTCGCCCGAAGACAAATGTTGGTTACTCTCATATGCAAGGGATAACCGTAGCACTTTTCACTACAGATATTTATTGATTTTTGAACCTAAGGAGCGGGTTTAGTTTCAGTGTAGCGGTTTGACGTGTGTTTTTGTTTGTGAAGTTGGTGTGCTTTTGTTGAATTTGATGCGCCGATTAACCGAGCAATAAATTAACCATCTTCTAATCGATAGAACTGGCAAAGATTTTGCCTCGGTTTAAGAATAGGTGTCCTATTATTATCACTTATTAACAACCTTCTACACACTCATAGTACATAATTTACTGAGAGTCAAGTCGATAGGTGTTTGTGTAGAAGAAAGTCAATTACAGTTGGTTATTGTTATTTATGCTAAAGCACTTACATAAACAGAGCTAGTAATATGAAAGCTGTAGTCACGGAAGCCGATATTGAGATGCTACATGGATGACATTACTCTTGATATTGCATATTAATTGAGCTAGTAGTCCTAATTTTATGTTCTCTCGTATCATAGGCAGGTGCTTGGTATGTAGTCGAGTATGTCTATTTGTAAGAACTTGGTCAACATTAATTGTCCTAAATTATGGGAATTAAGTCATATCCTTTTGCAAGACTATCAGAACACTATATTAACACTACATGACCACATCTGATCTTCTGCACTGATATCCCAGCTTTTTACCGAGTCAGCGAATTAGGATTCTAATAGTTGAATATACAACTTGTATATATATGACCCAAACACATAAGTATCATGATAACATAAACAGTTCAAGTCTAAATTCTGCTACACGGTTCTGGTTATGAGCATGACACGTGACAAAGTTGCAACAACAATAGCTAGAGAAACTAGTAGAACTAGGGACAACTAAGCTACCATCAACGCACTATTATATGATTGTGATCATCCAACACTCATCGACCCCATATACCTATGCTGGATTACTCACTCATGGAAGGGGGGAGATGTTGGTGATGGAGGACATGGTGTCAATCACGGTGAAGCAATTCCCATGGCGGCTCACCAGAAGCGAGTGGGAAGCCCCTCCCTTCCTTCTTCTTCTTCCTTCGCCTTCTCCGAAACAAGGAGGGGTGTATTCCCCTCTGATATTGGTGGCTATGGAGGTTTGGAGGTGAGACCCTCCCCTGAGACAAGATCTCACTTTTGGAGCGAGTATTTTCTGAAAATTAAAATGTGACCCGTCACCATTTTATCAATCCAAGAGATCCATAAATACAAAAAATATGAAAAACATTTGGAAGTTTGATAGCTTCGATGCCCAACTGCCCTCAATCCAGTGTACAAATGTGGCCCCATCTTTGCTCCTCTTTCTACGTCCTTTTGCATGATTTTCACGATCTAGATGTTACCCGCGCCCAATTTCCTTTTTTGAGCTCGGGAAGGTTCTTGAATTCATTTACACAAAGACATGCAAATCTACCTTCTGGATATAAGTGTTGGAACCACTCTCTCACACGAATGGATGGAGGTAGAAGAAGGAGGAGCACACAGTACACTAGAGTTTCACCCGGCTTCACAGCCCCGTTACTTTTCCCAAAGCACAAAACTCCCGTACAAACAGTGGCCGTGGACTTATAGTCTCACAGCTGCGTAGCACCCAAGTTTCCGTTGCCCACCTCCTCCACTCGCCAGAGCATGCGAGTCATGGGCTTCGGCTGCGCTCTTGCCGCGCACTAACGCGTATGACGCGGCCGGCCATTCAACTGACCGCTACGCGCTGCCGCTAATGTCGCTAACAACACAGGCCTATGCAGTGGAACCCAATGTGAGCCTGGCTCACGCACCACCAGACCACACGCAAACACACCACGAGCATACACATGACACTGCTACAAGTGAACACACTACACACGCACACAGACACCACGCTGCTGCGTCCCGCACGTCCCGCCCGTCCCGCGCGTCACCGACGCGCCTGACGAGCCCAACGAGCCTGACGGCACCAGTGTGTCCCGCCCGTCCCGCGCGCACCCGTCGTGCCCGACGAGTTCGACCACACACGCCGTGGCTTATTCCAACACACACCCCCTAAGCCACGGCCTAGAGGAGTCCGTCGTCGTCGACGTAGGCGCCGGTCAAGAGAGTGTGCTCCGCCGCCGGTCCTTTCCCCAGCTGCGGGCACTCGCGCCGGAAGTGCCCGTGCTCCCCGCACTTGTAGCAGCGCCTGCGCATGTTGCCGCCGCTCCCCGACGCCAAGCTGCGCCCGTCGTGGTTGTCCCGAGCACCGTCGTGTCGACGCTCCCGTGCTGCCCACTGCGCCGCCATCATGAGCAGCTGCTCACCCCCGCGCTCGTCGCCGACTTGTCCACGGCGCCGAACCCGCTCGTCGAACGCACGCAGCCGCCCGAGCGCTTCATCGAACGCCATCGTCGTCACGTCGTGGAACTGCTCGATGCCGGCGATGACAGGGAAGAGGCGATCCGGCACCGTATCCAGCAACTTCTTGACAAGTGCTGCGTCGCCCAGCGTCTCCCTGAGGTTGGCATACCTCGCCGCCATCGCCGCAAGCCTCCCACCGTAAACGTTGAGCTCCTCGCCGTCCGCCATCTTCATCCGGTCGAATTCGCCGCGCAGCGTCCCCAGCCTCGCTGCGCGGACCCGATCAGCGCCGATGATCCTCACCTTCAGGGAGTCCCATACCTCCCTGGCGGTGAGCTTCGTCGACACCAGCAGCAGCACATCCTCTGGCAACGCCCCGAGAAGCAACGCGCGCGCCATCTTGTCCTTCCGCGCGTTTACCGCCGCGTCGCCCGGCGCCACCGCCTCCCATACGGTGTGGACGTCGAGGATCGTCTGCGCCTTGATGGCCCAAACCATGTAGTTGTCCGCGGTCAGCATCGGCATCGCCATCGTTGCCGATCTGCCCGCACCGCCGCCGTGTGGGACGAGCGCCATGGTCGCCGGTGATCGCTCGAACCGAAGCTCTGTATAACAATTGTTGGAACCGCTCTCTCACACGGATGGATGGAGGTAGAAGAAGGAGGAGCACACAGTACACTGGAGTTTCACCCGGCTTCACAGCCCCGTTACTTTTCCCAAAGCACAAAACTCCCGTACAAACAGTGGCCGTGGACTTATAGTCTCACAGCTGCGTAGCACCCAAGTTTCCGTTGCCCACCTCCTCCACTCGCCAGAGCATGCGAGTCATGGGCTTCGGCTGCGCTCTTGCCGCGCACTAACGCGTATGACGCGGCCGGCCATTCAACTGACCGCTACGCGCTGCCGCTAATGTCGCTAACAACACAGGCCTATGCAGTGGAACCCAATGTGAGCCTGGCTCACGCACCACCAGACCACACGCAAACACACCACGAGCATACACATGACACTGCTACAAGTGAACACACTACACACGCACACAGACACCACGCTGCTGCGTCCCGCACGTCCCGCCCGTCCCGCGCGTCACCGACGCGCCTGACGAGCCCGACGAGCCTGACGGCACCAGTGTGTCCCGCCCGTCCCGCGCGCACCCGTTGTGCCCAACGAGTTCGACCACACACGCCGTGTGGACGTCGAGGATCGTCTGCGCCTTGATGGCCCAAACCGTGTAGTTGTCTGCGGTCAGCATCGGCATCGCCATCGTTGCCGATCTGCCCGCACCGCCGCCGTGTGGGACGAGCGCCATGGTCGCCGGTGATCGCCCGAACCGAAGCTCTGTATACCAATTGTTGGAACCGCTCTCTCACACGGATGGATGGAGGTAGAAGAAGGAGGAGCACACAGTACACTGGAGTTTCACCCGGCTTCACAGCCCCGTTACTTTTCCCAAAGCACAAAACTCCCGTACAAACAGTGGCCGTGGACTTATAGTCTCACAGCTGCGTAGCACCCAAGTTTTCGTTGCCCACCTCCTCCACTCGCCAGAGCATGCGAGTCATGGGCTTCGGCTGCGCTCTTGCCGTGCACTAACGCGTACGACGTGGCCGGCCATTCAACTGACCGCTACGCGCTGCCGCTAATGTAGCTAACAACACAGGCCTATGCAGTGGAACCCAATGTGAGCCTGGCTCACGCACCACCAGACCACACACAAACACACCACGAGCATACACATGACACTGCTACAAGTGGACACACTACACACGCACGCACACACCACGCTGCTGCGTCCCGCACATCCGCCCGTCCCGCGCGTCACCGACGCGCCTGACGAGCCCGACGAGCCCGACGGCACCAGTGTGTCCCACCCGTCCCGCACGCACCCGACGCGCCCGACGAGTCCGACCACACACGCCGTGGCTTATTCCAACAATAAGTAGTATGCTGGTCTAATAAATATTAAGTAATAGACAAAAGTTGTAAGAATCTGGCATGAAAAACATCAAAAGGTATACATATTTTTAGGGCATACCACATGGTTGTGTAATGAGAGGAGGCCAACATGAAGGTGGGTGACCTCCTACGACGAGCGGGGCATGGGGTATGATCATGAGGGGTCGCTTGGTTATGGTGGTGCACATCGTTGTTGCGCGCGTGCGAGAGAGAGAGAGCTGAAAATCGGAGGTACTTTATCTTTCTAAAATTTCTGTGATATCGCTCATATATTTTTCACATATTGCAAAGGCCCTTTTTGCCTTGTCGAAAACATTCTTTTTGTTACATTGATTTTCCTTTTGCAACTTGTTGCAGCCTATCATTCTATTATTTCTTGTGTACATATATTAGTTTATTTGTTGAATTGTGTTTGTAGTGTTGCAACTTATTCACATGCTTTCAACAACTCGCAATAGAAATTATTGTAATGGTGTCGCATATGTACGAAACAATGTTTAGTCTTGGGATTTTATGTCATGGTGGTGTTGTAATGGTGTTGCATATGTACATATTGTACAATTATCGTGGTGGATGATCTTAAAAGTTGGCTACCATACCCAACATCTACCTTTTCCAATATATAAATATCTAAGACAAACTATTTAGCTGCTTAGTGTTGGATTAGGATGGAGATTTTAGAAACCAGGAGACATAACTGAGAAGTGTTCTAAGATACTAGCAAGGTGCATGTGGTACGCTACTATACTAAAACAACGAGATGGAAAATAGAGTTTACTCAAGTTATATGTCCAAGAATTTTAGGCCACAAACCTGTATACATGCAAAAATATAACTCAACAACTAAACAAACAATCCTTTTGACGTTAGACATGAGTGAAAAAATTGAGTGAGGGAAGATGATGCTAGGTAGGAAGCATGACAGTTATGGATGGGCTTGCCTCTAGTTGTGTGTGTAGGTTTGTATGGTCTGACTAGACATGGCTTGAAGGAGGAATATGGGTGGAGTGAATAGACGACCACCAACTCAAATATTTGTAAAAAAAAATAGTCTACACTTGAGACATCAAAGGACAAAACCCATTGTGAATGAGAAATATATATATTAGAAACAAGAGAAAATGTTCGAAGAAACATTTTATCTCTCGCTTACTTGGCATGGAGTTGGCTTCATTTTCTTAATATTAAGTAAGTATTAATGGAAATACATGTATCTCCCTTACGTGGCATGGATTTGATTTGTTGATAGTCGATGAACCATTGATCCTATGATCATATAAAAACATGAATAAATAAAGGTGAATATGTGAGTGTCAATGAGTTTTTCATCGTAAGGGTAGAGATTTATACAAGTTTGGTCCTCCCAAAGGATAATAACACCACTCCTATGTTGCTTTGTATTGAAATTTGTAAGAAACTAGAAGGGGTGTTTCAAGTAGTCTAGATCTACTAGTTAGAAGTTGACGGATACTACAGTTGTTACTTGTTAATAGGCTTCGAGTGAGCTATGTGTATCAACTTAGTGTGTTGGCCAATAAATTGGGCTTGGTTACCCATAGCAGAATGTCAATTCTTTTGCGGGTACAAATCTTTCTCTGAATAAAACTCCAATTCATTCACTGACTTAATTAAGGATACTTCTCTAGTTGGTGGGATGTCGTGTTCCCTATGGACATTTTTCGTATCCCTTAAGTACCTTCCAAATACGAACATGTAAATAGTGCCTCCGAAGGCCCCGCTGCATATATGAACCAATTATATAAGGCTTTAAAATTAATATTTTATGACTAAATTTGCATAAGCATATTTTAAACTTCATTTTCTTGTTTATTTATGATGGACATGATCCTCGAACGGTATGACAAATTTTGTTGTCTGAAGGAAATCTGATTGAAGAATTTGTTGAGCTGGAGGTATAGGACTTGTTTTAGCATTTATATTACCCTGAATTCTACAATGATAAAGATATAATATCATGTTTTAGTTGCCTAGTGTTGAGCTCTTTACCTAATGGAGAGCCTTGATTGCAAATTTGTAATGGACAGGGGAGTATGATGTATGATCATATAAAGTTGAGTTCTATGATTAAAGCTCTACAAAAAAGCCAAAGGTAACAAAATATAGGATAGGTCTTTTTGTATTTAAGTAGATAAAGTGGCATTGTAGATTTGTAGTGGTGTCACTAATATACATGTGTTCAAAAACAAATAAAGTATAAATAGTATGTCCATGAATTTTATCTTTTCTATAAACACTTCTCTGAGATACCGTATAATTATCATGTCTTAGTAGTGAGCTAATAGGGAGTTAAAGATCAATTAAATCATTGGTTAGTTATAAACTAGGGTCACTTCAAAAAATTGAACACTTTTAACGTAGCTGGGTTATTTACTAGGGAATCAATAATTTTGTTTTGTATGTGGCTTCCAATTCTCTTAAGTTTGGAAGGGAAATGCTAAACCTATGCACCTCATAAATTTGCTAAAAGGATCTCCTTATTATTTTCCATGCATGTATCAAGAATCTTAAGGGGGAGCAACTTGACTCCCTAACAGTGAGGGAACTCCAACAACTTGAGCAGCAGATAATGAATGCCCTCAGGAACATCAGACCCAGAAAGGTAAACACGATTAGCTTATAGAACTCTTGATGCTCATTTGAGTGTAGCTAATGGTTTTTCCATCAATTCTTTGAGAACCAACTCTTAACGTAGAAATTGTGTTATCTTGATGCTCATTTTAGTGTCACTAACAGTATTACGAACAATTCTTTTAGAACCATCTCCTAACCAACTTGATTGTGGAGCTCAAAAATAAGGCAAATCTTACTAAACTCATCTTATGTCAATAATGCTTGTAGTTTTCCAGAACTTTGATTTGGTTGCCGCAGGCAAGGTTGCTGATGGAGCAAAATAGGATTCTACGGAAGGTTAACTTAATCTCATGCAAAGAATTGTTGTTGTGGTTTTGAAATTTAACAATGCAGGAGTTTTCATATAGTTGGTATGAAACTTAACACAACTGAATCAATTTTTTTTTGATTATTATGTGAAAAGGAGAAGGCTAAAGTATTGCACCCATTTGTGCACAAGAACTGCCCAAATCCTTTTGGAAATTCTATTGTTGCATCCGCCCTACCCAACCTGAACACTTAGTGAGCATCGATTCTCACCTTGTCCAATACTAATTTACTTGTTACTTTGGTCTCCAGTTCTTTTGTAATAACTGGAAATGATACTCCAAAATTAACCTAAACATCGATCAAACCGCAGTGAGGGCGGTGACTCTGCAGGGCATGATCGGTGATTGTGCCGCTGAAATAAATGAGCAGCACAGTGGTGGCCACACCTGTTGTGGTTAATGTTCCTCTTGGACTTCTAGGAGACGACTGAATGCTTTGGCCTGAGCATTAATTTTTGTTGAATAATTTGTTGAAGGCTAGCTAGATTCTACATTTCGATCATTTATAACTTTGTAGTTTGACGTGTGCCAGATATATGCTACTTGATTTAGATTTATTTTGGATATTTATTAGAAAGAAACCTTGTCCTATTAAATGTTGTTGCAATCCTCTCATATTGTTGCCATTGTTTGAAAAAAAACCTTGATCTGTGTTTCTACTAGATAATAATACCTTGTACTACCATAAGGACGTCTTCCCTTTTACTTACTTGGGGATACCTCTGGGCTTATCAAAGCCAAAGATGGAACATTTCCTTCCTGCTATATAGAGGGGACTAATCTCTACTACACAACTTTACTCTTGTAAATTTTTTGGGCCTCCATGCGCAAAGTTTTGTTGAACATCAGCAAATATTCTTCAACTGGATGACCTACGGTTTATCAACACACAAGAGGTGTAGGATGAAGATGGTCTCTCTCGAACAACACTAAAAAAATACAAGTGGTCTCTTGTGTCCCCAACACACCTAATACAATTGTCAGTTGTATAGGTGCACTAGTTCGGCAAAGAGATGGTGATGTATGTGTAATATGGATTGTAGAAATAGCTTTTTATAATCTGAATAAATAAAAATAGAAAGGTACCACATAACAAAATTGAACAAAATGGTGCCTCAATGCTTGGAAACAAGGCCTAGTGTTCATACTTTCACTAGTGCCAACTGTCAACATCCTTAACATAGTTAAACATCATGATAATCCCTTAACAGGTGCAGCAAAGAATCACTCAAAAGTTTCTCTATTTACCGGAGAAAGGAGGATGAAATCATGTAGGTGCGCTTGACATTGAATGACCTCAAAGTCGTATTTCCAATCATAATTTGTTGAACCACCCCATTGTGCCACGGATAGTGCCAGAAATTGTACTACGACAACACCATATGATACTTATCGTTCAACCTTTATGCATAGTCACCCCAATGTCACCATGAGTATCTGCAAGTTAATTACTAAACATGCATCACATAATCTCAAATCCAAAATAGTCAATCCAACATAAAGAAACTTCAAAGAGCAAGACTCAATTCACCAAAAAAATAAAAGAGGAGGAAGCATCATACGATCTAACTATATTAATAAAGCTCATGATACAATCAATATTGGAGTCTTTCAAGGACATGGGAAAGAGATATTGAACACATAGCTACTTGTACATACCCTCATCCCCGAGGACGTAGTACTCACAGATCACCATGAGAAGAGAGGGAGAAGTTGTTCGTGACGATGATGCAGAAATGTCCGTGGTGGAGTCCCGACACCTTCAAAGGAGAGGGGAAGGCCCCCTCCTCCTTCTTCTTCTTCACTGGCCCTCCGAGGAGAGAGGGGGCTCTCCTTTAGATTGGATCTTGGTGGGGCAGTTTTCTGGGTGTTGGCATTCTAAGTTCCGTCGCGATTGGAAATAATTCATATATCTCTCTTATCATCAAAATTTCGAAAAAAATGAGTTTGGTTCTCCAACTTCGCCTCCAAGGTACGGAAATAAAATAGTGAGTTTATCTTTCACGCAAGGTGGGTTAAAATTTTCATACTTTCTCTCCTGATTTTTTCATAGAAAACGGAAACTGGCGTTAGGCACTAGATTAACATGTTAGCCTTTGAGACGTATTAGCATCCCACGCTTAATCCCTAGTCGTCCTCGAGTAGGTAGATGATAATAAGAATAGTTTTTGGAGTGTGAATGCTAGAATAGAACAAAACTTTGATCACATGGAGAATGATGGTTCAAATAACAAATAGCATCATTGTATTAAGTTCACAATAATATAAAGTGATATTGAAGTATCTGATACGTCTCCATCGTATCTATAGTTTTTGATCATTTCATGTTATTATATTATCAATCTTGGATGCTTTATTTGCAGTTTTATGCTATTTTATATCATTTTATGGGACTAACCTATTAACTCAGTGCCCAGTGCCAGTTGTAGTTTTTCCTTGTTTTTGGCTTTTTAGAAAATCAGTATCAAACATGTCCAACCAAACCCTAGAAGGTTTGGGAGGAGACCAAATGGCCTACGAGAAAGCCACGAGGTCATAGGGCGCGCCTACTACTTGTGAGTTGCGTTGAGATTTTCCCCGAAGAGAAAGGGTGAAGCAATAATATAGTAGTGGTTGACAATCAAGGTTTATCAAACTAGAAGGAGCACCAAACAAATCCTAGTGACCAACACATGCCCACACAAAAGCAAATACTTGCATCCAACGCGGGCAAGAGGGTTGTCAATCCCCTTGAACTCATTACTTGCACGGATCCAACCTTGTATAGGTAGATGGATAAATTGCAAAACAAAATAAAAGTAATAATTGCAGCAAGGTATTTTTGTTTTTTATAATATGATTAAACTAGACCCCAGGGCCATAGTTTTCTCTAGAGGCTTCTCTCTCGAAACAATAGCATAGGGTGGGTAGATAAATTACTGTTGGGCAATTGATAAAAAAGCGCATAGTTATAATGTATTCATGGCAATGATCATGTATATACGCATGATACATCTCCAACGTAAATATAATTTATGAAGTATTCATGCCATTATATTATCATTCTTGGATGTTTTACAATCATTTTAGAGCAACTTTATATCATTTTTTGGGACTAACCTATTTACCCAGTGCCCAGTGCCAGTTGCTGCTTTTTGCTTCTTTTTTACATAGCAGGAAATCAATACCAAACGGAGTCCAAATGCAACGGAACTTCACGGAGATTTTTTATGGACCAGAACACCCAGGATGGCCAGAGCAGCACCTAGGGGTGTCCTGAGGGGGCACAACCCACCAGGGCACGCCTAGGGGCCCAGGCGCGCCCAGGTGGGTTGTGCCCACCTCGGTGGCCTCCCGCACCCCTCTTTACCCTATAAATTCACAAATATTCCAAAAACCTTTGGGTTAACCTAGATCAGAAGTTCCGCCGCCACAATGCTCTGTAGCCACCGAACACCAATCTAGACCCTTTCCGGCACCTTGCCGGAGGGGGGAATCATCTCCGGTCGCCATCTTCATCATCCCGGCGGCCACCACGATGAGGAGGGAGTAGTCCACCCTCGGGGCTGAGTGTTTGTAACAGTAGCTATGTGTTTAATCTCTCTCTCTCTTGTGATCTATATGATGGGCTTTGTTAACATAGATGGATCATATGATGTTTCTCCCCTCTATACTCTTGTTGTGATGAATTGAATCTTTACCCTTTGAAGTTTTATCTTATCGGATTGAATGTTCAGATATGAAAACACATGATGTATGTCTTGCGGTATGAATACTTCAGGTGACAATGGGGTATCATATTGATTCACTTGATGTATGTTATGGCACTCAACTTGTGGATTCCCGAGGTGACATTGGGGTAATCTATTGTCGGGGAAACGACACCTACGGGATCACGAGGGATCCCTTTTGCTACGGTTGGCGGGCACGGGGCTATGGAAAGAGCGGGATTGAGAGATCAACGCAGGGGGATTATCCAGGTTCGGGCCGCAAGTGATGCGTAATACCCTACTCCTGCTGGTTTGTGTTTATCTGGTGCTCTTGGACTAGCTACAAGGCGTGCAGGGTCCTAAAAGTAAGAATCCTTCCTCAGTACGCCGCGGGCCTCCTTTTATAGACAAAGGGGCTGCCACAATGGCACACAGGAGGTGGAAAGCTATACAGTGGTTGAGTCTATCCTCTGGCACCATAGGACAAACGCATTTAATGCGCTGCCAACATGCCCTTCTTGCATTATCGGGGACGGCAAGGAAGCTCGTCCCAGCTGTCGTCGCCTCGTCTGGCTTCGACACATGTCCAAACTGACGAGGCGTGTAGTGCCACGCTGGCTGGCTGGCTGCTGAGTTGGTGCAGTGGCAGAGCCTTCACGAAGATCTTCATACCACCACGCAGGTGCTTGCTGAGTTGGCCTAGAGGCCGTACGTCGCCATGCAGGTGCTCGCCTAGTTGGTGGGCTGGCTGCTGCATGGGAACGGCGGCGGAGTCTTGGCAGATGTGGGCCTGGCTGCGGCCCTACGGATGTCTTCGGCAAGAGTCTTGCCGGGGCCCCGGCAAGGGTCTTGCCATGGCATCGTGGTCGTCCCCGGCAAGGGGCTTGCCGTGGATCTTCGTCTTCTGGTTATTTATCTAGTCTTGTATGCTTCTGGTCTTCACAAAGATCTGCATGCCACCATGGAGGCGCTTCCCGAGCCTTGGTTCCCATGTGGTTTGAGGGCATCGGAACTCTCAGGCTCAAGGGTGGCAGCCCTGCTGACGTGTGACACCCAAGTTTTTATTTGGATTTTTCAAAAGATTTTATTTGACTTGAGGGGAGTGATTTAAATTTTTCTTCAAGAGAACTCTCCCTCTCATATATTTTTCTTTATGGCAAAAGTTTTGTTTGGATTCACCCAAGATCTGCCTTTGGTCTTGGAAGTTCTTGCTTTTCATTTGGACTCAAGACAAAATGTTTTTCATTTGGGAAAATAACTTTTGAAAATCTTTTTGAATTTGCACTATGGCTTTTGGAAAGTCCTTTGCCACTTTCAACAATTCCTTCTTGCCATGGCATTAGTGCAAATCCTCTCTCCTAACCACTTCCTCACCTTTGGATCATGATTTGCATCAAATCCAGCAAGTTGAACCTCCCCATGTGATTATTTCCATTCAAATTCTATTCAAATAAATTTCTGCCTTCTTTTCTAGCACTTGGAGATTTACAAAGGGACTCCACTTTCTGTCTTGATTTTTGCCACCAAACCTTCTTCCCCTCCTAGTCCTTTGAACCCTCAACCTAGAACCATGAAGATCCACTGGTCTTCAGTTCAAAATTTTCAAACTACACCTGCTGCAAGTTTGGACCAGATTCAACAAATTTGGGACTTTTCTGTTTTCTCAGTTAAAACCCTGGAACTTTTCTGTTTCATTACAAATAAGTCCCTGGACAGAAACCTTTATAACTTTTTAATAAAAAGGGATTTTTGAGTGATTCTTTTTCTGACAATCTTCAAATTTTGTCTAGTTTTTTTTGGGATTTATTTGAAAATTATTTGGAAAATTTTCTGTGCAAGTGTTGGTTTTCACGTTAGTATCCGTTTCGTGATTGCCGTAGGTTCCGGGAGAGGTGACGGAGCCGCGAACTTCGCCGAGCTAGACTCCGACTTCTCCGAACTAGGCAAGCGTGTTTTGAACATTTGATATGACAGGTGTTTTACATGTTCACGTGAGAGTTTGTGCGTGGCATATGAGTGTCGGTAAATACCTCGTTGCTTGTAAGGCAACGACCCGGTTGTTCCAAAGTCGCGATGATCGCTGATGAGAGATGGCCTAATCATGTGGTGACTTTGCTATTAGAGTTGCAACTAGAGGAGGTAAAATGACTCAGGAACCGCTTTATCCTGAGGGACACCCAAATAGAATAGAACAAGATTCACAAAGAAATAACACTAGTGCACCTAGTCCTTCTAAAAAGAAAAAGAAGAAGAAAAATGATAGGACTTTGCATACTTCTAGTCAACCTGAAATAGAGAAACCTCCTGATAATGATAATGAGACTTCTATCTCTGATGCTGAAACTCAATCTGGTAATGAACACTCACCTACTGATAATGAAAAAGATAATGATGAGGTTCATGAATACTCTCAACCAACAAATGATAAAAAACCAGATAATGATGTTGAGATAGAACCACCTGTTGATCTTGATAACCCACAACCTAAGAATAAAAGGTATGATAAAAGAGACTTTGTTGCTAGGAAACGCGGTAAAGAAAGAGAACCGTGGGTTAAAAAACATATGCCTTTTCCACCCAAGTCAACTAAAAGGAAAGATGATGAAGAATTTGAACGCTTTGTTGAGATGCCGAGGCCAGTATTTTTGCGTACTCGCTTGACTGATATCTTGAAAATGCCTCCTTATGAAATGTATATGAAAGACATCATCACAAATAAGAGAAAAATACCGGAAGCTGAAATCTCCACTATGCTTGCTAATTATACTTTCAAAGATGGAGTACCAAAAAAACATGGAGATCCGGGAATACTAACTATACCTTGCTCTATCAAAAAGAATTATGTGAAAACTTCTTTGTGTGATTTAGGAGTTGGTGTTAGTGTTATGCCTTTCTCTTTATACAAAAGACTTGACTTGAATAAACTCACACCTACTGAAATATCTTTGCAAATGGCTGACAAATCAACTGCCATACCTATCGGTATTTGTGAGGATGTGCCCATTGTTGTTGCTAATGTTACTATTTTGACTGACTTTGTCATACTTGAGATGCCCGAGGATGACAACATGTCGATTATCCTTGGTAGACCCTTCTTGAAAACTGCAGGGGCTGTTATTGATTGTAATAAAAGCAAGGTCACTTTTCATATCAATGGTAATGAGCATACGGTGCACTTTCTGAAGAAACAATTCCAAGTGAATGGTATTAATGTTATTGAAAAATCTCCGACAATCACTATTGGAAGTTTTCAAATACCTCTACCTACTATCAAAAAGAAATATGAAAGCTTATTGTTGGGGAAATGCATATCCCCATTGAGGTAACTTAGTGATTTACGAAAGTTCTTCGGTTTCATGCTAATCGAAAGTGGTTGTTAATAATACCTGATCAACCTTATTAATGAATCATTTTTGAACGGTATGAAGTTGATGAATTTAGTAAGCACTACTTTCTGTCCCTACCTTTTGTTTTCTGTTTTTATTAGTTAAATAAAATAAAATGCCATGTTTTGTCTGTTTTCTGAATTTCCCGTGCAATAAAAAAATGGCCCAAAAATAAAAGTTCTCATAATGCCCTGAAAATTTTATATGATTTTTTCCTGAATATTTAAGAATTTTTGGTGCAAAAATTACCAGAGGGAGGTGCACCAGGTGGGCACAACCCACCTGGGCGTGCCAGAGCCCCTTGGCGCGCCCTGGTGGGTTGTGATCCCCACGTGGGCCCCCTCACTTATCTCTTCATCTCACATTGTCACCTACCTCCAGAAAAAATCCCCATAGATCTCTCTCCCGTGTTCTTGAGCTCAAACCCGCGGATTTCGATCTCTTTGCTCGAAGCTCCGCTTCCGAAACAGTTTTGGGGGATTGTTGCTTGGTATGTGACTCCATCATTTGTCCAATTAGTTTTTGTTTTTGTGGTTTATACTTTGAATAAGTAGCTCCTCTTGGTGCTGCTGTAGATGTGCTTGCATGTTCAATTCTTAGTGTTCTAAGTAGTTTGAATGCTTGCTATGGCCTCTATGTATCCCTATGAGTAGTTGCTATTAGTTTTGTGAAGTTTTGTTGGAAAAAATTTGTGAACTAAAGATTCAGATTTTTGTTCATAGGAAAAATTGTACGCTGACATGAATATCTTCAGGAAATTTGGCTCTAAGAAGAACTCCAAGGGTGTTATTGGGGAGTCTTCTGACTATGATCTCCACCTTCGGAGGTTCGCAAAGGTACGGCCGTGCGAATGGCCGCACATCCCGTTCATACAAGAAGCTGGAATTCATGAGGAGTTCATGAAATTCATTGTCAACACCAGTCTCACCGACTTCATCGCAGATGAGTGTGACCAGCACCAAATCCTCACAAATATCTTTGTTCAAAGCTTTACATTCTTGCCTACAAATAATCCTCCTAAAGTGAGCTTTGATTTATATGCTGAAAACCACCAGATACCACTTACTGAATTTTGTGACATATGCATGATCCCGTCTGATGGGAGCTTGGCTGAGCCTAGGCCGGCTGAGTTTGAGGATTTCTGTCACACTTTGACAGTGGGTGATTAGAGGAGAGTGTCAGCCATCACTGCCGGTGGTTTACATTTTCCTGTTGTTCGTTACTTTGCACTCTTCATTACCAAATGCTTGCTTGGTAGGGAGAAGGTGGGTGCACTTAATTCACTAGACCTTGCTATTTTACGTCGTGCAATAGAGGGTGACAACACGTATAGCTTGGGAGCTATTGTGGCTCGTCACCTCCATCTTAATAAATCTCAGGGTAAAATACATGGTGGGATTTTTGCTACTTGGTTGGCGGCCCACTTCGAGGTGGCGATACACCCCCATGATGTCTCTCGTACCACAGTTTACCTAGACCGTGCATCCATGGATCACCATCACTTTCTTGCACATGATCGTTATGATCTTGCCATTCCTTATAACTTGGTTTATAACGTTGACACTCGTGATGTTATCCCCTTGCATGCACCTGCTCTGTTTGATTATGTTGCCAGGGGCGGATACCGGATTATGCCTGCAGACATCCTCGCCAACTGGAACGCTCAGGCTGATGCCGAGGCTGCACAGGCACCTCCGCAGTGGGATGAGTGGATGCCTGCACCTCAGGATCCCTACTACCCTCCAGGATACTGATCTATTACCAACTTAGGCCAAAAGCCTAAGCTTGGGGGAGTACGTGTTTCTCACCGACATTATATTCATGTTCGCATATCATTCTATCTGTCGGTGCTCACACTTTTTCGTTGTATCATCCATGCTTAGATTTCTTTTCTTCCTTTCTTCTTGTGTGTTTGATAAAATTTAGAAAAAACAAAAAAAATAGTTGTAGTAATTTACTTTCTATGCATGCTTAGTAGTAGTATTAAAAAGAAAACCCAAAAAGAAAACTCAAAAACACTTTTTATTTGCTTGTTGAAGAAAACTAAAAACTCCAAAAATATCTCAGTGTGTTTCTATGAATTTCTTTTCTTTTTATTCGTGTTGTACCGAGGAGAAGACCACGATGAAAATGTTGAGTGGCTCTCACATGAATAACTGTTGAACTAATAAAGAGCACATTTTACCTTGTCTTCTCCTGTTGAATAAAATGTTTTGCAGATTCCAGCTTAGTCCACGGCACTCTTGCACTACTATTATTATTTTCATATCATTCGGTCATGCAAGTGAAAGGCAATAATGACGACATTCGATGAGATGGTCGTGGCAAAGAGAAACTGGTATGAACTCGACTTGTTCTGTCTGTGTAAATATGTTTAACCTAGTATCCAGGCTTCAGCCCATTATGATTAAACATGTTTGCAATGACAATTAGAGATTATAGTTTCTCATGCCATGCATAAGTAGCTGGGAGTTGATAATGATTTATCTTGGATATCAACATAGCATTAAAATGATTGTGATGCAGTATGATGATATGGTATCCTCCTCCGAATGTTCGAGTGGCTTGACTTGGTACATGTTCATGCATATAGTTGAATCAAAACCAATATAGCCTCTATAATTTTTATGCTCATGGTTTTCATATCCTACTCATGCTAGTGTCCAATGTTACTTATGCATAATGCCTGGTCATGATCGTTGTTGCTCTCTAGCTGGCCGCTTCCCAATCTTAATTGCTAGCCTTCACCTGTACTAAGTGGGAATTATGCTTGTACATCAAAACCTTGAACCCAAAGTTATTCCAGATGAGTCCACCATACCTACCTATATGCGGTATTACCCTGCCGTCCTAAGTAAATTTGCATGTGCCATCTCTAGAAACTTCTAAAAAGTTATCCTTTTTGTGTGCCTGGATCGTTCATGGAACGACATGAGGTGGTCGATATCTTCCGTGCTAAGCATGTTATCCTCAGGTTGAGTGTTTTTTTCACTCGCCATCGCATGAGGAAATGGGCGGTAATAGGGATGCCTAGTCCCAAACTGCAAACATGAAAAAGAGTTTGTCTCTTGAATAATCAAACAAAAACTCCCAATGGAATGAAAACCTTTACTTTCCGCTTGGGAACCGCCACTAGCATGCTTAGCATGGAAGATGTTGATAACTGATGGTCGTGAAGTGAATGAGAAGGGGGCATGTCTCAAAAATATCATTTATCTCTGTTTTAAAAATTGAGCTCTGGCACCTTTGCAAATCACCGCTTCCCTCTACGAAGGGACTTTCTATTTACTTTTATGTTGTGTCACCACCTTCTAAAAACAAGCGCCAGAAACTGGGTAGAGCGCATAGCTGTCATGATTTATGCATTCTGTATAGCTAATGTTGGGTGCATCATGACTGAATCTTTTCTACCATGAATTACAATGTTTAGTCGCTGCTTGAACTTTGGAGGTGCTCTGCATTTATGTTTTGCCGTCTCAGAAAGGGCTAGTGAGATACCACTATTCTCATATTATATCATGGTTGTTTTGACAACATGTTGATGTTTGAGATATCTTATTATTGCTCGCTAGCTGATTATCTCATTGATATGAATCATTATAATCTTTAAGAATTATTGTTGACATGGTTAGTTATAATGTTGGCTGAAAACCTGGGTGCTATTTAAGCTTATTTAGGCAAACAGCAAAAGAGTTCGCAAAAGTTTTTCTTTCTCACTTTCAGTTTATCAACTGAATTGCTTGAGCACAAGCAAAGGTTTAAGCTTGGGGGAGTTGATACGTCCCCAACGTATCTACTTTTTCTCACGCTTTTCCTCTTGTTTTGAACTCTAATTTGCATGATTTGGATGAAACTAACCCGGACTAACGCTGTTTTTAGCAGAACTACCATGGTGTTGTTTTTGTGCAGAAATATAAGTTCTCGGAATGGAACGAAACTTTGTGAGGATTTTTTATATAAATAATAAGAATTTTTGGAGCCAAGACCCGCCAGAGAGGGCCCTTGGTTGGGCACAACCCACCAGGGCGCGCCCCCCTCTCCTGGCGCGCCCAGGTGGGTTGTACGCACCTGGTGGCCCCACTGATGACCCCCCCTGATACTATAAAATCACATTATTCCAGAAAAAATTAGGAGAAAGAATTATCACAATCCACGAGACGGAGCCGCCGCCAAGCCTTATTCTTCCTCGGGAGGGCAGATCTGGAGTCCGTTTGGGGCTCCGGAGAGGGGGATCTTCGTTCTTCGTCATCACCAACCCATCTCCATCGCCAATTCCATGATACTCCCCACCGGGAGTGAGTAATTCCTTCATAGGCTCGCTGGTCGGTGAGGAGTTGGATGAGATTCATCATGTAATCGAGTTAGTTTTGTTGGGGCCCGATCCCTAGTATCCACTATGTTCTTAGATTGATGTTGCTATGACTTTGCTATGCTTAATGCTTGTCACTTTGGGCCCGGGTGCCATGAACTCAGATCTGAACTGTTTATGAATTCATCATTATATCCATGTTTTAGATCTGATCCTGCAAGTTATAGTCACCTACTACGTGTTATGATCCGGCAACCCTAGAGTGACAACAACCGGGCCCACTCCCGGTGATGACCGTAGTTTGAGGAGTTCCTGTATTCACTATGTGTTAATGCTTTGTTCCGGTTCTCGATTAAAAGGAGCCCTTAATATCCCTTAGTTTCCAATATGGACCCCGCTACCACGGGAGGGTTGGACGAAAGATGTCATGCAAGTTCTTTTAATAAAGCATGTATGACTATTTACGGAATACATGCCTACATTATATCGATGAACTAGAGCTAGTGCCGTATCGCCCTAGGTTATAACTGTCACATGGTGAATATCATCCAACAACTCACCGATCCAATGCTTACGAATTTATCCTTATTGATCTTGTTGCGTTACTATTTCTATCATCACTGTTACACTTGCTACAAATTACTGCTATCACTGTTACTGTTACCGTTGCTACTGTCACTACTATCAAAACTATCAAACTACTTTGCTACTGATCACTTTGCTGCAGATAATTAATCTCCAGGTGTGGTTGAATTGACAACTCAGCTGCTAATACCTTCAAATATTCTTTGGCTCCCCTTGTGTCGAATCTATAAATTTGGGTTGAATACTCTACCCTCGAAAACTGTTGTGATCCCCTATGCTTGTGGGTTATCAAGAATTGCAACAAGGAAATACAATCTATTAAAGAATAATTATCATAATTAAATTCCTTTCAAAAAGATTGGGTTCAACACTACTTTAAGTTTTGACCTCTCCAATCTCACTTTTATCAATTTTTGCATCAAGATCTAAAAACTCCAATCATTGGGACGCCTTTTAACTAAAGATGACTCATCTCCAATCCCATATTTATCAAGATTTATATTGGAAAAAAAGATTCAATAGGATTCACATCAATCACTTTAAAGTCTTCATCATTATTTTCAGACTCCGGTTTAGCGGCCATCTTATTTACTAAGGTAGCTTGTATATTAGAAATTTGGCCTACTAAATTTTCAAGATGAGCAAACTGAGATTTCAAACCATAAAATTCCTTACACATATCATCAAGCTCTTTATTCATGCTCTCCATAAAGCTTTTCTGCTCCTTAAGCTCGTTTCTAAAGAAACTATTATGCTCAAATTGTAAGGAAATGAAGCTCATAACAGTATTTTCAATTTCTTCCAACCTCCTAAAGTGAGGATCAACGTTCTTTGGTTGAGCCATAAAGAAAGGCAAGCACACCAACGCACAGGCACACAAAAAGCAACGAAGAAGACGAACAGAAGAGGGGCGAAGACAAAGGCAAAAGGGGACTAATGTAATGCAAGAGATGAGAGTTTATGATGGGTACTTGTTATGTCTTGACTTGGTGTAGATCTCCCCGGCAACGGCGCTAGAAATTCTTCCTGCTACTTCTTGAGCTTGCGTTGGTTTTTCCCTTGAAGAGGAAAGGGTGATGCAGCAAAGTAGATATAAGTATTTCCCTCAGTTAGAGAACCAATGTATCAATCCAGTAGGATACAACGCACAAATCACCAATACCTGCACAAACAATCAGACAACTTGCACCCAGCGCGATAAAGGGGTTGTCAATCCCTTCACGGTCACTTGCAAAAGTGAGATCTAATAGAGATAGATAAAACTAATCTCTTGATAGAACCGTCACACACTTCCCACAGCAGCATCGGTGTGACCCTGACAGTTTGTCCTAATATCTTGATAGGTGTGGGAAGTGTGTGACAGTTCGGATGAAAATCACGCTCGTCTTCAGTCGGAGCTAGCGGTGACGGTGCCCTAGGGTGCCATTTGCCTCCTCGGAGGCGTCACCGAGGTGTGTGGATTGTGGTATCCAGCGAAAGCCTTAGTCCGTTGAAGGACCGGCAATGGCGGCGGTGTGGCATCATTACTCTGTTGAGAGCATCACAGGTGGAGACTTGGCTTGGACGTTCTCTCTTGTGGTTCTCCGGTGCTTTCCGCTGCCCAAGTTGATCTTCTTGGGTGCTATGTACGCAGCCATCGGTGAATTCTAGATGATGGATTTCTCGGGTTCGACCGAGTCCCGCTCTCCCCTCATCATTTCCAGTTAGCCATCCAATGGTTGGTAGTGTGTTGGCAAGGAAAATCCGGTTGGTGTTGTTGCTCTTTGCGGCGACCGGGTTTTGTTGTGACGCGGCTAGATGATTGCTTTAGGGAAAACCCTTTTGCTTGTGTTTGTGATTTCCGCGGTGTGGTGTAAAGTTCCTGCTACCCTTGATGTTCGCGGTAAGTTGTAATTTATAGTACTTGATTTCTACCTTCTATGAAAAATTTGGTATGCTTAGGCATTCTATAAAAATATGGTATGCTTAGGCATTCTATAAAAATATGGTACGCCTACCATACTCTCAAAAAAATGATAAACATAATCATGATAAAGGTGTGCTAAACCTATTTTCAACTTCATTAAAAAAAATGACGCCGGACGCACATTCTTCTGGCTTTCAACTTTGTTAGTACATTATATAATATACCCCCTCCATCCCAAAGTTTGTACAAAGTTGAGTCACTTATTTTAGGAAGGAGGAAGTACTGTATAAATTTTGAGTTATACTCTAGTCGTTTCAGTTTTATATATAGACCCCTCTGTTCGATCATAAAGGGTGGCCAAATCGTTGCGTTTGTCAACTTCTACAAGTGGGAGCCTAAATATTCAACTTAGTGCTCTGTTCTCCCCTCCAGTAAAGTCGCCCGAAGACAAATGTTGGTTACTCTCATATGCAAGGGATAACCGTAGCACTTTTCACTACAGATATTTATTGATTTTTGAACCGAAGGAGCGGGTTTAGTTTCAGTGTAGCGGTTTGACGTGTGTTTTTGTTTGTGAAGTTGGTGTGCTTTTGTTGAATTTGATGCGCCGATTAACCGAGCAATAAATTAACCATCTTCTAATCGATAGAACTGGCAAAGATTTTGCCTCGGTTTAAGAATAGGTGTCCTATTATTATCACTTATTAACAACCTTCTACACACTCATAGTACATAATTTACTGAGAGTCAAGTCGATAGGTGTTTGTGTAGAAGAAATTCAATTACAGTTGGTTATTGTTATTTATGCTAAAGCACTTACATAAACAGAGCTAGTAATATGAAAGCTGTAGTCACGGAAGCCGATATTGAGATGCTACATGGATGACATTACTCTTGATATTGCATATTAATTGAGCTAGTAGTCCTAATTTTATGTTCTCTCGTATCATAGGCAGGTGCTTGGTATGTAGTCGAGTATGTCTATTTGTAAGAACTTGGTCAACATTAATTGTCCTAAATTATGGGAATTAAGTCATATCCTTTTGCAAGACTATCAGAACACTATATTAACACTACATGACCACATCTGATCTTCTGCACTGATATCCCAGCTTTTTACCGAGTCAGCGAATTAGGATTCTAATAGTTGAATATACAACTTGTATATATATGACCCAAACACATAAGTATCATGATAACATAAACAGTTCAAGTCTAAATTCTGCTACACGGTTCTGGTTATGAGCATGACACGTGACAAAGTTGCAACAACAATAGCTAGAGAAACTAGTAGAACTAGGGACAACTAAGCTACCATCAACGCACTATTATATGATTGTGATCATCCAACACTCATCGACCCCATATACCTATGCTGGATTACTCACTCATGGAAGGGGGGAGATGTTGGTGATGGAGGACATGGTGTCAATCACGGTGAAGCAATTCCCATGGCGGCTCACCAGAAGCGAGTGGGAAGCCCCTCCCTTCCTTCTTCTTCTTCCTTCGCCTTCTCCGAAACAAGGAGGGGTGTATTCCCCTCTGATATTGGTGGCTACGGAGGTTTGGAGGTGAGACCCTCCCCTGAGACAAGATCTCACTTTTGGAGCGAGTATTTTCTGAAAATTAAAATGTGACCCGTCACCATTTTATCAATCCTAGAGATCCATAAATACAAAAAATATGAAAAACATTTGGAAGTTTGATAGCTTCGATGCCCAACTGCCCTCAATCCAGTGTACAAATGTGGCCCCATCTTTGCTCCTCTTTCTACGTCCTTTTGCATGATTTTCACGATCTAGATGTTACCCGCGCCCAATTTCCTTTTTTGAGCTCGGGAAGGTTCTTGAATTCATTTACACAAAGACATGCAAATCTACCTTCTGGATATAAGTGTTGGAACCGCTCTCTCACACGAATGGATGGAGGTAGAAGAAGGAGGAGCACAAAGTACACTAGAGTTTCACCCGGCTTCATAGCCCCGTTACTTTTCCCAAAGCACAAAACTCCCGTACAAACAGTGGCCGTGGACTTATAGTCTCACAGCTGCGTAGCACCCAAGTTTCCGTTGCACTCGCCAGAGCGTGCGAGTCATGGGCTTCGGCTGCGCTCTTGCCGCGCACTAACGCGTATGACGCGGCCGGCCATTCAACTGACCGCTACGCGCTGCCGCTAATGTCGCTAACAACACAGGCCTATGCAGTGGAACCCAATGTGAGCCTGGCTCATGCACCACCAGACCACACGCAAACACACCACGAGCATACACATGACACTGCTACAAGTGAACACACTACACACGCACACAGACACCACGCTGCTGCGTCCCGCACGTCCCGCCCGTCCCGCGCGTCACCGACGCGCCTGACGAGCCCGACGAGCCTGACGGCACCAGTGTGTCCCGCCCGTCCCGCGCGCACCCGTCGTGCCCGACGAGTTCGACCACACACGCCGTGGCTTATTCCAACACACACCCCCTAAGCCACGGCCTAGAGGAGTCCGTCGTCGTCGACGTAGGCGCCGGCCAAGAGAGTGTGCTCCGCCGCCGGTCCTTTCCCCAGCTGCGGGCACTCACGCCGGAAGTGCCCGTGCTCCCCGCACTTGTAGCAGCGCCTGCGCATGTTGCCGCCGCTCCCCGACGCCAAGCTGCGCCAGTCGTCGTTGTCCCGAGCACCGTCGTGTCGACGCTCCCGTGCTGCCCACTGCGCCGCCATCATGAGCAGCTGCTCACCCCCGCGCTCGTCGCCGACTTGTCCACGGCGCCGAACCCGCTCGTCGAACGCACGCAGCCGCCCGAGCGCTTCATCGAACGCCATCGTCGTCACGTCGTGGAACTGCTCGATGCCGGCGACGACAGGGAAGAGGCGATCCGGCACCGTATCCAGCAACTTCTTGACAAGTGCTGCGTCGCCCAGCGTCTCCCTGAGGTTGGCATACCTCGCCGCCATCGCCGCAAGCCTCCCATCGTAAACGTTGAGCTCCTCGCCGTCCGCCATCTTCATCCGGTCGAATTCGCCGCGCAGCGTCCCCAGCCTCGCTGCGCGGACCCGATCGGCGCCGATGATCCTCACCTTCAGGGAGTCCCATACCTCCCTGGCGGTGAGCTTCGTCGACACCAGCAGCAGCACATCCTCTGGCAACGCCCCGAGAAGCAACGCGCGCGCCATCTTGTCCTTCCGCGCGTTCACCGCCGCGTCGCCCGGTGCCACCGCCTCCCATACGGTGTGGACGTCGAGGATCGTCTGCGCCTTGATGGCCCAAACCGTGTAGTTGTCCGCGGTCAGCATCGGCATCGCCATCGTTGCCGATCTGCTGCACCGCCGCCGTGTGGGACGAGCGCCATGGTCGCCGGTGATCGCCCGAACCGAAGCTCTGTATACCAATTGTTGGAACCGCTCTCTCACACGGATGGATGGAGGTAGAAGAAGGAGGAGCACACAGTACACTGGAGTTTCACCCGGCTTCACAGCCCCGTTACTTTTCCCAAAGCACAAAACTCCCGTACAAACAGTGGCCGTGGACTTATAGTCTCACAGCTGCGTAGCACCCAAGTTTCCGTTGCCCACCTCCTCCACTCGCCAGAGCGTGCGAGTCATGGGCTTCGGCTGCGCTCTTGCCGTGCACTAACGCGTACGACGTGGCCGGCCATTCAACTGACCGCTACGCGCTGCCGCTAATGTAGCTAACAACACAGGCCTATGCAGTGGAACCCAATGTGAGCCTGGCTCACGCACCACCAGACCACACACAAACACACCACGAGCATACACATGACACTGCTACAAGTGGACACACTACACACGCACGCACACACCACGCTGCTGCGTCCCGCACATCCGCCCGTCCCGCGCGTCACCGACGCGCCTGACGAGCCCGACGAGCCCGACGGCACCAGTGTGTCCCACCCGTCCCGCACGCACCCGACGCGCCCGACGAGTCCGACCGCACACGCCGTGGCTTATTCCAACAATAAGTAGTATGCTGGTCTAATAAATATTAAGTAATAGACAAAAGTTGTAAGAATCTGGCATGAAAAACATCAAAAGGTATACATATTTTTAGGGCATACCACATGGTTGTGTAATGAGAGGAGGCCAACATGAAGGTGGGTGACCTCCTACGACGAGCGGGGCATGGGGTATGATCATGAGGGGTCGCTTGGTTATGGTGGTGCACATCGTTGTTGCGCGCGTGCGAGAGAGAGAGAGCTGAAAATCGGAGGTACTTTATCTTTCTAAAATTTCTGTGATATCGCTCATATATTTTTCACATATTGCAAAGGCCCTTTTTGCCTTGTCGAAAACATTCTTTTTGTTACATTGATTTTCCTTTTGCAACTTGTTGCAGCCTATCATTCTATTATTTCTTGTGTACATATATTAGTTTATTTGTTGAATTGTGTTTGTAGTGTTGCAACTTATTCACATGCTTTCAACAACTCGCAATAGAAATTATTGTAATGGTGTCGCATATGTACGAAACAATGTTTAGTCTTGGGATTTTATGTCATGGTGGTGTTGTAATGGTGTTGCATATGTACATATTGTACAATTATCGTGGTGGATGATCTTAAAAGTTGGCTACCATACCCAACATCTACCTTTTCCAATATATACATATCTAAGACAAACTATTTAGCTGCTTAGTGTTGGATTAGGATGGAGATTTTAGAAACCAGGAGACATAACTGAGAAGTGTTCTAAGATACTAGCAAGGTGCATGTGGTACGCTACTATACTAAAACAACGAGATGGAAAATAGAGTTTACTCAAGTTATATGTCCAAGAATTTTAGGCCACAAACCTGTATACATGCAAAAATATAACTCAACAACTAAACAAACAATCCTTTTGACGTTAGACATGAGTGAAAAAATTGAGTGAGGGGAGATGATGCTAGGTAGGAAGCATGACAGTTATGGATGGGCTTGCCTCTAGTTGTGTGTGTAGGTTTGTATGGTCTGACTAGACATGGCTTGAAGGAGGAATATGGGTGGAGTGAATAGACGACCACCAACTCAAATATTTGTAAAAAAAAATAGTCTACACTTGAGACATCAAAGGACAAAACCCATTGTGAATGAGAAATATATATATTAGAAACAAGAGAAAATGTTCGAAGAAACATTTTATCTCTCGCTTACTTGGCATGGAGTTGGCTTCATTTTCTTAATTTTAAGTAAGTATTAATGGAAATACATGTATCTCCCTTACGTGGCATGGATTTGACTTGTTGATAGTCGATGAACCATTGATCCTATGATCATATAAAAACATGAATAAATAAAGGTGAATATGTGAGTGTCAATGAGTTTTTTCATCGTAAGAGTAGAGATTTATACAAGTTTGGTCCTCCCAAAGGATAATAACACCACTCCTATGTTGCTTTGTATTGAAATTTGTAAGAAACTAGAAGGGGTGTTTCAAGTAGTCTAGATCTACTAGTTAGAAGTTGACGGATACTACAGTTGTTACTTGTTAATAGGCTTCGAGTGAGCTATGTGTATCAACTTAGTGTGTTGGCCAATTAATTGGGCTTGGTTACCCATAGCAGAATGTCAATTCTTTTGCGGGTACAAATCTTTCTCTGAATAAAACTCCAATTCATTCACTGACTTAATTAAGGATACTTCTCTAGTTGGTGGGATGTCGTGTTCCCTATGGACATTTTTCGTATCCCTTAAGTACCTTCCAAATACGAACATGTAAATAGTGCCTCTGAAGGCCCCGCTGCATATATGAACCAATTATATAAGGCTTTAAAATTAATATTTTATGACTAAATTTGCATAAGCATATTTTAAACTTCATTTTCTTGTTTATTTATGATGGACATGATCCTCGAACGGTATGACAAATTTTGTTGTCTGAAGGAAATCTGATTGAAGAATTTGTTGAGCTGGAGGTATAGGACTTGTTTTAGCATTTATATTACCCTGAATTCTACAATGATAAAGATATAATATCATGTTTTAGTTGCCTAGTGTTGAGCTCTTTACCTAATGGAGAGCCTTGATTGCAAATTTGTAATGGACAGGGGAGTATGATGTATGATCATATAAAGTTGAGTTCTATGATTAAAGCTCTACAAAAAAGCCAAAGGTAACAAAATATAGGATAGGTCTTTTTGTATTTAAGTAGATAAAGTGGCATTGTAGATTTGTAGTGGTGTCACTAATATACATGTGGTCAAAAACAAATAAAGTATAAATAGTATGTCCATGAATTTTATCTTTTCTATAAACACTTCTCTGAGATACCGTATAATTATCATGTCTTAGTAGTGAGCTAATAGGGAGTTAAAGATCAATTAAATCATTGGTTAGTTATAAACTAGGGTCACTTCAAAAAATTGAACACTTTTAACGTAGCTGGGTTATTTACTAGGGAATCAATAATTTTGTTTTGTATGTGGCTTCCAATTCTCTTAAGTTTGGAAGGGAAATGCTAAACCTATGCACCTCATAAATTTGCTAAAAGGATCTCCTTATTATTTTCCATGCATGTATCAAGAATCTTAAGGGGGAGCAACTTGACTCCCTAACAGTGAGGGAACTCCAACAACTTGAGCAGCAGATAATGAATGCCCTCAGGAACATCAGACCCAGAAAGGTAAACACGATTAGCTTATAGAACTCTTGATGCTCATTTGAGTGTAGCTAATGGTTTTTCCATCAATTCTTTGAGAACCAACTCTTAACGTAGAAATTGTGTTATCTTGATGCTCATTTTAGTGTCACTAACAGTATTACGAACAATTCTTTTAGAACCATCTCCTAACCAACTTGATTGTGGAGCTAAAAAATAAGGCAAATCTTACTAAACTCATCTTATGTCAATAATGCTTGTAGTTTTCCAGAACTTTGATTTGGTTGCCGCAGGCAAGGTTGCTGATGGAGCAAAATAGGATTCTACGGAAGGTTAACTTAATCTCATGCAAAGAATTGTTGTTGTGGTTTTGAAATTTAAAAATTCAGGAGTTTTCATATAGTTGGTATGAAACTTAACACAACTGAATCAATTTTTTTTTGATTATTATGTGAAAAGGAGAAGGCTAAAGTATTGCACCCATTTGTGCACAAGAACTGCCCAAATCCTTTTGGAAATTCTATTGTTGCATCCGCCCTACCCAACCTGAACACTTAGTGAGCATCGATTCTCACCTTGTCCAATACTAATTTACTTGTTACTTTGGTCTCCAGTTCTTTTGTAATAACTGGAAATGATACTCCAAAATTAACCTAAACATCGATCAAACCGCAGTGAGGGCGGTGACTCTGCAGGGCATGATCGGTGATTGTGCCGCTGAAATAAATGAGCAGCACAGTGGTGGCCACACCTGTTGTGG
The DNA here is from genome assembly GCF_002575655.3 of Aegilops tauschii subsp. strangulata. Taxonomy (NCBI): domain Eukaryota; kingdom Viridiplantae; phylum Streptophyta; class Magnoliopsida; order Poales; family Poaceae; genus Aegilops; species Aegilops tauschii. The sequence continues at coordinate 182,284,434 of NC_053039.3, forward strand.
TTAATGTTCCTCTTGGACTGCTAGGAGACGACTGAATGCTTTGGCCTGAGCATTAATTTTTGTTGAATAATTTGTTGAAGGCTAGCTAGATTCTACATTTCGATCATTTATAACTTTGTAGTTTGACGTGTGCCAGATATATGCTACTTGATTTAGATTTATTTTGGATATTTATTAGAAAGAAACCTTGTCCTATTAAATGTTGTTGCAATCCTCTCATATTGTTGCCATTGTTTGAAAAAAAACCTTGATCTGTGTTTCTACTAGATAATAATACCTTGTACTACCATAAGGACGTCTTCCCTTTTACTTACTTGGGGATACCTCTGGGCTTATCAAAGCCAAAGATGGAACATTTCCTTCCTTCTATATAGAGGGGACTAATCTCTACTACACAACTTTACTCTTGTAAATTTTTTGGGCCTCCATGCGCAAAGTTTTGTTGAACATCAGCAAATATTCTTCAACTGGATGACCTACGGTTTATCAACACACAAGAGGTGTAGGATGAAGATGGTCTCTCTCGAACAACACTAAAAACATACAAGTGGTCTCTTGTGTCCCCAACACACCTAATACAATTGTCAGTTGTATAGGTGCACTAGTTCGGCAAAGAGATGGTGATGTATGTGTAATATGGATTGTAGAAATAGCTTTTTATAATCTGAATAAATAAAAATAGAAAGGTACCACATAACAAAATTGAACAAAATGGTGCCTCAATGCTTGGAAACAAGGCCTAGTGTTCATACTTTCACTAGTGCCAACTGTCAACATCCTTAACATAGTTAAACATCATGATAATCCCTTAACAGGTGCAGCAAAGAATCACTCAAAAGTTTCTCTATTTACCGGAGAAAGGAGGATGAAATCATGTAGGTGCGCTTGACATTGAATGACCTCAAAGTCGTATTTCCAATCATAATTTGTTGAACCACCCCATTGTGCCACGGATAGTGCCAGAAATTGTACTACGACAACACCATATGATACTTATCGTTCAACCTTTATGCATAGTCACCCCAATGTCACCACGAGTATCTGCAAGTTAATTACTAAACATGCATCACATAATCTCAAATCCAAAATAGTCAATCCAACATAAAGAAACTTCAAAGAGCAAGACTCAATTCACCAAAAAAATAAAAGAGGAGGAAGCATCATACGATCTAACTATATTAATAAAGCTCATGATACAATCAATATTGGAGTCTTTCAAGGACATGGGAAAGAGATATTGAACACATAGCTACTTGTACATACCCTCATCCCCGAGGACGTAGTACTCACAGATCACCATGAGAAGAGAGGGAGAAGTTGTTGGTGACGATGATGCAGAAATGTCCGTGGTGGAGTCCCGACACCTTCAAAGGAGAGGGGAAGGCCCCCTCCTCCTTCTTCTTCTTCACTGGCCCTCCGAGGAGAGAGGGGGCTCTCCTTTAGATTGGATCTTGGTGGGGCAGTTTTCTGGGTGTTGGCATTCTAAGTTCCGTCGCGATTGGAAATAATTCATATATCTCTCTTATCATCAAAATTTCGAAAAAAATGAGTTTGATTCTCCAACTTCGCCTCCAAGGTACGGAAATAAAATAGTGAGTTTATCTTTCACGCAAGGTGGGTTAAAATTTTCATACTTTCTCTCCTGATTTTTTCATAGAAAACGAAAACTGGCGTTAGGCACTAGATTAACATGTTAGCCTTTGAGACGTATTAGCATCCCACGCTTAATCCCTAGTCGTCCTCGAGTAGGTAGATGATAATAAGAATAGTTTTTGGAGTGTGAATGCTAGAATAGAACAAAACTTTGATCACATGGAGAATGATGGTTCAAATAACAAATAGCATCATTGTATTAAGTTCACAATAATATAAAGTGATATTGAAGTATCTGATACGTCTCCATCGTATCTATAGTTTTTGATCATTTCATGTTATTATATTATCAATCTTGGATGCTTTATTTGCAGTTTTATGCTATTTTATATCATTTTATGGGACTAACCTATTAACTCAGTGCCCAGTGCCAGTTGTAGTTTTTCCTTGTTTTTGGCTTTTTAGAAAATCAGTATCAAACATGTCCAACCAAACCCTAGAAGGTTTGGGAGGAGACCAAATGGCCTACGAGAAAGCCACGAGGTCATAGGGCGCGCCTACTACTTGTGAGTTGCGTTGAGATTTTCCCCGAAGAGAAAGGGTGAAGCAATAATATAGTAGTGGTTGACAATCAAGGTTTATCAAACTAGAAGGAGCACCAAACAAATCCTAGTGACCAACACATGCCCACACAAAAGCAAATACTTGCACCCAACGCGGGCAAGAGGGTTGTCAATCCCCTTGAACTCATTACTTGCACGGATCCAACCTTGTATAGGTAGATGGATAAATTGCAAAACAAAATAAAAGTAATAATTGCAGCAAGGTATTTTTGTTTTTTATAATATGATTAAACTAGACCCCAGGGCCATAGTTTTCTCTAGAGGCTTCTCTCTCGAAACAATAGCATAGGGTGGGTAGATAAATTACTGTTGGGCAATTGATAAAAAAGCGCATAGTTATAATGTATTCATGGCAATGATCATGTATATACGCATGATACATCTCCAACGTAAATATAATTTATGAAGTATTCATGCCATTATATTATCATTCTTGGATGTTTTACAATCATTTTAGAGCAACTTTATATCATTTTTTGGGACTAACCTATTTACCCAGTGCCCAGTGCCAGTTGCTGCTTTTTGCTTCTTTTTTACATAGCAGGAAATCAATACCAAACGGAGTCCAAATGCAACGGAACTTCACGGAGATTTTTTATGGACCAGAACACCCAGGATGGCCAGAGCAGCACCTAGGGGTGTCCTGAGGGGGCACAACCCACCAGAGCACGCCTAGGGGCCCAGGCGCGCCCAGGTGGGTTGTGCCCACCTCGGTGGCCTCCCGCACCCCTCTTTACCCTATAAATTCACAAATATTCCAAAACCCTTTGGGTTAACCTAGATCAGAAGTTCCGCCGCCACAATGCTCTGTAGCCACCGAACACCAATCTAGACCCTTTCCGGCACCTTGCCGGAGGGGGGAATCATCTCCGGTCGCCATCTTCATCATCCCGGCGGCCACCACGATGAGGAGGGAGTAGTCCACCCTCGGGGCTGAGTGTTTGTAACAGTAGCTATGTGTTTAATCTCTCTCTCTCTCTTGTGATCTATATGATGGGCTTTGTTAACATAGATGGATCATATGATGTTTCTCCCCTCTATATTCTTGTTGTGATGAATTGAATCTTTACCCTTTGAAGTTTTATCTTATCGGATTGAATGTTCAGATATGAAAACACATGATGTATGTCTTGCGGTATGAATACTTCAGGTGACAATGGGGTATCATATTGATTCACTTGATGTATGTTATGGCACTCAACTTGTGGATTCCCGAGGTGACATTGGGGTAATCTATTGTCGGGGAAACGACACCTACGGGATCACGAGGGATCCCTTTTGCTACGGTTGGCGGGCACGGGGCTATGGAAAGAGCGGGATTGAGAGATCAACGCAGGGGGATTATCCAGGTTCGGGCCGCAAGTGATGCGTAATACCCTACTCCTGCTGGTTTGTGTTTATCTGGTGCTCTTGGACTAGCTACAAGGCGTGCAGGGTCCTAAAAGTAAGAATCCTTCCTCAGTACGCCGCGGGCCTCCTTTTATAGACAAAGGGGCTGCCACAATGGCACACAGGAGGTGGAAAGCTATACAGTGGTTGAGTCTATCCTCTGGCACCATAGGACAAACGCATTTAATGCGCTGCCAACATGCCCTTCTTGCATTATCGGGGACGGCAAGGAAGCTCGTCCCAGCTGTCGTCGCCTCGTCTGGCTTCGACACATGTCCAAACTGACGAGGCGTGTAGTGCCATGCTGGCTGGCTGGCTGCTGAGTTGGTGCAGTGGCAGAGCCTTCACGAAGATCTTCATACCACCACGCAGGTGCTTGCTGAGTTGGCCTAGAGGCCGTACGTCGCCATGCAGGTGCTCGCCTAGTTGGTGGGCTGGCTGCTGCATGGGAACGGCGGCGGAGTCTTGGCAGATGTGGGCCTGGCTGCGGCCCTATGGATGTCTTCGGCAAGAGTCTTGCCGGGGCCCCGGCAAGGGTCTTGCCATGGCATCGTGGTCGTCCCCGGCAAGGGGCTTGCCGTGGATCTTCGTCTTCTGGTTATTTATCTAGTCTTGTATGCTTCTGGTCTTCACAAAGATCTGCATGCCACCATGGAGGCGCTTCCCGAGCCTTGGTTCCCATGTGGTTTGAGGGCATCGGAACTCTCAGGCTCAAGGGTGGCAGCCCTGCTGACGTGTGACACCCAAGTTTTTATTTGGATTTTTCAAAAGATTTTATTTGACTTGAGGGGAGTGATTTAAATTTTTCTTCAAGAGAACTCTCCCTCTCATATATTTTTCTTTATGGCAAAAGTTTTGTTTGGATTCACCCAAGATCTGCCTTTGGTCTTGGAAGTTCTTGCTTTTCATTTGGACTCAAGACAAAATGTTTTTCATTTGGGAAAATAACTTTTGAAAATCTTTTTGAATTTGCACTATGGCTTTTGGAAAGTCCTTTGCCACTTTCAACAATTCCTTCTTGCCATGGCATTAGTGCAAATCCTCTCTCCTAACCACTTCCTCACCTTTGGATCATGATTTGCATCAAATCCAGCAAGTTGAACCTCCCCATGTGATTATTTCCATTCAAATTCTATTCAAATAAATTTCTGCCTTCTTTTCTAGCACTTGGAGATTTACAAAGGGACTCCACTTTCTGTCTTGATTTTTGCCACCAAACCTTCTTCCCCTCCTAGTCCTTTGAACCCTCAACCTAGAACCATGAAGATCCACTGGTCTTCAGTTCAAAATTTTCAAACTACACCTGCTGCAAGTTTGGACCAGATTCAACAAATTTGGGACTTTTCTGTTTTCTCAGTTAAAACCCTGGAACTTTTCTGTTTCATTACAGATAAGTCCCTGGACAGAAACCTTTATAACTTTTTAATAAAAAGGGATTTTTGAGTGATTCTTTTTCTGACAATCTTCAAATTTTGTCTAGTTTTTTTTGGGATTTATTTGAAAATTATTTGGAAAAGTTTCTGTGCAAGTGTTGGTTTTCACGTTAGTATCCGTTTCGTGATTGCCGTAGGTTCCGGGAGAGGTGACGGAGCCGCGAACTTCGCCGAGCTAGACTCCGACTTCTCCGAACTAGGCAAGCGTGTTTTGAACATTTGATATGACAGGTGTTTTACATGTTCACGTGAGAGTTTGTGCGTGGCATATGAGTGTCGGTAAATACCTCGTTGCTTGTAAGGCAACGACCCGGTTGTTCCAAAGTCGCGATGATCGCTGATGAGAGATGGCCTAACCATGTGGTGACTTTGCTATTAGAGTTGCAACTAGAGGAGGTAAAATGACTCAGGAACCACTTTATCCTGAGGGACACCCACATAGAATAGAACAAGATTCACAAAGAAATAACACTAGTGCACCTAGTCCTTCTAAAAAGAAAAAGAAGAAGAAAAATGATAGGACTTTGCATACTTCTAGTCAACCTGAAATAGAGAAACCTCCTGATAATGATAATGAGACTTCTATCTCTGATGCTGAAACTCAATCTGGTAATGAACACTCACCTACTGATAATGAAAAAGATAATGATGAGGTTCATGAATACTCTCAACCAACAAATGATAAAAAACCAGATAATGATGTTGAGATAGAACCACCTGTTGATCTTGATAACCCACAACCTAAGAATAAAAGGTATGATAAAAGAGACTTTGTTGCTAGGAAACGCGGTAAAGAAAGAGAACCGTGGGTTAAAAAACATATGCCTTTTCCACCCAAGTCAACTAAAAGGAAAGATGATGAAGAATTTGAACGCTTTGTTGAGATGCCGAGGCCAGTATTTTTGCGTACTCGCTTGACTGATATCTTGAAAATGCCTCCTTATGCAATGTATATGAAAGACATCATCACAAATAAGAGAAAAATACCGGAAGCTGAAATCTCCACTATGCTTGCTAATTATACTTTCAAAGATGGAGTACCAAAAAAACATGGAGATCCGGGAATACTAACTATACCTTGCTCTATCAAAAAGAATTATGTGAAAACTTCTTTGTGTGATTTAGGAGTTGGTGTTAGTGTTATGCCTTTCTCTTTATACAAAAGACTTGACTTGAATAAACTCACACCTACTGAAATATCTTTGCAAATGGCTGACAAATCAACTGCCATACCTATCGGTATTTGTGAGGATGTGCCCATTGTTGTTGCTAATGTTACTATTTTGACTGACTTTGTCATACTTGAGATGCCCGAGGATGACAACATGTCGATTATCCTTGGTAGACCCTTCTTGAAAACTGCAGGGGCTGTTATTGATTGTAATAAAAGCAAGGTCACTTTTCATATCAATGGTAATGAGCATACGGTGCACTTTCTGAAGAAACAATTCCAAGTGAATGGTATTAATGTTATTGAAAAATCTCCGACAATCACTATTGGAAGTTTTCAAATACCTCTACCTACTATCAAAAAGAAATATGAAAGCTTATTGTTGGGGAAATGCATATCCCCATTGAGGTAACTTAGTGATTTACGAAAGTTCTTCGGTTTCATGCTAATCGAAAGTGGTTGTTAATAATACCTGATCAACCTTATTAATGAATCATTTTTGAACGGTATGAAGTTGATGAATTTAGTAAGCACTACTTTCTGTCCCTACCTTTTGTTTTCTGTTTTTATTAGTTAAATAAAATAAAATGCCATGTTTTGTCTGTTTTCTGAATTTCCCGTGCAATAAAAAAATGGCCCAAAAATAAAAGTTCTCATAATGCCCTGAAAATTTTATATGATTTTTTCCTGAATATTTAAGAATTTTTGGTGCAAAAATTACCAGAGGGAGGTGCACCAGGTGGGCACAACCCACCTGGGCGTGCCAGAGCCCCTTGGCGCGCCCTGGTGGGTTGTGATCCCCACGTGGGCCCCCTCACTTATCTCTTCATCTCACATTGTCACCTACCTCCAGAAAAAATCCCCATAGATCTCTCTCCCGTGTTCTTGAGCTCAAACCCGCGGATTTCGATCTCTTTGCTCGAAGCTCCGCTTCCGAAACAGTTTTGGGGGATTGTTGCTTGGTATGTGACTCCATCATTTGTCCAATTAGTTTTTGTTTTTGTGGTTTATACTTTGAATAAGTAGCTCCTCTTGGTGCTGCTGTAGATGTGCTTGCATGTTCAATTCTTAGTGTTCTAAGTAGTTTGAATGCTTGCTATGGCCTCTATGTATCCCTATGAGTAGTTGCTATTAGTTTTGTGAAGTTTTGTTGGAAAAAATTTGTGAACTAAAGATTCAGATTTTTGTTCATAGGAAAAATTGTACGCTGACATGAATATCTTCAGGAAATTTGGCTCTAAGAAGAACTCCAAGGGTGTTATTGGGGAGTCTTCTGACTACGATCTCCACCTTCGGAGGTTCGCAAAGGTACGGCCGTGCGAATGGCCGCACATCCCGTTCATACAAGAAGCTGGAATTCATGAGGAGTTCATGAAATTCATTGTCAACACCAGTCTCACCGACTTCATCGCAGATGAGTGTGACCAGCACCAAATCCTCACAAATATCTTTGTTCAAAGCTTTACATTCTTGCCTACAAATAATCCTCCTAAAGTGAGCTTTGATTTATATGCTGAAAACCACCAGATACCACTTACTGAATTTTGTGACATATGCATGATCCCGTCTGATGGGAGCTTGGCTGAGCCTAGGCCGGCTGAGTTTGAGGATTTCTGTCACACTTTGACAGTGGGTGATTAGAGGAGAGTGTCAGCCATCACTGCCGGTGGTTTACATTTTCCTGTTGTTCGTTACTTTGCACTCTTCATTACCAAATGCTTGCTTGGTAGGGAGAAGGTGGGTGCACTTAATTCACTAGACCTTGCTATTTTACGTCGTGCAATAGAGGGTGACAACACGTATAGCTTGGGAGCTATTGTGGCTCGTCACCTCCATCTTAATAAATCTCAGGGTAAAATACATGGTGGGATTTTTGCTACTTGGTTGGCGGCCCACTTCGAGGTGGCGATACACCCCCATGATGTCTCTCGTACCACAGTTTACCTAGACCGTGCATCCATGGATCACCATCACTTTCTTGCACATGATCGTTATGATCTTGCCATTCCTTATAACTTGGTTTATAACGTTGACACTCGTGATGTTATCCCCTTGCATGCACCTGCTCTGTTTGATTATGTTGCCAGGGGCGGATACCGGATTATGCCTGCAGACATCCTCGCCAACTGGAACGCTCAGGCTGATGCCGAGGCTGCACAGGCACCTCCGCAGTGGGATGAGTGGATGCCTGCACCTCAGGATCCCTACTACCCTCCAGGATACTGATCTATTACCAACTTAGGCCAAAAGCCTAAGCTTGGGGGAGTACGTGTTTCTCACCGACATTATGTTCATGTTCGCATATCATTCTATCTGTCGGTGCTCACAATTTTTCGTTGTATCATCCATGCTTAGATTTCTTTTCTTCCTTTCTTCTTGTGTGTTTGATAAAATTTAGAAAAAACAAAAAAAATAGTTGTAGTAATTTACTTTCTATGCATGCTTAGTAGTTGTATTAAAAAGAAAACCCAAAAAGAAAACTCAAAAACACTTTTTATTTGCTTGTTGAAGAAAACTAAAAACTCCAAAAATATCTCAGTGTGTTTCTATGAATTTCTTTTCTTTTTATTCGTGTTGTACCGAGGAGAAGACCACGATGAAAATGTTGAGTGGCTCTCACATGAATAATTGTTGAACTAATAAAGAGCACATTTTACCTTGTCTTCTCCTGTTGAATAAAATGTTTTGCAGATTCCAGCTTAGTCCACGGCACTCTTGCACTACTATTATTATTTTCATATCATTCGGTCATGCAAGTGAAAGGCAATAATGACGACATTCGATGAGATGGTCGTGGCAAAGAGAAACTGGTATGAACTCGACTTGTTCTGTCTGTGTAAATATGTTTAACCTAGTATCCAGGCTTCAGCCCATTATGATTAAACATGTTTGCAATGACAATTAGAGATTATAGTTTCTCATGCCATGCATAAGTAGCTGGGAGTTGATAATGATTTATCTTGGATATCAACATAGCATTAAAATGATTGTGATGCAGTATGATGATATGGTATCCTCCTCCGAATGTTCGAGTGGCTTGACTTGGTACATGTTCATGCATATAGTTGAATCAAAACCAATATAGCCTCTATAATTTTTATGCTCATGGTTTTCATATCCTACTCATGCTAGTGTCCAATGTTACTTATGCATAATGCCTGGTCATGATCGTTGTTGCTCTCTAGCTGGCCGCTTCCCAATCTTAATTGCTAGCCTTCACCTGTACTAAGTGGGAATTATGCTTGTACATCAAAACCTTGAACCCAAAGTTATTCCAGATGAGTCCACCATACCTACCTATATGCGGTATTACCCTGCCGTCCTAAGTAAATTTGCATGTGCCATCTCTAGAAACTTCTAAAAAGTTATCCTTTTTGTGTGCCTGGATCGTTCATGGAACGACATGAGGTGGTCGATATCTTCCGTGCTAAGCATGTTATCCTCAGGTTGAGTGTTTTTTTCACTCGCCATCGCATGAGGAAATGGGCGGTAATAGGGATGCCTAGTCCCAAACTGCAAACATGAAAAAGAGTTTGTCTCTTGAATAATCAAACAAAAACTCCCAATGGAATGAAAACCTTTACTTTCCGCTTGGGAACCGCCACTAGCATGCTTAGCATGGAAGATGTTGATAACTGATGGTCGTGAAGTGAATGAGAAGGGGGCATGTCTCAAAAATATCATTTATCTCTGTTTTAAAAATTGAGCTCTGGCACCTTTGCAAATCACCGCTTCCCTCTACGAAGGGACTTTCTATTTACTTTTATGTTGTGTCACCACCTTCTAAAAACAAGCGCCAGAAACTGGGTAGAGCGCATAGCTGTCATGATTTATGCATTCTGTATAGCTAATGTTGGGTGCATCATGACTGAATCTTTTCTACCATGAATTACAATGTTTAGTCGCTGCTTGAACTTTGGAGGTGCTCTGCATTTATGTTTTGCCGTCTCAGAAAGGGCTAGTGAGATACCACTATTCTCATATTATATCATGGTTGTTTTGACAACATGTTGATGTTTGAGATATCTTATTATTGCTCGCTAGCTGATTATCTCATTGATATGAATCATTATAATCTTTAAGAATTATTGTTGACATGGTTAGTTATAATGTTGGCTGAAAACCTGGGTGCTATTTAAGCTTATTTAGGCAAACAGCAAAAGAGTTCGCAAAAGTTTTTCTTTCTCACTTTCAGTTTATCAACTGAATTGCTTGAGCACAAGCAAAGGTTTAAGCTTGGGGGAGTTGATACGTCCCCAACGTATCTACTTTTTCTCACGCTTTTCCTCTTGTTTTGAACTCTAATTTGCATGATTTGGATGAAACTAACCCGGACTAACGCTGTTTTTAGCAGAACTACCATGGTGTTGTTTTTGTGCAGAAATATAAGTTCTCGGAATGGAACGAAACTTTGTGAGGATTTTTTATATAAATAATAAGAATTTTTGGAGCCAAGACCCGCCAGAGAGGGCCCTTGGTTGGGCACAACCCACCAGGGCGCGCCCCCCTCTCCTGGCGCGCCCAGGTGGGTTGTACGCACCTGGTGGCCCCACTGATGACCCCCCCTGATACTATAAAATCACATTATTCCAGAAAAAATTAGGAGAAAGAATTATCACAATCCACGAGACGGAGCCGCCGCCAAGCCTTATTCTTCCTCGGGAGGGCAGATCTGGAGTCCGTTTGGGGCTCCGGAGAGGGGGATCTTCGTTCTTCGTCATCACCAACCCATCTCCATCGCCAATTCCATGATACTCCCCACCGGGAGTGAGTAATTCCTTCATAGGCTCGCTGGTCGGTGAGGAGTTGGATGAGATTCATCATGTAATCGAGTTAGTTTTGTTGGGGCCCGATCCCTAGTATCCACTATGTTCTTAGATTGATGTTGCTATGACTTTGCTATGCTTAATGCTTGTCACTTTGGGCCCGGGTGCCATGAACTCAGATCTGAACTGTTTATGAATTCATCATTATATCCATGTTTTAGATCTGATCCTGCAAGTTATAGTCACCTACTACGTGTTATGATCCGGCAACCCTAGAGTGACAACAACCGGGCCCACTCCCGGTGATGACCGTAGTTTGAGGAGTTCCTGTATTCACTATGTGTTAATGCTTTGTTCCGGTTCTCGATTAAAAGGAGCCCTTAATATCCCTTAGTTTCCAATATGGACCCCGCTACCACGGGAGGGTTGGACGAAAGATGTCATGCAAGTTCTTTTAATAAAGCATGTATGACTATTTACGGAATACATGCCTACATTATATCGATGAACTAGAGCTAGTGCCGTATCGCCCTAGGTTATAACTGTCACATGGTGAATATCATCCAACAACTCACCGATCCAATGCTTACGAATTTATCCTTATTGATCTTGCTGCGTTACTATTGCTATCATCACTGTTACACTTGCTACAAATTACTGCTATCACTGTTACTGTTACCGTTGCTACTGTCACTACTATCAAAACTATCAAACTACTTTGCTACTGATCACTTTGCTGCAGATAATTAATCTCCAGGTGTGGTTGAATTGACAACTCAGCTGCTAATACCTTCAAATATTCTTTGGCTCCCCTTGTGTCGAATCTATAAATTTGGGTTGAATACTCTACCCTCGAAAACTGTTGTGATCCCCTATGCTTGTGGGTTATCAAGAATTGCAACAAGGAAATACAATCTATTAAAGAATAATTATCATAATTAAATTCCTTTCAAAAAGATTGGGTTCAACACTACTTTAAGTTTTGACCTCTCCAATCTCACTTTTATCAATTTTTGCATCAAGATCTAAAAACTCCAATCATTGGGACGCCTTTTAACTAAAGATGACTCATCTCCAATCCCATATTTATCAAGATTTATATTGGAAAAAAAGATTCAATAGGATTCACATCAATCACTTTAAAGTCTTCATCATTATTTTCAGACTCCGGTTTAGCGGCCATCTTATTTACTAAGGTAGCTTGTATATTAGAAATTTGGCCTACTAAATTTTCAAGATGAGCAAACTGAGATTTCAAACCATAAAATTCCTTACACATATCATCAAGCTCTTTATTCATGCTCTCCATAAAGCTTTTCTGCTCCTTAAGCTCGTTTCTAAAGAAACTATTATGCTCAAATTGTAAGGAAATGAAGCTCATAACAGTATTTTCAATTTCTTCCAACCTCCTAAAGTGAGGATCAACGTTCTTTGGTTGAGCCATAAAGAAAGGTAAGCACACCAACGCAGAGGCACACGAAAAGCAACGAAGAAGACGAACGGAAGAGGGGCGAAGACAAAGGCAAAAGGGGACTAATGTAATGCAAGAGGTGAGAGTTTATGATGGGTACTTGTTATGTCTTGACTTGGTGTAGATCTCCCCGGCAACGGCGCCAAAAATTCTTCCTGCTACTTCTTGAGCTTGCGTTGGTTTTTCCCTTGAAGAGGAAAGGGTGATGCAGCAAAGTAGATATATGTATTTCCCTCAGTTAGAGAACCAATGTATCAATCCAGTAGGAGACAACGCGCAAATCACCAATACCTGCACAAACAATCAGACAACTTGCACCCAGCGCGATAAAGGGGTTGTCAATCCCTTCACGGTCACTTGCAAAAGTGAGATCTAATAGAGATAGATAAAACTAATCTCTTGATAGAACCGTCACACACTTCCCACAGCAGCATCGGTGTGACCCTGACAGTTTGTCCTAATATCTTGATAGGTGTGGGAAGTGTGTGACAGTTCGGATGAAAATCACGCTCGTCTTCAGTCGGAGCTAGCGGTGACGGTGCCCTAGGGTGCCATTTGCCTCCTCGGAGGCGTCACCGAGGTGTGTGGATTGTGGTATCCAGCGAAAGCCTTAGTCCGTTGAAGGACCGGCAATGGCGGCGGTGTGGCATCATTACTCTGTTGAGAGCATCACAGGTGGAGACTTGGCTTGGACGTTCTCTCTTGTGGTTCTCTGGTGCTTTCCGCTGCCCAAGTTGATCTTCTTGGGTGCTATGTACGCAGCCATCGGTGAATTCTAGATGATGGATTTCTCGGGTTCGACCGAGTCCCGCTCTCCCCTCATCATTTCCAGTTAGCCATCCAATGGTTGGTAGTGTGTTGGCAAGGAAAATCCGGTTGGTGTTGTTGCTCTTTGCGGCGACCGGGTTTTGTTGTGACGCGGCTAGATGATTGCTTTAGGGAAAACCCTTTTGCTTGTGTTTGTGATTTCCGCGGTGTGGTGTAAAGTTCCTGCTACCCTTGATGTTCGCGGTAAGTTGTAATTTATAGTACTTGATTTCTACCTTCTATGAAAAATTTGGTATGCTTAGGCATTCTATAAAAATATGGTATGCTTAGGCATTCTATAAAAATATGGTACGCCTACCATACTCTCAAAAAAATGATAAACATAATCATGATAAAGGTGTGCTAAACCTATTTTCAACTTCATTAAAAAAAATGACGCCGGACGCACATTCTTCTGGCTTTCAACTTTGTTAGTACATTATATAATATACCCCCTCCATCCCAAAGTTTGTACAAAGTTGAGTCACTTATTTTAGGAAGGAGGAAGTACTGTATAAATTTTGAGTTATACTCTAGTCGTTTCAGTTTTATATATAGACCCCTCTGTTCGATCATAAAGGGTGGCCAAATCGTTGCGTTTGTCAACTTCTACAAGTGGGAGCCTAAATATTCAACTTAGTGCTCTGTTCTCCCCTCCAGTAAAGTCGCCCGAAGACAAATGTTGGTTACTCTCATATGCAAGGGATAACCGTAGCACTTTTCACTACAGATATTTATTGATTTTTGAACCTAAGGAGCGGGTTTAGTTTCAGTGTAGCGGTTTGACGTGTGTTTTTGTTTGTGAAGTTGGTGTGCTTTTGTTGAATTTGATGCGCCGATTAACCGAGCAATAAATTAACCATCTTCTAATCGATAGAACTGGCAAAGATTTTGCCTCGGTTTAAGAATAGGTGTCCTATTATTATCACTTATTAACAACCTTCTACACACTCATAGTACATAATTTACTGAGAGTCAAGTCGATAGGTGTTTGTGTAGAAGAAAGTCAATTACAGTTGGTTATTGTTATTTATGCTAAATCACTTACATAAACAGAGCTAGTAATATGAAAGCTGTAGTCACGGAAGCCGATATTGAGATGCTACATGGATGACATTACTCTTGATATTGCATATTAATTGAGCTAGTAGTCCTAATTTTATGTTCTCTCGTATCATAGGCAGGTGCTTGGTATGTAGTCGAGTATGTCTATTTGTAAGAACTTGGTCAACATTAATTGTCCTAAATTATGGGAATTAAGTCATATCCTTTTGCAAGACTATCAGAACACTATATTAACACTACATGACCACATCTGATCTTCTGCACTGATATCCCAGCTTTTTACCGAGTCAGCGAATTAGGATTCTAATAGTTGAATATACAACTTGTATATATATGACCCAAACACATAAGTATCATGATAACATAAACAGTTCAAGTCTAAATTCTGCTACACGGTTCTGGTTATGAGCATGACACGTGACAAAGTTGCAACAACAATAGCTAGAGAAACTAGTAGAACTAGGGACAACTAAGCTACCATCAACGCACTACTATATGATTGTGATCATCCAACACTCATCGACCCCATATACCTATGCTGGATTACTCACTCATGGAAGGGGGGAGATGTTGGTGATGGAGGACATGGTGTCAATCACGGTGAAGCAATTCCCATGGCGGCTCACCAGAAGCGAGTGGGAAGCCCCTCCCTTCCTTCTTCTTCTTCCTTCGCCTTCTCCGAAACAAGGAGGGGTGTATTCCCCTCTGATATTGGTGGCTACGGAGGTTTGGAGGTGAGACCCTCCCCTGAGACAAGATCTCACTTTTGGAGCGAGTATTTTCTGAAAATTAAAATGTGACCCGTCACCATTTTATCAATCCTAGAGATCCATAAATACAAAAAATATGAAAAACATTTGGAAGTTTGATAGCTTCGATGCCCAACTGCCCTCAATCCAGTGTACAAATGTGGCCCCATCTTTGCTCCTCTTTCTACGTCCTTTTGCATGATTTTCACGATCTAGATGTTACCCGCGCCCAATTTCCTTTTTTGAGCTCGGGAAGGTTCTTGAATTCATTTACACAAAGACATGCAAATCTACCTTCTGGATATAAGTGTTGGAACCGCTCTCTCACACGAATGGATGGAGGTAGAAGAAGGAGGAGCACACAGTACACTAGACTTTCACCCGGCTTCACAGCCCCGTTACTTTTCCCAAAGCACAAAACTCCCGTACAAACAGTGGCCGTGGACTTATAGTCTCACAGCTGCGTAGCACCCAAGTTTCTGTTGCACTCGCCAGAGCATGCGAGTCATGGGCTTCGGCTGCGCTCTTGCCGCGCACTAACGCGTATGACGCGGCCGGCCATTCAACTGACCGCTACGCGCTGCCGCTAATGTCGCTAACAACACAGGCCTATGCAGTGGAACCCAATGTGAGCCTGGCTCACGCACCACCAGACCACACGCAAACACACCACGAGCATACACATGACACTGCTACAAGTGAACACACTACACACGCACACAGACACCACGCTGCTGCGTCCCGCACGTCCCGCCCGTCCCGCGCGTCACCGACGCGCCTGACGAGCCCGACGAGCCTGACGGCACCAGTGTGTCCCGCCCGTCCCGCGCGCACCCGTCGTGCCCGACGAGTTCGACCACACACGCCGTGGCTTATTCCAACACACACCCCCTAAGCCACGGCCTAGAGGAGTCCGTCGTCGTCGACGTAGGCGCCGGCCAAGAGAGTGTGCTCCGCCGCCGGTCCTTTCCCCAGCTGCGGGCACTCGCGCCGGAAGTGCCCGTGCTCCCCGCACTTGTAGCAGCGCCTGCGCATGTTGCCGCCGCTCCCCGACGCCAAGCTGCGCCCGTCGTCGTTGTCCCGAGCACCGTCGTGTCGACGCTCCCGTGCTGCCCACTGCGCCGCCATCATGAGCAGCTGCTCACCCCCGCGCTCGTCGCCGACTTGTCCACGGCGCCGAACCCGCTCGTCGAACGCACGCAGCCGCCCGAGCGCTTCATCGAACGCCATCGTCGTCATGTCGTGGAACTGCTCGATGCCGGCGACGACAGGGAAGAGGCGATCCGGCACCGTATCCAGCAACTTCTTGACAAGTGCTGCGTCGCCCAGCGTCTCCCTGAGGTTGGCATACCTCGCCGCCATCGCCGCAAGCCTCCCACCGTAAACGTTGAGCTCCTCGCCGTCCGCCATCTTCATCCGGTCGAATTCGCCGCGCAGCGTCCCCAGCCTCGCTGCGTGGACCCGATCGGCGCCGATGATCCTCACCTTCAGGGAGTCCCATACCTCCCTGGCGGTGAGCTTCGTCGACACCAGCAGCAGCACATCCTCTGGCAACGCCCCGAGAAGCAACGCGCGCGCCATCTTGTCCTTCCGCGCGTTCACCGCCGCGTCGCCCGGCGCCACCGCCTCCCATACGGTGTGGACGTCGAGGATCGTCTGCGCCTTGATGGCCCAAACTGTGTAGTTGTCCGTGGTCAGCATCGGCATCGCCATCGTTGCCGATCTGCCTGCACCGCCGCCATGTGGGATGAGCGCCATGGTCGCCGGTGATCGCCCGAACCGAAGCTCTGTATACCAATTGTTGGAACCGCTCTCTCACACGGATGGATGGAGGTAGAAGAAGGAGGAGCACACAGTACACTGGAGTTTCACCCGGCTTCACAGCCCCGTTACTTTTCCCAAAGCACAAAACTCCCGTACAAACAGTGGCCGTGGACTTATAGTCTCACAGCTGCGTAGCACCCAAGTTTCCGTTGCCCACCTCCTCCACTCGCCAGAGCGTGCGAGTCATGGGCTTCGGCTGCGCTCTTGCCGTGCACTAACGCGTACGACGTGGCCGGCCATTCAACTGACCGCTACGCGCTGCCGCTAATGTAGCTAACAACACAGGCCTATGCAGTGGAACCCAATGTGAGCCTGGCTCACACACAAACACACCACGAGCATACACATGACACTGCTACAAGTGGACACACTACACACGCACGCACACACCACGCTGCTGCGTCCCGCACATCCGCCCGTCCCGCGCGTCACCGACGCGCCTGACGAGCCCGACGAGCCCGACGGCACCAGTGTGTCCCACCCGTCCCGCACGCACCCGACGCGCCCGACGAGTCCGACCACACACGCCGTGGCTTATTCCAACAATAAGTAGTATGCTGGTCTAGTAAATATTAAGTAATAGACAAAAGTTGTAAGAATCTGGCATGAAAAACATCAAAAGGTATACATATTTTTAGGGCATACCACATGGTTGTGCAATGAGAGGAGGCCAACATGAAGGTGGGTGACCTCCTACGATGAGCGGGGCATGGGGAATGATCATGAGGGGTCGCTTGGTTATGGTGGTGCACATCGTTGTTGCGCGCGTGCGAGAGAGAGAGCTGAAAATCGGAGGTACTTTATCTTTCTAAAATTTCTGTGATATCGCTCATATATTTTTCACATATTGCAAAGGCCCTTTTTGCCTTGTCGAAAACATTCTTTTTGTTACATTGATTTTCCTTTTGCAACTTGTTGCAGCCTATCATTCTATTATTTCTTGTGTACATATATTAGTTTATTTGTTGAATTGTGTTTGTAGTGTTGCAACTTATTCACATGCTTTCAACAACTCGCAATAGAAATTATTGTAATGGTGTCGCATATGTACGAAACAATGTTTAGTCTTGGGATTTTATGTCATGGTGGTGTTGTAATGGTGTTGCATATGTACATATTGTACAATTATCGTGGTGGATGATCTTAAAAGTTGGCTACCATACCCAACATCTACCTTTTCCAATATATAAATATCTAAGACAAACTATTTAGCTGCTTAGTGTTGGATTAGGATGGAGATTTTAGAAACCAGGAGACATAACTGAGAAGTGTTCTAAGATACTAGCAAGGTGCATGTGGTACGCTACTATACTAAAACAACGAGATGGAAAATACAGTTTACTCAAGTTATATGTCCAAGAATTTTAGGCCACAAACCTGTATACATGCAAAAATATAACTCAACAACTAAACAAACAATCCTTTTGACGTTAGACATGAGTGAAAAAATTGAGTGAGGGGAGATGATGCTAGGTAGGAAGCATGACAGTTACGGATGGGCTTGCCTCTAGTTGTGTGTGTAGGTTTGTATGGTCTGACTAGACATGGCTTGAAGGAGGAATATGGGTGGAGTGAATAGACGACCACCAACTCAAATATTTGTAAAAAAAAATAGTCTACACTTGAGACATCAAAGGACAAAACCCATTGTGAATGAGAAATATATATATTAGAAACAAGAGAAAATGTTCGAAGAAACATTTTATCTCTCGCTTACTTGGCATGGAGTTGGCTTCATTTTCTTAATATTAAGTAAGTATTAATGGAAATACATGTATCTCCCTTACGTGGCATGGATTTGACTTGTTGATAGTCGATGAACCATTGATCCTATGATCATATAAAAACATGAATAAATAAAGGTGAATATGTGAGTGTCAATGAGTTTTTCATCGTAAGAGTAGAGATTTATACAAGTTTGGTCCTCCCAAAGGATAATAACACCACTCCTATGTTGCTTTGTATTGAAATTTGTAAGAAACTAGAAGGGGTGTTTCAAGTAGTCTAGATCTACTAGTTAGAAGTTGAGGGATACTACAGTTGTTACTTGTTAATAGGCTTCGAGTGAGCTATGTGTATCAACTTAGTGTGTTGGCCAATTAATTGGGCTTGGTTACCCATAGCAGAATGTCAATTCTTTTGCGGGTACAAATCTTTCTCTGAATAAAACTCCATTTCATTCACTGACTTAATTAAGGATACTTCTCTAGTTGGTGGGATGTCGTGTTCCCTATGGACATTTTTCGTATCCCTTAAGTACCTTCCAAATACGAACATGTAAATAGTGCCTCCGAAGGCCCCGCTGCATATATGAACCAATTATATAAGGCTTTAAAATTAATATTTTATGACTAAATTTGCATAAGCATATTTTAAACTTCATTTTCTTGTTTATTTATGATGGACATGATCCTCGAACGGTACAACAAATTTTGTTGTCTGAAGGAAATCTGATTGAAGAATTTGTTGAGCTGGAGGTATAGGACTTGTTTTAGCATTTATATTACCCTGAATTCTACAATGATAAAGATATAATATCATGTTTTAGTTGCCTAGTGTTGAGCTCTTTACCTAATGGAGAGCCTTGATTGCAAATTTGTAATGGACAGGGGAGTATGATGTATGATCATATAAAGTTGAGTTCTATGATTAAAGCTCTACAAAAAAGCCAAAGGTAACAAAATATAGGATAGGTCTTTTTGTATTTAAGTAGATAAAGTGGCATTGTAGATTTGTAGTGGTGTCACTAATATACATGTGTTCAAAAACAAATAAAGTATAAATAGTATGTCCATGAATTTTATCTTTTCTATAAACACTTCTCTGAGATACCGTATAATTATCATGTCTTAGTAGTGAGCTAATAGGGAGTTAAAGATCAATTAAATCATTGGTTAGTTATAAACTAGGGTCACTTCAAAAAATTGAACACTTTTATCGTAGCTGGGTTATTTACTAGGGAATCAATAATTTTGTTTTGTATGTGGCTTCCAATTCTCTTAAGTTTGGAAGGGAAATGCTAAACCTATGCACCTCATAAATTTGCTAAAAGGATCTCCTTATTATTTGCCATGCATGTATCAAGAATCTTAAGGGGGAGCAACTTGACTCCCTAACAGTGAGGGAACTCCAACAACTTGAGCAGCAGATAATGAATGCCCTCAGGAACATCAGACCCAGAAAGGTAAACACGATTAGCTTATAGAACTCTTGATGCTCATTTGAGTGTAGCTAATGGTTTTTCCATCAATTCTTTGAGAACCAACTCTTAACGTAGAAATTGTGTTATCTTGATGCTCATTTTAGTGTCACTAACAGTATTACGAACAATTCTTTTAGAACCATCTCCTAACCAACTTGATTGTGCAGCTCAAAAATAAGGCAAATCTTACTAAACTCATCTTATGTCAATAATGCATGTAGTTTTCCAGAACTTTGATTTGGTTGCCGCAGGCAAGGTTGCTGATGGAGCAAAATAGGATTCTACGGAAGGTTAACTTAATCTCATGCAAAGAATTGTTGTTGTGGTTTTGAAATTTAACAATGCAGGAGTTTTCATATAGTTGGTATGAAACTTAACACAACTGAATCAATTTTTTTTTATTATGTGAAAAGGAGAAGGCTAAAGTATTGCACCCATTTGTGCACAAGAACTGCCCAAATCCTTTTGGAAATTCTATTGTTGCATCCGCCCTACCCAACCTGAACACTTGGTGAGCATCGATTCTCACCTTGTCCAATACTAATTTACTTGTTACTTTGGTCTCCAGTTCTTTTGTAATAACTGGAAATGATACTCCAAAATTAACCTAAACATCGATCAAGCCGCAGTGAGGGCGGTGACTCTGCAGGGCATGATCGGTGATTGTGCCGCTGAAATAAATGAGCAGCACAGTGGTGGCCACACCTGTTGTGGTTAATGTTCCTCTTGGACTGCTAGGAGACGACTGAATGCTTTGGCCTGAGCATTAATTTTTGTTGAATAATTTGTTGAAGGCTAGCTAGATTCTACATTTCGATCATTTATAACTTTGTAGTTTGACGTGTGCCAGATATATGCTACTTGATTTAGATTTATTTTGGATATTTATTAGAAAGAAACCTTGTCCTATTAAATGTTGTTGCAATCCTCTCATATTGTTGCCATTGTTTGAAAAAAAAAACCTTGATCTGTGTTTCTACTAGATAATAATACCTTGTACTACCATAAGGACGTCTTCCCTTTTACTTACTTGGGGATACCTCTGGGCTTATCAAAGCCAAAGATGGAACATTTCCTTCCTTCTATATAGAGGGGACTAATCTCTACTACACAACTTTACTCTTGTAATTTTTGTGGGCCTCCATGCGCAAAGTTTTGTTGAACATCAGCAAATATTCTTCAACTGGATGACCTACGGTTTATCAACACACAAGAGGTGTAGGATGAAGATGGTCTCTCTCGAACAACACTAAAAAAATACAAGTGGTCTCTTGTGTCCCCAACACACCTAATACAATTGTCAGTTGTATAGGTGCACTAGTTCGGCAAAGAGATGGTGATGTATGTGTAATATGGATTGTAGAAATAGCTTTTTATAATCTGAATAAATAAAAATAGAAAGGTACCACATAACAAAATTGAACAAAATGGTGCCTCAATGCTTGGAAACAAGGCCTAGTGTTCATACTTTCACTAGTGCCAACTGTCAACATCCTTAACATAGTTAAACATCATGATAATCCCTTAACAGGTGCAGCAAAGAATCACTCCAAAGTTTCTCTATTTACCGGAGAAAGGAGGATGAAATCATGTAGGTGCGCTTGACATTGAATGACCTCAAAGTCGTATTTCCAATCATAATTCGTTGAACCACCCCATTGTGCCACGGATAGTGCCAGAAATTGTACTACGACAACACCATATGATACTTATCGTTCAACCTTTATGCATAGTCACCCCAATGTCACCACGAGTATATGCAAGTTAATTACTAAACATGCATCACATAATCTCAAATCCAAGATAGTCAATCCAACATAAAGAAACTTCAAAGAGCAAGACTCAATTCACCAAAAAAATAAAAGAGGAGGAAGCATCATACGATCTAACTATATTAATAAAGCTCATGATACAATCAATATTGGAGTCTTTCAAGGACATGGGAAAGAGATATTGAACACATAGCTACTTGTACATACCCTCATCCCCGAGGATGTAGTACTCACAGATCACCATGAGACGAGAGGGAGAAGTTGTTGGTGACGATGATGCAGAAATGTCCGTGGTGGAGTCCCGACACCTTCAAAGGAGAGGGGAAGGCCCCCTCCTCCTTCTTCTTCTTCACTAGCCCTCCGAGGAGAGAGGGGGCTCTCCTTTAGATTGGATCTTGGTGGGGAAGTTTTCTGGGTGTTGGCATTCTAAGTTCCGTCGCGATTGGAAATAATTCATATATCTCTCTTATCATCAAAATTTCGAAAAAAATGAGTTTGGGTCTCCAACTTCGCCTCCAAGGTACGGAAATAAAATAGTGAGTTTATCTTTCACGCAAGGTGGGTTAAAATTTTCATACTTTCTCTCCTGATTTTTTCATAGAAAACGGAAACTGGCGTTAGGCACTAGATTAACATGTTAGCCTTTGAGACGTATTAGCATCCCACGCTTAATCCCTAGTCGTCCTCGAGTAGGTAGATGATAATAAGAATAGTTTTTGGAGTGTGAATGCTAGAATAGAACAAAACTTTGATCACATGGAGAATGATGGTTCAAATAACAAATAGCATCATTGTATTAAGTTCACAATAATATAAAGTGATATTGAAGTATCTGATACGTCTCCATCGTATCTATAGTTTTTGATCATTTCATGTTATTATATTATCAATCTTGGATGCTTTATTTGCAGTTTTATGCTATTTTATATCATTTTATGGGACTAACCTATTAACTCAGTGCCCAGTGCCAGTTGTAGTTTTTCCTTGTTTTTGGCTTTTTAGAAAATCAGTATCAAACATGTCCAACCAAACCCTAGAAGGTTTGGGAGGAGACCAAATGGCCTACGAGAAAGCCACGAGGTCATAGGGCGCGCCTGCTACTTGTGAGTTGCGTTGAGATTTTCCCCGAAGAGAAAGGGTGAAGCAATAATATAGTAGTGGTTGACAATCAAGGTTTATCAAACTAGAAGGAGCACCAAACAAATCCTAGTGACCAACACATGCCCACACAAAAGCAAATACTTGCACCCAACGCGGGCAAGAGGGTTGTCAATCCCCTTGAACTCATTACTTGCACGGATCCAACCTTGTATAGGTAGATGGATAAATTGCAAAACAAAATAAAAGTAATAATTGCAGCAAGGTATTTTTGTTTTTTATAATATGATTAAACTAGACCCCAGGGCCATAGTTTTCTCTAGAGGCTTCTCTCTCGAAACAATAGCATAGGGTGGGTAGATAAATTACTGTTGGGCAATTGATAAAAAAGCGCATAGTTATAATGTATTCATGGCAATGATCATGTATAGACGCATGATACATCTCCAACGTAAATATAATTTATGAAGTATTCATGCCATTATATTATCATTCTTGGATGTTTTACAATCATTATAGAGCAACTTTATATCATTTTTTGGGACTAACCTATTTACCCAGTGCCCAGTGCCAGTTGCTGCTTTTTGCTTCTTTTTTACATAGCAGGAAATCAATACCAAACGGAGTCCAAATGCAACGGAACTTCACGGAGATTTTTTATGGACCAGAACACCCAGGATGGCCAGAGCAGCACCTAGGGGTGTCCTGAGGGGGCACAACCCACCCGGGCACGCCTAGGGGCCCAGGCGCGCCCAGGTGGGTTGTGCCCACCTCGGTGGCCTCCCGCACCCCTCTTTACCCTATAAATTCACAAATATTCCAAAACCCTTTGGGTTAACCTAGATCAGAAGTTCCGCCGCCACAATGCTCTGTAGCCACCGAACACCAATCTAGACCCTTTCCGGCACCTTGCCGGAGGGGGGAATCATCTCCCGTCGCCATCTTCATCATCCCGGCGGCCACCACGATGAGGAGGGAGTAGTCCACCCTCGGGGCTGAGTGTTTGTAACAGTAGCTATGTGTTTAATCTCTCTCTCTCTTGATCTATATGATGGGCTTTGTTAACATAGATGGATCATATGATGTTTCTCCCCTCTATACTCTTGTTGTGATGAATTGAATCTTTACCCTTTGAAGTTTTATCTTATCGGATTGAATGTTCAGATATGAAAACACATGATGTATGTCTTGCGGTATGAATACTTCAGGTGACAATGGGGTATCATATTGATTCACTTGATGTATGTTATGGCACTCAACTTGTGGATTCCCGAGGTGACATTGGGGTAATCTATTGTCGGGGAAACGACACCTACGGGATCACGAGGGATCCCTTTTGCTACGGTTGGCGGGCGCGGGGCTATGGAAAGAGCGGGATTGAGAGATCAACGCAGGGGGATTATCCAGGTTCGGGCCGCAAGTGATGCGTAATACCCTACTCCTGCTGGTTTGTGTTTATCTGGTGCTCTTGGACTAGCTACAAGGCGTGCAGGGTCCTAAAAGTAAGAATCCTTCCTCAGTACGCCGCGGGCCTCCTTTTATAGACAAAGGGGCTGCCACAATGGCACACAGGAGGTGGAAAGCTATACAGTGGTTGAGTCTATCCTCTGGCACCATAGGACAAACGCATTTAATGCGCTGCCAACATGCCCTTCTTGCATTATCGGGGACGGCAAGGAAGCTCGTCCCAGCTGTCGTCGCCTCGTTTGGCTTCGACACATGTCCAAACTGACGAGGCGTGTAGTGCCACGCTGGCTGGCTGGCTGCTGAGTTGGTGCAGTGGCAGAGCCTTCACGAAGATCTGCATGCCACCACGCAGGTGCTTGCTGAGTTGGCCTAGAGGCCGTACATCGCCATGCAGGTGCTCGCCTAGTTGGTGGGCTGGCTGCTGCATGGGAACGGCGGCGGAGTCTTGGCAGATGTGGGCCTGGCTGCGGCCCTACGGATGTCTTCGGCAAGAGTCTTGCCGGGGCCCCGGCAAGGGTCTTGCCATGGCATCGTGGTCGTCCCCGGCAAGGGGCTTGCCGTGGATCTTCGTCTTCTGGTTATTTATCTAGTCTTGTATGCTTCTGGTCTTCACAAAGATCTGCATGCCACCATGGAGGCGCTTCCCGAGCCTTGGTTCCCATGTGGTTTGAGGGCATCGGAACTCTCAGGCTCAAGGGTGGCAGCCCTGCTGACGTGTGACACCCAAGTTTTTATTTGGATTTTTCAAAAGATTTTATTTGACTTGAGGGGAGTGATTTAAATTTTTCTTCAAGAGAACTCTCCCTCTCATATATTTTTCTTTATGACAAAAGTTTTGTTTGGATTCACCCAAGATCTGCCTTTGGTCTTGGAAGTTCTTGCTTTTCATTTGGACTCAAGACAAAATGTTTTTCATTTGGGAAAATAACTTTTGAAAATCTTTTTGAATTTGCACTATGGCTTTTGGAAAGTCCTTTGCCACTTTCAACAATTCCTTCTTGCCATGGCATTAGTGCAAATCCTCTCTCCTAACCACTTCCTCACCTTTGGATCATGATTTGCATCAAATCCAGCAAGTTGAACCTCCCCATGTGATTATTTCCATTCAAATTCTATTCAAATAAATTTCTGCCTTCTTTTCTAGCACTTGGAGATTTACAAAGGGACTCCACTTTCTGTCTTGATTTTTGCCACCAAACCTTCTTCCCCTCCTAGTCCATTGAACCCTCAACCTAGAACCATGAAGATCCACTGGTCTTCAGTTCAAATTTTTCAAACTACACCTGCTGCAAGTTTGGACCAGATTTGACAAATTTGGTGAAATTCATTCAAAACCTTCTCCAAAAATTCCAAGTAAAATCAGGCAGCCCCTGGGTGCTTTGAGTGGTCATCTCACCAAGTTACAGCTCCAGAAAAATTTATCTCATAGCCAAAACCTTCTGTCGAACACCTGCAGTGCACTGTCTATGTCAAGTTCAGAAAGTTCAGAGAACACTGCAGTGGCTTGCTGTCGTTTTCTTCAGAGAAGGGCATCGATCTCGCCAGTACCACTGCGTCGCCTTGCTCCTCGTCCCCACCCTCTTGTTCCTGCACCGCACGAACGCCTGGCGCCTTGCGGGCGTCGGCGACGAGCAGCAGAAGGTGCGCCGCCCCGTGACCGACGCCGGCGGCGGCTTTGCGGGCGCCAGCGGGAGACACGGCGCCGACGACGCCACCCAGCGCCGCCCAAAACCACCGGAGCCCGCCGCGTGGCCTTCCACTCCCCCGAATACGCTGCCGCTCTCGTCGTGAACCACAGAGCACGGAGCGCGCTCTCTGCCGCCGTTGAGCCCGTGCGGTCACCTCACCGTGGACCGACGCCATTACGCCAAGACCATCTCCGTTTAGCTGTGAAACGACTCCAGTAACCTCCACTGATGCTGCCTGGCCACTCAAACCACCTGCCAATCCACTGCTCCGCCGTAATCGCTCGCCGGAGATTCTCCGTTCACGGCCACCCCGTCGATCTGCCTATAAATAGAGGCCCCGAGCTTCAACTCGAGCACCCACCATCCCTGCACTCCCCCTAGAGCAAGCCTAGCCACTGGTAGAGCCCCGAGGAGGTCTCCTTCCTCGACTCTGGCCGCCGCGACCCACCACGGGATCCAGCCCGATTCGCCCCCGTGTG
This sequence comes from Aegilops tauschii subsp. strangulata, assembly GCF_002575655.3. Lineage (NCBI taxonomy): Eukaryota > Viridiplantae > Streptophyta > Magnoliopsida > Poales > Poaceae > Aegilops > Aegilops tauschii. Next base: position 182,311,031 of record NC_053039.3, read on the forward strand.
CGCTCTTCCGCCTCCATTCTCTTGCCAGTCGCTTCACCCTGCATCACTCGTTCTGACCTGCGCCTCAATTCGTAGTTTGCAGCCCTCCACCGGAGTTCCCCATCCTCACCCGAGCCGCCGTCCGCCGGAGATAGTGTCGCCGTCGACGTGGTGCTCCCCGTTGGATGAGTCCACCACCCACCGACGCGGAAGAAGACGCTGAAGCTCTTGGTACCCTCCGTTTCTCCTAACTCGCCGTGGTTCGACGCCGGCATCCACCGCAGTCTTCGGGCGCCGGCGAGCTTTTCAAACCTGACATGTGGACCCCGCGTGTCAGCCTCTGTTCTTTTATTCGCGAACCGCTTTCTGTTGGCGCCTTCGGGCAAAATACGTTTTCTCCTTTGCGCTTGCGCATTCCCAACCGAAGCGTTTTCTGTTTTCTCAGTTAAAACCCTGGAACTTTTCTGTTTCATTACAGATAAGTCCCTGGACAGAAACCTTTATAACTTTTTAATAAAAAGGGATTTTTGAGTGATTCTTTTTCTGACAATCTTCAAATTTTGTCTAGTTTTTTTTGGGATTTATTTGAAAATTATTTGGAAAAGTTTCTGTGCAAGTGTTGGTTTTCACGTTAGTATCCGTTTCGTGATTGCCGTAGGTTCCGGGAGAGGTGACGGAGCCGCGAACTTCGCCGAGCTAGACTCCGACTTCTCCGAACCAGGCAAGCGTGTTTTGAACATTTGATATGACAGGTGTTTTACATGTTCACGTGAGAGTTTGTGCGTGGCATATGAGTGTCGGTAAATACCTCGTTGCTTGTAAGGCAACGACCCGGTTGTTCCAAAGTCGCGATGATCGCTGATGAGAGATGGCCTAATCATGTGGTGACTTTGCTATTAGAGTTGCAACTAGAGGAGGTAAAATGACTCAGGAACCACTTTATCCTGAGGGACACCCAAATAGAATAGAACAAGATTCACAAAGAAATAACACTAGTGCACCTAGTCCTTCTAAAAAGAAAAAGAAGAAGAAAAATGATAGGACTTTGCATACTTCTAGTCAACCTGAAATAGAGAAACCTCCTGATAATGATAATGAGACTTCTATCTCTGATGCTGAAACTCAATCTGGTAATGAACACTCACCTACTGATAATGAAAAAGATAATGATGAGGTTCATGAATACTCTCAACCAACAAATGATAAAAAAACCAGATAATGATGTTGAGATAGAACCACCTGTTGATCTTGATAACCCACAACCTAAGAATAAAAGGTATGATAAAAGAGACTTTGTTGCTAGGAAACGCGGTAAAGAAAGAGAACCGTGGGTTAAAAAACATATGCCTTTTCCACCCAAGTCAACTAAAAGGAAAGATGATGAAGAATTTGAACGCTTTGTTGAGATGCTGAGGCCAGTATTTTTGCGTACTCGCTTGACTGATATCTTGAAAATGCCTCCATATGCAATGTATATGAAAGACATCATCACAAATAAGAGAAAAATACCGGAAGCTGAAATCTCCACTATGCTTGCTAATTATACTTTCAAAGATGGAGTACCTAAAAAACATGGAGATCCGGGAATACTAACTATACCTTGCTCTATCAAAAAGAATTATGTGAAAACTGCTTTGTGTGATTTAGGAGCTGGTGTTAGTGTTATGCCTTTCTCTTTATACAAAAGACTTGACTTGAATAAACTCACACCTACTGAAATATCTTTGCAAATGGCTGACAAATCAACTGCCATACCTATCGGTATTTGTGAGGATGTGCCCATTGTTGTTGCTAATGTTACTATTTTGACTGACTTTGTCATACTTGAGATGCCCGAGGATGACAACATGTCGATTATCCTTGGTAGACCCTTCTTGAAAACTGCAGGGGCTGTTATTGATTGTAATAAAAGCAAGGTCACTTTTCATATCAATGGTAATGAGCATACGGTGCACTTTCTGAAGAAACAATTCCAAGTGAATGGTATTAATGTTATTGAAAAATCTCCGACAATCACTATTGGAAGTTTTCAAATACCTCTACCTACTATCAAAAAGAAATATGAAAGCTTATTGTTGGGGAAATGCATATCCCCATTGAGGTAACTTAGTGATTTACGAAAGTTCTTCGGTTTCATGCTAATCGAAAGTGGTTGTTAATAATACCTGATCAACCTTATTAATGAATCATTTTTGAACGGTATGAAGTTGATGAATTTAGTAAGCACTACTTTCTGTCCCTACCTTTTGTTTTCTGTTTTTATTAGTTAAATAAAATAAAATGCCATGTTTTGTCTGTTTTCTGAATTTCCCGTGCAATAAAAAAATGGCCCAAAAATAAAAGTTCTCATAATGCCCTGAAAATTTTATATGATTTTTCCTGAATATTTAAGAATTTTTGGTGCAAAAATTACCAGAGGGAGGTGCACCAGGTGGGCACAACCCACCTGGGCGTGCCAGAGCCCCTTGGCGCGCCCTGGTGGGTTGTGATCCCCACGTGGGCCCCCTCACTTATCTCTTCATCTCACATTGTCACCTACCTCCAGAAAAAATCCCCATAGATCTCTCTCCCGTGTTCTTGAGCTCAAACCCGCGGATTTCGATCTCTTTGCTCGAAGCTCCGCTTCCGAAACAGTTTTGGGGGATTGTTGCTTGGTATGTGACTCCATCATTTGTCCAATTAGTTTTTGTTTTTGTGGTTTATACTTTGAATAAGTAGCTGCTCTTGGTGCTGCTGTAGATGTGCTTGCATGTTCAATTCTTAGTGTTCTAAGTAGTTTGAATGCTTGCTATGGCCTCTATGTATCCCTATGAGTAGTTGCTATTAGTTTTGTGAAGTTTTGTTGGAAAAAATTTGTGAACTAAAGATTCAGATTTTTGTTCATAGGAAAAATTGTACGCTGACATGAATATCTTCAGGAAATTTGGCTCTAAGAAGAACTCCAAGGGTGTTATTGGGGAGTCTTCTGACTATGATCTCCACCTTCGGAGGTTCGCAAAGGTACGGCCGTGCGAATGGCCGCACATCCCGTTCATACAAGAAGCTGGAATTCATGAGGAGTTCATGCAATTCATTGTCAACACCAGTCTCACCGACTTCATCGCAGATGAGTGTGACCAGCACCAAATCCTCACAAATATCTTTGTTCAAAGCTTTACATTCTTGCCTACAAATAATCCTCCTAAAGTGAGCTTTGATTTATATGCTGAAAACCACCAGATACCACTTACTGAATTTTGTGACATATGCATGATCCCGTCTGATGGGAGCTTGGCTGAGCCTAGGCCGGCTGAGTTTGAGGATTTCTGTCACACTTTGACAGTGGGTGGTTAGAGGAGAGTGTCAGCCATCACTGCCGGTGGTTTACATTTTCCTGTTGTTCGTTACTTTGCACTCTTCATTACCAAATGCTTGCTTGCTAGGGAGAAGGTGGGTGCACTTAATTCACTAGACCTTGCTATTTTACGTCGTGCAATAGAGGGCGACAACACGTATAGCTTGGGAGCTATTGTGGCTCGTCACCTCCATCTTAATAAATCTCAGGGTAAAATACATGGTGGGATTTTTGCTACTTGGTTGGCGGCCCACTTCGAGGTGGCGATACACCCCCATGATGTCTCTCTTACCACAGTTTACCTAGACCGTGCATCCATGGATCACCATCACTTTCTTGCACATGATCGTTATGATCTTGCCATTCCTTATAACTTGGTTTATAACGTTGACACTCGTGATGTTATCCCCTTGCATGCACCTGCTCTGTTTGATTATGTTGCCAGGGGCGGATACCGGATTATGCCTGCAGACATCCTCGCCTACTGGAATGCTCAGGCTGATGCCGAGGCTGCACAGGCACCTCCGCAGTGGGATGAGTGGATGCCTGCACCTCAGGATCCCTACTACCCTCCAGGATACTGATCTATTACCAACTTAGGCCAAAAGCCTAAGCTTGGGGGAGTACGTGTTTCTCACCGACATTATATTCATGTTCGCATATCATTCTATCTGTCGGTGCTCACACTTTTTCGTTGTATCATCCATGCTTAGATTTCTTTTCTTCCTTTCTTCTTGTGTGTTTGATAAAATTTAGAAAAAACAAAAAAAATAGTTGTAGTAATTTACTTTCTATGCATGCTTAGTAGTAGTATTAAAAAGAAAACCCAAAAAGAAAACTCAAAAACACTTTTTATTTGCTTGTTGAAGAAAACTAAAAACTCCAAAAATATCTCAGTGTGTTTCTATGAATTTCTTTTCTTTTTATTCGTGTTGTACCGAGGAGAAGACCACGATGAAAATGTTGAGTGGCTCTCACATGAATAACTGTTGAACTAATAAAGAGCACATTTTACCTTGTCTTCTCCTGTTGAATAAAATGTTTTGCAGATTCCAGCTTAGTCCACGGCACTCTTGCACTACTATTATTATTTTCATATCATTCGGTCATGCAAGTGAAAGGCAATAATGACGACATTCGATGAGATGGTCGTGGCAAAGAGAAACTGGTATGAACTCGACTTGTTCTGTCTATGTAAATATGTTTAACCTAGTATCCAGGCTTCAGCCCATTATGATTAAACATGTTTGCAATGACAATTAGAGATTATAGTTTCTCATGCCATGCATAAGTAGCTGGGAGTTGATAATGATTTATCTTGGATATCAACATAGCATTAAAATGATTGTGATGCAGTATGATGATATGGTATCCTCCTCCGAATGTTCGAGTGGCTTGACTTGGTACATGTTCATGCATATAGTTGAATCAAAACCAATATAGCCTCTATAATTTTTATGCTCATGGTTTTCATATCCTACTCATGCTAGTGTCCAATGTTACTTATGCATAATGCCTGGTCATGATCGTTGTTGCTCTCTAGCTGGCCGCTTCCCAATCTTAATTGCTAGCCTTCACCTGTACTAAGTGGGAATTATGCTTGTACATCAAAACCTTGAACCCAAAGTTATTCCAGATGAGTCCACCATACCTACCTATATGCGGTATTACCCTGCCGTCCTAAGTAAATTTGCATGTGCCATCTCTAGAAACTTCTAAAAAGTTATCCTTTTTGTGTGCCTGGATCGTTCATGGAACGACATGAGGTGGTCGATATCTTCCATGCTAAGCATGTTATCCTCAGGTTGAGTGTTTTTTCACTCGCCATCGCATGAGGAAATGGGCGGTAATAGGGATGCCTAGTCCCAAACTGCAAACATGAAAAAGAGTTCGTCTCTTGAATCATCAAACAAAAACTCCCAATGGAATGAAAACCTTTACTTTCCGCTTGGGAACCGCCACTAGCATGCTTAGCATGGAAGATGTTGATAACTGATGGTCGTGAAGTGAATGAGAAGGGGGCATGTCTCAAAAATATCATTTATCTCTGTTTTAAAAATTGAGCTCTGGCACCTTTGCAAATCACCGCTTCCCTCTACGAAGGGACTTTCTATTTACTTTTATGTTGTGTCACCACCTTCTAAAAACAAGCGCCAGAAACTGGGTAGAGCGCATAGCTGTCATGATTTATGCATTCTGTATAGCTAATGTTGGGTGCATCATGACTGAATCTTTTCTACCATGAATTACAATGTTTAGTCGCTGCTTGAACTTTGGAGGTGCTCTGCATTTATGTTTTGCCGTCTCAGAAAGGGCTAGTGAGATACCACTATTCTCATATTATATCATGGTTGTTTTGACAACATGTTGATGTTTGAGATATCTTATTATTGCTCGCTAGCTGATTATCTCATTGATATGAATCATTATAATCTTTAAGAATTATTGTTGACATGGTTAGTTATAATGTTGGCTGAAAACCTGGGTGCTATTTAAGCTTATTTAGGCAAACAGCAAAAGAGTTCGTAAAAGTTTTTCTTTCTCACTTTCAGTTTATCAACTGAATTGCTTGAGCACAAGCAAAGGTTTAAGCTTGGGGGAGTTGATACGTCCCCAACGTATCTACTTTTTCTCACGCTTTTCCTCTTGTTTTGAACTCTAATTTGCATGATTTGGATGAAACTAACCCGGACTAACGCTGTTTTTAGCAGAACTACCATGGTGTTGTTTTTGTGCAGAAATATAAGTTCTCGGAATGGAACGAAACTTTGTGAGGATTTTTTATATAAATAATAAGAATTTTTGGAGCCAAGACCCGCCAGAGAGGGCCCTTGGTTGGGCACAACCCACCAGGGCGCGCCCCCCTCTCCTGGCGCGCCCAGGTGGGTTGTACGCACCTGGTGGCCCCACTGATGACCCCCCTGATACTATAAAATCACATTATTCCAGAAAAAATTAGGAGAAAGAATTATCACAATCCACGAGACGGAGCCGCCGCCAAGCCTTATTCTTCCTCGGGAGGGCAGATCTGGAGTCCGTTTGGGGCTCCGGAGAGGGGGATCTTCGTTCTTCGTCATCACCAACCCATCTCCATCGCCAATTCCATGATACTCCCCACCGGGAGTGAGTAATTCCTTCATAGGCTCGCTGGTCGGTGAGGAGTTGGATGAGATTCATCATGTAATCGAGTTAGTTTTGTTGGGGCCCGATCCCTAGTATCCACTATGTTCTTAGATTGATGTTGCTATGACTTTGCTATGCTTAATGCTTGTCACTTTGGGCCCGGGTGCCATGAACTCAGATCTGAACTGTTTATGAATTCATCATTATATCCATGTTTTAGATCTGATCCTGCAAGTTATAGTCACCTACTACGTGTTATGATCCGGCAACCCTAGAGTGACAACAACCGGGCCCACTCCCGGTGATGACCGTAGTTTGAGGAGTTCCTGTATTCACTATGTGTTAATGCTTTGTTCCGGTTCTCGATTAAAAGGAGCCCTTAATATCCCTTAGTTTCCAATATGGACCCCGCTACCACGGGAGGGTTGGACAAAAGATGTCATGCAAGTTCTTTTAATAAAGCATGTATGACTATTTACGGAATACATGCCTACATTATATCGATGAACTAGAGCTAGTGCCGTATCGCCCTAGGTTATAACTGTCACATGGTGAATATCATCCAACAACTCACCGATCCAATGCTTACGAATTTATCCTTATTGATCTTGCTGCGTTACTATTGCTATCATCACTGTTACACTTGCTACAAATTACTGCTATCACTGTTACTGTTACCGTTTCTACTGTCACTACTATCAAAACTATCAAACTACTTTGCTACTGATCACTTTGCTGCAGATAATTAATCTCCAGGTGTGGTTGAATTGACAACTCAGCTGCTAATACCTTCAAATATTCTTTGGCTCCCCTTGTGTCGAATCTATAAATTTGGGTTGAATACTCTACCCTTGAAAACTGTTGTGATCCCCTATGCTTGTGGGTTATCAAGAATTGCAACAAGGAAATACAATCTATTAAACAATAATTATCATAATTAAATTCCTTTCAAAAAGATTGGGTTCAACACTACTTTAAGTTTTGACCTCTCCAATCTCACTTTTATCAATTTTTGCATCAAGATCTAAAAACTCCAATCATTGGGACGCGGTGTGGCATCATTACTCTGTTGAGAGCATCACAGGTGGAGACTTGGCTTGGACGTTCTCTCTTGTGGTTCTCTGGTGCTTTCCGCTGCCCAAGTTGATCTTCTTGGGTGCTATGTACGCAGCCATCGGTGAATTCTAGATGATGGATTTCTCGGGTTCGACCGAGTCCCGCTCTCCCCTCATCATTTCCAGTTAGCCATCCAATGGTTGGTAGTGTGTTGGCAAGGAAAATCCGGTTGGTGTTGTTGCTCTTTGCGGCGACCGGGTTTTGTTGTGACGCGGCTAGATGATTGCTTTAGGGAAAACCCTTTTGCTTGTGTTTGTGATTTCCGCAGTGTGGTGTAAAGTTCCTGCTACCCTTGATGTTCGCGGTAAGTTGTAATTTATAGTACTTGATTTCTACCTTCTATGAAAAATATGGTATGCTTAGGCATTCTATAAAAATATGGTACGCCTACCATACTCTCAAAAAAATGATAAACATAATCGTGATAAAGGTGTGCTAAACCTATTTTCAACTTCATTAAAAAAAATGACGCCGGACGCACATTCTTCTGGCTTTCAACTTTGTTAGTACATTATATAATATACCCCCTCCATCCCAAAGTTTGTACAAAGTTGAGTCACTTATTTTAGGAAGGAGGAAGTACTGTATAAATTTTGAGTTATACTCTAGTCGTTTCAGTTTTATATATAGACCCCTCTGTTCGATCATAAAGGGTGGCCAAATCGTTGCGTTTGTCAACTTCTACAAGTGGGAGCCTAAATATTCAACTTAGTGCTCTGTTCTCCCCTCCAGTAAAGTCGCCCGAAGACAAATGTTGGTTACTCTCATATGCAAGGGATAACCGTAGCACTTTTCACTACAGATATTTATTGATTTTTGAACCTAAGGAGCGGGTTTAGTTTCAGTGTAGCGGTTTGACGTGTGTTTTTGTTTGTGAAGTTGGTGTGCTTTTGTTGAATTTGATGCGCCGATTAACCGAGCAATAAATTAACCATCTTCTAATCGATAGAACTGGCAAAGATTTTGCCTCGGTTTAAGAATAGGTGTCCTATTATTATCACTTATTAACAACCTTCTACACACTCATAGTACATAATTTACTGAGAGTCAAGTCGATAGGTGTTTGTGTAGAAGAAAGTCAATTACAGTTGGTTATTGTTATTTATGCTAAAGCACTTACATAAACAGAGCTAGTAATATGAAAGCTGTAGTCACGGAAGCCGATATTGAGATGCTACATGGATGACATTACTCTTGATATTGCATATTAATTGAGCTAGTAGTCCTAATTTTATGTTCTCTCGTATCATAGGCAGGTGCTTGGTATGTAGTCGAGTATGTCTATTTGTAAGAACTTGGTCAACATTAATTGTCCTAAATTATGGGAATTAAGTCATATCCTTTTGCAAGACTATCAGAACACTACATTAACACTACATGACCACATCTGATCTTCTTCACTGATATCCCAGCTTTTTACCGAGTCAGCGAATTAGGATTCTAATAGTTGAATATACAACTTGTATATATATGACCCAAACACATAAGTATCATGATAACATAAACAGTTCAAGTCTAAATTCTGCTACACGGTTCTGGTTATGAGCATGACACGTGACAAAGTTGCAACAACAATAGCTAGAGAAACTAGTAGAACTAGGGACAACTAAGCTACCATCAACGCACTATTATATGATTGTGATCATCCAACACTCATCGACCCCATATACCTATGCTGGATTACTCACTCATGGAAGGGGGGAGATGTTGGTGATGGAGGACATGGTGTCAATCACGGTGAAGCAATTCCCATGGCGGCTCACCAGAAGCGAGTGGGAAGCCCCTCCCTTCCTTCTTCTTCTTCCTTCGCCTTCTCCGAAACAAGGAGGGGTGTATTCCCCTCTGATATTGGTGGCTACGGAGGTTTGGAGGTGAGACCCTCCCCTGAGACAAGATCTCACTTTTGGAGCGAGTATTTTCTGAAAATTAAAATGTGACCCGTCACCATTTTATCAATCCTAGAGATCCATAAATACAAAAAATATGAAAAACATTTGGAAGTTTGATAGCTTCGATGCCCAACTGCCCTCAATCCAGTGTACAAATGTGGCCCCATCTTTGCTCCTCTTTCTACGTCCTTTTGCATGATTTTCACGATCTAGATGTTACCCGCGCCCAATTTCCTTTTTTGAGCTCGGGAAGGTTCTTGAATTCATTTACACAAAGACATCCAAATCTACCTTCTGGATATAAGTGTTGGAACCGCTCTCTCACACGAATGGATGGAGGTAGAAGAAGGAGGAGCACACAGTACACTAGAGTTTCACCCGGCTTCACAGCCCCGTTACTTTTCCCAAAGCACAAAACTCCCGTACAAACAGTGGCCGTGGACTTATAGTCTCACAGCTGTGTAGCACCCAAGTTTCCGTTGCCCACCTCCTCCACTCGCCAGAGCATGCGAGTCATGGGCTTCGGCTGCGCTCTTGCCACGCACTAACGCGTATGACGCGGCCGGCCATTCAACTGACCACTACGCGCTGCCGCTAATGTCGCTAACAACACAGGCCTATGTAGTGGAACCCAATGTGAGCCTGGCTCACGCACCACCAGACCACACGCAAACACACCACGAGCATACACATGACACTGCTACAAGTGAACACACTACACACGAACACAGACACCACGCTGCTGCGTCCCGCACGTCCCGCCCGTCCCGCGCGTCACCGACGCGCCTGACGAGCCCGACGAGCCTGACGGCACCAGTGTGTCCCGCCCGTCCCGCGCGCACCCGTCGTGCCCGACGAGTTCGACCACACATGCCGTGGCTTATTCCAACACACACCCCTAAGCCACGGCCTAGAGGAGTCCGTCGTCGTCGACGTAGGCGCCGGTCAAGAGAGTGTGCTCCGCCGCCGGTCCTTTCCCCAGCTGCGGGCACTCGCGCCGGAAGTGCCCGTGCTCCCCGCACTTGTAGCAGCGCCTGCGCATGTTGCCGCCGCTCCCCGACGCCAAGCTGCGCCCGTCGTCATTGTCCCGAGTACCGTCGTGTCGACGCTCCCGTGCTGCCCACTGCGCCTTCATCATGAGCAGCTGCTCACCCCCGCGCTCGTCGCCGACTTGTCCACGGCGCCGAACCCGCTCGTCGAACGCACGCAGCCGCCCGAGCGCTTCATCGAACGCCATCGTCGTCACGTCGTGGAACTGCTCGATGCCGGCGACGATAGGGAAGAGGCGATCCGGCACCGTATCCAACAACTTCTTGACAAGTGCTGCGTCGCCCAGCGTCTCCCTGAGGTTGGCATACCTCGCCTCCATCGCCGCAAGCCTCCCACCGTAAACGTTGAGCTCCTCGCCGTCCGCCATCTTCATCCGGTTGAATTCGCCGTGCAGCGTCCCCAGCCTCGCTGCGCGGACCCGATCGGCACCGATGATCCTCACCTTCAGGGAGTCCCATACCTCCCTGGCGGTGAGCTTCGTCGACACCAGCAGCAGCACATCCTCTGGCAACGCCCCGAGAAGCAACGCGCGCGCCATCTTGTCCTTCCGCGCGTTCACCGCCGCGTCGCCCGGCGCCACCGCCTCCCATACGGTGTGGACGTCGAGGATCGTCTGCGCCTTGAAGGCCCAAACTGTGTAGTTGTCCGCGGTCAGCATCGGCATCGCCATCGTTGCCGATCTGCCCGCACCGCCGCTGTGTGGGACGAGCGCCATGGTCGCCGGTGATCGCCCGAACCGAAGCTCTGTATACCAATTGTTGGAACCGCTCTCTCACACGGATGGATGGAGGTAGAAGAAGGAGGAGCACACAGTACACTGGAGTTTCACCCGGCTTCACAGCCCCGTTACTTTTCCCAAAGCACAAAACTCCCGTACAAACAGTGGCCGTGGACTTATAGTCTCACAGCTGCGTAGCACCCAAGTTTCCGTTGCCCACCTCCTCCACTCGCCAGAGCATGCGAGTCATGGGCTTCGGCTGCGCTCTTGCCGCGCACTAACGCGTATGACGCGGCCGGCCATTCAACTGACCGCTACGCGCTGCCGCTAATGTCGCTAACAACACAGGCCTATGCAGTGGAACCCAATGTGAGCCTGGCTCACGCACCACCAGACCACACGCAAACACACCACGAGCATACACATGACACTACTACAAGTGAACACACTACACACGCACACAAACACCACGCTGCTGCGTCCCGCACGTCCCGCCCGTCCCGCGCGTCACCGACGCGCCTGACGAGCCCGACGAGCCTGACGACACCAGTGTGTCCCGCCCGTCCCGCGCGCACCCGTCGTGCCCGACGAGTTCGACCACACACGCCGTGGCTTATTCCAACACACACCCCCTAAGCCACGGCCTAGAGGAGTCCGTCGTCGTCGACGTAGGCACCGGTCAAGAGAGTGTGCTCCGCCGCCGGTCCTTTCCCCAGCTGCGGGCACTCGCGCCGGAAGTGCCCGTGCTCCCCGCACTTGTAGCAGCGCCTGCGCATGTTGCCGCCGCTCCCCGACGCCAAGCTGCGCCCGTCGTCGTTGTCCCGAGCACCGTCGTGTCGACGCTCCCGTTCTGCCCACTGCGCCGCCATCATGAGCAGCTGCTCACCCCCGCGCTCGTCGCCGACTTGTCCACGGCGCCGAACCCGCTCGTCGAACGCACGCAGCCGCCCGAGCGCTTCATCGAACGCCATCGTCGTCACGTCGTGGAACTGCTCGATGCCGGCGACGATAGGGAAGAGGCGATCCGGCACCGTATCCAGCAACTTCTTGACAAGTGCTGCGTCGCCCAGCGTCTCCCTGAGGTTGGCATACCTCGCCGCCATCGCCGCAAGCCTCCCACCGTAAACGTTGAGCTCCTCGCCGTCCGCCATCTTCATCCGGTCGAATTCGCCGCGCAGCGTCCCCAGCCTCGCTGCGCGGACCCGATCGGCGCCGATGATCCTCACCTTCAGGGAGTCCCATACCTCCCTGGCGGTGAGCTTCGTCGACACCAGCAGCAGCACATCCTCTGGCAACGCCCCGAGAAGCAACGCGCGCGCCATCTTGTCCTTCCGCGCGTTCACCGCCGCGTCGCCCGGCGCCACCGCCTCCCATACGGTGTGGACGTCGAGGATCGTCTGCGCCTTGATGGCCCAAACCGTGTAGTTGTCCGCGGTCAGCATCGGCATCGCCATCGTTGCCGATCTGCCTGCACCGCCGCCGTGTGGGACGAGCGCCATGGTCGCCGGTGATCGCCCGAACCGAAGCTCTGTATACCAATTGTTGGAACCGCTCTCTCACACGGATGGATGGAGGTAGAAGAAGGAGGAGCACACAATACACTGGAGTTTTACCCGGCTTCATAGCCCCGTTACTTTTCCCAAAGCACAAAACTCCCGTACAAACAGTGGTCGTGGACTTATAGTCTCACAGCTGCGTAGCACCCAAGTTTCCGTTGCCCACCTCCTCCACTCGCCAGAGCATGCGAGTCATGGGCTTCGGCTGCGCTCTTGCCACGCACTAACGCGTATGACGCGGCCGGCCATTCAACTGACCGCTACGCGCTGCCGCTAATGTCGCTAACAACACAGGCCTATGCAGTGGAACCCAATGTGAACCTGGCTCACGCACCACCAGACCACACGCAAACACACCACGAGCATACACATGACACTGCTACAAGTGAACACACTACACACGCACACAGACACCACGCTGCTGCGTCCCGCACGTCCCGCCCGTCCCGCGCGTCACCGACGCGCCTGACGAGCCCGACGAGCCTGACGGCACCAGTGTGTCCCGCCCGTCCCGCGCGCACCCGTCGTGCCCGACGCGCCCGATGAGTCCGACCACACACGCCGTGGCTTATTCCAACAATAAGTAGTATGCTGATCTAATAAATATTAAGTAATAGACAAAAGTTGTAAGAATCTGGCATGAAAAACATCAAAAGGTATACATATTTTTAGGGCATACCACATGGTTGTGCAATGAGAGGAGGCCAACATGAAGGTGGGTGACCTCCTACGACGAGCGGGGCATGGGGTATGATCATGAGGGGTCGCTTGGTTATGGTGGTGCACATCGTTGTTGCGCGCGTGCGAGAGAGAGAGAGCTGAAAATCGGAGGTACTTTATCTTTCTAAAATTTCTGTGATATCGCTCATATATTTTTCACATATTGCAAAGGCCCTTTTTGCCTTGTCGAAAACATTCTTTTTGTTACATTGATTTTCCTTTTGCAACTTGTTGCAGCCTATCATTCTATTATTTCTTGTGTACATATATTAGTTTATTTGTTGAATTGTGTTTGTAGTGTTGCAACTTATTCACATGCTTTCAACAACTCGCAATAGAAATTATTGTAATGGTGTCGCATATGTACGAAACAATGTTTAGTCTTGGGATTTTATGTCATGGTGGTGTTGTAATGGTGTTGCATATGTACATATTGTACAATTATCGTGGTGGATGATCTTAAAAGTTGGCTACCATACCCAACATCTACCTTTTCCAATATATAAATATCTAAGACAAACTATTTAGCTGCTTAGTGTTGGATTAGGATGGAGATTTTAGAAACCAGGAGACATAACTGAGAAGTGTTCTAAGATACTAGCAAGGTGCATGTGGTACGCTACTATACTAAAACAACGAGATGGAAAATAGAGTTTACTCAAGTTATATGTCCAAGAATTTTAGGCCACAAACCTGTATACATGCAAAAATATAACTCAACAACTAAACAAACAATCCTTTTGACGTTAGACATGAGTGAAAAAATTGAGTGAGGGGAGATGATGCTAGGTAGGAAGCATGACAGTTACGGATGGGCTTGCCTCTAGTTGTGTGTGTCGGTTTGTATGGTCTGACTAGACATGGCTTGAAGGAGGAATATGGGTGGAGTGAATAGACGACCACCAACTCAAATATTTGTAAAAAAAATAGTCTACACTTGAGACATCAAAGGACAAAACCCATTGTGAATGAGAAATATATATATTAGAAACAAGAGAAAATGTTCGAAGAAACATTTTATCTCTCGCTTACTTGGCATGGAGTTGGATTCATTTTCTTAATATTAAGTAAGTATTAATGGAAATACATGTATCTCCCTTACGTGGCATGGATTTGACTTGTTGATAGTCGATGAACCATTGATCCTATGATCATATAAAAACATGAATAAATAAAGGTGAATATGTGAATGTCAATGAGTTTTTCATCGTAAGAGAAGAGATTTATACAAGTTTGGTCCTCCCAAAGGATAATAACACCACTCCTATGTTGCTTTGTATTGAAATTTGTAAGAAACTAGAAGGGGTGTTTCAAGTAGTCTAGATCTACTAGTTAGAAGTTGAGGGATACTACAGTTGTTACTTGTTAATAGGCTTCGAGTGAGCTATGTGTATCAACTTAGTGTGTTGGCCAATTAATTGGGCTTGGTTACCCATAGCAGAATGTCAATTCTTTTGCGGGTACAAATCTTTCTATGAATAAAACTCCAATTCATTCACTGACTTAATTAAGGATACTTCTCTATTTGGTGGGATGTCGTGTTCCCTATGGACATTTTTCGTATCCCTTAAGTACCTTCCAAATACGAACATGTAAATAGTGCCTCCGAAGGCCCCGCTGCATATATGAACCAATTATATAAGGCTTTAAAATTAATATTTTATGACTAAATTTGCATAAGCATATTTTAAACTTCATTTTCTTGTTTATTTATGATGGACATGATCCTCGAACGGTACGACAAATTTTGTTGTCTGAAGGAAATCTGATTGAAGAATTTGTTGAGCTGGAGGTATAGGACTTGTTTTAGCATTTATATTACCCTGAATTCTACAATGATAAAGATATAATATCATGTTTTAGTTGCCTAGTGTTGAGCTCTTTACCTAATGGAGAGCCTTGATTGCAAATTTGTAATGGACAGGGGAGTATGATGTATGATCATATAAAGTTGAGTTCTATGATTAAAGCTCTACAAAAAAGCCAAAGGTAACAAAATATAGGATAGGTCTTTTTGTATTTAAGTAGATAAAGTGGCATTGTAGATTTGTAGTGGTGTCACTAATATACATGTGTTCAAAAACAAATAAAGTATAAATAGTATGTCCATGAATTTTATCTTTTCTATAAACACTTCTCTGAGATACCGTATAATTATCATGTCTTAGTAGTGAGCTAATAGGGAGTTAAAGATCAATTAAATCATTGGTTAGTTATAAACTAGGGTCACTTCAAAAAATTGAACACTTTTAACGTAGCTGGGTTATTTACTAGGGAATCAATAATTTTGTTTTGTATGTGGCTTCCAATTCTCTTAAGTTTGGAAGGGAAATGCTAAACCTATGCACCTCATAAATTTGCTAAAAGGATCTCCTTATTATTTGCCATCATGTATCAAGAATCTTAAGGGGGAGCAACTTGACTCCCTAACAGTGAGGGAACTCCAACAACTTGAGCAGCAGATAATGAATGCCCTCAGGAACATCAGACCCAGAAAGGTAAACACGATTAGCTTATAGAACTCTTGATGCTCATTTGAGTGTAGCTAATGGTTTTTCCATCAATTCTTTGAGAACCAACTCTTAACGTAGAAATTGTGTTATCTTGGTGCTCATTTTAGTGTCACTAACAGTATTATGAACAATTCTTTTAGAACCATCTCCTAACCAACTTGATTGTGGAGCTCAAAAATAAGGCAAATCTTACTAAACTCATCTTATGTCAATAATGCCTGTAGTTTTCCAGAACTTTGATTTGGTTGCCGCAGGCAAGGTTGCTGATGGAGCAAAATAGGATTCTACGGAAGGTTAACTTAATCTCATGCAAAGAATTGTTGTTGTGGTTTTGAAATTTAACAATGCAGGAGTTTTCATATAGTTGGTATGAAACTTAACACAACTGAATCAATTTTTTTTTGATTATTATGTGAAAAGGAGAAGGCTAAAGTATTGCACCCATTTGTGCACAAGAACTGCCCAAATCCTTTTGGAAATTCTATTGTTGCATCCGCCCTACCCAACCTGAACACTTGGTGAGCATCGATTCTCACCTTGTCCAATACTAATTTACTTGTTACTTTGGTCTCCAGTTCTTTTGTAATAACTGGAAATGATACTCCAAAATTAACCTAAACATCGATCAAACCGCAGTGAGGGCGGTGACTCTGCAGGGCATGATCGGTGATTGTGCCGCTGAAATAAATGAGCAGCACAGTGGTGGCCACACCTGTTGTGGTTAATGTTCCTCTTGGACTGCTAGGAGACGACTGAATGCTTTGGCCTGAGCATTAATTTTTGTTGAATAATTTGTTGAAGGCCAGCTAGATTCTACATTTCGGTCATTTATAACTTTGTAGTTTGACGTGTGCCAGATATATGCTACTTGATTTAGATTTATTTTGGATATTTATTAGAAAGAAACCTTGTCCTATTAAATGTTGTTGCAATCCTCTCATATTGTTGCCATTGTTTGAAAAAAAAACCTTGATCTGTGTTTCTACTAGATAATAATAACTTGTACTACCATAAGGACGTCTTCCCTTTTACTTACTTGGGGATACCTCTGGGCTTATCAAAGCCAAAGATGGAACATTTCCTTCCTTCTATATAGAGGGGACTAATCTCTAGTACACAACTTTACTCTTGTAAATTTTTTGGGCCTCCATGCGCAAATTTTGTTGAACATCAGCAAATATTCTTCAACTGGATGACCTACGGTTTATCAACACACAAGAGGTGTAGGATGAAGATGGTCTCTCTCGAACAACACTAAAAAAATACAAGTGGTCTCTTGTGTCCCCAACACACCTAATACAATTGTCAGTTGTATAGGTGCACTAGTTCGGCAAAGAGATGGTGATGTATGTGTAATATGGATTGTAGAAATAGCTTTTTATAATCTGAATAA
Organism: Aegilops tauschii subsp. strangulata; assembly: GCF_002575655.3. Classification (NCBI taxonomy): domain Eukaryota; kingdom Viridiplantae; phylum Streptophyta; class Magnoliopsida; order Poales; family Poaceae; genus Aegilops; species Aegilops tauschii. Next base: position 182,328,422 of record NC_053039.3, read on the forward strand.
ATAAAAATAGAAAGGTACCACATAACAAAATTGAACAAAATGGTGCCTCAATGCTTGGAAACAAGGCCTAGTGTTCATACTTTCACTAGTGCCAACTGTCAACATCCTTAACATAGTTAAACATCATGATAATCCCTTAACAGGTGCAGCAAAGAATCACTCCAAAGTTTCTCTATTTACCGGAGAAAGGAGGATGAAATCATGTAGGTGCGCTTGACATTGAATGACCTCAAAGTCGTATTTCCAATCATAATTTGTTGAACCACCCATTGTGCCACGGATAGTGCCAGAAATTGTACTACGACAACACCATATGATACTTATCGTTCAACCTTTATGCATAGTCACCCCAATGTCACCACGAGTATCTGCAAGTTAATTACTAAACATGCATCACATAATCTCAAATCCAAAATAGTCAATCCAACATAAAGAAACTTCAAAGAGCAAGACTCAATTCACCAAAAAAATAAAAGGGGAGGAAGCATCATACGATCTAACTATATTAATAAAGCTCATGATACAATCAATATTGGAGTCTTTCAAGGACATGGGAAAGAGATATTGAACACATAGCTACTTGTACATACCCTCATCCCCGAGGACGCAGTACTCACAGATCACCATGAGAAGAGAGGGAGAAGTTGTTGGTGACGATGATGCAGAAATGTCCGTGGTGGAGTCCCGACACCTTCAAAGGAGAGGGGAAGGCCCCCTCCTCCTTCTTCTTCTTCACTGGCCCTCCAAGGAGAGAGGGGGCTCTCCTTTAGATTGGATCTTGGTGGGGCAGTTTTCTGGGTGTTGGCATTCTAAGTTCCGTCGCGATTGGAAATAATTCATATATCTCTCTTATCATCAAAATTTCGAAAAAAATGAGTTTGGTTCTCCAACTTTGCCTCCAAGGTACGGAAATAAAATAGTGAGTTTATCTTTCACGCAAGGTGGGTTAAAATTTTCATACTTTCTCTCCTGATTTTTTCATAGAAAACGGAAACTGGCGTTAGGCACTAGATTAACATGTTAGCCTTTGAGACGTATTAGCATCCCACGCTTAATCCCTAGTCGTCCTCGAGTAGGTAGATGATAATAAGAATAGTTTTTGGAGTGTGAATGCTAGAATAGAACAAAACTTTGATCACATGGAGAATGATGGTTCAAATAACAAATAGCATCATTGTATTAAGTTCACAATAATATAAAGTGATATTGAAGTATCTGATACGTCTCCATCGTATCTATAGTTTTTGATCATTTCATGTTATTATATTATCAATCTTGGATGCTTTATTTGCAGTTTTATGCTAGTTTATATCATTTTATGGGACTAACCTATTAACTCAGTGCCCAGTGCCAGTTGTAGTTTTTCCTTGTTTTTGGCTTTTTAGAAAATCAGTATCAAACATGTCCAACCAAACCCTAGAAGGTTTGGGAGGAGACCAAATGGCCTACGAGAAAGCCACGAGGTCATAGGGCGCGCCTGCTACTTGTGAGTTGCGTTGAGATTTTCCCCGAAGAGAAAGGGTGAAGCAATAATATAGTAGTGGTTGACAATCAAGGTTTATCGAACTAGAAGGAGCACCAAACAAATCCTAGTGACCAACCCATGCCCACACAAAAGCAAATACTTGCACCCAACGCGGGCAAGAGGGTTGTCAATCCCCTTGAACTCATTACTTGCACGGATCCAACCTTGTATAGGTAGATGGATAAATTGCAAAACAAAATAAAAGTAATAATTGCAGCAAGGTATTTTTGTTTTTTATAATATGATTAAACTAGACCCCAGGGCCATAGTTTTCTCTAGAGGCTTCTCTCTCGAAACAATAGCATAGGGTGGGTAGATAAATTACTGTTGGGCAATTGATAAAACAGCGCATAGTTATAATGTATTTATGGCAATGATCATGTATATACGCATGATACATCTCCAACGTAAATATAATTTATGAAGTATTCATGCCATTATATTATCATTCTTGGATGTTTTACAATCATTTTAGAGCAACTTTATATCATTTTTTGGGACTAACCTATTTACCCAGTGCCCAGTGCCAGTTGCTGCTTTTTGCTTCTTTTTTACATAGCAGGAAATCAATACCAAACGGAGTCCAAATGCAACGGAACTTCACGGAGATTTTGTATGGAACAGAACACCCAGGATGGCCAGAGCAGCACCTAGGGGTGTCCTGAGGGGGCACAACCCACCAGGGCACGCCTAGGGGCCCAGGCGCGCCCAGGTGGGTTGTGCCCACCTCGGTGGCCTCCCGCACCCCCTCTTTACCCTATAAATTCACAAATATTCCAAAACCCTTTGGGTTAACCTAGATCAGAAGTTCCGCCGCCACAACGCTCTGTAGCCACCGAACACCAATCTAGACCCTTTCCGGCACCTTGCCGGAGGGGGGAATCATCTCCGGTCGCCATCTTCATCATCCCGGCGGCCACCACGATGAGGAGGGAGTAGTCCACCCTCGGGGCTGAGTGTTTGTAGTAGTAGCTATGTGTTTAATCTCTCTCTCTTGTGATCTATATGATGGGCTTTGTTAACATAGATGGATCATATGATGTTTCTCCCCTCTATACTCTTGTTGTGATGAATTGAATCTTTACCCTTTGAAGTTTTATCTTATCGGATTGAATGTTCAGATATGAAAACACATGATGTATGTCTTGCGGTATGAATACTTCAGGTGACAATGGGGTATCATATTGATTCACTTGATGTATGTTATGGCACTCAACTTGTGGATTCCCGAGGTGACATTGGGGTAATCTATTGTCAGGGAAACGACACCTACGGGATCACGAGGGATCCCTTTTGCTATGGTTGGCGGGCGCAGGGCTATGGAAAGAGCGGGATTGAGAGATCAACGCAGGGGGATTATCCAGGTTCGGGCCGCAAGTGATGCGTAATACCCTACTCCTGCTGGTTTGTGTTTATCTGGTGCTCTTGGACTAGCTACAAGGCGTGCAGGGTCCTAAAAGTAAGAATCCTTCCTCAGTACGCCGCGGGCCTCCTTTTATAGACAAAGGGGCTGCCACAATGGCACACAGGAGGTGGAAAGCTATACAGTGGTTGAGTCTATCCTCTGGCACCATAGGACAAACGCATTTAATGCGCTGCCAACATGCCCTTCTTGCATTATCGGGGACGGCAAGGAAGCTCGTCCCAGCTGTCGTCGCCTCGTCTGGCTTCGACACATGTCCAAACTGACGAGGCGTGTAGTGCCACGCTGGCTGGCTGGCTGCTGAGTTGGTGCAGTGGCAGAGCCTTCACGAAGATCTGCATGCCACCACGCAGGTGCTTGCTGAGTTGGCCTAGAGGCCGTACGTCGCCATGCAGGTGCTCGCCTAGTTGGTGGGCTGGCTGCTGCATGGGAACGGCGGCGGAGTCTTGGCAGATGTGGACCTGGCTGCGGCCCTACGGATGTCTTCGGCAAGAGTCTTGCCGGGGCCCCGGCAAGGGTCTTGCCATGGCATCGTGGTCGTCCCCGGCAAGGGGCTTGCCGTGGATCTTCGTCTTCTGGTTATTTATCTAGTCTTGTATGCTTCTGGTCTTCACAAAGATCTGCATGCCACCATGGAGGCGCTTCCCGAGCCTTGGTTCCCATGTGGTTTGAGGGCATCGGAACTCTCAGGCTCAAGGGTGGCAGCCCTGCTGACGTGTGACACCCAAGTTTTTATTTGGATTTTTCAAAAGATTTTATTTGACTTGAGGGGAGTGATTTAAATTTTTCTTCAAGAGAACTCTCCCTCTCATATATATTTTTCTTTATGGCAAAAGTTTTGTTTGGATTCACCCAAGATCTGCCTTTGGTCTTGGAAGTTCTTGCTTTTCATTTGGACTCAAGACAAAATGTTTTTCATATGGAAAAATAACTTTTGAAAATCTTTTTGAATTTGCACTATGGCTTTTGGAAAGTCCTTTGCCACTTTCAACAATTCCTTCTTGCCATGGCATTAGTGCAAATCCTCTCTCCTAACCACTTCCTCACCTTTGGATCATGATTTGCATCAAATCCAGCAAGTTGAACCTCCCCATGTGATTATTTCCATTCAAATTCTATTCAAATAAATTTCTGCCTTCTTTTCTAGCACTTGGAGATTTACAAAGGGACTCCACTTTCTGTCTTGATTTTTGCCACCAAACCTTCTTCCCCTCCTAGTCCTTTGAACCCTCAACCTAGAACCATGAAGATCCACTGGTCTTCAGTTCAAAATTTTCAAACTACACCTGCTGCAAGTTTGGACCAGCTTTGACAAATTTGGTGAAATTCATTCAAAACCTTCTCCAAAAATTCCAAGTAAAATCAGGCAGCCCCTGGGTGCTTTGAGTGGTCATCTCACCAAGTTACAGCTCCAGAAAAATTTATCTCATAGCCAAAACCTTCTGTCGAACACCTGCAGTGCACTGTCTATGTCAAGTTCAGAAAGTTCAGAGAACACTGCAGTGGCTTGCTGTCGTTTTCTTCAGAGAAGGGCATCGATCTCGGCTGTACCACTGCGTCGCCTTGCTCCTCGTCCCCGCCCTCTTGTTCCTGCACCGCACGAACGCCTGGCGCCTTGCGGGCGTCGGTGACGAGCAGCAGAAGGTGCGCCGCCCCGTGACCGACGCCGGCGGCGGCTTTGCGGGCGCCAGCGGGAGACACGGCGCCGACGACGCCACCCAGCGCCGCCCAAAACCACCGGAGCCCGCCGCGTGGCCGTCCACTCCCCCGAATACGCTGCCGCTCTCGTCGTGAACCGCAGAGCACGGAGCGCGCTCTCTGCCGCCGTTGAGCCCGTGCGGTCACCTCACCGTGGACCGACGCCATTACGCCAAGACCATCTCCGTTTAGCTGTGAAACGACTCCAGTAACCTCCACTGATGCTGCCTGGCCGCTCAAACCACCTGCCAATCCACTGCTCCGCTGTAATCGCTCGCCGGAGATTCTCCGTTCACGGCCACCCCGTCGATCTGCCTATAAATAGAGGCCCCGAGCTTCACCTCGAGCACCCACCATCCCTGCACTCCCCCTAGAGCAAGCCTAGCCACTGGTAGAGCCCCAAGGAGGTCTCCTTCCTCGACTCCGGCCGCCGCGACCCACCACGGGATCCAGCCCGATTCGCCCCCGTGTGCGCTCCTCCGCCTCCATTCTCTTGCCAGTAGCTTCACCTTGCATCACTCGTTCTGACCCGCGCCTCAATTCGTAGTTTGCAGCCCTCCACCGGAGTTCCCCATCCTCACCCGAGCCGCCGTCCGCCGGAGATAGTGTCGCCGTCGACGTGGTGCTCCCCGTTGGATGAGTCCACCACCCACCGACGCGGAAGAAGACGCTGAAGCTCTTGGTACCCTCCGTTTCTCCTAACTCGCCGTGGTTCGACGCCGGCGTCCACCGCAGTCTTCGGGCGCCGGCGAGCTTTTCAAACCTGACATGTGGACCCCGCGTGTCAGCCTCTGTTCTTTTATTCGCGAACCGCTTTCTGTTGGCGCCTTCGGGCAAAATACGTTTTCTCCTTTGCGCTTGCGCATTCCCAACCGAAGTGTTTTCTGTTTTCTCAGTTAAAACCCTGGAACTTTTCTGTTTCATTACAGATAAGTCCCTGGACAGAAACCTTTATAACTTTTTAATAAAAAGGGATTTTTGAGTGATTCTTTTTCTGACAATCTTCAAATTTTGTCTAGTTTTTTATGGGATTATTTGAAAATTATTTGGAAAAGTTTCTGTGCAAGTGTTGGTTTTCACGTTAGTATCCGTTTCGTGATTGCCGTAGGTTCCGGGAGAGGTGACGGAGCCGCGAACTTCGCCGAGCTAGACTCCGACTTCTCCGAACCAGGCAAGCGTGTTTTGAACATTTGATATGACAGGTGTTTTACATGTTCACATGAGAGTTTGTGCGTGCCATATGAGTGTCGGTAAATACCTCGTTGCTTGTAAGGCAACGACCCGGTTGTTCCAAAGTCGCGATGATCGCTGATGAGAGATGGCCTAATCATGTGGTGACATGAAGGGCAGCAAGGTGGTACTGTTGTAGCATACCAGCCTTGCGTCATCCGACTTTCTCCGACGTTAACGTGGTTGGAGCCACGTTACCGTTCTTTCCCCTTTCCGTGCTACCACATGTCTCATTGCCAGGATGCGATTTAGTAAGTTGGTAACCTCTTTCCGTGTACACACCAAACAGAGAGGCCGGGATGATGGTACCTTGGCCCAGGATTAAAGCCAGTCATCCGGTCAGGGGGCATGGGTGTTTCCGGTTGGGACCGAGAGGGGGGGCACCCCCTTAGAGCGCGCGTATAGAAAATTGATCCCATGCTACGCGAGGTTGTAGCCTCCCCGTCTCAAGGTTTTTCTTGAACGTCGCCGTGGGTGATCCCTGGCTTCGGATGGTTGAATTGGGTGTGTACTGGTTAGACGTGTTTCTTCCAAAACACCGTAGACGGAACTAGTCCCCGTGACTACTGAAATCCGTTGGCTGTGGTTAAGTACAAACTCTGCAGAGTCAATTCTTTCCAAATCATCGTATCCATGATCAGTAGTGTAAACATTATATCCATATCTATCCGTGTGAAAAACTTGTCCCCGGTGAACAAGCTCTAGTGGTAAATCCAGTTTTATTGTTACTCCTGTGGATGGACTAACTTTATATTCGTCGCATGCTTGTGATAATTTATGTTTCCGAACGATTGTATTATTGAGCTGTGATATAAGCCCTTTATGTGACGTCGCGCAGACGTCCAACTGTGGCGTGTACGTGTTTCTTACTTTAAATATAAGCCCTTTATGTGATGTCGCTCAGAGGTCCGACTGCGGCATGCACTGTCTTTATTTTCTGTTATAAGCCCTTTATGTGGTGTCGCCCCGACGCCCGACTGTGGCATTATTATTCTGCATTTTCCTCTCGAGGAGTCTTTCAGACACTCGTTTGGCACCCGCATTATTATTCTGCATTTTCCTCTCGAGGAGTCTTTCAGACACTCGTTTGGCACCCGCATTATTATTCTGCATTTTCCTCTCGAGGAGTCTTTCAGACACTCGTTTGGCACCCGCATTATTATTCTGCATTTTCCCTCTCGAGGAGTCTTTCAGACACTCGTTTGGCACCTGTATTATTATTCCGCATTTTCCGCTCGAGGCGTCATTCAGACCCTCGCTTGGCACCCAGTATTTATTATCTCTATGTCTGATCGCACTGGTTAACTTGTTCATATGCTTCATGTTGCATTCGTTATATCTTATGTCCGAACTGTCTTGCGAGTACTTTCATAGTACTCACCTGGCTTGTTGATTTGGCCAGATGTTGACGAAGGCGATCTCTTCGATGAAGAGTTTGATAGCGCGTCCGATGCCTAGAGGAGTCCCAGTCAGTCCTGCGCGATCCCGGATATTGGTCACTTGTATTGTATACGCTTCCGCCACCCGCAATAAGTCTTCTCGAGCCTCACTCCGACGCTCGAGGAGTTGTAGTCTTCTGGAATCATATCACTCGCTTCGCGATGATATTTCCACCACCGTTATTATCGTGAGTTAGTAGTTTGCCACCCTATCCGCCGTCTTGTTTTAGCGGCGTGCATGTAATAAATTGTTGGGCAGTCTCTGCTCAACCTTGTATTATATTTAGTACCCCTGGTATTTTTCTTCTGTGACCAAGATATTGTCTACTAGTGAGAAGGAATTCTTCCTCGCTGGTCCGTAAAAGGGATTGGTCTCTCAATAATTATTTTATTGAAAAACCGGTCGTGACAAGCTTGGTATCAGAGCCAGGCTGACTGTAGGAAGCCACTAGGTGCGATCGCTAATCGGTTATTAGCATCTTTTGTGCTTTTTCAGCATTTTGCAATTGTAGCTATTTTCTGTTGGTCATCATAAATTTATGACATGACTACTCAGAATTTTTGCCTACTTTTGTAGATGGCTGGCAGCAGCTGTGAGAATCGAGTGTTCACCAACGTGCCCGAGGGGTTTGTCAAGCTCCTCGTCTCCATCACCAAGCTCGCGATCGGGCCAGCAGCTCGCCCGGAGTTCACACTCTATCAGCACAAGCTCAGTGACGACGTGTCTATGCACCAAGCTGTGGTGCAGTTCAAGGGAGGACGATCTGCTGCTCGCCACTTCCGTTTTGTGGGAAGGGCCATGCCTACGGAGAGGCATGCCATGCAGATGGCTGCCCGTGAGGCGATAGCTCGCCTTCGGGACATCCTTCCTACGATGAAGACTCGTCGCTACCGCTTCCTCCCATGCCATGTGCCATACACCAGCCACTATGCGTTCGCCTGCCATCAGGGAGAACGAGATGAAGCCATCGAGATGGTTGTGGAGTATCACAAGGCTATGGAGGAGTCTTTCGACAACCTCGTAGATGATCTTGTGGCTGCCCGCATGGACTTAGTCCGCGGCGGTCCTGCCAGCAGGAAGGAGCTTCTCCACACGGCGCCGCCCCTGACATTCGTCTCGTCTTCAGCCTCGTATGCACCGGCCGTTTTGGCCACTGCTCGCCGTCTGCCTACCACTGAGGAGTTCGACCGAGTCATCGCTCCTACTCCAGTCAGAGCCGCACCGCCTGCCGCACGCGCTCTACCACCAGTCGCCCCCGCACCATCACCGCAGCGCAGCGTCACGCGCCAGGAGCCAGCTAGAGAGGAGGAGGTTGACTCTCCTGGACCGCTGAGCCTTGCCATCGGCAAGGGGAAGGAGATCTTCACCATCTCCGACTGAGAGCACCGAGTAGCCGCGTGTTATGCCTGCTTGTATGATGTGTTGTTTTATCTGTACGCTAGTTTGTATTGGTGTGTTTGCTGCCTTCCGGAGTAGTACGCTAGTTTTTAATAACATGTCAGGATTGTGTACGCGCATCCTGAGTGCTATATCTTGTGTTTGCTTTTCGCATATAAGATTTATGTTAAGCACTTCTTCTCCATGAAAAATCATTTGTGTTTCTTTGAAAACCTTGAAGCCTTTTGATTATTGCCTTTGCGAGATTTTTTGTGCTACACAATTTTTCTCATGGGTTTTGCAAATAATACCCCAGACTGGAAAAATGTCTCGCTCGTGGACTCGCTCCATGCCCAATCAGCCAGAAGAGGTTTACGGGACACAGACCAGCAACAATTTCAGTCAGGGTCAGTCCAGCCAACAAGACAGCGAAGCAGCACTATCTCAAGTATGTCGTCTCTTCGAGCAAAGCCAGCAACAGCACCAAGAGATGATGAACCATGTCATCAACATGGGAAACCACCGTGAACCCTATCAACCCCATTCCAAGTTATCTGAGTTACAGAAGACTCGCCCCTCAACTTTTGCTCACACCGACAGACCGCTGGAAGCCGATGATTGGCTTCGTGAGATTGAAAGGAAACTGATTATTGCTCAGTGCTCCGATCATGAGAAGGTGCTTTATGCACCACACTATCTTACTGGAGCAGCCGCAGCATGGTGGGAAAACTTCCTACACATGCATCCCAGGGAACACAACATCACCTGGGAAGAGTTCAAGGAAGGCTTCCGTGGGGCACACATCCCCAGGAGCATCCTAAAGATCAAGAAGAGAGAGTTTGATGACCTGAAGCAAAGAGGCATGTCAGTGACAGAGTACAATGGTCAGTTCACTCAGCTGTCTCGTTATGCCTACGACGAGCACATGACAGAAAGCAAAAAGATGGAAAAATTCCTGGACAGCCTGGCACCAGCACTGAGATGCCAACTAATTGTACACACCTTTCCGGATTTTAAGACGCTGGTGGACAAGGCCATCACCTTGGAGAATGAGCGCCGTAGTCTGGAAGATATCCGTAAGCGGAAGAGGGACAAGACGACTCTTGCCCGCAGCAACCGAGGCAAAACTGAGGTCCCAAGGACAGACACAAGGAGATCCACGACCACTGAGCCAAGGCCCATCGGACAATTTCATGCTAGGGACAAGGAGTTCACATACCGTCCAGGGGTCACCTGCTATGCATGTGGTCAACAAGGGCATTATGCTAAACAGTGCCCGAAGCCAAGAGACTCGGCACCCAAGCCGAACAATGGTGGAAACAATCCAGCCCCAAGCGCAACAACTTCAATCCCAGCAACAACCACAGGAAGGGTCACCTGAACCATGTGACCAGGGAAGAAGCGCAGAATGCCCCAGACATCGTGCTCGGTACGTTCCCTGTCAACACAGTACCTGCCACGGTTTTGTTTGATTCTGGAGCTTCCCATTCGTTCGTTTAGTTTTGTTTCGCAACACGGTTTTCCGATACTTCCCTTGGAAAAATCTATGATCATCAAGTCCCCCGGAAATAAGCAAATCGCTCAAGGTTACTACCAAGGAGTGGTCATTGAGTTCGAAGGACTACAATTCCACGCGAATCTCATCGTGTTGGAAAGTAAAGGACTGGATGTCATTTTAGGGATGGACTGGTTAACCACCAACAAAGGATTCATCGACTGCTTCAATCGAACAGTGATTCTCACTCACCATCACGGCAAGACTATAAGAGTTTCCGCTCAAGAAAGGCCACGATCACAGCAGCCAAAGCTGAACAAAATGGCCATTGCAGAACTAAGGAAGGTTCCAGTGGTATGCGAGTTCCCTGATGTGTTCCCTGAAGAACTACCAGGCATGCCACCAGACCGAGAGATCAAATTCAGCATCGAACTAGCACCTGGCACCGCTCCCATCTATAAGAAGCCTTATAGAATGGCACCCTCAGAATTGGTGGAGTTGAAGAAGCAGATAAAAGAATTATTGGACAAAGGGTTTATACGAGCCAGCTCCTCACCATGGGGTTCGCCCGTGTTATTCGCCAAGAAGAAGGATGGGACACTGAGGCTGTGCATAGACTATCGAGCCCTCAATATGGTCACCATCAAAAACAAATATCCGATGCCACGGATCAATGATTTGTTTGACCAGCTCGCACAAGCCAAGGTATTTTCAAAGATTGATTTGAGATCGGGATACCATCAACTGAAGGTATGGACAGAAGATATTCCCAAGACAGCTTTCACTTCCAGATATGGGTTATACGAGTTCACAGTGATGCCTTTTGGACTAACGAACGCCCCCGCATATTTCGTCCACCTCATGAACAAGGTATTCATGAAATTCATGGACAAATTTGTGGAGGTATTCATTGACGACATTCTGGTTTACTCGAGGACACCAGAAGAGCATGCTGAACACCTCAGAATTGTTTTAGGAGAATTGAGGAAACATCAGTTGTACGCCAAATTTAGCAAGTGCGAATTTTGGCTAAGACAAGTTGGTTTCTTGGGCCATATACTAAACCAAGAAGGCGTGGCCGTAGACCCAGAAAAAGTCAAGGCCATACTGGGCTAGAAGCCACCCGCCAATGTTACTGATGTGCGGAGTTTTCTGGGAATGGCCGGGTATTACAGAAGATTTATTGAAGGGTTCTCCACTGTGGCGAAACCTATAACACAGTTACTCAAGAAGGACAAGAAATTTGTATGGACGGAAGCATGCGAGCAGAGCTTCCAAGAACTCAAGAAGAAGCTGACAACCGCACCAGTCTTAACTGTGCCAGACATACACAAGAGCTTTGAAGTGTATTGTGATGCGTCCCGAAAAGGTCTCGGATGCGTGCTAATGCAGGATGGCAAGGTTGTCGCATATGCCTCCAGGCAGCTGCGAAAACATGAGGAAAATTACCCAACACATGACCTGGAGCTAGCAGCAGTCATACATGCACTCAAGGAGTGGAGGCACTTTCTGTTGGGAAATCGCTGTGAAATATATACAGACCATAAGAGCCTCAAATATATTTTCACACAGCCAGAGCTGAATTTACGCCAACGACGCTGGTTGGAACTGGTCAAGGACTATGACGCCGGTATTCACTACCATCCAGGGAAAGCTAATGTAGTGGCCGATGCTCTTAGTCGAAACCCCAGCCCGGACAATGACGGTCCGCAAAATTTGAGGCCTGAGTTTCAGCGAGAGTTCGCTAGGCTCAACATGATGTTAGTCTCTGAAGGCACCGTATCGAACCTGGAGGTACAACCCACCCTGGTGGAACAAATCAAGAAGGCTCAGCAGGGACATCCTAGCATCGAAGGCATAAAGAAGAAAATGAATCTTCGTAAGACTTCCGAGTTCGTCACCGACAGTGAAGGAACATTATGGTACCGAGACAGACTTTGCGTACCTAACATTGAGGAACTCAAGCAACAGATCTTGACGGAGAGCCACACCGCTCCATACTCGATTCATCCTGGAGGAACCAAAATGTACAAGGACATTCAGGAAAGATTTTGGTGGCACGGTATGAAAAGAGATATAGCCACATTCATTGCTTGTTGCGATTCGTGTCAGCGCATCAAGGCCGAGCATCAAAAGCCAGCAGGGCTACTCCAACCAAACAGGATACCAGAGTGGAAATGGGATGAAATAGGAATGGATTTCATCGTCGGATTACCCCGATCACAACGTGGGAATGACGCCATATGGGTCATCACAGACCGACTAACCAAGGTTTCTCATTTCATTCCCGTGAAGACTACCTACTCCACCCAAAGACTGGCAAAACTTTATCTATCTCGTATAGTTTGTTTGCACGGAGTCCCAAGGACTATAATATCAGACCGAGGCACACAATTCGTCTCCAAATTTTGGGATCACCTACAACAAGCTCTGGGCACGCAACTAGCTTTCAGTACAGCATACCACCCTCAGACTGATGGACAGATGGAACGTGTGAACTAGATCCTAGAGGATATGCTAAGAGCCTGTGTGCTCACCTATGGATCCAGTTGGGAAGAGAGTTTGCCGTATGCCGAATTTGCTTACAACAACAGTTACCAAGCCAGCTTGCAAATGGCACCCTTTGAAGCATTGTACGGACGAAGGTGTCATACCCCATTGAATTGGTCAGAGACAGGTGACAGCCGTATCTTCGGCCCAGATATGCTTAAAGAGGCCGAGGAGAAAGTTAAACAAATCCGGGACAGACTCAAGACAGCACAGAGCCGCCAAAAGAGCTACTATGATTAGAAGCACCGTGAGGTCAGCTTTGAACCCGGTGATTCCGTATACCTCCGAGTATCTCCTATGAGGGGTCTGCAACGGTTCAAAATAAAGGGGAAGCTAGCCCCAAGATTTATTGGACCATTTTGTGTAAAGGCACGAAGAGGCACTGTGGCCTACCAACTAGACCTCCCCAAGGAGCTGTCAGACGTCCATGACGTGTTCCACGTCTCACAGTTAAGAAAATGTGTGAGCAACCCAGAAAAACATGTACCTCATGAGGACATTGATATGCAACCAGATCTCACCTACAGAGAAAGACCAGTAAAGATTTTAGAAGAGTCTGAACGGAGGACCCATCAGAAAACGACAAAGTTTTTCAGGGTTCAGTGGAGCAACCACACTGAGGATGAAGCTACATGGGAAAGGGAGGATTTCCTTCGAGCAGAGTATCCATATCTATTTGAGGATCAGCAGAAATCTCGAGGATGAGATTTTTCCTAAGGGGGTAGGTGTTGTGACACCCAAGTTTTTATTTGGATTTTTCAAAAGATTTTATTTGACTTGAGGGGAGTGATTTAAATTTTTCTTCAAGAGAACTCTCCCTCTCATATATTTTTCTTTATGGCAAAAGTTTTGTTTGGATTCACCCAAGATCTGCCTTTGGTCTTGGAAGTTCTTGCTTTTCATTTGGACTCAAGACAAAATGTTTTTCATTTGGGAAAATAACTTTTGAAAATCTTTTTGAATTTGCACTATGGCTTTTGGAAAGTCCTTTGCCACTTTCAACAATTCCTTCTTGCCATGGCATTAGTGCAAATCCTCTCTCCTAACCACTTCCTCACCTTTGGATCATGATTTGCATCAAATCCAGCAAGTTGAACCTCCCCATGTGATTATTTCCATTCAAATTCTATTCAAATAAATTTCTGCCTTCTTTTCTAGCACTTGGAGATTTACAAAGGGACTCCACTTTCTGTCTTGATTTTTGCCACCAAACCTTCTTCCCCTCCTAGTCCTTTGAACCCTCAACCTAGAACCATGAAGATCCACTGGTCTTCAGTTCAAAATTTTCAAACTACACCTCCTGCAAGTTTGGACCAGATTTGACAAATTTGGTGAAATTCATTCAAAACCTTCTCCAAAAATTCCAAGTCAAATCAGGCAGCCCCTGGGTGCTTTGAGTGGTCATCTCACCAAGTTACAGCTCCAGAAAAATTTATCTCATAGCCAAAACCTTTTGTCGAACACCTGCAGTGCACTGTCTATGTCAAGTTCAGAAAGTTCAGAGAACACTGCAGTGGCTTGCTATCGTTTTCTTCAGAGAAGGGCATCGATCTCGCCAGTACCACTGCGTCGCCTTGCTCCTCGTCCCCGCCCTCTTGTTCCTGCACCGCACGAACGCCTGGCGCCTTGCGGGCGTCGGCGACGAGCAGCAGAAGGTGCGCCGCCCCGTGACCGACGCCGGCGGCGGCTTTGCGGGTGCCAGCAGGAGACACGGTGCCGACGACGCCACCCAGCGCCGCCCAAAACCACCGGAGCCCGCCGCGTGGCCTTCCACTCCCCCGAATACGCTGCCGCTCTCGTCGTGAACCGTAGGGCGCGGAGCGTGCTCTCTGCCGCCGTGGAGCCCGTGCGGTCACCTCACCGTGGACCGACGCCATTATGCCAAGACCATCTCCGTTTAGCTGTGAAACGACTCCAGTAACCTCCACTGATGCTGCCTGGCCGCTCAAACCACCTGCCAATCCACTGCTCCGCCGTAATCGCTCGCCGGAGATTCTCCGTTCACGGCCACCCCGTCGATCTCCATATAAATAGAGGCCCCGAGCTTCAACTCAAGCACCCACCATCCCTGCACTCCCCCTAGAGCAAGCCTAGCCACTGGTAGAGCCCCGAGGAGGTCTCCTTCCTCGACTCCGGCCGCCGCGACCCACCACGGGATCCAGCCCGATTCGCCCCCGTGTGCGCTCCTCCGCCTCCATTCTCTTGCCAGTAGCTTCACCTTGCATCACTCGTTCTGACCCGCGCCTCAATTCTTTGTTTGCAGCCCTCCACCGGAGTTCCCCATCCTCACCCGAGCCGCCGTCCGCCGGAGATAGTGTCGCCGTCGACGTGGTGCTCCCCGTTGGACGAGTCCACCACCCACCGACGCGGAAGAAGACGCTGAAGCTCTTGGTACCCTCCGTTTCTCCTAACTCGCCGTGGTTCGACTCCGGCGTCCACCGCAGTCTTCGGGCGCCGGCGAGCTTTTCAAACCTGACATGTGGACCCCGCGTGTCAGCCTCTGTTCTTTTTTCGCGAACCGTTTTCTGTTGGCGCCTTCGGGCAAAATCCGTTTTCTCCTTTGCGCTTGCGCATTCCCAACCGAAGCGTTTTCTGTTTTCTCAGTTAAAACCCTGGAACTTTTCTGTTTCATTACAGATAAGTCCCTGGACAGAAACCTTTATAACTTTTTAATAAAAAGGGATTTTTGAGTGATTCTTTTTCTGACAATCTTCAAATTTTGTCTAGTTTTTTATGGGATTTATTTGAAAATTATTTGGAAAAGTGTCTGTGCAAGTGTTGGTTTTCACGTTAGTATCCGTTTCGTGATTGCCGTAGGTTCCGGGAGAGGTGACGGAGCCGCGAACTTCGCCGAGCTAGACTCCGACTTCTCCGAACCAGGCAAGCGTGTTTTGAACATTTGATATGACAGGTGTTTTACATGTTCACGTGAGAGTTTGTGCGTGGCATATGAGTGTCGGTAAATACCTCATTGCTTGTAAGGCAACGACCCGGTTGTTCCAAAGTCGCGATGATCGCTGATGAGAGATGGCCTAATCATGTGGTGACATGAAGGGTAGCAAGGTGGTACTGTTGTAGCATACCAGCCTTGCGTCATCCGACTTTCTCCGACGTTAACGTGGTTGGAGCCACGTTACCGTTCTTTCCCCTTTCCGTGCTACTACATGTCTCATTGCCAGGATGCGGTTTAGTAAGTTGGTAACCTCTTTCCGTGTACACACCAAACAGAGAGGCCGGGATGATGGTACCTTGGCCCAGGATTAAAGCCAGTCATCCGGTCAGGGGGCATGGGTGTTTCCGGTTGGGACCGAGAGGGGGGGCACCCCCTTAGAGCGCGCGTATAGAAATTTGATCCCATGCTACGCGAGGTTGTAGCCTCCCCGTCTCAAGGTTTTTCTTGAACGTCGCCGAGGGTGATCCCTGGCTTCGGATGATTGAATTGGGTGTGTACTGGTTAGACGTGTTTCTTCCAAAACACCGTAGACGGAACTAGTCCCCGTAACTACTGAAATCCGTTGGCTGTGGTTAAGTACAAACTCTGCAGAGTCAATTCTTTCCAAATCATCGTATCCATGATCAGTAGTGTAAACATTATATCCATATCTATCCGTGTGAAAAACTTGTCCCCGGTGAACAAGCTCTAGTGGTAAATCCAGTTTTATTGTTACTCCTGTGGATGGACTAACTTTATATTCGTCGCATGCTTGTGATAATTTATGTTTCCGAACGATTGTATTATTGAGCTGTGATATAAGCCCTTTATGTGACGTCGCGCAGACGTCCGACTGTGGCGTGTACGTGTTTCTTACTTTAAATATAAGCCCTTTATGTGATGTCGCTCAGACGTCCGACTGCGGCATGCACTGTCTTTATTTTCTGTTATAAGCCCTTTATGTGGTGTCGCCCCGACGCCCGACTGTGGCATTATTATTCTGCATTTTCCTCTCGAGGAGTCTTTCAAACACTCGTTTGGCACCCGCATTATTATTCTGCATTTTCCTCTCGAGGAGTCTTTCAGACACTCGTTTGGCACCCGCATTATTATTCTGCATTTTCCTCTCGAGGAGTCTTTCAGACACTCGTTTGGCACCCGCATTATTATTCTGCATTTTCCCTCTCGAGGAGTCTTTCAGACACTCGTTTGGCACCTGTATTATTATTCTGCATTTTCCGCTCGAGGCGTCATTCAGACCCTCGCTTGGCACCCAGTATTTATTATCTCTATGTCTGATCGCACTGGTTAACTTGTTCATATGCTTCATGTTGCATTCGTTATATCTTATGTCCGAACTGTCTTGCGAGTACTTTCATAGTACTCACCTGGCTTGTTGATTTGGCCAGATGTTGACGAAGGCGATCTCTTCGATGAAGAGTTTGATAGCGCGTCCGATGCCTAGAGGAGTCCCAGTCAGTCCTGCGCGATCCCGGATATTGGTCACTTGTATTGTATACGCTTCCGCCACCCGCAATAAGTCTTCTCGAGCCTCACTCCGACGCTCGAGGAGTTGTAGTCTTCTGGAATCATATCACTCGTTTCGCGATGATATTTCCACCACCGTTATTATCGTGAGTTAGTAGTTTGCCACCCTATCCGCTGTCTTGTTTTAGCGGCGTGCATCTAATAAATTGTTGGGCAGTCTCTGCTCAACCTTGTATTATATTTATTATCCCTGGTATTTTTCTTCTGTGACCAAGATATTGTCTACCAGTGAGAAGGAATTCTTCCTCGCTGGTCCGTAAAAGGGATTGGTCTCTCAATAATTATTTTATTGAAAAACCGGTCGTGACATGACGTTGGGCAAGTTGCCCCGGCAAGGCTCTTGCCGGGGCTGTGGAGGCCACCCTGGCAAGGGCCTTGCCGGGGGAGTCCATCTGGCCCTTCTGCTCTTTGTGTTTCCGGCTTGGCGTTGCTCTGGTTGTCTTGTGCCTTTGCTTCCTCTGCCCCGCCAAGCGTGGCCACGGGCGTGGGGCTGCGACTGCCCGCGCACAAGTAAAGGGGTGCAAAAAGGGACCCTACTTTTGTACGCCGATAGGAGCCCCCGGGCCTGGGCCACATATAAGCGCGGGGCATTATTGGGCCAGGCCCAGAACAGTGCGCGGGCGCGCGTGTGGCAGAGTTTTTACCACAGTAACTCCCTCGCTCGTTGCGCTTCCCCACGACCCACGTTGAATGCGCGACGTGGGGGTCATGCGTGGGGCGGTTGCTGCCCTTATGCGTCACATCATAGTAAAGAGGCAGCTCGCGCCTTCCCCATAAAAAAGAGGAAAGCGCAGGTGCGCGGCTCATTTACTAAGTGGACTCGAGTCGTGGCCTTCAAGGCGCCTGTGCCCCATGGTCACGGGGTGGAAAACGGTCGCCTCATTCGTCTCCTTGATTTCAGCTTGCTCACCACGTGTCCCCCATGCCTCGAAGATGGTAGGCGGTGGACGTGGGGGCACGGGCCTTAAATGATGAGGCGGGGAACCAGGTCGTCGCTGGTTGGAGCAGCGGGTCGTTGTTGATTCCCTGCGCCCCTAGTGGCTGGATTGGTTAAGTGGGGGGACCGAGCCCCAGCCCCGCCCCTTTATAAGAAGGGGACAGGGATGGCACCCCCCAATCTTTCATCATTCATCTCCTTCTACCTTGGCTCCCTCCTTCCTTCTGCTATGGTGAGAGGGCGTGCCGGCACTCTGATGGCGGCGACGAGGGTCTCTGCTTGACAGCGCGCCCCTACTTCCCAAGAGCTCGTGGCGGCGGAGCCGGCCGTGAGAGGAAGGGGGAGGGGCGAGGCCGAGGCCGCCGTGGCACTCGGGGAAGAGGAGGACGGGGCGGCCCACCGGCCTCGCCTCTGCCAGCGGCCCCTCCCCCAATGGAGGGCCACATCGGAGACCAGCCCCGCGAGTTCGTCATCAGGCTGCACCGGCCAGTGTGCCGTCGTCTTCGTCTCCCTACTCCATTCGCTCGGGAGATGGAGCTTGACCCGCCACAAGCTCTGAGGTTGCATACGAGGGGCTGCGGGAATGGCAGCATGCGGGTCGACGTCGACTTCCCCGCCCCTCACGTCATGTATCTTCGTCGCGGATGGAAGACCTTCGCTCGTGCCCACAGCCTGTCGGAGGGGCTCATTCTCCACTTCAAATTAATGGAGAACGGCCTGCTCTCCGTCAAGGTCTTTGGGCACCTGGGAACTCACCTAAGGTGTTGCGTGGAGAGCTCCTTCGATGATGAAGACTCCTCCTCAAGCGGGAGTGATGAGGAGGATAGCGACAGCGACGACGAGGGCGTCAAGCGGGAGGACGCCGACTCCGACTCAGACTGACTGCGTCGCCCTCCTCCCTCGGCCACGCGCCCTGCCGAGGGTCTTCCTCATCAAGCTCTCCATCGGCGCGTTCCCCGTCGCCTCCTTTTTGCCTTCACCTGCCGCACCCGGGAGGAAAGGGGCAAGAACGGGGATCACGGGGCACTTATCTTTTTTAGTTTTTAAGCCTGCGGGCACTTGTTAGATTTAAACCTTGTAATCCCCTTGCTCATGTTTGCATTCCGTATGAACTATACCTGTTTGGAACATATTAATGAAAAAGGGTGCTTGCAGGGTTCTTTGTGCGTGAGCGAGGCCCATGCCAAGGAATGAATCCTTGTTATTTTTAAGATAAACATTGTCGCCCGGCAACAAGCCTTGTCGTCCCCTCACTTCATTCACGACCATACTCACGCTCTCAGCGGAGGTAGGGCGAAGTAGGGTTAGGCCCTTCGTTTGCTTCCATGTCACCGCAACTACAACCAAGTTCTAGCCCAGGGAATAGTTCTTGGGCACAGGAAAGGGGGAGCACGGTGGCCCAGGAATAAACGAGGCTTCATACGTCCCAATTCCATACGAAAATGCATAACAAGGGATAAAGGACTTATCCGGATCTGCAGCCCACGGCAACCTTGGCTTGCCGTGGTCGAGTGCTTGAATCTGCAGCCCCCCGGCAATGGCTTGCCGGTGTCGGGGATGTCAATCCGTCTCCCTGCCCTTAAATGGCTTAGCAGAAACGCCTGTGCAGCCTGCGAACCAAAGAAAAGACTGGAAAGGATGGAAAGACACACACCCGACCTGTACGCTAGGGGTTAGTTGCTGCCGGGAACTATCAACCCTACCAAAGAGAGACTTAACCTAGCATGCATGCTAAAACTTAGGGCTCCAGCGCTTCATTTATTTATGCTCAGGGTCTGCGCCTGGCTTTGTACAAAGGGTTACATGCCTTGTCGGCAAGGCTTGTACAAAAGGTGGCTTGCCAGGAAGCCCGGCAACCATGCCTCATGGGTAAAACTTACGAAGATGTTCGATGTTCCAGGAGTTGCTCACTGGGACACCATCTTCGGTCTCCAGGCGGACTGCGCCAGGCCTGGTGACTCGTATTACCCGATAAGGGCCTTCCCACTTCGGTGTCAACTTGTTGGAATTCTTGGCCGACTGAATGCACCGAAGAACAAGGTCACCTTCCTCAAGACTTCGGGCATGAACCTTGCGGCTATGGTAGCGGCGCAAGGCCTGCTGGTAGCATGCAGCTCGCACAGCTGCCCGAAGACGATCTTCCTCAAGGAGTGTCGAGTCATCTTGCCGCAACTGCTCTTGCGCAAGCTCGTCATAAGCGAGCACTCGAGGTGACCCGTATATGAGTTCCGTGGGGAGAACTGCTTCTGCCCCGTATACTGGGCAAAGGATGTCTGGCGGTGGCTCGATTTGGCGTCGTTCTGATCGACCAAAGAACCGTCAGCAACTCATCAATCCAGTGCCTTCCACACTTGTGCAGCCTGTCAAAAGTCTTTGTCCTCAGGCCTCGCAATACTTCAGCATTTGCCCTCTTCGTCTGTCCGTTGCTCCGTGGGTGTGCCACCGAAGCGAAACAGACCTTGCTACCGAGGTCCTGGATGTATTGCATGAAGGTGCGGCTTGTGAACTGCGTGCCGTTGTCGGTGATGATCTTGTTCGGCACACCAAAACGACAAACTAGCCCCTTGAAGAACTTGACGGCTGACTGTGCTGTCACCTTCCTCACTGCCTCCACTTCGGGCCACTTTGTGAACTTGTCGATTGTGACGTACAAGTACTCAAAGCCCCGACAGCACGGGGGAAGGGGCCCAGTATGTCGAGCCCCCAGACCGAAAATGGCCAGGAGAAAGGGATTGTTTGAAGGGCTTGAGCTGGTTGATGAAGCTTCTTCGAATGGAACTGACACGCTTCACACTTGGTTACTAGCGCAGCTACATCCTGGAGGGCTGTGGGCCAGAAGAAATCTTGCCGGAATGCCTTGCCGGCAAGGGCCCTTGACCCTATGTGGGAGCCACACATACCTCCATGTATCTCTGACAACAGCTCTAGTCTGTCCTCTCGAGGAATGCACTTCAGCCTGACTCCATTTGGCCTCCTTCTGTACAGGGTATCATCCACAAACTGGTACATGTTTGACCGACGGGCTACTTTCTTTGCTTCTTCCTGCTCCTGAGGGAGCTCTCCTGTTTGGAGGAAACGGACGGTGGGCTGCGCCCATGCTGGAGCCTGTGGCTCAGCGGCAATGACCAAAGGCACATCTTCGACCGCAGGGGCAGCTGCCTCTATGAACAGGGCCTGGGGCCCCGTCGAAGGTAGTTGCCCCTCGGCAAGCTTGGAGTACCCGGCAACCTCCTTGCCAGGGGCTCCTGGGAGCTCGGCAGGAAGGTACTTGCTGGAGCTTGTCTTCCTTTGCTTGTTCTGCCCTGCTGATGGCTCTACGGATGGTTGTATTAACTGAAGTACAAAGGTACCTGGCTCCACAGGCAACTTGAGGGTAGCGTGTTTCGACAGGTCATCGGCAATGCTGTTCTCTGCTCGGGGAACATGTTCTGCCTGTAGGCCGTCGAAACGTTCTTCCAACTTCCTCACTTCATTCACATAGGCCTCCATCAACGGGCTCTGGTAATCCTTGTTGACTTGCTTGACGACGAGCTGCGAATCACCCCTGATGATGAGCTTCTTGATTCCAAGTTCTGCCGCGATCCTGAGACCGACAAGCAACCCCACGTACTCCGCCATATTGTTCATTGATTTTTCCCGGGGGATGTGCATCTGGATTACGTACTTGAGGTGCTCTCTGATGGGTGCGACGAGTAGCACGCCAGCACCAGCACTTTGGAGTGAGAAAGCTCCGTCAAAGTACATAATCCACTCACTGCTCGTCTCCTTGCCGGGAAGGGCGCTCTCTTGAATCTCCGCGTCGGGCATTGCGGTCCACTCTGCTATGAACTCTGCCAAAGCTCAGCTCTTGATCGTTGAAGTACTTTCAAACCTGAGGCCAAACCTCGACAGCTCCAATGCCCACTCCACAATCCTCCCTGTCGCATCTGGGTTGTGCAAAATCCGTTGTAAAGGGAGGCGGGTGACGACGGTGATCTCATGCACTTGGAAATAGTGGCGCAGCTTTCTCGAGGCCATGAGAAGGCCAAAAAGCAGCTTGTGCATTCCAAAACATCTTGACCTAGCCCCCTGCAAGAGGGAACTGACAAAATACACTAGGTGCTGCACCATCTTCTTCTTTTGTCCTACTTCGCCCATCCGCTCAGGCTCTGCCTCGCCGGGTCCAGGCCTTGCCGGGGGTTCTGGTTTGCCGGCGTCAGGCTTTGCCGAGGAAGACCCCGGCCCACCATCCGATGGCTCTGCTGCAACTGCTGCTTCTCCCTCCGGTTCCCTCTGTGCCACCAGCGCATCACTGACCACTTGATTCGTTACTGCTAAGTACAGCAGCAATGGCTCTCGTGGTTTAGGCGCGACTAGTATTAGCATGGAGGAGAGGTACCTCTTCAAATCTTGCAGTGCCGCCTCTGCCTCCGGAGTCCATTTTACTGCACCCGCCTTTTTCAAAACTTTGAAAAAGGGGAGGGCGCGCTCAGTAGATTTGGAGATGAACCTACTCAGGGCAGCAACGCAGCTGGCGAGCCTACGGACGTCTTTGACCCGTTTCGGCGCCTCAATCTACTCCATCATTTTGATCTTGTCGGGATTTGCTTTGATTCCGCGTTGAGACACAAAGAACCAGAGAAGTTTGCCGGAGGGAACACCGAACACGCACTTCTCTGGGTTGAGCTTGAGGTTGATCTTGCGCAGGTTTGTGAATGTTTCTTCTAAATCTTGCACGAGCGTGGCCCTGTCCTTGGTTTTGACCACTATGTCATCCATATAAGCTTCCATATTTCTATGTAGCTGGGTCTCAAAACCAATCTGGACTGCTCGGGCAAATGTCGAACCAACGCTCTTCAACCCGAAAGGCATTCGTACAAAACAGTACGTACCACATGGGATGATGAACGCGGTCTTCTCTTCATCTTCCTTCATCATGAAGATCTGGTGGTACCCTGAATAGGCATCGAGGAATGACAGTAGGTCACACCCGGCAGTGGAGTCTACAATCTGGTCGATGCGTGGCAGAGGGAAAGGATCCTTTGGACAGGCTTTATTGATGTATGTGTAGTCAATACACAGCCTCCACTTCCCGTTTGCCTTACCACCACCACCGGATTGGCCAACCACGTGGGGTGGAGTACTCCTCTTACCAGGCCTACCGCCTCCAACTTCCTGATCTCTTCAATGGTGAACTCTTGCCGCTCCAGAGCTTGCTTCCTGACCTTCTGCTTGACGGGCCGCGCGTGAGGACAGACAGCAAGATGGTGCTCAATCACCTCCCTGGGAACGTCGGGGATGTCAGATGCTTGCCATGCAAATACATCGACATTCGCCCGCAGGAAGGCGACGAGCCCGCTTTCCTATTTCCTGTCGAGGGTGGAGCTTATAGTGAAATCCCCGCCCGTGCCATCCTCCTTGACGGACACCTTCTTGGTTTCTGGTGGTGCAGCCTTGGACTTTTTGCTCTTGTCGATGGATCTCTCTGTCACGTCCTCAATGGTAGCACAACACTTCGAAGAGGTGCACTTGCCGGAGTGGGTGCAAGAGGTCTTGCCGGAACACTCCGAAGAGGTGCACTTGCCGAAGTGGGTGCAAGAGGTCTTGCTGGAAGCAGTCTTGCCGGAAGGAGTCATGCCGGCCTTCTTCCTCCCTGGAGCTTCAGCGGCAGGAGCAAGTGCCCTGGCTGAACCTCTGTATGTACTTGCGCAGGTTTTCACCTTCTTTCTGGGGGATGATATGCAAATTGCTTGCCTGGCCATGAGCTTGGTGGCCTCCGGTGAAGGCGCAAACAAACTCATGACACAAATCTGACCAAGAAGAAATGGAATCCGCTGGCAAGTGCATCAACCATGACATGACGTTGGGTTTGAGTGCCAACGGGAAGTAATTGGCAAGCACCTTGTTGTCGCGAGCTCCAGCAGCTTGCATCGCGATGGTGTAGATGCTGAGGAACTCCGACAGGCGGGTCTTGCCGTTGTACTTCTTGCCAACATCGGGCTTGAACATGCGGTGGGAGGGCTACTGGAACTGCAACAGCTCTCGGGTAAAGGCTGGACAACCCACCTCGTAAGGCAGGTCGTCGGGGCCCCCTGGCGCCGGGTGGTCTATAGTGGGCCCCGCACGCTGATCTGACTGATGGCGCGTCTCCCGTCGTCGTTCGATGGTAGTTCGAGCATCTTCCTGGGCCCGTTCCCGAAGTACTTGACGTTGGTCACGGCGGGTTCGCGGGTCAGACGACGCTGTGGAAATGTTGTCACCGACGTCGGGTCGACGGGCCGGTGGCTGTTGTCGCGGCCGCGGGGGGGGGGGGGGGGGGGAGTGCACCGTGGTCGCAGCGTCTCTGGTCCCCCCATCGCCGGCATGCACCGGCTCGTCAGGACGCCGGTGCGAGGTTCCAGTTGGGAGCGGCTCGTCTTTGTTGGCGAAGCTGACAAGGCTTCGGATGGTGGCTCTCCACTCGTCGAGCTTCTCTACAGCAGGGGGAAAGTCGAGGAGCAGCTGCACGCACGCCAGCGCTTCTGCTGGCCTAGGCGGCGGCGAGATCTGCATAGACCGTGACGCGCTCCGACTTCTAACCGGGTTAGAAGGGGCTCTGTCGCGGTCTCACGGTCGCACGCCGCCTGCATCGGCGTCTGAGCGCGCACGCCGGCCTGGTTCGTCCTGTGAGTGGCGCACAGGGCTCTTTCCGCGGCGGTGCTCGGGGGCTCTGGCATCACTGTGTTGCTCATATCGCGCAGCCTGGGAAGGGCGCAGCACGGGCGCCAGCTGGGGTGCGGTAGAGGCTGCTGCGCCACCTGTGGGTAGCACGGCCCCGGCCCCGGACCCAGCGGCGCGTGGCTCGTCATCTTGGATTCGGACGACGCCGCTCGCCTGGCTTAGATCGCCAGAATGTCATGGATGCTCGCGGGCCACATCTCCGACCCCATCCGTGGGCACCCGGACGCCTGCTAGCGCTGGTGCAGACGGGCCGGACCCAGACGAGCCGATCATTGTGATCCCCTTTCTCTTGGGGGCCATGGTGATGATGAAGTCGGTGTGCTATCCTTCAAACCAGATTTTCACAGCTTGCGCCCCCTACCTGGCGCACCAAAGATGTCGGGGGAAACGACACCTACGGGATCACGAGGGATCCCTTTTGCTACGGTTGGCGGGCGCGAGGCTGTGAAAAGAGCAGGATTGAGAGATCAACGCCAGGGGGATTATCCAGGTTCAGGCCGCAAGTGATGCGTAATACCCTACTCCTGCTGGTTTGTGTTTATCTGGTGTTCTTGGACTAGCTACAAGGCGTGCAGGGTCCAAAAAGTCTTAATCCTTCCTCAGTACGCCGCGGGCCTCCTTTTATAGACAAAGGCGCTGCCATAGTGGCACACAGGAGGTGGAAAGCTATACCGTGGTCGAGTCTATCCTCTGGCACCGTAGGACAAACTCATTTAATGCGCTGCCGACGTGCCCTTCTTGCTTTATCAGGGACGACAAGGAAGCTCGTCCCAGTTGTCGCTGCCTTGCCTGGCTTCGACGTGCGTCCGAACTGACGAGGCGTGTAGTGCCATGCTGGTTGGCTGGCTGCTGAGTTGGTGCGGTGGTAGAGCCTTCACGAAGATCTGCATGCCACCACGCAGGTGCTTGCTTAGTTGGCCTAGAGGCCATACGTACTCAGGTGCTCGCCTAGTTGGTGGGCTGGCAGCTGCATGGGAACGGCGGCGGAGTCTTGGTAGATGTGGGCCTGGCTGCGGCCCTGCGGATGTCTTCGGCAAGAGTCTTGCTGGGGCCCCGGCAAGGGTCTTGCCGTTGCATCGTGGTCGTCCCCGACAAGGGGCTTGCCGGGGGTCTCGTGGGTATCCTTGGCAAGGATCTTGTCGAGGATCTTCGTCTTCTGGTTATTTATCTAGTCTTGTATGCTTCCGGTCTTCACAAAGATCTGCATGCCACCATGGAGGCGCTTCCCGAGCCTTGGTTCCCATGTGGTTTGAGGGCGTCGGAACTCTCAGGCTCAAGGGTGGCAGCCCTGCTGGCATTGGGCAAGTTTCCCTGGCAAGGCTCTTGCCAGACTGTGGAGGCCGCCCCGGCAAGGGACTTGCCGGGAGAGTCCATCTCGCCCTTCTGCTCTTTGTGTTTCCGGCTTGGTGTTGGTCTAGTCATCTTGTGCCTTTCCTTCCTCTGCCCCGCCAAGCGTGGCCAGGGGCGTGGGGCTGCGATTGCCCGCGCACAAGTAAAGGGGTGCAAAAAGGGACCCCTACTTTTGTACACCGACATCTATGCATAGGGGTTGATGCCCGTTTTTATTATCTTTTCTCTGATAGAAACTTTGGGTCTCCTTGTAGTTCTTTGTGTGGATTGAATATTATGACCATGAAGTTGTTTGATGCATATCGTAGAATTAACTCACGGATACTCGTGGTGACATTGGAGTATCTAGGTGACATTAGAGTTGGTTGATCTGTGTCATATGGTGTTATTTTAGTACGAACTCTTGATTAGATCGATCAGAAAGAATAGCTTTGAGGTGGTTTCATACCCTACAAACAATTTCTATCTTTCGTTCTCCGCTAATAGGAACTCGGGAGTGATTCTTTATTCACTTTGAGGGATAATCATATGATCCAACTATGTTAGCACTGTTGAGAGATTGCACTAGCGAAAGTACAGACCCTAGGCCTTGTTTCAAGCATTGCAATACCGTTTTTGTGCCCGTTTACTATTTGCTACCTTGCTGTTTTTATTTATTCAGATTATAAAAATATATTTTTACCATCCATATTACACTTTTATCACCATCTCTTCGCCGAACTAGTGCACCTATACAAATTACCATTGTATTGGGTGTGTTGGGGACACAAGAGATTTCTTGTATTTGATTGCAGAGTCATTTGAAAGAGACCATCTTCATCCTACACCTCTCACGGATAAACCATAGTTCATCCACTTGAGGGAAAATTGCTGCTGTCCTACAAAACTCTACACTTGGAGGCCCAACACAAGTCTAAAAGAATAAAGTTGCAGAGTAGACATCAAGGCATCATGCCCATGACAAGTAGACCGACTCCTGCCTGCATCTACTAGTATTACTCCACCAATCGATCGCTATCCAACATGCATCTATGGTATTAAGGTCATGACAAACAGAGTAATGCCTTAAGCAAGATGTAGACAAAGTAAACCAAAAAAATACGTGCCTCACTACCCCTTTTGTCTCTGGGTGAGGACACCATAAGATTGAACCCACTACAACGCACCTCTTCCACTGAAGATAAATCAATCTAGTTGGCCAAACCAAACAGATAGATCAGAGAGAAATACGATGCTAAAATGTTTGACAAAGCGACAATAAAAACAGGCTTGTCCAAGGAAACTACACACTTGATTCAAGTTTGTTGGACCCACAAGGAGCTAAAGGTAAGATCAATATTCTCTCAACTCCTATCTACCACTGATACGAACCTACATACACCGAGTTTTGCTTTTGTCTAGAAACGAGAAAGAAAACTACCAAGTGGGTATAAAGGGATAGGGTTGCATGATAAAAAACATAAAATTAGGTGATGCCTAAATAAATATAGAATATAGTATAATATAATATAAATAGCGAGTATAGAATAATGGTGGTAGGGTGCGCGGAGTTGTCCCAAGGCAATTTACTAGTTAGCAAGTTTTTATGTGGGAGAAGCCTCTTCTAGCATGTCGTCTCTTACTTGGAACTCTATGAACTTATGATTGGAACTATTGGCAAGCACCCACAACTACAAATCTCATTAAGGAAAAACACAATTATAGTATTAAGATAAATTGGTCCCCCTTCAATCTCGTGTGTATCAATTTCTATGGTAGGAAGAAGTTTTTGTTGCTCTTGCCCCCCCAATGCATAGTCATATGAACATAAATTGGATCCACAAACACGCTCATATGATGGGAACCAAAGGAGAACAACATAAACACAAGCAATTTAAACCATCATAGCAATTCACCAATTACCCATAGGACAACAAAAATCTACTCAAACACAATAGCGATGACTCAAGTCATTGAACAATAATACATAGCACAAAAAAACCATGTTCAAGTGGGGGATTATAGAGGTTTGTGGGAGAATGGACCGCTGAAAAGAGATAAGGAAGGTGATGA
Source organism: Aegilops tauschii subsp. strangulata (assembly GCF_002575655.3). Taxonomy (NCBI): domain Eukaryota; kingdom Viridiplantae; phylum Streptophyta; class Magnoliopsida; order Poales; family Poaceae; genus Aegilops; species Aegilops tauschii. The sequence continues at coordinate 182,356,678 of NC_053039.3, forward strand.
AGACGACGACGACGCTGATGAAGACAATCACCACGGTGATGGTTCCCCCGGCGACACTCCGGCACCACCGGGAAAGAGGGGGAGAGAGGCTCCCCCTTCGGCTTTCTCATCCATGCCCTACCCCCCCCCCCCCAGATGGGAAGAGGTTCTCCCCTCTAGTCCTTGGCCTCCATGGTGCCCAGAGGAGCGAGAGCCCTTTCAAGATTGGATCTCTCTCTGTGTTCTTCTCTGGTCCGTGTCTATTTTCTGGCCTTTCACTATTTATTTTATAGTGGGAGATCCGTAACTCTGATCGGGATGAAATTTTGAGGGTATTTTTATCGAGAAATTAGCTTGCTTGAGGAGAAAGAAGGGCACCAACTGACCTAAGGGCTTCCCACAAGCTCAAGGTGCACGCCCAGGGGGTAGATGTAAGTGCATCAAGTGCCCCATTAGTGGTTTTGGAGTACTGAAGACAAATGAGTTGAGGTACTAATGTGTTTGTGAGTGTACACAGGTGTTATAGTCCCTAAAAGATTTGGTTTAACCCATGGATAATGACCCCTAAAAATGTATTTCTTCAAGTGAAGAATTTGGAACGCTCTTCGAAGAAATTAATGTGAAGACTTTGAAGATAAGACTTTGTTTTCATAGTTCCCTTCTTATTTTGAGTCATAGGAAAAATTGTACTGTTAAAGGGGGTCTAGGTGAATGTGAATCATAGTTCACATTTCCAAAGTGATGCTCAAACCTATACATACACAAGCTGCTTCGAGTGAACATTTGGAAATCTCCGGAACAACTGACGACTTTGCTAGCGACAGTGGCGAAGTTCATCTGGTCGCTGACGAACTTGGTCACGCTAAGGAGTTAGGATTTCACTAGTGTGATCTGCCTAGCGTGAGGAAATTGAGTGCCCCGACGAAATTGAGAGTTCAATTTTCCGACTATTGATGCGCCCCATGCGAGCTGTCGAGTGGATCCTTATTCTGACAATGGTCATGTCTGAGAAGGGCATTTATGACAATACATGTTGGGTTGCCCTGGCTATAAATGGCCGCCCTCCACAAACACTTGTTGGTTGGCTCCTCTAGAGAGAACTTGACACTTGTCATTTGAGAGCAACCCTTCCTCTGACGACTTTGAGAGAAACCTAAGTGAGGAAAAACCCAACCAGAGCCAAAGTCATTGAGCATCACTGAAGAGATTGATATGTGTGGTCTGAGCATGTTATACCTTTGAGGTCTGTCATTCTTCTAGACGGTTAGTCGTCATGTTCTGAGCACCCAAGAGTAATTGTGGTGTGCCGGTGAACAAGTCTTTGAAGGATTTCGAAGTATACCTTGATGACTTACTGTGAGTAACTGGGCGAGGTCTGAGTGACCTTGGCTCAAGAGGAATATGGTGAGGACTAAGTGTCCTCTGAGTTCATCGCAGCCACCTCAACCAGATGTATAGGTGATACAACAACTGGAACTGGTCTACCAAATTGATGTGTCTTCATCGAGCCTACCTGGTTTCAGATTCCTCACCCTTTACCTTAAGTGTTTCCGTTGATGAAGAATTTGTGATCTACCTTCTAAAGAATTTGAACCGAAGACTTCCATCATGTTGTTTTTCGTTTCCTCAGTTCATCTTCCTCATGCTCGTATGCTTGTATGATTACATGTTTTTCACCTGTATGTATCTTGTATGCATGCTATTGTGATGATTTAGTTCCCTCACATTTCTATTTCTTCACTCTATCTTCGGCAAATTCATCAGAGTTTGACGAATTTCTAAAAATCTCCCATTCACCCCCTTTGGGAGGAAACTTGCGCTTTCAATTGGTATTAGAGCAAGGTACTCCCTTATTCTGTGTGATTTTGGTTTAACCACCTGGAGTTTTAGTTATGTGGACCACAGGTATGATCAAGGTCTTCATTGCATGCCCCATCTTTGATGGCATAGAGTATCCCTACTGGAAGAACAAGATGCGCATGCATCTTGAGGCAATTCACAATGATCTCTGGTTCATCATCGAGAATGGTGTACCCATTGTTGCTCCTAGCATCAATGATCCAGGCGTGAAGAGATTCAAGCAACTCGACTCTCAAGCGAAGAATATCATATGTGGGCATCTAAACAAAGGATAGTATGGCAGAGTGAGTGCACTGGAAACATCAAAGCTTATCTGGGATAGGCTTTCCAAGGTCAATGAATCCGTTTCCACTCAATGTGCTTCTCGAGTTCATGTTCTTTGCAATCTCTTCAATTGCTTCAAGAGGGTCGACAATGAAATGTTCAGCAAACCTTCAACCGCCTCACCGATATCTCTAGTGAGCTTCAGGCTCTCAGTGCTGCTGATATCACTGACCATGAGGTGGTGAAGAAATTGCTGAGGTCCCTTGACACTTCCTTTGACACCTTGGCCACGATGATTCAAGAGCATCCTTATTACAAGTCACTTGATCTGGCTGATATTCTTCAGAGGCTCAGTACTAATGAATTTCAGCAAGCTGAGAAGAGAGATATGTACGGTCCAAGTTATGGACGAACCCGCGCTCTGAAGGTGAAAGCAAAAGACAAGGTAATTTCTTCATCTGAAGAAGAAGAATATGATTGCAGATCTGATGGTGGTGAGGAAATTGGTAGAGAGTTGGTTATGCTTGTGAGGACGTTCCAGAAGTTTTCCAAGAGGAATCGCTTTGGAAAGTCCTCAAAGTATGACCCGAAGAATGCTGGAGAAGCTTCTGCTCGAGAACTTACCACAAATGCACGAAGCCAGGCCACTACATCGTTGACTGCCCTCTCTGGCAAAAGGAGTCAAAGAAGAAGAAATCTACTAGAGATGATGACCCTGATGACAAAAAGAAGAAACCCTCAAAGTCTTCATCAAAATCTTCATCATGCGAGAAAACCAGTTCTGGCAAAGCTCGGGATTTCATTGGGAGGGAAATGATTTCTGAGGAAGAATCTGATCAAGAGGAAGCTTAGGAATCTGAGGAGGAGTCTGACACTGGGGGGGTGAGCCTAACCCTTGCTACTGACTTCCTTAGCAAGTCCATCTTCAACCCTGAAGATAATGGTGACTCCAACTCCGAGGACTATGTTGATGACTACACTCCCACCTATTGCTTCATGGCAAGAGGTGCTAAGGTAACCTCACGAGAAGCTTACTTTAATACTTCAAGTGATGACGACTCTGAGTGTGAAGCAAAACTTAGCTATAAGAAACTGGCTAAAATTGCAACTGAACAACAAACTGCTATGGAAAATATGCAACAACTTCTAGACAAAAGCGATGATCTGTTAGATGAGGAAATGGATCATAGTCAAGCTTTGTCTGAAGAACTCAGACGTCTTACGTCAAAGCATGATGAACTTGAAAGTCGTCATGTGGCCCTCCCAGCCAAACACGAGAGGCTGTCTTATGAGCCACAAGTATATGGGATCAATTGTAACTCTTTTCGATAAGTAAGAGTGTCGAACCCAACGAGAGCAGAAGGAAATGAGAAGTGGTTTTCAGCAAGGTAATGTCTGCAAGTGCTGAAATTTTAAGTAACAAAGTAGTTTGATAGCAAGATAATTTGTAACGAGCAAGTAGCGATAATAGTAACAAAAGTGCAGCAAGGTAGCCCAATCCTTTTGAGGCAAATGATGGTCCAAAACGGTCTCGTGTAATAAGCAAAGCATTCTTGAGGGTACACAGGAATTTCATCTAGTCACTTTCATCATGTTGGTTTGATTTGTGTTCGCTACTTTCATAATTTGATATGTGGGTGGACCAGTGCTTAGGTGTTGTTCTTAGTTGAACAACCTCTTGCTTATGATTAACCCTCTTGCAAGCATCCAGAACTACGAGAAAAGTATTAAGAATAAATTCTAACCATAGCATTAAACTTTTGCATCCAATCGGTCCCTTACGGAATAGCGCATAAACTAGGGTTTAAGCTTCTGTCACTCTTGCAACCCATCATCTAATAACTAATCCAAAATGTATTCCCTTAGGCCCAAATATGGTGAAGTGTCATGTATTCAACGTTCACATGACACCACTAAGGGAATCACAACATACATACTATCAAAATATCAAACACATATCAAGTTCACATGATTACTTGCAACATGATTTCTCCCGTGATCTCAAGAAAAAAAGTAACTACTCACAAATGATAATCATGCTCAAGATCAGAGGGGTATTAAATAGCATAATGGATCTGAACATATAATCTTCCACCAAATAAACCATGTAATAATCAACTACAAGATGTAATCAACACTACTAGTCACCCACAAGAACCAATCTATAGTTCCGGTAACAAGATCGAACACAAGAGATGAACTAGGGTTTGAGATGAGATGGTGCTGTTGAAGATGTTGATGGAGATTGCCCTCCCCAAGATGGGAGAGTTGTTGGTGATGATGATGACGATGATTTCCCCCTCCGGGAGGGAAGTTCCCCCGGCGGAATCGCTCCGCCGGAGGGCAAAAGTGCTCCTTCCCAAGTTCCGCCTCGAGACGGTGGCGCTCCATCCCGAAAGTCCTCCCCTTATTTTTTAGGTCAAAATGACTTATATAACAGAAGATGGGCACCAGAGGTGGGCCTGGGTGAGCACAACCCACCAGGGCGCGCCTGGGCTCTCTGGCGCGCCCAGGTGGGTTGTGCCGACCTGGTGGGCCCCCTCTGGTACTTATTGGCTGCAATATTGTTCATATATTCCATAAAAATTCTCTGTAAAGTTTCAGCTTGTTTGGAGTTGTGCAGAATAGGTAGCTTGATGTAGCTTTTCCAGGTCCATATTTCCAGCTGCCGGAATTCTCCCTCTTTGTGTGTACCTTGCATATTATGAGAGAAAAGGCATTAGAATTACTCCAAAAAGCATTATTATGCATAAAAACATCATAAATAACAATAGGAAAACATGATGCAATATGGACGTATCAACTCCCCCAAGCTTAGACCTCGCTTGTCCTCAAGCGAAAACCAAAATCGAAAAACATGCCCACATGCTTAGAGAGAGAGAGGTGTCGATAAAAACAAAATACAGACATAGAAGCATCACGTAGATTATTATAACAGTAACAAATTTAAACATAAAACTTTTATCATAGAACTTTTATCATAGACTTCTCATGAATAAGTGACAACTCATCACTCTATCGAAGTATAAAGCATAAACTCTATTAGAAACCAACAAACTATGTTCTCAGTCAACTTTGCAACTACAATTCATAATCTTTTCAGGAAGGGTCACGTATTGGAGCATTCACTACTGCAGGATGGTCCAAACGCGACAGTCGAATTAGAGACCCTTGGACGAAACTGTGTGCGATGCCATAATCGCAAACAGTGGTGTAAAAACCCGTCAAAAAGGTCCAAAACGTTTGCGATAAAGGATGCATCAAACACGGTTCAGACTTTAGTTGTGTGTGGGATGCAGGGCATACGGTTTAGTTCAATTAACTGTCTGCGATGAGGTGGAACAAAAGAAACGGGTAGCCAGATGAAGGTGTGTGTGATATATAGCATACGGTTCACTAGGATGAACTATGTGTGATTAGGCAACACAATGGAAACGGTTCAATTGAACAAGATGTGTGTGATACGCGGCAAACAGGTCCGTAATCGGAAATGTGTGCGAAGACCAATAATAACACAGAAGATTGCTGCTAATAAGCCGTGTGATTTGCTCTATCTACAGAAGAACAACATGTATATATATAACTGAAATAAACATCCAATTACATAAGTGACTATACAGATCATTCGCACACACCTCAATAAACAATTGCAAGCATTCTAAAGTAGGAGAAATGGTCGTCTAGTCATCTACTTCTTGTGATGATCCTGCCATTGCTCTGTGGCTCGATCCCTCGTCTGGGGCAGGAAGAAGACACTTCCTCATGTCAACGATCCGCATGTACATCTCGTAGCTTGTGTACGCGTCCTTGGCAGCGTACTTGACATGTTGTTCATCCAGTCTCTCATGCCACACACCTTGCCAGGCGTTCTTGTCCTTCTTGCTCTGATTCTTCATCTTCATGTAGTAGGGGTCGATGATGGCCGAGGCGAGGTCAATCAGGGAGTTCAGTTTGTTTTTGTCGCTGCCCCAGACCTTGTAGTGGTGCTGGATGTTGACAAGATTCGGGCATTTCAAGCCCGAAACCTTGAGCGCTTTTAGATCGTTGGTGGTGTCCACCGTAGCGAAAATGTAGTCGGAGCTATTGATAAACCTGGAGAAATGCTCGCAAGGCCTTGTGGCCAGGTGGTAGTGGTAGATGAGGACGTCATGTCGCACGCACAAATGGGCGACGACAACCTTCTGATCGTGCCCGGCACAACCAATGGTGTACTCGAGGTCGAAGCCGACCACTTGATACTTGTCCTCGACAAGGAACTGCTCCATAGTTTGGATGGAGCTCTCCACCGAGACCGGATTGTTCGTATACACCACCGAGAGGGCCTTCCTCCTCACGTGGGTGTCCACTACGTGATGCGTGGTGAACTGCCTGCCGTTGTCGTCGTTGGCCGCTGGGAGCACCATTGGAGCCACGGGGATCACCATTGGAATTGCTGGATGTCCTCTCTATATGTGTCATCGTGCGTGTGCTTATTGTGCCATGTGACGCGAGATATGAAGGTAAATGGCCGCAGGAATAAATGGGGGCCGGGCGGCCTGGATTCTCGGTGCGTCCGCATGGCAGTTTTTGCAGCAGGTAACTACATTGTCGCGCCTAGCGCAGCCGCATGCACACGAACGTGCATGATCATGCCCCGGCCCCAAACGCTGGCAGCGTGCGTGGAGGGACGAGGGCAGAGCACCCGGAGGGACGCGAGAGAAGAGCGCGCGTGGTGGGACGCGAGCAGAGCATGCTGCGGCCGCCTCAATCGCAAGCAACCAAACACATAGAGAAGTTGAACACGTAGGAAATGGTCGCCTACAAGCCGGGCGACAGTTGCGTCGCTGCATAGCGAGCGGCCATGTGCTACTACCTCCGTCTTGGTCTATAGTCCCCTTTATATTCTGTGCCATACTTTGCCCTCAAATTTAACCAACAAAATGTTAATGCATGTTATAAAAATTATATAATTGGAAACTATGTTCAAATACGAATCCAACTACATAATCTTTGGCGACATGCATTCGTATTTTATTAGTTAAATCCTACTTATAAACCAGGACGGGGGTATAGTAGGTAATTAAATCGCAAATGTTTTTTTATTAACCGTATGTGTACGTGGCCTTTCATCCTCCTCTCGCACGTCTTGTCACACCGCTCCCGCAGATGGCTTACAGTGCAAGCTTGTGTAGCGCACGGGGGCGTTCTTTTGGCCAAACGGTGGCGCCAATGAACCGTCGGTGAGCCTATTCCCGTGCGACCTCGCAGGTTCCCGCGCAAGCTTCTCGCCTGACTCGGTGAAATCCCCCAAAATCCCAATGTTTACCGGCCTGCTATATAAACCCTCACGGCTAGTGAGTCCTGCGTCGCATTTTCCCCTCCCTCCCTGTAGCTTATCTCGTCTGCTTCTCCCACAATCGCCAATGGCACCGGTCCATCGTCATCGCTCAGCCACTCTACCATCATCAGAGGACAGCTCCAGCTGGGAGGCTACACCGCGGTGGCGGCACAGTCCCCGGCGTAGTGTAGTGCGCGTGGCATCCATGTTGGGTGTGCGCAGAACACCCACCACACGCTCTGCCGCCGCTGCCCATCGGTAGATGTTGCCGGCCTCCGTTGCTGCCACACCGCCGTCGAAAGCCAGGGCCATCGCCCGCTCCGTCCCCGCGGCCCGAAGGCGGGAGGTGGTCGTCGTGGCCGCCACCCCACTGTCGGCCACCGTGGCCATCACCTGCTCCACCACCGCGGCCCGAAGGCGGGAGATGGTCGTCGTGGCCGCCACCCCATTGTCAGCCGCCGTGGCCGCCAGCCCACCGACGACCGTCGGGGTCATTACCCGCTCCGCCACCGCCGCCAAAGGCGGGAGGCAGAGGTGGATGCCCGCATGTGCGTCAGCGACCTTGTGCGCTACACGAGTTCCTACGGGAGGAGGAGCGCCTCATCGAGCACGCAAAGAGCCTTACCGCCGCCGTGGCCGCGGGACACGCCGCCTCAGAGGCGAGGAATTAGGAGATCTACGAGGAGAACCACCGCTTCAAGAGGGGCCGTCTGGAGCGACAGAGGGCGTTCGAGGTGAGCATCGCTGAAGGTGCAGCAGTGGCAGGCATCATATTGCAGTAGTAGCAGCAGCAGTAGCAGCAATAGTAGCAGCAGCAGTAGCAGTAGCAGCAGCAGCAGTAGCAGTAGGAGTAGTAGCAGTAGTAGTAGTAGCAGTAGCAGCAGCTGCAGCAGTAGTAGTAGGAGTAGTAGTACTAGCAGTAGTAGTAGCAGTAGTAGTAGCAGCAGCAGCAGTAGGAGTAGTAGTAGCAGTAGCAGTAGCAGCAGCAGTAGTAGCAGTAGCAGCAGCAGCAGTAGTAGCAGCAGTAGTAGCAGCAGTAGCAGCAGTAGCAGTAGTAGCAGTAGTAGCAGCAGTAGCAGTAGTAGTAGCAGCAGCAGCAGGAGCAGCAGTAGCAGCAGTAGGAGTAGTAGCAGCAGTAGGAGCAGTAGCAGCAGTAGTAGTAGCAGCAGTAGCAGTAGCAGCAGTAGTAGCAGTAGTAGCAGCAGTAGTAGAAGTAGCAGTAGCAGCAACAGCAGCAGGAGCAGTAGCAGTAGTAGCAGCAGCAGCAGCAGCAGTAGGAGCAGTAGCAGTAGCAGCAGCAGTAGTAGCAGTAGTAGTAGTAGTAGTAGTAGTAGTAGTAGTAGTAGTAGTAGTAGTAGTAGGAGGAGGAGGAGGAGGAGGAGGAGGAGGAGGAGCAGTAGCAATAGCAGTAGGAGCAATAGTAGCAGTAGTAGCAGTAGTAGTAGGAGTAGTAGCAGTAGCAGCAGTAGCAGTAGCAGTAGCAGTAGCAGTAGCTGTAGCAGCAGCTGTAGCAGTAGTAGCAGCAATAGTAGCAGTAGTAGCAGTAGCAGTAGTAGCAGTAGCAGTAGGAGTAGTAGTAGCAGTAGCAGTAGCAGCAGCAGAAGTAGCAGTAGCAGTAGCAGTAGCAGAAGTAGCAGTAGCAGTAGCAGTAGCAGTAGCAGCAGCAGCAGTAGTAGTAGTTGTTGTTGTAGTAGTTGTTGTAGTAGTAGTAGTCGTACTAGTCCTAGTAGTAGTAGTATTTAGGGGCTATTTTGTTCAGTTCATCTCACTATAGATGTGGTGGAACGGTACAACGTACTTAAAATTAGCTAGTATATAAAGTAGAACTAGCTATTTTAGTATGTGGTTGGCAACAATTGGTGAAAAGTTTGGTCGGTTCAGCTGTCGAGTTGAACTGTTTGTATAAATAACGACTGCTTAATTTATGAATGAAATCTATGCTTAATTACTGAATTTTAGTTGCAAAAATTAGATACTGCTAGTTATTTTGACAAATCACAGTGTTACAAGGTTGACAAATGGCAATGTTAGTAGATCAACAAATGTCAGTCTTTCCAGTTTGACAAATGGCAACATACCCAATATGACAGATGCAAATCTTACCAAATTGTTTGTAAGTGGTTGCACACGGGTCATACAAAAGAACCGTTTGCGTTGAAGAGATGCAGAAATCCTGCTCTCACTTTGCATTCGGGTGTTCTATCTAAAACGTTTGCGATCAAGAGCTGCACAAATCCTGCTCGGCACATTTTCCCTTGGCTTCCTAGGAAGCTATCGGTTTGCATACGGGTGTTCTAACTAAAACGTTTGCGATGAGTGTTTTATATTTAAAAACCATTGACGTCTTTTTCAAAAGAAAATCATTTGATAAGTCTGTACATTAAGAGAGAAAAACAGAAGTTCACTCAAACCATATTTTCATTCAGTCATACTACAAATTTATATTCATATGATTGAGATATACTATTAAACCCAAGGAAAAAACTATTTCCGGCGGCGGCGGAGGCGGCGTGCCGCGCCGTCGTTGTCGTTGTCGTCCTCCGGGATGCCGTTGTTGAAGTCTTCAATGCAGCACAAAATTTTCTTCACTTGTAAATCAAACATCATGTCTGATACGTCTCCAACGTATCTATATTTTTTATTGTTCCATGCTATTATATTATCTGTTTTGGATGTTTAATGGGCTTTAATATGCTCTTTTATATTATTTTTGGGACTAACCTATTAACCGAAGGCCCAGTGCCAGTTTTTGTTTTTTTGCCTATTTCAGTGTTTCGTAGAAAAGGAATATCAAACGGAATCCAAACAGAATGAAACCTTCGCGATGATCTTTCTTGGACCGAAAGCAAACCAGAAGACCTGGAGATGAAGTCGGAGACGCAACGAGGCGGCCACGAGGCATGAGGGCGCGCCCAAGGGGGTAGGCACGCCCCCCACCCTCGTGGGCCCCTTGTAGCTCCACCGACATACTTCTTTCGCCTATATATACTCTTATATCCTAAAAACACCCGGGGGAGCCACGAAACCACTTTTCCACCGCCGCAACCTTCTGTAACCGTGAGATCCCATCTTGGGCCCTTTTCCGGCGATCTGCCGAAGGGGGAATCAATCACGGAGGGCTTCTACATCAACACCATAGCCTCTCTGATGAAGTGTGAGTAGTTTACCACAGACCTTCGGGTCTGTAGTTATTAGCTAGATGGCTTCTTCTCTCTCTTTGGTTCTCAATACAAAGTTCTCCGCGATGTTCTTGGAGATCTATTCGATGTAATACTTTTTGCGGTGTGTTTGCTGAGATCCGATGAATTGTGGATTTATGATCAAGATTATCTATGAATAATATTTGGTTCTTCTCTGAATTCTTATATGCATGATGTGATATCTTTGCAAGTCTCTTCGAATTATTGGTTTAGTTTGGCCTAGTAGATTAATCTTTCTTGCAATGGGAGAAGTGCTTAGCTTTGGGTTCAATCTTGCGGTGTCCTTTCCCAGTGACAGCAGGGGTAGCAAGGCACGTATTGTATTGTTGCCATCGAGGATAAAAAGATGGGGTTTATATCATATTGCTTGAGTTTATCCCTCTATATCATGTCATCTTGCTTAATGCCTTACTCTGTTCTTATGAACTTAATACTCTAGATGCATGCTGGATAGCGGTCAATGTGTGGAGTAATAGTAGTAGATGCAGAATCGTTTCGGTCTACTTGACACGGACGTGATGCCTATATTCATGATCATTGCCTAGATATTCTCATAACTATGCACTTTTCTATCAATTGCTCGGCAGTAATTTGTTCACCCACCGTAATATATGCTATCTTGAGAGAAGCCACTAGTGAAACCAATGGCCCCCGGGTCTATTTTACATCACATTAGTTTCCCGTCAACTTGCCAATTTCTGTCGCCGTTTATTTTGCAATCTATACAACAAAAATACCAAAAATATTTACTTTACTATCTTTATTAGATCTCACTTTTGTGAGTGACCGTGAAGGGATTGACATCCCCTTTATTGCGTTGGTTGCAAGGTTCTTGATTGTTTGTGCAGGTACTAGGTGACTTGCGTGTAATCTCCTACTGGATTGATACCTTGGTTCTCAAAAACGGAGGGAAATACTTACGCTACTTTGTTGCATCACCCTTTCCTCTTCAAGGGAAAACCAACGCATGCTCAAGAGGTAGCAAGAAGGATTTCTGGCACCGTTGCCGGGGAGATCTATGCTCAAGTCAAGACATACCAAGTACCCATCATAAACTCTTCTCCCTCGCATTACATTATTTGCCATTCGCCTCTCATTTTTCTCTCCCCCACTTTTAAAACGATTTTCAAAAACCTTTTGCCTTTTCTTCGCCTCTCTTCCATTCGCTTCTTTTTGCTTGCCTCTTGTGTGTCTGTGCGCTAGATCGTTTGTTTCACCCTCATGGCTAGTCCTCCTATCATTGTTAATACTACCGATAATGAAGTTCTCAATTTTAAACAAAGGGTGGGAGAAAATCAAAAAGATGCTTGGTATAGAATTTGTAATGCTCAAAATAGATCTACTAAAAAGCAATCCACTTATGTTCTTCTTCACATTTTTTATGTAGGCATCACTCCTTGGAATAGATATGTTCTTGACACCATTACCAGAGGGAATTTCTTGGGAAGCCATACTTTTGATTCTTATAATGCTATGATAGATTTGTTAGGCCCACCACCTCTTTTGGTCAATGGAATTATTTTAACTCTGGAACATGTGATGCAAAGGCTTGATATTATTGAAAATAAAATTGCTACTGTAGGGTTAATTTTAAATTTGGATAAAAAGATCCACAACCACATCACCAATATGGATCTAAGGTAGGAGTTACTCTAAAAAATCTTAGGGAAAAGGAACACATAGTTAATGAGAAGATAGACCAAGATTCCACTAGAATTGATCAAATCGAAGATATTATTACCAACTTGGGATCCGCTTTTTATGCCGTTAAAAATACCTCAAATCCTCCTCTACCAAAATTTTCAAGTATATCTATGTTCCTTAAAATTAGGGTGAATCTTCTAGTAAAGAAAATGAAGACCTCAAATCAATAAGTGTTCACCCCAATTTTTTCGATATCATTAAGGAACCTTTTGCTACAAATGAATTTCTTGATTTCTTGCCTAGGAGTTTGATCATTAATAAAACCAAAGAACCTCCTAAGGGTCATATGTGTTCAATTGAAGAATTGCTTACCGAAGATGGCAATACCTAGATCTATTCTTGTTTTTATGCCTTGCTAGGGGCGTTAAACGATAGCGCTTGTTGGGAGGCAACCCAATTTTATTTTTGTTCCTGTTTAGTAATAAATAATTCATATAGCCTCTGTTTATATGTGGTTTTATTTTTTAATTAGTGTTTGTGCCAAGTAGAACCTTTGGGAAGACTTGGGTGAAGTCTTTGCGATCTTGCTGTAAAAAACAGAAACTTTAGCGCTCACGAGATTAGATGCCATTTTTTACTGGAGAGTCATTTTAGGTTGATTCTTTTTGAAGATGATTAATAGACAAATTCCTCACGTCCACCAATTTATTTCATAATATTTGGAGTTCCATAAGTAGTTTTTTGATACAGATTGCTACATACTGTTCTGTTTTGACAGATTCTGTTTTCCGTGTGTTGTTTGCTTATTTTCATGAATCTATGAGTAGTATCGGGGGGTATAAACCATAGAGAAGTTGGAATACAGTAGGTTTAACACCAATATAAATAAAGAATGAGTTCATTACAGTACCTTAAAGTGGTGGTTTATTTTCTTGTACTAACAGAGCTCATGAGATTTTCTGTTGAAGTTTTGTGTTGTGAAGTTTTCAAGTTTTGAGTAAAGATTTGATGGATTTTGGAATAAGGAGTGGAAAGAGCCTAAGAATGGGGATGCCCAAGGCACCCCAAGGTAAAATTCAAGGACAACCACAAGCCTAAGCTTGGGGATGCCCCAGAAGGCATCCCCTCTTTCGTGTTCGTCAATCGGTAACTTTACTTGAGGCTATATTTTTATTCACCACATGATATGTATTTTGCTTGGAGCGTCTTGTATGATTTGAGTATTTGCCTTTTATATTACCAAAATCATCCTTTCTGTACAAACCTTTTGGAGAGACACGCATGAATCGTAATTTATTCGAATACTCTATGTGCTTCACTTATATCTTTTGAGCTAGATAATTTTTGCTCTAGTGCTTCGCTTATATCTTTTTAGAGCACGGTGGTGGTTTTATTTTATAGAAATTATTGATCTCTCATGCTTCACTTATATTATTTTGAGAGTCTTTTAGAACAGCATGGTAATTTGCTTTGGCTATAATATTAGTCCTAATATGATGAGCATCCAAGATGGGTATAATAAAAACTATCATATAAAGTGCATTGAATACTATGAGAAGTTTGATTCCTTATGATTGTTTTGAGATATGAAGATGGTGATATTAGAGTCATGCTAGTTGAGTAGTTGTGAATTTGAGATATACTTGTGTTAAAGTTTGTGATTCCCGTAGCATGCACGTATGGTGAACCGTTATGTGATGAAGTCGGAGCATGATTTATTTATTGATTATCTTCCTTATGAGTGGTGGTCGGGGACGAGCGATGGTCTTTTCCTACCAATCTATCCCCCTAGGAGCATGCGCGTAGTACTTCGTTTCGATAACTAATAGACTTTTGCAATAAGTATGTGAGTTCTTTATGACTAATGTTGAGTCCATGGATTATACGCACTCTCACCCTTCCACTAGTGCTAGCCTCTCTAATACTGCGCACCTTTCACTGGTATCATACACCCACCATATACCTTCCTCAAAACAGCCACCATACCTACCTATTATGGCATTTCCATAGCCATTCCGAGATATATTGCCATGCAACTTTCCACCGTTCTGTTTATTATGACATGCTCCATCATTGTCATATTGCTTTGCATGATCATGTAGTTGACATCGTATTTGTGGCAAAGCCACCGTTCATGATTTTCATACATGTCACTGTTGAATCATTGCACATCCTGGTACACGGCCGGAGGCATTCACCTAGAGTCATATTTTGTTCTAAGTATTGAGTTGTAATTCTTGAGTTGTAAGTAAATAAAAGTGTGATGATCATCATTATTAGAGCATTGTCCCAGTGAGGAAAGGATGATGGAGACTATGATTCCCCCACAAGTCGGGATGAGACTCCGGACAAAAATAAAAAATAAAAAAAGGCCATAAAAAGAGAGAGAGAGAGGCCCAAATAAAAAAATGAGAGAAAAATAGAGAAGGGACAATGCTACTATCCTTTTACCACACTTGTGCTTCAAAGTAGCACCATGATCTTCATGATAGAGAGTCTCCTATGTTGTCACTTTCATATACTAGTGGGAATTTTACATTATAGAACTTGGCTCATGTATTCCAATGATGGGCTTCCTCAAATTGCCCTAGGTCTTCATGAGCAAGCAAGTTGGATGCACACCCAGTTAGTTTCTTTTGTTGAGCTTTCATACACTTATAGCTCTAGTGCATCCATTGCATGGAAATCCCTACTCACTCACATTGATATCTATGGATGGGCATCTCCATAGCCCGTTGATACGCCTAGTTGATGTGAGACTATCTTCTCCTTTTTGTCTTCTCCACAACCACCATTCTATTCTACCTATAGTGCTATGTCCATGGCTCACGCTCATGTATTGCGTAGTTGAAAAAGTTTGAGAACATCAAAAGTATGAAACAATTGCTTGGCTTGTCATTGGGGTTGTGCATGATAAAATATTTTGTGTGATGAAGATAGAGCATAGCCAGACTATATGATTTTGTAGGGATAACTTTCTTTGGCCATGTTATTTTGAGAAGACATGATTGCTTTATTAGTATGCTTGAAGTATTATTTTTTTTTGTCAATATTAAACTTTTATTTTGAATCTTATGGATCTGAACATTCATGCCACAATAAAGAGAATTACATTGAAAATTATGTTAGGTAGCATTCCACATCAAAAATTCAGTTTTTATCATTTACCTACTCGAGGACGAGCAGGAATTAAGCTGGGGGATGCTTGATACGTCTCCAACGTATCTATAATTTTTGATTGTTCCATGCTATTATATTATCTGTTTTGGATGTTTAATGGGCTTTCATATGCCCTTTTATATTATTTTTGGGACTAACCTATTAACCGAAGGCCTAGTGCCAGTTTCTGTTTTTTTGCCTATTTCAGTGTTTCGCAGAAAAGGAATATCAAACGGAATCCAAACGGAATGAAACCTTCGTGATGATCTTTCTTGGACCGCAAGCAAACCAGAAGACTTGGAGATGAAGTCGGAGACCCAACGAGGCGGCCACGAGGCAGGAGGGCGCGCCCCCACCCTCGTGGGCCCCTCGTAGCTCCACCGACATACTTCTTTCGCCTATATATACTATTATACCCTAAAAACACCAGGGGGAGCCACGAAAACACTTTTCCATCGCCGCAACCTTCTGTACCTGTGAGATCCCATCTTGGGGCCTTTTTCGGCGATCTGCCGGAGGGGGAATCGATCACGGAGGGCTTCTACATCAACACCATAGCCTCTCCGATGAAGCATGAGTAGTTTACCACAGACCTTCGGGTCCATATTTATTAGCTAGACGGCTTCTTCTCTCTCTTTGGTTCTCAATACAAAGTTCTCCTCGATGTTCTTGGAGGTCTATTCGATGTAATACTTTTTGCGGTGTGTTTGCTGAGATCCGATGAATTGTGGATTTATGATCAAGATTATCTATGAATAATATTTGGTTCTTCTCTGAATTCTTATATGCATGATTTGATATCTTTGCAAGTCTCTTCGAATTATCGGTTTAGTTTGGCCTACTAGATTGATCTTTCTTGCAATGGGAGAAGTGCTTAGCTTTGGGTTCAATCTTGCGGTGTCCTTTCCCAGTGACAGGAGGGGCAGCAAGGCACGTATTGTATTGTTGCCATCGAGGATAAAAAGATGGGGTTTATATCATATTGCTTGAGTTTATCCCTCTACATCATGCCATCTTGCTTAATGTGTTACTCTGTTCTTATGAACTTAATACTCTAGATGCATGCTGGATAGTGGTCGATGTGTGGAGTAATAGTTGTAGATGCAGAACCGTTTCGGTCTACTTGACACGGACGTGATGCTGTATTCATGATCATTGCCTAGATATTCTCATAACTATGCACTTTTCTATCAATTGCTCGGCAGTACTTTGTTCACCCACCATAATATATGCTATCTTGAGAGAAGCCACTAGTGAAACCTATGGCCCCTGGTGAGGGAGTCCTGGATTAGGGGGTCCTCAGACTGCCAGACTATATACTTTGGCTGGACTGTTGGTCTATGAAGATACAAGATTGAAGGCTTCGTCCAGTGTCCGGATGGGACTCTCCTTTGCGTGGAAGGCAAGCTTGGCAATTCGGATATGTAGATCTCCTCCCTTGTAACCGACTCTGTGTAACCCTAGCCCCCTTTGGTGTCTATATAAACCGGAGGGTTTAGTCCGTAGGACAACAACAATCATAATCATATGCTAGCTTCTAGGGTTTAGCCTCTACGATCTCGTGGTAGATCAACTCTTGTAATACTCATATCATCAAGATCAATCAAGCAGGAAGTAGGGTATTACCTCCATCGAGAGGGCCCGAACCTGGGTAAACATTGTGTCCCCCGCCTCCTGTTACCATCCGCCTTAGACGCACAGTTCGGGACCCCTACCCGAGATCCGCCGGTTTTGACACCGACATTGGTGCTTTCATTGAGAGTTCCACTGTGCCGTCACGATAAAGGCTTGATGGCTCATTTGATGATCAGCAACGATGCGATCCAGGGCGAGGTTTTCCTCC
This sequence comes from Aegilops tauschii subsp. strangulata, assembly GCF_002575655.3. Lineage (NCBI taxonomy): Eukaryota > Viridiplantae > Streptophyta > Magnoliopsida > Poales > Poaceae > Aegilops > Aegilops tauschii. The sequence goes on from NC_053039.3 coordinate 182,373,944, forward strand.
CCGGACAGCTCTTCGTATTCGGCGGCTTCGTACTGCGGGCCAACTCGCTTGGCCATCTGGAGCAGATCGAGAGCTATGCCCCTGGCCATCAGGTCAGGTTTGGAAGCTTGAACTATACTACCAACATCCGCGGAGACTTGATCTTCGATGGATTCGAATCCATGTTAGGTGCGCCGCACAGTCACGATGAGCATGACTTAGCTCTGTCGTCGGACGGTGTTCGGGAGATCACACCTGTAGCTACTCCGGCCCTCAATCCGGAGCACATCACGCCGTCCGAGGACAGGTGGATGGACCCCGCCACGGAGGCCGCACACTCAGCGGCGATAGAGCCGAATACTGACTTCACCTCCTATGAGACCTGTGTTGCCGGACAATTGGATTCGTCCCCGGCCACGGGCTCCGAACCGCCTGCGTCCGTGCCTATTGAATCTGATTGGGCACCGATCATGGAGTTTTCCTTCGTGGATATCTTTCAGCACTCGCCCCTGAGCGACGTGCTTAATTCATTAAGGTCTCTCTCCTTGTCAGGAGACCCTTGGCCGAACTATGTCCGGCTTGAGTGGGAAGCGGATGACGAAGAAATTCGTTCCCCACCTACCACCCATTTGATAGCCACTGTCGACGACTTAACCAACATGCTCCATTTCGGCTCCGAAGACATCGACGGTATGGACGACGATGCAGGAGACGAACAGGAACCACCGCCCACAGGGCGCTGGGCTGCCACCTCATCATATGATATATACATGGTGGACACCCCCAAAGAAAGCGATGGCAATAAGGCAATGGAGGATAATCCCCCCGAGAAGCAATCTAAGCACTGGCGTCATCGGCGCCGCTCTAAGCCCCGCCATAGCAAAAGCAGCGATACCGGCACAAGAGACAATAACACCGCAGATAGTGCCGAAGACAAAGACAATCCCCTCCAGCCAGGCTTCGAGCGGGAGGATGGGAAAGCTAGCCCTAAGGAAAAGGCAGCAGACGGAGAACCAGAGGATGCCAATTACATGCCCCTCTCTGAAGACGAGGTGAGCCTCGGCGACGAAGAAATTATCATGCCCGAGGATCCCGTCAAACAGGAGCGCTTCAAGCGCCGACTTATAGCCACAGCAAAAAGCCTGAAGAAAAAGCAACAACAGCTTCAAGCTGACCAAGATCTGCTAGCGGATAGATGGACTGAGGTCCTGACGGCCGAGGAATACGAACTCGAGCGCCCAACCAAAAGATACCCAAAGCGCAGGATGCTACCCCAACTCGAGGAGGAAGCATTAAAGCCTACTCTTCCAGCGTATGATGCGGCTGGCCGGTCACCTTGTGGCCGAGACAAAGTGGCATATCAGGCCGAAGTCCAGCCCGCACCCCGTCGCCAGTTAAGCAAAAGTACCAAGGCCCGGGGTAACACGCAGGACCTGCGAGACGCATTGAAAAACAAAGCAGGACATGCAAGAACAATCTACGGATCACGGGGGCGCGCCCCAAAGCGTGACGACGCTCGTCACGTCGGATATACTAAAAGCAAATCCGGATGGGCCGAACACAGCAAACAAGACTCGTATGAACTGCGTCGTGATATAGCCCGGCACAGAGGCGCCGCACAACCCCCATGCTTCACTGATGAAGTAATGGATCATGAATTCCCAGAAGGATTTAAAACGTGAACATTGAATCATATGATGGCACTACAGACCCCGCGGTATGGATAGAGGATTTCTTCCTCCACATTCACATGGCCCTCGGGGATGATCTAAACGCCATCAAGTATCTCCCGCTAAAACTCAAAGGACCGGCTCAACATTGGCGGAATAGCTTGCCAGCAAACTCCATCGGAAGTCGGGAGAACCTGGCAGACGCATTCCTGGACAACTTCTAGGGCACTTATGTGCGACCACCGGATGCTGACGATTTAAGTCACATAACACAACAGCCTGGAGAGTCAGCCAGGAAATTCTGGACTCGGTTCCTAACTAAAAAGAACCAAGTTGTCGACTGTCCGGATGCCGAAGCCCTAATGGCCTTTAAACATAACAACCGTGACGAATGGCTTTCCCGACATCTCGGCCAAGAGAAGCCAAAATCCATGGTAGCCCTCACGACACTCATGACCCGCTTTTGCGCGGGCGAAGATAGTTGGCTGGCCCGTAGCAACAACACAGCAAGCAACCCTGGCACATCAGGGGCCAGAGATAGCAACAGCAAACCCTGACGCAACATACACAAGCGCCGCAAAAATGGTGAAAATGCCGAAGATACGGCAGTCAATGCCGGATTTAGTGGCTCTAAGTCCGGTCAGCGGAATGGGCCACTCAAAAATGACAATTCGGGTCCGTCCAGTCTGGACCGCATACTCGACTGCCCATGCCAAATCCATGGCAACCCAGGAACACCAGCCAATCATACCAACATAGAATGCTGGGTCTTCAAACAAGCCGGCAGATCAGGCGCCAAAAACAAAGATAAGGGGTTCCAAAGCGATGATGGCGACGAGGAGCCCAGATCACCGAATACTGGAGGACAAAAGAAATTCCCCCGCAAATCCAAACGGTGAACGTGGTAAACAGCACTCCCAACCCGGACCGGATGCGCACCCTTAGGGATGTCGACTTAACGGAGCCAGTCGTCCCACAATATAAACTAGGGCCGATCACCTTCAACCGCACGGATCGTCCGGTTAACGCCAATCAGGGCAATCCAGCCGCACTACTCCTCGACCCAATAATTGACGGGTTCCACCTCACACGAGTCCTTATGGACGGAGGCAGCAGCCTAAACCTGCTTTACCAGGACACAGTGCACAAGATGAGCATCGATCATTCGGTGATCAAGCCCACTAAAGCCACCTTCAGAGGTATTATACCAGGTGTGGTGGCTAGCTGTACAGGCTCCATCGCCCTTGAGGTAGTCTTCGGATCACCATACAATTACCGTACCGAAGAGTTAATCTTCGAAATCGTCCCGTTCCACAGTGATTATCAGGCACTGCTCGGACGAACCGCGTTCGCTCGATTCAACGCGGTGCCACATTACACCTACCGTAAGCTCAAGACGCCCGGTCCACGCGGCGTCATCGCGGTTAATGGCAAGGCCGAACTTTCCCTCGGCACCAAGGAGTATACCGCTGCTTTAACAGCGGAAGCAACGAGTGGCACCTTAGAATCAAACCTCGAGTCGACGGCCCGGCTCCCGGACACCGCCAAAGGACTCCGAACTACTTCGCAGCAGGATAGCCCGGCTCGTCCAGAGCTCAATTAAACACTCCGGCGAAGGCCAAGACATGCCGCATATAGCGGCTCAACCGCTCTCCGGCACAAAAACATTCCTTACATTTCCTTTGCAGGTTCACCTTTGCGCCGACCAGGACTGGCCATATGGAAGCAGCTCCAACGCGCAAGGGAATCCTTAGATATTCCCCGCAATGACCATCCGACTATACTCCGGATCCGCACACAGCTTCTTTCCCCCTGATCTCAGCAGGTTCCACAGTCATATCCCTTTTTTTATCTCATTACTTGTACTCATACGCATCGACGTTCTATTCAAATACAACATATGGATTTATATGACGCTTATCTGCTGTTATTTCCTATTGAAATTCTTTTGTCAAGTGGCATCCGTACATCGCGATATGCCTTAAATATGCCAGGGGCTTCGTTTTACCCATAATACGACAATAAAGTCCGAACACCTTCATGGAAGTTCGGCACCCCGAACTTATAGCATTATATGCATCAGCTCCGAATCATGTCTTGGGTCAAATGTTGGGTTTGCCTGGCTCCCATGTTTTGCTGCCTTACGTTCCGCTATATCGGCTAAGGTGGCACAGGGAGAACTACAGCGATTGTGTCCCGGTTCTTCCGGACGAGCACCACAGTAGTGAAAGCCGAAAACTGACTGTCATGATACGGCGAGAGCTGGTCAGCTGTTCGAGAGGTTGTAAAATCTTTAAGGATTTCTCCCGCATAATGCCATAACCAATGCAGAGTGCGATGGATCGGCTTTTCTTCCGATCAGGTGCTTATAGAGCCCCTCCTGCGGTCTTCCGAACACCAGGGGCTGCACCTACCTTCCTTTCCTAAAGCTCCTATGGCTAAGTGAGAGTGATAAAGCCCTATAGTCCGATTGCCTGGTTCTTTGTGCTGAACACCTCCTTCGAAGGACCCAAACCTGGGATAAAGAGTGATCAGGTTTATCCCGATCACCCCCGTACTTCCTACATGGGGGCAGAAGCCGACGACTGGCGAATCTCGGGATTAATATATAAAACGGCCGCGCAGGAGGATAAACTTTCATATAACAGGCAATAAATAATAGAAATGACCTTGTTCAAACATTACAAAGGACATCATGATTTGCATTCATGGAAATATAACGTCCTTGGTGCATAGCTCCGCTGCAAGGTAGGATCCTTTTAGGACACTTTCATAATATAATTCGGGCTTGCGGTGCTCCTTCCCCTCTGGCAGTCCCTCGGTCATCAGCTTCTCAGCATCCATCTTCCCCCAGTGCACCTTTGCACGGGCGAAGGCCATTCGCGCACCCTCTATACAGACCGACCGCTTGATGACATCAAGTCGAGGGCAGGCACTTACAAGCCGCTTCACGAGCCCCAAGTAGCTGCTTGGAATCGGCTCGGCGGGCCATAGCCGGATAATCAAATCCTTCATGGCTAGTTCCGCCGCCTTATGCAGTTCGATCAGCTGTTTCAGTTGATCGGCAAAAGGCACCGGATAATTCGGTGCCAGATATTGCGACCATAAGAACTTATCCACAGTGTTCCTTTCTTCGGCTCGGTAGAATTGGGCGGCATCCGATATGCTGTGGGGCAGCTCCGCAAATACCCCCGGAGAAATCCGAATTCAAAATTAGAAACATGATATTCTCCTCAAATACTTGCTTTACATGAAAAAAGCCTTACCCGCCGTGATCTTCCTCGCCTCTTGGATCTCCTGCAGGGTGCTTTGGGCTTCCCCCCGGGCATCGCTTGCGGCCTGATGAGCCTTGGTGAGTTCGGTTTCTTTCTCCGTTAAACTCTACTCCAAGGACTCGCATTTCTTCACGGCCTCTTGAAGCTCCTGCTCAGCTTCAATAACCCTGGCCTCGTGCTTCTCACGAAGAGCCTGCTCTGCGGCTGCCTTTCTTTCGGCCTCGGCCACAGCCTTCTTAAGAGCCTCGACTTCGGTCATCATCCCTAGCGCAAATCATGAAACATATTTTATCATACTAGAAATTCGTTCGCAATAGACGCGAACAAGACTTGCGCATACCTTGTTTATCTCCCAACTGCCTTTTCAACTGGCCAAGTTCTTCTTTGGCCTGCTCCAGACTTTGATTCAGTCCGGAGACCTCCGCAGTATGAGAGGCAGCAGCTGATACAGACGCCTGCTTATAAAAGAAGAGAGATAGATGTCATCAAGTGAGTCTTCCTGCGAACATAAATTTGATCCTCTGTCCGGTTCTTTCTTTCACCGAACAGTGTATCAGGGGCTACTATCCATACCATGACACTCTTCGAAACCTCATAAAACATACCTCAAAGCCTCTCATAAGGCTGATACATGCTTCATTCAGTCCACTCTTAGCAGACTGAATCTTCTCAATCACCGCACCCATAAGGGCACGGTGTTCATCGATGATGGACGCGCTCTTCAGCGCCGCCAACAAAGCATCCGGCACCTCTGGTTGGACAGAGATTGCTGGTGGACCAGGCATGCCCTCTCCAGCCGAGGGAGGTCGCCTGCTTGATTCTAGAGCCGTATTGGTCTCCAGAACTACGTCCGGCTGAGGTCCGAATTCAAGATGGCCCCCGCCGTCGACTCCCATGGGAATCTTCTCCCCCGTGTCTCCGGCCCCTGAAGTTTGACCTCCAGGCGCCGCCTTCACGATATTTTCCTCCCCTCCTTGGCCGGGGTCCTTCTGGACGAAGCCTCGGTGTTATTCACGTATTTGGGGGAAGGGGCCGTCGGGGGCGTCCCGCTCTCCATAGCATCCGAGCTCAGCAAAACCTCTAATGAAGATCGTTCCGTGCGGGACCTCGCCGGACTACAAAAAATATGGCTTAGGTTAAAATAGTATGCCATGATGAGTCTGGACGCATAAACGTGTTCAGATTTTATATACTCACGAGTTTACCAGTGGCTGGGCCCTGGGATCCCACGTTCTGCTGCTGTCGGCGGCGGCAGTAGACTCTTCCGGAAAAGGAGCTTTTCCCCTTTTATGCGACTCGGCCTCCAAGTGTACGGAGGCCGTCCTCTTCTTTCTTCCCCCCGCCGGGGATTCATCTTCCTCCTCCTCCTCGTCCTCTTCGGAGGCAAAACGGGCATTGGAGCCTTTGGATATTGTGTCTGAAGTGCCATGGCGATGAAGGCCACCCCAGGTCTTTTTGGCCTCCTTCTCGGCCTTCTTCTTCGGCACCTTGTAAGGCGCCGGGACCAGCATCTTCGCCAAAAGTGGGCCGGCCGGTTCTTCGGGCAGTGGGGCCGGACAGTGGATCCGCTCCGCCTTCTTCGTCCAGCCCTAGGAGAGTTGTGGAAAACACATTAATCATTTCCCTTGGGTTATGCGGATAAAACATATGATGACTTACCGAGCTTGCAGGGCGGGACAGTTGGTGCCCGCGGTCCTCAGCTGAGTCCGGCCATGATTTGCCGGACTTGAAAAGCACCTTCCAGATGTCTTTGCACGAGGAGCCCAAGAGCTCTCGCAGGGTCTGGTGCTTGGCCGGATCAAATTCCCATAGATTGCAAGTCTGGTGTTGACAAGGCAGGATCCAGCGAACTAACATCACCTGGACTACATTGACAAGTTCGATGTTCTTTCCTTCCATATCTTTAACGCCTGTCTGGAGCACCGACAGTTCGTCGGACGAAGACCAGTTCAGGCCCTTCTTGGGCCAGGACATAAGCCACAGAGGGGCTCCGCATCGAAACTCGGGATCAATGGCCTATTCCATGCCGCGCGGCTCAGTGATGTAGAACCACTGTTGTTGCCACTCTTTGACGAAATCATTAAAAGTACCAGTTGGCCATGTGACGTTGGGCATCTTGCTCACCATACCGCCCGCACACTCGGCGTGCTCGCCGCCCACTACCTTGGGCTTCACATTAAAAATCTTCATCCATAAGCCGAAGTGTGGCGAGATGCGGAGAAAAGCCTCGCACACGACAATGAATGTCGAGATATTGAGGAAGGAATTGGGGGATAGATCGTGAAAATCGATCCCGTAATAATACATGATGCCGCGAACGAACGGGTGGAGGGGAAACCCTAGCCCGCGGACAAAGTGAGGGAGGAATACAACCCTCTCGTGGGATTCCGGAGTAGGGACGATCTGTCCCGCCGTCGGGAGACGGTGGCTGATTTTCTTGGCCAGATACCCGGCCTCCCGAAGCTTTTTGATATCCTTATCCCGGACGGTAGAGCCCATCCACTTGCCTCCTGCTCCAGATCCAGACATTTTTGGAAGGCCTTTGTGGGCGGAGAAGACGAACGCTCGGGCGCTGGAGCTCGAGTGAAGGGGAATGGATAGGGAAGAAGAAAGCATGGGTGCGAAAGGGAGTCCATATCCCCTTATAAAGGCAGCAGGGATTCTGCGCCTCCCCACTTGCCCGGTAAACTTGCTTGTTCCCCAAGCGCCGTGATTGATGGCGTGGTTGGGTTACCCACACACGTATTGATGAGAATCCCGTGATAAGGGGACACGATCTCTGCTTCGACAAGACGTGCCCAGAAAACCGCCTCGCGATATGTGAAGTGGCTGGTTGAGAAAAACAGTTCGAGTAATAACCGGGCCGTGGTGTGGTGTCACGCTATGAAATTTGTTAGCAGATTAGATTTGTGGGATATTGTGCTCTCTACGGTGGTATGTGGAATTTTGTTTTGTAGAGCCAGACACGATCCTTGTGTTCAAAATCTTCTATGGAGTACTCGTAGGAGGAACCCGCCTTGCAATGCCGAAGACGATCTGCGCGCTGGACTCATCGTCATTGAAGCCTGGTTCAGGGGCTACTGAGGGAGTCCTGGATTAGGGGGTCCTCGGACTGCCGGACTATATACTTTGGCCGGACTATTGGTCTATGAAGATACAAGATTGAAGGCTTCGTCCCGTGTCCGGATGCGACTCTCCTTTGCGTGGATGGCAAGCTTGGCAATTCGGATATGTAGATCTCCTCCCTTGTAACCGACTCTGTGTAACCCTAGCCCCCTCCGTGTCTATATAAACCGGAGGGTTTAGTCCGTAGGACAACAACAATCATAATCATAGGCTAGCTTCTAGGGTTTAGCCTCTACGATCTCGTGGTAGATCAACTCTTGTAATACTCATATCATCAAGATCAATCAAGCAGTAAGTAGGGTATTACCTCCATCGAGAGGACCCAAACCTGGGTAAACATTGTGTCCCCCGCCTCCTATTACCATCCGCCTTAGACGCACAATTCAGGACCCCCTACCCGAGATCCGCCAGTTTTGACACCGACACCTGGGTCTATCTTACATCATATTAGTTTCTCGTCAACTTGCCAATTTCTATCGCCGTTTATTTTGCAATCTTTACTTTCCAATCTTTATTAGATCTCACTTTTGCGAGTGACCGTGAAGGGATTGACAACCCCTTTATCGCGTTGGTTGCAAGGTTCTTGATTTTTTGTGCAGGTACTAGGTGACTTGTGTGTAATCTCCTACTTGATTGATACTTTGGTTCTAAAAAACTGAGGGAAATACTTACGCTACTTTGCTGCATCACCCTTTCCTCTTCAAGGGAAACCAACGCATGCTCAAGAGGTAGCAATGTCGTCGCGCGATCTATGGGAGGGGTGCGGGAGGACGGCAGCTGGCGGCGCTGAGAGGTAGCAGTCGACTGCGGCGTCCCATGCCCCTGAGGGGGGCGCTCGCATGGGCACGGGCGCGGCGGGTGCAGCCAAACGCACGGGGACCGGTGCCGCGATGGGTGGAGGGGCGCGCACGGGCACGGGCATTGGCGCTGGCGCTGGCATGTACACGAGCTCTCGCGGGTCCGTGGAGACCTCGTCGACGCCAACGGCTTCCAGCTCTGTGATAGTGCTCGGTGACCAGCCCGTCAATGCTACGGGGATGTTCGCTGGCGCGGGTGCGGGGATGGGAGCTGGGAGGGGAGCGGGGGCACCAACCGCCGCGGCTAGCTCGTTCTGGGTCATGTCCATGAGGCCCCATTCCTCCTTATTTTCTATCTCCTCCGGCTCGGACTCGACTTCACCAAACTTGAAGACTAGTGGCAGATGATCCTTCTGCGCCATGGTGTTGGTGGAGGTTTGCGGGGGGGGAGGGGAATGGGAGGCGAACAGTAAGGTCGCCCATATTAAGCAGTGGCTCGGGCGCCATTAATGGAGAGGAAGGTGGGCGGCCATGGAAGTCAAAGGCTCGCTTCCCAGTGAGCATGCGTAGCATACAGCTCGCACACTTCCCGGTGAGCCTGCGCACTGGAGGACAGCTTGCACGCCTCTCGGTCAGCCTGCGCACCGGACTGCACTCGCACGCCTCCAGTTCAGTCAAGCAGCTGTCCGGACGACACCTCCTATAGCCATTAAAACGAAGACACGTGGCGTCACGTGAATGGTTAACATAACACGCACGATTTGAATTATACAAACATTTACGATGTTAGAGTGGCAACTATTTGTTTCAAAATGCCTTTGTTGGCTGTTATTCGAGTGTGCTTTCTCTCAAAATGGACATGAAAAATACCAAAACATGTCGGGTGCCATTCCATGATAGCATGCCAAGTTTCATGAATTTCAGATGAGTTTTGGATTTGGTAGAATTTAAATACAAAGTATCTCAACGTTTTGCTGGCAATCAACAGTGCCCTGGTGTTTGAAATTCATTCCCATTTCTTGCATGGGGCCTAAGCATGCACCCAAGGACAAAGATTTGATTTTTCAACAAATTTATATGCACTGTAGAATGTGCATGTAGTTCAAATATGAATTATGCACATAAATGCATTGAAAACTCAATTAATGCATAAAAATGTCCAAACGAACCCCAAAAAATGACACAACACTCCTGTTGTTCTATGTTGACATGAGAAATTTTTTGAAAGCAATAACAGGCAGTGGATATCATTTCGTCCCCAAAGGTGGGACGTTCCCTAGCGAAACCATAATGCTTGTTGTGAGAAGCTCTGGTTTATGAGAAGCATATACCCAAACCTTCCCCAAATGGGACAAAAAATTACCATGGCATGTTGATGCCGGTCCATGATAGCATGCCAAGTTTCATGAATTTCAGACGAGTTTTTGATTTACTAGAATTTACAAACCAGGTATCTCAGTGTTTGCACCCGAGTGATGGTGGCAGGGTGTTTGACATTCATTCCCATTTCTTGCATGGGACCTAAGCATGCAACCAAGGACACAGATTTAAATTTTCAACCAATTTATATGCATTAGAGCAAGTGCATGTAGCTCAAATTTGAATTATGCACATGAATGCATTGAAAACTCAATTAATGCATAAAAATGTCCAAACGAACCCCGAAAAATCCCAAAAATTGACACAACACTCCTGTTGTTCTATGTTGACACAAGAAAAATTTTGAAAGCAATAAGAGGAAATGGATATCATTTCGTCCCCAAAGGTGGGACGTTCCCTACCGAAACCATCATGCTTGTTGTGAGAAGCTCTGGTTTGTGAGAATCATGTACCCAAACCTGCCCCAAATGGGATAAAAATTTACCACGACATGTTGATGCCTCTCCATGAAAGCATGCCAAGTGTCATGAATTTCAGACGAGTTTTTGATTTACCAGAATTTACAAACCAGGTATCTCAATGTTTGCGGCCGAGTGACGGTGGCAGAGTGTTTCACATTCATTCCCATTTCTTGCATGGGACCTAAGCATGCAACCAAGGACACAGATTTGAATTTTCAACCAATTTATATGCATTCGAGCACGTGCATGTAGTTCAAATTTGAATTATGCACATAAATGCATTGAAAACTCAATTAATGCATAAAAATGTCCAAATGAACCCTGAAAAATCCAAAAAACTGACACAACACTCCTGTTGTTCTATGTTGACACGAGAAAATTTTGAAAGCAATAAGAGGCAATTAATGGATATCGTTTCATCCCCAAAGGTGGGACATTCCCTTCCGAAACCATCAGGATTGTTGTGAGAAGCTCTGGTTTGTGAGAAGCATATCCCCAAACCTGCCCCAAATGGGACAAAAAAATTACCAAGGCATGTTGATGCCTCTTCATGATAGCATGCCAAGTTTCATGAATTTCAGACGAGCTTTGGATTTACTAGAATTTAAAAACCAGGTATCTCAATGTTTGCGGCCGAGTGACGATTGCAGGGTGTTTGGCATTCGTTCCCATTTCTTGCATGGGACCTAAGCATGAAACCAAGGACACATATTTGAATTTTTAACCAATTTATATGCATTAGAGCATGTGCCTGTAGTTCAAATTGGAATTATGCACATGAATGGATAGAAAACTCAGTTAATGTATAAAAGTGTCCAAGCGAACCCTGAAAAATCCTAAAAATTGACACAACACTCCTGTTGTTCTATGTTGACACTAGGAAAAAAAATTGAAATCGAGAAGAGGCAATGGATATTGTTTCATCGAGAAAGGTGAAACGTTCCCTACCGAAACCATCAGGCTTGTTGTGAGAAGCTCTGATTATTGAGAAGCATATCCCTAAACCTGCCCCAAATGGGACAAAAATTTTACCACGGCATGTTGATGCCGCTCCATGATAGCATGCCAAGTTTCATGAATTTCAGATGAGCTTTGGATTTACTAGAATTTAAAAACCAGGTATCTCAATGTTTGCGGCCGAGTGACGGTGGCAGGGTGTTTGACATTCATTCCCATTTCTTGCATGCGACCTAAGCATGCAACCAAGGACACAGATTTGAATTTTCAACTAATTTATATGCATTAGAGCATGTGCACGTAGTTGAAATTTGAATTATGCACATGAATGCATAGAAAACTCAGTTAATGTATAAAAATGTCCAAGCAAACCCCGAAAAATCCCAAAAATTGAGACAACACTCCTATTGTTCTATGTTGACACTAGGAAAAAATTGAAATTGAGAAGAGGCAACGGATATCGTTTCGTCCAGAAAGGTGAAACGTTCCCTACCGAAACCATCACACTTGTTGCGAGCAGCTCTGGTTTGTGAGAAGCTTATACCCAAACCTGCCCCAAATGGGACAAAAAATTTACCACGGCATGTTGATGCCGCTCCATGATAGCATGCCAAGTTTCATGAATTTCGGACGACTTTTGGATTTACTAGAATTACAAAAGCAAGTACATCGACGTTTGCCAGAGAGCCACGGTGCCATGGTGTTCGAAATTCATCCCCATTTCTTGCATGGGACATAAGCATAAACCCATGGAGACATATATGATTTTACAACCCATGTTGGTGCACCGGAGCATGTGCATGTAGTTTAATTTTGAATCGTGCACCTCAAATGGCTAGAAAACCAATTTTATGTATAAAATGACCAAACGAGCCCTGGATAATTCCAATTCTTTTACGACACACATATAGTTGCATGTTCACTGCAGATAAAAGGTCTAGCAATTCAAACAACGCCCATTGCCGTTGTGACCCAATTATGTAATTCAAATTAAGATGAAAAATCAAGTAGATCCCACACAGTTTATTATCACCAACCGTGTGAGATGCAGTACAAAATATCCTGGAGCATCGTCGGTGTATAGGACGCCTATGGCTAACGCGTAAAGGTGTTTCGGCTACAGTCCACAGCTGGCGTGTCAAGCACACTAGCTCGCTCCCCAAATATCATTTCACTGTTCAATCGTCGCCGGTGAAAGATTGGGACGTGGACCCGCATCATGAGGGAATCTTCCGCGTCCCACTCTGGCGAGAGCGCGGCCGCAGCCGCCATGCGCGTGCTAACAAGGTTCATGAGCGCGGCCACAATCTGCGACCGGGCGGCCAAGGCAGCCCAAACGGCTGTTGTTGCTTCTCAGGTGGTGGCAGCAACATCTGCCTCGGAGATAGCAACTGGCGAGAGTGGCACAACAATTGTCTGTTCCGTAGCGGCGGCCTTAGCCCTGAAGGCCCACGAGCATGTCGAGTCCGCCCATGCCCAGCTCGTGGCAGTCACCGTACAAATCAAATGAAGCTTCTCCGACAATGGTCAGCAACTCACGGCCGAAGAGTTGGCAATCCTCGAGAGCATTCGAGCAGCCGTCTGTTCCTCTGCCGCATACCTTGCGATGACAGAGCCCGTCCAAGCCAGATCATGGCCGCCCACGCCCAGCTCGTGGTCGCCTTTTCCAAAGAGATGGCGGACGTGGATGGCGAGATGCTTGCCGAGTATGGTGCAATGCATGCCATGGAGCCCCTTCCCCAGGAGACAGTCGGGTGTGAGTTGGACAAGGAGAAGGCGGCGGAGATCGACAAGCACCAGCCGTAGTAGTACTATTAGTTTTTTTTAATTAAGAGCACCGGTCTTTAATTTGTTAGAGTAATGTTTAGGCCAGCTAGCTCTGTTTAATTGCTGAACTTGCTTGATTAAGAAGTGTGGGTGTGCTGTGTACCCAAATTATGCAATGACGTGGATGACCACTGTAACCAGGGAAATTGGAACCAAAACTTTTGACGTTCAAACTCATCACACACGGGTTAAGCTAGCTGAATCGTTTGTGATGTTCATATATCGTACACAATTCTGAATAAGGACCATGTCTGATGACACTTTGCGCGCCAGTTTTTTCGCTGAAGCGATTCCAAATTATCGGCTTCCACGGAAATATCTACCTCCCTGCCCCCTCCCCATTACCAAAAGCCACATTTCCCCTATTTCCGCCTTCCTTTCCAAGTTGAAACCTTCACTCCTTGCTTGCAGCGCCGCCTCCTCGCCGGAGACCCTCCTTTGTGCTGCTCGGCCTCGTCTTTCCAGGCAGGTAATCCACACCCGACCCCCATCCTCCTCCTCCTTCCACATCCCACATGCCCCGACCGCCGGTGTGACACCTTCTACCCAAATCACCGACCCCTCCACCAAATAAGCGCTTCCCTAAGCCATGGTGCACGCAGTATAGCCAGGAGCTCAAGGAGCATTTGGCAGCGGAGAAGCAAATCGCGGCCGCACGCGTGGATGAGGTCGCGATGGCTGCCATTCGAGCCGACCCCCAGATCTTGGAGGAGCACCTTGTCATTTGCTAGCTATGCCGGTTAAGCATGCTTGGTTTACCCGTTGTGTGTGCTGCTCCTGCCTTTCCTTAACAAATTCTAGTGAATTTTGCTATCTAATTTTATCATGCAATCTGTTGCTCTAGTGTATAAGTTCTATATGTCGTGCAGTGTGGTGCTCACTTATTAACTATTTGGTTAATTAGTTGTCTTCTTCAGTTAACTATTTGGTTCAATTCTGCAAATGTGATGTTCAATTCTTCAGGCTGCAATTTTGTATTGTCTTCCATGTGAGAAATAAATCAAATTTATCTTTACAAAATACATGAGAAACGAATACAATTGCTATATTTACAAGTTGTCAAGCATGCTTGGTTTGGATATACATTGTGCAATGTGGTGCTTAGTTAATGTTTGGTTCATTTGTGTTGTGGTGTTTAGTTAACTGTTTGGTTCAATTCTACAATGCGATGTTCAATAGTTGGGGGTGCATTCTGTTATTGTACACCATGTGAGAAGTAAATCGAATTTGGGTGTACTAAATACATGAGAAACAAATACAATTGCTATATTTCCAAGTTCGCATGCTTGGTTTGGTTAACTGTCTGATCTTCTATTAGGAGTATGTTATATTGTGCAATGTGGTGCTCAGTTAACGTTTGGTTCATTTGTTGTGGTGTTTAGTTAACTGTTTGGTTCAATTCTGCAATGTGATGTTCAATTGTTGTGGGTGCATTCTTTTATTGTATACCATGTGAGGAATAAATTGAATTTGGATGTAGTAAAAACATGAGAAACAAATACAATTGCTATATTTCCAAGTTGTTAAGCATGCTTGGTTTAGTTAACAGTCTGATCTTCTATTAGGAGTATGTTATATTGTGCAATGTGGTGCTCAGTTAATGTTTGGTTCATTTGTTGTGGTGTTTAGTTAACTGCTTGGTTCAATTCTGCCATGCGATGTCCAATTGTCGTGGGTAGAATTTTCTATTGTTGTGCATGTGAGGAATAAATCGAATTTGGTTGCACTTAATACATGAGAAACATATACAGGTGCTATATTTCCTAGTTCTTAATCATGCTTGGTTTGGATAAATGGGTTTTCCATGTGGCTTGAATTAATCCGATGAATATGCAATGTGCTTATTTTTCATCAACATATTTTACAGATAGCATGTGAACCCTTA
Source organism: Aegilops tauschii subsp. strangulata (assembly GCF_002575655.3). Taxonomy (NCBI): domain Eukaryota; kingdom Viridiplantae; phylum Streptophyta; class Magnoliopsida; order Poales; family Poaceae; genus Aegilops; species Aegilops tauschii. The sequence goes on from NC_053039.3 coordinate 182,389,301, forward strand.
CTTAACCTGATGACTAACTACCTTATATGTGTTGCAGGGAAACAATGGGAAGCACTGAGGTTTAAAATCGAGGTTAGCACGTGCATGGTCCATTGTCTAATAGCACATTATTGTGCAATTGCAGGAACCATTCTAATATTTAGGTTTTTAACAATTTGGTCTTGCACATGTAGGTCCTGCTGTCAGAGGTTTTGACCCACTGTTCGACCTTTTTTGCATATGGGGAAATGAGTTGTCCATGAATATCAATCAAGTAAAGAAACTCACAAAGATTGTTAGGATAAAGAAATTAGCGACAAAAAACAACAAGATCTTTGTCTGCACAATGAAGAAGACATCAGTTCACTACAAGATATGGTACTAACTATTATATCTTGCCTTTTTTATTCCTTTGCCCCATTTCCAATATAGAGAAGATATTTATGCACATCCTTGTTTTTAGGCCTTTCCAAAGCAGTTCACTGATGATTACCTCTCAAACCACCTCTATGGTCATGAGGCGAGGAAGGTTTTCATACAACACCCACGGTTCAATATTGAAGTGTTCCTAAAGAACGAAGGATGGACGGTCAATCATCTAGAGGCACTGGCCTAAAGTTGCAGAGACCTTCAACATGAATGAAGGCTCAATATTCGCCTTCCACTTCAGCAGTTTTCCAGATGAGATGCATCCGTCTATGTACTGTCTATGATGCTAATTTCAAAAGGTTCTACATGTTGCATGTGAAACTTGGTGCTTGTGCACTTGTGTAATGGGGTAGCTGAGTGCTGAAGCTATATCATGTTGTACTCTGATGTATTTCAATTATGAAATCCTACTTCCATAATATGGAAATGAAATATATTATGTGCTTAATATGAATGTCAATTAGATTAATAAATGGATTATTAATAATAGGGGAATTAGCCTGCTAATGGCGAATTAGCCTGCTAATTGAATTTTGCTATTGCAAACGGTTATTGAAAATATACCATGGGCGACGACCTCAGTTAATGCACACAGTTTCTAGGAATATACCGTGTTGGATCAATGAACAATGACACACGACCTTCTGTTGAAAATGGTTTGTGTTAGGCCACCTTGCGCAAACGTTTACCACATAAAAACTGTGTGTGATGGACAACCTTGGCCACACAGTTTCTTCTGCGCACCGTGTGTGATGCATTCAATAACGCAAACGATAAAATGGTTAATATCGTGTGCAATGGCAACGCTATCACAAACAATTTAACGGGGAAAATTGTGTGTGATGTACCTGTGAACGGAAATGTTTTCCTTGGAGCGACTGTGTGGGATGTACATATGAACGGAAATGTTTAGCGGGGATTGACTATGTGGGATGTACTTGCGATCGGAAATAATTTCGCTTGTATAATTGTATGTTTTTAGCTCTACTGTACGTATTACCGTATTTGAGCGCTCGCCGGTCGCACACGACCGCATTTTGCCGAGCGTGTGTGCCAGGAGGGCATATCCTCGACGGTTTCTGGGTCGTGCGGGAAGGACCCCCCTATCGCCCACACTCACTTGGCGACGGTTCCAAATGCCGTCGCGGAAAGGGATTAAAAACTGTTTGTATAGCACCTCGTTGTACCAGTGCTTCAGGCAAGTCCACATACTCAACCATCATATAGTCTTCTACGATTGCTAACACTCGCCGCATACACATGAGCAAAACATTTCAATCGGACACATAGAAAGATAGGGGCTTATAGTTTCGCCTCCCAATGTATTCACCTCAAGGGTGATGTCAACAATAATAACTCATGCTACCCATATTCAACTGGACATATGTGCCTAGATCTTTCCGCACCACATGATGCTTGCCAAAGGAGAAAATAAAAAGGAATAGAGAGAAAAACTTTGACTCTTTGCGTAAAAGTAAATACACAAAAGTAAAAGATAGGCCCTTCATAGAGGGAAGATGAGGTTGCCATGCGCTTATTTATTTGTATGCTCAACCCCGTAGTGCAAAAGAATGTCACATTGTATTGCCCCTTGTGATGGCAACCTTTATTATGCAGTCTGTCGCTTTTATTCTTCACCATCACAAGTTCGTACAACGCTCAATTTTCTCTTACACTAAATGATCTGACACTTTTAGAAGCAATTTTTATTGCCTTATTGCACCGATGACAACTTACTTGAGGGATCTTGCTCAATCCCTAGGTAGGTATGGTGGACTCTTGAAAATAAGATTTTGGTTTAAGGGTTTTTGGATGCACAAGTAGTATCTCTACTTAGTTGAATTTTTGGCTAGCAAAGATAGGGGGCAAGCACCACATGTTAAAGGTTCTATGACAATATGACTTCTATGTGAATATGAACAAACATAAATCATTTAATTGTCTTCCTTGTCCAACGTCAAATTTTTTGGCATATAATATTTTGATGGGGGCTCACAATCACAAAGGATTTCTAGGATAGTGTATTTATATGTGAATCTTCTCTTCCCTTATTAATTCTTTCATGAGTTGCATCAATGACCAATGCTATGTTTGTCAATCTCTATTAAAATTTTCTACTTATACTTTTCCTTATGTGGTGTCATCACCTACCATAAGATTAGCATATGATCTTTTTCTTTTATTTCTTTCTTTTATTTATTTTCTTTCCTTTTATTGCAACATGAAAGTAAAGAAAGCAAAACCTCAAACTAAACTTTATTATATATCTCGCCAATGTTGGGGATATCGCTTATCGGGAACTCATCGGTCGACCCGTGATAAGGGGTAACTCGGCCAGTTCATCGGCATATCAGCTGATTTATCACCATATCGATTGATTTATCGGCCGATTTATCTTATCATTCAGACAATAGTAAGCGATAAATCGGCCGGTTTATCGGAATATCGAAAGATATCTTGAACAGTGTATCTCGCACACGATTACAAGGATAGATCACTAAGCAAACTCTTGAAAAGAAAGGATCGAACTAAACTTTTATTCATCTAAAGCAAAATATAACTATGGATCGAACTAAGATAAGTAAAGGCAAAGGATAGTGGGAATGATACGATACCGGAGCACCTCCCCCAAGCTTGGCGGAAGCTAAGGGGAGTGCCCATACCCGATACTCAATTTTCTTTTGGCGATGAAGAAGAAGGTGGTGGTGGTGTAATAGAGGGTTTGGCCTTCTTATTTAGCTTACACTTGAGGATGGATTTGCCTCCTTCAATTCACCGACCTCATGCTCAAGCTTTAGTACCTTTTTGCATAGATCTTGCTTATTTTCCTGCAAAAGGCGGAAGGGTATGAACTGAACCTTAGGTCTCTTTGCTTTGTTGGGGAGGCTTGACTTCTTGAACTCCACAAGCATGTCCCGGGTTGAGGCAACGGAGTTTCATCCTCATCTAAGCTCGTCTCCTCCTTCTCCCTAGGATAATACTCTTCCTCTTCCTCCGTGGTCCAGCCATCATGCTCCACATCCCCATAGAACTTGGGGTTTGCGACAAAATCATCAACATGCTCTCACCCTCAGAGTCTTGGGATGACATATTTTCAGATCTATCAGGAAAATAGCAAGAGAAGAAAATGGAAAATTTCTCCGCGATACGGTGGTCAATAGGTTCGGGGGGTATATAAAGATTTTTTATCTTGAGAGCCAAGCAAACGGTAGAAAAACGGAGTCCGGAAGGTACCCGAAGTGGGCACAACCCACCTAGGCACGCCTCTTGTGCCCACTAGGGTGCGCTTCCTGGTTGTTTCTTATTTTCCTAAAAAAAATATTCCAAAACTAACAAAAAATATTTTTGTGGATTTTTCCGAGTCTGTTTACTTACTGTATCACATACCTCCTTATTTTCACGATTCTGGAGTGTTCTGGAAGGATTCTTTTATGTGTTCTTCCGGTGTCAAAGTTTGGATAATATTACTTTCAACATTAGTGGGCGTACCTGAGATATAATGTTTTATTCGTTGCCCATTAACAACCTTCGGGTTAGTACCTTCGGCATTATTTATTTTGATAGAGGTGTTGTGATCAGCACTACTGGTTGGAATAGCTTCTACCCACTTAGTAACATAATCAACAGCAACCAAAATATGTGTATACCCATTAGAGGAAGGAAAAGGTCCCATGTAATCAAATCCCCAAACATCAAATCACTACTGCAGGATGCTGCTAACGCGACACTACGATCAGAGACCTTCGAGAAACTGTGTGCGATGCAATAATCGCAAACGGTGGTGTATGAAAACCGTCAGAAATGATGCAAAACGTTTGCGATGAATGATACATCAAACACGGTTCAGATTATAGTTGCGTGTGTGATGAGGGGCATACGGTTGATTTGTACGAACTATTTGCGACGAGACAGAACAACAGAAACGGGCAGCCAGATCAAGGTGTGTGCGATATACGGCATACAGTTCACTCCGATGAACCATTTGCGATGAGTGAGGTGAACACAAACAATTAGGCATAACAAGATGTGTGTGATACCCAGCAAACAGGTTGGTAATCGGAATTGTGTGCGATCATTATAGACAGCCCATACGGTCTTTTTTTGTCAATTGTGTGCTCGTCAGGGCACACAGTTCAACAAACCAACCTGTTGGCGATAATGTAGAAGATCTCTGTCGAATACATATTGCTAACCGTCTGCGATGAGATTGACAGGATAAACAGAGATATATACAGTCTGCTTAATTTAGTCCTTCTTCTTGTTGTTGTTCTTGTTGGATGGCCCCGTGACATCGTCTTGGCGAGGACACTTCTTGCCGCTGACCGTTGGCTTTTCATCGCCGCCGCCATCGTCATCATCGTTGCTGTCGTCATCCTCCTCCTCCTCGTTCGACCATTCCTCCTCATCATCATCGGCGTCCTCTTCTTCGTCCTTCGGCGGCTTCTCGTCCGTCTGGTTGTCTTCTGACGACTCCGGAGGTGGCGTCCCTTCCATGAACCGAATATAATCAAGGTCTGGGCTCGACGCCGGACTCATGGAAGACGAGCGGGGTGATTCTGATGTTGACCTATCATCGGGCGCCAGACGCTGGCCGAACTGTCATCCTTGCTATCGCTTGACATGGCTGCAAAGTGTGTGCCAGTGTGTAGCGCGACCTGCCGGGGACGATGAAGATGGTGGACACTTAAGCGGGGTATGCAGAGAAGAGGAACTGCCAATTGAAGAGGGGATTGAAGCGGGGGTTGACGTATTATCTAACCGTTGATATAATCAACCGTAATTATTTGTACCCAGTCGCTCCAAATTCCCGGGGTTGCGCAGGACTCCTATTGGCTATTTGGCTGGTTTCCTTTTTCACGACAAAAACAAGGAACGAGTTTTGGGATTATGCACCGGTACCGGTACGAACGGAGTAGGACAGTTGGCAAGCAATACATGGAGCTCTTCATATTGATAAAGCCAGTAATAATCAAACTAGAAAGGAAAAGAAAAAAGACAAAGAAAAATATATGCACGAATCTTCGCGTAACATCAATGGCATATATAGGACCTAGATGTGCATTACTTAGAGCACATCTAGATGTGCTTTAGCAATACTGTCAAACAAAAGCCCTAATCATCATTGAAAACAGCGCATAGAACATGGCTAATGCGACAACCACAACTACACATGCTAGTTCCTTCTTGTCTCTTGCTTTCATTTGTTGCCTATGATTGACTCTTTCTTGCTTCATCGTACTGATTGTACATTCCAGATCAGCCAGTTTCTTCTTCTGCTTTACGTTATCTTCTACGAGCTTGGTGATAACAATCCGAGCCCTTCCATGCTATTCTTCATCCATCCAGTTAACAAAGGCACAAGCCTCATGTCCCTGCCAATGTTAAATAGTATTCTGGATGAGCGGTGGCATTAACTGAAGTAAAATGATGAACTTAATTTGCACTATCCTCTAAGGGGCAACTGAGAAACCGCCTGCCAATGTCGAATCCCTCCGTGCATACACGTCGAGCGGGAGTGTGCCCGTGCACACAACTCAGCTTTTGGTACTTCTCGGTGGCGCAAAACTCGGAGTCGAACTCGTGTTGCGGGAGTCTGGAGTCAAGCTCCAGATCCGGCAGCAGATTGCTTTGCTAGGGGGGGTCATTCAGGACGGATTCAGCAAGGAGCCATACTTTGGACGTGGTAAAAAAGATCGGGATAGATTAGAACCTGACAGGACGATTCGGATCCGTAGTACACCTGCCTTCTGATGACCTTAGGCAAGTGCTCGGCGGCGACCGCCGTCATGGCGGCGATACGAGCAGGAGCAGCCGCACCGAAACCATCAGCACCACTCGTCCGCATTCCCCCAATGTCAGTGCCACGCGAGGGAATTTGGAGGCTATGTAGGGATTTGGGGGAAATAGGGAAACTCTAGAGATAAGCTAATGGTCGGGAACTACTAATGGCACTATATATATGTTGTATACGGCACACTGTTTGTACATGTCGTTTGTGTTAGGTATTACAACGTCACACACGATTTTTGCACCAAACCGTGTGAGAAGACAACGTAGGTTAGACATGGTTATCGTTACATAACCGTATGTGATGTACTACCCAGTCCATATAATTGAGTTACGGTGAGATACCATGTAAACAGCCGCTCCACGGATATCCGTAAAAAAATAGCCGCTCTGCATATAGAGATGGCGGCGGCGGCCTATGCAGCGGCTACCAGAGAAGAGGTCAATCCTCGGTCGATGGGCGGCGGCGTCATAGGACGTCAATCGTCATTCTACGGCGGGAGATAGGAGGAGCTCAACCATCGAGGTCGGCGGCGGCGTGATTCGAGCACATCCATCGCGGTCGATGGTGGGATAGTGGAGGTCGAACTTCAGGCGGCAGCCGCACTAAGCTTTGCTCCTCGACCCTGCAGTCTCGGCATGCCGCTGCATCGCGCTTGTCCGTCTGCTGGGTGGAGGTTGCCACGCGGCTAATTAATTAAGGTATTTTTTCATGAGTGGCTAAATTCAGGTATTCAATTCCTAAGTGTAGTGTTGTACTAGTACTCTGCGTGTAAATTGACTGGCCATTAAGTTTTGTCATAGCACATCTGGATAACAACATGGAGCGCCCTCAGTAACTATTAAAATAACACCTTGTTATTTATGCACGCATCTTTGGACAGCAGTTAATCCGTGTATCAATGTTGTTGTTTTGTTTTTAATTACCATTCATGTGCTGCAGATGGAACGATCTCGATGGATGAAGAATCGGAAAACCACAGATTTAATCGGTGGCATGACAGAGTTCATGAATTTGGCTGAAAGTACAAAGAGGAGAATGCGGATTACATCCTGTGTCCATGTACTGATTGTGCCAATACAGAGTCACATGAAGTTGCATATGTCCAGATGCACTTAGTCTCTAGGGGATTCATGGATGGATATACATGTTGGACCAGACACGGTGAAGAGGAGGTCATTGATGAAGATACCCAAGGCAGCGAGATGCCATACCCCGATCAGTGTCACATGGATGTTGAATCTAACATCGGGGCAGAGGCGTCAAGCTACCAATGGAACACCAGAAAGCCGAAACGCTGACTGGAAAACCAAGATGTCGACGCAGATGACGACGATCTTGATATGCCAGATTTTGTTGCTATGATTGTAGATTTCAAGGGCCAACATAAGCATATGATTGGGTACAAGGATCTGCCAACCATTGATGCGGACTCCAAGAAAGAATTGTATCCAGGTTGCAAAAAGAAATATTCCAGGTTGAGTGCCACCCTAGCGCTTCTCAGATTTAAAGCAACAAACGGTCTATCAAACAAGGGCTTCACAGAGATGTTAGGTTTTTTGAAAGAAATTCTTCCGGAAGATAATGTGCTCCCCAGAAGCACGAATGAAGCGAAGAAAATTGTTTGCCCATTGGAACTTGAAGTACAGAAGATACATGCTTGTGTGAATGATTGTATATTGTACTGTGGTGAGTACAAAGATTTTTGTGCATGACCCACATGCAAGCATGCATGATACAAGCGCAGGAGAGCAAAGGACAAGTACAAATTGGACGACGAGATCAAGACAGGAGTGTCGTTCAAGGTTGTTTGGTACTTGCCTTTAATTCCAAGGTAGAGGCGTTTGTTTGCAAACCCTAGAGAGGCAAAGAGGTTGCGGTGGCATCATGATGAGCGAATTGCGGATAGGTATATGAGGCGCCCGAAAGATGGGGCTCAGTGGGAATTAATCGACAAAAAGTTTGAAAATTTTGCCAAGGATCCTAGAAGTATAAGGCTCGGGGAGTGTACTGATGGGATGAATCCTTTTGGCGATATGAGCACCAATCACAGCACATGGCCGGTGCTTCTATGCATATATAACCTAGCTCCTTGGTTGTGTATGAAGAAAAAATACATTATGATGTCAATGATTGTCCAAGGCCCAAAGCAACCTTGAAATGACATCGACATTTACTTTCAGCTACTGGTAGAAGAACTACTGACAGTGTGGATAGATGCGTCTGTTGTAAAATGTTATGATGCTTACAGAAAGGAGATTTTCGATCTACATGCCATGCTGGTGCACATCATTCAAGATATGCCGGCATTAGGCAACACATCGGGGCAGAAAACAAGGGGAGAAGTAGGGTGTGTCACATGCATGGATAGGACAGCTAGCAGAAGACTTCCCAACTCACACAAAACAGTGTATTTGCGTCATCGTAGGTTCTTATGAAAAAATCACCCATACCGAAAGATGAAAGCTAAATTTGATGGTACAGCAGAGGCAGCTGCAGCCCCAAGACCCTATGAAGGGCTGGTGGTCCACAACATGGCTAAAAAAATTAATGTTGTGCTTGGCAAGAACCACCCTTTGACGGTGAAACTAACACCCAAGGATCAAGTGTTTAAGAAGAAATCGGTGTTCCGGAAATTACCTTACTGGGAGATTCTACGTGTACGTCACTGCATTGATGTCATGCACGTAGAGAACAACGTATGTGAAAGCATCCTTGGTACTCTGCTCAAGATTAAAGGTAAAATAAAGGATGGTGACGGTTCACGGCTCGATATGCTTGCTGATCAATCACAACGCAAGAGTGAAGTAGAAGATGATGACAAATTCATCAAAGCTCGCCAGAGTTACAATTTCAGTACAAAAGAAGCAACACAATTCTTCACCTATTTGTTGTTAGTTAAGACACCCTCTTCCTACTCCGCAAACATAAGAAGTCTCGTGGATGTGAGCTCAGGTAAAATGAAGTTGGGACACATGAAGTCACATGATTGCCACGTAATGTTGACACAAATCCTCCCGGTGGCCATCAGGAATCTGATGGACAACGATATAAGAAACACACTCATTGACCTCTGTGATTTCTTCAACCAACTATGGCAGAAAGTTGTAGATCCAAAAGATTTGGATCATATGCAAGATGATATTGCAAGAATATTGTCCAACCTAGAGATGTTTTTCCCATCGTCATTCTTTGATATCATGGTCCATCTCACTGTGCACGTTGTCGACAAGATAAAGTATTGTGGTCCTGTGTTTCTTCGCAAAATGTATCCCTTCGAGCGGTTCATGAGAATCCTGAAGCGCTTTTGTCGGAACCGAAACCATCCAGAGGCAAGCATCCTACAAGGTTATACCGCCGAGGAGGTGGTTGAGTTTTGCACCGAATACATGAAACAAAGACCTATAGGTTTGCCCCTCTCTCACCACGAGGGAAGGTTGAAAGGTAAGCCAGTCCTTGCTGGCACGCAAATGGCTGCACCCGGAGAATTGGCAGAGAAAGCCCATTTGACGGTACTGCTTAACAGCCCAGTTCTCATCGCTTATGCCGAAGAACACTTGGCAGAGATACGCCAAAGATTCTTACCAATGGTGCCTTCATCATAGGTGGAGATGAAGGAGCACACTAAGAACTACGCCGAATGGCTGAAGAATCGTTTGGCACAAGGATCCATCGATGACATTGCTACGTGGTTGGCACAAAATCCATCACCTAGGATGCTGACGTACCAAGCATATGACATAAATGGATACACGTTCTACACTGAGGAACGTGATAAGAAGACCTCGTATCAGAACAGCTCTGTTCGAATAGAATGCATGACTGTAAATGAAGCTGATAAAAGGGTATAGTATGGAACCATCAAAGAGATTTGGGAGCTTGACTATGTGAAAGTTAAAGTGACATTATTTAGGTGCGCATGGATCCCTCTTGGTCAGGTAAGGATTGATGAGTACAGGAAGACCTGTGTTAACAGGACAACGATGGCATATCACGCAGACCCATTCATTCTTGCGAGAGATGCTACCCAGATTTTCTTTGTGGAAGACCCCTTGCATAAGAATGGCCATTTAGCGACGCATGGGAAGAGAAGGGTCGACGATTGTAACATCCCAAAATTCTAAATTTTGGAATGTTATATTAAATAAATAGTTCTGATTGTTTGTTTGATTGTGGTGTGGTTGCTTGTGTGAAATTGAGTGAAATTTGAAACTTTTTGAAAGTTAAATGAGAGGGAATAAAAAGACTTTCCCAAACTTTCATCTTGCATTTATAATCTCCATGAATTCAAATTCTTTTCAAATACAAAACCCTAGAGAGAAGATGACATGACTTCTTCCATTTAAAATGAAAAGGGTTTTTGAAAACATTTGAATTTCATTTGGAAATATTTCAAATTCAGAAACTTTAAGCAACTCAATGATTTTCATGAGAGAAGATAAAATGACTTCTTCAAAACATATGAAATATGAGTTGGAAGTTTAAAAGGATCAAATTTAAAGTCCTTTTAAAATTATTTTTAATTTGGAGTTATTTATTTTTTATTCAAATTATTTTTCTCCCAATATAAATTATATGGAAAATAGTGTAAAATGATTCCCTACAGTTGAAAATTGGAGAGAAATAAATTTGAAATTATTTTCGTATTTTTAAAATGATTTTTATTGGGTTTTCTTGCAACAGTAGTACTCTTTGCTTTAGTTAATTTTTTGAGGAAGTTATTTGACGCTACAAAAATGTTCACATTGTTGAAAATCTTTTTATGAAAATTTGCATATATGATATGCCTATATAAAACTTTATTGCTATTTTCATTATTTAGTTTTTCCTTTTCTTTTTCTAATTTAAAAAAAAAACTGCACGCGCGGCCTATAACTATCCGTCGCCCACGTGCACGACATAGTCAGCAGACAGGCCTATAACTGCGCGCGCCGCCTATAACTATTCAAAAAAAAATTATTTTCAAAAATATTTCTTTTTCTTAAAAAAAAGTTAAGAAAAACAGCAGCGCATGCGCCGGCCGGCCGAACACTTTAACCCGTGTGTTTTTCTCTTTTCTATTTTTACGTCTACGTTTTGTCCCACATTGCCTAGTCTTTGACTACTAAACCTCTTTTCCATCCATAAATAAAATATAGACCCATAGAGTCTGCAAAAATCATTCGATTCAGATTAAATCAATATTTTGGTTTGACTAGATTCATTAAAGAAAAATATTTTCTCCTCTCCGGCGGGATTTCCAAAAGTTGTCTCATTTCTCCGAAGTCGTCTTTTCTCTACCTTATGAAGGTATTTTTCTTTTTTTATACTTTCATAGTTTATTATTTCTAGGCTAGTACGGTAGAATAATTAGATTATCAATTAGTCTCTGTATTTATACATTACACCTAGAATTCTTTTAGGCATAGCTATCTTTCTTCCGTAAAACAACTTGGCCCTGATTTTTTGAATAGCCATAACTTTTTACTCGTTCATCCAAATTAGATGAAACCAGCGCCTATAGTTTCGTCTTGTTTTCACCTGTCCAGTAACCCGTGTCACATCAACTTTTAAAAAAAATTCAAATTTCGAAATTTGTTCAGATTCGTATTCAAACTTCTTTTGATCATAACTTGAGTTTCGTAACTCCGATTTGATTGATTCTTTTTGCTAATTGAAGCTCTTGACCTAAAATTTCGGATAAGACCAAATTCACCCAATTTTGGTACTATTGGAAATTGTTTTCCGTTGCAAGATTTAATTGTTTGTTTTCGAAGTTTTCCAAGATCTTTTCTTCGATTCTTTTGCATGATTGCTTATGTGTGGTTACTGTTGCTTGCTTACGATAGATTGACCGGAGTGTGATGAGTAGAACTATCAGGAGTTTGAGTGTGAATCATATTCATCAATAGTACAAGGCAAATTCACATTTTGATCATATCCCCTTTATTACCTAGTTTTTATGCATTAGATTCAACCCTCAAACATTGCATGAGTAGGACTTGATAACATGTGGGCTTCGGGAAATAGTTGATGAGGTAGGAACATATTGTCTTGCATTCAAACCCTGGGTGTTACTACGTTATGCTTACTGCTATGCTATGCTCATAGACGTGAATTGGTTTGAGAGAATTCATGAAAGATGTGAGAGTTATTGTTAACTAAGGGAAACTTAAGGTGGCTACTTTAAAACACATCTGGGTGGATTGGTTGGGGCACCTTGGGGATACCAGTGGCTTGCCCGGACACCTGGGGAATCCAATGTTGTCCTAGGAGATCCCGGGGTATCCGTGTGATCATCCTATTGGAATGCCACCCAGGCTCAAAGTGATCATAAGATTATTCATGCTAGAAACTTCCGTGTGCAGCCACAAGCCATTATGGGCTCTGGCATAGTTGAGTATGTTGTGTGGCCTCTTACAGTGGTAGACTAGCAGATGTAGGGGATGTAGGTGGTACGGTCTACCCATCGTAAAGAGTTAATGCTTCTGAAAGACTGTGTCTCGGTCATCCATTTCTCAAACATCATGCTGTGCGAGAAATACAACGGAGGAGATCGAGTCTTGTGGGGAAAAGTGCGCAAACCTCTGCCGAGTATACAAACTAATTATGATTAGCCGTATCCCCGGTTATGGACATCTTGAGTATCTGGTACTTGAATTATTATGTTGATCTCATCACGTTACTTAATTAATTTGTTGGGTTAATGATTATTAATTTGGGATTGAGATGGGGTTACCATTCTCAATGTTTTCAACAAACTTTGTAGTTAAATAAAATATATTCCTTTGTTGTAGGGAAAAACTGGCTTTACGCAAAATGATAACCATAGAGCCTCCACCAGCCAAATATGCATGTAGTGATAGCCATTATTAAGCATTGCTCCATAGTGTGAAATTGCCAGTACATTCAATGTACTGACGTACATGGCTGCAACGTCCCATGTTACAGGAATCTTACGACGAGTAAGTGATACGTTAGGGTTACGATGTCTACACTCAACTTTGCCGTTGGTGTTGATGGGAATCCACAGCTTTGTTGTTACTTCCGCTATTTGGATTGAGGTAATAGTGTTGTACGTTAGTTTATACATGTGATTTACCTCTGTTACAAATCCTCGAGTATTGTGTGTGTCAGCATACCCATCCAGGGATGGCACTTAAGCACAGAGACTTGACCCATTCGGGTCGGGTCGCTACAAGATGGTATCAGAGCCAGGTTGACTGTAGGACATGACCCTAGAAATTGTCAAGCCCATAGGAAAGATTTTCTCTAAAACTTTACTTTTCAAAAAGATCTTTTACCTCTCATCTTTTCTAAGCGTTTCCAAGTATTTTTCGTCTCATCTCAAATAGTTAGACTACCCCTTTCCCCTTTTGGCCACACAAAGATTCGACAGATGAGCCCACTCCGAGAAATACAAGATATCGGACAACTAAGACCACCTCGGAACGAAGAGGATTTTATCGAGCATTAAAATAATGGAAACTACAACGGTTGAAGACTCTGAAGACTAGGAGAAGTTGAAGGCTCTGAAGGATTTCCAGATTGGTATGACCTAGGAAGACTACCCTGATGGAACTTGTCAGACTATTGAAGCTGTCAATACCCGAGATTAAGGTGTGTCAGAGAAAGACCGGAACATGGAGCGTTAAAACTCAAAGTTTGTCGAGAAAATCCCAAGGCAGGGGATATCAACTATGGAATGATAGCTCATGGCAGAGTCATGGGCATAAACACGGCTATCCATAATATTATCGCCCGCTTATGCTATTGTCACCGTGCTGAGTTAAGCATGCATTTCGTCGAAAGGATTGGATGACAAAAGGGCTAATGGAGCACCTATCGGCAAAATATGAAGTTTTAACCTTAGCTGGTGTATCACCAGGATCTGGAGTATTACATCAAGAATTTTAAAACGGACCTTCAGGAAGCTGTATTTGACAAGGAAGCATTTCGTGAAGAACTCAAGACCCAGAAAGTAGCCTAGCTGGAGGAGCAAAACCTCGAGATACCGAAGATTCGTCAGGAACTGAAAGACGGTAGTACCATGGCTCATGCCAAGGATGTTGAAACCCAGAAGTTTGGAACGCAACTCCAGAAATATTAAAGGACGTCATGAGAGATTTCGCGTCAACAGAGATGATCTGGCAAAAGAACTTGAGAAGGACAAGCACGATCGAAAGAAGCCATCGGAGACATGAACAAGACTTGAAGAGTTTGGAGACTTTGAAGATTTATTGACCTTTAGAAGACCAAACCCCTGATATATACCTACGTTGGATGCGAGGTTTGTGAGTTGTCATTTGTTTGATGTTTTTTCGACAGCCACAAGTAAAATCTATCTCTTCAGAACTATTGTTTGTATTGTGTGTATCCCTCTCTATCTCTCTTATCTCATCCCCAAAACCCTTGGAACCAATAGAGGATGAATGGAGATGAACTCATATTTTCTGGACCGATAAGTCAATTGGAGACGGACCGATGGATTCAGGACATGGAAGGTCACATAAAGAGTGACACTATAGCCGGAAAGGATATGGCCCGGCATGCTCTTTAGTGCTTTGAAAGAGGTGCTGCTACCGGGTGGAGGATGTACCAAACCATCAATGGATGGCAAAGAGTAACCACTTGGAAAGAATTTAAGATGCCTCTGCAAAGGTCTCGTCTTGTGTCCCAGAAGTTGAAGCCTTATGGAAATGATGTGAAGAAACCTTGTGCATGCAAGCTTTGTGGAGAAATAGGACAAAACCATAAAGAACACAAGGATGAATGCCCTAATTGTGAAGGAAGTCACCCAGCTGAAGAATGCCCAACTAGGCAGATTACTTGTTTCTTGTGTGAAGGGACTACCACTACCCTGCTCAGTGTCACATTGTGACGCCCTCGATTCAATTGTACACTAATCATACACGCAAATGTGTATGATCAAGATCAAGGACTCACGGGAAGATATCACAACACAACTCTAGACACAAATTAAAATAATACAAGCTTTATATTACAAGCCAGGGGCCTCGAGGGCTCGAATACATAAGCTCAAATACTCAAGAGTCAGCAGAAGCAACAATATCTGAGTACAGACATAAGTTAGACAAGTTTGCCTTAAGAAGGCTGGCACAAAACAACAACGATCGAAAAGGCAAGGCCTCCTGCCTGGGAGCCTCCTAACTACTCCTGATCGTCGGCGGTCTCCACGTAGTAGTAAGCACCCTCGGGGTAGTAGTAGTCATCGGTGGTGTCGTTTGGATCCTGGGCTCCACCATCTGGTTGCATCAACCACAAAGAAGAAGAAAGGGGGAAAAGGGGGAGCAAAGCAACCGTGAGTACTCATCCAAAGTACTCGCAAGCAAGGAACTACACTACATATGCATCGGTATCAATGAAATGGGTTGTATGTGGACTGAACTGCAGAAATGCCAGAATAGAGGGGAGAACCTAGTCCTATCGAAGACTAGCACCTTCTGGAAACCACCATCTTGCAACAACAGGAGGGAGTAGAGTAGCATAAAGTAAAGTAGTAGTAGTATTATCAACCTCGGCCAGAGATCCTTTATCGACTCCCTGCGAGAAAGCAATCCCAGAGCCATACTATCCATTTCTCATCACAAGCCATTTCTCATCACAAGAATCCAGTTCTAGTTGTATCGATCGGGATACAACTCCAAGTGTCCGTTACCGTAGTACATGCTATCGATATATGTTTTCTTCCCTGCAGGGGTGCACCAACTTACCCACCACGCTCGATTAACTTCGGCCGGACACACTTTCCTGGGTCATGCCCGGCCTCGGCCAAAGAATACGCCGCAACCCGACCTAGGCTTAATAGAGAGGTTAGCACGCCGGACTAAACCTATGCCCCCAGGGGTCATGGGCCATCTCCCGGGGAACTCCTGCACGTTACGTACGCGGCCGGTGAGCAGACCTAGCTACCTCCTTCAACAAGGCAGGTGCTTACGCAGTCCAACCCGGCGCGCGCCGCTCAGTCGCTGGCGTCTATTAAGCTTTGGCTGATGCATACGACGCAGAACGCCCATACTATGCCCACGTGATGGTTAGTGCTATCAGGCCAGAGGCCCCTCGGATCAAATATCCAAATCGTAGTGGATTAGGAACGCGCGGTAACAAGCGGAGACTCATGAAAGATGTGACCCCGTTGCCCCGTCTCGAGGACTTGCGGCAAGGGCTAGGAATGCCCGGCCACGCCTCGTAATTATCTCGCGGGCACCCTCTAGGTCAACCCGACTCCACATCACTCGCAATTAAGCTCGCGCGGGTACCCCTCAGAGCCGACCCCGTCTTTAGTAACATGGTTCAGTGTAAAGTCATAGTAACCATAGTAACTGTATGTCTAACACCAAGGGGAAAACCTGAGGAATCACCCTTGACGGATTCCCCTCGATGTAATCATCAAGGTGAACGTAAGAGGAACCACCCTCGAAATTCACACTTGAGGGGTTGCACGACAGAGTCGTATCGAAAGTGGTTAAGGCGGAATCACCCTCGATGACCACGACCGAATAGCTACACTACAGGGTAACATCAGAGGTGCTGATGAGGTCTCACCCCCGGCACTCGATAGTAACCCAGTAGTGTTGAGCAACTAAGGGGAAAGTGATGTGCGGTGTCGGGGCTTGGTCTTCGATCCTGTTGATCAGGTCTTCGATGATGAAGCAGGGGCAACAAGGACAAGGTGGGGGTCACTGATGGATCACCAACCAACCTATACTAAGCAGTTTAGGATAAGCTGGTAGGTAACAATGAGCGGGTTACAAAAGCAGGTTGTGCATCAGAATAGGAGCAAACAATAACAGTAGCAAAATCTAATGCAAGCATGAGAGAATGGAATGGGCGATATCGGGATGATCAAATGGGGGGCTTGCCTGGAAGCTCCGCTGAAAGGGAAGAAGGGTCGTCGGTGACGTAGTCGATCACAGGGACATCAACAGCGGTCTCGGGGTCTACCGGAGAGAAGAGGGAGAAGAAACAGTAAATACATAGCAAGCAAGAGCATAACAGGGCAACAGGCAGAGCTAGACGTGTTCTAACGCGGTGCTACACGATACCGACGAAGGGGGCTAACATCCGGGAATGCTTTCCGAAAGTTTGGCATTTTCGGACAGACGAACCGGAGGGGGATGGTTGCAGGTTCGCTATGCTAGGGACGTGTGGTGGACGAACAGACCGCGTATTTAGATTCGTCTCGTCGTTCTAAGCAACTTTCATGTACAAAGTATTTTCATCTGACCTACGGTTTATTTTATATTAATTTCCAAAGATTTAGCCATATTTTGAAATTATTAAATAACTAATTCGAAAAATAAACAGAAAAGAGCTGGGTGCACCCGGTGCAATGCACCCAACAGTGCACCAGGGGCTGACAGGTGGGTCAGGTGGCCCAGTTGACCCAGTCAACAAAGACTGGTCAACAAAGTGAATAGTGCATGCGGGTCCCACATGTCAGTGTCACATGTGTTATTTCAATTTTAACATCTTTTAGTTAGCAGCAGGGCCCGTAGGTAATAGACACATTAGGTTAGTTACCTAGTTAAGCCTAAATTAAATTAAGTTAATTAAGTAAGTAATTATTATTTATACATTTTTCTGTTCTCTTTTTTTAGGCGTGGGGCCCGTTCGACAGTGGCACAGAGGCCTTAGCGGGGCGGGCGCTGGGTGCGGGCGCCCGAAGGGACGAACCCAGGCGCGCGGGCGAAGCCCACCAAGGCGCGGTGAGGCGCCGGCCAGGGCAAGCGCGGGAGGCGCGGCGTGGACGAGAGCCGCGGGCGGCAGTAGGTGGCGAGGAGCACCAGGGCAAGGCCGCAGGCGCAGCCGGCAGCGGGCAGCATCGCGGGCAGGGGCGGGCGCATGCACGGGGCACAGCCCAGGCGTAGCCGGTGCATGGACAAGCGGGGCCACGAGCGCGTGGGGGCGCGTCAACAGTCGCGACGACCGCGACGAGGGCGCACGATGACTGCGGCGTCGGCCAGAAGAACGGGCAGCGCGGACGACAACCTAAGCTGGTGAATCGAGGAGAGGGAAGAGGAGGATGGACGGCGGCTCACCCCCGTTGCAGGGGAACACCGGTGAGGCTCAGTGGAGCCGTGGTTGAGGAGGAGGTCGAGGACGGCGCGGGTGATGAGGACGAGGCGGCGGGACAACATCGGGGCGAGGTGGCCTCGGTGATCTGGTGACGTCACGCCGTCGGGGAGGCGGGGTCCCAATCTAGAACGAGGGGGCGAAGGAGAGGGGCGATGACGTCCGGTGAGGACCGGCGGCGGCGCAGGTGCAAGGCGTCGGTGGCGGTGGCTGCCACCGACGGGATCCGCGCGGGGAGGGAGAGAGAGGTGGGTGAGACCGAGGGGAGTGGGGGGAGCGAGTGGTGGAAGTGGGGGTGTGGTGGTGGATCGGGCTAGTGTTCGAGGAGGCGTGGGGGGTTAAGCGGGGAGAGGTGGGTCGGCCGGGATGGGCTGGCCGACTGGGCCGGCCAGTTGGCTAATTAGGCCGGTTGGCCCGGGGGGGTTCGTTTTCCTTTTCTTTACATTTTTATATTCTGTTTTCAATTTTAGGTACTGCTTTATTTAAATTATAAAACTAAAGGAGTTTTGATAGATATGAGACTTGTCACATAAATGAAGGACATTATTTCTAGAAGTCACAAAAAGTTTGAGGCCAAAAGGAGTTGTCTAATCATTTTTTTCAAAATTCAAAAGGCCAATTTTAAAAGCTGCTGGACCACTAAGTAATTTCCGGGAGCACTTTCAGAAACCAAAAGAGGTTGGTTCCAACATGACAAATACCTAGGGGATTGTTTGCCACACTTTGAACATTTTAGTTTTCAGGTTTGGCAAATATGAATTTTTGACTTTAGATTGGATTTGAATTTGAATTGTGATTTGGATTAAGTGAAGATTAGCAACAGTAACAAGTTGACATGGCACCATTAACAGGGGATTACTGTAGCATGACACTGGGGGTGTTACAAATCTCCTCCACTACAAGAAATCTCGTCCCGAGATTTAAGGGGTGGAGTAAGAGGAAAGGACTCGGGAAGGACGGATCTCAACACAAGATAGTTACCTGGGGACTATCTTAGTGAATGTGGCAAAGAGGCATCCCTCGAGTTGAAATTCAAGAAAGTCATCGAGAGCAAGGTAAGAAGGTGCAATAAGAAGCTTCAATCGGGTAGGCAATCGTTCGTTACCTGAAACAGAGTGTGAAAGGGTTTCAGAGCGATGGGAATAAGTATTGCATCTGATACCAGAATAGATCACAAGAAGGTGGCTCCTGAATTACATACGAAGCCAAGCGTGAGGAACAATTTTGGAAGACAGGGATGTACAGGAGAGTCAGGTTTCGATCCTGTGGAACTGTGGGTTATGGGCCCACTATGTGGGTTAAAAGTAGAAAGGGCGCTGGCCTCTTGCACGGTCATGATAGCAAGGAAAATCAGAGGATAGCCTGTCATTTATGTTGGCAACAATCATTGGTACCAAGGGCGAGGGACGAAGAGAACTATTTTCCTGCTCGTTGAACGAGGCGGACCAATAGGCAAAGTTCTCGTCCATCGGTGGTTACCAGAATGTCAACAGCAATAATAACAAGGTCTTACTGACAAATTGTACACCACGGTGTTTACAAAAGCAGGGAACTATTATTGCTTAGATCATATGGATCACAAGAAAGGTTAACAAAACTACGATAAGGAAAATGTGTTTAAACACAAGATTTAGGAGTGTAATTTTTCCCAAGGAACAGTAGAGCATGATATACATGTCAGAACAACAAGTACATCACCATTTGGATAAAGGGGCAAGGAATTCATGATGTATCCATACAACGGTGTTTGGATAATAGAGCAAGAAACATTTGGCAATGCACTTTCAATGTTCTTGTTGTTGGTCGGCGTACCACAGTCATGCTTCGAGGTAACATTAACATGGTGTTTCAAGCAAGATTGAATCTGAAGGTCACAAGAAGTACAAAGGAACAATTCCAAGAATGTCAAGGAATGTAAGATATTACCAAAACATGACCAAGTCTGTACTGGCAGGAAGTCAAGGATGGTGTCGATGACAACACGAATCATCGACGAGCAAGGATGGTATTTCTCCTCAAGAATTCGATTGATATCTTAGAACAAGGCAGTATATTGATGGTGATCACGACAAATTTTGTCGAGAGGCTCTATGAAGATGCCATCGAGTAGCAACGACATCAAGCCAAAGGAATGATGAAGCGAAGGCTATTGGAACCATGGATACGACATAAGCTCAGATTCAAGCTTGTTGTTCAAGGTGGAATGATAAGATGAGGAAGATCGACATAAGCTTCGCTCATCGTCGAAAAGTTGTGCTCCGGGAATA
The DNA here is from genome assembly GCF_002575655.3 of Aegilops tauschii subsp. strangulata. Classification (NCBI taxonomy): domain Eukaryota; kingdom Viridiplantae; phylum Streptophyta; class Magnoliopsida; order Poales; family Poaceae; genus Aegilops; species Aegilops tauschii. The sequence continues at coordinate 182,409,839 of NC_053039.3, forward strand.
AGGTCCAGGTAGCACAGTTAAAATTAGCACGACAATGATATAGTCGATCAAGTTAGGAATGACTTGGAGGACTATTAAACTCGTAAGAAATGAAAATTACTTAGAGTTATTGAATCAGAGTGCGGAATCGATTCCCTTATAGGTGTCCTCGAGTGACCAATAACTCAGAACCCGGGGGAAAATCTGAAATCGGTGAGAAGCAATACTAGATGAAGACTCATAGGAAGCAACACAATTCTTTGATATTCTCGAGGTACCGGAGGGTAATACTCGAAGGAAGATCAAAATAGAGGTTGCGGAGATACATTGAATCTGCAGAAGACAAGTGCTTTAACTTGTCCGAGAAATGGAATTAAAGGGGAACAATCATGGTGAGAACCACAGTTGCAAAGGACCAAACATAGATAACATATGAACTTATAATAAGGGGATTATTATATCACAAGAAGCTTACATGATAAGATCCACAGTAGGTCCATGGGCATGAACACAAAGTTCAAGGTCGACTCCCACTTCTCCAATGCATAACCTTTCATTCACTTCTCGCGTTCAATGAAGTTGTAGTGTTGAAATGTTATCTGGCAAAACACCAGAGGAGTATGACTCGTGAAAACTCTCGGGTTCACATGGATTAAGAAGGCATAGGTTCAACCCATAGGGGCATCTTGGGAACATATACCACAAACTCCACGAGTAAAATAACACAAGCTCGAAGGCAGAGCATGGTTGAGAAGGCAGAGGATACAATTTACCAACGGCTTTATGTATCTGAGGAAAGGCTCCAAGAGGTTATTGAATATGAAGGACGTTGTCAGATAAAATCCAACAAAGGATCTGGCGGTCCACATAGGATCTGATGTGAGTATCGGTACTCAACCAGAAGAAGAAAGAATGCAAAGGCTTCAGATTATAGAAACATCTGAATAATTCGATGCTTAAATGCAAAGAAATCATGATTTCAAAAATAGAAGATCAGAAGCAGACGCTCTGATCAAAAGATAAGTAAGTTGAATAGCCCTAGGGATACAATTGACGGCAATTTGATTGGTCAAGAAACAACTCTTGGTCAAATGACGTCCAAGCCGGAAGGATGAATTCTATGATCCGACTAAGGATTGCGAGCATCCGCAACATATTGAATCAACAGACTCAAATGATAATGACAAAGGATGCCAATAAGATTACTATACTTATGGGATTTAACCATAATGCAAGTAAGCAAGAATTTCAAGAGCAATAAGCTGCTAAGGATTTTCGGAAGATCGAATAGGATTTCGAAGATTTTTGTGAAACACTCAAACAACTGGGGATGAAGAATCTTCGGTAATTGAGAGGAATTATTCGTAGGGGTATTCATGTGGCAAAGAACTTTAAGGCAATTGCAGAAGGGGTTCTCGGGACAACGGAGAGTATTTCGGGGCATCTTTTAGAAACAAGAGCAACTAGGGACAAAGGTATGAACGACAACTGTATGTACTTATCCATAAGGATATATCGATGGTAGGGAATTGCAAAGGCAATGGGCACAAGGGTCTCGGGAAAACATCAAAGAGTAACTTCGAAGTCTTCTGGTGAAGCAGGCGATCATCTGGAATGAAGGGGCTCTCCAGTAGGAAGTGGTTACGAGATCCTAGAGTCAGAGTTAGTAAATTCGTTTAACCCGAATGGAAGAGAGATCAGAGTCCCAGAGTATAGACGAGGAGTAAAAGATCCTAATACCACCCAATGGCGACGTGGGCCCGTAAGACACACAGCCATGTTAGTAAAAGTTTTTCAGTGACTAGACTCGACTTCGGCCAAGGAGTTGGAAAGGGGGCTACCTACAGGCAGTCGGCTCTGATACCAACTTGTGACGCCCTTGATCCAATCGTACACTAATCATACACGCAAATGTGTACGATCAAGATCAAGGACTCACGGGAAGATATCACAACACAACCCTAGACACAAATTAAAATAATACAAGCTTTATATTACAAGCCAGGGGCCTCGAGGGCTCGAATACATAAGCTCGAATACTCAAGAGTCAGCGGAAGCAACAATATCTGAGTACAGACATAAGTTAGACAAGTTTACCTTAAGAAGGCTGGCACAAAAACAACAACGATCGAAAAGGCAAGGCCTCCTGCCTGGGAGCCTCCTAACTACTCCTGATCGTCGGCGGTCTCCACGTAGTAGTAAGCACCCTCGGGGTAGTCATCGGTGGTGTCGTCTGGATCCTGGGCTCCACCATCTGGTTGCATCAACTAGAAAGAAGAAGAAAGGGGGAAAAGGGGGAGCAAAGCAACCGTGAGTACTCATCCAAAGTACTCGCAAGCAAGGAACTACACTACATATGCATCGGTATCAATGAAATGGGTTGTATGTGGACTGAACTGCAGAAATGCCAGAATAGAGGGGAGAACCTAGTCCTATCGAAGACTAGCATCTTCTGGAAACCACCATCTTGCAGCAACAGGAGGGAGTAGAGTAGCATAAAGTAAAGTAGTAGTAGTGTTATCAACCTCGGCCAGAGATCCTTTCTCGACTCCCTGCAAGAAAGCAATCCCAGAGCCATACTATCCACGTGTCATCACAATCCAATTCTCATCACCATCCAGTTCTCATCACAAGTATCCAGTTCTAGTTGTATCGATCGGGATACAACTCCAAGTGTCCGTTACCGTAGGACAGGCTATCGATAGATGTTTTATTCCCTGCAGGGGTGCACCAACTTACCCACCACGCTCGATTAACTCCGGCCGGACACACTTTCCTGGGTCATGCCCGGCCTCGGCCAAACAATACGCCGCAACCCGACCTAGGCCTAATAGAGAGGTCAGCACGCCGGACTAAACCTGTGCCCCCAGGGGTCATGGGCCATCGCCCCGGGAACTCCTGCATGCTGCGTACGCGGCCGGTGAGCAGACTAGCTACCTCCCTAAAAAGGCAGGAGTTTACCAGCCCAACCCGGCGCGCGCCGCTCAGTCGCTGACGTCTATTAAGCTTCGACTGATGCATACGACGCAGAACGCCCATACTATGCCCACGTGATGGTTAGTGCTATCAGGCCAGAGGCCCCTCTGATCAAATATCCAAATCGTAGTGGATTAGGAACGCGTGGTAACAAGCAGAGACTCACGAAAGATGTGACCCTGTTGCCCCGTCTCGAGGACTTGCGGCAAGGGCTAGGAATGCCCGGCCACGCCTCGTAATTATCTCGGGGGCACCCTCCAGGTCAACCCGACTAGCTTACCCCATGGTTCAAAGAACCATCCAGCAGAAGAAAGAAGCAATGAAAGGAGCCCTCATGGAAATTTTAGAAGAACCTGTGATGAAGGAAGAGGTGGAGGACACACCCAAAGAAGACCTAATTAAACCCTGCACCAAGTCATGCTATTCATGTGGAGAAGAAGGACACATCTCCCAGAATTGTCTGAAGGGGGGATCTAGTAGAATTCCCGATAGTGGAAGTAGAGTATGACCCACAAGAAATAGAAGCCCTGATTGGTACGAAAAAGTCCAGGAAGAGAAATATATTGGATTCCAGGAACAACCCAATTTCTACAAAGAAGGACCTGAGTCATATCACATGTTTCAGGTGTAGAGATTCAGGGCACTACTTCAGCGGTTGCATAAAAAAGAAAGACGAGGATCCAAGGAGGCTATGTAATCACAAGGAAACCTTGAGACTCGTCAGAAGTAAAATGTTTCCGTTGTAATGAAGCATGACACTTTGGCAGATTTGTCCCAAAGAGAAGGAGGCTTGTGCTAAATAGTTGAGTTTGTAACAAAAGAAATATAGTAGTAGTAGTAGGAACATTTCTTTTATATTGAGGTGTTGAGTTGAGGCATGTCATGGAAATGTAGGAGATTATAATAATTTTAGAATCAATGAAGTTAGCATCATTGGTACTGATTTGGATTTTTATGAGTTGTTACTCTATGAAGAAAGATTTGGACCATTTTCGAGGATATGAGAAATATGTTCTATGGATGAATTTGTGCATTTCAAGGGTGGTAGTACCCTGTGAGGACACTTGACCCCTGGAAAGGATTATGATATTCCACAGAGTGGACGTTGGACAAAATAATTACGAGTTTTATCTTGATATGTGGGATATGCCAAGAGTATGAAGGGAGATAGTACAATTGGATGGATTTAAGAATGCTAGGAAGTTGGATGTTAGAATAGTGATCAGTTGCCCAATGATGAGTTCAAGGTTTACAAGTGATGAGATGGGCCATAACCCACAGGCTCCAGGACCTGCCAAGAAGCAAGCACACTCTTGCTGAAGGAAAAACCCTGGAAGAAGTTACAACTTTATCAACAGACGATCTTATAGGAGTAACGCAAAAACCTGAGAGTTGTGAAGGAACGATAGATGTTTGTTTGGCTTGCAGAATCTATGGATTTATCTGAACTTAGTTCATCGAAAAGAGAAATTCTGCAATGCTTGTGAGGATGACCGAGTGTTAGAATGCGAGATTCACTAAACCATATACAAGGTAATGATTTGGGTGCGGGATGGATTGATCACCATACCGACTTACTCTTATTATTCGCTTTGCTATATGGGATGGTAAATCTAAGTGACTTAACCATAGTAGAGAGGCGACGATATCAAAACCTTGTTTAAACCTTAGAATGGTAGCACAATTTTCCCTTGTACAAGGCAGCTGTTGCCAATCATAGGATATACAGTGAGGTTCAGCCCAGACCCATTTCCTGCAGGAGAAACCATAAATTGATGACCACCATGAGATATCGATAGTTGTTTAGTATTGGCGCCAGACCCGTCGGATAAGAAGGCCCAGTCACAGAGGTACCGTACCAAGATGAAATGGACACAGGAATTGAGGAAAAAAATTATGCCACTACCAGAAGAGCCAGGGTAGGAAAATTTCCCGAGAATCTGAGAAGATCGACACTGTCAAGAATAAGGATGTAATATATGAGTATTGGTGGAACCGTAACAATGCTTCTAAGGGTGGTAGCACCCCAGACCCCTGTGAATATCGATGGATTTTGAGAAGACCCGCGAACCTAACCTATTTCTTGCTAGCCTCTCTGAATCTCGAGGACGAGATTCATTTTAAGGGTGGTAGGTTTGTAACATCCCAAAATTCTAAATTTTGGAATGTTATATTAAATAAATAGTTCTGATTCTTTGTTTGATTGTGGTGTGGTTGCTTGCGTGAAATTGAGTGAAATTTGAAACTTTTTGAAAGTTAAATGAGAGGGAATAAAAGGACTTTCCCAAACTTTCATCTTGCATTTATAATCTCCATGAATTCAAATTCTTTTCAAATACAAAACCCTAGAGAGAAGATGACATGACTTCTTCCATTTAAAATGAAAAGGGTTTTTCAAAACATTTGAATTTCATTTGGAAATATTTCAAATTCAGAAATTTTAAGCAACTCAATGATTTTCATGAGAGAAGATAAAATGACTTCTTCAAAACATATGAAATATGAGTTGGAAGTTTAAAATGATCAAATTTAAAGTCCTTTTGAATTATTTTTAATTTGGAGTTATTTCGGTTTTTATTCAAATTATTTTTCTCCAAAAATAAATTATATGGAAAATAGGGTAAATGATTCCCTACAGTAGAAAATTGGAGAGAAATAAATTTGAAATCATTTTGGTATTTTTAAAATGATTTCTATTGGGTTTTATTGCAACAGTAGTACTCTTTGCTTTATTTAAATTTTGGAGGAATTTATTTGACGCTAGAAAATGTTCACGTTGTAGAAAATCTTTTTCCGAAAATTTAAATATATAATATGCCTATATAAAATTTTAATTCAGTTTTCGTTATTTACTTTTCCTTTTCTTTTTCTATTTAAAAAACAACGTGTGCGGCCTATAACTATCCGTCGCCCACATGCACAACATAGTCAGCAGACAGGCCCGTAACTGTTTTTATTTATTTTCAGTTATGCTTGGAGAAAAAAATTATTTTCAGAAATATTTCTTTTTTTTAAAAAAGTACAAAAAAAAAACTGCAGCGCGCGTGCGCCGGTCGGCCGAACACTTTAGCCCGTGCGTTTTTCTCTTTTCTATTTTTACGTCTACGTTTAGTCCCACATTGCCTAGCCTTTGACCCCTAAACCTCTTTTCCACCTATAAATATAGACCCATAGAGTCTGCAAAAATCATCCGATTCAGGTTAAATCAATATTTTGGTTTGACTAGATTCAGTAAAGAAAAATATTTTCTCCTCTCCGGCGGGATTTCTGAAAGTTGTCTCCTCTCTCCGAAGTCGTCTTTTCTCTACCTTATAAAGGCACCTTTCTTCTTTTTTTATACTTTTGTAGTTTATTATTTCTATGCTAGTACGGTAGAATAATTAGATTATTAATTCGTCTTTGTATTTATACATTACACCTAGAATTCTTTTAGGCGTAGCTATTTTTTCTTTCGTAAAACAGTTTGGCCCTGATTTTTCAAATAGCCATAACTTTTTACTCGTTCATCCAAATTAGATAAAACCAGCGCCTATAGTTTCCTCTTGTTTTCACCTATCCAGTGAACCTGTCACATCAAATTTTTGAAATTTTCAAATTTCGAAATTTGTTCATATTTTTATTCAAACTTCTTTTGATCATAATTTGAGTTTCGTAACTCCGATTTGATTGATTCTTTTTGCTAATTGAAGCTCTTGACCTAAAATTTCTGAGAAGACCAAATTCACCCAATTTTGGTACTGTTAGAAATTGTTTTCCATTGCAAGAGTTAATTGTTTGTTTTCGAAGTTTTCCAAGATCTTTTCTTCGATTCTTTTGCATGATTGCTTATGTGTGGTTACTGTTGATTGCTTACGATAGATTGACCGGAGTGTGACGAGTAGAACTATCAGGAGTTATGCGTGCGAATCATCTTCACCAACAGTACAAGGCAAGTTCACACTTTGATCATATCCCCTTTATTACCCAGTTTTTATGCATTAGATTCAACCCTCAAACATTGCATGAGTAGGACTTGATAACATGTGGGCTTTGGGAAATGGTTGATGAGGTAGGAACATATTGTCTTGCATTCAAACCCTGGGTGTTACTACGTTATGCTTACTGCTATGCTATGCTCGTAGACGTGGATTGGTTTGAGAGAATTCATGAAAGATGTGAGAGTTATTGTTAACTAAGGGAAACTTAAGGTGGCTACTTTAATACACATCTGGGTGGATTGGTTGGGGCACCCTGGGGATACCTGTGGCTTGCCCGGACACCTGGGGAATCCAGTGTTGTCCTAGGAGATCCCGGGGTATCTGTGTGATCATCCTATTGGAATGCCACCCAGACTCAAAGTGATCATAAGATTATTCATGCTAGAAACTTCCGTGTGCAGCCACAAGACATTATCGGCGCTGGCATAGTTGAGTATGTTGTGTGACCTCTTAAAGTGGTAGACTAGTAGATGTAGGATGTAGGTGGTACGGTCTACCCATCGTATAGAGTTAATGCTTCTGAAAGACTGTGTCTCGGTCATCCATTTCTCAAACATCATGCAGTGCGAGAAATACAACGGAGGAGATCGGGTCTTGTGGGGAAAAGTGCGCAAACCTCTGCAGAGTGTACAAACTAATCATGATTAGCCGTGTCCCCGGTTATGGACATTTTGAGTATCTGGTACTTGAATTATTATGTTGATCTCATCACGTTACTTAATTAATTTGTTGGGTTAATGATTATTAATTTGGGATTGAGATGGGGTTACCATTCTCAATGTTTTCAACAAACTTTGTAGTTAAATAAAATATATTCCCTTGTTGTAGGGAAAAACTGGCTTTACACAAAATGATAATCGTAGAGTCTCCACCAGCCAAATATGCATGTAGTGATGGCCATTATTCACAATTGCTCCATAGTGTGAAATTGCCAGTACATTCAATGTACTGACCTACATGGTTGCAACGTCTCATGTTGCAGGAATCTTACGACAAGTAAGTGATACGTTAGGGTTACGATGTCTACACTCAACTTTGCTGTTGGTGTTGATGGGAATCCACAGCTTTGTTGTTACTTCCGCTATTTGGATTGAGGTAATAGTATTTACGTTACTTTATACATGTGATTTACCTCTGTTATAAATCCTCGAGTATTGTGTGTGTCCGCATACCGATCCAGGGATGACACTTAAGCACAGAGACTTGACCCATTCGGGCCGGGTCGCTACAACGATGTTGCCGATCAGGATGACTACGATGAATTTGATGAGTTGCCAGCCAAGGGATCACGCATCAGTGCAACAGAGAAGAAGTTTAAAATCATCAAAAAACCCAAGTTAATTCAGGGTCAACTTAATGATCCCATTTCCCCCATGTACATGGGAATTAAGCTATAAGACTAGTCTTGATGCCTACCCTGCAACTTAATTCGTTCAATTTAGAACTGTCGCGTGTACTGAACTTGTGAGTTATTCCCGGTTTTCTGTTGATATAAGAACCGTTAATATGTTGACCTTGATATGCTGTCAGCTAAGGCAATGAATATGAACTGTTTTTTGTTGTTGTTGTTATTATTATTATTATTATTATATCATAGAGGTAGCACACTCAATCGATCTCACTACAGTATGTGTGAACAAAAATATGCAATTTGGTTTGCGAATAGAACACGGTTCGTTGATGAAAGCCGTGTGCCGACCAAACCCCGCCACCACCCCACCCATGATCTGAGTTGTGCTTTCTGATTGGCGAGAACCCAAACCCCACAGATCGTACATCTGCACCGTTGGATGCTCCCAGATCGAACGGCGATCCTCATCCCTTTCGACAGCACATGCAGTTCCGGTTGTAATTTTATTTTCATGCACAAAATGCACGTTAATATCAAAAAATGTCTTAAATATAGCTAACGATACCTGAAATGCGCCAGAAAATCAAACCCATGGTATAATGGTGATTGCGTACCATGGAAATTTTTATGAGGCCAAACGATGAAGTCACCGGCCACAGGAGTTTGAATTGACACGTCTCCTTTTGGAAAACCATGATCCTTCATGTGAGATGCTTCGGTTTGGAAGGAGCTGTCATCAAAACTTGTGCCAAACTTTACCAATTTTTTCCACGGGGTCGTGAGAGCACGCCACAGGCACACATCGATTTTGATGATGTCCAAACTCCATCTGAATTTTTTGTAATTAAAATACCAACTAGGCCTACGCCACTGGCCGCACCTCACGGCCGAAATGTTTGAAACTTCTCCCCGCTTCTCGAACAAACGGATGAAAACTCACAAATGACGCACAAATGATCTGTACACCTTTGGTAGGCTGATAGTAAGGGGGTATCATAGCTAGTATCATGCATGCCAACTAGGCAATTTTGATGAGCTGTCATAGAATTAATTAAATGAAGAAAGAGAGGGTTAAGTATCATATCATGAAACCGTATCATAATAAATGTAATGCTACTATGTGTCATGCATGACAATATAAATAAAGTACTACATACGATACTAGCTACTCTATGATACTATGCATTATTAGAGCAAGTAAGTACACAATAGAGTGACATAAGACTAGCCACAATGGGTAGTAACATAGAATGTTACTAGTCTATGTTACTACCTCTATAGTGGGGTAACATATGTGTAGTAACATGCAGCACATCATTTATTAGGCTATAGACTCATCTTGCCTTGAGATGTGTGATGTTACTCAGACTAGCCATAATGGGTAGTAACATAGACTAGTAACATGCCCATGTGTTACACTAGTCTATGTTACTACCTCTATAGAGGGGAGTAACATATATGTGTGGTAACATGCAACACTTCATTTATTAGGCTATAGACACATCTTGCCTTGATATGTACATGTGACGTTACTCATACTACTAGTAACTAGCTATGTTACTACTTTCCTCTCTTTCTTCATTTATTGCTAGCCACATCATCTACTTTATCTAGATATGTGTGATGTTACTACCTATGTTACTCCCATTGTGGGTAGTCTCATACTATAGTAAGACTATACCCACATTGGGAGTAACATAGGTAGTAACACCACACATATCCACTTTAATCCATTTCTTCATTTATTGCTTGCCACATCATCTATTTTATCTAGATATGTGTGATGTTACTATCTATGTTACTCCCACTGTGGGTAGTCTGGCTATAAGGAATAGAATAATATTTTTGTGCTTATTAGTTCGAGGAAAGAGAAGAGAAGCGGGCTCTTGGTTAGTAGAGCCAGCTGCAACAGGAGACCCAAGACACTTTGTGAGGATGTAAGGTGGGCCAACTATTGATAAACTAGTACGTATATAAAACTTATTATTGTACATACCCACTAAGAGGTTGTCTGTATATGACATGTCAACTTCTTATAGCCGACCCTTGGCTGTATTATTAACCATGCTCCTAGTGAGGTAGCTAGTATATCATAGACGACTAGCTAGTATCAGACTAGCCATAGTGGGAGTAACTTCAGCAGTAACACCGACTCCAACTCAGCAAACTTGCTTATGTGGCAATAAGTTAATGAGGAGAGAGATAGTTTCAGTAACTTAGATAGTTATTGTAGCATCACATGTCCCAATGCAATATGAGTCTGTAACCTAAGAAATGAAGCTTTGCATGACACTACACTTATGTTACTACCCACTATGAAGGTAGTAACATATATAGTCTAGGGATATGTGTATGTTACCAGTGTACTACTCTCCATTGTGGCTAGCTAGTCTCATACTCCCTCCTTTCCGGTTTAGCTAGGCTGGTTGTAATGGTATTATCACAAGCGGTATCATGAATGCCAACTAGACTTTCTGGATGATGTGGCACACAAGACAGGATGTGGTATCATATCATGATACCGTGTCATATTAAATGTTGTACTACTACTTTGTGTGATTAGTAAGGCAACCTAAGATGTTAACTAATGATACTATGCATTACAGAAGTAGCTAGTATCCTAGCTACACTATCATATATATGCATGATAATACTAGTATATATATATGATACTCCCCATTACAACCAGCCTTATAGGGCTCAATTCAAAAATCTCACCAACCAAGGTAGATGGTGAGTGGTGGAATACCTTTTGTAGTTTGCATGAACACCCAATTAATGCTTTTATTTTCCTCAAAAATTTATGTTTTCTAATGTATTAATTGCAATACATGCATTCATATATAAAGTACATGCATTGGTCAACTTTCTCTTAATACCTGCATGCAATGATTTAATGCACCTTGGAATCTGGACATGTGATGGGGAAAAACCAAATTGAGCCTTATAAAATGGAAAAACTAAAATTTTGAGATAAGCCTATAAACCGGAAAGGGGGAGTATATATGCATGATACTAGTATATGATCGGCAATACCTCCGTAATGCGCGCATGCATAGTATCATGAGTTAGTATCTTAGGTTCCTTATTAATTACCATGCATGACACAAAGTAGTACAACATTTAATATGATACGGTATCATGATATGATACCACACACCCTCTCTTTCATCATTTAACTATGTGCCACATCATCTAAAAAGTCTAGTTGGCATGCATCATACCGCTTGATACTCCCATATTACGACCAGCCTTATTAGGGTGGCCATAGTGGGGGTATCATAGCCGGTATCATGCACCCGGGAATAGAAAATATGATGATGTGGCAAAGAAGCAGTAACATAGGTAGATACCGTAACATATATATATATAATAATAATAATAAATTATATACTACTTTGTGTCATGCATGGCCATAAATACGGTCATCTATGATATATACTCCCTCCGTAAACTAATATAAGAGCGTTTAGGTCACTATTTTGTAATCTAAACACTCTTATATTAGTTTACAGAGGGAGCTAGTACTACTCTATGATACTATATATGCACTATGAAGGTACGTACGTAGTATCATACACTAGTATCATATGCATGAAACTATATATATAGTACTATATGATACTCCCTATATAAGGCTGGCCATAGTGATGGTATCATAGCCGACGATGTCATGCACTCGGAAATAGCAAGTATATATGCTAATGTGGCAAATAATTAAATATATATAAAGAGGGTTAGAGTAGCATATAGTAGGTAGATATCGTATCATGTTAAATGCGATGCTAACTTGTGTCATGCATGGCAATAAATATGATCTATATATATATGATATACTATACTCTATGTATTATAGTATGCGCTATAATTAATTAAAGGTAGTATCATATGTACTATATATTCATGATACTAGTATATGACACTCTCCACTATACTCATGATTTCTTACCGTGAAAAAAAAATTGGAGGCGAAATGATGAACTCATGTTTTCATTCGAACAAAAAATATGATGTTAGGTAATGTAAATGTTTTCAAAGAGCACACGGTCCACTCACGAAAGCCGTGTGTCCACTAAACCATGGCCGATGCACCCCCCACCCCTTTGCCACGCGTGCGATCTGAGTTGTGCGTTCTGATTGGCCAGAACCTAAACCCCACGGATCGTACGTATGCACCGTTGGATTCTCCTTGATCGAACGACGATCCTCATCACTTTCGACAACACATGTACATGTTTTGAAATAGCCCCTCCCCAAAAAAATGTTTTCAAATAGCACACGATTCACACACAAAAGCCGTGTGCCTACCAAACCGTGGCCGATGCCCCCCCTCACTGCGCGTGCGATCTAATTCGTGCGTTCCGATTGGCCAGAACCCAAACCCCACGGATCGTACGTCTGCACTGTTGGATGCTCCCAGATCGAACGACAATCGTCATCCCTTTCGACGGGAAATGCAGTCTGGCTAGGAATTGATTTATATGCAAACATGCTCGGTAAATGCCAAAAAATGTCTTACATATAGCACAAGAGACCTGAAATGCGCGAGCAAATCAAACCCGTGGTAAAATTGTGATTGGTTTACGTGCGAAAAATTTAGATGAGAAACGATGAACTCATGTCTTCATTTCAAAATTAGTACGTCTTCATTTCAAACGAAATTATTTTGTTTGTGCACACGAGCGCTTAGAGGCAACCGTTTGCATAGGCCTTTCCGCGCGCGCGCGGCTACCGGGGATATTTTTCACCCTTTTCACCTAGGCCGCCAACACCCCCCACCGTACGTCCGTGTTTCACTCAACTAGTCCACCCAATCTCCTTCGCCAGCTCCCCCCTCCCCCAGATCCACAGCAGAACCCTTTCCGGCGCCGCCTTGCTCACCCGGCTGTGTGCCCGCTCTTCGGCGTCAAGCCTACCTCCACTACCGTTCCTAACACACGGCGGCCCATGCCTCGCCGTCTTTGTTTGCTCGCCAGCCACCCTCGAGCATATCGATGCAGTAACCCTCGCCTCTCCTGTGGTCCGACCGGTTTTGCATTAGGAAGCCTGTTAGTTACTACTCTCCATCACGATGAGGCATATTTCCTCGCAATCCCTCTTCCAATTTCGTTCCGCATGTTCCCAAATTGGCTATAAAATAACGAAGAGCATATATATGTTCATTATCTACCTTCCTTGCTACATATAAGTTGTATTTGTTCCAATAAGTTACTGCCTATTTACAGATCACGGGCGCCCGAGTCACACAAACTTAACAAATTAGCCATACATTTTCTAAATTATTGCATGGCATGTTTAGAAAGCTTGATACCAAGTTGTTAGTTTTATGCTTATCCTCCTTTCCTGAGTTTCGCATGTGTTCTCTGTAGGTGCCGAGTAGCAGCGACAACACTCATTCAGGCCATGTGTCTTCACCTGATTCGGACAACCCTAGGTCTTCAGCAGATTGTGAGGGATCAAGTAGTCCTGAACGGGATAGAGCTGCAGCAATTACCCTTCCGGTCAGGACACGGAGGAACGATCTAAGGAAGCCCGCACACCAGCCTAAAGGTGTATATGAAGTAACCAAGATTGATTTAATGTCCTGGGCTCCAACTAAACCAGATAAAGCACGCATGAGGTTCAGGAGTGTGTGTGGATTTGTTAGAAGGGCAAGGCTCAACATTAAACTGCCGGGGTTTCGGAAGGCTGACACAGAAACACGGCGAAGGATAGTCCGGGAGATCATGGATCACTTCAACGTTCCAGAGCAGTGGAGAATGCAGGTGGAACACGCTGCACTGAAGAAGGCTAGGGATGCTTGGAGAAACTGGAAGCACGTGCTGTACAAGAAGTACTTGAGTGAAGGCAAGGACCCAATCCCCGCATACCCCCAAATTACAAAGGCAGACTGGGCAGAATTCAAAAGGGTCAGGGCAACTCCAGAGTTTGCTGCGAAGAGTTTCAAGCAATCAGAACTTCAGAAGAAGAACATACACCCCCACCGTATGGGTGTGGCAGGATACTACGGCATGAAACTGATATGCGAACAGGAGGACAAAGAAGCAGTAGCGGCGGGTGGGAGTCCGGCCTTTAGTGAAATCAAGGGCGAACGTGCCAGAGACTACTTGCGGCCACGTGCAAAGAGGCGTGATGACGGAACTTATTACTTTGAAAACGCACGTGACGCCAAACTGTATGAAGTGATGGTAGAGGCTTCCAAGATCCCTGGAAGGTTCTACAGGAACTCAGGGCCATGTGACATTCTGTCCATTGCTCTGGACACAAAAGAGCCCCCTGGCCGTGGAAGGGGTATAGGTGTTAATGTCCCGCACAAGAGGGCTTTCACACTCAGCAAAGAAGAGAGGCTCAGCCTGAAAAAAGCAAGGAGTAAAATGAAGTAGAATGCATTGTTTGAAAAGTTGAAGAAGGAGATTTATCCAGTTGTTCGAAAGGATGTTGAGGAGTCAATGATGATGATGCAGAAGACTCTAACACTGACAGATAGCTAACAGATGGGAGGGGAGGCGGGCATGGATGATGCTGCTTATTGTGTGACAACACTGCACAAGAGTAGCTGTGCATCAGCTGACCCAGCGACACTGAGACTGCATCTGTTCGTGATGATGCTATATCTGATCTATCTGAAGGGCGTGCTTACACATTATGAAGGTACATTAAAATGTGCAACAGCCTGGGTTTGCCCACCCTTCTTGGAAGATGGCCTCTTCTTGGACAATGTGCCATTGAAGCCGGGCTGTGTGAAGTGCTACGTGACTGAAGTAAAGCCTGGATTCAATGAATTTGCCCTGAAGAATGTCCTAGGAGACTTCGATGAGCAAAGGACCTTGGGAGAAACACTGTTACATCACATCCAGTGGCCATGAAAGGAAATAGAGTTCATCGATGAGATTCCTGAAGCCCCGCCAAGAGCAACCACTGTCGCCCCTCAACCGGTTACGCTCTCCTTGCCAGAGCAGCTCTCGCGGGCTGATGCATCAACCTGTGATCAGCTGGACCGACTTTGTGGCGTACAGGCCATGTCATCCTCCACCCCAAAGCAGCTAGCGGCAAGGCCTACAACTGCTGATGACGCACCACCGGTTCAGATGCCGGCCGCTGAAGCAGCGGGAAGAGACCCAGCTGCAACACATGCTCAGCAGACCAACCTGGTGGAACAGACTGCTAAGCAGTCTGATGCTTCGGAACCGCCTGCTAAGCAGTCTGTAGGTCCAGAACCGACTGCTCATCAGTCCGTCGGTCGACAGGCGCGTGATCAGCATACCAATGCGTCAGCACTTCCTGCTCAGCAAACCAACGCGTTGGCACGGCCTCCTCAGCACACCGACAAGTTGGCACCACCTGGGCAGAAACCCGACATAGCTTTAATGCATGGTCAGCAGTCCGATGCCTCTGCTCCTACAGCCCAGCAGTCCGTCACTGCAGCACCGCCAGCTCAGCGGTCTGGCATAGATAAACAGTATGCTAAGAAGTCCGTCCAAGCTTCACCGTCTGCTCGGCAGTCTACCATGCAGGCAACCAGACGTTCTGCCAGAAAGGCTTCAAGTACCAAGAAGGAAGTGGCCAAAAAGGCTACACCCACGACCACGAGGAAGCGCAATGGGAAAGTGAAGAGGAAAGAGAATGATTGCCTCTTACTTAAAGCACTCATCGCCCAGAACCAAATTAACAGCAGCTTGTTCGAATCGGGGAGTAATATTATTTCTGACGCCGTGGATGATGAACAAGTATAATTTTTTGCTTGCTAAAAGAAAAGCAGACATACTTGAAGCACACAATTATGTCCATGGCCAGCCATTTCTTGTTGGCGAACACTTTGATGAGTGCAGCTCCAGTTGCCGCGAGTTACATGAATATTGCATGGATCAAATGTCAGAAGGTCATCACCATTTGCTAGTCCACTACAACAGAGATCATTTCCGACACGATGCTGGTTCCCTCATTGTGAGATTAAAGGAATTACATCTCTTCTTCAACTTCAACGTGCTCGATGCCACTCTTGTTAGATGCGTGATTTTGTAAGTACTTAACAAACTCTGATCAACTTCTCCATACAAGGCTGTAAATGATAAACAGCTAACTGCATTTTATTCCTCTCAGGGGATTGAACGCGCAAAGAAGACAAAGTGAGAGTGTGTATTTCATAGATCCTGCATTAGCAAATGGCAAAACATTACATGAAAAGGACCGACAGGACTGGGCCGTTAACACGGTCATCCGTATCTTCGAAAACACGTCCCATGCATAATCATTTCTCTGTCCATATCATGAAGGGTAAGTCAAGTAAACAATCACGCATACACTGATTGTCTTTCAGATTTCGACATCATTCGTAAGTTCATGGCTTTCTTAATATGTAGCAATCACTGGATATTGGTATTCATTGTTCCAAACAAGAACACAGTTTACTACATCGATTCTCTCAGAGAGTCAACAAACGCTCAGGATCTGACGCATCTTCAGCAATTCTTGGATAGGTATTGAATTCTATGATGTTGAAATTAATTTGCATTCATATCTGGTTCAATAATTGATGTTGTCAAAATTCATCATCATTTGCAGTGTGCTCGCATTGTGGGAAACTAAAACATGGAAACTGTTCAAGAGGAAACTACCTCTGCAGCACGAGATCGTTTCTCCGGTAACACACCGAAATCCATTATTTTTCGGAAAATTTATCCAACAGTCTGCAAATACCTTTCCTTACGCTAGTCAAATGTTCAAGCTTCTAAATAAACCTCTTTCTATTTTGTCTAAAGAAAAAATAATACACCTAACACCGGTTAGGTTGTTCCTAACAGGACAAATACATGACTAATTTTGTACAAAAAATTTCAGTGTCCTCGGCAAGAAGCAGGGACCAACCTTTGTGGAACTATGTTTGCAGACACATGATCTCCATCTGCAAATCTGCTGATAGTTGTGAAGATCCTCGCGAATTAGTACCAGTAAGTCTATCTTAATTAATATCTTCTACTCCACTCATATGGCACATTCTGATCTTAAAAATACTGCAGCTCATCTTAAAACCGAGGACCCCTGAACCGCTCCCGGCTGGTGAATTGCTGATGGTTAGGAGATTTATCAGCGACTTCTTCCTGGATCGCTACATCAATCCCACTGGTGATAATGAAGATTTCAGCATGCCTTCTCCTGAAACATTGAGTAAGAGTTAGCCACTAAACATATAACACATGGATACATTGTTTTCCATCTGATGAGGTCTTCGTATTTCGTACACTATGATTAATTATGTAATGCATATATGTGTGGACAAATCATTGGAATTTAGCTACCATATGTTCAATTGCAATTGTTGCGAAATCTGATGAATATTCTTCCTGTGGACACTATTTGTTCAATTGAATATTGTGGCGAATTTGCTTTTTGCGTGCCGATTCAAAATGGGATATTTATGTTTATTTGTTCAATTGAATATTGTGGCGAATTTGCTTTTTGCGTGCCGATTCAAAATGGGATTTTTTTAACCTGGCAATTGCTCCGCACACGGTTCAACTAAATGAGTGTGTGCGATCCACATCAGAAAGCATACGTCAATCGTATTGGAACCGTCGGTGATACACAACAGATCGCAAACGATTCGCGGCGCTACTACATGTGCGTAGGTTCTTCAGAACCGTTTGTGATATCGCGTTATCGCACACGAGAACTGGGAGTAAACCGTGCCCAATGCAAAATATAATCCCAATCGTATTCTTTTCAGGAAACGTGTGGGATCCCAAACGAAAAGCACACGTCACTCTTGCGGCAACCGTCGGTGATACCTAACAAATCACAAATGGTCTGCAACACTTGTATGTGTGCGAAGGGGCTCCTGAACCGTTTGTGATAAAACATTATCGCAGACGGTAATTGTTGGAAAACGTGTGCGATGGAGTCTAGCATGGCAGATGGGTTACGCAGAAAACTCGTGTGCGATAGGGCACAAATCACACACGGTTCATATGTTGGCCCGTGTGCCTTACATACGGTTTCCCAAATGGTTCATTACGACAGACCGTATGGTTTCACTGCGTCATTAGAAACGCTTAATCACCGATACCACACGTGCGAAAGAATTTAGTGTGTGCTGCATCGCACACGATTACATTTTGGAAGGCCTTTGGATCACTGTTCCATATCCCTGACGGTTTCTGGGTCGTGTGGGAAGGACCCCCTATCGCACACACTCACTTGGCGACTGTTCCGAAGGCCATCGCGGAAAGGGGTTAAAAACCGTTTGTTTAGGACCGACGCGCACCAGTGAATGGTTTAACAACAAGTGAATAATTCATAGGCATTTCTTGACACTTACCGACATTACCTATTCTTTGGCATTCATCACAAGATAAGACGAACTTACGGGCATCCTTGAAGAGAGTAGGCCAATAAAATCCAGATTGCAATACCTTGTGAGCAGTTCTGTCTCTAGCATGATGCCCTCCATAAGCTTCAGAGTGACATTTCCGTAGGATTTGTCCCTGTTCAAGCTCAGGTACACAACGTCTAATAATACCATCTACTCCTTCTTTATAAATATGTGGGTCATCCCAAAAGTAATGTCTTAAATCGTAGAAGAATTTTTTTCTTTTGTTGGTATGTAAAGCTAGGTGGTAAATATTTAGCAACAATGTAATTAGCATAGTCAGCATACCAAGGAGTGTTGTGAGCAACATTTATTGCAGCTAACTGCTCATCAGGAAAACTATCACCAATAGGTAGTGGGTCATCAAGCACATTTTCAAGCCTAGACAAGTTATCAGCTATGGGGTTCTCAGCTCCTTTCCTATTAGTGATATGTAAATCAAATTCTTGTAGCAAGAGAACCCATCGAATAAGTCTAGGTTTAGCATGCTTCTTTTCCATAAGATATTTTATAGCAACATGATCGGTGTGAACAATTACTTTTGAATCAACAATGTAAGATCTAAATTTATCACAAGCAAACACCACTGCTAGGAGTTCTTTTTCAGTAGTAGCATAATTTTGTTGAGCACTGTCTAGCGTTTTACTAGCATAATGAATAACATTCAGTTTCTTATCAACTCTTTGTCCTAGAACAGCACCAACAACATAATCACTAGCATCACACATAATTTCAAAAGGCAAGTTCCAATCAGGTGGTTGAACAGCAGGTGCAGAAATTAAGGCTTTCTTGAGTGTTTCGAAGGCTTCTAAACAATCATCATAAAAAACAAAAGGAACATCCTTTTGCAAAAGATTTGTAAGAGACCTAGAAATTTTAGAAAAGCCTTTGATAAATCTCCTATAGAAACCAGCATGACCTAGGAAACTACGAATACCTTTGATATCTTTAGGACATGGTATTTTCTCAATTGCATCAACCTTAGCTTTGTCTACTTCAATACCTCTTTCAGAAATTTTATGGCCCAAAACAATACCTTCATTAACCATAAAGTGGCACTTCTCCCAATTCAAGACAAGATCTGTTTGCTCGCATCTCTGCAAAACTCGATCAAGATTGCTTAAACAATCATCAAAAGACTTCCCATGAACAGAGAAGTCATCCATGAAAACCTCAATAATCTTTTCACAAAAGTCAGAGAATATAGCAGTCATACATCTTTGGAAGGTAGCAGGTGCATAGCATAAACCAAAAGGCATACGTCTATAAGCATAAGTTCCAAAGGGACAAGTGAAAGTGGTCTTTTATTGATCCGGTTGAGAAACATGTATTTTTGAAAAACCATAATATCCATCAAGGAAGAAAAAATGTGTGTGCTTAGATAATCTTTCTAGCATTTGATCGATAAAAGGCAGAGGGTAATGATCTTTTCTAGTTGCGTTGTTTAATTTTCTAAAATCAATTACCATTCTATAGCCTGTAACAATTCTTTGTGGAATAAGTTCATTCTTATCATTAGGAACAACAGTAATACCTCCTTTCTTAGGGACACAATGAACATGACTTACCTATATACTATCAGCTATAGGATAGATTATACCTGCTTCCAGAAGTTTTAAGATTTCCGTTCTTACCACTTCCTTCATCTTTGGATTTAACCGACGTTGGTGATCAACAACGGGTTTAGCATCAGGTTCCATATTAATCTTGTGTTTACATAGAGTGGGACTAATGTCCTTTAAATCATCAAGAGTATATCCAATAGCAGCTCGGTGCTTCCTTTGAACTTTCAATAATCTTTCTTCTTCATGTTCTGAAAGGTTAGCACTAATAATAATAGGATATATCTTCTTTTCATCAAGATAAGCATATTTCAAAGTGTCTGGCAATTGTTTTAATTCAAACACAGGATCACCTATAGGTGGAGGAGGACCTCCTAGAGTTTCAATAGGCAAATTGTGTTTAAGCAGAGGACGTTGTTCAAACAAAATATTATCTATTTCATTTCTTTCATGCATATGTAAATCATTTTCATGGTCTAGCAAATATTGTTCTAGTGGATCAGTAGGAGGCACGGCAATAGAAGCAAGTCCAATTATTTCATCCTTACTAGGCAATTCTTTTTCATGAAGCTTTCTACTAAACTTGGAAAAATTAAATTCATGAGACTCATCACCAAAGCTAACACCGACAGTATGTTTCTCACAATCTATTTTAGCATTGACGGTGTTCAAGAAAGGTCTACCAAAGATAATGGGACAAAAGTTATCTTGTGGGGAACCAAGAACAAGAAAATCAGTAGGGTATTTTATTTTCCCCCACAAGACTTTAACATCTCTAACAATCCCAATTGGTGAAATAGTGTCTCTATTAGCAAGTTTAATGGTAACATCTATGTCTTCTATCTCAGCGGGTGCCATGTCATTCAATTTCTTGATATAAGGTAAAGGGAATAGCGCTCATGCTAGCTCCTATGCCACATAAACCATGATAAAAGTGATCTCCTATTTTAACTGAGACAACGGGCATGCCAACAACAGGTCTATGTTTATCCTTTTTATCGGGTTTGGCAATCAGCTTCTTCACAGAAGTAAATAACATGCCCATCTACATTTTCTTCTAGTAGATCCTTAACCATAGCAACACTAGGATATACTCTAATTTGTTCATCAGGTTTAGGTGTTCTAATATAACTTTTGTTGACCACAGTTGAAACATTAGCATGTTCCTTTATCCTAACAGGGAAAGGTGGTTTCTCAATATAAGCAGTAGGGACAACTGGATCAACATTATAAATTATGGTTTCCTCTTTAGCTGGTACCGGTTCTTTAATTTCTTCTTTAATAGGTGGGTGATATTTAAACCACTTCTCTTTAGGGAGATCAACATGAGTAGCAAATGATTCACAAAAAGAAGCTACTATCTCAGAGTCAAGTCCATATTTAGTGCTAAACTTTTGAAAAGTCCATAAAAGATTTAACACAATCATACTTAAGCTTAATACCTAACTCTTTACCTTCATCAAGTTCCCAATCTTTAGAGTTGCGTTTAATTCTTTCCAAAAGATCCCACCGGAATTCAATAGTCTTCTTTATAAAAGAACAGCACAAGAAGTATCAAGCATGGATCGATCATTATGAGTAAGCCGAGCCTAAAAATTCTGGATAATAATTTCTCTTGAGAGCTCATGATTGCGGAATGAATATAACATTTACTTAAGCCTCCCCCAAGCTAGAGCGATACTTTCCCTTCACAAGGCCAAAAATTATATATGTAATTCCGATCACGATGAACTAGATGCATAGGATACAATTTTTGGTGGAACTCCAATTTCAATCGATTCCAATTCCAAGATCCAATATCATCGCGTAGCCTGTACCATGCCAATGCTTTTCCCTTCAAAGATAAAGGGAAAACCTTCTTCTTAACTTCATCTCTGGGTAAACCTGCAAGCTTAAACAATCCACAAAAATGTTCCACATGTATCAAGTGCATATGAGGATGTTCGGTTCCATCTCCTGCATAAGGAATAGCTAGCAGTTGTTCTATCATACCCGGAGGAATTTCATATTCAATATTTTCGGTAGGTGCAGTAGGTTGAGGGTTAGCTAATAGTTGTTCTGGTCGAGGTGAAGATACCCCGAACAAACCCCTCAAAGGATTGTTTTCCATAGTAACAAGTGACAGTAAATTTCAGCACACTATATAAATGTTTCCTTACCAAAGGCGCTTCACTCCCGGCAACGGCGCCAGAAAATAGCCTTGATGACCCACAAGTATATGGGAGCAATTGTAGCTCTTTTCGATAAGTAAGAGTGTCGAACCCAACGAGGAGCGGAAGGAAATGACAAGTAGTTTTCAGCAAGGTAATGTTTGCAAGTGTTGAAATTGTAAGTAACAGAGTAGTTTGGTAGCACGATAATTTGTAACAAGCAAGTAACGATAATAGTAACAAAAGTGCAGCAAGGTAGCCCAATCCTTTTCAGGAAAAGGATAGGCCAAAGCGGTCTCTTATAGTAAGCAAAGCGTTCTTGAGGGTACACGGGAATTTCATCTAGTCACTTTCATCATGTTGGTTCGATTCATGTTCGCTACTTTGATAATTTGATATGTGGGTGGACCGGCGCTTAGGTGATGTTCTTACTTGAACAAACTCCTACTTATGATTAACCCTCTCGCAAGCATCCGCAACTACGAGAAAATTATTAAGAATAAATTCTAACCATAGCATTAAACTTTTGGATCCAATCGGTCTCTTACGGAATATCGCATAAACTAGGGTTTAAGCTTCTGTCGCTCTCGCAAACCCATCATCTAATAACTACTCCACAATGCATTCCCTTAGGCCCAAATATGGTGAAGTGTCATGTAGTCGACGTTCACATGACACCACTAAGGGAATCACAACATATATACTATGAAAATATCAAAGACATATCAAGTTCACAGATTATTTGCAACATGATTTCTCCCGTGACCTCAAGAACAAAAGTAGCTACTCACAGATGATAATCATGCTCAAGATCAGAGGGGTATTAAATAGCATAATGGATCTGAACATATAATCTTCCACCAAATAAACCATATAGTAATCAACGACAAGATGTAATCAACACTACTAGTCACCCACAAGCATCAATCTATAGTTCCAGTAACAAGATTGAACACAAGATATGAACTAGGGTTTGAGATGAGATGGTGTTGTTGAAAATGTTGATGGAGATTGTCCTCCCCAAGATGGGAGTGTTGTTGGTGATGATGATGACAATGATTTCACCCTCGGGAGGGAAGTTCCCCCGGCTCCGTCGGAGGGAAAAAGTGCTCCTGCCCAAGTTTCGCCTCGAGACGGCGGCGCTCCGTCCCGAAAGTCCTCCCCTTATTTTTTCTAGGTCAAAATGACTTATATATCAGAAGATGGGCACCGGAGGTGGGCCTGGGTGAGCACAACCCACCAGGGCGCGCCTGGGCTCCCTGGCGCCCCCAGGTGGGTTGTGCCCACCTGGTGGGCCCCCTCAGGTACTTATTGGCTCCAATATTCTTCATATATTTCATAAAAATTCTTTGTGAAGTTTCAGCTTGTTTGGAGTTGTGCAGCATAGGTAGCCTGACGTAGCTTTTCTAGGTCCATATTTCCAGCTGCCGGAACTCTTCCCCTTTGTGTGTACCTTGCATATTATGAGAGAAAAGGCATTAGAATTACTCCAAAAAGCATTATTATGCCTAAAAACATCATAAATAACAGTAGGAAAACATGATGCAAAATGGACGTATCACTGTCCTATGAATTTCTTCAAAGGAAGCAAGATCTCGAGAAACTGAGAGCATCTCATGATGATCTTCAGAAAGAGAACAATTCATTACTCGCTCAATAGATCAGTACCGCTCAGGAAAAATTGTTGCACCATGCTTAAAATGCCTTGAACGTGAAAATGCAAATTCTTCAGCTGAATGTTCAAATGCTTCATCTACTACAATATCTTCAACTTTCTCTGTGGTTTCAATCCCCTTATCTGAGGAGACCACAAGTGTTACTGATAAAAAAGCATGATTGAAGGAACTTTATGTTACAGGCATGTACAAAAGCCTCATAGGGCACCAAACTCGATGTGATGTGCTCTTGAAGCAGATTCTGAACAGGAACCCTAGGAAAGAGTGTATTGCTTTTGAGAGAAAGCTCAATGCTGATGGATCGTATTGGAAACCTGAGCAGTATCCCAAAACCACATGGGTTGCTACAAAAGGACCTCCAGTTGATCCATCCGCTTTATCTGGTTACAACTGTGGTACTTCACATTCTTCATATGAATCATTTGACTCCAATTACAAACCGTTCAAAAATCAGAATAGTGAAGTATTTGCTAGATTTGTTGGTACTAACTGGAGGAACGGTCCCCCAGTGAAGAAAATCTAGGTGCCCAAAAGTCTTCTTCAAAATCTTCAGGTGAATGTCATCATGACACCACCAAAGAAGAATAAAAACCCCAAGGCAAGTTCTTCACATGGACCAAAGTCAACAAATGGACACATACCTACTTATGGTCGCACTAATGCTTCTTCTTCGCAGGGAAGCAAACAACAATCTATTGAATATGTGCATTATTCTTCGAACCATTATGTTCATAAATCCTCGAAGAATTTCTCTGCATATTCATTTGAGTACTATAACCCCCCCCCCCCTGTGATGAGAAATGCGTATTCTTCAATGCCTAAGTTCTCTATCAATGCTTTATGCTACATTGCTTCTCAGCCACCCATTCAAATGTGGGTGGTTAAGAAGAAGAACTAATCTCTTTTGCAGGGTCAGGTCTTCAGACAACAATAAATGGCTAATGAATTTGCTGATATATTCTTGTTGGTATGCAAGCTAATCATCATGAAATTAACCTTTCATTTCACACATCCCTTATGGTACTAGTTATATTCTGTTGATGAAATTCATTGACGAAATTGATCATCATATTCTTCACTCTAAAGTATATGAATTTTTAAGTCAGACTAATGTTGCTACAATATGACACACCTAAATCCACTGAATGAATCCTGGACAGTGGTTGCACAAATCACATGACTGGTGATAGGAATCTCCTCAACGATGCTCCCCTTACTCCCTCTCATCTGAAGCATATCACCTACGCTGACAAAGGAAAAAAGCAAGGTATTGGGTCTAGGTAAGGTTGATATCTCAAAGGATCAACACATGGAAAAGGTGATGCTTGTCGAGTCCCTTGGATACAACCTCATGTCTATCTCAATGCTTTGTGATCTGGATATGATTGTAATCTTTGGAAAATAAAGATGCATTGTGCTAATGGAATCTGACAAGTCCAAAGTCTTCGAAGGCTTTAGGAGAGGTGATTTGTATATTGTAAATCTCTCATTAGGCCCTCAGCCTACCACCTGTCTACTGGCAAAAGCTCCAGAGTGCTGGCTCTCGCACCGACGCCTTGGACATGCTGGCATGAGGAATTTGAGCACACTCGTCAAGAAGAAGCACATCATTGGCATCGAGGGCCTCACATTTGTCAAAGATCACCTTTGCGGTGCTTGCGAGTCTGGAAAGATGACCAAATACAAGCACTCAGTGAAGACAATCATGACCATTAATCTGATATGCTTATCCTCAATGATATATGCTCATGCATGCTGCATTTCGTCAGACACCAATTTTCATCAAGCACTCAAATTCTTCAATATTTATGATCATGCATGATTGGATGATCATGCATGATTGGATTCCGAGTTATAGGGGGGTATCTTCATAATTCGAACCTACCATGTGCATTTGCAATCCAAAGCAAATTCTTCATATGCACATCTTCAGGGGGAGTTCCTCAATATCTTGTAACCAATTTCTTCATACTCTATACTTACACTTCCATTATTTACTCCCATTGAAAACTTAACCAAATTGTCATCAATCACCAAAATAGGGGAGAAGGTAAGTGCATCAAGTGCCCCGTTAGTGGTTTTGGCATATTGAAGACAATTGGTTTGAGGGACTAATGTGTTTGTGAGTGTACACATGTGTTATAGTCCCTGAAGATTTGGTTTAACCCATGGAAGACGAAAAATGTATTTCTTCAGGGTGAAGAATTTGGTATGGCCTTTGAAGAAATTGATGTGAAGACTTTGAATCTTGAAGACTTTGTTTCCATAGTTCCCTTCTTCTTATTTTGAGTCATAGGAAAAATCGTACTATTAAAGGGGGGTCTAGGAGAATCATAGTTCACATTTCCAAAGTGATGCTCAAACCTATACATACAGAAGCTGCTTCGAGTGAACCTTTGGAAATCTCTGGAATAGCTGACGACTTTGCTAGCGACAGTCATGAAGTTCATCTGGTCGCTAACGAATTTGGTCACACAGAGGAGTTAGGATTTTGCTAGTGCGATCTGCCTATCGTGAGGAAACTGAATGCCCCGAAGAAATTGAGAGTTCAATTTCTCAACCGTTTCTGCATCGTGTGCCAGCTGTCGAGTGGATCCTTATCCTAACAACGGTCATGTCTGAGAAGGACATTTATGACAATTCATGTCGAGTTGCCTCTGATTATAAATAACTGCCCCCACAACCACTTGTTGGTTGGCTGCTCTAGAGAGAACTTGACACTTGTCATTGAGAGCAACCCTCCCTATGACAACTTTGAGAGAAACCTAAGTGAGAAGAAACCCAACCAGAGCTAAAGTGATTGAGCGTCACTTGAGAGATTGATCTGTGTGATCCGACGCCTGTTACCTTTGAAGTCTGTCATTCTTCCATACGGTTAGGCGTCATGTTCTGAGCACCCAAGAGAATTGTGGTGTGCCGGTGAACAATTCTGTGGAGGTTTTGGAAGTCTACCTTGAAGACTTGCCATGAGTGACTGGGCGAGGTCTGAGTGACCTTGGCTCAAGAGGAATACGGTGAGGACTAAGTGTCCTATGAGTTCATCTCAGCCGCCTCAAACAGGCATGCAGTTGATACAACAACTAGACCTGGTCTACCAAATCGTTGTGTCTTCGTCGAGCCTACCTGGTTTCAAATTCCTCACTCTTTACCTTAAGTATTTCCGCTGCTGAAGAATTTGTGATCTACCTTGTGAAGAATTTGAACTAAAGGCTTTCATCATGCTATTTTTCATTTCCTGGGTTCATCTTCCTCATGCTTGTATGCTTGTATGATTAGATGTTCTTCACCTGTATGTATCTTGTATGCATGCTCTCTGTTACTTGATGATTTAGTTACCTCGCGTTTCTATTCCTTCACTCTGATCTTCGTCAAATTTATCCGAGTTTCACAAATTTCTAAAAATCTCCCATTCACCCCCTTTGAGTGTAAACCTGCGCTTTCAGTAGGGCGCACCCCGAAGGCTTGTGGGGCCCTCGGGCACCATTTTGCGTTGATTCTTTTTCCCAAAAAGCACATATACTCCATACAAAATCTCCTTCAATTTTCATCGTGTTTGGACGTTCCTACTTATGTATTTTCTGCAAAACAAAAGAACATGCAGAAAACAAGAATTGACACTAGGCACTAGATTAATAAGTTAGTCCATGAAAATAATATAGAAGTGCACACATATATAATTTATGTAAAAATAGCATGAATAATTCAGAAATTATAGATATATGGGATATTTATTAGTTGGTGCCAAGTTTTAATAGTGTAAATTTTAGACTCATCCACATCAACACCCTTAGAAGAGACTACAAAGCCTAAGAAAACGAGCTTTATCTACACCAAAAGTGCACTTATCCAAGTTCGCATACGGTTGCCATTTTCTTAAACATTTCAACACTTCTCTCAGATGGTTCACATGGTCCTTGACGGTTTTGCTAAAACCGAGAATATCACCAAAGTAGACAGCAACACAATAGCCTATGATAATGCATTAGTCTCTTGAAGGTACTTGTGGCTTGAGATAAACCAAAAGGCATGACTAGCCAATCATAATAAAGGTCGAAATTGGTTGTAAAAGAAGTTTTCCATTAATCACCCTCTTGCATGCAGATTTCATAATAGCCACCCTGAAGGTCAATTTTAGAGAATATGGTGGCACCACTTAGCTCATCTAGCATGTCATAAATATGTATAATGGGTGTCGATACCTAACAAAGGTGATAGCAATTATGGGGCGACAGTCGGAGCATATATGCCAACTACCGTCTTTCTTAGGCACTAGGATAACCGGAACCGCATAACGGCTAAGGCTCTCACGTACGTACCCATTTGCAAGAAGGTGGCCAACTTGCCTTTGGATTTCTTTGGTCTCCTCTAGGTCGACAAGGTAGGGTGCTCAGTTTGGTAGGGGCGCACCGGAGATGAGGTTGATGCGGTGATCGATCCCGTGAATAGGAGGAAGTAGCTCCTTGGGGAACATATCCGTGAATTTCTGCAACAAATTAGACAAAACAAGAGGTAGGTGTTGTGAAGTATTAGTCATCATGACCTCATCTTTGCACAAGAGTTGTTGGTGCAATATCTGACAACCTTGTGTTTTGGAGATTGTTGGCAGAAACAGGTATGGACTGCTTTGTTTGCTAGTGCATATAGAGAGAAATAGTTCATACACAACCGAAGAAAATGCTGACTCGGATGGTGAGTTTGAGTAACTTCACTGAAGTATATTTGCGTTGCAGAGAAGCACGAGCTATATTTGTTGAATTCATATTGTCGAGAAGATTGATGTGAAGAAAATAGACCCCTCGAGAATTTACTGTTGAAGCAATGCTTTTGCTTCGGTACCGTCGTCCGAAGAAATTGACTGCAGCAAATGGAAGTCGAAGACAAAGTGAAGACGTATTATTCATTTCGTTGTTCTTATTTCATTTATTTGAGTCATAGGACCTCCGTATTATTAAGAGGGGTATAGGTTCTCGAAGCTTAGATCCGCTGTGACGCTTAGCCAAAACCTATGAAAGTTGCGAGAGAAATATCTTTGTGTTCCGAGCAAATACTTGTCAGCAAGAGACTATGATCTTCTTCACTGTGAGAGATTTGTCTCAGACCGAGGAGTTAGCATTCCTTGCTTCGCAAGCAATGTTACCATTGTGCTCAAATATGACCGTTGGACTCGTGTCGCTTGGCCATTGGCTGATCCCGATGTCTAATTTGGTTATTTCCCATCAGGGAAGGCTGCGGCTATAAATAGCCACCCTACTCCAACATTGTACGTTGGCTGCTCAACTTGAGATTTCTGAGATGATTTATTTGAGCAACCCCTCTCTGAGTGATTTGAGTTTAAGATCCACTGATAGAAAAATCAAGAGCCCAAACTTAGACAGTGGTTTAGCATCACAGTAGTTCTGAATGAGAGTTCTTGTACCTATTACTCCTGTGAGTTGCGCACTCACTAGACAGATAGGTTTTGGCTCGAGTGTTGAAGAGTTGTTATCTTCACCGAGCTAGATTTTTAGCAACCAAGATTGATTGTCGTTCGCGAAGGTCGATCGAAGCTTTGGAGATCACCGACAAGGATCTACCACAAGTGAAATCAACCTGAGTCGGATCAACTCTGCATTGAAGGAGAATAGGGTGAAGAGAGTTTATCTTCCGTGTTAAGTCACATCCCCTCCAACGAGACATAGCCCTTTGGCAGAAGGGTGAACTGGTCTACCAAATCTGATTGTCGCCATCGAGCACCACTGGTTCATTCTACTTCACTGCAATTCCTTCAGCAGTTTTTATTCGTGTTCTATGCCGATAATTTATCTGATCATTTCATTCTGTTGTCAGCTTTGCATATCACTGCGTTCATTTTGTTTCATTCTCACCACTTGTATTCATTTGTCACGATCATATTCCTCGGTTCATCTGTGATATCATACCATCATATTATTTCTCTGTGCTTATCATGTTGTGTAGCATTCTACTGCACCTGTTTGCATGTTGCATTACTCTCATCATAGTTAAACCTGTGATTTCCCAAGCATGTACTGTTATAAATGCCGTCATCGAAGTATATGCATCTGACAAAGAAGATTGATTCAACTCATTTCCTTCTTTACATTACTCCGCTGTTGTGATTGGGCTCGGTTTCAAAACATTCGAAAGAATTTTTGAATCTCCCATTCACCCCCCCCCATCTCGTCGATATACTCTCGGTCCTAACAAGCGTACAAAGTGAAGGACACTCGATGGGCTCTCACTCACATCCCTCAAGCCCCTTTTGGTGGCTAAAAGCACTAGGTCTCTCTTGTTGTTCATCATGGAGTGATTCTTATTTGGCTTGTGGCGCTCACTCTCTTTTTGGTGGCTCTGTCTCTCACTAGTCTCTCCATGATGACGTGATGCTTGATCGTCGGTCATAACTTGACTTGGTGACATTAGACATAGAATGTACTCCTAGCCCTTCATCTTGAAGCTATAGTGGGTTGTCCTTCCGTTGTGGATGACTCCACAGTCGAACTGCCAACACGTCCCAAGAGGAGGTAGCACACAGACATAGGAACAATGTCATGCTCGATGGTGTCCTTGTAAGCGCCCATCTTGAAGTAAACTTGAATTGTATGCCAGACTTGTATGGTGCCGGAGTCGCTTAGCCATTGGACTTTATATGGGTGAGGGTGCTTTTCTTCATTAATTGTATCTTGGAGGAATGTTCTTCACTTGCCAAATCGTGGCAACTTTCGCCGTCTATGATGACCTTGACGGACCTTTCTTGGATGTCCTACTTTGTGTGGAAGATGTGGCAACATTGGTATTCATCTTGTTGTTGTTGGAGCGTCAAGATCTTTGAGAGAACAAGAGCGGGGCTCGAATCATTGTCACAATACACTTGAGCATCTTCATATTCATTGACTTGATGATGCATGGCCACGTGCTCTAATTCTTCCATTTCATCTTCACTCATGGAGTCATAGGTGATGTCATCATTGGCGATCATTGATGAGTTGATATTTTTACACTCATCTAACCTGAGTTTAAACCGATATATTCGATCTGATATTAGTACTAATGACTAATGAATGCAAAGGATTCTAAACATGCAATCGTTATTTTATTTCCACAAGAAATGGGCTATTTATGGACAAAATCAAGATAATACATGGAAAGGAGTAAAGTGGAGATAGAAGAGATCAAGTGGGAGGTGCAGAGAAACCAGTAGAAAAGACAATGTTCCATACGACCATCTCCGCTCGTATGGATGGTCATATGGCATGCCAACCGAGGCTTCTGATCCACCTAATCAACCTTTATAAAAGGCCCGACGCCAAATGAGCAATGAAATATGTCGCCACATCGTCATCTTCGCAGCAGCCATCTCCTCAACCCTAGCCACCGCCTTTTCCCATCTATATCTCCATAGCCACCATCTTCATTACCAGAATAGTTCTCAACCATCTAGCCATACTTTGTAACCGTGTACCACATCCGGCATCTATATTGTAAGACATATTATGAATCAATCTTCATGATATGTTCTTCAATGATTTCTTCGTTTGATCCGATCTTCATGTGTGAGTAGTTCGGTAAGGTCATGGGTTGAGGCAAGGCCTTGCAACCCAATGTATTTATTGAAGGGTTGATGAAAGTACTTTGAATAACGTCCCATATGTGTAGCGTAAAATTGTTTCATAGTTGTCTCTTGTCTCGTTCGCGTTCTTCATCCCTGCAAGTACCTAGTTTCATGGAGACCGAGCCACAGAGAGTCTAAGGGCGGGGAGACTGTGATGTGTTATTCTGAACACTAGTGAAAGAAAGGTTTAGTGCAGTAACACGGATCCTATCTCTGGGGATTCAAGAGGTGTAGTCATTAAACGCCGAAAGCTTTTTTCTGATTATTACTATCTTAATTACTAAGGCAACCACGCGCAGCAGATAGGGGCTTCAGTTGGACAAGTGACTCTTGATGTAGGACGCACACCAGTCAAGATGTAATTTGGACACATCCTCCACTTCGATATGTAGCAAGCACATCTCGCTGGATGACTTCCATGGCACAAATTAAGATCATAATGATCCTGCCACAAATATATGGTTGTAAGCATAAGTCCTCATACTCATGCCTATTTTTATTGTAAGTGTTTCTAGTGTCAACTTGATTTTGATTCAGTCAAAAGCTGGAATTTAAGTCTCTTGAAAAATCTTATTAGAAAACCTTGACTTTAAGGGGTGATGTCTCTCATGGGTACGATAACTAAGGGTCACCTCTGGGAAAAAAGGCGAGAATCCTTTATTCTCCTTTACCAAATCGCTAAAGGTACTAGTCAATCATGATCTTCTTGCTTGACATTGGAAAGTCTTGTGCCCACGTCCTTTGCAAGTGAAGCATTGGATTTGACTCGTCTTGTCATTGGCATCCTTTGTAAGTGTTGTTCTTTAAAAGCTCTTGGCTTGTAGTTGCTTGTAGGAGGATGAATTGAAGAGGTCGGCAGTGGCTTGGAGTTCAAAAGGGAACCGCTAGTGGTTGTAGCTCGAGTGGTAGTAGTCGTGCTTGGGGATGCTTGATTTTAGGAGCCGAAGGGTCTTGAAGAGTAGGCGGAGTAATTGGCATATTTTATGTCTTCTTGAACTTGGCGTTCCACCTTTGTGGCTTGGCGGATGAGTTCGAGGAGGTTGGAGTAAGGTTGGAAGTCGGCAATTTTCTTGACAGATGGTTGAGGCCATTCAAGAATCTAGCCACTATTTGTTCTTCATCCGCCTTGACATTAGCTCGTATCATGGCAATATCCATTTCCTTGAAATAGTCTTTCGCTGATTTGGTGCCCTGCTTGAGTAGTTGGAATTTCTTGAAGTGATCTCTTATGTAGTGTGTAGGCACAAATCATGCTCGCATTACTTCCTTCATGCCATTCCATGTGGTGATAGGATGGTCGCCTTGCTCTCGTCACTATTGAACTAGTTGCTCCCACCAAACGAGGGCGTACTCGTCATACTCAAGAGAATCCATGGCGATCTTTTGTTTCTTCCTCGTAGTTTTGGAGACGGAAGATCTTGTCCAGTTTGAGTGCCCATGATAAGAAGTCTTTGGGATCGGAGCAACCGAAAAACTTGGTTGTGGTGAACTTGAACTTGCCATAGCGTTACTCTTCATCTTGATTCGGTGTTGTTGTCATTCTTGACGTGGAGGAGGATAATTTTCTCTGTTCTCCTCATGATTAGCTTGGCGACAAAAGTGAGGGATATGAGTCATGCGCCTCAACTCTTGGTGCTCTCCACGACGGGCTTCTTCATCTTCACGCACTCTTCTATTGCACGCGTTGAGGGCGCGAGTAGCTTCACATAAGGCTCATTGTGCTTCATTGGCTTTTCCTAATGGCGTTGTTGCTCTTGCCGGAGGGCGTCGCCTTCTTGCTGGTGGGCCTCTTACTCTTCTTAGCATTGACATTGTCGTTCTTGATCTTGAAGGTGATTTTGGCGCTCTTCATCATGGTGCTCTTCTTGCTCAAGGGCATCTTGATGACGATTTTGTTCGCGCTCATGAAGTCGACCTTGTAGTCCATTTCCATTGAATGGGTTTTGTGATGCTTGATGATCTTGATGTAACGAGGTTGTAGTAGAGTCGCGTCTGAGTTGGTGTCCCAAAAGTGATAATTTAAGCGATTTCTCCTTGATGAGGACAAAGACGATGAAGAGTTGTGGTTGACCATCAATGCTCGAAGTCCCTCCATTTGAGTTGTAAGCTTTGCGTCAAGGTACTCCCTTGTCCGTTCTTCAGATTGTCGGATGCCGTTGGCAAGACCATCTATGTGGTCGTTCAAGATGCCAATTGAGATATGCATCACTTGTTGTAGTCCAAAGCGGTGAGTTCTCGTGACGAAGTCATGGGCATCTTCATTGCCGTCAAAGACCGGGTTCAATGTGCTAGGCCTATACATCACAAGACTCAAGCAAAGGTGAGTGGGACAAATGAGAAGAACAATACCAAGTTACCTTTCCCGAAGTTGAAGATGAATCCAGTGATCAGTCAATCTCGAATGTGGAAGTAGTAGAGTTGGTAACGGTTCTTGTCAATCTCGCACCTACACAAGTAATGCTTTTCGAGGAGCTTTGTTAGGATGAGTTGCACAAAATTTAAGCAAGTGTTAGTCAAGCTATCGATAATGTTGAAGAAGATTTGCAAATTGCAAGTAAAACAAATAGATCAATAGCTATGGTGGCACAAGGAACACACACGGATAGATAAGTGGGGCTGTGCAACCAAGGAATGAGAAAAAAAATGTGTTTTTAGGGGAAAAACTTGTGTTGCACAACACAAGATAGATGCCAGCATGATTTCTCAAATGGGCGAGATACGTCCTTGTGCACCAACCTATAAGAGAAAATGTGGAATCTTTCTATGCCAGGTATGCTATGTATGTATGATCCAAGATGAAGCTCACACAATGATGATCCAAGATGACCAATTCTATCAATATGAGATGCAATGTGGGTCGATGCTATTGTTATTGTTGTTGCTTAGAAGCACTTTGTTTTTCTCCTTTCGCTAAAAATCCTTTTCTCCTTTTTTATATATGATGCTTCTGCCACTTATGCGAGATGCTCAATCCAAGATAGCGACAAGATATGCACAGAAGTAACTTAATTATGACACAAGAGATGATAGCAAGATATGTGCATCCAATTGAAGCTGTGGGGAGTATGTATCACTAAGGTGCACAAGTAGCATAGCCCGACAATTCTCAAATGACTAGTCTTGGTGGGGAAGCAACGTAAAAGGTGCGGGGCTATCAATGCAATGACAAGGAAATGTAAAATGATGTCGCCGAAGTTACCGTCCTTTCCTTCGATCGCGGTGTCAAAATGTGAAGGTGTCGTTGCCGATGACGAGTTCGCGGTGATTGATATGTCTCCATCACATCTACTTTTCCAAACACTTTTGCTCTTGTTTTGGCCTTTAATTTGCATGATTTGAATGAAACTAACCCAGACTGACGATGTTTTCAGCAGAACTACTTTGATGTTATTTTTGCGTAGAAATAAAAATTTCTTGAAATTGGACGAAATTTTACGGAGATTTTTTATGGAATAATAAAGAATACTGGAGCAAAGAAGTACCAGATGGAGCCGCCGCCACCTCATGTCCTTCACCAGGAGCCCTAATTCGTATTATGTTCGAGGCTCCAGAGAGAGGGAGCCCTAATCCGTAGTCCGTTCAAGGCTCTGGAAAGAGGAATTCATCGTCATCGTCATCAACAATTTCATGATGCTCACCACCATGTGGAGTAATTCCTCTATAGGCATACTAGAGGTAGATGGAGATGGATGCAATTTCTAATGTAATCGCACTACTGCAGGATGCTGCTAATGCGACACTACGATCAGAGACACTTTGAAGAAACCGTGTGTGATGCATTAATCGCAAACGGTGATGTAAAAAACCGTCAAAAAAGATGCAAAACGTTTGCGATGGTAGAGCCATCAAACACGGTTCTGATTTTAGTTGCGTGTGCGATGTAGGGCATATGGTTCAATTCAATTAACTCTTTGCAATGAGGAAGAAGAACGGAAACGGGCAGCCAGATGAAGGCGTGTGCAATATACAGCATACAGTTCACTTGGATGAACTGTTTGTGATGAGGCGGAACATCATAAATGGGCAGCCAGATGAAGGTGCGTGTGATATACGGCATACAGTTCACTCGGATGAACTGATTAGGCAACAAAAAAGAAACGGTCAGCCAGATCAAGGTGTGTGCAATATAGGGCATACGGTTCATTGCTATAAACTGTTTGTGTTGAGCCAAGAGAACAGAAACATTTCACATAAACAAGATGTGTGTAATATGCAGCAAACATCCAATTACATAGGTGGCTAGTACACACATGACATTTTCCACACACCAAAGTAAACTATTACATGCATAATTAACTAGGATAAACGATCATCTGATCATCATCTACTTCTTGTGCTAGCTCGATGTTCCTTCTATGCTAAGTTTCCATTAATTGATGGTGTTTTATGAACACGCCACCGTTTCCCGCCATTTCCTCACCTATTTCCCGCCACCCAGCGATATTGCGCGTAAACCTAGGTGGTGCACGACGCACGGAGGCAACAAGCCCAGCATGTAGCACATCCACCTTTTCCAAGCATGCCAACCCACCAAAGTGCCGCCTCTGCCATCAACCTCGTCAACGAGGAAAACAAGAAGGCGCCACAGCCCGTCGAGGCTGAGGCGCTCCCCGGCAACGCGGTGGACAACGCCATGATGTGTGTCATCGCCAGGGTTGAGCAGACCCTTGGCGCATGGCACTTCAGCACCGCGGATCAAGATAGGCATGTCAGCGCCGAGAGGTTGCAGCTCGCCGCACAACATGATCAATGGCGCGCCGCAGAGCAAGCTAGGCGCGTCCATGCCGATAGGCTGCGGCTCGTCGCACGGCGAGACCGTTGGAGCACCGCAGAGGGAGAGGTGCGGCATGCCGAACAGCAAGAGCGGATCCATCGGCGCTTGCCTGCTATCGACAGGGCATCCCAGCTGGGTACACGTCCCGTCAGTACCCCCATTCCTCGCCAGGAGTGGGCAGAGGCCCTCTACACCGTACTTGCACCAGAGGCCGGCCGCACCATACTTAGACCGGACGCCCGCCTCACCGTTCGCATGGGTCGCCGTTCGCCTTGTCTGCGGCCCGCTGGATGCCAACGCGCTAGTCGGTAGGCTCGACCGCCTCCTTGGCCCAGGTGTCCACCTGGGCATAGTAGAGGAACATGGCCGTCGCATCGTCGAGCTGGTGATCTCCAATGAAATAGCCAACTTGGAGCTCGAGATAACGCTCCAGATGTACCGTGAGCGTGTCGACCGCTTGGACGAACGCCTGCACGAGTTCAGGCACAGGCAAGAGCTACCATAGGCAAAGGCTGCTGGTCACGGTCTCATGGACGCGTTTTATTTTGTTGAGTCGTTTCGACGTGGATAGCTATGTATTCACAACAAACATAATATTGCTCTATTTATTGCTCTGTTTCAATGTGTGTACTCTGTTCTCCAATCTTATATGTTCTGTTTCAATGTGTGTATATACACTTTCCATTCTGTATATGTCGATGATAACAGCTAAATACAAATTAGTATAAAAACAAATAGAAAATGGAATTCATAATATATATATTAATTGTTAGTTAGTTCATCACAGAATATATATAATATCATCACATATACATGATGATACTTAACTACTAGGTACAGTGCATAAAATTGAAAACGAACAATACTAAAACTAATAATCCCTCCTGGGGGCAGTATTCCGGCAGCCCCTCGCCAGCAGCTCCCTGGTGCGCGGCGTCTTCATAGCGCGGAGGCAGTACTCCGCCTCCTCCGCCTCGCAGCGCTTGACATACTGATCAGCCTCTTGCTGGCGGACGAGCGTGAACGATCTTGCCATTTCGTTGGGCTCCCACTGGAGCTCCTCGTCGGTGGCACGCTGGAGCTTATCGGCCCACCTCCATGCAGCGATGAGGCGCCTAGCGCCTTTGAACTTCCTCGCGAAGTACCCGTCTTCGTACACCTCCTCCACACGATGACACGCCCGTCCCCAAAGCTCCACTGCCTCCTTTTTCCAAGCGGCATCACGGGCTTCACAGGCCGCCTAGTACCTGGCTTTCTCCTCCGCCATCTCCTTCTTGAACGCTACTTGACTGGGTTTCTCACTTGGCGGCAGCGACTTCCACATACAAAGATTGTACTGGCCCCAAAACCAATCCAAATTTGGGGGCTCCAGCGCAACCTCGTCCGGCGGTGCGTAGGGGTCCTCCTCGTCGCTGCTCTTCGACTGAGCGTCCTCGGGGGGCTGCGACTCCTCATCGGCGCGTGGGCAGACCAACGGTGCCATGGCAGAGATTTGAGAGAGAGAGAGAGAGAGACAGAGAGAGAGAAGGCGAGCGAGTGGAGGATGTAGATGAGAATGCAGGCGGGACCACGTGAGCAAGGTAGTATTTATTGGCGGCCGGAATCTAGATCGACGGGAACAGTACACACGCTGGTCGCCGGAATTTACGAGTACTATAGTTTGAATGGCACACGATTCCGGCAGCAAAATCCGTGTGTGAACTTAATAGCTGAGGGTTCCCAATACAGAACCGTGTTTGATTAATAACCCCCGCCACTCACCTTCCAAAACTCGAGGCACGAAATAGAGTGCCAATCGTGTGGGGGTCGGTTGTCTTGCCAGATCTTTACATTTTCTTTTTTTGAACACCAGATATTTACATCATGTGATGATTTTTTAACTCGCTACAAGTACACAAAAATAAGATTTTTCAAACCGTTATGTTAGCCGTTGCATGTAGCTGTTGTTCAAATTTGAATTACGGTCATTAAATGGCTAGAAAATCACTTAAATATCTTCAAAAGGTCAAATTACCCCTAGAATTTTCCAAATTTTCACATGACAGTTGTATTAGTGCACGTTAAACATAGAAAAAAATTGAAGGCCGTAATAGAAAGCTATCTCCCATTCGTCATCAAACCTGCGTTGTTCCCTCTCGCAACCACGAGCCTTCTAGTGAGTTGCTCCGGTTTGTGAGGGGTGTGTGTCCAAACTTTCGTCAAACAGGCCAATTTTTTACCACATCATCTTGGTGGCACGACATTACATCAAGCAAGGTTTCATGTTTTTCTGATCATTTTTTAATTTTTTGGAATTAAAATGCCATGGCACTCCATGCATGTGTCCATGCCGTGAGACCAATATGTTCGAAAATTCCTTCTAATTTACTGGACATGGAATTCACACAAGTACACAAAAATATGATTTTTCGAACCGTTATGGTTAGTCGTTGCATGTGGCTAGAAAATCACTTAAATGTCTTTAAAAGGTCAAATGACCCCTAAAATTTTCCAAATTTTCACATGACAGTTGGATTAGTGCATGTTAAACATAGAAAAAAATTGAAGAACGTAAGAGAAAGCTATCTCCCGTTCGTCATCAAACATGCAATGTTCCCTCTCGGAACCACGAGCCTTCTAGTGAGTTGCTCCGGTTTGTGAGGGATGTGTGTCCAAACTTTCGTCAAGCAGACCAATTTTTTTACCACATCATCTTGGTGGCAAGACATTACAAGAAGAAAGGTTTCATGTCTTTTTGTTCATTTTTTATTTTTTGGAATTAAAATGCCATGGCACTCCAAGCATGTGTCCATGCCGTGAGACCAGTATGTTTGAAAATTCCTTCTAATTTACTGCACATGGAATTAACTCGCACACAAGTACACAAATATGATTTTCCAAACCGTTATGGTTAGCTGTTGCATGTACATGTAGTTCAAATTTGAATTACGGTCATTAAATGGCTAGAAAATCACTTAAATGTCTTTAAAAGGTCAAATGACCCCTGAAATTTTCCAAATTTTCACATGACAGTTGTATTAGTGCACGTTAAACATAGAAAAAAAATTGAAGGCCGTAAGAGGAAGCTATCTCCCATTCATCATCAAACATGCATTGTTCCCTCTCGGAACCACGAGCCTTCTAGTG
The DNA here is from genome assembly GCF_002575655.3 of Aegilops tauschii subsp. strangulata. Taxonomy (NCBI): domain Eukaryota; kingdom Viridiplantae; phylum Streptophyta; class Magnoliopsida; order Poales; family Poaceae; genus Aegilops; species Aegilops tauschii. The sequence goes on from NC_053039.3 coordinate 182,449,385, forward strand.
AGTTGCTCTGGTTTGTGAGGGGTGTGTGTCCAAACTTTCGTCAAACAGACCAATATTTTTTACCACATCATCTTGGTGGCATGACATTACAGCAAACAAGGTTTCATGTTTTTCTGATCATTTTTTAATTTTTTGGAATTAAAATGCCATGGCACTCCATGCATGTCACTACTGCAGGATGCTGCTAACACGACACTACGATCAGAGACCCTTCGACGAAACTGTGTGCGATGTAATAATTGCAAACGGTGTTTTAAAAAACCGTCTAAAAAGATGCAAAACGTTTGTGATGACGGATGCATCACACATGGTTCATAATTTAGTTCCCTGTGGTATGAGGGACATACAGTTCAGTTCAGTGAACTGTTTGCGATGAGGCGGAACAAAAGAAGCGGGCAGCCAGATGAAGGTGTGTGCGATATACAGACTACGGTTCACTCGGATGAACTGTTTGTGATTAGGCAACACAAAAGAAACGGTCAGCCGGATCAAGGTGTGCGCGATATACGGCATACAGTTCACTCGGATGAACTGTTTGCGTTGAGCCAAGAGAACAGAAATGGTTCAACTTAACAAGATGTGTGTGATACACGGCAAACAGATCTGTAATCGGAAACGTGTGGGAAGACCGATAACAACACAAATGATTCCGGTTAAAGCCATGTGTGTTGTGAGCAAACGATTGCTGGTATACAATTGTTAGTGATTGATGAAATCATCACCGACGGGTTCCATTGTTTAGTCCGTGTGCGATGTGATTTGCTCTGTCTACAGAGCATCAACATATATACTTAAAAAGATAGCATTGCAAAACCAAATTAACCATACAATTACACAAGTGACTACACACATAACATTTCCACACACCAAAGTAAGCAATTACATGCATACTAAACTCAGAGAAACGAGGATCTAATCATCTACTTATTGTTGCGACGACGCTTGCCATTGCTCTGCTTCTGGCTGGATCGCTGACCATTTTGGGGAAGGAGGCACTTCCTCATGTCAACGATCCGCTTGTACATGTCATAGCTCGTGTACGCCTCCTTGGCCGCGTACACGACGTGAGCTTTGTCGAGTATCTCCATCCAGGTCGAGTGTCAGGCACGCTTGTCCTTGTTGCAGGAATCCTTCATGTCTCTGTAGTAGGGGTCGATGATGGCCTCGACGAGGTGAAACAGTGGGTCCATCTCATGCTCCTTGATGCTCCTGATCTTGTATTGGCCCTAGATGTTGACAAGATTCTAGCAGGCGATGCCCAAATTCTCGAGCGCCTTTACATCATTGGTGATGTCCACCATAGCGAACAAGTAGTGTGGGCTGTTGACAAACCTGGCAAAACGCTCGCAAGGCCTTGTGGCCAGGCCGTAGTGGTAGACGAGGACGTGGGTGGCGCATGCACATCTGGGTGATAGCGACCTTAGGACGAGACCTAGCACGAGCGTGGGTGTAATCGAGGTCGAAGCCGACCACCTTGTACTTCTCCTCGGGAAGCAACAGGTCCATGATGTGGATGGAGTGCTCCACCCAGACCGGGTCGTTGGTGTACACCACTGAGAGATCCGTGAACCTTCTATGGGTGTCCACCACGGCATGCATGGTGAACTGCTGCTCGTCGTCGGCAACGGCTCGAAGCGCCATTGGAGCCGCGCGGGATACCCTCTAAGAATTTCTCGTGGTGGGTGTGCTTCTTGCAATGGTGGGGCGCGATTGAAAGGTTGAAGAGACACAAGGGTTAAATGGTCGTTGTAATAAATGGGGGCTAACCGGCCTGTAATCATCACATCATGTCACGGCGTTCATATCGGAGGATTCCAGTGCATGGTTGACAACACCGCACCGCACGCGTTTCGTTTGACAATGCTGGGCTCGAAGACGCGCCAAATGTATCGTCGGTGAGCCTGTTCCTGCGCTACCGCGCGGTTTACCGTGCAAGCTTCCTGCCCAGCTAGTTTGGCCATGCGTCGGCTAGAAGAGGGACAAATCGTGGGCGTTTATTGGCAAAAAGCTTTGTAAAAACGAAGTGTGTGGAATTACTTCGGTCATAATTTTACCCGTGGGTGATGAGGTCAAAGTTACACAGAAGGGTGATGATGGACACTCGAGTGCGATAATTAATTCTGCGCTCTACAGGACACACGGTTGAAGAAACCAACTGTGTGCAATAATGTCGAAGATCGCAGTCGAGTTAGCTATACAGATTGTGTGCTGAGAGACCAACAAGGTAAACAGATTCGAGAATGGTTAATAAAATCTAAGACCGTTGCATATTAAGGTCAAAATAGTGCTACCAATATATGAGTCTCATACGATGCCATTTCAACGATTGTACCACAAAAGCTCGAAATATTACAAGGTTCAAATTCCAGAGTTATATGGCTCAAATTAGAAGATTACAAGGTTCAAACTGATATTAGAAATGAAATTCAGCTCATCAGCTGCAAACGCTCGCACTGATCCGCTGAACATGGATATCAGAGAGGTTCAAACTAATATTACCAGTAAGTCTGGTTTCGAAACCTCATAATTTTTGTAAAGGGGTCAGCCATTGAGAAGTCATGTATGGGGTTGACACGATGACTTCCGATTACTCTGTCATCTGAAGTTCCAAAATGAAATTCAGCATTTTTGGAGCCTATTCCATTCTGCCGCAGGCGCCGGCGCTGATCAACAAACCATTCATTTTTTGAAATAAATGTAGGGAAAACCTCATTACCTTCAGCACCCTTGCTCTGACAACAAAGAACCTGGCGAATATAATCTCCGGTAAGGTCCCTCGGTAGGAGATCAAAGTAATTTCTGAGAGATGCAGATCTAGGCATTCGACGTGATTGTTATATTGTATCACATTATCCACCACTGGGCCTAATCTTATCTGCAAAAGAAGAAAATGTGTTAGTGCCTACATGCAATTCTGAACACTACTACATGCCTATTTGGTTTGCAGGATTTGTAAAATGCACTAACATGCCATCTTCGATCTGACATCATTAACATGGGCATTTGATTACATTCTAGAAAAATGTAGCCTTCTTCACAAGAGGTTGGAGTGGATGAAAAGTTCCCTAAGAAAACTAGTACAGATGAATCCAAAGGAGAAATGCTTACGGATTGTAACCATATGTATCAAGCAACCAATATGGGGGTGGAACATGTATGTACTGAAATCCTCCAAAAGAATCCTTCAGAAATCATAGTACATTGTCATTGTAAACTTGGAAAAAGGTGTCACAAATTGAACTCCCTTATGGCTAACATTTAACAGGAAAGGAACATCACCTCGATATATAGCTTCTCCAGGCACGGAAAGCATCTCAGGAAACTGACAACTTGCTCCAGGTTGGGGCCGATAGATTCTACTACCAAGACCTTCACTGTGGGCAGTTTCGGGGACAAGCTTGTCAGAATCATTTTCAGGATGACAGACGAACAAACATCTTCAAAATTAGAAATATTGTTAATTTGTAGAAGGAGAGGTAGAAGGCGGCTGTTGTACCTGAACGGGTGTGGATCCAATAACAAGTTAGGAGTATTTGTCAGAGGAGTAGCCCACCACTGTCAATTTCGGCGCAGAAATGACACTGATTCTTGTTGGACCTTCTTGATAAACTACAAGTAATCTCTCAAGTGCAGATGTGTCCTCAATTATCATACCGTGGTACACATCTTGTGATGTCTTCCTGCCGCACCAGCAACACACATAAATAGTCCGGAGAGTCATGAAGGTGATGTGGAAGCTACTCAACCCATTGATCGCCTGAACACGAAGGTACTCGAGTGCAGTACAGCCACGGAGCAGGCGCTCCATATCACCGTTTGGGAGGCAGACGGCGACGAGCTTGAGGTGCTTCAGTCGTGGTAGAATAAGATCGAGCGCGTCATTAAGGGGGGATGGCAGTTCCTGAACTTGGCAACACGCAGCATGGGCGTGAGGCGGAGCGTGGACGTTGGCAGCGAGCGCATATGCCCATCATCAAATGTGAGCACCTCGAGCTGATATAGGGCGGGGGATCGGAACCAGTTGTCAAGCTTGGCACGGTCCTTGCCGTTGGAACGGAACTTGCCCATTCTAAGGCCTCTGGTTGGGCCAAGTGACTGCCGAGGATCTTGGAGAACGCATCCAAGCTTTTGCGATAGCCATGGCAGAGCTTGTGGGTGTCGATGAGGTCGAGAGGGGTGGAGTTCCATAGGGGGCACCATCACCGGGAAAGGACGGTTGTCCGCGCCCCATATTTGATTGGGAGGAGGGAGATGATGACTCTCAACATATCATCGGGGAGGTTGCTGATGAAGTCTAGGCCTGCTGGAGTCGCTTGCGGTTCTTGCTCGCCCCGCCTCCGCTTGTTGGCAGCCTCGTTCTCCACCTCCGGAGTCTCCTTGTCAGCTGCGCTTTCTGATAGAAGTGGGAGTATAGGGAATATTTAGTTAAAACAGGGCAATAGAAAAGTGTATTGGTAACTAGAAGTTATTAGGTAGGAATATGGTAAGAAAATGGAATAACAATTGGTTGCTTAAATACTACACAATTCATTTGATATTGCTAGGTAAGTCAACATGCAGATACTTGAAAAGAAAACTTACTTCAAACAAAGTCTGGACGGATGATATCGTCGGGGAAGTTAGCATATATCTCATGACCAGGCCCTTTTATGTGCAGTGCCGTTATAGTGCCAACTTTCAGTACATAAAACTTAGAAATTTCTTCCCAAAGGCCAGTGCCAAAATAGGAGTCACCACGTTCATCAAGTCTTACAGTAGCAACAATTGTAAATACATGGTTTGTGTTCAGTATGACATCCCTGCAGTCTTGATTTATCTAAAGGGAAAGATTGTGCACTACAGATTTTGTTGCATAGCAAGGGACGCGCTGCAGAAAATGGTAGGATTGTTAAAGAAAATATGGTAACATGCAAATATGGGCCCAAATTGAAAGAACTGTATAGCAATTGAAATCGAAGGACAAAAATTTATAATTAAACAGATAGGGTAAACATGATGTCATGGAAATATGAGAGTAGTCGAAAGAACAATACATAATTAATTTGCCTAATATAGAAAGAAGAGGGGGGAAATCCGCTTTGACATATATGGTGCATGTGGCACCTTTTATCCAAATGTAGCAATATTTAGAATATGTTCAGGAAAGTAGGCCATGCCAACCGATTTAGGGTGAGATTGAACATACTGCGCGCATCCTCAAGTCATCTGGTACGGTGAGATGGAATGTCTGGCGGAGGTCGCAAAGTCCTAATGTGTCTGCGCATTGTACACTCTATGAATGGAAGAAAACCCTCAAATCAGCTCGAATAAAAATGAATTCACAGCGATTTTGGCCGGGTGATTAAAGGAGGCAGATGAACTAGGATAAGAGATGAGATAAAATCTCATTAAATTAGTTACCTTATTGTCCATGAGAAAGAACCCTCAGTATGGCAGATTCCCCAACCGAGCGAAGCTGGGTCGACCGCGAGCAGCGTCGAGAAAGTCGATGGCGATAGGCGGCGGCAAGCGGAAGTGGCGAAATGCGGTGGGCTTTGCCGGCAGCCTGGCGGTGGCGGCATTGAGCTAAGTGGTTACCGCCGCGATAGGCAGTGCCAGGCATAGATACGGAGGAGCTTGTGCGGGTGTGAATGGGGACCGGAGGGGGTGGCGGGCGGGGTGAGGGTTTTTGTAACGTGGGGATGGTGAGGGTTTTCTTTTTTGAATTGGCTGGTGAGGGTTTTCTGTCCCACAAAGAATTTCGGAGGCAACGGGTTGCTAGAGCCAACCGTGTGTGGTTAACGCAACAGGCAAAATGAAAGTCATTGCACACAGTTCCAATTTTGGGAACCGTGTGTGATTGACGTACTACCTCCGTCCTGGTTTATTAGTCCCCTTTGTAATTTGTACCAAATTTTGACCAAATATTTAACTAATAAATGTTTATGCATGTCACCAAAAATTATATCATTGAACACTATGCTCAAATACCCATCCAACGATATAATTTTTGCTGACCTGCACTAACATTTTGTCAGTTAAATCTTTGGTCAAAATTTAACACAAATTACAAAGGGGACCAATATACCAGGACGCAGGTAGATTCCATCAACTGAACTGATTGCATCCATATCCCACGGTTAGACATAAGTAAACATAGATTAAACATACTCAGACATAGATAATAAGCGTACACGTACACAAGCATAGTTCAACCATAAGTACATAGTTCAACCATCATTAAGCATACTCAAGCGTACATAGTTCGATCCCACATCTCATCTCACATGACGGCATGATGCTGAAGCTTCTCCAGGTACTCGGCGTACGCATCGTGCGCCACCCTGCGAGAATACTTCTGCTTGAAGGAGCTAACGGCCCGTCCTCTTGCATGCGCCAGAACACTTAGATACACGTCATGAAGCTTGTGGTTGCAAAATGGGCATCGATAGCGGTCGTTCCAGGTCCTAATATGTCTGTTATGCTTTCCCGCATAAAGCTCCCTCGGGATTTGCCTCTTGTACCTCCTCTGGCCATCTTAATCCTCGTTGTCCACATCGTCAGACAACACCTCTACAAATAGTAAAACAAATTTGGCATCAAATCGATGTTTACATGTCGTGAAGTAGGATTAGGAATTTATGGCTATTTATTTATACATATCCAGAGATTATGGTTTGATTTTTAAGCACAGTCATCTATGTACAGACCTCTTGAAGAAAATAATGGCACAAACATATGTAGGTCATTCAAAATCAATTTTCAAGTCCTGGCTAGCAATTATTAGCACGAACACTAACCCTCGGTGGATTACTAGCATGTCGGTGTACAAAAGTAGGGGCACTCCTTTTTACCCCTCTACTTGTGCATGGACAGTCGGAGCCACGCCCACGGCCACACTAAGCAGGGCATAGGAGGGAAGCCAGAGAGAAGCTGAAGGCACAAGGCGACCAGAGGCAACGCCATGACCAGAGACACAAAGGGCAGAGGGGCGAGGTGGACTCCCCCGACAAGGACCTTGCCGGGGCGACCTCCGCGGCCCCGGCAAGAGCCTTGCCTGGGCAACTTGCCCAACACCAATAGAGCGAGCCACCCTCGAGCCCACGGGTTCCAACCCAACCAACTATATTGGACCCAAGGCTCGGGAGGCGCCTCTGAGGTGGCATGCAGATCTTTGTCAAGATCATGAGCGCACAAGATTAGATGAGGATCAGAAGACGGCGACCCTCGGCGGGATCCTAGCCGAGGGAATCCACAAGACCCCTGGCAAGCGCCTTGCCGAGGACAACTGCAACGCCACGACAAGACCCTTGCCGGGCCCCTGGCAAGACCCTTGCCGAAGGCGTCAGCAGGGCCACTGCCAGGACCGCGCCAGCCAAGACTCCGCCGCTGTTCGCATGCAGCTGCCAGCCCAACCAGCTGGGCAGGCACCTGCGTGGCAACATGCGGCTTCCAGGCCAACTCAGCAAGCACCCGCGTGGTGGCATGCAGATCTTCGTGAAGGCCCTGCCACCGCACCACCTCAGCAGCCTGCCTGCCTACATGGCGCTGCATGCACCGCTGGCCTAGGCGCATGTCGAAGCAAGGCGGAGCGGCGACGGATGGGACGGGCCTCGTTCCCGTCCCCGATAAAGCTAATGGACACCCAAGTAGCACATTTAATGCACTTTGTCCCGTAATGCCGTGCGATAAGCTCACGCACTGTACACCTTTCCACCTCTTGTGTGCCACTGTGGCAACCACTTTTTGCCTATAAAAGGATGCCCGAGGCGACCAGGGGAGGGATTCAATACATCCACCAAAGCAGGACTAGGGTTTTACGCATTCTCGCGGCCCGAACCTAGGTAAACGACTCGTGTGCTTCCTGTCAGACTTGCTCTTTGCACAACCTCGCGCCCGCCGACCGTAGAAGGGATCCCAGTGACCCCACAGGTGTCGTTCTCACCGACATCTTTTGCGCGCTAGGTAGGGGCGCGCGGTTGTGAGAATCTGGTCGAGCAGTTAGCCTAGAAGTTCTTCATCGCCATGGCTCCCAAGAAGAAGGCGGCCACGGCGGTCGGTTCGTCGGGAGCCAGATGGCCCGTACCGGTGCGGGCGAGTAGCGGGCCGGTCGCGGACAGGACCCGAAGCGCGGCCCGCGAGCACCAACATCGCTCTGGCAGTCAGAGCCTGGCAAGCGGCGTCGTTCGTGTGCAAGACGACGGGCCGCACGCCGCAAAATCCAGAGATGGAGCTGGGGCCCCCGAAGGCGGCGCGGGGCCCTCCGGGGTTGCCGCCGTACCACCCACGGGTGGCGCGGCGACCTCCAAGACGCCCACCCCGGTGCCCACAGCCCGCTCTTCCCATGGTGTGCGCGACAAGCAGCGTCACCATGCTGGTGACCCTCGACACCGCCGCGGGAAGAGTCATGTGCATCATCTACGGGACGAAGGAGGCCAGCATGCCCGCTGAAGTGCTGGCGAAAATGGCACGCAGCCGCTGGGCCGTGATAGAGCTCCTTCTAACATGGTTAGAAGTCGAAGCGCGCCACGGTCCATGCAGCTTTTGCCACCACCCACGCCAGTAGAAGCTTTGGCGTGCGCGCAGCTGCTCCTCGACTTCCGTCCTGCTGCGGAGAAGCTCGACGAGTGGAAAGCCACCATCCGGAGCCTCTTCGCCGTCGCCAACAAAGATGATCCGCGACCGGCGGGGCCCTCGGGCCGGCACTCCGTCGAGCCACCACATGCCAGCGGTGGAAGGACCGGGGGAGCTGCAGCCACAGTGCACTCTCCACCCCTGCGCCAGTTGTCGTCGGTGCCGGTCCGTCGTGACGACGCTTGTGATAACATTTCCATAGCGTCGTCCGACCCACAGACCCACCGCGATCAACGCCAAGTTCTTCAGGAGCGAGCCCATGAAGACGCTCGAACCACCATCAAGCGTCGGTGCGATACACGCCACCAGTCGGATAAGCGGGCCGGACCCGCTATGGACCACCCAGCACCGGGGGGCTCCGGCGGCCTACCTTACGAGGTAGGTTGCCCAGCCTTTACCCGTGAGCTGCGGCAGTTCCAGTGGCCGTCCCACCGCACGTTCAAGCCCGACGTCGGCGAGAAGTACAACGGCAAGACCCATCCGTTAGAGTTCCTCAGCATCTACATCATCGCGATGCAAGCTACCGGAGCTCGCGACGACAAGGTGCTTGCCAATTACTTCCCGTTGGCACTAAAGCCCAACGTCATGTCTTGGTTGATGCACTTGCCGGCGGATTCCATTTCTTCTTGGTCGGATCTGTACCATGAGTTCGTTGGTGCCTTCACTGGAGGCCACCAAGCTCATGGCCAGGCCAGTGATTGGCATATCATTCCCCAGAAGGAAGGGGAAACCCTACGCAAGTACATACAGAGGTTCAGCCGGGTGTAGTAAAACATCCCCGACGCTCATCCCGCCAGCTTCATTAGCGCGTTCCATCAGAACGTGCACAATCGCAAGATGCGTGAGGAGCTGGCAATGAACAAGGTTAAGGACGTGGCCGAACTTTATGTTCTGTCCGATAGGTGCGCCCGTGCTGAAGAGGGAAGGAAGTACCCCGGCGAGGACGCCGGTGTGGAAACCGACTCTACTGATGAAGACACCGCCGCCCCGACGAAGAAGGGTCGGCGTCGCAACATGAAATGCAAGGGCAAGGCCGTGCTTGCCGTCGAGGGATCCGACAACACCGGCGCCACCAAGAAGGCCAGGGGAGACAACCCCGGCAAGGAGATTGCCGGGTGCGCCGCCTGCCGGGCCTCGACAGCCGCCAACAAGCCAGCAGGCTCCGACAAGCAGTATTGTAAGATCCACCACACCAAGGGCCACGACCTCCAAAACTGCCGACAGGTCGAGCTGCTTACCGAAAAGCAAAAGTCCGAGTATGAGAGGCGGGACAAGGAGAAGGGTCAGGATGGTGCCGAAGGATCCGGCAAGAAGCGTGGCGGGCAAGGAGGCCGCCACGGCAAGGATAACCAGCAAGAGAGGCCCGCTTGGGGCCGCGACAAGAAGCAGGAGGACGATGATCATGACGAGGACGACGAGTCCGGTGAGCAAGAGTTTCAGAAGGCTACGGAGGCCATGTGCATCGATGGTGGTGCCTTGCTGCACACTTCTCACCGCCAGCTCAAGTAGTGAGCGCGTGAGATTACAGCAGCATAGCCATCGTTCGACGCTCAGAAGCCACTCAAGTGGTCTAGCACGCCCCTCATCTTTGATGCCGAGGACCACCCTAACCGCACAACTGCGGTCGGGGTGTTTGTCGTTGTTGGTCTCGCCAACGATACGCAACCTCAAGGTGAACAAGATGCTGGTTGATGGCGGGGCCGGCCTGAACTTGATCTCGCCCGTCGTGATCAAAAGGTTGCAAATTCCTGATGGTGACCTTGAGGAAACAGGTACGTTTCAAGGGGTCAACCCGGGAAGGAGCCAGCCGAAGGGGAAGGTCACATTGCCCGTGACGTTCGGGAGCGAGTTGAACTACAGGACGGAGAGGATTGTCTTTGATGTAGCCGAGATCCCCTTGCCCTACAACGGGATCCTCGGTCGCCCGGCACTAGCCAAGTTCATGGCGGCGTCACACTACGCCTACAACACACTGAAGATGCCTGGGCCGATGACCATCATCACCGTCCCCTGCGACAAGAAGGATGCGCTGATCTGCGCCGACCTACTCTACCGGGAAGCAGTTGTAGCAGCTGCCGCCAAGGCACTTGCTCCTACCGCTGAAGCCCCGGGAGGGAAGAAGAAGACCGGCAAGACCTCTCGCACCCACTCCGGCAAGCGCGCCTCTTCGGAGTGTTGCGCTACCATCGAGGATGTGCCAGAGAGCTCCACCGGCAAGAGCAAGAAATCCAAAGCTGCGCTGCCAGAGACCAAGAAGGTGTCCGTCAAGGAGGATGGCACGGGAGGGGCTTTCACCATAAGCTCCACCCTCGACAGGAAATAGGAAAGCGCGCTCATCACTTTCCTGCGGGCGAATGCCGATGTGTTTGCATGGCAGGCATCCGACATCCCCGGCATTCCCAGGGAAGTGATTGAGCACCACCTTGCTGTCTGTCCCCATGCGCGACCCGTCAAGCAGAAGGTTAGGAAGCAAGCTTTGGAATGGCAGGAGTTCATCACAGAGGAGATCAGGAAATTGGAAGCGGCAGGCTTGGTTAGAGGAGTGCTCCATCCGATGTGGTTGGCCAATCTGGTGGTGGTGCATAAAGCAAATGGGGAAGTGGAGGCTGTGTATTGATTACACAGATATCAATAAGGCTTGTCCCAAGGACCCCTTCCCGTTGCCACGCATTGACCAGATTGTTGACTCCACGGCCGGATGTGACCTGTTATCATTCCTCGACGCCTACTCGGGCTACCACCAGATCTTCATGACAAGAGAAGATGAAGAGAAGACAACATTCATCACCCCATGTGGTATGTATTGCTTTTTACGGATGCCTTTCGGGTTGAAGAGTGTTGGCTCGACGTTCACAAGGGCGGTCCAAACTGGTTTTGAGCCCCAGCTGCATAGAAATATGGAAGCTTACATGGATGACATAGTGGTCAAAACCAAGGACAAGGCAACTCTTGTACAAGACTTAGACGAGACGTTTGCCAACCTGCGCAAGATCAACCTCAAGCTGAACCCTGAGAAGTGTGTCTTCGGCGTTCCGTCCGGCAAACTTCTCGGGTTCTTTGTGTCGAAGCGTGGGATTGAGGCAAACCCAGACAAGATCAAGGCTATCGAGCAGATTGAGGCGCCCAAGCGGATCAAGGATGTGCGTCGGCTCACTAGTTGTGTTGTCGCCATGAGCAGATTCATCTTCAAGTCTGCCGAGCGCGCCCTCCCCTTTTTCAAAATCTTGAAAAAAGCGGGACCAATGGAATGGACCCCAGAGGCTGAAGCAGTGATGCAGGATTTGAAGAGGTACCTCTCCTCTGCACCAATACTAGTTGCGCCTAAACCGCAAGAGCCATTGCTGCTGTATCAGGCGGCAACGAACCAAGTGGTCAGCGCCGCGCTAGTGGCATAGAGGGAGGTCAACGAAGAGGCACTGGCAATGGCAGGACCGGCGGATGGCAAGTGAGAAATTCCCCCGGCAGGGCCTGGTGCCGGCAAGGCAAGGCCCCCGGCAGAGTCTGAAACCATCGGGACAGGGCCCGCGCAGCCAAGTGAAGTGGTGCAGAAGAAGAAGATGAGGCGGCACCCGGTCTACTTTGTCAGCTCCCTCTTGCAGGGGGCTAGGTCAAGGTACTCCGGTGTGCAGAAATTGCTCTTCGGCCTCCTTATGGCCTCGAGGAAGCTGCGTCATTACTTCCAAGCCCCCGAGATCACCGTCGTCACCCGCCTCCTGTTACAACGGATATTGCATAATCCAGACGCAACTGGGAGGATTGTGGAGTGGGCCCTGGAGCTGTCGAGCTTTCGTTTGAAGTTTGAAAGTACTTCGACGATCCAGAGCAGAGTCCTGGCGGAGTTCGTTGCGGAGTGGACCTCAACGCCCATCGAAGAAATCCAGGAGATCGCTCTCCCCGGCAAGGAAGCGAGTCGCGACTGGATCATGTACTTTGATGGGGCTTTCTCGCTGCAAGGCGCCGGTGCCGGTGTGCTGCTTGTCGCACCGACCGGAGAGCACCTCAAGTATGTAATCCAGATGCACTTTCCCAGGGAGATGTCCACAAACAACACTGCTGAGTACGAGGGGCTGCTTGCCGGTCTCAGGATCGCGGCAGACCTCGGGGTTAAGAAGCTCATTGTCAGGGGTGATTCGCAGCTTGTCGTCAGACAAGTCAACAAGGATTATCAGAGCCCGTTGATGGAGGCCTATGTAGATGAGGTGAGGATGCTGGAGGAACGCTTTGACGGTATACAAGTGGAGCACATTCCCCGAGGGGAGAACGACATCGCCGATTACCTGTCGAAGCGCGCTGCCTTCAAACTGCCTGTGGAACCAGGTACTTTTGTGCTTCGGCTAACTCAACCATCCGTCGAACCATCAACAGGGCAGAACAAGCAGAGGAAATCAGGCCCCGGCAAGTACTTTCCCACCGAGCCCCCTGGGCCACCGGCAGGGGTATTGCCGTGGGTACTGAGCCTGCCGAGGGGCAGCTGGCTCTGGCAGGGCACCAAGCCCTGGCCGTAGAGACGGCCGCCCCCATGGTAGAAGAGATGCCTTTGGTCCTTGCCGTCGAGCCCCAGGCTCCGGCATGGGCACAACATACCGTCCGTTTCCTCCAGACACGGGAACTTCCTGAGGAGCAGGAAGAAGCGGAAAAAGTAGCCCGTCGGTCTGCCTTGTACCAGTTCGTCGATGACGTCCTGTACAGAAAAAGACCGAATGGTGTGAAATTGAAGTGCATCCCCCGGGAGGAAGGACTGGAGCTGTTGGCAGAGATACATGGAGGCATATGTGGCTCCCAAACAGGGTCGAGGGCCCTTGCCGGCAAGGCTTCTTCTGGCCCACGGCCCTCCAGGATGCGACGGCACTAGTAACCAGGTGTGAAGCTTGCCAGTTCCATTCGAAGAAGCTTCATCAACCAGCTCAAGCCCTTCAAACAATCCCTCTCTCCTGGCCGTTTTCGGTCTGGGGGCTCGACATACTGGGCCCTTTCCCTCGCGTCGTCGGGGGCTTTGAGTACTTGTATGTTGCAATCGACAAGTTCACAAACTGGCCGGAGGTGGAGGCAGTGAGGAAGGTTACAGCACAGTCAGCCGTCAAGTTCTTCAAAGGGCTAGTCTGCCGTTTTGGTGTGCCAAACAGAGTCATCACCGACAACGGCACGAAGTTCACAAGCCACACCTTCATGCAATACATCCAAGACCTCGGCAGCAAGGTCTGTTTTGCTTCTGTGGCACACCCAAGGAGCAACGGCCAGGCGGAGAGGCAAATGCTGAAGTGTTGCGAGGCCTGAGGGCGAAGACTATTGACAGGCTGCACAAGAGCGGAAGGCGCTGGATTGATGAGTTGTCGGCGGTTCTTTGGTCGATCAGGACGACGCCGAATCGAGCCACCAGCCAGATACCCTTTGCCCTAGTATATGGGGCAGAAGCAATTCTCCCCACGAAAATCATATACGGGTCACCTCGAGTGCTCACTTATGACGAGCTTGAGCAAGAGCAATTGCGGCAAGATGATGCAACGCTCCTTGAGGAAGATCGTCTTCAGGCGGCAGTGAGAGCAGCACGCTACCAGCAAGCCTTGCGCCGCTACCACAGCCGCAAGGTTCATGCCCGAAGCTTTGAGGAAGGTGACCTTGTTCTTCGGCGCATTCAGTCGGCCAAGAATTCCAACAAGTTGACGCCGAAGTGGGAAGGCCCTTATCGGGTAATACGAGTCACCAGGCCCGGCGCAGTCCGCCTGGAGACCGAAGATGTTGTCCCAATGAGCAACTCCTGGAACATTGAACATCTTCGCAAGTTTTACCCATAAGTCGCGGTTGCCGGGCCTCCCGGCAAACCACCTTTTGTACAAGCCTTGCCGGCAAGGCATGTAACCCTCTGTACAAAGCCAGGCGCAGACCCTGAGCATAAATAAATGAAGCGCCGGCGCCCTAAATTTTAGCATGCATGCTAGGTTAAGTCTCTCCCTCGGTTAGGGTTGATAGTGCTTAGTGGCGACTAACCCCTAGCCTAGAGGTCGAGTGTGCGTCTTTCTGTTCTCTTTGGTTCGCAGGGCACGTGGACACTTCAGCCGAGCCGCTTGGGAGAAAGAGAACAGATCGGCGCTCCGGCCCCGACAAGCCAAGACTGCCGGGGCCTGAAGACACAAGGATCCAACCACGGCAAGCCAAGGTTGCCGGGGGCTGCGGATTCAGATAAGTCTTTCATCCCCCTGTTATGCATTTCCGTATAGAACTGGGACATGTGAAACCTCGTTTATATTCTTGAACCACCGTGCTCCCTTTTTCCTGGACCCAAGACCTATCTCCTGGGTCGGAACTTGGTCGTAGTGGCGGTGGCGAGGAAATGAACGAAGGGCCTAACTCTACTTCGCCCCTGCCTCCGCCAAGAGCGCGAGAATGGTCGACTGAAGTGGGGGGCGGCAAGGCCTGTTGCCGGGCAACAATGTTTATCTTAAAAATAACAAGGATTCGTCCTTGGCATGGGCCTCGCTCACGCACAAAGAACCCGGCAAGCACCCTTTTTCATTAAAAACATCCCATACAGGTACAGTTCATACGGAATTAAAAACATGAGCAAGGGGACTACAAGTCTTGAAATTAACAAGTGCCCGCAGGCTTACAAATTAAAAAGAGATAAGGTGCCTATAATCCCTTTCTTGTCCCTCTCCTCAGAAGGTGGAACAAGGCAGCAGGAGGGCAAAAAGAGCGCCTAGGCAAGGTACGAGGAGCAGAAGGCACCAAGAGAACATCTCGGTGCCGGGAAAGGAGCTGGAACATGAGGCAGCGGGCCGGCAATACGCGACAAAGGCGTCGGTGCCCGCATACTCCGACTTGACGGCCGCCACCCGCCTTCTTCGCCTTCTCCGGCCCTCCTACGCCAGCCGCCCAAGGAGACGACAGGGAGCGCCCCAATGGAGAGCTTGGCGAGGTTGGCCCTCGGTAGGGCGCGTGGCCGAGGGAGGGGCGGCGCGGTCAGTTGGAGTCAGGGTCGGCATCCCGCCGCTCGACTCCCTCGTCGTCGTTGTCGCTGTCCTCCTCGTCACTCCCGCTCGAGGAGGAATCTTCATCGTCGAAGGAGCTCTCCACGCAGCACTTTAGGCGAGTTCCAAGATCTCCAAATACCTTGACGGAGAGCAGGCCGCCCTCCATTAACTTGAAGTAGAGGACGAGCCCCGCCGTCAGGCTGTGGATGCGAGCGAACGTCTTCCATCCGCGACAGAGGTACATGACGTGAGGAGCGGGGAAGTCGACGTTGACCCGCATGTCGCCGTTCTCGCAGCCCCTCAAGTGCAGCCTGAGGGTCTGGGGCGGATCAAGCTCCATTTCCCAAGCAAATGGGGTGGGGAGGTGGAGATGACGACGCAGTGGCCGGCGCAGCCTGATGAAGGACTCGCGGGGCTGGTCCCTGACGTGGCCCTCCATCGCGGGAGGCATCGCTGGCGGAGGCACGGCAATCGCGCCGCCTCGTCCCCCTCTCCCCCGACCGCCGCGGCGACCTCGACCTCGCCCCCTCCCCCATCCTCTCATGGCCGGCTCTGCCGCCGCGAGCTCGTGGGAAGGAGGAACGCACTGTCGAGCGGCGACCCTCGCCCGCACCGTTGAAGGGTCTGCGCCCCCTCTCGCCATGGAGGGTGGAAGGAAGGAGCGGAAGTGGAAGAAGATGGATGCTGGGAGAATGTGGGGTGACATCCCCCTCCCCCTCCTTATAAAGGGGCGGGGTCGAGGCTCCGCCACCCCACTCGGCCAATCCAGCCATCAGAGGCGCAGGGAATCAGGACCAACCCGCTGCCCCAATCAGCGACGGCCCGGTTTCCCGCCTCCACCGCCTGCCACCTGCATGGAGGACGCGTGGCGAGCGAGCAGAATCGAGGGGACGGGTGAGGCGACCGTTCCCCGCCCCGTGATCGTGGGGCATGGGCGCATTGAAGACTGCGACCCGAGTCCACTCGGTAAATGAGTCGCGCCTCCACGCCTCCCTCTTTTTATGGGGAAGGCGCGAGCCGCCTCTTTACCACGATGTGACGCATGTGTGCGGAAACCGCCCCACGCATGACCCCCACGTCACACATGGCCCTCCACGTCGTGCGTTCAACACGGGTCGTGGGGAAGCGCAGCGGACAAAAAATTACTGTGGTAAAATCCCGCCCCAACTGCCCTCGCACCGTTTTGGGCCTGGCCCAACAACGTGTCGCGCTTATGTGTGGCCCAGGCCCGGGGGCGCCTGTCGGTGTACAAAAGTAGGGGCACTCCTTTTTACCCCTCTACTTGTGCACGGATAGTCGGAGCCGCGCCCACAGCCACACTAAGCAGGGCACATGAGGGAAGCCGGAGAGAAGCCGAAGGCACAAGGCGACCAGAGGCAACGCCAAGACCAGAGACACAAAGGGCAGAGGGGTGAGGTGGACTCCCCCGGCAAGGCCCTTGCCGGGGCGACCTCCGCGGCCCCGGCAAGAGCCTTGCCGGGGCAACTTGCCCAACACCAACAGAGCAAGCCACCCTCGAGCCCACGGGTTCCAACCCAACCAACTACATCGGACCCAAGGCTCGGGAGGCTCCTCTGAGGTGGCATGCAGATCTTTGTCAAGATCATGAACGCACAAGATCAGATGAGGATCAGAAGACGGCGACCCTCGGCGGGATCCTAGCCGAGGGAATCCACAAGACCCCCGGCAAGCGCCTTGCTAGGGACGATTGCAACACCACGACAAGACCCTTGTCGGGCCCCCGGCAAGACCCTTGCCAAAGGCGTCAGCAGGGCCACTGCTAGGCCCGCGCCAGCCAAGACTCCGCCGCCGTTCGCAGGCAGCTGCCAGCCCAACCAGCTGGGCAGGCACCTGCGTGGCAACATGCGGCTTCTAGGCCAACTCAGCAAGCACCTGCATGGTGGCATGCAGATCTTCATGAAGGCCCTGCCACCGCACCACCTCAGCAGCCTGCCTGCCTACATGGCGCTGCATGCACCGCTGGCCTAGGCGCGTGTCGAAGTGAGGCGGAGCGGCGACGGACGGGACATGCCTCGTTCCCGTCCCCGATAAAGCTAATGGACACCTAAGTAGCGCATTTAATGCACTTTGTCCCGTAATGCCGTGCGATAAGCTCGCGCACTTTACACCTTTCCACCTCCTGTGTGCCACTGTGGCAACCCCTTTTTGCCTATAAAAGGAGGCCCGAGGTGACCAGGGGAGGGATTCGGCTTTTTGGAACTAGGCAGCCACCGTAGCTAGTTCGAGAGCTCAAGTACACTCAATACATCCACCAAAGCAGGACTAGGGTTTTACGCATTCTCGCGGCCCGAACCTGGGTAAACGACTCGTGTGCTTTCTATCAGACCTGCTCTTTGCACAACCTCGCGCCCGCCGACCGTAGAAGGGATCCCAGTGACCCCATAGGTGTCGTTCTCACCGACATAGCAGAAATCATTTACACAGATGAAACAACTAATCACTTCTCACTTGTACCATTCAAACAATCAATACACTACACAGATCTAACGAAACTTACTCAGATTTCATGATTGGGAGAACATAACCATAGGATTTCTAATCCAAAAAGCGGGAGGCAGGAGTAACCAGAGAAACCCTAGGATCTATTTGACACATAAATGGGTATAGATGACTAACAGTTGTCCATCGTCGTCGGAGTCGTCGTCGGGGTCGTCACCCGAGTTGTCACTAGAGTCGGTGTGGAACCCCGCCTCCGGTTGTGGAAGCTCAATGCTGTCGACGACATCAGGGTGCAACGATATCTCGCCGGCGATGACGGCAACCTCTGTCTCCATCTCCACACCGTGCTCCGGTGCTTCAGCAGCCCCGGCGTCGCCACTCCCTCCGATGGGGCGCTTCGGCGGCATCCGCATACTGACGGCTTTGAGGGTTGAGAGTGGCGTCCAGGATGCAAGCGGAGAGAGAGGATTGTGTGTGTGGCGAGGATGGGGGTGCGGCCACTAGGGCGCACCATTAATATGGAGTAGTGGGAGAGAGGCGGGCGGCGGTCAAACCGCTGGCTCGCCTCCCGGTGAGCCTTCGCATCGGACTACTGGCATGCCTACCGTCGTTTCGCACAGCTACTCGCACGCCTCCAGATGACACTGTGCAGCGAGCACGCCTCCGTCAATTCACACACCTGCACGCACGCCTCCTGGTCTGCCTGCGCGGCGGACTGCTCGCATGCGTCCCATCAATCCACGCCTGCTCGCACGGCACACGGGTCGCGTAGCGGCACGTATATTGTTTTTCTATTTGGATGATTAATGATGCCGCTTTATTGCTTAACCAAAGCATGACACTTATCCATTGTTGGTCTAACGCTCACGGTTCGAATAAATAATCGGTTTGGGATATTGGTTCCCAATTATTAAGGGATAATTAATTTTGTGCCCTTAGTTGTGTCCCACTCGGCAGGTTGACCCCCAGTTTCCAAAAACACTTGTTCCTGCCCAAACCACTTTGCTCCTCTTATGCTTTTGCCCTTTGACCGTTTGACCATCACTTTGAAAAATTCATAAAAATTCATACTAACCCAGAAAAATTCAAATAATATATCAAAATGTTCAAAAAAGCATCACCTATATGTTCATGTCATTTGCATTCATGAAAAAAGTGTTGGCCAGTCCCCATCTCAGTTTTAGCTCATATGATCTTAGCATGAACAGTAAAATCTAAAAAAATCTAAAAAAAATTGGTGGCAAACTTTGACCAATGTTTTGAGTGCTTGCCAAGTTTCATAAGGGAATGGCATTCGTGGAAGTCATGGTAAAAAATGAAATTTTGGAGCATTGATTTTTGTTTTTTTGCCACGACTTCCACGAATGCCATTCCCTTATTAAACTTGGCAAGCACTCAAAACATTGGTCAAAGTTTGCCACCTATTTTTTTAGAATTTTTTTAGAGTTTAGTTTTCATGCTAAGATCATATAAGCTAAAACTAAGATGGGGACTGTCCAACACTTTTTTCATGAATGCAAATGACATGCACATATAGGTGATGCTTTTCTGAACATTTTGATATCTTATTTGAATTTTTATTAGTTAGTATGAATTTTTTATGAAGTTTTCAAAGTGATGGTCAAACAGTCAAAGGGCAAAAGTATAAGAGGAGCAAAGTGGTTTGGGCAAGAACAACTGTTTTCGGAAACTAGGGGTAAACCTGCCGAGCGTGACCCAACTAGGGGCATAAAAATCAATTATCCTAATTATTAATAATCTCTCATTTGTAACTAGATAAAGATTACATCAAAAGTGGTCTCAAACTTGACAAAAAAAGTACAATGCCACTTTGTATTGGTATCCATCTGACAACACTATAAGTTTCATGAACTTCAAATAAGTTTTGGATGTACTAGAATTTAATAATCAAGATTCTCAATGTTTGAAATTTCTTGCACGGGGAGTAAACATGCACCCAGTGAGACACATGTGTTTTTGCAATCCATTTAGGTTCACTGTCACGTGTGCATGTAGCTCAAATTATATTTTTGCACATTATAACCGTAGAAAATCAATCAATTAATGTACTAAAATGTCTTAATGATCTCTATTTTTTTAAATTAATACGTCCCTCCTTTGGGAACATACGTTCACCGTGGGATAATTTAACATGCATCGTAGTTGCGGTGGATTCGCGGTGTGTGCGTTTGGGGGGTGGCTCGCAGTACACTACGAGTTGTGAGCCACCGTGTGGGTTGGCCCTTTTGTTAGGCAGGTGCCACATCAGAGTCGTGAATTCGTTATTTAAAACATTACACAACCCTTTCATACATACATGTTTTGGCCACATGCAGTCGATGGTTATCCTACACGACACTCGATACTCGCGTGTGACGCTTTCTATGGGCCCGCGAGGTCGTCGTCCATCACTTTGACGAACAGCCAGTAGTGAGGTTAATTTGACCAGCAAGGTAGAATCTTTTTTGTTTGTGTTATGGTGGTATATAGTATGCGTCGAAGAAGTGGGAGGGGACTAGCATATATACTATACGTACGCGTCATGAAAAAGTACACCTCACTCAGTGTAGGGACTTTTCGGTTTCCGAGGTACGTGCCATATCAAAGTTGTGAAATTGGCTATTCAAACATCACACAACACCTCTTTGGCCCACATGCATGTAGGCGGTGGTTATCCTAGCTAGGACACTCATGTGTGACGCTTCCATCTGTGGGCCCACGAGGCCATCGTCGATGCATGCATCACTTTGACCTACATCAGGAGAGGTTAATTAATTTCACCATCAAGGAGGATTCTTTTTGGGTTGTATTATGGTAGGAGCATATAGTATGCGTCGAAGAGGGGGAAGGGGACCATCATATGTAGTACGCTTCATGAACCTCGCTCTGTGTGGGGGGTTTACGGTTTCTGAGGCATGTGGCAGATCAAAGTTGTGCATTTTGGGTATTCAACATATGGTGGTTGTCCTCTCGCACCCACTTAAGCGGTTATCAGCGATATCAATGTTTTCCATCTGTGGGCCCGCTTGGTCCATCACTACTTTTTGCCTGACAACGAGAGAGGTTAATTTGACTTAGGAGGTTTTTTTTGCTTGTAATACGTTATATATATAGGTCATGCTCTGGGATGACATGGTACAGTTTGAGCACACACACATGCATGTGTATGCATGAATCCCTCCCATTGAGTCGAAGTGGCTAGTACAACGACACGTCATGAACCGATCTCGCTCTGTATGGGGACTCTACGATTTTTGACATACGCGCCACAACAATGTTGTGAAATGGTATTCAAACATGCATGCACGCATCACCTCCATACATATGCATGTAGTGGTTGTCTTCGAACGGTACACTCCCTCGTGTGGTTGTCGGCGGCAAGCCTATATATTTGTGGGCCCGCGTGGACATCCATGATCACCTTGACCGACAACAAGATTGGTAACCATGGAGGATTATTCCTTTGGTTCATGTTATCGTAGTATAGGTCATGGTGAGATTCATACCTAATTAAGTTTGAGCGCATATACTATGCACGCATGCATGCATGAATCCCCGTCGTCATCTTGAAGTGTGGTGTAACATACATATGCATCGTCAACCTAACCCTCACTCAGTGTGGGGATTTTAAGTTCAAAATCACGGTGCCACATCAAAGTTCTTCCATTGTTTATTTAAAAACACACCTCTCCATACATATATATGTTTGGGCCACACGCATGCAGTGGTTGTCTTCGGGGACTAGCTACTTGCGTGATTATTGGTGAGCTAGCCCATCTCCAGGGTCGCATGGACGGCCATCACTTTTACCAACAAACAAGAGAGAGGTTGTACGACCAAGGTGGATTATTCTTGGTCCGTTTTACGATCCATCTTGGTGAGATGCCTCTTTGCCCCGCCGACTGAAACTGTGTGGGGGGGGCTGCTACTTCGCACTTTGCTAGTTGAACCTTGGTTGGGGGCATGCATTCATAGCTTAGGATTCCCTTCGTGCCGACACGAGGGGGGGCTGCTAGCTACTTCACACTTTGCTAGGTAAACCTTGGTTGGGGGGCATGCATTCATAGCTTAGGATTCCCTTCGTGCCGACATGAGGGGGGATGCTAGCTACTTCGCACTTTGCTAGGTGAACCTCGGTTGGGGGGCATGCATTCATAGCTTAGGATTCCCTTCGTGCGGACACGAGGGGGCAAGCAATATCGTGTGCTTTGTGAGATAGGTACCACATCGAAGTTGCATTTGGTATTTGAACATCAAACCACCCTTTTCATACATAAATCTCCCGCGTCATTTTTCGCCAAATTTATGAACATTAGACGAGTCAGATGACGCAACAGACACGGTTCACTCAAACTAACCGTGTGCCACGCCGGTGCCCTTGTCACGCACACATCCGCACAGTACATTGGGCTCCACGAGGCTTCCCCTCTCAAAAATATCTACCCGCCTATAGCTTTTTCTGTTTGATAACACACAGCTATTGTGTTTTCATCGTGTCTGATGTTTCTTGTTCCCAATCCCGCCTGCATCCCTCGAAAATATCTGCCCGCCTCGAGGGTTTTTCTGTTTCATAACACACGGTTGTTATCCCCGGACCGTGTGCGATGCACCATCATCAAAAATTTCAATATATAGCCCCGGCATTTCACTCCCGCGTTTGACTCCCATGTAGTAAAATTTTCAGTACCCGTGTCATTTCCTCAAACACCCCCCCCCCTCCACACACACACACACACCAAAACCTTCTCGGGCGCACGCACACACACACCCCTTCCCTCACTTGAAACCCTAGGAAGGTCCCCCCACCGCCGCCGCCACCGCAAGGCCTCCATTGTCAACATCTGCCGGTTTGCCCGTGCAGCTTACCCACCGATCTCCATACCCAAGCCACCCTGAGTTTCTTACATGACGCCTGCCAAACACCCCCTTTCCCACAGATTCCCATCCCCATTCCCATCCCCCAATCCAGAGCATCGCAGCCTAAGCCCAGTTATGCTTCCCGTGGAGCTCGAGGAGCGACTAGCCCAAAAGAGGTGTATCGCGGTCTCTTCGCCCGACATCGCCGAGGAAGCTGACGACCATTACTGGCCGCAGGTACTCAATCAGCGGGCTAGAGTATGCGGGTATGTCACGGACGTCGGCTACGACATTGAAGTCATCGATAGCGACGGCCTGAGGCAGGCTATGTCACTGGTTAAGTGGCCCACCCCAACCCCTCGGGTTCAACCGCCGTCGATCTCATCCATGGCCCCGCCGCTGATCTCCTCTAGCTCGTTGTCAAGAATTTGCCATCCTACATCGCCATCGAGCCCCTTTTGTCATTTCTGAAGGACACGTTCTGCGACACTGGCTTGGGATCCACAGCTTTCAAGTCAGACCTCATCGACGGCGACCACAAGGAGGGCACCCTCACCGGCTCTTCCAAGGTGAAAGAGCCCATTTGCGACATCAGGGTGGGCACCCTACAGCCGTGCTCTTCCAAGGGGAAGGAGCCCATCTGCAACAACATGGAGCGCATCTAGGGTCCGTGCTATTCCCACGGGAACGAGCCCATCTGTGACAAGTGAGGAAACCCATGATTTGTTTTGCTGTGCCTCTTCACAGGGGGAAACCCATGATTTGTTTTGTCGAGTCCCTTTTGTAGTGTAGAGAGAATATGTCCAGTTTTAATTGCTATATTTGGTTGTTTGCAGTATGCCTTGTTTATTTCAGTTGTTCACAATGTGATGCTCTATATGTGCAATTATTTACTATGCAGTACATTTCATCAATCCAATTTTAAACATACCGATAGGAATGCATATATTTGCTTGATGTTAAGCCTGTTATAGCTAGCCTATGCCTCTTTTGAAGTTTTTTGATTGTTCGGTTGTTTGTAGTTAGCATATGTCCAGTTTCAAATGCTATCTTTGGTTGTTCGTAGTATGCCTTGTTTATTCCAGTTATTCACAACGTGATGTTCTATATGTGCAAGTATGAACTGTGCAGTTCAATTTCATCAATACCAGTTTCAACAATACCACTATGAATGACTACATTTGGTTGCTGCATCTTGTAGTTAACACGCCTTTCCATTTTTATTTATCAATAACCAGTGTACTTAGACCGGCACAATACCAGTTGAATGACTATGTTTGCTTGTTGTGAAATGTTAGGCCTGTTGCAGTTAACACATCTTTCCACTTGTTTTGCTTTACTAGCATGCTTAAACCTACACACTAAAGCTATCTTTTGGAGATTATTTTGTCCGACATGGATAATTTCGGTTGATGTTTAGCCTGTTGTGCTTAACATGCCTCTCGACGTACCTACATAGGACAGTTTTGGGAATGACGGCTATTTTCCATCGAGGTTAGTTTCATCCCATGGCTTATATATACTCACTGTTCAGGATATCGGTAGTTGGTACCATATAGGCCGGGGCCTGATAAGGGACTAATCGGTGAATCAGACTTTTAACCGGATATATCTGTAACCCATTTATCGTTAGGTTAACTAGGGCCATATGTAATATATCTAAGGCTACATAGCAACATGCACTGTACTTAATGTCTAAATATGCAATCGTAGGCTACATAGAAACAAGGAAGAGTGTTACCTTAATGTTCTGATGATGTCTAGATATACGTAGAAGAGCAGCAGCAGCAACAACAACAACAACAACAACAACAACATAGCCCTGTTTGGATACTCAACTTAGCTAGAGGTTAGAGTTAGTTTCTAGCTCATGACTAACCCTGAACTAACCCCATCCAAAGAGGTGTGTGGATGACAGGGTTAGATTTACAATAAATGCACTAGGAGAACTAGCTCCATTTAGCACCTCTTGGGTTGGATAGTTTTTTTGGGTGGGTTAGATGCAACTAGCTCAAACTAGCCTTCATGTTTGGATATACTTTAGGGCTATTTGAGCCCGAACTAGCTCAAACTAGCTCTAACCCATGGATACATCACCAGTTAATCAGCCGATAATTTGTAAGAATGCAATAAACTCCTTCCGGCCCATAATATAAGATTCATCTAATATGTGAGTATATTGGATGTTATAAGATATTATAAGAGTGTCGTACTACATCATTTTGCAATAGTTATTTAGCTTCTAATATTAACTTGGTGCTTTTAGGTACATATCTCATCCGTAAAAATCCGCGCTTCGACCCTTTCTGCATATGGGGCAATGAGATATCGATGAACCAGCATCAAGTGAGGAAGCTGATAAAGATTGTTAGTAAAATGGGTCAAAAGATGGAAATTGAACTATTTGTTTACACTTTATCCAAGACAACAGCGAACCGCAGGATGGTAAGTAAGATCTCTGCAGCCTTCTTTTTACTGCCAATACTGAGTTGTGTTAGATGACAATGTCTGAATCTTTTTCCTTTTGCAGTGGTTGCCAAAGCAGTTTACTCAAGATTACCTCTCAAACTACATGATTGGTGGGCATGCAAAGGTTAAAGTGTTTCTACCAGAACACGATGATTATCTAGATGTTTTCATGAAGATCGTGAAGCATGGGCAGTCGGCCATCACAAGGGGTTGGACTAGAGTCGTGCGTGCCTTCTGCATTGAGGAGGGAACAATATGGGCATTCCGCTTCACCTTGTTCAGCAACTAGAATGTATTTCACCTCTTTCTTTACCGTCTTTAATAGTACAAGTATACAACTATGGTTCATCATTCTTTATTTGGTTCTTATGTAATTCTTGAACATATGTACGTATGCATCGAATAATGCATTGGTTGTTTGAACCTGATGGATATGAATAAAGCTATAGCATACATTCAAATTCAAATTCAAATCCGGTACAATTTGAAATAGCAGCAATTAAATTACGATGAAATTATGCTCTCCAGGTCGTTACGGCACACACGGTTGGTAAAACACAAACGTTTGCGATATACACCATAATCCGACATGGTTCACAGAGAGGAAACGTGTGCAAGCATGCACACAGTTGCCGTTTGCAAAGCGTGTGCGATGTTAGACAATATCACAAATGGTGCATGATGAGGACATAGACCTGGGGTAGGGTAATAGGCCTGACCTATACGTCCTACCTAAGGTCCTTGTCCTAGAAGCAAAGAAGTTCAAGAGCAAATAGAGAGGGCTCAACAAAGGTGTCGAGTGCAATCCACTCAACCTACCATTCACTCGGAGATCCCTCCTTATTTTAGGTCACTCGACCACTCAACCACTCGACGTGCAAAAGACCTAAAGCCACTCCGCGCAGCAACGGTCGGGCGTTTACTCATAGACTTAATGATCATTTATAGCACTTTATTATTGACGTTACATGTAACGCTCTCACTTTATGTACATTGAATCCTGTGTAACGGAGGGGAGCTGGGGTCCTGGCGCACTCTATATAAGCCACCCCCCTCCTCCGAGACAAGGGTTCGCACCCCCTGTAACACACACACGCATATAATCTAGTCGACCGCCTCCGGGCTCCGAGACGTAGGGCTGTTACTTCCTCCGAGAAGGGCCTGAACTCGTAAAACTCTTGCGTACAGCTTCTCCATAGCTAGGACCTTGCCTCTACATCCCTACCCCCCATTCTACTGTCAGACTTAGAACCACGACAGTTGGCGCCCACCGTGGGGCCGGCGTCTTAGCGACTTGTTGGAGAAGTTGCGATTTTTCCGATCCCCATCAGCATGGTTTCAGGCGGAGGATTGCCCGAGGGCCGCGAGATCCGTTTCGGCGCGCTCGTGTTCATCGCCGACGATTCTGCTTGGCTCCAAGAAGCTCCACTCGACGTCGAGGCACTCCCCGTCCGCGGGGCAACGCACTTTCGTGCGTGCGTCCGCGGCGTCCTCCTGCGGCAGCTGTCGACAAAGTATCAGTCGGCTCCGGTGGCGACTTCACTCCCTGCTGCCCGCCGGCACAAGCGTTCCGGTCGGTCGAGGCTCCAGCGGTGGGTGAGGCACGCGGTGGCTCGCCAATCGGCCACCCCCCAAGTCGCGGCAATCGAGCCCGACGAAACTCTCTACGGCCTGTTAGACTAGCTCCGTTGAGACTGCGTCCGAGTGCGACAGCAGTGACCCCGCGGCGGAAGTCCTGATGGTCAACGGACCGCGCAGTTCTCCTGGCTTTCCCCACAAGGATGGTGGCGACGGCGGAGGCGATCCGTCGCGTGCCCACGAGGAGTACCGCCCCGAGCCCCTCTCTTCGCAGCAGAGGGAAGAGCTTCGCCGCCGCAACATGGATGCACTTCACACTCCTATCGTTGGAGAGACCCCCGAGGCCCGGGCCTTGGAGGAGGTGCGCCTGGCCAACTTGGCTGAGCGCACTCGACTGGAGAATCTCCAGCACGCACTCGACGAGCGTGCTCGGCAGCGGATTCCTGAGTCCAGTCGATGACAACTTTTTCCGCCTCCAACTCAGGTATACCGAACTCCGATTCAGAATCTCACAGCCGCAGCCCGAATAGCAGAGTCGATTCAGCCCTCCCAGTCAGAAGCTGGCAGAGGTTTGGTGCAGATCAGGGCTTTACTCCGGGCAGCAGGGGAACAAAACACAGCAGTATCTCAGTCGCGGAATAGGATCCATAGCAGATCCGTGGTAGCAGACACAGTCCAGTCAGCTCACAGTCCAAGATCGCCCCCGAGGCGTGAGGGACGTGGGGACCGACGAGATCAGTACAGAAACCGCGAGCAGTATGATCACCGACTCGACCACGATGATCGTCGTCGAGTGCCCACGCCTCCCCCAAGGAGTGGGTCAAACGCGCCTCGGCAACACGATGACAGGCGCCCTCACAGTGGTGGGCGAAGGATTCCAGTCGACCCCCGGGAGCCAGGCTTTGGCGCGAGATCCCTTCTCGTTCAAGGTTTGGTTGACAGGAACAGAGCACACAGAGATGGCCACGATAGAGATTACCTGACCGGCAACAGGGCGCATGTTTCAGGTCCCGAATGTTTCAGCAGAGCCATCAGAGCAGCAGTGATTCCTCCCAACTTCAGGTTGGCGACTGGAGTTAGCAAATTCACTGGTGAGTCCAAGCCTGACACTTGGCTTGAGGACTACCGAGTGGCTGTGCAGATCGGTGGTGGCAATGACGAAGTGTCCATGAAGCACCTGCCTCTGATGTTAGAGGGTTCGGCTAGAGCGTGGTTGAATCAGTTAGCGCCTGGCAGTATTTATAGCTGGGAAGAGCTTGCCTGAGTGTTTGTCAGAACATTTGAGGGTACATGCAAACGGCCGGCGGGGCTAACTGAGCTACAGTCTTGTGTGTAGAAGTTGAATGAAACTTTGAGAGATTATATCCAGAGGTGGATCACGTTGCACCACACGGTGGAAAATGTGTCTGATCACCAAGTAGTTTGTGCCTTTAAGGAAGGTGTTAAGTATCGAGAATTGAATATGAAGTTCGGTTGGACCGGAGATATGTCTCTGAGTTGAATGATGGAAATTGCCACCAAGTATGCTAACGGAGAAGAGGAGGATCGGCTCCGGAGTGGCAAGCACAAAGCAGTCGCCCATGAAACCGGGGGAGGGAACTCCAGTCGGAAGCAGAAGCGCAAAGCCGAGCCAGCTGCTCCTGGAGAAACCTTAGCCATGACTCAAGGGAAGTTCAAGGGGAAGCCCAAAGGGCCATGGAACCCCAGGAAAGTAAAAGATCAAGATGGAAATGATGTGTTGGATTTACCATGCCACATTCACATCAAAAAAGATGAGGAGGGTAATCTCATTTACCCGAAACATACCACTCGACAATGTCGGCTCCTAATCCAGCAGTTCCGAGAGAAACAGCCCAAAGAAAAGGAGAAAGAATCGGACAAAGTTGAGGATAAGGAAGAGGACGATGATGGTTACCCCCACATCAATTCCACTCTGATGATTTTTGCTGATGTTGAGAGAAAGAGTCGACTGAAAGTCATCAACAGAGAAGTGAACATGGTCACTCCGGCGACGCCCAGTTATCTGAAGTGGTCCCAGACTGCCATTACATTCGACCAGTCTGATCACCCGACACACATAGCCACCCTTGGGAGGCAAGCGTTGGTGGTCGACCCAGTCGTCGAAGGCACTCGGTTGACTAAGGTTCTGATGGATGGTGGCAGTGGCCTGAATATACTGTATGCGGAGACCTTGAAAGGGATGGGCATTCTGATGTCCAGACTCAGTGAAAGCAATATGAGTTTCCATGGGGTTATTCCTGGCAAGAAGGCTGAGTCACTCGGCCAGATCGCCCTCGATGTGGTTTTCGGTGATTCCAAGAATTATCGCAAAGAAAAGTTGACGTTTTAAGTTGTCGATTTCCAGAGTGCTTATCATGCTATTCTGGGCAGGCTGGCTTATGCACGTTTCATGGCTCGACCATGTTACGTTTACCTTAAATTGAAGATGCCTGGTCCTAAAGGAGTGATCACTATCACTGGCAATCGGAAGAAGGCAGAAGAGTGCTTCCAGAAGGGCTCAAAGATCGCCGATGCACAAATGGCAATCGTGGAATTACAAGAGTATCAAAAAAATGCAGATCTGAGTGATTTGTTGCGAGCTAAGAAGCCTGCCACGGATTCAGCATTTCAGTCGTCTGGTGAAACGAAGCCGATTCATATTCATCCGACCGATCCCAACGCTGCTCTGACTCATATCTCGACAACACTCGACTCCAAATAGGAAGAAGCGCTCATCCAGTTCCTCCGTGAGAACTGGGATATCTTTGCATGGAAACCTTCTGACATGCCGGGTGTTCCCAGGGGGCTGGCTGAGCACCATTTGCAAGTCGACCCAAAAGTGAAACCGGTCAAAGTACATCTTCAACGGTCCGCCGTGCAGAAGAGAAAAGCAATCGGTGAAGAAGTGGCTCGGCTCCTAGCAGCTGAGTTTATCCGAGAGATTTACCACTCCGAGTGGCTAGCCAATGTTGTCATGGTCCCCAAGAAGGACGACTCACTTCGCATGTGCATTGACTTCAAGCATATCAATCGGGCCTGCCCGAAAGATCACTTTCCTCTCCCCCGCATCGATCAAATAGTCGACTCGACTGCAGGGTGTGAGCGCTTGTCCTTTTTGGACGCTTATTCCGGGTATCATCAGATCCGACTGTATGGACCCGATGAGATAAAAACAGCTTTCATCACTCCATTTGGGTGCTTCTGTTATGTCACCATGCCATTCGGCCTGAAGAATGCTGGAGCCACATTCATGAGGATGATTTAGAAGTGTTTACTCACTCAAATCAGTCGGAATGTGGAAGCATACATGGATGACATTGTGGTCAAGTCACGTAAAGGTTCTGACCTGTTGGCTGACCTTGCTGAAACTTTTGCCAACCTCAGAAGGTATGATATCAAGCTTAATCCATCAAAGTGCACATTCAGAGTTCCGGGCGGAAAATTACTCGGTTTCCTCGTTTCCGAACGAGGGATCGACGCTAACCCAGAGAAAGTTGGTGCCATTCTCTGAATGAAACGCCCTGTGCGTGTGCATGATGTCCAGAAGCTTACAGGTTGTTTGGACGCCTTATGTCGATTCATTTCTCGCCTCGGTGAAAAGGCATTGCCTCTTTACCGACTAATGAAGAAGTCTGATAAGTTCGAGTGGACTCCTGAAGCTGATGCAGCATTTGCAGAGCTCAAAGCCCTGCTTTCCACCCAGCCGGTGCTTGCTGCCCCAATCAGCAAAGAGCCTTTACTGCTTTACATTGCAGCCACTGGACAAGTTGTCAGTACGGTACTCACGGTCGAGCGAGAAGAGGAAGGAAAAGCCTATAAAGTTCAGCGCCCAGTATATTATGTTTCTGAAGTTTTGACTCCATCAAAGCAAAGATACCCACATTATCAGAAGCTTGTTTATGGGATTTATATGACCACGAAGAAGGTTGCACATTATTTCTCTGACCACTCCATTACAGTCGTCAGCGACGCTCCATTATCAGAGATTCTAAACAACAAAGATGCAACTGGTCGAGTGGCAAAGTGGGCGATTGAACTCCTTCCCTTGGATATTAAGTTTGAGGCAAAGAAATCTATCAAGTCCCAAGCAATAGTAGATTTCCTCGCCGAGTGGATCGAACAGCAACTGCAAACTCAAATCCACTCGGAGCACTGGACCATGTTCTTTGATGGTTCCAAGATGCTGAATGGTTCCGGTGCTGGGGTGGTACTGGTATCCCCCCGAGGAGACAAGCTCAGATATGTTCTCCAGATTCACTTTAATTCCTCCAATAACGAAGCAGAATATGAAGCACTCTTATATGGGTTACGTATGGCCATCTTGCTCAGCGTCCGTCGCCTCATGGTCTACATCGACTCAGATTTGGTAGTCAATCAAGTGATGAAGGAGTGGGACGTCAGAAGCCCAGCTATGACTGGTTACTGCAATGCGGTGAGGAAGTTGGAAAAGAAATTTGAGGGGTTAGAGCTCCATCATATACCCCGACTGAAAAATCAAGCAGCCGATGATTTGGCAAAGATAGGTTCCAAGAGGGAAGCCATTCCCAGCAACGTGTTTTTAGAACACATTCATACACCTTCAGTTCAAGAAGATCATTTCACTGAAGAACCCCCACAGCCTAAGAGTGCCACAGATCCGATTGAAGTCGAAGTCCCAGCCGTGGTCGACCTGATCATGGAGGTTTTAGTCATCACTCCCGACTGGACAGTGCCATACATTGCGTATATCCTGAGGAAGGAACTCCCAGAGGATGAAGAAGAGGCTCGACAGATCGTCCGTCGATCCAAAGCCTTCACTGTGATAAGAGGGCAACTGTTCAGGGAAAGCGTAACTGGAGTCAGCCAGAAATGCATAACACCAGAAGAAGGTCGAATGATCCTCAATGACATCCACTCGGGGACCTGTGGTCACCATGCGTCCTCTCGGACCATTGTGGCCAAAGCATACCGAGCTGGATTTTATTGGCCACGAGCAAATGAAATGGCGAAAGATATAGTCGACAAATGCCAAGGCTGCTAGTTTTACTCCAATATGTCCCACAAGCCTGCGTCAGCCCTGAAGACTATTCCACTCGTCTGGCCCTTTGCTGTTTGGGGATTGGATATGGTTGGACCCCTGAGGACTGGTAGGAGTGGCTTCACTCATGTGCTTGTAGCAGTCGACAAGTTTACCAAATGGATTGAAGCCAAGCCTATCAAGAATCTTGAGGCCAGTACTGCCATCAGTTTCATCAGAGAATTGACATTCAGATATGGAGTTCCGCACAGCATCATCACTGACAACGGGTCAAACTTCAATTCTGATGAGTTCAGAGCCTTCTGTGCTTCCCAAGGCACACGAGTCGACTATGCTTCGGTCGCCCACCCTCAGTCGAATGGACAAGCAGAAAGAGCAAATGGCTTGATTCTCAAAGGACTGAAACCCCGAGTGATGCGTGATCTCAAGCACGCAGTAGGCGCCTGGGTCGATGAACTTCCATCAGTTCTTTGGGGATTGAGGACAACTCCCAATCGGTCGACTGGCCAAACTCCGTTCTTCTTGGTTTATGGAGCAGAAGCTGTTCTACCGAGTGACTTGCTTCACAATGCACCCCGAGTCGAGCTCTTCTCTGAAGATGAAGCAGAACAGGCCCGGCAGGATGCAGTCGATCTCCTAGAGGAGGAAAGAGAGATGGCCTTAATCCGGTCGACTATTTATCAGTAAGACTTGCGTCGATTCCACGCCAGAAACGTGAGAGGCCGAGCCTTTCAAGAGGGAGACTTGGTTCTTCGAGTGGATCAGCAGAAATCACACAAGCTCGCCCCTGCTTGGGAAGGTCCCTTCGTTGTCACCAGAGTTCTCCACAATGGAGCATACCATCTTTACAATGTCGAGCATCAGAAAGATGAGCCACGGGCTTGGAACACGGAGCTACTCCGCCCCTTTTATACTTAAGTACTCATTCGGATGAGATGTAATAAGAAATACCTTTGTAGTCTGTTTATCAAAGACAAGAGCTTTACAGTCTTCCTAAATGGTTGTTGTTACTTTTGTTTGCGTCTGAAATCCCCCAGTGGGTGACTTTTCCGCGAATCTGTTTTGCCTAAAGTTTGAAAAATCCTACCGAGTGATGAGCAAGCCTCTCACTCGGGGGCTTAGCCGCGAATCCGTTTCGCCTAAGTTTGAAAAATCCTACCGAGTGGTGAGCAACCCTCCCACTCGGGGGCTTAGGTGCAGTCCAGTACTCGCCTAAGTTTGAAAAATCCTACCGAGTGGTGAGCAACCCTCCCACTCGGGGGCTTAGCTGCAGTCCAGTACTCGCCTAAGTTTCAAAAATCCTACCGAGTGGTGAGCAACCCTCCCACTCGGGGGCTTAGCTGCAGTCCAGTACTCGCCTAAGTTTGAAAAATCCTACCGAGTGATGAGCAACCCTCCCACTCGGGGGCTTAGCTGCAGTCCAGTACTCGCCTAAGTTTGAAAAATCCTACCGAGTGGTGAGCAACCCTCCCACTCGGGGGCTTAGCTGCAGTCTAGTACTCGCCTAAGTTTGAAAAATCCTACCGAGTGGTGAGCAAGCCTCTCACTCGGGGGCTTAGCTGCAGTCCAGTACTCGCCTAAGTGTGAAAAAATCCTACCGAGTGGTGAGCAACCCTCCCACTCGGGGGCTTAGCTACAGTCCAGTACTTGCCTAAGTTTGAAAAATCCTACCGAGTGGTGAGCAACCCTCCCACTCGGGGGTTTAGCTGCAGTCCAGTACTCGCCTAAGTTTCAAAAATCCTATCGAGTGGTGAGCAACCCTCCCACTCGGGGGCTTAGCGGCAGTCCAGTACTCGCCTAAGTTTGAAAAATCCTACCGAGTGATGAGCAACCCTCCCACTCGGGGGCTTAGCTGCAGTCCAGTACTCGCCTAAGTTTGAAAAATCCTACCGAGTGATGAGCAACCCTCCCACTCGGGGGCTTAGCTGTAGTCCAGTACTCGCCTAAGTTTGAAAAATCCTACCGAGTGATGAGCAACCCTCCCACTCGGGGGCTTAGCTACAGTCCAGTACTCGCCTAAGGACGACGAGGTGCAGGTCGACTACAACCTTCTCCTCGGAGCGACGACACAAATACAACGTACGCTCCATCCCTATCCGCAAGGACGACAAGGTGCAGGTCGTCTACAACCTTCTCCTCAGAGCTACGCCACAAATACAACGTACGCTCCATCCCTATCCGCAAGGACGATGAGGTGCAGGTCGACTGTAACCTTCTCCTTCGGAGCTACACCACAAGTACAACGTACGCTCCATCCTCATCCGCAAGGACGATGAGGTGCTGGTCGACTGGAATCTCCTCCTCAGGGCTGCATCTCAAGTTCAAAGATTATTCCGAGTGAAGAACGAAACCCACTCGAAGACAAATGCAAGCATATTTCAAGGTAAACAAAGTTCAGATAAATCCTAAGGTTCCGGACCGCATATCAAAAGTACTCGAGCATCAAGCCCGAAGAAGTTTAAAGATTACACAATCACTCAGCATTCTGAGGCAAATAAAGGTGGAGCATAATGTTTTTTGGTCACTCATCAGGAGAAGGACTGGCTGGGTCGCAGAAACTGTCAAGGTCTATGTTGTCTGCGATGCGAGTGGCAGCGTCAAGGAAAGTGTCCATAAAGGACTGGAAAGTGTGCCTTTTTGTGTTAGCAACCTTGAGCTCCGCCAGCTTGTCTTCTTTGACATCCTTGTAGTGCACTCGGACCAGAGACAAGGCGACATCAGCACCGCAACGAGCAGACGACTTTTTCCATTCTTGCACTCGGTCAGGTATTTGGTTCAGTCGAGCCATCAGAGACTCGAGGTCTTGAGATAGTTCTGCCTGAGGCCAGAGTTCAGCATCAACCCGAGTCATCGCCGCCTTCAGGCGGGCAAGAGAAGCAACCGCACTGTCCATGCGAGATTCCAATCGCAGCACATTCATTGCGACGTCATCCTTGACTGGACAATTTATGGGATCGAGACCCATCTCGACCCGCCCAGTTTCCGTTTCAAAGTCTTGGCAAAGCTCTGCACAGTTGAATAAATAGTGAGTCGACGATACGATCAGGCTTGACAGTCGACCGCAATAAGTCAGTCAATCATCGATACCTTCAAGTTTTAGGACCAGCTTTGCAGCAAGCTGGCCCAAATAAGACTCCAACTCGCCCTTCTTGGCCTTGAGGCTCCCAAGCTCGTCAGTCAGCTTGTCCTTGTCTTTCTTCAGTCGCTTGACCTCCCGATTGGCGTCAGAAACAGCAGTCTTCAGTTTGGAGTTCTCTTCTTCGAACTTGCCGATTGAAGCAAGCTTCTTGTCAGCAAGCGCCGTCTTCTCTCGCGCTTCCTTCTGTGTAGCACCAAGATCCAGATCCTTCTTCTCCAAAGCCTGCTTCATTTTCTCTAAAGAATAACATTCTTCAGACGGGCTTGGAGTTGACGGTTTTCACTACATACATCTGCTCGAGTGGAGTCACTCGGTTCAAAAAATGGAAAGGAAAAGTGCCAACAGTGAGATAGACAGTTGACGATTGGTTACCTCCCATGGCAGCTACTTCATCACGAGCAGTCTTGAGATTCTTCTTGGCCAATTCCAGATCAACGTTGAGGCTGATTTGCTGCTTGTTCATTGTTGAAAGCTGAGCCCCAAGATCACAAGATTTCTGCGGTATAAGCCATATCAGTTGACTGACATAAAAAGTCATCACAGTGATAGCTACTCTAAGACTACCACTGAATCAAACATTCAACGGCAGTCTCGGGGACTACACCCAGTGGGTGCACTTAGCGTGCCCCCACTGGTTTGAATAAACACTCGACATGGCCTGCCCAGCGCGAGAGTAAAAAAAGCAGTTCTCGGACCATAGTCGACTGCCCGCAGTCAACCACGGTCTCGGGGACTACACCCAGTGGGTGCACTTAGCGTGCCCCCACTGGTTCTGGTTTCATTCGACCTGGTCCGTCCAGACCAAGTGACAAAATTTAGATTCTCAGACCATAGTCGACTGCCCGTAGTCAACTATGGTCTCGGGGACTACACCCAGTGGGTGCACTAAGAGTGCCCCCACTAGTTCAAAGATTCAAATCAAGACGACTCAAATTTCCTCGTACAACTTCAAAACAGTCACACCCAGTGGGTGATCGGATGAGAAGTATGATCAATCAGGAATCAACTAACCTGGACATTGGCCTGCAGAGCTGCTCCAGCGTTGAAGGCCACCTGACTGGCCTCATGCACCACTTTCATTTGCCCCATCACAAGGTTAAACTGAAGAAGAGCTTCTTTAGCGGCAGCCAATGGGTCGTCCGGAGTTTGATACGCAGTGAAAAGCGATGATGGCAGAGCAGTCGGTATTGGCGTAGCAGAAGTCTAAGCAGCTGATCCTGATGGGCAATCAGTCGATAGCAGGATAGCGAAAGTGACGTTGGTACGTGCCAGATCTGTCGATCGCTCGACTGCCGTCTCAGGCATCTCAGTCGACTGAGGAACCTGGACCTCAGGCGCTTTCCCGCCCAGTTCCTTGTCCCTCCTCCTCCTTCCCCTCAGCGGTACTTCTTCTTCATCGTCCGGGAGCACAACAACGTCGCGTGGTGCTGCAACAAACAGAGAAAGTCAAAGAGATAGCTAACAAACAATCCAGTCATCCAAATAAATTCGAGTTGGGCAGACTTACTAGCTTTGGAGGTAGCTGCATCGGCGGTTTCCTCGTCGACTGGGGTCTTGTCGATATCCATATCAGTCGCAGCCGAAGCCGGGTTGTAAAGGTTCATCATCCACTCGGTCAATACAAGAGAATCGCTCAGAACAAGAAAATACGGGGAGAACATTTACCCAGAAGCAACAGGAACGTCCATCTTGATTCTAGGCAAGGTCTTCCGAGCCTTCAAAGGATTGATCTTGGGCTGCTTGGTGACCTTCTCAGCCAATTCTGGAGTCGAAGACCGAGCGCGCTTTTGGGATGGAGCGCTCGAGGCCACAGCCTTGCCACGCCTGCCCGCGGGATCATGGTGCTGCTTGGATCGACGTTCGGAACGAGGTGGTGAGTCGGCTACCTCCTCGTCGTCCGACTCATCGCTCCCATCTTCATCATCGTCAGCTGGTGACTCCCACTCGCCGCTCTCCTCCGCGCTGTCCTCGCCTTCACAGTCCTGCTCCAGAGCTTGCTCGCCATTGGGCATTGAGTACATCTCTGTATAAATCTACAAAACAAGGAGCCGAGTGGAAATCAGTCGGATCAACGAACAGTCAGAAAACACATCCAAATTCAATCAAGTGTAGTGGCCAGACCTTGTCTGGCTGGTTGCTTTCGCTGAAAGGTTTGACCCTCCTGGCGCCCCTGGGGTTGTCCTTGTTCCCGGTGATGCCCCTCAGCCACTCGGCCACTGTTTTTGCCTCCACCTCCTCCGGATGAACCCGAGCGGTATCACCAGCCCCGGAGTACATCCACATGGAGTGGTCACGAGCTTGGAGTGGTTGAATGCGCCGACTGAGGAACACCTCCAGCAGATCCATACCGGTGACACCTTGGTTGATCAGTTGAACTACTCTCTCGACCAACATGCCCGTCTCCGGCTTCTCCGCGGCGGTCACTTTCAACGAAGATGGAGTTTGAACATGATCAAAAGTGAAAGGGGGAAGTCCAGTCGACTGGCCTGGGGTCGCGATATCCTGGCAATAGAACCAGGTCGACTGCCATCCCCTGACCGACTCAGGAAGAGTCATCGAAGGGAAGGAACTCCTCTTCCTCTTCTGAATACCCAGACCCCCACACATCTGGATAACATGGGTTTTCTCGTCGTTCGAGTTCGCTTTCTTCACTGTTTGGGAGCGGATGGTGAAAATGTGCTTGAAAAGACCCCAGTGCGGTCGACACCCCAGAAAATTCTCGCACATGGACACGAATGCGGCAAGGTATGTGATGGTGTTGGGAGTGAAATGATGGAGTTGAGCCCCGAAGAAATTCAAGAAACCTCGAAAGAAGGGGTGTGGAGGAAGCGAGAAACCGCGATCGACATGAGTGGCAAGCAGAACACACTCGCTCGGTTGCGGCTGTGGCTCCGTTTCCCCCTACGGCAGCCGCGCGGACCCATGGACGATCAGCCCTAACTCGGCCATATCATCCAAGTCTTCCTGCTGAAGCGAGGATCGGATCCAATCTCCCTGGATCCAACCCCGCGGCAACCCCGAGCGCGATGAAGATCCCCGATTCGTCTTCTTGCCTTTCGCTGCCCCCGTCGCCTTCTTCACGCGTTCCAACGCCGCTGTTCTCTCCTTCCCCATGGCGGCGGAGCAGAGGCATCGAGAGTGGAGAAGCCGGATGGGGTGAAGGAGCAAGACGAAGAAGACGGAGAATGGGCACGCACAGTGCGGACGCCTCGGCCTCGCCGCTTTTAAATGCCCACTTCCGAGTGGCTGACGCATGGGTCCGGGCGATCCTGTCAAATCCCGCAACAGTCGCACACGGGGTACGTGGCGAAAAAGGTCGCGCAGAAATTGAAAAAACGTCCTGTTTATCCACTCCGCTTACCACGGCACGCTCCGCCTGGCGCGCTTTCACCGAAATTTCGAATCCCGCGAAATCCGGGATCCTCTGCAACCGATCACGCCAAAGATTTCGCGTCAAAGACAACATTCGGCGGGTGATGTTATAAAAACCAATCGGCAATTCCTGAATCGATCAAGGCGACTGAAACGAAGTCGAAGTTCCAGCACTAGCCTCCGTTCAGAGATAAATTATTGAGAAAGACAAGAGTCAAAGCAGGATCAACTTCAACCTTCTTTTCACTCGGACCTCAATCCATTCGGGGGCTAATGATGAGGACATAGACCTGGGGTAGGGTAATAGGCCTGACCTATACGTCCTACCTAAGGTCCTTGTCCTAAAAGCAAAGAAGTTCAAGAGCAAATAGAGAGGGCTCAACAAAGGTGTCGAGTGCAATCCACTCAACCTACCATTCACTCGGAGATCCCTCCTTATTTTAGGTCACTCGACCACTCAACCACTCGACGTGCAGAAGACCTAAAGCCACTCCGCGTAGCAACGGTCGTGCGTTTACTCATAGACTTAATGATCATTTATAGCACTTTATTATTGACGTTACGTGTAATGCTCTCACTTTATGTACATTGAATCCTGTGTAACGGAGGGGAGCTGGGGTCCTGGCGCACTCTATATAAGCCACCCCCCTCCTCCGAGACAAGGGTTCGCACCCCCTGTAACACACACACGCATATAATCCAGTCGACCGCCTCCGGGCTCCGAGACGTAGGGCTGTTACTTCCTCCGAGAAGGGCCTGAACTCGTAAAACTCTTGCGTACAGCTTCTCCATAGCTAGGACCTTGCCACTACATCCCTACCCCCATTCTACTGTCAGACTTAGAACCACGACAGTGTAGGCAAACTAAACGTTTGTGATAGTTGTCTTATCGTACACGATTCGCAACCATGAACTGTTTCTGTGTAAGTATGCATCATAAACGTTGCACCACGGAATTGCGTGTGCGATAGTTGTCGTGTACGACGATGTTACGACGGTCCGACGTTTTGTAATCCTGTCTGACACTCGTACGACGATTATCTAATCTTCTTAATTAGTTATCGCATATGGTTTGGGGAAAGCGAATGTGTGTGATTGTATGCTTATAATACACGTTCTATAATAGTGAACCATTTGTGATGGATCGCGCATCGTAAACGTAGCCCCACAGAATACCGGCTGCGATGGCA
Source organism: Aegilops tauschii subsp. strangulata (assembly GCF_002575655.3). Taxonomy (NCBI): domain Eukaryota; kingdom Viridiplantae; phylum Streptophyta; class Magnoliopsida; order Poales; family Poaceae; genus Aegilops; species Aegilops tauschii. The sequence continues at coordinate 182,489,048 of NC_053039.3, forward strand.
ATGCGAGCACAAACGAGTAGGAGTACTGTATATGCATCTTGGCTCCTTATCCCCGACGGTTTCTGGGTCGTGTGGGAAGGACCCCCTATCGCCCACACTCACTTGGCGAAGGTTTCAAATGCCGTCGCGGAAAGGGGTTAAAAACCGTTTGTATAGCACCGACGCATACCAGTGTGTGTCCAAGCCATGAGACCCATATGTTTGAAAATTCATTCTAATTTACTGCACATGGAATTAACTCGCACACAAGTACACAAATATGATTTTTCAAACCGTTATGGTTAGCCGTTGCATGTAGATGTAGTTCAAATTTGAATTACGGTCATTAAATGGCTAGAAAATCGCTTAAATGTCTTTAAAAGGTCAAATGACCCCTGGACAGTTGTATTAGTGCATGTTAAACAAAGAAAAAACTGAAGGTCGTAAGAGGAAGCTATCCCTCGTTTGTCATCAAACATGCATTGTTCCCTCTCGGAACCACGAGCCTTCTTGTGAGTTGCTCTGATTTGTGAGGGGTGTCTGTCCAAACTTTCGTCAAACAGGCCATTTTTTTTACCACATCATCTTGGTGGCATGGCATTACATGAAGCAAGGTTTCATATTTTTCTGATCATCTTTTATTTTTTTGGAATTAAAATGCCGTGGCACTCCATGCATGTGTCCATGCCGTGAGACCAATATGTTTGAAAATTCCTTCTAATTTATTGCACATGGAATTAACTCGCACATAAGTACACAAATATGATTTTTCAAACCGTTATGGTTAGTTGTTGCATGTACAGGTAGTTCAAATTTGAATTACGATCATTAAATGGCTAGAAAATCACTTAAATGTCTTTAAAAGGTCAAATGACCCCTAAAATTTTCCAAATTTTCACATGACAGTTGTATTAGTGCACGTAAAATGTAGAAAAAATTTGAAGGCCGTAAGGGGAAGCTATCTCCTGTTCGTCATCAAACATGCATTGTTCCCTCTCGGAACCACGAGCCTTCTAGTGAGTTGCTTCGGTTTGTGAGGGGTGTGTGTCCAAACTTTCGTCAAACATGCCGAATTTTTTACCACATCATCTTGGTGGCATGACATTACATAAAGCAAGGTTTCATGTGTTTCTGATATTTTTTTATTTTTTGGAATTTAAATACCATGGCACTCCATGCTTAATTGTGGCATAGCCGTTAGACCAATATCTTTGAAAATTCCTTCCAATTTACTGCACATGGAATTAAATCGCACACAAGTACACAAAATATGACTTTTCAAACATTTATGGTTAGCTGTTGCATGTACATGTAGTTCAAATTTGAATTACGGTCATTAAATGGCTAGAAAATCATTTAAATGTCTTAAAAGGTCAAATGACCCCTGAAATTTTCCAAAGTTTGACATCACAGTTGTATTAGTACTACAAATTTTTCCCGTACATTTAAAACACCACCAGTTGCCACTTTACTCCAAATTCGTATTTCATAGCTAATAAAAAATATCAACAACATCACACACAGTATTTTGTAGGAATCGTTTGCGATGAAAATTTTTCTGGGTCTATTTAAGTCTTCCTCCTTAAGCTTCGCGGGCTCGTCTGCTCTAGTGCCGGCAACCCCCGAATCTATGAATCTCGATCCCCATTCCTGCACCCCCTTCTTGCAAAGATGACACCATGGAAACACTTCGTTAAAGCTCGTACGATGGCCGCGTCCTCCCCGAGCGCCGCCGCCTACGCCGAGAGTGCCTCCGCATCCGCATTGAGCACGGCCGCATCCGCTGAGAGGGCGTCTGCGGTAGCCGACAGGGCAGCTGCAACAATCGAGACGGCTGCATCTACTGCTGTGACGGCGGCTGCAAACGCCGAGAGCTCTCGAGCTATCGTCTGTGTCGTCGATGTTGCCTTGGCATGGGTCGAGGCCATCCATGCCAAGATTGAGGACACACACGCCAAGATATTCCAGACCACCTCGGAATCCAGCATGCAACCCATGTCAGAAAAGGCGGAGGTGGCCATCGAGCACCTGCTTCCTCATGAGATCGCCGAGCGGGAGTTGGAGATGTAGGAGGCGGCGGGGAGGAGAAGTTGCGTGTGGCCGAGGTCGAGGTAGAGAAGAGTCTGTCCATCGAGGAATCAGCGGTGGAGTACCAACGCGAGCTCTAGCGCAGCTACTACTACGAGTACTACAACCTTGAGGGCGGCCCCGAGGACGGCGCCAAGGACAAGGACAAGGACGCGGTCGACTTCAGCAGGGGGGACGCGGAGTCCACCAACGGCGACATGTCGCCAGGACAAGTCATCGACGTCTCATCTCATAGCGGCGATGCATAGGCCGGCGCGGCGGCGGATTTGTTAAAATTATGCGTACTTAGGCTTTGTTTTTAATGCTGGTCTTTTGTTAGAGCAATGTTTAGGTCAACTGGCTCTGTTTAATTACTAAAATTGCTCGATTCAGTAAGTGTGGTCTGTGTGATGTACGCTCTTTTGTGTGCCAAATTAGCAAGCGATGTTAAATTATGCAATGACGTACCCGGGGAAATTTCCACCAAATTTTGAATTATCAAACTCATCCCATGCGCGTAAAGCAGAAGAATCATTTGCGATGCACACAATCGTTCAAAGTGAATGGTTTCCCGCGGCACCGCGCGCAAAGTTTCCCTCCACATTTCGGAATTTTTGGCCTACCGCCGAGATATCTACCCCCTTTCCCACCCCCTTTTCTCCCCGACCACAAGTCACATTTCCCCTGTTTTCTCCTTCCTTCCTAAGCTATAGCCGCTTCCTCGCTTGCTTCCTCGCTCTCGTCGTCTCTCATCCTACCGCCGGGGTCGCCATGGTCTTCTTCAATGACCTCTCCAACGGTTCCTCCGACGACGACGACTCCTTCACCACCCGGGTATGTGATACGTCCATTTTGCATCATGTTTTCCTACTGTTATTTATGATGTTTTTATCCATAATAATGCTTTTTTGACCAATTCGAATGCCTTTTCTCTCATAATATGCAAGGTATACACAAAGAGGGAGAATTTCCGGCAGCTGGAAATCTGGACCTGGAAAACCTACGTCAGGCCACCTATTCTGCACAACTCCAAACAAGCTGAAACTTCAAGGAGAATTTTTATGGAATATATGAGGAATATTGGAGCAAATAAGTACCAGAGGGGGCCCACCAGGTGGGCACAACCCACCTGGGCGCGCCCTGGTGGGTTCTGCTCACCAAGGCCCACCTCCGGTGCCCATCTTCTGGTATATAAGTCATTTTGACCTAGAAAAAAAATAAAGAGATGACTTTCAGGACGGAGCGCCGCCGTCTCGAGGCGGAACTTGGGCAGGAGCACTTTTGCCCTCCGGTGGAGCGATTCCGCCGCCCGGAGGGGGAAATCATCGTCCTCATCATCACCAACAACTCTCCCATCTTGGGGAGGGCAATCTCCATCAACATCTTCAACAGCACCATCTCATCTCAAACCCTAGTTCATCTCTTGTGTTCAATCTTGTTACCGGAACTATAGATTGGTGCTTGTGGGTGACTAGTAGTGTTGATTACATCTTGTAGTTGATTACTATATGGTTTATTTGGTGGAAGATTATATGCTCAGATCCAATATGCTATTTAATACCCCTCTGATCTTGAGCATGATTATCATTTGTGAGTAGTTACTTTTGTTCTTGAGGTCACGCGAGAAATCATGTTGCAAGTAATCATGTGAATTTGATATGCGTTCGATATTTTGATAGTATGTATGTTGTGATTCCCTTAGTGGTGTCATGTGAACATCTACTACATGACACTTCACCATATTTGGGCCTAAGGGAATGCATTTTGGAGTAGCAATTAGATGATGGGTTGCGAGAGTGACAGAAGCTTAAACCCCAGCTTATGCGCTATTCCGTAAGGGACCGATTGCATCCAAAAGTTTAATGCTATGGTTAGAATTTATTCTTAATACTTTTCTCGTAGTTGCGGATGCTTGCGGGAGGGTTAATCATAAGTAGGAGGTTTGTTCAAGTAAGAACAGCACCTAAGCACCGGTCCAACCACATATCAAATTATCAAAGTACCGAACACAAATCAAACCAACATGGTGAAAGTGACTGATGAAATTCCCGTGTACCCTCAAGAACACTTTGCTTATCATAAGAGACCGTTTTGGCCTGTCCATTTCCTCAAAAGGATTGGGCTAACTTGCTGCCTTTTGCTAGTATTATCGTTACTTGCTCGCTGCAAATTATCTTGTTATCAAACTACTCTGTTACTTACAATTTCAGCACTTGCAGACATTACCTTGTTGAAAACCACTTGTCATTTCCTTCTACTCCTCGTTGGGTTCGACACTCTTACTTATTGAAAAGATATACAATTGATCCCATATACTTGTGGATCATCAAGGCTATTTTCTGGCCCCGTTGCCGGGGAGTGAAGCGCCTTTGGTAAGTGGAATTTGGTAAGGAAACATTTATATAGTGTGCTGAAATTTACTGTCACTTGTTACTATGGAAAACAATCCTTTGAGGGGTTTGTTCGGGGTATCTTCACCTTGACTAGAACCACAATTAGGTACCCCTCAACCTACTGCACCTACTGAAAATATTGAATATGAAATTCCTTCGGGTATGAAAGAACAACTGCTAGCTAATCCTTATGTAGGAGATGGAACCGAGCATCCTGATATGCACTTGATATATGTAGAACAAATTTGTGGATTGTTCAAGCTTGCAGGTTTACCCGGAGATGAAGTTATGAAGAAGGTTTTCCCTTTATCTTTGAAGGGAAAAGCATTGGCATAGTATAGGCTATGCGATGATATTGGATAATGGAATTGGAATCGATTGAAATTGGAGTTCCATCAAAAAAATTATCCTATGCATCTAGTTCTCATGATCGGAATTATATATATAATTTTTGGCCTCGTGAAGGAGAAAGTGTCACTCTAGCTTGGGGGAGGCTTAAGTCAATGTTATATTCATGCCCCAACCATGAGCTCTCAAGAGAAATTATTATCCACAATTTTTATGCTCGGCTTTCTCGTGATGATCAATCCATGCTTGATACTTCTTGTACTGGTTCTTTTATGAAGAAGACTATTGAATTCTGGTGGGATCTTTTGAAAGAATTAAACGCAACTCTGAAGATTGGGAACTCGACGAACGTAAAGAGTCGGGTATTAAACTTAAGTATGATTGTGTTAAATCTTTTATGGATACCGATGCTTTTCAAAAGTTTAGCACTAAATATGGACTTGACTCTGAGATAGTAGCTTCCTTTTGTGAATCATTTGCTACTCATGTTGATCTCCCTAAAGAGAAGTGGTTTAAATATCACCCACTTATTAAAGAAGAAATTAGAGAGACGGTACCAGTTAAAGAAGAAACTATACTTTACAATGTTGATCCAGTTGTTCCTACTGCTTACATTGAGAAACCACCTTTCCCTGTTAGGATAAAGGAACATGCTAAAGTTTCAACTGTGGTGAACAAAAGTTATATTAGAACACCTAAACCTGATGAACAAATTAAAGTAGAACCTAGTATTGCTATGGTTAAAGATCTCTTGGAAGAAAATGTAGATGGGCATGTTATTTACTTCTGCAAAGAAGCTGCTAGAATTGCCAAACTGATAAAAAGGATAAACATAGACCTGTTGTTGGCATGCCTGTTGTCTCAGTCAAAATAGGAGATCACTGTTATCATGGTTTATGTGACATAGGTGCTAGCGTGAGTGCTATTCCTTATTCCTTATATCAAGAAATTATGAATGACATAGCACTCGCAGAGATAGAAGACATAGATGTTACTATTAAACTTGCTAATAGAGATACCATATCACCGATTGGGGTTGTTAGAGATGTTGAAGTCTTGTGTGGGAAAATAAATACCCTACTGATCTTCTTGTTCTTGGTTCCCCACAAGATGAATTTTGTCCCATTATCTTTGGTAGACCTTTTTTGAACACCGTTAATACTAGAATATACTGTGAGAAACAAACTGTCGGTGTTAGTTTTGGTGATGAGTCTCATGAGTTTAATTTTTCCAAGTTTAGTAGAAAGCTTCATGAAAAAGAATTGCCCAGTGAGGATGAAATAATTGGTCTTGCTTCCATTGTTGTGCCTCCTACTGATCCACTAGAATAATATTTTCTAGACCATGAAAATGATTTACATATGCATGAAAGAAATGAAATAGATAAGATTTTCTTTGAACAACGTCCTCTGCTTAAACACAATTTGCCTATTGAAACTCTAGGAGGTCCTCCTCCACCTAAAGGTCATCCTGTATTTGAATTAAAAGAATTGCCAGACACTTTGAAATATGCTTATCTGTCACGACCGGTTTTTCAATAAAATAATTATTGAGAGACCAATACCTTTTACAGACCAGTAAGGAAGAATTCCTTCTCACTGGTAGACAATATCTTGGTCACAGAAGAAAAATACCAGGGGTACTAAATATAATACAAGGTTGAGCGGAGACTGCCCAACAATTTATTACATGCACGCCGATAAAACAAGACGGCGGATAGGGTGGCATACTACTAACTGACGATAATGACGGTGGTGGAAATATCACCGCGAAGCGAGTGATATGACCCCAGAAGACTACAGCTCTCCGAGCGTCGGAGGGAGGCTCAAGGAGACTTATTGCGGGTGGCGGAAGCGTATATAAAACAAATGACCAATATCCGGGATCGCACAGGACTGACTGGGACTCCTCTAGGCGTCGGACGCGCTATCAAACTCTTCATCCAAGAGATCGCCTTCGTCAACATCTGGCCAAATCAACAAGCCAGGTGAGTACTATGAAAGTACTCGCAAGACAGTTCGGACATAAGATATAACAAATGTGAACATGAAGCATATGAATAATTTATCCAGTGCGCTCAGACATAGAGATAATAAATACTGGGTGCCAAGCGAGGGTCTGAATGACGCCTCGAGCGGAAACTGCAGAATGGTAATACTGGTGCCAAACGAGGGTCTGAATGACTCCTCAAGAGGAAACTACGAGAATAATAATACTGGTGCCAAACGAGGGTCTGAATGACTCCTCGAGAGGAAACTGCGAGAATAATAATACTGGTGCCAAACGAGTGTCTGAAAGACTCCTCGAGAGGAAAATGCAGAATAATAATACTGCCACAGTCGGACGTCTGAGCAACATCACATAAAGGGCTCATAACAGAAAATAAAAGACGAACATGCCTCAGTCGGACGTCTGAGCGACATCACCTAAAGGGCTTATATTTAATGTAAAGAACAAAAACACGCCACAGTTGGACGTCTGCGCGACGTCACATAAAGGGCTTATATTGTAGCTCAATAATACAATAGTTCGTGAACATAAATTATCACAAGTACGAGACAAATAAAAATTTAGTCCATCCACAGGAATAATAATTTAAACTAGATTTACCACTTGAGCTTGTTCACCGGGGACAAGTTTCCATGCGGATAGATATGGATATACTGATTACACTACTTGATCATGGATACGGTGACTTGGAAGGAATTGACTCTGCAGAGTTTGTACTTAACCACAGCCAACGGATTTCGGTAGTCATGGGGACTAGTTCCGTCTACGGTGTTTTAGAAGAAACACGTCTAACCAGTACACACCCAATTCAACCTTCCGAAGCCAGGGATCACCCTCGGCAACGTCCAAGAAAAACCTTGAGACGGGGAGGCTACAACCTCGCGTAGCATGGGATCAAATTTCTATACGCGCGCTCTAAGGGGGTGCCCCCCCCTCTCGGTCCCAACCGGAAACACCCATGCCCTCTGACCGGATGACTGGCTTTAATCCTGGGCCAAGGTACCATCATCCCGGCCTCTCTCTTTGGTGTGTACACGGAAAGAGGTTACCAACTTACTAAACCGCATCCTGGCAAATGAAACATGTGGTAGCACGGAAAGGGGAAAGAACGATAACGTGACTCTGTCCACATTAACGTCAGAAATAGTCGGATGAGGCAAGGCTGGTATGCTACAACAGTACCACCTTGCTGCCCTTCATGTCACCACATGATTAGGCCATCTCTCATCAGAGATCATCGCAACTATGAAACGTGCGGGGGGAAAAGACAAACTTCTCCGAATATTTTTCAAATAAATCCCATAAAAAACTAGACAAAATTTGAAGATTGTCAGAAAAAGAATCACTCAAAAATCCCTTTTTATTAAAAAGTTATAAAGGTTTCTGTCCAGGGACTTATCTGTAATGAAACAGAAAAGTTCCAGGGTTTTAACTGAGAAAGCAGAAAACGGTTCGATTGGAAATGCGCAAGCTCAAGAGAGAAGACGTATTTTGCCCGAAGGCGCCAACAGAAAATGGTTCGCGAAAGAATAGAATAGAGGCTGACAAGCGGGGTCCACATGTCAGGTTTGAAAAGCTCGCCGGCGCCCGAAGACTGCGGTGGACGCCGGCGTCGAACCACGGCGAGTTAGGAGGATCGGAGGGTACCAAGAGCTTCAGCGTGTTCTTTCGCGTCGGTGGGTGGCGGACTCGACCAACGGGGAGCACCACGTCGACGGCGACACTATCTCCGGCGGACGGCGGCTCGGGTGAGGATGGGGAACTTCGGTGGAGGGCTGCAAACTACGAATTGAAGCGCGGGTCAGAAGGAGGGATGCATGGTGAAGCTACTGGCAAGAGAAGGGAGGCGGAGGTGCACACACGGGGGCGAATCGAGCTGGATCCCGTGGCGGATCGCGGCGGCCGGAGTCGAGGAAGGAGACCTCCTCGGGGCTCTTCCAATGGCTAGGCGTGCTCTAGGTGGAGTGCAGGGATGGTGGGTGCTCGAGTTGAAGCTCGGGGCCTCTATTTATAGGCGGATCGACGGGGTGGCCGTGAACGGAGAATCTCCGGCGAGCGATTACGGCGATGCAGTGGATTGGCAGGAGGTTTGAGTGGCCAGGCAGCATCAGTGGAGGTTACTGGTGTCATTCCACATCTAAACGGAGTTGGTCTTGGCGTAATGGTGTCGGTTCACGGTGAGATGGCCGCACGGGCTTGACGGCGGCAGAGAGCACGCTCCGCGCCCTGCGGTTCACGATGAGAGCGGCAGCGCGTTCGGGGGAGTGGAAGGCCACGCGGCGAGCTCCAGTGGCTTGGGCGGCGCTGGGTGGCGTCGTCGGCGCCGTGCCTCCCGCTGGCTGCCGCAAAGCCGCCGCTGGCGTCGGTCACGGGGCGCACCTTCTGCAGCTCGTCGCCGACGCCCGCAAGGTGCCAGGCGCTCGTGCGGTGCAGGAACAAGGGGGAGGGGACGAGGAGCAAGGCGACACAGTGGTACTGGCGAGATCGACAACCATCTCTGAAGAAAACGACAGTAAGCCACTGAACTGTTCTCTGAATTTTCTGAACTTGACAAAGACCATGCACTGCAGGTGCTCGACAGAATGATATGGCTATTAGAAAAAATTCTGGAGCTGGTACTTGGTGAGGTGACCACTCAATGCACCCAGAGGCTCCCTGATTTTACTTGGAATTTTTGGAGAAGGTTTTGAATGAATTTCACCAAATTTGACAAATCTGGTCCAAACTTGCAGCAAGTGTAGTTTGAAAATTTTGAACTGAAGACCAGTGGATCTTCATGGTTCTATGTTGAAAGTGGTGAAGGGTTATTCCAAAAGCCATAGTGCAAAAATTTCAAAGAGAATTTCAAAGGCATTTTCCCATGTGAAAAGCATTTTGTCTTGAGTCCAAATGAAAAGCAAGAATCTCCAAGACCAAAGACAGATCTTGGGTGAATCCAAATAAAACTTTTGCCATAAAAGAAAAAAATAAAGTATTTGAAAGGGAGAGTTCTTTTGAAGAAAAATTTAAATCACCTCCCTCAAGTCAAGCAAAATCTTTTGAAAAGTCCAATTAAAAACTTGGGTGTCACAACACCTACCCCCTTAGGAAAAATCTCGTCCTCGAGATTTCTGCTGATCCTCAAATAGATATGGGTACTCTGCCCGGAGAAAATCTTCCCTTTCCCATGTAGCTTCATCCTCAGTGTGGTTGCTCCACTGAACTCTGAAAAACTTTGTCGTTTTCTGACGGGTCCTCCGTTCAGACTCTTCCAATATTTTTACCGGCCTTTCTCTGTAGGTGAGATCTGGCTGCATATCAATGTTCTCATGAGGTACATGCTTCTCCGGGTGACTCACACATTTCCTCAACTGTGAGACGTGGAATACGTCATGGACGTCTGACAGCTCCTTGGGTAGGTCGAGTTGGTAGGCTACCGTGCCTCTTCGTGCCTTTACACAAAATGGTCCAATAAATCTTGGGGCTAGCTTCCCCTTAATTTTGAACCGTTGCAGACCCCTCATAGGAGATACTCGGAGGTATACGGAATCACCGGGTTCAAAGCTGACCTCACGATGCTGCTGATCATAGTAGCTCTTTTTTCGGCTCTGTGCTGTCTTGAGTCTGTCCCTGATTTGTTTAACTTTCTCCTCGGCCTCTTTAAGCATGTCGGGGCCGAAGATACGGCTGTCACCCGTTTCTGACCAATTCAGTGGGGTACGACACCTCCGTCCGTACAATGCTTCAAAAGGTGCCATTTGCAAGCTGGCTTGGTAACTGTTGTTGTAAGCAAATTCGGCATACGGCAAACTCTCTTCCCAACTGGATCCATAGGTGAGCACACAGGCTCTTAGCATATCCTCTAGGATTTGGTTTACACGTTCCGTTTGTCCATCAGTCTGAGGGTGGTATGCTGTACTGAAAGTTAGTTGCGTGCCAAGGGCTTGCTGTAGGTGATCCCAAAATTTGGAGACGAATTGTGTGCCTCGGTCTGATATTATAGTCTTCGGGACTCCATGCAAGCAGACTATACGGGAGAGATAAAGTTTGGCCAGCCTTTGTGTGGAGTAGGTAGTCTTCACTGGAATGAAATGAGCAACCTTGGTTAGTCGGTCTGTGATGACCCATATGGCGTCATTCCCACGTTGTGATCGGGGTAGTCCGATGATGAAATCCATTCCTATTTCATCCCATTTCCACTCCGGAATCCTGTTTGGCTGGAGTAGCCCTGCTGGCTTTTGATGCTCGGCCTTGATGCGCTGACATGAATCGCAACAAGCAATAAATGTGGCTATATCTCTTTTCATACCGTGCCACCAAAATCTTTCCTGAATGTCCTTGTACATTTTGGTTCCTCTAGGATGGATCGAGTATGGAGCGGTGTGGCTTTCCGTCAAGATCTGTTGCTTGAGTTCCTCAATGTTAGGTACGCAAAGTCTGTTTCCGTACCATAATGTTCCCTCACTGTCTGTGACGAACTCTGAAGCCTTACCAAGGTTCATTTTCTTCTTTATGCCTTCGATGCTGGGATGTCCCTGTTGAGCCTTCTTAATTTGCTCCACCAGGGTAGGTTGTATCTCTAGATTTGATACAGTGCCCTCAGAGACTAACATCATGTTGAGCCTAGCGAACTCCTGTTGAAACTCAGGTCTCAAGTCTGGTGGACCGTCATTGTCCGGGCTGGGGTTTCGACTAAGGGCATCTGCCACTACATTAGCTTTCCCTGGATGGTAGTGAATGCCGACATCATAGTCCTTGACCAGTTCCAACCAGCGTCGTTGGCGTAAATTCAGTTCTGGCTGTGTGAAAATATATTTGAGGCTCTTATGGTCCGTGTATATTTCACAGCGATTTCCCAACAGAAAGTGCCTCCACTCCTTGAGTGCATGTATAACTGCTGCTAGCTCCAAGTCATGTGTTGGGTAATTTTCCTCATGTTTTCGCAGCTGCCGTGAGGCATATGCGACTACTTTGCCATCCTGCATTAGTACACATCCGAGACCTTTTCGGGACGCGTCACAATACACTTCAAAGCTCTTGTGTATGTCTGGCACAGTTAAGACCGGTGCGGTTGTCAGCTTCTTCTTTAGTTCTTGGAAGCTCTGCTCGCATGCTTCCGTCCATACAAATTTCTTGTCCTTCTTGAGCAACTGTGTCATAGGTTTTGCCACAGTGGAGAATCCTTCAATAAATCTTCTGTAATATCCGGCCATTCCTAGGAAACTCCGCACATCAGTAACGTTGGCGGGTGGCTTCCAGTCAAGTATGGCCTTGACCTTTTCTGGGTCTACGGCCACGCCTTCTTGGTTTAGTATATGGCCTAAGAAACCAACTTGTCTTAGCCAAAATTCGCACTTGCTAAATTTGGGGTACAACTGATGTTTCCTCAATTCTCCCAAAACAATTCTGAGGTGCTCAGCATGCTCTTCTGGTGTCCTTGAGTAAACCAGAATATCGTCAATGAATACCACCACAAATTTGTCCATGAATTTCATGAACACCTTGTTCATGAGGTGGACGAAATATGCGGGGGCGTTCGTTAGTCCAAAAGGCATTACTGTAAACTCGTATAACCCATATCTGGAAGTGAATGCTGTCTTGGGGATATCTTCTGTCCGTACTTTCAATTGGTGATATCCCGATCTCAAATCAATCTTTGAGAATACCTTGGCTTGTGCGAGTTGGTCAAACAAATCATTTATCCATGGCATCGGATATTTGTTTTTGATGGTGACCATATTGAGGGCTCGATAGTCTATACACAGTCTCAGTGTCCCATCCTTTTTCTTTGCGAATAGCACAGGCGAATCCCAAGGTGAGGAGCTGGCTCGAATAAATCCTTTGTCCAATAATTCCTTTATTTGTTTCTTCAACTCCACCAATTCTGAGGGTGCCATTCTATAAGGCTTCTTATAGATGGGAGCGGTGCCAGGTGCTAGTTCGATGCTGAACTCTATCTCTCGGTCTGGTGGCATGCCTGGTAGTTCTTCGGGAAATACGTCAGGAAACTCGCATACCACTGGAACTTTTCTCAGTTCTGCAATGTCCATTTTGTTCAGTTTTGGTTGCTGGGATCGCGGCCTTTCTTGAGCGGAAACTCTTGTTGTCTTGCCGTGATGGTGTGTGAGAATCACTGTCCGATTGAAACAGTCAATGAATCCTTTGTTGGTGGTCAACCAGTCCATCCCTAAAATGACATCCAGTCCTTTACTCTCCAACACGATGAGATTCGCGTGGAATTGTAGTCCTTCGAACTCAATGACCACTCCTTGGCAGTAACCCTGAGTGATTTGCTTATTTCCGGGGGACTTGATGATCATAGATTTTTCCAAGGGAAGTATCGGAAAACCATGTTGCAAAACAAAACTCTTCGAAACGAACGAATGGGAAGCTCCAAAATCAAACAAAACCGTGGCAGGTACTGTGTTGACAGGGAACGTACCGAGCACGATGTCTGGGGCATTCTGCGCCTCTTCCCTGGTCACATGGTTCAGGTGACCCTTCCTGTGGTTGTTGTTGGGGTTGAAATTGTTGCGCTTGGGGGCTGGATTGTTTCCACCATTGTTTGGCTTGGGTACCATGTTCTTTGGCTTTGGGCACTGTTTAGCATAATGCCCTTCTTGACCACAAGCATAGCAGGTGACCCCTGGACGGTACGTGTACTCCTTGTCCCTGGCATGAAACTGTCCGACGGGCCTTGGTTCAGTAGTCGTGGGTCTCCTTGTGTCCGTCCGTGGAACCTCAGTCCTGCTTCGGCTTTTGCGAGCAAGAGTGGTTTTGTCCCTCTTCCGCTTACGGATATCTTCCAGACTACGGCGCTCATTCTCCAAGGTAATGGCCTTGTCCACCAGAGTCTTAAAATCCGGAAAGGTGTGTACAATCAGTTGGCATCTTAGTGCTGGTGCCAGGCCGTCCAGGAATTTTTCCATCTTCTTGCTTTCTGTCATGTGCTCGTCGTAGGCATAACGAGACAGCTGGGTAAACTGACCATTGTATTCTGTTACTGACATGCCTCTCTGCTTCAGGTCATCAAACTCCCTCTTCTTGATCCTTAGGATGCTCCTGGGGATGTGTGCCCCACGGAAGCCTTCCTTGAACTCTTCCCAGGTGATGTTGTGTTCACTGGGATGCATGTGTAGGAAATTTTCCCACCATGCTGCAGCTGCTCCAGTAAGGTAGTGTGGTGCATAAAGTACCTTCTCATGATCTGAGCATTGAGCAATAATCAGTTTCCTTTCAATGTCACGAAGCTAATCATCGGCTTCCAGTGGCCTATCGGTGTGAGCAAAAGTTGAGGGGCGAGTCTTCTGTAACTCAGATAACTTGGAATGTGGTTGATATGGTTCACGGTGGTTTCCCATATTGATGACATGCCTCATCATCTCTTGGTGCTGTTGCTGGCTTTGCCCGAAGAGACGGCATACTTGAGACAGGGCTGCTTCGCTGTCTTGTTGGCTGGACTGACCCTGAGTGAAATTGTTGCTAGTCTGTGTCCCGTAAACCTCTTCTGGCTGATTGGGCATGTAGCGAGTCCACGGGCGAGACATTTTTCCAGTCTGGGGTATTATTGTGCAAAACCCATGAGAAAATCTGTGCAGCCCAAGGAAAATCTTGCGAAGGCAACAAATTTAAAAGATCTCAAGGTTTTCAAGAAAACATAAGCGATTTTGCATGGAGAAGAACTGCTTAACATAAATCTTACATGCGAAAAGCAAACACACGATACAGCACTCAGGATGCGCGTACACATCCTGACATGTTATTTAGACTAGCGTACTACTCCGGAAGGCAGCAAACACACCAATACAAACTAGCGTACAGATAAAACAACACACCATACAAGCAGGCATAACGCGCGGCAACTCGGCGCTCTCAGTCAGAGATGGTGAAGATTTCCTTTCCTTTGCCGATGGCAAGACTCAGCGGTCCAGGAGAATCCACCTCCACCTCCTCTCTAGTAGGCTCCTGGCGCGTAACGCTGCGCTGTGGTGATGGTGCGGGGGCGACTGGTGGTAGAGCGGGTGCGGCAGGCGGTGCGGCTCTGACTGGAGTAGGAGCGATGACTCGGTCGAACTCCTCAGTGGTAGGCAGACGGCGAGCAGTGGCCAAAATGGCCGGTGCATACGAGGCTGAAGACGAGACGAATGTCAGAGGCGGTGCCGTGTGGAGAAGCTCCTTCCTGCTGGCAGGACCGCCCCGGACCAAGTCCATGCGGGCAGCCACAAGATCGTCTACGAGGTTGTCGAAAGACTCCTCCAGAGCCTTGAGATACTCCACAACCATCTCGATGGCTTCATCTCGCTCTCCCCGATGGCAGGCGAATGCATAGTGACTGGTGTATGGCACATGGCATGGGAGGTAGCGGTAGCGACGAGTCTTCATCGTAGGAAGGATGTCCCGAAGGCGAGCTATCGCCTCACGGGCAGCCATCTGCATGGCATGCCTCTCCATAGGCATGGCCCTTCCCACAAAACGGAAGTGGCGAGCTGCAGAACGTCCTCCCTTGAATTGCACCACAGCTTGGTGCATAGACACGTCGTCACTGAGCTTGTGCTGGTAGAGTGTGAACTCCGGGCGAGCTGCTGGCCCGATCGCGAGCTTGGTGATGGAGACGAGGAGCTTGACAAACCCCTCGGGCACGCTCGTGAACACTCGATTCTCACAGCTGCTGCCAGCCATCTACAAAAGTAGGCAAAAATTCTGAGTAGTCATGTCATAAATTTATGATGACCAACAGAAAATAGCTACAATTGCAAAAAGCTGAAAAAGCACAAAAGACGCTAATAACCGATTAGCGATCGCACCTAGTGGCTTCCTACAGTCAGCCTGGCTCTGATACCAAGCTTGTCACGACCGGTTTTTCAATAAAATAATTATTGAGAGACCAATCCCTTTTACAGACCAGTAAGGAAAGAATTCCTTCTCACTGGTAGACAATATCTTGGTCACAGAATAAAAATACCAGGGGTACTAAATATAATACAAGGTTTAGCGGAGACTGCCCAACAATTTATTACATGCACGCCGATAAAACAAGACGGCGGATAGGGTGGCATACTACTAACTCACGATAATGACGGTGGTGGAAATATCACCGCGAAGCGAGTGATATGACTCCAGAAGACTACAGCTCTCCGAGCGTCGGAGGGAGGCTCGAGGAGACTTATTGCGGGTGGCGGAAGCGTATATAAAACAAATGACCAATATCCGGGATCGCACAGGACTGACTGGGACTCCTCTAGGCGTCGGACGCGCTATCAAACTCTTCATCCAAGAGATCGCCTTCGTCAACATCTGGCCAAATCAACAAGCCAGGTGAGTACTATGAAAGTACTCGCAAGACAGTTCGGACATAAGATATAACAAATATGAACATGAAGCATATGAATAATTTATCCAGTGCGCTCAGACATACAGATAATAAATACTGGGTGCCAAGCGAGGGTCTGAATGACGCCTCGAGCGGAAACTGCAGAATGGTAATACTGGTGCCAAACGAGGGTCTGAATGACTCCTCAAGAGGAAACTGCGAGAATAATAATACTGGTGCCAAACGAGGGTCTGAATGACTCCTCGAGAGGAAACTGCGAGAATAATAATACTGGTGCAAACGAGTGTCTGAAAGACTCCTCGAGAGGAAAATGCAGAATAATAATACTGCCACAGTCGGACGTCTGAGCGACATCACATAAAGGGCTCATAACAGAAAATAAAAGACGAACATGCCTCAGTCGGACGTCTGAGCGACATCACCTAAAGGGCTTATATTTAATGTAAAGAACAAAAACACACCACAGTCGGACGTCTGCGCGACGTCACATAAAGGGCTTATATTGTAGCTCAATAATACAATTGTTCGGGAACATAAATTATCACAAGTACGAGACAAATAAAAATTTAGTCCATCCACAGGAATAATAATTTAAACTGGATTTACCACTTGAGCTTGTTCACCGGGGACAAGTTTCCACGCGGATAGATATGGATATACTGATTACACTACTTGATCATGGATACGGTGACTTGGAAGGAATTGACTCTGCAGAGTTTGTACTTAACCACAACCAACGGATTTCGGTAGTCACGGGGACTAGTTCCGTCTACGGTGTTTTAGAAGAAACACGTCTAACCAGTACACACCCAATTCAACCTTCCGAAGCCAGGGATCACCCTCGGCAACGTCCAAGAAAAACCTTGAGACGGGGAGGCTACAACCTCACGTAGCATGGGATCAAATTTCTATACGCGCGCTCTAAGGGGGTGCCCCCCCCCTCTCGGTCCCAACCGGAAACACCCATGCCCCCTGACCGGATGACTGGCTTTAATCCTGGGCCAAGGTACCATCATCCCGGCCTCTCTGTTTGGTGTGTACACGGAAAGAGGTTACCAACTTACTAAACCGCATCCTGGCAAATGAAACATGTGGTAGCACGGAAAGGGGAAAGAACAATAATGTGACTCCGTCCACGTTAACGTCAGAAATAGCCGGATGACGCAAGGCTGGTATGCTACAACAGTACCACCTTGCTGCCCTTCATGTCACCACATGATTAGGCCATCTCTCATCAGAGATCATCGCAACTACGAAACGTGCGGGGGGAAAAGAACGATAACGTGACTCCGTCCACGTTAACGTCGGGAAAAGTCGGATGACGCAAGGCTGGTATGCTACAACAGTACCACCTTGCTGCCCTTCATGTCACCACATGATTAGGCCATCTCTCATCAGAGATCATCGCAACTTTGGAACATGCGGATAGTTGCCTTACAAGCAACGAGGTATTTACCGACACTCGTATGCCACGCACAAACCTTCAAGCAAACATGAAAACACCTGTCATATCAAATGTTCAAAACATGCTTGCCTGGTTCGGAGAAGTCGGAGTCTAGCTCGGCGAAGTTCGCGGCTCCGCCACCTCTTCCGGAACCTACGGCAATCACGAAAACGGGCACTAACGTGAAAACCAATGCGTGCACAGAAACTTCTCCAAATATTTTTGAAATAAATCCCATAAAAAACTAGACAAAATTTGAAGATTGTCAGAAAAAGAATCACTCAAAAATCCCTTTTTATTAAAAAGTTATAAAGGTTTCTGTCCAGGGACTTATCTGTAATGAAACAGAAAAGTTCCAGGGTTTTAACTGAGAAAGCAGAAAACGGTTCGATTGGAAATGCGCAAGCTCAAGAGAGAAGACGTATTTTTCCCGAAGGCGCCAACAGAAAACGGTTCGCGAAAGAATAGAATAGAGGCTGACAAGCGGGGTCCACATGTCAGGTTTGAAAAGCTCGCCGGCGCCCGAAGACTGCGGTGGACGCCGGCGTCGAACCACGGCGAGTTAGGAGGATCGGAGGGTACCAAGAGCTTCAGCGTGTTCTTCCGCGTCGGTGGGTGGTGGACTCGACCAACGGGGAGCACCACGTCGACGGCGACACTATCTCCGGCGGACGGCGGCTCGGGTGAGGATGGGGAACTCCGGTGGAGGGCTGCAAACTACGAATTGAAGCGCGGGTCAGAAGGAGGGATGCATGGTGAAGCTACTGGCAAGAGAAGGGAGGCGGAGGTGCACACACGGGGGCGAATCGAGCTGGATCCCGTGGCGGATCGCGGTGGCCGGAGTCGAGGAAGGAGACCTCCTCGGGGCTCTTCCAGTGGCTAGGCGTGCTCTAGGTGGAGTGCAGGGATGGTGGGTGCTCGAGTTGAAGCTCGGGGCCTCTATTTATAGGCGGATCGACGGGGTGGCCATGAACGGAGAATCTCCGGCGAGCGATTACGGCGATGCAGTGGATTGGCAGGAGGTTTGAGTGGCCAGGCAGCATCAGTGGAGGTTACTGGTGTCATTCCACATCTAAACGGAGTTGGTCTTGGCGTAATGGTGTCGGTTCACGGTGAGATGGCCGCACGGGCTTGACGGCGGCAGAGAGCGCGCTCCGTGCCCTGCGGTTCACGACGAGAGCGGCAGCGCGTTCGGGGGAGTGGAAGGCCACGCGGCGAGCTCCAGTGGCTTGGGCGGCGCTGGGTGGCGTCGTCGGTGCCGTGCCTCCCGCTGGCGGCCGCAAAGCCGCCGCTGGCGTCGGTCACGGGGCGGCGCACCTTCTGCAGCTCGTCGCCGACGCCCGCAAGGTGCCAGGCGCTCGTGCGGTGCAGGAACAAGGGGGAGGGGACGAGGAGCAAGGCGACACAGTGGTACTGGCGAGATCGACAACCATCTCTGAAGAAAACGACAGTAAGCCACTGAACTGTTCTCTGAATTTTCTGAACTTGACAAAGACCATGCACTGCAGGTGCTCGACAGAATGATATGGCTATGAGAAAAAATTTCTGGAGCTGGTACTTGGTGAGGTGACCACTCAATGCACCCAGAGGCTGCCTGATTTTACTTGGAATTTTTGGAGAAGGTTTTGAATGAATTTCACCAAATTTGACAAATCTGGTCCAAACTTGCAGCAAGTGTAGTTTGAAAAATTTGAACTGAAGACCAGTGGATCTTCATGGATCTTGGTTGAGGGTTCAAAGGACTAGGGAGGGGAATTGGTTTGGGGACAAAAATCCAAGCAGAAAGTGTAGCTCCTTTGAAAAACACCAATGGCTAGAATAGAAGACAGAAATTTGTTTGAATAAGATTTAAATGGGAATCATCACATGGGGAGGTTCAACTTGCTCGATTAGATGCCAAACATGATCCAAGGGTGAGGGGAGGGTTAGGAGAGAGGATTTGCACTAAGGCCACGGCAAGAAGGAAATGTTGAAAGTGGTGAAGGGTTATTCCAAAAGCCATAGTGCAAAAATTTCAAAGAGAATTTCAAAGGCATTTTCCCATGTGAAAAGCATTTTGTCTTGAGTCCAAATGAAAAGCAAGAATCTCCAAGACCAAAGACAGATCTTGGGTGAATCCAAATAAAACTTTTGCCATAAAAGAAAAAATAAAGTATTTGAAAGGGAGAGTTCTTTTGAAGAAAAATTTAAATCACCTCCCTCAAGTCAAACAAAATCTTTTGAAAAGTCCAATTAAAAACTTGGGTGTCACATTATCTAGATGAAAAGAAGATATTTCCTGTTATTATTAGTGCTAACCTTTCAGAACATGAAGAAGAAAGATTATTGAAAGTTCTAAGGAAGCACCGAGCTGCTATTGGATATACTCTTGATGATTTAAAGGGCATTAGTCCCACTCTATGTCAGCTCAAAATCAATATGGAACCTGATGCTAAACCCGTTGTTGATCACCAACGGCGGATGAATCCAAAAATGAAGGAAGTGGTAAGAACGGAAATCTTAAAACTTCTGGACGCAGGTATAATATATCCTATAGCTGATAGTAGATGTTTAATTCATGTTCATTGTGTCCTTAAGAAAGGAGGTATAACTGTTGTTCCTAATGATAAGAATGAACTTATTCCACAAAGAATTGTTACAGGCTATAGAATGGTAATTGATTTTAGAAAATTAAATAAAGCAACTAGAAAAGATCATTACCCTCTGCCTTTTATTGATCAAATGCTAGAAAGATTATCTAAGCACACACATTTTTGCTTCCTTGATGGATATTCTGGTTTTTCACAAATACCTGTTTCTCAACCTGATCAAGAAAATACCACTTTTACTTGTCCCTTTGGAATTTATGCTTATAGACGTATGCTTTTCAGTTTATGCAATGCACCTGCTACCTTTCAAAGATGTATGACTGCTATATTCTCTGACTTTTGTGAAAAGATTGTTGAGGTTTTCATGGATGACTTCTCTATTTTTGGGAAGTCTTTTGATGATTGTTTAAGCAATCTTGATCGAGTTTTGCAGAGATGTGAACAAACAAATCTTGTCTTGAATTGGGAGAAGTGCCACTTTATGGTTAATGAAGGTATTGTCTTGGGCCATAAAATTTCTGAAAGAGGTATTGAAGTGGACAAAGCTAAGGTTGATGCAAATTGAGAAAATGCCATGTCCTAAAGATATCAAAGGTATTCGTAGTTTCTTAGGTCATGCTGGTTTCTGTAGGAGATTTATCAAAGACTTCTCTAAAATCTAGGCCTCTTACGAATCTTTTGCAAAAGGATATTCCTTTTGTTTTTTATGATAATTTTTTAGAAGCCTTTGAAACACTCAAGAAAGCCTTAATTTCTGCACCTATTGTTCAACCACCTGATTGGAAGTTGCCTTTTCAAATTATGTGTGATGCTACTGATTATGCTGTTGGTGCTGTTCTAGGACAAAGAGTTGATAAGAAACTGAATGTTATTCATTATGCTAGTAAAACTCTAGACAGTGCCCAACAAAACTATGCTACTACTGAAAAAGAATTTTTAGAAGTGGTGTTTGCTTGTGATAAATTTAGATCTTACATTGTTGATTCAAAAGTAATTGTTCACACCGATCATGCTACAATTAAATATCTTATGGAAAAGAAAGATGCTAAACCTAGACTTACTCGATGGGTTGTCTTGCCACAAGAATTTTATCTACATATCATTGATAGAAAAGGAGCTGAGAACCCCGTAGCTGATAACTTGTCCAGGCTTTAAAATGTGCCTGATGACCCACTACCTATTGATGATAGTTTTCCTGATGAGCAGTTAGCTGCAATAAATGTTGCTCATAACACTCCTTGGTATGCTCATTATGCTAATTACATTGTTGCTAAAAATCTACCACCTAGCTTTACATACCAACAAAAGAAAAATTCTTTTATGATTTAAGACATTAATTTTGGGATGACCCACATCTTTATAAAGAAGGAGTAGATGGTATTATTAGACGTTGTGTACCTGAGCATGAACAGGGACAAATCCTACGGAAATGTCACTCCGAAGCTTATGGAGGACATCATGTTGGAGATAGAACTGCTCACAAGGTATTGCAATCTGGATTTTATTGGCCTACTCTCTTCAAGGATGCCCGTAAGTTCGTCTTATCTTGTGATGAATGCCAAAGAATAGATAATATCGGTAAGCATCAAGAAATGCCTATGAATTATTCACTTGCTGTGGAACCATTTGATGTTTGGGGATTTGATTACATGGGACCTTTTCCTTCCTTTAATGGGTATACACATATTTTGGTTGCTGTTGATTATGTTACTAAATGGGTAGAAGCTATTCCAACCAGTAGTGTTGATCACAACACCTCTATGAAAATGCTTAAGGAAGTTATTTTCCCAAGGTTTAGAGTCCCTAGATATTTAATGACTGATGGTAGTTCACACTTTATTCATGGTGCTTACCGTAAAATGCTTGCCAAGTATGATGTTAACCGTAGAATTGCATCACCTTATCATCCTCAGTCTAGTGGTCAAGTTGAACTTAGCAATAGAGAAACAAAGTTAATTTTGCAAAAGACTGTCAATAGGTCCAGGAAGAATTGGTCTAAGAAATTAGATGATGCACTTTGGGCTTAAAGAACAGCATGTAAAAATCCTATGGGTATGTCTCCTTATAAAATGGTTTATGGAAAAGCTTGTCATTTACCTCTAGAGTTAGAATATAAAGCATATTGGGCAATCAAAGAGCTCAACTATGATTTCAAACTTGCTGCTAAAAAGAGGTTATTTGATATTAGCTCTTTAGATGAATGGAGAACCCAAGCTTATGAAAATGCTAAGTTGTTTAAATAAAAGGTTAAAAGATGGCATGATAAAAGAATCCAAAAGCATGAGTTTAAAGTAGGAGAATATGTTCTTTTGTACAACTCTCGTTTCAGATTCTTTGCAAGAAAACTCCTCTCAAAATGGGAAGGACCCTATGTTATCGAGGAGGTTTATCGGTCTGGGGCCATCAAAATAAATAATGTTGAAGGTACTAGCCCGAAGGTTGTTAACGGGCAACGAATAAAACATTATATCTCAGGCTCCGAGGGTGAGAGCTATGCTGCTGATTTCATCACAAACCCCAAGTACTATGGGGATGTGGAGCACTATGGCTGGACCACAGAGGAAGAGGAAGACTATTATCCTAGGGAGAAGGATGAGACGAGCTCAGATGAGGACGAACCTCCGCTGCCTCGACCTCGGGAGATGCATGTGGAATTCAAGAAGTCAAGCCTCCCCAATAAAGCAAAGAGAGCTAAGGTTTAGTTTATACCCTTTAGCCTTCTGTAGGAATGCAAGCAGGACCTATGTAAGAAGTTACTGGAGCTCGAGCAGGAGGTTGGTGAATTGAAGGAGGAAAATTCCATCCTCAAGCGTAAGCTAAAGAAGAAGGACAAATTCCATCCTCTGCTCCACCACCACCTTCTTCTTCATCACCAAAGGAGAATTGAGTATCGGGTATGGGCACTCCCCTTGGCTTCCGCCAAGCTTGGGGGAGGTGCCCCGGTATCGTATCATCCCCACTATCTTTTGCTTTTACTTATTTTAGTTTTATCTTTTGCTTTAGATGAATAAAATTTTAGTTCAATCCTTTCTTTTCGAGAGTTTGCTTAGTGATCTATCCTTGTAATTGTGTGTGAGATATATAATAAAGTTAGTTTGAGTTTTTGCTTTCTTTACTTTCATGTTGCAATCAAAGAAAGAAAATAAATAAAAAGAAAAGAAGTAAATAAATGAAAGGAAATAAATGAAAAAGATCATATGCTAATCTTATGGTAGGTGATGACACCACATAAGGAAAAGTATAAGTAGAAAATTTTGTTAGAGATTGACAAACATAGCATTAGTCAATGATGCAACTCATGAAAGAATTAATAACGGAAGAGAAGATTCACATATAAATATACTATCCTAGAAATCTTTTGTGATTGTGAGCCCTCATCAAAATATTATATGCCAAAATTGTTGACGTTGGACAAGGAAGAAAACCTAATGGTTTATGTTTGTTTATATTCACACAGAAGTCATATTGTCATGGATCCTTTAACATGTGGTGCTTGCCCCCTATCTTTGCTAGCCAAAAATTCTGCACTAAGTAGAGATACTACTTGTGCACCCAAAAACCCTTAAACCCAAATCTTATTTTCGAGAGTCCACCATACCTAACTAGGGATTGAGCAAGATCCCTCAAGTAAGTTGTCATCGGTGCAAAAAGGCAATAAAAATTTCTTCTAAAAGTGTGAGATCATTTAGTGTAAGAGAAAATTGAGTGTTGCACGAACTTGTGATGGTGAAGAATAAAAGAGACAGACTGCATAATAAAGGTCGCTATCACAAGGGGCAATGCAATGCGACGTTCTTTTGCACTAAGGGGTTGAGCATACAAATAAATAAGCGCATGGCAACCTCTGATTCCCTCTACGAAGGGCCTATCTTTTACTTTTATGTATTTACTTTTATGCAAAGAGTCAAAAGTTTTCTCACTATTCCTTTTTATTTTCTCCTTTGGCAAGCATCATGTGGTGAGGAAAGATCTAGGCACATATGTCCAGTTGAATATAGATAGCATGAGTTATTATTGTTGACATCACCCTTGAGGTGAATACATTGGGAGGCGAAACTGCAAGCCCCTATCTTTCTATGTTTCTAGTTGAAACGTTTTGCCCATGTGTATGCGGTGAGTGTTAGCAATCATGGAAGACTATATTATGGTTGAGTGTGTGGACTTGCCTAAAGGCTCCGATACGTGACCCTTCCTGAAAAGATGATGAATTGTAGTTGCAAGTCGACTGAGAACATAGTTTGTTCGTTCTAATAGAGTTTTTGCTTTATACTTAAATAGTGCGATGAATTGTCACTTGTTCATGAGAAGTCTACGATAAAAGTTTTATGATAAGAGTCTTTTGTTTCAATTTGTTGTTGTTATAATAATCAACATGATGCTTCTATGTCCGTATTTCATTTTTATCGACACCTCTATCTCTCTCTCTCTCTAAGCATGTGGACATGTTTTTCGATTTCGGTTTTCGCTTCAGGACAAGCGAGGTCTAAACTTGGGGGAGTTGATACGTCCATTTTGCATCACGTTTTCCTACCGTTATCTATGATGTTTTTATCCATAATAATGCTTTTCGGAGCAATTATAATGCCTTTTCTCTCATAATATGCAAGGTATACACAAAAAGGGAGAATTCCGGCAGCTGGAAATCTGGACTTGGAAAAGCATCGCCAGGCCACCTATTCTGCACAACTCCAAACAAGCTGAAACTTCATGGAGAATTTTTATGGAAAATATGAGGAAAATTGGAGCAAATAAGAACCAGAGGGGGCCCACCAGGTGGGCACAACCCACCTGGGCGCGCCAGGGGGCCCAGGCGCGCCCTGGTGGGTTGTGCTCACCCAGGCCCACCTCCGGTGACCATCTTCTGGTATATAAGTCATTTTGACCTAGAAAAAAATAAGGAGAAGACTTTCGGGATGGAGCGCCGCCGTCTCAAGGCGGAACTTGCGCAGGAGCACTTTTGCCCTCTGGCGGAGCGATTCCGCCAGGGGAACTTCCCTCCCGGAGGGGGAAATCATCGTCCTCATCATCACCAACAACTCTCCCATCTTGGGGAGGGCAATCTCCATCAACATCTTCAACAGCACCATCTCATCTCAAACCCTAGTTCATCTCTTGTGTTCAATCTTGTTACCGGAACTATAGATTGGTGCTTGTGGGTGACTAGTAGTGTTGATTACATCTTGTAGTTGATTACTATATGATTTATTTGGTGGAAGATTATATGTTCAGATCGAATATGCTATTTAATAACCCTCTGATCTTGAGCATGATTATCATTTGCGAGTAGTTACTTTTGTTCTTGAGGTCACGGGAGAAATCATGTTGCAAGTAATCATGTGAATTTGATATGTGTTCGATATTTTGATAGTATGTATGTTGTGATTCCCTTAGTGGTGTCATGTGAACGTCGACTACATGACACTTCACCATATTTGGGCCTAAGGGAATGCATTGTGGAGTAGCAATTAGATGATGGGTTGCGAGAGTAACAGAAGCTTAAACCCCAGTTTATGCGCTATTCCTTAAGGGGCCGATTGGATCCAAAAGTTTAATGCTATGATTAGAATTTATTCTTAATACTTTTCTCATAGTTGCGGATGCTTGCGGGAGGGTTAATCATAAGTAGGAGGTTTGTTCAAGTAAGAACAACACCTAAGCACCGGTCCACCCACATATCAAATTATCAAAGTACCGAACACAAATCAAACCAACATGGTGAAAGTGACTGATGAAATTCCCGTGTACCCTCAAGAACGCTTTGCTTATCATAAGAGACCGTTTTGGCCTGTCCATTTCCTCAAAAGGATTGGGCTAATTTGCTGCACTTTTGCTACTATTATTGTTACTTGCTCGTTACAAATTATCTTGTTATCAAACTACTCTGTTACTTACAATTTCAGCACTTGCAGACATTACCTTGCTGAAAACCACTTGTCATTTCCTTCTGCTCCTCGTTGGGTTCGACACTCTTACTTATTGAAAAGAGATACAATTGATCCCATATACTTGTGGGTCATCAGTATGCCTCTCTTCTCTCTCTCGGCCTATGACTTGGAATGAAGGATTTTAACCCGGCGGTCGATTTGAGTCATTTCTTCCTCTTGTAGCTCCCTAGGACCATCAGTTGCAACGAATGGAGCGGGGTGGCTGAAGATCTGTCTGCTCGTTGTCACCATCAATCTTCATGTGTGAAGCTAGTTGTGTTTGAATCTGTGGACAGTGGGAGGAAGTTTATGGCATGTGCAGAGAAGGTTAGACCCTTTTTCGTTGTTACAAATCTTTTGTTAGATGTGATTCAGACACTGTCACGGTCCCAACCCATTCATGCCACACCTTCAACCAAATGCACCCTAAGACAGTGTCACAGTTTGTACCTAGTATCTAAAAATGTTGCCATCTCATCAGCGGTGCCATTAGAAAATTATTTGGCACCGCTTCAGCAGTTTCTGCAGCCAACTTTGGTCCACACATCCGAACAGCGAAGCAGTAAAATACTAAATCTTTATGGCACGAAGGAAGTGGGCATCGGAGCAACTAGGTGCTCCGGTGTCGGGCCCCTGATTTTCTTTCGCTGCATCGGCTCGCCAGTGCAGGGCACCGGTGCGAAATGTAGCAACAGTTGTCTTTACACCGGTTTTGGCATACATAGTGGACGGCCATAGTGCTATTAGTTCTATATTACTAAATTTGTGCATGTACACACATGTTAGTATCAATTTGTTGTCATCCAAACACTGTCGTTATGTTGTTGCAGTTATATTTACCTTCCTCATAAAATGTTAAGTTTGTTATTTATAGTACATGAGTAAGAACTTGTAGCGTTGTTGTAGTTAATTATAGCTTCTGGTGTTTCAGAATTTGGTTGTTGTCTCAGTAGCAATTAATTCATTTGCACATTGATCTTTTTGAGAAGATATGTCATAATTAACCTGTTTTTTCAGTTTTTTCAAAATAAGTATTGGTGATTTTCTATGTTGCTATAAATCCATTTTCCCTACAATTGTTACTGATCTAGTTTTAATATTATAGGATGAACGAAAGTGTTCTTACTTGAAGTGGGTTGATCAAGAGTGCCCACAGTATTTGAAGATGTGCCTAGCAAAGCTCTGGAGCATGTATGAGAAAGAGAACAGAGGTAGGCTTAGAGAAAGTGTTGTCAACGCTGAAGAATATTTGAAGATGCGGGATAAAAAGAGGAAGGTGGAGAATGAGCTCAAATTTTTTAAATCAGACTTTGCTAAGATGGTGTTGGCGAAGGAGGAGGCACTTTTTCAGTTGGCCAGTGCAAAACAGGTTCTTACTGAACTGAAAGCAGAGGTGGATAAGACGAGTCTGGATGATCTCGATTAGGGAAATGTATATATTGTTCGTATGAAGTTGAACTAGCTATATGTTGTACGGTGTTGTTTTCAGGTAGCTATCGTACTGTGATGTTAAAATATATTTATGTGCCTGATATGAAATTGGCAAACGGTTGTTCGATATGAAATATGAATTTGCATAATACTAAAATTATTAATTGTAAACTAATAAACCTACTAAATGGGTCATGGAACTTTGCAAACGGTTCTAGCAATAAAAGCGCTTGTGATGGATAGCACAATGCCACATAGTTTTCTTCATCAAATCGTGTGTGATATGGTTGATAAAAGTAAACGGTTAACCAAGGCAGAGCCGATGTGATAGTTACACCTATCACAGACGAGCCTATACATAAACCGGTGTGGGATGTACATACGAACAGAAACGTTTTTCCTGTATTGATTGTGTGGGATGTACATACGAACAGAAACGTTTTTCCTGTATTGATTGTGTGGGATGTACATAAAAACGAAAATGTATTCCTTTGATTGATTGTGTGTGATATACATACGAACGGAAATGTTTTTCTGGGATTCACCATGTGGGGTGTACATACGAACGGAAACGATTGGGTTTCGAGGCCTCGCCCGATCGCACACGAGATCATTTTGCCCCAGCCTGTGTGCCAGGAGGGCCTATCACCAACGGTTTCTGGGTCGTGTGGGAAGGACCCTCCTATCGCCCACACTCACTTGGCGACGGTTCCAAATGTCGTCGCGGAAAGGGGTTAAAAACCGTTTGTATAGCACCGATGCGTACCAGTGTCGTGTCAATTTGTTAGGGCTTGATCCCTAGTAACCACTATGTTTTGAGATTGATGTTGCTATGACTATGTTATGCCTAATGCTTGTCACCAGGGCCCGAGTACCATGATTTCATATCTGAACATATATGCTTTCATGAATATATTCGAGATGTCAATCTTACATGCAAGTTGTATGCACCTGTTATCGTTCTGAACCTTAGAACCCCCAGGTGACCATGAATTGGGATATCGACGGGGATGCTTTTACCATGAGGAGTTCATGTATTCACCATATGTTAATGCTTTGTTCCGGTTCTCTATTGAAAGGAGCGCCTTAATTACTCCGCTGCAACGGAAGGGCAGGCCCAAAGATGTTATGCAGTTCTTATCGCAAGCACGTATGACTATATGGAATGCATGCCTACATATGATTGATGAATTGGAGTTACTGTGTGTCGCTCTAGTTTGTGACAGTTACATATTGAATCTCATCTAATATCCATCGCTACTCCATGCCTACGCTCTAACACTATTGTCTTTGCTCAAGTTACTACTGCTGCTCTGTTTGTTATAAAACTGCTACTATTATTTTGGTATCACCATTATCATATCGTTGTGCTACTAATAAATTGGTGCAAGGAAGTGATTCTCGGGTGTGGTTGAATTGACAACTAAACTGCTAAGGCATACAAATATTCCTTGGCTCCCCTCGTGTCGAATCAATAAATTTATGTGAAATACTACTCTCAAAGACTGTTGCGGTCCCCTATACTTGTGGATCATCAGTGATGTCGATGACGAAGTTGTTCCTAAATAGCCGGAACACCTTAGGAAACGGAAAATCGTGGCTCAAAATGTCAAAGCTCAAATAGCAAATCGGCCAAAATGGCATGGTTGCAGAAGGTAGGTGGTTTTGTGGAAGTTTGGTGGTGGTTTGCGAAAGGAATGGTGGGAAATGACAACATTTTGGGAAATTTCAAGAGAACTTGGGGGTTGTCGGTCCGGATGTTCGGCGATTCAATGGATGTCTGGCTGGGACCCGTTGTCTGGGCATTGGCCAGATGTCTGGGGGCTATACTCCGTGATAGATCAAAATCTCAGGAGTTTGAAGGCGGAGAGAAAACTTTTGGGGTGGGATGGGGGTGGATTTCGTGGGAAAATATGGGGGTGGTGGGGAGGGTCTAGATCCGCTTGCCAAACAACAAATTCATGGATCCAAATCGACAAAATCTCACAAAACTCAACAAACTGCAAAAAAAATTGGTGTGGCTATTTTTGGTGGGGATTTCTGAATTAGGACAAAACGCAATAAGAATAGGTTAGCAAATGAGGGGATGAGATTCTAAGATGTGAATCAACCTTCTGTGATCCAAGATAATGTAGCTAATTCGAGATCTTATCACACTAAGAGGTGGGAGAAGGGTAGAATCAAGAACAACACAAGAGGAAGAACACTCAAAGAAAAGAACTACTCACACATCCACTAAATCCACAAATCTCATACAATCTTATGGATCCAAAGTCAACCAATGGTAATAGCAAGAGGTAATTCTTCCCATCCCCAAAGGAATTGAGGCCTTGAGAGATAGTCTTCTCCAATCCATAGGAGAGGAGACCTTGGTATGCATTTAGGGATCTTCTCCTAGGAGGCCTTGATATCCAAGAGAATTAATAGATGAGCAAAGCTCTCTCAACATCTAATCATATACGTTGCTAACCCTAAGAGAAAGAGGGGATAGCCTCTTCATAGTGTTCGACGAAATAAGGGAGAGAGAGGGCTACATGTGCCTTTGGCCCGCATCTGCGCGCATAGGTGTCAGATGTCCCGGGACATGCCGATGTCTGGCCCGACATGTGGCGCCAGATGTCCGGGGCTTGGCCAGACATCCGACAAAAACTGGCATAACTTCTAGACCCTCCTAGCCGGATTTCTAGGGATGCGTCGAATGTCTGGTCGTTCGATGGCCACCGGATGTCCGAGGCTTGGCTGCATGTCCGGCAGCTGTAGTCACCGGGCGCCTGTTTCTTCTGAATGTTCTTCATTTGCTGGCACCGGATATCCATGCCTTGACCGAGTGTCCGGACACTGTAGCTTTACGGCGGCTCCACTTGTTGCACTCCTTGCTCCATTTCTGTGAGGGCTTGTCCCTTGCTTCTAGCTTCTCCATGGCCACCTCCTTGGTACCAAAGAACGCATAGCACATCCGCTTGAAGTAGCAACCATGTCTCGCATACAGAAGAGGAAGATTCACTAAGGAGTGAGTTAACCTCATGTTCTATGGCACGTGCACGAGCTCTGCATGGGTCTGCTTGGCGCTTGGGGAGTCAGTGTAGTATCCATGGGGATGACCGTAGGGTGCTTCACACCAAAAGGGGCACCCCGCAAACCGAAAGCAAACTAGGGTAGGGGAGAGGAAGGGCTTCGCGAGAGTCTGCACCGCCGCCACGTAGGACTCCGACATCCCCCAACCGACTCAAATTCCCCTCCCGGTCCACTTCTCTGCCACTCCGCCCATGCTCCCCCCATTGCTTTGCATCCACACCCTCCTCGTCTGACGTCGTCGTTGTACCTTTCCAACCACCGCTGAGGCATCCTTGGACATCCACAACCCCGACCAACGCGCCTGCCTGCCTTGGACTTCTTCGTCGTCCACCCAAGATCCCTCCGCAGCTAGGTACCTCCCCCCCCCCCCCCCCCCCGACAGTAGGTCAAATGTCGTCGAGTGTTTTCGTTGAACCTTTTGTTGTTTTGTAGCGCAATTTGATGGTGGGATACTTGGTGATCGATGATGAGTTGTTGTGTGATACCACATGTCAACCGACTGTACTAGAATTATTTTGGTGTTCTTACAAGAGGACCGGAATGCCCACATGTAAGTGCTAAATCTCCGTAAGTTTGTCGAAAAAAAACATATTTGGTCAATATTTCAAATGTAAATATTTCCACTGGATATTTAATTGATGTCATACTTCGTTTTTATTCATCATTTTTGCACTTTCCTTCGAAGTCGCATATAGAAGATAGAAAGTTCCGCCGCAACGAGCAGGGTATCATCTAGTATCCAATCACGACAAAATTTGAACAGTTTTAAATATCGGAGTATGATCCGCTATATATGTCAATACTAACACAAAGACGAATCACATCAACAGATAATGAGTCATCACGCAAGCAGAAGTAGGTGATGTTGACGGTGGACTCATTATATAAAAGTTCTTACGCAGTTTGCTTATATAAAATTTATTTCAGCGACATTACCACCCATACAGCCTTAAGCAAGCTAGAACTCAATCAGATGCACTTTAGTGTGTTTGTTCACTCATTCCAATCGTATCGTATGTAGTCCATATTGAAATATCCAAAACATCTTATCTTCAATATCCAAAACATCTTATTGCAGTGAACGGATGGAGTAAATAATAAAGAAAAATATACCCATCATGAATTTGCCGTCGAATACCTAGGAATCATACTCCCGGGACAGGCGATAACTGTAAATTGTCCAATTTGGATGCTTCTACTCAACAGTCAGATTAGTGCCAACAGTTTCTGCTTGATATTCATGGCCAATTATCAACATGTAAAGTAACAGGATGACAGCATACCATTGCAAGCGACTATCTGAGTGTTCGATCTTGTGAAAACAATATACAATCATCTGAGTATTGAAGTGCTTACATGGAGTCGATAAATATGTGCCGGGATGCTTGAACACGAAAGCATCAATGAGAATGCCCAAATGCTCCCAGTGTATGGTTATTACTCGCTGGATCCGCTATCATCTTTGCTACTCAGGGTTCGTATTATTGCTTCCAACACCTTGATATCACTATCTCTCTTGGCGATCTCCTCTTGTTTTGCCCGCAGCTCTTCCATGTGCAGCTGGAAAACTCCTGCAAGATGAAAAACATAAATGAGCTATGAAGCTCCAGACTAACCTCAATGAGTCAAATGCTGGTGCGGCAGTGTTAGAGCACGTAATGGGCCTGGACTGGCGGTATTGCCCATTAATTTTAGGGTTAATTAGAGATAAGGATCGCTTGCTTGGAAGTCAAGTAAACCTCTCTATATAAAAAGAGGAGATGTATCAACCTAATCAAGCAAGAATTAAAAAGGACATCCCTCCCTCTTGCCCGGCCGTGGGCAAAAAGGCCCCCGGCCGGCCCTCTCGCGCACTCCTTCTAGCAGTGCCATAACAATTTGGTATCAGGTAGCTCAGTTCCGATCATGTCTTCGTCACCGCCCACCCCGTCGCTTCCGCTGCCGACCGTCACCACCGCGCCGCTGGCCATCTACATCCCGCCGCTGCCCTCCCTGTCCGCGCCGCTGGTCGCATACTCCGGCGCCGCCACCGCCCAGATGCCGGCGCCCTCCACCGCACCACCGTCCGCCGTCTACACCCCGGAGGAGATCACCGGGGTCCTCAACGACCTCGTCACAGCCGTCCAGGGGATCCGGCTGTACCTGGCAAGCCCCTACGGGCCGCCGCCGCCCCTGCCGCTGACCGCCACCGCCGGGCCGCCGGCCCTGCCGTGGTACTCGCCGCATCCAGGGGCCTCCGCGGCATTCACTGGGACGCTGCTGCCCCAGCTGCAGCTGCCACCCGCCGCCCCGCAGTGGCCGACGCCAGCTCCCGCCGCGCCTCCAGCGCCCATCGCCACCCCCGCGCCGCCGTGGCAGCCGCCACACCAGGCGGCCTTCGCCGTGCTCGCCGGGCCACTGCAGCTGCCATCCATCGCCACCACCGCCCAGCCCTGGCTGCAGTGGCAGCCGCCGCTCCTGGCGGCCTCCACCGCGCCCGGCGCTCCGCCGCAGCAGCCACTGCCGCTGCCCGGTGCGCCACCGCCGCGGCCGCTGCAGCTGCAGCAGCCATCGCCGGTCAGCTCCGGCCCCGCATCGACCGCGCCGGCGGGAGTCCCGCTCCACCAAGTCCAGTCCCCGCCGTTGCCGTCACCACTTCCGTCTTGGATCGCTACCCGCCACGTGTCGGCGGCGGTGAGGCTGCAGGCTACTGCGCGCGGCCTCCTAGCGCGTCGGTGTGTGCGGGAGATGCGTGGTCTGCAGCTGCCGCTCCTCCAAGTTGCCCTTCGCAGCGCAAAGGACCTCGATCTCATCCGCTGCGCCAGGGATCTTGGGCATGCGGTGTCCCCCATGGGCAGCGGGCATGCTGTTTTCCCCGCGAGCAGCGACCTCAAAGTCTGCGACATCGGTGGTTGGGGGGGCCGCACCCCTCCTCGTCATGCTCCATCGCAAGCCCTCCACTCTTTCCTGTGCGGTGCAGACCAACAGCCGTCCGGTAGGAAGAAGGCATGGTGTCACCGACAGCAGCGCACCACGTAGCACCACTGCATTCCGTCACCGGTCGCCGCGAGGGCGCCTCTGCTGGTCACTCTTGCGACCACTTCCAAGTGGTCCTACACATGCACTCCTTTTGTCCAGATGGTGTCCATGGGATCCAGGTGGTTGTACACATACACGTCCGACGTGCGGATGGTGTCCACCTTTTATTAAGGGGTCCAAAAAAAAGCGTCCCAGTCCATTTCAGGTTGAGAGTAATAAAACAAGCCGAGATGTAAAAGGCTTGTTTTTAGGTGTTAGGTTTGTGTTGCGTCGAGTTATGGTTATAAGTTGGTTAGGCTGCAGCTCGAGGACAAGCTGCATGTCCAGGTGGGGTGTAGTGTTAGAGTACGTAATGGGCCTGGGCTGGTGGTATAGTCCATTAGTCTTAGGGTTAATTAGAGATAAGGATCGCTTATTTGGGAGTCAAGTAAACCTCTCTATATAAAGAGAGGAGATGTATCAATCTAATCAAGCAACAATTAAGAAGGAAATCCCTTCCCTCTTGCCCGGCCGTGGGCAAAAAGGTCCCCGGCCGGCCCTCTCGCGCCCTCCTTCTAGCAGCGCCATAACAGGCAGCAAGATGGTACACATACTTGCGGTGTTCTCCAGCTCCTTCGTGACTTCCTGTGCACGCAGCTCTGCAGCTCGTTGAGCAGCTTCAGCCTGGCGTTTTTCCGTACGGGCTCGAGCAGCTGCAGAAATGGCAGCGTCCAGTTCACGTTCCAGAGACTGCACCCTCTGGTCAAGAATCTAATACACAGAAGAGAAATACCAATCAATAGGAAAACATACCAAACAACAAACTGTAGAACAACGGTTAACTAGATGCCAATATACATTCGAGCCAATAAAGTGCCAAACTACATTCATAGCTATTAATTGTGCAGGGAAAAAACATTCACTGCTCTTGCACAAGACTAAAAGGTATCATGTTGGTTAAATCTAAATTTTTAGCTTATAAGGATACTAATGTAGCTAGAAATACACTACAAAAGAAATAATTTACTAGCCATTAATCCGCAAACTTAATATGCAATCATGTAGAAAATCCAGATATAAAAATAGGCATCTGTGTGGTGAACCTGTTTGATGACTATAAATTCATGAGTACAGGTTGGTGCAACCAAGCTTAAGTATTTGACATTCACTTACTCTTGACACCCATTTATCATTACATGTGTAGCCACATGTTATTTGTCAAACACAGAGCCTTCTGTTGTTGGCTTGTCGGCCAGAATAAAGCCACAC
Source organism: Aegilops tauschii subsp. strangulata (assembly GCF_002575655.3). Taxonomy (NCBI): domain Eukaryota; kingdom Viridiplantae; phylum Streptophyta; class Magnoliopsida; order Poales; family Poaceae; genus Aegilops; species Aegilops tauschii. The sequence goes on from NC_053039.3 coordinate 182,523,883, forward strand.
TTTAGGAAACTCAGTTAGGGCAAAGTCTATCACAAACCAAACATGTCCTTAGTAGTTCAGATATGAGGGGAAAATAACCGAGAATAGTATGAAATTCATCACATGCCTGTAAAAAACTAAAACGAATGATAAATTTGAGTCATGTATTTGATAAGGTGGTGCATGGCTTTATGCATTCAGTTTCAGAAATCGTTGTCAGGACCATCGCATAAATACAATTAATCAAATCGAATACATTTGGCTGGAGCTGACACCATCCATCCTGCCAAGCTCTATCAAAACCCAAAGCAAAGCCAAATAGACTAGGTTGAACTGAACCTCTGTCATCTAAGATGCACCTTGATATGAACAGGGATTCTGCGTCGTCTGCTTACTGATTAAGCTCACGCCGATTAGGGGGCGGCATCTATCTACAGGCCCAAGTGAAAGGAACGGTTTGGGGATCGGAAGCGTGGGTAGGTACCTTGATGGAGCGGGCCTGTTCGGAGGCGAGGGAGGCCTTGGAGAAGACGTCGTCGTCGACGAAGACGGCCTTCCGGGTGAGCAGCTTCTGCAGCGACTCGACGTTGGCGCCTAGCTCTCCCAGGTTGCCGATCGCGGCGCCCCACCGCTCGCCCGAGGGCACGGCGGTTGGCGCGGAGGACGACAGGGAGGCGACCGCGACGGAGGATTTCTCCCTCTGCGCCATCTCCGCCGGCGATCCCTGGTGCGGTTGGCTACCTACTACTCCTCCTGCCCTCTTCACGCTTTGGCCCCTAGGCTTCACCGCAATCACTGGGACCACATCAAACCTCTCCCGTTTCCGTCGCCTAGAATAGAAATCTCCGTGCAACAACCACTGCATCGTTGGAAATCAACGGATCCATCCGACGGCCCGGAAATCCAATTCAGCCCTTTTTTTTTAACAACGCAAGTGCTCATACATACACGCATACACCCACCTTATGAACGCACACATGCACACTCTACCCCTATGAGCATCTTCGAGAGACTGAGCCGGCATACCATCTTGAGATTTACGAAGTTATCGTATGCGCCTCGTCGTCAACGGGAACGTCTCCTCCCACTGAAATCGCGTCGTTGGAAATCCTGAGATAAATTCAAAAATAATGCGAGCATTATGACTTGAACCCTGATGGGCTGGGAATATCACTATCCCTCTAACTATCTAACCACAGGTTGATTCGCGAAATCCAATTTGGCTCTTGGAGCATATGCTCCTGCCCATTAAAAAGGGTTTTTTTTCAAATGTTAAAAGAATGAAAAAGAAAATAGATGTGATCATTGTCACGCCAAAACGCTACATGCAAATTTTTAGAAGAAAAGCTCAAGTATTTTGATATGTGAAAAAAACAAGTCGAACTACAAATGTTACCTCAAAATGTTACATATATTTTTTGTTTTTCACCGACGAAGCACAGTCATCGTTTCGCATGAAATTTGGCAAGCACACTTGTTACACTAACAACATCTAAAAAAAATTAGAATTTTAAAGTTTATTTACTATTTATTTTGAATTTACTCCCATTAGGGAGCATATGCACCCAAGAGCCAAAACGACCCTCCCGATTCACGAAATCCAATTCGGAACGGCCCTCCCTCCGACGGCCCTACTATATTAAGATCACCTCCTTCCTTGCATCAAGCATCTCCAGCGGATCTGTAATTCCGCGTGCCGCAAAATACATTTACGAGCGACATGTATGTTTTTTTCTAGAAAAACTCTTGAACCAGCCGGATGATTTCTCTCTCCTATAAACCGTCTCTCCCGCTTGACACGTATCCCCTGTTGGGCCCACCCACCATCTCTCCACTTTTGTCTTATCTCTTGCCGAAGCCTTCTTGCCCACTCGTCATCTTCTTTTCTTTCCCCACGTCTCTCTCGTTCGTCCAACTCCCATGGCAGAGAAGAGATGGCTCCCATGCCACCCCGCGTTGCTATAAATCAGATAGGGCCGCTGGAGCACAGTGTTGTGCATCCCGCTGCCGGAGCCATCCGTTCTGCACCCCATCGTCGGAGCCCACCACTACTGCATCCTGCCGCAAACAACCGCGGTGCTGCAAAATTGAGAAGGCGGTCCCCGCAACTCCCGTGAGCATTGCTGCCGAGGTGCCATCGTATTGCGCCGGGGTGGGTGCACCACCGCTCGTGCTACGAGGTGGACGTGTTTCTCCGCCGTGTGGTCGCAGTGGCGCCGCTGCAGCAAGGGTGGTCGCTACATCGCCCGTGTTCAATGGAGCAACGCCGGGCCATCGAAAGTATAGTCGGTGCTGCATTGGAGCTTCGTTGGAGCCCTCGGTGCTTCGTTGGAGCTCGACCGGGGTTGCAATGGAGCTTAGTCGGAGTTGTCGATGTTGCATTGGAGCTCCGCTAGGGCTACAATGGAGCTCATAGAACGTCGCTCGTGATGCTTTCGAGCTCTGTCGGGGCTGCAATGGCGCTACGTCGAAGCTACCACGCTCGCTCCTGTCGTGATGTTTCTATAATCCAATGGTCACCAGCGCGCCGATCGGACGGCTGGCTAGGAGGATGATTTCTTAGAGAAATCATCTGGCTGATTTGTAGCAGCTGGCAAATTTTTGCAGTACCGCGAGCCCTCCTACGGAACGGATCTCGTAAACCTGTCTCGTAAAACATTTGCAGGGTGAATTTACGGGATCTGTTTTTGTGCCGGAGACCTCGCGGTACCGCAAATAAAAACATGAGACAAATATTGACAAGTTCTTGCATATGAATACACGAAATTTATATATACATGTGTAGGATCGAAAGTATGTCTAGAGGGGGGTGATTAGACTACTTGACCAAATAGGACCTAACATTTTCCCAAATTTAGTTGTAGGCAGATTTTAGCAATTATGAAAAGTCAAGCGACACCCTACACATGCAAGTCTAATAGTATAGCGGCGAAAGTAAGACATTGCACAAGTAAGTAAAGAGAAGGGTCTGGAGAAAGCAAACGCAATGGGGACACGGTGATTTTTGGCGTGGTTCCGATAGGTGGTGCTATCGTACTTCCAAGTTGATGGAGACATCAACCCACGAAGGGTAATGTCTTCGCGAGTCCACGGAGGGCTCCACCCGCGAAGGGTCCACAAAGAAGCAACTTTGTCTATCCCACCATGGCCATCGTCCACGCAGGACTTTCCTCACTATGGCAAATGTTCAGGAAGTAGGCGGCCTCCTTGCCCTTACAAACTCCTTGGTTCAACTCCACATCATGTCGAAGGCTCCCAAGCGACACCTAACCAATCTAGAAGACACCACTCTCCATAAGGTAATAGATAGTGTGTTGATGATGAACTCCTTGCTCTTGTGCTTCAAATGATAGTCTCCCCAACACTCAACTCTCTCTCTCTCTCTCCGATTTGGCTACGGTGGAAGAGGGATTTGAGTGAAAAGCAACTTGGGGAAGGCTAGAAATCAAGGTTCAAATGGTAGGAATGGAATATATTGATCTCAACACATGAGTAGGTGGTTCTCTCTCAGAAAATGAGTAGTGGAAGTGTAGGCACATTCTGATGGCTCTCTTGCTGAGTAAGAGGGGGTCGAGGGGTACATATAGCCTCCACACAAAATCCAACTATTATACACTTTTGACCCAACTCGATGGCACCGATCAAAAATCTCGGTGGCACCGACCTGTGTAAAAGATATGAACGTTAGGAATCTTGGCGGGACCGACTGGAACAACTCGGAAGGACCGATGTGCAATAGTTAGGGCAAGCCTCGTTTCGGTGGCACCAATTGCATCAACTCGGTAGGGCCGAAGCGAAGCAATAAGGCAACAGAAAGGTTGGCACGCCATCTCGGTGGGACCGATTGCAATCTCGATGGGACCAAAATAATTGCAACAAGGTTACAGAAGGTTTGCTAAGCATCTAATGGCTCGTGTCCACGTTAGTGTTTCCCCGAAGAGGAAGGGATGATGCAGCACAGCTATGGTAGGTATTTCCCTCAGTGATGAAACCAAGGTTATCGAACCAGTAGGAGAACCAAGCAACACTATGTAAAACGGTACCTGCACACAAAGAACAAATACTTGCAACCCGACGTGTAAGAGGGGTTCCCAATCCCTCTCGGGTAAAATATAGATTGATTTGTATGACTTTGGATAAATAGATCTCTCGATAAAACAAAATCAAATAAATAAAGAAAAAGTGCAGCAAGGTATTTTTAGGTTTTTAGAATAATACATCTGAAAACAAAAGCAAATAAAAATAGATCTCGAAGCAAATATGATAAAGAATAGACCCGGGGGCCGTAGATTTCACTAGTGGCTTCTCTCATGAAAATAGCATACGGTGGGTAAACAAATTACTGTTGGGCAATTGATAGAACCTCAAATAATTGTGACGATATCCAGGCAATGATCATTATATAGGCATCACGTCCAAGATTAGTAGACGGACTCATGCCTGCATCTACTACTATTACTCCACACATCGACCGCTATCCAGCATGCATGTAGTGTATTAAGTTCATGGAGAAACGGAGTAATGCAATAAGAATGATAACATGATGTAGACAAGATCTATTCATGTAGGAATGGACCCCATCTTGTTATCCTTAATAGCAATGATCAATACGTGTCGATGTGTCACTGGGAAAGAACACCACACGATCGAACCCATCACAAATAACCTCTTCCCATGGCAAGAAAAATCGACTAGTCGGCCTAACTAAACAAAAGATTCGAAGATGAAATACGAGGCTATAAGTAATCATGCATGTAAGAGATCAAAACTCAAATAACTTTCATGGATAAAAATAGATCTGATCATAAACTCAAAGTTCATCGGATCCCAACAAACATACCGCAAAAAGAGTTACACCAAATAGATCTCCAAGAGACCATTGTATTGAGAATCAAATGAGAGAGAGGAAGCCATCTAGCTACTGCGTACGGATCCGTAGGTCTATAATGAACTACTCCCGCATCATCGGAGAGGCAATAATGAGGATGATGAACCCCTCCGTGATGGTGTCTAGATTGGATCTCGTGGTTCTGGAACTTGTAGCGGCTGGAATTATGTTTCGTTGACTCCCCTAAGGTTTTTGGATTTTCGGGGTATTTATAGAGCAAAGAGCGGTGCGGGAGGCGGCCGAGGTGGGCACAACCCACCAGGGCGCGCCCAGGTGGGTTGTGCTCCCCTCGGAGCCCCCCTCTAGTACTTCTTTGGCCCAACAGGTGTCTTCTGGTCCAGAAAAAAATCTTTTTTCCTTTTTCCACCATTCTTTCACTTTCCATGGCTAGCCGTATCCACGGGTGCCTTTCATATCAACACTTTCCAAGAAATTTATTATTTGACAACATAAAGTAAATTTATTTTTCATTTCGGGACTGGGCATTGATAACCCACAAGTATAGGGGATCGTTTGTAGCCTTTTTCGATAAATAAGAGTGTCGAACCCAACGAGGAGCTAAAGGCAGAACAAATATTCCCTCAAGTTCTATCGACCACCGATACAACTCTACGCACACTTGACATTCGCTTTACCGGAAACAAGTATGAAACTAGAAGTACTTTGTAGGTGTGATATGATAGGTTTGCAAAATAATAAAGAGCACGTAAATAAAATATAGGGGCTGTTTATATAAAGACACAACTAAGTTAGTTTTAGTAGAGAGCTTTTGTCAACAAGAAAGTTATTTGTCCCTAGACAATCGATAACAAGTACCAGTAATCATTCTTGCAATTTTATATGAGGGAGAGGCATGAGCTAACATACTTTCTCTACTTGGATCATATGCACTTATGATTGGAACTCTAGCAAGCATCCGCAACTACTAAAGATCATTAAGGTCGTGAAACCCAACCATAACATTAAGTATCAAGTCCTCTTTATTCCCATACGTCATACCCCACCTACTCGGGTTTAAGTTTCTGTCACTCTCGCAACCCACCATAAGCGAACCATGAACATATTGCAACACCCTACAGCGAGGGCCCCTCACGTTTGCGCGAGAACGAAGGGCACCGTAGGACAACACCATAAATAAAATATACAATCATACCAACCAAGATCACGATTAACCCATAGGACAAAACGGATCTACTCAAACATCATAGGATAACCATAGATCATTGGGAAATAATATAAGGAGTTGAGCACCATGTTTAAGTAGAGATTATAGCGGGGAGAAGAGGTGTTACACCGTTGCATAGAGGGGGAGAAAGTTGGTGTTGACGGTAGCAAGATTGTTGATGTAGATCGTCGTCCCGATTGTTGCCCCGGCGACACTCCGGCGCCACCGGAAGCGAGGGGGAGAGAGCCCCCCTCCTTCTTCTTCCTTGGACTCTCCCTAGATGGGAGGAGAGTTCCCCCTCTGGTCCTTGGTCTCCATGGCAGCGGAGGGGCGGGAGCCCCTTCGAGATTGGATCTCCCTCTCTGTTTCACGTTCCCCGATCTGGCCGAAAACTGTTTCTTATATTCCCGGAGATCCGTAACTCCGATTGCACTGAGATTTTAACACGATTTTTTTTGGATATAAGCTTCCTTGCGCCCGAAGTAGAGGTCCAACCGACGTACAAGGTGAGCACAACCCACCACAGCACGCCTGGCTCCTCTGGCGCGCCCTGGTGGGTTGTGCCCACCACGGGCCTCCATTTGCGGTGATTCCAACTCCCAAAAATCACATATATTCCAAAATAATTCTGTGAAATTTTATTGCATTTGGACTTCATTTGATATGGATACTCTACGATACAAAAAACATGCAGAAAACAGGAACTGGCACTTGGCACTGGATCAATAGGTTAGTCCAATAAATCATATAAAAAGTTGCCAAAAGTATGTAAAACTTGTATAATATTGACATGAAACAATCAAAAATTATAGATACGACGGAGACGTATCAGCATCCCCAAGCTTAATTCTTGCTCGTCCTCGAGCAGGTAAATGATAAAAAAGATAAATTTTTATGTGGAATGCTACCTAGCATAAACTTGATCATATATCTAATCATGGCATGAATATTAAGACATAAGTGATTCAAAGCAATAGTCTATAATTTGACATAAAGACATCAATACTCAGGCATCCCAACAAACAATCATGTCTTTCAAAATATCAACGCTAAAGCAAGCTATCCCTACAAAATCATATAGTCTTATCATGCTCTGTCTTCTTAACATAAAGTATTTATCATGCACAACCCCGATGACAAGCCGAGCAATTGGTTCATACTTTTTAACGCACTTCAGATTTGTCAACCCTCACGCAATACATGAGCGCAAGCCATGGATATAGCACTACGGGTGGAATAGAGTATGATGATAGGGGTAAATATAAAGAAGACAAAAAGTAAGAAAGTCTCACACCGATGCGGCTAACCAACGGGCTATGGAGATGCCCATCAATCGCTATCAATGTGAGGAGTAGGGATTGCCATGAAACGAATGCACTAAGAGCTATAAGTGTATGAAAGCTCAATATGAAAACTAAGTGGGTGTGCATCTAATCCTATAATGAAAAATTCCCACTAGTATATGAAAGTGACAACATAGGAGACTCTCCATATGAAAAACATGGTGCTACTTTGAAGCACAAGTGTGGTAAAGGATACTAACAATGTGCCTTCTCTCTTTGTTTATTTTTTTCTTTTCTTTTTTTTCTTTCTTTTCTTTTTTTTCTTTTTTTTCTTTTTTTCTTTTTTTCTTTTTTCTTTTTATATTTTCTCTCTCTTATTGTCTGGAGTCTCATTCCGACTTGTGGAGGAATCATAGTCTCCATCATCCTTTCCTCACTGGGGCACTGCTCTAAAAATGAATAATGATGATCATCACACTTCTATTTACTTATAACTCAAAAGAAATAAAAATTACAACTCGATACCTATGACAAAGTATGACTCTATATGAATGCCTCTAGCAATGATCTAGCGTAACATGTATGAAAAATGATGAATGGTGGCTGAGCCACAACTACTATGTCAGCTATATGATCATGCAAAGCAATATGACAATGAATGCTCAAGTCATCAGATGGTAGCGGTGGAAGTTGCATGGCAATATATCTTAGAATGGCCATGGAAAAGCCATAATAGGTAGGTATGGTGGCTGTTTTGAGGAAGATATAATAAGCTTATGTGTGATAGAGCGTATCATATCATGGGGTTTGGATGCACCTGCGAAGTTTGCACCATGCCTCGATGTGAGAAAGGGCAATGCACGGTACCGTAGAGGCTAGCAAATTGCAGAAAGGTAAGAGTGCGTATAATCCATGGACTCACATTAGTCATAAAGAACTCATATACTTATTGCAAAAGTTTATTAGCCCTCGAAGCAAAGTACTACTACGCATGCCCCTAGGTGGATAGATTGGTAGGAAAAGATCATCGCTCGTCCCCGACCGCCACTCATAAGGAAGACAATCAATAATAAATCATGCTCCGACATCATAGCATAACGAGAGACTATACGTGCATCACTACAAAAAATACACTTCCGTGATGATACGTGTTTGTCACAGTAGGTCACGTTTTCTGTCATGCATGTACATCCATGACAAATTTATGACAGAATCAAGATAGTCATACCTGTGCTCTCGTAGAAGTGTTCCATGACATTACCAAAATTATCATCACGGAAGTGTCCACTTCCATGATGATAAATCGTGCGTCACAGAAGTGCTTTCGTCAAGGGTGACCGACACATGGCATCCATCGTACCAGAACGCCGTTAAGCTATCGGGTCCGGTTTTGGATCCGATAACCCGTTAACAGCCCCGACCAATGGGGATTTTCCACGTGTAAAATCATCATTGGCTGGAGGAAACACGAGTCGGCTCACCGTTGGGACAGATGCCATCCACGCATTGGACCCAAATCGCCTATGATACGTCGACACGTGGCACGGCCCAACAGTGGCCCATACAGTTTAAATGGGCCGGCCCAACTAAAGGCCCACAAGATTTTGCGGACCATAATGGGACGGCCCAGCTAAAGGCCCACAAGATTTTGCGGGCCATAATGGGCCGGCCCAGGTAAAGGCCCACAAGATTTTTGCTCGCCATAATGGGCCAGCCCAGGTGAAGGCCCATAAGATTTTTGTGGACCATAATGGGCCGGCCCAGCTAAAGGCCCACGAGATTTCGCCGACATTAATGGGTCGGCCCAGTTTTAGGCCCACAAGATTTTGAGGACCCTAGTAGGCCGGCCCATTAACTGGCTGCCATGTTTTGGGCCAAATGCCGGCCCATATTTGATCCGGTCCATTAATGGCCTGCCACGTTCCGGGCCTAATAATGGCCCATATGAGATCCGGCCCGTTAAAAGCCTACCACGTTCTGGGCCAAATTACGGCCCAGATCAGTTCAGGCCCTTTAAGAGGCTTTGGGCTAAATTATGGCCCATATCAGACTCGGCCCGTCAACTGGACGCTACGCTTTTGGGCCCATTTGCTAAAGGCACATTTAGTAATTCGGCCTGATATTAGTTTCGGCCTGTTAAGGGCCCGTTTAACATTTCGGCCCTATATTAATTCTGGCCTGTTAAAAGCCCGTCATATAGTTGGGCCTAACTACGGCATGGTTTGCATCCGGCCTGCTCGCAGCTGATAATCTGATTGGGCCAAACAAGGACAGAGACAATTTTGGCCTGTTATAAGCCCATGGTTTGATTGGCACATTCATGGGCCCGGGTCTATTTCGGCATGCTGCCAGCCCGTGAGCTGTTCGGCACGTTTGAGGCCCAACCAACTTTTCAGCCTCCTAAAGGCCCATTGAATTTTCTTGGGAAAATAGGGCCGGCGGTTTACTCGGCCTATTAAAGGCCCAAATCTACTAGTGGGCTAGTTTACATTTAGGCCTGTTAACGGACCAAGATGACAGGGCCCATGATGCGGATCATACATGGTGATTTGCATGTCGACCCGATTATGTACCATAATTTTACGGTTTGGCCAGTTTACTATGAAGACAGGATATATATACAGTAAAATAACTGCAGCATCGTGAATAAGAAAAAACCTAGACTATACAATAAAGAAATTATGGCATATTACATCCACTGGGCATCAAAGTTTGCCACTATGATAATAAAGCACAAGCAGACAGCAGATTACATACACTGGGCATCAAAGATCGCCACCAGTGCAACTAAACACGCCGACAAAATAATATACAAAACCGACAGCCCTTCAATAGAGTTCAAGAAAGGATAGCCCTGCTCGGGAGCTGCAGCGCAAGCAGCTGGGCAAGCTGGTGAGACTGCACTTGTTTGACACTTATATCCTCCTCACTCTGAAAGATAAACAAGCAGACAGATGACAGGTTTTGCACATACAAGTATCAGTGCTGACAATTCATCACATTTCTTACTGACGAATAAAGTGACACAGTTTAAAATAGCATTAACACAATATGGTATTGTTCAGGTCAAGACATGGCAGGAAATGACATTGTGAAGGAGTTGGCGGCTTCACGACACCACTGGATTACAGATCAAGAACTCATAAGTATCAATGGTTAGTGTGCTGTCAATTTATCCCATTTCAGATTGGCAAAATAAGATCACTTGCTCTGTATAGTTTAATTTACATGGTATGAAGAAGAAACTTGGTTGTACAACTGAAAACTTAAATTGAGAAGGACAAACTTTTGTTTATGAACTGGAGTACATAATAAACTTTAAACATGCAATTTGATGCAAACACCAAAAATAAACAGCTGTTGCAGTCATGCCTAACCAAATATACACAACAAAGTTTGAAGGCTTGAGAAGGACAAACTTACATTATTGGTGAAGGCAGGCTCTATAAAGCCCTTGTCCATGCTGATGGGGGGGCAATTCAAGAAGTTTACCACAGAATCTTCTTCATAAGCATTGCCTTTATTCTACATTTTGTTAAGAGTAAATATAGATGTGACAATATAAGAAAAAATGGAGAATATTTAAGATAAGATGAAGAGTGATGCTACATAACCAAGTAGCTATAAATGTAAGTACAGCGATACAGGCAAAAGGTACAACCAAGAGCAATGCAGAGCTAAACTTCTTCAGTACCATCGGTGTTATCCAACCTTATGGTAAGAGTAAATATAGATCTTATGTGTAGAAAATGGAGGGCAAAGGAAAATAAGTTGTAGAGTGATGGTACATGAACAACTACCTGTCAATATAAGTACACTGATAAAGGACAACAGGTACTTAGAAGAACAATGCAGAGCTAAAAAAATTCATTGACATTGGATATATTCTACACTAATGTAACCATTCATACAGATCAGATAATTTGGAGCGAACAATTGATAAGCAAGCTATCATGCATACTGCTGTCACATAATGAACCAGGTATGTATGCAAGTATAGTGATACAGGACAACAGGTACTAACAAGAGCAAAGCAGCGGGCAGCATATTTGCGATATCCCGTCGTTTTTTTCAAACCGGAATTCTTTTTCGAGTAGATTTCCTGCAAAAAAGATCCGTAAGGCACATGCGGAAAAGTAGAAGTTCAAATTGTCATGCGATATCATAGACAGTACCTCATCCTCGGAACGAGACCAGTGCATAACAAGGTTTTTCCATTCAATGTCTTCTAAATTTAGCACAGGAGACTTCACTAGAAATTCGTTTATAGACTTGCCATCAAAGTGTGATTTCCTCAGGTAACACCAATACGGCTGCAATGCTTCCTTGAAAAGCGCAAGCAAGCTTTGCTCGTCATGACTATCCAGATTGACCCTCGCCTACTTACAACAATGTAATGTAAATCATTGATGTGTTCAATCAGCAGAAAACAGGAAAATAATCACCATGAATAATAGCACTTACACGTAAGTGGGACAGGAAGATGTGAAAATGGTGTTTGTCTTCACTATAATCTTCCAATGATGGGAATATATGCACGTAGTCCCTATCAACATTGAAAGCATTGTCTTTTAAACTGGGTATAACTAGAATGGGGTTCCAATCTGCAGGAATTGGTCGTCTATGTAGTTGGGATAGGTCTTCGGCCGGTGGACTTGCTGTACTTTTTGCTGGAGTGGGATTTTTCTATGGTACGGCTGGTGCTATGGCAACTGAAATCGGCATACCTTTGCTAGAGTGCAGGTCCTGTGTGGTGGGGCTAGTGGTGTGGCCAGTGAAGTATGGGTACATTATGCTGGAGTCGGTCCTACGTTTTGTGTCACTGGTTCTACAGCCAATATAAGTGGGGTGCTGTCTGATTTCTCCGGCACAACCACGTTTTTCAAGGACTTTGCTGGTGCTCCTTCAGGTTCGGCAATCATCCTCTTCCTTTTTGATGTCTGATGCACAAGAACAACATTTGAGTGAAAAAACATGGTATGATGACAGATGGAATATGTATTTATAATGGATGGGCATGGCATCTCGACATATATGATGAGTAAACTAAGCAGATGGCGGTGCAACAAAGTAGAAGAAATGCAAGACAACATATGCAAGATACGCGCAATCAATAAAACCTTGCCAAATTAGAGCAGGCACCTTGATGGGTGAACATGACAGGCCATCTGCCTTTGATTCCTCGAGGTTAGAATAGTCATTAGGATCATATTCTGAACAAGAATCTACAGGTGGGGAGCGTATGAGTTTCATTGCATCCAGAATGGCACTCAATGCCTTGGTGCCAATTTTGTAAGTCATTGTAGTGTTCCACAATATTCTTGTGATGCGTGGATTCTGATATTCACTGTAATTACGTATAATATCTGAGAACCATGAAAACATAAATAGTTGTGAGATTATCTTTGTAATGCATAGGATATTCTATATAGGGGCGCCCCTGTAAACACTTGTGTGCTATCACTGGATTCTGATGAGAGAGCTCATGTGTGCTGTAATATGGTGCGTGCATTTATATAATCTGGCACAAGTACACAAAAATAGGCTCCAGAAGTAAGGGTAGTTGGCAGATGATAGGTTCAAAATATACTGTATAGAGAGTTTATTGCCAAACCATGATAACAAGAGCACACAGCAACTAGGCAGATCATAGTGTACATAAAAGGGGTACACCATAACCACGATATATAGATCGGGAAAGTGGAACTGGCTTGAAAATACGGTGTTGTATTGCCGCTAGTAATTGAAAGCCTATCGATCAAGTACATGCCATCTCTATCAGTTGTTGACTGCAGATGTCCCTGCTCCCCTTCCTGACAAGGAACATACTGTACGTACTAAATATAGAATAACAAAAGAGGAACATGTTAAAGAACAGAAGAGGAAGCATATTCTTGAGGTTCCGCTTAATTGCATACAATGTTGGTTGCTCACTCATGATGAATCACAGCGCCCAAAGAAATGCAATTCCATGTTGTCTCTCTATATGTGGCAATTTTGAACAAGAGTCATTAGGATCATATTCTGAACAAGAGTCAACAGGTGGGGAGCATATGAGTTTCATTGCATCCAGAATGGCACTCGATGCCTTGGTGCCAATTTTGTAAGTCATTGCGGTGTTTAGCTTCAAGAGTGGATTGCTGTTAGTGCGACACAAAGCAGCTACACAGATCATAGTGTAGATATAACGGGAAAACCATAAGCATCAGAGTAAAATCAGCAACGTGGAACTTGCTGGAATATATGTGCTAGTATTGATGGTACGGCTAGAAAGGCTTCGGATGCCAGCTCTCTTCAACTGAAGGTGCGGTACTGTTAATATCTGTGTAACTCTCAAAGGCGACACAGCTCCCCGCATTTTCTTGGTATTCTTATAGGATTCAAGTGGGCAGGCTACTACAAATCCTATTCCCATGTTTACAAAATCCTACGAATCAAAGAGGCCCGACGAGTTCAAAGTGTCCATACCAACCGACCGTATAGACCTCTACACTGCAAATGTCCCTGCTCATATTCACTACAAGGAACATACTGTACTACTATCATACTCCCTCCGTTCCAAAATATAAGTCTTGGTAGAGATTTCCACTATGGATCACATACAGATGTATCCAGATACATTTTAGAGTGTAGATTCACTCATTTTGCTCCATATGTAGTCCATGGTGGAATCTATACAAAGACTTGTATTTAGGAACGGAGAGAGTAGTTATTAAAGAAGAACGGAAGAGGAACATGGTAAAGAAGAGCAAGCAGATTTTGGATAATAAAATGTTCGTTGCGCAGTGCCCACACATGATGAACCAGAGCGCATTAAGAAAGCAACTCCCTGCTGTCTCTCTATATGTGGTGCACGTGCTTTTTCGAAAGTAAAGTAGGAACATTAGCTGACCAATTAAATGTTATCTGTTTTAGTAATATCAGCATCATATCAGATTCGTACTTGAGCAACAAGTTTGGAATTATGAGTGGCACTTTGTTTAGCTTGATGGATTCAGGAGCAGTGCTAACAGGTACGATGATGGTACTGAATATAAAGGCATGTCTGCATTTGGGTCAGTCGACCATTTCAGGCGGTTGGATGAAGATCCTACGTGTCTTAACCCTTCTTCTTCCTCGTCTCTGATTCTTCCCGTACAGAACACCGCATGGGCCGCCGGCCGGACCATCGGCCCCCACCGCCTGTGTTCCTCCGCCACCCCCACCCCCGCCCCCACCCGCATCGATTTTTCTTTGTTTGGCGAGGCCCCACCATCGCCCCCAACCAAAGTCCCCATCGAAGCCCCTTCGTTCGCACCGGCGAACTCCGGTGAGCTCTGAAAAATCGACTGACCCAATTTTGAAATTTAGTCTACTGTGATTTAACTAGTGTGGAATATAAAATGGGAAAACCATAAGCATTGGGAGTATAGTGTTGAGCATGCCATGGCGGATCTGAAGGTGCAAACCGGACAAAGGCAACTTCGCAACCAATGTTTGCTCTCAACTAGCAAGTAAGTGATGGACAAGAAATCAGAGTAAAGCAGTGGCGATCTATTTTCTTGCTGCGATAAATAAGTTGAGCAGATACGAAAGAGTACCACCTCTGGTGCAGCGGCGTGTATGCATCTGCTGAGAATTTGACGGTGCTGCGGTAGCGATGGTTGTCGGCAGCGTGGAAGCAGATCTAGGAGGGTAGACGGTGGCGGCGGGGCGCGGTGGACGAGACGGTCGTAGGAGCGGCACCGGCAAGGTGGACGACGGCGAGGATGAAGCGAGAGGACGGGATGGAAGGATCCCGGTCCGAAGCCGTGGATGAGAGAGGTCGATCTCTTGTAATGGACGGCGGCGTCGGGGTATCAGCTCCGGCATGGTGGAGGAGGACGGCGGTGGATGGGGTGGCGGACGGAGGAGGCTGGGGTGGAGAGGGTGTTTTGGCGCCCACGGAGTATGAATGGGGAAATGGAGGTGGAGAGGAAGGGGGGAACCATGTCTTCAGGGCGCGCTTGTCTCAAATGCGAGGAAATTTACAAACTTAGCCCCCGTTTCAAATTTCCTACATCACAACAATATTAGTCGGTTGGGGATAGGACGGTAATCTTGCATACACCGAATATTTGCCGACGAGAGTTTGTTTTTGGCGCCCACCGTGTATGAATCAGGGAGGGAGTCGATTTCGGCCAAGGACACATTGTGTTTTGGCGCCCACCGTGTATGAATCCGGGTGAGAGGCGGTTATGTCACGTTTGAGTGAAATTACAAACCTACCCCTATCAAAACCTATAGAAATCGAGCAGATAGGCTTTGCGTGGAAGGGATAGGCAGTAGTAATTTCCATCTCGCAGATTTTGGTTTCGGGCGGTTACTGCGAATTTCCCCGCTTCGTTCAAATTTTGCAGAGTGCACGTTTACCGTGCCAACTCAATTTGAATCCCGTTTGTATTCTATTTTTTTCGGGCGGGATCCATTTTCGATTGGAATAAAATTCTATATACATCATTTTTTTATATATACTTTCAAAAGCACAACACCCTTTATACATAAATATGGTTTACAAATGGCATGATCTCAGATTCATAAGGTTGTATCCATCAATTTGGATTTTCAAATATTTGAAACCACTTTATGTTGAAATCCAATGTATGCATTCCTCGCTAACTGTCTCCAATTAATGTGTGTTTCATGCGGGTTTTTTTACTTCTCAAACATGTATAATGTGTTTCACACATGCAACATATAGTCTATCCCGTTTAGACATTAATTGCATATAAACAATGCACTGTTTCTAAATAAAGAATCTATGGATCACCAATATTAATAAACTATATAACATTACACGTGTCCCGAAATTCAAATGAATATGCATGTTTGATACACCAATTTGCGTTATGATATTATCGATTTCGTGATCTCTAGTTTAAATATTTGAATCCCATTTAATCCAGACATTCGTCTCATATAACTATCACTCATGCTTATATAGGACTATCTCTCTAGACCTATACGCGTTCATCATCTCTCGTGTATCTCTCGTGCTACCTATATGTCGACAATGATCTTTTATCTTCGTAACACATTGACGGTACTCTCTCCCTCGACCTTCATCACTCTATCTCTCTCTAAGTATATCTCGCTCCCTGCTATGTGTCTCTAACTATGATTCTCCATGTGGAATCTCTTTCTCTCACACAAACACAAAACTTTGTCTTCCGGGGTCTCATTTCTCTCTACTATTCCCCTGTGTGCAACTCGCACACTCCTAATACAGAGATGTCTTTCGCTCCTTAGGTATGAGAACCTACGACTCATCCTCTTAAATATCTCTTTCTCACACACAAACACAAACTCTGTCTCCGAGGGTCTCATATTTCTCCACTGTTCTCTTGCATGTCGCTCACACACACTATCTCTCCCTAGAGATATCTTGCGTTCCCTCATATGTTTCTCTAGCTATCACTCTCGTTTTGAAATATCTTTCTCTCTCGCAGACACAAAACTCCGTCTCTCGGGATCTCATTTCTCTCCGATATTTGTTTGTATGTGAGTCACATGCACCCTTTGTTCATCTCTCACACACCCACACCCACACCCATAACTCAGCCTTCTGATACACTCAACTCCTATCTCTAACGCACACTAGCTAGCATCTTTATCTTTCTATTTATCTGTTTCTCCATCAACCTTCTTTCATTTATAGGTTGATCTCTTTTGCACAATTGTTGTGCCTCACTCCCTCTGCTCGCCATAGATGCATGCTCCAGCCCACGCCACTATCTCTTAAAGACAAAAACACATGCTCAATTGTCGGGCCTTCTTCCCTGCATTCTCGCATGCATGCATATTGTCATACCGATCCGTCTCTCCCATGTCGTTGATCTTAGCTTATGACTTATGTCTTCTTTCTTTTATCTCGATCATGCACGCACACACACACACACACATCCCACGTATACATGTATACCTCTCACACATGCACGTTGAAGGTCTCTATGTCTCCATACGTAGTTAATTACCCTCAACCCTAACGCCACATCGAATCGTTCTCTTCTTGTGTGCACATAACTTCCGCCTGGATGGGTAAAACACACACTCACACTTAACAATATCCTTGTAGCTACCCCCTCTCACTCCTCCGCTATATCCCCGAAACCAATAAGACCATCCCTTCGTTTAATTCCCGCCTACATGCACCATCGATATATAGTAGTCTTCCTTGGTGTCTCTCGAACAAACACGTTCTCTCGATGTCGACTACTCTCACGCGCACACACCTTCTCTTCCCTCTCTACGGGCATTTTCTCTCTCGCACCCCATCGTTGGTGGCCTCTGCCATACACATCGCCTCTCTATGATGAAGCCATGCACACTTAAATTACATCCGCCACCGAAGACCCCGTGACACACACACACACACACAAACAAACAAACACACACACACACACGCACACGCACACACGCACGCACGCACCCACCCCCCCACACACACGCACACACACATAGTAAGACTCCATCACACACACGCACACACACACACTAAGACTCCATCTCTCTCTCTCTCTCTCTCTCTCTCCCCCCCCACACACACACACCGAGACTCCATCTCACACACACATGCTCTAGGTGGAGCATTTGTTCCTACCACCCTTCATCCACCCTTACCCGTATGATAAACAATCACCTTAATTCACTTGTATAACATGGACAAATTCCACTTTACTTTAGTAGTTAGCAAACTTATCATTTGTACCCTTATAAAAAAATCGAGTTGGCGATGATGGTGTGCCTGCCATCTTGTAATATAGACCGTCTGATCCATATCTGACGGATAGAAAGCAAACTATGATAATTTTACAAAAGATAGCCGCACCTCTCTCCACATCCTTATCTCCCACACCTCATTGTTGAGCAATTAAAAAAGAAAGTCTCCGGAACAATCAAGCATGGTGGCCGCTGCCACCTGCCGGCGCCATCCATCCCCATGCCTCAGCCCATTCCGACCACCAGTCACCACCACGCTCCACTCCTCCTCACCTTATCTCTCATCTTTCATTTTTTTCGATGACATACTCGAGATACCAGTTTTCCGATAAAATTCTCGAAATATCATTAGTTTTTACACATGGGATTACTCCTGCATGGGTAAATCACAACATGTGTTTTGTAAAAAAATGCATATTTATGTTCCGTGCAATGCACGAGCATCTTGCCTGTAATTATATAACGCAAATCACGAGCAGGAAGTGACATTTTTTTTACACAACCACATTAACATGGCCACATAAATCACTAGCTAAAGTAAATACCATTATACTTATATCCCGATGCAAAAGGTTGAGTACATGTCCGAAGAGTAGAGTCGCACACACGCACTCTGTCTCTCAGAATCTCACACACACACACACCAGTTACATGACGCCCACTTAAGCAGACACGTATGTTACAATTTGTGCACCCGCGGGTACACATGATGCTGCTCATTTATTTAAGCCGGACGGCGAACCCAAACAGTAGCTGCATTCATTCCCCTCCCGCCGCCTCTTCTCTGGTCGCCGTCGCCCGGTAGCCATGGCCCGGCCGAAGGTAACAACATACGCCATACTCCCGCCGGAGCGGCTGTTTAATCTGGAAAATTTAGTGGTCATGCATGCATCTTTTTGTGCTAGGACTCCTATATAAGGGTTGACCGGTCGCTTCCCGCGGACGTGCGCGGGCGGTGGAAGAGGAAGAGAAGGGAAGCAGGCTGTGGAGTAACGTTTTTTACCATAATTTCTTAGGAAACTGAGTGCAATAACTAAGTAGTTTTGCAAACTACCAGTACTACACATGAAACGGTTCAATACCTATACTCCCTTGCCAGCGCGCGCTTCTCGCGTGAAACGGTCAGCGTCGCCCTGGAGCGTCAGTGCCGCATTAATGTCCGGCCAGAGCGGAGGCGACCTCTCACAGGCGCCGGCTTTGAAGCGGCGCCACGGCCGAGAGAGCGTCGGTTCCCGGTGCACCGACTGCTCCGCGTCGAGGCTGGCCATCGACCGGGGTGATGCCCCCCTTCTGTTCCGCACTCTAATCTGGTGCATGACACGTATTACGTCAACCCGGATGCTGCTGGCTGTCCCACATGTTGGCGAAGTAGTACGTAGTAGTAAGAAGAAGCAAAGAATCATGCGGTATGCTAGAGATTCCAACAAGTGACTAGACTACACCGCGTGCAGTATCTCAAATCTCAAATCTCCCTTCTGGTTTATAGGGCTCAAATCTCAAATCTCATCAACCAAGGCATTTTGCGATTGGAGGAATGTATCTTGTACTTTACAATACTACCCTAATTAAACTCATGCATTAATTACGTAGTTTTCTCGTTTTCCTCTCCGCCTTGGTCGCGGTGCACAATATGACTAGTCGCTCTATCTACATGCGGGACATCAAAGCATCCGGGCCCGTGTGCCATCCACCAAATCACAGCGAGGTGCTACAGTCGAAACTCACCGGTCACCCCGGTGTGGCCGTCATGACCCGTCATATCACAAAACCCACACCTTTACCAGCAGTGGTAAAGTGGCCTCGAAGTTGGACTGGACGAAGCAACCATCATTTCACTGGAACGCTCGTTGAAGCCCTTTCTCCCCTTTATTGAAGAAAACCTCACTCCAGGCTACTCACTTCTGCCATTTTTCTTCTGTACCGACGAAGGAAAGGTGGGCGAATCAGTGATACTGCTATATTTTAATTCCAAGAATCTTCTTTTTGTGAAGCACCGACCGATTCTCATAGCCTATTCTTTTCCCGTTTTCATTGGATTGTGGTTTCCTTTCGATTGCTTTTTGTTTGTCAGTTCATTGATGGATCCTGGAGCACTAGGCAAAGAGTTGCCGGCGGACAACCCACTGGAGACAGCGATCTCAGGAAGCGAGCACCGACCAACGAGTTGACCATGTTGGCGGGCCAACCCATGGAGACGAAGAACTCCAAGAAACAAGCACTGGCCAAAGAGTTGACGACGTTGGTGGACGAACTCCTCAAATAAAGTTGGAAGAACAGCAAGGGCCTCACCGTGCCTACCCTAGAAACTCTGATGGCCACCTTTGCGCGGCTCAAGGCCGAGTTTGAGGAGATAGTCGCCGTTGAGAAGCAGTATTCCCCTGGCAAGGTGATGGCCCCCATCGAGGACGAGGAGATGGCCCCCGGAGGGATGGGATCCCCCAGTGAGCTGCACAATGTAAAAAATGAAAGTTGTGGTTTTTGATTATTTGCAATGTGCTTGCTAATATGTTAGGGTTGTGCAGGTGCCGGTGGACGCCCTTGATGATTCTGATGTCGCGGCCCGTCCTGTGGACAACGCCCTAGAGATCGTCTTCGATGTCGCGGTCCGTCCTGTTGGCATCGCCCCGGAGATCGATTCCGATGCCGCTGTCCATCCTGTGGACATTGCCCCAGAGATCGATTCCGATGTCGCGGTCAGACCTGTGGACATCGCCCCAGAGATCGATTCCCATGCCGCTGTCCGTGCTGTGGTCATTGCCCAAGAGATCGATGACAAGAAATAGTTGGTCGCGCTAATCCTTCAGGGTAGTTTGCATTGCCCTGTGTTTAATTACCAGAACGATGCGTGTTATCAAACCATCTTAGGGCTAGTGCACTGTCTTGTGTGGGCGGTACTTGCTAGTACTTTTGTTTGATAGTGAATCATGCGAACCCTCTCCGAGTTATGGAAACAGATGTATCCTCACCAGCTTTTGATGTAATATATGGCATGCTTAGATGTAAGTTTGAACTGTTTATCATATCAGTAGGGCTTATTTGATGATTCTTGGTGTTAGCAGGCTAGCTACTGTGCGAGCTATAGTACTTGAAAAACACTCACCGAAGAGATATGTTGGGGCTGATGAGCTCGTGGTACGCTTATACTGATCCGTCGTCGATCGGCCAATAGCCCAAGCTCCTAAAATTGTAGGCTTAGCGATCGATCAGACAATTGTCGACACAGATACATTCAGGCCTCACTTGGTTCATAGGTTAGGAAAATCATAGCAAAAGTACAGAGACGTACAACACAAAATCATAGCAGTACAGAGACGTCCCTCCATTTCAAAATAGATGAGTCAACTTTGTACTACTAACTTTGAAATGGAGGGAGTACAGATCCTAGGCGGGCTAGTTTGGCCTAGTGGGTTTTAATGATATGACGTGGTACAGTGCCGTCCAGTCTTCGCGTGTGGTAGCAGTACTGCGGGTAGAGTAAGTTTTCTTGAAGAAGCGGAATTCAACGAAGTCATGATGGTTCCTTCGTCCGACTAACTTACAGTGGGAAAGGTTAAGCCTGCGCTACGACCGGGGTGGACCAGGATAATTTTGTGCATGGCAGGTGGACCAGGATGGTCGACGTCCCACATGTCGGCGAATGAAAGTATTCTTTCCGATATAGTGGACGAGCAACGAGTATTCATTGTTTATTTTTTATGAAACCTATTGTCTCCACTGTTACGACGGAGGAGTGTGAAACACGGCAGCCTAGTGAACTTGGCATGTTCACCACTCCCTCCTTCCTCATGTAATACTACCATAGTGTTGACTATAAGGTTACAACTTTTTCTCACTTTCTCTTTATCTATTTCCTCTCAAATTTTTTTTACCTTTCTTTTTTAGACACAATTGTTTTTTATGCCTCTTTTTTTAGAATTAGTTTTTTATACCTAGGAGCACGTGTAGAGACGAGCTCCTGTAGATCCCACTCCTTGACTTTGTCAATGCCTCTCTCTCCTCCACATAAGCGGGCTTGTCGAGAAGACAAGAGATGATCTCTTAGCACAATATGTTTCACCATGTTTTTAGGAATAACTAGTTATTGAAGATAAGGCTAAGTGATGATCCATTGTACACGTGTTTTTTGTCATCTCTAAATTACATGCAAGACTTATGATAAGACTATCTTATCAACCATTGTACACGCCCTTTATAGCCCAGAATTTAACTGGTAGTACTTGCTATGAATGCGGGCAGCTGGCCTCTGAGGGGGGAGCGCGCGCGGGGAGGTGGTGGGGTGGGGGAGGGGTTCTGCTGGGCCAGGGCGCTAAGAAGCAGGCTTGGAAGCGGTGCGGACTCCCGCATGGCCCCCCTCACATTATCACCACATATTTCTTGGAGTCCGTGCACGGCGGGCGGGCGATCTCTTCTCCCTCCCCCGTCTCACTCCTCTCAGCCAACGCCCGCCGAGCGATTAGATTTCGGCTATTGACGGTTTATTCAATTGCAGTCCCACATGTCAGTGAAAATGCAAGACAACGCGTGTCCCCTCTGGTGAGCGGCGTGCAAGCCGGACTGTCGGGGGTGCGACGTGAACGCGACGCGTACGAGTTGTAAGTGTGCCGCCTTTTCCTTTTGAACTTGCAAAGCGTAACATTTTCGTGCGATCGATTGATAGAAATCCAGAACAAAACGATGAGGGCGGTGCTTTCCCGCGCGTTAGGCGGGCTAGTTTGAGTGATATGACGTGCTACAGTGCCGTCCACTTGCTCCATTTTTATGTAAGCAAGAGTCTACACTCTTACGTGGGAGGAGTGTGAAACACGGCGGATCTGATTTTGATCGAGGGATAACTGTTCCCTGCGAAATAATGGAGCACTGTTAGCATGATAGTTAGCGCATCTCCAGTGCTGGCCCTCAAATTTACACCGGCATCCGTCCGAGGGCACTGGTGGATGCCATCCAATGCTGCCCGCATACCTTTCGACAACTATATGAACTAACCAGACGAAATTCATGCAAACAAAGCAAATCAAATTGACCGGATGAAATTCATTACATATTTCGCACAAACCGTACTAAAACCTACTGTAAACCTAATCTAAAAGATCGCCGGGCCCCGACCACCATGTCTGGCCCTGAACCCGAGAAAGCCGGCCATTGCCTTTGCCTCCTCCTTATCCGCCTCGATAACCTCCTCCTCCGGAGCACAAGGTTATGTAGATTTCCGCCTCCACGTCGCCGTCAAGTGGCTAATCGGCCGCCGATTTTTATCCCACCAAGCTTGGCGTCGACTGAGTGGAGGAGCGGTGGCCTTCCTGGGACCAGAGCAGTGGCGACCTACCGTGTACTACTCTTCCTCGCTGCCAGCTGCGCCCGCGCACGCGCGCCGGCTTCGTGGTCGTGGCGGCGGAGGGCGCCGTGGGGGAGCCAGCGATCTCCTTTGTCTGCTCCTGCGAGAGTACGTCCAAGAGAGCTTTAGAGCGCGCCCGGAGCGGAGCCACCGATGTACTTCGTCTGCTCCTGCGACAGTATGTCCAAGAGAGCTTTGGAGTGCCTGGAGGACATGGTTGGAGTGGTGCCAACAAAGGAAGGGACCGGAGGAGAATGAGTGTGGGTCTTTGGCTATGGCTGGGAGCTGGGGCTCAAGTTAATATAGCGGGCGAATGGCAATGAGCCGCGGCAGACGGATGGACGGCTGGCACCGGAGTAGGTTCCTCGGTAGCCGTGGTGTAACGCGGAGCAATCGCTTGCACCGGGATGCCGCGCGGGTGGCGCTCTCTCGGCCGTCGCGCTGCTGCAATGCCGGCGCCAGTGAGAGGTCGCGTCGGGCGTGAATGCGGACGCTGCTTCAGTGACTTAATCGCATGTGCTTTGTCTCACTGACTTGTGGGCCCAACGGGCATCAGGCCCGCATGTCAGTGACACACCAACTGCACCTGCAGTTAAGGCCGGTGAATGCGGCATTGACGTTCCGGAGAGACGGTGATCGTTTCAGGCGGGAAGTGCGCGCTAGCGATGGAAGGGGTTTCGGTAGGCCAGGGCAGTCAGACGCTGCGTGGTGGTAAAATGTGAACTCATGGATGACGAGGCTTTGAAGCGTATGCGGCACGTATTGACAACCAGGCGTCCATGCAACCGCTCTTGTCGCTAGCTAGCATTCGACGACCACCATTAGACACCACACAACCATACATAACTTATGAATAATGGACGAATCGATCAGACACACACTCGTGTGTAATGGCACTATGATCGGTTGCTCACGATAGTACATACTCCGCACCATAGTACCCTCTCTAGCTAGGCTGTTTTATAGATTGTCATTGTGATGGACGATATACATGAGCAAGGCGCCGAGTCACTAGTATGACCGTTGGTGTTGATCCAGGTGAATACATGCTCGGTGTTCGCGGAGGCCTCCAGCAAACGTCTAAACAGTAATGTCACATACGCATAATTTGGGTTTTTATTTCTTTCTCCACTGACAGGTAGGCCCGCATAGATAGATAGATAATGAACACGAGCTGATGAGGCGCATGCGGACTGTTTGACTGGTCAACCAGACAAATACGGAGCTATACGCTGAGCCAGTGACCATATAATCACCATATCTCGTATACAATGATCAAAGTGAGCTATCAAGACAAGTTCAATGACCGCCAATGCATTTTACTCGGTAATAAATGACCAGGATTGAAGGGGAATCCAAATTTCCTTCGTCTTCTGTCCTTGAGCTCTTGACAAACCAATGCACTTTACGGTTGTCCGGCCACTCCACCCCAGAGCTGTCACCAAGCGTCGTTCATGCCACCGCGCCGCACACTAACTGTTAAGGAAGCGATGGCATCCCGCCGCGCCGAGTTCCTCGCCGCCCACGACCGCACATAGAATGGTAGGCAAGCGGTGGCATCCCGCCGTGCCGAGTTCATCGCCACTCGCGACCTCACACCTATGTGGGCGGAATTTGAAGCTGCCAAGGCCGAATGGGCGGTAGAGCAAGAGGCGGCCAAAGCCGCACAGAGGGAGCGGAAAAGTCAGAAAGCACTCAAGAAAAGAGAGGCCTGCCGCCGCAAGAAAGAAGAGGACGCACGCGCTGCTGCGGAGAGGTCGGCGGAGATCGAAGCACGGTGGGGTGTCGCCGACAAAGCCGGGAAGGAGAACGACGTCGTCTGGCCAGCATGTGAGAAGTAGTAGTACTAGTAGTTAGTGTGTGTGTGTTTGTGTCGCCCGTACGTTTGTTTAATTAATTACGAGCATGTAACAGTACTACTAGTTACTACTGTAGTTTTTAGAGCAAATTACCAGTACATTAGCCTAGACTCAATGGAAAAATTCCTATCCTATGCATCAAATGGCATATCTTTCTCTATAGGAATTGAGATGCATGTCATCTCACTTCCTATGATTTTCATATTCCTATAAAATTCCTATCCTATGAACCAAAGGAGGCCTCTGCTAGAGTAACTACTGTAGCTAGTAGTACTGTTGGTACAGTAGTTTTCTTCAAGAAGCGGAATTCAAAGTCATGATGGTTCCTTCATCCGAGCAACTTCACAGTGGGTAAGGTTGGGCCTGTGATATGACGGCTCATTAGTAATTACTGCGGCGCGACGACCGGGGTGAGTCTCCCTTGGAGTTCTGCGGGCATGGCAAGTGGACCAGGATGGTCGACGTCCCACATGTCAGCGAGCGGAAGTATTCTTTCCGATATCAAGGAGCAAGGAGACGGCGTGGTATAGTATCACTGGTGATTTATATTTATTTTTTATTTCTAATGAATGCTAGCACTTCAACTCTTACGGCGAAGGAGTGCCAAACACACGACACGTGCTGGATGTCTCACACGTCAGCGAAAGGAGTGGGACATGAACAGCGTGGTAGAGCGTCTCCACTTCTGGGTCAGAGACCACACGTAGTAGTACTACTGTACTAGTGGTATGAACGATACAAAGTGCGACCTGGAGAGAAAGACACGTCTAGTTGGAAGGTCTCGGGGCATACACGTAAACAAATATAAAACCTAATATGTGCCTCCAATTAATATAGTAGTAGTAGAGTACTTAGTCACGCACTCCATAACATCACCGGGCATTGCACGTACAACATTTAGTGGTAGTAAGAGACAAATGCCTATATGCCATGCATGTTCATACTATTTGTGCCTTTCTACTTCACTTACTGCGCTATGTTACACAGGTTCGCACGTCCACTCCTGGGTACATGTCCGTCTCGTAGTTCCAGTCCCACGTGTTCTTCATATAGATGGAACGATCCTTGCATGACACGTGCACCTTGATGCTAGATGTGTCGCGTGTTGGCAAAAGGATGAACAAAGCTCATGTAAAAAATAGAGTGTAAGAACATAGATTCCCGATGACCGAGAAGGAGCAAGGAACCTCGGGGTGGAGCGTCTGCACTCATAATATTTTGTATTATTCAGCAATATAAAATCAACCAATCATCTCCACAGTGGACTGGAAGAGTACGAAACACGGCAGCCCAGTGTAGTTACATCATACTAGTACATGGCTAACCCACGCTATCACCATATTTCTTGGCTTCCGTGCGACACCTATCTCTAGTAATCCAGCAGCCCGTATCGCTTCTCCCTCCTCGCCTCTCTCAAAGGCCCTGTTTGGATACTCTAACTCAGTTAGAGGTTAGAGTTAGATTCTAATCCTGAACTAACCCTGAAGTAACTCTAGCGAAAGAGGTGTTTGGATGATAGGGTTAGATGGAGCACGGATACGGCGAGGTGCCTTCATGGGCGGTGCGATAGGGAGGGAGGGAGGGAGAGGACGAGAAGCTTCGAGGAAGTGGGGAGGGATCTGCTGCGGGGAGAGGGAGAGAAAAATGTGTTTTTTAGTGTCGCGAGAAGAACTAACCCAAATAAACACCTCTTGGGTGGGTTAGAATTTTTTTGGGTTAGTTGAGTTCAAACTAACCCAAACTAACTCTAACACGTGGATCCAAACAGTAACCCAAACTAACCCTCCTGTTTGGATATTTTTGGGTTAGTTGAGTTCAAACTAACCCAAACTAACCCTCCTGTTTGGATATTTTTGGGTTAGTTGAGTTCAAATCGCACAGCCCGACCTTTCCAGCAGTAAGTAAGTTGAATCCGCTACTCCCTCACCCACCTCGCCTCTCTGTCAACCCGCCAAAGTGAAAACTGCCGCGCGTATTGTCCGGGAAAAGCCCCGCCCTCAACTTTTAACTACGCGAAAATAGTTTGAGCTTCTTCGTTCTATATAAATACTAGTACTGTATGTTTATGCACCAGTGGGGTTGTTCAATGAATGGAGGGCCGGGGAGCACAAGTGAACAATACTACTATTAGTAGTAGTAAGTAGGAGTCGTACAGGTAGTCACCTTAAATAGAGAGTTTCTTTTCTTTAATGCCACGTACACAAATTGAAACGCTTGTTGTGGAGAGAAAAAGATAATCACTCCACTATATATGTACGCAGGGGCCTGAGCGCTTGCTTTACTAGGGTTGCTCTCTTCATTCTCTCATCCTCTCCAGATATAAACAAGACAGCGGTAGCGACATTTTCTCTCTGCTCACCGCTGGTCACAGATCCGGCCGGATCCCTTCAGCTGGTGTGTGTAGAGGACTAGGTGCATCGTTCACGCGGTCATCGCCGGCGAGGGAGGAAACCCACAGCTGCCGGACGGGCCCGATCCTCTGCCCATGCCGTTCTGTCCGACACAGAGCCGGCTCGGGAGGTCCTCCGACCCTTCTTCCTCCCTGCCGTATTGTCCGCAGATCCGACCTACCGCCGCCGACATCCCGATGACCCTCAGGTATAAGTTCTCTGAAAGCGGCCTTGCTCTACTGCCCCAGCCCCCCACGTGTCTGCATGTGCTTCTTTTTCTACTCCCATCAGCTCTTCCAAAGCCACCTAAATTTTTAGTATTATTAGAGGTAAAGCTACTTCATGCATTCAAATCTAGGGCTTTGTTTAGACAACGAAGAAAGGGGGAAAGTTGTAGCATGAATCTAGGACTTGATTCAAAGAGGAAATAATATGGTGAAAGTAGTAGAGACTGGATACCCAACCGGTCTCTTGGTTGAAAAGGGAAATAATGGGAAAACGCAGTACAGACTGGATAAGGAACAAATCTATTATTGGTTGAAAAAAGGATAGAAAGTGGCGGCTGGTGGACAAGTCAACAGAGTATGTCCAGGATTAGATTTGCTGCCCTCACATAGTAAAAGGTCTCCAGGATTAGAATTGCTGCCCTCACATAGTAAAAGGTCTCAGGATTAGATTTGCTGCCCTCACATAGTAAAAGGTCTCCAGGATTAGATTTGCTGCCCTCACATAGTAAAAGGTCTCCAAGATTAGATTTGCTGCCCTCACATAGTACAAGGTCTCCAGGATTAGGTTTGCTGCCCTCACATAGTAAAAGGTCTCCAGGATTAGATTTGCTGCCCTCACATAGCATGAACAAACTCTACATCACCACTTTATGCCTCCTTGTAGGTACATTGTGCTGATGCGTCCACTGTCGCATGTCCTTATACCAACTTTTTGCTGTTGTTAATGTATGCATGTAAAATGAAGCGATCACACTGTTACCTTAAGGACATGTCTAACCAGTGTTATTGTTAATCTAATGCCTCCAGTGATATGATGCAATTAAACTGTGTTACAAATGGTACTCCTGCTGTTTTCCCCAGTATGATAAGTAAGTTGCTTCTTTACACTGCCGAGTGTCCTGGTGCCCCCACGGTCCCATGCCCTTAAACCAACTCTTTAGCTGCTGTTGATTTGCTGTTTTGGTAAACAAGCAATGCCACCATTAAAGTAATCCCATATTTGACGAATGTCATTGTTGATCGTAATGCTTCCGGTAACATGAAGCATTGCCGATGTTTTAAAATTTCTACTGTCCTTGCGTAATTTCCATGAACATAATTAAGATGCTTCTTTTCATTTCGTCTATGTTTCGTATCTTCTCATTGACCAACAACTGTTTACTTTCTATCTTTTTGTGCAGATAGGGATATCCATTTCACCTGGTTGCTATTGTGACCTTTTGATGAACTGCACAAAACACTTTTTTGGAATGAGTGTCTTGTGCAGTTCAACTAAAATGTCACGTGGGGCACATCTCTCAATTTTGGTGGAACTGCACAAAATGGTGATTGGAGTTCCCAAAATCTCCGTCAAATTCTGCTGGTAATCTCGTGCAACATTTTATTAGCCTTTGCAAGATGAGCCGTAGCTGAATGATGCAATCTTTGCTTCATTTCAGGTGAACTGCAGAAAAAGTGGCATGAATTGAATCATCGAGTGGAGCTGCAGGTTGACTTTCACTAGTGCCAGTATTATAGTAATCATGCTCTTTATTATCTGCGCTGTGCAAATAGGAATACTCAACTACAGATGTTGTGACGGTCAAGAGCATTCGCCAAGTTCTTTGATTGTATGACATGGCTAGCCAAGATGGATTTAATCCCGATATTCACTTTATCAAAAGGCTCTAATGGGTTGGTTCTAAATCTTGCAAGCTGGGAATCAATGAGATGTGTAGGCATCTTTGTTGTACTTATTATTTGAATCTTATTTGTTGGTTCTGAATCTTGCGAGATGGGAATCAATGAGATATGCAGGCGTCTTTGTTGTACTTATTATTTGGATCTTATTTGTTGGTTCTGAATCTTGCAAGCTGGGAATCAATGAGATGTGTAGGCATCTTTGTTGTACTTATTATTTGGATCTTATTTGTTGGTTCTGAATCTTGCAAGCTGGGAAACACGGCATGATTATGCAGAGGACAACAACCATAACAAACAGTTCAAACTTGGTAGTATTATCTTTGTGGAAGTGCGACAAATGTGCTGATCGTGTGCGTCCTGAGAATAATAATTCTAATTGTTGTGCATGTTGATCTTGTGGCACTGATAGAACGAGCCAATGCATTGCTTGTTTTAAGTATAAATTTCTATTAAAGCTAATTAAATTTAAGTAAAGTGACCACTAACTCCTATTATTACAGTACCAATACAGACCCGCTCGTCAACCGACGTGTGGCCAGAGTAGGTTTCTTAATGGAGGCGTTTGAATGCACCGAGGGTGCATCTTCTGCCGGGCGTGCAGCGGACGAGGGAGAGGTAGTAACTGTTGTCGCCTGTACACACTCAGTTTACTGTTGAATCCAGTTCCCCAAGAGCTAAAAAACGAACTGCTGCCGCCGCCTACACACTCGTTCACTTGAAGAGACTCCAATGGCGATCCGAGGGGTGAGCCTGCTGGATATGGACTTCAGGAACGAGTTCCCCTTTGAGTTCGCCGTTCAGTCCTATGGCTGCACCAAGTTGAATGTGATGTACACCAACGATCCGGACTCGGTGAAGCTCTGCCTCGCCGAGTTCAAGCAGTACCTACAGGACGAGAAAGCACAAGGTTGCAGGACTAGACCTTGTGCCCATCCATTCGTCTCCTGACAGGGACCAGCGGATCGCCGTCGCCCAGGTATGTGTGCGGGACGACGTTCTCATCTACCACTTCTGTAGGGCCATCAGAGGTTCTGGAGCATTCGCCCGTTTCATCGGCAGCGCCGACTGCACCTTCGCTACGGTGGAGAGAAGGAAGAACGCGACGATTCGGCCATCTAGTGCAACAAGCTTGTCGACATCTAGAGGCAATACAAGATCATCAGCAACGGGCAGGAGAAGGACTCCGTGGTTGACCTCGCCGAGACCATCATTGACCCCTGATACGCCAACATGAAAGAAGACAATGATACCAAGGACCTGAACACGTGGGAGGTACCTCTGAATCTAGCCTACATAACCTACGCGGCCAAGGACGCATACGCATGCTACGACATGTACAGGCAGATCTTGGACATGAGGGCGTGTCTGCTTCCCGTAACCGATGAGTACACGGATAGCCGCAACGTCATGATCAAGCGTGCCAGGAAGGTCTAGATGTTGTACTTTATCTATTTATAAGCACCTTTATCATCTGAGTGTTTCATGCATTAGCCTAAGTGTTGTAATTATCTGTTTTATCTGAAATATTTCTTTTAAGAACCCATTAACCTGTTTGCTTTTTTTAGTGGCTATTTTCTTATGTATGTAACTAGTTCACTTGTCCATTAAAAAAACTAGTTCACTCCGCTGCCGTGCTTTGAATCTCCTTCCTCCCAACATATTCCCCTCCTCAGGTGGACCCAGCAGGTCTCGTACACAGACATATGGGACCAACCACCTATCCATTTGTATTTCTTTATTTTGTTCAATCTTTCATCCTCTTCCTATACAACTCAGTTTTATTTTTCGTTTTCATTAATCCTATATCTGAATTTTCTCCCACTTTCTTTTTCGATGTAAACTGAGTTTTCTCCTAGTACTTTTCCCTAGAACCAACCCAAATGTCCCACGTCTAGCCTAAAAAATAATAATACCCCATGTGCTATTAACTCATCAAATTTAAATGATATTTTATTTCGTAAGTTGAAAGTTCTTACAAAATAATAATAATAATTGTTTATATATAACTTGGCAAGTTAACTCCTAGTGATTGCGTACATAAGCTTGCAAAGATTTTACTGACCAATGCAGTAATAGACGTACAATCATGTGTTTATGTTTTTATAACATTTCTCCGTCTAGCCCAACATGATATTTTCACCCAGCCCAGCAAGTCCGCGGATTTCGAGGAAAATGCAAATGGGCTTTAAATTCTACCATATATATAAACGGGCTGCATAGATGCTACATCATTATTTCACCCAGCCCACCAAATGGACTAAAAAACAAATGGACTGGCTGACATGTGGGCCAGTAGGCCGAAGCCTAAGAAGGCGTTGGATTTACATCCAACGGCCGGCATTCTTCTTCAATCTCTCGTCTTCTTCCCCCAGCGCTGCCGGGACCGCCTGCTCCAGCCTCCGACGTCCAGCAACATTGTTTTGCGCTCCTCAGTGAAATGCTACCCCGCCGATGGCCAGGGCATCCCTCCACTCCGCACCTCCTGCTATTCTTTGCCGAGTGTAGGCCCATCCCACACCTGAACCAGTCAAGTTTCCCACTCCTCTCCGTCTACGACTCCACTGCCGCGTCTTCCCCATCTCTGGGTCGTTCCATTCTGGGGCCTCGCCGTCGTCATCCGCCTCGGTGCGCTTGGCGCGGCGTGGTCAACATACGAGTCATCGGAAGAGGACTGTACGTGGAGAGCCTGACGGCTGGGACCCACGAGGTCCATGGTCGCACGCTAGGAAAGTTCCTCCTTATTACGCACTGTACGTGGGAAGGGCTTCTGTATTTCGCAAAAAAAACGTTCCCTCCGCTGACAGGTCGGACACACCAGCTATATCTTCGCACGCAAGGAAGTGCCTCCTTATTACGCACAAAAAATGAATACCCCCTGCTAGCTGGGACCCACCATAGTGGGTGTCTGACTTGTGGGCCTACTAAGTTGACGGGGACGGAGGGCTTTGTCAACTTAGTCAATATGAACGATTCTAGCTCCAGTGACCGTACGATGTCCATCCAACGGCCATAGTGCTTCTTCAACCTCTGGTCTTCTTGCTCCGGCCGCCCAAAGCAGCGCCGGTCGTGCCGCGTGCTCCTACCACCCGTGGCTGGCTGTGATGCCGCGGAGGCCTCACTGCCCCTACTACTCCCACCGCTGGCCAGGGCATCCCTCTACTCACCCACACCCCCTGTTATTCTGTGGCGACGACAGCCTCACGCCGCAGCCGAACCAGTGAACCCTCATACTCCTCTCCGCGTGGGCATCCACTGCCGCGTCTTCCCCGGCACCGCGTCGTCCCCTTCCCAGGCCTCGCCGTCGTCCACCGCCTTGGTGCTCTCGGTGGGGCATGGTCAATGTGGTCAATGACCAACTTCCATTGGAAGAGTACTGTACGTGGAGAGGCTGACAGCTGGGTCCACGACCGCAGCTGGGTCCACAGCCACAGCCCAGTTTTTTTGTGATTTGCCAAGTAAGTCGCTTTGTAAGGCCAGTTGGGCTGCAAATCTTTCAAGACAAGGAGAGCTTCATTCGGCTGGCCGAGAAAATGGCCTATTAGTAATGAGAAATGGGCTGTACATTTTTAAAACACATCAAACCGGCAATTAGTTTCAAATTTCTTTTTTTCATTTCGAGATTTTAAATTGCATTGATTTTTATGCGTGGACAACTTGTTGGATTTTATATTGATATACATTTATTTTTAAAATCAATTTGAGTGTGACTCGAAATTTCGGGATTAAAAACAGTTCGGACCGCACCGAAATATGCAAAATTTCGTATAATTTTTTAACCGTGGCCACAATATGGGCTGTAATGCTAACAAAAAGAATTAGCAAATGGGCTGTAAATTATTAGAAATAATGGCAGATGGGTTGTATGCTATTTTCCACAGATTTGAGGTTTTCCTAAAAAAAGTTGACGCACAAGGAGTGACTGTTGGATTTCCATCCAACGGCCGTCGTGCTTCTTCAATCTCTGCTCTTCCTGCTCCAGCCGCTCAAACAAGCGCCGGCGGGATTGCCTGCTCCCTCCTCCCCGCGGCCGGCTGTGCTGCCGCACAGGCCTCACCGCCCCACCGTGCTCCCATCGCTAGCCTAGCCATCCCTCTACTCACCCACACCTCCTGTTATTCTCCGGCGACGGCAGACGAACCAGTAAACCCTCGTACAGTCGTACTCCCCTCCGCGTGGGAAACAACTGCCGAGTCTTCCCTGCCTCCGTGTCGTTCCCTTCCTAGGCCTCGCCGTTGTCCACCGCCCTGGTGCTCTCGGCGCGGCCTGGTCGACGTGGTCAACGACCGACATGCATCTGAAGTGGACTGTACGTGGAGAGGCTGACAGCTGGGTCCACGGCCGCACGCAAGGAAATGCCTCCTTATTACGCGCAAAATAATGATTCCTCCACCTGACATATGGGACCCACCAAAAGGGCCTCTGAATTTCGCAAAAAAAACATTACCGCCGCTGACAGCTTGGACCCACCAGCTATATCTTCACACGCAAGGAAGTGCCTCCTTATTACGCACCAAAAAATGAATACTCCCCCTGCTAGCTGGGACCAAGTATAGTGGCAGGCTGACTTGTGGGCCTACTAAGTTGACGGGGACGGAGGGCTTTGTCAACTTAGTCAATATGCACGATTCTAGCTCCAGTGACCGTACGATGTCCATCCAACGGCTGTAGTGCTTCTTCAACCTCTGGTCTTCTTGCTCCAGCCGCCCAAACCAGCGCCGGTCGTTCCTCGTGCTCCTGCCTCCCGTGGCCGGCTGCGATGCGGCGGAGGCCTCACCGTCCCCCTACTACTCCCACCGCTAGCCAGGCCATCCCTCTACTCACCCACAACCCCTATTATTCTACGGCGACGGCAGCCTCACACCGCAGCGAACCAGTGAACCCTCATACTCCTCTACGCGTGGGCATCCACTGTCGCGTCTTCCCCGGCTCCGCGTCGTCCCTTGCCTAGGCCTCGCCGTCGTCCACCGCCCTGGTGCTCTCGGCGCGGCGTGGTCAACATGGTCAAGGAACGGCTTCCATCGGACGTGGACTGTACGTGGAGAGGCTGACAGCTGGGTCCACGGCCACAACAAGGAAGTGCCTCCTTATTACACGTAAAATAATTATTCCTCCACCTGACAGCGGGGACCCACCGGACGGGCCACTGTATTTCGTGAAAAATTGTTTCCCCCTGACTGCTGGGACCCACCAGCTACATCTTCGCATGCAAGGAAGTGCGTCCGGGCAAAAAAAGAAATGATTCGCCCCCTGACCGCTGGGACCCACCAGCTACATCTTCGCAGGCAAGGAAGTGCCTGACAGTCGGGACCCACCTGGTCGAAGCATACGTAGTTTTATCATTCTGGTCGCGAATGTGTAACTACATACTGGTCGATGTAGAGGCGCGCACGTAGCATGTACACGTACGTACAGCGGCCAGGGTGCAAGAAAGTAAATACGGCCACGTACGTACATATGGGCGGGGTCTCGAATGCCTACTCGCGCGTACGTACGGCCAGGGCTCGTGTACATGGCTGGGTCGGAACGGAGAAACAACGTCATCGTCGTGTTCATGGGGAGGCAACAGAATGCGTCGTGTTCATCGGGAGGCAACGGAACGCGTGGGAGCCAACCGGCTTGGACGAAATAGCCAATGGAAACGAGGCCTGGCGTACCGCAGAACGGAGGAAATGGCCTTGTGTTCGACCGGCCACGTTCGAAACGGGATCCTGTTCATCAGGAGGGGTCTGGCGTACCGCAAAACGGAGGAAACAGACCTCCTACGGTCGAAACGGGGGTCCTGTTGATCGGGAGGAGTGTGGCGTACCGCAAAACGGAGGAAACAGACTTGTGTTGGAGCGCTACGGTCGAAACGGGGGTCTTGTTCATCGGAGGGGTGTGGCGTACCGCAAAACGGGACTCCACGGGATACTGTTCATCTCCACCGCCGACCCCCTCCAGCCTTCGCGGGCTACTGTTCATCTACCGTCGACCTCCTGCAGCCTCCACCTGCGACTGTTCATCCACGGCCTCCTGTTCATCCAGCCTCCACCGCGCACTACTCCACCGGCTACTGTTCAACCAGCCCTCTCCACGGGCTCCTGTTCAACCACCCCTCCACGAGCTACTGTTCATCCAGCCCTCCACCGTCTACTGTTCATACTGCCCTCCACGGGGTGGTCCTGTTCATCCTGCCCTCCACGGGGTCCTGTTCATGCAGCCCGAACCGGCTCGAACGATCGGGGTCCTGTTCATCCACCCCCACCGGGAACTGTTCATCCAAACCCCCCAGCAACGCTCACTGTTCATCCAGAGGCAACGCCACGGGGTCCTGTTCATCCACCCCCACCGGGAACTGTTCATCCAAACCCCCCCAGCAACGCTCACTGTTCATCCAGAGGCAGCATCGATCGGCTTCAGTTAGCAGCAGTAGCGAAGGAATCGCTCGATCAGGTTCAGTTATCAGCCATCGATTGATCGCTCGGGTTCAGTAACGCGTAGCCTGCAGTGCAATCACTCGGGTTCAGTTAGAGCCCAACGCCTCGCACCCACGCGCGTGCGTATATGAGAGAAACGCGCATCGCTCGGCCCCGACCACCCACCGTTACCGGGAACACCCCGATATTTTCCTCGCCCTCGCTTCTACCACGGTTTTTTCCGTCATGGACGGCCCAAAGAATGTCATGCAGCTGCGTCTCCGGCCCGCCCAGGACGAAAAGCCCATTTTCTATCATGATTTTTTGTCATAGAAGTAGGACCCCACCACATCTATGATGATACCGTGTTTTGTCACAATTATCGTCATAGAAGTGTCATAAGTATGACAGAAAAGATTTTCGTTCGGCACAAAATGTCACGGATGTGTCCTTTTTTTGTAGTGCATGCTTCGGGAATCACAAACCTTAACACCAATATTCTTACTAAACACAACTGTTTACTAGTACCTCCCACATATTCCATCTCTATATCGCAAAACTATCGCAAGGAATCAAACATATCATATTTAGTGATCCATAAGTTTTATGTAGGATTTTATGACTAACCATGCAAATGACCAATTCCTTTTGACTCTCAAAATAGATATAAGTGAAGCTTGAGAGTATAATTCTATCTACAAAATATCATGCTCTAATAAATATAAGTGAAGCAAAAGAGCATTCTTCAAATAACGGTTTTCTATGTGAAGAGAAACAGGCAAGCCAAACTTCAAATAATATAAGTGAAGCACATGAAGCATTCTAATAAGTCATACTCAAAAGATATAAGTGAAGTGCAATGAGCATTCTATAAATCAACCATGGACTATCTCATACAAGCATGGTGCATAAAAAAAATGAAAACTAAAAGCAAAAGACGCTCCAAGAATTGCACATATCATATGAAGGAAACGAAACCGAAAACATACCGATACTTGTTGAAGAAAGATGGGATGCCTTCCGGGGCATCCAAAAGCTTAGACGCTTGAGTCTCCTTGAATATTTACTTGGGGTGCCTTGGGCATCCCCAAGCTTGAGCTCTTGCCTCTCCTCCTTCTCCTCATATCGAAACCTCCTCGATCTTTGATCACTTCATCCACACAAAACTCAACAGAAAGTTCAGTAAGATCCGTTAGTATAATAAAGCAAATCACTACTCTAAATACTGCTGCAAACCAATTCATATTTTGTTTTTGCATTGTAGATACTGTAATATACCTTTTCCATGGCTTATACCACCGATAAAAATCGATAGTTTCATCAAAACAAGCAAACAATGCATCAAAAACAAAATCTGTCTTAAACAGGACAATCCGTAGTAATCTGAACATTCACCATACCTCTGGTACTCCAAAAATTCTGAAAAAATTAGGAAAAATAAACAATTTGTATAGAAAGACAGTGCAAAAGGTTTTAGAACCGTTTGACATTCCAGTAAAAAATGTAGAATCGCGCACTACAGCCAAATTTCTATTTTGCACCGCACAAACCAACAAGCAATCTAAACATCCTAAAGGCAAATCTTGTGTAACGCCCGGATAATCAAGCTACAGTAATCCCCTAGTAATGATGCCAAGTTATCAATGTTACTGTTGCCAATCTCACTTTGATTCAAAACCAATTCAAATTCAAGTTTAAAATGAAGTCAAATAAATTATTTTCTCCAAACAGTAAAACAAAAATGTTCGCTGGGTTGAAAATATTCACTAACTAAATGTCATGAATGATTCAACATCATTTGAGATAGCTAATTTACCCTGGGAATTATAGCAGTTCCAAATCAGCATTTTTAAATGCTTTTCCATTTGTGAAAAATCCAAATCAATTCAAACTCCTCCCAAACTTTTTGTGGCAGGTGCCAAATATTGTAATGTATTTATTTGGCCAAGTCCCATATTTTACAGAACTCCTTTTGGCAGCTCAAATATTGCATAGCATTTTTTCTATAAAAAGAAAAGAGCAAAAAAAGGAAAAAGGCTAAAGCAAAAGAAAGAAAAGGCACCCCTAGCCCAACTGGGCCTTGGCAGGCCCAGCTGGCCATCCGAGCTAGGCCCGCCCATCCCTCCTATATCTAACCCCCCACTCCACCGAACCCTAGGCCCGATTCCCACTCCCCTCGATCTCTCCCATGCCTCTCTCCCCTTCCCCCATCTGGATCGGGGAAGAGGAGCCAGATCCCGTGCCCCTGACGCAGGTGCCCATACCCGGCGCTGCCTCGCCGCCGCCGCGGCCCACCGCCTCGACGCGCCGGACCCCATCACAGGATCGCCGCCACCTGGAGCTGCCCTCGTCGGACCACCCCGCCCTGCCTCTCCCTCGACGGTCGTCGTCGAGCCTCGCCGGCCCCCGATCCCATGCAACGGGGCCGAGCAACCCTCGCGTCGCCTTCTGATCCCCTTGTCGTAGATGTCGTGTGCCGCGCCGTACCCCGACGTGCCACGTGCTCGCAGCGCGCCTGCTCAGGCCCCGCGCGCGTGCCTCGCCGCACGCGGCCATCCCTGTGGCTCGCCTGCTACTGCCGCCGTTTGACGCTGCCGCTGCCTCCTCCTTCCGTCGCGCTCCACCGCTGCGTGATGCTGCTGCTGCCTCGCTGCTAGGCGCTGCCGCTCTCCCCGCCACGGCACCGCATCGTCACCGCCCCCTTTTTGCTGTGACACCGAACCGCCGTGAACGTCGCCGGCCTCCTCTGTGAGGCTGGGCATGTGTGCCCCCGCGTGGGTCCATGACGAGTGGGTCCCGCCCCTGGAGAAACGTAGAAGCAAAAATAAGAGTTGTAAAAATAAATAATAATTAGCAATTTAATTAATTAACTTAATTAACCACTAGGATTACATTAAAATGGCTATGACAGTGGGTCCCTCCCCTTAGATATCCTGTTAAAAATGAGATAGGACAGTGAGACAATGACATGCGGGCCTCGGTTGTCAGTTTGACCAAGTCAACTGCATAGTTGACTGTTGATGTCATGATGACGTCATGCTAATGCAATAGCTCCTTTTAGATTTATTATTAATTTCAGAAATTGTTTAAGTCTTTGAATAATCATAGAAAATTAATCATAAGTAAGATGAAAAAGTTTTCTACATGAAAGTTGCTCAGAAAAATCCAACGAATCCGAATACGCGGTCCATTCATCTGTCACATGCCTCTAGCATGGTGAACATGGAACATTCCCCCTCCGGTCATCTATCTGACACAGGTCCGGTACCGGGAATACCTTTCCGGTCATTTCCCCCGTTCACCTATACCGTGCAGCACTACGTTAGAACACCCCTAGTTCTGCTTTTCATCATGTCATGCTTAGTGGTACCTCTGTTTGCTTATATTTACTATTTCTTACCCCTCTTCTCTCCGGCAGACCCCGAGGCCGATGATGCCCCCTTGATCGACTACGTCGACGACGACCCTTCTTCCCTTTCAGCAGAGCTTCCAGGCAAGCCCCCCCTTTGATCATCTCGATATCGCCCATTCCATTCTCTCATGCTTGCATTAGATTTTGCTACTGTAATTGATTGCTCCTATTCTGATGCATAGCCTGCTTTTGTAACCTACTTATTGTTACCTACCTGCTTATCCTAAACTGCTTAGTATAGGTTGGTTAGTGATCCATCAGTGACCCCCACCTTGTCCCTGTTGCCCCTGCTTCATCATTGAAGACCCGATCAACGGGATCAAAGACCAGGCCTTGGCACCGCACATCACTTTCCCCTTAGTTGCTCGACACTATAGGGTTACTATCGAGTGACGAGGGTGAGACCTCATCAGCACTTCTGATGTTAACCCTGTAGTGTAGCTATTCGGTCGTGGTCATCGAGGGTGATTCCGCCTTAACCACTTCCGATACGACTCTGTCGTGCAACCCCTCAAGTGTGAACCTCGAGGGTGGATCCTCTTACGTTCACCTTGATGATTACATCGAGTGGAATCCGTTGAGGGTGAGTCCTCAGGTTCCCCCCTGGTGTTAGGCACACAGTTACTATGGTTACTATGACTTTACACTGAGCCATGTTACTAAAGACGGGTCAGCCCTGAGGGGTACCCGCGCGAGCTTAATTGCGAGTGATGTGGAGTCGGGTTGACCTGGAGGTGCCCGCGAAATAATTACGAGGCGTGGCCGGGCATTCTTAGCCCTTGCCGCAAGTCCTCGAGACGGGGCGACGGGGTCACACCTTTCGTGAGTCTCTGCTTGTTACCGCACGTTCCTAATCCACTACGATTTGGATATTTAATCCGAGGGGCCTCTGGCCTGATAGCACTAACCATCACGTGGGCATAGTATGGGCGTTCTGCGTCATATACATCAGCCGAAGCTTAATAGACGTCAGCGACTGAGCGGCGCGCGCGGGGTTGGACTGGTAAGCTCCTGCCTTTTTAAGGAGGTTGCTAGGTCTGCTCACCGGCCGCCCACGCAACGTGTAGGAGTTCCCGGGGCGATGGCCCATGACCCCTGGGGGCATAGGTTTAGTCCGGCGTGCTGACCTCTCTATTAAGCCTAGGTCGGGTTGCGGCGTATTTTTTGGTCTAGGCCGGGCATGACCCAAGAAAGTATGTCCGGCCGGAGTTAATCGAGCGTGGTGGGTAAGTTGGTGCACCCCTGCAGGGAAGAAAACATCTATCAATAGCCTGTCCTACGGTAACGGACACTGGGTGTAGCGACCCGACCTCAGACGATCAAGTCTCTGTGCTTAAGTGTCATCCCTGGATCGGTATGCTGACACACACAGTACTCGAGGATTTATAACAGAGGTAAATCACATGTATAAAGTAACGTAAATAGTATTACCTCAATCCATATAGCGGAAGTAACAACAAGGTTGTGGACTCCCATCAACACCAACGACAAAGTTAAGTGTAGAAATCATAACCCTAACGTATCACTTACTCGTCGTAAGAAATCCTGCAACATGAGACGTTGCAGCCACAAAGGGTCAGTACATTGAATGTACTGGCAAATTCACACCATAGGTAATGATGAATAATAGCTATCACTACATGCATATTTGGCTGGTGGAAAGCTCTAGGGTTAACATGTTTTTTGCGAAAAGCCAATTTTTCCCTACTGCCAAGGAATATATTTTATTTAACTACAAAGTTGGTTGATAAATATTGAGAAGGTTCCTCCAACTCAATCCCAAAATAATAATCATTAACCCAATCAAATTAACTAAATAAAGTGTTGAGATCAACATGATAATCCAAGAACTAGATACTCAAAACGTCCATAACCGGGGACACGGCTAACCATGATTAGTTTGTACACTCTGCAGAGGTTTGCGCACTTTTCCCCACAAGACTTGAATACATCCATGGTCGGAGATTCGAGACATAGTCTTTCTGAAGCATTAACTCTCTACTCTGGATAGACAGTACCACCTACAACCCACTACATCTGCTAGTCTACCTCTTCAAGAGCTTCATGCAACTTACTCAACTATGCCAGAGCCCATAATGGCTTGTGGCTACACACGGAAGTTTCTAGCATGAATAATCTTATGATCCCTTTGAGCCTGGGTGGCATTCCATAGGGTGATCACACGGGTCCTCCGGGATCCCCTTGGGAAAGCACTGGGTTCTCCAGGTGCCCTCAAGCAATCCACCCAGATGTGTATTTAAGTTGCCACCTTAAGTTGAACCATTAATTAACAAACTCACATCTGTCATGGATACACTCAAACCCAATCCACGTCTACGAGCATAGCATGGCAATATAAGCATAGCGTAGAAGTAACTCCTAAGGGTTTGATAATAAAGGGCAATAGGTTCTACCTCATCATCTACTTCCCGATACCCACATGTTTCAATTCCTAACCATGCAATGTTTGACGGTGAAACTAATACATAAAAACTGGGTAGAAAGGGATATGATCAAAGTGTGAACTTGCCTGTACTGTTGATGAAGAGGATTCGCACTCATAACTCCTGATAGATTTACTCGTCACACTCCGGTCAATCTATCGTAAGCAAGCAATAGTAACCACACATAAGCAATCACTCAAAGATCGGAAAGAATGAAGAAGACAATTCGGAAAACATCAAAACCAAGCAAATAACCCTTGCAATGTAAAACAATTTCTAACAGTACCAAAATTATGTGTATTTGGCCTTATCAGAAAGTTTAGGTCAAGATCTTCGATTTGCAAAAAGAATCAACTCAAACGGAGTTACGAAACTCAAGTTACCATCAAAAGAAGTTCAAATTCATATCTGTTTGAAATCATATTTTAAATTTTCAAAAACATGTTCAAGTTGATTAACTGGATAGAGGGGATCATAACGAAGAAGGGGGCATTGGTTTCGTTGGATTTGGATAAACGGGCTAAAAGTTGTGACCGTTTGAAGAATATGGACTATTTGGTAAAAACTTTAATTGCAAAAAGGTCCCTGACCTAAATAAAACAGAAAAAGAAAAACTTAACCGACGAACGTTCGCTACAGAAGCATAAGCGACGAATTCGTCCACTACGTAGGCCTAACCAGTGAACGTTCGCTATATAACTAAACAAAAAAACGGTCTATCGATAAAAACCGAAAGAATAAAAATAAACCGGGCGGTTCGCGGTTTACACCGGTCGGGGAAGTTTTTCTCCGAAAACCGGCGGCTCGGCTCAGATCGGATCGCGGCGGTGGAGGCGGCTCTCCGGCGAGGGCGGTGCGGCGGGACGGCGGCTCCGGCGCGGCAGCGATGCGGCGAGGGCCGAGGGCAGCGCGACGGCGAGGAGCAGCGAGTAGCTGCGGCGAGGAGCAGCGAGCTAGCAAGGCGGCGGCGGCGGTGGACCGGGCGAGGGGCGACGGCGTGAGGGGAGGAGAGGAGGCGGGGCCGGACGCGCTATTTAAGGGCGGCGGAGGCGAGGTGGTGGCGTGGGCGAGGGGCAGAGGAGGAGGCCGGAGGCGGCACGGCCTCCCATGGCGGCGCGGCGGCGTGCCCGAGCGGGACTCCCGCTTGGGAAGGAGAGGAGCGGCGCACTAGGCTGGGCCAGTCGGCTGGCTGGGCTTCGGCCCAGTCGGCGGAGAGTTTTTTTTAAAACATTTTTTTCCAGACAAAGAAAAATAATAAAAATAAAATAAATTAAAATATTATATAGGCATATAATATATCAAAATTTTCAGAAAAAGATTTTTCTACAACATGAACATTTTTATAGCATCAAATAAAATCCACAAAAATTTAAATAAATCAAACAGTGCTACTGCTACAATAAAATCCAATAAAAATCATTTTAAAATACCAAAATGATGTCCAATTGATTTCTCTCCAATTTTCTGATGTAGGGAATCATGTTACCCTATTTTCCATATATTTTATTTTTCGGGAAAAATAATTTGAATAAAACCTAAATAACTCCAAATTAAAAATAATTTCCAAAAGGACTTTAAATTTGATCCTTTTAAACTCCCAACTCATATTTCATATGTTTTGAAGAAGTCATTTTATCTTCTCTCATGAAAATCATTGAGTTGCTTGAAGTTTCTGAATTTGAAATATTTTCAAATGAAATTCAAATATTTTCAACAACCCTTTTCATTTAATTAAATGGAAGAAGTCATGTCATCTTCTCTCTAGGGTTTTGTGTTGAAATAGATTTGAATTCAAG
This sequence comes from Aegilops tauschii subsp. strangulata, assembly GCF_002575655.3. Lineage (NCBI taxonomy): Eukaryota > Viridiplantae > Streptophyta > Magnoliopsida > Poales > Poaceae > Aegilops > Aegilops tauschii. Next base: position 182,567,473 of record NC_053039.3, read on the forward strand.
GAGATCAGAAAGCAAAGATGAAAGTTTGGGAAAGTCCTTTTATTCCCTCTCATTTAACTTTCAAAAGTTTCAAATTTCACCCAACTTCACACAATCAATCAAACAATCAATCATAACTATCTATTTACTATAACATTCCAAAATTTAGAATTTTGGGATGTTACAAACCTACCACCCTTAAAATGAATCTCGTCCTCGAGATTCGGAGAGGCTAGCAAGAAATAGGTTAGGTTTGGGGGTCTTCTCAAAACCCATCAATCATCACAGGGTGTAACGCCCCGAGACCGATGCTTCAGAAGACTTCCATATTTTTGTGATCTCCGTGTGTTTCTTTTGTGCTTGCTCTTTTATTTTTTTATTGCATCATGTCATCATGCCATCATGTCATTAATTTTTAAAAAACTCAACCAAGTAAATTGCATGGATCTTCGATCCATTTAAATCGAGGGAAATGCACATGGTGATTTCTCTTTATAACATATATCCTCCCAATATTATTAGGGAGCTATATTAAAATATTCCATTAGTTGGAGTTCACCATAACACACTTGCAAATATCCCAATGCCTTTGTTATCTTAATTCTTGGTCTCCAACCTTGCCATTTATTCTTTCATCATATTCCGGAGCTCCACCAAAAAATCCGAACATTTTTGGACCTTACCAACCCTCACTTCCTATTCAAATCATTTGAATTAAAATCAAATGAATTTGAATTTAAATCTTTCAATCATGGCATTTTCTATTTTCTCGGAACAAGCACATTTTTGTGAGTCCGGGAAAATTGTCTGCATGCGCAAATTCTTTCTCTAACCCTCTCTTTCTTTTCCTTTTCTCTAATTCTTTTCTGCCATAGAAATAAGGGAGAGAGAAGGGAGAGACCCCCCAGCCGGCCACTTGGGCCTCCTGTTAGCCGCAGCCCGAAGGCCCATCCCCGCGGCCCACCTAAGCCAAACCCTAGCCCGATCGATTCCCCATCTCTCCCTCTGCCGCCGCCTCCTGCTCGATCCCCCTGCTCTCGCTCATCTCCCTCTCCTCCTCTCGCGCTGTCATCCAGCGCCGCCAGGAGCCCCGATCCCCATCTCCCTCCGCTCGATCTCCTCCTCACCCTCTCTATCTCCTAGCACGCGCCCCCTTCACCTGCCTGCTCCCTCCTGCTTCTTCGACCTCACCTCGCCCCGCGACCCCGCCGCCGCTCCGGCCGGCGAGCCCATGCTCCGACGCCGCCGTCCTCATGCTGCAACGCTGCCGGCAAGCCCTGCCTCTATCTCCTCCTTCCCCGTGCGTGAGATGCTCTCCTCCGCCAGCCACCTCCCGCTCGCCTCCTTCTTCTCTTCCTCGCGCGCCCGCGACCATGGCTGCCTCGTCATCAAGCTCGCCTTCGTCTCCCTGGTGGCCGACTGCGTCGACCTCCTCTGCAAGGACAAGCCACTGCTGCTGCCACCACCACCACCTTGCTCCGTCGCTCGCCTCCCCCACGACCTCGCGTCGCCCCGCTGCCCGAGCCGTCCTCTCCGCCCTCCTCCTGCGCCGCACACACACGCCCCGCGCCTCACCTCCATGGCCTTCTGCCCGAGCCACCACGACCACGTGCGCCTCCTTCATGGTTGCCGTGCTGTGGGTTTTTCATGCCTCGTCCTGCTGCTGTGGGTGCCTCGCGAGCCACCGATGTCCTCGCGAGCTGCTCTGTCCGATAGGGCTCCCTTCCAAGACAAGCTGGCTGCCCCGTTGGCCCTGCTGCCTTTGTCGTGGCCAAGTCAACCCAGACGCCCGGAGTACAAATTTGGTTGCACACCAAGTCGGCCATGCCTTGCTGCCTCCTGTACACTGTTGGTCAACAGTTGATGCACGCCAAGTACTTCGACTATAGCCGATGCCCCGAGGACACCGAGTACGACTACACACGGCGATGCGTCAAGACCCCATGGACCGCCAACCCCATGGACCGCCAAGTTCCTCTACCGATGACTCGATCGTCTTCAAACGTGTACAACTAACGTCGCCAAGCCCGCGAGTGCCACTACTTCCCACGACGACCCGTGAACAACTACTTCCACTTCGAACCCGTCCGCCCCGAAACGTACGCTTCAAAGTTATAATTATGAGACGACCGCCCGTGTACGAATGCATGTTGTCTGAGATGAACCGTATGTTTGCACTGTGCCCGTTTGCTTCATGCACGTTCCTCCTTGGTTGCCATGTCGTCGACCCGTGGGAACCCGGTAACCGGGATCACCCCACCATCTTTTGCATGTTCCGCACATCCGCACACTTGCTCTTTTGCACCGGTATCTCCGTGAGCTATCAGAACCGATATGTTGCCGTGGCATCATTTTCGGATTCGTTGCCGTGGCACCCTTTTCCTTCCGCCATGGCGACAAATGCTTCATAACATGCTCATGTCAACATTTTCATAAAATTGCTTAAAACTTGCATTGTCATCTGCATCATGATAACAACATTCAAATGTTTAAAATTGTTGTTTGCTTTAAATTGCTAAATGACGTATGGGGATTTTCCGGAATTGTTGTTTGTTGTTCCGTCCTCATTTAAATTGCCTAGGTAGTTAGTTTACTTATGCTTCACCTCTTTCCATGTTAATCAACATTTAATATTGCTGGGTGCATAACCGAGAGAACTAAACAATTGATGTGGTGTTTCTTCAATATGCAACTCGTTGCATATTGAGCTCCACTTAATTTGTAGTGTTGTTTGTTGCACTTTGCCATGCCATGCATATTTAAACCGGACATGCATCATACTTGACTGTGCATCATGCCATGTGTATGTGGTGGTTGTTCACTATGTTGTTTGTTTCTTTCCGGATTGCTTCTCTCGTTAGCTTCGGTTTCTTTCCGGAGTTGTGAGGATTCGTTCGACTACATCCGTTTGTGTTCTTCATGGACTCGTTCTTCTTCCTACCGGGATCTCAGGAAAGATGACCATACCCTCGAAATCACTTCTATCTTTGCTTTGCTAGTTGTTCGCTCTATCGCTATGCTTGCGCTACCTACCACTTGCTATATCATGCCTCCCATATTGCCATGTCAAGCCTCTAACCATCCTTTCCTAGCAAACCGTTGTTTGGCTATGTTACCGCTTTTGCTCAGCCCCTCTTATAGCGTTGCTAGTTGCAGGACAAGTTGAAGTTTGCTCCATGTTGGATTATGTTTATGTTGGGATATCACAATATATCTTATTTTAATTAATGCATCTACATACTTGGTAAAGGGTGGAAGGCTCGACCTTATGCCTGGTGTTTTGTTCCACTCTTGCTGCCCTAGTTTCCGTCATACCGGTGTTATGTTCCTTGATTTTGCGTTCCTTACACGGTTGGGTGATTTATGGGACCCCCTTGACAGTTCGCTTTGAATAAAACTCCTCCAGCAAGGCCCAACCTTGGTTCTACCCTTTGCCTACCTAAGCCTTTTTCCCTTGGGTTCTGCGGACTCAAGGGTCATCTTTATTTTAACCCCCGGGCCAGTTCTCCTTTGAGTGCTGGTCCAAACTGAGCGATGTCCGGCGCCCCCTGGGCAACCAGGGTCTATGCCAACCCGACGTCTTGCTCATCCGGTGTGCCCTGAGAACGAGATATGTGCAGCTCCTATCGGGATTTGTCGGCACATTCGGGCGGCTTTGCTGGTCTTGTTTTACCATTGTCGAAATGTCTTGTAACCGGGATTCCGAGACTGATCGGGTCTTCCTGGGAGAAGGAATATCCTTCGTTGATCGTGAGAGCTTATAATGGGCTAAGTTGGGACACCCCTGCAGGGTATTATCTTTCGAAAGCCGTGCCCGCGGTTATGTGGCAGATGGGAATTTGTTAATATCCGGTTGTAGAGAACTTGACACTCGACCTTAATTAAAATACATCAACCGCATGTGTAGCCGTGATGGTCTCTTCTCGGCGGAGTCCGGGAAGTGAACACGGCTTTTGGGTTATGTTTGACGTAAGTAGGAGTTCAGGATCACTTCTTGATCATTACTAGTTGACGACCGTTCCGTTGCTTCTCTTCTCGCTCTTATTTGCGTATGTTAGCCACCATATATGCTTAGTCGCTGCTGCAACCTCACCACCTTACCCTTTCCGACCCATAATCTTAAATAGTCTTGATCTCGCGGGTGTGAGATTGCTGAGTCCTTGTGACTCACAGATACTTCCAAACAGTTGCAGGTGCCGGTGAGACCAGTGCAGGCGATGTCACCGAGCTCAAGTGGGAGTTCGACGAAGATCTTGTTCGTTGTGTTGTTTCTTTTCTTGTTGATCAGTAGTGGAGCCCAGTTGGGACGATCGGGGATCTAGCAGTTGGGTTGTCTTCTTTTCTTTTGGTTCCGTAGTCGGACCTATGTGTGTACTCTGATTGATGTATGATTTATTTTTGTATTGTGTGAAGTGGCGATTGTAAGGCAACTCTTTATCCCATTCTTGATCATTACATGGGATTGTGTGAAGATGACCCTTCTTGCGACAAAACCACAATGCGGTTATGCCTCTAAGTCGTGCCTCGACACGTGGGAGATATAGCCGCATCGTGGGTGTTACACAGGGGGTCTGGGGTGCTACCACCCTTGGAATGATCGTTACGGTCCCATCAATACTCATATACTCCATACTTATTCTTGACAGGGCCAGTCTTCTCAGATTCTTGGGAAAATTCCTTCTTTGGTCTCTTTCGGTAGTGGCATAACCTTTTCCTCGATACTTCTGTCCTTTCGTCTTGGTAAGGTTCTTCCATGACTGGGTCTTCTTAGCTGACGGGTCTGGCACCAATACTAAACAACTATCGATATCTCATGGTGGTCAACAATTTATGGTTTCTCCTGCAGGAAATGGGTCTGGGTTGAACCTCACCGTATATCCTACGATTGGCAGCAGCTGCCTTGTATAAGGGAAAATACTTATACCATTCTAAGGTTCAAACAAGGTTTTGATCATCGTTGCTCTACTATAGGTAAGTCACTAAGATTTACCATCCCATATAGCAAGGTGAATAATAAGAGTAAGTCGGTATGGTGATCAATCCATCCCGCACCCAAATCATTACCTTGTATACGGTTTAGCGAATCTCGCATTCTAACACTCGGTCATCCTCACAAGCATTGCAAAATTTCTCTTGTCCACGAATCAAGTTCGGATAAATCCATTGATTCTGCAAGCCAAACAAACATCTATCGTTCTTCAGCACTCTCAGGTTTTGCGTAAACTCCTATAGGATCGTCTGTCGATAAAATTGTAACTTCTTCCAGGGTTTTTCCTTCAGCAAGAATGTGCTTGCTTCTTGGCAGGTCCTGGGGCCTGTGGGTTTGGCCCATCTCATCACTTGTAAACCTTGAACTCATCATCGGGGCAACTGATCTTTATTCCAACATCCAGCTTCCTAGCATTCTTAAATCCATCCAATTGTACTGTCTCCCTTCCTTCTACTTATACCAAACTAAGACATGATTACTCAACTCATCATGGAGTTACAATTGCTCCATATTACTAACATCATACCTCCTTTATATCCAATAGTACTTCATCACTCCATATACTTGGGATATCCCACATATCGAGACAAAACTCATACTTATTTCGTACAAGGTCCACTCCGTGGAACATCATTATCCTTTCCAAGGGTCAAATCTCCTCACAGGGTACTACCACCCTTGAATTGCACAAACTCATCCATAGACCATATTTCTCATATCCTCGAAAATGGTCAAAAATCTTTCTCCATAGAGTAACAACTCATAAAATCCAATCAGTACCCATGATACTAATTTTATTGATTCTCAAGGTATTACAATCTCCTGCACTTCCATTACATGCCTCTACTCAACACCTCAGTATAAAAGAGTTGTTCCCACTACTACTACTATATTTCTCACAGGCTCAACTATTTATCACAAGTCTCCTTCTCCTTGGGACAATCTCTGGCAAAGTGCCCTGCTTCATTACAGCAGAAACATATTACTTCTGACAAGTCTCGAGGTTTCCTTGTGATTATATAGCCTCCTTGGGTCCTTGGCTTCCTTTTTGGGCAACTGCTGAGGTAGTGCCCTGACTCCTTGCACCTATAACAGGTGATATGGCTCAGATCCTTCCTGGAATCCAATCTATTTCTCTTCCTGGACTTTTCAGTTCCAATCAGGGCTTCTATTTCCTGTGGGTCATACTCTACTTCCTCTGTCGGGAATTCTACTAGATCCCCATTCAAACAATTCTGGCAGATGTGTCCTTCTTCTCCACATGAATAGCAAGACTTGGTGCAAGGTCTAATTGGTTCTTCTTTAGGTGTGTTCTCCACCTCTTCCTTCATTGTAGGTTCTTCTAAAAGTTCCACAAGGGCTCCTTTCATTGCTTCTTTCTTCAGCTGGATGGTTCTTTGAACCAAGGGGTAAATGTGACACTGAGCAGGGTAGTGGGTAGTCCCTTCACACAAGAAACAAGTAATCCGCCTAGTTGGGCATTCTTCAGTTGGGTGACTTCCTTCACAATTAGGGCATTCATCCTTGTGTTCCTTATGGTTGTGTTCTATTTCTCCACAAAGCTTGCATTCACAAGTTTTCTTCATATCCTTTCCGTAAGGCTTCAATTTCTAGGACTCAAACTGAAACTTTGGCTTAGTCAACTTAAATTATTTCCAAGTGGTTACTCCTTGCTATCCATTGATGGCTTGGTACATCCTCCACCAAGTAGCAGCACCTCTTTCAAAACACTGAAGAGCATGCTGGGTCATATCATTTCCGGCTATAGTGTTATTCTCCATATGATTCTCCATGTTCTGAATCCATCGGTCCGTCTCCAATTGACTCATCGGTCCAGAAAATACAAGCTCATCTCCATTCATTCTCTATTGGTTCCAAGGGTTTTGGGGGAGGGGGGTAAGATAGGAGAGATGGAGAGGGATACACACAATTCAAACAATAGTTTTGAAAAGACAGATTTTATTTTGTGGCTGTCGGGAAAACATCAAATAAATGACAGCTCACAAACGTCGCATCTAACATAGGTATATAATAGGGGTTTGGTCTTCTATAGGTCAATAAATCTTCAAAGTCGCCAAACTCTTCAAGTCTTGTTCCTGTCTCCGATGGCTTCTTCCGATCGTGCTTGTCCTTCTCAACTTCTTTTGCCAGATCATCTCTGTTGACACGAAGTCTCTCATGACTTCCTTCAATATTTCTGGAGTTGTGTTCCAAACTTCTGGGTTTCAACATCCTTGGCATGAACCATGTCCTACTGTCCTTTAGTTCCTGACGAATCCCCAGTGTCTCGAGGTTTTACTCCTCCAGCTTGGCTACTTCCAGCTTCCGGGTCCTGAGTTCTTCATGAAATGCTTCCTTGTTGAATAAGGCTTCCAGAAGGTCCATCAAATTCTTGATGTAATACTCCAAATCCTGGCGATACACAGCTAAGGTTAAAACTCCATCTTTTGCTGATTAGGTGCTCCATTAGCCCTTTTGTCATCCAATCCTTCCGAAGAATGCATGCTTAACTCAGCACGATGACAATAGCATCAGTGAGTGATGACATCACGGATAACCGTGTTTCTGCCCTTGTCGTTGCCATGAGCTATCATTCCATAGTTGATATCTCCTACCTTGGGGTTTTTCTTGACGAAACTTTGAGTTCTAATGCTCCATGTTCTGGTCTTTCTCCGATACACCTTGATCTCGGGTATTGACAGCTTCCATAGTCTGCCCAGTTCCATAAGAGTAGCCTTCCTAGGTCATACCAATCTGGGCATTCTTCAGAGCCTTCAAATTCTCCTAATCTTCGGAGTCTTCATCCGTTGTAGTTCCCATTATTCAGATGCACGGTAAAAATCTTCTTCATTCCGTAGTGGTCTTAGTTGTCCGATATCTTGTACTTCTTGGAGTGGACTCATCAGTCGAATCTTCCAGTGGTCTAAAGGGAAAAGGGGTATGGTCTCACTAAAAGGGAATATTTGAATAAGCTCAGAAGAGAAAAGAGGTAAAAGATCTTTTTGAAAAATGAAGTTGTAGAGAAAAATCTTTCTTATGGCTTGCCAGTTTCTAGGGGTCACGTCCTACAGTCAACATGTGCCCTGATACCATCTTGTAGCGAACCGACCTCACACGGTCAAGTCTCTGTGCTTAAGTGTCATCCCTGGATCGGTATGCTGACACACACAGTACTCGAGGATTTATAACAGAGGTAAATCACATGTATAAAGTAACGTAAATACTATTACCTCAATCCATATAGCAGAAGTAACAACAAGGTTGTGGACTCCCATCAACACCAACGGCAAAGTTGAGTGTAGAAATCGTAACCCTAACGTATCACTTACTCGTCGTAAGGAATCCTGCAACATGAGATGTTGCAGCCACAAAGGGTCAGTACATTGAATGTACTGGCAAATTCACACCATAGGATAATGATGAATAATAGCTATCACTACATGCATATTTGGCTGGTGGAAAGCTCCAGGGTTAACATGTTTTTGCGAAAAGCCAATTTTTCCCTACTACCAAGGAATATATTTTATTTAACTACAAAGTTGGTTGATAAATATTGAGAAGGTTCCTCCAACTCAATCCCAAAATAATAATCATTAACCCAATCAAATTAATTAAATAAAGTTTTGAGATCAACATGATAATCCAAGAACTAGATACTCAAAACGTCCATAACCGGGGACACGGCTAACCATGATTAGTTTGTACACTCTGCAGAGGTTTGCACACTTTTCCCCACAAGACTCGAATACATCCATGGTCGGAGATTCGAGACACAGTTTTTCTGAAGCATTAACTCTCTACTCTGGATAGACAGTACCACCTACAACCCACTACATCTGCTAGTCTACCTCTTCAAGAGCTTCACGCAACTTACTCAACTATGCCAGAGCCCATAATGGCTTGTGGCTGCACACGGAAGTTTCTAGCACGAATAATCTTATGATCCCTTTGAGCCTGGGTGGCATTCCATAGGGTGATCACACGGGTCCTCCGGGATCCCCTTGGGCAAGCACTGGGTTCTCCAGGTGCCCTCAAGCAATCCACCCAGATGTGTATTTAAGTTGCCACCTTAAGTTGAACCATTAATTAACAAACTCACATCTGTCATGGATACACTCAAACCCAATCCACGTCAAAGAGCATAGCATGGCAATATAAGCATAGCGTAGAAGTAACTCCCAAGGGTTTGATAATAAAGGGCAATAGGTTCTACCTCATCATCTACTTCCCGATACCCACATGTTATCAATTCCTAACCATGAAATGTTTGAGGGTGAAACTAATGCATAAAAACTGGGTATGAAAGGGATATGATCAAAGTGTGTACTTGTTTGTACTGTTGATGAAGATGATTCGCACTCATAACTCCTGATAGATCTACTCGTCACACTCCGGTCAATCTAGCGTAAGGAAGCAATAGTAACCGCACATAAGCAATCACTCAAAGATCGGAAAGAACGAAGAAGACAATTCGGAAAACATCAAAACCAAGCAAATAACCCTTGCAACGTAAAACAATTTCTAACAGTACCAAAATTATGTGTATTTGGCCTTATCAGAAAGTTTAGGTCAAGAGCTTCGATTTGCAAAAAGAATCAACTCAAACGGAGTTACGAAACTCAAGTTACGATCAAAAGAAGATTCAAATTCAAATCTGTTTGAAATCATATTTTAAATTTTCAAAAACATGTTCAAGTTGATTAACTGGTAGAGGGGATCATAACGAAGAAGGGGGCATTGGTTTCGTTGGATTTGGTTAAACGGGCTAAAAGTTTTGACCGTTTGAAGAACATGGACTATTTGGTAAAAACTTTATTGCGAAAAGGTCCCTAACCTAAATAAAACAGAAAAAGAAAAACTTAACCGACGAACGTTCGCTACAGAAGCATAAGCGACGAATTCGTCCACTACGTAGGCCTAACCAGTGAACATTCGCTATATAACTAAACCAAAAAAATGATCTAAAGATAAAAACCGAATGAATAAAAATAAACCGGGCGGTTCGCTGTTTATACCGGTCTGGGCGGTTTTTCGCCGAAAACCGGCGGCTCGGCGCAGATCGGATCGCGGCGGCGGCGGCTCTCCGACGAGGGTGGCGCGGCAGCGAGGCGGCGAGGGGTGAGGGAAGCGCGACGGCGAGGAGCAGCGAGTAGCCGTGGTGAGGAGCAGCGAGCTAGCGAGGCGGCGGCGGCAACCAACGGCGGTGGTGGTTGATCGGGCGAGGGGCGGCGGCGTGAGGGGAGGAGAGGAGGCGGGGCCGGGCGCGCTATTTAAGGGCGGCGGAGGCGAGGTGGTGGCATGGGCGAGGGGCAGAGGAGGAGGCCGGAGGCGGCACGGCCTCCCATGGCCGCGCAGTGGCGTGCCCGAGCGGGAGAGGAGCGGAGCGCTGGGCTGGGCCGGCCGGCTTCAGCCTAGTCTTTAAAACAAATTCCAGACAAAGAGGAATAATAAAAACAAAATAAATTAAAATATTATATAGGCATATAATATATCAAAATTTTCAGAAAAAGATTTTCTACAACATGAACATTTTTATAGCATCACATAAAATCCACAAAAATTTAAATAAATCAAACAGTGCTACTGCTACAATAAAATCCAATAAAAATCATTTTAAGATACCAAAATGATGTCAAATTGATTTCTCTCCAATTTTCTGATGTAGGGAATCATGTTACCCTATTTTTCATATATTTTATTTTTTGAGAAAAATAATTTGAATAAAACGCAAATAACTCCAAATTAAAAATAATTTCCAAAAGGACTTTAAATTTGATCCTTTTAAACTCCCAACTCATATTTCATATGTTTTGAGGAAGTCATTTTATCTTCTCTCATGAAAATCATTGAGTTGCTTGAAGTTTCTGAATTTGAAATATTTTCAAATGAAATTCAAATATTTTCAACAACCCTTTTCATTTAATTAAATGGAAGAACTCATGTCATCTTCTCTCTAGGGTTTTGTGCTGAAATAGATTTGAATTCAAGGAGATCAGAAAGCAAAGATGAAAGTTTGGGACAGTCCTTTTATTCCCTCTCATTTAACTTTCAAAAGTTTCAAATTTGACTCAACTTCACACAATCAATCAAACAATCAATCATAAATATCTATTTATTATAACATTCCAAAATTTAGAATTTTGGGATGTTACACTTGGAGTTGTATCCCGATCGATACAACTAGAACTGGATACTTGAGATGAGACATGGATATGAGAAATGGATAGTATGGCTCTAGGATTGCTTTCTCGCAGGGAGTCGAGAAAGGATCTCTGGCCGAGGTTGATAACACTACTACTACTTTACTTTACGCTACTCTTATCTCTTCTAATGCTGCAAGATGCTTGGAGCTGCTTGAAGATGCTAGTCTTTGATAGGACTAGGCCTTCTCTTTATTCTGGTATTTGTCCAGCCCAGTCCACATATACAGCCTCCCTTTGATAATGTTGCATATGTAGTGTAGATCCTTGCTTGTGGGTACTTTGGATGAGTACTCACGGTTGCTTCGCTGCCCCCTTTCCCCCCTTTCCATTCTTCTCGGTTGTCGCAGCCAGATGCTGGAGCCCAGGAGCCAGACGGCACCGTTGACGACGACTCCTGCTACACCGAGGGTGCCTACTACTACGTGCAGGCCGCTGGCGACGACCAGGAGTAGTTTAGGTGGCTCCCAGGCAGGAGGCCTTGCCTTTTCGATCGATGTTGCGTTTGTGCTAGCCTTCTTAAGGCAAACTTGTCTAACTTATGTCTGTACTCAGATATTGTTGCTTCCGCTGACTCTTGTGTATTCGAGCTTATGTATTCGAGCCCTCGAGGCCCCTGGCTTGTAATATAAAGCTTGTATTATTTTAATTTGTGTCTAGAGTTGTGTTGTGATATCTTCCCGTGAGTCCTTGATCTTGATCGTACACATTTGCGTGTATGATTAGTGTACGATTGAATCAAGGGCGTCACAAGTTGGTATCAGAGCTGACTGCCTGTAGGTAGCCCCCTTTCCAACTCCTTGGCCGAAGTTGAGTCTAGTCGTCCAAAACTGTTTTACTAACTTGGCTGTGTGGCTTACGGGCCCACGTTGCCAATTGGGTGGTATTAGGATCTTTTATTCCTCGTCTATACTCTGGGAATCTGACCTCTCTTCTATTCGGGTTAAATGATTTTGTTAACTCTAACTCTAGGTTCTCGTAAATACTTTCTCCCCAAGAGCCCCTCACTCCAGATGATTGCTTGGTGCACCAGAAGATTCTAAATATACTCTCTGATGTTTTCTCGAGAACCTTGCGCCCTTCACCGTTGCGACCCCTACCACCGGTAAATCCTTGTGGGTAACATCCTACATTTGTTGTTCATATTTTCGATCCCAGTTGTTCTTGTTATCACAAGATACCCTGAAATTCTCTCTTTTTTGGTCTGAGAATCCTTTGTGCCACTGCCTTGCAGCTCTTTTCCACATGAACACACCTATGAGTAATTCCTCACACTTATCGAGGATTCACTCATCCCTAGTTGTTCTTGTGTTTCACAAAAGTCTTGGAAATACTATCTGATCTTCCGAAAATCCTCTGCAGCCTATTGCTCTTGATTCTCCTTGCCTGCTTGCAGTAGGATTAATTCCATATGTCTAGCAATATTCTTTAAAATTCTTTGTGATTGTCATTCTGTTCCTATGGATTCAACGTGTGAGCGAATACTCACAATCATCAATTAATCCTTGGAAACTTTCTTTCCGGCTCAGACATCCTTCAAGATATGAGCTGGTTCTTGCCCAATCCAGATTTGATCGGGTACACCTCTAAGTCTATTCAACTTACTCATCTTTTGACCAGAGCCTCTGCTTCTGATCCTTTGTCTTGAAATCATAATTCCTTTGTACCCAAGCATCGAATCATTCAGACGTTTCTATAAGCCGATGCCTTTGCATCCCCTTCTTCATCTGATTGATTACCGATACTCACATCAACTCTGTCGTGAATCGCCAGATCCATTGCCGGGTTGTTATCCGACAATGTCCTTCACATCCAAAGTCTTGTGAGTTTTTCCCTGATACAAAATAGCTTCGGTAAATTGTATCATCTACTTTGACTCCGATACTCTGCTTTTGAACTCGTATCTTTTGCTTGGTTGATGGTTGTATAGATTCGTAAAAAAGAGCCCCGATGGGTTGAGCTTATGCCTTCCATAATCCGTGTGAACTCGAGAGTTCTCACGAGTCTTACTCTTCTGGTACTTCGCCAGCTAAATCCTTTACACTACAATTTCATCAAAAAACGAGGAGTGAATGAAAGGTTATGCATTGAAGAAGTGGGAGTCGACCTTCAACCCTTGTGTTCATGCCCATGGACCTGATGTAGAACTTATCATGGAAGCTGCTCATAAAAATAATTATTTCTTTGGTACAAGCTCATCTTGTATCTATGAATTGATCCTTTGCAATCGTGGTTCCGATCATATTTCCTTCTTGATTCCATTTACCGGATAAGTTAAAATACTTATCCTCTGCAAATCATTTCCCCCGTCCAACCTCTACTCCGATTTACCTTCCGGCATTACACCTAGTACTTGATACTGGGAAGTTTTATACCCCATCACATCATTCCTAGCCTGATCGGCTATATTTTTATCGTGTCAACTTTTAACTATGCGACCTGGTCCTTATGCCCGGAGCAACTTCCGCCGATGAGCTAAGCTTACGTCGATCTTCCTCATCTTATCATTTCACCACGAACAACAAGCTTGACCTTGAGCTTGTGTCGAATCCGTGGTTCTCATATCCTTTCACTTCATCCATCCTTTTCTGCTCGATGGCATCTTCATAGAGTCTCTCAACAAAATTTGTCGTGATCACCATCAACACTTTGGCTTCTTTAGAGATGTCAATTGAATTCATGGCTAGAAATACCATCCATGCCTCTCGATGATTTGTGTCAGCATTGAAAACATTCTTGTCTCCCCCCCAACACAAACTTGTTCCTATTAATTTTGGGAATACATCCTTTTTGACATGTCGATGGATTGGTACTGAACCCATCGGCCACCTCCTCATCTTTTCCCTGATAAAATAACATGATATGTTCTAAAAATTCTGATGGATCCTTTGTGTTCCCAAGTTCCGACCTTTACCTGATGACCGTGTCAATGCTATCCAAAAGTATGACTGTGTTACTCCAAACATCATTAAGAACATTGGAGGCGCAATGCTAAATGTTTCTTGCTCTATTATCCAAACACCGTTGTATGGATAACCTCATGAGTTCCCTTGCCCCTTTATCCAAATGGTGATGTACTTGTTGATCTAACATGTATATCATGCTCTACTTTTCCTTGGGAAAAGATACACTCCTAAATCTTGTGTATAAACACATTTTCCTTTCCATTGGTTTGCTTAACCTTTCTTGTGATCTATATATGTTATACGCAGAAATAATTCCCTGCTTATGGAAACACCTCGGTTTACAACTCTGTCAGTGTGACCCCGTTACTATTGGTGACGACATCCTGGTAACCCCGATGTACGAGAACTTTGCCTATTGGTCCGCCTCGTTCAACGAGTAGGAAAATGGTTCTCTTCGTCCCTCGCCCTTGGTACCAACGTTGTTGCCAACATAACTGACAGGCTATCCTCTGCCATGCCTTGATACCATGACCGTGCAAAATGATTAGCGCTTTCCTGCTTTTAACCCACATGGTGGGCCCATAACCCACAGTTCCACAGGATCAAAACCTGACTCTCCCATACAACCTTGATTCCAAAATATTCTTGGCACTCGGCTTCGTATGTAATACACGAGCTAACTTCCTCACCATGTTTCATTTCGGTATCAGAGGCAACATTATTCTTCTTTGCTCTGAACCCCTTCATCACCTATTTTAGGCATCAGCTAGATGCCTACCTGGTTAAAACTTGTTGAATCTCCGTATAGCACTCTCGATACATCCTGGTGCTTCTAAAATCTCCTTCCTTGAGATAACTACCGGATGCTGATCCTTTCAGACATTCATCCTTATAGCTTCCCCCTTACTCCACCTCTTAAAATCTCGGGACGAGATTTCTTGTAGTGGAGGAGATTTGTAACGCCCGGATAATCAAGCTACAGTAATCCCCTACTAATGATGCCAAGTCATCACTGTTACTGTTGCTAATCTCACTTTGATTCAAAACCAATTCAAATTCAATTTTAAAATAAAGTCAAATAAATTATTTTCTCCAAACAGTAAAACAAAAATGTTCGCTGGGTTGAAAATATTCACTAACTAAATGTCATGAGTGATTCAACATCATTTGAGATAGCTAATTTCCCCTAGGAATTAAAGCAGTTCCAAATCAGCATTTTTAAATGCTTTTCCATTTGTGAAAAATCCAAATCAATTCAAACTTCTCGCAAACTTTTTGTGGCAGGTGCCAAATATTGTAATGTATTTATTTGGCCAAGTCCCATATTTTACAGAACTCCTTTTGGCAGCTCAAATATTGCATAGCATTTTTTCTGTAAAAAGAAAAGAGCACAAAAAAGGAAAAAGGCTAAAGCAAAAGAAAGAAAAGGCCCCCCCTGGCCCAACTGGCCCTTGGCAGGCCCAGCTGGCCATCCCAGCCAGGCCGGCCCATCCCTCCTGTATCTAACCCCCACTCCACCGAACCCTAGGCCCGATTCCCACTCCCCCTGCACGATCCCCACTCCCCTCGATCTCTCCCACGCCTCTCTCCTCTTTCCCCATCTGGATCGGGGAAGAGGAGCCAGATCCCGTGCCGCCCCGTGCCCCTGACGCAGGTGCCCATACCCGGCGCCGCCCCGCCGCCTGCTCTGTCCCGCCGCCGCCACAGCCCACCGCCTCGACGCGCCGGACCCCATCACAGGATCGCCGCCGCCCGGAGCTGCCCTCGTCGGACCACCCCACCCCGCCTCTCCCTCGACGGTCGTCGTCGAGCCTCGCCGGCCCCCGATCCCATGCAACGGGGGTGAGCAACCCTCGCCTCGCCTTCTGACCCCCCTGTCGTAGATGCCGTCCACCGCGCTGTACCCGGACGTGCCGCGTGCTCGCAGCGCGCCTGCTCAGGCCCCGCGCGCGTGCCTCGCCGCACGCGGCCGTCCCTGTGGCTCACCTACTACTGCCGCCGTTTGACGCTGCCGCTGCCTCCTCCTTCCGTCGCGCTCCACCGCTGCGTGATACTGCTGCTGCCTCGCTGCTAGGCGCTGCCGCTCTCCCCGCTGCGGCACCACATCATCGCAGCCCCCTTTTTGCTGTGACCCCGAACTACCGTGAACGTCGCCGGCCTCCTCTGTGAGGCCGGGCATGTGTGCCCCCGCGTGGGTCCATGACGAGTGGGTCCCGCCCCTGGAGAAACGTAAAAGCAAAAATAAAGAGTTGTAAAAATAATTAATTAATTAGTAATTTAATTAATTAAATTAATTAACCACTAGGATTACATTAAAGTGGCTATGATAGTGGGTCCCTCCCCTTAGATATCCTGTTAAAAATGAGATAGGACAGTGAGACAATGACGGGCGGGCCTCGGTTGTCAGTTTGACCAAGTCAACTGCATAGTTGACTGTTAATGTCATGATGACGTCATGCTAATGCAATAGCTCCTTTTAGATTTATTATTAATTTCAGAAATTGTTTAAGTCTTTGAATAATCATAGAAAATTAATCGTAAGTCAGATGAAAAAGTTTTCTACATGAAAGTTGCTTAGAAAAATCCAATCCGAATACGCGGTCCATTCATCTGTCACAAGCCTCTAGCATGGTGAACATGGAACATTCCCCCTCCGGTCATCTGTCTGACACAGGTCCGGTACCGGGAATACCTTTCCGGTTGTTTCCCCCTTCACCTATACCGTGCAGCACTACGTTAGAACACCCCTAGTTCTGCTTTTTGTCATGTCATGCTTAGTGGTACCTCTATTTGCTTATATTTACTGTTTCTTCCCCCTCTTCTCTCCGGTAGACCCCGAGGCCGATGATGCCCCCGTGATCGACTACGTCGACGACCCTTCTTCCCTTTCAGCAGAGCTTCCAGGCAAGCCCCCCCTTTGATCATCCCGATATCGCCCATTCCATTCTCTCATGCTTGCATTAGATTTTGCTACTGTAATTGATTGCTCCTATTCTGATGCATAGCCTGCTTTTGTAACCTGCTTATTGTTACCTACCTGCTTATCCTAAACTGCTTAGTATAGGTTGGTTAGTGATCCATCAGTGACCCCCACCTTGTCCCTATTACCCCTGCTTCATCATTGAAGACCCGATCAACGGGATCGAAGACCAGGCCCTGGCACCGCACATCACTTTCCCCTTAGTTGCTCGACACTACAGGGTTACTATCGAGTGCCGAGGGTGAGACCTCATCAGCACTTCTGATGTTAACCCTGTAGTGTAGCTATTCGGTCGTGGTCATCGAGGGTGATTCCGCCTTAACCACTTCCGATACGACTCTGTTGTGCAACCCCTCAAGTGTGAACCTCGAGGGTGGATCCTCTTACGTTCACCTTGATGATTACATCGAGTGGAATCCGTCGAGGGTGAGTCCTTAGGTTCCCCCTTGGTGTTAGACACACAGTTACTATGGTTAATATGACTTTACACTGAGCCATGTTACTAAAGACGGGTCAGCCCTGAGGGGTACCCGCGCGAGCTTAATTGCGAGTGATGTGGAGTCGAGTTGACCTGGAGGGTGCCCGCGAGATAATTACGAGGCATGGCCGGGCATTCTTAGCCCTTGCCACAAGTCCTCGAGACGGGGCGACGGGGTCACATCTTTCGTGAGTCTCTGCTTGTTACCGCGCGTTCCTAATCCACTACGATTTGGATATTTGATCCGAGGGGCCTCTGGCCTGATAGCACTAACCATCACGTGGGCATAGTATGGGCATTCTATGTCGTATACATCAGCCGAAGCTTAATGGACGTCAGTGACTGAGCGGTGTGCGCCGGGTTGGACTGGTAAGCTCCTGCCTTTTTAAGGAGGTAGCTAGGTCTACTCACCGGCCGCCCACGCAACGTGCAGGAGTTCCCGGGGCGATGGCCCATGACCCCTGGGGGCATAGGTTTAGTCCGGCTTGCTGACCTCTTTATTAAGCATAGGTCGGGTTGCGGCGTATTGTTCGACCGAGGCCGGGCATGACCCAGGAAAGTGTGTCCGGCCAGATTTAATAGAGCGTGGTGGGTAAGTTGGTGCATCCCTGCAGGGAAGAAAACATCTATCGATAGCCTGTCCTACGGTAACGGACACTTGGAGTTGTATCCCGATCGATACAACTAGAACTGGATACTTGAGATGAGACATGGATATGAGAAATGGGTAGTATGGCTCTTGGATTGCTTTCTTGTAGGGAGTCGAGAAAGGATCTCTGGCCGAGGTTGATAACACTACTACTACTTTACTTTATGCTACTCTTATCTCTTCTGATGCTGCAAGATGCTTGGAGCTGCTTGAAGATGCTAGTCTTCGATAGGACTAGGCCTTCTCTCTATTCTGGCATTTGTGCAGCCCAGTCCACATATACAGCCTCCCTTTGATAATTTTGCATATGTAGTGTAGATCCTTGCTTGCGAGTACTTTGGATGAGTACTAACGGTTGCTTTGCTCCCCCTTTTCCCCCTTTCCATTATTCTCGGTTGTCGCAACCAGATGCTAGAGCCCAGGAGCCAGACGACACCGTCGACGACGACTCCTGCTACACCGAGGGTGCCTACTACTATGGGCAGGCCGCTGGCGACGACCAGGAGTAGTTTAGGAGGCTCCCAGGCAGGAGGCCTTGCCTTTTCGATCGATGTTGCTTTTGTGCTAGCCTTCTTAAGGGAAACTTGTCTAACTTATGTCTGTACTCAGATATTGTTGCTTCCGCTGACTCTTGTGTATTCGAGCTTATGTATTCGAGCCCTCGAGGCCCCTGGCTTGTAATATAAAGCTTGTATTATTTTAATTTGTGTCTAGAGTTTTGTTGTGATATCTTCCCGTGAGTCCTTAATCTTGATCGTACACATTTGCGTGTATGACTGAATCGAGGGCGTCACATCTTGGCACATTATTTTTATAATACAATGAATTTGTACAAGGGGATAATTATTTTTTTGAGAATCTTCATGAAAATTTCTACATTGTATCCATGAGCATGAACACAAGTGTTCAAGGTCGACCCTCACTTCTCCAATGCATAACTTCCAATCGCTTCTCTTTTGTGAAATTTTTTAAGTTCCCCTCTATATATTTTTTGTTTTTAAACTTTATAAAAGCACTCAACATAACTAAATGACTCTCTAAAACTTCCGGGTTGTCTCCCTGGCAGCGCTTTCTTTAATGCCATTAAGCTAGGCATAAAGTGCTCAAGTAATGGATCCACTCGGATCCCAAGGTATATCAAAGCCAATTTTAATTAACAATGATTTGGAATTTAGTAGTAAGCACAAGGAAACATATATCAAGCAATGACGAAGTCTAACTCTCTTCCTATACATCTGCATGTCATACAAGAACAATTCATGCACATCAAGTAAAGGCCAATACATAGCATAAGAGTTTTCTTGCAATTCTTTCGTGTTGGAAACATAGAGAGGCGGAGATGTAGTTCCTCTCTCATAATAATTGCAAGTAGGAGCAGCAAGCACATGCATATTACATTCATCAAAATTATCATATGCAATGGTAAAAGGCAACCCATCAACATAATCCTTAATAAGTGCAAACTTCTCCGATATAGTGTAGTTTGGAGAATTCAAAAAGATAATAGGACTATCATGCGTGGGTGCAATAGCAACAATTTCATTCTTAACATAAGGAACAATAGCAAGTTCATCTCCATAAGCATCATTCATATTGGCATCTTGGCCACAAGCATAACAAGCATCAAGTTCATCAAAAAGGGATATTTCAAATGAATCAACGAGATCATATCATTTATCATGGCATTCATCCTCCGGTAAGAACGAAGGGGCATAGAATAATGTATGAGTTGGAGGGTTACTCTCATTAGAAGGTGGGCACGGGTAGCTAATCCTTTCTTCCTCCATTTGTTCTTCGCTCTCCTCCTCATATTTTTCATCCAATGAGCTCACAGTTTCATTAATTTCTTCTTCCATAGAGTCCTGCAAAATATTAATCTTTTCTTGGACAGCGGAGTTATTCTCAATAAATACATCAATATCATAATTTTATTTATAATTAGCGTAGCAATATTTAAGGATAGCAAGATTTTTAGGTCTATAAACTGAATCATCAAAATCTTCAAACTTTTCAAACAAAGATTCAATTTCATATGCACCCTTAAAAGCAACAAATTCTTCTATTCGTTCCACATCATAATAATCATATATATACCTCTAGCATAAGAAGCCAAGGTTTCATTATCATTAAATTTGCATGAATAGGGAAGGTGTGGAACCTCAATCTTAGAGCAACAAGTATAATCATATCTCAAGCATAGATTCCAAGCATACCATTGCAACATTTCAATTATATCCCATACAATTTTTCCCTTTTGAGTAAGGCGATAATCCCTAAAGTATTCACGTTGATCCAACGTTACTCCCATTATCAAGTTGAATGGGGTTTTCTCAGGATTATCAAAGTAGTGCATAATATTTTTCACATAACGAGCATCGAAGGTTTTAGGAGGTTCCCCGTCTCCATGAGTAGCAAGTACCACTAATTTTTTTGGTGTTTCGTGTTCCATATCCATAACTAAAGATAGAGAACAACTTAGAACAAGAAATAAAAACTACTTAGTGATAAAGTAAACAAGCACACACGAGAATATTCATCCCACTCTATTGCTCCCCGGCAACAACGCCAGAAAAAGGTCTTGATAACCCACAAGTATACGGGATCATTTGTAGCCTTTTTCGATAAATAAGAGTGTCGAACCCAATGAGGAGCTAAAGGCAAAACAAATATTCCCTCAAGTTCTATCGACCACCGATACAACTCTACGCACACTTGACATTCACTTTATCAGAAACAAGTATGAAACAAGAAGTACTTTGTACGTGTGATAGGATAGGTTTGCAAAATAATAAAGAGCATGTAAATAAAATCTAGGGGCTGTTTAGATAAATACATAACTAAGTTAGTTTTAATAGAGAGCTTTTGTCAACAAGAAAGTTATTTGTCCCTAGGCAATCGATAACAAGTACCGGTAATCATTCTTGCAATTTTATATGAGGGAGAGGCATGAGCTAACATACTTTCTCTACTTGGATCATATGCACTTATGATTGGAACTATAGAAAGCATCCGCAACTACTAAAGATCATTAAGGTCGTGAAACCCAACCATAGCATTAAGTATCAAGTCCTCTTTATTCCCATACGTCATACCCCACCTACTCGGGTTTAAGTTTCTCTCACTCTCGCAACCCACCATAAGCGAACCATGAACATATTGCAACACCCTACAGCGAGGACCCCTCACATTTGCGCGAGAACGGAGGGCACTATAGGACAACACCATAAATAAAATATACAATCATACCAACCAAGATCACGATTAACCCATAGGACAAAATGGATCTACTCAAACATCATAGGATAACCATAGATCATTGGGAAATAATATGTGAAGTTGAGCACCATGTTTAAGTAGAGATTACAGCGGGGAGAAGAGGTGTGACACCGCTGCATAGAGGGGGAGTAAGTTGGTGTTGACGATAGCAAGATTGTAGATGTAGATCGCCGTCCCGATCGTTGCCCCGGCGGCACTCCGGCGCCACCGGAAGCGAGGGGGAGAGAGCCCCCCTCCTCCTTCTTCTTCCTTAGCCTCCCCCTAGATGGGAGGAGAGTTCCCCCTTTGGTCCTTGGTCTCCATGGCGGCAGAGGGGCGGGAGCCCCTCCGGGATTGGATCTCCTTCTCTGTTCTCTTTTGTTTCGCGTTCCCCGATCTGGCCGAAAACCGTTTCTTATATTCCCGGAGATCCGTAACTCCGATTGCGCTGAGATTTTAACACGATTTTTTCCGGATATAAGCTTCCTTGAGCTCGAAGTAGAGGTCCAACCGACGTACGAGGTGAGCACAACCCACCCCGGCATGCCTGGCTCCTCTGGCGCGCCCTGGTGGGTTGTCCCCACCACGGGCCTCCGTTTGCGGTGAATCCAACTCCCAAAAATCACATATATTGAAAAATAACTCTTTGTGAAATTTTATTGCATTTGGACTTCGTTTGATATGGATACTCTGCGATACAAAAAACATGCAGAAAACAGGAACTGGCACTTGGCACTGGATCAATAGGTTAGTACAATAAATCATATAAAAAGTTGCCAAAAGTATGTAAAACTTGTATAATATTGGCATGAAACAATCAAAAATTATAGATACGACGGAGACGTATCATGCATTGATACGTATCCAACGTACCTATAATTTTTTATTGTTCCATGTTGTTATATTATCATTCCTGGATGTTTATAATCAATTTATATCTTTTTTAGTACTAACCTATTGACATAGTGCCAAGTGCAAGTTGCTGTTTTTTGCATGTTTTTTACATCGCAGGAAATCAATACCAAACCGAGTCCAAATACAGCGACCAGAAGACATCCAGTGGGCCGAAGAAGCACCTTGGGGCTGCTCCGAGGGAAGCACAACCCACCAAGGCGTGTCTGGAGGCCCAGGCGCACCCTGGTGGGTTGTGCCCACCTCGGGTTCCCCCGGACCGCCTCTTTACTCTATAAATATCCCAATATTCCAGAAACCCTAGGGGGAGACGAGAAAATCAATTACAGCCACAGCAGAGTCCAGGACCACCAGATCCAATCTAGACACCATCACGGAGGGGTTTGTCATGTCCATTGGTGCCTCTCCGATGATGCGTGAGTAGTTCTTTGTAGACCTACGGGTTCGTAGTTAGTTGCTAGATGGCTTCCTCTCTCTCGTTTGATTCTCAATAGAATGGTTTCTTGGAGATCCATATGATGTAACTCTTTTTGCGGTGTTTTTATTGGGATCGGATGAACTTTGAGTTTACGATCAGATCTATCTTTTTATCCATGAAAGTTATTTGAGTCTTCTTTGATCTCTTACATGCATGATTGCTTATAGCCTCGTATTTATCTCCGATATTTGTGTTTTTTTGGCCAACTTGATCTATTTATCTTGCAATGGGAAGAGGTGCTTTGTGATGGGTTCGATCTTACGGTGCTTGATCCCAGTGACAGAAGGGGAACCAACACGTATGTATCGTTGCTATTAAGGATCATAAGATGGGGTCTATTTCTACATAAGTAGATCTTGTCTACATCATGTCATCGTTCTTATTGCATCACTTTGTTTCTCCATGAACTTAATACACTAGATGCATGCTGGATAGCGGTCGATGTGTGGAGCAATAGTAGTAGATGCAAGCAGGAGTTGGGTACTAATCTTGGACGTGATGCCTATATAGTGATCATTGCCTGGATGTTATCATGACTATTTGAAGTTCTATCAATTGCCCAACAGTAATTCGTTTACCCATCGTTTGCTATTTTTCTCGAGAGAAGCCACTAATGAAACCTACGGCCCCCGGGTCTCTTTCTCATATTATTTGCCTTTGCGATCTATTTTATTTGCTTTTATTTTCAGATTTGTTAAACCAAAAATACAAAAATACCTTGCTGCACTTTATTTTATTTGGCATTCGATCTATCAGATTATTACAACTTTCTCACGTCCGCTTGCCAATTTCTGGCACCGTTGCCCGAAAGATATTTACAACCCCTTTAACACGTCAGGTTGCGAGTATTTGTTATTTGTGTGCACGTGTTGTTTATGTAGTGTTGCTTGGTTCTCCTACTGGTTTGATAACCTTGGTCTCATCACTGAGGGAAATACCTACCATCGTTGTGCTGCATCATCCCTTCCTCCTTGGGGAAATACCGACGTAGTCTAGCAGACATCAAAAGGAATTTCTGGCGGCGTTGCCGGGGAGACATCATCAACATCTACCAGGTTCCTAATCACAAATCTCATCTCCTTGCAATTTACATTACTTGCCATTTGCCTCTTGTTTACCTCTCCCCCACTTCACAAAAATTTGTCGTTTTATTCGCCCTCTTTTTCGTTCGCCGTTTTTCTCGTCAGATCTATCCTTTGCTTTCAATCAAGAGTGATTTCGGTATGGCAGCAACAGATGATGGCCTAACTCCTAAGATTGGACGTGCGAGCGATCTGGATGCTAAAATTTTTATCTTGGGGCAAGGGAATGTTATGGGAAAAGAACGTATCCAAGAATTTTTCAATTGTGTTGGAAATCTAAGTCTTGATGATGCTCCTATACTTAGAAATACTAGATCTTATGCGGATGCTATTTCAGCACTAGTTTTGAAACTTGAAAGTAAATTTATCCGTACTCATCCTACTTTGCAAAGATTGTTTTTTGAGCTTCCCGTTATAAAGAATCCTAAAGCTAAAAAGTTGGCCACTCTCGTTCTTATGAATGAATTTGACTACATAATAAGGGAGGTTAGGGAAATCTTTGATTTTTATGGTATGAATCGTGAAAAACCCGTGATGGATGAAATTCTCTACAATAGTGATTATGCGCTAAGGCATTTGCTTGGGGATAATAAAATCTTTGATGAGAATCTTAAAAAGGAAGTCCCCATTTTAGATATAATCCAACAAGTTTTCGATAATGTTAATCAACATTATTCTTGGATTGTTGCCGGAAATCAAAGGGGTTATGATGACAATCAACTTAATAATGCTAAGGTTTCTATGGATAATATGTTTTATGTTGTTTTTACGAAACCTCGTGACAAGAACACCCCTAAGTAAATTAAGAAGAAAGACGACAATATTTAGGTCCATGCTTTATGCCTAGCTAGGGCGTGAAACAATAGCGCTTGTTGGGAGGCAACCCAATGAATAAAATTTATTTTTGTCTTTTGCTTTCCGTTCTTGAGTGTTTGCACAATTATGCTACTGTTATGATTGTGTTTTTTGTGTTTTAATTACTGTTTGTGCCAAGTAAAGCCTTTAGGATCTTCTTCGGTGATAGTTGTTCGATCTTGCTGAAAAAACAGGAACTTTTGCGTCCAGAGTTACAATTTTTAAAAATCACACAAGCGACGAAAAATTTCTGAATTTTTTTTACAGTAGATTGATATACAAATTGCTCAGGTTGTCCTAAATTTTCAGAATTTTTGGGGTTACAGTAGTATTCGAACTATCCAGATTGCTACGGACTGTTCTGTTTTTGACAGATTCTGTTTTCTTTGCGTTGTGTGCTGGTTTTGATGACTCTATGGTTTTGTTTGAAGAGCTTTTTCCATAGAAAAGTTGGAATACCTTAGATATAATGCAAGAATAAAAAATAAATGGGTTGCAACAGTACTTATTGTAGTGATTTGCTTTCTTTTACTAACGGATCTCATGAATGTTTTGTTGAGTTTTGTGTGATTCAAGTTTTAACGTTTTGGGTGATGTTACGATGGATGAAGGAATAGGGAGTAAGAAGAGCCTAAGCTTGAGGATGCCCATGGCATCCCAAGCTATTATCCAAAGAGAAGCAAGCAACTAAGCTTGGGGATGCCCCGAGCGGCATCCCCTCTTTCTTCTAACAACCATCGGTATTTTACTCGAAGCTATATTTTTATTCGTCACATACTATGAGTTTTGCTTGGAGCGTCTTGTATGATATGAGCCTTTGCTTGATTTGCTTTTTGTTTTAAGTCTTGAATCCTTGCTGGACACACTTGTTTGAGAGAGCCAAAATTGCCATGACTTGTTAGAATTGCTCTCTATGCTTCACTTAAATCTTTATGAGCTATGGAATTGCTCTAGTGCTTCACTTGTATATTTTTGAGCATGGTGTGCTTTAGTATTTTTGAAGAAATGCTCTCTTGCTTCACTTAGATTTATTTGAGAGTTAGTAAAATTTTCAAGAAATTCTCTCTTTCTTCACTTAAATTAATTTGAGAGAAACAAATATTATGCTCATGATCTTCACTTATATTTGTTTAAGCTTATCAAAAGCAACACATGAAAATTAGTTCCAAAGTGATAGATATCCAAAAAGGATATAATAAAAACTTTCATGAAGATCATTGGACAAAATAAACTTGATTCCTTGTAATAGTTTTGAGATATGATGATGTGATATGTGAGTCATGTTGATGAGTAATTATGCTTTAGTAAGAATATTGGTGTTAAGGTTTGTGATTCCCTATGCAA
This sequence comes from Aegilops tauschii subsp. strangulata, assembly GCF_002575655.3. NCBI lineage: Eukaryota > Viridiplantae > Streptophyta > Magnoliopsida > Poales > Poaceae > Aegilops > Aegilops tauschii. Next base: position 182,593,581 of record NC_053039.3, read on the forward strand.
GCATGAAAGTCAATAGTTATGCAATGAAATTACATCCTACTTGTGGTGCATTATTCGGTGTTAATTATGCTCAGTGCTCCCTTATGAGATTATTCGTTTCTTGGTTGGTCGCTTCCCAATCTTTTGCTAGCCTTCATTTTGCATTAAGTATGATCTCTACTTGTGCATCCAAAATCCTTGAAACCATTTTTGCCACATGAGTCCACTATACCTACCTATATGCGGTATTCTTTTGCCGTTCTAAGCAAATTTTTATGTGCCATCTCTAATTTTCAAAATAAATTTCTCTATTGTGTGCTCGTACCGCTCGCGAGGCGGTGAGGGGTGGCCAATATTTTCCATGCTAGATGTGTTATTCTCACGATGCGTGTTTATTCACTTGTCATTGCACGAGAGTAAGGCAAAGGTATTAGGGATGCCCAGACCCGAAATGAAAAATGAATTTACTTTATGTTGTCAAATAATAAATTCCTTGGAAAGTGTTGGTATGGAGGGCACCGTGGATACGGTTAGCCATGGAAAGTGAAAGTATGGTTGAAAAAGGAATAAAACTTATTTTCTGTTTGGGAACCACCTATGATATATTTTTGTTGGGAGCTCTAAGTCATTTTTGTTGGTGGGAAAAGTATGCCTCTCAAAATATTTTTATCTCTCAATTTTCGCTTTGAGCTCTAGCACCTCTACAAATCCCTACTTCCCTCCGTGAAGGTCCTTTCTTTTAGTTTATGAAATTTTTATTTTTAATTCAAGTCTCCATCTTCTCTTATAAAGCACCAACTAGGGAGCACTATGATTGTACTTGAGCATTGGGTGTAGCTAATATGCGAATGTGTTTCATGAATGGATCAATGATCGAGCATGATGGGCTAGGGATAACTTATTTTAGCATTGATATTTTGAAAGACATGGTTGCATGTTGGTATGCTTGAGTATTTAAGTCCTCATGTCAAAACTAGACTATTGCTTTGAACCATATAAAAGTCCAAATGTCCATGCTACAAAGAAAAGAATATGAGATGACATGTTAGGCAGCATTCCACATCAAAAATTTTGTTTTTATCATTTACCTACTCGAGGACGAGCAGGAATTAAGCTTGGGGATGCTGATACGTCTCCAATGTATCTATAATTTTTGATTGTTCCATGCTGTTATATTATCATTCTTGGATGTTTTATAATCATTTTATAGTCATTTTGTATCATTTTTTGGTACTAACCTATTGACATAGTGCCAAGTGCCAGTTGCTGTTTTTTGCATGTTTTTTACATTGCGGGAAATCAATACCAAACGGAGTCCAAACACAGCGAAACTTTTTGTCGATTTTTTTGGACCAGAAGACATCCAGTGGGCCGAAGAAGCACCTCGGGGCTGCTCCAAGGGGTGCACAACCCACCAGGGCGCGCCTGGAGGCTCAGGCGCGCCCTGGTGGGTTGTGCCCACCTTGGGTGCTACACGGACTGCCTCTTTACTCTATAAATACCCAATATTCCAGAAACCCTAGGGGAGTCGATGAAAATAAATTCCAGCCGCCGCAGAGTCCAGAACCACCAGATCCAATCTAGACACCATCACAGAGGGGTTCATCATGTCCATTGGTGCCTCTCCGATGATGCGTGAGTAGTTCTTTGTAGACCTACAGGTCCGTTGTTAGTAGCTAGTTGGCTTCCTCTCTCTCGTTTGATTCTCAATACAATGGTCTCTTGGAGATCCATATGATGTAACTCTTTTTGCGGTGTGTTTGTTGGTATCGGATGAACTTTGAGTTTATGATCAGATCTATCTTTTTATCCATGAAAGTTATTTGAGTCTTCTTTGATCTCTAATATGCATGATTGCTTATAGCCTCGTATTTCTTCTCTGATATTTGGGTTTTGCTTGGCCAACTTGATCTATTTATCTTGCAATGGGAAGAGGTGCTTTGTGATGGGTTCGATCTCATGTTGCTTGATCCCAGTGACAGAAGGGGAACCGACACGTATGTATAGTTGCTATTAAGGATAACAAGATGGGGTCTATTTCTACATAAATAGATCTTGTCTACATCATGTCATCGTTCTTATTGCATTACTCCGTTTCTCCATGAACTTAATACACTAGATGCATGCTGGATAGCGGCCGATGTGTGGGGTAATAGTAGTGGATGCAGGCAGGAGTCGGTCTACTAATCTTGGACATGATGCCTATAAAATTATCATTGCCTGGATATCGTCATGATTATTTGAAGTTCTATCAATTGCCCAACAGTAATTCTTTTACCCTCCGTTTGCTATTTTTCTCGAGAGAAGCCACTAGTGAAATCTACGGCCCCCGGGTCTCTTTCTCATATTATTGGCCTTTGCGATCTATTTTATTTGCTTTTATTTTCAGATCTATTAAACCAAAAATACAAAATACCTTGCTGCACTTTATTTTGTTTGGCGTTCGATCTATCAAATTATTACAAGTTTCTCATGTCCGCTTGCCAATATCTGGCACCGTTGCCCGAAAGGGATTGACAACCCCTTTAACACGTCGGGTTGCGAGTATTTGTTATTTGTGTGCAGGTGTTGTTTACATAGTGTTGTTTGGTTCTCCTACTGGTTCGATAACCTTGGTCTCATCACTGAGGAAAACACCTACCGTCGTTGTGCTGCATCATCCCTTCCTCCTTGGGGAAATACCGACGTAGTCTAGCAGACATCAGGCATCCCTAATACCTTTGCCATACTCTTGTGCAATGACAAGTGAATAAACACTCATCTTGAGAATAACATATCTAACATGGAAAATATTGTCCACTCCCTGCCGCTTCATGAGCGGTACGAGCACACAAAAAGGAAATTTATTTTGAAAATTAGAGATGGCACATACAAATTTGCTTAGAACGGCACAGAAATACCACATATAGGTAGGTATGGCGGACTCGTGTGGCAAAACTGGTTAAAAGGATTTTGGATGCACAAGTAGTATTCCTACTTAGTACAAGTGAAGGCTAGCAAAAGATTGAGGAGCAACCAACCAAGAAACGAAAAATCACATAAGCGAGCATTAAGCATAACTAACACCGAATAATGCACCACAAGTAGGATGTAATTTTTCATTGCATAACTATTGACTTTCGTGCTTGCATAGGGAATCACAAACCTTAACACCAATATTCTTACTAAAGCATAATTACTCACCAAAATTTTACTAACTCTCAAATAAATCTAAGTGAAGCATGTGAGCATTTCTTCAAAAGTATTAAAGCACACCGTGCTCAAAAAGATATAAGTGAAGTTCCATAGCTCAAAAAACTTAAGTGAAGCATATAAAGCAATTCTAACAAATCATAGCATAATTTTGGCTCTCTCAAATAGGTGTGTCCAGCAAGAATAGATAACACAAACTAAAAAGTGAAACAAGCAAAGACTCATAAAATACAAGATGCTCCAAGCAAAACTCATGATATGTGACGAATAAAAATATAGCTCCAAGTAAAATACCGATGGTCGTTAGAAGAAAGAGGGGATGCCACTCAGGGCATCCCCATGCTTAGTTGCTTGTTCCTATTTGGATAATAAGTTGGGGTGCCGTGGGGCATCCCCAAGCTTAGGCTCTTCTTACTCCTTATTCCTTCATCCATCGTGATTTCACCCAAAACTTGAAACCTTCAATCACACAAAACTCAACAAAATCTTCATGAGATCTGATATGTCTCTAACGTATCTATAATTTTTTATTGTTCCATGCTATTATATTATCTGTTTTGGATGTTTTATATGCATTAATATGCTATTTTATATGATTTTTGGGACTAACCTATTAACCTAGAGCCCAGTGCTAGTTCCTGTTTTTTCCTTGTTTTAGAGTTTCGCAGAAAAGGAATACCAAACGGAGTCCAAACAGAATAAAACTTTCACGATGATTTTTCTTGGACCAGAAGACACCCAGGAGACTTGGAGTGCAAGTCAGAAGAGCCACGTGGCGGCCACAAGGGTGGAGGGCGCGCCCCCCGACCTTGTGGGCCCCTCGGTGACCCCTGACCTAGATCTTCCTCCTATATATTCTCATATACCCCAAAAACTTCCAGGGGAGCCACGAAACCACTTTTCCACCGCCACAACCTTTTGTACCCGTGAGATCCCATCTAGGGGCCTTTTCCGGCATCATACCGGAGGGGGATTCGATCATGGAGGGCTTCTACATCAACACCATTGCCTCTCCGATGAAGCGTGAGTAGTTTGCCACAGATCTACGGGTCCATAGCTGGTAGCTAGATGGCTTCTTCTCTCTCTCTTTGATTCTCAATACAGAGTTCTCCTCGATGTTCTTAGAGATCTATTCGATGTAATACTCTTTTGCGGTGTGCTTGCCGAGATCCGATGAATTGTGGATTTATGATCAGCTTATCTATGAATATTATTTGAATCTTCTCTGAATTCTTATATGCATGATTTGATATCTTTGCAAGTCTCTTCGAACTATCGATTTGGTTTGGCCAACTAGATTGATTTTTCTTGCAATGGGAGAAGTGCTTAGCTTTGGGTTCAGTCTTGCGGTGCTCGATCCTAGTGACAGAAGGGGAACCGCCCCATATTGTATTGTTGCCATCGAGGATAAAAAGATGGGGTTTTGATCATATTGCTTGAGTTAATTCCTCTACATCATGTCATCTTTCTTAAAGCGTTGCTCCGTTCTTTATGAACTTAATACTCTAGATGCATGCTGGATAGCGGTCGATGTGTGGAGTAATAGTAGTAGATGCAGAATCATTTTGATGTACTTGACACGGACGTGATGCCTATGTTCATGATCATTGCCTTAGATATCGTCATAACTTTGCGCTTTTCTATCAATTGCTCGGCAGTAATTTGTTCACCCATCGTAATAATTTCTATCTTGAGAGAAGCCTCTAGTGAAACCTATGGCCCCCGGGTCTATTTTCCATCATATAAGTTTCCGATCTACAATTTTAGTTTCCTATTTACTTTCTTTGCAATCTTTTACTTTCCGTTCCATAAACCAAGAATACCAAAAATATTACTTTACCATTTATCCATCTCTATCAGATCTCACGTTGCAAATAACTGTGAAGGGATTGACAACCCCTTTATCGCATTGGGTGTAAGTTGGTGTTTGTTTGTGTAGGTATTCGGTGGCTTGCGCATTGTCTCCTACTGGATTGATACCTTGGTTCTCAAAACTGAGGGAAATACTTACTCTACTTTGCTGCATCACCCATTAACAGAAGGGTGATTTTGAGTTGATTCTTTTTGCATAAGTTTAATATACAAATTTCTCACGTGGTCCTAATTTTTTCATAATTGTTGGATTAGTATAAGTATGGTAGTTATCCAGATCATTACTGACTGTTCTGTTTTTGACAGATTCTGTTTTCAATGCATAGTTTGCTTGTTTTCTAGTTTCTATGGCTTATATTACTCAATATAAATTTTGGAAATGATATGATATAGTAGGCATTGTGTGGAAACAATTATGAATCTTGTCTTTGACAGTACGAAAGTGAAATGGTTTGCTCTTTATCATACTAACCTCTCTCACGAAGTTCCGTTAAGTTTTGTGTGATTGAAGTTTTCAAGTTTGGGGTGAGATGTCGATATGAGGAGAATAAGGAGTGACAAGACCCTAATATTGGGGATTCCCAAGTCACCCCAAGGTGATATTAAAGGAATATCCAAGCAACTAAGCTTGGGGATGCCCTGGAAGGCATCCCCTCTTTCGTCTCCAACATTATCGGTAACCTCACTTGGAGCTATGTTTTCATTCGTCACATGATATGAGTTTTGCTTGGAGCGTCAATTTATTTTGTTAGGATTTGCTTGCTGTTATTTAGAATAATGTTTTGCATCTTTTATTTCAATAAAAGTGGCAATGATAGCCTTTGCCATGCTTATTTTGCAAGTATACTTGTTGCTATCCCAAAATAGAAAGTTTAACGCTGTTGCAAAAATTCACTAGAAAAGTCAGAATGTGATAAAATGTAGAAACTTTTTGCATAACAAGATATGATAAAATTCTCTACAGTTTGGTAAAATTTTCATAATCTTTGGAGTTAGGGAAGTATTATGAATCTTGCATTCTTTACAGACTGTACTGGTTTGGCAGATTGCTGTTATGTTTGCATTATTTGCATATGTTTGCTTGTTTAATGATTCTATTTGAGGATAGGAGTATTAAATATGCAATGAAATTTAGTATGAAATTTTGAGTAATAATTTTAGTGATTTTCTATAGTAGAGAATGATGAAGTTTTTGCATTGGTTTATACTAACTTATCTCACGAGTTCTTGTTCAGTTTTGTGTGGATGAAGCTTTTAAGATTTAGGGAAACCGTGATATAAAAGGAATTAAGGAGACACAAAAGCTCAAGCTTGGGGACCCCAAGATAATATTTCAAGAAGTCTCAAGCATCTAAGCTTGGGGATGCCCCGGTAGGCATCCCACCTTTTTTCTTCAACAACTATCGATTAGTATCGGTTGAGCCTAAGTTTTTGCTTCTTCACATGAGTTGTGCTATCCTTGAAATGTCATTTTGTTTTGTTTTGCTTTCTGTTTTAATAAAATACTTAGAACTGAAAGTTTTTAAATAAATTAGAGTCCTCAAATAGTTGCCAGGGAGTCCAAGTAAGCAACATTCACATCCCATCAACGAAGCTCTTTTCTATGGAATTACTCTAGTGCTTCACTTATATCTTTTTGAGCATGGTGTGCTTTCGTATTTTTGAAGAAATTCTCTCTTGCTTCACTTAAATTAATTTGAGAGAAAGAAATATTATGCTCATGATCTTCATTTATATCTTTCTGGAGTAGTTTGTCATTTACTCTTGTGCTTCACTTATATCCTATGAGTAAATTGTTGAATAAATTGAATGTCATGAAGTTGAAATCATATTATGCCTAGTGGTAGCTTCACATTGGGTTCAGAAGGTGAAATCTTTTGAGGCTTGACAATCACAATATTGGTCATACAAGCAATTCACGAATAATTAGTATAAGGAAGAGAACTTTCACATGCAAATACACTATCCTGGAAATCTTTTGTGATTCTGAGCCCCCATCAAAATATTATATCCCAAAATTGTTGACGTTGGACAAGGAAGACAATGTAATGATTTATGTTTGTTCATATTCACATAGAAGTTATATTGTCATAGATCCTTCAACATGTGGTGCTTGCCCCCCATCTTTGCTAGCCAAAAATTCCGCACCAAGTAGAGATACTACTTGTGCATCCAAAAACCCTTAAACCCAAATCTTATTTTCAAGAGCCCACCATACCTACCTAAGGATTGAGCAAGATCCTTCAAGTAAGTTGTCATCAGTGCGATAAGGCAATAAAACTTGTGATGGTAAAGCAATAAAAGCGACAGACTGCATTATAAAGGTTGCCATTGATACGTCCATTTTGCATCATGCTTTTATATCGATATTTATTGCATTATGGGCTGTTATTACACGTTATGTCACAATACTTATGCCTATTCTCTCTTATTTTACAAGGTTTACATGAAGAGGGAGAATGCCGATAGCTGGAATTCTGGGCTGGAAAAGGAGCAAATATTAGAGACCTATTCTGCACAGCTCCAAAAGTCCTGAAACTTCACGGAAGTCATTTTTGGAATTAATAATAAATACTGAGCGGAGAAAATACCAGAGGGGGGCCACACCCTGGCCACGAGGGTGGGAGGCGCGCCCTACCCCCCTGGCGCGCCCCCTGCCTCGTGGGCCCCCTGGCAGGCCTTCGGTGCCCATCTTCTGCTATACGAGGTCTTTCGTCCCAGGAAAATCATAAGAAAGCTTTCGGGAAGAAACTTCGCCGCCACAAGGCGGAACCTTGCTGGAACCAATCTAGGGCTCCGACAGAGCTGTTCTGCCGGGGAAACTTCCCTCCGGGAGGGGGAAATCATCGCCATCGTCATCACCAACGATCCTCTCATAGGGAGGGGGTCAATCTCCATGAACATCTTCACCAGCACCATCTCTTCTCAAACCCTAGTTCATCTCTTGCATCCAATCTTTGTCCCAAAGCCTCAGATTGGTACCTGTGGGTGGCTAGTAGTGTTGATTACTCCTTGTAGTTGATGCTAGTTGGTTTAGTTGGTGGAAGATCATATGTTTAGATCCATTATGCATATTAATACCCCTCTGATTATGAACATGAATATGATTTGTGAGTAGTTACGTTTGTTCCTGAGGACATGAGAGAAGTCTTGCTATAAGTAGTCATGCGAATTTGGTATTCGTTCGATATTTTGATGAGATGTATGTTGTCTTTCCTCTAGTGGTGTTATGTGAACGTCGACTACATGACACTCACCATTATTTGGGCCTAGAGGAAGGCATTGGGAAGTAATAAGTAGATGATGGGTTGCTAGAGTGACGGAAGCTTAAACCCTAGTTTATGAGTTGCTTCGTAAGGGGCTGATTTGGATCCATATGTTTCATGCTATGGTTAGGTTTACCTTAATACTTCTTTTGTAGTTGCGGATGCTTGCAATAGGGGTTAATCATAAGTGGGATGCTTGTCCAAGAAAGGGCAGCACCCAAGCACCGGTCCACCCACATACCAAATTATCAAAGTAACGAACGCGGATCATGTGAGCGTGATGAAAACTAGCTTGACGATAATTCCCATGTGTCCTCGGGAGCGCTTTTCTCTATATAAGAGTTTGTCCAGGCTTGTCCTTTGCTACAAAAAGGATTGGGCCATCTTGCTGCACCTTATTTACTTTCTTTACTTGTTACCCATTACAAATTACCTTATCACAAAACTATCTGTTACCGATAATTTCAGTGCTTGCAGAGAATACCTTAGTGAAAACCGCTTATCATTTCCTTTTGCTCCTCGTTGGGTTCGACACTCTTACTTATCGAAAGGACTATGATAGATCCCCTATACTTGTGGGTCATCAAGACTTTTCTGGCGCCATTGCCGGGGAGTGAAGTGCCTTTGGTAGGTGGAATTTGGGAAGGAAAAATTTATATAGTGTGCTGAAATTTACTGTCACTTGTTACTATGGAAAGTAATCCTCTAAGGGCTTGTTCGAGGTATCTTCACCCCGACCAGTAGAGCAAAGAGTTGCTCCTCAATCTACTGAACCTACTGAAAATGTTTACTTTGAAATTCCTTCGGGTATGATAGAGAAACTGCTAGCTAATCCTTTTGCAGGAGATGGAACATTGCATCCCGATTTACACCTAATCTATGTGGATGAAGTTTGTGCATTATTTAAGCTTGCAGGTATGCCCGATGATGTTATCAAGAAGAAGGTCTTCCCTTATCTTTGAAGGGAGAGGCATTGACATGGTTTAGGCTATGTGATGATATGGGATCATGGAACTACAAACTATTGAAATTGGAATTTCATCAGAAGTTTTATCCTATGCATCTTGTTCACCGTGATCGTAATTATATATATTATTTTTGGCCTCGCAAAGGAGAAAGCATCGCTGAAGCTTGGGGGAGGCTTAAGTCAATGTTATATTCATGCCCCAATCATGAGCTCTCAAGAGAATTGATTATTCAAAATTTTTATGCTCGGATTTCTCTCAATAATCACTCCATGCTCAATACTTCTTCTACTGGCTCTTTTACGATGAAGGCTATTGAATTCAAATGGTATTTATTAGAAAGAATTAAACGCAACTCTGAAGATTGGGATCTCGACGAAGGTAAGGAGTTAGGTATAACACCTAAGTTTGATTGTGTTAAATCTTTTATGGATACCGATGTTTTCTGTGAATTTAGCACTAAATATGGACTTGACTCTAAGATAGTAGCTTCTTTCTGTGAATCCTTTGCTACTCATGTTGATCTCCCTAAGGAGAAGTGGTTTAAATATAATCCTCCCATTGAAGTAAAAGTAGTTACACCTATTAAAGTTGAAGAAAAGACTATCACTTATAATGATCCTATCGTTCCTACTGCTTATATTGAGAAGCCACCTTTCCCTGTTAGAATAAAGGATCATGCTAAAGATTCAACTGTAGTCAACAAAAAGTAATATTAGGACACACAAACCCCCTGAGCAAGTTAAAGTTGAACCTAAAATTGATATGGTTAAAATCTCTTGGCCGATAATATTGATGGGCATGTTATTTACTTCTGCAATGAAGCTGCTAGAATTGCTAGACCTGATGCTAAAAATAAACATAGACCTATTGTAGGCATGCCTGTTATTTCTGTTAAAATAGGAGATCATTGTTATCATGGCTTATGTGATATGGGTGCTAGTGCAAGTGCAATACCTCATTCCTTATACAAATAAATTATGCATGATATTGCACCTGCTGAGATAGAAGAAATTGATGTTACAATTTAAGCTTGCCAATAGAGATACTATTTCACCAATCGGGATTGTTAGAGATGTTGAAGTATTGTGTGGGAAAGTTAAATATCCTGCTGATTTTCTTGTTCTTCGTTCCCCACAAGATAGCTTTTGTCCCATTATATTTGGTAGACCCTTCTTGAACACTGTTAATGCTAGGATAGACTGCGAAAAGGATGTTGTTACTATTGGTTTGGGTGATATGTCTCATGAGTTTAATTTTTCTAAATTTAGTAGACAACCCCGTGAGGAAGAATTGCCTAGTAAAGATGAAATTATTGGTCTTGCTTCTATCGCCGTGCCTCCTAATGATCCTTTAGAACAATATTTGCTCGACCATGAAAATGATATGTTTATGAATGAAAGAAGGGAAATATATGAAGTATTCTTTAAACAGGGACCTATTCTGAAACACAATTTGCCTGTTGAAATCCTAGGGGATCCTCCTCCACCCAAGGGTGATCCCGTGTTTGAGCTTAAGCCATTACCTGATACTCTTAAATATGCTTATATTGGTGAAAAGAAGATATATCCTGTCATTATTAGTGCTAACCTTTCAGAGCATGAAGAAGAGAAATTATTGAAAACTCTGAAGAAGCACCGTGCTGCTATTGGATATACTCTTGATGATCTTAAGGGCATTAGTCCCACTCGATGTCAACACAAAATAAATTTGGAGAAAGACGCCAAACTAGTTATTGATCACGAACGACGGCTAAATCCTAAGATGAAAGAAGTGGTAAGAAAGGAAATATTAAAGCTCCTTGAAGCAGGTATAATTTATCCAGTTGCTGATAGTCAGTGGGTAAGTCCTGTTCATTGTGTCCCTAAGAAGGGATGTATTACTGTCGTTCCTAATGATAAAGATGAATTGATTCCACAAAGAATTATTACAGGTTATAGGATGGTGATTGATTTCTGCAAAATAAATAAAGCTAATAAAAAAGATCATTACCCTTTGCCATTCATTGACCAAATGCTAGAAAGATTATCCAAACATACACATTTTTGCTTTCTAGATGGTTACTCTGGTTTCTCTCAAATACCTGTGTCAGCTGATGATCAAGAGAAGACCACTTTTACTTGCCCTTTCGGTACCTTTGCTTATAGACGTATGCCTTTTGGTTTATGTAATGCACCTGCTACCTTTCATAGATGCATGATGGCTATATTCTCTGATTTTTGTGAAAAGATTTGTGAGGTTTTCATGGATGATTTCTCCACTTATGGATCCTCTTTTGATGATTGCTTGAGGAACCTTCATCGAGTTTTGCAGAGATGTGAAGAAACTAACCTTGTCTTGAACTGGGAGAAATGCCACTTTATGGTTAATGAAGGCATTGTCTTGGGGCATAAAATTTCCGAAAGAGGTATTTAAGTTGATAAAGCTAAAGTTGATGCTATTGAAAAGATGCCGTGTCCCAAGGACATCAAAGGTATAAGAAGTTTCCTTGGTCATGCTGGTTTTTATAGGAGGTTCATTAAGGACTTCTCAAAAATTTCTCGGCCTTTGACTAATCTATTACAAAAAGATATCCCTTTTGTCTTTGATGATGATTGTGTGGAAGCATTTGAATTACTTAAGAAAGCATTAATTTCTGTACCTATTGTTCAGCCACCTGATTGGAATTTACCCTTTGAAATTATGTGTGATGCTAGTGATTATGTTGTAGGTGCTGTTCTAGGACAAAGAGTTGATAAGAAATTAGATGTCATTCAATATGCTAGTAAAACTCTAGACAATGCCCAGATAAATTATGCTACTACTGAAAAGGAATTCTTAGCAGTTGTATTTGCTTGTGATAAGTCCAAACCTCATATTGTTGATTCTAAAGTAACTATTCACACTGATCACGCTACTATTAAATATCTTATGGAAAAGAAAGATGCTAAACCTAGACTTATTAGATGGGTTCTCCTACTACAAGAATTTGATTTGCATATTATTGATAGAAAGGGAGCTGAGAACCCCGTTGCAAACAACTTGTCTAGGTTAGAGAATGTTCTTGATGACCCACTACCTATTGATGATAGCTTTCCTGATGAACAACTAAATGTCATAAATGCTTCTCGTACTGCTCCATGGTATGCTGGTTATGCTAATTACATTGTTGCCAAATTTATACCACCTAGTTTCACATACCAGCAAAAGAAAAAGTTTTTCTATGATTTGAGGCATTACTTCTGGGATGACCCACACCTTTATAAAGGAGGAGTAGATGGTGTTATTAAACGTTGTATGCCTGAGCATGAGCATGAACATGAACAGATCCTACGTAAGTGTCACTCCGAAGCTTATGGAGGACACCACGTTGGAGATAGAACTGCGCATGAGGTATTGCAATCCGGTTTTTATTGGCCTACTCTCTTCAAGGATGCCCGTAAGTTTGTCTTATCTTGTGATGAATGTCAAAGAATTGGTAACATTAGTAGACGTCAAGAAATGCCTATGAATTATTCACTCGTGATTGAACCATTCGATGTTTGGGGCTTTGATTATATGGGACCGTTTCCTTCCTCTAATGGGTATACACATATTTTAGTTGCTGTTGATTACGTTACTAAGTGGGTAGAAGCTATTCCAACTAGTAGTGCTGATCATAACACTTCTATTAAGATGCTTAAAGAAGTTATTTTTCTGAGGTTTGGAGTCCCTTGATATTTAATGACTGATGGTGGTTCACATTTTATTCATGGTGCTTTTCGTAAAATGCTTGCTAAGTATGATGTTAATCATAGAATTGCATCTCCTTGTCACCCACAGTCTAGTGGTCAAGTAGAATTGAGCAATAGAGAGCTTAAATTAATTTTGCAAAAGACTGTTAATAGATATAGAAAGAATTGGTCCAAGAAACTTGATGATGCATTATGGGCCTATAGAACTGCATATAAAAATCCTATGGGTATGTCTCCGTATAAAATGGTTTATGGAAAAGCATGTCACTTACCTCTCGAATTAGAACATAAGGCATATTGGGCCATTAAAGAGCTCAATTATGATTTCAAACTTGCCGGTGAGAAGAGGCTATTTGACATTAGCTCACTTGATGAATGGAGAACCCAAGCTTATGAGAATGACAAATTGTTTAAGGAAAAAGTTAAAAGATGGCATGACAAAAGAATACAAAAGCGTGAGTTTAATGTAGGTGATTATGTGTTGCTATTCAACTCTCGTTTAAGATTCTTTGCAGGAAAACCTCTCTCTAAATGGGAAGGTCCTTACGTTATCGAGGAGGTCTATCATTCCGGTGCTATAAAAATCAACAACTTCGAAGGCACAAATCCGAAGGTGGTGAACGGTCAAAGAATCAAACATTATATCTCAGGTAATCCTATAAATGTTGAAACTAATGTTATTGAAACCGTAACCCCGGAAGAATACATAAGAGACACTTTCCAGAACGTTTCAGACTCCCAAAAGGAATAGGTATGTGGTATGGTTGTTGGGGAACGTAGTAATTTCAAAAAAATTCCTACGCACAAACAAGATCATGGTGATGCATAGCAACGAGAGGGGAGAGTGTTGTCCACGTACCCTCGTAGACCGAAAGCGGAAGCGTTAGCACAACGCGGTTGATGTAGTCGTACGTCTTCACGATCCGACCGATCCAAGTACCGAACGTACGGCACCTCTGAGTTCAGCACATGTTCAGCTCGATGACGTCCCGCGAACTCCGATCCAGTAGAGCTTCACGGGAGAGTTCCGTCAGCAGGATGGCATGGTGACGGTGATGATGTTGCTACCGACGCAGGGCTTCGCCTAAGCACCACTACGATATGACCGAGGTGGAATATGGTGGAGGGGGCACCGCACACGGCTGGAATAGATCAACAGATCAACTTGTGTGTTTAGAGGTGCCCCTACCCCCATATATAAAGGATCAAGGTGGGAGAGGCGGCCGGCCAGGGAGGGTGCGCCAAGGGGGGGAGTCCTACTCCCACCGGGAGTAGGACTCCTCCTTTCCTAGTAGGAGTGGGAGAAGGGGGGAAGGAGGAGGTGGAGAGAAGGAAGGAGAGGGGGGGGGCGCCCCCTTCCCTTGTCCAATTCGGTCTGGGGCAAGGGGGGCCGCACGCCACCTCCTGGCTGCCCTCTCTCTTCTCCACTAAGGCCCAATAGGCCCATTACTTCCCCGGGGGGGTTCCGGTAACCCCCGGTACTCCGGTAAAATCCCGATTTCACCCGGAACACTTTCGATATCCAAATATAGGCTTCCAATATATCAATCTTTATGTCTCGACCATTTTGAGACTCCTCGTCATGTCCGTGATCATATCCGGGACTCCGAACTACCTTTGGTACATCAAAACACAAAACTCATAATACCGATCGTCATCTAACTTTAAGCGTGCGGACCCTACGGGTTCGAGAACTATGTAGACATGACCGAGACACGTCTCTGGTCAATAACCAATAGCAGAACCTAGATGCTCATATTGGCTCCTACATATTCTACGAAGATCTTTATCAGTCAAACTGCATAACAACATACGTTGTTCCCTTTGTCATTGGTATGTTACTTGCCCGAGATTCGATCGTCGGTATCTCAATACCTAGTTCAATCTTGTTACCGGCAAGTCTCTTTACTCGTTCCGTAATACATCATCCCACAACTAACTCATTAGTTACAATGCTGGCAAGGCTTATAGTGATGTGCATTACCGAGTGGGCCCAGAGATACCTCTCCGACAATCGGAGTGACAAATCCTAATCTCGAAATACGCCAACCCAAAAAGTACATTTGGAGACACCTGTAGAGCACCTTTATAATCACCCAGTTACGTTGTGACGTTTGGTAGCACACAAAGTGTTCCTCCGGTAAACGGGAGTTGCATAATCTCATAGTCATAGGAACATGTATAAGTTATGAAGAAAGCAATAGCAGAATACTAAATGATCAAGTGCTAAGCTAACGGAATGGGTCAAGTCAATCACATCATTCTCCTAATGATGTGATCCCGTTAATCAAATGACAACTCATGTCTATGGCTAGTAAACATAACCTTCTTTGATCAACGAGCTAGTCAAGTAGAGGCATACTAGTGACACTCTGTTTGTCTATGTATTCGCACAAGTATTATGTTTCCAGTTAATACAATTGTAGCATGAATAATAAACATTTATCATGATATGAGGAAATAAATAATAACTTTATTAACTCCTCTAGGGCATATTTCCTTCAGTCTCCCACTTGCACTAGCGTCAATAATCTAGATTACACATTAATGATTCTAACACCCATGGAGCCTTGGTGTTGATCATGTTTTGCTCGTGGAAGAGGCTTAGTCAACGGGTCTGCAACATTCAGATCTGTATGTATCTTGCAAATTTCTATGTCTCCCACCTGGACTTGATCCCGGATGGAGTTGAAGTGTCTCTTGATGTGCTTGGTTCTCTTGTGAAATCTGGATTCCTTTGCCAAGGCAATTGCACCAGTATTGTCACAAAAGATTTTCATTGGAACCGATGCACTAGGTATGACACCTAGATCGGATATGAACTCCTTCATCCAGACTCCTTCATTTGCTGCTTCCGAAGCAGCTATGTACTCCGCTTCACACGTAGATCCCGCCACAAAGCTATGTTTAGAACTGCACCAACTGACAGCTCCACCGTTCAATGTAAACACGTATCCGGTTTGCGATTTAGAATCATCCGGACCAGTGTCAAAGCTTGCATCGACGTAACCCTTTACGACTAGCTCTTTGTCACCTCCATAAATGAGAAACATATCCTTAGTCATTTTCAGGTATTTCAGGATGTTCTTGACCGCTGTCCAGTGATCCACTCCTGGATTACTTTGGTACCTACCTGCTAAACTTATAGCAAGGCACACATTAGGTTTGGTACACAGCATTGCATACATGATAGATCCTACGGCTGAAGCATAGGGAACATCTTTCATTTTCTCTCTATCTTCTGCAGTGGTCGGGCATTGAGTCTGACTCAACTTCACACCTTGTAATACAGGCAAGAACCCTTTCTTTGCTTTATATGTTTTGAACTTCTTCAAAACTTTGTCAAGGCATGTGCTTTGTGAAAGTCCTATCAAGCGTCTTGATCTATCTCTATAGATCTTGATGCCTAATATGTAAGCAGCTTCAAGGAGGTCTTTCATTGAAAAACTCTTATTCAAGTATCCTTTTATGCTATCCAGAAATTCTATATCATTTCCAATCAGCAATATGTCATCCACATATAATATCAGAAATGCTACAGAGCTCCCACTCACTTTCTTGTAAATACAGGCTTCTCCAAATGTCTGTATAAAACCATATCCTTTGATCAAACTATCAAAACGTTTATTCCAACTCCGAGAGGCTTGCACCAGTCCATAAATGGATCGCTGGAGCTTGCACACTTTGTTAGCTCCCTTTGGATTGACAAAACCTTCTGGTTGCATCATATACAACTCTTCTTCCAGAAATCCATTCAGGAATGCAGTTTTGACATCCATTTGCCAAATTTCATAATCATAAAATGCGGCAATTGCTAACATGATTCGGACAGACTTAAGCACTGCTACGGGTGAGAAAGTCTCATCGTAGTCAATCCCTTGAACTTGTCGAAAACCTTTTGCAACAAGTCGAGCTTTATAGACAATAACATTACCGTCAGCGTCAGTCTTCTTCTTGAAGATCCATTTATTCTCAATGGCTTGCGATCATCGGGCAAGTCAACCAAAGTCCATACTTTGTTCTCATACATGGATCCCATCTCAGATTTCATGGCCTCAAGCCATTTCGCGGAATCTGGGCTCACCATCGCTTCTTCATAGTTCGTAGGTTCGCCATGGTCTAGTAACATGACCTCCAAAACAGGATTACCGTACCACTCTGGTGTGGATCTTACTCTGGTTGACCTATGAGGTTCAGTAGTAACTTTATCTGAAGTTTCATGATCAATATCATAGCTTCCTCACTAATTGGTGTAGATGTCACAGGAACCGGTTTCTGTGATGAACTACTTTCCAATAAGGGAGCAGGTATAGTTACCTCATCAAGTTCTACTTTCCTCCCACTCACTTCTTTCGAGAGAAACTCCTTCTCTAGAAAGGATCCAAATTTAGCAACAAAAGTCTTGCCTTCAGATCTGTGATAGAAGGTGTACCCAACAGTTTCCTTTGGTTATCCTATGAAGACACATTTCTCCGATTTGGGTTCGAGCTTATCAGGTTGAAGCTTTTTCACATAAGCATCGCAGCCCCAAACTTTTAAGAAACGACAACTTTGATTTCTTTCCAAATGATACGTCTCCGTCGTATCTACTTTTCCAAACACTTTTGCCCTTGTTTTGGACTCTAACTTGCATGATTTCAATGGAACTAACCCGGACTGACGCTGTTTTCAGTAGAATTGCCATGGTGTTATTTATGTGCAGAAACAAAAGTTCTCGGAATGACCTGAAACTCCATGGAACTTATTTTTGGAAAATATTAAAAATACTGGAAGAAGAATCCATGTCAGGGGGCCTCCACCTGTCCACGAGGGTGGGGGGCGCACCTGCCCCCTGGGCGCGCCCCCTGCCTCGTGGGCCCCCTGTTGCTCCACCGACCTCAACTCCAACTCCATATATTCGTGTTCGGGGAGAAAAAAACAAAGAGAAGAATTCATCACGTTTTACGATACGGAGCCGCCGCCAAGCCCTAAAACCTCTCGGGAGGGCTGATCTGGAGTCCGTTCGGGGCTCCGGAGAGGGGAATCCGTCGTCATCGTCATCATCACCCATCCTCCATCACCAATTTCATGATGCTCACCGCCGTGCATGAGTAATTCCATCGTAGGTTTGCTGGATGGTGATGGGTTGGATGAGATTTATCATGTAATCATGTTAGTTTTGTTAGGGTTTGATCCCTAGTATCCACTATGGTCTAAGATTGATGTTGCTATGACTTTGCTATGCTTAATGCTTGTCACTAGGGCCCGAGTGCCATGATTTCAGATCTGAACCTATTATGTTTTCATGAATATATGTGAGTTCTTGATCCTATCTTGCAAGTCTATAGTCACCTACTATGTGTTATGATCCGGCAACCCCGAAGTGACAATAATCGGGACCACTCCCGGTGATGACCATAGTTTGAGGAGTTCGTGTATTCACTATGTGTTAATGCTTTGGTCCGGTACTCTATTAAAAGGAGGCCTTAATATCCCTTAGTTTCCATTAGGACCCCGCTGCCACGGGAGGGTAGGACAAAAGATGTCATACAAGTTCTTTTCCATAAGCACGTATGAGTATATTCAGAATACGTGCCTACATTATATTGATGAATTGGAGCTAGGTCTGTGTCACCCTATGTTATGACTGTTACATGATGAACCGCGTCCGGCATAATTCTCCATCACCGATCCAATGCCTACGAGCTTTTTCACATATTGTTCTTCGCTTATTTACTTTTCCGTTGCTACTGTTACAATCATTACAAAACCCAAAAATATTACTTTTGCTACTGCTACCGTTACTTCCATATTACTTTGCTACTAAATACTTTTCTGCAGATATTAAGTTATCCAGGTGTGGTTGAATTGACAACTCAACTGCTAATACTTGAGAATATTCTTTGGCTCCCCTTGTGTCGAATCAATAAATTTGGGTTGAATACTCTATCCTCGAAAACTGTTGCGATCCCCTATACTTGTGGGTTATCAAGACTATTTTCTGGCGCCATTGCCGGGGAGCATAGCTCCATTCTTTGAGTCACTTGGGATTTATATCTGCTGGTCACTATGAAGAACTTGAAAGACGCGAAAACAAAAATTTATCCCTCAACTACGAGGGGAGGTAAGGAACTGCCATCTAGCTCTGCACTTGATTCACCTTCTGTTTTGAGTAAGCTTGCGAAACCTAAACCTGCTTCTGCTATTAATTCTAATATGTCGCATGTTATTGATGATGCCACTTCTGCTATGCATGATACTTATGATGAAACTACTTCTATGCTTGATACTACTGTGCCACTTGGTGAATTTCTTGATGAACAACTTGCTAGGGCTAGAGAGAATGAAATTATTGAAACTGATAATATTGATGATAGTGATGATGAAGACTCTCCCCCTGATAAATATGAATTACTTGTTGTTCCTGAGGGTTATGTTATGGATGAAGAAGCTGCTAGAGCTATTTTAGCTTGCAATGATAGATATGATCTTAAGAAGTTATTAGCTAAATGGAAGCAGCAATCTCTTAGTGCTAGAATGAAACCCGACCCTCCTTTTGCTACTTCACCTATCTGTGTTACTGATAAGGATTATGAATCCTCTATTGATCCTGATATAATTACTTTGGTTGAATCTGATCCTTTTTATGGCTATGAATCTGAAACTGTTGTGGCACATCTTACTAAATTAAATGATATAGCCACCCTATTCACTAATGATGAGAGAACTCGTTACATTTATATCCTTAAAATATTTCCGTTCTCATTAAAGGGTGATGCTAAGATATGGTTTAATTTCTCTTGATCCTGGTTGTGTGCGTAGCCCCCAGGATATGATTTATTACTTCTCTGCTAAATATTTCCCTGCTTATAAGAAACAAGCTGCTTTAAGGGATATATATATAATTTTGTGCAAATTGAAGAAGAGAGTCTCCCACAAGCTTGGGGGAGGCTCCTCCAATTACTTAATGCTTTGCCTGATCATCCTCTTAAGAAAAATGAAATACTTGATATCTTTTATAATGGACTAACCGATGCTTCCAGAGATTACCTGGATAGTTGTGCTGGTTCTGTTTTCAGGGAAAGAATACCGGATGAAACTAAAATTTTATTGAATAATATGTTGACAAATGAAATAATTGGACACTTCCTGAGCCTATTCCTAAACAAACTCCGAAGAAGAGGGGTCTTCTATTTCTCAGTCCTGAAGATATGCAAGAGGCAAAGAAATCTATGAAAGAAAAGGGTATTAAAGCTGAAGATGTTAAGAATTTACCTCCTATTGAAGAAATACATGGTCTTAATTTACCGCCTGTTGAAGAAACATATGATCTTAATCCTTCACCTATTGAAGAAACTCATGGTCTTGATAACCCGACACAGGTAGTAAAGGTAAATTCTCTCTATAGATATGATGAAGCTGAAATCCCTCCTACTAAGTTTGCTAGCCAATGTTTGGATGAGTTTGATAAATTTATGGTTAAGCAAGAAGATTTTAATGCTTATTTTGGTAGACAATTAAAACAAAATGCTTATATGATTGAACACTTGGGTGATTATATGTCTAGAGTTAAAGGTGAACTTAAACTCATTAGTAAACATGCTTCTATGGTTACCACTCAAGTAGAACAAGTACTTAAAGCTCAAAATGATTTGCTCAATGAATTAAATAATAAGAATAATGATTTTGCTGTTAGAGTGGCTACTAGAACTGGTAAAATGACTCAGGAACCTTTGTATCCTAAAGGCCACCCTAAGAGAATTGAGCAAGATTCTCAGAGAAATAATATAGATGCACCTAGTCCTTCTAAAAAGAAGAAAAAGAAAAATGATAGGACTTTGCATGCTTCTAGTGAACTTGTTGCTGACACACCTGAGAATCCCAATGATATTTCTATTTCTGATGCTAAAACACAATCTGGTAATGAACATAAACCTAGTGATAATGTTAATGATAATGTTCATGATGATGCTCAACCTAGCAATGATAATGATGTAGAAATTGAACCTGCTGTTGATCTTGATAACCCACAATCAAAGAATCAACGTTATGATAAGAGAGACTTTGTTGCTAGGAAGCACGGTAAGGAAAAAGATCCATGGGTTCAGAAACCCATGCCCTTTCCTCCCAAACCATCCAAGAAAAAGGATGATGAGGATTTTGAGCGATTTGCTAAAATGATCAGACCTATCTCTTGCGTATGCGATTAACTAATATGCTCAAAATGAATCCTTATGCTAAGTATATGAAAGAAATTGTCACTAATAAAAGAAAGATACCGGAAGCTGAAATTTCCACCATGCTTGCTAATTACACTTTTAAGGGTGGAATACCTAAGAAACTAGGAGATCCAGGAGTACCAACTATACCATGCTCCATTAAAAGAAACTATGTTAAAATTATGTATCTTGGAGCCGGTGTTAGTGTTATGCCTATCTCTTTATATCGTAGACTTGATTTGAATAAGTTGACACCTAATGAAATATCTTTGCAAATGGCTGATAAATCAACTGCTATACCTGTCGGTATTTGTGAGGATGTGCCTGTTGTGGTTGCAAACGTTACTATTGTTGGAAATATGCCCTAGAGGCAATAATAAATGGTTATTATTATATTTCTTTGTTCATGGTAATTGTCTATTATTCATGCTATAATTGTATTGTCCGGAAATCGTAATACATGTGTGAATACATAGACCACAACGTGTCCCTAGTAAGCCTCTAGTTGACTAGCTCGTTGATCAACAGATAGTCATGGTTTCCTGACTATGGACATTGGATGTCATTGATAACGGGATCACATCATTAGGAGAATGATGTGATGGACAAGACCCAATCCTAAGCATAGCATAAAAGATCGTGTAGTTTCATTTGCTAGAGCTTTTCCAATGTCAAGTATCTTTTCCTTAGACCATGAGATCGCGCAACTCCCGGATACCGTAGGAGTGCTTTGGGTGTGCCAAACGTCACAACGTAACTGGGTGACTATAAAGGTGCATTACGGGTATCTCCGAAAGTGTCTGTTGGGTTGGCACGGATCGAGACTGGGATTTGTCACTCCGTGTGACGGAGAGGTATCTCTGGGCCCACTCGGTAATGCATCATCATAATGAGCTCAACGTGACTAAGGCGTTAGTCACGGGATCATGCATTGCGGTACAAGTAAAGAGACTTGCCGGTAACGAGATTGAACAAGGTATTGGGATACCGACGATCGAATCTCGGGCAAGTAACATACCGATTGACAAAGGGAATTGCATACGGATTGATTGAATCCTCGACACCGTGGTTCATCCGATGAGATCATCGCGGAACATGTGGGAGCCAACATGGGTATCCAGATCCCGCTGTTGGTTATTGACCGGAGAGGCGTCTCGGTCATGTCTGCATGTCTCCCAAACCCGTAGGGTCTACACACTTAAGGTTCGGTGACGCTAGGGTTGTAGAGATATATGTATGCGGAAACCCGAAAGTTGTTCAGAGTCCCGGATGAGATCCCGGACGTCACGAGAGGTTCCGGAATGGTCCGGAGGTGAAGAATTATATATAGGAAGTCAAGTTTCGGCCACCGGGAAAGTTTCGGGGGTTACCGGTATTGTACCGGGACCACCGGAAGGGTCCCGGGGGTCCACCGGGTGGGGCCACCTATCCCGGAGGGCTCCGTGGGCTGAAAGTGGAAGGGAACCAGCCCTTAGTGGGCTGGGGCGCCCCCTTGGGCCTCCCCCCATGCGCCTAGGGTTGGGAACCCTAGGGGGGTGTTGAGGATATAGACCTTAGAGTCACCCGCCAGGAGGGGCCGGGTTACTCGTACGGTCGTTACCAGAAGCCCGGGGCTAAGTTTGAAGACGATGGGCCGGAGATGGGCTGAGACCCGGATATGGTTTAAAGCCCGTAGTTGTAATCATTGTTATGGTAGAACTTGTAGTGTAAGACAAGTATAGTTGAGAGTCCGAGCCGGACACTCTTATGAGCCGGCCGGGACTCTCAGGGCTGCTGGGCGTCAGCCTCCCTATATAAAGGGACGACCCGGCAGTGGTTTATGGGCGAGAACAATCTGATCGAGAGCTGGGATAGCAAGCTTAGTTCCCTGGTGATCGTAACCCTAATCAATACCATCTCAACTGGACGTAGGCTTTTACCTTCACCGTAAGGGGCCGAACCAGTATAAACCCTCGTGTTCCTTGTCCCATTTAACCCCTTCAAGCTTCCTAGTTGCAATGGCTCCACGACTAAGTCCTAGTTCGAGGACATCTGCCATGACAATTCCATGACAGTTGGCGCCCACCGTGGGGCCAGCGCACGGTGGATTTGAGTTCTTGAAGGGCAGCTTCAAAGGGCTCAAGGGATACGCTATGGGCCGGATGACCAAGAGTCGTCGCGGCAAGCTCTACATCAACGATGCAGACTGGGGCCCCGACGCCGGCTCAGTTGAGTACGGGTACCGGGTCCCCTTCGGCGGAATTCATGTCTTCATTGGCAAGATTGGCGAGCCAGGCCCTGAGCCGGATCTCTGCGCCGATCTCATTGAAACGGCTCAGCGCGCACAACCTGCCCGGGCCCGGCCTGCCTTAAGGCACGCTTTTGTGGGATGCATCCATGGAGGGCCCTCTGATCCATCTGGGTCTGGTGATGAGGCGGCCGCCGGCTCTGACGGCGAGTCGGCCACCGATGAGTCAAACTCGTTGTACCAACTTCAAGATGGCAGGCTCATGGGTTGTTCCGATGGCGACAGTATTCCGGACCTTTTTGAGCCGCCAAGTCAGGTTGGAGTTTTTATGGCTGGTGCGCAGCCTGTTCAGAACCCCACTGCCGGATCGGGAAACCCGGTGCCCTCTCCGGCTCAGGTGCTGATGGATCTCACGGACAAGATGACGGCCCTGCTGACCGCCACGGTTGACCCGGCGGATCAAGCCCAGCATGATGCGGAGGTGGCACAGTTGAAATTGGATCTGATAAAAGCTAAAGAGGATCTTGCAGCGGAAGGAATCAGGCTGGCTGCGGAGCGGGCGGCTCTCGATGCCTAGACTCAGCTGATTCAGGCGCAATCCTTCCAACTCACGATGGATCAGAACGCGGCCAATGAGGTCATGAGAAGGAGGCATCAAAAGGCCCAGTCCCGACTCCCGCCGGTTTACGATCCACGCAACCTCTTCAACACGCCAGGTGCAGGGTCTAGTAACCCACCAGGGGTCATAGCACCCGGGTCTGGACCCCTTATTCAGCCACGAGTGATGGGGCCTTCCCAGGTGCCCCCTGCCCCGCCTCAGTATGTGCCAATACCCCCGGGTCATTATAATAACCCACTGGAGAACATGGTCGTTGCGGCAGCACGGCTGGCGGCTCCCCCCGTTGATGGCGACTCTCCGACGGCCATTGAGACCCGCCGGGTCAGGGAACTCCTTCAGACAGCACTGGCGCAGCAAGAGGCGTACTCCTACAGCCGGGACAGGATCCATTCGACCCCTCGTCCAGGCCGGAGCCCGAGTTACAGCCGGCACATGGTCTCAGCAACCGGCTCAAGTAACGTCCGACGCCATGACCCGCCCCCTGGGCATGGCCCAGCTCATAATGGAGCCTTTTACGCAGCGGACCAAGAGCGGCAAGAGGCGGAGCAAGTGCCTCAATTGACGGCTTACCAGACCCCCCCGGCTTATCCGATGACTTCCGTAGATGTGGGTATCCCTACCAGGACCGGGGCTGTCCCTTGTTTGGTGCCAGCTATCCGTAATGAACGTTTACCTAAGGACTTCAAAGGCCCTAGGAAAGTGCCTAACTACACAGCTGACTTACAACCTACAGCCTGGATTGAGAGTTATGAGATGGCTATGGAATTGCTGGAGGTCAGTGAGGCGGCCATGGCCAAGTATTTCACCATGATGTTAGATGGAACTGCCCGCACATGGTTGAAAGGGCTACCACCGAATTCCATTGGGTCTTGGGCTGAGCTGAAAGCCCGGTTCATCCAAAACTTCAAGGATACCTGTAGGCAGTCTATGTCAATTGTGGATTTGACTAACTGTAAGCAGCAGGAGGGTGAATCCACGACCCATTGGGTTCGCCGGGTCAAGGAGATCATACATTCATCAGATAAGATGGATGCCGGCTCTGCAGTCTTAATGTTGGAACAAAACTGTCGCTTTGTGCCCCTAAAGATGAAACTCGGGCGACTTAAACGCGACTGCACCAATATGGGTACGCTGATGGCGGCTCTTGTCAAGTACGCCGATTCCGATGGTACCAAGGATCCCCCTTCAGATGATGAAAGGACAGGGAAGGGAAAGAAGAACGGCAATGGCAAGGGTCCTCAGTTTAACCCGGGGAACCAAGGAGGAGGCAAGCGCAAGGCCGATGGCAGCCTAGAGTTTGTAGCCAATGCCAACTCCCAAGGTAACAACCAGCGACACAAGGGGAGGCCCCCTCCCCGAGGCGGCGGGTCAGGTCCAACGCTGGAGCAGCTGTTGAATGAACCTTGTCCAAGGCATGGCTCTAGAGAGAAGCCAGCGACTCATCTATGGAAGGATTGCGCGATCATGAAGGCCTTTAAGAATTACAATGGCCCGGGCGGCGGCTCAGGTGCTGTTCGCTTTCATGGCCCGGGCGGCGGCTCAAATTCCGGTCCTCAGAATGGTCAAGGGGGTTTTAATCAACAGGCTGGCCAGGGTCATCAACAGCAGCAGGGGGGTTATCAGACCAATCCAAAGCAGCTAAGCGGTGGACAGTATCATGTATTTACCACTAGTCTGTGCAAGCGAGATCAGAAGCTTCACAAGAGGGCTGTGAACGCTATTGGGCCGGCGGTCCCACGCTATTTACGGTGGTCAGAGCAGCCCATAGTGTGGAGTAGGGAGGATCACCCTCCTCGGGTGGATAACCCGGGCCACTTGGCCTTAGTGGTGGCTCCTCAAGTGGGAGGTTATAAGTTCACAAAGGTGCTCATGGATGGAGGCAGCAGCATCAACATCCTCTATTATGAAACTTTTCGTCGTATGGGGTTGGTTGATAAGAACCTCAGCCAGTCCAACACTATCTTTCATGGTGTAGTACCTGGTAAGTCGGCTTATCCAGTTGGCAAGATCGAATTGGAAGTGGCCTTTGGTGATGAGAATAACTACAGGGTGGAGAAATTGACCTTTGAAGTGGTCAAGATAAGAAGTCCATACCATGCTATATTTGGACGGCCGGCTTACGCCAAGTTCATGGCACGGCCGTGTTATGTGTACCTACAGCTCAAGATGCCGGGTCACAATGGGACCATTACGGTTCACGACAGCCGGAAGGTGGCTCTGGAATGTGAGGAAGGCGACGCGGCTTATGCAGAATCTGTTTGTGCTACAGAGGAGTTGAAGTTTTACAAGGACAATGTTGACCCAACAGATATGACCTCTCTGAAAAAGCCGACTACAGAAAATGAACCGGCGATGAAATTTAAGTCGGCTGATGAGACTAAGCTTGTTGATTTTGTTCCAGGGGATTCATCTCAGCAGTTTAGCATCAGTGCCAATCTGGATCCAAAATAGGAAAGCACGCTCATCGAGTTCATCCGTGAGAATAGGGACATCTTCGCATGGAAACCCTCTGACATGCCAGGTGTACCTAGAGAACTCGCTGAGCATACTCTCAACGTTGATCCTAAATTTAAGCCGGTCAGATAGTTCCTTCGGCGGTTTAATGAAGAGAGGCGGAAAGCTATTGGTGAAGAAGTAGCCCGACTCTTGGCAGCCAGGTTTATCGTGGAAGTTTTTCACCCAGAGTGGTTGGCTAACCCGGTGCTTGTACTCAAGAAGAACGGCACCTGGCGGATGTGTGTGGACTACACGGACTTGAACAAGGCGTGTTCGGCTGATCCTTTTGCCCTCCCCCGTATTGATCAAATCATTGATGCTACGGCAGGTTGTGCACGTTTAAGCTTCTTGGATGCTTATTCTGGTTATCATCAGATCAAGATGGCAGTTAAGGACCAGGAGAAGACGGCGTTTATCACTCCCTTTGGAGCCTTCTGTTATGTGTCTATGCCCTTTGGACTCAAGTGTGCACAGGCGACTTACCAGCGTTGTGTACAGAACTGTCTTCCTAAACAAATTGGGCGCAATGTTCACGCTTATGTGGACGATATTGTGGTTAAATCCATCAAAGAGGAAACCCTGATAGATGATTTAAGGGAAACCTTTGATAATCTTCGGGTTTATAAGATGATGCTTAACCCGGCCAAGTGTGTCTTTGGTGTTCCTGCAGGCAAACTCTTGGGCTTCTTGGTTTCTGACAGAAGCATTGAGGCTAACCCGGAGAAGATCAAGGCCATCACCTCCCTGGCTAAGCCGGCATGTATAAATGACGTTCAGCGCTTGGCGGGTCGCATCGCTGCTTTAAGCCGGTTTATAAGCCGTTTGGGTGAGAAGGCCATGCCCCTATATCAGTTAATGAAGAAAACGGATACCTTTGTCTGGAATGATGCAGCTAATGCCGCTTTTGAGGATTTAAAGAAGCAGCTGGCAGAGCCCCCAGTCCTTGCTGCTCCGGTTGATAAGGAGCCCTTGCTACTGTATGTGGCGGCAAACGCACGAGCCATCAGTGTGGCTATTGTGGTGGAACGCAAGGAGGAGGGTAAGGAGCATCCGGTTCAGCGGCCGGTTTATTATGTCAGTGAAGTGCTCATTGAGTCCAAGCAGCGGTACCCGCATTGGCAGAAGCTGGTATATGGTGTGTTCATGGCGAGACGGAAACTTAAGCATTATTTTCAGGGCCATCCCATCACTGTGGTCAGTTCTGCCCCCCTTGGTGATATCATTCAAAACAGAGAGGCCACAGGGAGAATTGCTAAGTGGGCTATAGAACTTGGACCCCACGGTCTCAAATATGTGCCACACACTGCTGTTAAGTCTCAGGCCTTGGTGGATTTCATCAATGATTGGACAGAGTCACAAGTGCCCGAGCAAAAGCCGGATAACACGTATTGGACTATTCATTTCGATGGGTCCAGGCAGTTGGAGGGCTCGCGGGCTGGCGTTGTATTGGCGTCCCCCAAAGGTGACAAGTTCCATTATGTGCTATAGTTGATGTTTCCTTGCACTAACAACGCAGCTGAGTACGAGGCCCTACTCCATGGTCTTCGGATGGCTAAGGAGATGAGCTTGAGCCGAGTAAGGTGCTTTGGTGACTCAGACTTGGTGGCTCAACAAGTATCAGGCACGTGGGATTCTAAGGATCCTCTCATGGCGGCTTATCGCCGCGAGGTCGACGCCATTGCTGGGCACTTTCAGGGCTACCAAGTGGAGCACATTGATCGCAGGAAGAACGAGGCGGCTGATGCTCTAAGCCGGCTAGGCTCTCAGCGAAAGCCGGTACCGCCTAACACTTTCCTGGATGTCCTGTATAACCCTTCGGTTAAGTTGCCTACAGAGGAAGACTTGGTTGTCCCTGACCCGGAGGCACGGCTAGTGGCGGCTCTTCATGTCATACCAGACTGGACAATGCCATATCTGGCTTATATAACCCGGGGAGAGTTGCCTGAGGATGAAACTTTGGCCAGGCAAATAACCCGGCGGGCTAAGTCAATGATCGTTATCGACGGCGAACTGCATCATCGCAGTGTTTCAGGGGCATTTCAGCGTTGTATCTCCCCTGAGGAAGGTCAAGAGATCTTGCGTGAGATTCATGAAGGGGATTGTGGCCATCATGCCGGCTCAAAATCCCTTGTGGCCAAGGCTTTTCGTCATGGTTTTTATTGGTTGACGACTCATGCTAATGCAGAGGACTTGGTCAGTAAATGTGATGGTTGCCAAAGGTTCTCACGACGGGCTCACGTGCCGGCTCAGGAGCTGAGGATGATCCCAATTACTTGGCCCTTTGCGGTCTGGGGGCTTGATATGGTTGGGCCTTTTAAAAGGTCCAAGGATAAGAAGACCCACCTTTTGGTGGCAGTTGATAAGTTCACAAAGTGGGTAGAAGCGGAGCCCGTTAGCAAGTGCGATGCAGCCACGGCAGTTCAGTTTATGAAAAAGGTGATTTTCCGCTTCGGTTTTCTGCACAGCATCATAACTGACAATGGCACCAATCTATCCAAAGGCGCTATGGAAGAGTTTTGTCAACGAGAGCATATCCGACTTGATGTTTCCTCAGTGGCTCATCCCCAATCCAATGGTCAAGCTGAGAGAGCTAACCAGGAGATTCTGAAGGGCATCAAGCCCCGGCTTTTTGTCCATTTGCAACGGACGCCGGGTTGTTGGGTGGAGGAGTTGCCCTCCGTCTTATGGAGCATCAATACTACTCCTAACAGGTCTACAGGCTTCACGCCTTTCTTCATGGTCTATGGAGCAGAAGCAGTCCTCCCCAGCGACATCCGTCACGACTCACCTCGCGTGGCGGCTTATGTTGAGACGGATAATGAACAGGCGCGCCAAGATGCTCTTGACTTGTTGGATGAACAGCGTGATGTGGCGGCAGCCCGTTCAGCGATTTACCAACAAGACCTACGCCGTTATCATAGCCGCCAGGTCAAATCCCGGGTCTTTCAGGAAGGCGATCTCGTGCTCCGGCTCATCCAGGATCAAACAGATGCACACAAGTTATCCCCACCTTGGGAAGGGCCCTTTGTGGTCAGCAAGAACTTGCACAATGGGTCATATTACCTCATTGACATTCGGGAGCACAAAGATTCACGTAAGTCTGAGGAAGAGACCCGTCGGCCGTGGAACATAGCTCAGCTTCGGCCTTACTACACTTGAGCTACCGGCTCTCATGGTGTACATATTTGTCTCAGCCATGTATATATTATGATAAGTAATAAAGCAGGACCTCTGTCCTTTTTTCTCCTCCAAATATGCACGTGTTGTTTTTATTACAAGATTACATGATGACTTAAAGGCGGATCCGGCTTATGATCGTATTCGAATCTAGCCGTAACCAGTAAAGTCACTTGGGGGCTTCCTGTTCAAACATGGGTCGTATTCGAACCAAAGAGAACATAGCTATCGATACCCATTTGATTGGCAAAGAGCCGAGCTCATTGGGAGGTTATCTTTGGTCATATTTGAATCATAGTTTAACCCCTCTGAGAACCGACGAGGATCGTATTCGAATCAGCGTCGTTAAACAATTTTAAAAATCACTTGGGGGCTTCCTGTTCAAACATGGGTCGTATTCGAACCAAAGAGAACATAGCTGTCGATACCCTCTTGATTGGCATCGCCACACCCGCTGGGGGCTATATGATCGTATCCGAATCTTGGCTTAACCCCTTTGGGCCGGGTCTCTGGTCGTATTCGAACCGGAAGCCCCTAAAAGTTCCTCTGATTTATCACAAGTTTACTCTGATCATGTCAAGGTGTGTACGGCCGGGTCTCACTTTACCGGCTTAACTTTGGTTTACAGTGTTCGTTGAACGCCATGGGTATCATTATGACAGATAAGGCGGAAGTAGGATATCAACCTTGTTACCCGGGTTATTTAAACTGGAAGTATGCTTACTGGCCGCTAAGTGTTATTACGGCTATGTCAAGCAGATAATTGAGGACCAGTCTCTTTTTTGATTCATATTCCGGGTTATCTATCCAAGACGCCTGATTCTTCGGGCGGTAAGCTGCCTGGAGACTTGTGATTTGCCTTTTTATGCAGAATACTTAAAGGTACCTCTTTGAGGTTGAGATAAACAAAAGGATGATTATGACCCGGAGAAATATTAAGGAGACAACTTCAAAAGACCTTGGCATTCAATACGTGCACGATGGCACGGCAGAGATAGACTGTTGCACCTACTCTATTACAAAAACTCTTCAAGTCTAAAAGGTGGAACATTGTTTGATAAACCGCCAGCCAAATTATGATGCTTGCTGAGTTGAGGTCCCCGGCTCATTCCTATCTCCTCCTCCGGCTCATCCCAAGACCTCGAAGGTTGATGACTTCCAGTTGATGCCGCTGAGAGCTTCGAATTGGGCTTCTTCATCAACTAACCCGGCCGGGTCAATCTCCGGGGCGAAGGTGTGCTGACGAGCCGGCGGGATCAGGTTGAGGGCTTCATAGTGAGGGGTCGGAATCCTCTGATTCTCCGCGTCATAACCCGGCTGGTACTTGGTCAGATCTGTGTCATTCCCGATGAGGGTGGCCACCGGGCATACAGATTTCACGCACGCTGCGAAGTCCTTCTGGTCGAAAGCTGAGCCGTCTTCCTTCAGGCTTGGATAACCCAGGGCGATGTCTACCGGGTCTAGTTCCGGCAGAAATGCCTTGGCCCGGCTCAGCGCGGCGATTGCGCCGGCTCTCGCGGAGGCCCGTCGCAGCTCTTGGATCCGCTGAGGCAGAACGGCGAGCCGGCGCAGGACTTCGGCTAGATGAGTTGGCACCTCGTTGGATAGGGCCACCACAGCTAAGGCACGCTGTGACCCGGTGTAGAGCTGTTCCACCAGGGTGTACACGGCCTTTAACTTGGTGACCACGCTCTGGTTGAGGTTGGCACTCCTGGGACCTATTTAACAGAATCAGATAAGCCGGTGACAAGGATGACTCATGACATATATAAACTTGATGAAAGCTGGTGAGGCGACTTACCGAAGATAGCGGCCACCATTTGGGAAACCTGGCGCTTTAAGCCGGAGAGCTCGGCGGTCTTCTCAGTGAGAGCCTTCTCCGCCTGTTCCGCCCGGGTCACCAGTGCGGCCTTCTCTTCGACCCAGGCTTTTCTCTCAGCATCGAACTCGGTCTTCAATTTTTCTTGAGTGGCGATGCTGGATACAAACTTGGCGTTTGCCTTCCGGGTCTCCATCTCCTGCATCTTCAGCCGGCTCTTGAGATCCACAAGGTCCGCCTCTAGTTTCTTGCCAACAGCCTGTATATATTTCCGGGTTATTAACAATCATTATATAAGTCCCAAGTGTTTTCCAAGCAAAGACACTTGGCACTTGGGGGCTAATGCATATTGAATGTATCTATCTACATACTGCCGGCTCAGTTGAGTAAGCCGGAACCTAAGTCTACAACATATTCACGCATAAGTCGTCAACTTGGGGGCTAGCATGGCAAAGGTAACTATGCAGTAAGTAAGAAGATAGCAGAAGGATACCTCAGATTTTTGTTGGATCTGGTTGACCATGGCGACCTCGGCGTCCCGGCTCTTGTGTACTTGGCTGATGTAGCCAGAGACAAGCTTTTCAATGCTCAAGTCGGTGTAGCCGGAGAGGTCTAGGTTCACCCGGTGGGGCTGCAGCAACTCCCCCTTCGGGGAGCATTTGGCCAACACGGTCGGTCTCCCCGGCTCAACGAACTCCGTCCGGGTGATAACCACGTCCGGGTCGTCTGCCGGTGGAGCTGAGCCGGAGGCCTCCGGGTTAACCGAAGTTTAGGTCGTTGCCTTGGTATTCGGGGCAGAGGCCTCAGGTGCCGTGTCCATTGGAGTGGTGGCTTCGGGGGCGGAGGCAGCTGGCGGCTCTTGAGCTGTCACCTCCGGTTCAGGTACGTCCGGCACTCCGGCTGACCTGGTTTTCTTTGCTCTTTTGGTGAGCTTTGCCTGGGCACTGAAAAGACAGAAGTGTTAGGCACACAAAGAGTAAGTACAGACAAAGATACTGTAAGATGATTGTTGTTACCCAGGCGCAGTCTTGAAGGCCGGCAGATTTGACTGCATGGAGTCACCCGAAGAGGGGGAGGTCTCCTGATAATTGGAGTCAGAAGAGTTGAGTGGCTGACGGATAACACCCGCCAACGGATGAAAAGGGTACAAGTGAGAAAAAACCTCAGTGCGACGCTTCCTTGTTGCGTCGGGTAACCCGGCGGAGAGATCGGTGTCCTTGTTGGTCCGGGTGTGACGCCGGCTTTCGTGAACCTGTCGCTTCAAAAGAAATTGAGGGTCTTGATGAGCTAAAAAATGTGAAAAGCTTACTTTCCGGGTTACCCTTCGGACTTTCAACTGTGGCAAGGGCTCCGAGTCGGAGGAAAGTGGCATTACCTCTTCAACCACCGGGTTACTGGCGCCGGTGTCATCCTGTCAATGAGCAAGTGTTGATAAGGCGGACAGCAACAAATCACAAGTACAGCAAGAGTTTAAAGGCTTAGGGGTTACCTCTGACTCGGAGCTGTCGCTTAGTTGCATCAGCTCCGAAGCAGTAGGTCTGCTTCCTTTTTTAGAGGGGCGGCTTTCTTGGCGGCTTTCTTTGCCTTCCTGGCCTTCTTGGCCGCCTCATGGTCATATTTGACCCGCCAGAAATTATCATCAGCCTGAAAAATACAAGGATGAATTTTCAAAACGGTTCTGATGCAGGTTATATGCAGAAGGAGATAAAATATTAAAGTCAGTGGTTTACCGCTGGGGCCGGGTTGGTCTTGCAGAAGGGGGCTAACCCGGTCCTTCCACAGTCTGCCAGACTCTCGTTTAACAGAGCCTTGGTCTCTTCCTCAGCAACATCTTCTGGAAGATCATTGCGACTGTGCCTCTGAGGGTCATCCTTTCGCCCGGTGTACTCACACATTAAGCCGGGGCGGCGGCTCAATGGGATCACCCGCCAAGAGATCCAGACCCGGACCAGGTCGATTCCGTTCAGGCCGTTGCCCAGGAGGGCCTTGATTTTATTGATAGTCGGAAGCAGAGGCTGGCGCTCCGCTGCAGTCAGCTTGTCCGACAGCGGGTGAGTCGGCTCTAGACGTGTTGGGCGAAAGCCGGGCAGAGGGTTCTCGTCAGCCGGGGACGTATCTTGGCAGTAGAACCAAGTCATATTCCAGTCCTTGGGGTGGCTCGGCGGCTCTGCGTAAGGGAAAAGATAGTCCCTACGCCGCTGGATGGAGATGCCACCTAACTCCAGACTTGGCCCGTTGGCGCACTCATTTTGGCGGTTTAAGTAAAACAGCTCTCTGAAGAGCAGCAGACTAGGCTCTTCTCCAAGATACACTTCGCAAAAGACTTGGAAATTGCAGATGTTGGACACGGAGTTGGGTCCTATATCTTGAGGCCGCAGGTCAAAGAAGTTGAGCACGTCCCTGAAAAACTTTGAGCCGGGCGGTGCGAAGCCCCGGCTCATATGATCTGCGAAGATCACTACCTCCCCGTCCCTTGGCTGTGGTCTCTCTTCCAACGGGTCAGGGGCACGGTAGGACATGATTTCCTTCTTAGGCAAATATCCGGACTTAACAAAATTGGTCAGGGTCTCATTGGTGACGTTGGACCTCATCCAGTTGCAAGTGATGGGGGCCTTGGGAGGCATGGTGAAAGTTGGTGGTCTATGACAAAAAGGAAAAGTGTCCGGGTTAATTATAAACCGGAGATTTACAGTTCCAAACTATGGTGGCGGTTTATGAAGGGGACTAATGGTATATACTCAAATATGGTGGTTTTCTTTAAGTCGGAGGATTCTACGAAGCATGGTTTTCTTTAAGTCGGAGGATTCGGCAGCGTGTGGTTTCTTTAACCCGGAATCGTAAGCCGCCAAGATTCAATAGCTGCAGTTTTTACTAAGTGTGGTAAAACAGGTTTCACATCTTGCAGTAACTTTTTTGGATCAAAATGGTCGGGTGAAATGAAAATTTTCTAGACCTAGAAACAGACGAGCGGATGTTCTTGAGCTCGAACGAATCATCTATATAGTGGAAAGAGATTTACTGGCACTTGAAATGAGGCCTAAACAACTACCGCACTGGTTTTATACAAGGCTAAAGACCAAACAAGTGCAGTGACTATGAGAACTACCGAGGCTTGTGGCAATGGAGATGAATGCGAAGAACACAGACGAACCCTACGGTAGATCTATCTGACAGGGCAGAAGAGACTCACCGGAGTTGGAGAAGAGCGGAAGTCGCCGCCGTTTATCTGGTCTGAGTCAGGGTGATGCAGCGGCCGAGTTGATGAAGACCAGGGGCGCGACGGCGGCGGCAGTGGCAGAGCTCGGGCAGAGGAGTGACGGCGCGAGGAGGAAGAAGAGAGCGTGAGAAGAGCCTGTCGGGCCGGCCTATTTATAATGCAAGGTCATAAGTGGGCGCGAGATTCAAGGAGACCACGGCGTGGTTATCTCCCCCCCCCATGACGCCTCGATTTTCGGAATGACAGTAAAAGCAAAGATCCGTTGCGGATCTGGCGGAGTAAAAAACGGACTTAATGGAGGATGACGTCATGGCGGATTATCCGGAGCACAGAGGATGACGTCACTCCGGGTTATGGCCTTCACATGAATGGTAAGCCGGAGATTTTTTCTGTCAGAAGAGTTGAAGATTGACGTGAGCCGGCTCAAATCAATCTGGGGCCTAATGTTGAGGATATAGACCTTAGAGTCACCCGCCAGGAGGGGCCGGGTTACTCGTACGGTCGTTACCAGAAGCCCGGGGCTAAGTTTGAAGACGATGGGCCGGAGATGGGCTGAGACCCGGATATGGTTTAAAGCCCGTAGTTGTAATCATTGTTATGGTAGAACTTGTAGTGTAAGACAAGTATAGTTGAGAGTCCGAGCCGGACACTCTTATGAGCCGGCCGGGACTCTCAGGGCTGCTGGGCGTCAGCCTCCCTATATAAAGGGACGACCCGGCAGCGGTTTAGGGGCGAGAACAATCTCATCGAGAGCTGGGATAGCAAGCTTAGTTCCCTGGTGATCGTAACCCTAATCAATACCATCTCAATTGGACGTAGGCTTTTACCTTCACCGTAAGGGGCCGAACCAGTAAAACCCTCGTGTTCCTTGTCCCATTTAACCCCTTCAAGCTTCCTAGTTGCAATGGCTCCACGACTAAGTCCTAGTTCGAGGACATCTGTCGTGACAATTCCACGACAGGGGGGAGCTTCCCCCTTGCCTTGGGGGGCAAGGCACCCCTTCCCCCCCACTTGGCCGCCGCCCCCCCTTTGGATCTCATCTCCAGGGCCGGCGCCCCCAGGGGGCCTATATAAAGGGGGGGAGGGAGGGCAGCAACCTACAGCCTTGGGCGCCTCCCTCCTCCCCTGCAACACCTCTCTCTCTCTCTCTCTCTCTCTCGCAGAAGCTCGGCGTAGCCCTGCCGGAGACCCGCTACATCCACCACCACGCCGTCGTGCTATTGGATCTCCATCAACCTCTCCTTCCCCCTTGCTGGATCAAGAAGGAGGAGACGTCGCTGCACCGTACGTGTGTTGAACGCGGAGGTGCCGTCCGTTCGGCACTCGGTCATCGGTGATTTGGATCACGGCGAGTACGACTCCGTCATCCACGTTCATTGGAACGCTTCCGCTCGCGATCTACAAGGGTATGTAGATGCACTCCTTTCCCCTCGTTGCTAGTAGACTCCATAGATGCATCTTGGTGAGCGTAGGAAAATTTTAAAATTATGCTACGATTCCCAACAGTGGTATCATGAGCCAGGTCTATGCGTAGTTACTATGCACGAGTAGAACACAAAGAAGTTGTGGGCGTTGAGTTTGCCAATTCTTATTGCCGCTACTAGTCCTTTCTTGTTTCGGCGGCATTGTAGGATGAAGCGGCCCGGACCGACCTTACACGTACACTTACGTGAGACAGGTTCCACCGACTGACATGCACAAGTTGCATAAGGTGGCTAGCGGGTGTCTGTCTCTCCTACTTTAGTCGGAACAGATTCGATGAAAAGGGTCCTTATGAAGGGTAAATAGAAATTGGCAAATCACGTTGTGGTCATACGTAGGTAAGAAACGTTCTTGCTAGAAACCTACAAACCACGTAAAAAACTTGCAACAACAATTAGAGGACGTCTAACTTGTTTTTGCAGCAAGTGCTATGTGATGTGATATGGCCAGAAGATGTGATGAATGATATATGTGATGTATGAGATTGATCATATTCTTGTAATAGGAATCACGACTTGCATGTCGATGAGTATGACAACCGGCAGGAGCCATAGGAGTTGTCTTTATTATTTTGCATGACCTGCGTGTCATTGAATAACGCCATGTAATTTACTTTACTTTGTTGCTAAACGCGTTAGCCATACAAGTAGAAGTAATCGTTGGCGTGACGACTTCATGAAGACACAATGATGGAGATCATGATGATGGAGATCATGGTGTCATGCCAGTGACGAAGATGATCATGGTGCCCCAAATATGGAGATCAAAGGAGCATAATGATATTGGCCATATCATGTCACTATTTGATTGCATGTGATGTTTATCATGTTTTTGCATCTTATTTGCTTAGAACGACGGTAGCAAGTAGGATGATCCCTTATAATAATTTCAAGAAAGTGTTCACCCTAACTGTGCACCGTTGCGAAGGTTCGTTGTTTCGAAGCACCACGTGATGATCGGGTGTGATAGATCCTAACGTTCGAATACAACGGGTGTTGACGAGCCTAGCATGTACAGACATGGCCTCGGAACACACGCAATACACTTAGGTTGACTTGACGAGCCTAGCATGTACAGACATGGCCTCGGAACACGGAGGACCGAAAGGTCGAGCATGAGTCGTATAGAAGATACGATCAACATGGAGATGTTCACCGATCTTGACTAGTCCGTCTCACGTGATGATCGGACACGGCCTAGTTAAACTCGGATCATGTTTCACTTAGATGACTAGAGGGATGTCTATCTGAGTGGGAGTTCATTAAATAATTTGATCAGATGAACTCAATTATCATGAACTTAGTCTAAAATCTTTACACTATGTCTTGTAGATCAAATGGCCAATGTTGTCCTCAATTTCAACGCGTTCCTAGAGAAAACCAAGCTGAAAGATGATGGAAGCAACTATACGGACTGGGTCCGGAACCTGAGGCTCATCCTTATAGTAGCCAAGAAAGATTATGTCTTAGAAGCACCACTAGGTGAAGCACCAATCCCTGAGAACAAGACGTTATGAACGCTTGGCAGCAGCGTGCTGATGATTACTCCCTCGTTCAGTGCGGCATGCTTTACAGCTTAGAACCGGGTCTCCAAAAGCGTTTTGAGAAACATGGAGCATACGAGATGTTCGAGGAGCTGAAACTGGTTTTTCAAGCTCATGCCCGGGTCGAGAGATATGATGTCTCCGACAAGTTCTTCAGCTGTAAAATGGAGGAGAACAGTTCTGTTAGTGAGCACATACTCAGAATGTCTGGGTTGCACAACCGCTTGTCTCAGCTGGGAGTCAATCTCCCGGATGACGCGGTCATTGACAGAATCCTCCAGTCGCTTCCACCAAGCTACAAGAGCTTTGTGATGAACTACAATATGCAGGGGATGGAAAAGACCATTCCCGAGGTATATTCAATGCTGAAATCAGCGGAAGGGGAGATCAGAAAAGAACATCAAGTGTTGATGGTGAATAAAACCACTAAGTTCAAGAAGGGCAAGGGTAAGAAGAACTTCAAGAAGGACGGCAAGGGAGTTGCTGCGCCCGGTAAACCAGTTACTGGGAAGAAGTCAAAGAATGGACCCAAGCCCGAGACTGAGTGCTTTTATTGCAAGGGAAGTGGTCACTGGAAGCGGAACTGCCCCAAATACTTAGCGGACAAGAAGAAGGCCGGCAACACCCAAGGTATATGTGATATACAAGTAATTGATGTGTACCTTACCAGTACTCGTAGTAGCTCCTGGGTATTTGATACCGGTGCGGTTGCTCATATTTGTAACTCAAAACAGGAACTACGGAATAAACGGAGACTGGCAAAGGACGAGGTGACGATGCGCGTCGGGAATGGTTCCAAGGTCGATGTGATCGCTGTCGGCACGCTACCTCTGCATCTACCCACGGGATTAGTTTTAAACCTCAATAATTGTTATTTAGTGCCAGCTTTGAGCATGAACATTGTATCTGGATCTCGTTTAATTCGAGATGGCTACTCATTTAAATCCGAGAATAATGGTTGTTCTATTTATTTGAGAGATATGTTTTATGGTCATGCCCCGCTGGTCGATGGTTTATTTTTGATGAATCTCGAACGTGATGTTACACATGTTCATAGTGTGAATACCAAAAGATGTAAAGTTGATAACGATAGTCCCACATACTTGTGGCACTGCCGCCTTGGTCACATTGGTGTCAAGCGCATGAAGAAGCTCCATGCAGATGGACTTTTGGAGTCTCTTGATTACGAATCATTTGACACGTGCGAACCATGCCTCAAGGGTAAGATGACCAAGACTCCGTTCTACGGAACAATGGAGCGAGCAACCAACTTATTGGAAATCATACATACCGATGTGTGCGGTCCAATGAGTGTTGAGGCTCGCGGAGGATATCGTTATGTTCTCACTCTCACTGATGATTTAAGTAGATATGGGTATGTCTACCTAATGAAACACAAGTCTGAAACCTTTGAAAAGTTCAAGGAATTTCAGAGTGAAGTCGAGAATCAACGTGACAGGAAAATAAAATTCTTACGATCAGATCGTGGTGGTGAATATTTAAGTCACGAATTTGGTACACACTTAAGGAAATGTGGAATAGTTTCACAACTCACGCCGCCTGGAACACCTCAGAGAAACGGTGTGTCCGAACGTCGTAATCGCACTCTATTGGATATGGTGCGATCTATGATGTCTCTTACCGATTTACCGCTCTCATTTTGGGGCTATGCTTTAGAGACTGCCGCATTCACTTTAAATAGGGCTCCGTCGAAATCCGTTGAGACGACACCGTATGAATTATGGTTTGGGAAGAAACCTAAGCTGTCGTTTCTAAAAGTTTGGGGATGCGATGCTTATGTCAAGAAACTTCAACCTGAAAAGCTCGAACCCAAGTCGGAAAAATGCGTCTTCATAGGATACCCTAAGGAAACTATTGGGTATACCTTCTACCTCAGATCTGAGGGCAAGATCTTCGTTGCCAAGAACGGGTCCTTTCTGGAGAAGGAGTTTCTCTCGAAAGAATTGAGTGGGAGGAAAGTGGAACTTGATGAGGTGATAGTCACCCCTTCCGAACCGGAAAGTAGCGCAGCGCGGGAAAATGTTCCTGTGGTGCCTACACCGACTGGGGAGGAAGTTAATGATGATGATCATGAAGCTTCGGAACAAGTTTCTGAACTTCGTAGGTCCACAAGGACACGTTCCACACCAGAGTGGTACGGCAACCCTGTCCTGGAAATCATGTTGTTAGACAACGGTGAACCTTCGAACTATGAAGAAGCGATGGCGGGCCCGGATTCCGACAAATGGCTAGAAGCCATGAAATCCGAGATAGAATCCATGTATGAAAACAAAGTATGGACTTTGACTGACTTGCCCGATGAGCGGCGAGCCATAGAAAACAAATGGATCTTTAAGAAGAAGACGGACGCAGATGGTAATGTGACCATCTACAAAGCTCGACTTGTCACTAAGGGTTATCGACAAGTTCAAGGGGTTGACTACGATGAGACTTTCTCACCCGTAGCGAAGCTGAAGTCCGTCCGAATCATGTTAGCAATTGCCGCATACTATGATTATGAGATATGGCAGATGGACGTCAAAACGGCATTCCTTAACGGCTTCCTTAAGGAAGAGTTGTATATGATGCAGCCGGAAGGTTTTGTCGATCCTAAGAATGCTAACAAAGTATGCAAGCTCCAACGCTCAATCTATGGGCTGGTGCAAGCATCTCGGAGTTGGAACATTCGCTTTGATGAGATGATCAAAGCGTTTGGGTTCACACAGACTTATGGAGAAGCCTGTGTTTACAAGAAAGTGAGTGGGAGCTCTGTAGCATTTCTCATATTATATGTGGATGACATACTATTGATGGGAAATGATATAGAATTCTTGGAGAGTATAAAGGCCTATTTGAATAAGTGTTTTTCAATGAAGGACCTTGGAGAAGCTGCTTATATATTAGGCATCAAGATCTATAGAGATAGATCAAGACGCCTCATTGGTCTTTCACAGAGTACATACCTTGACAAGATATTGAAGAAGTTCAATATGGATCAGTCCAAGAAGGGGTTCTTGCCTGTATTACAAGGTGTGCAGTTGAGCACGGCTCAATGCCCGACCACGGCAGAAGATATATAAGAGATGAGTGTCATCCCCTATGCCTCGGCCATAGGGTCTATTATGTATGCCATGCTGTGTACCAGACCTGATGTAAACCTTGCCGTAAGTTTGGTAGGAAGGTACCAAAGTAATCCTGGCAAGGAACACTGGACAGCGGTCATGAATATCCTGATGTACCTGAAGAGGACTAAGGATATGTTTCTCGGTTATGGAGGTGACGAAGAGCTCGTCGTAAAGGGTTACGTCGACGCTAGCTTCGACACAGATCTGGATGACTCGAAGTCACAGACCGGATATGTGTATATTTTGAATGGAGGAGCAGTAAGCTGGTGCAGTTGCAAGCAAAGCGTCGTGGCGGGATCTACATGTGAAGCGGAATACATGGCAGCCTCGAAGGCAGCACAGGAAGCAGTCTGGATGAAGGAGTTCATTACCGAGCTAGGGGTGATTCCCAATGCGTCGGGCCCGATGACTCTCTTCTGTGACAACACTTGAGCTATTGCCCTTGCGAAGGAGCCCAGGTTTCACAGGAAGACCAGGCATATCAAGCGTCGCTTCAACTCCATTCGTGAAAGTGTTCAAAATGGAGACATAGATATTTGTAAAGTACATACGGACCTGAATGTAGCAGATCCGTTGACTAAACCTCTCCCTAGGGCAAAACAT
Organism: Aegilops tauschii subsp. strangulata; assembly: GCF_002575655.3. Lineage (NCBI taxonomy): Eukaryota > Viridiplantae > Streptophyta > Magnoliopsida > Poales > Poaceae > Aegilops > Aegilops tauschii. The sequence goes on from NC_053039.3 coordinate 182,635,074, forward strand.
GATCAACACCAGGACGCAATGGGTGTTCGATTCATCACAATGTAACTAGATTATTGACTCTAGTGCAAGTGGGAGACTGTTGGAAATATGCCCTAGAGGCAATAATAAATGGTTATTATTATATTTCTTTGTTCATGGTAATTGTCTATTATTCATGCTATAATTGTATTGTCCGGAAATCGTAATACATGTGTGAATACATAGACCACAACGTGTCCCTAGTAAGCCTCTAGTTGACTAGCTCGTTGATCAACAGATAGTCATGGTTTCCTGACTATGGACATTGGATGTCATTGATAACGGGATCATATCATTAGGAGAATGATGTGATGGACAAGACCCAATCCTAAGCATAGCATAAAAGATCGTGTAGTTTCATTTGCTAGAGCTTTTCCAATGTCAAGTATCTTTTCCTTGGACCATGAGATCGTGCAACTCCCGGATACCGTAGGAGTGCTTTGGGTGTGCCAAACGTCACAACGTAACTGGGTGACTATAAAGGTGCATTACGGGTATCTCCGAAAGTGTCTGTTGGGTTGGCACGGATCGAGACTGGGATTTGTCACTCCGTGTGACGGAGAGGTATCTCTGGGCCCACTCGGTAATGCATCATCATAATGAGCTCAATGTGACTAAGGCGTTAGTCACGGGATCATGCATTGCGGTACGAGTAAAGAGACTTGCCGGTAACGAGATTGAACAAGGTATTGGGATACCGACGATCGAATCTCGGGCAAGTAACATACCGATTGACAAAGGGAATTGCATACGGATTGATTGAATCCTCGACACCGTGGTTCATCTGATGAGATCATCGTGGAACATGTGGGAGCCAACATGGGTATCCAGATCCCGCTGTTGGTTATTGACCGGAGAGGCGTCTCGGTCATGTCTGCATGTCTCCCGAACCCGTAGGGTCTACACACTTAAGGTTCGGTGACGCTAGGGTTGTAGAGATATATGTATGCGGAAACCCGAAAGTTGTTCGGAGTCCCGGATGAGGTCCCGGACGTCACGAGAGGTTCCGGAATGGTCCGGAGGTGAAGAATTATATATAGGAAGTCAAGTTTCGGCCACCGGGAAAGTTTCGGGGGTTACCGGTATTGTACCGGGACCACCGGAAGGGTCCCGGGGGTCCACCGGGTGGAGCCACCTATCCTGGAGGGCCCCGTGGGCTGAAAGTGGAAGGGAACCAGCCCTTAGTGGGCTGGGGCACCCCCCTTGGGCCTCCCCCCATGCGCCTAGGGTTGGGAACCCTAGGGGGGAGCTTCCCCCTTGCCTTGGGGGGCAAGGCACCCCTTCCCCCCCACTTGGCCGCCGCCCCCCCTTCGGATCTCATCTCCAGGGCCGGCGCCCCCCCAAAGGGCCTATATAAAGGGGGGAGGGAGGGCAGCAACCTATAGCCTTGGGCGCCTCCCTCCTCCCCTGCAACACCTCTCTCTCTCTCGCAGAAGCTCGGCGAAGCCCTGCCGGAGACCCGCTACATCCACCACCACGCCGTCGTGCTGTTGGATCTCCATCAACCTCTCCTTCCCCCTTGCTGGATCAAGAAGGAGGAGACGTCGCTGCACCGTACGTGTGTTGAACGCGGAGGTGCCGTCCGTTCGGCACTCGGTCATCGGTGATTTGGATCACGGCGAGTACGACTCCGTCATCCACGTTCATTGGAACGCTTCCGCTCGTGATCTACAAGGGTATGTAGATGCACTCCTTTCCCCTCGTTGCTAGTAGACTCCATAGATGCATCTTGGTGAGCGTAGGAAAATTTTAAAATTATGCTACGATTCCCAACAACTATTTTAACGGACTTTGTTATTCTTGATATTCCCGAGGACGATAGTATATCTATTATTTTTGGAAGACCCCTTTTGAATACTGCAGGGGCTGTTATTGATTGCAACAAAGGCAATGTCACTTTTCATGTTAATGGTAATGAGCATACGGTACACTTTCCGAGGAAAGAACCTCAAGTTCATAGTATAAATTCTATTGGAAAAATTCCATCAATTATTTTTGGAGGTTTTGAATTTCCTCTACCTACTGTCAAGAAGAAATATGATATTCTTATTATTGGGGATGTGCATATCCCCGTTGAGGTAACATAGTGTTAATCGAAATTTCTCCGGTTCCATGTTAGTCGGAATGAGTTTGTTAACAAGACTTGATCAACCTTGTTAGTGGATTCCTTTTGATGAGCATGAGATGGATGAAGTTAGAAAGCACAACCTTCTATACCTTCTCTCTACTTTCTATTATTTAGTTGAAATAAAGTAAAAATAGTATTTTTCTGTCTGTTTTCTGAATTATCATGCAATATAAAAATACCCCGAAAATAAAAGTTCTCCAAATGCCCTGAAATTGGAATATGATTTTTTCTGGAATATTTGAGAATATCTGGCACTGAGAACACAGCAGGGGGAGCAAGCACCTGGCCACGAGGGTCCAGGGCGCGCCCCCCTGCCTCGTGGGCCCATGGTGGCTCCCCTCCACTTATTCCTGCACCCAGACACTTCTTCTTCCTCCCAAATAAATCACCATCCAGCTCAAGCACGAGTTCTAGCTCATTTTGCTGCGATTTTCGATCTCCTTGCTCAAAGCACCTCTCACAAAACTGCTTGGGGGGATTGTTCCTTGGTATGTGACTCCTCCATTGGTCCGATAAGTTTTTGTTCTAGTGCTTTATTCATTGCAGATTTGTGCTGCCTAGGTGACCATGTTCTTGAGCTTGCATGTCAAATTTATATGGTTCCAAGTAGTTCTAATGCATGATATAGGCTCTAGGCACTTGTAGGAGTAGTTGCTATCAATTTTGTTGAGCTTGGTTCACTTTTATTTGAAGTTACTAAAAATTTCAGAATTTTTCAGAAAATAATGAAGAGATTTTTGAGGGGCTCATCGAGCTGAAGCTCGAAGGAAAAGCAAAGTGAAGAAGCAGAGAGGCCCAAATATAATCTGCCTCGCACCGCGGAGGTTCGGTCGTGTGAATGGCCTTCCAATGATTTCTTGAGAGCAGCCAGGATTTATGATGATTTTTATGAATTGGCTGAGAATGCAGGCCTCACCGACTTCCTCCGCGACCAACGCGAACAGTATCTCTTACTCACCAATACTTTTGTGCAAAACTTCTACTATTATCCTAAGGAATCACCTCCTTCAGTAGAGTTTCATTTATATGATGTGGTTAAGAAGATGTCACTAGATGAATTTTGCAAGATTTGCAAAATACCTTTCGAGGGTAGTTTAGAGGAACCACATCGTAAAGATGTGGATGGGTTTATTGACACCATTACTGTAGGGGAAACTAGGAAGGTTTCTGATGCAAGAATCACTAGCATACATTTTCCCGTTTTACGCTACTTTGCTATATTTGCTAGTCGTTGCATAATTGGTCGCGGAAACTGTGGAAACCTTAGTGTTCCTGATATTATTATTTTGTTCCATGGTTTATTCTGTGATAATACTGTTAGTATGGGCGGTATTATTGCCAAACGGTTATGTCTGAACCGTACGAAGGGCCCCATCTTTGGAGGTGTCTATGCTTCACGCCTTGCTGCATATTATAACATACCTATTAGGCACTATGAAAAAGAAGAAAAATTGCTGCCAACTGTTTATTTAGATTATAAGAGTATGGTAGCACATGACTTTATTGTTAAGAATAGGGAAGGGGCGCTTAAATACAAATTGTTCTTTGATAAACATCACCCTGAGACTATTACCTTGCCTGCTTCTTCCTTGTTTGATTTATCTGCAGGTCTGTATCTCGTTCCGCTGGCGGCCATTCATGCCTACCGGAACCCTACATCAGCCACAGAGCTGGAGCCGGAACCACAATTTGAACCTCCACGACAGTCTAATTACCAGTGGGATCCGGAGATGATTGCCAACTAGTGGGAGTCAGACTCTTCTTCATCTCAGTACGACCCCGGTTATAACTTTGGATATCCGCCAGGACATCCGTGGCAATAAACCAACTTAGGCCAAAAGCCTAAGCTTGGGGGAGTACGTATTTCTCACCGACATTACATTCATGTTCACACACTCATTGCTAGATGTCGGTGCTCATACTTTTTCACTGCAATATCCATGCTAGTTTATTTTCTTTTTCTTGCTTTCTTCTTGTGTGTTTGTTAAACCTTAAGAAAAACAAAAAAAATTAGTTGTAGCTTTTAGTTAGTTCACTTTTCTTGCTGTAGTAATAATTAAAAAGAAAACCCAAAAAGATTTTATGTTCTTCTTTTGCTTGTTGGGAGCTTTCCCGTGTAAATAGTTTTATTTCTTTGGGGGTCGATAAGAGAAGACCATAATTAAAATGTTGAAGCGGCTCTTATATGCATTATTGTTGAATTACCCAAGAGCCCATATTGCCTTGTCTTCTCATGTTTATTGAATGCTCGCAGATTCCAGCTTAGTCCAATGCACGTGCACTATTATTATTATTCACATCATTCGGTCGTGCAAGTGAAAGGCAATTATGACGATATATGATGGACTGATTGAGATGAGAGAAGCTGGTATGAACTCGACCTCTCTTGTTTTTGTAAATATGATTAGTTCATCGTTCCTGATTCAGCTTATTATGAATAAACATGTTTGCAATGACAATTAGAGATTATAGTTGCTTATGCCATGCTTAATTAGCTAGGAGCTTATAATGGTTTACCTTGCATGCCAACATGCTATTAAAATGGTTGTGATGTGGTATGATGGGGTGGTATCCTCCTTTGAATGATTTAAGTGACTTGACTTGGCACATGTTCACACATGTAGTTGAAACAAATCAACATAGCCTTCACGATATTTATGTTCATGGTGGATTATATCCTACTCATGCTTGTACTCAATGTTTATTAATTTTAATGCATTCATGACTGTTGTCGCTCTCTAGTTGGTCGCTTCCCAGTCTTTTGCTAGCCTTCACTTGCACTAAGCGGGAATACTGCTTGTGCATCCAATCCCTTAAACCCCAAAGTTATTCCATATGAGTCCACTATACCTTCCTATATGCGGTATCTACCTGCCGTTCCAAGTAAATTTGTATGTGCCAAAGTCTAAACCTTCAAATGAAATTCTGTTTTGTATGCTCGAATAGCTCATGTATCAACTAGGGCTGTCTGTATCTTCCATGCTAGGCGGGTTATTCTCAAGAGGAGTGGACTCCGCTCCTCACTCACGAGAAAATGGCTGGTCACCGGGATACCCAGTCCCATGCTTTATGCAAACTAAATCAAAATAATTGCAAACAAAACTCCTCTAGGACTGTTGTTAGTTGGAGACACTCGTTGTTTCGAGCAAGCCATGGATTGATGCTTATTGGTGGAGGGGGAGTATAAACTTTACCATTCTGTTTGGGAACCGCCTATAATGTGTGTAGCATGGAAGATATCGCCATCTCTTGGTTGTTATGTTGACAATGAAAGTATGCCGCTCAAAGTATTATTTATCTCTGCTTTAAATTCGAGCTCCTCTACAAATCCCTGCTTCCCTCTACGAAGGGCCTATCTATTTACTTTTATGTTGAGTCATCACCCTCTTATTAAAAAGCACCAGCTGGAGAGCACTGCTGTCATTTGCATTCATTACTATTAATTTATATTGGGTATGACTATGATTGGATCTCTTTTTCCATGAATTACAATGTCTAGTCAGTCCTTGATCTTTAAAGGTGCTCTGCATTTATGTTTTGCGGTCTCAGAAAGGGCTAGCGAGATACCATCCTGTTATATCATATTATGATTGTTTTGAAAAAGTGTTGTCATCCGAGATTTATTATTATTGCTCGCTAGTTGATTATGCCACTGATATGAGTAAACATGAGACCTAAGAGTTATTGTGAATGTGGTTAGTCATAATCTTTGCTGAAAACTTGAATGCTGGCTTTACATATTTACAACAACAAGAGCAAACAGAGTTTGTAAAAGTTTTTCTTTATCACTTTCAGTTTATCAACTGAATTGCTTGAGGACAAGCAAAGGTTTAAGGTTGGGGGAGTTGATACGTCTCCGTCGTATCTACTTTTCCAAACACTTTTGCCGTTGTTTTGGACTCTAACTTGCATAATTTGAATGGAACTAACCCGGACTGACACTGTTTTCAGCAGAATTGCCATGGTGTTATTTATGTGCAGAAACAAAAGTTCTCGGAATGACCTGAAACTCCACGGAACTTATTTTTGGAAAATATTAAAAATACTGGAAGAAGAATCCACGTCAGGGGGGCCTCCATCTGTCCACGAGGGTGGGGGCGCGCCCCCTGCCTCATGGGCCCCCTGTTGCTCCACCGACCTCAACTCCAACTCCATATATTCGTGTTCGGGGAGAAAAAATCAGAGAGAAGGATTCATTGCGTTTTACGATACGGAGCCGCCGCCAAGCCCTAAAACCTCTCGGGAGGGCTGATCTGGAGTCCGTTCGGGGCTCCAGAGAGGGGAATCCGTTGCCATCGTCATCATCAACCATCCTCCATCACCAATTTCATGATGCTCACTGTCGTGCGTTAGTAATTCCATCATAGGTTTGCTGGAAGGTGATGGGTTGGATGAGATTTATCAAGTAATCGAGTTAGTTTTGTCAGGGTTTGATCCCTAGTATCCACTATGTTCTGAGATTGATGTTGCTATGACTTTGCTATGCTTAATGCTTGTCACTAGGGACCGAGTGCCATGATTTCAGATCTGAACCTATTATGTTTTCATGAATATATGTGAGTTCTTGATCCTATCTTGCAAGTCTATAGTCACCTACTATGTGTTATGATCCGGCAACCCTGAAGTGACAATAATCGGGACCACTCCCGGTGATGACCATAGTTTGAGGAGTTCGTGTATTCACTATGTGTTAATGCTTTGGTCCGGTACTCTATTAAAAGGAGGCCTTAATATCCCTTAGTTTCCATTAGGACCCCGCTGCCACGGGAGGGTAGGACAAAAGATGTCATGCAAGTTCTTTTCCATAAGCACGTATGACTATATTCTGAATACATGCCTACATTATATTGATGAATTGGAGCTAGTTTTGTGTCACCCTATGTTATGACTGTTACATGATGAACCGCATCCGGCATAATTCTCCATCACCGATCCAATGCCTACGAGCTTTTCACATATTGTTCTTCGCTTATTTACTTTTCCGTTGCTACTGTTACAATCATTACAAAACCCAAAAATATTACTTTTGCTACTGCTACCGTTACTTCCATATTACTTTGCTACTAAATACTTTGTTGCAGATATTATGTTATCTAGGTGTGGTTGAATTGACAACTCAACTGCTAATACTTGAAAAATATTCTTTGGCTCCCCTTGTGTCGAATCAATAAATTTGGGTTGAATACTCTACCCTCGAAAACTGTTGCGATCCCCTATACTTGTGGGTTATCACCAAACCACAGTTCATAAGGCGTCGTCTCAACGGATTTCGATGGTGCCCTATTTAATGTGAATGCTGCCGTCTCTAAAGCATAACCCCAAAATGATAGTGGTAAATCAGTAAGAGACATCATAGATCGCACCATATCTAGTAAAGTATGATTACGACGTTCGGACACACCATTACGCTGTGGTGTTCCGGGTGGCGTGAGTTGCGAAACTTTTCCGCATTGTTTCAAATGTAGACCAAACTCGTAACTCAAATATTCTCCTCCACGATCAAATCGTAGGAACTTTATTTTCTTGTTACGATGATTTTCCACTTCAATCTGAAATTCTTTGAACTTTTCAAATGTTTCAGACTTATGTTTCATTAAGTAGATATACCCATATCTGCTCAAATCATCTGTGAAGGTGAGAAAATAACGATACCCGCCGCGAGCCTCAACATTCATCGGACCACATATATCAGTATGTATGATCTCCAACAAATCTTTTGCTCGCTCCATTGTTCCGGAGAACGGCGTTTTAGTCATCTTGCCCATGAGGCATGGTTCGCAAGTACCAAGTGATTCATAATAAAGTGAGTCTAAAAGTCCATCAGTATGGAGTTTCTTCATGCGCTTTACACCAATATGACCTAAACGGCAGTGCCACAAATAAGTTGCACTATCATTATCAACTCTGCATCTTTTGGCTTCAATATTATGAATATGTGTATCACTACTATCGAGATTCAACAAAAATAGACCACTCTTCAAGGGTGCATGACCATAAAAGATATTACTCATATAAATATAACAACCATTATTCTCTGATTTAAATGAATAACCGTCTTGCATCAAACAAGATCCAGATATAATGTTCATGCTCAACGCTGGCACCAAATAACAATTGTTTAGGTCTAAAACTAATCCCGAAGGTAGATGTAGAGGTAGCGTGCCGACCGCGATCACATCGACTTTGGAACCATTTGCCACGCTCATCGTCACATCGGCCTTAGCCAATCTTCGCTTAATCCATAGCCCATGTTTCGAGTTGCAAATATTAGCAACAGAACCAGTATCAAATACCCAGGTACTACTGCGAGCATTAGTAAGGTACACATCAATAACATGTATATCACATATACCTTTGTTCACCTTGCCATCCTTCTTATCTGCCAAATACTTGGGGCAGTTCCGCTTCCAGTGACCAGTCTGCTTGCAGTAGAAGCACTCCGTCTCAGGCTTAGGTCCAGACTTGGGTTTCTTCTCTTGAGCAGCAACTTGTTTGCTGTTCTTTTTGAAGTTCCCCTTCTTCTTCCCTTTGCCCTTTTTCTTGAAACTGGTGGTCTTGTTGACCATCAACACTTGATGCTCCTTCTTTATTTCTACCTCCGCAGCCTTTATCATTGCGAAGAGCTCGGGAATTGTCTTATTCATCCCTTGCATAGTATAGTTCATCACGACGCTCTTGTAGCTTGGTGGTAGTGATTGAAGAATTCTGTCAATGACTCTGTCATCCGGACGATTAACTCCCAGTTGAATTAAGTGATTGTTATACCCAGACATTTTGAGTATATGTTCACTGACAGAACTATTCTTCTCCATCTTACAGCTGTAGAACTTATTGGAGACTTCATATCTCTCAATCCGGGCATTTGCTTGAAATATTAACTTCAACTCCTGGAACATCTCATATGCTCCATGACGTTCAAAACGTCGTTGAAGTCCTGGTTCTAAGCCGTAAAGCATGGCACACTGAACTATCGAGTAGTCATCAGCTTTGCTCTGCCAGACGTTCATAACATCTGGTGTTGCTCCTGCAGTAGGTCTGGCACCTAGCGGTGCTTCCAGGACGTAATTCTTCTGTGCAGCAATGAGGATAATCCTCAAGTTACGGACCCAGTCCGTGTAATTGCTACCATCATCTTTCAACTTTGCTTTCTCAAGGAATGCATTAAAATTCAACGGAACAACAGCACGGGCCATCTATCTACAACAACATAGACAAGCAAGATACTATCAGGTACTAAGTTCATGATAAATTTAAGTTCAATTAATCATATTACTTAAGAACTCCCACTTAGATAGACATCCCTCTAATCATCTAAGTGATCACGTGATCCAAATCAACTAAACCATGTCCGATCATCAAGTGAGATGGAGTAGTTTCAATGGTGAACATCACTATGTTGATCATATCTACTATATGATTCATGCTCGACCTTTCGGTCTCAGTGTTCCGAGGACATATCTGCATATGCTAGGCTCGTCAAGTTTAACCTGAGTATTCCGCGTGTGCAACTGTTTTGCACCCGTTGTATTTGAACGTAGAGCTTATCACACCCGATCATCACGTGGTGTCTTAGCACGAAGAACTTTCGCAACGGTGCATACTCATAGAGAACACTTATACCTTGAAATTTAGTGAGAGATCATCTTATGATGCTACCGTCGATCTAAGCAAAATAAGATGCATAAAAGATAAACATCACATGCAATCAATATAAGTGATATGATATGGCCATCATCATCTTGTGCTTGTGATCTCCATCTCCGAAGCACCGTCATGATCACCATCGTCACCGGCACGACACCTTGATATCCATCGTAGCATCATTGTCGTCTTGCCAACTATTTCTTCTACGACTATCGCTACCGCTTAGTGATAAAGTAAAGCAATTACAGGGCGATTGCATTGCATACAATAAAGCGACAACCATATGGCTCCTGCCAGTTGCCGATAACTCGGTTACAAAACATGATCATCTCATACAATAAAATATAGCATCATGCCTTGACCATATCACATCACAACATGCCCTGCAAAAACAAGTTAGACGTCCTCTACTTTGTTGTTGCAAGTTTTACGTGGCTGCTATGGGCTGAGCAAGAACCGTTCTTACCTACGCATCAAAACCACAACGATAGTTCGTCAACTTAGTGCTGTTTTAACCTTCTATAGGACCGGGCGTAGCCACACTCGGTTCAACTAAAGTTGGAGAAACTGACACCCGCCAGCCACCTATGTGCAAAGCACGTCGGTAGAACCAGTCTCGCGTAAGCGTACGCGTAATGTCGGTCCGGGCCGCTTCATCCAACAATACCGCCAAACCAAAGTATGACATGCTGGTAAGCAGTATGACTTGTATCGCCCACAACTCACTTGTGTTCTACTCGTGCATATAACATCTACGCATAAAAGCAGGCTCGGATGCCACTGTTGGGGAACGTAGTAATTTCAAAAAAATTCCTACGCACACACAGGATCATGATGATGCATAGCAACGAGAGGGGAGAGTGTTGTCCACGTACCCTCGTAGACTGAAAGCGAAAGCGTTAGCACAACGCGGTTGATGTAGTCGTACATCTTCACGATCCGACCGATCCAAGTACCGAACGTACGGCACCTCCGAGTTCAGCACACGTTCAGCTCGATGACGTACCGCGAACTCCGATCCAGCAGAGCTTCACGGGAGAGTTTCGTCAGCACGACGGCGTGGTGACGGTGATGATGTTGCTAATGACACAGGGCTTCGCCTAAGCACCGCTACGATATGACTGAGGTGGAATATGGTGGAGGGGGGCACCGCACACGGCTGGAATAGATCAACAGATCAACTTGTGTGTTTAGAGGTGCCCCTTGCCCCCGTATATAAAGGAGCAAGGGGGGAGAGGCGGCCGGACAGGGAGGGCACGCCAAGGGGGGAGTCCTACTCCCACCGGGAGTAGGACTCCTCCTTTCCTAGTAGGAGTAGGAGAAGGGGGGAAGGAGGAGGTGGAGAGAAGGAAGGAGAGGGGGGCCGCCGCCCCCTTCCCTTGTCCAATTCGGACTGGGGCAAGGGGGGTCGCACGCCACCTCCTGGCTGCCCTCTCTCTTCTCCACTAAGGCCCAATAGGCCCATTACTTCCCCGGGGGGGGGTCCGGTAACCCCCGGTACTCCGGTGAAATCCCGATTTCACCCGGAACACTTCCGATGTCCAAATATAGGCTTCCAATATATCAATCTTTATGTCTCGACCATTTAGAGACTCCTCGTCATGTCCGTGATCATATCCAGGACTCCGAACTACCTTCGGTACATCAAAACACAAAACTCATAATACCGATCGTCATCTAACTTTAAGCGTGCGGACCCTACGGGTTCGAGAACTATGTAGACATGACCGAGACACGTCTCCGGTCAATAACCAATAGCGGAACCTGGATGCTCATATTGGCTCCTACATATTCTACGAAGATCTTTATCGGTCAAACCGCATAACAACATATGTTGTTCCCTTTGTCATCGGTATGTTACTTGCCCGAGATTCGATCGTCGGTATCTCAATACCTAGTTCAATCTCGTTACCGGCAAGTCTCTTTACTCGTTCCGTAATACATCATCCCGCAACTAACTCATTAGTTACAATGCTTGCAAGGCTTATAGTGATGTGCATTACCGAGTGGGCCCAGAGATACCTCTCCGACAATCGGAGTGACAAATCCTAATCTCGAAATACGCCAACCCAACAAGTACCTTTGGAGACACCTGTAGAGCACCTTTATAATCACCCAGTTACGTTGTGATGTTTGGTAGCACACAAAGTGTTCCTCCGGTAAACGGGAGTTGCATAATCTCATAGTCATAGGAACATGTATAAGTCATGAAGAAAGCAATAGCAGAATACTAAATGATCAAGTGCTAAGCTAACGGAATGGGTCAAGTCAATCACATCATTCTCCTAATGATGTGATCCCGTTAATCAAATGACAAATCATGTCTATGGCTAGGAAACATAACCATCTTTGATCAACGAACTAGTCAAGTAGAGACATACTAGTGACACTTTGTTTGTCTATGTATTCACACAAGTATTATGTTTCCAGTTAATACAATTCTAGCATGAATAATAAACATTTATCAGGATATGAGGAAATAAATAATAACTTTATTATTGCCTCTAGGGCATATTTCCTTCAATGGTAAGTAAACCGACTCCAAAACAGTTCTAATGGCAATTTTTCTCCGTTTTGGAATATTTAAGAAAATAGGAAAATAAGAAGTAGTCCGGGAAGGACACGAGGCTTCCACGAGGGTGGACGGCGCGCCCTACCCCCCTGGGCGCGCCCCCTGCCTCGTGGGAACCTCGTGTACTCTCCGGACTCCGTTTTCTTGCACGATACTTCTTTTGGTCGGTAAAAATTCATTATATAACCTTCCGAAGGTTTTGACCACCGTATCACGCAAATATCCTCTGTCTTTGTTTCGTGCTGTCTTTGCCGCAGATTAGAGAAAGATGTCTTCTCAAGAGTCAGTCGGGGAGAGTCGGGTGTCTCATCTGACACCAGGTCCAGGGGCAAACAGTGATGCCTATCACTTTGGGCCCTCAACGGAGGAAGAGATGGAAGCTGACTTGAAAAGGATAGATGCCATGGAGGAGGATCAAGAAGTTACTTCTCGTTTCTGGGCAGGATTCACGATGGGGGAACTGCAGAGCTCAGCTATCCCAAACTCGGTCATCCCCTCCAATGTTAAATTTATCTCTTATATATGAAAATATGAAAAGGAGTGTTACTTGTTCTCCCGCAGCTATGCAGCATCCATGGGTGCAAGGAGCTTTAACCGTCACGGGTAAGCTCTGTAAGGAAATAATGGATCTTAAGCGGCAAGTCAACAAGCTCGAGGAGGAGAATCGTATCCCGAGGGGTATCATAGCCAAGAATATCACATCTTCACCCCCAAAGAAGGAGACATAATCACATGGGTATGGGCACTCCCCTTTGCAACTGCCAAGCTTGGGGGAGGTGCCCCAGTATCGTATCACCATCACACTCCTATCTTTACCATTTTTCTTAGTTCGATCCTTTTGGTAATATCTTGATCTAGTAGATTAAAGTTTTAGTATGATTTAGTTTTGAGTCTTGCCTTATGATCCCTCTATGTAATCGAGTCCGTGGGCTATATATAATAAAGATTAGTGTTGAGTCAAGGGCTTGATTATCTTGGTATGATCGCGAGGGAATTAAAGAAAAAGAAAGAATAAAAATAATAAAAGGGATCATATTGATCTTATGGAGAGTAATGACTTCACATATAAAGAGTATGATGATTAAAAGTTGTTGAGAGGTGACAAACATAGTTTTATTCATCGTTGCAATTAATAAGAAGTAATAAAGAAAGAGAGGTCCCACATATAAATATACTATCTTGGACATCTTTTATGATTGTGAGCACTCATTAAAGTATGACATGCTAAAGAGTTGATGTTGGACAAGGAAGACAACGTAATGGGTTATGTTTTCTTATATCCGAAATGAAGTATATTGTCATGGATCATCCAACATGTTGAGCTTGCCTTTCTCCCTCATGCTAGCCAATTCTTTGCAACAAGTAGAGATACTACTTGTGCTTCCAATATCCTTAAACCCAGTTTTGCCATGAGAGTCCACCATATCTACCTATGGATTGAGTAAGATCCTTCAAGTAAGTTGTCATGTTGCATTGCAATAAAAAATTGCTCTCTAAATATGTATGACTTCTTAGTGTGGAGAAAATAAGCTTTATACGATCTTGTGATGTGGAAGAAATAAAAGCGACGGACTGCATAATAATGGTCCACATCACAAGTGGCAATATAAAGTGACGTTCTTTTGCATTAAGATTTCGTGCATGCAACCATAAAAGCACATGACAACCTCTGCTTCCCTCTGCGAAGGGCCTATCTTTTAGTTTTGTCTTATAGCTTGCAAGAGTCATGGTGATCTTCACCTTTCCTTTTTACATTTTTTCGTTTGGCAAGCACACTGTGTTGGAAAGATCCTGATATATATATCCAATTGGATGTAAGTTGGCATGAACTATTATTGTTGACGTTACCCTCGAGGTAAAAGGTTGGGAGGCGAAACTTTAAGCCCCTATCTTTCACTGTGTTCGATTAAAACTCCATACCCATAGGTATTGCGTGAGTGTTAGCAATTGTGAAAGACTAAATGATAGTTGAGTATGTGCACTTGCTGAGAAGCTCTTACATAGACTCTTTCTGATGTTATGATAAATTGCAATTGCTTCAATGACTGAGATTATAGTTTGTTAGTTTTCAATGAAGTTTCTGATTCATACTTGATGTCGTGAATAGATTATTACTTGAGCATAAGAAATCATATGACAATATCCATATATGTTGCTGTTATAAGAATGATCATGATGCCCTCATGTCCGTATTTTATTTTATCGACACCTCTATATCTAAACATGTGGACATATTTGTCATTATCGGCTTCGCTTGAGGACAAGCGAGGTCTAAGCTTGGGGGAGTTGATACGTCCATTTTGCATCATGATTCTATATCGATATTTATTGAATTATGGGCTGTTATTACACATTATGCCACAATACTTATGTCTGTTCTCTCTTATTTTACAAGGTTTACATGAAGAGGGAGAATGCCGGCAGCTGGAATTCTAGGCTGTAAAAGGAGCAAATATTAGAGACCTATTCTGCACAGCTCCAAAAGTCTTGAAACTTCACGGAAGTCATTTTTGGAATTAATAAAAAATACTGAGCGGAGAAAATACCAGAGGGGGGCCACACCCTGGCCAGGAGGGTGGGAGGCGCGCCCTACCCCCTGGGCGCGCCCCTGCCTCGTGGCCCCCCTGGCAGGCCTCCGGTGCCCATCTTCTGCTATATGAGGTCTTTCTTCCGAGGAAATATCATAAGAAAGCTTTCGGGAAGATACTCCGCCGCCACGAGGCGGAACCTTGGCGGAACCAATCTAGGGCTCCGACAGAGCTGTTCTGCCGGGGAAACTTCCCTCCGGGAGGGGGAAATCATCGCCATCGTCATCACCAACGATCCTCTCATAGGGAGGGGGTCAATCTCCATCAACATCTTCACCAGCACCATCTCCTCTCAAACCCTAGTTCATCTCTTGTATCCAATCTTTGTCCCAAAGCCTCAGATTGGTACCTGTGGGTTGCTAGTAGTGTTGATTACTCCTTGTAGTTGATGCTAGTTGGTTTATTTGGTGGAAGATCATATGTTCAGATCCATTATGCATATTAATACCCCTCTGATTATGAACATGAATATGATTTATGAGTAGTTACGTTTGTTCCTGAGGACATGGGAGAAGTATTGCTATAAGTAGTCATGTGAATTTGGTATTCGTTCGATATTTTGATGAGATGTATGTTGTCTTTCCTCTAGTGGTGTTATGTGAACGTCGACTACATGACACTTCACCATTATTTGGGCCTAGAGGAAGGCATTGGGAAGTAATAAGTAGATGATGGGTTGCTAGAGTGACAAAAGCTTAAACCCTAGTTTATGAGTTGCTTCGTAAGGGGCTGATTTGGATCCATATGTTTCCTGCTATGGTTAGGTTCACCTTAATACTTCTTTTGTAGTTGCGGATGCTTGCAATAGGGGTTAATCATAAGTGGGATTCTTGTCCAAGAAAGGGCAGCACCCAAGAACCGGTCCACCCACATACCAAATTATCAAAGTAACGAACGCGAATCATGTGAGCATGATGAAAACTAGCTTGACGATAATTCCCATGTGTCCTCGAGAGCACTTTTCTCTATATAAGAGTTTGTCCAGGCTTGTCCTTTGCTACAAAAAGGATAGGGACATCTTGCTGCACCTTATTTACTTTCTTTAATTGTTACCCGTTACAAATTACCTTATCACAAAACTATCTGTTACCGATAATTTCAGTGCTTGCAGAGAATACCTTACTAAAAACTGCTTATCATTTCCTTCTGCTCCTCGTTGGGTTCGACACTCTTACTTATCGAAAGGACTACAATATACTTGTGGGTCATCATCCATCACAAGGGGCAATATAACGTGACATTCTTTTGCACTAAGGGGTTGAGCATACAAACAAATAAGCGCATGGCAACCTCTGCTTCCCTCTGCGAAGGGCCTATCTTTTACTTTTCAGAATTTACTTTTATGCAAAGAGTCAAAGTTTTTCTCTCTATTCCTTTTTTTCTCTTTTGGCAAGCATCATGTGGTGAGGAAAGATCTAGGCACATATGTCCAGTTGAATATGGGTAGCATGAGTTATTATTGTTGACATCATCCTTGAGGTGAATACGTTGGGAGGCAAAAGAATAAGCCCCTATCTTTCTATGTGTCCGGTTGAAACGTTTTGCTCATGTGTACGCGGTGAGTGTTAGCAATCATAGAAGACTATATGATGGTTGAGTATGTGGAGCTCTTACTTAAACTCTGTTGAATAATTTGAATTACAATTGCTTGATGACTAAGAACATAGGTTGTTGAGTTTCAAGAGAATTCATTGTTTGAACCTTAACATGTGAATTGGTTGCTACTTTAACATGAGAGATTTTATAAGAAAGATTGCTGTTATGATGTTAGGAAAAGTGATTGAAATTATCATTGGTCAAACTTATGCACTTTGCTAGCATTCTCACTTCATAAATTATTTATTTTATCATTTACCTACTCGAAGACGAGTAGGCATTAAGCTTGGGGATGCTGATACGTCTCCAACGTATCTATAATTTATGAAGTATTCATGCTGTTATATTATCATTCTTGGATGTTTAACAATCATTTCATAGCAACTTTATATAATTTTTTGGGACTAACCTATTGACCCAATGCCCAGTGCCAATTGCTGTTTTTGCTTGCTTTTTACATCGCAGGAAATCAATATCAAACGGAGTCCAAACACCGCGAAACTTCTTGGAGATTTTTTATGGACCAGAACACCCAGGATGGGCCAGAGCAGAACCTGGGGGGTGCCCTGAGGGGGGCACAACCCACCAGGGCGCGCCTGGGGGCCCAGGCGTGCCCAGGTGGGTTGTGCCCACCTCGGTGGCCTCCTGCCCCCTCTTTACCCTATAAATTCACCAATACTCCAAAACCCCTCGGGGTTAACCTAGATCAGAAGTTCCGCCGCCGCAGGCCTCTGTAGCCACCGAAAACCAATCTAGACCTTGTTCCGGCACCCTGCCGGAGGGGGAATCATCCCCGGTGGCCATCTTCATCATCCCGGCGGCCACCACTATGAGGAGGGAGTAGTCCACCCTCGGGGTTGAGGCTTTGTACAAGTAGCTATGTGTTTAATCTCTCTCTGTCGTGTTCTTGAGATGTCACGATCTTGATGTATCGCGAGCTTTGTTAATATAGTCGGATCATATGGTGTTTTCCCCTCTCTATCTTGTTGTGACGAATTGAGTTTTTCCCTTTGAGATTTCGTTGTTATCGGATTGAATACTTTTATGGATTTGAGAACACTTGATATATGTCCTGCAATTGAATACTCGTGGTGACAATGGGGTATCGTATTGATTCACTTGATATATGTTTTGGCACTCAACTCGCGGATTCCCGAGGTGACATTGGGGTAATCTATGCATAGGGGTTGATGCACGTTCTTGTCTTTGTTTCTCCGGGAGAAATCTTGGGGCACTCTTTGAAGTTCTTTGTGTTGGATTGAGTATTATGAATATGAATTTGCTTTGGTGTTATTTTAGTACGAACTCTAGGATAGATCAACCGGAAAGAATAGCTTTGTGTTATTTTAGTACGGACTTGCTACCTCTTGAGCATGGCATTGGTTTTCCCTTGAAGAGGAAAGCGTGATGCAACACAGTAGCGTAAGTATTTCCCTCAGTTTTTGAGAACCAAGGTATCAATCCAGTAGGAGGCTACGCGCGAGTCCCTCGCACCTACACAAAACAAATAAATCCTCGCAACCAACGCGATAAGGGGTTGTCAATCCCTACACGGTCACTTACGAGAGTGAGATCTGATAGATATGATAGGATAATATTTTTGGTATTTTTATGATAAAGATGCAAAGTAAAATAAAAGCAAAGTAAAAGGCAACAGAAATAACTAAGTGTTGGAAGATTAATATGATGAAGATAGACCCAGGGGCCATAGGTTTCACTAGTGGCTTCTCTCAAGAGCATAAGTATTTTACGGTGGGTGAACAAATTACTGTTGAGCAATTGACAGAATTGAGCATAGTTATGAGAATATCTAGGTATGATCATGTATATAGGCATCACGCCCGAGACAAGTAGACCGACTTCTGCCTCCATCTACTACTATTACTCCACACATCGACCGCTATCCAGCATGCATCTAGAGTATTAAGTTCATAAGAACATAGTAACGCCTTAAGCAAGATGACATGATGTAGAGGGATAAATTCATGCAATATGATAAAAACCCCATCTTTTTATCCTCGATGGCAACAATACAATACGTGCCTTGCTGCCCCTACTGTCACTGGGAAAGGACACCGCAAGATTGAACCCAAAGCTAAGCATTTCTCCCATTGCAAGAAAGATCAATCTAGTAGGCCAAACCAAACTGATAATTCGAAGAGACTTGCAAAGATAACCAATCATACATAAAAGAATTCAGAGAAGATTCAAATATTGTTCATAGATAAACTTGATCATAAACCCACAATTCATCGGTCTCAACAAACACACCGCAAAAGAAGATTACATCGAATAGATCTCCACGAGAGAGGGGGAGAACATTGTATTGAGATCCAAAAAGAGAGAAGAAGTCATCTAGCTAATAACTATGGACCCGAAGGTCTGAGGTAAACTACTCACACTTCATCGGAGAGGCTATGGTGTTGATGTAGAAGCCCTCCGTGATGGATGCCCCCTCCGGCGGAGCTCCGGAATAGGCCCCAAGATGGGATCTCGTGGGTACAGAAGGTTGCGGTGGTGGAATTAGGTTTTTGGCTCCATATCTAATCGTTTGGGGGTACGTAGGTATATATAGGAGGAAGAAGTACGTCGGTGGAGCAACAGGGGGCCCACGAGGGTGGAGTGCGTGCCCTGGGGGGTAGGCGCGCCCCCTACCTCGTGGCTTCCCTGTTGGTTGCTTGACGTAGGGTCCAAGTCTCCTGGATCATGTTTGTTCCAAAAATCACGTTCCCCAAGGTTTCATTCCGTTTGGACTCCGTTTGATATTATTTTTCTGCGGAACTCTAAAATAGGGAAAAACAGCAATTCTGGGTTGGGCCTCCGGTTAATAGGTTAGTCCCAAAAATAATATAAAAGTGAATAATAAAGCCCAATAACGTCCAAAACAG
The DNA here is from genome assembly GCF_002575655.3 of Aegilops tauschii subsp. strangulata. Classification (NCBI taxonomy): domain Eukaryota; kingdom Viridiplantae; phylum Streptophyta; class Magnoliopsida; order Poales; family Poaceae; genus Aegilops; species Aegilops tauschii. Next base: position 182,654,508 of record NC_053039.3, read on the forward strand.
AAGATAATATAGCATGGAGCAATCAGAAATTATAGATACGTTGGAGACGTATCAAGCATCCCCAAGCTTAATTCCTGCTCGTCCTCGAGTAGGTAAATGATAAAAACATAATTTTTGATGCGGAATGCTACTTGGCATAATTTCAATGTAATTCTTCTTAATTGTGGTATGAATATTCAGATCCGAAAGATTCAAGACAAAAGTTCACACTGACATAAAAATAATAATACTTCAAGCATACTAACTAAGCAATTATGTCTTCTCAAAATAACATGGCCAAAGAAAGTTATCCCTACAAAATCATATAGTCTGGCTATGCTCTATCTTCACCACACAAAATATTTAAATCATGCACAACCCCGATGACAAGCCAAGCAATTGTTTCATACTTTTGACGTTCTCAAACTTTTTCAATCTTCACGCAATACATGAGCGTGAGCCATGGACATAGCACTATATGTGGAATAGAATGGTGGTTGTGGAGAAGACAAAAAGGAGAAGATAGTCTCACATCAACTAGGCGTATCAACGGGCTATGGAGATGCCCATCAATAGATATCAATGTGAGTGAGTAGGGATTGCCATGCAACGGATGCGCTAGAGCTATAAGTATATGAAAGCTCAACAAAAGAAACTAAGTGGGTGTGCATCCAACTCGCTTGCTCACGAAGACCTAGGGCATTTTGAGGAAGCCCATCACTGGAATATACAAGCCAAGTTCTATAATGAAAAATTCCCACTAGTATATAAAAGTGATATCATAGGAGACTCTCTATCATGAAGATCATGGTGCTACTTTGAAGCACAAGTGTGGTAAAAGGATAGTAACATTGTCCCTTCTCTCTTTTTCTCTCATTTCTTTATTTGGGCCTTTTCTTCCTCTCTTTTTTATGGCCTCTTTTTTTTCGTCCGGAGTCTCATCCCGACTTGTTGAATCATAGTCTCCATCATCCTTTCCTCACTTGGGACAATGCTCTAAAAATGATGATCATCACACTTTTATTTTCTTACAACTCAACAATAACAACTCGATACTTAGAACAAAATATGACTCCATATGAATGCCTCCGGCGGTGTACCGGGATGTGCAATGAATCAAGAGTGACATGTATGAAAGAATTATGAACGGTGGCTTTGCCACAAATACAATGTCAACTACATGATCATGCAAAGCAATATGACAATGATGGAGCGTGTCATAATAAATGGAACGGTGGTAAGTTGCATGGCAATATATATCGGAATGGCTATGGAAATGCCATGATAGATAGGTATGGTGGCTGTTTTGAGGAAGGTATATGGTGGGTGTATGATACCGGCGAAAAGTGTGCTGTATTAGAGAGGCTAGCAATGGTGGAAGGAGGAAAAGTGCGTATAATCCATGGAATCAACATTAGTCATAAAGAAATCATATACTTATTGCAAAAATCTACAAGTTATCAAAGCAAAGTATTACGCGCATGCTCCTAGGGGGATAGATTGGTAGGAAAAGACCATCGCTCGTCCTCGACCGCCACTCATAAGGAAGACAATCAATAAATAAATCATGCTCCGACTTCATCACATAACGGTTCATCATACGTGCATGCTACGGGAATCACAAACTTTAACACAAGTATTTCTCAACACAACTACTCAACTAGCATGATCTAATATCACCATCTACATATCTCAAAACAATTATCAAGCATCAAACTTCTCATAGTATTCAACACACTCATATTTTTTTTACTATTCTTGAATACCTAGCATATTAGGATTATTTAAGCAAATTACCATGCTATTTAAGACTCTCAAAATAATCTAAGTGAAGCATGAGAGATCAATAGTTTCTATAAAACAAATCCACCACCGTGCTCTAAAAGATATAAGTGAAGTACTAGAGCAAAAACTATATAACTCAAAAGATATAAGTGAAGCACATAGAGTATTCTAATAATTTACGAATCATGTGTGTCTCTCTCAAAAGGTTTGTACAGAAAGGATGATTGTGGTAAACTAAAAACAAAGACTCAAATCATACAAGACGCTCCAAGCAAAACACATATCTTGTGGTGAAAAAATATAGCTCCAAGTAAAGTTACCGATGGAAGTAGACGAAAGAGGGGATGCCTTCCGGGGCATCCCCAAGCTTTGGCTTTTTGGTGTACTTAGATTATCTTGGGGGTGCCATGGGCATCCCCAAGCTTAGGCTCTTGCCACTCCTTGTTCCATAATCCATCAAATCTTTCACCCAAAACTTGAAAACTTCACAACACAAAACTTAGCAGAAAATCTCATGAGCTCCGTTAGCGAAAGAAAATAAAAGACCACTTCAATGTACTGTAATTAACTCATTGTTTATTTATATTGGTATTAAACCTACTGTATTCCAACTTCTCTATGGTTTATAAACTCTTTTACTAGCCATAGATTTATCAAAATAAGCAAACAACACATGAAAAACAGAATCTGTCAAAAATAGAACAGTCTGTAGTAATCTGTAACTAACGCAAACTTCTGGAACTCCAAAACATCAGCCAAAATAGGACGACCTAGGAAATTTATTTATTGATCAGTATCAATTGGAATCAATATTTTATCACGTTCTGGTGTTTTTTAACAATTGTTTTCGTGAACAGAAAGTTTCTGGAAATTACACCAAGATCAAATAACTATCATCCAAGAAGATCCTATAGGTTTAACTTGGCACAAACACTAATTAAAACATAAAAACACATCTAACCAGAGGCTAGAACAAATATTTATTCCTAAACAGAAGCAAAAAGCAAAAAAAAACTAAAAATAAAATTGGTTTGCCTCCCAACAAGCGCTATCGTTTAACGCCCCTAGCTAGGCATAAAAGCAAGGATAGATCTAGGTATTGCCATCTTTGGTAGGCAATCCATAAGTAGCTCTCATGATAGATTCATATGGTAATTTTATTTTCTTCCTAGGGAAGTGTTCCATGCCTTTCTTTAATGGAAATTGGAATCTAATATTCCCTTCCTTCGTATCAATAATTGCACCAATCGTTCTAAGGAAAGGTCTACCAAGAATAATAGGACATGAAGGATTGCAATCTATGTCAGGAACGATAAAATCTACGGTCACATAGTTCCTATTTGCAACAATAAAAACATCATTAATTCTTCCCATAGGTTTCTTAATAGTGGAATCCGCAAGGTGCAAGTTTAAAGAGCAATCATCAAAATCACGGAAACCTAGCAAATCGCACAAAGTTTTTGGAATCGTGGAAACACTAGCACCCAAATCACACAAAGCATAGCATTCATGATCTTTAATCTTAATTTTAATAGTAGGTTCCCACTCATCATAAAGTTTTCTAGGGATAGAAACTTCCAACTCAAGCTTTTCTTCTTAAGATTGCATCAAAGCATCAACAATATGTTTGGTAAAAGCTTTATTTTGACTATAAGCATGAGGAGAATTTAGCACGGATTGCAACAAGGAAATACAATCTATCAAAGAGCAATTATCATAAGTAAATTCCTTGAAATCCAAAATAGTGGGTCCATTAATATCTAGGGTTTTGATTTCTTCAATCCCACTTTTATCAATTTTAGCATCAAGATCTAAAAACTCCGAATTTTTGGAACGCCTTCTAGGTAAAGGTGGATCATATTCAGTCCCATCATTATCAAGATTCATATTGCAAAACAAAGATTTAATAGGGGACACATCAATAACTTTTATATTTTCATCTTTATTTTCATAGAAATTTGAAGAACACGCTTTTATAAAGCAATCTTTCTTAGCACGCATCCTAGCGGTTCTTTCTTTGCACTCATCAATGGAAATTCTCATGGCTTTGAGAGACTCATTGATATCATGCTTAGGAGGAATAGATCTAAGTTTCAAAGAATCAACATCAAGAGAAATTCTATCAACGTTCCTAGCCAATTCATCAACTTTAAGCAATTTTTCTTCAAGCAAAGCATTGAAATTCTTTTGCGAATTCATAAACTCTTTAACACTAGTCTCAAATTCAGAGGGCATCTTATTAAAATTTCCATAATAATTGTTGTAGGAATTACCATAATTATTAGAGGAATTACTAGGATAAGGCCTAGGATTAAAGTTTCCTCTATACGCGTTGTTACCAAAATTATTCCTACCAACAAAATTCACATCCATAGATTCATTATTATTCTCAATCAAAGTAGACAAAGGCATATCATTGGGATCAGAAGAAACACTCTTAGTAGCAAATAATTTCATAAGTTCATCCATCTTTCCACTCAAAACATTAATTTCTTCTATCGCATGCACTTTTTTATTAGTAGATCTGTTAGTGTGCCATTGAGAATAATTAACCATAATATTATCTAGGAGTTTAGTAGCTTCTCCTAAAGTGATTTCCATAAAAGTCCCTCCCGCGGCCGAATCTAAAAGATTTCTAGAAGCAAAATTCAATCCGGCATAAATTTTTTGTATAATCATCCACAAATTCAAACCATGAGTAGGGAAATTACGTATCATTAATTTCATCCTCTCCCAAGCTTGTGCAACATGTTCATGATCAAGTTGCTTAAAATTCATAATATCGTTTCTAAGAGAGATAATCTTAGCGGGACGAAAATACTTAGAGTTAAAAGCATCTTTGCACTTATTCTAAGAATCAATACTATTTTTAGGCAAAGACGAAAACCAAGCTTTAGCACGATCTCTAAGCGAAAAAGGAAATAGCTTCAGTTTAACAATATCATTGTCAACATCTTTCTTCTTTTGCATATCACACAAATCAACGAAGCTATTTAGATGAGTAGCGGCATCTTCACTAGGAAGGCCGGCGAATTGATCTTTCATGACAAGATTCAACAAAGCAGCATTGATTTCACAAGATTCAGTATCAGTAAGAGGAGCAATTGGAGTACTAAGGAAATCATTATTGTTGGTATTGGTAAAGTCACATAATTTGGTATTATCTTGAGAGATCGTGACAAGCAAGCAATCCAACACACGAGCAAACAAGAGAAGGGCAAAAAGAGGCAAACGGAAAAGAGAGGGCGAATAAAATGGCAAGGGTGAAGTGGGGGAGAGGAAAACGAGAGGCAAATGGCAAATAATGTAATGCGGGAGATAAGGGTTTGTGATGGGTACTTGGTATGTTGACTTTTGCATAGACCTCCCCGGCAACGGCGCCAGAAATCCTTCTTGCTACCTCTTGAGCACTGCGTTGGTTTCCCCTTGAAGAGGAAAGGGTGATGCAGCACAGTAGCGTAAGTATTTCCCTCAGTTTTTGAGAACCAAGGTATCAATCCAGTAGGAGGCTACGCGCGAGTCTCTCGCACCTACACAAAACAAATAAATCCTCGCAACCAACGCGATAAGGGGTTGTCAATCCCTACACGGTCACTTACGAGAGTGAGATCTGATAGATATGATAGGATAATATTTTTGGTATTTTTATGATAAAGATGCAAAGTAAAATAAAAGCAAAGTAAAAGGCAACGGAAATAACTAAGTGTTGGAAGATTAATATGATGAAGATAGATCCGGGGGGCCATAGGTTTCACTAGTGGCTTCTCTCAAGAGCATAAGTATTTTACGGTGGGTGAACAAATTACTGTTGAGCAATTGACAGAATTGAGCATAGTTATGAGAATATCTAGGTATGATCATGTATATAGGCATCACGTCCGAGACAAGTAGACCGACTCCTGCCTGCATCTACTACTATTACTCCACACATCGACCGCTATTCAGCATGCATCTAGAGTATTAAGTTCATAAGAACATAGTAACGCCTTAAGCAAGATGACATGATGTAGAGGGATAAATTCATGCAATATGATAAAAAACCCCATTTTGTTATCCTCGATGGCAAGAATACAATACGTGCCTTGCTGCCCCTACTGTCACTGGGAAAGGACACCGCAAGATTGAACCCAAAGCTAAGCACTTCTCCCATTGCAAGAAAGATCAATCTAGTAGGCCAAACCAAACTGATAATTCGCAGAGACTTGCAAAGATAACCAATCATACATGAAAGAATTCAGAGAAGATTCAAATATTGTTCATAGGTAAACTTGATCAAAAACCCACAATTCATCGGTCTCAACAAACACACCGCAAAAGAAGATTACATCGAATAGATCTCCACGAGAGAGGGGGAGAACATTGTATTGAGATCCAAAAAGAGAGAAGAAGCCATCTAGCTAATAACTATGGACCCGAGGTCTGAGGTAAACTACTCACACTTCATCGGAGAGGCTATGGTATTGATGTAGAAGCCCTCCGTGATGGATACCCCCTCCGGCGGAGCTCTGGAACAGGCCCCAAGATGGGATCTCGTGGGTACAAAAGGTTGCGGCGGTGGAATTAGGTTTTTGGCTCCGTATCTGATCGTTTGGGGGTACGTAGGTATATATAGGAGGAAGAAGTACGTTGGTGGAGCAACAGGGGGCCCAATCATACACGCAAATGTGTACGATCAAGATCAAGGACTCACGGGAAGATATCACAACACAACTCTAGACACAAATTAAAATAATACAAGCTTTATATTACAAGCCAGGGGCCTCGAGGGCTCGAATACATCAGCTTGAATACAAACGAGTTAGCGGAAGCAACAATATCTGAGTACAGACATAAGTTAAACAAGTTTGCCTTAAGAAGGCTAGCACAAAGCAACACGATCGAAGAGGCAAGGCCACCTGCCTGGTAGTCTCCTAACTACTCCTGGTCGTCGGCGGTCTCCACGTACTAGGCATCGGCGGTGGGATCTGGCTCCTGGGCTCCAACATCTGGTTTCATCAACCGGAAAGAAAAAGAAAGGGGGAAAAGGGGGAGCAAAGCAACCGTGAGTACTCATCCAAAGTACACGCAAGCAAGGATCTACACTACATATGCAACATTATCAAAGAGGGGCTGTATATGTGGACTGGACTGCAGAAATGCCAGAATAGAGAGAAGGCCTAGTCCTATCGAAGACTAGCATCTTCTGGAAACCACCATCTTGCAGCAATAGGAGGGAGTAGAGTAGCATAAAGTAAAGTAGTAGTAGTGTTATCAACCTCGGCCAGAGATCCTTTCTCGACTCCCTGCGAGAAAGCAATCCCAGAGCCATACTATCCATTTCTCATCACAAGCCATTTCTCATCACAAGAATCCAGTTCTAGTTGTATCGATCGGGATACAACTCCAAGTGTCAGTTACCGTAGGACATGCTATCGACAGATGTTTTCTTCCCTGCAGGGGTGCACCAACTTACCCACCACGCTCGATTAACTTCGGCCGGACACACTTTCCTGGGTCATGCCCGGCCTCGGCCAAACAATACGCCGCAACCCGACCTAGGCTTAATAGAGAGGTTAGCACGCCGGACTAAACCTATGCCCCCAGGGGTCATGGGCCATCTCCCGGGGAACTCCTGCACGTTACGTACGCGGCCGGTGAGCAGACCTAGCTACCTCCTTCAACAAGGCAGGTGCTTACGCAGTCCAACCCGGCGCGCGCCGCTCAGTCGCTGGCGTCTATTAAGCTTTGGCTGATGCATACGACGCAGAACGCCCATACTATGCCCACGTGATGGTTAGTGCTATCAGGCCAGAGGCCCCTCGGATCAAATATCCAAATCGTAGTGGATTAGGAACGCGCGGTAACAAGCGGAGACTCACGAAAGATGTGACCCCGTTGCCCCGTCTCGAGGACTTGCGGCAAGGGCTAGGAATGCCCGGCCACGCCTCGTAATTATCTCGCGGGCACCCTCCAGGTCAACCCGACTCCTCATCACTCGCAAATATGCTCGCGCAGTGTGGCACCCCGTCTCAGAGAAAACCAGAACGCCCCGTATTCCAGCCTAGAGATCGAGGTGAAGTCTTCTGGAATACGGCACTACTTAGTATAGAACAAACCAGCTGTTTATTACAACACGAATAGGAATACAAGGTCTCCGATATTTCAATGAATAACATCGGCACAGCGACACTACGCCAGCCACGGTTGCTCTATACAAGCAGCATCATGACTCAAAGCAGCGGAATAACTCTAGCAGCGGAACAACGATGACGGTGGTGAACTCCACTCCGCAGGGACTCTGGCTGGAACGCTTATCCTAGCTCGCGAACACAGGAACAACACCAAACAAGCAAGCAATCCAGGCATGACCTGCAAGCTGGCAGGACACGCCATGTCAGTACATTGAATGTACTTGCAAGCTCACAATTAACCAGAAGCATTCAAGACAAACAATAGAATGGCAATTATAGGTTAAGCAGGAATTATCATGAGATCATCATGGCATGAACAACATGAACATAGTACTGCTACAAAAATATGAGCAGGGCATGTACATATAAATCTGACGATACTAGCATGCAACATGACGACACTACATGCACCATTTATTCTGTTCGGGTTACCTTGTAACCATCACATGCATCACTTACCAACCTCGGACATTACACGATCATCTCAGGATCAAATCAAGCTTGGTATAAATAATACCGTAGTAATCATCAAACGACCACAAGGTGCTTGATCTTTACCCACGATTCTCACACAACATCACGAATATCCAACAACTCGGTATCCTCGATACCACGGTGATCATTCCGGCGATCACAACCATGACCAACACTTGGTCTCAAACGGTGATTTTTCCGGTGATCACAACCAACTTATCTCACCATCGAAACAGGGTTGTTATTAAGCACATTATTATTATTACTGTTGACTCATAGTGGGATCGACTACGAACTGGGCCCTTATCCATGGGCGCGGCTATCGATAGATTTAATATACACTCTGCAGAGGTTAGTACATTGTACCCACACCATGGAACCCATGGCCTCGCACTCCCATTCGGGTGGACCAACGGCGTTCCGACAAAACCGATCTACTGTCATGACACTCTCCCGGCCACTCCGACCTACTCCCAACTGGGCTAGTCCTGGGTGGCCCCGTGTCTACCAAAGACACAACGACCACCGCCGTGGCCAAAACGTCCCTCATGGGGACCGGATCCATAATAACAACAACGGGCACACAAGGTTATGTCTGCTTACCGGGCCAGGGTACGCACGCCCATAACCTTCCCACGTTGGAGGCACCGGCGAGATGTAACGCCCACGATGCGGCTATATCTCCCACGTGTCGAGGCACAACTTAGAGGCATAACCGCATTGTGGTTTTGTCGCAAGAAGGGTCATCTTCACACAATCCCATGTAATGAACAAGAAAGGGATAAAGAGTTGGCTTACAATCGCCACTTCACACAATACATAAATATAATTCATACATCATCCAAAATACACACATAGACCGACTACGGTAAATGAAAATAAGATAACCCCAAATGCTAGATCCCCGATCGTCCCAACTGGGCTCCACTACTGATCATCAGGAAAAGACACATAGTGACGACCACGTTCCTCGTCGAACTCCCACTTGAGATCGATCCCATCATCTGCACTGGCATCGTCGGCACCTGCAACTGTTTTGGTAGAATCTGTGAGTCACGAGGACTCAGCAATCTCACACCCGCGAGATCAAGACTATTTAAGCTTATAGGAAAAGATGGTGTAATGAGGTGGAGCTGCAGCAGGCACTAAGCATATATGGTGGCTAACAAACGCAAATGAGAGCGAGGAGAGAAGCAACGGAACGGTCGTCATCTAGTAATAACCAAGAAGTGATCCTGAACTCCTACTTACGTCATTCATAACTCAAACCGTGTTCACTTCCCGGACTCCGCCGAGAAGAGACCATCACGGCTACACACACAGTTGATGTATTTTAAACCGGGTCAAGTGACAAGTTCTCTACAACCGGACATTAACAAATTCTCATCTGCCTCATAACCGCGGGCACGGCTTTCGAAAGATAATACCCTGCAGGGGTGTCCCAACTTAGCCCATCATAAGCTCTCACGGTCAACGAAGGATAAACCTTCTCCCGGAAAGACCCGATCAGTCTCGGAATCCCGGTTTACAAGACATTTCGACAATGGTAAAACAAGACCAGCAAAGCCGCCCGATGCGCCGACAAATACCGATAGGAGCTGCACATATCTCGTTCTCAGGGCACACCGGACAAGTCAAGCTATGAGTAAAACCAGACCTCGAGTTTCCCCAAGGTGGCCCCGCTGGCTGCTCGATTCGGACCAACACTCGAAGGAGCACTGGCCCGGGGGGGTAAAATAAAGATGACCCTCGGGCTCGCGAAAACCCGGGGGAAAAGGCTTAGGTCGCAAATGGGAAAACTAAGGTTGGGCCTTGCTGGAGGAGTTTTATTCAAGGCGAACTGTCAAGGGGGTCCCATAAATCACCCAACCGCGTAAGGAACGCAAACTCAAGGAACATAATACCGGTATGACAGAAAACTAGGGCGGCAAGAGTGGAACAAAACACCAGGCATAAGGCCGAGCCTTCCACCCTTTACCAAATATATAGATGCATTAATTAAATAAGAGATATTGTGATATCCCAACATATCCATGTTCCAACATGGAACAAACTTCATCTTCACCTACAACTAGCAACGCTATAAGAAGGGCTGAGCAAAAGCGGTAACTTAGCCAAACAACGGTTTGCTAGGAAAGGATGGTTAGAGGCTGACATGGCAATATGGGAGGCATGATAAAGCAAGTGATAGGTAGCGCAGCACGGCAATAGAACGAACAACTAGCAAATCAAAGATAGAAGTGATTTCGAGGGGTGGTCATCTTGCTTGCAAGGTTCTCAGAGTTGTCGAAAGCTTGATCCTCGTAAGCGTACTCAACAGGTTCCTCGTTCATGAACTCGTCTCCCGGCTCTACCCAAGACAAGAAAAAAAAGCAATGGAACCACAATCAATCACGAGAAGTGCACAAGCAACATGATGCAAAACATGAATGATATGCAAGATATGATATGCGGTGCATATGCGTGCTCCGGAAGAAAAATGATGAACAAGGCAGTAAATTGGCAAACCAAGCATGCCACTGGAAAGATGAGATGATTTCGGTTGAAATCGATATAAAGATCACCGGAAACGGATGCACGGTTTGCAAATGGCAAGCAAAACAAGAATGACACGAATCTGCGATTAACAGCATGATAGCACTTAAAATGCTACAAGTACCAATGCTACAGCACTCCTACGTAGCAACAAAGCCTATGGCAGCAATCTACAGGAGATTATTGACAAAAGATGAACACTGAGCTATGGCTAGATCACAACATAAAAAGCTCAAAAAAGCATGGCAAAAGTGCAAAAGATAACAGGATCACAGACTTAGTGAAATTACTGGACATGGCAGAAAACAGCATCAGGTAGCAATGTTCAGAGCACGAAAACAACATGCTACAGGAATTTAACATGGAAAAACAAGGCATGGCAGTATTTTACTAAATGCATATGACAAAAGTCCCTTACTGACCATAAGCCAAAAAGGACCAGAAGATATGATGGCAACCTTGTACACATAGCAAGTTTCGTTAACAGGTTTCAGACTTAGCAGAAAACAGAGCATGGCAGAAACAATAATATGAGGGCATCTCGGTGAGCTTGATGCACTCACCAAAAAACAATGCATGACAAAACAAGCATACCTACAGCAAGATGGCATGTTTATGAAGCTATCCATGGCAAGAACAAAAACATAGCATGTATGGATCAACTACAACAAGCTTGGCAAAAATGAATATCACGTAAACAATCTGCCAGAAATATTTTATAGCAAAAGTAGAGCAAGATTGAGTCATGCTATGGTACTCCATAATTGCAAACAAGGGCAGGAATTGATCAATTACAACAATATCTACATGGCAACAAAATAACAGCAGACAAGGACTTAGAGAAATCACCAAGTCCCTGAAATCAGAAACATTACGGGGCCTAGTTTGCATGCTTGTGCTAGTCACCACATAGATCACAAAAATACATGGCATACACCTCTGGAAATATAGCATGGCATAAAACAAAACACATGTAGAGCTCATGCCCATAAGATGCACAGATTAAATGATACAAAAATAACAAATCCTCAAGTTCTGCTAAGTAACAGCAGTAAACAGCAAGTAGCACTCTTGCACGAGAGATTTGGGCATCAAGATGGCCTCTAATGAACATGGTGCAATTTAACAAAATGGAGAGCATCACGAGACGAACAATTTTACATATTACACGCGGAAAACGGAGCTATATGCAGAGAGTTATGATGCTATGAACATGGGCACATGCTGTGACAGAAAATGACTTGGAGGATTTCGGGGTCTCGGGAAAGTCAACTTAGGGTTACTGTACCGATCTGGATCGGGCTCGTCGAGGTCGGGGCGGCCGGAGGTTCGCCGGAGTGGAGGAGGGCGCGGCGGCCGGAGGGAGGAGAGGCGGAGGAGGAGCGGCGCTCGGGCTACGGCGGCGGGGCGGCGCCGAGCCGCGGCGGCGGACGGGAGGCGCGGCGGCGGTGGCGCGCGGCGGCGGCGGCGCGGCGAGGCGGCGGGGCAGGCGCGGCGCGGTGAGGCGGCGGGGCAGGCGCGGGCGGCGCGGGGCCACGTGGCAGCCCGTGATTCGCTGCGGCCGTCGGTGGAGATTTGTCCGGCGCGGCCGGACGTGTCCGGCGGCGGAGAGGGAGCGGGGCTAGGGTTGGACTGCGAGCGTTTTTCGGGAGGGATGCATATTTATAGGTAGAGGGAGCTAGGAGAGTCCAAATGAGGTGCGGTTTTCGCCCACACGATCGTTATCGAACGACCTACAGCATGGAGGAGAGTTTGGTGGGTTTTGGGCTGTTTACAGAGGGGGTTTTGCTGCAACACACAGAAGGCATCTGCGGTTACCCGGTTAACCGTTGGAGTACCAAACGACCTCCAAATGGAACGAAACTTGACCGATGGTCTACCGGTGGTATACCAAGGCCACTTGACAAGCCTCGGTCCATTCCGAGAACGTTTGACACCCGCTCACGAAAAGAAAACAAGAGGGATGCGCCGGAGGAGATGGGAGCGCCGGATTGCAAAACGGACAACGGGGAAAATGCTCGGATGCATGAGACGAACACGTATGCAAATGCAATGCACATGATGACATGATATGAAATGCATGACATGAACAAAATGCAAAACGAAAGGCAAAACCCGTCCACGGAGGGAATATCATAACACATAGCCGAAAATGGCAAGAGTCGGAGTTACAAATATGGAAAGTTACATCCGGGGTGTTACAACACTCCACCACTACGAGAGGATATCGTCCCGAGATCTAGGACTGAAAGAACTCCGGATATTCGGAACGGAGGTGATCCTCGCGTTCCCAGGTGGCCTCTCGGTCGGAATGGTGCGACCACTTCACGTTCAGGAATTTGATTGACTTGTTGCGAGTCTTGCGCTCAGTTTCTTCAAGAATAGCAATGGGGTGCTCATGATAAGACAGGTCTTCTTGGGGGTCAATCTCTTCGAAGTTGATAGTGCGCTCAGGCATCTTGAAGCACTTGCGGAGCTGTGACACATGAACACATCGTGCGCGTTCGCGAAGTTGGAAGGAAGCTCAAGTAGATAGGCGAGGTCGCCTCTTTTGCCAATGATCTTGAAAGGACCCACGTATCTAGGAGCAAGCTTCCCTTTGATACCGAAGCGACGAGTGCCTTTCATTGGAGAGACGCGGAGGTAGACATGGTCTCCGATCTCGAAAGCCACATCACGGTGCTTACTATCATAGTAACTCTTCTGGCACGATTGCGCGGCTTTGAGATTATCACGGATGACTTTAACATTTCTTCAGCCTCTGTGATTAAGTCATTGCCAAGAACTTGGCGTTCACCAGTCTCTGACCAATTGAGAGGAGTACGGCACTTTCTGCCATAGAGAATCTTGAATGGGGCCTTGCCCGAACTTGCTTGGAAGCTGTTGTTGTAGGAGAATTCGGCATATGGAAGACAATCTTCCCATTTCATGCCAAAGGAAATGACACAAGCCCTGAGCATATCTTCAACAATTTGATTGACTCGCTCGACTTGGCCACTAGTTTGAGGATGGAAAGCTGTGCTGAAGCGAATGTTTGTGCCCATGGCCTTCTGGAAGGAGTCCCAGAACTTAGAGGTGAAGATGCTTCCACGATCCAAAGAAATCAATTGTGGAATGCCGTGCAAGGAGACAATTCTGGAGGTGTATAGCTCTGCCAACTGAGCTGCTGTGATGGATTCTTTGATTGGAAGGAAATGAGCCACTTTAGAAAGCTTGTCGATGACAACGAAGATAGCATCATTTCCACGCTTGGACTTTGGAAATCCAGTCACGAAGTCCATTTCGATATGATCAAACTTCCACTCTGGGATAGCAAGAGGTTGGAGGAGACCAGCTGGTCGTTGGTGTTCTGCTTTCACTCTTCGACAGACATCACATTCATTCACGAATTGAGCAATTTCTCGCTTCATTCGAGTCCACCAATACGACTGCTTGAGGTCATGGTACATCTTCGTACTTCCAGGATGAATGGAAAGGAGAGAATTGTGTGCCTCGTTCATAATGACTTTCCTTAGATCACCTTTAGGAACCACAATCCGGTCCTCAAAGAATAAAGTGTCTCTGTCATCAATGCGATAGCACTTGTATTTGGAAAGACCCTTGTCGATACCACGTTTCACCTTCTTCACCATGGCATCAAGAAGTTGTGCCTCACGAATCTGATCTTCCAAAGTAGGAGAGACTATGAGGTTGGCAAGAAAGCCTTGAGGAACAACTTGGAGATTCAGCTTGTGGAAAGCTTCACAAAGATCCGGTTGGAATGGCTTGAGAATTAGGCTGTTGCAATAAGCCTTCCTGCTCAAAGCCTCTGCAATGACATTTGCCTTGCCTGGAGTGTTGGAAATATGCCCTAGAGGCAATAATAAATGGTTATTATTATATTTCTTTGTTCATGGTAATTGTCTATTATTCATGCTATAATTGTATTGTCCGGAAATCGTAATACATGTGTGAATACATAGACCACAACGTGTCCCTAGTAAGCCTCTAGTTGACTAGCTCGTTGATCAACAGATAGTCATGGTTTCCTGACTATGGACATTGGATGTCATTGATAACGGGATCACATCATTAGGAGAATGATGTGATGGACAAGACCCAATCCTAAGCATAGCATAAAAGATCGTGTAGTTTCGTTTGCTAGAGCTTTTCCAATGTCAAGTATCTTTTCCTTAGACCATGAGATCGTGCAACTCCCGGATACCATAAGAGTGCTTTGGGTGTGCCAAACGTCACAACGTAATTGGGTGACTATAAAGGTGCACTACGGGTATCTCCGAAAGTGTCTGTTGGGTTGGCACGGATCGAGACTGGGATTTGTCACTCCATGTGACGGAGAGGTATCTCTGGGCCCACTCGGTGATGCATCATCATAATGAGCTCAATGTGACTAAGGCGTTAGTCACAGGATCATGCATTGCGGTACAAGTAAAGAGACTTGCCGGTAACGAGATTGAACAAGGTATTGGGATACCGACGATCGAATCTCGGGCAAGTAACATACCGATTGACAAAGGGAATTGCATACGGATTGATTGAATCCTCGACTCCGTGGTTCATCCGATGAGATCATCGTGGAACATGTGGGAGCCAACATGGGTATCCAGATCCCGCTGTTGGTTATTGACCGGAGAGGCGTCTCGGTCATGTCTGCATGTCTCCCGAACCCGTAGGGTCTACACACTTAAGGTTTGGTGACGCTAGGGTTGTAGAGATATATGTATGCGGAAACCCGAAAGTTGTTCGGAGTCCCGGATGAGATCCCGGACATCACGTGAGGTTCCGGAATGGTCCAGAGGTGAAGAATTATATATAGGAAGTCAAGTTTCGGCCACCGGGAAAGTTTCGGGGGTTACCGGTATTGTACCGGGACCACCGGAAGGGTCCCGGGGGTCCACCGGGTGGGGCCACCTATCCCGGAGGGCCCCGTGGGCTGAAAGTGGAAGGGAACCAGCCCTTAGTGGGCTGGGGCGCCCCCCTTGGGCCTCCCCCCATGCGCCTAAGGTTGGGAACCCTAGGGGGGAGCTTCCCCCTTGCCTTGGGGGGCAAGGCACCCCTTCCCCCCCCCCACTTGGCCGCCGCCCCCCCCCCTTTGGATCTCATCTCCAGGGCCGGCGCCCCCCCAGGGGGCCTATATAAAGGGGGGGAGGGAGGGCAGAAACCTACAGCCTTGGGCGGCTCCCTCCTCGCCTGCAACACCTCTCTCTCTCTCGCAGAAGCTCGGCGAAGCCCTGCCGGAGACCCGCTACATCCACCACCACGCCGTCGTGCTGTTGGATCTCCATCAACCTCTCCTTCCCCCTTGCTGGATCAAGAAGGAGGAGACGTCGCTGCACCGTACGTGTGTTGAACGCGGAGGTGCCGTCCGTTCGGCACTCGGCCATTGGTGATTTGGATCACGGCGAGTACGACTCCGTCATCCACGTTCATTGGAACGCTTCCGCTCGCGATCTACAAGGGTATGTAGATGCACTCCTTTCCCCTCGTTGCTAGTAGACTCCATAGATGCATCTTGGTGAGCGTAGGAAAATTTTAAAATTATGCTACGATTCCAACAGTGGCATCATGAGCCTGGCCTATGCGTAGTTACTATGCATGAGTAGAACACAAAGCAGTTGTGGGCGTTGAGTTTGCCAATTCTTCTTGCCGCTACTAGTCGTTTCTTGTTTCGGCGGCATTGTAGGATGAAGCGGCCCGGACCGACCTTACACGTACGCTTACGTGAGACAGGTTCCACCGACTGACATGCACTAGTTGCATAAGGTGGCTAGCGGGTGTCTGTCTCTCCTACTTTAGTCGGAACGGATTCGATGAAAAGGGTCCTTATGAAGGGTAAATAGAAATTGGCAAATCACGTTGTGGTCATACGTAGGTAAGAAAATGTTCTTGCTAGAAACCTACAAACCACGTAAAATCTTGCAACAACAATTAGAGAACGTCTAACTTGTTTTTGCAGCAAGTGCTATGTGATGTGATATGGCCAGAAGATGTGATGAATGATATATGTGATGTATGAGATTGATCATATTCTTGTAATAGGAATCACGACTTGCATGTCGATGAGTATGACAACCGGCAGGAGCCATAGGAGTTGTCTTTATTATTTTGTATGACCTGCGTGTCATTGAATAACGCCATGTAAATTACTTTACTTTGTTGCTAAACGCGTTAGCCATAGAAGTAGAAGTAATCGTTGCCGTGACGAGTTCATGAAGACACAATGATGGAGATCATGATGATGGAGATCATGGTGTCATGCCGGTGACGAAGATGATCATGGTGCCCCGAAGATGGAGATCAAAGGAGCATAATGATATTGGCCATATCATGTCACTATTTGATTGCATGTGATGTTTATCATGTTTTTGCATCTTATTTGCTTAGAACGACAGTAGCAAGTAGGATGATCCCTTATAATAATTTCAAGAAAGTGTTCACCCTAACTGTGCACCGTTGCGAAGGTTCGTTGTTTCGAAGCACCACGTGATGATCGGGTGTGATAGATTCTAACGTTCGAATACAACGGGTGTTGACGAGCCTAGCATGTACAGACATGGCCTCGGAACACACGCAATACACTTAGGTTGACTTGACGAGCCTAGCATGTACAGACATGGCCTCGGAACACGGAGGACCGAAAGGTCGAGCATGAGTCGTATAGAAGATACGATCAACATGGAGATGTTCACCGATCTTGACTAGTCCGTCTCACCTGATGATCGGACACGGCCTAGTTAAACTCGGATCATGTTTCACTTAGATGACTAGAGGGATGTCTATCTGAGTGGGAGTTCATTATATAATTTGATTAGATGAACTTAATTATCATGAACTTAGTCTAAAATCTTTACACTATGTATTGTAGATCAAATGGCCAACGTTGTCCTCAATTTCAACGCGTTCCTAGAGAAAACCAAGCTGAAAGATGATGGCAGCAACTATACGGACTGGGTCCGGAACCTGAGGCTCATCCTCATAGTAGCCAAGAAAGATTATGTCTTAGAAGCACCGCTAGGTGATGCACCAATCCCACAGAACCAAGACGTTATGAACGCTTGGCAATCACGTGTTGATGATTACTCCCTTGTTCAGTGCGGCATGCTTTACAGCTTAGAACCGGGTCTCCAAAAGCGTTTTGAGAAACATGGAGCATATGAGATGTTCGAGGAGCTGAAACTGGTTTTTCAAGCTCATGCCCGGGTCGAGAGATATGATGTCTCCGACAAGTTCTTCAGCTGTAAAATGGAGGAGAACAGTTCTGTTAGTGAGCACATACTCAGAATGTCTGGGTTGCATAACCGCTTGTCTCAGCTGGGAGTCAATCTCCCGGATGACGCGGTCATTGACAGAATCCTCCAGTCGCTTCCACCAAGCTACAAGAGCTTTGTGATGAACTACAATATGCAGGGGATGGAAAAGACCATTCCCGAGGTATATTCAATGCTGAAATCAGCGGAAGGGGAGATCAGAAAAGAACATCAAGTGTTGATGGTGAATAAAACCACTAAGTTCAAGAAGGGCAAGGGTAAGAAGAACTTCAAGAAGGACGGCAAGGGAGTTGCCGCGCCCGGTAAGCCAGTTACTGGGAAGAAGTCAAAGAATGGACTCAAGCCCGAGACTGAGTGCTTTTATTGCAAGGGAAGTGGTCACTGGAAGCGGAACTGCCCCAAATACTTAGCGGACAAGAAGAAGGCCGGCAACACCCAAGGTATATGTGATATACAAGTAATTGATGTGTACCTTACCAGTACTCGTAGTAGCTCCTGGGTATTTGATACCGGTGCGGTTGCTCATATTTGTAACTCAAAACAGGAACTACGGAATAAACGGAGACTGGCAAAGGACGAGGTGACGATGCGCGTCGGGAATGGTTCCAAGGTCGATGTGATCGCCGTCGGCACGCTACCTCTGCATCTACCCACGGGATTAGTTTTAAACCTCAATAATTGTTATTTAGTGCTAGCTTTGAGCATGAACATTGTATCTGGATCTCGTTTAATTCGAGATGGCTACTCATTTAAATCCGAGAATAATGGTTGTTCTATTTATTTGAGAGATATGTTTTATGGTCATGCCCCGCTGGTCAATGGTTTATTTTTGATGAATCTCGAACGTGATGTTACACATGTTCATAGTGTGAATACCAAAAGATGTAAAGTTGATAACGATAGTCCCACATACTTGTGGCACTGCCGCCTTGGTCACATTGGTGTCAAGCGCATGAAGAAGCTCCATGCAGATGGACTTTTGGAGTCTCTTGATTACGAATCATTTGACACGTGTGAACCATGCCTCAAGGGTAAGATGACCAAGACTCCGTTCTCCGGAACAATGGAGCGAGCAACCAACTTATTGGAAATCATACGTACCGATGTGTGCGGTCCAATGAGTGTTGAGGCTCGCGGAGGATATAGTTATGTTCTCACTCTCACTGATGATTTAAGTAGATATGGGTATGTCTACCTAATGAAACACAAGTCTGAAACCTTTGAAAAGTTCAAGGAATTTCAGAGTGAAGTCGAGAATCAACGTGACAGGAAAATAAAATTCTTACGATCAGATCGTGGTGGTGAATATTTAAGTCACGAATTTGGTACACACTTAAGGAAATGTGGAATAGTTTCACAACTCACGCCGCCTGGAACACCTCAGAGAAACGGTGTGTCCGAACGTCGTAATCGCACTCTATTGGATATGGTGCGATCTATGATGTCTCTTACCGATTTACCGCTCTCATTTTGGGGCTATGCTTTAGAGACTGCCGCATTCACTTTAAATAGGGCTCCGTCGAAATCCGTTGAGACGACACCGTATGAATTATGGTTTGGGAAGAAACCTAAGCTGTCGTTTCTAAAAGTTTGGGGATGCGATGCTTATGTCAAGAAATTTCAACCTGAAAAGCTCGAACCCAAGTCGGAAAAATGCGTCTTCATAGGATACCCTAAGGAAACTATTGGGTATACCTTCTACCTCAGATCCGAGGGCAAGATCTTCGTTGCCAAGAACGGGTCCTTTCTAGAGAAGGAGTTTCTCTCGAAAGAATTGAGTGGGAGGAAAGTGGAACTTGATGAGGTGATAGTCACCCCTTCTGAACCAGAAAGTAGCGCAGCGCGGGAAAATGTTCCTGTGGTGCCTACACCGACTGGGGAGGAAGTTAATGATGATGATCATGAAGCTTCGGATCAAGTTTCTGAACTTCGTAGGTCCACAAGGACACGTTCCGCACCAGAGTGGTACGGCAACCCTGTCCTGGAAATCATGTTGTTAGACAACGGTGAACCTTCGAACTATGAAGAAGCGATGGCGGGCCCGGATTCCGACAAATGGCTAGAAGCCATGAAATCCGAGATAGAATCCATGTATGAAAACAAAGTATGGACTTTGACTGACTTGCCCGATGAGCGGCGAGCCATAGAAAACAAATGGATCTTTAAGAAGAAGACGGACGCGGATGGTAATGTGACCATCTACAAAGCTCGACTTGTCGCTAAGGGTTATCGACAAGTTCAAGGGGTTGACTACGATGAGACTTTCTCACCGTAGCGAAGCTGAAGTCCGTCCGAATCATGTTAGCAATTGCCGCATACTATGATTATGAGATATGGAAGATGGACGTCAAAACGGCATTCCTTAACGGCTTCCTTAAGGAAGAGTTGTATATGATGCAGCCGGAAGGTTTTGTCGATCCTAAGAATGCTAACAAAGTATGCAAGCTCCAGCGCTCAATCTATGGGCTGGTGCAAGCATCTCGGAGTTGGAACATTCGCTTTGATGAGATGATCAAAGCGTTTGGGTTTACACAGACTTATGGAGAAGCCTGTGTTTACAAGAAAGTGAGTGGGAGCTCTGTAGCATTTCTCATATTATATGTGGATGACATATTATTGATGGGAAATGATATAGAATTCTTGGAAAGTATAAAGGCCTATTTGAATAAGTGTTTTTCAATGAAGGACCTTGGAGAAGCTGCTTATATATTAGGCATCAAGATCTATAGAGATAGATCAAGACGCCTCATTGGTCTTTCACAGAGTACATACCTTGACAAGATATTGAAGAAGTTCAGTATGGATCAGTCCAAGAAGGGGTTCTTGCCTGTATTGCAAGGTGTGCAATTGAGCACGGCTCAATGCCCGACCACGGCAGAAGATATAGAAGAGATGAGTGTCATCCCCTATGCCTCGGCCATAGGGTCTATTATGTATGCCATGCTGTGTACCAGACCTGATGTAAACCTTGCCGTAAGTTTGGTAGGAAGGTACCAAAGTAATCCCGGCAAGGAACACTGGACAGCGGTCAAGAATATCCTGAAGTACCTGAAGAGGACTAAGGATATGTTTCTCGTTTATGGAGGTGACGAAGAGCTCGTCGTAAAGGGTTACGTCGACGCTAGCTTCGACACAGATCTGGATGACTCGAAGTCACAAACCGGATACATGTATATTTTGAATGGAGGAGCAGTAAGCTGGTGCAGTTGCAAGCAAAGCGTCGTGGCGGGATCTACATGTGAAGCGGAGTACATGGCAGCCTCGGAGGCAGCACAGGAAGCAGTCTGGATGAAGGAGTTCATTACCGACCTAGGGGTGATTCCCAATGCGTCGGGCCCGATGACTCTCTTCTGTGACAACACTGGAGCTATTGCGCTTGTGAAGGAGCCCAGGTTTCACAGGAAGACCAGGCATATCAAGCGTCGCTTCAACTCCATTCGTGAAAGTGTTCAAAATGGAGACATAGATATTTGTAAAGTACATACGGACCTGAATGTAGCAGATCCGTTGACTAAACCTCTCCCTAGGGCAAAACATGATCAACACCAGGACGCAATGGGTGTTCGATTCATCACAATGTAACTAGATTATTGACTCTAGTGCAAGTGGGAGACTGTTGGAAATATGCCCTAGAGGCAATAATAAATGGTTATTATTATATTTCTTTGTTCATGGTAATTGTCTATTATTCATGCTATAATTGTATTGTCCGGAAATCGTAATACATGTGTGAATACATAGACCACAACGTGTCCCTAGTAAGCCTCTAGTTGACTAGCTCGTTGATCAACAGATAGTCATGGTTTCCTGACTATGGACATTGGATGTCATTGATAATGGGATCACATCATTAGGAGAATGATGTGATGGACAAGACCCAATCCTAAGCATAGCATAAAAGATCGTGTAGTTTCGTTTGCTAGAGCTTTTCCAATGTCAAGTATCTTTTCCTTGGACCATGGGATCGTGCAACTCCCGGATACCGTAAGAGTGCTTTGGGTGTGCCAAACGTCACAACGTAACTGGGTGACTATAAAGGTGCACTACGGGTATCTCCGAAAGTGTCTGTTGGGTTGGCACGGATCGAGACTGGGATTTGTCACTCCGTGTGACGGAGAGGTATCTCTGGGCCCACTCGGTGATGCATCATCATAATGAGCTCAATGTGACTAAGGCGTTAGTCACGGGATCATGCATTGCGGTACGAGTAAAGAGACTTGCCGGTAACGAGATTGAACAAGGTATTGGGATACCGACGATCGAATCTCGGGCAAGTAACATACCGATTGACAAAGGGAATTGCATACGGATTGATTGAATCCTCGACACCGTGGTTCATCCGATGAGATCATCGTGGAACATGTGGGAGCCAACATGGGTATCCAGATCCCGCTGTTGGTTATTGACCGGAGAGGCGTCTCGGTCATGTCTGCATGTCTCCCGAACCCGTAGGGAGGTTCGGTGACGCTAGGGTTGTAGAGATATATGTATGCGGAAACCCGAAAGTTGTTCGGAGTCCCGGATGAGATCCCGGACGTCACGAGAGGTTCCGGAATGGTCCGGAGGTGAAGAATTATATATAGGAAGTCAAGTTTCGGCCACCGGGAAAGTTTCGGGGGTTACCGGTATTGTACCGGGACCACCGAAAGGGTCCCGGGGGTCCACCGGGTGGGGCCACCTATCCCGGAGGGCCCCGTGGGCTGAAAGTGGAAGGGAACCAGCCCTTAGTGGGCTGGGGCGCCCCCCTTGGGCCTCCCCCCATGCGCCTAGGGTTGGGAACCCTAGGGGGAGCTTCCCCCTTGCCTTGGGGGGCAAGGCACCCCTTCCCCCCCACTTGGCCGCCGCCCCCCCCCTTTGGATCTCATCTCCAGGGCCGGCGCCACCCCCCCCCAGGGGGCCTATATAAAGGGGGGGAGGGAGAGCAGCAACCTACAGCCTTGGGCGGCTCCCTCCTCGCCTGCAACACCTCTCTCTCTCTCGCAGAAGCTCGGCGAAGCCCTGCCGGAGACCCGCTACATCCACCACCACGCCGTCGTGCTGTTGGATCTCCATCAACCTCTCCTTCCCCCTTGCTGGATCAAGAAGGAGGAGACGTCGCTGCACCGTACGTGTGTTGAACGCGGAGGTGCCGTCCGTTCGGCACTCGGTCATCGGTGATTTGGATCACGGCGAGTACGACTCCGTCATCCACGTTCATTGGAACGCTTCCGCTCGCGATCTACAAGGGTATGTAGATGCACTCCTTTCCCCTCATTGCTAGTAGACTCCATAGATGCATCTTGGTGAGCATAGGAAAATTTTAAAATTATGCTACGATTCCCAACATGGAGTATATTCAATACTCGGATTGTACTCTTGAATCATTTCGACCCATCGAGTCTGCCTGAGGTTGAGGTTGGGCTGAGTGAAGATATACTTGAGACTCTTGTGATCGGTGAATATGTCCACTTGTCTTCCCAACAAGAGATGTCTCCACGTTATTATTGCATGGACAACTGCCGCCAACTCAAGATCGTGAGTGGGCTAGTTCTTCTCATTGGGCTTCAACTGACGAGAGGTATAGGCCACGACTTTCTTCTCTTGCATTAACACAGCACCGAGACCTTGGAGAGAAGCATCACAGAAAACTTCAAATGGCTTGGATTCATCCGGAGGAGTCAAGACAGGAGCTGTGACAAGTTTCTCTTTGAGAGTGTTGAAAGCAACGTCACACTCAGGAGACCAGACATACTTCACATGCTTCTGGAGGAGGTTGGAAAGAGGCTTTGCAATCCTAGAGAAATTCTCAACGAATCTTCGGCAATAGCTTGCAAGACCAAGAAAACTGCGGAGCTGCTTGACATTCTGAGGAGGTTCCCAATTCACAATTGCGGACACCTTCTCGGGGTTAACAGCGATGCCCTTGGCAGAGATGATGTGACCAAGGAAAAGAACTTCATCAAGCCAAAACTCACATTTTGAGAACTTCGCATAGAATTGATACTCTCTGAGCTTGTCGAGCACCAATCGCAAATGTTTGGCATGATCCTTCTTATTCTTGGAGAAGACCAAGATATCATCGAGATACACCAGAACGAATTCATTGGTATAGGGGTTGAAGATGAAATTCATCATCCGAGAGAATACTGGAGGAGCATTGACAAGGCCGAAAGACAAGACAGTATATTCATAAGAACCAAAGCTTGTTCTGAATGCTGTCTTGGGAATATCTTCTTCACGAATGCGAATCTGATGATAACCCATACGAAGGTCAAGCTTGGAGAATACTTTAGCACCTTTGAGTTGCTCGAATAGCTCATTGATGTTGGGAAGTGGATACTTGTTCTTGATTGTCTTCTTGTTCAATGGACGGTAGTCGACACAAAGTCGGTCCGTGCCATCCTTCTTCTTTACAAAAAGAACACCACAACCCCATGGAGATGAACTCGGTCTGATCAAACCCAGACGCTCTTGTTCATCGAGCTGTTTCTTCAATTCCTTTAGCTCCTTGGGTCCAAGCTTGTATGGACGCTTGCAAACGGGTTCAGTGCCCGGCTCAAGATCGATAACGAACTCAACTGGCCGGTGAGGAGGCATACCCGGAAGCTCTTCAGGAAAGACATCTTGGTACTCACAAACGACTGGAATTTGAGAGATGGCATCCAATTCGCCCTTCTCATTGAGAGAAAAAAACCGAATGGTTTCATCACGAGCGGCATAAATAATCACATCCTCAGAAGAGTGTGTCAATTGAATTTCCCTGGCAGCACAATCAAGTTGAGCCTTGTGCTTAGAAAGCCAGTCCATCCCGAGAATAAGATCAATATCCGAGTCACCAAGAACAACTGGAGAAGACAGAAATTTATAGTTCCCCATCTTGATGGAAACATCCGGAACCACCAAACTAGAACTCAAACGTTTACCCGGAGAAACGACATTCATGGGTTTACTCAGATGAGAACAAGTGAATTCATGCTTGGCAAAAAATGGTCTTGACATGAAACAAAGCGAAGCACCAGTATCAAATAATTTTTTTGCAGGAATATCATTAACTGGAAGATTACCCATTATCACATCAGTAGATTCCTCCGCTTGAGCTGCATTCATCATGTTCACCTTTGCAGACTTGGAATTATGCTTGACCACTACATTGCTGGAAGATCTGACAGGAGGAGGAGGTGGAAGACGCCTTTGGTTGAAGCATTTGTTAGCATAGTGACCTTTTTGCTGACACTTGTTGCAAGTCACCTCTGAGAGTGGACGGTGATAAGGAGCATTCGACTTTGGAGCTTGATTCTGAGACTTGTTCTGATAGCCAGAGTTGGAAGAGTTGGAAGAAACATGGCCACCTTTGTTCTTCTGCTGGTAAGGCTGACGAAACGGAGGAGGAGGAGGCAACCAGAACTTTTGTTGCTTAGCAGCCACAAGTGAGGAAGAAGAAGACTGAACTGCGTCTCTGACTCTCTTCTTAGAAGCCTCACACTTGAGCTGAGCAGCCTCTTGCTTCAGTGCCATATTGTCGAATTGATCAAACTGAGTAGGCTCAACCAGAACGAGAGCTAACTGCAGATCCTCTCTAAGGCCACCTCTGAAGTGATAGATCATGCTCTTTTCATCAGGAACGTCTTGTTTAGCGAAGCGAGCAAGTTTCTGAAACTGGATGTTGAATTGATACACAGACATGTTGCCTTGCTTGAGATTGCGGAACTCCTCACGCTTGCTCTCAACAACACTTTGTGGAATGTGGTGCGCTTTGAAATCCCGACAGAAGTCAGTCCAAGTGATCACACGACCTCTGGAATCTTTGTATTGTTCATACCAATCAGCAGCTTGGTCCTTGAGCTGAAAAGAAGCAAACTTGACATAGTCCTCAGGCCTGACATTGCTACATTCAAAATGCTTGTTGATGTCCACGAGCGAATCATCGGCATCCGTGGCCTCGGCACAGTAGCTGAAAGACTTGGGCTGATTTGCGAGAAACTGGTTGAGGGTAGTGAAGTGAGGCTGATTGTTGCCTTGACCTTGATTTCCTTGATTGCCTTGCCCTTGGGTGCGTTCTTGCAAGAGTTGCAGAATCATCTGAGCATTGGCGTTGGTGGCTGCCATGATAGCTTGCCATGCCTCCGGAGGCGGAGGTGGTGGCGGAGGGTTCGCTTGACTCCCTTCATTGCGATCCGGATTCTGACACGTTGGCGGAGCCATCCTGAAGAGGGTGACATCCGTTAGCATCTTGATAGATAAATAGACAAGTAGAATCAACGGATAGAAATTGCAAGATATAGTCTTCACAATAAACATTCGAACGAAGATTAATGAATGAATTCCATAGTAAATCATCACACTTCCATAAGTTGAGAAGCCACTTGAAAAAGATATGGAATCAACATATGTCTTCGAAGCAACTCGAATACCATAATTCAAAACAAAACAAAGTATTGGCTTGCAGAATAAGCCGGAACAAACATATGATAGAGATTTCGTCCGAAGTTTTCGTGGTGGGGCCCACACGGGCTCGATCGTACAGCACCATCATGTACAAGGCTGTGCACATGACATACGAAGCGTCCCCGAGTCGGCATGGCCAAGGACTCTTTAAGACACTACGAGACCACTATAAAACCAACCGTGTACAGGCGGACCACTAGACGTCGAACCCCAATCTCATATCATGCGTCTGTCTGAAAGATATCCTAAGAGCTACTTGAATTCCCACTTATCAACTCCCGAAACTTTCTGGTTATGCAATCTGGTGTTGGGGATAAAGGGGACACAAAATATATTACCCAAACTAACAATCCCTAGATCCAGTTGTATCCATCCGTCAACACATAACCAAGAAACCTTCGGAAATCGTGTACCTCAACCTTCGAAAAGCATCCGTTATACGAGTTATGGCAATACTCCCGAACTCCCGCCCCAGTACTGGGTGGCGTCGAGCTGATCTCACCAACAACTGCGTAAAAGAGATTTCGATGTCGGCGAAACTCAGGTATTCCAGAACTGCAACGATAAAATTGTGACGACAACACCTCGGAGCTCAACTCCCCGGGACACTGCCACAACCCCTAAATGTCAGGAGGCACCAAGAATAATGTTCTCGTCACAAAACCATCGGAACAATTCCAAGATACCCGCGTGATCCTAAAAAAATTTTTAGTGAAATTTGAGGAGAGAAGAGTCAAAACTTCTACGTCAGGAGACCTCACCAGAGCGACGAAGGGACTGAGGAGTAAAAAGAATCCTACTCTCCGATATATATAATGCTAAGACTCAAAACATTTTGTTCTAGACTCAACAACGCCAGCGATTCGATCAAGCAGGGGGCTCCTAAGTCGGGGATGGCTCTGATTACCAACTTGTAACACCCACGATGTGGCTATATCTCCCATGTGTCGAGGCATGACTTAGAGGCATAACCGCATTGTGGTTTTGTCGCAAGAAGGGTCATCTTCACACAATCCCATGTAATGAACAAGAAAGGGATAAAGAGTTGGCTTACAATCGCCACTTCACACAATACATAATATAATTCATACATCATCCAAAATATACACATAGACCGACTACGGTCAAGATCCGAATGAAAATAAGATAACCCCAAATGCTAGATCCCCGATCGTCCCAACTGGGCTCCACTACTGATCATCAGGAAAAGACACATAGTAACGACCACGTTCCTCGTCGAACTCCCACTTGAGATCGATCCCATCATCTGCACTGGCATCGTCGGCACCTGCAACTGTTTTGGTAGAATATGTGAGTCACGAGGACTCAGCAATCTCACACCCGCGAGATCAAGACTATTTGAGCTTATAGGAAAAGATGGTGTAATGAGGTGGAGCTGCAGCAGGCACTAAGCATATATGGTGGCTAACAAACGCAAATGAGAGCGAGGAGAGAAGCAACGGAACGGTCGTCATCTAGTAATAATCAAGAAGTGATCCTGAACTCCTACTTACGTCATTCATAACTCAAACCGTGTTCACTTCCCGGACTCCGCCGAGAAGAGACCATCACGGCTACACACACAGTTGATGTATTTTAAACCGGGTCAAGTGACAAGTTCTCTACAACCGGACATTAACAAATTCCCATCTGCCTCATAACCGCGGGCACGGCTTTCGAAAGATAATACCCTGCAGGGGTGTCCCAACTTAGCCCATCATAAGCTCTCACGGTCAACGAAGGATAAACCTTCTCCCGGAAAGACCCGATCAGTCTCAGAATCCCGGTTTACAAGACATTTCGACAATGGTAAAACAAGACCAGCAAAGCCGCCCGATGCGCCGACAAATCCCGATAGGAGCTGCACATATCTCGTTCTCAGGGCACACCGGATAAGTCAAGCTACGAGTAAAACCAGACCTCGAGTTTCCCCAAGGTGGCCCCGCAGGCTGCTCGATTCGGACCAACACTCGAAGGAGCACTGGCCCGGGGGGGTAAAATAAAGATGACCCTCGGGCTCGCGAAAACCCGGGGGAAAAGGCTTAGGTCGCAAATGGTAAAACCAAGGTTGGGCCTTGTTGGAGGAGTTTTATTCAAGGCGAACTGTCAAGGGGGTCCCATAAATCACCCAACCGCGTAAGGAACGCAAACTCAAGGAACATAATACCGGTATGACAGAAAACTAGGGCGGCAAGAGTGGAACAAAACACCAGGCATAAGGCCGAGCCTTCCACCCTTTACCAAATATATAGATGCATTAATTAAATAAGAGATATTGTGATATCCCAACATATCCATGTTCCAACATGGAACAAACTTCATCTTCACCTGCAACTAGCAACGCTATAAAAAGGGCTGAGCAAAAGCGGTAACTTAGCCAAACAACGGTTTGCTAGGAAAGGATGGTTAGAGGCTGACATGGCAATATGGGAGGCATGATAAAGCAAGTGATAGGTAGCGCAGCATGGCAATAGAACGAACAACTAGCAAAGCAAAGATAGAAGTGATTTCGAGGGGTGGTCATCTTGCCTACAAGGTTCTCAGAGTTGTCGAAAGCTTGATCCTCGTAAGCGTACTCAACAGGTTCCTCGTTCACGAACTCGTCTCCCGGCTCTACCCAAGACAAGAAAAAAAAAGCAATGGAACCACAATCAATCACGAGAAATGCACAAGCAACATGATGCAAAACATGAATTATATGCAAGATATGATATGCGGTGCATATCCGTGCTCCGGAAGAAAAATGATGAACAAGGCAGTAACTTGGAAAACCAAGCATTCCACTGGAAATATGAGATGATTTCGGTTGAAATCGATATAAAGATCACCGGAAACGGATGCACGGTTTGCAAATGGCAAGCAAAACAAGAATGACACGAATCTGCGATTAACAGCATGATAGCACTTAAAATGCAACAAGTACCAATGCTACAGCACTCCAACGTAGCAACAAAGCCTATGGTAGCAATCTACAGTAGATGCTTGACAAAAGATGAATACTGAGCTACGGCTAGATCACAACATAACAAGCTCAAAAAAGCATGGCAAAAGTGCAAAAGATAACAGGATCACAGACTTGGTGAAATTACTGGACATGGCAGAAAACAGCATCAGGTAGCAATGTTCAGAGCACGAAAACAACATGCTACAGGAATTCAACATGGCAAAACAAGGCATGGAAGTATTCTACTAAATGCATATGAAAAACGTCCCTTACTGACCATAAGCCAAAAAGGAACAGAAGATATGATGACAACCTTGTAAACATAGAGAGTTTCGTTAACAGGTTTCAGACTTAGCAGAAAACAGAGCATGGCAGAAACAATAATATGAGGGCATCTCGGTGAGCTTGATACACTCACCACAAAGCAATGCATGACAAAACAAGCATACCTACAGCAAGATGGCATGTTTATGAAGCTATCCATGGCAAGAACAAAAGCATAGCATGTATGGATCAACTACAACAAGCTTGGCAAAAATGAATATCACGTAAACAATCTGCCAGAAATATTTTATAGTAAAAGTAGAGCAAGATTGACTCACGCTATGGTACTCCATAATTACAAACAAGGGCAGAAATCGATCAACTACAACAATATCTACAAAACATCCTTACTGAATATCTCCAAAATATGCATGGATCTCTCTGTAACATCAAGTTTACATCGCAACAAAATAACAGTAGACAAGGACTTAGAGAAATCACCAAGTCCCTGAAATCAGAAACATTACGGGGCCTAGTTTGCATGCTTGTGCTAGTCACCACAGAGATCACAAAAATACATGGCATATACCTCTGGAAATATAGCATGGAATACAACAAAACACATGTAGAGCTCATGCCCATAAGATGTACAGATTAAATGATACAAAAATAACAAATCCTCAAGTTCTGCTAAGTAACAGCAGTTAACAGCAAGTAGCACTCTTGCACGAGAGATTTGGGCATCAAGATGGCCTCTAATGAATATGGTGCAATTGAACAAAATGGAGAGCATCACGAGACGAACAATTTGACATATTATACGCGCGAAACGGAGCTATATGCGGAGAGTTATGATGCTATGAACATGGGCACATGCTGTGACAGAAAATGACTTGGAGGATTTCGGGGTCTCGGGAAAGTCAACCTTAGGGTTACTGTACCGATCTGGATCAGGCTCGTCGAGGTCGGGGCAGCCGGAGGCTCGCCGGATTGGAGGAGGGTGCGGCGGCCGGAGGGAGGAGAGGCGGAGGAGGAGCGGCGCTCGGGCTATGGCGGCGGGGCGGCGCCGAGCCGCGGCGTCGGACAGGAGGCGCGGCGGCGGTGCGGCGACGAGGGGCGCCGGCGGCGCGGCGAGGCGGCAGGGCAGGCACGGCGCGGCCGCGGCGGCGCGGCGGGGCAGGCGCGGGCGGCGGGGCGTCGCGGGCCGGCGGGGGCGGCGTACGGGCCCGGCGGGCCGCGAGCGGCGCGGGGCCACGTGGCAGCCCGTGGTTCGCTGCGGCCATCGGTGGAGATTTGTCCGGCGCGGCCGGACGTGTCCGGCGGCGGAGAGGGAGCGGGGCTGGGGTTGGACTGCGAGCGTTTTTCGGGAGGGATGCGTATTTATAGGTAGAGGGAGCTAGGAGAGTCCAAATGAGGTGCGGTTTTCGCCCACACGATCGTGATCGAACGACCTACAGCATGGAGGAGAGTTTGGTGGGTTTTGGGCTGTTTACAGAGGGGGTTTTGCTGCAACACACAGAAGGCATCTGCGGTTACCCGGTTAACCGTTGGAGTACCAAACGACCTCCAAATGAAACGAAACTTGATCGGTGGTCTACCGGTGGTATACCAAGGCCACTTGACAAGCCTCGGTCCATTCCGAGAACGTTTGACACCCGCTCACGAAAAGAAAACAAGAGGGATGCGCCGGAGGAGATGGGAGCGCCGGATTGCAAAACGGACAACGGGGAAAATGCTCGGATGCATGAGACGAACACGTATGCAAATCAATGCACACGATGACATGATATGAAATGCATGACATGAACAAAATGCAAAACGAAACGCAAAACCCGTCCACGGAGGGAATATCATAACACATAGCCGAAAATGGCAAGAGTCGGAGTTACAAATATGGAAAGTTACATCCGGGGTGTTACACGAGAGGCACGACAATAGACCCAGTTAGGACCTTCCCATAAAGGTAAGCATGGCTACACTGGTCAGCTCGATATGGTGGCACCATGACTCAGCCAATAGTAGTTCAAGTTCAATTTAATCCGGTTAAACTTGAATGCAATATGATGAGCCATGATAAAATAACATGATGCAATTACAATGCATGAACATGATATCAACATAAGCACGGGGTGCAACATAACTATCCACCATATCCACAATGAATCATATCCAACTGAGCATGGCATACTGACTAGCATGAACATCATAAGTAAATACTTCTCCGAAACATAGCATGACCACTAGCATCAACAATAAATATCATGCAAGAACATATCAACAATGCCATCATGCAAGCATTTAACCAACTGGATGCAAAGGAACATGCATAACAATGGTACTCGGGACAGATGGCAGTCATGCACCGAAGACCATTACCAACATCAACATTTACTACTAGCAATCATGAGCATATGAGAGGAATACTAGCAACTAGCAGGGCATGATAACCAGGTGCATAACAACATAGCAAGAAAGTAAGCACTAACCCAGAAGCATTACTGAAACAACGATAACCATATTTTAAACAAGCAAACATTTATTAAATATTCAAGTTGAAAACCATGGCTACTGCATGACTATCATGCAAGTGGGTATTGTGTCTTTCCTGGGGATGAAGAAGGCACCGGGGAGAAGTGCGGTGAAGCCGCGGAAAGATTTGCCGGAAACAGTTCTCTCTCGGAGGGGCTGTTTACGTGCAAGGGCAAAAAGGTCATTTTCATAACGTTAAAATATAGTGAAAATGACACCAACAGAACGGGCTCGACGAGACGAAGACGTGAGCGCTGGTTTCACCTCAATCGGAGTTACGGTTGCGGAGTTATGAGGTGTAGAAGATCAGGGACCAATCTGTGAAAGTTTTCATCACCAATGGGTCCCTGAGTGGATAAGACAGAAACGCATATTAGAAAATACGCTTTCTGACCAGAGAAAACGCATTCTCGGCCGCAGTATAATGAATTCGTTTTCCAAAGGGGAAAACGTATTTTGGTAAAAGAAGGCAATGGATACGCTTTTGTTAAATGAAACCATATTCAACGAAAACCCGTTTCCACTTACGTGACGTGGCAGTGGCGGGGTCAACGGGCAGAGGGTGACATGCGGGGCCCACCTTATCCTTCTCTCTCCTCCCCCTGTCTTCTTCTTCCTCCCGTGCCTGGCCACGACAGAAAGCAGAGGAGGAGGACAGGGGCGCTGCCGGCGCTGGGGCGGCCGGTCCAGGCTAGCTCCGGCCAGGGCGCGGGCACCGACGGGCGCGGCCCGGCGTGGCGCGTCCATCCAGGGGGTCGGCCGGCCCCGGGGAGGAGAGGAGGACGCGGGGCGGAGGAGGACCGAGGGGAGGCAGAGGACGGCGGGCGGCGGTGGTCTTTGGCGATGTGGGCAGCTCCGTCGAGGGCTGAGGGGTGGGGGTAAACCGCCGGAGTGCGGAGGAGACGTAGGTGGCGACGGAAGGGAGAGAGGAGGCTTCGATGGACTCGGTCGGGGTGGTGGCCGAGAGCAACGGCGACCGCCAAGCGCCGGGAGGCGCGACCAGAGGGACTCCGGCGACGAACGAGTGGGGTGGGGCGAACCGCAGAGGAGTGGGGAGTGCGGTGGACAGGTCAGGGAAGCGAGACGAGGCTTGGCTTGGCCGGAATCATGCCGAGGCCGAGTCGGCCATGGAGGAAAACGGCGGACTCCGGCGAGATGAGGCGATTAAAGAGAGCAAATGAGGTGAGGGAGAGATGGTTGAGGTGCGGAGGGACTCGGGGCACGCTTATATAGCCGAGGGGAAGGCTCTGGAGCATCGCTAGCGAGCTCGAGCAGTGCTCTAATGGAGGTCAGAGGCTGGGCATGGCACGGGCACTGCTCTAGCGGTGCAGTAATGGAGAACCACGACGAGGACCGATGCAGGGCGACGCATTCGAGCACGGGCGAGCTCCAGGACATGAATGGTGGTCGAGACGAGGAGGGAGGAGACGAGCACAGTGGCCGGAACAAGCCAGAGCACGCGTTCAGCCATGACGCAAGCGTGAGCACCACGCGCACTGGCGCAAGCGGAACTCTTTTGCGTGGCCAACCATCTCCAGTGGATTGACCTTCATGCCCTTAGTCAAAATGGGGAAATAAATCGGTCCAGGGGCAAAGAAGAGATTTGCACTTAGCTCCAAAAGTAAATCAGTAAGAAGGTGTTTGTAACTCTCAGTGGTTAAACCAGCTTGGTAACGTGGCAAAAGATTTGTCTTCTGATGATCACGCTCTAAGGTGATGCCGATCACCAAAAATCATACCAAGAGGAGGAGTTTAGATGAGGGTTGCTGTAGAAAGTGCAAAACTGGCCACAATTAGGGATTTGGATGATACACTCACATACTTGATCTCTGTAAGCTGAAGTTTGGCCGATAGGGGTTATATGATGTTATGAAGCTTCTGTAAAGATTTCATGCCATTTGGAAATACCAAAGTGGCACTTGCTTCACAAAGCTTCATTCTGGACAGAAACTTGGAAATTTTTTAGAGGAATAATGGCTTGATGAACCATGCCCAAAATGGGTGGAGGTAAGTTATATGGATAATATAAGACCTAGAAAAATTGGCAGCCAAAATGGAGCAAGATAAAATATACTTGCTTCACAAACTGAAATTTTGGACAAAATCAAAGAATTGAAGATGAGTTCACATGGAGGCATGACATGAGGTCTAATTTTGTGGAGGGCTAAGATATGATGATATGAGGGATCATGCAAAATGGCAACTCATTTGGATATTCCTAGCTTGCACCTCCTTCACAAAGCTTCTTTCTGGATAGAAACTTTGGAAAATCATAATTAAATAATTACTATGCACATGAGGTTGCATTTTGGCATGTGGAAATGATATGGACAGGAAAAGGTGTCCATGGAGTTTGAGGTCAATTGGGAAAAGTAAAATAGCACTTGCTTCACAATGTGCCATTTAGGGCAGAATAGGGAATGAATTATTTGAGCATGATGATAAACATGACAAATGTAATATTTTGCCATATTTGAGAAAGATATGACCCAAAAAATTTATGAGAATTATTTGGGAG
Organism: Aegilops tauschii subsp. strangulata; assembly: GCF_002575655.3. Taxonomy (NCBI): domain Eukaryota; kingdom Viridiplantae; phylum Streptophyta; class Magnoliopsida; order Poales; family Poaceae; genus Aegilops; species Aegilops tauschii. Next base: position 182,689,398 of record NC_053039.3, read on the forward strand.
TTTTAGGAGTGATGGAATTAAAGGTTGCTTCACAACCTAGGGAAATTCGAGTTATTCCTTTAATAGAAAAGGAATATTCCCAATGAAAAGAATATTGGGATTTGGGCTAGGATGAAAATGACAGGGTCTAGGGAAGGATTTGGGAATGACAGGCCACTCTGGAAACAAAGAAGAGGGCATCTTCTTCAGTTTCCAGACCACAAAGCCACGGAAAAAGAAAACTCAAGCAAAAACCTCAGAAAAACAAAAGAAAAAGAAAGGGCCAAAAATCAGGCTGTCACAAACCTTACCCCCTTAAAGAAATCTCGTCCTCGAGATTTGGTTGCTCAGGGAACGAGTATGAAGATACTGACTTAGGGAAACCGTTTCCAACTCGGGTATCCTTTTTCTTATTTTTTGTTCCCACTAAGTTTTTATCTGACTGGCCCTGGGGTGGTTTGCTTTAATATATCCATATTCTGACAGATCTTACCTTGCTTGTTCATGCTTATATAGGCTCCAATTTCTTTTTAGATCTGTTGACTTAGTTGACTGTGATTGATTCTCACGACTGAAATATATGTCGGTCTCACAAATCCAAGAGTGATTTCCGCTGGGTGTGTCATCCCGCACTGGCAATCTTTCATGAAGTGGTGATCAGATTTTTCTAGTGGACACCCAAGCTCTAACTCCTTGCATTGAGTTTCTCCACTAAATGCATGTCCTTCGGGTTCCAAACAGTGAGTTGGATCATAACCGCTTTCCTGACAGATTCTGGCTTATCGCGGAAGTTTCTGAATCATCTTAACTGGTTCCACTGTCTTGAGTATCGGATCCGTACCAAATATTTGATTGTCGCCTGTCGTGGCTAGCATATGAGTTTGACCTGTATGATAATATCTGCAGACTTGACTGACGGTGGTTTTGCACCACGCGGGTCTTGCAACAATTTTCATACCTGTATCACTGGTCTTGCTCCTTCATTATTGTTTGCTTGGTCTGGATCCTTGGCTGAAAGAGCTGGGCCATATTGCTTCTTCGTATCACCATAGGTACTCTCGGTGCAATTTTTTTGGCAATCGTAGCTTATCCTCATTTTTCTGACAGGGTACCCCATTAAATGGCAGGTTCAACACCCCTCAAGTTCTGACCGCAGGAAAATGATCATCCAAACCTTTGCAAGAAATCGGCAAATAAATGAGTAGCCATCAGAACGGTCTTTACAACTCAGATCTGGGACATTACTAAAATAACTCAACCACGGCTCAGGACGACCGAAAAGCAGCTCAGAACATGAGACCGGGTTGATAAGAAGAAGGTGGCAGCTCCCTAAAATAGCCAAAAAGCGGCTATAGGGCTACTGTGTGACGCCCCCGATTTGACCGTACACTAATCATGCACGCAAATGTGTACGACCAAGATCAGGGACTCACGGGAAGATATCACAACACAACTCTAAAACATAAATAAGTCATACAAGCATCATAATACAAGCCAGGGGCCTCGAGGGCTCGAATATAAGTGCTCGATCACAGATGAGTCAGCGGAAGCAACAATATCTGAGTACAGACATAAGTTAAACAAGTTTGCCTTAAGAAGGCTAGCACAAACTGGGATACAGATCGAACGAGGCGCAGGCCTCCTGCCTGGGATCCTCCTAACTACTCCTGGTCGTCGTCAGCGGCCTGCACGTAGTAGTAGGCACCTCCAGTGTCGTAGGTGTCGTTGTCGACGGTGGTGTCTGGCTCCTGGGCTCCAGCATCTGGTAGCGACAACCAGATAGAAAGGAAAGGGAAAAAGAGGGAGAGAAGCAACCGTGAGTACTCATCCAAAGTACTCGCAAGCAAGGAGCTATACTACATATGCATGGGTATATGTGTAAAGGGGCATATCAGTGGACTGAACTGCAGAATGCCAGAATAAGAGGGGGATAGCTAGTCCTGTCGAAGACTACGCTTCTGGACCTCTCCATCTTGCAGCATGTAGAAGAGAGTAGATTGAAGTCCTCCAAGTAGCATCGCATAGCATAATCCTACCCGGCGATCCCCTCCTCGTCGCCCTGTTAGAGAGCGATCACCGGGTTGTATCTGGCACTTGGAAGGGTGTATTTTATTCAGTATCCAGTTCTAGTTGTCATAAGGTCAAGGTACAACTCCGGGTCGTCCTTTTACCGAGGGACACGGCTATTCGAATAGATAAACTTCCCTGCAGCGGTGCACCACATAACCCAACACGCTCGATCCCATTTGGCCGGACACACTTTTCTGGGTCATGCCCGGCCTCGTAAGATCAACGCGTCGCAGCCCCACCTAAGCACAACAGAGCGGTCAGCACGCCGGTCTAATCCTAAGCGCGCAGGGGTCTGGGCCCATCGCCCTATGCACACCTGCACGTTGCGAACGCGGCCGCGAGCAGACCTAGCAACCCACACGATCACGGCAGTTACGTCAAAGCGGTCCAACATGGTGCGCGCCACTCAGTCGCTGACGTCACGAAGGCTTCGGCTGATACCACGACGCCGGGATACCCATAACTACTCCCGCGTAGATGGTTAGTGCGTATAGACCAAATGGCCAGACTCAGATCAAATACCAAGATCTCGTTAAGCGCGTTAAGTAACCGTGAACGCCGACCAGGGCCAGGCCCACCTCTCACCTGGGTGGTCTCAACCTGCCCTGTCGCTCCGCCACAAAGATCCACTTGCGGGTACTCCTACGAGCCGACCCGACTTTAGTCATCACATGTGTCATGTATATAGCATATAAGTATATACCCGTGATCACCGCCCAGGTGATCACGGCCCGATAGTATAGCATAGCAGACGGACAAGAATGTAGGGCCACTGATGGAAAACTAGCATCCTATACTAAGCATGTAGGATTGCAGGTAAAGGTATCAACAGTAGTAGCAAGGATAGGCTATGCATCAGGATAGGATATCGGAAAGCAGTAACATGCTACACTACTCTAATGCAAGCAGTATAGAGAAGAATAGGCGATATCTGGTGATCAAGGGGGGGGCTTGCCTGGTTGCTCTGGCAAGTAGGAGGGGTCGTCGACTCCGTAGTCGAACTGGGCAGCAGCAGTGTCGGTCTCGTAGGCTACCGGAGAGAAGAGGGGGAAGAAACAGTAAATACAATGCACACATAAGCATGACGATGCGTGACATGACAATGAGCGGTGCTAGGTGTGTCCTAACGCGACAGTAGGTGGTACCGGCGAAGGGGGGAACATCCGGGAAGGTATTCCCGATGTTTTGCGTTTTCGGACAGACGGACCGGAGGGGGAAAGTTGCTAGTTCGATAGGTTAGGGAGGTGTGGTGGACGAACGGACTGCGTATTCGGATTCGTCTCGTCGTTCTGAGCAACTTTCATATAGAAAACATTTTCATCCGAGTTACGGTTTAAAAGATATGAATTTTCGAAGATTATTTGAATTTCTGGAATTATTTGAATTTAGCAAAATGAATTATGACGTCAGCATGAGGTAATGCTGACGTCAGCAGGTCAACAGGTCGGCTGACCAGTCAAACCAGACAGGTGGGTCCTACCTGTCATAGACAGTGGACTAATCAGAAGATTAAATTAACTAAAATTAGATTAATTAACTACTGGACCCCACCTGTCAGTGCCTAATTAGATTAATTAATTAGTTTTATTTATAAAAACATTTTTTTTGTTAATTATGCGGCGGGGCCCGCATGTCAGTGGCTGGGCCTGCCCAGTCAGCAGTTGACTGGGTCAACCCAGTCAACTGGGACCCACGGGGCCCACTGGCAGTGGCTCTGGGGTGGCCCCAGGCCAGCCACGTCGGCGGCCGGCGCCGGAGCGACTCCGGCGACCAAAACAGAGGCGGCCCCTCGCCGGAGTTGGCCGGAATCGCGCTACAGGGCTCGGGGAGGAGCGGGGCTAGGCTCATTCGAAGGAGCTCGCAGCGCCGCATCCAGTGGTGGTCGTAGCTTCGCCGGACTTGGCCGGAATCGACGCCGGCGAGCGGCGGAGGCGGCGGCGTGCACGGGTGCCCGACGGAAACGGGGCTACGGTGTGCTCTCGAGCAAGCGGAGGGGCTGGGGAGCATCTACGCGCTGTGGGGAGTGCAACGGGCTTGAGCCCGTGACCAAAAGGTCACCGGAGACCCGCCGGCGACGAGCTCCGTGGCGCTGCGTTCGGGCGCTTCGGCGGCAACTAGCTAGGGCGCACGAGAGAGAGAGGAGGAAGCAGGGGCTCACCGAGCGGCGCACACGGTGGCCCTTGGGGGGTTTAGTAGCTGCAGGGGCGTGGCCGGAGTTGGTGAAGAGCGGCGGCGGAGCTTGTCGGAGCAGAGGAGGGAGACGGCGACGTCGGGGGTGATGTAGGGGGGTCCCGGCTCGAGCAGGTGGTCGGGGAGGACGGGCTCGACACGGCGGAGCTCGTGGACACGTCGGGGAGGGGAACGGGGCTCGGTGGCCGCGTGAACGACGGAGAACGGCGGCGACCGCGTCGGGCGGTGGGGAAGGAGGGAGCGGCGTGGATCTGGGGGGGAGAGGGAGAGGCGCAGAGGCCGAGAGGGGCAAGTGGGAGAGGGGCCCGAGGGGGCGGGGGCGCTGGCAGCCTTATCCTCCCCCGTCGCCGACGAGGGGGTGCGGCGGGGACCTGCCACTGTTCCGACCCCGGTCGGGGGAACAGGGAAGGGGAGGGCGATCCGGGGAGGTGGGCTAGGCCGGCTGGGCCTGGGGGCGGCCCTGTTGGGCCAGGGGTCCAGTGGGGGGGCTTCTCCTTCTCCTTTTTTTCTTTGTATTGTTCTGTTTTCTATTGTATTTTCTTTTTATTTATTTATTTTCTTTTCTGTTTTATTTCATTTAAAAGTATTTAGGCATTTTATAAAAATGTGTTTTCTCCACAATAATTATCAGTGCAATATCTGGCATGGCCCGATCATTTTTGTTTAAATTTTTGAAAACTTTTATTTTCCACTTTAAATTTAATTGAAGTTTGAATTAAGAGTTTGAAAAGAAATGTGATTCAAATGTGATCAAGCCCTGTTTAGCAACATGATTAGCTTAATCACAGAGAGTTACTGTAGCATGATTCTCGGGGTGTTACAAATCTCCTCCACTACAAGAAATCTCGTCCCGAGATTTAGGAGGTAGAAGGAAACAGTGCGGGGTATTCTTCGCGCAGACGATCCTCTCGTTCCCAAGTGGCCTCATCTTCAGAATGGTGCGACCACTGGACTTTGAGAAACTTGATCGCCTTCTGACGTGTGCGGCGTTCAGCTTGGTCGAGAATGCGGACCGGATGCTCCTTATAGGAGAGGTCTTGCTGCAATTCGAGCACTTCGTGATCCACAGCTCGGATTGGGTCCTTGAAGCAACGGCGGAGCTGTGACACATGGAACACATCGTGAACTTGAGAAAGGTTCGGCGGTAGCTCCAGTTGGTATGCCACTTTTCCACGCCTTTCGAGAATAGTGAATGGGCCAATATAGCGAGGAGCTAGTTTGCCCTTGATCCCGAAGCGGTGAGCACCCTTCATAGGTGTGACTCGAAGATAAGCCTTTTCGCCAGGTTGATAGACCATGTCTTTATGATGATGGTCATACTGACTCTTCTGACGTGTCTGAGCAGTCTTGAGATTCTCGCGAATAATGCGGACTTGTTCTTCGGCATCTTGGATAATATCCGGACCGAAGAGTGGACGTTCCCCAGTTTCTGACCAGTTCAGAGGGGTTCGGCACTTTCATCCATATAACACTTCGAAGGGGGCCATCTTCAGACTAGCTTGATAGCTATTATTATAAGAGAACTCAGCATACGGGAGAGATTCCTCCCATTTCTTGCCGAAGGAAATAACACAAGCTCGAAGCATGTCTTCGAGAACTTGGTTGACGCGTTCAACTTGCCCTTGCGATTGAGGATGAAACGCAGTACTGAATGACAGATGAGTTCCCATAGCTTCTTGGAAACTTGCCCAGAATCTTGAAGTGAATAAGCTGCCACGGTCTGAGCTGATAACCAATGGAATACCGTGGAGTGAAACAATCCTGGACATATAGAGCGTTGCCAACTGGCTAGCAGTGATCGTTTCTTTGACTGCCAGAAAATGTGCAACTTTGGGAAGCCGGTCAATGACGACAAGAATAGCATCATTACCTTTCTGTGATTTGGGAAATCCAGTGATGAAGTCCATCTCAACATGGTCCCATTTCCATTCAGGAATAGAGATAGGTTGCAGAGTTCCAGCAGGCCTTTGATGTTCTGCTTTGATACGACGGCAAACGTCACATTCAGCAACATAACGAGCAATGTCTTGCTTCATATTAGACCACCAGAATCTCTGACGGATGTCTTGGTACATCTTTGTACTACCAGGATGGATACATAGAGGCGTATCATGAGCTTCTTTCATAACTTCCTGTGTCATATCCAGGTTTTTCTCTGCACAAGGTACCACTAGGCGGCCCTTGAAGTATAAGGTGCCATCTTCAGCAATGGTGAAGAATGAGGGCTTTCCTTCTGCGAGGTAGCGCTTAATCTTGTGGGCTTCAGAGTCATACTTCTGTAGCCTTTTGATGCTGTCCTCGAGATCTGGTTTAGCAACTAGGGTATTGAGGGAACCCTGGGTAACAACATGGAGGTTCACCTTGCCAAACTCCTTAGGAGGGGGAGCGAGTGCACCCGGAGGAACAATATGGAGGTTCAGCTTCCTGAATTCTTCAACAAGCGAGGGCTGAACTTTGTGAACCTGGAGGTGGTTGCAGTAAGACTTGCGGCTCAAGGCATCAGCCATTACATTAGCCTTGCCTGGCGTATAGGAAATACCCAAGTCAAAGTCTGCAACAAGCTCCATCCATCTCTGCTGACGGAGGTTCAGGTCTGGCTGAGTAAATAGATACTTCAGACTTTGGTGGTCAGTGAAGATCTCGCAACGATTACCGAGAAGGTAATGTCGCCACTGCTTCAGCGCATGAATGACAGCAGCAAGTTCGAGGTCGTGAACTGGGTAGTTCTCTTCGTGAGGGCGCAATTGCCGAGAGGCATAAGCAATCACTTTGCGGTCTTGCATTAGGACACAGCCTAATCCTTGACGGGAAGCGTCGCAGTAAATGACGAAGTCCTTCTTAGTATCAGGTGGAGCTAGAACTGCGGCAGAAGTCAACTTGTCTTTGAGTGCCTGGAAACTTTCCTGACATTTGTCTGTCCATTGGAACTTGACGCCCTTATGTAACAGGTTAGTCAGAGGCCTGGCAATCTTGGAGAAGTTCTCGACGAATTGACGGCAATAGCTGGCAAGACCGAGAAAACTTCTGACTTGCTTAACGTTCTTGGGAGGATTCCAATCAAGAATAGCCTGAACTCGCTCGGGGTTGACGGCAATACCATCCTTAGAGATGACATGCCCAAGATAGGTTACTTCCGGTAGCCAGAATTCACATTTGGAGAACTTGGCATATAGTTGATGCTCTCGTAGCTTCTCCAGCACAAGTCGAAGATGTTCAGCATGTTCTTCTTCGTTCTTTGAAAATACCAGGATATCATCCAGATAAACCACGACGAACTTGTCGAGGTAATCCATGAATATATAGTTCATCAGACGAGAGAAGGTGGCTGGAGCATTGGTTAAACCGAAAGACATGACGGTGTACTCGTATGAACCATAGCGAGTCACGAAGGCGGTCTTTGGGATATCCTCTTCGCGAACACGGATCTGGTGGTAGACCAACCTCAAGTCGAGCTTAGAGAACACTGACGAACCCGCCAGTTGATCATACAGATCATTGATCCGAGGAAGGGGGTATTTATTCTGAATGGTAGCTTGGTTTATAGGACGGTAGTCTTGAACTAACCGGTTTGTCCCATCCTTCTTCTTGACAAAGAGGGAAGGTGCTCCCCAAGGAGAGCAACTTGGGCGAATGAATCCTTTGCGAAGAGATTTGTCGATTTCCTCCTTAAGCTCAAGGAGTTCATGCGGCGGCATTTTGTAGGGTCGCTTGGCTATAGGAGTGGTGCCTGGCTTCAAGTCGATGATGAATTCGACAGCTCTAGCAGGGGGAATCCCTGGAAGTTCTTCAGGGAAGACGTCGAGGAATTCACGCACGACGGGAATGTTTTCAATGCCCTCGAGTGGTGCAGCGTTCAATGCATTCAATGCATAGAGCCTTGCCTCGGCATTTTGCACCAGATGGGCTTGGTAAGTAACTATCTCATCTGAAGGGTGTAGCAGATGGACGGTCTTAGTGGTGAAAACGATTGAAGCAGTATGCGCTTTTAACCAATTTATTCCCAGAATGAGATCAATGCTACAGGACTTCAGTACGATGGGAGAGACAAGAAATTCCAGTCCTTCAATTTCAACAGTAACATCGTGACTAACCATAGAGGTTTGACATTGGCCCGCAGGGGTGTGTACCACTAGCGGAGTGTTTATCTCTTCGTAATTAATGCCATGCAGGAATGCAAATTCTGCTGATATGAATGAATGGTATGCTCCTGTATCAAATAAAACGGATGCTGGTACTGAATTTACGAGGAGTGTACCCATCATAGTAGCAGGCTGGTCTTGAGCTTCGCTGAGATCAACGTGGTTGGCATGAGCACGACCATAAGACTTAGCATTGTTGTTGTGGGGCTGGTTGTTACCACGGCCAGCTGCTGGAAGGGCCAGTTGATTCTGGTTCTGATAGCAGTTCCTGGCAAAGTGACCCGGTTGACCACACTTGAAGCACAGACCATTACCGGGAGTGGGAACAGGAGCCCCAGGTGGGGAGCTGGTAGCTTTGACTGCCTAGATGGTGGAGGAGGCAGACGCGGTGCAGCATAAGATTTCCTTGGAGCAGGTGCATTTGGACGATACATGCTGTTCGGGATCCATATCTTACGCTTCTGTGAGGGCGAGCCCGAAGATGAGCCCGTGTCACGGTTGCGCCTCTGAGAGCTCTGGTATTCCTGCAGACCAGTCTCGACATTGATGGCCTTATTCACCAAGGTGGCGAAATCGGCGAAGTCATGCACTAGAAGTGCGAGCTTGATGTCAGCTTGTAGTCCATCACGGAACTTCTCCTGTCTACGTGCATCAGTTGCAATGTCTTCTTCAGCATAGCGGGACAAGTCCAGAAACTCTCGCTGATAAGCTTCGACAGTTTTGTTGCCTTGGGTGAGGTTGCGGAACTCACGCTTCTTCCGGTCCATGACTCCCTGAGGAATGAAGCGGGCACGAAAAGCAGCTTGGAAGTCTGGCCAGGTGATGATTGTTCCAGCTGGCAGAGTACGCCTGTGGCTGTCCCACCATTGAGCTGCGGGTCCCTTCAAGAAGAAGGAAGCAAAGGTGACATAGCTGGCAGGGGCTACATCAGCAGACTCCATCTCATAGGTGATGTCACGGAGTCAGTCATCAGCATCCAGAGGCTGAGTTGAGCTGCGGTAGATGGTTGGGTTGAGGCGTATGAAATCTTGAAGAGTCACTTGGGCTGGCTGCTGGTTCATATTGGGGCGAGGAAACTGAGCCATCATATTTTCCATGAACTGGCGGTTCAGTTCAAACTGTTGGATCATACCCGCCATGTACTCAGGTGGTGGTGGGGCATTGCCACCACGACCACGACCACCTGGTCTAACCATCCTGCTAATATATAACAGGGGTTCAGCATTGAGAAATTTGCAAAGACAAGGATCATTCATGATGAAACATGCATAATGAAAGGAGCACGATAGCTACTACATAGTAGTCGGCATAACTTACAAAAGGGGTCATGCATAGAGTTCAGTACATAGAGTTCAGTACATAGACTAAAACATCATAGGCGGCACACAGGCTCGCGGCGAATGCATCTAACACTTCAAGCAAGCCTACATCAGTCCCAAGAGTACTGTGGAGGTAATCGTAGCCCGACAGCTGGTAGTGAGGCAACGGATAGCCCTCCACGTCAGCAGACTGGGGGCCGCGGATACTCAGGTGTAGAGCCCGACGCTCAGGTGGCAGAAGAGGACCAAGTGCAGGGGAGTAGCCTCCCACCTCTGGCCAACCGACACCGTGGGGCATCACGGTCCTGGCTGGGTAGATCGCAGTACGCGGTACCTGTCCAGATCGGACAAAGGGGTGCAGCAGCGTCAGGGCACGGTAAAGGTGCTGACGGGTGGTGTACATCTCGTGGCGAAGAGCTCGGTTAGCTCGATCCAGCCCATCAGCATGCAGAACCAGGTTCTGATGGTAGAAGGGCTCTCGGGTGACAGTGGAGTAGGCAGCAGTATAGTATCCCTCCGCACCAACATCGGATGCGATAGCAATGTGCCTGAAAGGGGAGGTGTCCAACTCCCGATACTCTCCATGAAGACGTGTCAGAGCAGCATAGGCAGCATCATGGACAGCCATATCGATGGTCACACCAACTCCATGTGCGGTGTGCAGCACAGTAGTGGAGTCATACTCCCGAGAGTAGAGGTGGACGATGGCACGGTACTGCTCCTGGTTAAAGTCCTGGTACTCCTCGTAGACGGTGTACTCAGGGTGCCAGCGATAACCCAGATAGGTCATCATCTCAGCTAGCACAGCCGTGATCTCGAGGCACCAATGGCCGTCGTGTGGCGCACGACCTGCCTCGTGGGTTCCATCTGAAAGCAAAGACGTTTCAAAGGAGTCAAATGACAGTGTGTGAATTGTTCAAAATACTATTCTAGGAAACAACTATGGCTTATTGGGGTGAATGCGGTCACGGGATCCTAGTGTTAGAGTTAGTAAATTCGTTTAACCCGAGTAGAAGAGAGTTCAGAGTCCCAGAGTAAAGGTCGAGGAGTAAAAGATCCTAGTACCACCCAATGGCGACGTGGGCCCGTAAGACACACAGCCATGTTAGTAAAAGTTTTGTAATGTCTAGACTCGACTTCGGCCAAGGAGTGTGGAAAGGGGGATTCCTACAGGCAGTTGGCTCTGATACCAACTTGTGACGCCCCCGATTTGACCATACACTAATCATGCACGCAAATGTGTACGACCAAGATCATGGACTCACGGGAAGATATCACAACACAACTCTAAAACATAAATAAGTCATACAAGCATCATAATACAAGCCAGGGGCCTCGAGGGCTCGAATACAAGTGCTCGATCACAGACGAGTCAGCGGAAGCAACAATATCTGAGTACAGACATAAGTTAAACAAGTTTGCCTTAAGAAGGCTAGCACAAACTGGGATACAGATCGAACGAGGCGCAGGCCTCCTGCCTGGGATCCTCCTAACTACTCCTGGTCGTCGTCAGCGGCCTGCACGTAGTAGTAGGCACCTCCAGTGTCGTAGGTGTCATCGTCGACGGTGGCGTCTGGCTCCTGGGCTCCAGCATCTGGTAGCGACAACCAGATAGAAAGGAAAGGGGAAAAAGAGGGAGAGAAGCAACCGTGAGTACTCATCCAAAGTACTCGCAAGCAAGGAGCTATACTACATATGCATGGGTATATGTGTAAAGGGGCATATCAGTGGACTGAACTGCAGAATGCCAGAATAAGAGGGGGATAGCTAGTCCTGTCGAAGACTACGCTTCTGGACCTCTCCATCTTGCAGCATGTAGAAGAGAGTAGATTGAAGTCCTCCAAGTAGCATCGCATAGCATAATCCTACCCGGCGATCCCCTCCTCGTCGCCCTGTTAGAGAGCGATCACCGGGTTGTATCTGGCACTTGGAAGGGTGTATTTTATTCAGTATCCAGTTCTAGTTGTCATAAGGTCAAGGTACAACTCCGGGTCGTCCTTTTACCGAGGGACACGGCTATTCGAATAGATAAACTTCCCTGCAGGGGTGCACCACATAACCCAACATGCTCGATCCCATTTGGCCGGACACACTTTTCTGGGTCATGCCCGGCCTCGTAAGATCAACGCGTCGCAGCCCCACCTAAGCACAACAGAGCGGTCAGCACGCCGGTCTAATCCTAAGCGCGCAGGGGTCTGGGCCCATCGCCCTATGCACACCTGCACGTTGCGAACGCGGCCGCGAGCAGACCTAGCAACCCACACGATCACGGCGGTTACGTCAAAGCGGTCCAACACGGCGCGCGCCACTCAGTCGCTGACGTCACGAAGGCTTCGGCTGATACCACGACGCCGGGATACCCATAACTACTCCCGCGTAGATGGTTAGTGCGTATAGACCAAATGGCCAGACTCAGATCAAATACCAAGATCTCGTTAAGCGTGTTAAGTAACCGCGAACGCCGACCAGGGCCAGGCCCACCTCTCACCTGGGTGGTCTCAACCTGCCCTGTCGCTCCGCCACAAAGATCCACTTGCGGGTACTCCTACGAGCCGACCCGACTTTAGTCATCACATGTGTCATGTATATAGCATATAAGTATATACCCGTGATCACCGCCCAGGTGATCACGGCCCGATAGTATAGCACAGCAGACGGACAAGAATGTAGGGCCACTGATGGAAAACTAGCATCCTATACTAAGCATGTAGGATTGCAGGTAAAGGTATCAACAGTAGTAGCAAGGATAGGCTATGCATCAGGATAGGATATCGGAAAGCAGTAACATGCTACACTACTCTAATGCAAGCAGTATAGAGAAGAATAGGCGATATCTGGTGATCAAGGGGGGGGCTTGCCTGGTTGCTCTGGCAAGTAGGAGGGGTCGTCGACTCCGTAGTCGAACTGGGCAGCAGCAGTGTCGGTCTCGTAGTCTACCGGAGAGAAGAGGGGGAAGAAACAGTAAATACAATGCACACATAAGCATGACGATGCGTGACATGACAATGAGCGGTGCTAGGTGTGTCCTAACGCGACAGTAGGTGGTACCGGCGAAGGGGGGAACATCCGGGAAGGTATTCCCGATGTTTTGCGTTTTCGGACAGACGGACCGGAGGGGGAAATTTGCTAGTTCGATAGGTTAGGGAGGTGTGGTGGACGAACGGACTGCGTATTCGGATTCGTCTCATCGTTCTGAGCAACTTTCATATAGAAAACATTTTCATCCGAGTTACGGTTTAAAAGATATGAATTTTCGAAGATTATTTGAATTTCTGGAATTATTTGAATTTAGCAAAATGAATTATGACGTCAGCATGAGGTAATGCTGACGTCAGCAGGTCAACAGGTCGGCTGACCAGTCAAACCAGACAGGTGGGTCCTACCTGTCATAGATAGTGGACTAATCAGAAGATTAAATTAACTAAAATTAGATTAATTAACTACTGGACCCCACCTGTCAGTGCCTAATTAGATTAATTAATTAGTTTTATTTATAAAAACATTTTTCTTGTTAATTATGCGGCGGGGCCCGCATGTCAGTGGCTGGGCCTGCCCAGTCAGCAGTTGACTGGGTCAACCCAGTCAACTGGGACCCACGGGGCCCACTGGCAGTGGCTCTGGGGTGGCCCCAGGCCAGCCACATCGGCGGCCGGCGCCGGAGCGACTCCGGCGACCAAAACAGAGGCGGCCCCTTGCCGGAGTTGGCCGGAATCGCGCTACGGGGCTCGGGGAGGAGCGGGGCTAGGCTCATTCGAAGGAGCTCGCAGCGCCGCATCCAGTGGTGGCCGTAGCTTCGCCGGACTTGGCCGGAATCGGCGCCGGCGAGCGGCGGAGGCGGCGGCGTGCACAGGTGCCCGACGGAAACGGGGCTACGGCGTGCTATCGAGCAAGCGGAGGGGCTGGGGAGCATCTACGCGCTGTGGGGAGTGCAACGGGCTTGAGCCCGTGACCAAAAGGTCACCGGAGACCCGCCGGCGACGAGCTCCGCGGCGCTGCATTCGGGCGCTTCGGCGGCAACTAGCTAGGGCGCACAAGAGAGAGAGGAGGAAGCAGGGGCTCACCGAGCGGCGCACACGGTGGCCCTTGGGGGGTTTAGTAGCTGCAGGGGCGCGGCCGGAGTTGGTGAAGAGCGGCGGCGGAGCTTGTCGGAGCAGAGGAGGGAGACGGCGACGTCGGGGGTGATGTAGGGGGGTCCCGGCTCGAGCAGGTGGTCGGGGAGGACGGGCTCGACGCGGCGGAGCTCGTGGACACGTCGGGGAGGGGAACGGGGCTCGGTGGCCGCGTGAATGACGGAGAACGGCGGCGACCGCGTCGGGCGGTGGGGAAGGAGGGAGCGGCGTGGATCTGGGGGGGAGAGGGAGAGGCGCAGAGGCCGAGAGGGGCAAGTGGGAGAGGGGCCCGAGGGGGCGGGGGCGCTGGCGGCCTTATCCTCCCCCGTCGCCGGTGAGGGGGTGCGGCGGGGACCTGCCACTGTTCCGACCCCGGTCGGGGGAACAGGGAAGGGGAGGGCGATCCGGGGAGGTGGGCTAGGCCGGCTGGGCCTGGGGGCGGCCCAGTTGGGCCAAGGGTCCAGTGGGGGGGGCTTCTCCTTCTCCTTTTTTTCTTTGTATTGTTCTGTTTTCTATTGTATTTTCTTTTTATTTATTTATTTTCTTTTCTGTTTTATTTCATTTAAAAGTATTTAGGAATTTTATAAAAATGTGTTTTCTCCACAATAATTATCAGTGCAATATCTAGCATGGCCCAATCATTTTTGTTTAAATTTTTGAAAACTTTTATTTTCCACTTTAAATTTAATTGAAGTTTGAATTAAGAGTTTGAAAAGAAATGTGATTCAAATGTGATCAAGCCCTGTTTAGCAACATGATTAGCTTAATCACAGAGAGTTACTGTAGCATGATTCTCGGGGTGTTACATACTGTCACAAAAAGAAACTCAACAGCTGTACGAGACGGCCGAAAAGCAGCTCAGAACTCGTGACAGTTGTTGAAGAGAGAAATAAAAATCGGCATCCACCCCGGATAGCTATAAACAGCTTAGATCACAGGCGTGGTGCCGTCATTGGAGAAAAAGGGGACAAGGGCTCATCAGGATCATTTTCCAGGTTCACAGGTACTTGTATTGAGCTCATTGATGTCATCAATCCTCATAATCCTTTGTCACACTGCAGTGTATACTGGCTTTCTTCTCTTAACCATCCTCACGTGGTTGTCAGATCCTCATCCGAGTGACTTGTAAGAGCTTGGTGGTATGCCCACCGCATATATATGAGAATCCGATTCCCGAGATAGACGTGTATTCTGACTGATTCTTGCTTCTGACCAAAATGTTGCGGATCTGATTCTTGGGATTCACTGTCATATGCTGTCAATTCACAGCGCACTATCTTGTACTAAAGTCTTACTGAGGAAGATTGGCTGGCTTGTGCTCGAAACTTTCATCGGACATCTTGCTGAGGGAGACTTGACACTCGGTAACATGATCAGATATCCCCCAATCTGAATGCAGTCGGCTGAGAATTCCATACTGTTGTGAGGAGTGCACGTTAATGCAAACTTTATACTGACATTCCATCCAGGATTTCTTTTGTATTCGGACGAGCTATTTCCAATTTCACTGCAGTCTGCTGACAATTCCATTCTGTTTAGCTGAGTTTCCAAATATATGCATTTCTTGCTGACTCTTTGGGTCCGGTGTCGGCTGACAAGCAACTTTAATAGGGGGAAATTTGTAACACCAAAGGCCCAAAGAAAGAAACAAAATAAATGACTAAAACAAAAGCACTCAAGCATACTACTAATATAATTAATCAAGCAATCATCACATATTACTGCTACTCACACCATAATATGCATGCACACCTAAGCACACAAATCACGTGGAAACTTCGGTATTACGGTCTAATATGTTGTGGCGGTGTGCACGAAAATTATATCCATGTGTGGAAGGAGTTGACGTAACCGAAGCTACACCAAGCACTGGCTGAACAGTAGCTAGATCTGGATGGATACACAGGTGAGGACGGACTTGACAATCAAGTAGCGAGACACAAAAGTCACGACCACCTCATCATCAAGCGTACGAAGGGAATCGTACCCGTCGAAAGAATGAAATGACAAGGCAAGATAACAGTGGAAGACGGGGTTTAATGGCATTGCCCTTTTCTGATAACAAAGATCAGCAAGGGTTGCCAAAGGAACGAGATGGAGGGCAATGGAAGATGATGTTGTCGAATCACACCGAAGAGCAGGCATGCTAAGAAGGAGGGCGTAGGTAGTGGGTCGGAACCGATACCACCTACACTCACAAGATTAACCGTTAGTGACAAAATAATAATCTATATGCATGCTATGCGACAAACAAATGCAACAATCAAGTGCAACAAACTAACTGGGGTCTATACTACTGCTTTCTAACGTTCGCGCGGGCTAGGGCATTCTACAGCCAGACCTGCTCTGATACCAAGCCCGTGGCACCCCGTCTCAGAGAAAACCGGAACGCTCCGTATTCTAGCCCAGAGATCGAGGTGAAGTCTTCTGGAATACGACACTTCTTAGTATAGAACAAACCAGCTCTCTATTACAACACGAATAGGAATACAAGGTCTCCGATATTTCAATGAATAACATCGGCACAGCGACACTACGCCAACCACGGTTGCTCTATACAAGCAGCATAATGACTCAAAGCCGCGAAATAACTCTAGCAGCGGAACAACGATGATGGTGGTGAACTCCACTCCGCAGGGACTCTGGCTGGAACGCTTATCCTAGCTCGCGAACTCAGGAACAGCACCAAACAAGCAAGCAATCCAGGCATGACCTGCAAGCTGGGATGACACGCCAGGTCAATACATTGAATGTACTTGCAAGATCACAATTAACCAGAAGCATTCAAGACAAACAACAGCATGGCAATTACAGGTTAATCAGAAATTATCATGAGATCATCATGGCATGAACAACATGAACATAATACTGCTAGAACAATATGAGCAGGGCATGTACATATAAATCTGACGATACTAGCATGCAACACGACGACACTACATGCACCATTTATTCTGTTCGGGTTACCTCGTAACCATCACATGCATCACTTACCAACCTCGGACATTACACGATCATCTCAGGATCAAATCAAGCTTGGTATAAACAATACCGTAGTAATCATCAAACGACCACAAGGAGCTTGATGTTTACCCACGAGTATCGCACAACATCACGAATATCCAACAACTCGGTATCCTCGATACAACGGTGATCATTCCGGCGATCACAACCATGACCAACACTTGGTCTCAAACGGTGATCTTTCCGGTGATCACAACCAACTTATCTCACCATCAAAACAGGGTTGTTATTAAGCACATTATTATTATTACTGTTGACTCATAGTGGGACCGACTACGAACTGGGCCCTTATCCACGGGCGCGGCTATCGATAGATTTAATATACACTCTGCAGAGGTTAGTACACTATACCCACACCACGGAACCGATGGCCTCGCACTCCCATTCGGGTGGACCAACGGTGTTCCGACAAAACCGATATACTGTCATGACACTCTCCCGGCCACTCCGACCCACTCCCAACTGGGCTAGTCCTGGGTGGCCCCGTGTCTACCAAAGACACAACGACCACCGTCGTGGCCAAAACGTCCCTCACGGGGACCGGACCCATAATAACAACAACGGGCACACAAGGTTATGTCTGCTTACCGGGCCAGGGTACGCACGCCCATAACCTTCCCTCGTTGGAGGCACCGGCGAGAGGCACGACAATAGACCCAGTTAGGACCTTCCCATAAAGGTAAGCGTGGCTGCACTGGTCAGCTCGATATGATGGCACCATGACTCAGCCAACAGTTGTTCAAGTTCAATTTAATCCGGTTAAACTTGAATGCAATATGCTGAGCCATGATAAAATAACATGATGCAATTACAATGCATGAACATGATATCAACATAAGCACGGGGTGCAACATAACTATCCACCATATCCACAATGAATCATATCCAACTGAGCATGGCATACTGACTAGCATGAACATCATAAGTAAATACTTCTCCGAAACATAGCATGACCACTAGCATCAACAATAAATATCATGCAAGAACATATCAACAATGCCATCATGCAAGCATTTAACCAACTGGATGCAAAGGAACATGCATAACAATGGTACTCGGGACAGATGGCAGTCATGCACCGAAGACCATTACCAACATCAACATTTACTACTAGCAATCATGAGCATATGAGAGGAATACTAGCAACTAGCAGGGCATGATAACCAGGTGCATAACAACATAGCAAGAAAGTAAGCACTAACCCAGAAGCATTACCGAAACAACGATAACCATATTTTAAACAAGCAAACATTTATTAAATATTCAAGTTGAAAACCATGGCTACTGCATGACTATCATGCAAGTGGGTATTGTGTCTTGCCTGGGGATGAAGAAGGCACCGGGGAGAAGTGCGGTGAAGCCGCGGAAAGATTTGCCGGAAACAGTTCTCTCTCGGAGGGGCTGTTTACGTGCAAGGGAAAAAAGGTCATTTTCAGAATGTTAAAATATAGTGAAATTGATACCAACAGAACGGGCTCGACGAGACGAAGACATGAGCGCCGGTTTCACCTCAATCGGAGTTACGGTTGCGGAGTTATGAGGTGTAGAAGATCAGGGACCAATCTGTGAAAGTTTTCATCACCAATGGGTCCCTGAGTGGATAAGACAGAAACGCATATTAGAGAATACGCTTTCCGAGCAGAGAAAGCGCATTCCTGGCCGCAGTATAAGGACATACGTTTGCCCGAGGGGAAAACGAATTTCGGCAAAAGGAGGAAAAGGACACCCTTTCGTTAAATGAAAACACACTCAAGGAAAACCCGTTCCCACTTACATGACGTGGCAGTGGCGGGGTCAACGGGCAGAGGGTGACATGCGGGGCCCACCTTATCCTTCTCTCTCCTCCCCCTTTCTTCTTCTTCCTCCCGTGCCTAGCCACGACAGAAAGCAGAGGAGGAGGAAAGGGGCGCTGCCGGCGCTGGGGCGGCCGGTCTAGGCCAGCTCCGGCCAGGGCGCGGTCACCAGCGGGCGCGGCCCGGCGTGGCGCGTCCATCCAGGGGTCGGCCGGCCCCGGGGAGGAGAGGAGGACGCGGGGCAGAGGAGGACCGAGGGGCGGCAGAGGACGGCGGGCGGCGGCGGTCTTTGGCGATGTGGGCAGCTCCGGCGAGGGCTGAGGGGTGGGGGCGAACCGCCGGAGTGCGGAGGAGACGTAGGTGGCGACGGAAGGGAGAGAGGAGGCTCCGATGGACTCGGTCGGGGTGGTGGCCGAGAGCAACGGCGACGGCCAAGCGCCGGGAGGCGCGGCCAGAGGGACTCCGACGACGAACGAGTGGGGTGGGGCGAACCGCAGAGGAGTGGGGAGTGCGGTGGACAGGTCGGGGAGGCGAGAGGAGGCTTGGCTTGGCCGGAATCATGCCGAGGCCGAGGCGGCCATGGAGGAAAACGGCGGACTCCGGCGAGATGAGGTGATTAAAGAGAGCAAATGAGGTGAGGGAGAGATGGTTGAGGTGCGGAGGGACTCAGGGCACGCTTATATAGCCGAGGGGAAGGCTCTGGAGCATCGCTAGCGAGCTCGAGCAGTGCTCTAATGGAGGTCAGAGGCTGGGCATGGCACGGGCACTGCTCTAGCGGCGCATTATTGGAGAACCACGACGAGGCACCGATGCAGGGCGACACAGTCGAGCACGGGCGAGCTCCAGGACATGAATGGAGGTCGAGATGAGGAGGAAGGAGACGAGCACAGTGGCTGGAACAAGCCAGAGCACGCGTTCAGCCATGACGCAAGCGTGATCACCACGCGCACTGGCGCAAGCGTCGCTCTTTGGCGTGGCCAACCATGTCCAGTGGATTGACCTTCATGCCCTTAGCCAAAATGAGGAAATAAATAGGTCCAGGGGCAAAGAAGAGATTTGCACTTAGCTCCAAAAGTAAATCAGTAAGAAGGTGTTTGTAACTCTCTGTGATTAAACCAGCTTGGTAACATGGTAAAGGATTTGTTGTCTGATGATCACGCACTAAGGTGATTCTGATCACGAAAAATCAGACCAAGAGGAGGAGTTTAGATGAGGGTTGCTGTAGAAAGTGCAAAACTAGCCAGCATTAGGGATTTGGATGATACACTCACATGCTTGATCTTTGTGAGCTGAAGTTTGGCAGAGAGGGGTTATATGATGGTATGAAGCTGCTATAAATATTTCATGCCATTTGGAAATACCAAAGTGGCACTTGCTTCACAAAGCTTCATTCTGGACAGAAACTTTAAAAAATTGTAGAGCAATAATGGCTTCATGAACCATGCCCAAAATGGGTGGAGGTAAGTTATATGGATAATATAAGGCCTAGAAAAATTGGCAGACAAAATGGAGCAAGATAAAATATACTTGCTTCACAAACTGAAATTTTGGACAGAATCAAATAATTGAAGATGAGTTCACATGGAGGCATGAAATGAGCTATACTTTGGTGGAGGGCTTAGATATGATGGTATGAGGGATCATGCAAAATGGAAACTCATTTGGATATGCCTATCTTGCACCTCATTCACAAAGCTTCTTTCTGGAGAGAAACTTTGGAAAATCATAATTAAATAATTACTAAGCAAATGAGGTTGCATTTTGGCATGTGGCAGTGATATGGACAGGAAAAGGTGTCCAAGGAGTTTGAGGTCAATTGGGAAAAGTAAAATAGCACTTGCTTCACAATGTGCCATTTAGGGCAGAATAGGGAATGAATTATTTGAGCATGATGATGAACATGACAAATGAAATCTTTTGCCATATTTGAGAAAGATATGACCCAAACAATTTATGAGAATTATTTGGGAATTTTAGGACTGATGGAAATAAAGGTTGCTTCACAACCTAGGGCAATTTGAGTTATTCCTTTAATAGAAAAGGAATATTCCCAATGAAAAGAATATTGGGATTTGTGCTAGGATGAAAATGACAGGGTCTAGGGAAGTATTTCGGAATGACAAGCCACTCTGGAAACAAAGAAGAGGGCATCTTCTTTAGTTTCCAGAGCACAAAGCCACGGAAAAAGAAAACTGAAGCAAAAACCTCAGAAAAACAAAAGAAAAAGAAAGGGCCAAAAATCAGGCTATCACACGCGGGTACCCCTCAGGGCCGACCCGTCTTTAGTAACAGGGTTCAGTGTAAATTCATAGTAACCGTGTGTCCAAACATCAAGGGGAAAACCTGAGGAATCACGCCCGGTGAATTCCACTCGATGTAATCATCAAGGTGAACGTAAGAGGAACCACCCCCGAGGTTCACACTTGAGGGGTTGCACGACGGAGTCGTATCAGAACTGGTTAAAGCGGAATCACCCCCGATGACCACGACCGAATTGCTACACTACAGGGTTCACATCAGAAGTGCTGTAGAGGTCTCACCCTCGGCACTCGATAGTAACCAAGTAGTGTCGAGCAACTAAGGGGAAAGTGATGTGCGGTGCCGGGGCCTGGTCTTCGATCCCGTCGATCGGGTCTTCAATGATGAAGCAGGGGCAACAAGGACTAGGTGGGGGGTCACTGATGGATCACTAACCAACCTATACTAAGCAGTTTAGGATAAGCAGGTAGGTAACAATGAGCAGGTTACAAAAGCTGGCTATGCATCAGAATAGGAGCAAACAATAACAGTAGCAAAATCTAATGCAAGCATGAGAGAATGGAATGGGCGATATCGGGATGATCAAAGGGGGGACTTTCCTGGTTGCTCAGACAAGGAGGGGTCGTTGGTGACATAGTCGATCATAGCGGCATCGGCAGCCGCCACGGGGTCTACCGAAGAGAAAAGGGGGAGAAATAGTAAATACATAGCAAGCAAGTGCATAACAGGACAACAAGCATAGCTATACGTGTTCTATCGCGGTCCTAGACGTTATAGGTGAAGGGGGAAGTCAACCGGGAAGGTGTTCCCGGTTCTGGACCTGTGTCAGACAGATGACCGGAGGGGGAATGTTCCATGTCCAGATAGTTAGAGGCATCTGACATGTATGTGGGTAGCGTATTCGGGTTCGGCTCATTTTTCTAATCAACTTTCATATATAAAACTTTTTCATCCGAGTTACGGTTTATTTTCTATGAATTTTCAAAGATTAAACCATTTTTTGGAATTAAATAAATTAATAGAAGGGTTTATTGCGTCACCATGATGTCACAATGACATCAGCAGTCAGCAGGGCGGCTGACCAGGTCAAACCTAGCCTGTGGGTCCAGTGGGACCCACATGTCAGCCTTTGTTAGTCAACCGTGTATTAAACTAACTAATCTAGGTTAATTAGCTACTGGACCCCACCTGTCATAGACTAATTAGCTAAACTAATCAGTTTTAATTATTAAAACATTTTAGTTAGAGGAATAAGCGGTGGGGCCCGCACGTCAGTGGCTGTGGGCTGCCCAGTCAGCACGTTGACTGGGTCAACCCAGTCAACGGGGTCAGCGGGGCCACTGGGGCCACTAGTCAGCGACCCAGAGGGTGGCCCCAGGGTGGCCACATCAGCATGCCAGCGGTGACGCTCCGGCGAGCCGTCTTTGCGGCGGCGGGCTCGGACCTCGCCGGAAACGCACCACAAAGGGCCGTTTCGAGCGCGGTCGGGCTCGTTCAAACGCGGGAGCAGCGGCGCATCCAACTGCGGCCTTAGCTCGGGCTGGGGCGGGCTACAACGACGATGGCGTCGAGCGGGGCGGAAGGCCGGAACGAGCATTGGCAGGGATCGCGCTACGGGGCTCGGCAAGAGAAGCGGACACGCGCGTTGGGCCCATGGGAACCCCAGGAGCACGATGCGGCGCTCGGCCGCATGTGACGGCGACCATGACCACGGCGCCGAGCTCCTCGGCGGCAACGTGCTCGGGCGACGGCGGGCAAGCTAGCTAGGAGGCGCGCGAGAGCAAAAGGACAGGGGGAGGAGGGGGAGAAGCTCACGGCGAGGCTATAGGGGGACGACAGCATGCTCGGGGAGGTCTCGGTGCAGTGAATCGAGGCGGCGGAGGTCGGCGATCGAGAGATGGGGAAGACGGCGTCGACGGCGATCCCGAGCCTCCGAGCGCGAACAGTGGCGCGTAGATGACGCGGAGGATGACGTCGGTCCACCTGGGCACGGGCGGACGGCGAGGAGGGCACGGCGACTGCGTGGGCGAGCTCGTTCATGGCGGCGCAGCTCGTGTGCGGTCTATGGGAAGGAGAACGAGAGAGAGAGAGAGGGGAAAACTGAGGGGCGTCTAGGGTTAGGGTTCGGTCGAGGGCGTCGTCGGGGACTTGAGGTCGCCGCGGAGCTGCCGGATGGTCGACCCGTGGCCGATCCGAGCCGTGGACGACGCACGGGCGTCCACCGTGCTCCTGTGAACAGGAGGTAGGTGATGACCCGGTTAGCGGGCTGGGCCGGCCACTTTGTTGGCAGGCCTAAGTGCACAGAGCACTTTGCCCCTTTTCTTTTCCTCCTTTTCCATTTCCTTTTCTATTTTTGCTTTTATTTTTAACAGAGAGAGAAAGGGAATTATTTGGTCAACTATTTCACTTAGGAAAAATTGGGGAGGTGTCCCATTAAATCCCTGGTGATTATAGACAGTGTCATAAATATTTTGGAGACCAGAAGAATTCATTTGTATTTTTCAT
Source organism: Aegilops tauschii subsp. strangulata (assembly GCF_002575655.3). Taxonomy (NCBI): domain Eukaryota; kingdom Viridiplantae; phylum Streptophyta; class Magnoliopsida; order Poales; family Poaceae; genus Aegilops; species Aegilops tauschii. The sequence goes on from NC_053039.3 coordinate 182,712,785, forward strand.
AAATAGGATAGCATTAAAAATGCTGAATTGATGCTGTTATTATTGCTAAAGCTCATCTCTGCACAAAAGTGATGTTGTGTTCCTTAACAAATAATTGTTATGGAATTTTCGACAAATGATGAACATTTTGCCAGCAACTTTTGATCAACTTCAAACTTCACTTGAATTTTAATTGACTGGAATTTCAAATGGGATATAGAACAAAGGTGATTAAGCACTGTTTGGAAAAATGATTAGCTTAATCACGGAGGGTTACTGTAGCATGACATTGGGGGTGTTACAAATCTCCTCCACTATAAGAAATCTCGTCCCAAGATTTATGTGCGGAAGTAAAGAGTAACTTCGGGAGAACTAAACCTTATAGAGTTAATTATCTGGTGAACAATTCAGGGAATGTGGCAGAAGTATCTCTCGAGTTGAAACTTAAGAAAACATTGAGAGCAAAATATGAAGGTACAATAGGAAGTTTCAAGAGCGTGTGAGAAGGGGGCTTAGAGCATCGGGAATAGATCATCTCTCGGATGATGGCTCGTGACAACACACAAAGCCAAGATCAAATGATACTTGGGAATAAAGGATATACAGGAGAGTCAGGTTCCGATCCTGTGGACCTATGGGTTATGAGCCCACCATGTGGGTTAAAAGTAGAAAGGGGCCGATAGCAAGGCATGTCAGATGATAGACTGTCAGTTATGTTGTCAACAACGTTGGTACCAAGGACGAGGGACGGATAGAACTATTTTCCTGCTCTTCGAACGAGGCGGACCAATAGGCAAAGTTCTCGTCCATCGGTGGTTACGGAATGTCAACAACAATAATAACAAGGTCTTACTGACAAATTGTACACCGAGATGTTTTCATAAGCAGGGAACTATTACTACTTAGATCTCATAAACCACAAGAAAGGTTGAACAAAACAATGGAAAAGAAAAGGTGATCATTAGATTAATCAGAACATTGGAAAGGAAAATGTGTTTACACACAAGAATTGGGAGTATATCCTTCCCAAGGGGAAGTGGAGCAGGATATACATGATATGACAGCAAGTTCAAAAGCATTTAGATAAAGGGGGCGAGGGAAGAATCATGATATTACCCATACAACGGTGTTTGGATAATTGATCAAGAAACATTTAGCATTGCGCCTCCAATGTTCTTAATGATGTTCGGAGTAACACAGTCATACTTTTGGATAGCATTGACATGGTCATCAGGTAAAGGCCGGACCTTGGGAACACAAAGGATCCGTCGGGAATTACTTGAACACCTCAAGCAATTTTATCAAGGAAGATGAGGAGGTGGCCGATGGTTTCAGCAAAAATCCATCGACATGTCAAAAAGGATGTATTTCCAAAATTTATATGAACAAATTCGTGGTGGGGGAGGCAAGAATGTTGTCGATGATAACACAAATCATCGAGGGGCAAGGATGGTATTTCTCATCATGAATTCAATCGATATCCTGGAAGAGCTCAGAATGTTGATGATGATCACGACACATTTGTCGAGAGATTTCATGAAGATGTAATCAATCGGCGACGACATCAAGTCAAAGGAATGATAAAGCGAAAGGTTATTGGAACCACGGGTACGACACAAACTCGAAATCAAGCTTGTTGTTCAAGGCGAAACAATATGACGAGGAAGAACGACGTAAGCTTAGCTCATCATCGAAGATTGTGCTCCGGGAAGAAAGGACCAAGCAGCATAGTTAAAATTTAGCACGATAGTGGTATAGCTGATTAGGCTAGGAATGACTTGAATGATTATTAAACTCGTAAGCAATGAAAATTACTTAGAGTTATAGAATCGGAGTGCGGAATCGATTCAACCGATTCACTTATCGGTGTCCTCGAGTGATTAATAACTCAGATCCCGGGGGAAATCTGAAATCGGTGAGAAGCAATACTAGATGAAGACTCATAGGAAGCAACACAGTTGTTTGATATTCTCGAGGTACCGGAGGGTAATACTCGAAGGAAGATCAAAATAGAGGTTGCGGAGATGCATTGATCTGCAGAAGACAAGTGCTTTAACTTGTCCGAGAAATGGAATTAAAGGGGGAACAATCATGGTCAGAACCACGGTTGCAAAGGACCAAACATAGATACCGTAAGAACTAATAATAAGGGGATTATTATATCACAAGAAGCTTCCATGATAAGATCCACATTAGGTCCATGGGCATGAACACAAAGTTCAAGGTCGACTCCCACTTCTCCAATGCATAACCTCTCATTCACTTCTCGTGTTCAATGAAGTTGTAGTGTTGAAATGTTATCTGGCAAAACACCAGAAGAGTATGACTCGTGAAAACTCTCGGGTTCACATGGATTAAGGAAGGCATAGGTCAAACCCATAGGGGCATCTTGGGAACATATAACACAAACTCCACGAGTAAAATAACACAAGTTCGAAGGCAGAGCATGGTTAAGAAGGCAGAGGATACAATTTACCAAAGGCTTTATGTATCTGAGGAAAGGCTCCAAGTGGTTATTGAATATGAAGGACGTTGTCAGATAAAATCCAACAAAGGATCTGGCGGTCCACATTGGATCTGATGTGAGTATCAATACTCAACCAGAAGAAGAAAGAATGCAAAGGCTTCGGATTATAGAAACAACCGAATAATTCGATGCTTTAAATGCAAAGAAATCATGATTTCAAAAATAGAAGATCAGAAGCAGACGCTCTGATCAAAAGATAAGTAAGCTGAATAGCCATAGGGATACAATTGACGACAATTTGATTGGTCGAGAAACAACTCTTGGTCGACTGACGTCCAAGCCGGAAGGATGAATTCTATGATCCGACTGAGGATTGCAAGCATCCGCATCATATTGAATCAACAGACTCAAATGATAATGACAAAGGATGCCAATAAGATTACTATACTTATGGGATTTAACCATAATGCAAGCATGCAAGAATTTCAAGAGCAATAAGCTGCTAAGGATTTTCGGAAGATCGAATAGGATTTCGAAGATTTTTGTGAAACACTCAAACAACTGGGGATGAAGAATATTCGACAATTGAGAGGAATTATTCGTAGGGGTATTCATGTGGCAAAGAACTTCAGGCAATTGCAGAAGGGGTTCTCGGGACAACGGAGAGTATTTCGGGGCATCTTTTAGAAACAAGAGCAACTAGGGACAAAGGTATGAACGACAACTGTATGTACTTATCCATAAGGATATATCGGTGGTAGAGAATTGCAAAGGCGGTGGGCACAAGGGTCTCGGGAAAACATCAAAGAGTATCTTCGGAATCTTCTGATGAAGCAGGCAATCATCTGGAATGAAGGGGCTCTCCGGGAGGAAGTGGGCACGAGAGCCTAATGTCAGAGTTAGTAAAAAAGTTTAACCCGAATAGACGAGAGATAAGAGTCCCAGAGTATAGACAAGGAACAAAAGATCCTAATACCACCCAATGGCGACGTGGGCTCGTAAGACACACAGCCAATGTTAGTAAAAGTTTTTGTAGTGACTATACTCGACTTCGGCCAAGGCGTTGGAAAGGGGGCTACCTACAGGCAGTCGGCTCTGATACCAACTTGTGACGCCCTCGATTCAATCGTACACTAATCATACACGCAAATGTGTACGATCAAGATCAAGGACTCACGGGAAGATATCACAACACAACTCTAGACACAAATAAAAATAATACAAGCTTTATATTACAAGCCAGGGGCCTCGAGGGCTCGAATACATCAGCTTGAATACAAACGAGTTAGCGGAAGCAACAATATCTGAGTACAGACATAAGTTAAACAAGTTTGCCTTAAGAAGGCTAGCACAAAGCAACACGATCGAAGAGGCAAGGCCTCCTGCCTGGGAGTCTCCTAACTACTCCTGGTCGTCGGCGGTCTCCACGTACTAGGCATCGGCGGTGGGATCTGGCTCCTGGGCTCCAACATCTGGTTGCATCAACCAGAAAGAAGAAGAAAGGGGGAAAAAGGGGAGCAAAGCAACCGTGAGTACTCATCCAAAGTACTCGCAAGCAAGGATCTACACTACATATGCAACATTATCAAAGAGGGGCTGTATATGTGGATTGGACTGCAGAAATGCCAGAATAGAGAGAAGGCCTAGTCCTATCGAAGACTAGCATCTTCTGGAAACCACCATCTTGCAGCAACAGGAGGGAGTATAGTAGCATAAAGTAAAGTAGTAGTAGTGTTATCAACCTCGGCCAGAGATCCTTTCTCGACTCCCTGCGAGAAAGCAATCCCAGAGCCATACTATCCATTTCTCATCACAACTATCCAGTTCTAGTTGTATCGATCGGGATACAACTCCAAGTGTCCGTTACCGTAGGACAGGCTATCGATAGATGTTTTCTTCCCTACAGGGGTGCACCAACTTACCCACCACGCTCGATTAACTCCGGCCGGACACACTTTCCTGGGTCATTCCCGGCCTCGGCCAAACAATACGCCGCAACCCGACCTAGGCTTAATAGAGAGATCAGCACGCCGGACTAAACCTATGCCCCCAGGGGTCATGGGCCATCTCCCCGGGAACTCCTGCACGTTGCGTACGCGGCCGGTGAGCAGACCTAGCTACCTCCTTCAAACAAGCAGGTGCTTACGCAGTCCAACCCGGCGCGCGCCGCTCAGTCGCTGATGTTATTAAGCTTCGGCTGATGCATACAACACAGAACGCCCGTACTATGCCCACGTGATGGTTAGTGCTATCAGGCCAGAGGCCCCTCAGATCAAATATCCAAATTGTAGTGGATTAGGAACACGCGGTAACAAGCAGAGACTCACGAAAGATGTGACCCCGTTGCCCCGTCTCGAGGACTTGCGCAAGGGCTAGGAATGCCCGGCCACGCCTCGTAATTATCTCGCGGGCACCCTCCAGGTCAACCCGACTCCTCATCACTCGCAAATATGCTCGCGCGGGTACCCCTCAGGGCCGACCCGTCTTTAGTAATAGGGTTCAGTGTAAAGTCATAGTAACCGTGTGTCCAAACATCAAGGGGAAAACCCGAGGAATCACCCCCGGTGAATTCCACTCGATGTAATCGTCAAGGTGAACGTAAGGGGAACCACCCCCGAGGTTCACACTTGAGGGGTTGCATGACGGAGTCGTATCGGAAGTGGTTAAGGCGGAATCACCCCCGATGACCACAACCGAATAGCTACACTACAGGGTTAACATCAGAAGTGCTGTAGAGTTCTCACCCTCGGCACTCGATAGTAACCCAGTAGTGTCGAGCAACTAAGGGGAAAGTGATGTGCGGTGCCGGGGCCTGGTCTTCGATCCTGTTGATCGGGTCTTCAATGATGAAGCAGGGGCAACAAGGACAAGGTGGGGGTCACTGATGGATCACTAACCAACCTATACTAAGTAGTTTAGGATAAGCAATTAGGTAACAATGAGCAGGTTACAAAAGCAGGCTATGCATCAGAATAGGAGCAAACAATAACAGTAGCAAAATCTAATGCAAGCATGAGAGAATGGAATGGGCGATATCGGGATGATCAAAGGGGGGGCTTGCCTAGTTGCTCAGACAAGAAGGTGGGGACGTTGGTGACGTAGTCGATCATAGCGGCATCGGCAGCCGCCACGGGGTCTACCGAAGAGAAAAGGGGGGAGAAATAGTAAATACATAGCAAGCAAGTGCATAACAGGACAACAGGCATAGCTAGACGTGTTCTATCGCGGTCCTAGACGTTATAGGTGAAGGGGGAATTCAACTGGGAAGGTGTTCCCGGTTCCGAACCTGTGTCACACAGATGACCGGAGGGGGAATGTTCCATGTCCAGATAGTTAGAGGCATCTGACATGTATGTGGGTAGCGTATTCGGCTTCGGCTCATTTTTCTAATCAACTTTCATATAGAAAACTTTTTCATCCGAGTTACGGTTTATTTTCTATGAATTTTCAAAGATTAAAGCATTTTCTGGAATTAAATAAATTAACAGAAGGGTTTATTGCGTCAGCATGACGTCACAGTGACATCAGCAGTCAGCAGGGCGGCTGACCAGGTCAAACCTGGCCTGTGGGTCCAGTGGGACCCACATGTCAGCCTCTGTTAGTCTAACAGTGTATTAAACTAACTAATCTAGGTTAATTAGCTACTGGACCCCACCTGTCATAGACTAATTAGCTAAACTATTCAGTTTTAATTATTAAAACATTTTAGTTAGAGGAATAAGCGGTGGGGCCCGCACGTCAGTGGCTGGGGGCTGCCCAGTCAGCACATTGACTAGGTCAACCCAGTCAACGGGGTTAGCAGGGCCACTAGGGCCAGTAGTCAGTGACCTAAAGGGTGGCCCCAGGGTGGCCACGTCAGCATGCCGGCGGTGACGCTCCGGCGAGCCGTCTTTGCAGCGGCGGGCTCAGACCTCGCCGGAAACGAACCACAAAGGGCCGTTTCGAGCACGGTCGGGCTCGTTCGGACGCGGGAGGAGCGGCGCATCCAACTGCGGCCTTAGCTCAGGCTGGGGCGGGCTGCAACAACGACGGCGTCGAGCGGGGCGGAAGGCCGGAACGGGCATTGGCGGGGATCGGGCTACGGGCCTCGGCAAGAGCAGCGGATGCGCGCGTTGGGCCCCTGGGAACCCCAGGAGCACGATGCGGCGCTCGGCCGCATGTGACGGAGACCATGACCACGGCGCCGAGCTCGTCGGCGGCAACGCTCTCGGGCGACGGCGGGCAAGCTAGCTAGGAGGCGCGCGAGAGCGAAAGGACAGGGGGAGGAGGGGGAGAAGCTCACGGCGAGGCTGTAGGGGGACGGCAGCGTGCTCGGGGAGGTCTCGGTGCAGTGAATCAAGGCGGCGGAGGTCAGCGATCGAGAGATGGGGAAGACGGCGTCGACGGCGATCCCGAGCCTCCGAGCGCGAACAGTGGTGCGTAGATGACGTGGAGGACGGCGGCGGTCCACCTGGGCACGGGCGGACGGCGAGGAGGGCACGACGGCTGCATGGGCGAGCTCGTTCATGGCGGCAGCTCGGGTGCGGTCTATGGGGAGGAGAACGAGAGAGAGGGGAAAACTGAGGGGCGCCTAGGGTTAGGGTTCGGTCGGGGGCATCGTCGGGGACTTGAGGTCACCGCGGAGCTGCCGGATGGTCGACACGTGGCCGATCCGAGCTGTGGATGATGCACGGGCATCCACCGTGCTCCTGTGAACAGGAGGTAGGAGATGACCCGGTTAGCGGGTTGGGCCGGCCACTTTGTTGGCAGGCCTAAGTGCACAGAGCACTTTGCCTCTTTTCTTTTCCTCCTTTTCCATTTCCTTTTCTGTTTTTGCTTTTATTTTTAACAGAGAGAGAAAGGGAATTATTTGGTCAACTGTTTCACTTAGGAAAAATTGGGGAGGTGTCCCATTAAATCCCTGGTGATTATAGACAGTGTCATAAATATTTTGGAGACCAGAAGAATTCATTTGTATTTTTCATAAATAGGATAGCATTAAAAATGCTGAATTGGTGTTGTTATTATTGCTAAAGCTCATCTCTGCACAAAAGTGATGTTGTGTTCCTTAACAAATAATTGTTATGGAATTTTCGACAAATGATGAACATTTTGCCAGCAACTTTTGATCAACTTCAAACTTCACTTGAATTTGAATTGACTGGAATTTCAAATGGGATATAGAACAAAGGTGATTAAGCACTGTTTGGAAAAATGATTAGCTTAATCACGGAGGGTTACTGTAGCATGACATTGGGGGTGTTACAATGTAGAAGAGAGTAGATGGTAAGTTCACCAAGTATCATCGCATAGCATAATCCTACCCGACGATCCTCTCCTCGTCGACCTGTGAGAGAGCGATCACCGGGTTGTATCTGGCACTCGGAAGGGTGTGTTTTATTAAGTATCCAGTTCTAGTTGTCATAAGGCGAAGGTACAACTCCGGGTCGTCCTTTTACCGAGGGACACGACTATTCGAATAGATAAACTTCCCTGCAGGGGTGCACCACATTACCCAACACGCACAATCCCATTTGGCCGGACACACTTTCCTGGGTCATGCTCGGCCTCGGAAGATCAACACGTCGCAGCCCCACCTAGGCGCAACAGAGAGGTCAGCACGCCAGTCTAAATCCTATGCGCGCAGGGGTCGGGGCCCATCGCCCATTGCACACCTGCATGTTGCGTACGCAGCCGGAGAGCAGACCTAGCAAGCTCCATTTCAAAGGAAGTTGCGTTACGTGGTCCAACCCGGCGCGCGCCGCTCAGTCGCTGACGTCACGAAGGCTTCGGCTGATACCACGACGTCGAGTGCCCATAACTGTTCCCGCGTAGTTGGTTAGTGCGTATAGGCCAGTGGCCAGACTCAGATCAAATACCAAGATCTCGTTAAGCGTGTTATTTAGAAGTAACCGCGGACACCGACCAGGGCCAGGCCCACCTCTCACCCAGGTGGTCTCAACCTACCCTGTCGCTCCGCCACAAAGATCCACCCAGAGGGCCGTCGGGACAAAGGTCCTTTCAGCCCCCAATCCGTGAATCACTCGCGGGTACTCTAAGAGCTGTCCCGACTTTAGTCACCACATGTATCATGTATAAAGTATATAGCATATACCCGTGATCACCTCCCGAGTGATCACGGCCCGATAGTATAGCATGGCAGACGGACAAGAATGTAGGGCCAATGATGGAATACTAGCATCCTATACTAAGCATTTAGGATTGCAGATAAAGGAAACAACAGTAGTAGCAAGGACTTGCTATGCATCAGGATAGGATTAACGGAAAGCAGAAACATGCTAGACTACTCTAATGCAAGCAGTAGAGAGAAGAATAGGCGATATCTGGTGATCAAGGGGGGGCTTGCCTGGAAGCTCTGTTGCACATGAAGAAGGGTCGCCAATGATGTAGTCGTATTCGGTGGCATCAGCGCTGGTCTTGGGGTCTAACAGAGAAGAAGAGGGGGGAAGAAACAGTAAATACGGAGCAAACAAAGCATCACAAAATATAACAAGGCAATACGCGGTGCTAGGTGTGCCCTAACGCGGTAGTAGGTGATACCGGCGAAGGGGGGAAACATCCGGGAAAGTATCCCCGGTGTTTCGCGTTTTCGGACAGATGAACCAGAGGGGGAAAGTTGCGTGTTTGCTATGCTAGGTATGTGTGGCAGACGAACGGGCTGCGTATCCGGATTCGTCTCGTCATTCTGAACAACTTTCATGTACAAAGTATTTTCATCCAAGCTACGGATTATTTTATATTAATTTTTAAAGTTTTAAATCATTTTCTGGAATTCATTTAATTAATTTAAATCAACATTATCCAGAATAGTATGTGATGACATCAGCATGACATAGGTGTGATGTCAGTAGTCAATAGTGTGGTTGACTGGAGTCAAACCTGACATGTGGGTCCAGTGGGACCCACCTGTCATAGACTAACATGTTAATTAGGTTTTAATTAAGCATGATTAATTAAGTTTAATTTAACTAGATTAACTAAGTTAATTATTTAATTAACTATTTATTTATTTTTAATTCTTTTTTAAAACATTCTAGGGGGCGTGGGGCCCCCATGTCATAGGCCCGAGGGGCTTAGCGGGCGTTGGGTACGGGCAAACGGGTGCGGCCCAGCAGGGGCGCACCTGACTGGGCGCTGTCGGCGGCGGCGGCCACGGCGGGGCTGCCGCAGTCGGCCGGAAGCGAACTGGGACGGCGGCCAGCGAGGAGGATGCGGGCGAGCGGCGTGAGGATCTAGACGAGCGGGCGATGTTGGTGGGGGGGGGGGGGGGGTAGCAGCCGCTACGCGGTGACGAGCAGTGGCGGTGCGCGCAACAGCAGCAACAGCTCGTAGCAGCGAACAGAAGGGGGAGGCGAGCAGGCGCGGTCGACAACGGCGACTACGGGGCGAGCTGGGTGCTGCAGGTGGCCAAGGCGAGCGTGCGCGGGGAGCAAGAGGTGAAGGCAGCAGGCGCAGGGGAAGATGCCAGAGTACGGCCACGGGCGGCCTTGGGACCGGGTGGCGCACGACGGTAGGGGTTGGTGGCGCGGGGGCGCGTGCGACGCAGCACGACTGGGAGGCGCTGTCGGGGGCGGGCACGGCGACGGCCGCGGGGACTAGAAGAGGCGAACGGCGAGCGGCGCTCGAAGGGCAGGTGAGGCGCGGGTCAGATGAGGTGGAGCGCGGCGGTGCGGCGCGATGGCAAGGCAGAGGTGGAGGTGGGCGCAGGCAGCGCGCGGGGCGATGGCCGGTGCGGGGGCCGCGGTGAGCGCGTCGAGGGGAAGCAGGGGGCGGCCACGCGCGAGGCGCGGACGGCGCGGGCGGGCCGGTGGGTGAGCATGGCGCGCGCGGAGCCAAAACACGGGGTGGCCACGAGTGTGCACGTGCGGCGGGCGCGGTTGGGCGTCGTGGCTGCGGCTAGCGGCCCGCGAGGGCAGATGGCAGAGGGGAAGAGGCCGGGAGCCTCACCGCTGGGCGTAGGGACAGGGCAGTGGGGCTCGGGGAGGAGACGACGAGGTCCGGTGGGGAGGCTCCGGCGAGGTCCAGGCGGCGGCGTGGGCTCCGGACGGCGTCGGTGGGGCGACGAGGCGATGGGGTCGGGGCGGATCGAGCCCCCGATCCAGATCGAGAAAAGGGGAAATGAGGGGAGAGTGGGAGGAGAGGGGTAGCGGCTAGGGTTTCGGGGGAGGGTTATAGGGGAGTGGGGGCCGGCCTCGGCCGGTTGGTACGGCGGCTAGCTGGGCCATTTGGCCGAGTTGGACCAAGGGAGCCCTTTTGTCTTCTTTTGTTTTGCTATTTTGTTTTCTTTACTTTTTATTTATTTATCCTTTCCTATTTTCTTTTATTTCTTTAAAGGTTACAGTTTTATAAAATACACAAATGGTTTTTAAATTAGTATTACTATATTTATTACTGCCACATTAATTTGGGTAACTAAATAAAATAGTTTAACATTTTATAAATAATAAAAGGCATTTATTAAATTGGTTATGCTGCTGTTTCAGTCACATTTGAGTATTTAAACATTTTATAAAAGGGTGGTTTCTCCACCATAATTTCCTATGAATTATTTGGTTCACTCCGAACATTTTAGTTTTAATATTTGAAAAGTTTTATTGTTTGCTTGATATTGAATTTTGAATTTGAAACGATTTCGAACTAACAAGAGATTAGCAACAGAAATCGAAGTGACGTGGCATCCTTAACAGAGGGTTACTGTAGCTTAATTATCCGGGCGTCACAATTCTCCTCCACTACAAGAAATCTCGTCTCGAGATTTAAGAGGTAGTGAAAGGGGGGAAGGTTTGGTTACGAATCTAGCGGGTCTTCTCATCATGGCTTGCTCTTCTCGAAGAGGCCGGTCCAATACATTGATGTCTTCATTTCTCTGCTTCATGTCATCATGATGAAGTCGACGTCCTTTCTTCAGGAACTCCATCGTACTTACGAAAGAATAAAGGGTGGGCATTTCGGGAGAACAGACCTCTGCAAGGTCGACTATCTGGTCGATAACATAGAGGAAGGTGGCGGAAGTAACTCTCGAATTGAAACTTACAAAAATATCGAGAGCAAGGTAAGGAGGTATCATGGGATGTTTCGAGCGGGCAGGCAATCGTTTGATGCCTGAAACAGGGCGTGAAAAGGGGTTCAAAGCAATGGGAATAAGTATTGTGTCTGATACTAGAATTGATGATTTCTTGGAAGGTGGCTCGTGAATCACATACGAGGCCAAGTGCGAGGAATTAACTTTGGAAACCAAGGGTGTATAGGAGGGTCAGGTTCCAATCCTGTGGAACTATGGGTTATGGGCCCACAATGTGGGTTAAAAGTAGGAAGGGCGGTGACGTCTTGCACGATCATGTAAGCAAGGCATGTCAGAGGATAGTCTGTCGGTTATGTCGGCAACAACATCGGTACCAAGGGCGAGGGACGAAAAAAACCATCTTCCTGCTCGTTGAACGAGGCGGACCAATAGGCAAAGTTCTTGTCCATCGGTGGTTACCGGAATGTCATCAACAATAGTAACAGGGTCTTGCTGACAGAATTGTACACCGAGGTGTTTACATAAGCATGAGAATATTACTGCTTAGATCACATAGATAACAAGAAAGGTTAAACCAAATAATGGAAAGGAAAAAATGATTATCAGATATTTCAGGGGTATATGTGTAACACCCCAAAAATTTTATTTGGTTTTATTATTTTCCTTTTTATGGGAAGGAGGTTATTTAATTTTTTTTTAAAACCTCTCCTTCTCAAAACCTTTAAGGCAAGTATTTTATGTGTTTTTCTCAACATTTACTTTGGTCTTGAGTGCTTTTCATTTAGTGTTGACTCAACACAAATATTTTCTTTGGGAAAGTTTTTGAAATCCTTTCTTTTAAAAATAACCCTATGGCTTATGGATTGATTCTTCCTCATTCAAAAAATTTTCTTGCCATGACCTAGGTTGAAAATTTTCTTCCAAAACCCCTCCCTCCACTTTGGGTCAAGTCAAATAACCAATCCCAGCAAGTTCAACCCATTTTTGATTTTTACTCTATTTAGTTTATCCTCAAAACTATTTCTGTCATTTATTTTGAACCTTAGTGATTTACAAAGGAACCACCAGATCCCTTTTGAGTTTTGGTTCCAAACAAACTCCTCTGACTAGTCCTTAGTACCCTCAACCTAGATCCATCAAGATCCACAGTTCAAAATTTTCAAATTCTGCTTGCTGCAAGTTTGGACCAGATTTGCCATTTTTGGTGAAATTCATTATCTTTCTTCCCCAAAAATTCTGAGAAAAATCATGCGGCCTCCAGATGCATCAAGAGACCTCTCCACCAAAGATCAACCCCAGAAAGTTTTTCCACGTGCTTGAAACATGTCGTCGAACACCTGGCATGCACTGTTTCTGTCAAATTCAGAAAAGTTCAGAAATTCAGTGTTTCAGTTCAGACGACAGTGTCGTTTCTTCAGAACCGCGGCGTCAATCTCACCAGTGCATGCGTTGGCGCCTTGCTCCCTGCTCCTCCTTCTTATCCACCGCGCGGCACGGTTGCCTGGACGGTTGCGAGCGTCGGCGGTTAGCTGGCAGAGGTGCATCGCCCCCGTGAGCGGCGGCAGCAGCACTTGCTGCGGCTGCCAGAGAGGCGCAGCGAGGGATGGCGCCGTCCAGCACCGCCCACACCACCAGAAGCCTACGCGTGGCCGTCTTCTTCCCCGTGCGTGTTGCAGCACAGTCGCCGTGGCCTGAGAGGCGCAGAGCACGCTCTCTGCCGCCGACGGGCCCGTGAGGCCGTTCCGTCGAAGACTTGGAGTATCGCCCAAGTCTGGCCAAGTTTAGCTACGGGATGAAGCCAGTGATCCAATCCGCAGCTGCCCCGACCCCTAAACCCCCGTTCGACCACTGCCTCACCGTAATCATCGCCGGAGTTATCCCGTTCTCGGCAACCGCCTCGGACCGGCTATAAAAGGGAGCCTCGAGCTCGCCTTCGACCCAGCACCACTCCTACACCTCACCAGAGCCACGCCTAGCTACTAGGAAGACCTCGGGGAGGCCTTCTTCCCCGACTCCGGCCGCCCCGATCCGCTTCGGGCCCCGGCACGATTCCCTCTGGTAAGACCACCCCCGCCTCCCAAACCGTGCCAGTCGCCTCCTAGTGCACCCACTCTTCTAACCCGAGCCCCAATTTGATGGTTGCAGCCCTCCTCGGCGAGATCCACCACCGCCCGAACCACCGTCCGCCGGAGTGGAGGCCGCCGTCGACGTGGTGCTCGCCGACGACCAACTCCACCACCCACAGACGCGGGTGAGCACCGTGAGTCCGTAGGTACCATCCACTCCCCCTACCTCGCCGTGGATCGCCGCTGGCGACCACCGCGGCCCTCGGGCGCCGGGTGCTCTGTTTTGATCTTATACCTGACGGGTGGGACCCCCTCGTCAGCCTCTTTCTTTTATTCGAAACGTTTTCTGAAGAAAGCGCCTTCGGGCAAAGTACGTTTTCTGTTTTTATAAACTAACCCCTGGAAACTTTCTGTTTCATTACAGATGAGTCCCTGGGCTAAAATCCTTATAACTTTTAAACAAAAGATGATTTTGAATTGATTCTTTTTCTGTCATCTTTATTTTTCTGTCTAGTTTTTTATCATATTTATTTGAAAAAAAATTGGAATAACTTTTATGCACACTCGGTATTTACGTCAGTACGCGTTCTCTTTATACCGTAGATACCGGAGGAGGTGACGGATCCGCAAACTTCGTCGAGCTAGACTCCGACTACTCCGAACCAAGCAATATTGTTTGAACCTTTAATATGATGAGTGTTTTGCATGTTTGCTTGAATAGTTAGTTCATGGCATGTTTATATGAGCATCAGTGAGTGTTATATTGCATGCAAGGCAACTACCAGTATGCTTCGAAACTTGATGTGATCATTTGATGGGAGATAACATGATCATGTGGTGACATGAAAGGTGGTAAGATGGTATTGTTGAAGCATGCCAGTCTTATGTCAACCGTTAAACTCCAGTGTTAACGTGGATCAAGCCACGTTACCGTCTGTCCCCTTTTCGTGCTGCCACATGTTTTCTGCAAAGAATACGGTTTAGTAAGTTGCAAACCTCTTTCCTCGTACACACCAAATAGAGGGGCCGTGATGAGGGTTCCATGGCCCTGGATTAAAGCCCGTCATCCGGTCAGGGGGCATGGGTGTTTCCGGTTGGGACCGAGAGGGGGGCACCCCTTAGAGCGCGCGATATAAATTTGATCCCATGCTACTCGAGGTTGTGGCCTCCCCGTCTTAAAGTTTTTCTTGAACGTTGCCTAGGGTGATCCCTGGCAGCGGAATGTGGAATGGGTGTGTACTGGTTAGATGTGTTTCTCCTAAAATACCGTAAATGGAACTAGTCCTTTGTGACTACTGAAACCGTTGGCTGTGGTTAAAGAGTACAAACTTTGCAGAGTCAAAACCCATCTGAGTAACCGTGTCCATGGTCAAGGATCTTGGTCAACATATCCATATCAGTATCAGTATCAGTCTCAACGTCCGTCTCAGCGTCAGTCTCTGTGTCAGTCTCAGTGAAAATCCCCGGTGAATGAACATGAATGGTAAACCCGGCTGCATGTTATTCCTGTGGATGGACTAACCAGTTTATTATTACATACATGAGTATTCCCTTGAGATGATTTAAATTCACGAGCTACTTGAATTCGAATAATGAAATATAATCCCTTTATGTGATGTCGCTCAGACGTCTGACTGTGGCACTCTTGTTATTTACTTTTGATATAAGCCCTTTATGTGATGTCGCTCAGATGTCCGACTGTGGCACTCTTGTTATTCACTTTTGATATAAGCCCTTTATGTGATGTCGCTCAGACGTCCGACTGTGGCACTCTTGTTATTTACTTTTGATATAAGCCCTTTATGTGATGTCGCTCAGACGTCCGACTGTGGCACTCTTGTTATTTACTTTTGATATAAGCCCTTTATGTGATGTCGCTCAGATGTCCGACTGTGGCACACTTGTTATTTACTTTTGATATAAGCCCTTTATGTGATGTCGCTCAGACGTCCGACTGTGGCACTCTTGTTATTTACTTTGATATAAGCCCTTTATGTGATGTCGCTCAGACGTCCGATTGTGGCATTCTTGCTATTTACTTTTGATATAAGCCCGTTTCGAGATGTCTCTTAGACGTCCGACTGTGGCACGCACTGTCGTTTATATTTCAATATGAGCCCTTTATGTGGTGTCGCTCTGACGCCCGACTGCGGCATTGTTAATTTATTTTACCTTTCGAGGCGTCGCTTCAGACACCCGATCGGTCTTCAGCTATTTTATTGGGATTTCGGGAGGACTACCGCCTGACTTCCTTTTTACTTATCGTGCAGTGCAATTTATTATCTGAGTGCGCATTACTAATCTGCTCATGTGCATCATGTTTGCATTTGTTATATCTTATGTCCAAACTGTCTTGCGAGTACATTCAAAGTACTCACCTGGCTTGTTGATTTGGCCAGATGTTGATGAAGGCGATCTTATGGATGAAGAGTTCGATAGCGAGTCCGACGCCTAGAGGAGTCCCAGTCAGTTCCGTGCGATCCTGGAATTGGTCACTTGTGTCATATACGCTCCCGCCACACCAATAAAATCATCGAGCCTCACTCCGGCGCTCGATGAGCTATAAAATTTAGGAGTCTTGTCACCCATTTCGCTGTGACATATCCACCACCACTTTTATTACGAGTCAGTAGTTATGCCACCATACTCCTTGTGTCATATCCGCCCTTCTGTATTATATCGGCGTGCTTGTAATAAATTGTTGAGCAACCTCAGCTCAACCTTGTATAATATTTAGTACTTCTGGATTTCTGTATCAAGGATTTGTCCACCAGTAAGAAGGATTCTTCTATACTGGTTTGATATAAGGGTCCGTTTCTCAATAAATGTTTTATTGGAAAACCGGTCCTGACAACCTTGGTATCAGAGCCAGGCTGACTGTAGGAAGCCATTAGGTGCGATCGCTAATCGGTTATTAGCGTAATGAGCGCTAGTTTAACATTTTGCAAACGTAGCAATTTTCTGTTGGTCATCATAAATTTATGATTTGACTATCCAGAATTTTTGTCTACTTTTGTAGATGGCTGGCAACGACTGCGAGTCACAGGTGTTCGCCAATGTGCCTGAGGGGTTTATCAAGCTTCTCGTCTCCATCACCAAGCTCGCGATCGGGCCATCGGCTCGTCCAGAGTTCACACTCTACCAGCACAAGATCAGTGACAGCGTGTCTATGCACCAGGCCGTGGTGCACTTCAGGGGAAGACATTCTGAGTCACGCCACTTCCGTTTTGTGGGAAGGGCCATGCCTACGGAGAGGCATGCCATGCAGATGGCTGCCCGTGAGGCGATAGCTCATCTCCGGGATGCGCTCCCTTCGATGAAGACTCGCCGCTACCGCTACCTCCCATGCCACGTGCCTTACACATGTCACTATGCATTCGCTTGCGCTAGGGGAGAGAGAGATGAGGCTATTGAGATGCTTGTTGAGTATCTCAAAGCTCTTGAGGCAGCTTTTGATAACCTCGTGGACGACTTTGTGGCTACTCATATGGACTTCGTGCAGGGTTGTTTCGCCAACAGGAGGGAGCTCCTACATACAGCACCACCACTGACTTACGTCTCGTCCTCAGCATCCTATGCACCTGCCATCCTAGCCACCGCTCGCCGCCTGCCTACCACTGAGGAGTTTGACCAAGTCATTGCTCCTACTCCAGTCAGAGCTGCACCACCTACCGCACCCGCACCAACTCCTCAACGCAGTACTTTGCGCCTGGAGCCTATTAGTGAGGAGGAGGTTGAGTCTCCTGCACCACTGGGTCTTACCCTTGGCAGGCCGAGGGAAGTTTTCACCATCTCCGACTGAGTGCGCCTAGCAGCCGTGCGATGTGCCAGCTTGTGTGATATGTTTATATGTACATAGGTTTGGTGAGAAGTAGTTTGTGTGCGCATCATGTAGGAACTCGGAGAAGTGCACTAGCCTAAATAACATGTCAGGAATGTGTACGCACATCCTGAGTGATGTATTGTATAATTACGACTCGCGTGTAAGATATGTACTGAGCGGTCCTTCTCCATGTGCAATCAAGTATTATTTTTTCTTGAAAAATGTTGGAGTTCTTAAATTTCCGCCTTTGCAAAATTATTTATTTTTGCCACTCGGTTTTCTTTTTCTCATAAGTTCTGCAAAAATACCCCAGAGTGGAAAATGCCTCGTCCCTGGACTCGTTCCATGGCAAGTCCGCCGGAAGAAAATTATGGTACCTAGACAAGCAACAATTTCACACAGGGGCAGTCAAGTCAGCAAGGTAGTGAAGCAGCATTTTCTCAAATATGTCGCCTTTATGAGCGAAGCCAGCAGCAGCATCTAGAAATAATGAATCATGTTATCAATATGGGAAATCCCCGTGAACCATATCAGTAGCATTCCAAATTGTCTGAACTACAAAAGACACGTCCCCCAACATTCTCTCACACTGATAGACCTCTCGAGGCCGATGATTGGCTTCGAGACATTGAAAGGAAATTAATTATTGCACAATGTTCGGACCATGAGAAGGTACTTTATGCACCTCACTACCTCACTGGAGCAGCTGCATCATGGTGGGAAAATTTTCTACACATGCACCCCAATGAAAATAACATCACCTGGGAAGAATTTAAAGAAGGTTTTCGTGGGGCGCATATTCCCAGAAGCATTATGAAGATCAAGAAAAGGGAGTTTGATGACCTCAAGCAGAGAACCATGATAGTGACTGAGTACAATAGTCAGTTTACTCAATTATCTCGTTATGCCAACGAAGAGCATATGACTGAAAATAAAAAGATGGAGAAATTTTTGGACGGTCTGGCACCAGCACTTAAATGCCAGCTGGTCGTACACACCTTTCCAGATTTCAAAACACTTGTGGACAAGGCTATTACATTGGAAAATGAGCACCGCAGCTTGGAGGATTTTCGCAAGAGCAAAAGGGACAAGACTACTCATGCTCGCAACAACCGGGACAAGAATGATTTTCAGAAAAATGGAGCGAACAAATCCACGACCAATGTTCCAAGCCCAACCAAAAATTTTCATGCAAGGGACAAGGATCTTACGTATCGCCCAGGTGTTACTTGCTATGCTTGTGGAGAGGAAGGACACTATGCCAAACAGTGCCCAAAACCAAGGAACTCGGCCCTCAAGCCGAACAACGGTGGAAATAATCCAGCTCCCAAGCGTAACAACTTCAACCCCAATAAAAATCACAAGAAGGGTCACTTGAACCATGTGACCAAGGAGGAAGCACAGAATGCCCCGGATATCATACTCGATACGTTCCTTGTCAACACAATACTTGCCACGGTTTTGTTTGATTCTGGAGCTTCTCACTCGTTCATTTCAAAGAGTTTTGTTTTGCAACATGATTTTTCGATGCTTCCTTTGAAAAAATCCATGATCATCAAGTCCCCCGGGAATAAGCAAATCACTCAGAGTTACTGCCAAGGTGTGGTTATTGAGTTTGAAGGACTAAAGTTTCAGGCAAAACTCATTGTATTGGAAAATAAAGGACTGGATGTTATCCTAGGAATGGACTGGTTAACCACCAACAAGGGATTTATCGACTGCTTCAATCGGACGGTAATTCTTACTCATCATCACGGCAAGACGATAAAAGTTGCAGCTCAAGAAAGACCAATGTCACGACAACCAAAGTTGAACAAGGTGGACATTTCAGAGTTAAGAAAAGTTCCAGTGGTGTGTGAGTTCCCTGACGTATTTCCCGAAGAACTAGCAGGCATGCCACCAGACCGGGAAATAGAGTTCATCATTGAACTAGCACCTGGAACCACCCCATTTACAAGAAACCTTACAGAATGGCACCTTTTGAAGCCTTGTACGAGCAGAGATGTCGTACTCCATTAAATTGGTCAGAAACAGGAGACAGTCGTATCTTTGGCCCAGACATGCTCAAGGAAGCTGAGGAGAAAGTTAGACTAATCAGGGACCGACTCAAGACAGCTCAAAGCCGACAAAAGAGCTATTACGATCGAAAACATCGTGAAGTCAGCTTTGAACCTGGTGAATATGTGTATCTACGAGTATCTCCTATGAGGGGCCTGCAACGGTTCAAAGTTAAAGGAAAGCTAGCCCCAAGATTTATTGGACCCTTCTGTGTGGTTGCACGAAGAGGCACAGTAGCCTACCAGCTAGACCTACCCAAAGAGCTGTCAGACGTCCACGACGTGTTCCACGTCTCTCAGTTGAGGAAATGTGTAAGCAACCCGGAGAAGCATGTATCTCATGAGAGCATTGACGTGGAACCAGACCTCACCTACAGGGAACGTCCAATAAAGATATTGGAGGAGTCTGAAAGGAGGACCCGTCAGAAAACAATTAAGTTTTTCAAGGTTCAGTGGAGCAATCACACCGCGGATGAAGCAACATGGGAAAGAGAGGATTTTCTTCAGGCAGAGTACCCACACCTATTTAAGGATCAGCTAAAATCTCGGGGACGAGATTTTTCCTAAGGGGGTAGGTGTTGTAACACCCCAAAAAGTTTATTTGGTTTTATTAATTTCCTTTTTATGGGAAGGAGGTTATTTAAATTTTTTTTAAACCTCTCCTTCTCAAAACCTTTAAGGCAAGTATTTTATGTGTTTTTCTCAACATTTACTTTGGTCTTGAGGGCTTTTCATTTAGTGTTGACTCAACACAAATATTTTCTTTGGGAAAGATTTTGAAATCCTTTCTTTTAAAAATAACCCTATGGCTTATGGATTGATTCTTCCTCATTCAAAAATTTTTCTTGCCATGACCTAGGTTGAAAATTTTCTTCCAAAACCCCTCCCTCCACTTTGGGTCAAGTCAAATAACCAATCACAGCAAGTTCAACCCATTTTTGATTTTTACTCTATTTAGTTTATCCTCAAAACTATTTCTGTCATTTATTTTGAACCTTAGTGATTTACAAAGGAACCACCAGATCCCTTTTGAGTTTTGGTTCCAAACAAACTCCTCTGACTAGTCCTTAGTACCCTCAACCTAGATCCATCAAGATCCACTGGTCCACAGTTCAAATTTTTCAAATTCTGCTTGCTGCAAGTTTGGACCAGATTTGCCATTTTTGGTGAAATTCATTATCTTTCTTCCCCAAAAATTCTGAGAAAAATCATGCGGCCTCCAGATGCATCAAGAGACCTCTCCACCAAAGATAAAATCCAGAAAAAATTTCCACGTGCTTGAAACATGTCGTCGAACACCTGGCATGCACTGTTTCTGTCAAATTCAGAAAAGTTCAGAAATTCAGTGTTTCAGTTCAGACGACAGTATCGTTTCTTCAGAACCGCGGCGTCAATCTCACCAGTGCACGCGTTGGCGCCTTGCTCCCTGCTCCTCCTTCTTATCCACCGCGCGGCACAGTCGCCTGGACGGTTGCGAGCGTCGGCGGTGAGCGGCGGCAGCAGCACTTGCTGCGGCTACCAGAGAGGCGCAGCGAGGGACGGCGCCGTCCGCACCGCCCACACCACCAGAAGCCTACGCGTGGCCGTCTTCTTCCCCGTGCATGCTGCAGCACAGTCGCCATGGCCTGAGAGGCGCAGAGCACACTCTCTGCCGCCGACGGGCCCGTGAGGCCGTTCCGTCGAAGACTTGGAGTACCGCCCAAGTCTGGGCAAGTTTAGCTACGGGATGAAGCCAGTGATCCAATCCGCAGCTGCCCTGACCCCTAAACCGCCGTTCGACCACTGCCTCGCCGTAATCATCGCCGGAGTTATTCCGTTCTCGGCAACCGCCTCGGACCGGCTATAAAACGGAGCCTCGAGCTCGCCTTTGACCCAGCACCACTCCTACACCTCACCAGAGCCACGCGTAGCTACTAGGAAGACCTCGGGGAGGCCTTCTTCCCCGACTCCAGCCGCCCTGATCCGCTTCAGGCTCCGGCACGATTCCCTTTGGTAAGACCACCCCGCCTCCCAGACCGTGCCAGTCGCCTCCTAGTGCACCCACTCTTCTAACCCGAGCCCCAATTTGATGGTTGCAGCCCTCCTCGGCGAGATCCACCACCGCCCGAACCACCGTCCGCCGGAGTGGAGGCCGCCATCGACGTGGTGCTCGCCAACGACCAACTCCACCACCCACAGACGCGGGAGAGCACCGTGAGTCCGTAGGTACCATCCACTCCCCCTACCCCGCCGTGGATCGCCGCCGGCGACCACCGCGGCCCTTGGGCGCCGGGTGCTCTGTTTTGATTTTTAAACCTGACGGGTGGGACCCCCTCGTCAGCCTCTCTCTTTTATTCGAAACGTTTTCTGAAGAAAGAGCCTTCGGGCAAAGTACGTTTTCTATTTTTATAAACTAACCCCTGGAAACTTTCTGTTTCATTACGGATGAGTCCCTGGGCTAAAATCCTTATAACTTTTAAACAAAAGATGATTTTGAATTGATTCTTTTTCTGTCATCTTTATTTTTCTGTCTAGTTTTTTATCATATTTATTTGAAAAAAAGTTGGAATAACTTTTATGCACACTCGGTATTTACGTTAGTACGTGTTCTCTTTATACCGTAGATACCGGAGGAGGTGACGGAGCCGCAAACTTCGCCGAGCTAGACTCCGACTACTCCGAACCAGGCAAGCATGTTTGAACCTTTGATATGATGAGTGTTTTGCATGTTTGCTTGAATAGTTAGTTCATGGCATGTTTATATGAGCATCAGTGAGTGTTATATTGCATGCAAGGCAACTACCAGTATGCTTCGAAACTTGATGTGATCATTTGATGGGAGATAACATGATCATGTGGTGACGTGAAAGATGGTTAGATGGTATTGTTGAAGCATGCCAGTCTTATGTCAACCGTTAAACTCCAGTGTTAACGTGGATCAAGCCACGTTACCGTCCGTCCCCTTTTCGTGCTGCCACATGTTTTCTACAAAGAATACGGTTTAGTAAGTTGCAAACCTCTTTCCTCGTACACACCAAATAGAGGGGCCGTGATGAGGGTTCCATGGCCCTGGATTAAAGCCCGTCATCCGGTCAGGGGGCATGGGTGTTTCCGGTTGGGACTGAGAGGGGGGCACCCCTTAGAGCGCGCGATATAAATTTGATCCCATGCTACTCGAGGTTGTGGCCTCCCCGTCTTAAAGTTTTTCTTGAACGTTGCCTAGGGTGATCCCTGGCAGCGGAATGTGGAATGGGTGTGTACTGGTTAGATGTGTTTCTCCTAAAATACCGTAAACGGAACTAGTCCTTTGTGACTACTGAAACCGTTGGCTGTGGTTAAAGAGTACAAACTCTGCAGAGTCAAAACCCATCCGAGTAACCGTGTCCATGGTCAAGGATCTTGGTTAACATATCTATATCAGTATCAGTATCAGTCTCAACGTCCGTCTCAGCGTCAGTCTCTGTGTCAGTCTCAGTGAAAATCCCCGGTGAATGAACATGAATGGTAAACCCGGCTGAATGTTATTCCCGTGGATGGACTAACCAGTTTATTATTAGATACATGAGTATTCCCTTGAGATGATTTAAATTCATGAGCTACTTGAATTCGAATAATGAAATATAAGCCATTTATGTGATGTCGCTCAGACGTCCGACTGTGGCACTCTTGTTATTTACTTTTGATATAAGCCCTTTATGTGATGTCGCTAAGACGTCCGACTGTGGCACTCTTGTTATTCACTTTTGATATAAGCCCTTTATGTGATGTCGCTCAGACGTCCGACTGTGGCACTCTTGTTATTTACTTTTGATATAAGCCCTTTATGTGATGTCGCTCAGACGTCCGACTATGGCACTCTTGTTATTTACTTTTGATATAAGCCCTTTATGTGATGTCGCTCAGACGTCCGACTGTGGCACTCTTGTTATTTACTTTTGATATAAGCCCTTTATGTGATGTCGCTCAGACGTCCGACTGTGGCACTCTTGTTATTTACTTTGATATAAACCCTTTATGTGATGTCGCTCAGACGTCCGACTGTGGCATTCTTGCTATTTACTTTTGATATAAGCCCTTTTCGAGATGTCGCTTGGACGTCCGACTGTGGCATGCACTGTCATTTATATTTCAATATGAGCCCTTTATGTGGTGTCGCTCTGACGCCCGACTGCAGCATTGTTAATTTATTTTACCTTTCGAGGCGTCGCTTCAGACACCCGATCGGTCTTCAGCTATTTTATTGGGATTTCGGGAGGACTACCGCCTGACTTCCTTTTTACTTATCGTGCAGTGCAATTTATTATCTGAGTGCACATTACTAATCTGCTCATGTGCATCATGTTTGCATTTGTTATATCTTATGTCCAAACTGTCTTGCGAGTACATTCAAAGTACTCACCTGGCTTGTTGATTTGGCCAGATGTTGATGAAGGCGATCTTATGGATGAAGAGTTCGATAGCGAGTCCGACGCCTAGAGGAGTCCCAGTCAGTTCCGTGCGATCCTGGAATTGGTCACTTGTGTCATATACGCTTCCGCTACACCAATAAAATCATCGAGCCTCACTCCGGCGCTCGATGAGCTGTAAAATTTAGGAGTCTTGTCACCCATTTCACTGTGACATATCCACCACCACTTTTATTACGAGTCAGTAGTTATGCCACCATACTCCTTGTGTCATATCCGCCCTTATGTATTATATCGGCGTGCTTGTAATAAATTGTTGAGCAACCTCTGCTCAACCTTGTATAATATTTAGTACTTCTGGATTTCTGTATCAAGGATTTGTCCACCAGTAAGAAGGATTCTTCTATACTGGTTTGATATAAGGGTCAGTTTCTCAATAAATGTTTTATTGGAAAACCGGTCCTGACAATATCCTTCCCAATGATAAGCAGAGCATGATATCCATGACAGGATATAATGTAGAAAACCCTTTAGGAAAGGGGAGAGAAATTTTATGACATTACCCATACAACGATGTTTGGATAATTTGATTAAGAAAATTTAGCATTGTGCTTCAAGTGTTCTTAGTGATGATAGGAGTACCACATACATGCTTCAAGATAGCATTGACATGGTCTTCAAGCAAAGGTCAGACTTCGGATACATGAAGGATCCATCAGGATAAACTTATTAAACAAGGCATTCAATTTCCTCATGGAAAAATGGTTAACCTTGTTAAAAAGGAAACTATAACACTAGGTCCTCCGGTCAGGTGTGCTAGGCACGACATCACCTTACCGGGTCTCATAAAGACCATTGTTATAACTCTTGGAAATATGTTCCAACCATCATATCTGACCGAGATTCAGATCTGATTGGTGTCAGGATAACTCAGACTCAGGATGCCTGAGAAGAAAGATGCAACACAAATTGTCGAGATGACATTGTAAGATTCTTGGGAATTGAACTATGGAAGCGAGTTACGAAACAAGAGTTCATCATTAAATCAAGGAGACGTGAGGAGGCGGCTGATTGACTCAGCGACAATTCATTGAGATTTTCAAAAGATGGATTTTCACACTTATGTGAACAAGGAGATAACATTTGTTAGATCAAATGATATAATGAGGTATGCTCAAGGAAAACATACACAAGTAAACATTGGTTGAAAGGTGCACCCAAAAGATGGGCTTAGGTAGCATGATCAACGTTAGAATGGTGGTTCAACAACCAATAGTCTAAGAACAAACTATCGACCATCAACTTCAAAGCAATAGGGTTGCTAGAAGTGCAGAATCCAAGCAGCACCGTTCACTTGTTGGTATCCCGGTTAGAATCAACACGGGGACCAAGATATGAACGGAGATGGCGAGAAGTATTACTATATCAAGAATTCTTAAGAGGTGGTGAAATTCTCACAACATTTTTGATATATAAGACAATAATACTCCAAGGTAGGACACACGACAAGTTGGATTGCCAGGAACTCAAGGTACAACCACAACACGAACAAGTTTGTGTTGGAAAGAAGGCAAGGAAGTAGTCGATGACAACACAAATCATCGAGGGGCAAGGATGGTAATTCTCATCATGAATTGGATTGATATTCTGGAAGGGCTCAGAATGTTGATGATAGTCACGACACATTTGTCGAGAGATTACCTGAAGATGTAATCGATCGGCGATGACATCAAGTCGAAGGAATGATGAAGCGAAAGGTTATTGGAACCATGGGTACGACGCCAACTCGGAATCAAGCTTGCTGTTTCAGGTGAAATGATACGACCAGGAAGATCGACGTAAGGTTAGCTCATCGTTGAAAATTGTGCTCCAGGAAGATGGACCAGGTAGCACAGTTATAATTTAGTACATTAATGATATAGCCGATCAAGCTAGCAATGACTTGAAGGATTATTAAACTCATAAGCAATGAAGATTACTTAGAGTTATTGAATCGGATTGCGGAATTGATTCACTTATCAGTGTTCTCGGTTGACGACAACCCAGAACCCAGGAAAATTGCAATCGGTGAGAAATAACAGTTGATGAAGAACCCATAAGAAGTTATGGAGTTCCATGATATTCTCGAGGTACCAGAGGGTATACTCAAAGGTAGAGAGGAATAGAGGTTGGACAAGTGAAATCATTTGCAGAAGGCAAGCACTTAATCTTGTCCAAGAAATGGGATCAAAGAAGAACAATATGGTCGAAACCACGATTGCAAAAGACCAAATCCCGGATATAAGATGAACTTATACCAAGGGGACAATTTATTTTAAGAGAAGCTTTCATGATAAGATCTACATCGTGTCTATGGGCATGAACACAAAGTTCAAGGTCGACTCCCACTTCTCCAATGCATAACCTTTCACTCACTACTCTGTTAAAATTAAGTGAAGGCGAAGAACTACCTGGTGAATTACCAGAGGAGTATGACTCATGAAAACTTTCGAGTTCACACATATTAAGGAAGGCATAGGTTCAACCCATCGAGGCATCATGGAAACATATAACACAAGCTTCAATAGTAAATATCACCAGCTCGAAAGCAGAGCATGGTTGAGAAAGCAGAGGATTCAATTTACCAAAGGCATTATATACCCATGGAAAGGCTCACAAGGTTATTGAATATGAAGGACACTGTCGGATGATAATTCAACAAAGGATCCGGTGGTCCACCAGAGATCTGATGTGAGCATCGGTACTCAACCAGAAGAAGAAAGAATGCAAGGAGATAAGATTATAGAAACAACTGACTAATTCAAAGCTCAAATGTAAAGGAATTATGATTCCCAAATCAAGGGATCAGAAGCAAACGCTCTGATTAACAATGGATAAGTTGAATAGACTTAGGGGTACATTCAACGACAACTTGATTGGTCGAGGACCAGCTCATGTTCAAAATGATGTCTGAGCCGGAAGGATGAATTCTAGGATCTGATTAAGGATTGCGAGCATTCACAACATATCGAATCAAGTGACTCGAAATCATAGTGACAGAGGATGTCAACGGAGATTACTAGAAGTATGGAACTAACCATAATGTAGGAAGGCAAGGAAATCAAGAGCAAGGGGCTGCTGAGGATCTTCAGAAAATTGAATGGTATTTCGAGTACTTTTGTGAAACTCATGAACAGCTAGGGATGAGCGGATACTCGGCAAGTGCGAGGAATTATCCGTAGGGGTATTTATGTGGCAAGGAACTGCAAGGCAGTAGGCACAAAGTATACCCGGAACAATAGGGAGAATTTCAGGGTATCTTGTAATAACAAGATCGACGGGGAGTGCTTGTATGAATGGCAAGTGTATGTGGCTATCCATAGGGGTATATCGTTGATAGGGAATTTGCAAAGGCGGTGGGCACAAGTGTCTCGAGAGAACATCGAAGATTATCTTCGGAATCTTCTGTTGCAGCAGACGATCATCTGTAATAAGGGGCTCTCCGGGAGAAAGTTCTTATGAGAACCTAATGTTAGAGTTTAGCAAATTCATTTAACCCAAATAGAAAAGAGATCAGAGTTCCATAGTATAGGTCGAGGAATAAAAGATCCTAATACCACCCAATGGAGACGTGGGCCCGTAAGCCACACAGCCATGTTAGTAAAAGTTTTAGAATGTCCAGACTCTACTTCGACCAAGGAGTGTGGAAGGGGGATTCCTACAGGCAGTCGGCTCTGATACCAACTTGTGACGCCCCCGATTCAATCGTACATTAATCATACACGCAAACGTGTACGATCAAGATCAGGGACTCACGGGAAGATATCACAACACAACTCTAAAATAAAATAAGTCATACAAGCATCATAATACAAGCCAGGGGCCTCGAGGGCTCGAATACAAGTGCTCGATCATAGATGAGTCAGCGGAAGCAACAATATCTGAGTACAGGCATAAGTTAAACAAGTTGCCATAAGATGGCTAGCACAAACTGGGATACAGATGGAAACAGGCGCAGGCCTACTGCCTGGGATCCTCCTAAACTACTCCTGGTCGTCGGCGGCGGCCTGCTCGTATTAGTAGGCACCCTCGGTGTAGTAGGAGTCGTCGTCAACGGTGGCGTCTGACTCCTGGGCTCCAGCATCTGGTTGCGACAACCAGGTAGAATGGAAAGGGGGAAAAGAGGGAGAAAAGCAACCATGAGTACTCATCCAAAGTACTCGCAAGCAAGGATCAACACTACATATGCAGGGGTATCTGTGTAAAAGGGCTATATTGATGGACTGACCTGCAGAATGCCATAATAAGAGGGGGATAGCTAGTCCTGTCGAAGACTACACTTCTGGCAACCTCCATCTTGCAGCATGTAGAAGAGAGTTGATGGTATGTTCACTAAGTATCATCGCATAGCATAATCCTACCCGACGATCCTCTCCTCGTCGACCTGTGAGAGAGCGATCACCGGGTTGTATCTGGCACTTGGAAGGGTGTGTTGTATTAAGTATCTGGTTCTAGTTGTCATAAGGTCAAGGTACAACTCCGGGTCGTCCTTTTACCGAGAGACACGGCTATTCAAATAGATAAACTTCCCTGCAGGGGTGCACCACATTACCCAACACGCTCGATCCCATTTGGCCGGACACACTTTCCAAGGTCATGCCCGGCCTCGGAAGATCAACACGTCGCAGCCCCACCTAGGCACAACAGAGAGCCTATGCGCGCAGGGGTCTGGGCCCATCGCCCATTGCACACCTGCACGTTGCGTACGCGGCCGGAGAGCAGACCTAGCAACCTACATTTCAAAGGAAGTTGCGTTATGCGGTTCAACCCGGCGCGCGCCGCTCAGTCGCTGACGTCACGAAGGCTTCGGCTGATACCACGATGTCGAGTGCCCATAACTGTTCCTGCGTAGTTGGTTAGTGCGTATAGGCCAGTGGCCAGACTCAGATCAAATACCAAGATCTCGTTAAGCGTGTTATTTAGAAGTAACCGCGGACGCCGACCAGGGCCAGGCCCACCTCTCACGCAGGTGGTCTCAACCTACCCTGTCGCTCCGCCACAAAGATCCACCCGCAGGGCCGTCGGGACAAAGGTCCTTTCAGCCCCGAATCTGTGAATCACTCGCGGGAACTCTAAGAGCTGACCCGACTTAGGTCACCACATGTATCATGTATAAAGCATATAGCATATACCCGTGATCACGTCCCGAGTGATCATGGCCCGATAGTACAGCATGGCAGACGGACAAGAATGTAGGGCCAATGATGGAATACTAGCATCCTATACTAAGCATTTAGGATTGCAGGTAAAGGTAACCACAGTAGTAGCAAGGACAGGCTATGCATCAGGATAGGATTAACGGAAAGCAGTAACATGCTACACTACTCTAATGCAAGCAGTAGAGAGAAGAATGGGCGATATCTGGTGATCAAGGGGGGGGGGCTTGCCTGGAAGCTCTGTTGCACAGGAAGAAGGGTCGCCGATGATGTAGTCGTACTCGGTGGCATTAGCGCTGGTCTCGGGGTCTACTGGAGAAGAAGAGGGGGGAAGAAACAGTAAATACGGAGCAAACAAAGCATCACAAAATATAACAAGGCAATACACGGTGCTAGGTGTGCCCTAACGCGGTAGTAGGTGATACCGGAGAAGGGGGAAAACATCCGGGAAAGTATCCCCGGTGTTTCGCCTTTTCGGACAAATGAACCGGAGGGGAAAAGTTGCATGTTTGCTATGCTAGGGATGTGTGGCAGACGAACGGGCTGCGTATCCGGATTCGTCTCGTCGTTCTGAACAATTTTCATGTATAAAGTATTTTCATCCGAGCTACAGATTATTTTATATTAATTTTTAAAGTTTTAAATCATTTTCTGGAATTCATTTAATTAATTTAAATCAACATTATCCAGAATAGTATGTGATGACGTCAGCATGACATAGGTGTGACGTCAGCAGTCAATAGTGTGGTTGACTGGAGTCAAACCTGACATGTGGGTCCAGTGGGACCCACCTGTCATAGACTAACATGTTAATTAGGTTTTAATTAAGCATGATTAATTAAGTTTAATTTAACTAGATTAATTAAGTTAATTATTTAATTAACTAATTAATTATTTATTATTTATTTTTTAATTCTTTTTTTAAAACATTTTGGGGGCGTGGGGCCCCCATGTCATAGGCCCGAGGGGCTTAGCGGGCGTTGGGTACGGGCAAATGGGTGCGGCCAGCAGGGGCGCACCTGACTGGGCGCTGCGGGGGACGGCGGAGGGCAGAGGGGAAGAGGCCGGGGGCCTCACCGCTGGGCGTAGGGACATGGCAGTGGGGCTCGGGGAGGAGACGACGAGATCCGGTGGGGAGGCTCCGGCGAGGTCCAGGCGGCGGCGCGGGCTCAGGACGGCGTCGGCGGGGCGACGAGGTGATGGGGTCGGGGCGGATCGAGCCCCCGATCCAGATCGAGAAAAGGGGAAACAAGCGGAGAGTGGGAGGGGAGGGGTAGCGGCTAGGGTTTCGGGGGAGGGTTATAGGGGAGTGGGGGCCGGCCTGGGCCGGTTGGTACGACGGCTAGCTGGGCCATTTGGCCCAGTTGGACCAGGGGAGCCCTTTTGTCTTCTTTTGTTTTGCTATTTTGTTTTCTTTACTTTTTATTTATCTATCCTTTCCTATTTTCTTTAAAGGTTACAGTTTTATAAAATACACAAATGTTTTTAAATTAGTATTACTATATTTATTACTGCCACATTAATTTGGGTAACTAAATAACATAGTTTAACATTTTATAAATAATAAAAGGCATTTATTAAATTGGTTATGCTGCTGTTTCATTCACATTTGAGTATTTAAACATTTTATAAAAGGGTGGTTTCTCCACCATAATTTCCTATGAATTATTTGGTTTACTCCGAACATTTTAGTTTTAATATTTGAAAAGTTCTATTGTTTGCTTGATTTTGAATTTTGAATTTGAAACGATTTCGAACTAACAAGAGATTAGCAACAGAAATCGAAGTGACGTGGCATCCTTAACAGAGGGTTATTGTAGCTTAATTATCCGGGCGTCACAGCGGCGAAGAGGGCCAAAGCTTCGATGGGCAACGAGCCCCCGGCGAGCGCTCCGCGCACGCTGGCGTTGGTGGTGATCAGCCCGGATAACAGCCCTCGGCGCAGTCCCCGCTTCAGCCCTTAGCGTGAGTTTATTCACTTTCCATCGACCGGCGTCGGGGTGCATATCTTTGGTGCTGACCTTGCCGGGTTTGCAGGAGGGAGCGGCAACAGGAGGAGCCGCTGAGGGCCGCCCCTGACACGCCGCCCCCGTCGACCACGCCACCCAGAGGGGTGTCTCCGGCAAGGGCACCTACCGCCGAGCCTACATGCACGGAGGAAGAGGAGGCGAGCTTGGATGCTGGTGGCTCCGTCCCGGCAACGAATGTTGGCGGGGAGGGAACCACTTTCTCTCAGTTTGGCACGGGTAAGTTGCTTGCCTCCCGTCCCTGTTCTTTCTTGTCTTTGTTCTGAACTTCGGTTTTGGCCCTGCTTCATCCTTCTTTCTGGTTTCTAGACCCTCCCTCGACGGACCAGGAAGACATCGACACTGTCATCGAGGAGGTTGCCAAGGATGCCGAAGCTGAGTCCGCCAAGATCGCGGCTGGGGAAGCCGCCAAGTCCGCCGTCGAGGAGGCCGCCAAGGGGCCTGCCGGGGATACCAGCGAGGTCGCTGCCGGGGAGTCCGGCAAGGCTGCCGCCGAGGAGGCCGCCAAGGAGCCTGCCGGGGAGGGCGCGGTCGACGACCAACCTTCCTCCTACGCAGCCCCTAGAACGGGCAAGTACTTGAAGGTGGGTGATGATCTGTTCATCCGCCTCCTAGGGACGGCAGACCCCAGAGCGCCAGCCGAAGGGGAGATCTTCGACAATGAGGCCCTCACCACTGCCGGGCTCCAGGTTGTCGACGAACCGAGCGCCGACAGCGGTGGTTCCCAAGAAGAGCAGGTCCTCCGGGCCATGAACGTCAAGTTCCAGAAGCTCCAGGCGCTCCTCCGTGCCCGCCAAGACAAGGTGAACTCCAGGATGGCGGCCGTGGACAAGGCGGAAGCGGATTTTCAGGAGCGCGTCGCCCAGACGCAAGTCTGGTTTGGCGAGGCCCGGGAGGAACTGAGGACCGCCCAGGGTGAGCTGGATGAGCGCAAGCGAGAGCTCATCCTGAAGTAGGCCGACGTCGAGAAGGCCCAAGAGGCGCCGAAGGAACAGGCCGCCAAGGACGAAGCTGCCCGGCGGCAGCAGCAAGCTCTGCTGGACACATAGGAGGAAGACCTCATTGCCCGTGAGGAGGCGCTTGCCGCCACGCTCCGCGGCAAGGACGAGGAAATCGGGAAGATCGTCGCGCAGCGGACCCAGGAACTGGAGCAAAAGCACAAGGATGCACTTGATGCTCTGGCCCTGGACCATGCCGACAAGGTGGAGAAGCTAGAGCTGGAGCAGGAGGAGCTGAAGAAGAAGGTCTCAGAGCTGAAGGAGGAGAGGGACACGACCAACCGCACTCTAGCGGATTTGCAGGTTGCCATCTCCGACAAGACCAAGCTGCTCTCCGAGGCCAACGACTCCATCAACGATCTAAAGCTGAAACTGGACGGCTTGGAGGGGACGCTTTCGGAGGTCAGGGCCCGTGAGGAGACCCTGAACAAGGCCCTTGAGAGCGAGATGTCATGGTTCTAAGCCTGACAGTAGAATGGGGGGTAGGTATGAGGAGGCAAGGTCCTAGCTATGGTGAAGTTGTGCATGCAAGATTTACGAGTTCAGGCCCTTCTCAGAGGAAGTAACAGCCCTACGTCTCGGTGCCCCGAGGCCGGTCGATTGGATTATGCGTGAAGTTACAGGGGGTGCGAACCCTTGTGCCTGAGGAGGGGGTGGCTAATATAGAGTTCGTCAGACCCCTCCGGCCCTCAGTTACACAGGGTTCAATGTACATAAAGATAGGACATTACTGGTAACGCCAGCAATAAAGGCATATAAATGATCATTAAGGCTACGGAGTGAACGCCTGACTGTTGCCATCCAGAGTGACCTTAGATCTTCTGCACTCCGAGTGATTTCTGAAATGGTCGAATGGAATTGAATCATCCGAGTGGAACCGCTGGTCGAGTGGGCAGCATCATGTGGTGATTTCAGTCGGTAGAATCTGCTGTCCTTTGAATGTCCTTGACAGTAAGGCAGTGTCCTTGGGTAGGGTGCTTAGATTAGGTCTATTGCCCTACCCTAGGTACATGTCATCATCATTAGCCCCCGAATGGTTCTGGGTGCGAGTGGAGATGGAGTTGAAGATGGTTCCGACCCAACTTTCATGCTTCGGAAGCATTTTACTTGGATTGGAGAACCATGCAAAAACTTCGACCTCATTTTCAGTCGCCTTGAGCCATTCAGAGGTTGTCGAGTGAACTTTGTTGATAAGCTTCGAGTGTTTGATATGGTACAAAATCTCTGGCATGATTGACTGCTCTGCCGTTCTCGGATCTCGCGGGATTCAAAATTTGGGGAAGCGCACGGGGCGGAGAGGGCCGTGGTAATCGGAGTGGATTAGGCAGGGGCGCCTCGATCCTTGCGCCACCATTTTTGCCACGTATAGCACACGCGACTATTGTAGGATTTGATAGGATTGCCTGGACCCACAAGTCAATCACTCGGGGAACAAGCCCATATAAGGCGTTTGGGCCGGTGCCTTTGCACTGTGCGCCCCATTTCGTTTCTTCCCCCTCTGCTTCTCCACCCTCTGCTTCTCCACTGCGCCCGTCTCCTCCCTCGATGCCGTCGCCCAGCCCGAGCGCACCCCGCAGTGATGGCGAAGGACAAGATGGCATCCCTCGAGTGTGCGAAGAAGGCGGCGGCAAAGGCGAAGGGCAAGAAGACGAGCCGGGGGGGGGGGGTCGCCGTCGAGATCCGGCCTGCCGCCCGGCTGGATTCAGGGCGACTGGATTCGCTCCATGATCCAGCAGGAGGATCTGGAGGAGGGGGGATTGATTCCCCATGGCTCCTGGCGGCTTCCAGAGGACGAGACCGAACCGCGGCCGCAAGAGGGTGAGTGTGTCCTCCTCGCCACTCACATCGACCGCGGTTTCGCCTTGCCCCCACATCCTTTTTCCGAGGTTTTCTGAATATCTTCGGAGCCCAACTTCATCACATTTCTCCCAACACCATCACATACCTTGCTGCATTCGTGTCCATGTGCGAAAACTTTCTGGGGTGTCGACCGCACTGGGGTCTCTTCAAGCACATTTTCACTTGTCGTTCTCAGTCTGTAAAAAAGGCTAATCCGAGTGATGAGAGGACATACGTGATTCAGATGTGTGGAGGTTTAGGGATCCAAAGGAGGGGTAAAAGCACTTTCCCAGCTATGATTCTTCCCGGGTCAGTCAGAGGTTGGCAGTCGACCTGGTTCTATTGCAAGGACCAGCCGACTCCTGGTCAGTCAGCTGGGCTTCCCCCATTTTCCATGGATCGAGTTGAGAAACCCTCCCCCTTGAAAGTGACTCCAGCTGAGAAAGTGGAGGTGAATATGTTGGTTGATCGAGTAGTCCAACTTGTTCGCGGTGGTGTGACTGGCATGGACTTGCTAGAGGTATTTCTTCATCGACACATCCAGCCACTCCAAGCCCGTGACCATCCAATGTGGATGTACTCGGGTATTGAAGACAGCACTCGAATCCACCCGGAAGAAGTCGATGAGGAGACGGTGGCGCAGTGGTTGCAGGGCATCACTGGCAACAAGGACAACCCGAGGGGGTCTAGGAGGGTCCCTCCATTCGACAACACCAACGAACCAGAAAAGGTCTGACTGTTTCCTTCCGAGTGTCTTTTCGTTCTGACATGCAATTGCTTTTGAAACATACTGAAACCCGGTCGACTCTGTGTCTTGCAGATTTATACTGAGACGTATTCGATGCCCAATGGGGAGCAGGAGCAGGAGCAAGAGGGAGAGGCAAGCGGGGGTGAGAGCGGTGACTGGCATTCTGATGGGCGAGAAGACCAGGAGAGTGACGACTCAAGCGGTGGTGAGGAAGTCGACTCCCCCGTCGCACCGAAAGGCGATCCAAGAATACCCATGACCCAGCAAGTATCCGTGGCAAAGCAACTGCACAGACTAGACAAACTTCAAAGCGCCCTCGGACGTCTTCTCCTGTCCCGACTAAGATGGCTCTGAAGCAGCCCAAAGTCGCGCCGTCTAAACCTTGGAAGGCCTTGCCCAAGATCAAAGTGGCTGTCCCCATTGCTTCTAGGTAACCCTTGAATTCGACTTCTTAGTTTAGCACGACTTGATCTTTGGTCGACTCACCTCGGAAGGCATGACCGAGTGGATTTTGAAATTTGCAGTGCTGCTACCTCTGGGACTTCTGTTTATAAAGATGATGATGAGGAGAAGATTGAAGACGCAGTCACCTCCAACGCGGGTATAACTCTTGCCATTTTGTCTTTACTTTATAAGCCATTTTGACGGTCGACTGAACTCTTGCGATTGACTCCAATGCAGCTCCGCCCAATGTTATTGAACTTCCAGACAACGACGAGGATGTGCCACTGAGGCCCACGGGAAGGAGGGGCAGGACTTCGAGCAGGAGAACATCAAATAGAAGACGACTCAGTCGACACCAGTGACGGAACAAGTGATTCAGCAGTCCGAAGACATCAACCGGGCTTCTGTTACTTTTGCCATTCCATTGTCAAGTGCACAGCCTTCAGCGTCGACTGCACAGGCTCCAGCTGATCCACCGTCTTCACTTTTCACCGCCCATCACGTCCTAGAGGACCAAGTGAGTGCTGCCAAGGAAGCTATACACCAGGCAGGCATCATGATGGAGCAGATGAAAGTGGTTCGTGAGGCTAGTCAAGCTACTTATGACGCTAGCTTAGCACTCCAGACCAACTTCCAGGTTAGCTTATTTCCGACTGATCTCCTAGCTTGACGCTTGTTCTGTTAGGATATGCTACCTGAAAACTTTTACTGTGCTTCTATCTGTCAGTCTGCACTTTGCATCTGTACACCCACTGGGTGTTTCAATTTCTGCTGAATAGTTTTTCCTCTTGAGTCGACTAAGTTGTGCCGATTAAATCTTTGAACCAGTGGGGGCACGCTGAGTGCACCCACTGGGTGTAGTCCGCGAGATCACTGTCGAATGTTTGATTCGGCGGGGGTCTTTGAACAGAACTTTTCCACTCGGTCTGAGCAGATCATGTCGAGTGGAACCTGAACCAGTGGGGGCACGCTGATTGCACCCACTGGGTGTCGGGTGGTAGGTGCGACATATGCCAACGGGTGGCTTATCATTGTGGGAGCCAATAAGACATCGCCGGTGCCTGGAAACGGGATAAGGCGAAGACATGCACACCGGCGAATCTTACCCAGGTCCGGGGCTCTCCGTGGAGATAACACACCTAGTCCTGCTCTGCGGGGTCTCCGCATGATCACTAGATCAACACAAGTAGCTACAAGTGCTCCTTGAGCTGTTTGGCTAGAGGAGGAAGAAAGGCAAGGCTAGCTCTCCTCTTCCCTCTACGTGGTGGCTAAAACTATCTTCGAGATCAACCCTTTGCATGGGTGCCTTGGGGGGTTTATATAGGCCTACCCCCCAGGGATACAATGGTAATCCGACTGGGTGCGGGTCCCAGCCGTCAGTGTCTGTGCTCGCTGGCTTCTCCGCCGGCCGTTGGGTCCCGCCGGCTGCCGGCCTCTTGGTCCACAGGCCGACCCCACCGCCTGGGGGCCTTGTCGGCGGCTGGTTACTATCGCCTCGCCCCTGATGACGAGGGCTTTGTCGAGGTAAGCGTGGCTACAGTGCCGCCGCCTGGCGGGCTCTCACTGTAGCCTCACCTCGTCTTGTCTTCTTAATGATGCACATACTTCGAGGGAGGGAGGTAGCCGGCTATTGGGAGCCGGCTACGCCTCAGGCCGACTAGGGGAGGCCTGGCCGCCTTCGATCGTCTCTCTCTGGCTGAAGGGGTCCACCGCCCGCGGGCCGTACTGGCGTCTGTCGTGGGTGACGTCACGGTCAACATGGCAACAGTGCCGCGCCGGACGGGGGATGGCTGACCCGTACGACGCACTGTGGCCATGCATGCTCCGGGATTCGGCGGTGGCAGGCTGTACTGTGGCCACGCCCCGTCTCATCACTGTTATGTGGGTGCAGCCCTGGGTGGGTGCAGTCTTGGCCGGCTTTCGGGAGTCGGTCTTCTTGTGGCCGGCTTCTGGGAGTCGGCCTTCTTGTGGCCGGCTTCTGGGAGTCGGCCTTCTCGTGGCCGGCTTCTGGGAGTCGGTCTTCTCGTGGCCGGCTTCTGGGAGTCGGTCTTCTCATGCCGGCTTCTGGGAGTCGGCCACCTTATGGTTATCTTCTGGGAGGTTCTCGAGGTCGGGTCGCCTTCCGGTAGTCGGCCTGTGAGGTAGCCGACCAGGGGAAGGCGGCCCTGTGTTTTGGATACTTGAAGGCCCAATCGGCCTGATAATTTTTCAAAGAGCCAGGGGGAGTCAGTTAGGCTACCCGTGGCCATTTACTCCGACAGTAGTCCCCGAAGCTGGTTGGCTTCGAGGCTGAGAAGAGGACGAGAAGCTCGGTCAGCTTCCTATCTTGAAGAGCCAGCAGCTAGGAGCCGGCTTCGGTTGGGTACGCCGTCTTGGCGAGATTTTGAAGTCTGAAGGCGGGACTCGGTTGGTGCGCACGCCGGGTCGCGGGCCGGCCGCTCGCCGCCCGCGTACCACGTGGCACCCTCCGGCTAAAAAAAGCCTGCCAACCCACGCGCGCGATGGGACGTCGCCGCAGGCCAGGGGCCCATCACTCCCACGCCTAGGCCCAGGCACGGATTCTCTGTGGCCCAAAGCGGGCCGCTCGCCTTCCGACTGTAGTTTCTGCACGTCGTTAGGGCACAATAATTGCGGGACGTGGGGGAATGGGCGCAGTTAATCCCATGTTCCCTCCCACGCCTCGCCTCCTCGGCTTCGCCGCACGAGTCTATAAGTAGGGGGAGGAGGGGGAGCGGCAGACGCTCGCACGCTTACCCTCGCTCCTCCATCTTCTTCTTCCTTCTCTCCATCGCAGCAGCCCTTCGCCGCCACGCCATCCCTCTAATCTTCGCACTACCCCGCAGCTTCGCCGCCGCGGGGCCGTGTTTTCGTCGTCGCCGCGCCCTTTCTTGTCAGCTTCTTGCCATCATGCAGTATGGCGGAGACTGGGACGGCTCCAACGTCCACGCGGACCACATCGACTTCCTCCGCAAGACGTGGCGGTTGCCCGGCGAGGACCAGGTGCGGGTCCGTCTCGCGCCGAAGAAGGAGATCACGCCGGAGCCGGAGGAAGGCGAGCGGGTAATCTTCCGCTCGCATTTCCTGCGCGGCCTTGGCCTGCCCGCTAGCGCCTTCTTCCGCTCCTTCCTTGAATTCTATCAGCTCCAGCCGCACCACCTCACACCCAACACGATGGTGCTGCTGTCCGCCTTCGTCACTCTGTGCGAGGGCTTTCTTGGCGTTCTTCCCACCCTCGAGCTCTGGGGAATTCTTCCAATCCAAGCTCGGCACCCGCATGTAGGGCGTGCCGGCTCAGAGCGGCGCCTTCAGCGCGATGCAGAGGCCGGCAGCCGACAACCCCTTCCTTGTCATCATGCTGATCCAGTCGGTGAAGCGCTGGCAGAAATCGTACTTCTACGTGAAGAACGTTGCCCCGCAAGGCGACTACGTCAACTTGCTGGCTTACGTAGCCGGCCCGCCGGCTGGGAGGCGGCCCCAGTGGTCCTATCGGGCCAGGACGCTGTCGCCGGATGGAGCCGCCGCCGTCGCCCGACTCCGGGTAATGATCCAGTTGGAGGGCCTGACTGGGTCCGACCTGCTGGCCGCCTTCGTGGTGCACCGGGTGCTCCCGCTTCAACGCCGCCCTCATTTGATCAGTCAAATGAGCGGCCAACTCGATCCGAGTCGGATGTGCACCAAGGAGATGCCTCATGACGAGGTGGCTCATATGGTGAACTATCTCGCTAACTGCAAGCTCTCCGCAGAGTGGCAGTTTGGCAAGGAGCCGTACTCCCGTGCCAATCCCCCGCCTATGGTATGCTTTCTTTATCTTCTCTTCTTTTAGTTTTGTCACCAAGTTTTTCTTGGCCGACTCTGACCAGTCGGCACGTCATGGCAGAGCCCTCTTCTTCGACCTGCGGCCGGGACAGCGGGGGCGGATCGTCGATTTCTCCCCGACCGGGCGGAGCATGACTTGGAGGACCCCGACTTGGGGGCGGCCGCCATGGACGATAACACTGAGGCAGGAGGCGGCGAAGCAGGCGGCTCCGGGCTTGGAGCCAGCTTCGATGACTGGCCGGAGGATGACGAGGCAGAAATCGTCCCGCGCCGCCAGGCGGCGTCTGACCGTGGCGCGGGTTCCTCCGCCGCGCCGCCTGCTCGAGGCGGCGGGTATAAGCGCCGGGCCGCGGCAGGCTTGTTCGGCAGTCGGCCGAAGAAGCCCAAGGGCGGGGCGGCGGCGACCAGGCGGGATGAGGCGGCCGCGAAGGCGGCCCGCTTCCGCAAGGTTGTGAAGCAGCCGCAAACGGTTTCGGCGTAAGTGTCGATTCTCTCGCGTATTCCTTCTTCTTTTCTAGCAGGTTTCTGAATCCTTGTCTTGACTCAAAAAAACAGGCTCCGCTTTCTCTTGAGCGGGTCACTGCCGCCTCCGTGGTTGGATCGCCGGGAGGATCCGGGAGCACCCACCGCGTGGACCCCCGCGCCGAGATTCAAGCGGCGACGGAGCGAAATGCGCGGGAGGCGCGGGAGGTGCGGGAGGCGGAAGAGCTGAGGGCAGCTACTGCCAAGGCGGCGCAGGAGGAGGCAGAGGAGTCGGCGAAGGTACAAGACGACGCGGCGGCCAAGGCTCAGGCGGAGGCTGCAGCCGCAGCGGCCGGGGCCTTGCTTGTCACCCCCGTGCGCGCCGTGGCGCCCGAGATCCCGGAGCCCCCGCCGGAGGAAGCCGGTGGTGACCTGCCGGGGATGGAGAGGGAGGAGAACGACGTCGTCGTCCAGGAGAGGGAGGCGGCACCGCCATCGCCGACTAGGGCGGCCCAAGGCAGCCGGCCTAACGCGCCGCCTGCGCAATTGGCTGGAGGCGAGCCGGCTGTGAGGACGGACCTGGTGGTCCGGTCGCCATCGCGCCAGCGCGCGGGGAAGGCAACTTCGGCTCCGGACCCGCAGAAGGCCGCGGTCTCCAGCTCGTCGGCCCAGGACGTGGAGACGGCCAGCGCCAGCTCAGGGTGGACGCCGGGTGGTGGGACGGCCGTGGTGAATGTGGCGGCGCAAGAAGTCCGGAGCCGGCTTCAGTCCCAGGCCGCCGTGCTGAGGCAGTACAATGATGAGTTCCTCGCGACACGGGCGGCCATTCGGGTGAGCCTTCCCACTTTTCTGTTTCTTGATCTTGCTCTCTTCCGTGGGGGCGCGTCAGCGCACCCACTGGGTGTAGTCCCTGGGTTCCGAGTCGGCTGCTGAGCAGGCGGCTTGGAACTTCTTAGTAGACTTTGATTGCTTATCTTGCTCTTGTTTGCTTCTCTGTCCGACTTGCAGGACTGCCACAACCTCCGTGCGGCTGCCTTCAACTCCCAGGCTCGGGAGCTGACCCAGAAGACTGCTGATCTAACTTAGAGCCGGAGTAAGTGCTTCATCTTTTATCTCACATGGGGGCGCATCAGTGCACCCACTGGGTGTAGTCCCCGAGATTCGGGCCGACTGCTGAGCAGTCGGGTCGGATCTTTCCTGACGACTTCTTTCTTATTGCTCTTTTCTTCTCTGCCATATCTGCAGCGGCCAACGCCAAACTAAGGGAGCAGCTGGGTGGGACCCAGGCCGCCCTTCGCGCTAAGGAAGCCGAGTTCGACGCCTTGGCTCAGGAGCGTGACCGCCTGGTCAAGAAGCTGGCCAACCAGGAGGAGAGCCACAAGGCGGCCCTGAAGGCGGTGCAGGATAGCGAGGCCGCCCTCCAAGCCGAGTACGAGACCGAGGCGGCGAGCTGGGCTGAGGCGAGGCAGTCGTTGATCAACGGCTACGGCCAGATCGAAGACTTGGTTGACGGTAGGCTGCCTTCTTCTTCGTTCCTTGCTTGCCGCTTGCCGTTTGGTTCATTCTCTAACTTTGTATTTTTCTCTTCTTTCTCTTTCTTTCTTTCTTGTGCAGAGTACTTCCCTTGTTACTCTACTGCCGCCAATCAGGTCATTGAGGCCCACCGCGAGGCGCAAAGGCAGGCTGGCGCTGAGATCGCGCCGAACGCTCGCCGTTCGGTTGAGGAACAGCTCCTGGCGATTCAAGCCCGTCTCCAGCCGGCTCACCGCATGCTCCGCCGGCTTCAACGTGTTGGGGCACAAGTGCTGGCCGCTCTCTCGCCCGGCGAGGTGATTCCCCACACCCCCAGTCGGACTGCCGACTGGCTGGAGGTAGCGGCCGGCCGCTTTGAGGCCTAGAAGGCTTCTGCAACTCGGTCAGGCGCCAGGCGGGCGCTGGAGTTCGTCAAAGCCTGGTATCCTGAGCTGAGCTTGGATCAGCTGGCCACCTGGCGGCAGGAGGCCGACACGGAGCTGGAGCCGGCGCGGCCGGCTATCATCCAGCGTGCCTCGGCGATCGCCGACTACACCGACACCAGTGCCTTTGCTCCTGAGGTGGATGATAACGGCGTTGCTCAGCCGGAGGAGTGGTTCGGGCTGAACCCAACGGATGGCGAGGACTCGTCGGAGGAGATCGACTCCAGCGACGAGGGCGAGGAGGAGGAGGAGGATGGTGAAGACGCCGTGCCAGATGGTGGAGCAGCCGGCCAGCCTCAGCTTGACCGTGCCTCCAGCAACAAGGCGCGTGC
Organism: Aegilops tauschii subsp. strangulata; assembly: GCF_002575655.3. NCBI lineage: Eukaryota > Viridiplantae > Streptophyta > Magnoliopsida > Poales > Poaceae > Aegilops > Aegilops tauschii. Next base: position 182,754,400 of record NC_053039.3, read on the forward strand.
GAACGGACCGCCTGCATCCGGCGATGATCGAGCCGAGACTCACCATCCGGCCACTCCTCCAGCCGGCGCTGCCATCTCCACCGACCAGCCCGGCTCGCCTGTTGCGCCCTTAGCCTAATCTGCCGCCTTTACTTTCCTGTTTTATTACTCTTTGAACAATATTATGTTAAATTTGTGCAGTTCCACCCACTGGGGGTGTATTCAAACTATGTTAAGTGCCGGCCTTTCGAAGGCCTTATGTGTAAATATAATCATGCATGTGTTTGGCTTCCCATTGTTCTTGCTTTTCATCCTTTGGCTGTTTCCTTTGCCGCCCTCCCTTGGTTGCCGCCTTCCCAACGGGACAGCTGCTCTGCAGTCTGTGGCTGGAGAAGTGCTTGGCCGGTTGGGAGGGCAAGTACTCTAGCTTGGTATAATGCCCACGATGCGGCTATATCTCCCACGTGTCGAGGCACGACTTAGAGGCATAACCGCATAGTGGTTTTGTCGCAAGAAGGGTCATCTTCACACAATCCCATGTAATGAACAAGAAAGGGATAAAGAGTTGGATTACAATCGCCACTTCACACAATACATAAACATAATTCATACATCATCCAAAATACACACATAGACCGACTACGGTGAAGATCCGAATGAAAATAAGACAACCCCAAATGCTAGATCCCCGATCGTCCCAACTGGGATCCACTACTGATCATCAGGAAAAGACACATAGTAACGACCACGTTCCTCATCGAACTCCCACTTGAGATCGATCCCATCATCTGCACTGGCATCGTCGGCACCTGCAACTGTTTTGGTAGAATCTGTGAGTCACGAGGACTCAGCAATCTAACACCCGCGAGATCAAGACTATTCAAGCTTAAAGGAAAGGATGGTGTAGTGAGGTGGAGCTGCAGCAGGCAATAAGCATATATGGTGGCTAACATACGCAAGAGAGAGCGAGAAGAGTAGCAACGGAACGGTCGTCATCTAGTAATGACCAAGAAGTGATCCTAAACTCCTACTTACGTCATTCATAACTCAAACCGTGTTCACTTCCCGGACTCCGCCGAGAAGAGACCATCACGGCTACACACACAGTTGATGTATTTTAACTGGGTCAAGTGACAAGTTCTCTACAACCGGACATTAACAAATTCCCATCTGCCTCATAACCGCGGGCACGGCTTTCGAAAGATAATACCCTGCAGGGGTGTCCCAACTTAGCCCATCATAAGCTCTCACTGTCAACGAAGGATAAACCTTCTCCCGGAAAGACCCGATCAGTCTCGGAATCCCGGTTTACAAGACATTTCGACAATGGTAAAACAAGACCAGCAAAGCCGCCCGAATGTGCCGACAAATCCCGATAGGAGCTCCACATATCTCGTTCTCAGGGCACACCGGATGAGCAGTCCGTACAACTAAAACCAATCCTCGAGTTTCCCCAAGGTGGCGCTGCAAAGGGCTCTAGTTTGGACCAGCACTCAGAGGAACACTGGCCCGGGGTTTAAAATAAAGATGACCCTCGGGCTCTAGAAAACCTGGGGGAAAAAGGCTTAGGTGGCAAATGGTAAAACCAAGGTTGGGCCTTGCTGGAGGAGTTTTATTCAAGGCGAACTGTCAAGGGGGTCCCATAAATCACCCGACCGCGTAAGGAACGCAAACTCAAGGAACATAATACCGGTATGACAGAAACTAGGGCGGCAAGAGTGGAACACAACACCAGGCATAAGGCCGAGCCTTCCACCCTTTACCAAAATATATAGATGCATTAATTAAATAAGAGATATTGTGATATCCCAACATATCCATGTTCCGACATGGAACAAACTTCAACTTCACCTGCAACTAGCAACGCTATGAGGGGCTGAGCAAAAGCGGTAACTTAGCCAAACAACGGTTTGCTAGGAAAGGATGGTTAGAGGCTGACATGGCAATATGGGAGGCATGATATAGCAAGTGGTAGGTAGCGCAGCATGGCAATAGAGCCAACAACTAGCAAAGCAAAGATAGAAGTGATTTCGAGGGGTGGTCATCTTGCCTGCAAGGTTCTCAGAGTTGTCGAAAGCTTAATCCTCGTAAGCGTACTCAACAGGTTCCTCATTCACGAACTCGTCTCCCGGCTCTACCCAAGACAAGAACACAAGCAACGGAACCACAATCAATCACGAGAAATGCACAAGCAACATGATGCAAAACATGTATGATATGCGAGAAATGATATGCGATGCATATGCGTGCTCCGGAAGGAAAATGATGAACAAGGCAGTAACTTGGCAAACCAAGCATGCCACTGGAAAGATGAGATGATTTCGGTCGAAATCGATATAAAGATCACCGGAAACGGATGCACGGTTTGCAAACGGCAAGCAAAACAAGAATGACACGAATCTGCGATTAACAGCATGATAGCACTTAAAATGCAACAAGTAACAATGCTACAACACTCCAACATAGCAACAAAGCATATGGAAGCAATCTAAAGGAGATGCTTGACAAAAGATGAACACTGAGCTACGGCTAGTTCACAACATAACAAGCTCAAACAAGCATGGCAAAAGTGCAAAAGGTAACAGGATCACAAACTTGGTGAAATTACTGGACATGACTGAAACAGCATCAGGTAGCAATGTTCAGAGCACGAAATCAACATGCTACAGGAACTTAACATGGGAAAACAAGGCATGGCAGTATTATACTAAATGCATATGACAAAAGTCCCTTACTAACAATAAGCCAAAAAGGACCAGAAGATATGATGGCAACCATGTAAACATAGCAAGTTTCATTAACAGGTTTCAGACTTGGCAGAAAACAGAGCATGGCAGAAACAATAATATGAGGGCATCTTGGTGAGCTTGACGCACTCACCACAAGGCAATGCATGAAAAAACAAGCATACCTACAGCAATATGGCAAGTTTATGAAGCTATCCATGTCAAGAACAAAAGCATAGCATGTATGGATCAACTACAACAAGCTTGGCAAAATTGAATAACACGTAAACAGTCTGCCAGAAATATTTTATAGGAAAAGTAGAGCAAGATTGAGTCATGCTAGGGCACTCCATAATTGCAAACAAGGGCAGCAATGGATCCATTACAACAATATATACAAAACATCCTTACTGAACATCTCCAAAATATGCATGGACCTCTCTGTAGCATCAAGTTTACATGGCAACAAAATAACAGCAGACAAAAACTTAGAGAAATCACTAAGTCCCTGAAATCAGAAACATTACGGAGCCTAGTTTGCATGCTTGTGCTAGTCACCACAGAGATCACAAAAATACATGGCATACACCCTTGGAAATATGGCATGGCATACAACAAAACACATGTAGAGCTCATTCCCATAAGATGCACAAATTAAATGATTCAAAAATAACAAATCTCCAAGTTCTACTAAGAACCTGCAGATAACAGCAACTAGCACTCTTGCACCAGAGATTTGGGCATCAAGATGGACTCTAATGAACATGGTGCAATTGAACAAAATGTAGAGCATCACGAGGCGAACATTTTGACATATTACACGCGCGAAACGGAGCTATATGCAGAGAGTTATGCCATGATGAACAGGGGCACATGCTGAGAAAAATAATGACTTGGAGATTTCGGGGGGTAGAGAAAAGGCAACCTTCGGTGGTTTTAGATCCGATCGGGCTAGGGTTCCGCGGCGGCGGCGCGACCTTCGCCGGAGAGAGGAGGGAGAGGCCGGAGGTTGGGCGGCGCCGGGCGCTGGAGGAAGGAGGACGCCGGCGTCGTGCGGCGGGGGCGGCGTCCGCGGGCGCGGCGGCGGCGTGGCGACGCGGCGAGGTCCGGCGGCGGGGCGGTGCGGTGACCGGCGACGAGGCGGCGGGGCCGGCCGGCGCGGGAGGCAGGCGGCGGCGGGCGCGCGGGCTCGCGCGGGCCCTCCCTGGGCTCTGCGGGCCGCGGCGGCGGCGGACGGCAGAGCGCCATGTGGCGGGCGACGAGTGGTCCGGGGCGGCGGCGCGAAGTGTCCGGCCGGCGTACGGACACGTGCGGCGTGGTGAGGGACGAATTTTAGGGTTTCGTCTGCGATTGTTTTCGTGAGGGCTCACATATAAATAGGTAGAGGGAGGTAGGAGGCTCCAAATGAGGTGCGGTTTTCGCCCACACGATCGTGATCGAATGACCTAGAGCATGGAAGAGAGTTTGGTGGGTTTTTGGCTGTTTAGAGAGGGGGGTTTTGCTGCACACACAAATGGACTTTGCGGATGCCCGGTTAACCGTTGGAGTATCAAACGACCTCCAAATGGAACGAAACTTGACCGGTGGTCTACCGGTAGTATACCAAGGCCACTTGACAAGCCTCGGTCCATTCCGAGAACGTTTGACACCCGCACACGAAAAAAACAAGAGGGGTGCGCCGGAGGAGATGGGAGCGCCGGATTGCAAAACGGACAACGGGGAAAATGCTCGGATGCATGAGACGAACACGTATGCAAATGCAATGCACATGATGACATGGTATAATATGCATGACATGAACAAAATGCAAAACGAAAGACAGAACCCGACCACGAAGGGAATATCATAACACATAGCCGAAAATGGCAAGAGTTGGAGTTACAAATATGGAAAGTTACATCCGGGGTGTTACAACACTCCACCACTACGAGAGGATCTCGTCCCGAGATCTAGGACTGAAAGAACTCCGGATATTCAGAACGGAGATGGTCCTCGCGTTCCCAGGTGGCTTCCCGGTCGGAATGGTGCGACCACTTCACTTTCAGGAATTTGATTGACTTGTTGCGAGTCTTGCGCTCAGTTTCTTCAAGAATAGCAACGGGGTGCTCATGATAAGACAGATCTTCTTGGAGGTCAATCTCTTCGAAGTTGATGGTGCGCTCAGGCATCTTGAAGCACTTGCGGAGCTGTGACACGTGGAACACATCGTGCACGTTCGCGAAGTTGGAAGGAAGCTCAAGTTGATAGGCGAGGTCGCCTCTTTTGCCAATGATTTTGAAAGGACCCACGTATCTAGGGGCAAGCTTCCCTTTGATACCGAAGCGACGAGTGCCTTTCATTGGAGAGACGCGGAGGTAGACATGGTCTCCGATCTCGAAAGCCACATCACGGTGCTTACTATCATAGAAACTCTTCTGGCGCGATTGCGCGGCTTTGAGATTATCACGGATGACTTTACACATTTCATCAGCTTTTGTGATTAAGTCATTGCCAAGAAGTTGGCGTTCACCAGTCTCTGACCAATTGAGAGGAGTACGCCACTTTCTGCCATAGAGAATCTCGAATGGGGCCTTGCCCGAACTTGCTTGGAAGCTGTTGTTGTAGGAGAATTCAGCATATGGAAGACAATCTTCCCATTTCATGCCAAAGGAAATGACACAAGCCCTGAGCATATCTTTAAGAATTTGATTGACTCGCTCGACTTGGCCACTAGTTTGAGGATGGAAAGCAGTGCTGAAGCGAATGTTTGTGCCCATGGCCTTCAGGAAGGAGTCCTAGAAATTAGAGGTGAAGATGCTTCCACAATCTGAAGAAATCAATTGTGGAATGCCGTGCAAGGAGACAATTCTGGAGGTGTAAAGCTCTGCAAACTGAGCTGCTGTGATGGATTCTTTGATTGGAAGGAAATGATCCACTTTAGAAAGCTTGTCAATGACAACGAAGATAGCATCATTTCCGCGCTTGGACTTTGGAAATCCAGTCACGAAGTCCATTTCGATATGATCAAACTTCCATTCTGGGATAGCAAGAGGTTGGAGGAGACCAGCTGGTCATTGGTGTTCTGCTTTCACTCTTCGACAGACATCACATTGATTCACGAATTGAGCGATTTCTCGCTTCATTCGAGTCCACCAATACGACTGCTTGAGGTCATGGTACATCTTCGTACTTCCAGGATGAATGGAAAGAAGAGAATTGTGTGCCTCGTTCATAATGACTTTCCTTAGATCACCTTTAGGAACCACAATCCGGTCCTCGAAGAATAAAGTGTCTCTGTCATCAATGCGATAGCACTTGTATTTGGAAAGACCCTTGTCGATACCATGTTTCACCTTCTTCACCATGGCATCAAGGAGTTGTGCCTCACGAATTTGATCTTCCAAAGTAGGAGAGACTATGAGGTTGGCAAGAAAGCCTTGAGGAACAACTTGGAGATTCAGCTTGCGGAAAGCTTCACAAAGATCCGGTTGGAAAGGCTTGAGAATTAGGCTGTTGCAATAAGCCTTCCTGCTCAAAGCATCTGCAATGACATTGGCCTTGCCTGGAGTATATTCAATACTCAGATTGTACTCTTGAATCATTTCGACCCATCGAGTCTGCCTGAGGTTGAGGTTGGGCTGAGTGAAGATATACTTGAGACTCTTGTGATCGGTGAATATGTCCACTTGTCTTCCCAACAAGAGATGTCTCCATGTTATTAATGCATGGACAACTGCCGCAAACTCAAGATCGTGAGTGGGGTAGTTCTTCTCATTGGGCTTCAACTGACGAGAGGTATAGGCCACAACTTTCTTCTCTTGCATTAACACAGCACCGAGACCTTGGAGAGAAGCATCACAGAAAACTTCAAATGGCTTGGATTCATCAGGAGGAGTTAAGACAGGACTGTGACTAGTTTCTCTTTGAGAGTCTTGAAAGCAACATCACACTCAGGAGACCAGACATACTTCACATGCTTCTGGAGGAGGTTGGAAAGAGGCTTTGCAATCTTAGAGAAATTCTCAACGAATCTTCGGCAATAGCTTGCAAGACCAAGAAAACTGCGGAGTTGCTTGACATTCTGAGGAGGTTCCCAATTCACAATTGCGGACACCTTCTCAGGGTTAACAGCGATGCCCTTGGCAGAGATGATGTGACCAAGGAAAAGAACTTCATCAAGCCAAAACTCACATTTGGAGAACTTCGCATAGAATTGATACTCTCTAAGCTTGTCGAGCATCAATCGCAAATGTTTGGCATGATCCTTCTTATTCTTGGAGAAGACCAAGATATCATCGAGATACACCAGGACGAATTCATTGGTATAGGGGTTGAAGATGAAATTCATCATCCGAGAGAATACTAGAGGAGCATTGACAAGGCCGAAAGACACGACAGTATATTCATAAGAACCAAAGCTTGTTCTGAATGCTGTCTTGGGAATATCTTCTTCATGAATGCGAATCTGATGATAACCCATACGAAGATCAAGCTTGGAGAATACTTTAGCACCTTTAAGTTGCTCGAATAGCTCATTGATGTTGGGAAGTGGATACTTGTTCTTGATAGTCTTCTTGTTCAATGGACGGTAGTCGACACAAAGTCGGTCCGTGCCATCCTTCTTCTTGACAAAAAGAACACCACAACCCCATGGAGAAGAACTCGGTCTGATCAAACCCAGACGCTCTTGTTCATCGAGTTGTTTCTTCAATTCCTTCAGCTCGTTGGGTCCAAGCTTGTATGGACACTTGCAAACGGGTTCAGTGCCAGGATCTAGTTCGATAACGAACTCAACTGGCCGATGAGGAGGCATACCCGGAAGCTCTTCTGGAAAGACATCTTGATACTCACAAACGACTGGAATTTGAGAGATGGCATTCAATTCGCCCTTCTCATTGAGAGAAAATAACCGAATGGTTTCATCACGAGCGGCATCAATAATGACATCCTCAGAAGAATGTGTCAATTGAATTTCCCTGGCAGCACAATCAAGTTGAGCCTTGTGCTTAGAAAGCCAGTCCATCCCGAGAATTGGATCAATATCCGAGTCACCAAGAACAACTGGAGAAGACAGAAATTCATAGTCGCCCATCTTGATTGCGGAATCCCGAACGAATGCTCGAGAAGTCAGTTGTCGAGCCGGAGAAACAATAGACAGAGGACTCGGCAATACTTCAGTAACCAGATCATGCATAGCCACAAAAGGTCTAGAAATGAAAGAATGTGACGCACCAGTATCAAAAAGAACTTTTGCAGGAATATCATTAACAGGAAGATTACCCATTATCACATCAGTAGATTCCTCCGCTTGAGCTGCATTCATCATGTTCACCTTAGCAGACTTTGGATTATGCTTGACCACTGCATTGCTGGAAGATCTGACAGGAGGAGGAGGCGGAAGACGCCTTTGGTTGAAGCACTTGTTAGCATAGTGACCTTTCTGCTGACATTTGTTGCAAGTCACCTCTGAGAGTGGACGGTGATAAGGAGCATTGGACTTTGGAGCTTGATTCTGAGACTTGTTCTGATAGCCAGAGTTGGAAGAGTTGGAAGAACCATGGCCACCTTTGTTCTTCTGCTGATAAGGCTGACGAAACGGAGGAGGAGGAGGCAACCAGAACTTCTGTTGCTTAGCTGCCACAAGTGAGGAAGAAGAAGACTGAACTGCATCTCTGACTCTCTTCTTAGAAGCCTCACACTTGAGCTGAGCAGCCTCTTGCTTCAGTGCCATGTTATAGAATTGATCAAACTGAGTAGGCTCAACCAGAACGAGAGCTAACTGCAGATCCTCTCTAAGGCCACCTCTGAAGTGATAGATCATGCTCTTTTCATCAGGAACGTCTTGTTTAGCAAAGCGAGCAAGTTTCTGAAACTGGATGTTGAATTGATACGCAGACATGTTGCCTTGCTTGAGATTGCGGAACTCCTCACGCTTGCTCTCGACAACACTTTGTGGAATGTGGTGCGCTTTGAAATCCCGACAGAAGTCAGTCCAAGTGATCACACGACCTCCTCTGGAATCTTTGTATTGTTGATACCAATCAGCAGCTTGGTCCTTGAGCTGAAAAGAAGCGAACTTGACATAGTCCTCAGGCCTGACATTGCTACATTCAAAATGCTTGTTGATGTCCACGAGCCAATCATCGGCATCCGTGGCCTCGGCACAGTAGCTGAAAGACTTGGGATGATTTGCGAGAAACTGGTTGAGTGTAGCGAAGTGAGGCTGATTGTTGCCTTGACCTTGATTGCCTTGATTGCCTTGCTGAAAGGGCATGTAGCCCCTAAGTGTGGTTTTGGTAATTGAATGACAATCTCTATGGACTAATGTTTTCAGTGAGATATATTTGAAGGTTTTGTCCATAGATGGTGCCTCAAGGATATTGGATGGAATCAAGGATGAAGTCCATATATATGAAGATAATGCCTCAAGGATATTGGATGGAATCAAGGATGAAGTCCATATAGATGAAGTTATATTTGCTCTAAGCTTTGGTATTAAATGACAATTCCTATGGAGCATCAAGTGCATTGGATCTTATATGAAGATATGTTCCATAGTGATGCTTGAAGTTCTTTGGGTTGTTATGTGAAGATTGCCATCAAAGCATCCGAAGAAGTCCTCATGGTATCCCTCTCTGGATACCCCATGCACACGGGCTTATACCGTGCGCACGGGGTCGAGTGTCAACTCTCTGGATACCCCGTGCTCATGGGGCCTAGGTGTTGGCTCTCGAGATTCCATATCCAGCGAGGTTTCAAGTTGGTCTTCTGAGGATCAAGGCTTGAGAGAATAATCAAAGAGAAGAATTCGAGTTATGGTTTCAAGACAAGATCATGGTGAGCTCATGTGTTGGGTTTCGGTTGATCAAGCCTTGAAGCAAGCAACTAGAGTGAAGAATTCATTATGCCTCTCAAGACAAGATCATGGTGATCAAGTCTTGAAGCAAGCAACTAGAGTGACGAATTCATTATGCCTCTCAAGAGTTTGGGATGGAGTTTTTAGAAGGGCAAGTGGTGACCAAGATGATATTCATAGTGGAACTTGATATGGTCATGAAAGAGTCTTTGGTGATATTGTCTTGAAGCAATGAAGTGAAATGAAGAGTTCATTGTGGCTTTCAAGAAACCAAGATGGAGCTTGAAGTAAAGATGTTGGTTGACCAAGATGAAGCTCGAAGAGTATATCTAAGTGGTCAACTCACAAAGCACAAACAATGTACCACGTGAGATCAAGTGATCTAGTGGTATGGTAAGTAATTGTGAATTGTGCTTTGTTACCTAACCCATGCTATATGTTTGTTATGTCTATGTGGGTTAGGTGTTTCTCATAGGCTTGCATCAAAAGGAAAGATCTCGTGTAGCCTATGTGTGGATGACATCAAGTGGTGATGGTCATCGGATTAGAGGAGTCCAAGTGCAAGATGAGATGACATCAAGTGGTGATGGTCATCGAGTTCGGGGAGTCCAGGTGCAAGATGAGAAGCCGAAGGTTATATGCTTTGAAGCTTGCGGTCCACATCATGATCATGTGCATGTGAAGATGGGCTTGAGATAAGGCTTCCCTCATTGCATCATGAGGAAGCAATTCGAGTATCTTCACCAAGTGGTCGTGGACAAGAAAGGGATTCCAACTTGAGGCAAGCATTAAAGTCATCATCAAGCTCAAGTTGAATGTGCAAGGCAAAGGTATTCCTTAGCTAGGTTTTCCCAGTTTTGCCGGTCTCATAGTGCTTGGCGGGAGACCGGATTATAGGTTTGATAGCCGTACTATCAAGAGGGACTCTCGGGCAAGTAGCTTGATCACGTCGCATGTAGAGAGCTCAAACCTTTGCATTACTTGAATCATTCTTTCTTGTTGATCTTGGGTGGTTCTCTATGTGAGGACCTTGGGCTTTTCCATAGCTTCAAAACGAGCCCAAGATCATCGAATTCGGAGTCCGTATGCCAAAGTTATCAACGTTTTAGTGGGCTGCTGCTGGCTGTCCTGGGGACTCCGTGTGCACGGGGTCTTTGACCCCCGTGGGCACAGGGCCCCATGTGCACGGGGCTTGTACCGTGCGCACGGGACCCCGTGGGCACGGGGTCTAAACCCCCGTGCACACGGGGTGCCCAGGAAATGCCCGTTGGAGCCCCAACGGCTAGTTTCTGAGTTTGGCTATTTAAGGGCCCTTTCCTCCCACCGGTTGGGGGTTGGTTCTTACACTTTCAAAACACCATTTTGAGCCTCTCTACACCTATCCCAAAGCCCTTTCTCCCCTCTATGTGAAGGGGGATTTGTGGACGGATTTGTGAGCCATTTGTTGATCATATCCATTGCATCCCCTCTCCTCAATCTCCTACTTTCAAAAGTGCATCTTGTGAGATTGAGAGAGTGTGTTGAGCATTTGTTGCTTGGCATTGCATTGCATTTTTTGCATTGGTTTGAGCTCCCCACATCGATTAGTTCGAGTGAGAGTCCGTGAGTTTATTACTCTTGGAGGTTTCGGCCTCCTAGACGGTTTGGTGATATTCATTGTGAAGATTGTGAAGAGGCCTATGTGTCCAAGGTTCCCCCGGAAGCTTCCTCTTGTGGTGTGCTCCGGGGAAGGGTGTTGAAGTGGCCTAGGTGGTCAAGTTCCTCCGGAAGCTTCCTTGCTTGTGGTGTGCTCCGGAGAAGTTTGTAAAGGTGTGGTGGTCGCCTTCAAGACCAACCCCGAGTGAATCGAGGCTCATCCGTTGGGGGTGACTCGAAAAGGAGAATACGGTGAGTCACTTGGTGACGCCCCTGAGCTTTGTCTTCGGCACCGCTCTAACGGAGATTAGCACTCTCACGAGTGTGAACTTCGGGATAAATCCGCGTCTCCGACTCACTTGTGGTTATCTCTTACCCACACCCTTTACTTACCGCAATTCATACTTGCTCATATTGATATATCTTGTGCTAGTTGAATTGTTTAGTTGTTCCTACATTTCCATATCTTGTGATATAGTTTGTGCTTGCTAGTTTCCTTAAGTGCCTATCTTGTTTAGCATAGGTTGTTGGTGCACTTAGTTGAGCCTAGCATGTTTAGGATTTGTACTTGAAAGGTATCTGTTTAGTTTAATTCCGCATTAGGATAAAGCCAAATCCGTAACAGTTTTAAAACGCCTATTCACCCCCCCTCTAGTCGTCATCTAGATCCTTTCACTTGCCCTTGGGTGCGTTCTTGCAAGAGTTGCAGAATCATCTGAGCATTGGCGTTGGTGGCTGCCATGATAGCTTGCCATGCCTCCGGAGGCGGAGGTGGTGGCGGAGGGTTCGCTTGACTCGCTTCATTGCGATCCGGATTCTGACGCGTTGGCGGAGCCATCCTGAAGAGGGTGACATCCGTTAGCATCTTGATAGACAAATAGATAAGTAGAATCAACGGATAGAAATTGCAACATATAGTCTTCACAATAAACATTTGAACGAAGATGAACGAATGAATTCCGTAGTAAATCATCACACTTCCATAAGTTGAGAAGCCACTTAGAAAAAGATATGGAATCAACATATGACTTCGAAGCAACTCGAATACCACAATACAAAACAAAACAAAGTATTGGCTTGCAGAATAAGCCGGAACAAACATATGATAGAGATTTTGCCAAAGTTTTCGTGGTGGGGCCCACACGGGCTTAATCGTATTGCACCATCATGTACAAGGCTGTGCACATGACATACGAAGCGTCCCCGAGTCGGCATAGCCAAGGACTCTTTAAGACACTACGAGACCACTGTAAAACCAACCGTGTACAGGCGGACCACTAGGCGTCGAACCCCAATCTCATATCATGCGTCTGTCGGAAAGATATCCTAAGGCTACTTGAATTCCCACTTATAAACTCCCGAAACTTTCTGGTTATGCAATCTGGTGTTGGGGATACAGGGGACACAAAATATATCACCCAAACTAGCAATCCCTAGATCCAGCTGTATCCATCCGTCAACACATAACCAAGAAACCTTCAGAAATCGTTTACCTCAACCTTCGAAAAGCATCTGTTATACAAGTTATGGCAATACTCCCGAACTCCCGCCCCAGTACTGGGTGGCGTCGAGGTGATCTCACCAACAACTGCATAAAAGAGATTTTGATGTCGGCGAAACTCAGGTATTCCAGAACTGCAACGATAAAATTGTGACGACAACACCTCGGAGCTCAACTCCCCGGGACACTGCCACAACCCCTAAACGTCAGGAGGCACCAAGAACAATGTTCTCGTCACAAAACCATCGGAACGATTCCAAGATACCCGCGTGATCCTAAAAGAATTTTTAGTGAAATTTGAGGAGAGAATAGTCAAAACTTCAACGTCAGGAGACCTCACCAGAGCGACGAAGGGACTGAGGAGTAAAAAGAATCCTACTCTCCGATATATATAATCCTAAGACTCAAAACATTTTTGTTCTAGAATCAACAACGCCAGCGATTCGATCAAGCAGGGGGCTCCTAAGTCGGGGATGGCTCTGATTACCAACTTGTAACGCCCATGATGCGGCTATATCTCCCACATGTCGAGGCACGACTTAGAGGCATAACCGCATAGTGGTTTTGTCGCAAGAAGGGTCATCTTCACACAATCCCATGTAATGAACAAGAAAGGGATAAAGAGGTTGCTTACAATCGCCACTTCACACAATACATAAATATAATTCATACATCATCCAAAATACACACATAGACCGACTATGGTCAAGATCCGAATGAAAATAAGACAACCCCAAATGCTAGATCCCCGATCGTCCCAACTGGGCTCCACTACTGATCATCAGGAAAAGACACATAGTAACGACCACGTTCCTCATCGAACTCCCACTTGAGATCGATCCCATCATCTGCACTGGCATCGTCGGCACCTGCAACTGTTTTGGTAGAATCTGTGAGTCACGAGGACTCAACAATCTCACACCCGCGAGATCAAGACTATTCAAGCTTAAAGGAAAGGATGGTGTAGTGAGGTGGAGCTGCAGCAGGCAATAAGCATATATGGTGGCTAACATACGCAAGAGAGAGCGAGAAGAGTAGCAACGGAACGGTCGTCATCTAGTAATGACCAAGAAGTGATCCTGAACTCCTACTTACGTCATTCATAACTCAAACTGTGTTCACTTCCCGGACTCCGCCGAGAAGAGACCATCACGGCTACACACACAGTTGATGTATTTTAACTGGGTCAAGTGACAAGTTCTCTACAACCGGACATTAACAAATTCCCATCTGCCTCATAACCGCGGGCATGGCTTTCGAAAGATAATACCCTGCAGGGGTGTCCCAACTTAGCCCATCATAAGCTCTCACGGTCAACGAAGGATAAACCTTCTCCCAGAAAGACCCGATCAGTCTCGGAATCCCGGTTTACAAGACATTTCGACAATGGTAAAACAAGACCAGCAAAGCCGCCCGAATGTGCCGACAAATCCCGATAGGAGCTGCACATATCTCGTTCTCAGGGCACACCGGATGAGCAGTCCGTACAACTAAAACCAATCCTCGAGTTTCCCCAAGGTGGCGCTGCAAAGGGCTCTAGTTTGGACCAGCACTGAGAGGAACACTGGCCTGGGGTTTAAAATAAAGATGACCCTCGGGCTCTAGAAAACCCGAGGGAAAAAGGCTTAGGTGGCAAATGGTAAAACCAAGGTTGGGCCTTGCTGGAGGAGTTTTATTCAAGGCGAACTGTCAAGGGGGTCCCACAAATCACCCGACCACGTAAGGAACGCAAACTCAAGGAACATAATACCGGTATGAAAGAAACTAGGGCGGCAAGAGTGGAACACAACACCAGGCATAAGGCCGAGCCTTCCACCCTTTACCAAAATATATAGATGCATTAATTAAATAAGAGATATTGTGATATCCCAACATATCCATGTTCCGACATGGAACAAACTTCAACTTCACCTGCAACTAGCAACGCTATAAGAGGGGCTGAGCAAAAGCGGTAACTTAGCCAAACAACGGTTTGCTAGGAAAGGATGGTTAGAGGCTGACATGGAAATATGGGAGGCATGATATAGCAAGTGGTAGGTAGCGCAGCATGGCAATAGAGCCAACAACTAGCAAAGCAAAGATAGAAGTGATTTCGAGGGGTGGTCATCTTGCCTGCAAGGTTCTCAGAGTTGTCGAAAGCTTGATCCTCGTAAGCGTACTCAACAGGTTCCTCGTTCATGAACTCGTCTCCCGGCTCTACCCAAGACAAGAACACAAGCAACGGAACCACAATCAATCACGAGAAATGCACAAGCAACATGATGCAAAACATGTATGATATGCGAGAAATGATATGCGATGCATATGCGTGCTCCGGAAGGAAAATGATGAACAAGGAGGCAACTTGGCAAACCTTGCATGCCACTGAAAGATGAGATGATTTCGGTCGAAATCGATATAAAGATCACCGGAAACGGATGCACGGTTTGCAAACGGCAAGCAAAACAAGAATGACACGAATCTGCGATTAACAGCATGATAGCACTTAAAATGCAACAAGTAACAATTCTACATCACTCCAACATAGCAACAAAGCATATGGCAGCAATGTACAAGCGATGCTTGACAAAAGATGAACACTGAGCTACGGCTAGTTCACAACATAACAAGCTCAAACAAGCATGGCAAAAGTGCAAAAGATAACAGGATCACAGACACTGAAATTACTGGACATGACTGAAACAGCATCAGGTAGCAATGTTCAGAGCACGAAATCAACATGCTAATAGAACTTAACATGGCAAAACAAGGTATGGCATTATTCTACTTAATGCATATGAAAAAAGTCCCGTACTGACCATAAGCCAAAAAGGACTAGAAGATATGATGGCAAGCATGTAAACATAGCAAGTTTCATTAACAGGTTTCAGACAGCAGAAAACAGAGCATGGCAGAAACAATAATATGAGGGCATCTTGGTGAGCTTGATGCACTCACCAAAAGGCAATTCATGAAAAAACAATCATACCTACAGCAAGATGGCAAGTTTATGAAGCTATCCATGGCAGGAACAAAAGCATAGCATGTATGGATCAACTACAACAAGCTTGGCAAAATTGAATAACACGTAAACAGTCTGCCAGAAATATTTTATAGGAAAAGTAGAGCAAGATTGAGTCATGCTAGGGCACTCTATAATTGCAAACAAGGGCAGGAATGGATCAATTACAACAATATCTACAAAACATCCTTACTGAACATCTCCAAAATATGCATGGATCTCTCTGTAGCATCAAGCTTACATGGCAACAAAATAACAGCAGACAAAAACTTAGAGAAATCACCAAGTCCCTGAAATCAGAAACATTACGGAGCCTAGTTTGCATGCTTGTGCTAGTCACCACAGAGATCACAAAAATACATGGCATACACCCTTGGAAATATGGCATGGCATACAACAAAACACATGTAGAGCTCATTCCCATAAGATGCACAAATTAAATGATACAAAAATAACAAATCTCCAAGTTCTGCTAAGAACCTGCAGATAACATCAACTAGCACTCTTGCACCAGAGATTTGGGCATCAAGATGGCCTCTAATGAACATGGTACAATTTAACACAATGTAGAGCATCACGAGACGAACATTTTGACATATTACACGCGCGAAACGGAGCTATATGCAGAGAGTTATGCCATGATGAACAGGGGCACATGCTGAGAAAAATAATGACTTAGAGATTTCGGGGGGGGGGGGGGTAGAGAAAAGTCAACCTTCGGTGGTTTTAGATCCGATCGGGCTAGGGTTCCGCGGCGGCGGCACGACCTTCGCCGGAGAGAGGAGGGAGAGGCCGGAGGTTGGGCGGCGCCGGGCGCCGGAGGAAGGAGGACGCCGGCGTCGTGCGGCGGGGGCGGCGTCCGCGGGCGCGGCGGCGGCGGTGAGGTCCGGCGGCGGGGCGGTGCGGTGACCGGCGACGAGGCGGCGGCGGGCGCGCGGGCCCTCCCTGGGCTCCGCGGGCCGCGGCGGCGGGCGGCAGAGCGCCACGTGGCGGGCGGCGAGTGGTCCGAGGCGGCGGCGCGAAGTGTCCGGCCGGCGTACGGACACGTCCGGCGTGGTGAGGGACGAATATTAGGGTTTCGTCTGCGATTGTTTCCGGAGGGTTCACATATAAATAGGTAGAGGGAGCTAGGAGGCTCCAAATGAGGTGCGGTTTGCGCCCACACGATCGTGATCGAACGACCTAGAGCATGGAAGAGAGTTTGGTGGGTTTGGGGCTATTTAGAGAGGGGGGTTTTGCTGCACACACAAATGGACTTTGCGGATGCCCGGTTAACCGTTGGAGTACCAAACGACCTCCAAATGGAACGAAACTTGACCGGTGGTTTACCGGTAGTATACCAAGGCCACTTGACAAGCCTCGGTCCATTCCGAGAACGTTTGACACCCGCACACGAAAGAAAACAAGAGGGGTGCGCCGGAGGAGATGGGAGCGCCGGATTGCAAAACGGACAACGGGGAAAATTCTCGGATGCATGAGACGAACACGTATGCAAATGCAATGCACATGATGACATGGTATGATATGCATGACATGAACAAAATGCAAAACGAAAGACAGAATCCGACCACGAAGGGAATATCATAACACATAGCCGAAAATGGCAAGAGTTGGAGTTACAAATATGGAAAGTTACATCCAGGGTGTTACACTTGGATTGTAGCGAAGTGACTGGGAAGCCGGCCAGCCGGCTGTTCTTATAGCCGGTAGCTGTGGTGGGAGGCCGGCTTGTGTTATATAGGTTCGTTAGTCCTTAGTCGTTTTTCGTGTGGGCATCCTTTCCTGCCTTTGGCTCTTGCCAGTCGGACAGTCGGTTCTTCGAGCTGCGTCTTTCAATAAGAGAGGGCTCGGGTGCCGGCACACTACTTGTCTGACTTCAGGTAGAACTTTTAATATAACTCAAGGCGGCCAGTCCCCGGGCCGACTAGTCGAACCGGGTGCTAGATAGAAAATCAAATGTAATAGTACATTCAGGGGTATGACACTCGTCATTCATAGATAAAGGAGGGTAGTCCCCGAGTGCGCCTCGGGGGGCCCGTTGTCTTGTACTTAATACAAAAAGGTAGCGTGATACATACTGCTTTTAACTGTAAAATCTTCTCAGGAGATTGGCGTTCCATGGTCGTTCTGACTCCTTGCCGGAATCGTCCCTCTTGCGTGCCTTCCGCTTCCGTGTGTCGATCAGGTAGTAGGAGTCGTTGCCTAGGGCCTTGCTAATGACGAATGGGCCTTCCCAAGGGGCCGAGAGCTTGTGCTGGCCGGCTGTTCGCTGGATCAGCCGGAGCACAAGATCGCCTTCTTGGAAGGATCTTGGCTTGACCTTCCGGTTGTGGTAACGGCGCAAACCCTGCTGGTAGATGGCGGACCGGCTGAGTGCTAACGTCCGGCCCTCTTCCAGCAGGTCAACACCGTCTTCTCGCGTCGAACTCGATGTCAGTTGGGATGACAGCCTCGGCACCATATACAAGGAAGAAAGGAGTGAAGCCGGTTGACTTGTTTGGGGTAGTACGCAGACTCCAGAGGACAACCGGCAGCTCATCGAGCCAGCAGCCGGCCAAACGCTCCAGTGGTACGACCAGTCGGGGCTTGATGCCGGAGAGGATGAGGCCGTTTGCTCGCTCGACCTGGCCGTTTGACTGCGGGTGGGCAACGGACGCTAAGTCCAGTCGGATGCCCTGTGTCGCGCAAAAACGTGTCAGTGCTCCCTTGGCAAAGTTCGTGCCGTTGTCGGTGATGATGCTGTGTGGTATACCATACCGAGTGGTGATATCTGCGATGAATGTCACGGCAGTCGGCCCATTCAGCTTCTTGATTGGCTTCGCTTCAATCCACTTGGTGAATTTGTCCACGGCGACAAGCAGATGTGTCATGCCGCCGCGGGCTGTCTTGAATGGGCCCACCATGTCCAGCCCCCAAACAGCAAAGGGCCAGGTGAGGGGGATGGTCTTGAGTGCAGAAGCCGGCAGGTGTTGCTTGGAGCTGAAGACCTGGCATCGTTTGCAGCATTTGACTAATTCCTTGGCGTCTTCCAAAGCAGTCGGCCAGAAGAAACCATGGCGGAAAGCTTTGGCGACAAGTGATCTTGAGGCCGCGTGGTGGCCGCATTCGCCTCGATGGATATCCTTGAGGATTGCTATGCCCTTCTCTGGCTTGACACAGCGCTGGAAGACTCCAGTGATGCTACGCTTAACAAGTTCTCTATTTATTATTGCGTATGCTCCGGCTCGGCGTTGAACTAGTCTTGCCGAGATCTCATCAGTCGGCAGCTCTCTGTTTACTAGGAAGTTGAGGATGGGCTGGGCCCATGATGGAGCTGTGACTTCTTCTGTTGTCATTACGGCTACTGTGACTCGGGTGGGTGGGTTGGGTGGTGAAGAGTTGGAGTCGGCCACCGCCTGTTGTGTCGTTGCAGTCCCTGGGCCGACTGCTGCAGTCCCCGGGCCAACTGCTGCAGTCCCCGGGCCAACTGCTGCAGTCCCCGGGCCGGGTTCTGAAGTCCCCGAGCCGGGTGCGACTACGGCAGTCCCCGGTCCGCTTGTCGAAGTCCCCGAGCCGCCTGCTGGGTTTCCCAAGTCAGATCCGACTGCATCAGGGGCAGGCAGTACGAAGATGGAGTCTGATTCTGGAGACAGCTTGACAGGCAGTTTGAGGAGGCGCTGGAGAGAGACGCCGGTTGGTATAGCTTGTTGGGTGGAGCCGATCCGTGCCAGGGCATCTGATTGCTCGTTGTCGGCCCGTGGCACGTGGAGGAACTCGCACCCTTCAAAGTATCCGCTGATTTGCTGGACGAGGAATCGATAGCTCGCCATGTTTGCGTCCTTGGCGTTCCAGTCGCCAGATGACTGCTGGACCACCAAATCCGAGTCGCCATAACACAGGATCCGGCGTATGCCGAGTTCTTTGGCTAGCCGGAGCCTGTGTATGAGCGCCTCGTACTCGGCCACGTTCTTGGAGGCGGCAAAATGAATTTGCAATGTGTATCTGAGCTTGTCGCCCTTGGGAGAGGTGAGGACGATGCCGGCTCCCAAGCCGGTGCGCATCTTGGATCCGTCGAAGTGCATCGGCCAATGAGTGGAGTCGGGAGCCGGCGGTAGGTACTGGGTCTCGGCCCAGTCGACAAGGAAGTCAGCCAATGCTTGGGACTTGATGGCGGTGCAGGGCTGGTAGACGATCGTGTAAGGAGCCAGCGCAATGGCCCACTTAGCCACCCAGCCGGATGCATCCCGGCTGCCTATGATCTCGGCAAGCGGGGCAGTGCATACGACCGTGATGAGATGCTCTTGAAAGTAGGGCTTCAGCTTCTTGGCGGCGAAGTACACTCCATAGCACATCTTCTGGTAATGCGGGTAGTTTTGCTTCGAGGTGGATAGTACTTCGCTCAAATAATATACCTGCCTCTGGACTAACTGAGCTCGGCCTTCTTCTGGGCGTTGGACCATGATGACTGTACTGACCACTCGGCTAGTCGCAGCAATGTAAAGGAGCATGGGCTCTTTCTCAGTCGACGCTGCCAGGACAGGCAGTGTGGTCAGCATCTTCTTCAACTCGTGGAAAGCTTGGTCTGCTTGGTCGTTCCACTCGAAGTGGGTGGACTTCTTCATGAGTCGGTACAGGGGGAGAGCCTTCTCCCCTAGCCGGCTGATAAAGCGGTTTAGGGAGGCCAGGCACCCGGTAAACTTCTAAACGTCTCGCAGCTTAGTAGGAATCTCCATTCTATCTATGGCCTTGATCTTCACTGGGTTGCACTCAATGCTGCGTTCGGAGACCAAAAAGCCTAGAAGCTGGCCGGCTGGTACTCCGAACACGCATTTCTCAGGGTTGAGCTTGATCTGAAATCGGCGCAAGTTGCAAATTTTCTCTGAGGTCTTCCAGCAGGGTGCCGCGCTTCTTCGTCCTCACCACAATATCATCTACATAGATGTGGGCATTTCTGCCGAGTTGCTTGAGGAGGCATTTCTGCATGCAACGCTGAAAAGTGGCACCGGCATTTCTCAAGCCGAATGTCATAGTCAGGTAGCAGAAAGCTCCGAATGGTGTGATGAAGGCGGTCTTCAGGCGGTCGGCTGGGTCCAACTTGATCTGGTGGTAGCCTGAGTAAGCATCCAAGAAACTCAACAGCTCGCATCCGGCTGTGGAGTCTATCACTTGATCGATCCGTGGTAGGGCAAACGGATCTTTGGGGCAGGCTTTGTTGAGGCTGGTGTAATCTATACACATACACCATTTATTGTTCTTCTTCAACACCAAGACCGGGTTGGCAAGCCACTCTAGAAAAAACACCTCCATAATGAAGCTGGCTGCCAGGAGCCGGGCCATCTCTTCTCCTACGATACTTCTCTTCTCCGCCGACAGTCCGCGAAGAGGCTGCTTGACTGGGTTTGCATCTGCTCGGACGTGTAGCTTGTGCTCAGCGAAAACCTTCGGAACACCCGGCATGTCCTTTGGGGACTATGCAAAGATGTCCCGATTCTCACGGAGGAAGTCGACGAGCTCGCCTTCGTATTTGCTGTCCAGGTTTGCACCAATGACAGCAAACCTCTTCGGGTTCTCCGGGTCCAGAGGTATCTTCTTTGTTTCCTTGGCCGGCTGGAAGGAGCCCTGAGCATCATATTCCTTGGGGTTGGGGATAGGGCCGGCTGCTTGCCGGCCATGGCCACGACTCGGTCCAGCATCTTCTTCTCTTCAGCAATCACGAGGGACTCGGCCAGTCGGCTGCTGGCCGCGGCGCACTTGGTGGACTTCTTATAGTCTCGGGCTATGGTGATGATCCCCTTTGAACTCGGCATCTTCATCTTGAGGTAGGCGTAGTGGGGCACAGCCATGAACTTGGCCAGGGCAGGTCGGCCAAGCAAGGCGTGGTAAGGGCTCTCTAGATCCACTACTTCAAACCAGATCGCTTCTCGGCGAAAGTGATCCTTGTCTCCGAAGAGAACATCCATCTTGATCTTGCCGATTGGGGAATAGGACAAGCCGGGTACGATGCCATGGAACACAGTCCGGCTTGGCATGAGTTGCTTCGCCTTGAGGTTCAACTTCTCCATGGTGTCGCGGTACAGTATGTTGATGCTGCTTCCACCATCAATCAGCACACGGGAGAAACGGGCAGCTCGCCTTTTTGTCGCGAGGGTGGCATCCAACACCAATGCATAAGAGCCGGGAGACGGCATCACCTCTGGGTGATCGGCCCGGCTCCAGCTGATAGGCTTCTCACACCAATGCATGAATTCAGGGTTGCTGGAGGCGACCGCGTTGACTTCTTGGTGCTGTCGGTGCCGACTGCGCTTGTCTTCAATTTGGCTCGTGAAGACGATGTAGGCGGCGTGCTCATCTGGGAACTCATCTTGAATGGCTCCGACTGCTGGTCGAACAGCCGGCGGGCGAGGAGGTGGAGGCGGCAGCAGCCCCTCGCCCTTGGAGATCCGCGTGAGCCAATGGCACTTCCGGGTCGTGTGGTTGGACGGCTTCGCGCCGCTGTGGAACTTGCAGGGGGCATCAAGAGTTTGCTCGTAGGAGAAGGCCGGCTGCCAAGCCGGCCTGCCGCCCTTCTTCTTGGGCGCGGGCCGCTCTTCGGGCTATTCGTCTTCGACGGTGGCTACTTGCCGACTGGTGGAAGGCGGCATAGAGGCCTTGCGCTTGTGGTTGTTCTGGTAGGGGCATCGGTTGGAGTCACCAGCCGGCGTCTTGGGAGCCGGAGCGAGCACATTTTCAGAGGCGTCCACTCGGAACTCGGTCTTCATTGAGGAGTCGGCCGTGGCATACTTGTCTGCTATGATCAGCAGCTCGTCGAGGGTAGTCGGCTCGTCGCAGAGGAGTCGGTGCTTGAGGAGGGTGCCCTCTCGGCACCCGGCGGTGAAGTACTCTATGGCTTGAACCTCGTGCACCCCCTCGCAGGAGTTGCGGAGCTCGGCCCAACGCGTGAGGTAGTCGCAAGTCGATTCGCTGGGCCCTTGGACGCATAAGGAGAGCTGGCGGGGCTTGGGAGGCCGCTTGTATGTGCTGGTGAAGTTGCGGACGAAGACTTCCGTGAAGTCTAGCCAGCTGTTGACGCTGTAGGGCTTGAGGCTATTCAGCCAGGTGTGTGCCGTGCCTCGAAGCATGAGAGGGACGTACTTCACGGCAACGCGCTTGTTGCCGTTTGCTATGCTGACTGAGGTAGAGTAGTCGATCAACCAATCTTCCGGCTTCACGGAGCCGTTGTATTTTGGCGTGTCTCTTGGGAGTGAGAACCCTTTGGGGAAGGGCTCGTCGCGGATGCGGGGGCCAAAGCAAGGCGGGCCGACATCATCCTCTTCTTCTAGCGTCAGGGATCGCGCTAGGCGGTTGATCCGGTGGCGGGCATCATTCTCGCCGACTCCTTCGCGGTGGCCTAGTCGGCCGCCGAGAGTCGGATGCATGACAGGCGGCGGGGTGGGATATCTCTCCCCACGAGGCGGGGGGGGGGAGGCGGATTGCCTTGTCGTTCCACCGCTCGTGGGCGGCCTTCTGCGTCGCGCTCAATGGTGACCCGAGTCCGACTGCGGCTAGCAGCCGGCTCCTTGTCATTTCTTGGGCGGGCGCCACTTGCAGTCGGCGTCCGGGATGTCGCGGCGTGCTCTCGGCGTGGGGGAGGACTTTCAGCGTGGGCGCCGGCTTCATACCATTCTGCAACCGCGTCGATCAGCTGCTGGATGCGTCTAGTTATGTAGGGGAGCTCATCAGCCCCCAGCCCGTTCAGCTCGTCTACGGCCGCCTGAGCGGCACGCAGGTTCTCGAGTGGCGTGGCGTAGACTGGGCGGTCTGCTCCCAGCATACTGGCGATGGCCGCACCGCGCTTCTTGACTAGGCCGGCTCGGCTCAGCCTGCCAGGAGGCGGCGTACCAAAGGCGGCGCGGTCGACTTCGTGCTGGTGAGCCTCAGTGAGGCGTCTCATGGATGCTATCTTCTAGCCCTCCGCGATGAGGGCGAGGCGGCGTGCCTCCAGAGTCTCGGCGTCGGCGTCGGCCGGGATGGGGACGGACAAGTCGTGCAGCGCCGCTTGTAGGGCGTCGTGGGCGTTCTCGCCCGAGACAGCACTGTGGCTGATGACCAGTACCTCAGTGACAGCGGTGCTGCCACAATCGGCTCGAGGGATAGGGTCGTCGATGATCACCACGTTGGCGGGGAAGGCGTCAAGCGATGCCGTGTCGGAGTCGACAAGCATCAGGTCGGTGGAGCCGACCGACTCCAAGTCCACAGCAAGCTCGCTGGAGACGTGAAGGTGGTCGAGGAGGCTGACGAGGCGGCTCTCGGGGCAGTCTGTGCCCACATCGGACGCAGGCTCGTCGGAGATGCGAGTCTTGCCAAGAAGACCGGCGAGGCAGCTCGCAGCCTGCTACGCCCGATGGCGCTTGCCCTGACGCGCTGCAAGGCGTCGTCGACGCCTTGCAGCGCGTCAGGGCAAGCGCCATCGGGCGTAGCGGGCTGGCTACGCTCGCAGGGGAGGAAAAGGGTTCCCGTCCAGAACAGGTCTCCGGACGACGGTGCACCTGGCCCCACAATGGGCGCCAAATGTCGGGTGGTAGGTGCGACATATGCCAACGGGTGGCTTATCATTGTGGAAGCCAGTAAGACATCGGCGGTGCCTGGAAACGGGATAAGGCGAAGACATGCACGCCGACAAATCTTACCCAGGTTCGGGGCTCTCCGTGGAGATAACTCCCCTAGTCCTGCTCTGCGGGGTCTCCGCATGATCACTAGATCAACACAAGTAGCTACAAGTGCTCCTTGAGCTGTTTGGCTAGAGGAGGAAGAAAGGCAAGGCTAGCTCTCCTCTTCCCTCTACGTGGTGGCTAAAACTATCTTCGAGATCAACCCTTTGCATGGGTGCCCTGGGGGGGTTTATATAGGCCTACCCCCCAGGGATACAATGGTAATCCGACTGGGTGCGGGTCCCAGCCGTCAGTGTCTGTGCTCGCCGGCTTCTCCGCCGGCCGTTGGGGCCCGCCGGCTGCCGGCCTCTTGGTCGACAGGCCGGCCCCACCGCTTGGGGGCCTTGTCGGCGGCTGGTTACTATCGCCTCGCCCCTGATGACGAGGACTTTGTCGAGGTAAGCGTGGCTACAGTGCCGCCGCCTGGCGGGCTCTCACTGTAGCCTCACCTCGTCTTGTCTCCTTAATGATGCACATACTTCGAGGGAGGGAGGTAGCCGGCTATTGGGAGCCGGCTACGCCTCAGGCCGACTAGGGGAGGCCTGACCACCTTCGAGCATCTCTCTCTGGCTGAAGGGGCCCGCCGCCCGTGGGCCGTACTCGCGTCTATCGTGGGTGACGTCACGGTCAACATGGCAACAGTGCCGCGCCGGACGGGGGATGACTGACCCGTACGTCGCACTGTGGCCATGCATGCTCCGGGATTCGGGGGTGGCAGGTTGTACTGTGGCCACGCCCCGTCTCATCACTGTTATGTGGGTGCAGCCCTGGGTGGGTGCAGTCTTGGCCGGCTTCCGGGAGTCGCTCTTCTTGTGGCCGGCTTCTGGGAGTCGGCCTTCTTGTGGCCGGCTTCTGGGAGTCGGTCTTCTCGTGGCCGGCTTCTGGGAGTCGGTCTTCTAGTGGCCGGCTTCTGGTAGTCGATCTTCTTATGCCGGCTTCTAGGAGTCGGCCACCTTATGGTTATCTTCAGGGAGGTTCTCGAGGTCGGGTCACCTTCCGGTAGTCGACCTGTGAGGTAGCCGACCAGGGGAAGGCGGCCCTGTGTTTTGGATATTTGAAGGCCCAATCGGCCTGATAATTTTTCAGAGAGCCAGGGGGAGTCGGTTAGGCTACCCGTGGCCATTTACTCCGACACTGGGTGTAGTCCCCGAGACGTTAGTCGACTGCGAGCAGTTGGCTATGGTCTAAGAACAAGTCATATCTTTTTTTTACCGACTGGACGGACCAAGTCAATTGAAAAGTCACTGAACCAGTGGGGGCACACTGAGTGCACCCACTGGGTGTAGTCCCCGAGACTACTATTGAATGTTTGATATGGCAGTAGTCTTAGAACTCTTTGAACTTGTTATTTTATTGCTCGGAAGCAACCAATCTTTTTATCTGTCAACTGACTATGTTCTGTCCACAGAAATCTTGTGAACTTGGAGCTCGGTTTGCTGACTTGGAGCAAAAGCAGATCCAGCTCAATCTTGATCTGGAGTTGGCCAAGACGAATCTGCAGAAGGCTAAGGATGATGCTGCTGGTAGGTGATACATCTCCGTCGTATCTACTTTTCAAACACTTTTGCCCTTGTTTTGGACTCTAACTTGCATGATTTGAATGGAACTAACCCGGACTAACACTCTTTTCAACAGAATTGCGATGGTGTTATTTTTGTGCAGAAACAAAAGTTCTCGGAATGACCTGAAACTTCACGGAGATTATTTTTGGAAATAATAAAAAATATTGGCAAAAGAATCAAGGCCAGGGGGCCCACACCCTATCCACGAGGGTGGGAGGCGCGCCTGCCCCCCCCCAGGGCGCGCCCCCCTGCCTCGTGGGCCCCCTGGAGCTCCATTGACCACAACTCCAACTCTATATTCACGTTCGGGGAGAAAAAAATTAGAGAGAAGGATTCATCACGTTTTACGATACGGAGCCACCGCCAAGCCCTAAACTCTCTCGGGAGGGCTGATCTGGAGTCCGTTCGGGGCTCCGGAGAGGGGAATCCGTCGCCATCGTCATCATCAAACATCCTCCATCACCAATTTCATGATGCTCACCGCCGTGCGTGAGTAATTCCATCGTAGGCTTGCTGGACGGTGATGGGTTGGAGGAGATTTATCATGTAATCGAGTTAGTTTTGTTAGGGTTTGATCCCTAGTATCCACTATGTTCTCAGATTGATGTTGCTATGACTTTGCTATACTTAATGCTTGTCACTAGGGCCCGAGTGCCATGATTTCAGATCTGAACCTATTATGTTTTCATGAATATATGTGAGTTCTTGATCCTATCTTGCATGTCTATAGTCACCTACTATGTGTTATGATCCGGCAACCCCGAAGTGACAATAATCGGGATCACTCCCGGTGATGACCGTAGTTTGAGGAGTTCATGTATTCACTATGTGTTAATGCTTTGGTCTGGCACTCTATTAAAAGGAGGCCTTAATATCCCTTAGTTTCCGTTAGGACCCCGCTGCCACGGGAGGGTAGGACAAAAGATGTCATGCAAGTTCTTTTCCATAAGCACGTATGACTATATTCGGAATACATGCCTACATTACATTGATGAATTGGAGCTAGTTCTGTGTCACCGTATGTTATGACTGTTACATGATGAACCGCATCCGGCATAATTCTCCATCACCGATCCAATGCCTACGAGCTTTTCACATATTGTTCTTAGCTTATTTACTTTTCCGTTGCTACTGTTACCATTACTACAAAACCCAAAAATATTACTTTTGCTAATGTTACCATTACTATCATACTACTTTGCTACTAAATACTTTGCTGCAGATACTAAGTTATCCAGGTGTGGTTGAATTGACAACTCAACTGCTAATACTTGAGAATATTCTTTGGCTCCCCTTGTGTCGAATCAATAAATTTGGGTTGAATACTCTACCCTCGAAAACTATTGCGATCCCCTATACTTGTGGGTTATCAAGACTATTTTCTGGCGCCGTTGACGGGGAGCATAGCTCTATTCTTTGAGTCACTTATGATTTATATCTGCTTGTCACTATGAAGAACTTGAAAGACGAGAAAACAAAAATTTATCCCTCAACTACGAGGGGAGGTAAGGAACTGCCATCTAGCTCTGCACTTGATTCACCTCCTGTTTTGAGTAAGCTTGCGACACCTAAACCTGCTTCTGCTATTAATTCTAATATGTCGCATGTTATAGATGATGCCACTTCTGCTATGCATGATACTTATGATGAAACTACTTCTATGCTTGATACTACCATGCCACTTGGTGAATTTCTTGATGAACAACTTGCTAGGGCTAGAGAGAATGAAATTATTGAAACTGATAATATTGATGAAGGTGATGAGGAAGATTCTCCCCCTAAATATGAATTGCCTGTTGTGCCTGAGGGTTATGTTATGGATGAAGAAACTGCTAGAGACTTTCTTGCTTGCAAATAGAAGCGATCTTAAGAAATTATTAGCTAAGCTGAAACAAAAAACTTTGAATGCTAGAATGAAATATGATCCTGCTTATGCTACTTCACCTATCTTTGTTACTGATAAGGATTATGAATTATCTGTCGACCGTGATATAATTACTTTGGTTGAATCTGATCCTTTCTATGGCTATGAATCTGAAACTATTGTGGCACATCTTACTAAATTAAATGATATAGCCACCCTGTTCACTAATGATGAGAAAACTCGCTACTATTATATCCTTAAAATATTTCCGTCCTCATTAAAGGGTGATGCTAAGATATGGTTTAATTCTCTTGATCCTGGTTGTGTGCGTAGTCCCTAGGATATGATTTATTACTTCTCTGCTAAATATTTCCCTGCTCATAAGAAACAAGCTGCTTAAAGGGAAATATATAATTTTGTGCAAATTGAAGAAGAGAGTCTCCCACAAGCTTGGGGGAGGCTTCTCCAATTACTTAATGCTTTGCCTGATCATCCTCTCAAGTAAAATGAAATACTTGATATCTTTTATAATGGACTAACCGATGCTTCCAGAGACCACCTGGATAGTTGTGCTGGTTGTGTTTTCAGGGAAAGAACTGTTGATCAAGCTGAAATTCTATTGAATAATATGTTGACTAATGAAAACAATTGGACACTTCCTGAGCCAACTCCTAAGCCAACTCCGAAGAAAAGGGGTGTTCTATTTCTCAGTCCTGAAGATATGCAAGAGGCAAAAAAGTCTATGAAGGAAAAAGGTATTAAAGCTGAAGATGTTAAGAATTTACCTCCTATTGAAGAAATACATGGTCTTAATTTACCGCATGTTGAAGAAACACATGGTCTTGATAACCCAACACAGGTAGTAAAGGTAAATTCTCTCTATATATTTGATGAAGGTGATATTCCTCATTATAAGTCTGCTAGTCAATGCTTAGATGAGTTTGACAATTTTATTGTCAAACAAGAAAACTTCAATGCTTATATTGGTAGACAATTGAAACACAATTCTTATATGCTTGAACACTTGAGTGATTATATATCTAGAGTTAACGGTGAACTTAAACTCATTAGTAAACATGCTTCTATGGTTACCACTCAAGTAGAACAAGTACTTAAAGCTCAGAATGATTTGCTCAATGAATTGAATAGTAAGAATAATGACTACGCCGTTAGAGTTGCAACTAGAGGGGGTAAAGTGACTCAGGAACCTTTGTATCCCGAGGGCCACCCTAAGAGAATTGAGCAGGATTCTCAAAGAAATAATGTTGATGCACCTAGTCCTTCTAAGAAGAAGAAAAAGAAAAATGATAGGACTTTGCATGCTTCTAGTGAACCTGTTGTAGACACACCTGAGAATCCCAATGATATTTCTATTTCTGATGCTGAAACACAATCTGGTGATGAACATGAACCTAGTGATAATGTTAATGATAATGTTCATGTTGATGCTCAACCTAGCAATAACAATGATGTAGAAATTGAACCTGCTGTTGATCTTGATAACCCACAATCAAAGAATCAACGTTATGATAAGAGAGACTTTGTTGCTAGGAAGCACGGTAAAGAAAGAGAACCATGGGTTCAGAAACCCATGCCTTTTCCTCCCAAACCATCCAAGAAAAAGGATGATGAGGATTTTGAGCGCTTTGCTGAAATGATTAGACCTATCTTTTTGCGTATGCGTTTGACAGATATGCTTAAAATGAATCTGTGTGCTAAGTATATGAAGGATATTGTTACAAATAAAAGAAAGATACCGGAAGCTGAAATTTCCACCATGCTTGCTAATTATACTTTTAAGGGTGGAATACCAAAGAAACTCGGAGATCCAGGAGTACTAACTATACCATGCTCCATTAAAAGAAACTATGTTAGAACTGCTTTATGTGATCTTGGAGCCGGTGTTAGTGTTATGCCTCTCTCTTTATATCGTAGACTTGATTTGAATAAGTTGACACCTACTGAAATATCTTTGCAAATGGCCGATAAATCAACTGCTATACCTGTCGGTATTTGTGAGGATGTGCCTGTTGTGGTTGCAAACGTTACTATTTTAACGGACTTTGTTATTCTTGATATTCCCGAGGACGATAGTATGTCTATTATTCTTGGAAGACCCTTTTTGAATACTGCAGGGGCTGTTATCGATTGCAACAAAGGCAATGTCACTTTTCATGTTAATGGTAATGAGCATACGGTACACTTTCCGAGGAAACAACCTCAAGTCCACAGTATCAATTCTATTGGAAAAATTCCATCGATTATTATTGGAGGTTTTGAATTTCCTCTTCCTACTGTCAAAAAGAGATACGATATTCTTATTATTGGTGACGTGCATATCCCCGTTGAGGTAACATAGTGTTATTCGAAATTTCTCCGGTTTCATGTTATTCAAAATGAGTTTGTTAACAAGACCTGATCAAGCTTGTTAGTGGATTCGTTTTGATGAGCATGAGATGGATGAAGTTAGAAAGCACAACCTTTTGTACCCTCCTTTTACTTTCTGTTATTTAGATCGAATAAAGCAAAAATAGTATTTTCTGTCTGTTTTCTGAATTACCCGTGAAACAAAAAATACCCCAAAAATAAAAGTTCTCCAAATGCCCCGAAATTGAAATATGATTTTTTCTGGAATATTTGAGAATATCTGGCACTGAGAACACAGCAGGGGGAGCAAGCACCTGGCCACGAGGGTCCAGGGCGCGCCCACCCCCCTGTGCGCGCCCCCCTGCCTCATGGGCCCATGGTGGCTCCCCTCCACTTATTCCAGCCACCACACACTCCTTCCTCCCAAAAAAAATCACCAACCAGCTCAAGCACGAGTTCTAGATCATTTTGCTGCGATTTTCGATCTCCTTGCTCAAAGCACCTCTCACAAAACTGCTTTGGGGGATTGCTCCTTGGTATGTGACTCCTCCAATGGTCCAATTAGTTTTTGTTCTAGTGCTTTATTCATTGAAAATTTGTGCTGCCTAGGTGACCATGTTCTTGAGCTTGCATGTCAAATTTATATGGTTCCAAGTAGTTCTAATGCATGATATAGTCTCTAGGCACTTGTGGGAGTAGTTGCTATCAATTTTGTTGAGTTCGGTTCACTTTTATTTGAAGTTACTAAAACTTTCAGAGGAAGAAATATGTTTAGGAAAATGTACCAAGGTGGCCCTTCAAGGAAGCAAGGACCCAGGCTCGCAATGCGTGATGCCGACGATGAACCACCAAGGGAAGCTCAAGTGCGGGCTTGTGAATGGCCTTCAGAGGACTTCATGGATCGAGCAGGATTCAAGAAAGAATTTAACGCATATGTGCGTAACGCTGATCTTGTGAGCTTCGAGGCAGATAAGTGCCGTCAGTACCACTATCTCACTGATTCCTTTGTGAGGAGGTTTAAATTTTCATCATCACGCAATTCTCAAACTGTCCTGTTTGATCTTTATTGAAATTCTTATACAATGGACTTAGAGGATTTTAATACTGCTTGCAAACTTCCACAATGGGGTAGCACTAGTGAGCCTCACAAATCTGAATTTAGAGATTTTCTTGCTAGTATAACTATGGGGGAGTCTAGAGATATAACACAAGCTACCATAGGGAGCATTCATTTTCCTGCTATACATTATTTTGCTCTCTTCATAGGTAGGTGCATAAATGGTAAGGATGAAGCATGTCACATGTGTGTCCCTGACCTCAGTGTTCTCAGGAGTGCTGTATTATGAGATAAACATTATAATTTGGGAGCCATTGTTGCATGTAGGTTGCATAATAATAGATTTAATGGAGATTTCTTTGGTGGAATTTATACAACCCGTTTAGCTAATTTTCTTGGTATACCCATACGTGAGTATGATGTTGAGCTGCCTCCTGTTTATTTAGATTATGAGGCTATGGTTCGTCATCAGTTTGTTGAGAGGAACGATCAGTTCCTCTAGTACCGACTAATCTTTGACAAACGACGCACCTATCATGTCGCTCTCCCTGCTCCTGCTTTCTTTGACTTTCAGGCAAAAGGGAGATATTTTACAAACAGAGAGGAGGCGGACGAGTATAAGAGGAGGGCGGAGATAGCCCGCCTCCAAGCTACAACCCATGATGCAATAGCCGCTGCATCTCAGTACGACCCCAGTTACAACTTCGGGTACCTGCCAGGCCAGCCGTGGCAATAGACCAACTTAGGCCAAAAGCCTAAGCTTGGGGGAGTATGTATCTCTCACCGACATTACATATATGTTCACACACTCATAGCTAGATGTCGGTGCTCATACTTTTTCATTGGACTATCCATGCTAGTTTATTTTCCTTCTCTTGCTTTCTTCTTGTGTGTTTGAAAAATCTTAAGAAAAAAAAAACTTAGTTGTAGCTTTTAGCTAGTTTACTTTCCTTGCCTGTAGTAGTAATAATTAAAAAGAAAACCCAAAATGATTTCCCATTCTTCTTTTGCTTGTTTGGAGCTTTCCCTTGTAAATAGTTTTATTTCTTTTCTTTTCTTTGGGGGTCGAGAGGAGAAGACCATAATGAAATTGTTGAAGTGGCTCTATTATGCATTATTGTTGATTTAACCAAGAGCCCATATTGCCTTGTATTCTCCTGTTTATTGAATGCTCGCAGATTCCAGCTTAGTCCAATGCACGTGCACTATTATTATTATTCACATCATTCGGTCGTGCAAGTGAAAGGCAATTATGACGATATATGATGGACTGATTGAGATGAGAGAAGCTGGTATGAACTCGACCTATCTTGTTTTTGCAAATATGATTAGTTCATCGTTCCTGATTCAGCCTATTATGAATAAACATGTTTGCAATGACAATTAGAGATTATAGTTGCTTATGCCATGCTTAATTAGCTAGGAGTTTATAATGGTTTACCTTGCGTGCCAACATGCTATTAAAATGGTTGTGATGTGGTATAATAGGATGGTATCCTCCGTTGAATGATTCGAGTGACTTGACTTGGCACATGTTCACGCATGTAGTTGAAACAAAATCAACATAGCCTTCACGATATTTATGTTCATGGTGGATTATATCCTACTCATGCTTGCACTCAATGTTATTAATTTTAATGCATGTTCATGACTGTTGTCGCTCTCTAGTTGGTCGCTTCCCAGTCTTTTTCTAGCCTTCACCTGTACTAAGCGGGAAAACTGCTTGTGCATCCAATCCCTTAAACCCCAAAGTTATTCCGTATGAGTCCACTATACCTTCCTATATGCGGTATCTACCTGCCGTTCCAAGTAGATTTGTATGTGCCAAACTCTAAACCTTCAAATGAAATTCTGTTTTGCATGCTTGAATAGCTCATGTATCAACTAGGGCTGTCTGTATCTTCCATGCTAGGCGGGTTATTCTCAAGAGGAGTGGACTTCGCTCCTCACTCACGAGAAAATGGCTGGTCACCGGGATGCCCAGTCCCATGCTTTATGCAAATCAAATCAAAATAATTACAAACAAAACTCCCCCGGGACTCTTGTTAGTTGGAGGCACTCGTTGTTTCGAGAAAGCCATGGATTGATGCTTGTTGGTGGAGGGGGAGTATAAACTTTACCATTCTGTTTGGGAACCGCCTATAATGTGTGTAGCATGGAAGATATCGCCATCTCTCGGTTGTTATGTTGACAATGAAAGTATGCCGTTCAAAATATTATTTATCTCTGCTTTAAAATTGAGCTCTGGCACCTCTACAAATCCCTGCTTCCCTCTGCAAAGGCCTATCTATTTACTTTTATGTTGAGTCATCGCCCTCTTATTAAAAAGCACTAGCTGGAGAGCACCGCTGTCATTTGCATCCATTACTATTAATTTATATTGGGTATGACTATGACTGGATCTCTTTTACCATGAATTACAATGTTTAGTCAGTCCTTGATCTTTAAAGGTGCTCTGCATTTATGTTTTGCGGTCTGAGAAAGGGCTAGCCAGATACCATCTTGTTATGTCATATCATGATTGTTTTGAGAAAGTGTTGTCATTCGAGATTTATTATTATTGCTTGCTAGTTGATTATACCATTGACATGAGTAAACATGAGACCTAAATGTTATTGTGAATATGGTTAGTTCATAATCTTTGCTGAAAACTTGAATGCTGGCTTTACATATTTACAACAACAAGAGCAAATAGAGTTTGTAAATTTTTTTCTTTATCACTTTCAGTTTATCAACTGAATTGCTTGAGGACAAGCAAAGGTTTAAGCTTGGGGGAGTTGATACGTCTCCATCGTATCTACTTTTCCAAACACTTTTGCCCTTGTTTTGGACTCTAACTTGCATGATTTGAATGGAACTAACCCAGACTGACGCTGTTTTCAGCAGAATTGCCATGGTGTTATTTTTGTGTAGAAACAAAACTTCTCGGAATGACCTGAAACTTCACGGAGATTATTTTTGGAAATAATAAAAAATATTGGCGAAAGAATCAAGCCAGGGGGCCCACACCCTGTCCACGAGGGTGGGAGGCGCGCCTGCCCTCCCAGGGCGCGCCCCCTGCCTCGTGGGCCCCCTGGAGCTCCACCGACCTCAACTCCAACTCTATATATTCACGTTCGGGGAGAAAAAAAATCAGAGAGAAGGATTTATCGCGTTTTACGATACGGAGCCGCCGCCAAGCCCTAAACTCTCTCGGGAGGGCTGATCTGGAGTCCGTTCGGGGCTCCGGAGAGGGGAATCTGTCGCCATCGTCATCATCAACCATGCTCCATCACCAATTTCATGATGCTCACCGCCGTGCGTGAGTAATTCCATCGTAGGCTTGCTGGAGGGTGATGGGTTGGATGAGATTTATCATGTAATCGAGTTAGTTTTGTTAGGGTTTGATCCCTAGTATCCACTATGTTCTGAGATTGATGTTGCTATGACTTTGCTATGCTTAATGCTTGTCACTAGGGCCCGAGTGCCATGATTTCAGATCTGAACCTATTATGTTTTCATGAATATATGTGAGTTCTTGATCCTATATTGCAAGTCTATAGTCACCTACTATGTGTTATGATCCGACAACCCCGAAGTGACAATAATCGGGACCACTCCCGGTGATGACCGTAGTTTGAGGAGTTCATGTATTCACTATGTGTTAATGCTTTGGTCCGGTACTCTATTAAAAGGAGGCCTTAATATCCCTTAGTTTCCGTTAGGACCCCGCTGCCACGGGAGGGTAGGACAAAAGATGTCATGCAAGTTCTTTTCCATAAGCACGTATGACTATATTCGGAATACATGCCTACATTACATTGATGAATTGGAGCTAGTTCTATGTCACCGTATGTTATGACTGTTACATGATGAACCGCATCCGGCATAATTCTCCATCACCGATCCAATGCCTACGAGCTTTTCACATATTGTTCTTAGCTTATTTACTTTTCCGTTGCTACTGTTACCATTACTACAAAACCCAAAAATATTACTTTTGCTACTGTTACCGTTACTATCATACTACTTTGCTACTAAATACTTTGCTGCAGATACTAAGTTATCCAGGTGTGGTTGAATTGACAACTCAACTGCTAATACTTGAGAATATTCTTTGGCTCCCCTTGTGTCGAATCAATAAATTTGGGTTGAATACTCTACCCTCGAAAACTGTTGCGATCCCCTATACTTGTGGGTTATCAATATGGAAAACTTGTCGACTGATTCTCCTGCTATCTTTCCCCTCCTTTTTCTAACTCGAATGTTATTCTTTGTAGAAAGAATGAGACAAGCTTTGGAGAAGAAGGACTCTGATCTTGCGGCTGCACGAAAACAGCAGAAGACAAAACGGCACTCGCCGACCAGAAGCTGGCCTTAGTCGAAAAGCTGGAGGAAGAGAACACCAAATTGAAGGCTGCCCTTGACGAAGCCAATAAAGAGGTGACTCGACTAAAGAAGGATAAAGGGATCCTGACTGACAAGATGGAAGACATTTCCTGCAAGAGAGATGAACTGGAGGATTATCTGGGAGGACTCGCCAAGAAATTATTCCTCATGCTTGAAGGTATTTGTCTTCGTCTGATTGATTTGCTTTTGTCGACTAGTCATAAAACCATCGACTCATTGTTTCTCTATGAACGCGGAATTCTGTCAAAACTTCGAGGCAGAAACTGGTCATCGAAACGAGCTTGGACCCCATCAACTCCCCTGTCAAGGATGAAGCTGCCATGAATGTGCTCCGACTGGAATCTCGTCTTGCTAGCATCGTCGACTACCTTGCTCGATTGAAGGTTGCGGTGTCGTGGATCAACACAGTGCTCTGGCAAAGGGTGACGCTCCAGAATGATCTTGAGTTTCTGATGACCCGACTCAATGAGATCCCCGGTCGAGTGCAGGAATGGAAGAAGTCTTCTGCTCGGTGTGGTGCTGACATGGTCTGTCTCTGGTTCGGGTTCACTGCAAGGAAGCCAAAGAAGAGAAGCTAGCGGCGATCAAGGTTGCCAACACCAAGAGGCTTGACTTCCAGTCCTTCATGGAGACTTTCATTACTGCTGCTACTCGGATTGCTGATGGAATCGACCTGGATGAGTTCGTCGAGCCTGCCGGCCCTCCTCCTGCGGAGTGAACAAACTCTTTTATGATCCGTTTAAATTTGCCTCGGTATGCCGAGTGGTTTTGTAACCGTTAAACTCCTTCGGGCCTGAAGCCCGAGTACTTTAATCCGCGGTCTGGAACCTCGCGGGATTTATCTGAACTTGAATATGCTTGTCTTTATTTCCGAGCGGAACATGCATCTTCACTCAGAACAGGCTTTTGTTCTTGTTTGTATTTGTGGCGCAGCTCCGAGGAGAAGGTCGCAGTCGACCTGCACCTCGTCGTCCTCGTCGTCCTTGCGGATTAGGATGGAGCGCACATTGTACTTGTGGCGCAGTTCCGGGGAGAAGATCACGGTCGACCTGTACCTTGTCGTCCTTGCGGATAAGGATGGAGCACACATTGTACTTGTGGCGCAGCTTTGAGGAGAAGGTCGTAATCGACCTGTACCTCGTCGTCCTTGTGGATCAGGATGGATCGCACATTGTACTTGTGGCGCAGTTCCGGGGAGAAGATCACAGTCGACCTGTACCTCGTCGTCCTTGCGGATCAGGCTGGAGCGCACATTGTACTTGTGGTGCAGCTCTGAGGAGAAGTTCGTAATCAACATGTACCTCGTCATCCTTGCGGATCAGGATGGAGCGCACATTGTACTTGTGGCACAGCTCTGAGGAGAAGGTCGTAGAGACCTGCACCTCGTCGTGTCGTTATTGTGGCCAAGTCCCTGAGTGAGAGGGTTGCTCTTCACTCGGTGGGATTTTTTAAACTTAGGCGAGTACGGGACTGCAACTAAGCCCCCGAGTGAGAGGGTTGCTCTTTACTCGGTGGGATTTTTTGAACTTAGGAGAGTATGGGACTGCAGCTAAGCCCCCGAGAGTGAGGGTTGCTCTTCACTCGGTGGGATTTTTTGATCCTAGGCGAGTACGGGACTGCAGCTAAGCCCCCGAGAGTGAGGGTTGCTCTTCACTCGGTGGGATTTTTTAAACTTACGCGAGTACGGGACTGCATCTAAGCCCTCGAGTGAGAGGGTTTCTCTTCACTCAGTGGGATTTTTTCAATCTTAGGCGAGTACGGAACTGCAGCTAAGCCCCCGAGAGTGAGGGTTGCTCTTGACTCGGTGGGATTTTTTGATCTTAGGCGAGTACGGGACTGCAGCTAAGCCCCCGAGAGTGAGGGTTGCTCTTCACTCGGTGGGATTTTTTGAACTTAGGCGAGTACGGGACTGCAGTTAAGCCCCTGAGTGAGAGGGTTGCTCTTCACTCGGTGGGATTTTTTCAATCTTAGGCGAGTACGGAACTGCAGCTAAGCCCCCAAGAGTGAGGGTTGCTCTTCACTCGGTTGGATTTTTTAAACTTAGGCGAGTACGGGACTGCAGCTAAGCCCCCGAGTGAGAGGGTTGCTCTTCACTCGGTGGGATTTTTTCAATCTTAGGCGAGTACGGAATTGCAGATAAGCCCCCGAGAGTGAGGGTTGCTCTTCACTCGGTGGGATTTTTTGAACTTAGGTGAGTACGGGACTACAGCTAAGCCCCCGAGTGAGAGGGTTGCTCTTCACTCGGTGGGATTTTTTCAATCTTAGGCGAGTACGGAACTGCAGCTAAGCCCCCGAGTGAGAGGGTTGCTCCTCACTCGGTAGGATTTTTTAAACTTAGGCGAGTATAGCTAAGCCCCCGAGTGAGAGGGTTGCTCTTCACTCGGTGGGATTTTTAAAACTTAGGCGAGTACGAGACTGCAGCTAAGCCCCAAGTGAGAGGCTTGCTCCTCACTCGGTAGGATTTTTCAAACTTAGGCGAATCGGATTCGCGGCTAAGTCTCCAAGTGAGAGGCTTGCTCTTCACTCGGAGTTTGTTTTTGAAACTTAGGCGAAATGGATTCGCAGCTAAGCCACCCACTAGGGGATTTTAAACACATGTATAAGCAACAACAACCATTTAGGAGACTGTAAAAGTGTGTCTTTGATAAACAAACTAAAAGGTACTTCTTATGACATCTCGATAGTCTGAATGACTTAAGTATAAAAATGGTGAAGCAGCTCCGCGTTCCAAGCGCGTGGCTCGTCTTTATTGTGCTCCACATTGTAGAGGTGATATGCTCCGTTGTGGAGCACCTTGGTGATGATGAAGGGACCTTCCCAAGCGGGAGCAAGCTTGTGCATCCGTTGCTGATCCATTCTGAGCACTAGGTCACCTTCCTGAAATGCTCGACCTCTCAAATTTCTGGCGTATAATCGACGAAGGTCTTGCTGATAGATAGTCGACCGGATCAAGGCCATCTCTCTCTCTTCCTCCAGAAGATCAACAACGTCCTGCCGAGCTTGTTCTGCTTCAGTTTCTGAGAAAAGTTCCACTCGGGGTGCATTGTGAAGCAAGTCACTCGGAAGCACAGCTTTAGCCCCATACACCAAGAAGAAGGGAGACCGACCAGTCGACCGATTGGGAGTTGTTCTCAATCCCCAAAGCACTGATGGTAGCTCGTCGACCCAAGCACCTGCTGCATGCTTGAGGTCACGCATCAATCGAGGTTTCAGCCCTTTGAGGATCAAACCGCTTGCTCTCTCCGCTTGCCCATTCGACTATGGGTGGGCGACTGAAGCATAGTCGACCTGAGTGCCTTGGGAAGCGCAGAAAGCTCTGAACTCATCTGAATCATGTTTGACCCATTATCTATGATGATACTGTGTGGAACTCCATATCTGAACGTTAACTCTGTGATGAAGCTGACAGCAGTACTTGATTCAAGGTTTTTGATAGGTTTAGCTTCAATCCATTTGGTGAACTTGTCGACTGCCACGAGCAGATGGGTGAAGCCACTCCTGCCAGTCCTCAGAGGTCCAGCCATATCCAATCCCCAAACAGCGAATGGCCAGACGAGTGGAATGGTCTTCAAGGCTGATGCAGGCTTGTGGTACATGTTGGAGTAGAACTGACAGCCCTCACACTTGTCAACTATTTCCTTTGCCATCTCATTGGCACGTGGCCAGTAAAACCCTGCTCGGTATGCTTTGGCCATGATGGTCCGAGAGGACGCATGGTGACGACAGGTCCCCGAGTGGATATCATTGAGGATCATTCAGCCTTCTTCTAGTGTGATGCATTTCTGAGCGACTCCAGTAACACTCTCTCTGTAAAGCTGTCCACCCATCACAGTAAAGGCTTTGGATCGACGGACAATTTGACGAGTCTCTTCTTCATCCTCTGGGAGCTCTTTCCTGAGAATATATGTAATGTATGGTACTGTCCAATCAGGAATGACGACCAAAACTTCCATGATCAAGTCGACCATGGCTGGGATTTCAACTTCAGTCGGGTCAGAGGAACTCTTAGGCTGTGGGGGCTCTTCTGTGAAGGGACCCTCTTGAACGGATGGTGTGTGGACATGTTCCAAAAACACATTGCTAGGAATGGGCTCCCTCTTGGAACCTATCTTTGTCAGGTCATCGACTGCCTGGTTCTTCAGTCGGGGTATATGGTGAAGCTCTAACCCCTCAAACTTCTTTTCCAATTTTCTCGCTGCATTGCAATAACCAGTCATAGCTGTACTCCTCATGTTCCATTCCTTCATCACTTGATTGACCACCAAATCTGAGTCACCGTAAACCATTA
The DNA here is from genome assembly GCF_002575655.3 of Aegilops tauschii subsp. strangulata. Taxonomy (NCBI): domain Eukaryota; kingdom Viridiplantae; phylum Streptophyta; class Magnoliopsida; order Poales; family Poaceae; genus Aegilops; species Aegilops tauschii. The sequence goes on from NC_053039.3 coordinate 182,794,270, forward strand.
GGCGCCGAACGCCGAGTGAAATGGCCATACGCAACCCGTACAGAAGTGCCTCATATTCAACTTCGTTGTTGGAGGAGTCAAAGTGAATCTGGAGAACATAACTGAGCTTGTCGCCTCGCGAGGATACCAAGACTACCCCAGCACCTGAACCATTCAACTTCTAGGACCCGTCAAAGAACATAGTCCAATGTTCCGACTGAATCTGAGTCGGCAGCTGCTGCTCAATCCACTCGACGAGAAAATCTGCTATTGCTTGGGATTTGATTGCTTTCTTTGCCTCGAACTTGATATCCAACGGAAGGAGTTCAATCGCCCACTTAGCCACTCGACCAGTTGCATCTCTGTTGTTCAAAATTTCTGATAATGGAGCGTCGCTGACGACTGTAATTGAATGATCTGAGAAGTAATGTGCAAACTTCTTTGTGGTCAAGTAGACTCCATAGACAAGCTTATGATAATGTGGATATCTCTGCTTGGATGGAGTTAAGACTTCGGAAATGTAGTACACTGGGCGCTGAACCCTGTAGGCTTTACCTTCTTCTTCTCGCTCGACCGTGAGTACTATACCGACGACTTGTCCAGTGGTTGCAATATAAAGCAGTAAAGGCTCTTTGCTGATTGGAGTAGCGAGCACCGGCTGGGTGGAAAGCAGGGTTTTGAGCTCTGCAAGCGCTGCATCAGCTTCAGGAGTCCACTCGAACTTATCAGATTTCTTCATCGGTCGGTAAAGAGGCAAAGCCTTTTCACCGAGACGAGAGATGAATCGACTCAAAGCGGCCAAACAACCAGTAAGCTTCATTTGGAGTATTTCACCAACTTTCTCTGGGTTCACATTGATCCCACGTTCGGAAATGAGGAAACCGAGTAACTTGCCACCTAGAACTCCAAACGTACACTTGGACGGATTGTGCTTGATATCATATCTCCTCAGATTGGCAAAGGTTTCAGCGAGGTCAGTCAGCAGGTCCGAACCTTTACGTGACTTAACCACGATGTCATCCATGTATGCTTCCACATTCCGACTGATTTGAGTGAGCAGGCACTTCTGCATCATGCGCATGAATGTGGCACCAGCATTCTTGAGACCAAAGGGCATGGTGACATAGCAAAAGCACCCGAATGGGGTGATAAAAGCTGTTTTTATTTCATCGGGTCCATACAGTCGGATCTGATGGTACCCAGAATATGCATCCAGGAAAGACAACCGCTCACATCCCGTAGTCGAGTCGACTATCTGATCGATGCGAGGAAGAGGGAAGTGTTCCTTCGGGCAGGCCCGATTGATATGCTTGAAGTCGATACACATACGGAGTGAATCATCATTCTTAGGAACCATGACGACATTGGCGAGCCACTCGGAGTGGCAAATCTCTCGGATGAACTCAGCTGCCAGAAGCCGAGCCACTTCCTCGCCAATTGCTTTTCTCTTTTGTACGGCGGACCGTCGGAGATGCTCTTTGACTGGTTTTACCTTTGGGTCGACTCGCAAACGGTGCTCAGCCAGCCCCCTGGGCACACCTGGCATGTCAGAAGGTTTCCATGCGAAGATATCCCAGTTCTCACGGAGGAACTGGATGAGCGCTTCTTCCTATTTGCTTTCGAGTGTTGTTGAGATATGAGTCGGAGCAGCATTTGGATCGGTCGGGTGAATAAGAACTGACTTTGTTTCACCGAACGACTGAAATGCATAATCTGAGGCAGGCTTCTTGGCTCGCAACTCATCACTCGGATCTGCATTCTTTTGGTATTCCTGCATTTCAACTGCTGCCATTTGTTCATCAGCAATTTTTGAGCCCTTCTGAAGGCACTCTTCTGCTTTCTGCCGATTACCAGTGACTGTGATCACACCTCTGGGACCAGGCATCTTCAACTTAAGATACACGTAACATGGTCGAGCCATGAAATGAGCATATGCAGGTCTGCCCAGAATAGCATGATAAGCACTTTGAAAATCCACCACTTCAAATGTCAGCTTTTCCTTACGGTAATTCTTCGAATCACCAAAAACCACATCAAGAGGGATCTTGCCGAGTGATTCAGCTTTCTTTCCAGGGATAACACCGTGGAAACTCATGTTGCTCTCACTAAGCTTGGACACCGGAATGCCCATCCCCTTCAGGGTTTCCGCGTAAAGAATATTCAGACCACTGCCACCATCCATCAACACTTTGGTCAGTCGAGTGCCTCCAATAACTGGGTCGACTACCAACGCTTGCCACCCTGGAGTGGCAACACGAGCTGGGTGATCGGACTAGTCAAATGTGATTGCAGTTTGCGACCACTTCAAATATGTCGTCGTTGCCGGGGCAACCATGTTTACTTCTCTGTTTATGACTTTCAGTCGACTTTTGCTCTCAATGTCAGCAAAAATCACCAAGGTGGAATTGACTTGGGGAAACCATCATCCTCTTCTTTGTCCTCATCCTTATCAGACTCCTTCTCTTTCTCACTGGGTTGTTTCTCTCAGAATTGTTGGATAAGGAGTCGACACTGTCGAGTGGTATGCTTGGGATAAATCAGATTTCCCTCTTCGTCTTTCTTGGTGTGAAGGTGACATGGCAAATCCAACACATCATTCCCTGCTTGATCATTCAGCTTCTTGGGGGTCCAGGGCCCCTTAGGTTTTCCCTTAAATTTTCCTTGGATCATGGCTGCAGTTTCACCAGGTCCTGCAGGCTCAGCTTTGCATTTCTGCTTCCAATTGGAATTACCTCCTCCGGTGTCTTGGCCGACCGGTTTGCTCTTGCCACTGCGGAGTCGGTCTTCTTCCTCACCATTTGCATACCAAGTTGCTATTTCCATCATTTGGGTTAGGTTCATGTCTCCTGTCCGACCGAATTTCAGGTTAAGCTCACGATACCGAATGCCCTCCTTGAAGGCGCAAACTGCTTGATGTTGAGACACATTCTCCACTGTGTGATGTAAAGTGGTCCACCTCTGGATGTAATCCCTCAAAGTTTCATTTGGTTTTTGTACACAATCTTGTAATTCTGCCAACCCTGCAGGTCGCTTGCATGTACCTTCAAAGGTTCTGACAAACACTCGGGCCAACTCTTTCTAGCTGAATATACTGCCTGGAGTCAACTGATTCAACCAGGCTCTTGCTGATCCTTCAAGCATCAAGGGGAGGTGCTTCATGGACACCTCATCATTGCCACCACCGATCTGTACAACCACTCGGTAATCCTCAAGCCAAGTGTCAGGCTTGGACTCACCAGTGAACTTGCTAACTCCAGTCGCCAACCTGAAGTTGGGAGGAATCTCTGCAGCCCTGATGGCTCTCCTGAAACACTCTGGACCGGAAACGTGAACTCTGCTGCCAGTCGGGCGATCTCTGTCAAGTCCCTCTCTGTGTGCTCTGTTCCTGTCGACCAGACCTTGAACGAGGATCGATCTCGCATCAAAACCTGGCTCCCTTGGGTCGACTGGTACCCTTCGTTCACCACTGTGCAGGCGCCTGCCATCATATTGCCGGGGCACATATGATCCACTCCTCGGAGGAGGTGTGGGCACCCGACGGCAGTCATCATGGCCCAGTTGGTGATCATACTGCTCGTGGTTCCGACCCACGTACTGATCCTGGCGATGCCCACGTCCCTCACGCCGCAGGGGCGATCTTGGGCTGTGGGCCGACTGAACTGTGTCAGCCATCACACATCTGCTGTGTATTCTGTTATGCGACTGAGAAACTGTTGTGTTCTGCTCTCCTGCTGCTCCCATCAATGCTCTGATTTGCATCAAACCTCTTCCAGCCTCCGACTGAGACGGCTGAATAGACTCTGCTATACGGGCAGCGGCTGTAAGATTCTGAATCGGAGTGCAATATACCTGTGGTTCAGGCGGAAACAGTTGTCGCTACCGTCGACTGGACTCAGGGATCTGCCGCTGAGCATGCTCGTCGAGTGCATGCTGAAGGTTCTCCAGTTGAGTGCACTCAGCCAAAGTGGCCAGGCGCGCCGCCTCCAAGGTCCGAGCTACAGAGGTCTCTCCGACGATGGGCGTGTGGAGTGCCTCCATGTTGCGGCGGTGAAGTTCCTCCCTCTGCTGTGAGGTGAGGGCTTCGGGATGATACTCCTCATGAACATGCGACGGATTGCCACCGCCGTTGCCGCCGTTGACGTGATGAAAACCAGGCGGGCTGCGTGGCACATTGACGACCAAGACTTCTGCCACAGGGTCGCTGTTGTCGCATTCGGACAGGGTCTCGACGGAGCCAGTCGAACAAGCCATGCAGAGATTCGTCGGGCTCGATTGCCGCGACTTGGGGGGTGGCCGACTGGCGTGCCACCGCGGGCTTCACCCACCGCTGAAGCCAAGACCGACCGGATCACTTGCGACGGCGAACAGCGGAGAGCGAAGACACCACGGGAGCTGACCGATACGGGGTCGACGGTTGCCGTAGAAGGACGCCATGAACGCACGCGCAAAAGTGCGCTGCCCCGTGGATGGGGAGCACCTCAACATCGAGGGGGGCCTCCTCGAGCCAGGCGGAGTCGTCGGCGACGAAAACTAGCGCGCCGAGATGGATCTCGCGGCCCTCAGCCAATCCACCGCCGGAAACCATAATGATGGGAATCGGAAAAAACTGCAACCTCACCAAAAAGTCGCTAAGACACCTGCCCCACGGTGGGCGCCAACTATCGTGGTTCTAAGTCTGACAGTAGAATGGGGGGTAGGTATGAGGAGGCAAGGTCCTAGCTATGGTGAAGTTGTGCACGCAAGATTTACGAGTGCAGGCCCTTCTCAGAGGAAGTAACAGCCCTACGTCTCGGTGCCCTGAGGCCGGTCGATTGGATTATGCGTGAAGTTACAGGGGGTGCGAACCCTTATGCCTGAGGAGGGGGTGGCTTATATAGAGTTCGGCAGACCCCTCCGGCCCTCAGTTACACAGGGTTCAATGTACATAAAGATAGGACATTACTGGTAACACCAGCAATAAAGGCATATAAATGATCATTAAGGCTACGGAGTGAATGCCTGATCGTTACCATCCAGAGTGACCTTAGATCTTCTGCATTCCGAGTGATTTCTGAAATGGTCGAATGGAATTGAATCATCTGAATGGAACCGCTGGCCGAGTGGGCAGCGTCGTGTGGTGATTTCGGTCGTTAGAATCTGATGTACTTTGAATGTCCTTGACTGTAAGGCAGTGTCCTTGGGTAGGGTGCTTAGATCAGGTCTATTGCCCTACCCTAGGTACATGTCATCGTCACGAGAGGCAGCTGCGGAAGGATGATGCCGCTGCCCACAATGACTATGTGGGAAGCGTAAATCTCTGGATCGGCCGCCTCATCGATGTTGCAGAGAAGCTCACTGCACAGCTAGCCGTCATGGGCATGCCAGACATCCGGTACTCCCAGGAGGCAAACATAAGCCCCAATGCCAGGCTGACCTTGTTCTTCGAGCACGTCCTCGACGCCCTAGAGTTGCTCCGCTCCAATCGAGTAAATTATCTGGCCAATGAGGCTCGGAAGTTTTGCCGGGGTGCCCTGACCAAGATGCTCACCAAGGTGGCGTTCTGGAACCCCAGCATCGACTTCGCCAATGCGCTCGAGAGCTTGCTGGAGGACACGGACCTCACAGCGCTCGAAGAGCATATCGAGCCCATCATCAGCTGCGTCGACGGAGTCAAGATGGTGGAGGGCCAGCGTCGGGACTAGCCACCCCGTTTCTTATTGCCGCTGCGAGTTCATGACCAAGACAATTTTATCTTAAGTTAGAACCACAACAACCATTGATCTAATGTAATTTTGCAGTATTTTGAAATGACGCATGATATCTTCCTGTTAGATCTTTCTTTGTATGTACGCACCCTACGCTTAGTTGGATAGGTTTGCCGGCGCGTAAACCCGTGCTGTGGCGCTTTGAGGAATGGATCCTTAGCAGCCTGTCGGGGGGCGCTTGCTGCCGGGCAAGCCCCCTTGCCATTCTCAGCGTAGCCGCTCGAATTGTTGAGCGGACTCGAAACAGAACAAGGGCGTTGCCAATAGTGGAAGGGTTCCTCTTCGTGTAGGTTCTCCATACAAAGAGCAAGATCTTTCGAGGAAAATAACCTTATAAAAAAGGAAATTGCTCAAGGTTTTGCGTGACTTAGCTTTTTGTCGCCACGCGGATGGTTGTTGCGGCTGCAGACGGCACGGCTCGCCTGGCTGATGGCACCGGAGTGTGGCTGATTGATGTTGCCTTCTTCCTCGGAGCCATCGTGATGAGGGAGCCGATGCGCTACCTCTAGACCAGATTTTCACAGCCTGCGCCCCTACCTGGCGCGCCAAAGATGTCGGGGGAAACGACACCTATGGGATCCTGAGGAATTCCTTCTACGGTTGGCGGGGCGTGGAGCTGCGCAAAGATCAGGTCTAGAAGATCAGCGCGAGGGGATTTTTACATAGGTTCAGGCCACAAACGATGCGTAATACCCTAGTCCCGCTTGTTTCTATTTATTTGGTGTTCTTGAGCTCTCGAACTAGCTGCGGTGCATGCCTAGTCCAAAAAGTCTGAATCCTTCCTCAGTACGCCTCGGGCCTCCTTTTATATGTCAAAGGGGTCGCCACAGTGGCACACAGGAGGTGGAAAGTATCTACAGTGTACAAGGTTATCGCCTGGCGACATGCCCTCTTACTTTATCGGGGACGGCAACGAAGCTTGTCCCGTCCGTCGCCGCCTCGCCTTGCTTCGACACGCGTCCAAGCTGACGAGGCATGCAGCGCCATGCTCGCTGGCTGGTTGCTAAGCTGGTGTGGTGACAGGGTCTTCACGAAGATCTGCATGCCACCACGCAGGTGCTTGACTAGTTGGCCTAGAAGCTGCATGCTACCATGCAGGCACCTGCCTAGGTTGCGGGCTGGTTGCCGCGTCGGCACGGGCGCGGGGCAGCGGAACCTGGGTGCGGGCCTGGTTGTGGCCCCACAGATGTCCCTGGGAAAGGGTCTTGCCGGGGCCTTGTGGCCATCCCCGGCAAGGGTCTTGCCGGGGGTCTTCGTCTGTCCCCCGCAAGGATCTTGCCGGGGGTCTTCGTCTTCTGATTTCTATCTTAGACTCGCAGGCCTTTGGTCTCCACAAACATCTGCATGCAACTATGCAGGCGCCCCTGAGTCTTGGTCTTGACGTTGTCAATGGTGTCAGAACTCTCAGGCTCAAGGGTGGCGGCCTTGCTGGTGTTGGACAAGTTGCCCCAGCAAGGCTCTTGCCGGGGTTATATAGGCCGCCCCGGCAAGGCTCTTGCCGGGTTTATATTGGCCGCCCTGGCAAGGCTCTTGCCCAGGCTATGTAGGTCGCCCCGGCAAGGGTGTCGCCGGGTGAAATCCATCTTGTCCCTTTGCTCTTCGCCCTCTGGCTTGAGTACTTCCTTGGCAGTCTTGTATCTTTCCTTCCTCTGCCCCGCCAAGCATGGCCACAGGTGTGGCTATGACTGCCCGTGCACAAGTAAAGGGGTACAGAAAGGCCCCTACTTTTGTACACCGACACCCCATCTTTTTATCCTCGATGGCAACAATACAATACATGCCTTGCTGCCCCTGCTATCACTGGGAAAGGACACCGCAAGATTGAACCCAAAGCTAAGCACTTCTCCCATTGCAAGAAAAAACCAATCTAGTTGGCCAAACCAAATGGATAGTTCAAAGAGACTTGCAAAGATATAAAATCATGCATATAAGAATTCAGAGAAGATTCAAATAATATTCATAGATAAGTTGATCATAAATCCACAATTCATCGGATCTCGGCAAACACACCGCAAAAGAGTATTACATCGAATTGATCTCCAAGAACATTGAGGAGAACTTTGTATTGAGAATCGAAGAGAGAGAAGAAGCCATCTAGCTACTAGCTATGGACCCATAGGTCTGTGGTAAACTACTCACGATTCATCGGAGAGGCAATGGTGTTGATGTAGAAGCCCTCCGTGATCGATTCCCCCTCCGGTAGGATGCCGGAAAAGGCCCCAAGATGGGATCTCACGGGTACAGAATGTTGCGGCGGTGGAAAAGTGGTTTCGTGGCTCCCATGGAAGTTTTTGGGGTATATGAGAATACATAGGAGGAAGATCTAGGTCAGGGGGTCACCGAGGGGCCCACAAGGTTGGGGGGCGCACCCTCCACCCTTGTGGCTGCCTCATGGCTCTACTGACTTGCACTCCAAGTCTCCTGGGTGTCTTCTGGTCCAAGAAAAATCATCGCGAAAGTTTTATTCCATTTGGACTCCGTTTGTTATTCCTTTCCTGCGAAACTCTAAAGCAAGGGAAAACAGGAATTGGCACTGCGCTCTAGGTTAATAGGTTAGTCCCAAAAATCATATAAAATAGCATATTAATGCATATAAAATATCCAAAACAGATAATATAATAGCATGGAACAATAAAAAATTATAGATACGTTGGAGACATATCAGATGGGGATCCATATCAATAGATTTTTAGCAAGCGAAGATGCAAGCTTATAGAAGGCACATGGCGACACAAGCAAACAAAAGATCTGACGAGAAAAACTCGAACGAAAAAGAGGGCGAATAAAAAGGCAAATTTTTGTGCAAACAGCAAATAATGTAAATTGCAAGGAGATGAGATTTTCGATTAGGAACATGATAGATGTTGGTGATGTCTCCTCGGCAACGGCCCCAGAAATCCTTTCTTGATGGCTCGTGTCCATGTTAGTATTTCCCCTAAGAGGAAGGGATGATGCAGTACAACTAGGGTAGGTATTTCTTAGTGATGAAACCAAGGTTACCGAACTAGTAGGAGAACCAAGCAACACTATGTAAACGGTACTTGCACACAAAGAACAAATACTTGCAACCCGGCGTGTAAGAGGGGTTGTCAATCCCTCTCGGGTAAAATATAGATTGATTTGTATGATTTTGGATAAATAGATCTCTCGATAGAACAAACTAAAATAAATAAAGAAAAAGTGTAGCAAGGTATTTTCGGGTTTTTAGAATAATAGATCTGAAAACAAAAGCAAGTAAAAATAGATCTCGAAGCAAATATGATAAAGAATAGACCTGGGGGCCATAGATTTCACTAGTGGCTTCTCTCAAGAAAATAGCATACGGTGGGTAAACATATTACTATTGGGCAATTGATAGAACCTCAAATAATTATGACGATATCCAAGGAATGGTCATTATATAGGCATCACATCCAAGATTAGTAGACGGACTCCTGTCTGCATCTACTACTATTACTCCACACATCGACCGCTATCTAGCATGCATCTAGTGTATTAAGTTCATGGAGAAACGGAGTAATGCAATAAGAACAATGATATGATGTAGACAAGATCTATTCATGTAGGAATAGACCCCATCTTGTTATCCTTAATAGCAACGATAAATACGTGTCTTGCTGCCCCTTCTATCACTAGAAAGAACACCGCACAATCGAACCCATCACAAAGCTCCTCTTCCAATGGCAAGAAAAATCGATCTAGTCGGCCTAACTAAACCAAAGATTTGAACAAGAAATACGAGGCTATAAGTAATCATGCATATAATAGATCAGAACTCAAATAACATTCATGAATAAAACAGATCTGATCATAAACTCAAAGTTCATCGGATCCCAACAAACACACCGCAAAATGAGTTACACCAAATAGATATCCAAGAGAACATTGTATTGAGAATCAAAAGAGAGAGAGGAAGCCATCTAGCTACTGCCTACGGACCCGTAGGTCTACAATGAACTACTCACGCATCATCGGAGAGACACCAATGAGGATGATGACCCCCTCCGTGATGGTGTCTAGATTGGATCTCGTGGTTCTGGAACTCGCGGCGGCTGAAATTGTGTTTCGTCGACTCCCCTAGGATTTTTGGATTTTCGGGGTATTTATAGAGCAAAGAGGCGGTGCAGCAAGCGGCCCAGGTGGGCACAACCCACCAGGGCGCGCCTGGGCCCCTAGGCGCACCCAAGTGGGTTGTGCTCCCCTCGGAGCCCCCCTCGGGTACTTCTTTGGCCCAACAGGTGTCTTCTGGTCTAGAAAAAATCTCCAAAAAGTTTCACTGCGTTTGGACTCCATTTGGTATTGATTTTCTATGAAGTAAAAAGGCAAGAAAAAAACATCAACTGGCACTGGGCACTACGTCAATAGGTTGGTCCCAAAAAATGATATAAAGTTGCTATAAAATGATTGTAAAGCATCCAAGAATGATAATATAAGAGCATGTAACAATCAAAATTATACATACGTTCGAGATGTATTAGTATCTCGGTGGCACATATTGCAAATCTCGGTGCGACCGATATATTTGCAACTGGCTACAGAAGGTTGGGCAGGCAAAACCGGTGGGACCGAGAACCATATCGGTGGATCCGATTTGTTTGGATTTGGCAGTGGATATGTACAAATGAACTCGGTGGGTCCGAATATGAAAATTTCTATGGCGCCGAGTTGGAATGAAGGGTTTCGACATATTGGGATAGAGAAAGTGCTTGAGGGTTTTGGAGAAATATCACTAAGCACTTGAGCAAATAGATCATAATCAAAACCTCATCCCCTTTTAATAGTACTGGCTTTCCTATGGGCTCAATGTGATCTTGGATCGCTTAACCAAAAATGTAGAGTCTTGAGCTTTTGCCAATCCATGTCCTTAGCATTTTGAGGGGTCCACAATCACTAGTCCTTGACATGCCAACCGTTGAACATCCTGAAATCTTTAACTTGAATGGACATTAGTTCAATGGGATATATGTTGTTATGAATTACCAAAACCACCCGGTGATTATTTGCACTTTAAATCTCCCCCTTTTTGGTAATTGATGAGAACATATAGATCGAAGCTTCGACAAATGATTAAAAGAATGAAATACATCGACGCTTTGATTAGTATGTGATAAGAAATAGCTCCCCCTAAATTTGTGCATTATTAAAATTTGCGTTTGAATGCAAATGCACAATTAATTAGGATCATGGGTCACTCTTCCATGTCACATACAACTTGGTGGAGCGCACAGAATGATATGAATGGAGTAGTAAGCACGCCTCACCAAAAACACAAGTGAATGATCATACAAGGATAATGATACGAGTAAGCATTAAGCAACACATAATGCAGCAGGTGCAGAAAGTAGCACATATCACATAGTATGATCAATCACACACAAACATAGTATCTCACATGCATAATGAACCAAAGTAGCACATATCAAATAGAAATAGTAGCAAAAACTCAAGAAAACCAACAAGCAAAAGCAAGACACACAAACTCTCTCTCTCTCTCTCTCTCAGCCTAACGATCTATACAAATTCTCCCCTTTGACAACAAGTAACAAAAAAGTTTGAATATGTATAGAGCTATACGTCTCTCTAGGCATGACCCTCGGTAGCTCCTGATGGCGATCTCTAGCTAGCAGCTCCGGTGTGCGTAGATGGCGTGGAGAGAAGTGCATCCGTGAAGGCTTCAACTGATGTCTGCTGGGCTGGTGGAGTAGAAACTAGAGGTGGCAGTGTAGAAGAAGCAGCAGGTGCAGAAACTGTAGTCCTCATGTCTGCATCAGGCATTGCAGCAGACTTGGGAGCCCTAGGCACTGTCCAAAACCTATCAGTTGTTGGTCTATCATCTCCACTATCATCATCAGCAGCTCTAGCTGTGTCAACATAATCTCTGAGCTTCTCCACTATAGATTGAATCTCTATGATCTTCACATCAAGATCATATATCTTTGATTCAATTACCCTCTCTAAGATCTCCCGGTTCTTGGTGAGGTTGGCCAGACTTCGCTCAATCCTCGGGGTTGCTTCAGCAGATAAGTCTGGTCGTTCTTTGACTTGAGGTTGGCAATGGGAGCATTGGGATCAGATGCTTTCTTGGCTGCTTTAGCTGCAGCAGCTGCCTGAATTTTCTCTTGAGCCTGAGTAGATGTAGAGTGTGAAGGATCCATCACGACTACATTGTCCTCGAACTCTGGATATAATGGGAGATTGATACGTCTCCGTCGTATCTATAATTTTTTATTGTTCCATGCCAATATTCTAGAACTTTTACATACTTTTGGCAACTTTTTATACTATTTTTGGGACTAACATATTGATCCAGTGCCCAGTGCCAGTTCCTGTTTGTTGCATGTTTTTTGTTTCGCAGAGAATCCATGTCAAACGGAGTCCAAACGGGATAAAAACTGACGGAGATTTTTTTTGTAATATATGTGAATTTTGGGAAGTGGAATCAACGCGAGACGATGCCCGAGGGGCCCACGAGGGTGAGGGGCGCGCCCTAGGGGGCAGGAGCGCCCTGGGCCCTCGTGGCCACTCCGTAAGGCGATTTGTGCCCTTCTTTTGCCGCAAGAAAGCCAATATCCGGATAAAAATTGTGTACAAATTTCAGCCCAATCGGAGTTAGGGATCTCCGGGAATATAAGAAACAGCGAAAGGGCAGAATATGGAACACAGAAACAGAGAGAGACAGAGAGACAGATCCAATCTCGGAGGGTATCTCGCCCCTCCCATGCCATGGGAGCCAAGGACTAGAGGGGAAACCCTTCTCCCATCTAGGGAGAAGGTCAAGGAAGGAGAAGAAGGGGGGCCTCTCCCCCTCACTCCCGGTGGCGTTGGAACGCCACCGGGGCCATCATCATCACCGCAATCTACACCAACACCTCCGTCATCTTCACCAACATCTTCATCACCTTCCCCCATCTATCTACAGCGGTCCACTCTCCCGCAACCCGCTGTACCCTCTACTTGAACATGGTGCTTTATGCTTCATATTATTATCCAATGATGTGTTGCCATCCTATGATGTCTGAGTAGATTTTCGTTGTCCTATCGGTAATTGGTAAATTGCTATGATTTGTTTAATTTGCTTGTGGTTATGTTTCTGTCCTTTGGTGCCCATCATATGAGCGCGCGCGTGGATCACACCATAGGGTTAGGTGTATGTTGATAGGACTATGTATTGGAGGGTAAGAGTGACAGAAGCTTCAACCTAGCATAGAAATTGATGCATACGGGATTGAAGGGGGACCAATATATCTTAATGCTATGGTTGGGTTTTACCTTAATGAACGTTAGTAGTTGTGGATGCTTGCTAATAGTTCCAATCATAAGTGCATAGAATTCCAAGTCAGGGATGACATGCTAGCAGTGGCCTCTCCCACATAAAACTTGCTATTGGTCTAGTAAAGTAGTCAATTGCTTAGGGACAATTTCGCAACTCCTACCACCACTTTTCCACACTCGCTATACTAACTTTATTGTGTCTTCATCTAAACAGCCCCTACTTTTTATTTAAGTGCACTTTATTATCTTGCAAACCTATACAACAACACCTACAAAGTACTTCTAGTTTCATACTTGTTCTAGTAAAGTGAACGTCAAGTGTGCATAGAGTTGTATCGGTGGTCGATAGAACTTGAGGGAATATTTATTCTACCTTTAGCTCCTCATTGGGTTCGACACTCTTACTTATTGAAAGAGGCTACAAGTGATCCCCTATACTTGTGGGTTATCAAGACCTTTTTCTGGCGCCGTTGCCGGGGAGTTATAGCGTGGGGTGAATATTCTCGTGTGTGCTTGTTTGCTTTATCACTAAGTAGTTTTTATTTTGTGCTCTTGTTTTCTATCTTTAGTTATGGGTAGGAAATGCAAAATTCCAAAAAAAATTAGTTGTACCTACTACACCAATGGTTGAAGAACCACTCAAAATCTATCACACTCCTGAAGCTTTTTACTTGGATCATCTTCGATCCCTATGTGGTCGTGCTGAAACCCCAACTAGCTTAGTTGAGGGAAAATCTTTAGATGAGCATGCTTGTAATGTGCGACACCGCTTATCTCAAAAAGGAAACTTTTACTGGATCAAATTCATTGTTTGCAATGCTATGCTTGGAATTTATGTGAAATATATTATTTTACTTGTTGTTCTGAAGACCCTAAGAAACACCTTCCCTACCAATGTGAGTTTAGTGATAATGGAATCGTATCTTCGTATGCTAAGGGTGTTTATAATTACTATGATGTTCAACAAATTGAAGAATTTGTGGCTTTTAAGGGTGCTTATGAAATTGCTTCTTTGATTGAAACATATGATGCTACTCTTTACAAATATGAAAATTTTGCCTTACTTAAATATTGTTATGATAATTATGCTTCTAATGCCTATGTTAAACCATATATTGAGGACTCCTCCGCTATCCAATAAGAGACTAATATTTTGCAGGAGTCTATGGAAGAAGGAATTGATGAAACTGTGGGCTCATTGGATGAAAAAGATGATGAGGAGAGCGAAGAACAAAAGGAGGAAGAGCAGATTAGCTACCCGTGCCCACCTTCTAATGAGAGTAACTCTTCAACTCATACATTGTTTAATTTCCCTTCGTATTTATCGTAGGATGAATGCTATGATGATTGTTATGATCCTGTTGATTCTTTTGAAATATCCCTTTTTGATGATGCTTGCTATGCTTGTGGCCAAGATGCCAATATGAATTATGCTTATGGAGATGAACTTGCTATAGTTCCTTATGTTAAACATGAAATTGTTGCTATTTCACCCACGCATGATAGTCCTATTATCTTTTTGAATTCTCCCGACTACACTATATCGGAGAAGTTTGCCCTTATTAAGGATTATATTGATGGGTTGCGTTTTACTACTACAGATGATGATTTTGATAGATATAATATGCATGTGCTTGCTGCTCCTACTTGCAATTATTATGAGAGAGGAACTATATCTCCATCTCTCTATGTTTCCCACACGATAAAATTACAAGAAACTGCTTATGCTATGTATTGGCCTTTACTTTGTGTGCATGAATTGTTCTTGTATGACATGTCGATGCATAGGAAGAGAGTTAGACTTCGTCGTTGCTTGATATATGTTGCTTTGTGCTCACTACTAAATCACAAATCATTGTTAATCAAAATTGGCTTTGATATACCTTGGGATTCTGGTGGATCCATTACTTGAGCACTATATGCCTAGCTTAATGGCTTTAAAGAAAGCGCTGCCAGGGAGACAACCCGAAAGTTTTAGAGAGTCATTTATTTCTATTGTGTGCTTTTATAAAGTTTAAAAACAAAAATAATGTGCCAAGATTTGCCTTTAGGATGTTTACATTGCTTGTTGGTTTGTGCGGTGCAAAACAGAAACTTTGGTTGTAGTGCGCGATTTGACATTTTTTACTGGAACGTCAAACGGATCTGAAACTTTTTGCACTGTCTTTCTAAACAAATTGTTTATTTTTAATAATTGTTTCAGAGTTTGTGGACTACCAGAAGTATGGTGAATGTTCAAATTACTATAGACTATCCTGTTTAAGACAGATTCTGTTTTTGATGCATAGTTTGCTTGTTTTGATGAAACTATATTTCTATCAGTGGGTTAAGCCATGTGAAAGTTATATTACAGTAGCTACAATGCAAAAACAAAATATGAATTGGTTTGCAACAGTACTTAGAGTAGTGATTTGCTTTATTATACTAACGGATCTTACCGAGCTTTCTGTTGAGTTTTGTGTGGATGAAGTGTTCGAAGATCGAGGAGGTCTCGATGTGAGGAGAAGGAGGAGAGGCAAGAGCTCAAGCTTGGTGATGCCCAAGGCACCCCAAGTAAATATTTAAGGAGACACAAGCGTCTAATTCTTAGAGCGTGGGCATATATTTTGTAGAAAGAATTAAACTCTCTTGCTTCACTTATATCTTTTAAAGAGATGACAGGAATTGGTCATTCACATGGTTAGTCATAAAATCCTACATAAAACTTGTAGATCACTGAATATGATATTTTTGATTACTTGCAATAGTGTTGCGATATAAAGATGATGATATTAGAGTCATGCTAGTGTGTAATTGTGAATTTAAGAAATACTTGTGTTGAGGATTGCAAGTCCTGTAGCATGCACGTATGGTAACCGTTGTGTAACAAATTTGAAGCATGAGGTGTTTCTTTGATTGTCTTCCTTATGAGTGGCGGTCGGGGACGAGCGATGGTATTTTCCTACCGATCTATCCCCCTAGGAGCATGCGCATAGTGCTTGGTTTTGATGACTTGTAGATTTTTGCAATAAGTATGTGAGTTCTTTATGACTAATGTTGAGTCCATGGATTATACGCACTCTCACCCTTCCATCATTGCTAGCCTCTTCGGTACCGTGCGTTGCCCTTTCTCACCTCGAGAGTTGGTGCAAACTTCGCCGGCGCATCCAAACCCTGTGATATGATACGCTCTATCACACATAAGCCTCCTTCTATCTTCCTCAAAACAGCCACCATACCTACCTATCATTGCATTTTCATAGCCATTCCGAGATATATTGCCACGCAACTTCCATCATCATCATGACTTGAGCATTTATTGTCATATTGCTTTGCATGATCGTAAGATAGCTAGCATGATGTTTTCATGGCTTGTCCGTTTTTTGAAGTCATTGCTACGCTAGATCATTGCACATCCCGGTACACCGCCGGAGGCATTCATATAGAGTCATATCTTTGTTCTAGTATCGAGTTGTAATATTGAGTTGTAAGTAAATAAAAGTGTGATGATCATCATTATTAGAACATTGTCCCATGTGAGGTTATCAAAATAAAAGTGGCCAAAGAAGCCCCCCAAAAAGGAGAGGCCAAAGAAGCCTAAAAAAGAGAGAAAAAAATAAAAAAAATGAGAGAAAAGAGAGAAGGGACAATGTTACTATCCTTTTACCACACTTGTGCTTCAGAGTAGCACCATGTTCTTCATATAGAGAGTCTCTTGAGTTATCACTTTCATATACTAGTGGGAATGTTCATTATACAACTTGGCTTGTATATTCCAACGATGGGCTTCCAAAAATGCCCTAGGTCTTCATGAGCAAGCAAGTTAGATGCACACACACTTAGTTTCAGTTTGATGTTTCATACACTTATAGCTTGAGTGCATCTGTTGCATGGCAATCCCTACTCTTCACATTGACATCAATTGATGTGCATCTCCATAGCCCGTTGATTAGCTGCGTCGATGTGAGACTTTCTCCTTTTTTGTCTTCTCCACACAACCTCCATCATCATATTCTATTCCACCTATAGTGCTATGTCCATGGCTCGTGCTCATATATTGCGTGAAAGTTGAAATTTTTTGAGAATACTAAAGTATGAAACAATTGCTTGGCTTGTCATCGGGGTTGTGCATGATTGGAGCATTTTGTGTGACGAAAATGAAGCATAGCCAAACTATACGATTTTGTAGGGATGAGCTTTCTTTGGCTATGTTATTTTGAGAAGACATAATTACTTTATTAGTATGCTTGAAGTATTGTTGTCTTAATGTCAAAAGATAGACTATTCCTTTGAATCACTCGTGTCTTAATATTCATGCCATGATTAGATTACATGATCAAGATTATGCTAGGTAGCATTCCACATCAAAAATTATCTTTTTTATCATTTACCTACTCGAGGACGAGCAGGAATTAAGCTTGGGGATGCTGATACGTCTCTGTTGTATCCATAATTTTTGATTGTTCCATGCCAATATTCTACAACTTTTACATACTTTTGGCAACTTTTTATACTATTTTTGGGACTAACATATTGGTCCAGTGCAGTGCCAGTTCCTGTTTGTTGCATGTTTTTGGTTTCGCAGAAAATCCATATCAAACGGAGTCCAAACAGGATAAAAACTGACGGAGATTTTTCTTGGAATATATGTGAATTTTGGGAAGTGGAATCAACGCGAGACGATGCTCGAGGGGCCCACGAGGGTGAGGGGCGCGCCCTGGGCCCTTGTGGCCACTCCGTAAGGCGATTTGTGCCCTTCCTTCGCCGCAAGAAAGCCAATATCCGGATAAAAATCGTGTCCAAATTTCAGCCCAATCGGAGTTACGGATCTCAGGGAATATAAGAAACGGGGAAAGGGCAGAATCTAGAACGCAGAAACAGAGAGAGACAGAGAGACAGATCCAATCTCGAAGGGGCTCTCGCCCCTCCCATGCCATGGGAGCTAAGGACCAGAGGGGAAACCCTTCTCCAACCTAGGGAGAAGGTCAAGGAAGAAGAAGAAGAAGGGGTGCCCTCTCCCCCTCTCTCCCGATGGTGCCGGAACGCCGCCGGGGCCATCATCGTCACCGCAATCTACACCAACACCTCCGTCATCTTCACCAACATCTTCATCACCTTCCCCCATCTATCTACAGCGGTCCACTCTCCCACAACCCGCTGTACCCTCTACTTGAACATGGTGCTTTATGCTTCATATTATTATCCAATGATGTGTTGCCATCCTATGATGTCTGAGTAGATTTTCGTTGTCCTATCGGTAATTGGTGAATTTCTATGATTGGTTTAATTTGCTTGTGGTTATGTTGCTGTCCTTTGGTGCCCATCATATGAGCGCACGCGTGGATCACACTATAGGGTTAGTTATATGTTGATAGGACTATGGCTGTGTTTGTTTCAGCTTCGGGAGCCAGTTTCTCACGGAAAAAAGCTGAAACCAGAACAAACGACTAAACATGGGCAGCTTCGTGGAGATAGCCCAAAACAGCTTCGGCCTGTTTTACGTGTTATAGCCCAAAGCGACCAGATGCGTACTTTCCCAGCGAAGCTAGTAGGGATTCGTGATTTTCCCAACGCTAACCTTGCCTATTCTAGCAATTTACAGGAAAACTGCCATGATGTGTCGATCCCATCAAGGCCCATTCCTCGACGAAATGTATGTCATGCCCCGGCGTTGTTAAGTGCTGGTGATGCGTCCGCTTGGAGTCGCTGATGTGTGAATGTATACTGTAATGATGTAATTAATGTTGTATGCTGCTGCTTGTTATCGATGCTATATGGTGCTGCTACTGTCGATGCCGTAATGCCGTGCATGCTGTATATGTGGTCGTGGTCATGGTCTTCCTGATTATGTGTTCGTGGGCAACTGAATTTAAACGTGGTCTTCCTCAATATGATTGACATGCAAGAAAATAGCATATTTGAAATTGGACTGTACTAACTACCAACTAGTCTGCATTTAAGCAACAGGTACGTACGATCTCTCGTCAACCAAACCACCCATCAAATATGAGCACACGCATGCCTATGCATGCACTAGTCACACGTCTGTTTGAAATTTGCACATTTATCTGAGGAATTTTCATATATAATATGTTAGATTTTGAAAGATATGAATATTTTAAAAAGTATTTTAATCTGCGTGATAAAAAATTATAAAAAAGTGGAAAAGAGGGATAGCAAGGATTAGAACCAGGGTCTCTCTCCCAGATTAGAGGCACTCTAGCCAATGTGCTACCACATATTTGAAGTTTATTAAAGGGTCGCTTGTTTATAAGGCAACATCCCGCGCAGCGACTTAGGGAAAAACAAATCGTTTTTTCCTCACTTATAGGTGGCATTGGGTGTAATATGTGGCAATTTTAAGGGCACTTTCGATGACGTACCACGATAAGCAATAGCTCTTTATTGTTAGGTAGAGATTAGTTATATGGATGGTCTAATCCTTTAGCTCTCTTTTGTATGGATTATTAGTTATATGGAGTATCTTTTGTATTGTATGGGCAATTGTGACTTGCATGGACTAGCGATGTGACAACATAATTCTTTTGCTCACTATTATTCTATGTATATATGAGCAAGAAAGTGAGAAAAATATTATTATGAAATATTTTATGCATGACCATAGAAAAAATCATTCCCTGTCAGTCAAAATACCATTTAAACAATCTATTAACACTGAATCAACAAGTTACACTGATCTCAGTGCTCTAAGGGCATTTCAGGCTTTTCACCAGCTCACAGTCGTTTCCACAGCTGCGTTGCCAAACAGCTAACCTTCACTACAGCTCTTTCCTCAGCACAACAGTTTTGCCAGCACAGCAAGCCCACAGCTGAATCTATTGAAACTGAAGCCCGAACAAACACAACCTATGTATTGGAGGGTAAGAGTGACAGAAGCTTCAACCTAGCATAAAAATTGATGCATACATGATTGAAGGGGGGCCAATATATCTTAATGCTATGGTTGGGTTTTACCTTAATGAACGTTAGTAGTTGCGGATGCTTGCTAATAGTTCCAATCATAAGTGCATAGAATTCCAATTCAGGGATGACATGCTAGCAGTGGCCTCTCCCACATAAAACTTGCTATCGGTCTAGTAAAGTAGTCAATTGCTTAGGGACAATTTCGCAACTCCTACCACCACTTTTCCACACTCACTATACTAACTTTATTGTGTCTTCATCTAAACAGCCCCTACTTTTTATTTACGTGCTCTTTATTATCTTGCAAACCTATCCAACAACACCTACAAAGTACTTCTAGTTTCATACTTGTTCTAGGTAAAGCGAACGTCAAGCGTGCGTAGAGTTGTATCGGTGGTCAATAGAACTTGAGGGGATATTTATTCTACCTTTAGCGCCTCGTTGGGTTCGACACTCTTACTTATTGAAAGAGGCTACAATTGATCCCCTATACTTGTGGGTTATCAGAGATGCTCGCGATCAAGAAGATATGTGCTCATGCCAACCTTAGAGTTGATGAGCAACTGAATGTGCATAGTAAAACCACATGATCTCTTTTGGTTAGATGCGGTTCTCTTGATAGTTTCAACAATGAGGCTCATCACTTTGAACTTATGTGGTGTATAAAATAAGTGCAGCAGGTTGATGGAGTGACCACGAATCATCTTGTCATCTCCAGACTTGGGCAATAGAGTATGCCTCAATATAGTGTTGATGGTGGCCAAACCATATAGCATGTGCTTCACAGAACCAAACTTATGTGTCTCAACATCATCCTCAGGAATGGGCTTGTACATGTTCTGCATGGAATTGTGGTCCATCTTGGGTTTGCATATACATAAATGTCATTTTCTTATTCTTTTGGAGCACCAAGAAGAGCAACTGATGTCGCTTGAAGCTACGTCGGTATTTCCCCAAAGAGGAAGGGATGATGCAGCACAGCGGCGGTAGGTATTTCCCTCAGATATGAAACCAAGGTTATCGAACCAGTAGGAGAACCAAGCAACACAACGTAAACAGCCCCTGCACACAGATAACAAATCCTCGCAACCCGACGTGTTAAAGGGGTTGTCAATCCCTTCTGGGTACGGCGACTCAAGATAGGCAAACGGACGTGAGATAAATTTGTAGTAAATTGATTGATAGATCGCAAATAAAATAAATAGAAATAAAATGCAGCAAGGTATTTTTGTATTTTTGGTTTAATAGATCTGAAATAAATGCAAGAGAAAAGTAGATCGCAAAGGCAAATATATGACAAAGAAGACCCGGGGGCCGTAGGTTTCACTAGTGGCTTCTCTCCAGACAAATAGCAAACGGTGGGTGAACAAATTACTACTGGGCAATTGACAGAACTTCAAATAATTATGATGATATCCAGGCAATGATCATTATATAGGGATCATGTCCAAGATTAGTAGACCGACTTCTGCCTGCATCTACTACTATTACTCCACACATCGACCACTATCCAGCATGCATCTAGTGTATTAAGTTCATGGAAAAACGGAGTAATGCAATAAGAACGATGACATGATGTAGACAAAATCTATCTATGTAGATATAGACCCCATCGTTTTATCCCTAGTAGCAACGATACATACGTGTCGTTTCCCTTTCTGTCACTGGGATCAAGCACCGTAAGATCGAACCCACTACAAAGCACCTCTTCCCATTGCAAGATAAATAGATCAAGTTGGCCAAACAAAACCCAAATATCGGAGAAGAAATACGAGGCTATAAGCAATCATGCATATAAGAAATCAAATAAACTCAAATAACTTTCATGGATATAAAAAGATAGATCTCATCGTAAACTCAAAGGTCATCGATCCCAACAAACACACCGCAAAAGAGTTACATCATATGGATCTCCAAGTGACCATTGTATTGAGAATCCAACGAGAGAGAGAAAGCCACCTAGCTACTAACTACGGACCCGAAGGTCTACAAAGAACTACTCACGCATCATCGGAGAGGCACCAATGGAGGTGGTGAACCCCATCCGAGATGGTGTCTAGATTGGATCTGTTGGTTTTGGACTCTATGGCGGCTGGATGAGTATTTCGTCGACGCTCCTAGGGTTTCTGGAATATTGGGGTATTTATAGAGCAAAGAGGCGGTCCGGGGGGCACCCGAGGTGGGCACGACCCACCAGGGCGCGTCTGGGCCTCCTGGCGCGCCCTGGTGGGTTGTGCCCCCCTCGGGGCACCCCCCAGGCGCAGCCAGGGCCCGTTGTGTTCCTTCTAGCCAATAAAAATTCTGCGTGGAGTTTCGTGGCATTTGGACTCCCTCTGGTATTGATTTTCTGCTATGTAAAAAACAGCAACTGGCACTTGGCACTATGTCAATATGTTAGTACCAAAAATGATATAAAATGACTATAAAATGACTATAAAATGATTATAAAACATCCAAGATTGATAATATAACAGCATGGAACAATCAAAAATTATAGATACGTTGGAGACGTATTAGCATCCCCAAGCATAACTCCTGCTCGTCCTCGAGTAGGTAAGTGATAAAAACAGAATTTTTGATGTGGAATGCTGCCTAACATGTCATATCATATTATTTTCTTTATAGCATGGACATTTGGACTTTTATAGTGTTCAAAGCAATAGTCTAGTTTTGACACAATAATTTAGATACTCAAGCATATCAATAAGCAACCATGTCTTTCAAAATATCAATGCTAAAATAAGTTATCCCTAGCCGATCATGCTCAAACATTGATCCATTCATGAAACACACTCGAACATTAGCTACACCCAATACTTAAGTACGATCATATTGCCTCCTAGTTGGTGCTTTTATAAGAGAAGATGGAAACTCAAAAATTAAAAAAATTGCGGAAAGTAAAAGAAAGGCCCTTCGCAGAGGGATTTGTAGAGGTGCCAGAGCACAAAGCGAAAAACTTAGAGATAAAAACATTTTGGGAGGTGTATCCATCCCACCAACGAAAACGACATAGAGTTCCCAACACTTTCCAGGCTAGATATATCGTAGGCGGTTCCCACACAGAAAATAAAGTTTATTCCTTTTTCCACCATACTTTCACTTTCCATGGCTAACCGTATCCACGGGTGCCCTCCATACCAACACTTTCCAAGGAATTTATTATTTGACAACATAAAGTAAATTCATTTTTTTCATTTTGGGACTGGGCATCCCTAATACCTTTGTCGTACTCTCGTGCAATGACAAGTGAATAAACACTCATTGTGAGAATAACACATCTAGCATGGAAAATATTAGCCACCCCTCACCGCTCCACGAGCGAAACAAACACACAAAAGAGAAGTTTATTTTGAAAACTAGAGATGGCACATGCAAATTTGCTTAGAACGGCAAAAGAATACCACATATAGGTAGATATAGTGGACTCATGTGGCAAAACTGGTTTAAAGGATTCTAGATGCGCAAGTAGAAATCATACTTGGTGCAAAATGAAGGCTAGCAAAAGATTGAGAAGCGACCAACCATGAAACGGATAATCTTATAAGCAAGCATTAAGCATAAATAACACCGATAATGCACCACAAGTAGGATATAATTTCATTGCATGACTATTGACTTTCGTACTTGCATAGGGAATCACAAACCTTAACACAAATATTCTTACTAAAGCATAATTACTCATCAACATAACTCACATATCACATCATCATATCTCAAAACTATTACTGAGAATCAAGTTTATTTTGTCCAATGATCTTCATGAAAGTTTTTATTATATCCTTCTTGGATATCTATTACTTTGGGACTAATTTTCATGCGTTGCTTTTCATAAGCTCAAACAAATATAAGTGAAGATCATGAGCATACTTTTTCTTTCTCTCAAAATAATCTAAGTGAAGCGAGCGAGAGTTTCTTGAAAATTTTACTAACTCTCAAATAAATATAAATGAAGCAAGAGAGAATTTCTTCAAAAATACTAAAGCACACCATGTTCAAAAAGATATACGTGAAGCACTAGAGCAAGTCCATAGCTCATAAAAATTTATGTGAAGCATAGAGAGCAATTCTAACAAGTCATGACATAATTTTGGCTCTCTCAAATAGGTGTGTCCAGCAAGGGATCAAGACTTAAGACACAAAATAAAACAAGCAAAGACTCATATCATACAAGACGCTCCAAGCAAAACACATATCATGTGACGAATAAAAATATAGTTTCAAGTAAAATACCGATGATCGTTGGACGAAAGCGGGGATGCCACTCGGGGGCATCCCCAAGCTTAGTTGGTTGCTCATTTTTTGATAATAGCTTGGGATGACAAGCTTAGGCTCTTCCATCCTTCCTTCATCCATCGTAAGATAACCCAAAACTTGAAAACTTCAATCACACAAAACTCAACAAAACCTTCATGAGAGCCGTTAGTATAAGAAAGCAAACCACTACTATAAGTACTGTATCAAACCAATTCATATTTTGTTTTTGTATTATATCTACTGTATTCCAGCTTTTGTATGGCAAAACCTCATCAAAGAAAACCATAGAGCCATCAAAATAAGCACACAACACAAAGAAAACAGAATCTGTCAAAACAGAATAGTTTGTAGCAATCTGACTTTTTCGAAAACTTCTGAAACTCCAAAAATTCTGAAAAAAAGGAAGACCTGAGAAATTTATATATTAATCTTTTGCAAGAAGAATCAGGGAAAAATATCTTTCTGATAAAAAATGAGAACTTTTTTCGGGAGCACAAAGTTTCTATCTTTTTCAGCAAGATCAAACAACTATCACCCAAGAAGATCCTATCAGTTCTACCTGGCACAAACACTATAGTTTTACGCCCTTAGCTAGGCATAAAGCAAGGATCTAAGTTTTGTCTTCCGAAGTTTTGGCAACTTTTGTAAGGGTTTTCTCAAACCTGGGAGGCTCTTTACGCTTCCCTAAATTCTCCGGGAAAGAAACCATCTTAAGATCCAAAATATCCAATCACTTATTGCAAAGAGTAACCAAGGTATTCATGCGATTGATACTACCATTGAGGTGTTTGAGGGGTTCATTATATTTCTGTATATCAACCATATGTTTATGCAAATCACCAAGTTTGTCCAACATTTGAGCTCCCTCGGGGTAAAAGGAAAACCCTTCTTTTGAGGTGGAACTCCCAAAATTCCCTCTAATATTTCATAGGCAGCATTGGCATCAAGTTCAATGAAGTTTCCTTTAGCAACAAAATCGAGAAGTTGTCTATGATGCAAAGCCAATCCTATGTAAAAATTATGAAGCAAAACTTTAGCGTCCCCCTTTAAGTTGGAAATACGATATGATTCCATAAGCCTATACCAGGCATCTTTCGAATTTTCTCCTTGTCTTTGTTCGAAGTAAAGAACGTCAAAATCTGGTGACAAAGGAGGAGTAGGGACGCTAGCCATCGAGACTACAAAGCAAGAGAACGGTGAATGGAAAAGAGAGGTGAATAAAATGGCAAATTTTTATGAAGTGGGGGAGAGGAATACGAGAGGCAAATGGCAAATAATGGAAATTGCAAGGAGATGAGATTTGTGATTAGTAACCTGGTATATTTTGAAGCTCCTCCCCGGCAACGGCGCCAGAAATTCCTTTTGATGTCGCTTGAAGCTACGTCGGTATTTCCCCAAAAAGGAAGGGATGATGCAGCACGGCGGCAG
This sequence comes from Aegilops tauschii subsp. strangulata, assembly GCF_002575655.3. Taxonomy (NCBI): domain Eukaryota; kingdom Viridiplantae; phylum Streptophyta; class Magnoliopsida; order Poales; family Poaceae; genus Aegilops; species Aegilops tauschii. The sequence continues at coordinate 182,819,850 of NC_053039.3, forward strand.
TAGGTATTTCCCTCAGATATGAAACCAAGGTTGTCGAACCAGTGGGATAACCAAGCAACACAACGTAAACAGCCCCTGCACACAGATAACAAATCCTCGCAACCCGGCGTGTTAAGGGGGTTGTCAATCCCTTCCGGGGTACGGTGCCTCAAGATAGGCAAACGGACGTGAGATAAATTTGTAGTAAAATGATAGATAGATTGCAAATAAAATGTAACATCCCAAATTTTCAATTTGGAATGTTTTACAATTATTAGCTAAGCATCTATGCATTTTGATTGAAATTGAGTGGCATTTGAAAATTTCAGAGGCAGTTGAGTTTTTGTTGTGAATTTGAACTTGATTTGGCATTGAAATTTCTTTCAATTATCCCTGACAAATACTTGATCAAAAGTATGAGAGGAGCTAACATGGCACTCCAAAAATGTCAGAAGAAAAGTATTGCCAAAAAGTTTGAATTCAAATTTGAATTATATTTGGGATTTCCAGAAATTGTTTTTTTTAGTTTGAGTTTTACCTCTGGAAAAATGTCCATGTTGTAGGATTAATTCCCCTGAGAATTTTGATATATATATATATGTCCTATATAAAAATAATATATATTTTTCTATATTTTCCCTTCTCTTTAATTCAAAAAAAAGGGAAAGCCCCAGGCGCCAGCCAGGCCAACCGGCCCAGCCCGCGCCGACCGCAGCCCACCAGCGGGCCAGGGGTAGCCCACCGGAGCACCCTCTGCCCCTCCAAGCATCTTCACCCGAACCTCCACTTCGTGCGCACCTCCTTGACATCATCTCCCTGTCCAGGAGCCCCGACGCCATCGTCCCGAGCTCGTCCGCCGCCCGCCGGAGCAGGAGCTCACCCGAGCTCGCCCCGATCGACTCCGACGTCCCCGACCTCCAGCGACTCCACTAGAGTCTCCGCCTTGAGCTGCCGCACCCGCCCGACGACTCCGCCGCCGCCTCGGACCACCGGAGCACCCCGCCACCAACGCCCAAGCCCACCTCGCCGTTGACCGCCGCTGTAAGCCACCGGACTCCCCACCACCGTCCGATTTCCAATCTAGGGCCCAGAATAGATCCCGAAGGGGTATTGTTTTATTTCATATAGATCGGTTTTAGTTTCGGTTTAGATCAGTTTATTTTAAGTTGCGGTTTAATTGGACCGGCCGATCGGTTTATTTCTGTTAGCCCGAGGACGCATTGGTTTATTAAATGCTTAGGCGCTGTATAGTTTTAGAGCGCTCACTGTTTCGGCCCGTTAGAGCGTTAGTTTTTTTTAGTTTCTGTTTTTAAAACAGAATAGTTCTGTTCTTGTAAAATCTACAACTTTTAGGTTATTCACTTTTTTAGTTGATTCTTTTTGCTCTAGTTTGCAAATTTCCTATAGTTTCTGTAGAAAATAGATACGGCCATGCTTTAGTTCTTAAAAATTGTTTTATATTAGTTTTAGTCAGATTAGTATTTCTGCCATAAATTGAGCTAGAATTAATATTTTTAGGTGTTTCTTTTTGCTACTGCTTAGTTTTGACCATGCCTAGCAGTAGGAACTTGTTTGGGTATTTTAGATTTGATAAAAAATTAGTTTTATGTCAAAATCAAGTTTTCTTGTTTATTTAGCTAGCTACTGTTTTCCTACTGTTCTAGTTAGTAAATAATTTTATTTTTATTATGTTATAGTTTATTTTAGATTAGTTTCTATAGCTACAGAGGAGGAACTTTTATTTACGGTAGAATAAAAAAATTTATTTTATTTTCTTTGCTAGGATTGTTTTAGGCATAATAGGAGTTCTATAATAGCTTTTGATGTGATTCTTTTTGCTACTAGTTTGTATGATGTTTTCCCTTCTGTTAGTTAGCAAAACCAATGCTTAGGTTCTGTTAAGAAAAGTTTTAGTTGTGTAAAACTATTTCTTAGTTGTTGCTTGTTATGATGAAAACCTTGATTTGCTTTCTCCGAGTTTTTCTTTGGTTCTGGTTTGAGTGCTTAGGTGTTTTACTTCAACTTGTTGTTATGTTATATTGTGCTATACTTATTTGTGCTATTGTTTGACTCGGTAGAATTCCCGGAGTGCGAAGCCTGCTATTACGAGTCGCTAGCTTTCGAAGACTGTCAGCAAGGCAAGTCATTTGATCATGTGTTTATAATACCTATGATTTTATTGCATTAGAGTTATACCTCCCCACCATGCATGCAGTAGGAGAATTTTGTTAAGTTATGTTCTTCAGTAGTATCATGAGGTAGGATGAACCCTTCTCCCTTGTTACCGATGCCCGGGACGATGTAGTTTATTTTGCTATGCTCGTAGACGGGGTTGGTTGAGTGATTCATAAGGGAGATGCGAGAGTCAAGATGATGAAAACCCCATGACATCAAGCTCAAGATGGACTTCAAAATTCACTACTGGGTGGAGGACGGTTGACGGGCACCCTGGAGAAACCAGCGGATGGCCGGGATGCATGGAGAAGCGCCATGACATCTTGCGGAAAGCTTCACCCAGCCATGAAGAGACGGATGGATACACCATTGACCGGAAGCTTACCTGTGCAGCCGCAAGCCATTATGGGCTCTGGCTGGGTTGACCCTAGGCGTGACTCTGGCCGGACGGTGCTACGAGATGTAGAAGAATGGTTGGATTGGATGGGCACCGGCAGTGGCCCAGAGGAACTCTTCGGAAGACCCTGTTTCGTTCGTCCCGTCTTCAAACACCAGGCAGTGTGAATACTTAAAGGAGGGAACGATTCTTGCGGGTAAAGTGCACAAACCTCTGCAGAGTAACAACCTAATTGATTAGCCGTGTCCCCGGTTACGGACAAATGAACCTCTAGGATTGGAGTATTTCGGAAATCTCAACACCGAACTTAATAAACTAATTGAGGGGTTATTTAATAATTGGGAATGAGACATTGGTTGGCGGAACCATCTCAATAACTACCAACATTTTGTAGTAATTGCAAACAAGTTCATTGTTGTAGGGAAAAACCGGCTTTTTCACAAAACAATGAAACTTAGAGCCCCACAGCCAAATTGCATATAGTATTGGTAATTTTATTGTTGTACTCTCTTCATGACTTGCCGGCATATTCAAAATGTTGACCTACACGGCTGCAACGGCTTATGTTGCAGAGGAGTTTTCCGATCAGGACTGAGGCTACGATCCATGCTTGGCGATTGCCCTATGGAGTCGGATGGACTCGCTATTCGTCTACGCTTCTGCAGCTTTATTTAGTTTATTTCTCATGAGTTGGCCTTCGGCCGAATTTATTATGATGTAATGAAGACTCGATATGAGAATCGTGTAATAAATTCAGGTGTGATTGAACTTTGAATCTTTGCATCAATGTACTGTGTGTGCCAGCATGATCTTGGGATGGTACAGCTACACAGAGACTTGACCGATTTTGGGTCGGGTCGCTACATAAAATAAATAGAAATAAAGCGTAGAATGTATTTTTGTACTTTTGGTTTAATAGATCTGAAAATAAATGCAAGAGAAAAGTAGATTGCAAAGGCAAATATATGAGAAAAAAGACCCGGAGGCCGTAGGTTTCACTAGTGGCTTCTCTCGAGAAAAATAGCAAACGGTGGGTGAACAAATTACTGTTGGGCAATTGACATAACTTCGAATAATTATGATGATATCCAGGCAATGATCATTATATAGGCATCACGTCCAAGATTATAGACCGACTTCTGCCTGCATCTACTACTATTACTCCACACATCGACCACTATCCAGCATGCATCTAGTGTATTAAGTTCATGGAAAAACGGAGTAATGCAATAAGAACGATGACATGATGTAGACAAAATCTATCTATGTAGATATAGACCCCATCGTTTTATCCCTAGTAGCAACGATACATACGTGTCGTTTCCCTTTCTGTCACTGGGATCAAGCACCGTAAGATCGAACCCACTACAAAGCACCTCTTCCCATTGCAAGATAAATAGATAAAGTTGGCCAAACAAAACCCAAATATCGGAGAATAAATACGAGGCTATAAGAAATTATGCATATACACTACTGCAGGATGCTGCTAACGCGACACTATGATCAGAGACACTTTGACGAAACTGTGTGCGATGCCATAATCACAAACGGTGGTGTAAAAAACTGTCAAAAAGGTGCAAAACATTTGCGATGGAGGATGCATCAAACACGGTTCAAATTTTAGTTGCGTGTGCGATGCAGGGCATACGGTTCAACTCAATTAATTGTTTGCGATGAGGACGAACAAAAGAAACGGGCAGCCAGATGAAGGTGTGTGCAATGTACAGCATACGGTTCGCTCGGATGAACTGTTTTTGATTAGGCAACACAAAAGAAATGGTCAGCCAGATCAAAGGTGTGTGCGATATATGACATGCGGTTCACTCGGATGAACTATCTGCGTTGAGACATGAGAACAAAAACGGTTCAAATGAACAAGATGTGTGTGATACGAGGCAAACAGGTCTGTAATCGGAAACGTGTGCGAAGACCGATAACAACACAGACGATTACTGCTAACAAGCCGTGTGTGTTGTGAGCAAACGATTGCTCGTATACAATTGTGAGCGATTGATGAAAACATCACCGATGGGTTCCATTATTTAGTCCGTGTGCGATGTGATTTTCTTTGTCCGCACAACATCTACGCTCTGTCTACACAGCATCAACATATATACTTAAAAAGACAGCATTGCATAACCAAATTAAGCATACAATTACACAAGTGACTACACACATAACATTTCCACACACCAAAGAAAGCAATTACATGCATACTAAAGTAGGAGAAACGAGGATCTAACCATATACTTATTGTTGTGCGACGACTCTTGCCATTGCTCTGCTTCCGGCTGGATCCCTGGCCGTTTTGGGGAAGGAGGCACTTCCTCATGTCAACGATCTGCCTGTACATGTTGTAGCTCATGTACGCCTCCTTGGCCGCGTACACGACGTGTGCTTTGTCGAGTTTCTCCATCCAGGCCGAGTTCCAGGCACGCTTGTCCTTGTTGCACGAATCCTTCATGTCTCTGTAGTAGGGGTCGATGATGGCCTCGGCAAGGTGAACCAGTGAGTCCTTCTCATGCTCCTTGCTGCCCCAGATCTTGTATTGGCCCTGGATATCGACAAGATTCCGGCAGGCGATGCCCGAATTCTCGAGCGCCTTTACATCGTTGGTGATGTCCACCATAGCGAACATGTAGTGGGGGCTGTTGACAAACTTGGCGAAACGCTCACAAGGCCTTGTGGCCAGGCAGTAGTGGTAGACGAGGACGTGGTGGCGCATGCACATCTGGGCGATGGCGACCTTGGGACGAGACCCGGCACGAGCGTGGGTGTACTCGAGGTCGAACCCGACCACCTTGTACTTCTCCACGGCAAGCAACAGCTCCATGATGTGGATGGAGTGCTCCACCTAGACCGGGTCGTTGGTGTACACCACCGAGGGGTCCATGAACCTTCTGTGGGTGTCCACCACGGCATGCATGGTGAACTGCTGCTTGTCGTCGGCAGCCGCTCGGAGCGCCATTGGAGCCGCGCAGGATACTCTCTAAGAATTTCTCGTGGTGGGTCTGCTTCTTGCAATGGTGGGGCGCGATCGAAAGGTTGAAGAGACACAAGGGTTAAATGGCCGCTGTAATAAATGGGGCCGGCCGGCCTGTAATCATCACGTCTTGTCACGGCGTTCATAGCGGAGGATTCCAGTGCACGCTTGACAACACCGCACTGCACGCGTGGGCTCGAAGAGGTGCCAAATGTATTGTCAGTGAGCCTGTTCCCGCACAAGCTTCCCGCCCGGCTAGTTTCGCCACGTGCCGGCTAGACGAGGGACAAATCGTGGGCGTTTATTGGCAAAAAGCTTTGTAAAAACAAAGTGTGTGGAATGACTTCGGTCATAAGTTTACCCTTGGGTGATGAGGTCAAAGTTACATAGAAGGGTGATGATGGACACTTGAGTGCGATAATTAATTCTGCGCTCTACAGTGCAGACGGTGGAAGAAACGAACTGTGTGCTGTGAGATCGACAAGGTAAACTGATTCGAGAATGGTTAACAAAATCTAAGACCATTGCATATTAAGGTCAAAATAGTGCTAACAATATACGAGTCTCCTACGATGCCGTTTCAATGATTGTACCACAAAAGCTCGAAATGTTACAAGGTTCAAAATCCAGAGTTATATGGCTCAAATTCGAAGATTACAAGGTTCAAGCTGATATTAGAAATGAAATTCAGCTCATCAGCTGCAAACACTCGTGCTGATTCACTGAACATGGATATCAGAGAGGTTCAAACTAATATCACCACTTCTAAGTCTGGTTTCGAAACCTCACAATTTCTGCAAAGGGGTCAGCCATTGAGAAGTCATGTATGGGGTTGACACAATGACTTCCGATTACTCTGTCATATGAAGTTCCAAAATGAAATTCAGCATTTTTGGAGCCTACTCCATTCTGCCGCAGGCGCCGGCGCTGATCAACAAACCATTCATTTTTGCAAAATAAATGTAGGGAAAACCTCATTTCCTTCAGCCCCCTTGCTCTGAGAACAAAGAACCTGGCGAACATAATCTCCGGTAAGGTTCCTCGGTAGTTCTTCAAAGTAATTTCTAAGAGATGCAGATCTAGGCATTCGACGTGATTGTTATATTGTATCACATTATCCACCACTGGGCCTAATCTTATCTGCAAAAGAAGAGCACGTGTTAGTGCCTACATGCAGTTTTGGACATTACAACAGGCCTATTTGGTTTGCAGGATTTGTAAAATGCACTAACATGCCATCTTCGGTCTGACATGATTAACATGGGCATTTGATTACATTCTAGAAAAATGTAGCCTTCTTCACAAGAGGTTGGAGTGGATGAAAACTTCCCTAAGAAAACTAGTACAGATGAATCCAAAGAAGAAATGCTTATTGGTTGTAACCATATGGATCAAGCAACCAATATGGGGGGGGGCATGTATGTACCAAAATCCTCCAAAAGAACCTTCAGAAATCGTAGTACATTGTCATTGTAAACTTGGAAAAAGGTGTCACAAATTGAACTCCCTTATGGTTAACATTTAACAGGAAAGGAACATCACCTCGATATATAGCTTCTCTAGGCACGGAAAGCATCTCAGGAAACTGACAACTTGCTCCAGGTCGGGGCCAATAGATTCTAGTGCCAAGACCTTCATTGTGCGCAGTTTCAGGGTCAAGCTTGTCAGAATCATTTTCTGAATGACAGATGAACAAACATCTTCAAAATTAGAAATAATATTAATTTATAGAAGTTGAGGTCGAAGGCGGCTGTTGTACCTGAACGGGTGTGGATCCAATAACAAGTTTAGAGTATTTGTCAGACGAGTAGCCCACCACTGTCAATTTCGGCGCAAAAATGACATTGATTCTTGTTGGACCTTCTTGATCAACTACAAGTAATATCTCAAGTGCAGGTGTGTCCTCAATGACCATACCGTGGTACACATCTTGTGATGTCTTCCTGCCGCACCAGCAGCACACATAAATAGTCCGGAGAGTCATAGAGTTGATGTGGAAGGTACTCAACCCATTGATCGCCTGAAGACGAAGGTACTCGAGTGCAGTACTGCCACGGAGCAGGCAATCCATGTCACCCTTTGAGAGGCAGGCGACGACGAGCTCGAGGTGCTTCAATCGTGGTAGAATAAGAGCGGGCGCGTCATTAAGGGGCGGGAAATGGCAATTCCTGAACTTGGCGACGCGCAGCGTGGGCGCGAGGCGGAGTGCAGACGTTGGCAACGACCACATATGCCCATCATCAAAAGTGAGCTCCTTGAGCTGATCTAGGGCGGGGATCGGAACCAGTCATCAAGCTTGGCTCGGTCCTTGCCGTTGGAACGGAACTTGCCCATTCTAAGGCCTTTGGTTGGGCCAAGGTGACTGCCGAGGATCTTGGAGAATGCATCCAAGCTTTTGTGATAGCCATGGCAGAGCTCGTGGGTGTCGATGAGGTCAAGAGGGCTGGAGTGCCATAAGGGGCGCCACCGCCAGGAAAGGACGGTTGTCCGCGCCCCATATTTGATTGGGAGGAGGGAGATGATGACTCTCAACATATCATCGGGGAGGCTGCTGATGAAGTCTTGGCCCGCTAGAGTCGATTGCAGTTCTAGCTCGCCCCGCCTCCGCTTGTTGGCAGCCCCGTTCTCCACCTCCGGAGTCTCCTTGTCAGCGACGCTTTCTGATAGAAATGGGAGTACAGGAAATATTTAGTTAAAACAGGGCAATAGAAAAGTGTATTGGTAACTAGAAGTTATTAGGTAGGAATATAGTAAGAAAAGGGAATAACAATTGGTTGCTTAAATACTATACAATTCATTTGACATTGCTGGGTAAGTCAACATGTAGATAGTTGAAAAGAAAACTTACTTCGAACAAAGTCTGGACGAATGACTTTGTCGGGGAAGTTAGCATATATCTCATGACCAGGCCCTTTTATGTGCAGTGCAATTTTAGTGCCAGCTTTCAGTACATAAAACTTTGCAATTTCTTTCCAAAAGACAGTGCCAAAATAAGAGTCACCACGTTCATCAAGTCTTACAGTAGCAACGATTGTAAATCCATGGTTTCTGTGCAGTATGACATCCGTGGAGCCTTGATCTATGTAAAGGGAAAAATTGTGCACTATATAATCTGTTGCATAGCAAGGGATGTTCTGCAGAAAATGGCAGGATTGTTAAAGAAAATATGGTAACATGCAAATATGGGCCCAAATTGAAAGAACTGTACAGTAGTTGAAATCGAAGGTCAAAAATCTATAATTAAATAGATAGGGTAAACATGATGTCATGGAAATATGAGAGTAATCGAAAGAACAATACATCATTAATTTGCTAATATAGAAAGAAGAGGGGAAAATCCCCTTTGACATATATGGTGCATGTGGCACCTTTTATCCAGATGTAGCAATATTTAAAATATGTTCAGGAAAGTAGGCCATGCCAACCGATTTAGGCTGAGATTGAACATACCGCGCGCATCCTCAAGTTATCTGGTATGGTGAGATGGAATCTCTGGCAGAGGTCGCAAAGTCCTGAAGTGTTGGCGCACTGTACATTCTATGAATGAAGAAAACCCTCAAATCAGCTCGAATAAAAATGAATTCACGATGATTTCCGTCGGGTGATTAAAGGAGGCACGTGAACTGGGATAAGAGATGAGATAATATCTCGTTAAATTAGTTACCTTGTTGTCCATGAAAAAGAACCCTCGGTAAGGCAGATTCCCCAACTGAGTGGAGCTGGGTCGACCGCGAGCAATGTCGAGAAAGTCGATGGCGATAGGCGGCGGCAAGCGGAAGTGGCGAAATGCGGTGGGCTTTGCTGGCAGCCTGGCAACGGTGGCAGGCGTCGAGCTAAGTGTTTACCGCCGCGATAGGCAGTGCCATGGCATAGACGCGGAGGAGCTTGTGCAGGTGTGAATGGGGAACGTACCGGAGGGGCCGAGGGGGTGGCAGGCTGGGTGAGGGTTTTTGTGACGTGGGGATGGTGAGGGTTTTATTTTCTCTTTTTTAAATTGGGTGGTGAGGGTTTTCTGTCCCACAAAGAATTTTGGTGGCGATGGTTTGCTAGAGCGAACCGTGTGTGATTAACGCAGTAGGCAAAATGAAAGTCATTGCACATGGTTCCAATTTTGGGAACCGTGTGTGATTGGCGTACTACCTCTGTCCTGGTTTATTGGTCCCCCGTTGTAATTTTTACCAAAATTTGGCGAAATATGTAACATACTCAGACATAGATAATAAGCGTACACGTACATAAGCATAGTTCAACCATAAGTACATAGTTCAACCGTCATTAAGCATACTCAAGCATACATAGTTCGATCCATCCCACATCTCATCTCACATGCGGCCGGCACGATCCTGAAGCTTCTCTAGGTACTCGGCGTACGCGCCGTGCGCCACCCTGCAAGAATACTTCTGCTTGAAGGAGCCAACGACCCGTCCTCTTGCATGCGCCAGAACACTTAGATATGCGTCATGAAGCTTCTAGTTACAAAATGGGCATCCATAGCCACCGTCACAGGTCCTAATATGCCTGTGATGCATTCCCGCATAAAGCTCCCTCAGGATTTGCCTCTTGTACCTCCTCTGGCCATCTTCATCCTCGCTGTCCACATCGTCAGACAGCACATATACAAATAGTAAAACAAATTTGGCATCAAATCAATGATTACATGCCGTGAAGTAGGATTAGGAATTTATGGCTATTTATTTATACATATCCAGAGATTATGGTTCAATTTTTAAGCACACTCGTCTATGTACAGGACAATCTTGAAGAAAATAATGGCACAAACATATGTAGGTCATTCAAAATCAATTGTCAAGCCCTGGCTAGGAATTATTAGCATGAACACTAATCCTAGTCAGATTACTAGCAGAAATCATTTGCACAGATGAAACAACTAATCACTTATCACCTGTACCATTCAAACTATCAATACACTACACGGATCTAACGAAACTTACTCAAATTTCATGGATTGGGAGAACATCATAGGATTTCTATTCCAAAAAGGGGGAGGCAGGAGTAACCAGAGAAACCCTATGATCTATTTGATACATAAATGGGTATAGATGACTAACCAGCTGTCCGTCATCGTCGGACTCGTCGCCGGAGTGGTCGTCGGAGTCATCGCCGGAGTGAACGTCGGAGTCGGTGTGGAACTCTGCCTCTGGCTATGGAAGCTCGACACCGTCGACGATGTTAGGGTGCAGCGATAACTCGCAGGCGGTGATGGCAACCTCTGTCTCCATCTCCACGCCGTGCTCCGGTAATTTAGCAGCCCCAGCGTCGCCACTCCCTCCGATGGGGCACTTCAGCGGCATCCTCATAAACTGACAGCTTTCAGGACTGAGAGTGGCGTCGGGGATGCAAGCGGAGAGAGAGGATTGTGCGTGTGTAGCGAGGATGGGAGGGGGAGGTACATTACGAGTTGCGGTGGATTCGCGGTGTGTGTGTGGGGTGTGTGCGTCTGGGGTGGCAGGTGGCTCGCAGTACACTACGAGTTGTGAGCCACCGTGTGGGTTGGCCGTTTTGTTAGGCTGGCCGGTGCCACATCAGAGTTGTGAAATCGTTATTTAAAACATTACACAATCCTTTCATACATAAACAGAGTCGATGGTTGTCCTACACGACACTCAATACTCGCGTGTGACGCTTTCTGTGGGCCCGCGAAGTCGTCGTCCATCACTTTGACGAACAGTCGGCAATGAGGTTAATTTGACCAGCAAGGTAGAATATTTTTTGTTTGTGTTATGGTGGTATATAGTACGCGTCAAAGAGGTGGGAGGGGACTAGCATATATACTATACGTACGCGTCTGTGAACAAGTACACCTCACTCAGTATCGGGACTTTTTGGTTTCCGAGGCACGTGCCACATCAAAATTGTGAAATTGGTTATTCAAAAATCACACAACACCTTTTTGGGCCACATGCATATCCTACCTAGGACACACGTGTGACGCTTCCATCTGTGGGCCCACGAGGCCATCATCGATGCATGCATGCATCACTTTGACCTACATCGGGCGAGGTTAATTAATTTCACCATCGATGAGGATTCTTTTGGGTTGTACATATATTATGGCAGGAGCATATAGTATGCGGTGAAGAGGGGGGAAGGGGACCATCATATGTAGTACGCTTGATATGAACCTCGCTCTGTGTGGGTGCATGGTTTACAGTTTTTGAGGCATGTGGCACATCCAAGTTGTGCATTTTGGGTATTCAACATATATATGTTTGGCCCACATGCAAAGCAGTGGTGGTTGTCCTCTCGCACCCACTTAAGCAGTTATCAGCGATATCGATGCTTTCCATCTGTGGGCCCGCTTGGTCCATCACTACTTTTTGCCTGACAACAAGAGAGGTTAATTTGACTTAGGAGGGGATTATTATTTCTGCTCTGGGATGACATGCATGATACAATTTGAGCACACACACATGCATGTGTACGCATGGATCCCTCCCATCGAGTCGAAGTGGCTAGTACAATGACACATCATGAACCGATCTCACTCTGTGTGGGGAGCTAGTGTACGATTTTTGACGCATGCGCCACATCAATGTTGTGTATTCAAACATGCATGCACGCATCACCTCCAAACATATGCATGTAGTGGTTGCCTTCGAATGGTACACTCCCTCACGTGGTTACCGGCAACAAGCCTATATATTCGTGGTCCTGCGTGGACATCCATGATCACCTTGAGCAACAAAAAGATAGGTTACCATGGCAGATTCTTCATTTGGTTCGTGTTATCGTAGTATAGGCCATGGTGAGATTCAGACCTAATTAAGTTTGAGCACATATACTATGCACGCATGCATGCATGAATCCCCGTCGTTTGCTTGAAGTGTGGTGTAACATACATATGCATCGTCAAACTAACCCTCACTCAGTGTGGGGATTTCTAGTTCGAAATCACGGTGCCGCATCAAAGTTGTTCCATTGTTACTCAAAAACACACCTCTCCATACATATGTTTGGGCCACATGCATGCAGTGGTTGTCTTTGGAGACTAGCTTCTTGCGTGATTATTGGCGAGCTAGCCCATCTCCGGGGTCGCATGGACGGCCATCACTTTGACCAACAACAAGAGAGAGGTTGTACGACCAAGGTGGATTATTCTTGGTCCGTTTTACAATCCATCTTGGTGAGATATAAGCCTGTCTGGCCCGCCGAATGAAAGTGTGTGTGTGTGGGGGGGGGGGGGTTGCTACTTCGCACTTTGCTAGGTGAACCTCGGTTGGGGGGCATGCATTCATATCTTAGGATTCCCTTCGTGCCGACACAAGGGAGGGGGGCTGCTAGCTACTTCGCACTTTGCTAGGTGAACCTCGTTTGGGGCGGGGGGCATGCATTCATAGCTTAGGATTCCCTTTGTGCCGACACGAGGGAGGGGGGCTGCTAGCTACTTTGCACTTTGCTAGGTGAACCTCGGTTGGGGGGCATGCATTCATAGCTTAGGATACCCTTCGTGTTGACACGAGGGAGGGGGGCTGCTAGCTACTTCACACTTTGCTAGGGTGAACCTCGGTTGGGGGGCATGCATTCATAGCTTAGGATTCCCTTCGTGTCGACACAAGGGAGGGGGCCTGCTAGCTACTTTGCACTTTGCTAGGGTGAACCTCGGTTGGGGGGGCATGCATTCATAGCTTAGGATTCCCTTCATGTCGGCACGAGGGAGGGGGGCTGCTAGCTACTTCACACTTTGCTGGTGAATGAACCTCGGTTGGGGGGGCATGCATTCATAGCTTAGGATTCCCTTCGTGCTGACACAAGGGAGGAGGGGGGATCCTAGCTACTTCGCACTTTGCTAGGTGAACCTCGGTTGGGGGTAGGGGCATGCATTCATAGCTTAGGATTCCCTTCGTGCCGACATGAGGGGGGTGGGGGCAAGCAATACCGTGCGCTTTGCGAGAGAGGTGCCACATTTGTGAACATTAGACAAGTCGGATGACGCAACAGACATGGTTCACTCAAACTAACCGTGTGCCACGCCGGTGCACCTGTCACGCACACATCCACATAGTACATTGGGCTCCACGAGGCTCCCCCTCTCAAAAATATCTGCTCGCCTCGAGGGTTTTTCTGTTTCATAACACACAGTTATTATCTCCAGACCGTGTGCGATGTTTCTTGTTCCCAATCCCGCCTGCATCCCTACAAAATATCTACCCGCCTCGAGGGTTTTTCTGTTTCATAACACACGGTTGTCATCTCCGGACCGTGTGCGATGTTTCTTGTTCCCAATCCCACTTGCATCCCTAGAAAATATCTGCCCGCCTCGAGGGTTTTTCTGTTTCATAACACACGGTTGTTATCTTTGGAATGTGTGCGATGCACTATCATCAAAATTTTCAATAGCCCGGCATTTCACTCCTGCATTTGACTCCCGCGTAGTAAAATTGTCAGTAGCCGCGTCATTTCCTCAAACACCCCGCGCCCCCTCCACACAACACACACACACCAAAACCTCCTCGGGCATGCGCACACACACACACACACCCCCTCCCTCGCTCGAAGCCCTAGCAAGGTCCCCGCCGCCGCCGCAAGGCCTCCATTGTCAACATCTGCCGGTTTGCGCATGCAGCTTACCCACCGATCTCCATACCCAGGCCGCCCTGAGTTTCTTAGATGACGCCTGCCAAACGCCCCCTTTCCCACAGATCCCCATCCCCATCACCACCCCCACTTCAGAGCTTCGTAGCCTAAGCCCGGCTACGCTACCGTGGAGCGACTGGGCCAAAAGAGATGTATAGCGGTCTCTTCGCCCGACGTCGCCGAGGAAGCTGACGACCATTATTGGCGGCAGGCACTCGAGCAGCAGGCTATAGTATGCGGGCATTTTTCGGCCGCCGTCTACGACATCGAGGTGATCGACAGCGACGGCCTGAGGCGGGCTATGTCACAGGTTAAGTGGCCCACCCCCAACCCCTCGGGTTCAACCGCCGTCGATCTCATCCATGGCCCCACCGCTAATCTCCTCTGGCTCGCTGTCAACAATTTGCCATTCTACATCGCCATCGAGCCCCTTTTGTCATTTCTGAAGGACACTTCTGCGACGCTGGCTTGGGATCCACAGCTTCCAAGTCAGACCTCATCGACAGCGACCACGAGGAAGGCACCCTCTCCGGCTCTTCCAAGGGGAAAGAGCCCATCCGCCCTTCCAAGGGGAAATCGCCCGTCTGCGACATCAGGGAGGGCACCCTACAGCCATGCTCTTCCGAGGGGAAGGAGCCCATCTGCGACAACATGGAGCGCATCCAGGGTCCGTGCTCTTCCCATGGGAATGAGCCCATTTGTGAAAAGTGAGGAAACCCATGATTTGTTTTGCCGTGCCTCTTCACAGGGGGGAAACCCATGATTTGTTTTGTTGAGTCCCTTTTGTAGTGTAGTGAGAATATGTCCAGTTTTAATTGCTATATCTGGTTGTTTGCAGTATGCCTTGTTTATTTCAGTTGTTCATAATGTGATGCTCTATACGTGCAATTATTTACTGTGTAGTACATTTCATCAATCCAGTTTTAAACATACCGATAGGAATGCATATATTTGCTTGTTGTTAAGCCTGTTATAGCTAGCATATGCCTCTTTTAAAGTTTTTTGATTGTTCAGTTGTTTGTAGTTAGCATATGTCCAGTTTCAAATGCTATCTTTGGTTGTTCGTAGTATGCCTTGTTTATTCCAGTTATTCACAATGTGATGTTCTATATGTGCAAGTATGAACTATGCAGTTCAATTTCATCAGTACCAGTTTCAACAATACCACTATGAATGACTACATTTGGTTGCTGCATCTTGTTGTTAACACGCGTTTCCATTTTTATTTAACAATAACCAGTGTATTTAGACCGGCACAATACCAGTTTGAATGACTATGTTTGCTTGTTGTTAAATGTTAGGCCTGTTGCAGTTAGCACACCTTTCCACTTGTTTTGCTTTACTAGCGTGCTTAAACCTGCACACTGAAGCTATCTTTTGGATATTATTTTGTCTGCCATGTATAACTTTGGTTGATGTTTAGCCTGTTGTGCTTAACATGCTTCTCAATGTACCTACACAGGACAATTTTGGGAACGACTGCTGTTTTCCATCGAGGTTAGTTTCATCCCATGGCTTATATCTTCTCACTGTTCAGGATATCGGTAGCTCGTACCATATAGGTCAGCGGCTGATAAGGGACTAATTGGTGAATTGGACTTTTAACTTAATATATCTGCAACCCATTTTTCGTTAGGTTAACTAGGGCCATATGTAATATATCTGAGGCTACATAGCAACATGCACTGTACTTAATGTCTAAATATGCAATCCAAGGCTACATAGCAACAAGGAAGAGTGTTATATTAATGTTCTAATGATGTCTAGATATATGTAGAAGAGCAGCAGCAACAACAACACAGTCCTATTTGGATACTCAACTTAGCTAGAGGTTAGAGTTAGTTTCTAGCTCATTACTAACCCTGAAGTAACTCCATCCAAAGAGTTGTTTGGATGCCAGGGTTAGATTGACAATAAATGCACTAGGAGAACTAGCTCTAATTAGCACCTCTTGGGTTAGATAGTTTTTTGGGTGGGTTATAGATGCAACTAGCTCAAACTAGCCCTCATGTTTAGATATACTTTAGGGCTATTTGAGCCCAAACTAGCTCAAACTAACTGTAACCCATGGATACAACAGCAGTTAATCAGCCGATAATTTGTAAGAATGCACTAAACTCCTTCTGGCCCATAATATAAGATGTTAATTCATCTAATATGTGAGTATATTGGATGTTATAAGATACTCCCTCCGTTCCTAAATATTTGTCTTTTTAGAGATTTCAAATGGACTACCACATACGGATGTATATAGACATATTATAAAAGAGTGTTGTACTACATCATTGTGCAATTACTGTTTAGCTTCTAATATTAACTTGGTGCTTTTAGGTACATATGTGATTGGTAAAGATCTGCGCTTCGACCCTTTCTGCGTATGGGGCAATGAGATATGATGAACCAGCATCAAGTGAGGAAGCTGATAAAGATTGTTAGTAAAATGGGTCCAAAGATGGCAATTAAACTATTTGTTTACACTTTATCCAAGACAACAGCGAACTGCAGGATGGTATGTAAGAACTGTGCAGCCTTCTTTTTACTGCCCATAATGAGTTGTGTTAGATGACAATGTCTGAATCTTTTTCCTGTGCAGTGCTTGTCAAAGCAGTTTACTCAAGATTACCTCTCAAACTACATGATTGGTGGGCATGCAAAGGTTAAAGTATTTCTACCAGAACACGATGATTATCTAGATGTTTTCATGAAGACCGTGAAGGATGGGCAGTCGGGCATCCTAAGGGGTTGGACTAGAGTCGTGCGTGCCTTCTGCATGGAGGAGGGCACAATATGGGCATTCTGATTCACCTTGTTCAGCAACCAGAATATATTTTGCCTCTTTCTTTACCGTCTTTAATAGTACAAGTATACAACTGTGGTTCATCATTTTTTATTTGGTTCTTATGTAATTCTTGAACATATGTACATATGAATCAAATAATGCATTGGTTGTTTGAAACTGATGGATATGAATAAAGCTGTAGCATACATTCATATTCAAATTCAAATTCAAATCCAAATCCGGTACAATTTGGAAACGCAGCAATTAAATTATGGTGAAATTACGCTCTCCAGGTTATTACGGCACACACGGTTGGTAAAACACAAACGTTTGCGATATGCACCATAATTCGAGACGGTTCACAGAGAGGAGACATGTGCAAGCATGCACACAGTTGCTGTTTGCAAAGCGTGTGTGTGATGTCACACAATATCACAAACGGTGCGGGCAAATTAAATGTTTGTATTAGTTGCCTTATCATACACGATTTTCAACCATGAACTGTTTCTGATGAAGTATGCATTGTAAATGTTGCCTTATCATACACGATTTTCAACCATGAACTGTTTCTGATGAAGTATGCATTGTAAATGTTGCACCACAGAATAGTGTGTGCGATAGTTGTCGTGTACGACGATGTTACAACAGTCCGACGTTTCGTAATCCTATCCGACACTTGTACGAAGATTAGCTAATCTTCTTAATGGTGAACCGTTTGTGATGGGCCGTGCATCATACACGTTCTATAATAGTGAACCGTTTGTGATGGGCTGCGCATCGTAAACATAGCACCACAGCATACCGACTGCGATGGCAATGCGAGCAGAAACGAGTAGGAGTACTGTAGGGGGCCTATCCCCTACGGTTTCTGGGTCGTGTGGGAAGGACCCCCTATTGCCCACACTCACATGGCAACGGTTCCAAATGTCGTTGCAGAAAGGGGTTAAAAACCGTTTGTTTAGGACCGACGCGTACCAGTGATAAGAGATCACAGAAACTCAAATAACTTTCATGGATATAAAAAGATAGATCTAATCATAAACTCAAAGTTCATTGATCCGAACAAACACACCGCAAAAGATTTACATCATATGGATCTCCAAGAGACCATTGTATGGAGAATCCAGCGAGAGAGAGAGAGAGAAAGCCATCTAGCTACTAACTATGGACCCGAAGGTCTACAAAGAACTACTCACGCATCATCGAAGAGGCACCAATGGAGGTGGTGAACCCCATCCGAGATGGTGTCTAGATTGGATATGGTGGTTCTGGACTCTGCGGCGGCTGGATGAATATTTCATCGATGCTCCTAGGGTTTCTGGAATATTGGGGTATTTATAGAGCAAAGAGGCGGTCCGGGGGGCACCCGAGGTGGGCACAACCCACGAGGGCACGCCAGGAGGCCCTAGGAGCTGGCGCGCCCTGGTGGGTTGTGCCCCCCTCGGGGCACCCCCCAGGCGCAGCGAGGGCCCGTTGTGTTCCTTCTGGCCCATAAAAATTCTCCGTGGAGTTTCGTGGCATTTGGACTCGTTCTATTATTGATTTTCTGCGATGTAAAAAACATGGAAAAAACAGCAACTGGCACTTGGCACCATGTCAATAGGTTAGTACCAAAAAATGATTTAAAATGATTATAAAACATCCAAGATTGATAAATATAACAACATGGAATAATCAAAAGTTATAGATACATTGGAGACGTATCAGCAACCCATTCAAAGATGGTTGACTGGTACCTGTTTCCCTCAGTCATCCACACTATCCTTTCATCTGGATAGAAATGAGCAGTAGAGTAGAATTGCATGATCATCTCATCATTCCACTTGGGAAGCTTCTTCCCAATGAAATCATCTACACAAGAAAGCTTGAAGCTCTCATGAACATGGGGGAAGTTGTCTTCATTTGCAACAATATACTTCCAGTCCACCCATTTCATATCACTGACAATAGGCTTCTTATCAAGCAACACAGTCTCATAGAAGTCTTGTTGCTCTGTGGTGTGGAAACAATA
Source organism: Aegilops tauschii subsp. strangulata (assembly GCF_002575655.3). NCBI lineage: Eukaryota > Viridiplantae > Streptophyta > Magnoliopsida > Poales > Poaceae > Aegilops > Aegilops tauschii. Next base: position 182,838,769 of record NC_053039.3, read on the forward strand.
GTCACAAGCAGTTCTTCTCCTTGCAGCATAGGGATCAGACAATCTCCACTAACGTGGACCTTTATCCTTCCTCAGCATCATATTCTCTGCAACTGGATGTGTGTTGTCATGTCAAGAACTTTGGGCCTCAACCTCCTAAACACTAGTGGCTCATCATCAATATTAGCTTCAGGCACTCGGGCCTTGTTCTTCTACTAGCAAAAATTTTTCTTGTAGACCTCTTAGGTGCTGGAGCTTTGGGCTTGGACTTCAAGGGGGCAGCAGACTTCATAGCATGAGACAAAAGCTTTTGAGTCTTGGCAGGAGGTGCATAAGCTGTTGGTTCCTCCTCATCATCATCAACAACCATGGAGGCTTTGCCAACAACATAAGCAGTTGTATCCCTTGGCCTTTTCTTCCTTCTTCCTGCAGCTGCTATCTCTAAGTCACTTGGCTCCTCAAGTGTAAATGCCATGCTCTTCTTAGGAACAGTGGCTTTGTCTGCCTTGGAGAGAGGAACTTTCCTTACTGCAGTTCTCTCCTTGGCACTGGCAGAAGGTCTTGTGCTAGTAGTTGTGCCATACTCCTTTGTAAGCATTGTCTTCTTATTCTTTGAAGTTGCTTCACTAGTAACAAAATTCTCATCCTCGTCATCTGAGGTTCTCTTCTTCCTAGTTTTGGTGCCTACCTTTGGAAGATCTGGAGAACTCCTTTCTCCTTCATAAAAACTGCCTTCGGGACTAGAGCCTGAACTGAGATCAGCATGCTGTTCTGAGACATTCTGACTATCACTTGCATCTGACATCTTGCAAACTGCCCATGTGAATAGATGGGTATGAGCAGAGTAGATGAGTCATCACAAAAAGCATATATTTTTCAACAAAAAGATTCCAAATCTTAGTTTCATGTTTTCATAGAAGAATTTCGGATCCACCGAGTTGATCATCTCGGTCATACCAAAGTAGTTAACAGAAACAAACCTACGCCAAAAAAATCCTATAAATACAGAAACCCCCAGAGATAACCCTAAAACTTCGACTCCGCCGCCGAAAGCCTCTGTAGCTTCTAAATACCATCCGGAGCCCTGTTCCGGCACCCTGCCGGAGGGAAAATCATCGCCGGAGGCCATCTTTATCATCCTGGCGGCCACCACGATGAGGAGGGAGTAGGTCACCCTGGAGGCTAGGGGTATGTACTAGTATCTATGTGTTTGATCTCTCTCTCTCCCTCTAACTCTCTCTCGTGTTCTTGATTTGGCACGATCTTGATGTACTGCGAGATTTGTTAATATAGTTGGATCATATGGTGTTTTCCCCTCTCTATCTTGTTGTGATGAATTGAGTTTTTACCTTTGGGATTTCACTATTATTGGATTGAATACTCTTATGGATTTGAGGACACTTGATGTATGTCTTGCATATGGATACCCGTGGTGACAATGGGGTATTATATTGATTCACTTGATGTATGTTTTGGCACTCAACTCGTGGATTCCCAAGGTGACATTGGGGTAATCTATACATAGGGGTTCATGCACGTTTTCGTCCTACTTTCTACGGTAGAAATCTTGGGGCACTCTTTGAAGTTCTTTGTGTTGGATTGAATATTATGAATCTGAAGTTGTTTGATGCATATCAAATAATCAACTCACGGATACTTGTGGTGACATTGGAGTATCTAGGTGACATTAGAGTTGGTTGGTGTGTATCATATGGTGTTATTCTAGTACGAACTCTAGGGCTGTTTATGACACTCATATAGGAATAGCTCAATAGATTGATCAGAAAGATAACTTTGAGGTGGATTCGTACCCTACAAACAATTTCATCTTATGTTCTCCACTAGATAAGAACTTTGGAGTGACTCTTTGTCGCACGTTGGGGATTGTTATATAATTCAATTTTGTTAGCTCTGTTGAGAGATTGCACTAGTGAAATTATGAACCCAGGCCTTGTTTTCAAGCATTGCAATATAGTTTGTGCTTGCTACTTCTTGAGCTTGCGTTGGTTTTTCCCTTGAAGAGGAAAGGGTGATGCAACAAAGTAGAGATAAGTATTTCCCTCAGTTAGGAACCAAGGTATCAATCCAGTAGGAGATACAAGCAAGTACCCAATATATGAACCTACACAAACAATCAAACACTTGCACCCAACGCGATAAAGGGGTTGTCAATCCCTTCACGGTCACTTGCAAAGGTGAGATCTGATAGAGATACATATAAAAGATTACTAAAACGTAAAACTAAATAAATTGCAGCAAGGTATTTTTGGGTTTTTTGGTTTACAGATCTGAAAATATATGATGGAAAATAGACCCGGGGGCCATAGGTTTCACTAGAGGCTTCTCTCTTGAAGGAAAATAATACGGTGGGTGAAGAAATTACAGTCGAGCAATTGATAGAAAAGTGCAAAGTTATGACGATATCCAAAGCAATGATTATGAATATAGGCATCACCTCCGTGTCAAGTAGACCGAAACGATTCTACATCTACTACTATTATTCCACACATCGACCGATGTCCAGCATGCATCTAGAGTATTAAGTTCATAAGAATGGAGTAACGCCTTAAGCAAGATGACATGATGTGGAGGGATAAACTCAAGCAATATGATGAAAACCCCATCTTTTTACCCTTGATGTAAACAATAAAAATACGTGCCTCGCTACCCCGTACTTTCTCATTGGGTGAGGACACCGCAAGATTGAACCCAAACCTAAGCACCTCACCCATTGCAAGAAAAACCAATGTAGTTAGCCAAACCACACCGATAATTCAAAGAGAAATACAAAGATATCAAATCACGCATATAATAATTCAGGGAAGATTCAAATAATATTCAAAGAGAAGCTGATCACAAATCCACAATTCATCGGATCTCGACAAACACACCGCAAAAGAAGATTACATCAGATAGATCTCCAAGAACATCGAGGAGAACATTGTATTGAAGATCAAAGAGTGAGAATAAGCCATCTAGCTACAAGCTATGGACCCATAGGTATGTGGAAAACTACTCGCTCTTCATTGGAAGGGCAATAGAATTGATGTAGATGCCCTCCGTGATCGAATCCCCCTCCGACAGGATGCCGGAAAAGGCCCCAAGATGGGATCTTATGGGAACAGAAGGTTACAGCGGTGGAAAAGTATTTTGGTGGACGCTTCTGTTGATATTGGAATATTTGTGAATTTATAGAGATAAGAGGGAGGTCGGTGTACTCCCGAGGGGCCCACAAGCCAGGGGGCGTGATGCAGCTTGAAGCTACGTCCGTATTTCCCCAAAGAGGAAGGGATGATGCAGCACAACGGCGGTAGGTATTTCCCTCAGTGATGAAACCAAGGTTATCAAACCAGTAGGAGAACCAAGCAACACTACGTAAACAACACCTGCACACAAATAACAAATACTCGCAACCCGACGTGTAAAAGGGGTTGTCAATCCCTTTCGGGTAGCGGCGCCAGAAATTGGCAAACGGACGTGAGAGAGTTGTAAATATTGATAGATCGAATGCCAAATAAAATAAATTGCAGCAAGGTATTTTTATATTTTTGGTTTAATAGATCTGAAAATAAAAGCAAAGGAAAATAGATCGCAAAAGCAAATAATATGAGAAGATCCCGGGGCCATAGGTTTCACTAGTGGCTTGTCTCGAGGAAAATAGCAAACGGTGGGTAAACAAATTACTGTTGGGCAATTGATAGAACTTCAAATAATCATGACGATATCCAGGCAATGCTCATTATATAGGCATCACGTCAAAATTAGCAGACCGACTCCTGCTTGCATCAACTACTATTACTCCACACATCGACCGCTATCCAGCATGCATCCAGTGTATTAAGTTCATGGAGAAACGGAGTAATGCAATAAGAATGATGACATGATGTAGACAAGAACTATTTATGTAGAAATAGACCCCAACGTTTTATCCTTAGTAGCAACGATACATACGTGATGGTTCCCCTTCTGTCACTGGGATCAAGCACCGTAAGATCGAACCCACTACAAAGCACCTCTTGCCATTGCAAGATAAAAAGATCAAGTTGGCCAAATAAAACCCAAATATCGGAGAAGAAATACGAGGCTATAAGCAATCATGCATACAAGAGATCAAACAAGACTCAAATAACTTTCATGGATAAAAAGATAGATCTGATCATAAACTCAAAGTTCATCCGATCCCAACAAACACACCGCAAAAAAGAGTTACATCATATGGATCTCCAAGAGACCATTGTATTGAGAATCAAACGAGAGAGAGGAAGCCATCTAGCTACTACTACGGACCAGAAGGTCTACAAAGAACTACTCACACATCATCGGAGAGGCACCAATGGAAGTGGTGAACCCCTCCGTGATGGTGTCTAGATTGGATCTGGTGGTTCTGGACTCTGCGACAGCTGGAATTGATTTTCATCGACTCCTCTAGGGTTTCTGGAATATTGGGGTATTTATAGAGTAAAGAGGCGGTCCGGCGGCACCCGAGGTGGGCACAACCCACAAGGGCGCGCCTGGGCCTCCAGGCGCGCCCTGGTGGGTTGTGCTCCCCTCGTAGCAGCCCCCAGGTGCTTCTTCGGCCCACTGGATGTTTTCTGGTCCAAAATAATCCAGAAAAAGTTTCGCTCCGTTTGGACTCCGTTTGGTATTGATTTCCTGCGATGTAAAAAACATGCAAAAAATAGCAACTGGCACTTGCCACTATGTCAATAGGTTAGTACCAAAAAATGATATGAAATGACTATAAAATGGTTATAAAACATCCAAGAATGATAATATAATAGCATGGAACAATAAAAAATTATAGATATGTTGGAGACGTATTGGCATCCCCAAGCTTAATTCCTGCTCGTCCTCGAGTAGGTAAATGATAAAACAGAATTTTTGATTTGGAATGCTGCCTAACATGTCATATCATATTATTTTCTTTATAGCATGGACATTTGGACTTTTATATGATTCAAAGCAATAGTCTAGTTTTGATATGATAACTTAAATACTCAAGCTTACCAACAAGCAACCATGTCTTTCAAAATATCAACGCTAAAATAAGTTATCCCTAGCCCATCATGCTCAATCATTGATCCATTCATGAAACACACACGCATATTAACTAGATCCAATACTCAGGTATAATCATAGTGCCTCCTAGTTGGTGCTTTCATAAGAGAAGATGGAGACTCAAATTGAAAATAAAAATTGCATAAAGTAAAAGAAAGGCCCTTCGCGGAGGGAAGTAGGGATTTGTAGAGGTGCCAGAGCTCAAAGCAAAAACTGAGAGATAAAAACATTTTGGAAGGTGTGTCTTTCCCACCAACAAAAATGACTTAGAGTTCCCAACACTTTCCATGCTAGATATATCATAGGTGGTTCCCAAACAGAAAATAAACACTGGTACGCGTCGGTCCTAAACAAACAGTTTTTAACCCCTTTCCGCGATGACATTTGGAACCGTCGCCAAGTGAGTGTGGGCGATAGGGGGGTCCTTCCCACACGACCCAGAAACCGTCGGGGATAGGGCCCCTACAGTACTCCTACTCGTTTCTGCTTGCATTGCCATCGCAGTCGGTATTCTGTGGTGCTACGTTTACGATGCGTGGCCAATCACAAACGGTTCTCTATTATAGAACATGTATGATGCGCGGCCCATCACAAACGGTTCACCGTTAAGAGGATTAGCTAATCGTCGTACGAGTTTCAGACAGGATTACGAAATGTCGGACTGTCGTAACATCATCGTACACGACAACTATCGCACACGCTATTCTATGGTGAAACATTTACGATGCATACTTCATCAGAAACAGTTCATGGTTGTGAATCGTGTACGATAAGGCAACTAACACAAACATTTAGTTTGCCCGCACCGTTTGTGATATTGTCTGACATCGCACACACTTTGCAAACAGCAACTGTGTGCATTCTTGCACACGTTTCCTCTCTGTGAACCATCTCGGATTATGGTGCATATCGCAAACATTTGTGTTTTACCAACCGTGTGTGCCGTAACAACCTGGAGAGCATAATTTCACCGTAATTTAATTGTTGCTTTTCCAAATTATACCGGATTTGGATTTGAATTTGAATGTATGCTACAACTTTATTCATATCCATTAGGTTCAAACAACCAATGCATTATTCGATTCATATGTACATATGTTAAAGAATTACATAAGAACCAAATAAAGAATGATGAACCACAGTTCTATACTTGTACTATTAAAGACGGTAAAGAAAGAGGCGAAATATATACTGGTTGCTGAACAAGGTGAAGCGGAATGCCCATATTGTGCCCTCCTCCAAGCAAAAGGAACGCACGAATCTAGTCCAACCCCTTTTGATGGCCAACCGCCCATCCTTCACAGTCTTCATGAAAACATCTAGATAATCATCGTGTTCTGGTAGAAATACTTTAACCTTTGCATGCCCACCAATCATGTAGTTTTAGTGGTAATCTTGAGTAAACTGCTTTGGCAACCACTGCAAAGGAAAAAGATTCAGACATTGTCATCTAACACAACTCATTATGGGCAGTAAAAAGAAGGCTGCACGGTTCTTACTTACCATCCTGCAGTTCGTTGTTGTCTTGGATAAAGTGTAAACAAATAGTTTAATTGCCATCTTTGGACCCATTTTACAAACAATCTTTATCAGCTTCCTCACTTGATGCTGGTTCATCGATATCTCATTGCCCCATACGCAGAAAGGGTCGAAGCGCGGATCTTTACCAATGACATATGTACCTAAAAGCACCAAGTTAATATTAGAAGCTAAACAACAATTGCACAATGATGTAGTACAACACTCTTTTATAATATGTCTATATACATCCGTATGTGGTAGTCCATTTGAAATCTCTAAAAAGAAAAATATTTAGGAACAGAGGGAGTATCTTATAACATATTAGATGAATTAACATCTTATATTATGGGCCGAAAGGAGTTTAGTGCATTCTTACAAATTATCAGCTGATTAACTGCTGCTGTATCCATGGGTTACAGTTAGTTTGAGCTAGTTCGGGCTCAAATACCCCTAAAGTATATCTAAACATGAGGGCGAGTTTGAGCTAGTTGCATCTATAACCCACCCAAAAAAACTATCCAACCCAAGAGGTCTAGTTGGAGCTAGTTCTCCTAGTGCATTTATTGTCAATCTATACCTGCCATCCAAACAACTCTTTGGATGGAGTTAGTTCAGGGTTAGTAATGAGCTAGAAACTAACTCCAACCTCTAGCTAAGTTAAGTATCCAAACAGGGTTGTGTTGTTGTTATTGCTACTGCTGCTCTTCCACGTATATCTAGACATCATTAGAACATTAATGTAACACTCTTCCTTGTTGCCATGTAGCCTAGGATTGCATATTTAGATATTAAGTATAGTGCATGTTGCTATGTAGCCTCGGATATATTACATATGGCCCTAGTTAACCTAACGAAAAATGGGTTGCAGATATATTCAGTTAAAAGTACGATTCGCCGATTAGTCCCTTATCAGCCGCCGACCTATATGGTACCAGCTACCGATATCCTGAACAATGAGCAGATATAAGCCATGGGATGAAACTAGCCTCGATAGAAAACAGCAGTCATTCCCAAAATTGTCTCGTGTAGGTACATCGAGAAGCATGTTAAGCACAACAGGCTAAACATCAACCAAATTTATTTATGGCAGACAAAATAATCTCCAAAAGATAGCTTCAGTGTGCGGGTTTAAGCACGCTAGTAAAGCAAAACAAGTGGAAAGGTGTGCTAACTGCAACAGGCCTAACATTTAACAACAAGCAAACATAGTCATTCAAACTGGTATTGTGCCGGTCTAAGTACATTGGTTATTGTTAAATAAAAATGGAAAGGCGTGTTAACTACAAGATGCAACAACCAAATGTAGTCATTCATGGTGGTATTGTTGAAACTGGTACTGATGAAATTGAACTGCACAGTTCATACTTGCACATATAGAACATCACGTTGTGAATAACTGGAATAAACAAGGCATACTATGTCGGGGGTGTCGTGCGACATATGCCAAAGCATGGCTTATCATGGAGGGGGATAATAATACGTCGCCGGTGCCAGGAACCGGCATAAGGCGCAAACATGCCCGTCGGCGAATCTTACCCAGGTTTCGTGCTCTTCTAGGAGATAACACCCCTACTCCTGCTCTACGGGGTCTCCGCATGATCACTCATGCAACAATGGTGGCTACAAGCTTGCTCCTTGAGCTGTTTCTCTAGAGGGGGAAGAAGAGCAAGGCTAGCCCTAGCTTCCTTTCTCTATGTGTGTGTGGATGGACCGAGGTCTGAACCCTTTGCATGGGTGCCCTGGGGGATTTATATAGGCCTACCCCCCAGGGGTACAATGGTAATCTGGCCGGGTGTATGACCAGGCTGTCAGCGTCTACGGTCGCCGGCCGCGGGGGCCCGCCGCCGGGTGGGTCCTGCTGGCTGTCTCATATTTGGCCGACAGGCCGCGCTCGCTGCTGGCAGGTCCTGCCGGCTGCTTAGTACTGTGTCAATGCCACTGATGATGTGTGCTTTGTCGGGGAAGGCGTGGCTACAGTACCGCCGCCTTTAGGGCGATCACTGTAGCCACTTCCCATCTCTTCTGATTAATGGCGCACAGACTTTGAGGGAGGGGGAGGGCCGCCTGCTGGGAGTCGGCCTCCCCCCGTGCCGACTGGTCGGGGCTCGCTGCCTTCTGGCTTCTCATGGACAGGTAGGCCTCGCCGCCTGTGGGCCGTACCAGCAACCCATAGTGGGAGCATGGCCTTCTTTGCCATGGGTGAGGTCATGGGCCGCGTGGCAATAGTGCTGCGCCGGGCGAGGGACGTCTGCCCTGTACACTGCACTATGGACACGCTTTGCCCGGGATTCGAGGGTGGCAGGCTGCACAGTAGCCACGCCCCGTCTCGTCATCATAATGTGGTGCAAACTTCAAGGGGTGGAGAGGGGCCGCTTCCTGGGAGCCGGCCTCTTTGTAGGCCGCCTGGTAGGAGTCGACGTACCTCAGGGCTGTCTTCCGGGAACTACCGCCCTCTAGTAGCCGGCCGCTTGGACCAGCCGGCCCTGAGAAGGCGGCTCTTCGTCTTCGAGGCTTGAGGGGCGCAGCCAGCCCCGATGTCTTGAATCGCCATGGGGAGCAGATGAGGCTACCCATGGTCATTTACTCCGACATACTACGAACAACCAAAGATAACATTTGAAACTGGACATATGCTAACTACAAACAACCGAACAATCAAAAAACTTTAAAAGAGGCATATGCTAGCTATAATAGGCTTAACAGCAAGCAAATGTATGCATTCCTATGGGTATGTTTAAAACTGGATTGATGAAATGTACTGCACAGTAAATAATTGCACATATAGAGCATCACATTGTGAACAACTGAAATAAACAAGGCATACTGCAAACAACCAGATATAGCAATTACAACTGGACATATTCTCACTACACTACAAAAGGGACTCAACAAAACAAATCATGGGTTTCCCCCTGTGAAGAGGCACGGCAAAACAAATAATGGGTTTCCTCACTTTTCACAGATGGGCTCGTTCCCGTGGGAAGAGCACGGACCCTGGATGCGCTCCATGTTGTCGCAGTTGGGCTCCTTCCCCTTGGAAGATCACAGCTGTAGGGTGCCCTCCCTGATGTCGCAGACGGGCGCTTTCACCTAGGAAGAGCAGATGGGCTCTTTCCCCTTGGAAGAGTCGGAGAGGGTGCCCTCCTCGTGGTCGCCATCGATGAGGTCTGACTTGGAAGCTGTGGATCCCAAGCAAGCGTCGTAGAACGTGTCCTTCAGAAATGAAAAAAGGGGCTCGATGGCGATGTAGAATGGCAAATTGTTGGCAGCGAGCCAGAGGAGATCAGCAGTGGGGCCATGGATGAGATCGACGGCGGTTGAACCCGAGGGGTTGGGGGTAGGCCACTTAACCGATGACATAGCCCGCCTCAGGCCATCGCTATCGATGACCTCGATGTCATAGACGACGGCCTAGACATACCCGCATACTCTAGCCCGCTGCTTGAGTGCCTGCCGCCAGTAATGGTTGTCAGCTTCCTTGGCGATGTCAGGTGAAGAGACCGCTATACACCTCTTTTGGGCCAGTCGCTCCTCGAGCTCCATGGTAGCGTAGCCGGGCTTAGGCTACGACACTCTAGAGTGGGGGATGGTGATGGGGATGGGGCTCTATGGGAAAGGGGGCGTTTGGCAGGCATCATCTAAGAAACTCAGGGCAGCCTGGATATGGAGATCGGTGGGTAAGCTGCACGGGCAAACCGGCATATGTTGACAATGGAGGACTTGCGGCGGTGGCGGCAGCGGCAGCGGCGGCGGGGACCTTGCTAGGGTTTCGAGCGAGGGAGGGGGTGTGTGTGTGCGCATGCCCGAGGAGGTTTTGGTGTGTGTGTGTGTGTGTGTGTGTGGGTGTGTGGAGGGGGCGTAGGGTGTTTTAGGAAATGACGCGGGTACTAAAATTTTTACTACGCGGGAGTCAAACGCGGGAGTCAAATGCCGGGCTATTGAAAATTTTGATGATAGTGCATCGCACACGGTCCGGAGATAACAACCGTGTGTTATGAAACAGAAAAACCCTCGAGGCGGGCAGATATTTTCTAGGGATGCAGGCGGGATTGGGATTAAGAAACATCGTACACGGTCCGGAGATAACAACCGTGTGTTATGAAACAGAAAAACCCTCGAGGCGGGTAGATATTTTCTAGGGATGCAGGCGAGATTGGGAACAAGAAACATCGCACACAGTCCGGAGATAACAACCGTTTTATGAAACAAAAAAACCCTCGAGGCAGGCAGATATTTTTGAGAGGGGGAGCCTCGTGGAGCCTAATGTACTGTGCGGATGTGTGCGTGACAGGTGCACCGGCATGGCACACGGTTAGTTTGAGTGAACCGTGTTTGTTGCGTCATCCGACTTTTCTAATGTTCATAAATTTAGCGAAAAATGACGCGGGAGAGGGTAAGAACACCAACACACTTGCATGTGGACCAAATTTATGTATCAAAAGGGTGGTTTGATTTTAAAATACCAAATGCAACTTCGATGTGGCACCTCTCTCGCAAAGCGCACGGTATTGCTTGCCCCACACCCCTCGTGTCGGCACGAAGGGAATCCTAAGCAATGAATGCATTCACCCTCCCCCCAACCGAGGTTCACCTAGCAAAGTGCGAAGTAGTTAGCAGCCCCCCTCCCTCGTGTCGGCACGAAGGGAGTCCTAAGCTATGAATGCTTGCCCCCCCAACCTAGGTTCACCCTAGCAAAGTGCGAAGTAGCTACCAACTCCCCCTCCCTCGTATCGGCACGAAGGGAATCCTAAGCTATGAATGCATGCCCCCCAACCGAGGTTCACCCTAGCAAAGTGCGAAGTAGCTAGCAGCCCCCCTCCCTAGTGTCGGCACGAAGGGAATCCTAAGCTATGTATGCATGCCCCCCAACCGAGGTTCACCCTAGCAAAGTGCAAAGTAGCTAGCAGCCCCCCTCCCTCGTGTCGGCACGAAGGGAATCCTAAGCTATGAATGCATGCCCCCCAACCGAGGTTCACCTAGCAAAATGTGAAGTAGCTAGGAGCCCCCCCTCCCTCGTGTCGGCACGAAGGGAATCCTAAGCTATGAAAGCATGCCCCCCAACTGAGGTTCACCTAGCAAAGTGCAAAGTAGCTAGCAGCCCCCTCCCTCGTGTCGGCATGAAGGGAATCCTAAGCTATGAATGCATGCCCTCCCCTGTTGGAAATATGCCCTAGAGGCAATAATAAATAGGTTATTATTATATTTCCTTGTTCATGATAATCGTTTATTATCCATGCTAGAATTGTATTGATAGGAAACTCAGATACATGTGTGGATACATAGACAACACCATGTCCCTAGTAAGCCTCTAGTTGACTAGCTCGTTGATCAATAGATGGTTACGGTTTCCTGACCATGGACATTGGATGTCGTTGATAACGGGATCACATCATTAGGAGAATGATGTGATGGACAAGACCCAATCCTAAGCCTAGCACAAGATCGTGTAGTTCGTTTGCCAAGAGCTTTTCTAATGTCAAGTATCATTTCCTTAGACCATGAGATTGTGCAACTCCCGGATACCGTAGGAATGCTTTGGGTGTACCAAACGTCACAACGTAACTGGGTGGCTATAAAGGTGCACTACAGGTATCTCCGAAAGTGTCTGTTGGGTTGGCACGAATCGAGACTGGGATTTGTCACTCCGTGTAAACGGAGAGGTATCTCTGGGCCCACTCGGTAGGACATCATCATAATGTGCACAATGTGACCAAGGAGTTGATCACGGGATGATGTGTTACGGAACGAGTAAAGAGACTTGCCGGTAACGAGATTGAACAAGGTATCGGGATACCGACGATCGAATCTCGGGCAAGTAACATACCGATAGACAAAGGGAATTGTATACGGGATTGATTGAATCCTCGATATCGTGGTTCATCCGATGAGATCATCGAGGAGCATGTGGGAGCCAACATGGGTATCCAGATCCCGCTGTTGGTTATTGACCAGAGAGTCGTCTCGGTCATGTCTGCGTGTCTCCCGAACCCGTAGGGTCTACACACTTAAGGTTCGGTGACGCTAGGGTTGTAGAGATATTAGTATGCGGTAACCCGAAAGTTGTTTGGAGTCCCGGATGAGATCCCGGATGTCACGAGGAGTTCCGGAATGGTCCGGAGGTAAAGATTTATATATGGGAAGTCTTATTTTGGTCGCCGGAAAAGTTTCGCACTTTATCGGTATTGTACCGGGAGTGCCGAAAGGGGTCCGGGGGTCCACCAAGGGGTCCACCAGCCCCGGCGGGGGGGGGGGGCACATGGGCTGTGGGGGTGCGCCTTGGCCTATATGGGCCAAGGGAACCAGCCCCAAGAGGACCATGCGCCAAGAGATAAGATAAACTGAGAGTCCTAAAGGGGGAAGGCACCTCCGAGGTGCCTTGGGGAGGAAGGACTCCTCCCTGGCCGCACCCTTCCTTGGAGGAAGGGCCAAGGCTACGCCCCCCCTCTCCCTTGGCCCTATATATAGTGGGGGGAGGGAGGGCAGCAGCAATCCAAGCCCTGGCGCCTCCCTCTCCCTCCCGTGACACATCCCTCTCCTCCCGCAGCGCTTGGCGAAGCCCTGTTGGAATCCCGCTACTTCCACCACCACGCCGTCGTGCTGCTGGATCTCCATCAACCTCTCCTCCCCCCTTGCTGGATCAAGAAGGAGGAGACGTCGCTGCTCTGTATGTGTGTTGAACGCGGAGGTGCCGTCCGTTCGGCGCTTGGATCATCGGTGATTTGGATCACGACGAGTACGACTCCATCAACCCCGTTCTCTTGAACGCTTCCGCTCGCGATCTACAAGGGTATGTAGATGCACTCCCCTTCCCCTCGTTGCTAGATTACTCCATAGATTGATCTTGGTGATGCGTAGAAAATTTTGAATTTCTGCTATGTTCCCCAACAGTGGCATCATGAGCTAGGTCTATGCGTAGTTTCTATGCACGAGTAGAACACAAAGTAGTTGTGGGCGTCGATTTTGTCAATTTACTTGCCGTTACTAGTCTTATCTTGATTCGGCGGCATCGTGGGATGAAGCGGCCCGGACCGACCTTACACGTACTCTTACGTGAGACAGGTCCCACTTTAGTCAGATCGGATTCGATGAAAAGGGTCCTTATGAAGGGTAAATAGAAATTGGCATATCACGTTGTGGCTTTTGCGTAGGTAAGAAACGTTCTTTCTAGAAACCCATAGCAGCCACGTAAAACATGCAACAACAATTAGAGGACGTCTAACTTGTTTTTGCAGGGTATGCTATGTGATGTGATATGGCTAGAAGATGTGATGAATGATATATGTGATGTATGAGATTGATCATGTTCTTGTAATAGGAATCACGACTTGCATGTCGATGAGTATGACAACCAGCAGGAGCCATAGGAGTTGTCTTTATTTTTTGTATGACCTGCGTGTCATTGATTAACACCATGTAAATTACTTTACTTTATTGCTAAGCGCGTTAGCCATAGAAGTAGAAGTAATCGTTGGCGTGACAACTTCATGAAGACACAATGATGGAGATCATGGTGTCACGCCGGTGACAAAGATGATCATGGTGCCCCGAAGATGGAGATCAAAGGAGCAAAATGATATTGGCCATATCATGTCACTACTTGATTGCATGTGATGTTTATCATGTTATGCATCTTATTTGCTTAGAACGACGGTAGTAAGTAAGATGATCCCTCACTAAAATTTCAAGAAACGTGTTCCCCCTAACTGTGCACCGTTGCGAAGGTTCGTTGTTTTGAAGCACCACGTGATGATCGGGTGTGATAGATTCTAACGTTCGAATACAACGGGTGTTGACGAGCCTAGCATGTACAGACATGGCCTCGGAACACATGCAAAACACTTAGGTTGACTTGACGAGCCTAGCATGTACAGACATGGCCTCGGAACACAAGAGATCGAAAGATCGAACATGAGTCGTATAGTAGATACGATCAACATGGAGATGTTCACCGATGATGACTAGTCCGTCTCACGTGATGATCGGACACGGCCTAGTTTGACTCGGATCATGTATCACTTAGATGACTAGAGCGATGTCTATCTGAGTGGGAGTTCTATAATCAGATGAACTTCATTATCATGAACATAGTCAAAAGGTCTTTGCAAATTATGTCATAGCTTGCGCTTTAGTTCTACTGTTTAAGATATGTTCCTAGAGAAAATTTAGTTGAAAGTTGGTAGTAGCAATTATGCGGACTGGATCCGTAAACTGAGGATTGTCCTCATTGATGCACAGAAGGCTTATGTCCTTAATGCACCGCTCGGTGTGCTGAACCTCAGCGTCGTCTGTAGATGTTGCGAAACATCTGACATACACGTTTTGATGACTACGTGATAGTTCTAATGGTTTAGAATTGTGGCACCAAAGACGTTTGTCAAACGTCGTAGAACATATGAGATGTTCCGAAGACTGAAATTGGGATTTCAGACTAGTGCCCACGTCAAGAGGTATGAGACCTCTGACAAGTTTCTTAAGCCTGCAAACTAAGGGAGAAAAGCTCAATCGTTGAGCATGTGCTCAGATTGTCTGAGTATCACAATCGCTTGAATCGAGTGAGAGTTAATCTCCCAGATGAGATAGTGATAGTTCTCCATAGTCACTGTCACCAAGCTAGTAGAGCTTCATGATGAACTATAACATATCAGGGATAGTTATGATGATCCTTAAGCTATTCGCGATGTTTGACACCACGAAAGTAGAAATCAAGAAGGAGCATCAATTGTTGATGGTTAGTAAAACCACTAGATTCTAGAAGGGCAAGGGCAAAAGGGATACTACATGAAACAGCAAATCATTTGCTGCTCTAGTGAAGAATCCCAAGGTTGAACCCAAACCCGAGACTAAGTGCTTCTGTAATGAGGGAAACGGTCACTGAAGCAGTACTACCCTAGATACTTGGTAGATGAGAAGGCAGACAAGGTCGACAGAAGTATATTGGATATACGTTATATGAATGTGTACTTTACTAGTACTCCTAGCAGCACTAGGGTATTAGATACCGGTTCGGTTGCTAAGTGTTGGTAACTCGAAATAAAAGCTGCGGAATAAACGGAGACTAGCTAAAGGTGAGATGACGATATGTGTTGGAAGTGTTTCCAAGGTTGATGTGATCAAGCATCGCATGCTCCCTCTACTATCGAGATTTGGTGTTTGCGTTGAACATGATTGGATTATGTTTATCGCAATACGGTTATTCATTTAAGGAGAATAATGGTTACTTTGTTTATTTGAATAATACCTTCAATGGTCTTGCACCTAAAATGAATCTCGATCGTAGTGATACACATGTTCATGCCAAAAGATAAAAGATAGTAATGATAGTTCCACATACTCGTGGCACTGCCACTTGAGTCATATTGGTATAGAACGCATGAAGAAGCTCCATGTAGATGGATCTTTGGACTCAGTCATTTTTTGAAAAGATTGAGACATGCGAACCATGTCTATTGGTATATATATATATATATGCATGAAGAAACTCCATGCAGATGGATCGTTTGGACTCACTTGATTTTGAATCACTTGAGACATGCAAATCATACCACATGGGCAAGATGATTGAAAGGCCTCGTTTTCAGTAAGATGGAACAAGAGAGCAACTTATTGGAAGTAATACATTTTGATGTATGCAGTCCAATGAGTGCTGAGGCATGCAGTGGATATCGTTATGTTCTTACTTCACAGATGATTTGAGTAGATGCTGAGTGTATTTACTTGATAAAACACAAGTCTGAATTATTGAAAGGTTCAAGTAATTTCAGAGTGAAGTTGAAGATCGTCGTGACAAGAGGATAAAATGTCTGTGATATGATCATAGAGATGAGTATCTGAGTTACGAGTTTGACACACAATTAAGACATTGTGGAAAGTGTTTCACAATTAATACCGCCTGGAACACCATAGTGTGATGGTGTGTCCAAACATCAAAACTGCACCCTATTGGATATGGTGCATACCATGATGTCTCTTATCGAATTTACCACTATCGTTTATGGGTTAGGCATTAGAGACAACCGCATTCACTTTAAAAGGGGCACCACGCAATTCCGTTGAGACGACACCGTTTAGAGAAACCTAAGTTGTCGTTTCTTAAAAGTTTGGGGCTACGATGCTTATGTGAAAAAGTTTCAGGCTGTAAGCTCGAACCCAAAGCGGATAAATGCATCTTCATAGAATACCCAAAACAGTTGGGTATACCTCCTATTTCAGATCTGGAAGCAAAAGTAATTGCTTCTAGAAACGAGTCCTTTCTCGAGGAAAAGTTTCTCTCGAAAGAATTGAGTGGGAGGATGGTGGAGACTTGATAAGGTTATTGAACCGTCACTTCAACTAGTGTGTAGCAGGGCACAGGAAGTTGTTCCTGTGGCACCTACACCAATTGAAGTGGAAGCTTATGATAGTGCTCATGAAACTTCGGATCAAGTCACTACCAAACCTCATGGGACGATGAGGATGCGTACTACTTCAGAGTAATGCGTGATCCTGTCTTGGAAGTCATGTTGCTAGACAACAATGGACCTACGAGCTATGGAGAAGCGATGGTGGGCCCGTATTCCGACAAATGGTTAGAAGCCATGAAATCCGAGATAAATGGATCTTTAAGAAGAAGACGGACATGGACGGTAATGTTACCGTCTATGAAGCTCGACTTGTGGAAAAGAGTATTTTCACAAGTTCAAGGAGTTGACTACGATGAGATTTTCTCATCCGTAGTGATGCTTAAGTCCGTCGGAATCATGTTAGCATTAGCTGCATTTATGAAATCTGGCAGCTGGATGTCAAAACAAGTTTCCTTACCAGTTTTCGTAAGGAAAGGTTGTATGTGATACAATCAGAAAGGTTTTGTCGATCCTAAGGATGCTAAAAGGTATGCTAGCTCCAGCGATCCTTCCATGGACTAGAGCAAGCATCTCGGAGTTAGAATATACGCTTTGATGGAGTGATCAAAGTTTTTGGGTTCATACAAAGTTTGTTAGAAACTTGTATTTACAATAAAGTGAGTGGGAGCGCTGCAACATTTCTGATAAGTATATGTGAATGACATATTGTTGATCCGAAATGATGTAGAATTTCTGGAAAGCATAAAGGGTTGTTTGAAAGGAGTTTTTCAAAGGAAGACCTGGATAAAGCTGCTTGCATATTGGGCATCAAGATCTATAGAGATAGATCAAGACGCCTGATGATTCTTTCAAAGAATGCACACTTTGACATGATTTTGAAAGAGTTCAAAATAGATCAGCAAAGAAGGAGTTCTTGGCTGTGTTACAAGGTGTGAGTATTGAGTAAGACTCAAGACCTGACCACAGCAGAAGAGAGAGAAAGGACGAAGGTCGTCCCCTATGCTTTAGACGTAGGCTCTACAGTATGCTATGCTGTGTACCGCACATGAAGTGTGCCTTGCCATGAGTTGGTCAAGGGGTACAATAGTGATCAGGGAATGGATCACATGACAGCGGTCGAACTTATCCTTAGTATCTAGTGGACTAAGGAATTTTCTCGATTATGGAGGTGAAAAGGAGTTCGTCGTAAAGGGTTACGTCGATGCGAACTTTGACACTAATCCGGATGACTCTGAGTAGTAAACCGGATTCGTATAGTAGAGCAGTTATTTGAAATGGCTCCAAGTAGCGCGTGGTAGCATCCACAAGATGACATAGATATTCGTAAAGCACACACGGATCTGAAAGGTTCAGACCCGTTGACTAATAACCTCTCTCACAAGCATAACATGATCAAACCAGAACTCATTGAGTGTTAATCACATAGTGATGTGAACTAGATTGTTGACTCTAGTAAACTCTTTGGATGTTGGTCACATGGTGATGTGACCTGTCAGTGTTAATCACATGGTGATGTGAACTAGATTATTGACTCTAGTGCAAGTGGGAGACTGTTGGAAATATGCCCTAGAGGCAATAATAAATAGGTTATTATTATATTTCCTTGTTCATGATAATCGTTTATTATCCATGCTAGAATTGTATTGATAGGAAACTCAGATACATGTGTGGATACATAGACAACACCATGTCCCTAGTAAGCCTCTAGTTGACTAGCTCATTGATCAATAGATGGTTACGGTTTCCTGACCATGGACATTGGATGTCGTTGATGACGGGATCACATCATTAGGAGAATGATGTGATGGACAAGACCCAATCCTAAGCCTAGCACAAGATCGTGTAGTTCGTTTGCCAAGAGCTTTTCTAATGTCAAGTATCATTTCCTTAGACCATGAGATTGTGCAACTCCCGGATACTGTAGGAATGCTTTGGGTGTACCAAACGTCACAACGTAACTGGGTGGCTATAAAGGTGCACTACAGGTATCTCCGAAAGTGTCTGTTGGGTTGGCACGAATCGAGACTGGGATTTGTCACTCCGTGTAAACGGAGAGGTATCTCTGGGCCCACTCGGTAGGACATCATCATAATGTGCACAATGTGACCAAGGAGTTGATCACGGGATGATGTGTTACGGAACGAGTAAAGAGACTTGCCGGTAACGAGATTGAACAAGGTATCGGGATACCGACGATCGAATCTCGGGCAAGTAACATACCGATAGACAAAGGGAATTGTATACGGGATTGATTGAATCCTCGATATCGTGGTTCATCCGAGGAGATCATCGAGGAGCATGTGGGAGCCAACATGGGTATCCAGATCCCGCTGTTGGTTATTGACCAGAGAGTCGTCTCGGTCATGTCTGCGTGTCTCCCGAACCCGTAGGGTCTACACACTTAAGGTTCGGTGACGCTAGGGTTGTAGAGATATTAGTATGCGGTAACCCGAAAGTTGTTCGGAGTCCCGGATGAGATCCCGGACGTCACGAGGAGTTCCGGAATGGTCCGGAGGTAAAGATTTATATATGTGAAGTCTTATTTTGGTCGCCGGAAAAGTTTCGCACTTTATCGGTATTGTACCGGGAGTGCCGAAAGGGGTCCGGGGGTCCACCAAGGGGTCCACCAGCCCCGGGGGGGCCACATGGGCTGTGGGGGTGCGCCTTGGCCTATATGGGCCAAGGGAACCAGCCCCAAGAGGCCCATGCGCCAAGAGATAAGATAAACGGAGAGTCCTAAAGGGGGAAGGCACCTCCGAGGTGCCTTGGGGAGGAAGGACTCCTCCCTGGCCGCACCCTTCCTTGGAGGAAGGGCCAAGGCTGCGCCCCCCCTCTCCCTTGGCCCTATATACAGTGGGGGGGAGGGAGGGCAGCAGCAATCCAAGCCCTGGCGCCTCCTTCTCCCTCCCGTGACACATCCCTCTCCTCCCGCAGCGCTTGGCGAAGCCCTGTTGGAATCCTGCTACTTCCACCACCACGCCGTCGTGCTGCTGGATCTCCATCAACCTCTCCTCCCCCCTTGCTGGATCAAGAAGGAGGAGACATCGCTGCTCCGTATGTGTGTTGAACGCGGAGGTGACGTCCGTTCGGCGCTAGGATCATCGGTGATTTGGATCACGACGAGTACGACTCCATCATCCCCGTTCTCTTGAACGCTTCCACTCGCGATCTACAAGGGTATGTAGATGCACTCCCCTTCCCCTCGTTGCTAGATTACTCCATAGATTGATCTTGGTGATGCGTAGAAAATTTTGAATTTCTGCTACGTTCCCCAACATCCCCCCCTACCGAGGTTCACCCTAGCAAAGTGCGAAGTAGCTAGCAGCCACCCCTCCCTCGTGTCGGCACGAAGGGAATCCTAAGCTATGAATGCATGCCCCGCAAACGAGATTCACCTAGCAAAGTGCGAAGTAGGTAGCACCCCCCTCGTGTCGGCACGAAGGGAATTCTAAGCTATGAATGCATGCCCCCTCCCCCCCAACCAAGGTTCACCTAGCAAAGTGCGAGGTAGCTAGCAGCCCCACCCCCCCCCCCCCCCCCCCCCGTGTCGCCACGAAGGGAATCCTAAGCTATGAATGCATGCCCCCTCCCCCCAACCAAGGTTCACCTAGCAAAGTGCGAGGTAGCTAGCAGCCCCACCCCCCCGTGTCGCCACGAAGGGAATCCTAAGCTATGAATGCATGCCCCCCCAACCGAGGTTCACCTAGCAAAGTGTGAAGTAGCAACCCCCCCCCCCCCCCCGCCCACACACACACACATTCAGTCGGCGGGCCAGAGAGGCAAATATCTCACCAAGATGGATCGTAGAAAGAACCAAGAATAATCCACCTTGGTCGTACAACCTCTCTCTTGTTGTTGGTCAAAGTGATGGCCATTCATGCGACCCAGAGATGGGCTAGCTCGCCAATAATCATGCAAGTCGCTAGTCCCCGAAGATAACCACTACATGCGTGTGGCCCAAACATATTTATGGAGAGGTGTGTTTTTGAGTAACAATGGAACAACTTTGATGTGGCACCGTGATTTCGAACTAGAAATCCCCACACTGAGTGAGGTTTAGGTTGACGATTCATATGTATGTTACACCACACTTCAAGCCAACGATGGGGATTCATGCATGCATGCGTGCATAGTATATGCCCTCAAACTTAATTAGGTCTGAATCTCACCATGACCTAGACTACGATAACACGAACCAAATGAAGAATCCGCCATGGTAACCTATCTTGTTGTTGCTCAAGGTGGTCATGGATGTCCACACGGGCCCACGAATATATAGGCTTGTCGCCGATAACCATGCGAGGGAGTGTACCATTTAAAGGCAACCACTACATGCATATGTATGGAGGTGATGCATGCATGCATGTTTGAATACACAACATTGATGTGGCGCGTGCGTCAAAAATCATACACTAGCTCCCACACACAGAAAGAGATCGGTTCATGATGTGTCGTTGTACTAGCCACTTCGACTCGATGGGAGGGATTCATGCGTACACATGCATGTGTGTGTCCTCAAACTGTATCATGCATGTCATCCCAGAGCAAAAATAATAATCCCCTCCTAAGTCAAATTAACCTCTCTTACTGTCAGGCAAAAAGTAGTGATGGACCAAGCGGGCCCACAGATGAAAGCATCGATATCACTGATAACCGCTTAAGTGGGTGCGAGAGGGCAACCACCACTGCTTTGCATGTGGGCCAAACATATATATGTTGAATACCCAAAATGCACAACTTTCATGTGCCACATGCCTCAAAAACCGTAAACCATGCACCCACACAGAGGGAGGTTCATATCAAGCGTACTACATATGATGGTCCCCTTCCCCCCTCTTCACCGGATACTATATGCTCCTGCCGTAATATATGTACAACCCAAAAGAATCCTCATCGATGGTGTAATTAATTAACCTCTCCCGATGTAGGTCAAACGGATGCATGTATGCATCGACGATGGCCTCGTGGGCCCACAGATGGAAGCGTCACACGTGAGTGTCCTAGCTAGGATATGCATGTGGCCCAAAAAGGTCTTGTGTGATGTTTGAATAACCAATTTCACAATTTTGATGTGGCACATGCCTCGGAAACCAAAAAGTCCCGACACTGAGTGAGGTGTACTTGTTCACGGACGCGTACGTATAGTATATATGCTAGTCCCCACCCACCTCTTCGACATGTACTATATACCAGCATACCACAAACAAAAAAGATTCTAGCTTGCTGGTCAAATTAACCTCACTGTCGGCTGTTCGTCAAAGTGATGGATGACGACCTCGCGGGTCCACAGAAAGAGTCACACGCGAGTATCGAGTGTCGTGTAGGACAACCATCGACTGCATGTGGCCAAAACATTTATGTATGAAAGGGTTGTGTAATGTTTTAAATAACGATTTCACGACTCTGATGTGGCACCAGCCTGCCTAACAAAATGGCCAACCCACACAATGGCTCACAACTCGTAGTGTACTGCGAGCCACCCGCCACCCCCAGACGCACACACCCACACACACACCATGAATCCACCTCAACTACGATGCATGTTAAATTAATTATCCCGTGGTTAACATACATGCTACCAAAGGAGGGACGTTTTAATTTCAAAAAAATCACAGAGGTCATTAAGACGTTTTAGTACATTGATTGATTGATTTTCTATGGGTATAATGTGCAAAAATCAAATTTGAGCTACATGCACACGTGACAGTGCACCTAAATGGATTGCAAAAACACATGTGTCTCACTAGGTGCATGTTTACTCCCCGTGAAACAAATTTCAAACATTGAGAATCTTCATTTTTAAATTCAAGTACATCCAAAACTTATTTAAAGTTCATGAAACTTATCATGTTGTCATATGGACACCAATACAAAGTGGCATTGTACTTTTTTTGTCAATTTTGAGACCAGTATTGATTTAATCTTTATCTAATTATAGACGGCAGATTATTAATAATTGGGAACCAATATCCCAAACGGATTATTTATGCGAACCGTGAGCGTTAGACCAACAATGGATACGTGCCATGCTTCGGTTAAGCAATAAAGCGGCAGCATTAATCATCCAAATAGAAAAACAATATACGTGCCGCCGCGCGACCCGTGTGTCATGCAAGCAGGCGTGAGTTGACGGGATGCATGCGAGCAGTCTGCCGCGCAGGCAGACGGGGAGGCGTGTGAGCAGGTGTGTGAATTGACGGAGGCGTGCTCGCTGCACAGTGTCATCGGGAGGCGTGCGAGTAGCTGTGTGAAACTTTGGTAGGCATGCTAGCAGTCCGGTGCGCAGGCTCACCGGGAGGCGATCCATCGGTTTGACCACCGCCTGCCTCTCTCCCACAACTCCCACTACTCCATATTAATGGTGCGTCCGAGTGGCCGCACCCTCCATCCCCGCTACACACACACACACAATCCTCTCTCTCCGCTTGCATCCTCAACGCCGCTCTCGGTCCTCAAAGCCGTCAGTGTATGAGATGTCGCCGAAGCACCCATCGGAGGGAGTGGCGACGCCGGGGCTGCTAAAGCACTGGAGCACGGCGTGGAGATGGAGACAGAGGTTGCCCTCACTGCTGCGAGTTATCGCTGCACCCTGACGTCGTCGACGGCGTCGAGCTTCCACAGCCGGAGGCGGAGCTCCACACCGACTCTCACGACCACTCCGGCAACGACTCGACGACCACTCCAGCGACGCCTCCAACAACGACGGACAGCTGGTTAGTCATCTATACCCATTTATGTGTCAAATAGATCATAGGGTTTCTCTGGTTACTCCTGCCTCCCCCTTTTTGGAATAGAAATCCTATGGTTGTGTTCTCCCAATCCATGAAATCTGAGTAAGTTTCGTTAGATCCGTGTAGTGTATTGATTGTTTGAATGGTACATGTGATAAGTGATTAGTTGTTTCATCTGTGTGCAAATGATTTCTGCTAGTAATCCGACTAGGATTAGTGTTCGTGCTAATAATTCCTAGCCAGGGCTTGACAATTGATTTTGAATGACCTACGTATGTTTGTGCCATTATTTTCTTCAAGATTGGTCTGTACACAGACGAGTGTGCTTAATAATCAAACCATAATCTCTGGATATGTATAAATAAATAGCCATAAATTGCTAATCCTACTTCATGGCATGTAATCATTCATTTGATGCCAAATTTGTTTTACTATTTGTATAGGTGCTGTCTGACGATGTGGATAGCGAGGATGAAGATGGCCAGAGGAGGTACAAGAGTTAAATCCCGAGGGAGCTTTATGCGGGAATGCATAACAGGCGTATTAGGACCTGGAACGGCAGCTATGGATGCCCATTTTGCAAACAGAAGCTTCATGACGCATATCTAAGTATTCTGTCGCATGCAAGAGGACGGGCCTTTGGCTCCTTCAAGCAAAAGTATTATCGCAGGGTGGCGCACGGCGCGTACGCCAAGTACCTGGAGAAGCTTCAGGATCGTGCCGGCCACATGTGAGATGAGATGTGGGATGGGTCGAACTATCACTACAAAAAAATACACTTCCGTGATGATACGTATTTGTCACAGTAGGTCGCATTTTTTGTCATGCATGTACATCCATGACAATTTTATGACAGAATCAAGATAGTCATACCTGTGCTGTCGTAGAAGTGTTCCATTACATTACCAAAATTATCATCACGGAAGTGTCCACTTCCATGACGATAAATCGCGCGTCACAGAAGTGCTTTCATCAAGGGTGACCGACACGTGGCATCCACCGTAACGGAACGCCGTTAAGCTATCGGGTCCGGTTTTGGATCCGATAACCCGTTAACAGCCCGGACCAATGGGGATTTTCCACGTGTAAAATTCTGATTGGCTGACGGAACACGTGTCAGCTCCGCGTTGGCACAGGTGTCACTCATCAAATGGGTGAGATGCGCCTATGATATGCTGACACGTGAACCGGCCCAAAAGTGGCCCATAAAGTTAAACGGGCCGGCCCAACTAAAGGCCCACAAGATTTTGCGGTCCATAATGGGCCAGCCCAGAAAAAGGCCCACGAGATTTTTCGTATCATAATGGGCCGGCCCAGCTAAAGGCCCACGAGATTTTGCGGGCCATAATGGGCCGGCCCAGCTAAAGGCCCGCGAGATTTTGCGGACCATAATGGGCCGGCCCAGATAAAGGCCCATAAGGCTAATGTCAAATCGGCCCGTCAACGGCCTGTCCTAAACTTGTCATCATCGCGGCCCATGATCTCTTCTGGCCCGTTAACAGTCCGCTAAGTATATGGGCCGAATTACGGCCCGGTGTATTTCCGGCCTGTTAAAGGTCCTGCTTCATTTGGGCCCATTGACAGGCCATTGAAACTTTCGGCCCATAAACGACCGTGAAGGATTTGGGTCATATTCGGCCATGTCTGACATTCGGCCTGTTAGCAGCCCACCATAGATTTGGGCCACTTTCGGCCTGTTGTGATTTTCGGCCTGTTAACGTCGGACGAAATCCATGGGCGATATGTGGCCCAACGTCACATCGGGCCCATTAACGGCCCATATAAAAATGACGATAATCTAGCCCGACCGAACTTCTGGCCTGTTAAAGGCCCGTGTATTAGGTCGGCGCATTTACGGCCCGTCCGAATTCCGGCCTGTGAAAGATCCGCATCGTAAATGGGCCCAATCTCACTTTCGGTCTTTTAAAGGCCCATGTTTTTTATGGGCTCGAGATATTTACACCTGTAAACAGCCTATTGTTACTAAGGGCCCAAATTATGTTTAGGCCTGTTAAAGGCCCACTATGGGCACAGGCCTACCAGAATAATATGAAATCTTATGCTGATTTAGGCCCAGATATTTTTAGTGGGCTACATGCAAATTTCGACCCATAATCATTTTAGCCCAATTGGAATGGGCCCGACGAATGTTGGCATGTTGGGCTCCTACGAAGCTTTCGGCCGAATACATTACTAAGATAAACCTACAGTATACAAAAATAGCGTCGTAATTATTGCAGCCTTTGGCAGCAGCATAAATGTTGTATCAGAACAAAAGGCCTATTGGCATAAAGTTTACATTCCTTGCAGATAAAAGCACCATCAGATGTATAGAAGCACATATCATTTGACCTGAGTGTTAATGTTTCAGACTGTAGAATCTGATGGAGCAGCACGATCTTCACCTTTTTCCGCCATTGCTCTTGAACAACGAAGCGAATGTGTGATAGTCTGGTTTCAAAACCATTCATATCTTGACGACATTTGTCAACCACTATTCTTGTTTCCAAAATGACGTCCATTAGGGATTGGACTTGTGTCTGGAGCACAGATATATCACTCTGTCTAGCAGGAAGATTTTGTTCAGTAGGCGATTTGGACGACGTTACCTTGACAACCAACCCAGAATTACGCAGGAAGGTGCTTTTAGCACTGTTAGTGGAGAGATACTGACGCACTGCAGCAAGAGGTGATATTGTGCCTGTGGTAGGCTCGTCACCTTCAGGTGGTTGTGGCTGTTCAATCATTTTTTCCATAGCTTCTTGAAAGTTTGAACTTGTAGATTAGTGTACCAGATAAGTTACTAATGAGACAAAAACAAACAAAGTAGGTTACACGTTTATACATAACTTATTTTGGTGAACTACTGTAATACCTTAGCATGTATTGTAGTGCCAACTACATAATAAAATCACTTTCGGAACATATGTCCATGTAGCATGCCTACTGTATTTTCTATTTCCTCACATTCATTGACATCTAAGGATAAAGAGACATGGTTTAAAGTAGGATGAACATAGTATGACATCATTCATATCATGGGCAAACAGATATAAAACAAACAGGCTATTTTATCATTGTGTGCGCACGTGAACATAACAACTAGAATACAGATCAAGACCAAAAGAATATCCTTCATCTCTTTTAAACCATGTAAGGTGGAATGATACGTTAAGACAACTATGTATAAAAGTGAACAGAGTAACTGACATTGGCTGCAAACCTAGTTAAATGAACACATCACAGTACCAATCAGTTCAAAGGCAGGAGGAGTAAGGACTTACAACAGTGGCTTGAACTAGTGTGCTCATGCCCTTCATCTTGTTGGTGTGGCAATCCTTAAAGATTTGCACTGCATTCGGTTCACGTTCTTTTTGGTCCGCACAGTCTTTCCTCTGTATTTGGAACAAGTCAATATAGATAGATAATATGGCACAGAAAAAAGAAGGAAGTAGCAGCTATTTACAAGAGCCTCGCAGTGTGCAATATAGCTATGAGATCCTGTTGTCTGTTGGAATTTCACTTTAGACCGGTTGGTCTTGTTCTTCAAACAGTTAGCCTAGAAGAAGATACACTTGTAAGGCACATACATAAATACAAGTTCAATATGTGGTCTAATCAAATACATATAGCCCACATGATACTTTGGATCAGACCAGTGTTTAACGAGGGTTGTCCAGTCTTCATCTGTAATATATTCCACTTGAGATGTTTGGGCGATTTCATTGTTAGCCTTGCCTTCAAAGTGAGATTTTCTAAGGTGGTACCGATACTGTCGCAGAGCAGACTGAAAAACATGAGTGCATGCTTGTTTTGTTGCATCATCTTTGAGATCCAACTTGAACCTCATCTATTGAAAAAAGAATGTGAGTCTTATTAGGAGGAAGCTAGAAAGTATGGGACAGAGCAAGATAATATTACTAATTGCGATGAATAACATTACTTACGAATAAATGGTCAAGGAAGGTGTTAAACTGGGTATTGTCTTTCTCATTCCTGTACTGGATCCACGTAGGGAGGATACGTGCATGACACCTAACGGCAACGGCTGCCTCTGATACTAACTTGGCTGACTCTGTAGCATCACGTGGCCTTTTTAAACCTGCCTCAAAATGGATCTCCATTCTTCCTCCTTTAGATTTTGTTAATCTGTCAAGCATTATCCCTGATGTCTATTTCCGCTTGCGTCGTGGTGCTAGTTCAACAACGAATATGGGAAGTGTTAGTGTACATCAAACTGTGAGAGTACATATAAAGGAGCATGCAACTGCAACTTGACTCGGTCAGGTACCGTCTTGGTGTTGATGCTCATGAGGTTCATCTAATCTTGCCAAGTCCTGTTGTGTCAGCAGTGCTTCAGAAGTAGTGTTAGGTGTGAAGGAAGCTTGGGAACTGGCCAGTTCCGGAGCAAACGAACGAGTAACTCGTTGAGATGCTGGTACAGTTGAAGCGGATGCTGGAGCTGGTGGAGCAGGTGATACTGTGTTTGTAGATTTAGCCGGTGGACTTGGACCTTCTACTGCACTATAAGTACCAGCAGAATCTGGACGGCCGATCCTTTTCCGTTTCACCCGACGAGTAACACCACTCCCTACTATATTATTTTCCTTGCTCTTTTTGACTTTGCCATGTCAAGCCGTACCCACAACACAAAAGAATAAAATTGCTCTTCAGAACTCATTGATGCATGATACAGACAAGCAATACTTTGATGTAAGACAACCGTATGAGGATGGAATATGTAAGGAAAACAGGATGGCATGACATATTCACAGCTACGATGTGTAAACTAAGTAGAAGGATTTTCAAGTAAATAGAAGTGATGCAAGCTAGACACCATATGAAAGATGCAACCAATATTACTCTGCCAAGTTAAAAGTGTCTTGTCATAAGTGGCAATTCGAAAAATTAGAAGTAGTACAACGTAGAAATCAATGCAAGATGCAACCACTATCAAACTGCCATGTTAAAAGTGTCCAATCATGAGTGATTGATGCGGGATACACAACAACAGTACTTTGATGTAAGAACATGGTATGATAGATAGATGCAGTGTATTCTAGACACAGAACGCCATGTCATATGCACATGTATAACGTATGAACTCAGCAGGTGCAATTTAATCAAAATAGAAGAAATACAGGCTAGACAACATATGCAACATGAAACCAATTATCACACAGTCAACTTAGAGCAAGCACCTGCGATGGAGTACGGGAGATGAACTCATCATGTAGACTTGGGACTTCAACTTTGTTAGCAGTAGCAGTGGCAAATCTAGAGAGTCTCTGTTTGTGTCGGTGCGGAGTACCACCAAATCCCCTGACTTACTCTTTTCCTTCCTATTTTCTGATATTGCCTTATGAAGTCAAAACCACAAGAAGATGAATAAAATTAGCTCTGCATAAACTGGTTGATGCATGATACAGACAAACACTACTTTGATGTAAGGCAAGCGCAGGATAGGAGGATGGAATATATACAAAGAAAGACAGCGTTTCATATTCACACGTACGATAGGAGGATGGAATATGTATGAAAAAAACAGTAAGCGGAAGGCATTTCAACAAAATTAGAAGAAATGAAAGCTAGGCACCATATGAACATGCAACCAATATCACTCTATCAGGTAAAAAGTGTCTCGTCGTAAGTGCCATTTCAAGTTAAATGTGTCTTATGGGTAAGTGATC
The DNA here is from genome assembly GCF_002575655.3 of Aegilops tauschii subsp. strangulata. Classification (NCBI taxonomy): domain Eukaryota; kingdom Viridiplantae; phylum Streptophyta; class Magnoliopsida; order Poales; family Poaceae; genus Aegilops; species Aegilops tauschii. The sequence continues at coordinate 182,868,088 of NC_053039.3, forward strand.
ATTGCAGGTATAAGTTGTAAGCTACGCAGATGCAATTCAACATAATCAGAAGCAATACAAACTAGACATCGTACGGAAAACGCAACCACATATAACAGTTCCAAGTTAGAGCAAGCACCTGTGATGGTGGAGTAGGGGAGATGTGCTCATCATGTACACGTATGTTCTAGAAACAGGAACACGTGTCATATTCACGGGCATTATGTGTAAAGTAAGCAGATGCAATTCAACAAAGCTAGAAGAAATACAAGCTAGACATCATACGCAACATGCAACCACATATACTAGTGCCAAGTTAGAGCAAGCACCTGTGATGGTGGAGTAGGGGAGATGTGCTCATCATCTACAAAGCTACGTTGACTGTCTAGCCTTGCGTTGTCTTGCGAATCTTGTTGGGAGGATGGCGGAGTAGAATCTGTAGAGAACCTCCGTTTCAATTGCTCGGAAGGACCACCATCATCCAATGCCTTGCAAATTTCCTTCAGCTTTATTGATTTTCCATTGTGAGGTCAAACCGACAAGAAAAAGGAATATAATTCGCTCTTCAGAACTCATTCATGCATGATACTGACGAACACTACTCTGATGAAAGGCAAAGTCATGATACGAGGATGGAATATGTACGAAAAATGGACGGCTTGACATATTCACACCTATGATGTGGTAACTAAGCAGAAGGCACTTCAACAAATTAGAAGCACTGCAAACTAGACACCATATGAAAGGTGCAATCAATATCACTCTGCCGAGTTAAAACTGTCTCGTCATAGGTGGCGTTCATCAAACTAGAAGCAATACATGCTAGAAATCATATTCAAGACACAAACCAATATCACACTGCCAACTTAAAGTTGTTCCATCATAAGTGACTGATGCAGGATACACAAGAAGAGTAGTTTCATGTAAGAACATGGTGTGATAGACAGATATAGTATGTACCAAAAATAGGAAAGCGTGTCATATTCACACTTATCATTTGTAAGCTAAGCAGATGTAGTTTAAACTAATTAGGAGCAATACAAGCTAGACACCATATGCAACATGCAACCAGATATCACACTGCCAAGTTAGAGCAAGCACCTTGGATGGTGGAGTAGGGGAGCGGAGACTTGGACCTTGTAATGCACTATCAGTACAAGGAGAATCGGTACAGATGCTCTGTTTACGTTGCTGCAGAGGACCACCATCATTGCCTTCCTTACTCTTTTCCTTCCTCTTTCTTGATTTTGCCTTGTCAAGTCAAACCCACAAGAAAAAGGAATAAAAGTTGCTCTTCAGAACTCATTGATGCATGATACTGACAAACACTACTTTCATGTAAGGCAGCCGCATGATAGGAGGATGGAATATGTATGAAAAACAGGACGGCGTGACATATTGACATGTATGATGTATAAAGTGTAAACTAAGCACAAGGTGCTTGAACTTGTTAGAATCAATGCAACCTAGAAACCATATGAAAGATGAAACCAATATCACTCTGCCAAATTAAAAGGGTGCCCTAACAAATGTATTTGACCAAATTAGAAGCAATACATGGCAACCGGATAGAAATAATATGCAATATACAACGAATAAAGGTGACTCATCGTAAGTGATTGATGCAGGATACAGAAGAGAGGTAGTTTCATGTAAGAACAAGGTTAACACATAGATGTAGTGTGTACCAAAAATAGGAAGGCATGTCATATTCACAGGTATAATGTAACACCCCGGATGTAACTTTCCATATTTGTAACTCCAACTCTTGCCATTTTCGGCTATGTGTTATGATATTCCCTCCGTGGTCGGGTTTTGTCTTTTGTTTTGCATTTTGTTCATGTCATGCATCTCATATCATGTCATCATGTGCATTGCATTTGCATACGTGTTCGTCTCATGCATCCGAGCATTTTCCCCGTTGTCCGTTTTGCAATCCGGCGCTCCCATCTCCTCTGGCGCACCCCTCTTGTTTTCTTTCGTGAGCGGGTGTCAAACATTCTCGGAATGGACCGAGGCTTGTCAAGTGGCCCTAGTATACCACCGGGAGACCACCGGTCAAGTTTCGTTCCATTTGGAGGTCGTTTGGTACTCCAACGGTTAACCGGGGAACCGCAAAGTCCGTTTGTGTGTTGCAGCAAAACCCCCCTCAAAACCAGGCCAAAACCCACCAAACTCTCTTCCATGCTCTAGGTCGTTCGATCATGATCGTGTGGGCGAAAACCGCACCTCATTTGGACTCACCTAGCTCCCTCTACCTATATAAACACTCCCTCTCCCGAAATTTCGCGGATGAAACCCTAGCGTCTTGCACCTCGCGCCGCCGGACAAATCCGCCCGCGCCGGACACGTCCGCCGTCGCCGACCGACGAATCCCGCGCCGACACCTGTCCTTCGCCGCCTTCCGCCGCCGCCGGCCCGCGGGGCCCGAGTCGGGCCCGCGCGGCCCGCCCGCCTCCGCCGCCGCACGCCTCCAGCGTCCCCGCCGCCTGGGTCCCGTCCGCCAGCTCTGGCCTCCGCGCCGACCGCCGGCCGCCGCGTCCTCGCTGCCCCGCCGACCGCCCGCCGCTCTCCGCCGTCCGGCGCCACCTGTGGCCCGCGCGCCCGCTCGCCGCCGTCCGCCCGGCCAGCCGCCTCCTCCGGCGAGCTCCGCCGCCCCGCAGCCTCTCCTTCCTCGTCTCCGGCCGCCGCCACGTCGACCTCGACGAACCCTAGCCCGATCGGATCTCGATTTGTTTGACCGAAGGTTGACTTTCCCGAGACCCCCGAAATATTCTCGTCATTTTATTTTCACAGCATGTGCCCTTGTTTATAGCATCATAACTCTCTGCATATAGCTCCGTTTCGCGCGTGTAATATATCGAAATGTTCGCCTCGTGATGCTCTTCATTTTATTCAATTGCACCATGTTCATTAGAGGACATCTTGATGCCCAAATCTCTGGTGCAACAGTGCTACTTGCTGTTATCTGCTGTTACTTAGCAGAACTTGGTGATTTGTTATTTTTGTATCATTTAATACGTGCATCTTATGAGCATGAGCTCTACATGTGTTTTGTTTTATGCCATGCCATCTTTCCAAGGGTGTATGCCATGTATTTTTGTGATCTCTGTGGTGACTAGCACAAGCATGCAAACTAGGCTCCGTAATGTTTCTGATTTCAGGGACTTAGTATTTTCTCCAAGTCTTTGTCTCGTGTTATTTTGTCGGCATGTAAACTTGATGCTACAGAGAGATCCATGCATATTTTGGAGATGTTCAGTAAGGATGTTTTGTAGATATTGTTGTAATTGATCCATTCCGGCCCTTGTTTGCAATTATAGGGTGACATAGCATGACTCAATCTTGCTCTACTTTTTCTATAAAATATTTCTGGCAGATTGTTTACGTGTTATTCAATTTTGCCAAGCTTGTTGTAGTTGTTTCTTTCATGCTATGTATTTGCTCTTGCCATGGATAGCTTCATAAACATGCCATCTTGCTGTAGGTATGCTTGTTTTGTCATGCATTGCTTTGTGTTGAGTGCATCAAGCTCACCAAGATGCTTTCATATTATTGTTTACATGGTTGCCATCATATCTTCTGGTCCTTTTTGTCTTATGGTCAGTAAGGGACTTTTGTCATATGCATTTAGTAGAATACTGCCATGCCTTGTTTTGCCATGTTAAGTTCATGTAGCATGTTGTTCTCGTACTCTGAACATTGCTACCTGATGCTGTTTCAGGCATGTCCAGTAATTTCACCAAGTCTGTGATCCTGTTATCTTTTGCACTTTTGCCATGCTTGTTTGAGCCTGTTATGTTGTGATATAGCCGTAGCTCAGTGTTCACTTTTGTCAAGCACCTCCTGTAGATTGCTGCCATATGCTTTGTTGCTATGTTGGAGTGCTGTAGCATTGTTACTTGTTGCATTTTAAGTGCTATCATGCTGTTAATCGCAGATTCGTGTCATTCTTGTTTTGCTTGTCATTTGCAAACCGTGCATCCGTTTCCGGTGATCTTTATATCGATTTCTACCGAAATCATCTCATCTTTCCAGTGGCATGCTTGGTTTGCCAAGTTACTGCCTTGTTCATCATTTTTCTTCCGGAGCACGCATATGCATCGCATATCATTTCTTGCATGTCATTCATGTTTTGCTTCATGTTGCTTGTGCATTTCCCGTGATTGATTGTGGTTCCGTTGCTTGTGTTCTTGTCTTGGGTAGAGCCGGGAGACGAGTTCGTGAACGAGGAACCTGTTGAGTACGCTTACGAGGATCAAGCTTTCGACAACTCTGAGAGCCTTGCAGGCAAGATGACCACCCCTCGAAATCACTTCTATCTTTGCTTTGCTAGTTGTTTGCTCTATTGACATGCTGCGCTACCTACCACTTGCTATATCATGCCTCCCATATTGCCATGTCAGCCTCTAACCATCCTTTCCTAGCAAACCGTTGTTTGGCTAAGTTACCGCTTTGCTCAGCCCTTCTTATAGCGTTGCTAGTTGCAGGTGAAGTTGAAGTTGGTTCCATGTTGGAACATGGATATGTTGGGATATCACAATATCTCTTATTTAATTAATGCATCTATATATTTGGTAAAGGGTGGAAGGCTCGGCCTTATGCCTGGTGTTTTGTTCCACTCTTGCCGCCCTAGTTTCTGTCATACCGGTATTATGTTCCTTGAGTTTGCGTTCCTTACGCGGTCGGGTGATTTATGGGACCCCCTTGACAGTTCGCCTTGAATAAAACTCCTCCAGCAAGGCCCAACCTTGGTTTTACCATTTGCGACCTAAGCCTTTTCCCCCGGGTTTTCGCGAGCCCGAGGTTCATCTTTATTTTACCCCCCCCCCCCCGGCCAGTGCTCCTTCGAGTGTTGGTCCGAATCGAGCAGCCTGCGGGGCCACCTCGGGGTAACTCGAGGTCTGGTTTTACTCGTAGCTTGACTTATCCGGTGTGCCCTGAGAACGAGATATGTGCAGCTCCTATCGGAATTTGTCGGCACATTCGGGCGGCTTTGCTGGTCTTGTTTTACCATTGTCAAAATGTCTTGTAAACCGGGATTCCGAGACTGATCGGGTCTTTCCGGGAGAAGGTTTATCCTTCATTGACCGTGAGAGCTTATGATGGGCTAAGTTGGGACACCCCTGCAGGGTATTATCTTTCGAAAGCCGTGCCCGCAGTTATGAGGCAGATGGGAATTTGTTAATGTCCGGTTGTAGAGAACTTGTCACTTGACCCAATTAAAATACATCAATCGTGTGTGTAGCCGTGATGGTCTCTTCTCGGCGGAGTCCGGGAAGTGAACACGGCTTGAGATATGAATGACGTAAGTAGGAGTTCAGGATCACTTCTTGGTAATTACTAGTTGACGACCATTCCGTTGCTTCTCTTCTCGCTCTCTTTTGCGTATGTTAGCCACCATATATGCTTAGTGCATGCTGCAGCTCCACCTCATTTCACCATCCTTTCCTATAAGCTTAAATAGTGTTGATCTCGCGGGTGTGAGATTGCTGAGTCCCCGTGACTCACAGATTCTACCAAAACAGTTGCAGGTGCCGACGATGCTAGTGCAGATGATGGGATCGATCTCAAGTGGGAGTTCGATGAGGAACGTGGTCGTTACTATGTGTCTTTTCCTGATGATCAGTAGTGGAGCCCAGTTGGGACGATCGAGGATCTAGCATTTGGGGTTATCTTCTTTTCATTTGGATCTTGACCGTAGTCGGTCTATGTGTGTATTTTGGATGATGTATGAATTATATTTATGTATTGTGTGAAGTGGCGATTGTAAGCCAACTCTTTATCCCATTCTTGTTCATTACATGGGATTGTGTGAAGATGACCCTTCTTGCGACAAAACCACAATGCGGTTATGCCTCTAAGTCGTGCCTCGACACGTGGGAGATATAGCCGCATCGTGGGTGTTACAAGTTGGTAATCAGAGCCATCCCCGACTTAGGAGCCCCCTGCTTGATCGAATCACTGGCGTTGTTGAGTCTAGAACAAAAATGTTTTTAGTCTTAGGATTTTATATATCGGAGAGTAGGATTCTTTTTACTCCTCAGTCCCTTCGTCGCTCTGGTGAGGTCTCCTGACGTAGAAGTTTTGACTCTTCTCTCCTCAAATTTCACCCAAAAAAATTTAGGATCACGCGGGTATCTTAGAATCGTTCCGATGGTTTTGTGACGATAACATTGTTCTTGGTGCCTCCTGACATTTAGGGGTTGTGGCAGTGTCCCGGGGAGTTGAGCTCCGAGGTGTTGTCGTCACAATTTTATCGTTGCAGTTCTGGAATACCTGAGTTTCGCCGACATCGAAATCTCTTTTATGCAGTTGTTGGTGAGATCACCTCGACGCCACCCAGTACTGGGGCGGGAGTTCGGGGGTATTGCCATAACTAGTATAACGAATGCTTTTCGAAGGTTGAGGTACACGATTTCCGAAGGTTTCTTGGTTATGTGTTGACGGATGGATACAGCTGGATCTAGGGATTGCTAGTTTGGGTGATATATTTTGTGTCCCCTGTATCCCCAACACCAGATTGCATAACCAGAAAGTTTCGGGAGTTTATAGGTGGGATTCATGTAGCTCTTAGCATTTCTTCCCGCAGATATTTGGTTTGTGATTGGGGTTCGACGTCTAGTGGTCCGCCTGTACACGGCTGGTTTTACAGTGGTCTCGTAGTGTCTTAAAGAGTCCTGGGCTATGCCGACTCGGGGACGCTTCGTATGTCATGTGCACAGCCTTGTACATGATGGTGCTGTACGATTGAGCCCATGTGGGCCCCACCACGAAAACTTCGGATGAAACCTCTATCATATGTTTGTTCCGGCTTATTTTGCAAGCCAATACTCTGTTTTGTTTTCAATTGTGGTATTCGAGTTGCTTCTAAGTCATATGTTGAATCCATACCTTTTTCTAAGTAGTGGCTTCTCAACTTAATGGAAGTGTGATGATTTACTATGGAATTCATTCGTTCATCATCGTTCGAATGTTTATTGTGAAGACTAGATGTTGCAATTTCTATCCGTTGATTCTACTTGTCTATTTGTCTATCAAGATGCTAACGGATGCCACCCTCTTCAGGATGGCTCCGCCAACGCGTCAGAATCCGGATCGCAATGAAGGGAGTCAGGCGAACCCTCCGCCACCACCTCCGCCTCCGGAGGCATGGCAAGCTATCATGGCAGCCACCAACGCCAATGCTCAGATGATTCTGCAACTCTTGCAAGAACGCACCCAAGGGCAAGACAATCAAGGAAATCAAGGTCAAGGGAACAATCAACCTCACTTTGCTACTCTCAACCAGTTTCTCGCAAATCAGCCCAAGTCTTTCAGCTACTGTGCCGAGGCCACGGATGCCGATGATTGGCTCGTGGACATCAACAAGCATTTTGAATGTAGCAATGTCAGGCCTGAGGACTATGTCAAGTTCGCTTCTTTTCAGCTCAAGGACCAAGTTGCTGATTGGTTTCAGCAATACAAAGATTCCAGAGGAGGTCGTGTGATCACTTGGACTGACTTCTGTCGGGATTTCAAAGCGCACCACATTCCACAAAGTGTTGTTGAGAGCAAGCGTGAGGAGTTCCGCAATCTCAAGCAAGGCAACATGTCTGTGTATCAATTCAGCATCCAGTTTCAGAAACTTGCTCGCTTCGCTAAACAAGATGTTCCTGATGAAAAGAGCATGATCTATCACTTCAGAGGTGGCCTTAGAGAGGATCTGCAGTTAGCTCTCGTTCTTGTTGAGCCTACTCAGTTTGATCAATTCTACAACATGGCACTGAAGCAAGAGGCTGCTCAGCTCAAGTGTGAGGCTTCTAAGAAGAGAGTCAGAGACGCAGTTCAGTCTTCTTCTTCCTCACTTGTGGCAGCTAAGCAACAGAAGTTCTGGTTGCCTCCTCCTCCTCCGTTTCGTCAGCCTTACCAGCAGAAGAACAAAGGTGGCCATGGTTCTTCCCACTCTTCCAACTCTGGATATCAGAACAAGTCTCAGAATCAAGCTCCAAAGTCCAATGCTCCTTATCACCGTCCACTCTCAGAGGTGACTTGCAACAAGTGTCAGCAGAAAGGTCACTATGCTAACAAGTGCTTCAACCAAAGGCGTCTTCCGCCTCCTCCTCCTGTCAGATCTTCCAGCAATGCAGTGGTCAAGCATAATCCAAAGTCTGCAAAGGTGAACATGATGAATGCAGCTCAAGCGGAGGAATCTACTGAAGTGATAATGGGTAATCTTCCAGTTAATGATATTCCTGCAAAAGTTTTATTTGATACTGGTGCTTCGCTTTGTTTCATGTCAAGACCGTTTTTTGGCAAGCATGAATTCAATTGTTCACATCTGGATAAACCCATGGATGTCGTTTCTCCGGGTAAACGTTTGAGTTCTAGTTTGGTGGTTCCGGATGTTTCCATCAAGATGGGGAACTATAAATTTCTGTCTTCTCCAGTTGTTCTTGGTGACTCGGATATTGATCTAATTCTCGGGATGGACTGGCTTTCTAAGCACAAGGCTCAACTTGATTGTGCTGCCAGGGAAATTCAATTGACACACTCTTCCGAGGATGTGATCATTTATGCCGCTCGTGATGAAACCATTCGGTTATTTTCTCTCAATGAGAAGGGCGAATTGAATGCCATCTCTCAGATTCCAGTCGTTTGTGAGTATCAAGATGTTTTTCCAGAAGAGCTTCCGGGTATGCCTCCTCACCGGCCAGTCGAGTTCGTTATCGGTCTTGAGCCGGGCACTGAACCCGTTTGCAAGCGTCCATACAAGCTTGGACCCAAGGAGCTGAAGGAATTGAAGAAACAGCTCGATGAACAAGAGCGTCTGGGTTTGATCAGACCGAGTTCATCTCCATGGGGTTGTGGTGTTCTTTTTGTAAAGAAGGATGGCACGGACCGACTTTGTGTCGACTACCGTCCATTGAACAAGAAGACAATCAAGAACAAGTATCCACATCCCAACATCAATGAGCTATTCAAGCAACTCAAATGTGCTAAAGTTTTCTCGAAGCTTGACCTTCGTATGGGTTATCATCAGATTCGCATTCGTGAAGAAGATATTCCCAAGACAGCATTCAGAACAAGCTTTGGTTCTTATGAATATACTGTCGTGTCTTTCGGCCTTGTCAATGCTCCTCCAACATTCTCTCGGATGATGAATATCATCTTCAACCCCTATACCAATGAATTCGTCCTGGTGTATCTCGATGATATCTTGGTCTTCTCCAAGAATAAGAAGGACCATGCCAAACATTTGCGATTGGTGCTCGACAAGCTCAGAGAGTATCAATTCTATGCGAAGTTCTCAAAATGTGAGTTTTGGCTTGATGAAGTTCTTTACCTTGGTCACATCATCTCTGCCAAGGGCATCGCTGTTAACCCCGAGAAGGTGTCCGCAATTGTGAATTGGGAACCTCCTCAGAATGTCAAGCAGCTCCGCAGTTTTCTTGGTCTTGCAAGCTATTGCCGAAGATTCGTTGAGAATTTCTCTAAGATTGCAAAGCCTTTTTCCAACCTCCTCCAGAAGCATGTGAAGTATCTCTGGTCTCCTGAGTGTGACGTTGCTTTCAACACTCTCAAAGAGAAACTAGTCACAGCTCCTGTCTGAACTCCTCCTGACGAATCCAAGCCATTTGAAGTTTTCTGTGATGCTTCTCTCCAAGGTCTCGGTGCTGTGTTAATGCAAGAGAAGAAAGTTGTGGCCTATACCTCTTGTCAGTTGAAGCCCAATGAGAAGAACTACCCCACTCACGATCTTGAGTTGGCGGGAGTTGTCCATGCATTAATAACGTGGAGACATCTCTTGTTGGGAAGACAAGTGGACATATTCACCGATCACAAGAGTCTCAGGTATATCTTCACTCAGCCCAACCTCAACCTCAGGCAGCCTCGATGGGTCGAGATGATTCAAGAGTACAATCCGAGTATTGAATATACTCCAGGCAAGGCCAATGTCATTGCAGATGCTTTAAACAGGAAGGCTTATTGCAACAGTTTAATCCTCAAGCCATTCCAACCGGATCTTTGTGAAGCTTTCCGCAAGCTGAATCTCCAAGTTGTTCCTCAAGGCTTTCTTGCCAACCTCATAGTCTCTCCTACTTTGGAAGATCAAATTCGTGAGGCACAACTCCTGGATACCATGGTGAAGAAGGTGAAACGTGGTATCGACAAGGGTCTTTCCAAATACAAGTGCTATCGCATTGATGACAGAGACACTTTATTCTTCGAGGACCGGATTGTGGTTCCTAAAGGTGATCTAAGGAAAGTCATAATGAACGAAGTGCACAATTCTATTCTTTCCATTCATCCTGAAAGTACGAAGATGTACCATGACCTCAAGCAGTCGTATTGGTGGACTCGAATGAAGCGAGAAATTGCTCAATTCGTGAATGAATGTGATGTCTGTCGAAGAGTGAAAGCAGAACACCAACGACCAGCTGGTCTCCTCCAACCTCTTGCTATCCCAGAGTGGAAGTTTGATCATATTGAAATGGACTTCGTGACTGGTTTTCCAAAGTCCAAGCGCAGAAATGATGTTATCTTCGTTGTCATCGACAAGCTTTCTAAAGTGGCTCATTTCCTTCCAATCAAGGAATCCATCACAGCAGCTCAGTTGGCAGAGCTTTACACCTCCAGAATTGTCTCCTTGCACGGCATTCCACAACTGATTTCTTCTGATCGTGGAAGCATCTTCACCTCTAAGTTCTGGGACTCCTTCCAGAAGGCCATGGGCACAAATATTCGCTTCAGCACAGCTTTCCATCCTCAAACTAGTGGCCAAGTCGAGCGAGTCAATCAAATTTTTGAAGATATGTTCATGGCTTGTGTCATTTCCTTTGGCATGAAATGAGAAGATTGTCTTCCATATGCCGAATTCTCCTACAACAACAGCTTCCAAGCAAGTTCGGGCAAGGCCCCATTCAAGATTCTCTATGGCAGAAAGTGCCGTACTCCTCTCAATTGGTCAGAGACTGGTGAACGCCAACTTCTGGCAATGACTTAATCACTAAGGCTGAAGAAATGTGTAAAGTCATCCGTGATAATCTCAAAGCCGCGCAATCGCGCCAGAAGAGTTACTATGATGATAAGCACCGTGATTTGGCTTTCGAGATCGGAGACCATGTCTACCTCCGCGTCTCTCCAATGAAAGGCACTCGTCGCTTCGGTATCAAAGGGAAGCTTGCCCCTAGATACGTGGGTCCTTTCAAGATCATTGGCAAAAGAGGCGACCTCACCTATCAACTTGAGCTTCCTTCCAACTTCGCAAACGTGCACGATGTGTTCCACGTGTCACAGCTCCGCAAGTGCTTCAAGACGCCTGAGCGCACCATCGACTTCGAAGAGATTGACCTCCAAGAAGATTTGTCTTATCATGAGCACCCCGTTGCTATCCTTGAAGAAACTGAGCGCAAGACTCGCAACAAGTCAATCAAATTCCTGAAAGTGAAGTGGTCGCACCATTCCGACCGGGAAGCCACCTGGGAACGCGAGGACCATCTTCGTTCCGAGTATCTAGAGTTCTTCAGTCCTAGATCTCGGGACGAGATCCTCTCGTAGTGGTGGAGTGTTGTAACACCCCGGATGTAACTTTCCATATTTGTAACTCCAACTCTTGCCATTTTCGGCTATGTGTTATGATATTCCCTCCGTGGTCGGGTTTTGTCTTTCGTTTTGCATTTTGTTCATGTCATGCATCTCATATCATGTCATCATGTGCATTACATTTGCATACGTGTTCGTCTCATGCATCCGAGCATTTTCCTCGTTGTCCGTTTTGCAATCCGGCGCTCCCATCTCCTCCGGCGCACCCCTCTTGTTTTCTTTCGTGAGCGGGTGTCAAACATTCTCGGAATGGAACGAGGCTTGTCAAGTGGCCCTAGTATACCATCGGGAGACCACCGGTCAAGTTTCGTTCCATTTGGAGGTCGTTTGGTACTCCAACGGTTAACCGGGGAACCGCAAAGTCCGTTTGTGTGCTGCAGCAAAACCCCCCTCAAAACCAGGCCAAAACCCACCAAACTCTCTTCCATGCTCTAGGTCGTTCGATCATGATCGTGTGGGCGAAAACCGCACCTCATTTGGACCCTCCTAGCTCCCTCTACCTATATAAACACTCCCTCTCCCGAAATTTCGCGGATGAAACCCTAGCGTCTTGCACCTCGCGCCGCCGGACAAATCCGCCCGCGCCGGACACGTCCGCCGTCGCCGACCGACGAATCCCGCGCCGACACCTGTCCTTCGCCGCCTTCCGCCGCCGCCGGCTCGCGGGGCCCGAGTCGGGCCCGCGCGGCCCGCCCGCCTCCGCCGCCGCACGCCTCCAGCGTCCCTGCCGCCTGGGTCCCGTCCGCCAGCTCTGGCCTCCGCGCCGACCGCCCGCCGCTCTCCGCCGTCCGGCGCCGCCTGTGGCCCGCGCGCCCGCTCGCCGCCGTCCGCCCGGCCAGCCGCCTCCTCCGGCGAGCTCCGCCGCCCCGCAGCCTCTCCTTCCTCGTCTCCGGCCGCCGCCACGTCGACCTCGACGAACCCTAGCCCGATCGGATCTCGATTTGTTTGACCGAAGGTTGACTTTCCCGAGACCCCCGAAATATTCTCAAGTCATTTTATTTTCACAGCATGTGCCCTTATTTATAGCATCATAACTCTCTGCATATAGCTCCGTTTCGCGCGTGTAATATATCGAAATGTTCGTCTCGTGATGCTCTTCATTTTATTCAACTGCACCATGTTCATTAGAGGACATCTTGATGCCCAAATCTCTTGTGCAACAGTGCTACTTGCTGTTATCTGCTGTTACTTAGCAGAACTTGGTGATTTGTTATTTTTGTATCATTTAATACGTGCATCTTATGAGCATGAGCTCTACATGTGTTTTGTTTTATGCCATGCCATCTTTCCAAGGGTGTATGCCATGTATTTTTGTGATCTCTGTGGTGACTAGCACAAGCATGCAAACTAGGCTCCGTAATGTTTCTGATTTCAGGGACTTAGTATTTTCTCCAAGTCTGTGTGGTGTTATTTTGTCGGCATGTAAACTTGATGCTACAGAGAGATCCATGCATATTTTGGAGATGTTCAGTAAGGATGTTTTGTAGATATTGTTGTAATTGATCCATTCCGGCCCTTGTTTGCAATTATAGAGTGACATAGCATGACTCAATCTTGCTCTACTTTTTCTATAAAATATTTCTGGCAGATTGTTTACGTGTTATTCAATTTTGCCAAGCTTGTTGTAGTTGTTTCTTTCATGCTATGTATTTGCTCTTGCCATGTATAGCTTCATAAACATGCCATCTTGCTGTAGGTATGCTTGTTTTGTCATGCATTGCTTTGTGTTGAGTGCATCAAGCTCACCAAGATGCTTTCATATTATTGTTTACATGGTTGCCATCATATCTTCTGGTCCTTTTTGTCTTATGGTCAGTAAGGGACTTTTGTCATATGCATTTAGTAGAATACTGCCATGCCTTGTTTTGCCATGTTAAGTTCATGTAGCATGTTGTTCTCGTACTCTGAACATTGCTACCTGATGCTGTTTCAGGCATGTCCAGTAATTTCACCAAGTCTGTGATCCTGTTATCTTTTGCACTTTTGCCATGCTTGTTTGAGCCTGTTATGTTGTGATCTAGGTGTAGCTCAGTGTTCATCTTTTGTCAAGCACCTCCTGTAGATTGCTGCCATATGCTTTGTTGCTATGTTGGAGTGCTGTAGAATTGTTACTTGTTGCATTTTAAGTGCTATTATGCTGTTAATCGCAGATTCGTGTCATTCTTGTTTTGCTTGTCATTTGCAAACCGTGCATCCGTTTCCGGTGATCTTTATATCCATTTCGACCGAAATCATCTCATCTTTCAAGTGGCATGCTTGGTTTGCCAAGTTACTGCCTTGTTCATCATTTTTCTTCCGGAGCACGCATATGCATCGCATATCATTTCTTGCATGTCATTCATGTTTTGCTTCATGTTGCTTGTGCATTTCCCGTGATTGATTGTGGTTCCGTTGCTTGTGTTCTTGTCTTGGGTAGAGCCGGGAGACGAGTTTATGAACGAGTAACCTGTTGAGTACGCTTACGAGGATCAAGCTTTCGACAACTCTGAGAGCCTTGCAGGCAAGATGACCACCCCTCGAAATCACTTCTATCTTTGCTTTGCTAGTTGCGATAGTGGAGCGACAGCAGTGAGGCGCAGGACGGCGTGGTCGGAGTAGTTCTGGTACGGCGCACGTCGGCGTCGGCGTCGTGGAGGTAGCTCTACATCAGCTTCAGCTACTAAGTCCTTGAGGGCATTGCGGTTGCGGTTGCGTTGGACCACGACGTCGCGGTACCGGCTCCGGCGTGATGGAGGAGGGCGGCGGTGGATTGGGCGCTATGGGGTGGAGAACAGAGGAGGCTGGGGTTTTGCGGCTGGTGGAGAGGGCATTTTGGCGCCCACGGATTATGAATGGGGAAACGGAGGGAGGCCGGGAACTAAGGGGGAACAATGTTTCGGTTTGGGACGCACTTGTCTGAAATTTGGGGAAAGTTACAAACTTTGCCCCCATCTAAAATTTCGGACATATTGCGGGTTGGGGGTAGGACAGTAATCTCAGGTGTCCTAAATGTGGGCGGGATAGATTTTGGCCGAGCGCATGGGTGTTTAGGCGCCCACGGCGTATGAATGCTTCTCGGAGGCGGTCGAGACTGGCGTCTGGGTGAAGTTACAAACCTACCCCGGTTTAGACCTTTGGACATCGGGCTGATAGGCTACACGGGCCAGAGTCAGGACAGTAATTTCCTACCACCAAACATTAGTCTCGTGCGGTTTCAGGTGACCAGAGGCCTATTTGGCGCTTCGTTCAATATTTGGGAGCAGAAGCATTAACGTTTTCGGTTCTCTTGAATTGAGCATTCAGGATTTGTCAAAATTCACAAATCTTTACTCTTGAAAATCATAAAGCTACGATTATTTTGGAATGGAGGTGGTACATTTTGTCGGCGTCCTGGGAACGGGGGTCCCCAGACTTGCCTGCCTGCGGCCCACGGCGTGGCTAAGCTGGCAGGCCGTACGGCCCATCTTCACCAACAAGGCATCCAAGACCCTCGCGAGGGGCCAAGCCTCGGGAGGAGGACGACGCAAGACCTCCTCAGGAGTGGCCTAGTCAAGCAGGCACGCGAGGAGCGGAGATATCAAGGCGGGGCGAACCTCGCGAGGCTCTCGTGTCGTGAGCCATGACGATCGGCGCCAGGCGGGCGCCAGCGCGCGCAGCTTCCTTGTTTCCTCTTTGGTGCTAAGGAAGCAGGCGCATGCAAGGAGCACCAAGGCATCAGGCAAAGGTTGCTATATCGGTGCAACGAGACCAAGACCAGGAGGACGGCAAGACGGAGGTCATTGTGGAGCCCAAGGCGGCGTCACCACCAGAGCCTTTTGCAGGCGAAGACCGATTTTGTCAGGATAGCTTGTACTAGCTGTCCCCCTTCAAATTTGACCGCCGTTGTTGGCTCCCTTCCCGCTCAATATTTGGGAAGAGGACCATGGCCTATATAAGTAGAGCTAGCCACCATAGTAGGAAAAAGGAGCAGTTCATCCAGCTCTCACCCGCTAAGCCACCAAGCACAAGAACACCTCAACCTCAGGAGGCTGTTCTTTCCCTTGTACTGTTCTTCATCAGCCCAAGAGGCAATCCACCACCACCACACTGGAATAGGGTATTACACCACAACGGTGGCCGAACCAGTATAAACCCCGTGTCTTTCTGTGTTGCGAGTTCGTCGAGTTCGTCCGCGAGATCTTAGCGAGCTAGGGCGTAGATCGGTAGGAGGGAAAGACTTCGCGCGCACCCCAGTGTTCGAACCTTAAGGGTTTGCCGGAACCCCACATCCGACATTTGGCGCGTCAGGTAGGGGTGCACCGTAGCTTCCTTTCCATCAGTTCGTCGCACCGTCGTCTCCATGGCAGACGCTCGCCGTGCTCGAGTTGAGCGTCGGGCTGCCCTCACCGCCCGCGTTGCTCAGACGGCTCCCATCGGCGGGCCACCTCGTCTTTCTTCGTCTCCCGTCGCCAACGCTGCCACTGGCCTGGCGGGGAACGAGCAGCAGGCGTCCTCGCTACAACCTACGGTGCGGCAGGACGGCCGCACCGCTACTCCATCGCTGACCCTGGCCGGTTCCTCGTCTCACGCACGCCGCGCTCCCATGGAGGCGCGGGCTGCACTCCTCGCTGCAAACGAACTCCTGCGCTACCGCCCCGTCGACGACCTCTACGAGGAGTGGCTCGACCGCGTCGTCGTGCTCGTCCGCGCCGCAGGGGGCTCCCCGGTGCCGTCCCTCTCTCTACCTCACCCTCAGCCAGCCACGGGCGATGAGGCTCATGGCGCGCCTCCACAACCTCTGCCCCAAGACGGTGCCTTGGCACCAAGGCGCGCGGCCCCACGGCGTGATCCGCCATGCTCGGTGCCCGCGCGCGAAGAGAGAAGCTGCCAAGAAATCCCGCGGCCGCGAGAAGCTGCACCCGCGCTTCCTGCGCCGCCTCGTCAAGACCGCGCGACGCCAGCGGCGACGCCGCGCGGACCTCGTCAAGACCAAGCTCCCCTCCAAAACGGGCCCCAGCAACCACGGCTGGCTGTCGCACCTTCACCCCCGAGCTGCGTAGCGTCGCCTGGTCAGGCTAGTTCAAGCCGGACCTGCCTCCTCGCTACGACGGCACCGCCGACCCCACGGAGTTCCTGTAGCTCTACGGGCTGAGCATCGAAGCAGCCAACGGCGATGAGAAAGTCATGGCGAATTGGTTTCCCATGGCTCTCAAGGATGGAGCCCCTTCCTGGCTCCTGAACCTGTAGCACGGCTCGATCTCCTCCTGGGATGAGATGCGCGACCGCTTCGTCGCCAACTTCCAGGGCACTCACGACCGCCCGCCGGCCGCGGGCGACCTGCGCTGCATCAAGCAACAACTAGGAGAGACCCTCTAGAAGTACATCCAACGCTTCAACAACACCCGCCTCAAGATCCCCAAGGTCACGGATGAGGCCATCATCCCCGCGTTCTCTGACGGCGTCCGCGACGACAAGATGAAGGAAGAGCTCGCTATCCACGAGGAGCTCTGCACATCTCAGGAGCTGCTCAACCTGGCGACCAAGTGTGCAAGAGCTGAGGAGGGGTGCCTCTCTCTCCTTGAGCTGCCAGCCGCGGGCGCAGAGGAGAAGAAAGCCAAAGCCAAGGACGTGAAGTGCAAGGAAGCAGCAGTGCTAGCAGCGGAGCCCGACACCAAGCGAGGCAGAGATAAGCCCGAGTCATCCAAGAACAGCCGACCGTTCTGCGCCTTCCACAACCTGAACACCCACAACACCAGCGACTGTCAAGAGCTCAGAGCCATACGAGAAGGACGCTTCGGTCGACGCCCCGAGCGCAGCGACCGGGGCTAGGGCCGTGGAGGCGGACGCTGGGACGACCGTGGCCCGCGCCAGGAATGGCCCGACAAGCCTCGTGAGGACCGCTGGCAAGACCATCCTCGCGAGGGGGCCTGGAGGGACCAGCCTCGTGAGGATCGCCCCCAAGGCAACGCCGGTCTTCCCCCGCTGCCGCCACCAAGGAGGAACGACGACCACCATCAGGACGAGGGGGCTGGGGGCTTCCAGGAGCCGCGCGCAATCGCCTGCCTCTTGGGCGACGCCCAGGCCCCAGCCTCTCAGCGCATCTTCAAACAGTTCGCTCGCGAGGTGAACGCGGTGCTCCCCAAGCTCGAGGCCACGCGCCCGCTCAAGTGGTCCCAATGCGCCATCACTTTCAACTTGGCAGATCAGCTCAAGTGCGCGGCCACTGCCGGCGCCCTCCCGATGTTGTGTTCCCCAGTCATCAGCAATGTGCAGGTTACCAAGACCCTCATCGACGGCGGTGCAGGGCTCAACGTCCTGTCCGTCGACACGTTCGACAACCTCCAAGTGCCATACGAGCAGCTCCAGCCTACCAAACCTTTCTCGGGAGTGACCGACGGCTCCACCACACTGATAGGGTAAGTCCGCCTGCCTGCCACCTTCGGAGAATGCAAGAACTACCGCACCGAGCTCATCGACTTCGACGTTGCGCACATCCACCTGTCGTACAATCCATCCTCGGGTATCCGGTCTGGCCAAGTTCATGGCAGTCACCCATCACGGCTACAACGTCCTCAAGATGCCGGGAAGCGGAGGAATTATCACGGTCCCGTGTGAAGAGAGAGATGGGGTGTGCTCCCTTGAGCGCGCCTTCCGAGCTGCAGCAATCGACGACCCCGACAGCAGAAGCGAGGGCCCCTCGGAGACCATCCCCAAGAAGAAGTAGCTGCGTCGCGCAGGACCTCAGGAGGATGGCGACGCAGCAGGAGCCTCATCAGGATCAGCGTCCGTCCCAGGGGCGCCTCCCTCCATCGCATAGGAAGGCGCGCCTGGCGCCCTCCTCGGACAGGGCTCGTGGGTGCTCTTCTGGAGGGCCTCAGACCATACCAACCTCACGAGGGAGGCGTTTGGGCACCACTTGGAGGCGTGCTTCGCGGCACGTGTCCCTCAGGAGAGCACAGGGCAAGGAGTGCCCACCACTCAGGAGTTCATCACCAAGACCACTCAGGAACTGCAACACGCAAGAGCCATGCGCGGCGACAGCCTCCCACGAGGCGCAGCTCCCCATCCTGGCGAGGATGTTGGGCTGCGTGTCTGCATCGACGTCCCCGGGCTCAACAGGGCCGCATCTCAGGAGCGCTTCTGGCCATTGCGTGTGGGCCGTTGTGAGGGCCCACCACACAGCTACGTTCGCATGCCCTTCGGCTTGCTGAGCGTGGCGTCAACCTATCAGCGCAACATGCGGCGAGTCCTGGCGGCTCAGGAGGCCAGGTACCACGCCGTCCTGGAGGAAATGGAGACGGTCTTCAGGGAACCTCTCGAGCCCCCAGAGCCTCCCGAGGCTCAGGGCTCCGGTGGCCCATGAGGAGTCATTTCTTCGACGTATGCCTTCAGCTGCACCAACTCTACTTCGTCTACAGAACCAGGTGACATCTTCCAAGCTCGTTTAGCTGGGAGGGCCCCTCGGGCTGCATTATTCCCAGGCCGCGTGGGTCCGTCCCTGCGGCATGTATCCCTTTTGCTTATGTCTTTAGCTTACCTTGCTGGGGGCGCCCCTTGGGCTGCATCATCCCCAAGCCACTCGGGTCGGACCCAGTGGCATGTATCTTCCTGCATTTACCTAAGTTGAGTTGCTTTCCATGCTTAACCTGCCCATGGTTATCGCCTGATCGATCGCCACCTGCCACGGGTCTGTTCACCCTGTGCAATTCGCTTGCGCGTTAAAAGGGGGGCTCCTGAGCATCGCGACTAGGAGCTCTTACTGGCTCTTCAGCCCTCACCCCTGGCCTTGACCACGGCATCGCGACCTGGCATACCAGCGGCGGCTGAGCTCGCTCGAGGGCCGAGACCTGAGGACGTAGAGTGCTTGCACCTAACCGCCTTGCAGGAACACACAGTCACCAAGACTCAAGACCAGGCGCAACCCGCCTTGAGGTAGGGCCTCGTGAGTCCCGCGCTGGCTCACGAGTGCCCAGATACACCTCGCATCCCTGCCGTGCAAGCCACATGTCAGGGCGGGGCTGTACATGCCCCGGGGGCTCCTCCCGGAGGGGGGCCCCCATCCCACGCACAAGTGGAAGCACCATGCTCCGCCCTGGCCGTCGACACTGCCGAGGAGCGGCTATGCCCGTGCACAAGCGGAAGCACTATGCTCCACGCTGGTGATAAACAACTGAGGGCGGCCCCACAGTCGTACCAACCTCAGGGAGCCCAGAGCTCAGCGTCCAGCCTCACCGCAACGCCTCCCCTCGGGAGAGCCACACGAGGGGGCTGCGCACGGGTCGCACCCGCTCGGGTCGCACCCAAGCGCACGCTACCCAACCAGGTCTCCCAGACCTGGGCGTCGCGCGCCCCTCCTGAGGCCTCGGCGAGGGCAGGTACGGAAATTGTTTGCACGTCAAGGGGGACTCCTGAGCATCGCGACTCAGGAGCCTAACTGGTCACGTAGCCCCACACTCCTTGGTCCGTCCTGGTCTCCGGTCGGCCCAATGGCGGTTGAGGTATGCGCGGGGCCGGGCTCTGCTGACGTAGAACATTCATATATCCTCGCGAACTCTCCCTATAAGCTGTTTGCGCGTCAAGGGGGACTCCTGAGCATCGCGACTCAGGAGCCTAACTGGTCACGTAGCCCCTCACTCATTGGTCCGTCCTGTTCTCCGGTCGGCCCAACGGCGGTTGAGGTATGCGCGGGGCCGGGCTCTGCCGACGCAGAACGCAAAGCAAATAGGAAGGAAATCGCAAAATCTCGAAGCAAATATTACAAACACATTGTTCTCACGATACCAAATGAAGAGTCTAAACGCCTCCACGAGGCCCAATGCATGTTGCAGGAATGAAACAGGAGAATAGCCGCGGGTCACTGTCGGGCACCGCCATCACCTGCGGAAGGTGCTACTTCATGAGCGACGTTGTCTTCACCTTCACCACCAGCCGCAGGATCGGCGGCATCGCCGGACAGAGGAGCGGAGACAAAGCCGCGGAACTTCTTCAGCAAGGCCTCCACTTGACCTTGCACGGCTGCGGCGGCGGCCTCGTATTGATCTTCAGCCACAGGCTCCAGCAGCTCGTTAAGACAAGCGTTCGGGTCGCGAAGGTGCAGGTGGCTGAAGACGCGGGTCAATGCAGCTGAAGACAGGACACGAGCTTCCGCCTCCGCCATGGGACCAACGCCATCAACGACTTCCTCGAGCGCCTCCCACGATCGCAGGCAATGATGGTTTTCCTTGCATGTCGCAGGGACTTGTCAAGTCGAGCAGTTGCCGAGGCAGCGTGGGGAAGCGGAGACGCCCACGCCCAATCATCCGCCACGCGTCAACTGAGGCCGCAGGCTTTTGGGGCCCGCGATGCTTCGTACATGACCCTTGGCTTCGCCGCGAAGCCAAGCCCGAGCGCACCTTGGGCCCGGGGGCTACTGTCGGCGTCCTAGGAATGGGGGTCCCCAGACTTGCCTGCCTGCGGCCCACGGCATGGCTAAGCTGGCAGGCCGTACGGCCCATCTTCACCAACAAGGCATCCAAGACCCTCGCGAGGAGGACGACGCAAGACCTCCTCAGGAGTGGCCTAGTCAGGCAGGCACACGAGGAATGGAGATATCAAGGCGGGGTGAACCTCACGAGGCTCTCGTGACGTGAGCCATGACAATCGGTGCCAGGCGGGCGCCAGCGCGCGCATCGTCTTTGTTTCCTCTTTGGTGCTAAGGAAGCAGGTGCAGGCGAGGAGCACCGAGGCATCAGGCAAAGGTTGCTATATCGGTGCAATGTGACCAAGACCAGTAGGACGGCAAGACGGAGGTCTTTGTGGAGCCCAAGGCAGCGTCACCACCAGAGCCTTTTGCAGGCGAAGACCGCTTTTGTCAGGATAGCTTGTACTAGCTATCCCCCTTCAAATTTGACCGCCGTTGTTGGCTCCCTTCCCGCTCAATATTTGGGAAGAGGACAAGGGCCTATATAAGTAGAGCTAGCCACCAAAGTAAGAAAAAGGAGCAGTTCATCCATCTCTCACCCGCTAAGCCACCAAGCATAAGAACACCTCAACCTCAGGAGGCTGTTCTTTCCCTTGTATTGTTCTTCATCAGCCCAAGAGGCCATCCACCACCACCACACTGGAGTAGGGTATTACACCACAACGGTGGCCCAAACCAGTATAAACCCCGTGTCTTTCTGTGTTGCGAGTTCGTAGAGTTTGTCCGCGAGATCTTAGCGAGCTAGGGCGTAGATCGGTAGCAGGGAAAGACTTCGCGCGCACCCCAGTGTTCGAACCTGAAGGGTTTGCCGGAACCCCACATCCGACACATTTGAATATACATTGTACACAAGTATATATTAAAAAATATGCAACTTACCTCAGTTCATGCATGGTTCCAGATATAATCTCCTTGGTTGCAAAAAAAAGTTAGACATGCGTATGAATATATATAGCATGTTCAAACGCACAACAAAGATTGATGCCCCCTTTTACATCTGAT
The DNA here is from genome assembly GCF_002575655.3 of Aegilops tauschii subsp. strangulata. NCBI lineage: Eukaryota > Viridiplantae > Streptophyta > Magnoliopsida > Poales > Poaceae > Aegilops > Aegilops tauschii. The sequence goes on from NC_053039.3 coordinate 182,890,073, forward strand.
TTACAAATGCCATTATCTCGAGTTCAAATAGATGAATGCACTTCCTATGAATACGAATCTTCGAAACCCCATTTATGTTGAATTCGACATGTATTCTATTTCGTAGCTAGCAATTTGGAATGTATCCATGCAAGTGACAAATGTATAAAGTGCTTCACACTAACAACATGGAGTGCACTAACTAATGTTTATATATGAATTGCAAAAGCATCCATTGCTTGTATTTCAAACCACTCTCACTCTATGGATTGATAATATGAAATAAACACATGCACATGCTTGAATTCAATAGAGTATGGGTGTCTGATAGACCGATTTTCGTCCATGCGCAATTTGCAAAATTCATGATATCATCCAAAAATAATAATGCCATTTATATTTTAGTTTAATGCGTAGAACCGCATTTTTCACGTAGATGCACTATGCCTTGCCCGTTCTCACAAACGCGCTATATATCTCTCTATCTACCGCATAAGTGCACACACTTTATATGCATCGGCATTTCTCTTTCACACATGCTCACAATCTCTCTCGGGGTGTCGGGGAGTCTCACGCACATGCTCTCTCTGTATCTCTCTCTCTCTCTCTTTCTGACTACTATCTACCACTCTTTTCACTAATCTCAGTTGGTAAACACTATTTCTCTCACATGCATATATACACACGCACGGTCTCTACTAGCCCTCTATACGCACATATATGTGCCTACGTGTCTCCCACACGCACATATCTTTAGGCCTCTCTCGCACACATTGCCCCCCCCCCAGACACACCTCTCTCTTAGTAGTTAGCAGATATGATTCCATCATATCATTCAGTAGGATATCCCTGTCTGTTAGGCTGGATGGTAATACGAGGCAAAGTTTTACCCTAGTTCGGACCCTTGCAGTTGAGGAAAAAGCCTACTCCTGGTACTGTATATTAGTGATAGGGGTGTGTACAAAGTACACGTGAATACCAGGCATTGTGCTTGTGTGTATACTATCGACGAACTAGCACCCAAGCTTCTATAACATACTGGGGGCCTAGGGTTACAAATCATATATAGTCGGCTTATCACCAGTGGGGATAGAGTCCTCCGCGATTCTGGTAGCTAGCTTCGTGTTGTACGCCGAGTCCTCCACATGGGTCTTCGTATAACGCGTATCGATCCAACCAATGTGGCGCAGGATGGAACCGACCCATGAGTCCTCATGTTGACCCACCACAAGTAGAAATGATGTGCCCACCACACTGCACATGCAATCGGCCACTTAGAAAATAAGGATATACAATAGTACAATGTTATACATGAAAGTTAATTGCATGGTGCATCCAAAAATATTTGTTATGCATTGTGAATGTTTATATATTCTCCTAAAATATTAGTCACGGGAAAGAGAAACGAAGGGCATATCTCTCCTTGTCTCCACCGGACATCCCCTCTTTCTACACCACTTTCACGTACGCACACAAACTATCTCTCGACCCTATAAAATTATGCATGCCCACGACACATTCACGCATGACGGTCACTGTATTTCAAGCTAAAGCACTATACGGTCACTGGAGTTCAGAATATGCTCATTACGGTCACCGTATACATTCTCGTGGTGATCATACGGTATCTAGCTCACGATACGTCTCCGTATTTTCTTGATGACACTGACGGACTTTGCATTTGATGCGTTCTTCGTATTTTGTTGACGACGCTTACGGTCATTGTACTTGAAGCGAAAGCACGATATGGTCACTGGACTTCAGAATAAGCTCATCACAGTCACCACATACATTTTGTCGTGCTAACCAACATGTGGTTGGATGGTTAGGAGGACAGTGGTTTCTCGAGCCCACCAGGGTTAAAGTCCAGGTGCTCGCATTTATCCTGGGTTAATTTCAGTATGTTCCGGCGATGTGCATTCAGTGGGAGGAGACGTTCCACTCGACTACGAGGCACCTATGGTGACTTCGTGAAATATCAAGATCATATGCTGGCCCACTCTCTCGAAGGTGCTCATAGGGGTAGGTTTTGCGTGTGCGCTCTTATAGCGGTGAGTGCTTGCGCGTATATATGAGCCCTTGCGTCTGTACCGTGTTAAAAACTACATGTCATGATTATACGGTCACTGGCTCACCCGTACAACTCCGTATTTTGTTGATGACACAATCAATTGACCAGTCAAACGTTCCACGTGGCGCAACTAGTGTTGCACCATCGGGGCGCGTAACCGTGGGGCCCACCTGTCAGCCCGTATATGAAAGAAAGAAATGGTAGCTTGAGTCTGTACTATGTTAATACAATACAGAGTACATTTTAGGGTGATCATACGGTCACTGGCTCACCATACAGCTCCGTAATTTGTTGATGACACGATCAATTGACCAGTCAAACGGTCCACATTGAGCAGCGCACATTACCATAGGGCCCACCCATCAGCGCGTATATGAAGGACAGAAATGGTAATAAATTAGTGGTCGGTGGGTACTCCAAGTCATGAGACCTTTGGTTGGCAGTCGCCGGCGGTGGGGGGCACGTTGATTGGGCGGTGGGGTGGGGATCGCCAGAGAAAAAGCTTGGCGCGGGGGGGGGGGGGGCTAGAGGGATGGCCGGTGCGGCGGTGGACCGGCGGTGAGGAGTGGTTTCGGGGCGGGCGGGGCGGCGTGGCTGCGCGGTCCGGGCACGGGGGGCGGGGGCCGGCGGTTCGGCCGGTGGTGGCTGGCGGCTCAGGGGGTGGAGTTTGATGATAAACTGCAGGCCCTTGATTTTGTATCCAACGGCTGGAAAATCTAATGACCAGAGATGAAAAAGTCAGTCGACTGACGTGTAGCCTCACCCCGCACGTACACATGCACGCATGCAAGACACGCATGCATGCAGGCATGCAACACTGACACGTACACATAACGAACACACGCACGCATGCAGGCGTGCAACACTGACGCGTACACATGCACTCACGAACAAACGCACGTACGCACACATGCATGCAACACTGAAACGTACCCTTGCACGCACGCAACACTCGCACTCCTGCATGCACACAGCACACGACGCAAGACACACGCTCAACCTATACGTGCATGCACCCTTTGTTAAGGACATGGATTATTACGGGTATTAATCAATCTTATCTGTGATAAGCAGAACATTGATGTTTGTAGCGGTCTTTATGTCTAGGTTTGTATCTCTATAGTCCCTCTCACACACACCCACGTAGGTGGGCGACATGCACGAAGAGAAGAGGTGCACGCACGGCGCACGTACTCCCGTCTCTTTCCCAACCACACCCGCGCGGGTACACGGTGGATCTCATTTCTGTATGAAAAGCCAGCCCACATGCTAGCTTGACACGTGTACTGGTTGTCCACTAGATGGAGGGAGGATCGTCTACCACGGGTGAACAAACAAATTGCAACTTGACGCGTTATGTTAAAAAAGAGGCAAACCATGTGGGGCCTACCTTAGAGGCAAGGCTCTATACACTAGAGTACGTTTGATGTGTCCCGTCAACTCGCAGAACGAGGAGAAGCTTGCTTAGTACGCCGTCTCCCCCGCCCACGGGCATGGTGGCTCGCAGGATGAGGTGAAGCTTGCTTACTACGCCTTACGCCCGCTCCCTCGCCCACGCGCGCGGTGGCTCGCAGGACGAGGAGAAAATTTTACTATCCCTCTGTTTACTCCTCGTCCCTACTACTACCTTGGTTAGCGAGATTATCATATTGTTTGGAATATATATGTCCTTTAGTACTCCCTCCATTTACTTATACAAGGCCAGTATATAAAATAAATTTTGCATCTATACAAGGCCACAAATAGTAATTGAGACAAAAGTTACTACTCCATCCTCTCCAGTTTATGGCTCAATTTCAAAATCTCTCCAACCAAGGTAAACGGTGAGTGGTCGAATTAATTTCGTACTCCTAGTTTGCACAAGTAATTAGTACGCTCGTTTTTCTCAAGAAGTTATGTTTACCGAGGCATTAATTAGAACGAATGCATGAATGACCACTAAATTTCCATGAACTTCTACATGCATTGGTGAGTTTTCTCTTGACACTGCTTGCATCGGGTGTACTAACGCACCTCGAAATCCAACATGTGATGGTACTACTACTAGTAGTAGAATTGAGACTTATAAAACGGCAAAACGAATGTTTTGTGGATGAGCCCTATAAGCCCTAGTGGGTACGTACTCCGTAAAATCAGATTTTCCCAAAACTAAGTCGCTCAACCTTTATTTGCTTGTTTCCCTTCCTGCCTCCTTGCCTCGAATAGACTATGCCAAACTCCCCTGCCTGCCGCGCTGGAAAAGACCCGCCCTCGCCTTTTTTTGTCCGGGTTTGTATCGATGGATCGCGCGAAGCAGCAAAAACCCAAGCCATGTCTTGTACTCCTCCTTCGACGCTCTCTTTCATGAATTCTGTACTTCTTGTCGCTGACATGTGGGACATATAGCAACCGGGTCGACGTGTCAAGCACCAAATAACAGTGCAGAACAGCAGGGGACGCACCCCAGTCGTACCGCCCCAATAGTAGTAGTAATCAGCAATGAGACGTTAAATCACAATGCTGCACCTTCCCAGACAGACGAAGCAACCATTATTTCACACTTCGGTTCGCCATCATCTCAAACCACGTAGTATTGCTTCTGCCTCAAGAGGCAGCGACCACCAGCCCAGTCCCCTGCCTACGCCCTCCCCTCGACCTCACCGCACCGCCGTGCTTGGCACCGCCCCCGGCAATCCATTCAAGCCCCGCCGACCTCCAGATCGGGCGCAAGCAGCTCGTGCGCCCCACACCCCTATGATAGACACCGATGCGCCGCTTCCCCAGCGAACATGCGGACTAGGTGCTCCGCACGCCTAAGCGGGTGCTGCTTCTTTTAATTGCGGTTCGACTGACCCTGAATTGAAATCCAGGCGGGTTACTGAACTCTATTAAAGGTGAAATAGTAAAGGAAGGAAACCTTGTGCATTTAGTATCACGAAGAAGATGCAGTAAGAAGCGCTCAACTAGTTTCTTTCGTGGGATGAATATGGTGTGAGCAGAGACGTAAGGTTTGCATGAATAAGGGAAGAGGAGTACCTCTTTCTGCTGGCAGTGCTGTGTCCTCCTTCTGTTTTTTCAACGATCTTCTTGTGGTTCGCTGGAAACGAGAAGTTGTGGAGGATGGTGCAGCCTTGGACGAACCCATGACCAAGTTTTTGAGTGTGGTCGGTGGCCGTCTGTCGGTGGCGGGAAAGCAGATCCTAGGCAGTGAACAACGGCGTAGCGGGAACAGCTCCGGTGCGGTGGACGGTTTCGATAGTGGAGCGGCAGCAGTGAGGTGCAGGACGGCGTGGTCGGAGTAGTTCTGGTACAGCGCACGTCGCCGTCGGCGTCGTGGAGGCAGCTCTACATCGGCTTCAGCTGCTAAGTCCTTGAGGACGTTGCGATTGCGGTTGCGTTGGACGACGACGTCGTGGTACCGGCTCCGGCGTGATGGAGGAGGGCGGCGGTGGATTGGGCGCTATGGGGTGGAGGACGGAGGAGGCTGGGGTTTCGCGGCTGGTGGAGAGGGTGTTTTGGCACCCATGGAGTATGAATGGGGAAACGGAGGGAGGGGGGAACTAAGGGGGAACAATGTTTCGGTTTGGGACGCGCTTGTTTGAATTTGGGGAAAGTTACCAACTTTGCCCCCATCTTAAATTTCGGACATATTGCGGGTTGGGGGTAGGACAGTAATCTTAGGTGTCCCAAATGTGGGCGGGATAGATTTCGGCCGAGCAAATGGGTGTTTAGGCGCCCACGGCGTATGAATGCTTCTCGGAGGCCGTCGAGACTGGCGTCTTGGTGAAGTTACAAACCTACCCCGGTTTAGACCTTTGGACTTCGGGCCGATAGGCTACACGGGCCAGAGTCAGGATAGTAATTTCCTACCACCAAACGTTAGTCTCGCGCGATTTCAGGTGACTAGAGGCCTATTTGGCACTTCGTTCAATATTTGGGAGCAGAAGCATTAACGTTTTCGGTTCTCTTGAATTGAACATTCAGGATTTGTCAAACTTCACAAATCTTTACTCTAGAAAATCCTAAAGCTACGATTATTTTGGAATGGAGGTGGTACATTTGAATATACATTGTACACGAGTATATATTAAAAAATATGCAACTTACCTCAGTTCATGCATGGTTCCAGATATAATCTCCTTGGTTACAAATGCCATTATCTCGGGTTCAAATAGATGAATGCACTTCCTATGAATTCGAATCTTCGAAACCCCCTTTATGTTGAATTCGACATGTATTCTATTTCGTAGCTAGCAATTTGGAATGTATCCATGCAAGTGACAAATGTATAAAGTGCTTCACACTAATAACATGGAGTGCACTAATTAATGTTTATATATGAATTGCAAAAGCATCCATTGCCTGTATTTCAAACCGCTCACACTCTGGATCGATAATATTAAATAAACACATGCACATGCTAGAATTCAATAGGGTATGGGTGTCTGATAGACCGATTTTCGTCCATACGCAATTTGCAAAATTCATGATCTCATCCAAAAATAATAATGCCATTTATATTTTAATTTAATGCGTAGAACCTCCTTTTACACGTAGATGCACTATGCCTCGGCCCGTTCTCAAAAACGCGCTATATATCTCTCTATCTACCGCATAAGTGCACACACTTTATATGCATCGGCATTTCTCTTTCACACATGCTCACAATCTCTCTCGAGGTGTCGGGGAGTCTCGCGCACATGCTCTCTATGTATCTCACTCTCTCTTTCATACAACTAGGTACCACTCTTTTCACTAATCTCAGTTGAAAACACTATTTCTCTCACATGCATATATACACACGCACGGTCTCTACTATCCCTCTATACGCACATATATGTGCCTACGTGTCTCCCGCACGGACATTATCTTTAGGCCTCTCTCACACACATTGACCCCCCCCCCACCAGACACACCTCTCTCTTAGTAGTTAGTAGATATGATTCCATCATATCATTCGGTAGGATATCCCTGACTGTTAGGCTGGATGGTAATACGAGGCAAAGTTTTACCCTAGTTCGGACCCTTGCAGTTGAGGAAAAAGCCTACTCCTGGTACTGTATATTAGAGATAGGGGTGTGTACAAACTACACGTGAATACCAGGCATTGTGTGTGTGTGTGTATACTATCGACGAACTAGCCACCAAGCTTCTATAACATACTGGGGGCCTAGGGTTACAAATCATATATAGTCGGCTTATCACCAGTGGGGATAGAGTCCTCCGCGACTCTGGTAGCTAGCTTCGTGTTGTACGCCGAGTCCTCCACATGGGTCTTTGTATAACGCGTCTCGATCCAACCTATGTGGCGCAGGATGGAACCGACCCATGAGTCCTCATGTTGACCCACCACAACTATAAATGATGTGCCCACCACACCACACACGCAATCGGCCAGTACGAAAATAAGCATATACAATAGTACAATGTTATACATGAAAGTTAATTGCATGGTGCATCCAAAAATATTTGTTCTGCATTGTGAATGTTTATATATTCTCCTAAAATATTAGTCACGGGAAAGAGAAACGAAGGGCATATCTCTCCTTGTCTCCACCGGACATCCCCTCTTTCTACACCACATTCACGTACGCACACAAACTATCTCTCGGCCCTCTAAAAGTATGCATGCCCACGACACATTCACGCATGACGGTCACTGTATTTCAAGCTAAAGCACTATACGGTCACTGGAGTTCAGAATATGCTCATTACGGTCACCGTTTACATTCTCGTGGTGATCATACGGTATCTAGCTCACGATACGGCTCCGTATTTTCTTGATGACACTAACGGACTTTGCATTTGATGCGTGCTCTGTATTTTGTTGACGACACTTACGGACATTGTATTTAAAGCGAAAGCACGATATGGTCACTGGACTTCAGAATAAGCTCATCACGGTCACCACATACATTTTGTCGTGCTAACCAACATGTGGTTGGATGGTTAGGAGGACAGTGGTTTGTCGAGCCCACCAGGGTTAAAGTCCAGGTGCTCGCATTTATCCTGGGTTAATTTCAGTATTTTCCGGCGATGTGCGTTCAGTGGGAGGAGACGTTCCACTCGACTACGAGGCACCTATGGTGACTTCGTAAAATCTCAAGATCATATGCTGGCCCACTCTCTCGAAGGTGCTCATAGGGGTAGGGTTTGCGTGTGTGCTCTTATAGCGGTGAGTGCTTGCGCGTATATATGAGCCCTTGCGTCTGTATCGTGTTAAAAAATACATGTCATGATTATACGGTCACTGACTCACCCGTACAACTCTGTATTTATTTGATGACACAATCAATTGACCAGTCAAACATTCCACGTGGCGCAACTAGTGTTGCACCATCGGGGCACGTAACCGTGGGGCCCACCGGTCAGCCCGTATATGAAAGAAAGAAATGGTAGTTTGAGTCTGTACTGTGTTAATAAAATACAGAGTACATTTTAGGGTGATCATATGGTCACTGGCTCACCATACAGCTCCGTAATTTGTTGATGACACGATCAATTGACCAGTCAAATGGTCCACATTCAGCAGCGCACATTACCATAGGGCCCACCCGTCAGCGCGTATATGAAGGACAGAAATGGTAATAAATTAGTGGTCGGTTGGTACTCCAAGTCGTGAGACCTCTGGTTGGCAGTCACCAGCGGTGGCGGCGCGTTGATTGGGCGGTGGGGTGGGGATCGCCGGGGGAAAATCTCGGCACGGGGGGGGGGGAGGGGGGGCTAGAGGGATGGCCGGTGCGGCGGCGGACAGGCGGTGAGGAGTGGTTTCGGGGCGGGCGGCGTGGCGGCGTGGGCGGGCGCGGGGGGCGGGGGCGGCGGTTCGGCCGGTGGTGGCTGGCGGCTCAGGGGGTCGAGTTTGCTGATAAACTGCAGGCCCTTGATTTCGTATCCAACGGCTGGAAAATCTAATGACCAGAGATGAAAAAGTCAGTCGACTGACGTGTAGCCTCACCCCGCACGTACACATGCACGCACGCAAGACACGCACGCATGCAGGCGTGCAACACTGACACGTACACATAACGAACACACGCACGCATGCAGGTGTAACTCCCGGATAATCAAGCTACAGTAATCCCACGCTAATGGTGCCACGTCACCACAGTTACTGTTGCTAATCTGCCGTTAGGTCAAACCGTTTCAAAATTCAAATTCAAATTAATGTCAACAATAAAAGTTTTTCAAAATTTACAACAAAAATGTTCGGGAGGTGCCATATTTTGCATAAGTAAATATGGTGTAATAAACACATTTTATAAAATGCCTAGATAATTTAAAATGATTTAAAACCGAAAAGAAAATAAATAAAAAGAAAAGAAAATACAAAAGAGAAAACAAAAGAAAAAAAAGAAAGAAGAGAAACCCCCCCGGGCTTCGGCCCAGCTGACCACAGGCCCAACTGGGCCAAGCAACCAGGCCACCCGCCGGCCCACCCTGTCCCCCTGCTTATCCACCCACTCCCCCCACTCACCACCGACACCCCCACTCCCCCGAAAATATCTCCCCCTCTCCCCCCCGATTGGATCGGGATCGAGGGAGGAGACCGCCGACGCCGCCGCGCGGATCGCCCGACGCCGCCTCGCCCTCGCCGGCCTGCCTCCTCCTCCCCACCGGTCTGCCTCCCCCGTCGCCAGTCGTCTCCGTCATCCTCCTCGCCCCCCCGTTGCCCTGGACCCTACTCCCCGCCGTGAGCCGCCGCCTTTTCTCTCCTCCTCTCCCTCGTCCCGCAGCTCCACGCCAGCACGCGCGCCCGCGCCGTCCCGTGCCCGTGCTCGCGACGTGGCCGCGCCCTCTCTCCCCCGCGGCCCCCTCGTCCCGTGCACGCACCGTCCGCACGCACACGGCACCCACGCGCCGCGCCCGAGGTCCTGGCCGTGCCTGCCCCCGTCGATGCGCGTGGGCTCGCGCGCCCAGCGCCCCGCTGCCACCCCGGGGGCCGCGGCCTCCTTCCCCGCACCGCGCCTGGGCAGCGCGCCCCACCGTTCCGCTCCTCGCGCCACCGCGTTGGCCTCGCTCGCTAACCCCGCGCCTCCGTTGCCGCCTGCTCACCGCGCGGCACTGCTCCGCCCTGCCGCCCGCTTCGCCGCTGCTGCCGCTCCCCACGCTCGCCCGCGACCTCCTGCGCCCTGTCCGCCGTGGCTACCGCCCGGTTGGCCGCACCTGTCGCCGCCCGCCGGAGAGCGCCCGCCCCGTTGCTTCGGGTCCGCCCCGATGGGCGCCTCGCCCGCAATGGCGCCCGCTGCCCAGCGCCCGGTCGGGCGCACACCCGCACCCGAGCGCCCAAACCCGATAGGCCCCTATGGGCCTATGACATATGGGCCCCGCCCACAGAACGTAAATAAAAAAGGAATTAAAAAATATATAAATAAAACAAATAATAAAAATAAATTTAATTAATTAATTAACTAAATTAATTAAGTTAATTAATCCTGTTTAGATTAATCTAATTAATTAGTTAATTTAATTAAACAATAATTAATTAGCTAAACCCTAATTAAACTAAGCAGAGTATGACATGCGGGACCCACACGTAGTTGACCCAGTCAACTGCACAGTTGACTGCTGATGTCAGCATGATGTCATGCTGACATCATCTTTTACTATTCTGGATAATGTTGACTTAAATTGATTAAATAAATCCTAAAATGATTAAATATTTAGAAAATCATATAAAATAATCCGTATCTCGGATGAAAATACTTTCTACATGAAAGTTGCTCAGACCGACGAGACGAATCCGGATACGCAGCCTGTTCGTCCGCCACACATCCCTAACATATCGAACTCGCAACTTTCCCCCTCCGTTTCATCTGTCCGAAAATGCGAAACATCGGAAATACTTTCCCGGATGTTCCCCCCCTTCGCCGGTACCACCTACTGCCGCGTTAGGGCACACCTAGCACCGCTCATTGTCATGTCACGCATCGTCATGCTTATGTTTGCATTATATTTACTGTTTCTTCCCCCCTTCTCTCCGGTAGACTACGAGACCGACGCTGCTGCTGCCCAGTTCGACTACGGAGTTGACGACCCCTCCTACTTGCCAGAGAAACCAGGCAAGCCCCCCTGATCACTAGATATCGCCTATTCTTCTCTATATAGCTTGCATTAGAGTAGTGTAGCATGTTACTGCTTTCGGTTAATCCTATTCTGCTGCATAGCCTGTCATTGTTGCTACAGTTGTTACCCTTACCTGCTACCCTACTGCTTAGTATAGGATGCTAGTGTTCCATCAGGGGCCCTACACTCTTGTCCGTCTGCCATGCTATACTATCGGGCCGTGATCACTAGGGAGGTGATCACGGGTATATACTATATACTTTATATACATGACACATGTGGTGACTAAAGTCGGGTCGGCTCGTAGGAGTACCCGCAAGTGGATCTTTGTGGCGGAGCGACAGGGCAGGTTGAGACCACCTAGGCGAGAGGTGGGCCTGGCCCTGGACGGCGTCCGCAGTTACTTCAACATAACACGCTTAACGAGTTCTTGGTATTTGATCTGAGTCTGGCCATTTGGTCTATACGCACTAACCAACTACGCGGGAACAGTTATGGGCACTCGACGTCGTGGTATCAGCCGAAGCCTCCGTGACGTCAGCGACTGAGTGGCGCGCGCCGGATTGGACTGGAACGCCACTAGGCTAGGTCTGCTTCCGGCCGCGTTCGCAACGTGCAGGTGTGCAATGGGCGATGGGCCTAGACCCCTGCGCCATAGGATTTAGACCGGCGTGCTGACCTCTCTGTTGTGCCTAGGTGGGGCTGCGATGTGTTGATCTTCCGAGGCCGGGCATGACCCAGGAAAGTGTGTCCGGCCAAATGGGATCGAGCGTGTTGGGTTATGTGGTGCACCCCTGCAGTGAAGTTTATCTATTCGAATAGCCGTGTCCCTCGGTAAAAGGACGACCCGGAGTTGTACCTTGACCTTATGACAACTAGAACCGGATACTTAATAAAATACACCCTTCCAAGTGCCAGATACAACCCGGTGATCGCTCTCTAACAGGGCGACGAGGAGGGGATCGCTGGGTAGGATTATGCTATGCGATGCTACTTGGAGGACTTCAATCTACTCTCTTCTACATGCTGCAAGATGGAGATGGCCAGAAGCGTAGTCTGCGACAGGACTAGCTATCCCCCTCTTATTCTGGCATTCTGCAGTTCAGTCCACTGATATGGCCCTTTACACATATACCCATGCATATGTAGTGTAGCTCCTTGCTTGCGAGTACTTTGGATGAGTACTCACGGTTGCTTCTCTCCCTCTTTTCCCCCTTTCCTTCCTACCTGGTTGTCGCAACCAGATGCTGGAGTCCAGGAGCCAGACGCCACCGTCGACGACGACTCCTACGACACTGGAGGTGCATACTACTACGTGCAGCCCGCTGACGACGACCAGGAGTAGTTAGGAGGATCCCAAGCAGGAGGCCTGCGCCTCTTTCGATCTGTATCCCAGTTTGTGCTAGCCTTCTTAAGGCAAACTTGTTTAACTTATGTCTGTACTCAGATATTGTTGCTTCCGCTGACTCGTCTATGATCGAGCACCTGTATTCGAGCCCTCGAGGCCCCTGGCTTGTATTATGATGCTTGTATGACTTATTTATGTTTTAGAGTTGTGTTGTGATATCTTCCCGTGAGTCCCTGATCTTGATCGTACACATTTGCGTGCATGCTTAGTGTACGGTCAAATCGGGGGCGTCACAGCAGGCGTGCAACACTGACGCGTACACATGCACTCATGAAAACACGCACGTACGCACACATTCATGCAACACTAAAACGTACCCTTGCACGCACGCAACACTCGCACGCCTGCATGCACACAGCACACGACGCAAGACACACGCTCAACCTATACGTGCATGCACCCTTTGTTAAGGACATGGATTGTTACGGGTATTAATCAATCTTATCTGTGATAAGCAAAACATTGATGTTTGTAGCGGTCTTTATGTCTAGGTTTGTATCTCTATAGTCCCTCTCACACAGACCCACATAGGTGGGGGACGTGCATGAAGAGAAGAGGTGCACGCACGGTGCACGTACTCCCGTCTCTTTCCCAACCACACCCGCGCGGGTACACGGTGGAGCTCATTTCTGTACGAAAAGGCAGCCCACGTGGTAAGTTGACACGTGTACTGGTTGTCCACTAGATGGAGGGAGGATCATCTACCACGGGTGAACAAACAAATTGTGACTTGGCGCGTTATGTTAAAAAAGAGGCAAACCATGTGGGGCCTACCTTAGAGGCAAGGCTCTATACACTAGAGTACATTTGATGTGTCCCGTCAACTCGCAGAACGAGGAGAAGCTTGCTTAGTACGCCGTTTCCCCCGCCCACGGGCACGGTTGCTCGCATGATGAGGTGAAGCTTGCTTACTGCGCCTTACGCCCGCTCCCTCGCCCACGCGCACGGTGGCTCGCAGGACGAGGAGAAAATTTTACTAGTACTCCCTCCGTTTACTCCTCGTCCCTACTACTACCTTGGTTCGAGAGATTATCATATTGTTAGGAATATATATGTCCTTTAGTACTCCCTCCATTCACTTATACAAGGCCACTATAAAAAAATACATTTTGCATCTATACAAGGCCACAAATAGTAATCGAGACAAAAGTTACTACTCCCTCCTTTCCAGTTTATGGCTCAATTTCAAAATCTCTCCAAGCAAGGTTGACGGTGAGTGGTCGAATTAATTTCATACTCCTAGTTTGCACAAGTAATTAGTACGCTCCTTTTTCTCAAGAAGTTATGTTTACCGAGGCATTAATTAGAACGAATGCATGAATGACCACTAAATTTCCATGAGCTTCTACATGCATTTTCTCTTGACACTGCTTGCATCGGGTGATCTAACACACCTCGAAATCCAACGTGTGATGGTACTACTACTAGTAGTAGAATTGAGACTTATAAAATGGAAAAACGAATGTTCTGTAGATGAGCCCTATAAACCCTAGTGGGTACGTACTCCATAAAATCAGATTTTCCCAAAACTAAGTCGCTCAACCTTTATTTGCTTGTTTCCCTTCCTGCCTCCTTGCCTCGAACAGACTATGCCAAACTCCCCTGCCTGCCGCGCGGGAAAAGACCCGCCGTCACCTTTTTTTAGTCCGGGTTTGTATCGATGGATCGCGCGAAGCAGCAAAAACCCAAGCCATGTCTTGTACTCCTCCGTCGACGCTCGCTTTCATGAATTCTGTACTTCCTGTCGCCGACATGTGGGACATATAGCAACCGGGTCAACGTGTCAAGCACCAAATAACAGTGCAGAACAGCAGGGGGGACGCACCCCAGTCGTACCGCCCCAATAGTAGTAGTAATGAGCAATGAGACGTTAAATCACAATGCTGCACCTTCCCAGACAGACGAAGCAACCATTATTTCACACTTCGGTTCGCCATCGTCTCAAACCACGTAGTATTACTTCTGCCTCAAGAGGCAGCGACCACCAGCCCAGTCCCCTGCCTACGCCCTCCCCTCGACCTCACCGCACCGCCGTGCTTGGCACCGCCCCCGGCAATCCATTCAAGCCCCGCCGACCTCCAGATCGGGCGCAAGCAGCTCGTGCGCCCCACACCCCTATGATAGACACCGATGCGCCGCTTCCCCAGCGAACATGCGGACTAGGTGCTCTGCACGCCTAAGCGGGTGCTGCTTCTTTTAATTGCGGTTCGACTGACCCTGAATTGAAATCCAGGCGGGCTACTGAACTCTATTAAAGGTGAAATAGTAAAGGAAGGAAACCTTGTGCATTTAGTATCACGAAGAAGATGCAGTAAGAAGCGCTCAACTAGTTTCTTTCGTGGGATGAATATGGTGTGAGCAGAGACGTAAGGTTTGCATGAATAAGGGAAGAGGAGTACCTCTTTCTGCTGGCAGTGCTGTGTCCTCCTTCTGTTTTTTCAACGATCTTCTTGTGGTTCGCTGGAAACGAGAAGTTGTGGAGGATGGTGCAGCCTTGGACGAACCCATGGCCAAGTTTTTGAGTGTGGTCGGTGGCCGTCTGTCGGTGGCGGGAAAGCAGATCCTAGGCAGCGAACGACGGCGTAGCGGGAACAGCTCCGGTGCGGTGGACAGTTGCGATAGTGGAGCGGCAGCAGTGAGGTGCAGGACGGCGTGGTCGGAGTAGTTCTGGTACAGCGCACGTCGCCGTCGGCGTCGTGGAGGCAGCTCTACATCGGCTTCAGCTGCTAAGTCCTTGAGGACGTTGCGATTGCGGTTGCGTTGGACGACGACGTCGCGGTACCGGCTCCGACGTGATGGAGGAGGGCGGCGGTGGATTGGGCGCTATGGGGTGGAGGACGGAGGAGGCTGGGGTTTCGCGGCTGGTGGAGAGGGTGTTTTGGCACCCATGGAGTATGAATGGGGAAACGGAGGGAGGCGGGGAACTAAGGGGGAACAATGTTTCGGTTTGGGACGCGCTTGTTTGAATTTTGGGAAAGTTACAAACTTTGCCCCCATCTAAAATTTCGGACATATTGCGGGTTGGGGGTAGGACAGTAATCTTAGGTGTCCCAAATGTGGGCGGGATAGATTTCGGCCGAGCAAATGGGTGTCTAGGCGCCCACGGCGTATGAATGCTTCTCGGAGGCGGTCGAGACTGGCGTCTTGGTGAAGTTACAAACTTACCCCGGTTTAGACCTTTGGACTTCGGGCCGATAGGCTACACGGGCCAGAGTCAGGATAGTAATTTCCTACCACCAAACGTTAGTCTCGCGCGGTTTCAGGTGACTAGAGGCCTATTTGGCACTTCGTTCAATATTTGGGAGCAGAAGCATTAACGTTTTCGGTTCTCTTGAATTGAACATTCAGGATTTGTCAAACTTCACAAATCTTTACTCTAGAAAATCCTAAAGCTACGATTATTTTGGAATGGAGGTGGTACATTTGAATATACATTGTACACGAGTATATATTAAAAAATATGCAACTTACCTCAGTTCATGCATGGTTCCAGATATAATCTCCTTGGTTGCAAAAAAAAGTTAGACATGCGTATGAATATTGTATCGATGGATCGCGCGAAGCAGCAAAAACCCAAGCCGTGTCTTGTACTCCTCCGTCGACGCTCGCTTTCATGAATTTTGTACTTCCTGTCGCCGACATGTGGGACATATAGCAACCGGGTCGACGTGTCAAGCACCAAATAACAGTGCAGAACAGCAGGGGTGACGCACCCAGTCATACCGCCCCAGTAGTAGTAGAAATGAGCAATGAGACGTCAAATCACAATGTCGCACCTTCACAGAGGGACGAAGCAACCATTATTTCACACTTCGGTTCACCATCATCTCAACCCATGTAGTATTGCTTCTGCCTCAAGAGGCAGCGACCACCAGCCTAGTCCCTTGCCTGCGCCCTTCCCTCGACCTCACCGCACCGCCATGCTTGGCACCGCCCCCGGCAATCCATTCAAGCCCCGCCGACCTCCAGATCGGGCGCAAGCAGCTCGTGCGCCCCACACCCCTATGATAGACACTGATGCGCCGCTTCCCTGGCAAACAGGCGGACTAGGTGCTCCGCGCGCCTAAGCGGGTGCTGCTTCTTTTAATTGCGGTTCGACTGACCCTGAATTGAAATCCAGGCGGGCTACTGACCTCTAGCAAAGGTGAAATAGTAAAGGGAGGAAACCTTGTGCATTTAGTATCACGAAGAAGATGCAGTAAGAAGCGCTCAACTAGTTTCTTTTGTGGATG
The DNA here is from genome assembly GCF_002575655.3 of Aegilops tauschii subsp. strangulata. Classification (NCBI taxonomy): domain Eukaryota; kingdom Viridiplantae; phylum Streptophyta; class Magnoliopsida; order Poales; family Poaceae; genus Aegilops; species Aegilops tauschii. The sequence goes on from NC_053039.3 coordinate 182,906,805, forward strand.
AATACGGTGTGAGCAGAGACATAAGGTTTGCACGAATAAGGGAAGAGGAGTACCTCTTTCTGCTGGCAGTGCTGTGTCCTCCTTCTGTTTTTCCAACGATCTTCTTGTGGTTTGCTAGAAACGAGAAGTTGTGGTGGACGGTGCAGCCTTGGACGAACCCATGGCCAAGTTGTTGAGTGTGGTGCGGTGGCCGTCTGTCAGCGGCGGGGAAGCAGATCCAAGGCAGCGAACGACAGCGTAGCGGGAACAGCTCCGGTGCGGTGGACGGTTACGAAAGTGGAGCGGCAGAAGTGAGGCGCAGGACGGCGTGGTCGGAGTTGTTCTGGTACGGCGCACGTCGGTGTCAGCGTCGTGGAGGCAGCTCTACATCGGCTTCAGCTGCTAAGTCCTTGAGGGCATTGCGGTTGCGGTTGCGTTGGACGACGACGTAGCGGTAGTGGCTCCGGCGTGATGGAGGAGGGCGGCGGTGGATTGGGCGCTATGGGGTGGAGGACGGAGGAGGCTGGGGTTTTGCGGCTGGTGAAGAGGGCGTTTTGGCGCCCACGGAGTATGAATGGGGAAACGGAGGGAGGCGGGGAACTAAGGGGGAACATTGTTTCGGTTTGGGACGCGCTTGTTTGAAATTTGGGGAAAGTTCCAAACTTTTCCCCCATCTAAAATTTCGGACATATTGCAGGTTGGGGGTAGGACAGTAATATCAGGTATCCTAAATGTGGGCGGCATAGATTTCGGCCGAGCGCATGGGTGTTTAGGCGCCCACGGCGTATGAATGCTTCTCGGAGGCGGTCGAGACTGGCGTCTTGGTGAAGTTACAAACCTACCCCGATTTAGACCTTTGGACATCGGGCTGATAGGCTACACGGGCCAGAGTCAGGACAGTCATTTCCTACAACCAAACATTAGTTTCGCGCGGTTTTGGGTGACCAGAGGTCTATTTGGCGCTTCTTTCAATATTCGGGAGTAGAAGCATTAACGTTTTCGGTTCTCTTGAATTGAACATTCAGGATTTGTCAAACTTCACAAATCTTTACTCTTGAAAAAATCCTAAAGCTATGATTATTTTGGAATGGAGGTGGTACATTTGAATATACATTGTACACGAGTATATATTAAAAAATATGCAACTTACCTCAGTTCATGCATGGTTCCAGATATAATCTCCTTGGTTGCAAAAAAAAGTTAGACATGCGTATGAATATATATATAGCATGTTCAAACACACAACAAAGATTGATGCCCCCTTTTACATCTGATTTACAAATGCTATTATCTCGGGTTCAAATAGATGAATGGACTTCCTATGAATTCGAATCTTTGAAACCCCCTTTATGTTGAATTCGACATGTATTCTATTTCGTAGTTAGCAATTTGGAATGTATCCATGCAAGTGACAAATGTATAAAGTGCTTCACACTAACAACATGGAGTGCACTAATTAATATTTATATATGAATTGCAAAAGCATCCATTGCCTGTATTTCAAACCGCTCTCACTCTATGGATCGATAATATGAAATAAACACATGCACATGCTAGAATTCAATAGAGTATGGGTGTCTGATAGACTGATTTTCGTCCATACGCAATTTGCATAATTCATGATCTCATCCAAAAATAATAATGCCATTTATATTTTAATTTAATGCGTAGAACCGCCTTTTACACGTAGATGCACTATGCCTCGGCCCGTTCTCACAAACGCGCTATATATATATCTCTATCTACCGCATAAGTGCACACACTTTATATGCATCGGCATTTCTCTTTCTCACATGCTCACAATCTCTCTCGGGGTGTCGGGGAGTCTCACGCACATGCTCTCTTTGTATCTCTCTCTCTCTTTCTGACTACTATGTACCACTCTTTTCACTAATCTCAGTTGGAAAACACTATTTCTCTCACATGCATATATACACATGCACGGTCTCTACTAGCCCTCTATACGCACATATATGTGCCTACGTGTCTCCCGCATGCACATTATCTTTAGGCCTCTCTCGCACACATTGCCCAACTCAGACACACCTCTCTCTTAGTAGTTAGCAGATATGATTCCATCATATCATTCGGTAGGATATCCCTAACTGTTAGGCTGGATGGTAATACGAGGCAAGGTTTTACCCTAGTTCGGACCCTTGCAGTTGAGGAAAAAGCCTACTCCTGGTACTGTATATTAGTGATAGGGGTGTGTACAAAGTACACGTAAATACCAGGCATTGTGCGTGTGTGTATACTATCGACAAACTAGCCCCCAAGCTTCTATAACATACTGGGGGCCTAGGGTTACAAATCATATATAGTCGGCTTATCACCAGTGGGGATAGAGTCCTCCGCGACTCTGGTAGCTAGCTTCGTGTTGTACGCCGAGTCCTCCACATGGGTCTTCGTATAACGCATCTCGATCCAACCTATCTGGCGCAGGATGGAACCGACCCATGAGTCCTCATGTTGACCCACCACAACTAGAAATGATGTGCCCACCACACCACACACGCAATCGGCCACTAAGAAAATAAGCATATACAATAGTACAATGTTATACATGAAAGTTAATTGCATGGTGCATCCAAAAATATTTGTTCTGCATTGTGAATGTTTATATATTCTCCTAAAATATTAGTCACGGGAAAGAGAAACGAAGGGCATATCTCTCCTTGTCTCCACCGGACATCCCCTCTTTCTACACCACATTCACGTACGCACACAAACTATCTCTCAGCCCTCTAAAAGTATGCATGCCCACGACACATTCACGCATGACGGCCACTGTATTTCAAGCTAAAGCACTATACGGTCACTGGAGTTCAGAATATGCTCATTACGGTCACCGTATACATTCTCCTGGTGATCATACGGTATCTAGCTCACGATACGGCTCCGTATTTTCTTGACGACACTGACGGACTTTGCATTTGATGTGTGCTCTGTATTTTGTTGACGGCACTTACGGACATTGTATTTAAAGCGAAAGCACGATATGGTCACTGGACTTCAGAACAAGCTCATCACGGTCACCACATACATTTTGTCGTGCTAACCAACATGTGGTTGGATGGTTAGGAGGAGAGTGGTTTGTCGAGCCCACCAGGGTTAAAGTCCAGGTGCTCGCATTTATCCTGGGTTAATTTCAGTATTTTCCGGCGATGTGCGTTCAGTGGGAGGAGACGTTCCACTCGACTACGAGGCACCTATGGTGACTTCGTAAAATCTCAAGATCATATGCTGGCCCACTCTCTCGAAGGTGCTCATAGGGGTAGGGTTTGCGTGTGTGCTCTTATAGCACTGAGTGCTTGCGCGTATATATGAGCCCTTGCGTCTGTATCGTGTTAAAAAATACATGTCATGATTATACGGTCACTGACTCACCCGTACAACTCTGTATTTATTTGATGACACAATCAATTGACCAGTCAAACATTCCACGTGGCACAACTAGTGTTGCACCATCGGGGCGCGTAACCGTGGGGCCCACCTGTCAGCCCGTATATGAAAGAAAGAAATGGTAGTTTGAATCTGTACTGTGTTAATAAAATACAGAGTACATTTTAGGGTGATCATATGGTCACTGGCTCACCATACAGCTCCGTAATTTGTTGATGACACGATCAATTGACCAGTCAAATGGTCCACATTCAGCAGCGCACATTACCATAGGGCCCACCCGTGAGCGCGTATATGAAGGACAGAAATGGTAATAAATTAGTGGTCGGTTGGTACTCCAAGTCGTGAGACCTCTGGTTGGCAGTCACCAGCGGTGGCGGCGCGTTGATTGGGCGGTGGGGTGGGGATCGCCGGGGAAAAATCTCGGCACGGGGGGGGGGGGGGGGGCTAGAGGGATGGCCGGTGCGGCGGCGGACCGGCGGTGAGGAGTGGTTTCGGGGCGGGCGGCGTGGCGGCGTGGGCGGGCGCGGGGGGCGGGGGTGGCGGTTCGGCCGGTGGTGGCTGGCGGCTCAGGGGGTCGAGTTTGCTGATAAACTGCAGGCCCTTGATTTCGTATCCAACGGCTGGAAAATCTAATGACCAGAGATGAAAAAGTCAGTCGACTGACGTGTAGCCTCACCCCGCACGTACACATGCACGCATGCAGGCATGCAACACTGACACGTACACATAACGAACACACGCACGCATGCAGGCGTGCAACACTGACGCGTACACATGCACTCACGAACAAACGCACGTACGCACACATGCATGCAACACTGAAACGTACCCTTGCACGCACGCAACACTCGCACTCCTGCATGCACACAGCACACGACGCAAGACACACGCTCAACCTATACGTGCATGCACCCTTTGTTAAGGACATGGATTATTACGGGTATTAATCAATCTTATCTGTGATAAGCAGAACATTGATGTTTGTAGCGGTCTTTATGTCTAGGTTTGTATCTCTATAGTCCCTCTCACACACACCCACGTAGGTGGGCGACATGCACGAAGAGAAGAGGTGCACGCACGGCACACGTACTCCCGTCTCTTTCCAGCCCACACCCGTACGGGTACACGGTGGAGCTCATTTCTGTACGAAAAGGCAGCCCACGTGGTAACTTAACACGTGTACTGGTTGTCCACAAGATGGAGGGAGGATCGTCTACCACGGGTGAACAAACAAATTGTGACTTGGCGCGTTATGTTAAAAAAGAGGCAAACCATGTGGGGCCTACCTTAGAGGCAAGGCTCTATACACTAGAGTACTTTTGATGTGTCCCGTCAACTCGCAGAACGAGGAGAAGCTTGCTTAGTATGCCGTCTCCCCCGCCCACGGGCGCGGTGGCTCGCGGGATGAGGTGAAGCTTGCTTACTACGCCTTACGCCCGCTCCCTCGCCCACGCGCGCGGTGGCTCGCGGGACGAGGAGAAAATTTTACTAGTACTACCTCCGTTTACTCCTCGTCCCTACTACTACCTTGGTTAGACAGATTATCATATTGTTTGGAATATATATGTCCTTTAGTACTCCCTCCATTTACTTATACAAGGCCACTATAAAAAAATACATTTTGCATCTATACATGGCCACAAATAGTAATCGAGACAAAAGTTACTACTCCCTCCTTTCCAGTTTATGGCTCAATTTCAAAATCTCTCCAACCAAGGTAGACGGTGAGTGGTCGAATTAATTTCGTACTCCTAGTTTGCACAAGTAATTAGTACGCTCGTTTTTCTCAAGAAGTTATGTTTACCGAGGCATTAATTAGAACGAATGCATGAATGGCCACTAAATTTCCATGAATTTCTACATGCATTGGTGAGTTTTCTCTTGACACTGCTTGCATCGGGTGATCTAACGCACCTCGAAATCCAACATGTGATGGTACTACTACTAGTAGTAGAATTGAGACTTATAAAACGGAAAAACGAATGTTTTGTAGATGAGTCCTATAAACCCTAGTGGGTACGTACTCCGTAAAATCAGATTTTCCCAAAACTAAGTCGCTCAACCTTTATTTGCTTGTTTCCCTTCCTACCTCCTTGCCTCGAACAGACTATGCCAAACTCCCCTGCCTGCCGCGCGGGAAAAGACCCGCCCTCGCCTTTTTTTAGTCCGGGTTTGTATCGATGGATCGCGCGAAGCAGCAAAAACCCAAGCCGTGTCTTGTACTCCTCCGTCGATGCTCGCTTTCATGAATTCTGTACTTCCTGTCGCCGACATGTGGGACATATAGCAACCGGGTCGACGTGTCAAGCACCAAATAACAGTGCAGAACAGCAGGGGGGACGCACCCCAGTCGTACCGCCCCAGTAGTAGTAGTAATGAGCAATGAGACGTCAAATCACAATGCCGCACCGTCCCAGACGGACGAAGCAACCATTATTTCACACTTCGGTTCACCATCATCTCAAACCACGTAGTATTGCTTCTGCCTCAAGAGGAACACGCGCATCGCCTTGGTACATTATGACACGTGGGACCGCATGACAGGCCATGCTCCCTTGCCGATCGCTCGGTAAAATCACCTCATTTTTACTACTATACTTCCTCCGTATCAGTTTACATGGCATGCACGTCGTTCTAGGTTGAGAATTTAACTGGCTATATATGTGATGAACAGTATATGTTTAGAAAATACATCCGCTTAATAATCGAATGATATACTTTTTGTGACATAGTAACTCAGATTTAGTTAGTAAATTGGATGACCTAGTACTACGTGCACGCCCTATAAATCGAGACGTCTAAAAAGCGGGACGGAGAGGGTAGTTCAGTATGTATCTTTTTAGATCAATATAGTCGGGATTCACCAAGGAGCAAAACCAAGTGGTAGGTTGCACCTGTCGTGTTGGCGTAGCGACTCAAGCAGGTCAGTCCGCACACGAAATGGCGACACACTTAATAGGACCCCTTTGGCCGACATGTGGCTCATCCATCGTCTTGTTCCACGTGCAATGCACCTAATTATAGTTCGGAGCAGCGGTTGGAATTGGAGGCACCCCGGTCGTAGCGCCGCAGTAGTAGAAAATGAGCGATGAGGGGTAAAATCACAAAGCCCCACCTTTCCCGCATTAAGCTGGACGGACGAAGCAACCATCATTTCACTCTAGGGCGCAAGAGCATAAAGAAAAGAGAAAATCAATGATGCGCGCGGTAGCTACCTAGGGCACCCTAGGGTAGGGGTCTCCACTACTGATCATTTTTTTTTGAAAGCGCCTCCACTACAAATCGGCTTCTCCCTCGTCCTCTTGAAGAAAACCGATGATGCGTGTGGCGGTAGGGTTTGTAGGAGTACTACTAGGGCGTGCAGGGCCACGTCATAGTAAACGGGAGAGGGATTGAGTTCGAGTCGACGCCTTAAATATGTGTGGGCCGCTTGGTTTTAGGGGAACGAGGCAGCATTTTGGGTTCGGGGACCAGTGGAGATATAGTACGTACAAAAAATTGTGGACGTAGGTTCGACCGAAAGGCAATGATGCATGGGCCCTGCATTTTGATATACCCAGGGCCGCGTGAAATTTGCTACTCTACTCAAAACTAGTAAGGTACACATGCATTGAACGCATGAGATTTTGAAACCAAATTATGAATAAATACACACTATAGCATGTAAAGCTTTGAGTCATATATGCATGATGTAGATGTTCGTTTAGTTCTTATAGTTCATCTCATTCAAAATCAATTAGTTTTATAAAAATGTTAAGATTCATGGGGTTGTGCATTGTAAAGCATAAAGTGAAAAACAAATAATGGCAATTCATTTAGAAAAAAATCAATTATGATACGGAAGATTCTAGAACAAAGGAGAAGTGCATGTGTTTTGAGGTTTGTGCATTATGCTTAAGTTCAACCATGGAGTCTTCTAAATTGTACATGTGGCAGATCTGGTGGAAGGTTGATGATATCCAACGGCCAGTAGTGCTCGGATTTTCCATCTCTGCACTGTCGGATTAGCTTCATCCAGCGACCATCTTTCAAGTTATTCGCACACTATATAGTTCTTGTGCCATAGTTGCATGTCTTGGAAAAAAGCTACTAGTGGGTTGTACTAGCTATTTAGGAATATAAGATGTATACATGGAAGTTGTAGGGAAAGAGATGACATGGAGTATCTCAATTCCTATGAGTAGGGATTGGAAAAGAGATGTCATTTGGTTGACATCATAGGAACTTTTCTATTGAATCTAGAGATGACATGTATCTCAATTCCTATGAGTAGGGATTAGAAAAGAGATGTAATTTGGTTCATATCATAGGAACTTTTCTATTGAATATACACTAATGTTTATTTTGCTTTGAAATTATGGGAGTATAGGAATACATTCATATGAACCAAGTGGCTCTAAAGCTATAGAAATGATATCATGTTTATTTCCTTTGAAATGTTGAGTATATGAATCTATTCCTATGAACCAATTGGCTCTAAAGGAAAAAATCCTATAAAAATCATATCATATAGAGTTCCTATGATATTCCTCCACACCAAAGGATGGTTGAAATTGCTGCAGGTGATACGATGGTCTTTCTTTGTAGACTCCTCCCCCATCTTTATAGTTACCTCTCGAAGATGAATGAAATGATATATATAGGGTATTCTACATGTCCAATTTGGTACACGAAAACTAGGTAAAAGTTTGCGAGGTTCGAATTTTCAATAAAGCTATATGCACTGCATTTTGGAACGGAGGGAGCATACGGCAGTTGCTAACACTCACGTGGAAGATTTGTGTGTAGGAGGAGTGGCTGTTCTGTTAAATGACATGGCAAAACTGACACTGTCGGATGCCGATCTAACGGTTCTTACAGCGTTTGTCGGGAAAAGGCTTGTGGCGAACGTTTGTCGGATAATGATTTACGGACACATGCATTGCATTGATACGTGCCCCCCCTCTCTCTCACGCACATGCACCCTCCCGAGTCCTCTCGCACCCACCGTCTATCTGCAGGTAGACGTCACACACATATGTGCTCTTCACACCCTACCCTCAGAACTTCTAAAAAACAAAAGACGTAGCGCACATTTTATTTTAGCTCACACGTCACACACTTATACTATTACTCTTGTGGCGAACATTCTTTGGGCATAGTATATTGTACTCTCACGAAGATAAGCGGTGCACGCACACACTAGTTCTCTCACACCCACTCGCGGGTACACGTAGGAGCGTATTTTTTGAAGCTGGTACAACAAAATCACTCCACTACATATATAAGCAGGAGCCTTAGCGCTTGCTTTACTAGGGTTCCTCTCGTTCACTCTCTCATGCTCTCCAGATCTAAGCAAGACATAGGTGGGCACACTCTCTCTCAGCTCACGGCTGGTCACAAATCCGGCCGGACAACCTCGACCGGGGCAGGGGTGTAGGTGCATCGTTCACGCTGTCGTCGGCGGCGAGGGAGGAGACCAACGGCTTCCCGCGCGTCCCAATCGGCCGCCGTGCCGTTCTCTCCGAGAGAGCGCCGGCTCCTGAGGGCCTCCGACCCCTTCTTCCTCCCTGCGGTATTGTGGCCAAGATGCGGCCTCCCGACACCGGCTTTGCCACATGCCGACGACCATCAGGTATATATTCCTTCGAAACCTGCCTTTCCCTACTGCCCCAGCTCCCCACTTGGCTTCGTGTGGATCTTTTTCTACTTCCGTCCGCTATTCCAAAGCCACCTAGACTTTTACTATTATTAGAGGTAAAGTTAGTTCATACAGTCGACTATAAGAGTTGGTTCAAATAGGGAAGAAAGTGGGAAAGCTGTAGCATGAATCTAGGACTTGGTTCTAAGAGGAAATGGGGGAAAGTAGTAGATACTGGCTACCCAACCGGTCTCTTGGTTCAAAAGACGAAGAAAGCATGGTGGGTGGCGAAGGGTGGGGGGAAGTGGACCTATCTCTTGGTTGAAAAATGAAATGAAGTGACGGGTGTTGGGGGACAACGCAAATGAGAATGAGCAGGTCTATATTTCCTGTGCTCACATAGGAAAATGTCGCCGAGGAGATAAAAAATGGGACAAATGCAGACATGCTGCCTGAGTGTTTGCCGCTCTCGGCAACCACATCTGCCTCACCACTTTATGCCTATGTTGTCCCTACACCCATATCGCCACCGTTAATGTAAAATCACATGAAGCATTAAGCAATGCCACCTAATGTCACTATAAGTAATGGTCTAGTGCCGTCGATAAATTGAAGCAATGCCACCACCATTTTATGAAGTGCTTCCGTCTTGCTTTATTTCCCATGAATTGTGTTTTTCCAGTTACACTTAAATCTCACACCGCTAACATTGCTTCATCCCAGTGGAACTGCACAAATTTGATTGCACATTTACTGACCATGTGCTACTCTCATGACAATAATACTAATGCTATTGTTCTGCATGTTAATCTAGTGGCAGTGTTGATGTGATGTGATGCTACTTACTTAAGGACACTTTCATACTGTCAATCTAGTGCCAATTATAACACAATAGATGTTGCTGTTAATCATACACCACTCCAAATATCTGTCACTGTTTAAATAACCGTATTTCGTATTTGCGCAAACAGGGATGTCTGTCTAGATATCGTTTCGGGATGTCTGTCTCCGTATCGTTTCTATCCGCGCAATCAAAAGCACACACCTCAGTTTTAGTAAAACTGCGCAAAATGAGATGGCTATCCCTCATTGTCGTCGTCTAACCACCCGTCTTCCAGGTATTCCTACATTGGTAGTTACTAGGTAGAATGACCAACGCAATCTAAAAGAAGCTGATTCATATGTTTTACTTCCTGGTTGCAGTGCAGGGACGAGCAAAAACATCTGCATCCTAGTCCGGAATGCACTTTCCTCCAGTTCATCCATGGACCGAGGACAAGCTGGCAGGCTACACGGAGGTTTTTGGGACAGGTGCGCGGACAAGAGGCATTGTGGTCTGCTTATTTCTGCAAATAGCGGCGCTTAAATTTAGTGGAATGCACAAGACTTTCAGCTGGTCAGTACACTGCATGGTTCAGTTCAGCATTCCAGTTGAGAACACAATTATAATTGGTCATTCTGGAATGAGAGAACCTAACCCTGGATGGTGGCAACAAGAAAAAACCAGAGTGAACTCCAGGAAATTTAAGCCTGCCAAGAGGCCCTTTGCTCAGAGAAGCCTTGCTTGTTTTTTCCTGATTTGTAAACCTTCTCGCAACTTTGTCTTTTGCTATTAACTAGTATATGTTTGTTATGTTCTATGAATCATTGAGATGTATAAAATTGCTTAACTTATGTTTTCAAGTTTTTTATGAAGCCGAGTTTAATGTTAGTGTTCCACATGAATGCTGGACTAGCGTGTGAACGTTTGGAATTTACATTGTGGCCTCAGTTAACTGCATGAACCACTATAACAATATACATAGTTGCTTATATGTCAGACAGCAGATTGTTGATTGTTAGTTGGTCGACAGCCTAGTGTTTAAGCGAGCTGAGCCAATGTGACGCCCTCGATTCAATCGTGCACTAATCATACACACAAATGTGTACGATCAAGATCAAGGACTCACGGGAAGATATCACAACACAAATCTAGACACAAATTAAAAATAATACAAGCTTTATATTACAAGCCAGGGGCCTCGAGGGCTCGAATACATAAGCTTGAATACACAAGTGTCAGCGGAAGCAACAATATCTGAGTACAGACATAGGTTAGACAAGTCTGCCTTAAGAAGGCTAGCACAAAGGCAACATCGATCGAAAAGGCAAGGCCTCCTGCCTGGGAGCCTCCTAACTACTCCTGGTCGTCGGCGGTCTCCACGTGGTAGTAGGCATCCACGGTGGCATCTGGCTCCTGGGCTCCGACATCTGGTTGCATCAACCGGAAAGAAGAAGAAAGGGGGAAAGGGGGAGCAAAGCAACCGTGAGTACTCACCCAAAGTACTCGCAAGTAAGGATCTACACTACATATGCATCGGTATCAATGAAAAGGGTTGTATCTATGGACTGGACTGCAGAATGCCAGAAGAGAAGGGGAAAGCCTAGCCTATCGAAGACTAGCATCTTCTGGAAACCACCATCTTGCAGCAACAGGAGGGAGTAGAGTAGCATAAAGTAAAGTAGTAGAACTGTTATCAACCTCGGCCAGAGATCCTTTCTCGACTCCCTGCGAGAAAGCAATCCCAGAGCCACACTATCCATTTCTCATATCCATGTCTCATCTCAAGTATCTAGTTCTAGTTGTATCGATCGAGATACAACTCCAAGTGTCCGTTACCGTAGGACAGGCTATCGATAGATGTTTTATTCCCTGCAGGGGTGCACCAACTTACCCACCACGCTCGATTAACTCCGGTCGGACACACTTTCCTGGGTCATGCCCGGCCTCGGCCAAACAATACGCCGCAACCCGACCTAGGCTTAGTAGAGAGGTCAGCACGCCGGACTAAACCTATGCCCCAGAGGTCATGGGCCATCTCCCCGGGAACTCGTGCACGTTGCGTACGCGGCCGGTGAGCAGACCTAGCTACCTCCTTCAACAAGGCAGGTGCTTACGCAGTCCAACCCGGCGCGCGCCGCTCAGTCGGTGACGTCTATTAAGCTTCGGCTGATGCATACGACGCAGAACGCCCATACTATGCCCACGTGATGGTTAGTGCTATCAGGCCAGAGGCCCCTCGGATCAAATATCCAAATCATAGTGGATTAGGAACGCGCGGTAACAAGCAGAGACTCACGAAAGATGTGACCCCGTTGCCCCGTCTCGAGGACTTGCGGCAAGGGCTAGGAATGCCCGACCACACCTCGTAATTATCTCGCGAGCACCCTCCAGGTCAACCCGACTCCACATCACTCGCAATTAAGCTCGCGCGGGTACCCCTCAAAGCCGACCCGTCTTTAGTAACATGGTTCAGTGTAAAGTCATAGTAACCATAGTAACTGTGTGTCTAACACCAAGGGGAAAACCTGAGGAAACACCCTTGACGGATTCCACTCGATGTAATCATCAAGTTGAACGTAAGAGGAACCACCCTCGATGTTCACACTTGAGGGGTTGCACGATAGAGTCATATCAGAAGTGGTTAAGGCGGAATCACCCTCGATGACCACGACCGAATAGCTACACTACAGGGTAACATCAGAAGTGCTGATGAGGTCTCACCCCCGGCACTCGATAATAACCCAGTAGTGTCGAGCAACTATGGGGAAAGTGATGTGCAGTGTCGGGGCCTGATCTTCGATCCCGTTGATCGGGTCTTCGATGATGAAGCAGGGGCAACAAGGACAAGGTGGGGGTCACTGATGGATCACTAACCAACCTATACTAAGCAGTTTAGGATAAGCAGGTAGGTAACAAAGAGCAGGTTACAAAAGCAGGCTATGCATCAGCATAGGAGCAAACAATAACAGTAGAAAAATCTAATGCAAGCATGAGAGAATGGAATGGGCGATATCGGGATGATCAAAGGGTGGGCTTACCTGGTTGCTCTGGCAAGGAGGGGTCGTCGTCGACGTAGTCGATCACAGGGGCAGCATCGGTCTCGGGGTCTACCAAAGAGAAGAGGGGGGAGAAACCGTAAATACATAGTAAGCAAGTGCATAACAGGATAACATGCAGAGCTAGACGTGTTCTAATGCGGTGCTACACGATATCGACAAGGGGGAAGTCAACCGGGAATGTTTTCCCGGCTCTGGACCTGTGTTAGACAGATGACCGGAGGGGGAAAGTTCCATGTTCAGATAGTTAGAGGCATCTGACTGGTAAACGGACCGCGTGTTCGGATTCGTTGGATTTTTCTGAGCAACTTTCATGTAGAAAACATTTTCATCCGAGCTACGGTTTAATTTCTATGAATTTTCAAAGGTTTTAGACATATTCTGGAATTACTGGAATTAATTTAATTGGAAAATAATTATCTATGTGTACCCAGTGGCTGTCTAGCCACAGAGGTTGACGTGTAGGGCCAGTCAAATGCCCAGTCAGCAGTTGACTGGTCCATGTTTGTGTCAGGACCGGTTTTCCAATAAAACATTTATTGAGAAACCGACCCTTTTATCGGACCAGCATAGAAGAATCCTTCTTACTGGTAGACAAATCCTTGATACAGGAATCCAGAAGTACTAAATATTATACAGGGTTGAGCTGAGGCTGCTCAACAATTTATTACAAGCACGCCGATATTATACATAAAGGCGGATATGACACAAAGGGGTATGGTGGCATAACTACTGACTCGTAATAAAAGTGGTGGTGGATATGTCACAGTGGAGTGGGTGACATGACTCCTAAATCTTACAACTCATCGAGCGTCGGAGTGAGGCTCGAGGACTTTTATTTTGGGTAGCGGAAGCGTATATAATACAATTGACCAATTCCAGGATCGCACGGGACTGACTGGGACTCCTCTAGGCGTCGGACTCGCTATCGAACTCTTCATCCATAAGATCGCCTTCGTCAACATCTGGCCAAATCAACAAGCCAGGTGAGTACTTTGAAAGTACTCGCAAGACAGTTTGGACATAAGATATAACAAATGCAAACATGATGCATATGAGCAGATTTGTAATGCGCACTCAGATAATAAAATTGCACTGCATGATAAATAAAAAGGAAGTCAGGCGGTAGTCCTCCCGAAATCCCAATGAAATAACTGAAGACCAATCGAGTGTCTGAAGCGACGCCTCGAAAGGTAAAATAAATTAACAATGCCGCAGTCGGGCGTCAGGGCGACACCACATAAAGGGCTCATATTGGAATATAAATGACAGTGCGTGCCACAGTCGGACGTCTGAGCGACATCACATAAAGGGCTTATATCAAAAGTAAATAACAAGAGTGCCACAGTCGGACGTCTGAGCGACATCACATAAAGGGCTTATATCAAAAGTAAATAACAAGAGTGCCACAGTCGGACGTCTGAGCGACATCACATAAAGGGCTTATATCGAAAGTAAATAACAAGAGTGCCACAGTCGGACGTCTGAGCGACATCACATAAAGGGCTTACATCAAAAGTAAATAACAAGAGTGCCACAGTCGGACGTCTGAGCGACATCACGTAAAGGGCTTATATCAAAAGTAAATAACAAGAGTGCCACAGTCGGACGTCTGAGCGACATCACATAAAGGGCTTATATTTCATTATCTGAAATTCAAGTAGCTCAAGCATTTAAATCATCTCAAGGAAATACTTAGGTACGTAATAATAAAATGGTTAGTCCATCCACAGGAATAACCTTCAACCTGGTTTACCACTCATGTTTGTTCACCGGGGATCTTCACTGAGACTGACACAGAGACTGACGCTGAGACGGACGTTGAGACTGATGTTGATACGGATATGGATATGTTGACCAAGATCCTTGACGGCGGACACGGTTACTCGGATGGGTTTTGACTCTGCAGAGCTTGTACTTCTTAACCACAGCCAACGGATTTCAGTAGTCACAAAGGACTAGTTCCGTTTACGGTATTTTAGGAGAAACACATCTAACCAGTACACACCCATTCCACATTCCGCTGCCAGGAATCACCCTAGGCAACGTTCAAGAAAAACTTTAAGACGGGGAGGCTACAACCTCGCATAGCATGGGATCTCGCGCGCTCTAAGGGGTGCCCCCCTCTCGGTCCCAACCGGAAACACCCATGCCCCCTGACCGGATGACTGGCTTTAATCCAGGGCCATGGAACCCTCATCACGGCCCCTCTATTTGGTGTGTACAAGGAAAGAGGTTTGCAACTTACTAAACCGTATTCTTTGCAGAAAACATGTGGCAGCACGAAAAGGGGACGGACGGTAACGTGGCTCGATCCACGTTAACTCTGGAGTTTAACAGTTGACATAAGACTGGCATGCTTCGACAATACCATCTTGCCACCTTTCATGTCACCACATGATCATGTTATCTCCCAACAAAAGATCACATCAAGTTTCGAAGCAGACTGGTAGATGCCTTGTATGCAATATAACACTCACTGCTGCCCATATAAACATGTCATGCACTAACTATTCAAGCAAACATGCAAAACACTCATCATATCAAAGGTTCAAATATGCTTGCCTGGTTCGGAGTAGTCGGAGTCTAGCTCGGCGAAGTTCGCGGCTCCGTCACCTCCTCCGGTATCTACGGTATAGAGAGAACGCGTACTAAGGTAAATACCAAGTGTGCATAAAAGTTGTTCCAAACATTTTTCAAATAAATACTATAAAAAACTAGACAAAAAAATAAAACTGACAGAAAAAGAATCAACTAAAAAGCATCTTTTGTTTAAAAGATATAAAGGTTTTAGTCCAAGGACTAATCTGTGATGAAACAGAAAGTCTCCAGGGGTTAGTTTATAAAAACAGAAAACGTTTCGGTTGGAAATACGCCAGCCCAGAGGGAAAACGTACTTTGCCCGAAGGCGCTTTTAGAAAACGGTTCGAATAAGAAGAGGAGAGGCTGACGAGGGGGGTCCCACCCATCAGGTTCAAACTTTGAAACAGAGTTCGCCGGCGCCGAGGCTCGCGGTGGTCGTCGGCGTTGATCCACGGCGAGGTAGGGGGATCGGAGGGTACCTATGGGTTCACGGTGTCTTTCCGCGTCAGTGGGTGGTGGACTTGGTCGTTGGCAAGCACCACGTCGACGGCGGCCTTAACTCCGGCGGACGGTGGTTCGGGCGAGGATGATACTCTCCGACGGGAGCTGCAACCTTCAAATTAGGGCGCGGGTTAGAGAAGTGGTTGCACTAGGAGGCTACTGGCAAGGTTTGGGAGGCGAGGGTGCCCTCACCGGAGAGAATCGTGCCGGAGCCCGAAGCGGGTCAGGGCGGCCGGAGTCGGGGAAGAAGGCCTCCTCGAGGTCCTCCTAGTGGCTGGGCGCGGCTCTGGTGGGGTGTAGGGGTGGTGCTGGGTCGAAGGCGAGCTCGGGGTCGCTATTTATAGCCGGCCCGAGGCGGTTGCCGAGAACGGGATAATGCCGGCGGGCGATTACGGCGAGGCAGTGGTCAGGCCGGAGGTTTAGGTGATTGGGCATCATCGTGACGGTCCACTGGTTCCGTTCAAGGGCTAAATTTGGTATGGCTTGGGTGATACTCCAAGCTCTCGACGGAACGGCCTCACGGGCACGTCGGCGGCAGAGAGCGCGCTCTACGCCTCTTAGGCCACGGCGACTGTGCTGCACCACGCACGGGGAAGAAGATGGCCACGCGTAGGCTTCTGGTGGTGTGGGCGGTGCTGGACGGCGCCGTCCCTCGCTGCGCCTCTCTGGCAGCCGCAGCGAGTGCTGCTGCCACCGCTCACGGGGGCGATGCTCCTCTGCCAGCTCACCGCCGACGCCCGCAACTATCCAGGCGACCGTGCGGCGCGGTGGATAAGAAGGGGGAACAGGGAGCAAGGCGCCACTGCAGCTACTGGCGAGATCGACGTGAGGCTCTGAAGAAAACGACACTGACGACTGAAACTGATCACTGAAACTCTGAACTTGACAGGAACAGTGCACGCCAAGTGTTCGACGATATATTTCAAGCACGTGGAAAACTTCTCTAGAGTTGATCTTTGGTGGAGAGGTCTCTTGATGCATCTGGAGGCCTCATGATTTTTCTCAGAATTTTTGGAGAAGAAAAATAATGCATTTCACCAAAAATGACAAATCTGTTCCAAAACTTGCAGCAAGCAAATTTTGAAAATTTTGAACTGCGGACCAGTGGATCTTCATGGATCTTTGGTTGAGGGTTCTAAGGACTTGCCAGGGAAATTTGTTTGGAATCAAAACTCAAAGGAATTCTAGTGATTCCTTTGTAAATCACTAAGGGCCAAAATAGAAGACATAAAAGATTTTTGATTTAAATAAAAGGAAATAAATTCAAGGGGGAGTTAAACTTGCTGGATTTGAAGCTTGACTTGACACAAAGTGGAAAGATGGCTTCTGGGAGGGAGATTTCAACTTAGGTCATGGCAAGAAATAATTTTTGAAAGGGGGAGAATAAACCCAAAAATTTAAATAGCCTCCTTTCAAGAAAAAGAAATCAATAAAACCAAATAAAATTTTTGGGGTGTCGCAACACCTACCCCCTTAGGAAATATCTCGTCCCCGAGATTTCAGCTGATCCTCAAATAGGTGTGGGTACTCTGCCTGAAGGAAATCCTCTCTTTCCCATGTTGCTTCATCCTCGGTGTGATTGCTCCACTGAACCTTGAGAAACTTAATTTTTTTCTGACGGGTCCTCCTTTCGGACTCCTCCAATATTTTTATTGGCCGCTCTCTGTAGGTGAGGTCTGGTTGCACGTCAATGCTCTCATGAGATATGCTTTTCTGGGTTGCTTACACATTTCCTCAACTGTGAGACGTGGAACACGTCGTGGACGTCTGACAGCTCTCTGGGTAGGTCTAGCTGGTAGGCTACTGTGCCTCTTCGTGCAACCACACAGAAGGGTCCAATAAATCTTGGGGCTAGCTTTGCTTTAACTTTGAACCGTTGCAGGCCCCTCATAGGGGACACTCGTAGGTACACATATTCACCGGGTTCAAAGCTGACTTCACGATGTTTTCAATCGTAATAGCTCTTTTGTCGGCTTTGAGCTGTCTTGAGTCGGTCCCTGATTTGTCTAACTTTCTCCTCGGCTTCCTTGAGCATGCCTGGGCCGAAGATACGACTGTCACCTGTTTCTGACCAATTTAATGGGGTACGACACCTCCGTCCGTACAATGCTTCAAAAGGTGCCATTTGTAGACTGGCTTGGTAACTGTTGTTGTATGCGAACTCGGCATATGGCAAGCTTTCCTCCCAACTAGTTCCATAGGTGAGAACACATGCTCTCAGCATGTCCTCTAGGATTTGGTTCACGCGTTCAGGTTGTCCATCAGTCTGGGGGTGGTACGCTGTACTGAATGCTAGTTGAGTTCCCAGAGCTTGTTGTAAATGATCCCAAAATCTAGAGACAAATTGAGTGCCTCTGTCGGATATTATAGTCTTTGGAACTCCATGCAGGCAAACTATACGGGAGAGATAAAGTTTGGCAAGCTTCTGAGTGGTGTAGGTTGTCTTTACGGGAATGAAATGGGCTACCTTGGTTAATCTGTCTGTGATGACCCATATGGCATCATTCCCGTGTTGTGACCGAGGTAGTCCGATGATAAAATCCATTCCAATTTCGTCCCATTTCCACTCAGGTATCCTGTTTGGCTGTAGCAGCCCTGCTGGTTTTTGGTGCTCGGCTTTAATGCGCTGACACGAATCACAACATGCAACAAATGTGGCTATATCCCTTTTCATACCGTGCCACCAAAATCTTTCCTGAATGTCCTTATACATTTTGGTTCCTCCAGGGTGGATTGAATATGGGGCGGTGTGGCCTTCGGTTAGAATTTGCTGTTTGAGGTCCTCAATGTTTGGTACCCAAAGTCTGTCCCCGTACCATAATACTCCCTCATTGTCTACGACGAATTCCGAAGCCTTGCCGAGACTCATCTTTCTCTTTATACCTTCGATGTTGGGATGTCCATGCTGAGCCTTCTTAATCTGTTCCATTAGGGTGGGCTGTATTTCCAGATTTGATACGTTGCCCTCAGTGACCATCACCAAGTTGAGTTTGGCGAACTCCTGCTGAAATTCAGGCCTCAAGTTCTATAGACTGTCGTTGCCCGTGCTGGGGTTCCGACTAAGAGCGTCTGCCACTACATTCGCTTTTCCTGGATGGTAGTGAATGCCAACATCATAATCTTTGACTAATTCCAACCAGCGTCGTTGCCATAAATTGAGTTCTGGTTGTGTGAAAATATATTTGAGGCTTTTATGATCCGTATATATTTCACAACGATTCCCAAGAAAAAAGTGCCTCCACTCCTTGAGTGCATGGATGACTGCTGCCAACTCCAAATCATGAGTAGGATAATTTTCTTCATGCTTTCGTAGTTGCCTGGAAGCATATGCGACAACTTTGCCGTCTTGCATCAATATGCACCCGAAGCCCTTCTGGGATGCGTCACAATACACTTCAAAACTTTTGTGTATGTCTGGCACAACCAACACCGGTGTTGTTGTCAATTTCCTTTTGAGTTCTTGGAAGCTTTTCTCGCACGCTTCGGTCCATACAAATTTCTTATCCTTCTTGAGTAACTGTGTCATTGGTTTTGCTATGGTGGAGAATCCCTCAATAAACCTCCGGTAATATCCAGCCATTCCTAGGAAACTTCGTACATCTGTTACGTTGGCTCGTGGTTTCCAGCCAAGTACGGCCTTGACTTTTTCTGGGTCTACGGCAACACCTTCTTGGGTCAATACATGGCATAGAAAACCAACCTGTCTTAACCAAAATTCACATTTGCTGAATTTGGCGTATAATTGATGTTTCCTTAATTCTCCCAGTACAATCCTGAGATGTTTAGCATGTTCTTCCGGTGTCTTTGAGTATACCAGAATATCATCAATGAACACCACGACAAATTTGTCCATAAATTTCATAAACACTTTGTTCATGAGGTGGACAAAATATGCGGGGGCGTTTGTCAGTCCAAACGGCATTACTGTAAATTCATACAATCCATATCTGGAGGTAAATGATGTCTTAGGGATATCTTCTGTTCGTACCTTTAATTGATGATACCCCGATCTTAAATCAATTTTCGAGAAAACCTTGGCTTGTGCGAGCTGGTCAAATAAATCATTTATCCGTGGCATCGGATATTTGTTTTTGATGGTGACCATGTTGAGTGCTCGATAGTCTATACATAATCTGAGTGTCCCATCCTTTTTCTTTGCAAATAATACTGGTGAACCCCATGGTGAGGAGCTGGCTCGTATAAATCCTTTGTCCAGTAATTCTTTTATTTGCTTCTTTAATTCTACCAACTCGGAGGGTGCCATTCTATAGGGTTTCTTGTAAATGGGGGTGGTCCTAGGTGCTAGTTCAACGCTGAACTCTATTTCCCGGTCTGGTGGCATGCCTGGTAGTTCTCTCGGGGAATACGTCAGGGAACTCACATACCACTGGAACTTTTCTTAACTCTGAAATGTCCACCTTGTTCAACTTTGGTTGTCGTGACCTTGGTCTCTCTTGAGCTGCAACTTTTATTGTCTTGCCGTGATGATGAGTGAGAATTACAGTCCGATTGAAGCAGTCGATAAATCCCTTGTTGGTGGTTAACCAGTCCATTCCTAGGATAACATCCAGTCCTTTATTTTCCAACACGATGAGATTTGCCTGAAACTTTAGTCCTTCAAACTCAATAATCACATCTTGGCAGTAACTCTGAGTGATTTGCTTATTCCCGGGGGACTTGATGATCATGGATTTTTCCAAAGGAAGCATCGGAAAATCATGTTGCAAAACAAAATTCTTTGAAATGAACGAGTGAGAAGCTCCAGAATCAAACAAAACCGTGGCAGGTATTGTGTTGACAGGGAACGTACCGAGTACGATATCTGGGGCATTATGTGCTTCCTCCTTGGTCACATGGTTCAAGTGACCCTTCTTGTGATTGTTATTGGGGTTGAAGTTGTTACGCTTGGGGGTTGGATTATTTCCACCGTTGTTCGGCTTGGGGGCCGAGTTCCTTGGTTTTGGGCATTGTTTGGCATAGTGTCCTTCCTCTCCACAAGCATAGCAAGTAACCCTTGGGTGATATGTAAAGTCCTTGTCCCTTGCATGAAAATGTTTGATTGGGCTTGGGACATTGGTCGTGGATTTGTTCGCTCCATTTATCTGAAAATTATTCTTGTTCCGGTTGTTGCGAACATGAGTAGTCTTATCCCTTTTGCGCTTGCGAATATCCTCCAAGCTGCGGCGCTCATTTTCCAATGTAATAGCCTTGTCCACAAGTGTTTTGAAATCTGGAAAGGTGTGTACGACCAGCTGGCATTTAAGTGCTGGCGCCAGACCGTCCAAAAATTTCTCCATCCTTTTATTTTCAGTCATATGCTCTCCGTTGGCATAACGAGATAATTGATTAAACTGACTATTGTACTCAGTTACTGTCATGCTTCTCTGCTTGAGGTCATCAAACTCCCTTTTCTTGATCTTCATAATGCTTCTGGGAATGTGCACCCCATGAAAACTTTCTTTAAATTCTTCCCAGGTGATGTTATTTTCATTGGGGTGCATGTGTAGAAAATTTTCCCACCATGATGCAGCTGTTCCAGTGAGGTAGTGAGGTGCATAAAGTACCTTCTCATGGTCCGAACATTGCGCAATAGTTAATTTCCTTTCAATGTCTCGAAGCCAATCATCGGCCTCAAGTGGCCTATCAGTGTGAGCGAACGTTGGGGGACGTGTCTTTTGTAGTTCAGACAATTTGGAATGCTGCCGGTATGGTTCACGGTGATTTCCCATATTGATAACATGGTTCATCATTTCTTGATGCTGCTGCTGGCTCTGCTCATAAAGGCGGCATACTTGAGAAAATGCTGCTTCACTGCCTTCCTGACTTGATTGTCCCTGTGTGAAGTTGTTGCTTGTCTGGGTACCATAATTTTCTTCCGGCGGACTTGGCATGGAATGAGTCCAGGGACGAGGCATTTTCCACTCTGGGGTATTTTTGCAAAACTCATGAGAAAAACCGCGTGGCACAAAGAATAGTTTTGCAAAGGCGAAATTTAAAAGACACCAAGATTTTCCAAGAAAAATACTTGATTGCGCATGGAGAAGGACTGCTCAGTACATATCTTACACGCGACTCGTAATTATACAATACATCACTCAGGATGTGCGTACACATTCCTGACATGTTATTTAGGCTAGTGCACTTCTCCGAGTCCCTACATGATGCGCACACAAACTACTTCTCACCAAACCTATGTACATATAAACATATCATACAAGCTGGCACATTGCACGGCTGCTAGGCGCACTCAGTCGGAGATGGTGAAAACTTCCCTTGGCCTGCCGAGGGTAAGACCCAGTGGTGCAGGAGACTCAACCTCCTCCTCACTAATAGGCTCCAGGCGCGAAGTACTGCGTTGGGGAGTTGGTGCGGGTGCGGCAGGTGGTGCAGCTCTGATTGTAGTAGGAGCTATGACTTGGTCAAACTCCTCAGTGGTAGGCAGGCGGCGAGCGGTGGCTAAAATGGCAGGTGCATAGGATGCTGAGGACGAGACGAAAGTCAGTGGCGGTGCCGTGTGGAGAAGCTCCCTCCTGTTGGCGGAACAGCCCTGAACTGAGTCCATACGGGCAGCCACAAGGTCGTCCACGAGGTTGTCAAAAGCTGCCTCAAGAGCTTTGAGATATTCAACAAGCATCTCAATAGCCTCATCTCTCTCTCCCCTGGGGCAAGCGAATGCATAGTGACAAGTATATGGCACATGGCATGGGAGGTAGCGGTAGCGACGAGTCTTCATCGTAGGAAGAACATCCCGAAGACGAGCTATCGCCTCACGGACAGCCATCTGCATGGCATGCCTCTCCGTAGGCATGGCCCTTCCCACAAAACGGAAGTGGCGAGACGCAGAACGTCCTCCCTTGAATTGCACCGCGGCCTGGTGCATAGACACGTTGTCGCTGATCTTGTGCTGGTAGAGTGTGAACTCTGGACGAGTCGATGGCCCAATCGCGAGCTTGGTGATGGAGACGAGAAGCTTGATAAACCCCTCAGGCACATTGGCGAACACCTATGACTCGCAGTCGTTGCCAGCCATCTACAAAAGTAGACAAAAATTCTGGATAGTCAAAATCATAAATTTATGATGACCAACAGAAAATTGCTACACTTGCAAAAAGTTGAAAAGCACTAAAAACGCTAATAACCGATTAGCGATCGCACCTAGTGGCTTCCTACAGTCAGCCTGGCTCTGATACCAAGGTTGTCAGGACCGGTTTTCCAATAAAACATTTATTGAGAAACCGACCCTTTTATCGGACCAGCATAGAAGAATCCTTCTTACTGGTAGACAAATCCTTGATACAGGAATCCAGAAGTACTAAATATTATACAGGGTTGAGCTGAGGCTGCTCAACAATTTATTACAAGCACGCCGATATTATACATAAAGGCGGATATGACACAAAGGGGTATGGTGGCATAACTACTGACTCGTAATAAAAGTGGTGGTGGATATGTCACAGTGGAGTGGGTGACATGACTCCTAAATCTTACAACTCATCGAGCGTCGGAGTGAGGCTCGAGGACTTTTATTTTGGGTAGCGGAAGCGTATATAATACAATTGACCAATTCCAGGATCGCACGGGACTGACTGGGACTCCTCTAGGCGTCGGACTCGCTATCGAACTCTTCATCCATAAGATCGCCTTCGTCAACATCTGGCCAAATCAACAAGCCAGGTGAGTACTTTGAAAGTACTCGCAAGACAGTTTGGACATAAGATATAACAAATGCAAACATGATGCATATGAGCAGATTTGTAATGCGCACTCAGATAATAAAATTGCACTGCATGATAAATAAAAAGGAAGTCAGGCGGTAGTCCTCCCGAAATCCCAATGAAATAACTGAAGACCAATCGAGTGTCTGAAGCGACGCCTCGAAAGGTAAAATAAATTAACAATGCCGCAGTCGGGCGTCAGGGCGACACCACATAAAGGGCTCATATTGGAATATAAACGACAGTGTGTGCCACAGTCAGACGTCTGAGCGACATCACATAAAGGGCTTATATCAAAAGTAAATAACAAGAGTGCCACAGTCGAACGTCTGTGCGACATCACATAAAGGGCTTATATCAAAAGTAAATAACAAGAGTGCCACAGTCGGACGTCTGAGCGACATCACATAAAGGGCTTATATCGAAAGTAAATAACAAGAGTGCCACAGTCGGACGTCTGAGCGACATCACACAAAGGGCTTATATCAAAAGTAAATAACAAGAGTGCCACAGTCGGACGTCTGAGCGACATCACGTAAAGGGCTTATATCGAAAGTAAATAACAAGAGTGCCACAGTCGGATGTCTGAGCGACATCACATAAAGGGCTTATATTTCATTATCCGAAATTCAAGTAGCTCAAGCATTTAAATCATCTCAAGGAAATACTTAGGTACGTAATAATAAAATGGTTAGTCCATCCACAGGAATAACCTTCAACCTGGTTTACCACTCATGTTTGTTCACCGGGGATCTTCACTGAGACTGACACAGAGACTGACACTGAGACGGACGTTGAGACTGATGTTGATACGGATATGGATATGTTGGCCAAGATCCTTGACCGCGGACACGGTTACTCGGATGGGTTTTGACTCTGCAGAGCTTGTACTTTTTAACCACAGCCAACGGATTTCAGTAGTCACAGAGGACTAGTTCCGTTTACGGTATTTTAGGAGAAACACATCTAACTAGTACACACCCATTCCATATTCCGCTGCCAGGAATCACCCTAGGCAACGTTCAAGAAAAACTTTAAGACGGGGAGGCTACAACCTCGCGTAGCATGGGACCAAATTTATATCGCGCGCTCTAAGGGGTGCCCCCCTCTCGGTCCCAACCGGAAACACCCATGCCCCCTGACCGGGCGACTGGCTTTAATCCAGGGCCATGGAATCCTCATCACGGCCCCTCTATTTGGTGTGTACAAGGAAAGAGGTTTGCAACTTACTAAACCGTATTCTTTGCAGAAAACATGTGGCAGCACGAAAAGGGGACGGACGGTAACATGGCTCGATCCACGTTAACTCTGGAGTTTAACGGTTGACATAAGACTGGCATGCTTCAACAATACCATCTTGCCACCTTTCATGTCACCACATGATCATGTTATCTCCCAACAAAAGATCACATCAAGTTTCGAAGCAGACTGGTAGATGCCTTGTATGCAATATAACACTCACTGATGCCCATATAAACATGTCATGCACTAACTATTCAAGCAAACATGCAAAACACCCATCATATCAAAGGTTCAAACATGCTTGCCTGGTTCGGAGTAGTCGGAGTCTAGCTCGGCGAAGTTCGAGCCTCCGTCACCTCCTCCGGTATCTACGGTATAGAGAGAACGCGTACTAACGTAAATACCAAGTGTGCATAAAAGTTGTTCCAAACATTTTTCAAATAAATACTATAAAAAAACTAGACAAAAAAATAAAACTGACAGAAAAAGAATCAACTAAAAAGCATCTTTTGTTTAAAAGATATAAAGGTTTTAGTCCAAGGATTAATCTGTGATGAAACAGAAAGTCTCCAGGCGTTAGTTTATAAAAACAGAAAACGTTTCGGTTGGAAATACGCCAGCCCAGAAGGAAAACGTACTTTGCCTTAAGGCGCTTTCAGAAAACGGTTCGAATAAGAAGAGGAGAGGCTGACGAGGGGGGTCCCACCCATCAGGTTCAAACTTTGAAACAGAGTTCGCCGGCGCCGAGGCTCGCGGTGGTCGCCGGCGTTGATCCACGGTGAGGTAGGGGGATCGGAGGGTACCTATGGGTTCACGGTGTCTTTCCGCGTCGGTGGTTGGTGGACTTGCTCGTCGGCGAGCACCACGGCGACGGCGGCCTTAACTCCGGCGGACGGTGGTTCGGGCGAGGATGATACTCTCCGACGGGAGCTGCAACCTTCAAATTAGGGCGCGGGTTAGAGAAGTGGTTGCACTAGGAGGCTAGTGGCAAGGTTTGGGAGGCGAGGGTGCCCTCACCGGAGAGAATCGTGCCGGAGCCCGAAGCGGATCGGGCGGCCGGAGTCGGGGAAGAAGGCCTCCTTGAGGTCCTCCTAGTGGCTGGGCGCGGCTCTGGTGGGGTGTAGGTGTGGTGCTGGGTCGAAGGCGAGCTCGGGGTCGCTATTTATAGCCGGCCCGAGGCAGTTGCCGAGTACGGGATAACGCCGGCGGGCGATTACGGCGAGGCAGTGGTCGGGCCGGAGGTTTAGGTGATTGGGCATCATCGTGATGGTCCACTGGTTCCGTTCAAGGGCTAAATTTGGTATGGCTTGGGTGATACTCCAAGCTCTCGACGGAACGGCCTCACGGGCACGTCGGCGGCAGAGAGCGCACTCTGCGCCTCTCAGTCCACGGCGACTGTGCTGCAGCACGCACGGGGAAGAAGACGGCCACGCGTAGGCTTCTGGTGGTGTGGGCGGTGCTGGACGGCGCCGTCCCTCGCTGCGCCTCTCTGGCAGCTGTAGCGAGTGCTGCTGCCGCCGCTCACGGGGGCGATGCTCCTCTGCCAGCTCACCGCCGACGCCCGCAACTGTCCAGGCGACCGTGCGGCGCGGTGGATAAGAAGGGGGAACAGGGAGCAAGGCGCCACTACAGCTACTGGCGAGATCGACGTGAGGCTCTGAAGAAAACGACACTGACGACTCAAACTGATCACTGAAACTCTGAACTTGACAGGAACAGTGCACGCCAGGTGTTCGACGATATGTTTCAAGCACGTGGAGAACTTCTCTGGAGTTGATCTTTGGTGGAGAGGTCTCTTGATGCATCTGGAGGCCTCATGATTTTTGTCAGAATTTTTGGAGAAGAAAAATAATGCATTTCACCAAAAATGACAAATCTGGTCCAAACTTGCAGCAAGCAAATTTTGAAAATTTTGAACTGTGGACCAGTGGATCTTCATGGATCTTTGGTTGAGGGTTCTAAGGACTAGCCAGGGAAATTTGTTTGGAATCAAAACTCAAAGGAATTCTAGTGGTTCCTTTGTAAATCACTAAGGGCAAAATAGAAGACAGAAAAGATTTTTGATTTAAAATAAAAGGAAATAAATTCAAGGGGGAGTTAAACTTGCTGGATTTGAAGCTTGACTTGACACAAAGTGGAAAGATGGCTTCTGGGAGGGAGATTCCAACTTAGGTCATGGCAAGAAATAATTTTTGAAAGGGGGAGAATAAACCCAAAAATTTAAATAGCCTCCTTTCAAGAAAAAGAAATCAATAAAACCAAATAAAAATTTTGGGGTGTCATAGTTTGACTAGTCAACGGTCCAGTGGGACCCAGCTGTCATATACTATTTTTTTAACATATTTTATTTATCCATTAAATTAGCTGAGGCCCCACATGCCATAGACTTAAAAGAGGGGGGGTTAGTGCATCAATTTGGATTAGGCCCTAAGCCAATCCTCACTTAGCCAGGGCCGGCCCGATCTGGCAGAGGCTCAGCCACCAGGGGCTACTCGCACGCGCGAAGAGAGGCGCAGCCATGGCCGAGCGGCAGGCGGAGCCGGCGCGGCCACGGCGGCCAGGAGGCGGATGGGACGGGTGCGCGGCTTGGTAGGAGAGCAGCAGCAGAAGGGGGTGCGAGGGCGAGGAGCAGCGAGGCGTCTGCAGGGCATCCTGGACGGCGGCTGGACGCGGCGAGCGCTGGCGCGGGCCGGCGAGGCGGGGCGGCCGGCAGCTAGAGGTCGCGGGCGTGGAGAACGGGCGCGCGTGCGTGCGTGGCCCAGGGCGCAGCCACCAGTGGCTGGACGCGTATGGCGTCCGCGAGCTCCGGTCATGGCGGTGGAACGACGGCCTACGGCGACTAAAACGAAGGAAGAAAGAGGGGAATCGGATGAGGGCCTCACAGCGGTCCTTGTTGACGAGCTCGAGAGATCGGGGAGGCGCCAGCGGTGGAGATCGACGGCGATGAGTGGCGGGCACCGAGGATGAAGTCGCGGTCGATCCGCTCGATACAGGGGGTTCAGCTCGAGCTGGTCATCGTGGGTGATGTAGTTGGGATAAACGGAGGTCCAGGACAAGGTCCTAGTCGGCGGCGAGCTCGGTGTGCACGCGGGCATCGAGGTCCATGGGGACAGTGGCGAGGCCGAGCTCGGGATCGAGGGGAGCACCACGAGGGGAGGGAAAGTGAGGTGCTAGGGTTTGTCCAGCGGGTGCGGGGTGTTCTTATCCATCGGGGAGGGTCGTCGGATGCTCGACACGGCGTCAATCGTCAGCGTGGGCGGCGGGCGTGCGTCCACCACACCATGGCCTCTGTTCCCTGTACAGAGGTTGAAGGAAAAGGCCCTCGTAGTGGGCTGGGTCATTCATTCTAGTAGAAAGAGCCCATTAGCACAGTAGCTAGTTTCCTCTTTTTCCTTTTTCTTTTACTGACATTTAGAACAACCACTATTTGCAATTAAATAAGCCATCAAATGACTTTGCAAAATTATGGAGCTTGGGCATTGAATTATATTGCAATCTTTTGTACTGACACAAAAAGTTTGGGAGACATAGGAGTTCATTTGAATTTTTCATAATGGGAAAAGTGATTAAATGGGCTGAATTGGTATTGTTTTAATTGTTATAGCCCATTTAGCATTGTCGTGATGTAGTTTTCCTTTACAATTATTTGTTATGGATTAGTTGCTAAATGGTGGACTATTTTGCAACTATATTTGTGAAACTTTAAATTTCACTTGCAAATTAAATTTGAATTTGAATTTGATTTTCAAACAAGTGGCAACTTGCATAGTAATCATGATGACATGGCCACCATCAGGGGGAGATTACTGTAGCAAGATTCTCGGGGCGTTACAAATCTCCTCCACTACAAGAAATCTCGTCCCGAGATTTAAGTGGGGAAGTAAAGAGTAACTTCGGGAGAACTGACCCTTATAGTGTTAATTATCTGGTGAACAATTGAGGGAATGAGGCGGAAGTATCTCTCGAGTTGAAACTTAATAAAACATCGAGAGCAAGGTATGAAGGTACCATAAGAAGTTTCGAGCGGGCAGGCAATCGTCTGTTGCCTAATCAGAAGGCCAAAGGGGTTCGGAGCAACGAAAGGAAATATTGCGTCTGATACCAAACTAGATTATCTCTAGGACCGTGGCTCATGAAATACATACGAAGGCAAGTGCAAAGGATACTTCGGAATCAAGGATGTATAGGAGAGTCAGGTTTCGATCCTGTGGAACTGTGGGTTATGGACCCACCATGTGGTTCAAAAGTAGGAAGGACGCTGACATATTGCATGGTCATGGTAGCAAGGCATGTCAGGGGATAGGCTGTTGATTATGTTGGCAACAACGCCGGTACCAAGGGCGAGGGAGGAAGAGAACCGTTTTCCTGCTCGCAAGGCGAGGCGGACCAATAGGCAAAGTTCTCGTCCATCGGTGGTTACCGAAATGTCATCAATAACAGTAACAGGGTCTTACTGACTGTGTTGTACACCGAGGTGTTTACATAAGCAGGGAAATGGGAAATATTAGTGCATATATCATATAGATCACAAGAAAGATTATACAAAACAATGGAAAGGAAAAATGTGATTATCGGATTAAACACTCCAATGGAAAGGAAAAATGTGTTTAAACACAAGTATTAGGAGTATATCCTTCAGAAGAACAAGTAGAGCAGGATATACCTGACAGGACAGCAAGTAGATATGCAAGAAGGTTGTCGATGTTAACACAAATCATCGAGAGGTCAAGGATGGTATTTATCATCATGAATCCGATTCATAACCTGGAAGAGCTCAGAATGTTGATAATGATCGTGACACATTTGCCGAGAGATTTCATGAAGATGTAATCGATCGGCGATGACATCAAATCAAAGGAATGATGAAGCGAAAGCTTATTGGAACCACGGGTATGACACATACTCGAAATCAAGCTTGCTGTTCAAGGTGAAATGATATGACGAGGAAGATCGACGTAGGCTTAGCTCATCATTGAAAAATGTGCTCTGGGAAGAAGGACCAGGTAGCACAATTAAAATTTAGCATGATAATGATATAGCCGACCAGGGTAGGAATGACTTGAAGGATTATTAAACTCGTAAGCAAACAAAAATTACTTAGAGTTATAGAATCAGAGTGTGGAATCGATTCACTTATCGGCGTTCTCGAGTGACTAACAACTCAAAACCCAGCGAAATCTGAAACCGATGAGAAGCAATATTGTCGTGGTTTTGTCATGGCAGATGTCCTAAGGAAGGGACTTAGTCGTGGAGCCATCGCTACGGGTTAGCTTAAAGGGGTTAAAGCAGACAAGGGACGCAAAGAGTTTATACTGGTTCGGCCCCTTGCGGTGAAGGTAAAAGCCTAATCCAGTTGTTGTGGAATTGCTAGGGTTTCGATGACTAGGGAGCGAATACGCTTTGCCTGAGTCTCGAGTTGTTGTCTGTTGTCTTGAACCGCCGCCGGGTCGTCCCCTTATATACACGGGTTGACGCCCGTCGGTTTACAGAATCCTGAGGCCGGCTCATAAACGTGTCCGGCTCGGTATCTGCTCTTTCTATCTTACAACACAAGTTTACATACCCATACCGGTTTATGTCTACAAGCCTTGAACCGGATTTGGGCCCTGGGCCTTCATAAAGCGTCACCATCTTGTCTTCATGGGCTTCAGGTATAGTGAACCACTGTGGGGTTAACCCAGCCTCTCCTGGCTGGTTTACGCCCAATAGTAATATCCCCAACATTAGGCCCCAGATTGATTTGAACTGGTTCATGTCAATCCTCAATACTTAAGAAAATTTCTTCTTCAACACCTTCACATAGTCTTGTAAACCGCCGTGACGTCACCTTCCAGGACCATGATAAATCACCATGATGTCATCTGTTATTAAAAACTGTGTATAACCCACCTTCATTAATGGGCCTCCGACAATCGAGGCAACAGAGCTGTCACATATCCCATTTTCTCGAGCTCCTCGATTCTTGTGCCTACCTTTTATCCATTCACCTTATAAATAAGGCCGAGGGGTCCCTTTCACTTTTCCCCCTCGTGCCTCTTCGCGTCATCTTCTTCCTCGCGCCGACCGACCTTCAAGCTGTGCCGCCGCCGTCGTCCTTCGCCTCTGCCTCAACGACGGCCGCTGCATCAACCTGACCGTACCAGAGAAATGCGGCGATCCTCCGCTGCTTCCTCAGCACCAGTAAGTTCCTTCTTTCCTCACTCCAGATCCACCATTAGGGTTCGGTGTTCTTCATAGTTCTTCAAAGTTCTTGAAGCTGTTCTTCCTTATTCCTCTTCAGTAATACCAATGGCTAGTTAGATCTGATTTCTCCAGCGCCCTTGTAGTTTAAACTCCTTTTTTCTTTGTTAGGGCTTAAAACTATTCTGAACTTGCTGAACTCTTCAAACGCTTGAACTAGGTCATAATATATTTTGTTTTTCCAACACACGGTAGATCTGAAATTACCATGTCTCGCCGTGAAACTTGTTTTTCCTTCACTTACGCACCTTTAGACATATATCTTCAATACCATATTAGGCGGTTTAACCTCATAGAAAAATGATGACCAAGTAGATACCATTAGTCCCCTGTTGAACCGCCAATGCATTCGTCATCTGTCTCCATTGTCAGACTCCGGTTTACCGATAACAAACCCCGGTTTAATAATATGCTTACATCCTTGTACCGCTTTATAGCTGTTCACTGTATCTCTTAAACTGGCAATAATCATGTTTCAGCTTCTCATTGCAATGGCCAAGCAAGTCTATGAATGCAACTGGGTTCCTTCCCGGGTCACGGAAGATCAGTTAAACAGATGCGTCACAACGGGCGCTTTGGCCAAGAAAGATGTCATCCACTGGAGGGCCCCTGGCCCGGAAAATCCTCCTACACCCAAGGATGGAGAGGTAGTCGTTTGTGTTGACCATCTGGGCCGAGGCTTCAGCCCTCCCGGTTCTAAATTCTTCCGAGATGTGCTGGCTAGTTTTCAACTTCGCCCTCAGGACATCGGTCCAAATTCTATAACCAACATCTGCCACTTCCAAGTCTTCTGTGAAGCTTATCTGCAAGAGGAACCTACAGTTGAACTATTTAGGGATTTCTTTCACTTAAACCGTCGCATAGAGTTCACGGATGGACCCAATACTGAATTGGGCGGAATGGCGGTTCAGAAAAGGAAGGAAGTCACTTTCCCTCATGCCAAGCTCCACAGTCACCCCAAAGAGTGGAACCAAACCTGGTTTTATTGCAAGGATACATCTCCAACTGATGAAAACCCCCTGCCGGGTTACCGCCCTGAACGCCTTAGCAACACGCATCCTTTTCCTTAGAGGTTAACAACAAAGGAAAGAGCCATCTATGCCCCACAGCTGTCGAAGCTTAGAGCCTTTATGGCAAATGGTTTAACAGGTGTCGATTTTGCTCGTTGTTGGATCGGCTGGAGAATCCTACCCTTAAGCCAGCGCCCCAGCTTGATGTGTGAATACACAGGGAGTTTGACCGACCCTCAACGGTACATTAATATTCAACTGACAGAGGCTGAAATTACTGAGGCTGTCAAGAAAATGTTGAATGAACCGGAGGCCGTCTGCAGCCAAACCGGACTAAGTCCTTTCTGTACCTTCAACAAACTGCCATCTGTAAGAATTATCTAACTTCCTTACTGTAAGTTACCTCTTTTCAACATATTTTCTGAGAGTTTGTCTGATTTTGACAGGGTGATGATCCATTCTGGAATAAAAATCCACAAGACAAACCGGCAAAACCGCAAGATAAAACGGCAAAGCCACTGCGCCCAAAGACCAAGGTTGTTAAGAAACCTGCCAAGAAAAGGACCACTGCATCCTCCGAGCCAAATGCTGATGACGATGTGGGTAACCCGGAATCAGAGGTAGAACTTGACTCTCTTGGTTCATTTTTCGTACACCTCATTGATAATGACTATTATCAGGACGACGCTGAAGGCAGTCAAGCTGATGACGTAGAGGTAATCATTCTTTCCTCCGATTCAGATCCTCTGCCAACATCAAAAATCCGTCGAGCAAACCAGAAAGTAAAATTTTCTCACCCCTTGCTTACTTGGACCCAAACTTTCTTTTGAAGACACGGCAGCACGAGGCTCGCCGCACAATCCGGCACAGCGGCCAGGTAGTTACCTCTGCCGGTTTACCGAACACTCCGGTTCAGAAACGCCGATCAAAGGTCTCTTATACCCTTGACACTTCATGGCCCAAAGCGGGTTGTTTCCGTCAGCCTCTTAACCCGTCTGATTCAAATTATCAGGGTACTTCCCACTCATCTTCCGGCGAGTCGTCAGCCACAAAGCTTCCACCCCTCAAAACAGTTCTTGGGTGAGCTATACACTTGTTTTTATCCTTGATGTGTTATTTTTATATACTGTACTGATCCTCATGTTTATTTTTCTCAGCGCCAAGCCCAGACCCAGCAAGAAGGCTCGGTTGAATAAACCGGCTGATGATAACATGGCTGTTGAACCGGAAAAGACTCCAGATCTTGAAGAGACCGATGCTGACGCCATGCTTAATGATCCACCACCTCAAGACCATGACTTGTTTACTGAACAAGTAGACATTGACACTACAAGCCATGCAGACAAATCGACCAGCCCGGTCCGTCCTGATGACAAACCGGCCAGTCCAGCTAAGGCTACCGACAAACCGCCAACTCCCGTGAAAGCTGCTGATGATAAAGAGGACGATGTCGTGATTACTGGCATTGGCCATACCACTCCTGGTAATCCTGTTGCTTTATCAAAGCATACTGCCAAGGACGAGCTCTCTGCTATCGGAAAAGGCAAATGGAATGCCGATTTTTCAAGCTATGCCCATCTCAATGCTCAAGACCTTCACTCTCGCTTCTTGAACCGTCTGTCCACTAGCCGTGATTATGAAGCCGGTTTGGTAAATTTGATGAAAGAGCGATCTGAGGTAACTAATGCTCAACTCTGCTTTAACTGTCTCTCTTGTAAATTCCAAATATCAACTTCAGTAGCTCCCAAGTGACGGTTTATGATATCAATCTGAACCGGGACTTAGCAATAACCTATCATGCTTAGCCTCTAGGGACCGGGTTATCACTTTAAGATGAACCGGTATTTGTAGAAGCACAATATTGTACCTTTCACTGATGTAGCCCCCAAGGGCCGATTTAACTTTGTAAAGATGAACTGGGACTGTTAAAAGACTTCCCAAATCAGTACTTTGAGAAAACATACATTAGCCCCCAAGTGCCAAGAGTAATACTTGTATTGTGCTTGGGACTTGCAAAAAAATTTGAGAACCAGCAAATATGCATTAGCCCCCAAGTATCAAGTACATAACTTGTTATGTGGTTGGTACTTCAAACATGTAACACCAACTCATTATGCTTCTGTCTTGTTATAGGCCGAACTGAGCAAAAAAGAAGCTCAAACCGCTGGTCTGCAAGAGAACATCAAATCCCAGCAAGCTGAAACCGCCAAGGCAAAGGATGAGCTGACTAGCGCTTTAGCCGCTATGGAAAAGCTAAAGGAGAGTTTCAACAAAGAGCGTCTAGATTGGAACACGGAAAATTCCGCTTTGCAGAAAAGAGCCGAAGACGTAGAAGCGGCTCTTAAACCGGTGGTAGATGAGCTGACTGGCATAAAGCGGCAGATACATGCCATGACTGTTGCTGTGTTCGGTAAGCACCCTTGCCTTATACTTTCAACATATCTTTCCATGCGTTGCCGATTTACTGACGTTTGTAACGATGCAGGAACTCGCATCAGTCATCTGGGCTCTAATGTACAGAAGAAGCTGAAAGCTGCCTACACGCTGATAGAGCAATTGTATACCGGCGCGCAACGAATCATCTGCACCGCTTCTCACAATAAGCCGCCCCCGACGTTAATCAAGGATACCTTAATCAGGCTATCTATGTTGCCTGCCCGGGTAGAAGAGCTAAAGAGATCTGCTGCAAGGGTTGGCGCTTTAACTGCACTAACCCAGGCAAAAGCATGGGTGCCTGATCTTGATCCGGCAGACGTCATTAAAGGCTACCCAAGCTTAAAAGAAGAAGGATCAGAGTTTTGCACTGATGATCTCCGCGCCATAAACCGGGAAGTTCGTCCACTGGCTTGCCAACTTGCTGAAGAAGCTGATCTGTCATTTTACCAGGCGAGTTATGACACCAATAACAAACGGGTTGCTGCATCGACTCCTGAGGCTCAAAACCTGATCCCTCCAATCCGTAAGCACACTTATGCCCCTAATATTGAACCGTCCACCCTTATAAGCGACGAAGCTGTGTTCCAAGCATTAACTGGGATCGACTGGACAACTATTGTCTTCCAGCCGCTGGGTAGAGACGAAGAGGATGAACCGGTGCAAGATGATCCGCAGCCGTCAGGTCAAGCTGGTGGCCAATCATAATCTGGAGGCCGGTTTAGTCTTCTACGTGATGCAACACGTATTTGAGAAAACAATTATCCTTTTGGGCACTGAAACGCCTTGTAATAGGCTAGTTAAAACACTTGGTCTGTTATGCCTTCGTGCATATTTATCTGCAACTGATGCTTGCTAATCCGCCATGCTTAAGATATGATGTTCATAATCCATAGCAATTTACTCAGGCTATCCCTGCAGATAAAAAGCTTAAAGCGCCCTGGCGGTTTACCACCGGGCGGGTCATAATGCCCAAATATATATATATATATATATATATATATATATATAACCAAGGTTTATAACCAAAGTTATAAAAAGATAACTAACTATGGAAGTACGTGATACCTGTGACCTTGAGTCATAATGTTGGCTAACCAACTTTGTAGTGAGGGTAACAACCCTAATCCGGAGCATCAGTAACTCGTGTTATATGATGCCGGCTTACAATAAAACCGTTCCGGGTTGTGATAAACACCGGTTTATTCAATACTGGTGACTTTGAGTCGAAACCAGACCGGGCTGATAGTCTCCGGATTATAACTTATCATGTACTGACAACTTGGAGTTGACAGCTTAACCGGGTTGATGAACACCGGTTTAAAAACATCACAAATCTTGTCAAAAGAGAGAAAAACTTAGCAAAAAGCAAATAAAAACCCTTGTAGTCAAGGCTTTTCACGGGCTGCCAGGCCCCAAATTCGAGGCTTTTCATGGGCTGCCAGGCCACTGAGTTAAACCATTTTTGCAAAGCCTTTTAAGATGGTCCTCAATCCTTAACCAAACATCATTTTAACTTGACAAGTTCAGGGTCTTATTAGAGTAACTTGTCAAAGTTCGATGGGTCATACCAGGTTTACCTGGTCGGAGTGACTTACTTAAAGAGGCAGACTAACCCGGGGTTTTAGGTGTATACACCAGGCTTCCAAGCCATGGCTTGATAGCCTATTACAAGTGTAGATTCTTTGTTCATTTCGACAGCAAAGAATCCCCAAGTAACATTTTGAGCTATGCTCACCCGGTGCCTATGTTTGAGTAGTTATTTTGCAACACTCTCTTTGGCCCCGGATTGATTTGGCTTTAAGCCGATCAAGAGGTGTGACTATGGTTCGGATACGACCAAGCCCCCAAGTGATGTTGTGGCATTGCGCCGATCAAGAGGTGTAGCTATGGTTCGGATACGACCAAGCCCCCAAGTGATGTTGTATAAAGCTTTGATAAGCTGAATCAAGGGGTAAACCGGACACTGCTTTACAAACAGAAGCTCCATGTAACCACACGTGATGTAAGAAAAACAAAACAGATACCCTGCTTTAGTTGAGGTTCCGGTTTATTATATTGATCATAATATATACATTGTCATAATATGTACATAAGCAGAGCATATGACTCAAGTATAGTAGGGCCGAAGATGAGCAATATTCCATGGCCGGTGGGTCTCCTCCTCCGATTTATGTGAGTCTTTGCGCTCTCGAACATCTATAAGGTAGTATGACCCGTTGTGCAGATTCTTGCTGACCACAAAAGGTCCTTCCCAAGGTGGGGATAACTTGTGCATATCTGTCTGATCTTGGATGAGTCGGAGCACCAAATCGCCTTCTTGAAAGGTTCTGGATCTAACCCGGCGGCTGTGATAGCGACATAGATCTTGCTGATAAATCGCCGAACGGGCTGCTGCCATGTCGCGTTCCTCATCTAACAGGTCAAGCGCTTCCTGCCGTGCTTTCTCATTGTCAGCTTCAACGTAAGCCGCCACACGAGGCGAATCATGACGGATATCACTTGGAAGAACCGCCTCCGCACCATAAACCATGAAAAAAGGCGTGTATCCCATCGATCTGTTGGGTGTGGTATTTATGCTCCATAACATAGAAGGTAACTCCTCAACCCAACAACCCGGTGTCTGTTGCAAAGGAAACATAAGCCGAGGTTTGATGCCTCTCAAGATCTCTTGGTTGGCCCTTTCCGCTTGACCATTGGACTGGGGGTGAGCCACCGATGACACATCAAGCCGGATGTGCTCACGCTGACAGAACTCCTTCATAGCACCTTTGGATAAATTGGTACCATTATCAGTTATAATGCTGTGTGGAAAGCCAAACCGTAAGATCACCTTCTTGATGAATTGAACCGCCGTAGCTGCATCACACTTACTGACTGGCTCTGCCTCCACCCACTTCGTGAACTTATCAACCGCCACCAAAAGGTGGGTCTTCTTGTCCTTGGATCTCTTAAAGGGTCCAACCATATCGAGCCCCCAGGTCGCAAACGGCCAAGTAATTGGAATCATCCTAAACTCTTGAGCCGGTACATGAGCCCGTCGTGAGAACTTCTGACAGCCATCACACCTTTTGACTAAGTCCTCGGCATCAGCATGAGTCGTCAACCAATAGAAACCGTGACGAAACGCCTTGGCCACCAGCGATTTTGAACCGGCGTGGTGACCACAGTCTCCTTCGTGGATCTCACGCAAAATTTCACGGCCTTCTTCAGGGGATACACAGCGTTGAAACACCCCTGTCACACTACAATGATGTAACTCTCCATTGATGACTGTCATAGCCTTGGACCGCCAGATAATCTGCCTGGCCGAAGTTTCGTCTTCTGGTAACTCACCCCGGTTCATATACGCCAAATATGGAACCGTCCAATCTGGAATAACATGAAGAGCTGCCACCAGCTGAGCCTCCGGATCAGGAATAGCCAAATCCTCTTCACCAGGGAGCTTCACGGACGGATTATGCAGCACATCCAGGAAGACATTAGGTGGAACCGGTTTACGTTGGGAACCCAAGCGGCTTAAAGTGTCCGCCGCTTCATTCTTCCGCTGGTCCACATGATCCACCTGATAACCTTTGTAGTGACCTGCAACAATATCCACCTCACGATGATATGCCGCCATGAGTGGGTCCTTGGAGTCCCAAGTGCCGGACACTTGTTGAGCCACCAGGTCCGAGTCACCGAAGCACTTAACTCGGCTTAGGTTCATCTCCTTAGCCATCCGAAGACCATGGAGTAAGGCCTCATATTCAGCTGCATTGTTAGCGCAAGGGAACATTAAACGGAGAACATAACAAAACTTATCACC
Source organism: Aegilops tauschii subsp. strangulata (assembly GCF_002575655.3). NCBI lineage: Eukaryota > Viridiplantae > Streptophyta > Magnoliopsida > Poales > Poaceae > Aegilops > Aegilops tauschii. The sequence goes on from NC_053039.3 coordinate 182,945,220, forward strand.
TCGTGGGGAAGTTAATACGACTCCAGCCCCCGAGCCCTCCAATTGCCTGGACCCATCAAAATGAATAGTCCAATAAGTATGATCCGGCTTCTCTTCTGGCGCTTGTAGTTCTGTCCAATCATTGATGAAATCCAGAAGTGCCTGAGATTTGATCGCTGTTCGAGGTATGTATTTCAACCCGTGAGGCCCGAGCTCGATAGCCCACTTAGCAATCCGGTCAGTTGCTTCCCTGTTCTGGATTATATCCCCCAAAGGAGCAGAGCTGGCCACCGTGATGGGATGACCTTGGAAATATTGCTTAAGCTTCCGGCTTGCCATGAAAACTCCATACACCAACTTCTGTCAATGCGGGTACCTCTGCTTGGACTCAATAAGTACCTCACTGATATAGTAAACCGGCCGTTGAACCAGATATTCCTTTCCGGCCTCCTTGCGCTCCACCACAATAGCCACGCTAACAGCCCAGGCGTTAGCTGCCACATATAGCAACAATGGTTGTTTGTCAACCGGAGCAGCGAGAACCGGCGGATTAGCCAGCTGCCACTTTAAGTCCTCAAATGCTTCATTAGCGGCGTCACTCCAGACGAAGTTATCCGTTTTCTTCAGCATCTGATACAAAGGGATGGCCTTCTCGCCAAGGCGACTGATAAACCGGCTCAACGCGGCAATCCGGCCTGCCAGGCGTTGAACATCATTGATACACTTCGGTTTGGCCAAAGAAGTGATGGCTTTGATCTTTTCCGGATTAGCTTCAATGCCCCTGTTAGACACCAAAAAGCCCAACAGCTTGCCTGCCGGTACACCAAAAACGCACTTGGCCGGATTAAGCATCATTTTATAAACCTGCAGGTTATCAAAGGTCTCCTTCAAGTCATCAATCAATGTCTCCTTCTTCCTTGATTTCACCACAATATCATCTACATATGCATGAACATTGCGGCCGATCTGATCATGAAGACAATTCTGCACACACCGCTGATAAGTCGCCTGGGCACTCTTGAGCCCAAAGGGCATAGATACATAGCAGAAGGCTCCAAAGGGAGTTATGAAGGTTGTCTTCTCCTGGTCCTTAACTGCCATTTTGATCTGATGGTAACCAGAATATGCATCCAGAATGCTCAAACACTCGCAACCCGCCGTAGCATCAATGATTTGATCAATACGCGGCAGGGCAAAAGGATCTGCTGGGCAAGCCTTGTTGAGATCTGTATAGTCCACACACATACGCCAAGTGTCGTCCTGCTTGAGCACCAGCACCGGATTAGCCAACCACTCAGGATGAAACACTTCGATGATAAACCCAGCCGCCAAGAGCCTGTCAACTTCTTCTCCAATAGCCTTGCTGTAACACCCCAAAAAAAATTATTTGGTTTTATTAATTTCCTTTTTAGGGGAAGGAGGTTATTTCAATTTTTTTTAAACCTCTCCTTCTCAAAAACCTTTAAGGCAAGTATTTTATGTGTTCTTCCCAACATTTACTTTGGTCTTGAGGGCTTTTCATTTAGTGTTGACTCAACACCAATATTTTCTTCGGGAAAGTCTTTGAAATCCTTTCTTTTAAAAATAACCATATGACTTATGAATTGATTCTTCCTCATTCAAAATTTTTTTTCTTGCCATGACCTAGGTTGAAAATTTTCTTCCAAAACCCCTCCCTCCACTTTGAGTCAAGTCAAATATCCAATCGCAGCAAGCTTAACCCATTTTGATTTTGACTCTAATTATTTTATCCTCAAAACTATTTCTGTCATTTATTTTGAACCTTAGTGATTTACAAAGGAACCACCGGATCCCTTTTGAGTTTTGGTTCCAAACAAACTCCTCTGACTAGTCCTTAATACCCCCAACCTAGATCCCTCAAGATCCACTTGTCCACAATTCAAATTTTTCAAATTTTGCTTGCTGCAAGTTTGGACCAAATTTGCCATTTTGGGTGAAATTCATTATTTTTCTTCTCCAAAAATTCTGAGATAAATCAGGCAGCCCCCAGATGCATTGAGAGACCACCTCACCAAAGATCAGCTCCAGAAAAAATTTCCACATGCCAGAATCATTTCATGGAACAGTTGGCATGCACTGTTTCTGTTCAAATTCAGAAAATTCAGAGTTTCAGTGTTGGGTTCAGTCGACAGCGTCGTTTTCTTCAGAGCCTCGGCGTCAATCTCACCAGTGCTCGCTCTGGCCTCTTGCCCACTGCTCCTTCTTCTTATCCATCGCGCCGCACGGTCGTCTGGACGGTTGCGAGCGTCGGCGGTGAGCTGGCAGAGGTACACCACCCCCGTGAGCGGCGACAGCAACGCTCGCTGCGGCCGCCAGAGAAGCTCAGCGAGGTATGGCGCCGTCCAGCACCGCCCACACCACCAGGAGCCTCCGCGTGGCCGTCCTCTTCTCTGGACACGCCGCAGCACCGTCGCCGTGGCCTGAGATGCGCAGAGCGCGCTCTCTGCCGCCGACGAGCCCGTGAGGCCGTTCCGTCGAAGGCCTGGAGTATCGCCCAAGTTGTACCAAGATTAGCCTCTGGATGGGACCAATAGACCAATCCGTAGCTGCCCAGTCGCCTAAAACCCCCGTTCGACCGCTGCCTCGCTGTAATCATCGCCGGAGTTATCCCGTTCTTGGCAACCGCCTCGGACCGGCTATAAAAGGGAGCCTCGAGCTCGCCTTCGACCCAGCACCACTCCTACACCTCACTAGAGCCATGCCTAGCTACTAGGGAGTCCTCGGGGAGGCCTTCTTCCCCGACTCCGGCCGCCCCGATCCGCTTTGGGCTCTGGCACGATTCCCTCTGGTGAGACCACCCCCGCCTCCCAAACCTTGCCAGCAGCCTCATCATGCAACCACTCTGCTAACCCGAGCCCCAATTTGATGGTTGCAGCCCTCCTCGGCGAGATCCATCACCACCCGAACCACCGTCCGCCGGAGTAGAGGCCGCCGTCGACGTGGTGCTCGCCGACGACCAACTCCACCACCCACAGGTGCGGAAGAGCACCGTGAGTCCGTAGGTACCAACCACTTCCCCTACCTCGCCGGGGATCGACACCGGCGGCCACCGCGGTCCTCGGGCGCCGGTGTGCTCTGTTTGAAATTCAAACCTGACGGGTGGGACCCCCTCGTCAGCTTTTTCTCTTTTTCGAAATGTTTTCTGAAAACGCCTTCGGGCAAAATATATTTTCTAACTGAGGCGTTTTCTGTCCTTTTTATGAACTAGCCCCTGGAAAGTTTATGTTTCATTACAGATGGGTCCCTGGACTAAAACCTTAATAACTTTTAAACAAAAGATGATTTTGAGTTGATTATTTTTCTATCAGCTTTATTTTTCTGTCTAGTTTTTTATCATATTTATTTGAAAAATATTTGGAACAATTTTTATGCACACTCGGTATTTACGTTAGTACGCGTTCTCTTTATACCGTAGATACCGGAGGAGGTGACGGAGCCGCAAACTTCACCGAGCTAGACACCGACTGCTCCGAACCAGGCAAGCATGTTTGAACCTTTGATATGATGAGTGTTTTGCATGTTTGCTTGAATAGTTAGTTCATGGCATGTTTATATGAGCATCAGTGAGTGTTATATTGCATGCAAGGCAACTACCAGTATGCTTCGAAACTTGATGTGACCATTTGATGGGAGATAACATGATCATGTGGTGACATGAAAGGTGGTAAGATGGTATTGTTGAAGCATGCCAGTCTTATGTCAACCGTTAAACTCCAGTGTTAACGTGGATCAAGCCACGTTACCATCCGTCCCCTTTTCGTGCTGCCACATGTTTTCTGCAAAGAATACGGTTTAGTAAGTTGCAAACCTCTTTCCTCGTACACACCAAATAGAGGGGCCGTGATGAGGGGTCCATGGCCCTGGATTAAAGCCCGTCATCGGGTCAGGGGGCATGGGTGTTTCCGGTTGGGACCGAGAGGGGGGCACCCCTTAGAGCGCGCGATATAAATTTGATCCCATGCTACTCGAGGTTGTGGCCTCCCCGTCTTAAAGTTTTTTCTTGAACGTTGCCTAGGGTGATCCCTGGCAGCGGAATGTGGAATGGGTGTGTACTGGTTAGATGTGTTTCTCCTAAAATACCGTAAACGGAACTAGTCCTTTGTGACTACTAAAATCCGTTGGTTGTGGTTAAAGAGTACAAACTCTGCAGAGTCAAAACCCATCCGAGTAACCGTGTCCATGGTCAGGGATCTTGGTCAACATATCCATATCAGTATCAGTATCAGTCTCAACGTCCGTCTCAGCGTCAGTCTCTGTGTCAGTCTCAGTGAAAATCCCCGGTGAATAAACATGAATGGTAAACCCGGCTGAATGTTATTCCTGTGGATGGACTAACTAGTTTATTATTACATACATGAGTTTCCCTTGAGATGATTTAAATTCATGAGCTACTTGAATTCGAATAATGAAATATAAGCCCTTTATGTGATGTCGCTCAGACGTCCGACTGTGGCACTCTTGTTATTTACTTTTGATATAAGCCCTTTATGTGATGGCGCTCAGACGTCCGACTGTGGCACTCTTGTTATTTACTTTCGATATAAGCCCTTTATGTGATGTCACTCAGACGTCCGACGGTGGCACTCTTGTTATTTACTTTTTACATAAGACCTTTATGTAATGTCACTCAGACGTCCGACTGTGGCACTCTTGTTATTTACTTTTGATATAAGCCCTTTATGTGATGTCGCTCAGACGTCCGACTGTGGCACTCTTGTTATTTACTTTTGATATAAGCCCTTTATGTGATGTCGCTCAGACGTCCGACTGTGGCACTCTTGTTATTTACTTTTGATATAAGCCCTTTATGTGATGTCGCTTAGACGTCCGACTGTGGCACTCTTGTCATTTACTTTTGATATAAGCCCTTTATGTGATGTCGCTCAGACGTCCGACTGTGGCACTCTTGTTATTTACTTTGATATAAGCCCTTTATGTGATGTCGCTCAGACGTCCGACTGTGGCATTCTTGCTATTTACTTTTGATATAAGCCCTTTTCGAGATGTCGCTTAGACGTCCGACTGTGGCACGCACTGTCGTTTATATTTCAATATGAGCCCTTTATGTGGTGTCGCTCTGACGCCCGACTGCGGCATTGTTAATTTATTTTACCTTTCGAGGCGTCGCTTCAGACACCCGATCGGACTTCAGCTATTTTATTGGGATTTCGGGAGGACTACCGCCTGACTTCCTTTTTATTTATCGTGCAGTGCAATTTATTATCTGAGTGCGCATTACTAATCTGCTCATGTGCATCATGTTTGCATTTGTTATATCTTATGTCCAAATTGTCTTGCGAGTACATTCAAAGTACTCACCTGGCTTGTTGATTTGGCCAGATGTTGACGAAGGCGATCTTATGGATGAAGAGTTCGATAGCGAGTCCGGCGCCTAGAGGAGTCCCAGTCAGTTCCATGCGATCCTGGAATTGGTCAGTTGTGTTATATACGCTTCCGCTACACTAATAAAATCATCGAGCCTCACTCCGGCGCTTGATGAGCTGTAAAATTGAGGAGTCTTGTCACCCATTTCGCTGTGACATATCCACCACCACTTTTATTACGAGTCAGTAGTTATGCCACCATACTCCTTGTGTCAAATCCGCCCTTATGTATTATATCGGCGTGCTTGTAATAAATTGTTGAGCAACCTCAGCTCAACCTTGTATAATATTTAGTACTTCTGGATTTCTGTATCAAGGATTTGTCCACCAGTAAGAAGGATTCTTCTATACTGGTTTGATATAAGGGTCGGTTTCTCAATAAATGTTTTATTGGAAAATCGGTCCTGACACTTGCATCTTTCTTCATTGAACCGGTAAAGAAATTGCTTGACCGTTTTATACTTGGGATCAACATTGAGAGTGTGCTCAGCGAGTTCTCTCGGTACACCTGGCATGTCAGAAGGCTTCCACGCAAAGATGTCCCGATTCTCACGGATGAACTCGATGAACGCGCTTTCCTATTTCGGATCCAAGTTAGCGCTGATGCTAAACTGTTTGGAAGAATCGCCAGGCACGAAATCAACAGGCTTAGTCTCATCAGCCGATTTAAACTTCAGGGCCGGATCATGCTCTGTAGTTGGTTTTTTTAATGAAGTCATATTTGCTGGATCAACATTGTCTTTGTAAAACTTCAACTCTTCTGCTGCACAAACCGACTCAGCGTAAGCCGCATCACCTTCTTCACACTCCAAAGCGATCTTGCGGCTCCCATGCACTGTTATAGTTCCCTTGTGACCCGGCATCTTGAGCTGCAGATAGACATAACAAGGCCGTGCCATAAACATAGCATAAGCTGGCTGTCCAAACAGGGCATGATACGGGCTTTTGATTTTCACCACTTCAAAGGTCAATGTTTCTGATCTCGAGTCATGCTCATCTCCGAAAGCCACCTCCAGAGCTATTTTACCAACAGGATCTGCCGATTTACCAGGCACCACACCATGGAACACCGTATTGGACGGTTTAAGATTTTTATCTGTTAACCCCATGCGACGGAAAGTTTCGTAATAAAGGATATTGATACTACTCCCCCCATCCATGAGTACCTTAGTGAACTTATAACCTCCCACCTGAGGCGCCACCACCAATGCCAGATGACCCGGATTGTCAACCCGGGGTGGATGCTCCTCTCTACTCCACACGATCGGCTGCTCAGACCAGCGCAAGTAACGGGGCACCGCCGATTCAACGGAGTTCACTGCCCTCTTATGAAGCTTCTGATCGCGCTTGCACAAACTGGTGGTGAAGACATGATACTGCCCACTATTCAACTGCTTTGGGTTGCTCTGATAACCCGACTGCTGATGTTGCTGCTGATTGCCCTGATGATTATAACAACATTGGTTGCCCTGATTGCCTTGATTGTTATGTCCACCCTGATTACCGTGGAAGCCTGAACCGGAATTGCCTCCACCATAACCCGGCCCATGAGATCCGGGTCCTGAACCGCCACCCGGTCCATGATCATACCGAAAGAGATCAGAATTTTTGAACTCCTACATGATATAACAATCCTTCCAGAGGTGCATGGACGGTGTCTCCTTCGTTCCGTGTTTTGGGCAAGGATGGTTCAACAGATAAGACAGGCGGTCCAGGTTAGGACTTGACCCTCTACCACACTGGGGCGGTTTACCCTTACGCCGTTGACCCTTGTCCTGCGCGTTGGTATTAGCCACAAAATCCAGGCTGGCATCCGCTTTACGCTTACCATTATTTCCATGACCCGCCGGGTTATGCTGCTGCCCCTTGCTATTGCCGCTCTTCTTTCCCTTCCCTGTCTTGTCATCGTCGGACTCGGGATCCTTGGTACTATCAGAGTCGGCATACTTCACCAGAGCAGCCATGAGAGTCCCCATGTCATTGCAGTGACACTTGAGCCGTCCCAATTTCAACTTCAGTGGTGTAAACCGGCAATTGCCTTCCAACGTCAAAACTGATGTATCAGCGTTGATGCGGTCTGATGAATGCAAGATTTGTGAAACCCGACGCACCCAATGGGTTGTTGATTCTCCTTCCTCCTGTACACAGGCAGCCAAGTCCACAATCGACATAGGCTGCTTGCACGTGTCTTTGAAATTTTGAATAAACCGGGCTCTCAGCTCGGCCCATGACCCAATGGAGTTAGCCGGCAAGTTTTTCAACCAAGTGTGAGTCGTTCCCTCCAACATCATGGTAAAGTATTTCGCACACGCCGCATCGTCCACATCCAGCATCTCCATTACCATCTCATAGATTTCGACCCATGTCTCAGGGGATAAATCGGCGGTGTAATTCGGCACTTTGCGCGGGCCTTTGAAATCCTTGGGCAGGTGCACGTTACGCAGTGCTGGGACGAGACACGGTACTCCCAAAGAGCTGGAAGTAACTCCTGGTTCCACCGATGTGGTTGGACGAACCGGAGTAAGTTGACGGGCCTCGTGCTGTGCTGCTAACTCGGCCTCTCGACGAGCTCGAGCACGATCCACCACATCCTGAGCATCACCTCCACCACCCGCCGGGTTATGGCCACGGGGCGGATCACGGTTTCGCACATTTTTTGACACGGCCGGTTCATCCATACGCCTGCTGTAGCTCCGGCTTGGGCGGGGAGTAGAATGGATCCTCTCGCGACTATATGAATAAGCCTCCTGCTGAACCAAAGCTCTCTGAAGAAGCTCCCTAACCCGTCGCGTCTCGACTACCACCGGAGACTCGCCTTCGATCGGGAGGCCGCCAGCCGTGAAGCGGCAACGACAATGTTGTCCATCGGGTTAGAGTAATGACCCGGTGGTGTTAGGACATGCTATGTCACAATGTTGTTCTGGTGAGGCGGATCCACCAAACGTGGATGAACCGGCACCCCCGCTCTAGGTGCCTCTGCCCGGTTTACCACCAGCGGATTACTGGTCCCTGCTCCTGGGGTATTAAAGAGGTTCCTAGCTTCATAAACCGGCGGCAGATGAGATCGGTACCTCCTTTTCAGGACATCGTTCGACGCACTCTGATCCAGCATAAGCCGGTAAGCCTGTGCATCCAATGCGGCCCGTTCCACAGCCATCCTGGTATCCTCAGCTGCCAAGTCGGCTTTGGCCTGGGTGATCTGATCTTTCACCTTCGCTATTTCCGCATTATGTGCATCTTGATCCGCCGGGTTAACCTCCGCCATGAACATTGCCAAAGCGTCAAATAAATCAGATAGAACCTGAGCCAGCGGTCGCACAGGGCCTCCTGCCCCGGCCGCTGTCGCTGCTGCTGATCCGGAAATCACCGCCCCTGCGGTCGAAGAGTGGAGCGCTGGCTGTGTACCGGCCATGAAGATCGCAACCCGATTTGGCGGATCAAAGGGGTCCGAAATACTGTCGCCATCGGAACAGCCCCCAATCCGGCCATCTTGCAACTGATATAACGACTCGGTCTCTCCGGTTGATGACTCGTCACCGGAATAAACGACGGTCTCGCCACCAGATTCCGATCTATCCTCAGATTCCACTCCGTGCATGACTCCCACGAAGGCACGCTTCAAGGCAGGCTTAACCCGGGCAGATCTCGCACGCTGAGCCGTCTCGACGATGTCGGTGCAGATGTCCGGCTCAAGGCCCGGTTCGCCGATCTTGCCAATGAAAATGTGTATGCCGCCGAAGGGGACCCGGTACCCGTACTCGATTGAGCCGGCCTCGGGGCCCTAGCCTGCATCATCGATGTAGACCTTGCCACGACGACTCTTGGTCATCCGGCCCACAGTGTAGCCCTTGAGTCCTTTGAAGCTGCCCTCTAAGAACTCGAAACCATCATGCGATAGCCCCACGGTGGGCGCCAACTGTCGTGGTTTTGTCACGGCAGATGTCCTAAGGAAGGGACTTAGTCGTGGAGCCATCGCTACGGGTTAGCTTAAAGGGGTTAAAGCGGACAAGGGACGCAGAGAGTTTATACTGGTTCGGCCCCTTGCAGTGAAGGTAAAAGCCTAATCCAGTTGTTGTGGAATTGCTAGGGTTTCGATGACCAGGGAGCGAATACACTTTGCCTGAGTCACGAGTTGTTGTCTGTTGTCTTCAACCGCCGTCGGTTCGTCCCCTTATATACACGGGTTGACGCCCGTCGGTTTACAGAATCCCGAGGCCGGCTCATAAACGTGTCCGGCTCGGTATCTGCTCTTTCTATCTTACAACACAAGTTTACATACCCATATCGGTTTATGTCTACAAGCCTTGAACCGGCTTTGGGCCTTGGGCCGTCATAAAGCGTCACCGTCTTGTCTTCATGGGCTTCAGGTATAGTGAACCACTATGGGGTTAACCCGGCCTCTCCTATCCGGTTTACGCCCAGTAGTAATATACCCAACAAATACCAAAAGAAGAATTGTAGGAAGCAACATGGTTCTTTGTTATTCTCGAGATACCGGAGGCTAATACTCGATGGAAGATCAAAATAGAGGTTGTGAAGATGCATTTATCTACAAAAGACAAGTGCTTTAACTTGTCCGAGAAATGGAATCAAAGGGAACAATTATGGTCAGAACCACGGTTGCAAAGGACCAAACATAGATACCAGATGAACTTATAATAAGGGGATTATTATTATCACAAGAAGCTTCCATGATAAGTTCCACATCAGGTCCATGGGCATGAACACAAAGGTTCAAGGTCGACTCCCACTTCTTCAATGCCTAACCTTTCATTCACTTCTCGTCCCTAAAGAAGTTGTAGAGTTGAAATTTTATCTGGCAAAACACCAGAAGAGTATGACTCGTGAAAACTCTCGTGTTCACACGGATTATGGAACGCATAGATTCAACCCATCGGGACATCTTAGGAACCTATTCCGAAAACTTCAGAAGTAAACAACACAAGCTTGAAGCAGAGCATGGTTGACAAAAGGAGAGGATACAATTTACCAAAGGCATTATGTATCATGGGAAGAGCTCACAAGGTTAGTGGATACGAAGGACACTTTCGGATAATAATCTACCAAAGGATCTGGCGGTCAACAAGGATCTGATGTGATTAACGATACTCAACAAGAAGAAAGAATGCAAAGGCATCAAATTATAGAAATTTTTGGATAATTTCAAAGCTTCAATACAAAGGAATTACGATACCCAGATCGGTGTATCAGAATCAGATGCTATGGTTAGGTACGAGTATGTTGAATAGGATTAGATGGGCAATCAATCAAGGTTTGATTTGTCGAGAACCAGCTCATGTCCGGAATGACGTCTGAGCTGGAAGAACAATTTCCAGGGAACAACTGATGATTGCGTGCATTCACACACATGTTGAATCGACGGGGTAAGGACGACAATCGCAAAGGATTTTGATGAATATTGCTAGACATATGGAATTAACCAAAATGCAAGCAGGTAAGGAAGAACAAGAGCCATAGGCTACTAAGGATTTTCAGAAGATCGAATAGTATTTCGAAGAATTTTGTGAAACACAAGAACAGCTAGGAATGAGCGAATACTCGATAAGTGCGAGGAATTATCCGTAGGGGTAGTCATGTGGTAAAGCACTGCAAGGCAGTAAGCTCAAAGGATTCTCGGGGCAACGGAGAGTATTTCGGGGCATCTTGTAATAACAAGAGCAACAGGGAATGACTGTAAGAATGGCAAGCGTACGTAGTTATCCATAAGGATATATCGGTGCCAGGGAATTGCAAAAGCGACGGGCACAAAGTCTCAAGAGAACACCGTAGGGTATCTTCGGAATCTACTGGTGCAGCAGGCGATCATCTATAATAAGGGGCTCTCCGGGAGGAAGTTGTTACGAGATCCTAATGTCAGAGTTAGTAAAATGTTTAACCCGAATGGAAGAGAGATTAGAGTCCCAGAGTATAGACGAGGAGTAAAAGATTCTAATACCACCCAATGGCGACGTGGGCCCGTAAGACACACAGCCATGTTAATAAAAGTTTTTGTAGTGACTAGACTCGACTTCGGCCAAGGAGTTGGAAAGGGGGCTACCTCCAGGCAGTCGGCTCTGATACCAACTTGTGACGCCCTCGATTCAATCGTACACTAATCATACACGCAAATGTGTACGTTCAAGATCAAGGACTCACGGGAAGATATCACAACACAACTCTAGACGGAAATTAAAAATAATACAAGCTTTATATTACAACCCAGGGGCCTCGAGGGCTCGAATACATAAGCTTGAATACACAAGTGTCAGCGGAAGCAACAATATCTGAGTACAGACATAGGTTAGACAAGTCTGCCTTAAGAAGGCTAGCACAAAGGCAACATCGATCGAAAAGGCAAGGCCTCCTACCTGGGAGCCTCCTAACTACTCCTGGTCGTCAGCGGTCTACACGTAGTAGTAGGCATCGACGATGGCATCTGGCTCCTGGGCTCCGATATCTGGTTGCATCAACCGGAAAGAAGAAGAAAGGGGAAAAGGGGGAGGAAAGCAACCGTTAGTACTCATCCAAAGTACTCGCAAGTAAGGATCTACACTACATATGCATCGGTATCAATGAAAAGGGTTGTATCTGTGGACTGGACTGGAGAATGCCAGAAGAAAAGGGGAAAGCCTAGCCTATCGAAGACTAGCATCTTCTGGAAACCACCATCTTGCAGCAACAGGAGGGAGTAGAGTAGCATAAAGTAAAGTAGTAGAAGTGTTATCAACCTCGGCCAGAGATCCTTTCTCGACTCCCTGCGAGAAAGCAATCCCAGAGCCATACTATCCATTTCTCATATCCATGTCTCATCTCAAGTATCCAGTTCTAGTTGTATCGATCGGGATACAACTCCAAGTGTCCGTTACCGTAGGACAGGCTATCGATAGATGTTCTCTTCCCTGCAGGGGTGCACCAACTTACCCACCATGCTCGATTAACTCCGGCCGGACACACTTTCCTGGGTCATGCCCGGCCTCGGCCAAACAATACGCTGCAACCCGACCTAGGCTTAATAGAGAGGTCAGCAGGCCGGACTAAACCTATGCCCCCAGGGGTCATGGGCCATCTCCCCGGGAACTCCTGCACGTTGCGTACGCGGCCGGTGAGCAGACCTAGCTACCTCCTTCAACAAGGCAGGTGCTTACGCAGTCCAACCCGGCGCGTGCCGCTCAGTCGCTGACGTCTATTAAGCTTCGGTTGATGCATACAACGCAGAACGCCCATACTATGCCCACGTGATGGTTAGTCCTATCAGGCCAGAGGCCCCTCGGATCAAATATCCAAATCATAGTGGATTAGGAACGCGCGGTAACAAGCAGAAACTCACGAAAGATGTGACCCCGTTGCCCCGTCTCGAGGACTTGCGGCAAGGGCTAGGAATGCCCGGCCACGCCTCGTAATTATCTCGCGGGCACCCTCCAGGTCAACCTGACTCCACATCACTCGCAATTAAGCTCGCGCGGGTACCCCTCAGAGCCGACCCGTCTTTAGTAACATGGTTCAGTGTAAAGTCATAGTAACCATAGTAACTGTGTGTCTAACACCATGGGGAAAACCTGAGGAATCACCCTTGACGGATTCCACTCGATGTAATCATCAAGGTGAATGTAAGAGGAACCACCCTCGACGTTCACACTTGAGGGGTTGAACGACAAAGTCGTATCGGAAGTGGTTAAGGCGGAATCACCCTCGATGACCACGACCGAATAGCTACACTACAGGGTAACATCAGAAGTGCTGATGAGGTCTCACCCTCGGCACTCGATAGTAACCCAGTAGTGTCGAGCAACTAAGGGGAAAGTGATGAGCGGTGTCGGGGCCTGGTCTTCGATCCCGTTGATCGGGTCTTCGATGATGAAGCAGGGGCAACAAGGACAAGGTGGGGGTCACTGATGGATCACTAACCAACCTATACTAAGCAGTTTAGGATAAGCAGGTAGGTAACAAAGAGCAGGTTACAAAAGCAGGCTATGCATCAGAATAGGAGCAAACAATAACAGTAGCAAAATCTAATGCAAGCATGAGAGAATGGAATGGGCGATATCGGGATGATCAAAGGGGGGCTTGCCTGGTTGCTCTGGCAAGGAGGGGTCGTCGTCGACGTAGTCGATCACAGGGGCAGCATCGGTCTCGGGGTCTACCGAAGAGAAGAGGGGGGAGAAACAGTAAATACATAGTAAGCAAGTGCATAACAGGACAACATGCAGAGCTAGACGTGTTCTAACGCGGTGCTACACGATACCGGCGAAGGGGAAGTCAACCGGGAATGTTTTCCCGGCTCTGGACCTGTGTCAGACAGATGACCGGAGGGGGAAAGTTCCATGTTCAGATAGTTCGAGGCATCTGACATGTAAACGGACCGCGTGTTCGGATTTGTTGGATTTTTCTAAGCAACTTTCATGTAGAAAACATTTTCATCCGAGCTACGGTTTAATTTCTATGAATTTTCAAAGGTTTTAGACATATTCTGGAATTACTGGAATTAATTTAATTAGAAAATAATTATCTATGTGTACCCAGTGGCTGTCTAGCCACAGAGGCTGACGTGTAGGGCCAGTCAACTGCCCAGTCAGCAGTTGACTGGTCCTAGTCAACGGTCCAGTGGGACCGAGCTGTCATATACTTTTTTTTAACAGATTTTATTTATCCATTAAATTAGCTGAGGCCCCACATGCCATAGACATAAAAGAGGGGGGGTTAGTGCATCAATTTGGATTAGCCCATAAGACAATCCTCACTTAGCCAGGGCCGGCCCGATCTGGCAGAGGCTCAGCCACCAGGGGCTGCTCGCACGCGCGAAGAGAGGCGCAGCCATGGCCGAGCGGCAGGCGGAGCCGGCGTGGCAGGCACAGCCAGGCGCGGCCATGGCGGCCAGGAGGCGGCTGGGACGGGTGCGTGGCTTGGTAGGAGAGCAGCAGCAGAAGGGGGTGCGAGGGCGAGGAGCGGCGAGGCATTTGCAGGGCATCCCGGTCGGCGGCTGGACGCGGTGAGCGCGGGCGCGGGCCGGCGAGGCGGGGCGGCCGGGAGCTAGAGGTCGCGGGCGTGGAGAATGGGAGCGTGTGCATGCGTGGCCCAGGGCGCAGCCACCGGTGGCTGGGCGCGTATGGCGTCCGCAAGCTCCAGTCATGGCGGTGGAACGACGGCCTACGGCGACTAAAACGAAGGAAGAAAGAGGGGAATCGGATGAGGGCCTCACAGCGGTCCTTGTTGACGAGCTCGAGAGATCGGGGAGGCGCCGGCGGTGGAGATCGACAGTGATGAGTGGCGGGCATCGAGGATGAAGTCGCGGTCGATCCGCTCGATACAGGGGGGTTGAGCTCGAGCTGGTCGTCGTGGGTGATGTAGCTGGGCGCAACGGAGGTCCAGGACATGGTCCTAGTCGGCGGCGAGCTCGGTGTGCACGCGGGCATCGAGGTCCATGGGGACAGTGGCGAGCCGAGCTCGGGATCGAGGGGAGCACCATGAGGGGAGGGAAAGTGAGGTGCTAGGGTTTGTCGAGAGGGTGCGGGGTGTTCTTATCCATCGGAGAGGGTCGTCGGATTCTCGACACGGCGTCAATCGTCGGCGTGGACGACGGGCGTGCGTCCACCACACCATGGCCTCTGTTCCCTGTACAGAGGTTGAAGGGAAAGGCCCTGGTAGTGGGCTGGGTCGTTCACTCTAGTAGAAAGAGCCCATTAGCACAGTATCTAGTTTCCTCTTTTTCCTTTTTCTTTTACTGACATTTAGAACAACCACTATTTGCAATTAAATAAGCCATCAAATGACTTTGCAAAATTATGGAGCTTGGGCATTGAATTATATTGCAATCTTTTGTACTGACACAAAAAGTTTGGGAGACATAGGAGTTCATTTGAATTTTTCATAATAGGAAAAGTGATTAAATGGGCTGAATTGGTATTGTTTTAATTGCTATAGCCCATTTAGCATTGTGGTGATGTAGTTTTCCTTTACAATTATTTGTTATGGATTAGTTGCTAAATGGTGGACTATTTTGCAAATATATTTGTGAAACTTTAAATTTCACTTGCAAATTAAATTTGAATTTGAATTTGATTTTCAAACAAGTGGCAACTTGCATAGTAATCACGATGACATGGCCACCATCAGGGGGAGATTACTGTAGCAGGATTCTCGGGGCGTTACAGCCAATGTGCCGTGTTTTGCACAACTGCTTACAAGTGGGGTAGCACCAACAGTGTTTACAAGTACTTATGTATAGGTCGGCGCACAGTTCTCGAACGAGTACTCTATTTCATCAAAACACACACTGCTCGTATGATAAAACTAGTGAGGACGCATCTGTTTCGGCAACAATTACGATGATTCACGGGCACACAAAAGTAGCAGCAGTTCCCATAGATGGATTCAAACAGAGTACTAGCCCCAGAGGGCTCGATAACAGGCAAGGTTCGGATAATTAGACAGAATCCAAACTACTATTAAACACTAGCTGGGGCAAGTATTTCATGCCTCGATCTAATTTGGGCTGGACACAAGACGGACCTTGCCATGAACATCATCGAGGACGTCCGGCAGGAGCTCAATCCTGTGAACCTTCATGAAGAAAACCTTGTGGCCTTGCCACTCATAAACTTGTTTGTGGAGGCATGCCATGTCATCTTCCTGCATAAGCTTGACAAGAATAGTATGCCTCACAAACAAAGGAGTAGCTTTGAACTTCTTGTGCTTCAGTACACCCTGGACAACACGCCTGACAATAGTGAGGCTGGAATACAACTCTTCATTGGTATAAGCGCAAATGGCTTCCAGGATCCAACAGCCTAAAAACTCTGTTTTCCCAGTGCGTATATTCAGGTCATCCGCCTCATAGCGAGTGACATGTACAACCACACAATCCTTGTCTGCATCAGGGCTCTAATTGAAACAGAAACAAATTCTGAATTACTTTCCAGCATAAGAAACACAAGTTATTTAAACCACTATGTATAGCATGGCATCGAAGCTAATAAAATTTTGCATTATTCATCACCACATACTTAGATGAAAAACCACAATCGAGATCGGCAAAGAAGAAAATCGCCTTGGGCAGCTCAGCGGGGGGGGACACATCCTCGAAGGGGGAAAACTGCTCCTGCAGTGCCACGGGGGCTATAACCTCAAACAGGGCGTTGACCATCTCAGTAGTGGCCGTGAGCGTATCTGGGGTCGGCTCGGTGGCTGCCTCCATCTTCTTGGAGCTCTCTGTCTCGTGGGGATCAGCCTCCCGCGTCTGCTCCAATATCGGCAGATCTTTGCCTGGTTCTCCTTGGTCCATCATGAAACTGACGAATACTAGGAGACCACTGAAAGGAAAACACAATCGCAATGACAATGACAATGAAACAAAAAAGAGAGTGAGGATCGGTTACTGCTTTGCAAAAGTTCTTTTTTTTCTCTGAACGAAAATATACCAACATCACGGATCCGCTTACCTTCCCTTCGTTGGGAGAGAAGAACAGTGGTAGATGTGAGTGTTGCCTTTCTTGAAGACGGTGAGGGAGAAGGGGATTCAGCGAAGAGTGAAATGATGGTTGCTTCGTCCGTCAAACTTAGACTGCGGGGAGGTGGGGTTTTGTGATACGAAGGCTCGTTATTGCCGCGCTACGACCGGGGTGACTCTCCGCCTGCATACTTCCTTCTAATTTGGTGGATGGCATTTGGGCCCGCGCGCTGCATGGCCCGCATGTCGGTGAACAAAAGTATAACGGCATTCAGTAGAGGGAGACGTTTCGATGACCTAGGAGGAGCCAGAAGCGGTATTGTATCCACTGTACTAGTAGTAATTGTTTTTCTGGGTAGCTGTAGAGTGTCTCCACTGTACTAGTAGTAATTGTTTCTCTGGGCCCAAGACAAAACAGCCCATCCACCCTAGTAAATAGTAAAATCAATTCAAAAGTCCATATATTTATTGAATGAGAGGCGCTACCAACACCCAGCACACCGCCCCCCCATAAAACCTGGGTGTTCTTCTTCCTCCTCACTCCCACCCACCTCACGTCAGCTCGCTCCACTCGTACCCCCAAATTCCTCACCTCACTCCTACAGAAGACCCCAGCTCCCCTTCTTCCTCACTACTACAGAAAAACCCCAGCTCCCCTTCTTCTTCACTCGCACTACAACTAGGCTCATCATTCGTTACTCTGCTCAAATACATGAGCGCGACACGACACCCTCGAGGAAAATGGAGTCGGCTGACCCCAGTGCCAAGAAGATGAGGCTCCCGCCAGCGGTGACGCCTGTTGTAGATCCCGCACCCGGCAGCGCGGGGAGAAGCGGCGACCCCGCCCCCACCGGATCCCAGGAACCCGTAGAATCTCGAGTGGACCGCATCAGCGATCTCCCGAACGCCGTCCTTGGGGAGATCATCTCGCTTCTCCCCACCAAGGATTGCTGCCGCACCCAAGTCCTCTCAATTCGGTGGCTCCCTCTATGGCGCGTCGTGCCCCTTAATCTCGACTGTCGTCAGCTATCTCTCCTCAATGATTTTGAAATCCCCAGAGCCATCATCTCCTCCCACCAGGGCTCCGTTCAAAGCCTCTGCATCCCGTCATGCTACCTGAGCAAGCATACCATGCCCTGCACGGTGGACGCCTAGCTGAAATCCCCTGAATTCACAGAACTACAGCTGCTTGAGTTCTACTATTCCCCTCGAAATCACCTACCAGATACTAAACGCCATCTACCTGTGCCCTCAGCACCGATGTCCATCTCGTGGTTTTCTCCTCTCTCCACACCGCCACCTTTGCGCTGTGCAACCTACCAGACAATCTGGTACTAAACCTTCGACTCCCATTTCTGAAGAAACTTTCACTTGTGCGGGTTCGTATATCGGAGGCCTCATTGCACAGCATCATCCACTCCAGTTGCCCTGCCCTGGAGTGCTTGGTGCCTGTTTTCACAGTTAGAATCGGTTGTCTCCAAATAAAGTCGCCTAACCTTGTAAGAATTGGAATTTTGTTTTGATGGAAGGCAGCTCATCATCCAAGATGCCCCTTCACTTCAAAGGTTGATCATTGATTCTAGTTATTCACCGTTGCAAATAACCGTCCTCTCTGCGCCTAAACTGGAGACCTTGGGGGTAATACATGATCTCTGTGCTCATTTCAATATGGTGTTTGGCTCCACAGTTCTTCAGGTACTTTACATTATCATCTACACTTGTAACCATAAGCTGCATTTTAAATTTCTGCGCATAAGTTCTATGTCATCTTGGAGTACACATTTTGTACTAATATTATGTTCTATGCTCAATGAAGAGTTTCTCCATGGATGGCCTATCAATGGTGCTGGATTCTATCAAGATCTTATATATCCAAATGAATAGTTTTGATCTGAACAAGATTATTGGCTTGCTGCAATGCTTTCCATGTCTGGAGAAGTTGTATATAAAGGTGATAATTTCACGCACATTGGAAGCCCGCATATAGTGTACTAGAATTAACCGTTCAGCTGTTGCTCTTTCGACACTCTTTTTTTAGACCTTAACTGTTTTCAATCTTCATGTCTATTTAGGCAATAGGACGGGGTAAGAAAGTTATAACCAATCGGTGGATTCGTAAGCATCGGGATTTTCTCACTTCTCATGAGATTCGATTGAAGACAATAATGCTAGAACGATATGTAGCCAACCGTGCAAACACTAGATTTGTCACATTCCTCCTGCTGAATGCGAGGTTACTATTGTCCATCAGGCTTAAGTTTATCAGCAGCATGGTTTTGACGGATGGGTATATGGAAGAGCAAAAAAAGGAGTTTCAGGTGGGCAAAAGAGCTTCTGAACGTGTCGGGCTTCTATTTACAACATATTGTGGTCATAATCCAGTAAATTTTATGACCCAGGATGTTCATTCTATGGACATGACCGATCCATTTGACTGTGACTGCCAAAAACAGTGTTGGAGTTAGATGTTGTTGCCCTTTTCAACCTGGGTTTTTTTGTAAACCTGATGAACAATTAACCCTCGTGCTTTGTACAGTTTGTAAGCTGGAGTTAGATGTTCTTGCCCTTTTCAACCCGGCTGTGCTCATATTTTCTTTGAAGGAAGGCAAATTGCTTGCCAGTCATTTAATTTAGAGTGAAATATTGTAACAACTAACAAATCCCAACCAGTTATTTATACTAGTTTTAGCGACGGATCAAGGTAACAACGGGGCCGTGCGGGGGCTGTGGCCCGTCTAGCCAGGGTTTTATTTATGTTTACCACATCATGAGCCCAGTTGTGTTTTTTTCTTGCTGAAAATAGCTAGCCTGGTTCTATTTTTTTTTAAGAAATACCCAACCGAGGCCTACTTGCTTTATCAGCCCTGCTGGGCTGCAAATCTTTCAAGACAAGGAGAGTTTCATTCGGTTTGCCCAGAAATGGGCTGTACATTTTTAAAACACATCAAACCGGGAATTAATTTCAATTTTTTTTCATTACAAGATTTTAAATTCCATTGATTTTTATGCGTGGACAATTATTTGGATTTTATATTTATATAAATTATTTTTCAAAATAGTTTGAATGTGAATCGATATTTCGGGATTAAAAACAGTTGACCGCACCGAAATATGCAAAAATTTCGTATACTTTTTAACCGTGGCCACAATATGGGGTGTAATGCTAACAAAAAGAAGATGGGCTCCAAAAAAATTCTTAAGAATTAGCAAATGGGCTGTACATTATTAGAAATAATGCACACGAGAGCAGTGACTGTTGGATGTCCATCCAACGGCTGTCGTGCTTCTTCAATCTCTGCTTTTCCTGCTCCAGCCGCTCAAACAAGCGCCGGCGGGACTGCCTGATCCCTCCTCCCGCGGCCAGCTATGCTGCCGCGCAGGCCTCACCGCCCCACCGTACTCCCATCGCTGGCCTAGCCATCCCTCTACTCACTCACACCTTTTGTTATTCTCTGAGGACGGCAGACGAGTCTTCCCTGGCTCCGTGTCGTTCCCTTCCTAGGCCTCGCCGTCGTCCACCGCCCTGGTGCTCTCGGCGCGGCCTGGTCAATGTGGTCAATGAACTACATCCATCGGAAGTGGACTGTACATGGAGAGGCTGACAGCTGGGTCCACGGCCGCACGTAAGGAAATGCCTCCTTATTGCGCGCAAAATAATGATTCCACCACCTGACACCTAGAACCCATGGGAAGGGCTTCTGTATTTCACGAAAAAAACATTCCCCCCACTGACAGGTCGGATCCACCAGCTATATCTTCACACGCAAGGAAGTGCCTCCTTATGACGCACAAAAAATGAATACCCCCTACTAGCTGGGACCCACCATGGTGGGTGGCTAACTTGTGGGCCTACTAAGTTGACGGGGACAGAGGGCTTTGTCAACTTAATCAATATGAATGATTCTAGCTCCAGTGACCGTACAATGTCCATCCAACGGCCATAGTGCTTCTTCAACCTCTAGTCTTCTTGCTCCAGCCGCCCAAAGCAGCGCCGGTCGTGCCGCCTGCTCCTGCCTCTCGTGGCCGACTGTGCTGCCGCGGAGGCCTCACCGCCCCCATACTACTCCCACCGCTGGCCAGGCCATCCCTCCACTCACCCACACCCCCTGTTATTCTGCGGCGACGGCAGCCTCACACCGCAACCGAACCAGTGAACCCTCGTACTCCTCTCCGCGTGGGCATCCACTGCTGCGTCTTCCCCGGCTCTGTGTCGTCCCCTTCCTAGTCCTCGCCATCGTCCACCGCCTTGGTGCTCTCGGCGCGGCGTGGTCAATGTGGTCAACGACCGACTTCCACCGGAAGAGTACTGTGCGTGGAGAGGCTGACAGTTGGGTCCACGGCCACAGCCCAATTTTTTGTGATTTGCCAAGTAAGTCGCTTTGTCAGGCCTGTTGGGTTGCAAATCTTTCAAGACGAGGAGAGCTTTGTTCGGCTAGCCGAGAAAATGGCCTATCAGTAATGAGCAATGGGTTGTACATTTTTAAAACACATCAAACCGGCAATTAGTTTCAAATTTCTTTTTTTTTCATTTCGAGATTTTAAATTGCATTGATTTTTATGCGTGGACAATTTGTTGGATTTTATATTGATATACATTTATTTTTAAAATCAGTTTGAATGTGACTCGAAATTTCGGGATTAAAAACAGTTCGGACCGCACCGAAATATGCAAAATTTCGTATAATTTTTTAACCGTGGCCACAATATGGGCTATGATGCTAACAAAAAGAATATGGGCTCCAAAAAAATCTTAAGAATTAGCAAATGGGCTGTAAATTATTAGAAATAATGGCAGATGGGTTGTATGATGTTTTCCACGAATTTGAGGCTTTCCTAAAAAAAGGTTGACGCACAAGCAGTGACTGTTGGATGTCCATCCAACGGCCGTCGTGCTTCTTCAATCTCTGCTCTTCCTGCTCCAGCCGCTCAAACAAGCGTCAGCGGGACCGCCTGCTCCCTCCTCCCCGCTGCCGGCTGTGCTGCCGCGCAAGCCTCACCGCCCCACCGTACTCCCATCGCTGGCCTAGCCATCCCTCTACTCACCCACACCTGCTGTTATTCTCCGGCGACGGCGGACGAATCAGTAAACCCTTGTACAGTCGTACTCCGCTCCGTGTGGGAAACAACTGCCGAGTCTTCCCTGGCTCCGTGTCGTTCCCTTCCTAGGCCTCGCCGTCGTCCACCGCCCTGGTGCTCTCGGCGCGGCCTGGTCAACGTGGTCAACGACCCACATGTATCTAAAGTGGACTGTACATGGAGAGGCTGACAGCTGGGTCCACGGCCGCTCGCAAGGAAATGCCTCCTTATTACGCGCAAAATAATGATTCCTCCACCTGACATCTGGGACCCACCGAAAGGGCCTCTGTATTTCATGAAAAAAACGTTACCGCTGCTGGCAGCTTGGACCCACCAGCTATATCTTCGCACGCAAGGAAGTGCCTCCTTATTACGCATAAAAAATGAATACTCCCCCTGCTAGCTGGGACCCAGTAAAGTGGCAGGCTGATTTGTGGGCCTACTAAGTTGACGGGGACGGAGGGCTTTGTCAACTTAGTCAATATGCACGATTCTAGCTCCAGTGACCGTACGATGTCCATCCAACGGCCGTAGTGCTTCTTCAACCTCTGGTCTTCTTGCTCCAGCCGCCCAAAGCAGCGCCGGTCGTGCCTCGTGCTCCTGCCTCCCGTGGCCGGCTGCGATGCAGCGGAGGCCTCACCGCCCCCTACTACTCCCACCGCTGGCCAGGCCATCCCTCCACTCACCCACACCCCCTGTTATTCTGCGGCGACGGCAGCCTCACACCATGGCGAACCAGTGAACCCTCATACTCCTCTACGCGTGGGCATCCACTGCCGTGTCTTCCCCGGCTCCGCGTCGTCCCCTTCCTAGGCCTCTCCGTCGTCCACCACCCTGGTGCTCTCGGCGGGGTGTGGTCAATGTGGTCAAGGAACGGCTTCCATCGGACGTGGACTGTACATGGAGAGGCTAACAGCTGGGTCCACGGCTGCAGCAAGGAAGTGCCTCCTTATTACGCGCAAAATAATTATTCCTCGACCTGGCAACGGGGACCCACCGGACGGGCCACCGTATTTCGCGAAAATAACATTCCCCCCTGACTGCTGGGACCCACCAGCTACATGTTCGCACGCAAGGAAGTGCCTGACAGTCGGGACCCACCTGGTCGAAGCGTACGTAGCGTTGTCATTCTGGTCACGAATGTGCGTACAGCGGCCAGGGTGCAAGAAAGTAAATACGGCCACGTACGTGCATACGGGCGGGGTCTCGAACGCCTACTCGTGCGTACGTACGGCCAGGGCTCGTGTACATGGCTGGGTCGGAATGGAGAAACAGCGTCATCGTCGTGTTCATGGGGAGGCAACGGAATGCGTCGTGTTCATAGGGAGGAAACGGAACGTGTGGGAGCCAACCGGCTTGGATGGAACAGCCGATGGAAACGAAGCCTGGCGTACCGCAGAACGGAGGAAACGGCCTTGTGTTCGACCGGCCATGTTCGAAACGGGATCCTGTTCATCGGGAGGGGTCTGGCGTACCGCAAAACGGAGGAAACAGACCTCCTACGATCGAAACGGGGGTCCTGTGGATCGGGAGGGGTGTGGTGTACCGCAAAACAGAGGAAACAGACTTGTCTTGGAGCGCTACGGTCAAAATGGGGGTCCTGTTCATCGGGAGGGGTGTGGCGTACTGCAAAACAGGACTCCACGGGATACTGTTCATCTCCACCGTCGACCCCCATTCCTACCTAATAACTTATAGTTACCAATACACTTTTCCATTGCCCTGTTTTAACTAAATATTCCATTTACTCCCATTTCTATCAGAAAGCTCCGCTGACAAGGAGACTCCGGAGGTGGAGAACGGGGTTGCCAACAAGCGGAGGCGGGGCAAGCTAGAACCGCAAGCGACTCCAGCAGGCCTAGACTTCATTAGCAGCCTCCCCGATGATATGTTGAGAGTCATCATCTCCCTCCTCCCAATCAAATATGGGGCGCGGACAACCGTCCTTTCCCGGCGGTGGCGCCCCCTATGGAACTCCAGCCCTCTCGACCTCATCGACACCCACGAGCTCTGCCATGGCTATCGCAAAAGCTTGGATGCATTCTCCAAGATCCTCGGCAGTCACCTTGGCCCAACCAAAGGCCTTAGAATGGGCAAGTTCCGTTCCAACGGCAAGGACCGAGCCAAGCTTGACGACTGGTTCCGATCCCCCACCCTAGATCATCTCAAGGAGCTCACTTTTGATGATGGGCATATGCTGTCGCTGCCAACGTCCGCACTCCACCTCGCGCCCACGCTGCGCGTTGCCAAGTTCAGGAACTGCCATTTCCCACCCCTTAATGACGCGCCCGCTCTTATTCTACCATGACTGAAGCACCTCGAGCTCGTCACCGTCTGCCTCTCAAAGGGTGACATGGAGCGCCTGCTCCATGGCTGTACTGCACTCGAGTACCTTTGTCTTCAGGCGATCAATGGGTTGAGTACCTTCCACATCACCTCCATGAGTCTCCGGACTATTTATGTGTGTTTCTGGTGCGGCAGGAAGACATCACAAGATGTGTATCACGGTATGGTCATTGAGGACACACCTGCACTTGAGAGATTACTTGTAGTTGATCAAGAAGGTCCAACAAGAATCAATGTCATTTCTGCGCCGAAATAGACAGTGGTGGGCTACTCGTCTGACAAATACTCTAAACTTGTTATTGGATCCACACCCGTTCAGGTACAACAGCCGCCTTCTACCTCTCCTTCTACAAATTAACATCATTTCTAATTTTGAAGATGTTTGTTCGTCTGTCATTCAGAAAATGATTCCGACAAGCTTGACCCTGAAACTGCGCACAGTGAAGGTCTTGGCACAAGAATCTATCGGACCCAACCTAGAGCAACTGTCAGTTTCCTGAGATGCTTTCCGTGCCTGGAGAGGCTATATATCGAGGTGATGTTCCTTTCCTGTTAAATGTTAACCATAAGGGAGTTCAATTTGTGACACCCTTTTCCAATTTTACAATGACAATGTACTACGATTTCTTAAGGTTCTTTTGGAGGATTTCAGTACATATATGTCCCCCCCATATTGGTTGCTTGATCCATATGGTTACAATCAATAAGCATTTCTCCTTTGGATTCATCTGTACTAGTTTTCTTAGGGAACTTTTCATCCACTCCAACCTCTTGTGAAGAAGGCTACATTTTTCTAGAATGTAATCAAATGCCCATGTTAATCATGTCAGATCGAAGATGGCATGTTAGTGCATTTTACAAATCCTGCAAACCAAATAGGCGTGTCGTATGTTCAAAACTGCATGTAGGCACTAACATGTTCTCTTCTTTTGCAGATAAGATTAGGCCCAGTGGTGGATAATGTGATATAATATAAGAATCACGTCGAATGCCTAGATCTGCATCTCTCAGAAATTACTTTGAAGAACTACCGAGGGACCTTACCGGAGATTATATTCGCCAGGTTCTTTGTTCTCAAAGCAAGGGTGCTGAAGGAAATGAGGTTTGCCCTACATTTATTTCACAAAAATGAATGGTTTGTTGATCAGCGCCGGCGCCTGCGGCAGAATGGAGTAGGCTCCAAAAATGTTATTTCATTTTGGAACTTCATATGACAGAGTAATCGGAAGTCATTGTGTCAACCCCATACATGACTTCTCGGCTGACCCCTTTGCAGAAATTGTGAGGTTTCGAAACCAGACTTAGAAGCGGTGATATTAGTTTGAACCTCTCTGATATCCATGTTCAGCGGATCAGCACGAGCGTTTGCAGCTGATGAGCTGAATTTCATTTCTAATATCAGTTTGAACCTTGTAATCTTTGAATTTGAGCCATATAACTCTGGAATTTGAACCTTGTAACATTTCGAGCTTTTGTGGTACAATCGTTGAAATGGCATCGTATGAGACTCGTATATTGCTAGCACTATTTTGACCTTAATATGCAATGGTCTTAGATTTTATTAACCATTCTCGAATCAGTTTACCTTGTCGATCTCACAGCACACGATTTGTATAGCTAACTCAAATGCAATCTTCGACCTTATTGCACATAGTTGGTTTCTTCCACCGTGTGCACTGTAGATCGCATAATTAATTATCGCACTCGAGTGTCCATCATCACCCTTCTGTGTAACTTTGACCTCATCACCCAAGGGTAAACTTATGACCGAAGTCATTCCACACACTTCGTTTTTACAAAGCTTTTTACCAATAAACGCCCACGATTTGTCCCTCTTCTAGCCGATGCGTGGCCAAACTAGTCGGGTGGGAAGCTTGCGCGGTAAATAGCGCGGTAGCGCGGGAACAGGTTCACCAACGATACATTTGGCGCCTCTTTGAGCCCACGCGTGTGGTGCGGTGTTGTCAAGCGTGCACTGGAATCCTCCGCTATGAACGTCGTGACAAGACGTGATGATTACAGGCCGGCCGGCCCCCATTTATTACAGCGGCCATTTAACCCTTGTGTCTCTTCAACCTTTTGATCGCGCCCCACCATTGCAAGAAGCACACCCACCATGAGAAAGTCTTAAAGGGTATCCTGCGCGACTCCAATGGCGCTCCGAGCGGCTGCCGACGACGAGCAGCAATTCACCATGTGTGCCGTGGTGGACACCCACAGAAGGTTCATGTACCTCTCGGTGGTGTACACCAATGACCCAGTCTGGGTGGAGCACTCCATCCGCATCATGGAGCTATTGCTTGCCGCGAAGAAGTACAAGGTGGTCGGGTTCGACCTCGAGTACACCCGCGCTCGTGCCGGGTCTCGTCCCAAGGTCGCCGTCGCTCAGATGTGCGTGTGCCACCACGTCCTTGTCTACCACTACTGCTTGGTCACAAGGCCTTGCGAGCATTTCGCCAGGTTTGTCAACAGCCCCCACTACATGTTCGCTATGGTGGACATCACCAACGATGTAAAGGCGCTTGAGAATTCGGGCATCGCCTGCCAGAATCTTGTTAACATTCAGGGCCAATACAAGATCTAGGGCAGCAAGGAGCATGAGAAGGACTCACTGGTTCACCTCGCCGAGGCCATCATCGACCCCTACTACAGAGACATGAAGGATTCATGCAACAAGGACAAGCGTGCCTGGCACTCGGCCTGGATGGAGAAACTCCACAAAGCTCACGTCGTTTACGCGGCCAAGGAGGCGTACATGAGCTACGACATGTACAGGTGGATCGTTGACATGGGGAAGTGCTTCCTTCCCCAAAACAGCAGGGATCCAGCCGGAAGCAGAGCAATGGCAAGCGTCGTCGCAACAATAAGTAGATGATTAGATCCTCGTTTCTCCTACTTTAGTATGCATGTAATTGCTTTCTTTGGTGTGTGGAAATGTTATGTGTGTAGTCACTTGTGTAATTGTATGCTTAATTTGGTTATGCAATGCTGTCTTTTTAAGTATATATGTTGATGCTCTGTAGACAGAGTGTAGATGTTGTGCGGACAAAGAAAATCACATCGCACACGGACTAAGCAATGGAACCCGTCGGTGATGTTTTCATCAATCACTCATAATTGTATACCAGCAATCGTTTGCTCACAACACACGGCTTGTTAGCAGTAATCGTATGTGTTGCTATCGGTCTTCGCACACGTTTTCAATTACATACATGTTTGCCTCGTATCACACACATCTTGCTCATTTGAACCGTTTCTGTTCTCATGTCTCAACGCAAACAGTTCATCCGAGTGAACCGCATGCCGTATATCGCACACACCTTTGATCTGGCTGACCGTTTCTTTTGTGTTGCCTAATCATAAACAGTTCATCCGAGTGAACCGTATGATGTACATCGCACACACCTTCATCTGGCTGCCCGTTTCTTTTGTTCCTCCTCATCGCAAACAGTTAATTGAGCTGAACCGTATGCCCTGCATCGCACACGCAACTAAAATCTGAACCGTGTTTGATGCATCCTCCATCGCAAACGTTTTGCACCTTTTTGACGGTTTTTTTACACCACCGTTTGCGATTATGGCATCGCACACAGTTTCGTCGAAGGGTCTCTGATCATAGTGTCGCGTTAGCAGCATCCTGCAATAGTGTATATGCATAATTGCTTATAGCCTCGTATTTCTTCTCCGATATTTGGGTTTTGTTTGGCCAACTTGTTCTATTTATCTTGCAATGGGAAGAGGTGCTTTGTAGTGGGTTCGATCTTACGGTGCTTGATCCCAGTGACAGAAAGGGAAACGACACGTATCTATCGTTGCTACTAAGGATAAAACTCAAGTGTTCACCCCAATTTTTTTTGATATCATTAAGGAACCAATTGCCACGAATGAATTTCTTGATTTCTTGCCTAGGAGTTTGATCATTGATAAAACCAAAGAATCTCCTAAGGATTATAAATGTGTAATTGAAGAATTGCATACCGAAGATGGCAATACCTAGATCAATTCGTGTTTTATGTCTAGCTAAGGGCGTTAAACAATAGCGCTTGTTGGGAGGCAACCCAAGTTTTTTTTGTTTTTTTGCTTTTTAGGTTCTGTTTTGCAATAAATAATTCATCTAGCCTCTAGTTAGATGTGGTTTTGTGTTTTAATTAGTGTTTGTGTCAAGTAAGACCATTGGGATAGCTTACAGTGATAGTTGATTTGATATTGCTGCAAAACAGACACTTTTGCGCCCAGTCCCAGAATTTTAAAAAATCACAGAAGCGTGATAAAATTCTGAATTTTTTACACAAGGTTTATATACAAATTGCCTATTTTTTTCCTAATTTTCCAGAAGTTTTGGAGTTACAGAAATATTCGAACTAGCCAGATTACTATAGAATGTTCTGTTTGAAGGAAATATGCCCTAGAGGCAATAATAAAGTATTATATATTTCCTTATATCATGATAAATGTTTATTATTCATGCTAGAATTGTATTAACCGGAAACATAATACATGTGTGAATACATAGACAAACAGAGTGTCACTAGTATGCCTCTACTTGACTAGCTCGTTAATCAAAGATGGTTATGTTTCCTAGCCATAGACATGAGTTGTCATTTGATTAACGGGATCACCTCATTAGGAGAATGACGTGATTGACATGACCCATTCCGTTAGCTTAGCACCCGATCGTTTAGTATGTTGCTATTGCTTTCTTCATGACTTATACATGTTCCTATGACTATGAGATTATGCAACTCCCGTTTACCGGAGGAACACTTTGTGTGCTACCAAACGTCACAACGTAACTGGGTGATTATAAAGGTGCTCTACAGGTGTCTCCAAAGGTACTTGTTGGGTTGGCGTATTTCAAGATTAGGATTTGTCACTCCGATTGTCGGAGAGGTATCTCTGGGCCCACTCGGTAATGCACATCACTATAAGCCTTGCAAGCATTGTGACTAATGAGTTAGTTGCAGGATGATGTATTACGGAACGAGTAAAGAGACTTACCGGTAACGAGATTGAACTAGGTATCGAGATACCGACCATCGAATCTCGGGCAAGTAACATACCGATGACAAAGGGAACAACGTATGTTGTTATGCGGTCTGACCGATAAAGATCTTCGTAGAATATGTGGGAGCCAATATGGGCATCCAGGTCCCGCTATTGGTTATTGACCGGAGAGGTGTCTCGGCCATGTCTACATAGTTCTCGAACCCAAAGGGTCCGCACGCTTAAAGTTACGATGACAGTTTTATTATGAGTTTATGTATGTTGATGTACCGAAGGAGTTAGGAGTCCCGGATGAGATTGGGTACATGACGAGGAGTCTCGGAATGGCCAAGACGTAAAGATCGATGTATTGGACGACTATATTCGGACTTCGGAAAGGTTCCGAGTGATTCAGGTATTTTTCGGAGTACCGGAGATTTACGGGAATTCGTATTGGGCCTTAATGGGCCATACGGGAAAGGAGAGAAAGGCCTCAAAAGGTGGCCGCACCCCTCCCCATGGTCTGGTCCGAATTGGACTAGGGAAGGGGGGCGCACCCTTCCTTCTTTCTCCTTTCCCCTTCCCTTCTCCTACTCCCACAAGGAAAGGAGGAGTCCTACTCCCGGTGGGAGTAGGACTCCCCCCTATGGCGCGCCTCTCCCCTTGGCTGGCTGCCTCCCCCTTGCTCCTTTATATACGGGGGCAGGGGGCACCCCAGAGACACAACAATTGATCCTTGAGATCTTTTAGCCGTGTGCGGTGCCCCCCTCCACCAAATTACACCTCGATAATATCGTTGCGGAGCTTAGGCGAAGCCCTGGGTCGGTAGAACATCATCATCGTCACCACGCCGTCGTGCTGACGAAACTCTCCCTCAACACTCGGCTGGATTGGAGTTCGAGGGACGTCATCGAGCTGAACGTGTGTAGAACTTCGGAGTTGTCGTGCGTTCGGTACTTGATCGGTCGGATCGTGAAGACGTACGACTACATCAACCGCGTTGTGATAACGCTTCCGCTGTCGGTCTACGAGGGTACGTGGACAACACTCTCCCCTCTCGTTGCTATGCATCACCATGATCTTGCATGTGCGTAGGAAAATTTTTGATATTACTACGTTCCCCAACAGTGGTATCAGAGCCAGGTTTTATGCGTTGATGCTATGCACGAGTAGAACACAAGTGAGTTGTGGGCGATATAAGTCATACTGCTTACCAGCATGTCATACTTTGGTTCAGCGGTATTGTGAGATGAAGCGGCCCGGACCGACATTACGCGTATGCTTACGCGAGACTGGTTTCACCGTTCGGAGCACTCGTTGATTAAAGGTGACTGGCGGGTGTCTGTCTCTCTCACTTTAGTTGAACCAAGTGTGGCTACGCCCGGTCCTTGGGAAGGTTAAAACAGCACCAACTTGACAAACTATCGTTGTGGTTTTGATGCGTAGGTAAGAAAGGTTCTTGCTAAGCCCGTAGCAGCCACGTAAAACATGCAACAACAAAGTAGAGGACGTCTAACTTGTTTTTGCAGGGCATGTTGTGATGTGATATGGTCAAGACATGATGTGATATAATTTGTTGTATGAGATGATCATGTTTTGTAACCAAGTTATCGGCAACTGGCAGGAGCCATATGGTTGTCGCTTTATTGTATGAGATACAATCGCCATGTAATAGTTTTACTTTATCACTAAGCGGTAGCGATAGTCGTAAAAGCAATAAGTTGGCGAGACGACAACGATACTATGATGGAGATCAAGGTGTCGTGCCGGTGACGATGGTGATCATGACGGTGCTTCGGAGATGGAGATCACGAGCACGGTGCTTCGGGGATGGAGATCACAAGCACAAGATGATGATGGCCATATCATATCACTTATATTGATTGCATGTGATGTTAATCCTTTATGCATCTTATCTTGCTTTGATTGAAGGTAGCATTATAAGATGATCTCTCACTAAAATTTCAAGATAAAAGTGTTCTCCCTGAGTATGCACCGTTGCAAAATATCTTCGTGCTGAGACACCACGTGATGATCGGGTGTGATAGGCTCTACGTTCAAATACAACGGGTGCAAAACAGTTGCACACGCGGAATACTCAGGTTAAACTTGACGAGCCTAGCATATGTACAGATATGGCCTCGGAACACAGAGACCGAAAGGTCGAGCGTGAATCATATAGTAGATATGATCAACATGGTGATGTTCACCATTGAAACTACTCCATCTCACGTGATGATCGGACATGGTTTAGTTGATTTGGATCACGTAATCACTTAGATGATTAGAGGGATATCTATCTAAGTGGGAGTTCTTAAGTAATATGATTAATTGAACTTAAATTTATCATGAACTTAGTCCTGATAGTATTTTGCAAATTATGTTGTAGATCAATAGCTCGCGTTGTTGCTTCCCTGTGTTTATTTTTGATATGTTCCTAGAGAAAAATTATGTTGAAAAATGTTAGTAGCAAAGATGCGGATTGGATCCGTGATCTGAGGATTATCCTCATTGCTGCACAGAAAAAATTATGTCCTTGATGCACCGCTAGGAGACAGACCTATTGCAGGAGCAGATGCAGACGTTATGAACGTTTGGCTAGCTCAATATGATGACTACTTGATAGTTTAGTGCACCATGCTTAACGGCTTAGAATCGGGACTTCAAAGACGTTTTGAACGTCATGGACCATATGAGATATTCCAGGAGTTGAAGTTAATATTTCAAGCAAATACCCGAGTTGAGAGATATGAAGTCTCCAACAAGTTCTATAGCTAAAACATGGAGGAGAATCGCTCAACTAGTGAGCATGTGCTCAGATTATCTGGGTACTACAATCGCTTGAATCAAGTGGGAGTTTATCTTCCAGATAAAATAGTGATTGACAGAATTCTCTAGTCTCCATCACCAAGTTAGTAGAACTTCGTGATGAACTATAGTATGCAAGGGATGACGAAAGTAATTCCCGAGCTCTTCGTGATGCTGAAATCGACGAAGGTAGAAATCAAGAAAAACATCAAGTGTTGATGGTTGACGAGACCACATCAAGTGTTGATGGTTGACGAGACCACTAGTTTCAAGAAAAGGGCAAAGGGAAGAAGGGGAACTTCAAGAAGAACGGCAAGCAAGTTGCTGCTCAAGTGAAGAAGCCTAAGTCTGGTCCTAAGCCTGAGACTAAGTGCTTCTACTGCAAAGGGACTGGTCAACTGGAAGCGGAACTACCCCAACTATTTGGTGGATAAGAAGGATGGCAAAGTGAACAAAGGTATATTGGATATACATGTTATTGATGTGTACTTTACTAGTGTTTATAGCAACCCCTCGGTATTTGATACTGGTTCAGTTGCTAAGAGTAGTAACTCGAAACGGGAGTTGCAGAATAAACAGAGACTAGTAAAAAGGCGAGGTGACGATGTGTGTTGGAAGTAGTTCCAAGATTGATATGATCATCATCGCACACTCCCTGTACTTTCGGGATTAGTGTTGAAACTAAATAAGTGTTATTTGTTGTTTGCGTTGAGCATGAATATGATTTGATCATGTTTATTACAATACGGTTATTCATTTAAGTTAGAGAACAATTGTTGTTCTGTTTACATGAATAAAAACCTTCTATGGTCATACACACCAACGAAATGGTTTGTTGGATCTCGATCGTAGTGATGCACATATTCATAATATTGAAGCCAAAAGATGCAAAGTTAATAATGATAGTGCAACTTATTTGTGGCACTGCCGTTTAGGTCATATTGGTGTAAAGCGCGTGAAGAAACTCCATACTGATGGAATTTTGGAATCACTTGATTTTGAATCACTTGATGCTTGCTAACCGTGCCTCATGGGCAAGATGACTAAAACGCCGTTCTCCGGAACTATGGAGAGAGCAACAGATTTGTTGGAAGTCATACATACAGATGTATGTGGTCCAATGAATATTGAGGCTCATTGCGGATATCGTTATTTTCTCACCTTCACAGATGATTTGAGCAGATATGGGTATATCTACTTAATAAAACATAAGTCTGAAACATTTGAAAAGTTCATATAATTTCAGAGTGAAGTGGAAAATCATCGTAACAAGAAAAATAAAGTTTCTACGATCTGATCGTAGAGAAGAGTATTTGAGTTACGAATTTGGCCTTCAGTTAAAACAATGTGAAATAGTTTCACTACTCACGCCATATGGAACACCACAGCATAATGGTGTGTCCAAACGTCATAACCGTACTTTATTGGATATAGTGCAATCTATGATGTCTCTTACCAATTTACCACTATCGTTTTGGGGTTATGCATTAGAGACAGCTACATTCACGTTAAATTGGGCACCATCAAAATCCGTTGAGACAACGCCTTATGAACTGTGGTTTGGCAAGAAACCAAAGTTGTCGTTTCTTAAAGTTTGGGGTTGCGATGCTTATGTGAAAAGGTTTCATCCTGATAAGCTCAAACCCAAATCGGAGAAATGTGTCTTCATAGGATACCCAAAGGAGACAGTTGGGTACACCTTCTATCACATATCCGAAGGCAAGACATTCCTTGCTAAGAATGGATCCTTTCTAGAGAAGGAGTTTCTCTCGAAAGAAGTGAGTGGGAGGAAAGTAGAACTTGATGAGGTAACTTTACCTGCTCCCTTATTGGAAAGTAGTTCATCACAGAAATCTGTTCCTGTGACTTCTACACCAATTAGTGAGGAAGTTAATGATGATGATCGTGTAACTTCAGATCAAGTTACTACCAAACCTCGTAGGTAAACCAGAGTAAGATCCGCACCAGAGTGGTACGGTAATCCTGTTCTGGAGGTTATGTTACTAGACCATAACGAACCTACGAACTATGAAGAAGCGATGGTGAGCCCAGATTCCGCAAAATGGCTTGAGGCCATGAAATCTGAGATGAGATCCATGTATGAGAACAAAGTGTGGACTTTGGTTGAATTGCCCGATGATCGGCAAGCAATTGAGAATAAATGGATCTTCAAGAGGAAGACAGACGCTGATAGTAGTGTTACTATCTACAAAGCTAGAATTGTCGCAAAAAGGTTTTCAACAAGTTCAAGGTGTTGACTACGATGAGAGAGTTTCTCACTCGTATCTATGCTCAAAGTCTGTCTGAATCATGTTAGCAATTGCCGCATTTTATGAAATCTGGCAAATGGATAAACAAAACTACATTCCTTAATGGATTTATTAAAGAAGAGTTGTATATGATGCAACCAGAAGGTTTTGTCAATCCTAAAGGTGCTAACAAAATATGCAAGCTCCAGCGATCCATCTATGGACTGGTGCAAGCATCTCGGAGTTGGAATATACACTTTGATAAGTTGATCAAAGGATATAGTGTTATACAGACTTGCGGTGAAGACTGTATTTACAAGAAAGTGAGTGGGAGCACTACAACATTTCTGATAAGTATATGTGAATGACATATTGTTGATCGGAAATAATGTAGAATTATTCTGCAAAGCATAAAGGAGTGTTTGAAAGGAGTTTTTCAAAAGAAAGACCTCGGTGAAGCTACTTACATATTGAGCATCAAGATCTATAGAGATAGATCAAAACGCTTGATAAGTTTTTTCAATGAGTACATACCTTAACAAGATTTTGAAGTAGTTCAAAATAGAACAGTCAGAAAGAGTTCTTGCCTGTGTTACAAGGTGTGAAATTGAGTAAGACTCAAAGCCCGACCACGGCAGAAGATAGAAAGAGAATGAAAGTCATTCCCTATGCCTTGGCCATAAGTTCTATAAAGTATGCCATGCTGTGTACCAGATCTATTGTATACCCTACACTGATTTTGGCAAGGGAGTACAATAGTGATCTAGGAGTAGATCACTGGACAGTGGTCAAAATTATCCTTAGTGGAATAAGGATATATTTCTCGATTATGGAAGTGACAAAGGGTTCGTCGTAAAGGGTTACGTCGATGCAAGTTTTGACACTAAATCTAGATGACTATAAGTCTCGGTCTAGATACATATTGAAAGTGGGAGCAATTAGCTAGAGTAGCTCCGTGCAGAGCATTGTAGACATAGAAATTTGCAAAATACTTACGGATCTGAATGTGACAGACCCGTTGACTAAAATTATCTCACAATCAAAACATGATCACACCTTAGTACTCTTTGGGTGTCAATCGCATAGCGATGTGAACTAGATTATTGACTCTAGTAAACCCTTTGAGTGTTGGTCACATAGAGATGTGAACTATGGGTGTTAATCACATGGTGATGTGAATTATTGATGTTAAATCACATGGCGATGTGAACTAGATTATTGACTCTAGTGCAAGTGGGAGACTGAAGGAAATATGCCCTAGAGGCAATAATAAAGTATTATATATTTCCTCATATCATGATAAATGTTTATTATTCATGCTAGAATTGTATTAACCGGAAACATAATACATGTGTGAATACATAGACAAACAGAGTGTCACTAGTATGCCTCTACTTGACTAGCTCGTTAATCAAAGATGGTTATGTTTCCTAGCCATAGACATGAGTTGTCATTTGATTAACGGGATCACCTCATTAGGAGAATGACGTGATTGACATGACCCATTCCGTTAGCTTAGCACCCGATCGTTTAGTATGTTGCTATTGCTTTCTTCATGACTTATACATGTTCCTATGACTATGAGATTATGCAACTCCCGTTTACCGGAGGAACACTTTGTGTGCTACCAAACGTCACAACGTAACTGGGTGATTATAAAGGTGCTCTACAGGTGTCTCCAAAGGTACTTGTTGGGTTGGCGTATTTCGAGATTAGGATTTGTCACTCCGATTGTCGGAGAGGTATCTCTTGGCCCACTCGGTAATGCACATCACTATAAGCCTTGCAAGCATTGTGACTAATGAGTTAGTTGCGGGATGATGTATTACGGAACGAGTAAAGAGACTTGCCGGTAACAAGATTGAACTAGGTATCGAGATACCGACGATCGAATCTCGGGCAAGTAACATACCGATGACAAAGGAAACAACGTATGTTGTTATGCGGTCTGACCGATAAAGATCTTCGTAGAATATGTGGGAGCCAATATGGGCATCCAGGTCCCACTATTGGTTATTGACCGGAGAGGTGTCTCGGCCATGTCTACATAGTTCTCGAACCCAAAGGGTCCGCACGCTTAAAGTTACGATGACAGTTTTATTATGAGTTTTTATGTATGTTGATGTAACGAAGGAGTTCGGAGTCCCGGATGAGATCGGGGACATGACGAGGAGTCTCAGAATGGCCGAGACGTAAAGATCGATATATTGGACGACTATATTCGGACTTCGGAAAGGTTCTGAGTGATTCGGGTATTTTTCGGAGTACCGCAGAGTTACGGGAATTCGTATTGGGCCTTAATGGGCCATACGGGAAAGGAGAGAAAGGCCTCAAAAGGTGGCCGCACCCCTCCCCATGGTCTGGTCCGAATTGGACTAGGGAAGGGGGGCGCACCCTTCCTTCTTTCTCCTTTCCCCTTCCCTTCTCCTACTCCCACAAGGAAAGAAGGAGTCCTACTCCCGGTGGGAGTAGGACTCCCCCCTATGGCGCGCCTCTCCCCTTGGCCGGCTGCCTCCCCCTTGCTCCTTTATATACGGGGGCAGGGGGGCACCCCAGAGACACAACAATTGATCCTTGAGATCTTTTAGCCGTGTGCGGTGCCCCCCTCCACCAAATTACACCTCGATAATATCGTTGGGGAGCTTAGGCGAAGCCCTGCGTCGATAGAACATCATCATCGTCACCGCGCCGTCGTGCTGACGAAACTCTCCCTCAACACTCGGCTGGATCGGAGTTCGAGGGACGTCATCGAGCTGAACGTGTGTAGAACTTCGGAGGTGCCGTGCGTTCGGTACTTGATCGGTCGGATCGTGAAGACGTACGACTACATCAACCGCGTTGTGATAACGCTTTCGCTGTCGGTCTACGAGGGTACGTGGAAAACACTCTCCCCTCTTGTTGCTATGCATCACCATGATCTTGCGTGTGCGTAGGAATTTTTTTGAAATTACTACGTTCCCCAACACTGTTTTTGACCGATTCTGTTGTTTATGTGTTGTTTGCTTATTTTGATGGTTCTATGGGTAGTATCGAGGGGTATGAACCATGGATAAGTTGGAATACAGTATATATTACACCAATATAAATAAAGAATGAGTTCACAACAGTATCAAAAGTGGTGATTTATTTTCTTATACTAACGGAGCTTATGAGATTTTCTGTTGAATTTTGTGTTGTGAAGTTTTCAAGTTCTGGGTAAGGATTTGATGGACTATGGAATAAGGAGTGGTAAGAGCCTAAGCTTGGGGATGCCCAAGGCACCCCAAGGTAATATTCAAGGATAACCAAGAGCCTAAGCTTGGGGATGCCCCGGAAGGCATCCCCTCTTTCTTCTTCGTCTATCGGTAACTTTACTTCAGGCTCTATGTTTATTCACCACATGATATGTGTTTTGCTTGGAGCGTCTTGTATGATTTGAGTCTTTGCTTTTTAATTTGCCACAATCATCCTTGCTGTACACACCTTTTGAGAGAGACACGCATGAATCGTGATTTATTAGAATACTCTATGTGCTTCACTTATATCTTTTGAGCTAGGCAATTTTGCTCTAGTGCTTCACTTATATCTTTTTAGAGCACGACGGTGGTTTTATTTTATAGAAATTGATGAACTCTCATGCTTAACTTATATTATTTTGAGTGTCTTTAAACATCATGGTAATTTGCTTTGGTTATAAATTTAGTCATAATATGATAGGCATCCAAGAGGGATATAATACAAACTTACATACAAAGTGCATTGAATACTATGAGAAGTTTGATTCCTTATGATTGTTTTGAGATATGAAGATGGTGATATTAGAGTCATGCTAGTGAGTAATTGTGAATTTGAGAAATACTTGTGTTAAAGTTTGTGATGAAGTCGGAGCATGATTTATTTATTGATTATCTTCCTTATGAGTGGCGGTCGGGGACGAGCAATGGTCTTTTCCTACCAATCTACCCCCCAGGAGCATGCGCGTAGTACTTCTTTTCGATAAAAAAATAGATTTTGCCAATAAGTATGTGATTTCTTTATGACTAATGTTGAGTCCATGGATTATATGCACTCTCCCCTTTCTGCCATTGCTAGCCTCTCTAGTGTCGCACAACTTTCGCCCGTACCATAAAACCACCATATACCTTTCTCAAAACAGCCACCATACCTACCTATTATGGCATTTCCATGTCCATTCCGAGATATATTGCCATGCAACTTTCCACCGTTCTGTTTATTATGACACGCTCCATCATTGTCATATTACTTTGCATGATCATGTAGTTGACATCATATTTGTGGCAAAGCCACCGTTCATAATTCTTTCATACATGTCACTCTTAATTCATTGCACATCCCGATACACCGCCGGAGGCATTCATATAGAGTCATAATTTGTTCTAAGAATCGAGTTGTAATTCCCGAGTTGTAAGTAAATAAAAGTGTGATGATCTTCATTATTAGAGCATTGTCCCATGTGAGGAAAGGATGATGGAGACTATGATTCCCCCACAAGTCGGGATGAGACTCCGGATAAAAAAAGAGGTCAAAAAAATGAGAGAAGGCCGAAATAAAAAAAAGACAGAAAAAAGAGAAGGGGCATTGTTACTATCCTTTTACCACACTTGTGCTTCAAAGTAGCACCATGATCTTCATGATAGAGAGTCTCCTATGTTGTCACTATCATATACTAGTGGGAATTTTTCATTATAGAACTTGGCTTGTATATTCCAATGATGGGCTTCCTCAAATTGCCCTAGGTCTTCATGAGCAAGCGAGTTGGATGCACACCCACTTAGTTTCCTTTTGAGCTTTCATAAACTTATAGCTCTAGTTCATCCGTTGCATGGCAATCCCTACTCACTCACATTGATATCTAATGATGGGCATCTTCATAGCCCGTTGATACGCCTAGTTGATGTGAGACTATCTCCTTCTTTTTGTCTTCTCCACAACCACCTTCTATTCCACCTATAGTGCTATGTCCATGGCTCACCCTCATGTATTGCGTGGAAGTTGAAAAAGTTTGAGAACATCAAAAGTATGAAACAATTGCTTGGCTTGTCATCGTGGTTGTGCATGATTTGAATATTTTGTGTGATGAAGATGGAGCATAGCCAGAATATATGATTTTGTAGGGATAAGCTTTCTTTGGCAATGTTATTTTGCGAAGACATAATTGCCTTGTTAGTATGCTTGAAGTATTATAGTTTTTACGTCAATATTAAACTTTTGTTTTGAATCATACGGATCTGAACCTTCATGCCACAATAAGCAAATTACATGGATAAATATGTTAGGTAGCATTCCACATCAAAAATTCTTTTTTTATCATTTACCTACTCGAGGACGAGCAGGAATTAAGCTTGGGGATGCTTGATACGTCTCCAACGTATCTATATTTTCTGATTGTTCCCTGCTATTATATTATCTACTTTGGATGTTTTATATGCATTAATATGTTATTTTATATTATTTTTGTGACTAACCTATTAACCTAGAGCCTAGTGACAGTTCCTGTTTTTCCCTGTTTTTGAGTTTCGCAGAAAAGGAATACCAAACGGAGTCCAAACGGAATAAAACCTTCGCCATGATTTTTCTTGGACCAGAAGACAACCAGGAGACTTGGAGATGAAGTCAGAGGAACCACAAGGCGGCCACAAGGACGGAGGGCGTGCCCAGGGGGTAGGGCACGCCCCCCACCCTTGTGGGCCCCTTGTGCACCTCCTGGCCTAATTCTTTCACCTACATATTCTCATATATCCCCAAACCACCAGAAGCATCCACGAAAACATTTTTCCACCACCGCAACCTTCTGTACCCATGAGATCCCATCTAGGGACCTTTTCCGGCACCCTGCCGGAGGGGGATTCGATCATGGAGGGCTTCTACATCAACTCTATTGCCCTTCCGATGAAGCGTGAGTAGTTTACCATAGACCTACGGGTCAATAGCTAGTAGCTAGATGGCTTCTTCTCTCTCTTTGATTCTCAATACCATGTTCTCCTCGATGTTCTTGGAGATCTATTTGATGTAATACTTTCTTTGCAGTGTGTTTGCC
Source organism: Aegilops tauschii subsp. strangulata (assembly GCF_002575655.3). Taxonomy (NCBI): domain Eukaryota; kingdom Viridiplantae; phylum Streptophyta; class Magnoliopsida; order Poales; family Poaceae; genus Aegilops; species Aegilops tauschii. Next base: position 182,985,546 of record NC_053039.3, read on the forward strand.
GAGATCTGATGAATTGTGGATTTATGATCAGCTTATCTATGAATATTATTTGAATCTTGAAAGTGCAACTAATCCCTGGGTGGTTTTGGTAATTCTTAACAACATATAGCTCATTGAACTAATACTCTATCGAGATGATCATTTCAGAAAGTTCAGTGATTGGCATGGCATGGAACAGAGATGTGGACCCCTCAAAATGCTAAGGACACATATTGGCTCAAGCTCAAGACTCTACATTTTCATTTTAGTGATCCAAGATCACATTGAGTCCATAGGAAAAGCCAATGCTATTAAAAGGGGATGAGGTGTTTCTTAATGGCTTGCTTGCTCAAAATGCTTAGTGATATGCTCCAAAATCCCTCAACCACTTTCTCATATCCACATTTGTCCCAAACCAAAAGTCAAACTCGGCCCCACCGATTTGATCTATCCGGTGCCACCGAGTTCATTTGACATAGCCATAGCCAGAAACCCTAATCAGTTCGGTCTCACCGAAAGGGATCTCGGTCTCACCGAGATGGGATTTCAAACTCTCTATTTCCCTTCGTAACATTTCGGTCTAACCGAGATGAGCGATCGATCCCACCGAGCTCGCAATGCAAACTCTCTGTTTCCGTTTTGTAACGTTTCGGTCTCACCGAAATGAGCGATCGGTCCCACCGTGTTTGCCTGACCAACTCTCTGTTTGTCTATTACAGAAATCGGTCTCACCGAGTTTATTTGATCTGTCTCACCGAGATTACGTTATGCCCTAACCCTAATGAAATCGGTCCCACCGAATTGACATGTCAGTCCCACCGAAAATCCTAACATTCACATTTTGAACTAAATCGTCCTGACTGAGTTTGAGTATTCGGTCTCACCGAGTTTGGTAAATTGTGTGTAACGATTAGATTTTATGTGGAGGCTATATATACCCCTCCACCCTTCCTCCACTCGTGGAGAGAGCCATCAGAACGTGCCTACACTTCCAGCATTCATTTTCTGAGAGAGAACCACCTACTCATCCGTTGAGACCAAGATATTCCAATCCAACCACAAGAATCTTGATCTCTAGCCTTCCCCAAGTTGCTTTCCACTCAAAACATCTTTCCACCAAATCCAAATCTATGAGAGAGAGTTGAGTGTTGGGGAGACTATCATTTGAAGCACAAGAGCAAGGAGTTCATCATCAACACACCATCTATTACCTTTTGGAGAGTGGTGTCTCCTAGATTGGTTAGGTGTCACTTGGGAGCCTCCGTCAAGATTGTGGAGTTGAACCAAGGAGTTTGTAAGGGCAAGGAGATCGCCTACTTCGTGAAGAACTACCCAAGTGAGGCAAGTCCTTCGTGGGTGTGGCCATGGTGGGATAGACAAGGTTGCGTCTTCGTGGACCCTTCGTGGGTGGAGCCCTCCGTGGACTCGCGCAGCCGTTACCCTTCGTGGGTTGAAGTTTCCATCCACGTGGATGTACGATAGCGCCACCTATCGGAACCACGCCAAAAATCTCCAGTGTCTACATTGTGTTTGCTCCCTCCAAACTCCTCCCATTTACCTTCATATGCAATGATTTACATTCCGCTGCTATACTCTTAGATTTGCATGTGTAGATTGATTGCTTGACTTGCGATAACTTGCTAAAATCTGCCAAGACTTAAAATTGGGAAAAGGCTAGATTTTTATTTGGTCAAGTAGTCTAATCACCCCCCCCCTCTAGACATACTTTTGATCCTACAAGTGGTATCAGAGCTTTGGTCTCCATTTGCCTTGATTTCCATAGATTTGGTGATCATAGCCTTGGTTTCACAACCTAGGAGAGTATGGCGTCTTGCGAGGGAAATTACCACCGTAGAGGTACTTACTTTGATGGTACTAATTTTGCTTGTTGGAAGCATAAGATGAAAATGCATATTCTTGGACATAACCCCGCTGTTTGGGCTATTTTGTGTATTGGCTTGCAAGGTGAATTTTTGATGGGAGAGAACTGAACCGTGAAGCTACCGCGGAAGAGTTGAAGATGCTGCAATACAATGCTCAAGCTTGTGATATCCTCTTCAACGGATTGTGCCCCGAAGAATTCAACAAAATCAGTCGTCTTGAGAATGCAAAAGAAATTTGGGATACTTTGATTGATATGCATGAAGGTACCGACTCCGTCAAGGAATCCAAATTGGATGTGCTTCAAAGTCAGCTTGACTAGTTCAAAATGAAGGATGGTGAAGGTGTCACTGAAATGTACTCTAGGCTTGCTCTCATCACAAATGAGATTGCCGGCTTAGAAAGTGAAGAGATGACCGACAGATTCATCATCAAGAAGATCCTAAGAGCTTTGCATGGGAAATATGATACCGTGTGCACATTGATCCAAATGATGCCCAACTACAAAGATCTCAAGCCAACGGAAGTCATTCGAAGAATTGTTGCTCATGAGATGTCACTGAAGGATAAAGAAGAGCTTCACAACAAGTCAAGTGGTGCTTACAAAGCCTCATGTGATGCTCCTACATCATCAAGTGAGAAACAAGCCTTCAACGAGGAATTGAGCCTAATGGTGAAGAATTTCAACAAGTTCTACAAGAGTAGAAGCAAGGAAAGAAGTTCCAAGTTAAGGTCCGACAATGACAAAAGATCTTCTAGTCGTGAGCGTAATTGCTACAATTGTGGAAGACCCGGACACTACTCTAATGAGTGTACGGCTCCCTACAAATGAAGAGAAGACTCACCTAAAAGGAGAAGTAGAAGAGAAGAATCACCTCCAAGAGAGAGAAGTAGTAGAGATAATCGTTATGAACGAAGAACCTCTCGAAGAAGTAAGGATTCGGAAAGGAAGGACAGGTCATCAAGGAGCTACACAAAACGAAGACATCAAGCTCATGTTGGTGACTGGGTATCCGGCTCCGAATCTGACCATCACTCCGGGAGAAGTTATCACTCCGGCTCAGAATATACTCAAGATGAAGGTGTTGCCGGTCTAGCACTTGTGTCAACCAACTCCTACAACATATTTGACTCACCAAATGAAGGGATTGGAAGATGCTTCATGGCTAAAGGCCCAAAGGTATCACACCCCGAGTATGTTGATTTCAATAGTGATGAAGATGATTTGCTAGGTGATGATGATTTACTTGTTGACAACTCTAGTAATGAAAACTATGATGAACTTGCTATTAATCATGCTAATCAAGATAAAATGAATGACGATGATAAGAAGAAGATTGAGCGTCTAACTAAAGAACTAAACACTCTTAAGTTAGCTCATGAAACTACCTTAGAAGATCATCGAGAGCTTTTAAAGACTCATGAGAAGCTACGCTTTGAAAAGCTCAATCTAGAGCAAGAGCATGGGTTCTTAAAAGCAATCAATGATGATCTTCGTAAGAAAAGTTCTTCTTACATTGCCAAGCGTTTACTCTTGTCTACTTACATGCCACAAGTAATAACTAGCAACAAGAACAATAAAGATTCTTCATCTAGTAGTAACAATAACCATGTTAAATCCAATGTTGTTACTTCTAGTAGTTCTCTTGATTCCACTAATGATTCTCTTAGCCAAGTTACACTTGAGCAAGAAAATAGCTTATTGAAGGGAATCATAGAGAAAGGTGTTTACAAGAACCTTGTCGGAAGTAAGCAATTCGAGGAAATTGTACGCAAGCAAGAAAGGCACCGGAAGAATCAAGGTGTTGGTTTTGAACGAAAGTTCAATGCCAATGGAGTTGAGTGGGAAGAAGATCAATACCCCAAGACGAAGTTTGTTCCTCAACAAGAGAAGTATGATCCTACTTCTTTCAAGGGGACACAAGCTCAAGATGATCTTCCACCACAAGATCACAAGCAAAAAGGCAAGGACAAGCTTCAAGAGGAGATTTATGCATTTGAAGAAGCTCCCAAGGCCTTGGTCAAGTGGGTTCCCAAGACTACATCAAGTTATACTTCATCAAGCACGACTACAACTCCAAGGATTCCCATCAAGTTGATGTGGATCCCGAAGAATAAGAACTAGAGAGTTCTTGAGGGTGACTCCGCCAATGTACTTCACTCATATCATTTTGGCGAGAACGAGTGCAAACAACTTCCACATCTTGCACTAGTTCAAGGAGTCACAAACCCTCTTGTTGGTAAGACAAGGGACATGGTAACCTAAAGCTTTCATGGACATCATCTTGTGTGAACTTCACTCTATGTCTATGGATATCCTTGTTTGTTCCTTGTGCGACTAACCCGTGTAGGTATTGAAAGTGCAACTCACTCCAATGGATTGCTCCAAATGATCTACATCAACATTGAGCATCCACATCTTCAACATCTACATGAAGTCATCATCGACAAAACCTAAGGTTAGTTCATCCCTCTTAGGGGCGATATCACATCTAGGGGGAGCTTTACTCTAAGTATTGAGCTAAAGCAACTCTAATGGTGTGAACACAATAATGCTTTATGTAAAAGTGGTAACCCCACTTGTGCTTAAACGATGAGTATGACCTATGATCAAATGTTCTCATTTGACTCCTAAGTCAATATACTCATATATAGATGACCTAATCATCGCCAATTGCTTGATAGATGCTAGAGTGTTTGTGCTGCTTTGCCACATATTTCATTTGCCATTTTATTGTGTGAGCAAGTTGATTGCATATTTTTCTCATTCGAGTACATCCATTTGTTGCTTTGATTGTTTGGCTCTTTTTCTGTTGCCAAATGGATGGACAAGAATGCCTAAGAACTTCCTCTAGCTATCTATGCTTTTCTCGTCTCAAACTCTATTCATGCTACATCACAAAGTTTGATCAAGTCAGATTCGAACCCTCTGGGTGAGGAGGACTCGGAGTCACCGATTCGTCATAGACTTAAACTTCCAAAACCACTCTGTGCATTTCGGTCTGACCGATTCATCCTTTTCGGTCATACCGAGTTCACTGAGTTGATCTAGGTTTTCAACCTTGGTGCAACCGATTAGAACTATTCGATCACACCGAGTTGCAGTAACCGCTTGCAATTCTACATCTCGGTGCCACCGAGTTGTTCCACTCGGTCACACCGACAAGGTCAGGATATATATACCGACGGGTCAAAATTTGGAAATTTCTCCAAAACCTCTTCACCCGCGCGTGTCCTCCTCTGCCGACTCGGGTCTCCGGATTGTCCTCTCATTGCCAGCGACCTCCCGCCACTGGCCTTCATTTCCGTCAACGGAAATCTACACCGCCGTTGCTGCCGTAGCGAGCTCATCACCGAGCTAGGGTATGAGTTCGAATCTTTGTGCAATCCATATCTCCGATTCTTAGCACAAAGCAAATGCCATGATTCTGACCACGTATGAGATCATCCTATCCAATAAAACTTCATTTAGATTAGTTTTGATTCAAAATTTTAGGGTTAGGTTTCCGCCGAACTCATCTCGGACCGACCGAGTTGTGGAAGTCGGTCTCACCGATTTGGCTTAGGCCATTGCACTTGTAATTTTCGGTCTGACCGAAACTTGCAAATCGGTGTGACCGAGTTCAACTCTCAGTGAAACCCTAGCAATCTCGGAGTCCCCGAACTGTGTCTCGGTCTGACCGATTCCACTAGTTTAGACTCCAAAGTTGCTTCGGCATTACCGAGTTTAACAAATCGGTAGCTCCGAAATGCTTTCTGTGGAAAACTAAAACTAAGTTTTTGACTCATTTGTTTTGTAAAATCTCTACACTTTGTGATGCTCATCCACTCTATCTCATCTATAACTATTCACAAGGTCAGCTGTCAGTTTGCAGTGTCAGACATGTCAGATCAGAGTGATAGCCAGAACAAGTCTGAGGAGCAGGTGAATCTGAGTGAGGGCACTAGTCCCTCTCGCAGTTATGATGAAGGCAGCAGAAGTACTCCTAGCAACCTGCCTAAGGCTGCTACTAGGCAGAGGCGGAAGAGAAATTATGATTCAGAAGATGAAGATTATATTGCTGCTGAGGAGGAGGTCAGCTCCAATAAAAAGATTGTCAAGAAAGAATTCGGCACATCTGCATCTACAAAGCCTGGTTTAAACAAGAAGGCTCCTGCAAAAAGAGTGCCCATGTCTAAAGCCAGAGCCTCAACACAGGAAACAATTGAGTTCACTCTTGAACCAAAAGAGGCTGGTGAAGGCAAGAAGAGGAAGGAAAGGGTCAAGAAGACCATGGCCAGAGTCATTGAGAGATCCTCTATGATGAGAGACCCAGCTGAGGATGAAGAAGAAGAAGAGGATGTTGCACCAGCACCCAAAGCTCAAAGGCTGATGGGGGATGCCATCAAGTCTGGGGTTGCCCCTTCTAAGCCCAAGACTGCCCCCAAAGCTTCTGCTCCAGCCCCCAAGACTGCACCAAAGAATAGCACAAGGAACATACCAGCTGCTGAGAAGAACAAGGCCCCAGTGCCTGAGATTGAAGAAGAAGATGCTGAAGCCCAAGTGCTTAGGAAGCTTAAGCCCAAGATCCCTGACCATGATGACAATCATCCAATGGCAGAAAATATGAAAATCAGAGAGGATGTAGGACTCAGATTATGGAGAGAATCAGATCCATATGTTGTGAGGAGAAGGACTGCTGTGGACTATAGGTTTCATACCAAGGAGCAGCAGGACTTCTATGAGACTATTCTGTTAGACAAGAAACCCATAGTATGTGACATGAAGTGGGCAGACTGGAAGTACATCGACAACAATGAAGACCACTTCCCAGGAGTGCATGAAAGTTTTAGACTATGTGGAGTAGATACTTTTGCGGGTCAGAAACTCACCAAGTGGAATGATGAGCTCATTATGCAATTCTACTCTACAACTCATTTTTATCCTGATGGAAGGATTGTATGGATGTCTGAAGGTACAAGGTACCAATCAATAGTTGCTGAGTGGGCCAAGCTGGTAAATGCCCCTGCAGAGCATGAGGATGACATAGATGTCTATGCCAAGAAGAAGAAAGATCACAACTCCATGGCCAACATGTATAAGGAGATTCCTGACAAAGCCTTGGAGACGCACAAGATGGGCTCTATGTATTATCTATTGTCTGGACTGACCACTATTAACACTATCTTGAGGCACACCTTGTTGCCCAAATCAGGATATCACAGGATGATTAGAGGCCACTCCATCAATTTGCTGCAGTTGTTTGATGTGCCCCAGAAGTTCAAAGTAATGAGTTTGATTGCTGAGACAGTTAAGAGGACAGCAGTAGACCAGAAGAGATCATGTGGGTATGCTCCACACATCCAGATGCTCATCAACTCCAAGATGGGCACAGGCACATACTTGTTGGACAAGGAACATCTTCCCTTGAGCCCTGACTTTGAGGGCAACACAGTTGTCATGAATGATGAAGATCCCACATCTGTAGAAGCTCAAGAGAAGAGGGAGAAAGAAAAATCTGAGAAGGCAGCAAAGATGCCAAGTGCTGAAGAGGCTTCACAAGTTTTCCTCAAGTCTAAGCAAGATCAACTTTGATATCTTATTCAAGCAACTTTGAGGATTGAGAAAGGATTGGCCACCCTGACTCAGAATCAACAGAGCCTGGAGAGGATCATTGAGACAAAGTTCTATGATCTTGACTTGAAGGTGACAGAGATGCAAACAACTATTGAGCAGCTCCGGGAAGAAGCTGAAGAGAGGAAAGGGAAATCTACCACAGATGCCTTTCAGAGAGTGCCTATGGCACAGAGGTCTGCAGTAGTGCCTGTGACAGACACACCAGCTACTACGTCAGCACCTGCATCCACAGCATCAGTAGCCCCTCCAGTTGCCACTCCTCCAGCTCCAATAACTTCAACAGATGCATTCGTCCTTGGAGTCCTCTCAACTCCACCTCCCGAAGATCAAGCCTAGAGAGACGCATAGCACTATGCATTTTCAAGCTTTTTGGTAACTTGTTGCCAAAGGGGGAGAAAGTGTATAGATCATAGGCTTCGAGAGAGAGAGATTTGCTTCTTTTTGCCTCATTTGCTACTTGTTTGATACTTATTTGTGTGCTTGCTTGGATGATACTCTATGTTTATGTGTGTGAAATACTTGTATGATCATGTGTATGATCATATCATACTTTAATGCTTGTGCTTGAATGATGCTATTATTTATCTCTCATGTATGATCATTCATTTTGCCTTGGTGATGAGTGCATATTTCATATTCTATCATTTTGAGCGCTCCACCAAGATGTATGTGACATGGAAGAGTAACCCATGATCCTAATCGATTGTGCATTTGCATTCAAAAGCAAATTTTAAATAATGCACAGATTTAGGGGGGGCTCTTGCTTATCACATACTTCTCAATGCGACGATATATTTCAATCTTATTATCATTTGTCAAAGCTTTGACCTATATGTTGTCAATTACCAAAAACGGGGAGATTGAAAGTGCAACTAATCCCTGGGTGGTTTTGGTAATTCTTAACAACATATAGCTCATTGAACTAATACTCTTTCAAGATGATCATTTTAGAAAGTTCAATGATTGGCATGGCATGGACTAGAGATGTGGACCCCTCAAAATGCTAAGGACACATATTGGCTCAAGCTCAACACTGTACATTTTCATTTTAGTGATCCAAGATCACATTGAGTCCATAGGAAAAGCAAATACTATTAAAAGGGGATGAGGTGTTGCTTAATGGCTTGCTTGCTCTAAATGCTTAGCGATATGCTCCAAAATCCCTCAACCACTTTCGCATATCCACATTTGTCCCAAACCAAAAGTCAAACTCGGCCCCACCGATTTGATCTATCCGGGGCCACCGAGTTCATTTGACATAGACATAGCTAGAAACCCTAATCAGTTCGGTCTCACTGATAGGGATCTCGGTCTCACCGAGATGGGATTTCAAACTCTCTATTTCCCTTCGTAACATTTCGGTCTAACCGAGATGAGCGATCGGTCCCACCGAGTTTGCAATGCAAACTCTCTGTTTCCTTTTCGTAATGTTTCGGTCTCATGGAAATGAGCGATCGGTCCCACCGAGTTTGCCTAACCAACTCTCTATTTGCCTATTACAGAAATCGGTCCTCGCCGAGTTTATGTGATCTGTCTCACCGAGATTATGTTATGCCCTAACCCTAATGAAATCGGTCCCACCAAGTTGACATGTTGGTCCCACTGAAAATCCTAACGTTCACATTTTGAGCTAAATTGGGCTGACCTAGTTTGAGTATTCGGTCTCACCGAGTTTGGTAAATTGTGTGTAATGGTTAGATTTTGTGTGGAGGCTATATATACCCCTCCACCCTTCCTCCACTCGTGGAGAGAGACATCAGAACGTTCCTACACTTCAAGCATTCATTTTCTAAGAGAGAACCACCTACTCATGTGCTGAGACCAAGATATTCCAATCCAACCACAAGAATCTTGATCTCTAGCCTTCCCCTAGTAGCTTTCCACTCAAATCATCTTTCCACCAAATCCAAATCTATGAGAGAGAGTTGAGTGTTGGGGAGACTATCATTTGAAGCACAAGAGCAAGGAGTTCATCATCAACACACCATCTATTACCTTTTGGAGAGTGATGTCTCCTAGATTGGTTAGGTGTCACTTGGGAGTCTCCGTCAAGATTGTGGAGTTGAACCAAGGAGTTTGTAAGGGCAAGGAGATCGCCTACTTCGTGAAGATCTACCCAAGTGAGGCAAGTCCTTCGTGGGTGATGGCCATGGTGGGATAGACAAGTTTGCTTCTTCGTGGACCCTTTGTGGGTGAAGCCCTCCGTGGACTCGCGCAGCCGTTACCCTTCGTGGGTTGAAGTCTCCATCAACGTGGATGTACGATAGCACCACCTATCGGAACCACGCCAAAAATCCCTGTGTCTACATTGTGTTTGCTCCCTCCAAACTCCTCCCCTTTACCTTCATATGCAATGATTTACATTCCACTGCTACACTCTTAGATTTGCATGTGTAGATTGATTGCTTGACTTGTGATAAGTTGCTAAAATCTGCCAAGACTTAAAATTGGGAAAAGGCTAGATTTTATTTGGTCAAGTAGTATAATCACCCCCCCCCCTCTAGACATACTTTCGATCCTACAAATCTCCTCTGAATTCTTTTATGCATGATTTGATATCTTTGTAATTCTCTTCGAACTATCGGTTTGGTTTGGCCAACTAGATTGGTTTTTCTTCCAGTGGGAGAAGTGCTTAGCTTTGGGTTCAATCTTGCGGTGACCTTTCCTAGTGACAGTAGGGGCAGCAAGGCACGTATTGTATTGTTGCCATCGAGGATAAAAAGATGGGGTTTTCATCATATTGCTTGAGTTAATTCCTCTACATCATGTCTTCTTACTTAATGCATTACTCCGTTCTTTATGAACTTAATACTCTAGATGCATGCTGGATAGCAGTCTATGTGTGGAGTAATAGTAGTAAATGCAGAATCGTTTCGGTCTACTTGACACAGACGTGGTGCCTATATTCATAATCATTGCCTTAGATATCGTCATAACTTTGTGATTTTCTATCAATTGCTCGGCAGTAATTTGCTCACCCACCGTAATATTTTCTATTTTGAGAGAAGCCTCTAGTGAAACCTACGGCCCCCGAGTCTACTTTCCATCTTATAAGTTTCCGATCTACTATTTTGCAATCTTTTACTTTCCGATCTATAACCCAAAAATACCAAAAATATTTACTTTATCGTTTATCTATCTCTATCAGATCTCACTTTTGCAAGTAACCATGAAGGGATTGACAACCCCTTTATCACGTTGGGTGCAAGTTGTTTGATTGTTTGTGCAGGTATTCGGTGACTTGTGGCGTTGTCTCCTACTGGATTGATACCTTGGTTATCAAACTGAGGGAAATACTTATCTCTACTTTGCTGCATCACCCTTTCCTCTTCAAGGGAAAAACTAAGGCAAGCTCAAGAAGTACCACATATTACATTCGTCGCCCGTCCAATGATTGCCTCGAACCGAACCCGTGGAACGCAGCCCGATTGCGGAACTTTTACGCCTGAGTTCGTCATCGCCACACACATACATCCTTGCCTCTTTTTTGTTTTTTCTAGTAATTTTGATATAGCATGCGTTTGGCTAAACCGAATCATACCACGCTAATACCATATACATCATTGAATGTAACACCCAGCTTTGCATGGGGGCTCTCTTAGAGGAGCTGAGTAGTATAATCAATATAAATCGCATTCGTTTCGATTATAGCCTTCCCATATCTTTCAAGCCAAAATATGCACTTATTTGACTTAAGATCTTTGCCAAGATGGGTTGCCTGGCTCCTGTGCTTACCCCTATGTTCCCGATTGTTCGGCTAGGGAGTAAAGGGAACACCTCTACGATTGTTATGACTGGGTCATCCGGGACCGTACCTCAGACGGGTGAAGCCAAAAGCTAGCATTCTTACACAATATAATAAGTCGGCCTAAGGGGAGTGAATATAACCTCGCACTTATAACCAGGGTTTTCTCGCAGCCATTGGTCTCCGTTGATCTCACGTATCCGGACTATAATTTAACCCGAAGAAAGGAACCTTTGGAGGAACTATTTTCATCGTAAGATGTTTCTTACATCAAATAGTAATATAACATAACTCTCCGCACATGTTTCGTCCGTTCGAGCCAGATGGTTGGATTGCCTGGTTCCCAATGTGTTGCCTTGTTTCCTGAGGCATGTAGTACGGAGCACTTCTCGATCACTGATCGGGGAGGTAGAAGCCGATGGCCGGTTAAGACAACATTCTTTTAAAGAATAAGAACGCGGATTGAGCTCGGTCAACGTAAAGTACATAGATACATAGAATTGATGGAACTACTCTCGATCGACATTGTCTATCAGTTGCTCTAAAGCACAATCCTTTTGAGAGTAACGAGCGGTTGGCATCACATCATCATACACCAAGTTCAGAGGTATCTCCTGGCCGTCAGGGCCCATGGGACCAACCCGGGCCATATGCTCCGGGTCTAGTTTGGTGAAACGGGTCTTTACCATAGCCCACGCCTCGCGCACTCCTTCTCAGCAAGAGGATATCTTCCATAATTCAAATCTTCGCCGAGCTCCCTTAAAGCGACCGGCTAGTTCGGCCATATCCTCTGGCGGCAATCTGATGGCCGTAATGCCTTCACCATGCTCTTCATGGCTTTTCGAGCCCTCTCGTAAGTCTTCGACGGCTCCTTCAAAAGGAACCTGTCATAAGTGCTCGCTTCTTCCTCGGGCCGCCCTGTCAGGAGACCTAAGAAGCACGTGTTGCACAGTGTCATTAATAGATCAATGATACTTGCCAGCAGAACGGTAAGATTAGCGCTTACCAAATATGCCACCTTTCAGTTTCTAGTTTTCCTCCAAAGCTTGTGCTAGCTGTTTTCAAACTCTTAATTTCCTCGACTTTCGCTGATTGTCTGCCTTGAGCTCATTTTTCTCCTCCTGACTTTGCTCAACACTCGTTTACTAGCCTCTAGCTCCCTCCACAACTCGCTTACAGCTTCTGTGGCTATATGGAGAAAAAGGTGTTAATGCATAGAATACACCGTATACATGTGAAACAGTCTTTTCTACTTACCGAACACTTCGCTGTTGGCTTTTCGAGCCGCATCCAGTTCGGCCTTGGTTTCAACCAACTATGTCCAGCTCACCTCAAGGTCCTCGGACAGCTTTTCGCTCTGCTCTCTTACGGCCTACAAAAATAATATCATTAGACACCCTTAACTCGGTCGTCCCGCCCAAATTAAGGCTTGGGGGCTAGTTGGTTAGGGAACATGATCTGCTTTCAAGCTATTTTAGTTATATACCTACACTTTTGTGGCAAAAAGACCGGCACTCCCTTCAAGACCTGTCCGGGCCGCTCCAAGGTACGCATCCACCGAATTAAAAGCACTAAATTCCTGTTCGGCAAAGACGGTATGACGTAAAGTCTCCCACCAGTGGTGATGATTCATTACACTCTCGACTTTGGAGTTTGTGACCGAAACATTATCGGAGTCCGTTGGAGGCGCACCGGCTGCCGCGTGTTCGGAGGAAGCTCTGACTTGTGCTGAAGACTTAGGGCCGGAGCGGCAATTCGGCGCATCCGGGGAATCTTCGGACTAATGCAGAGGCATACATCTTCTGCAAAATTGAGCAAGCTTTAATAAAATGGTGTTCAAAGCAACCTTCGTTGTGATTCTGAAATACGTTACCTCTAGGCCAAGGAGGCAGGTGCTTCTGCTTCGGCGGAGGCTTTCCGCTTTGATCTCCCATTAGAGGCCGAGGTTGGCACGGTCCGCGCTCCTGCCAAGACGGTCTGACGCGTAGTGTGGCGACCCTTGGGAGAAAAAGTCAGCACATGGGGAATAGCGCGAGATGAGCGCCCTGTTTGGGAGAAGGTCTTCTTTTCACTTACTGTGGAAGAGGGAAGAGCCCCGGGGTGATCGGCTGTCACAGCAACCTTGACGCCGCCAAGGCTCTCCTGATAAAACACCCCGTCTTAGAAATCAATCGACGTCTATGGGTCGTCATGATACCCTGGGTCGTCGTCACAAGAGTGATCCTTCGGTTGAGGAGGAGGGCAATTAATGGACGCAACTTGACGCCTCCAACCCTATTCAAATACAACCAGTCAGAGTTTGGGCATAGTCCGTGAAGCTCAAGACAGTGGATTGTGGCTTACCTAGTCCGCTGGATTATATCCGGAGCAACCTTCCTGGATACTCATTCAAGCAAAATCTGCCTCCTCTCCCTTGTAGAGCTCGGCCAATATTTTGGCCAGAGCTGCCTTATTGTCTATCCCTTGTCGCTGGTAGTGGGTTACGTCGTTAGTCCCGTTGTAGCACCATAAAGGATGACCCCTTTGATGCAGGGGTTGCACGCATTGGGTAATGGCGATGGCCATTACTTCGATCATGGTCAGCTAGCTGCTAGTTAGCAGCCTGATCTTGGCCGCCAGCGCACGCACCTCTTCGTTGTCCTATTGGGAAGGTCCTCTGGCCGCCAGTTGTACCACTTTATAGGCGGATCGTTTGAGTATTTGGGCAACCCTTGCCGAATTGGATCGGTGAGGGGAACGTCTTCAATATAAAACAACTTCGAGGTCCATCCTTCGGTATCTTTCTGTGGAATCCCAATTGGGTGTCCTGTCCCGGCTATCCGCCATACCTCGACGCCGCCCACCTCGAATATGGATCCTTCTCGGAGGCGAGGGATGACACAGAAATACTTGCTCCACAAGTCAAAGTGGGCCTCGCACCTCAAAAATATCTCACACATGGCTACAAAGCCAGAGATGTGCAATATGGACACCGTGGTGAGGTTGTGGAGCTGGATCCCATAGAACTCCAACAAACCCCATAAAAAGGGATGGATAGGAAAGCCCAAACCTCTTAGAAGGAAGGGCATGAGACACACCCTCTGCTCCTTACTCAGAGAGGGAGAATTCTTGGCGAGGGTGCAACCATCGATGGGGATGAGGCCGGCATGGATGGGAACTAAATCTGCTGGAGGGAGGAAGCACTGTGTCTGCAAGCGCCTCAGCTGAAGGTGTGAAACTGAACAGCTCGACAAATCGCCTAGAGTGGACCGTGCGGGCGTGAGGATGAATCTGGGAGGTCAGCCATGGCGCCGGGGAATTTCTTTGGTGTTGTATTTTGGGAAAGGGGGAGGTAAACTGTCCCCCCCCCCCCGCCTTTGGATCTATAAATAGGCATCTTACCTCGAAGCTGGAAGGACGGGCTCATGGAAAGTTGGCATTGGGCCGCACGCGTTCTAAAAAGGTGCGCGAAGCTCTTGCCCCAAGGAATGGCATTAAACTCTGATGGACCCACCTCGATCTCGAGATATCTTCGGAGCCCAGAAACTGTCCGGGCCCGAGCACATTAGTTCGGATCCCGGATAGTGTGCGACGGGATTGATACGGCTCCAAACTGAATAGAGGAATGGAAGAACTCATCTCGCAAACCGATGATATGAAGATTCCAGAGGACAATCCCCGGCGTTGGAGGCAAGTTCGGGGGCTACTGAGGGAGTTATGGACTGAGGGGTCCTCGGGCGCCGGCCCACTGAATTTGAGTCGGACTGGTGAAGCCATATAGTGACGAGAGATCTATGAAGCCGTGGTGTGCCCTCCAAGTCAAGGATAGGCAGGATCTCTGTATTATTTATTGTAATCTATCTCTAGCAACCCTAACCCTACCGGTGTGTCGGGGAAAACAAACAGGGGTATGTATTTCCCCTGACTCGTGCACGGACAGTGAAGACACAGACACGGGAGCAAGATTACAGCACCAAGATTAGGCCAAGGTACAAGAGACCAAGATCTTCAAAGGACCAACACGCAGGTCAAGAAGACCAAGACCAGGCCAAAAAAGTAAGAAACCACCAGGAGAAAAGCCTCCCTTGTCGGGCAGGCGAGCCTGGCGAGGACGGAGTTACCCCCGGAAGAAAACCTCCAGGACGCCCCAGCAGGGCCTTCCGGGACTCGCGGAGGTGGAACCAGCTCACCACGACGCACGTCGTCGATCAGTGCGGTGTCAAGCCGCAAAGTGACTAAGTGGCAGCCATTTGCCACATGGCAGCCTCTTTCTACAAGAGATACCTACAGACGACACCCGTCCTACAACGTGTCAAGCGAGCAGGCGCGAAGCTGGCAAGATAGCCCGGCAAGGCTTACCGGGCAAGCAACGATCTGACGTTGAGCAGTGAATTTAATGCGCTCTGTCAGCCTGCAAAGTTAGGTATGATAGCATTGTTTGCTATCTTATCATTGCATAATGACTGATTTGCCACTGTGGTGACCCCTTATCCTATAAAAGGAGGCCCATGGCAACCTTAGAAAGGTTTGGACCCTGTGTTAGTGCATCCACCCCCTCATATTTCATACGCTCGTCGTTGTTTCGCCCTGAGGCAACCATGCCAGGCAAACGCACTACGACCACCACCATTTTTCCACCATCAATCCACCAAAGCAGGAGTAGGGTTTTACGCCTCACGGTGACCCGAACCTGGGTAAAATTGCCCGTGTGATCTCTGTCGTGCTGCTCCACGCTCTTCTGCTCTTTGTGCAACATGGCATCGCCCCGCCGAACCAGCAAGGGACCCTTGGTCCCATAGGTGTCCGTGGTTTCCCACGACATCTTTGGCGCGCCAGGTAGGGGGGCTCGCTTGCGCGAACCTGAAGGCGTGAGTAGCGCGCCATATCCATGGTAGCCCGCTCGAAACTTTTGGCCTTTGTGGCGCCTACGAAGATATGAAGACCGAGAGGGTCCGTCCTCGCGCCCACCTTATTCATCACCACGTTCCGCCGTAGCCGCGGCTACGACGAAGATTGTTGTCGGCGGTGATATGCTCCTCTCGGCGACCCATGCGGCGTGACCGCTGCTCAGGCGCTGTTCGGAAAAAGGGGACAAGGCGCGCGGGCGCGAGGTCCCTCTTTTCCATCCCTCTCCTTCATCATCGGTCGAGCCTCTTTGGCCCTGGCATCGTCAATGTCGATGACTACCACGCGATACTCGGTTCAGCATTTACCCCGTTTTGGGAAATCCTGAGTGGAACGCTGGTATGAATCCATTGGTTGATGCCCTGGCAAGTGCGCTCCGGCAAGGCCGTCTGCATTGGCGTGCTCCATGCGACAGCTGTTGCCAGGCTGTTCGAAAGGAAAGGGGGAAGGAAGGGGGACCAGAAGAGCCCGGCACCATACCCCACTGCCCGGCAGACACACATGACATGTATTGGTCCTTGCCGGGAACCAAAGAGTTGTTCGTTTGGTTTCCATCCTTCTGGACATCACGAGCGCACCAGATGTACGTGGCCCGGCGGAAGGAAAATGAACCAAAAACAAAGCTAAGTCTACACCA
Organism: Aegilops tauschii subsp. strangulata; assembly: GCF_002575655.3. Taxonomy (NCBI): domain Eukaryota; kingdom Viridiplantae; phylum Streptophyta; class Magnoliopsida; order Poales; family Poaceae; genus Aegilops; species Aegilops tauschii. The sequence goes on from NC_053039.3 coordinate 183,002,289, forward strand.
TCGTTTCTTGTTGATGCATCTTAGATTTTTTGTGATCGTTTATCCCTTAGTTTTAGTAAGTGTTCGTGTTGTGAAAACCCTCATGTGATGGAACCTTGGCTAGTTTCTTTGTTCGCACCATCGTCCTGTCTCGAGCCATGCTCACAGAACGAGAGACTGCGTCAAGAGCTACCTAGGAAAAACTTGATGGGACGCATCCACGCTAAGATGAGCGTTAAGAGCTAGAGCCTTACGACAATCGCGGCAATATGATACCGGCGGGCATCCAGAACAAACATAGGGATTGATCATACGAACACAAGCATATAAGCTCGAAGGGATAAACACGTATTTAGGATTCAACAGAGAGCATCGGCTCCACACAAGCATAAATGATACGGTACCTAAACACAAAGCATATGTTATGTTTTGTTAGAGGGTAAGGCAGGAGCAACGACGGCCCATCACTTGGCCTGATGACTGCGTGAGGCCTTTGGGACTTGGAGGACCCTGGCGGCCCAAGAAGCAGCTTTCTCCTTGGCAGCTGTGACGTCGGCACCTGTTGGCGACTTCTTGAACCCGTCATCAAGGTCGAGGTCCGGATGGAGGCAGGCGATGTTGCTCAAGACCATGAGGAGGGCGTCGTGGGCAAGCCTCCGGGACTCGACCTCAAAACGCCTGGCCCTCCCCTCCTCGTGCACCTTCAGCTTGTCGATAAGCTTGTTCAAGAAGACTCCCAGTTTGGCGCTAGGGACCTCATGCTTGTTGACCGAGAAAGCCGGCCCATCCATGCCCATCACTACAGTTTGGGCAGCAAGGCGCATGGTGATCGCTCTCTGACAATAGCGCCAGAAAAGCTCATGTCTGCTAGGACTACGTCGATATTTCCCCAAAGAGGAAGGGATGATGCAGCACAGCGACGGTAGGTATTTCCCTCGGTGAAGAAACCAAGGTTATCAAACTAGTAGGAGAACCAAGCAACACAACGTAAACAACACTTGCACACAAATAACAACACTTCACAACCCGACGTGTTAAAGGGGTTGTCAATCCCTTTCGGGTAAGGATGCCAGAAAATTGTAGTAGATTGAAATAATAGATCGCAAATAAATAAAGTGCAGCAAAGTATTTTTGTATTTTTGGTTTAATAGATCTGAATAAAAATGCAAAGTAAAAGTAGATCGCGAGCAAATATATGAGAAAGAAGACCCGGGGGCCGTAGGTTTCACTAGTGGCTTCTCTCGAGAAAGATAGCAAACGGCGGGTAAACAAATTACTGTTGGCCAATTGATAGAACCTCAAATAATTATGACGATATCCAGGCAATGATCATTACATAGGCATCACGTCCAAGATTAGTAGACCGACTCCTGCCTGCATCTACTACTATTACTCCACACATCGATCGCTATCCAGCATGCATCTAGTGTATTAAGTTCATGGAAAAATGGATTAATGCAATAAGAATGATGACATGATGTAGACAAGATACGTTTATCTATTGTGTTAGATATAGATCCCATCTTTTTATCCTTAGTAGCAACGATACATACGTGTCGGTTCCCTTTCTGTCACTGGGATCAAGCACCGTAAGATCAAACCCACTACCGGGCACCTCTTCCCATTGCAAGATAAATAGATCAAGTTGGCCAAACAAAACCCAAATATCGAAGAATAAATATGAGGCTATAAGAGATCATGCATATAAGAGATCAAAGAAACTCAAATAACTTGCATGGATATAAAAAGATATGACTGATCATAAACTCAAAGTTCATCAGATCCCAACAAACACACCGCAAAAAGAGTTACATCATATGGATCTCCAAGAGACCATTGTATTGAGTATTCAGCGAGAGAGAGAAAGCCATCTAGCTACTAACTATGGACCCGAAGGTCTACAAAGGACTACTCACGCATCATCAGAGAGGCACCAATGGAGGTAGTGAACCCCATTCGAGATGGTGTCTAGATTGGATCTGGTGGTTCTGGACCACTACTAGAAAAAGGCTTACTAGTGGCGCACCAGTTTTGCCTACTAATGGCACACTACTGGTGCGCCACTAGCACCACGCCACTAGAATATTTTAGTAATGGCGCACCGTGGGTGCGCCATTAGTATCCCACAGGTGCGCCATTAGTAACTGGTATACTAATGGCGCACCACACGGAAGTGCGCCATTAGTAACAATTTTTTTTAAAAAAATCGTTTTTTCTTAATCTCAGGTCACTATTTCACATATGAGATATCCAACACATATATATACAACAAGCATCCATATAACAATCATATCCAACACACAAGTTTCATCATATATACATACATAGCCAACACATAGTTCCATCGTTACATATTACAAAAGTTTCACATTGTTCATCCAACACCGTTATCCATCCAACACCATATTACAAAAGTTTCACATAGTTCAGTTCTCATTGTTCTTCTCCTTCTCCTTCCTCAGCCTGATGCGCCAAGAGCGGCGAGGCGGTGGAGGCAGCTGTGGGATGTAGTCTTCTACCACAATTGGCGTGGTCATGTCGCCCAGCTGTGGGATCGCCGGCGCCCCCACTGGTGCGTGGTCATTGTCAGGCACCACCACCATCGCGAGGCCACCTTCAGGCAGGACGGGCACGACCATCGCTAGGTCATCCTCAGCCACCACCATCTCTTGCCCATGGTCAGCCACCACCATCTCTTGCCCATGGTCAGCCACCACCATCTCTTGCCCTTGGTCAGCCACCACCAGCGCTAGGTCATCCTCAGCCTGATGCCCATCGTCATCCTGCAGCTCCTCATCCCCACTCTGCTCCTCTTCTCCCCCACTCCAGTCTGGATCATCCTTCTTGCTGTCTTTGTTGCTGCCAGAATCGTTGCTGCTTTCGATAAAGCTAGAACCGATGTTGCTTTTGCTACAGCCATAATCGCTGCTGCTTTGGTTGTAGCCAGTGTCGCTATTGCTGCTCCCATTGCCTGTCCAAATGCAACAATGGCCGTTAACAATCGATGTGAGACAAAGCCAAATGTAGAGGAATAAGAAGAGGCAGAACGCATTGGCATCTTCGTCGTCAGCGATCGAGATGGGATATATAGTTTGGCGCACAGAAAAGCATTTCAACATCTTCACAGATTTTACTAGCTACAATACATTCAAAAAATAAATGATATACAGTTTGTATCTCTTTGCAATGAACACACTCTAGGGGTTTTGCCATCCCCCTTTTCCTTAGATTGTCACAAGTCATGATTTTGTTCTGGGAGAACATCCAAATGAAACCTTATACCCTAGGGGGCAATTTAATACTCCATACTACAGGAAGATACAAAGGTTGCACCCCCCCTAAAATTCACTAGAACATATAGAGATTTATAAGAGCAGGTCCCTTTAGGTTCATGCTAGCTAGGCAGGACCTAATTGGGGTAATTTTTTCCAAATAAGAAAGAAGTCTGCCTCTCCATCTAGCTATTTTGGCTAAAATTTTATCAATAAAAGCTAGCAGATCTTCTCTGCCAATCTTGTCAAAATGCAAAGGAATTCCTAAAATACTTAATAGGGAAATCCCCAACTATGCATTGGAAAATGTCCACAAATGGTGTGAGATCATTAAATGTCAAGTTAATAGGGATAAGAGTACACTTATGATAGTTAATTGTCATCCCAGCAATTTGTTCGAAACAGGTTAGAATCCATTTCAGATTCAGAGCAATTCCAGCATCATTTTCCAACAATAAAAGGGTATCATTAGCATATTGTACTCTTATAATAGCACTCTTATAATGGAACTATTCTATGACCAGTTGAAGAGTAATATGCATGTTCAAACAGGAATAATAAAATTACAGTACTCGTAGGAGTAGAATATTTTGTACTTCTAGGATGTTTACTCTGTACAGGATTTTGTACTCCTAGGCCATACTCTGACGAAACTGAATTAAAAAAAAGGGCTCCAGAGATTGCACTTGCACGCACAGATTGTGTACCACGGTCGAGGGGAGGGAGGGAGGGAATGGGGAGGAAGGGTGGAGAGGGAGGAAGGAGGAAGGAGGAGGGGTACCTGGGCGGGCGCGGCTGGTTGCCGGGTGGCGGAGGACGGCAGGGGCAGGCGGGGTGTGGGCACGTCGGGGCTGCGCTCGCCGGCTGCTACAGGGGCCGGAGGAGAGGAGAGGAGCGCTCGGCCGATCTCGTTCGGGGGGCGCGGGGGTGGAGTCCCGCGGGGGTCGGGGCGGCGGCGTCGGGGCAGCGCAAGACCACAGCGGCGGCGGCGTCGCCGACGGCGTGCAGGCGCGGCGGACGGAGGGGGCGGAGCAAGGGGCGGCGGCGTACGGTTGGGGTCGAGTGGGGGATCTGGCGAGGGAGGGAGGCCACAGTGCGAGGGAATAGGTGGAGTGCGGGATGTCTATCTAATGGCGCACCTCCCCCAAGTGCACCATAAGTACGACGATAGCAATGGCGCACCTCACCCTGGTGCGCCATTAGAAATTACTAGCCCGACTGGTCAGGTTATATTCCACCTAACCCTATCTCCATCAGAACACGCCCACTAGCCCGACTGGTCAGCACGCAGCACACACACTAGGAGGTCCTGGGTTCGATTCCCAGGCTCCCCAATTTTTGTTTTTATGCATTTAAAATGCTGCTCGGCGCCCTGTGACAAGGCGAATATGAGTTGTCAGAACGCGTAGGGCTTGAGCAGCTCCCCGGAGAGCGCCTCCAGCCACGTCTCCTCCACGAGCAGCTCCGGACTCGGCGAGGTGGAGGTTGCGGCGCGCGCGGGCGAGGGCGAGGTTGGTGTCGGCCCTGCGGCGCTGCTCCGACGAGAGTGGGGTGGGGTCGGAGGGGAGGATGGGGAGAGGGAGGCGGCGGGGGCGCGGATTGGGAGCGGACGGAGAGGAACTGGCGCGAGGGAGAGGGACGAAGGGGAACTGGCGAGGGAGAGGGAGGAATTAGCTATAGGGGGAACTGGCGAGGGAGAGGGAGGAATTAGCTATAGCATTCATTTGTGACGGTGGAGCAGGCCGGGGAGGGTGCAGGGGGTCGGCAGCGGCGGTGGAGCGGGCCGGGGAGGGTGCGGTGGGTCATCGGCGGCGGTGGAGCAGGGGAGCTAGGGTGCGGTGGGTCGTCGGCGGCGGTGGAGCGGGGGAGGGTGCGGTGGGTCGTCGGCGGCGGTGGAGCAGGGAAGGGTGCGGTGGGTCGTCGGCGGCGGTGGAGCGGGGGAGGGTGCGGGGGGTCGGCGGCGGCGCCCGGTGGAGCGGGGTAGAGGGTGCGGGGGGTGCTCGGCGGCGAGGGGGACCGGATCTGGTGAGGTGGGATAGCGATCAAGATGGAGGGGGATCGCTAGTAATGGCGCACTGTTCCCTGGTGCGCCATTAGTAGTTTTGCAAAAAAAATAAAAAAAATAGTAGTGGCACACTATGTGGCTAGTGCGCCATTACTAGTTAGAACTAGTAATGGCGCACTATGCCCTGGTGCGCCATTAGTATGTTTGGAAAAATAAAAAAAATTGCTACTAATGGCGCACCTTGTGTCTGGTGTGCCATTAGTGTCTTTCACACTAATGGCGCACCAGCACATGGTGCGCCACTGCTATATAGCAATGGCGCACCACATGTCTGGTGCGCCATTAGTGGCCATTCCATCTATAGCCCTTTTCCTAGTAGTGGACTCTGCGGCAGCTGGATGAATATTTCGTCGACTCCCCTAGGGTTCTGGTATTTTGGGGTATTTATAGAGCAAAGAGGCGGTCCGGGGGCACCCAAGGTGGGCACAACCCACCAGGGCGCGTATGGAGTTTTGTGGCATTTGGACTCCGTCTGGTATTGATTTTCTGCAATGTAAAAAACATGGAAAAAACAGCAACTGGCACTTGGCACTATGTCAATAGGTTAGTACCAAAAAATGATATAAAATTATTATAAAACATCCAAGATTGATAATAAAACAGCATGGAACAATCAAAATTATAGATACGTTGGTGACGTATCAGCATCCCCAAGCTTAACTCCTGCTCGTCCTCGAGTAGGTAAGTGATAAAAACAGAATTTTTGATGTGGAGTGATGTCTATCATGTCATAACATATTCTTTTCTTTATAGCATGGACATTTGGACTTTTATGTGATTCAAAGCAATAGTCTAGTTTTGACATAATAATTTAGATACTCAAGCATATCAACAAGTAACCATGTGTTTCAAAATATCAATGCTAAAATAAGTTATCCCTAGCCCATCATGCTCAAACATTGATCCATTCATGAAACACACTCGAATATTAGCTACACCCAATAGTTACATACGATCATATTGCCTTCTAGTTGGTGTTTTTTATGAGAGAAGATGGAGAATCAAATTCAAAAATAAAAATTGCATAAAGTAAAAGAAAGGCCCTTCGCAGAGGGAGGTAGGGATTTGTACAGGTGCCAGAGCTCAAAGCGAAAGAAAAATAGAGATAAAAAAACATTTTGGGAGGTGTATCCATCCCACCAACGAAAACGACTCAGAGTTCCCAACACTTTCCATGCTAGATATGCCATAGGCGGTTCCCAAACAGAAAATAAAGTTTATTCCTGTTTCCACCATTCTTTCACTTTCCATGGCTAACTGTATCCACGGGTGCCCTCCATACCAACACTTTCCAAGGAATTTATTATTTGACAACATAAATTAAATTCATTTTTGCATTTCGGGACTGGGCATCCCTAAGACCTTTGCCTTACTCTCGTGCAATGACAAGTGAATAAACACTCATCTTGAGAATAACACATCCAGCATGGAAAATATTAGCCACCCGTTACCGTTCCACGAGCGAAACAAACACACAAAAGAGAAGTTTATTTTGAAAATTAGAGATGGCACATGCAAATTTGCTTAGAACGGCAAGAGAATACCGCATATAGGTAGATATAGTGGACTCATGTGGCAAAACTGGTTTAAAGGATTTTGGATGCACAAGTAGAGATCATACTTGGTGCAAAATGAAGGCTAGCAAAAGATTGGGAAGCGACCAACCAAGAAACAAATAATCTCATAAGCAAGCATTAAGCATAATTAACACCGAATAATGCACCACAAGTAGGATATAATTTTCATTGCATGATTATTGACTTGCGTGCATGCATAGGAAATCATAAACCTTAACACCAATATTCTTACTAGAGCACAATTACTCATCAACATAACTCACATATCACATCATCATATCTCAAAACTATTACTAAGAATCAAGTTTATTTTGTCCAATATTCTTCATGACATTTTTTCTTTTTCTTTATCCTTCTTAGATATCTATCACTTTGGGACTAATTTTCATGTGTTGCTTTTCATAAGCTCAAACAAATATAAGCGAAGATCATGAGCATAACAAATTTTCTTTCTCTCAAAATAATTTAAGTGAAGCAAGAGAGAATTTCTTCAAAATTTTACTAACTCTCAAATAAATCTAAGTGAAGCAAGAGAGCATTTCTTCAAAAATACTAAGCACACCGTGCTCAAAAAGATATAAGTGAAGCACTAGAGCAAGTCCTAGCTCATAAAAGATTTAAGTGAAGCATAGCGAGCAATTCTAACAAGTCATGATATAATTTTGTCTCTCTCAAATAGGTGTGTCCAGCAAGGATTCATGACTTAAAACACAAAATAAAACAAGCAAAGACACATATCATACAAGACGCTCCAAGCAAAACACATATCATGTGACGAATAAAAATATAGCCTCGAGTAAAATACCGATAGTTGTTAGAAGGAAGAGGGGATGCCACCCGGGGGCATCCCCAAGATTAGTTGGTTTCTCATTCTTGGATAGTATCTTGGGATGCCGGGGCATCCCCAAGCTTAGGCTCTTCTATCCTTCTTTCATCCATCTTAAAATAACCCAAAACTTAAAAACTTCAATCACACAAAACTCAACAAAACCTTCGTGAGATCTGTTAGTATAAGAAAAATAAACTACTACTGTAATGTTGTGTTAAACCAATTCTTAATTTTTTGTATTATATCTATTGTATTCCAACTTTTCTATGACAAAAACTCACCAAAAAAACCATAGAGCCATCAAAATAAGCACACAGCACAAAGAAAACAGAATCTGTCAAAACAGAACAGTCTGTAGCAATCTGATTTGTTCGAATACTTATGGAACTCCAAAAATTCTGAAAAACTAGGACAACCTGGGTAATTTGTATATTAATCTTCTGCAAAACAAATTGGCATTTTATCATGTTCTGGTGATTTTTAACCATTATTTTCGTGAGCACAAAGTTTCTGTCTTTTTCAGCAAGATCAAACAACTATCACCCAAGAAGATCCTATTGGTTCTACCTGGCACAAACACTAATTAAAACACAAAAAACGCAATCATAACAGTAGCATAATTGTGCTAACACTCAAGAATAGAAAGCAAAAAGCAAAAATAAAATTTATTCATTGGGTTGCCTCCCAACAAGCGCTATAGTTTTACGCCCTTAGCTAGGCATAAAGCAAGGATCTAAGTTTTGTCATCCTTGTCCAACTCTTCAATCAAAAACTTAGAATACTTCAAAGATTTAGCATAAAGACCTTCAATAGCAACACTTCTAGGAGTAAATTTAAAGAATTCATTCTTGCAAAAAGGATCTTCTATCAATTCAACAAAATTCGAGTGGATACTAATCATCTTTAGATCTCCTTTATTGCTATCACTAGCAGTCGCACCCTTGTTCTTAGATCTCCTACTCTTTGCGGGAGTTTCCTCAATAATTTTAGTGGTAGTAAAAGCCGTGCTTAGATTACTAAAAATTTCTTCCAATTTATCGATCCGAGACGGACTTTCTTCTATTCTTTCATGGATTAAGGTACCCCCTCTTTTAGCAACTTAAAAATATCACCCGCTTTTGACCCAAGATTAGTGGCAAAATTATGCATCTTTTTATGTATAATTTCCATATGATCTTCGGTGAGCATTTTCTTTTCGATAGCATCTAATCTTTCCATAACATGCTCAAGAGTCAAAATTGTTTCATTAACCATAAGGGGTGGTGAGCCCACTAAATTTCCCATAGCATTAAGAGCATCAAAAGGAGGACTCATTAAGAAATTTCCACCGGTAATCGTATCAAGGATGAATCTATACCAAGTGGTGATGCCAACATAAAAACAACGCAGAAGCACAACGGTAGATTGCTTATGGATAGATCTATTATGAGCATTGCAAATTCTATACCAAGCATCTTTTAAATTTTCTCCTCCCCATTGTTTAAAGTTGAGGACCTCGTCCTCAGGAGTGCAAGCAATAGAGGAAGAACTATCCATAACGGCAAACAAGAATGCACGCAAAAACAGCTCAGGCAAGAAAACGGCGAACGAAAAAAAAAGGCGAATAAAATGGCAAATTTTTGTGAAGTGGGGGAGAGGAAAACGAGAGGCAAATGGCAAATAATGTAAATTGCAAGGAGATGAGATTTGTGATTACGAACCTGGTTATGTTGGTGCCAGAAATTCCTTTTGATCGCTCTCTGACTATAGCGCCAGAAAAGCTCCTGTCTGCAAGGACTACGTCGGTATTTCCCCAAAGAGGAAGGGATGATGCAGCACAGCGACGGTAGGAATTTCCCTCAGTGAAGAAACCAAGGTTATCGAACCAGTAGGGGAACCAAGCAACACAACGTAAACAACACCTGCACACAAATAACAACACCTCGCAACCCAACGTGTTAAAGGGGTTGTCAATCCCTTTCGGGTAACGATGCTAGAAAATTGTAGTAGATTGAAATAATAGATCGCAAATAAATAAAGTGCAGCAAAGTATTTTTGTATTTTTGGTTTAATAGATCTGAATAAAAATGCAAAGGAAAAGTAGATCGCGAGCAAATATATGAGAAAGAAGACCCGAGGGCCATAGGTTTCATTAGTGGCTTCTCTCGAGAAAGATAGCAAACGGTGGGTAAACAAATTACCGTTGGGCAATTGATAGAACCTCAAATAATTATGACGATATCCAGGCAATGATCATTACATAGGCATCACGTCCAAGATTATTAGACCGACTCCTGCCTGCATCTACTACTATTACTCCACACATCGACCGCTATCCAGCATGCATCTAGTGTATTAAGTTCATGGAAAAATGGAGTAATGCAATAAGAACGATGAAATGATGTAGACAAGATCTGTTTATCTATTGCGTTAGATATAGATCCCATCTTTTTATCCTTAGTAGCAACGATACATACGTGTCGGTTCACTTTCTGTCACTGGGATCAAGCACCGTAAGATAGAACCCACTACCGGGCACCTCTTCCCATTGCAAGATAAATAGATCAAGTTGGCCAAAAAAACAAATATTGGAGAAGAAATATGAGGCTATAAGAGATCATGCATATAAGAGATCAAACAAACTCAAATAACTTTCATGGATATAAAAAGATATGACTGATCATAAACTCAAAGTTCATCAGATCCCAACAAACACACGCAAAAGAGTTACATCATATGGATCTCCAAGAGACCATTGTATTGAGAATTCAGCGAGAGAGAGAAAGCCATCTAGCTACTAACTACGGACCCGAAGGTCTACAAAGAACTACTCACGCATCATCGGAGAGGCACCAATGGAGGTGGTGAACCCCATCCGAGATGGTCTCTAGATTGGATCTGGTGGTTCTGGACTCTACGGCGGCTGGATGAATATTTCGTCGACTCCCCTAGGGTTCTGGTATTTTTGGGGTATTTATAGAGCGAAGAGGCGGTCGGGGGGCACCCGAGGTGGGCACAACCCACCAGTGCGCGCATGGGCCTCCTGGCGCGCCCTGGTGAGTTGTCCCCTCCTCGGGACTCCCCCCAGGTGCAACCAGGGCCCAACATCTTCCATCTGGCCCATAAAAAATCATCGTGGAGTTTCGTGGCATTTGGACTCCGTCTGGTATTGATTTTCTGCGATGTAAAAACATGGGAAAATAGCAACTGGCACTTGGCACTATGTCAATAGGTTAGTACCAAAAATGATATAAAATGACTATAAAATGATTATAAAACATCCAAGATTGATAATAAAACAGCATGGAACAATCAAAAATTATAGATACGTTGGATACGTATCACATGGCGATGTTGATCAGGCTCCTGCTCCAAAGGTTGACGTGCTTGGACTGATTCTCCAATTTGTCTTCTGCTTACTTTCGGAGACGCTGGGCAGTACCCAAATCTTTGGACAACTGTTGTTGACGAGATTCACTGGACTCTGCCGCGCTCTCCAAGGAGCCGATCCTGGCCTTCAGATATGTCATGGTGCCATTGGCGGTCTCGAGGCTCTGGACTTGTGAGGAGAGCTAGGACTACACGTCAGTCAGGAGAACCTCTGCCTTTCGTGCTTCTTCTGTGAGAGCCTCCACCTCCTTGGTGCTCCCGGCAAGGTCCTTAGTCAGCTTAGCCACCTGCCGGTCGAGGTCAGTCTTGGCAGCAGATGCGGCAGCCAGGTCTTCAGTGAGCTTCTTCAATTGAGCGGTAGAGTCAGTAGCAAGGGCATCCTGGGCAGCTTTGTGCTTGTCTTCCAGCTCCTTGGTACGCTGTTGCACAAGAGCCTCCAGACCATCATCCTTGGCGCAAAGGGTGGCTTCGAGCTTCTCTTCCCGGAGAGAGATCTCTTGCTCCCTGGCATCCAGGAGTGCCTTGCGGTCCGCCAAGCGCGTTTCGCGGGCCACGACATCTTCCTTTGTCAACAGGAGCGTCTCTTGTTTCCTCATGAGTACCTTGAACTGTTTGCCATGCCATTCATGCAGCTCCAAGCATTTGTCCTTCAGCTCCGGGTCCACCCTGCTGGCGGACTCACGCCGCTCCTTAAGCGTCTGCCACTTCTGGTCGTGCCGGGCCTGCATCTCCTTTACGCCCGTCGCCATGGACTCCAGAAAGGACAAGTCCATTGCGATGACGGCTGAATCATCTGCCTCTTCAACTCCCTGGTACAGCGATGCCAGGAGGCGTTGAAGCTCTTCGTCGAGCTCCGCGCCCGTCATCATAGACGGACTGGGGGCTCCAGTCCCAGACTGCACCAGCACCATTGCCAGCTGAAAGTGCAACTATCCCTGGGTGGTTTTGGTAATTCCTAACAACATATAGCTCATTGAGCTAATGCTATTCCAAGATGAATATTTCAGGAAAGCTCAATGATTGGCATGGCATGGATTAGAAATTGGACCCTTCAAAATGCTAAGGACAAAAGATTGGCTCAAGCTCAAAGCACAAGAATCTACATTTTCTATTTTAGTGATCCAAGATCACATTGAGTCTATAGGAAAAGCCAATACTATTAAGAAGGGATGAGGTGTTGCTTAATGAGGTTCTTGCTCAAAATGCTTAGTGATATGCTCCAAAACTCTCCAGTACTTTCTCATATCCACATATGTCCCAAACCAAAAAGTCCAACTCGGCCCCACCGAAATTTCATATTCGGAGCCACCGAGTTCATTTGACATAGCCACTGCCAGAAACCCTAGTCTTTTCGGTCACACCGATAGGGATCTCGGTCTCACCGAGATGGGATTGTAATCTCTCTGTTTACCTTCGTAATGTTTTGGTCAAACCGAGATGAGCGATCGGTCCCACCGAAATTGCAATGCAAACACTCTGTTTCCTTTTCGTAACGTTTCGGTCCAACCGAGATGAGAAAATCGGTCCCACCAAGTTTGCCTCACCAACTCTCTGTTAGTCTTTACCAAAATCGGTCCCACCGAGTTTGTGTAATCGGTCTCACCGAGATTACGTTATTCCCTAACCCTAACGAAATCGGTCCCACCGAGTTGACGTGTTGGTCCCACCGAAATGCCTAACGGTCACATTATGAACCAAATCAGTCTGACCGAGTTCTTTAATCGGTCCCACCGAGTTTGGTGATTTGTGTGTACGGTTAGATTTTGTGTGGAGGCTATATATACCCTTCCACCCACTCTTCATTCGTGGAGAGAGCCATCAGAACATGCCTACACTTCCAACACATATTTTCTGAGAGAGAACCACCTACACTTGTGTTGAGGTCAAGATATTCCATTCCAACCACATAAATCTTGATCTCTAGCCTTCCCCAAGTTGCTTGCCACTCAAATCTTCTTTCCACCAAATCGAAATCCTGTAAGAGAGAGTTGAGTGTTGGGGAGACTATCATTTGAAGCACAAGAGCAAGGAGTTCATCACCAACACACCATTTGTTACTTCTTGGAGAGTGGTGTCTCCTAGATTGGCTAGGTGTCACTTGGGAGCCTCCGACAAGATTGTGGAGTTGAACCAAGGAGTTTGTAAGGGCAAGTAGATCGCCTACTTCGTGAAGATCTACCCTAGTGAGGCAAGTCCTTCGTGGGCGACGGCCATGGTGGGATAGACAAGGTTGCTTCTTCGTGGACCCTTCATGGGTGGAGCCCTCCGTGGACTCGCTCAACCGTTACCCTTCGTGGGTTGAAGTCTACATCAACGTGGATGTACGATAGCACCACCTATTGGAACCACGGATAAAAAATCTCCGTGTCAACATTGCGTTTGCTCCCTCAAACTCCTCCCTTTACCTTCATATGCAATTGTTTTACATTCCGCTGCTATACTCTTAGATTTGCATGTGTAGGTTGTTTGCTTGACTTGTGCCAAGTTGCTAAAATCTGCCAAGAACTAAAATTGGGAAAAGGCTAGATTTTTATTTGGTCAAGTAGTCTAATCACCCCCCCCCTCTAGAAATACTTTCGATCCTACAAGTGGTATCAGAGCTTTGGTCTCCATTTGCTTCGATTTCCATAGCTTTTGGTGGTCATAGCCTTGGTTTCACAACCTAGGAGAGTATGGCGTCTAGCGAGGGAAATTACCACCGTAGAGGTCCTTACTTTGATGGTACAAATTTTGCTAGTTCGAAGCATAAGATGAAAATGCATATTCTTGGACATAACCCCGCCGTTTGGGCTATTGTGTGTATTGGCTTGCAAGGTGAATTCTTTGATGGGAGAGAACCAAACCGGGAAGCTACCGCGAAAGAGTTGAAGATGCTACAATACAATGCTCAAGCTTGTGATATTCTCTTCAATGGATTGTGCCCCGAAGAATTCAACAAAATCAGTCGTCTTGAGAATGCAAAGGAAATTTGGGATACTTTGATTGATATGCACGAAGGTACCGACTCCGTCAAGGAATCCAAATTGGATGTGCTTCAAAGTCAACTTGACAAGTTCAAAATGAAGGATGGTGAAGGTGTCGCTGAAATGTACTCTAGGCTTGCTCTCATCACAAATGAGATTGCCAGCTTAGGAAGTGAAGAGATGGCCGACAAATTCATCATCAAGAAGATCCTAAGAGCCTTGGATGGAAAATATGATACCGTGTGCACATTGATCCAAATGATGCCCAATTACAAAGATCTCAAGCCAACGGAAGTCATTGGAAGAATTGTTGCTCATGAGATGTCACTCAAGGATAAGGAAGAGCTTCACAACAAGTCAAGTGGTGCTTACAAAGCCTCGTGTGATGCTCCCACATCATCAAGTGAGAAGCAAACCTTCAATGAAGAATTGAGCCTAATGGTGAAGAACTTCAACAAGTTCTACAAGAGTAGAAGCAAGGAAAGAAGTTCCAAGTCAAGGTCCTACAATGACAAAAGATCTTCTAGTTGTGAGCGTAATTGCTACAATTGTGGAAGACCCGGGCACTACTCCAATGAGTGTACGGCCCCCTACAAAAGAAGAGAAGATTCTCCCAAAAGAAGAAGTAGAAGAGAGGAATCACCATTAAGAGAAAGAAGGAGTAGAGATGATCGTTATGAATGAAAACCCTCTCGGAGAAGCAAGGACTCGGAAAGGAAGGAAAAGTCATCAAGGAGCTACACAAAAAGAAGACATCAAGCTCATGTTGGTGAATGGGTATCCGGCTCCGACTCCGACAATCACTCCGACTCCGAATATACTCAAGATGAAGGTGTTGCCGGTCTAGCACTCGTGTCAACCAACTCCTACGACCTATTTGACTCACCAAATGAAGGAATTGGAAGATGCTTCATGGCCAAGGGTCCAAAGGCAACACATCCCGAGTATGTTGATTTCAATAGTGATGAAGATGATTTGCTAGGTGATGATGATTTACTTGTTGACAACTCTAGTGATGAAAACTATGATGAAACATCAATTAATCATGCTAAAATGAATGACGATGATAAGAAGGAGATTGAGCGTCTAACTAAAGAACTAAACACTCTTAAGTTAGCTCATGAAACTACCTTGGATGATCATCGAGAACTTTTAAAGACTCATGATAAGCCACGCTTTGAAAAGCTCAACCTTGAGCAAGAGCATGAGTTTTTAAAGGCAATCAATGATGATCTTCGCAAGAAAAGTTCTTCTTACATTGCCAAGCGTTTACTCTTGTCTACTTACATGCCACAAGTTAAATCTAGCAACAAGAGCAATAAAGATTCTTCATCTAGTAGTAACAACAATCATGCTAAATCCAATGTTGTTGCATCTAGTAGTTCTCTTGATTCCATTAATGATTCTCTTAGCCAAGTTACACTTGAGCAAGAAAATAGCTTATTGAAGGGAATTATAGAGAAAGGTGTTTACAAGAGCCTTGCCGGAAGTAAGCAATTTGAGGAGATTGTACGCAAGCAAGGAAGACACCAGAAGAATCAAGGTATTGGTTCTGAAGAAAGTTCAATGCCAATGGAGTTGAGTGGGAAGAAGATCAATACCCCAAGATGAAGTTTGTTCCTCAACAAGAGAAGTATGATCCTACTTCTTTCAAAGGGACACAAGCTCAAGATGATATTCCACCACAAGACCACAAGCAAAAAGGCAAGGACAAGCTTCAAGAGGAAATTGATGCATTTGAAGAAGCACCTAAGGCCTTGGTCAAGTGGGTTCCCAAGACTACATCAAGTTCTACCTCATCAAGTACGACTACGACTCCAAGGATTCCCATCAAGATGGTGTGGATCCCGAAGAAGAAGAACTAGAAAGTTCTTGAGGGTGACTCCGCCAACATACTTCACTGTTATCATTTTGGCGAGAACAAGTGCAAACAACTTCCATATCTTTCACTAGTTCAAGGAGTCACAAACCCTCTTGTTGGTAAGACAAGGGACAAGGTAACCTAATGCTTTCATGGACATCATCTTGTGTATGCATCACTCTATGTCTATGGATATCCTTGTTTGTTCCTTGTGGGACTAACCCGTGTAGGTATTGAAAGTGCAACTCACTCCAAAGGATTGCTCCGAATGATCTACATCAACATTGAGCATCTATATCTTCAACACCTACATGAAGTCGTCATCGACAAAACCTAAGGTTAGTTCATCCCTCTTAGGGGGGATATCACATCTAGGGGGAGCTTTACTCAAATCAATTGAGCTAAAGAAACTCTAATGGTGTGAACACAACAATGCTTTATGTAAAAGTGGTAACCCCACTTGTGCTTAAACGATGAGTATGACCTATGATCAAATGTTCTCATTTGACTCCTAAGTCAATATACTCATATATAGATGACCTAGTCATCGCCAAATTGCTTGATAGATGCTAGAGTGATTGTGCATGCTTTGTCACATATTTCATTTGCCATTTTATTGTGTGAGCATGTTGGATGCATATTTTACTCATTCGAGGACATCCATTTGTTGTTTTGATTGTTTGGCTTTTTCTCTTATGCCAAATGGATGGGCAAGAATGCCTAAGAACTCTCTCTAGCTATCTATGCTTTCCTCGTCTCAAACTCTATTCATGCTACATCACAAAGTTTGATCAAGTCAGATTCGAACCACTCTGTCTGAGGAGCACTCGGAGTTCCCAATTCGTGATAGACTTAAACCTCCAAAACCTCTTTGTGCATCTCAGTCTGACTGATTCATCCATTTTGGTCCTACCGAGATCACTAAGTTGATCTAGGGTTTTCAATCTCGGTGCAACCGATTAGAACCTTTCGGTCACACCGAGTTGCAGTAACTGCTTGCAGTTTTGCATCTCGGTGCCACCGAGTCGTTCCACTCGGTCACACCGATAGGGTCAGGTTATATATACCGACGGGCCAAAATTTGGAAAAAAAATCGAACCTCCTCGCCCGCGCATAACCTGCTCTGCCTCTTCGGGTCTCTGGATCATCCTCTCGTCGCCAGCGACCTCCCACCGCTGGTCTCCGCCGCCGTCAACGGCAATCTGCCCCACCGTTGCCGCCGTAGCAAGTTCACCGTCGAACTAGGGTACGAACTTGAACTTTGTGCTATTCCTTAACTCTGATTCTTAGCACATTGCTTTGCCATGATTCTTGCCACGATTGAAATCATCCTGTCCAGTGAAAACATCCCGTAGATTATATTTGGTTTGAAAATTTAGGGTTAGGTCTCCGCCGAATTCATCTCGGACCGACCGAGTTGTAGAAATCGGTCTCACCGATTTGGCTTAGGCCAGAGCACATGCATTTTCGGTCTGACCGAAAATTGCAAATCGGTGTGACCGAGTTTGATTCTCTGTGAAACCCTAGCAGTCTCGGTACCACCGAACTGTGACTCGGTCTGACCGAGTTCACTAGTTTAGGTTCCAAAAGCTGCTTCGGTATCACCGAGTTTACAAATCGGTAGATCCGAAATGCTTTCTGTGAAGAACTAAAACTAAGTTTTTAAGTCATCTGTTTTGCAAAACTCCTGTACTTTGTGATGCTCATCTTCTCTACCTCATCTATAATCTATTCACAGGGTCTGCTGTCAGAGAGTTTGCAAAGATGTCTGACCAGAGTGACAGCCAGAACAAGTCTGAATAGCAGGTGGAGATGAGTGAGGGCTCAGATCCCTCCAGCAGTTATGATGATGGCAGCAGGAGCACTCCCAGCAATTTGCCAAAGGCTGTCACCAGGACAAGGAAGAAGAGGAATTCTGACTCTGAGGATGAAGACTATGTGGCAGTTGAAGATGAAGCCACTTCAAGGAAAAAGGTGCTGAAGGAAGAGTATGGCACAGCTGCAGCAACAAAGCCTGGTCTGAAAACAAAGGCTCCAGCAAGAAAACAGCCCATGTCTAAGCCAAGAAAAGTTGCCACAGGTGAAACTATGAAGTTCACCATTGAATCTGAAGAAGAAGCAGCTGGTGAGGATAAGAAGAAGAAGAGGGCCAGAACCACTACTGCCAGAGTTCTTGGCAAGCCCTCAATGAGGAAAGACTCTGAAGAAGAAGAGGAAGAGGATGTTGCACCATCACCCAAAGCTCAAAAGCTTATGGGGGATGCAATCAAATCAGGGGCTGCTCCATCTAAGCCCAAACCTGCTCCCAAGGCTGCTGCTCCAGCTCCAAAGCTTAAACCCAAGAGGAGCACTAGGAACATCCCTGCTGAAGGGAAGAACAAGGCCCCAGTGCCTGAAGCTGCTGAAGAAGAAGAAGATGACTCTGTTGTATTGAGGAAGCTGAAACCCAAGAACTCTGATTACACTGATGCACACCCAGTTGCAGAGAACATGAAAATCAGGAAAAGAGAGAGAAGGCTAAGGCAGAGAAGGCTGCAAAGATGCCAACAGCAGAGGAGGCATCTCAGGTATTCTTGAAGAGCAAGCAAGACCAGCTTGGATATCTGATCCAATCTACCCTGAGGATTGAGAAGGGCTTGGCCACCCTGACCAAGAACCAGGAGAGCTTGGACAGGATTATTGAGACAAAATTCTATGACCTTGATGTCAAGGTGACAGAGATCCAAACTGCAGTTGAGCAACTTCAGGAGGAAGCTGAGGAGAAGAAGGGAAAGTCTACCACAGATGCTTTTGCCAGAGTGCCTAGAGGACAGAGGTCTGTTGCAGTGCCAGTGACAGACACTAGAGCCACAGCATCAGCACCAGCAGCTATAGCTCCAGTTCCACCTCCAGTAGCTACTCCACCAGCTCCAGCTACTTCATTTGAAGCCTTCGTCCTTGGAGTTCTCTCAATGCCTCCTACCGAAGATCAAGCCTGAGAGTCGTTTAGCACTATGCATTTTTGAACTTTTTGGTAACTTGTTGCCAAAAGGGGAGAAAAATGTATAGATCATAGGCTTCGAGAGAGAGTGTTGCCTTTTTTATCTCTCTTGCTAGTTTGGTTGAAACTTCATTGTGTGCTTGTGTGAGACACTATTTTATGTCTTTGTGAGATACTTGTTTGATCATGTGTTTGATCATATGCTACCTTAATGCTTGTTGGATGATATTATCTTTCATATCCTCTTATGATCATTCACTTTGCTTGGTGATGAGTGCATGTATTTTAATTTCTATCATTTTGAATGCTCCACCAAGATGTATGTGACATGGAAGAGTAACCCATGATCCTAATCGATTGTGCATTTGCATTCAAAAGCAAATATCTAAATAATGCACAAATTTAGGGGGAGCTCTTGCTTATCACATACTTCTCAAAGCGACGATGTTTTTCAATCTTATTTATCATTTGTCGAAGCTTTGATCTATATGTTGTCATCAATTACCAAAAAGGGGGAGATTGAAAGTGCAACTATCCCTGGGTGGTTTTGGTAATTCCTAACAACATATAGCTCATTGAGCTAATGCTATTCCAAGATGAATATTTCAGGAAAGCTCAATGATTGGCATGGCATGGATTAGAAAGTGGACCCTTCAAAATGCTAAGGACAAAAGATTGGCTCAAGCTCAAAGCACAAGACTCTACATTTTCTATTTTAGTGATCCAAGATCACATTGAGTCTATAGGAAAAGCCAATACTATTAAGAAGGGATGAGGTGTTGCTTAATGAGGTTCTTGCTCAAAATGCTTAGTGATATGCTCCAAAACCCTCCAGTACTTTCTCATATCCACATATGTACCAAACCAAAAAGTCCAACTCGGCCCCACCGAAATTTCATATCTGGAGCCACCGAGTTCAGTTGACATAGCCACTGCCAGAAACCCTAGTCTTTTCGGTCTCACCGATAGGGATCTCGGTCTCACCGAGATGGGATTGTAATCTCTCTGTTTCCCTTCGTAACGTTTCGGTCAAACCGAGATGAGCGATCGGTCCCACCAGGATTGCAATGCAAACACTCTGTTTCCTTTTCGTAACGTTTCGGTCCAACCGAGATGAGCGAATCGGTCCCACCGAGTTTGCCTGACCAACTCTCTGTTAGTCTATTACCAAAATCGGTCCCACCGAGTTTGTGTAATCGGTCTCACCGAGATTACGTTATGCCCTAACCCTAACGAAATCGATCCCACCGAGTTGACGTGTCGGTCCCACCGAAATGCCTAACGGTCACATTATGAACCAAATTGGTCTGACCGAGTTCTTTGAATCGGTCCGACCGAGTTTGGTGATTTGTGTGTAACGGTTAGATTTTGTGTGGAGGCTATATATACCCCTCCACCCACTCTTCATTCGTGGAGAGAGCCATCAGAACATGCCTACACTTCCAACACATATTTTCTGAGAGACAACCACCTACACTTGTGTTGAGGTCAAGATATTCCATTCCAACCACATAAATCTTGATCACTAGCCTTCCCCAAGTTGCTTTCCACTCAAATCTTCTTTCCACCAAATCCAAATCCTGTGAGAGAGAGTTGAGTGTTGGGGAGACTATCATTTGAAGCACAAGAGCAAGGAGTTCATCATCAACACACTATTTGTTACTTCTTGGAGAGTGGTGTCTCTTAGATTGGCTAGGTGTCACTTGGGAGCCTCCGACAAGATTGTGGAGTTGAACCAAGGAGTTTGTAAGGACAAGGAGATCGCCTACTTCGTGAAGATCTACCCTAGTGAGGCAAGTCCTTCGTGGGCGACGGCCATGGTGGGATAGACAAGGTTGCTTCTTCGTGGACCCTTCGTGAGTGGAGCCCTCCGTGGACTCGCGCAACCGTTACCCTTCGTGTGTTGAAGTCTCCATCAACGTGGATGTACGATAGCACCACCTATCGGAACCACGGATAAAAAATCTCCGTGTCAATATTGCGTTTGCTCCCTCAAACTCCTCCCTTTACCTTCATATGCAATTGTTTTACATTCCGCTGCTATACTCTTAGAATTGCATGTGTAGGTTGTTTGCTTGACTTGTGCTAAGTTGCTAAAATCTGCCAAGAACTAAAATTGCGAAAAGACTAGATTTTAATTTTTTCAAGTAGTCTAATCATCCCCCCCCTCTAGACATACTTTCGATCCTACACCAGCTGATTTGAGGGGGGTGGCGGTGTCCCCATAATGATCCCAGGGGAAGGAAGCGGATCCATGGTTTGGAGAGGAACTTTCCCCTCAACTACTGCTTCCTCCTCCGGGGCGTTCTCCGAAGGATGCTCCACCACCGCCAAGGCATCTTGGGCACGCTCTGCAACGAGGTCCTGCTCCTCCGTCGTGGCAATCTTGGCGGCCTCATCCGCAGTAGCTCTCCCTATGCTGGCTACCTCTTCCGGCAGCTCTGGTTCTTCAGCCTGGGGGACTGTAGGGAAGAAAACAGGCGAACAACAAAGAGACAGAAGTTTCAGATAATTGGGATATAAGTAGAAATGATCATGACAAGAAAGGAAAAATAGCATGAGTTGATTACCCAGAGAAGTCTGCCGGGCAGAGACCTCAGTTTCCTCGGTAGCATCTGTTGCCGGCCATGGACTCCAGCCTCTGCCGCGACAGTCGCGGCAGCTCTCTGCGCAGTCTCGTCCGCAGAGGGTTCTTCGGCTCGGTCGGCGGAGGAGACATGCCCCTCCAGGAGGGGCTCGCCCTGCGTCGTCTCACTGTCCCCTCCGGCCGAGGGAGCAGGAAGGTCATGTTGGAAATATGCCCGAGAGGCAATAATAAAATGGTTATTATTATATTTCCTTGTTCATGATAATTGTCTATTGTTCATGCTATAATTGTGTTATCTGGAAATCGTAATACATGTGTGAATACATAGACCACAACATGTCCCTAGTGAGCCTCTAGTTGACTAGCTCGTTAATCAACAGATAGTCATGGTTTCCTGACTATGGACATTGGATGTCATTGATAACGAGATCACATCATTAGGAGAATGATGTGATGGACAAGACCCAATCCTAAGCATAGCACAAGATCGTGTAGTTCGTTTGCTAGAGCTTTTCCAAATGTCAAGTATCATTTCCTTAGACCATGAGATTGTGCAACTCCCGGATACCATAGGAGTGCTTTGGGTGTGCCAAACGTCACAACGTAACTGGGTGGCTATAAAGGTGCACTACGGGTATCTCCGAAAGTGTTTGTTGTGTTGGCAAGAATCGAGACTGGGATTTGTCACTCCGTATGACGGAGAGGTATCTCTGGGACCACTCGGTAATGCATCATCATAATGAGCTCAATGTGACCAAGTGTTTGGTCACGGGATCATGCATTACGGTACGAGTAAAGTGACTTGCCGGTAACGAGATTGAACAAGGTATTGGGATACCGACGACCGAATCTCGGGCAAGTAACGTACCGATTGACAAAGGGAATTGTATACGGGATTGATTGAATCCTCGACATCGTGGTTCATCCGATGAGATCATCGTGGAACATGTGGGAGCCAACATGGGTATCCAGATCCCGCTGTTGGTTATTGACCGAAGAGTCGTCTTGGTCATGTCTGCATGTCTCCCGAACCCGTAGGGTCTACACACTTAAGGTTCGGTGACGCTAGGGTTGTAGAGATACTAGTATGCGGTAACCCGAAAGTTGTTCGGAGTCCCGGATGAGATCCCGGACGTCACGTGGAGTTCCAGAATGGTCCGGAGGTGAAGAATTATATATAGGAAGTCCAGTTTCGGCCACCGGGAAAGTTTCGGGGTCACCGGTATTGTACCGGGACCACCGGAAGGGTCCCGGGGGTCCACCGGGTGGGGCCACCTATCCCGGAGGGCCCCATGTGCTGAAGTGGGGAAGGGAACCAGCCCCTGGTGGGCTGGTGCGCCCCCCTTGGGCCTCCCCTGCGCCTAGGGTTGGAAACCCTAGGGGTGGGGGGGCGCCCCACTTGACTTGGGGGGCAAGTTCCCCCCTTGCCCCCCCCCCCCCCCGTGAGATGGGATCTCTGGGGGCCGGCGCTCCCCCCTGGACCCCTATATAAAGAGGGGGGAGGGAGGGCAGCCGCACCCAAGCCCCTGGCGCCTCCCTCTCCCTCCCGTGACACCTCTCCCTCTCGCTGAGCTTGGCGAAGCCCTGCCGAGATCCCCGCTGCTTCCACCACCACGCCGTCGTGCTGCTGGATCTCCATCAACCTCTCCCTCCCCCTTGCTGGATCAAGAAGGAGGAGACGTCTTCCCCAACCGTACGTGTGTTGAACGCGGAGGTGTCGTCCGTTCGGCGCTCGGTCATCGGTGATTTGGATCACGACGAGTACGACTCCATCAACCCCGTTCACTTGAACGCTTCCGCTCACGATCTACAAGGGTATGTAGATGCACTCTTTTCCCTCTCGTTGCTAGAAGACTCCATAGATTGTTCTTGGTGGTGCGTAGAAAAAATTTAATTTCTGCAACGATCTCCAACAGGTCATCCCCATCACCTCCAGCGGAAGAGACCGGCCCTCCACTTCCGAGCTGAGGGCTGGACTGGGGGCTCGGCACAGGATCCTCCGTGTTGCTCCCAGCCAAGGACGGGCTCTCCGTAGTCTTCGGTGACCCGGCGTGCCGGAGCCTCTTCCGTGGACGGTAGATGAGGGTTTTCGTGTCCTCCTCCACCTCTCTGCCAAGGACCACAAAACAAAAGGTCAGTCAGCACAGGTAATCAAGTATACCGAAGGTATTTACTAGGGGGAAAATCTTCCTTACTCTTCCTCGATGAGCATAGAGTTCAAGTTGAACTCCTTGGGAGGCGAGGGCTCCCTTCCTCTCTTCGAAGGTGGCGGGGCAGAACTCTCCGGCAGCCCTGACGCCAAGCAAGGCGTCGGGGGCTCCGATGGAGGCGAGCTGTGAAGAGCTCGACCGGAGTGGGGGCTGGAATCAACTTCCACATCCGTCGGTTGCTTGGCTGGGGAAGCCTTGATCTCGGCAAGGCGAGGGGATTGGCGGCACACCACGTTGGTCTTCGTGACCTTGGTGGTGGTCTTCTTCACCCTGTTGGCGGCATGCGCTGGATTGGGAGCCACCGCCCCCGGTTGGCAGCACGCCTGTAGGGGCGCTGGTCCAAAACCGGCTCGGGGGCTTGAGACCCGACCGCTAGCCACTCCGCCTCGAGCTCCTCCACCTCACCGATCTCCTCCTCCTCTTGGAGCTCCATTGCCGCTGTGGCCAGGGCATCAAGCCCGGCAAATTCGTACCCGGCAGGAACATCCCCGGCAAATTCGTACCCGGCAGGAACATCCCCGGCAAGTTCTTCCCTGGCAACCCCTCCGGTGGCCTGCGCCTCGCTGCCACCATGAGAGGAACTCTCATCCTCAGCTTTCCCCTTGCCCTTCCCGTCCTTCGAGGCCCTTGCCATCTCCGCAAGCCGGTCGGCCTTGTCCTCCTCAATCCTCCTCATGATATACGCCACCTCCATGAAGGAGGTATGTTTGTACATCCCAGTCTCAACCCTGGTGGCCTTCTCCACCAAGGCGCTGGACCACTCAAGTTCTTCATCAAGAGTGGGCAGCCGCCAATCACTTGCCACGCCATGAGCATTGCAATTCGGCATCCACTTCAGTATCTGGTCCCGGGTGAATTGATGTTCAGAGGGTTGACGGTTGTCGGGAGCTTGAACATCTCAAAGCGGCCAAACAACTGGTCGCACAACCGGGTGTGGCCGTAAACTGACAAGTTATTGTCCAACCGTGGGAGCAACCTCATCTTGTCCCCAGCATCACCATATGGCCAGGCAGGTTTGTCCCTCTTCTGCAGCAGCGAAATGCGGCAAAGAAGAAAATCTGCCCCCACGTGCTCAATGGTCAGCCCGGCAATCTTCAAACGGGTAATCCTGTTTATTGCCGGGTGCAACCTATCGTTGGTAAGGCCATGAGCGCTCCATTCCTTGCCGCGCTCGACACATTCCATCCGTGCTTCGCAGAAATCTGGGGCTTCCTCATCCTAAATCCAGGACCAATCCCCTCTCCACTCATCCCACCTCTCGCGCTGCTTGCCAGGGATATAATCCCAGAGCTTCCTCGCTACCTGCGGCATACAGCAGATGTTCCCAGAGCGATGACCCTTGTTCTCCACCCGCGGAACAAAGTAATGCCCAAACAGATCTACGTTGGGGGCGACTCCGACGAAATTATTGCACAAATGAGCAAAAATGGCCATGGTCACCATTGCATTCGGCGTGAAGTCGAGAAGGTGGAATCCATAAATGGTCATGATCGCCTCAAAGAACTCCGAGAAAGGGGGACCGAGGCCGCATATGAAATAAGCGCAGAAGAATCGATACGAGTCTGACAGATCTTCTTTCCCCTCCGCCAAAACTTTGGGCGCTCCATGCCCTTTCGAGACAGGCCTCCCCCACAGATACTCGTACCTGGCTTGAAGAACTGGGCCTTACAGATTCGACGGAAGGAAGACGATGTCTTCCCTTTGCTTCTTGTTCAACTCCGCCGCCCTCTTACTCTCCTCGGCGACTACTTCCTTCGTCGCGGCCGTCTGCTTCCCTTTTTCTGCGGGTTTCTTCCCCATTTCCACGGGCGGCGATGCAAATGGGGGAAGGAGTCCGGTGAGAGGGGCGGCGGCGGGTAAGGGAAAGGGAGGTGAAACCATTGATTGGCTTGCGGAGGAAGATGATGGAAGGGCAAGACAGGTGACAAGTGAATCGTGTCCCTCCGCATTTTCCTACCTTTAAGGGGAGAGGCGTGGAGCAGAGGCACGACGCTTCAGAAAGTTACTCTTTTACCTTAACTGCAACAGACCCACGACACGCAGTAATTGCGCAAAGTGGACGTTGGATTGACTAGTCATCATGGCAAACCGGCATAAGCAGCCTTCTCCTGCCACGTGCCCATGCACTGTTTGGGGCCTAACCCAACGTGTCATGCTACACGTATGGCTCAGGCCCGGGGGCTTATGTCAGAGAAAACAAACAGGGGTATGTATTTTCCCCTAACTCGTGCACGGACGGTGAAGACACAGACACGGGAGCAAGATTACAGCACCAGGATTAGGCCAAGGTACAAGAGACCAAGATCTTCAAAGGACCAACACGCAGGTCAAGAAGACCAAGACCAGGCCAGAAAAGTAAGAAACCACCAGGAGAAAAGCCTCCCTTGCCGGGCAGGCGAGCCTGGCGAGGACGGAGTTACCCCCGGAAGAAAACCTCCAGGACGCCCCGGCAAGGCCTGCCGGGACTCGCGGAGGTGGAACCACCTCACCAAACCACCTCACCACGACGCACGTCGTCGATCAGTGCGGTGTCAAGCCGCAAAGTGACTAAGTGGCAGCCATTTGCCACATGGCAGCCTCTTTCTACTGGAGATACCTACAGACGACACCCGTCCTGCAACGTGTCAAGCGAGCAGGCGTGAAGCTGGCAAGATAGCCCGGCAAGGCTTGACGGGAAAGCAACGATGTGACGTTGAGCGGCGCATTTAATGCGCTCTGTCGGCCTGCAGAGTTAGGTATGATAGCACTATTTGCTATCTTATCAGTGCATAATGACTGATTTGCCACTATGGTGGCCCCTTATCCTATAAAAGGAGGCCCATGGCAACCTTAGAAAGGGTTGGACCCTGTGTTAGTGCATCCACCCCCTCATATTTCATACGCTCGTAACCGTTTCGCCCTGAGGCAACCCTGCCGGGCAAACGCACTATGACCACCACCATTTTTCCACCATCAATCCACCAAAGCAGGAGTAGGGTTTTACGCCTCACGGCGGCCCGAACCTGGGTAAAATTGCCCGTGTGATCTCTGTCGTGCTGCTCCACGCTCTTCTGCTCTTTGTGCAACGTGACATCCCCCCGCCGAACCAGCAAGGGACCCTTTGTCCCATAGGTGGTTGTGGTTTCCGACGACACGGTGTCTACATAAACCAAGGGTTGTAGTCTTTAGGGCTATAGCTATATTCATCACCTCATCGCCTTAGCGTTTAGCTCATGCTGATCTCGAGGTAGATCTACTCTGTAAATATACTATATATCCGATACAATCAAGCAGGATGTAGGGTATTACCTCTTCAAGAGGGCCTGGACCTGGGCAAACTCTGTGTTCGTCGTCCTTTGTTCCCCATCGATCCCAGATCCACAGCTCGGGACCCCCTACCCCGAGGTCTGCCGTTTTGACACCGACACCCAGCTTTTGCATGATATTTCAGGAAGAGCCACTCAACACGGGCATAAGACTTGTGCATATCTGACCTCACTGAACACAAACATGACTGGCCAACTTTTTTATTTTTTATTTTGTTTACAAGTTCATAAGTAATAAGAATATTATCGGTGGTCAATCTTCCAGCGACAAAGGCACTTTATGTGGGGGAAATAATGTCAGGCAGAATACTTTTCAAATGAGCAGCCAACATCTTCAAAATAACTTTGTATAAGACATTGCAAAGATTGCGGGTATGTACTAAGTTACCAGTTCTGCGGAATCGACCTTTGGGATCAAAACAGTAGAATTATCATTCCATTCAGTTGGTATCTGCCTTGAATTAATAGCATGCAAAACTTCATTAGTGATCTCGTCACCATGTGCCAACACTAAAAATTTCATGCAGGTCATCCGGACCACGGGCCTTGAGCTCACAAATACTGCAAATTGTTTTACGAACATCATCAGGAGTGCATGGAGCCAATAGCATATCATTCATTTATTTGTTGGCCTTACAATCAACTTTTTTGCAAAATTGTAGGATATGTATGCTGCACTAGGATGTGAAAAGATTAGCAAAATAATTTTAAACGTGGGGGTTCAAAGATGGCATACCTTATAACCAATCGCCATTTTCATCCTTTAGTTTTTTTATTAAATTTCTTTTCCTACGAGCCGAAGCAAAAAACCATGAAAAAAACCCGGTCAGCATTTTTGTAGCCAATTAGCTCTACCTTTGCATCCATTGGGTCTCTTCCAACTCCAACAAGTATTCCACAAGTTCAGCCAAAAAAGTTCTCCTCATTTTCATCATTCACTGGGCCGGACATAGCTTGTTCTAATTCCCTCTGAGCTTTCGGAAGACGTTTCTTCAGCTTCTTAAGCACCCTCTGATCGACTGATCCCAGTCATGAAACTAGCCATGCATACGTGTAAGTTTGTCGTATCATATATACATGTCGATGTAGGACCAGCCCCTGCCTTGTCCCACGCTGCTTGCACCATTTCCTGGAACATTTCATCTCTTAGAGCCTCGAATTGCTTTGACTCTGCCGCTGTCAGCTGCCAAAGACTGACATAAAATTTTGTACATTCACTAGCAATGGCCGGTGATCCGAATGATTATACTCCAGGGTCTCTAAGGCTGCATGTGGAAAAAACTGTGATCGCGCATCATTGATAAGGCCTCGGTCAAGTCTCTCTCTTATTTTTCCTCTGTGCCAAGTAAAAGAGACCCATGTACTCCCTCCGTCCCGAAATACTTGTCGAAGAAATGGATAAAATCGAATGTATCTATAACTAAGATACGTCTAGATTCATTCATTTCTCCGACAAATATTTCTGGATGGAGGGAGTATCCAATATCCCTTATGTCACAATCATCTATAGCATTCTGAAAAGGATGCATGTACTGTTGTGATCTTGGATTGACACCTTCCTTCTCGTGTAAAAATTGAATCTCATTAAAGTCACCCAACAGGAGCCACGGGAGAGTTTCATAGTTACTAAATCATACTCCCTCTGTCCCAAAATAAGTGTCTTAAGTTTATACTAACTTTAGTACAAAGTTGTACTAAAGTTCAGACACTTATTTTGGGACAGAGGGAGTGTTGCATAAAGCTACCTACTGGCTCTTCACTTGCAATGGTGATCCGGGCTTCGCTTTATGCGGACGATGCTGCAGTCTTTCTGTCGCCTGTTAAAACTGAAGTCAAATTCTTCGCAGATACTCTTGCATGCTTTGGCGAGGTCACTGGCTTACTCACAAACTGTACTAAGAGTTTGGTTGCCCCCATCCGATGTGAAGGCCTGGACCTGGATGATATCTTGCATTCCTTCCGAGCCACCCGCTCCTCCTTCCCTACGAAGTACCTTGGGTTGCCCCTGTCAGTTAATAGACTAAAAAGGATTCACTTCCAGCCACTTAGGACAAAATTGCAGCACAACTTACCCCTTGGATGGGCATGCTGATGGAATCTCCAGGCAGGGCGGTTCTGGTCAAGTCTGTCATCACGGTCATCGCCATATATTACATAACAGCATTAAACCTTCTGGCTGAGGTTATGGCAAAGATTGACTCCCTACGGCGCGCCTTCCTTTGGGTCGGTTGTGATAAGGTCACTGGTGGCAAATGTAAGATCAACCGGGTGCGGGTCTGCAAATCCAAGGTTCATGGTGGCCTAGGCATCTTAAATTTGGAGAAATTTGCATCGGCGTTGCGTATCAAGTGGCTTTGGGCAGAATGGTTGGACCGAGTGAAGCCTTGGGTCCGTCTAGGGAACCCCTGTGATGATAAAGATCAAAACATTTTCGCGGCTGCCACAAAGGTACTTGTTGGCAATGGCCTTCGTGCCTCTTTCTAGGAGTCCACTTGGCTCGATGGAATAAGACCCAAAGACATCGCCCCGAAGATTTTTGATATATCCAAAAGAAAGAGTTGTTCGGTCAAAAAGGCTTTGCATGATAACTTCTGGGTAACCCAAGTTAATACCGGCAGGATCATATCCACTAGTCATCTCAATGAGTTTGTCAACCTTTGGGAAAAAAATTCCATGGTCCAACTCAATCCTGATGTGGCTGACTCAATCTCCTAGAAGCTCACCAACGATGGTTCTTACTCAGCGGCGTCGGCTTACAAGGCTCAGTTCCTTGGTTTAGTTGACACGAACATGCAACATTGGGTTTGGGAGATGTGGGCTCCCCCCAAATGCAAATTCTTTGTTTGGCTTGTTACCAACAATAGGATTTGGACAGCTGACAGGCTCCAACGACGAGGATGGCCTAACTGCAATACTTGCCCCTTATGCATGCAAGTTCAAGAGTCGGCGGCCCATCTCCTTTTCCAATGCCGCTACACCGTTAGGGTCTGGGGAATGATCAAATCTTGGCTCGGCTTACTTGATGTGCACCCATCGGCCTGGGTGGCTCTGGACTCAGTGAAGGATTGGCGGAACCTAATTGCTTCCAACATGTCGCAATCCCGGCAGGAAATGATGTCTCTCATTATGCTTATCTCGTGGGAAATTTGGAAGGAGAGGAATGCTCGAGTTTTCCGCCACACAGCGGTGCCTGTAGGGGTTCTTGTTGCTAGAATTAGAGAGGAGTCAAAGCTATGGTGTCTTGCGGGAATCTTTGAGTAATGTAATGCCGCAAGAGTAATGTGTTGTAATTCGACCTATGGTCAAAAACCTCTAAACCTCCTTATTCAATGAAAGTGGCAAATCTTTTGCCCAGTTTCAAAAAAAAAAGCTGGCTCTTCACTTGCCTAGTTTCACAAAGAAAAGAAAACTCTTATGTTCAGCGTAACATAGGCTACATTTACAAACCAAGTAATATGTGCCTGTAGCAGGTTACATCATCCTGGATTCAAGCGCTCTTATAATCTGAAGAGCATTACACTACATTACACTCTGGAAAACAGTCAATTCAATGCAAATCTACGTTAAATCAAGCAGCCGGCAGATATTATACAGATAGGATCATCATACAATTATCAACCCAAGGCATCAGTAGACTACACACCAACTTAATCACGTTCCAGCAATATTTATGGGAGCCATCACTTACTACTGCATGGCTCGAGAAAGGTCGGACAAACAACAGCTCGGCGGAGAACACAACACACATAGATCAGAGGGGGAAGGAAGCTACAGGATCTTCCAAAAATCGAGTTGTCGGCCACACAGTTGTCAGGAGATTGATGCTGCTAAGAGTCATTGATCAGCAGGGGATTGGTGTCGTTAGCTTGTCTACTAAAGAGTGACTGAGCCAGCTCCGGCGACAACATGTTGGCTACACATTCAAACTGCAACGAGAAATACAACTAAGTTGTCAGGTAATTCTAAAACTGTATAAGCTTACACAAAAAGATTCATGCGAAACTCAAGCAGCAAATGTTGATTGCATACCTTTTTGTGCTGATACTTTTCACGTATGGCATTAAGGGGGCATCGGCTGGTGTTGCCCTGAAGTTCCCATAGAGCGCATACACATATTTGAATATCAGAACTTTTGTATGAGGTGTAATGCTCCAGAGTACAGTTCTGCACAAGAAATACAATATATTAGAGACAAAAAATACTTGTTCAGATGGTGTATAGAGGTCTGTATCCAGAGTTTTCTTACGAACCCATGGGAGATCTGACTGGTCAAGTGTCCATCTGGCAAGAAAGACTGCCGAGGCTGCCACCACTGAAGGGAGAAACCTCAGGAAATTGTAATTGGTCAAAGTCAACTCCGCGAGATAATTCGCCAGATAACCCAGAGTTACAGAAGGAGCCTGGGAATGTAGTTTGAGAAGTTAGTGATCAGCGCCATACATATAAAATGAATTAAAACTGGGATAATATGGTTGGATGCCAGTCTTACTTTGTGAGAAGCCTGTGCTGCTCTAAGAAATCTCCTGGTAAAATTTCAAGGAAAGGCTTGTTAGTGATGAACAGAAACTTCGTATTGGAATAGAAATATGATATGATATGTTTAGTCATCCTGAGACATTAACCTGAGAAATGTTTTAGTTGTGGGAACAGAAAGATTATATCCCAGACCATTAAGCACTTGGCACTCCATTTTCAGCACCTATTGAATCAGGATGACAATGGCAGATCAACAATGACACATCGCATATGTGTAATTAACAATTGTTCAAACTTCACATGAAACAAGTACCTGGTCTTTTGTATATGTATTATCAGTTATGAAACAAAATTCTTCAACACGTGGTGCACAGATCTCTTCATATTTTCTGCAGATGGAAGTAGACTTTTAAATGATTCTACTGAAAAATATCACTGGAGCCATGGCAGCAGAAAGAATCAAACAATAAACATAATTGATGTGTTTGGCACAAAACAAATCTTCATATCAATTTCATTGTTTTTGATATTAATAAATATTAAAATCAAGCAAATACAAACTTACGAGGCAATCAACATGCTAGTTATTCCAAGAAGTTGCAATTTCTGTCTTTCAATATATTTCCAAGAAAGAAATTGATCAATAAGGTATACAGTTAGGTACAGCGTGTCTGGCACAAGTTTATACTCTTCAGAAACCTGCAAAGATAGAGCGTCATAAACTGAGAAGTTATAGACATTAAAGATTAAACTGGAACAAGGATCTTGATTTGGGACAAAAGAAAATACAGGTTTCCCGTATGCATGTGGGAAATGCATAACGTATGTTTCTGGTGCTGAAGACCACCGGATACCTTATTCTGACCTCTACAGTATTCACAGGGTCGCGACTTGTATGTTTTCTATATGTGTATACTGCACATGTTACCACCACAGCACGAGTTTAATCATGTCATGTTCGGCTCAATTTGGAATTGGGTAAGTTATGTGGTGCAAGAAGAATGCATGAGTGGATCATCACCACTGATTCAAACTTCTCATATAAAATCCTCCAGCGCTGGCATCCAATAGTTATGAGATTTGGAAGGGAAACAAAGAAACCAGGCAGACAAGAATGAAAAAGAATATTTATGTAAGCTATTGAGTTGAGCTTGGACAGGTGTGGAAACATAGAAGTCTATTCCTCTCTGTGAAATGAATGGGCAGAGTTCCTACCTTCCATAAAAACACACATCCACATGCAGCTGGTTACTTCATAATTGCAAATTATATACATAAGTTTGTATGCGATTGCACAGTGAAATGGCAATGATGAATGCTCAATCGTAAAAACATGGAGTAGTTAAACTATTATGTATAAATTTAATCGGAAGCAATCGATACAAACCTCAACAAGCCAATCAATGAGGATTCCTCGCATGCCTTTTGTAATATCCCTTTGCAAAGTCTCCATGTAATTTGATTTAGGCCTTCTTATAAGCTGGGGCGTAACATGAGCATATAAGATGGACGCTCAAATGCTTTCATAAAAATAGCATAATAACACCATAGCACAGAGATGAAACACAAGCTTCCAAAAATGAAATTCTTCCCAGCTTAATAAGGCATGTAAAATATGAGAAATTTAGAAGTCCGTCTAAACAGTAGAAACTCTCCCCTTTTACCAAAAAACATCAACATACCTCTGCAGCCATTAGGTTTGTGTATATCTCTGCAGCATAGGAAACACACATTTGTGGATTGCCATTATCTTTGTCAATATCTATAATGTTTAAACCAGCATAGTCCCCTGGAAAAAAGATACAGATTCTTTAGATGCTAGTACCCCACTAAACAGAATACATGAGTATCTACAAATTTCTCAGAAATGAGTAGTGCACAAAACATTTACAATATGCTTTGTTATTTATAATTTCTGTGGCCACAGAAAGACCATCAAGATTTTGTTCGCAAAAAAGGAAGACCGTCAAGATTCAAGAATATACTAAGAATATGACCAGACAACCAGCAACGAAGTGTAAAATTACAAGTGAAGAGAATCAACGAGCAGTCTTTTGGACTTCTATGTTCAAACCTATCTTTAAGTCCAGATGATAAACGGTAGAGAAAAGACGCGACTTAACTAACCAGTGTTTGAGTTAGCAGTTTCAAATTTATCTCTTGTGATTCTTCCCTGAAAGAATGCCTCATGAAAACCACTCTCCCTGTTCCGTTCAGTATTCTGCAACAACGACCCTTTGTTTTCAAGCAAAGCAGTGGGCTCCTCCTTTGGTGGTGAAAGCTCTTCCTTCTGAGCTTCTTCAACGTTGTGACAATCATTCACAAATGAAGTTGCACTAACAGCAGGAAGAGGTGGCTTAGGGACCTTCTTTGAACGCTGCTTGTTTTTGCTCGGATTTTGTCCTACCTTTTGGGTGGGCCTCGACTGGAACAAAGGAAATGGCTTTTCATTTAGTTGAATATATGTTTGGGAAAAAGTAATGGTCAACAAATCAAACTAGGATACTGTAATAATATGTGGAACATCTTGGTACCTGTAGCTTAGTCACAGCAGTGCAATTTCTATATGAGTTTGCACAGCTTATGTTTGTCACGTCCTTGAGCACTGCTCTCCTTTTAGGGTGTGGAGCTGAAGCTACAGCACTTACACAAGTATTCTCATCCAAAGCTCCCCGTTTCGTCTTCCCTTTCACTGTCGGTTTTTGTTCAGTTCTCACAGGTACCAGTGCGGGGTGAGCCACTCCACATCTTCTACTATTATTAGCAACTTGAGCTCGTGTGACACGGCCACTGGGACCTTGGCAAGCAATAAGGACTGGAATATCCTTTCTTGAAGCCATTTAAGCCTGACTGGGTTAAAATGAAAATGGCATTATGGATTCATGTACTGAGCAAACAAGATAGCAAGAAGTAGCATTGCAGAACTGAAAGGGGAATAAGACTGCGGTGTGCATGAAGCATCATGCAACGTTGCTAAATAAGCAAGTGAAAGTACAAGTTTATCCAGTCTACTGAAAGGAGCGCATAAGCGAGAGAAACAGTAAATTCCTCAGATCATAAAATTCATAGAAGCAACCGATTAGTTATTATTCATACGCATAATTTCAACAAATTACTTTCTGGTATTGTATCTATGAAAGAAAAATGAGAAGAAATGAAAACCCATAGCCATGAAACCCACTTCGCAAGATGCACAGTTTGCATTATACTTATCAAAATACGAACACTGATGATGTTCTTTTTCTTTTGCAGAAAAGGTATTTCATTCTGTAATAAGCCCTGGCATTTAGTTCCACGACGGCAAGTCTTGCACAAAACATGGACCACGTAGAAGAAAATGTAATGCCACATCCTGCATCTATATTTTGACAGATCGGTTGTATATTTGGGCAAACAAAATCTCCAAATCGTGTTGACAGGGCATCTACAAATGAGGGGGGGGGGGGGGGGGGGGGGGGGGGGGGGGGGGGATGCAGTGGGTTGTATAGTTTATTCAAGCAACATTGCAGTAGGTTAATTAAGATGAGAAAGATTGTGCTCTAAAGAACGGGGGTAAAACCAGAACTCTAAAAAAGAAACCCAGATTTTGCAGACCACCCACCCTTTAAACCCAAGTACAGGATTCTTGGAAATATTGTAATCAGACTAAAGAAATCAGATTACCTATACCATCAGATTCATGAGTTCTTGCAAAAGAATGGGGGCACCACCAGTTGTTGAAAAAGAAAGCTCAAATTCTTTTCTTTAAAACAAGAAAGCCCACATTTGGCGGCCATGGTGTGCAAGGAAGGAGAGCATCTATGGGAATGTGAGGACAAAGAACTCGCCGGGGTCGGGAGGGACGGGCGAGAGGGTCGCCGCCCGCGTCGATCTGCCGAGGCCCGAGAGGAGCGAGCAAGAAAGACTGGATTGCCGTCGATCCGGCGGCGAGGGAGGATGTGTCGACAGCCGGTCCTGGAGGAGGCAGGCCGCCGTCGCTGGAGTGCTTCGCCAAGAGCGAGATGTGGAGCAGCGAGGCGCGGGAGGGGCCCTTCGCTCGGGGAGGACGGGCAGGCTCTAGGGTATAAGAGGGGAGAATGCAGCGGCGGCAACCCTAGCGGTCCGCGTTCAGATCTGTGCCGAAGAGGAAAG
This sequence comes from Aegilops tauschii subsp. strangulata, assembly GCF_002575655.3. NCBI lineage: Eukaryota > Viridiplantae > Streptophyta > Magnoliopsida > Poales > Poaceae > Aegilops > Aegilops tauschii. The sequence goes on from NC_053039.3 coordinate 183,037,893, forward strand.
CTCTCCCCAGCGCCGGCGGGATCCGGGTGAGGCGGCTGCGGCGGAGGCGGCGACCACCTTTCGGGTTTTGAAGTTTGAAGGGAGGAGGCGGGATGATTTGGGGCGGCGTACAAGAGGATAGTGCGGCCTCCGCGTACTCCCTGGGGCCTGTTGGGCCGGCCTTTTTACTCTTCACGTGTCACTTGGGCTTTATCGGATAAGAGCTTGTGGAACGGTATGATGGACAATAAGAGCCTAAAAATTCCTCAAAATAAAATAGAGGCGAGTGCGAGATCTCAAAATTAAAAAACCGAGTGCGAAGAGCTGGATATTTAAGATCCAGGAGAGTTTAAATCGGGAACAATTCATCATGATGGTTGTAACTCTTTGGTGACCCCCGGATTTTCTCATAGATAACTGTACGAAATAAATCCAATTTATAAGAAAAAGATTACTCCTTGCGTCCACGATTCCGCTCTGGATCATTGGATAAGAATCCAAAGATAAAGAGTGAAACAAAGAATAACACTATTATATAAATAAAAAGGTATTTGGTACGCAAGGCGGAAGACGATCCATGAGTCTATTTTTCAAACCCCACACCAAACCAGCTCCTTCATTAGCTGATGGATTTGAAGTCTCTGCCTAAACCGGAGGTCCTTCATACCAATTCTACTCTCCGAGCAGATGTACAATGTTGGCTGCCGCCTCAAGACAATCACATGAAAATTAATGTTGATGGGGCGTAATCGCAAGTAAGGGGTCCCGAGCTGGTAGGCTTGGCATGATGATAACATGGACACATGATTTGCCAAGGTTGGGGCTCTCTCGAAGAGATGATACCCTACATTTTATTTGATAGTATTGATTTGGAGGGAGTACAAGTTACAGGTTGATCTACCACGAGATTGAGTGTGTATGAGTGTTGTCGTCTATGGTCCTCACCATTTGATTTATATAGATACAAGGGGTGCCTAGGATTTACACATAGGTAGGTTACATCTAAGGGTAATCGTGACGAAGACGGCCTCTAAGTCTTGGGATATGCACCAAGTATTTGGAAGATATCCACCTTGACGCTCATGGACCCGACAAATGTGGCCCACTGGTTGATAATCTTGGGGGTCCTCAACCCGACCCACATGTTCGGGAGCCGACGTGGCAAGCACCCCCTAGTCCAGGATACCATCAGTAGCCCTTGAACCGTCTTCAAGTCAAGGACGCTCCTTGGTGCCTCCGAGCTTCTCCTCACCTTTCGTCATCGGTCTTGCAAGTTGGTTCAACAAATCTTCTGATACGTCGCCAACGTATCTATAATTCTTGGATGTTTTACAATCATTTTCTAGCAACTTTATATCATTTTTTGGGACTAACCTATTGACCCAGTGCCCAGTGCCACTTGATATTTTTTGCTTATTTTTTACATCGCATAAAATCATTACCAAACGGAGTCCAAACACCGCGAAACTTTTTGTGGATTTTTTATGGACCAGAAGACATCCAGTGGATTTTTTATGGATGCAGTGGGTTGTATAGTTTATTCAAGCAACATTGCAGTAGGTTAATTAAGATGAGAAAGATTGTGCTCTAAAGAACGGGGGTAAAACCAGAACTCTAAAAAAGAAACCCAGATTTTGCAGACCACCCACCCTTTAAACCCAAGTACAGGATTCTTGGAAATATTGTAATCAGACTAAAGAAATCAGATTACCTATACCATCAGATTCATGAGTTCTTGCAAAAGAATGGGGGCACCACCAGTTGTTGAAAAAGAAAGCTCAAATTCTTTTCTTTAAAACAAGAAAGCCCACATTTGGCGGCCATGGTGTGCAAGGAAGGAGAGCATCTATGGGAATGTGAGGACAAAGAACTCGCCGGGGTCGGGAGGGACGGGCGAGAGGGTCGCCGCCCGCGTCGATCTGCCGAGGCCCGAGAGGAGCGAGCAAGAAAGACTGGATTGCCGTCGATCCGGCGGCGAGGGAGGATGTGTCGACAGCCGGTCCTGGAGGAGGCAGGCCGCCGTCGCTGGAGTGCTTCGCCAAGAGCGAGATGTGGAGCAGCGAGGCGCGGGAGGGGCCCTTCGCTCGGGGAGGACGGGCAGGCTCTAGGGTATAAGAGGGGAGAATGCAGCGGCGGCAACCCTAGCGGTCCGCGTTCAGATCTGTGCCGAAGAGGAAAGCTCTCCCCAGCGCCGGCGGGATCCGGGTGAGGCGGCTGCGGCGGAGGCGGCGACCACCTTTCGGGTTTTGAAGTTTGAAGGGAGGAGGCGGGATGATTTGGGGCGGCGTACAAGAGGATAGTGCGGCCTCCGCGTACTCCCTGGGGCCTGTTGGGCCGGCCTTTTTACTCTTCACGTGTCACTTGGGCTTTATCGGATAAGAGCTTGTGGAACGGTATGATGGACAATAAGAGCCTAAAAATTCCTCAAAATAAAATAGAGGCGAGTGCGAGATCTCAAAATTAAAAAACCGAGTGCGAAGAGCTGGATATTTAAGATCCAGGAGAGTTTAAATCGGGAACAATTCATCATGATGGTTGTAACTCTTTGGTGACCCCCGGATTTTCTCATAGATAACTGTACGAAATAAATCCAATTTATAAGAAAAAGATTACTCCTTGCGTCCACGATTCCGCTCTGGATCATTGGATAAGAATCCAAAGATAAAGAGTGAAACAAAGAATAACACTATTATATAAATAAAAAGGTATTTGGTACGCAAGGCGGAAGACGATCCATGAGTCTATTTTTCAAACCCCACACCAAACCAGCTCCTTCATTAGCTGATGGATTTGAAGTCTCTGCCTAAACCGGAGGTCCTTCATACCAATTCTACTCTCCGAGCAGATGTACAATGTTGGCTGCCGCCTCAAGACAATCACATGAAAATTAATGTTGATGGGGCGTAATCGCAAGTAAGGGGTCCCGAGCTGGTAGGCTTGGCATGATGATAACATGGACACATGATTTGCCAAGGTTGGGGCTCTCTCGAAGAGATGATACCCTACATTTTATTTGATAGTATTGATTTGGAGGGAGTACAAGTTACAGGTTGATCTACCACGAGATTGAGTGTGTATGAGTGTTGTCGTCTATGGTCCTCACCATTTGATTTATATAGATACAAGGGGTGCCTAGGATTTACACATAGGTAGGTTACATCTAAGGGTAATCGTGACGAAGACGGCCTCTAAGTCTTGGGATATGCACCAAGTATTTGGAAGATATCCACCTTGACGCTCATGGACCCGACAAATGTGGCCCACTGGTTGATAATCTTGGGGGTCCTCAACCCGACCCACATGTTCGGGAGCCGACGTGGCAAGCACCCCCTAGTCCAGGATACCATCAGTAGCCCTTGAACCGTCTTCAAGTCAAGGACGCTCCTTGGTGCCTCCGAGCTTCTCCTCACCTTTCGTCATCGGTCTTGCAAGTTGGTTCAACAAATCTTCTGATACGTCGCCAACGTATCTATAATTCTTGGATGTTTTACAATCATTTTCTAGCAACTTTATATCATTTTTTGGGACTAACCTATTGACCCAGTGCCCAGTGCCACTTGATATTTTTTGCTTATTTTTTACATCGCATAAAATCATTACCAAACGGAGTCCAAACACCGCGAAACTTTTTGTGGATTTTTTATGGACCAGAAGACATCCAGTGGGCCAGAGAAGCACCTGGGGGTGCCCCGAGGGGGGCACAACCCACCAGGGCGCGCCTGGGGGCTCAGGTGCGCCCAGGTGGGTTGTGCCCACCTCGGTGACCTCCCGTACCCCCTCTTCGCCCTATAAATCGCCAAATATTCCAAAACCCTCGGGGGTAAACCTAGATCAGAAGTTCCACCGCTGCAGGCCTCTATAGCCACTGAAAACCAATCTAGACCCCGTTCCGGCACTTCGCCGAAGGGGGAAATCATCACGGGTGGCCATCTTCATCATCCCGGCGGCCACCACGATGAGGAGGGAGTAGTCCACCCTCGGGGCTGAGGGTTTGTACCAGTAGCTATGTGTTTAACCTCTCTCTCTCTCTCTTGAGATGTCACGATCTTGATGTATCGCAGGCTTTGTTAATATAGTCGGATCATATGGTGTTTTCCCCTCTCTATCTTGTGATGAATTGAGTTTTCCCTTTGAGTTTTCGTTTTATCGGATTGAATAATTTTATGGATTTGAGAACACTTGATATATGTCTTGCATATGAATACCCGTGGTGACAATGGGGTATTATTTTGATTCACTTGATATATATTCTGGCACTCAACTCGCGGATTCCCGAGGTGACATTGGGGTAATCTACGCATAGGGGTTGATGCACGTTCTTGTCTTGTTTCTCAGGTAGAAATCTTGGGGCACTCTTTGAGGTTCTTTGTGTTGGATTGAGTATTATGAATCTGAAATTATTTGGTGTTATTTTAGTATGAACTCTTGGATAGATCGATCGGAAAGAATAGCTTCAAGGTGGTTTCGTACCCTACTGTGGCACCCCGGCTCAGAGAAAACCGGAACGCCCCGTATTCCAGCCCAGAGATCGAGGAGAAGTCTTCTGGAATACGGCACTGCTTAGCATAGAACAAATCAGCTCTTTATTGCTAGCTATAATGATACAAGGGGATTACATCGGCACGACGACACTACGCCTGCCACGGTTGCTCCATGCAAGCAGCAGAACAACACGATGCAACGGAATAACTCTAGCAGCGGAACAGTGACGACGGTGATGAACTCCACTCTGCAGGGACTCTGGCTGGAACGCTTATCCTAGCTCGCAAACAAGGAATCCACGGCAAACAAGCAATCAATTCCGGCATGACCTGCAAACTGGCATGACACGCCAGGTCAGTACATTGAATGTACTTGCAAGCTCACAATAACCAGAAGCATTCAAGACAAACAACAGCATGGCAATTACAGGTTAAGCAGGAATTATCATGAGATCGTCAGGATAACATGGCATGAACAACATGAACATGATACAGCTAGAACAATATGAGCATGGCATGATCATATAAATCTGACGATACTAGCATGCAACATGATGACACTATATGCATCACTTATTCTGCTCGGTTTACCTCGTAACCATCACATGCATCACTTACCAACCTCGAACATCACACGATCATCTCAGGGTCAAATCAAGCTTGGTATAAACAATACCGTAGTAATCATTAGATGACCACAAGGAGCTTGATCTTTACCCATGATTCTCGCACAACATCACGAATATCCAACAACTCGGTATCCTCGATACCACGGTGATCATTCACGGATCACAAATGGAACCACTCTTGGCTCAACGGGTTACCTCGTAACGAAACGGTGATCATACACGGATCACATAACCAACTTATCTCATCATCGAACCAGGGTTGTTATTAAGCACATTATTATTATTACTGTTGACGCATAGTGTGACCAACTACGAACTGGGCCCTTATCCGCGGGCGCGGCTATCGATAGATTTAATGCACACTCTGCAGAGGTTAGCACACTGTACCCACACCATGGAACCCATGGCCTCGCACTCCCATTCGGGTGGACCAACGGCGTTCCGACAAAACCGTCCTACTGCCATGACACTCTCCCGGCCACTCCGACCAACTCCCCTTTGGGCTAAGTCCTGGGTGGCCCCGTGCCTACCAAAGGCACCAACGGCCACCGTCGTGGCAAAACATAAACGGTCCCAAACGGGGACAATGTATCATAACAACAACAACGGGCACACAAGGCTTATGTCCGCCTACCTGATCAGGGTAGTGCGCGCCCATAACCTTCCCTCGTTGGAGGCACCGACGAGAGGCACGACAATAGACCCAGTTAGGACCTTCCCATAAAGGTAAGCGTGGTTGCACTGGTCAGCTCGATATGGTGGCACTATGACTCAGCCAACAGTTGTTCAAGTTCAATTTAATCCGGTTAAACTTGAATGCAAATATGCTGAGCCATGATAAAATAACATGATGCAATTACAATGCATGAGCAGGATATCAACATGAGCATGAGGGTACAACATAACTATCAACCATATCAACAATGAATCATATCCAACTGAGCATGGCATAATGGAGAGAATGAATACCACAAGTACAACACTACTCATAGTAGCAGCAAAGGAACAATACATTACCGAGTAAACACTTAACCAACTAGCAGCAAAGGAACAATACATATTAACAGTACTCGGTAACCGACGTTAGTCATGCACCGAAGAACATGACCAACCCAACATGTACTACTATCAAGCATGACCAATATGAAAGTAATACTAGCAAGTAGTTCATGATAACAAAGTGCCAGAAAGCATAGCATGACGGTAACCACCGATCCATAAGCATAACCGAACTAACGATAGCAGTAGCAAAACAAACATACAATTATTAAAGATTCAAGTTGAAAACCAAAGCTACTGCATGTCTATCATGCAAATGGTGGTTGTGGCTTGCCTGGGGATGAAGAATGCACCGGGGAGAAGTGCGGAAACATCGCAGAAAGATTCGCCGGAAACACTTCTCTCTCGAAAGGGGCTGGTTAACGGCAAGGGAAAAATGGTCATTTCCAATATGCCAAAACATAATGAAAGTGACACCAACGGAACGGGCTCGACGATACGAAGAAGTGAGCGTTGGTTTCACCTCAATCGGAGTTATGGTTGCGGAGTTATGAGGTGTAGAAGATCAGGGACCAATCTGTGAATACTTTCATCGCCAACGGATCCCTGGCGGCTGAAACAGAAAGCGCCTTCGGGCAGATTACGTTTTCTGAAAAGGGAAGCGTACTTTCAGCCGCAGAAGAAGAGAATACGCTTTCCTGAAGGAAAAATGCATTTCAGGTAAAAGAGGAAGGAAATACGCTTTCACATAACGAAAACGCATTTCAAGAAAACGTTTCCACTTATCCGAGTGGATAAGGTGGTGGCTCACTTACGGGTGGGGTCCGTTGGAGAGGGGGGGCCGCCTGGCCAGCTGGCAAGGCGTCGTCTTCCTCCTCCCCTCGCTCCTGTTCGTTCCCGAGCGAAACAGAACGGAAGCAGAGGAGGGAAACGGCCAAGGGGCCGGCCAGCTCTGGCGATCCCCGGCCCGACCGCAGGGCTGCGCCGCACCCATTCAGAGGAACGGCAACCACCGGAGAGGAGTGGAGGGCCCGGAGACGGGAGGCAACAGAGAGCTTCGGGCGGCGGTGCTGGCCTTGGGGATGCGTGACCAGGGGCGCTCCGGCGAGGGGTGAGGGGTTGGGGCGGCTCAGTGGGATGAGGGGGGTCTAGTGGAGGTGGTGGGGAGACGAGGGGAGGCCTGTGGTGGCCGGACCCAAGCCGAGGCCGAGGCGGCCATGGAGGACAGAGGCGAGCTCAGGCGAGATGTGGCGATCCTGGTGACCAAATGAGGCGAGGGAGGGATGAGTGAGCTGCGGGAGAGGTCGAGGGTCCTATATATAGGCCCGGGGAAGGCTCTGGAGCTCACAAGCGAGCTTGAGCAGTGCTCTAATGGAGGTCAGTGGCTGGACATCGCACGGGCATGGCGTTTGCGGCTCATTTATGGCGAACCACGACGAGACACCGATGCAGGGCGACGCAGTCGAGCACGGGCGAGCTCCTGGACAACGTTTGAGGTCGAGACGAGGAGGGAGAGGACGAGCATAGTGGCCGGAACGAGCCAGAGCGCGAGTTTGCCATGACGCAAGCGTGATCACCGCGTGCACTGGAGCAAGCGGCATGCTTTGGCGTGGCCGACCTTTTCCAGTGGAATGACCTTAGTGCCTTGAGTCAAAATGAGGAAATAAATCGGTCCAGGGGCAAAGAAGAGATTTGCACTTAGCTCCAAAGTAAATCAACAGGAAAGTGTTTGTAACTTACTGTGGTGACACCAGCTTGGTAACGTGGTAAATAATTTGTCTGGTGATGATCACACACTAAGGTGATTAAGATGGCAAAGTTTCAGCACAAGAAGAGGAGTTTAGCTAGTGGTTGCTGTAGAAACCACCAGACTGGACAGAAATACAAAACATGAAGTAGCACTCACATATCAATTGGGATTGAGCTGAATTTTTGTTTAGATGAGTTGTTTGGGCATATGAGAGTGCCATAAAAATTCCATGCCATTTGGCCTAGCCAAAATGGTACTTCCTTCATACAGCACCTCTCTGGACAGAATCTTAGGAAAATTCCTATGGGAAAATGGCTAAATGTAATGAGCCCAAATTTGGTGGAGGTGAGTTATATGGATAGGAGAATGCCCTGGAAAATTGTCAGCTTAAGTGAAGCAATATAAAATATAGTTGCTTCACAAACTGAAAATCTGACCAGAAACTAAGATTTGGAGCTGGGTTCACCTAGATGAGTTACATGAGCTCATATTTGGTGGAGAGTCATGATTTGATCACATGAAGGATCTTGCAAAAATTCAACTCATTTGGATATGCCTAGCTTGTACTTCCTTCACAATCATTTCCCTCAGGCAGGAACTTTGAAAAATTGCTTAGGAACATTTACTAGGCAAATTAAGTTGAATTTTGGCATGAGCCAATTATTTGGACATGAAAAGGCGTCCAAGAAGTTTGGGGTGAATTGGGCAAAGATAAATGGCACTTGCTTCACAATCTGCCATTCAGGACATAATAGGAAAGGAATTAATTAAGCATGATGGGAAACATGGCAATGAAATATTTTTCCATATTTGAGGAAGATATGACCCAAAAAAATTATGAGAATTATTTGGGAATTTCGGGAGTGATAGAAATATAGGTTGCTTCACAACCTAGGGTAAATTGGGTTATTCCTTTAATAGAAAAGGAATATTCCCAAGGAAAAGGATATTGGGGTTTGGTCCAAGATGAAAATTTCAAGGTCTGGGGATGAATATGAGGATGACAAGCCACTCTTGAAAGAAAGAAGAGGTCATCTTCTTCAGTTTCCAGACCACATAGCCACGGAAAAAAAATTCAAGCAAAAACCTCAGAAAATCAAAAGAAAAAGAAAGGGCCAAAAATCAGGCTGTGACACCTACAAACGATTTCTTCTTATGTTCTCCGCTGGATAGGAACTTTGGAGTGATTCTTCATCGCACGTTGAGGGATGGTTATATGATCCAATTATATTAGCATTGTTGGGAGATTGCACTAGTGAAATTACGGGCCCTAGGCCTCATTTTCAAGCATTGCAATACCGTTTGTGCTCTGTTTTATCAATTGCTACCTTGTTGTTTTTATTGTTCTTATTACAAAAATCAATATCTATTATCCATATTACACTTGTATCACCATCTCTTCGCCGAACTAGTGCACATATACAAATTACCATTGTATTTGGCGTGTTTGGGACACAAAAGACTTTTTATTATTTGGTTGCAGGGTTATTTGAGAGAGACTATCTTCATCCTACGCCTCCCACGGATTGATAAACCTTAGGTCATCCACTCAAGGGAATATTGCTACTGTCCTACAAAACGTTGCGCTTGGAGGCCCAACACGTGTCTACAAGAATAAAGTTGCATAGTAGACATCAAGCTCTTTTCTAGCGCCGTTGTCGGGGAGGTTAGGTAATCAGCACTCACACCCCGTCAACGAAGCTCTTTTCTGGCACTGTTGCCGGGGAGGTGAGTGCTTGAAGGTATATCTTTAGATCTTGTAATTGAATCTTTTAGTTTCTTGTTTTATCACTAGTTTGGTTTATAAAAAGAAAACTATAAAAAAAGGAATTGAGGTGGCCTCATATTATTCATCTTTATCATGTCTTTCGTGAAAATGTGGAAAGGAAAATTGTGATCAATTAATAGAATAAGAATTCAATAGAATGTTTGGTATAAATTATGAGCATGATTGCAATGTTGTTAGTATGAATTCTTTGAATATCCATGATGCTAATGATATGCAAAGCCATAAGCTTGGGGATGCTATGCTTGATGAAGATGATATTTTTAGTCCCCCAAGATTTGATGTGCAAATTTGTTATAATGATTGCATGCCTCCTATTTATGATGATTATAATGATGAAAGTGGATTTGGAGAGGTCATGACTTTATTTAGTGATGAATCACCATTTTGGATGAGGCTTCAATTGACTATGATAACAAAGTTGCTATCTATGATGATTATGGTGATTACATGTATGCTATAAAGAATAATGATAACCATGAAACTTTTCATCATGATTTCAATTTTCAATCACATGATAGTTATTTTGTTGAGTTTGCTCTCACTACTATTCATGAGAATAAATTTGCTTATGTGGAGAGTAGTAAAATTTCTATGCTTATGGATCATGAAAAGAATGCTTTATGTGATAGTTATATTGTTAAATTAATTCATGATGCTACTGAAAATTATTATGAGAGAGGAGCATATGCTTGTAGGAATTGCAATAATATCAAGTTTCCTCTCTATGTGTTGAAAGTTTTGAAGTTATGCTTGGTTTGCCTTCCTATGGTAGTTGATTCTTGTTCCCATAAGTTGTTATCTCACAAAATACCTATGCATAGGAAGTGGGTTAGACTTAAATGTACTAGTCATATGCTTCATGATGCTCTCTTTGTGTTTCAATTCTTATCTTTTATGCGAGCATCATTGTAACCATCATGACTAGCTAAAAAGGCATTAAAGAAAAGCGCTTGTTGTGAGACAACCCAACACTTTTACCTACTATTTTTGTGAGTTCACATGATTATGCTACTGTATTAATCATGTTTTATTGCTTTTGTTTCAATAAAGTGCCAAGTAAAGCCTTTGGGATAGTGTGGATGATAGTTGACTTGAATCTGTGCAAAAACAGAAACTTTTGCGTCCAGTGAATAAATTCTTATATTTTACTGGAACGTGGAAAAATTCTGAATTTTTAACAGGTGATAGATATAAAAATTCTCTACGTTGTCCTAATTTTTCAGAATTTTTGGAGTAGCAGAAACATGGTTGGAGTATAGATTACTACAGACTGTTCTATTTTTGACAGATTCTGTTTTCAATGCATAGTTTGCCTGTTTTCTAGTTTCTATGGCTTATATTGCTCAATATAAATTGTGGAAATAATATGCTACAGTAGGCATTGTGTGGAAATAATTATGAATCTTGTCTTTGACAGTACCAAAGTGAAATGGTTTGCTCTTTATCATACTAACCTATCTCATGAAGTTCCATTGAGTTTTGTGTGATTGAAGTTTCTCAAGTTTTGGGTGACCTATCGATATGAGGAGAATAAGGAGTGATGAGACCCTAAGCTTGGGGATGCCCAAGGCACCCCAAGGTAATATTCAAGGAAGATCCAAGCTTCTAAGCTTGGGGATGCCCCGGAAGGCATCCCCTCTTTCGTCTTCAACATTATCGGTAACCTCACTTGGAGCTATGTTTTCATTCGTCACATGATATGAGTTTTACTTGGAGCGTCATTTTATTTTGTTAGGATTTGCTTGCTGTTATCTAGAATAATATTTTGCATCTTTATTGTCAATAAAAATGCCAAGGATAGCCTTTGCCATGCTTATTTTGCAAGTCTACATGTTGCTGTTTCAAATCAGAAAGTTTATCGCTCTTGCAAAAATTCCCTAGAAAAGTCAGAATGTGATAAAATGTTAAAACTTTTTTCACAATAAGATCTGATAAATTTTCTACAGTGTGTTAAATTTTCAGAATTTTTTGAGTTGAATAAGTATTGATACTCTTGTATTCTTTACATACTGTACTGTTTTGGCAGATTGCTGTTATGTTTGCATTGTTTGCATATGTTTGCTTGTTTGATTCTATTTGAGGATAGGAGTATTAAATATGCAGAAGAATTTAGTATGCAATGTTGAATAATATTTTTGGTGATTTTCTACAGTAGAGAACGATAAGGTTTTTGCATTGGTTTATACTAACTTATCTCACGAGTTCTTGTTGAGTTTTGTGTGGATGAAGTTTTTAAGATTTAGAGAAACCATGATATAAAAGGAATTAAGGAGACACAAAAGCTCAAGCTTGGGGATGCCCAAGGCATCCCAAGATAATATTTCAAGAATTCTCAAGCATCTAAGCTTGGGGATGCCCCGGTAGGCATCCCACCTTTTTTTCTTCAACAATTATCGGTTAGTATCGATTGAGCCTAAGTTTTTGCTTCTTCACATGATGTGTGCTATTCTTGGAATGTCTTTTTATTTTGTTTTGCTTGATGTTTTAATAAAATACTTAAATTTGAAAGTTTCTAAATAAGAGAGAGTCCACAATTAGCTACCTCGTTTGATCTTCACTTATATCTTTTTGGAGTAGCTTGTCATTTACTCTTGTGCTTCACTTATATCCTATGAGTAAATTGTTGAATAAATTGAATATAATGAAGCTGAAATTATATGTTCATATCATGCCTAGTGGTAGCTTCACATTGGGTTTAGAAAGTGAAATCTTTTGAAGCTTGACAATCACAATATTGGTTATACAAGCAATTCATGAATGATTAGTAGAAGGAAGAGAACTTTCACATGCAAATACACTATCTTGGAAATCTTTTGTGATTGTGAGCCCGCATCAAAATATTATATGCCAAAATTGTTGACGTTGGACAAGGAAGACAAAGTAATGATTTATGTTTGTTCATGTTCACATAGAAGTTATATTGTCATAGATCCTTTAACATGTGGTGCTTGCCCCCCATCTTTGCTAGCCAAAAATTCCGCACCAAGTAGAGATACTACTTGTGCATCCAAAAACCCTTAATTCCAAATCTTATCTTCAAGAGTCAACTGTTGGGGAACGTAGTAATTTCAAAAAAAATCCTACGCACACCCAAGATCATGGTGATGCATAGCAACGAGAGGGGAGAGTGTTGTCCACGTACCATCGTAGACCGAAAGCGGAAGCGTTAGCACAACGCGGTTGATGTAGTCGTACGTCTTCACGATCCGACCGATCAAGTACCGAACGCACGGCACCTCCGAGTTCAGCACACGTTCAGCCCGATGACGTCCCTCGAACTCCGATCCAGCCGAGTGTTGAGGGAGAGTTTCGTCAGCACGACGGCGTGGTGACGATGATGATGTTCTACCGACGCATATGGCTCCTGCCAGTTGCCGATAACTCGGTTACAAAACATGATCATCTCATACAATAAAATATAGCATCATGCCTTGACCATATCACATCACAACATGCCGTGCAAAAACAAGTTAGACGTCCTCTACTTTGTTGTTGCAAGTTTTACGTGGCTGCTACGGGCTGAGCAAGAACCGTTCTTACCTACGCATCAAAGACACAACGATAGTTTGTCAAGTTGGTGCTGTTTTAACCTTCGCAAGGACTGGGCGTAGCCACACTCGGTTCAACTAAAGTTGGAGAAACTGACACCCGCCAGCCACCTATGTGCAAAGCACGTCAGTAGAACCAGTGTCGCGTAAGCGTAGGCGTAATGTCGGTCCGGGCCGCTTCATCCAACAATACCGCCGAACCAAAGTATGACATGCTGGTAAGCAGTATGACTTGTATCACCCACAACTCACTTGTGTTCTACTCGTGCATATAACATCTACGCATAAAACCAGGCTAAGATGCCACTGTTGGGGAACGTAGTAATTTCAAAAAAATTCCTATGCACACGCAAGATCATGGTGATGCATAGCAACGAGAGGGGAGAGTGTTGTTCACGTACCCTCGTAGACCGAAAGCGTAAGCGTTAGCACAACGCGGTTGATATAGTCGTACGTCTTCACGATCCGACCGATCAAGTACCGAACGCACGGCACCTCCGAGTTCAGCACACGTTCAGCCCGATGACGTCCCTCGAACTCCGATCCAGCCGAGTGTTGAGGGAGAGTTTCGTCAGCACGACGGCGTGGTGACGATGATGATGTTCTACCGACGCAGGGCTTCGCCTAAGCACCGCTATAGTATTATCGAGGTGGACTATGGTGGAGGGGGCACCGCACACGGCTAAAAGATCAAACGATCAATTGTTGTGTCTATGGGGTGGCCCCCTGCCCCCGTATATAAAGGAGCAAGGGGGGAGGCGGCCGGCCAAGGAGGAGGGCGCGCCAAGAGGGAGTCCTACTCCCACCGGGAGTAGGACTCCTCCTTTCCTTGTTGGAGTAGGAGAGAAGGAAAGAAGGGGAGAGGGAGAAGGAAAAGGGGGCTGCACCCCTTGTTCAATTCGGACCAGAGGGGGGTGCGCGCCTCCTTCCTTTTGGCCTCTCTCCTCTATTCCCGTATGGCCTAATAAGGCTCAATACTTCTCCCCGGCGAATTCCCGTAACTCTCCGGTACTCCGATAAATACCCGAATCACTCGGAACCTTTTCGAAGTCCGAATATAGTCGTCCAATATATCGATCTTTACGTCTCGGCCATTTCGAGACTCCTCATCATGTCCCCGATCTCATCCGGGACTCCGAACTACTTTCAGTACATCAAAACACATAAACTCATAATATAACCGTCATCGAACTTTAAGCGTGCGGACCCTACGGGTTCGAGAACTATGTAGACATGACCGAGACACGTCTCCGGTCAATAACCAATAGCGGAACCTGGATGCTCATATTGGCTCCCACATATTCTACGAAGATCTTTATCAGTCAGACCACATAACAACATACGTTGTTCCCTTTGTCATCGGTATGTTACTTTCCCGAGATTCGATCATCGGTATCTCAATACCTAGTTCAATCTCGTTACCGGCAAGTCTCTTTACTCGTTCCGTAATACATCATTCCGCAACAAACTCATTAGTTGCAATGCTTGCAAGGCTTAAGTGATGTGCATTACCGAGAGGGCCCAGAAACACCTCTCCGACAATCGGAGTGACAAATCTTAATCTCGAAATACGCCAACCCAACAAGTACCTTTGGAGACACCTGTAGAGCACCTTTATAATCACCCAGTTACGTTGTGACGTTTGGTAGCACACAAAGTGTTCCTCCGGTAAACGGGAGTTGCATAATCTCATAGTCATAGGAACATGTATAAGTCATGAAGAAAGCAATAGCAACATACTAAACGATCGAGTGCTAAGCTAACGGAATGGGTCAAGACAATCACATCATTCTCCTAATGATGTGATCCCGCTACTCAAATGACAACCCATGTCAATGGCTAGGAAACTTAACCATATTTGATCAACGAGCTAGTCAAGTAGAGGCATACTAGTGACACTCTGTTTGTCTATGTATTCACACATGTATTATGTTTCCGGTTAATACAATTCTAGTATGAATAATAAATATTTATCATGATATAAGGAAATAAATAATAACTTTATTATTGCCTCTAGGGAATATTTCCTTCATCCACCATACCTACCTAAGGATTGAGCAAGATCCTTCAAGTAAGTTGTCATCGGTGCAATAAGGCAATAAAAATTGCCCCTAAATATGTTTGATATTTTAATGTAAGGGAAAATTGAGTGTTGTACGAACTTGTGATGGCAAAGTAATAAAAGCGACGGACTGCATAATAAAGGTTGCTATCATAAGGGGCAATATAACGTGATGTTCCTTTGCATTAAGAGCTTGGGCATCCAAATAAAAAGCGCATGGCAACCTCTACTTCCCTCTGCGAAGGGCCTATCTTTTACTTTTCAGTATTTACTTTTATGCAAAGAGTCAAAGTTTTTCTCTCTATTCCTTTTTATTTTTCTCTTTTGGCAAGCATCATGTAGTGAGGAAAGATCTAGGCACATATATCCAGTTGGATATGGGTAGCATGAGTTATTATTGTTGACATCACCCTTGAGGTGAATATGTTGGGAGGCAAAACAATAAGCCCCTATCTTTCTATGTGTCCGGTTGAAACGTTTTGCTCATGTGTATGCGGTGAGTGTTAGCAATCATAGAAGACTATATGATGGTTGAGTATGTGGAGCTCTTACTTAGACTCTGTCGAATAAGTTGAATTGCAATTGTTTGGTGACTAAGAATATAGGTTCTTGAGTTTCAAGAGAATTCTTTGTTTGAACCTTAACATGTGAATTGGTTGCTACTTTAACATGAGAAATTTTATGAGAAAGAATTGTTGTTATGATGCTAGGAAAAGTGATTGAAATTATCATTGATCAAACTTGTGCACTTTGCTAGCATTCACACGTCATAATTTATTTCTTTTATCATTTACCTACTCGAGGACGAGTAGTAATTAAGCTTGGGGATGTTGATACGTCTCCAATGTATCTATAATTTATGAAGTATTCATGCTGTTATATTATCATTCTTGGATGTTTTAGAATCATTTTATAGCAACTTTATATCATTTTTTGGGACTAACCTATTGACCCAGTGCCTAGTGCTAGTTGTTGTATTTTGCTTGTTTTTTACATCGAAGGAAATCATTATCAAACGGAGTCCAAACACCGCGAAACTTTTTGTGAATTTTTTATGGACCAGAAGACATCCAGTGGGCCAGAGAAGCACCTGGGGGTGACCCGAGGGGGGCACAACCCACCAGGGCGTACCTGGGGGCCCAGGCGCGCCCAGGTGGGTTGTGCCACCTCGGTGACCTCCCGTACCCCCTCTTTGCCCTATAAATCGCCAAATATTCCAAAACCCTCGGGGGGTGAACCTAGATCAGAACTTCCGCCGCCGCAGGACTCTGTAGCCACCGAAAACCAATCTAGACCCCGTTCTGGCACTCCGCCGGAGGGGGAAATCATCAGCGATGTCCATCTTCATCATCTCGGCGGCCACCACGATGAGGAGGGAGTAGTCCACCCTCGGGGCTGAGGGTTTGTACCAGTAGCTATGTGTTTAACCTCTCTCTCGTGTTCTTGAGATGTCACGATCTTGATGTATCGTGGGCTTTGTTAATATAGTCGGATCATATGGTGTTTTCCCCTCTCTATCTTGTGATGAATTGAGTTTTCCCTTTGGGATTTCGTTTTTTCGGATTGAATACTTTTATGGATTTGAGAACACTTGATATATGTCTCGCATATGAATACCCTGGTGACAATGGGGTATTATTTTGATTCACTTGATATATGTTTTGGCACTCAACTCGCGGATTCCCGAGGTGACATTGGGGTAATCTACGCATAGGGGTTGATGCACGTTCTCGTCTTTGTTTCTCCGGTAGAAATCTTGGGGCACTCTTTGAGGTTCTTTGTGTTGGATTGAGTATTATGAATCTGAAATTATTTGGTGTTATTTTAGTACGAACTCTTGGATAGATCGATCGGAAAGAATAGCTTTGAGGTGGTTTCGTACCCTACAAACGATTTCTTCTTATGTTCTCCGCTAGATAGGAACTTTGGAGTGATTCTTCATCGCACGTTAAGGGATGGTTATACGATCCAATTATATTAGCATTGTTGGGAGATTGCACTAGTGAAATTACGGACCCTAGGCCTCATTTTCAAGCATTGCAATACCATTTGTGCTCCGTTTTATCAATTGCTACCTTGTTGTTTTTTATTGTTCTTATTACAAAAATCAATATCTATTATCCATATTACACTTGTATCACCATCTCTTCGCCGAACTAGTGCACCTATACAAATTACCATTCTATTTGGTGTGTTTGGGACACAAGAGACTTTTTATTATTTGGTTGCAGGGTTGTTTGAGAGAGACTATCTTCATCCTATGCCTCCCACGGATTGATAAACCTTAGGTCATCCACTCGAGGGAAAATTGCTACTGTCCTACAAAACTCTGTGCTTGGAGGCCCAACACGTGTGTACAAGAATAAAGTTGTGTAGTAGACATCATCTTGCATCTGATTTTCCGAAGTGGACATGTTTTGGCCAAGAAGTTTTATACCTCGGTCATCTGACAAGTCCTCTAAAATTCCCAAAACCCTTTAACAGGTATGTTCCGAGGAGATTCTCAAGTCCGAGGATCTCAACTCGTGCGCCACTGCCTTAAGGGCGAAGCATCCTACTTGGGCCCAAACGACGGTCCGACCCCACCATGACAACTTGGACCGCCTCTACCTCTCCGGTCATGTTGTTATGTAAGGGTCTTCATGGCGTGCGCGTGTGGCTCAAGGCCCACCACTGAGATGTCCAATCAGAAAAAGTTTATCCTGCCCCAAGACATGTAAGGCAGCATAATTAGCTGGCCCCTCTGTAAGGGCATATTTATCCCTTAGTTGTTTTGGTGATTGATGACAATGCTTTTGCGGACTAATCGTGTGCATTGAGTATTTCAGATATATCATGACTAGGCACAAGACGATTTGGTGCCCCTCAAAGACTATTGAAGACGATGTTTCTCTACGTTTCTTTTCGGTGGATTTGAGTCGTAGGAAAGCTGTATTATTAAGAGGGGGTCCGCTTTGGAAAGGTTTTGGTGGAATCATCACGTACACGTCTACTCCATTTGAACCACCTTTCCTTTGGCACTTTGGAGCATCCTCTGTCTTTTCTTGTCTATTCAAAATGTCATGATTGTTGAACTTGGGCATGTGGTAGTACTGCTCCTAGGAGCGGTAGTATTGCAGGCCCTTGCGGTAGTACCGGCCTCTAGCGCGGTAGTACCGCAAGCGCCCACGGTAGTACCGCTTCTGTGGAGCAGTAGTACTGTGGTCTTAGGCCAGGCGCTGCAGGTTTTGCGGTAGTAGGGGCGGATGTAATTTTTTACATACGCGCCCTACGCGGTAGTACCGCGCCTCTCGCGCGGTAGTACCGTGCACTCTGGCCAGGCTCAGCATCATGCACGGCAGTAGGGGCGGATGTAATTTTTTACATCCGCGCCCCGCGCGGTAGTACCGCTCCTGGCTTGCAGTACTATTGTGTCGGATTTTTGCATAGATCCCAACTCAGCGGAAGTTGCCACGGATGTATTTTTATATGTCCGTGCCTTCCCAAAATCTGGACTATCCCTGCCTTGCGGTAGTACCGCAAGGGGGAGCGGTAGTACCGCGCCAGCGGTTCTACCGCCCCTGCTTCATCGCATCAGGGATGCTCTGGTTTCTGCTGCACGGGCGGTAGTACCGCGGTAGTATCGTGTGCCCTTGCGGTAGTACCGCGTCCCCGGCGCGGTAGTACCGTGCTACGCAGGCTGAGTTGGTGGATAACGGTTGGATTTGTTTTTCCACTATATAATGGGTGTCTTCTTCTTCGAGTTGACCACCTCTTCCATCCCCAAGCTCCATTGTTGCTTGAAGCTCCATTTTCGCCCGATCTCTCTCCCTAGCCAATCAAACTTGTTGATTTTATAGGAATTGGTTGAGAAGGCCCCAATCTACACTTCCACCAAAAGAAATTTGATTCCCCCACTAATCCCTTGCGGATCTTGTTACTCTTGGCTGTTTGAGCACCCTAGACGGTTGAGGTCACCGCAGAACCATATTCCATTGTGATGAAGCTTTGTGGTGTCATTGGGAGCCTCCAATTAAGTTGTGGAGATTGCCCCAACCTTGTTTGTAAAGGTCCGGTCGCCGCTTCCAAGGGCACCAATAATGAAATCACGACATCTCGCATTGTGTGAGGGCGTGTGATCACTAGTAGATGTAGTGGAACAATTTTGCCCAAACTACGGATGTCGTGTTCTCCACATGGACTAGGCGACGGCAACTATGCTCGGCTAAAGCTAGGTGACACGATATTTGGTGACGAAAACAGAAAATAAAACCTAAACTAAACAAGGTAGTTCCCGAAGATCGTCGCCAAAGAGAATGCAAAATAAGCAAAGGTACATTCAGATTATACTCTGTCTTTTTGGTAGTTTTATTAGGCTTGAGGAATTAAAACACTAACACAAACAAACATCAATGACAAAAGGGAATCAACAAGACATGAACACATATAACCATCAAACATATAACAGTGGGATGAATCACGGCTATATGGCTGAATATAAATGTTTCACAACAACTCACACACAAATTTTGCATCACAATTACTTGAGTAAACACATAAACTACAAACTGGAACAAGTTCACAGGGTTAGGTACACATATATGGTGATGGATAGACCACAGATACACAGCAAGAACAATTCAACTAGTGAGAACACACATATGTGATACAATATTTATAAGTACCAAACTGAACCATTCACGGATTGCAAGCATTCATAGAATCTGAACATTACAGGGCATTACACATCTCCTATTACAGAAATTCAGAGAATATAGAGAGGGAAAAAGAGGGATAGCAGCAGTTTATGGTTAAGATTAGGAGCAGTAGGGGCGTTTGAGAGAAGGTGCAGCAAGAAAGAGGTGCAACCGCAGTTTTGGGGAGAGGTAGTAGCAGCCAGCAGTTGGTTCAGAGAAGGAGCAGCAGCTTGGGATTTTGAGAAGAGCAGCAGGGAATAGGAGCAACAGCAAGGAGAAGTGCAGAGGAAAAGCAACAGCAAGGGGGTGCGAGGAGAAGAAGGAGCAGCGGCAGATCAGCGCAAGAAGAAGAAGCAGCAAGCAGCGGAAGGAGGGAGAAGTAGTAGCAGAGATTGAGAGAGCAAGCAGCAGCAGGGGCGTGGGAAGAAGAAACAGCAGCAGGCAGAGAGCAGAAGAAGGAAGAGGGAGTTGGCGATGGTGGTGGCACACTGGTGGTCTGCGAGATGGGTCCGAGGCGAAGGAGTTGGGTGGCGCACTCACGCGGGTGACCAGACACTCGCGCCGGAGTGTCTGATGCATCGCGTGAGGGAGCGGCTGGTGTGGTGGATGTAGGCACTGGAGGTAGGAGGAGTAGTGGTGGCGCTGGGTGATGGATGGAGGCGGTGCTGGTTGGCGCACCACCACGCCGGCCTGGCCGCGGCGGCGGCCGGAGGTGGAAGAATAAGTGGTGAGGGAGAGGAGGAGAGATGCCAGGCCCGAAAGGGGATCGAGGCTGTGCTAGGGATTTTGATCCCTCACGATCTGATCTGCCACTTTGCAATTTTGCCCTCCTACTTCTCTCCTTTGGCAGATCATGCTCAGCTCCTTGACTCCATCACTTGATCATTTGTAGTGGAAGAGTTTGCGCCTTGTCGCACTTTTCTGCAAAATAAACAAAGTGACTAGTCAACAATCCTTTTATATGATTTTCATGTAATATTCGATAACTCTTAGCAAGAAATGATAGACATATCTCAATAAATGGTGAATTAGTGTGCCCAAATTGTATATAAGAAATGCGCTTATCAAGTTCCCCCACACTTAAATCTTTACTTGTCCTCAAGTAAAGGCACATGCAAAAGCGAGATAGTGAATAGTGAGCTGATTAGAGAATGTCCAGTGAAGTAGATCTCCAAATAATGCATGCTTTGGACTTAGCTAGTGAAAACCAATGGTTAAGAGTGCTACCAATGATCAATTGTAAGTACAACGGGATATTTCGCCCGAACTGCGAGTGTCGTGTTCCCCACAGGGACTAGGCGACGGCGATTATGCTCGGCTAAAGCTAGGTAAACACGATTCGGGTGATGAAAGCAAGAAAGTAAAACTAAACTAAACAGGGCTGTCGCCAAAGAAAATGCAGATAAGCAAAGGTAGATTCAGATTTTATTCAATGTATTTTTTTGGTGTTTTTGTTTTAGTTGAGAAATAAAATGCTAACACAAGCATACATCAACGGCTAGGGAATTGAAAAGACATGAACATATATATGACACAGAGACACCACTGAATCACAGAAGTTTCAGAAATCGTAAACTGAATATTGAACAGTTTTACACTTCTCAAGAACACTGAAAGCACATTCAACACAAAGATCACAGGTGATCTGAATTATTAAAGTAAACTAACTGACATACAGACACAAATAATACTAATTCAGAACAGAATATAGTTGATCTAGCATCCACTAATAACTCACAGAAATTACACACACACGCATAGAAAGAGAGAGATGAAGAGAAAGAAAGAGAGAAGCAGTAGTAGGGAATTCAGAGGAGGAGGAGCAGCAAGGGGCGCAAGAAGAAGCAGCAGCAGGTCACGTTGAGGAAGAAGCAGCAGGGGGCAGAGGGAAGGAGAGAGGTGGAGGAGCAGCAGCGAGACAAGGGGAAAAGGAGCAGCAGTAGATCACGTTGAGGAAGCAGCAGCAGGTTCTTGGGGAAGAAGAAGAAAACAGCAGCGAGGCAGGGGTTAGAGGAAGAAGAGCAGCAGCAGAGGTAAGGGAAGAAGCAGCAGCCGCAGGCAAGGAGAGCCGCGCGGGGCATCAGACGCCGCCGGCATCTGTCTGGTGGATTGCGTGAGGTGTGGGGAGGCGCTGTGGTGCTGGTGGCGGTGGCGCTGGTGACGGCGGTGTGGATGGATGATGGTGAATTTGGGGAAGGAGAAGAAGATGGTGGCGCTGGTGGATGGCGCACCACCACGCCGGCCTGGCCGTGGTGGCGGCCGGAGGTGGAGAAGGAGGCGGGGAGGAGAAGGTTGAGATGCCAGGCCCGAGGGGAAAATGGAGGCTGCGCTAGGGATTTGATCCCCCTCCTCTGATCTGCCACTTTTGCTCTTTTGCCCTTCCACTTCTCTTCTTTCTTCACAAGATGATCCCTCCAACTTTAGCTTGGCCCCTCTGGTTACTTCTTTTCTTTACGGTCGGGTCCATTCTTCCTCCTCTTCTTCGTTCTCTTAGCCACTTAGTCCGGATTTTGAAGATTTATAGTGCCTTTGTGCACATTTCTGCAAAATAGACCAAAGACTAGTAAATGATACTTTATATGATTTTCATGCAAATATTCAATATTTCATAGCAAGAATTGATGGTCATATCTCAATAAATAATATATTTCTATGCCAAAATTGTATATATGAAATGTGCTTATCAGTGTGAGGAGAATACGGTGACCCTAGTGGCTTCTTGGGGAGCATTGTGCCTCCACACCGCTCCAACGGAGACGTACTTCCCCTCAAAAGGAAAGAACTTCGGTAACACATCCTCGTCTTCACCGGCTCCACTCTTGGTTATCTCCTGCCTTTACTTGTGCAAGCTTATTTGTGTTATATCCCTTGCTTTGTTGTGTGCTTGTTGTTGTTGCATTATATAGGTTGCTCACCTAGTTGCATATCTAGACAACCTACTTTGATGCAAAGTTTAAATTGGTAAAGAAAAGCTAAAAATTGTTAGTTGCCTATTCACCCCCCCTCTAGTCAACTATATCGATCCTTTCAATTGGTATCAGAGCCTCGTCTCTTTATTAAGGACTTTGTCGTCCGAAGAGTATGGTTGACACCGTAGACGGTGTGGAGGAGCACTCCGGTGTGAATCCGGTCTCGTCTACGGCCGATGGGGGAACCGCGGTCTCTCGTGAGGAATTCAATGTGGCTTTGGACACATTGGAAACCTCCATGACGACCGAGGTTGAAAGCATGTTTAATAAATTCTTAGAAGGGCTTAAACTATCTACCGCACCGATGAAAGTGGGTGATCCCACTAACAAGGTGACGGATGCTAACTCTGACAAGGGGGAAGCTACTAGTGAAAAGGCTCCTTCTTCTAGTGGTAAAAATGGCAACGACATCTTTGACCATGTGGAACCTCCACTTACTTATGGTGGACTGATTCCTTCCACTCATTTGAATCATGCCGGTCCTCCCCCTAAGATTGTGAAAAATGAGGACTTTGATTCTTGGGTTTATCGCTTTAAGTGTCAATTGAACCATGTTAACACTAACCTTTGGAGAATCATTGAAGAAGGTTTTTGTCCGCATGACCGAAGCAACTTCACCCCTAGAGAAGCCGCGGATAATCAATTCAATGAGAATGCTCTCTTCATCATCCAAGATGCAATTCCACCCGAAGATCTTGCTCATCTCCGACCCTTCACCGTGGCCAAGGATGCATGGCGGCATGTTGTTTCCCTCTACAGGGGAAGCGCAAGCATTCAACACTCCAACTATGAAGTAGTGCAAGATGAAGCCGATGAGTTTGCAATGAAAGAAGATGAAGAACCTCGTGAGCTTTATCGGAGATTAACTACTCTCGTGGTCTCACTCCGAGATCATGGGAGCAAGGATACGGATGACAATTGGATCAAGCGCAAATTCCTCAAGGCCATGATGCCTTACCACAAGGCCATGTCCTCCGTCATTCGTCAAAGGCCGGACTTCCACACCTTGTCCTCAAGTGAAGTGTTGGATGAGTTTGTGTCTATGAGCATCTTGGACAAGATCGCCGACAATGCGGTGTAACGCTCTCAAAGAGCAAAGAAGCCCAACCTTGCCTTGAAGGCCAAGGTTAGTGTGGAAGAAGAGGAAGAAGAGGAAGAAGAGGAGAGCAATCCCGAAGATACAAAGTATGCTTATCATGAACACATGGCTCTTGCTTCAAGGCAATTTTGGAGCAAGAAGAACACAAGGCCCAACTTCAACAAGAATAACTCAAGTGGCACGAAGGTCAAGCAACGAGTGAGGACTTGCTATAATTGTGGCAATGTGAGCCACTTTGTTGCGGAATGTCCTTATGAGAAGAGGGAAGACAATGATGGCAAGCTCATCCTAAAGGACAAGGCCAAGTCTTTCCCCAACAAGAGCAACTTCACCAAGAAGACTCCTCCCAAGGGGTTGGTGGCACAAGAAGAGTACCATGAGTATGATGATGATGAAGAAGACGGTGAGTCAGTTGCCACGGCCTCCATTGCCATTGCGACAACTCCACGGGTGTCTCTCTTCGACTCACCCAATGAGAACATCACCGCCAAGTGCCTCATGGCTAAAGCCACCAACAAGGTAACTCCCAACATCAAAACTACCATCATTAATAATCCTTCTTTGACGGATTGCATTGATGAACATGAGGGGTCCAATGTGGAGGAAAATGAATTTGAGTCTTTTATGAGTAAACTCAAGGGTAAATCCAAGAAGCACTTCGTTGCTCTCTTGGAACAACTTGGTGAAGCCAATGACATGATCGAGACTCACGAAGATACCATCTCTAAGATGGAGGGGCATAGTCGTGACTATGCTGATGAGATTTCGGATCTTTCCAATGCTCTTGAGGAAGAGCAAGGTCTTCGTTTGACTCTTGAGGAGTCATACAACGATGACCACGCTAAATTAAAGAAAGATCTTGATCATGCTCTTGTTGTATATCGTGTGCTAAACTCCGAGAAGGCTAAGCTTGGGATTGATCTTGCTAGACTCAAGGAGGATTTTGATATACTTGACAAGGCTCACAAGGCCTTGAAAGGTGTTCATGCTAACCTCAAGGAGTCTCATGATCAACTGCAAGTGAAGCTAACCAAGGAGAAAGCCACTTTTCCTCACATGGTTTTAATTGATAATGCAAATGCTACTAACCCATGTTGTGAGCATGTGCATCTTGTTGAGGAGAATGCAAAGTTGAAGAAGCAACTTGAGAAAGGCCTTGTGTCGTGCATACAAGGTGAGAAGAACCTCAACGACCTTTTGAGCAATCAAAAGGAAGTTGTGGCCAAGGAAGGAATTGGGTTCACACCCAAGTGCAAGAACAAGAAGAAGGATGACAAGGCCAAACGACCTCCCCCTCTCAAGCAAACTTTTGTGAAGGAGGGAGAGGGTGCTTCTAAGAAAAAGAAGAAGAACAATGTGAAGGGTAGTGATGCTAAGAAGGGCACTGCTACCCCTCCCAACAAAGCCGGCGACTTTAACCCTTCTTATGTGTTATGTCGTGCTAGTGATGGACATGTTTATGCCAAATTTGTTGGTTCTTCTTATGAGTACATTGAATGGTCTATTTGGGTTCCTAAGACCCTTGTTACTAACATCAAAGGACCCATTACAAAATGGGTACCTAAAACCAAGCATTGATTTTCTTGTAGGTGTTTGCTTCCAGTGGGGGATCATGGTTGCTCGATAGTGGAGCCACTAATCATATGACCGGAAGCAAGGACTTAGTGGTGGACGTTCACAAGATTCCCTCTATGCCCACCAATGTCGAGTGGGGTGATGCCTCGTCCTCTAAGGTATTGGGACTTGGCAAGGTTGTCATTTCTCATGATTTCACGATCGAGAAGGTCATGCTTGTTGAGTCCCTTGCATACAATTTACTTTCCGTTCGTCAACTTGCACTCATGGGGTTTGCCACTTTCTTTGATGTTGATACCGTGGCCCTCTTGTGGAGCAAAACTCTTAAAGTAGCCTTTGTTGGGCATGTCGAGAACGGTCTCTATGTGATTAACTTTTCGGAGCGACCCACTAAGACCGCGACATGCCTAATGGCTAAAGTTGACGTGGGATGGCTTTGGCATCGCCGTTTAGCCCATGTCAATATGAGATCTTTGCAAAGTCTTCTCAAGGGGGACCATGTCCGTGGACTAAAAAATGTTAGTTTTGCTAAAGATCGTGCTTGCAGTGCTTGTATCGAAGGAAAGCTACATGAGAAGGCTCACCCTCCCACGACTATCATTTACTCGAAGTGGCCTTTGGAGCTCCTCCACATGGATCTCTTTGGGCCTCCATCCTTTGATAGTCTTGGGGGTAGAAAGTATTGCTTGGTGATTGTGGATGATTATTCAAGATACACTTGGGTATACTTCTTCAAGAGGAAGAGCGAGACCCAACAAACTGTCATTGACTTTGCAAATGAATCCCAACGTCAACACAATGCAAAGATCTTAACTATAAGAAGTGACAACGGCACCGAGTTCAAGAACTACACCTTGGATGAGTTTCTTAGTGATGAGGGGATCAAGCATCAATATTCCGCACCATACACCCCTCAACAAAATGGTGTAGCGGAGAGGAAGAACCGGACGTTGATGGATGCGGCAAGGACCATGATGGCGGAGTTCAAGTCTCCATACAACTTTTGGGCCGAAGCCATCAACACCGCGTGTCATGCATCAAATCGGCTCTATCTCCGCAAAGGCTTGAACAATACTCCATATGAGATACTCACCGGTAACAAGCCCAACCTCAAGTACTTTCGGGTGTTCGGGTGTAAGTGTTTCATTCTCAAGAAAGGTGTTCGGTTGTCTAAATTTGAGGCTAGAGCTTATGAGGGCATATTTGTTGGTTATGCTACAAACTCTCATGCTTACCGTGTCCTCAATAAGTCCACGAGACTTATTGAGGAGATGTGTAACATGGAGTTTGATGAGAATAACGGCTCCCAAGTGGAGCAAAGTGGCACTTGTGATGTAGGTGATGAAATTCCTCCTCAAGCCATAAGAAGAATGGGAGTTGGTTTTATCCTACCCATTGAGGAACCCCTTGTGGCCGAAGAAGAAGGACAATGCTCCACTCAAGTGGAGCCATCACCAACCCAAGGCCCACACGCTTTCGAAGAACAAAGTGAAGGCCCTCAACCTCATGAACAAGACCAAGGGCAAGATCAATCTCAAGACGGTGTTGAATCACCAAGTGATACCCAAGGTCAAGTTCTCTCCTCCGAGCAAGTTCAAGATCAAGAACAAGCTCAAGACGGCGCTCAAGATGATCAAGTGACCGCTCCTCAACTCACCCCGAGGAGGAATTGGAGCGTCGTGCCGCCCAGATTGCATCCAAGCTCTCTACCAAGGGTCATCTCATGAAGAATGTGCTTGGAAGCATTCAAAAGGGGGTAAGCACTCATAGACAATTGGCAAACTATTGTGAACATCACGTGTTTGTCTCTTGTGTTGAACCCCAAAAGGTCTATGAGGTGCTCGAAGATCCGGATTGGCTCAATGCCATGCATGAAGAACTCAACAACTTCGAGTACAACAAGGTGTGGAGATTGGTGCCAAGGCCAACGGGGAACCACAATGTCATTGGAACCAAGTGGATATTCAAGAACAAGCAAGATGCTCATGGGACCATCGTTCGCAACAAGGCAAGATTGGTAGCACAAGGCTACTCCCAAGTCGAGGGTATCGAGTACGATGAAACCTTTGCTCCCGTTGCTCGCCTTGAATCCATTTGTTTGTTGATTGCTTATGCTTCTCATCATAACTTTAAGTTGCAACAAATGGATGTGAAGAGTGCATTTCTTAATGGTCCTATTAATGAGTTGGTGTATGTCAAACAACCCCCCGGGTTCGAGGATCCCTACTTCCCCGATCATGTGTATCAACTCGATAAGGCACTCTATGGCCTTAAACAAGCCCCACGTGCGTGGTATGACCGCCTTACTGAGTTGTTGCAAGATCGTGGATTTGAAGTTGGGAAAATCGACCCCACACTTTTTACTAAGAAGGTCAAAGGGGATTTGTTTGTGTGCCAACTATATGTTGATGATATTATCTTTGGTTCCCCTAACAAAGCTTTCAATGAGGAATTTGCCGCTCTCATGACCTCAAAGTTCAAGATGTCATCGACGGGAGAGTTGAAGTTATTTCTCGGGTTCGAAGTCAAGCAAAGAAGAGAAGGAACCTTCATCAACCAAGCCAAATATACTCAAGACATGCTCAAGAGATTCAAGCTAAGTGATGTCAAGCCGACCTCCACTCCAATGCCCGTCAAATGCCAACTTGACATAGATCCCAATGGTAAAGCAGTGGATCAAAAGGTATATCGCTCCATGATTGGCTCCTTGATTTACCTTTGTGCATCTAGACCGGATATCATGTTGAGTGTGGGAATTTGTGCACGGTTTCAAGCCGCACCTAAGGAACGCCACTTTGTGGCGGTCAAGCGAATATTTTGATATTTGGCTCATACCCCAAACTTTGGCTTATGGTATCTGAGGGAGTCCTGGATTAGGGGGTCCTCGAATAGCCGGACTATATACCTTGGCCGGACTGTTGGACTATGAAGATACAAGATTGAAGACTTCGTCCCGTGTCTGGGTGGGACTCTCCTTTGTGTGGAAGGCAAGCTTGTCAATTCGGATATGTAGATCTCCTCCCTTGTAACCGACTCTGTGTAACCCTAGCCCCCTCCGGTGTCTATATAAACCGGAGGGTTTAGTCTGTAGGACAACGACAATCATAATCATAGGCTAGCTTCTAGGGTTTAGCCTCTACGATCTCGTGGTAGATCAACTCTTGTAATACTCATATCATCAAGATCAATCAAGCAGGAAGTAGGGTATTACCTCCATCGAGAGAGCCCAAACCTGGGAAAACATTGTGTCCCCCGCCTCCTGTTCCCATTAGCCTTAGACACACAGTTCGGGACCCCCTACCCGAGATCCGCCGGTTTTGACACCGACATTGGTGCTTTCATTGAGAGTTCCACTGTACCGTCACGATAAAGTCTTGATGGCTCCTTCGATCATCGCCAACGATGCGATCCAGGGTGAGGTTTTTCTCCCCGGACAGATCTTTGTATTCGACGGCTTCGTACTGCGGGCCAACTCGCTTGGCCATCTCGAGCAGATCAAGAGCTACGCCCCTGGCCATCAGGTCAGGTTTGGAAGTTTAAACTATACTGCCGACATCCGCGAAGAATTGATCTTTGACGGATTCGAGCCCATGCCAGGTGCGCCGCACAGTCACTACGAGCATGACTTAGCCCTGCCATCGGACGGTGTTCGGGAGATCACACCTGCGGCTACTCCGGCCCTCAATCCGGAGCAGATCATGCCATCCGAGGACGGGTGGATGGACCCCGCCACGGAGGTCGCACACTCAGCGGCGATAGAGCCGAATACTGACTTCACCTCCTATGAGACCTGTGTTGCCGGACCCTTGGATTCGTCCCCGGCCACGGGCTCCGAACCGCCTGCGTCCGTGCCTATCGAATCTGATTGGGCACCGATCATGGAGTTTTCCTCCGCGGATATCTTTCAGCACTCGCCCCTGGGCAACATGCTAAATTCATTAAGGTCTCTCTCCTTGTCAGGAGGCCCTTGGCCGAACTATGTCCGGCTTGAGTGGGAAGCGGACGACGAAGAAATTCATTCCCCACCCACCACCCACTTAATAGCCACTGTCGACGACTTAACCGACATGCTCGATTTCGGCTCCGA
Organism: Aegilops tauschii subsp. strangulata; assembly: GCF_002575655.3. Taxonomy (NCBI): domain Eukaryota; kingdom Viridiplantae; phylum Streptophyta; class Magnoliopsida; order Poales; family Poaceae; genus Aegilops; species Aegilops tauschii. The sequence continues at coordinate 183,067,536 of NC_053039.3, forward strand.
AGACATCAACAGTATGGACGACGATGCAGGAGAAGAACAAGAACCACAGCCCACAGGGCGCTGGACTGCCACCTCATCATATGATATATACATGGTGGACACCCCCAAAGAAAGCGATGGCAATAAGGCAACGGAGGATAATCCCCCCGAGAAGCAATCTAAGCACCGGCGTCATTGGCGCCGCTCTAAGCCCCGCCATAGCAAAAGCAGCGATACCGGCACAAGAGACAATAACGCTGCGGATAGTGCCGAAGACGAAGACAATCCCCCCCAGCCAGGTTTCGAGCGGGAGGATGGGCAAGCTAGCCCTAAGGAACAGGCAGCAGACGGAGAATCAGAGGATGACAATTACATGCCCCTCTCCGAAGACGAGGTGAGCCTCGGCGACGAAGAATTTATCGTGCATGAGGATCCCATCGAACAGGAGCGCTTCAAGCGCCGGCTTATAGCCACAGCAAAAAGCCTGAAGAAAAAGCAACAACAGCTTCAAGCTGACCAAGTCTGCTAGCAGATAGATGGACCGAGGTCCTGGCGGCCGAGGAATACAAACTCGAGCGCCCAACCAAAAGTTACCCAAAGAGCAGGTTGCTACCCCAACTCGAGGAGGAAGCATTACCAGCGTATGATGCGGCTGACCGGCCACCTCGTGGCCGAGACAAAGCGGCATATCAGCCCGAAGTCCAGCCCGCACCCCATTGCTAGTCAAACAAAAACACCAAGGCCCGGGGCAACACGCAGGACCTGCGAGACGTATTAGAAAACAAAGCAGGACATACAAGATCGATCTACGGATCACGGGGGCGCGCCCCAACGCGTGACGACGACCGTCATGCCGGATATACTAAAAGCAAATCTGGCCGGGCCAAATACAGCAGACAAGACTCGTATGAACCGCGACATGACATAGCCCGGCACAGAGGCGCCACACACCCCCTATGCTTCACTGACGAAGTAATGGATCATGAATTCCCAGAAGGATTTAAACCCGTGAACATTGAATCATATGATGGTACAACAGACCCCGCGGTATGGATTGAAGATTTCCTCCTCCACATCCACATGGCCCGCGGTGATGATCTACATGCCATCAAGTACCTCCCTCTAAAACTCAAAGGGCCGGCTCAGCATTGGCAGAATAGCCTGCCGGCAAACTCCATTGGAAGTTGGGAGAATTTGGAAGACGCATTCCTTGACAACTTCCAGGGCACTTATGTGCGACCACCGGATGCTGATGACTTGAGCCACATAACCCAACAGCCAGGAAATTCTGGACTCGGTTCCTAACTAAAAAGAACCAAATTGTCGACTGTCCGGATGCCGAGGCCTTGGCGGCATTTAAGCATAAGATCCGAGACGAGTGGCTCGCCCGACACCTCGGCCAAGAGAAGCCGAAGTCCATGGCAGCCCTCACGACACTCATGACCCGCTTTTGTGCGGGCGAGGACAGCTGGCTGACTCGCAGCAACAACACATCAAGAAATCCTGGCAATTCAGATGCCAAAGATAGCAACGGCAGGCCACGTCGCAACAGAAACAAGCGCCGCAACAACGGCGACAACGCCGAAGACACGACAGTCAATGCCGGATTCAGTGGCTCTAAATCCGGTCAGCGGAAAAAGCTGTTCAAAAGAAGCAATCCGGGCCCGTCCAGTTTGGACCGCATACTCGATCGCTCGTGTCAAATTCACGGCACCCTCGATAAACCAGCCAACCACACCAACAGAGAATGCTGGGTGTTCAAACAGGCCGGCAAGTTGAATGCCGAAAACAAGGAAAGGGGGCTGCATAGCGACGACGAGGAGGAGCCCCGGCCGCCGAACACAGGAGGACAGAAGAAATTTCCTCCCCAAGTGAAAACGGTGAACATGATATACGCAACCCATATTCCCAAGCGGGAACGGAAGCGTGCACTAAGGGACGTCTATGCGATGGAGCCAGTCGCCCCAAAGTTCAACCCATGGTCTTCTTGTCCGATCACTTTCGATCGCAGAGACCACCCCACCAGTATCCGTCATGGCGGTTCTGCCGCGTTGGTTCTTGACCCCATCATTGACGGATTTCACCTCACTCGAGTCCTTATGGACGGTGGCAGCAGCCTGAACCTGCTCTACCAGGATACAGTGCGCAAAATGGGTATCGACCCCTCAAGGATCAAACCCACAAAAACCACCTTTAAAGGTGTCATACCAGGTGTAGAGGCCTGTTGCTCGGGCTCAATCACACTGGAAGTGGTCTTCGGATCTCCGGACAACTTCCGAAGCAAGGAATTAATCTTCAACATCGTCCCCTTCCACAGTGGCTATCACGCACTGCTCGGACGAACCGCATTCGCCAGATTCAATGCAGTACCGCATTATGCATACCTCAAGCTCAAAATGCCAGGACCTCGCGGGGTTATAACAGTTAATGGAAACACAGAACGCTCGCTCCGTACGGAGGAGCACACTGCGGCCCTCGCAGCAAAAGTGCAAAGCAGCCATCTGAGACAAACCGCCAATTCGGCGATAAAGCCCCCGGACACCTTCAAGCGAGTCCGGAGTACCCTGCAACAGGATCGCCCGGCACGTTCAGAGCTCGCCTAGCAATTCGGCCTCCGTCCTAGTCCCAGTCAAGCGGCAAAATTTGTGCCGCGCGTACATAATTACGCACTTAAGATACCATGGGCATAGGCGGAGGCACGGCTATGGCACGGCTATGGCACGGCCCACGATGCGGCTCAGCCGCCTTAGGGCCCGTATATCTTTATCATTTTCTCTCTTTCAGGACCCTATTCTCTGGAAGCTCTCTCCGATCGCCTGATTATCGGACCCGTCACGGGAAGGAAACACCAAGGAAGCAAGAAGCTCTGACGTACAAGGGAATCCCCAGGTGGTCTCCGATAACGATCGTTATACCTGTTTTACATACCCATACGCAGCTTGCCCTTGGATAGGACATGTCAAATAGTCCTATTTTTACTTATTGCACTACTTGTATGCATACGCTTTGACGTATCATTTAAATAACAATGTACATCGTTAGCTTATTATTACATTTCTTCATCTTTTTCCTTGTCTGCTTATTTACGACAAATTGCACCCGTACATTCTGGTACGTCCAGTGCGCCAGGGGCTTTAGTATACCCCATAACACGGCATGAAAAGCCCAAACACTTTCGACAGTGTGGCACCCCGAACTTATAGCATTATATGCATCAGCTCCGAATCATGTCTTGGGTCAATAGTTGGGTTTGCCCGGCTCCCATGTTTTGGTACCATACGTTCCGCTATATCAGCTAAGGTAGCACTGGGAGAACTACTGCGATTGTGTCCCGGTTCTTCCGGACGAGCACCTCAGTAGAGAAAGCCGAAAACTAACTGTCATGATGCGGCGAGATGGTCGCTGTTTGAGAGGTCTCAAATCCTTAAAGATTTTTTCCGCTTAGGGCGAGGAGTCGGCCTTGTCTGATTTAGGCGTACATAGCGCCCCAAGTTCGGCCTTCCGAATACTAGGGGCTTCGCCAAAATTTAAAATTGTAGACTTCTATGGCTAAGTGAGAGTGATAAAGCTTTATAGTCTGATTGCCTGGTTCGTTGTGCTGAACACCTCCTTCGAAGGACCCAAAACTAGGATAAAGAGTGATCAGGTTTATCCCGAATACCTCAGTACTAGTTACATGGGGACAGAAGCCGACGACTAGCCAACTTTCAGATTTTATAAACGGCCACACAAAAGGTAATATTTTAAATCAACAAGCGTTATATAGCGCACATGAACTCGTTTTCATATTACAGGATCACATGAGTACATTCATTCAAATATTACATCCTTAGCACATTCCTCCGCCACAAGGCGAGCACCCTTCAGGACACTGTCATAATACTTTTTGGGGTGGCGATGCTCCTTGCCCTCCGGTGGCCCCTCCTTCACCAGCTTTTCGGCGTCCATCTTCGCGAGTGCACTTTTGCACGGGCAAAGGCCCTGCGCGCACCTTCAATGCAGACGGACCGCTTTATGACTTCAAACCGTGGGCAGGCATTCACAAGCCGCTTTACCAGGCCGAAGTAGCTGCCAGGCAGGGGCTCGCCAGGCCACATCCGGACTATGAGACCCTTCATGGCCAGTTCGGCCGCCTTGTGAAGCTCGACCAGTTGCTTCAACTGGTCGCTCAAAGGAATTGGATGTTCGGTCCCAGTATATTGAGACCAGAACAACTTCTCCGTCGAGCTCCCTTCCTCGGCCCGGTAGAACTCCGCGGCATCCGATACACTGCTGGGTAGATATGCGAACGCTCCTGGAGAGCTCCGAATTCGGGTAAGTAAAAGGAAAGTTTCCTTCACATGCTTGCTTTGCATAATGAATGCCTTACCCGCCGCTATCTTCTTGACCGCCTGAATCTCCTGGAGGGCCTTTTGGGCTTCGGCCTTGGCATTTTGTGCGTTCTCGAGGGCCTTCGCAAGCTCGAACCCCTGCGTCTTAGAGTCACGCTCCAAGGACTCGTATTTCTTGACAAAATCTCGGAGCTCTTGCTGAACCTCGCTGACTCGGGCCTCTTGCTTCTCGCGCTCGGTGCGCCTTCTTTAGGGCCGCCACTTCGGTCGTGGCCCCTAGCAAAATTCATGACGATCCTATGATCTAACAACCACCTTCTTTTTTCTTTATCAATATACAGACGGGGTATCACTTACCTTTGTTCTCTTCGAGCTGCCTCTTGGTAAGGTCGAGCTCTTCCTCGGACCACTCAAGGTCCCGCTTCAGTGCGGAGACCTCCGCCGTACGAGCGGCAGCGGCTAGCAGCGAAGCCTGCTTATTCGCATAGACATATTCTGATTAGACTCCTGTGATTGTTATTTGATCCTCTGTTCGGCCTTTCTTTGCGAACACCAAACAGAGCATCAGGGGCTACTGTCTATGCTATAACATTTTCTCATAATTTGATCACTTACCTCAAAGCCTGTTAGGAGGCTGGCACAGGCTTTAGTCAGTCCGCTTTTGGCGGACCGAACCTTCTCGACCACCGCACTCATGATAGTGCGGTGCTCTTCGTCAATGGAAGCGCCGCGAAGCGCTTCCAGCAAGTTGTTCGATGCCTCTGGATGGACAAAGGCCATCGGCACAGACGACTCGCCCCCCTTAGCGAGGGGTCGCCTGACAGAGTCCGGAACCACTGGAGGTTCCAGCGCAGTATTCGGTTGGGGGCCCAACTGGCTGCCCCCGTCATTAGAGCCCATGGGAGTCTTGCTCCCCATGCGCCCAGCGTCTGGGATGTCGCCTTGGGGCGCCTCCAGAACTATCTCCCCTTGGTTCAGTGCCCTTTGAGACAACACATCGACGTCGTCCGTAGGGCGGGGGGAGGTGGCGGTCGGGAGTGAATCGTTGTTCATCGCCGACTGGCCCAAAGACTCATCCGAAGAGGATACGTCGATATGGGCTTTGGATGGACTGCATGATCATGTTTGGCATGATAAGAAGCAATAAAACAAAACATACCAGAACTATTATGGTATCCGGATAGTTAGGACTTCGCCAGGGGCTTGTCCCTAGGCAACCACTCCTCATCGCTATAAGCGACTGTTGTGGAGTAGTCCGGAAGGAGAGTCCTTCCCTTCTTGGACCCTTCGGCCTCCCTAGATGGGGCGGCCTTCCTTTTCTTATCTCCCCTGGCTGGGGGGGAGAACTTTCCTCTTCTTCCTCCTCATTTTCGTGGGAGGAGGGCGCCTCGGTGTTATCGGACGATGAGTCCGTTACAACCTTGCGCCGGAGACCTTTCTTGGTCCCCGCGGCCTTCTTCTTGGCCTTCTTCTCCGGCGCCTTATAAGGCGCCGGAACCAGCATCTCCATTAAGAGAGCCCTTGCTGGATCTTCGGGCAGTGGGGCCGGGCAATCGATCCGCTCCGCTGTCGCTACCCAGTCCTGTTAGAATGGCGTGGAGGCTCAGATCCCTCACATAATTATACTGGGGAAAGGAACATATTATGAGATATAAAGAGCTTACTGGGTTGGCAGGGTGCTTTGCGCTGAGTCCGCGATCCTCGGTAAGGGAAGGAGGTACCTCGGCGGCCTTGAACAGCACCTTCCAGACGTCTTGGTGCGTCGTGTCGAAAAGCTCTCGCAGCGTCTGGTGCTTGGCCGGGTCGAACTCCCACATATTGAATGCCCGTCTTTGACACGGGAGGATCCGACGGAAGAGCATGACCTGGACCACGTTACGAGCTTGATTTTCTTGCTTATCATGTTTTTAACATAGTTCTAGAGTCCGGTCAGCTCCACCGATGAGCCCCAGGATAGGCCCTTCTCTTTCCAGGAGGTGAGCCGCATGGGGATGCCGGATCGAAATTCGGGGGCCACCACCCAGTTGGTGTCGCGCGGCTCGGTGATGTAGAACTACCCCGATTGCCACCCCTTCACGGTCTCCACATAGGAGCCTTCGAGCCAGGTGACGTTGGGCATTTTGCCCACCATGGCGCCTCCGCACTCCGCTTGCTGGCCGACCACCACCTTCGGTTTTACGTTGAAGGTCTTCAGCCACAGGCCGAAGTGGGGCTTGATGCGGAGGAAGGCCTCGCACGCGACGATAAACGCTGAGATGTTGAGGATGAAATTAGGGGCCAGATCATGGAAGTCCAGCCCGTAGTAGAACATGAGCCCGCGGACAAACGGGTGGAGGGGAAATCCCAGCCCGCGAACGAAGTGGGTAAGGAATACAACCCTCTCGTGGGGTTCTGGAGTAGGGACGATCTGCCCCGCGTCTGGGAGCCGGTGCGCGATGTCTGCGGCCAGGTATCCGGCTTCCCGGAGCTTCGTAATGTTCTCCTCCGTAACGGAGGAGACCATCCACTTGCCTCCCGCTCCGGACATGTTTGGAATGGTTTTGCAGAGAAAATGAGAACATGGGCGCTGGAGCTCGAGTGCGCGAGAGTGGATGGGCAGGGAAGAAGGCGTGGGTGAAAAAGAGGAGTTCTTGTCCCTTTATAAGGGCAGTAGAAACTGTGCGCCACCCCACTTGCCTGGTAAACTCGCTTATTCCCCAAGCGCCGTGATTGATGGCGCGGTTGGGTTACCCACACCCGTATTGATGAGAATCCCGTGATAAGGGGACACGATCTCTGCTTCGACAAGACGTGCCAAGAAAACTGCCTCACAATATGTGTAGTAACTGGTTCAGAAAAACGGTTCGAATACTGACCGGGCCATGGCGTGATGTCATGCTATGAAATTTGTCGGCAGATTAGATTTGTGGGATATTGTACTCTCTACGGTGGTATGTGGAATTTGTTTTGCAGAGCCAGACACGATCCTTGTGTTCAAAATCTTCTATGGAGTATTCGGAGGAGGAACCCGCCTTGCAATGCCGAAGACAATCTGCACGCCGAACTCATCGTCATTGAAGCCTGGTTCAGGGGCTACTGAGGGAGTCCTGGATTAGGGGGTCCTCGGATAGCCGGACTATATACCTTGGCCGGACTGTTGGACTATGAAGATATGATACGTCTCCGTCGAATCTACTTTTCCAAACACTTTTGCCCTTGTTTTGAACTCTAACTTGCATGATTTGAATGGAACTAACACGGACTGACGCTGTTTTCACCAGACTTTCCATCGTGTTATTTATGTGCATAAACAAAAGTTCTCGGAATGACCTGAAACTCCACGGAACATCTATTTGGAAAATAAGAAAAATACCGGAAGAAAAATCCACGTCAGGGGGCCCACACCCTGTCCACGAGGGTGGAGGGCGCGCCTGCCCCCCTAGGGCACGCCCCTACCTCATGGGCCCCCTAACGCTCCACCGACCTCAACTCCAACTCCATATATTCACTTTCGGGGAGAAAAAATCAGAGAGAAGGATTCATCGCGTTTTACGATACGGAGCCGTCGCCAAGCCCTAAAACCTCTCGGGATGGCTGATCTGGAGTCCGTTCGGGGCTCCGAAGAGGGGGATTCGTCGCCATCGTCATCATCAACCATCCTCCATCACCAATTTCATGATGCTCACCGCCGTGCGTGAGTAATTCCATCGTAGGCTTGCTGGACGGTGATGGGTTGGATGAGATCTATCATGTAATCGAGTTAGTTTTGTTAGGGTTTGATCCCTAGTATCCACTATGTTCTGAGATTGATGTTGCTATGACTTTGCTATGCTTAATGCTTGTCACTAGGGCCCGAGTGCCATGATTTCAGATCTGAACCTATTATGTTTTCATGAATATATGTGAGTTCTTGATCCTATCTTGCAAGTCTATAGTCACCCACTACGTGTTATGATCCGGCAACCCCGAAGTGACAATAATCGGGACCACTCCCGGTGATGACCATAGTTTGAGGAGTTCATGTATTCACTATGTGCTAATGCTTTGTTCCGGTACTCTATTAAAAGGAGGCCTTAATATCCCTTAGTTTCCATTAGGACCCCGCTGCCACGGGAGGGTAGGACAAAAGATGTCATGCAAGTTCTTTTCCATAAGCACGTATGACTATATTCGGAATACATGCCTACATTACATTGATGAATTGGAGCTAGTTCTGTGTCACCCTATGTTATGATTGTTACATGATGAATCGCATCCGGCATAATTCTCCATCACCGATCCAATGCCTACGAGCTTTTCACATATTGTTATTCGCTTATTTACTTTATCGTTGCTACTGTTACAATCACTACAAAACACCAAAAATATTACTTTTGCTACCGTTACTTTTGTTACCGTTACCACTACTATCATATTACTTTGCTACTAAATACTTTGCTGCAGATACTAAGTTATCCAGGTGCGGTTGAATTGACAACTCAACTGCTAATACTTGAGAATATTCTTTGGCTCCCCTTGTGTCGAATCAATAAATTTGGGTTGAATACTCTACCCTCGAAAACTATTGCGATCCCCTATACTTGTGGGTTATCAAGACTATTTTCTGGCGCCGTTGCCGGGGAGCATAGCTCTATTCTTTGAGTCACTTGGGATTTATATCTGCTGGTCACTATGAAGAACTTGAAAGACGCTAAGACAACAATTTATCCCTCAACTACGAGCGGAGGTAAGGAACTGCCATCTAGCTCTGCACTTGATTCACCTTCTGTTTTGAGTAAGCTTGCGACACCTAAACCTGCTTCTGCTGTTCGTTCTGATATGTCGCACGTTATTGATGATGCCACTTCTGCTATGCATGATACTTATGATGAGACTACTTCTATGCTTGATACTTGTCGTGGTGGGTGCACGACAGATGCCAAGGGATGGCTAAAGAGAGGAGGAGGCTTGAGGGCGCTGGTGGACTCCAGAGGCGAGGTTGGCATGAGCGGGCGCGGGGCGCCGGACATACCCAGGTTCGGGGCTCTCCGGAGAGATAATACCCCTAGTCCTGCCGAGTGTAGTTGGATGATCGATAGTACAATGTTGTCAGTGTCCGTATTGTCGGTGTCCTGGGACCCGGGCTGGGTCCCGCTGAGGGCTTGTGGTTCGCCGGGTTCCCCTAGGTGCGGGCCCTGCATGCCTAGGGGGACTGTGCGCCGTCTTGTCGATCGTCAGGGCGTGGCCGAGTCGAGTCACGTACAGTGCTCTCCGTCAGGTCGCCGCTTGCTGTCGTCAGCGGTGAGGGCGGGGGCACTGTAGCCACACCGGCCCTGGTCAGCGGGTAGGTGAGGGGCACTGTTGCCATGTTCCTGCTGACCAGAGGCATGGGCGGGGCACTGTTGCCTCGGTCATCGTTGATTGAAGTCTCGTCCCCATCATACGGCCTGGATGGGACGGGAGTTGTCCCGCGGCTGGATTGCGTAGCACGCCATGGGTGGCGCTGGCTTGTTGAGGAGGCTTTGGCCGTGCCGGGTTCAGCTGTCTTGCGCTAGTTGTTGAGGCCGAGTCGACGTGTCTTGCCGGGTCGGCTAGTCTGGCCGGCTTGCGGGGCTTGGCTGGGTGGAGCGACCCGGCCAAGCACGCGCTGGTATTGAGGGGCGGTGCCAGCCCCGTTATTTTTGAAGAGGATCCGGGTTCCGTTGCCTGCTCGGGGTCCATCCCCCCGACAGTAGTCCCCGAAGCTGTGAAGGTCCGCCGTCTTCGGATGAGTGGGCCTTCACAGTTTCCCCCTTAAGCAAGGTGGATTCTGCGAGTGCCGGGTCCGGCAACACCCACCGTGTGCCGGTTTTCTCGGAAACTGGATCGTGGCATCCCGGCCGTGGCGGGGACCGAGAGGTCCGCCGAATCTTGGGGCAATCCCTCGGGCTCTGCGCGGGCGCCACGTGGTGCCCGGAAGTCGGAGGGGCCTGACAGGCCACGCGCGTGACGGGACCGGGCGACGGGCTGGGGCCCACCGCTGCGCGCCCTCGACCCAAGCGCGTGGATTTATTGCGGCGTCCGGGGGCCGGTTGCTCTTCCCCGGGCAGTTACTGCGCGTGTACGTGCGCACTTATTGCGGGGTAGTGGAACGGGCGCATGCAGACGATCCCACTTCCCCACTTCCCCATGTTCAAACCAAGGGTTATAAATCGGGGGGCAGGGGGGCGGCGGACATTATTCTCGCTCACGCCCTCGTGTCCCTTTGCTCTCGCTCCGCTCTTTGCAACTGACGCACTGCGGCGCCCGCTGCTCCGAGCAGAACTCCTTCGCCGTCCATCTTCCTTCGATCATGTCGCTGCCATCGGGCTCATGGATGGGTTCGAATGTCACCTCCGAGGACATCACCCAACTCCGGGCGACGCGGCGCCTGCCGCAGGAGACGGACGTCAGCGTCCGCCTGCCGCGCGGCGAGCAGAGGCCTCGGCCCGAGGGGCAGGAGCGCGTGGTCTTCCTCACGCACTTCGAGCGCAGGTTTGGGCTGCCGGCGAGCACCTTCTTCTGCGCGTTCCTGGAGTTCTTCGGGCTCCAGCCGCATCATCTTGGCGCCGGCGCCATCGTCTAGCTCTCCGGCTTCGTCACCCTCTGCGAGGGGTACCTGGGGGTCGAGCCTACGATCGACCTCTGGGCGCGCTTCTTCTCCTTGAAGCAGCAGGGCCCGTCGGCCGGGGAGTTCGCCGATTGCGGCGCCACCGTCATCTCGAAGCGGTCGTGGTCGGATTTCCCCAAGATCCCGCTGGAGGATTCTGCCAAGAAGTGGCAGAACTCATTCTTCTACGTCCGCAACCTTGGTGCGGATCGCATCAACCTTCCGGCCTTCGCCATCGCACCACCGCGGGCGAAGACGGACTGGGGCTACTCACCCAGGCGCCCGTCGCTGGAGATCATCAATCTCTACGAGCGGGTGACGGTGATGAGGACGTAGGAGGGGCTCACCGGCATCGACCTCCTCGCTGCGTTCATCATGCGTCGGGTCCTTCCGCTTCAGGGGCGCTCCTGCCTCATCGGCGAAATGATCGGCCTTCAAGACCCCAACCGCATGGGGTTGACGCGGCTGTCCGCGGAGCAGGTCGCGCGCGGCGTGAATGACATCTCCAAGGCCAACCTTGGGGAGGACTGGCGGTTCGGCAAGGCGCCGTACAGCCAGGCGAACCCGGTGCCGCAGGTGAGCGTCTGGTCTTCTTACTTTGCTGCCGCGCACCTTCTCATCCGTCCTGATGCGACGCTGGGGGTACTTCTAAACGCGAATCGGCATCCTTACGCCCGGGCCCCGTCGCAGGTGGAGCCGGTGGTGCCAGAGGAGCCCGCGGCTCATGGCGGGGAGGAGGTGGCCGAGTCCGACGCCGGCGTTGGGCGTCGCGCGGGTAAGTCTCGTGTTTTTCTTCATGTGTCTTGAATTGCTGACCGCGGCATGGAACAGTCGGTGCTTACGCCAGTTGTCGGTGTAGTGGCGTTGGGCGGGGAGGTGGCGACGCGGGCGGAGCCGGGTCCTCGCACGGGGCGGCGCCGAGCCGCCCGCATGGGAAAGACAGCGTCGCGCCGCGACCCCGGGCCCCGAAGCGCACGGCGGACCCGGTCGGGGCCGGGAGGCCGGCCAAGAGGAAGCGCGGCGGTGGGTACGGGAGGCCAACCCCGGTCCCGGTCTTGGCGGGGTAAGCTTCGTCTCTCGTTTGCGCTCAGATTTTTTTCTTGAGCTAGTCTTGTTTCTTTTCTGCTCATTCTGTCTTCTTCTCCAGGTCACCAATCGCGCTGGCGAGGGCGGCGGCGGAAGCCGCGACCGCCGAAGGGGCCGCGTTCCGCAGGAGCCGGTCCGGCCTCGCTAACCAGGACGAGGTGGAGGGACGGGCCGACTCGGACCTCGGCCTGAATCCGAACGACGCCGAAGCCTTGGCCTGGCGGGACAGGAACCGGGCCGAGGCGGAGCTGGAGGCAGCGTCGGTCCGTGCTTGGACCGACGCGGCGGCGGTATGGGCGCAAGCCGGCGCGGAGCCGGCCTGGCGCGAGATGCCGGAGGGCACGGTGGTGGTGCCGATGGTCTTTGAGCCATCGTCGGTGAGGGAGCGCGGCCGTGGAGGCCGGGCTGAGGTGGTGATCCCCGACCGGGAGGTCGTGGAGGTGGAGGATGACACCCCGCCGCGGGCCGACGTGGTCGAGCGAGCGGGGACTGATGGTGGTGGAGGCGGCGTTGTTTTGGAAGAGATGCTGCGGGCGGCGGCGTCGGAGGCGCCGCCGGTTTTGGAGGAGGCACCGCGGGCGGCGGTGCCGGAGGCCACCCCGGCAGCTGGGCCGGAGACGGCGACGCAGGGCGTCCCGGCGTCCGGGTTAGAGACGGTGACGCAGGGCGTGCGGGCGCCCTGGTCGTCGTCGGCGCTGGGAGGGGCGTCGGAGGAGGTGCTGGCCGCGTCGCGAGCGGCCAGCGGGGAGTACTCCTTGGTGCCCCGGCAGGGAGGGCGCCGAGCTGCCGTGCCGCAGCCGGCGCGGAGCGGGGGCGCCGTTGTCTTCGGGCCTCAGACCCAGGAGGAGGCGGCGCTAGATGCCGTCAGTCGCCGCCTGCGAGGCTGGACGGAACGGATCGAGGCCTTCGCCCAGGCCGAGGTGGAGCGGACGCGCGACCTGGAGTGCGCCATTCTGGTAAGTCTTCTTGTAATTTCTTCTTTGTGGGGGCGCGCAGCACACCCACTGGGTGTAGCCCCCGAGGTTTGGGCCAACTACGTAGTAGTTGGGTCGAATCTTTAGAGTGTTGGCCTTGTTCTGATTTCTGCTTTCTTCAGCATCTCGACGCCTTCCGGGTCGCCACCTACAATCGTCTCCTGGGCAAGCACCGGGAGCTCATGGAGCAGCTTGCCACCAAGGAGGAGGAGCTCCGCGTTGGCACAGGTATTCTTGTGCTCTTTTCTAGTGGGGTGCGCTAGCGCACCCACTGGGTGTAGCCCCCGAGATTCGGGCCAACTGCGTAACAGTTGGGTCAAATCTTAAGACTTGCTTTTTTCTTCTGCTGGGTCCTTCTTTTTCACAGCCGAGGTGCTGTCCTGGCGGACTCGTCTGCTCCGGGCCGGTCATCGCTACGACCGGCTCGTTGCCGACACCGGCCGTCTTGGCGTCGAGGTGGCGCAGGCGAGGGCGGAGGCGGCCGCGGCTCGGCGGTCTCTCGACGAGGCCAACCGGCTGCATGAGCAGCTGGCGGGTCACAAGAGCCGCCTCGAGGCCGAGGTGGAGCTCCTTAAGGCGGAAGCTGCCAAGGTGGCAGAGGCGCAGCAGGCCCTGGTGGAGGCGGACCAGCAGCGCGGCCAGCTGGCCGACGACAAGGGCCGGCTCCAGACCGAGGTGGATCGCCTGCGGGGGCAGGTCACCACGGTTGAGGGGGCCCGTCAGGACGAGGCCCGTCGCCGCGAGGCGGCCGAGAAGGCGGCCGAAGACAAGGACCCCGAGCTGAAGGCGACCCTTGCCAAGGCGGCCGATCTGGAGAAGGCGCTCGAGGAGCGCGACCGCGCCATCGAGTGGGAGCGGCATGGTACGTTGCTTGAGGCGCAGCACCTGGAAGAGTCCTTCTCCAGTAAGTGCTTTTTCTTGTCGTTTTCCGGGTCGGGATCCGGCTTTTCTTTCTTGTTGTTCTTCTTCTAACTTGCTTCTTCCTTTGCGGCAGGAGCCTTCCCAGAGACGCAGCGGCTGGCGGAGGAAGCCGTCCGCTATCAGCGCGACCCGACCGGCGTCGTTGGGTCCGGGACGGATCCGCGGGTGGCCTGGACCTTCCCGAAGATCATCGCCGCTGCTGAGGCCCGCCTGCAGGTCCTGGGAACGCAGTTGGGACGGCTGTCCCAGGCCGGAACTGCAATGACGGCGGCCCTATGGCCGGACTCCGTCCAACCGAGCAGCTTCTCGCTCCTAGCGCGTTGGTTGGAGATGGGGTCGGACCGGCTTGGCGAGTGGCGCATCTCTGCCGCTCGTGCCGATGCTGAGATGGCGCTCCGGTTCGCGCTGTCCTGGCATCCGGACCTGCAGCTGGACGCGTTGATGGGCCAACGGGCCGGTTCGGAGCAGCTCTTGCAGGAGCAAGCCGGCCGGATCGCCTCCCGGGCCAGCTACAGCGCCGAGTTCGCCTTCCACGACGAGTTCCATCCGGAGCGGACGGAAGACGGCGGGGCCGTGGATGGCGACGACTACGGCTTGCTCCTCCACGATCCGGAGGGGAGCTCGGAGGAGACGGGCATCTACCGCGACGCGGGTGCTGAGGAGGGCACCGGCACCTTGCTGGACCCGGAGGCCGCCAGGGAAGAGCCGTCGATGTCGCGACGCGGCACTGGAGATGCCTGAGACACTTTGTGTAAAATTTGTTAAATAGCAGGTCCACCCACCCACTGGGGGTTTTAGGGTGTAATGAACTCGGGCCGTGGGCCTTTTCTTAAATACTTGTGTAGATGTCGTGGGTGCTTTTGCTTTTTGCCTTCCGTTTTTTGGACCGATTTCATGCGCTTTTCCTTTCTCAAACCTCCCCCCCCGCGAGTCAGACGGTCGAGACTCCGGTCCGTGACAAGGAGTTCGGTTCTTTGAGAGGAGCGCGCAGGACTTGGGTCCCTCGAAACGTTGAGCGCGAGCGAAACACCCACTGGGCCGGCTGGCGGCAATCCGGCGAAGCCGGTTGGCGAGCAGCCGGTCGTGCGGCTGTTCATTTGATGAATGGTGGGCCGGGTTGATCGACCTGGCAGCCTTTGACTTAGTGTATGAAGCGTAAAGGAGCTTTGGCCCGTTGTGCTTGCCAGCCGATAGCCAAAGCTGGATCTGTGGCTTTAGGGCGAAGTGGGGGACCGCGGCATCCTAACTTTATCAGGAATCATCAAGTAAGGCGGCGGGGTGGCGACCGAGCCGGCCAGCCCCCGAGCCCCTGGGTCGAGCGAGTCGGACCGGTGGCCAGGTTCAGTGGTATAGTGATGCAAGAAAATAGGGACACAATAAATTGGTCGACAAAAGGCAGCCCCCGAGTCCCGTTCGGGGACCCCATAGCTTCATGCATTTACAAAAGGCGATGATACATACGCTCGTGCGGCTAACTGTAAAACGGGCGGAGGAGTTCCGCGTTCCACGGCCGGGTCGTTTCTTCACCGGCGGTGTCCTTCTTGCACTTCCTTGACTTGCGTGCGTCGATGAGGTAGTAGGCGTTGCGGTCGCGCAAGGCCCTTCTCACGATGAATGGGCCCTCCCATGGAGGGGACATCTTGTGCTGGCCTGCCTGCTCTTGGACGAGTCGGAGGACGAGGTCGCCCTCGCGGAATGCGAGGGGCTTGATCTTCTTGCTGTGGTAGTGCGTCAGGCCTTGCCGGTAGATGGCCGAGCGACTGAGCGCCAGGAGGCGTGCTTCTTCGAGCAGGTCGACGCCATCTTCGCGGGCTTCTCTGGCTTCGGCTTCGGTGTACATCGCGACGCGCGGCGAGTCGAACTCGACGTCGGTCGGGATGACGGCTTCGGCTCTGTAGACGAGGAAGAACGGGGTGAACCCGGTCGACCGATTCGGCATGGTGCGTAGACTCCAGAGAACGGCTGGCAACTCGTCAAGCCAGCTGCTGGGTGAGCGGATGAGTGGCTCGACGAGTCGCGGCTTGACGCCGGACAGGATGAGTCCATTGGCCCGCTCGACCTGCCCGTTGGACTGCGGATGCGCAACGGAGGCCAGGTCGAGGCGGATGCCGGAGACGGAGCAATATTGCTCGAGCGCGCCCTTGGCGAAGTTGGTGCCGTTGTCGGTGATGATGTTGTTCGGCATGCCGTAGCGCACCGCTATGTCCTTGATGAACTGGACGGCTGTTGGCCCGTCCAGTTTCTTGATTGGTCTTGCCTCGATCTACTTGGTGAATTTGTCCACTGCCACGAGCAAGTGCGTCATGCTGCCTCGAGCGGTTTTGAAGGGTCCCACCATGTCGAGTCCCCAGACCGCGAAGGGCCAGGCGATCGGTATGGTGCGGAGTGCTGACGCCGACTGGTGGCTGCATTTGCTGAAGCGCTGGCATCCCTCACACTTGAGGACGAGCGACTCGGCATCTTGGAGGGCCGTTGGCCAGTAGAAACCATGGCGGAACGCCTTGGCCACCAGGGATCGTGATGCGGCGTGGTGCCCACACTCGCCCTGATGTATGTCGAGGAGGATGTCGATGCCCCGTTCCTGCTCGACGCAGTGCTGGAACACGCCAGTGGAGCTGCGCTTGACGAGCTCGTTGTTGATGATGCTGTAGGCGGACGCCCGGCGCTGCACTTGCCAAGCTTCGGTCTCGTCCATGGGGAGAACCCCGTTCTCCAAAAATTCTGATATTGGGAGGGCCCAAGATGGAGCGGCAACCACGGTGAAGACGGCCACCAGGGTGGGTTCCGAGTCGGCAGCCCCCGAGCCGGGTTGAGCAGCCCTCGGGTCGGGGATGGCGACGGCCGGGTCCGGGACGATGGTGGCCGGGTCGAGCTGAGTAGCTCCCTGGCCGGGTTCAGCAGTCCCCGGGCCGGGTTGAGGTGCGGCCGGGTCGTCTGGAACGTGGATGGACTCGGAGTCCGGTGATGGCTTGACGGACGGCTTGCGCAGGTGCTCGAGGGAGATGTCGGACGGTATGGCTTGTCGTGACGAGGCGATCTTGGCGAGCGTGTTAGCTGCTTCGTTCTCCGCGTGCGGGACATGGAGGAACTCGCAGCCCTCGAAGGATCCGGACAGCTTCTGGACTAGGAAGCGCTAGCTTGCCATGTTAGAGTCGCGGGCGTCCCATTCACCGGAGCATTGCTGCACCACCAGGTCCGAGTCGCCGTAGCACAGGATGCGCCAGATGCCGAGTTCCTTGGCAAGTCGGAGGTCGTGCACAAGGGCTTCGTACTCGGCGACATTGTTGGAGGCGGCGAAGTGGATCTGGAGCGCGTAGCGGAGCCGGTCGCCCTTCGGGGACGACAGTACAATGCCGGCCCCCAAGCCAAGTCGCATCTTGGACCTGTCGAAGTGCATGCGCCAATGCGTCGAGTCGGGAGGCAGCGGCAGGTACTGGGTCTCGGTCCGGTCGACGAGGAAGTCGGCCAGGGCTTGAGACTTGATCGTGGTGTGGGGCTCATAGAGGATGGCATGGCCGGCTAGCTGGATCGTCCACTTGGCAACCCGGCCAGAGGCATCCCGGCGCCCGATGATTTCTCCGATAGGCGCCGTGTTGACCACGGTGACAACGTGCTCTTGGAAATACTGCTTCAGCTTCTTGGCGGTGAAGTACACGCTGTAACACATCTTCTGGTAGTGCGGGTAGTTCTGCTTGGAGATGGAGAGCACCTCGCTCAGGTAGTAGACTGGGCGCTGGACGGCTTGGATCTTGCCCTTCTTTGGTCACTCGACCACCAGCACCGTGCTGACCGCCCGCGAGGTTGCGGCTATGTAGAGCAACAGCGGCTCCTTGTCGGTCGGCGCGGCTAGGACTGGTGCAGTGGAGAGCATGCGCTTGAGGTCTTGGAAGGCCTCGTCTGCCTTGCCGTTCCATTCGAACGGGCTCGTCTTCTTCATCAGCTGGTACAGGGGTAGCGCCCTCTCGCTCAGCTGGCTTAGAAACCGGCTGACCGAGGCCAAGCATCAGGTGAACTTCTGGACATCGCGCAGCCGAGCCGGCTTGCGCATGTGCTCGATGTCCTTGATCTTCTCTGGGTTCGCCTCAATGCCGCGTTCCGAGACGAGGAAGCCGAGTAGCTTTCCGGCCGGGACGCCGAAGACGCATTTTTCCGGGTTAAGCTTGACCTTGAATTCGCGGAGGTTGGCGAAGGTTTCCTTCAAATCATCGAGGAGCGTGAGGTGCTGCTTGGTCTTCACCACGATGTCATCCACATATACGTGGATATTGCGGCCGAGTTGCGGCAGCAGGCATTTCTGCATGCAGCGCTGGAAGGTGGCGCCGGCGTTCTCCAAGCCGAACGACATGGTGATGTAGCAATACGCCCCAAAGGGCGTGATGAAGGACAGGGCGTCGGCCGGGTCCAGCTTGATCTGGTGGTAGCCGGAGTAAGCGTCCAGGAAGGACAGGAGCTCACACCCGGCGGTCGAGTCGATGACTTGGTCGATCCACGGGAGGGCGAACGGATCCTTGGGACAGGCCTTGTTGAAGCTGGTGTAGTCGATACACATGCGCCAGGTCTTGTTCTTCTTCAGGACAAGGACTGGATTGGCCAACCACTCGGGGTGAAACACTTCCATTATGAAGCCGGCCGCCAAAAGCTTGGCGACCTCTTCACCAATGGTTCTTCTCTTCTCTTCGGAAAATCGTCGTAGGGGTTGACGGATAGGCTTGGCGTCCTTGCGGACGTGAAGTTTGTGCTCGGCGTACTTCCTCGGGATACCCGGCATGTCCTTGGGGGTCCATGCGAAGATATCTCGATTCTCACGGAGGAAGTCGACGAGCTCGCCTTCCTATTTGCTGTCAAGACGCGCGCCTATGACAACGTACTTGCTGCAGCCGGGGTCTTCTGGGTTGAGCTTCACTTTCTTGGTCTCCTTGGAGGGCTTGAAGGCAACCTCATCGGCCGGGTCCGGGGTCGGGATCGACGCGGCGGAGGCCTCGCCT
This sequence comes from Aegilops tauschii subsp. strangulata, assembly GCF_002575655.3. Classification (NCBI taxonomy): domain Eukaryota; kingdom Viridiplantae; phylum Streptophyta; class Magnoliopsida; order Poales; family Poaceae; genus Aegilops; species Aegilops tauschii. Next base: position 183,086,398 of record NC_053039.3, read on the forward strand.
ACCAGGGCGACGATCCGGTCGAGCTGGCGCCGCTCCTCGGCAATGACCAGCGACTCAGACAACTTGGCGCCGTCTCGGGCGCACTCCAGGGACTTGCGGTAATCGCCGGTGCTGGTGATGAGGCCCTTGAGACCCGGCATCTTCATCTGCAAGTACGCGTAGTGGGGAACCGCCATGAACTTGGCGAGCGCGGGCCGGCCCAGCAACACGTGATACGCGCTGGACAGGTCCACCACCTCGAACCAGATCGGTTCGCGCCGGAAGTGGTTGCTGTCACCGAACAAGACATCTAGCCGGACCCGGCCAATGGGGGAGCAGGAGAGGCCGGGCACAATGCCGTGGAAGATCGTTCGGGTTGACTCCAGGTCCACGGCCTTGAGGCCGAGCTTGGTCATCGTGTCGCGGTAGAGGATGTTGATGCTGCTGCCGCCGTCGATGAGGACTCGGGAGAACTTGCATGTGCGCCACGCGACAATGGTGGGGTTGAGGACGAGGGCGTAACCACCCGGGCTCGGCATGACTGCCGGGTGATCCTCGCGGGTCCAGGTGATCGGGCGATCCGACCAATGCATGAACTCCGGCTTGGCCGGGACGACGGTGTTCACCTCCTGCCGAAGGAGGCGTTCACTGCGCTTGTCGTCGCCGAGGCTGGTGAAGATGACGTAGGCCGCGCTCTGGTCCGGGTAGGCGTCGTCGCGCATCGCGCCGCCAGCTGGAGGCGGCGGTGGAGGCGGAGGCGGCTGTCCCGCGCCTGGAGCCGGAGCCGGAGGGGGCGGGACGTCGCCCCTCATGATGCGCTTGGTGATGGCGCACTGCCGAAGTGTGTGCGTGGAGGGTCTTGCGCCGCTGTGGTGCTTGCAGGGGGCGTCGAGCATTTGCTCGAAGCTCATGGCGGGTTGCCATGCCGTCTTGCCGGTTTACCGGCGCTTCGCCGCGGGCTCGGTGGCTGCGACGATCCGGTTGTCGTGACGCGGCGCCGGTTGGTCGGCCTTGCGCTTGTTGTTCTGGTGATGCTGCTGCCGGCTGCTTTCGCCGGCCGGCTTCGGAGGGGGAACCGGCTTCGCCCGGCTTCATCCAGCGCCACCTGGATCTTCATGGCGGAGTCGGTGTTGGCGTACTTGTCCGCCGTCACCATGAGCGCGGCCATGGTGGCCGGCTCGGAGCGTAAGAGCTTGTGTTTGAGGAGGGTGCCGTCTCGGCACCCGCTGACGAAGTACTGGATCGCCTGGACTTCATGGACGCCCTCGCAGCTGTTCCGGAGCTCGGTCCAGCGTGCGAGGTACTCGCGACCGGTCTCCGTAGGCCCTTGCACGCACATGGCGAGCTGGCTAGGGCGGCCGGGTCGCTTGTAGGTCCCCGTGAAGTTGCAGACGAAGGCTTCCTCGAAGTCCACCCACGTGTTGATGCTGCCCATCGGCAGGATGTTCAACCACGTGCGGGCCGACCCTTGGAGCATGAGCGGTACGTAGCGCACGGCGAGACGACGATTGGCACCGGTGATGCCAATGGCCGTGGTGTAGTCGGTGAGCCAGTCTTCTGGCTTCACCGTCCCGTTGTACTTGGGGGTGTCGCGGGGGAGCATGAATCCTTTGGGGAAGGGCTCCTCCCGGATGCGCGGGCCGAAGCACGCCGGCCCGATAGCGCCGCTCTCCTCCACCTCCTGGGAGCGAGCGAGCTGATCGAGGCGGCGGCGAGCGTCGGCGTCGTCGATGGCGCGCGGGCCGAGTCGACTTGCGGCCAGGCCACGGGGGGCCGGGTCGGTTGGAGCCGGACGCCGGCCATGCTGGCCGGGTCCGCGCTGGGTCTCTAGGACGGGCTCGTCGCCCAATCCGCCGGCGGCTGTAGCGGCCGGGTCGCGCCGAGTCCAGGCTCGGCCGGAGTGCGCCTCGCCGGGTGGCGAGGAAGCGGTGTGCAGAAGTTCGCGAGGCCCGCCAAGGCGGGCGGAGCTGGATCCCGCCGGCTTGGCGAGCTGGTTGAGGCGGTCCTGCTGGGTGTTGGCGGCGTGGAGGAGTTCACGCATCCGCCCGATGCGCTCTTTCAGCTCCTCACCCGCGAGCTGGTCCAGGCCGACTACGGCTGCCTGGGCAGCGCGCATGTTCTTCGCTGGGGTCTCGTAGACGGTTGGGACGGCGCCGAGGGCCCGGCCGATCGCTCCTCCCCGGGCACGCACATCGGCGACCTAGCTTGGATCGGCCGCGGCGGGCGTGAATCCGTAGGCGGCGTCGCGCTCCAGCTGAGCGGCGTCCAGGCGACGCTGAGTGGCGGCGAGCGTCTCACATAGGTCCAGCATCTGCTGGCGCCTTTCCTCGAGCTGGGTTCGGGCCTCAGCGACGTTGGTGGCGTCGACGTCGGTGCCGATGGGGATGCGGAGGCTCTGCATCGCGGCGCGCAACGGATCGGACGGCTCGATCCGATCTGCTGCGGCCCTGGCTTCGGCAGCCTTCCTCGTCTTGCTCGACGAGGAGGGGGCGCCATCGCCGGTGACGAAGACCTCCACATGGACGTCCATTGCCCCGGCGGAAACGCCGCCGCCGAGGGAGACGGGAGAGTCGGAGTAGCTGAGCACCTCACTGGGGTACTCGTCGGTCGCGAACGCATCGGAGATGTGCAGCACGGCGAAGGAGGTGACAAGCGCACCGACGACGTCGTCCGTCAGCGCGACGGACTCGTCGGCGTAGGAGAAGGGCCCCGTCTAAAGCATGCTCCCGGCCAGCTCCTCGAGCTGCCCCACGGTGGGCGCCAACTGTCGTGGTGGGCGCACGACAGATGCCAAGGGATGGCTAAAGAGAGGAGGAGGCTCGAGGGCGCTGGTGGACTCCAGAGGTGAGGTTGGCATGAGCGGGCGCGGGGCGCCGGACATACCCAGGTTCGGGGCTCTCCGGAGAGATAATACCCCTAGTCCTGCCGAGTGTAGTTGGATGATCGATAGTACAATGTTGCTCCTGGAGCTGTGTGGAGGAGGAAGGAAGCTGGCCAAGGCTTGGGCTGCTCCTTCTCTCCGGTGTTGCTGTTTGGTGGCTAGTCCTCTCGCTCGCTGTATCGCTCTCGAATGATCGTGGGCTCCCGGGGATTATATAGTCCAACCCCCGAGGGGTACAATGGTAATGTTACAAGTCGGTGGGTCCATATTGTCGGTGTCCGGGGACCCGAGCTGGGTCCCGCTGAGGGCTTGTGGTTCGCTGGGTTCCCCTAGGTGCGGGCCCCGCATGCCTAGGGGGACTGTGCGCCGTCTTGTCGATCGTCAAGGCGTGGCCGAGTCGAGTCGCGTACAGTGCTCTCCGCCAGGTCGCCGCTTGCTGTCCTCAGCGGTGAGGGCGGGGGCACTGTAGCCACGCCGGCCCTGGTCAGCGGGTAGGTGAGGGGCACTGTTGCCACGTTCCTGCTGACCAGAGGCATGGGCGGGGCACTGTTGCCTCAGTCATCGTTGATTGAAGTCTCGTCCCCATCATACGGCCTAGATGGGACGGGAGTTGTCCCGCGGCTGGATTGCATAGCATGCCATGGGTGGCGTTGGCTTGTTGAGGAGGCTTTGGCCGTGTCTTGCGCTAGTTGTTGAGGCCGAGTCGACATGTCTTGCCGGGTCGGCTAGTCTGCCGGCTTGCGGGGCTTGGCCGGGTCGAGCGACCTGGCCAAGCGCGCGCCGGTATTGAGGGGCGGTGCCAGCCCCGTTATTTTTGAAGAGGATCCGGGTTCCGTTGCCTGCCCGAGGTCCATCCCCCCAACAATACTACTGTACTTGGTGAATTTCTTGATGAACAAATTGCTAGGGTAGAAAGAAATTATTGAAACTGATTATATTGATGAAAGTGATGATGAAGACTTGCCTGTTATTCCTGAGGGTTATGTTTTTGATAAGGAAGCTACTTTAGCTATTTTAGCTTGCAAAGATAGATATGAACTCAAGAGGTTATTAGCTAAATGGAAGCAGCAATCTCTTAATGATAGAATGAAACCTGACCCTGCTTTTGCTACTTCACCTATCTATGTTACTGATAAGGATTATGAATTCTCTGTTGATCCTGATATAATTGCTTTGGTTGAATCTGATCCTTTTCATGGCTATGAATCTGAAACTGTGTGGCACATCTTACTAAATTGAATGATATAGCCACTCTGTTCACTAATGATGAGAGAACTCGCTACCTTTATATCCTTAAAATATTTCTGTTCTCATTAAAGGGTGATGCTAAGATATGGTTTAATTCTCTTGATCCTGGTTGTGTGCGTAGTCCCCAGGATATGATTTATTACTTCTCTGCTAAATATTTCCCTGCTCATAAGAAACAAGTTGCTTTGAGGGAAATATACAATTTTGTGCAAATTGAAGAAGAGAGTCTCCCACAAGCTTGGGGGAGGCTTCTCAAGTTACTTAATGCTTTGCCTGATCATCCTCTTAAGAAAAATGAAATAATTGATATCTTTTATAATGGACTAACCGATGCTTCCAGAGATTACCTGGATAGTTGTGCTGGTTCTATTTTCAGGGAAAGAACACCGGATGAAGCTGAAATTCTATTGAATAATATGTTGACAAATGAAAATAATTGGACACTTCCTGAGCCAGCTCCTGAGCCAATTCCCGAGCCTATTCCTAAACCAACTCCGAAGAAGAGAGGTATTCTATTTCTCAGTCCTGAAGATATGCAAGAGGCAAAGAAATCTATGAAAGAAAAGGGTATTAAAGCTGAAGATGTTAAGAATTTACCTCCTATTGAAGAAATACACGGTCTTAATTTACCGCCTATTGAAGGAGCATATGATCTTAATCCTTTACCTATTGAAGAACCTCATGGTCTTGATAACCCGACACAGGTAGTAAAGGTAAATTCTCTCTATAGATTTGATGAAGGTGATATTCCTTACTATAAGTCTGCTAGACAATGCTTAGAAGAGTTTGATAATTTGATTGTCAAACAAGAAAACTTCAATGCTTATTTTGGTAGACAATTGAAATATAATTCCGATACGCTTGAACACTTGGGTGATTATATGTCTAGAGTTAAAGGTGAACTTAAACTCATTACTAAACATGCTTCTATGGTTACCACTCAAGTAGAACAAGTACTTAAGGCTCAAAATGATTTGCTCAATGAAATGAATAGTAAGAAAAATGATTATGCTGTTAAAGTGGCTACCAGAACTGGTAAAATGACTCGGGAACCTTTGTATCCTGAAGGCCACCCTAAGAGAATTGAGCAAGATTCTCAGAGAAATAATATTGATGCACCTAGTCCTTCTAAAAAGAAGAAAAAGAAAAATGATAGGACTTTGCATGCTTCTAGTGAACCTATTGCTGAACCACCTGAGAATCCAAATGATATTTCTATTTCTGATGCTGAAACACAATCTGGTAATGAACATGAACCCAATGAAAATGTTAATGATGATGTTCATGATGATGCTCAACCTAGTAATGATAATGATGTAGAAATTGAACCTGCTGTTGATCTTGATAACCCACAATCAAAGAATCAACGTTATGATAAGAGAGACTTTGTTGCTAGGAAACATGGTAAAGAAAGGGAGCCATGGGTTCAGAAACCCATGCCTTTTCCTCCCAAACCATCCAAGAAAAAGGATGATGAGGATTTTGAGCGCTTTGCTGAAATGATTAGACCTATCTTTTTGCGTATGTGATTAACTGATATGCTCAAAATGAATCCTTATGCTAAGTATATGAAAGATATTGTTACAAATAAGAGAACGATACCTGAAGCTGAGATTTCCACCATGCTTGCTAATTATACTTTTAAGGGTGGAATACCTAAGAAACTAGGAGATCCAGGAGTACCCACTATACCATGCTCCATTAAAAGAAACTATGTTAAAACTGCTTTATGTGATCTTGGAGCCGGTGTTAGTGTTATGCCTCTCTCTTTATATCGTAGACTTGATTTGAATAAGTTGACACCTACTGAAATATCTTTGCAAATGGCTGATAAATCAACTGCTATACCTGTCGGTATTTGTGAGGATGTGCCTGTTGTGGTTGCAAACGTTACTATTTTAACGGACTTTGTTATTCTTGATATTCCCGAGGATGATAGTATGTCTATTATTCTTGGAAGACCCTTTTTGAATACTGCAGGGGCTGTTATTGATTGCAACAAAGGCAATGTCACTTTTCATGTTAATGGTAACGAGCATACGGTACACTTTCCGAGGAAACTATCTCAAGTTCATAGTATCAATTCTATTGGAAAATTCCATCGATTATATTTGGAGGTTTTGAATTTCCTCTTCCTACTATCAAAAAGAAATATGATATTCTTATTATAGGGGATGTGCATATCCCCGTTGAGGTAACATAGTGTTATTCGAAATTTCACCGGTTCCATGTTATTCGGAATGAGTTTGTTAACAAGACTTGATCAACCTTGTTAGTGGATTCCTTTTGATGAGCATGAGATGGATGAAACTAGAAGGCACAACCTTCTGTACCCTCTTTCTACTTTCTGTTATTTAGTTGAAATAAAGTAAAAATAGTATTTTTCTGTCTGTTTCCTGATTTATCCATGCAATATAAAAATACCCCGAAAATAAAAGTTCTCCAAATGCCTTGAAAATGGAATATGATTTTTTCTGGAATATTTGAGAATATCTGGCACTAAGAACACAGCAGGAGGGGTAAGCACCTGCCCACGAGGGTGGAGGGCGCGCCCTACCCCCTGGGCCCGCCCCCTGCCTCGTGGGCCCACGGTGGCCCCCTCCACTTATTCCTGCACCCACACACTCCTTCTTCCTCCCACAAACACCAATATCCAGCTCAAGCACGAGTTCTAGCTCATTTTGCTGCGATTTTTGATCTCCTTGCTCAAAGCACCTCTCACAAAACTGCTTGGGGAGATTGTTCCTTGGTATGTGACTCCTCCATTGGTCCAATTAGTTTTTGTTCTAGTGCTCTATTCATTGCAAATTTGTGCTGCCTAGGTGACCATGTTCTTGAGCTTGCATGTCAAATTTATATGGTTCCAAGTAGTTCTAATGCATGATATAGGCTCTAGGCACTTGTAGGAGTAGTTGCTATCAATTTTATTGAGCTTGGTTCACTTTTGTTTGAAGTTACTAAAAATTTCAGAATTTTTCAGAAAATAATGAAGAGATTTTTGAGGGGCTCATCGAGCCGAAGCTCGAAGGGAAAACAAAGTGAGGAAGCACAGAGGCCCAAATATAATTTGCCTCGCACCGCGGAGGTCCGGCCGTGTGAATGGCCTTCTGATGATTTCTTGAGAGAAGCCGGGATTTATGATGATTTCTATTCATTGGCTGAGAATGCTGGCCTCACCGACTTCCTCCGCGACCAACGTCATCAGTATCTCTTACTCATCAATACTTTTGTGCAAAACTTCTACTATTTTCCTAAAGAAACACCCCCTTCAGTAGAGTTTCATTTATATGATGTTGTTAAGAAGATGCTACTAGATGAATTTTGCAAGGTTTGTAAAATACCCTTCGAGGGTACCTTAGATGAACCACATCGTAAAGATGTGGATGGGTTTATTGACACCATTATTGTGGGGGAAACCAGGAAGGTTTCCGATGCAAGAATCACCAGCATACATTTTCCTATTTTATGCTACTTTGCCATATTTGCTAGTCGTTGCTTGATTGGTCACGAAAACTGTGGAAACCTTAGTGTTCCTGATATTATCATTTTGTTCCATGGTTTATTTTCCGATAACACTGTTAGTATGGGCGGTATTATTGCTAAACGGTTAAGTTTGAACCATACAAAGGGTCCCATCTTTGGAGGTATTTATGCTTCACGCCTTGCTGCACATTATAACATACCTATTAGGCTCTATGGGAAAGAAGAAAAATTGCTGCCCAATGCTTATTTAGATTATAAGAGTATGGCAGCACATGACTTTATTGTTAAGAACAAGGAAGGGGAGCTTAAATACAAATTGTTCTTTGATAAACATCACCCTGAGACTATTACCTTGCCTGCTCCTTCCTTGTTTAATTTATCTGAAGGTCCGTATCTCGTTCCTTGGGTGGCCATTTACGCTTACCGGAACCCTACACCAGCCCCGGAGCCGGAACCACAATTTGAGCCTCCATGACAGTCTGATTACTTTTGGGATCCGGAGATGACTGCCAGCCAGTGGCAGTCAGAGTCCTCTTCATCTCAGTACGACCCCAGCTACAACTATGGATATCCGCCAGGCCATCCGTGGCAATAAACCAACTTAGTCCAAAGGCCTAAGCTTGGGGGAGTACGTATCTCTCACCGACATTACATTTATGTTCACACACACTCATTGCTAGACGTCGGTGCTCATACTCTTTCACTGTACTATCCATGCTAGTTTATTTTGTTTTTTCTGCTTTCTTCTTGTGTGTTTGTTAAACCTTAAGAAAAACCAAAAAAAATTAGTGTAACTTTTAGTTAGTTTACTTTTCTTGCTGTAGTAGTAATAATTAAAAAGAAAACCCAAAAAGATTTCCCGTTCTTCTTTTGTTTGTTGGGAGCTTTCCCGTGTAAATAGTTTTATTTCTTTTCTTTTCTTTGGGGGTCGATAGGGGAAGACCGTGATTAAATTGTTGAAGTGGCTCTTATATGCATTATTGTTGATTTAACCAAGAGCCCATATTGCCTTGTCTTCTCCTGTTTATTGAATGCTCGCAGATTCCAGCTTAGTCCAATGCACGTGCACTCTTATTATTATTCACATCATTCGGTCGTGCAATTGAAAGGCAATTATGACGATATATGATGGACTGACGGAGATGAGAAAAGCTGGTATGAACTCGACCTCTCTTGTTTTTGTAAATATGATGAGTTCATCATTCCTGATTCAGCCTATTATGAATAAACATGTTTGCAATGACAATTAGAGATCATAGTTGCTCGTGCCATGCTTGATTAGCTATGAGTTATAATGGTTTACCTTGCGTGCCAACATGTTATTAAAATGGTTGTGATGTGGTATAGTGGGGTGGTATCCTCCTTTGAATGATTTAAGTGACTTGACTTGGCACATGTTCACACATGTAGTTGAAACAAAATCAACATAGCCTTCACGATATTCATGTTCATGGTGGATTATATCCTACTCATGCTTGCACTCAATGTTTATTAATTTTAATGCATGTTCATGACTGTTGTCGCTCTCTAGTTGGTCGCTTCCCAGTCTTTTGCTAGCCTTCACTTGTACTAAGCGGGAATACTGCTTGTGCATCCAATCCCTTAAACCCGAAAGTTATTCCATATGAGTCCACTATACCTTCCTATATGTGGTATCTACCTGTCGTTCCAAGTAAATTTGTATGTGCCAAACTCTAAACCTTGAAATGTAGTTCTGTTTTGTATGCTCGAATAGCTCATGTATCAACTAGGGCTGTCCGTATCTTCCATGCTAGGCGGGTTATTCTCAAGAGGAGTGGACTCCGCTCCTCACTCACGAGAAAATGGCTGGTCACCGGGATGCCCAGTCCCATGCTTTATGCAAACTTAAATCAAAATAATTGCAAACAAAACTCCCCCTGGGACTGTTGCTTGTTGGAGGCACTTGTTGTTTCGAGCAAGCCATGGATTGATGCTTGTTGGTGGAGGGGGAGTATAAACTTTACCATTCTATTTGGGAACCGCCTATAATGTGTGTAGCATGGAAGATATCGCCATCTCTTGGTTGTTATGTTGACAATGAAAGTATGCCACTCAAAATATTATTTATCTCTATTTCAAAACCGAGCTCTGGCACCTCTACAAATCCCTGCTTCCCTCTGCGAAGGGCCTATCTATTTACTTTTACGTTGAGACATCACCCTCTTATTAAAAAGCACTAGCTGGAGAGCGCAGCTGTCGTTTGCATTCATTACTATTAATTTATATTGGGTATGACTATGATTGGATCTCTTTTACCATGAATTACAATGTCTAGTCAGTCCTTGATCTTTAAAGGTGCTCTGCATTTATGTTTTGCGGTCTCAGAAAGGGCTAGCGAGATACCATCTTGTTATATCATATTATGATTGTTTTGAGAAAGTGTTGTCATCCGAGATTTATTATTATGGCTCGCTAGTTGATTATGCCATTGATATGAGTAAACATGAGGCCTAAGAGTTATTGTGAATGTGGTTAGTCATAATCTTTGCTGAAAACTTGAATGCTGGCTTTACATATTTACAACAACAAGAGCAAACAGAGTTTGTAAAAGTTGTTCTTTATCACTTTCAGTTTATCAACTGAATTGCTTGAGGACAAGCAAAGGTTTACGCTTGGGGGAGTTGATACGTCTCCATCGTATCTACTTTTCCAAACACTTTTGCCCTTGTTTTGGACTCTAACTTGCATGATTTGAATGGAACTAACCCGGACTGACGCTGTTTTCAGCAGACTTTCCATGGTGTTATTTATGTGCAGAAACAAAAGTTCTCGGAATGACCTGAAACTCCACGGAACATCTATTTGAAAAATAAGAAAAATACCGGAAGAAAAATCCATGTCAGGGGGCCCACACCCTGTCCATGAGGGTGGAGGGCGCGCCCCCTACCTCGTGGGCCCCCTGACGCTCCACCGACCTCAACTCCAACTCCATATATTCACTTTCGGGGAGAAAAAAATCAGAGAGAAGGATTCATCGCGTTTTACGATACAGAGCCGCCGCCAAGCCCTAAAACCTCTCGGGAGGGCTGATCTAGAGTCCGTTCGGGGCTCCGGAGAGGGGGATTCGTCGCCATCGTCATCATCAACCATCCTCCATCACCAATTTCATGATGCTCACCGCCGTGCGTGAGTAATTCCATCGTAGGCTTGCTGGACGGTGATGGGTTGGATGATATCTATCATGTAATCGAGTTAGTTTTGTTAGGGTTTGATCCCTAATATCCACTATGTTATGAGATTGATGTTGCTATGACTTTGCTATGCTTAATGCTTGTCACTAGGGCCCGAGTGCCATGATTTCAGATCTGAACCTATTATGTTTTCATGAATATATGTGAGTTCTTGATCCTATCTTGCAAGTCTATAGTCACCTACTATGTGTTATGATCCGGCAACCCCGAAGTGACAATAATCGGGACCACTCCCGGTGATGACCATAGTTTGAGGAGTTCATGCATTCAATATGTGCTAATGCTTTGTTCCGGTACTCTATTAAAAGGAGGCCTTAATATCCCTTAGTTTCCATTAGGACCCCGCTGCCACGGGAGGGTAGGACAAAAGATGTCATGCAAGTTCTTTTCCATAAGCACGTATGACTATATTCGGAATACATGGCTACATTACATTCATGAATTGGAGCTAGTTCTGTGTCACCCTATGTTATGATTGTTACATGATGAACCGCATCCGGCATAATTCTCCATCACCGATCCAATGCCTACAAGCTTTTCACATATTGTTCTTCGCTTATTTACTTTACCGTTGCTACTGTTACAATCACTACAAAACACCAAAAATATTACTTTTGCTACCATTACTTTTGTTACCGTTACCACTACTATCATATTACTTTGCTACTAAATACTTTGCTGCAGATACTAAGTTATCCAGGTGCGGTTGAATTGACAACTCAACTGCTAATACTTGAGAATATTCTTTGGCTCCCCTTGTGTCGAATCAATAAATTTGGGTTGAATACTCTACCCTCGAAAACTGTTGCGATCCCCTATACTTGTGGGTTATCAAGACTATTTTCTAAGAAAAGAGTAGAGTCTTGATGACCCACAAGTGTAGGGGATCTATCGTAGTCCTTTCGATAAGTAAGAGTGTCGAACCCAACGAGGAGCAGAAGGAAATGATAAGCGGTTTTCAGCAAGGTATTCTCTGCAAGTACTAAAATAAGTGGTAACAGATAGTTTTGTGATAGGATAATTTGTAACGAGCAACAAGTAACAAAAGTAAATAAAGTGCAGCAAGGTGGCCCAATCCTTTTTGTAGCAAAGGACAAGCCTGGACAAACTCTTATATAGAGAAAAGCGCTCTCGAGGACACATGGGAGTTATCGTCAAGCTAGTTTTCATCATGTTCATATGATTCGCGTTCGGTACTTTGATAATTTGATATGTGGGTGGACCGGTGCTTAGGTGCTGTTCTTACTTGAACAAGCATCCCACTTATGATTAACATATATTGCAAGCATCCGCAACTACAACAAAAGTATTAAGGTAAACCTAACCATAGTGTTGGGGATATTACCACTGGGCGTAAACCGGCCAGGAGAGGCCGGGTTAACCCCATAAGTAGTTCATCTGTATCTGAAGTCCATAAAGACAGACGGTGACGCTTCATGAAGGCCCAGGGCCCAAAGCCGGTTTAAGGCTTCTAGACATAAACCGGCATTGATATGTAAACTTGTGTTGTAAGATAGAAGTAGCAGAGACCGAGCCGGACACGATTATGAGCCGGCCTCGGGATTCTGTAAACCGGCGGGCGTCAACCCATGTATATAAGGGGACGACCCGGCGGCGGTTCAAGGACAACAGACAACAACTCGAGACTTAGGCAAAGCGTATTCGCTCCCTGGTCATCGAAACCCCATCAATTCCATCACAACTAGACGTAGGCTTTTACCTTCATCGTAAGGGGCCGAACTAGTATAAAAACTCTCTCGCGTCCCTTGTCCGCTTTAACCCCTTTAAGCTAACCCGTAGTGATGGCTCCACGACTAAGTCCTTTCTCTAGGACATCTGCCGTGACAAAACCACGACACATAGCATGAAGCATATGGATCCAAATCAGCCCCTTACGAAGCAACGCATAAACTAGGGTTTAAGCTTCTGTCACTCTAGCAACCCATCATCTACTTATTACTTCCCAATGCCTTCCTCTAGGCCCAAATAATGGTGCAGTGTTATGTAGTCGACGTTCACATAACACCACTAGAGGATAGACAACATACATCTCATCAAAATATCGAACGAATACCAAATTCACATGACTACTAATAGCAAGACTTCTCCCATGTCCTCAGGAACAAACGTAACTACTCACAAAGCATATTCATGTTCATAATTAGAGGGGTATTGATATGCATATAGGATCTGAACATATGATCTTCCACCAAATAAACCAACTAGCATCAACTACAAGGAGTAATCAACACTACTAGCAACCTACTAGTACCAATCCCGGACTTGGAGACAAGAATTGGATACAAGAGATGAACTAGGGTTTTGAGAGGAGATGGTGCTGGTGAAGATGTTGATGGAGATTGCCCTCTCCCGATGAGAGCAGCCTTGGTGATGACGATGGCGATGATTTCCCCCTCCCGGAGGGAAGTGTCCCCGGCAGAACAGCTCTGCCGGAGCCCTAGATTGGTTCCGCCAAGGTTCCGCCTCGTGGCGGCGGAGTCTCGTCCCGAAAGGTTGCTTCTGATTTTTTCCTCGACGAAAGACTTCATATAGCAGAAGATGGCCACCGGAGAGCCAACATGGGGCCCACGAGGCAGGGGGGCGCGCCCTGGGGGGTAGGGCGCCCCCACCCTCGTGGGCAGGTGGTGGCCCCCCTGACGTATTTCTTCCGTTCAGTATTTTTTATTATTTCCAAAAATGACTTTCATGGAGTTTCAGGACTTTTGGAGTTGTGCAGAATAGGTCTCTAATATTTGCTCCTTTTCCAGCCCAGAATTCCAGCTGTCGGCATTCTCCCTCCTTATGTAAACCTTGTAAAATAAGAGAGAATAGGCATAAGTATTGTGACATAACGTGTAATAACAGCCCATATTTCAATAAATATCGATATAAAAGCATGATGCAAAATGGGCGTATCAACTCCCCCAAGCTTAGACCTCGCTTGTCCTCAAGCGGAAGCCGATAACGATAAATATGTCCACATGTTTAGAGGTAGAGGTGTCGATAAAATAAAATACGTACATGAGGGCATCATGATTATTCTCATAACAGCAACATAAATGGATATTGTCATATGATTTCTTATGCTCAAGTAATAATCTATTCACAATGCCAAGTATGAATCAGAAACTTTATTGAGAACTAACATACTATAATCTCAGTCATTGAAGCAATTGCAATTTATCATAACATCAGAAAGAGTCTATGTCAGAGCTTTCTAGCAAGTCCACATACTCAACTATCATTTAGTCTTTCATAATTGCTAACACTCACGCAATACTTGTGGTTACGGAGTTTTAATCGGACACAGAGAAAGATAGGGGCTTATAGTTTCGCCTCCCAACCTTTTACCTCAAGGGTAATGTCAACAATAAAATGTAAAAAGGAAAGGTGAAGATCACGATGACTCTTGCATAAGGAAGAAGATAATAATAAAAGATAGGCCCTTCGCAGAGGGAAGCAGAGGTTGCCATGCGCTTTCAGGGTTGGATGCACAAAATCTTAATGCGAAAGAACGTCACTTTATATTGCCACTTGTGATATGAACCTTTATTATGCAGTCAGTCACTTTTATTTCTTCCACATCACAAGATCGTATAAAGCTTATTTCCTTCACACCAATCAATCATACATATTTAGAGAGCAATTTTTATTGCTTGCACCGATGACAACTTACTTGAAGGATCTTACTCAATCCATAGGTAGATATGGTGGACTCTCATGGCAAGACTGGTTTAAGGGTTTTTGGAAGCACAAGTAGTATCTCTACTTGGTGCAAAGAATTTGGCTAGCATGAGGGGGAAGGCAAGCCCAACATGTTGGATGATCCATGACAATATACTTTATCTCAGATATAAGAAAACATAACCCATTACGTTGTCTTCCTTGTCCAACATCAACTCTTTAGCATGTCATATTTTAATGAGTGCTCCCAATCATAAAAGATGTCCAAGATAGTATATTTATATGTGAAACCTCTCTTTCTTTATTACTTCCTATTAATTGCAACGATGACCAAAGCTATGCTTGTCAACTCTCAACAATTTTTAATCATCATACTCTTTCTATGTGAAGTCATTACTCTCAATAAGATCAATATGATCTCTTTGTTTCTTTTTATTCTTTTTCTCTTTCTTTTTTTCACTCAAGATCATAGCAAGATAATCAAGCCTTTGACTCAACACTAATCTTTATTATATAGCTCACGGACTCGATTACATAGAGAGATCATAAAGCAAAACTCTAAACCAGACCATGCCATAAACTTTATTCTACTAGATCACGATACTACTAATAGGATCGAACTAAGAAAGCGGTAAAGATAGGAGAGTGATGGTGATACGATACCGGGGCACCTCCCCCAAGCTTGGCAGTTGCCAAGGGGAGTGCCCATACCCATGTGATTATGTCTCCTTCTTTGTTGGTGAAGAAGATGATGATTTAGTTGATGGCGTAGGCTTCTTCCTTAATTTGCGCTTGAGGACAGACTTTTGATCCCTCAAGTCGTCAATCTCCTGCTCCAGGATTAATATCCTTTTGCATAGTTCCTACTTGTTTTCCTGCAAGAGACGAAAAGGGATAAACTCGATCTTAGGTTTCTTTGCTCTATCAGGGAGGCTTGACTTTTTGAACTCCACATGCATGTCCCCAGGTTAAGGCAATGGGGCTTCATCTTAATCTGAGCTCGTCTCCTCCTTCCTCTTGGGTTCATAGTCCTCTTCTTCCTCCTTAGTCCAACCACAATGCTCCACATCTCCATAGACCTTAGGATCTGCAAGGTAATCATCCACACAGCTTTCTCCTTCCGAATCCTGGGACGACATGTTGCTCTAATCTGCAGTAGGACAACTCGAAACAAGAACAGAGGATAATTGCGTGATACGGTGGTCAAAACCTTCGGGAGATTATATAATGATTTTTTACCGACCAAAATACGTATCGTGCAAGAAAACAGAGTCCGGAGAGCACACGAGGTGCCGACGAGGTAGGGGGCGCGCCCAGGGGGGTATGGCGCGCCCTCCACCCTCGTGGGGCCCTCGTGTCCTTCCCGGACTGATTCTTATTTTTCTATTTTTCTAAATATTCCAAAACGGAGAAATATTGCCATAAAAATTGTTTTGGAGTCGGTTTACTTACCGTACCACATACCTATTCCTTTTCGGAGTCTGAAACGTTTCGGAAAGTGTCCCTTATGTATTCCTCCGGGGTTACGGTTTCAATAACATTGGTTTCAACATTTATGGGATTACCTGAGATATAATGTTTGATTCTTTGACCGTTCACCACCTTCGGATTTGTGCCTTCGAAGTTGTTGATTTTTATGGCACCGGAACGATAGACCTCCTCGATAACGTAAGGGCCTTCCCGTTTAGAGAGAAGTTTTCCTGCAAAAAATCTTAAACGAGAGTTGTATAGCAATACATAATCACCTACGTTAAACTCACGCTTTTGTATCCTTTTGTCATGCCATCTTTTTAACTTTTTCTTTAAACAATTTGGCATTTTCATAAGCTTGGGTTCTCCATTCATCAAGTGAGCTAATGTCAAATAACCTTTTCTCACCGGCAAGTTTGAAATCATAGTTGAGCTCTTTAATAGCCCAATAAGCCTTATGTTCTAGTTCAAGAGGTAAGTGACATGCTTTTCCATAGACCATTTTATACGGAGACATACCCATAGGATTTTTATATGCAGTTCTGTAGGCCCATAATGCATCATCAAGTTTCTTGGACCAATTCTTCCTAGATCTATTAACACTCTTTTGCAAAATAAATTTGAGCTCTCTATTACTCAATTCTACTTGACCACTAGACTGCGGGTGATAAGGAGATGCAATTCTATGGTTAACATCATACTTAGCAAGCATTTTACGAAAAGCACCATGAATAAAATGTGAACCACCATCAGTCATTAAATATCTAGGGACTCCAAACCTCGGAAAAATAAATTCTTTAAGCATTTTAATAGAAGTGTTATGATCATCACTACTAGTTGGAATAGCTTCTACCCACTTAGTAACGTAATCAACAACAACTAAAATATGTGTATAACCATTAGAGGCAGGAAAAGGTCCCATATAATCAAAGCCCCAAACATCAAATGGTTCAATAACAAGTGAATAATTCATAGGCATTTCTTGACGTCTACTAATGTTACCAATTATTTGGCATTCATCACAAGATAAGACAAACTTACGGGCATCCTTGAAGAGAGTAGGCCAATAAAAACTAGATTGCAATACCTTATGTGCAATTCTATCTCCAGCGTGGTGTCCTCCATAAGCCTCGGAGTGACACTTGCGTAGGATCTGTTCCTGTTCATGCTCAGGTACACAACGTCTAATAACACCATCTACTCCTTCTTTATAAAGATGTGGGTCATCCCAAAAGTAATGTCTCAAATCATAGAAGAACTTTTTGTTTTGCTGGTATGTGAAACTAGGTGGTATAAATTTAGCAACAATATAATTAGCATAATCAGCATACCATGGAGCAGTACGAGAAGCATTTATGACATTTAATTGCTCATCAGGAAAGCTATCATCAATAGGTAGTGGGTCATCAAGAACATTTTCTAACCTAGACAAGTTGTCTGAAACGGGGTTCTCAGCTCCCTTTCTATCAACAATATGCAAATCAAATTCTTGTAGCAGGAGAACCCATCTAATAAGTCTAGATTTAGCATCTTTCTTTTCCATAAGATATTTAATAGCAGCATGATCAGTGTGAATAGTTACTTTAGAATCAACAATATAAGGTCTGAACTTATCACAAGCAAATACAACTGCTAAGAATTCTTTTTCAGTAGTAGCATAATTTCTTTGAGCATTCTCTAGAGTCTTACTAGCATATTGAATAACATTTAATTTCTTATCAACTCTTTGCCCTAGAACACCACCTACAGCATAATTACTAGCATCACACATAATTTCAAAGGGTAAATTCCAATCAGGTGGCTGAACAATAGGTGCAGAGATCAATGCTTTCTTAAGTATTTCAAATGCTTCTACACAATCATCATCAAAGACAAATGGTATATCTTTTTGTAATAAATTAGTCAGAGGCCGAGAAATTTTTGAGAAGTCCTTAATGAACCTCCTATAAAATCCGGCGTGACCAAGGAAACTTCTTATACCTTTGATGTCCTTGGGACATGGCATCTTTTCAATAACATCAACCTTGGCTTTATCAACCTCAATACCTCTTTCAGAAACTTTATGCCCCAATACAATACCTTCATTAACCATAAAGTGGCACTTTTCCCAATTCAAGACAAGATTAGTTTCTTCACATATCTGCGAAACTCGATCAAGGTTGCTCAAGCAATCATCAAAAGAGGATCCATAGACGGAGAAGTCGTCCATGAAAACCTCACAAATCTTTTCACAAAAGTCAGAGAATATAGCCATCATGCATCTTTGAAAGGTAGCAGGTGCATTACATAAACCAAAAGGCATACGTCTATAAGCAAAAGTACCAAAAGGGCAAGTAAAAGTAGTTTTAGATTGATCATTGGCTGACACAGGTATTTGAGAGAAACCAGAATAACCATCTAGAAAGCAAAAATGTGTATGTTTAGATAATCTTTCTAGCATTTGATCGATAAAAGGTAAGGGGTAATGATCTTTCTTAGTTGCCTTATTTAATTTGCGGAAATCAATTACCAACCTATAACCTGTAATAATTCTTTGCGGAATCAATTCATCTTTATCATTAGGAACGACGGTAATACCTCCCTTCTTAGGGACACAATGGACAGGACTTACCCACTGACTATCAGCAACGGGATAAATTATACCTGCCTCAAGGAGCTTTAGTATTTCTTTTCTTACCACTTCCTTCATCTTAGGATTCAGCCGTCGTTGATGATCACGAACTGGTTTGGCATCTTCTTCCAAATTTATTTTATGTTGACATAGAGTGGGACTAATGCCCTTAAATCATCAAGAGTATATCCAATAGCAGCACGGTGCTTCTTCAGAGTTTTCAATAGTCTCTCTTCTTCATGCTCTAAAAGGTTAGCACTAATAATAACAGGATATATCTTTTTCTCATCAAGATAAGCATATTTAAGAGCATCAGGTAAAGGTTTGAGCTCAAACACGAGATCACCCTTGGGTGGAGGAGGATCCCCTAGGATTTCAAGAGGCAAATTGTGTTTCAGGATAGGTTCCTGTTTAAAGAACACTTCATCTATTTCCCTTCTTTCATTCATAAACATATCATTTTCATGGTCTAGCAGATATTGTTCTAAAGGATCACTAGGAGGTACGGCAATAGAAGCAAGACCAATAATTTCATCCTTACTAGGTAATTCTTCTTCACGGTGTTGTCTACGAAATTTAGAGAAATTAAACTCATGAGACATATCACCCAAGCCTATAGTAACAACATCCTTTTCGCAGTCTATCTTAGCATTAACAGTGTTCAAGAAGGGTCTACCAAATATAATCGGACAAAAGCTATCTTGTGGGGAACCAAGAACAAGAAAATCAGCAGGATATTTAGTTTTCCCACACAAGACTTCAACATCTCTAACAATTCCCATTGGTGAAATAGTATCTCTATTGGCAAGTTTAATTGTGACATCGATATCATCTATCTCGGCAGGTGCAATATCATGCATAATTTCTTTGTATAAGTCATAAGGTATTGCACTAACACTAGCACCCATATCACACAAGCCATGATAACAATGATCTCCTATTTTAACAGAAATAACAGGCATGCCTACCACAGGTCTATGTTTATCTTTAGCACAAGGTTTGGCAATTCTAGGAGTTTCACCGCAGAAATAAATAACATGCCCATCAATATTATCAGCCAAGAGATCTTTAACAATAGCAATATTAGGTTCAACTTTAACTTGCTCAGGAGGTGTATAAGTTCTAATATTGCTTTTACGAACCACAGTTGAAGCTTTAGCATGATCCTTTATTCTAACAGGGAAAGGTGGTTTCTCAACATAAGTAGGAGCAATAGGATCATTATAAGTGATAGTATTTTCTTCAACTTTAATAGGTGCAGCTACTTTTACTTCTATGGGAGGATGATATTTAAACCACTTCTCCTTGGGGAGATCAACATAAGTAGCAAAAGATTCACAGAATGAAGCTACTATCTCAGAGTCAAGTCCATATTTAGTGCTAAATTTACGGAAATCATCTGTATCCATAAAAGATTTAACACAATCAAACTTAGGTGTCATACCTGACTCCTTACCTTCGTCGAGATCCCAATCTTCAGAGTTGCATTTAATTCTATCCAATAAATTCCATTTGAACTCAATAGTCTTCATCATAAAAGAGCCAGCACAAGAAGTATCGAGCATGGTGTGATTGTTATCAGAAAGCCGAGCATAAAAACTTTGAATAATTATTTCTCTTGAGAGCTCATGATTGGGGCATGAATATAACATTGATTTAAGCCTCCCCCAAGCTTGAGCGATGCTTTCTCCTTCGCGAGGCCAAAAACTATATATATAATTGCGATCACGATGAACAAGATGCATAGGATAAAATTTCTGATGAAATTCCAATTTCAATCGTTTATAGTTCCATGACCCCGTATCATCACATAGCCTATACCATGTTGATGCATCTCCCTTCAAAGATAAAGGGAAGACCTTCCTCTTAACAACATCACCGGGTATACCCGCAAGCTTAAATGATCCACAAACTTCATCCACATATATTAGGTGCTCATCAGGATGCTTTGTTCCATCTCCTACAAAAGGATTAGCTAGCAGTTTTTCTAACATACCCGAAGGAATTTCAAAGTGTACATTTTCATTTTCATTTTCAGTAGGTTGAGGAGCAACTCTTTGCTCTACTGGTCGGGGTGAAGATACCCCGAACAAGCCCCTCAGAGGATTACTTTGCATAGTAACAAGTGACAGTAAATTTCAGCACACTATATAAATTTTTCCTTACCAAATTCCACCTACCAAAGGCGCTTCACTCCCCGGCAATGGCGCCAGAAAAGAGTCTTGATGACCCACAAGTGTAGGGGATATATCGTAGTCCTTTCGATAAGTAAGAGTGTCGAACCCAACGAGGAGCAGAAGGAAATGATAAGCGGTTTTCAGCAAGGTATTCTCTGCAAGTACTGAAATAAGTGGTAACAGATAGTTTTGTGATGGGATAATTTGTAACGAGCGACAAGTAACAAAAGTAAATAAAGTGCAGCAAGGTGGCACAATCCTTTTTGTAGCAAAGGACAAGCCTGGACAAACTCTTATATAGAGAAAAGCGCTCCCGAGGACACATGGGAATTATCGTCAAGCTAGTTTTCATCACGTTCATATGATTCACGTTCGGTACTTTGATAATTTGATATGTGGGTGGACCGGTGCTTAGGTGTTGTTCTTACTTGAACACGCATCCCACTTATGATTAACCTCTATTGCAAGCATCCGCAACTACAACAAAAGTATTAAGGTAAACCTAACCATAGCATGAAACATATGGATCCAAATCAGCCCCTTACGAAGCAATGCATAAACTAGGGTTTAAGCTTCTGTCACTCTAGCAACCCATCATCTACTTATTACTTCCCAATGCCTTCCTCTAGGCCCAAATAATGGTGAAGTGTTATGTAGTCGACATTCACATAACACCACTAGAGGATAGACAACATACATCTCATCAAAATATCGAACGAATACCAAATTCACATGACTACTAATAGCAAGACTTCTCCCATGTCCTCAGGAACAAACGTAACTACTCACAAAGCATATTCATGTTCATAATCAGAGGGGTATTGATATGTATATAGGATCTGAACATATGATCTTCCACCAAATAAACCAACTAGCATCAACTACAAGGAGTAATCAACACTACTAGCAACCTACTAGTACCAATCCCGGACTTGGAGACAAGAATTGGATACAAGAGATGAACTAGGGTTTTGAGAGGAGATGGTGCTGGTGAAGATGTTGATGGAGATTGCCCTCTCCCGATGAGAGGAGCGTTGGCGATGACGATGGCGATGATTTCCCCCTCCCGGAGGGAAGTGTCCCCGGCAGAACAGCTCTGTCGGAGCCCTAGATTGGTTCCGCCAAGGTTCTGCCTCGTGGCGGCGGAGTCTCGTCCCGAAAGGTTGCTTCTGATTTTTTCCTCAACGAAAGACTTCATATAGCAGAAGATGGCCATCGGAGAGCCAACATGGGTCCCACGAGGCAGGGGGGCGCGCCCTGGGGGGTAGGGCGCGCCCCCCACCCTCGTGGGCAGGTGGTGGCCCCCCTGACGTATTTCTTCTGTTCAGTATTTTTTATTATTTCCAAAAATGACTTTCGTGGAGTTTCAGGACTTTTGGAGTTGTGCAGAATAGGTCTCTAATATTTGCTCCTTTTCCAGCCCAGAATTCCAGCTGCCGGCATTCTCCCTCCTTATGTAAACCTTGTAAAATAAGAGAGAATAGGCATAAGTATTGTGACATAACGTGTAATAACAGCCCATATTTCAATAAATATCGATATAAAAGCATGATGCAAAATGGACGTATCAAGATACAAGATTGAAGACTTCGTCCCGTGTCCGGGCGGGACTCTCCTTTGCGTGGAAGGCAAGCTTGGCAATTCGGATATGTAGATCTCCTCCCTTGTAACCGACTCTGTGTAACCCTAGCCCCCTCCGGTGTCTATATAAACCGGAGGGTTTAGTCCATAGGACAACAACAATCATAATCATAGGCTAGCTTGTAGGGTTTAGC
This sequence comes from Aegilops tauschii subsp. strangulata, assembly GCF_002575655.3. NCBI lineage: Eukaryota > Viridiplantae > Streptophyta > Magnoliopsida > Poales > Poaceae > Aegilops > Aegilops tauschii. The sequence continues at coordinate 183,108,918 of NC_053039.3, forward strand.
CTCTACGATCTCGTGGTAGATCAACTCTTGTAATACTCATATCATCAAGATCAATCAAGCAGGAAGTAGGGTATTACCTCCATCGAGAGGGCCCGAACCTGGGTAAACATTGTGTCCCCCGCCTCCTGTTACCATTAGCCTTAGACGTACAGTTCGGGACCCCCTACCCGAGATCCGCCGGTTTTGACACCGACAGTATCCAAGAGGTGCAAACTTCAAGCTTGCAGGATATTCGGATTCCGATTGGGCGGGAGACAAAGTGGATAGGAAGTCCACTTCCGGAGGGTGCCAATTTCTTGGTTGCTCTTTGGTAAGTTGGTCTTCCAAGAAGCAGAGTTGTGTGTCTCTCTCGTCCACCGAAGCGGAGTATGTGGCCGCCGGTAGTTTTTGTCCACAACTTCTTTGGATGAGGCAAACTTTAAAGGATTACCGTGTCATTTGTGACAAAGTGCCTCTTTGGTGTGATAATGAAAGTGCCGTCAAGATTTCTCTCAACCCGGTGCAACACTTCAAGACGAAGCATATTGAGATTCGGTATCACTTCATCCGGGATCACATTAGGCGAGGGGAGATCAAGCTCAACTACGTCAACACTCATGATAACCTTGCAGATATTTTCATGAAGCCCTTGGATGAAGCAAGATTTCGCGAGTTAAGGCATGAGCTAAATATCATTGATTCGAGCAATGTTGCTTCAACCCTTGCACACCCCACCATACTCAACTTGTTATCTTGTTTAGGTGTAGGCATGGAAATAGGGGGGGTGTTGTTCTCTCAATGAACTCTCCCTCCCCCCCATTATGCATAAATTGATCAACTCTTTCACATTAGCCATTGTTGATGGTACTTGTGCTTCAAAGACGAGTTTTGGTCATGGGCCCAAGGATAATTCTTCGCGGTGCCATACCAATTGACTCAAACATAGGTGGCTCCGGCCACCGCCCTCTCTTTGGAGAGGTTGTGTTGCGTGTTTTAGTCCTTGTTGTCTCCTGTCTCCCTTTCTTCGTGCCAAGCTTGTGTGTGTTGTCTCGTGTGTCAGCGTTTTGTTGTGTCCATTCGCTTGAAGGTTGGTTTGCAAAGGCCTTTTTGTCTTCTCTGTTCTTGAAACTTGCATTTTCTTGAGCACACGGTACTACCGCGGCTTGCCACGGTACTACCGCGGGAGCTGCGCATGGTACTATCGCACCCAGCATGGCAGTAATTTTTTACTGCCACCTGGGGGAGTGGTACTACCGCCCACGGTGCGGTACTTAAGCCCAGGCGGTACTACCGCGATGACACACGGTACTACCGCGCAGTCAAGAGTGCATGGGGGTTAAGAGCGGGCAGGGGGAGTTCCAACTCCCCCATACCCATTCATCTGTTTCTCCCCACGCCGTCTCTCTCTCTCTCTCTCGCCCAAGAATGGCGCCGGAGACCCTCGCCGGATCTCCATCTCCGACCGCTCTCCTCAGATTCCGTCTGGTGGGATCGTTCCCCACCACTTCCTCTTGCCATGGAACAAGGTTTCTCCCCAAATCCCTCTCTCTTTGGTTCGTTCTTTCGTTTCTAGGTTTTTGGGGAGATGCATGTTGTTCTTGAGATTTTAGGCCAAGTCTTTGCAAGAGTAGGATGTAGGAGAGTAGTAATGCGTAGAGATAGTACTTGGTATGCTGCCCCTTGATTGATTTGGTCAACTGTAGTACCGCTCCGTTGTCACGGTTGTGCCCAGATTCGTTTGTAAGATCGGATCTGACCCCCTGCGGTACTACCGCATCTCCGGTGCGGTACTACCGCTCGTACGGTACTACCGCTCCTCAGGAGCGGTACTACCGCGCGAGACGCGGCACTAAAATCTTACTTCTGCTCCAAGACGCGGTACTACCGTGCCCTGGCGCGGTACTACCGTGACTAGGAGCGGCACTAAAATTTTAGTTCTCCGCATCCCTACGGTACTACCGTTGTTGTCAAATCTCCCAGGTGGCAATTACCTATTGCTAGTTCTACTTGTTTCACTTGTTTTGCCGTGGCTTTTGCATTGATCCTTCTTGTCTTTCTTGCGTGTTTGTGTGTTTTGTGTCATAGGTGGTGGCTCCGGTGCTCCTGCACGCCGTTCCAATCCCAGCCATGACACGGGCTCCAAGCATCTGCGCAACCAAGACGAAGCTCCAGAGGGCTCCAATGCCCCCCAACGCAGGACCAAGACCACCGCCACCAAGAACAAGGAGCCCTCCATGGGCATGGATGAGATACCACTGGCTGAGTTTGTCACTCGAAGGAGGATCAACCCTTATGCGAATCCTCGTGCCAACTTCAGAGGGAATGATCTGTTCTGGACCAAGCAACAGAATCTCATTTATCTAGATGTGATCAAGGCCAAGCGGAACATATATGTGGACGTGCACTGGATTGACATGAATCACATGAGGGAGGATAAGCACCATGCCTACTTTGGTGAGGCCTTGGATCTCGTGGAGCAGTTTGCCATTAAGGACGTGATCTCTTTCCACCTGGACTTTGATCCCGAGATTGTGGCCCAGTTCTTTGCTTTGGTTCACTTTCATACTGATGAGGAACGGAGGATGACCTGGATGACCAATGGACATCAGATGACTGCTACGTGGAAGGACTTCATGGATTTGCTCCACGTACCTGATGAGGGGCTCAACACGCCCGTTGGTGTTCGCCCTCATGCCAACACCGAGTCAGCTAGCAAGAACAAGCTCCAGCAGTATTATGTTGAGAAGACTCTTCCCAGTGGCAAGAAGGCGTGGGTGTTGAACCCTTTCCTTGACATTATGCACCGGATCTTCCGCAACTCTCTCTTTCCACGCATTGGGGACAAGGACAAGGTGCATGCCTATCTTGTGGACATGATGCTGATTTGTGAGGAGGCGCGTCTCACTTAGACTCAACCACTTGATGTCTCCCACATCATGTGGTGTGAGCTTCGGTTTGCGGTGTTCAACCGTAAGGTTCCCATTTATGGACCTTACCTGTTTCTCTTGATCTCGAGGACGAGGGAGAAGCTCTACCCGCAGGATGAGTTTTTGGCCCCTGACTGGATCCGTCATGACCCCATCAGACTCCGCATCAAGCCCCAGTGGGCTAACACTACTACTCGTGCTGAGGTTGAGGCTGCTAGAATGGAAGTCGATGAGGATGAGATTGAGGAGGAGGACGCGGATGAGGACAGTTCTGCTGGGTATGCTCCTCCCTCTACTGAGCCCTCATGGGCTAAGAAGCTGAAGGCCAAGATGAAGGCCTTGTTCTGCATGCAAGCAAAGGGGCAGTTCCGGACACACATTGCCTCCAAGGAGAGTCGCCGCCGCGACAAGAGGATCTTGAGGACTTTTGGAGAGGACATTACCAGCAGCTCCGAGAAGCACATCACTCCAGAGGCTGAATGGATGGCAAAACAGGGCTACAGGTGGACTGATTCTGAGGAGGAGCCCATCCCCGCCGCCGAGTCTGACGGAGAGCGTGCGAGTGATTACTCCGCTTGAGCCACCACTTGTGTTGTAGGTGTCCTCTCTGCCTTTTTGGCGTCTCGATGCCAAAGGGGGAGAGTGTAGGATTTGCGAGTCGTGTGTCGTGTTTGTCTCGTTTGCTTTCGTTCTGTTGAACCTCGTTTGGTTTGGTTTGGTTTGCGCTTGTGAGGCCTTTCTATCATATGGTGTAAGACATATGCACTCTCTCGTACCTTATTGAGCTTATGTTGTCTTGTGCTATTTACTTTATGCTCATATCTATCATCTTGCTTAGCGTTAGCTTTATTGTTGCAAGATATGCCTTGTCTATAAAATATAGTGGGAGTGTTGACCCTAGTATGTGTGCCATGCAGTCCAAAGCACTTCTCTTGATAGCACACATCTAGGGGGGGCCCGTCTATATTTTATAGATGTGGGGTGCCCATGTTTATTTTATCTCCCTTTGTGCAAATCCCGTATTGTCATCAATCCACCAAAAAGGGGGAGATTGTAAGGGCATATTTATCCCTTAGTTGTTTTGGTGATTGATGACAATGCTTTTGCGGACTAATCGTGTGCATTGAGTATTTCAGATATATCATGACTAGCCACAAGACGATTTGGTGCCCCTCGAAGACTATTGAAGACGGCGTTTCTCTACGTTTCTTTTCGGTGGATTTGAGTCGTAGGAAAGTCGTACTATTAAGAGGGGGTTCGCTTTGGAAAGGTTTGGGTGGAATCATCACGTACACGTCTACTCCATTTGCACCACCTTTCCTTTGGCACTTTGGAGCATCCTCCGTCTTTTCTTGTCTATGCAAAATGTCATGATTGCTGAAGTTGGGCATGCGGTAGTACTGCTCCTAGGAGCGGCAGTACCGCAGGCCCTTGCGGTAGTACCGGCCTCTGGCACGGTAGTACCTCAAGCGCCCACGGTAGTACCGCTTCCGTAGAGCAGTAGTACTGTGGTCTCAGGCCAGGCGCTGCAGCTTTTGCGGTAGTAGGGGCAGATGTAATTTTTTACATCCGCGCCCTACGCGGTAGTACCGCGCCTCTGGTGCGGTAGTACTGTGCGCTCTAGCCAGGCTCAGCATCATGCGCGGCAGTAGGGGCGGATGTAACTTTTTACATCCGCGCCCCGCGCGGTAGTACCGCTCCTAGCTTGCAGTACTACCGTGTCGGATTTTTGCATAGATCCCAACTCAGCGGAAGTTGCCACGAATGTATTTTTATATGTCCGTGCCTTCCCAAAATCTGGACTATCCCTGCCTGCGGTAGTACTGCAAGGGGGAGCGGTAGTATCGCGCCAGCGGTTCTACCGCCCTCTGCTTCATCGCATCAGGGATGCTCTGGTTTCTGCTGCACGGGCGGTAGTACTGCGGTAGTACTGTGTGCCCTTGTGGTAGTACCGCGTCCCCGGCGCGGTAGTACCATGCTACGCAGGCTGAGTTGGTGGATAACGGTTGGATTTGTTCTTCCACTATATAAGGGGTGTCTTCTTCTCCAGTTGACCACCTCTTCCATCCCCAAGCTCCATTGTTGATTCAAGCTCCATTTTCGCCCGATCTCTCTCCCTAGCCAATCAAACTTGTTGACTTTCTAGGGATTGGTTGAGAAGGCCCCGATCTACACTTCCACCAAGAGAAATTTGATTCCCCCCACTAATCCCTTGTGGATCTTGTTACTCTTGGGTGTTTGAGCACCCTAGATGGTTGAGGTCACCGCGGAGCCATATTTCATTGTGGTGAAGCTTTGTGGTGTCGTTGGGAGCCTCCAATTAACTTGTGCAGATTGCCCCAACCTTGTTTGTAATGGTCCGGTTGCCGCCTCCAAGGGCACCAATAGTGGAATCACGGCATCTCGCATTGTGTGAGGGCGTGAGGAGAATACGGTGGCCCTAGTGGCTTCTTGGGGAGCATTGTGCCTCCACACCGCTCTAACGGAGACGTACTTCCCCTCAAAAGGAAGGAACTTCGGTAACACATCCTCGTCTTCACCGGCTCCACTCTTGGTTATCTTGTGCCTTTACTTGTGCAAGCTTATTCATGTTATACCCTTGCTTGCTTGTGTGCTTGTTGTTGTTGCATCATATAGGTTGCTCACCTAGTTGCATATCTAGACAACCTACTTTGATGCAAAGTTTAAATTGGTAAAGAAAAGCTAAAAATTGTTAGTTGCCTATTCATCCCCCTCTAGTCAACTATATCGATCCTTTCACCCTCGATCTTCACGCGTGCTTAACGCACGACGCCTAGGGAATACGCGGGTCTTTCGCTACGAGACTCAAGCGTCCCATCATTGCACGACAAGAATCACTATGGAAAGCCGCGATCGTCGGGCCGAGAGATTTATATGTGTATCCTTCCTTTTTCTAATTTTGTGCGTCCTTCTCTCCCTTCGCCAATTTTGAGCAAATGGCCCAATCCGCCCCTGCGTGCACTAAGCCCAGTACAGCCCAAAGTACAAATAGAAACAAAAAAATGCCCCCACAAACCGATGTCTACTACGCGACCTTCTTCTTGTAGACTATAGTTGGGCCTCCAAGCGCAGAGTTTTGTAGGACAATACCAATTTTCCCTCAAGTGGATGATCTAAGGTTTATCAATCCTTGGGAGGCGTAGGATGAAGATGGTCTCTCTCAAACAACCCTGCAACCAAATAACAAAGAGTCTCTTGTGTCCCCAACACACCCAATACAATGGTAAATTGTATAGGTGCACTAGTTCGGCGAAGCGATGGTGATACAAGTGTAATATGGATGGTAGATATAGGTTTTGTAATATGGAAATATAAATACAACAAGGTAGAAAGTAGTAAAAGTGAGCAAAAACGGTATTGCAATGCTTGAAAACAAGGCCTAGGGTTCATATTTCACTAGTGCAAATTCTCTCAACGATTATAACATAATTAAATCATATGGCAATCCCTCAATGTGCGACAAAGAGTCACTCCAAAGTTCCTATCACGGAGACATTAGATGAAATTGCTTCTAGGGTACGAAACCACCTCAAAGTTATTCTTTCTGGTCTATCTTTTGAGATATTCCTATTAGTGTCACTAACAGCCCTAGAGTTCGTACTAAAATAACACCATATGATACACATCAATCAACCCTAATGTCACCTAGATACTCCAATGTCACCACAAGTATCCATGGGTCAATTATACGATATGCATCAAACAACTTCAGATTCATAATATTCAATCCAACAAAGAACCTCAAAGAGTGCCCCAATATTTTTACCGGAGAAACAAGGATGAAAACGTGCATCAACCCCTATGCATAGATTGCCCCAATGTCACCTCGGGAATCCGCGAGTTGAGTGCCAAAACATACACCAAGTGAATCAATAGAACACCCCATTGTCACCACGGGTACCCCACGCAAGACTTACGTCAAGTGTTCTCAAATCCATAAAAGTATTCAATCCGATAATAGTGAAACCTCAAAGGTAAAACTCAATTCATCACAAGAAGATAGAGAGGGAGAAACACCATATGATCCAACTATAGTAACAAAGCTCGTGGTACATCAAGATCATGCCAAATCAAGAACACGTGAGAGAGAGAGAGATCAAACACATAGCTACTGGTACATACCCTCAGCCCCGAGGGTGAACTACTCCCTCCTCATCATGGTGGCCGCCGGGATGATGAAGATGGCCTCTAGCGATGATTTCCCCCTCTAGCAGGGTGCCGGAAGAGGCTCCTGATTGGTTTTTCGTGGCTGAGGCTTGCGGCGGTGGAACTTCCCATCTAGGGTTCTTTTCGGAGGTTTGGGTATTTATAAGAATATTTGGCGTCAGTCTCACATCAAGGGGGTGCCTGAGGGGCCCACAAGCTCGGGTGCGCGCCCTGGGGGGAGGGGGTGGGCGCGCCCCGCAGGCTTGTGGCCTCCTCGGTCACCTCCTGGTCCAGCTCCGGTGCTTCGGAGGTCTCTTTTGGTCCATAAAAAATCACCGTAAATTTTTAGCCCATTCCGAGAACTTTTATTTCTGCACAAAAAATGACACCACGGTAGTTCTGCTGAAAACAGCGTCATTCCGGGTTAGTTCTAATCAAATCATACCAAAACCATATAAAATTGTTGTAAGCATGACATAAATACTTCATAAATTATAGATACATTGGAGACGTATCACAAACAAACTTTATCCCCTGAATCACCAGCTTTTCGTGTCGGCGAACAGGTGGCGAGTGGTGCCCCAGCCAGTCCAACTATTGTTGGACGATAAGATCGGCCATCCCGTCCCATGCACAACCAAAGCGGTTCAGGCCAATACCTACATCCACTGATTTTCCACGAACAATTTGAAACCATACACAACCAAAGCGGTTGTAGACATCACATGATCGGCTGATCTCTACCTACTTAACAAAAATGTAACCATGTTTTTTTCCCATCACCCATTTGTCCAATCTTTTGTGCATGATAATCAATCATCTTATTACTTATCTTCTGAATAAATTCTTCTTTAATTTACTTACCAAACTTCTCATCGAAATATAAGGTAAATCACAGATAGGATTTGATAAACATTTATTTAAACAATCATATTAACATGGACAAATAAACAACAAGCTAACATACTGTAATATTTATATCGATTTTAGGGTAAATAGTTCTATTATTTATTCAAACACGTCCAGGATCTCCATCTCTACAGTATGTAGGTACATTACCAGCACACATGCCTGTGCATTGCAACGGGAGATAAAATTGAGGTGTCCACCAAAACACCCATCAGCACATCATGATGGCACATGCCGAGGTATAGAAGAAATGCAAATCATGCTTTAATGTCAATTACTACGGGGCATGAATGCGTGAGCACCACATAAATAGGGAAGGTTACTTGGATTGGTCAGTTTTGCTTTAACCATGACAACCAATATTTGATTGAATGGTTAGGAGGGCAGTGGTACCCCAATCCAACCATGAATAAACCCTAGGTTTAACACTTTGGTGTCTCACTAAGGCGGAATATTTTTCAATTGGAAGCGACGTTCTCGTCGATAGTGAGACGATCGTGATGACTTCATCAATTTCAAAACTCGTCGCTGCAGTCGCTCGGTGCTTATAGGGGTATGATATGCGTGCGTACGTTCATAGGGCTGAGTGCATATACGTGTTTATGACAAATGCAGATCATGCTTTAATGTCAATTACTATGGGGCATGAATGCGTGAACACCGCATAAATAGGGAAGGTTACTTGGATTGGTCAGTTTCACTTTAACCATGACAACCAACATTTGATTGAATGATTAGGAGGGCAGTTGTACCCCAATCCAACCAGGGATAAACCCTAGGTCGGACACTTTGGTGTCTCACTAAGGCGGAATATTTTCCAGTTGGAAGCGACGTTCTCGTCGATAGTGAGGCGCTTGTGATTGTTTGGGAATGTTGCATGGAAAACAAAAACAAAAATTACGCACATGCAAGATCTATCCATGGAGATTCATAGCTACAAGAGGGGAGAGTATGTCTATGTACCTTCGTAAACCATTAAGCGGAAGCGTTTATCAACGTGGTTGATGCAGTCGTACACTTTCACGATCCAACCGATCAAGTACCGAACGCACGACACCTCCGCGTTCAGCACACGTTCAGCTCGATGACGTCCTCGCTTTCTCGATCCAGCAAGAGAGGCGAAGTAGTAGATGAGTTCTGCCAGGACGAAGACATGATGACGGTGGTGGTGAACTTGTTCCGCATGGCTTCGTCGTACACTACGGAAAAACTTGACGGAGGATAAACCGGGGAGAGGGGCGCCGCACACGGCTTGGGGATTATCGTGGGTGTGTGGCGCCCCCTCCCTCTCAAGATATATAGGAGTAGGATTTTCTACAAGACCTATATAGGAGTAGGATTTTATACAAGTGCTTGCCACAGAATTAGTTAAGGGTTTCAACGGTGCAAAAGTTCTCAAAATTTTGAAAAAAATACTGAACCGACACACCTATAATATAACATGATCCAACGGAGGGATTAAAAAAATATGACTGTATGTGTCCTAGACAAAAAAATAGTTCAGTATATATTTATGTCGCAGTGAGCTGAAATGCTTATTATTTTTGCCGAGGACACATAGACGCATATTTTGACAATCCCTCCGTTGGGTCATCTTATTACATTAGAGAGATGCTCCCATATTTATTTCATATTTTTTGATAACTTTTAAACCGTTAAAAGTTCAGCGACCCTTAACTAGTTCTGTGGCAAGCTATGGTAGACATATATATATACACACACACACACATAAGCCGTGTGCAGGATCAGAATATTATTCTGATCACAACATGAACTTCCTGAGTTACATGCCTGAACTTCCCTCTGTAGGAACCCGACCTGCGGGCTATCTTCTCAACCGTGCCTCCCCGCGCGATTTTTTTTGGTCAATCATGTTCTATGTGATGTAAGTGTAATCTACAAACGGTTTTTAGAAACTAAATGCCCGTTTTAAATAGGAATCTCGCTCATTGGCGGATTTGCTCTCGGGTCGTGATGAAACATGTCTCTGTTGCAATTTTACTACCTGAGTTGTTCGACCTGAACTTTCCCCAGTGTTAGGTTGAACTTCCGCCAACATTGCCCAAATTGGGCTTGCGATATACCGTTGGAAAGCTATGGACACAGGTATCATGACCCAAGTTAAATTTTTGACAAAATGTATGCGGTTTAAGAGCAGTTTTGAAAACCTTTTTTGTTCATACAAAAAACATGAATCGTATTTTTTATCGCATTTTAGAACCGTTTATCGGAATGAGGCAAATAATATGGCGTCGGAAATCTGCTGCAAAACCGCTCCTTCCACATGTTGAAAGTTTTCTCTAATTCCCAACGGTTAAAGAGTAATTTGGAAAATCGTAAAATTTCACAAACCAAACAGCTGAGTTCGTATTTTCGATGTAATTTCTAAATGGCTAATCCAATTGAGGCAAATGATATGGCGTTGGAAAGCTTATGAAAATGCGCTACTTTTTCTTGTTTAAAGTTTTTTCTAATTTTGAATGGTTTAAGTAAGTTAGAAAACGGTCCAAGTTGCACCGAGTTCGTATTTTCGAGCTAATTTTTTAACCGTACGTCCGAATGTAGCAAATGATATGGACTTGGAAAGCTTGAGGAAATGCGAAACCTTTTGGTATATATTGTTTCTCCCAATTCCTTACTGTTTTAAGTCAATTTTGAAAATGGCTAAAAACGTATTTTCGCCGTAATTTCTACAAACTTTATCGGAATGGGGCAAATAATATACCGTTGAAAAGCTAAGGAAAATGCGAAACCTTTTCATGTTGATGGTTTTCTCTGATTCCTAGCCGTTTTCAAGTAATTTCGAAAAGGACGAGATCATTCGTTCTACCTTTATCGCGAAACAGATTCTTCGAAAATGCACCGCATGAAGAACCTGAACTTCTCGGCATGTCTACTTGAACTTCACTCTATTTTTCACGTGTTTTTTTTGCCCGTAGCTCTCCATCCACTCACCAGAACACTCATCGGAATTGAGCAAGTAATATACCGGTGGAAAGCTGATGTAAACACGCAACTTTCCCGTGTTGATCTTTTTCATACTCGCGATGATTTAAAAGTTTTTCATCTGAAATTCATTCACTATAGTAGTCGAACTTCCTGTTGTTTTCACGTTGAACTTCTGTGACGTATTTTCGTTTGTAATTTTCTCATCCATTCGTCCATGTTACACAAATGATATTTCTTTTGTATAAACCTCTCTCACAATAAATTTTTGAACTTTCTCCGATGGATGACTTGAACTTATAACAACAAAACTTTTAGACTTTGCTTTTTTATTCTTTTTTTAATACAAAATGCACATCGTGTAGTACGTGAACTTCTGGCAGTTATCAATCTGAACTTCTCTCGGTTAAGTGAAAATATCTGAGTTTTTTATAAATATTAATCTGAATTTCTTAATCCTTTTTTATGAATTTTGATGCACTCTATTTTTAAAAGTTGAACTTCTTGTTATTTTATTTTTGAACTTCTTGTTTTCATTCTTTAATAACGAGGGAAATCTGAGTTTTCTATAATCATCGAACTTCTCCATCTTTTTAATATGGACTTCCTGGGTTTTTTTTTCTTAATCTTTTTTATGAAATTTTGAAGCGCTCTATTTTTAAAAGTTTAACTTCTTGTTATTTAATTTTTGAACTTCTTATTTCCATTCTTTAATAACGAGGAAAATATGAGTTTTCTATAAGCATCAAACTTCTCCATCTTTTTAAATTGGACTTCCTGGTTTTATTTCTTTTAGTAACGAAAAAATCCTACTTTTTGGTAGACATAGAGCCGCTCCGTTTTTAAATTTTAACTTCTAGGTTTATTTTAAGAGAGAAAATCTTTGTTATAAGATTGTTTGAGATACTTTTTTAATGACCTTCTTTGGGTTTGTAATAAGCATTGAACCAGTTGCGCCGCACCAATGACATTAAAACTCAGATTTTACTGACGATTTTAAAAGTTTTTATCTGAAGTTCATTCGGTGTAGTAGTTGAACTTCCTGTTGTTTTCACGTTGAACTTCTGTGACGTATTTTCGTTTGTAATTTTCTCATCCATTCGCCAGTGTTACACAAATGATATTCTTTTTGTACAAACCTCTCTCACAATAAATTTCTTAATTTTCTCCGACCGAGGACTTGAACTCACACAAATGATATTCCAGTCGTTTTTAAGTAAATTAGAAAATGACGAGATCATGATTTGTGCCTTCATCGTGAAAGGAAATGCATTGCGTGAAGTACTTGAACTTCTGTGACAGATCTGTTTGAACTTCACTCTGTTTTTTGACGTGATGTTTTTTGCACTGCGTAAAGTAGTTGAACTTCTGGGGCATGTCTGTTTGAACTTCACTCTGTTTCACTTTATTGTATTTTTCTTATACGAAACACACCATGCAGTACGTGAGCTTCCGATTGTTATCACTTTGAACTTCTCTCTGGTTTGAGAGAATTATTTTAAAACACAAAAAACAACATCTTTTTTATGTATTTTGAACTTCGGTCTTGCTCTTGCACCATAGTGGCTGCTAGGTCGTCCGAGACAGGGGGAGCACGAGGTACCACCGGTGCAAGGGGTCGCACACCGCAATCTCTCGGAAGAAAGCCAGGGCTTTGCGGTGCCAATTGTTGTGGTGCTGGCTGTGAGTTCTCTAGAGGAGGACGCGGCCATCACGACTGTCCTGGGCGACCCATTGGTGGGGGGAGAAGGAGAAGTTGGCGGTGAGAGCGACGACCGTGGCTGCCGACGCAAAGGGGTGAGGCGGCTCGGCCGGGTGGAAGCATTTGCCTGTCTTGAGGAGGCCGAGGGGGGCAGGGCGTGGCGCTTGCGGTACTGCCAGAGGAAGGAGCGGTCGGCAATGATTCGGCGAAACGCGACGCATGCGACAGACGTGCAGATGATGTTGGCTGGATCGGGATTGCGGAGGAAGATGCCCAGTAGTAGCTCGTCGTGGATCGGTGGCGAGGCAGTTTCCCGAGGATCATGCCGCCGCGGCAGTTGACGGCTCCCGTGCTCGAGGACGGCTTGCTGCACGCAGATCTGCGGGTCCTCCGACGCGCCGCCGACCATCGCACCGCAGTTGGAACCCTAGTTAGTATGGTGGGAGCCATGAGTGTGGGGATTTGGGGGGAAAAGAAGGGAGCGCTTGTAGATGCAATCCGGTCAGTTTTTTAAGCAGCAATTCCGTCAGTTTGGAGGGTCGTCATGCAAATGTGCCAACGAAGGAGCTGTTGGGTGAGATTAAAAAAGAACTACGCAGTTTTTTATTTTAGGCAAAAAGAAGTACACCGTTGATCTACATTCTAGCACAACAATACTCTCCACTAGTACATACACACAAAACTGAACAACGCTAGTGCTTGTCTCCAACTTACAAAATCTAAACTGTTAGTACGAGATGATTCTACCTTAACATTTATACGAGATGATTCTACAATAACATTTACCTCTGAACTTCTCTAATCTTTTAATTTGAACTTCCTAGTTTTATTCTTAGAAAAGAAAAAAAATGAGTTTTATGTAAACATCGTACAATTTTTTTTAAAATTGAACTTCATAATTTTGCATAGAAACGAAAAGAATTTGAGTTTTGTATACATCGAACTACTCCATTTTTTAGTTTGAAATTCTTGATTTTCTTTTTAAAATTGAATTGCTCCAAAAGAAATGCCAAAACGACGCTACCCCTTTAGCAATGAAAAAAATCAGTATTTTTATAGATATCAAACCGCTCCATTTTTTCAATTTTTGAACCTCTTTGTGTAGTTTTAGAAATGGCAAAAAATGGAGTTTTTTTAGTAAATATTGAATTTCTTCGTTATTTTGAACCGAACTTCTTAGTTTATTCGTTAGTAATGGAAAAAAATTCAAGTTTTTATAATAAATATCGAACTACTGCTCCGTTCTTCTAAATTGAACTTCTTGATTTATTATTTAGTAAGGAGGAAAATCTGGGTTTTCATATACATTGAAATTTTCTATTTTTTCTAAATTAAACTTCTTGGTTTTTCAATTTGGACTTCTTGGTGTTATTTATTTGTAAAGGAAAAAAAACTTAATTTTGTAATGGGAGATTTGAGTTTTTGTAATAATATTGAACTGTTCCGTTTTTTAAATTGTACTTCTTGACTTATTATTTAGTAACCAGGAAAATATGAGATTTTCTTGTACATCGAACTATTCTATTTCTTACAACTAAACCTATTGGTGTTATTCATTTGTAACAGAAAAAATCCTAGTTTTTTAATAAACATGTTCGACTTCTTGGTTATTTCAAACTGTACTTCTTGGTTTATTTGTTAGTAATGGAAAAAATTGTGAGAAAAATCAAAAAAATTATAGACATCGAACTTCACCATTTTTTAATTTGGACTTCTTAGTTTTATTTGTTAGTAATGGGGAAAAATCTTTTTTTAATAAACATTGAACCGCGCCGTTAGTTGAAATTGAACTTATAGTATTTTAGAACATGGAAAATAATTTTTTTATAAATTATTTTTAAATTTTCTTCTTTTAAATTTGAACTTCTCTGATTTTTTTTTTCGTGTATCCACATCTTTTTTCTGGAGAACACATATTCTAGGATTTGTAATTTATATTTATGGAGAAGCATTTTGATCTCTGTCAAGAACACACAGAAGCAATGCCAAAGTGGTAGCTAATCACCACTAGGCACCAAATGCCAACATATATACGTATTGGTGCTCAGTGGCCTTCATGCAAACACAATGCCTCATATGCATTCCCATACATACACACTGAACCTTTAAAAAGGATAAGGCTGAACTTCCTCATGCAGACCGGAAAGGAGCACAAAACACAAGCTCCCACACAGTGAGCTCGCGCGCGCGCGCACACACACACACTAAACACCAGACCCAGCATGCACACCCCAGGACATGATGCTCTTTTATTTGTCTTTGGGTCCTCCTTGAACTTCTGAATAGCGTTTTACAAGATTGAGGCCATCAAGTCTCAGTGCCCGAACATTTAGTTATCTGAGCTCTGAAGAATACTACTCCGGTTATAGCGGAACTTCTCTCATTCATCCATGCGTTATTTTGCAGAACATTTTTTTGCCCCAGCTAGGGACTACGGCGTGCGGTCCTGGCAACAGTAGGCCATGGCGGTGCGTGGTGGCATGACACGTCGCAGCGGCGTGTGTTGACGGCGACCAGACCAGGCGCGGTTGCGGTTCGATGGATGGACAGATCCCTGCATGGTTCCTTGCCAGTAACAAAACAGCCTGCATGACCCCTTGCCATCAGAGAAAACTTCTTCTTACTAATGCCAAAGCAATTGTTATGCAAAACAAAACATTTCCAAAAATAGCAAAGCTATAGAAGTGGTAAAATTACTTCAGAAACTATCACAATTGTACCAATAAAGCTGTGTCAAGTGTATTTTCTTAAAAGCTTGAGCTATTGGAACTTGTGGATGAGGTTGTGGTGTCTTCTCTGAATCAAGCAAAAAATAGCCTGAAACTAGCACACATGCAAGCAACTTGATTGATGAACAGTATCACATGCGCGCACTGCTAGCTAGCCAAGAAATCGATTAAGCTACTTGGCTGCTTGGTTAAGGCTTAACTTTGCACATACCCGTTGCTCCGTGGTGGTTTGATCAAGCGTTCCAAAATCAACACTCGCTAGGCGGAGCCCGTAGAGGCAATTTTCCGGAGCTGAAGTAGTCGGAGCAGTTCGTGTTGGCGACTGGGTGCAGTCTGGCGGCCGAGCGCACGGCTGTGAGCAGGAGGGAGGACGGGGCAGTTCTTCAGGGCAGAGGAGGTGATGCAGGGGGCGGCGAGGTGTGGAGTTTGGCTGATATCCCTGGATGGCTGGGCTTTGGGCGCTAAAGCGGTGAACATCCGAGAGCTCCGTGTGGTTGAACGGCCGGAGCTGGTCGTGGCGAACGGCCTGAGCACCACGCCGATGGGTGTGTCCCCACAAGGGAGGAGGCTCCGTGAGGAGGTGGGCAGCGAGGTTGCTCACCTTCAGTCGGGGACCCCGGCGATGGCCGGTGGGATCAGAGGGAGGCGGCAGCGCCTGGGATTCACGGCTTGCTCGTCTTCAGTCGGGGACCCCGGCGACGGCGGGTGCCATCTAAAGACAGGAGGCGTCGCTCGGTATCCACGGCCGGCGGCGGCGCACAGGACCAAGGTGGATCGGGGCAGAGGTGGTGTTCCATGGCGGCGGTTAGAAGAAGGTGGGGCGATTGTGGGGGCCTGGTGTGGCGGCAGGAGGAAGGTGGTGGGTGGTGGCGGGGAATGATGTTGGGGCCGCGCGGGGTGGGCGGCACGGTGGCGGCGGCGTCAGTTGGGACGGGGTGCGGGCGGCGCGGGGCCGGCGGCACTGTTGGGGCGGGGGTCAGGCGGCATGGGGGCGGCGAGTGGATCTGGGGCGGGTGGTGCGCATCGGTCGGGGGAGGTGGGAAGGAGAGAGGATCGGGGTAGGCTCAGGCTTTTTTTAATGGGTATGTGTAAGACATATTTAGATGTGACATAATTATCAAACATATAAGATGACGTCACTCCCTGTTGTGCTCCCGATCGTTCTGTTTGTTCTCTCGTCGATTGTTTGTCACCCTGCGCTTCCTCTGGGCCTCGTCATTTTGTTTGTCGCTTCCAAGTCTGGGCTGCACCCGTGACCCTCCCCCACGCCCCACTTTCCTGGGCCTGGGCGTTGTGTTTGTGGGCTTAGTTGTTTTTTTTTCGCGGGGATAGTTGTTTGTTTGTTGTAAAGAAAAGGATTGGGAACAGATGTTGGCCTTGTGCCAGTCCAGGTCTGGGCACTTTTCTTGTCAAACAAGCTTGCCAAAAAAAGATAGGGAAAAGTGGGCGTTCTTTTTCTTGCTCTTCCTTTATGCAAACATTCTGGGGTTGTTCCCATCTGAGCCCTTGACCTCTGATAATCAAGCAAAGACAAAGTTAAAATTAGTAACTCATCTCTATCAAACAAAAAAGTACTTGGCCTGATAACACAGTACTTATAAGAAAACGATGGCATGGTAGGTGAAAGATGTTAATTAAAATTAAAAACAAGGACGCGGCCAGCGGGCGCACGCGCGCCCAGCAGTCTAGCCGAGCGCACCTTCCTAATATGAAAGGGACCATTGCGCGTGCTGTCCGACTGCTGAAAAAGGGAAGAACCGGTCTCCCACTCTGCTGCCCCCCGCGTGATTAGAAAGATGCTCTGCCACGTCAGTTTGCACGCATTAATTTGAGTTTCAAAAAATTTAAAAAGCCATAACTTTTGATTCGAGTATCGAAATTCAGATCCGTTTTCACCATTGGGTTTCTTGCGACGAGTTCTTCAAAACTAGATCCCATACGGATAGGTTTCGATGAACTTTTTTTTTAGCAACTCTGTGTGGTATATAGGCAACTTTAGTGTTATCAATAAGCAACTCTTCTTGTTTGTCTAATATGACTTCATATCATCTTGGTTTGTGTAAAAACCAAGCAACTAACCTAACAAACCAAGCATCTGTCCTAGTAAACCAAGCAACTGTCATGACAAAACCAATCGATTGTCCTAATAAATCAAGCAACTGTCCTAACAAAACTAAGCAACTATCCTAACAAAACCAAGCAACTGTCCTGGCGAATCCATGCAACTACATTATCAGAACACACAATGCATAATGTCTAAGCAAACCAAGCAACTGACCTAACAAACCAAGCAACCATCTTAACAAAAAACAAACAATTTCAATAACAAAACCAAGCAACTGTCCTGGCAAATCCATGCAACTATCCTATCAAAATATGTTGTCATCACCAATGTTGGCTACCGAAGATGCTTAGTTGCCCATATACGGTCAAAAATATTATTTGCCGTGATTTCTAAGTGGTATATGACATACTTGCTTGATAAATTCATTAGTACATATAATTTAATAAAAGTTGCTTATGTTTAAAACTAAAGTTGCCTCGTTTAGGATCAAAGTTGCTTATTTTTTAAAAATTATCAAAACGTGCTCAGATCTAGTTTTGAAGATCTGATCTAGTTTTGAAGATCTCGTCGCGAGAAACCTAACGGTGAAAACGGATATTTATTTCGACGCTCGGTTGAAAAGTTCTTACTTTAAAAAAAAAATGAAACGGAATAAAGAGTGTGTCAGCACATGCATGCGCGTTAGTATCTCTTCCGTAATTATGGGACGCGGTCCCCTTAGCTGTCGCTATCATCAATAAATGTTGAATTGTCATTTAGTGCATGCGAGTAAAATGTGCGACCGGTCGCGGCAAACGAGCTGCGCTGCGGTGCGTGCGCTCGCGCCAGCGAACGAGCGCAGCTGCACTAGGAAGTATTTAGGTAAAAACAATTTACCTTCCTGCTTTGCTCCTTCAAAACATTCTCCTTTGTTTCCTTTCATCACTCTTTTGCAGCTGCATAAAAAAAAGGAAAAATAGTCTCTTATAGAACAGATTATATTCAAACAAGATTGAACTTATGATAACAAAAAAGAGGCACGAAAACACGAAAAAGATTGCTGCGGTGAAAAATGATTTACCATTTTTCTGATACCATCAAGCAACATGCCATCTGATGCATCTGTTTTTGTTAAATCAATGTTAGAGGACTGAACTTCAGAAACATTGCCATGAAAAGTTTGGTCCAGGTCTTCGTTGATGTTGTTGCTCTCTGAATTTTGATGATTGGTATCTCTGCTTACATTCCCCTATAAAATGAAACAAGAATAGATAAACAAGAATTTTGAAGGATAGTCAAGTATCAACTGAGCACAAATAAATTGTTGTACTCTCAGTGCGCAAAACTCTATTTGTATCGATAGCTTAAACTACCCAGCCTAATCTAGTCTCGTCTCAGGGCTATTTTCATTATCCAGCCATAATGCAACCTCTTGTGCATGTAAAAGAAACAAACAAAAAATTAAGAATAAGAGGATATTGGGAAAAACAATCTGGATTTGTTAAGCGAAAAGTGGGCCTACCAAAAACAAAAGTGCCCAACCGAAGAACGACGCCAAGCGAAAAAGCGCTAGGTCACTGGCAAAAACAAGACAAAAAAGCCCATGTCGCATAAAAGTATGTGGTGGTGTGGCTGATTGCACTGACTGCCCCCAGCATCCTTACCAAGTGGAGTTGACAGAAAAAATTGTTACAGATATCAAACTGATACATGTCCCTTAAAATCTTAAGATGTCGAACCAAATAAAAGGAACCATACAAAAAATACTGATGATGAACACCCAAAAAGAAACTGGAGCATACAAAAAAAAATGCTTGTTCATGAAAAGTCCACCAACAGTAGTTCACAAGCCTGAAACTAGCCGGTAGCCACAAAACCAAAGAATTATTCAAGCTCCACCGACATTAGTCCACCATGTGGAGAATAACGACACAGCTTGGCAAGCATCGCTAACAAATGGAAGAACGCCCCCCAACTGGGCAAACCTATTACTGGCAAAAACGTTTTGATCACAAGATATAGCAAAAGAAAAAAAATCAAACTCTCTGTCTCCTTGGAGTAAGCGCTTGATTTCACCGATCAAAGCCGCCACAGGTGACATATTAGTACGATCTCTTGTATCATCGCCGTTGTAAAAAGCTGAATCGTATTGTGACAAGCACATACATAATTAGACAAACAACAAGCAGTTGTCCAAAAAGACTGAAGCATGTCCTGTAGGAGGAACCAGCCAATGGAAAAAAAATTACATGTCTAGAATCAGAAATGAAAACAAGAAGAAAAAGTATATAGAATCCCCTAGAATAGGAATTGTGTGGCTGCCAGGGTTGCATGTCTGAATCACAACAAAATTCATTCTGGAAAAACAAAAGCGTGTGACTGACCACTGAGAATTTCAAACTGAAACCAAACAAAACCTAGAGAAAGCCAGTTCAGACCAGGGGGGACTTACAGCCTCGATCAAGCAAAAAATCTACCTTAGATGAACACGAAAATCAGTATGAATAAACAAATCAGTCTGTAAATGCAACTGGGGACCCTCGAAAAACACGCACACTCCTAGTTGCGAGTCGATGGTCTACATGCAACTGGGGACTCTTGACGAACACACACACCCTTAGTCGTGAGTCGGTGGTCGGCTTTTAACTAGGGGCCACGACAAAACACACACCCCCTAGTTGCGAGTCAATGGTTGACATGCAACTGGAGACCCTTGACAAACAAAAACACACACACCCTAGTTGCGAGTCGGTGCTCAGCTTGCAACTGGGGGCCCTAAACAAACACACACCACACCTAGTTGCGAGTCGATGGTTGACATGCAACTGGGGACCCTCGATAAAACACATACCCCTAGTTGCTAGTCGGTGGTTCGCTTGCAACTGGGGACCCTCAACACACACACACACCCTTAGTTGCGAGTCGATGGTTGGCTTGCAACTGGGGGCCATAACAAAACACACACCCTACTTGCGAGTCGATGCTCGACTTGCAACTCGTGAGTCTCGACAAACACGCACAAACCCTTAGTTGTGAATCGATGGTCGGCTTGCAACTGGGGACTCTCGACACACACACACACACACCCTTAGTGTCGAGTCGATTGTGGGCTTGCAACCGGGGGCCATGAGAAAACACACAGACCCTAGTGGCGAGTCGATGGTTGACATGCAACTGGGGACCCTCGATAAACAAAAATACACACCCTAGTCGCAATTCAATGCTCGGCTTGCAACTAGGGTTTCTCGACAAACACACACACACCCTTAGTTGCGAGTCGATGGTCGACTTGCAACCGGGGCCCGAAAAAACACCCCCTAGTTGCGAGTCATTGGTTAACATCCAACTAGGGACCCTCGCCAAAACAAAAACACACACCCCTAGTTGCGAGTCGATGGTCGGCTTGCAACTTGGGACTCTCGACAAACACACACACATCCTTAGTTGCGAGTCGATGGTCATCTTGCAACTGGGGGCCACGACAAAAGACACACACCCCCTAGTTGCGAGTTCGATGGTTCGACTAGCAACTGGGGGCCCTCAACAAACACCCCCTAGTTGTGAGTCGATGGTCGGCTTGCAACTGGGGACTCTCGACACACACACGCACACAAAAAAACACACACACACACAAACACACACACACACACACCCTTAGTTTTGAATCGGTGGTTGGCTTGCAACTAGGGGCCACGACAAAACACACCCCCCTAGTTGCGAGTCGATGGTCGGCATGCAACTGGGGACCCTCAACAAACAAACACACACACACACACACACACCTAGTTGCGAGTTGATGCGCAGCTTGCAACTAGGGACTCTCGAAACACACACACATACACACGCACACACCCTTAGTTGCGAGTCGATGGTCGGCTTGCAACTGGGGGCCACGAGAAAAGACACACACACCCTAGTTACGAGTCGATGGTCGACATGCAATTGGGGCCCTCGACAAAGACACACACCTAGTTGCGAGTCGATGCTCAGCTTGCAACTGGGGAATCTCGACAAACACACACACAACCTTAGTTGCGTGTCGATGCTCGGCTTGCAACTGGAGACTCTCGACACACACACACACTCCGAGTTGCGAGTCGATGATCAGCTTGCAATTGGGGACTCTCGACAAACACACAAACTCCCTAGTTGCGAGTCAATGGTTGACATGCAACTGGGATCAGCACAAAACACACACACACACCCTAGTTGCGAGTCTGTGGTCGGCTTGCCACTGGGGAATCTCGACACACACACACACACACATCCCTTAGTTGCGAGTCAATGGTCGGCTTGCAACTGGGGACCGTCGACAAACACAGACACACCCTTAGTTGCGAGTCAATGGTCGGCTTGTAATTGGGGACCCTTCGACAAAAAAACACACCCCTAGTTGCGAGTTAATGGTCGACATGCAACTGGGGGCACCGACAAACACACACACTCCTAGTTGCGAGTCGATGGTGGACAAGCAACTAGGGACCCTCGACACACATACACCCTTAATTGCGAGTTGATGCTCGACATGCAACTGGGGACCCTCGACAAACACACATACTCCTAGTTGCGAGTCGATGGTCTACATGCAACTGGGGACTCTCGACAAACACGCACACACCCTTAGTTGCGAGTCGATGGTCGGCTTTTAACTGGGGGCCACGACAAAACACACACACCCTAGTTGCGAGTCGATGGTTGACATGCAACTGGGGACCCTCGACAAACAAAAACAAACACCCCCTAGTATCGAGTCGATGCTAGACTTGTAACTGGGGACTCTTGACAAATACACACCCCCTTAGTTGTGAGTCGATAGTCGGCTTACAACCGGGGGCCCCGAAAAAAGACACACACCCCTAGTTGCGAGTCACTGGTCGACATGAAACCGGGGACCCTCTACAAAACACACACCCCTAGTTACGAGTCGATGGTTGACATGCAACTGGGGACCCTCGACAAACACACACACAGCCTTAGTTGCGAGTCGATGGTTGACTTACAAGTGGGGCCCCCAAGAAAACACACCCCCATAGTTGCAAGTCGATGGTCGGCATGCAACTAGGGACTCTTGACAAACACACACACACACACACACTTAGTCGGGAGTCGGTGGTCGGCTTTTAACTGGGGGCCACGACAAAACACACACACCCTAGTTGCGAGTCAATGGTTGACATGCAACTGGAGACCCTTGACAAACAAAAGCACACACACCCTAGTTGCGAGTCGGTGCTCAGCTTGCAACTGGGGGCCCTAAACAAACACACACCACACCTAGTTGCGAATCGATGGTTGACATGCAACTGGGGACCCTCGACAAAACACACACCCCTAGTTGCTAGTCGGTGGTTGGCTTGCAACTGGGGACCCTCAACAAACAAACACACACACACACACACACACCCTTAGTTGCGAGTCGATGGTTGGCTTGCAACTGGGGGCCATAACAAAAAACACACACACCCTACTTGCGAGTCGATGCTCGACTTACAACTGGTGAGTCTCGACAAACATGCACAAACCCATAGTTGCGAGTCGATGGTCGGCTTGCAACTGGGGACTCTCGACAAACACACACACACACACCCTTAGTGTCGAGTCGATGGTGGGCTTGCAACCGGGGGCCATGAGAAAACACACACACCCTAGTGGTGAGTCTATGGTTGACATGCAACTGGGGACCCTCGACAAACAAAAATACACACCCCCTAGTCGCGATTCGATGCTCGGCTTGCAACTAGGGATTCTCGACAAACACACACCCACCCTTGGTTGCGAGTCGATGGTCGGCTTGCAACCGGGGACCCGAAAAAACACCCCCTAGTTGCGAGTCATTGGTCAACATGCAACTAGGGACCCTCGCCAAAACAAAAACACATACCCCTAGTTGTGAGTCGATGGTCGGCTTGCAACTTGGGACTCTCGACAAACACACACATCCTTAGTTGCGAGTCGATGGTCGTCTCGCAACTGGGGGCCACGACAAAACACACACACCCCCTAGTTGCGAGTTCGATGGTCGACTAGCAACTGGGGGCCCTCAACAAACACCCCCCTAGTTGCGAGTCGATGGTCGGCTTGCAACTAGGGACTCTCGATACACACACACACCCTTAGTTTTGAATCGGTGGTCGGCTTGCAACTAGGGGCCACGACAAAACACACCCCCCTAGTTGCGAGTCGATGGTCGACATGCAACTGGGGACCCTCAACAAACACACACACACACACACCTAGTTGCGAGTCGATGGTCGACATGCAACTGGGGACCCTCAACAAACACACACACACACACAACAAACACACACACACACACACCTAGTTGTGAGTCGATGCACAACTTGCAACTGGGGACTCTCGAAACATACACACACCCCCTTAGTTGCGAGTCGATGGTCGGCTTGCAACTGTGGGCCACGAGAAAACACACACACACCCTAGTTGCGAGTCGATGGTCGACATGCAATTGGGGCCCTCGACAAAGACACACACGCCTAGTTGCGAGTCGATGCTCAGCTTGCAACTGGGGACTCTCGAAACACACACACACACACACCCTTAGTTGCGAGTCGATGGTCGGCTTGCAACTGTGGGCCACGAGAAAACACACACACTTCCTAGTTGCGAGTCGATGGTCGACATGCAATTGGGGCCCTCGACAAAGACACACACACACCTAGTTGCGAGTCGATGCCCAGCTTGCAACTAGTGACTCTCGACAAACACACACACACAGCCTTAGTTGCGTGTCGATGCTCGTCTTGCAACCGGAGACTCTCGACAAACACACACACACACACACTCCGAGTTGCAAGTCGATGCTCAGCTTGCAATTGGGGACCCTCGACAAACACACAAACCCCCTAGTTGCGAGTCAATGGTTGACATGCAACTGGGATCAGCACAAAACACACACACACACACCCTAGTTGCGAGTCTGTAGTCGGCTTGCCACTGGGGACCCTCGACAAACACGCGCACACACACATCCCTTAGTTGCGAGTCGATGGTGGGCTTGCAACTGTGGACCCTCGACAAACACAGACACACCCCTAGTTGCGAGTCAATGGTCGACATGCAACTGGGGGCACCGATAAACACACACACTCCTAGTTGCGAGTCGATGATGGACAAGCAACTAGGGACCCTCAACACACATACACCCTTAATTGCGAGTTGATGGTCGACATGCAACTGGGGACCCTCAAGAAACACACATACTCCTAGTTGCGAGTCGATGGTCTACATGCAACTGGGGACTCTTGACAAACACGCACACACCCTTAGTTGCGAGTCGATGGTCAGCTTTTAACTGGGGGCCACGACAAAACACACACCCCTAGTTGCGAGTCGATGGTTGACATGCAATTGGGGACCCTCGACAAACAAAAACAAACAACTCCTAGTAGCGAGCCGATGCTCGGCTTGTAACTGGGGACTCTCGACAAATACACACACCCTTAGTTGTGACTCGATGGTCGGCTTACAACCGGGCGCCCTGAAAAAACTCACACACCCCTAGTTGCGAGTCACTGGTCGACATGGAACCGGGGACCCTCTACAAAACACACACCCCTAGTTGCCGAGTCGATTGTTGACATGCAACTGGGGACCCTCGACAAACACACACACACAACCTTAGTTGCGAGTCGATGGTCGGCATGCAACTGGGGATCACAACAAATACACACACACACCCCTAGTTGCGAGTCGATTGTCTACATGCAACTGGGGACCCTCGACAAACACACACACACTCCTAGTTGTGAGTCGATGATCGACATGCAACTGGGGAGTCTCGACAAACATAGACACACCCTTAGTTGTTAGTCGATGGTCGGCTTGCAACTCAGCCCCCCGAAGAAACACACACCACTAGTTGCGAGTCGGTGGCCGGCTTACAACTGGGGACCCTCGACAAACAAAAACACACTCCCGCTAGTCGCGAGTCGATGGTCGGCTTGCAACTAGGGACTCTCGACAAACACACACACTCCCTTTGTTGTGAGTCGATGGCCGGCTTGCAACTGGGAACCCTTGACAAACACACACACCCCTAGTTGTGACTTGATGGCCGGCTTGCAACTGGGTGCCCCGACAAACACACATACCCCTAGTTGTGAGTCGATGGTCGGCATGCAACTGGGGATCGGACCGACGACAAAACACACGCAAACCTTAGTTGCGAGTCGATGGTTAACATGCAACTGGTGGCACCGACAAACACACACACACACCCTAGTTGCGAGTCGATGGTCGACATGCAACTGGGGGCACCGACAAACATACATGCCTCCTAGTTGCGAGTCGATGGTCGGCTTGCAACCGAGGGCCCCGAGAAAACACACCCCTAGTTGCAAGTCGATGGTCAGTTTCCAACTGGGGACCCGACAAACACACACAAACGAACTAGGGGGCGTACAAAAACAAACTAGGAGGTGTGTTCAAAGGTACTTAAGACTGCCCCCACTGGACACTTCTCATCCTACTTGGAAAGGAGTGGACACCTAAAACTCTTATAGACTAAAAAAACTTACAAAATAAGTTGAATCTGGAGTAGACTATACTGAAAGTTTAGGTTGCTATGATATAACTGAAACAAAGTTCATTTCAAAAAGGGTTCAACACGAGTGACTTTATCCACCCAGTTACCATCTGTTTCAGTTACCACATCACATAAATTTTCTCTAGTGCTCATAGATAAGAAAATACTCTTGCTAGATTTTGAAATCACACATCTTCAAACAAAAAAGGATTTTAACAGAAAATCTGTAAAAATCGCACATGTATCTTCGTAAAAACAAAAGCTATACATTTGGGCCTGCTACTACTATACTTTCAATTTCCGGAGTTGTGCCGTATGCCAGAACTTTTAATAAGAAATCAAAAAGACCTCACTTAGTCTGAAAAGTTTGAAGTATTCAGAAAAAAACTACACACGCTCCCTACAAACAGACACACACAAGAAAAATTAGACATTCCTGTCTGAAAAAAGAAGGATGTCAATGTATGCCACTGAAAATGTTGATCCACTCGCATTATGCCTCTTAAATTTCTAAGAAAAATGGCAGGCAAACTCTTGTCTCCTGTCTATATGCAGTATGTGGTACAACTAGAAAATCTCTAGATGTACAGACTCAAGATTACAAACTGGGGTGGTAGCTGCTACATTCAGATTACAAAACTGGGGTGCTAGCTGCTACATTCAGATTCACACACAAAAAAAACTAGAAATCCCTAGATGTACAGACTCAAGACTACAGACTGGGATGCTAGCTGCTACAATCAGATTCACACACAAAAACAAATCTATAGCCATGGGCATGAACATAACCGGGTGGGATTGCTAGCTACTATTCACCGGCTGCATATATAGCCCCCCCCCCCCACCGGGTTCTTGATGTTCATCCCTCAAAACAAACAAACATCCCTAGATGCGACGAAAAGAAAGAGGGGATGAACACTCACTCCGTCGGCTTCCCCTGCCACCTCTATCGCCACAAGCCTACCGGATCAGGTCGTCTCTGTCTTGGAATCGAGTCAAAAGGAAGACAATGGTGGCAGAACAAAGGGATGAGGAGGGGAAAAGAGGCGTGGAGAGTGACGACTGGACTCCAGCAGCCTGGTTAGACTGTTCAGATTCTAAAGCAAGCCCAACAAACAAAAATCGAAGGCCGGCCCAAAAACAAAAAACGAAGGCCGCTACGTTGTATCCCTCTCGGCCCGACAGACGAGACAACGCGACGCGGGACGGAACGCGATGGGAGCGCATCACCTCGTGTGCAGATCGAACGGTAGAAACAGTTAGATGTGACATCTAATGTGAATTAGTCATTCTATTTTTTAATGGGTTCAGGAAAACCTCATCGGGTCCTATATAGGCGTTTTGTGATCCAAATAACTATTCTAATACTATTCTAATAGGCGCGTATATATATTTTTTAACGGGGGAGGGGAGGCAGCCAGGGTGCGCCCGAGGGTGGCCGCCGGCCCCCTTGGGTGTCTGCCCTATGGCGCGCCCCTTCCCTTTCTGGCGCTTGGGAGAAGGCAGGAGGGGGTGGCGCCCCCCTTCCCTTTTTCTTATGTGGGAGAAAAGGCGAGAGGGGCCAGCCCTCTCCCTTTCCTTCTCTAGGGCCGGCGCCATGAGGTGGAGACGCACCAACCCCATGTGGGCTGGTGTGCACTCCCTCGTTGGTCCGTTTGGCCCAATAAACTCCCGGGGCCTCTCGGAACCCCTTCCGGTGATCCAATGATTACCCGGTACATTCTGAAACCTTTCAAGTGACCAAATAGATTCGTCCTATATATCAATCTTTACCTCCGGACCATTTCGGAGCTCCTCGTCATGTCCGTGATCTCAATCGGGACTCCGAACAACATTCAGTCACTGATACGTCCATTTTGCATCATGCTTTTATATTGATATTTATTGCATTATGGGCTGTTATTACACATTATATCACAATACTTATGCCTATTCTCACTTATTTTACAAGGTTTACATGAAGAGGGAGAATGCCGGCAGCTGGAATTCTGGACTGAAAAAGGAATAAATATTAGAGACCTATTCTGCACAACTCCAAAAGTCCTGAAACTTCACGGAGCTTATTTTTGGAATATATAAAAATATTGGGCAAAGAAAGTACCAGAGGGGGGCCACCTGCCAGCCACAAGGGTGGAGGGCGCGCCCTACCCCCCTGGGCGCGCCCCTGACCTTGTGGGCCCCCTGGCAGGCCTCCGGTGCCCATCTTTGGCTATATGGTGTCTTTTACCCTGAAAAAAATTGAGAAGAAGCTTTCAGCACGAAGCGCCGCCGTCTCGAGGCGAAACCTGGGCAGAACCAAGCTAGGGCTCCGGCGGAGCTGTTTTGCCGGGGAAACATCCCTCCGGGAGGGGGAAATCATCGCCATCGTCATCACTGTCGATCCTCTCATCGAGAGGGGGTCAATCTCCATCAACATCTTCACCAGCACCATCTCCTCTCAAACCCTAGTTCATCTCTTGTATTCGATCTTAGTCCCAAAACCTCAGATTGGTACCTGTGGGTTGCTAGTAGTGTTGATTACTCCTTGTAGTTGATGCTAGTTGGTTTATCCGATGGAAGATTATATTTTCAGATCCTTAATGATAATTAATACTCCTCTGATTATGATTATGAATATGCTTTGTGAGTAGTTACGTTTGTTCCTGAGGACATGGGAGAAGTCTTGTTATAAGTAATCATGTGAATTTGGTATTCGTTCGATATTTTGATGAGATGTATGTTGTCTCTGCTCTAGTGGTGTTATGTGAACGTCGACTACATGACACTTCACCATTATTTGGGCCTAGGGGAAGGCATTGGGAAGTAATAAGTAGATGATGGTTTGCTAGAGTGACAGAAGCTTAAACCCTAGTTTATGCGTTGCTTCGTAAGGGCCTGATTTGGATCCATATGTTTCATGCTATGGTTAGGTTTACCTTAATACTTGTTTTGTAGTTGCGGATGCTTGCGAGAGGGGTTAATCATAAGTGGGAGGCTTGTCCAAGGAAGGGCAGCACCCAAGCACTGGTCCACCTACATATCAAATTATCAAAGTAACGAACGCGAATCATATGAGCATGATGAAAACTAGCTTGACAACAATTCCCATGTGTCCTCGGGAGCGCTTTGCTTTATATAATAGTTTGTCCAGGCTTGTACTTTGCTACAAAAAGGATTGGGCCACCTTGCTGCACCTTAGCTACTTTATTTACTTGTTACCCGTTACGAATTATCTTATCGCAAAACTATCTGTTACCGATAATTTCAGTGCTTGCAGAGAATACCTTGCTGAAAACCGCTTGTCATTTCCTTCTGCTCCTCGTTGGGTTCGACACTCTTTCTTATCGAAAGGACTACAATAGATCCCCTATACTTATGGCTCATCAGTCACCAACTCATATAATACTATATCGTCAACGAACGTTAAGCTTGTGGATGCTGACCTAGGGCATCTCTTCGCCGAACTAGTGCACCTATAAAATTTACCATTGTATTGGGTGTGTTGGGGACACAAGAGACTCTTTGCTATTTGGTTGCAGGGTTGTCTGAGAGAGACCATCTTCATCCTACGCCTCCCACGGATTGATAAACCCTAGGTCATCCACTTGAGGGAAACTTGCCACTGTCCTACAAACCTCTGCACTTGGAGGCCCAACAACGTCTACAAGAAGAAGGTTGCGTAGTAGACATCAAGCAGTTACTGGCGCCGTTGCCGGGGAGGTGAGTGCTTGAAGGTATATCTTTAGATCTTGCAATCGAATCTTTTAGTTTCTTGTTTTATCACTAGTTTAGTCTATGAAGTAAAACTACAAAAAAATGGAATTAAGGTTGCCTCATATGCTTCATCTTTTTAATATCTTTCGTGAGTCTGATGGAAAGGAAAATTGTGCCAAAGTGTTAGAAGAAGAATGCATTAAAATGTTTGGCACTAAATCATTGAATGATGAGCATGATTGCAATGTTGTTAGTATGAACTCATTGAATATCCATAGTACTAATGATGATTGCACTAGTCATGATGAAAATATCTCTTATAAGCATGTCAACTTTTGTGGAATACATAGAGCTTGCAAGTACACACCAATTAGGGAAAATAGATTTTGCAAGAGGCATAAGTATTTGGAAACTAAATGGTTGCAAGAAAGGCTAGATGTTTGTGCTAAAAATTTAAAATTTCTTCACCATACTTGTGAACTTTGCAATGAACATGGTCATTTAAATCTCAAATGCAAATTGTTTCATGATCGTATCGTGTCCAAAAATTGTGATGACTTGATTTCCCTTGCACATCATAATGAACTTAGCTTACTTTTGGGTTATGAAGAAATGAAACGTATAACTAAGCATATTCCAGAATATAACCTTGAGAAATTCCTCGATATTGATCTAGAAGAAATTTTTATGTATTGTGCGGTGAATTGCATTGAAAATCCTTATATTGCCAATTACATAAAGAAAAGAAAACAAATCGAAGATGAAGAGAATACTAATGAAAGGGAAGAGGCTTCCCAATATCCTCCTATTATTTCTTATGATGAATCAGGTAACGAGGAGGAGCCTTCTATTCAACCAATCTCATTAATAAGGAGCTTAAAAAGAGGGTTAAACCCACACATGATGTTAAGAAGAAAAAGAAAAGACGGAGAAGCAAAGGTAAAAAGGTATCTCACCCAAATGATGTTGCTCCTATTACTCCTTGTGATGATGATAATTGCTATACTATTGGTGCTATCCATACTGTTAATGATGAGAGTGATTATGCTTATGATATGAAAAGGCCCAAGCTTGGGGATGCTATGTTTGATGAAGATGATATGTTTTGTCCCCCAAGTTTTGATGAGCAAATTTATTATGATGAAAGCATGCCTCCTATTTATGATGATTATATTGATGAAAGTGGGTTTGGAAGAGTGTCAACTTTAGGAAGTAATGATCCCACTATTTTGGAGGATGTTGAATCTTATAATATTTATGGAAGTGGATTTGGAGAGGTCATGACTTTATTTAGTGATGTATCCACTATTTCGGAAGAGGTTTCAATTGATTATGATGAGAACAAAGTTGCTACTTATGATGATTATTGTGATGAAACTTATGCTATAAAAAGTAGTGATGATTATATTTATAAAACTTGTCATGATTATGATTACCCTTTTTCTGAACATTACTCTTTTAATGTGGAAACAATTTATAGTATTCGGGTTTCTTATGATACTCCCACTATTCCGAATGAGAAGAATTTTGCTTATGTGGAGAGTAGTAAATTTTCTATGCTTGTAGATCATGAAAATAATGCTTTAGGTGCTGGTTATATTGTTGAATTCATTCATTATGCTACTGAAAATTATTATGAGGGAGGAATATATGCTTGTAGGAATTGCAATAATATCAAGTTTCCTCTCTATGTGTTGAAAATCTTGAAGTTATGCTTGTTTTTCCTTCCTATGCTAGTTGATTATTGTTCCCATAAGTTGTTTGCTCAAAAAATCCCTATGCATAGGAAGTGGGTTAGACTTAAATGTGCTAGTCATATTCTTCATGATGCTCTCTTTATGTTTCAATTCTTATCTTTTATGTGAGCATCATCGAAATCATCATGCCTAGCTAGGGGCGTTAAACGTTAGCGCTTGTTGGAAGGCAACCCAATTTTATTTTTGCAGATGATTAATATACAAATTCCTCAGGTCCATCAATTTATTTCAGAATTCTTGGAGTTCCAGAAGTATACGTTTGATATAGATTACTACAGACTGTTCTGTTTTTGACAGATTCTGTTTTCTATGTGTTGTTTGCTTATTTTGATGAATCTATGAGTAGTATCGGAGCGTATGAACGATAGAGAAGTTGAATACAGTAGATATTACACCAATATGAATTTAGAATGAGTTCACAACAGTACCCAAAGTGGTGATTTATTTTCTTATACTAACGGAGCTTACGAGTTTTCTGTTGAGTTTTGTGTTGTGAAGTTTTCAAGTTTTGGGTAAAGATTCGATGGACTATGGAATAAGGAGTGGTAAGAGCCTAAGCTTGGGGATGCCCAAGGCACCCCAAGGTAATATTCAAGGACAACCAAGAGCCTAAGCTTGGGGATGCCCCGGAAGGCATCCCCTCTTTCGTCTTCGTTCATCGGTAACTTTACTTGGAGCTATATTGTTATTCACCACATGATATGTGTTTTGCTTGGAGCGTCATTTTATTTTGTTTTGTTTTGCTTGCTGTTTGAATAAAATACCAAGATCTGAAATTCTTAAATGTTAGAGAGTCTTCACATAGTTACATAATTATTCAACTACTCATTGATCTTCACTTATATCTTTCGGAGTAGTCTGTCATTTGCTCTAGTGCTTCACTTATATCTTTTTAGAGCACGACGGTAGTTTTATTTTGAAGAAATAGATGAACTATCATGCTTCACTTATATTATTTTTAGAGTCCTAAACAACATGGTAATTTGCTTTGGTTATGAATTTAGTCCTAATATGATGGGCATCCAAGATGGGTATAATAAAAACTCTCATATAAAGTGCATTGAATACTATGTGAAGTTTGATTCCTTATGATTGTTTTGAGATATGAGGATGGTGATATTAGAGTCATGCTAGTGAGTAGTTGTGAATTTGAGACATACTTGTTCTAAAGTTTGTGATTCCCGTAGCATGCACGTATGGTGAACCGTTATGTGATGAAGTCGGAGCATGATTTATTTATTGATTGTCTTCCTTATGAGTGGCGTCGGGGACGAGCGATGGTCTTTTCCTACCAATCTATCCCCCTAGGAGCATGCGCGTAGTACTTCGTTTCGATAACTAATAGATTTTTGCAACAAGTATATGAGTTCTTTATGACTAATGTTGAGTCCATGGATTATACGCACTCTCACCCTTCCACCATTGCTAGCCTCTCTTGTGCCGCACACCTTTCGCCGGTATCATACACCCACCATATACCTTCCTCAAAACAGCCACCATACCTACCTATTATGGCATTTCCATAGCCATTCCGAGATATATTGCCATGCAACTTTCCACCGTTCCGTTTATTATGACACGCTTCATCATTGTCATATTGCTTTGCATGATCATGTAGTTGACATCATATTTGTGGCAAAGCCACCTTCATAATTCTTTCATACATGTCACTCATGAGTCATTGCACATCCCGGTACACCGCCGGAGGCATTCATATAGAGTCATATTTTGTTCTAAGTATCGAGTTGTAATCTTTGAGTTGTAAGTAAATAAAAGTGTGATGATCATCATTATTAGAGCATTGTCCCTGTGAGGAAAGGATGATGGAGACTATGATTCCCCCACAAGTCGGGATGAGACTCCGAATGAAAAATAAATAAATAAAAGAGGCCAAAGAAGCCCAAATAAAAAAAGAGGCCATAAAAAAAGAGAGAAGGCCCAAAAAAAATAAAAAAAGAGAGAAGGGACAATGCTACTATCCTTTTACCACACTTGTGCTTCAAAGTAGCATCGTGATATTCATGATAGAGAGTCTCCTATGTTGTCACTTTCATATACTAGTGGGAATCTTTCATTATAGAACTTGGCTTGTATATTCCAATGATGGGCTTCCTCAAAATGCCCTAGGTCTTCGTGAGCAAGCAAGTTGGATGCACACCCACTTAGTTTCTTTTGTTGAGCTTTCATACACTTATAGCTCTAGTGCATCCGTTGCATGGCAATCCCTACTCGCTCACATTGATATCTATTGATGGGCATCTCCATAGCCTGTTGATACGCCTAGTTGATGTGAGACTATCTTCTCCTTTTTGTCTTCTCCACAACCACCATTCTATTCCACCTATAGTGCTATGTCCATGGCTCACGCGCATGTATTGCGTGAAGATTGAAAAAGTTTGAGAACATCAAAAGTATGAAACAATTTCTTGGCTTGTCATCGGGGTTGTGCATGATTTAAATATTTCGTGTGATGAAGATAGAGCATAGCCAGACTATATGATTTTGTAGGGGTAGCTTTCTTTCGCTATGTTATTTTGAGAAGACATGATTGCTTTGTTAGTATGCTTGAAGTATTATTGTTTTAATGTCAATATTAAACTTTTGTTTTGAATCTTATGGATCTGAATATTCTTGCCACAATAAAGAAGATTACATTGATGAATATGTTAGGTAGCATTCCACATCAAAAATTCTGTTTTTATCATTTACCTACTCGAGGACGAGCAAGAATTAAGCTTGTGGATGCTGACCTAGGGCATCTCTTCGCCGAACTAGTGCACCTATACAATTTACCATTGTATTGGGTGTGTTGGGGACACAAGAGACTCTTTGCTATTTGGTTGCAGGGTTGTTTGAGAGAGACCATCTTCATCCTACGCCTCCCACGGATTGATAAACCCTAGGTCATCCACTTGAGGGAAACTTGCCACTGTCCTACAAACCTCTGCACTTGGAGGCCCAACAACGTCTACAAGAAGAAGGTTGCGTAGTAGACATCAAGCAGTTACTGGCGCCGTTGCCGGGGAGGTGAGTGCTTGAAGGTATATCTTTAGATCTTGCAATCGAATCTTTTAGTTTCTTGTTTTATCACTAGTTTAGTCTATGAAGTAAAACTACAAAAAAATGGAATTAAGGTTGCCTCATATGCTTCATCTTTTTAGTATCTTTCGTGAGTCTGATGGAAAGGAAAATTGTGCCAAAGTGTTAGAAGAAGAATGCATTAAAATGTTTGGCACTAAATCATTGAATGATGAGCATGATTGCAATGTTGTTAGTATGAACTCATTGAATATCCATAGTACTAATGATGATTGCACTAGTCATGATGAAAATATCTC
Source organism: Aegilops tauschii subsp. strangulata (assembly GCF_002575655.3). Taxonomy (NCBI): domain Eukaryota; kingdom Viridiplantae; phylum Streptophyta; class Magnoliopsida; order Poales; family Poaceae; genus Aegilops; species Aegilops tauschii. The sequence continues at coordinate 183,143,654 of NC_053039.3, forward strand.
TTATAAGCATGTCAACTTTTGTGGAATACATAGAGCTTGCAAGTACACACCAATTAGGGAAAATAGATTTTGCAAGAGGCATAAGTATTTGGAAACTAAATGGTTGCAAGAAAGGCTAGATGTTTGTGCTAAAAATTTAAAATTTCTTCACCATACTTGTGAACTTTGCAATGAACATGGTCATTTAAATCTCAAATGCAAATTGTTTCATGATCGTATCGTGTCCAAAAATTGTGATGACTTGATTTCCCTTGCACATCATAATGAACTTAGTTTGCTTTTGGGTTATGAAGAAATGAAACGTATAACTAAGCATATTCCAGAATATAACCTTGAGAAATTTCTCGATATTGATCTAGAAGAAATTTTTATGTATTGTGCGGTGAATTGCATTGAAAATCCTTATATTGCCAATTACATAAAGAAAAGAAAACAAATCGAAGATGAAGAGAATACTAATGAAAGGGAAGAGGCTTCCCAATATCCTCCTATTATTTCTTATGATGAATCAGGTAACGAGGAGGAGCCTTCTATTCAACCAATCTCATTAATAAGGAGCTTAAAAAGAGGGTTAAACCCACACATGATGTTAAGAAGAAAAAGAAAAGACGGAGAAGCAAAGGTAAAAAGGTATCTCACCCAAATGATGTTGCTCCTATTACTCCTTGTGATGATGATAATTGCTATACTATTGGTGCTATCCATACTGTTAATGATGAGAGTGATTATGCTTATGATATGAAAAGGCCCAAGCTTGGGGATGCTATGTTTGATGAAGATGATATGTTTTGTCCCCCAAGTTTTGATGAGCAAATTTATTATGATGAAAGCCTGCCTCCTATTTATGATGATTATATTGATGAAAGTGGGTTTGGAAGAGTGTCAACTTTAGGAAGTAATGATCCCACTATTTTGGAGGATGTTGAATCTTATAATATTTATGGAAGTGGATTTGGAGAGGTCATGACTTTATTTAGTGATGTATCCACTATTTCGGAAGAGGTTTCAATTGATTATGATGAGAACAAAGTTGCTACTTATGATGATTATTGTGATGAAACTTATGCTATAAAAAGTAGTGATGATTATATTTATAAAACTTGTCATGATTATGATTACCCTTTTTCTGAACATTACTCTTTTAATGTGGAAACAATTTATAGTATTCGGGTTTCTTATGATACTCCCACTATTCCGAATGAGAAGAATTTTGCTTATGTGGAGAGTAGTAAATTTTCTATGCTTGTAGATCATGAAAATAATGCTTTAGGTGCTGGTTATATTGTTGAATTCATTCATTATGCTACTGAAAATTATTATGAGGGAGGAATATATGCTTGTAGGAATTGCAATAATATCAAGTTTCCTCTCTATGTGTTGAAAATCTTGAAGTTATGCTTGTTTTTCCTTCCTATGCTAGTTGATTATTGTTCCCATAAGTTGTTTGCTCAAAAAATCCCTATGCATAGGAAGTGGGTTAGACTTAAATGTGCTAGTCATATTCTTCATGATGCTCTCTTTATGTTTCAATTCTTATCTTTTATGTGAGCATCATCGAAATCATCATGCCTAGCTAGGGGCGTTAAACGTTAGCGCTTGTTGGAAGGCAACCCAATTTTATTTTTGCAGATGATTAATATACAAATTCCTCAGGTCCATCAATTTATTTCAGAATTCTTGGAGTTCCAGAAGTATACGTTTGATATAGATTACTACAGACTGTTCTGTTTTTGACAGATTCTGTTTTCTATGTGTTGTTTGCTTATTTTGATGAATCTATGAGTAGTATCGGAGCGTATGAACGATAGAGAAGTTGAATACAGTAGATATTACACCAATATGAATTTAGAATGAGTTCACAACAGTACCCAAAGTGGTGATTTATTTTCTTATACTAACGGAGCATACGAGTTTTCTGTTGAGTTTTGTGTTGTGAAGTTTTCAAGTTTTGGGTAAAGATTCGATGGACTATGGAATAAGGAGTGGTAAGAGCCTAAGCTTGGGGATGCCCAAGGCACCCCAAGGTAATATTCAAGGACAACCAAGAGCCTAAGCTTGGGGATGCCCCGGAAGGCATCCCCTCTTTCGTCTTCGTTCATCGGTAACTTTACTTGGAGCTATATTGTTATTCACCACATGATATGTGTTTTGCTTGGAGCGTCATTTTATTTTGTTTTGTTTTGCTTGCTGTTTGAATAAAATACCAAGATCTGAAATTCTTAAATGTTAGAGAGTCTTCACATAGTTACATAATTATTCAACTACTCATTGATCTTCACTTATATCTTTCGGAGTAGTCTGTCATTTGCTCTAGTGCTTCACTTATATCTTTTTAGAGCACGACGGTAGTTTTATTTTGAAGAAATAGATGAACTATCATGCTTCACTTATATTATTTTTAGAGTCCTAAACAGCATGGTAATTTGCTTTGGTTATGAATTTAGTCCTAATATGATGGGCATCCAAGATGGGTATAATAAAAACTCTCATATAAAGTGCATTGAATACTATGTGAAGTTTGATTCCTTATGATTGTTTTGAGATATGAGGATGGTGATATTAGAGTCATGCTAGTGAGTAGTTGTGAATTTGAGACATACTTGTTCTAAAGTTTGTGATTCCCGTAGCATGCACGTATGGTGAACCGTTATGTGATGAAGTCGGAGCATGATTTATTTATTGATTGTCTTCCTTATGAGTGGCGTCGGGGACGAGCGATGGTCTTTTCCTACCAATCTATCCCCCTAGGAGCATGCGCGTAGTACTTCGTTTCGATAACTAATAGATTTTTGCAACAAGTATATGAGTTCTTTATGACTAATGTTGAGTCCATGGATTATACGCACTCTCACCCTTCCACCATTGCTAGCCTCTCTTGTGCCGCACACCTTTCGCCGGTATCATACACCCACCATATACCTTCCTCAAAACAGCCACCATACCTACCTATTATGGCATTTCCATAGCCATTCCGAGATATATTGCCATGCAACTTTCCACCGTTCCGTTTATTATGACACGCTTCATCATTGTCATATTGCTTTGCATGATCATGTAGTTGACATCATATTTGTGGCAAAGCCACCTTCATAATTCTTTCATACATGTCACTCATGAGTCATTGCACATCCCGGTACACCGCCGGAGGCATTCATATAGAGTCATATTTTGTTCTAAGTATCGAGTTGTAATCTTTGAGTTGTAAGTAAATAAAAGTGTGATGATCATCATTATTAGAGCATTGTCCCTGTGAGGAAAGGATGATGGAGACTATGATTCCCCCACAAGTCGGGATGAGACTCCGAATGAAAAATAAATAAATAAAAGAGGCCAAAGAAGCCCAAATAAAAAAAGAGGCCATAAAAAAAGAGAGAAGGCCCAAAAAAAATAAAAAAAGAGAGAAGGGACAATGCTACTATCCTTTTACCACACTTGTGCTTCAAAGTAGCATCGTGATATTCATGATAGAGAGTCTCCTATGTTGTCACTTTCATATACTAGTGGGAATCTTTCATTATAGAACTTGGCTTGTATATTCCAATGATGGGCTTCCTCAAAATGCCCTAGGTCTTCGTGAGCAAGCAAGTTGGATGCACACCCACTTAGTTTCTTTTGTTGAGCTTTCATACACTTATAGCTCTAGTGCATCCGTTGCATGGCAATCCCTACTCGCTCACATTGATATCTATTGATGGGCATCTCCATAGCCTGTTGATACGCCTAGTTGATGTGAGACTATCTTCTCCTTTTTGTCTTCTCCACAACCACCATTCTATTCCACCTATAGTGCTATGTCCATGGCTCACGCGCATGTATTGCGTGAAGATTGAAAAAGTTTGAGAACATCAAAAGTATGAAACAATTTCTTGGCTTGTCATCGGGGTTGTGCATGATTTAAATATTTCGTGTGATGAAGATAGAGCATAGCCAGACTATATGATTTTGTAGGGGTAGCTTTCTTTCGCTATGTTATTTTGAGAAGACATGATTGCTTTGTTAGTATGCTTGAAGTATTATTGTTTTAATGTCAATATTAAACTTTTGTTTTGAATCTTATGGATCTGAATATTCTTGCCACAATAAAGAAGATTACATTGATGAATATGTTAGGTAGCATTCCACATCAAAAATTCTGTTTTTATCATTTACCTACTCGAGGACGAGCAAGAATTAAGCTTGTGGATGCTGACCTAGGGCATCTCTTCGCCGAACTAGTGCACCTATACAATTTACCATTGTATTGGGTGTGTTGGGGACACAAGAGACTCTTTGCTATTTGGTTGCAGGGTTGTTTGAGAGAGACCATCTTCATCCTACGCCTCCCACGGATTGATAAACCCTAGGTCATCCACTTGAGGGAAACTTGCCACTGTCCTACAAACCTCTGCACTTGGAGGCCCAACAACGTCTACAAGAAGAAGGTTGCGTAGTAGACATCAAGCAGTTACTGGCGCCGTTGCCGGGGAGGTGAGTGCTTGAAGGTATATCTTTAGATCTTGCAATCGAATCTTTTAGTTTCTTGTTTTATCACTAGTTTAGTCTATGAAGTAAAACTACAAAAAAATGGAATTAAGGTTGCCTCATATGCTTCATCTTTTTAGTATCTTTCGTGAGTCTGATGGAAAGGAAAATTGTGCCAAAGTGTTAGAAGAAGAATGCATTAAAATGTTTGGCACTAAATCATTGAATGATGAGCATGATTGCAATGTTGTTAGTATGAACTCATTGAATATCCATAGTACTAATGATGATTGCACTAGTCATGATGAGAATATCTCTTATAAGCATGTCAACTTTTGTGGAATACATAGAGCTTGCAAGTACACACCAATTAGGGAAAATAGATTTTGCAAGAGGCATAAGTATTTGGAAACTAAATGGTTGCAAGAAAGGCTAGATGTTTGTGCTAAAAATTTAAAATTTCTTCACCATACTTGTGAACTTTGCAATGAACATGGTCATTTAAATCTCAAATGCAAATTGTTTCATGATCGTATCGTGTCCAAAAATTGTGATGACTTGATTTCCCTTGCACATCATAATGAACTTAGTTTGCTTTTGGGTTATGAAGAAATGAAACGTATAACTAAGCATATTCCAGAATATAACCTTGAGAAATTTCTCGATATTGATCTAGAAGAAATTTTTATGTATTGTGCGGTGAATTGCATTGAAAATCCTTATATTGCCAATTACATAAAGAAAAGAAAACAAATCGAAGATGAAGAGAATACTAATGAAAGGGAAGAGGCTTCCCAATATCCTCCTATTATTTCTTATGATGAATCAGGTAACGAGGAGGAGCCTTCTATTCAACCAATCTCATTAATAAGGAGCTTAAAAAGAGGGTTAAACCCACACATGATGTTAAGAAGAAAAAGAAAAGACGGAGAAGCAAAGGTAAAAAGGTATCTCACCCAAATGATGTTGCTCCTATTACTCCTTGTGATGATGATAATTGCTATACTATTGGTGCTATCCATACTGTTAATGATGAGAGTGATTATGCTTATGATATGAAAAGGCCCAAGCTTGGGGATGCTATGTTTGATGAAGATGATATGTTTTGTCCCCCAAGTTTTGATGAGCAAATTTATTATGATGAAAGCCTGCCTCCTATTTATGATGATTATATTGATGAAAGTGGGTTTGGAAGAGTGTCAACTTTAGGAAGTAATGATCCCACTATTTTGGAGGATGTTGAATCTTATAATATTTATGGAAGTGGATTTGGAGAGGTCATGACTTTATTTAGTGATGTATCCACTATTTCGGAAGAGGTTTCAATTGATTATGATGAGAACAAAGTTGCTACTTATGATGATTATTGTGATGAAACTTATGCTATAAAAAGTAGTGATGATTATATTTATAAAACTTGTCATGATTATGATTACCCTTTTTCTGAACATTACTCTTTTAATGTGGAAACAATTTATAGTATTCGGGTTTCTTATGATACTCCCACTATTCCGAATGAGAAGAATTTTGCTTATGTGGAGAGTAGTAAATTTTCTATGCTTGTAGATCATGAAAATAATGCTTTAGGTGCTGGTTATATTGTTGAATTCATTCATTATGCTACTGAAAATTATTATGAGGGAGGAATATATGCTTGTAGGAATTGCAATAATATCAAGTTTCCTCTCTATGTGTTGAAAATCTTGAAGTTATGCTTGTTTTTCCTTCCTATGCTAGTTGATTATTGTTCCCATAAGTTGTTTGCTCAAAAAATCCCTATGCATAGGAAGTGGGTTAGACTTAAATGTGCTAGTCATATTCTTCATGATGCTCTCTTTATGTTTCAATTCTTATCTTTTATGTGAGCATCATCGAAATCATCATGCCTAGCTAGGGGCGTTAAACGTTAGCGCTTGTTGGAAGGCAACCCAATTTTATTTTTGCAGATGATTAATATACAAATTCCTCAGGTCCATCAATTTATTTCAGAATTCTTGGAGTTCCAGAAGTATACGTTTGATATAGATTACTACAGACTGTTCTGTTTTTGACAGATTCTGTTTTCTATGTGTTGTTTGCTTATTTTGATGAATCTATGAGTAGTATCGGAGCGTATGAACGATAGAGAAGTTGAATACAGTAGATATTACACCAATATGAATTTAGAATGAGTTCACAACAGTACCCAAAGTGGTGATTTATTTTCTTATACTAACGGAGCTTACGAGTTTTCTGTTGAGTTTTGTGTTGTGAAGTTTTCAAGTTTTGGGTAAAGATTCGATGGACTATGGAATAAGGAGTGGTAAGAGCCTAAGCTTGGGGATGCCCAAGGCACCCCAAGGTAATATTCAAGGACAACCAAGAGCCTAAGCTTGGGGATGCCCCGGAAGGCATCCCCTCTTTCGTCTTCGTTCATCGGTAACTTTACTTGGAGCTATATTGTTATTCACCACATGATATGTGTTTTGCTTGGAGCGTCATTTTATTTTGTTTTGTTTTGCTTGCTGTTTGAATAAAATACCAAGATCTGAAATTCTTAAATGTTAGAGAGTCTTCACATAGTTACATAATTATTCAACTACTCATTGATCTTCACTTATATCTTTCGGAGTAGTCTGTCATTTGCTCTAGTGCTTCACTTATATCTTTTTAGAGCACGACGGTAGTTTTATTTTGAAGAAATAGATGAACTATCATGCTTCACTTATATTATTTTTAGAGTCCTAAACAGCATGGTAATTTGCTTTGGTTATGAATTTAGTCCTAATATGATGGGCATCCAAGATGGGTATAATAAAAACTCTCATATAAAGTGCATTGAATACTATGTGAAGTTTGATTCCTTATGATTGTTTTGAGATATGAGGATGGTGATATTAGAGTCATGCTAGTGAGTAGTTGTGAATTTGAGACATACTTGTTCTAAAGTTTGTGATTCCCGTAGCATGCACGTATGGTGAACCGTTATGTGATGAAGTCGGAGCATGATTTATTTATTGATTGTCTTCCTTATGAGTGGCGTCGGGGACGAGCGATGGTCTTTTCCTACCAATCTATCCCCCTAGGAGCATGCGCGTAGTACTTCGTTTCGATAACTAATAGATTTTTGCAACAAGTATATGAGTTCTTTATGACTAATGTTGAGTCCATGGATTATACGCACTCTCACCCTTCCACCATTGCTAGCCTCTCTTGTGCCGCACACCTTTCGCCGGTATCATACACCCACCATATACCTTCCTCAAAACAGCCACCATACCTACCTATTATGGCATTTCCATAGCCATTCCGAGATATATTGCCATGCAACTTTCCACCGTTCCGTTTATTATGACACGCTTCATCATTGTCATATTGCTTTGCATGATCATGTAGTTGACATCATATTTGTGGCAAAGCCACCTTCATAATTCTTTCATACATGTCACTCATGAGTCATTGCACATCCCGGTACACCGCCGGAGGCATTCATATAGAGTCATATTTTGTTCTAAGTATCGAGTTGTAATCTTTGAGTTGTAAGTAAATAAAAGTGTGATGATCATCATTATTAGAGCATTGTCCCTGTGAGGAAAGGATGATGGAGACTATGATTCCCCCACAAGTCGGGATGAGACTCCGAATGAAAAATAAATAAATAAAAGAGGCCAAAGAAGCCCAAATAAAAAAAAGAGGCCATAAAAAAAGAGAGAAGGCCCAAAAAAAATAAAAAAAGAGAGAAGGGACAATGCTACTATCCTTTTACCACACTTGTGCTTCAAAGTAGCATCGTGATATTCATGATAGAGAGTCTCCTATGTTGTCACTTTCATATACTAGTGGGAATCTTTCATTATAGAACTTGGCTTGTATATTCCAATGATGGGCTTCCTCAAAATGCCCTAGGTCTTCGTGAGCAAGCAAGTTGGATGCACACCCACTTAGTTTCTTTTGTTGAGCTTTCATACACTTATAGCTCTAGTGCATCCGTTGCATGGCAATCCCTACTCGCTCACATTGATATCTATTGATGGGCATCTCCATAGCCTGTTGATACGCCTAGTTGATGTGAGACTATCTTCTCCTTTTTGTCTTCTCCACAACCACCATTCTATTCCACCTATAGTGCTATGTCCATGGCTCACGCGCATGTATTGCGTGAAGATTGAAAAAGTTTGAGAACATCAAAAGTATGAAACAATTTCTTGGCTTGTCATCGGGGTTGTGCATGATTTAAATATTTCGTGTGATGAAGATAGAGCATAGCCAGACTATATGATTTTGTAGGGGTAGCTTTCTTTCGCTATGTTATTTTGAGAAGACATGATTGCTTTGTTAGTATGCTTGAAGTATTATTGTTTTAATGTCAATATTAAACTTTTGTTTTGAATCTTATGGATCTGAATATTCTTGCCACAATAAAGAAGATTACATTGATGAATATGTTAGGTAGCATTCCACATCAAAAATTCTGTTTTTATCATTTACCTACTCGAGGACGAGCAAGAATTAAGCTTGTGGATGCTGACCTAGGGCATCTCTTCGCCGAACTAGTGCACCTATACAATTTACCATTGTATTGGGTGTGTTGGGGACACAAGAGACTCTTTGCTATTTGGTTGCAGGGTTGTTTGAGAGAGACCATCTTCATCCTACGCCTCCCACGGATTGATAAACCCTAGGTCATCCACTTGAGGGAAACTTGCCACTGTCCTACAAACCTCTGCACTTGGAGGCCCAACAACGTCTACAAGAAGAAGGTTGCGTAGTAGACATCAAGCAGTTACTGGCGCCGTTGCCGGGGAGGTGAGTGCTTGAAGGTATATCTTTAGATCTTGCAATCGAATCTTTTAGTTTCTTGTTTTATCACTAGTTTAGTCTATGAAGTAAAACTACAAAAAAATGGAATTAAGGTTGCCTCATATGCTTCATCTTTTTAATATCTTTCGTGAGTCTGATGGAAAGGAAAATTGTGCCAAAGTGTTAGAAGAAGAATGCATTAAAATGTTTGGCACTAAATCATTGAATGATGAGCATGATTGCAATGTTGTTAGTATGAACTCATTGAATATCCATAGTACTAATGATGATTGCACTAGTCATGATGAAAATATCTCTTATAAGCATGTCAACTTTTGTGGAATACATAGAGCTTGCAAGTACACACCAATTAGGGAAAATAGATTTTGCAAGAGGCATAAGTATTTGGAAACTAAATGGTTGCAAGAAAGGCTAGATGTTTGTGCTAAAAATTTAAAATTTCTTCACCATACTTGTGAACTTTGCAATGAACATGGTCATTTAAATCTCAAATGCAAATTGTTTCATGATCGTATCGTGTCCAAAAATTGTGATGACTTGATTTCCCTTGCACATCATAATGAACTTAGTTTGCTTTTGGGTTATGAAGAAATGAAACGTATAACTAAGCATATTCCAGAATATAACCTTGAGAAATTCCTCGATATTGATCTAGAAGAAATTTTTATGTATTGTGCGGTGAATTGCATTGAAAATCCTTATATTGCCAATTACATAAAGAAAAGAAAACAAATCGAAGATGAAGAGAATACTAATGAAAGGGAAGAGGCTTCCCAATATCCTCCTATTATTTCTTATGATGAATCAGGTAACGAGGAGGAGCCTTCTATTCAACCAATCTCATTAATAAGGAGCTTAAAAAGAGGGTTAAACCCACACATGATGTTAATAAGAAAAAGAAAAGACGGAGAAGCAAAGGTAAAAAGGTATCTCACCCAAATGATGTTGCTCCTATTACTCCTTGTGATGATGATAATTGCTATACTATTGGTGCTATCCATACTGTTAATGATGAGAGTGATTATGCTTATGATATGAAAAGGCCCAAGCTTGGGGATGCTATGTTTGATGAAGATGATATGTTTTGTCCCCCAAGTTTTGATGAGCAAATTTATTATGATGAAAGCATGCCTCCTATTTATGATGATTATATTGATGAAAGTGGGTTTGGAAGAGTGTCAACTTTAGGAAGTAATGATCCCACTATTTTGGAGGATGTTGAATCTTATAATATTTATGAAAGTGGATTTGGAGAGGTCATGACTTTATTTAGTGATGTATCCACTATTTCGGAAGAGGTTTCAATTGATTATGATGAGAACAAAGTTGCTACTTATGATGATTATTGTGATGAAACTTATGCTATAAAAAGTAGTGATGATTATATTTATAAAACTTGTCATTATTATGATTACCCTTTTTCTGAACATTACTCTTTTAATGTGGAAACAATTTATAGTATTCGGGTTTCTTATGATACTCCCACTATTCCGAATGAGAAGAATTTTGCTTATGTGGAGAGTAGTAAATTTTCTATGCTTGTAGATCATGAAAATAATGCTTTAGGTGCTGGTTATATTGTTGAATTCATTCATGATGCTACTGAAAATTATTATGAGGGATGAATATATGCTTGTAGGAATTGCAATAATATCAAGTTTCGTCTCTATGTGTTGAAAATCTTGAAGTTATGCTTGTTTTGCCTTCCTATGCTAGTTGATTATTGTTCCCATAAGTTGTTTGCTCACAAAATCCCTATGCATAGGAAGTGGGTTAGACTTAAATGTGCTAGTCATATTCTTCATGATGCTCTTTTTATGTTTCATTTCATATCTTTTATGTGAGCATCATCGAAATCATCATGCCTAGCTAGGGGCGTTAAACGTTAGCGCTTGTTGGGAGGCAACCCAATTTTATTCTTGTTCTTTGCTTTTTTCTCCTGTTTAGTAATAAATAATCCATCTAGCCTCTATTTATATGTGGTTTTATGTTTTAATTAGTGTTTGTGCCAAGTAGAACCTTTGGGAAGACTTGGGTGAAGTCTTTATGATCTTGCTGTAAAAAAAACAAAAACTTTAGCGCTCACGAGATTAGCTGCCATTTTTTACTGGAGAGTGCTTTTAGGTTGATTATTTTTGCAGATGATTAATATACAAATTCCTCAGGTCCATCAATTTATTTCAGAATTCTTGGAGTTCCAGAAGTATACGTTTGATATAGATTACTACAGACTGTTCTGTTTTTGACAGATTCTGTTTTCTATGTGTTGTTTGCTTATTTTGATGAATCTATGAGTAGTATCGGAGCGTATGAATGATAGAGAAGTTGAATACAGTAGATATTACACCAATATGAATTTAGAATGAGTTCACAACAGTACCCAAAGTGGTGATTTATTTTCTTATACTAACGGAGCTTACGAGTTTTCTGTTGAGTTTTGTGTTGTGAAGTTTTCAAGTTTTGGGTAAAGATTCGATGGACTATGGAATAAGGAGTGGTAAGAGCCTAATATTGGGGATGCCCAAGGCACCCCAAGGTAATATTCAAGGACAACCAAGAGCCTAAGCTTGGGGATGCCCCGGAAGGCATCCCCTCTTTCGTCTTCGTTCATCGGTAACTTTACTTGGACCTATATTTTTATTCACCACATGATATGTGTTTTGCTTGGAGCGTCATTTTATTTTGTATTGTTTTGCTTGCTGTTTGAATAAAATACCAAGATCTGAAATTCTTAAATGTTAGAGAGTCTTCACATAGTTACATAATTATTCAACTACTCATTGATCTTCACTTATATCTTTCGGAGTAGTCTGTCATTTGCTCTAGTGCTTCACTTATATCTTTTTAGAGCACGACGGTAGTTTTATTTTGAAGAAATAGATGAACTATCATGCTTCACTTATATTATTTTGAGAGTCCTAAATAGCATGGTAATTTGCTTTGGTTATGAATTTAGTCCTAATATGATGGGCATCCAAGATGGGTATAATAAAAACTCTCATATAAAGTGCATTGAATACTATGTGAAGTTTGATTCCTTATGATTGTTTTGAGATATGAGGATGGTGATATTAGAGTCATGCTAGTGAGTAGTTGTGAATTTGAGACATACTTGTTCTAAAGTTTGTGATTCCCGTAGCATGCACGTATGGTGAACCGTTATGTGATGAAGTCGGAGCATGATTTATTTATTGATTGTCTTCCTTATGAGTGGCGGTCGGGGACGAGCGATGGTCTTTTCCTACCAATCTATCCCCCTAGGAGCATGCGCGTAGTACTTCGTTTCGATAACTAATAGATTTTTGCAATAAGTATATGAGTTCTTTATGACTAATGTTGAGTCCATGGATTATACGCACTCTCACCCTTCCACCGTTGCTAGCCTCTCTTGTGCCGCGCACCTTTCGCCGGTATCATACACCCACCATATACCTTCCTCAAAACAGCCACCATACCTACCTATTATGGCATTTCCATAGCCATTCCGAGATATATTGCCATGCAACTTTCCACCGTTCCGTTTATTATGACACGCTTCATCATTGTCATATTGCTTTGCATGATCATGTAGTTGACATCGTATTTGTGGCAAAGCCACCTTCATAATTCTTTCATACATGTCACTCATGAGCCATTGCACATCCCGGTACACCGCCGGAGGCATTCATATAGAGTCATATTTTGTTCTAAGTATCGAGTTGTAATCTTTGAGTTGTAAGTAAATAAAAGTGTGATGATCATCATTATTAGAGCATTGTCCCAGTGAAGAAAGGATGATGGAGACTATGATTCCCCCACAAGTCGGGATGAGACTCCGGACGAAAAATAAATAAATAAAAGAGGCCAAAGAAGCCCAAATAAAAAAAAAGGCCATAAAAAAAGAGAGAAGGCCCAAACAAAAAAATAAAAAAAATGAGAGAAAAAGAGAGAAGGGACAATGCTACTATCGTTTTACCACACTTGTGCTTCAAAGTAGCACCGTGATCTTCATGATAGAGAGTCTCCTATGTTGTCACTTTTATATACTAGTGGGAATCTTTCATTATAGAACTTGGCTTGTATATTCCAATGATGGGCTTCCTCAAAATGCCCTAGGTCTTCGTGAGCAAGCAAGTTGGATGCACACCCACTTAGTTTCTTTTGTTGAGCTTTCATACACTTATAGCTCTAGTGCATCCGTTGCATGGCAATCCCTACTCGCTCACATTGATATCTATTGATGGGCATCTCCATAGCACGTTGATACGCCTAGTTGATGTGAGACTATCTTCTCCTTTTTTTCTTCTCCACAACCACCATCCTATTCCACCTATAGTGCTATGTCCATGGCTCACGCTCATGTATTGCGTGAAGATTGAAAAAGTTTGAGAACATCAAAAGTATGAAACAATTTCTTGGCCTGTCATCGGGGTTGTGCATGATTTAAATATTTCGTGTGATGAAGATAGAGCATAGCCAGACTATATGATTTTGTAGGGGTAGCTTTCTTTGGCCATGTTATTTTGAGAAGACAGGATTGTTTTGTTAGTATGCTTGAAGTATTATTGTTTTCATGTCAATATTAAACTTTTGTTTTGAATCTTATGGATCTGAATATTCTTGCCACAATAAAGAAGATTACATTGATGAATATGTTAGGTAGCATTCCACATCAAAAATTCTGTTTTTATCATTTACCTACTCGAGGACGGGCAGGAATTAAGCTTGTGGATGCTGATACGTCTCCAACGTATCTATAATTTTTGATTGTTCCATGCTATTATATTATTTGTTTTGGATGTTTTTGGGCTTTATTATACAGTTTTATATTATTTTTGGGACTAACCTATTAACCGGAGGCCCAACCAAAATTGATGTTTTCTTGCCTATTTCAGTGTTTCCAAGAAAAGGAATATCAAACGGAGTCCAAACGGGATGAAACCTTCGGGAGAGTTATTTTTGGAACGAAAGCAATCCAGGAGACTTGGAGTAGACGCCAGGGAAGCTTCGAGGTGGCCACGAGGCAGGGAGGCGCGCCTGCCCCTGGGCGCGCCCCCTCCCTCATGGGCCCCTCGTGGCTCCCCCGACTGACTTCTTTCGCCTATATATGTCCATATACCCTAAAAACATCGAAGAACAGAATAGATTGGGAGTTCCGCCACCGCAAGCCTTTGTAGTCACCAAAAACCAATCGGGACCCTGTTCCGGCACCCTGCCAGAGGGGGGAACCCTCACCGGTGGCCGTCTTCATCATCCCGGCGCTCTCCATGACGAGGAGGGAGTAGTTCACCCTCGGGGCTGAGGGTATGTACCAGTAGCTACGTGTTTGATCTCTCTCTCTCTCTCTCTCTCGTGTTCTTGAGGCGATACGATCTTGATGTATCACGAGCTTTGCTATTATAGTTGGATCTTATGATGTTTCTCCCCCTCTACTCTCTTGTAGGTGATTGAGTTTTCCCTTTGAAGTGATCTTATCGGATTGAGTCTTTAAGGGTTTGAGAACACTTTATGTATGTCTTGCATGTGCTTATCTATGGTGACAATGGGATATTCACGTGATCCACTTGATGTATGTTTTGGTGATCAACTTGCGGGTTCTGTGACCTCGTGAACTTATGCATAGGGGTTGGCACACGTTTTCGTCTTGAATCTTCGGTAGAAACTTTGGGGCACTCTTTGAAGTACTTTGTGTTGGTTTGAATAGATGAATCTGAGGTTGTGTGATGCATATCGTATAATCATACCCACGGATACTTGTGGTGACATTGGAGTATCTAGGTGACATTAGGGTTTTGGTTGATTTGTGTCTTAAGGTGTTATTCTAGTACGAACTCTATGATAGATCGAACGGAAAGAATAGCTTCGTGTTATTTTACTACGGACTCTTGAATAGATCCATCAGAAAGAATAACTTTGAGGTGGTTTCGTACCCTACCATAATCTCTTCGTTTGTTCTCCGCTATTAGTGACTTTGGAGTGACTCTTTGTTGCATGATTGAGGGATAGTTATATGATCCAATTATGTTATTATTGTTGAGAGAACTTGCACTGGTGAAAGTATGAACCCTAGGCCTTGTTTCCTGGCATTGCAATACCGTTTACGCTCACTTTTATCATTAGTTACCTTGCTGTTTTTGTATTTTCATATTACAAAAACCTATATCTACTATCCATATTGCACTTGTATCACCATCTCTTCGCCGAACTAGTGCACCTATACAATTTACCATTGTATTGGGTGTGTTGGGGACATAAGAGACTCTTTGCTATTTGGTTGTAGGGTTGTTTGAGAGAGGCCATCTTCATCCTACGCCTCCCACGGATTGATAAACCCTAGGTCATCCACTTGAGGGAAACTTGCTACTGTCCTACAAACCTCTGCACTTGGAGGCCCAACAACGTCTACAAGAAGAAGGTTGCGTTGTAGACATCAGGGCACTCCCCTTGGCAACTTCCAAGCTTGGGGGAGTGCCCCGGTATCGTATCACCATCACATCTTTATCTTTGTCGCTTATATTAGTTCGATCCTTTTGGTTATATCTTGATCTAGTAGAATAAAGTTTTTAGTATGATCTAGCTTTGAGTTTTGCATCATGTTGTATCCATGTAATTGAGTTTGTGCGATATACATAATAAAGAGTAGTTTTGAGATAAGGGCTTTGCTTTCTTGCTATGATCTTGAGGGAATTAAATAAAAGAAAGAATAACAAGAAATAAAAAGATCATATATTGATCTTATGTAGAGTAATGACTTCACATATAAAGAGTATGATGAATAAAAGTTATTGAGAGTTGACAAACATAGTTTTGGTCATTGTTGCAATTAATAGGAAGTAATAAAGAAAGAGAGGCTTCACATATAAATATACTATCTTGGACACCTTTTATAATTGTCAGCACTCATTAAAGTATGACATGCTAATAAGTTGATGTTGGACAAGGAAGACAACATAATAGGTTATGTTTTCTTATATCCGAATAGAAGTTATATTGTCATGGATCATCCCACATGTCGAGCTTGCCTTTCCCTCTCATGCTAGCAAAATTCTTTGCACCAAGTAGAGATACTACTTGTGCTTCCAAACATCCCTAAACCCAGTTTTGCCATGAGAGTCCACCATACCTACCTATGGATTGAGTAAGATCCTTGAAGTAAGTTGTCATCGGTGCAAGCAATAAAAATTGCTCTCTAAATACGTACGATTTATTAGTGTGAAGAAAATAAGCTTTATACGAACTTGTGATATGGAAGAAATAAAAGCGACGGACTGCATAAGAAAGGTTATTATCACAAGCGGCAATATAAAGTGACGTTCTATTGCACTAAGATTTTGTACCTCCAACCATAAAGCGCATGACAACCTCTGCTTCTCTCTGCGAAGAGCCTATCTTTTACTTTTATATTCTACCCTTATACAAGAGTCATGGTGATCATCACCTTTCCTTTTTATACTTTTTCCTTTGGCAAGCTCTATGTGTTGGAGAGATCCGGATATATATATATCCACTCAGATGTAGGTTTTTATAAAGTATTATTGTTGACATTACCCTTGAGGTAAAATGCCGGGAGGTGATGCGGCTTGAAGCTACATAGGTATTTCCCCAAAGAGGAAGGGATGATGCAGCACAGCAGCGGTAGGTATTTCCCTCAGTTATGAGGCCAAGGTTATCGAAACAGTAGGAGAACCAAGCAACAAAACGTAAATAGCACCTGCACACAAATAACAACTGCTCGCAACCCGACGTGTCAAAGGGGTTGTCAATCCCTTCCGGGTAGCAGCGCCTCAAGATAGGCAAACGAACGTGAGATAAAATTGTAGTAGATTGATAGATCGAACGCCAAACAAAATAAATAAGAATAAATTGCAGCAAGGTATTTTTGTATTTTTGGCTTAATAGATCTGAAAATAAAAAGCAAAGGAAAAGTAGATCGCAAAGGAAAATAATATGAGAAAGAGACCCGGGGGCCGTAGGTTTCACTAGTGGCTTCTCTCGAGAAAAATGGCAAACGGTGGGTGAACAAACTACTGTTGGGCAATTGATAGAACTTCAAATAATCATGACGATATCCAGGCAATGATCATTATATAGGCATCACATCCAAGATTAGTAGACCGACTCCTTCCTGCATCTACTACTATTACTCCACACATCGACCGCTATCCAGCATGCATCTAGTGTATTAAGTTCATGGAGAAACGGAGTAATGCAATAAGAACGATGACATGATGTAGACAAGATCTATCTATGTAGAGATAGACCCCATCATTTTATCCTTAGTAGCAACGATACATACATGTCGGTTCCCCTTCTATCACTAGGATCAAGCACCATAAGATCGAACCCACTACAAAGCACCTCTTCCCATTGCAAGATAAATTGATCAAGTTGGCCAAACAAAACCCAAATATCGGAGAAGAAATATGAGGCTCTAAGCAATCATGCATAAAAGAGATCAAAGAAACTCAAATACTTTCATGGATAAAAAAAGATAGATCTGATCATAAACTCAAAGTTCATCCGATCCCAACGAACACACCGCAAAAAGAGTTACATCATATGGATCTCCAAGAGACCATTGTATTGAAATTCAGCAAGAGAGAGGAAGCCATCTATCTACTAACTAAGGACCCGAAGGTTTACAAAGAACTACTCACGCATCATCAGAGAGGCACCAATGGAGGTGGTGAACCCCACCCGTGATGGTGTCTAGATTGGATCTGGTGGTTCTGGACTCTGCGGCGGCTGGAATTGATTTTCGTCGACTCCCCTAGGGTTTCTAGAATATTGGGGTATTTATAGAGCAAAGAGGCGGTCCGGGGGGCACCCGAGGTGGGTACAACCCACCAGGGCGCGCCTGGGTCTCCTGGCGCGCCTTGGTGGGTTGTGCTCTCCTCGGAGCACCCCCAGGCGCAGCGTTGGCCCATTAGGTGTCTTCTGGTCCAAAAAAAATCTCCGTAAAGTTTTGTTGCATTTGGACTCCATTTGGTATTGATTTCCTGCGATGTAAAAAACATGCAGAAAACAGCAACTGGCACTTGGCACTATGTCAATAGGTTAGTACCAAAAAATGATATAAAATGATTATAAAACATCCAAGATTGATAATATAACAGCATGGAACAATAAAAAATTATAGATACGTTGGAGACGTATCAGCATCCCCAAGCTTAACTCCTACTCGTCCTCGAGTAGGTAAGTGATAAAAACAGAATTTTTGATGTGGAATGCTGCCTAACATGTCATATCATATTCTTTTCTTTATATCATGGACATTTGGACTTTTATATTGTTCAAAGCAATAGTCTAGTTTTGACATGACAACTTAAATACTCAAGCATTTCAACAAGCAACCATGTTTTTCAAAATATCAACGCTAAAATAAGCTATCCCTAGCCCATCATGCTCAATCATTGATCCATTCATGAAACACACTCGAATATTAGCTACACCCAATGCTCAAGTACGATCATATTGCCTCCTAGTTGGTGCTTTTATAAGAGAAGATGGAGACTCAAACTAAAAATAAAAATTGCATAAAGTAAAAGAAAGGCCCTTCGCGGAGGGAAGTAGGGATTTGTAGAGGTGCCAGAGCTCGAAGCGAAAAACATAGAGATAAAAACATTTTGGGAGGTGTGTCTTTCCCACCAACGAAAATGACTTAGAGTTCCCAACACTTTCCATGCTAGATATATCATAGGCGGTTTCCAAACAGAAAATAAAGTTTATTCCTTTTTCAACCATACTTCCACTTTCCATGGCTAGCCGTATCCATAGTTGCCTTCCATACCAACACTTTCCAAGGAATTTATTATTTGACAACATAAAATAAATTCATTTTTTCATTTCGGGACTGGGCATCCCTAATACCTTTGCCTTACTCTCGTGCAATGACAAGTGAATAAACACTCATCGTGAGAATAACACATCTAGCATGGAAAATATTAGCCACCCCTCACCGCTCCGCGAGCGGTATGAACACACAAAAGAGAAGTTTATTTTGAAAATTAGAGATGGCATATACAAATTTTCTTAGGATGGCAAAAGTATACCGCATATAGGTAGATATAGTGGACTCATGTGGCAAAACTGGTTTAAAGGTTTTTGGATGCACAAGTAGTGAGCATACTTAGTGCAAAATGAAGGCTAGAAAAATATTGAGAAGCGACCAACCAAGAAACGAATAATCTCATAAGCGAGCACTAAGCATAATTAACACAGAATAATGCACCACAAGTACGATATAATTTCATTGCATAATTATTGACTTTCGTGCTTGCATAGGGAATCACAAACCTTAACACCAATATTCTTACTAAAGCATAATTACTCATCAACATGACTCACATATCACATAATCATATCTCAAAACTATTACTAAGAATCAAGTTTATTTTGTCCAATGATCTTCATGAAAGTTTTTATTATATCCTTCTTGGATATCTATCAATTTGGAACTAATTTCCATATGTTGCTTTTGATAAGCTCAAACAAATATAAGTGAAGATCATGAGCATAATTTATTTTCTTTCTCTCAAATTAATTTAAGTGAAGCAAGAGAGAATTTCTTCAAAAATACTAAAGCGCACCATGCTCAAAAAGATATAAGTGAAGCACTAGAGCAAGTCCATAGCTCATAAAAATTTAAGTGAAGCATAGAGAGCAATTCTAACAAGTCATGACATGATTTTGGCTCTCTCAAATAGGTGTGTGTAGAAAGGAATAAAGAATTAAAACACAAAATAAAACAAGCAAATACTCATATCATGCAAGATGCTCCAAGCAAAACACATAGTATGTGATGATTAAAAATATAGCTTCAAGTAAAATACCAATGGTCGTTAGAAGAAAGAGGGGATGCCACTCTGGGAATCCCCAAGCTTAGTTGCTTGCTCTCTTTTGGATAATAGCTTGGGATGCCAGGGAATCCCCAAGCTTAGGCTCTTCTTACTCCTTATTCCTTCATCCATCGTAAGATAACCCAAAACTTGAAAACTTCAATCACACAAAACTCAACAAAACCTTCGTGAGATCCGTTAGTATAAGAAAATAAATCACTACTATAAGTACTGTATCAAACCAATTCATATTTTGTTCTTGCATTATATCTACTGTATTCTTGCATTATATCTACATGCAGAAAACAACAACTGGCACTTGGCACTATGTCAATAGGTTAGTACCAAAAAATGATACAAAATGACTATAAAATGATTATAAAACATCCAAGATTGATAATATAACAACATGGAACAATCAAAACTATAGATACGTTGGAGACGTATCAGGAGGCGAAACTATAAGCCCCTATCTTTCTCTGTGTCCGATTAAAACTTTGAACCCATAAGTATCGCGTGAGTGTTAGCAATTGTGAAAGATTATATGATAGTTGAGTATGTGGACTTGCTGAAAAGCTCTTATATTGACTCTTTCCGATGTTATGATAAATTGAAATTGCTTCAATGACCAATATCATAGTTTGTTAGTTTTCAATGAAGTTTCTGATTCATACTTTACCTTGTGAACGAATTGTTACTTTAGCATAAGAAATTATATGACATTATATGTTTCTGTCCTAAAGATGATCATGATGCCCTCATGTCCGTATTTTATTTTTATCGACACATCTATCTCCAAACACATGGACATATTTATCGATATCAGCTTTCGCTTGAGGACAAGCGAGGTCTAAGCTTGGGGGAGTTGATACGTCCATTTTGCATCATGCTTTTATATTGATATTTATTGCATTATGGGTTGTTATTACACATTATATCACAATACTTATGCCTATTCTCTCTTATTTTACAAGGTTTACACGAAGAGGGAGAATGCCGGCAGCTGTAATTCTGGACTGGAAAAGGAGCACATATTAGAGACCTATTCTGCGCAACTCCAGAAGTCCTGAAACTTCACGGAGCTTATTTTTGGATATATAAAAAATATTGGGCGCAGAAAGTACCAGAGGGGGGCCACCTGCCAGCCACAAGGGTGGAGGGCGCGCCCCCCGACCTTGTGCCCCCCTGGTAGGCCTCCTATGCCCATCTTTGGCTATATGGTGTCTTTTACCCTGAAAAAATCGAGAATAAGCTTGCGGGATGAAGCGCCGCCGTCTTGAGGCGGAACCTAGGCAGAACCAATCTAGGGCTCCGGCAAAGTTGTTCTACCGGGGAAACATCCCTCCGGGAGGGGGAAATCGTTGCCATCGTCATCACCATTGATCCTCTCATTGAGAGGGGGTCAATCTCCATCAACATCTTCACCAGCACCATCTCCTCTCAAACCCTAGTTCATGCTTGTATTCGATCTTGGTCCCAAAACCTCAGATTGGTACCTGTGGGTTGCTAGTAGTGTTGATTACTCCTTGTAGTTGATGCTAGTTGGTTTATCCGGTGGAAGATTATATTTTTATATCCTTAATGATAATTAATACTCCTCTGATTATGATTGTGAATATGCTTTGTGAGTAGTTACATTTGTTCCTGAGGACATGGGAGAAGTCTTGTTATAAGTAATCATGTGAATTTGGTATTCGTTCGATATTTTGATGAGATGTATGTTGTCTCTGCTCTAGTGGTGTTATGTGAACGTCGACTACATGACACTTCACCATTATTTGGGCCTAGGGGAAGGCATTGGGAAGTAATAAGTAGATGATGGTTTGCTAGAGTGACAGAAGCTTAAACCCTAGTTTATGCGTTGCTTCGTAAGGGCCTGATTTGGATCCATATGTTTCATGCTATGGTTAGGTTTACCTTAATACTTGTTTTGTAGTTGCGGATGCTTGCGAGAGGGGTTAATCATAAGTGGGAGGCTTGTCCAAGGAAGGGCAGCACCCAAGCACTGGTCCACCTACATATCAAATTATCAAAGTAACGAACGCGAATCATATGAGCATGATGAAAACTAGCTTGACAACAATTCCCATGTGTCCTCGGGAGCGCTTTGCTTTATATAATAGTTTGTCCAGGCTTGTACTTTGCTACAAAAAGGATTGGGCCACCTTGCTGCACCTTAGCTACTTTATTTACTTGTTACCCGTTACGAATTATCTTATCGCAAAACTATCTGTTACCGATAATTTCAGTGCTTGCAGAGAATACCTTGCTGAAAACCGCTTGTCATTTCCTTCTGCTCCTCGTTGGGTTCGACACTCTTTCTTATCGAAAGGACTACAATAGATCCCCTATACTTATGGCTCATCAGTCACCAACTCATATAATACTATATCGTCAACGAACGTTAAGCGTGCGGACTCTACGGGTTCAAGAATGATGTAGACATGACCGAGACGCCTCTCTGGTAAATAACCAATAGCAGGACATAGATGTCTGAGGGAGTCCTGGATTAAGGGGTCCTCGGGTGTCCGGCCCGTTTGTTATGGGTCGGACTGATGGGCGTGAAGATATAAGGTGGAAGGCCTTCCCCCGTGTCCGGATGGAACTCTCCTTTGCGTGGATGGCAAGACTGGCGTCCGGATGTATAGTTTCCTTCTTCTGTAAACTGACTTTGTACAACCCTAGGCCCCTCTAGTGTCTATATAAACCGGAGGGTTTAGTCCGTAGAGGCTATCAGAATTCATATAAGCTAGAAATCTAGGGTTTAGCTATTATGATCTCGAGGTAGATCAACTCTTGTAACCCCTAATTCATCAAAGTCAATCAAGCAGGAAGTAGGGTTTTACCTCCGTTAAGAGGGCCCGAAGTTGGGTAAACATTGTGTCCCCTTTGTCTCCTGTTACCTTCGATCCTCAGATGCACAGTTCAGGACCCCCTATCCGAGATCGGTCGGTTTTGTCACCGACATTGGTGCTTTCATTGAGAGTTCTTTTGTGTCATCGACGGAAGGATTGATGGCTCGCCTTGTCATTAACGACATCATCACCTCTGGAAGGGCCTTGGCTCCAGGACAGGTCCTCCAGCTCGGCGGTTTCACCATGGACGCTCGCTCGGCCGCTAAGCCAAAGGCAGTCCCCGAAATCACTGAACACCATCTTCGTATCGGCTTCAAAGACTCCGAAAAGACGGATCTGGCAGATGTCTCGTCCTTGAACGAACTGCTAGATCACATCGCCGCCCTGGGGGTCGCAACAGACTATGATCGGATTGGGCTTAAACCCGATCAGAGGGAAATCAAGTCCCCGCTGATCACCCATCTGGTAGCGGTCGTGGAGGAACAAGCCGTTGATACTTCTCCCCCTAAGCTAAGAACAAGCTATGTTCGGATTTCCGAGCCCTGCGAGCCGGATACCCACCTTCGGGAAGAGACCACATGTCCTCCGAACATAGAATCAAGCGTTGAGCCCGAAAGTTACTAGGACCCTCCGGACCCTGGACTAGTGACGTCGGAGATTCCTCAAACTCTAGATCCAATAGTGGGTCAGGGTTCGGATTTCAGCCCGCCCACCCACCACAAGCAATACTGCCCAAGCAATTTAGGTCCTCAAGACATATGTGACCTAATGTACATACGGCAGCAACCTCAGGAAACGGTCCATCACTTCTGGGCCAGGTTCCTCCTTGTTAAAAACAAGATTAAAGACTGTTGTGATGATGACGCGGTTTTGTTTTTTTGCAGCAACTGTACGGACGAGGGAATCCTCAATGCCCTCAACCGCCGCCGCATACTGCACTTTGCAGATTTGGCACACATAGTACAGAAATACTGCGCAATGGAAAGCGCCTGGAAAGCTCAGACAGCCCAATGGGATCCTCCTGCCTTTAAGCAGCCCACCGGATGGGCAACAAGAATGCACCCTTACGGGGCACCTGATCATCATCTTATTGACAAGAAAATCAAATCCTTCATGGGACATAGAACTGTCCTTGAAGAATGGCTCGACAAGCCCTGTAAGATACACACGACGCCGAATACCGAACCAACACATAGCCTTCGGGCATGTTGGGTACTCCGGCAGGTGCCTAAGAGCGGCGAGGCCATCCTCACCAACACTACCCCAGAGAAGTACTCTTTGGGGGATGACGATATCAATGTATTCACGGTCTTCAAGACCTTTTCTTCAAATAATCGGCGCAAAAGGGCGCTCCGCGACCTCGCCGAAGTTAACCAAGTAGCCGCAATAAATCCTTGGAACGATACGGCAATAACTTTTACTGCCGATGATGAACCAAGGTTCAGATCAGTCCGAGCACCTGCCGCCTTGGTATTAAACCCAATTGTGGATGGCTTTCGGCTCACCAAGGTGCTCATGGACGGTGGCAGCGGACTGAACCTCATCTACGAGCGCACGCTCAATAAAATGCAAATGGACAAGAGTCGCATCGAGCAAAGCAGCACCACCTTTCAAGGCATTATTCCCAGTCGAGAAGCACGATGCTTGGGGAAAATTAAACTTGATGTAGTATTCGACACGCCAGAGAACTATAGGTCCGAAGAGTTACTCTTCCACGTGGCACCTTTCAATAGCGGATATCATGCCCTGTTGGGGCGAGACACCTTCACACGCTTTCAAGCAATACCCCATTACGGGTACACGAAGCTCAAAATGCCAGGGCCCAACGGAGTTATCACCATCACCAGTGATCCGGATATAGCACTCCGCGCCGAAAACAAAATTGCATATTTGGCCCTCGAGGCACTATCAGAGGCCCTCGCGGCCGAGGAGTTAACCACTCTGCATTCAATAGTGGACAAAGATGATGTAATCCTTGATAAGAGGCCCAAGTCCACTTCTTTCAAACCAGCAGACGAAATAGTTAAATTTCAAGTGCACCCGATGGATCCTACCAAGACAGCCTCCATCAAAGCACAACTGGATCCGACGGTCGACGTCGCCTTGCGAGCGTTCCTGCATGAAAATTGGGACATCTTTGCTTGGCATCCTTCGGATATGCCAGGAATCCCACGCAGACTGGCCGAACACAACCTCAACATAAAAGGGGTTCAAACCAGTCAAGCAAACGCTGCGATGATTTTACGAACCCAAACGACAAGCTATGGGGAAGGAGCTAGCCAAGCTACTTGAAGCCGGGTTCCTTAGAGAGATCAAACACCCGGACTGGCTGGCAAACCTGGTCATGGTGCCAAAGAAGGATAAATCCTGGCGCCTTTGGGTCGATTTCAAGGACCTTAGTAAGGCTTGCCCTAAGGACCCCTTCCCGCTGCCACACATTGACCAAATCATTGACGCGACCGCAGGACACGACTCATTGTGTTTCCTCGACGCATACTCCGGATACCATCAAATTAAGATGAAGGAGTCCGACCAGGCTGAAACAACATTCATTACCCCCTATGGGCCTTTCTGCTTCAACACTATTCCTTTTGGGCTCAAAAACGCGGGTGCCACTTACCAACGCATGATTCAAACATGTCTGGAAAAGCAAATTGGCAAGACAGTGGAGGCATGCGTAGATGATGTCGTCATCAAGACTAAACATGTCGAATCATTGGTGGACGATCTACGACTCACATTTGACAACCTCCGAATATATGACATATGGCTCAATCCAGAAAAATGTGTCTTCGGTGTTCTAGCCGGAAAACTACTAGGGTTCATCGGTTCCAATAGAGGAATTGAAGCGAACCCAGCAACAATCCGAGCCTTGTCACAATTGGCAACGCCAACAGACTTAAAGCAAGTCCAAAAACTAGCTGGGTGCGTGGCAGCCTTGAGCCGCTTTATCTCCAGATTCGGAGAAAAGGTGCTACTACTTTATCGACTGCTCCGACACACCGACCACTTCGAGTGGACGGACGCGACTACAGCCGAATTGGAAGAAATAAAAACATTGTTAGCAAGCAACCCAATCCTTGCCGCACTGAGTGTTGGAAAACCTATGTTGCTCTACATATCTGCGACTCACCAGGTAGTGAGTGCGGTACTCGTCGTCAAACGACAGGAGGAGGGACATAAATTCCCACTGCAAAAACTAGTGTACTATGTATCGGCGGTTCTAACACCATGCAAATCTCGATACCCAAACTATCAAAAGATAGCGTATGTGGTCTTCATGGCATCCCGAAAGCTGCGGCACTACTTTCAAGAGTGTTCGATCACGGTGGCTTCCGAAGTACCACTCAATGAAATCATAAACAATCAGACGCCACCGGCCACATTGCCAAATGGGCCATCGAGCTCTTACCATTTGAAATAACACACAAGCCACGCTGAGCTATTAAATCTCAGGTGTTGGACGACTTTGTCGCCGAATGGACAGAAGCCGAGCTCCCTAAAGAGTACAACACATACTCCAACTGGGTGATGTACTTCGACGGATTTAAAATGTTAGCCGGATTGGGGGCCAGTGTCATCCTAACATCCCCTACAGGGGACCCAGTCCGTTACGTGTTACAAATCATGTATACGTACTCCAACAATGCGTCCGAGTATGAGGCACTATTGCATGGTCTCCGGATGGCTGTTTCTATGGTTATACAACGCCTCGAGGTGGGTGGGGATTCGAACCTTGCAATATCCCAAATAAATGGAGATTTTGATGCAAAAGATCCAAAGATGGTGGCATACCGCAACGCCGTACTCAAAATATCAGCTCGGTCTGAGGGGCTCGAGTTTCATCACGTTGCTCGAGACAGTAATTAGGCAGCGGACATCCTTGCTCGAATGGGCGCTAAACGCGACCCCATCCCACCTAACACCTTTGTGGAAAGGCTCTTCAAGCCATCCGTGGCATGGCAGGACGAGAGCGGCAATACCAGTACAGAGCCTTTCATACCCCCAGATGCCGAACACAATTCTGATATCATCGGGGGCTCGGACACCGAAATGACACCTTCCGCCCATGTAATCATGGTTGTCATTGCTCCATGGACCGAACCCTTCCTAGCCTACCTTAATAGGCGGGAGCTCCCTAATGACCAGAATGAGGCCCGTCGCATAGTCTGACGCTCGAAAGGCTACAAAGTTCATGAAGGAGAACTCTACAAGAAAAGTACTACTGGAGTTCTTCAAAGATGTATCTCCAAAGAGGAGGGACGGGAGCTCTTGGCCGAAATACATGCTGGTCTCGGTGGCCACCATGCCGCAGCTCGGGCGCTCATAAGTAAGGCCTTCCGTACATGTTTCTTTTGGCCCACGACCCAAGCAGATGCATAGGCCCTTGTACAGCGCTGTGTCAGATGCCAGCTGTTCGCCAATCAAAGATGCATGCCTCCCACCGCCCTAAAAACAATCCCCATTACTTGGCATTTCACGGTCTTGGGGCTAGATATGGTCGGATCCCTTAAAGGGGGAAGCCACAAGAAGAAATATTTGCTGGTTATGGTGGATAAATTCACTAAGTGGATAGAGGCCAAACCAGTCAAAACAGCTGAAGCTGGGCCGGCGATTGACTTTATATCCGGCATTGTACACCGTTATGGTGTCCCACACAGCATCATTACTGATAATGTCTCTAACTTTACAGCCGATGAGGTGAAAAACTGGTGTGCTAACCTGGGCATTAAGCTCGATTACGCCTCCGTATATCACCCTCAAGCAAACGGTCAGGTCGAACGGGCTAATGGCCTGATAATGAGCGGCATTAAACCCAGACTAGTGCAATCCCCACGGGAGTCAGATAAACAATGGGTCGAGGAACTTGATTCCGCACTCTGGGGACTACGGACAACGCCCAATCGCACGACCGGATACACACCCTTCTTCATGGTGTACGGCGCAGAGGATGTCTTGCCCTGTGACATTATTCATGACTCACCTCGAGTTCGCATATACTAAGAGAGAGAAGCTGAGCTTGATCGGCGGGACGACCTAGATGGCCCGGAGGAGGAGCGTGATGTTGCAAAAGCCCGTTACGCATTCTACCAACAACAGGCTCAGAGATACCAAAGCAGAGAAGTGCGGGCCAAGACTTATAATGTCGGTGAACTCGTTTTACGCCTCCCAGAGAAGAAAAAGGACAAACTCAAACCAAAATGGGAGGGTCCCTTCATTATTGATGAAGTTCACACAGGAGGAGCCTACCGCCTCCGTAATGCATTGGATAATCGCCTCGAGCCAAATCCATGGAACGCTGCTTGGCTCCGAAGATTCTACGCATAAGTTCGGCCATACTTCTTTTTTGTTCCTTTTTCTCCTCTTCATTTATTTTTTGTTTTCTCGTTTTGGTACGATTTCCATGATGTGTTCGGATAAGCCGAACACTTGAGGGGTACACATCCTTAAATGTATATATCCCACCATGACTGGGGGCTTCTTTAACCGAAGCTTATTATTATTCCGAGCCTGGAGCTCACAATATAAGTGTCGTTTGCTGATATACATCCTTTTTGCCATTATATGCACCTCTATGACTTAAGTTTTCGCCAAGCTGGGTTGCCTTTGCTCCTGTGTTTATGCCCTATGTTCCTGATTGTTCGGCTAGGGCATAAAGGGAGCAACTCTGTGATTGTTACAACCGGGTCATCTGGACATGTACCTCAGACGGGTGAAGCTGAAAGCTAGCGTTCTTAAGAGAATAAGTGGTCGGCAATCAAGCGACAGATTGTTACATTATGTTAACCCCCTAACACTGCGGGACACCTTTCTCCTGTCTTGCAGACCAACGCTGCAGCACGCATAATTACAACATGCCAACCTACGGAAAGGGACCCTTAACGGACCTATTTTCCTTGGAAGATGTTTCTTACATATGTAATATAACATACATCCTGAACTATTTTTTTTGTCTGTTCGAGCACAATGACCGGGTTGCTTGGTTTCCGGACATAGTGAATACTTCTTTCATTTCGAAATAGTATCCGGAAACACTCCACCATTTTTTTGGGTCTAGAGGTTAAAAGCCAAAGGCCCGCGATGACATTTTTTTACATGTTCGGATAAAGGTACAAGTTGCTTAATACAAACACCTATTCCTTATCTACTCCATCTATCAGACTGTCTAAACTACAGTCCTCCTGCGAGTACTTTGCAGCTGCCATTACTTGGTCATAAACCAAATTCACTGGAATTTCTTTCCCTTCTGGTCCCCGTGGTCCCACCCGGGCCATGTGATTTCGATCTAGCTTGGTAAAGCGTGTTTTCACCATGGCCCAAGCTTCGCGTGCGCCTTCACAACGGGCGGATGTCTTCCATAGTTTGAACCGGCGCCGGGCACCTTTGAACAAGTTTGCCAAGCCCTCCATACTTTCTGGGGGTATCAGAGGGCTATAATGCCTTCACCATACTCTTCATGGCTTTCCGGGCTCGAGCATGTACCACGGACAACTCCTTTAGCACGTCACCTTGAAATCCGGATACTTCCTCTTCCAGGCGGCCAGTTAACAGACCTGCAGCAACAAGGTCATGAAATTCCGGACTATGGACAACACATGAGCACGTAGGGTGGTTCTAAATAAGGGAGGAAGACATACTGAACATGCCGCTTTTCAGCCTCTCATTTTCCTTCTGAGCAGCCGATAACTGAGCCCTTAAGCTCTCTATCTCTTCGGATTGTTTGTCTTTTCCCCCTCGTGTTCATTCTTCCCGGATGCACTTGTTGTGGCCTTTTTCGTTTCCGCGAATTCAGCGGTGACAACATTAAGTTGTGTTTGACTCGCTTCTAGCTCTTGCGATAGCGCGGTATTTCTCTCTTTGAGAACCAACGGGTCATATCGATCCTTAAATCGGTTTACCTCACCGCTTCAAGTCTCGGGGGCTACTGCTACATGACTATTAAAAATTGCGTAAACTTTTACCTGTATATCCTTCAAGAACAGTTGAATGACTCCGGCAAGTCCGTCTCGAGCGGCTCGGATATATGCATCCACCGAGCTAAGTGCGGTAAACTCTTGCTCGGAAAAGGCCGGAGTGCGCATAGCCTCTTTCAATCGACGGTGATTCATCACGCTCTCCACTTCAGAATTCGTGACCGATACGTCATCCAAATCCTCTTGAGGAGGCGGAACTGGCATTGCATCGGCTCTGGTCCTAGTTGGCGAGTCCGACACCGGATTGGCGGACATTTGGCTAACTGGACGTTGTCCCACCATCTGCCGCGTACTCCTCCTGACATCAAGGATAAAAGGAGACTTTTAACAATCCAGACTCATGCCTAGGCATGTATTAAAGCAAACATACCTCTTGGAAGACTGTGAGGTCTCTGCAGCACTGCCGGTCCCCTTTCATTTTGAACGACGACCTTGCGTAGGGGCCGCCCTTGAGGAGGTACGTTCCCTAGAGCGCCGATCCTATTAAAATCCGGATCAGTACAACAGATAAAAATGCAAATAAGGATTTCATTTTAAAGAACCCTCTGAATACTCACAATGCAGAAGGGATAGAGGCGGGGGTAGTCGGCGGTGATAGCCACTTCCGAGCCGTCAAGGCTCGCTTGATAAAATACCCCGTCGCCGAACTCTCTATATATGTCCGGATCCTCGCAAAAGCCAGGGTCTTTATCACAGTTATGATCCTCTGGCTGGGGAGCGGGACAATGGACATCCTCGGTCATCTTCCTCCATGACTATTTGTGGCAACAAAGGGCAAGTTTGATTAGTGTCTGTAACCACAATAAAATAAACACAGACGATCGAAATCTTACCCATTCAATAGGGTTGTACATGGAATAACCCTCACGGTAGTTTAACTGGAGAAAATCTTCTTTCTCGCCCTTATACAGATCGGCCAAGATTGTGGCCAGTTCGGCTGGGGTATCCGGACCTTTCTGTTTGTAATGGGACGCGTCGTCTTCTCTGTTGTAACACCATAAGGGAGTTACTTTAGATTGGAGAGGCTGGACACACCTCTTTATTGCAATAGCCATGACCTCAACTATCGAGAGTTCGGTATGGGCTAGCAACCTGACCTTGCTGACCAACCTCTTTATGTCCGCACTGTCCTCTTCCTTGGGACTTCGGGGACGCCAGTTGAGGCGCTTCTTTAAAGGAGCACTGGAAAATTCAGGGAGGCCGTGCCAAACTGGGTCCGGCAGCGGGACATCATCCATATAGAACCATTACGAAGACCACTACAGGTATGCCTCTTTGGGAGTTCCTATGAGGTATCCGGATCCGGCTATACGCCATGCTTCGGCACCGCCCACTTCAAATATGGAACCTCCTCGATGACGGGGAACGAGGCAAAAGAACTTTCTCCATAGTTCAAAATGGATCTCGATGCCTAACAACAGCTCGTAGAGGGCAATGAAACCTGAGATGTGCAGAATCGAACCTGGGATGAGGTTGTGCAGTTGGATGCCGTAAAATTCCAATAACCCCCCGAGAAAGGGATGGATTGGAAATCCTAGGCCCCGCAACAGGAATGGGACGAAGCACACTCTCTCCTCCTTATTGGGGTTGGGGAAGTTCTCAGCCATCACGTCGTTGCCGATTGACGCCAAACCCGCTCGAACGGAGACTAGATCCGCGAGGGGAAGATAGCCCTGCGTCTGGAGTCGGCTCAGCTGAAGATGAGGCACGGAGCAACTCTGCCAATCACCCTCTTGAAGGCCATGAGGGCGCGAAGAGGGGCCTGGGGCACTGGCCATGATGGAAGGCTTTGTTTGTGGCTAATCTTGACGATTTTCCTTTTGCGCGGTGTGAGATGGCATTTGGGGATCTATATCTCCTTATATAGATGCCATCCGAGCATAATAAGGGGCTTATTTGCAAAAAAGCATGGACCGTTCATATTCATCTGGGGCGCGGAAATCGAAGCGACAACAGGGAGGAACCATCATGGACAGAAACATCGAGGTCACAACTAGATTGTCGTTGGTCCGAAGTATAATGAAGAACCCGTCTTGCAAAGCCGAAGACATAAGCCGGATACTACGTCGTCATTGAAGGCAAGTTCCGGGGCTACTGAGGGAGTTCTGGATTAAGGGGTCCTCGGGTGTCCGACCTGTGTGTTATGGGCCCGACTGATTGGCCGTAAAGATATAAGGTGGAAGGCCTTCCCCCGTGTCCGGATGGGACTCTCCTTTGCGTGGATGGCAAGATTCGCGTCCGGATGTATAGTTTACTTCTTCTGTAAACCGAATTTGTACAACCCTAGGCCCCTCTGGTGTCTATATAAACCAAAGGGTTTAGTCCGTAGAAGCTAACGGAATTCATATAAGCTAGAAATCTAGGGTTTAGCTATTACGATCTCGAGGTAGATCCACTCTTGTAACCCCTATATTCATCAAAGTCAATCAAGCAGGAAGTAGGGTTTTACCTCCGTTAAGAGGGCTCGAACCTGGGTAAACATCGTGTCCCCTTTGTCTCTTGTTACCTTTGATCCTCAGACGCCCAGTTCGGGACCCCCTACCCGAGATCGGCCGGTTTTGACACCGACAATGTTCATATTGGTTCCTACATATTCTATGAAGATCTTTCTCGGTCAAACCTTTATGACAACACACGTATTCCCTTTGTCTGTCGGTATGTTACTTGCCTGAGATTAAATCGTCGGTATCTCCATACCTAGTTCAATCTCATTACTGGCAAGTCTCTTTACTTGTTCCGTAATACATCATCTCGTAACTAACTCCTTAGTCACTTTGCTTGCAAGCTTCTTGTGATGCTGTATTACCGAGAGGGCACAGAGATACCTCTCCGATACACGGAGTGACAAATCCAATCTCGATCCATCCGACTCAACAGACACCTTCGGAGATACATATAGAGCATCTTTATGATCACCCAGTTACGTTGTGACGTTTGATGACCCACAAGTATAGGGGATCGTTTGTAGCCTTTTTGATAAATAAGAGTGTCGAACCCAACGAGGAGCTAAAGGCAGAATAAATATTCCCTCAAGTTCTATCGACCACTGATACAACTCTACGCACACTTAATGTTTGCTTTACCTAGAACAAGTATAAAACTATTTGGTAGGAATAAAACTACGAGTATTTTGCGAGAGTAAAACTACGAGTAAATTGCAAGGTAATAAAAGTAGTTATATTTTGTCAACAGGAAAGTCATTTGTCCCTAGGCAATTGATAACTAGACCAGTAATCATTCTTGCAATTTTACATGAGGGAGAGGCATGAGCTAACATACTTTCTCTACTTTGATCATATGCACTTATGATTGGAACTCTAGCAAGCATCCACAACTACTAAAGATCATTAAGGTTGTAAAACCCAACCATAGCATTAAGTATCAAGTCCTCTTTACTCCTATACGCAATAACCCACTTATCCGTGTTCAGGCTTCTGTCACTCCGGCATCGACAATAAGCAAATTATGAATGTATTGCAACACCCTACAGCGGGGACCCCTCACGTTTGCGCGAGACGGAGGGCACCGTAGGATAGCACCATAATAAAATATACACTCAAACCAACCATGATCATCAATTAGCCCATAGGACAAAACGGATCTACTCAAACATCATAGGATAACCACATATCATTGGGAAATAATATATAGTGTTAAGCACCATGTTTAAGTAGATATTACAGTGGCGAGAAGGGGTGTTACACTGCTGCATAGAGGGGGAGAAAGTTGGTGTTGACGGTAGCAGATTGTTGATGTAGATCGCTGTCATGATCCTTGCCCCGGCGGTGTTCCGGCGCCACCGGGAGATAGGGGAGAGAGCCCCCCTCCTCCTTATTCTTCCTTGGCCTCCCCTAGATGGGAGGAGAGTTCCCCCTCTAGTCCATGGCCTCCATGGCGGCGGAGAGGCGGGAGCCCCTCCGAGATTTGATCTCCTTCTCTGTTCTCTTCTATTTCATGTTCCTGTTTTCTAGCCGAAAACCGTTTCTTATATTCACGGAGATTCGTAACTCCGATTACATTGAGATTTTAACACGTTTTTTCGAATATAGGCTTCCTTGCGCCCGAAGAAGGGCCCAACCGACTTACGGGGAGGGCACTGATAACCCACAAGTATAGGGGATCGCAACAGTTTTCGAGGGTAGAGTATTCAACCCAAATTTATTGTTTCGACACAAGGGGAGCCAAAGAATATTCTCAAGTATTAGCAGTTGAGTTGTCAATTCAACCACACCTGGATAACTTAATATCTGCAGCAAAGTATTTAGTAGCAAAGTAATATGATAGTAGTGGTAACGGTGGCAAAAGTAACAGTGATAGTTTTGTAGTAATTGTAACAGTGGCAACGGCAAAGTAACTAAGCAAAGAACAATATGTGAAAAGCTCATAGGCATTGGATCGGTGATGGAGAATTATGCCGGATGCGATTCCTCATGCAATAGTTATAACATAGGGTGACACAGAACTAGCTCCAATTCATCAATGTAATGTAGGGATGTATTCCAAATATAGTCATACGTGCTTATGGAAAAGAACTTGCATGACATCTTTTGTCCTACCCTCCCGCGGCAGCGGGGTCCTAATGGAAACTAAGGGATATTAAGGCCTCCTTTTAATAGAGTAACGGACCAAAGCATTAACACTTAGTGAATACATGAACTCCTCAAACTACGGTCATCATCGGTAATGGTCCCGATTATTGTCACTTCGGGGTTAACGGATCATAACTCATAATAGGTGACTATAGACTTGCAAGATAGGATCAAGAACTCACATATATTCATGAAAACATAATAGGTTCAGATCTAAAATCATGGCACTCGGGCCCTAGTGACAAGCATTAAGCATAGCAAAGTCATAGCAACATCAATCTCAGAACATAGTGGATACTAGGGATCAAACCCTAACAAAACTAACTCAATTACATGGTAAATCTCATCCAACCCATCACCGTCCAGCAAGCCTACGATGGAATTACTCACGCACGGCGGTGAGCATCATGAAATTGGTGATGGAGGAAGGTTGATGATGATGATGGCGATAGATTCCCCTCTCCGGAGCCTCAAACAGACTCTAGATCAGCCCTCCCGAGAGAGATTAGGGCTTGGCGGCGGCTCCGTATTGTAAAACGCGATGAATCCTTCTCTCTGATTTTTTTTCTCCCCGAACATGAATATATAGAGTTGGAGTTGAGGTAGGTGGAGCTCTAGGGGGCCCACGAGGTAGGGAGCGCGCCCAGGGGGGTAGGCACGCCCCCACCCTCATGGACAGGGTGTGGGCCCCCTGGCATTGATTCTTTCGCCAGTATTTTTTATTAATTCCAAAAATATTCTCCGTGAAGTCTCAGGTCATTCCGAGAACTTTTATTTCTGCACAAAAATAACACCATGGCAATTCTGCTGAAAACAGCGTCAGTCCGGGTTAGTTCCATTCAAATCATGCAAGTTACAGTCCAAAACAAGGGCAAAAGTGTTTGGAAAAGTAGATACGACGGAGACGTATCAGGCATAAGACACTTGGGCGCACAAGGGGGTGCCCGTGCGCCCTGGTGGGTTGTGGAGGCCGTGGGCCTACATTAGCGTTGATTCCACCTCCCAAAAATCACATATATTCCAAAATAATTCTTCATAAATTTTATCGTGTTTGGACTTCGTTTGATATGGATATTCTGCAAAACAAAAAACATGCAACAAATAGGAACTGGCACTCGGCATTGGATCAATAAGTTAGTCCAGTAAATCATATAAAATGTTGCCAAAAGTATGTGAAAGTTGTATAATATTGGCATGAAACAATAAAAAATTATAGATACGACGGAGACATATCAACATCCCCAAGCTTAATTCCTGCTCGTCCTTGAGTAGGTAAATGATAAAAAGATAATTTTTGATGTGGAATGCTACCTAGCATAATCTTGATCATATATCTAATCATGGTATGAATATTAAGATACAAGTGATTTAAAGCAATAGTCTATAATTTGACATAAAGACATCAATACTCAGGCATCCCAACAAACGATCGTGTCTTTCAAAATATCAACGCTAAAGAAAGCTATCCCTACAAAATCATATAGTCTTGTCATGCTCTGTCTTCTTAACACAAGGTATTTATCATGCACAACCCCGATGACAAGCCGAGCAATTGGTTCATAGTTTTTAACGCGCTTCAGCTTTTTCAACCCCCATGCAATACATGAGCACGAGCCATGGATATAGCACTACGAGTGGAATAGAGTATGATGATAGGGGTAAATATAGAGAAGACAAAAAAATAAGAAAGTCCCACATTGACGTGGCTAACCAACGGGCTAGAGATGCCCATCAATTGATATCAATGCGAGGAGTAGGGATTGCCATGCAATGAATGCACTAAGAGCTATAAGTGTATGAAAGCTTAATATGAATACTAAGTGGGTGTGCATCTAATCCTATAATGAAAAATTCCCACTAGTATCTGAAAGTGACTACATAGGAGATTCTCTATATAAAAAACATGATGCTACTTTGAAGCATAAGTGTGGTATTTGCATGCCCCTTCTCTTCCTTCTTTCTTTCATTTTTTTCTTTTCCTTTTTCTTTTCTTTTTTTATTTTTATTTTCTTTCTTTCTTTTGGTTCGGATCTCATCCCGACTTGTGGGGGAATCATAGTATCCATCATCCATTCCTTACTGGGACAATGCTCTAATAATGAAAGTTGATGACCATCACACTTCTATTTACTTACAACTCAATATTACAACTCGATACCTATAACAAAATATGACTCTATATGATGCCTCTAGCAGTGTACCAGGATGTGCAATGATCTAGCGTAACATGTATAAAAAATGATGAACGGTGGCTGAGCCACAACTACTATGTCAGCTATATGATCATGGAAAGCAAAATGACAATGAATGCTCAAGTCATCAAAATGGAAGCGGTGGAAGTCGCATGGCAATATATCTCGGAATGGCTATGGAAAGGCCATAATAGGTAGGTATGGTGGCCGTTTTGAGGAAGATATAATAAGGCTTATGTGTGATAGAGCGTATCGTATTACGGGGTTTAGATGCACCTGCAAAGTTTGCACCACATCTCGAGGTGAGAAAGGGCAATGCACGGTACCGAAGAGGCTAGCAAATTGTGGAAAGGTAAGAGTGCCTATAATCCATGGACTCACATTAGTCATAAAGAACTCACATACTTATTGCAAAAGTTTATTAGCCCTCGAAGCAAAGTACTACTCATGCCCCTAGGGGGATAGATTGGTAGGAAAATACCATCGCTCGTCCCCGACCACCACTCATAAGGAAGACAATCAACAATAAATCATGCTCCAACTTCATAGCATAACGAGAGACTACACGTGCATACTTCGGGAATCACAAACCTTAACACCAATATTCTTACTAACCACAACCGTTTACTAGTACCTCCCACATATTCCATCTCTATATCGCAAAACTATTGCAAGGAATCAAACATATCATATTCAGTGATCCACAAGTTTTATGTAGGATTTTATGACTAACCATGCAAGTGACCAATTCCTCTCGACTCTCTAAATAGATATCAGTGAAGCATGAGAGTTTAATTCTTTCTACAAAAGACCATGCTATGATAAATATAAGTGAAGCAAAAGAGCATTCTTCAAATAACGGTTTTCCATGTGAAGAGAAACAGGCAATCCAAACTTCAAATGATATAAGTGGAGCACATGAAGCATTCTATAAAGCCATACTCAAAGATATAAGTGAAGTGCAATGAGTATTCTATAAATCAACCATGGACTATCTCATACCAGCATGGTGCATTAAAAAAATGAAAACTAAACACAAAAGATGCTCCAAGGTTAACGCATATCACATGAACGAAACGAGAACGAAAACATACCGATACTTGTTGAATAAAGATGGGATGCCTTCTGCGGCATACCCAAGCTTAGAAGCTTGACTCTCCTTGGATATTTAATTGGGGTGCCTTGGGCATCCCCAAGCTTGAACTCTTGCCTCTCCTCTTTCTCCTCATATCGAGACCTCCTCAATCTTTGAACACTTCATCCACACAAAACTTAACAGAAAACTGGTGAGATCCCTTATTATAATAAAGCAAATCACTACTTTAAGTACTGTTGTAAACCAATTCATATTTTGTTTTTGCATTGTAGCTACTGTATTATAACTTTTCCATGGCTTATACCACTGATAGAATCGCTAGTTTCTTCAAAAAAAGCAAAACAATGCATCAAAAATAGGACAGTCTGTAGCAATCTGTGACCATACTTCTGTTACTCCAAAAATTCTAAAAATTAGCAAAAAGCAAAAAATTTGTATAGAAATACTGTGCAAAAAAATTCAGAAACTTTTGACGTTCAAGTAAAAAATTTAAAATCGCACACTATAGCCAAAGTTTCTGCTTTTGCACCGCACATACCAACAAGCAATCTAATCATCCTAAAGGAAAATCTTGGCACATTATTTTTATGATACAATGGATTTGTACAAGGGGATAGTTATTTTTTTTGAAAAGCTTCTATAATCGAGATTCACAAAGTTTCCATGGGCATGAACAAAGTTCAAGGATATCCCCCACTTCCACGGTGCTCGTCTTTCTCACTTTCACTTTTCTTTTTGTGAAGTTTTAAGTTCCCCTCTATATTTTTTGTTTTTAAACTTTATAAAAGCACTCAACAGAAATAAATGACTCTCTAAAAATTTTGGGTTGTCTCTCTGGCAGCACTTTCTTTAAAGCCATTAAGCTTGCCATAAAGTGCTCAAGTAATCGATCCACCTGGATCCCAAGGTATATCAAAGCCAATTTTAATTAACAATGATTTGGCATTTAGTAGTGAGCACAAAGCAACATATATCATGCATTTATGAAGTCTAACTATCTTCCTATGCATCGGCATGTCATACAAGAACAATTCATGCACACATAGTAAAGGCCGATACATAGCATAAACAATTTCTTGCAATTTTATCATGTTGGAATCATAGAGAGGCAGAGATGTAGTTCCTCTCATAATAATTGCAAGTAGGAGCAGAAAGCACATGCATATTATATTCATCAAAATCATCATGTGTAGTGGTAGAACACAACCCATCAATGTAATCCTTAATAAGTGCAAACTTCTCCGATATAATGTAGTTTGAAGAATTCAAAAAGATAATAGGACTATCATGTGTGGGTGAAATAGCAACAATTTCATGTTTAACATAAGGAACAATAGCAAGTTCATCTCCATAAGCATAATTCAAATTGGCATCTTGGCCACAAGCGTAGCAAGCATCAAGTTCATCAAGAAGGGATATTTCAAACGAATCAACGGGATCATAGCAATTATCATAACATTCATCCTTCGGTGAGAACGAAGGGAAATTAAACAATGTATGAGTTGAAGAGTTACTCTCATTAGAAGGTGGGTACGGGTGATCAATCCGCTCTTCCACCTTTTGTTCTTTGCTCTCCTTATCAACTTTTTCATCCAATGAGCTCACAGTTTCATCAATTCATTCTTCCATAGACTCCTGCAAAATATTAGTCTCTTTTTGGACAACGGAGACTTTCTCAATAAATGCATCAATATCGGAATAGTATTAATAATTCTCATAGCAATATTTAAGTATAGCAAAAAATTTAGGTCTATAAACATCATTGTCAAAAGCTTCATATTTTTAAAACAAAGATTCAATTTCATAAGCACCCTTAAAAGCAACAAATTCTTATTTCGTTCCACATCATAGTAATCATGTCTACCATTAGCATAAGAAGCTAAGGTTTCATTATCATTAAATTTGCATGAAAAGGGAAGCTGTGGAGCATTCATCCTAGAGAAACAAGTGAAATCATATCTCTGGCATAAATTCCAAGCAGACCAATGCAACATATCAATTTGATCCCATAAAAGTTTCCCTTTTTGTGTTAAGCGATAATCCGTAAAGTATTCACGTTGATCCAACGTGTCTCCCATTATCATGTTGAATGGGGTTTTCTCAGGATTATCAAAGTAGTGTTTAATATTTTTCACATAACGAGCATCGAGGGTTTTAGGAGGTTCCCCATCTCCATGAGTAGCAAGTACCACTAATTTTTGGTGTTTCGTGTTCCATATCCATAACTAAAGATAGAGAACAACTTAGAATAGGAAATAAAAACTACTTAGTGATAAGGCAAACAAGCACACACGAGAATATTCACCCCACGCTATTGCTCCCCGGCAACGGCGCCAGAAAAAGGTCTTGATAACCCACAAGTATAGGGGATCATTTGTAGCCTTTTTTTGATAAATAAGAGTGTCGAACCCAACGAGGTGCTAAAGGCAGAA
The DNA here is from genome assembly GCF_002575655.3 of Aegilops tauschii subsp. strangulata. Classification (NCBI taxonomy): domain Eukaryota; kingdom Viridiplantae; phylum Streptophyta; class Magnoliopsida; order Poales; family Poaceae; genus Aegilops; species Aegilops tauschii. The sequence continues at coordinate 183,183,870 of NC_053039.3, forward strand.
CAAATATTCCCTCAAGTTCTATCGACCACCGATACAACTCTATGCACACTTAACGTTTTCTTTACCAAGAACAAGTATAAAACTATTTGGTAGGAACAAAACTACGAGTACTTTGTGAGAATAAAACTACAAGTAAATTGCAAGGTAATAGAAGTAGATAGCTTTTGTCAACAGGAGAGTCATTTGTCCCTAGGCAATTGATAACTAGACCGGTAGTCAATCTTGCAATTTTACATGAGGGAGAGGCATGAGCTAACATACTTTCTCTACTTGGATCATATGCACTTATGATTGGAACTCTAGCAAGCATCCGCAACTAATAATGATCATTAAGGTCGTAAAACCCAACCATAGCATTAAGTATTGATACGTCTCCAATGTATGTATAATTTTTTATTGTTCCATGTTGTTATATTATCATTCTTGGTTGTTTTACAATCATTTTATAGCAACTTTATATCATTTTTTGGTACTAACCTTTTGACATAGTGCCCAGTGTCAGTTGCTTTTTTTGCCTGATTTTTACCTCGCAGAAAGTCAATACCAAACGGAGTCCAAACGCAACAAAACTTTTTGGAGATTTTTTTGGACCAGAAGACCCAAGTTGGGCCAAGGAAGTTCCAGAGGGGGGCTCCGAGGGGAGCACAACCTACCTGGGCGCGCCCGGGGGCCAAGGCACGCCCTGGTGGGTTGTTCCCACCTCGACCGCCTCCCGCACTGCCTCTTTGCTCTATAAATACCCCAATGTTCTAGAAACCCTAGGGGAGTCGACGAAAATAAATTCCAGCCGCCGCAAGTTCCAGAAACCACAGATCCAATCTAGACACCATCATGGAGGGGTTCATCATCCTCATTGGTGCCTCTCCGATGATGCGTGAGTAGTTCATTGTATACCTACAGGTCCGTAGTTAGTAGCTAGATGGCTTCCTCTCTCTCTCTCTCTCTCTCTTGATTCTCGATACAATGGTCTCTTGGAGATCTATTTGATGTAACTCTTTTTGCGGTGTGTTTGTTGGGATCCGATGAACTTTGAGTTTATGATCAGATCTATGATTTTATCCATGAAAGTTATTTAAGTCTTTTGATCTCTTATATGCATGATTACTTATAGCCTCGTATTTCTTCTTCGAATCTTTGGTTTAGTTAGGCCGACTAGATCAATTTTTCTTGCCGTGGGAAGAGGTGCTTTGTGATGGGTTCGATCTTACAGTGCTCAATCCCAGTGATAGAAGGGGAAATGACACGTATGTATCGTTGCTATTAAGGATAACAAGATGGGGTCTATTCCTACATGAATAGATCTTGTCTACATCATGTCATCGTTCTTATTGCATTATTCCGTTTCTCCATGAACTTAATACACTAGATTCATGCTCGATAGCGGTCGATGTGTGGAGTAATAGTAGTAGATGTAGGTAGGAGTCGGTCTACTAATCTTGGACGTGATGCCCATGTAATGATCATTGCCTGGATATCGTCAGGATTATTTGAAGTTCTATCAATTGCCCAACAGTAATTTGTTTACCCGCCGTATGCTATTTTTCTCGAGAGAAGCCACTAGTGAAATCTACGGCCCCCTGATACGTCCATTTTGCATCATGCTTTTATATCGATATTTATTGCATTATGGGCTGTTATTACATGTTATGTCACAATACTTATGCCTATTCTCTCTTATTTTACAAGGTTTACATGAAGAGGGAGAATGCCAGCAGCTGGAATTCTGGGCTGGAAAAGGAGCAAATATTAGAGACCTATTCTGCACAACTCCAAAAGTCCTGAAACTTCACGGAGGCACGTTTTGGAATATATAAAAAATACTGGAGAAAGAATCAACCAGAGGGGGCCCACACCCTGGCCACGAGGGTGGGGGCGCGCCCTACCCCCCTGGGCGCGCCCCCTGCCTCGTGGGCCCCCTGGCAGGCCTCCGGTGCCCATCTTCTGCTATATGAAGTCTTTTACCCTGGAAAAATCATAAGGAAGCTTTCGGGAAGAAACACCGCCGCCACGAGGCGGAACCAATCTAGGGCTCCGGTGGAGCTGTTCTGTCGGGGAAACATCCCTCCGGGAGGGGGAAATCATCGCCATCGTCATCACCAACGATCCTCTCATCGGGAGGGGTTCAATCTCCATCAACATCTTCACCAGCACCATCTCATCTAAAATCCTAGTTCATCTCTTGTATCCAATCTTTGTCCCAAAACCTCAGATTGGTACCTGTGGGTTGCTAGTAGTGTTGATTACTCCTTGTAGTTGATGCTAGTTGGTTTATTTGGTGGAAGATCATATGTTCAGATCCTTTATGCATATTAATACCCCTCTAATTATGAACATGAATATGATTTGTTAGTAGTTATGTTTGTTCCTGAGGACATGGGAGAAGTCTTGCTATCAGTGGTCATGTGAATTTGGTATTCGTTCGATATTTTGATGAGATGTATGTTGTCTTTCCATAGTGGTGTTATGCGAACATCGACTACATGACACTTCACCATTGTTTGGGCCTAGAGGAAGGCATTGGGAAGTAATAAGTTGATGATGGGTTGCTAGAGTGACAGAAGCTTAAACCCTAGTTTATGCGTTGCTTCGTAAGGGGCTGATTTGGATCCATATGTTTCATGCTATGGGTAGGTTTACCTTAATACTTCTTTTGTAGTTGCGGATGCTTGCAATAGGGGTTAATCATAAGTGGGATGCTTGTCCAAGAAAGGGCAGTACCCAAGCACCGGTCCACCCACATACCTAATTATTAAAGTAACGAACGCGAATCATATGAGCGTGATGAAAACTAGCTTGATGATAATTCCCATGTCTCCTCGGGAGCGTTTTCCTTCATATAAGAGTTTGCCCAGGCTTGTCCTTTGCTACAGAAAGGATTGGGCCATCTTGCTGCACCTTATTTACTTTCATTACTTGTTACCCGTTACAAATTACCTTATCACAAAACTATCTGTTACCGATAATTTCAGTGCTTGCAGAGAATACCTTACTGAAAACCGCTTGTCATTTCCTTCTGCTCCTCGTTGGGTTCGACACTCCTACTTGTCGAAAGGACTACGATAGATCCCCTATACTTGTGGGTCATCAAGACTCTTTTCTGGCGCCGTTGCTGGGGAGTGAAGCGCCTTTGGTAGGTGGAATTTGGTAAGGAAAAATTTATATAGTGTGCTGAAATTTACTGTCACTTGTTACTATGGAACATAATCCTTTGAGAGGCTTGTTCGGGGTATATTCACCCCGACCAGTAGAGCAAATAGTTGATCCTCAACCTACTGAACCTACTGAAAATGTTTACTTTGAAATTCCTTCGGGTATGATAGAGAAACTGCTAGCTAATCCTTTTACAGGAGATGGAACATTACATCCTGATTTGCACCTAATCTGTGTGGATGAAGTTTGTGGATTATTTAAGCTTGCAGGTATGCCCGAGGATGTTATCAAGAAGAAGGTTTTCCCTTTATCTTTTAAGGGAAAGGCATTGGCATGGTTTAGGCTATGTGATGATATGGGATCATGGAACTACAACCGATTGAAATTGGAATTTCATCAGAAGTTTTATCCTATGCATCTTGTTCATCGTGATCGTAATTATATATATAATTTTTGGCCTCGCGAAGGAGAAAGCATCACTCAAGCTTGGGGGAGGCTTAAGTCAATGTTATATTCATGCCCCAATCATGAGCTTTCAAGAGAAATTATTGTTCAAAAATTTTATGCTCGGCTTTCTCTCAATAATCGCTCCATGCTTGATACTTCTTGTATTGGCTCTTTTATGATGAAGACTATTGAATTCAAATGGGATTTATTGGAAAGAATTAAACACAACTCTGAAGATTGGGATCTCGACGAAGGTAAGGAGTCAGTTATAACACCTAAGTTTGATTGTGTTAAATCTTTTATGGATACCGATGTTTTCCGTGAATTTAGCACTAAATATGGACTTGACTCTGAGATAGTAGCTTCTTTCTATGAATCCTTTGCTACTCATGTTGATCTCCCTAATGATAAGTGGTTTAAATATAATCCTCCCATTGAAGTAAAAGTAGTTGCACCTATTAAAGTTGAAGAAAAGACTATCACTTATAATGTCGATCCTATTGTTCCTACTGCTTATATTGAGAAACCACCTTTCCCTGTTAGAATAAAGGATCATGCTAAAGTTTCAACTATGGTTCGTAAGAGTAACACTAGAACACCTACACCCCCTGAGCACATTAAAGTTGAACCTAGTATTGCTATGGTTAAAGATCTCTTGGTTGATAATATTGATGGGCATGTTATTTACTTCTGTGATGAAGCTGCTAGAATTGCTAGACCTGATACTAAAAATAAACATAGACCTGTTGTAGGCATGCCTGTTATTTCTGTTAAAATAGGAGATCATTGCTATCATGTCTTATATGATATGGGTGCTAGTGCAAGTGCAATACCTCATTCCTTATACAAAGAAATTATGCATGATATTGCACCTGCTGAGATAGAGGAAATTGATTTTACAATTAAGCTTGCCAATAGAGACACTATTTCACCAGTTGGGATTATTAGAGATGTTGAAGTCTTATGTGATAAAGTTAAATATCCTGCTGATTTTCTTGTCTTGGTTCCCCACAAGATAACTTTTGTCCCATTATATTTGGTAGACCCTTATTGAATACTGTTAATGCTAGAATAGACTGCAAAAAGGATGTTGTTACTATTGGTTTGGGGGATATGTCTCATGAGTTAATTTTGCTAAATTTCATAGACAACCCCATGATAAAGAATTGCCTAGTAAAGATGAAATTATTGGTCTTGCTTCTATTGCCGTGCCTCCTAATGATCCTTTAGAAAAATATTTTCTCGACCATGAAAATGATATGTTTATGAATGAAAGAAGGGAAATAGATGAAGTATTCTTTAAACAGGGACCTATTTTGAAACACAACTTGCCTGTTGAAATCCTAGGGGATCCTCCTCCACCCAAGGGTGATCCCGTGTTTGAGCTTAAACCATTACCTGATACTCTTAAATATGCTTATCTTGATGAGAAAAAGATATATCCTGTTATTATTAGTGCTAACCTTTCAGAGCATGAAGAAAAGAAATTATTGAAAACTCTGAAGAAGCACCGTGCTGCTATTGGATATACTCTTGATGATCTTAAGGGCATTAGTCCCACTCTATGTGAGCACAAAATAAAATTGGAGAGAGACGCTAAACCAGTTGTTGATCACCAATGACGGTTAAATCCTAAGATGAAAGAAGTGGTAAGAAAAGAAATACTAAAGCTTTTGGAGGCAGGTATAATTTATCATGTTGCTGATAGTCAGTGGGTAAGTCTTGTCCATTGTGTCCCCAAGAAGGGAGGTATTACTGTTGTTCCTAATGATAAAGATGAGTTGATCCCACAAAGAATTGTTACAGGTTATAGAATGGTAATTGATTTCCATAAACTAAATAAAGCTACTAAAAAGATCAGGCGCACGATCTCATATCATCGCGCCTAGAGCCATCGGGTAGCTTCTCCACTAAATCCCTGTACCAGGCCATCGCGGCCATGCCTGGCCCGGAGCCTCTTGTCCAGATATGGACCATCTGTCTACCACTGAAGATTCAGATCTTCCTGTGGCAATGGATCCAGGGTCGGGTCCCCTCAGGAGTGGAGATACTTAAGCTGTTTCCGCGAAGTGCTTAATGGTCGCTGGTGCCACAACTACTTCCCGACCTCTTTGCCGAAATCCAGGCATCCCCACAAACGGTTCTCCACATTAGGTGGCTGACTTTTGGGGTCCTTGCCTGGGCGCTCTGGACGATCCGGAATAAACTTGTGATCCAGCGTGTGCCTCTTCAACGTGCTACTGACGCGGTGTTCACATTGTGTAGCTATTTGCAACTTTGACGGCCACTTAGCCGCCCTCAGGATCGAGTCGCCATCAACTGTTGCGGAACGTAGCAGAAATTCAAAATTTTCTATGCATCACCAAGATCAATCTATGGATTAACTAGCAACGAGAGAGGGGGGAGTGCATCTTCATACCCTTGAAGATCGCGATGCGGAAGCGTTGCAAGAACGCGGATGAAGGAGTCGTACTCGTAGCGATTCAGATCGTGGTTGATTCCGATCTAAGCGCCGAACCACGGCGCCTCCACGTTCAACACACGTGCAGCCCGGTGACGTCTCCCACGCCTTGATCCAGCAAGGAGAGAGGGAGAGGTTGGGGAAGACTCCGTCCAGCAGCAGCACAACGGCATGGTGGTGATGGAGGAGCGTGGCACTCCAGCAGGGCTTCGCCAAGCACTGCGAGAGACGAGGAGGGAGAGGGGTAGGGCTGCGCCAAAGAGAAAGGAAGACTCATGTCTATGGCAGCCCCAAAAACCCCACTATATATAGGGGAGGGGGAGGGGCTGCGCCCCCATCTAGGGTTCCCCCCCCCAAAGGGTGCGGCCAGCCCTAGATGCATCTAGGGGGCGGCCAGAGGGGGAGAGGGGGGGCGCACCCTAGGTGGGCCTTAGGCCCATCTGAGCCTAGGGTTTCCCCCTTCCCCCTTCCCTGTGCCTTGGGCCTCTTGTGGGAGGCGCACCAGCCCACCTAGGGGCTGGTCCCTTCCCAAACTTGGCCCACGCAGCCCTCTGGGGCCGGTGGCCCCACCTGGTGGACCCCCGGGACCCTCCCGGTGGTCCCGGTACGTTACCGATAGCACCCGAAACTTTTCCGGTGACCAAAACAGGACTTCCCATATATAAATCTTTACCTCCGGACCATTCCGGAACTGCTCGTGACGTCTGGGATCTCATCCGGGACTCCGAACAACATTCGGTAACCACGTATATCTATTCCCTATAACCCTAGCGTCATCGAACCTTAAGTGTGTAGACCCTACGGGTTCGGGAACCATGCACACATGACCGAGACGTTCTCCGGCCAATAACCAACAGCGGGATCTGGATACCCATGTTGGCTCCCACATGTTCCACGATGATCTCATCGGATGAACCACGATGTCAAGGATTCAATCAATCCCGTATACAATTCCCTTTGTCTACCGGTATAGTACTTGCCCGAGATTCGATCGTCGGTATCCCGATACCTTGTTCAATCTCGTTACCGGCAAGTCTCTTTACTCGTTCCGTAACACATCATCTCGTGATCAACTCCTTGGTCACATTGTGCACATTATGATGATGTCCTACCAAGTGGGCCCAGAGATACCTCTCCGTTTACACGGAGTGACAAATCCCAGTCTCGATTCGTGCCAACCCAACAGACACTTTCGGAGATACCTGTAGTGCACCTTTATAGCCACCCAGTTACGTTGTGACGTTTGGTACACCCGAAGCATTCCTACGGTGTCCGGGAGTTGCACAATCTCATGGTCTAAGGAAATGATACTTGACATTAGAAAAGCTTTAGCAGACGAACTACACGATCTTGTGCTAGGCTTAGGATTGGGTCTTGTCCATCACATCATTCTCCTAATGATGTGATCCCGTTATCAACGACATCCAATGTCCATGGTCAGGAAACCGTAACCATCTATTGATCAACGAGCTAGTCAACTAGAGGCTTACTAGGGACATGGTGTTGTCTATGTATCCACACATGTATCTGAGTTTCCTATGAATACAATTTTAGCATGGATAATAAACGATTATCATGAACAAGGGAATATAATAATAACCAATTTATTATTGCCTCTAGGGCATATTTCTAACAGTCTCCCACTTGCACTAGAGTCAATAATCTAGTTCACATCGCCATGTGATTAATGAATCCAACACCCATGGGGTTTGTTCATATCTCGCTTGTGAGAGAGGTTATTAGTCAACGGGTCTGAACCTTTCAGATCCGTGTGTGCTTTACGAATATCTATGTCATCTTGTAGATGCAGCTACCACGCGCTACTTGGAGCTATTCCAAATAACTACTCTACTATACGAATCCGGTTTACTACTCAGAGTCATCCGGATTAGTGTCAAAGTTTGCATCGACGTAACCCTTTACGACGAACTCCTTTTCCACCTCCATAATCGAGAAAATTCCTCAGTCCACTAGATACTAAGGATAAGTTCGACCGCTGTCATGTGATCCATTCCCGGATCACTATTGTACCCCTTGACTAACTCATGGCAAGGCACACTTCATGTGCGGTACACAGCATAGCATACTGTAGAGCCTACGTCTAAAGCATAGGGGACGACCTTCGTCCTTTCTCTCTCTTCTGCTGTGGTCAGGTCTTGAGTCTTACTCAATACTCACACCTTGTAACTCAGCCAAGAACTCCTTCTTTGCTGATCTATTTTGAACTCCTTCAAAAACTTGTCACGGTATGTATTCATTTGAAAGTACTATTAAGTGTTTTTTTGATCTATCCTTATAGATCTTGATGCCCAATGTTCAAGTAGCTTAATCCAGGTTTTCCATTGAAAAACACTTTTCAAATAACCCTGTATGCTTTCCAGAAATTCTACATCATCTCTGATCAACAATATGTCAACAACATATACTCATAAGAAATTCTATAGTGCTCCCACTCACTTCTTTGGAAATACAAGTTTCTCATAAACTTTGTATAAACCCAAAATCTTTGATCATCTCATCAAAGCGTACATTCCAACTCCGATATGCTTACTCCAGTCCTTAGAAGGATTGCTGGAGCTTTGCATACTTGTTAGCGTCTTTCAGGATTGACAAAACCTTCTGGTTGTATCACATACAACCTTTCCTCAAGAAAATCGTCGAGGAAACAATGTTTTGATATCCTATCTGCAAGATTTCATAAATAATGCAGTAACTGCTAATATAATTCCAACAGACTCTTAGCATCGCTACGAGTGAGAAAGTCTCATCGTAGTCAACTCCTTGAACTTGTCGAAAAACATCTTAACGACAAGCCGAGCTTTCTTAATGGTGACACTTACCATCATTGTCTATCTTCCTTTTAAAATCCATCTGCACCCAACAGCCTTACGACCATCAAGTATTTCTTCCAAAGTCTATACTTTGCTTTTATACATGGATCCTCTCTCGGATTTCATGGCCTCAAGCCATTCGTCGGAATCCGGGCCCACCATCGCTTCTCCATAGCTCGTAGGTTCATTGTTGTCTAGCAACATGACTTCCAAGACAGGATTATGTACCACTCTGAAGTAGTACGCATCCTTATCGACCTACGAGGTTTGGTAGTGACTTGATCCGAAGTTTCATGATCACTATCATAAGCTTCCACTTCAATTGGTGTAGGTGCCACAGGAACAACTTCCTGTGCCCTGCTACACACTAGTTGAAGTCATGGTTCAATAACCTCATCAAGTCTCCACCATCCTCCCACTCAATTCTTTCGAGAGAAACTTTTCTTGAGAAAGGACCTGTTTACTTCCAGATCTGAAACAGGAGGTATACCCAACTGTTTTGGGTATTCTATGAAGATGCATTTATCCGCTTTGGGTTCGAGCTTATCAGCCTGAAACCTTTTCACATAAGCATCACAGCCCCAAACTTTTAAGAAACGACAACTTAGGTTTCTCTAAACGGTGTCGTCTCAACGGAATTGCGTGGTGCCCTATTTAAAGTGAATGCGGTTGTCTCTAATGCCTAACCCATAAACGATAGTGGTAAAGAGACATCATGGTATGCACCATATCCAATAGGGTGCAGTTATGATGTTCGGACACACCATCACATTGTGGTGTTCCAGGCGGTATTAATTGTGAAACACTTCCCACAATATCTTAATTGTGTGCCTAACTCGTAACTCAGATATCTCTATGATCATATCATAGACATTTTATCCTCTTGTCACGACGATCTTCTACTTCACTCTGAAATTACTTGAACCTTTCAATAATTCAGACTTGTGTTTCATCAAGTAAATATTCTCAGCATCTACTCAAATCATCTGTGAAGTAAGAACATATCGATATCCACTGCGTGCCTCAGCACACATTGGACTGCACACACCAAATGTATTACTTCCAACAAGTTGCTCTCTTGTTCCATCTTACTGAAAACGAGGCCTTTCAGTCATCTTGCCCATGTGGTATGATTTGCATGTCTCAAGTGATTCAAAATCAAGTGAGTCCAAACGATCCATCTGCATGGAGTTTCTTCATGCATATATACCAATAGACATGGTTCACATGTCTCAATCTTTTCAAAAACGAGTAAGTCCAAAGATCCATCTACATGGAGCTTCTTCATGCGTTCTATACCAATATGACTCAAATGGCAGTGCCACAAGTATGCGGTACTATCGTTACTATTTTATATCTTTTGGCACGAACATGTGTATCACTGCGATCGAGATTCATTTTAGGTGCAAGACCATTGAAGGTATTATTCAAATAAACAGAGTAACCATTATTCTCCTTAAATGAATAACCGTATTGTGATAAACATAATCCAATCATGTTTATGCTCAACGCAAACACCAAATAACAATTATTTAGGTTTAAAACCAATCTCGATGGTAGAGGGAGCATGCGATGCTTGATCACATCAACCTTGGAAACACTTCCAACACATATCGTCATCTCACCTTTAGCTAGTCTCCGTTTATTCCGCAGCTTTTATTTCGAGTTACTAACACTTAGCAACCGAACCGGTATCTAATACCCTGGTGCTGCTAGGAGTACTAGTAAAGTACACATTCATATAATGTATATCCAATATACTTCTGTCGACCTTGCATGCCTTCTCATCTACCAAGTATCTAGGGTAGTTTTGCTTCAGTGACCGTTCCCCTCATTACAGAAGCACTTAGTCTCGGGTTTGGGTTCAACCTTGGGATTCTTCACTAGAGCAGCAAATGATTTGCTGTTTCATGAAGTATCCCTTTTGCCCTTGCCCTTCTAGAAACTAGTGGTTTTACTAACCATCAACAATTGATGCTCCTTCTTAATTTTTACTTTCGCGGTGTCAAACATCGCGAGTTGTTCAAGGATCATCATGTCTATCCCTGATATGTTATAGTTCATCACGAAGCTCTAATAGCTTGGTGGCAGTGACTATGGAGAACCATCACTATCTCATCTGGAAGATTAACTCCCACTCGATTCAAGTGATTGTAGTACTCAGACAATCTGAGCACATGCTCAACGATTGAGCTTTTCTCCCTTAGTTTGCAGGCTTAAGAAACTTGTCAGAGGTCTCATACCTCTTGACGTGGGCATTAGTCTGAAATCCCAATTTCAGTCTTTGGAACATCTCATATGTTCTGCGACGTTTCAAAACCGTCTTGTCGCCACAATTTTAAACCGTTAGCATTACGCACTGAACTATCACGTAGTCATCAAAACGTGTATGTCAGATGTTTCGCAACATCTACAGACGACGCTGAGGTTCAGCACACCGAGCGGTGCATTAAGGACATAAGCCTTCTGTGCAGCAATGAGGACAATCCTCAGTTCACGGACCCAGTCCGCATAATTGCTACTATCAACTTTCAACTAAATTTTCTCTAGGAACATATCTTAAACAGTAGAACTAAAGCGTAAGCTATGACATAATTTGCAAAGACCTTTTGACTATGTTCATGATAATTAAGTTCATCTGATTATTTAATGAACTCCCACTCAGATAGACATCCCTCTAATCATCTAAGTGATACATGATCCGAGTCAAACTAGGCCGTGTCCGATCATCACGTGAGACGGACTAGTCATCATCGGTGAACATCTCCATGTTGATCGCATCTACTATACGACTCATGTTCGACCTTTCGATCTCTTGTGTTCCGAGGCCATGTATGTACATGCTAGGCTCGTCAAGTCAACCTAAGTGTTTCGCATGTGTTCCGAGGCCATGTCTGTACATGCTAGGCTCGTCAACACCCGTTTTATTCGAACGTTAGAATCTATCACACCCGATCATCACGTGGTGCTTCGAAACAACGAACCTTCGCAATGGTGCACAGTTAGGGGGAACACGTCTCTTGAAATTTTAGTGAGGGATCATCTTATTTATGCTACCATCGTTCTAAGCAAATAAGATGTAAACATGACAAACATCACATGCAAATCATAAAGTGACGTGATATGGCCAATATCATCTTGCGCCTTTGATCTCCATCTTCGAGGCGCGGCATGATCACCTTCGTCACCGGCATGACACCATGATCTCCATCATCGTGTCTTCATGAAGTTGTCTCGCCAACTATTACTTCTACTACTATGGCTAACGGTTAGCAATAAAGTAAAGTAATTACATGGCGTTTTCATTGACACGCAGGTCATACAATAAATTAAGACAACTCCTATGGCTCCTGCCGGTTGTCATACTCATCGACATGCAAGTCGTGATTCCTATTACAAGAACATGATCAATCTCATACATCACATATATCATTCATCACATCCTTTTGGCCATATCACATCACATAGCATACCCTGCAAAAACAAGTTAGACGTCCTCTAATTGTTGTTGCATGTTTTACGTGGCTGCTATGGGATTCTAGCAAGAACGTTTCTTACCTACGCAAAAACCACAACGTGATATGCCAATTTCTATTTACCCTTCATAAGGACCCTTTTCATCGAATCCGATCCGACTAAAGTGGGAGAGATAGACACCCGCTAGCCACCTTATGCAACTAGTGCATGTCAGTCGGTGGAACCTGTCTCACGTAAGTGTACGTGTAAGGTCGGTTCGGGCCGCTTCATCCCACGATGCCGCCGAATCAAGATAAGACTAGTAACGGCAAGTAAATTGACAAAATCGACGCCCACAACTACTTTGTGTTCTACTCATGCATAGAAACTACGCATAAACCTGGCTCTGATACCACTGTTGGGGAACATAGCAGAAATTCAAAATTTTCTACGCATCACCAAGATCAATCTATGGATTAACTAGCAACGAGAGAGAGGGGAGTGCATCTTCATACCCTTGAAGATCGCGATGCGGAAGCGTTGCAAGAACGCGGATGAAGGATTCGTACTCGTAGCGATCCAGATCACGGTTGATTCCGATCTAAGCGCCGAACCACGGCGCCTCCGCGTTCAACACACGTGCAGCACGGTGACGTCTCCCACGCCTTGATCCAGCAAGGAGAGAGGGAGAGGTTGGGGAAGACTCCGTCCAGCAGCAGCACAACAGCATGGTGTTGATGGAGGAGCGTGGCACTCCAGCAGGGCTTCGCCAAGCACCACGAGAGACGAGGAGGGAGAGGGGTAGGGCTGCGCCAAAGAGAGAGGAAGACTCATGTCTATGGCAGCCCCAAAACCCCCACTATATATAGGGGAGGGGGAGGGGCTGCGCCCCCATCTAGGGTTCCCCCCAAAGGGTGCGGCCAGCCCTAGATTCATCTAGGGGGGCGGCCAGAGGGGGAGAGGGGGGGCGCACCCTAGGTGGGCCTTAGGCCCATCTGAGCCTAGGGTTTCCCCCTTCCCCCTTCCCTGCGCCTTGGGCCTCTTGTGGGAGGCGCACCAGCCCACCTAGGGGCTGGTCCCTTCCCACACTTGGCCCACGCAGCCCTCTGGGGCCGGTGGCCCCACCTGGTGGACCCCCGGGACCCTCCCGGTGGTCCCGGTACGTTACCGATAGCACCCGAAACTTTTCCGGTGACCAAAACAGGACTTCCCATATATAAATCTTTACCTCCGGACCATTCCGGAACTGCTCGTGACGTCCGGGATCTCATCCGAGACTCCGAACAACATTCGGTAACCACGTATATCTATTCCCTATAACCCTAGCGTCATCGAACCTTAAGTGTGTAGACCCTACGGGTTCGGGAACCATGCACACATGACCGAGACGTTCTCCGGCCAATAACCAACAGCGGGATCTGGATACCCATGTTGGCTCCCACATGTTCCACGATGATCTCATCGGATGAACCACGATGTCAAGGATTCAATCAATCCCGTATACAATTCCCTTTGTCTACCGGTATAGTACTTGCCCGAGATTCGATCGTCGGTATCCCGATACCTTGTTCAATCTCGTTACCGGCAAGTCTCTTTACTCGTTCCGTAACACATCATCCCGTGATCAACTCCTTGGTCACATTGTGCACATTATGATGATGTCCTACCGAGTGGGCCCAGAGATACCTCTCCGTTTACACGGAGTGACAAATCCCAGTCTCAATTCGTGCCAACCCAACAGACACTTTCGGAGATACCTGTAGTGCACCTTTATAGCCACCCAGTTACGTTGTGACGTTTGGTACACCCAAAGCATTCCTACGGTGTCCGGGAGTTGCACAATCTCATGGTCTAAGGAAATGATACTTGACATTAGAAAAGCTTTAGCAGACGAACTACACGATCTTGTGCTAGGCTTAGGATTGGGTCTTGTCCATCACATCATTCTCCTAATGATGTGATCCCGTTATCAACGACATCCAATGTCCATGGTCAGGAAACCGTAACCATCTATTGATCAACGAGCTAGTCAACTAGAGGCTTACTAGGGACATGGTGTTGTCTATGTATCCACACATGTATCTGAGTTTCCTATCAATACAATTTTAGCATGGATAATAAACGATTATCATGAACAAGGAAATATAATAATAACCAATTTATTATTGCCCCTAGGGCATATTTCTAACATCAACATCATCATAACAGATCTTCGCGCGATGGCTCTCCGCGTGTTGTCGTCTTTGTTTTTTGTCTTGTTTCAGGGCTTGTTGAGATTTGCCCTCAGCAGAACCCTCTTCGTACTATGTGTTGTGCTACCATTGTGTGTGAGAGAGGTGTGAACTCTTGTTGGACTGTTTGACTCACGTGGTTTGCTTTACATATAAAGCGGAGTGAAAGCCTTTTTCTGTAATAAAGTTTATTATTCTCTTGTATGAATTTGCACTGTGACTTTGTATCATTGAGCCCATTATTCAATATTTATTTAATTGTTTACGTCAATTTCCAATTCAATAAGTGAGATGTACTTTTGCAATGTGATCCTTGTACGATATTATTCGAATTGTGATCCAAATGTCTAAAAAAGAGTGAAGGTCATGCCATAATTTCTAACATGGTCTAATTCTTTTAGGCCTGAAAAGTCAGTTTCCAATTTCCCCCAAATAAGGATGCATGAACGCAATGCACATTTGGAAAAAAAAATCTCGCTCTCTCCTAAACTACTGGTTGTTGCACTCGCGCACCATCGTCCCCATCAACGATGTCGTCCTTGTCATGGGCGCCCCTAGCCCGCAGTTCGCGCCACGCGCTCGGTACGACTCCTCCTTCAACGAGGAGCATGATGCCAACACCCTTCATCAGAGGAGGACGCCAACGCCCTTGATGCCCCCTCATCACCTTACCTGTCGAGCCCGAGCCCAATGACTCAATCGGGGTCGTGCCTGAGCTATTTTCCTTCACAGAAACCTGCCGTAAGCGCTTCGGCCTCGCAACCGACGATGGGAAGGAACACGGGTAGACTACCCTCCTCACTCACAGCTCCGAGGAGGAGGCCACGGTTGGAGGTAGAGCGCGCCTGCCGATGCAAGGTTGGTTCTGCAGCCCGTCGACAACCACGACCTCGATGAGATCAAGGATGAAGACGAAGAGGTCGACGATGAAAAGACAACGTCGGTGTTAGAGTAGTTAGCACTAGTAATAGCTAGCAATGTCGAATAGCGACATTCCAATTTGCAAAATAAATATAAATACGATGAATTTTGGCCATGAATATATTTCAAATTAAGTGATCGTGTTCGATTATGTTTAGTCATTGTTTGAATGGCTTAAACTAAAACTGCAAATTTGAAGAACATGCAAAAAGAAAAATGGAGCATGCTTTTGGCAATTCTGTATTAGCGCACAAGGCCGGCAACCTCCAAAAAATTATGGACGAAGCTATGCTAGAATTGCTCTTAGTTATTGTTTTACTGTCTGTTGAATAACTAAGAGATTGCTTACACTTTTAAAAGGTAGATTTATTTGCAAATGGTCATGCTATAGCTAATTGAAACATTATCCAGTTAATTATTTGGTGGAATTTCTTAATTAGTTAACTAACACATATTGTTCAACGAAGACGATATTTTGCATGCATGCTTGGTTGATTACTTCGGTTAGAAAGGTGGATCATGCTTTAGCAAAAATATTTGAGAGAATGCTTTAGCAAATTGAGCACACTAATAAAAACTTACCTAATTAAAATCCGACAGCGTTGATCACCTCGGACATTATAAGCAAACAAACACTACTCTGTAGGTAGAAAGCAAATAACAGAACTATGAACACTCCAGCAAATAACATGCGTAACTTTGCCAATTCAGATCAACAGAATACTGCAGCGCAACAACCACAATAAGACCACCTCGGTGACTTAATATAAGACGTTTCTTGGCACCATGACTCTGTTAAAAAACGTCCATTTTGATAGGGCTACGACCAAAAAAATTATATACAACTGTACACGCATCACAAAATAAAGTAGTCACTTGTATATGAACACACTGAGAACTCATCATTCCATTGTCATCGAGGAGTTGGCAATTGTATCATAGATTGTTCGTGCCAACGGCGGCAGGTCTAGCTGAAACATTTTCCCCTTGTAGTGGTTCTAATCCCAGTGACTATCTCCAAGATCTTTTTAACCTTTCTGGTTCAACAAGCCCAATGGCCGATTATGATTATCTACCTCTTTTTTCCATATATCTCACAAAAAGAAAAAACATTTGTGGAATGTTCATCCCCAAATTGCCCTTTACATCTCTTCCACAGTAAAAGAACTACTCCCTCTGTAAAGAGATATAAGAATGTTTAGATCACTATAGTAGTGATCTAAACGCTCTTATATTTCTTTACAGAGGGAGTAGCATATAAGAATAAAGTGACATAAACTCATGAAAGTACTGCTACCATCCATTTGAACATGTCAACATACACAGAAACATCAAATTCGCTGGATTTGGTTGAGCTTTTGGCTTAAAAGACCCTAAGGCCCAATCAAACACAACCTAAGCTGTTCCTAAGCTTTGGGTTTGGAACGGCTTCTGGTTTAGCTGGACCATAAGCTGAGGTAGAAGCCATCTCAAACCAAGTCATAAGGTGCTCTGAGCCATGTTTGGATATGCCCTATTTACCAGATATGCTACTACAGTTGTAGCTTATTTAGTTCTATGACGTGTCTCACTGGAAATCCCAATCGAACTGGACCATCTTGTGAACAAAATGGCAGTTATTATACACAAAAGAGGAATCTCCAGAATGTGAGAATAAGAGCGGCGAAGCGTGCAAGACCACCTTCAACTATTATAGTGATGAGGATTTTCAGATGCTCTCAAACTTGCGGTGCTGCAAAACATAGGATAATTAAGCCATTACAGAAATACAGCTTCTGGAGTACTTGGACCGGAGCAAACAGATGGTACATGAGACATTAGTACCTCAGAGATTGGCATTTTGCTTCGCACAGCCTCAACTTTTGACAAGTCGATATCTGCTACTGCAAATCCAGTGGACAGTCGATCTGTAGCAAAAGTTCAGATCATTTATCTAACAATAATATAGGGTACTAGTGGCAATACCTTGTAAAAGTAGTCCATAGAATTTATTTTTTTAAATGAACAAAAACGAACACAAAATTATCAGCATTACAAAATTGACGACTATTTTCCAGCACAACCATATGAAAGAAGCAAATACTGACAAGGAGCTCAAGAGAAAGTCGCTATTGATGGTTCTTAACAGTTAAGATACAAAACATGAAAAGAACCCAATATAATCTTCCAAGTCACAAGAATCATAACTTAGTATGTACAGCTAAGTATAACAAAGTGAAAAGCCATACCTGGAAGTCGAGCTATAACTGTTCCCCATGGGTCAATAATTATAGAATCGCCGTAGCTTTCTCTTTTCTCATTGTGTTTTCCAGCTTGAGCCGCAGCAATAACCTAAGAAATATTGGAAAAGTGTTTTTAAGCTGCCTAACTTCGAAAGTCAACCAAACAATTTTCATATTTAACTGAATTCCACATAAAGCAAAAGCTTTTGAAACATAAGCATAGCTCACTTGTTCTGAATCTGCAACCAGAGGCATATATATGGTGGATTAACAAGTAGCTCATGTACCAACTATTCACCTCCACGGATGTGATGAGGTTTGCACATGTGTTTCATGTGTAAAATTACAAATACAGTAGGTGTCTGTACTCATAGTCTAGCATTAACTTCTACATTATCGTATCTCATGTTGCCAAGTGTCAACTATACGAAACGACTAAACCTACATGCAAAAGTCAATGGGCAGCGAGAAGGGTTAGATTTACGTACATAACATTGTGTCTCAATTGCACGAGCACGAAGGAGAATTTCCCAGTGTGCTTCCCCAGTTACCTTTGTGAATGCAGATGGTACGAGCAAGACCTAAAAAAAGATGAAATGTTGAGAAAAGACTCGAAAACTAAGAAATTTCCTGAACAATCTAAAGGGTATGAATGTATGATGAATAACAACTTAATACAAGGCTATCTTAAATACACCCTCTGTTCCTAAATGTAAGACGTTTTGGCAGTTCAACTTAAACTGCCAAAACATCTTATATATTTAAAAACAGAGGTAGTATTATATATATACTGAGTATAGTACAGTGGCATACACAATCACCTGAGCTTGATGCTTAAAACGCAAACATTGGTAAAGCTCTGGAAATCTCAAATCATAGCAAACAGTAAGGCCCAATCGTCCAAAAGGGCTATCCACCACTACGACGGTATCACCTGATAAGTGAGTAAACATACAATGAGAAATCACATATAAATCTGTGAACTAGAACTCAATCGAAGAATCTGCAGGTACTGTTACAACACTGTTGAATCCCTTCCACAGTCAGGTCTATCCGTATTCGGCTGCCAGTGTGTTTTCAAAGAAAAACATCTTGGTGGGTTGCACGTACAACAAATTGCAAATTTTCCTTGCACAATTTCCTAATGATCCAAGAAAATTTGAAGGCTACTGGATATGTTATTTTTCCTACTTATAAAGGTTGGAGTTGGTGGTGAGTTCACATGTGGGACCACCAACCTTCAACAATAAACCAATGCACCCATACCCACATGTGAGACCAACAATTCTTCACCAATAAACAAATGCACCTCTACCCACATGTCGGACCAACAACCTTTACCAATAATCAAATGCACCCCTACCCACATGTGAGACCAACAATTCTTCACCAATAAACAAATGCACCTCTACCCACATGTCGGACCAACAACCTTTACCAATAATCAAATGCACCCCTACCCACATGGGACCAGCAACCTTCCAAAACATAAATAAATGTACTTTACTCACATACGAGACCTACCACCAATAAACAACTACATTACTACATTACTACTTTTATGTGAGATCAACACTTAAAGAAAGAACACATAACAAATGCAAAAATGCAACTCACTCAAAATAATGCCCTTCTTTTTAGTTTCTTCCTAACCAATTTCTCCCGTTTCTATATGGTTCCATATCATAGAATTATGAGAGTGGACAAATTGCAATTCCAAAGCGACGATAGCCATTGTCCTACCATTGTGCCTTGTGCAGTCAACTTACTAATTGTCTATTCCCATATTTTTCAACATTCAAAATGTTGTGTCTTGCAATGATCGCTTAAGATTCTCCAATGCCCACCGTATGATTTTTTATAGTATTTCTGTTCTTTTTAATCGTAAACGATGTGCAAAGGCTGCATGACATAATATTTTGATGACTTTCTAAGACAGTGACTGAACTCGTATTTTATAATTTCGTAGCAACACACGGGCGTCGTGCTAGTTTGTATAAGAGTTGGACTTTTTGGAAAGACAATATAAGAAGGTCCCTACCCAGCCTCATATATGTGAATTGTGAGCGGCATAAAAGAAGGCAGAGGAATATGGGGTAGTCTACAAACCTTAAATTTCTAACAGTGTTCTCTTGCATCTATGGGGAAAAACAGAGCATGGACGGTTGCATAAGTACAAAGTTATTATCAACAGAATGTCTTCCTAAAACGGCATCCGCTCTCTGATGGACAATTTGCGTCTGCATATATGCAGAATAGTATTGCTTCTGTTGTTATAATATCTGAAGCTGCAAAAATATGCTTCGCAACTACGTATATCATAGATTTCGATAAAAGCAATCTGAAAACATGTGATACATAGTTCATTCACAATATAGATTTCGATAAAATCAATCTGGAAACATGTGTATGCATAGTTCACTCCCTCAGGATAACTTCGAATGTCAAATGCATACAATTCCAAAGCCGGACTCCAACCCAACTCAATAGCCAAGACTAACGGACTTTGGACTAAGCCAAGTCCACAACCAAGGTCATGTACAATGCAAGGTGTTTTAAAAAATTAACCAGCTTTACCTTAAGCACGGTGCATATTTGTGGGGAGCAAATGTGTCTAGAAAAATAAACCGGCTCTACCTTGAGAATCGGTACTTACTTCTAGAGACCAGATGCTTAACTACGCAACCCAGCTATAGATATAAGCACTGATGTTTCCACAAAAATTGGATTATTTAACGAAACACCTCTGTAAGCAGCTTGCATTGTTGTAAATATGGGCCATCTTTTTTCTTATCTTGTATTACATTATTTAAAATATGTACTCCCTCTGTAAAGAACTATAAGAGCGTTTAGATCACTAGTGATCTAAACGCTCTTATATTTCTTAACGGAGGGAGTAATTCATTACAAGTGGGTGAAGTACTGCCTTCTCTTAAATACTACTCCCTGCGATCCAAAACAAGTGTCTGTGGTTTTAGTTCAAATTTGAACTAAAATCACCTCACTTATTTTGGATCGGAGGGAGTAGTTCTTTCTTTGAAAAAATGAACTCCAAGGGACTGAACCAGCAAATCTTGAGATTGACGAAGTGACCATGGACACATTGTACTTCACAGGTCCACCATACTGCTAAAAAATGTGATCACCCATGCCGAGTTTAGGACTGTAACCTAGGGGGACAGATTCTTTCACAAGGAATCTAGCCCGGCCCGAAGTCAACCGTGACGTCACATCGGACCTGCGCGGACAAGACGTCCACACCCTGGCCACTGTTGATGAATAAGTGGACACTGCGCGCCCGTCATGCGTCATCGTCTACAGTGTTGTTAGGCGCCGCGGGCCCTTCCCTGTCCCCTGGGCACCAGCCTATAAGGCGTGCCAGGGAGCCTCCTGTGGAGTCATGCTCGTGGACGCCCCTCCCCGCACCCTCAATGCTCACGGCTGCTCTGCTCCGTTCCCCTCGCTCCCCATCGTGCACCGCATTCCTCCCATGGCCGCCGGCTCCCGGCCTCACTCCCTCTCTCTTTGCCAGCCTCCCGAGCTCCGTCGCCGCGCCTGCCGCGTCGAGCCGCCTGTCCTCGACCTCCAGCTCCAGCAGCCACGCATCTTCGTCTCTGCAAGTCATCCGCCGCCACCACACCGACTCTGGCCGCCCACAAGCCCGACGCCGTGCCGTTCCGCGCGCGCCCCGCAGCTCCGCCGCCGGAGCCCATCGTCCTCGCCTCCATGATCTGCAGCGCACCTGCCTGACTCACCGCCGACACCGTGGTCCTCCATTCCTCCGCAGACCGACACCGAGTGCCTCGCGTCACTGTTCTCTTCCATGCAAGCCCCTCTTTGCCTTGTCTCCCTGGTCGCTACTCCCTACCGCCAGATCCCTCCGTTCTGAATGCCGTCGTGCTCGACACCTACTCGGCAGCCAGGCAGCGCTTCCCAGAGCTGTCACCGTCCTCGCGCCAAGCCACCGGAACGCCCCTGCCTCGACGTCCCCGCGCCCGAGGAGGGACATGAGGCAGTGCCTCCTCGCGCCGGCAACCAGGCCAGCTGCCCCATCTTGGCACCGCGCTCAACACCCCTTTCCTTCGCCAGTCCGTCGCCGGGCATGGACGCCCGCCTCCCACGGCACTTCCTATGTTGGCCCCCTCCTCAACCACCAATGCCAGTTGCGTCGCCTGGGTCTCCGCCGCGCTCAGCCCGCTCCAGCGGGCTCACCCTCGCGTCGCCGCTCTGCTCACTCGCCGCGCTCGACCTCATCGTCGCGCTCCTCCTGCTGCCCAACGACTCCACCGCCTCTTCCCACTTCGGGAGCCCCGTGTCCTTCGCCGCCGTCCCGCTGCGCCACGCCGCCCCGTTCCCGGCGACACCCAGTGGGTGCGGAGGAGCTGGGCCGCACCTCTGCTCCCGAGCGCCCCTGCGGTCGCGCTTCTGCGTCATCTCGGCGACCGCGCATGCTCCGTCCCTGGCGTTCGCGCACCTCGTCTCGCCGACCACGTCGCCCCGTCCCCGGCGTCCGTGCACCCCGGCTCCGGCCACGCCCGCACGCTCGCGGGCTCCGCCCCGGTCCTGCCTGCACCGCCGCGGCTGCGGCCCGCCTGTCAACTCGCCACTCCAGTCGGCTCCCCGCCCGCACCGGCCGCGTCCCGACCGTCGCCTCGTCGCTCCAGCCGGCTCCGCGCCCGCATCGCCTCACGCCGCACCCCACCCACCGGCCCGCGCGCACACCGGCTCCCTGCCGCCCCTGCCACCTGCTTCGGCTGGCTGCCCAGGAAAAGAAGAGAATAAAAAGGAAGAGGACGGCATTTTGGGCCAGCCGGCCCTTTTGATTGTCTGGCCAGCCGGGACCAGGCTGGCTGAGGGCCGGTTCGGCTGGGCCAGCCTGCCCACTCAGCTTCTGGCCGGTTCGGGCCAGACCGACTGGGCCACCCCCGAACCGCCCTGAGGCTCGGACCGTCTGCCGGGAGACACCTCCGCCCCGTGTGAGCAAAAAGCAATGTGAGCTCCCGTCCGGATATCTTTGCATCGCGCACAAAAACGGATAACCCCGAGCAACCCTCAGGGGCCATCTCCGCATTTTTTGAGCTGCTTTGCTATTCGGCACGGGCCAGCTAGTCTTGGCTCGGGGCTGGCCGGTTGGCCCGATACGTTCTTCCCCGCGGACAGCTTAGTAGCGTGTAAGGTACCGAAGGCCCACTCTTAGTCCAAAAATGTTTCATGGAACTATTGAAGAAAAGATACCATATCTAGGCACTAAAAATGGCAATTCGGTAAATATCACCATTGAAGAAGACAAATACCAAATGAACTACTCTTTCACAAGGAATCTAGCCACTTGTGAATTGTGATGTGCTCAGTTCGCATCTTTTCTTCAATAGTTCCACGAAACATTTGTGGACTAACATATCAAGGCACCAATTGTATTTACCGAATTGCCATTTTTAGTGCCTTTGTACTAAATCAGCGACAATTAATATGGATCAGAGGGAGTAACAAAGTTTGGAGCATGAGGATGTCCACTGGCACATATGCCCCTGCCCCGCGGGATCTTATTATAGGGCTAAATGAACAAATAACATAGCACTATTATAGCCTATAGGGCCAAAGTTTTGAATTATGTTATTTATAAAGAATGAACAGGAAGCATAATTTAGTTTTTGAGCTTATGCCAAATTGCTGACATCAGCCGAAGCATCCACACCACCGGCTGAAGTATCTTCACCACCGTTGGCCGAAGCATCACCATCAGCACCTCCTCCACCTCCAAACCCAAGACCACCACCTCAACCCTCCTCCAAAACCTCCAAACCCACCACCATCGCCACCTCCAAACCCACGATTGCCGAAAGCAAAACCACCACCACCGGCCATAAGATTTTGAAGGTCCACCCTCCTCCGGCACATGATCTCCATCCTTTTCATCTCCCAAAATTCTCTTGTCATCACATCCATGCCCTCCGGATTCATCATCATGAACCGGTCCTCCTCAGCGGTCTTTTCATCTCTCCTTGTTTGCTCCTCTAGAGCAATTTTGCACTCCTCGAAGGCAGACCTCCTCTCACTTCTCTTTGTGCTTGTCTTTCTTCTCGGTCAATTCAACCTTTGTTGCCAAATGCTTGGCCAACAAAGTTTCTTTGATCTTCACCATATCAGCAATTTGATCCCTCAAAGAAACCGCCTCGGCCGACCTCTTCACCCTCTCCTTCTCCTTCCTATTTCCATCTGGCTTCCTTTGTTTCTTCCTCCCTTTGGTGCACCATCACTATCTTCATCATCCTCCAAGTTAACAAGTGAGCCTTTCTTTGGAGGAGCTTCCCTGTCCCTCAACTTCAACTTCTCACTATCCTTGAACAAGAGCCAACAATGTCCAAGTGTGAATGGCCTACCCTTGAAACCCGGGCTTTGCTTGAACAATTCGTTGGCAATGTGATCCTACAAGTCATTGGAAAAGATGCAACGGTGAGATCAATTAGTCATCAACATAATCATGAATTATGAGATAGAAAGAAAACTACCCACATAGTCGTGATAGTGGATCCACTAGGAGGGGCATTTCTCACTTGGGTCAAGCAACCACTCCAACGGCTACATGTTTCTTGATAGTTATCCATCGGCCTTGAAGTGATTTCAAGGAACCGGCACAATCTTGTGATATTTGTCTTCAATACGTTGCCAATACTTCTTGCCATTTTGATCTTTGTCGGTCACCGCATCGAGAGACACACTCTCCCATGCTCGAATCAAGCAAGTGTCCTCCACCTCGGTGTAGTTTCCGGTCCTTCTCCTGAAATTGGCTTGGCTAGCATCAAACTCCTCATCATGCTCTTCCACTTCGTCATCGACGTCAACCCTCTCCTCCCATCTCCGGATAGGGCTCGGCTTGCGGTTGCATTCCCGTTCAAAATCATCAAGTGGCGCACTCAAGTCCACCATGTTCTCCTCCAACAATTCGCTATATGTTGGATCAACATGGTACAAAACTGTACCACCCACCAGTGCTGCCTCCGTCTCCCTCTCCAATCAGCAGCAGCACAACACCCAGCAGCAGCAGCTCATCACCCACAGCGCCACTGCACCCAGCAGCTTCCTCTGCCAAGCACCGAGAGCTCAGCAGTCAGCCGCAGCTCAGCACTGTGTCATCTTCATCCCAGAATGAGGCTGAGACACACCCAAGCTGCCCCTCCCCTTGCGCAGCAACAGCAGCTCGTCCCCTTCTCCAGCAAGACCTCTTCTTCCACCTCTTTCCTGTCCAACCTCAAGAGCCAGCAACCAGGGGAAGAACTAGCAAGCAGCAGAACAGAAGGACCAGCAAGGAGCCAGAGGAATCTGGACATGTACCAGCCCCGCTGTCGCCGTTCACGTCCCGTCGACGTCTGCGCTGCCTTGCTACACCACAAGCTCGCACGCAGCCCCGCTTCTTCGCATGCTACTTGCCCAGATTCGACGTCTCCTTGCTCCTGCTGCCTCAGCGGCCATCGCCGCCGTCACCTCCTCACGCCCCGTCCTCTGATACAATGTAGGGATGTGGAGACTAAGGCCAACTCCAACGCAGGGACGCAAAACAGATGCACATTTTGTCCATTTGGTTTGCCACTTTGGCCGCTGTCCGGCCTTGTCCGCGCCATTCTTCCCAGTGCACCCAACCGGCCGACCCATTTGGTCCGGCTCGGCCGTTTTGTTACCAAATTTTCTCAAATTGGACATTCTATACATATAAATCAAAAGAACAAATAAAAATGAAACATTGCTCACGATTAAACAAATAATTCAAATAGTTTTTATTACAACACAATAAATAAAAATCACATAGTTTACAGCCAAATGAATTTGAAATTGTATCAAATACATTGAAAGAAAAATAGCAGATACATCTATTGGTTGCCTATGTGTGTCCACATATGCTCAACCAAATCATTTTGAAGTTGAATATGAGTTGTCCAATCACGTATTTCTTGGTGAAATTGGGTGAACTGTGCATATGTTGCTGCTCCATACACAGGCTCAACGTTCTCACCCTGGAAATCAAACCCTTGGTCAAAGAGGCTGTCGTCACTTTCATCCTCTACGATCATGTTGTGCATTATCACACAACATGATGTAGGGTGGAACCCTGATGGTCGATCTTTTCACACTTAGAGGTGGGGAAGAGAGCAAATCAAAGAGAAACACAAGATGAACACTCAAACAGACAAGATCCAATCACACATGTGCTAAATCCATATACACATAGAGGAAATACAAGGATCCAAAGTCAACACATGAGGATACAAAGGTGACTATTTCATCCCAATCCTTAGAGGAGAGAGGTCTTGAATCCTAGAAGGATCTTCCCATGAAGGGGTCTTGAATCCACTTGGGGGATCTTCTCACATGGAGGTCTTGAACTCCATGGGAGTGGTAAGTGGATGAGCAAAGCTCTATCTCAAATGAGCTCTAACCTTTGCTAACCCTAAACGTAGGTAGTAGACGAATATATATAGTCTAGGGGAGTGAAGGGGTACATGGGCCTGGCCCGAGTCGCTGTGCACGGACAGGCGTCGGACGTCCAGTAGTTACCGGTCGTCCGATGGCTCGCGAGCGTCCGGCCATCTGGAGGGTGCCGGACATCCGGTGATATGGTTCTGGACAGGCGTCGTCGGATTTCCGGTGAATGTCGGACATCCGGTGTCTCGGGTGTCTGGAAGACTTCGGTCTTCTGGAATTTTGGTTCTGGATAGGTGGCACTGGCTGATCTTCAGGGCGCCGGACGTCCAGTAAGGGTCGGTCGTCCAGTGGCTGTAGTTCTTCTGCAACTCTTCCTCTTGCCTCTTGCGCTTGGTGTCCACGCCGTCTTGTCCATTGGTCGTAGCAAATTCATGGCCTTCCTCCGAGTACCTGATCACACACAAGGTCTCCGCTTGAGGTAGTAGCCATGTCTCACATGTGGAATGTGTTAGTTGGGAGAGGAGCGAGTTCACCTTGGTTTCGGTAGCCCTTGCACGAGCTCTAGTCATGGGTTCACGTGGTGTATTGGGAGACGAAAGTACGTCCATGGGGATGACCGTAGGATGCTCCGCATCACAACATGTCATCACCTCCCACATCTTCTGAGTGCTCCATGTTCTAGCAAGGTGCCGAACAATACCCATCAAGATTGGAGCACACCAAAAGCACGCTTCACATCCTTCCTAGCACTCTCTTGTTCTTGGGCAAACCTAGCCCTCTTCTCTCCTATGGGCTCCAAGGTTGTCTTCACAATAGTTGCCCACTGAGGATAGATACCATCAGCTAGGTAGTATCCCTTGTTATATTGTTGGCCATTGACCTCAAAGTTGACATCTGGGGATTGGCCTTCAGAAAGCCTAGCAAACACCGGAGAGCGCTGAAGCACGTTGAAGTCATTGTGAGAACCTGCCATGCCAAAAAAAAAGAGTGCCAAATCCAGAGATCTTGTGATAGCACAGCTTCAAGTATGACCGTGCAAGCCTTAAAATGTCCCTTATATTGCCCCTGCCAAACAAATGGACAGTTCTTCCACGCCAATTGCATACAATCTATGCTTCCAAGCATCCCCAGAAAGCCTCTCGATTCATTGATTGCTAACAACCGAGTTGTATCCGTACCATTTAGTTCTCTCAAGTACTCCTTGCCAAACACTGCAACCACAGTTGTGCAGAACCTATACAATGCCATCACCGAGAATGCCGTATGCAAGCATCCGAACAGCTGCAATACATTTTTTATAAGAGAAGCCAATCTTCCCAAGGGCATCGGGCTTGCAATGGAAGCCCCCCCCCCCCCAAGACGGTTGAACACATGTCTCACCATTCGGAAGCGTCACGGGAAAAGCTTGGCGTTGAAAAGTGGGCTTGTGAGCTTGAAATAATCGTCGTAGAGTAGGCAATGGCTGCTTTCTCTATTACGATTCAAGCCCGGGGCATGGCCTCGGATGGATCCCCTAAACATTGGCCGCTGGCTCGAGATGTGCTCGTTGACGACCATAAAAGCAACCACAAATTCCACATCGTCGGTCGATGAACATAGGATGTTGTTGAAAAAAAACTCATCCGAGCTAGCCATCATTGCCCCTTCGGAGTTGTGGTGAATCCGTACCTTGTGGTGTGGAGGAGGCTTGGCCGGGCAAAAGGCCAAACACCTCGGGCGCTGATTACCTCGGACGTGGAAGAGGGGCGCCCGGTGAAAGGACCCGCCCTCGCCTCGTCGCAACAGGCATGTGGAAGCCGCGTCCTTCGGAGGTGTCTATGGAGGTAGAGGTGTTGTCGGCGACCTGGGCTTCGACGTGCCTTGTAGTCCTCCGATGGCGGCGAGTAGCGGCAACAACGCCAACAAAGAGTGGGCGGCAGTGGCGGAGGGGTCGTCAATGGATGTGACCGCAAGGACTGGGGCGGTGGCGAAGCAGCCGGAACTGGGTGCCTGTGGCGAGGGCGACGAGGTCGGGTGTCGCAGTGGAGGGCGAGGTGAACAATGGTCATTGTGCCACAGACGAGCGGGCTAGGGGAGGGCATTGCGAGCGTCCGCGGCGTGTCCGCACGTACGCACCGGCCCAAATTTGGGCTAGAATGGGTCGTGGCGGACAAGGACCCAAACGGACGCGAACAGGCCTAATGCGTCCCAGCGTCGCAGTTGGCCTAACCTCTCGATAGCTCTGGCGGCGCTAACTGCCAGACATCGACGACCTCCTCTTCTAGGCCGGGTACATGGGCTTGGGACTTATGGGCCAGCCTGGATATGGGCTCACATACAACAGATTTCAAGATTTTCTAACATTTAGCTTTACCGCACAGAGAACACTAAAATATCTGGTAATCCATAATAAATGTCTTGCGAAATCTTCTAAGACAATGAAGTATATTGCAAATGCAAATGGCAAACCAGATACACCATAAACAATTCTGTTCAAATTTAGGGTATCTAGAATAAAGGGGACACAGAGTATTACTGCAATTGAATATCATATTATACTTATAGCATGATCTCTATCATTGAGAGTTGTTTAACTAGACGACAACATGAGTTAAGAAAAGTGACAACGAGTTAGAAATTAAAAAATAATTTCAATATGAGAGTAAACTTATAAGAGAAACTTATGCACCACAGATATACAAGATTTTAAAACAAATCCGATGAATAAAATGTTCATTTAAGACCAACTCTAGCAAATATACATATATTGCACAGAATAGACAAACTTGGAAAACGGGATTAATAAATAGCACCTGCTGTCGTGAAACGGCTTTCCTTATACACCATGTTGCCAGGTACATCCACATCAAACCTTCAGCATAACAATGCCAAGGTTAACTACCGAACTACAGTATTGCAGATGCACCACAACAAGAAGGAAAAAGTAAAAGGAAGAAAGAAGCAACAGTCATTTGCCAAAAGTTCATTATTTAGACACAAGTCCAGAAATATGATTGTGCAGCTCTGTGATATGACGTGACAAATGTAGTTGCGATCAACATTTCTCTTATTTGGAAGTGACAATATATGCAGCTTATAGCCCTTCAATTCATAGCATCATTTGCCCTTACCATGTAAATTGAAGACCTACTGTTTAACATTCTATTACTGGAAGCCCCAACCACATACTTGACTCGCTGCAGAATGAAGCTATGATAACGACTGATAAAATATAGGCAGCTAAAATAAAGTACTCGCAAATATTACTGAATGCAAGTTTCTCACAAATATTATTGAAAGCAAGTTTCTCCCAAGAGCTGTGAAAGAAGCACTTACAAATGAATTTTCCGGTATGAGCTCCTAACTTTTCCAGATTCATCGATTAATACATGAGTGTTGTACTGGTGCGAATCATCCGGGCCCCTTTCTTGAAACCCTCCAAGAGACAACCACATACTTGACTCACTGCAGAATGAAGCTATGATAAGGACTCGACATGCTGATTCACTCCATTTAAAAACCTCAAAATCGCAAGGATTTTTTGTGCCAACAGATAGTTAATGAAGGAGCATTAATTACACTTGCGTACGTATCTACATAAGCTAAAAGATATTTGTAAGCTAACAGATGTACAAAATAAAAAACCACATACTGAATATATAGTTAGAAAGATTCATCTGTAAGATAGTGCGAAACAATTATTCCTAAATCTAAGAGCTGATAGCGTATCAAAGGCTAGTAGGTGAAGTAGAGTGGGAAATCAAAAGGCTTACTCACTACAAAGTACGAGTGAGAAAGCTCTGCTTTGAAATGGAAAAATAAATTGAGAAAGATATTCTTACTAACTTTGCAAGTGAGCAATTGAGAAAGATGTTCTTACTAACTTTGCAAGTGAGCAATATCTCTGCATTATTGGACCATCTAATGGTTCGGCTAGCTTAACAGACTCGCCATCCTTGGATCCTATGAAGGAGAAGACCTCAGGGAAGCAAAGAAATTTGACTCCAGCCGCAGCAGCTTCCTAAGAAAAGATTATCTCATGTTGGTCTATATGCATTTATCTATCAATAAAGTAGGAAAACAAAAAAGAACAGCATTAAGTATTGTAGAAAGAATAAAACCAATGAGGACTGCGATAGGTGCAGCACACACATAACATAGAACTCAGTTTGGAAAGGTTTGCTTATAATTCATCTATTCGTGCATTCCAGATCCCAGAAGAGCATATCAAATGCAGAATTCCTCCTCTTACTAGCTTTGTCCGAGACGAGATGCTACAATTTCTCCATTTCAATAGCCAAAACACATTGTCTGATAACTACACACTTGCATATCTCCTTCTCGCTGCAACCAAATATTTCTTCCAGTTCCAAATCGCAACAGGCGATCAACTCCATGCTACCGGCGGTGCAGGGTTAGATCTTAGGGGAAGGGAGGAAGGCTTGCCTTGGTGAGGCGGGAGCAGGTGGCGTAGTTGGCGTCGAGGTCCCCCACGGAGGTCATCTGCACCACACCCACCCTCGCCTGCGACGCAGCGGAGACTGAGGAGAACGACATGGCGCGGCGGAGGACGGCGGCGGAGGCGGCGATTGGGGGCGAGACCGCGAAGGAGGCCAAGGCCATGACGAGTAGGGGAAGTCGATGCCCAGCCGCCTGGATCACCTGCTCGGGGGGCCGACAGCCGAGGAAGAGGTCCCACCTGGTCTCATCGCCACCGTTGGATCTTAGGCTGGCCATAGTGGGGTAACATAAGAGCATTTTCAACAGCCGCCCAACGCGCGGCGCGTTAAAAAGCAATTTGCAGCGCACTCATCGTCTGAAAAAGCGCGGCGGGCAACGTTGGCTCCAGCAATCGCGCTAAAATTTAGCGCGCGTAGCTCCAGCAGCCGCGCTAAAATGCAGCTTGCGTAGCTCCAGCAGCCGAACATTGCGTACATATTTTTAAATAAAAATGATACTAAATAAAAATTCATAGATAAAAACGATACATAGAGCATAGATAGATAAAACTACGGTCCAACGACATAAAAAAAACTACTAGATAGTGCAATGCAACTACAACCTACTCCCAGTCGTCGTCATCATCATCATCATCGCCATCCTCGTTGGTCTGGTCCGAGGTATCGAGCCACATGTCGTCCCAACGAGGACCATTAGCCGAAAAGATCGACTGCCCACCATTTTCAACGATCTCGTACTGCGATAACGCCAGGTCCTTCCGCCGACGCCTGTCCAACCGTTCCGCGCGGCGCTTTGCCGTCTGCTCCGTCCAGTAGGCTTGCTCGTCGGCGACGTCCTCCTGGTGGCGCCGGCGCCACTCCGCCATGGCCCGCTCGTCCTCCTCGGCGATGAGGAGGCGGCGCTGCCGCTCAGCGTGCTCCGCACAGTCTTGGTCCGTGATAAGACGAGGCGGAGGGGCGACGTCCTGCGCCTGCTGGCGCGTGTAGACGTCCTGGAAGTTCATCTGCGGGCGCGGCCTGCCTAGGCGCCACGTCGCCGCGTCGTACGCGCGGGCGGCCTCGTGCGCCGTCTGGAAGGTGCCGAGGCCGAGCCGGACGTCGCCGGACCGGATCTCGGAGTAGTACCGGCCGTTGGGGCGCTGGCAGACGCCGCGGTAGCCCGACGCTCCTCGGCGGCGCGGCGGCATGGTGGCGCGTCGGTGGCGGGGCGCTGGAGCGGCGAGGAAGCGGGAGAGGCGTGCGTGGCAGCGGAAGAGGAAGAGAGAGTGTGGAATAGCCGCGTGGCGAGCGCCGCAATTTAAAGGCACGCCGGAAGCAGTGCGCCAAAAGTAGCGGGCGAGCTACCGCCTTTTCCCGCGCGCGCTAGTTTCCCGCCACCGCTGGAGCGCGCGAAAACGTCCCGCGCGCGCTGAAAACTCAGTTTACCGCGCGCGCCTTATGGCGCGGCTGTTGGAGATGCTCTAACTAGTATCATGTACTTGGGACTCGCAAACATGCTTACGTGGCAGATAATTAAAGAAGAGAGAGGGTCATGGTAACATAGGTAGATACCGTAACATAATAAATGTTATGCTACTATGTGTCATGCATGGCAATAAATGAGACCACCTATGATACTACTTTATGATACTATGCACTATGGATGTAGTATCATACACTAGTACCATATGCATGATACTAGTATATGTTACTCCCCACTATGACCAGCCTTAGGCCCTTCCCAGTGCTCCACGGTGTACAGGTGCTAAGGATGCCACATTATAAGTAGAAAAATAATGTGGCAAAGCAATTAAAGAGGAAAAGGAGCATTATGGTGACGACCTCTCCTAATGCATTGGTGCTAAAGTGGGGTGCTGAGTGCATTAAAATGCTTAGCAACTAATGTCCCCATCGATGCTTAGATTTTGTAGCTAAGCCTCCTCTATTTAATTGTTTAGTAATAAAACTCCTTCATGTATTGGTTGGTAGTCTTTTTGCCTAGGTCCATGTGCCTAGCACTGGTTGGGGTCACCATAATGCTCTTTTTCCTCTTTAATTGCTTTGTCACATCATTTTTCTGCCTACGTGGCACCCTTAGCACTTGTGCACCGTGGTGCACTAGAAAGGGCCTAAGAACCATTGCTAAGCACGTGGACCTAGGCAAAAAGACTACCAACCAATACATGATGGAATTTTATTACTAAATAATTAAATAGAGGAGGCTTAGCTACAAAACCTAAGCACCAATGCATTGGGACATTAGTTGTTAAGCATTTTAATGCACTTAGCACCCCCATTTTAGCACCAATGCATTGGGAGAGGTCTAGAGCATCCCTAGTAGATCCCGCAAACCGCCCTGATACAAATTTCATTTAAAGTATGTCGTAAACATCACAGGAGTTCTAAGTTCCTGTAAACATCACCAGAGTTTACTCAATTTTCATACTAGTAGTTTGCGCCATTTAAACATCACCGTAGTTTCACATAAACATTGTTTAGTTCATACAAGCTTAATAAAACGGGAATTAAACATAGTTCATACCACGCGACATAAACATAGTTCATAAAACATGCTTCAAACTTAAACTAGTTCATACTTCAATTTAGAGTACTTGTCACCGAAGTTCTGCTCATCGTCACCATCACCATCACCAGACTTGCGGACGCCAAGGTGGTGCTCCATGAAGGAGTTGGAGAGGACGAAGGCGAACTAGTACTCCTCCTTCAACGCATCGAGCGGCACTGTTGCAGCTTCGTCCCCGATGGCGACCGCCTCCTTTGCCTCAAACCAGGCGTGCCCGGTTGCCCGGAGTCACTGGATGACTGGATCTCCATGCCTATGTGCCGGCACTGCTGGAGCGAGCGTCGCGCGTGCGCGCCTGCGCACGATGGCACTCCTCCACCGATGGACGGAGGGAGGAGCTCCCCGCCTCACCATCATTGCGGCGCTTGCAAGGCGGCTCGCCGCCGCGGGCGCTAAACCCTCCTCGGCCACCCCTTCCATCGCCTGCACACGACATCACTGTTGGAAATATGCCCTAGAGGCAATAATAAAATGGTTATTATTATATTTCCTTGTTCATGATAATTGTCTATTGTTCATGCTATAATTGTGTTATCCGGAAATCGTAATACATGTGTGAATACATAGACCACAACATGTCCCTAGTGAGCCTCTAGTTGACTAGCTCGTTGATCAACAGATAGTCATGGTTTCCTGACTATGGACATTGGATGTCATTGATAACGGGATCACATCATTAGGAGAATGATGTGATGGACAAGACCCAATCCTAAGCATAGCACAAGATCGTGTAGTTCGTTTGCTAGAGCTTTTCCAAATGTCAAGTATCATTTCCTTAAACCATGAGATTGTGCAACTCCCGGATACCATAGGAGTGCTTTGGGTGTGCCAAACGTCACAACGTAACTGGGTGGCTATAAAGGTGCACTACGGGTATCTCCGAAAGTGTCTGTTGGGTTGGCACGAATCGAGACTGGGATTTGTCACTCTGTATGACGAAGAGGTATCTCTGGGCCCACTCGGTAATGCATCATCATAATGAGCTCAATGTGACCAAGTGTTTGGTCACGGGATCATGCATTACGGTACGAGTAAAGTGACTTGCCGGTAACGAGATTGAACAAGGTATTGGGATACCGACGATCGAATCTCGGGCAAGTAACGTACCGATTGACAAAGGGAATTGTATACGGGATTGATTGAATCCTCGACATCGTGGTTCATCCGATGAGATCATCGTGGAACATGTGGGAGCCAACATGGGTATCCAGATCCCACTGTTGGTTATTGACCGGAGAGTCGTCTCGGTCATGTCTGCATGTCTCCCGAACCCGTAGGGTCTACACACTTAAGGTTCGGTGACGCTAGGGTTGTAGAGATACTAGTATGCGGTAACCCGAAAGTTGTTCGGAGTCCCAGATGAGATCTCAGACGTCACGAGGAGTTCCGGAATGGTCCGGAGGTGAAGAATTATATATAGGAAGTCCAGTTTCGGCCACCGGGAAAGTTTCAGGGGTCAACGGTATTGTACCGGGACCACCGGAAGGGTCCCGGGGGTCCACCGGGTGGGGCCACCTATCCCGGAGGGCCCCATGGGCTGAAGTGGGGAAGGGAACCAGCCCCTGGTGGGCTGGTGCGCCCCCCTTGGGCCTCCCCTGCGCCTAGGGTTGGAAACCCTAGGGGTGGGGGGGCGCCCCACTTGACTTGGGGCAAGTTCCCCCCCTTGGCCGCCGCCCCCCTAAGATGGGATCTCTGGGGGCCGGCACCCCCTGGACCCCTATATAAAGAGGGGGGAGGGAGGGCAGCCGCACCCAAGCCCCTGGCGCCTCCCTCTCCCTCCCGTGACACCTCTCCCTCTCGCCGAGCTTGGCGAAGCTCTGCCGAGATCCCCGCTGCTTCCACCACCACGCCGTCGTGCTGCTGGATCTCCATCAACCTCTCCCTCCCCCTTGTTGGATCAAGAAGGAGGAGACGTCTTCCCCAACCGTACGTGTGTTGAACGCGGAGGTGCCGTCCGTTCGGCGCTCGGTCATCGGTGATTTGGATCACGACGAGTACGACTCCATCAACCCCGTTCACTTGAACGCTTCTGCTCGCGATCTACAAGGGTATGTAGATGCACTATTTCCCCTCTCATTGCTAGAAGACTCCGTAGATTGTTCTTGGTGATGCGTAGAAAAAATTTAATTTCTGCAACGATCTCCAACAGTGGCATCATGAGCCAGGTCTATGCATAGTTTCTATGCACGAGTAGAACACAAACTTGTTTTGGGCGTAGATGTTGTCAATTTTCTTGCCACTACTAGTCTTATCTTGTTTCGGCGGCATCGTGGGATGAAGCGGCCCGGACCGACCTTACACGTACGCTTACGTGAGACAGGTTCCACCGACTGACATGCACTAGTTGCATAAGGTGGCTAGCGGGTGTCTGTCTCTCCCACTTTAGTCGAATCGGATTCGATGAAAAGGGTCCTTATGAAGGGTAAATAGAAGTTGGCATATCACGTTGTGGTTTTGCGTAGGTAAGAAACGTTCTTGCTAGAAACCTATAGAAGCCACGTAAAAACATGCAACAACAATTAGAGGACGTCTAACTTGTTTTTGCAGCATATGCCTTGTGATGTGATATGGCCAAAAGGATGTGATGAATGAAATATATGTGATGTATGAGATTGATCATGTTCTTGTAATAGGAATCACGACTTGCATGTCGATGAGTATGACAACCGGCAGGAGCCATAGGAGTTGTCTTTATTTTTTGTATGACCTGCGTGTCATTGAATAACGCCATGTAAATTACTTTACTTTATTGCTAAACACGTTAGCCATAGAAGTAGAAGTAATCGTTGGCGTGACAACTTCATGAAGACACGATGATGAAGATCATGATGATGGAGATCATGGTGTCATGCCGGTGACGAAGATGATCATGGCGCCCCGAAGATGGAGATCAAAGGAGCAATATGATACTGGCCATATCATGTCACTATTTGATTGCATGTGATGTTTATCATGTTTTACATCTTATTTGCTTAGAACGACGGTAGCTTAAATAAGATGATCCCTCGCAATAATTTCAAGAAAGTGTTCCCCCTAACTGTGCACCATTGCGAAGGTTCGTTGTTTCGAAGCACCACGTGATGATCGGGTGTGATAGATTCTAACGTTCGAATACAACGGGTGTAAGCCAGATTTACACACGCAATACACTTAGGTTGACTTGACGAGCCTAGCATGTACAGACATGGCCTCGGAACACGGAAGACCGAAAGGTCGAGCATGAGTCGTATAGAAGATACGATCAACATGAAGATGTTCACCGATGTTGACTAGTCCGTCTCACGTGATGATCGGACACGGCCTAGTTGACTCGGGTCATGTTTCACTTAGATGACTAGAGGGATGTCTATCTGAGTGGGAGTTCATTGAATAATTTGATTAGATGAACTTAATTATCATGAACTTAGTCTAAAATATTTACAATATGTCTTGTAGATCAAATGGCCCACGCTAATGTTGCCCTCAACTTCAACGCGTTCCTAGAGAAAACCAAGCTGAAAGATGATGGCAGCAACTATACGGACTGGGTCCGGAACCTGAGGATCATCCTCATAGCTGCCAAGAAAGATTATGTCCTAGAAGCACCGCTAGGTGACGCACCCATCCCAGAGAACCAAGACGTTATGAACGCTTGGCAGCAGTGTGCTGATGATTACTCCCTCGTTCAGTGCGGCATGCTTTACAACTTAGAACCGGGGCTCCAAAAGCGTTTTGAGCAACACGGAGCATATGAGATGTTCGAAGAGCTGAAAATGGTTTTCCAAGCTCATGCCCGGGTCGAGAGATATGAAGTCTCCGACAAGTTCTTCAGTTGTAAGATGGAGGAAAATAGTTCTGTCAGTGAGCACATACTCAAAATGTCTGGGTTACACAGCCCCTTGACTCAGCTGGGAGTTAATCTCCCGGATGACGCGGTCATTGACAGAATCCTTCAGTCGCTTCCACCGAGCTACAAGAGCTTTGTGATGAACTTCAATATGCAGGGGATGGAAAAGACCATTCCTGAGGTATATTCAATGCTGAAATCAGCGGAGGTGGAGATCAAAAAGGAACATCAAGTGTTGATGGTGAATAAAACCACTAAGTTCAAGAAAGGCAAGGGTAAGAAGAACTTCAAGAAGGACGGCAAGGGAGTTGCCGCGCCCGGTAAGCCAGTTGCCGGGAAGAAGCCAAAGAATGGACCCAAGCCTGAGACTGAGTGCTTTTATTGCAAGGGAAGTGGTCACTGGAAGCGGAACTGCCCCAAGTACTTAGCGGACAAGAAGGCCGGCAACACCAAAGGTATATGTGATATACATGTTATTGATGTGTACCTTACCAGCACTCGTAGTAGCTCCTGGGTATTTGATACCGGTGCGGTTGCTCATATTTGTAACTCAAAGCAGGAGCTGCGGAATAAACGGAGACTGGCAAAGGATGAGGTGACGATGCGCGTCGGGAATGGTTCCAAGGTCGATGTGATCGCCGTCGGCACGCTACCTCTACATTTACCTACGGGATTAGTTTTAAACCTCAATAATTGTTATTTAGTGCCAGCTTTGAGCATGAACATTGTATCAGGATCTCGTTTAATTCGAGATGGCTACTCATTTAAATCCGAGAATAATGGTTGTTCTATTTATATGAGAGATATGTTTTATGGTCATGCCCCGCTGGTTAATGGTTTATTCTTAATGAATCTCGAACTTAGTGTTACACATATTCATAGTGTGAATACCAAAAGATGTAAGGTTGATAATGATAGTCCCACATACTTGTGGCACTGCCGTCTTGGTCACATTGGTGTCAAACGCATGAAGAAGCTCCATGCAGATGGACTTTTGGAGTCTCTTGATTACGAATCATTTGACACATGCGAACCATGCCTCATGGGTAAGATGACCAAGACTCCGTTCTCCGGAACAATGGAGCGAGCAACCAACTTATTGGAAATCATAAATACTGATGTGTGCGGTCCAATGAGTGTTGAGGCTCGCGGTGGCTATCGTTATGTTCTCACTCTCACTGATGACTTGAGTAGATATGGGTATGTCTACCTAATGAAACACAAGTCCGAGACCTTTGAAAAGTTCAAGGAATTTCAGAGTGAGGTTGAGAATCAACGTGACAGGAAAATAAAGTTCTTACGATCAGATCGTGGAGGGGAATATTTGAGTCACGAATTTGGCACACACTTAAGGAAATGTGGAATAGTTTCACAACTCACGCCTCCTGGAACACCTCAGCGAAATGGTGTGTTCGAACGTCGTAATCGCACTCTATTGGATATGGTGCGATCTATGATGTCTCTTACCGATCTACCGCTCTCATTTTGGGGCTATGCTTTAGAGACTGCCGCATTCACTTTAAATAGGGCTCCGTCGAAATCCGTTGAGACGACACCATATGAATTATGGTTTGGGAAGAAACCTAAGCTGTCGTTTCTAAAAGTTTGGGGATGCGATACTTATGTCAAGAAACTTCAACCTGAAAAGCTCGAACCCAAGTCGGAAAAATGCATCTTCATAGGATACCCTAAGGAAACCATTGGGTATAC
This sequence comes from Aegilops tauschii subsp. strangulata, assembly GCF_002575655.3. Taxonomy (NCBI): domain Eukaryota; kingdom Viridiplantae; phylum Streptophyta; class Magnoliopsida; order Poales; family Poaceae; genus Aegilops; species Aegilops tauschii. The sequence continues at coordinate 183,222,545 of NC_053039.3, forward strand.
CTTCTACCTCAGATCCGAAGGCAAGATCTTTGTTGCCAAGAACGGGTCCTTTCTGGAGAAAGAGTTTCTCTCGAAAGAAGTGAGTGGGAGGAAAGTGGAACTTGATGAAGTACTACCTCTTGAACCGGAAAGTAGCGCAGCTCAGGAAGATGTTCATGTGGTGCATGCACTGACTAGAGAGGAAGCTAATGATGATGATCAAGGTACTTCGGATCAAGTTATTACTGAACTTCGTAGGTCCACGAGGACACGTTCCACACCAGAGTGGTATGGCAACCCTGTCCTGGAAATCATGTTGTTAGACAACGGTGAACCTTCGAACTATGAAGAAGCAATGGCGGGCCCAGATTCCAACAAATGGCTTGAAGCCATGCAATCCGAGATAGGATCCATGTATGAAAACAAAGTGTGGACTTTGACAGACTTCCCCGATGATCGGCGAGCGATAGAAAACAAATGGATCTTTAAGAAGAAGACGGACACGGATGGTAATGTTACCATCTATAAAGCTTGACTTGTCGCTAAGGGTTATCGACAAGTTCAAGGGGTTGACTACGATGAGACTTTCTCACCCGTAGCGAAGCTGAAGTCCGTCCGAATCATGTTAGCAATTGCCGCATACTATGATTATGAGATATGGCAAATGGACGTCAAAACGGCATTCCTTAACGGCTTTCTTAAGGAAGAATTGTATATGATGCACCCGGAAGGTTTTGTCGATCCTAAGAATGCTAACAAGGTATGCATGTTGGAAATATGCCCTAGAGGCAATAATAAATAGGTTATTATTATATTTCCTTGTTCATGATAATCGTTTATTATCCATGCTAGAATTGTATTGATAGGAAACTCAGATACATGTGTGGATACATAGACAACACCATGTCCCTAGTAAGCCTCTAGTTGACTAGCTCGTTGATCAATAGATGGTTACGGTTTCCTGACCATGGACATTGGATGTCGTTGATAACGGGATCACATCATTAGGAGAATGATGTGATGGACGAGACCCAATCCTAAGCCTAGCACAAGATCGTGTAGTTCGTTTGCTCAGAGCTTTTCTAATGTCAAGTATCATTTCCTTAGACCATGAGATTGTGCAACTCCCGGATACCGTAGGAATGCTTTGAGTGTACCAAACGTCACAACGTAACTGGGTGGCTATAAAGGTGCACTACAGGTATCTCCGAAAGTGTCTGTTGGGTTGGCACGAATCGAGACTGGGATTTGTCACTCCGTGTAAACGGAGAGGTATCTCTGGGCCCACTCGGTAGGACATCATCATAATGTGCACAATGTGACCAAGGAGTTGATCACGGGATGATGTGAGTTACGGAACGAGTAAAGAGACTTGCCGGTAACGAGATTGAACAAGGTATCGGGATACCGACGATCGAATCTCGGGCAAGTAGCATACCGATAGACAAAGGGAATTGTATACGGGATTGATTGAATCCCCGACATCGTGGTTCATCCGATGAGATCATCGTGGAACATGTGGGATCCAACATGGGTATCCAGATCCCGCTGTTGGTTATTGACCGGAGAACGTCTCGGTCATGTCTGCATGGTTCCCGAACCCGTAGGGTCTACACACTTAAGGTTCGATGACGCAAGGGTTATAGGGAAAGTATGTACGTGGTTACCGAATGTTGTTCGGAGTCCCGGATGAGATCCCGGACATCACGAGGAGTTCCGGAATGGTCCGGAGGTAAAGATTTATATATGGGAAGTCCTGTTTTGGTCATCGAAAAAGTTTCGGGTGATATCGGTAATGTACTGGGACCACCGGGAGGGTCCCGGGGGTCCACCAAGTGGGGCCACCAGCCCCAGAAGGCTGCGTGGGCCAAGTGTGGGAGGGGACCAGCCCCAGGTGGCCTGGTGCGCCCCCCACCAAGGCCCAAGGCGCATGGGAGAGTGGGAGGGGGCAAACCCTAGGTCCAGATGGGCCTTAAGGCCCCCCCTAGTGGCGCCCCCCCTCTCCTCCCCTTGGCCGCCCCCCTAGATGGGATATAGGGCTGGCCGCCAGCCCTTGGGGTGGAAACCCTAGAGGGGGCGCAGCCCCCTCCCCCCCTATATATAGTTGAGGTTTGGGGCTGCCCAAGACAGGAGAACGTCTCTCTTTCGGCGCAGCCCTACCCCTCTCCCTCCTCCTCCTCTCCCGCGGTGCTTGGCGAAGCCCTGCGGGATTGCCACGCTCCTCCACCACCACCACGCCGTCGTGCTGCTGCTGGACGGAGTCTTCCTCAACCTCTCCCTCTCTCCTTGCTGGATCAAGGCGTGGGAGACGTCACCGGGCTGCACGTGTGCTGAACGCGGAGGCACCGTTCTTCGGTGCTTAGATCGGAATCAACCGCGATCTGAATCGCTATGAGTACGACTCCCTCATCCACGTTCTTGCAACGCTTCCACATCGCGATCTACAAGGGTATGTAGATCCACTCCCCTTCCCCTCGTTGCTAGAGTACTCCATAGATTGATCTTGGTGATGCGTAGAAAATTTTGAATTTCTGCTACGTTCCCCAACAATGCAAGCTCCAGCGCTCCATCTATGGGCTGGTGCAAGCATCTCGGAGTTGGAACATTCGATTTGATGAGATGATCAAAGCTTTTGGGTTTACACAGACTTATGGAGAAGCCTATGTTTACAAGAAAGTGAGTGGGAGCTCTGTAGCATTTCTCATATTATATGTGGATGACATACTGTTGATGGGAAATGATATAGAATTCTTGGGAAGCATAAAGGCCTACTTGAACAAGTGTTTTTTAATGAAGGACCTTGGAGAAGCTGCTTATATATTAGGCATCAAGATCTATAGAGATAGATCAAGACGCCTCATTGGTCTTTCACAAAGTACGTACCTTGACAAGATATTGAAGAAGTTCAATATGGATCAGTCCAAGAAGGGGTTCTTGCCTGTATTGCAAGGTGTGCAATTGAGCACGGCTCAATGCCCGACCACAGCAGAAGATAGAGAAAAGATGAGTGTCGTCCCCTATGCCTCGGCCATGGGGTCTATTATGTATGCCATGCTATGTACCAGACCTGATGTAAACCTTGCCCTAAGTTTGGTAGGAAGGTACCAAAGTAATCCCGGCATGGAACACTGGACAGCGGTCAAGAATATCCTGAAGTACCTGAAGAGGACTAAGGATATGTTACTCGTTTATGGAGGTGACGAAGAGCTCGTCGTAAAGGGTTACGTCGATGCTAGCTTCGACACAGATCTGGATGACTCTAAGTCACAAACCGGATACGTGTATATTTTGAATGGTGGGGCAGTAAGCTGGTGCAGTTGCAAGCAAAGCGTTGTGGCGGGATCTACATGTGAAGCGGAATACATGGCGGCCTCAGAGGCAGCACAAGAAGCAATCTGGGTGAAGGAGTTCATTACCGACCTAGGAGTTATTCCCAATGCGTCGGGCCCGATGACTCTCTTCTGTGACAACACTGGAGCTATTGCCCTTGCCAAGGAGCCCAAGTTTCACAGGAAGACCAGGCATATCAAGCGTCGCTTCAACTCCATTCGTGAAAATGTTCAAAACGGAGACATAGATATTTGTAAAGTACATACGGACCTGAATGTAGCAGATCCGTTGACTAAACCTCTCCCTAGAGCAAAACATGATCAACACCAGAACTCTATGGGTGTTCGATTCATCACAATGTAACTAGATTATTGACTCTAGTGCAAGTGGGAGACTGTTGGAAATATGCCCTAGAGGCAATAATAAAATGGTTATTATTATATTTCCTTGTTCATGATAATTGTCTATTGTTCATGCTATAATTGTGTTATCCGGAAATCGTAATACATGTGTGAATACATAGACCACAACATGTCCCTAGTGAGCCTCTAGTTGACTAGCTCGTTGATCAACAGATAGTCATGGTTTCCTGACTATGGACATTGGATGTCATTGATAACAGGATCACATCATTAGGAGAATGATGTGATGGACAAGACCCAATCCTAAGCATAGCACAAGATCGTGTAGTTCGTTTGCTAGAGCTTTTCCAAATGTCAAGTATCATTTCCTTAGACCATGAGATTGTGCAACTCCCGGATACCATAGGAGTGCTTTGGGTGTGCCAAACGTCACAACGTAACTGGGTGGCTATAAAGGTGCACTACGGGTATCTCCGAAAGTGTCTGTTGGGTTGGCACGAATCGAGACTGGGATTTGTCACTCTGTATGACGGAGAGGTATCTCTGGGTCCACTCGGTAATGCATCATCATAATGAGCTCAATGTGACCAAGTGTTTGGTCACGGGATCATGCATTACGGTACGAGTAAAGTGACTTGCCGGTAACGAGATTGAACAAGGTATTGGGATACCGACGATCGAATCTCGGGCAAGTAACGTACCGATTGACAAAGGGAATTGTATACGGGATTGATTGAATCCTCGACATCGTGGTTCATCCGATGAGATCATCGTGGAACATGTGGGAGCCAACATGGGTATCCAGATCCCGTTGTTGGTTATTGACCGGAGAGTCGTCTCGGTCATGTCTGCATGTCTCCCGAACCCGTAGGGTCTACACACTTAAGGTTCGGTGACGCTAGGGTTGTAGAGATACTAGTATGCGGTAACCCGAAAGTTGTTCGGAGTCCCGGATGAGATCCCGGACATCACGAGGAGTTCCGGAATGGTCCGGAGGTGAAGAATTATATATAGGAAGTCCAGTTTCGGCCACCGGGAAAGTTTCAGGGGTCACCGGTATTGTACCGGGACCACCGGAAGGGTCCCGGGGGTCCATCGGGTGGGGCCACCTATCCCGGAGGGCCCCATGGGCTGAAGTGGGGAAGGGAACCAGCCCCTGGTGGGATGGTGCGCCCCCCTTGGGCCTCCCCTGCGCCTAGGGTTGGAAACCCTAGGGGTGGGGGGGCGCCCCACTTGACTTGGGGGGCAAGTTCCCCCCTTGCCCCCCCCCTGAGATGGGATCTCTGGGGGCCGGCGCTCCCCCCTGGACCCCTATATAAAGAGGGGGGGAGGGAGGGCAGCCGCACCCAAGCCCCTGGCGCCTCCCTCTCCCTCCCGTGACACCTCTCCCTCTCGCTGAGCTTGGCGAAGCCCTGCCGAGATCCCCGCTGCTTCCACCACCACGCCGTCGTGCTGCTGGATCTCCATCAACCTCTCCCTCCCCCTTGCTGGATCAAGAAGGAGGAGACGTCTTCCCCAACCGTACGTGTGTTGAACGCGGAGGTGTCGTCCGTTCGGCTCTCGGTCATCGGTGATTTGGATCACGACGAGTACGACTCCATCAACCCCGTTCACTTAAACGCTTCCACTCGCGATCTACAAGGGTATGTAGATGCACTCTTTTCCCTCTCGTTGCTAGAAGACTCCATAGATTATTCTTGGTGATGCGTAGAAATTTTTTAATTTCTGCAACGATCTCCAACAATCACGGGTCTACTACGGTGGCTACGCGCGACACCAACGCCTGCCAGAGGAGAGGGATTTCTTGTCAGAGTGGAGAGGATTTGCGGTGGTGTTGATAAGGGAAATGGTGGACGGATACCCTAAAATCGACCGGATCCGGTATATAAGTGGGATTCGGCAGCGATTTACGGGCCGGGCCATTTTTAGCGGACCTGTTCGGGCCATCATTTTAGCCTGTAAGTGCATCTAGTGCCACCCCTAGTTGGTTTTTGAGTATTGACGACAAACTTTCTTGAGGGACTAATGTGTTTGTGAGATTCACAGGAGAACACAGGTAGAAGTCCCCATTGACTCGGTTTACCCATCAAAGATGACCCCTAAAAATGTATGAAGACATTGAAGACAATGGTGGTTCGTGAAGACATTCGTGTCGAAGATAATGACACATGAAGACATTCGCTTGAAGTCAATGAAGCTTGAAGACATAGTTTCTTTCGTAGTTTCATTTTCTTCTTTCTCGAGTCATAGGAACCACCGAACTGTTAAGTGGGGTCGGGGTAAACAAAGTCAGAAAACTGACGTGATGCTCAACCTAAAATCCTATGTCTTCGAGTGCAGACAATGAGAGAAAATCTCTTACAGAGTTGGTTGAGTTGGCTTTATTTGGAGCCCAAGTCAAGCTATCGCGTGTGTTTGAAATCCGATCGTTGGACAAGTATCGGTTGACCATTGACCCAGACTCATTTTGGACATATCATGTCGGGTTGCCTTCTGGCTATAAATAGCCCACCCCCTCCACCATAAGTTGGTGGTTGCTCCGAGTTTGTGCACGACTTTTGTCGTTTGAGAGCAACCCACCTCTGAAGCCTTTGAGAGAGAATCCTTGCTAAAACAAACCCAAAACACCCAGAGCCCAAAGTGTTTTGAGCATCACTGAAGTCTTTCTGTTCCGCGTGAGCCGAAGATTTGTTACACTTGAAGACTATGATCTTCCAGTCGGTTAGGCATCGCATTCTTAGCATCCAAGAGTCATTGTAGATTGCTGGTGAACAAAGTCTGTAAAGGTTTGGAAGTCTACCTGACGACTTACCTAAGTGATTGGTCAAGATCTGTGGTCTTAGCTCAAGGCGAATAAGGTGAAGACGTGGTCTTTTGAGTTCAATCCAACCTCCCTAACCAGACATACAGTTGTCACGGCAACTGGAACTGGTCTAACAAATCATTTGTCTTCACTGAGCAACTGGTTCTATCACCTCACTCCTTTACTTACTGTTTAGTTTCATGAAGTCTTTGTATGCTTGTTTCGTTCGAAGATATTGTGTGAAGACATTCTCTCTGATTGCATATTTGTCTTCACACTATCTTCCAAATCTGATCTGTTCTACCTGGCTGTTATTTTTCTTCATGCATCACCTGTATTGTTCATTGACATTCTGCATGACTAGTGTAGTTTATCTTCCGCTGAATATTGTTTAGTTATTGTTTTAGTTTTTTGTCTTCGAAGACATTGCCTGTTTTGAAGACTTTCATAATAATCGCCTATTCACCCCCCTCTAGTTGATAACTAGCACTTTCAATTGGTATCAGAGCAAGGTGCTCCCTTGTTCTGTGTGATTTGATTTTCCACCTGAAGCTTTAGCTATGTCGACTGCAGGGATAATCAAGGTCTCTGTTGCGTGCCCCGTCTTCAATGGCACGGATTACCCCTACTAGAAGAATAAGATGCACATGCATCTTAAAGCCATTGACAGCGACCTCTAATATGTCATCAGGACCGGCGTTCCCAAAGTCGGTGAAGGTGTCACCGCTACTGATGTGAAGAGGTTCGCACAATTTGACTCGACCGCTAAGAACATCATCTGTGATCATCTGAGCAAAGGGCAGTATGGCCGTGTGAGTGCTCTGGATTCTATGAAGCTAGTCTGGGACTGGCTATCCAAGGTCAACAAAGGCGTCTCATCTCAGAGAGACTCAAGAATCGATGTTCTTCGCAATCTTTTCAACCGCTTCAAGAGGCTTGACAATGAAAATGTCCATCTTACCTTCGACCGTCTTACTGATATCACCAATGAGCTTCATGCACTCGGTGCCATAGACATCACCAAGCATGAAGCAGTGAAGAAGCTATTTGAAAGATCGTGGATGTCGCCTAGAGGGGGGTGAATGGGCGGTTTAAAATAATTTCCGTTTAGGCTTGAACAAATGCAGAATAAACTAGCGTTTAATTTGTCAAGCACACAACCTAAAACAACTAGGCTCACCTATGTGCACCAACAACGTATGCTAAGCAAGATAAACAACTATGTGATAGCAAGATATATAACATGAAACACTATGGCTATCACAAAGTAAAGTGCATAAGTAAAGGGCTCGGGTAAGAGATAACTGAGGCACGCAGAGACGGCGATGTATCCCGAAGTTTACACCCTTGCGGATGTTAATCTTCATTTGGAGCGGTGTGTAGGAACAATGCTCCCTCAAAAAGCCACTAGGGCCACCGTAATCTCCTCACACCCTCGCACAATGGAAGAAGCCATGATTCCACTAAGGGACCCTTGAGGGCGGTCACCAAAGCCGTACAAATGGCAACCCTTGGGGGCGGTCACCGAACCCGTACACCTTGGCAACCCTTGGGGGCGGTCATCGGAGCCCGTACAAATTGCTCGGGGCAATCTCCACAACCTAATTGGAGACCCCGATGCTTGCCTGGAGCTTTACCTCGCAATGATTGAGCTCCAAATCACCACCAACCGTCTACGACGCCCAAGCACCCAAGAGGAACAAGCTCAAGGGTACCAAGCACCTAAGAGTAATAAGCTACTCAACTTTCACTTCCACGTACCCCCGTGGAGAACTCAAACTGATGCACTAAATGCAAGGGCAAGGGCACACGGAGTGCCCAAGTCCCTCACTCTCAAGTCCCACCAAAGCCACGAAAGCTATGGAGGGATATGAGAGGAAGAACAATAAGGAGAACACAAAGAACTCCAAGATCTAGATCCAAGGGGTTCCCCTCACATAGAGGAGAAAGTGATTGGTGGAAATGTAGATCTAGATCTCCTATCTCTCTCTTTTTCCTTAAGAACTAGCAAGAATCATTGGAGGGATCGAGAGATAGCAAGCTCGAAGAAGGTCAACAATGGGGGAAGAACACGAGCTCAAGGGATGAAATCCATTGGGGAAGAAGACCCCTCACCAGTACGCGTCGGTGCTATACAAACGGTTTTTAACCCCTTTCCGCGACGACATTTGGAACCGTCGCCTAGTGAGTGACGGCAATAGGGGGGTCCTTCCCACACGACCTAGAAACCATCAGGGATAGGGACCCTACAGTACTCCTACTCGTTTCTGCTCGCATTGCCATCGCAGTCGGTATTCTGTGGTGCTACGTTTACGATGCGCGGCCCATCACAAACGGTTCACTATTATAGAACGTGTATGATGCGCGACCCATCACAAACGGTTCACTATTAAGAAGATTAGCTAATCGTCGTACGAGCGTCGGACTGGATTACGAAACGTCGGACCGTCGTAACATCGTCGTACATGACAACTATCGCACACGCTATTCTGTGGTGCAACGTTTACGATGCATATTTCATCAGAAACAGTTCATGGTTCCGAATCGTGTATGATAAGGCAACTGACACAAACATTTAGTTTGCCCGCACCGTTTGTGATATTGTCTGACATCGCACACGCTTTGCAAACGGCAAGTGTGTGCATGCTTGCACACGTTTCCTCTATGAACCGTCTCGGATTATGGTGTATATCGCAAACATTTGTGTTTTACTAACCGTGTGTGCCGTAACGACCTGGAGGGCGTAATTTTGCCGTAATTTAATTGCTGCTATTTCAAATTGTACCGGATTTGAATTTGAATTTGAATGTATGCTACAACCACTACAAAAATACACTTCCGTGATGATACGTGTTTGTCACAGTAGGTCACGTTTTCTGTCATGCATGTACATCCATGACGATTTTATGACAGAATCAAGATAGTCATACCTGTGCTGTCGTAGAAGTGTTCCATGACATTACCAAAATTATCATCACGGAAGTGTCCACTTCCATGACGATAAATGGCGCGTCATGGAAGTGCTTTCATCAAGGGTGACCGACACGTGGCATCCACCGTAATGGGTCGCCGTTAAGCTATCGGGTCCGGTTTTGGATCCGATAACCCGCTAACAGCCCGGACCAATGAGGATTTTCCACGTGTAAAATTCCCATTGGCCGGAGGAAACACGTGTTGGCTCACCGTTGGGACAGATGTCATCCATTAATTGGACAGGAGGCGCCTATGATACGTCGACACGTGGCATGGCCCAACAGAGGCCCATTCCGGTGAAAAGGCCGGCCCGTTTGACTTGGTCAGAAGGTAACGGGCTGGCCCACGGAAAGCCTGTTAACGGCATGTTCGTATATAGCCCATTTACGGCCCGCTAACTCACGGCCCGTTACAGCCTATCGGAATTAAGCCCAGTAGCTTCATCTGGGCCGTCCAATATGATTCCAGCCCGCTGTAACTTCCAGCCCATGTATGGCCCATGATGTCTTTCGGCCCATACGAGGCCATTTGTAACTCTTGGCCCATTAATGGCCCGTGGTGAATCTGGCCCGCAATGAACAGTGTACCGCTTTATACCCATCAACGACCCATTATTCCATTGGGTCGTTTCCAACCCGTGTTATCTTTCGGCCTTCTCAGGGCCCATTTATTCTTGGGCTCATTTCTAGCATTCGGTTACTTACGACCCGTTACTCGCCTTTTCTGCTTGTGGGCCAAATTCAGCCCGTGGTTACAATCGGCCCGTTTGCGGCCCGTTAATCCGTTGGGCCGTTTTCATAGCGTCATAAAAAATGGCCGATTAACGACGACCTGTTATTGTCGGCCCATGAACGGACGATTCCAAATCTAGCCCATTTACGGCCCATAATGCGGTCTATTATCGGCCCATCTTTGGCCTATCGATCATATGGCCTGTAGAAGGCCCATTGATGCTACGACCCGTAGAAGGCCCATTGTTTCTACGACCCATAGGAGGCCCATGGTAACTACAGTAAATATGTAGCCCATGGTTATTGTGGCCTAGTTTTTTAAAAATAGGTTATTGCAGCCACTAGCAAACCGCGGAAAAAGAACTGCACTGACTACAAGCAAACAAATAAACAAGACAACAAGGAAATAAATAAGCAAGCAACTTACGCTAGGCTATCACGGCTATTACACATATTACATCCACTAGGCATCAAAATTCGCCACCAGTGCAAATATAGGGAACAAAGCAGCATATCATATACACTGGTTGTCAAAGTTGGCGACCAGTGCAAATAAACGCCGCAGCAAAACAAGTCCAGAACTGAAACCACTTCAGATGAGCTCAAGAAACAATATCCTGGGTACCCATAATGCTGGCAAGATGCTTAGCAAGCTTATTAACTTTCTCTTGTTTGGCGCTTAAATCCTCCAGCGCTTGCTGTTGCACCAGAAAGTATGCATCTGAATTCTACACGGACTTCCTCAGTCCTTCAGCTTCCTGTCGCAACACATCTGATCGATGTCTTTCAACTTGAAGTTGAGACTCAAGAACACGAACTGATTCAGGCATCGAGTTCGAAGAGCTTATGCCAGCAGTAGTGGCCAGTAACTCGAACACTACATCAAGACAGGACATTTGGGTTCTCTCACTATTGTCAAGATAGTTTTTATCAGCTTTCTTGGAGACCGACAGGGATGTCTCACTATCTTGAACCTTATCTGCATTACTTCCTTTACCATTGCATAACAGGGTACTGTTCTCCAATATTTTGTCCGCATTCTAAAAGAGAAACAAGCAGACACATCACAGGTTTACCATGTTGTATATGAAACTCATTTTGGTAAATTAGTTCAGTAGTAAAGTGGACAGGATAACAACATGAAACAAACATATATCTATGTACCATGGTCACTTTATGGTCTATATCATTCTAGTTTTTGTTGCCAAATCAAGATAGAGACACAGTTCTGTCGGTGATCTGGGAACGGGGGTCCCCAGACTTGCCTGCCTGCGGCCCACGGCGTGGCTGTGCTAGCAGGCATGTACGGCCCATCTTCATCAACAAGGCATTCAAGACCCTCGCGAGGCGGACGACGCAAGACCTCCTCAGGAGCGGCCTCGCCAGGCAGGCTCGCGAGGGGCGGAGAGACCAAGGCAAGGCAAACCACGCGAGGTTCTCGTGACGTGAGCCATGACGATGGAGACCAGGCGGGCGCCAGGAGGGCGCCAGCGCGCGCAGCGTCCTTGTTTCCCCTTTGGTGCTAAGGAGGCAAGCGCAGGCGCGAAGTACCGAGGCATCTAGCAAAGGTTTCCATATCGGTGCAACGAGACCAAGACTAGCAGGACAGCAAGACGGAGGTCACCATGGAGCCCAAGGCGGCGTCACCACCAGAGCCTTTTGCAGGCGAAGACCGCTTTTGTCAGGATAAGCTGTACTAGGCATCCCCTTTCAAACTGGCCGTTGTTGGCTCCCTTCCCGCTCAATATTTGGGGAGAGGACCAGGGCCTATATAAGTAGAACTAGCCACCACCGTTGAGGACAACTCATTGAGAGGCATCTCACCTAATCCTTAGCCACACACCGAGCACAAGAACACCTCAAACTCAGGAGGCTGTTCTTCCCCCTGTACTGTTCATCATCAGCCCAAGAGGCAATCCACCACCACCACACTGGAGTAGGGTATTACACCACAATGGTGGCCCGAACCAGTATAAATCTTGTGTCCCTTGTGTTGTGAGTTCGCCGAGTTCGTTCTTGAGATCTTAGTTAGTTAGGACGCAGATCAGTAGGGAGGAAACCTTCGCGCGCACCCTAGTGTTCGAACCTTGAGGGTTTTGCCGGAACCCATGATCCGACATTTGGCGCGCCAGGTAGGGGTGCGCCGAAGCTTCCTTTCCGTCGCACCGCGTCCAGTTGCTCCGTCGTCTCCATGGCGGACGCTCGCCGTGCTCGTGCTGAGCGCCGGGCTGCCCTCGCCACCCGTGTCGCTCAGACGGCTCCCGTCGGCGGGCCACCTCGTCGTTCTCCGTCGCCTGCCGCCAACGCCGCCACCGGCCCGGCAGGGAACGAGCAGCAAGCATCCTCGCTGCACCCCTCGGTGCAGCGGGACGGCTGCACCGCCACTCCATCGCTGGCCCCGACCGGTTCCTCGTCCCATGCACGTCGCACTCCCATGGACGCGCGGGCCGTGCTCCTCATGGCGCACGAGCTCCTGCGCTACCGCCCAGTCAACGACCTCTACGAGGACTGGCTCGACCGTATCGTCAAGCTCGTCCGTGCCGCAGGGGGCTCCCCTGCGCCGTCCCTCTCTCCGCCTCGCCCTCCGCCAGCTACACGCGACGTAGCTCACGGAGCACCTCCACCACCCTGGCCCAAGACGGCGCCCTGGCGCCAAGGCGCGCGGCTCCACGACGCGACCCACTGCGTACGGTGCCCGCGCGTGAAGAAAGAAGCTGTCAAGAAGTCCCTCGACCGCAAGAGAACGCCCCGCCGCTCCTTGCTCCGCCACGCCAGGATCGTTTGCCGCGGCAAGGCCCCGCGCCGCTTGCCGTAGCGGTGCGCGGGCACCAAGACCAAGCTCCACCTCCAAGGCAGGCCCCGGTGACCACAGCCGGCTGTCGCGCCTTCACCCCTGAGCTGCGTAGCGTCGCCTGGCCGGGCAAGTTCAAGCCGGATCTGCCTCCTCGCTAGGACGGCACCCCCGACCCCGCAGAGTTCTTGCAGCTCTACGAGCCGAGCATCGAGGCGGCCAACGACGACGAGAAAGTCATGGCGAACTGGTTCCCCTATGGCTCTCAAGGATGGTGCCCACTCCTGGCTCCTGAATCTGCCCCCAGGCTCGATCTCCTCCTGGGACGAGATGCGCAACCGTTTCGTTGCCAACTTCCAGGGCACTCGCGACCGCCCACCGGCCACGGGTGACCTGCCGCCGCGTCAAGCAACAACCGGGAGAGATCCTATAGAAATACATCCAGCGCTTCAACAACGTCCGCCTCAAGATCCCCAAGGTGACGGACGAGGCCATCATCTCTGCGTTCTCTGATGGTGTCCGCGACGTCAAGATGAAGGAGGAGCTCGCCATAGATGAGGAGTTGTGCACGTCTCTGGAGTTGTTCAACCTAGCGACCAAGTGCGCAAGAGCTGAGGAGGGGCGCCTCTCCCTCCTCAAGCTCCCAGCTACTGACCCGGAGGAGAAGAAAGCCAAGGCCAAGGACGTGAAGCGCAAGGGAGCAGCCGTGCTCACGGCGGAACTAGACACCAAGCATGGCAGAGACCAGCCCGAGTCATCCAAGAGCAGCCGACCGTTCTGCGCCTTCCATAACCTGCATAGCCACAACACCGGGGACTGTCAAGAGCTTAGAGCCATCCGAGAAGGACGCTTCGGTCGACGCCCCGAGTGCAGCGACCGGGGCTACGGCCGAGGAGGAGGATGTGGTGGTGGACGCTGGGACGACCGTGGCCTGCGCCAGGAGTGGCGCGACCGGCCTCGTGAGGACCGCTGGCAGGATCAGCCTCGCGAGGGTGCCTGGAGGGACCAGCCTCGTGAGGATCGACCTCAGGGCAACGCCGGTCTTCCTCCACTACCGCCACCGCCAAGAAGGAATGACGACAACCACCAAGACGAGGGGGCTGGGGGCTTCCAGGAGCCGCGCGCTATCGCCTGCATCTTGGGCAGAGCTCAAGCCCGAGCCTCACATCGTATCTTCAAACAGTTTGCTCGTGAGGTGAATGCGGTCCTCCCCAAGCTCGAGGCCACGTGCCCGCTCAGGTGGTCCAAGTGCGCCATCACCTTCAGTTCGGCAGATCAGCTCAAGTGCGCAGCTACCGCTGGCGCCCTCCCAATGCTTTGTTCATCAGTCATCAGCAACGTGCAAGTTACCAAGACCCTCATCGACGGCGGCGCGGGGCTCAACGTCCTATCCGTCGACACGTTCGATAACCTCCAAGTGCCATATGACCAGCTTCAGCCTACCAAGCCTTTCTCAGGAGCGACCGACGGTTCTACCACACCGATAGGGCAGGTCTGCCTCCTTGTCACCTTCGGAGAACGCAACAACTATCGCACCGAGCTCATCGACTTCGATGTCGCCTACATCCGCCTGCCATACAATGCGATCCTCGGGTACCCGGCCCTGGCCAAGTTCATGGCGGTGACTCATCACGGCTACAATGTCCTCAAGATGCCAGGAAGCGGCGGAATCATCACGGTCCCGTGCGAAGAAAGAGATGCGGTGTGCTCTCTCGAGCGTGCCTTCCAAGCCGCAGCAATCGACGACCCCGACAGCAAGAGCGAGCGCCCTCCTGAGGCTGCCCCCGAGAAGAAGAAGCAGCTGCGCCGTGCAGGACCTTAGGAGGGTGGCGTTGCAACTGGAACCTCGTCAGGATCAGCGCCCTCGCCTGGGGCGCCTCCCTCCATCGCATAGGAAAGCGCGCCCGGCGCCCCTCTCGGGCAGGGCTCGGGGGCTCTCTTCTGGAGGGCCTCAGACTTTGCCAACATCACGAGGGAGGCGCTTGGGCACCACTTGGAGGCGTGCTTCACGGCACGTTTCCCTCAGGAGGACACAGGACAAAGAGCGCCCACCGCTCAGGAGTTCATTACCAAGGCCACTCAGGAACTGCAAGACGCAAGGGCCATGCACGGCGACCACCGCTCACCAGGCGCAGCTCCCCATCCAGGCGAGGATGCCGGGCTGCGTGTCTGCATCGACGTCCCAGGGCTCAACATGGCCGCTTCTCAGGAGCTTTTCTGGCCTTCGCGCATGGGACGCTGCGAGGGCCCACCTCACAGCTACGTTCGCATGCCTTTTGGCCTGCCGAGCGTGGCGACCGCCTATCAGCGCAACCTGCGGAGCATCCTGGCGACTCAGGAGGCCAGGCACCACGCAGTATTGGTAGAGATGGAGACGGTCCTCAAGGAACCGCCTGGGCCCCCAGAGCCTCCCGAGGCTCAGGGCCCCGGTGGCTCCTGAGGAGCAACCCTTTCGCCGCGTACCTTCAGCTGCCCCAACTCTCCTTCGTCAACAGAACCAGGTGACATTTTCCAAGTTCATTTAGCTGGGAGCGCCCCTCGGGCTGCATCATTCCCAGGCCGCGTGGGCCCGTCCCTATGGCATGTATCCCTTTTATGTCTTTAGCTTACCTTGTTGGGGGCGCCCCTCGGGCTGCATCATCCCCAACCCGCTTGGGCCTGACCCAGTGGCATGTATCTCCCTTGCATTTACTTAAGCCAATATGCTTTCCATGCCTAATCTACCTATAACTACTACCTGCTCGATCGTTGCCTCCCACGAGGGCTCCTCACACCAGCACGGCGCTGGCGCACGGGTCCGTCCCTGCCACGTCGGCAACTGAGCGGTCGAGCTCTGGCTCGCGGCACGCCCCGCGCATGTCACCTCACCAGGCCCTCAGTGCCTTCATTTCCTCGCGGAGCAACTAGCGACAGGCTGGCAACCATAATGGCAAATTGTGTTCCTCCTTGTGCTGGCTTGTAGGAATCTCATGAGGATGACAGCAAACGGCACCACGAGCCCCCACTTCTTCCATGAAATCCGCTTGCGCGTTAAAAGGGGGGCTCCTGAGCATCGCGTCTCGGGAGCTCTTACTAGCTCTCCAGCCCTCACCCCCTGGCCTTGACCACGGCACGCGACCTGGCATACCAGCGGCGGCTGAGATCGCTCGAGGGCCGGGACCTGAGGACGTAGAGCACGAAGGAGAGCGTGGGAGAGGGGGAGACTCGAGTGGGCCCGACCTAGCTACGCTGTAGATGCCTACGCACAAACCTGGTGCATCACGAGGAATCAACCCGGAATCGACAAGATAAGTCCCGCACTCAGACCAGCTAATCGTTGGAGCCTGAGAGTCGTGCTCGCCGCAATCCTGTTACGGCAACGCCGCCTCCCTTTCTTACCTTACCACGACTGCTTGAGCGCTAAGGGGGACCCCTGAGCATCGCGTCTCAGGAGCTCTTACTGGACCTCGGGCCGGTCACCTCCTGGCCTTGACCATGGCACGCGACCTGGCATACCAGCGACGGCTACAGCTTGCATGGGGACCGGGACCTGTCAGCGTAGAGCAACAAGCCGTCACGAGGTTGGAAAGGGGAGACCGAGCCTAAATAGGACTTGCGTTCACAGGTTTCCATAATCAGGATAATATTAACAAAAGACATTACAGACCCTTTACACGCCCCCGCGGGGTACTTCTTGATTCCTCGCAGGGTACAGAAGACGAGAACCTAGGAGAATCCTATCTACAAGCCCCCGCGGCGGACGCCATCATCAACAGTGGGCCACGGGAGGCCGGCGCCAACCCCATCCAGATTAGCGACGGCGACGGCCGGACGTTGCGGCCCTGCTCCGGGCGCGGCGAGAGCTCGGGGGCACGTAGCTGTCGTCGCTCGTCTTCGGGGTCTCATAGAGCTCAGGAGAACCGCTGGACTCCCAAGAGTCGCTGCTGCTGGAGTAGCCGCGAGCGGAGCGCGCATCATCCTGGCGCTCCCCTCCGGGGCAACACTCCAAGCGGCGGCCCTCCGCATCGAAGAACAGCATGGAAGTGCCGTCATACTCGAAGTGGATCGCGAGGGCGCCCTCCGCACGGCAAACCCGCGTGACCTCGCCCCAGCCGCGGGTCATGAAGATCTTGCCGGGGGAGACCGCTTCGACCTCTGCACCAGTCCCCGGAGCGTCGCAGTCGGCATGCTGCAACCAGAGCTCAAGGGGTCCCCTCGGTGGCATCACGTCAGACAGGAAGCGGATCCAAGAGCTTGGGGGCATCGCCGCCCACAGCACGAGCTCGCGCGAGGAGTCCGCCGCATGGACTCCAGGAGCAACGACGCGCATCACCACGGCACGTCGACCTTGGCCACGGTGCGCGCGCCGACGCTCATCGTCCCTTCCTCCTGAGCCCCCGGCTTCGGCATACAAGGGCAGCGGATACCCTGGAGGAGGCCATTCGCACCAAGGCCTCGTCACCACCTGCATCGCCGCTGCATCGCGGCAGTGAACCAACCTCTTCTTCGGCGGAAGCGGCGCCGACACGTCTAGGGGAGTCTTCCCCTTTTTCGCAGCAGAAAACCTCCGGATGGGTGCCATTGCTACTAGCAGAGGGTCAAGGAGGAAGAAGCAAGCAGGATGGGGAGAAATGGGTGACGGGAGCTCCGCCCCTCCCTCATTTATAGCAGGAGCAGGCCAACCAGCGCCCCCCATGATCACAGGTAATGATGGTTTTCCTTGCATGTCGCAGGGACTTGTCAAGTCGGGCAGTTGCCAAGGCAGCGTGGGGAAGCGGAGACGCCCACGTCCAATCAACCGCCATGCGTCGACCGAGGCCGCAGGCTATTAGGGCCCGCGGCGCTCCGCACTTGACCTTTGGCTTCGCCTCGAAGCCAAGCCCGAGCACACCTTGGGCCCGGGGGCTACTGTCGGCGTTCTGGGAACATGGTTCCCCAGACTTGCCTGCCTGCGGCCCACGGCGTGGCTGTGCTAGCAGGCCTGTACGGCCCATCTTCACCAACAAGGCATTCAAGACCGTCGCGGGGGGCCAAGCCTCGCGAGGCGGACGACGCAAGACCTCCTTAGGAGCGGCCTCGCCAGGCAGGCTCGTGAGGGGCGGAGAGATCAAGGCAAGGCAAACCTCGCGAGGTTCTCGTGACGTGAGCCATGACGATCGAGACCAGGCGGGCGCCAGCGCGCGCAGCGTCCTTGTTTCCCCTTTGGTGCTAAGGAGGCAAGCGCAGGCGCGGAGTACCGAGGCATCTAGCAAAGGTTTCCATATCGGTGCAACAAGACCAAGACCAGCAGGACGGCAAGACGGAGGTCGCCATGGAGCCCAAGGCGGCATCACCACCAGAGCCTTTTGCAGGCGAAGACCGCTTTTGTCAGGATAAGCTGTACTGGCTGTCCCCTTTCAAATTGGCCGTTGTTGGCTCCCTTCCCGCTCAATATTTGGGGAGAGGACCAGGGCCTATATAAGTAGAACTAGCCACCACCGTAGAGGACAACTCATTGAGAGGCATCTCACCTAATCCTTAGCCACACCGAGCACAAGAACACCTCAACCTCAGGAGGCTGTTCTTCCCCCTGTACTGTTCATCATCAGCCCAAGAGGCAATCCACCACCACCACACTGGAGTAGGGTATTACACCACAACGGTGGCCCGAACCAGTATAAATCTTGTGTCCCTTGTGTTGTGAGTTCGTCGAGTTCGTTCTTGAGATCTTAGTTAGTTAGGACACAGATTGGTAGGGAGGAAACCTTCGCGCGCACCCCAGTGTTCGAACCTTGAGGGTTTTGCCGGAACCCGTGATCCGACAAGTTCAAATAATATTTTTTCAAGACAAAGCAGAATAGAGAGAATATAAGTGTGGGAAACTATAGAGCAATAAAAACACTTGTAATGTGCATGACATGAGAACATAACTGTTTATTCAATTGAAACTGAAATCAACATAGAGCAAGTTACAACAGCAAACCAGTTAAAGAAACAAGTTTAAAACATACCTGTTGCGCCATTGGAGTTTCAATTCAATCCTTCAAATTTGAAAATAGTTGGTATGAGTAAATACAGTGATGCAAGAGCAAAGGAGTATGAACCATAGCTACAGAACCTGACCTGAGAACAATTCTTCTTCTCCTTTAAGCGTTGAGTTGGGATTCGGAGTGGTGGTCCTCATGCTTTGGGCACTGTAGTTCCCTTACTAACTGCTCGTGTTTGGGTGCTCTATGGTGGATACGGTGCTGTGTCAACTGGAACTGGGTTACTATCTGCTGGGGTTGGGGTTAGAAGGGGTGTAGCTAGTTCTCTGTCCAACTAGGTAGGGGTACAATCTGCGAGAGTCTGGGTTATGTGTGGTGGGGCTGGTTCTTGGGCAAGTACAACTGTGGTTCTATCTGCATCAATTGGTAGCACTATCTTTTCTGAAGACCGTGTTGTTACTCCCTTAGATACTGCCATCACCCTCTCCAATTCAAATGGCTGATAAACAAGAAAAGTAATTGAATGTACAGACATTGTATGATAGACAGGTGCAATGGATAGTGGGGAATAAAAGAGGGCATGAAATAATTCACATTTATGTTGTCTAACCAAACAGGATAGCATGACACGATTTCACATATATGATGGCTAACTAAACAGGATAGCATGACACAATTTCACATTATGATGGCTAACTAAAAAAGATGGAAAGACATAGTTCAAAATATGATGACCATGTAAACTGGATGACATGATATAACTATATAATGTGTTTATTAAATAGGTTGGCATGCCATAATTCACATACATGCCGCCTATGGAAACATGATAGCATGATATAATTCACGGATAGAATGACATAATTCAAAATATGATGACTGTAAACACTAAACAGGATGAGATGATATAACTATATGATGTCTTTATTAAATGGGTTGCCATGCCATAATTCAAATAGATGTTGTGTATGTAAACATGATGGCATGATATAATTCAAATATATGATTTATATAGTAATCAAGTAAGCAGATGGCAATCTGTATATGATGTACAAACTAAGCAATGCAAGACAACATGCATGACATGGGTAATATAACCCTGCCAAGTTTGAGCATAGACCTCAGGAGGGAAATAGGACTGGTCATCAGTCTTTGAATCCTCCTATGAGGAGCTCTCTATAACCAGCAAGATGTCTGCTTCAGCAGGTAGCATTGTCTGCTCTGAATACCTTGTTTTCACTCCAAATACTTCCATCACCGCTTCAAATGGCTGATGCACAGGAAGAGTAGTTGAATATACAAACGTTGTTGACAAATGGAACACGTAATACAAAAAATGATATCATGATATAATTCACATACATGATGATTGGCTAAACAGCATGGCATTGCATAATTCACATATATAATGGCTTTGCAACAAGATATCATTGCATAATTCACATATATAATGTCTTGCAACAAGATGGCAATGCATAATTCATATATATGGTAATTATACACTAAACATGTGGCATTCACACAAAGCATGTCTAAACTAATCAAATGACATAGCAATGCAAGACACCATACGCACGATATGAGAAACATAACCCTGCCAAGTTAGAGCATACACCTAGGGGGTGAAATAGGACTGGTCATCTGTCTCTGAATCCTCCTCTGAGGAGCTATCTGTAACCAGCAAGATATGTGCTTCATCAGATAGCATAGTCTGCTCTGAAGACCTTGTTTTCACTCCAGAATTTTCCATCACCGTGTCAAATGGTTGATGCACATGAAGAGTAGTTGAATGTACTAACATTGTTGACAAATGTAATACATAACGGAAAAAAGGATGGCTTGATATAATTCACATATAAGATGACTGGCTAAGCAGGATGGCATTGCAAAATTCACATATATGATGCCTGGCTAAACAAGATGGCGTTGCATAATTCACATAAATGATGAATAAACTAAACACATGGCATTCACACAAAGCATGTCTAAACTAAGCAGATGACATATTTGATGTATAAAGTAAGCAATGCAAGGCACCATATGCATGATATAACCAACATAAGCATGCTAAGTTAGAGCGAAGACCTCAGGGGGTAAATAGGAGTGGTCTTCCCCTTCTGAATCCCCCTCAGAACAGATATCTTCCTCTCGATTACAATCCGAAATGGGTGGAGGGGGCTGCCTTTGTGCCTACCATGGAGCGACGTCTGCATGAAATTTTATTGCCACGCAAGGCTCGTCTCTTTTGCTCTACATGTTCAGTTCCATTGTGTACAATAACTGACATGCATAGGAATAAAATGCTGCCTCTTGAGCATGCATTGGTTTTCCCTTGAAGAGGAAAGGCTGATGCAGCAAAGTAGCGTAACTAATTCCCTCCGTTTTGGAGAACCAAGGTATCAATCCAGTAGGAGACTATACGCAAGTCCCTAGTACCTGCACAAACAATCAAGAACCTTGCAACTAACGCGATAAAGGGGTTGACAATCCCTTCACGGCCACTTGCAAAAGTGAGATCTGATAAAGATAATAAGATAAATATTTTTGGTATTTTTGTTGTATAGATTGGAAAATAAAGATTGCAAAATAAACGGCGACAGAAATAGCAAATAGATAGGAAAATAATATGATGAAAGATAGACCCGGGGCCATAGGTTTCACTAGTGGCTTCTCTCAAAATAGCATATTCTACGGTGGTTGAACAAATTATTGTCGAGCAATTGATAGAAAAGCGCATAGTTATGAGAATATCTAGGCATGATCATGTATATAGGCATCACGTCCGTGACAAGTAGACCGAAATGATTCTGCATCTACTACTATTACTCCACACATCGACCGCTATCCAGCATGCATCTAGACTATTAAGTTCATAAGAACAGAGTAACGCATTAGGCAAGATGACATGATGTAGAGGGATAAACTCAAGCAATATGATATAAACCCCATCTTTTTATCCTCGATGGCAACAATACAATACGTGCCATGCTGCCCCTGCTGTCACTGGGAAAGGACACCGCAAGATTGAACCCAAAGCTAAGCACTTCTCCCATTGCAAGAAAGATCAATCTAGTAGGCCAAACCAAACTGATAATTCGAAGAGGCTTGCAAAGATATTAAATCATGCATATAAGAATTCAGAGGAGAATCAAATATTGTTCATAGATAATCTTGATCATAAACCCACAATTCATCGGATCTCGACAAACACACCGCAAAAAGAATTACATCGAATAGATCTCCAAGAGAATTGAGGAGAACTTTGTATTGAGATCCAAAGAGAGAGAAGAAGCCATCTAGCTAATAACTATGGACCCGAAGGTCCGTGGTAAACTACTCACACATCATTGGAGAGGCTATGGTGTTGATGTAGAAGCCCTCCGTGATTGATTCCCCCTCTGGCGGAGTGCCGGAAAAGGCCCCAAGATGGGATCTCACGGGGTACAGAAGGTTGCGGCGGTGGAAATAGGGTTTCATGGTGCCCTTGGATGTTTTCAAGGTATATGAGTATATATAGGCGAAAGAAGTAGGTCGGTGGAGCCACGAGGGGCCCATGAGGGTGGGGGTGCGCCTCCCTACCTCGTGGCCGCCTCGTTGCTTCCTTGACGTCCACTCCAAGTCTCCTGGATTGCGTTTGTTCCAAAAACGATCCTCGCGAAGGTTTCATTCCGTTTGGATTCCGTTTGATATTCCTTTTCTGCGAAACACTGAAATAGGCAAAAAAATAGCAATTTGCACTGGGCCTTTGGTTAATAGGTTAGTCCCAAAAATAATATAGAAGTGCATAATAAAGCCCATTAAACATCCAA
Organism: Aegilops tauschii subsp. strangulata; assembly: GCF_002575655.3. Lineage (NCBI taxonomy): Eukaryota > Viridiplantae > Streptophyta > Magnoliopsida > Poales > Poaceae > Aegilops > Aegilops tauschii. The sequence continues at coordinate 183,245,268 of NC_053039.3, forward strand.
AACAGATAATATAATAGCATGGAACAATCAAAAATTATAGATACGTTGGAGACGTATCAAGCATCCCCAAGCTTAATTCATGTTCGTCCTCGAGTAGGTAAATGATAAAAACAGAATTTTTGATGTGGAATTCTACCTAACATAATTTTCTAAGTAATTCTCTTTATTGTGGCATGAATGTTGAGATCCGAAAGATTCAAGATAAAAGTTTAATATTGACATAAAAATAATAATACTTCAAGCATACTAACTAAGCAATTATGTCTTCTCAAAATAACATGGCCAAAGAAAGCTTATCCCTACAAACTCATATAGTTTGGCTATGCTTCATTTTCGTCACACAAAAATGCTCTCATCATGCACAACCCCGATGACAAGCCAAGCAATTGTTTCATACTTTAGTAATCTCAAACTTTTTCAACTTTCACGCAATACATGAGCGTGAGCCATGGACATAGCACTATGGGTGGAATAGAATATAATGATGGGGGTTGTGTGGAGAAGACAAAAAAGGAGAAAGTCTCACATTGACATGGCTAATCAACGGGCTAGGGAGATGCCCATCAATTGATGTCAATGTAAGGAGTAGGGATTGCCATGCAACGGATGCACTAGAGCTATAAATGTATGAAAGCTCAACAAAAGAAACTAAGTGGGTGTGCATCCAACTTGCTTGCTCACGAAGACCTAGGGCATTTGAGGAAGCCCATTGTTGGAATATACAAGCCAAGTTCTATAACGAAAAATTCCCACTAGTATATGAAAGTGACAAAATAAGAGACTCTCTATCATAAAGATCATGGTGCTACTTTGAAGCACAAGTGTGGAAAAAGGATAGTAGCATTGTCCCTTTTATTTCTTTTTTTGGGCCTTTCTTTTTTTATTTTTTTATTTGGACAATGCTCTATTAATGATCATCATCACACTTCTATTTATTTACAACTCAATGATTATAACTCGATTCTAGAACAAAATATGACTCTATATGAGTGCCTCCGGCGGTGTACCAGAATGGGCAATGAATCAAGGGTGACATGTATATAAATTATGCATGGTGGCTTTGCCACAAATATGATGTCAACTACATGATCATGCAAGGCAATATGACAATGATGAAGCGTGTCATAATAAATGAAACGGTGGAAAGTTGCATGGCAATATATCTCGGAATGGATATGGAAATGCCATAATAGGTAGGTATGGTGGCTGTTTTGAGGAAGATATAAGGAGGTTTATGTGTGATAGAGCATATCATATCACGGGGTTTGGATGCACCGGTGAAGTTTGCACCAACTCTCAAGGTGAGAAAGGGCAATGCACGGTACCGAAGAGGCTAGCAATGATTGAAAGGTGAGAGTGCGTATAATCCATGGACTCAACATTAGTCATAAAGAACTCACATACTTATTGCAAAAATCTACAAGTCATCAAAAACCAAGCACTACGCGCATGCTCCTAGGAGGATAGATTGGTAGGAAAAGACCATCGCTCGTCCCCGACCGCCACTCATAAGGATGACAATCAAAGAACACCTCATGTTTCAAATTTGTCACACAACGGTTACCATACGTGCATGCTACGGGACTTGCAAACTTCAACACAAGTATTTCTCAAATTCACAACTACTCAACTCGCATGACTCTAATATTACCATCTTCATATCTCAAAACAATCATCAAGTATCAAACTTCTCATAGTATTCAATGCACTTTTTATGAAAGTTTTTATTATACCCGTCTTGGATGCCTATCATATTAGGACTAATTTTATAGCCAAAGCAAATTACCATGATGTTCTAAAGGACTCTCAAAATAATATAAGTGAAGCACTAGAGCAAAATTATTTAGCTCAAAAGATATAAGTGAAGCACATAGAGTATTCTAATAAATTCCGATTCATGTGTGTCTCTCCAAAAGGTGTGTACAGAAAGGATGATTGTGGTAAACTAAAAAGCAAAGACTCAAATCATACAAGACGCTCCAAGCAAAAGACATATCATGTGGTGAATAAAAATATAGCCTCGAGTAAAGTTACCGATAGACGAAGACGAAATTGGGGATGCCTTCCGGGGCATCCCCAAGCTTAGGCTTTTGGTTGTCCTTGAATTTTACCTTGGGGTGCCTTGGGCATCCCCAAGCTTAGGCTCTTGCCACTCCTTATTCCAAAATCCATCAAATCTTTACCCAAAACTTGAAAACTTCACAACACAAAACTCAACAGAAAATCTCATGAGCTCCGTTAGTATAAGAAAACAAACCACACCCTTAAGGTACTATAATGAACTCATTATTTATTTATATTCGTGTTAAACCTACTTTATTCCAACTTCTCTATGGTTCATACCCCCCGATACTAGTCATAGATTCATCAAAATAAGCAAACAACACACGAAAAACAGAATCTGTCAAAAACAGAACAATCTGTAGCAATCTGATTTGTTCGAATATTTATGGAACTCCAACAATTCTGAAAAACTAGGACAACCTGGATAATTTGTATATTGATCTACTGCAAAAAGAATTAGCAATTTATCACGTTCTGGTGAATTTTAACAATTATTTTCGTGAGCGCAAAGTTTCTGTCTTTTTGAGCAAGATCAAACAACTATCACCCAAGAAGATCCTATTGGTTCTACTTGGCACAAACACTAATTAAAACATAAAAACACATACAAAAAGAGGCTATATGAATTATTTATTACTAAACAGAAACAAAAAGCAAGGAACAAAAATAAAATTGGGTTGCCTCCCAACAAGCGCTATTGTTTAACGCCCCTAGCTAGGCATAAAAACAAGAATAGATCTAGGTATTGCCATCTTTGGTATGCAATCCATAAGTGGCTCTCATAATAGATTCATAAGGTAATTTAATTTTCTTCCTAGGAAAGTGTTCCATACCTTTCCTTAATGGGAATTGGAATCTAATATTTCCTTCTTTCATAACAATAATTGCACCAATCGTTTTAAGGAAAGGTCTACCAAGAATAATAGGACATGTAGGATTGCAATCTATATCAAGAACAATGAAATCTACGGGAACATAATTCCTATTTGCAACAATAGGAACATCATTAATCCTTCCCATAGGTTTCTTAATGGTCGAATCCGCAAGATGCAAATTTAAAGAACAATCATCAAATTCACGAAAACCTAACACATCACACAAAGTTTTTGGAATCGTGGAAACACTAGCACCCAAATCACACAAAGCATAGCATTCATGATCTTTAATATTAATTTTAATAGTAGGTTCCCACTTATCATAAAGATTTCTAGGGATAGAGACTTGTAATTCAAGTTTTTCTCCATAAGATTGCATTAAAGCATGAATGATATGTTTGGTAAAAGCTTTATTTTGACTATAAGCATGAGGAGAATTTAACACGGATTGCAACAAGGAAATACAATCTATTAAAGAACAATTATCATAATTAAATTCCTTGAAATCCAAAATAGTGGGTTCATTGCTATCTAAAGTTTTGACCTCTTCAATCCCACTTTTACCAATTTTTGCATCAAGATCTAAAAACTCCGAATCATTGGGATGCCTTTTAACTAAAGTTGACTCATCTCTAGTCCCATCTTTATCAAGATTCATATTGGAAAACAAAGATTTAATAGGGGACACATCAATTACTTTTAGATCTTCATTATTATTATCATGAAAACTAGAAGAACACGCTTTCACAAAGCAATCTTTTTTAGCACGCATCCTAGCGGTTCTTTCTTTGCATTCATCAATGGAAATTCTCATGGCTTTGAGAGACTCATTGATATCATGCTTAGGAGGAATAGATCTAAGTTTCAAAGATTCAACATCAAGAGAAATTCTATCCGCGTTCCTAGCCAACTCATCAATCTTAGGCAATTTTTTTTCAAGCAAAGCATTAAAATTCTTTTGCGCAATCATAAACTCTTTAACACTAGTCTCAAAATAAGAGGGCATCTTATTAAAATTTCCATAAGAGTTCTTGTAGGAATTACCATAATTATTAGAGGAATTACTAGGGAACGACTTAGAATTAAAGTTTCCTCTATATGCGTTGTTACCAAAATTATTCCTACCAACAAAATTCACATCGATAGATTCATTATTATTCTCAATCAAAGTAGACAAAGGCATATCATTAGGATTAGAAGAAACACTCTTATTAGCAAACAATTTCATAAGTTCATCCATCTTTCCACTCAAAACATTAATCTCTTCTATTGCATGAACCTTTTTACTAGTAGATCTTTCGGTGTGCCATTGAGAATAATTAACCATAATATTATCTAGGAGTTTAGTAGCTTCTCATAAAGTGATTTCCATAAAAGTGCCTCCCGCGGCCGAATCTAAAAGATTTCTAGAAGCAAAATTCAATCCAGCATAAATTTTTTGTATAATCATCCATAAATTCAAACCATGTGTAGGGCAATTACGTATCATTAATTTCATCCTCTCCCAAGATTGTGCAACATACTCTGGATCAAGTTGCTTAAAATTCATAATATCATTTTTAAGAGAGATGATCTTAGCGGGAGGAAAATACTTAGAGATAAAAGCATATTTGCACTTATTCCATGAATCAATACTATTTTTAGGCAAAGAAGAAAACCAAGTTTTAGCACGATCTCTAAGAGAAAACGGAAATAGCTTCAATTCAACAATATCATTATCCACATCTTTCTTCTTTTTCATATCGCACAAATCAACAAAGTTGTTTAGATGGGTAGCAGCATCTTCACTAGGAAGGCCAGAAAAATGATCTTTCATGACAAGATTCAACAAAGCAGCATTAATTTCACAAGATTCAGCATCGGTAATAGGAGCAATCGGAGTGCTAATATAATCATTGTTGTTGGTATTGGAAAAGTCACACAATTTAGTATTGTCTTGAGCCATCGTGACAAACAATCAATCCAACACACAAGCAAACAAGAAGCAAGCGAAAAGGGACGAACGGAAAAAGAGGGCGAATAAAACGGCAAAGGTGAAGTGGGGGAGAGGAAAATGAGAGGCAAATGGCAAATAATGTAATGCGAGGGAGAAGAGTTTGTGATGGGTACTTGGTATGTCTTGACTTGTGCGTAGATCTCCCCGGCAACGGCGCCAAAAATCATTCTTGCTACCTCTTGAGCATGCGTTGGTTTTTCCTTGAAGAGGAAAGGGTGATGCAGCAAAGTAGCATAAGTATTTCCCTCAGTTTTTGAGAACCAAGGTATCAATCCAGTAGGAGACTACACGCAAGTCCCTAGTACCTGCAGAAACAATCAAGAACCTTGCCACCAACGCGATAAAGGGGTTGTCAATCCCTTCACGGCCACTTGCAAAAGTGAGATCTGATAAAGATAATAAGATAAATATTTTTGGTATTTTTGTTGTATAGATTGGAAAATAAAGATTGCAAAATAAACGGCGACAGAAATAGCAAATAGATAGGAAAATAATATGATGAAAGATAGACCCGGGGGCCATAGGTTTCACTAGTGGCTTCTCTCAAAATAGCATATTCTACGGTGGGTGAACAAATTACTGTCGAGCAATTGATAGAAAAGCGCATAGTTATGAGAATATCTAGGCATGATCATGTATATAGGCATCACGTCCGTGACAAGTAGACCGAAACGATTCTGCATCTACTACTATCACTCCACACATTGACCGCTATACAACATGCATCTAGACAAATAAGTTCATAAGAACAGAGTAACGCATTAGGCAAGATGACATGATGTAGAGGGATAAACTCAAGCAATATGATATAAACCCCATCTTTTTATCCTCGATGGCAACAATACAATACGTGCCTTGCTGCCCCTGCTGTCACTGGGAAAGGACACCGCAAGATTGAACCCAAAGCTAAGCACTTCTCCTATTGCAAGAAAGATCAATCTAGTAGGCCAAACCAAACTGGTAATTCGAAGAGACTTGCAAAGATATTAAATTATGCATATAAGAATTTAGAGAAGAATCAAATATTGTTCATAGATAATCTTGATCATAAACCCACAATTCATCGGATCTCGACAAACACACCGCAAAAAGAATTACATCGAATAGATCTCCAAGAGAATCGAGGAGAACTTTGTATTGAGATCCAAAGAGAGAGAAGAAGCCATCTAGCTAATAACTATGGACCCGAAGGTCTGTGGTAAACTACTCACACATCATCGGAGAGGCTATGGTGTTGATGTAGAAGCCCTCCGTGATCGATTCCCCCTCCGGCGGAGCGCCGGAAAAGGCCCCAAGATAGGATCTCACGGGTACAGAAGGTTGCGGCGGTGGAAATAGGGTTTCGTGGTGCCCCTGGATGTTTTTAGGGTATATGAGTATATATAGGCGAAAGAAGTATGTCGGTGCAGCCACGAGGGGCCCACGAGGGTGGGGGACGCGCCTACCCCCCTGGGCGCGCCTCCCTACCTCATGGCCGCCTCGTTGCTTCCTTGACGTCCACTCCAGGTCTCCTGGATTGCGTTTGTTCCAAAAACGATCCTCGCAAAGGTTTCATTCCGTTTGGATTCCGTTTGATATTCCTTTTCTCGAAACACTGAAATAGGCAAAAAAACAGCAATTTGCATTGGGCCTTCGGTTAATAGGTTAGTCCCAAAAATAATATAAAAGTGCATAATAAAGCCCATTAAACATCCAAAATAGATAATATAATAGCATGGAACAATAAAAAATTATAGATACGTTGGAGATGTATCATAAAACATAGTGAGATTATGTAAGGAGTGCATGTAGAAATCCAGAGTGATGGTAGCAACCTGTGGATAGACCCAAAACCAATGATAGCAGGCAGATAATGTCTTCAGTTAAAAAATACAGATAATGGCTTCTTTACTGTTTTTTCCCACCCAACATGAAACTCATAGTAGACACCGGAGATTAACCAGATAGTAGATAGATACTATTGATTGCGGCCCCGATATGTACCCCACAACCATTTAAAAACTCAAGTTTGACCATTAGTTTGGAGCTGACTCAAAGTCTAATCGGTGAACATGACGATAAAGTAGCATGTAATATTAAGCGATGCATAACGTAAGCAGACACAAAAGAGTGTGACCTCTCTTGCGGACCCATGTAGTCCTCGAGGTCATCTGCTCGGTTGATGATGGTAATTCAGTTGTCATGGCTGCCCGCAGCGGGGAAGAAGATCTGAGGCGGCGAAAGACAGTCTGGAGGCCGGATCCCTGCTGTGATGGACCCTTCTGTCGTTGGAGCAGCTGAGCTGGGGTGGACGACGGCGCAGCAGGAGCGGGACAAACCACACAAGGCTTTCTTTGACGACTATCTGTAAGAGAAGTAATTCTGTAAGGGCTCATTTGAATTGGAGGATTCTAACAACGCAGGGATAGGAAATACATAGTAATAGGATAGGAATACACGTGCAAAACAGAGAATTTAAAAACACAGGATTTCTGTCAATCTGGGTGTTTGGTTCATAAGAATTGGAAGATCACAGGATGCAAAGAAGCATGGTGAGATTAAGTCAAACCACAAGAAAATGTATGGTTATAATGCTATTATGCTACTATCTCTTAGTCTTGTGCTTCACAAATAGGAATTTGAAAAGGAGGAAAGGTGGATATTAAAATTCCTACGGTTTTTCTTTCAAAGAGACACTAAAGGAACAAATCCTACAGTTTTCCTTTGCTCCATTCCTTTGAACCAAATGCATGAATAGTAGTACCATAGGAAACTTTCCAATTCCTATGTTTTTCCTTCACTTTTCCTTTCAAGCACTGGCGATTCTAGTAGGCAGGCTTGAGCAAGGAAAAGCCTACACTCAAAAAATGTTTTTGTGCTACTTCTACTACTTTGGACCCAGGCCACTGCCCTACTAGCTCAACTCCCAGGCCCATCGACAAATGCACAGCTCAAACACGCAGAGATAAATAATGATGGCGTTCAAGAGAGTCCATCACGGATAGCTAAGTTGCCTGGTACCTCACTGCTTGTCATATAGTACGAGAAAATAATCGTATTTCACGTTACTACGTGTGCTCAGTGGACAATATATATAACATGTAGAGTAAAAAAGAGATGCAACAAGTGTACAACCTCTTTGGCAAAGCCATGTCGATCTCAGCATGATTGGGTTGGTCGGTGAGGATGCTCTGGCTGACTTGGCTGTCGGAGGAGGGGAAGAAGATCTTAGGCGTCTGGAGATGGAGCCCGGGGTACTGCTCTGCTGTGATGGAGGGTTTCTTCGTTGGAGCAGCTCCGGTGAGTTGTACGACGCCGAGGCTGAAGCAGGACAAGAGAGACAACGTTAACCTGAGTGGAATTGTAATAGCATCTCCAATAGATGACGTAAAATACATAACCACAAAGTGTTAGATGTAAAATACATCAGCCGCTCATCTCTGAACTTAACTGTCGAAACTGAATTTAACTGTCGAAACTGAACTTAACTGTCGAAACTGAATTTTGCTGTCGAAACTGAATTTTACTGTCGAAACTGAACGCACCAGTAGCAGAAAAGCAGTAGCAGCAACGTGTGCGAGAGCCGGGGCAGCTGGTCGTGTAGCAGCATCAATCGACTGACACCACCGGCCAAACCGCCGCCCCCCGCCACCCGAGGCCAGCGGTGCGCCACCCCGCCCGCCCCGAAATCACTCCCCACTGCCAGTCCGCCGCCGCCCCGGCCATCCCTCTAGGCCCCCCGTGCCGAGCTTTTTCTCCGGCAATCCCAACGCCATCGCCCCACCACCGCTGGCGACCACCGCCCCCACCCTGAACCCTAAGATAGATAGTGGGGTACCTCTCCGGCGAGCCCCCCTCCCTGCTACGGTTGGTTCTTCCTTAACTCCGGCGAGCCCCCCACCCCCTGAAAATCAACTGACCCAAAAGTCGATTCAGTCGACTGAAGTGTAGCCAAATTGGAGCAGCATCGCAAGCAAGAGCAAGAGCGAGAGCAGCAGCGCGAGCAAGAGCAAGAGCAATAGCTAGAGCAGACCAGGCAGGGGACCGAGAGCAAGAGCAGAGCAAGCGAGAGCTAAAGTAGCACCAGCTCCTACTGATGTGGACGTCGCCGCCGAGGGAGCCACGCCATGGAGGAAGTGGCCGGCGACCTCGCCGTGGATGGAGCCGTGCCATGTCGGCTCGGAACCGAGCGCCGGCGGCACCATGAGATTGAATCAAGAAGAAAATGCGGCGATTAGTGTACAACCTCTTTGCTGGCGCCGATTAGGCCTCAGCTTCATCCGAGGAAACGGTGATGATGCTGCTCTTCCGGTGGTGCAGGTGAAGACGGCGGTGTGGGAATGGAGGTGGCGCGGAAGGCGAGGGGAACGTCGGGGCAGCTCCTTGGAGGTGGAGGACGGGGTGGCTGAACCGGCGGGACGACGAGATCGACAACGGATCTTCATCCGGTACGGTGGATGAGGGATGTCGAGGTGTTGTTGTGGACGACGTTGTCGGGGAAGAGGCTCCGGCTGAGTGGCGGACGGAGGAGGGTGTGGGGCTTCGCGGGTTTTTACGGCCTCGGTGTACGAATGGGTGGGCTGATGGGATGGGAGTGGGGAACCATGGCTTAGGGACGCGCTTGTCCGAAATGTGGGGTAAGTTACGGAAGTACCCCCACCGATTTGTGCTAGGCGGTTCTTTAGTTTCAGGGGTATCACGGGCATTTCACGTGTCGGGATTTCGCAGGAGGTGGGAGTTTTCACGCGCGTTGTAATTTTGGGATAGCAAGGCGCGGGTTGAGATGGAGGGAGTTTTCGGAGCACGATGAAACAAAGAAGTATCTTAAATATTTTGGGGTAAAAAGGCGCAGGTTGAAATTTCCGGACAAGCCTAACGTGTACTGTACCAAATCAATCCGCACTTCCATCAACGAAAAAACAAAAAGAAATCAATTCGCACCACATAAGACAGTCTAGTCCAGTGTACTGTACCAAATCAATTCGCACTACAAATGCCATTCAAAACTTTGAATCATGTTATGTTCAATTAAAATATTTCGCTACGTGTATAATGCATGCAACCTGCTACTCAAATGAACGTTTTAGTGCATTCCAAACGTATATACTACCACTTCAATATGAACAAAATTTGAATTCGTTTCTCTATTTGAATAAGATCTGCAATAATGATTGTTGTGAAGTCAAACCATTTGAATTCATTTCTCTATTTTAATAAGATGTACAGTCATCATTATTGTCAAGTTAAACCATCGTTTGTGTATTATGTTCACAGCACACCACATGATTACTGTCGAGTTAGATATGAACTATGTGTACTATATGAACTCGAACTCGAGTTTTTGAATCCACTTTATGTTGATTTCAAATCATAGCACATTTCAAGCTCTAGCTAGATCTTCATAATCTAAACCATTTCTCATATGTATAATGTGTTTATCACATATTGTATGGTGCCCCGCCCCCTACTCCTGCAAGTATTTAGATGTGAGTTGCAAATGCCACACATTACCACAAATTCGAATAAAATGTGAGATTGTTCGATATATAGTATTGTTTAGATTGTTTGATATTTAATTGTAAGCTCCAAACGCCACACATTATCACAAATTCAAATAAAATGTGAGATTGTTCAATGTATAGTATGGTTTAGATTGTTCGACATTTAGCTGTGAGTTGCAAACGCCATGCATTATCACATTATGGTATAACATGTGCAAAACCACAACACGCATATCACCGCTATATTCATGCATGCATATGATTAAAACACTATGATCTCCTATTCAAATATATGAATCCACTTTCATATCAAATTATGATCTTTGTTAGTCTCTTACACCCACACAATCCTCTAACCTTTGTAGCTAGCACCAACTTTCACTCGTGCATGCACACGCCCTCCTCGCCCTCCCCCTCCCTCAGCATTCTATCCATCGCGCACATTTTTTTAGGTCGTTCTCCCACAGTCTCCACAACTCCTTTCCGACACACAACGATCGATAAACCTCTCCAGCGATGTCTGCCTACAACATACACACGCACCTTCCATCTCCTCCTTTCTGTGTCCATGCCTCGTGTCTCTCATATGGTCCACACACATGTAAACTCTCGCCCCTCTTTTCATCGATCTCACAATCGCACACTCCTCCCCCTATCTAGCTAGTAGCTCGGCATCTCGCACCACCTCCTAGCTCCATTCTCTCTGTCTATCCGTCTCGCTGGGCCTTATTTGCCTCTAACAAATGGATGTACACCGACCGATCTCCCGCTATACATATAGCTAGCTAGGTCCTTATAACTCGTTTTCCCCCACGCGTTGATCGATCTACCTCGTTAGTTATGTCTCTCCCTTCCTCCGACAAACAACAATTGATCTACCGATCTAGTTAGGTTTGCTTACCAAACACATGGTTCCCCTTCATCATCCATGCATGCGTACCGACACATCTATCATGCACATGCACACAAAGGAAAATATCCCCACTCTTATTGATAATATTGCAGTTCTACCCTCAGTTTGTCTAGTAGGCCTCTCCAACCATCTTCGAGAAGCAACTCCATCACCCATCCAGCACTCTACCCCTCTCCCTCCCCCTCTCTCTCCTCTCTCTCTCTCTATCTCTCTCTCTCTCTCTCTCTCTCTCTGTGTCCCAACCTATTTCCCGCCCTTCAGTTATGTATGGATGTCGACTGATCTCCCTCAAGACATAGCTGGGTCTCTCCTTCTAAACACAAATACGATTCGTTCTACCTCTCTAGTTAGGCCTCTGCCTCCCCCCTCCTCCCCCCCACACACCGATACATCAACGCTCTAGTCATGTCTCCCTGCCACACACAAACTTGCCATGTGCCCTCCGAAGTTCCGGTAGGTCAGTCTCCCTATATCTTTGACTTGCACACACACAATTCCGATGGCTCTCTTCATCGATCTCGCACCCACCCACTTGATCCTCTCTTCGACTCTATCGATATCTATGACCCCTCCCTCTCTTCTCGTGGATTGCCCCCTCTATATATGATATTGATAGGCCTCTATTTCACACACATTGCATGTGTCAAATTTTTGTTTGAGATGTCATTGGCACATATTCACACAAATACATTCATGAAATCACCCCCAAACAAAAAACACTCACAAACACACACGCCATCTGTCTAGGTTTGTATCTCTCTCACACACACCCACGTAGGTGGGGGACGTGCACGAAGAGAAGAGGTGCACGCATGGTGCATGCACTCCCGTCTCTTTCCCAACCACACCCGCGCGGGTACACGGTGGAGCTCATTTCTGTACGAAAAGGCAGCCCACGTGGTAATTTGACACGTGTACTGGTTGTCCACTTGATGGAGGATCGTCTACCACGGGTGAACAAACAAATTGCGACTTGACGCGTTATGTTAAAAAAGAGGCAAGCCATGTGGGGCCTACCTTAGAGGCAATGCTCTATACACTCGAGATGCTCTGTGTGTATTACTTTTGATGTTTCCCGTCAACTCGCAAAACGAGGAGAATCTTGCTTAGTACGCCGTCTCCCTCGCCCACGGGCGCGGTGGCTCGCACGACGAGGTGAAGCTTGTTTATTACGCCTTACGCCCGCTCCCTCGCCCACGCGCGCGGTGGCTCGCAGGACGAGGAGAAATTTTTACTACTCTCTCCGTTTACTCCTCGTCCCTACCTTGGTTAGAGAGATTACCATATTGTTTGGAATATATGTCCTTTAGTAGATTTCAATATGAACTACTAGTACGTACTCCAAACACTGATGTATATAGACGTATTTTAGAGTGTAGATTCATTCATTTTGCTTCATATGTAGTCAATATTGAAACGGACGTAATAGTACGCACTCTCCCTCGCCCACGTGGTGGACGTGCAGCAATTCATTCGGTCTTATATAGCCAGAACAATATATACTGCAGTACCATTATTGCTCGACTTCCAGAAGAGGCGAAGAGCCAAACGCAAGGTTAATATTTTGGAGATGCCAAGCGCAAGGTTTATAGGAGAACGAGTAGTAGTAGTACTAGTAGTACGTACCAGTGGTACGTACTGTACGAGGAAGAAGGCAACAAGATGTATGTTTTGCATGACAGTCTGTTCTTACAAGACGTGCTAGACCTAGTCGACCTCATTGTTGCAATGGGACTACTCCCTATCATAGATGGCACGATTCAGAGTGGTGGGTAGTGGGCATAACTCGGAGCTGCTTAGGCTAGTCATAGTGGGAGTAACTTATGTAGTAACATGACACATCCCAAAACAAATTTGCTTATGTGGCATGGAGTTAATGAGGGAAGAGATGCTCGTGTTAACATAATATGTTACTGTAACATAACACACCCCGAGGTATAATGAGTCTATGTCTCAATTAATGAAGGTTTGTATGTTACCATCTATATGTTACTACCCATTATGAAGGTAGTAACGGACTAGTAACAAAAGCATTTTACTAGTCTAAGTTACTCCCCACTATGACCAGCCTTAGTCTTAAACCCCATGAAGAAGTCCCATCGAAAGGAATAGCCATCCTCTACATGTGCTCCTATGTAAAATGAGTAAATGAGACAAAAAGAGAAAGAGATAAAGTAAAAAAAACACCAGCCTTAGATCCAGCCCTATTGTATCACTGAATGATATTTCTACGTCGTGATTGACATGGCTATATTATTAATCATGCTACGGAGGTAGAAACGGATTTTTATTTATTCGCGGAGGTAGTAGCTGATGGATATTCAACGAGGAGTGAAATGATGGCTGCTTCCTCGGTCAAACTTAGAGAAAGGCGGGCCTCGTGATTTCACGGCTTATTAGTCATTATTACTGCCTATACTCTTTGCCCATATATAATAATCGCGTGGTAGTATGGTAGTGGGCTATACTTTTAATAACCATGCTCGAAGAGAAGAGGTGCACGCACCCACGCACGTAGTGTACTAGTAGCACTCTTTGCGTCTTTTGCGTCTTCCCCAACCACACACGTGATACGGTGGAGCTCATTTCTGTAAGATGATGCAGCCCACGTGATAATTTGACGCGTCTAGTAGTAGTTACTCACTTATAAATAATGGAGGGTCGGGAACCATGCATGAACGGTGCCGCGTCATTTATAAATAAAGTTTTTTTTCTTTAGTGGCACATACGCAATATAAATAGGTTCATATGGAGAGAAAAGGAAACCGCTCCACTATATACATAGCCAGGACGAGCCTACACGGTTGCTTGCTGGGGTTGCTCTCTTCACACTCTCTCGCACAAAACGACTGTGGCCACATCTCTAACATCCCGACGGATCACGCCCGCCGGGGGAAGGGGTGGATGCTTAGTGTAGATGCGGTCGCCGTCGCCAACGGCGAACACCCATTGTCGGCACGTCCCGATTAGGGGTCCCTGCCGTTCTCCCTCACAAAGCCGGTGAGGTTGCCTTCGTCCCTTGCTCACTGTCGCGACGTGGGCAGTTGCCGCCTCCCGCCGCCCTCCTCTAGGTTGAGCTACGTCCAACATCCCTCAGGTACAACTTCCTTTACAGCCGGCTTGCATCACTGCTCCAGCTGCCCACATCAGTCCATGTGGATATTTCTCTACTTCTTTGCCCCGCACATACCTCTACTGGCTTCTACGTGTTGTATTTGTGATGAGTTTATGTCTCATCAACTAGTCCCAGTAATCTTATTCTAATCACGCTTCTTCAATTTCTTTGCCACAAGGATGCTCATCTCGATTTTGGTGAAAATGCACAAAATGATCCGATGGTCAAAGGGTTGCAAACTTCATTTCTTCGGAAGCTCCAACGTTGCCAGCAAATTAAAGCCTGGTTAGGGTTTACGGTTCAAGGGCTAGGGACTGCATGGATCTTTTTTTCTTTAGCTGTCTCTGTTCCAAAATAAGTGTCAACTTTAGTAGTAGTACAACTTTGTACTAAAGTTTGCATAAAGTTGAGACACTTACTTTGGAATGGAGGGAGTACATATTGGCTATGATCTGTCAATCATTGAGATGCAATAGCATGCATGTTAGTCTCCTTTGTATTTGATGAAATGTTGCAAGGGGCAACCTTGGACGCAAGATACATGAAACAGAAGCTGGAAGCTTCATAGCATTGTACAAATTTATCTCGCTGATAAGTTACAGTACGTACTATATAGTACTATGTAAAGAGTTAGGTGTCGCACGTGTCCAGAAAATATGGTGATAACGTGAGGTGGGCCATGTAATCATTGAGCCTGCGTGTTTTCACTGCTCTCGCACTCCTCCGATGTAAGAATGGAGAAAATTGTATTCTAGTAGTACCTCCTTTTGCCGAAAGCGTGGAACATCCAGCAGTCCTACCACCTCACTAATAATGACCAATGAGCCGTCAAATCACATAGACCCAGCAGTAAGTTGGACGGACAAAGCAACCATCACTCTTGAATCCGCTTTTCTCTTCAATGCAGGCGCCAGTGAGAGATTGCGTCTGCTCTGCCCGGGCATGAATGCGACACCGATTCTTTGTAGTGGCGCTGACTTTTTCGGGCGGGAAGCGCGCGTGGGCGATGGAGGGGCTTTGTGTGGGCCAGGCTAGTCAGGAGCGGGTGTGGCAGCGGTCCGCCTGTCCCGACCGGACGCCCGGAAACAAGAGGATGCACCGACTCTCGCGGCTAAATCGTACACAACACACCATCTCTCTGTAGGAGTAGGTCGATGTGTCGCTCTCTCTAACACACACATGCTGTTAAACACACACACACACACGCACAAACAAGTTCATAGAATCGGAATATCATGCGAATTACTTAGGGAGCGTTTGGATACTTAGCAAGAACAGTTTATAGCCTAGCCGGGCAAGGTTAGGTGTTTGGAACTGTTAAAATATGTTAGCTTTTGTGGGCCAGCTAGCTTGGGTGGGCTAGAAAAACCTTGCTAGCTCAGGACAGCCAGATCGGCTCGCTTCCGACGGCAACCTTCGCGTACTACCTCCGTCCTGGTTTATTGGGCCCCATTGTATTTCATGTCAAATTTTGACCATAGATTGAACTAACAAAATGTTCATGCATGTCACAAAAATTTATATTAATTTGTATTTCGCGTACTAATATTTTTCTTATTAATTTGTTTGTTTCACCCTCTGACTAGTGGGACCCAACGTACTACGTGGAGAGAGGTAAGGTGACTAAGGCTGCATTATTTCTGTACTACCAACACTGCTTTAAACCCAAAAGACCTTACCACTAAAGCCACATGACACGATTATGATTTAAATCCCAATGACTCCCACACACAAAAAAACACGGCATGCTTGTCACACGAATGCAGGAATGTATAAAAGGTTACTTTCCTCTCGTTAAATATAACGTGAGGGTGGTGTAGCTGGTTAGCCTGTTCGCTCATCAAACTAGAGGTCTCAGGTTCGATAACCACACTTGAGCACAATTTTGTTTTTGTTCGACTTCTTTCTTCCACCCAATGACAGGTAGGCCCTGCTTGACAGAGATAGAAAGTGATCTGGGGCGGTGTCAGGAGGATTCTTTGACTGGTCAAAATGGATGGATATGGAGCTATACGATCTCGGCCTCGGCGCTTGTTTTCTAGGGTTTGCACTCTTCACACTCTCTCTCCACTATATATATATACATGCTGGAGCCTCAACGCTTGTAGTTGCTCTCTTCACACTATCTCACCCTCTCCAGATCTAAACAAGACTTCGTTGGCCTCTCTCTCTCCCCTCACTGCTGGTCAAAGAGCCGGCAGGATCCGTCTACCGGGAAGGGAAGGAGGCTTAACGCTGTCATCGTCGGTGAGGGAGGGAATCCACTACCGGTGCAGCTGTTCTCTTTCACCCAGCAGCGGCGCGGGAGGGCCTCTGACCCCTTCTTCCTCGCTGTCGTACATAGTGTGGGCAGAACGGCCTCCGGTCGCCCACCGAACCACACCCCAAGAACCTTAAGGTATAATTTACTTATTCCACATGCATTGCTCTAGCTGCATGTGGGCTTTTTTCCGCTTCTGCAGTCGAATCTTAGTGTTGGATCAAACAGGAAAGTAGTGGGGAAAGTTGTATAGCATGAATCTAGGATGTGGTTCAAAGAGGAAAGGAATGGGGGAAGTAGTGGGGAAAGTTGTATCGCATGAATCTAGGACGTGGTTCAAAAAGGAAAGGAAGGGGGGAAAGTAGTGGGGAAAGTTGTATAGCATGAATCTAGGACGTGGTTCAAAGAGGAAAGGAGGGGGGGAAAGTAGTGGGGAAAGTTGTATAGCATGAATCTAGGACATGGTTCAAAGAGGAAAGGAAGGGGGGAAAGTAGTGGGGAAAGTTGTATAGCATGAATCTAGGACGTGGTTCAAAGAGGAAAGGAAGGGGGGAAAGTACTAGTACAGACTGGCTATCCAGCACCTACGTTGGTCGAAAAGGCAAAACAATGACAAATGCAGTACGCACATATGTAACGAACTGATCTTTTTTGTTTTGGGGGACAAGGCTGTAGAGTTTCAGCGGGACTAGATTTGCTGCACTCACATAGGGAAAGGTGTCTAAAGATAACAAAATTGGGACCAACACAAATATGCTCCTTGGTTGTTTGTTCTTTGCTGTAACAGACTATGCATCACTCCTTCATACATCGGTAGATGCACATGGTGATGGTGAGTCCATTGTCCCGTGCAACTCTTTAGCTGTTGTTAATCTAAGGCCCTGTTTGGTTAAAAAGTCCTAGGACTGTTTTTAGTCCCAACTAAAAAGTCCCTAGTCCCTACCTGCTTGGTTCCAAGGACTATACATGGACTAGAGGTTATTAAATGACATGCTAAAAGACCATGTTACCCCTAGTAATGAACTAATAGAGATAAGGTGCGATGCGGGGCAGGGGCAACTATTGGAAAAAGTCCCAAAAAGACTCTCCCTCGGGGTCTTCTTTCTTTACTCCCGAATGCCCACTATTAGTCCCTAAAAGTCCCTCCTGTTTGATTTAGATGGGACTGAAAGGGACTTTTCTTAGTCCCTACACCAAAAAGTCCCTCTAAACAAACACCCTCTAATAATGCCGATTGAAAATTGATGCAATGCCACAGTTAAAAGAAAATTACATGTTTAACGAATTTTATTGTTAATATAATCTCTCTGTTATTATGAATCAATGCCACCGTTTGAGAAATGCTACTGTCTTGCTTTATTTCCCAATTAGATAAGTTAGATGCTTCTTTTTGTTGGCTTCTGTGTCATCCACCGTTATTGACCACTTGTTGTTTCCTTTGCACCTGTGTGTAAACAGGGTTATCTACTTCACCTCGTTGTTATTGTGACCTTTTGTTGCACTGCACAAAACAACACTTTTGTTTTAAGAGTGTTTTGTGCAGTTGAACTAAAATGTCACACCGACAACGTTGCTTGATTGCTTGATCTTAGTGGAACTGCACAAGAGGAGATCTTACTTCGTATCCGTGTTGGCAAATTTGGTTCAGATCTTCTTCTTGTGAGTTGTTTGAATTCCGTGTCATGAGAGGTCAGTACTAGCCTTCTTTCACATGATTGTGCAGTGTGCTTTCATATGTTGTGCTACTTGTACGGTAATGTTGCTTGATTTTAGTGAACTGCACAAATGGAGACAAGACTTCCAATCTGTATTGTCACCGTAATATCCCATTGAGGTAAGATAAGGATATTGCACAACTTTTGGCCTGTATTTTGCCACTTTCATCAGAAAATTAATGTCGTTTTTTAGTGCTATACTTGTGCTCCCTAATTGACATGCCAAATCTTACATTGAAGGCGAAGCTTGTCTGTTATTGAACCAAGTGATGAAGGGGAAGAAAAACAAAAATCAACTCCCGGTGCTGTAATGAAGCACTAGAACTATGATGACACAAGTAATGATATAGTTTTGCATCTTAATTTATTGCTATGGCTGGAACGATCAATTGTTTTGCCACTGATTTGATGCCACTCTTAATGTAATATGTAATTATCTCTACTTGTGCAAACAGGGATCTTCTTTGAAGATACCATATATTTTAGTGGAACTGCACAAGAAGATGTTGGAAGCATTAAACTAATCGAGGAGTATATAGTAAGCATGGCAACCATAGTAGATAACAACAGATGGTTCCGGAGAAGTGCTTGATCTGTATGCTCTACACAATAAGCCTCCGAACAAAGGTTGTTACTCGCCCACGGATTTCATCCATATGATTCAGCTTTGTCATCTCTATTGGTGTTGTGCTACTGTTTAGATACTGTCATGAGAAAGTGGTATTGTCCTTGAGAAGTGCTTCATCTGTGCTGTTTTAAATATTTCCTTTCCTTTTTTTGAGCAAACAGGGATGCTAGCATTTAGTTGTCCTCTTATCTTTGCACAACAGGATCATCCTCCTCTGAAGAAGAATATGGAGTACGTGAAGTGACTAGTTCTGATTATGCCAGGATGAAGAAGCCCTGTCTATCTTCTCATCAGAAGGAGCAGTTGAAGGATGGTTACATTACTCCCCACAAGGCCAAACTAACTTCAGCTCGGAAGGACTGACAGATCTCCATCTTTTTTGCTATGATGCGCAAGTACAATGTTGTTCTAGGATTCTTTCCGGTTAGTTCCCTTTTTTTAAAGTGTGCTCTACATGGACCATGTAGGTGCCTGTTTAAACTGTCAATTCATAGTACAGTTTGCTTTATACTAATCACTGATTTTGTATTTGTGCAAACAGGGGTGCTCAGCTTGATTTCAATGGGAACTGCACAAAATGTTCATGAATACATCGAATCATTCATTTCCACCACAAGAAAGGAGGTGCCAATATGTTCAAGGCGTTGCAACATATAAAGGCGAAATCATACAAGCTACGCTCGAATTTGGTTGATTTTGGCGGAACTACACAAAAAGAACAACTGGTTTATTTAGCACGAGGTGCCATGTCAATGTCCGAACTAATGGCAAACCCTGCCCATTCCACAATCTTAGACATTTGATATTTTGGAATGGGAAGACCTTGTCAAAGTTTGCTCATTGATGTACGCAAAGCAACATGCATTTGACATTTTGGAATGGGACAACCTTGTCAAATTTTGCTCATTCATGTTAGCAAGAAGACATGCGTTTGATATTTTCGAATGGGACGCCCTTTGCTGTCAGCAGCATCAATTGATTTTTCTTTATTGTTTAGTTGTGAAGTAAATATTGGCTCTGACATGTGAATCACTGAGATGCATAATCATCGATTGTTTTGAATGTTCTCTATGAATTGCCAGGTCTATGTGTTTGATTGCAATGTACAGGAACGCTAAAAGCAGCTCAAACTCTTTGTACTCCCTCTGTTCCTTTTTACTTCGCATATTAGATTTATTTCAAGTCAGTTGATTTTACATTGTGAATGTTCATACTTTTTTCTAAAAGATTGGTCAAAGTAGAGATACTTTGAGTGCAGACAAAACTTGTATACAGACTAAAAAGGACCAAATGGAGTACATGTGAAACTGCTGCAAACGAGGTGATCACCCTGGGAATAATCCTAGTACGTATTGTTTTGCATGTTCATCCAATGCCAGTGATACAAGAATTCGAACTAAATTCATTCATACACGGTAGGATTTCATATAAACATGCCAGATTTCATTACATTTCATACATTCTTCAACTAAAAAGGGGTGCGCTGGAGGTATAATTAATTAATCGAATCTACCCACCGGTGTCCGGCAGAGCCGAACAGAAGCTTATTCTCTAGCGGACTGAGCTTCAGTGACTTAACTGTGGGTGCAGTTGCGTAACTGACATGTGGCCCAGATGCCTGTTGGGCCCACGTGTGAGTGACCCAACTGCACCAGCATTTAAGTAACTGAAGCAGCGTCCTTCTCCAACATAGCTCTCTGACTCCACGTCGCCGCCAAGAAGCTATCGGCCGTCAATGCTCAACCCACCTAGCTTGGCTTCAAACGGAGGGTAGCAGAGGTGGCCTTACTTGGACCTGAGCGGCGGCGACCTACCGTGTTCTACTCTTCCTCATTTTCTGTGTGGCGCGGCCTCGTTGGCAGCGGGGCGGGGCCTCGACGGAGCCGACGATGTCCTCTATCTCGTTGCTGGTGGGGCGGCGCCTCGGCGAAGCGGGGGAAATCCTCCCCCTCGTTGCTGGCAGGGTGGGGCCTCGGCTGAGCCAGCGATGTCCTATGCCTCGTTGTTGGCGGGGCGGGGCCTCGATGGAGTAGGGCCTCACCGAAGCCGACGAGGTCCTCCGCCTCGGTGCCGGCGGGGCGGGGCCTCGGCGGAGCCGGCGGTGTCCTCTACCTCGTTGTTGGCGCCGTGGGGCCTCGGCAGAGCAGGGCCTCGTGGACGCCAGCGGACCGGGACTCGTCGGAGCCGGAATTGTCCTCTGCCTCGTCCTCGGTCTCTCCAAACAGTGCCTCGCTCGCTTCATCGCCCTCTTTGTAGGCGGCCGCATCCTCCGCCACCCGCACGCGATACCGCCAGTGCTCGAGGCGGCCCTCGCGGGCGGAGTGGTACGAGTCGAGCATCGCCTCCTGCTTTGCCCGCTCCGCGGTGATCTGCTCCTCCGCCTGCAGGTGCTCCTGGAGGAGATGGTGGTTGTAGGCGGCGTCGGCTTGCGCCTCCCGGAACTGCTCCTCACGCTTCTGCCTCACTGTGTCCATGTATTGGGCACGGGCCTCGCCGATGGTCATGGTGCACTGCACCGGCGAGGATGGCGTGGAGGAGGGGGTTGGCGCCGGATCGTCGACTACCATGTTATCCATTGGGACGTTGTCGTCCTTCGGCTGCCTGCCGGCCAGCCAGTCGGCAGCAATGGCTGCCATCTCCTTGTGGTCTGTCGTCCGCCCGTCCCGAAGAGCGCTGGAGCGTGAGGAAGCCATGGTGGGCAGTAGTGGTGTGGACAGGAGAAAGGGAACGAAGGCGGATGACTACGGCTATGGCCGGCGCAGCAGTCTATATAGCAATGGTGGGCGGCGGAGGGATGGACGTGTGGTGCCGGAGTAGCCGCCTCAGCAACCGCGTATCATTAATGTGGGCGGCAGACGGACGGACGGACGACACTTGTGTCGTTTGAAGGCGGAGCAATCGCCTGCACCGGGAAGCGGGGCTGGCGGCGCAGACAGTTTCGGGCGGAAAGCACGCACGGGCGAGGGAGGCGGTCTGTGTGGGCCACGGCTGTCAGACTCGTGCTTGGCAGCGGGTCGGTCCAGCAGCCGGACATGCTGGCTTGCCAGCGAGCTCGCCGAGCTGAGCATCGACAATCAGACGATGGACGTAGCTTCCGACCAGGAGCCGACGCCACTGTCCAAGCTGGTTCATGCCATGTTCACCATAGAGCAGGTGCGGCCGCACTTCGACGCCCTAATGGCGGAAGAGCTACCAGCGCAGGAGGACCTGTGCTGCAACCTCTGTCTCCTCAACGAGCACCAGTGAACAAGTGAACGACAATGGCATCACGGACTGTGGCCCTATGATCCTGGCTTCCCGAATGAGTAGTGGGCGCTGTATCAGACCATCCGTAGGGCCCACGAGGCCCTCTCCGTCGTCCTTCGAGTTGTTGTGCTCGTCGTGGCACCACTGTCTCGCGTTGTCAACATGGTCAACGGACATGAGGAATGAGGAGATGACTTTACTTGGAGAGGATGACAGTGGGGACCCACCAGGGCCATAGCCGCACGTACGCAAGTGCCTCCTTATTATATACAACTATAATATTTTTTGCTTCCTCCTGGTTTCCTAACATCACGGTCCCACACCATTGTCAACCTCTATAGTCAATAAACGAGATAATTGCACAAGGAGCGGCCGACGGCTGGGACCAAGCAGCTCGAGCAGTATTTGTGTTTTTTAGGTGTGAGCACTGCAGAGTTTTTCTTGAGCGATATTTTCATTGTTGTTCAGAGAAGAGCAGGGTATTAACTGGGCGGGCTATGGCCCGTCTAGCCCAGGCCAGATATCCAGCCCATATATTATTATTTTTTCAAGCTGAAAATGAATAGCCCAGCTATACTTTTTTTAGGAATAGCCAGGCAAGGTTAACTTATTATTCTCCGCCCCGCTGGGCTGCAAATCTTTCCAAGGAGGGATGCATTAGGCTTAACAAGAAAATGGGATTTAAGAAATAATAAATGGGATGTCATTATAAAAACTGGCGAGTAACTATAAAAAAAATGCACTAAACACGTAATTAGTTTATAATTTTTTTTTGGATTTTGAAAATTTTAATTTCATTAATTGTTGCGCGCACAATGTTTTGTTGGAATTTTTACGTAATACAAATTTATATTGAAATTGTATTTAATCTTACTAGAAATTTTGGGATAAAAATATTTTGGATCCCATCAAAATTTGGGAAATTTTATTGAATTCTGTTTTGAACGTTTGGTTGAAATTATTAATCGTTGTCCTAGCTAGAAAATAGGTTGTACTTTTAACAAAGTGTAACTGGGCTGTAGTAAATTCCATTAGAATTCAAAAATGAGCTGTACATTCTTGCAAATCGCAAATGGGCTATAAGTTCTCTACCACACACTTGTGGGCCTACTAAGTTGACGCGTCCCCTAAAAAAAGTAAGTTGATGCGTATGCAAGGCTTTGTCAACTTATAGTCAACACACAGTTCTAGCAGTAGTGGCCGTTGGATGTCCATCCAACGAATGTCGTGCTTCTTCTTCAATCTCGGATATTCTATCTTCAGCCGCCCAAAAAATGATTCCTCCCTTGACATCTGGGGCGCACCGTTTCGGAGGCTGACCTATGGGCCTACTAAGTTGACGCGTACCAAGGGCTTTGTCAACTTAGTCAATATAAATGATTCTAGCTATAGAGACCGTACGATGTCCATCCAACGGCCGTAGTGCTTCTTCAACCTCTGGTCTTCTTGCTCCAGCTGCCCAAACCAGCGCCGGCGGGACTACCTGCTCCCGCCTCCCGTGGCCGGCTGTGCTGCCGCATAGGCCGCACCGCCCACCCTACTCCATTGCTGGCCAGGCCATTCCTCTACTCACCCACACCTCCTGTTATTTTATGGCGACGGCAGCCAGACCAGTAAACCCTCGTACTCCCCACCGCGTGGGCAACCACTGCCGAGTCTTCCCCAGCTCCGTGTCGTTCCCTTCCTGGTGCTTTGGGCGCGCCGTGGTCAACATGGTCAACGAACGACATCCATCGGACGTGGACTGTATGTGGAGAGGTTGACAGCTGGGTCCATAGCCGCAACAAGGAAGTGCCTCCTTATTACACGGAAAATAATGATTCCTCCACCTGACAGCAGGGACCCACCGGATGGGCCACCGTATTTCGTGAAAAAACGTTTCCCCCCTGACTGCCGGGACTCACCAGCTACATCTTCGCACGCAAGGAAGTGCGTCCATATTAAGGGCAAAAAAAAAATGATTCGCCCCTGACTGCTGGGACCCACCAGCTACATCTTCGCATGCAAGGAAGTGCCTGACAGTCGGGACCCACCTGGTTGAAGCGTACGTAGCGTTGTCATTCTGGTCGCGAACGTGTACGTACATACTGGTCGATGTAGAGGCGTGCACGTGTCGTAGTAGAGGCGCGCACGTAGCATGTACACGTACGTACAACGGCCAGGGTGCAAGAAAGAAAATACGGCCACGTACATACATACGGGCGGGGTCTCGAACGCCTACTTGCACATATGTACGGCCAGGGCTCGTGTACATGGCTGGGTCGGAACGGAGAAGTTGCACCGTCATCGTGTTCATGGGGAGGCAACCGGCTGGGTCGGAACGGAATGCGTCGTCGTGTTAATCGGGAGCCAACCGGCTTGGACGGAACAACCGATAGAAACGAGGCCTGGCGTACCGCAGAACGGAGGAAACGGCCTTGTGTTTGACCGGCCACGGTCGAAACGGGATCATGTTCATCGGGAGGGGTCTGGCGTACCGCAAAACGGCGGAAACGGACTTCTCTTGGTGGAAACGGGGTCTTGTTTATCGGGAGGGGTGTGGCGTACCGCAAAACGGAGGAAACAGACTTGTGTTGGAGCGCTACGGTCAAAATGGGGGTCCTGTTCATCGGGAGGGTGTGGCGTACCGCAAAACGGGACTCCACGAGATACTGTTCATCACCACCGTCGACCTCCTCCAGCCTCCACGGGCTACTGTCATCCACCGTCGACCTCCTCCAGCCTCCACCTGCGACTGTTCATCCACGGGCTCCTGTTCGTCCAGCCTCCACCGCGCGCTCCTCCACCGGCTACTGTTCAACCAGCCCTCTCCACTGTGTCCTGTTCAACCACCCCTCCACGGGCTACTGTTCATCCAGCCCTCCACCGGCTACTGTTCAACCAGCCCTCCACGGGGTCGTCATGTTCATCCAGCCCTCCACGGGGTCCTGTTCATCCACCCCTCCATGGGGTCCTATTCATCCACCGGTTCGATCGATCGGGGTCCTGTTCATCCAGCGGCAACGACCTCTACTACCACGGGGTCCTGTTCATCCAAACCCCCCAACAACGCTCACTGTTCATCAAGGGAAGGAGGCAACAGTGTTCGATCGGCTTCAGTTAGCAGCAGTAGCAAAGGAATCATTCGGGTTCAGTTAACGGCAAGGGATCGATCGCTCGCTCGGGTTCAGTAATGCGTAGCCTGCAGTGCAATCGCTCGGTTCAGTTAGAGCGCAACGCCTCGCACACACGCGCGTACGTACGAGAGAAACGCGCATCGCTCGGCCCCCGACCACCCACCGTAACCGGGAACTCCCTGATATTTTCCTCGCCCTCGCTTCTACCATGATTTTTTTCGTCATGGACGGCCCAAAGAATGTCATGCAGCCGCGTCTCCGGCCCGCCCAGGACGAAAAGCCCATTTTCTGTCATGATTTTTTGTCATAGAAGTAGGAGCCCACCACATCTATGATGATACCGGGTTTTGTCACAATTATCGTCATAGAAGTGTCATAAGTATGACAGAATTTTTTTCGTTCGGCCCAAAATGTCACGGATGTGTCTTTTTTTGTAGTGAGCTTTATTCATATCCATCAGGTTCAAACAACCAATGCGTTATTCGATTCATAGGTACATATGTTAAAGAATTACATAAGAACCAAATAAAGAATGATGAACCACAGTTGTATACTTGTACTATTAAAGACGGTAAAGAAAGAGGCGAAATACACTCTGGCTGCTGAACAAGGTGAAGCGGAATGCCCATATTGTGCCCTCCTCCATGCAGAAGGCACGCACGACTCTAGTCCAACCCCTTGTGATGGCCGACCGCCCATCCTTCACGGTCTTCATGAAAACATCTAGATAATCATCGTATTCTAGTAGAAATACTTTAATCTTTGCATGCCCACCAATCATGTAGTTTGAGAGGTAATCTTGAGTAAACTGCTTTGGCAACCACTGCAAAGGAAAAAGATTCAGACATTGTCATCTAACACAACTCATTATGGGCAGTAAAAAGAAGGCTGCAGAGTTCTTACTTACCATCCTGCAGTTTGCTATTGTCTTGGATAAAGTGTAAACAAATAGTTTAATTGCCATCTTTGGACCCATTTTACTAACAATCTTTATCAGCTTCCTCACTTGATGCTGGTTCATGATATCTCATTGCCCCATACGCAAAAAGGGTCGAAGCGCGGATCTTTACCAATGACATATGTACCTAAAAGCACCAAGTTAATATTAGAAGCTAAACAGCAATCGCACAATGATGTAGTACAACACTCTTTTATAATACTCCCTCCGTTCCTAAATATTTGTCTTTCTAGCGATTTCAATAAGTGACTACATACGGAGCAAAATGAGTGAATCTACACTCTAAAATATGTCTATATACATCCGTATGTGGTAGTCCATTTGAAATCTCTAAAAATACAAATATTTAGGAACGGAGGGAGTATCTTATAACATCCAATATACTCACATATTAGATGAATTAACATCTTATATTATGGGCCGGAAGGAGTTTAGTGCGTTCTTACAAATTATCAGCTGATTACTGCTGCTGTATCCATGGGTTACAGTTAGTTTGAGCTAGTTCGGGCTCAAATAGCCCTAAAGTATATCTAAACATGAGGGCTAGTTTGAGCTAGTTGCATCTATAACCCACCCAAAAAAACTATCCAACCCAAGAGGTGCTAGTTGGAGCTAGTTCTCCTGGTGCATTTATTCTCAATCTAACCCTGCCATCCAAACAACTCTTTGGATGGAGTTAGTTCAGGGTTAGTCATGAGCTAGAAACTAACTCTAACCTCTAGCTAAGTTGAGTATTCAAACAGGGCTGTGTTGTTGTTGTTGTTGTTGTTGCTGCTACTCTTCTACGTATATCTAGACATCATTAGAACATTAATGTAACACTCTTCCTTGTTGCTATGTAGCCTAGGATTGCATATTTAGACATTAAGTACGGTGCATGTTGCTATGTAGCCTCAGATATATTACATATGGCCCTAGTTAACCTAACGATACATGGGTTGCAGATATATTCAGTTAAAAGTCTGATTCACCGATTAGTCCCTTATCAGCCCCTGGCCTATATCAAAGAGACGAATTCATCGCGTTTTACGATACGGAGCCGCCGCCAAGCCCTAAACTCTCTCGGGAGGGCTGATCTGGAGTCCTTCGGGGCTCCGGAGAGGGGAATCCATCGCCATCGCCATCATCAACCATCCTCCATCACCAATTTCATGATGCTCACCGCCGTGCGTGAGTAATTCCATCGTAGGCTTGCTGGACGGTGATGGCTTGGATGAGATTTATCATGTAATCGAGTTAGATTTGTTAGGGTTTGATCCCTAGTATCCACTATGTTCTAAGATTGATGTTGCTATGCCTTTGCTATGCTTAATGCTTGTCACTAGGGCCCGAGTGCCATGATTTCAGATCTGAACCTATTATGTTTTCATGAATATATGTGAGTTCTTGATCCTATATTGCAAGTCTATAGTCACCTACTATGTGTTATGATCCGGCAACCCCGAAGTGACAATAATCGGGACCACTCCTGGTGATGACCGTAGTTTGAGGAGTTCATGTATTCACTATGTGTTAATGCTTTGGTCCGGTACTCTATTAAAAGGAGGCCTTAATATCACTTAGTTTCCGTTAGGACCCCGCTGCCACGGGAGGGTAGGACAAAAGATGTCATGCAAGTTCTTTTCCATAAGCACGTATGACTATATTCGGAATACATGCCTTCATTACATTGATGAATTGGAGCTAGTTCTGTGTCACCCTATGTTATGACTGTTACATGATGAACCGCATTCGACATAATTCTCCATCACCGATCCAATGCCTACTAGCTTTTCACATATTGTTCTTCGCTTATTTACTTTTCCGTTGCTACTGTTACAATCACTACAAAACCCAAAAATATTACTTTTGCTACTGTTACCGTTACTATCATACTACTTTGCTACTAAATACTTTGCTGTAGATACTAAGTTATCTAGGTGTGGTTGAATTGACAACTCAACTGCTAATACTTGAGAATATTCTTTGGCTCCCCTTGTGTCGAATCAATAAATTTGGGTTGAATACTCTACCCTCGAAAACTGTTGCGATCCCCTATACTTGTGGGTTATCAAGACTATTTTCTGGCGCCGTTGCCGGGGAGCATAGCTCTATTCTTTGAGTCACTTGGGATTTATATCTTCTGGTCACTATGAAGAACTTGAAAGACGAGAAAACTAAAATTTATCCCTCAACTACGAGGGGAGGTAAGGAACTGTCATCTAGCTCTTCACTGGATTCACCTTCTGTTTTGAGTAAGCTTGCGACACCTAAACCTGCTTCTGCTATTAATTCTGATATGTCGCATGTTATTGATGATGCCACTTCTGCTATGCATGATACTTATGATGAAACTACTTCTATGCTTGATACTACTGTGCCACTTGGTGAATTTCTTGATGAACAACTTGCTAGGGCTAGAGAGAATGAAATTATTGAAACTGATAATATTGATGAAAGTGATGATGAAGACTCTCCCCCTAAATATGAATTGCCTGTTGTGCCTGAGGGTATGTTATGGATGAAGAAACCGCTAGAGACTTTCTTGCTTGCAATGATAGAAGTGATCTTAAGAAACTATTAGCTAAGCTGATAGAAAAAACTCTGAATGCTAGAATGAAATATGATCCTACTTATGCTACTTCACCTATCTTTATTACGGATAAGGATTATGAATTCTCTGTCGACCCGGATATAATTAATTTGGTTGAATCTGATCCTTTTTATGGCTATGAATCTGAAACCGTTGTGGCACATCTTACTAAATTAAATGATATAGCCACCCTGTTCACTAATGATGAGAAAACTCGCTACTACTATATCCTTAAATTATTTCCGTTCTCATTAAAGGGTGATGCTAAGATATGGTTTAATTCTCTTGATCCTGGTTGTGTGCGTAGTCCCGAGGATATGATTTATTACTTCTCTGCTAAATATTTCCCCGCTCATAAGAAACAAGCTGCTTTAAGGGAAATATATAACTTTGTGCAAATTGAAGAAGAGAGTCTCCCACAAGCTTGGGGGAGGCTTCTCCAATTACTTAATGCTTTGTCTGATCATCCTCTCAAGAAAAATGAAATACTTGATATCTTTTATAATGGACTAACCGATGCTTCCAGAGACCACCTGGATAGTTGTGCTGGTTGTGTTTTCAGGGAAAGAACTGTGGATCAAGCTGAAATTATATTGAATAATATGTTGACCAATGAAAATAATTGGACACTTCCTGAACCAACTCCTAAGCCAACTCTGAAGAAAAGGGGTGTTCTATTTCTCAGCCCTGAATATATGCAAGAGGCAAAGAAATCTATGAAAGAAAAGGGTATAAAAGCTGAAGATGTTAAGAATTTACCTCCTGTTGAAGAAATACATGGTCTTAATTCATCACCTATTGAAGATACACATGGTCTTGATAACCCGACACAGGTAGTAAAGGTAAATTCTCTCTATAGATTTGATGAAGGTGATATTTGTGACGCACCCGATTTGACCGTACACTAATCATGCACGCAAATGTGTACGACCAAGATCAGGGACTCACGGGAAGATATCACAACACAACTCTAAAACATAAATAAGTCATACAAGCATCATAATACAAGCCAGGGGCCTCGAGGGCTCGAATACAAGTGCTCGATCACAGACGAGTCAGCGGAAGCAACAATATCTGAGTACAGACATAAGTTAAACAAGTTTTGCCTTAAGAAGGCTAGCACAAAAGTAGCAACGATCGAAGAGGCAAGGCCTCCTGTCTGGGACCTCCTAACTACTCCTGGTCGTCATCAGCGGCCTGCACGTAGTAGTAGGCACCTCTAGTGCCGTAGGTGTCGTCGTCGACGGTGGCGTCTGGCTCCTGGACTCCAACATCTGGTTGCGACAACCAGATAGAAAGGAAAGGGGGAAAAAGAGGGAGAGAAGCAACCGTGAGTACTCATCCAAGTACTCGCAAGCAAGGAGCTACACTACATATGCATGGTTATATGTGTAAAGGGGCATATCAGTGGTCTGAACTGCAGAATGCCAGAATAAAAGGGGGATAGCTAGTCCTGTCGAAGACTACGCTTCTGGACATCTCCATCTTGCAGCATGTAGAAGAGAGTAGATTGAAGTCCTCCAAGTAGCATCGCATAGCATAATCCTACCCGGCAATCCCCTCCTCGTCGCCCTATTAGAGAGCGATCACCGGGTTGTATCTGGCACTTGGAAGGGTGTATTTTATTCAGTATCCAGTTCTAGTTGTCATAAGCTCAAGGTACAACTCCGGGTCGTCCTTTTACCGAGGGACACGGCTATTCGAATAGATAAACTTCCCTGCAGGGGTGCACCACATAACCCAACACGCTCGATCCCAATTGGCCGGACACACTTTTCTGGGTCATGCCCGGCCTCGTAAGATCAACGCGTCGCAGCCCCACCTAAGCACAAAAGAGCGGTCAGCACGCCGGTCTAATCCTAAGCGCGCAGGGGTCTGGGCCCATCGCCCTATGCACACCTGCACGTTGCGAACGCGGCCGCGAGCAGACCTAGCAACCCACACGATCACGACGGTTACGTCAAAGCGGTCCAACACGGCGCGCGCCACTCAGTCGCTGACGTCACGAAGGCTTCGGCTGATACCACGATGCCGGGATACCCATAACTACTCCCGTGTAGATGGCTAGTGCGTATAGACCAAATGGCCAGACTCAGATCAAATACCCAGATCTCGTTAAGCGTGTTAAGTATCCGCGAACGCCGACCAGGGCCAGGCCCACCTCTTACCTAGGCGGTCTCAACCTGCCCTGTCGCTCCGCCACAAAGATCCACTTGCGGGTACTCCTACGAGCCGACCCGACTTTAGTCATCACATGTGTCATGTATATAGTATATAAGTATATACCCGCGATCACCGCCCAGGTGATCACGGCCCGATAGTGTAGCACAGCAGACGGACAAGAATGTAGGGCCACTGATGGAAATCTAGCATCCTATACTAAGCATGTAGGATTGCAGGTAAAGGTATCAACAGTAGTAGCAAGGATAGGCTATGCATCAGAATAGGATATCGAAAAGCAGTAACATGCTACACTACTCTAATGCAAGCAGTATAGAGGAGAGTAGGCGATATCTGGTGATCAAGGGGGGGGGGCTTGCCTGGTTGCTCTGGCAAGTAGGAGGGGTCGTCGACTCCGTAGTCGAACTGGGCAGCAGCAGTGTCGGTCTCGTAGTCTACCGGAGAGAAGAGGGGGAAGAAACAGTAAATACAATGCAAACATAAGCATGACGACGCGTGACATGACAGTGAGCGGTGCTAGGGGTGTCCTAACGCGACAGTAGGTGGTACCGGTGAAGGGGGGGAACATCCGGGAGGTATTCCCGATGTTTCACGTTTTCGGACAGACGGACCGGAGGGGGAAAGTTGCTAGTTCGATAGGTTAGGGAGGTGTGGTGGACGAACGGACTGCGTATTCGGATTCGTCTCGTCGTTCTGAGCAACTTTCATATAGAAAACATTTTCATCCGAGTTACGGTTTAAAAGATATGAATTTTCAAAGTTTATTTGAATTTATGGAATTATTTAATTAACAGAAAAAGGGATATGACGTCAGCATGACGTATGAGTGACGTCAGCGGTCAACAGTCCGGGTTGACTGGTCAAACTGACAAGGGGGACCCACCTGTCATAGACAGTGGGTTAACAGAGGATTAAACTAATTAGTTTTTAGTTAATTAACTACTGGGCCCACCTGTCAGTGAGAGATTAATTAAACTAATTATTTTTATTTATAAAACATTTTCTTTTTTTAATTTTTGCGGCGGGGCCCGCATGTCAGTGACTGGGCCTGCCCAGTCAGCAGTTGACTGGGTCAACCCAGTCAACTGGGAACCGTGGGGGCCACTGGCAGTGACCCAGGGGGTGGCCCCAGGTGTGCCACGTCGGCGGCCGGCGCCGGAGCAACGCCGGCGACCAGACGCACGGCGACGCGGCTCGGGAGGGGTACGGGTTTCACGTACAGGGGGTCTCCGGGGGCGTGGCTGGGCGCGTTCGACGCGGCCCGACGTCGCGCGTCCAACGGCGGTGGTCGGAGGGGCTGGAACGGCCGGAGACGAGCGCTACGAACTCGCCGGCGGCGAGGTGCTACGGGTGCCCGACGGAAGCTACGCTAGAGCGCGCGAACGGCCGAACTAACTACCTAGGCGGGTGCGGCTCGGTGCGGTCGGGCTAGCGGGCCAACGCTCGTGACCATTTGGTCACCGGAGACACGCCGGCGGCGAGCTCCGCGGCGTGGCGTTCGGGCGCGCGCGGGGAAGCAGCTATAGAGCGCGAGCGAGCTAACGAAGAGGGGGAGGAGGTAGAGGAGCTCACCGCGCGGCGCAAGAAAGGCCCGTGGGTGGCTTAGTAGCAGCAGGTCGTCGCCGGGGAAGAAGGGGGTCGCCGGCGCCCGAAGATGAAGGCGAGCTCGGGGAGGCCGATGCAGTGGCTCCGAGCTTCGACGGAGAGGCGGAGGGGGTGTAGTCGAGGGCGGCGACGTCGTACGACACGGCGAGGTGGCGAGTGGGGCACGGTGGCCGCGTGAACGAGGGGAACGGCGGCGAGCGCGTCGGGCATGGGGAAGAGGGGGGGCGGCGCGGATCCGGGGGAGGGAAGGGGGAGGCGCGGGGGCCGAGAGGGAGAGCGGGGGTGAGTGGGAGAGAGGCCCGAGGAGGCGGGGGAGCTGGCGACCTTATCCCCTCCGGCGTCGGTGCCGGCGAGGGGGTCGGGCGGCAGCGCGCCCCTGTTCCGACCGGGTCGGGGGAACAGGGAAGGGGCGAGGGAGGAGGTGGGCTGGGCCGGGGGCGCGGGGGTGCGGCCCAGTTTGGGCCGGGGGGGGGGGGCAGTGGGGGGGAAAGCGGGCCCTTTTTGTCACAGCCCTAGAACTTGCTTGTCTCTAGTTGCATTAAGGCATTCACGTCATCATGTTAAATTTTCTCAGAAAGTTGAAATGGGGATGTCGGAAACCCCAGCACCACTTAAACCAACTAGGGTCACTAAATACTTTCTCAATGAACCTGAAATGCCCTTCTAAAATGTTCATCATCTTTGCTCTGGTCTAGAACCTCTGACAAAAATGGTGCACAATTTTCTAGGACACATAAGGTCACTGAATTAAATCATATGTTATTTGCAATTGGGCATTTAAATGCTATATATTATTTCAAGTGCTCAATTAATTCTGAACTTAAGTGAGGGTTGTTAGGAATAATCCAAACAGAGCCCACAATTATTTTCAGGATTTTTGAAAACGTTTTGGTATTTTTAATAAAGCTCAGAAGTTGCAGAAAAATAGAAAAACATAAACAAATAAACGAAGAGAGAGAGAGACCCACCTGACTAACCTGGCGCCCACCTGGGCCTCACCTGTGATGGCCCAGCCCACCTGGCCTGGTGCCAGTCATCCCTAACCTCTGCCAGTAGGCAGAGGCGGGACAGCGCACGCGCGCGCGAGGCGCCACGCCTCCTCCTGCTTGCCGCCGAGCCTCTGGACGCGTGGGTGAATGCCCCGGCGTCGTCCCGATCCGCCCGACCTCTCTCACTCTCCCCCTGCTCTCTCCCTCGCCTCCGCACCTCGGACCCGAACACGTTCGCCGCCGCCGACGAGAACCACCGTGGCCACCGCGCTCCCCTCGCCCCTCCTCTTGGTCCACGAGCTCCGTTACGACACGAAGCTCCTCCACGCCGAAGCACACGAGCCCGGAAGCACTGGATGCCGCCAGCTCCACCGTTCCCCTCCTCGGCCACCGAGGCTCCTCGTCGGTCGATTCGCCGCCGTCTCCGCCTCCCCGAGCCCGCTGAGGCCTTCCTTGAGATCACTGTGAGCCCCTGAACCGTTTCCCCCTACTCCCGTGCTTGATTTCGAGCTCTAGCTAGACTAGCCACCGTGCCCGAAGCTCGCCGCCGCATGAGCTCGTCGCCGCCGTGGCTCCGGCGACCAAATGGCCCCGCGCGTGCGTCCGTTGCACTCGCGACGTTCCGTAGAGCAACTCTAGCGCGATAGCCCGTTTGTTTGCAAGCCGCAGCGCTAACCCCGCACCCACCCGAACTCCGGCGGCCGCGAAAGAGCTCGCCGCCGTCGACTCCGGTCACCACAGGCCCAGCCACTACCACCATTCGACGCGCGCCTGCAAGAGCTCTCCAATGAGCCCAAGAACGGCCTCGTCCGTGCCCTGTGGGCGCTTTCCGAGCCGCGCCGCCGTCTCGAGCCTCGCCGGCGTCGAGTCGCCGGCGGGTTTGACCTCGTTTGACCCGGTTTGACCCCAGTTTGACTCTCCCTGAGTCACTGACGTGTGGGCCCATGCTCCTAACTAAACTAGATTAGTATTAGTTTAGCGCTAATTAATCTGGATTAGTTAGGTTAGTCACTGACAGGCAGGTCCCACGGGTCAGGTTTGACCCTGGCCAGCCCGTTGACTCGCTGACGCAGTGATGACGTCAGGCTGACGCAGTAAAGCATTATCTGGATTTAAGTTTATTCAGAAAATTCCAGAAAATAGTATAAACTTCTAAAAATCATATAAAATCAACCGTAGCTCAGAATGAAATAATTTATATATGAAAAATTATCAGAAAAATGCAATCTATCCATCTGTATCATTTTCATGCATGTCAAACTAAGTTATACCTGCTGTATAGGTGAAAACATGATAATGACATTATAGATGCTAAATATGGAGTTTGCATATGAACCCTTAGCTCATATGGACCTCATTTAAACTGTTGCTAGATGCATTAGTGTAAATCATAACATTCTTGACATGTCATAGTCATGCATCATAATTGTTGAATTGCATTGATTGTGTTCTTCCTTGTTTGCCGGTGATTGTCCCCTCTCGATAAGCCGTGATTCCGACGATGAGTTCGATGACACCGATGAAGAACTATAATATCTTCAGAAGTGCCAGGCAAGCATAACCCCCTTGTTCATTCCGATACAATCCCACTCTCTCGCTCCTGCTCTCTTTTACTACATTAGGACAACAACGATTCAACTGTTACATGCTGCGGTAGTTGAACCCCTTATCCTCTGTATGACCTGTCATTGCCACAGTAAATAGATGAAACCCACTAGCATGAGTAGGAGTTGTTTGAGCCCTGATGTGCCTACTCATTCATGCTTGTTTGTCATGCCTGCTATTGCTTAGAGTTGTGTCAGGTCTGATTCATCGGGGATGAATTGGAAAGTTGAGAACATGTCCTACTGTGTGTGAGCTAAGTGTGTGAACACGATTTGGTAAAGGTAGCGGTGAGAGGCCATGTAGGAGTACATGGTGGGTTGTCTCATTGCAGCCGTCCTCAGGAACTGAGTTCTGTGTTTGTGATCCATGATAAAGTTACTACCACGCATTGGGCCCGAAACCAATGGACCCTCTCGGCTTCTTAATCACCCTTGTCCTCTGTCCAGGAGTTGCAAGTAGTTTCTGGTGTTTGTAGTATGCTGGGGGCCGTGGACAGCGCTGACCGGAGGGGTGGGCTGTGATGCGGTAGGCACGTGGCCCGGTGTACCGAGTCGCCCGTTTGGTGACCGGGAACCCTGCACACATCGTTCGGGGCCGTATGTGGAAACCTCGGCCGGACTCCCTGCGGATGGAACCTGGATAGGCGATAAACCTGGACTAGAGACTTGAGTGTTTAGGTAGGCTGTGGCCGACACCCTCGCTGGGCCTCCGCTTGAAGGTTGCCGAGTACATGTCGTGTAAACGGCGGTAAGTGGTGAGAGCGTGTGTGTCGAAGTACACCCCTGCAGGGTTAATATGATCTATTCGAATAGCCGTGTCCGCGGAAATGGACTTCTGGGTTGCCTATAACAGTTCATAGACAAGTGAAAGTGGATACTCTAAAATGCGCAAGATAAGCGTGAGTGCTATGGATGGCGTTCTCGTAGGGAGACGGGAGCGGATCCATAGTGGTGTATTGGTATGGTGATTATGTGGACTCGTGTGCGCCACCTCAAAAGAGTTACTTGCAGTCATAGTTTAGGATAGCCACCGAGTCAAAGCTGGCTTGCTGCAGTTAAACTCCACCACCCCTTTTGTTGATACCGATGCATATGTAGATAGTTCTGATGTAAGTCTTGCTGGGTACATTTGTACTCACGTTTGCCTATTTTATGTTTTTGCAGAGAGACTTCAGTCTCGCTAGTAGTACCGCTTGGACTTCGACGTTTAGCTTGTTACCTCAGCTACGATCTTGTGCC
This sequence comes from Aegilops tauschii subsp. strangulata, assembly GCF_002575655.3. NCBI lineage: Eukaryota > Viridiplantae > Streptophyta > Magnoliopsida > Poales > Poaceae > Aegilops > Aegilops tauschii. The sequence goes on from NC_053039.3 coordinate 183,281,824, forward strand.
CTCGGCAGGATCTGGTAGATAGTCGGGCTTCTCAGCCTTTTCATTTGTAGATGTCTGTACTCAGACATGTTAAGCTTCCGCATGTGCTTTGACTTGTATGCTCTGAATGTTGGGTCATGAGACCCATGTTTGTAATATCTGGCTCTTCGGAGCCTAATGAATAAATACTCTGAGTCGTAGAGTCTTGTTGTGATGCCATGTTGTATTTGCACATATCGAGCATATTGTGTGTATGATTGAAATGCTTGGTATGTGTGGGATCCGACAATCTAGTTGTCTATCCTTAGTAGCCTCTCTTATGGGGAAATGTAGTCTAGTGCCTCCTTGAGCCATAGTAGTCCGCTACAGCCCGGTTCACTGGAGTCCTGCTAGCCCAGCACTACTGCTCCGGAACACTTGACTGGCCGGCATGTGATTCACTCCGTTCCTGTGTCTGTCCCTTCGGGGAAATGTCACGCGGTGACATCCGGAGTCCTGCCTAGCCTGCTACAGCCCGGGTTCCCGGAGTCCTGTTAGCCCAGTGCTACAGCCCGGATTCACACGCTGCTGACCGACATGCTCGATGTTGATTCATGTTTGCCTGTCCCCGTAACTTAGTGCCACTTTGGGTTCACGACTAGTCATGTCGGCCCGGGTTCTCTATCATATGGATGCTAGCGACATTATCATATACGTGAGCCAAAAGGCGCAAACGGTCCCGGGCCATGGTAAGGCGACACCCGTGGGAATACCGTGCGTGAGGCCGCAAAGGGATATGAGGTGTTACAGGCTAGATCAGTGTGACTTAGAATCGGGGTCCCGACAGCGTTGGTATCAGAGCCTGACTGCCTGTAGGATTACCAAGCCAAACTGGTCGAAGTTGAGTCTAGAAATGCTTTAGTTATGTAAGGGAATTGATTGTGGAAGGGAACGTAAGGCTCTTTTTACTCCTTTACCTTATGCCCTCTAATCTGAGTCACCCTCTTCTCATTCTACGGGGATTAAGAACTAGGCTTCTCATCTTTCTATCAGGATCACGTGTTACTAATCCGTAGACTCGTAGGATTGTTGGTCTCAAGCCTCAGTTCAGTTCCTACTACTTCCGTATGTTCACCATTGATCCCGGAAGTTTATATTGTGATGTTGAGTGGTTATGCCACCATTTTGTAGGATGTCTCAAATCCTTTGAGCATTTACAGCCGTTATGCTATCCGAGTCATCCTAGGTTTCTAAACTATCTGATGCATTTGCAAAATCATCTCCCTCTGGTCGATGTTCCTTTAGGCCAGGTTAATCACACTAATTGCTGAGTTGAGGTACTCTGTTGCCTTGACATATATGTTGGAGTTATTATTATGACCCCAGGTGTCTTAGAGGACCACCTAGTAATCTAGCAATGCTTTGCATTCCCAGTGTGCGGATTCTGGCCATTATTCTCGAAAGCATCCCGTGATGCCATTTAGTTAGTAGGTATTCTATTCCTGGGTTCTTGAACCCAAGATTCACTCCACTTACCTCCTGTTGATAGTGTTTGCTCGTTCCTTTAGGATATTAGTAGCCTTTGTGATAGTCTTCGAGGTCCTTGGTATATCGTTCTTCCAAATACCATGAACCATTCTTGGCAGAAGTTCTTTTAACCAAAAGATCACAACCAGGGCGCTCTTGAGGAGTACTCCATTCATATTGTGACTCTGCCAGTCCTTCCTCCTCTGCATGGGTTATCCGGAAGAAATATGTTGAATTTGCTCGACATACTAATTCATGCATCCACAACTCAGAAAAACATATGTTCCTTTGAGTTGTCTCTCTTTAGTTATTTTCTGGCCCTCGTCTATCAATTGATAGTCAGGAGTAATTGTGCATTTGTGTTATCGATGCCTATTATTCTTGTGGTCTGTCAAGCCATTCTAATCCGGAATGACTAGGAGAAACAAACTCCAGTACCTCGTCCATCTCTGGGATTGGGTCAAAGTAGTTGTATTCCGCAGATCAAATGCCTAACCAGCTTTTGTTCTGTTCTACCTACGAGTATTACCCTCTTTATGTCAGGAATCTCATGAGGATTGCACCAACCCTCATGAATTCTTGTTGCAGTGATACTTCTGGCCATCGTTATTCATTCCTCGGTCTCCGTGTTATTGTAACCGGAATACTGACAAGTGAATCGTGGTGTGTGAAATCTATACTCCTAGCAACTCCGTTGCTTGGTAGTTAAAGGACAATAATTTCATCCTTAGCGTGTTGGTTATCGAATCACCATTCTGAGGTTGATCGTGCTACCTAGTCCTTATTTTTGGTGCACTCTTCAATCAATGAGTTAGGATTTTTGTCAAACCCTTGCTCAGTTGATCATATCGTCTTGCCCTGAAAAGCAAGATTGTTCTCGATCTTAATAACAAGTCGGTGGATCGTGATTTTCCAAATATCTTCTTGGAAGTACCACCAGGTTGTCCCTGACCGATATGTTGAGTTTGTGAACAAGTTGGTTTTCCAATAAACCACCCCTTCTCCAAGAATCTGTGTTGGATACCCCTGAGCTAGTTGGTCAAGCTAAACAACAACTTGGATAGTTGGAAGATAAAAGGTTGTCTAACTTAGTTCATTTCCAAAGGGATATCTTGTGTCTGTGTGTGTGTTGAAGAAAGATGATATCTTCATTGATTGATCCTCGTGATCAATTGTTGGATCTATTGTCTTACCCAAATCTTTGATTTGCGTATGGGCTATCATCAAATCAAGTCAGAACCAACGATATGCATAATGTTGTCTTACTCGTGGTTGATCCCTCGAGCATACACCATTACATCCTTTGGTATGACCAGTGCTATCACCATGTTCACATAGTTATGGAATTACATTTATATGGAAACCTGGATGAATTGTTGTTAAGCCCATTGACAACATTCTCATCTTGTCCATGATTCATGTTGAACATCTAAGTTAGTGTTGGAAACTTTTGAAAGCATTTTCTTTGTGCTAGTTCATGAAGCCTATGTTTGGATGAAAGGAGTGACTTCCTCTAATTCATGTGCATTTGATGCAAGTTGCCGCCGTGAATTTGAGAAAGCATGTTTCTACCTCCTCTGGAATCGTCCCAAGTCAGTTATGCACGTGCGAAGTATTCCGTGGTCTGTTAGACTGATCATCTTCATTCCATATGAATTCTCTAGCACACCAAGCCACTGATTGATTTGTTCAAGGAGAAGGAGTTCCTTCATAAGAGCTAATCCGGACTTATGAAAGAACTTCGACATCCTCGTTGATGGTTTCCAACCAGAACTCGGTAGTGTTTTATTATAAGACTACCATGTGATCATGCTTGTCTGGGACAACGTTCTCACATGTTTGTAGCAGAACCAGCTCATGTTTTGGAGCTTACTACCGTAATCCATCTCCCGAGAATCTTGCAACGTCTTCTCGTCGATTTGTGTTGCAAACCTTAATTTTCTTTCTAGACTTGACGAGTCTGGAATATTCTGACACCAACCAGATCTAAATCTCAGGCAGACATGATGGTTGGAACATTCCCAAGAACTACAATATTGGTCTCTCGTTAATCGGTAAAGTGGATGTCGTGGCCAACACACCCAGCCGGAAGACCTATTATTGTAGTATCTTGATTAAGGAAGTTGGCCACCTCCCCATAAGGATTTCGTAGGATTTACTTCCGTAGTTATTCCTTATGGATTCTTGTGCTCCTGAAGTCCGACCTTTTACTTGATGTTCTAGATACCAAACCATATCAATAAATGGGTTACGCTAGCACATCAAGGAGAACATTAGAAGTGGAGTGCTAAATGTCTCTCGGTCGATCATCCAGATTGCTTCTTTGGCATTGCTAAGGAAAAATCTGAGAAAGTGTTGTCCTCCTTTGCACCTGCATCCTCCATCACTAATCATCATGGTAGTATGATGTGTTGCCAGGATCCTCGACACGGATGTTGGTAAAACCTTGATGAATATGGAAATGCTCAAGTTCTTGAGAGCACGCACAAGCACTAGGTGTTATCATCAGCACTAACTGGAATTGCTCCCAGTTTCCTTCGGTTATGCTAAACCTTTCAAACAGTAGATTCACTCTCTACTGTTGAGCTTCTCCCCAGTTACTAGAATCATTCCTAGCATTTGCATTTTTTGTTCCCAGCTTGCACCGTCATTGTGCCATCCTACCTTGGATTACCCTTCCCAGTAATTACTGATAAGGACCATCTTCGAAAGTGGTCCCACCAGGGGTTCCGACCATTTCCGGTGATAAGCAAATCACCCCTTGTGTTGTCTTCAACAAGGTAGTCCACATCGTCCATCCTAGCCCGAGTGTGTCGTTCTCCCGAACTCCCTCGAACGATCGTTTGTGATTGCCTTAGGCTGGCATAAAGAGTTTCAATGATATTTATATCAAAAGTAATTCCTTTTGCCACTTAAGGGAATATTTCTACAAGTCACCTTCCCTAAGGTGCCTCTATGGAATCATGGCAATTATCTCCTCGCTACTTTGAAACCATGCACCATCTTATTCAGCGTGGAATTGTGCTTATCAACTTGAATCTTCGTTCATTGTTTCACTTCATCCCTCTCTCGATGTATGTGTTGAGTCTCAGCTCAAGAGATACTCAACATCTCATTCCGTGAGTTGATCGTGAGTTGCTCGATCTTTAAGGAGATCGATTTCTATAGAGTTTCCCTTGTCGTCATCGTGTCGGATGAAGATCTCGAAAGCAAAGACGTCAACGTTAATTGAAGCAACGGATCAACATCTTCGCGAAGAGCAATTGGATCATGAAGATGGTGTTAGCTTGTGTCCCTCTATCTTCTTACCTCACGTCTTGAATCTCGGGACGAGATTCTTGTTTAGTGGGGGTGAGTTGTCACAGCCCTAGAACTTGCTTGTCTCTAGTTGCATTAAGGCATTCACGTCATCATGTTAAATTTTCTCAGAAAGTTGAAATGGGGATGTCGGAAACCCCAGCACCACTTAAACCAACTAGGGTCACTAAATACTTTCTCAATGAACCTGAAATGCCCTTCTAAAATGTTCATCATCTTTGCTCTGGTCTAGAACCTCTGACAAAAATGGTGCACAATTTTCTAGGACACATAAGGTCACTGAATTAAATCATATGTTATTTGCAATTGGGCATTTAAATGCTATATATTATTTCAAGTGCTCAATTAATTCTGAACTTAAGTGAGGGTTGTTAGGAATAATCCAAACAGAGCCCACAATTATTTTCAGGATTTTTGAAAACGTTTTGGTATTTTTAATAAAGCTCAGAAGTTGCAGAAAAATAGAAAAACATAAACAAATAAACGAAGAGAGAGAGAGACCCACCTGACTAACCTGGCGCCCACCTGGGCCTCACCTGTGATGGCCCAGCCCACCTGGCCTGGTGCCAGTCATCCCTAACCTCTGCCAGTAGGCAGAGGCGGGACAGCGCACGCGCGCGCGAGGCGCCACGCCTCCTCCTGCTTGCCGCCGAGCCTCTGGACGCGTGGGTGAATGCCCCGGCGTCGTCCCGATCCGCCCGACCTCTCTCACTCTCCCCTGCTCTCTCCCTCGCCTCCGCACCTCGGACCCGAACACGTTCGCCGCCGCCGACGAGAACCACCGTGGCCACCGCCACTCCTCTTGGTCCACGAGCTCCGTTACGACACGAAGCTCCTCCACGCCGAAGCACACGAGCCCGGAAGCACTGGATGCCGCCAGCTCCACCGTTCCCCTCCTCGGCCACCGAGGCTCCTCGTCGGTCGATTCGCCGCCGTCTCCGCCTCCCCGAGCCCGCTGAGGCCTTCCTTGAGATCACTGTGAGCCCCTGAACCGTTTCCCCCTACTCCCGTGCTCGATTTCGAGCTCTAGCTAGACTAGCCACCGTGCCCGAAGCTCGCCGCCGCATGAGCTCGTCGCCGCCGTGGCTCCGGCGACCAAATGGCCCCGCGCGTGCGTCCGTTGCACTCGCGACGTTCCGTAGAGCAACTCTAGCGCGATAGCCCGTTTGTTTGCAAGCCGCAGCGCTAACCCCGCACCCACCCGAACTCCGGCGGCCGCGAAAGAGCTCGCCGCCGTCGACTCCGGTCACCACAGGCCCAGCCACTACCACCATTCGACGCGCGCCTGCAAGAGCTCTCCAATGAGCCCAAGAACGGCCTCGTCCGTGCCCTGTGGGCGCTTTCCGAGCCGCGCCGCCGTCTCGAGCCTCGCCGGCGTCGAGTCGCCGGCGGGTTTGACCTTGTTTGACCCGGTTTGACCCCAGTTTGACTCTCCCTGAGTCACTGACGTGTGGGCCCATGCTCCTAACTAAACTAGATTAGTATTAGTTTAGCGCTAATTAATCTGGATTAGTTAGGTTAGTCACTGACAGGCAGGTCCCACGGGTCAGGTTTGACCCTGGCCAGCCCGTTGACTCGCTGACGCAGTGATGACGTCAGGCTGACGCAGTAAAGCATTATCTGGATTTAAGTTTATTCAGAAAATTCCAGAAAATAGTATAAACTTCTAAAAATCATATAAAATCAACCGTAGCTCAGAATGAAATAATTTATATATGAAAAATTATCAGAAAAATGCAATCTATCCATCTGTATCATTTTCATGCATGTCAAAGTAAGTTATACCTGCTGTATAGGTGAAAACATGATAATGACATTATAGATGCTAAATATGGAGTTTGCATATGAACCCTTAGCTCATATGGACCTCATTTAAACTGTTGCTAGATGCATTAGTGTAAATCATAACATTCTTGACATGTCATAGTCATGCATCATAATTGTTGCATTGCATTGATTGTGTTCTTCCTTGTTTGCCGGTGATTGTCCCCTCTCGATAAGCCGTGATTCCGACGATGAGTTCGATGACACCGATGAAGAACTATAATATCTTCAGAAGTGCCAGGCAAGCATAACCCCCTTGTTCATTCCGATACAATCCCACTCTCTCGCTCCTGCTCTCTTTTACTACATTAGGACAACAACGATTCAACTGTTACATGCTGCGGTAGTTGAACCCCTTATCCTCTGCATGACCTGTCATTGCCACAGTAAATAGATGAAACCCACTAGCATGAGTAGGAGTTGTTTGAGCCCTGATGTGCCTACTCATTCATGCTTGTTTGTCATGCCTGCTATTGCTTAGAGTTGTGTCAGGTCTGATTCATCGGGGATGAATTGGAAAGTTGAGAACATGTCCTACTGTGTGTGAGCTAAGTGTGTGAACACGATTTGGTAAAGGTAGCGGTGAGAGGCCATGTAGGAGTACATGGTGGGTTGTCTCATTGCAGCCGTCCTCAGGAACTGAGTTCTGTGTTTGTGATCCATGATAAAGTTACTACCACGCATTGGGCCCGAAACCAATGGACCCTCTCGGCTTCTTAATCACCCTTGTCCTCTGTCCAGGAGTTGCAAGTAGTTTCTGGTGTTTGTAGTATGCTGGGGGCCGTGGACAGCGCTGACCGGAGGGGTGGGCTGTGATGCGGTAGGCACGTGGCCCGGTGTACCGAGTCGCCCGTTTGGTGACCGGGAACCCTGCACACATCGTTCGGGGCCGTATGTGGAAACCTCGGCCGGACTCCCTGCGGATGGAACCTGGATAGGCGATAAACCTGGACTAGAGACTTGAGTGTTTAGGTAGGCTGTGGCCGACACCCTCGCTGGGCCTCCGCTTGAAGGTTGCCGAGTACATGTCGTGTAAACGGCGGTAAGTGGTGAGAGCGTGTGTGTCGAAGTACACCCCTGCAGGGTTAATATGATCTATTCGAATAGCCGTGTCCGCGGAAATGGACTTCTGGGTTGCCTATAACAGTTCATAGACAAGTGAAAGTGGATACTCTAAAATGCGCAAGATAAGCGTGAGTGCTATGGATGGCGTTCTCGTAGGGAGACGGGAGCGGATCCATAGTGGTGTATTGGTATGGTGATTATGTGGACTCGTGTGCGCCACCTCAAAAGAGTTACTTGCAGTCGTAGTTTAGGATAGCCACCGAGTCAAAGCTGGCTTGCTGCAGTTAAACTCCACCACCCCTTTTGTTGATACCGATGCATATGTAGATAGTTCTGATGTAAGTCTTGCTGGGTACATTTGTACTCACGTTTGCCTATTTTATGTTTTTGCAGAGAGACTTCAGTCTCGCTAGTATTACCGCTTGGACTTCGACGTTTAGCTTGTTACCTCAGCTACGATCTTGTGCCCTCGGCAGGATCTGGTAGATAGTCGGGCTTCTCAGCCTTTTCATTTGTAGATGTCTGTACTCAGACATGTTAAGCTTCCGCATGTGCTTTGACTTGTATGCTCTGAATGTTGGGTCATGAGACCCATGTTTGTAATATCTGGCTCTTCGGAGCCTAATGAATAAATACTCTGAGTCGTAGAGTCTTGTTGTGATGCCATGTTGTATTTGCACATATCGAGCATATTGTGTGTATGATTGAAATGCTTGGTATGTGTGGGATCCGACAATCTAGTTGTCTATCCTTAGTAGCCTCTCTTATGGGGAAATGTAGTCTAGTGCCTCCTTGAGCCATAGTAGTCCGCTACAGCCCGGTTCACCGGAGTCCTGCTAGCCCAGCACTACTGCTCCGGAACACTTGACTGGCCGGCATGTGATTCACTCCGTTCCTGTGTCTGTCCCTTCGGGGAAATGTCACGCGGTGACATCCGGAGTCCTGCCTAGCCTGCTACAGCCCGGGTTCCCGGAGTCCTGTTAGCCCAGTGCTACAGCCCGGATTCACACGCTGCTGACCGACATGCTCGATGTTGATTCATGTTTGCCTGTCCCCGTAATTTAGTGCCACTTTGGGTTCACGACTAGTCATGTCGGCCCGGGTTCTCTGTCATATGGATGCTAGCGACATTATCATATACGTGAGCCAAAAGGCGCAAACGGTCCCGGGCCATGGTAAGGCGACACCCGTGGGAATACCGTGCGTGAGGCCGCAAAGGGATATGAGGTGTTACAGGCTAGATCAGTGTGACTTAGAATCGGGGTCCCGACACTTTTCCCCTTTTTTTTTTCTTTTTCTCTGCCTGGGTTCTGTTTTCTGTTTTCTTTTTATTTGTTTATTTCCTTTTCTGTTTTATTTCATTTAAAGTATTTAGGCATTTTATAAAAAGGAGTTTTCTCCACCATAATTGCCAGTGTATTATTTAGCACCCACAGAACATTTTTGTTTGAGTTTTTGAAAACTTTTATTTTTCACTTTAATTATATTTGAAGTTTGAGCTAGGAGTTTGAAAGGAAGGTGATTCAAATGTGATCAAGCCCTGTTTAGCAACATGATTAGCTTAATCACAGGGGGTTACTGTAGCATGATTCTCAGGGTGTTACAAATCTCCTCCACTACAAGAAATCTCGTCCCGAGATTTAGGAGGTAGAAGGAAACAGTGCGGGGTATTCTTCGCGCAGACGATCCTCTCGTTCCCAAGTGGCCTCATCTTCAGAATGGTGCGACCACTGGACTTTGAGAAACTTGATCGCCTTCTGACGTGTGCGGCGTTCAGCTTGGTCGAGAATGCGGACCGGATGCTCCTTATAGGAGAGGTCTTGCTGTAATTCGAGCACTTCATGATCCACAGCTCGGATTGGATCCTTGAAGCAACGGCGGAGCTGTGACACATGGAACACATCGTGAACCTGAGAAAGGTTCGGCGGTAGCTCCAGTTGGTATGCCACTTTTCCATGCCTTTCGAGAATAGTGAATGGGCCAATATAGCGAGGAGCTAGTTTGCCCTTGATCCCGAAGCGGTGAGCACCCTTCATAGGTGTGACTCAAAGATAAGCCTTTTCGCCAGGTTGATAGACCATGTCTTTATGATGACGGTCATACTGACTCTTCTGACGTGACTGAGCAGTCTTGAGATTCTCGCGAATAATGCGGACTTGTTCTTCGGCATCTTGGATAATATCCGGACCGAAGAGTGGACGTTCCCCAGTTTCTGACCAGTTCAGAGGGGTTCGGCACTTTCGTCCATATAACACTTCGAAGGGGGCCATCTTCAGACTAGCTTGATAGCTATTATTATAAGAGAACTCAGCATACGGGAGAGATTCCTCCCATTTCTTGCCGAAGGAAATAACGCAAGCTCGAAGCATGTCTTCGAGAACTTGATTGACGCGTTCAACTTGTCCTTGCGATTGAGGATGAAACGCAGTACTGAATGACAGATGAGTTCCCATTGCTTCTTGGAAACTTGCCCAGAATCTTGAAGTGAATAAGCTACCACGGTCTGAACTGATAACCAATGGAATACCGTGGAGTGAAACAATCCTGGACATATAGAGCGTTGCCAACTGGCTAGCAGTGATCGTTTCTTTGACTGCCAGAAAATGTGCAACTTTGGAAAGTCGGTCAATGACGACAAGAATAGCATCATTACCTTTCTGTGATTTGGCAAATCCAGTGACGAAGTCCATTTCAACATGGTCCCATTTCCATTCAGGAATAGAGATAGGTTGCAGAGTTCCAGCAGGCCTTTGATGTTCTGCTTTGATTCGACGGCAAACGTCACACTCAGCAACATAACGAGCAATGTCTTGCTTCATATTAGTCCACCAGAATCTCTGACGGATGTCTTGGTACATCTTTGTACTACCAGGATGGATGCATAGAGGCGTATCATGAGCTTCTTTCATAACTTCCTGTGTCATATCCAGGTTTTTCTCTGTACATGGCACCACTAGGCGGCCCTTGAAGTATAGGGTGCCATCTTCAGAAATGGTGAAGAATGAGGGCTTTCCTTCTGCGAGGTAGCGCTTAATCTTGTAGGCTTCAGAGTCATACTTCTGTAGCCTTTTGATGCTGTCCTCGAGATCTGGTTTAGCAACTAGGGTATTGAGCGAACCCTGGGCAACAACGTGGAGGTTCACCTTGCCAAACTCCTTGGGAGGGGGAATGAGTGCACCCGGAGGAACAATATGGAGGTTCAGCTTCCTGAATTCCTCAACAAGCGAGGGCTGAACTTTGTGAACCTGAAGGTGGTTGCAGTAAGACTTGCGGCTCAAGGCATCAGCCATTACATTAGCCTTGCCTGGCGTATAGGAAATACCCAAGTCAAAGTCTGCAACAAGCTCCATCCATCTCTGCTGGCGGAGGTTCAGATCTGGCTGAGTGAACAGATACTTCAGACTTTGGTGGTCAGTGAAGATCTCGCAACGATTACCGAGAAGGTAATGTCGCCACTGCTTCAGCGCATGAATGACTGCAGCAAGTTCGAGGTCGTGAACTGGGTAGTTCTCTTCGTGAGGGCGCAATTGTCGAGAGGCATAAGCAATCACTTTGCGGTCTTGCATTAGGACACAGCCTAACCCTTGACGGGAAGCGTCGCAGTAAATGACGAAGTCCTTCTTAGTATCAGGTGGAGCTAGAACTGGGGCAGAAGTCAACTTGTCTTTGAGTGCCTGGAAACTTTCCTGACATTTGTCTGTCCATTGGAACTTGACACCCTTATGCAACAGGTTAGTCAGAGGCCTGGCGATCTTAGAGAAGTTCTCGACGAATCGACGGCAATAGCTGGCGAGACCGAGAAAACTTCTGACTTGCTTAACGTTCTTGGGAGGAGTCCAATCAAGAATAGCCTGAACTCGCTCGGGGTTGACGGCAATACCATCCTTAGAGATGACATGCCCCAGATAGGTTACTTCCGGTAGCCAGAATTCACATTTAGAGAACTTGGCATATAGTTGATGTTCTCGTAGTTTTTCCAGCACAAGTCGAAGATGTTCAGCATGTTCTTCTTCGTTCTTGGAAAATATCAGGATATCATCCAGATAAACCACGACGAACTTGTCGAGGTAATCCATGAATATGTAGTTCATCACACGAGAGAAGGTGGCTGGAGCATTGGTTAAACCGAAAGACATGACGGTGTACTCGTATGAACCATAGCGAGTCACGAAGGCGGTCTTTGGGATATCCTCTTCGCGAACACGGATCTGGTGGTAGCCCAACCTCAAGTCGAGCTTAGAGAACACTGACGAACCCGCCAGTTGATCATACAGATCATTGATCCGAGGAAGAGGGTATTTATTCTGAATGGTAGCTTGGTTTATAGGACGGTAGTCTTGAACTAACCGGTTTGTCCCGTCCTTCTTCTTGACAAAGAGAGAAGGTGCTCCCCAAGGAGAGCAACTTGGGCGAATGAATCCTTTGCGAAGAGACTTGTCGATTTCCTCCTTAAGCTCAAGGAGTTCATGCGGCGGCATTTTGTAGGGTCGCTTGGCTATAGGAGTGGTGCCTGGTTTCAAGTCGATGATGAATTCGACAGCTCTAGCAGGGGGAATCCCTGGAAGTTCTTCAGGGAAAACGTCGAGGAATTCACGCACGACGGGAATGTTTTCAATGCCCTCGAGTGGTGCAGCGTTCAATGCATTCAATGCATAGAGCCTTGCCTCGGCATTTTGCACCAGATGGGCTTGGTAAGTAACTATCTCATCTGAAGGGTGTAGCAGATGGACGGTCTTAGTGGTGCAAACGATTGAAGCAGTATGCGCTTTTAACCAATTCATTCCCAGAATGAGATCAATGCTACAGGACTTCAGTACGATGGGAGAGACAAGAAATTCCAGTCCTTCAATTTCAACAGTAACATCGCGACTAACCATAGAGGTTTGACATTGGCCCGCAGGGGTGTGTACCACTAGCGGAGTGTTTATCTCTTCATAATGAATGCCATGCAGGAATGCAAATTCTGCTGATATGAATGAATGGGATGCTCCTGTATCAAATAAAACGGATGCTGGTACTGAATTTACGAGGAGTGTACCCATCACAGTAGCAGGCTGGTCTTGAGCTTCGCTGAGATCAACGTGGTTGGCATGAGCGCGACCATGAGACTTAGCATTGTTGTTGCGGGGCTGGTTGTTACCACGGCCAGCTGCTGGAAGGGCCAGTTGATTCTGGTTCTGATAGCAGTTCTTGGCAAAGTGACCCGGTTGACCACACTTGAAGCACAGACCATTATCGGGAGTGGGAACAGCAGCCCCAGGTGGGGGAGCTGGTAGCTTTGACTGCTTAGATGGTGGAGGAGGCAGACGCGGTGCAGCATAAGATTTCCTGGGAGCAGGTGCATTTGGACGATACATGCTGTTTGGGATCCATATCTTACGCTTCTGGGAGGGCGAGCCCGAAGATGAGCCCGTGTCACGGTTGCGCCTCTGAGAGCTCTGGTATTCCTGCAGACCAGTCTCGACATTGATGGCCTTATTCACCAAGGTGGCGAAATCGGCGAAGTCATGCACTAGAAGTGCGAGCTTGATGTCAGCTTGTAGTCCATCACGGAACTTCTCCTGTCTGCGTGCATCAGTTGCAATGTCTTCTTCAGCATAGCGGGACAAGTCCAGAAACTCCCGCTGATAAGCTTCAACAGTTTTGTTGCCTTGGGTGAGGTTGCGGAACTCACGCTTCTTCCGGTCCATGACTCCCTGAGGAATGAAGCGGGCACGGAAAGCTGCTTGGAAGTCTGGCCATGTGATGATTGTTCCAGCTGGCAGAGTACGCCTGTGGCTGTCCCACCATTGAGCTGCGGGTCCCTTCAAGAAGAAGGAAGCAAAATTGACATAGCTGGCAGGGGCTACATCAGCAGACTCCATCTCATAGGTGATGTCACGGAGCCAGTCATCAGCATCCAGAGGCTGAGTTGAGCTGCGGTAGATGGTTGGGTTGAGGCGTATGAAATCTTGAAGAGTCACTTGGGCTGGCTGCTGGTTCATATTGGGGCGAGGAAACTGAGCCATCATATTTTCCATGAATTGGCGGTTCAGTTCGAACTGTTGGATCATACCAGCCATGTACTCAGGTGGTGGTGGGGCATCGCCACCGCGACCACGACCACCTGGTCTAACCATCCTGCTAATATATAACAGGGGTAGTTCAGCATTGAGAAAATTTGCAATGACAAGAATCATTCATGATGAAACATGCATAATTGAAAGGAGCACGATAGCTACTGCATAGTAGTCGGCATAACTTACAAAAGGGGTCATGCATAGAGTTCAGTACATAGAGTTCAGTACATGGACTAAAACATCATAGGCGGCACACAGGCTCGCGACGACTGAAACTAATACTACCATCAAGCCTACATCAGTCCCAAGAGGTACTGTGGAGGTAATCGTAGCCCGACAGCTGGTAGTGAGGCAACGGATTGTCCTCCACGTCAGCAGACTGGGGGCCGCGGATACTCAAGTGTAGAGCCCGGTGCTCAGGTGGCAGAAAAGGTCCAAGTGCGGGAGAGTAGCCTCCCACCTCTGGCCAACCAACACCGTGGGGCATCACGGTCCTGGCTGGGTAGATCGCAGAACGCGGTACCTGTCCAGACCGGACAAAGGGGTGCAGCAGCGTCAGAGCACGGTAAAGGTGCTGACGGGTGGTGTACATCTCGTGGCGAAGAGCTCGGTTAGCTCGATCCAGCCCATCAGCATGCAGAACCAGGTGCTGATGGTAGAAGGGCTCCCGGGTGACAGTGGAGTAGGCAGCAGTATAGTATCCCTCCGCACCAACATCAGAGGCGATAGCAATGTGCCTGAAAGGGGAGGTGTCCAACTCCCGATACTCTCCACGAAGACGTGTCAGAGCAGCATAGGCTGCATCGTGGACAGCCATATCGATGGTCACACCAACACCATGTGCGGTGTGCAGCACAGTAGTGGAGTCATACTCCCGAGAGTAGAGGTGGACGATGGCACGATACTGCTCCTGGTTAAAGTCCTGGTACTCCTCGTAGACGGTGAACTCAGGGTGCCAGCGATAACCCAGATAGGTTATCATCTCAGCTAGCACCGCAGGTGATCCCGAGGCACCAATGGCCGTCGTGTGGCGCACGACCTGCCTCAAGGGTTCCATCTGAAAGCAAAGATGTTTCAAAGGAGTCAATTGATAGTGTGTGAATTGTTCAAAATACTATTCTAAGAAACAACTATGGCTTATCCATCTTTGGGGTGAACGCGGTCACGGGATCCTAGTGTTAGAGTTAGTAAATTCGTTTAACCCGAGTAGAAGAGAGTTCAGAGTCCCAGAGTAAAGGTCGAGGAGTAAAAGATCCTAGTACCACCCAATGGCGACGTGGGCCCATAACCCACAGGTCCCAGGATCGAAACCTGGCTCTGATACCAACTTGTGACGCCCCCGATTTGACCGTACACTAATCATGCACGCAAATGTGTACGACCAAGATCAGGGACTCACGGGAAGATATCACAACACAACTCTAAAACATAAATAAGTCATACAAGCATCATAATACAAGCCAGGGGCCTCGAGGGCTCGAATACAAGTGCTCGATCACAGACGAGTCAGCGGAAGCAACAATATCTGAGTACAGACATAAGTTAAACAAGTTTTGCCTTAAGAAGGCTAGCACAAAAGTAGCAACGATCGAAGAGGCAAGGCCTCCTGCCTGGGACCTCCTAACTACTCCTGGTCGTCGTCAGCGGCCTGCACGTAGTAGTAGGCACCTCCAGTGCCGTAGGTGTCGTCGTCGACGGTGGCGTCTGGCTCCTGGACTCCAACATCTGGTTGCGACAACCAGATAGAAAGGAAAGGGGGAAAAAGAGGGAGAGAAGCAACCGTGAGTACTCATCCAAGTACTCGCAAGCAAGGAGCTACACTACATATGCATGGTTATATGTGTAAAGGGGCATATCAGTGGTCTGAACTGCAGAATGCCAGAATAAAAGGGGGATAGCTAGTCCTGTCGAAGACTACGCTTCTGGACATCTCCATCTTGCAGCATGTAGAAGAGAGTAGATTGAAGTCCTCCAAGTAGCATCGCATAGCATAATCCTACCCGGCAATCCCCTCCTCGTCGCCCTGTTAGAGAGCGATCACCGGGTTGTATCTGGCACTTGGAAGGGTGTATTTTATTCAGTATCCAGTTCTAGTTGTCATAAGCTCAAGGTACAACTCCGGGTCGTCCTTTTACCGAGGGACACGGCTATTCGAATAGATAAACTTCCCTGCAGGGGTGCACCACATAACCCAACACGCTCGATCCCAATTGGCCGGACACACTTTTCTGGGTCATGCCCGGCCTCGTAAGATCAACGCGTCGCAGCCCCACCTAAGCACAACAGAGCGGTCAGCACGCCGGTCTAATCCTAAGCGCGCAGGGGTCTGGGCCCATCGCCCTATGCACACCTGCACGTTGCGAATGCGGCCGCGAGCAGACCTAGCAACCCACACGATCACGGCGGTTACGTCAAAGCGGTCCAACACGGCGCGCGCCACTCAGTCGCTGACGTCACGAAGGCTTCGGCTGATACCACGACGCCGGGATACCCATAACTACTCCCGCGTAGATGGCTAGTGCGTATAGACCAAATGGCCAGACTCAGATCAAATACCAAGATCTCGTTAAGCGTGTTAAGTATCCGCGAACGCCGACCAGGGCCAGGCCCACCTCTTACCTAGGCGGTCTCAACCTGCCCTGTCGCTCCGCCACAAAGATCCACTTGCGGGTACTCCTACGAGCCGACCTGACTTTAGTCATCACATGTGTCATGTATATAGTATATAAGTATATACCCGCGATCACCGCCCAGGTGATCACGGCCCGATAGTGTAGCACAGCAGACGGACAAGAATGTAGGGCCACTGATGGAAATCTAGCATCCTATACTAAGCATGTAGGATTGCAGGTAAAGGTATCAACAGTAGTAGCAAGGATAGGCTATGCATCAGAATAGGATATCGAAAAGCAGTAACATGCTACACTACTCTAATGCAAGCAGTATAGAGGAGAGTAGGCGATATCTGGTGATCAAGGGGGGGGGGCTTGCCTGGTTGCTCTGGCAAGTAGGAGGGGTCGTCGACTCCGTAGTCGAACTGGGCAGCAGCAGTGTCGGTCTCGTAGTCTACCGGAGAGAAGAGGGGGAAGAAACAGTAAATACAATGCAAACATAAGCATGACGACGCGTGACATGACAGTGAGCGGTGCTAGGGGTGTCCTAACGCGACAGTAGGTGGTACCGGTGAAGGGGGGGAACATCCGGGAGGTATTCCCGATGTTTCACGTTTTCGGACAGACGGACCGGAGGGGGAAAGTTGCTAGTTCGATAGGTTAGGGAGGTGTGGTGGACGAACGGACCGCGTATTCGGATTCGTCTCGTCGTTCTGAGCAACTTTCATATAGAAAACATTTTCATCCGAGTTACGGTTTAAAAGATATGAATTTTCAAAGTTTATTTGAATTTCTGGAATTATTTAATTAACAGAGAAAGGGATATGACGTCAGCATGACGTATGAGTGACGTCAGCGGTCAACAGTCCGGGTTGACTGGTCAAACTGACAAGGGGGACCCACCTGTCATAGACAGTGGGTTAAGAGAGGATTAAACTAATTAGTTTTTAGTTAATTAACTACTGGGCCCACCTGTCAGTGAGAGATTAATTAAACTAATTATTTTTATTTATAAAACATTTTCTTTTTTTAATTTTTGCGGCGGGGCCCGCATGTCAGTGACTGGGCCTGCCCAGTCAGCAGTTGACTGGGTCAACCCAGTCAACTGGGAACCGTGGGGGCCACTGGCAGTGACCCAGGGGGTGGCCCCAGGTTTGCCACGTCGGCGGCCGGCGCCGGAGCAACACCGGCGACCAGACGCACGGCGGCGCGGCTCGGGAGGGGTACGAGTTTCACGTACAGGGGGTCTCCGGGGGCGTGGCTGGGCGCGTTCGACGCGGCCCGACGTCGCGCGTCCAACGGCGGTGGTCGGAGGGGCTGGAACGGCCGGAGACGAGCGCTACGAACTCGCCGGCGGCGAGGTGCTACGGGTGCCCGACGGAAGCTACGCTAGAGCGCGCGAACGGCCGAACTAACTACCTAGGCGGGTGCGGCTCGGTGCGGTCGGGCTAGCGGGCCAACGCCCGTGACCATTTGGTCACCGGAGACACGCCGGCGGCGAGCTCCGCGGCGTGGCGTTCGGGCGCGCGCGGGGAAGCAGCTACAGAGCGCGAGCGAGCTAACGGAGAGGGGGAGGAGGTAAAGGAGCTCACCGCGCGGCGCAAGAAAGGCCCGTGGGTGGCTTAGTAGCAGCAGGTCGTCGCCGGGGAAGAAGGGGGTCGCCGGCGCCCGAAGATGAAGGCGAGCTCGGGGAGGCCGATGCAGTGGCTCCGAGCTTCGACGGAGAGGCGGAGGGGGTGTAGTCGAGGGCGGCGACGTCGTACGACACGGCGAGGTGGCGAGTGGGGCACGGTGGCCGCGTGAACGAGGGGAACGGCGGCGAGCGCGTCGGGCGTGGGGAAGAGGGGGGCGGCGCGGATCCGGGGGAGGGAAGGGGGAGGCGCGGGGGCCGAGAGGGAGAGCGGGGGTGAGTGGGAGAGAGGCCCGAGGAGGCGGGGGAGCTGGCGACCTTATCCCCTCCGGCGTCGGTGCCGGCGAGGGGGTCGGGCGGCAGCGCGCCCCTGTTCCAACCGGGTCGGGGGAACAGGGAAGGGGCGAGGGAGGAGGTGGGCTGGGCCCTCCTCGTTATAAGTCTGCTAGCCAATGCTTAGATGAGTTTGATAATTTTATTGTCAAACAAGAAAACTTCAATGCTTATGTTGGTAGACAATTGAAACACAATGCTTATATGATTGAACACTTGGGTGATTATATGTCTAGAGTTAAAGGTGAACTTAAACTCATTAGTAAACATGCTTCTATGGTTACCACTCAAGTAGAACAAGTACTTAAAGCTCAGAATGATTTGCTCAATGAATTGAATAGTAAGAATAATGACTATGCTGTTAGAGTTGCAACTAGAGGGGGTAAAGTGACTCAGGAACCTTTGTATCCTGAGGGCCACCCTAAGAGAATTGAGCAGGATTCTCAGAGAACTAATGTAGATGCACCTAGTCCTTCTAAAAAGAAGAAAAAGAAAAATGATAGGACTTTGCATGCTTCTAGTGAACCTGTTGTAAACACACCTGAGAATCCCAACGATATTTATATTTCTGATGCTGAAACACAATCTGATAATGAACATGAACCTAGTGATAATGTTAATGATAATGTTCATGTTGATGCTCAACCTAGCAATGAGAATGATGTAGAAAATGAACCTGCAGTTGACCTTGATAACCCACAATCAAAGAATCAACGTTATGATAAGAGAGACTTTGTTGCTAGGAAGCACGGTAAAGAAAGAGAACCATGGGTTCAGAAACCCATGCCTTTTCCTCCTAATCCATCCAAGAAAAAGGATGATGAGGATTTTGAGCGCTTTGCTGAAATGATTAGACCTATCTTTTTGCGTATGCGTTTGACTGATATGCTTAAAATGAACCCTTATGCTAAGTATATGAAAGAAATTGTTACTAATAAGAGAAAGATACCGGAAGCTGAAATTTCCAGCATGCTTGCTAATTATACTTTTAAGGCCCCCTGGGCGCGCCCCCCTGCCTCGTGGGCCCATGGTGGCTCCCCTCCACTTATTCCTGCACACTGCCTCGTGGGAGGAAGAAGGAGTGTGTGGTGGCTGGAATAAGTGGAGGGGAGCCACCATGGGCCCACGAGGCAGGGGGGCGCGCCCTGGACCCTTGTGGCCAGGTGCTTGCTCCCCCTGCTGTGTTCTCAGTGCCAGATATTCTCAAATATTCTAGAAAAAATCATATTTTATTTTCGGGACATTTGGAGAACTTTTATTTTCGGGGTATTTTTTATTGCACGGATAAATCAGAAAACTGATAGAAAATACTATTTTTGCTTTATTTGAACTATATAACAGAAAGTAAAAAGAGGGTACAGAAGGTTGTGCTTTCTAACTTCATCCATCTCATGCTCATCAAAAGGAATCCACTAACAAGGTTGATCAAGTCTTGTTAACAAACTCATTCCGAATCACATGAAACCGGAGAATTTTCGAATAGCACTAAGTTACCTCAACGGGGATATGCACGTCCCCAATAATAAGAATATCATATTTCTTCTTGACAGTAGGTAGAGGAAATTCAAAACCTTCAAAAATAATCGATGGAATTTTTCCAATCGAATTGATACTGTGGACTTGAGGTTGTTTCCTCGGAAAGTGTACCGTATGCTCATTACCATTAACATGAAAAGTGACATTGCCTTTGTTGCAATCAATAACAGCCCCTGCAGTATTCAAAAAGGGTCTTCCAAGAATAATAGACATATTATCGTCCTCGGGAATATCAAGAATAACAAAGTCCGTAAAATAGTAACATTTGCAACCACAACAGGCACATCCTCACAAATACCGACACGTATACCAGTTGATTTATCAGCCATTTGCAAAGATATTTCAGTAGGTGTCAACTTATTCAAATCAAGTCTATGATATAAAGAGAGAGGCATAACACTAACACCGGCTCCAAGATCACATAAAGCAGTTCTAACATAATTTCTTTTAATGGAGCATGGTATAGTAGGTACTCCTGGATCTCCAAGTTTCTTTGGTATTCCACCCTTAAAAGTATAATTAGCAAGCATGGTGGAAATTTCAGCTTCCGGTATCTTTCTCTTATTAGTAACAATTTCTTTCATATACTTAGCATAAGGGTTCATTTTAAGCATATCAGTCAAATGCATACGCAAAAAGATAGGTCCAATCATTTCAGCAAAGCGCTCAAAGTCCTCATCATCCTTTTTCTTGGATGGTTTGGGAGGAAAAGGCATGGGTTTCTGAACCCATGGTTCTCTTTCTTTACTGTGCTTCCTAGCAACAAAGTCTCTCTTATCATAACGTTGATTCTTTGATTGTGGGTTATCAAGATCAACAGCAGGTTCAATTTCTACATCATTGTTATTACTAGGTTGAGCATCAACATGAACATCATCATTAACATTATCACTAGGTTCATGTTCATTACCAGATTGTGTCTCAGCATCAGAAATAGAAATATCATTGGGATTCTCAGGTGTGTCTACAACAGGTTCACTAGAAGCATGCAAAGTCCTATCATTTTTCTTTTTCTTCTTCTTAGAAGGACTAGGTGCATCAACATTATTTCTTTGAGAATCCTGCTCAATTCTCTTAGGGTGGCCCTCAGGATACAAAGGTTCCTGAGTCACTTTACCCCCTCTAGTTGCAACTCTAACAACAAAGTCATTATTCTTACTATTCAATTCATTGAGCAAATCATTCTGAGCTTTAAGTACTTGTTCTACTTGAGTGGTAACCATAGAAGTATGTTTACTAATGAGTTTAAGTTCACCTTTAACTCTAGACATATAATCACTCCAGTGTTCAAGCATATAAGAATCGTGTTTCAATTGTCTACCAACATAAGCATTGAAGTTTTCTTGTTTGACAATAAAATTGTCAAACTCATCTAAGCATTGACTAGCAGACTTATAACGAGGAATATCACCTTCATCAATTCTATAGAGAGAATTTACCTTTACTACCTGTGTCGGGTTATCAAGACCATGTGTTTCTTCAACATGCGGTAAATTAGGACCATGTATTTCTTCAATAGGAGGTAAATTCTTAACATCTTCAGCTTTAATACCTTTTTCCTTCATAGATTTCTTTGCCTCTTGCATATCTTCAGGACTGAGAAATAGAACACGCCTTTTCTTCGGAGTTGGCTTAGGAGTTGGCTCAGGAAGTGTCGAATTAGTTTGATTAGTCAACATATTATTCAATAGAATTTCAGCTTGATCAACTGTTCTTTCCCTGAAAACACAACCAACACAACTATCCAAGTGGTCTCTGGAAGCATCGGTTAGTCCATTATAAAAGATATCAAGTATTTCATTTTTCTTGAGAGGATGATCAGGCAAAGCATTAAGTAATTGGAGAAGCCTCCCCCAAGCTTGTGGGAGACTCTCTTCTTCAATTTGCACAAAATTATATATTTCCCTTAAAGCAGCTTGTTTCTTATGAGCAGGGAAATATTTAGCAGAGAAGTAATAAATCATATCCTGGGGACTACGCACACAACCAGGATCAAGAGAATTAAAGCATATCTTGGCATCACCCTTTAATGAGAACGGAAATAATTTAAGGATATAGTAGTAGCGAGTTTTCTCATCATTAGTGAACAGGGTGGCTATATCATGTAATTTAGTAAGGTGTGCCACAACAGTTTCAGATTCATAGCCATGGAAAGGATCAGATTCAACCAAAGTAATTATACCAGGATGAATAGAGAATTCATAATCCTTCTTAGTAACAAAGATAGGTGAAGTAGCATAAGCAGGATCATATTTCATTCTAGCATTCAGAGTTTTTCTTTAAGCTTAGCTAATAATTTCATAAGATCACTTCTATCATTGCAAGCAAGAAAGTCTCTAGCAGTTTCTTCATCCATAACATAGCCCTCAGGCACAACAGGCAATTCATATTTAGGGGGAGAATCTTCATCATCACTTTCATCAATATTATCAGTTTCAATAATTTCATTCTCTCTAGCCCTAGCAAGTTGTTCATCAAGAAATTCACCAAGTGGCACAGTAGTATCAAGCATAGAAGTAGTTTCATCATAAGTATCATGCATAACAGAAGTGGCATCGTCAATAACATGCGACATATCAGAATTAATAGCAGAAGCAGGTTTAGGTGTCGCAAGTTTACTCAAAACAGAAGGTGAATCAAGTGCAGAGCTAGATGGCAGTTCCTTACCTCCCCTCGTAGTTGAGGGATAAATCTTGGTTTTCTCGTCTTTCAAGTTCTTCATAGTGACCAGTAGATATAAATCCCAAGTGACTCAAAGAATAGAGCTATGCTCCCCGGCAACGGTGCCAGAAAATAGTCTTGATAACCCACAAGTATAGGGGATCGCAACAGTTTTCGAGGGTAGAGTATTCAACCCAAATTTATTGAT
Organism: Aegilops tauschii subsp. strangulata; assembly: GCF_002575655.3. NCBI lineage: Eukaryota > Viridiplantae > Streptophyta > Magnoliopsida > Poales > Poaceae > Aegilops > Aegilops tauschii. Next base: position 183,304,555 of record NC_053039.3, read on the forward strand.
TCGACACAAGGGGAGCCAAAGAATATTCTCAAGTATTAGCAGCTGACTTGTCAATTCAACCACACCTGGATAACTTAATATCTGCAGCAAAGTATTTAGTAGCAGAGTAGTATGATAGTAACGGTAACAGTAGCAAAAGTAATATTTTTGGGATTTGTAGTGATTGTAACAGTAGCAACGAAAAAGTAAATAAGCGAAGAACAATATGTGAAAAGCTCATAGGCATTGGATCGGTGATGGAGAATTATGCCGGATGCGGTTCATCATGTAACAGTCATAACATAGGGTGACACAGAACTAGCTCCAATTCATCAATGTAATGTAGGCATGTATTCCGAATATAGTCATACGTGCTTATGGAAAAGAACTTGCATGACATCTTTTGTCCTACCCTCCCGTGGCAGCGGGGTCCTAACGGAAACTAAGGGATATTAAGGCCTCCTTTTAATAGAGTACCGGACCAAAGCATTAACACACAGTGAATACATGAACTCCTCAAACTACGGTCATCACCGGGAGTGGTCCCGATTATTGTCACTTCGGGGTTGCCGGATCATAACACATAGTAGGTGACTATAGACTTGCAAGATAGGATCAAGAACTCATATATATTCATGAAAACATAATAGGTTCAGATCTGAAATCATGGCAATCGGGCCCTAGTGACAAGCATTAAGCATAGCAAAGTCATAACAACATCAATCTCAGAACATAGTGGATACTAGGGATCAAACCCTAACGAAACTAACTCGATTACATGATAAATCTTATCCAACCCATCACCGTCCAGCAAGCCTACGATGGAATTACTCACGCACAGAGGTGAGCATCATGAAATTGGTGATGGAGGATGGTTGATGATGACGATGGCGACGGATTCCCCTCTCCGGAGCCCCGAACGGACTCCAGATCAGCCCTCCCGAGAGAGATTAGGGCTTGGCGGCGGCTTCGTATCGTAAAACGTGATGAATCTTTGTCCCTGATTTTTTCTCGCTGAACACGAATATATAGAGTTGGAGTTGAGGTCGGTGGAGCACCAGGGGGCCCACGAGGTAGGGGGCGCGCCCTGGGGGGGGGGGCAGGCGCGCCTCCACCCTCGTGGACAGGGTGCGGGCCCCTAGGCCTTAATTCTTTCGCCAATATTTTTTATTATTTCCAAAAATAATCTCCGTGAAGTTTCAGGTCATTCCGAGAACTTTTGTTTCTGCACAAAAATAACACCATGGCAATTCTGCTGAAAACAGCGTCAGTCCGAGTTAGTTCCATTCAAATCATGCAAGTTAGAGTCCAAAACAAGGGCAAAAGTGTTTGGAAAAGTAGATGCGATGGAGACGTATCAATTTCATTGTTAAGAACAGGAAAAAGGAGCTTAACTATAGACTGTTATTTGATAAAAAATCACAATGAGACTATTACCTTGCGTGCTCCTTCCTTGTTTGATTTATCTATAGGAGAGTACCTTATTCCGTTGGAGGCCATTCATGCCTACCGAACCCCACATCAGCTACAGAGCCAGATCCAGAACCACAATTTGTTCCCCCACGCCAGTCTGTTTACCAGTGGGATCCGAAGGAGGTTGCCAACCAGTGGCAACCCAAGGCTTCATCTCAGTACGACCCGAGTTACAACTTCGGATATCCGCCAGGCCAGCCATGGCCATAGACCAACTTAGGCCAGAAGCCTAAGCTCGGGGGAGTACGTATTTCTCACCAACATTACATTTATGTTCACACACTCATTGCTAGATGTCGGTGCTCATACTCTTTCACTGTAATATCCATGCTAGTTTATTTTCTTTTTCTTGCTTTCTTCTTGTGTGTTTGAAAAACTTTAAGAAAAACTAAAAAAAATTAGTTGTAGCTTTTAGCTAGTTTGCTTTTCATGCTGTAGTAGTAGTAATTAAAAGAAAACCCAAAAATATTTCCCGTTCTTCTTTTGTTTGTTGGGAGCTTTCCTGTGTAAATAGTTTTATTTCTTTTCTTTTCTTTGGGGGTCGATAGGAGAAGACCATAATGAAAATGTTGAAGTGGCTCTTATATGCATTATTGTTGATTTAACCAAGAGCCCATATTGCCTTGTCTTCTCCTGTTTATTGAATGCTCGCAGATTCCAGCTTAGTCCAATGCACGTGCACTACTATTATTATTCACATCGTTCGGTTGTGCAAGTGAAAGGCAATAATGACGATATATGATGGACTGATTGAGATGAGAGAAGCTGGTATGAACTTGACCTCTCTTGTTTTTGCAAATATGATTAGTTCATCGTTCCTGATTCAGCCTATTATGAATAAACATGTTTGCAATGACAATTAGAGATTATAGTTTCTTATGCCATGCTTAATTAGCTAGGAGTTTATAATGGTTTACCTTGCGTGCCAACATGCTATTAAAATGGTTGTGATGTGGTATAGTAGGATGGCATCCTCCTTTGAATGATTCGAGTGACTTGACTTGGCACATGTTCACGCATGTAGTTGAAACAAAATCAACATAGCCTTCATGATATTTATGTTCATCATGTAACAGTCATAACATAGGGTGACACAGAACTAGCTCCAATTCATCAATGTAATGTAGGCATGTATTCCGAATATAGTCATACGTGCTTATGGAAAAGAACTTGCATGACATCTTTTGTCCTACCCTCCCGTGGCAGCGGGGTCCTAACGGAAACTAAGGGATATTAAGGCCTCCTTTTAATAGAGTACCGGACCAAACCATTAACACATAGTGAATACATGAACTCCTCAAACTACGGTCATCACCGGGAGTGGTCCCGATTATTGTCACTTCATGGTTGCCGGATCATAACACATAGTAGGTGACTATAGACTTGCAAGATAGGATCAAGAACTCACATATATTCATGAAAACATAATAGGTTCAGATCTGAAATCATGGCACTCGGGCCCTAGTGACAAGCATTAAGCATAGCAAAGTCATCGCAACATCAATCTCAGAACATAGTGGATACTAGGGATCAAACCCTAACAAAACTAACTCGATTACATGATAAATCTTATCCAACCCATCACCGTCCAGCAAGCCTACGATGGAATTACTCACGCACGGCGGTGAGCATCATGAAATTGGTGATGGAGGATGGTTGATGATGACGATGGCGACGGATTCCCCTCTCCGGAGCCCCGAACGGACTCCAGATCAGCCCTCCCGAGAGAGATTAGGGCTTGGCGGTGGCTCTGTATTGTAAAACACGATGAATCTTTTTCTCTGAGTTTTTCTCCCCGAACACGAATATATAGAGTTGGAGTTGAGGTCGGTGGAGCACCAGGGGGCCCACGAGGCAGGGGGCGCGCCCTGGGGGGCAGGCGCGCCACCCACCCTCGTGGACAGGGTGTGGGCCCCCTGGCCTTAATTCTTTCGCCAATATTTTTATTATTTCCAAAAATAATCTCCGTGAAGTTTGAGGTCATTCCGAGAACTTTTGTTTCTGCAAAAAAATAACACCATGGCAATTCTGCTGAAAACAACGTCAGTCCGGGTTAGTTCCATTCAAATCATGCAAGTTAGAGTCCAAAGCAAGGGCAAAAGTGTTTGGAAAAGTAGATACGACGGAGATGTATCAACTCCCCCAAGCTTAAACCTTTGCTTGTCCTCAAGCAATTCAGTTGATAAACTGAAAGTGATAAAGAAAAACTTTTACAAACTCCGTTTGATCTTGTTGTTGTAAATATTTAAAGCCAGCATTCAAGTTTTCAGCAAAGATTAGGAACTAACCATATTAACAATAACATTTAGGTCTCATGTTTACTCATGTCAATGGCATAATCAACTAGCGAGCAATAATAATAAATCTCGGATGACAACACTTTCTCAAAACAATCATGATATGATATAACAAGATGGTATCTCGCTAGCCCTTTCTGAGACCGCAAAACATAAATGCAGAGCACCTTTAAAGTTCAAGGACTGACTAAACATTGTAATTCATGGTAAAAGAGATCCAGTCATAGTCATACCCAATATAAATTAATAGTAATGGATGCAAATGACAATGGTGCTCTCCAGCTGGTGCTTTTTAATAAGAGGGTGATGACTCAACATAAAAGTAAATAGATAGGCCCTTCGCAGAGGGAAGCAGGGATTTGTAGAGGTGCCAGAGCTCGATTTTGAAATAGAGATAAATAATATTTTGAGCGGCATACTTTCATTGTCAACATAACAACCGAGAGATGGCGATATCTTCCATGCTACACACATTATAGGCGGTTCCCAAACAGAATGGTAAAGTTTATACTCCCCCTCCACCAACAAGCATCAATCCATGGCTTGCTCGAAACAACGAGTGCCTCCAACTAACAAGAGTCCCGGGGGAGTTTTGTTTGCAATTATTTTGATTTGGTTTGCATAAAGCATGGGACTGGGCATTCCGGTGACCAGCCATTTTCTCGTGAGTGAGGAGCGAAGTCCACTCCTCTTGAGAATAACCCGCCTAGCATGGAAGATACAGACAACCCTAGTTGATACATGAGCTATTCGAGCATGCAAAACAGAATTTCATTTGAAGGTTTAGAATTTGGCACATACAAATTTACTTGGAATGGCAGGTAGATACCGCATATATAGGAAGGTATGGTGGACTCATATGGAATAACTTTGGGGTTTAAGGGATTGGATGCACAAGCAGTATTCCCGCTTAGTACAAGTGAAGGCTAGCAAAAGAATGGGAAGCGACCAACTAGAGAGCGACAACAGTCATGAACATGCATTAAAATTAATAAACATTGAGTGCAAGCATGAGTAGGATATAATCCACCATGAACATAAATATCATGAAGGCTATGTTGATTTTGTTTCAACTACATGCGTGAACATGTGCCAAGTCAAGTCACTCGAATCATTCAAAGGAGGATACCATCCTACTATACCACATCACAACCATTTTAATAGCATGTTGGCACGCAAGGTAAACCATTATAAACTCCTAGCTAATTAAGCATGGCATAAGCAACTATAATCTCTAATTGTCATTGCAAACATGTTTATTCATAATAGGCTGAATCAGGAACGATGAACTAATCATATTTACAAAAACAAGAGAGGTCGAGTTCATACCAGCTTCTCTCATCTCAATCAGTCCATCATATATCGTCATTATTGCCTTTCACTTGCACGACTGAACGATGTGAATAATAATAGTAGTGCACGTGCATTGGACTAAGCTGGAATCTACAGGCATTCAATACAAAGGAGAAGACAAGGCAACATGGGCTCTTGGTTAAATCAACAATAATGCTAATAGAGCCACTTCAACATTTTCATTATGGTCTTCTCCTATCGACCCCCAAAGAAAAGAAAAGAAATAAAACTATTTACACGGGAAAGCTCCCAACAAGCAAAAGAAGAACGGGAAATCTTTTTGGGTTTTCTTTTTAATTATTACTACTACATGCAAGGAAAGTAAACTAGCTAAAAGCTGCAACTAAATTTTTTGGTTTTCTTAAGGTTTTTCAAACACACAAGAAGAAGGCATAAAAATAAAAATAAACTAGCATGGATATTACAGTGAAAGAGTATGAGCACCGACAACTAGTAATGAGTGTGTGACCATGAATGTAATGTCGGTGAGAGATACTTACTCCCCCAAGCTTAGGCTTTTGGCCTAAGTTGGTCTAAGGCCACGGCTGGCCTGGCGGATATCCAAAGTTATAGTTGGGTTCGTACTGAGATGAAGCCTCGGGTTGCCACTGGTTGGCAACCTCCTCCGGATCCCACTGGTAAACAGACTGGCGTGGGGGAACAAATTGTGGTTCCGGATCTGGTTCTGTAGCTGATGTGGGGTTCCGGTAGGCGTGAATGGCCTCCAACAGAACAAGGTACTCGCCTGCAGATAAATCAAACAAGGAAGGAGCAGGCAAGGTAATAGTCTCAGGGTGATTTTTATCAAATAATAGTCTATAGTTAAGCTCCTTTTTCCTGTTCTTAACAATGAAATCATGTGCAATCATACTCTTGTAATCTAGAAGAACAGTAGGCAACAATTTTTCTTCCTTCTCGTAATGCCTAATAGGTATGTTAAAGTATGCAGCGAGGCGCGAGGCGAAGATGCCTCCCAAGATGGGGCCCTTAGTACGGTTAAGATTTAACCGCTTTGCAACAATAGCGCCCATACTGAATGAGTCATCACAAAACAAGGCATGGCACAAAATAACAATAGGGCACTTAGGTTGCCACAGTTTTCGCGACCAATTAAGCATCTACTAGCAAATAATGCAAAGTAACGTAAAACAGGAAAATGTATGCTAGTGATTCTTGCATCAGAAACTTTCCTAGTTTCCCCTACAGCAATTGTATCAATAAACCCCTCAACATCGTCACGATGTGGTTCCTCTACGCTGCCCGGAAAAGGCAACTTGCAAAGCTCACAAAATTCACGAAGGGTCATCTCCTTATACTCATCATATAAATAGAAATCCACCGAAGGTGGAGACCTCCTAGAATGGAAATGAAAATTTTGCACAAAGATATTGGTGAGTAAGAGATACTGTTCGCGTTGGTCATGGAGGAAGTCGGTGAGGCCTGCATTCTTAGCCAATTCATAAAAATCATCATAAATCCCGGCTGCCCTTAAGAAATCATCACAAGGCCATTCACACGGCCGAACTTCCGCGATGCGAGGGAGATTATACTTGGGCCTCTCTTCTTCTTCACTTTGCTTATCCTTCGAGCTTCGGCTCTGTCGGATCACGGGTTCTAGCAAAACCCTCAAGGTTTGAACACTAGGGTGCGCGTGGAGATTTCCTGCCTACCGATCTACGCCCAAGCTTGCTAAGATCTCGCGGACGAACTCGACGAACTCGCAACACAAAGACACAAGATTTATACTGGTTCGGGCCACCGTTGTGGTGTAATACCCTACTGCAGTGTGTGGTGGTGGATTGCCTCTTGGGCTGATGAAGAACAGTACAAGGGGAAGAACGACCTCCTGAGGTTGAGGTGTTCTTGTGTTCGGTGTGTGGCTAAGGATTGGCTCAAGGCTCGCTTACTTGTGAGCTCTCTACCCCTGCCTCTAGTGTGATGGCTAGTTCTACTTATATAGGCCCTGGTCCTCTCCCCAAATATTGAGCGGGAAGGGAGCCAACAACGGCGGCCAATTTGAAAGGGGACATCTAGTACAACTTATCCTGACAAAAGCGGTCTTCGCCTGCGAAAGGGCTCTGGTGATGACGCCGTCTTGGGCTCCACGGTGACCTCCGTCCTGCCGGCCTACTGGTCTTGGTCTCGTTGCACTGATTGGAAACCTTTGCCTGATGCCTCGGTACTCCGCGCCTGCGCTTGCCCCCTCAGCACCAAAGAGGAAACAAGGACCCTGCGCGCGCTGGCGCCCGCCTGGTGTCGATCGTCATGGCTCACGTCACGAGAGCCTCGCGAGGTTTGCCCCGACTTGATATCTCCGCTCCTCGTGAGCCTGCCTGGAGAGGCCGCTCCTAAGGACGTCTTGCGTCGCCCGCCTCGCGAGGCTTGGCCCCTCGCGAGGGTCTTGAATGCCTTGTTAATGAAGATGGGCCATACAGGCCTGCTAGCAAAGCCACGCCGTGGGCCGCAGGTAGGCAAGTCTGGGGACCCCCGTTCCTAGAACGCCGACAGTAGCCCCCGGGCCCAAGGCGCGCTCGGGCTTGGCTTCGAGGCAAAGCTAAAGGTCAAGCGCGTAGCGCCACGGGCCCCAAAAGCCTGCGGCCTCGGTTGACGCGTGGCGGTTGATTGGACGTGGGCGTCTCCGCTTCCCCACGCTGCCTTTGAATCCGCCTGGCTATGCGGCCCCTGTAGCCTACACGGTTATTCTTCCCTTGTCCACGCCTGGCTCCCCCAATCTCTCTGCTTTCTTGAGACTCTGCTCCTCCCCTCCAATTTGATCTGCGCCCTGCCCGCCTCATCGCTATGACGCCGGGACGAGCAGACAAGGGGAAGAAGCCTCTGCCTTCGCCAAGTGTGCCTCCGTCCTTCGAGCCTGCGCTCGGCCGACCCCTGGTGCTCAACGACGAGGCCATGGACAAGGTGCGCCCCATTCTTGCTTCCAGTTTCAACGAGTGGGGAGAGACGGTGGCTTGGCCCGCATCTCGTGCTCGCATTGCCCGGGCAGCCACTGAGGTCCCAATCTTCATAGATGCCCTCTGGGCTGGCCTGATTCCTCCCTTCTCCGCCTTCTTCAACGCGGTGCTCAAGCATTATCAGATCCACATGCTGCATCTCGACCCTCAATCTGTGACTCTTCTCGCCGTCTTCGCCTTTGTGTGCGAAGCCATGGTGGGCATCGCTCCTTCGGTGGCCCTCTTCCGCCATTTCTTCTCATTGCATCTGACCGGCCCTCGGCAGAGCTCAGGGTGCATGAGCTTCCAGGCCGTGGCCGTGACAGCGGGCGCGGGGATCGACTTTGAGCTTCCTCCATCCATGAGCGAGTTTCGGACACGATGGGTGTTTGTCGACGCCGGTGTGCTCAACTCTCTGCTCCATGCTCCACTAGGGCCCGCTGTTCCCAACTCCAGTTGGGGCCACCAGAGGCTCGCGAGCCCCCGTCTCGTTCCCGTCAGGCTCAGGCTGAGGAGGTTGGAGGATCGCGGCGTGACTGCGCCTATGGTGGTGAAGGAGTTTGTCAAGCGCCGAGTCGCTCCGCTTCAGCGCCATTCCCGCCCGATGTGGGCCTTGCTCAGCAGTCAGGACCATATGAGGTTTCAGGAGGAGGGGCTTCCTCTTAAGACGCGGCAAACGGTGCTTGCGGTCCTGATGGGTGCCCCTCTGCCGGACGACATGCCCAGGAAGAGCTGTCTGCTGTACCGATGTGAGAACAACGCTGGATTTGCCAAGAGCATGCCCTCCTTTGATGAGTGGGGGTTGCGCCCGATCGGCCTGGTGGGGCCCCGCGAGAACCCCGTCGACGTGGTTCCCTTCCTCGCCGCCGGTGCCGAGCTCGCCCCAAGTGTTGGCGCAGGGGGACAAGCTCCGACGGAGGTCGGCGGCTCGAGTGCTGAGGAGCTTATGCTGCCTGGTGATCTTGGGGCGTCATCCTCGGGAGCTCGCGATCCCTCCCTTGGGGCGTCGGTTACTCAGGCGACGCAGCATGCGGTTCCCGAGGTCAAAGCCCCGGAAGCCTCGGGAGGCCGTGGTGAGACGGCGCCCGACTGTTCGCCGCAGCCGGGCACCCCTGAAGTTGTCCCTCCAAGTTCTTCCTTGGCCTCGCCCCGCGCTGGCCGCCACGTCCAGCGCTTCAGTCGGCTTTGCGTGGACTTCGAGGAGCTCCGCAAGAGGAAAGGATCCCCGAGCGGCAACAGCATCTTCGTGCCGCTGAAGCGAAGGAAGTACATCACTGTCGACGTGTAAGTACCGTACCGCTATGGTTTCTCGTGTGCTGTTTCCGTCTCCTGACGTCAGTCCTTTACGGCTCCTTCCGTCGAGGCTGCTGCGCCTCCTGAGAAACGGCCTCCTCTTTCCTCGACTCCCCCATCGGCCTTGAGCGCTCCAAGTCCGCTTGCTGCCCCTGGAGCAGGGTTAGTTGAAGGAGCGCGCTTGCCTTCGTGGCGCGCTGATCCTGCGACCTTGTCGTTCCTCCCCCACGGCTTGGCATGGAGCTTGGCGGGCGTGCCCAGGACCCCTCCTCCGGTCATGGACAGTAGTTGGTTGGCTTCAGTCTTCGATTCCTCTTCAAGCAGCGGGCCCCGACTGGCTAGGCCCCCCCGCGAGGACTGGCTGGCGCCTGGGGCAGCACCGGCCCCCAGCCCCCTGCCGAGAGGCGGTGCGTCGCTTGATGTCCCGCCTGCAGCCCCCGCGGTGGAGGACGAGGTGAGCCGTGCGTTCAAGTCTGAGCGCGGGCGAAGCATCGTTCACCATGAGCTCTTCCAGGAGGCGATGGGCGCGATGAGCCGACTTGGCGAAGAACTCACGGGTGTCGACTCGCGTCTTGAGGCTGAAGGTCTTCGGCTGGCGGAGGAGTGGCGTAAGCTGAGGGTGGCTGTCAACCTGGGCCGCTACCAGCGTGATCTTGACAATGCGAAGGCCGAGGTGTCCCTCAAGGTTTCCCACGAAGCTTGCTCCCGAGCCCTGGAGGAGGCTCGCGAGGCTGACCGGCGTTGCGAGGCTGCGGATAAGCGCGCGTGGGAGCTCCGAGCCTGGAGTGCGTCCCTCGAGCGTCAGGTGGAGGCACGCAGAGCCGCCCTTGCGTCACTGAGGGGGACGCCTGCCGAGGAAGAGGAGGTCCGGAAGCGCGAGGAGGCGCTGGCTCTGGAAGCCGTGGAACGCAGCCTCGAGCTCGAGCAACTAGAGACGAGGGAGCATCAAGTTGCTCAAGCAGAAGATGCCGTTGGGGCTCGCGAGGCCAAGGTCCAGGAGGAAGTCGACTGCCGGGTGGCCGAGGTTCGTGTGGATCTCGAAGGTCGGTATAACCTGAAGCTGAAGCTTTCGGGAACCGAGGCAGCAGACAGGACTGCTGCCCTCAGGCCCAGGTTAGATGAGGTGGAGAGGCGTGGGGAGGCCACGGCTACCGCCCTGGTCACGGCGCAGGCGGACTTGGCCTCCGCCCACGCCGAGCTGTTTTCTCTTCGGAAACGGGTTGATGACGCCAAGGCCGTCGTTCGGCAAAACAGGGAGGAAGTGCTTCAACGGCGGACGCTGGAGCGCGAGCACGCCCCCATGCTTCAGGATCTCTGGAACAGGGCTAATACCGCCTTGGGCCACATCTGCGATGAGAATGCGCCGCACCCCCACTCAAATGACTACGCCAGTCACCTGATCTTCTTCATCGACGTGGTGACGCGCCTGGAAGCTCGGTCTGACAGGCTTGTGGAGGAGAGGAGCCGGGGCCTGCTCGGGCGCGCGTTCTCCCGTGTCTTAGCCATCTCCGGAACACCTTCCCTGACTTCGACTTTGACGCCGCCATTGCCCCCGTACTACAGGCCGTCCGGGGCGACCTGGCGCGGTGGGTGGAGGACAACGTGGACGCGCTGGTCAGAGCCTTCGCTTCTGATGATGACACGGTGGTGGTCGTCCCAGACGAGGGTGATGTGGTCGACGACGGCGATGGAGGTGTTGCCGAAGGCAGCGACGGTGCCGGCGAAGACGATGACGACGCGAGTGGCGCGTCCAAGGGCGATGTAGCGAGCGACATATCCGCCTGATCCCATGTTCTCTTGCCGTTTTATCATGTACACAAAGACTCAGGCATGGCCCTTGAAGATTGTGAGAGCATTTTGAGAGGGGTTGCCCCTCGTGTGAACCAAACGCGGCCTTTATTTTCTTATGTCAACTAAGCGTGTGCCTTTGTGAAACCGTAGACCTAGCAGCAAGTTCCCATCGTGGTTTACCTTAATCGGAGCAGGTCACGAACCGAGTCGTGAGGTCATGAGCCTTCGGGACTCCTGTAGAGCCCGTCAATCCTCCCGAGGGGGCCTCGTGAGAGGTGTGATCCAGCCGCGGCATTAGCGTGCGTGCGCGGGTCCAAAATAAGGCGAGAACCAGATGGCGAGAAATCAATCAGAACGAGAAAAGGCACCCCCAGCGCGCATCAAGGAAAATTCGACTTCAACTTAAATCCAAATCCAGAAAGCAAGGCTACAGAAGAAGAGATCCAAAGCAAATGGCCGCGTCCGGCGCCTAGTCTAGTCTTCTGGTCTTCGAGTCTTCTCACCAGCGCGGAGCTAAGTGCTGCCACTAGGCGTGGGAGGGAGCCCCAAGACCTGAGGCCGGCACCCCTGAGACTCTGGGGCGTGTACAACCCCACTCATTATTACGTGAGAGTGTCACGGGCGGCGAGCTTCACAGGCACTGGGCCTTCTTCACAGGAATCAGCCTTGCTTCATATCGCCAGACGAGGGCCCCGCCTTGCGCCACCCTCGACCACCTTTGAGCTGACCGGCAACCTGGATGACACAAAGGGGGGAAAGGGGACGCCAGCGGTGCCCTCGGCGACCACGAGTCCTCTACCGGGGGAAGGCTCGCCGGCACCTCCCCGACAGAGGGCCTACCTCCGGGCGTTGCCTGGCTTCGCGCGACGTGGGGAGGGGCCTCGATCCCGGCTCCCTCTGTGCGGCCCCCAGCGTGCTTCCCCCGGCGGAAGGGATGCTGCTGTGCCGGGGTCGTCGACCGATGCTGTGACCTGATTCACTTGCAGCCCACGGTTAGCGTAAGCCTGCTCCTGAGAGATTAGCGGTACCCTGTAGTTGTGGTTGGCGCGATCGTCGCGGTTCTCCGTCGGTTCCTGGAAGGCTTCAACTTCTTGTGTCCCTTCATCCCAATCTTCTCCGAGGAACGAGCCAGGGTCGTCCTCCGGCGAGTACTCCTGGTCCATCATGCGGGGCATGTAGGCTTCCGGGGCCGTTACCCCGAACACCTCGCCGTAGTGCCCCACACTCCATGTTGCCCGGCCTAGCGCGGCGTCCTGAGGATGGTAGCGCGGCATCTCACTAGGACCATGGAAGGTGACGCTCGTGCCCATGCTTGTCGCGGGCGGCATGGGGGCGGTGGAGTCCCCGGCGCCGCTGGCCGTGCTGGTGTTGACGAAGCCCCCAGGCACACCTGAGGGCACGTGGTTGCGGCGAGGTCCGCCGTGAGATCCCGTAGCGGCCTGAGAGGGAAGCAAATAACAGAAGGGCGGCGCTCCTGCCGCCGCCGCATCCAGCAGCTCGGTGACGCATTCCAGCAGGGCATCCCGTCCGCTCTCAATCAGCCGGCACCACAGCAACTCCCGCGCCACCGTGAGCGCGGCCCGCATGTTCGCCTGCTCCCGCCGTGTGTGCGGCGCCGTTGCCGTGGCGTGGCTTGCAGCCCTTGCAGCGGCTCGCGCTTGTCCTGCAGTGAGGGTGGACGACGCCCCGCCACGCCGCCCGCGCCCTGCGGCGTTAGACGGCGCTCGGGCCGCCTGGAGCGCGGGGTTGAGGTCTTTATGGGCGGATGGCGCCGCCCGAGCTGGCCAGGCTGCCCAACGGTCGGAATCGGCCCTCGGGTCGCCGGACATCGGAGCCGCAGAGCGTCGGTGGGTCGATTGGCGGGGAAGAGGCTCCGGTGCACCCCAACCTGGCGCGCCAAATGTCGGATCACGGGTTCCGGCAAAACCCTCAAGGTTCGAACACTAGGGTGCGCGCGGAGATTTCCTCCCTATCGATCTACGCCCAAGCTCGCTAAGATCTCGCGGACGAACTCGACGAACTCGCAACACAAAGACACAAGATTTATACTGGTTTGGGCGACCGTTGTGGTGTAATACCCTACTCCAGTGTGTGGTGGTGGATTGCCTCTTGGGCTGATGAAGAACAGTACAAGGGGAAGAACGACCTCCTGAGGTTGAGGTGTTCTTGTGTTCGGTGTGTGGCTAAGGATTGGCTCAAGGCTCGCTTCCTTGTGAGCTCTCTACCCCCTTCCTCTAGTGTGATGGCTAGTTCTACTTATATAGGCCCTGGTCCTCTCCCCAAATATTGAGCGGGAAGGGAGCCAACAACGGCGGCCAATTAGAAAGGGGACAACTAGTACAGCTTATCCTGACAAAAGCGGTCTTCGCCTGCGAAAGGGCTCTGGTGATGACGCCGTCTTGGGCTCCACGGTGACCTCCGTCCTGCTTGCCTGCTGGTCTTGGTCTCGTTGCACTGATATGGAAACCTTTGCCTGATGCCTCGGTACTCCGCGCCTGCGCTTGCCCCCTCAGCACCAAAGAGGAAACAAGGACGCTGCGCGCGCTGGTGCCCGCCTGGTGCCTGAAGGAAATATGCCCTAGAGGCAATAATAAAGTTATTATTTATTTCCTTATTTCATGATAAATGTTTATTATTCATGCTAGAATTGTATTAACCGGAAACATAATACATGTGTGAATACATAGACAAACAGAGTGTCACTAATATGCCTCTACTTAACTAGCTCATTGATCAAAGATGGTTAAGTTTCCTAACCATAGACATGGGTTGTCATTTGGTTAAGGGATCACATCATTAGGAGAATGATGTGATTGACTTGACCCATTTCGTTATCTTAGCACTTGATCGTTTAGTATGTTGCTATTGCTTTCTTCACGACTTATACATGTTCCTATAACTATGAGATTATGCAACTCCCGTTTACCGGAGGAACACTTTGTGTGCTACCAAACGTCACAACGTAACTGGGTGATTATAAAGGTGCTCTACAGGTGTCTCCGAAGGTACTTGTTGGGTTGGCGTATTTCGAGATTAGGATTTGTCACTCCGATTGTCGGAGAGGTATCTCTGGGCCCTCTCAGTAATGCACATCACTATAAGCCTTGCAAGCATTGTGACTAATGAGTTAGTTGCGAGATGATGTATTACAGAACGAGTAAAGAGACTTGCCGGTAACGAGATTGAACTAGGTATTGAGATACCGACGATCAAATCTCGGGCAAATAACATACCGATGACAAAGGGAACAACGTATGTTGTTATGCGGTTTGACCGATAAAGATCTTCGTAGAATACGTAGGAGCCAATATGAGCATCCAGGTTCCGCTATTGGTTATTGACCGGAGACGTGTCTCGGTCATGTCTACATAGTTCTCGAACCCGTAGGGTCCGCACGCTTAAAGTTTTGTGACGATTTGTATTATGAGTTTATGTGTTTTGATGTACCGAAGGTAGTTCGGAGTCCCGGATGAGACCGGGGACATGACGAGGAGTCTCGAAATGGTCGAGACGTAAAGATCGATATATTGGACGACTATATTCAGACATCGGAAAGGTTCCGAGTGATTCGGGTATTTTTCGGAGTATCGGAGAGTTACGGGAATTCGCCGGGGAGTATATGCGCCTTTTTGGGCTTTAGGGGAAAGAGAGAGGAGAGGCTGCGCGCCCCCCCAAGGCCTAGTCCGAATTGGACTAGGGGGAGGGGCTGCGCCCCCTCCTTCCTTCTCTTCTCTCTTCCCTTTCCTTGACTCCTACTCCTACTACTTGGAAGGGGGGGAATCCTACTCCCGGTGGGAGTAGGACTCCTCCAAGGCACGCCATAGGAGCCGGACCTCTTCCCTCTCCTCCACTCCTTTATATACGTGGCTAGGGGGCACCCCATAGACACAACAATTGATCATTGATCTCTTAGCTGTGTGCGGTGCCCCCCTCCATCATAATCCACCTCGATCATATCGTAGAGGTGCTTAGGCGAAGCCCTGCGTCGGTAGCATCATCATCACCGTCACAACGCCATCGTGCTGAAGGAAGTCTTCCGTGAAGCTCTGCTGGATCAGAGTTCACGGGACGTCATCGAGCTAAACGTGTGCTGAACTGGGAGGTGCCGTACGTTCGGTACTTGGATCGGTCGGATCGTGAAGACGTACGACTACATCAACCGCGTTGTGCTAACGCTTTCGCTTTCGGTCTACGAGGGTACGTGGACACACTCTCCCCTCTCGTTGCTATGCATCACCATGATCCTGTGTGTGCGTAGGAATTTTTATGAAATTACTACATTGCCCAACAGTGGCATCCGAGCCAAGTTTTATGCGTAGATGTTATATGCACGAGTAGAACACAAGTGAGTTGTGGGCGATACAAGTCATACTGCTTACCAACATGTCATACTTTGGTTCAGCGGTATTGTTGGATGAAGCGGCCCGGACCGACATTACGCGTACGCTTACGCGATACTGGTTCTACCGACGTGCTTTGCACACAGGTGGCTGGCGGGTGTCTGTTTCTCTAACTTTAGTTGAACCGAGTGTGGCTACGCCCGGTCCTTGTGAAGGTTAAAATAGCACTAACTTGACGAACTATCATTGTGGTTTTGATGCGTAGGTAAGAACGGTTCTTGCTCAGCCCGTAGCAGCCACGTAAAACTTGCAACAACATAGTAGAGGACGTCTAACTTTTTTTTGCAGGGCATGTTGTGATGTGATATGGTTAAGACATGATGCTAAATTTTACTGTATGAGATGATCATGTTTTGTAACCGAGTTATCGGCAACTGGCAGGAGCCATATGGTTGTCACTTTATTGTACGCAATGCAATCAACCTGTAATTGCTTTACTTTATCACTAAGCGGTAGCGATAGTCGTAGAAGCAATAGTTGGCGAGACGACAAGATGCTACGATGGAGATCAAGGTGCCGCGCCGGTGACGATGGTGATCATGACGGTGCTTCGGAGATGGAGATCACAAGCACAAGATGATGATGGCCATATCATATCACTTATATTGATTGCATGTGATGTTTATCTTTTATGCATCTTATTTTGCTTAGACCGACGGTAGCATTATAAGATGATCTCTCACTAAATTTCAAGGTATAAGTGTTCTCCCTGAGTATGCACCGTTGCGAAAGTTCTTCGTGATGAGACACCACGTGATGATCGGGTGTGATAGGCTCTACGTTCAAATACAACGGGTGCAAAACAGTTGCACACGCGGAATACTCAGGTTAAACTTGACGAGCCTAGCATATGCAGATATGGCCTCGGAACACTGAGACCGAAAGGTCGAGCGTGAATCATATAGTATATATGATCAACATAGTGATGTTCACCATTGAAACTACTCCAATAGGACATGGTTTAGTTGATATGGATCACGTGATCACTTAGATGATTAGAGGGATGTCTATCTAAGTGGGAGTTCTTAAGTAATATGATTAATTGAACTTCAATTTATCATGAACTTAGTCCTGATAGTATTTGCATAACTATGTTGTAGATCAATAGCTCGCGATGTTGCTCCCCGTTTATTATTATTTTGATATGTTCCTAGAGAAAAATATGTTGAAAGATGATAGTAGCAATAATGCGGACTTGGTCCGTGATCTGAGGTTTATCCTCATTGCTGCACAGAAGAATTATGTTCTTGATGCACCGCTAGGTGACAGAACTATTGCAGGAGCAGATGTAGACGTTTTGAACGTTTTGGCAAAAGCTCGGTATGATGACTACTTGATAGTTTAGTGCACCATGCTTTACGGCTTAGAACCGGGACTTCAAAAATGTTTTGAACGCCACGGAGCATATAAGATGTTCCAAGAGTTGAAATTGGTATTTCATACTCATGCCCGTGTCGAGAGGTATGAGACCTCTGACATTACTTTGCCTACAAGATGGAGGAGAATAGCTCAACCAGTAAGCATGTGCTCAGATTGTCTGAGTACTACAATCACTTGAATCAAGTGGGAGTTAATCTTCCAGATAAGATAGTGATTGACAGAGTTCTCTAGTCACTATCACCAAGTTGCTAGAACTTCATGATGAACTATAATATGCAAGGGATAACGGAAACGATTCCCAAGCTCTTTGTGATGCTGAAATCGACGAAGGTAGACATCAAGAAAAGCATCAAGTGTTGATGGTTAATAAGACCACTAGTTTCAAGAAAAGGGCAAAGGGAAGAAGGGGAACTTCAAGAAGAACAGCAAGCAAGTTGCTGCTCAAGTGAAGAAGCCCAAGTTTGGACCTAAGCCTGAGACTGAGTGCTTCTACTGCAAAAAGGACTGGTCACTGGAAGCGGAACTACCCCAAATAATTGGCGGATAAGAAGGGTGGCAAAGTGAAGAAAAGTATATTTGATATACATGTTATTGATGTGTACTTTACTAGTGTTTATAGCAACCCCTCGGTACTTGATACTGGTTCAGTTGCTAAAGAGTAGTAACTCGAAACGGGAGTTGCATAATGAACAGAAACTAGTTAAGGATGAAGTGACGATGTGTATTGGAAGTGGTTCCAAGATTGATATGATCATCATCGCAGACTCCCTATACTTTCGGGATTAGTGTTGAACCTAAATAAGTGTTATTTGGTGTTTGTGTTGAGCATGAATATGATTTGATCATGTTTATTGCAATACGGTTATTCATTTAAGTTAGAGAATAATTGTTGTTCTGTTTACATGAATAAAACCTTATATGGTTACACACCCAATGAAAATGGTTCGTAGGATTTCGATCGTAGTGATACACATATTCATAATATTGAAGCCAAAAGACGCAAAGTTAATAATGATAGTGCAACTTATTTGTGGCACTGCTATTTAGGTCATATTGGTGTAAAGCGCATGAAGAAACTCCATGCTGATGGGCTTTTGGAATCACTTGATTACGAATCACTTGATGCTTGCGAACCATGCCTCTTGGGCAAGATGACTAAAACGCCATTCTCCGGAACAATAGAGCGAGCAACAGATTTGTTGGAAATCATACATACTGATGTATGTGGTCCGATGAATATTGAGGCTCGCGGCAGGTATCGTTATTTTCTGACCTTCACAGATGATTTGAGCAGATATGGGTATATCTACTTGATGAAACATAAAGTTTGAAACATTTGAAAAGTTCATATAATTTCAGAGTGAAGTGGAAAATCATCGTAACAAGAAAATAAAGTTTCTACGATCTGATCGTGGAGGAGAATATTTGAGTTACGAGTTTGGTCTTCATTTGAAACAATGCGGAATAGTTTCGCAACTCACGCCACCTGGAACACCACAGCGTAATGGTGTGTCCGGACGTCATAACCATACTTTATTAGATATGGTGCGATCTATGATGTTTCTTACCAATCTACCACTATCGTTTTGGGGTTATGCATTAGAGACAGCTGCATTCACGTTAAAAAGGGCACCATCTAAATCCGTTGAGATGACACCTTATGAACTGTGGTTTGGCAAGAAACCAAAGTTGTCGTTTTTAAAGTTTGGGGTTGCGATGCTTATGTGAAAAAGTTTCAACATGATAAGCTTGAACCCAAATCGGAGAAATGCGTCTTCATAGGATACCCAAAGGAGACTATTGGGTATATCTTCTATCACAGATCCGGAGGCAAATTCGTTGCTAAGAATGGATCCTTTCTAGAGAAGGAGTTTCTCTTGAAAGAAGTGAGTGGGAGGAAAGTAGAACTTGATGAGGTAACTGTACCTGCTCCCTTATTGGAATGTAGTTCATCACAGAAACTGGTTCCTGTGACACCTACACCAATTAGTGAGGAAGCTAATGATAATGATCATGAAACTTTAGATCAAGTTAATACTGAACCTCGTAGGTCAACCAGAGTAAGATCCACACCAGAGTGGTACGGTAATCCTGTTCTGCAGGTCATGTTACTTGACCATGACGAACCTACGAACTATGAGGAAGCAATGATGAGCCCAAATTTTGCAAAATAGCTTGAGGCCATGAAATCTGAGATGGGATCCATGTATGAGAACAAAGTATGGACTTTGATTGACTTGCCCGATGATTGGTGAGCCATTGAGTTAAATGGATCCTCAAGAGGAAGATGGATGCTGATAGTAGTGTTACTATCTACAAAGCTAGAATTGTCGCAAAAAAGGTTTTCGACAAGTTCAAGGTGTTGACTACGATGAGAGTTTCTCATTCGTATCTATGCTTAAGTCTGTCCGAATCATGTTAGCAATTGTCGCATTTTATGAAATCTGGCAAATGGATAAACAAAACTGCATTCCTTAATGGATTTATTAAAGAAGAGTTGTATATGATGCAACAAGAAGGTTTTGTCAATCCTAAAGGTGCTAACAAAATATGCAAGCTCCAGCGATCCATCTATGGACTAGGGAAAGCATCTCGGAGTTGGAATATACGCTTTGATAAATTTATCAAAGCATATAGTTTTATACAGACTTGAGGTG
Source organism: Aegilops tauschii subsp. strangulata (assembly GCF_002575655.3). NCBI lineage: Eukaryota > Viridiplantae > Streptophyta > Magnoliopsida > Poales > Poaceae > Aegilops > Aegilops tauschii. The sequence goes on from NC_053039.3 coordinate 183,324,126, forward strand.
AAACCTGTATTTACAAGAAAGTGAGTGGGAGCACTACAACATTTCTGATAAATATATGTGAACGACATATTGTTGAATCGGAAATAATGTAGAATTTTCTGGAAAGCATAAAGCAGTGTTTGAAAGCAGTTTTTCAAAGAAAGACCTCGGTGAAACTACTTACATATTGAGCATCAAGATCTATAGAGATAGATCAAGACGCTTGATATATTTTTCAATGAGTACATACCTTGACAAGATTTTTGAAGTAGTTCAAAATGGAAAAGTCAAAGGAGTTCTTGCCTATGTTGCAAGGTGTGAAGTTGAGTAAAGACTCAAAACCCGACCACAGCAGAAAATAGAAAGAGAATGAAAAGTCATTCCCTATGCCTTAGTCATAGGTTCTATAAAGTATGCTATGCTGTGTACCAGACCTATTGTGTACCTCACCAAGAGTTTGGCAAGAGGGTACAATAGTGATCTAGGAGTAGATCACTTGACAGCGGTCAAAAATTATCCTTAGTGGAATAAGGAAATATTTCTCAGTTATGGAGGTGATAAAGAGTTTGTCGTAAAGAGTTACGTCGATGCAAGCTTTGACACCGATCTGGATGACTCTAAGTCTCGATCTAGATACATATTGAAAGTGGGAGCTATTAGCTAGAGTAGCTCCGTGCAGAGCATTGTAGACATAGAAATTTGCAAAATACTTACGGATCTGAATGTGACAGACTCGTTGACTAAAATTATCTCACAAGCAAAACATGATCACACCTTAGTACTCTTTGGGTGTTAATCACATAGTGATGTGAACTAGATTACTAACTCTAGTAAACCCTTTGGGTGTTGATCACATATCGATGTGAACTATGGGTGTTAACCACATAAAGATGTGAACTATTGATGTTAAATCACATGGCAATGTGAACTAGATTATTGACTCTAGTGCAAGTGGGAGACTGAAGGAAATATGCCCTAGAGGCAATAATAAAGTTATTATTTATTTCCTTATTTTATGATAAATGTTTATTATTCATGCTAGAATTGTATTAACCGAAAACATAATACATGTGTGAATACATAGACAAACAGAGTGTCACTAGTATGCCTCTACTTGACTAGCTCATTGATCAAAGATGGTTAAGTTTCCTAACCATAGACATGGGTTGTCATTTGATTAGCGGGATCACATCATTAGGAGAATGATGTGATTGACTTGACCCATTCCGTTAGCTTAGCACTTGATCGTTTAGTATGTTGCTATTGCTTTCTTCATCACTTATACATGTTCCTATGACTATGAGATTATGCAACTCTCGTTTACCGGAGGAACACTTTGTGTGCTACCAAACGTCACAACGTAACTGGGTGATTATAAAGGTGCTCTACAGGTGTCTCCGAAGGTACTTGTTGGGTTGGCGTATTTCGAGATTAGGATTTGTCACTCCGATTGTCGGAGAGGTATCTCTGGGCCCTCTCGGTAATGCACATCACTATAAGCCTTGCAAGCATTGTGACTATTGAGTTAGTTGCGAGATGATGTATTACGAAACGAGTAAAGAGACTTGCCGGTAACGAGATTGAACTAGGTATTGAGATACCGATGATCAAATCTCTGGCAAGTAACATACCGATGACAAAGGGAACAACGTATGTTGTTATGCGGTTTGACCGATAAAGATCTTCGTAGAATATGTAGGAGTCAATATGAGCATCCAGGTTCCGCTATTGGTTATTGACCGGAGACGTGTCTTGGTCATGTCTACATAGTTCTCGAACCCGTAGGGTCCGCACGCTTAAAGTTCTGTGACGATTTGTATTATGAGTTTATGTGTTTTGATGTACCGAAGGTAGTTTGGAGTCTCAGATGAGATCGGGGACATGACGAGGAGTCTCGAAATGGTCGAGACGTAAAGATCGATATATTGGACGACTATATTTGGACATCGGAAAGGTTCCAAGTGATTCGGGTATTTTTTGGAGTACCGGAGAGTTACGGGAATTCGCCGGGGAGTATATGCGCCTTATTGGGCTTTAGGGGAAAGAGAGAGGAGAGGCTGCGCGCCCCCCCAAGGCCTAGTCCGAATTGGACTAGGGGGAGGGGCTGCGCCCCCTCCTTCCTTCTCTTCTCTCTTCCTTTTCCTTGACTCCTACTCCTACTACTTGGAAGGGGGGAATCCTACTCCCGGTGGGAGTAGGAATCCTCCAGGGTGCGCCATAGGAGCCGGCCCTCTTCCCCCTCCTCCACTCCTTTATATACGTGGCCAGGGGGCACCCCATAGACACAACAATTGATCATTGATCTCTTAGCCGTGTGCGGTGCCTCCCTCCACCATAATCGACCTCGATCATATCGTAGCGGTGCTTAGGCGAAGCCCTGCGTCGGTAGCATTATCATCACCGTCACCACGCCGTCGTGCTGACGAAACTCTCCCGTGAAGCTCTGTTGGATCGGAGTTCGCGGGACGTCATCGAGCTGAACGTGTGCTGAACTCGGAGGTGCAGTACGTTCGGTACTTGGATCGGTCGGATCGTGAAGACGTACGACTACATCAACCGCGTTGTGTTAACGCTTACGCTTTCGGTCTACGAGGGTACGTGGACACACTCTCCCCTCTCGTTGCTATGCATCACCATGATCCTGTGTGTGCGTAGGAATTTTTTTGAAATTACTACGTTCCCCAACAGCGCTCGCCTGGTGTCGAACGTCATGGCTCACGTCACGAGAGCCTCGCGAGGTTTGCCCCGCCTTGATATCTCCACTCCTCGTGAGCCTACCTGGAGAGGCCGCTCCTGAGGAGGTCTTGCGTCGCCCGCCTCGCGAGGCTTGGCCCCTCGCGAGGGTCTTGAATGCCTTGTTGATGAAGATGGGCCGTACAGGCCTGCTAGCAAAGCCACGCCGTGGATCGCAGGCAGGCAAGTCTGGGGACCCCCGTTCCCAGAACGCCGACAGGCTCGAAGAACCTCTAAAAAATCTCTTCATTATTTTCTGAAATTTTTAGTAACTTCAAATAAAAGTCAACCAAACTCAACAAAATTGATAGCAACTACTCCCACAAGTGCCTAGAGACTATATCATGCATTAGAACTACTTGGGACCATATAAATTTGACATGGAAGCTCAAGAACAGGGTCACCTAGGCAGCCCAATTTTGCAATGAATAAAGCACTAGAACAAAAACTAATTGGACCATTGGAGGAGTCACATACCAAGGAACAATCCCCCAAAGCAGTTTTGTGAGAGGTGCTTTGAGCAAGGAGATCAAAAATCGCAGCAAAATGAGCTAGAACTCATGCTTGAGCTGGTTGGTGATTTTTTTGGGAGGAAGGAGTGTGTGGTGGCTGGAATAAGTGGAGGGGAGCCACCATGGACCCATGAGGCAAGGGGCGCCCTAGACCCTTGTGGCCAGGTGCTTGCTCCCCCTGTTGTGTTCTCAGTGCCAGATATTCTCAAATATTCTAGAAAAAATCATATTTCATTTTCGGGACATTTGGAGAACTTTTATTTTCGGGGTATTTTTTATTGCACGGATAAATCAGAAAACTGACAGAAAATACTATTTTTGCTTTATTTCAACTAAATAACAGAAAGTAAAAAGAGGGTACAGAAGGTTGTGCTTTCTAACTTCATCCATCTCATGCTCATCAAAAGGAATCCACTAACAAGGTTGATCAAGTCTTGTTAACAAACTCATTCCGAATCACATGAAACCGGAGAATTTTTTAATAGCACCAAGTTACCTCAACGGGGATATGCACGTCCCCAATAATAAGAATATCATATTTCTTCTTGACAGTAGGTAGAGGAAATTCAAAACCTCCAGAAATAATCGATAGAATTTTTCCAATAGAATTGATACTGTGGACTTGAGGTTGTTTCCTCGGAAAGTGTACCGTATGCTCATTACCATTGACATGAAAAGTGACATTGCCTTTGTTGCAATCAATAACAGCCCCTTGCAGTATTCAAAAAGGGTCTTCCAAGAATAATAGACATACTATCGTCCTCGGGAATATCGAGAATAACAAAGTCCATAAAAATAGTAACGTTTGCAACCACAACAGGCACATCCTCACAAATACCGACACGTATAGCAGTTGATTTATCAGCCATTTGCAAAGATATTTCATTAGGTGTCAACTTATTCAAATCAAGTCTACGATATAAAGAGAGAGGCATAACACAAACACCGGCTCCAAGATCACATAAAGCAGTTCTAACATAATTTCTTTTAATGGAGCATGGTATAGTAGGTACTCCTGGATCTCCAAGTTTCTTTGGTATTCCACCCTTAAAAGTATAATTAGCAAGCATGGTGGAAATTTCAGCTTCCGGTATCTTTCTCTTATTAGTAACAATTTCTTTCATATACTTAGCATAAGGGTTCATTTTAAGCATATCAGTCAAATGCATACGCAAAAAGATAGGTCCAATCATTTCAGCAAAGCGCTCAAAGTCCTCATCATCCTTTTTCTTGGATGGTTTGGGAGGAAAAGGCATGGGTTTCTGAACCCATGGTTCTCTTTCTTTACTATGCTTCCTAGCAACAAAGTCTCTCTTATCATAACGTTGATTCTTTGATTGTGGGTTATCAAGATCAACATCAGGTTCAATTTCTACATCATTGTTATTACTAGGTTGAGCATCAACATGAACATCATCATTAACATTATCACTAGGTTCATGTTCATTACCAGATTGTGTCTCAGCATCAGAAATAGAAATATCATTGGGATTCTCAGGTGTGTCTACAACAGGTTCACTAGAAGCATGCAAAGTCCTATCATTTTTCTTTTTCTTCTTCTTAGAAGGACTAGGTGCATCAACATTATTTCTTTGAGAATCCTGCTCAATTCTCTTAGGGTGGCCCTCAGGATACAAAGGTTCCTGAGTCACTTTACCCCCTCTAGTTGCAACTCTAACAACAAAGTCATTATTCTTACTATTCAATTCATTGAGCAAATCATTCTGAGCTTTAAGTACTTGTTCTACTTGAGTGGTAACCATAGAAGTATGTTTACTAATGAGTTTAAGTTCACCTTTAACTCTAGACATATAATCACTCCAGTGTTCAAGCATATAAGAATCGTGTTTCAATTGTCTACCAACATAAGCATTGAAGTTTTCTTGTTTGACAATAAAATTGTCAAACTCATCTAAGCATTGACTAGCAGACTTATAACGAGGAATATCACCTTCATCAATTCTATAGAGAGAATTTACCTTTACTACCTGTGTCGGGTTATCAAGACCATGTGTTTCTTCAACATGCGGTAAATTAGGACCATGTATTTCTTCAATAGGAGGTAAATTCTTAACATCTTCAGCTTTAATACCTTTTTCCTTCATAGATTTCTTTGCCTCTTGCATATCTTCAGGACTGAGAAATAGAACACGCCTTTTCTTCGGAGTTGGCTTAGGAGTTGGCTCAGGAAGTGTCCAATTAGTTTGATTAGTCAACATATTATTCAATAGAATTTCAGCTTGATCAACTGTTCTTTCCCTGAAAACACAACCAACACAACTATCCAAGTGGTCTCTGGAAGCATCGGTTAGTCCATTATAAAAGATATCAAGTATTTCATTTTTCTTGAGAGGATGATCAGGCAAAGCATTAAGTAATTGGAGAAGCCTCCCCCAAGCTTGTGGGAGACTCTCTTCTTCAATTTGCACAAAATTATATATTTCCCTTAAAGCAGCTTGTTTCTTATGAGCAGGGAAATATTTAGCAGAGAAGTAATAAATCATATCCTGGGGACTACGCACACAACCAGGATCAAGAGAATTAAAGCATATCTTGGCATCACCCTTTAATGAGAACGGAAATAATTTAAGGATATAGTAGTAGCGAGTTTTCTCATCATTAGTGAACAGGGTGGCTATATCATGTAATTTAGTAAGGTGTGCCACAACAGTTTCAGATTCATAGCCATGGAAAGGATCAGATTCAACCAAAGTAATTATACCAGGATGAATAGAGAATTCATAATCCTTCTTAGTAACAAAGATAGGTGAAGTAGCATAAGCAGGATCATATTTCATTCTAGCATTCAGAGTTTTTCTTTAAGCTTAGCTAATAATTTCATAAGATCACTTCTATCATTGCAAGCAAGAAAGTCTCTAGCAGTTTCTTCATCCATAACATAGCCCTCAGGCACAACAGGCAATTCATATTTAGGGGGAGAATCTTCATCATCACTTTCATCAATATTATCAGTTTCAATAATTTCATTCTCTCTAGCCCTAGCAAGTTGTTCATCAAGAAATTCACCAAGTGGCACAGTAGTATCAAGCATAGAAGTAGTTTCATCATAAGTATCATGCATAACAGAAGTGGCATCGTCAATAACATGCGACATATCAGAATTAATAGCAGAAGCAGGTTTAGGTGTCGCAAGTTTACTCAAAACAGAAGGTGAATCAAGTGCAGAGCTAGATGGCAGTTCCTTACCTCCCCTCGTAGTTGAGGGATAAATCTTGGTTTTCTCGTCTTTCAAGTTCTTCATAGTGACCAGTAGATATAAATCCCAAGTGACTCAAAGAATAGAGCTATGCTCCCCGGCAACGGTGCCAGAAAATAGTCTTGATAACCCACAAGTATAGGGGATCGCAACAGTTTTCGAGGGTAGAGTATTCAACCCAAATTTATTGATTCGACACAAGGGGAGCCAAAGAATATTCTCAAGTATTAGCAGCTGACTTGTCAATTCAACCACACCTGGATAACTTAATATCTGCAGCAAAGTATTTAGTAGCAGAGTAGTATGATAGTAATGGTAACAGTAGCAAAAGTAATATTTTTGGGATTTGTAGTGATTGTAACAGTAGCAACGAAAAAGTAAATAAGCGAAGAACAATATGTGAAAAGCTCATAGGCATTGGATCGGTGATGGAGAATTATGCCGGATGCGGTTCATCATGTAACAGTCATAACATAGGGTGACACAGAACTAGCTCCAATTCATCAATGTAATGTAGGCATGTATTCCGAATATAGTCATACGTGCTTATGGAAAAGAACTTGCATGACATCTTTTGTCCTACCCTCCCGTGGCAGCGGGGTCCTAATGGAAACTAAGGGATATTAAGGCCTCCTTTTAATAGAGTACCGGACCAAAGCATTAACACACAGTGAATACATGAACTCCTCAAACTACGGTCATCACCGGGAGTGGTCCCGATTATTGTCACTTCGGGGTTGCCGGATCATAACACATAGTAGGTGACTATAGACTTGCAAGATAGGATCAAGAACTCATATATATTCATGAAAACATAATAGGTTCAGATCTGAAATCATGGCAATCGGGCCCTAGTGACAAGCATTAAGCATAGCAAAGTCATAACAACATCAATCTCAGAACATAGTGGATACTAGGGATCAAACCCTAACGAAACTAACTCGATTACATGATAAATCTTATCCAACCCATCACCGTCCAGCAAGCCTACGATGGAATTACTCACGCACGGAGGTGAGCATCATGAAATTGGTGATGGAGGATGGTTGATGATGACGATGGCGACGGATTCCCCTCTCCGGAGCCCCGAACGGACTCTAGATCAGCCCTCCCGAGAGAGATTAGGGCTTGGCGGCGGCTTCGTATCGTAAAACGTGATGAATCTTTGTCCCTGATTTTTTCTCGCTGAACACGAATATATAGAGTTGGAGTTGAGGTCGGTGGAGCACCAGGGGGCCCACGAGGTAGGGGGCGCGCCCTGGGGGGGGGGGGGCAGGCGCGCCTCCACCCTCGTGGACAGGGTGCGGGCCCCTAGGCCTTAATTCTTTCGCCAATATTTTTTATTATTTCCAAAAATAATCTCCGTGAAGTTTCAGGTCATTCCGAGAACTTTTGTTTCTGCACAAAAATAACACCATGGCAATTCTGCTGAAAACAGCGTCAGTCCGAGTTAGTTCCATTCAAATCATGCAAGTTAGAGTCCAAAACAAGGGCAAAAGTGTTTGGAAAAGTAGATGCGATGGAGACGTATCAATTTCATTGTTAAGAACAGGAAAAAGGAGCTTAACTATAGACTGTTATTTGATAAAAAATCACAATGAGACTATTACCTTGCGTGCTCCTTCCTTGTTTGATTTATCTATAGGAGAGTACCTTATTCCGTTGGAGGCCATTCATGCCTACCGAACCCCACATCAGCTACAGAGCCAGATCCAGAACCACAATTTGTTCCCCCACGCCAGTCTGTTTACCAGTGGGATCCGAAGGAGGTTGCCAACCAGTGGCAACCCAAGGCTTCATCTCAGTACGACCCGAGTTACAACTTCGGATATCCGCCAGGCCAGCCATGGCCATAGACCAACTTAGGCCAGAAGCCTAAGCTCGGGGGAGTACGTATTTCTCACCAACATTACATTTATGTTCACACACTCATTGCTAGATGTCGGTGCTCATACTCTTTCACTGTAATATCCATGCTAGTTTATTTTCTTTTTCTTGCTTTCTTCTTGTGTGTTTGAAAAACTTTAAGAAAAACTAAAAAAAATTAGTTGTAGCTTTTAGCTAGTTTGCTTTTCATGCTGTAGTAGTAGTAATTAAAAGAAAACCCAAAAATATTTCCCGTTCTTCTTTTGTTTGTTGGGAGCTTTCCTGTGTAAATAGTTTTATTTCTTTTCTTTTCTTTGGGGGTCGATAGGAGAAGACCATAATGAAAATGTTGAAGTGGCTCTTATATGCATTATTGTTGATTTAACCAAGAGCCCATATTGCCTTGTCTTCTCCTGTTTATTGAATGCTCGCAGATTCCAGCTTAGTCCAATGCACGTGCACTACTATTATTATTCACATCGTTCGGTCGTGCAAGTGAAAGGCAATAATGACGATATATGATGGACTGATTGAGATGAGAGAAGCTGGTATGAACTTGACCTCTCTTGTTTTTGCAAATATGATTAGTTCATCGTTCCTGATTCAGCCTATTATGAATAAACATGTTTGCAATGACAATTAGAGATTATAGTTTCTTATGCCATGCTTAATTAGCTAGGAGTTTATAATGGTTTACCTTGCGTGCCAACATGCTATTAAAATGGTTGTGATGTGGTATAGTAGGATGGCATCCTCCTTTGAATGATTCGAGTGACTTGACTTGGCACATGTTCACGCATGTAGTTGAAACAAAATCAACATAGCCTTCATGATATTTATGTTCGTGGTGGATTATATCCTACTCATGCTTGCACTCAATGTTTATTAATTTTAATGCATGTTCCTGACTGTTGTCGCTCTCTAGTTGGTCGCTTCCCAGTCTTTTGCTAGCCTTCACTTGTACTAAGCGGGAATACTTCTTGTGCATCCAATCCCTTAAACCCCAAAGTTATTCCATATGAGTCCACCATATCTTCCTATATATGCGGTATCTACCTGCCGCTCCAAGTAAATTTGTATGTGCCAAACTCTAAACCTTCAAATGAAATTCTGTTTTGCATGCTCGAATAGCTCATGTATCAACTAGGGTTGTCTGTATCTTCCATGCTAGGCGGGTTATTCTCAAGAGGAGTGGAATCCGCTCCTCACTCACGAGAAAATGGCTGGTCACCGGGATGCCCAGTCCCATGCTTTATGCAAATCAAATCAAAATAATTGCAAACAAAACTCCCCCGGGACTCTTGTTAGTTGGAGGCACTCGTTGTTTCGAGCAATCCATGGATTGATGCTTGTTGGTGGAGGGGGAGTATAAACTTTACCATTCTGTTTGGGAACCGCCTATAATGTGTGTAGCATGGAAGATATCGCCATCTCTCGGTTGTTATGTTGACAATGAAAGTATGCCGCTCAAAATATTATTTATCTCTATTTCAAAATCGAGCTCTGGCACCTCTACAAATCCCTGCTTCCCTCCGGGAAGGGCCTATCTATTTACTTTTATGTTGAGCCATCACGCTCTTATTAAAAAGCACCAGCTGGAGAGCACCGTTGTCATTTGCATCCATTACTATTAATTTATATTGGGTATGACTATGACTAGATCTCTTTTACCATGAATTACAATGTTTAGTCAGTCCTTGATCTTTAAAGGTGCTCTGCATTTATGTTTTGCGGTCTCAGAAAGGGCTAGCGAGATACCATCTTGTTATATCACATCATGATTGTTTTGAGAAAGTGTTGTCATCCGAGATTTATTATTATTGCTCGCTAGTTGATTATGCCATTGACATGAGTAAACATGAGACCTAAATGTTATTGTGAATGTGGTTAATCATAATCTTTGCTGAAAACATGAATGCTGACTTTACATATTTACAACAACAAGAGCAAACAGAGTTTGTAAAAGTTTTTCTTTATCACTTTCAGTTTATCAACTGAATTGCTTGAGGACAAGCAAAGGTTTAAGCTTGGGGGAGTTGATACGTCTCCATCGTATCTAGTTTTCCAAACACTTTTGCCCTTGTTTTGGACTCTAACTTGCATGATTTGAATGGAACTAACCCGGACTGATGCTGTTTTCAGCAGAATTGCCCAGGTGTTATCTTTGTGCAGAAACAAAAGTTCTCGGAATGACCTAAAACTTCACGGAGATTATTTTTGGAAATAATAAAAAATACTGGCGAAAGAATCAAGGCCAGGGGGCCCACACCCTGTCCATGAGGGTGGGAGGCGCGCCTGCCCCCCAGGGCGCGCCCCCTGCCTCGTGGGCCCCCTGGTGCTCCACCGACCTCAACTCCAACTCTATATATTCATGTTCATGGAGAAAAAAACAGAGAGAAGGATTCATCGCGTTTTACAATACGGAGCCGCCGCCAAGCCCTAAACTCTCTCGGGAGGGCTGATCTGGAGTCCGTTCGAGGCTCCGGAGAGGGGAATCCGTCGCCATCGTCATCATCAACGATCCTCCATCACCAATTTCATGATGCTCACCGCCGTGCGTGAGTAATTCCATCGTAGGCTTGCTGGACGGTGATGGGTTGGATGAGATTTATCATGTAATCGAGTTAGATTTGTTAGGGTTTGATCCCTAGTATCCACTATGTTCTGAGATTGATGTTGCTATGACTTTGCTATGCTTAATGCTTGTCACTAGGGCCCGAGTGCCATGATTTCAGATCTGAACCTATTATGTTTTCATGAAAATATGTGAGTTCTTGATCCTATCTTGCAAGTCTATAGTCACCTACTATGTGTTATGATCCGGCAACCCCGAAGTGACAATAATCGGGACCACTCCAGGTGATGACCGTAGTTTGAGGAGTTCATGTATTCACTATGTGTTAATGCTTTGGTCCGGTACTCTATTAAAAGGAGGCCTTAATATCCCTTAGTTTCCGTTAGGACCCCGCTGCCACGGGAGGGTAGGACAAAAGATGTCATGCAAGTTCTTTTCCATAAGCACGTATGACTATATTCGGAACACATGCCTACATTACATTGATGAATTGGAGCTAGTTCTGTGTCACCCTATGTTATGACTGTTACATGATGAACCGCATCCGGCATAATTCTCCATCACTGATCCAATGCCTATGAGCTTTTCACATATTGTTCTCCGCTTATTTACTTTTCCGTTGCTACTGTTACAATCACTACAAAACCCAAAAATATTACTTTTGCTACTGTTACCGTTACTATCATACTACTTTGCTACTAAATACTTTGCTGCAGATACTAAGTTATCCAGGTGTGGTTGAATTGACAACTCAACTGCTAATACTTGAGAATATTCTTTGGCTTCCCTTGTGTCGAATCAATAAATTTGGGTTGAATACTCTACCCTCAAAAACTGTTGCGATCCCCTATACTTGTGGGTTATCAACGACCCCGGCGACGACTCCGACGACCACTCCGGAGACGACTCCGACGACGACGGACAGCTGGTTTGTCATCTATACCCATTTATGTGTCAAATAGATCACAGGGTTTCTCTGGTTACTCCTGCCTCCCCCTTTTTGGAATGGAAATCCTATGGTTATGTTATCCCAATCCATGAAATCTGAGTAAGTTTCGTTAGATCCGTGTAGTGTATTGATTGTTTGAATGGTACAAGTGATAAGTGATTAGTTGTTTCATCTGTGCAAATGATTTCTGCTAGTAATCTGACTAGAGTTAGTGTTCGTGCCAATAATTCCTAGCCAGGACTTGACAATTGATTTTGAATGACCTACGTATGCTTGTGCCATTATTTTCTTCAAGATTGGTGTGTACATAGACGTCTGTGCTTAAAAATCAAACCATAATATCTGGATATGTATAAATAAATAGCCATAAATTCCTAATCCTACTTCATGGCATGTAATCATTGATTTGATGCCAAATTTGTTTTACTATTTGTATAGGTGCTGTCTGTCGATGTGGACTGCGAGGATGAAGATGGCCAGAGGAGGTACAAGAGGCAAATCCCGAGGGAGCTTTATGCGGGAATGCATCACAGGTGTATTAGGACCTGGAACGACGGCTATCGATGCCCATTTTGCAACCACAAGCTTCATGACGCGTATCCAAGTGTTCTGGCGCATGCAAGAGGACGGGCCGTTGGCTCCTTCAAGCAGAAGTATTCTCGCAGGGTGGCGCACCACGCGTACGCCGAGTACTTGGAGAAGCTTCAGGATCGTGCCGGCATGTGAGATGAGATGTGGGATGGATCGAACTATGTACGCTTGAGTATGCTTAATGATGGTTGAACTATGTACTTATGGTTGAACTATGCTTATGTATGTGTACGCTTATTATCTATGTCTGAGTATGTTAAATATTTGGTCAAAATTTGGTAAAAAATACAAAGGGGGACCAATAAACAAGGGCGGAGGTAGTACGTCAATCACACATGGTTCCCAAAATAGGAACCGTGTGCAATGACTTTCACTTTGCCTCTAGCAAACCGTCGCCTCCAAAATTCTTTGTGGGACAGAAAACCTTCACCACCCAATTCAAAAAAGAAAAAAGAAAACCCTCACCATCCCCACGTCACAAAAACCCTCACCCCGCCCGCCACCCCCACTGGTCCCCATTCACACTTGCACAAGCTCCTCTGCGTCTATGCCATGGCACTGCCTATCGCGGCGGCAAACACTTAGCTCGACGCCTGCCGCCGCCAGGCTGCCGACAAAGCCCACCGCATTTCACCACTTCCGCTTGCCGCCGCTTATCGCCATCAACTTTCTCGATGCTGCTCGCGGTTGACCCAGCTCCGCTCGGTTGGGGAATCTGCCGTACTGAGGGTTCTTTCTCATGGACGACAAGGTAACTAATTTAATGAGATATTATCTCATCTCTTATCCCAGTTCATCTGCCTCCTTTAATCACCTGGCGGAAATCGCCGTGAATTCATTTTTATTCGAGTTGATTTGAGGGTTTTCTTTCATTCATAGAATGTACAGTCCGCCGACACATCAGGACTTTGCGACCTCCGCCAGAGATTCCATCTCACCGTACCAAATCACTTGAGGACACGCACGGTATGTTCAATCTCACCCTAAATCGGTTGGCATGGCCTACTTTCCTAAACATATTCTAAATATTGCTACATTTGGATAAAAGGTGCCACATGCACCATATACATCAAAGGGAATTTCCCCCCTCTTGTTTCTATATTAGGCAAATTAATGATGCATTGTTCTTTCGATTACTCTCATATTTTCATGACATCATGTTTACCCTATTTGTTTAATTATAGATTTTTGTCCTTCAATTTCAATTGTTGTACAGTTCTTTCAATTTGGGCCCATATTTGCATGTTACCATATTTTCTTTAACAATCCTACCATTTTCTGCAACGCATCCCTTGCTATGCAACAGATTATGTAGTGCACAATCTTTCCCTTTACATAGATCAAGACTGCACGGATGTCATACCGCACACAAACCATGGATTTACAATCGTTGCTACTGTAAGACTTGATGAACGTGGTGACTCCTATTTTGACACTGGCTTTTGGAAAGAAATTTCTAAGTTTTGTGTACTGAAAGCTGGCACTAAAATTGCACTGCACATAAAAGGGCCTGGTCATGAGATATATGCTAACTTACCCGACAAAATCATCCGTCCAGACTTTGTTCAAAGTAAGTTTTCTTTTCAACTATCTGCATGTTGACTTACCCAGCAATGTCAAATGAATTGTGTAGTATTTAAGCAACCAATTGTTATTCCCTTTTCTTACTATATTCCTACCTAATAAGTTCTAGTTACAAATACACTTTTCTATTGCCCTGTTTTAACTAAATGTTCCCTGTACTCCCATTTCTATCAGAAAGCGCCGCTGACAAGGAGTCTCCGGAGGTGGAGAACGGGGCTGCCAACAAGCGGAGGCGGGGCGAGCTAGAACTGCAAGCGACTTCAACAGGCCTAGACTTCATCAGCAGCCTCCCCGATGATATCTTGACAGTCATTATCTCCCTCCTCCCAATCAAATATGGGGCACGGACAACCGTCCTTTCCCGGCGGTGGCGCCCCCTATGGAACTCCAGCCCTCTCGACCTCATCGACACCCACGAGCTCTGCCATGGCTATCGCAAAAGCTTGGATGCGTTCTCCAAGATCCTCGGCAGTCACCTTGGCCCAACCAGAGGCCTTAGAATGGGCAAGTTTCGTTCCAACGGTAGGGACCGAGCCAAGCTTAACGACTGGTTCCGATCCCCCGCCCTAGATCAGCTCGAGGAGCTAACTTTTGATGATGGGCATATGCGGTCGCTGCCAACGTCCGCACTCCGCCTCGCGCCCACGCTGCGCGTCGCCAAGTTCAGGAACTGCCATTTCCACCCCCTTAATGACGCACCCGCTCTTATTCTACCACGACGGAAGCACCTCGAGCTTGTCGCCTTCTGCCTCTCAAACGGTGACATGGAGCGCCTGCTCCGTAGCTGTACTGCACTCGAGTACCTTCGTCTTCAGGCGATCAATGGGTTGAGTACCTTCCACATCACCTCCATGACTCTCTGGACTATTTATGTGTGTTGCTGGTGCGGCAGGAAGACATCACAAGATGTGTACCACGGTATGGTCATTGAGGACACACCTGCAGTTGAGAGATTAATTGTAGTTGATCAAGAAGGTCCAACAAGAATCAATGTCATTTCTGTGCTGAAATTGACAGTGGTGGGCTACTCGTCTGACAAATACTCCGAACTTGTTATTGGATCCACACCCATTCAGGTACAACAGCTGCCTTCAACCTCTCCTTCTACAAATTAACATTATTTCTAATTTTGAAGATGTTTGTTCGTCTGTCATTCAGAAAATGATTCCGACAAGCTTGACCCTGAAACTGCGCACAGTGAAGGTCTTGGCACTAGAATCTATCGGCCCCAACCTGGAGCAAGTTGTCAGTTTCCTGAGATGCATTCCGTGCCTGGAGAAGCTATATATGGAGGTGATGTTCCTTTCCTGTTAAATGTTAACCATAAGGGAGTTCAATTTATGACACCTTTTTCCAAGTTTACAATGACAATGTACTACAATTTCTGAAGGATTCTTTTGGAGGATTTCAATACATACATGTCCCCCCCATATTGGTTGCTTGATCCATATGGTTACAATCAATAAGCATTTCTCCTTTGGATTCATCTGTACTAGTTTTCTTAGGGAACTTTTCATCCACTCCAACCTCTTGTGAAGAAGGCTACATTTTTCTAGAATGTAATCAAATGCCCATGTTAATCATGTCAGATCGAAGATGGCATGTTAATGCATTTCATAAATCCTGCAAACCAAATAGGCCTGTAGTAATGTTCAAAACTGCATGTAGGCACTAACACGTTTTCTTCTTTTGAAGATAAGATTAGGCCCAGTGGTGGATAATGTGATCCAATATAACAATCACGTCGAATGCCTAGATCTGCATCTCTCAGAAATTACTTTAAACTCCTACCAAGGGACCTTACCGGAGATTATATCACCAGGTTCTTTGTTCTCAGAGCAAGGGTGGTGAAGGAAATGAGGTTTGCCCTACATTTATTTCGCAAAAATGAATGGTTTGTTGATCAGCGCCGGCGCCTGCGACAGAATGGACTAGGCTCCAAAAATGCTGAATTTCATTTTGGAACTTCAGATGACAGAGTAATCGGAAGTCATCGTGTCTACCCCATACATGACTTCTCAATGGCTGACCCCTTTGCAAAAATTCTGAGGTTTCTAAACCAGACTTAGAAGTGGTAATATTAGTTTGAACCTCTCTGATATCCATGTTTAGTGGATCAATGCGAGCGTTTGCAGTTGATGAGCTGAATTTCATTTCTAATATCAGTTTGAACCTTGTAATCTTTGAATTTGAGCCATATAACTATGGAACTTGAACCTTGTAATATTTCGAGCTTTTGTGGTACAATTGTTGAAATGGCATCGTATGAGACTCGTATATTGGTAGCACTATTTTGACCTTAATATGCAATGGTCTTAGATTTTATTAACCACTCTTGAATCTGTTTACCTTGTCGATCTCGCAACACACAATCTGTATAGCTAACTCGACTGCGATCTTCGACATTATTGCACACAGTTGGTTTCTTCCATCGTGTGCCCTGTAGAGCGCAGAATTAATTATCGCACTCGAGTGTCCATCATCACCCTTCTGTGTAACTTTGACCTTATCACCCACGGGTAAACTTATGACCAAAGTCATTCCACACACTTCATTTTTACAAACCTTTTTGCCAATAAATGCCCATAATTTGTCCCTCTTCTAGCCGACGCGTGGCCAAACTAGCCAGGCGGGAACCTTGCACGGTAAACTGCGCGGTAGCGCGGGAAAAGGCTCACCGACGATACATTTGGCGCCTCTTCGAGCCCACGCGTGCGGTGGGGTGTTGTCAAGCATGCACTAGAATCCTCCGCTATGAACGTCGTGACAAGACGTGACGATTACAGGCTGGCCGGCCCCCATTTATTACAGCGGCCAACCTTTCGATCGCGCCCCACCATTGCAAGAAGCACACCCACCTCAAGAAATTCTTCGAGGGTATCCTGCGCGGCTCCAATGGCTCGCCGAGCGGCTGCCGATGACAAGCAGCAGTTCACCATGCGTGCCGTGGTGGACACCCACAGAAGGTTCATGGACCTCTCGGTGGTGTACACCAACGACCCGGTCTGGGTGGAGCACTCCATCCACATCATGGAGCTGTAGCTTGCCGAGGAGAAGTACAAGGTGGTTGGGTTCGACCTCGAGTACACCCGCGCTCGTGCCGGGTCTCGTCCCAAGGTCGCCGTCGCCTAGATGTGCGTGCACCACCACGTCCTCGTCTACCACTACTGCCTGGCCACAAGGCCTTGCGAGCGTTTCGCCAGGTTTGTCAACAACCCCCACTACATGTTCGCTACGGTGGACATCACCAACGATGTAAAGGCGCTCGAGAATTCAGGCATCGCCTGCTAGAATCTTGTCGACATCCAGGGCCAATACAAGATCTGTGGTAGCAAGGAGCATGAGAAGGACTCACTGGTTCACCTCGCCGAGGCCATGATCGACCCCTACTACAGAGACATGAAGGATTCATGCAACAAGGACAATCGTGCCTGGCACTCGGCCTGGATGGAGAAACTCGACAAAGCTCACATCGTGTATGCGGCCAAGGAGGCGTACACGAGCTATGACATGTACAGGTGGATCGTTGACATGAGGAAGTGCCTCCTTCCCCAAAACGGCTAGGGATCCAGCCGGAAGCAGAGCAATGGCAAGCATCGTCGCAGCAATAAGTAGATGATTAGATCCTCGTTTCTCCTATTTTAGTATGCATGTAATTGCTTACTTTGGTGTGTAGTCACTTGTGTAATTGTATGCTTAATTTGGTTATGCAATGCTGTCTTTTTAAGTATATATGCTGATGCTCTATAGACAGAGCGTAGATGTTGTGCGGACAAAGAAAATCACATCGCACACGGACTAAACAATGGAACCCGTCGGTGATATTTTCATCAATCATTTACAATTGTATACCAGTAATCATTTGCTCACAACACACAGGGCTTGTTAGCAGTAATCGGCTGTGTTGTTATCGGTCTTCACACACGTTTCCGATTACAGACCTGTTTGCCGCGTATCACACACATCTTGTTAAGTTGAACCGCTTCTGTTCTCATGTCTCAACGCAAATAGTTCATCCGAGTGAACCGCATGCCGTATATCGCACACACCTTGATCTGGCTGACCTTTTCTTTTGTGTTGCCTAATCACAAACAGTTCATCCGAGTGAACCGTATGCTATATATCACACACACCTTCATCTGGCTGCCCGTTTCTTTTGTTCCTCCTCATCTTGAGATGAACCGTATGCCCTGCATCGCACACGCAACTAAAATCTGAGCCGTGTTTGATGCATCCTCCATCGCAAATGTTTTGCACCTTTTTTGACGGTTTTTTACACCACCGTTTGCGATTATGGCATCGCACACAGTTTCGTCAAAGGGTCTCTGATCATAGTGTCGCATTAGCAGTATCTGCAGTAGTGCCCTTTTATAGGACCTCCCGAATCCAATTGTTATGTGCTCAGCCCGCACACAAGCGGTACTACCGCTCCATGGAGCGGTACTATCGCTCGGGCGGTAGATCCAGGAAAATAGAGCAAAGGCGAGGAACCTCAGGGAGGTAGAGCCGCCGGAGCGGTACTACCGCTCATCCCAACGGTACTACCGTGGGAGATGCAGAACATAGGAGGAGAGGAGGTAGGGTAGAGCAGAGCACGACGACAGTACCCCAGCAGCGGTACTACCGCCCGACCGGGACGGTACTAGCGCTTAAAGGCGGTATTACCGCACCTCACTACCGCCCTCTACCGCTAAACCCGACATGAAAAATAGAACCCCCAGAATAAGCAGAAGTGTGCGCGGTACTGGAACAACAGAATGATGTCTTCTACACAACTTATTCTTGTAGACTCGTGTTGGGCCTCCAAGCGCGGAGTTTTGTAGGACAGTAGCAATGTTACCTCAAGTGGATGACCTAAGGTTTATCAATCCGTGTGAGGCGTAGGATGAAGATGCTCTCTCTCAAACAACCCTGCAACCAAATACAATGGTAAATTATATAGGTGCACTAGTTCGGCGAAGAGATGGTGATACAAGTGTAGTATGGATAGTAGATATAGGTTTCTGTAATCTAAAAATAGAAAAACAACAAGGTAGCAAGTGATAAAATGAAGCACAAATGTGTAACATCCCAAATTTTCAATTTGGATTGTTATACATAGATCATTCTTGCATATCATATTTTATTGCATTTTCGTTCGCGATCCTCGAAATCCTAAGCAACTCAAGGACCCTCGGAGAGAGTTGGGGATTTCCCGGTTTTCATATTTGATTTTTTATCAAATATTGAAACGAGGATTTTGGTTTTAATTATTTTTCTCTCCGAAAAATATTTCATATTGAAATATATGAGAGGAGATAATATGACTTCTCCAAAATAATTGAAATATTGGAGGAAAAATATTAAAATCAAATATTTGATTTTATTTGGATTTTATTGCAATTTTATTTGCATTAGAAAATTTGCACGTTTTCAAAATTGCATATTAGGGCCAAGAAAATGTTCATCTCGTTCTAAATATTTTATTTAGACGGTGAAAATTTGTTTTGGCATTTTTAGATTTTTATTTTATTTTCTAGGTTTTATTTTCTGTTCGGCGGAATTGTGTTAAAAAAAAACTTCCAGCGCCCGACTGGGCCAAGGCCCAGCCGAGCCGCCCATCTTCCCCGCGCAGCCGTCTCCCACCTGGAGACCGTGCGCCGCCGCCGCCGACTCGGACCGGAGTCCGAGCCGGACTCCTCCTCCCCCGCCGCCTTGCCCCCTCCTCCAAGCCACCCCTCCCCCTCTTAAATACCCCTCGGACCCCCGCCACCACCACCAACCCCGCCGCCCGCAGCCCCGCCACCGCAGCCGCGCCGCCGCCTCTGCCGCGCTTCGCCGCCGCCGCGTCGCCGTCGCCCCGCCGCCGTAACCCCGCCGCCCGAGCCCCGCCTCGCCGGAGGTAACGCGCCGTTCGCCGCCGCCGTTTTTTTAGAAAACCGATCCGGTTTTTTTAGAAACCCTAGTTCGTTTTTTAGATCGGTTCGCCGGTTTTCTCGGTTTATCTATTTAGCAGACGTTCGTCCGTACGTTCGTTTTAACGAACGGTTTTCTTCTTTTAACCCCAGACAGCGAACGTTCGTTAGCCTGTTCGTCAGTTTTCTTTCCTTCGGATTTTCCGCAATTATTTTCGATCGCGATTTCTGATCCGATTTTCGTTTCAGTTTATCTTTTCGCTCGTTTATCGGAATCAGGCGATTCAAGCGCCTAGAGTTTCGTCTCGAGACCCTCTTTCTGTTTAACCAATTTGAACAAGATTTTGGTACTGTAAAATTTGACTTTAGTTTAGATTAGTAAACGGATCTTGTTTCTTTCGCCGTTTGAGTTTCGTTGCACCGTTTGATTTGATTCTTTTTGCAAACCGGAGTTCTTAAGTTGAACTTTCTGGTCAATTCTTCTTATTTATGTTTTGCTCGTGTGTCTTTGCTTGATTGCTTATGTATGTATTGTTTGTTTGCGCTAGAGTACCCGGAGTGCGAAGCGTGCTACTACGAGTCTCTAGGTTTCACGGATCATCAACAAGGCAAGTAACACTTTGATCATATCCTTTCCATACCCAGTTTTTATGCATTAGTTTCATCCCCAAACAATTGCATGGTTAGGATCTGAATTAAATTGTGGGATGGGAAGTAGCTGAGGTAGTACCTATTCACCTGTTCATTGTCAAACCCTGGGAGTTACTTCTACGTTTGCTTATATTGCTATGCTATGCTCGTAGACGTGGATTGGGTTTGAGTGTATTCATGACAGATGTGAGTATTCTTAATTAATGGTTAACTTAAGGTGGCAACTTAAATACAAATCTGGGTGGATTGAGGCACCTGGGGAATTCCAGTGATTGCCTGTATTTTTGGAAATCCCGGGGTACCGGATGATTCTCCTATGGACCGCCACCCAGGCTCAAAGGGATCATGAGATTATTCATACTAGAAACTTCTGTGTGCAGCCACAAGCTATTATGGGCTCTAGCATAGTTGATTAAGTCGTGTGAACTCTTACAGTGGTAGACTAGCAGATGTAGGGGATGTAGGTGGTACGGTCTACCCATCGTAAGTTGCTAACGCTTCTGAAAGACTATGTCTCGGTCATCCGTTTCTCAAACACCTTGTAGTGCGAGAAATCCAACGGAGGCGATCGAGTCTTGTGGGGAAAAGTGCACAAACCTCTGCAGAGTGTATAAACTAATCATGGTTAGCCCTGTCCCCGGTTATGGACATCTTGAGTATCTGGTTCTTGGATTATCATGTTGATCTCATCACGTTACTTAAATAATTTGTTGGGTTGTTAATGATTACTTTTAATTGGGATTGAGAGGGGGTTTACCTTCTCAATATTTTTCAACCAACTTTGTAGTTAAATAAAATTTATTCCTTTGTTGTAGGAAAAAATTGGCTTTTCGCAAAACTGTAACCATAGAGCTTTCCACCAGCCAAATATGCATGTAGTGATAGCATTATTCTATTCATTACTCTCTATGTGTTACTTTGCCAGCATATTCCATGTGCTGACCCGTTTTCGGGCTGCAACGTATCATGTTACAGACTTTTCAGACGACTAGTAAGGAGCCTTAGGTCGTGGTCTTATACTCAGTGATGCCGTTGGAGTTGATGGACTCACTTTATCTTCCAAGCCTTCCGCTGTTATCGTTTTATATGGCCTTAAGCCATATTTATTGTAATAAGTTCTCTCTTGAGACAATTCGATGTAATAAGTGTGTGATTGCTACTCTGTTATAATCCTTCAAGTACTGTGTGTGTCAGCATTACCGATCCAGGGATGACACTGATGCATAGAGACTAGACTGTTTGAGGTCTGGTCGCTACAAAGATGGTATCAGAGCACACGCTGACTGTAGGACACGACCACTAAGCTAAAGCCCTAGATCACTACTCTCTTCTCATTTCTGACTCCTCTCCTTTCTTCCAGTCTTTTAGGATGGCGGATGCAAGGAACAAGTTCGCGCAACCGAATGAGGATACACCTTTTGGACGACACTTGAAGGAAGTTACTAAGTACCTGAACATCAGAATACCAAGCTTCACCGGGACCTACAACGCCACACTACCAGAAGTGGATGATTCAAGTTCAAATTCCAGGAAGGACGTTCACGCCAGTCACTGAGCCCATAGAGTTTTCTTTCGATGCGCCAACCTGGAGTCTAGGAAAGAGTATGGCAGCTCACATTACCATGGGACGCATTGGAGAAGTGTATCACAAGGATCTTAAGGATACTATCTATCAGATTTGTGGGCGCCGAGACAAGCAATGGAAGATGATCAACACAAGGAAGGATAGATCTATTGCAGCTTTCATTCAGGAGTTAAACCAGCACATTCGTCGCCAGGAGAACCAGATGTGCGCAGACATAATAGATCTGAAGAAGGCAAAGACTAGGATTACAGAACTGGAGGAAGAACTCAAGGCTACACGCGAGGATTATATGGAGGAAATCGTCGCACTAGTGGAGAAGAATGACGACCTAATAAACAAGATCGGAGTATTCATGGGAGACCCAGTGCCAGGAGGAGATGACGACGATTCTACTTGCCCGGAGAACTACATCATCATCGACGACACCGGCTCGACCCCAGTGATGACGATTGGGAGGATGAAGCCGGAGCAGATATCATGGAGTCTTCGACCGATCAATTTTTCTAGTAGACCACCAAAGTAGTAGTAGTATTCCACCATGTATATAGTATAGTCCAAGCACTTTGTAACGATAGTTAGATCGATTGTATGCCTTGTTTGAATTGATTGGAGTGATATGATTGTGTTTGTCTCATGTGCATATGGGTAGTGTTTTCCCTCTAGACCTCATTCTATCCTATTTTCTCATCTTTTCTAAACCCATCAGATGCCTCCGAGACGCGACACCGGATTCGTTTTCCCACCGGAGCTCACTCAGTTGATCCAGCAGCAGAATGCATCGATGCAGATACTAGTCCAGAATCAGAACCAGGGGAACAATAATAACAACAACCCACCACCAGTTGATCACTTAGCCCGTTTTCTTAGGCTAAATCCGTCGGTGTTTTCCAGCAGCACCGAGCCGATTGTTGCAGATGATTGGCTCCGCAAGGTTGGAAGGGAGCTGACCACTGCAGGATGCACAGATGTGGAGAGAGTGTGTTTTGCCGCACATCAGCTTGATGGACCCACAACATCAGGGTGGGAGAATTACACAACCACTCACCCCATTGACACTGTCACATGGGACCAGTTTCAGCAAGCTTTCCGTACTGCCCATGTTTCAGCAGGAGCTATGGCCATGAAGAAACTTGAGTTTTGCAACTTACGCCAAGGAGGACGTACCGTTGGCCAATACATGGAGGATTTTAGTAACTTAGCACGTTATGCCCCAGATGACGTTGCTACAGATGCAGCTAACCAGGAGAAGTTTCTGGAAGGACTGAATGATGAGCTGAGCATGCAGTTGATGGTGGCAACTTTTAACAACTACCAGGAGTTGGTAGACAGAGCTCTCATGATTCAAGGGAAGCAGCAGCAAATTGAGAGCCGTAAGAGGAAGTATGGACAAGGAAAGTACAGTACAGGAGCTCATCAGAAGCCTCGTTTTACCCCGAACTCGGGAGGACACCTTCAGCATAACCATGGAGGCCACACTCATAATGGAGGAAGTTTGCACAATCATGGTGGCCCCAAGAATGGCAATGGGAACGGAGGAAGCAACGGACAGAACCGTACCAACCCATCAACCCCAGCCAAGAAGGATCTAAGCCACGTGACGTGCTACAAATGCCAGAAGACCGGACATTACGCCAATGAATGTCCTGAAACCAAGAATGGGAATGGCAATGGAAGCTCTGGGAAGAAGCCCAACCCTTTCACCAGGGGACAAGTGAACCACGTTAACGTGGAGGAGGTTGAAGCCCAGCCAGATGCAGTAATAGGTAAGTTTTTGGTTAAGTCATTTACTGCAGTCGTACTTTTTGATACTGGTGCATCGCATTCATACATATGAAGGGGATTCATGGATAAGTTTAAACTGCCAACCCAAGCCCTTAGGTCACCCATGTTAGTAACCTCGCCAGGAGTAGAGTATATGGCTAGCCTATGGTGTGATCGGTTACCGTTAAGGATTGGTAACTACTCATTCCCCTCAGACCTAATAGTATTGGAGTCACAAGGATTGGATGTGATATTGGGCATGGATTGGCTATCGATGTATGGAGGAAACATTGATTGCGCCAGTAAGACGATCTTACTTACTACCCCAGAAGGAAGAAGGATTAAGTATGTATCCCGGCATGTGCCAAAGAGGACTCAAGTGAATTCCTTATTAGGAGTTGTACAGGAGGAAGTGCCAGTGGTGAAGGATTTCCCTGACGTATTTCCAGAGGAGTTGCCAGGCATGCCACCGGATAGAGACATTGAGTTTTTGATTGAGCTTTTGCCAGGCACAGGGCCGATATCTAAGAGACCGTACAGGATGCCCGCTAAGGATTTGGAAGAAATTAAGAAGCAGATTAAGGAGTTACTGGATAAAGGATATATTCACCCAAGTTTGTCATCTTGGGGATCACCAGTACTTCTAGTGGAGAAGAAAGATGGATCGTTGAGGATGGTTGTTGATTATCATGGATTGAATGAAGTAACAATCAAGAACAAGTACCCACTGCCGATGATCAATGATCTGTTTGACCGACTACAAGGAGCTAAAGTATTTTCCAAGATTGATTTGCGATCAGGATACCACCAGTTGAAGATTCGAGAGCAGGATATACCCAAGACAACTTTTACCACAAGGTATGGGCTATATGAGTACACCGTTATGTCATTTGGCCTGACTAATGCACCTGCCTATTTCGTGAACATGATGAACAAAGTGTTTATGGAGTTTTTGGATAAGTTCGTCGTAGTGTTCATTGATGATATTCTGGTCTATTCGAAGAATGAAGAAGAGCATAAGGAGCATTTGCGTTTGGTACTAGGAAAGCTCAGAGAACATCAGTTATATGCCAAGTTCAGCAAGTGCGAGTTTTGGTTAAAGGAAGTTGGATTCCTTGGACATGTTATATTCGGAGAAGGAATAGAAGTAGATCCCATCAAGGTTAACACTGTGACTAATTGGGAAGCACCCACGTCAGTTGGAGAAATCCGGAGTTTTCTTGGACTCGCAGGATACTACCGGAGATTTATTGAGAATTTCTCGAAGATTGCAAAACCTATGACCGAGTTGTTGAAGAAGGACACCAAGTTCAATTGGACGGAGGAATGTGAGGCTAGTTTCTAGGAGTTGAAGAAACGTTTAGTTACAGCGCCAGTGTTGATTCTGCCAGATCAATGCAAGGATTATGAAGTTTATTGCGACGCTTCTCGTCGAGGACTTAGAGCAGTGCTAATGCAGGAGGGAAGAGTTGTTTCGTATCCCTCATGACAGCTTAAACCCCATGAGTTGAATTATGCTACGCATGATTTGGAGTTAGCAGCCGTAGTGCATGCGTTGAATACATGGAGACATTTTCTCATCGGAAACCATTGTGAGGTGTACACGGATCACAAGAGTTTGAAGTACATTTTCACGCAGAAGGAGTTGAATCTCAGGCAAAGGAGATGGTTGGAGCTCATCACGGATTATGATATGAGATTGCATTATCACCCAGGGAAGGCTAACGTAGTAGCTGATGCGTTGAGCCGCAAGAGCCATGTCAACACACTCATGACCGGATAGTTACCCAAGGAGTTAGCCGAGGATCTTCGTGAACTATGTTTGGAAATAGTTCCAAGAGGCTATGTAGCAGCATTGGAGATTCGGTCTACTTTGATGGATAAGATCAGAGAAGCTCAGAAGACAGACAAGGAAATTGCCGAGATAAAGGAAAGGATGAGCAAAGGAAAAGCCAAGGGATTTCGTCAGGATGAGCACGATACCTTATGGTTTGGGGACCGCGTTTATGTGCCCAATGATCCGGAGATCAGGAAGTTGATTCTGCAAGAGGCCCATGATTCACCAGACTCGATTCACCCAGGAAATACCAAGATGTATCTGGATTTGACGGACAGTTTCTGGTGGACCGGAATGAAGAAGGATATTGCGGAATATATAGTAGTTTGTGATGTATGCCAGAGAGTGAAGGCAGAGCATCAGAAGCCAGTAGGATTGCTACAACCATTGCCGATACCCGAATGGAAGTGGGAGAAGCTAGGCATGGATTTTATCACGGGATTGCCCAGGACTCGTTCAGGCTATGACTCGATATGGGTTGTAGTCGATCATTTGACGAAGGTAGCTCATTTAATCCCAGTAAGGACCACTTACACCAGTGCTAAGTTGGCAAAGATATTCATGACCAGGATCGTATGTCTGCATGGAGTTCCGAGGACCATTGTATCAGATAGAGGAGCCCAGTTTACTTCCAAGTTTTGGAATCAGTTGCACGAAACTTTGGGTACCAGGCTAGAGTTCAGTACAGCCTTTCATCCACAGACAGACAGACAAACCGAGAGAGTCAATCAGATTTTGGAGGACATGCTGAGAGCTTGTGCGCTAGATTATGGATCTAGTTGGGACGACAATTTGCCGTATGCAGAGTTCTCTTACAACAACAGTTATCAATCCAGTTTGAAGATGGCCCTTTTGAAGCTCTGTACGGAAGGAGATGCAGGACACCGTTGTTGTGGGATGAAGTTGGAGACCGCCAGTTGTTTGGACCAGATTTGATTAAAGAGTCTGAACAGAAGGTGAAGTTGATTCGCGATAGGCTCAAGGTAGCCCAGTCCAGGCAGAAGAGTTATGCGGATTCTAAATGCAAGGAGACAGTTTACGAAGTCGGAGACAGAGTGTATCTTCGAGTATCACCACTTCGAGGAGTGAAGCGCTTTGGAGTTAAGGGAAAGTTAGCACCACGTTTTGTAGGACCATATAGAGTTTTGGAACGTATGGGAGAAGTTGCTTACAAGTTGGAATTGCCCGAAGGATTGTCGGGAGTTCACGATGTGTTCCATGTTTCTCAGCTGAAGAAGTGCCACGCAGAGATGGCTGAGATACCACTGAGAGATACAGTGCCATTGGAAGCGATTCAGCTGGATAGTGATTTGACCTATGAGGAGAAATCAGTCAAGATTCTCGAATATGCCAGCCGAGTCACCCGCAGCAAGGTTATCAAGTTTTGCAAAGTTCAGTGGAGTCACCATACCGAGGATGAAGCCACCTGGGAGTGAGAGGAAGATCTACGGAAGGACCACTCTCACCTATTTTCTAGCCAACCCGAATCTCGAGGGCGAGATTCATCTTAAGGGGGTAGGTTTGTAACATCCCAAATTTTCAATTTGGAATGTTATACATAGATCATTCTTGCATATCATATTTTATTGCATTTTCGTTCGCGATCCTCGAAATCCTAAGCAACTCAAGGACCCTCGGAGAGAGTTGGGGATTTCCCGGTTTTCATATTTGATTTTTTATCAAATATTGAAACGAGGATTTTGGTTTTAATTATTTTTCTCTCCGAAAAATATTTCATATTGAAATATATGAGAGGAGATAATATGACTTATCCAAAATAATTGAAATATTGGAGGAAAAATATTAAAATCAAATATTTGATTTTATTGCAATTTTATTTGCATTAAAAAATTTGCACGTTTTCAAAATTGCATATTAGGGCCAAGAAAATGTTCATCTCGTTCTAAATATTTTATTTAGACGGTGAAAATTCTTTTTGGAATTTTTAGATTTTTATTTTATTTTCTAGGATTTATTTTCTGTTCGGCAGAATTGTGTTAAAAAAAACTTCCAGCGCCCGACTGGGCCGAGGCCCAGCCGAGCCGGCCCATCTTCCCCGCACCGCCGTCTCCCACCTGGAGACCGCGCGCCGCCGCCGCCGACTCGGACCGGAGTCCGAGCCGGACTCCTCCTCCCCCGCCGCCTTGCCCCCTCCTCCAAGCCGCCCCTACCCCTCTTAAATACCCCCCGGACCCCCGCCACCACCACCAACCCCGCCGCCCGCAGCCCCGCCACCGCAGCCGCCGCCGCCGCCCCTCGCCGCGCCGCGTCGCCGCCGACCCGCCGCCGCAACCCCGCCGCCCGAGCCCCGCCTCGCCGGAGGTAACGCGCCGTTCGCCGCCGCAGTTTTTTTTAGAAAACCGATTCAGTTTTTTAGAAACCCTGGTTCGTTTTATTTAGATCAGTTCGCTGGTTTTCTCGGTTTATCTATTTAGCAGACGTTTGTCCGTACGTTCGTTTTAACGAACGGTTTTCGTCTTTTAACCGTAGACAGCGAACGTTCGTTCGTTAGCCTGTTCGTCAGTTTTCTTTTCTTCGGATTTTTCCGCGATTATTTTCGATCGCGATTTCTGATATGATTTTCGTTTCAGTTTATCTTTTCGCTCGTTTATCGGAATCAGGCGATTCAACGCCTAGAGTTTCGTCTCGAGACCCTCTTTCTGTTTAACCAACTTGAACAAGATTTTGGTACTGTAAAATTTGACTTTAGTTCAGATTAGTAAACGGATCTTGTTTCTTTCGCCGTTTGAGTTTCGTTGCTCCGTTTGATTTGATTCTTTTTGCAAACCGGAGTTCTTAAGTTGAACTTCCTGGTCAATTCTTCTTATTTGAGTTTTGCCCGTGCGTCTTTGCTTTATTGCTTATGTATGTATTGTTTGTTTGCGATAGAGTACCCGGAGTGCGAAGCGTGCTACTACGAGTCTCTAGGTTTCACGGATCATGAGCAAGGCAAGTAACACTTTGATCATATCCTTTCCATACCCAGTTTTTATGCATTAGTTTCATCTCCAAACAATTGCATGGTTAGGATCTGAATTAAATTGTGGGATGGGAAGTAGCTGAGGTAGTACCTATTCACCTGTTTATTGTCAAACCCTGGGAGTTACTTCTACGTTTGCTTATATTGCTATGCTATGCTCGTAGACGTGGATTGGGTTTGAGTGTATTCATGACAGATGTGAGTATTCTTAATTAATGGTTAACTTAAGTGGCAACTTAAATACACATCTGGGTGGATTGAGGCACCTGGGGAATTCCAGTGATTGCCTGTATTTTTGGAAATCCCGGGGTACCGTGTGATTCTCCTATGGACCGCCACCCAGGCTCAAAGGGATCATGAGATTATTCATACTAGAAACTTCCGTGTGCAGCCACAAGCTATTATGGGCTCTAGCATAGTTGAATAAGTCGTGTGAACTCTTACAGTGGTAGACTAGCAGATGTAGGGGATGTAGGTGGTACGGTCTACCCATCGTAAGGTGCTAACGCTTCTGAAAGACTATGTCTCGGTCATCCGTTTCTCAAACACCTTGTAGTGCGATAAATCCAACGGAGGTGATCGAGTCTTGTGGGGAAAAGTGCACAAACCTCTGCAGAGTGTATAAACTAATCATGGTTAGCCGTGTCCCCGGTTATGGACATCTTGAGTATCTGGTTCTTGGATTATCATGTTGATCTCATCACGTTACTTAAATAATTTGTTGGGTTGTTAATGATTACTTTTAATTGGGATTGAGAGGGGGTTTACCTTCTCAATATTTTTCAGCCAACTTTGTAGTTAAATAAAATTTATTCCTTTGTTGTAGGGAAAAATTGGCTTTTCGCAAAACTGTAACCATAGAGCTTTCCACCAGCCAAATATGCATGTAGTGATAGCATTATTCTGTTCATTACTCTCTATGTGTTACTTTGCCAGCATATTCCATGTGCTGACCCGTTTTTGGGCTGCAACGTATCATGTTGCAGACTTTTCAGATGACGAGTAAGGAGCCTTAGGTCGTGGTCTTATACTCAGTGATGCCGTTGGAGTTGATGGACTCACTTTATCTTCCAAGCCTTTCGCTGTTATCGTTTTAGATGGCCTTAAGCCATATTTATTGTAATAAGTTCTCTCTTGAGACAATTCGATGTAATAAGTGTGTGATTGCTACTCTGTTATAAATCCTTCAAGTACTGTACGTGTCAGAGACTAGACTGTTTGAGGTCTGGTCACTACAAAATGGTATTGCATGGAAACAAGGCCTAGGGTTCGTACTTTCACTACTGCAATCTCTCAATAGTGCTAACATAATTGAATCATATGACAATCCCTCGACATGCAACAAAGAGTCAGTCCAAAGTTCTTATCTAGCGGAGAACATAAGAAGAAATTGTTTGTAGGGTATGAAACCACCTCAAAGTTATCCTTTCCAACCAATCTATTGAGCTATTCCTATAAGTGTCACAGGCAGCCCTAGAGTTTTTAATAAAATAACACCATATGATACACATCAACCAAATCTAATGTCACCTAGATACTCCAATGTCACCACCAGTAGCCGTGAGTTGATTATTCGATATGCATCAAACAACTTCATATTTGTAATATTCAATCCAACACAAAGAACTTCAAAGAGTGCCCCAAGATTTCTACCGGACAAAGTAGGACAAAAACATGCATCAACCCCTATGCATAGATTATCCCAATGTCACCTCGGGAATCCGTGAGTTGAGTGCCAAAACATACATCAAGTGAATCAATAGAACACCCCATTGTCACCACGGGTGTCCGCATGCAAGACATACATCAAGTGTTCTCAAATTCATAAAAGTATTCAATCCGATAGCAGTGAAACCTCAAAGGTAAAACTCAATTTATCACAATGAGATAGAGAGGGGGAAAACACCATATGATCCAACTATATTAACAAAGCTCGCGGTACATCAAGATCGTGCCAATTCAGGAACACGAGAGAGATCAAACACATAGCTACTTGTACATGCCCCTAGCCTCGAGGGTGAACTACTCCCTCATCATCATGGTGGCCGCCGGGATAATGAAGATGGCCTCCGGTGATAATTTTCCCAGTCGGCAGGGTGTCGGAATAGGTCTCCAGATGGTATTTCGAAGGCAAAGAGGCGTGCGGCGGCGGAGTCCAAGTTCTAGGGTTATTTTTGTTGGTTTCTCTATTTATAGGATTTTTGGCGTCATTCTCATGCTAAGATGGCCATAGGGAGCCCACCACCCACCAGCGTACCATTACCCCCCAGGCGAGCCCTAGTGGGTGGTGGCCACTTCGTGACTCTTCTAGCCTTCCCACGAAGCTTCTATTGTCTTTTTTCTTCCAAAAAAATTGTCAAAAAGTTTCGTTGCATTTGGAGAACTTCTATTTGTGCACAAAAAAACAACACCACGGTAGTTCTGCTGAAAACAACGTCAGTCCAGGTTAGTTCCATTCAAGTCATACCAAAACCATATACACTTGTTGTAAACATGGCATGAATACTTCATTAATTATAGATAGGTTGGAGACATATCAGCATCCCCAAGCTTAATTCCTGCTCGTCCCCGAGTAGGTAAATGATAATAGAAATAATTTATGAAGTGTGAATGCTAGCTCTAACCTATGCTAGCATGGACATTTGGACTATTACTTTGTAGCATGGACATTTGGACTTGAATGATTCAATGTAATAGTCTGTAATTTGACATGAAGACATCAATACTCAAGCATACTAACAAGCAACTATGTCTTTCAAAATATCAACGCTAAATGAAGTTATCCCTAGCCCATTATGCTCAATCACTGATCCATTCATCAAACACACTCAACATTAGTTACATCTAGTGCACAAGCATGACAATAGTGCTCTCCAGTTGGTGCTTTGTAAGAGAAGATGGAGACTCAAAATAAAAATAAAAATTGCATAAAAGTAAATAAATAGGCCCTTCGCAGAGGGAAGCAGAGATTTGCACAGGTGCCAGAGCTCAAGGCTTAAATTAGAGGAAAATTTATTTTAAGAGGCATGCTTTTCCTGTCAACGAAAACGACCGAGAATTCCCAATATCTTTCATGCTAGACAAATTATATGCGGTTCCCAAACAGAAAGTAAAGTTTATTTCCTTTCCACATTCTTTCACAATCCATGGCTACGTGTATCCATGGGTGCCTTCCATGCCAACACTTTCCAAGGAATTTATTATTATCGTCATATTATTTTTTTCATTTTGGGACTGGGCATCCCTATTACCTGCCACACTCACGTGCAATGACAAGTGAATAAACACTCATCGTGAGAATAAAATACCTAGCATGGAAAATATTTGCCGCCCCCTGCCGCTTCATGAGCGGTACAGGCACACAAACCATAATTTTATTTTGAAAAAATAGAGTTGGCACATGCAAATTTACTTGGAACGGCATGGAAATACCGCATATAGGTAGGTATGATGGACTCATTTGGCACAACTTTGGATTTAAGGAATTGGATTCACAAGCAACATTCCCGCTTAGTGCAAATCAAGGCTAGCAAAGAGATTGAGAAGCGACCAACCAAAAAGCAAAAACGGTCATAAACATGCATTGAACGTAACTACCACTAAATAATGTACCATAAGTAGGATGTAACTTTGTTGCATAACTATTGACTTTATGTGCATGCATAGGGAATCACAAACCTTAACATCAATATTCTTACTAAATCACAATTACTCACCAACATGACTCACAGATTATCATCTCCATATCGCGAAACTATTGCAAGGAATCACACTTATCATATCCAATGATCTACATGAAAGATTTTACTATATCCTTCTTGCATATTCATCATATTAGGACCAATTTAATAGCTTGTATAAATTGTCATCACTATTATCAACTCTCAAAAAAATATAAGTGAAGCATGGGAGTGTTCGACAAACTACTCCAAAAAGATATAAGTGAAGTTCAAATGAGTAGTTAAGTAAATAGGTAGCTATGTGAGCACTGTGTCTCATTTAAAAAAATTAGAACTTAATTATTTTATTCAAACAGCAAACAAAACAAAAATAAAATGACACCAAGAATAGCACAACTCATGTGAAGAAGCAAACACTTAGGCTCAACCGATACTAACCGATAATTGTTGAGAAGGAAGGTGGAATGCCTACAGGGGCATCCCCAAGCTTAGGTGCTTGAGACTTCTTGGAATATCAATTTGGGATGCCTTGGGAATCCCCAAGCTTGAGCTATTGTGTCTCCTTAATTCTTCTAATATCACGGTTTCCCTAAATCTCAAAAAGTTCATCCACTCAAAACTCAACAAGAACTCATGAGATAAGTTAGTATAAATCAACGCAAAAACCTTATCATTCCCTACTGTAGCAAATCACTAAAATTATTATTTAACATTGCATACTAAATGCATCTGCATATTTAATACTCCTATCCTCAAATAGAATCACTAAGCAAGCAAACGTATGCAAACATAACAACAATCTATCTAAACAGAACAGTCTGTAAAGGACGAAAGAAGATTCATAGTTCTTTAACTCCAAAAATTCTGAAAAATTACCACACTATAGAAAATTTATTGCAGCTTATTGTGTAAAACTTTCAAGATTTTTATCACGTTCTGACTTTCTAGAAGAATTCAGACAACTATAGAAAACTTTTTGTTTTCAAACAGCAACATGTAGACTTGCAAATAAGCATGGTAAAGGCTATACTTGTCATTTTTATTGAAGTAAATGATACAAAAGATTATTCTAAATAACAACAAGCAAATCTCAACAAAAGAAAATGACACTCCAAGAAAAACTCATATCATGTGACGAAAAATAATATAGCTCCAAGTGAGGTTATCGATAATGTTGGAGACGAAAGAGGGGATGCCTTCCGGGGCATCCCCAAGCTTGGACACTTGAGTCTTCCTCGAATATTACCTCGGGGTGCCTTGGGAATCCCCAAGTTTAGGGTCTTTCCACTCCTTATTCTCCTCATATCGATATCTCCAAAACTTGAAAACTTCAATCACACAAAACTTAACGGAACTTCGTGAGATATGTTAGTATGATAAAGAGCAAATCATTCACTTTGGTACTGTCAAGACAAGATTCATAATTTTTCTCACACAATGCGTACTGTACCCTATAATTTCTAAAATTTATATTGACCAATATAAGCCATAGAAACTATAAAACAAGCAAACTATGCATTGAAAATAGAATATGTCAAAAACAGAGCAGTCTGTAAGGATCTCAACAATGACACTTCTGTTACTCCACAAATTCTGGAAAATTAGGACAACGTAGGAAATTTGTACATAAATCATGTGTAGAAAATTCAGAATTTTACCACATTCCAGGGAATCACATTAAATCTAGAACTTGGCGCAAAAGTTTCTGTTTTTGCACAGAATCAAGTCAACTATCATCCACACTATCCCAAAGGCTTTACTTGGCACTTTATTGAAACAGAAGCTATAAAAACGATTAATATAGTAGCTTAATCATGTGAACACACAAAAACAGTAGGTATAAATATTGGGTTGTCTCCCAACAAGCCCTTTTCTTTAATGCCTTTTTGGCTAGGCATGATGATTTCAATGATGCTCACATAGAAGTAAAGAATTGAAACACAAAGAGAGTATCATGACTAACATGGCAAACACATTTAAGACTGACCCAATTCCTATGCATAGGGATTTTGTGAGCAAAAAATTTATGGGAGCAAGAATCAACTAGCATATGAAGGCAAAATAAGCAAAACTTCAAGATTTTCGACAAATAGAGATGAAACTTGATATTATTGCAATATATAAAAGCATATATTCCTCTCTCATAATATATTTCAGTAGCATCATGAATGAATTCAACAATATAGCTATCACATAAAACATTCTTTTCGTGATTCATGAGCATAGAAATTTTACTACTCTCCACATAAGCAATTTTCTTCTCATTAATAGTAGTGGGGGCAAAGTCACCAAAATAACTATCATGTGATACTTGATTGGCATAATGTAATTCAACATTAAAATCACGATGACAACTTTCATGGTTATCATTATTCTTTATAGAATACATGTCATCACCATAATCATCATAGACCGCAACGATTCTACATCTACTACTATTACTCCACACATCGACCGCTATCCAGCATGCATCTAGTGTATTAAATTCATGGAAAAACAGAGTAATGCAATAAGAATGATGACATGATGTAGACAAGATAAACCACATATGAATAAACCCCATCTTGTTACCCTTAATAGCAACGATACATGTGTGTCATGTCTCCTTTCTATCACTGAGATTGAGCACTGCAAGATCGAACCATCACAAAGCACCTCCTCCCATGGCAAGAAAAATCAATCTAGTTGGCCAAACCAAACCAATAATTAAGAGAAGAAATACGAAGCTATAACAATCATGCATAAAAGAGTTCAAAGCAGGCTCAATTAATATTCATGGATAGATCTCTGTTGGGAATCGTTGCATGGAAAACAAAAAAATTCTATGCACACGCAATGATCTATCCATGGAGATGCATAGCAACGAGGGGGAGAGTGTGTCTACGTACCCTCGTAGACCATAAGCGGAAGCGTTTCACAATGCGGTTGATGTAGTCGAACTTCTTTGCACTTCAACCGATCAAGTACCGAACACATGGTGCCTCCGCGTTCTGCACACGTTCAGCTCGGTGACGTCCCTCGCCTTCTTGATCTAGCAAGATGTCGAGGTAGTAGATGAGTTCCGTCAGCACGACAGCGTGGTGACGGTGATGGTGAAGTTATCCTCACAGGGCTTCGCCCAAGCACTACGAAAATATGACCGGGGTTGAAAATGATGGAGGGGGGGGGCGCTGCACACGGCTATGCAATTGTCTGGTGTGTGCTAGGGGTGCCCCCCACATATATATAGGTGGGAGGGGGAGGGGAGAGGCCAGGAGGTGCCCCAAGTAGGACCGAATCCTACTTGGGTTCCCCCTTGGCCGCGCATGCCTTTCCATATTAGCCGGAGGGGGAAGGAAAGAGGAGGGGGGAGAGGGAAGGGGGAGGCCGAATCCCCCCTTTCCTTTCCCTTCCCTCTTTCTTTCTCCCCTTGGTTCGGCCCATATGGGGGGCGCACTAGCCCCTGGTGCTGGTGTGTTTCCCCTCTTGGCCCATAAGGCCCATATCTTTTGCCGGGGGTGCCCGGAACCCCTCCCGGTAACCCGATATGTACCCGGTACCCTCCGGAACACTTCCGGTGTCCGAATACCATCGTCCTATATATATATATATATATATATCAATCTTTACCTCTCGACCATTTCAAGACTCCTCGTCATGTCCGTGATCTCATCCGGGACTCCGAACAACATTCCGTGACCAAATCATATAACTCATATAATATTATATCATCATCGAACGTTAAGCGTGCGGACCCTACGGGTTCGAGAACTATGTAGACATGACTGAGACACTTATCTGGTCAATAACCAATAGCGGAACCTGGATGCCCATATTGGCTCCTACATATTCTACAAAGATCTTTATTGGTCGAACCGTTATGACAACATACGTAATTCCCTTTGTCTATCGGTATGTTACTTGCCTGAGATTCGATCGTCAGTATCTTCATACCTAGTTCAATCTCGTTACTGGCAAGTCTCTTTACTCGTTCCATAATACATCACCTCGTGACTAACTCCTTAGTCGTTTGGTTGCAAGCTTGTGATGTGTATTACCGAGAGGGCCCAGAGATACCTCTCCGATACTTGGAGTGACAAATCCTAATCTCGATCTATGCCAACTCAACAAACACCTTCGGAGATACCTGTAGAGCATCTTTATAATCACCCAGTTAAGTTGTGATGTTTAATAGCACACAAGGCATTCCTCCGGTATCCGGGAGTTGCATAATCTCATAGTCGAAGGAATATGTATTTGACATGAAGAAAACAATAGGAATAAAACTTAACGATCATAATGCTAAGCTAACGGATGGGCCTTGTCCATCACATCATTCTCCTAATGATGTGATCCCGTTATCAAATGATAACTCATGTCCATGGTTAGTAAACCTTAACCATCTTTGATCAACGAGCTAGTCAAGTAGAGGCTCACTAGGGACATGGTGTTTGTTTATATAGTTACACATGTATTTAGGTTTTCGATTAATACAATTCTAGCATGAATAATAAACCTTTATCATGAAAATATAAAATAACAACTTTATTATTGCCTCTAGGGCATATTTCCTTCAGTCTCCCACTTGCAGTAGAGTCAATAATCTAGATTACATTGTAATGAATCTAAAACCCATGGAGTCTTGGTGCTGATCATGTTTTGCTCGTGGAAGAGGCTTAGTCAACGGGTCTGCTACATTCAGATCCGTATGTATTTTGAAAATTTCTATGTCTCCCTCCTTGACTTGATCACAGATGGAGTTGAAGCGTCTCTTGATGTGTTTGGTTCTTTTGTGAAATCTGGATTCCTTCGCCAAGGCAATTGCTCCAGTATTGTCACAAAAGATTTTCATTGGAACCGATGAACTAGGTATTACACCTAGATCGAATATGAACTCATTCATCCAGACTCCTTCATTTGCTTCTTCTGAAGCAGCCATGTACTCTGCTTCACATGTAGATCCCGCCACGACGCTCTGCTTGGAACTACATCAACTGACAGCTCCACCATTCAATATAAATACATATCCGGTTTGTGACTTAGAGTCATCCGGATCAGTGTCAAAGCTAGCATCGACGTAACCATTTATGACGAGCTCTTTGTCACCTCCATAAATGAGAAACATATCCTTGGTTCTTTTCAGGTACTTCAGGATGTTCTTGACTGCTGTACAGTGATCCACTCCTGGATTACTTTGGTACCTCCCTGCCAGACTTATGGCAAAAGGCACACATCGGGTCTGGTACACAACATAGCATACATGATAGAACCTATGGATGAGGCATAGGGAGTGACTTTCATTTTCTGTCTATCTTCTGCAATGGTCGGGCTTTGAGTCGGACTCAATTTCACACCTTGCAACATAGGCAAGAACCCTTTCTGTGACTAATCCATTTTGAACTTCTTCAAAACTTTGTCAAGGTATGTGCTTTGTGAAAATCTATTAAGCGTCTTGATCTATCTCTATAAATCTTGATGCCCAATATATAAGCAGCTTCACCGAGGTCTTTCATTGAAAAACTCTTATCAAGTATCCTTTTATGTTATCCAGAAATTCTACATCATTTCCAATCAACAATATGTCATCCACATATAATATTAGAAATGCTACAGAGCTCCCACTCACTTTCTTGTAAATACAGGCTTCTCCGAAAGTCT
This sequence comes from Aegilops tauschii subsp. strangulata, assembly GCF_002575655.3. Classification (NCBI taxonomy): domain Eukaryota; kingdom Viridiplantae; phylum Streptophyta; class Magnoliopsida; order Poales; family Poaceae; genus Aegilops; species Aegilops tauschii. Next base: position 183,362,157 of record NC_053039.3, read on the forward strand.
ATATAAAACCATATGCTTTGATCACCTCATCAAAGCGTATATTCCAACTCCGAGATGCTTGCACCAGTCCATAGATAGATCGCTGGAGCTTGCACACTTTGTTAGCACCTTTAGGATTGAAAAAATCTTCTGGTTGCATCATATACAACTCTTCTTTAAGAAATCCATTAAGGAATGCAATTTTGACGTCCATTTGCCAGATTTCATAATCATAAAATGCGGCAATTGCTAACATGATTCGGACAGACTTAAGCATTGCTACGGGTGAGGAAGTCTCATCATAGTCAACTCCTTGAACTTGTCGAAAACCTTTCGCGACAAGTCGAGCTTTGTAGACAGTAACATTACCATAAGTGTCAGTCTTCTTCTTGAAGATCCATTTATTCTCTATGGCTCGCCGATCATCGGGCAAGTCCACCAAAGCCCACACTTTGTTCTCATACATGGATCCTATCTCAGATTTCATGGCCTCAAGCCATCTTATCAGAAACTAGGCTCATCATAGCTTCTTCATAGTTTGTAGGTTCACCATGGTCTAGTAACATGACTTCTAGGACAGGATTACCATACCACTCGGGTGCGGAACGTGCTCTGTTCGACCTATGAGGTCCAGTAGTAACTTGATCTGAAGTTTCATGATCATCATCATTAGCTTCGTCTCTAGTTGGTGTAGGCATCACGGGATCTATGATGTGCTACTTTCCAATTCGAGAGAAGGTACAATTACCTCATCAAGTTCTACTTTCCTCCCACCCACTTCTTTCGAGAGAAACTCCTTGTCTAGAAATGTTCCATTCTTGGCAACAAAGATCTTGCCTTCGGATCTGTGGTAGAAGGTGTACCCAATTGTTTCCTTAGGGTACCTATGAAGACGCACTTCTCCGATTTGGGTTCGAGCTTATCAGGCTGAAACCTTTTGACATAAGTGTCGCAACCCCAAACTTTAAGAAATGACAGCTTAGGTTTCTTGCCAAACCATAGTTCATACGGTGTCGTCTCAATGGATTTAGACAGTGCCCTATTTAATGTGAATGCAGCTATCTCTAATGCATAACCCAAAACGATAGTGGTAAATCAGTAAGAGACATCATAGATCGCACCATATCTAATAAAGTACGGTTACGACGTGCGGACACACCATTATGCTGTGGTGTTCTAGGTGGCGTGAGTTATGAAACTATTCCACATTGTTTTAAATGAAGGCCAAACTCGAAACTCAAATATTCACCTCCACGATCAGATCGCAGAAACTATTTTCTTATTACGATGATTCTCTACTTCACTCTGAAATTCTTTGAACTTCTCAAATGTTTTAGACTTGTGTTTCATTAAGTAGATATACCCATATCTGCTCAAATCATCTGTGAAGGTCAGAAAATAACGATACCCGTCTCGTGCCTCCACACTCATTGGACCGCATACATCGGTATGTATTATTTCCAATAAGTCCTTGGCTCGCTCCATTGTTCCGGAGAATGGAGTTTTAGCCATCTTGCCCATGAGGCATGGTTCGCAAGTATCAAATGATTCATAATCAAGTGATTCTAAAAGCCCATCTGCATGGAGTTTCTTCATGCGCTTTACACCAATATGACCTAAACGACAGTGCCACAAATATGTTGCACTATCATTATCAACTTTGCATCTTTTGGCATCAATATTATGAATATGCGTATCACTACAATCGAGATTCAACAAAAATAGACCACTCTTCAAGGGTCCATGACCATAAAAGATATTACTCATATAAATAGAACAACCATTATTCTATGATTTAAATGAATAACCGTCTTGCACTAAAGAAGATCCAAATATAATGTTCATGCTCAACGCTGGCACCAAATAACAATTATTCAGGTCTAAAACTAATTCTGAAGGTAGATGTAGAGGTAGCGTGCCGACGGCGATTCACATCGACCTTGGAACCATTCCCGACGCGCATCATCACCTCGTCCTTAGCCAATCTTCGTTTAATCCGTAGCTCCTGTTTCGGTTACAAATATGAGCAACCGAACCAGTATCAAATACCCAGGCGCTACTACGAGCATTAGTAAGGTACACATCAATAACATGTATATCAAATATACCTTTGTTCACTTTGCCATCCTTCTTATCCGCCAAATACTTGGGGCAGTTCCGCTTCCAGTGACCAGTCCCTTTGAAGTAGAAGCACTTAGTTTCAGGCTTGGGTCTAGCTTTGGGCTTCTTCCCGGGAGTGGCAACTTGCTTGCCATTATTCTTGAAGTTACCCTTCTTTCCCTTGCCCTTTTTTCTTGAAACTAGTGGTTTTGTTAATCATCAACACTTGATGCTCCTTCTTGATTTCTACCTCTGCAGCTTTTAGCATTGCGAAGAGCTCGGGAATTGTCTTGTCCATCCCTTGCATATTATAGTTCATCACGAAGCCTTTGTAGCTTGGTGGCAGTGATTGAAGAACTCTGTCAATAACACTATCATCTGGAAGATTAACTCCCAGCTGAGTCAAGTGATTACGATACCCAGAGATTTTGAGTATGTGTTCACTGAAAGAACTGTTCTCCTCCATCTTGCAGCTATAGAACTTGTTGGAGACTTCATATCTCTCAACTCAGGCATTTGCTTGAAATATTAACTTCAACTCCTGGAACATCTCATATGCTCCATGACGTTCAAAATGTCTTTGAAGTCCCGATTCTAAGCCGTAAAGCATGGCACACTGAACTATCGAGTAGTCATCAGATCGAGCTTGCTACACATTCAAAACATCAGCATATGCTCCTGCAGCAGGCCTTTCACCTAGCGGTGTATCAACGACATAATTATTTTGTGCAGTAATGAGGATAATCCTCAAGTTATGGACCCAGTCCATGTAGTTGCTACCATCATCTTTCAACTTAGCTTTCTCTAGGAACGCATTAAAATTCAGGGGAACGGTAGCACAGGCCATTGATCTACAACATAGATATGAAACTACTATCAGGACTAAGTTCATGATAAATTAAGTTCAATTTAATCAAATTAATTAAGAACTCCCACTTAGATAGACATCCCTCAAGTCATCTAAATGATACGTGATCCAAATCAACTAATCCATGTCCGATCATCACGTGAGATGGAGTAGTCATCAGTGGTGAACATCTCTGTGTTGATCATATCTATTATATGATTCACGTTCGACCTTTAGGTCTCCAGTGTTCTGAGGCCATGTCTGTACATGCTAGGCTCATCAAGTTTAACCCAAGTATTCTGCATGTGCAAAACTATCTTGCACCCATTGTATGTGAACGTAGAGTCTATCATACCCGATCATCACGTGGTGTCTCAGCATGGCGAACTGTAGCAACGGTGCATACTCAGGAAGAACACTTTTACCTTGAAATTTAGTGAAGGGACCATCTTATAATGCTACCGTCGTACTAAGCAAAATAAGATGCATAAAAAGATAAACATCACATGCAATCAAAATATGTGACATGATATGGCCATCATTATCTTGTGCTTTTGATCTCCATCTCAAAAGCATCATCATGATCTCCATCTTCACTGGCTCGACACCTTGATCTCCATCGTTGCGTCGTGGTCGTCTCACCAGCTATTGCTTCTACAACTATCGCTAATGCATAGTGATAAAGTAAAGCAATTACATGGCGTTTGCATTTCATACAATAAAGAGACAACCATAAGGCTCTTGCCGGTTGCCGATAACTTTACAAAACATGATCATCTCACAATAACGATTATCACATCATGTCTTGACCATATCACATCACAACATGCCCTGTAAAAACAAGTTAGACGTCTTATACTTTGTTGTTGCAAGTTTTACGTGGCTGCTACGGGCTTCTAGAAAGAATCGTTCTTACCTATGCATAAAACCACAATGGTGTTTTGTCAAGTTTGCTGTTTTAACCTTCTTCAAGGACCGGTCGCAGTCAAATTCAATTCAACTAAAGTAGGAGAAACAGACACCCGCCAGCCACCTTTATGCAAAACTAGTTGCATATCTGTCGGTGTAATCGGTCTCATGTGCGTGGACATGTAAGGTTGGTCTGGGCCGCTTCATCCCACAATACTGCCGAATCAAAATAATACGTTGGTGGTAAGCAGTATGACTATCACCGCCCACAACTCTTTATGTTCTACTCATGCATGTCATCTACGCATAGACCTGGCTCATGATGCCACTGTTGGGAATCGTTGCATGGAAAACAAAAAAAGTTCTATGCACACGCAATGATCTATCCATGGAGATGCATAGCAACAAGGGGAAGAGTGTGTCTACGTACCCTCGTAGACCGTAAGCGTTCACAACGCGGTTGATGTAGTCAAACTTCTTCGCACTTCAACCGATCAAGTACCGAATGCACGACACCTCTGCGTTCTGCACACGTTCAGCTCGGTGACGTCCCTCGTCTTCTTGATCTAGCAAGATGGCCTAGGATTACAAGAGTCCTAGTCGAATACGCCGGTGGGGAGGAGTCCTTTTCTTGATCACCAAGTCTTGTGGAATCTTCCTTGCATATGTCCTCGGCTGTCCGAAGTAGCCCATGAGTATTCGGCCCTGGGGTCCTCGGCCCAAATCAACTGATCGGGAGACGACGTGGTGAGTACCCCCTAGTCCAGGACACCGTCACACCTACCATCCACAAGGGTGGAGGGCGTGCCCTACGGTCTTGTGGGCTCCCTGGCAGGCCCCCGGCGCCCATCTTCTGCTATATGGTGTGTTTTGACCTGGAAAAAATTAGAAGGAAGCTTTCGTAATGAAGCACCGCCGTCTCGAGGCGGAACTTCGGCAGAACTAATCTATGGCTCCGGAGGAGCTGTTCTGCCGGGGAAACTCCCCTCCTTGAGGGAGAAATCGAGGCCATCGTCATCACCAACGATCCTCTGATCGAGAGGGGGTCAATCTCCATCAACATCTTCACCAGCACCATCTCCTCTCAAACCCTAGTTCATCTCTTGTATCCGATCTTTGTCTCAAAACCTCAGATTGGTACCTATGGGTTGCTAGTAGTGTTGATTACTCCTTGTAGTTGATGCTAGTTGGTTTATTCCGTTGAAGATCATATGTTCAGATCCTTAATGAAAATTAATACTCCTCTGATTATGAACATGAATATGCTTTGTGAGTAGTTATGTTTGTTCATGAGGACATGGGAGAAGTCTTGTTATAAGTAATCATGTGAATTTGGTATTCGTTCGATATTTTGATGAGATGTATGTTATTTCCCCTCTAGTGGTGTTATGTGAACGTCGACTACATGACACTTCACCATTGTTTGGGCCTATGGGAAGGCATTGGGAAGTAATAAGTAGATGATGGGTTGCTAGAGTAACAGAAGCTTAAACCCTAGTTTATGCGTTGCTTCGTAAGGGGCTCATTTGGATCCATATGTTTCATGCTATGGATAGATTCATCTTAATTCTTTTTTCATAGTTGTGGATGCTTGCGAGAGGGGTTAATCATAAGTGGGAGGCTTTTCCAAGGAAGGGCATCACCCAAGCACCGGTCCACCCACATATCCAATTATCAAAGTAACGAACGTGGATCATATGAGCATGATGAAAACTAGATTGACAACAATTCCCATGTGTCCTCGGGAGCGCTTTGCTTTATATAAGAGTTCGTCCAGGCTTGTCCTTTGCTACAAAAAGGATTGGGCCATCTTGTTGCACCTTGTTTACTTTTATTACTTGTTACCCATTACGAATTATCTTATCACACAACTATATGTTATCGATGATTTATGCTCGGCTTTCTCATAATGATCGGTCCATGCTCGATACTTCTTGTACTGGTTCTTTTATGAAGAAGGATATTGAATTCAAATGGGATTTATTGGCTCAAGAGATTACATTGCTTAGAAATTAAGATTTGGCAAGTGCCTACATGTTAAAAAAAGATAACTGCCCCGTGATCTCCGTTCTTGCCCCTTTCCTCCCAGGTGCGGCAGGAGAAGGCAAAGAAGGGGCGACAGGGAACGTGCCGACGGGGAGCATGGCGGGGATGACCCTCGGCAAGGCGCATGGCCGAGGGAGGAGGGCGATGCGGATGACGGTGCTGTCGCCGACGGTCAGCCGGAGTCGGAATCGGCGTCCACCCGCCCGCTACCCTCATCATCGGTGTCGCTGTACTCCTCATCACTCTCGCCCGAGGAAGACGTTTCGTTGTTGGTGGAGCTCTTCGCACAGCACCTTAAGCGGGTTCCCAAGTGCCCGAAGACCTTGACGGAGAGCAGGTCATTCTCCATTAATTTGAAATGGAGAACGAGCCCCTCCGACAGGCTATGGGAGCGGGCAAAAGTCTTCCACCCACGGTGGAGATACATGACATGAGGGGCGGGGAAGTCGACGTCGATCCGCATGCCGCCATTCCCGCAGCCCCTCATATGCAGCCTCAAGGCGTGCGGCGGGTCAAGCTCCATTACCCGAGCAAACGGGGTGGGGAGGCGGAGGTGACCGCACACCGGCTTGTACAGCCTGATGAAGAATTCACGGGGCTGGTCTCCGACATGGCCCTCCATTGGGGGAAGGGCCGCTGGCGGGAGCGCAGCCGGTGCGCCGCCCCGACCTCCTCCTCTCCCCCGAGCACCACGGCGGCCTCAGCCTCACCCCCTCCCTCTTCCTCTCACAGAAGGCTCTGCTGCCATGAGCTCCAGAGGACGGAGGACACGCTGTCGAGCAGAAGCCCTCGTCGCCGCCACGCCCTCTCACCATGGCAAAGGGAAGGAAGGAATCAAGTTGGAAGAAGACGAATGCAGAAAGACACCGTCCCTCTCCCCTTTTTACACTACAAAAAATACACTTCCGTGATGATACGTGTTTGTCACAGTAGGTCGCGTTTTCTGTCATGCATGTACATCCATGACAAATTTATGACAGAATCAAGATAGTCATACCTGTGTTGTCGTAGAAGTGTTCCATGACATTGCCAAAATTATCATCACGGAAGTGTCCACTTCCATGACGATAAATCACGCGTCACAGAAGTGCTTTCGTCAAGGGTGACCGACACGTGGCATCCACCGTAACGGAACGCCGTTAAGCTATCAGGTCAGATTTTGGATCCGATAACCCGTTAACAGCCACGACCAATGCCGATTTTCCACGTGTAAAATTCTCATTGGCTGACGGATCCACGCGTCAGCTCCGCATTGGCACAGGTGTCACTCATCCAACGGTCGAGATGGGCCTATGATATGTTGACACGTGGACCGGCCCAAAAGTGGCCCACAAAGTTTAAATGGGCCGGCCCAACTGAAGGCCCATAAGATTTAGCGGACCATAATGGGCCGGCCCAGCTAAAGGCCCACAAAATTTAGCGGACCATAATGGGCCGGCCCAGATAAAGGCCCACACGATTTTGCAGACCATAATGGGCCGGCCCAGCTAAAGGCCCACAAGATTTTGCGGACCACAATGGGCCGGCCCAGCTAAAGGCCCACAAGATTCTGCAGACCATAATGGGCCAGCCCAGCTAAAGGCCCAACATTCTCTGTCAAATCGGCCCGTCAATGGCCTGTCCTAAACTTGTCATCAACGCGGCCCATGGTCACTTCTGGCCCGTTAACAGTCCGCTAAGTAATTGGGCCGAATTACGGCCCGGTGTATTTCCGGCCTGTTAAAGGTCCGGCTTCATTTGGGCCCATTTATAGGCCATCAAAACTTTCGGCCCATAAACGACCGTGAAGGATTTGGGTCATATTCGGCCATGTCTGACATTCGGCCTGTTAGAGGCCCACTATAGCTTTGGGCCACTTTCGGCCTGTTGTCATTTTCGGCCTGTTAACGCCGGACGTAAACCATGGGCCATATGTGGCCCAACGTCATATCGGGCCCATTAAAGGCCCATATAGAAATGACGATAATCTAGCCCGACCGAAGTTCCGGCCTGTTAAAGGCCCATGTATTAGGTCGACGCATTTACGGCCTGTCCGAATTTCGGCCTGTCAAAGATCCGCATCGTAAGTGGGCCACCATTTCGGCCTGCTAAGTCCAGTGGGTTATTTGGCACAATCAGGGCCCTATCTCACTTTCGGTCTATTAAAGGTCCATGTTTTTATTGGCTCGAGATATTTACACCTGTAAACATCCTATTTTTACTGAGGGCCCAAATTATGTTTAGGCCTGTTAAAGGCCCACTATGGGCACATGCCTACCAGAAAAATATGAAAGCTTATGCTGATTTAGGCCCAGATATTTTTAGTGGGCTACATGCCAATTTTGGCCCGTAATCGTTTTTAGCCCAATTGGAATGGGCCCGACGAATGTTGGCATGTTGGGCTCCTACGAAGCTTTCGGCCGAATACATTACTAAGATAAACCTACACTATACAAAAATAGCGTCGTAATTACTGCAGCCTGAGGCAGCATCATAAATGTTGTATCACAACAAAATAAATTCCAACCATACAACAAAAGGCCTGTTGGCATAAAGTTTACAGTCCTTCTAGATAAAAGCACCATCAGATGTATAGAAGCACAGATCATTTGACCTGAGTGCTAATGTTTCAGGCTGTAGAATCTGATGGAGCAGCACGATCTCCACCTTTTTCCGCCATTACTCTTGAACAATGAAGCGAATGTCTGATAGTCTGGTTTCAAAACCATTCATATCTTGACGACATTTCTCAACCACTATTCTTGTTTCCGAAACAACGTCAATTAGGGATTGGACTTGTGTCTGGAGCACAGATATATCACTCTGTCTAGCAGGATGATTTTTTTCAGTAGGCGATTTGGACGAGGTTACCTTGACAACCAACCCAGAATTACGCAGGAAGGTGCTTTTTGCACTGTTAGTGGAGAGATACTAACGCACTGCAGCAAGAGGTGACATTGTGCCTGTAGTAGCCTCGTCACCTTCAGGTGGTTGTGGCTGTTCAATCATTTGTTCCATAGCTTCCTGAAAGTTTGAACTTGTAGATTAGTGTACCAGATAAGTTACTAATGAGACAAAAACAAACAAAGTAGGTTAAACGTTTATACATAACTTCTTTTGGTGAACTACTGTAATACATTAGCATGTATTGTAGTGCCAACTACATAATAAAATCACTTTCGGAACATATGTCCATGTAGCATGCCTACTGTATTGTCTATTTCCTCACATTCGTTGACATCTAAGGATAAAGAGACATGGTTTAAAGTAGGATGAACATAGTATGACATCATTCATATCATGGGCAAACAGATATAAAACAAATAGGCTATTTTATCATTGTGTGCGCACGTGAACATAACAACTAGATTACAGATCAAGACCAAAAGAATATCCTTCATCTCTTTTAAACCATGTAAGGTGAAATGATACGTTAAGACAACTGTGAATAAAAGTGAACAGAGTAACTGACATTGGCTGCAAACCAAGTAGTTAAATGAACACATCACAGTACCAATCAGTTCAAGGCAGGAGGAGTAAGGACTTACAACAGCGGCTTGAACTGGTGTGCTCATGCCCTTCATCTTGCTGGTGTGGCAATCCTTGAAGATTTGCACTGCATTCGGTTCAGGTTCTTTTTGGTCCGCACGGGGTTTCCTCTGTATTTGGAACAAGTCAGTATAGATACGATAATATGGCACAAAAAAGAAGGAAGTAGCAGCTATTTACAAGAGTCTCACAGTGTGCAATATAGCTACGAGATCCTATTGTGTGTTGGAATTTCACTTTAGAACGGTTGGTTTTGTTCTTCAAACAGTTAGCCTAGAAGAAGATACACTTGTAAGGCACATACATAGATACAAGTTCAATATGTGGTCTGATCAAATACATATAGCCTACCTGATACTTTGGATCAGACCAGTGTTTAACGAGGGCTGTCCAGTCTTCATCTGTAATATATTCCACTGGAGATGTTTGGGCGATTTCATTGTTAGCCTTGCCTTCAAAGTGAGATTTTCTAAGGTGGTACCGATACTGTCGCGGAGCAGACTGAAAAACATGAGTGCATGCTTGTTTAGTTGCATCATCTTTCGGATCCAACTTGAACCTCATCTGTTGAAAAAAGAATGCGAGTCTTATTAGGAGGAAGCTAGAAAGTATGGGACAAAGCAAGACAATATTACTAATTGTGATGAATAACATTACTTACGGATAAATGGTCAAGGAAGGTGTTAAACTGGGTATTGTCTTTCTCATTCCTGTACTGGATCCACGTTGGGAGGATACGTGCATGACACCTAACGGCAACGGCTGCCTCTGATACTAACTTGGCTGACTCTGTAGCATCATGTGGCCTTTTTAAACCTGCCTCAAAATGGATCTCCATTCTTCCTCCTTTAGATTTTGTTAATCTGTCAAGCATTATCCCTGATGTCTGTTTCCGCTTGCGCCGTGGTGCTAGTTCAACAACGAATATGGAAAGTGTTAGTGTACATCAAACTCTGAGAGTACATATAAAGGAGCATGCAACTGCAACTTGACTCGGTCAGGTACCGTCTTGGTGTTGATGCTCATGAGGTTCATCTGATCTTGCCAAGTCCTGTTGTGTCAGCAGTGCTTTGGAAGTAGTGTTAGGTGTGAAGGCAGCTTGGGAACTGGCCAGTTCTGGAGCAAACGAACGAGTAACTGGTTGAGATGCTGGTACAGTTGAAGCGGATGCTGCAGCTGGTGGAGCAGGTGATACTATGTTTGTAGATTTAGCCGGTGGACTTGGACCTTCTACTGCACTATAAGTACCAGCAGAATCTCGACGGCAGAACCTTTTCCGTTTCACCCGACGAGTAACATCACTCCCTACTATATTATTTTCCTTGCTCTTTTTTGGCTTTGCCATGTCAAGCTGTACCCACAACACAAAAGAATAAAATCACTCTTCAGAACTCATTCATGCATGATACACACAAGCAATACTTTGATGTAAGACAACCGTATGAGGATGGAATATGTAAGAAAAACAGGACGACATGACATATTCACAGCTACGATGTGCAAACTAAGCAGAAGGATTTTCAAGAAAATAGAAGTAATGCAAGCTAGACACCATATGAAAGATGCAACCAATATTACTCTGCCAAGTTAAAAGTGTCTTGTCATAAGTGGCAATTCGAAAAATTAGAAGTAGTACAACGTAGAAATCAATGCAAGATGCAACCACTATCAAACTGCCATGTTAAAAGAGTCCAATCATGAGTGACTGATGCGGGATACACAACAGCAATACTTTGATGTAAGAACATGGTATGATAGATAGATGCAGTGTATTCTAGACACAGAAAGCCATGTCATATGCACATGTATAACGTATAAACTCAGCAGGTGCAATTTAATCAAAATAGAAGAAATACAGGCTAGACAACATATGCAACATGAAACCAATTATCACACTGTCAACCTAGAGCAAGCACCTGCGATGGTGGAGTACGGGAGATGAACTCATCATGTAGACTTGGGACTTCAACTTCATTAGCAGTAGCAGTGGCAAATCTAGAGAGTCTCTGTTTGCGTCGGTGCGGAGGACCACCAACATCCCCTAACTTACTCTTTTCCTTCCTATTTTCTGATATTGCCTTATGAAGTCAAAACCACAAGAAGATGAATAAAATTAGCTCTGCATAACTGGTTGACGCATGATACAGACGAACACTACTTTGATGTAAGGCAAGCGCAGGATAGGAGGATGGAATATATACAAAAAAAGACATCATTTCATATTCACACGTACGATAGGAGGATCGAATATGTATGAAAAAACAGTAAGCGGAAGGCATTTCAACAAAATTAGAAGAAATGAAAGCTAGGCACCATATGAACATGCAACCAATATCACTCTATCAGGTAAAAAGTGTCTCATCGTAAGTGCCATTTCAAGAAATTAGAAGCAGTACAAGCTAGAAGAAAATGCAAGATGCAACCTACATCACAGTCCCAAGTTAAATGTGTCTTATGGGTAAGTGATCATTGCAGGTATAAGTTGTAAGCTACGCAGACGCAATTCAACATAATCAGAAGCAATACAAACTAGACATCATACGGAAAACGCAACCACATATAACAGTTCCAAGTAAGAGCAAGCACCTGTGATGGTGGAGTAGGGGAGATGTGCTCATCATGTACACGTATGTTCTAGAAACAGGAACACGTGTCATATTCACAGGCATTATGTGTAAAGTAAGCAGATGCAATTCAAGTTAGAAGCAGTACAAGCTAGACATCATACGCAACATGCAACCACATATAATAGTGTCAAGTTAGAGCAAGCACCTGTGATGGTGGAGTAGGGGATATGTGCTCATCATCTACACAACTACGTTGATTGTCCAGCCTTGTGTTGTCTTGCGAATCTTGTTGGGAGGATGGCGGAGTAGAATCTGTAGAGACCCCCTATTTGAGTTGCTCCGAAGGACCACCATCATCCACTGCCGGACTAATTTCCTTCAGCTGTAATGATTTTGCATTGTGAAGTCAAACTGATAAGAAAAGGAATAAAATTCGCTCTTCAGAACTCATTCATGCATGATACTGACGAACACTACTCGGATGAAAGGCAAACACATGATGCGAGGATGGAATATGTATGAAAAACAGGATGGTGTGACATATTCACACCTATGATGTGGTAACTAAGCAGAAGGCATTTCAACAAATTAGAAGCACTGCAAGCTAGACACCATATGAAAGATGCAACCAATATCACTCTGCCAAGTTCAAACTGTATGGCGTTTCAACAAATTAGAAGCAGTACATGCTAGAAATCATATGCAAGACACAACCAATATCACAGTGGCGACTTAAAGGTGCCTTATCATAAGTGACTGATGCGGGATATGCAAGAATAGTAGTCTGATGTAGAAACAGGAACACATGTCATATTCACAGGCATTATGTGTAAAGTAAGCAGATGCAATTCAACAAAGTTAGAAGCAATACAAGCTAGACATCATACGCAACATGCAACCACATATAATAGTGCCAAGTTAGAGCAAGCACCTGTGATTGTGGAGTAGGGGAGATGTGCTCATCATCTACACAGCTACGTTGACTGTCTAGCCTTGCGTTGTCTTGCGAATCTTGTTGGGAGGATGGCGGAGTAGAATCTGTAGAGAACCTACGTTTCAGTTGCTCGGAAGGACCACCATCATCCAATGCCTTGCCAATTTCCTTCAGCTTTATTGATTTTGCATTGTGAGGTCATACCGACAAGAAAAAGGAATATCATTCGCTCTTCAGAACTCATTCATGCATGATACTGATGAACACTACTCTGATGAAAGGCAAAGTCATGATACGAGGATGGAATATGTACCAAAAAATGGACGGCTTGACATATTCACACCTATGATGTGGTAACTAAGCAGAAGGCACTTCAAAAAATTAGAAACACTGCAAGACACCATATGGAAGGTGCAATCAATATCACTCTGCCACGTTAAAACTGTCTCGTCATAGGTGGCGTTCATCAAACTAGAAACAATACATGCTAGAAATCATATTCAGGACGCAAACCAATATCACACTGCCAACTTAAAGGTGTCCCATCATAAGTTACTGATGCAGGATACACAAGAAGAGTAGTTTCATGTAAGAACATGGTGTGATAGACAGATATAGTATGTACCAAAAATAGGAAAGCGTGTCATATTCACATGTATCATGTGTAAGTTAAGCAGATGCAGTTTACACTAATTAGGAGCAATACGAGCTAGACACCATATGCAACATGCAACCAGATATCACACTGCCAAGTTAGAGCAAGCACCTTGGATGGTGGAGTAGGGGAGCGGAGACTTGGACCTTGTAATGCACTATTAGTACAAGGAGAATCGGTACAGATGCTCCGTTTACGTTGTTGCAGAGGACCACCATCATCGCCTTCCTTACTCTTTTCCTTCCTCTTTCTTGATTTTGCCTTGTCAAGTCAAACCCACAAGAAAAAGGAATAAAATTTGCTCTTCAGAACTCATTGATGCATGATACTGACGAACACTACTTTCATGTAAGGCAGCCGCACGATAGGAGGATGGAATATGTATGAAAAACAGGACGGCGTGACATATTGACATGTATGATGTATAAAGTGTAAACTAAGCACAAGGTTCTTGAACTTGTTAGAATCGATGCAAGCTAGAAGCCATATGAAAGATGAAACCAATATCGCTCTGCCAAATTAAAAGGGTGCCCTAACAAATGTATTTGACCAAATTAGAAGCAATACATGGCAACAGGCTAGAAATAATATGCAATATGCAACGAATAAAGGTGACTCATCGTAAGTGATTGATGCAGGATACAGAAGAGAGGTAGTTTCATGTAAGAACAAGGTTAACACATAGATGTAGTGTGTACCAAAAATAGGAAGGCATGTCATATTCACAGGTATAGTGTGTAAACTAAGCAGATGCAATTTACCCTAATTAGAAGCATTACAAGCTAGACACTGTATGCAACATGCAACCACATATCACACTGCGAAGTTAGAGCAAGCACCTGTGATGGTGGTGTAGGGGAAGTGCGGTCTTCAGGTACAAAGCTACGTTCAATATCTTCATTTAGGCTTGTTGTTTCTTGAGAATCATGTGGAGAGGATGAAATTGCATTCTTTATAAGAGTATTGCGTCTCATATTAACCCACGCGCGTGACTGTCTCATCATAAGCGATAGACGCAGGATACACAAGAACAGTAGTTTGATGTAAGAACATGGTGTGATAGGCAGATGTAGTATGTACCAAAAACAGGAAGGTGTGTCATATTCACATGTATAATGTGTAAGCTAAGGAGATGCAATTTAACAAATTAGGAGCATTGATGAGGGATACACAAGAAAAGTAGTTTGATGTAAGAACATGGTTAATAGAAAGACGTAGTATGTACCAATAACAGGAAGGCATGTCATATTCACAGGTATAATGTGTTAACTAAGCAGATGCAATTTACCCTAATTAGAAGCATTACAAGGTAGACACCATATGCAACATGCAACCACATATCGCACTGCCAAGTAAGAGTAAGCACATGCGATGGTGGTGTGGGGGAATTGCGGTGATCAACTAGAGAGCTACATTGACTATCTTCATTTAGCCTTGCTGTTTCTTGAGAATCATGTGGGGAGGATGACACTGCACTCTTTAAACGAGTAGGGCGTCTCATAGTAACCCACTCAGGTGACTGTCTCATCATAAGTGATTGACGAGGGATACAAAAGAGCATTAGTTTGATGTACGAACATGGTTAATAGACATATGTAGTATGTATCAAAAACAGGAAGGCATGTCATTATCAAAGGTATAATGTGTAAAGTAAGCAGATGCAATTTAACCAAATTGGAAGCAATACAAGCTAGACACCATATGCAACATGCAACCACATTTGACAGCGCGAAGTTAAAGCAAGCACCTGGGATGGTTGTGTGTGGCAATTGAGATCATCAACTGCAGAGCTACGATTACTGTCTCCAACTGTTGACACTGCACCCATTAGAGCGCTGAAACGCTTAGTGCTTATCTTCGAATTACACTGGAGCGACTTCTGTCTTTTCTTTTCTGCATTCATCAACACCGCGTCAGAGTCTGAAATACCCATGCATAAAAAAACAATAGTGTGAGTATGGGTGAAGTGTGTGCACAATTAGTACAGTGTAAAGGTAGCAGATAGCAGGTCGGTGAGAAATAAATGACGGGAGACATATGATAGCTCTGCAACATGCATGGCACACTAAATTACTACAGGATTATATGAAAATAACAGTCGACTGAAAGCAAATAGGTCAGTCCATTTTTTCTGCACCGTCCGATGTACAAAGAACGGGCAGATAGCCTTCATCTACCTCTAGCCAGTCAGTGTTGACGATCTTCCTCGAAACGCCAGCGACCACCAGCCCAGTATTCCACCCCTGCCTGCGCCCTCCCCTCGACCTCACTGCACCGCCGTGCTTGGCACCCCCCCGGGCCATCCATTCATGCCCCGCCGACCTCCAGATCGGGCGCAAGCAGCTCCTGCGCCCCACACCCCTATGATAGACACCGATGCGTTGCTTCCCCGGGGAACATGCGGATTAGGTGCTCCGCGCGCCTAAGCGGGTGCTGCTTCTTTTAATTGCGGTTCGACTGACCCTGAATTGAAATCCAGGCGGGCTACTGACCTCTAGCAAAGGTGAAATAGTAAAAGGGAGGAAACCTTGTGCATTTAGTATCACGAAGAAGATGCAGTAAGAAGCGCTCAACTAGTTTCTTTCGTGGGATGAATACGGTGTGAGCGGAGACGTAAGATTTGCACGAATACGGGAAGAGGGGTACCTCTTTCTGCTGGTAGTGTTGTGTCCTCCTTCTGTTTTTCCGACGATCTTCTTGTTGTTCGCCGGAAACCAGAAGTTGTGGAGGACGGTGCAGCCTTGGACGAACCCATGGCCAAGTTGTTGAGTGTGGTGCGGTGGCCGTCTGTCGGCGGCGGGGAAGCAGGTCCGAGGCGGCGAACAACGGCGTAGTGGGAACAGCTCTGGTGCGGTGGACGGTTGCGACAGTGGAGCCGCAGCAGTGAGGCACAGGACGGCATGGTCGGAGTGGTTCTGGTACGGCGCACGTCGGCGTCGGCGTCGTGGAGGTAGCTCTGCCTCGGCTTCAGCTGCTAAGTCCTTGAGGGCGTTGCGGTTGCGGTTGCGTTGGACGACGACGTCGGGGTACCGGCTCCGGCGTGATGGAGGAGGGCGGCGGTGGATTGGCCGCTATGGGGTGGAGGACGGAGGAGGCTGGGGTTTTGCGGCTGGTGGAGAGGGCGTTTTCGCGCCCATGGAGTATGAATGGGGAAACGGAGGGAGGTGGGGAACTAAGGGGGAACAATGTTTCGGTTTGAGACGCGCTTGTTTGAAATTTGGGGAAAGTTACAAACTTTGCCCCCATCTAAAATTTCAGACATATTGCGGGTTGGGGGTAGGACAGTCATGTCAGGTGTCCCAAATGTGGGCGGGATAGATTTCGGCCGAGCGCATGGGTAGGCGCCCACGGCGTATGAATGCTTCTCGGAGGCGGTTGAGACTGGCGTCTTGGTGAAGTTACAAACCTACCCCGATTTAGACCTTTGGACATCGGGCCGATAGGCTACACGGGCCACAGTCAGGACAGTAATTTCCTACCACCAAAACATTAGTCTCGCGCGGTTTCGGGTGACCAGAGGCCTATTTGGCGCTTCGTTCAATATTTGGGAGCAGAAGCATTAAAGTTTTCAGTTCTCTTGAATTGAACTTTCAGGATTTGTCAAACTTCACAAATCTTTACTCTTGAAAATCCTAAAGCTACGATTATTTTGGAATGGAGGGGGTACATTTGAATATACATTGTACACGAGTATATATTAAAAAATATGCAACTCACCTCAGTTCATGCATGGTTCCAGATATAATCTCCTTGGTTGCAAAAAAAAAGTTAGATATGCGTATGAATATATATAGCATGTTCAAACTCACAACAAAGATTGATGCCCCCTTTTACATCTGATTTACAAATGCCATTATCTCGGGTTCAAATAGATGAATGCACTTCCTATGAATTCGAATCTTCGAAACCCCCTTTATGTTGAATTCGACATGTATTCTATTTCGTAGCTAGCAATTTGGAATGTATCCATGCAAGTGACAAATGTATAAAGTGCTTCACACTAACAACATGGAGTGCACTAATTAATGTTTATATATGAATTGCAAAAGCATCCATTGCCTGTATTTCAAACCGCTCTCACTCTATGGATCGATAATATGAAATAAACACATGCACATGCTAGAATTCAATAGAGTATGGGTGTCTGATAGACCGATTTTCGTCCATACGCAATTTGCAAAATTCATGATCTCATCCAAAAATAATAATGCCATTTATTTTTAATTTAATGCGTAGAACCGCCTTTTACACGTAGATGCACTATGCCTCGCCCCGTTCTCACAAACGCGTTATATCTCTCTCTATCTAACGGATAAGTGCACACACTTTATATGCATCAGCATTTCTCTTTCACACATGCTCACAATATCTCTCAGGGTGTCGGGGTGTCTCACGCACATGCTCTCTCTGTTTCTCTCTCTCTCTCTCTCTCTTTCTGACTACTATGTACCACTCTTTTCACTAATCTCAGTTGGAAAACACTATTTCCCTCACATGCATATATACACATGCATGGTCTCTACTAGCCCTCTATACGCACATATATGTGCCTACGTGTCTCCCGCACGCACATTATCTTTAGGCCTCTCTCGCACACATTGCCCCCCCGACACACCTCTCTCTTAGTAGTTGGCAGATATGATTTCATCATATCATTCGGTAGGATATCCCTGACTGTTAGGCTGGATGGTAATACGAGGCAAAGTTTTACCCTAGTTCGGATCGGACCCTTGCAGTTGAAGAAAGAGCCTACTCCTGGTACTGTATATTAGTGATAGGGGTGTGTACAAAGTACACGTGAATACCAGGCATTGTGCGTGTGTGTATACTATCGACGAACTAGCCCCCAAGCTTGTATAACATACTAAGGGCCTAGGGTTACAAATCATATATAGTCGGCTTATCACCAGTGGGGATAGAGTCCTCCGCGACTCTGGTAGCTTCGTGTTGTATGCCGAGTCCTCCACATGGGTCTTCGTATAACACGTCTCGGTCCAACCTATATGTGGCGCAGGATGGAACCGACCCATGAGTCTTCATGTTGACCCACCACAACTAGAAATGATGTGCCCACCACACCACACACGCAATCGGCCACTAAGAAAATAAGCATATACAATAGTACAACGGTAACTAGCTCACGATACGTCTCCATATTTTGTTGATGACACTGACGGACTTTGCATTTGATGCGTGCTCTGTATTTTGTTGACGACACTTACGGTCATTGTATTTGAAGCGAAAGCACGATATGGTCACTAGACTTCAGAATAAGCTCATCACGGTCACCACATACATTTTGTCGTGCTAACCAACATGTGGTTGGATGGTTAGAGGACAGTGGTTTCTCGATTAAAGTCCTGGTGCTCGCATTTATCTTGTGTTAATTTCAGTATTTTCCGGCGATGTACGTTCAGTGGGAGGAGACGTTCCACTCGACTACGAGGCACCTATGGTGACTTCGTAAAATCTCAAGATCATATATGCTGGCCCACTCTCTCGAAGGTGCTCATAGGGGTAGGGTTCGCGTGTGTGCGCTTATAGCGGTGAGTGCTTGCGCGTATATATGAGCCCTTGTGTCTGTACCGTGTTAAACAAATACATATTATGATTATACGGTCACTGGCTCACCCGTAAAACTCCGTATTTTGTTGATGACACAATCAATTGACCAGTCAAACGTTCCATGCGACGCAACTAGTGTTGCACCATCGGGGCGCGTAACCGTGGGGCCCACCTGTCAGCCCGTATATGAAAGAAAGAAATGGTAGTTTGAGTCTGTACTGTGTTAATAAAATAGGAGTACATTTTAGGTGATCATACGGTCACTAGCTCACCATACAGCTCCGTAATTTGTTGATAACACGATCAATTGACCAGTCAAACGGTCCACATTCAGCAGCGCACATTACCATAGGGCCCACCCGTCAGCGCGTATATGAAGGACAGAAATGGTAATAAATTAGTGGTCAGTGGGTATTCGAAGTCGTGAGACCTCTGGTTGGCAGTCACCGGCGGTTGGGGGGCGTTCATTGGGCGGTGGGGTGGGGATCCCCGGAGAAAAAGCTCGGCGGGGGGGGGGGGGGCTAGAGGGATGGCCGGTGCGGCGGCGGACTGGCGGTGGGGAGTGGTTTAGGGGAGGGCGGGCCGGCCGCGGGCGGCGGGGGCCGGCGGTTCGGCCGGTGGTGGCTGGCGGCTCAGGGGGGGTGGAGTTTGATGATAAATTGGAGGCCCTTGATTTCGTATCCAACGGCTGGAAAATCTAATGACCAGAGATGAAAAAGTCAGTCGACTGACGTGTAGCCTCACCCCGCACGTACACATGCACGCACGCAAGACACGCACGCATGTAGGCGTGCAACACTGACACGTACACACGCACGCATGCTGGCGTGCAACACTGACATGTACACATGCACTCACGAACACACGCACGTACGCACCCATGCATGCAACACTGAAACGTACCCTTGCACGCACGCAACACACGCACGCCTGCATGCACACAACACACGACGCAAGATACACGCTCAACCTATACGTGCATGCACCCTTTGTTAAGGACATGGATTGTTATGGGTATTAATCAATCTTATCTGTGATAAGCAGAACATTGATGTTTGCAGCGGTCTTTATGAATCACAACGTATCGAACGGGCTATCAACATAGTAGGCTTATCTACATGAAAAAGATGACGTCGCACTCAATGAACAATCATCGGTTTATGAAATGCCCGCTTCTGACCGCCCTGGCCCACCAAAGGTTCCTCTGCTGTGCGCTGCCTGCGTTGGGTCACTGACATGCAGGCCATGCACCCAAAGAGCCCACACGTCAGTGGAAGAACGGCGCGGTGTCCTAGGTCAGAGTTGAGGGCGCCACCTGCGGCACGCCCGGCTGAACACGCCTCCGTGCCGCATTCAAACGCCTCCATGAAACCCGCCCGTGTGGAAGCCGAGAAACCCACTCTGGACACACGTCCGTTCATGACCGGGCCGGCGTTAAACGCAACGCCAGCCGAGCTCCTCCCGTCCGCCGTCTATTTAATCTCCTATTTAAACGAGGCCAAACGCCGGCCAAGAATCGCACACCTCCGCCGCTCCCCTATCTCCTCCACCATTTTGTCCACTCTTACAATGGCTTACGAAGAGTAGTTATTCCGCATCCAAGCCGGCTGGGTAGCCCGCCGGATACGAGCTATGCAGCTCGCTGATCCACCTCCCTCCCCTCGCCCGACGGAGCCAGTTGCCGCCCCAAGCCGGCGCGCGGTTCAGCAACTCGCCGCTCCAGGCCAGCTCGACGAGGAGTGGCGCACGGGCGTCGTTGCTGCCGTCCACGTCGCCGCCTCGTACCGCGTCTCCCGTTTCTGTGGCCGAGACTCCCATGCCGGCGGCCGCGCCATGCAAGCAGCGACAGAAGCCGGGTGCGCGGAGAGCAACGAGTCGGTGGCCAGCGCCTCCACGTCCGCCGCCATCATCGAGGAGAAGTAGAACACGCGAGGCCGCCGCCGCTTGGGTCCCATGAAGGCCACCGCGGAGGCGACGCCGGCGTACACAGCAGGTGTCTTGCTGGATCCTTTTGTTGCGAGGACCTTCGTTGACCCCGCATGGGCTCCATGGAAGAGGGGAATGTTAGGATGAACTCGAGCCGGTGCCGGCCATGGCGAAGTAGTGGCCGGTGCTGAACTCGAACCGGTGCCGGCCACCATCATCTTCGGCACCAGCCAATGATATCAGTTGGGCAGTGGGGAAGCGAGCCGTCCTTTGCGCTGAAGCATATACCTCCGGGGCTCCCGGCAGTCCGGTGATCGTGCTGCCGGACATGAGGAACACAAATCGATCGGCGGGCGACCATTTAGGCCAGGTATTATATACCTGTGCTGTCCAGAACTAGCACCGCGTAGTTCATTTGAATGTAATAAATGAAATCCGTCATGTTTGTATGAAAATCCAGTATTTTATATGATTTCCGTCGTTGTTTATATGAAATATCAGTTTGTCTACGTGTTTGCGTGAATTTCGTCCGGTTGGTTGAGTTGCTGTCATAATGTGTGCGGCTATGGTTGGATGGCGTAATTTGCGGGTCGCCGGTCGGTCTGCGGGCGGCTCGGGCGGCGTTGTGGGACAAAAAAACACAGCTCGTGCGAGCTCGTCTCCAACGTGCGCGCTGGAGGATGCATGACAGCATGAGCACCCGAGCCATTCCTCGTTCATCGGTGGCAAAGGCACCGGTGGACAAAAGGGTCGCCAATATTTTGGCTACCCCGGGCAAGATCCAAACAGCCCCTCCCAACAGATTCAAATCCCTCGTTCGCCGTGGAATTTTGCCATGTGTTGTTTTCATGGACTAGCAAGATGCCCGTGCATTGCACAGAACATCAAGATGCATTTTTTTACAAACTCCCGCATGCATGCAAGGAATAATTAATGTCCTCCTTTGCTAGTACCACGAGGCAAACACCATTAATATTGCATTGATTAGTGTTAGTGGCCTTGTATATCTGCAAATTGTAATTTTGATAGTGGCCCCTTGTATATAAAAATGGAGGGAGAAAGATGAGAGATAAGGTGAGGAGGAGTGGGGCGTGGTGGTGACTGGTGGTCGGACTGGGCGGAGGCATGGGGATGGACGGCGCATTATGTCTAGGTTTGTATCTCTCTCACACACACCTACGTAGGTGGGGGACATGCACAAAGAGAAGAGGTGCCCGCACGGCGCACATACTCCCGTCTCTTTCCCAACCACACCCGCGCGGGTACACGGTGGAGCTCATTTCTGTACGAAAAAGGCAGCCCACGTGGTAATTTGGCACGTGTACTGGTTGTCCACTTGGTGGAGGGAGGATCATCTACCACGGGTGAACAAACAAATTGCGACTTGACGCGTTATGTTAAATTAAAAAAAAAGAGGCAAACCATGTGGGGCCTACCTTAGAGGCAAGGCACTATACACTGGAGTACTTTTGATGTGTCCCGTCAACTCGCAGAACAAGGAGCAGCTTGCTTAGTACACCGTCTCCCCCGCCCACGGGCGCGGTGGCTCACAGGATGAGGTGAAGCTTGCTTACGAGTAGTAGTACTACTACTACTACTGTACACCTTTACGCCCGCTCCCTCGCCCACGCGCGCGGTGGCTCGCAGCACGAGGAGAAAATTTTACTACTCCCTCCGTTTACTCCTCGTCCCTACTACGTACTTTGGTTAGTACTCCCTCCATTTACTTATACAAGACCACTATAAAAAAATACATTTTGCATCTATACAAGGCCACAAATAGTAGTCGAGACAAAAGTTACTACTCCCTCCTTTCCAGTTTATGGCTCAATTTCAAAATCTCTCCAACCAAGGTAGACGGTGAGTGGTCGAATTAATTTCGTAGTTTGCACAAGTAATTAGTACGCTCGTTTTTCTCAAGAAGTTATGTTTACCGAGGCATTAATTAGAACGAATGCATGAATGACCACTAAATTTCCATGAACTTGTACATGCATTGGTTAGTTTCCTCTTGACACTGTTTGCGTCGGGTGATCTAACGCACCTCGAAATCCAACATGTAATGGTACTACTACTAGTATAGTAGAATTGAGACTTATCAAATGGAAAAACGAATGTTTTTTAGATGAGCCCTATAAACCCTAGTGGGTACGTACTCCGTAAAAACAGATTTTTCCAAAACTAAGTCGCTCCCTTTCATGAATTCTGTAGTATACTCCTCCGTCGACGCTCCCTTTCATGAATTCTGTACTTCCTGTCACCGACATGTGGGACATATAGCAACCGGGTCGACGTGTCAAGCACCAAATAACAGTGCAGAACAGCAGGGGGGCGCACCCCACTCGTACCGGCCCAGTAGTAGTAATGAGCAATGAGACGTCAAATCACAATGCCGCACCTTCCCAGACGGACGAAGCAACCATTATTTCACACTTCGGTTCGCCATCATCTCAAACCACGTAGTATTGCTTCTGCCTCAAGAGGGACACGCGCATCGCCTTGGTACATCATGACACGTGGGACCGCATGACAGGCCATGCTCCCCCGCCGATCGCTCGGTAAAATCACCTCATTTTTACTATACTTCCTCCGTATCGGTTTACTACATGGCATGCACGTTGTTCTAGGTTGAGAATTTAACTCGCTATATATGTGATGAACAGTACTCTAGCCTTTTAAAAAGTGTATACTTTTGTACAGTAGTACTATCGATGGATTGCGCCATGGAGCAAAAATTGAAATTAAAAAAAGGTGTACATATAGAGAGCGCTCGTCGTCAAATTATGCATATAGTACTATTAAAAAAGCTAGTACGTGCTTAATTGGGGTGCTAAATTCTATTAAAGGAATACTAGTAGTATGTACATACTGAAGAGTTAAAGTAACGAGAAGAAAGATAACATAGTTCTGCTAGGGTCTCAGCACAACACACCCCTCAAATTAAACATACACACCTGAAATTAAACTATGCAACTAATCCGGTAGACACTGCATTAGAAGTTTAGAACCACCATGAGCAACGACACTGCCACCTTACTCGGAGTCCTCGTCCACGTCCTCGACTTCGTCCTTGTCCCTCTTCCTCTTGGCCGATACTTCTTTGCTTGAACCGCACACTTGGCTGTTGCTCTTAATCCAACCCTTGTAGATATTGAAACAAAGGTAGCCATCCATTGCAGCGTAGTGGTTGTGGTCTATATCCAGTACATTCCGCTGCCATGCATGACGATGAAACGTGTAATGAAGTTTCTCCAGTTTACGGTACGAAGGATGAACCATGGCTCCTGCCAGGGTCAGCATTGAAGGCTGACGAGAGGGCACCAGTCGATTCTTCTGGAGGTCGAAGGGGTTGCCCACAACGAGGCCTATCCGACCCAGGGCTTGTTTGTCGTTCTTAAAGTCTACAGTAACAAATTTCACTGTTTTGTCCTTGAGGAAGTTCTTAAAATCCTGGAACTCAACGTCGGCATGGCATATGTGGTAGACCAAGAAAATGTTATGTACGCAAACCTGGATCACGACGGGCTTCTTCCTCTCTTCGTCCTTTAGATCCTTCTCTCGTCCCAGGGCTGTGGTGTACTCAACATCTAGCCCAGCGACCCACTCATCATCTGAGTTTTCGAACATGCGTCTGAAGCGAGAAAGGCATCCTTTCACCGTCGTGGAAGAACGGGTGTAGATGACGTCGAACTCATCGCCGGTGATGGTTCTAACCTTGTACTCACCGCCGATCATGGAGATTTGGAATGCCATGGATTTGGGAGGAGGGTTAGGATTAGTGGAACTGCCGTAATGTGAATGGACGGGACGACTAGGAGCGAACCGCCGTAGTATTGAAGGATGTGCGGGGACGAGTAGGAGCGAACTGCCAGCGTGCGAACGGCAGGGTAGTGGCTTTCCATTCTCCCATGATACGGGCTTCCGAGAGCCCTTGGATCTGAGATCGAACGGTTGCATGGCGTGATTCTAGACCTATGGGTGAATATCCTATCCTAGAGGGTTATTCTGCAAATTTTCAGCAACTTAGCATGCGACCGTTTGATCTCAGATCCAAGGGCTGCCAACAGCCCGTATCATGGTCGCGCTTACCACGACTGTCGCGTCGCTCGCGCGGTCGCGCCCTTGGAGATTTAACACGGTGCGTTAGGCTATCTGATGTTGGCATGTCATACATAGTCATCACTTAGTCACTCATACTACAACAAGGTTGGCTATAAGTGTATTTTTTTACTCCTCTCTATCTCTTTCTTCGTACTCCCTCCGTCCCATAATATAAGAACGTTTTTGACACTAGTGTAGTGCCAAAAACGTTCTTATATTATGGGACACATGGAGTAATAGTATTTATTGCATTTGCCAAGGAGTGACCTCTTCCAATGAAATGGTGTTGCTAAGTTTGCTTCATTTAATTAGCTATAGACTCAAAATTGTCTTTTCACCTAGGTACACGTGCTTAGCACCGTTTCTTCCTTGGGTCACCAAACTAGTCTCTCTCTTGTTGATTAACTTGCCACATCAGACTTTATGCCTATGTGGCAAGCTTAAGCACCTGTAGGAGCAAGTAAAAGTAAATACAATAGTGCGCTTTACATGTCATTTTTGCATATGTGGAGGAAAGAGAGGCAAGGCAAAAGTGAAGAAGTGGGCTCTCATGCAAGAGCCAGCCTCTACTACATGGTGGAGCATTGGGAGAGGCACCTGTATGGAGGTGGTCAGGAATCGGGAGACTCACGCCGGTCGTAGCGCCGCAGTTAAAATGATAATGGCAAGTCAAATCACGGGGCCCCACCTGTCCAACAGTAACTCGCTGTCAAATCACACAGCCCTACGTTTGTAGCAGCCTACTCCCTCGTCTTCTCGCGTCTCTGTCGGACCGACTAGGCGGAACTGCCCCGCCTACCGCGCAGGAAGAGCCCCGCCCTCGACTTTTAAATACAACTACATCCGCTTAAGAATCCAATGATATACTTTTTGTGACATAGTAACCCATATTTAGTTAGTCAAATGGATGACCTAGAACTACGTGCAGGCCCTATGAACCGAGATGCCTAAAAATAAAAAAAACAGACGGAGAGGGTAGTTCAGCACGTATCTTTTTAGATCAATATAGTCGGGGTTCACCAAGGAGCAAAACCAAGTGGTAGGCTGCTCCTGTCGTGTTGGCGTAGCAACTCAAGCAGGGTCAGTCCGCACACGAAATGGCGACACACTTAACAGGACCCCTTTGGCTGACATGTGGCTCATCCACCGTCTTGTTCCACGTGCGATGCACCAAATTACAGTTCGGAGCAGCAGTTGGAATTGGAGGCACCCCGGTCGGAGCGCCGCAGTAGTAGAAAATGAGCGATGAGGGGTCAAATCACAAAGCCCCACCTTTCCCGCATTAAGCTGGACGGACGAAGAAACCATCATTTCACTCTAGGGCGCAAGAGCATAAAGAAAAGAGAAAACAATGATGCATGCGGCAGCTACCTAGGGCACCCTAGGGTAGGGGTCTCCACTACAGATCCTTTTTTTAAAGCGCCTCCACTACAAATCGGCTTCTCCCTCGTCCTCTTGAAGAAAACCGATGATGAGTGCGGCGGTAGGGTTTGTAGGAGTACTACGGCATGCGGGGCCACGTCGTAGTAAACGGGTTCGAGTCGACGCCTTAAATATGTGTGGGCCGCTTGGTTTTACGGGAACGAGGCAGCATTTTGGGTTCGGGGACCAGTGGAGATATAGTACGTACAAAAAATTGTGGACGTAGGTTCGACCGAAAGGCAATGATGCATGGGCCCTGCATTTTGATATACCCAGGGCCGCGTGAAATTTGCTACTCTACTCAAAACTAGTAAGGTACGCATGTATTGAACGCATGAGATTTCGAAACCAAATTATGAATAAATACACACTATAGCATGTAAAGCTTTGAGTCATATATGCATGATCTAGATGTTCGTTTAGTTCTTATAGTTCATCTCATTCAAAATCAATTAGTTTTATAAAAATGTTAAGATTCATGGGGTTGTGCATTGTAAATCATAAAGTAAAAAACAAATAATGGCAATTCATTTAGAAAATAATAATCAATTATGATACAGAAGATTCTAGAACAAAGGGGAAGTGCTTGTGTTTTGAGGTTTGTGCATTATGCTTAAGTTCAACCATGGAGTCTTCTAAATTGTACATGTGGCAGATCTGGTGGAATGTTGATGATATCCAACGGCCAGTAGTGCTCGGATTTGCCTATCTCTGCACTGTCGGGTTAGCTTCATCCAGTGCCCATCCTTCAAAGTTATTGGCACACTATATAGTTCTTGTGCCATAGTTGCATGTTTTGGAAAAAAGCTACTAGTGGGTTGTACTATGTATTTAGGAATAGAAGATGTATACATGGAAGTTGTAGGGAAAGAGATGACATGGAGCATCTCAATTCCTATGAGTAGGGATTGGAAAAGAGATGTCATTTGGTTCACATCATAGGAACTTTTCTATTGAATCTAGAGATGACATGTATCTCAATTCCTATGAGGAGGGATTAGAAAAGAGATGTAATTTGGTTCATATCATCGGAACTTTTCTATTGAATATATGCTAATGTTTATTTTCCTTTGAAATTAAGGGAGTATAGGAATCCATTCATATGAACCAAGTGGCTCTAAAGCTATAGAAATGATATCATGTTTATTTCCTTTGAAATGTGGAGTATATGAATCTATTCCTATGAACCAATTGGCTCTAAAGGAAAAAATCCTATAAAAATCATATCATATAGAGTTCCTATGATATTCCTCGACACTAAAGGATGCTTGAAATTGCTGCGGGTGATACGATGGTCTTTCTCTGTAGACTCCTCCCCCATCTTTATAGTTACCTCTCGAAGATGAATGAAATGATATATACATGGTATTCTACATGTGCAATTTGGTACACGAAAACTCGGTAAAAGTTTGCGAGGTTCAAATTTTCAATAAAGCTATATGCACTGCATTTCAGAACGGAGGGAGCATACGGCAGTTGCTAACACTCACGTGGAAGATTTGTGTGTAGGAGGAGTGGCTGTTCTGTTAAATGACATGGCAAAACTGACACTGTCGGATGCCGATCTAACGGTTCTTACGGCGTTCGTCAGGAAAAGGCTTGTGGCGAACGTTTGTCGGATAATGATTTACGGACACATGCATTGCATTGATACGTGCCCCCTCTCTCTCATGCACACGCACCCTCACGAGTCACGACTCTCCCGAGTCCTCTCGCAGACTTGCACGTCGCACCCACCGTCTATCTGTAGGTAGACGTCACGCACATATGTGCTCTTCACACCCTACCCTCAGAACTTCTAAAAATCAAAAGACGGCATGCACATTTTATTTTAGCTCACACGTCACACACTTATACTATTACTCTTGCGGCGAACGTTCTTTGGGCATAGTATATTGTACTCTCACGAAGAGAAGCGGTGCACGCACGCACTAGTTCTCTCACACCCACTCGCGGGTACACGTAGGAGCGCATTTTTTTGAAGCTGGTACAACAAAATCACTCCACTATATATAAAAGCAGGAGCCTTAGTGCTTTCTTTACTAGGGTTCCTCTTGTTCACTCTCTCATGCTCTCCAGATCTAAGCAACGCATAGGTGGCCACACTCTCTCTCAGCTCACGGCTGGTCACAAATCCGGCCGGACAACCTCGACCGGGGCAGGGGTGTAGGTGCATCGTTCACGCTGTCGTCGGCGGCGAGGGAGGAGACCAACGGCTGCCCGCGCGTCCCGATCGGCGGCCGTGTCGTTCTCTCCGAGAGAGCGCCGGCTCGGGAGGGCCTCCGACCCCTTCTTCCTCCCTGCGGTATTGTGGCCAAGATGCGGCCTCCCGACGCCGTCTTTGCCACATGCCGACGACCCTCAGGTATATATTCCTTCGAAACCTGCCTTGCTCTACTGCCCCAGCTCCCTTCGTGTGGATCCTTTTCTAGTTCCGTCCGCTGTTCCAAAGCCACCTAGACTTCTACTATTATTAGAAGTAAAGCTAGTTCATACAGTCGACTCAAAGCGTTGGTTCAAACAGGGAAGAAAGTGGGAAAGTTGTAGCATGAATCTAGGACTTGGTTCTAAGAGGAAACGGGGGAAAGTAGTAATATCTGTCACTGTTTAAATAACCGTATTTCGTATTTGTGCAAACAGGGATGTCGGTCTCCATATCGTTTCGGGATGTCTATCTCCGTATCGTTTCTATCCGCGCAATCAAAAGCACGCACCTCAGTTTTAGTACAACTGCGCAAAATGAGATGGCTATCCCTCGTTGCCGTCGTCTAACCTCCCGTCTTCAAGGTATCCCTACATTGGTAGTAACTAAGGTAGAATGACCAACGCAATCTAAAAGAAGCTGATTCGTACATTTTACTTCCTGATTGTAGTGCAGGGACGAGCGAAAACAACTGCATCCTAGTCCGGAATGCACTTTCTACCAGTTCATCCATGGACCGAGGACTAGCTGGCATGGCTGCATGGCGGTTTTTTGGACAGGTGCGCGGACAAGAGGCATTGTGGTCTGCTTATTTCTGCAAATAGCGGTGCTTAAATTTAGTGGAATGCAGAAGCATCTCAGCTGGTCAGTACACTGCATGGTTCAGTTCAGCATTCCAGCTGAGACCACAATTATAATTGGTTATTCTGGAATGAGAGAACCTAACCCTGGATGGTGGCAACAAGAAAAAACCAGAGTGAACTCCAGGAAATTTAAGCCTGCCGGGAGGCCCTTGCTCAGAGAAGCCCTGCTTGTTTTTTCCTGATTTGTAAACCTTCTCACAACTTTGTCTTTTGCTGTGAACTAGTATATGTTGGTTATGTTCTATGAATCATTGAGATGTATAAAATTGCGTAACTTATGCTTTTCAAGTTTTTTATGAAGACGAGTTTAATGTGAGTGTTCAACATGAGCGCTGGACTAGCGTGTGAACGTTTGGAATTTATTACATTGTGGCCTCAATTAACTGCATGAACCACTGTAACAAGATACATAGTTGCTTATATGTCAGACAGCAGATTGTTGATTGTTAGCTGGTCGATAGCCCAGTGTTGAAGTGAGCTGAGCCAATGTGTCGTGTTTTGCACAACTGCTTACAAGTGGGGTAGCACCAACAGTGTTTACAAGTACTTATGTATACGTCGGCACACGGTTCTCGAACGAGTGCTCTATTTCATCAAAACACACACTGCTCGTATGATAAACCGTGACAACTTATGTCTTACCATGCCATATTCATGAAAAAACTAATGAGGACGCATCTGTTTCGGCAACAATTACGATGGTTCTCACATGATTCACGGGCACACAAAAGTAGCAGCAGTTCCCATAGACGGATTCAAACAGAGTACTACCCCCAGAGGGGTCGATAACAGGCAAGGTTCAGATAATTAGACACAATCCAAACTACTATTAAGCACTAGCTGGGGCAACTATTTCCTGCCTCGATCTAATTTGGGCTGGACACAAGACGGACCTTGCCATGAACATCATCGAGGACGTCCCGCAGCAGCTCAATCCTGTGAACCTTCATGAAGACAACCTTGTGGCCTTGCCACTAATAAACTTGTTTGTGGAGGCATGCCACGTCATCTTCCTGCGTAAGCTTGACAAGAACAGTATGCCTCACAAACGAAGGAGTAGCTTTGAACTTCTTGTGATTCAGTACACCCTGGATAACACGCCTGACAACAGTGAGGCTGGAATACAACTCTTCATTGGTATAACCGCTAATGGCTTCCAGGATCCAACAGCCTAAGAACTCTGTTTTCCCAGTGCGTATATTCAGGTCGTCCACCTCATAGCGAGTGACATGTACAACCACACAATCCTTGTCTGCATCAGGGCTCTAATTGAAACAGAAACAAACTTTGAATTACTTTTCAGTATAAGAAACACAAGTTATTTAAACCACTATGTATAGAATGGCATCGAAGCTAATAAAATTTTGCATTATTAATCACCACATACTTCCTTTTCTAAAAAAAATCACCACATACTTAGATGAAAAACCACAATCGAGATTGGCAAAGAAGGAGATCACCTTGGGCAGCTCAGCGGGGGGGGACACATCCTCGAAGGGGGAAAACTGCTCCTGCAGTGCCACGGGAGCTATAACCTCAAACGGGGCGTTGACCATCTCAGTAGTGGCCGTGAGCGTATCTGGGGTCAGCTTGGTGGTTGCCTCCATCTTCTTGGAGCTCTCTGTCTCGTGGGGATCAGCCTCCCGCGTCTACTCCAATATCGGCAGATCTTTGCCTGGTTCTCCTTGGTCCATCATGAAACTGACGAATACTAGGAGACCACTGAAAGGAAAACACAATCGCAATGACAATGAATCAAAAAAGAGAGTGAGGATCGGTTACTGCTTTGCAAAAGTTCTTTTTTTCTCTGAACGAAAATATACCAACATCACGGATCCGCTTACCTTCCCTTCGTTCAGAGAGAAGAACAGTGGCAGATGCGAGTGTTGCCTTTCTTGAAGACGGTGAGGGAGAAGGGGATTCAGCGAAGAGTGAAATGATGGTTGCTTCGTCCGTCAAACTTAGACTGCGGGGAGGTGGGGTTTTGTGATACGACGGCTCGTTACTGCCGCGCTATGACCAGGGTGACTCTCCGCTTGCATACTGCCTTCTAATTTGGTGGATGGCATTTGGGCCCGCGCGCTGCATGGCCCGCATGCCGGTGAACAAAAGTATAACGGCATTCAGTAGAGGGAGACGTTTCAATGACCTAGGAGGAGCTAGAAGCGGTAGAGTGTCTCCACTGTACTAGTAGTAATTGTTTTTCTGGGTAGCTGTAGAGTGTCTCCACTGTACTAGTAGTAATTGTTTCTCTGGGCCCAAGACAAAACAGCCCATCCACACTAGTAAATAGTAAAATCAATTCAAAAGCCCATATATTTACTGAATGAGAGGCGCTACCCACACCCAGCACACCCCCCCCCCAAAACCTGGGTGCTCTTCTTCCTCCTCGCTCCCACCCACCTCACGTCAGCTTGCTCCACTCGTACCCCCAAATTCCTCACCTCACTCCTACAGAAAACCCCAGCTCCCCTTCTTCCTCACTCCTACAGAAAACCCCCAGCTCCCCTGCTTCTTCGCTTGCACTACAACTAGGCTCGTCATTCGTTACTCTGCTCAAATCCGTGAGCGCGACGCGACGCCCTCGAGGAAAATGGAGTCGGCTGACCCCAGCGTCAAGAAGATGAGGCTCCCGCCAGCGGCGACGCCTGTTGTAGATCCCGCACCCGGCAACGCGGGGAGAAGCGGCGACCCCGCCCCCACCGGATCCCAGGAACCCGTAGAATCTCGGGTGGACCGCATCAGCGATCTCCCGGACGCCGTCCTTGGGGAGATCATCTCGCTTCTCCCCACCAAGGATTGCTGCCGCGCCGTGCCCCTTAATCTCGACTGTCGTCAGCTATCTCTCTTAATTGATTTTAAAATCCCCAGAGCCATCATCTCCTCCCACCAGGGCTCCGTTCAAAGCCTCTGCATCCCGTCATGCTACCTGAGCAAGCATACCATGCCCTGCATGGTGGACGCCTGGCTGAAATCCCCTGAATTCACAGAACTACAGCTGCTTGAGTTCTACTATTCCCCTGGAAATCACATACCACATACCGAACGCCATGAACTTGTGCCCTCAGCACCGATGTCCATCTCGCGATTTTCGTCCTCTCTCCACACCGCCACCTTTGCGCTGTGCTACCTACCAGACAATCTGGTACTAAACCTTTGACTCCCATTTCTCAAGAAACTTTCACTTGTGCAGGTTCGTATATCGGAGGCCTCATTGCACAGCATCATCCACTCCAGTTGCCCTGCGCTGGAGTGCTTGGTGCTTGTTTTCACAGTTAGAATCGGTTGTTTCCAAATAAAGTCGCCTAACCTTGTAAGAATTGGAATTTCTTTTGACGGAAGGCAGCTCATCATCCAAGATGCCCCTTCACTTCAAAGGTTGATCCTTGATTCTAGTTATTCACCGTTGCAAATAATCGTCCTCTCTGCGCTAAACTGGAGACCTTGGGTGTAATACATGATCTCTGTGCTCATTTCAATATGGTGTTTGGCTCCACAGTTCTTCAGGTACTTTATATTATCATCTACACTTGTAACCATAAGCTGCATTTTAAATTTCTGCGCATAATTTATATATCATCTTGGAGTACACATTTTGTACTAATATTATGTTCTATGCTCAATGAAGAGTTTCTCCATGGATGGCCTATCAATGGTGCTGGATTCTGTCAAGATCTTATATATCCAAATGAATAGTTTTGATCTGAACAAGATTATTGGCTTGCTGCAATGCTTTCCATGTCTGGAGAAGTTGTATATAAAGGTGATAATGTCACGCACATTGGAAGCCCGCATATAGTGTACTAGAATTAACCATTCAGCTGTTGCTCTTTTGACACCCTTCTTTTAGACCTTAATTGTTTTCATTCTTCATGTCTATTTAGGCAATAGGACGGGGTAAGAAAGTTATAACCAATCGGTGGATTCGTAAGCATCGGGATTTTCTCACTTCTCATGAGATTCGATTGAAGACAATAACGCTAGAACGATATGTAGCCAACCGTGCAAACACAAGATTTGTCACATTCTTTCTGCTGAATGCGAGGTTACTATTGTCCATCAAGCTTAAGTTTATCAGCAGCATGGTTTTGACGGATGGGTATGTCGAAGAGCAAAAAAAGGAGTTTAGGTGGGCAAAAGAGCTTCTGAACATGCCGGGCTTCTATTTACAACATATTGTGGTCATAATCAAGTAAATTTTACGACCCAGGATGTTCATTCTATGGACCTGGCCGATCCATTTGACTGTGACTGCTGAAAACAGTGCTGGAGTTAGATGTTGTTGCCCTTTTCAATCTGGTTTTTTTTGTAAACCTGATGAACAATTAACCCTCGTGCTTTTGTACAGTTTGTAAGCTGGAGTTAGATGTTCCTGCCCTTTTCAACTCGGCTGTGACTGTCATATTTTCTTTGAAACAAGGCAAATGGCTTGCCATTCGTTTAATTTAGAGTGAAATATTGTAACAAATCCCAACCAAGGGAAATAACATCACTCTCGCCGGCTGCTTGAGCTCACTGTGCATTACAGAAGCCAAGTGATTAGCCCCCACCAGCACCCACAAACTTATTTCGAACTAGCACATCAAATGGGCTGTAAATTTTCATAGGAAAGGTTGCATGACCGTGACAGATTTGGATTTTGACATTTGGGACCCGCGAGGAAATAGCCTATCCACGGTGGTGTCGACTTACTAGCCAGTCAACAAACGATTCTGCCTACCAGCCGTTGGATTGACATCCAACATCTGTCGTGTATCTTCTATCTCTTGCCTTCTTCTTCCTCCAGCCGCCCAAACCAAACCACCCCGTCGGCTCCGCCTCCCATGGCTGGCTACGCCTCCACCGCCCTACCGTACGTACCCTCCAACGTTGGCCAGTCCCTCCCTCTATTCCCCCACACATCCTGTTATTCTCCGGTGACGTCAGCCCCAACACGCACCCGCGCCCGAACCAGTCAACCCTCGTACTCCCCTCCGCCTGTGACTAGACCGGCGCATCTTCAACGGCTCCTATTCGTTCCGTCCGAGGCCTCACCGTCGTCCTCCGCCTTGCGGCCTTGGTTCGCTCGCCGTGCGCGGTGCGCCGCCCTCTTGCGTTGTCAACGTCGTCAACAACCGAGAGGAACAAGGAGATGACTGTACGTGGAGAGGATGACAGTAGGGACCCACCAGCGTCATGGCAGTACGCAAGCAAGTGCCTCTATAGTACAAGCCCAAAAATATGGTTCCTCCTAATGGTTGGACATCTGGGGCTCACGCCATTGTCAACGTAGTCAATAAACGAGAGAATTACACAACGAGCGGCTGACACCAGGGACCCAGCAAGTCGCGCAGTTTTTTTTTTTTTGAGGAACAAGCAGTTGTTATTTATACAAGTTTTAGCGACGGATCAGGGTAACAACGGGGCTGTGCGGGGGCTGTGGCCCGTCTAGCCAGGGTTTTATTTATGTTTACCACATCATGAGCCCAGTTGTGTTTTTTTCTTGCTGAAAATGGCTAGCCCAGTTCTATTTTTTTTAAGAAATACCCAAACAAGGCCTACTTGCTTTATCGGCCCTGCTGGGCTGCAAATCTTTCAAGACGAGGAGAGTTTCATTCGGTTTGCCCAGAAATGGGTTGTACATTTTTAAAACACATCCAACCGGGAATTAGTTTCAATTTTTTTTATTACAAGATCTTAAATTCCATTGATTTTTATGCGTGGACAATTATTTGGATTTTATATTTATATAAATTATTTTTCAAAATAGTTTGAATGTGAATCGATATTTCTGGATTAAAAACAGTTGACCGCACCGAAATATGCAAAATTTCGTATACTTTTTAACCGTGGCCACAATATGGGGTGTAATGCTAACAAAAAGAAGATGGGCTCCAAAAAAATTCTTAAGAATTAGCAAATGGGTTGTACATTATTAGAAATAATGGCAGATGGGCTGTATGCCGTTTTCCACAGATTTGAGGCTGACTTGTGCGTCTACTACAGGTTGACGCGTATGCTTTCATAAAAAAAAAGGTTGACGCACACGCAACGCCCTGTCAACTTAGTCAACACACGAGAGCAGTGACTGTTGGATTTCCATCCAACGGCTGTCGTGCTTCTTTAATCGCTGCTCTTCATGCTCCAGCCTCTCAAACAAGCGCCAGCGGGACTGCCTGCTCCCTCCTCCCGCGGCCGGCTATGCGGCCGCGCAGGCCTCACGGCCCCACCGTACTCCCATCGCTGGCCTAGCCATCCCTCTACTCACCCACACATGCTGTTATTCTCCGGCGACGGCAGACGAACCAGTAACCCTCGTACTCCTCCGCGTGGGAAACAACTGCCGAGTATTCCCTGGCTCTGTGTCGTTCCTTTCCTAGGCCTCGCCGTCGTCCACCGCCCTGGTGCTCTCGACGCGGCCTGGTCAACGTGGCCAATGAATGACATCCATCGGAAGTGGACTGTACGTGGAGAGGCTGACAGCTGGGTCCACGGCCGCACGCAAGGAAATACCTCCTTATTAGATGCAAAATAATGATTCCTCCACCTGCCAGCTAGGACCCACAGGAAGGGCCTCTGTATTTCACGAAAAAAACGTTCCCCCCCGCTGACAGGTCGGACCCACCAGCTATATCTTCGCACGCAAGGAAGTGCCTCCTTATTACGCCCAAAAAATGAATACCCCCCTGCTAGCTGGGACCCACCATATTGTTGGGCTGACTTGTGGGCCTACTAAGTTGACGGGGCGGAGGGCTTTGTCAACTTAGCCAATACTCCAGTGACCGTATGATGTCCATCCAACGGCCATAGTGCTTCTTCAACCTCTGGTCTTCTTGCTCCAGCCGCCCAAAGTAGCGCCGGTCGTGCCGCCTGGTCCTGCCTCCCGTGGCCGGTTGTGCTACCGCGGAGGCCTCACCGCCCCCATACTACTCCCACCACTGGCCAGGCCATCCCTCCACTCACCCACACCCCCTGTTATTCTGCGGCGACGGCAGCCTCACACCGCAGCCGAACCAGTGAACGCTCGTACTCCTCTCCGCGTGGGCATCACTGCCGCGTCTGGCCCGGCTCCGCGTCATCCCCTTCCTAGGCCTCGCCGTCGTCCACCGCCGTGGTGCTCTCGACGCGGCGTGGTCAATGTGGTCAACGACCGACTTCCATCGGAAGAGTACTGTACGTGGAGAGGCTGACAGCTGGGTCCACGGCAGCCGCAAGGAAGTGCCTCCTTATTACACGGAAAATAATTATTCCTCCACCTGACAGCGGGGACCCACCAGACGGGCCACCAGTATTTTGCGAAAAAATCGTTTCCCCCTGACTGCTGGGACCCACCGGACGGGCCACCGTATTTCGTGAAAAAAACGTTCCCCCCGCTGTCAGCTCGGACCCACCGGAAGTGCCTCCTTATTACGCACAAAAAAATGAATACTCCCCCGGCTAGCTGGGACCCACCTTGGTGGGAGGCTGACTTGTGGGCCTACTAAGTTGATGGGGACGAAGGGCTTTGTCAACTTGGTCAATATGAACGATTCTAGCTCCAGTGACCGTACGATGTCCATCCAACGGCCGTAGTGCTTCTTCAACCTCTGGTCTTCTTGCTCCAGCCGCCCAAAGCAGCGCCGGTCGTGCCGCATGCCCCTGCCTCCCGTGGCCGGCTGTGCTACCGCAGAGGCCTCACCGCCCCCTACTATTCCCACCGCCGGCCAGGCCCTGCGGCGACGGCAGCCTCACACCGCAGCTGAACCAGTGAACCCTCGTAATCCTCTCCGCGCGGGCCTCCACTGCCGCGTCTTCCCCGGCTCCGCGTCGTCCCCTTCCTAGGCCTCGCCGTCGTCCACCGCCGTGGTGCTCTCCGCACGGCGTGGTCAACGTGGTCAAGGAACGACTTCCATCGGAAGAGTACTGTGCGTGGAGAGGCTGACAGCTGGGTCCACGGCCACATCCCAGTTTTTTTGTGATTTGCCAAGTAAGTCGCTTTGTCAGGCCTGTTGGGCTGCAAATCTTTCAAGACGAGGAGAGCTTTCATTTGGCTGGCCGAGAAGATGGCCCATCAGTAATGAGAAATGGGCTGTGCATTTTTAAAACACATCAAACCGGCAATTAGTTTCAAATATCTTATTTTTCATTTCAAGATTTTAAATTACATTAATTTTTATGCGTGGAGAATTTGTTGGATTTTATATTGATATACATTTATTTTTAAAATCAGTTTGAATGTGAGTCAAAATTTCGGGATTAAAAACAGTTCGGACCGCACCGAAATATGCAAAATTTCGTATAATTTTTTAACCGTGGCCACAATATGGGCTGTAATGCTAACAAAAAGAATATGGGCTCCAAAAAAACCTTAAGAATTAGCAAATGGGCTGTAAATTATTAGAAATAATGGCAGATGGGATGTATGTTGTTTTCCACAGATTTGAGGCTTTCCTAAAAAAAGGTTGACGCACAAGCACTGACTGTTGGATGTCCATCCAACGGCCGTCGTGCTTCTTCAATCTCTGGTCTTCCTACTCCAGCTGCTCAAACAAGCGCCGGCGGGACTGCCTGCTCCCTCCTCCCCGAGGCCGGCTATGCTGCCGCGCCGGCCTCACCGCCCCACCGTACTCCCATCGCTGGCCTAGCCATCCCTCTACTCACCCACACCTGCTGTTATTCTCCGACGACGGCAGATGAACCAGTAAACCCTCGTACAGTCGTACTCCCCTCCGCGTGGGAAACAACTGCCGAGGCTTCCCAGCCTCCGTGTCGTCCCCTTCCTAGGCCTCGCCATCGTCCACCGCCGTGGTGCTCTCGGCGCGGCGTGGTCAATGTGGTCAACGACCGACTTCCATCGGAAGAGTACTGTGCGTGGAGACGCTGACAGCTGGGTCCACGGCCGCAGAAAGGAAGTGCCTCCTTATTACGCGCAAAATAATTATTCCTCCACCTGACAGCGGGGACCCACCGGACGGGCCACCGTATTTCACGAAAAAAACGTTTCCACCTGATTGCTGGGACCCACCAGCTACACCTTCGCACGCAAGGAAGTGCATCCGGGCAAAGAAAACAAAATGATTCGCCCCCCTGACTGCTGGGACCCACCAGCTACATCTTCGTACGCAAGGAAGTGCCTGACAGTCGGGACCCACCTAGTCAAAGCGTACGTAGCATTGTCATTCTGGTCGCGAACGTGTACGTACATATATACTGGTGGATGTAGAGGCGCGCACGTGTCGTAGAAGAGGCGCGCACGTAGCATGTATACGTACGTACAGCAGCCAGGGTGCAAGAAAGAAAATACGGCCACGTATGTGTACATACGGGCGGGGTCTCGAACGCCTACTCGCGCATACGTACGGCGAGGGCTCGTTGACATGGCTGGGTCGGAACGGAGAAACAGCGTCGTTGTCGTGTTCATGGGGAGGCAACGGAATGCGTCGTGTTCATCGGGAGGCAACGGAATGCGTCGTGTTCATCGGGAGGCAACGGAATGCGTCGTGTTCATCGGGAGGCAACGGAACGCATGGGAGCCAACCGGCTGGGTCAGAACAGAATGCGTGGTCGTGTTCATCGGGAGGGCTTGGACGGAACAGGCGATGGAAACGAGGCCTGGCGTACCGCAGAATGGAGGAAACGGCCTTGTGTTCGACCGGCCACGTTCGAAACGGGATCCTGTTCATCGGGAGGGGTCTGGCGTACCGCAAAACGGACGAAACGGACCTCCTACGGTCGAAATGGGGGTCCTGTTGATCGGGAGGGGTGTGGCGTACCGCAAAACGGACGAAACGGACCTCCTACGGTCGAAACGGGGGTCCTGTTGATCGGGAGGGGTGTGGCGTACCGCAAAACGGACAAAACGGACCTCCTACGGTCGAAACGGGGGTCCTGTTCATCGGGAGGGGTGTGGCGTACCGCAAAACGGGACTCCACGGGATACTGTTCATCTCCACCGTCGACCTCCTCCAGCCTCCACGGGCTACCATCGACCTCCTCCAGCCTCCACGGGCTCCTGTTCATCCAGCCTCTACCGCGCGCTACTCCACCGGCTACTGTTCAACCACCCCTCCACGGGCACCCCTCCACCGTCTACTATTCATCCAGCCCTCCACACCACGGGGTCCTGTTCAACCACCCCTCCACGGGCACCCCTCCACCGTCTACTGTTCATCCAGCCTTCCACACCACAGGGTCTTGTTCATCCAGAGGCAACGCCACCACTCACTGTTCATCCAACCCCCCCCCCGCAACGCTCACTGTTCATCCCAGAGGCAGCATCGATCGGCTTCAGTTAGCAGCAGTAGTGAAGGAATCGCTCGATAGGGTTCAGTTAACAGCCATCGATCGATCGCTCGGGTTCAGTAACGCATAGCCTGCAGTGCAATCGCTCGGGTTCAGTTAGAGCCAACGCCTCGCACACACGCGCGTACGTGTACGAGAGAAACGCGCATCGCTCGGCCCCCGACCTCCCATCGTAACCGGGAACTCCCCGAAATTTTCCTCGCCCTCGCTTCTACCATGGTTTTTCCGTCATGGACGGCCCAAAGAATGTCATGCAGCTGCGTCTCCGGCCCGCCCAGGACGAAAAGCCCATTTTCTATCATGATTTTTTGTCATAGAAGTAGGAGCCCACCACATCTATGATGATACCGGGTTTTGTCACAATTATTGTCATAGAAGTGTCATATGTATGACAGGAAAAAAAATCGTTCGGCCCAAAATGTCACGGATGTGTCTTTTTTTTGTAGTGTTATAGAGAGGCGGGGTTGGGGGCTCGGCCCCCCAACCTAAGGGTGGCCGCCCCACTCGACCAATCCAGCCGCCAGAGGCACGGGGAACAAGGACCGACCCGATGCTCCAATCAGTAACGCCCGGTTTCCCGCCTCGGCGTTAAGGCCCGTGCCCTCCGTATCCGCCACCTACCCTCCCTGAGGCATGGGGGACACATGGCGGGCAGGCCGGAATCAAGAGGACAAGTGGGACGACCGTTTTCCACCCCGTGATCATGGGACGCGGGCGCCATAAAGGCCACGACCCGAGTCCACCTTGTAAATGAGCCGCGCCCCTGCGGCTTCCTCTTTTTTATGGGGAAGGCACGGGCCGCCTCTTTACT
Organism: Aegilops tauschii subsp. strangulata; assembly: GCF_002575655.3. Taxonomy (NCBI): domain Eukaryota; kingdom Viridiplantae; phylum Streptophyta; class Magnoliopsida; order Poales; family Poaceae; genus Aegilops; species Aegilops tauschii. The sequence continues at coordinate 183,402,873 of NC_053039.3, forward strand.
ATTCACTGCAGGGTGACGCAAGCACGCTGCAACCGTCCCACGCACGACCCCCACGTCACGCACTCAATGCAGGTCGTGGGGAAGCGCAACTGGCGAAGGAGTTACTGTAGTTAAAACTCTGCCACGCATGCCCGTGCATCGTTTTGGGCCTAGCCCAACAATGCTTTGCGCTTATGTGTGGCCCAGGCCCGAGGGCTCCTGTCGGTGTACAAAAGTAGGGACCTTTTGTTCCCCTTCACTTGTGCATGGGCAGTCGTAGCCTCACCACGGCCACGCTTGGCGGGGCAGAGGAAGGAAACGTACAAAGCTGCCAAGGCAGTGCTCAAACCAGAGGTGCGAAAAGCAAGAGGACAAGATGCATTTCCCCCGGCAACAGCTTTGCCGGGGCGGCCTACGTGGCCCCGGCTAGAGCCTTGCCGGGGCAACTTTCCCAACACCAGCAAGGACGCCACCCTTGAGCCTGAGAGTTCCGACACCATCGACAACGTCGAGACTGAGACTCAGGGGCGCCTGTGTGGTGGCATGCAGATCTTTGTGAGGAACAAAGGCCTGCGAGTCTAGATAGGAACCAGAAGACGGAGGCCCCCGGCAAGAGCCTTTCCGGGGACAGGCGAAGATCCCCGGCAAGAGCCTTGCCAGGGACAGACGAAGACCCCCGGCAAGATCCTTGCCGGGGATGCCCGCGAGACCCCGGCAAGACCCTTGTTGGGGGCTTTTGCGGGGCCGAGGCCAGGCCCTCACCCGCCAACGTTTTGCTGCCCCATGGCCGTTCCGATGTGGCAATCAGCCCGCCAACTAGGCAAGCGTCTGCGTGGCGGCATGCAGCTTCTAGGCCAACGAGCCAAGCACCTGCGTGGTGGCATGCAGATCTTCGTGAAGACCCTGTCACCGCACCAGCTCAGCAGCGAGCCAGCCAGCGTGGCGCTGCATGGCTCGTCACCTTGGACGCGCACCGAAGCAAGGCAAGGCAGCGACGGACGGGGCGAGCTTATTTGCCGTCCCCGATAAAGCAAGAGGGCACGTCGGCAGCGCATTAAATGTGTTTGTCCTACGGTGTCAGGTGATAGACTTGTACACTGTAGATACTTTGCACCTCATGTGTGCCGTTGTGGCAACCCCTTTGACATATAAAAGGAGGCCCGAGGCGTACTGAGGACGGATTCGGACTTTTTGGATTGGGCATGCACCGCAGCTAGTTCAAGAGCTCAAGAACACCAAACAAACTCAGACAAGCAGGACTAGGGTATTACACATCGTTTGCGGCCCGAACCTGGGTACAAATCCCCTCGCGTTGATCTTCTAGACCTGCTCTTTGCACAGCTCCATGCCCCGCCAACCATAGAAGGGGTTCCCCGGGATCCCATAGGTGTCGTTTGCCCCGACATCTTTGGCGCGCTAGGTAGGGGCGCTGAGGCTGTGAAAATCTGGTCTAGGAGTTAGCGCATCGACTTCTTCATCGCCATGGCTCCCAAGAGGAAGGCGATCACGGCGATCGGTTCGTCTAGAGCTGAACCACCCGTCCCAGCACGGGCGGGCGACAGGGCGGCCGCGGATGGTAGCGGAGGCCTGGCCCGCGAGCACCCACGACACTCTGGCCATCAGAGCCAGGGGAGCGGCGTTGTTCGTGCCCAAGACGACGAGCCCCACGCCGCTGGGTCCGAGGGTGGGGCCGTGCTGCCCACGGGCGGCGCGGCAACCTCCAGAACGCCCCAGCCGGCGTCTGCGTCGTGGCCTTCCCAGGTCGCGTGTGACGAGCAACGCTGCGACGTCAGTGCCCCTGGGCACCGCCGCGGGAAGAACCCTTTGCGTCACTCTCAAGACGCACCGGGCCAGCATGCGCGCCCAGACGCTGGCGGAAACGGCGCGCGACCGTGATAGAGCTCCTTCTAATGTGGTTAGAAGTCGGAGCGCGTCACGGTCCACGCAGCTTTCGCCGCCACCTATGCCAGTGGAAGCGTTGGCGCGCGTGCAACTGCTCCTCGACTTTCCTCCTGCCGCGGAGAAGCTCGACGAGTGGAGAGCCACCATTCGGAGCCTCATTAGCTTCGCCAACAAAGATGAGTCGCAACTAGCGGGACCCTTGTGCCGGTGCTCCGTCGAGCCGGTGCACGCCGGTGGCGGAAGGACCGGAGACGCTACAACCACGGTGCACTCTCCTCCCCCACGCCCGCAGCAGCAGCCGCCGGCTCGTCGGGCCGACGCCCGCGACAATGTTTCCATGGCGTCGTCCGCCCCGCGAGCCCGCTGCGACCAACGTCAGGTTCTTCGGGAGCGAGCTCGGGAAGACGCTCAAACCACTATCGAGCAGCAGCGGGAAGCGCGCCATCAATCAGATAGGTGTGCGGGGCCCACTATGGACCACCCAGCACCGGGGGGTGCCGGTGACCTACCTTACGAGGTGGGTTGTCCAGCCTTTACCCGTGAGCTGCGGCAGTTCCAGTGGCCCACCAGCGCACATTCAAGCCTGAGGTCGGAGAAAAGTACAACGGCAAGACTCACCCGTCGGAGTTCCTCAGCATCTACACTATCGCGATGCAAGCTGCCAGGGCCCGTGACGGCAAGGTGCTCGCCAACTATTTCCCGTTGGCACTTAAGCCCAATGTCATGTCATGGTTGATGCACCTGCCAGTGTTTTCCATTTCTTCTTGGTCAGATCTGTGCCACGGGTTTGTTGGCGCCTTTACCGGAGGCCACCAAGCTCCTGGCCAGGCAAGTGATTTGCATGTCATCCCCCAGAAGGACGGCAAAACCCTGCGCAAGTACATACAAAGGTTCAGCCGTGTGCAGTACAACATCCCAGATGTTCATCCCGCCGCTGTCATCAGTGCATTCCATCAGAATGTGCGCAACCGCAAAATGCGTGAGGAGCTGGCGATGAACAAGGTTAAGGATGTTGCCGAGCTGTATGTTCTGGCCGATAGATGTGCTCGGGCTGAAGAAGGGAGGAAGTACCCCGGCGAAGATGCCGGCACGGAAACCGACTCTACAGACGAAGACGCCGTCGCCCCGGCAAAGAAGGGCCGACGCCGCAATAGGAAGTGTAAGGGCAAGACCGTGCTTGCCGTCGAGGGATCTGGCGACCCCGGCGCCGCCAAGAAGGCCAAGGATGACAACCTCGGCAAGAAAGTTGCCGGGTGCGCCGCCTGCCAGGCCTTGGCGGCAGCCGACAAGCCGGGAGGCTCCGACAAGCAGTACTGCAAGATCCATCGCACCAAGGGCCATGACCTCCAGAATTGCCGGCAAGTTGAGCTGCTTGAAGAAAAGCAGAAAGCTGAGTATGAGAGGCGTGACAAGGAGTAGGGCCAGGACGGTGCTGAGGGGTCCGGCAAGAAGCGTGGCGGTCGAGGAGGTCGCCATGAGAAGGATAATCAACAAGAGAGGCCCGCTCGGGGCCGCGACAAGAAGGAGGGAGACAATGATCATGATGAGGACGACGAGTCCGGCGAGCACGAGTTCCAGAAAGCTACAGAGGCCATGTGCGTCGATAGTGGGGCCTCGTTGCACACCTCTCACCGCCAACTGAAGCAGTGGGCATGTGAAGTCACTGCGGCGGAGCCATCGTTCAATGCTCAGAGGCCGCTGAAGTGGTCCAGCACGCCTATCATTTTTGACACCGAGGATCACCCTGGTCGCACAACTGCGGTCGGGTGTTTGCCGTTGTTGGTTTCCCCAACAATACGCAACTCAAGGTGATGAAAATGCTAGTTGACGGTGGGGCCGGTCTGAACTTGATCTCGCCCGCCGTGATCAAGAGGCTGCAAATCCCCGATGGAGATCTCGAGGAGACGGGCATGTTCAAGGGGTCAACCCGGGGAGGAGTCAGCCGAAGGGCAAGGTGACGTTGCCCGCCACGTTTGGGGGCGAGCTGAACCATAGGACGGAGAAGATCGTTTTTTATGTTGCCAAGATCCCCTTGCCTTATAATGGGATCCTCGGCCGCCCAGCGCTGGCCAAGTTTATGGCGGCATCACATTACGCCTACAACACATTGAAGATGCCCGGGCCGATGAGCATCATCATCGTCCCCTTCGACAAGAAAGACGCGCTCGTCTGCGCCGACCAACTCTACTGGGAGGCAGTTGCAGCAACTACCGCCAAGGCACTTTTTCCTGCCGCTGAGGCCCGGGGAGGGAAGAAAACCGGCTAGGCCTCTGCCCCTGCCGGCAAGACTTCTGACCCCGGCAAGGACTCCTACACCTCCTCTGGCAAACGCACCTCTTCGGAGTGCCACGTTCCCGTTGAGGACGTGCCAGAGAGCTCCACCAGCGGGAGCAAGAGGTCCAAGTCGGCCCCACCAGAAACCAAGAAGGTGCCCATCAAGGAGGATGGCACGGGTGGAGCTTTTACCATAAGCTCCACCCTTGACAGCAAATAGGAAAGCGCGCTCGTCGCCTTCCTGTGGGCGAATGTCGACGTGTTTGCATGGCAAGCATCCGACATCCCCGGCGTTCCTAGGGAGGTGATCGAGCACCACCTTGCTGTCTGTCCCCATGCGCGGCCCGTCAAGTAGAAGGTCAGAAACCAAGCTTTGGAGCGATAAGAGTTCATCATCAAGGAGATCAGGAAGTTGTAAGCGACAGGCTTGGTCAGAGGAGTGCTCCACCCCACATGGTTGGTGATACGTCTCCAACGTATCTAGAATTTTTGATTGCTCCATGCTATATTATCTTCTGTTTTGGACATTATTGGGCTTTATTATCCACTTTTATATTATTTTTGGGACTAACCTACTAACCGGAGGCCCAGCCCAGAATTGTCGTTTTTTGCCTATTTCAGAGTTTCGCAGAAAAAGAATATCAAACAGAGTCCAAACGGAATGAAACCTTCGGGAACGTGATTTTCGGAACGAACATGATCTAGAGGACTTGGACCCTACATCAAGAAAGCCACCAGGAAGCCACGAGGTAGGGGCGCGCCTACCCCCCTGGGCGCGCCCTCCACCCTCGTGGGCCCCACGTTGCTCCACCGACGTACTCCTTCCTCCTATATATACCTACGTACCCCCAAATGATCAGATACGGAGCCAAAAACCTAATTCCACCGCCGCAACCTTCTGTACCCACGAGATCCCATCTTGGGGCCTGTTCCGGAGCTCCGCCGGAAGGGGCATCCATCACGGAGGGCTTCTACATCAACACCATAGCCTCTCCGATGAAGTGTGAGTAGTTTACCTCAGACCTTCGGGTCCATAGTTAGTAGCTAGATGGCTTCCTCTCTCTTTTTGGATCTCAATACAATGTTCTCCCCCTCTCTCGTGGAGATCTATTCGATGAAATCTCCAACGTATCTATAATTTTTGATTGCTCCATGCTATATTATCTTCTGTTTTGGACATTATTGGGCTTTATTATCCACTTTTATATTATTTTTGGGACTAACCTACTAACCGGAGGCCCGGCCCAGAATTGCTATTTTTTTGCCTATTTCAGAGTTTCGCAGAAAAAGAATATCAAACGGAGTCCAAACGGAATGAAACCTTTGGGAACGTGATTTTCGGAATGAACATGATCCAGAGGACTTGGACCCTATGACAAGAAAGCCACCAGGAAGCCACGAGGTAGGGGGGCGCGCCTACCCCCCTGGGCGTGCCCTCCACCCTCGTGGGCCCCACGTTGCTCCACCGACGTACTCCTTCCTCCTATATATACCTACGTACCCCCAAACGATCAGATACGGAGCCAAAAACCTAATTCCACCGCCGCAAGCTTCTGTACCCACGAGATCCCATCTTGGGGCCTGTTCCGGAGCTCCACCGGAAGGGGCATCCATCACGGAGGGCTTCTACATCAACACCATAGCCTCTCCAATCAAGTGTGAGTAGTTTACCCCAGACCTTCAGGTCCATAGTTAGTAGCTAGATGGCTTCCTCTCTCTTTTTGGATCTCAATACAATGTTCTCCCCCTCTCTCGTGGAGATCTATTCGATGTAATCTTCTTTTGTGGTGTGTTTGTTGAGACTGATGAATTGTGGGTTTATGATCAAGTTTATCTATGAACAATGTTTGAATCTTCTGAATTCTTTTATGTATGATTGGTTATCTTTGCAAGTCTCTTCGAATTATCAGTTTGGTTTGGCCTACTATATTGATCTTTCTTGCAATGGGAGAAGTGCTTAGCTTTGGGTTCAATCTTGCGGTGTCCTTTCCAAGTGACAGTAGGGGCAGCAAGGCACGTATTGTATTGTTGCCATCGAGGATAACAAGATGGGTTTTTTATCATATTGCATGAATTTATCCCTCTACATCATGTCATCTTGCTTAAAGCGTTACTCTGTTCTTATGAACTTAATACTCTAGATGCATGCTGGATAGCGGTCGATGTGTGGAGTAATAGTAGTAGATGCAGGCAGGAGTCGGTCTACTTGTCTCGGACGTGATGCCTATATACATGATCATACCTCGATATTCTCATAACTATGCTCAATTCTGTCAATTGCTCAACAGTAATTTGTTCACCAGCCGTAAAATACTTATGCTCTTGAGAGAAGCCACTAGTGAAACCTATGGCCCCCGGGTCTATCTTCATCATATTAATCTTCCAACACTTAGTTATTTCCGTTGCTTTTTACTTTGCTTTTATTTTACTTTGCATCTTTATCATAAAAATACCAAAAATATTATCCTATCAGATCTCACTCTCGTAAGTGACCGTGTAGGGATTGACAACCCCTTATCGTGTTGGTTGCGGGGATTTATTTGTTTTGTGTAGGTACGAGGGACTTGCGTGTAGCCTCCTACTGGATTGATACCTTGGTTCTCAAAAACTGAGGGAAATACTTACGCTACTTTGCTGCATCACCCTTTCCTCTTCAAGGGAAAACCAACGCAGTGCTCAAGAGGTAGCAAGAACGATTTCTGGCGCCGTTGCCAGGGAGGTATACGCAAAAGTCAACATACCAAGTACCCATCACAAACCCTTATCTCCCGCATTACATTATTTGCCATTTGCCTCTCGTTTTCCTCTCCCCCACTTCACCCTTGCCGTTTTATTCGCCCTCTCTTTTCCGTTTGCCTCTTTTTTCCCGTTTCTTGTTTGCTCGTGTGTTGGATTGCTTGCTTGTCACGATGGCTCAAGATAATACCAAATTGTGTGACTTTACCAATACCAACAATAATGATTTCCTTAGCACTCCGATTGCTCCTCTTACCGATACTGAATCTTGTGAAATCAATGCTGCTTTGTTGAATCTTGTCATGAAAGATCAATTCGCCGGCCTTCCTAGTGAAGATGCCGCTACTCATCTAAATAGCTTCATTGATTTGTGTGATATGCAAAAGAAGAAAGATGTTGACAATGATATTGTTAAATTGAAGCTATTTCCTTTTTCGCTTAGAGATCGTGCTAAAGCTTGGTTTTCATCTTTGCCTAAAAATAGTATTGATTCTTGGAATAAGTGCAAAGATGCTTTTATCTCTAAGTATTTTCCTCCCGCTAAGATTATCTCTCTTAGAAATGATATTATGAATTTTAAGCAACTTGATCATGAACATGTTGCACAAGCTTGGGAGAGGATGAAATTAATGATACGTAATTGCCCTACTCATGGTTTGATTTTGTGGATGATTATACAAAAAAATTATGCCGGATTGAATTTTGCTTCTAGAAATCTTTTAGATTCGGCCGCGGGAGGCACTTTTATGGAAATCACTTTAGGAGAAGCTACTAAACTCCTAGATAATATTATGGTTAATTATTCTCAATGGCACACTGAAAGATCTACTAATAAAAAAGTGCATGCGATAGAAGAAATTATTTTGAGTGGAAAGATGGATGAACTTATGGAATTATTTGCTACTAAGAGTGTTTCTTCTGATCCCAATGATATGCCTTTGTCTATTTTGATTGAGAATAATAATGAATCTTAGGATGTGAATTTTGTTGGTAGGAATAATTTTGGTAACAACGCGTATAGAGGAAACTTTAATCCTAGGCCTTATCCTAGCAATTCCTCTAATAATTATGGTAATTCCTACAACAATTCTTATGGAAATTTTAATAAGATGCCCTCTGAATTTGAGACTAGTGTTAAGGATTTTATGAATTCGCAAAAGAATTTCAATGCCTTGCTTGAAGAAAAATTGCTTAAAGTTGATGAATTGGCTAGGAACGTTGATAGAATTTCTCTTGATGTTGATTCTTTAAAACTTAGATCTATTCCTCCTAAGCATGATATCAATGAGTCTCTCAAAGCCATGAGAATTTCCATTGATGAGTGCAAAGAAAGAACCGCTAGGATGCGTGCTAAGAAAGATTGCTTTATGAAAGCGTGTTCTTCGAATTTTTATGAAAATAAAGATGAAGATCTAAAAGTTATTGATGTGTCCCCTATTAAATCCTTGTTTTGCAATATGAATCTTGATAATGATGGGACTCAATATGATCCACCTTTACCTAGAAGGCGTTCCAAAAATTCGGAGTTTTTAGATCTTGATGCTAAAATTGATAAAAGTGGGATTGAAGAGATCAAAACATTAGATGTTAATAAACCCACTATTTTGGATTTCAAGGAATTTAATTATGATAATTGCTCTTTGATAGATTGTATTTCCTTGTTGCAATCCATGCTAAATTCTCCTCATGCTTATAGTCAAAATAAAGCTTTTACCAAACATATCGTTGATGCTTTGATGCAATCTTATGAAGAAAAACTTGAGTTGGAAGTCTCTATCCCTAGAAAACTTTATGATGAGTGGGAACCTACTATTAAAATTAAAATTAAATATCATTAATGCTATGCTTTGTGTGATTTGGGTGCTAGTGTTTCCACGATTCCAAAAACTTTGTGCGATTTGCTAGGTTTCCGTGATTTTGATGATTGCTCTTTAAACTTGCACCTTGCGGATTCCACTATTAAAAAACCTATGGGAAGAATTAATGATGTTCTTATTGTTGCAAATAGGAACTATGTGCCCGTAGATTTTATCGTTCTTGATATAGATTGCAATCCTTCATGTCCTATTATTCTTGGTAGACCTTTCCTTAGAACGATTGGTGCAATTATTGATATGAAGGAAAGGAATATTAGATTCCAATTTCCATTAAAGAAATGCATGGAACACTTCCCTAGGAAGAAAATAAAATTACCATATGAATCTATCATGAGAGCCACTTATGGATTGCCCACCAAAGATGGCAATACCTAGATCTATCCTTGCTTTTATGCCTAGCTAGGGGCGTTAAACGATAGCGCTTGTTGGGAGGCAACCCAATTTTATTTTTAGTTTTTTGCTTTTTGCTTCTGTTTAGGAATAAATATTTGATCTAGCCTCTTGTTAGATGTGTTTTTATGTTTTAATTAGTGTTTGTGCCAAGTTAAACCTATAGGATCTTCTTGGATGATAGTTATTTGATCTTGCAGAAAATTCCAGAAACTTTCTGTTCACGAAAACAATTGTTAAAAATCACCAGAACGTGATAAAATATTGATTCCAATTGCTGTTGATAAATAAACAAATTTTCTAGGTCGTCCTATTTTGGCTGATGTTTTTGGAGTTCCATAAGTTTGCGTTAGTTACAGATTACTACAGACTGTTCTGTTTTTTACAGATTCTGTTTTTCGTGTGTTGTTGGCTTATTTTGATGATTCTATGGCTAGTAAAATAGTTTATAAACCATAAAGAAGTTGGAATACAGTAGGTTTAACACCAATATAAATAAATAATGAGTTCATTACAGTACCTTGAAGTGGTCTTTTGTTTTCTTTCGCTAACGGAGCTCACGAGATTTTCTGCTGAGTTTTGTGTTGTGAAGTTTTCAAGTTTTGGGTCAAAGATTTGATGGATTATGGAACAAGGAGTGGCAAGAGCCTAAGCTTGGGGATGCCCATGGTACCCCCAAGATAATCTAAGGACACCAAAAAGCCAAAGCTTGGGGATGTCTCGGAAGGCATCCCCTCTTTCGTCTACTTCCATCGATAACTTTACTTGGAGCTATATTTTTATTCACCACATGATATGTGTTTTGCTTGGAGCGTCTTGTATGATTTGAGTCTTTGATTTTTAGTTTACCACAATCATCCTTGCTGTACACACCTTTTTAGAGAGACACACATGATTCGGAAATTATTAGAATACTCTATGTGCTTCACTTATATCTTTTGAGTTATATAGTTTTGCTCTAGTACTTCACTTATATCTTTTAGAGCACGGTGGTGGATTTGTTTTATAGAAACTATTGATCTCTCATGCTTCACTTAGATTATTTTGAGAGTCTTAAATAGCATGGTAATTTGCTTAAATAATCCTAATATGCTAGGTATTCAAGAATAGTAAAAACTTTCTTATGAGTGTGTTGAATACTAAGAGAAGTTTGATGCTTGATGATTGTTTTGAGACATGGAGGTAGTGATATTAAAGTCGTGCTAGTTGAGTAGTTGTGAATTTGAGAAATACTTGTGTTGAAGTTTGCAAGTCCCGTAGCATGCACGTATGGTAAACGTTATGTAACAAATTTGAAACATGAGGTGTTCTTTGATTGTCCTCCTTATGAGTGGCGGTCGGGGACGAGCGATGGTCTTTTCCTACCAATCTATCCCCTAGGAGCATGCACGTAGTGCTTGGTTTTTGATGACTTGTAGATTTTTGCAATAAGTATGTGAGTTCTTTATGACTAATGTTGAGTCCATGGATTATACGCACTCTCACCTTTCCATCATTGCTAGCCTCTTCGGTACCGTGCATTGCCCTTTCTCACATTGAGAGTTGGTGCAAACTTTGCCGGTGCATCCAAACCCCGTGATATGATACGCTCTCTCACACATAAACCTCCTTATATCTTCCTCAAAACAGCCACCATACCTACCTATTATGGCATTTCCATAGCCATTCCGAGATATATTGCCATGCAACTTTCCACCATTCCGTTTATCATGACACGTTCATCATTGTCATATTGCTTTGCATGATCATGTAGTTGACATAGTATTTGTGGCAAAACCACCGTTCATAATTCTTTCATACATGTCACTCTTGGTTCATTGCATATCCCAGTACACCGCCGGAGGCATTCATATAGATTCATACTTTGTTCTAGTATCGAGTTGTAATCATTGAGTTGTAAATAAATAGAAGTGTGATGATCATCATTCTCTAGAGCATTGTCCCAAGTGAGGAATAAAAAAAGAGAGAAAGGCCATAAAAAAGAGAAGGCCCAAAAAAATGAGAGAAAAAGAGAGAAGGGACAATGTTACTATCCTTTTACCACATTTGTGCTTCAAAGTAGCACCATAATCTTCATGATAGAGAGTCTCTTGTTTTGTCACTTTCATATACTAGTGGGAATTTTTAATTATAGAACTTGGCTTGTATATTCCAACAATGGGCCTCCTCAAGTGCCCTAGGTCTTCGTGAGCAAGCAAGTTGGATGCACACCCACTTAGTTTCTTTTGTTGAGCTTTCATATAGTTATAGCTCTAGTGCATCCGTTGTATGGCAATCCCTACTCCTTGCATTAACATCAATCGATGGGCATCTCCATAGCTCATTGATTAGCCTCGTTGATGTGAGACTTTCTCCTTTTTTGTCTTCTCCACATAACCCCCATCATCATATTCTATTCCACCCATAGTGCTATGTCCATGGCTCACGCTCATGTATTGCGTGAAGGTTGAAAAAGTTTGAGATTACTAAAGTATGAAACAATTGCTTGGCTTGTCATCGGGGTTGTGCATGATGAGAGCATTCTTGTGTGACGAAAATGAAGCATGACTAAACTATATGATTTTGTAGGGATGAACTTTCTTTCGCCATGTTATTTTGAGAGGACATAATTGCTTAGTTAGTATGCTTGAAGTATTATTATTTTTATGTCAATATGAACTTTTATCTTGAATCTTTCGGATCTGAATATTCATACCACAATTAAGAAGAATTACATTGAAATTATGCCTAGTAGCATTCCGCATCAAAAATTCTGTTTTTATCATTTACCTACTCGAGGACGAGCAGGAATTAAGCTTGGGGATGCTTGATACGTCTCCAACGTATCTATAATTTTGATTGCTCCATGCTATATTATCTTCTGTTTTGGACATTATTGGGCTTTATTATCCACTTTTATATTATTTTTGGGACTAACCTACTAACCGGAGGCCCGGCCCAGAATTGCTATTTTTTTGCCTATTTCAGAGTTTCGCGGAAAAAGAATATCAAACGGAGTCCAAACGGAATGAAACCTTCGGGAACGTGATTTTCGGAACGAACATGATCCAGAGGACTTGGACCCTACGTCAAGAAAGCCACCAGGAAGCCACGAGGTAGGGGCGCGCCTACCCCCCTGGGCGCGCCCTCCACCCTCGTGGGCCCCACGTTGCTCCACCGACGTACTCCTTCCTCCTATATATACCTACGTACCCCCAAACGATCAGATACGGAGCCAAAAACCTAATTCCACCGCCGCAACCTTCTGTACCCACGAGATCCCATCTTGGGGCCTGTTCCGGAGCTCCGCCGGAAGGGGCATCCATCACGGAGGGCTTCTACATCAACACCATAGCCTCTCCAATCAAGTGTGAGTAGTTTACCCCAGACCTTCGGGTCCATAGTTAGTAGCTAGATGGCTTCCTCTCTCTTTTTGGATCTCAATACAATGTTCTCCCCCTCTCTCGTGGAGATCTATTCGATGTAATCTTCTTTTGTGGTGTGTTTGTTGAGACTGATGAATTGTGGGTTTATGATCAAGTTTATCTATGAACAATGTTTGAATCTTCTGAATTCTTTTATGTATGATTGGTTATCTTTGCAAGTCTCTTAGAATTATCAGTTTGGTTTGGCCTACTATATTGATCTTTCTTGCAATGGGAGAAGTGCTTAGCTTTGGGTTCAATCTTGCGGTGTCCTTTCCAAGTGACAGTAGGGGCAGCAAGGCACGTATTGTATTGTTGCCATCGAGGATAACAAGATGGGTTTTTTATCATATTGCATGAATTTATCCCTCTACATCATGTCATCTTGCTTAAAGCGTTACTCTGTTCTTATGAACTTAATACTCTAGATGCATGCTGGATAGCGGTCGATGTGTGGAGTAATAGTAGTAGATGCAGGCAGGAGTCGGTCTACTTGTCTCGGACGTGATGCCTATATACATGATCATACCTCGATATTCTCATAACTATGCTCAATTCTGTCAATTGCTCAACAGTAATTTGTTCACCCACCGTAAAATACTTATGCTCTTGAGAGAAGCCACTAGTGAAACCTATGGCCCCCGGGTCTATCTTCATCATATTAATCTTCCAACACTTAGTTATTTCCGTTGCTTTTTACTTTGCTTTTATTTTACTTTGCATCTTTATCATAAAAATACCAAAAATATTATCCTATCAGATCTCACTCTTGTATGTGACCGTGTAGGGATTGACAACCCCTTATCGCATTGGTTGCGAGGATTTATTTGTTTTGGGTAGGTACGAGGGACTTGCGTGTAGCCTCCTACTGGATTGATACCTTGGTTCTCAAAAACTGAGGGAAATACTTATGCTACTTTGCTGCATCACCCTTTCCTCTTCAAGGGAAAACCAACGCAGTGCTCAAGAGGTAGCAGTTGGCCAATCCAGTGGTAGTGCGTAAGGCAAATGGGAAATGGAGCCTGTGTATTGACTATACAGATATCAATAAAGCCTGTCCAAAGGATCCTTTCCCTCTGCCGCGCATCGACCAGATAGTGGACTCCACCGCCGGGTGTGACCTGCTGTCGTTCCTCGACGCCTATTCAGGATACCACTAGATCTTCATGGTGAAGGAAGATGAAGAGAAGACTGCGTTCATCACCCCATGTGGTGCGTACTGTTTTGTACAGGTGCCTTTCGGGTTGAAAAGCGCCGGTTCAACATTTGCCTGAGCAGTCCAAATTGGTTTTGAGCCCCAGCTGCATAGAAATGTGGAAGCTTATATGGATGATATAGTGGTCAAAACCAAGGACAAGGCCACGCTTGTGCATGATCTGGAGGAAACATTCGCCAACTTGCGCAAGATCAACCTCAAGCTCAACCCAGAGAAGTGCATGTTCGGCGTCCCATCCGGCAAACTTCTTGGGTTCTTTGTGTCTCAATGCGGAATCAAAGAAAATCCTGACAAGATCAAAGCGATTGAGCAGATTGAGGCGCCCAAACGAGTCAAAGACGTCTATAGGCTCACCGGCTGCGTTGCTGCTCTAAGTAGGTTCATCTCCAAATAAGGCGGGTCCAATGAAATGGACTCCGGAGGCAGAGGCAGTGCTGCAAGATTTGAAGAAGTACCTCTCCTCCACGCCAATACTAGTTGCGCCTAAACCGCAAGAACCGTTGCTGCTATATCTAGCGGCAACGAATCAAGTGGTCAGTGCTGCACTAGTGGCACAGAGAGAATTTGAGGAAGAAGCGACAGTAGCAGCGGAGCCGTCGGATGATGGGCCAGAGCTTTCCCCGGCAGGGCCTGATGCCGGCAAGGCCCGGTCCCGGCAAGACAGAGTCTGCGCAGATGGGCGAAGTTGAACAGAAGAACAAGGTGGTGCAGCACCCGGTTTATTTTGTCAGTTCCCTCTTGCAGGGGGCTAGATCAAGATATTCTGGTATGCAGAAGCTACTTTTCAGCCTCCTTATGGCCTCGAGAAAGCTGCGTCACTATTTCCAAGCGCACGAGATCACCGTCGTCACCCGCCTCCCTTTGCAACGAATCTTGCACAACCCGGATGCGACTGGGAGGATTGTGGAGTGGGCATTGGAACTGTCGAGCTTTGGCCTCAAGTTTGAAAGTACTTCAACAATCAAGAGTCGAGCCTTGGCAGAGTTCATAGAAGAATGGACCTCAATGCTCGACGAAGAGATTCAAGAGACCACCCTTCCCGGCAAGGAGACGAGCCGTGATTGGATTAGGTACTTTGATGGAGCTTTCTCGCTGCAAGGTGCTGGTGCCGGCGTGCTACTCGTCTCACCCACCGAAGAGCGCCTCAAGTACGTAGTCCAGATGCACTTTCCCCGAAAAAAATCAATGAACAACACGGCGGAGTATGAGGGATTGCTTTCCGGTCTTAGGATCACGGCAGACCTCGGAATCAGGAAGCTCATCATCAGAGGTGATTCGCAGCTCGTCGTCAAGCAAGTTAACAAGGATTACCAGAGCCCGTTGATGGAGGCCTATGTGGACGAGGTGAGGAAGCTGGAGGAGCATTTTGACGGTCTACAAGCAGAGCATGTTCCCCGGGCAGAGAACAACATTGCTGACGACTTGTCAAAATGTGCTGCCCTCAAGTTGCCTGTGGAACCAGGTACCTTTGTGCTTCAATTAACCCAGCCATCCATTGAGCCATCAGCAGGATAGGACAAACGAAGGAAGGTGGGCCCCGACAAGTACTTTCCGGCTAAGCTCCCAGGAGCTTCCGGCAAGGATGTTGCCGGGTGCCCCAAGCTTGCTGAGGAGCGACCACCTCCGACAGGGCCTCAAGCCCTGACCGTAGAGGCAGCTGCCCCTACGGCCATAGATGAGCCTTTAGTCCTTGTCGTCGAGCCCCAGGCTCCGGCATGGGCACTGCGCACCATCTGTTTCCTCCAAATAGGGGAACTCCCTGAGGAACAGGAAGAGGCAGAGAAAGTAGCCCGTCGGTCCAGCATGTACCAGTTTGTGGATGATGCCCTATACAGAAGGAGACCGAACGACGTGAAATTAAAGTGCATTCCTCGGGAAGACGGACTGAAGTTGTTGGCGGAGATACATGGAGGCATGTGTGGCTTCCACATAGGGTCAAGAGCCCTTGCCGGCAAAGCGTTCCGGCAAGGTTTCTTCTGGCCCACCGCTCTCCAGGATGCAGCTGCACTAGTAACCAAGTGTGAAGCGTGCCAGTTCCATTCATAGAAGCTTCATCAGTCGGCCCAAGCCCTTCAAACAATCCCTCTTTCCTGGCCATTTTCGGTCTGGGGGCTCGACATACTGGGCCCCTTTCCCCTTGCCGTCGGGGGCTTTGATTACTTGTACGTCGCGATCGACAAGTTCACAAAGTGGCCGGAGGTGGAACCGGTGAGAAAGGTGACAGCACAATCAGCTGTCAAGTTCTTCAAGGGATTAGTCTGCCGTTTTGGTGTGCCGAATAGAGTCATCACCGACAACGGCACACAATTCACGACCCGCACCTTCGTGCAGTATATCCAGGACCTCGACGGCAAGGTTTGTTTTGCTTCTATTGCTCATCCCAGAAGCAACGACCAGGCCGAGAGAGCGAATGCAGAAGTGTTGCGAGGCCTCAAGACCAGAACTTTTGACAGGCTACACAAGTGCGGAAGGCGCTGGATTGATGAGTTGCCAACGGTTCTTTGGTCCATCAGAACGACACCAAATCGAGCCATTGGCCAGATGCCTTTTGCCCTGGTATACGGGGCAGAAGCAGTTCTCCCCACGGAACTCATATACGGGTCACCTCGAGTGCTCGCTTATGATGAGCTTGAGCAAGAGCAGTTGCGCCAAGATGATGCAATGCTCCTTGAGGAAGATCGTCTTCAGGCTGCTGTGCGAGCCGCTCGCTACCAGCAAGCCTTGCACCGCTATCATAGCCGCAAGGTTCACGCCCGAAGCCTTGAGGAAGGCTACCTTGTCCTTCGGCGAATCCAATCCGCCAATAATTCGAACAAGTTGACGCCAAAGTGGGAAGGCCCTTATAGGGTCATACGAGTCACTAGGCCCGGCGCAGTTCGCTTGGAGACCAAAGATGGCATTCCGGTGAGCAATTCCTGGAATATCGAACATCTTCGCAAGTTTTACCCCTAAGGCGCGGTTGTCGGGAGCTCCGGCAACCCCCCTTTTGTACTAGCCTTGCCGGCAAGGCATGTAACCCTATGTACAGAGCCAGGCGCAGACCCTGTGCGTAGTCAGGGAAAGAAAACCCTTAGTATGTACAGTTTCCCGCTGATTTCCATGTTTATGTGTATACATATATGCATGCTAGTCTAGGATATTGTACTGCTTTTTGATTCCAATAAATGTTAATGGACCGCCAAGGTTCCATGCTCTTGCCCTCTCTTCCTTCCAGCCGCGGCAAGGATGCTCGATCCCGCCAAGGACCCGGCTCCGGCGAGAAGTTGCGAAGACCGCCCGGCACGGCGATCCCCGGCAAACCAAACAGATAAAGTTTACCTCTAGCCCATTCATGTTCGTAACCTATGACTTGTGCATTAGAAAACCTCGCCACTCTCTTTTGAAAACTCGGGTGCTCCCATCCCTAGCCCAAACGCTGCTTCGGTCGGGATGGTCGTAGTAGCCCTTGCTAAATGGGGATTGACGAGGGGCTGTACCCTTTGTCTATAACCCGGTAGATGTGATTCTCCAGCATGCGCAGAGGGCACCGGCAGGACGGCTTGCCGGGTGGACTCGTTTATTTGCATTAAGGGGGCATTCCGCCTCTGCACGAACGTATACATGCACGGGTTCCCGGCAAGGCTGGTTTTTTCATTGACATGCTGATACAAGTAGGAATGTTACAGGACACAAGCATGGGCTCAAGAGATTACATTACTAGAAATTAAGATTTGGCAAGTGCCTACATGTTAAAAAAAGGTAAGTGCCCCGTGATCTCCGTTCTTGCCCCTTTCCTCCCAGATGCGGCAGGAGAAGGCAAAGAAGGGGCAACGGGGAACGCGCCGATGGAGAGCATGGCGGGGATGGCCCTCGGCAAGGCGCGTGGCCAAGGGAGGAGGGCGATGCGAATGACGGTGCTGCCGCCGACGGTCAGCCAGAGTCGGAATCAGCGTCCTCCCGCCCGCTACCCTCGTCGTCGTTGTCGCTTTCCTCCTCATCACTCTCGCCCGAGGAAGACGTTTCGTTGTCAGTGGAGCTCTCCGCGCAGCACCTTAAGCGGGTTCCCAAGTGCCCGAAGACCTTGGCAGAGAGCAAGTCCTCCGACAAGCTATGGGCGCGGGCAAAAGTCTTCCACCCACGGCGGAGATACATGACGTGAGGGGCGGGGAAGTCGACGTCGACCCGCATGCCGCCATTCCCGCAGCCCCTCACATGCAGCCTCAAGGCCTGCAGCGGGTCAAGCTCCATTACTCGAGCAAACGGGGTGGGGAGGTGGAGGTGACCGCACACCGGCTTGTACAGCCTGATGAAGAATTCACGGGGCTGGTCTCCGACATGGCCCTCCATTGGGGGAAGGGCCGCTGGCGGGAGCGCGGCCGGTGCGCCGCCCCGTCCTCCTCCTCTCCCCCGAGCGCCACGGCGGCCTCGGCCTCGCCCCCTCCCTCTTCCTCTCACAGCAGGCTCTACTGCCATGAGCTCTGGAGGAGGGGGGACACGCTGTCGAGCAGAAGCCCTCGTCGCCGCCACGCCCTCTCACCATGGCGAAGGGAAGGAAGGAATCAAGCTGGAAGAAGATGAATGTAGAAAGACACCATCCCTCTCCCCTTTTTATAGAGGGGTGGGGCTAGGGGCTCGGTCCCCCAACCTAAGGGCGGCCGCCCCACTCTACCAATCCGGCCGCCAGAGGCGCGGAGAACCAGGACCGACACGCTGCTCCAATCAGCGACGCCCGGTTTCCCGCCTCAGCGATAAGGCGAGGCATGGGGGACACGTGGTGGGCGGGCCGGCATCAAGAGGATAAGTGGGACGACTATTTTCCACCCCGTGATCGTGGGACGCGGGCGCCATAAAGGCCACGACCCGAGTCCACCTTGTAAAAGAGCTGCGCCCCTGCGGCTTCCTCTTTTTTATGGGGAAGGCACGGGCCGCCTCTTTACTATTCACCGCAGGGTGACGCAAGCACGCTGCAACCGTCCCACGCACGACCCCCACGTCACGCACTCAATGCGGGTCGTGGGGAAGCACAACTGGCGAAGGAGTTACTGAAGTTAAAACTCTGCCATGCATGCCCGCGCACCGTTCTGGGCCTAGCCCAACAACGCTTTGTGCTTATGTGTGACCGAGGCCCGGGGGCTCCTATCGGTGTACAAAAGTAGGGGCCTTCTGTACCCCTTTACTTGTGCACGGGCAGTCGTAGCCACATCGCGGCCACGCTTGGCGGGGTAGAGGAAGGAAAGGTACAAAGCTGCCAAGGCAGTGCTCAAGCCAGAGGCGCGAAGAGCAAGAGGACAAGATGGATTTATTCCGGCAACAGCTTTGCCGGGGCGGCCTACGTGGCCCCGACAAGAGCCTTGCCGGGGCAACTTGCCCAACACCAGCAAGGCCGCCACCCTTGAGCCTGAGAGTTTCGACACCATCGACAACGTCGAGACCAAGACTCGGGGGCGCATGTGTGGTGGCATGCAGATCTTTGTGAGGAACAAAGGCCTGCGAGTCTAGATAGGAACCAGAAGACGGAGGCCCCCGGCAAGAGCCTTGCCGGGGACAGCCGAAGATCCCCGACAAGAGCCTTGTCGGGGATAGACGAAGACCCCCGGCAAGATCCTTGCCGGGGACGCCCGCCAGACCCCGGCAAGACCCTTGTCGGGGGCTTTTGCGGGGCCGAGGCCAGGCCCGCACCCGCCAATGTTTCGCTGCGCTGCGGCCGTTCCGACGTGGCAATCAGCCCGCCAACTAGGCAAGCGCCTGCGTGGCGGCATGCAGCTTCTAGGCCAACTAGCCAAGCACCTGCGTGGTGGCATGCAGATCTTCGTGAAGACCCTGTCACCGCACCAGCTCAGCAGCCAGCCAGCTAGCCAGCGTGGCGCTGCATGCCTCATCACCTTGGACGCGCGTCGAAGCAAGGCGAGGCGGCAACGGACTGGACGAGCTTCTTTGTTGTCCCCGATAAAGCAAGAGGGCACGTCGGCAGCGCATTAAATGCGTTTGTCCTATGGTGCCAGGTGATAGACTTGTACACTGTAGATACTTTCCACCTCCTGTGTGCCACTGTGGCAACCCCTTTGACATATAAAAGGAGGACCGAGGCGTACCGAGGAAGGATTCAGACTTTTTGGACTGGGCATGCATCGCAGCTAGTTCAAGAGCTCAAGAACACCAAATAAACTCAGACAAGCAGGACTAGGGTATTACGCATCGTTTGCGGCCCGAACCTGGGTAAAAATTCCCTCGCGGTTATCTTCTAGACCTGCTCTCTGCGCAGCTCCACGCCCCGCCAACCGTAGAAGGGGTTCCCCGGGATCCCATAGGTGTCGTTTCCCTCGACACATGTTCATTGTGTCCCTAAGAAGGGAGGTATTACTGCTGTTCCTAGTGATAAGAATGAATTGATTCCACAAAGAATTGTTACAGGTTATAGAATTGCAATTGATTTTTGCAAATTGAATAAAGCTACTAGGAAAGATCATTACCCTCTACCTTTTATTGATCAGATGCTAGAAAGACTATCCAAACATACACATTTTTGCTTTCCAGGTGGTTATTCTGGTTTTTCTCAAATACCCGTGTCAAAGGATGATCAGGAAAAGACCACCTTTACTTGCCCTTTCGGTACCTTTGCTTATAGACGTATGACTTTTGGTTTATGCAATGCACCTGCTACCTTTCAAAGATGTATGACTGCTATATTCTCTGATTTTTGTGAAAAGATTGTTGAGGTTTTCATGGCTGATTTCTCCGTTTACGGAACTTCTTTTGATGATTGCTTAAGCAACCTTGATCGAGTTTTGCAGAGATGTGAAGAAACTAATCTTGTCCTGAATTGGGAGAAGTGCCACTTTATGGTTAATGAAGGTATTGTCTTGGAGCATAAAATTTCTGAAAGAGGTATTGAAGTTGATAAAGCTAAAGTAGATGCTATTGAAAAGATGTCGTGTCCTAAAGATATCGAAGGTACTCCCTCCATTTTTTTATACAAGGCCACAAACCCATATTACAGGTACCAAGGCAAAAGTTAATGTCTTCTAAGTCAATGTTGCAAGCCAACTTGTCTCCTTGTTTGCCATGTAAATTAATGTGTATTCTTATCTTTCATGCACATCAAGCCAATCTTCCCACTCCCGCATGCATGCAAGGGATAGTTAATGTCCTCCTTTGCTAGTACTATGAGGCAAACATCATCAATATTGCATCAATTAGTGTTAGTGGCCTTGTATATCTGCAAATTGTTATTTTGATAGTGGCCTTGTATATAAAAATGGAGGGAGTATAAGAAGTTTCCTTGGTCATGCTGGTTTCTATAGGAGGTTTATTAAAGACTTCTCTAAAATTTCTAGGCCTCTCACTAATCTCTTGCAAAAAGATGTTCCTTTTGTTTTTGATGATGATTGTGTAGAAGCATTTGAAATACTCAAGAAAGCCTTGATTCTGCTCCTATTGTTCAGCCACCTGATTGGAATTTACCCTTTGAAATTATGTGTGATGCTAGTGGTTATGATGTTGGTGTTGTTCTAGGACAAAGAGTTGATAAGAAATTGAATGTTATTCATTATGCTAGTAAAACTCTAGTCAGTGCCCAGAGAAATTATGCTACTACTGAAAATAATTTTTAGCAGTTGTATTTGCTTGTGATAAGTTCAGATCTTATATTGTTGATTCCAAAGTAACTGTTCACACTGATCATGCTGCTATTAAATATCTTATCAAAAAGAAAGATGCTAAACCTAGACTTATTAGATGGGTTCTCTTGCTACAAGAATTTGATTTGCATATTATTGATAGAAAGGGAGCTGAGAACCCCGTTGCACACAACTTGTCTAGGTTAGAAAATGTTCTTGATGATCCACTGCCTATTGATGATAGCTTTCCCGGATGAACAATTAGCTGTCATAAATGCTTCTCGTAATACTCCATGGCATGCTGATTATGCTAATTACATTGTTGCTAAATTTATACCACCTAGTTTCACATACCAGCAAAAGAAAACATTTTTCTATGATTTAAGACATTACTTTTGGGATGACCCACACCTTTATAAAGAAGGAGTAGATGGTGTTATTAGATGTTGTGTACCTGAGCATGAACAGGAACAGATCCTACGCAAGTGCCACACCGAGTCTTACGGAGGACACCATGCTGGAGATAGAACTGCACACAACGTATTGCAATTTGGTTTTTATTGGCCTACTCCCTTCAAGGATGCTCGTGAGTTTGACTTGTCTTGCGATGAATGCCAAAGAATTGGTAATATTAGTAGACGTCAGGAAATGCATATGAATTATTCACTTGTTATTGAACCATTTGATGTTTGGGGCTTTGATTATATGGGACCTTTTCCTTCCTCTAATGGGTATACACGTATTTTATTTGCTATTGATTACATTACTAAGTGGGTAGAAGCTATTCCAACTAGTAGTGATGATCATAACACTTCTATTAAGATGCTTAAAGAAGTTATTTTTCCGAGGTTTGGAGTCCCTAGATATTTAATGATTGATGGTGGTTCACAGTTTATTCATGGTGCTTTCCGTAAAATGCTTGCTAAGTATGATGTTAACCATAGAATTGCATCTCCATATCATCCTCAGTCTAGTGGTCAAGTAGAATTGAGCAACAGAGAGATTAAATTGATTTTGCAAAAGACTGTTAATAGATCTAGAAAGAGTTGGTCTAAGAAACTTGATGATGCATTATGGGCTTATAGAACTGCTTATAAAAACCCTATGGGTACGTCTCCGTATAAAATGGTTTATGGAAAAGCATGTCACTTACCTCTCGAATTAGAACATAAGGCATATTGGGCTGTTAAAGAGCTCAATTATGACTTCAAACTTGCCGGTGAGAAGAGGTTATTTGACATTAGCTCACTTGATGAATGGAGAACCCAAGCCTATGAGAATGCCAAGTTGTTTAAAGAAAAATTTAAAAGATGGCATGACAAAAGGATACAAAAGCGTGAGTTTAATGTAGGTGATCATGTTTTTCTATACAACTCTCATTTAAGATTTTTCGCAGGAAAGCTTCTCTCTAAATGGGAAGGTCCTTACATTATCGGGGAGGTCTATCGTTCCGGTGCCATAAAATTCAACAACGCCGAAGGCACAAATCCGAAGGTGGTAAACGGTCAAAGAATCAAATATTATATCTCAGGTACGCCCATAAATGTTGAGACCAATATAATTGACACTGTAACACCGGAGGAGTACATAAGGGACACTTTCCAGAACGTTTTAGACTCCGAAAAGGAATAGGTATGCGGTACGGTAAGTAAACCGACTCCAAAACTGTTCTAATAGCATTTTTTCTCCGTTTTGGAATATTTAAAAAATTAGGAAAATTAAAATTAGTCCGAAAGAGACACGAGGCGACCACAAGGGTGGAGTGCACGCCCTACCCCCCTGGGCGCGCCCCTGCCTTGTGGCCACCTCATGTGCCCTCCAGACTCCGTTTTCTTGCACGATACTTCTTTTGGTCGGTAAAAATTCATTATATAATCTCCCAAAGGTTTTGACCACTTTACCATGACAATATATTCTGATCTTGTTTTGAGCTGTTTTTTTGACAGATCTAGATCACCATGACGTCTCCGAGCGCCCCCAAGGACAAGTTTTTCGAGAAGGTCATCAACCCCTACCTTGCGGAGGTGCTGCGACACCCTCAAGCCATTGAGATGCATGAGGGGGTGCTGCACATCCGCGATGTTGAGGGGCCGAAGAAGACCGGAAGCGTGGAGACAAGACTCAAAGCAATGGAGCAGCAAGTTTTCAAGTGCCAAGGGATGGTGGAATGTGGACTCAACACCAACCACATGATGATCGTGGAGTTCACCAACAATCACAAGCTAGATGCCAAGAACATTGGGGAGGCCATCTTCAAGCTTCATGAGAAAATAGAGCATCTCCAAGCCCAGATCTATGACCTGCAAAACCAAAACTGTGAGTATGAATACAGATTTAAGAGGATGAGTTTGGCTGCAGATTTGAGGGTCCCGGAGACTCGTTCATCTTTTTATGATGGTCAGCCTATGCCTTGGAAGATGGATGACAAGCCTAGCTACTACATCAACAACTCCATCATCACCACCTCCGAAGAAAGAGACATAAATACATGGGTATGGGCACTCCCCTTGGCAACTGCCAAGCTTGGGGGAGGTGCCCCGGTATCGTATCACCATCACACTTTTACCTTTATCGTTTTTGTTAGTTCGATCCTTTTGGTTATATCTTGATCTAGTAGAATAAAGTTTTTAGTATGATCTAGCTTTGAGTTTTGTTTCGATCTCTATCTATGTAATCAAGTCCGTGAGGTATATATATATATTAAAGAGTAGTTTTTGAGTTGAGGGCTTTGCTATTTTGCTATGATCTTGAGGGAATTAAATAATAGAAAGAATAAAAAGAAATAAAAAGATCATATATTGATCTTATGGAAAGTAACGACTTCACATATAAAGAGTATGATGAATAAAAGTTGTTGAGAGTTGACAGACATAGTTTTGGTCATTGTTGCAATTAATAGGAAGTAATAAAGAAAGAGAGGCTTCACATATAAATATACTATCTTGGAAATCTTTTGTAATTGTGAGCACTCATTAAAATATGACATGCTAAAAAGTTTATGTTGGACAAGGAAGACAACATAATAGGTTATGTTTTCTTATATACGAATAGAAGTTATATTGTCATGGATCAGCCAACATGTTGAGCTTGCCTTTCCCTCTCGTGCTATCCAAATTCTTTGCACCGAGTAGAGATACTACTTGTGCTTCCAAACATCCCCTAAACCAGTTTTGCCATGAGAGTCCACCATACCTACCTATGGATTGAGTAAGATACTTCAAGTAAGTTGTCATCGATGCAAGCAATAAAAATAGCTCTCTAAATATGTGTGATAAAATTCTGAATTTTTTACACAAGATTTATATACAAATTGCCTCTGTTTTCCTAATTCTTCAGAATTGTTGGAGTTACAGAAGTATTCGAACTATCCAGATTACTACTGACTGTTTTGTTTTTGACAGATTCTGTTTTGTATGTGTTGTTTGCTTATTTTGATGAATCTATGGGTAGTATCGGGGGGTATGAACCATGGAAAAGTTGGAATACAGTAGATATTACACTAGTATAAATAAAGAATGAGTTCACAACAGTACCAAAAGTGGTAATTGATACGTCTGCAACATATCTACTTTTCCTAATGCTTTTCCTCTTGTTTTGGACTCTAATTTACATGATTTGAATGAAACTAACCCTGGACTGCCGCTGTTTTCAGCAGAACTACCATGGTGTTGTTTTTGTGCAGAAATAAAAGTTCTCGGAATGGAACGAAACTTTGCAAGGAATTTTTATATAATATATAATAATTTCTGGAGCCAAGACCTACCGGAGAGGGGCCCCGGGTGGGCACAACCCACCAGGGCGCGCCCCCTCTCCTTGCGCGCCCAGGTGGGTTGTCCCCACCTGGTGGCCCCGCAGACCCTGAAACCGACGCTATAAAATCCTATTTTCTCGGAAAAAATCAGGGAGAAAGAATTATCGCGATCCACGAGACGGAACCGTTGTCACCTCATGTTCTTCATCGGGACGCCATCTTCATCGGGAGGCCAGATCTGGAGCCTGTTTGGGGCTCCGGAGAGGGGGATCTTCGTTCTTCCTCATCACCAACCCTTCTCCATCGCCAATTCCATGATGCTCCCCACCGGGAGTGAGTAATTCCTTCGTAGGCTCACTGGTCGGTGAGGAGTTGGATGAGATTCATCATGTAATCGAGTTAGTTTTGTTAGGGCTTGATCCCTAGTATCCACTATGTTCTAAGATTGATGTTGCTATGACTTTGCCATGCTTAATGCTTGTCACTTTGGGCCCGGGTGCCATGATCTCAGATCTGAACTGTTTATGTTATCATCATTATATCCATGTTCTAGATCCGATCTTGTAAGTTATAGTCACCTACTACGTGTTATGATCTGGTAACCCCGGAGTGACAATAATCGGGACTTCTTCCGGTGATTACCGTAGTTTGAGGAGTTCATGTATTCACTATGTGTTAGTGCTTTGTTCTGGTTCTCTATAAAAAGGAGGCCTTAATATCCCTTAGTTTCCAATATGGACCCCGCTGCCACGGGAGGGTAGGACAAAAGATGTCATGCAAGTTCTTTCCATAAGCACGTATGACTATTTACGGAATACATGCCTACATTATATTGACGAACTGGAGCTAGTGCCGTATCGCCCTAGGTTATAACTGTCTCATGATGAATATCATCCAACAAGTCATCGATCCAATGCCTACGAATTTATCTTATATTGTTCTTGCTAAGTTACTACTGCTATCATCACTGTTACACTTGCTACAAAATTACTGCTATCATTGTTACTGTTACTACTGCTACTATCGAAACTATCATACTACTTTGCTACTGATCACTTAGCTGCAGATAATTAATCTCCAGGTGTGGTTGAATTGACAACTCAGCTACTAATACCTTCAAATATTCTTTGGCTCCCCTTGTGTCGAATCTATAAATTTGGGTTGAATACTCTACCCTCGAAAACTGTTGTGATCCCCTATACTTGTGGGTTATCAAGACCTTTTTCTCGCGCCGTTGCCAGGGAACATAGCTATATTTGTTGAGTCGCTTGTGATTATTATCATATTATCACTATGAAGAATCTGAAGGATCCTAAGACTAAGATATTCCCCTCAAGGACGAGGGGAGGTAAGGAACTGCCATCCAGTTCTGCTCTAGATTCACCTTCTGTTATGAGTAAACTTGCAACACCACCACATACTATCAATTCTGATATGTCGCAAGTTATTGATGATGCTACTTCTGCTATGGATAATGCTTATGATGATGCTAGTACCTTTCTTGGTAATGATGATGTGCCACTTGGTGACTTTCTTGATAAACAAATTGCTAGAGTAATGCAACATGATGTTGTTGAATCTGATGATGATCTTGAAACTGAATCTCCCGAAACACCTGCTAGAACTAGCCCTCCTAGATATGAATTTCCTAAGGTACCAGAAGGTTATGTTATGAGTGAAGAAACAACTAGAGATATTCTTGCTTGTAAGGATAGATATGATCTAGAGAAATTATTACACAAGTATAAAGAAAAATCTCTGAATGCTAGAATGAAATGTGATCCTAAGTTTGCTACTTCACCTATCTTTATTGATGATAAGGATTATGAATTCTCTGTCTTCCCATAGTTAATTACTTTGGTTGAATCTGATCCTTTCCATGGTTATGAAACAGAAACTGTTGTGGCACATCTTACTAAGTTGAATGATATAGCCACCCTTTTTACTCATGATGAGAAAACTCGCTACTACTTTATTCTCAAATTATTTCCTTTCTCATTAAAGGGTGATGCTAAAGCTTGGTACAATACTCTTGCTCCTGGTTGTGTGCGTAGTCCCCAGGATATGATTTATTACTTCTCTGAAAAATATTTTCCTGCTCATAAGAAATAAGCTGCCTTACAGGAAATATTTAACTTTGTTCAAACTAAAGAAGAGAGTTTCCCACAAGCTTGGGGGAGGCTTTGCCAGTTACTTAATGCTTTGCCTGATCATCCTCTTAAGAAAAATGAAATACTTGATATCTTCTATAATGGACTAACCGATGTTTCTAGGGACTTCCTAGATAGTTGTGCTGGTTGTGTTTTCAGGGAACGAGCTGTTGGACAAGCTGAAGAATTATTGAATAATATATTGAAAAATTATGATGATTGGACTCTTCCTGAACCACCGGCTAAACCCACTCCGAAGAAGAGGGGTATATTATATCTCAGTCCTGAAGATATGCAAGAGGCAAAGAAATCTATGAAGGAAAAAGGTATTAAAGCTAAGGATGTTAAAAATTTACCTCCTATTGAAGAGATACATGGTCTTAATACACAACCACTGCCTAAGGTGGTAGAGGTAAATTCTCTAATGAAGTTCAATGATAATGAAAATCCTCACAATATGCATCCTAGTCAATGCCTGTATGAGTTTGAAAACTATATTAGAAAACAAGATTACTTCAATGCAAATGCTATGAAACAATTGAAATATAATTTTGATATGATTGCTCGCTTGAGTGACTTGTTATTTAGAATCTCAAATGATGTTAGAGGTGTTGGAAAGCATGCTTCTATGGTTCAAACTCAGTTAGAACAAGTTGCTAAATCTCAAAGAGAATTACTGGTGAAATGAATAATAATATACATGACTTTGTTGTTAGAGTTGCAACTAGAGGAGGTAAAATGACTCAGGAACCACTTTATCCCGAGGGACACCCAAAAAGAATTGAACAAGATTCACAAAGAAATAACACTGATGCACCTAGTCCTTCTAGAAAGAAAAATAAAAATGATAGGACTTTGCATACTTCTAGTGAACCTGAAATAGAAAACCCTCCTGATAATGACAATGAAACTACTATCTCTGATGCTGAAACTCAGTCTGGTAATGAACACTCACCTGGTGATAATGAAAAAGATAATGATAAGGCTCATGAAGAATCTCAACCAAATAATGAAAAAGAACCAGATAATGATGTTGAGATAGAACCACCTGTTGATCTTGATTACCCACAACCTAAGAATAAAAGATATGATAAAAGAGACTTCATTGCTCGAAAACACAATGAAGAAAGAGAATCGTGGGTTCAAAAACATATGCCTTTTCCACCCAAGTCAACTAAAAATAAAGATGATGAAGAATTTGAACGCTTTGCTGAGATGTTGAGGCCAGTCTTCTTGCGTACTCGCTTGAGTGATATCTGGAAAATGCCTCCTTATGCAAAGTATATGAAAGACATCATCACAAATAAGAGAAAAATACCGGAAGCTAAAATCTCCACTGCTTGCTAATTATACTTTTAAAGATGGAGTACCTAAAAAATTCGAGATCCGGGAATACCAACTATACCTTGCTCTATCAAAAAGAATTATGTGAAAAATGCTTTGTGTGATTTAGGAGCTGGTGTTAGTGTTATGCCTTTCTCTTTATATAAAAGACTTTACTTGAATAAACTCACACTTACTAAAAGATCTTTGCAAATGGTTGACAAATCAACTGCCATACCTATCGGTGTCTGTGAGGATGTGCCCGTTGTTGTTGCTAATGTTACTATCTTAACTGACTTTGTTATACTTGAGATGCCCGAGGACAACAACATGTCGATTATCCTTGGTAGACCCTTCTTGAATACTACAGGGGTTGTTATTGATTGCCATAAAAGCAAGGTCACTTTTCATATCAATGGTAATGAGCATACAGTGCACTTTCCGAAGAAACAATTCCAAGTGAATGGTATTAATGTTATTGAAAAATCTCTGACAATCACTATTGGAAGTTTTCAAATACCTCTACCTACTGTCAAAAAGAAATATGAAATGCTTATTATTGGGGAAATGCATATCCCCATTGAGGTAACTTAGTGATTTACGAAAGTTCTTCGGTTTCATGTTAATCGAAAGTGGTTGTTAATAAGACCTGATCAACCTTATTAATGGATCATTTTTGAACGGTATGAAGTTGATGAATTTAGTAAGCACTACCTTCTGTCCCTACTTTTAGTTTTCTGTTTTTATTAGTTAAATAAAATAAAATGCCATGTTTTCTCTGTTTTCTGAATTTCCCGTGCAATAAAAAATGACCCAAAAATAAAGTTCTCAGAATGACCTGAAAATTTAATATGATTTTTTTTCTGAATATTTCTGAATTTCTGGTGCAAATAATATCAGAGGGAGGTGCACCAGGTCGGCACAACCCACCTGGGCGTGCCCTGGTGGGTTGTGGTCCCCATGTGGGCCCCCTCACTTATCCCTTCAGCCCACTTCATCACTCACCTCCAGAAAAAAATCCATAGCTCTCTCTCCCGTGTTCTTGACCTCAAACCCGCGGATTTCGATCTCTTTGCTCGAAGCTCCGTTTCCGAAACTGTTCCGGGGGATTGTTGCTTGGTATGTGACTCCACCATTTTTCCAATTAGTTTTTGTTTTAGTGGTTTATATTTTGAATAATTAGTTACTCTTGGTGCTGTTGTAGATGTGATTTCATGTTAAATTCTTAGAGTTCTAAGTAGTTTGAATGTTTGCTATGGCCTCTATGCATCCCTATGAGTAGTTGGTATCAATTTTGTGAAGTTTTGTTGAGAAAAATTTGTGGGCTAATAAATTTTAGAATTTTGTTCATAGGAAAACCATGAATATCTTTAGGAAGTTTGGCTCCAAGAAGAACTCCATGGGTGTTAGTGGGGAGTCATCTGATAGTGATCTCCGTCCTCGGAGGCTGGCGGAAGTACGGCCGTGTGAATGGCCGCACACCCCGTTCCTGGAAGAGGCTGGTGAAAGGATCGATATAGTTGACTAGAGGGGGGAGAATAGACAACTAATAATTTTTAGCTTTTCTTTACCAATTTAAACTTTGCATCAAAGTAGGTTGTCTAGATATGCAACTAGGTGAGCAACCTATATGATGCAACAACAACAAGCGCACAAGCAAGAAAGGGATACAACACAATATAAGCGTGCACAAGTAAAGGTAAGAGATAACCAAGAATGGAGCCGGTGGAGACAAGGATGTGTTACCGAAGTTCCTTCCTTTTGAGGGGAAGTACGTCTCCGTTAGAGCGGTGTGGAGGCACAATGCTCCCCAAGAAGCCACTAGGGCCACCGTATTCTCCTCACGCCCTCACACAATGCGAGATGCCGTGATTCCACTATTGGTGCCCTTGAAGGCGGCGACCGAACCTTTACAAACAAGGTTGGGGCAATCTCCACAACTTAATTGGAGGCTCCCAACAACACCACAAAGCTTCACCACAATGGACTATGGCTCCGCGGTGACCTCAACCGTCTAGGGTGCTCAAACACCCAAGAGTAACAAGATTCGCTAGGGATAAGTGGGGGAAATCAAATATCTCTTGGTGGAAGTGTAGATCGGGGCCTTCTCAACCAATCCCGAGCAAATCAACAAGTTTGATTGGCTAGGGAGAGAGATCGGGCGAAAATGGAGCTTGGAGCAACAATGGAGCTTTTGGGGGAAGAGGTAAGTCAACTTTGGGGAAGAAGACCCCCTTTTATAGTGGGGGGAGCAATCCAACCGTTACCCCCCACTTCAGCCCCGCAGAGAGCGGTACTACCGCTTGGCCAGCGGTACTACCGCTTGGCCCTATAAGCGGTACTACCGCTCCCCCTCGCGGTACTGCCGCTGGGCCCAGAGCGGTACTACCGCGGTGGTCAGGGCGGTACTACCGCACACGAGCGGTACTACCGCCCCCACTTCCGTGGCTAGTACCGTAAAACCCGACACGAAAAAGACCCCTCGAATCGAGGCGGTATTAGCATGAAGCCGCAGCGGTACTACGGCTAGGGGCTACAAGCGGTACTACCGCTGTGGAGCGGTACTGCCGCTTGTAGCACCCAAGCGGTACTACCGCTCCGGCCCGCGGTACTACCGCTGGGACCAGAGAGGGCATACTGAGAGAGGGGAACGAGCTCATCATCGAAGCGGAAAGGCTCGGAGGGTGTGCAAAGGAAGTGTACGTGATGATTCCACCCTAGCCTTTCCAAAGCGGACCTCCTCTTGATAGTACGGTGATCCCTACGAAACTAGTCCACCAAACTAATTCGAAAGGACTACACCGTCTTCGCTTCAAACTCCGAGGGGAGGGAATCGTCTCGTGCCAAAGGATGAATCTCTGAAAAAACTCAATGCACACGATTAGTCCGCAAAAGCATTGTCATCAATCACCAAAACATCTAAGGGATACAAATGCCCTTACAATCTCCCCCTTTTGGGTGGATTGATGACAATACGGGATTTGCACAAACGGGAACAGACAAAGGACATAAGCAGACCCCAAATCTCTAAAATATAGACGGACTCCCCCTAGATGTGTGCCATCAAGACAAGTGCTTTGGACTGCACGGCACACATACTAGGATCAACACTCCCCTGTATTTTAGAGACCAACAACCTAAGCGTGATAGAAGAGAGCAGGAGATATGACATAGTAAGCATGCTACTCATGAGATACTAAATGACAAGAGACATAGATAAAGATATGATAAGGATAAGGTAGCATATGTCTCACACCATATGTCTGGAACTTAGGTCTCACGGAACACAAAACCAAATAAAGAAAATGGAAGCAAACACAACGAAAGCACACAGACACACTCGCAACACAACGACGCAAATCCCTAAACTCTCTCCCCCTTTGGCATCGAGACACCAAAAGGGGCAAAGAGCGCTCCTACGGCTCCAGGTGAGAGCATGCTGAGGATCTCGAACATCAGTACTCCGCGTGATCGTCTGCACCGCCATCCTCGGTCGGAAACTGCTCGGCATCTGAATCGGTCCACGGACAGTGCTGCTGGATCCACTCCTCCTCCTCAGTGATGTGACCCTCAGAGCCGCTGGTGACTGTCGCACCTAACTAACGCATAAGCTCCTTGTGGCGTCCCCTGGCATTCTTCTCAGCCACATGTGTCATGTACTGACCATGAGACTCCATGCAGAACAACTTCTTCATCTTGAGCTTGAGCTTCTTTGCCCAAGAGGGCTCTACCTCAGAAGGCACATAGTCATGGTCAACACCAGTATCAGCCTCGCCCTCGGTCTCCATGGCAGCAGCAGAAGAAGGAACCCCAGATTTAGGAATGGAGGTGCTCCAATTGTCCTTCTTCCTCAGACGCTTGATCTCATGAGAAACCAACTCTCCAGTTTCCAGCAATTCCTCGGGATAGGTACTTCTCCAGGCCTTCTCAATGAGCAACATGATAAACGGAGCATAAATTGGGCACTTGCGCTCAGAAACAGCAGACAGAAGTTCAGACCACATAACATGAGAGATGTCCAGGGACTCGCCAGTGTTTGCTTCCTTCTCACGCTGGCAGAAGAGAAGCATGTCCACGAGATACGAGTGAACCATGTCCAGATTCCCGATACGAGGGAAGAGAGTCTCGCGGAAGATACGGTGAAGGATGTCCAAAAAGGCAGACAGCTCATAGGTTTCCTTCTTGGTCTCAGGGTTGATCTTCAGAGTACAGTAGGGCCAGAGGGCTTGCTTGTGAGTGGAGGTTACATTGTGGTGAGGACGAAACCCGACTGGAGTCTCGAGCCCTTGATCTTCCACCTCAAGCAACTCCATGAAGGCCTTCCACTTGACAGCTAGCAACTTCCCATTAGTCATCCAAGTCAGAGTCATGTCTACATCAGTTCCTAGGTGGACAGTGGCATAGAACTGAGCCACCAAATCTGCATCAAAGTCCTTGTTGAACTGCATGATCCTGAGAATGTTCAACTGAGAGCACATCTGAAGGGCATCACCAAAGTACTCCGGGTCCTTCTCCATAGCATCCATGTTGATGGAATGAACATTGACAAAGAGGTTCTTCTTAGCCTTTATCACGTCAAAGTAGGTGGCATACTGAAACCGGTTCCAGAACGGGCGATTGACAAGGTTGGATTCTTGGGCTTCCTCATATGGGTTGTGGCGACGCCTGTCCCAGAATTCCTTGGCAGTCATCTCAGTCACCTTCTTGCCAGTTGACTTCGGCCAGTTGGCAGTCTTCTTCTTGAGATGAGGATTAGCACTTGAGGAAGCACCCACTGGCGGCGGTGGAGCACTAGAAGAACCACCTGCAGACTCAGATGAGTGGTACCGCTTTGACGTTGACCGCCCGGGGTTGACACGGCGGACTTGCTGCTCAGGATGTTCATCACCTGGAACCAAACACACGGACACACGAAACAACCAGAAGGAACGGTCAAAAACAAATAAACACAACAAACATGGATCAACATGCGGTAGGGAATGATGGAACTGGGCATCCGGCGGTAGTACCGCGCCTGCACAGCGGCAGTACCGCTCCAGCGGTAGTACCGCGCCATATGGGCGGTAGTGCCGCTCACGCGGTAGTACCGCGCAGGAGGGGCGGTAGTACCGCCCGAGATGGGGCACGGAGGATCCCTACTGCCGTGGACAGATCCGGCACTACCGGGGATGCCAAATTCAAAAATAAACCTACCAAACACCAATCCAAAGAGTCTAGTTGCCTTCTCCAACCTACTCAAGCCTAGATTTGGCCAAAAATCTAGAGATGCAACCACTATTGCCCCTAAAACACGAGATCTGAAAACTAGACAAGAAGAGAAGAGGAACGGGGGCAATACCGGCATCCATGGCAAGAGGACGAGGTGGGGATCGACTCCACCGAGGGAAAAGGAGAGAAACGGTCCGGAGACGGAGGGCCGCCGGAGCCCTCCCGCGGCGAGATGGCACTGGAGAGACGAAGAGGAACGAGGGGACGAAGCAAATGGGTATGGGGGGAGGAACCCACCCCTGCCCACGACTTAACCCCCTGGTCCCGCCCCTCAGCGGTAGTACCGTGGTGATGGGCGGTAGTACCGCGGCTCAGGGCGGTAGTACCGCTTATGCACCTAAGCGGTAGTACCGCGCAGCAACAGCTGTAGTACCGCCCAGCGCAACTCAAAACTAGAATCAACAAGCACGGCACAAAAGAAAAGAAAAGAAAACGACGGCAAGAAGAGAAAACCAAGAGACACCTAAAGAACACTAGCAAGAGGTCAGAAGACACACCCCTTCAAGAAAGGGGCGGTGGCCGAGGCCACCTATGTTTGAGTCAATTGGTATGGCACCGCAAAGAATTATCCTTGGGCCCATGACCAAAACTCGTCTTTGAAGCACAAGTACCATCAAAAATGGCTAATGTGAAAGAGTGAGATTAGTTTATGCATTATGGGGGGAGGAAGAGTTCATTTAGAGAACAACACTCCCCCTATGTCCATGCCTACACCTAGACAAGAATGCATGATGAGTGTGAGGGGTGTGCAAAGGTTCAAACCACATTGCTCGAATCAATGATATTTAGCTCATGCCTTAACTCGCGAAATCTTGCTTCATCCAATGGCTTCGTGAAAATATCTGCAAGGTTATCATGAGTGTTGACATAGTTGAGCTCGATCTCCCCTCGCCTAATATGATCCCGGATGAAGTGATACAGAATCTCAATATGCTTCGTCTTGAAGTGTTGCACCGGGTTGAGAGAAATCTTGATGGCACTTTCATTGTCACACCAAAGAGGCACTTTGTCACAAGTGACACCGTAATCCTTTAAAGTTTGCCTCATCCATAAGAGTTGTGCACAACAACTCCCGGCCGCCACATACTCCGCTTTGGTGGACGAGAGAGACACACAACTTTGCTTTTTAGAAGACCAACTTACCAAAGAGCAACCAAGAAATTGGCACCCTCCAGAAGTGGACTTCCTATCCACTTTGTCTCCCGCCCAATCGGAGTCCGAATACCCTACAAGCTTGAAGTTTGCTCCTCTTGGGTACCATAAGCCAAAGTTTGGGGTATGAGCCAAATATCGAAAGATTCACTTGACCGCCACAAAGTGGCTTTCCTTAGGTGCGGCTTGAAAACGTGCACAAATTCCCACACTCAACATGATATCCGGTCTAGATGCACAAAGGTAAAGTAATGAACCGATCATGGAGCGATATACCTTTTGATCCACCGCTTTACCATTTGGATCGACGTCAAGTTGGCACTTGGTGGGCATTGGAGTGGACGCCGGCTTGACATCACTTAGCTTGAATCTCTTGAGCATGTCTTGAGTGTATTTGGCTTGGTTGATGAAGGTTCCTTCTCTTCTTTGCTTTACTTCGAAATCGAGAAAGAACTTCAACTCTCCCATGGAAGACATCTTGAACTTTGAGGTCATGAGTGCGGCAAATTCCTCATTGAAAGCTTTGTTAGGGGAACCAAAGATAATGTCATCAACATATAGTTGGCACACAAACAACTCCCCTTTGACCTTCTTAGTAAAAAGAGTGGGGTCGATTACCCCAACTTCAAACCCACGATCTTGTAACAACTCGGTAAGGTGGTCATACCACGCACGTGGGGCTTGTTTAAGGCCATAGAGTGCCTTATCGAGTTGATACACATGATCGGGAAAGTAGGGATCCTCGAACCCGGGGGGTTGCTTGACATACACTAACTCATTAATAGGTCCATTAAGAAAAGCACTCTTCACATCCATTTGTTGCAACTTAAAGTTGTGATGAGAAGCATAAGCAATCAACAAACGAATAGATTCAAGGCGAGCAACGGGAGCAAAGGTTTCACCGTAGTCGATACCCTCGACTTGGGAGTAGCCTTGTGCCACCAATCGTGCCTTGTTGCGGATGATGGTCCCATGAGCATCTTGCTTGTTCTTGAATATCCACTTCGTTCCAATGACATTGTGGTTCCCCGTTGGCCTTGGCACTAATCTCCACACCTTGTTGTACTCGAAGTTGTTGAGTTCTTCATGCATGGCATTGAGCCAATCTGGATCTTCGAGAGCTTCATATGCCTTTTGGGGTTCCACACAAGAGACAAACGCGTGATGTTCACAATAGTTTGCCAATTGTATACGAGTGCTTACCCCCTTTTGAATGCTTCCAAGTACATTCTTCATGAGATGACCCTTGGTGGAGAGCTTGGAAGCAATCTTGGCGGCACGACGCTCCAATTCCTCCTCGGAGGTGAGTTGAGGAGCGGTCACTTGATCATCTTGAGCGCCGTCTTGAGCTTGTTCTTGATCTTGAACTTGCTCAGAGGAGAGAACTTGACCTTGGGCATCACTTGGTGTGTCTCCACCGTCTTGATCATGATTTTGCCCTTGGTCTTGTTCATGAGGTTGAGGGCCTTCACTTTGTTCTTCGGAAGCGTGTGGGCCTTGGGTTGGTGATGGCTCCACTTGAGTGGAGCATTGTCCTTCTCCTTCGGCCACAAGGGGTTCCTCAATGGGTAGGATAAAACCAACACCCATTCTTCTTATGGCTTGAGGAGGAATTTCATCACCTACATCACAAGTGCCACTTTGCTCCACTTGGGAGCCGTTATTCTCATCAAACTCCACGTTACACGTCTCCTCAATAAGTCCCGTGGATTTATTGAGGACACAGTAAGCATGAGAGTTTGTAGCATAACCAACAAATATGCCCTCATATGCTCTAGCCTCAAATTTAGACAATCGAACACCTTTCTTGAGAATGAAACACTTACACCCGAACACCCGAAAGTACTTGAGGTTGGGCTTGTTATCGGTGAGTATCTCATATGGAGTCTTGTTCAAGCCCTTGCGGAGGTAGAGCCGATTGGATGCATGACACGCGGTGTTGATGGCTTCGGCCCAAAAGTTGTATGGAGACTTGAACTCCGCCATCATGGTCCTTGCGGCATCCATCAACGTCCGGTTCTTCCTCTCCGCAACACCGTTTTGTTGAGGGGTGTAAGGTGCGGAATATTGATGCTTGATCCCCTCATCACTAAGAAACTCATCCAAGGTGTAGTTCTTGAACTCGGTGCCGTTGTCACTTCTTATTGTCAAGATCTTTGAATTGTGTTGACGTTGGGCTTCATTTGCAAAGTCAATGACGGTTTGTTGGGTCTCACTCTTCCTCTGGAAGAAATACACCCAAGTGTATCTTGAATAGTCATCCACAATTACCAAGCAATACTTTCTACCCCCAAGACTATCAAAGGATGGAGGCCCAAAGAGATCCAAATGAAGGAGCTCCAAAGGCCTCTTCGAGTAAATGAGAGTCGTGGGAGGGTGAGCCTTCTCATGAAGCTTTCCTTCGATACAAGCACTGCAAGCACGATCTTTAGCAAAACTAACGTTCGTTAGTCCACGGACATGGTCCCCCTTGAGAAGACTTTGCAAAGATCTCATATTGACATGGGTTAAACGGCGATGCCAAAGCCATCCCACATCAACTTTAGCCATTAGGCATGTCGCGGTCTTAGTGGGTCGCTCCGAAAAGTTAATCACATAGAGACCGTTCTCGACATGCCCAACAAAGGCTACTTTAAGAGTCTTGCTCCACAAGAGGGCCATGGTATCAATATCAAAGAAGGTGGCAAAGCCCATGATAGCAAGTTGACGAACGGAAAGTAAATTGTATGCAAGGGACTCAACAAGCATGACTTTCTCGATCGTGAGATCATGAGAAATGACTACTTTGCCAAGTCCCAATACCTTAGAGGACGAGGCATCACCCCACTCGACATTGGTGGGCATAGATGGAATCTTGTGCACGTCCACCACCAAGTCCTTGCTTCCGGTCATATGATTTGTAGCTCCACTATCGAGCAACCATGATCCCCCACCGGAAGCAAACACCTACAAAAGATCAATGCTTGTTTTAGGTACCCATTTTGTAATGGGTCCTTTGATGTTAGCAACAAGGGTCTTAGGAACCCAAATAGACCATTCAATGTACTCATGAGGAGAACCAACAAATTTGGCATAAACATGCCCATCACTCGCATGGCATAACACATAAGAAGGATTAAAGTCGCCGGCTTTGTTGGATGGGGTGGTATTGCCCTTCTTGACACCGTCACCCTTCGCATTGTTCTTCTTCTCCTTGTAAGCACCCTCTCCCTCCTTCACAAAAGTTTGCTTGAGAGGAGGAGGTTGAGGATATAGACCTTAGAGTCACCCGCCAGGAGGGGCCGGGTTACTCGTACGGTCGTTGCCAGAAGCCCGGAGCTAAGTTTCAAGATGATGGGCCAGAGATGGGCTGAGACCCGGATATGGCTTAAGGCCCGTAGTTACAATCATTACTATAATAGAACTTGTAGTGTAAGGCAAGTATTGTTTAGAGTCCGAGCCGGACACTCTTATGAGCCGGCCGGGACTCTAAGGGTTGCTGGGCGTCAGCCTCCCTGTATAAAGGGACGACCCGGCAGCGGTTTAAGGGCGAGAACGAGATCATCGAGAGCCGGGGGATAGCTGTTTAGCTCCTGGCGATCGTAACCCTAATCAATATCACCTCAAACTGGACGTAGGCTTTTACCTTCACCGTAAGGGGCCGAACCAGTATAAACCCTCGTGTTCCTTGTCCCGCATAACCCCTTCAAGCTTCCTAGTTGCGATGGCTCCACGACTAAGTCCTAGCCCAAGGACATCTGCCGTGACAATTCCACGACAGTTGGCGCCCACCGTGGGGCCAGCGCACGGTGGATTTGAGTTCTTGAAGGGCAGCTTCGAAGGGCTCAAGGGATACGCTGTGGGCCGGATGACCAAGAGTCGTCGCGGCAAACTCTACATCGACGATGCAGACTGGGGCCCCGACGCCGGCTCAATTGAGTACGGGTACCGGGTCCCCTTCGGCGGAATTCATGTCTTCATTGGCAAGATTGGTAAGCTGGGCCCTGAGCCGGATCTCTGCGCCGATCTCATCGAAACGGCTCAGCGCGCACGACCCGCCCGGGCCCGGCCTGCCTTAAAGCACGCTTTTGTGGGATGCATCCATGGAGGGTCCTCTGACCCATCTGGGTCCGGGGATGAGGCGGCCGCCGGCTCTGACGGCGAGTCGGCCACTGATGAGTCAAACTCGTTGTACCAACTTCAGGATGGCAGGCTCACGGGTTGTTCCGATGGCGACAGTATTCCGAACCTTCTTGAGCCGCCTAGCCAGGTTGGAGTCTTTATGGCTGGTGCACAGCCTGTTCAGAACCCCGCTGCTGGATCGGGAAACCCGGTGCCCTCTCCGGCTCAGGTGCTGATGGATCTCACGGACAAGATGACGGCCCTGTTAACCGCCACGGTTAACCCGGCGGATCAAGCCCGGCATGATGCGGAGGTGGCACCGTTGAAATTGGATCTGATAAAAGCTAAGGAGGATCTTGCAGCAGAAGGAATCAGGCTGGCTGCGGAGCGGGCGGCTCTCGATGCCCAGACTCAGCTGATTCAGGCGCAGTCCTTCCAACTCACGATGGATCAGAATGCGGCCAATGAGGTCATGAGAAGGAGGCATCAAAAGGCCTAGTCCCGACTCCCGCCGGTTTACGATCCACGCAACCTCTTCAACACGCCAGGTGCAGGGTCTAGTAACCCGCCAGGGGTCACAGCACCCGGGTCTGGACCCCTTATTCAGCCGCGAGTGATGGGGCCTCCCCAGGTGCCCCCTGCCCCGCCTCAGTATGTGCCAATATCCCCGGGTCATTATAATAACCCGCTGGAGAACATGGTCGCTGCGGTAGCACAGCTGGCGGCCCTACCAGTTGACGGTGACTCTCCGACGGCTATCGAGACCCGCCGGGTCAGGGAACTCCTTCAAACAGCACTGGCGCAGCAAGAGGCGTACTCCTACAGCCGGGACAGGATCCACTCGACTCCTCGTCCAGGCCAGAGCCCGAGTTACAGCCGGCACATGGTCTCGGCAACCGGCTCAAGTAACGTCTGACGCCATGACCCGCCCCCTGGCCATGGCCCGGCTCATAATGGAGCCTTTTACGCAGCGGACCAAGCATGGCAAGAGGCGGAGCAAGCGCCTCAATTGACGGCTTACCAGACCCCCCGGCTTACCCGACGACATCCGTTGATGTGGGTATCCCTACCAGGACCGGGGGTGTTCCTTGTTTAGTGCCAGCTATCCGTAATGAACGTCTACCTAAGGACTTCAAGGGCCCTAGGAAGGTGCCTAACTATACAGCTGACTTACAACCCGCGGCCTGGATTGAGAGTTATGAGATGGCTATGGAGCTACTTGAGGTCAGTGAGGCGGCCATGGCCAAGTATTTCACCATGATGTTAGATGGAACTGCCCGCACGTGGTTGAAAGGGCTACCACCGAATTCCATTGGGTCTTGGGCTGAGCTGAAAGCCCGGTTCATCCAAAACTTCAAAGATACCTGTAGGCAGTCTATGTCAATTGTGGATCTGACTAACTGTAGGCAGCAGGAGGGTGAATCCACGACCCATTGGGTTCACCGGGTCAAGGAGATCATACATTCATTGGATAAGATGGATGCCGGCTCTGCAGTCTTAATGTTGGAACAAAACTATCGCTTTGTGCCCCTAAAGATGAAACTCAGGCGGCTTAAATGTGACTGCACTGATATGGGTACACTAATGGCGGCTCTTGTCAAGTACGCCGATTCCGATGGTACCAAGGATCCCCCTTCAGATGATGAAAGGACAGGGAAGGGAAAGAAGAACGGCAATGGCAAGGGTCCTCAGTTTAACCCGGGGAACCAAGGAGGAGGCAAGCGCAAGGCCGATGGCAGCCTAGAGTTTGTAGCCAACGCCAACTCCCAAGGTAATAACCAGCGACGCAAGGGGAGGCCCCCTCCCCGCGGCGGCGGGTCAGGACCTTCTCTGGAACAGCTGTTGAATGAACCTTGTCCGAGGCACGGCTCTAGAGAGAAGCCAGCAACTCATCTGTGGAAGGATTGTGCAATCATGAAGGCCTTTAAAAGCTACAATGGCCCGGGCGGCGGCTCAGGCGCCGGCGGCTTTCATGGCCCGGGGGGCGGCTCAAATTCTGGCCCTCAGGGCGGTCAAGGGGGCTTTAATCAACAGTCTGGCCAGGGTCATCAACAGCAGCAGGGGGGTTATCAGACCAATCCAAAGCAGCTTAGCGGTGGACAGTATCATGTGTTTACCACTAGTTTGTGCAAACGAGACCAGAAGCTTCACAAGAGGGCTGTGAATGCTGTGGAGCCGGCAGTTCCACGCTACTTGCGGTGGTCTGAGCAGCCTATAGTGTGGAGTAGGGAGGATCACCCTCCCCGGGTGGATAACCCGGGCCACTTGGCCTTAGTGGTGGCTCCTCAAGTGGGAGGATACAAGTTCACAAAGGTGCTCATGGATGGAGGCAGCAGCATCAACATCCTCTATTATGAGACTTTCCGTCGTATGGGGTTGGTTGATAAGAATCTCAGCCAGTCCAACACTATCTTTCATGGTGTGGTACCTGGTAAGTCGGCTTATCCAGTCGGCAAGATCGAATTGGAAGTGGCTTTTGGTGATGAGAACAACTACAGGGTGGAAAAGTTGACCTTTGAGGTGGTCAAGATACGAAGTCCATACCATGCTATATTTGGATGGCCGGCTTACGCCAAGTTCATGGCACGGCCGTGTTATGTGTACTTACAGCTGCCGGGTCACAACGGGACTATTACGGTTCACGGCAGCCGAAAAGTGGCTCTAGAGTGTGAGGAAGGCGACGCGGCTTATGCAGAGTCTGTTTGTGCTACAGAGGAGTTGAAGTTTTACAAAGACAATGTCGACCCAACAGATATGACCTCTCTGAAAAAGCCGACTACGAAGACTGAGCCGGCGATGAAATTTAAGTCGGCTGATGAAACTAAGCTTGTTGATTTTGTTCCAGGAGATTCATCTCAGCAGTTTAGCATCAGTGCCAATCTGGATCCAAAATAGGAAAGCGCGCTCATCGAGTTCATCCGTGAGAATAGGGACGTCTTCGCATGGAAACCTTCTGACATGCCAGGTGTACCTAGAGAACTCGCTGAGCATACTCTCAATGTTGATCCGAAATTTAAGCCGGTCAGACAGTTCCTTCGGCGATTTAATGAAGAGAGGCGAAAAGCTATTGGTGAAGAAGTGGCCCAGCTCTTGGCGGCCGGGTTTATCGTTGAAGTCTTTCACCCGGAGTGGTTGGCTAACCCGGTGCTCGTGCTCAAGAAGAACGGCACCTGGCGGATGTGTGTGGATTACACGGACTTGAACAAGGCGTGTCCGGCTGATCCTTTTGCCCTCCCCCGTATTGATCAAATCATTGATGCTACGGCAGGTTGCGCACGCTTAAGTTTCTTGGATGCTTATTCCGGGTATCATCAGATTAAGATGGCAGTTAAGGACCAGGAGAAGACGGTGTTTATCACTCCCTTTGGAGCCTTCTGCTATGTGTCTATGCCCTTTGGACTCAAGTGTGCACAGGCGACTTACCAGCGCTGTGTACAGAACTGTCTTCATAAACAGATCGGGCGCAATGTTCACGCTTACGTGGATGATATTGTGGTTAAATCCATCAAAGAGGAAACCCTGATAGATGATTTAAGGGAAACCTTTGATAATCTCCGGGTCTATAAGATGATGCTTAACCCGGCCAAGTGTGTTTTTGGTGTTCCTGCAGGCAAACTATTGGGCTTCTTGGTTTCTGATAGAGGTATTGAGGCTAACCCGGAGAAGATCAAGGCCATCACCTCCCTAGCTAAGCCGGCGTGTATAAATGACGTACAGCGCTTGGCGGGTCGCATCGCTGCTTTAAGCCGGTTTATAAGCCGTTTGGGTGAGAAGGCTATGCCCTTATATCAGTTGATGAAGAAAACTGAAAACTTTGTCTGGAATGATGCGGCTAATACCGCTTTTGAGGAGTTGAAGAAGCAGCTGGCAGAGCCCCGGGTCCTTGCTGCTCCGGTTGATAAGGAGCCCTTACTACTGTATGTGGCGGCAAACGCACGAGCAGTCAGCGTGGCTATTGTGGTGGAGCGCAAGGAAGCGGGTAAGGAGCATCTGGTTCAGCGGCCAGCTTATTATGTCAGCGAAGTGCTCATTGAGTCCAAACAGCGGTACCCGCATTGGCAGAAGCTTGTGTATGGTGTGTTCATGGCGAGCCGGAAACTTAAGCATTATTTTCAGGGTCATCCCATCACTGTGGTCAGTTCTGCCCCTCTTGGTGAGCTTTGCCTGGGCACTGAAAAGACAGAAGTGTTAGGCACACAAAGAGTAAGTACAGACAAAGATAATGTAAGATGATTGTTGTTACCCGGGCGCAGTCTTGAAGGCCGGCAGATTTGACTGCATGGAGTCACCCGAAGAGGGGGAGGTCTCCTGATAATTGGAGTCAGAAGAGTTGA
Source organism: Aegilops tauschii subsp. strangulata (assembly GCF_002575655.3). NCBI lineage: Eukaryota > Viridiplantae > Streptophyta > Magnoliopsida > Poales > Poaceae > Aegilops > Aegilops tauschii. The sequence goes on from NC_053039.3 coordinate 183,446,325, forward strand.
GTAGCTGACGGATAACACCCGCCAACGGATGAAAAGGGTACAAGTGAGAAAAAACCTCAGTGCGACGCTTCCTTGTTGTGTCGGGTAACCCGGCGGAGAGATCGGTGTCCTTGTTGGTCCGGGTGTGACGCCGGCTTTCGTGAACCTGTCGCTTCAAAAGAAATTGAGGGTCTTGATGAGCTAAAGGATGTGAAAAGCTTACTTTCCGGGTTACCCTTCGGACTTTCAGCTGTGGCAAGGGCTCCGAGTCGGAGGAAAGTGACATTACCTCTTCTACCACCGGGTTACTGGCGCCGGTGTCATCCTATCAATGAGCAAGTATTGATAAGGCGGACAGCAACAAACAACAAATATAGCAAGAATTTAAAGGTTTAAGGGTTACCTCTGACTCGGAGCTGTCGCTTAATTGCATTAGCTCCGAAGCGGTGGGTCGGCTTCCCTTTTTGCGAGGGGCGGCTTTCTTGGCGGCTTTCTTTGCCTTCCTGGCCTTCTTGGCCGCCTCATGGTCATATTTGACCCGCCAGAATTTATCATCAGCCTGAAGAATACAGTAATGAATTCTTAAAACAGTTCAGGTCAAGGTTACATGCAGAAGAAGTTGAAAGGTTAAAGTCAGCGGCTCACCGCTGGGGCTGGATTGGTCTTGCAGAAGGGGGCTAACCCGGTCCTTCCACAGTCTGCCAGACTCTCGTTTAGAAGAGCCTTGGTCTCTTCCTCTGCAACGTCTTCTGGAAGATCATTGCGACTGTGCCTCTGCGGGTCATCCTTTCGCCCGGTGTACTCACACATTAAGCCGGGGCGGCGGCTCAATGGGATCACCCGCCATGAGATCCAGACCCGGACAAGGTCAATTCCGTTCAGACCGTTGCCTAGCAGGGCCTTGATCTTATTGATAGTTGGAAGCAGAGGCTGGCGTTCCGCTGCAGTCAGTTTGTCCGACAGCGGATGAGTCGGCTCTAGACGTGTTGGGCGAAAGCCGGGCAGCGGGTTCTCGTCAGCCGGGGACGTATCTTGGCAGTAGAACCAAGTCATATTCCAGTCCTTGGGGTGGCTCGGCGGCTCTGCGTAAGGGAAAAGACAGTCCCTACGCCGCTGGATGGAGATGCCACCTAACTCTAGACTTGGCCCGTTGGCGCACTCATTTTGGCGGTTTAAGTAAAACAGCTCTCTGAAGAGCAGCAGACTCAGCTCTTCTCCAAGATACACTTCGCAAAAGACTTGGAAGTTGCAGATGTTGGATACGGAGTTGGGTCCTATATCCTGAGGCCGTAGGTCAAAGAAGTTGAGCACGTCCCTGAAAAACTTTGAGCCGGGCGGTGCGAAGCCCCGGCTCATATGATCTGCGAAGATCACTACCTCCCCGTCCCTTGGTTGTGGTCTCTCTTCCGACGGGTCAGGGGCACGGTAGGACATGATTTCCTTCTTAGGTAAATATCCGGACTTAACAAAACTAGCCAGGGTCTCGTTGGTGACGTTGGACCTCATCCAGTTGCAAGTGATGGGAGCTTTGGGAGGCATGGTGAAAGTTAGTGGTCTATGATAAAAGGGAAAAATGTCCGGGTTAATTATAAGCTGGAGATCTACAGTTCAAACTAAGATGGCGGCTTATGAAGGGGACTAATGATATATACTCAGTTAAGCCGGAGGATTCTACAAAGCATGGTTCTCTTTAAACCGGAGGATTCTACAGCGCGTGGGTTCTTTAACCCGGAATCGTAAGCCGTCAAGATTCAATGGTTGCAGTTTTTACTAAGTGTGGTAAAACAGGTTTCACATATGGCGGTAACTTTTTTGGATCAAAATGGTCGGGTGAAATGAAAACTTTCTAGACCTAGAAACAGACGAGCGGATATTCTTGAGCTCGAACGAAGCATCTATACAGTGGAAGGAGATCTACTGGTACTTGAAATGAGGCTTAAACAACTACCGCACTAGTTCTATGCAAGGTTAAAGATCAACCAAGTACAGTGAATATGAGAACTACTGAGGTTTGTGGCAATGGCGATGAACGCGAAGAACACAGACGAACCCTACGGTAGATCTATCTGACAGGGCAAAGGAGACTCACCGGAGTTGGAGAAGAGCGGAAGTCGCCGCCGTTTATCTGGTCCGAGTCAGGGTGATGCAGCGGCCGGGTTGATGAAGACCAGGGGCGCGACGGCGGCGGCAGTGGCAGAGCTCTGGCAGAGGAGCGACGGCGCGAGGAGGAAGAAGAGAGCATGAGAAGAACCCGTTGGGCCGGCCTATTTATAAGGTAAGGTCATAAGTGGGCGCGAGATTCAAGGAGACCGCGGCGTGATTATCTCCCCCCCACGACGCCTCGATTTTCGGAATGACAGTAAAGCAAAGATCCGTTGCGGATCTGGCGGAGTAAAAAAACAGACTTAATGGAGGATGATGTCATGGCGGATTATCCGGAGTCCAGAGGATGACGTCACTCCGGGTTATGGCCTTCACATGAATGGTAAGCCGGAGATTTTTTCTGTCAGAAGAGTTGAAGATTGACATGAGCCGGCTCAAATCACTCTGGGGCCTAATGTTGAGGATATAGACCTTAGAGTCACCCGCCAGGAGGGGCCGGGTTACTCGTACGGTCGTTGCCGGAAGCCCGGAGCTAAGTTTCAAGATGATGGGCAGAGATGGGCTGAGACCCGGATATGGCTTAAGGCCCGTAGTTACAATCATTACTATAATAGAACTTGTAGTGTAAGGCAAGTATTGTTTAGAGTCCGAGCCGGACACTCTTATGAGCCGGCCGGGACTCTAAGGGCTGCTGGGCGTCAGCCTCCCTGTATAAAGGGACGACCCGGCAGCGGTTTAAGGGCGAGAACGAGATCATCGAGAGTCGGGGGATAGCTGTTTAGCTCCTGGCGATCGTAACCCTAATCAATATCACCTCAAACTGGACGTAGGCTTTTACCTTCACCGTAAGGGGCCGAACTAGTATAAACCCTCGTGTTCCTTGTCCCGCATAACCCCTTCAAGCTTCCTAGTTGCGATGGCTCCACGACTAAGTCCTAGCCCAAGGACATCTGCCGTGACAATTCCACGACAGTCACCCTTCGCATTGTTCTTCTTCTCCTTGTAAGCACCCTCTCCCTCCTTCACAAAAGTTTTCTTGAGAGGAGGAGGTCGTTTGGTCTTGTCATTCTTCTTCTTGTTCTTGGGCTTGGGTGCGAACCCAATCCCCTCCTTGGCCACAACTTCCTTTTGGTTTCTCAAAAGGTCGTTGAGGTTCTTCTCACCTTGTATGCATGACACAAGGCCTTTCTCAAGTTGCTCCTTCAACTTAGCATTCTCCTCAACAAGATGCACATGCTCACAACAAGGGTTAGTAGCATTTGCATTATCAATTAACACCATATGAGGAAAGGTGGCTTTCTCCTTAGTTAGCTTTACTTGGAGTTGATCATGAGACTCCTTGAGGCTAGCATGAACACCCTTCAAGACTTTGTGAGCCTTGTCGAGAATGTCAAACTCCTCTTTAAGTCTAGCAAGATCAACCCCAAGTTTTGCCTTCTCGGAGTTTAGCACACGAGACACAACAAGAGCATGATCAAGATCTTTCTTTAACTTAGCATGATCATCGTTGTATGACTCCTCAAGAGCCAAACGAAGACCACGCTCTTCGTCAAGAGCATTGGAAAGATCCGAAATCTCATCGGCATAGTCACGACTATGCCCCTCCATCTTAGAGATGGTATCTTCGTGAGCCTCGATCATGTCATTGGCTTCACCAAGTTGTTCTAAGAGAGCAACGAAGTGCTTCTTGGATTTACCCTTGAGTTTACCCATAAAGGTCTCAAACTCATTTTCCTCCACATTTGTCCCCTCATGTTCATCAATGCTATCCGTCGAAGAAGGATGATCAATGATGGTAGTTTTGATGTTGGGGGTTACCTTGTTGGTGGCTTTAGCCATGAGGCACTTGGCGGTGATGTTCTCATTGGGTGAGTCGAAGAGAGACATCCGTGGAGTCTTCGCAATGGCAACGGAGGCCATGGCAACCGACTCACCATCTACATCATCGTCATCATCCTCGTTGTACTCTTCTTGTACCACCAATGCCTTGGGAGGAGTCTTCTTGGTGAAGTTGCTCTTGTTGGGGAACGACTTGGCCTTGTCCTTTCTAATGAGCTTGTCACCATTGTCCTCCCTCTTCTCATAAGGGCACTCCGCAACAAAGTGGCTCACATTGCCACAATTGAAGCAAGTCCTCACTCGTTGCTTGCCCTTTGCGCCACTTGAATTGTTCTTGTTGAAGTTTGGCCTTGTGTTCTTCTTGCTCCAAAATTGCCTTGAAGCAAGAGCCATGTGTTCATGATAGGCATACTTCGTATCTTCGAGGTTGCCCTCCTCTTCTTCTTCTTCATCCTCTTCCTCCATACTAACCTTGGCCTTTAGAGCAAGGTTGGGCTTCTTTACTCTTTGAGAGAGAAGAACCGCATTGTCGGCGGTCTTGTCCAAGATGCTCATAGCAACAAACTCATCCAACACTTCACTTGATGACAAGGTGTGGAAGTCCGGCCTTTGACGAATTACGGAGGACATGGCTTTGTGGTAGGGCATCATTGCCTTGAGGAATTTGCGCTTGATCCAATTGTCATCCGTGTCCTTACTTCCATGATCTCGGAGAGAGACCGCGAGTTTGGGTACTCTCCGAAAAAGCTCACGAGGTTCTTCATCTTCTTTCATTGCAAACTCGTCGGGTTCATCTTGCACCACTTCATAGTTGGAGCGTTGAATGCTTGCGCTTCCCCGATAGAGGGAAACAACTTGGAGCCAAGCATCTTTGGCCACGGTGTAAGGCCGGAGATGAGTAAGATCTTCGGGTGGGATTGCTTCTTGGATGATGAAGAGAGCATTCTCATTGAATTGATGATCCACAACTTCTCTAGGAGTGAAGTTACTTCGGTCATGCGGATAAAAACCTTCTTCAATGATTCTCCAAAGGTTAGTGTTCACATGATTTAAATGACGCTTAAAACGATAGACCCAAGAATCAAAATCTACATTCTTCTCAATCTTAGGGGTCGGGCTGGCATGATTCAAATGAGTGGAAGGGAGCGATCCACCATAGACAGGTGGAGGTTCCACATGGGCAAAGATGCCGGTCCCATTTTTACCACTAGAAGAAGGAGCTTTCTCGCTAGTAGCTTCCCCCTTGTCGGAGGTAGCATCCGTCACCTTGTTAGCGGGATCACCCACTTTCAACGGTGCGGTGGAAAGTTTAAGCCCTTCTAAGAATTTATTAAATATGCTTTCGACCTCGTCATGGAGGTTTTCAATGTGTCCAACACCACATTGAATTCCTCACGAGAGACCGCGGTTCCCCCATCTCCCGTAGACGAGACCGGATTCACACCGGAGTGCTCCTCCACACCGTCTACGACGTCAACCATACTCTTTGGACGGTAAAGTCCTTAATAAAGAGACGAGGCTCTGATACCAATTGAAAGGATCGATATAGTTGACTAGAGGGGGGTGAATAAACAACTAACAATTTTTAGGTTTTTTTACCAATTTAAACTTTGCATCAAAGTAGGTTGTCTAGATATGCAACTAGGTGAGCAACCTATATGATGCAACAACAACAAGCGCACAAGCAAGAAAGGGATACAACACAATATAAGCATGCACAAGTAAAGGTAAGAGATAACCAAGAGTGGAGCCGGTGGAGACAAGGATGTGTTACCGAAGTTCCTTCCTTTTGAGGGGAAGTACGTCTCCGTTAGAGCGGTGTGGAGGCACAATGCTCCCCAAGAAGCCACTAGGGCCACCGTATTCTCCTCACGCCCTCACACAATGCGAGATGCCGTGATTCCACTATTGGTGCCCTTGAAGGCGGCGACCGAACCTTTACAAACAAGGTTGGGGCAATCTCCACAACTTAATTGGAGGCTCCCAACAACACCACAAAGCTTCACCACAATGGACTATGGCTCCGCGGTGACCTCAACCGTCTAGGGTGCTCAAACACCCAAGAGTAACAAGATCCGCTAGGGATAAGTGGGGGAAATCAAATATCTCTTGGTGGAAGTGTAGATCGGGGCCTTCTCGACCAATCCCGAGCAAATCAACAAGTTTGATTGGCTAGGGAGAGAGATCAGGCGAAAATGGAGCTTGGAGCAACAATGGAGCTTTTGGGGGAAGAGGTAAGTCAACTTTGGGGAAGAAGACCCCCTTTTATAGTGGGGGGAGCAATCCAACCGTTACCCCCCACTTCAGCCCCACAGAGAGCGGTACTACCGCTTGGCCCTATAAGCGGTACTACCGCTCCCCCTCGTGGTACTGCCGCTGGGCCCAGAGCGGTACTACCGCGGTGGTCAGGGCGGTACTACCGCACACGAGCGGTACTACCCCCCCCCCCCCCCCCCCCCGCCGCGGCTAGTACCGTAAAACCCGACACGGAAAAAGACCCCTCGAATCAAGGCGGTATTAGCACGAAGTCGCAGCGGTACTACGGCTGGGGGCTACAAGCGGTACTACCGCTGTGGAGCGGTACTGCCGCTTGTAGCACCCAAGCGGTACTACCGCTCCGGCCCGCGGTACTACCGCTGGGACCAGAGAGGGCATACTGAGAGAGGGGAACGAGATCATCATCGAAGCGGAAAGGCTCGGAGGGTGTGCAAAGGAAGTGTACGTGATGATTCCACCCTAGCCTTTCCAAAGCGGACCTCCTCTTGATAGTACGGTGATCCCTACGAAACTAGTCCACCAAACTAATTTGAAAGGACTACACCGTCTTCGCTTCAAACTCCGAGGGGAGGGAATCGTCTCGTGCCAAAGGATGAATCTCTGAAAAAACTCAATGCACACGATTAGTCCGCAAAAGCATTGTCATCAATCACCAAAACATCTAAGGGATACAAATGCCCTTACAGCTGGAGTCCTTCAGGAGTTCACACAATATGTTGCTAATTCCGCCTCACCGAATTCATCGCAGATGAGTGTGAACAGCACCAAATCCTCACAAACATCTTTGTTCAAAGTTTTACTTTCTTGCCTAGGAATAATCCTCCTGAAGTGAGCTTTGATTTATATGTTGAAAACCATTAGATACCACTTACTGTATTTTGTGACATATGCATGATCCCTTCTGATGGGAGCTTAGCTGAGCCTAGGCCCACTGGGTTTGAGGCCTTTTATCGCACTTTGACAGTGGGAGATGAGAGAGGGGTGTCAGCTACCACTGTCGCTGGCTTGCATTTTCCTGTTGTTCATTACTTTGCACTTTTCATTGCAAAATGCTTGCTTGCTAGGGAGAAGGTGGGTTCACTTAGTTCACCAGACCTTGTTGTTTTACGTCATGCATTAGAGGGCAACAACACTTATAGCTTGGGAGCTATTGTAGCTTGTAGCCTCCATCTTAATAAATCCCAGGGTAAAATACATGGTGGGATTTACGCTACTCATTTGGCAGCTCACTTTAATGTTGAGATACGCCCTCATGATTACCCTCTGACCAAGGTTTACTTAGACCGTGCAGCCATGGAACACCATCATTTTCTTGCACGAGATTATCCTAACATTCCTATTCCTTATAACCTGGTCTTTAGCGTTGAAACTCGAGATATTATTCCGTTGCCTTCTCCTGCTTTGTTTGATTCTGTTGCCAGGGGCGGATATAAGATCATGCCTGCAGACATCATCGCCTACCGGAACGCTCAGGCTGCTATTGAGGCAACACAGGAGGAGCCTCATCAGTGGGATGAGTGGATGCCCGCTCCTCAGCAGCCCTACTACCCTCCAGGCTACTGATCGACTACCAAGTTAGGCCAAAATCCAAAGCTTGGGGGAGTACGTGTTTCTCACCGACTTTACATTCATGTCCACATATTCCATTAGTTGGTGTTCACACTTTTTCATTGTATCATCCATGCTTAAATCTATTTTTCTTGCTTTCTTCTTGTGTGTTTGAAAAACTTTAGAAAAACCAAAAAATTAGTTGTAGTTAGTTTACTTTATATGCATGCTTAGTTGTAATACTAAAAAGAAACCCAAAAAGATTTCCTTATTCTTCTTTTGCTTGTTGGGAGCTTTCCCGTGTAAATAGTTTTTCTCGTTTTTGCTTTCCCCTTTTATTTGCTTGTTCAAGAAAACCAAAAACTCCAAAAATATTTTAGTGTGTTTCTCTGAATTTCATTTCTTTTTATTTGAGTTGTACCAAGGAGAAGACCACGATGAAAATGTTGAGTGGCTCTCATATGAATAATTGTTGATCTAATAAAGAGCACATTTTTATGCGCAAAAAAATAATAAAGAGCACATTTTACCTTGTCTTCTCCTGTTGAATAAAATGTTTGCAGATTCCAGCTTAGTCCACAGCACTCATGCACTATTATTATTTTCATATCGTTTGGTCGTGCAAGTGAAAGGCAATAATGACGACATTCGATGAAATGGTCGTGGCAGAGAGAAACTGGTATGAACTTGACTTGTTCTGTTTGTGTAAATATGTTTAACCTAGTATCCATGATTCAGCCCATTATGATTAAACATGTTTGCAATGACAATTAGAGATTATAGTTTCTCATGCCATGCATAAGTAGTTGGGAGTGGATAATGATTTATCTTGGATATCAACATTGCGTTAAAGTGATTGTGATGTAGTATGATGATATGGTATCCTCCTCTGAATGTTCGAGTGGCTTGACTTAGCACATGTTCATGCATGTAGTTGAATCAAAACCAACATAGCCTCTATGATATTTATGTTCATGGTGTTCATATCCTACTCATGCTAGTGTCCAATGTTACTTATGCATAATGCATGTTTATGATCGTTGTTGCTCTCTAGCTAGCCGCTTCTCAATCTAATTGCTAGCCTTCGCCTGTACTAAGTGGGAATTCTGCTTATACATAAAAAACCTTGAACCCAGAAGTTATTCCAGATGAGTCCACCATACCTACCTATATGCGGTATTACCCTGCCATCCTAAGTAAATTTGCATGTGCCACCTCCAAAAACTTCTAAATAAATATCCTTTTTGTGTGTCTAGATCGTTCATGGAACGACAGGAGGTGGTCGATATCTTCCATGCTAAGTGGGTTATTCTCAGGTCGATTGTTTATTCACTCGCGATCGCACGAGAAAAGGGCGGTAATAGGGATGCCCAGTCCCAAACTACAAACTGAAAAAGAGTTAATCTCTTAAATAATCAAACAAAAACTTCCAATGGAGTTAAAACCTTTACTTTTATCACTTGGGAACCGCCACTAGCATGCTTAGCATGGAAGATATTGATAACTGATGGTCGTGAATTAAATGAGAAGGGTGAATGTCTCAAAATATCATTTACCTCTGTTTTAAAAAACGTGAGCTCTGGCACCTCTGCAAATCACTGCTTCCCTCTGCGACGGGACTATCTATTTACTTTTATGTTGCGTCATCAGCTTCAAAAACAAGCGCTAGAACCTGAGAGCACAACTGTCATGACTTATGCATTGTGTGTAGTTAATGTTGGGTGCATCATGACTGGATCTTTTCTTCCATGAATTACAATGTTTAGTCGCTGCTTGAACTTTGGAGGAGCTCTGCATTTATGTTTTGCGGTCTCAGAAAGGGCTAGCGAGATACCACTACTGTCATATTATATCATGGTTGTTTTGGCAACGTGTTGTCGTCTGAGATATCTTATTATTGCTCGCTAGCTGATTATGTCATTGATATGAGTCATTATAATCTTTAAGAGTTATTGTCGACATGGTTAGTTATATTGTTGGCTGAAAACCTTGGTGTTGTTTAAGCTTATTTATGCAAACAAGAGCAAAATAGTTCGTAAAAGTTTTTCTTTTTCACTTTCAGTTTATCAACTGAATTGCTTGAGGACAAGCAAAGTTTTAAGCTTGGGGGAGTTGATACCTCTCCAACGTATCTACTTTTCCTAACGCTTTTCCTCTTGTTTTGGACTCTAATTTGCATGATTTGAATGAAACTAACCCCGGACTGACGTTGTTTTCAGTAGAACTACCATGGTGTTGTTTTTGTGCAGAAATAAAAGTTCTCAGAATGGAATGAAACTTTGCGAGAAATTTTTATATAATATATACTCCCTCCGTTCAGAATTACTTGTCTCAGAAATGAATGTCTCTAGAACTAAAATACGTCTAGATACATCCATTTCTGTGATAAGTAATTCCGAACGGAGGGAGTAAGAATTTCTGGAGCCAAGACCTACCGGAGAGGGCCCCCTGGGTGGGCAGAACCCGCCAGGGCACGCCCCCCTCTCCTGGCGCGCCCAAGTGGGTTGTCCCCACCTCGTGGCCCCGTAGACCCTGAAACCGACGCTATAAATCCTATTTTCCAGAAAAAAAATCAGGGAGAAAGTATTATCGTGATCCACGTGACGGAGCCGCCGTCACCTCCTCTTCTTCATCGGGAGGCCATCTTCATCGGGAGGCCAGATCTGGAGCCCGTTTGGGGCTCCGGAGAGGGGGATCTTCGTTCTTCATCATCACCAACCCTTCTCCATCGCCAATTCCATGATGCTCCCCACCGGGAGTGAGTAATCCCTTCATAGGCTCGCTGGTCGGTGAGGAGTTGGATGAGATTCATCATGTAATCGAGTTAGTTTTGTTAGGGCTTGATCCCTAGTATCCACTATGTTCTAAGATTGATGTTGCTATGACTTTGCCATGCTTAATGCTTGTCACTTTGGGCTCGGGTGCCATGATCTGAGATATGAACCATTTATGTTATCATCATTATATCCATATTCTAGATCTGATCTTGCAAGTTATAGTCACCTACTACGTGTTATGATCCGGTAACCTCGGAGTGACAATAATCGGGACTTCTTTCGGTGATTAATTATCGTAGTTTGAGGAGTTCATGTATTCACTATGTGTTAATACTTTGTTCCGGTTCTCTATTAAAAGGAGGCCTTAATATCCCTTAGTTTCCAATATGGACCCCGCTGCCATGGGAGGGTAGGAAAAAAGATGTCATGCAAGTTCTTTCCATAAGACGTATGACTATTTATGGAATACATGCCTACATTATATTGACGAACTAGAGCTAGTGTCGTATCGCCCTAGTTTATAACTGTCTCATGATGAATATCATCCAACAAGTCACCGATCCAATGCCTACGAATTTATCTTATATTAGTCTTGCTAAGTTACTACTGTTGTTATCACTGTTACACTTGCTACAAAATTTATTGATATCACTATTACGGTTACTACTGCTACTATCAAAACTATCATACTACTTTACTACTGATCACTTTGTTGCAGATAATTAATCTCCAGGTGTGGTTGAATTGACAACTTAGCTGCTAATACCTTCAAATATTCTTTAGCTCCCCTTGTGTCGAATCTATAAATTTGGGTTGAATACTCTACCCTCGAAAACTGTTGCGATCCCCTATACTTGTGGGTTATCAGTAATTTATTTTCTTATACTAACGGACCTTATGAGATTTTCTGTTGAGTTTTGTGTTGTGAAGTTTTCAAGTTTTGGGTAAGGATTTGATGGACTATGGAATAAGGAGTGGCAAGAGCCTAAGCTTGGGGATTCCCAAGGCACCCCAAGGTAATATTCAAGGACAACCAAGAGCCTAAGCTTGGGGATGCCCCGGAAGGCAACCCCTCTTTCGTCTTCGTCTATCGGTAACTTTACTTGAGGCTATATTTTTATTCACCACATGATATGTGTTTTAGTTGGAGCGTCTTGCATGATTTGAGTCTTTGCTTTTTAGTTTGCCACAATCATCCTTGTTGTACACACCTTTTGAGAGGGACACGCATGAATCGTGATTTATTAGAATACTCTATGTGCTTCACTTATATCTTTTGAGCTAGGCAATTTTGCTCTAGTGCTTCACTTATATCTTTTTAGAGCACGGCGGTGGTTTTATTTTATAGAAATTATTGAACTCTCATGCTTCACTTATATTATTTTGAGAGTCTTCAAACAGCGTTGTAATTTGCTTTGGTTATAAATTTAGTCCTAATATGGTAGGCATCCAAGAGGTATATAATAAAAACTTTCATACAAAGTGCATTGAATACTATGAGAAGCTTGATTCCTTATGATTCTTTTGAAATATAAAGATGGTTATATTAGATTCATGCTAGTGAGTAGTTGTGAATTTGAAAAATACTTGTGTTAAGGTTTGTGATTCCCGTAGCATGCACGTATGGTGAACCGTAATGTAACGAAGTTGGAGCATGAGGTATTTTTTGATTGTCTTCCTTATGAGTGGCGGTCGGGGACGAGAGATGGTCTTTTCCTACCAATCTATCCCCCTAGGAGCATGCGCGTAGTACTTCGTTTCGATAACTAATAGATTTTTGCAATAAGTAAGTGAGTTGTTTATGACGAATGTTGAGTCCATGGATTATACGCACTCTCACCCTTCCACCATTGCTAGCCTCTCCAGTACCGCACAACTTTCGCCGTTACCATATACCTTCCTCAAAACAACCACCATACCTACCTATTATGGCATTTCCATAGCCATTCCGAGATATATTGCCATGCAACTTTCCACCGTTCCATTTATTATGACACGCATCATCATTGTCATATTGCTTTGCATGATCATTTAGTTGACATCGTATTTGTGGCAAAGGCACCGTTCATAATTCTTTCATACATGTCACTCTTGATTCATTGCACATCCCGGTACCCTGTCAGAGGCATTCATATAAAGTCATATTTTGTTCTAAGTATCGAGTTGTAATCTTGAGTTGTAAGTAAATAAAAGTGTGATGATCTTCATTATTAGAGCATTGTCCCATGTGAGGAAATAAAAAATGAGAGAAAAGGCCAAAAAAAAGAAGGCCCAAAAAAAGAAAAAAGAGAGAGAGAGAAGGGGCAATGTTACTATCCTTTTTCCACACTTGTGCTTCAAAGTAGCACCATGATCTCCATGATAGAGAGTCTCCTATGTTGTCACTTTCATATACTAGTGGGAATTTTTCATTATAGAACTTGGCTTGTATATTCCAATGATGGGCTTCCTCAAATTGCCCTAGGTCTTCATGAGCAAGCAAGTTGGATGCACTCCCACTTAGTTTCTTTTTTATCTTTCATAAACTTATAGCTCTAGTGCATCCGTTGCATGGCAATCCCTACTCACTCACATTGATATCTATTGATGGTCATCTCCATAGCCCGTTGATACGCCTAGTTGATGTGAGACTATCTCCTTCTTTTTGTCTTCTCCACAACCACCATATTCTATTCCACCTATAGTGCTATGTCCATGGCTCACGCTCATGTATTGCGTGGAAGTAGAAAAAGTTTGAGAACATCAAAAGTATGACACAATTGCTTGGCTTGTCATCGGGGTTGTGCATGATTTGAATATTTTGGGTGATGAAGATGGAGCATAGCCAGACTATATAGCTTTCTTTGGCCATGTTATTTTGAGAAGACATAATTGCCTTGTTAGTATGCTTGAAGTATTATTGTTTTTATGTCAATATTAAACTTTTGTTTTGAATCTTATGGATCTGAACATTCACGCCACAATAAAGAGAAATTACATGGATAAATATGTCAGGTAGCATTCCACATCAAAAATTCTGTTTTTATCATTTACCTACTCGAGGACGAGCAGGAATTAAGCTTGGGGATGCTTGATATGTCTCCAACGTATCTATAATTTTTTATTGTTCCATGCTATTATATTATCTATTTTGGATGTTTTGTATGCATTAATATGCTATTTAATATTATTTTTGGGACTAACTTATTAACCTAGAGCCTACTGCCAGTTTCTGTTTTTCCTTGTTTTTGAGTTTCGCATAAAAGGAATACCAAATGGAGTCCAAACGGAATAAAACCTTCGCGATGATTTTTCTTGGACCAGAAGACACCCATGAGACTTGGAGATGAAGTCGGAGGAGCCATGAGGCGGCCACAAGGGTGGAGGGCGCGCCCCCTGTCTGTGGCCCCCCCGTGACCCTCCTAATTCTTTCGCCTATATATTCACATATATTCTCAAACCACCAGAGGAGTCTGATGTCTACTACGCAACCTTCTTCTTGTAGACGTTGTTGGGCCTCCAAGTGTAGAGGTTTGTAGGACAGTAGCAAATTTCCCTCAAGTGGATGACCTAAGGTTTATCAATCCGTGGGAGGCGTAGGATGGAGATGGTCTCTCTCAAACAACCCTGCAACCAAATAACAAAGAGTCTCTTGTGTCCCCAACACACCCAATACAATGGTAAATTGTATAGGTGCACTAGTTCGGCGAAGAGATGGTGATACAAGTGCAATATGGATGGTAGATATAGGTTTTTGTAATCTGAAAATATAAAAACAGCAAGGTAACTAGTGATAAACGAACATGAGAGAGAGAGAGAGAGATCAAACACATAGCTACTGGTACATACCCTCAGCCCCGAGGGTGAACTACTCCCTCCTCGTCATGGAGAGCGCCGGGATGATGAAGATGGCCACCAGTGATGGATTCCCCTCCGGCAGGGTGCCGGAACGGGTCTAGATTGGTTTTCGGTGGCTACAGAGGCTTGCGGCGGCGGAACTCCTGATCTATTCTGTTCCCCGAAGTTTTTAGGGTATATGGATATATATAGGCGAAAGAAGTCGGTCAGGGGAGCCACGAGGGGCCCACGAGGGTGGGGGCGCGCCCAGGGGTGCAGGCGCGCCTCCCTGCCTCGTGGCCACCTTGAAGCTTCCCTGACTTCAACTCCAAGTCTCCTGGATCATGTTCGTTCCAAAAATCACGCTCCCGAAGGTTTCATTCCGTTTGGACTCCGTTTGATATTCCTTTTCTGCGAAACACTGAAACAAGGGAAAAAAGAGAAACTGGCACTAGGCTCTGGGTTAATAGGTTAGTCCCAAAAATAATATAGAAGTGTTTAATAAAGCCCATAAACATCCAAAACAGATAATATAATAGCATGAATACTTCATAAATTATAGATACGTTGGAGACGTATCAGCATCCCCAAGCTTAATTCCTGCTCGTCCTCGAGTAGGTAAATGATAAAAGAAATAATTTATGAAGTGTGAATGCTAGCAGGTGCACAAGTTTGATCAATGATAATTTCAATCGCCTTTTCTAGCATCATTATATATCATAACAGTAGCTCATCTCATAAAGCTTCTCATGATCAAGTAACAAGCTATTCACATGTTAAAGTATAGATCATAAACTTTCTTGAAAACTAACAAACCGTGTTATCAGTCATCAAACAATTACAATTCATCTTATTTTTAGGAAGAGTCTATGTCAGAGCTTTGATTTAGCAAACCCCACATACTCAACTATCAAATAGTCTTTCACAATTGCTAACACTCACGCGATATTTATGGGTTCAAAGTTTTAATCAGACACAGAGAAAGATAGGGGCTTATAGATTCGCCTCCCAACCTTTTACCTCAAGGGTAATGTCAACAATAATAGCTCATGATGCCTTACATCCAATTGGATATATATATATATCAGAATCTTTCCAACACAATGTGCTTGCCAAAGGATAAAATGTAAAAAGGAAAGGTGAAGATCACCATGACTCTTGCATAAGGTAAAAGACAAGAATAAAAGATAGGCCCTTCGCAGAGGGAAGCAGAGGTTGCCATGCGCTTTTATAGTTGGATGCACAAAATCTTAATGCGAGGGAACGTCACTTTATATTGCCACTTGTGATAGGGACCTTTATTATGCAGTCCGTCGCTTTTATTGCTTCCATATCACAAGATCGTATAAAGCTTATTTTCTCCACACTAAAAGATCATACATATTTAGAGAGCAATTTTTATTGCATGCACCGATGACAACTTACTTGAAGGATCTTACTCAATTCATAGGTAGGTATGGTGGACTCTCATGGCAATACTGGTTTAAGGGATGTTTGGAAGCACAAGTAGTATCTCTACTTGGTGCGAAGAATTTGGCTAGCATGAGGGGGAAAGGCAAGCTCAACGTGTTGGGCGATCCATGACAATATACTTTATTTCGGATATAAGAAAACATAACCCATTACGTTGTCTTCCTTGTCCAACATCAACCTTTTAGCATGTCATATTTTAATGAGTGCTCACAATTACAAAACATGTCCAAGATAGTATATTTATATGTGAAATCTCTCTTCCCTCAATATTCTTTCATGAATTGTTCAAGTGACCAATACAATGTTTGCTAACCTTCAAGAAATTTACCACCTCTACTTCTTATATGTAAAGTCATTACTCCCCATGGGATAAGCATATGAAACATGTAAAATTTCAGATTTATGATATGAAGGAAATATGCCCTAGAGGCAATAATAAAGTATTATATATTTCCTTATATCATGATAAATGTTTATTGTTCATGCTAGAATTGTATTAACCGGAAACGTAATACATGTGTGAATACATAGACAAACAGAGTGTCACTAGTATGCCTCTACTTGACTAGCTCGTTAATCAAAGATGGTTATGTTTCCTAGCCATAGACATGAGTTGTCATTTGATTGACGGGATCACCTCATTAGGAGAATGACGTGATTGACTTGACCCATTTCGTTAGCTTAGCACCCGATCGTTTAGTATGTTGCTATTGCTTTCTTCATGACTTATACATGTTCCTATGACTATGAGATTATGCAACTCCCGTTTATCGGAGGAACACTTTGTGTGCTACCAAACGTCACAACGTAACTGGGTGATTATAAAGGTGCTCTACAGGTGTCTCCAAAGGTACTTGTTGGGTTGGCGTATTTCGAGATTAGGATTTGTCACTCCGATTGTCGGAGAGGTATCTCTGGGCCCACTCGGTAATGCACATCACTATAAGCCTTGCAAGCATTGTGACTAATGAGTTAGTTGCGGGATGATGTATTACGGAACGAGTAAATAGACTTGCCGGTAACGAGATTGAACTAGGTATCGCGATACCGACGATCGAATCTCGGGCAAGTAACATACCGATGACAAAGGGAACAACGTATGTTGTTATGCGGTCTGACCGATAAAGATCTTCGTAGAATATGTGGGAGCCAATATGGGCATCCAGGTCCCGCTATTGGTTATTGACCAGAGAGGTGTCTCGGTCATGTCTACATAGTTCTCGAACCCAAAGGGTCCGCACGCTTAAAGTTACGATGACAGTTATATTATGAGTTTATATGTTTTGATGTACCGAAGGTTGTTCGGAGTCCCGGATGTGATCACGGACATGACGAGGAGTCTCGAAATGGTCGAGACGTAAAGATTGATATATTGGACGACTATATTCGGATACCGGAAGTGTTCCGGAGAAGTTTCGGATTAAACCGGAGTGCCGGAGGGTTACCGGAACCCCCCGGGGGAAGTATTGGGCCTTGGTGGGCCTTGAGGGGAGAGAGAGGGCAGCGGCCAGGTGGTGGCGCGCCCCCTCCCAAGGGGAGTCCTAGTTGGACTAGGAGAGGGGGGCGCGGGCCCCTTTCCCTGTCCCTCTCCCTCTCTTTCCTTCCCTACCTTCTTTCCTAGTAGGACTAGGAAAGGGGAGTCCTACTCCTACTAGGAGGAGGACTCCCCCTCTCTCCTTGGCGCGCCTAGGGCAGCCGGCCTCCCCCTTGCTCCTTTATATACGGGGGCAGGGGGGCACCTAAGAACGCACTTGATATACGATATTTTAGCCGTGTGCGGTGCCCCCCTCCACCAGATTACACCTCGATAATACCGTCGCGGAGCTTAGGCGAAGCCCTGCGTCGGTGGAACATCATCATCGTCACCACGCCGTCGTGCTGATGAAAATCTTCCTCAACACTCGGTTGGATCGGAGTTCGAGGGACGTCATCGAGCTGAACGTGTGTAGAACTTCGGAGGTGCCGTGCGTTCGGTACTTGATCGGTCGGATCGTGAAGACGTACGACTACATCAACCGCGTTGTGATAACGCTTCCGCTGTCGGTCTACGAGGGTGCGTGGACAACACTCTCCCCTCTCGTTGCTATGCATCACCATGATCTTGCGTGTGCGTAGGAATTTTTTTGAAATTACTACGTTCCCCAACAGTGGTATCAGAGCCTGGTTTTATGCGTTGATGCTATGCACGAGTAGAACACAAGTGAGTTGTGGGCGATATAAGTCATACTGCTTACCAGCATGTCATACTTTGGTTCAGCGGTATTGTGAGATGAAGCGGCCCGGACCGACAATACGCGTACGCTTACGCGAGATTGGTTTCACCGTTGCGAGCACTCGTTGCTTAAAGGTGACCGGCGGGTGTCTGTCTCTCTCGCTTTAGTTGAACCGAGTGTGGCTACGCCCGGTCCTTGCGAAGGTGAAAACACCACCAACTTGACAAACTATCGTTGTGGTTTTGATGCGTAGGTAAGAACGGTTCTTGCTAAGCCCGAAGCAGCCACGTAAAACATGCAACAACAAAGTAGAGGACGTCTAACTTGTTTTTGCAGGGCATGTTGTGATGTGATATGGTCAAGACATGATGTGATATAATGTGTTGTATGAGATGATCATGTTTTGTAACCGAGTTATCGGCAACTGGCAGGAGCCATATGGTTGTCGCTTTATTGTATGAGATGCAATCGCCTGTAATAGTTTTACTTTATCACTAAGCGGTAGCGATAGTCGTAAAAGCAATAAGTTGGCGAGACGACAATGATACTACGATGGAGATCAAGGTGTCGAGCCGGTGACGATGGTGATCATGACGGTGCTTCGGAGATGGAGATCACGAGCACGGTGCTTCGGAGATGGAGATCACAAGCACAAGATGATGATGGCCATATCATATCACTTATATTGATTGCATGTGATGTTAATCCTTTATGCATCTTATCTTGCTTTGATTGACGGTAGCATTATAAGATGATCTCTCACTAAAATTTAAAGATAAAAGTGTTCTCCCTGAGTATGCACCGTTGCAAAAGTTCTTCGTGCTGAGACACCACGTGTTAATCGGGTGTGATAGTCTCTACGTTCAAATACAACGGGTGCAAAACAGTTGCACACGCGGAATACTCAGGTTAAACTTGACGAGCCTAGCATATACAGATATGGCCTCGGAACACAGAGACCGAAAGGTCGAGCGTGAATCATATAGTAGATATGATCAACATAGTGATGTTCACCATTGAAACTACTCCATCTCACGTGTTAATCACACATGGTTTAGTTGCTTTGGATCACGTAATCACTTAGATGATTAGAGGGATGTCTATCTAAGTGGGAGTTCTTAAGTAATATGATTAATTGAACTTAAATTTATCATGAACTTAGTACCTGATAGTATCTTGCTTGTCTATGTTAATTGTAGATAAATGGCCCGTGCTGTTGTTCCGTTGAATTTTAATGCGTTCCTTGAGAAAGCTAAGTTGAAAGATGATGGTAGCAATTACACGGACTGGGTCCGTAACTTGAGGATTATCCTCATTGTTGCACAGAAGAATTACGTCCTGGAAGCACCGCTAGGTGCCAGGCCTCCTGCAAGAGCTACGCCAGAAGTTATGAACGTCTGGCAAAGCAAAGCTGATGACTACTCAATAGTTCAGTGTGCCATGCTTTACGGCTTAGAACCGGGACTTCAACGACGTTTTGAACGTCATGGAGCATATGAGATGTTCCAGGAGTTGAAGTTAATATTTCAAGCAAATGCCCGGATTGAGAGATATGAAGTCTCCAATAAGTTCTATAGCTGCAAGATGGAAGAGAATAGTTCTGTCAGTGAGCATATACTCAGAATGTCTGGGTATAATAATCACTTGGTTCAACTGGGAGTTGAACTTCCGGATGATTGCGTCATTGACAGAATTCTTCAATCACTACACCAAGCTACAAGAGCTTCGTGATGAACTATAACATGCAAGGGATGGATAAGACAATTCCCGAGCTCTTCGCAATGCTAAAGGCAGCGGAGGTAGAAATCAAAAAGGAGCATCAAGTGTTGATGGTCAGTAAAACCACTAGTTTCAAGAAAAAGGGCAAAGGGAAGAAGAAGGGGAACTTCAAGAAGAACAGTAAGCAAGTTGCTGTTCAGGAGAAGAAACCCAAGTCTGGACCTAAGCCTGAAACTGAGTGCTTCTACTGTAAGCAGACTGGTCACTGGAAGCGGAACTGCCCCAAGTATTTGGCGGAAAAGAAGGATGGCAAGGTTAACAAAGGTATATGTGATATACAAGTTATTGATGTGTACCTTACCAATGCTCGTAGTAGCACCTGGGTATTTGATACTGGTTCTGTTGCTAATATTTGCAACTCGAAACAGGGGCTACGAATTGAGCGAAGATTGGCTAAGGACGAGGTGACGATGCGCGTGGGAAATGGTTCCAAAGTCGATGTGACCGTCGTCGGCACGCTACCTCTACATCTACCTTCGGGATTAATATTAGACCTAAATAATTGTTATTTGGTGACAACGTTGAGCATGAACATTATATCTGGATCTTGTTTAATGCGAGACAGTTATTCATTTAAATCAGAGAATAATGGTTGTTCTATTTATATGAATAATATCTTTTATGGTCATGCACCCTTGAAGAGTGGTCTATTTTTAATGAATCTCGATAGTAGTGATACACATATTCATAATGTTGAAGCCAAAAGATGCAGAGTTAATAATGACAGTGCAACTTATTTGTGGCACTGCCGTTTGGGTCATATCGGTGTAAAGCGCATGAAGAAACTCCATACTGATGGAATTTTGGAATCACTTGATTTTGAATCACTTGGTACTTGCGAACCGTGCCTTATGGGCAAGATGACCAAAACACCGTTCTCCGGTACTATGGAGAGAGCAACAGATTTGTTGGAAATCATACATACAGATGTATGTGGTCCGATGAATATTGAGGCTCGTGGCGGATATCGTTATTTTCTCACCTTCACAGATGATTTGAGCAGATATGGGTATATCTACTTAATGAAACATAAGTCTGAAACATTTGAAAAGTTCAAAGAATTTCAGAGTGAAGTTGAAAATCATCTTAACAAGAAAATTAAATTCCTACGATCTGATCGTGGAGGAGAATATTTGAGTTACGAGTTTGGTCTACATTTGAAACAATGCGGAATAGTTTCGCAACTCACGCCACCCGGAACACCACAGCATAATGGTGTGTCCGAACATCGTAATTGTACTTTATTAGATATGGTGCGATCTATGATGTCTCTTACTGATTTATCGCTATCGTTTTGGGGTTATGCTTTAGAGACGGCTGCATTCACTCTAAATAGGACACCATCGAAATCCGTTGAGACGACGCCTTATGAACTATGGTTTGGCAAGAAACCAAAGTTGTCGTATCTTAAAGTTTGGGGTTGCGATGCTTATGTGAAGAAACTTCAACCTGATAAGCTCGAACCCAAATCGGAGAAATGTGTCTTCATAGGATACCCAAAAGAGACTGCTGGGTATACCTTCTATCACAGATCCGAAGGCACGATATTCGTTGCTAGGAATGGATCCTTTCTAGAGAAGGAGTTTCTCTCGAAAGATGTGAGTGGGAGGAAAGTAGAACTTGATGAGGTAACTGTACCTGCTCCCTTATTGGAAAGTAGATCATCGCAGAAATCAGTTTCTGCGACACCTACACCAAGTAGTGAGGAAGTTAATGATAATGATCATGAAACTTCAGATCAAGTTATTACTGAACTTCGTAGGTCAACTAGATCAAGAACCGCACCAGAGTGGTACGGTAATCCTGTTCTGGAGGTCATGTTACTAGACCATGGCGAACCTACGAACTATGAAGAAGCGATGGTGAGCCCAGATTCCGCAAAATGGCTTGAAGCCATGAAATCCGAGATGGGATCCATGTATGAGAACAAAGTATGGACTTTGGTTGACTTGCCCGATGGTCGGCAAGCCATTGAAAACAAATGGATCTTCAAGAAGAAGACTGACGCTGATGGTAATGTTACTGTCTATAAAGCTCGACTTGTTGCAAAAGGTTTTCGACAAGTTCAAGGGATTGACTACGATGAGACCTTCTCACCCGTAGCGATGCTTAAGTCTGTCCGAATCATGTTAGCAATTGCCGCATTTTATGATTATGAAATTTGGCAAATGGATGTCAAAACTGCGTTCCTGAATGGATTTCTGGAAGAAGAGTTGTATATGATGCAACCAGAAGGTTTTGTCGATCCAAAGGGAGCTAACAAAGTGTGCAAGCTCCAGCGATCCATTTATGGACTGGTGCAAGCCTCTCGGAGTTGGAATAAACGCTTTGATAGTGTGATCAAAGCATTTGGTTTTATACAAACTTTTGGAGAAGCCTGTATTTACAAGAAAGTGAGTGGGAGCTCGATAGCATTTCTGATATTATATGTGGATGACATATTACTGATTGGAAATGATACAGAATTTCTGGATAGCATAAAGGGATACTTGAATAAGAGTTTTTCAATGAAAGACCTCGGTGAAGCTGCATATATATTAGGCATTAAGATCTATAGAGATAGATCAAGACGCTTAATTGGACTTTCACAAAGCACATACCTTGACAAAGTTTTGAAGAAGTTCAAAATGGATCAAGCAAAGAAAGGGTTCTTGCCTGTACTACAAGGTGTGAGATTGAGTAAGACTCAATGCCCGACCACTGCAGAAGATAGAGAGAAGATGAAAGATGTTCCCTATGCTTCAGCCATAGGCTCTATCATGTATGCAATGCTGTGTACCAGACCTGATGTGTCCTTTGCTATAAGTTTAGCAGGGAGGTACCAAAGTAATCCAGGAGTGGATCACTGGACAGCGGTCAAGAACATCCTGAAATACCTGAAAAGGACTAAGGATATGTTTCTCGTTTATGGAGGTGACAAAGAGCTCATCGTAAGGGGTTACGTTGATGCAAGATTTGACACTGATCCGGACGATTCGAAATCGCAAACCGGATACGTATTTACATTGAACGGTGGAGCTGTCAGTTCGTGCAGTTCCAAGCAAAGTGTCGTGGCGGGATCTACGTGTGAAGCGGAATACATAGCTGCTTCGGAAGCAGCGGATGAAGGAGTCTGGATGAAGGAGTTCATATCCGATCTAGGTGTCATACCTAGTACATCGGGACCAATGAAAATCTTTTGTGATAATACTGGTGCAATTGCCTTAGCAAAGGAATCCAGATTTCACAAGAGAACCAAGCACATCAGAAGACGCTTCAATTCCATCCGGGATTTAGTCCAGGTGGGAGACATAGAAGTTTGCAAGATACATACGGATCTGAATGTTGCAGACCCGTTGACTAAGCCTCTTCCACAAGCAAAACATGATCAGCACCAAGACTCCATGGGTGTAAGAATCATTACTATGTAATCTAGATTATTGACTCTAGTGCAAGTGGGAGACTGAAGGAAATATGCCCTAGAGGCAATAATAAAGTATTATATATTTCCTTATATCATGATAAATGTTTATTGTTCATGCTAGAATTGTATTAACCGGAAACGTAATACATGTGTGAATACATAGACAAACAGAGTGTCACTAGTATGCCTCTACTTGACTAGCTCGTTAATCAAAGATGGTTATGTTTCCTAGCCATAGACATGAGTTGTCATTTGATTAACGGAATCACCTCATTAGGAGAATGACGTGATTGACTTGACCCATTTCGTTAGCTTAGCACCCGATCGTTTAGTATGTTGCTATTGCTTTCTTCATGACTTATACATGTTCCTATGACTATGAGATTATGCAACTCCCGTTTATCGGAGGAACACTTTGTGTGCTACCAAACGTCACAACGTAACTGGGTGATTATAAAGGTGCTCTACAGGTGTCTCCAAAGGTACTTGTTGGGTTGGCGTATTTCGAGATTAGGATTTGTCACTCCGATTGTCGGAGAGGTATCTCTGGGCCCACTCGGTAATGCACATCACTATAAGCCTTGCAAGCATTGTGACTAATGAGTTAGTTGCGGGATGATGTATTACGGAACAAGTAAATAGACTTGCCGGTAACAAGATTGAACTAGGTATCGCGATACCGACGATCGAATCTCGGGCAAGTAACATACCGATGACAAAGGGAACAACGTATGTTGTTATGCGGTCTGACCGATAAAGATCTTCGTAGAATATGTGGGAGCCAATATGGGCATCCAGGTCCCGCTATTGGTTATTGACCAGAGAGGTGTCTCGGTCATGTCTACATAGTTCTCGAACCCAAAGGGTCCGCACGCTTAAAGTTACGATGACAGTTATATTATGAGTTTATATGTTTTGATGTACCGAAGGTTGTTCGGAGTCTCGGATGTGATCACGGACATGACGAGGAGTCTCGAAATGGTCGAGACGTAAAGATTGATATATTGGACGACTATATTCGGACACCGGAAGTGTTCCGGAGAAGTTTCGGATTAAACCGGAGTGCCGGAGGGTTACCGGAACCCCCCGGGGAAGTATTGGGCCTTGGTGGGCCTTGAGGGGAGAGAGAGGGCAGCAGCCAGGAGGTGGCGCGCCCCCTCCCAAGGGGAGTCCTAGTTGGACTAGGAGAGGGGGGCGCGGCCCCCTTTCCCTCTTCCTCTCCCTCTCTTTCCTTCCCCCCTTCTTTCCTAGTAGGACTAGGAAAGGGGAGTCCTACTCCTACTAGGAGGAGGACTCCCCCTCTCTCCTTGGCGCGCCTAGGGCAGCCGGCCTCCCCCTTGCTCCTTTATATACGGGGGCAGGGGGGCACCTAAGAACGCACTTGATATACGATATTTTAGCCGTGTGCGGTGCCCCCCTCCACCAGATTACACCTCGATAATACCGTCGCGGAGCTTAGGCGAAGCCCTGCGTCGGTGGAACATCATCATCGTCACCATGCCGTCGTGCTGACGAAACTCTCCCTCAACACTCGGCTGGATCGGAGTTTGAGGGACGTCATCGAGCTGAACGTGTGTAGAACTTCGGAGGTGCCGTGCGTTCGGTACTTGATCGGTCGGATCGTGAAGACGTACGACTACATCAACCGCGTTGTGATAACGCTTCCGCTGTCGGTCTACGAGGGTGCGTGGACAACACTCTCCCCTCTCGTTCCTATGCATCACCATGATCTTGCGTGTGCGTAGTAATTTTTTTGAAATTACTACGTTCCCCAACATGATATTCAAATCATTCAACTATTTACTCATAGGATATAAGTGAAGCACACGAGTAAATGACAAACTACTCTAAAAAGATATAAGTGAAGATCAATGAGTAGTTAAATAATTATGTAGCTATGTGAAGACTCTCTCCCATTTTAAGAATTTCAGATCTTGATACTTTATTCAAACAGCAAGCAAAACAAAATAAAATGACATGACGCTCCAAGCAAAACACATATCATGTGGTGAATAAAAATATAGCTCCAAGTAAAGTTACCGATGAATGAAGACGAAAGAGGGGATGCCATCCGGAGCATCCCCAAGCTTAGGCTCTTGGTTATCCTGGAATATTACCTTGGGAATCCCCAAGCTTAGGCTCTTGCCACTCCTTATTCCATAGTCCATCGAATCTTTACCCAAAACTTGAAAACTTCACAACACAAAACTTAACAGAAAACTCGTAAGCTCCGTTAGCGAAAGAAAACAAAACACCACTTCAAGATACTGTATTGAACTCATTCTTTATTTATATTGGTGTTAAACTTACGGTATTCCAACTTCTCTATGGTTTATAAACTCTTTTACTAGCCATAGACTCATCAAAATTAAGCAAACAACACACGAAAAACAGAATCTGTCAAAAACAGAACAGTCTGTAGTAATCTGTAACTAACGCAAACTTCTGAACTCTAAAAATTCTACCAAACTAGGAAGACCCAAATAATTTGTTTATTGATCTGCTGCAATTGGAATCAGTATCATATCACGTTCTGCTAATTTTTAACAATTGTTTTTGTGAACAGAAAGTTTCTGGAATTTTCAGCATGATCAAATAACTATTATCCAAGAAGATCCTATAGGTTTAACTTGGCACAAACACTAATTAAAACATAAAACCACATCTAACCAGAGGCTAGATAGATTATTTATTACTAAACAGAACCAAAAAGCAAGAAACTAAAATAAAATTGGGTTGCCTCCCAACAAGCGCTATCGTTTAACGCCCCTAGCTAGGCATGATGATTTCAATGATGCTCACATAAGAGCTAAGAATTGAAACATAAAGAGAGCATCATGAAGAATATGACTAGCACATTTAAGTCTAACCCACTTCCTATGCATGGGGATTTTGTGATCAAACAATTTATGGGAACAATAATCAACTAGCATAGGAAGGCAAAACAAGCATAACTTCAAAACTTTAAGCACATAGAGAGGAAACTTGATATTATTGCAATTCCTACAAGCATATATTCCTCCCTCATAATAATTTTCAGTAGCATCATGAATGAATTCAACAATATAACCAACACCTAAAGCATTCTTTTCATGATCTACAAGCATAGAATTTTTATTACTCTCCACATAAGCAAAATTCTTCTCATTCGGAATAGTGGGAGTATCATAAGAAACTCGAATACTATAAATTGTTTCCACATTAAATGAGTAATGTTCAAAAAAAGGGTAATCATAACCATGACAAGTTTTATAAATATAATCATCACTACTTTTTATAGCATAAGTGTCATCACAATAATCATCATAAGTAGCAACTTTGTTCTCATCATAATTGATTGAAACCTCTTCCAATATAGTGGAATCATTACTAAATAAAGTCACGACCTCTCCAAATCCACTTTCATAATTATCATAATAAGATTCAACATCCTCCAAAATAGTGGGATCATTACTTCCTAAAGTTGACACTCTTCCAAACCCACTTTCATCAATATAATCATCATAAGTAGGAGGCATGCTATCATCATTATAAATTTGCATATCAAAACTCGGGAGACTAAAAATATCATCTTCATGAAACGTAGCATCCCCAAGCTTGGGACAAACATTAATTGCAGCAAATATATTCTCAAAAACATCATCTTCATCAAACATAGCATCCTCAAGATTGGGCCTTTTCATATCATAAGCATAATCACTCTCATCATTAATAGTATGAATAGCACCAATAGTATAGCAATTATCATCATCACGATGAGTAATAGGAGCAACATCATTTGGGAGAGATACCTTTCTACCTTTGCTTCCCCGTCTTTTCTTTTTCTTCTTCACATCATGTGTGGGTTCAATCCTCTTTTTGGGGCTCCTTATTAATGAGATTGGTTGAATAGAAGGCTCCTCCTCGTTACCTGATTCATCATAAGAAATAATAGGAGAATATTGGGTAGTCTCTTCCCTTTCATTAGTATTCTCTTCATCCTCTATTTCTTTTCTTTTCTTTATGTAATTGGCAATATAAGGATTTTCAATGCAATTCACCGCACAATACATATAAATTTTCTCTAGATCAAAATCAAGAACTCTATCAAGGGCAAATTCTGGAATAACCTTAGTTATACGTTTCATTTCTTCATAACCCAAGAGAAAACTAAGTTCATTATGATGTGCAAGGGAAATCAAGTCATCACAATTTTTGGACACGATACGATCATGAAACAATTTGCATTGGTTATTGAAATGATCACGTTCATGGCAAAGTTCACAAGTACAGCTAAGAAAGTTTAAATTTTCAGCACAAACATCTAGCCTTTCTTGCAACCATTTAGTTTCCAAATACTTATGCCTCTTGCAAAATCTATTTTCCCTAATTGGTATGTACTTGCAAACTCTATGCACTCCACAAAAATCGACATGCTTATAAGAGATATTTTCATCATGACTAGTGCAATCATCATTAGTACTATGGATATCCAAAGAGTTCATACTAACAACATTGCAGTCATGCTCATCATTCAGAGATTTAGTGCCAAACATTTAATTGCATTCTTCTTCTAACACTTTGGCACAATTTTCCTTTCCATCATACTCACGAAAGATATTAAAAAGATGAAGCGTATGAGGCAAACTCAATTCCATTTTTTTGTAGTTTTCTTTTATAAACTAAACTAGTGATAAAACAAGAAACTAAAAGACTCGATTGCAAGATCTAAAGATATACCTTCAAGCACTCACCTCCTCGGCAACGGCGCCAGAAACTGCTTGATGTCTACTACGCAACCTTCTTCTTGTAGACGTTGTTGGTCCTTCAAGTGCAGAGGTTTGTAGGACAGTAGCAAATTTCCCTCAAGTGGATGACCTAAGGTTTATCAATCCGTGGGAGGCGTAGGATGAAGATGGTCTCTCTCAAACAACCCTGCAACCAAATAACAAAGAGTCTCTTGTGTCCCCAACACACCCAATACAATGGTAAATTGTATAGGTGCACTAGTTCGGCGAAGAGATGGTGATACAAGTGCAATATGGATGATAGATATAGGTTTTTGTAATCTGAATATAAAAACAGCAAGGTAACTAATGATAAAAGTGAGCGAAAACGGTATTGCAATGCTAGGAAACAAGGCCTAGGGTTCATACTTTCACTAGTGCAAGTTCTCTCAACAATAATAACATAATTGGATCATATAACTATCCCTCAACATGCAACAAAGAGTCACTCCAAAGTCACTAATAGCGGAGAACAAACGAAGAGATTATTGTAGGGTACGAAACCACCTCAAAGTTATCCTTTCTGATCGATCTATTCAAGAGTCCGTAGTAAAATAACACGAAGCTATTCTTTCCGTTCAATCTATCATAGAGTTCGTACTAGAATAACACCTTAAGACACAAATCAACCAAAACCCTAATGTCACCTAGATACTCCAATGTCACCTCAAGTATCTGTGGGTATGATTATACGATATGCATCAAACAATCTCATATTCATATATTCAACCAACACATAGAACTTCAAAGAGTGTCCCAAAGTTTCTACCGGAGAATCAAGACAAAAACGTGTGCCAACCCCTATGCATAAGTTCACGAGGTCACGGAACCCGCGAGTTGATCACCAAAACATACATCAAGTGAATCACGTGATATCCCATTGTCACCACAGATACGCACATGCAAGACATACATCAAGTGTTCTCAAATCCTTAAAGACTCAATCCGATAAGATAACTTCAAAGGGAAAACTCAATCCATTACAAGAGAGTAGAGGGGGAGAAACATCATAAGATCCAACTATAATAGCAAAGCTCGCGATACATCAAGATCGTATCACCTCAAGAACATGAGAGAGAGATCAAACACATAGCTACTGGTACATACCCTCAGCCCCGAGGGTGAACTACTCCCTCCTCGTCACGGAGAGCGCCGGGATGATGAAGATGGCCACCGGTGATGGATTCCCCCTCCGGCAGGGTGCCGGAACGGGTCTAGATTGATTTTCGGTGGCTACAGAGGCTTGCGACGGCGGAACTCTCGATCTATTCCGTTCCCCGAAGTTTTTAGGGTATATGGATATATATATAGGCGAAAGAAGTCGGTCAGGGGAGCAACGAGGGGCCCACGAGGGTGGGGGGCGCGCCCAGGGGGCAGGCGCGCCTCCCTGCCTCGTGGCCACCTCGAAGCTTCCCTGACTTCAACTCCAAGTCTCCTGGATCACGTTCGTTCCAAAAATCACGCTCCCGGAGGTTTCATTCCGTTTGGACTCCGTTTGATATTCCTTTTATGCGAAACACTGAAACAAGGGAAAAAACAGAAACTAGCACTGGGCTCTGGGTTAATAGGTTAGTCCCAAAAATAATATAAAAGTGTTTAATAAAGCCCGTAAACATCCAAAACAGATAATATAATAACATGAATACTTCATAAATTATAGATACGTTGGAGACGTATCAGAGTCCACGAAAACACTTCTCCACCGCCACAACCTTCTGTACCCGTAAGATCCCATCTAGGGACCTTTTTCGGCACCCTGCCGGAGGGGGATTCGATCACGGAGGGCTTCTAAATCAACCCTATTGCCCTTCCGATGAAGCGAGTAGTTTACCACAGACCTACGGGTCCATAGCTAGTAGCTATATGGCTTCTTCTCTCTCTTTGATTCTCAATACCATGTTCTCCTCGATGTTCTTGGAGATCTATTCTATGTAATACCTTTTTGCGGTGTGTTTGCCGAGATCCGATGAATTGTGGATTTATGATCAGCTTATTAAAGAATATTATTTGAATCTTCTCTGAATTCTTTTATGCATGATTTGATATCTTTGTAATTCTCTTTGAACTACCGGTTTGGTTTGGCCAACTAGATTGGTTTTTCTTGCAATGGGAGAAGTGCTTAGCTTTGGGTTCAATCTTGCGGTGTCCTTTCCCAATGACAGCAAGGCACGTATTGTATTGTTGCCATCGAGGATAAAAAGATGGGGTTTTCATCATATTGCTTGAGTTAATTCCTCTACATCATGTCATCTTACTTAATGCGTTACTCCGTTCTTTATGAACTTAATACTCTAGATGCATGTTGGATAGCGGTCGATGTGTGGAGTAATAGTAGTAGATGCATAATCGTTTCGGTCTACTTGACACGGACGTGATGCCTATATTTCATAATCATTGCCTTAGATATCGTCATAACTTTGCGCTTCTCTATCAATTGCTCGGCAGTAATTTGTTCACCAATCGTATTATTTGCTATCATGAGAGAAGCCTCTAGTGAAACCTATGGCCTCCGGGTCTATTTTCCATCATATAAGTTTCCGATCTACTATTTTGCAATCTTTTACTTTCCGATCTATAAACCAAAAATACCAAAAATATTTACTTTATCGTTTGTTACTTTCATCTATCTCTATCAGATCTCAGTTTTGCAAGTAGCCGTGAAGGGATTGATAACCCCTTTATCGCGTTGGGTGCAAGTTGTTTGATTGTTTGTGCAGGTATTCGGTGATTTGTGTGTTGTCTTCTACTGGATTGATACCTTGGTTCTCAAACTGAGGGAAATACTTATCTCTACTTTGCTGCATCACCCTTTCCTCTTCAAGGGAAAAACCAACGCAAGCTCAAGAAGTAGCATCGGTGAAGGGGTGGAGTGAAGAGTCGCGAGCAGCGCCGGATCCCATGGGCCAGGAGGGAGTGGGGCCACCAGGGGGTTGTAGTAGGGGGCACCGACGTGCGGTGGTGAAGCTAGGGGCAGGGGCATGGGAAGCCCGCCATGCGGCTACCCGGGCTACTATGGCGCGGCGTACATCGCGTGGTGCGCAGTTGGGCGCGGGCCAAGAAGGCCAAGGATCGGAGGATGCGGGACGGGCATGCTATATGCATGCACCAGACCCGTCCAAGGGTTCTAGGCGGCGGGCCAGGGCGCTGGAGCCTGCTGCTGGCGGGGCGCGCCTCCGGGGGCGTTGGACTGCTGCTTGCGTCCACGGCGCCCACCACAGCGGCGGTCGGAGGAGGCCGACTAGGGTGGCTGCTGCTGCTGGAAGAAGCCCGCCGGCGGTGGCGGCGGGTACTAGGAGTACGGTGGTCCCGACGTGGGGAATCGTGGCACAGGAGGCGCCGGTGAGTGCTGCTGCTGTTGGCCGCCACGGGATGTCCCGACAGCAAGGGCGGTGTGGGTAGCCCTAGTTTTTGCCATCTTCATCCGACACTCCTCCAAGCGTAAGTATGCCACAACCTCGGGGAAGGTCGACGAGGGGATCATGTGAGATTCGAAGCGGCTTGTCGAATTCCTCGTTGAGACCGGCGGTTAGGGTGCTGAGGAGGAGCTCATCAGAGATCGTCTCACCAAGATCACGGAGCTCATCACCAAGTTTCTTGACACACATGCAAAAATCATCAATGGACGAGTCAAGTTGGTGGCATCCAAAAAATTCTTGCTGAAAGGAAGACCCGGCGCTAGAGTTGATAGTTGGTGAAGAGCCCGTTGAGCTTCGTCCAAACAGTGAGGGCATCATCCTCATCGCTGACCACGGTGTGGAAGAGATCCTTGGAGATTGTGAGGTAGAACCAATGAATGAGCGTGGCGTCGATGGTCATCCACTCGTCATCGCCATGCATGAGGCTTGAGTCGACAGAGTCGTCGATGTGATCATGAAGATGGTACTCACGGAACACCAAGGAGAAGTAGGTTTTCCAGGCGTAGTAGGTGGAAGTGGATTGATCGAGGCACACGGGAATACGGGCGTGGATGTTGAGATCACGGATGAGGGTGGGATCGAGACCGGCAAAGGGATTGATGGCACCGTAGACAGAGGAGCCGGGTGAGGCCATGGCGACAAGGAAGGAGACATGGGCGGCTGGGGTAGATAGTAGGGTTTGGAGGTGGCGATCAGTGGGGTTTGAGAGAGTAGGGTAGTGTGCGCTGCGACGACGACCTAGGTGGTGCGGCGACGGCGACCTAGAAGGTGTGGCGGCGGCAGGAGCGGAAGGCTTAGGTTTAGGATCGGGTTAGGGAAACTGATACCATATTGTAAGGCAATGCAGCTCTCAATTGAATTGGATGCATACACGCACGTATATATGTACATGATATAGCCCACGGCCTCAACTATATAAGGAAACACGAGGCGGGGCTAGGTAGAAAAAGATCCTAACCATACATACGATGATAGCCTATACATATAGTCAACAAGGAGCAACCTGGAGTGCAGCGACACACTAGCGGCGAGGGAGGATGCCGCAGCGAGCACGCATTGCGAGAACGCGAGCGCGAGGAAGATGGCGTCGGACATTGAGCGCTGACTAACGTTAGCCGTTAACGTTACATTATAACTAACCAAACAGGTTTCTGTTTTCTTCAATTACGTTCACATTATCAGCGCAACTAATGAAGTTTATGTTACTCTTTCGAAACCAAACACCTCCTAAGGAATTACAAGCTTACAGCTATCTCCGCGTGGACGTGTATGGATCTTTCTCCTTGGAGCTTCATAGGCTGAAGAGACATGAAGAGCTATTCAATTCTGGACAAATCTGGGAAATACTTGCCTCGGTGAATTGCGGGTTGTTCAGATGTACCTAGCCTACTAATCTGGAAAATCATTTATTAAACCGCTATTTCAACGGTTTTGCTTTACATCCCATGGTTTGCTGTAGTAGCTTAAACATCACATCGATTTGTCTCGGTTGTTTGTACATAATTTCATATTATTTATTTTTAAGGATCTCGCTTCAAAAAAAAAAACACCTCCTGAGAGTTGAGCCCAAAAAAAATGAGAATGAGGGCATTGGAGAGGTTTGAGGGGGATCTTGACTTGCAAGGACTTTAATCCCCCCTTATTAATCCCCTTCAAACATCTCCAATCGCTGCCTAAACGGAACAAGCCATAAAGCAGAACCTCCCCCTCTCGTAGTCTCGTCTCCCACAAGCCGCAAACCCATCTTCCCCTAGCCCAAGCAAACCGCGCGCCACCATGTTCCTCACGAGGTTAGAATCGACCCTTCTCAGTCAAAAGTCTTCACAGCCCCGACCCGCTGCTGGATTCCGCGCCCGCGGTGTTGTCAGTGCTGTGGATTTTTCATCTTATTTCGGGATAAATTTTGTTGTGGGGTTGTTTCGCGCAGGACGGAGTACGACCGCGGCGTGAACACCTTCTCGCCGGAGGGACGGCTATTCCAGGTCGAGTACGCCATCGAGGCCATCAAGGTGAGTGAGCCGATCCCTTCTGAGCCCCCCCCCCCCCCCCCCCCCCCCCCCCCCTCCCTTGCCCCCGATCTGGGTGTAGATTTGGTGAGGAGGCAGCTGCAGTCTGCTGTTAGGAATCGGTTGTCTGGAGTAGTTGCCCGGGGTTGTTTCGGAAGATGTATGTTTTAGGCCGCTCGATTCGTGTTGTTAGGACGAACCAATGGCTAGATGCAGCATGGATCGCTGTTTCCTGACATTGTGAATCAGGGCGACAACTTTAGTAGTCTTTAGGGGCTTGCAATGAAGTACCCTAATTTGGACTAGGGTTCTACGCTCATTTAGGCTTGGTTATGTCTTCTTGTCGACTCGCAAGTTGAAGTCTATATATTTGTAGGTGATTTCATTGATTATATCGTTGGCATTTTCTGGGTCATTGTCGTGATAGTTGTAGCGAGATTAAGCTGGAATCTCACTGTTTAAATTTGTATGTGCATATGAGTGATGGTTTTGTTGATGCCCATGCCTTTTGCAGTTGGGATCTACTGCAATCGGGTTGAAGACGAAGGATGGGGTTGTTCTTGCTGTGGAGAAACGTGTGACGTCTCCATTGCTGGTAACTGCTGTTGGTTGTGCCCCTGCAAAAAAAAATGCTGTTTGGTTGTTCACTTGTATCATTGAAGTGTACCTTACCTTTGGGACTGTTATTTGTTTTTATTTTGTACTCAATTTCAATGCAATGTTCCTATATTTCTGTATCACTGATCCTTTAGTTTTCGGTGTGATGGATGAGTTCTTATTATGCTTAGTTTTGCTTTAGGATAATCCTGTCCCTCTTAGGGATTTTGTTCTTGGGCTTCTTTTTGCTGGTTCCAATGCATCAGTGGATTAAATCGTCTCAATAGTAACAGTACTCAGGTTTCCATGGTACTGTATCTTTTCCAGTTTATGTTCCATATAAATGTGTCAGTTGTTTGTTATTTGTGATATTCGACTTTCTAGTGTATATAATGAATAATGTAAAAGGCACATATCAAGTCTTAGATTTACGATCATGGAATCTTTCTGCTCAATTGGTTTCCTCATCCTGTGATGCTTCATATATTATGAGTGACTGACATACACAATTTTTTTGAATATATTGCAACTTATGACATTATATCTTGGATATTTGGTAAAAAATTTAAAACTCTTCCATTTCCATTTTTCAGAAGTATTTTGTGTCTTGGTTGCCACAATATTTTTGTACTGATTATATTGCTTCGTGTGATGTCCAATTGTGTCAAAAGTAAGATTACCAATTTGCCTTTCATACAGGAACCTAGCAGTGTTGAGAAAATTATGGAAATTGATGAGCATGTAGGCTGTGCCATGAGTGGCCTTATTGCTGATGCAAGAACATTGGTTGAGCATGCTCGAGTGGAGACCCAAGTACTTCTCTTTCTTGTATACTTTATTCACTTTGTTCATTACCTTATCTGTTATCTCACTTTATACTCATAATCAGAACCATAGATTCTCATATGGGGAACCGATGACAGTTGAGTCCACCACACAAGCTATTTGTGATCTAGCTCTTCGCTTTGGAGAAGGTGAAGAAGAGTCTATGGTGAGCATTTAGTGCTATTACAGTGTTACTATCCCAACACAACACTACCACAGGAGTTTCTGATCTACTTATTTCCTTCTGCAGTCACGACCTTTTGGAGTTTCTCTCCTTATTGCTGGTCATGATGAAAATGGGCCGAGCTTGTAAGTACCAATCATCACAACTGACAAAGACTTTATAATTGAATTCAGGAGGCATACTTGCACAGTTGTCTTTGTGTGTGCTTTCAGTTTTGCTTGTTTGTTCTAGTATTATTTGATGTTGTAGTCGTGCTCATTGACTTCCTGTGGTGACAAACAAAAAAAACTAATGTTAGTTGCAATTTGCAACTTATCTTACACAATAACTTAGAAGTTAGGACCTATTCTTATCCTGTCACAGTTTCTCTTATATTATCGATTCTTTGCTTGCATAAGCCTTAGTATGTCATCTACCCTTGATTCTGGCCGTTTGAACCTTTCTGTGCGGTGAATTCACAAATGGGTACCAAGACTTTTGAGACGTTGGTTGTTCACTCCTTACTATTTTTTGAGTCCTAGGCATCCTTGTATTTACTATTTTTTGAGTCCTAGGCATCCTTATATAGGGGATGTTAGCTTCTTACATGTCTTAACAGTTTCCTAACTGGAAACATTTGGCTTGCTAATTCTTCTGGACTATATTTCCCAACCAACTCCTGATTCAATTTTTACGGGCTCCTTGCTGCCCCATAAGATTGGAGTTGACAATAAACAGTTGGACTCATGCACCTATAGTATAGTGCCACCACACTCTTATGCGTTGTGCTGCAAGGGCCAGCTGTGCCCAATATTCTGACTGATAACCAATAGCTTCCATGATGACCATTCCTCCTTGAGTAAAATCTTTCATAATCTTCTCATAGTTATTATGGTAAGATGATCAGTAGCAGAATGGATAATGGCATCATATTTAACCAACAACAAAATATTACATGTTGCTTAATATAGTTGGGATTTGCTGCGTCCACCAATTTAATTTGATGTGTGAGCTTATGCCCAGCCACAGCCAATGCTCTAAAATTTTATATTTTGGGTAGGATGTATTCTCGGAAAGTTAAACCTCTCAAGTATTGCTACCTCTTAAACATTGTTGAATAGCAAACGGCAGAATGGTCCCTTGGTTATAAGTTTGTCTTTTTCGCATCTTAGTCACATTGCTGTATTGCATGTGGCAACGATTTTTCTACACCCCTCACTCCTTACTAAAAAATAAAATAAAGTAGCTTGTTATACTAAGCCTAGAATTGTTTCTTTTTAGAAGGCAAATTAGGAGTGCCTAGACGGTGTAAAAGAAGGAATCTATATAGATTTGTTGAAGTTCTCTGTCTGCATTTTGTGTCGCAGGTACTACACTGACCCATCTGGAACTTTTTGGCAGTGCAATGCCAAGGCAATAGGGTCAGGCTCTGAGGGTGCCGATAGTTCCTTGCAGGAGCAGTTCAACAAGGTAACACAACAAGATCAAATAGCTCTGAACTGTATGATAACTTGAACACGATTTGCATATATGCAAAGGAAGCTGTAATGCTAACCTCGATTGATCATATTGGATTTTCTGGGAATAGTATAGCTATAGCTAGGAGACCATAATGCTGAAAGTGGTGTGTTTCTAATCTTGTGTGAAGAAAACCATGACGTGACCACACCACTCTTGGCTGTATGTCGATACTTGCACCATGTTTCTGAAAGCTGATGATTGAGTTTCTTCTGCAGGAGCTGACCCTTCAGGAGGCTGAAACCATTGCTCTATCTATCCTGAAACAGGTTATGGAAGAAAAGGTAAAGGCGTCTCAGTCCAGTCTTTGTGATTGCAGTCACTAAGAACCCCCACCAAGTGTCTGGAGTTAAATTGCTATTTGGAACAGGTGACTCCAAATAATGTCGACATCGCCATGGTCGCGCCGAACTACCACCTTTACACCCCTGCAGAGGTCGAAGCAGTCATAGCACGATTGTGAAACGCAGAAATCTTTGTCGAATGTCAACCAGGATTCATATGTTCCTTGTGCTGTGTGTCTGACATCCCGATGCCTTCAAATTAGCAGAAGCACAATTGCTCTATGATATGGACACTGATGTTTTCCTCTTTTCGTTTGATTATCTTGTGTTGACAAGGTGTAGAGGCCTAGCTGTTGTTGCCTTGTCACTTGCCGGCAAGGAGATTGTACTACACCCTTTTGTTTGATACGAAGGATTTGTGGCAATAGCATGCAGTATTTCAGCAACAACTGTCCTTTGCACCGTATGTTTTGGATTATTATTCTGTTGGACATAGCCATTTTTCTTCGCTTCCTCTTAGACTGGACTACTTAAAGGCCGCTAGGTTTCACTTCAGAAACTTTTTATTCGGCTAGGAAGTTGTTCTTTCACTGCTGATGAGACTGCTTTTAGCGTAGATAAAGGTGTCACGTAATAACAGTTGTGCCCGAAACTTTCAACAACAAAAATATCATTTCATTTTTGTTCCCTTCATATTGTGGATTATATCGTCACGCTTTTTGACGTTCTTAAAAAATATCTGAGACAAACTTTCAACAACAAAAGTATAGACTCCTGTTTAGTTTAGGTTAGGGTTTGTTAGTCCTTGCAGGGGTGATGCTTGGGCGGATGATGTCCCTCTTGATGAGAGGAATCACCCCTTGGGCGGATGATGTCCCTCTTGATGAGAGGAAACAAAAGCTCTTTTTACCTGTTGGTAATCATTCGATTAAGTCTTAAATGAGCGCCTCTAAAGTTTGAGGCAAATGAACACATTTTTGTTCGTCATCTCTGGGCTATATATCCTCATGGAACTTCGGTCATTGAATAAAATTATGAATAACTAATGATTTCTCTTGTTTTAGCCACTTTTTTCTCATCAATAACAAAACTAATTATTTTGATATATATAAAATATTGATTTCAATGGCTTTTGCTATAGTAACTTTCCTAGCCATGATTTTTTATTCCACTCCATTCAGTTATTTCTATACGAAATACTAGATTCATTCTAATAATACTAAAGAAATACTGGATTCCATTGTTTCTATGGTTCCCTTTTGAACGGTGAGGCCCTCTCTATACACGAGAGCCCTTTCTTTTATCAAAAGGTATTGCAAACGAGGAGCTCCGGCGTAGATTCCTGTTCGTCTCTTTGAGGCGGTGAGGTTAGAGTTTCTCGCCGTACGTGCACGATGGTGAGATTTGGTGTTAGACACTTCAACTATTTGTAATTCGCGATTTAACCACGAAATGCGCCGCTTCTAGTGTCAAGACCAATAAAGACCTTTATGGTAGCAAGTTGGCTACTTCTACAACTTAAATGGAAACCAAGTCTTTCGTGGTTAAAAAACACACTCTCATGTCAACATCATTTGTCAGGATTTTTGCCGATAAGTTCTTTGGCTTGGATACTTTGTTCTTCTTCTTAATCATTCTATCCAGAATTCAGTTAACGACGAGATTTAGTATCCTTTCTTGCATTTTCATAACTCATGAAATGCCGATAGGCACAAATTCCCCAATTTTGCAACGACGACTGCGGCCCCAGAGTGTTGATTGGTCCTTAGGGGCACGTGGACTAAGACTTTCCGACTGTCATCAATAAAGTGAGGCATGCTCTAGTATGAAAGCAGCGCTAGCGGCGCGTTGATCGCTCGCTGTGGCGATAGTAGTAGTTGTTCGATGGTATATGAATCTCAATTTAATTTTTATTATGTTTGTGATACTTTATACTTTCTGTGAACTCTCGTAAATAGATCTATGCCTATTCGCAAAAGACCTCTCTGGCGTGTCTTGCGTATTGCGCTTCCGGCGAGGTCCTTGAGCACGGAGAATGAGTAACTAGAAAAACTAGGGTACCTCCAAGAGAGACCCCGTAAGGGCATGCAGCAGCAACTATGGGCTGCCTTAGGTCGACCTATCTGCAGTTGAACACGAATCATGTGTTGCTAACTTTTGATCCATATTGAAATATCCAAAAGATTTTATAATTCAGAACAGACGTGATGTTATTTTATGCTCCATATCCGATGTCACCATTCAAATCCCTAGGATAGTTGGCATCAACCGCCAGTTTGCCATATTGTTTAGCACTGCAAGACGGTACCATTCAACTCAATCGTTAGCAATCGATCCAATGGCAGAAGGTACAATACCAAAGATGAGGTATTCTGTAAATTAACAAATGCCACAAGGAAAGTTAAACTTTGCACTCATTCGAATCCAGTCGAGTGAACACTGCAAATTGCTCGATGTCACTTGAGACCAAAATTATTGCTCGACTCCAGAACAACGCTCGGGTAAAATGGATCATCCTCTCACCTAAGGTTTTAGATAACTCTTCTAGACATTTCAGCAGAGGGGGAAAAGATAACAACATACAGTGAGAGACAGGGAAAACCTCAATTCAACTAAAGTACATTAGATCTGATCTGGAGAACATATATCTTAGCAGTGATCATAGGTACAGTTGGATGAGCTCATCGCTCACAACGGATGGTGTCAGAACACCAAGATCAGTCAAAAGAAGTGTGAGGTACTGGGGAGGAGTGTAGTCTCTTGCCGATGTCTCAACTTCCACACCAGCAGGTATCGGAACTCCAAAATCTATTGGTCGATGAGCTGGTGTCATGTCCTTCTGGTCCAGGGGATATAGACGAGCAAACTACAAGAGTATCAAATATACAGGGCTATGTTATCAAACACACTGACACTTCCAGCAAGCGATCAATCATATGCTATAGACAAAAACAGTCATGAATAGTTATATAATACCACCTCCGTTCACAAATAAGTGACGTGGTACGTCTTATTTATGAACGGAGGGAGTAGGATGCAAGTAAGATAAACCATCATTTAATACACTTGTCTACAATCTAGAACTAATTTACTATGTAATCATCAAGTGAACTTAAGTTGCGACAGTTTAAGTAAAATAAACTTTGGTGAATACCTACTGCGAGATATAAGAAATCCTGAAATAAGACATGCAGTAAAGTGATGAATGATTTGTGCAAGTAGTTTCCCGCAAGTTATGACGTGTAGATCTGCGGAGTGCAGAATACTAAGACAAAGTTCCTTAAAATGTACAGGACATATGGTGGATAACAGTGGAAGTTTGAAACGATACTTCCATATCAAATTGCTCTCACATTATGGATGACTGATCAGCTTAAGGATCCATGAAAATTATCTCTAAAAACAATAAAGAAAACGGCAACACCCTAACAAGTGTGAGTCTCCATGTCAAATAGAGGTCCTTACTACTCCCTCTGTATTTTAGTAATCTAAACGCTCTTATATTTCTTTACGGAGGGAGTATATTCTTAAATATACAACAATTTTTACTCGCTGTTCTTAAATATTCAACAGTTATGTTTCATTTATTCCTATTACAGAAAGTAACATGAGAATAGTTTGCAGAGCAACTAGTGAAACAATTTTTAAATAGCCTATCATAGCAGGCAGTACCTTATAACTTTCAGCGGCCACGTATAGAGGTTTATTCATGCTATGAGCTACAAGAGCTATCTGGTAAGTCCCCATCATATTAATAATTCCTCCACTTTCAACAACCCCATCAGCACCAACAAATACCATGTCAACTTCATCCATGGAGTAAGCAACAGCTGAATCAATTAGCACCTTAACAGGAATACCTAATGCTGCAAGTTCATTTGACATTCGTAGGCCAGTTCTGTCTGGTCTGCCCTCTGCAGGTAAATAAACATAACAGATAAACATGAGAAATTCCACTTAACAGACAAGTTGCCACATTGGTTATCGTGATTACTAGCCATGAGGTAGGCTAACAACAAAACATTAGAACTGCAAATCTCTCCACTCAAGATGTACCCATTCAACACGACATCTAACCGCTGAGATTAAAAAAAGGTAAGATATGACTAAATAACTACTGTATACTAGCATTGCACGTCTGAACGTTACGAAGTGATTTTGGTAAAAGTAGATAAACAGTAGATTGCCTTGTGAAATTATTCAACGCGGAGGAAACGCAGAAATGAAATAATAGAAAAGCATAAACCCCATTGATTGTTGTTTGTAAAAAAACAAAGAGTATGGAGCCGGTGGGGATTTTTTTGGCGAACTATAACTTGTGGGATCCACACTATCTAATCTAACTGTTTACTTTAGCTTCCTTCTCTTCCCGTTCCGGCGTTTCCTTTCTAGACTATCTCAAACCCGCTAAATACGTCCTCTGCTAGCGCTGCAAGCTGGCTTGGGAAGCATGGACCTTTTAATGACAAGGGTGATGTGATGGTTCTAGAAAAGCATGGAAGCACCTGCTGGTTACTGTTCATGCGAATCCTGCTGCTTTCAACTGTTGGATTTAAGATACCAATGGTTAGGGTTGATGCTCTATATTCATTCAAAACTGCTACACTATATAATGGTATAGAAAATAGAATTTCAGTCGAAACACATTAGGGTGCAGTTTCATGCATGAATATGATCTCTAGCCCTCAATGCGGTCTACTTTTCGTACACGAAAAAGGTGTTGAGATCAGTCACAACCCTCATTGCGGTCTACCATTCGTACACGAAAAAGGTGTTCAGATCACTCCCAACCCTCACACGCCGTCTACTTTTCGTACATGAAAAAGATGTTGAGATCACCTCAACCCTCACCGCCTTCTGCATGAATACGATCTCCCAAGCCTCACACGCCGTCTACTTTTCGTACATGAAAAAGATGTTGAGATCACCTCAACCCTCACCGCCTTCTGCATGAATACGATCTCCCAAGCCTCACACGCCGTCTACTTTTCGTACATGAAAAAGATGTTGAGATCACCTCAACCCTCACCGCCTTCTGCATGAATACGATCTCCCAAGCCCTCACAGTAAAATACATAGTTCAAAAAAGCGCTAGGCGTTAATTGTGTGTTTTGCCACCGCCTTGCGCTTTTCTGATCAAAGCGCATGCTTACGCGCAATTATGCGCAGATTAAGCGCAGTTATGCGCTAGGCGTTTTGCTATCGCATAGAGCCTAGGCGTACTTAAGCGCTCGCTTAGGCGCGCCTTTTCTAACTATGGTAAAATATCACACAGATGACCCTGAAGGGAGAATACACTGCAAGCGTGTTGAGACCACTGAATAGAAAAAAGACTAGATCAAAATACCTGTGCATAATACACGGAAGAGTTTGCGATTTGAGGCAGCTAGCTTCAGGATTTCCAACACCACTCTGGAATAACCATGTACCAGCATAGTGCACCCATCTGAGATGAAATCCTGGCTGAGCATTGCAATTGTCTTACGGGCCTACACAAATATTCTTCTACCAAATTAGTTCAAAGCATAAACCATCTTACAAGAACAGTAGATAGTAAATTACAGGTAACCTTTAATGATATCTCTCCAAACTTTTCCCCTCGCTCAATTAGGCGTGATTTTGCTGCATCAAATTTCTCATGCTCCAAATGTGATGTTCTTGTTACAAAGCGCATGAACAAATCACAAGCAGCAGACAGAGAAATGGAAGTAGCATCCCAGGACTGAAATATAGACATGTTTTCAGTGTGAATTCAAGTAGTCAGCACTGCATGAGGGCTTCCATAACGAAACGTTCAAAGACTATAAGCAGCTTAATCACTTCATCATTAGACAACATCAACTTGTGAACATAATTCAAACCCTAAGGACTAGAGAGAACATGATGGGTGGAATTTTGTACATGCCACTACAAGCATACCAAGCAGATTTTATGCCATTGCAGAAGGGAGTTTATTTCCAACACCACAGAAAACATCGGAGATAGTGCAAAAAGGCAAAGCAGGCGAACACAACTGACGTTTCTGATTATATCTTTTGTAGAAAAAATATTTAGTTGTGAAACAATCTGAGTGGAACACTTGAGACCATGACAGCCATAATAAGAAGCACTACACATTGTATTTTCATAAGCTTCTCACAAAGAAAGAAAAAAAATATTTTGTACAAAATGCTATCTCTTCTTTTGAGAGTAATATTTTAACCCCACTAGAATGTAGATTCAGAAACATGATTTATGCTACCAAAAGAGTGGAGTCAGACAGCTGAAGGCCCAGTTTGTCACTGAAAAATATTGTCTACTATCCTTCCTAACTTGACAACGGCAACCCTAAAGTAAGTAATCATCGATCGGAATGTCATAGAAACTCATTTATCGCGACAGTGATGAACTAATAATAGTTAGCTAATACTCCCTCCGTTCCAAAATAGATGACCCAACTTTATACTAACTATAGTACAAAGTTGGGTCATTTATTTTGGAACGGAGGGAGTAGTACCAAGAAGATAAAAACTGCGAGAAAAATCTTGTCAGTTGCAATGCGGTACACAACACCAAACAACCACATGAAAGCCGTACGATGGAATGGGGGGGGGGGGGGGGGGGGGGCTGCACTGGGTTTTAGGGACCTTGAGCTTGTCGGAAGCCTTCTTGAGCTCGATCTCGAGCTCCATCATGGTGGTGGCCCTGCTGGAGCGGATGACGGCGGCGAGCGCCATGATGGCGGCAACCGCCTCGGCGGCCTCCGGCTTGCGGCGCCAGAAGTTGAACTCCTCGATGACGCCCCCGCCGTTGCTCCCTGGGGAGGGGGGTTGGGCGGTGTCGGCGTCGGCGTGCGCATCGGGGAGAGAGGCGGCAGCGGCTGCGTGATCGAGCCAGTCGCTGGAGACGACGGCATGGTGCTCCGCCCGCGTCTGGTAGTAGGCGGAGATGGGGGGGTCGGGGTTAGGATTTTGGGCGGCGTCGAGCTCCATGGGAAGGAGGGGGCAGTGCAGAGGGGAATGGAATCACTGGTCAGGGAGAAGTTTGTAGGGCGTGGAAACGTCTCTGCGGTTGGTAGCCTTCTTCTTACAAGAATTTACGAGAACCAGGTAATTCCCCGTGCGTTGCTAGGGATACATAATTTTTACACAGATCTAACATGATTACATGCAGAAAAATACTCACTCCGTTTCTAAATATAAAACCTTTTAAAGATTTCATTATAGACTACATATAAAACAAAATGAGTGAATCTACACTCTAAAGCATGTTTATATACATCCGTATGTAGTTTATAGTGTAATCTCCAAAAAGTCTTATATTTAGAAACCGATGGAGTAGAACTTTAGCTATCAATTAAAAAATATAGACGGTTATGCACATGTGGTAGAGATTAGAAAAACTTTCAACAATTCTCAATTGCAAAAGTTCCAGCACAATGTGCTGTGCTCTCGCACCATTAAATTGTCTCCCGGACAATTCGTGATTGTGTCTAACCTTAACTGGATGTTGATAATGGAATTGCGTCTA
The DNA here is from genome assembly GCF_002575655.3 of Aegilops tauschii subsp. strangulata. NCBI lineage: Eukaryota > Viridiplantae > Streptophyta > Magnoliopsida > Poales > Poaceae > Aegilops > Aegilops tauschii. The sequence goes on from NC_053039.3 coordinate 183,490,616, forward strand.
AGCAAAACCCTGTTGAGTTGTGTTGTAGCTCGCTCCACTCCTAAGAACTTGTTTGTAATCTGGTCCAGCTACTTTGACCTGGCCTCAGCGCAGGAAACGATTTGGTCTGGTCTGTTTGCCTCATTTTTACAATAAAATGGGGCGGGGAAAACCCCTTTTTATAAAAAAAAATGTGTCTAAGCTTAAGTGGATAGTAAGAATGGGACTGCGTTTAGTTAGTACGGATAGCGGTAGCACAGTCAGTAAACTATCTACATGTCTCTCAAACTCTCTCTCTCTGTGTATAAGTACCAAGCAGCAATAGCTCGCAATAAAAAGCAGCAGTAGAAATAACTCTCTCATGTTTGTCCTCTCTTTGTCAATCTCTCTCCTCTCTATCTTTCCTAGCACAAATAATCCTTCTAGAACTGTCAAAATAACCAGTTCACATGCCTACTGCTACTTCTTGAACTTGTGTTGGTTTTTCCCTTCAAAAGGAAAGGATGATGTAGCAAAGTAGAGATAAATACTTCCCTCCGTTTGAGAATCAAGGTATCAATCCAGTAGGAGACAACACACAAATCACCGAATACCTGCACAAACAATCAAACAACTTGCATCCAACGCGATAAAGGGGTTGTCAATCCCTTCACGGTTACTTGCAAAAGTGAGATCTGATAGAGATAAATGAAAGTAAACAAACGGTGCATAAATAGTATATCGAAAATTTATATGATGGAAAATAGACCCGGGGCCATAGATTTAACTAGAGGCTTCTCTCAAGCAAGCAAATAATACGGTGGGTGAATAAATTACTGCCGAGCAATTGATAGAAAAGCGCAAAGTTATGACGATATCTAAGGCAATGATCATGAATATAGGCATCACGTCCGTGTCAAGTAGACCGAAACGATTCTGCATCTACTACTATTACTCCACACATCGACCGCTATCCAGCATGCATCTAGAGTATTAAGTTCATAAAGAACGGAGTAACACATTAAACAAGATGACATGATGTAGAGGAATTAACTCAAGCAATATGATGAATACCCCATCTTTTTATCCTCGATGGCAACAATACAATACGTGCCTTGCTGCCCCTACTGTCACTGGAAAAGGACACTACAAGATTGAACCCAAAGCTAAGCACTTCTCCCATTGCAACAAAAACCAATCTAGTTGGCCACACCAAACCGATAGTTCGAAGAGAATTACAAAGATATATCAATTTATGCATAAAAGAATTCAGAGAAGATTTAAATAATATTCATAGATAAGCTGATCATAAATCCACAATACATCGGTTCTCGGCAAACACACCGCAAAAAAGTATTATATCGGATAGATCTCCAAAAACATCAAGGATAACATGGTATTGAGAATCAAAGAGAGAAGAAGTCATCTAGCTACTAGCTATGGACCCGTAGGTCTGTGGTAAACTACTCACGCTTCATCGGAAGGGCAATAGAGTCGATGTAGAAGCCCTCCGTGATCGAATCCCCCTGCGGCAGGGTGCCGGAAAAGGTCCCTAGATGGGATCTCACAAGTACAGAAGGTTGCGGCGGTGAAAAAGTGTTTTCGTGGATGCCTCTAGTGGTTTGGGGATATTTGGGAATATATAGGCGAAAGAATTAGGCCAGGAGGTGCACGGGGGGGGGGGGGGCACACAAGGGTAGGGGGCACGCCCTACACCCCTGGGCACGCCCTCCGTCCTTGTGGCCACCTCGTGGCTCCACCGACTTCATCTCCAAGTCTTCTGGTCCAAGAAAAATCATCGAGGAGGTTTCATTCCGTTTGGACTCCGTTTGGTATTCCTTTTCTGCAAAACTCAAAAACAAGGAAAAAACAGAAACTGGCACTGGGCTCTAGGTTAATAGTTTAGTCCCAAAAATAATATAAAATAGCATATTAATGCATATAAAACATCCGAAACAGATAATATAATAGCATGGAATAATAAAAAATTATAGATACGTTGGAGACGTATCAAGCATCCCCAAGCTTAATTCCTGCTCGTCCTCAGTAGGTAAATGATAAAAACAGAATTTTTGATGTGGAATGCTACCTACCATATTTATCTGTGTAATTTTCTTTATTGTGGCATGAATGTTCAGATCCATAAGATTCAAAACAAAAGTTTAATATTGACATAAAAATAATAATACTTCAAGCATACTAACCAGGCAATTATGTCTTCTCAAAATAACATGGCCAAAGAAAGCGTATCCCTACAAAATCATATAGTCTGGCTATGCTCCATCTTCATCACACAAAATATTCAAATCATGCACAAACCCAATGACAAGCCAAGCAATTGTTTCATACTTTTGATGTTCTCAAACTTTTTCAACTTTCATGCAATACATGAGCGTGAGCCATGGACATAACACTATTGGTGGAATAGAAGGTGGTTGTGGAGAAGACAAAAAGAAGGAGATTGTCTCACATCAACTAGGCGTATCAACGGACTATGGAGATGACCATCAATAGATCAATGTGAGTGAGTAGGGATTGCCATGCAACGGATGCACTGGAGCTATAAGTTTATGAAAGCTCAAAAAGAAACTAGGTGGGTGTGCATCAACTCGCTTGCTCACGAAGACCTAGGGCAATTTGAGGAAGCCCATCATTGGAATATACAAGCTAAGTTCTATAATGAAAAATTCCCACTAGTATATGAAAGTGACAACATAGGAGACTCTCTATCATGAATATCATGGTGCTACTTTGAAGCACAAGTGTGGTAAAAGGATAGTAACATTGTCCCTTCTCTCTTTTCTCTCATTTTTTTATTTGGGCCTTCTCTCATTTTTTGGCCTCTTTTTTTTCGTCCAGAGTCTCATCCCAACTTGTGGGGGAATCATAGCCTCCATCATCCTTTCCTCACATGGGACAATGCTCTAATAATGATGATCATCACACTTTTATTTACTTACAACTCGATACTTAGAACAAAATATGACTCTATATGAATGCCTCTGGTGGTGTACCGGGATGTGCAATGAATCAAGAGTGACATGTATGAAAGAATTATGAACGGTGGCTTTGCCACAAATACGATGTCAACTACATGATCATGCAGAGCAATATGACAATGATGAAACATGTCATAATAAACAGAACTGTGGAAAGTTGCATTGCAATATATCTCGGAATGGCTATGGATGCCATAATAGGTAGGTATGGTGGCTGTTTTGAGGAAGGTATATGGTGGCTTTATGGTACCGGCGAAAGTTGTGCGACACTAGAGAGACTAGCAATGGTGGAAGGGTGAGAGTGTGTATAATCCATGGACTCAACATTAGTCATAAAGAACTCGCATACTTGTTGCAAAAATCTATTAGTTATCAAAACGAAGTACTACGCGCATGCTCCTAGGGGGATAGATTGGTAGGAAAAGACCATCGCTCGTCCCCGACCGCCACTCATAAGGAAGACAATCGATAAATAAGTCATGCTCCGACTTCATCACATAACGGTTCACCATACATGCATGCTACGGGAATCACAAACTTTAACACAAGTATTTCTCAAATTCACAATTACTCACTAGCATGACTCTAATATCACCATCTTTATATCTCAAAACAATCATAAGGAATCAAACTTCACATAGTATTCAATGCACTTTATATGAAAGTTTTTATTATATCCCTCTTGGATGCCTATCATATTAGGACTAAATTTATAACCAAAGCAAATTACCATGTTGTTTTGTAGCGATCCGACCTCAGATGGTCAAATCTCTGTGCATAAGTGTCATCCCTGGATCGGTAATGCTGACACACAGTACTTGAAGGATTTATAATAGAGTTCAATCACACACTTATTACATCGAATGTCTCAAAAAGAGAACTTATTACAATAAATACGGCTTAAGGCCATCTAAAATAATATAACAGCGGAAGGCTTGGAAGATAAAGTGAGTCCATCAACTCCAACGGCATAGCTGAGTGCACGACAACGACCTAGCGCACCTTACTCTTCGTCTGAAAAGTCTGCAACATGATATGTTGCAGTCCGAAACGGGTCAGCACATGGAATATGCTGGCAATGTAACACAGTAGAGCAATGAACAGAATAAATGCTATCACTACATGCATATATGGCTGGTGGAGGCTCTATGGTTACAATGTTTTGCGAAAAGCCAATTTTCCCTACAACAAAGGAATATATTTTGTTTAACTGTCATGGTAGTTGTTAAACATTGAGAAGGTTCTTCCAACTCAATCCCAATTAAGAAGTATTAATAACCCAACAAATTAATTAGAGTGATGAGATCAACATGATAATCCAAGAACCAGATACTCAAGATGTCCATAACCGGGGACACGGCTAACCATGATTAGTTTGTACACTCTGCAGAGGTTTGCGCACTTTTCCCCACAAGACTCGATCTCCTCCGTTGGATTTCTCGCACTACATGGTGTTTGCGAAACGGATGACCGAGACACAGTCTTTCAGAAGCATTAACTCTTTACTCTGGGTAGATAGTACCAACCTACATCCCCTACATCTGCTAGCCTACCACTGAAAGAGGTCATGCAACATACTCAACTATGCTAGAGCCCAATAGCTTGTGGCTGCACACGGAAGTTTCTAGCATGAATAATCTTATGATCCCTTTGAGCCTGGGTGGCGAACCATAGAATGATCACACGGGTACTCCGGGATATCCTAGGACAACACTGGATTCTCCTGGTGCCCGCAACCAATCCACCCAGATGTGTATTTAAGTAGCCACCTTAAGTTAACCATTAATTAACATCTCACATCTGTCATGGATACACTCAAACCCAATCCACATCTACGAGCATAGCATGGCAATATAAGCATAACGTAGGAGAACTCCCAAGGGTTTGATAATAAAAGGGCAATAGGTTCTACCTCATCAACTAATTCCCAATAGCCACATGTTAATCACAACCTAATCATGCAGTGTTTGAGGGTTGTAACTAATGCATAAAAACTGGATAATAAAGGGGTATGATCAATGTGTTACTTGCTTTGCTGACGATCCGCAAACCCTAGAGACTCGTAGTAGCACGCTTCGCACTCCGGAAATTCTATCGCAAACAAACAATAGCATACATAAGCACTCAAGCATAGATGCAAGGGTAAAACTCAAATAAGAAGATCCAATCTGAAAGTTCAACTGAAGAGATTTGATTTGCAAAAAGAATCGGTCAAATCGGAGCTACGGAACCGAAACTACGGTCAAAAGAACTTCGAATTCAAATCTTCTTGAAACCAAATTTTAAATTGTCAAAACCTTGTTCAAGTTGATTAAGCAGAAAGAGGGGCTCCAAGATTTTGGCGTTGGTTTCACTGGATTTGGACGAACGGTTAAAAAGTTGCGAGGGTTTGAAGATCAGGGCTAATATGCGATAGAAATAGTCGCGGATAGGTCCCTGGCCAAAAATAAACGGAAAAAGAAAAATCTATCGGACGAACGTTCGCTAACAGAGACGAACAGGCGAATTCGTTCGTTAAAATGAACGAACGAACGTTCGCAAATGGAACTAACCGAGAAAAACCGAACCGATCTAAAAAAAATGATCTAAGGTTTTAAGAAAAACTGGCGGTTTTTAGCTACAACCGAGAAAAAAAACGACGGCGGCGGCTTCCGGCTCGGTGGCTCGGCGAGGCGCGGCTGCGGGGCGGCGGCGGCGCAAGTGCGGGCGGCGGCTCGGTGGCGGTGCAGAGGCGGCGGGGCGGGTCGAGGAGAGGAGGGGGCGGCGGGGCGGCATTTAAAGGGGAGGGGGTCCGACTTGGCCGAGGGGGCAAGCCGCGGTGGCGGGGGCGTCCCGGACTCCTGCCGGAGTCCGGCTCGGGCGTGGTGCTGGTGCGGGGAGGCGGTGACGGCGGCTGGGCCGGCTGGGCTTCGGCCCAGTTCGGTCCAGGAACTAAAAAAAAACAATTCCGCCGAAAAGGAAAAAATCCTAAATAAATAATAAAATCTAAAAATGCCAAAAACAATTTTCACCGTCTAAATAAAATATTTAGAACAAAGTGAACATTTTCTTGGCCTAAAAATGCAATTTTGAAAAATGCATATTTTCCTAATTCAAATAAAATAGCAATAAAATCCAAATAAAATTATTTATTTGATTTTAACATTTTCCCTCCAATATTTCTTTTATTTTGGAGAAGTCATATTATCTCCTCTCATTTACTTTTATATTGGAAATATTTTTGGAGAGAAAAATAATTAAAACCAAAATGATCCTCTTTTCAATACTTGAGAAAAATTCAAATATGAAAATGAATGAAATCCCCAACTCTCTCCGTGGGTCCTTGAGTTGCTTAGAATTTCTTGGATCAAAATCCAAAATGCAAATAAAATATGATATGCATATGATGACCTATGTATAACATTCCAAATTGAAAATTTGGGATGTTACATGTTTAAAGACTCTCAAAATAATATAAGTGAAGCATGAGAGTTCAACAATTTCTATAAAATAAAACCACCGCTGTGCTATAAAAAGATATAAGTGAAGCACTAGAGCAAAATTGCCTAGCTCAAAAGATATAAGTGAAGCACATAGAGTATTCTAATAAATCACGATTTACGTGTGTCCCTCTCAAAAGGTGTGTACAACAAGGATGATAGTGGCAAACTAAAAAGCGACTCAAATCATACAAGACTCTCCAAGCAAAACACATATCATGTGGTGAATAAAAATATAGACTCAAGTAAAGTTACCGGTAGACGAAGATGAAAGAGGGGATGCCTTCCGGGCCATCCCCAAGCTTAGGCTCTTGGTTGTCCTTCAATATTACCTTGGGGTTCCTTGGGCATCCCCAAGCTTAGGCTCTTGCCACTTCTTATTCCATAGTCCATCAAATCCTCACCCAAAACTTGAAAACTTCACAACACAAAGCTCAACAGAAAAATCTCATAAGCTCTGTTAGTATAAGAAAATAAATCAGCACTTTTGGTACTGTTGTGAACTCATTCTTTATTTATATTGGTGTAATATCTACTGTATTCTAACTTTTCCATGGTTCATACTGCTACTTCTTGAGCTTGCGTTGGTTTTTCCCTTCAAGAGGAAAGGGTGATGCAGCAAAGTAGAGATAAGTATTTCCCTTAGTTTGAGAACCAAGGTATTAATCTAGCAGGAGACAACGCACAAATCACCGAATACCTGCACAAACAATCAAACAACTTGCACCCACGCGATAAAGGGGTTGTCAATCCATTCACGGTTACTTGCAAAAGTGAGATCTGATAGAGATAGATGAAAGTAAACAAACGACAAAGTAAATATTTTTGGTATTTTTGGTTTATAGATCGGAAAGTAAAAGATTGCAAAATAGTATATCGGAAACTTATATGATGGAAAATAGACCCGGGGGCCATAGGTTTCACTAGAGGCTTCTCTCATGAAAGCAAATAATACAGTGGGTGAACAAATTACTGCCGAGCAATTGATAGAAAAGCGCAAAGTTAAGACGATATCTAAGGCAATGATCATGAATATAGGCATCACGTCCATGTCAAGTAGACCGAAACGATTCTGCATCTACTACTATTACCCCACACATCGACCGCTATCCAGCATGCATCTAGAGTATTAAGTTCATAAAGAACGGAGTAACGCATTAAGCAAGATGACATGATGTAGAGGAATAAACTCAAGTAATACGATGAAAACCCCATCTTTTTATCCTCGATGGCAACAATGCAATACGTGCCTTGTTGCCCCTACTGTAACTGGGAAAGGACACCGCAAGATTGAACCCAAAGCTAAGCACTTCTCCCATTGCAACAAAAACCAATATAGTTGGGCAAACCAAACCGATAGTTCGAAGAGAACTACAAAGATAGCAAATCATGCCTAAAAGAATTCAGAGAAGGTTCAAATAATATTCATAGATAAGCTGATCATAAATCTACAATTCATCTAATCTCGGCAAACACACCGCAAAAAAGTATTACATCGGATAGATCTTCAAAAACATCAAAGAGACAGAAGAAGCCATCTAGCTAATAGCTATGGACCCGTAGGTTTGTGGTAAACTACTCACACTTCATCGGAAGGGCAATAGAGTTGATGTATAAGCCCTCCGTGATTGAATCCCCCTCCGGCAGGGTGCCGGAAAAGGTCCCTAGATGGGATCTCACGGGTACAGAAGGTTGCGGCGGTGGAAAAGTGTTTTCATGGATGCCTCTGGTGGTTTGGGGATATTTGGGAATATATAGGCGAAAGAATTAGGTCAGGAGGTGCACGGAAGGCCCATAAGGGTGGGGGGCGCGCCCTCCGTCCTTGTGGCCGCCTCATGGCTCCTCCGACTTCATCTCCAAGTCTCCTGGTTGTCTTCTGGTCCAAGAAAAATCATCGCGAAGGTTTCATTCCGTTTGGACTCCGTTTGGTATTCCTTTTCCGCAAAACTCAAAAACAAGGAAAAACAGGAACTGGCTCTGGGCTCTAGGTTAATACGTTAGTCCCAAAAATAATATAAAATAGCACATTTTCCTGGGCACAAAAGTTTCTATTTTTTAGCAAGATCGAATCAACTATCACCGTAAGCCATCCTAAAGGTCTTACTTGGCACAAACACTAATTAAAACACAAAACCACATCTAACCAGAGGCTAGATGAATTATTTGTTGCAAAACAGAACCTAAAAATCAAAAACAAAAATAAAATTGGGTTGCCTCCCAACAAGCGCTATTGTTGAACGCCCTTAGCTAGGCATAAAAAGACGAATAGATCTAGGTATTGTCATCTTTGGTATGCAATCCATAAGTAGCTCTCACAATAGATTCATATGGCAATTTTATTTTCTTTCTTGGAAAGTGTTCCATGCCCTTCCTTAATGGAAATTGAAACCTAATGTTTCCTTCTTTCATATCAATAATTGCACCAATCGTTCTAAGGAAAGGTCTACCAAGAATTATAGGAAATGTAGGATTGCAATATATATAAAAAACAATGAAATCTATGGGCACACAATTCCTATTTGCAACAATAAGAACATCATTAATCCTTCCCATAGGTTTCTTAATAGTGGAATCCGCAAGATGCAAATTTAAAGAACAATCATCAAATTCACGGAAACCTAGCACATCACATAAAGTTTTTGGAATCGTGGAAACACTAGCACCCAAATCACACAAAGCATGGCACTCATAATCTTTAATCTCAATTTTAATAGTAGGTTCCCACTCATCATAAAGTTTTGTAGGGATAGAAACTTCCAATTCAAGCTTTTCTTCAAAAGATTGCATCATAACATCAACGATATGTTTAGTAAAAGCTTTGTTTTGATTATAAGCATGAGGAGAATTCAACATGGATTGCAACAAGGAAATACAATCTATTAAAGAACAATTATCATAATTAAATTCCTTGAAATCCAAAAGAGTGGGTTCATTGCTACTTAAAGTTTTGACCTCTTCAATCCCACTTTTATCAATTTTTGCATCAAGATCTAAAACTCCGAATCATTGGGACGCCTTTTAACTAAAGTTGACTCATCTCTAGTCCCATCTTTATCAAGATTTATATTGTAAAAAAGATTCAATAGGAGTCACATCAATCACTTTAAGATCTTCATCATTATTTCCGTGGAAACTAGAAGAACACGTTTTTACAAACCAATCTCGTTTAGCACGCATCTTAGCGGTTCTTTCTTTGCACTCATCAATGGAAATTCTCATAGCTTTGAGAGACTCATTAATGAATAGATCTAAGTTTCAAAGAATCAACGTCAAGAGAAATTCTATCCACATTCCTAGCCAAATCATCAATCTTAAGCAATTTTTCTTCAATCAAAGCATTGAAATTCTTTTGCGAACTCATAAATTCTTTAACACTATTCTCAAAATAAGAGGGCATCTTATTATAATTTCCATAAGAATTGTTGTTGGAATTACCATAATTATTAGAGGAATCACTAGGAAACGGCCTAGGATTAAAATTACCTCTATACGCGTTATTACCAAAATTGTTCCTACCAACAAAATTCACATCCATAGATTCATTATTATTTTCAATCAAGGTAGACAAAGGCATATAATTAGGATCAATAGAATCGCTCTTGCTATCAAATAATTTACATAAGATCATCCATCTTTCCACTCAAAACATTAATCCCTTCAATCGCAAGCACTTTTTTACTAGTGGAAGATCTTTCGGTATGCCATTGAGAATAATTAACCATAACATTATCTAGGAGTTTAGTAGCTTCTCCTAAAGTAATTTCCATAAAAGTACCTACCGCGACCGAATCTAAAAGATTTCTAGCAGCAAAATTCAATCCGGCATAAATTTTTTGTGTAATCATCCACAAATTCAAACCATGAGTAGGCCAATTTTGTATCATCAATTTCATCCTCTCCCAAGATTATGAAACATGTTCATGATCAAGTTGTTTAAAATTCATAATATCGTTCCTATGGGAGATGATCTTAGCGGGAGGAAAATACTTGGAAATAAAAGCATCTTTACACTTATTTCATGAATCAATACTATTTTTAGGCAAAGATGAAAACCAAGTTTTAGCACGATCTTGAAGTGAGAACGGAAATAGCTTCAATTTAACAATATCATTATCCACATCATTTTTTTTTGCATATCACACAAATCAACGAAATTGTTTAGATGGGATGCGGCATCTTCACTAGGAAGGCCAGAGAATTGATCTTTCATAACAAGATTCAGCAAAGCGGAATTAATTTCACAAGATTCTGCACCAGTGGCAGGAGCAATTGGAGTACTAATAAAATCATTATTATTGGGGTTGGAGAAGTCACACAATTTGGTATTCTCTTGAGCCATCGTGACAAAGCAAGCAATCCAACACACGAGCACACAAAAAGCAAACCAAGAAGACGAACGGAAGAGGGGAGAAGAAAAGGAAAATCTTTTCGAAAATCGTTTTAGAAGTGGGGAAGAGGAAAACTAGAGGCGAATGGCGAATAATGTAATGCAAGAGATGAGAGTTTATGATGGGTACTTGCTATGTCTTGACTTGGCGTATATCTCCCCGACAACGGCGCCAGAAATTATTCCTGCTACTTCTTGAGTTTGCATTTTTTTCCCTTGAAGAGGAAAGGGTGATGCAGCAAAGTAGAGATAAGTATTTCCCTCAGTTTGAGAACCAAGGTATCAGTCCAGTAGGACACAACACACAAATCACCGAATACCTGCACAAACATTCAAACAACTTGCACTCAACGCGATAAAGGGGTTGTCAATCCCTTCACGGTTACTTGCAAAAGCGAGATCTGATAGAGATAGATGAAAGTAAACAAACGATAAAGTAAATTTTTTTGGTATTTTTGGTTTATAGATCGAAAAGTAAAGATTGCAAAATAGTATATCGGAAACTTATATGATGGAAAATAGACCTGGGAGCCATAGATTTCACTAGAGGCTTCTCTCCAGAAAGCAAATAATACGGTGGGTGAACAAATTACTGCCGAGCAATTGATAGAAAAGCGCAAAGTTATGACGATATCTAAGGCAATGATCATGAATATAGGCATCACATCCGTGTCAAGTAGACTGAAACGATTCTGCATCTACTACTATTACTCCACACATCGACCACTATCCAGCATGCATCTAGAGTATTAGGTTCATAAAGAGCAGAGTAACGCATTAAGCAAGATGATATGATGTAGAGGAATTAACTCAAGCAATATGATGAAAACCCCATCTTTTTAACCTCGATGGCAACAATACAATACGTGCCTTGCTGCCCCTACTGTCATTGGGAAAGGTGATACGTCTCCATCGTATCTACTTTTCGTAACACTTTTCCTCTTGTTTTGGACTCTAATTTGCATGATTTGAATGAAACTAACCCGGACTGATGCTATTTTTAGTAGAACTACCATGGCGTTGTTTTTGTGCAGAAATAAAAGTTCTCGGATTGGAATGAAACTTTGCAAAGATTTTTTATATAAATAAAGAAAATACAGGAGCCAAGAACCACCAGAGGGGGGCCCCTGGGTAAGCACAACCAACCAAGGCGCCCCCCTTCAGGCGCGCCCAGGTGGGTTATGCCCACCTGATGGCCCCGCAGACCCTAGCTCCGACGCTATAAAATCCTATTTTCGTAGAAAAATCAGGAAGGAAGAATTATCTCGTTTCGTGATACGGAGCCGCCGTCACCTCGCGTTCTTCATCGGGAGGCCAGATCTGGAGTCCGTTTGGGGCTCCAGAGAGGGGAATCTTTGGTCTTCGTCATCACCAACCCTCCTCCATCACCAATTCCATGATGCTCTCCACAGGGAGTGAGTAATTCCTTCGTAGGCTCACTAGTCGGTAAGGAGTTGGATGAGATTCATCATGTAATCGAGTTAGTTTTGTTAGGGCTTGATCCCTAGTATCCACTATGTTCTGAGATTGATGTTGTTATGACTTTGCTATGCTTAATGCTTGACACTTTGGGCCCGGGTACCATGAATTCAGATCTAAACCGTTTATGTTATCACCATTATATCTATGTTCTAGATCCGATCTTGCAAGTCATAGTCACCTATTACGTGTTATGATCCGTAAACCCTATAGTAACAATATGCGGGATACTTTCCGGTGATGACCGTAATTTGAGGAGTTCATGTATTCACTATGTGCTAATGCTTTGTTCCGGTACTCTATCAAAAGGAGGCCTTAATATCCCTTAGTTTCCTTATGGACTCCGTTTCCATGGGAGGGTAGGACAAAAGATGCCATACAAGTTCTTTTCATAAGCACATATGACTATTTACGGAATGCATGCCTACATTGTATTTATGAATTGGAGCTAGTGTCGTATCGCCCTAGGTTGTAACACTACAAAAAAAGACACTTCCGTGATGATACGTGTTTGTCACAGTAGGTCGCGTTTTTTGTCATGCATGTACATCCATGACAAATTTATGACAGACTCAAGATAGTCATACCTGTACTGTCGTAGAAGTGTTCCATGACATTAAAATTATCATCACGGAAGTGTTCACTTCCATGACGATAAATCGCGCGTCACATAAGTGCTTTCGTCAAGGGTGACCGACACGTGGCATCCACCGTAACGGAACGTCGTTAAGCTATCGGGTCGGGTTTTGGATCTGATAACCCGTTAACAGCCCCGACCAATGGGGATTTTCCACGTGTAAAATCATCATTGGCTGGAGGAGACACGTGTCAGGTCCGCGTTGGCACAGGTGTCACTCATCCAATGGTCGAGACGCGCCTATGATATGTTGACACGTGGACCGGCCCATCAAGTTTAAATGGGCCGGCCCAACTAAAGGCCCACAAGATTTTGCGGACCATAATGGTCCGGCCCAGCTAAAGGCCCACGAGATTTTGCGGACCATAATGGGCTGGCCCAGCTAAAGGCCCACAAGATTTTGCGGGCCATAATGGGCCGGCCCAGGTAAAGGCCCACAAGATTTTTGTGTGCCATAATGGGCCGGCCCAGGTAAAGGCCCACAAGATTCTTGCGGATCATAATGGGCCGGCCCAGCTAAAGGCCCACGAGATTTCGTCGACATTAATGGGCCGGCCCAGCTGTAGGCCCACAAGATTTTGAGGACCCTAGTAGGCTGGCCCATTAACTGGCTGCCATGTTTTGGGCCAAATGTCGGCCCATATTTGATCCGGTCCATTAATGGCCTGCCACGCTCCGGGCCTAATAGTGGCCCATATGAGATCCGGCCCGTTAAAAGCCTACCATGTTCTGGGCCAAATTACGGCCCAGATCAGGTCCGACCCTTTAAGAGGCTTTGGGCTCAATTATGGCCCATATCAGATTCGGCCCGTCAACTGGACACTATGCTTTTGGGCCCACTTGCTAAAGGCCCACTTAGTAATTCAACTTGATATTAGTTTTGGCCTGTTAAGGGCCCGTTTAACATTTCGGCCCTATATTAATTTCGGCCTGTTAAAAGCCCGTCATATAGTTGGGCCTAACTACGGCCCGGTTTGCATCCGGCCTGCTCGCAGCCGATATCTGATTGGGCCAAACAAGGACCGAGACAATTTTGGCCTGTTAAAAGCCCGTGATTTGATTCGCACAATCATGGGCCGGGGTTCATTTCGGGCTGCTGCCGGCCCGTGAGCTGTTCGGCACGTTTCAGGCCCAACCTACATCGTGATTGCATGACGGCCCGATTATGTACCATAATTTTACGGTTTGGCCGGTTTACTGCGAAGACAGGATATATATACAGTAAAATAACTGCAGCATCGTGAATAAGAAAAAACCTAGACTATACAATAAAGAAATTATGGCATATTACATCCACTGGGCATCAAAGTTCGCCACTATGATAATAAAGCACAAGCAGACAACAGATTACATACACTGGGCATCAAAGATCGCCACCAGTGCAAATAAACACGCCGTCAAAATAATATACAAAACCGACAGCACTTCAATAGAGTTCAAGAAAGGTTAGCCCTGCTGGGGAGCTGCAGCGCAAGCAGCTGAGCAAGATGATGAGACTGCGCTTGTTCAACACTTATATCTTCCTCACTCTGAAAGATAAACAAGCAGACATATGATAGGTTTTGCACATAAAAGTATCAGTGCTGACAATTCATCACATTTCTTACTGACGAATAAAGTGACACAGTTTAAAATTGCATTAACACAATATGGTATTGTTCAGGTCAAGGCATGGCAGGAAATGACATTGTGAAGGAGTTGGCAGCTTCACGACACCACTGGATTACAGATCAAGAACTCATAAGTATCAATGGTTAGTGTGTTGTCAATTTATACCATTTCAGATTGGCAAATAAAGAGACGGTTTAAATAATAGTAGAATGATATGACATTGTTCATAGTTAAGACATTGCAGAATATGACATTGTGCTGTAGTGGGTAGGTTCACCACACCACTGGATTACGGATGAAGAACAGAAGCATGCATGCAGTGCAAAAGAAGATCACTTGCTTTGTATAGTTTAATTTACATGGTATGAAGAAGGAACTTGGTTGTACAACTGAAAACTTAAATTAAGAAAGGACAAACTTTTGTTTATGAACTACATAATAAACTTTAAACAAGCAATTTGATGCAAACACCAAAAATAAACAGCTGTTGCAGTCATGCCTAACCAAATATATACAACAAAGTTTGAAGGCTTGAGATGGACAAACTTACATTATTGGTGAAGACAGGCTCTATAAAGGCCTTGTCCATGCTGATGGGGGGTGCAATTCAAGAAGTTTACCACAGAATCTTCTTCAAAAGCATTGCCTTTATTCTACATTTTGTTAAGAGTAAATATAGATGTGATAATATACGAAAAAATGGAGAATATTTAAGATAAGATGAAGAGTGATGCTACACAACCAAGTAGCTATAAATGTAAGTGCGGCGATACAGGCAAAAGGTACAGCCAAGAGCAATGCACAACTAAACTTCTTCAGTACCAACCTTATGGTAAGAGTAAATATAGATCTGATGTGTAGAAAATGGAGGGCAAAGGAAAATAAGCTGCAGAGTGATGGTACATGAACAACTACCTGTCATTATAAGTACACTGATAAAGGACAGCATGTACTTACAAGAACAATGTAGAGCTAAAAAAACATTGGCATTGGATATATTCTACACTAATGTAACCATTCATACAGATCAGATAATTTGGAGCGAACAATTGATAAGCAAGCTATCATGCATACTGCTGTCACATAATGAACCAGGTATGTATTCAAGTACAGTGATACAGGACAACAGGTACTAACAAGAGCAAAGCAGCGGGCAGCATATTTGCGATATCCTGTCGTTCTTGTCAAACCGGAATTCTTCTTCGAGCAGATTTCCTGCAAAAAAGATCCGTAAGGCACATGCGGAAAAGTAGAAGTTCAAATTGTCATGTGATTTCATAGACAGTACCTCATCCTGGGAACGAGACCAGTGCATAACAAGGTTTTTCCATTCAATGTCTTCTAAATTTAGCACAGGAGACTTCACCAGAAATTCGTTTATAGACTTGCCATCAAAGTGAAGGTGCGGTACTGTTAATATCAGTGTAACTCTCAAAGGCGACATAGCTCCCCGCATTTCCTTGCTATTCTTATAGGATTCAAGTGGGCAGGCCACTACAAATCCTATTCCTATGTTTACAAGATCCTACGAATCAAAGAGGCTCAAAGTGTCCATCACAACCAACCGTATAGACCTCTACACTGCAAATGTCCCTGCTCATCTTCAGTACAAGGAACATACTGTACTACTATCATACTCCCTCCGTTCCAAAATATAAGTCTTGGTAGAGATTTCCACTATGGATCACATACAAATGTATCCAGATACATTTTAGAGTGTAGATTCACTCATTTTGCTCCATATGTAGTCCATGGTGGAATCTATACAAAGACTTGTATTTAGGAACAGAGAGAGTACATATTAAAGAAGAATGGAAGAGGAACATGGTAAAGAAGAGCAAGCAGATTTTGGATAATAAAATGTTGGTTGCGCAGTGCCCACACATAATGAACCAGAGCGCATTAAGAATGCAACTCCCAACTGTCTCTCGACCATTTCAGGCGGTTGGATGAAGATCCTACGTCTCCTAACCCTTCTTCTTCCTCGTCTCTGATTCTTCCCATACAGAACACCGCACGGGCCGCCGGATGGACCACCGGCCCCCACCGCCCGTGTTCCTTCGCCACCCCCACCCCCACCCCGCCCCAACCCCCACCCGCGTCAAGTTTTCTTCGTTCGGCGAGGCCCCACAACCACCCGAGCCCCTTCGATCGCACCGGCGAACTCCGGCGAGCTCTGAAAAATCGACTGACCCAATTTTGAAATTTAGTCTACTATGATTTAACTAGTGTGGAATATAAATGGGAAAACCATAAGCATTGGGAGTATAGTGTTGAGCGTGCCATGGCGGATCTGAAGGTGCAAACCGGACAAAGGCAACTTCGCAACCAAGACAAGAAATCAGAGTAAAGCAGTGGCGATCTATTTTCTTGCTACGATAAATAAGTTGAGCAGATACGAAAGAGTACCGCCTCTGGTGCGGCGCCGTGTACGCATCTGCTGAGAATTTGACAGTGCTGCGGTAGCGATGGCTGTCGGCGGCGTGGAAGCAGATCTAGGAGGGTAGACGGTGGCGGCGGGGCACGGTGGACGAGACGGTCGTAGGAGCGGCGCCGACTAGGTGGACGACGGCGGGGATGAAGCGAGAGGACGGGATGCAAGGATCCTGGTCCGAAGCCGTGGATGAGAGAGGTCGATCTCTTGTAATGGACGACGGCGTCGGGGTATCAGCTCCGGCATGGTGGAGGAGGACGGCGGTGGATGGGGTGGCGGATGGCGGCGGACGGAGGAGGGTGGGGTGGAGAGGGTGTTTTGGCGCCCACAGAGTACGAATGGGGAAAAGGGAGGTAGAGAGGAAGGGGGGAACCATGTATTCAGGGCGCGCTTGTCTCAAATGCGAGGAAATTTACAAACTTAGCCCCCATTTCAAATTTCTACTACATCACAACAACATTAGTCGGTTGGGAATAGGACGGTAATCTCGCATACACCGAATATTTGCCGACGAGAGTTTGTTTTTTGCGCCCACAGTGTATGAATATGAATCGGGGAGGGAGTCGATTTCGGCCGAGGACACACTGTGTTTTGGCGCCCACCGTGTATGAATCTGGGTGAGAGGCGGTTACATCATGTTTGGGTGAAATTACAAACCTACCCCTATCGAAACCTATAGAAATCCAGCAGATAGGCTTTGCGTGGCAGGGATAGGCAGTAGTGATTTCCATCTCGCAGATTTTGGTTTCGGGCAGTTACTGCGACTTTCCCCGCTTCGTTCAAATTTTGCAGAGTGCACGTTTACCGTGCCAACTCAATTCGAATCCCGTTTGTATTCTATTTTTTTCGGGCAGGATCCATTTTCAATTACATTCTATATACATCATTTTTTTATATATACTTTCAAAAGCACAACACCATTTATACATAAATATGGTTTACAAATGGCATGATATCAGATTCATAAGGTTGTATCCATCAATTTGGATTTTCAAATATTTGAAACCACTTTATGTTGAAATCCAATGTATGCATTCCTCGCTAACTGTCTCCAATTAATGTGTGTTTCATGCGGGTTTTTTTTACTTCTCAAACATGTATAATGTGTTTCACACACGCAACATATAGTGTAATCCCGTTTAGACATTAATTGCATATAAACCATGCATTGTTTGTAACTGAAGAATCTATGGATCACCAATATTGATAAACTATATAACATTACACGTGTGCCCAAATTCAAATGAATATGCATGTTTGATACACCAATTTGCGTTATGATATTATCGATGTTGTGATCTCCAGTTTAAATATTTGAATCCCCTTTAATCCAGATATTCGTCTCATATAGCTACCACTCATGCTTATATAGGACTATCTCTCTGGACCTATACGCGTTCATCGTCTCTCAGGTATCTCTCGTGCTACCTGTATGTCGACAATGATCTTTTATCTTCGTAACACACTGACGGTACTCTCTCCCTCGACCTTCATCACTCTATCTCTCTCTAAGTATATCTCGCTCCCTGCTATGTGTCTCTAACTATGATTCTCCATGTGGAATCCCTTTCTCTCACACAAACACAAAACTTTGTCTCCCGGGGTCTCATTTCTCTCTACTATTCCCATGTGTGCCACTCGCACACCCCTCATACAGAGATGTCTTTCGCTCCTTAGATATGAGAACCTACGACTCTTCCTCTTCAATATCTCTTTCTCACACACAAACACAAACTCTGTCTCCCAGGGTCTCATATTTCTCCATTGTTCTCTTGTATGTCGCTCACACACACCCTCTCTCCCTAGAGATATCTTGCGTTCCCTCGTATGTCTCTCTAGCTATCACTCTCGTTGTGAAATATCTTTCTCTCTCGCAGACACAAAACTCCGTCTCTCTGGATCTCATTTCTCTCTGATACCTGTTTGTATGTGACTCACATGCACCCTCTTTCTATCTCTCTCACACCCACACACATAACCCAGCCTTCTGATCCACTCGACTCCTATCTCTAACGCACACTAGCTAGCATCTTTATCTTTCTATTTATCTGTTTCTCCATCAACCTTCTTTCTCGCCCTCACTCTTGATTCCTATCACGCACACTACATATGTTTCTCTCTACATGCAGTCAAGTGCCCTCTCACACACATATATAACTTCACCCTTTGAACCACCCGACGGTCATCTCCAACACCCAAACTAGCGGATGTCCCTCTAGCTAGCATCTCCATCTCTGTATCTATCTGTAGTTTCTCCGTCAACATTTCTTTCTCGCACGGAGTCTTGCTTCCTATCACCCACACTATATATGTCTCTCCATACATATGCATTTATAGGTTGGTCTCTTTTGCACAATCGTTGCGCCTCACTCCCTCTGCTCGCCATAGATGCATGCTCCAGCCCACGCCACTAACTCTTAAAGACAAAAACACATGCTCAATTGTCGGGCCTTCTTCCCTGCATTCTCACATGCATGCATATTGTCATACCGATCCGTCTCTCCCATGTCGTTGATCTTATGACTTATGTCTTCTTTCTTTTATCTCGATCATGCACGCGCGCGCACACACACATCCCACGTATACATGTATACCTCTCACACATGCACGTTCAAGGTCTCTATGTCTCCATACGTAGTTAATTACCCTCAATCCTAACGCCACATCGAATCATTCTCCTCTTTTGTGCACATAACTTCCGCCTGGATGGGTAAAACACACACTCACACTTAACAATCTCCTTCTAGCTACCCCCCGCCTCTCACTCTTCCCCTATATCCCCGAAACCAATAAGACCATCCCTTTGTTTAATTCCCACCTACATGCACCATCGATATATAGCAGTCTTCCTCGGTGTCTCTTGAAAAAACACGTTCTCTCGATGTCGACTCCTCTCACGCGCACACACCTTCTCTTCCCTCTCTACGGGCATTTTCTCTCTCGCACCCCATCGTTGGTGGCCTCTGCCATACACATCACCTCTCTATGATGAAGCCATGCACACTTAAATTACATCTGCCACAGAGGACACCGCGACACACACACACACGCACACACACACACACACACGCGCGCGCACCCCCCACACACACTAAGACTCCATCTCTCTCTCTCTCACACACACACACACAAACACACACACACACACACACACACACACGCACGCACACCCCCCCACACACACTAAGACTCCATCTCTCTCTCTCTCTCACACACACACAAACTAAGACTCCATCTCTCTCTCTCCTCTCTCTCTCTCTCTCACACACACACCCCACACACACACTAAGACTCCATCTCACACACACATGCTCTAGGCGGAGCATTTGTTCCTACCACCCTTCATCCAACCTTACCCGTATGATAAACAATCACCTTTATTTACTTGCATAACATGGACAAATTCCACTTTACTTTAGTAGTCAGCAAACTTATCATCTGTACCCTTATAAAAAATGAGTTGGTGGTGATGGTGTGCCTGCCATCTTGTAATACAGACCGTATGATCTATATCTGATGATAGAAAGCAAACTATGATAATTTTACAAAAGATACCCGCACCTCTCTCCACATCATTATCTCCCGCAACCTCATTGCTCAGCAATTAAAAAAGGAATAAGTCTCTGGAACAATCTAGCATGCATGGTGGCCGCTGCCGCCTACCGGCGTCGTCCATCCCCATGCCTCCACCCATTTCGACCACCAGTCACCACCACGCTCCACTCCTCCTCGCCTTATCTCTCATCTTTCATTTTTTCGATGACATTCTCGAGATACCAGTTTTCCGATAAAATTCTCGAGATATCATTAGTTTTTACACGTGGGATTACTCCTGCATGGGTCAATCACAACAGGTGTTCTGTAAAAAAATGCATATTGATGTTCCGTGCAATGCACGAGGATCTTGCTTGTAATTATATAACGCAAATCACGAGCAGGAAGTGACATTTTTTTGACACAACCACGTTAACATGGCCACGTAAATCACTAGCTAAAGTAAATACCATTATACTTATATCCCGATGCAAAAGGTTGAGTACATGTCCGAAGAGTAGAGTCGCACACACGCACTCTGTCTCTCAGAATCTCTCTCTCTCACACACACACCAGTTACGTGACGCCCACTTAAGCAGACACGTATGTTACAATTTGTGCACCTGCGGGTACACGTGATGCTGCGCATTTATTTAAGCCAGAAGGCGAACCCAAACAGTAGCTGCATTCATTCCCCTCCCACCGCCTCTTCTCTGGTCGCCGTCGCCCGGTAGCCATGGGCCGGCCGAAGGTAACAACATACGCCATACTCCCGCCGGAGCGGCACTTTAATATGGAAATTTGAGTGGTCATGCATGCATCTTTTTGTGCTAGCACTCCTATATAAGGGTTGACCGGTCGCTTCCCGCGGACGTGCGCGGGCGGTAGAAGAGGAAGGAGAAGGGAAGCGGGCTGTGGAGTAACATTTTTACCACAATTTCTTAGGAAACTGAGTGCAATAATTGAGTAGTTTTGCAAACTACCAGTACTACACCTGAAACGGTTCAAAACCTATACTCTCTTGCCAGCGCACGCTTCCCGCGTGAAACGGTCAGCGTCGCCCTGGAGCATCAGTGCCGCATTAATGCCCGGCCAGAGCGGAGGCGACCTCTCACTGGCGCCGGCTTTGAAGTGGCGCGACGGCCGAGAGAGCGCCGCTTCCCGGTGCACGCGACTGCTCCGCGTCGAGACTGGCCATAGGCCCTGTTTGGATCCATGGGTTAGAGTTACTTTGAGCTAGTTGGGGCTCAAATAGCCCTAAAGTATCCAAGCATGAGGGTTTAAATTGGAGCAAGTTGCACCGAACCCACCAAAAAAAACTATCCCACCCAAGAGGTGCTAACTAGAGATAGTTCTCATTAGGACCACTGAAAAATCACTTTTCTCTCTCCATGAAGTGCATTTATTGTCAATCTAACCCTGTCACCCAAACACCTCTTTGTTCAGTTAGTTCAGGGTTAGTCATGAGTTAGTCTAACCTCTAGCTAAGTTAGAGTATCAAATAGGAGCAGTATAGGACATGCAAGTTGCTCAAAGCATACAGGCAAATTCGTACGTGAAAGGATTTTTTTTCTTTTTGAAAACGGAATGTGAAAGGAATTTTTTTTAGAATGCTCTTGGCATGTCGCTAACATGTGATAGTTAACCGACCTCAATAGACGGCAGAAACGCCAGCCCGCCGCACTTTGATAGAGACGAGGAGGGAGAAGCGATACAAGCTGCTGGATTACTAGAGATAGGTGTCGCACGGAAGCCAAGAAATATGGTGATAGCGTGGGTTAGCCATGTACTAGTATGATGTAACTACACTAGGCTGCCGTGTTTCATACTCTTCCAGTCCACTGTGGAGATGATTGGTTAATTTTATATCGCTGAATAATATTAAATATTATGAGTGCAGACGCTCCACCACGAGGTTCCTTGCTCCTTCTCGGTCGTCTGGAATCTATGTTCTTCCACTCTATTTTTTTTACGTGAGCTTTGTTCGTCCTTTTGCCAACACGCGAGACATCTAGCATCAAGGTGCACGTGTTATGTAAGGATCGTTCCATCTATATGAAGAACACGTGGGACTGGAACTACGAGACGGACATGTACCCAGGAGTGGACGTACGAACCTGAGTAATGTAGCACAGTAAGTGAAGTAGAAAGGCACAAATGGTATGAACATGTGTGGCATATAGGGTGTGTTTGGTTGCGTTCTCGTCTCAGCATAGTTGTTCCCTCTTCATGCATGCTCAACTCAACACCCCTCTTCATGCATGCTCTCTTCATGCATGCTTCTAGTGTATTTGTGCTAAACTAGTGTGGACTCATGCACCCTCCATACACTCTACCAAACACCCAAAAGTAGGTCGAGAAGGGAACTCTTGGGCGACATTTGTCTCTTACTACGTACTACCACTAAATGTTGTACGTGCAATGCACGGTGATGTTATGGAGTACCTGCCTAAGTACTCTACTACTACTATATTAGTTGGAGGCACATATTAACTTTTATATTTGTTTACGTGTATGCCCCGAGACCTTCCAACTAGACGTGTCTTTCTCTCCAGGTCACACTTTGTATCGTTCATACCACTAAGTACTACTACGTGTGGTCTCCGACCCAGAAGTGGAAGAAGTGGAGACGCTCTACCACGCTGTTTTTTTACGCTGGGCTCTACCATGCTGTTCATGTCCCACTCCTTTCGCTGACGTGTGGGACATCCAGCACGTGCCGTGTTTGGCACCCTTCGTCGTAAGAGTTGAAACGCTAGCATTCATCAGAAATTAAAAATAATTATAAATCGGCAGTGATACTATTTTTTGCGAACCAATCAGCAGTGATACTATACCACGCGATTTCCTTGCTCCTTGATATCGGAAAGAATACTTCCGTTTGCCAACATGTGGGACGTCGACCATCCTGGTCCACTTGCCATGCACGCAGAACTCCAAGGGAGAGTCACCCAGGTCGTCGCGCCGCAGTAACAATGACTAATGAGCCGTCAAATCACAGGCCCACTTCCCACTTTGAAGTTGCTCAGACGAAGGAACCATCATGACTTAGTTGAATTCCGCTTCTTGAGGAAAACTACTGTACCAGCAGTACTGCTAGCTACAATAGTTACTCCAACAGAGGCCTTCTTTCGTTCATAGGATAGGAATATGAAAATCATAGGAAGTGAGATGACATGCATCTCAATTCCTATAGAGAAAGAGATGCCATTTGATGCTTAGGATAGGAATTTTTCCATTTAGTCTAGGTTAATGTACTGGTAATTTGCTCTAAAAACTACAGTAGTAACTAGTAGTATTGGTACATGCTCGTACTCAGACACAGACACACACACTAACTACTAGTACTACTACTTCTCACATGCTGGCCAGACGCCGTCATTCTCCTTCCCGGTTTTGTCGGCGACACCCCACCGTGCTTGGATCTCCGCCGACCTCTCCGCAGCAGCGCGTGCGTCCTTTTCTTTCTTGCGGCGGCGGGCCTCTCTTTTCTTGAGTGCTTTCTGACTTTTCCGCTCCCTCTGTGCGGCTTTGGCCGCCTCTTGCTCTACCACCCATTCGGCCTTGGCATCTTCAAATTCCTCCCACATAGTTGTGAGGTCGCGAGCGGCGATGAACTCGGCACGACGGGATGCCATCGCTTCCCTACCATTTTGTGTGCGGTCATGGGCGGCGAGGAACTCGGCGCGGTGGGATGCCGTCGCTGCCTTACCGGTCAGTGTGCGGCGCGGTGGCATGAACGACGCTTGGTGAGAGCTCTGGGGTGGAGTGGCCGGACAACCGTATAGTGCATTGGTTTGTCAAGAGCTCAAGGACAGAAGACGAAGCAAATTTGGATTCCCCTTCAATCCTGGTCATTTATTACCGAGTAAAATGCATTGGCGATCATTGAACTTGTCTTGATAGCTCACTTTGATCATTGTATACGAGATATGGTGATTATACGGTCACTAGCTCAGCGTATAGCTCCGTATTTGTCTGGTTGACCAGTCAAACAGTCCACATGCGCCTCATCAGCTCGTGTTGTTTATCTATCTACGCGGGCCTACCTGTCAATGGAGAAAGAAATACTGTAAAAACCAAAATTATGCGTATGTGGGGAATCAAACCACGGACTCGTCGCTGCAATGCACCCTCGTCAGCCAAATGAAAATGAAATACTTCGCATCAGACACTCATGCTCACGCTGTCAAAGCATGCTAATGCATGCACGTCGCCCTCTAAATCAAAGTCCCGCTCATGGCGCAACGCAAACGGCGAGCCCATCACCTGCGCGCCCCAGCGGTGCCTGACATTACTGTTTAGACATTTGATGGAGGCCTACATGAACGCCGAGCATGTATTCACCTGGCTCAACACCAACGGTCATACTCGGACCGCCTTGCTCATGTATATCATCCATCACAACGACAATCTATAAAACAACCTAAGCTAGAGAGGGTACTATGGTAGTATGGTACAGAGTATGTACTATCGTGAGCGACCGATCTTAGTGCCACTGCACACCGAAACCCCTTCCATCGCTAGCGCGCGCTTCCCGCCTGAAACGGTCACCGTCTCTCCAGAATGTCAATGCCGCATTCACCGGACTTAACTGCAGGTGCAATTGGTGTGTCACTGACATGCGGGCCAGATGCCCGTTGGGCCCACATGTCAGTAACCCAAATGCATCTGCAGTTAAGTCACTGAAGCAGCGTCCGCATTCACGCCCGACGAACCTACTCCGGCGCCAGTTGTCCATCCGTCTGCCGCGGCTCATTGCTATTCGCCCGCTATATTAACTTGAGCCCCAGCTCCCAGCCATAGCCAAAGACCCACACTTATTCTCCTCCGGTCCCTTCCTTCTGTCGGCACCACTTCAACCATGGCCTCCTGGTGCTCCAAAGCTCTCTTGGACGTACTGTCGCAGGAGCAGACGAGGGACATCGGTGGCTCTGCTCCGGGCGCGCTCCAAAGCTCTCTTCGACGTACTGTCGCAGGAGCAAACGAAGGAGATCGCCGGCACCCCCCCGGCCGCCCTCCGCCACCACGACCACGAAGCCGGCGCGCGTGCGCGGGCGCAACTGGCAGCGAGGAAGAGTAGTACATGGTAGGTCGCCGCCACTCTGGAGGAGGAGGTTATCGAGGCGGATGAGGAGGAGGCAAACGCAATGGCCGGCTTTCTCGGGTTCATGGTCGGACATGGTGGTCGGGCGCCGGCGATCGTTTAGATTAGGTTTACAGTAGGTTTTAGTACGGTTTGTGCGAAATATGTAATGAATTTCGTCCAGTTTGTAGGAAAAGTTTCGAAATGTAATGAATTTCATCCGGTTAATTTGAAATTTGCTTTGTTTGCACGAATTTCGTCCGATTAGTTCATATAGTTGTCGAAAGGTATGCAGGCAGCATCGGATGGCATCCATCAGTGTCCTCGGACAGATGCCGATGTAAATTTGTGGGCCAGCGCTGGAGATGCCCTAACTATCATGCTATAATCGCTAACAATCCTCCATTATTTGGCAGGGAACAGTTATCCCTCGATCAAAATCAGATCCGCGGTGTTTCGCACTCCTCCCGCGTAGGAGTGTAAACTCTTGCTTACATAAAAATGGAGCAAGTGGACGGCACTGTAGCACGTCATATCACTCGAACTAGCCCGCCTAACGACCGGGAAAGCACCGCCCTCGTCATTTTGTTCTGGATTTCTATCAATCGATCGCGCGAAAATGTTACGCTTCGCAAGTTCTAAAGGAAAAGGCGGCACACTTACGACTCGTACGCGTCGCAACCCCGACACTCCGGCTCACACGCCGCTCACCAGAGGGGACACGCGTTGTCTTGCAATTTCACTGACATGTGGGACCGTAATTGAATAAACCGTTGATAGCCGAAATCTAATCGCTCGGCGGGCGTCGGCTGAGAAGAGAGAAACGGGGGAGGGAGAAGAGATCGCCCGCCCGCCGCGCACGGACTCCAAGAAATATATGGTGATAATGTGAGGTGGGCCATGCTGGAGTCCGGACCGCTTTCGGAGCCCGCTCTCACCGCCCTGGCCCCTCAAGACGCCAGCTGCCCGCCGCATGCATGCATAGCAAGTAGTACTCCTTATGTGGAGGAGAGAGAGGCATTGACAAAGTCAAGGAGTGGGCTCTGCAAGAGCCCATCTCTACACGTGCTCCTAGGTATAAAAAAATAATTCTAAAAAAAGGCATAAAAAACAATTGTGTCTTAAAAAAAGAAAGGTAAAAAACATTTGAGAGGAAATAGATAGATAGAAAGTGAGAAAAAGCTGTAACCTGGGCATTACATGAGGAAGGAGGGAGTGGTGCACATGCCAAGTTCACTGGGCTGCCGTGTTTCACACTCCTCCGTCGTAACAGTGGAGACAATAGCTTTCATCAAAAATAAACAATGAATACTCGTTGCTCGTCCTCTATATCGGAAAGAATACTTTCATTCGCCGACATGTGGGACGTCGACCATCCTGGTCCACCTGCCATGCACAAAATTATCCTGGTCTACCCCGGTCGTATCGCAGGCCCAACCTTTCCCACTGTAAGTTGTTCGGACGAAGGAACCATCATGACTTCGTTGAATTCCGCTTCTTCAAGAAAACTTACTGTACCCGCAATACTACTACCACACGCGAAGACTGGACGGCAATGTACCACGTCATATCACTGAAACCCACTAGGCCAAACTAGCCCGCCTAGGTCATCTACTATTTTGGAACGGAGGGAGTACGTCTCTGCACTGCTATGATTTTGTGTTGCACGTTCTTTGTACTTTTGCTACGATTTTTCTACCCTATGAACCAAATGAGGCCTGAATGTATGTCGACTATTGTCTGATCGATCGCTAAGCCTACAATTTTAGGAGCTAGGGCTATTGGTCGATCAACGAGGGATAAGTATAAGCGTACCACGAGCTCATCAGCCCCAACGTTTCTCTTCGGTGAGTGTTTTGCAAGTACTATAGCTCGCACAGTAGCTAGCCTACTAACACCAAGAATCATCAAACAAACCCTGCTGATATGATAAACAGTTCAAACTTACATCTAAGCATGCCATATATTACATCAAAAGCTGGTGAGGATACATCTGTTTCCATAACTCGGAGAGGGTTCGCATGATTCATCGCATGATTCACTATCAAACAAAAGTAGCAAGATCCGCCCACACAAGACAGTGCACTAGCCCTAAGATGGTTTGATAACACGCATCGTTCTGGTAATTAAACACAGGGCAATGCAAACTACCCTGAAGGATTAGCGCGGCCAACTATTTCTTGTCATCGATCTCTCGGGCAATGACCACAGCACGAACAATGGCATGGGAATCGATTTCTGGGGCGATGTCCACAGGACTGACCGCGACATCGGAATCGATCTCTGGGGCGATGTCCACAGGATGACAGCGGCATCGGAATCGATCTCCGGGGCGATGCCAACAGGACGGGCCACGACATCAGAATCATCAAGGACGTCCACCGGCACCTGCACAACCCTAACATATTAGCAAGCACATTGCAAATAATCAAAAACCACAACTATGGTAATAAGCCATTATTTTTTACCTTGTGCAGCTCACCGGGGGATCTCATCCCTCCGGGGGCCATCTCCTCGTCCTCGATGGGGGCCATCACCTTGCCAGGGGAATACTGCTTCTCAACGGCGACTATCTCCTCAAACTCGGTCTTGAGCCTCACATAGGTGGCAATCAGAGTTCCTGGGTAGGCACGGTGGGGCCCTTGCTGTTCTTCGAACTTTCTTTGAGGAGTTCGTCCGCCAACGTTCTCAACTCTTTGGCCAATGCTTGTTTCTTGGAGTTCTTCGTCTCCATGGGTTGGCCCGCCAACATGGTCAACTCGTTGGTCGGTGCTTGCTTCCTGGAGATCGCTGTCTCTAGTGGGTTGTCCGCCGGCAACTCTTTGCCTAGTGCTCCAGGATCCATCAATGAACTAACAAACAAAAAGCAATCGAAAGGAAACCACAATCGCAATGAAAACGGGAAAAGAATAGGATATGAGAATCGGTCGGTGCTTCGCAAAAAGAAGATTCTTGGAATGAAAATATAGCAGCATAACTGATTCGCCCACCTTTCCTTCATCGGTACAGAAGAAAAATGGCAGAAGTGAGTAGCCTGGAGTGAGGTTTTCTTCAAGAAAGGGAAGAAAGGTCTTGAACGAGCGTTCCAGTGAAATGATGGTTGCTTCGTCCAGTCCAACTTGGAGGCCACCTTACCACTGCTGGTAAAGGTGTGGGTTTTGTGATATGACGGGTCATGACGGCCACACCGGGGTGACAGGTGAGTCTCGACTGTAGCACCTAGCTGTGATTTGGTGGATGGCACGCGGGCCCGGATGCTTTGAAATGTCCCACATGTAGATAGAGCGGCTAGTCATATAGGAGTGCTCAATATTGTGCACTGTGACCAAGGCGGAGAGGAAAACGAGAGAACTACGTAATTAATGCATGAGTTTAATTAGGGTAGTTTTGTAAAGTACGAGATACATTCCTCCAATCGCAAAATGCCTTGGTTCATGAGATTTGAGATTTGAGCCCTATAAACCAGAAGGGAGGGAGTACTGCACACGGTGTAGTCTAGTCACTTGTTGAAATCTCTAGAAAGGCAAATACTCCTTTCCGGTTTACAAGGCTGTACTACTCCCTCCGTCTAGGTGTGTAAGTCATCTTACGAAAACCAAATAGTCCAAAAATACTTAGGCGCGGTGCATTAACTTCTACCTTGTTTCTTGTTTCTTGACATATCAACCAATAAGAGATGAGAGGTGTGCATGCTTTTAATGACTTGCAATGGCTAGTTCATTGCATGCAATGCTATTAATTAGCAAATAAACATTGGTGACCCCAGGAGGAAACGGTGCTAAGCGCGTGGACCTATGCAGAATGAGTATCAACCAATGGATAATGGAGTTTAATTGTTAAACAATAGCAATTTTGTCTCATGCAAGAGCCTGGCTAGTACTCCAAGGAACCGCACCACGCGAGCGTTCGCAACTGCCACGTTTGGGTTGCGCTTGGCTCTTCGCCTCTTCGAGAAGACGAACAATGATGTTACTCCTACTTCTACAGTATCGAATCCACTGCTGCATGTCCGTCCACCTCGTGGGGGTGCGATAGCATGTAGCGAAAGCTTCTACTTACTGCTCCTGCCTTTGCGTCTATGACAGGTGGGCCCAACAGGTGGTTGACCCTCCTGTCATGCAGCCAAAGGCAGGTGCAGTTAAGGCACCGGAGCTCAGTCCGCGAGGGAGAGGGCGTTGTAGTAATCAAATTTCTCGGTCTTGTACGAGTTGACGCGACAGATCAAAGCACTGCACTCGATATAACTCTTTTTACACATTTCAAATGGGCTACTTCGTATGTAGGAGTAGACATATTCCGCTTCGTATGTAGTCACTTGTTGCAATCTCTAAAAAGACTTATATTTGGAAACGGAGGGAGTACAGCGCATGCATGCATGCCGTGACTTTCCTTTTGATACTTGCATGTGTTGATTTGATGCACCTTGCCAAATTTTGACTATAAATTTAACTAACCAAATTTTCATGCATGTCACAAAAAATTACGGGGCTGTTTGGATTGTGACTATGTTTGTCTTATGTTGCCACATTATTTTTCCCACACTTGCCACACTTGCCTAACCTGAGTTGCTCAAATTGTTAGACACACTTTGGCTTGCCTAAGGGAATCTTGCCACAATTTTTGTGTCTATGACATGTGGGGTTCACTGCTAATAAAAAAATTCTTGTCTTAGGTGTGGCTAATAAAAAAGACTTATATTTAGGAACGGAGGGAGTAGAAAATATAAATAATAATGCATGTTGGGGCAACCCACGTTTCCGCTAATTTTAGCCGTGGGCTTGTTCACAATTTTTACGAGGGGGCGGTTGTTCATTTAATGGAGGGACTTGTAGTACCAGACTTGCACGATACAAAGTGCGACTTGGCACACCGTAAAACCACTTGGAACAAGCGGGTAGCTATCTCAAAAAACAATCAACAACTAAAAAAAACCGCGACCTGGCATGTAGTAGTACACAATTTTAAACGATTGTTTTGATGGAGTGAAAAAGGAAAACTACCCCACTACGTATATATAGGCCGGAGCCTCCGCGCTTGCTTGCTAGGGTTGCTCTATTCACACACTCTCATCCTCTCCAGATCTAAACAAGATAGGGGTAGTAACACTGTCTTTCTCCCTTCAAAAAACACTGGCTTTCTATCCTCACTGCTGGTTACAGATCCGGACGTATCCCCCTCTGTCGGTGAAGGGGAGGAGGGGTAGTGTTTAGGCCGTCGTCGACAGCGAGGGAGGAGACCCACTGCCGGCCGCACCGTTATCTCTGGCCGAGCGCCGGCGCGGGAGGTCCTCCGATCCCTTCGTTGTTGCCTGTGGGCGGATCCGGCCTCCCGCCGCCCACCTATCCACATCCCGACGACCTTCAGGTATATCTTCGTTCGAAACCGCCTTAGCTCTACTTCCCCAGCTCGCTACGTAGCTGCATGTGCATCATTTTCTACCTCTCAGCCCCTCTCGATCGGATGGTCCAACGTCACATATATTTTTTCTTCTATTGTTAGAGGTAAAGCTACTTCATGGAGTCGAATCTTGTACTCCCTCCGTCCGAAAATACTTGTCATTGAAATGGATGTATCTAGATGTATTTTAGTTCTAGACACATCCATTTTGATGACAAGTAATTCCGGACGGAGGGAGTACTTGGTTCAAACAAGAAATAAAGTAGGGGTGGGGGAATTTAGTATGTACATCGGACTTGGTACAAACAGGAAGGAAAGTGGGTGAAAGTAGTACAGACTGGTCATCCAACCGGTCTCTTGGTCGAAAAGGGAAATATAGGGGTAACGCTGTACACAGTGGTATGACCAGGACTAGATTTGCTATCCACACATAGGAGTAGGTGGCTAGAGTGAACAAAAATGGGACCAACCCAGATATGTTTCTTGGATGTTTGTTTCTCGGGGCAACAAACTATGAATCACCACTTTATGCCCCTGTTTACGTACATGGTGCTGGACTGCTGGTGCACCCACTGTCCCATGCCCTTATACCAAATATTTAGGCTCCGTTCAGAATAAAGGGGCAGAAAACATAGGTCTTGATGAAAATAGAGGAATAGGAAAGGAATGTAGGTATAAAACTATGGAACAGCGAACCGGAGGAAACTCTCAAGAGAATGTGCTCGGATGGACTACGAATGTACAGATTTGTTTTTTAGAGTAGCATGCTTGGCAGTATGAGATGCTATTTGTTTATTCAGCTGCACAGTGACTACTCTTGTCCTCACCTCACGTACCACACATAGGTTGATTTTTTTATTCCGGCAACACAGCACAGCAACCTGTCTAACGCATGGCAGCGAGCGCCTGCCTCGGGCTTCCGCCCAAAAAATGAGCAGCGCGTGGATGTTTCTAATCCTATGGAATCAGTACTACCAGACCAGCTTTCCTATGAAACACTATTCACCTTTCCCGTGTTCCGAACGGTTGGAAGGGAAAGAATACCGTAGGAATTGTGTTCCTACGAAAATCCTGCACCAAACCTGTGAACCGAATGCAGCCTTAGCTGTTCTTAATCTAATGTCCCTGGTAAAAATGAAGCCATGCCACTGTTATAAGCCATGACAAGTTTAGCCAAATGTTTTTGCCTGTAATTGTTTGAGACTCTGACTGTTTCCTCTGTGCCTTTTTGTGCAAACAGGGATATCCAATTCACCTGGTTGCTGTTGTGACCTTTTGGTGCACTGCACAAAACTCTTCTTAAAAGAAGTGACTTTTGTGCTGTTTAACTGGAATGTCAGAATGGAACAGTTGGTTCATTTTGGTGGAACTGCACAAAGGGAGATCTGTGTTCCAATCCTCATCATCCATATTGGCGCCATAACCTTCCTTTAGGTAAGAATGATATTTAATGCATGTGTTCATCTCTATTTTCTGACTGCCATGAGAAAATAATGCTGTTTTTTACTAGTACACTTGTACTCCCTCACTGACAAAACCAATTCTGAATTAGAAGGCCAATCATGTACTTGGTTTCACCAACTGGTGAGGAGAAAGAGAAACAGAGCATGAAGAGGAAGAAGAAGAAGAATAAACAGTGCCAAGGCGATCTTGCTAAAGCCAGAGGCCTCAGTCGAGGCCATTCAAGGGCTCCGGCAATGACTACCTTACATGTGAGACGATCCTCCAGGGAGCCCTTCCACTTCTGCTGTCTCACTTAATTAATTAGGAGTACTTAAGTACCACTAATTTATTACTGCCTAATTTTCCTGTTGGAGTTAAACAAATCTTTAGTAGGACCCTATGCTGAATCATGTACGTGTGTATGTTTGTCTATGGAGGTGAATCATGTGGTGGAGCAGGGAGGGAATATTATTAGTGTCATGACATAATAGTGCTATTGTTTTGCATGTCAATTTATTGCCATTGGTTCAATGAGGCAATGTTTTGCGTATTGTCCATCATGAATTTGATGCTACTGTTTGAGTAATATGCTAATGTCTTCCTATCCTTTCTCACTAAGCTAATGAAGGTTTCACCTTATTCCTACTTGTGCAAACAGGGACCATGTTGTGCCAATCATACATTTTAGTGGAACTACACAAGACAATACAATGAACTGTATCCCAGCTAGTGCTTTAACTCTGCTGGAAGTTCTTGATAATCTTTCGATATAATCTCAGCACTGGTAAACAAGAGTGATTTCAACCATACATTTGAAGTGCACAAAAATATATTCTATTGTGTGATTCCAGTGAGTGCTTTATCATCTCTTATGGGACTACATGAATAAGCTTTTTTTCTCAGGTTGGTACGGGCCTAAGGCCTTCATCCATATTAGTTTGCTGTCATCTCTATTTGTATCATGCTACTGTCATGAGAAACTCCTTTATCTTTGCACGTTAAAGTTTTGCAACCTATGATAA
This sequence comes from Aegilops tauschii subsp. strangulata, assembly GCF_002575655.3. Taxonomy (NCBI): domain Eukaryota; kingdom Viridiplantae; phylum Streptophyta; class Magnoliopsida; order Poales; family Poaceae; genus Aegilops; species Aegilops tauschii. The sequence continues at coordinate 183,524,082 of NC_053039.3, forward strand.
ATGGCAATGCTTTGAGTGTTGAGTTGAGCTAATTGGCACTGATTAAATAAACTAATACCTCTCTTTAAGCAAGACTACTATGTTGCTAACTTTACCCATTAAGATAATGAGGGTGCTTCTATTTGTTAGTGTATGTTTCATCAACTAGTCCCACTATTACAGTAATCTCACTCTCTCAATATATGTGCCAATAGGGATGCTCGATTTTGGTGGAACTGGACAAAAACTTTGGGTGCTTCATTGCCTCAACAGCTTCCGTCCTTTCATGTCAGTCGCTAATCTCCGCTTGCTTTCTTCCTTTGCTGTCAGTCGCTTGGCTTATCTCGGCTTCCAGTCAAAGGAAATAGTAATTGATATGCTACCTCACACAGGTTGGTACTGGTCTTTATCCTGATTATTGTGCCTGTCATATGTATTGGTAATTTGGTATTGTGCTACTGTTTGCCAATTTCATAAAGGAGTAATTTGGAGCCTGAACTCGCAGGAAAATCATTACATGGGGTGATTTCAGTAGAACTGCACAAAATGATCAGATGGACAGGTACTTATGCTGCTGCTATGTACTCCAAAGTTCACTCAGACAAGCATCGATGTTGACAAGAAGTGCCTATATTCATTCGAGTATCAACCGGCGTCAACCAATTGTCAAACTCCAAGTATTAGGAGAGTGAACGCCAAAAATATTGCTTGGTGCATAGCCCAGAAAAACGCAGTCCAGTCTTTGGTCCCAACTTGTGCCTTTTGGTTATCGGCACATATGGTAGCGAACTATATGGCATGGAGTCTAAAGATTCCAGACAAGTTGGTTGACGCATATATTCATCTGGCACTTAATCAGTCTGCACGCCAAGGATGCTCCATTTCAGTTGAACTGCACAAAAAATTTGGGTGGTTCATTTTCTCAACCGCCTCCTTTCTCGTCTGCAATGTAGAATTTTGGCGAGATATAGGACCAAGATGAGCCAGTAAACTAGTTGGATGAAAGTAGTGTCCAAGTTGCTCAAACCTCCCTCAGCATAAGGCCACTATTTGAGGATAAACCTACAAGCAAAGTTCAGATTGTCTGTGCTGCCTCTTATGTACTCGAAAGTTTACTCGTACAAGAACTAATTTTAGCAAGAAGTACCTCCGATTGAACACCATTTACCAGTCTGTACCCTAGGTAATTAAAGTTCGTCCATGGATCATATTGGCTGTGATCTCAATCATTTGGATGCATAAACATACCGAACATGTGTATATCTGAATCTTTTTGTGAATTATGTATGAATATTGTCGTGTGATCTATCAATCATTTGGATGCATAGATATGCTGAGCTTGTGTATATATGAATCTTTTGAGTTGTTGATAGTGAATGTTGGCTATGAATATGAATGTGTCCTGTGAACCTGAGTTTGATATGAATGTTTACCTTTTCTGTTGTATTTGTGTGTGAACTTGTTAGTATGCCTACTGTGGGGTATAAAACGCAGGTCTCTTATAAAAGTAATGCTGTGTCCAATTTATGTTTTCCCTTCTAACCACATTACATATATTTATATTATTACTATTATCGTATATTTTATAGAGACTTATACATACATTATAAAAACATCCCACGTGTTATTAACTTATAAAAGTAAATGTTTAACGGAAGTTGGCAAGGAAAATCCTGGTTGTTTTTGACTCACAGGCAAGGAAAATCCTGGTGATTGCGTACAAAAGCTTGCGAAGATTTTAAGGACCAATTTAATAATAACGCGCTCATTTTTATTTTGAGCAATAACTCGCTAATTTCTTAATTATATATATATATAAAATGTGCCTCTCCGGTTTATTCTTTGATATTAATTGCTCCTTCTAACATAACATTATATATATAACGAGCCCACCTAATACGTGTATTTCAAGGAAGTGCAAATGGGCTGGGATTTCTTAGAAAATATAAATGGGCCTGATTGACGCGAAATTATTTGTTCACCCACCCCAGCAAATGGACTGTACATTCTAGAAAACATGGGTTAAATATATGCCACATTTTTGCAGGCTGACATGTGGGCCAATAGGTCGAAGCCTACGCAGGGCGTTGTCAACTTGGTCAACAAATGATTGTGTCATCCACAACCATTGGATTTATATCCAACGGTCGGCATGCACCTTCAATCTCTCGTCTTCTTCCTCCAGCGTCACCGGGACCGCCTGGTCCGGCCTTCGGCGGCTAGCGGCTCTGCTTAGCACGCATCGCTGCGAAGCGCTACCCCACCGCCGGCCAGGCTATCCCTCCACCCCTCGACACCTCCTGTTATTCTCCACAGACTACAGCCCCACGCCGCAACAGAACCAGTTATAACCCTTCTCCTCTTCTCAATCTGCGACTCCACTGCCGCGTTTTCCCATCTCCGAGTCGTTCCCGTCCGGGGCCTCGCCGTCGTCCACCGCCTCGCTGCGTTCGGTGCGGCGTGGTCAACAAACAAGAGTCATCGGAAGAGGACTGTACGTGGAGAGCCTGACGGCTGGGACCCACGAGGTCCATGGTCGCATGCAAGGAAAGTTCCTCCTTATTAAGCTGAAAAAATGTTTCCTCCACCTGACAGCTGGGACCCACTGGCTGTATGTTCGCACGGAAGGAAGTGCCTCCTTGTTTTGCGAAAAAATTATTCATCCCGTTGACAGCTGGGACCCGTCAGATTTGGTGACTGACTTGTGGGCCTACTAAGCGGACGTGTACGCACGGCTTTGTCAACTTAATCAACAAATGATTCTAGCAGCTAGACCATTGGATGTTAATCCAACAGCCGTGCTCCTTCTTCAACCTCTGTTCTTGCTCCCGTCTCCCGTGGGCGGCACCGCGGTTGTGCTGCCGCGCACCCAAACCAGTGAAGTTTCCCACTCCTCTCCATCTACGACTCCACTGCCCCGTCTTCCCCATCTCCGGGTCGTTCCAGTCTGGGTGCGCTTGGCACGGTGTGGTCAACGTGGTCAACAACCGAGAGTTATCGGAAGATGACTGTACGTGAGAGGCTGATAGTGGGGACGCACCACACCCATGGACGCATGCATGCAACGGAACGCGGCGAGGTCAACGTGGTCAAGGAACGACTTCCATTGAAAGTATACTGTACGTGGAGAGTCTCAGCTGGGTCCATGGCCGCAGCAAGTAAGTGCCTCCTTATTACGCGGAAAATAATGATTCCTCCAACTGACAGCAGGGACCCACTGGACGGGCCACCGTATTTTGCGAAAAAAACGTTTGCCCCTTGACTGCTGGGACCCACCTGACAAGTCCGAGGCGAGGCGGAGGACGCCGGTGCCGGCGTTTAGCGTGTACTGCAGATGGCGGCCGGCATCGTCTAGTTAGCTAAGAGTAAGTTAGTACTTGTACGCTACTAGAGTATTAGTGGAAGTAGATAGTTAACTTGGCTATGATGGTTGTCAACATGGAAGTTTAGTACTCTATATGTGGATCAGACCTGTTACTTTGCTCTGAATGTTGAACTTTCCGTTTGAACATATGGAATGGGCTGTTATTTTTTAAATGGGTTGTATTTGTCCTCCACGGGTTTAGAGGCTGACTTGTGGGCCTACCAAGTTGACGCGTACACAACCAGGAGATGATTGTACGTGGAGAGGATGACAGCAGGGACCCGCCAAGGTCATGGCAGTACGCAAGCAAAGTGCCTCCTTATTTCAATCCAATAATAAATGGCTCCTCGTAATGGATTTCTGACATCTAGGTCCCATGCCATTGTCAACGTAGTCAATAAACGAGAGAGTTGCACAACGAGCGGCTGACATCAGGGACCCAGCAGCTCGCCCAATTATTTTTGTTTTGGGTTAATTTGATAAATGCCACTCCAAATCTGGTGTTTCTAAGAAATGCCATTGCAATTTCCAAACTTTGAAAAATGCCATTTCATGCCATCCCCAGTGGCATTTTTCAAAGTCTGGAGTGGCGTTTTTCAAAGTTTGCAAATTGCAGTGGCGTTTTCCAAAGTTTGCAAAAATTGCAGTGGCATTTTTCAATGTTTGGAAATTGCAGTGGCATTTTTATGAATCGCCATATTTGTTGTGGCATTTATCTAATTTGTTTTTGAGACAGAAGCAGGGTGTCAACTGGGCTGTGCGGGGCACTCTGGCATGTCTAGACAACCTTCTCTTTTATGTGTACCACAGACCAGCCCAGTAGTTTTTTTTCTTTGTGAAAATGGCTAGCCCAGTTTTTTTGTGATTTGCCAAGTAAGTCGCTTTGTCAGGCCTATTGGGCTGCAAATCTTTCAAGACGAGGAGAGCTTCATTCGGCTGGATGAGAAAATGGCCTATTAGTAATGAGAAATGGGCTGTACATTTTTAAAACACATCAAACCGACAATTACTTTCAAATTTATTTTTTTCATTTCAAGATTTTAAATTGGATTAATTTTTATGCGTGGACAATTTGTTGGATTTTATATTGATATACATTTATTTTTAAAATCAGTTTGAATGTGACTCGAAATTTCGGGATTAAAAACAGTTCGGACCGCACCGAAATATGCAACATTTCGTATAATTTTTTAACCGTGGCCACAATATGGGTTGTAATGCTAACAAAAAGAATATGGGCTCCAAAAAGAATATGGGCTATAACCGCGCAGGCCTCACCGCCCCACCGTACTCCCATCGCTGGCCTAGCCATCCCTCTACTCACCCACACCTGCTGTTATTCTCCGGCGACGGCAGACGAACCAGTAAACCCTCGTACAGTCATACTCCCCTCCGCGTGGGAAACAACTGCCGAGTCTTCCTTGCCTCCGTGTCGTCCCCTTCCTAGGCCTCGCCGTCGTCCACCGCCGTGGTGCTCTCGGCGCGGCGTGGTCAATGTGGTCAACGACCAACTTCCATCGGAAGAGTACTGTGCGTGGAGACGCTGACAGTTGGGTCCACGGCCGCAGCAAGGAAGTGCCTCCTTATTACGTGCAAAATAATTATTCCTCCACCTGACAGCGGGGACCCACCGGATGGGCCACCGTATTTCGTGAAAAAAATGTTTGCCCCTGACTGCTGGGACCCACCAGCTACATCTTCGCACGCAAGGAAGTGCGTCCGGGCAAAAAAGAAAAACGATTCGCCCCCCTGACTACTGGGACCCACCAGCTACATCTTCGCAGGCAAGGAAGTGCCTGACAGTCGGGACCCACCTGGTCGAAGCGTACGTAGCGTTGTCATTCTGGTTGCGAACGTGTACGTACATATATACTGGTGGATGTAGAGGCGCGCACGTGTCGTAGTAAAGGCGCGTACGTGTCGTAGTAGAGGCGCGCACGTAGCATGTACACGTACGTACAGCGGCCATGGTGCAAGAAAGAAAATACGACCACGTATGTGTACATACGGGTGGGGTCTCGAACGCCTACTCGTGCATACGTACGGCCATGGCTCGTGTACATGGCTGGGTCGGAACGGAGAAACAACGTCGTCGTCGTGTTCATGGGGAGGCAACAGAATGCGTCATGTTCATGGGGAGACAACGGAATGCGTCGTGTTCATCGGGAGGCAACGGAACGCGTGGGAGCCAACCGGCTGGGTCGGAACGGAATGCGTGGTCGTGTTCATCGGGAGGGCTTGGACGGAACAGGCGATGGAAACGAGGCCTGGCGTACCGCACAACGGAGGAAACGGACCTCCTACGTTCGGAACGGGGTCCTGTTGATCGGGAGGGGTGTGGTGTACCGCAAAACGGAGGAAACGAACCTCCTACGGTCGAAACGAGGGTCCTGTTGATCGGGAGGGGTGTGGCATACCGCAAAACGGACGAAACGGACCTCCTACGGTCGAAACGGGGGTCCTGTTGATCGGGAGGGGTGTGGCGTACCGCAAAACGGACGAAACGGACCTCCTACGGTCGAAACGGGGGTCCTGTTCATCAGGAGGGGTGTGGCGTACCGCAAAACGGGACTCCACAGGATACTGTTCATCTCCACCGTTGACCTCCTCCAGCCTCCACGGGCTACTATCGACCTCCTCCAGCCTCCACGGGCTCCTGTTCATCCAGCCTCCACCGCGCGCTACTCCACCGGCTACTGTTCAACCACCCCTCCACGGGCACCCCTCCACCGTCTACTGTTCATCCAGCCCTCCACACCACGGGGTCCTGTTCAACCACCCCTCCACGGGCACCCCTCCACTGTCTACTGTTCATCCAGCCCTCCACACCACGGGGTCCTATTCAACCACCCCTCCACCGTCTACTGTTCATCCAGCCCTCCACACCACGGGGTCCTGTTCATCTAGAGGCAACACCACCGCTCACTGTTCATCCAAACCCCCCCCCAACGCTCACTGTTCATCCAATCGATCGGCTTCAGTTAGCAGCAGTAGCGAAGGAATCGCTCGATCGGGTTCAGTTAACAGCCGTCGATCGATCGCTCGGGTTCAGTAACGCATAGCCTGCAGTGCAATCGCTCGGGTTCAGTTAGAGCCCAACGCCTCGCTCGGGTTCAGTTAGAGCCAACGCCTCGCACACACGCGCGTACGTGTACGAGAGAAACGCGCATCGCTCGGCTCCCGACCTCCCACCGTAACCGGGAACTCGCCGAAATTTTCCTCGCCCTCGCTTCTACCACGGTTTTTTCCATCATGGACGGCCCAAAGAATGTCATGCAGCTGCGTCTCCGGCCTGCCCAGGACGAAAAGCCCATTTTCTGTCATGATTTTTTGTCATAGAAGTAGGAGCCCACCACATCTATGATGATACCGGGTTTTGTCACAATTATCGTCATAGAAGTGTCATATGTATGACAGAAAAAATTTCGTTCGGCCCAAAATGTCACGGATGTGTCTTTTTTTACTAGTGTAACTAATACGTCTCCAACGTATCTATAATTTTTTATTGCTCCATGCTATTATATTATCAATCTTGGATGTTTTATATGCATTAATATGCTATTTTATATGATTTTTGGGACTAACCTATTAACCTAGACCCCAGTGCGAGTTTCTGTTTTTTCCTTGTTTTTGAGTTTCGCATAAAAGGAAGATCAAACGGAGTCCAATTGACCTGAAAATTTACAGAGAATATTTTTGGAAAATATAAAAAAATACTGGAATGAAAAGATATCGGAGAAGAGCCACGAGGCATCCGCAAGCGTGGAGGGTGCCCCACCCCCCTAGGGTGCATCCTCCGTCCTTGTCGTCGCCTCGTGGGCCCCCTTGACTTGTCCCCGACGCCAACACCTCTTATAAATCCCAAAAAACCCAGAACAGGACCTAGATCAGGAGTTCCGCCGCCGCAAGCCTCTGTAGCCACCAAAAACCAATCGGGACCCTGTTCTGGCACCCTGCCGAAGGGGGAAATCATCACCGGTGGCCATCTTCATCATCCCGGCGCTCTCCATGACGGGGAGGGAGTATTTCACCCTCGGGGCTGAGGGTATGTACCAGTAGCTATGTGTTTGATCTCTCTCTCTCTCTCTCTCTCTCGTGTTCTTGATTTGGCACGATCTTGATGTACCCGAGCTTTGCTATTATAGTTGGATCTTATGATGTTTCTCCCCCTCTACTGTGACGCCCCTGATTCAATCGTACACTAATCATACACGCAAATGTGTACGATCAAGGACTCACGGGAAGATATCACAACACAACTCTAGACACAATTTAAGATAGTACAAGCTTTATATTACAAGCCAGGGGCCTCGAGGGCTCGAATACATAAGCTCGAATACACAAGAGTCAGCGGAAGCAACAATATCTGAGTACATACATAAGTTAGACAAGTTTGCCTTAAGAAGGCCAGCACAAAAGCAAGGCCTCCTACCTGGGGAGCCTCCTAACTACTCCTGGTCGTCGGCGGTCTCCACGTAGTAGTAGGCATCGACGGTGGCATCTGGCTCCTGGGCTCCGACATCTGGTTGCATCAACCGGAAAGAAGAAGAAAGGGGGAAAAGGGGGAGCAAAGCAACCGTGAGTACTCATCCAAAGTACTCGCAAGCAAGGATCTACACTACATATGCAACATTATCAAAGGAAGGCTGTATATGTGGACTGGGCTGCAGAAATGCCAGAATAGAAGGGAGAACCTAGTCCTATCAAAGACTAGCATCTTCTAGAAACCACCATCTTGCAGCAACAGGAGGGAGTAGAGTAGCATAAAGTAAAGTAGTAGTAGTGTTATCAACCTCGGCCAGAGATCCTTTCTTGACTCCCTGCGAGAAAGCAATCCCAGAGCCATACTATCCAGTTATCATCACAATCCAATTCTCATCACAAGTATCCACTTCTAGTTGTATCGATCGGGATACAACTCCAAGTGTCCGTTACCATAGGACAGGCTATCGATAGATGTTTTCTTCCCTGCAGGGGTGCACCAACTTACCCACCACGCTCGATTAACTCCGGCTGGACACACTTTCCTGGGTCATGCCCGGCCTCGGCCAAACAATACACCGCAACCCGACCTAGGCTTAATAGAGAGGTCAGCACACCGGACTAAACCTATGCCCCCAGGGGTCATGGGCCATCGCCCCGGGAACTCCTGCACGTTGCGTGGGCGGCCGGTGAGCAGACCTAGCTACCTCCTTAAAAAGGCAGGAGCTTACCAGTCCAACCCAACGCGCGCCGCTCAGTTGCTGACGTCTAATAAGCTTCGACTGATGCATACGACGCAGAACGCCCATACAATGCCCACGTGATGGTTAGTGCTATCAGGCCAGAGGCCCCTCGGATCAAATATCCAAATCGTAGTGGATTAGGAGCACGCGGTAACAAGAAGAGACTCACGAAAGGTGTGACCCCGTTGCCCCGTCTCGAGGACTTGCGGCAAGGGCTAGGAATGCCCAGCCACGCCTCGTAATTATCTCGCGGGCACCCTCCAGGTCAACCCGTCTCCACATCACTCGCGGGTACCCCTCAGAGTCGACCCGCCTTTCCAAGTAACAGTGATAAAGTCCAAGTATCCGTGTGTCCAAACATCAAGGGGAAAACCCGAGGAATCACCCCCGGTGAATTCCACTCGATGTAATCGTCAAGGTGAGGAACCACCCCCGAGGTTCACACTTGAGGGGTTGCACGACAGAGTCGTATCGGAAGTGGTTAAGGCGGAATCACCCTCGATGACCATGACCGAATAGCTACACTACAGGGTTAACATCAGACGTGCTGTAGAGGTCTCACCCTCGGCACTCGATAGTAACCCAGTAGTGTCGAGCAACTAAGGGGAAAGTGATGTGCGGTGCCGAGGCCTGGTCTTCGATCCCGTTGATCGGGTCTTCAATGATGAAGCAGGGGCAACAAGGACAAGGTGGGGGTCACTGATGGATCACTAACCAACCTATACTAAGCAGTTTAGGATAAGCAGGTAAGGTACAACAGCAGATATAAAAGCAGGCTATGCATCAGAATAGGAGCAAACAATTACAGTAGCAAAATCTAATGCAAGCATGAGAGAATGGAATGGGCGATATCGGGATGATCAAAGGGGGGGGCTTGCCTGGTTGTCTGGCAAGGAGGGGTCGTCGTCGACGTAGTCGATCACAGGGGCAGCATCAGTCTTGGGGTCTACCGGAGAGAAGGGAGGAAGAAACAGTAAATATAAAGCAAACATAGCATCACAAAGCATAACGTGGCAATATGCTGTGCCGAGTGTAACCTAACGTATGGCTACACGATATAGGTGAAGGGGGAATTCAACCGGGAATGTATTCCCGGTTCCGGGCTTGTGTCAGACAGATGACCGGAGGGGAATGTTCCATGTTCAGATAGTTAGAGGCATCTGACAGGTATGTGGTTAGCGTATTCGGGTTCGTCTCGTCATTCTGAGCAAGTTTCATGTATAAAGCTTTTCCATCCGAGCTACGGTTTATTTTCTATGAATTTCTAAAGATTTAAACATTTTTTGGAATTAATTAAATGGACAGAAAAGAAATACTACGTCAGCATGACATCATTGTGACGTCAGCAGTCAACAGGATGGCTGACCAGGTCAAACTGACCAATGGGTCCCACCTGTCATAGAGAGTGGACTAACAGAAGTTTAAATTTAACTAAACTGAGGCTAATTAGAAGCTGGGCCCCACATGTCAGTGACTGATCAGGTTTTAACTAATTAAGTTTATTTTTAAAAATGTTTGACTAACCTAATTAGGTGGTGGGGCCTATATGTCAGTGGCTGGGGAATAGTACCCCGCGTTGACTGTGGTCAACGCGGTCAAACAAAGGCGCAGGGGCCCACTGTTAGCAGCACTGGGCGGGCCCCACGCCACGCCAGGTCAGGGTTGGCGCCAGAAGAGCTCCGGCGAGCGCGTCCGCGGCGGTTTCTCGCCGGAGTTCGTCGGGACTTTCGCTACAGCAGGCCAAAACGCGCACCGTGACTTGTGTTTGAATGAGTGGAGAACACCGCGTCCAACGCGGGTGGTGACGCGAGCAGGAATGGCCGGAGTCGTCGCCGGCGACATGGACGGCGGAGACCCGAGGCACGGCGAGCTTGCAAACGGCACAGCGGCGAGCAAAACGAGCGGTGCTGAGCACGTATGGCGTCTACGCGTGCGGGCGGAGCATGATGGACACGCTTGCACGGGCGTTCGGTCACCAGAACGTGGCCGGCGACGAGCTTGGTGGAGGCGAGCTCGGACATGTGGGGAACAGCACCTACGGGCGCGACAACGGCGGGAAGACAGAGGGGAGAGAGAGGTGAGGCTCATCGGGCGGCTACGTAAAGCCCCTGGAAGGTTAGTAGCAGCAGCAGGCGTCGCCGGAGTCGAAGGGGATCGCCGGAGCAGAGGCGGAAGGAGGGCGGCTCGATCCGTTGCCTGCGGTGCTCCCCGGCTTGCGCTCGTGGACAGGGACGAGGATGTTGACGACGGCGGAGCTGCTGGACAGGTCGGCGAGGCGAGGCGAGGTCGGTAGCTACAGCTGCGACGGCGAGCGGCGACGGAGGCGCTCGGGATGATGGGGGAGTGAGGAGCGGCGCGAAGGAGAGGGGAACTGGGGGCGTTAGGGTTAGGGTTTAGGTCGGTGGCGACCTAGTAGGCGATGGGGAAGCGGCGGATGGCTGCCGCGTGGCCATCCTTGGCCGCGGGCGGTCGAACGGCGGCCACCACGCCTCAGGTGAACAGAGGTAAGCGGTGACCCCTTATGTGGGCTGGGCTGTGCACTAGGCCTGTGCACTGTGCACTTAGGCCCAGGGCATAGTGGGTTTTCTTTTTTACTTCCCTTTTATTTTGATCTTTCTATTATTTCTTTTCTGTTTTCATTTAACAGTAGCCTTTTGCATTTTCTTTGCAATAATTACCTTTTGGAAAAATGTGCCACTGGTGAAAACAGATACTAGGGGAAGTGGTGCACTGCGACCATAAGCATGGGATTTATTTGAATCCATTTGGAATTTTTCTAATTGGAAAGGCATTTTAAAATGCTATTTTGCACTATAATAGTTGCTTCTGTCCATCTTAGCATTGTGGTGAAGTTGTTTTCCCTTAACAATAAATTGTTTTTGGAATATTTGCTAAATGATGAACATTTTTCCAGCAACTTTGTGCAACTTGAAAATTTTCACTTTGAATTTGAATCGGATTAAGAGAAGGAATTTGAAATGAGATATTAATCCAATATGATTAAGATTTGTAAATCAAGATGACTTGGCATTGATCATAAGGGATTACTGTAGTGTGATGCTGGGGACGTTACATCTACCTTCTTGTAATTGATTGAGTTTTCCCTTTGAAGTTATCTTATCGGATTAAGTCTTTATGGATTTGAGAGCACTTGATGTATGTCTTGCATGGGCTTATCTGTGGTGACAATGGGATATTCACGTGATCTACTTGATGTATGTTTTAGTGATCAACTTGCGGGTTCTGTGACCTTGTGAACTTATGCATAGGGGTTGGCACACGTTTTTGTCTTGACTCTCCGGTAGAAACTTCAGGGTACTCTTTGAAGTTCTTCGTGTTGGTTTGAATAGATGAATCTGAAATTGTGTGATGCATATCGTATAATCAAACCCGCGGATACTTGTGGTGACATTGGAGTATCTAGCTGACATTAGGGTTTTGGTTGATGTGTATATTAAGGTGTTATTTTAGTACGAACTCTAGGGCTGTTTGTGACACTTATAGGAATAGCCCAATAGATCGATCTGAAAGAATAACTTTGAGGTGGTTTCGTACCCTACAATAATCTCTTCGTTTATCTTCCGCTATTAGTGACTTTGGAGTGACTCTTTGTTGCACGTTGAGGGATTGTTATATGATCTAATTATGCTATCATCGTTGAGAGAACTTGCACTAGTGAAAGTATGAACCCTAGGCCTTGTTTTGAAGCATTGCAATACCGTTTTCGCTCACTTTTACCAGTTGTTACCTTGATGTTTTTATATTTTCAGATTACAAAAACCTATATATACCATCCATATTGCACTTGTATCACCATCTCTTCACCGAACTAGTGCACCTATACAATTTACCATTGTATTGGGTGTGTTGGGGACATAAGAGACTCTTTGTTATTTGGTTGCAGGGTTGTTTGAGGGAGACCATATTCATCCTACGCCTCCCACAGATTGATAAACCTTAGGTCATCCACTTGAGGGAAATTTGCTACTTTCCTACAAAACTTTGCGCTTCGAGGCCCAACACGAGTCTACAAGAAGAAGGTTGCGTAGTAGACATCAGTAACTGTCATATGATGAATATCATCCAACAAATCGCCGATCCAATGCCTACGATTTTCCTACATATTGATCTTGCTAAGTTACTACTACTACTACTGTTACTATTGTCACTGCTACAAAACTATTACTATCACTGTTACCGTTATTGTTGCTGCGACCACTACTATCAAAGCTATCATATTACTGTGCTACTAATCACTTTGCTGCAGATAATTAATCTCCAGGTGTGATTGAATTGACAACTCAGTTGCTAATACTTGCAAATATTCTTTGCCCCCCTTGTGTTGAATCTATAAATTTGGGTTGAATACTCTCCCCTCGAAAACTGTTGCGATCCCCTATACTTGTGGGTTATCAAGACCTTTTTCTGGCGCCGTTACCGGGGAGCATAGCTATATTTGTTGAGTCACTTGGGATTATTATCAAGTTATTACTATGAAGAATCTGAAGGATGCTAAGACTAAGATTTTTCCCTCTAAGACGAGGGGAGGTAAGGGACTGCCATCTAGCTCTGCACTTGAATCACCTTCTATTATAAGTAGACTTGCAACACTGTCACATGCTATTAATCCTGATATGTCGCAAGTTATTGATGATGCTACTTCTTATATGAATGATATTTACGATGATGCTAGTACCTTGGTTGATGGTAATGTGCCACTAGGTGAACTTCTTGATGAACAACTTGCTAGAACTAAAGCTTTTGAGAATGTTGAAACTGATGAAGAGCTTGGAACTGAAAATCTAAAAACCCCTATTAGAACTAGCCCTCCTATATATGAATTGCCAAAGGTACCGGAAGGTTATGTCATGGATGAGGAGGCAACTAGGGATATTCTTGCTTGTAAGGATAGAGATGATCTAGAAAAATTATTATGCAAGTATAAAGAAAAGACTTTGAATGCTAAAATGAAATGTGATCCTCAATTTGCTACTTCACCTATCTTTGTTGACAATAAGGATTATGAATTCTCTGTCGACCCAGAGTTGATTACTTTGGTTGAATCTGATCCTTTCCATGGTTATGAAACTGAAACTGTTGTGGCACATCTTACTAAGTTGAATGACATAGCCACTCTTTTTGCTCATGATGAGAAAATTCGCTATTATTATATTCTCAAATTATTTCCGTTCTCATTAAAGGGTGATGCTAAAGCTCAATACTCTTGCTCCTGGTTGTGTGCGTAGTCCCCAGGACATGATTTATTACTTCTCTGAAAAATATTTCCCTGCTCATAAGAAACAAGCCGCCTTACAGGAAGTTTTTAACTTTGTGCAAATTGAAGAAGAGATTCTCCCACAAGCTTGGGGAGGCTTCTCCAGTTGCTTAATGCTTTGCCGGATCATCCTCTTAAGAAAAATGAAATACTCGATGTCTTCTATAATGGACTAACCGATGCTTCTAGGGATTTCCTAGATAGTTGTGCTGGTTGTGTTTTCAGGGAACAAACTATTGGGCAAGCTGAAGAATTATTGAATAACATATTGAAAAAAATATGATGATTGGACTCTTCCTGAACCACCGCCTAAACCCACTCTGAAGAAGAGGGGTATCTTATATCTCAGTCGTGAAGATATGCAAGAGGCAAAGAAATCTATGAGAGAAAAAGGTATTAAAGCTGAGGATGTTAAAAATTTACCTCCTATTAAAGAAATACATGGGCTTGATATACCACCACCACCTAAGGTGGTAGAGGTAAATTTTCTAATGAAATTCAATGATAATTATAATTCTCACAATATGCACCCTAGACAATGCCTTTATGAGTTTGAAAATTAGATTAGAAAACAAGATCACTTCAATGCAAATGTTATGAAACAATTGAAATACAATTCTGATATGATTTCTCGCTTGAGTGACTTGTTATTTAGAATCTCAAATGATTTAGAGGTGTGGGGAAGCATGCTTCTATGGTTCAAACTCAGTTAGAACAAGTTGCTAAATCTCAAAGAGAGTTGTTAGATGAAATGAATAATAATATCAATGATCATGTTGTTAGAGTAATGACTATAGGAGGTAGGATGACTCAGGAACCACTTTATCCTGAGGGACACCCAAAAAGAATTGAACAAGACTCTCAAAGGGTTAACACTGGTGCACATATTCCTTCTAAAAAGAAAATGAACAAGAAAAATGATAGGACTTTGCATGCCTCTAGTGAACCTGGAGTAGAAAAACCTCCTGATAATGATAATGAAGTTTCTATCTCTGATGCTGAAACTCAATCTGGTAGTGAACACTCACCTTATGATAATGAAAAAGATAATGATGAGGTTCGTGAAGATACTCAAACAAATAATAAAGAGCCAGACAATGATGTTGAGATAGAACTAGCAGTTGATCTTGATAACCCACAACCCAAGAATAAAAGATATGATAAAAGGGACTTTGTTTCTAGAAAACATGGTAAGGAAAGAGAACCATGGGTTCAAAAACCTATGCCCTTTTCACCTAAGTCAATTAAAAAGAGAGATGATGAAGAATTTGAATGCTTTTCTGATATGCTGAGGCTAGTCTTTTTTGCGTACTCGCTTGGCTGATATCTTAAAAATGCCTCCTTATGCAAAGTACATGAAAGACATCATCACCAATAAGGGAAAAATACCGGAAGCTGGGATCTCCACCAAGCTTGCTAATTATACTTTTAAAGATGGAGTACCTAAAATACTTGGAGATCCGGGAATACCAACTATACCTTGCTCCATCAAAAGAAATTATGTGAAAACTGCTTTATGTGATTTGAGAGCTTGTGTTAGTGTTATGCCTTTCTCTTTATATAAAAGACTTGATTTGAATAAACTCACACCTACTGAAATATCTTTGCAAATGGCTGATAAATCAATTGCCATACCTATCGGTATTTGTGAGGATGTGCCCGTTGTTGTTGCTAATGTTACTATCTTAACTGACTTTGTTATACTTGAGATGCCCGAGGACGACAACATGTCGATTATCCTTGCTAGACCCTTTTTGAATACTGCAGGGGCTGTTATTGATTGCAATAAAAGCAAGGTCACTTTTCATATTAATGGTAATGAGTGTACGGTGCACTTTCTGAAGAAACAATTCCAAGTGTATGGCATTAATGTTATTGAAACATCTCCGAAGATCACTATTGGAAGTTTTCAACTACCCCTACCTACTATTAAAAAGAAATATGAAATGCTTATTGACATTCATATCCCCGTTGAGGTAACTTAGTGATCTACGAAAGTTCTTCGGGTTCATGCTAATCGGAAGTGGTTGTTAATAAGACTTGATCAACCTTATTAATGAATCCTTTTTGAGAGGTATGAAGTTGATGAATTTAGTAAGCACTACCTTCTGTCCCTACCTTCTATTTTTTGTTTTTATTAGTTAAATAAAATAAAATGCCATGTTTTGTCAGTTTTCTGAATTTCCCGCGTAATAAAAAAATGACCCAAAAATAATAGTTCTCAGAATGCTCTAAAAATTTAATACGATTTTTTATGAATATTTAAGATTTTTTGGTGAAAATGTCATCAGAGGGAGGTGCACCATGTGGGCACAACCCACCTGGGCGCGCCAGGACCCCCAGGCGCGCCCTGGTGGGTTGTGGTCCCCACATGGGCCCCCTCACTTATCTCTTCATCCCACATCACCACCTACCTCCAGAAAAAAATCACCGTTGCTCTCTCTCTCTCTCTCTCTCTCTCTCTCTCTCTCTCTCTCGTATTCTTGCCCTTGAACCCATGGATTTCGATCTCTTTGCTTGAAGCTTCGTTTCTAAAACTGTTTTGAGGGATCGTTGGTTGGTATGTGACTCCTCCGTTGGTCCAATTAGTTTTTGCTTTAGTGGTTTGTATTGTGAATAATTAGCTGCTCTTGGTGCTGCTGTAGATGAGCTTGCATGTTGAATTCTTAGAGTTCTAAGTAGTTTGAATGCTTGATATGCCCTCTATGCATCCTTATGAGTAGTTGATTTCCATCTTGTGAAGTTTTGTTGAGAAAAATTTTGTGGACTAAAAATTTCAGAATTTTATTCATAGGAAAAAGATGAGTGTCTTTAGGAAGTTTGCTTCCAAGAAGAACTCCGAGGGAGTTATTGGGGAGTCATCTGACAGTGATCTCCATACCCGGAGAATGGGGGAGGTATGACCGAGCGAATGGCCGCATAACCCATTCATGGAAGGGGCCGGAACCCTTCTGGAGTTTGCACAATATGCTGCTAATGCCGGCCTCACCGACTTCATCGCAGCTGAATGTGAACAATATTATATCCTCACAAATTCCTTTGTGCAAAGGTTTAATTTCTTGAGTAGGAATAATCCCCCTGAGGTGCAGTTTAACTTATATGCTGAACCCCATCAGATACCACTTACTGAATTTTGTGACATATGCTTGCTCCCTTCTGATGGTGGTTTAGTAGAGCCTAGGCCCGTGGAGTTTGATGGTTTTTACCGTACTCTGACAGTGGGGGATGCGAGAGGGGTATCAGGTGTCACTGCCACTAGCTTACACTTTCTGGCTGTACATTATTTTGCTCTATTCATTACGAAGTGTTTGTTTGCTAGAGAGAAGGTAGGTGCACTCAGTGCTCCAGACTTTGTTGTTTTACGTTGTGCACTTTACGGCGACAACACTTATAGCTTGGGAGCTATTGTGGCACGTCGCCTCCACATTAATAGATCCAAGGGAAAAATACATGGTGGTTGATGACCCACAAGTATAGGGGATCTATCGTAGTCCTTTCGATAAGTAAGAGTGTCGAACCCAACGAGGAGCAGAAGGAAATGACAAGCGGTTTTCAGCAAGGTATTCTCTACAAGCACTGAAATTATCGGTAACAGATAGTTTTGTGATAAGATAATTCATAACGAGTAACAAGTAACAAAAGTAAACAAGGTGCAGCAAGGTGGCCCAATCCATTTTGTAGCAAAGGACAAGCTTGGACGAACTCTTATATAAAGCAAATCGCTCCCGAGGACACATGGGAATTGTTGTCAAGTTCGTTTTCATCAGGCTCATATGATTCGCGTTCGTTACTTTGATAATTTGGTATGTGGGTGGACCGGTGCTTGGGTGCTGCCCTTCCTTGGACAAGCCTCCCACTTATGATTAACCCCTCTCGCAAGCATCCGCAAGTATGAAAGAAGAATTAAGGTAAACCTAACCATAGCATGAAACATATGGATCCAAATCAGCCACTTACGAAGCAACACATAAACTAGGGTTTAAGCTTCTGTCACTCTAGCTGTTGGGGAACGCAGTATTTCAATTTTTTTACCTACGATCATGCAAGATCTATCTAGGATATGCATAGCAACGAGCGGGGAGAGTGTGTCCACGTACCCTCGTAGACTGAAAGCGGAAGCGTTTAGTAACGCGGTTGATGTAGTCGAACGTCTTCGCGATCCAACCGATCCAAGCACCGAACGTACGGCACCTCCATGTTCAGCACACGTTCAGCTCGATGATGTCCCTCAAACTCTTGATCCAGTTGAGGCCGAGGGAGAGTTTCGTCAGCACGACGGCACGACGACGGTGATGATGAAGTTACCGGCGCAGGGCTTTGCCTAAGCACTACGGCGATATGACCGAGGTGTGTAACTGTGGAGGGGGGCACCGCACACGGCTAATAGAAGACCTGTTGTGCCTTTGCAGTGCCCCCCTCCCACGTATATAAAGGGGGGGGGGGGGAGGAGAGGTGGCTGGCCCAAGGGGGGCGCGCCATGGGGGGGAGTCCTACTTGGACTCTCGGTCCAAGTAGGATTCGGCCCCCCCTTTCCTATTCCCACAAGGAGAAGGAGGGAAGGAGGAGGAGAAGAGAAGGAAAGGGGGGCCGCCCCCCAACCCTAGTCCAATTCGGTTTGGGCTTGGGGGGGGGCGCCACCACCTGGCCGCCGCCTCCTATCTCCACTAGGGCCCATGAAGGCCCATTAACTCCCGAGGGGGGGGGTCCGGTAACCCCAAGTACTCCTGAAAATGCCCGAACCTTTCCGAAACCATTCCGGTGTCCAAACATAACCTTCCAATATATCAATCTTTATGTCTCGACCATTTCGAGACCCCTCGTCATGTCCGTGATCTCATCCGGGACTCCGAACAAACTTCGGTCATCAAATGACATAAATCATAATACAAATCGTCATCGAACGTTAAGCGTGTGGACCCTACGGGTTCGAGAACTATGTAGACATGACCGAGACACATCTTCGGTCAATAACCAATAGCGGAACCTGGATGCTCATATTGGATCCTACATATTCTACGAAGATCTTTATCGGTCAAACCGCATAACAACATACGTTGTTTCCTTTGTCATCAGTATGTTACTTGCCCGAGATTTGATCGTCGGTATCATCATACCTAGTTCAATCTCATTACCGGCAAGTCTATTTACTCGTTCCGTAATGTATCATCCCATGACTAACTCATTAGTCACACTGCTTGCAAGTCTTATAGAGATGTGCATTACCGAGAGGGCCCAGAGATACCTCTCCGATACACGGAGTGACAAATCCTAATCTCGATCTATGCCAACTCAACAAACACCATCGGAGACACCTGTAGAGCATCTTTATAATCACCCAGTTACGTTGTGACGTTTGATAGCACACAAGGTGTTCCTTCGATACTCGGGAGTTGCATAATCTCATAGTCATAGGAACATGTATAAGTCATGATGAAAGCAATATCAATAAAACTAAATGATCATTAATGCTAAGCTAACGGATGGGTATTGTCCATCACATCATTCTCTAATGATGTGACCCCATTCATCAAATGACAACACATGTCTATGGTCAGGAAACTTAACCATCTTTGATTAACAAGCTAGTCAAGTAGAAGCATACTAGGGACACTCTATTTGTCTATGTATTCACACATGTACTAAGTTTCCGGTTAATACAATTCTAGCATTAATAATAAACATTTATCATGATATAAGGAAATATAAATAACAACTTTATTATTGCCTCTAGGGCATATTTCCTTCAGTCTCCCACTTGCACTAGTCAATAATCTAGATTACATAGTAATGATTCTAACACCCATGGATTCTTGGTGCTGATCATGTTTTGCTCGTGAGAGAGTCTTAGTCAACGGGTCTGCAACATTCAGATCCGTATGTATCTTGCAAATCTCTATGTCTCCCTCCTTGACTTGATCGCGGATGGAATTGAAGCGTCGCTTGATGTGCTTGGTTCTCTTGTGAAATTTGGATTCCTTTGCCAAGGCAATTGCACCAGTATTGTCACAAAAGATTTTAATTGGACCCGATGCACTAGGTATTACACCTAGATCGGATATGAACTCCTTCATCCAGACTCCTTCATTTGCTGCTTCCGAAGCAGCTATGTACTCCGATTCACACGTAGATCCGGCCACGACGCTCTGCTTGGAACTGCACCAACTGACAGCTCCACCATTCAATATAAATACGTATCCGGTTTGTGACTTAGAGTCATCCGGATCAGTGTCAAAGCTTGCATCGACGTAACCATTTATGACGAGCTCTTTGTCACCTCCATAAATGAGAAACATATCCTTAGTCCTTTTCAGGTATTTCAGGATGTTCTTGACCGCTGTCCAGTGATCCACTCCTGGATTACTTTGGTACCTCCCTGCTAAACTAATAGCAAGGCACACATCAGGTCTGGTACACAACATTGCATACATGATAGAACCTATGGCTAAGGCATAGGGAATGAATTTCATTTTCTCTCTATCTTCTGCAGTGGTCGGGCATTGAGTTTGACTCAACTTCACACCTTGTAACACAGGCAAGAACCCTTTCTTTGACTGATCCATTTTGAACTTCTTCAAAAACTTTATCAAGGTATGTGCTTTGTGAAAGTCCAATTAAGCGTCTTGATCTATCTCTATAGATCTTGATGCCCAATATATAAGCAACTTCACCGAGGTCTTTCATTGAAAAATTCTTATTCAAGTATCCTTTTATGCTATTCAAAAATTCAGTATCATTTCCAATCAACAATATGTCATCCACATATAATAGCAGAAATGCTACAGAGCTCCCATTCACTTTCTTGTAAATACAGGCTTCTCCAAAAGTTTGTATAAAACCATATGCTTTGATCACACTATCAAAGCGTATATTCCAACTCCGAGAGGCTTGCACCAGTCCATAAATGGATCGCTGGAGCTTGCACACTTTGTTAGCACCTTTTGGATCGACAAAACCTTCTGGTTGCGTCATATACAACTCTTCTTTAAGATATCCATTAAGGAATGCAGATTTGACATCCATTTGTCAAATTTCATAATCATAAAATGCGGCAATTGCTAACATGATTCGGACAGACTTAAGCATCTCTACGGGTGAGAAAGTATCATCGTAGTCAACTCCTTGAACTTGTCGAAAACCTTTCACAACGTGTCGAGCTTTGTAGACAGTAACATTACCGTCAGCGTCAGTCTTCTTCTTGAAGATCCATTTATTCTCTATGGCTTTCCGATCATCGGGCAAGTCAACCAAAGTCCACACTTTGTTCTCATACATGGATCCCATCTCAGATTTCATGGCGTCAAGGCATTTTGTGGAATCTAGGCTCATCATCGCTTCCTCATAGTTTGTAGGTTCGTCATGGTCAAGTAACATGACCTCCAGAACAGGATTACCGTACCACTCTGGTGCGGATCTTACTCTGGTTGACCTACGAGGTTCAGTAGTAACTTGATCCGAGGTTTCATGATCATCATCATTAGCTTCCTCACTGAGTGGTGTAGGAATCAGTGGAAGTGATTTCTGTGATGTACTACTTTCCAATTCGGGAGAAGGTACAATTACCTCATCAAGTTCTACTTTCCTCGCACTCACTTCTTTCAAGAGAAACTCCTTCTCTAGAAAGGATCCATTCTTAGCAACGAATATCTTGCCTTTGATCTATGATAGAAGGTGTACCCAACAGTTTCCTTTGGGTATCCTATGAAGACAAATTTCTCCGATTTGGGTTCGAGCTTATCAGGTCGAAGCTTTTTCACATAAGCATCGCAACCCCAAACTTTAAGAAACGACAACTTGGGTGTCTTGCCAAACCACAGTTCATATGGTGTCGTCTCAACGGATTTAGATGGTGCCCTATTTAACGTGAATGCAGCCGTCTCTAAAGCATAACCCCAAAACGATAGTGGTAAATTAGTAAGAGACATCATAGATCACACCATATCTAATAAAGTGCGGTTATGACGTTCGGACACACCATTACGCTGTGGTGTTCCAGTTGGCGTGAGTTGCGAAACTATTCTGCATTGTTTCAAATGAAGACCAAACTCATAACTCAAACATTCACCTCCATGATCAGATCGTAGAAACTTTTTTTTCTTGTTACGATGATTTTCCACTTCACTCTGAAATTATTTGAACTTTTCAAATGTTTTAGACTTATGTTTCATCAAGTAGATATACCCATATCTGCTCAAATCATCTGTGAAGGTCAGAAAATAACGATACCCGCCGCGAGCATCAACACTCATCGGACCGCATACATCAGTATGTATTATTTCCAATAAGTCTATTGCTCGCTCCATTGTTTCGGAGAATAGAGTCTTAGTCATCTTGCCCATGAGGCATGGTTCGCAAGCATCAAGTGATTCATAATCAAGTGATTCCAAAAGCCCATCAGCATGGAGTTTCTTCATGCGCTTTACACCATATGACCTAAACGGCAATGCCACAAATAAGTTGCACTATCATTATTAAACTTGTATCTTTTGTCTTCAATACTATGAATATGTGTATCAGTACTATCGAGATTCAACAAAAATAGACCACTCATCAAGGGTGCATGACCATAAAAGATATTACTCTTATAAATAGAACAACCATTATTCTCTGATTTAAATGAATAACCGTCTCGCATCAAACAAGATCCAGATATAATGTTCATGCTTAACGCTGGCACCAAATAACAATTATTCAGGTCTAAAACTAATCTCGAAGGTAGATGTAGAGGTAGCGTGCCGACCGCGATCACATCGACTTTGGAACCATTTCCCACGCGCATCGTCACCTCGTCCTTAGCCAATCTTCGCTTAATCCGTAGCCCCTGTTTTGAGTTGCAAATATGAGCAACAGAACCAGTATCAAATACCTAGGCGCTACTACGAGCATTAGTAAGGTACACATCAATAACATGTATATCAAATATACCTTTCACTTTGCCATCTTTCTTATCCGCCAAATACTTGGGGCAGTTCCGCTTCCAGTGACCAGTCCCTTTGCAGTAGAAGCACTCAGTCTCAGGCTTAGGTCCAGACTTGGGCTTCTTCACTTGAGCAACAACTTGCTTGTCATTCTTCTTGAAGTTCCCCTTCTTCCCTTTGCCCTTCTTCTTGAAACTAGTGGTCTTGTTAACCATCAACACTTGATGCTCCTGCTTGATTTCTACCTCCGCAGCCTTTAGCATCGCGAAGAGCTCGGGAATTGTCTTATCCATCCCTTGCATATTATAGTTCATCACGAAGCTTTTGTAGCTTGGTGGCAGTGATTGAAGAACTCTGTCAATGACACTATCATCGGGAAGATTAACTCCCAGTTGCGTCAAGTGGTTGTGGTACCCAGACATTCTGAGTATATGTTCACTGACAGAACTATTCTCCTCCATCTTGCAGCTGTAGAACTTATTGGAGACTTCATATCTCTCAATTCGGGCATTTGCTTGAAATATTAACTTCAACTCCTGGAACATCTCATATGCTCCACGACGTTCAAAACGTCGTTGAAGTCCCGATTCTAAGTCGTAAAGCATGGCACACTGAACTATCGAGTAGTCATCAGCTTTGCTTTACCAGACGTTCATAACGTCCGGAGTTGCTCCTGCAGCGGGTCTTGCACCTAGCGGTGCTTCCAGGACGCAATTCTTCTTTGCAGGAATGAGGACAATCCTCAAGTTATGGACCCAGTCCGTGTAGTTGCTACCATCATCTTACAACTTAGCTTTCTCTAGGAACGCATTAAAATTCAAAGGAACAGTAGCACAGGCCATTTATCTACAACAACATAGACATGCAAAATACTATTAGGTACTAAGTTCATGATAGATTAAAGTTCAATTAATCATATTACTTAAGAACTCCCACTTAGATAGACATCCCTCTAGTCATCTAAATGATCACGTGATCCATATCAACTAAACCATGTCCGATCATCACGTGAGATGGAATAGCTTTCAATGGTGAACATCACTATGTTGATCATATCTACTATATGATTCACGTTCGACCTTTCGGTCTCAGTGTTCCGAGGCCATATCTGCATATGCTAGGCTCGTCAAGTTTAACCCAAGTATTCTGCATGTGCAAAATTGGCTTGCACCCGTTGTATGTGAACGTAGAGCTTATCACACCCGATCATCATGTGGTGTCTCGGCACGCCGAACTGTAGCAATGGTGCATACTCAGGGAGAACAATTGTACCTTGAAACTTAGTGAGGGGTCATCTTATAATGCTACCATCGTACTAAGCAAAATAAGATGCATAAAGAATAAATATCACATGCAATCAAAATACGTGATATGATATGGCCATCATCATCTTGTGCCTTGATCTCCATCTCCAAAGCACCGTCATGATCACCATCGTCACCGGCTTGACACCTTGATCACCATCGTAGCATCATTGTCGTCTCACCAACTATTGCTTCTACGACTATCGCTACCGCTTAGTGATAAAGTAAAGAAATTACATGGCGATTGCATTTCATACAATAAAGTGACAACCATATGGCTCCTGCTAGTTGCCGATAACTGTTACAAAACATGATCATATCATACAACAATTTATATATCATCACATCTTGACCATATCACATCACAACAAGCCCTGCAAAAACAAGTTAGACGTCCTCTACTTTGTTGTTGCAAGTTTTACGTGGCTGCTACGGGCTTCTAGCAAGAACCGTTCTTACCTACGCATCAAAACCACAACGATTTTTCGTCAAGTGTGCTGTTTTAACCTTCAACAAGGACCGGGCGTAGTCAAACTCGATTCAACTAAAGTTGGAGAAACTGACACCCGCTAGCCACCTGTGTGCGAAGCACGTCGGTAGAACCAGTCTCATGAACGTGGTCATGTAATGTTGGTCCGGGCCGCTTCATCCAAAAATACCGCCGAATCAAAGTAAGACGTTGCTGGTAAGCAGTATGACTATTATCGCCCACAACTCATTGTGTTCTACTCGTGCATTTAACATCTACGTATAGACCTGGCTTGGATGCCACTGTTGGGGAACGTAGTATTTCAAATTTTTTACCTACGATCACGCAAGATCTATCTAGGAGATGCATAGCAACGAGTGGGAAGAGTGTGTCCACGTACCCTCGTAGACCGAAAGCGGAAGCGTTTAGTAACGCGGTTGATGTAGTCGAACATCTTCGCGATCCAACCGATCCAAGCACCGAACGTACGACACCTCCGCATTTAGCACACATTCAGCTCGATGACGTCCCTCGAACTCTTGATCCAGTTGAGGCCGAGGGAGAGTTCTGTCAGCACACGGTGCGGCGATGATGATGATGAAGTTACCAGCGCAGGGCTTCGCCTAAGCACTACGACGATATGACCGAGGTGTGTAACTGTGGAGGGGGGCACCGCACACGGCTAAGAGTAGACTTGGTGTGCCTTTGGGGTGCCCCCCTCCCAGGTATATAAAGGGGGAGAGGAGAGGTGGCCGGCCCAAGGGGGGGCGCGCCATGGGGGGGAGTCCTACTTGGACTCCCGGTCCAAGTAGGATTCAGCCCTCCCCTTTCCTAATCCCACAAGGAGAAGGAGGGAAGGCGGAGGAGAAGACAAGGAAAGGGGGGGCCTCCCCCCAACCCTAGTCCAATTCAGTTTGGGCTTGGGGGGGCGCCACCACCTGGCCGCCGCCTCCTCTCTCGACTAGGGCCCATGAAGGCCCATTAACTCCGGGGGGGGGGGGGGGGTTCTGGTAACCCCCGGTACTCCAGAAAATGCCCGAACCTTTCTGAAACCATTCCGGTGTCCAAACATAACCTTCCAATATATCAATCTTTATGTCTCGACCATTTCGAGACTCCTCGTCATGTCCGTGATCTCATCCGGGACTCCGAACAAACTTCGGTCATCAAATCACATAACTCATAATACAAATCATGCATTACCGAGAGGGCCCAGAGATACCTCTCTGATACACGGAGTGACAAATCCTAATCTCGATCTATGCCAACTCAACAAACACCATCGGAGACACCTGTAGAGCATCTTTATAATCACCCAGTTATGTTGTGACGTTTGATAGCACACAAGGTGTTCCTCCGATATTCGGGAGTTGCATAATCTCATAGTCATAGGAACATGTATAAGTCATGATGAAATCAATAGCAATAAAACTAAACAATAATTAATGCTAAGCTAACGGATGGGTCTTGTCCATCACATCATTCTCTAATGATGTGATCCCGTTCATCAAATGACAACACATGTCTATGGTCAGGAAACTTAACCATCTTTGATTAACGAGCTAGTCAAGTAGAGGCATACTAGGGACACTCTGTTTGTCTATGTGTTCACACATCTACTAAGTTTCCGGTTAATACAATTCTAGCATGAATAATAAACATTTATCATGATATAAGGAAATATAAATAACAAATTTATTATTGCCTCTAGGGCATATTTCCTTCACTAGCAACCCATCATCTACTTCTTAGTTCCCAATGCCTTCCCCTAGGCCCAAATAATGGTGAAGTGTCATGTAGTCGACGTTCACATAACACCACTAGAGGAGAGACAACATACATCTCATCAAAATATCGAACGAATACCAAATTCACATGATTACTTATAACAAGACTTCTCCCATGTCCTCAGGAACAAACGTAACTACTCACAAAGCATATTTATGATCAAGATCAGAGGAGTATTAATTATCATTAAGGATCTGAAAATATAATCTTCCACCGGATAAACCAACTAGCATCAACTACAAGGAGTAATCAACACTACTAGCAACCCACAGGTACCACTCTGAGGTTTTGGGACAGAGATCGGATACAAGAGATGAACTAGGGTTTGAGAGGAGATGGTGCTGGTGAAGATGTTGATGGAGATTGACCCCCTCTCGATGAGAGGATCGTTGGTGATGACAATGGCTTCGATTTCCCCCTCCCGGTGGGAAGTTTCCTTGGCAGAACAGCTCCGCCGGAGCCCTAGATTGGTTCTGCCCAGGTTCCGTGTTGAGACGGCGGCGCTTCGTCCCGAAAGCTTCCTTCTGATTTTTTCCAGGTCAAAACACACCATATAGCACAAGATGGGCGTCGGAGGCCTGCCAGGGAGCCCACAAGGACGGGGGGCGCGCCCTCCACCCTTGTGGCTGGCTGGTGGCCCCCTGTGGTATTTTCTTCGCCCAATATTTTTTATATATTCCAAAAATATTCTCCGTGAAGTTTCAGGACTTTTGGAGTTGTGAAGAATAGGTCTCTAATATTTGCTCCTTTTCCAGTCCAGAATTCCATCTGCCGGCATTCTCCCTCTCCATGTAAACCTTATAAAATGGGAGAGAAAAGGCATAAATATTGTGATATAATGTGTAATAACAGCCCATAATGCAATAAATATCAACATAAAAGCATGATGCAAAATGGATGTATCAGTGGTATTTATGCTACTCGCTTGGCGACTCACTTTAACATTCAGATATGCCAGCATGATTATCCTTTGCCCAAGGTTTACCTAGATCGCGCGGCTATGGCACACCACCACTTTATTGATAGCGAGAACACAACTATGGATGTTCCATATAACTTGGTCTTTAGTGAGATTACTCGTGATGTTATTCCGTTGCCTGCATTTGCTTTGTTTGATCCTATTGCCAGGGGCGGATACAGGATTATGCCTGAGGACATTGTCGCCTACCGGAATAACCTGGCTGCAGCAGAGGAAGAGCCTCGGGAGTGGGACCCTCAGGTGCCCGCTCCTCAGCATTTGGACATAGGACCCCATGGTTTCTTTGAGTGGTGATTACCAAGTTAGGCCAAAATCCTAAGCTTGGGGGGGTATGTATTTCCACCGACATTACATTCATGTTCACACATTTCATTTCAGTTGTGGTGTCCACACTCTTTCATTGTATTATCCATGCTAAATTTATTTTCTCGCTTTCTTCTTGTGTGTTTGAAAAACTTTGAGAAAATCCCAAAAAAAATATTTCCTGCTACTTTTCGGTTGATCTTCCTAGTTTAAATTGCTGTAGCACTAAAAATAAAACCCAAAAAGATTTCCATGTTCTTCTTTTACTTGTTGGGAGCTTTCCCGTGTAAATAGTTTTTCTCGTTTTTGTTTTTCTCTTTATTTGCTTGTTCAAGAAAAACCAAAAACTCTTAAGATATTTCAGTGTGTTTCTCTGAATTTATTTTCCCTTTTTATTGAGTCATACCGAGGAGAAGACCATGATGAAAATGTTGAGTGGCTCTCATATGCATTATCGTTGATCTAACAAAGAGCCCATATTGCTTTGTCTCCTCCTGTTGAATAAGATGTTTGCATATTCCAGCTTAGTCCATGGCAATCTTGCACTATTATTATTTTCATATCATTCGGTCGTGCAAGTGAAAGGCAATAATGACGATATTTGATGAACTGGCTGTGGCAGAGAGAAACGAGTATGGACTCGACTTGTTCTGCTTTGTAAATATGTTTAACCTAGTATCCATGATTCAGCCTATTATGATCAAACATGTTTGCAATGACAATTACATATTATAGTTTCTCATGCCATGCTTAAGTAGCTAGGAGTGGATAATGATTTATCTTGGATGTCAGCATTGCGTTAATATGATTGTGATGTAGTATGATGATATGGTATCCTCCTCTGAATGTTCGAGTGGCTTGACTTGGCACATGTTCATGCATGTAGTTGAATCAAAACCAACATAGCCTCTATGATATTTATGTTCATGGTGTTCATATCCTACTCATGCTAGTATCCAATGTTACTTATGCATAATGCAAGTTCATGACCATTTTTGCTCTCTAGCTGGCTGCTTCTCAACCTATTTGCTAGCCTTCACCTGTACTAAGCGGGAATTCAGCTTGTGCATCAAAACCCTGAAACCTAAGTTATTCCAGGTGATTCCACCATACCTACCTATATACGGTATTTTTTGAGGGTTAGACAGTAGGAAAGGCTCCTACTGCATGAATATATTTAAGTAAGCTGGTCATCTGTACATGGAGTGAGGGGGGTGGGGGTGGAGATGACCTATACAAGATCTAATATTACATATTTGTGTCTCAAGGGGAAGCTATGCTATAGTGTCTAGAAAGTCAGGAACCAGATGTCTCTTATGCTCTGGCAGTGTGTGAACAATGTTGGAAAATCAGTCTTGAATCTGGCCCTCCAAGCAGAGAAGAAGGGTGTCACCTGCCGAAAGTAGTTATTGTTCCTCTTTTTCCAAAGACTCCAAGCAGCCACAAGAAATATATCCATGATCATTTTTTTGGTGATGCCTGGTTTTTAGGTGGGTCATCATGTCCAAGCGGTTACCAGCAGCCGACCAACTAATATTAAGTTCACGCCAACAGTGCTTACTGAATTTGCAGTGGAAGAAAAGATGCTCAACCGTTTCCTCAACATTTTCACCGCAAAGCAGGCAATCAAGATTGGTCCCGATGTTATAGTGCCTCCTCTTCAGCATGTTGTGTGTGTTAAGGCGATCAACCAAGAGAAACCACCCAAACACTTTGATTTTGGGGAAACATTTTGCTTTCCACAACCATCCAAATGCTGCATGTGCAATCATCTCTCGGAAGCAGAACTTATAGTAAGCCGTGGTCTTGAAAACCTGCGCTCCCCACGTACAAATCCAGGTGTCTTTATTCTCAGATAGGGTGGTGGAGCTGACATCATTTTGGAGGGCTCGGAGTTCTTCATGAGTCTGAATGGAAAGGGGTAGTTGAAACGCCTCTCTAATATTGGAAATCGTGAGCATAGTGTTGACCGAGACATCTTCCAAGGTGGTGTAGGAGAAGGCTCGGGGAAAGGCTTAAGCAAGAATGTGTTGATTCCAGTCATCTTTCCAAAAAAGGGTTGTCCTACCATCATTGATAAAAACTTTCATGACCCCACGATAGATTGGCATAAGTTTCACTAGTTCGCGCCACCAGAAGGAGCCACAAGAGGGCATCGCATATGGGATCACATCTGAGTAGTAGGTGTCCCAAATAAGTTTCACCCAGGGTACATCTAGTTGATTATAGAACTTGTGGAGCAACTTGAGCAACATCGCATCATTTTGAATTTTAAGATTGAGAAGTCCCAAGCCACCATTCTTTTTTGGGCGACAGACCATATCCCATGCAGCCAGCGAATTGGACTTGTCACCCGTCTCAGTTTTTTTCTTCCATAGCCCATGCCTTTGGATTTTATCAAGCTGCTCAATTATTTTTTTTTTTGGGGGGGGGGGGGGCGGGGTCAGGACTCCCATGGGGTAAATGGCTAGTGAGGTGACCAGCGAGTTCATGAGAGCTAGTTTCCCAGCATATGACATGAGGGACATGGCCGCCGTAATCCTGCCTTCTACTTTACACACCCAGGGGGTCATGTCTAGCACCGATGGTTTAGTGGTTCCAAGGGGGAGGCCGAGGTACGTGAATGGCATGCAGGCCATGACGCATCCAAAGATGGCTGCAAGATCCTTGCACTTGTCTTCAGAGTGTTGATAGGGATTAACGTGGACTTATGGAAGTTGATGTGCAAGCCAACTGAGGCAGCGTAGTCTGTTAGGATTTTCTTCATGATCGTCGCCTGGTTTACGCAAGCTGGCATGATTATGATTGTATCATTGACGTATTGGATCACTGGATAGTCCTATATATGGTATTACCCTGCCGTGCTAAGTAAATTTGCATGTGCCACCTCTAAAAACTTCAAATAAATATCCTTTTTGTGTGCCTGGATTGTTCACAGAGTGACAGGAGGTAGCCAGTATCTTCCATGTTAAGCGGGTTATTCTCATGATGAGTGTTTATTCACTCGTCCTTGCACGAGAGGGGCGGTAATAGGGTAGTCCCGAATTCAAATTGCAATTAATTAAACAAAACTCCTCTAGGACTGTTGTTGGTATGGACGGTACCCGTTGTTTCGAACAAGCCGTGGAGTGTGATTGTTGGTGGAGGAGGAGTAAACCTTTACTTTTATTGCTTGGGAACCGCCACTAATGTTTTTAGCATGGAAGATACCGGTAACTAATGGTCGCGAAGTAAACAAGAAGGGTGCATTTCTCAAAATTTCATTTACATTTTTCTTAAACTTGAGCTCTGGCACCGCTGCAAATCACTACTTCCCTCTGCGAAGGGACTATCTATTTACTTTTATGTTGTGTCGTCACCTTCTCAAATAAGCACCAGAACCTAAGAGCACTATTGTCATCCTCATGCATTGTGTGTAGCTAATGTTGGGTGCATCATGACTGGATCTTTTCTACCATGAATTACAATGTTTAGTCGCTGCTTGAACTTTGGAGGTGCTCTGCATTTATGTTTTGCGGTCTCAGAAAGGGCTAGCGAGATACCACTATTGTCATATTATATCATGGTTGTTTTGACAACGTGTTGTTGTTTGAGATATCTTATTATTGCTTGCTAGATGATTATGTCATTGATATGAGTTAATACAATTTCTATGAGTTATTGTTGACATGGTTAGTCATGATCTTTGCTGAAAACCTGGGTGCTACTTAAGCTTATTTATGTAAACAAGAGCAAAGAGTTCTTAAAAGTTTTTCTTTTTCAATTTCAGTTTATCAACTGAATTGCTTGAGGACAAGCAAAGGTTTAAGCTTGGGGGAGTTGATACGTCTCTGTCGTATCTACTTTTCCTAATGCTTTTCCTCTTGTTTTAGACTCTAATTTGCATGTTTTGAATGAAACTAACCCGGACTAACGCTATTTTCAGCAGAACTACCATGGTGTTGTTTTTGTGCAAAAATAGAAGTTCTCGGATTGGAACCAAACTTTGTGAGGATTTTTCATATAAATAAAGAAAAATACTGGAGCCAAGAACCACCGGAGGGGGGGGGGGCCTGGGTGAGCACAACCCACCAGGGCGCCCCCCTCCAGGCGTGCCCAGGTGGGTTATGCCCACTTGGTGGCCCCCCAAACCCTAGCTCCGACACTATAAAATCCTAATTTCGAGAAAAAAAATCAGGGAGGAAGAATTATCTTGTTTCGCGATACGGAGCCGCCGTCACCTCCCATTCTTCATCGGGAGGCCATATCTGGAGTCCGTTTGGGGCTCCGGAGAGGGGAATCTTCAATCTTCATCATCACCAACCCTCCTCCATCACCAATTCCATGATGCTCTCCACCGGGAGTGAGTAATTCCTTCATAGGCTTGCTGGTCGGTGAGGAGTTGGATGAGATTCATCATGTAATCGAGTTAGTTTTGTTAGGGCTTGATCCCTAGTATCCACTATGTTCTGAGATTGATGTTGTTATGACTTTGCTATGCTTAATGCTTGACACTTTGGGCCCGGGTGCCATGAATTCAGATATGAACCATTTATGTTATCACCATTATATCTATGTTCTAGATCCGATCTTGCAAGTCATAGTCACCTATTACGTGTTATGATCCGTAAACCCTGTAGTGACAATATGCGGGATACTTTTTGGTGATGACCGTAATTTGAGGAGTTCATGTATTCACTATGTGTTAATGCTTTGTTCCGGTACTCTATTAAAAGGAGGCCTTAATATCCCTTAGTTTCCTTATGGACCCCGCTGCCACGGGAGGGTAGGACAAAAGATGTCATACGGGCTCTTTTCATAAGCACGTATGACTATTTACGGAATGCATGCCTACATTATATTTATGAACTGGAGCTAGTGTCATACCACCCTAGGTTGTAATTGTCACATGATGAATATCATCCAACAAATCACCGACCCAATGCCTACGATTCTCCTACATATTGATCTTGCTAAGTTACTACTGCTGCTGTTACTATTGTCACTGCTACAAAACTATTACTCACTGTTATCGTTAATGTTGCTGCTACCACTACTATCAGAGCTCTCATATTACTGTGCTACTGATCACTTTGCTGCAGATAATTAATCTCCAGGTGTGTTTGAATTGACAACTCAGTTGCTAATACTTGCAAATATTCTTTGGCTCCCCTTGTGTCGAATCTATAAATTTGTGTTGAATACTCTACCCTTGAAAACTGTTGCAATCCCCTATACTTGTGGGTTATCAAAAGGGCACTTCAAGACTGAACCCAAAGCTAAGCACTTCTCCCATTGCAAGAAAAAATAATCTAGTTGGCCAAACCAAACCGATAGTTCGAAGAGAATTACAAAGATATCAAATAATGCATAAAAGAATTCAGCGAAGGTTCAAATAATATTCATAGATAAGCTGATCATAAATCCACAATTCATCAAATCTCGGCAAACACACCGCAAAAAAGTATTACATCAGATAGATCTCCAAGATCATCGAGGAGAACATGGTATTGAGAATCAAAGAGAGAGAAGAAGCCATCTAGGTACTAGCTATGGACCCTTAGGTCTGTGGTAAACTACTCACACTTCATCGGAAGGGCAATAGAGTTGATGTAGAAGCCCTCCGTGATCCCCTTCGGCAGGGTGCCAGAAAAGGTTCCTAGATAGGATCTCATGGGTACAGAAGGTTGCGGCGGTGGAAAAGTGTGTTTGTGGATGCCTCTGGTGGTTCGGGGATATTTGGGAATATATAGGCGAAATAATTAGGTCAGGAGGTGCACAGGGGGCCCACAATGGTGGGGGCGCGCCCTACCCCCTTGGCGCGCCCTCCGTCCTTGTGGCCTCCTGGTGGCTCCTCCGACTTCATCTCCAAGTCTCCTGGTTGTCTTCTGGTCCAAGAAAAATCATCGCGTAGGTATCATTCCGTTTGGTATTCCTTTTCTGCGAAACTCAAAAACAAGGAAAAAACAGGAATTGGCACTGGGCTCTAGGTTAATAGGTTAGTCCCAAAAATAATATAAAATAGCATATTAATGCATATAAAACATCCAAAACAGATAATATAATAGCATGGAACAATAAAAAATTATAGATACGTGTGAGACGTATCACATACCCCCGATACTTGATACGTCTCCAACGTATCTATAATTTTTGATTGTTCCATGCTATTATATTATCTATCTTGGATGTTTTATATGCATTTATATGCTACTTTATATGATTTTGGGACTAACCTATTAACCTAGAGCCCAATGCCAGTTTCTGTTTTTTCCTTATTTTTGAGTTTCACGGAAAAGGAATATCAAACGGAGTCCAAATGAGCTGAAATTTACGGTGATTTTTTATGGACCAGAAGAAGCCCCCGAAACAAAAGAGTTGGGCCAGAAGAGCCACGAGGCCTCCACAAGGGTGGAGGGCGTGCCCTCCGGTCTTGTGGGCTCCTCGTGGACCCCCCCTTACTAGTTCTCGACGCCAAAAATTCCTATAAATATAGAAACCCCCAGAAATAAACCTAGATCGAGAGTTCTACCGCCGCAAGCCTCTATAGCCACGAAAAACCAATCGGGAGCCTGTTCCAGCACCCTGTCGGAGGGGGAAACCATCACCAGTGGCCATCTTCATCATCTGAGTGGTCTCCATGACAAGGACGGAGTTGTTCACCCTCGGGGCCGAGGGTATGTACCCGTAGCTATGTGTTTGATCTCTCTATCTCTCTCTCGTGTTCTTGATTTGGCACGATCTTGGTGTACAGCGAGCTTTGTTATTATAGTTGAATCATATGGTGTTTTCCCCCTCTACCTTCTTGTGATGAATTGATTTTTAGCTTTAAGGTTTCATTATTATCGGATTGAATACTATTATGGATTTGAGAACACTTGATGTATGTCTTGCGCGGGATACCCGTGGTGACAATGGGGTATTCTATTGATTCACTTGATGTATGTTTTGGCACTCAACTCGCGGATTCCCAAGGTGACATTGAGGTAATCTATGCATAGGGATTGATGCACGTTTCCGTCCTTGTTTCTCTTGCAGGAACCTTGGGGCATTTGAGATTCTTTATGTTGGATTGAATATTATGAATCCGAAGTTGTTTGATGCAGATAGTATAATTGACCCATGCATACTTGGAGTGACATTGGAGTATCTAGGTGACATTAGGGTTGATTGATGTGTGTCATATGGTGTTATTTTACTACGAACTCTAGGACTGTTTGTAACACTTATAGGAATAGCTCAAGGGATTGATCGGAAAGAATAACTTTGAGGTGGTTTCATACCCTACAAGCAATTTCATCTTATGTTCTCCGCCATAGGAACTTTGGACTTACTTTTGTCGCACGCTGAGGGATTGCCATATGATCCAATTATGTTATCATTGTTGAGAGAACTTGCACTAGTGAAAGTATGAACCCTAGGCCTTGTTTCAAAGCATTGCAATACCATTTTGGATCACTTTTGTTACTTGCTACCTTGCTGTTTTTATATATTCAGATTACAAAAACCTATATCTACCATCCATATTACACTTGTATCACCATCTCTTCGCCGAACTAGGGGTTTGTTGGGGACACAAGAGACTCTTTGTTATTTGGTTGCAGGGTTGTTTGAGAGAGACCATCTTCATCCTATGCCTCCCACGGGTTGATAAACCTTAGGTCATCCACTTGAGGGAAATTTGCTACTGCCCTACAAAACTCTGTGCTTGGAGGCCCAACACGAGTCTAGAAGAAGAAGGTTGCATCGTAGACATCAAGCTCTTTTCTAGCGGCGTTGCCGGGGAGGTTAGTGCTTGAAGGTATATCTTTAGATTTTGCAATTGAATCTTTTAGTTTCTTGTTTTATCACTAGTTTAGTTTATAAAAGAAACTTTCAAAAAATGGAATTGAGGTAGCCTCATATGCTCCATCTTTTTAATGTATTTCGTGAAAATAAGGATTCCGATAATTGTGCCAAAGTGTTAGAAGAAGAAATTAATAAAATGTTTGGCATACAATTTTGAATGATTAGCATGATTGCAATGTTGTTAGTATGAATTCCTTGAATATGCATGATGTTAATGATATGCAAAGCCACAAGCTTGGGGATGCTATGTTTGATGAAGGTGGTATTTTTAGTCCCCCAAGTTTTGATGAGCAAATTTATTATGATGATAGCATGCCCCCTATTTATGATGATTATGTTGATAAAAGTGGGTTTGGAGGAGTGTCAACTCTAGGTAATGATCCCACTATTTCGGAGGGTGTTGAATCTTATAATATTTATGAAAGTGGATTTGGGGAGGTACTTTATTTTGTGATGAATCCACTATTTCGGAAGAGGTTCCTGTCATGGAATTGTCACGACAGATGTCCTAGGGTGAGGACTTAGTCGTGAGGCCAACGCATCTATGTAGTAGCTTGAGAGGGGTTGAGCGGAATCAAGAGACGCAACATAAGACGAGGATTTAGACAGCTTCGGGCCCCGGGAAACATCATCCGGTAATAGCCCTACATGATGTTTGTGGCTAGGTCTCATTATGATCATGAGGGAGTCGCCGCATAAGCCGGCTCTCCTCTAGTTGTGTCTAGCCCTAGAGATTATTTTCTGTCCCTCTTGGGGTGCCCTGCCCTTCCTTATATATGTTGAAGCGGCGGGTTACATGACTAGTCCTAGCAGGATTAGGATTACTCTATTACAAGTGGAGTCCCAGTCTAGCTTCCTTTGTAAGGGAATATTCCTTATGCCTTCCTCTTAAACCGGCCCACCATAAACGTGAGCCGGGCTTCTGGGCCTTGGGCCTTGTCGTCCCTCTGACCCGCCCGCCGGATTACTAATGAGTCGCCAAGATCGGGCGGGTCACTCTTGAGTCGCCAAGCTCTGGGCGGGTCACCAGTGAGTCGCCACACTCCAGTCGGGTCATACATCCGGCGGGTTACACGGCGGGGTATATCCCCGACATTAGCCCCCAATTTAGTTTGGATTTATCCATGTTAAACTGATTCTGCAAAATAACTCAAGAACAAATTGGACAGGTTGTGCTCCGGGTTAAATATTCTCCTGAGTCGGGACCTGATCATCCTTAAGTCCAATTTGTCATTTCCTTCTTCTAAAAAATCCGGGTCAATAAGCCAGCTTCATACTTAATTTGCTGACGTTGGTTTCTCACAGAGAAATATTGTGAAGAATAATCCACTTGAGTCGGTTTGCAAAGCGCCGGCTTAAGAAATATTGGTCTTGAAATACTCATCTGATATTCAGCCGGTTTGAAGATGTAGAACTTGCCGGTTTAATATTACCAAAATTGTCGGGTTGTAAATATTGATGGCACCGAGTCATAATTTTTGCCGATGCCGGGTCATAATTATTGATGACGCCGGGTTATGATTGTTGTAGACACCGGGTCATAATGATTGGTGACGCCGGGTCAATCTGGTTTGCTCAAAACTGAGAATTTGAAAATATTTCTCCTTATATCCGTGTTACCTATAGCCCCCAAGTCTTGAGCAGAGCAAAGTGATGACTTAAGACTTGCTTCAATATAAATATTACCACTTTGAAGAAATCCATGTTGTTCATCTCAATCACTAGTCAGAACTGAGTATTCCTCATATGTAGCCCCCAAGTGCCGGGTTGTCATGCTTGCAGCAACCTGGGACTTGTAATTGCCTTATACTCATAAAAACTTTCAACCAGTGTAACCCCCAAGGGCCAGGTCATTATGCAATAATGAGCAGGGACTTTGTAAATATGATCATGTAGACTTGAGCAGTGATGTGTAGCCCCCAAGGGCCGGCTCATTATGCAATAATGAGCAGGGACTTTATAAATATGATCATGTAGATTTGAACAGCAACGTGTAGCCCCCAAGGGCCGGCTCAGTAAGATAATATTGAGCTGGGACTTTATATATACTTCTTGGAAAAGAACATCATATGATGTAACCCCCATCATGGGGCTTGAACCCACGTCCACAAGGTTAAGATCTTTGTGCTTTACCAACTGAGCAGTGGACCCTTCAATATAATGGATTAAGACTTGTGTACCTTGAATTGTTGATAGGAGAAATTGGTAGCCCCCAAGGGTCGGCTCATTATGATGTGATGAGTCGGGTCTTCAATAAGGCTAGTAAAAATGACTTTGCATTAGCCCCCAAGTGTCATGGTGCGTGATTGCAGCGACATGAGACTTGCATATTTGATGTAATCTCAACTTGAATAATGTAGCCCCCAAGTGCCGGGTCGTAAGCCTGCAGCGACTCGGGACTATTCCTTCCATTGTAGAATAAATTATATCCATTGATAAAATAATAGCCATTGCGCTGACGCGACTTTGAAAACCTCCATCATAATACTGGTTATTGATAACCATAATAAAAAATCCAGCCATGTTGGCTATTAAAGATTTGAATAATATACCCAATGATTTATAAGCGCATAATTACAATGGCGCAATCCAAATACATACTGGCGACTTATAGTCAAAAGCCAGGCCGGGTTAATAAACACCGGATATTATCTTATCTCATACTGGTGACTTATAGTCAGAAGCGAGGCCGGGTTAATGAACACCGGTTAATGTCATATATGACTCATAAGGCATTATAAGCCTTATTGGTTTTCAACCATGTATTACTATGTCACAAGAGAAAAATTGCAAAAAGACATTCAAATGAAATCAACAGAAAAAATCCAAGGCTTTCATAGGCCGCCAAGCCAAAATATCTTCTTCAATGAAACTAGCATTAGCCACTGGAAGGTACGCACTTTCCGTGAGCCGGCACTCACATTACCCAATCGACATTTTAACCCAGATAAGTTCAGTTCTTATTTAAGATAGACTTATCTGGAGTACGCGGGGTCAGAGTAGCATCGTGCATCACAGGCCGATCTATCCAAGTTTCAAGGAAGGCGGCTTTATCAGCCTGAGCTTCTCCTTGCTATCCGTAAGCCGTGCACTCACAAGACAAACCGGCGTTTTAACCTTAACAAGTTCAGGGTCTTGTTGAGAAGATTAACTGTTAAGAGTTCGCCGGGTCAATCAGGATTACTTGATGGAGAAGCATCTGGCATACAGGCAGGATAACCCAGGGTTTTAGGTGAATACACCTGGCTCCAAGCCTGGCTTTTAAGCCTATCAGAAGGGTTATAACAACTCTTGTTCTTTAGAACAAAAGAGCCCCCAAGCAATATTTCTGAGCTATGCTCAATGGGCACCTATGTTTGAGTTGTGCTTTTGCAACAGACTCTCTTTGGTCCCTTTAACCTGGGTAGCAAGCCCCCAAGTGTTTTGTGAGAATGGCATATAAGCCGGATTAAAGGGTAATCATAGCTTCGCTTCAATGAGAAGGAAGCCCCCATGTGATCAATAATATGATAAGCCAATAAGGCAGGATACCCATGTTTGAACCGCGCATCATGGCGACAGGTCCTCTTCGGCAACCTCTAACTTTTTGCAAGAGATAAATTCTTCTTGAACCGGGATTTTGAACCGGATATTGAGAGCGTCAGATCTTTGTAAGAGATAGATTTCACTTGAGCCGGATTTTAAACTGGATATTTTGAGAGCTTCAACGTTTTGTGAAAAACAAGTTTCTCTTGAACCGGATTTTGTACCGGAATCTTCATTTTGAGTCGGAAATTTTCTGACGGCTTTTAAATTTTTCACCAATATAGCAGTAGCCTCCGGGACCGGGTTATCTTTCCCTCCATCGTCCTGGGGTTCTTAAATTTGCTGAAACTGGCAAGATTTGCCAAGTCATGTCATCGTAGCCCCCGAGTCTTAAGACGACTCGAGGAGTTGGCTTGAGATTCTCCATACTTGACCGTGATGTAAACCGGCATATAACTGAACAGCGGACCGCTGTCATATGTTGAAGGTGAAGGCAATGTGGCGAGTTGATGATCTTCGCAACACTCATTGTATATCCTTAGCGTTGATAGCGTGGTGTGAGTCCACGGAAGGTTGAGGTCATCCATGGCGGGTTATAAATGATCCCGTACGATTTGTGTCAGTAATCCGGCCAGCGGTTCATCCTAGCTGGTTGTTGAATTTAAACACACCACAACAGCGGCGACTTACATGCCTATCCATTGAATTTCCGGTGCAAGCGGAGGCTGATAACATATTATGATTTGCCCCGAATCAGAGACAACACAGACGCGGGCGAGTCGGCCATAGGTGCGGACAGTTGAATCGGCCGCGGCGCTGTAAGCCAGCGCGGACAAGGAGTCGGCCACGACATTATGAGCCGGTGCGGACGAGAGAGTCTACCGCAACATTTGAAGACGACGCGGTCGCGAGAGACGGCCGCAATGTTTTAAACCGGTGTGAGCCTTATTTCCATGGCATGACGTCACTTTTGAAGTGGACTTTGTCCTGTGTAAAATATATTAAAAGACAGAGTAATTACTCTTTGATGAAAACAATATGTGTGAATAAAATCAACTTAGGTGGATATAACCTGATTTGCGTGGACGACTGATGATCCGTAATTAGCCTCCGTAGATAACTTTTCAGCATAGTTTTTGAATTCCGTTTTATCCTTATACGCACGCAAATGATATTTTCATTTATCCCCTCGAGGACTAAGGCAACTGGCATCTTCTCTGTTACCCTCGAGTTTGCGTTATCTCAACTGTCTCTGTGAACATCTCTGGTTGAAAACAAGACCGCCTAGAAATTAAAGGCTCCTTTGTATTTTCAACCGCATGTGTGAGCTGCTACCCC
Source organism: Aegilops tauschii subsp. strangulata (assembly GCF_002575655.3). Lineage (NCBI taxonomy): Eukaryota > Viridiplantae > Streptophyta > Magnoliopsida > Poales > Poaceae > Aegilops > Aegilops tauschii. The sequence continues at coordinate 183,564,373 of NC_053039.3, forward strand.
TTTTGAGCATGTGTGAATTGCCTCCATAATTTTTCTTGTAAAATCTTGGGAATCAGAGCAAGTTCTACCAAACTGTAGCGTTCGCTCCACTTTCAGGTCAACCTTTCCAGTATTATTGATCGTTTTACTCAGCTTGAGGATTTGTAGGTTGGATGACATTGTTGGAAGCAAGGAAGGGATGCTGTTATGGATTGACCAGTCTGAAACTGCACAACCCTCAAGGCATGGCGACCGCGGCGGCTGGTCAGTCTGTCTGACACAAGTCATGGACACCAACGGCAGTAGCTTCAGCTCCAACATCAAATGCCTTGTTCTTTCTTGTGCACGTTGTAATCGGACCAATGCTTGTAACTAGATCTCCAACCTTAAACGCAACATCCACAGCTGAATACTTGTTTAAAAGTATCTCCTTAACCAAGTATGGTTTCAATCGGATCAAGCATTGAACAGAATCTGCAGAAACAATCCTGCGGGCGAGGTGTAACAGCGTGGTGACTTGAGGCGCGCTGTTGATCCGGCGGCGTTGGCAGTGAGTTGTGACAGAGGAGTGAGGCCGCCGGCGGCTTGCTAAGGTTGCAGTGGCTGTGGCCTGCAGCCGCGGGGACCCCTGGCGAGGCAAGACTCGGTGGCGACGGCATGCTGGCGAGGCACGGCAAATCCGCGGTGGCCTGGAGACGAGCGACTTGCAGGTGACGGTGGCTCAAGGCCGCGGTGATGCATGACCCGCCGTCGTAGTGTAGATGAAGTGGCGGCTTAAAGGAGTAGCTCCAGCGGGTCGAGGAGTGCAGTGGACAGCTGGCTTGACAAGAGGCCACAACGGCGGAGCTTCAGTAGCTGCAGCATGTGACTCGACGGGTCGCCGAGGGCGGCGCATGCCGCGGTGGCGGCTCAAATTCAAAGTGAGACGAGGCGGCGCCGGCAAGCCACGGTGACGTGGCGACTTATACAAGCGACCTCGCGGCAGGGGCAGATGTGCTCGGGCGTCATCTCGACACAGAAGTAGCGCAAGGCTGTAACAACATTACGGTGAGGCCGCGGGGCGGCTTGGAAGTGGGCGGCAGCAGCGGCAACTTGCCGGGCAGGCGAGGCTGCGGCTGTGAAGGTGGACCGATCAGGCAACGGAGACCGGCGGCCCATGGCGGAGACTCAGCGGCGAATAGAGGCATGGCCGACGACTCGTCAGGGTGGGCCGGCTCACAGATGGAGGTGGGCGCGCTGGTGATGCGGCAAGCCATAGCGGCCGGTGGACTAGCGACTTGAGGCCGCGGGGCGAGGGCTGAACTTGCTATGGAGGTGTGAGGCAAACGAAACCACTCATCGGCCCGGGGCCGTAGTGACGGATGACTGGCGGCAGAGGTAGCAAGGCCGCCGGAGGCGATGGCTTGAGCCCGGCCACCGCGGAGACAGCACGGCACCGGGGCAGCGGCTTAGAGGCGCGACTTCGACACGGTGGCGGAGTCCGAGGCCGTATCCGCTTTCCATGTCGTGGCCGGTTTGACCGATTCTCGTCCGTGTCCTCCTCCCGGTCGGGGTTGGTGTGACTCATCAGCGACAAACCCAGGAAACAGCAGCGGCCAATGAATCCCTGTTGATTGAATCCCTCTTGCTTAGCGGATTCGAGCGTGTCTTTGAAAACTATACTCATCTCGGCTTCTCACGACATTACTCTCGAAATTAATCTGCCTCTGGACCGGCAGAACATCAAGTCGCATGCCTCGGCGCACCGATCCAATCATAACTTTTCTTATACTCAAATCTCACAGATTATCAATCGAACCAATAAACATGAAGTTGATGCAGGTCCTTTCCAAACCGGCTCTTCTTCATCCGGAAAATCACAAACTTCTCGATCCCTAAAAGAAAGCCCTCCAAGAACTCAACAACGCCTGCGCAAGCCCCACAGTGGGCGTCAACTGTCGTGGAATTGTCACGACAGATGTCCTAGGGTGAGGACTTAGTCGTGAGGCCAACACATCTATGTAGTAGCTTGAGAGGGTTTGAGCGGAATCGAGAGACACAACGTAAGACGAGGATTTAGACAGCTTCGGGCCCCGGGAAACATCATCCGGTAATAGCCCTACATGTTGTTTGTGGCTAGGTCTCATTATGATCATGAGGGAGTCGCCGCATAAGCCGGCTCTCCTCTAGTTGTGTCTAGCCCTAGAGATTATTTTCTGTCCCTCTTGGGGTGCCCTGCCCCTCCTTATATATGTTGAAGCAGTGGGTTACATGACTAGTCCTAGCAGGATTAGGATTACTCTATTACAAGTGGAGTCCTAGTCTAGCTTCCTTTGTAACGGAATATTCCTTACGCCTTCCTCTTAAACCGGCCCACCATAAACGTCAGCCGGCCTTCTGGGCCTTGGGCCTTGTCGTCCATTTGACCCGCCCGCCGGATTACTAATGAGTCGCCAAGATCGGGCGGGTCACACTTGAGTCGCCAAGCTCCGGGCGGGTCACCAGTGAGTCGCCACACTCCAGTCGGGCATACATCCAGCGGGTTACACGGCGGGGTATTTCCCCGACAGTTCCAATTGATTATGAGAACAAAGTTGCTATCTATGATGATTATTGTGATGACATGTATGCTATAAATAATAAGGATAACCATGAAACTTGTCATCATGATTTTAATTTTCAATTGTATTATGCCTCACATTATAGTTATTTTGTTGATTTTGCTCCCACTACTATTCATGAGAAGAATTTTTCTTATGTGGAGAGTAGTAAATTTTCTATGCTTGTGCATCATGAAATAATGCTTTATGTGATAGTTATATTGTTGAATTCATTCATGATGCTACTGAAAATTATTATGAGGGAGGAATATATGCTTGTAGGAATTGCAATGATACCAAGTTTCCTCTCTATATGTTTCCTCTCTAGGGCTGTTTGTAACACTTATAGGAATAGCTCAAGGGATTGATCGGAAAGAATAATTTTGAGGTGGTTTCATACCGTACAAGCAATTTCATCTTATGTTCTCCGCCATAGGAACTTTGGACTTACTTTTGTCGCACGTTGAGGGACTGCCATATGATCCAATTATGTTATCATTGTCGAGAGAACTTGCACTAGTGAAAGTATGAACCCTAGGCCTTGTTTCAAAGCATTGCAATACCATTTTGGATCACTTTTGTTACTTGCTACCTTGCTATTTTTATATATTCAGATTACAAAAACCTATATCTACCATCCATATTACACTTGTATCACCATCTCTTCGCCGAACTAGGGGTGTGTTGGGGACACAAGAGACTCTTTGTTATTTGGTTGCAGGGTTGTTTGAGAGAGACCATCTTCATCCTATGCCTCCCACGGGTTGATAAACCTTAGGTCATCCACTTGAGGGAAATTTTCTACTGCCCTACAAAACTCTGCGCTTGGAGGCCCAACACGAGTCTGCAAGAAGAAGGTTGCATCATAGACATCAAGCTCTTTTCTGGCGGCGTTGCCGGGGAGGTTAGTGCTTGAAGGTATATCTTTAGATTTTGCAATTGAATCTTTTAGTTTCTTGTTTTATCACTAGTTTAGTTTATAAAAGAAACTTTCAAAAAAATGGAATTGAGGTAGCCTCATATGCTCCATCTTTTTAATGTCTTTCGTGAAAATAAGGATTCCGATCATTGTGCCAAAGTGTTAGAAGAAGAAGTTAATAAAATGTTTGGCATACAATATTTGAATGATGAGCATGATTGCAATGTTGCTAGTATGAATTCCTTGAATATGCATGATGTTAATGATATGCAAAGCCACAAGCTTGGGGATGCTATGTTTGATGAAGATGGTATTTTTAGTCCCCCAAGTTTTGATGAGCAAATTTATTATGATGATAGCATGCCTCCTATTTATGATGATTATGTTGATAAAAGTGGGTTTGGAGGAGTGTCAACTCTAGGTAATGATCCCACTATTTTGGAGGGTGTTGAATCTTATAATATTTATGAAAGTGGATTTGGAGAGGTACTTTATTTTGTGATGAATCCACTATTTCGGAAGAGGTTCCTGTCGTGGAATTGTCACGACAGATGTCCTAGGGTGAGGACTTAGTCGTGAGGCCAACACATCTATGTAGTAGCTTGAGAGGGGTTGAGCGGAATCGAGAGACGCAACGTAAGACGAGGATTTAGACAGCTTCGGGCCCCGGGAAACATTATCCGGTAATAGCCCTACATGATGTTTGTGGCTAGGTCTCATTATGATCATGAGGGAGTTGCCGCATAAGCCGGCTCTCCTCTAGTTGTGTCTAGCCCTAGAGATTATTTTCTGTCCCTCTTGGGGTGCCCTGCCCCTCCTTATATATGTTGAAGCGGCGGGTTACATGACTAGTCCTAGCAGGATTAGGATTACTCTATTACAAGTGGAGTCCTAGTCTAGCTTCCTTTGTAAGGGAATATTCCTTACGCCTTCCTCTTAAACCGGCCCACCATAAACATGAGCCGGGCTTCTGGGCCTTGGGCCTTGTCGTCCGTCTGACCCGCCCGCCGGATTACTAATGAGTCGCCAAGATCGGGCGGGTCACTCTTGAGTCGCCAAGCTCCGGGCGGGTCACCAGTGAGTCGCCACACTCCAGTCGGGCATACATCCGGTGGGTTACACGGCGGGGTATATCCCCGACAGTTCCAATTGATTATGAGAACAAAGTTGCTATCTATAATGATTATTGTGATGACATGTATGCTATAAATAATAAGGATAACCATGAAACTTGTCATCATGATTTTAATTTTCAATGGGATTATGCCTCACATCATAGTTATTTTGTTGAGTTTGCTCCCACTACTATTCATGGGAAGAATTTTGCTTATGTGGATAGTAGTAAATTTTCTATGCTTGTGCATCATGAAATAATGCTTTATGTGATAGTTATATTGTTGAATTCATTCATGATGCTACTAAAAATTATTATGAGGGAGGAATATATGCTTGTAGGAATTGCAATAATATCAAGTTTCCTCTCTATATGTTGAAAGTTTTGAAGTTATACTTGTTTTGCCTTCCTATGCTAGTTGATTCTTGTTCCCATAAGTTGTTTGCTCACAAAACCCTATGCATAGGAAGTGGGTCAGACTTAAATGTGCTATACATACTATTCGCTCCCATTATGTTTCAATTCTTATCTTTTATGTGAGCATCATTGAAATCATCATGCCTAGCTAGAAAGGCATTAAAGAAAAGCGCTTGTTGGGAGACAACCCAACACCTTTACCTAATGTTTTTGTGTGTTCACATGATTAATCTACTATAGTAATCATGTTTTATAGCTTTTGTCTCAATAAAGTGCCAAGTAAAGCCTTTGGGATAGTATGGATGATAGTTAACTTGATTCTGTGCAAAAACAAAAACTTTTGCTCTCAGTCCAGGAATTTTGAAAATTTACTGGAATGTGCTTTTGATCTGAATATTTTACACAAGATTGATATACAAATTGTCTAGATTGTACTATTTTTTTTGAAGTTTTGGAGTTACATAAGTATGATTTCAATTCAGATCTTTACAGACTGTTCTGTTTTTGATGCATTGTTTGCTTGTTTTCTAGTTTCTATGGCTTATATTGCTTAATATAAATTGTAGAAATGATAGGTTACAGTAGGCATCATGTGAGAAAAATTATGAATCTTGTCTTTACAGTACCAAAGTGGTGATTTGCTTTATTATACTAATGGAGCTTACGAGTTTTCTGTTGAGTTTTGTGTTGTGAAGTTTTCAAGTTTTGGGTAAAGTTTTGATAGACTACGGAATAAAGAGTGGCAGGAGCCTAAGCTTGGGGATGCCCAAGGCACCACAAGGTAATATTTAAGGACAACCAAGAGCCTAAGCTTGAGGATGCCCCGGATGGCATCCCCTCTTTCGTCTTCGTTCATCGGTAACCTTACTTGGAGCTATATTTTTATTCACCACATGATATGTGTTTTGCTTGGAGCGTCATTTTATTTTATTTTGTTTTGCTTGCTGTTTGAATAAAGTACTTAAGATCCGAAATTCTTAAATCTTAGAGAGTCTTCACATAGTTACATAATTATTCGACTACTCATTGATCTTCACATATATCTTTTGGAGTAGTTCGTCATTTGCTCTAGTGCTTCACTTATATCTTTGTAGAGCACGGCGGTAGTTTTAGTTTGAAGACATTGTTGAACTCTCATGCTTCACTTATATCATTTTAATAGTCTCTAACATCATGGTAATTTGCTTAGGTTATGAATTTAGTCCTAATATGATGGGCATCCAAGAGGGATATAATAAAAACTTTCATATAAAGTGCATTGAATACTATGTGAAGTTTGATTCCTTATGATTGTTTTGAGATATAAAGATGGTGATATTAGAGTCATGCTAGTGAGTAATTGTGGATTGTAGAAATACTTGTGTTGAAGTTTGTGATTCCTGTAGCATGCACGTATGGTGAACCGTTATGTAACGAAGTTGGAGCATGATTTATTTATTGATTGTTTTCCTTATGAGTGGCGGTCAGGGACGAGCGATGGTCTTTTCCTACCAATCTATCCCCCTAGGAGCATGCGCGTAGTACTTTGTTTTGATGACTAATAGATTTTTGCAATAAGTATGTGAGTTCTTTATGACTAATGTTGAGTCCATGGATTATACGCACTCTCACCCTTCCACCATTGCTAGCCTCTCTAGTACCGCGCAACTTTCGCCGGTACCATACACCCACCATATACCTTCCTCAAAACAGCCACCATACCTACCTATTATGGCATTTTCATAGCCATTCCGAGATATATTGCCATGCAACTTTCCACCATTCCGTCTATTATGACACGCTTCATCATTGTCATATTACTTTGCATGATCATGTAGTTGACATTGTATTTGTGGCAAAGCCACCTTTCATAATTATTTCATACATGTCACTCTTGATTCACTGCACATCCCAGTACACCGCCGGAGGCATTCATATAGAGTCATATTTTGTTCTAAGTGTCGGGTTGTAATTCTTGAGTTGTAAGTAAATAAAAGTGTGATGATCTTCATTATTAGAGCATTGTCCCATGAGAGGAAATAAAAAAAGAGAAAATGCCAAAAAAAGAGAAGGCCCAAAAAAATGAGAGAAAAGAGAGAAGGGGCAATGTTACTATCCTTTTTCCATACTTGTGCCACAAAGTAGCACCGTGATCTTCATGATAGAGAGTCTCCTATGTTGTCACTTTCATATACTAGTGGGAATTTTTCATTATAGAACTTGGCTTCTATATTCCAACAATGGGCTTCCTAAAATTGCCCTAGGTTTCATGAGCAAGCAAGTTCGATGCACACCCACTTAGTTTCTTTTTGAGCTTTCATAAACTTATAGCTCTAGTGCATCCGTTGCATGGCAATCCCTACTCGCTCACATTGATATCTATTGATGGGCATCTCCATAGCCCGTTAATACGCCTAGTTAATGTGAGACTATCTCCTTTTTTGTCTTCTCCACAACCACCATATACTATTCCACCTATAGTGCTATATCCACGGCTCATGCTCATGTATTGCATGAAAGTTGAAAAGGTTTGAGAACATCAAAAGTATGAAACAATTGCTTGGCTTGTCATCGGGGTTGTGCATGATTTGAATATTTTGTGTGATGAAGATGGAGCATAGCCAGACTATATGATTTTGTAGGGATAAGCTTTCTTTGGCCATGTTATTTTGAGAAGACATAATCGCCTTGTTAGTATGCTTGAAGTATTATTGTATTTATGTCAATTTTAAACTTTTGTTTTGAATCTTATGGATCTGAACATTCATGCCACAATAAAGAAAATTACATGGATAAATATGTTAGTTACCATTCCACATCAAAAATTCCGTTTTTATCATTTAACTACTCGAGGACGAGCAGGAATTAAGCTCGGGGATGCTTGATACGTCTCCAACGTATCTATAATTTTTTATTGTTCCATGCTATTATATTATCTATGTTGGATGTTTTATATGCATTTACATGCTATTTTATATGACTTTTAGGACTAATCTATTAACCTAGAGCCTTGTGCCAGTTTCTATTTTTTCCTTGTTTTTGATTTTCGCAGAAAAGGAGTATCAAACGGAGTCCAAATGAGCTTAAAATTTGCGTTGATTTTTTATGGACTAGAAGAAGCCCTCGAAGCAAAGGATTTGGGCAAGAAGAGCCACGAGGCCTCCACAAAGGTGGAGGGCGCGCCCTCCGGTCTTGTGGGCTCCTCGTGGATCCCCCCTGACTTGTTCTCGACGCCAAAAATTCCTATAAATATAGAAACCCACAAAAATAAAGCTATATAGGGAGTTCCGCCGCTGCAAGCCTCTGTAGCCACGAAAAACCAATTGGGAGCCCATTCTGGCACCCTGCCGGAGGGGGAAACCATCACCGGTGGCCATCTTCATCATCCCGACGGTCTCCATGACGAGAAAGGAGTAGTTCACCCTCGGGGTTGAGGGTATGTACCAGTAGCTATGTGTTTGATCTCTCGCTCGTGTTCTTTATTTGGCACAATCTTGATGTACTGCAAGCTTTGTTATTATAGTTGAATCATATGGTGTTTTGCCCCTCTACCTTCTTGTGATGAATTGAGTTTTACCTTTGAGGTTTCATTATTATCGGATTGAATACTATTATGGATTTGAGAACACTTGATGTATGTCTTGCGTGGGATACCCGTGGTGACAATGGGGCACTATTCTATTGATTCACTTGATGTATGTTTTGGCACTCAACTCGCGGATTCCCGGGGTGACATTGGGGTAATCTATGCATAGGGGTTGATGCACGTTTTTGTCCTTGTTTCTCCGGTAGGAATCTTGGGGCACTCTTTGAGGTTCTTTATGTTGGATTGAATATTATGAATCCGAATTTGTTTGATGCAGATCGTATAATTGACCCATGTATACTTGTGGTGACATTGGAGTATCTAGGTGACATTAGGGTTGATTGATGTGTGTCATATGGTGTTATTTTACTACGAACTCTAGGGCTGTTTGTGACACTTATAGGAATAGCTCAACGGATTGATCGGAAAGAATAACTTTGAGGTGGTTTCGTACCCTACAAGCAATTTCATCTTATGTTCTCTGCGATAGGAACTTTGGAGAGACTTTTGTCGCACGTTGAGGGATTGCCATATGATCCAATTGTGTTATGATTGTTGAGAGAACTTGCACTAGTGGAAGTATGAACCCTAGGCCTTGTTTCAAAGCATTGCAAGACCATTTTGGCTCACTTTTGTTACTTGCTACCTTGCTGTTTTTATATTTTCAGATTACAAAACCTATATCTACCATCCATATTACACTTGTATCACCATCTCTTTGCCAAACTAGTGCACCTATACAACTTACCATTGTATTGGGTGTGTTGGGGACACAAGAGACTCTTTGCTATTTGGTTGCAGGGTTGTTTGAGAGAGACCAGCTTCATCCTGCGCCTCCCACGGATTGATAAACCTTAGGTCATCCACTCGAGGGAAATTTGCTACTGTCCTACAAAACTCTGCGCTTGGAGGCCCAACATGAGTCTACAAGAAAAAGGTTGCGTAGTAGACATCAATACTACCCATAGAATCATCAAAATAAGCAAACAACACATAGAAAACAGAATCTGTCAAAAACAGAACAGTCTGTAGTAATCTGTAACTCTCGAATACTTCTGTAACTCCAAAATTTCTGAAAAATTAGGACAACCTAAGAAATTTGTTTATTAATCTTCTGCAAAAAGAATCATATCAAAAGCACGCTTCTGTAAAAATGAAAAGTTATTTTCGTGGGTGTAAACGTTTCTGTTTTTCAGCATGATCAAATCAACTATCACTGTTGCTACTATCTATGGACCCGTAGGTCTGTGGTAAACTACTCACGCTTCATCGGAAGGGTAGTAAAGTTGATGTAGAAGCCCTTCGTGATCAAATCCCCCTCCAGCAACGTGCTGGAAAAGGTCCCTAGATGGGATCTCACGGGTACAGAAGGTTGCGGTGGTGGAAAAGTGTTTTCGTGGATGCCTCTGGTGGTTTGGGGATATATGGGAATATATAGGCGAAAGAATTAGGTCAGGAGGTGCACGGGGGGCCCACAAGGGTGGGGGCACTCCCTACCCCCTGGGCGCGCCCTCCGTCCTTGTGGCCGCCTCGTGGCTCCTCCGAATTCATCTCCAAGTCTCCTGGTTGTCTTCTGGTCCAAGAAAAATCATCACGAAGGTTTCATTCCGTTTGGACTCTGTTTGGTATTCCTTTTCTGCGAAACTCAAAAACAAGGGAAAAACAGGAACTGGCACTCGGCTCTAGGTTAATACGTTAGTCCCAAAAATAATATAAAATAGCATATTTTCCTGGGCGCAAAAGTTTATGTTTTTCAGCAAGATCAAATTAACTATCATCGTAAGCCATCGTAAAGGTCTTACGTGGCACCAACACTAATTAAAACACAAAACCACATCTAGCCAGAGGCTAGATGAATTATTTATTGCAAAATAGAACCTAAAAAGCAAAAACAAAAATAAAATTGGGTTGCCTCCCAACAAGCACTATTGTTTAATGCCCTTAGCTAGGCATAAAAAGACGACTAGATCTAGGTATTGTCATCTTTGGTATGCAATCCATAAGTAGCTCTCATAATAGATTCATATGGCAATTTTTTTGGAAAGTGTTCGATGCCCTTCCTTAACAGAAATTGAAATTTAATGTTTCTTCTTTCATATCAATAATTGCACCAATCGTTCTAAGGAAAGGTCTACCAAGAATAATGTGACATGTAGGATTGCAATATATATAAAAACAATGAAATCTATGGGCACACAATTCCTATTTGCAACAATAAGAACATCATTAATCCTTCCCATAGGTTTCTTAATAGTGGAATCCGCAAGATGCAAATTTAAAGAACAATCATCAAATTCACGGAAACCTAGCACATCACATAAAGTTTTTGGAATCGTGGAAACACTAGCACCCAAATCACACAAAGCATGGCACTCATAATCTTTAATCTTAATCTTAATAGTAGGTTCCCACTCATCATAAAGTTTTCTAGGGATAGAAACTTCCAATTCAAGCTTTTCTTCAAAAGATTGCATCATAGCATCAACGATATGTTTAGTAAAAGCTTTGTTTTGATTATAAGCATGAGGAGAATTCAACATGGATTGCAACAAGGAAATACAATCTATTAAAGAACAATTATTATAATTAAATTCCTTGAAATCTAAAAGAGTGGGTTCATTGCTACTTAAAGTTTTGACCTCTCCAATCCCACTTTTATCAATTTTTGTATCAAGATCTAAAAACTCCGAATCATTGGGACGCCTTTTAACTAAAGTTGACTCATCTCCAGTCCCATCTGTTGGGTAACGTAGTAATTTCAAAAAAAATCTATGCACACGCAAGATCATGGTGATGCATAGCAACTAGAGGGGAGAGTGTTGTCCACGTACCCTCGTAGACCGAAAGCGGAAGCATTAACACAACGCGGTTGATGTAGTCGTACGTCTTCACGATCCGACCGATCAAGTACCGAACGCACGGCACCTCCGAGTTCAGCACACGTTCAGCTCGATGACGTCCCTCGAACTCCGATCCAGCCGAGTGTTGAGGGAGAGTTTCGTCAGCACGACGACGTGGTGACAATGATGATGTTCTACCGACGCAGGGCTTCGCCTAAGCACCACTACGATATTATCGAGGTGTAATATGGTGGAGAGGGGCACCGCACACGGCTAAGAGATCAATGATCAATTGTTGTGTCTTTGGGGTGCCCCCCTGCCCCCGTATATAAAGGAGCAAGGGGGGAGGTGGCTGGCCTAGGAGGAGGGCGCGCCAAGGGGGGAGTCCTACTCCCACCGGGAGTAGGACTCCTCCTTTCCTTGTTGGAGTAGGAAAAGGGAAGGGAGAAGGAGAAAGAAGGAAGGGGGCGCCCCCTCCCTAGTCCAATTCGGACTAGTCCATGGGGAGGGGTGCGGCCACCCTTTGGGGCCTTTCTCTCCTTTCCCGTATGGCCCATTAAGGCCCAATACGAATTCCCATAACTCTTCGGTACTCCGAAAAATACCCGAATCACTCGGAACCTTTCCGATGTCCGAATATAGTCGTCCAATATATCGATCTTTACGTCTCGACCATTTCGAGACTCCTCGTCATGTCCCCGATCTCATCCGGGACTCCGAACTCCTTCGGTACATCAAAACTCATAAACTCATAATAAAACTGTCATCGTAACGTTAAGCGTGCGGATCCTACGGGTTCGAGAACTATGTAGACATGACCGAGACACCTCTCCGGTCAATAACCAATAGCGGAACCTGGATGCTCATATTGGTTCCCACATATTCTACGAAGGTGTTTATCGGTCAGACCGCATAACAACATACGTTGTTCCCTTTATCATCGGTATGTTACTTGCCCGAGATTCGATCGTCGGTATCTCGATACCTAGTTCAATCTTGTTACCGGCAAGTCTCTTTACTCGTTCCGTAATACATCATCCCGCAACTAACTCATTAGTTACAATGCTTGCAAGGCTTATAGTGATGTGTATTACTGAGTGGGCCCAGAGATACCTCTCCGACAATCGGAGTGACAAATCCTAATCTCGAAATACGCCAACCCAACAAGTACCTTTGGAGACACCTGTAGAGCACCTTTATAATCACCCAGTTACGTTGTGACGTTTGGTAGCACACAAAGTGTTCCTCCGGTAAACGGGAGTTGCATAATCTCATAGTCATAGGAACATGTATAAGTCATGAAGAAAGCAATAGCAACATACTAAACGATCGAGTGCTAAGCTAACAGAATGGGTCAAGTCAATCACATCATTCTCCTAATGATGTGATCCCGTTAATCAAATGACAACTCATGTCTATGGCTAGGAAACATAACCATCTTTGATTAACGAGCTAGTCAAGTAGAGGCATACTAGTGACACTCTTTTTGTCTATGTATTCACACATGTATCATGTTTCCGGTTAATAAATTCTAGCATGAATAATAAACATTTATCATGATATAAGGAAATAAATAATAACTTTATTATTGCCTCTAGGGCATATTTCCTTCACCATCTTTATCAAGGTTTATATTGGAAAACAAAGGTCCAATAGGAGTCACATCAATCACTTTAAGATCTTCATCTTTATTTAAAGATTCTGGTTTAGCGGCCATCCGAGGTAGCTTGTTTATCAGAAATTTGCCCTACTATATTTTCAAGATGAGCAAACTTAGATTTCAAACCATAAAATTCCTTAGACATATCATCTAGCTCTTTATTCATGTATTCCATAAAACTTTTCTGCTCCTTAAGCTCATTTCTAAAGAAAATATTATGCTCAAATTGCAAAGACATGAAGCTCCTAACATTATTTTAAATTTCTTCCAACCTCCTAAACTGAAGATCAACATTCTTTGGTTGAGCCTTTGTGACAAAGCAAGCAATCCAACACACGTGCACACAAAAAGCAAATGAAGAAGACGAACGGAAGAGGGGCGAAGAAAAGGCCAATCTTTTCGAAAATCGTTTTAGAAGTGGGGAGAGGAAAACGAGAGGCGAATGGCGAATAATGTAATGCAAAAGATGAGAGTTTATGATGGGTACTTGGTATGTCTGGACTTGGCATAGATCTCTCTGGGAACGGCGCCAGAAATTCTTCCTGCTACTTCTTGAGCTTGCGTTGGTTTTTCCCTTGAAGAGGAAAGGGTGATGCAGCAAAGTAGAGATAAGTATTTCCCTCAGTTTGAGAACCAAGGTATCAATCCAGTAGGAAACAATGCACAAATCACCGAATACCTTCACAAACAATCAAACAACTTGCACCCTATGTGATAAAGGGGTTGTCAATTGATACGTCTTTGTTGTATCTATAATTTTTTATTGTTTCATGCCAATGTTTTACAACTTTTATATACTTTTGGCAACAATTTATATGATTTTCTTGGACTAACATATTGATCCAGTGCCCAGTGCCAGTTCATGTTTGCTGCATGTTTTTATTTCGCAGAAAATCCATATCAAACAAAGGCCAAACATGATAAAAACTTATGGAGATTTTTTTGGAATATATGTGTTTTTTGGGAAAAAATCAACGCGAGACGATGCCCGAGGAGTCCACAAGGCAGGGGGCGCGCCCTGGGCCCTTCTGGCTACTCCGTAAAGCGGTTGGTGCCCTTCTTCTGGCGCAATAAAGCTAATATCAGGGTAAAAATTGTCTTAAAATTTCAGCCGAATCGGAGTTACGGATCTCCGGGAATTTAGGAAACGGTGAAAGGCCGGAATCTGGGAATGCAGTAACAGAAGGAAATAGAGATCCAATCTCGGAGGGGCTCCCGTCCCTCCACTACCATGGAGGCCATGGACCGGAGGGGAAATCCTTCTCCCATCTAGGGGGAAGGTCAAGGAAGAAGAAGAAGGAGGGGGCTCTCTCCCCCTCTCTCCCGGTGGCGCCGGAACGACACCGGGACCATCATCGTGACGACGATCTACTCCAACAACTTCGCCGCCGTCATCACCAACTCTCTCCCACTCCATGCAGCGGTGTAACACCTCTTCTCCCCGATGTAATCTGTACTTAAACATGGTGCTCAACGCTATATATTATTTCCAAATGATGTATGGCTATCCTATGATGTTTGAATAGATCCGTTTTGTCATATGGGTTAATTGATGATCGTGATTGGTTTGAGTTGTCTGTTTTATTATTGGTGTTGTCCTATGGTGCTTTCCGTGTCATGCAAGCATGAGGTATCTTATGACCCACAAGTGTAGGGGATCTATCATAGTCCTTTCGATAAGTAAGAGTGTCGAACCCAACGAGCAGCAGAAGGAAATGACAAGCGGTTTTCGGTAAGATATACAAGCACTGAAATTATCGGTAACAGATAGTTTTGTGATAAGATAATTTGTAACGAGTAACAAGTAATGAAAGTAAATAAGGTGCAGCAAGATGGCCCAATCCTTTTTGTAGCAAAGTACAAGCCTGGACAAACTCTTATATGAAGGAAAACGCTCCCGAGGACACATGGGAATTATCATCAAGCTAGTTTTCATCACGCTCATATGATTCGCGTTTGTTACTTTGATAATTTGGTATGTGGGTGGACCGGTGCTTGGGTGCTGCCCTTTCTTTGACAAGCATCCCATGTATGATTAACCCCTATTGCAAGCATCCGCAACTACAAAAGAAGTATTAAGGTAAACCTAACCATAGCATGAAACATATGGATCCAAATCAGCCCCTTACGAAGCAACTCATAAACTAGGGTTTAAGCTTCTGTCACTCTAGCAACCCATCATCTACTTATTACTTCCCAATGCCTTCCTCTAGGCCCAAACAATGGTGAAGTGTCATGTAGTCGACATTCACATAACACCACTAGAGGAGAGACAACATACATCTCATCAAAATATCGAACAAATACCAAATTCACATGACTACTTATAGCAAGACTTCTCCCATGTCCCCAGGAACAAACGTAACTACTCACAAATCATATTCATGTTCATAATCAGAGGGGTATTAATATGCATAAAGGATCTGAACATATGATCTTCCACCAAATAAACCAACTAGCATCAACTACAAGGAGTAATCAACACTACTAGCAACCCATAGGTACAATCTGAGGTTTTGGGACAAAGATTGGATACAAGAGATGAAATAGGGTTTTAGAGGAGATGGTGCTGGTGAAGATGTTGATGGAGATTGCCCCCTCCCGATGAGAGGATCGTTGGTGATGACGATGGTGATGATTTCCCCCTCCCGGAGGGATGTTTCCCCGGCAGAACAGCTCCGCCGGAGCCCTAGATTGGTTCCGCCACTATTCTGCCTCGTGGCGGCGGTGTTTCATCCCGAAAGCTTGCTTATGATTTTTCCATGGTAAAAGACTTCATATAGCAGAAGATGGGCACCGGAGGCCTGCCAGGGGGCCCACGAGGCAGGGGGCGGGCCCAGGGGGTAGGGCGCGTCCCCCACCCTCGTGGATAGTGGGTGGCCCCCCTCTGGTACTTTCTTCGCTCAGTATTTTTTATTAATTCCAATAATAACTTCCGTGGAGTTTCAGGACTTTTGGAGTTGTGCAAAGTAGCTCTCTAATATTTGCTCCATTTCCAGCCCAGAATTCCAGCTGCCGGCATTCTCCCCCTTCATGTAAACCTTGTAAAATAAGAGAGAATAGGCATAAGTATTGTGACATAATGTGTAATAACAGCCCATAGTGCAATAAATATTGATATAAAAGCATGTTGCAAAATGGACGTATCAACTCCCCCAAGCTTAGACCTCGCTTGTCCTCAAGCGGAAGCCGATAACGAAAAATATGTCCACATGTTTAGAGATAGAGGTGTCGAGAAAATAAAATACGAACATGAGGGCATCATGATCATTCTTGTAACAACAACATATATATTGTCATATGATTTCTTATGCTAAAGTAACAATCTATTCACAATGCAAAGTATGAATCAGAAACTTCATTGAGAACCAACAAACTATAATCTCAGTCATTGAAGCAATTGCAATTTATCATAACATCGGAAAGAGTCAATATAAGAGCTTTTCAACAAGTCCACATACTCAACTATCATTTAGTCTTTCACAATTGCTAACACTCACGCAATACTTATGGGTATGGAGTTTTAATTGGACACAGAGAAAGATAGGGGCTTATAGTGTTGCCTCCCAACCTTTTACCTCAAGGGTAATGTCAACAATAATAATTCATGCTAACATACATCCAATTGGATATATATATCAGGATCTTTCCAACACAATGTGCTTGCCAAAGGATAAAATATAAAAAGGAAAGGTGAAGATCACCATGACTCTTGTATAAAGTATAAGACAAGAATAAAAAATAGGCCCTTCGCAGAGGGAAGCAGAGGTTGTCATGTGCTTTTATGGTTGGATGCACAAAATCTTAGTGTAAAAGAACGTCACTTTATATTGCCACTTGTGATATGGACCTTTAGGTCGGATCACGGGTTCCGGCAAAACCCTCAAGGTTCGAACACTGGGGTGCGCATGAAGATTTCCCCCCTACCGATCCACGTCCTAGCTTTGCTAAGATCTCATGGACTAAATCGACGAACTCACAACACAAGGGACACAAGATTTATAGTGGTTTGGGCCACTGTTGTGGTGTAATACCCTACTCCAGTGTGGTGGCGGTGGATTGCCTCATGGGCTTTGGATGAACAGTACAAAGGGAAGAACAACCTCCTGAGGTTGAGGTGTTCTTGTGTTTGGCGAACTTGTGTGGGTGAGGATCCGATGCCTCCTACTGTGGTGGCTAGTCCTATTTATAGTGGCCCTGGTCCTCTCCCCAAATATTGAGCGGGAAGGGAGCCAACAACGGCCAATTTGAAAGGAGACAACTAGTACAGCTTATCCTGACAAAAGCAGTCTTCGTGTAACATCCTAAATTTTCAATTTGGTATGTTATACATAGATCATCTTTGCATATCATAATTTTATTGCATTTTGACAAATCCTCGATAAATTCTAAGCAACTCAAGGACCCTCGGAGAGAGTTGGGGATTTTCTCGAATTTTCATATTTGATTTTCATCAAATAATAAAACGAGGATTTTGGTTTTAATTATTTTCTCTCCGGAAAAGTATTTCAATAAAAACTTAATGAGAGGAGAAAATATGACTTCTCCAAAACAATTGAAATATTGGAGGAAAAATGTTAAAATCATTTATTGGATTTTATTCGGATTTTATTTGTAATTTTAATTGCATTAAAAATATTGTCCGTTTTCAAAACTGCATTTTTGTGTTAAAAAAATGTTCACCCTGTTCTAAATATTCTAACTAGACGGGGAAAATTTGTTTTATCTTTTTTGGATTTTTATTTATTTTTCTATGAATTTTTTTCGGCGGAATGTAAAAAAAAAACGCGCGCCACGCCCGACCGGGCCGAGGCCCAGCCGAGCGGCCGGCCCATCCCCGCTGCGTCTCCTCCGCGAGCACGCCGCCCGCCGCCGCCGTGTCCGCCACGGACACCGCCGCCGCCGCGCCTTGCCCCCTCCCCAAGCACCCCCCTCCTTTTATACCCCGCCGCCGCCCCCTCCCTCGCCACCCCGAGCCCCGCCTCGACCCGCACCCCGCCGCCGGAGCCGGAGCTCGAGGAGCTGCCGCCCCGCTCGCCAAACCCTGCCGCCGGAGCCGCCCCTCGCCGCCCCCCGAGCCCCGCCGCACCCCGCCGCCCTCGCCGGAGCCCAGCCGAGCCCTGCCGGAGCCCCGCCCCGACGAGGTACACCTCGCCGTCGTTTGCCGGTTAAAAAAAACGTTCGTTGTTTAAAAAAAAACCCTAGATCGGTTTATTTCTTTGGTTTTGTTATTTTGTGAACGTTCACCGACCCGTTCGTTTTAACGAACGCGTTCGTCGGATTTTCTCTGTTAACGAACGACCGTTCTTTAACCGTTCGTCAGTTTTTCTTTTTCGTCGGATTTTCCGCGATTATCTCAGATCTCGATTTCTGATCGGATCTTCGTTTCTGTTTAACTTTTCGCTCGTTTATCGGAATCAGGCGATTCAAGCGCCTAGAGTTTCGTCTCGAAATTCTCTTTCCGTTTAACCTACTCAAACAAGTTTTAGCTACTGTAAAATTTGACCTAGATCCAGATTGGTAAACGAAGGTTGTTTCTTTCGCCGTTTGACTTTCGTTGCTTCGTTCGAGTTGATTCTTTTTGCAAACCGGAGCTCTTAAGTTGAACCGTCTGGTTGGATCTTTCATTCGAGTTTTACCTGTGCATTAGATAAGTACTTATTGTTTGTTTGTTTGTTTGTTTGCGATAGAGTACCCGGAGTGTGCCGCTTGTTACTTCGAATCGCTAGGTTTCGCGGATCATCAGCAAGGCAAGTAACACTTTGATCATACCTTCCATACCCAGTTTTTATTGCATTAGATCTATTCCTCAACCATTGCATGATTAGGATCTAATTAAATTGTGGGTATTGGGAAGTAGTTGAGGTAGTACCTATTACCTGTTCTTTTATCAAACCCTTGGGAGTTACTTCTACGTTTGCTATTATATTGCCATGCTATGCTCGTAGACGTGGATTGGGTTTGAGAGACATTCACGACAGATGTGAGATTGTTAATAATGGTTTACTTAAGGTGGCAACTAAAACTCACATCTGGGTGGATTGAGGCACCTGGGGAACCCAGTGTTGTCTGTTTGTATAAGGACCGCCACCCAGGCTCAAAGGGATCATAAGATTATTCATGCTAGAAACTTCCGTGTGCAGCCACAAGCTATTATGGGCTCTAGCATAGTTGAGTAGGTTACATGATCTCTTGAAGAGGTGGGCTAGCAGATGTAGGGGAAAGTAGGTGTAACTGTCCATCCGGAGTAAAGAGTGATTGTTTCTGAAAGACTGTGTCTCGGTCATCCGTTTCTCAAACATCATGTAGTGCGAGAATCAAGCGGAGGCGATCGAGTCTTGTGGGGAAAAGTGCACAAACCTCTGCAGAGTGTACAAACTAATCATGGTTAGCCGTATCCCCGGTTATGGACAATTTGAGTATGTAGTACCTGGATTATCATTTGAATCTCATCACCCTGTTACTTTTAATTAATTTTGTTGGGTTAATGATGATTTTTAATTGGGATTGAGATGCTGTCAACCATCTCAATGTTTAACAACCACCATGATAGTTAAATAAAATTTATTCCTTTGCAGTAGGGAAAAATTGGCTTTCCGCAAAAACTTTAACCATAGAGCTTTCCACCAGCCATATATGCATGTAGCATAGCATTATTATTGTTCATTATTCTCCATGTGTTATTTTGCCAGCATATTCCATGTGCTGACCCGTTTTCGGGCTGCAACGTTTCATGTTGCAGACTTTTCAGACGACGAGTAAGGTGCCCTAGGTCGTGGTCTTATACTCAGTGATGCTGTTGGAGTTGATGGACTCACTTATCTTCCAAGTCTTCCGCTGTTATCGTTTTTAGATGGCCTTAAGCCATATTTATCATACTTATTCTCTTTGGAGATATTCGATGTAATAAGTGTGTGATTGCTACTCTGTTATAAATCCTCCGTTTGTACTGTGCGTGTCAGCATTACTGATCCAGGGATGACACTGGTGCACAGCAGCACAGACCATTTGAGGTCTGGTCGCTACAAAGGTGGTATCAGAGCACACGCTGACTGTAGGACACGACCACTAAGCTTAAGCCCTAGAACACTTCTCTCTTCTCATTTCTGACCCCTCTCCACTTTCTACTCTTTTAGGAATGGCGGATGCAAGGAGCAAGTTCATGCAACCAGATGAAGACACGCCTTTTGGATGACACTTGTAGGAAGTCACTAAGTACTTGAACATAGGAATACCAAGCATCACCGGAACCTACAACGCCACATTACCCGAAGAGGAGAGCTGAAATCCAGTGCCAAAAGCAAAAGATGACGAATGCACTTGCCCGGACAACTACATCATCATCGACGACACCGACTTGGAACCAAGTGAAGATGACTTTGTTGATGAAGCTGGAGCAGACATCATGGAGTCTTCAACTGATCAGAATTTCTAAGTAGACCACCATATCAGTAGTAGTTTTCCCCCATTTAATAGTATAGTTCAAGCACTTTGTAACGCTAGTTAGATCGATTGTTATGCCCTGTTTGAATTGATTGAGTGATATTGATTGTATTTGTCTCATGAGCATATGGGTAGTGTTTTCTCTCTGGACCTCATTCTCTTCTTAACTCTCATCTTTTCTAACCTATCAGATGCCTCCGAGACGCGACCCCGGATTTGTTTTTCCACCGGAGATCACCCAGTTGATTCAGCAACAGAATGCCCTGATGCAAGTGTTAGTGTAGAACCAAGGCAACAACAACAACAACAACCCACCACCACCAGCACCTGTTGATCACTTAGCCCGTTTCTTGAGGCTAAACCCGCCGGTGTTTTCCAGTAGCACCGAGCCGATTGTTGCAGATGATTGGCTCCGCAAAGTTGGAAGGGAGTTGACCACTGCAGGATGCACAGATGCGGAAAGAGTGCGTTTTGCCGCATATCAGCTTGATGGACCCGCAACATCATGGTGGGAGAATTATACAGCCACGCACCCTATTGACACTGTCACATGGGACCAGTTTCAGCAAGCTTTCCGTACAACTCATGTTTCAGCAGGAGCTATGGCTATGAAGAAGCGCGAGTTTCGCAACCTATGCCAAGGAGGATGCACCGTAGGCCAGTACGTGGAGGATTTCGGTAAGTTAGCACGTTATGCACCAGATGACGTTGCTACAGATGCAGCCAAGCAGGAGAAATTTTTGGAAGGACTGAATGATGAAATGAGTATGCAGTTGATGGTAGCAACCTTCAACAACTACCAGGAGCTGGTAGATAGAGCTCTCATGATTGAAGGGAAGCAACAGCAGATTGAAAACCGTAAGAGGAAGTATGGACAAGGGAAGTATAACTCTGGAGCTTAACAGAAACCACGATTTGCCTCGAAGCCGGGAGGACAGTTTCAGCATACCCATGGAGGAGGTAGTTCGCACAATCATAATGGCTCCAAGAATGGTAATGGGAATGGAGGAACCAACGGACAGAACCGCACCAACCCATCCACCCCAGCCAAGAGGGATCTAAGTCACGTTACCTGTTTCAAGTGCCAGAAGACTGGACATTATGCAACTGATTGTCCTGAAGCCCAAAATGGAAATGGTAATGGAAGCTCTGGGAAGAAGCCGAACCCGTTCAACAAAGGACACGTGAACCACGTGAGCGTGGAGGAGGTTGAAGCACAGCCTGATGCAGTAATAGGTAAGTTTTTGGTTAAGTCATTTACTGCAGCTGTTCTTTTCGATACTGGTGCATCGCATTTATACATATCAAGGGGATTTGTGAATAAGTTTAAGCTGCCCACCAAAGTTCTCAGAACCCCTATGTTAGTAACCTCGCCAGGAGCAGAGTATATGGCAAGCCAAGGATGTTTTCAGATGCCATTGGCCATTGGTAGGCATGTTTTCCCCTCAGACCTAATAGTTTTGGAGTCGCAAGGTTTGGATGTGATTTTGGGAATGGATTGGCTATCGTTGTATGGAGGAAACATCGATTGTGCCAGCAAGTCGATTTTTCTTACCACCCCAGAAGGAAAAAGGATTAAGTATGTATCCCGGCATATGCCGAAGAGGACTCAGGTAAATTCCTTATCAGGAGTTGTACAGGAGGAAGTACCAGTGGTGAAGGATTACCCGGATGTATTTCCAGAAGAGTTGCCAGGCATGCCACCGGATAGAGACATTGAGTTCTTGATTGAACTTTTGCCAGGCACAGGGCCAATATCTAAGAGACCGTACAGGATGCCCGCAAAAGATTTGGAGGAAATTAAGAAGCAGATCAAGGAGTTACTGGATAAAGGCTATATTCGCCCAAGTTCGTCACCTTGGGGATCACCAGTACTCCTAGTGGAGAAGAAAGATGGATCGTTGAGGTTGGTTGTTGATTACCGTGGATTGAATGAAGTGACCATCAAAAACAAGTACCCACTGCCGATGATCAATGATTTGTTTGACCGCCTACAAGGAGCTAAAGTATTTTCCAAGATCGATCTACGATCAGGATACCATCAGTTAAAGATTCGAGAGCAGGATATACCTAAGACGGCTTTTACCACCAGATATGGACTGTATGAGTATACCGTTATGTCATTTGGTCTGACTAACGCACCTGCCTATTTTATGAACCTGATGAACAAAGTGTTTATGGAGTTTTTGGATAAGTTCGTCGTGGTGTTCATTGACGATATTTTAGTCTTTTCCAAGAATGAGGAAGAGCATGAGGAGCATTTGCGATTGGTACTTGAGAAGCTCAGAGAACATCAGTTATACGCCAAGTTCAGCAAATGTGAATTTTGGCTGAAGGAAGTTGGATTCCTTGGACATGTTATTTCTGGAGAAGGAATAGCAGTAGACCCTGCCAAGGTTGACACAGTGACAAGTTGGGAATCACCCACGACAGTTGGAGAAATCCGGAGTTTTCTTGGACTTGCAGGATACTACCGGAGGTTCATCGAGAATTTCTCGAAGATTGCTAAGCCCATGACTGAGCTATTGAAGAAGGACACCAAATTCAATTGGACTGAGGATTGTGAAGCTAGTTTCCAGGAGTTGAAGAAACGATTGGTTACATCACCAGTGTTGATTCTGCCAGATCAACGCAAGGATTATGAAGTTTATTGCGACGCTTCTCGTCGAGGACTTGGAGCAGTGCTTATGCAGGAAGGAAGAGTTGTGTCATATGCTTCACGACAACTTAAACCCCATGAGAAGAATTATGCTACGCATGATTTGGAGTTAGCAGCCGTGGTGCATGCGTTGAAGACATGGAGACATTTTCTCATCGGAAACCATTGTGAGGTGTACACGGATCACAAGAGTTTGAAGTATATTTTCACGCAGAAGGAGTTAAACCTCAGACAGAGGAGATGGTTGGAGCTCATTAAGGATTATGATATGAGATTGCATTATCACCCAGGAAAGGCTAACGTAGTAGCAGACGCGTTGAGCCGCAAGGGTCATGTCAACACCCTCATGACAGGAGAGTTACCTCAGGAGTTAGCCGAGGACCTTCGCGAGCTATGTTTGGAGATAGTCCCAAGAGGCTATTTAGCGACACTGGAGATTCAGTCTACCTTGATGGAAAGGATCAGAGAAGCTTAGAAGACAGACAAGGAGATTGACGAGATAAAGGATAAGATGAGCAAAGGAAAAGCCAAAGGATTTCGTGAGGACGAACACGATACCTTATGGTTTGAGGACCGCGTTTATGTGCCAAATGATCCGGAGATCAGGAAGTTGATTTTGCAAGAAGCCCATGATTCACCGTACTCGATTCACCCAGGAAATACCAAGATGTATTTGGATCTGAAGAATACTTTCTGGTGGACCGGAATGAAGAAGGATATTGCAGAGTATGTAGCAGTTTGTGATGTGTGTCAGAGAGTGAAGGCAGAGCATCAGAAGCCAGCAGGATTGCTACAACCATTGCCGATACCCGAATGGAAGTGGGATAAAATAGGCATGGATTTTATCACAGGATTACCCAGGACTCGTTCAGGCTATGACTCAATATGGGTTGTAGTCGACCGTTTGACGAAAGTGGCTCATTTTATTCCAGTGAAGACCACTTACACCAGTGCTAAGTTGGCAAAGATATAGATGACCAGGATCGTATGTTTGCATGGAGTTCCGAGGACCATTGTATCAGACAGAGGAACCCAATTTACCTCGAAGTTTTGGAAGCAGTTACATGAAACATTGGGAACCAGGCTAGAATTTAGTACAACTTTTCACCAACAGACAGATGGACAGACCGAGAGAGTCAACCAGATTTTGGAGGACATGTTGAGAGCTTGTGCACTAGATTATGAATCTTGTTGGGACGACAATTTGCCATATGCAGAGTTTTCTTATAACAACAGTTATCAAACCAGTTTGAAGATGGCCCCTTTCGAAGCTTTGTACGGAAGGAGGTGTAGAACACCGTTGTTATGGGACGAAGTTGGAGACCGTCAGTTGTTTGGACCAGATTTGATTAAGGAGTCTGAACAGAAAGTGAGGTTGATTCGCGATAGGCTCAAGGTAGCCCAGTCCAGGCAGAAGAGTTATGCTGATTCTAAACGAAAGGAGACAGTTCACGAAGTCGGAGACTGAGTTTATCTTCGAGTATCACCACTTCAAGGAATGAAGCGCTTTGGAGTTAAGGGAAAGTTAGCGCCCCGTTTTATCGGACCATACAGAGTTTTGGAACGTATGGGAGAAGTTGCCTACAAGCTGGAATTGCCCAAAGGATTGTCTGGAGTTCATGATGTATTTCACGTTTCCTAGTTGAAGAAGTGCCACGCAGAGATGGCTGAGATACCACTGAGAGATACTGTGCCGCTGGAAGCGATGTAGCTGGAAAGTGATTTAACCTATGAGGAGAAACCAGTTAAGATTCTCGAGTATGCCAGCCGAGTTACCCGCAGTAAGGTTATCAAGTTTTGCAAAGTCCAGTGGAGTCACCATTCGGAAGATGAAGCCACTTGGGAGCGAGAGGAAGATCTACGGAAGGACCACTCCCACCTGTTTTCTAGCCAACCCGAATCTCGAGGGCGAGATTCACCTTAAGGGGGGTAGGTTTGTAACATCCCAAATTTTCAATTTGGTATGTTATACATAGATCATCTTTGCATAACATAATTTTATTGCATTTTGACAAATCCTCGATAAATTCTAAGCAACTCAAGGACCCTCGGAGAGAGTTGGGGATTTTCTCGAATTTTCATATTTGATTTTCATCAAATAATAAAACGAGGATTTTGGTTTTAATTATTTTCTCTCCGGAAAAGTATTTCAATAAAAACTTAATGAGAGGAGAAAATATGACTTCTCCAAAACAATTGAAATATTGGAGGAAAAATGTTAAAATCATTTATTGGATTTTATTCGGATTTTATTTGTAACTTTAATTGCATTAAAAATATTGTCCGTTTTCAAAACTGCATTTTTGTGTCAAAAAAATGTTCACCCTGTTCTAAATATTCTAACTAGACGGGGAAAATTTGTTTTATCTTTTTTGAATTTTTATTTATTTTTCTATGAATTGTTTTGGCGGAATGTTAAAAAAAACGTGCGCCACGCCCGACCGGGCCGAGGCCCAGCCGAGCGGCCGGCCCATCCCCGCCGCGTCTCCTCCGCGAGCCCGCCGCCCGCCGCCGCCGTGTCCGCCATGGACACCGCCGCCGCCGTGCCTTGCCCCCTCCTCCAAGCACCCCCCTCCTTTTATACCCCGCCGCCGCCCCCTCCCTCCCCACCCCGAGCCCCGCCTCGACCCGCACCCCGCCGCCGGAGCCGGAGCTCGAGGAGCCGCCGGCCCCTCGCCAAACCCCGCCGCCGGAGCCGCCCCTCGCCGCCCCCCGAGCCCCGCCGCACCCCGCCGCAACCCGCCGGAGCCCAGCCGAGCCCCGCCGGAGCCCCGCCCCGACGAGGTACACCTCGTCGTCGTTTGCCGGTTTAAAAAAAACCGTTCGTTGTTTTAAAAAAAACCCTAGATCGGTTTATTTCTTTGGTTTTGTTATTTTGTGAACGTTCACCGACCCGTTCGTTTTAACGAACGCGTTCGTCGGATTTTCTCTGTTAACGAACGTCCGTTCTTTAACCGTTCGTCAGTTTTTCTTTTTCGTCGGATTTTCCGCGATTATCTCGGATCTCGATTTCTGATCGGATCTTCGTTTCTGTTTAACTTTTTGCTCGTTTATCGGAATCAGGCGATTCAAGCGCCTAGAGTTTCGTCTCGAAATTCTCCTTCCGTTTAACCTACTCAAACAAGTTTTTGCTACTGTAAAATTTGACCTAGATCCAGATTGGTAAACAAAGCTTGTTTCTTTCGCCGTTTGACTTTCGTTGCTTCGTTCGAGTTGATTCTTTTTGCAAACCGGAGTTATTAAGTTGAACCTTCTGGTTGGATCTTTCATTCGAGTTTTACCTGTGCATTAGATAAGTACTTATTGTTTGTTTGTTTGTTTGCGATAGAGTACCCGGAGTGTGCCGCTTGTTACTTCGAATCGCTAGGTTTCGCGGATCATCAGCAAGGCAAGTAACACTTTGATCATACCTTCCATACCCAGTTTTTATTGCATTAGATCTATTCCTCAACCATTGCATGATTAGGATCTAATTAAATTGTAGGTATTGGGAAGTAGTTGAGGTAGTACCTATTACCTGTTCTTTTCTCAAACCCTTGGGAGTTACTTCTACGTTTGCTATTATATTGCCATGCTATGCTCGTAGACGTGGATTGGGTTTGAGAGACATTCACGACAGATGTGAGATTGTTAATAATGGTTTACTTAAGGTGGCAACTAAAACTCACATCTGGGTGGATTGAGGCACCTGGGGAACCCAGTGTTGTCTGTTTGTATAAGGACCGCCACCCAGGCTCAAAGGGATCATAAGATTATTCATGCTAGAAACTTCCGTGTGCAGCCACAAGCTATTATGGGCTCTAGCATAGTTGAGTAGGTTACATGATCTCTTGAAGAGGTGGGCTAGCAGATGTAGGGGAAAGTAGGTGTAACTGTCCATCCGGAGTAAAGAGTGATTGTTTCTGAAAGACTGTGTCTCGGTCATCCGTTTCTCAAACATCATGTAGTGCGAGAATCAAGCGGAGGCGATCGAGTCTTGTGGGGAAAAGTGCACAAACCTCTGCAGAGTGTACAAACTAATCATGGTTAGCCGTATCCCCGGTTATGGACAATTTGAGTATGTAGTACCTGGATTATCATTTGAATCTCATCACCCTGTTACTTTTAATTAATTTTGTTGGGTTAATGATGATTTTTAATTGGGATTGAGATGTTGTCAACCATCTCAATGTTTAACAACCACCATGATAGTTAAATAAAATTTATTCCTTTGCAGTAGGGAAAAATTGGCTTTCCGCAAAAACTTTAACCATAGAGCTTTCCACCAGCCATATATGCATGTAGCATAGCATTATTATTGTTCATTATTCTCCATGTGTTATTTTGCCAGCATATTCCATGTGCTGACCCGTTTTCGGGCTGCAACGTTTCATGTTGCAGACTTTTCAGATGATGAGTAAGGTGCCTTAGGTCGTGGTCTTATACTCAGTGATGCCGTTGGAGTTGATGGACTCACTTATCTTCCAAGTCTTCCGCTGTTATCTTTTTAGATGGCCTTAAGCCATATTTATCATACTTATTCTCTTTGGAGATATTCGATGTAATAAGTGTGTGATTGCTACTCTGTTATAAATCCTCCGTTTGTACTGTGCGTGTCAGCATTACTGATCCAGGGATGACACTGGTGCACAGCAGCACAGACCATTTGAGGTCTGGTCGCTACAAAGGTGGTATCAGAGCACACGCTGACTGTAGGACACGACCACTAAGCTTAAGCCCTAGAACACTTCTCTCTTCTCATTTCTGACCCCTCTCCACTTTCTACTCTTTTAGGAATGGCGGATGCAAGGAGCAAGTTCATGCAACCAGATGAAGACACGCCTTTTGGACGACACTTGAAGGAAGTCACTAAGTACTTGAACATAGGAATACCAAGCATCACCGGAACCTACAACGCCACATTACCCGAAGAGGAGAGCTGGAAGATTCAAGTTCACATTCCAGGAAGGACGTTTGTGCCAGTTACTGAACCCATAAGATTGGTTTTCGAAGCACCAACCTAGAGTTTAGGGAAGAGCATGGCAACCCACATCGCTATGGGACGCATTGGAGAAGTCCACCACCAGGAGCTTAAGGATACAATTTATCAGATTTGTGGACGCCGAGACGCGCAATGGGAGATGATCAGAACCAAGAAGGATGGATCAATTGCAGCTTTCATCCAGGAGCAAAACCAACATATCCGTCGCCAGGAGAACCAGATGTGCTCGGACAAGGAAGAACTAAAGAAGGCATTGACGAAGATCAAGGAGCTGGAGGAAGAACTTAACGCTACACGCGAGGATTATATGGAGGAAATCGTCGCATTAGTAGGGAAGAATGACGACCTGGAGAAGAAGATCGGAGTATTCATGGGAAATCCAATGCCAAAAGCAAAAGATGACGAATGCACTTGTCCGGACAACTACATCATCATCGACGACACCGACTCGGAACCAAGTGAAGATGACTTTGTTGATGAAGCTGGAGCAGACATCATGGAGTCTTCAACTGATCAGAATTTCTAAGTAGACCACCATATCAGTAGTAGTTTTCCCCAGTTCAAGCACTTTGTAACACTAGTTAGATCGATTGTTATGCCCTGTTTGAATTGATTGAGTGATATTGATTGTATTTGTCTCATGAGCATATGGGTAGTGTTTTCTCTCTAGACCTCATTCTATTCTTAACTCTCATCTTTTCTAACCTATCAGATGCCTCCGAGATGCGACCCCGAATTTGTTTTTCCACCGGAGATCACCCAGTTGATTCAGCAAAAGAATGCCCTGATGCAAGTGTTAGTGCAGAACCAAGGAAACAACAACAACAACAACCCACCACCACCACCACCTGTTGATCACTTAGCCCGTTTCTTGAGGCTAAACCCGCCGGTGTTTTCCAGTAGCACCGAGCCGATTGTTGCAGATGATTGGCTCCGCAAAGTTGGAAGGGATTTGACCACTGCAGGATGCACAGATGCGGAAAGAGTGCGTTTTGCTGCACATCAGCTTGATGGACCCGCAGCATCATGGTGGGAGAATTATACAGCCACGCACCCTATTGACACTGTCACATGGGACCAGTTTCAGCAAGCTTTCCGTACAGCTCATGTTTCAGCAGGAGCTATGGCTATGAAGAAGCGCGAGTTTCGCAACCTACGCCAAGGAGGACGCACCGTAGGCCAGTACGTGGAGGATTTCAGTAAGTTAGCATGTTATGCACCAGATGACGTTGCTACAGATGCAGCCAAGCAGGAGAAATTTTTGGAAGGACTGAATGATGAAATGAGTATGCAGTTGATGGTAGCAACCTTCAACAACTACCAGGAGCTGGTAGATAGAGCTCTCATGATTGAAGGGAAGCAACAGCAGATTGAAAACCGTAAGAGGAAGTATGGACAAGGGAAGTATAACTCTGGAGCTCAACAGAAACCACGATTTGCCCCGAAGCCGGGAGGACAGTTTCAGCATACCCATGGAGGAGGTAGTTCGCACAATCATAATGGCTCCAAGAATGGTAATGGGAATGGAGGAACCAACGGACAGAACCGCACCAACCCATCCACCCCAGCCAAGAGGGATCTAAGTCACGTTACCTGTTTCAAGTGCCAGAAGACTGGACATTATGCAACTGATTGTCCTGAAGCCCAAAATGGAAATGGTAATGGAAGCTCTGGGAAGAAGCCGAACCCGTTCAACAAAGGACACGTGAACCACGTGAGCGTGGAGGAGGTTGAAGCACAGCCTGATGCAGTAATAGGTAAGTTTTTGGTTAAGTCATTTACTGCAACTGTTCTTTTCGATACTGGTGCATCGCATTTATACATATCAAGGGGATTTGTGAATAAGTTTAAGCTGCCCACCAAAGTTCTCAGAACCCCTATGTTAGTAACCTCGCCAGGAGCAGAGTATATGGCAAGCCAAGGATGTTTTCAGATGCCATTGGCCATTGGTAGGCATGTTTTCCCCTCAGACCTAATAGTTTTGGAGTCGCAAGGTTTGGATGTGATTTTGGGAATGGATTGGCTATCGTTGTATGGAGGAAACATCGATTGTGCCAGCAAGTCGATTTTTCTTACCACCCCAGAAGGAAAAAGGATTAAGTATGTATCCCGGCATATGCCGAAGAGGACTCAGGTAAATTCCTTATCAGGAGTTGTACAGGAGGAAGTACCAGTGGTGAAGGATTACCCGGATGTATTTCCAGAAGAGTTGCCAGGCATGCCACCGGATAGAGACATTGAGTTCTTGATTGAACTTTTGCCAGGCACAGGGCCAATATCTAAGAGACCGTACAGGATGCCCGCAAAAGATTTGGAGGAAATTAAGAAGCAGATCAAGGAGTTACTGGATAAAGGCTATATTCGCCCAAGTTCGTCACCTTGGGGATCACCAGTACTCCTAGTGGAGAAGAAAGATGGATCGTTGAGGATGGTTGTTGATTACCGTGGATTGAATGAAGTGACCATCAAAAACAAGTACCCACTGCCGATGATCAATGATTTGTTTGACCGCCTACAAGGAGCTAAAGTATTTTCCAAGATCGATCTACGATCAGGATACCATCAGTTAAAGATTCGAGAGCAGGATATACCTAAGACGGCTTTTACCACCAGATATGGACTGTATGAGTATACCGTTATGTCATTTGGTCTGACTAACGCACCTGCCTATTTTATGAACCTGATGAACAAAGTGTTTATGGAGTTTTTGGATAAGTTCGTCGTGGTGTTCATTGACGATATTTTAGTCTTTTCCAAGAATGAGGAAGAGCATGAGGAGCATTTGCGATTGGTACTTGAGAAGCTCAGAGAACATCAGTTATACGCCAAGTTCAGCAAATGTGAATTTTGGCTGAAGGAAGTTGGATTCCTTGGACATGTTATTTCTGGAGAAGGAATAGCAGTAGACCCTGCCAAGGTTGACACAGTGACAAGTTGGGAATCACCCACGACAGTTGGAGAAATCCGGAGTTTTCTTGGACTTGCAGGATACTACCGGAGGTTCATCGAGAATTTCTCGAAGATTGCTAAGCCCATGACTGAGCTATTGAAGAAGGACACCAAATTCAATTGGACTGAGGATTGTGAAGCTAGTTTCCAGGAGTTGAAGAAACGATTGGTTACATCACCAGTGTTGATTCTGCCAGATCAACGCAAGGATTATGAAGTTTATTGCGACGCTTCTCGTCGAGGACTTGGAGCAGTGCTTATGCAGGAAGGAAGAGTTGTGTCATATGCTTCACGACAACTTAAACCCCATGAGAAGAATTATGCTACGCATGATTTGGAGTTAGCAGCCGTGGTGCATGCGTTGAAGACATGGAGACATTTTCTCATCGGAAACCATTGTGAGGTGTACACGGATCACAAGAGTTTGAAGTATATTTTCACGCAGAAGGAGTTAAACCTCAGACAGAGGAGATGGTTGGAGCTCATTAAGGATTATGATATGAGATTGCATTATCACCCAGGAAAGGCTAACGTAGTAGCAGACGCGTTGAGCCGCAAGGGTCA
Source organism: Aegilops tauschii subsp. strangulata (assembly GCF_002575655.3). Lineage (NCBI taxonomy): Eukaryota > Viridiplantae > Streptophyta > Magnoliopsida > Poales > Poaceae > Aegilops > Aegilops tauschii. Next base: position 183,596,042 of record NC_053039.3, read on the forward strand.
TGTCAACACCCTCATGACAGGAGAGTTACCTCAGGAGTTAGCCGAGGACCTTCGCGAGCTATGTTTGGAGATAGTCCCAAGAGGCTATTTAGCGACACTGGAGATTCAGTCTACCTTGATGGAAAGGATCAGAGAAGCTTAGAAGACAGACAAGGAGATTGACGAGATAAAGGATAAGATGAGCAAAGGAAAAGCCAAAGGATTTCGTGAGGACGAACACGATACCTTATGGTTTGAGGACCGCGTTTATGTGCCAAATGATCCGGAGATCAGGAAGTTGATTTTGCAAGAAGCCCATGATTCACCGTACTCGATTCACCCAGGAAATACCAAGATGTATTTGGATCTGAAGAATACTTTCTGGTGGACCGGAATGAAGAAGGATATTGCAGAGTATGTAGCAGTTTGTGATGTGTGTCAGAGAGTGAAGGCAGAGCATCAGAAGCCAGCAGGATTGCTACAACCATTGCCGATACCCGAATGGAAGTGGGATAAAATAGGCATGGATTTTATCACAGGATTACCCAGGACTCGTTCAGGCTATGACTCAATATGGGTTGTAGTCGACCGTTTGACGAAAGTGGCTCATTTTATTCCAGTGAAGACCACTTACACCAGTGCTAAGTTGGCAAAGATATAGATGACCAGGATCGTATGTTTGCATGGAGTTCCGAGGACCATTGTATCAGACAGAGGAACCCAATTTACCTCGAAGTTTTGGAAGCAGTTACATGAAACATTGGGAACCAGGCTAGAATTTAGTACAACTTTTCACCAACAGACAGATGGACAGACCGAGAGAGTCAACCAGATTTTGGAGGACATGTTGAGAGCTTGTGCACTAGATTATGAATCTTGTTGGGACGACAATTTGCCATATGCAGAGTTTTCTTATAACAACAGTTATCAAACCAGTTTGAAGATGGCCCCTTTCGAAGCTTTGTACGGAAGGAGGTGTAGAACACCGTTGTTATGGGACGAAGTTGGAGACCGTCAGTTGTTTGGACCAGATTTGATTAAGGAGTCTGAACAGAAAGTGAGGTTGATTCGCGATAGGCTCAAGGTAGCCCAGTCCAGGCAGAAGAGTTATGCTGATTCTAAACGAAAGGAGACAGTTCACGAAGTCGGAGACTGAGTTTATCTTCGAGTATCACCACTTCAAGGAATGAAGCGCTTTGGAGTTAAGGGAAAGTTAGCGCCCCGTTTTATCGGACCATACAGAGTTTTGGAACGTATGGGAGAAGTTGCCTACAAGCTGGAATTGCCCAAAGGATTGTCTGGAGTTCATGATGTATTTCACGTTTCCTAGTTGAAGAAGTGCCACGCAGAGATGGCTGAGATACCACTGAGAGATACTGTGCCGCTGGAAGCGATGTAGCTGGAAAGTGATTTAACCTATGAGGAGAAACCAGTTAAGATTCTCGAGTATGCCAGCCGAGTTACCCGCAGTAAGGTTATCAAGTTTTGCAAAGTCCAGTGGAGTCACCATTCGGAAGATGAAGCCACTTGGGAGCGAGAGGAAGATCTACGGAAGGACCACTCCCACCTGTTTTCTAGCCAACCCGAATCTCGAGGGCGAGATTCACCTTAAGGGGGGTAGGTTTGTAACATCCCAAATTTTCAATTTGGTATGTTATACATAGATCATCTTTGCATAACATAATTTTATTGCATTTTGACAAATCCTCGATAAATTCTAAGCAACTCAAGGACCCTCGGAGAGAGTTGGGGATTTTCTCGAATTTTCATATTTGATTTTCATCAAATAATAAAACGAGGATTTTGGTTTTAATTATTTTCTCTCCGGAAAAGTATTTCAATAAAAACTTAATGAGAGGAGAAAATATGACTTCTCCAAAACAATTGAAATATTGGAGGAAAAATGTTAAAATCATTTATTGGATTTTATTCGGATTTTATTTGTAACTTTAATTGCATTAAAAATATTGTCCGTTTTCAAAACTGCATTTTTGTGTCAAAAAAATGTTCACCCTGTTCTAAATATTCTAACTAGACGGGGAAAATTTGTTTTATCTTTTTTGAATTTTTATTTATTTTTCTATGAATTGTTTTGGCGGAATGTTAAAAAAAACGTGCGCCACGCCCGACCGGGCCGAGGCCCAGCCGAGCGGCCGGCCCATCCCCGCCGCGTCTCCTCCGCGAGCCCGCCGCCCGCCGCCGCCGTGTCCGCCATGGACACCGCCGCCGCCGTGCCTTGCCCCCTCCTCCAAGCACCCCCCTCCTTTTATACCCCGCCGCCGCCCCCTCCCTCCCCACCCCGAGCCCCGCCTCGACCCGCACCCCGCCGCCGGAGCCGGAGCTCGAGGAGCCGCCGGCCCCTCGCCAAACCCCGCCGCCGGAGCCGCCCCTCGCCGCCCCCCGAGCCCCGCCGCACCCCGCCGCACCCCGCCGGAGCCCAGCCGAGCCCCGCCGGAGCCCCGCCCCGACGAGGTACACCTCGTCGTCGTTTGCCGGTTTAAAAAAAACCGTTCGTTGTTTTAAAAAAAACCCTAGATTGGTTTATTTCTTTGGTTTTGTTATTTTGTGAACGTTCACCGACCCGTTCGTTTTAACGAACGCGTTCGTCGGATTTTCTCTGTTAACGAACGTCCGTTCTTTAACCGTTCGTCAGTTTTTCTTTTTCGTCGGATTTTCCGCGATTATCTCGGATCTCGATTTCTGATCGGATCTTCGTTTCTGTTTAACTTTTCGCTCGTTTATCGGAATCAGGCGATTCAAGCGCCTAGAGTTTCGTCTCGAAATTCTCCTTCCGTTTAACCTACTCAAACAAGTTTTTGCTACTGTAAAATTTGACCTAGATCCAGATTGGTAAACAAAGCTTGTTTCTTTCGCCGTTTGACTTTCGTTGCTTCGTTCGAGTTGATTCTTTTTGCAAACCAGAGTTATTAAGTTGAACCTTCTGGTTGGATCTTTCATTCGAGTTTTACCTGTGCATTAGATAAGTACTTATTGTTTGTTTGTTTGTTTGCGATAGAGTACCCGGAGTGTGCCGCTTGTTACTTCGAATCGCTAGGTTTCGCGGATCATCAGCAAGGCAAGTAACACTTTGATCATACCTTCCATACCCAGTTTTTATTGCATTAGATCTATTCCTCAACCATTGCATGATTAGGATCTAATTAAATTGTGGGTATTGGGAAGTAGTTGAGGTAGTACCTATTACCTGTTCTTTTATCAAACCCTTGGGAGTTACTTCTACGTTTGCTATTATATTGCCATGCTATGCTCGTAGACGTGGATTGGGTTTGAGAGACATTCACGACAGATGTGAGATTGTTAATAATGGTTTACTTAAGGTGGCAACTAAAACTCACATCTGGGTGGATTGAGGCACCTGGGGAACCCAGTGTTGTCTGTTTGTATAAGGACCGCCACCCAGGCTCAAAGGGATCATAAGATTATTCATGCTAGAAACTTCCGTGTGCAGCCACAAGCTATTATGGGCTCTAGCATAGTTGAGTAGGTTACATGATCTCTTGAAGAGGTGGGCTAGCAGATGTAGGGGAAAGTAGGTGTAACTGTCCATCCGGAGTAAAGAGTGATTGTTTCTGAAAGACTGTGTCTCGGTCATCCGTTTCTCAAACATCATGTAGTGCGAGAATCAAGCGGAGGCGATCGAGTCTTGTGGGGAAAAGTGCACAAACCTCTGCAGAGTGTACAAACTAATCATGGTTAGCCGTATCCCCGGTTATGGACAATTTGAGTATGTAGTACCTGGATTATCATTTGAATCTCATCACCCTGTTACTTTTAATTAATTTTGTTGGGTTAATGATGATTTTTAATTGGGATTGAGATGCTGTCAACCATCTCAATGTTTAACAACCACCATGATAGTTAAATAAAATTTATTCCTTTGCAGTAGGGAAAAATTGGCTTTCCGCAAAAACTTTAACCATAGAGCTTTCCACCAGCCATATATGCATGTAGCATAGCATTATTATTGTTCATTATTCTCCATGTGTTATTTTGCCAGCATATTCCATGTGCTGACCCGTTTTCGGGCTGCAACGTTTCATGTTGCAGACTTTTCAGACGACGAGTAAGGTGCCCTAGGTCGTGGTCTTATACTCAGTGATGCCGTTGGAGTTGATGGACTCACTTATCTTCCAAGTCTTCCGCTGTTATCGTTTTTAGATGGCCTTAAGCCATATTTATCATACTTATTCTCTTTGGAGATATTCGATGTAATAAGTGTGTGATTGCTACTCTGTTATAAATCCTCCGTTTGTACTGTGTGTGTCAGCATTACTGATCCAGGGATGACACTGGTGCACAGCAGCACAGACCATTTGAGGTCTGGTCGCTACAAAGGTGGTATCAGAGCACACGCTGACTGTAGGACACGACTACTAAGCTTAAGCCCTAGAACACTTCTCTCTTCTCATTTCTGACCCCTCTCCACTTTCTACTCTTTTAGGAATGGCGGATGCAAGGAGCAAGTTCATGCAACCAGATGAAGACACGCCTTTTGGACGACACTTGAAGGAAGTCACTAAGTACTTGAACATAGGAATACCAAGCATCATCGGAACCTACAACGCCACATTACCCGAAGAGGAGAGCTGGAAGATTCAAGTTCACATTCCAGGAAGGAAGTTTGTGCCAGTTACTGAACCCATAAGATTGGTTTTCGAAGCACCAACCTGGAGTTTAGGGAAGAGCATGGCAACCCACATCGCTATGGGACGCATTGGAGAAGTCCACCACCAGGAGCTTAAGGATACAATTTATCAGATTTGTGGACGCCGAGACGCGCAATGGGAGATGATCAGAACCAAGAAGGATGGATCAATTGCAGCTTTCATCCAGGAGCAAAACCAACATATCCGTCGCCAGGAGAACCAGATGTGCTCGGAAAAGGAAGAACTGAAGAAGGCATTGACGAAGATCAAGGAGCTGGAGGAAGAACTTAACGCTACACGCGAGGATTATATGGAGGAAATCGTCGCATTAGTAGGGAAGAATGACGACCTGGAGAAGAAGATCGGAGTATTCATGGGAAATCCAATGCCAAAAGCAAAAGATGACGAATGCACTTGTCCGGACAACTACATCATCATCGACGACACCGACTCGGAACCAAGTGAAGATGACTTTGTTGATGAAGCTAGAGCAGACATCATGGAGTCTTCAACTGATCAGAATTTCTAAGTAGACCACCATATCAGTAGTAGTTTTCCCCCATTTAATAGTATAGTTCAAGCACTTTGTAACGCTAGTTAGATCGATTGTTATGCCCTGTTTGAATTGATTGAGTGATATTGATTGTATTTGTCTCATGAGCATATGGGTAGTGTTTTCTCTCTAGACCTCATTCTATTCTTAACTCTCATGTCAACACCCTCATGACAGGAGAGTTACCTCAGGAGTTAGCCGAGGACCTTCGCGAGCTATGTTTGGAGATAGTCCCAAGAGGCTATTTAGCGACACTGGAGATTCAGTCTACCTTGATGGAAAGGATCAGAGAAGCTTAGAAGACAGACAAGGAGATTGACGAGATAAAGGATAAGATGAGCAAAGGAAAAGCCAAAGGATTTCGTGAGGACGAACACGATACCTTATGGTTTGAGGACCGCGTTTATGTGCCAAATGATCCGGAGATCAGGAAGTTGATTTTGCAAGAAGCCCATGATTCACCGTACTCGATTCACCCAGGAAATACCAAGATGTATTTGGATCTGAAGAATACTTTCTGGTGGACCGGAATGAAGAAGGATATTGCAGAGTATGTAGCAGTTTGTGATGTGTGTCAGAGAGTGAAGGCAGAGCATCAGAAGCCAGCAGGATTGCTACAACCATTGCCGATACCCGAATGGAAGTTGGATAAAATAGGCATGGATTTTATCACAGGATTACCCAGGACTCGTTCAGGCTATGACTCAATATGGGTTGTAGTCGACCGTTTGACGAAAGTGGCTCATTTTATTCCAGTGAAGACCACTTACACCAGTGCTAAGTTGGCAAAGATATAGATGACCAGGATCGTATGTTTGCATGGAGTTCCGAGGACCATTGTATCAGACAGAGGAACCCAATTTACCTCGAAGTTTTGGAAGCAGTTACATGAAACATTGGGAACCAGGCTAGAATTTAGTACAACTTTTCACCCACAGACAGATGGACAGACCGAGAGAGTCAACCAGATTTTGGAGGACATGTTGAGAGCTTGTGCACTAGATTATGAATCTTGTTGGGACGACAATTTGCCATATGCAGAGTTTTCTTATAACAACAGTTATCAAACCAGTTTGAAGATGGCCCCTTTCGAAGCTTTGTACGGAAGGAGGTGTAGAACACCGTTGTTATGGGACGAAGTTGGAGACCGTCAGTTGTTTGGACCAGATTTGATTAAGGAGTCTGAACAGAAAGTGAGGTTGATTCGCGATAGGCTCAAGGTAGCCCAGTCCAGGCAGAAGAGTTATGCTGATTCTAAACGAAAGGAGACAGTTCACGAAGTCGGAGACTGAGTTTATCTTCGAGTATCACCACTTCGAGGAGTGAAGCGCTTTGGAGTTAAGGGAAAGTTAGCGCCCCGTTTTATCGGACCATACAGAGTTTTGGAACGTATGGGAGAAGTTGCCTACAAGCTGGAATTGCCCAAAGGATTGTCTGGAGTTCATGATGTATTTCACGTTTCCTAGTTGAAGAAGTGCCACGCAGAGATGGCTGAGATACCACTGAGAGATACTGTGCCGCTGGAAGCGATTCAGCTGGAAAGTGATTTGACCTATGAGGAGAAACCAGTTAAGATTCTCGAGTATGCCAGCCGAGTTACCCGCAGTAAGGTTATCAAGTTTTGCAAAGTCCAGTGGAGTCACCATTCGGAAGATGAAGCCACCTGGGGGCGAGAGGAAGATCTACGGAAGGACCACTCCCACCTGTTTTCTAGACACCCGAATCTCGAGGGCGAGATTCACCTTAAGGGGGGTAGGTTTGTAACATCCCAAATTTTCAATTTGGTATGTTATACATAGATCATCTTTGCATATCATAATTTTATTGCATTTTGACAAATCCTCGATAAATTCTAAGCAACTCAAGGACCCTCGGAGAGATTTGGGGATTTTCTCGAATTTTCATATTTGATTTTCATCAAATAATAAAACGAGGATTTTGGTTTTAATTATTTTCTCTCCGGAAAAGTATTTCAATAAAAACTTAATGAGAGGAGAAAATATGACTTCTCCAAAACAATTGAAATACTGGAGGAAAAATGTTAAATCATTTATTGGATTTTATTCGGATTTTATTTGTAATTTTAATTGCATTAAAAATATTGTCCGTTTTCAAAACTGCATTTTTGTGTCAAAAAAATGTTCACCCTGTTCTAAATATTCTAACTAGACGGGGAAAATTTGTTTTATCTTTTTTGGATTTTTATTTATTTTTCTATGAATTTTTGGCGGAATGTTAAAAAAAAGCGCGCCGCGCCCGACCGGGCCGAGGCCCAGCCGAGCGGCCGGCCCATCCCCGCCGCGTCTCCTCCGCGAGCACGCCGCCCGCCGCCGCCGTGTCCGCCACGGACACCGTCGCCGCCGTGCCTTGCCCCCTCCTCCAAGCACCCCCCCTTCTTTTATACCCCGCCGCCGCCCCCTCCCTCGCCACCCCGAGCCCCGCCTCGACCCGCACCCCGCCGCCGGAGCCGGAGCTCGAGGAGCCGCCGGCCCGCTCGCCAAACCCCGCCGCCGGAGCCGCCCCTCGCCGCCCCCCGAGCCCCGCCGCACCCCGCCGCACCCCGCCGCACTCGCCGGAGCCCAGCCGAGCCCCGCCGGAGCCCCGCCCCGACGAGGTACACCTCGTCGTCGTTTGCCGGTTAAAAAAAACCGTTCGTTGTTTTAAAAAAAACCCTAGATCGGTTTATTTCTTCGGTTTTGTTATTTTGTGAACGTTCACCGACCCGTTCGTTTTAACGAACGCGTTCGTCGGATTTTCTCTGTTAACGAACGTCCGTTCTTTAACCGTTCGTCAGTTTTTCTTTTTCGTCGGATTTTCCGCGATTATCTCGGATCTCGATTTCTGATCGGATCTTCGTTTCTGTTTAACTTTTCGCTCGTTTATCGGAATCAGGCGATTCAAGCGCCTAGAGTTTCGTCTCGAAATTCTCCTTCCGTTTAACCTACTCAAACAAGTTTTTGCTACTGTAAAATTTGACCTAGATCCAGATTGGTAAACAAAGCTTGTTTCTTTCGCCGTTTGACTTTCGTTGCTTCGTTCGAGTTGATTCTTTTTGCAAACCGGAGTTCTTAAGTTGAACCTTCTGGTTGGATCTTTCATTCGAGTTTTACCTGTGCATTAGATAAGTACTTATTGTTTGTTTGTTTGTTTGCGATAGAGTACCCGGAGTGTGCCGCTTGTTACTTCGAATCGCTAGGTTTCGCGGATCATCAGCAAGGCAAGTAACACTTTGATCATACCTTCCATACCCAGTTTTTATTGCATTAGATCTATTCCTCAACCATTGCATGATTAGGATCTAATTAAATTGTGGGTATTGGGAAGTAGTTGAGGTAGTACCTATTACCTGTTCTTTTATCAAACCCTTGGGAGTTACTTCTACGTTTGCTATTATATTGCCATGCTATGCTCGTAGACGTGGATTGGGTTTGAGAGACATTCACGACAGATGTGAGATTGTTAATAATGGTTTACTTAAGGTGGCAACTAAAACTCACATCTGGGTGGATTGAGGCACCTGGGGAACCCAGTGTTGTCTGTTTGTATAAGGACCGCCACCCAGGCTCAAAGGGATCATAAGATTATTCATGCTAGAAACTTCCGTGTGTAGCCACAAGCTATTATGGGCTCTAGCATAGTTGAGTAGGTTACATGATCTCTTGAAGAGGTGGGCTAGCAGATGTAGGGGAAAGTAGGTGTAACTGTCCATCCGGAGTAAAGAGTGATTGTTTCTGAAAGACTGTGTCTCGGTCATCCGTTTCTCAAACATCATGTAGTGCGAGAATCAAGCGGAGGCGATCGAGTCTTGTGGGGAAAAGTGCACAAACCTCTGCAGAGTGTACAAACTAATCATGGTTAGCCGTGTCCCCGGTTATGGACAATTTGAGTATCTAGTACCTGGATTATCATTTGAATCTCATCACCCTGTTACTTTTAATTAATTTTGTTGGGTTAATGATGATTTTTAATTGGGATTGAGATGCTGTCAACCATCTCAATGTTTAACAACCACCATGATAGTTAAATAAAATTTATTCCTTTGCAGTAGGGAAAAATTGGCTTTCCGCAAAAACTTTAACCATAGAGCTTTCCACCAGCCATATATGCATGTAGCATAGCATTATTATTGTTCATTATTCTCCATGTGTTATTTTGCCAGCATATTCCATGTGCTGACCCATTTTCGGGCTGCAATGTTTCATGTTGCAGACTTTTCAGACGACGAGTAAGGTGCCTTAGGTCGTGGTCTTATACTCAGTGATGCCGTTGGAGTTGATGGACTCACTTATCTTCCAAGTCTTCCGCTGTTATTGTTTTTAGATGGCCTTAAGCCATATTTATCATACTTATTCTCTTTGGAGATATTTGATGTAATAAGTGTGTGATTGCTACTCTGTTATAAAGCCTCCGTTTGTACTGTGCGTGTCAGCATTACTGATCCAGGGATGACACTGGTGCACAGCAGCACAGACCATTTGAGGTCTGGTCGCTACACTTCGCCTGCAAAAGGCTCTGGTGGTGACGCCACCTTGGGCTCCATGGTGACCTCCGTCTTGCCATCCTGCTGGTCTTGGTCTCGTTGTACTGATATGGAAACCTTGTCTTGACGCCTCGGTACTCTGCGCCTACGCTTGCCTCCTTAGCACCAAAGAGGAAACAAGGACACTGCGCGCACTGACGCCCGCCTGCTCTCGATCGTCACGGCTCACGTCATGAGAACCTCACGAGGTTTTCCTTGCCTTGATCTCTCCGCCCCTCGCGAGCCAGCCTGGTGAGGTCGCTCCTGAGGAGGTCTTGCATCGTCCGCCTCGCGAGGCTTGGCCCCTCGCGAGGGTCTTGAATGCCTTGTTGATGAAGATGGGCCGTACGGGCCTGCTAGCAAAGCCACGCCGTGGGCCGCAGGCAGGCAAGTCTGGGGACCCCCGTTCCCAGAACGCCGACAGTAGCCCCAGAGCCCAAGGCGCGCTCGGGCTTGGCTTCGAGGTGAAGCCAAAGGTCAAGTGCAGAGCACCGCGGGCCCTAATAGCCGGCGGCCTTGGTCGATGTGTGGCGGTTGATTGGATGTGGGCGCCTCCGTTTCCCCACGCTGCCTCGACAACTGCCTGACTTGGCAAGTCCCTGCGACATGCAAGGAAAACCATCATTACCTGTGATCGTGGGGGGCGCTGGTTGGCCTTCTTGTGCTATAAATGAGGAGGGGGGCAGAGCCCCCGTCGCCATTTCTTCCCATTCCGCTTGCTTCTTCCTCCTCTGCTCCGCCGCCGACACCGATGGCACCGTCGAAGAGGTTCTCTGCCGCGGAGAAGGGAAAGGCCCCTCGCGAGGGGCCCGGCTCCCCGGCGCCCAAAAAGTGGACGCGGCCGTCCCTGCAAGCACACTGTGACCCCCCGCTGCGGCCCCCCGTTCCCGCGGTGGAGCCGCTGCGCGTCGTAGGGGTCGTTCCGGTCGTGGCAGCCCTATCGACGAAGGAAGGCGCTCCATGGTCGCACGGCCTCCCCGGCCGCGCTTCCACTCAGCGGAGGTGTTGCCGGAGTTCGTCGTCTGGTCGGAGAACCCGGCCGACAACTGGCTTCAGCTCCCGCGCTTCTTCGCCGATGAGCTGCCGGCCTTTGGTCCAGGCGGGCTCTGGCTGCAGGCGGACGGTTGCTGTAGCAGAGCTTCTTGGGTCACGGCTGAGGTCTCCGCCGCGGGCAAAATAGCTCTGGCTCGCGGTTGGCAGACGTTTTCCCGTGCACTCGGCCTGGGCAGGCGGTGCACCCTCCATTTTCAAGTACGACGGTGATGCGACCCTCTACGTGAGGGTGTTTGGGGAAGATGGTCGTCACGCCGGGTGCTGCCCCGAGGTGAACGACGGCGAGGAGGTGCTCAGCCTTGGCAATGGTCGGGACAAGGATGAGGGCGAACCCGCCCTTGGTGCCGACCGCGTCTCGTCCAGCTACGGTGGCTCTTCCCCCGGCGACAGCTCTAGCGGTGGTGGCTACGACCAGCCGCCGCGCCCGCTTCGAAGGCGGTAGCAGATCGTCTCGTCGCCACGCCTCCGTGAAGCGCGAGGAGGGGTCTGGCTGAGCTCAGGACGGCGCCAGGAACTTGCCTCCGTGGACCGCTGTAGGGGCAAGCGCCGCTTTATTTTGTTCTTCCTTTCCTTTCTGCATCAAGAAGAAACCAGTATGGGCCCCGGAGGGGCGTGTATGGAACTATGATTTCCCAATCGTTATGCTATGTTTGTTGTTTCCGTGCTGTGTCGTTATTTTGTGTAGAGGTAACTTAGCTTGACACGCTTGGGGTAGCCTCCTCCTTGCGAGGGACTCGCTTCCTAGTGCCTGTGGAGGCCTTCCTTGACTTGGCGGGTGCTAGGGGACTGCAAAAAACTCGTTAGGAGCGTCGCCAGGAGGCTTATCGTTTACCCGAGCCCTGACCCAGCGCTTCGTATCGCGATACCCGAGGGGCACGGATCAGGAGAGGTGCGCCGGCTTGTGCGCTCGAACGAGGATGCCTCGCGAAAAATAGACGAAGGGCAGAGGACAGGAAAAACGCTCGCGAGGGCGCCTGCCTAGCCCCCTCGCGAGGTATGCGAGAGAGAGAAAACAGGTTAAACTAGAACCAGAAACAGCAGCAAAAAGCGACGGAACCAAACCAGCAAGGAACTCCAGAAGCAAACTTTCAATTAAAAGGAGGCGAGCCAACTACGAAAAGCAAATGAAAAGCCGCGTCCGGCACCTAGTCTAGTCTTCAAGTATTCTCACCAGCGCGGAGCCAAGTGCTGCCACTTGGACGTGGGAGGGAGCCCCCGAGGCCCGAGGGCGGCACTCCTGAGACTCCGGGGCGTGTACAGCCCCACTCGTTATTACGTGAGAGTGTCACGAGCGGCGATCTTCACATGCACTAGGCCTTTCTTCACGGGCAGAACTTCCGGAGGTGCTAGATGTTCCAGGCGTTCTGGATGGGTACCCCGTCCCGTGTCTCCAGGCGCACGGCGCCAGGCCTGGAGACATGGACGACCTTGAACGGGCCCTCCCACATGGGCGAGAGCTTATGCAGCCCTTCCCTGGAGAGGACCCGCCTCAGGACGAGGTCACCCGCCTCGAGCGTCCTGGAGCGGATGTTACGACAGTGGTATCGCCGCAGCGCCTGCTGATACCTTGTCGCCCGTAGTGCGGCTTCGCGGCGGCGTTCCTCCCCCAGCACGAGGTCCATCCCCCGCATGGCGTCTTGTTGCGTTTCATCAAACGCCAGGACCCGTGCGGAGCGATGCTTGACCTCGTGAGGGAGGACCGCTTCTGCTCCGTAGACGAGGAAGAATGGGGCTCGCCCGTTGGCTTGGTGGCGGTGGTGCGGATGGACCATAGCACGGACTGGAGCTCGTCGTACTAGACCCTGCCGCAGGCCTCGAGCTTCTTCTTGAAAGTCCGGGTCTTGAGGCCCCTCAGGACCTCTGCGTGGCGCGTTCGGCCTGACCATTGCTCCTGGGGTGCGCCACCGAGGCGTAGCAGATATGCGTTCCAAGGTTAGCACAGTATGTTTTGAAGAGATTACTAGTGAACTGCGAGCCGTTATCAGTGATGATGCGGTTGGGGACCCCGAAACGTCTCACGAGACCCCTGATGAACTTGACCGCGGAGTCAGCTGGGATGGTGTGGACGGCTTCCACCTCCGCCCACTTGGTGAACTTGTCGATGGCGACATAGAGGTAGCGGTAGCCCCCTCGCGCTCGAGGGAATGGGCCCAAGATATCCAGCCCCCAGACCGCGAACGGCCATGTGAGTGGGATGGTCTGGAGGCCCTGAGCCGGCTGATGGATCTGCTTGGCGTGGAACTGGCAGGCTTCACAAGACTTCACCAGCTCGGCTGCGTCGTTGAGCGCCGTGGGCCAGTAGAATCCGCTGAGGAATGCCTTGTCGACGAGGGTTCACGACGACGAGTGGTGCCCGCAGTCCCCACCGTGTATGTCGGATAGCAACTCCTTCCCCTGGTCTCTGGAGATGCAACGCAATGAAACGTCATTTGGTCGCTTCCTGTATAACTCACCGTCCCGGATGCAGTATGCCGTGGCTTGCCGGGGCACGCGCTCCGCGTCCTCCTCCTTCTCCGGCAGCGTCCCTTGCATCAAGTATTCCTTGAATTCCTTGGTCCAGCATCCCTCCTGGGGCTCGAGCGCCAAGAGTAGGCGCGCTCCCGAAGTCAGGCCACAGGCCGGGGCTCCTGTGGCAGGCGGCTACGGGAGCTCCTCCCGAGGCTGAGCTATCCTTGAAAGTGGTGGTGTTGTTGACGGCTTAAAGAGCCGCTCCTCGAAGACGCCAGGCTCTTGGGGCTGCCGCTTGGATGCCCTCTTGGCGATGTCGTCAGCTTCCTTGTTGGTGCCACGGGGCACGTGCTGGAACTCCAGGCCCAGGAACTGCTTCTCCATCTTGCGCACTTTCGCGAGGTATGCCTCCATGTGCTCGTCCTTCGGCTCATATACCTTGTTGGAGAAGTTGAAGAGGAGCTGCGAGTCGCCCCTGACGGTGAGGCGCTTCATCCCCAGGGCTGCCGCAACTTTCAGGCCAGCTATGAGGCCTTTGTATTCCGCAATGTTGTTGGAGACCTTCTCACCCTGCTGAAAGCAGAGCTGTACAGCGTAGTAGAGCTTGTCTTGAGTGGGCGAGACGAGTACTGCTCCAGCCCCCGCGCCCTGGTGCGCGAAGGCACCATCGAAATACATGACCCAGCCGTTAGGCGCCTCACCTCCCGGGGAGGTGGACTGGTCCTCGCCTACTTCAAGTGTCGGGGCATCCGTCCATTCTACCACGAAATCAGCGAGTGCGGCTCCCTTGATGACCCTGGTAGTGCTGAACTCCAACTGGAATGCTTGCAGCTCGATGTTCCACTCAGCGACTCTTCCAGCAGAGTTGGGGCTCCTGAGCACTCTCTCCAATGGGTAGGCCGAGACAACCTTGATGGGGTGGCCCTGGAAGTAGTGCCGCAACTTACGCGAGGCCACCAAGAGCGCGAGTAAGAGCTTCTGAGGCATGGGATATCGTGCCCTTGCGTCCCGCAACACCGTGCTGACGAAATATACCGGGTGCTCGATGAGAGCTGGAGCGTTGGTGAGGCTCGTGTCTTGCGGAGGTTGGGTGTCTCCTGAGGTAGTGGAACCTCCGATGCTTGATCGCTTGTCGGGACCTTGGCGGCATCGTCCTGACGAGCTTGGCCCTCTGCCGGCGCTGCTATGGCTCTTGCGGTGTCTTCCTGATCTTGCATCAGTCCGGCTGGTGGCGTGGCTTGTTGTAACGCGCCTTTGGCTTGGTGCTCTTCTCGAACCGCCACCAGAGCCGTGCTGGCAGAGTACGGAGTGGCGGCAAGATAAAGCACTAGGGGCTCGAGAGGTCGTGACGCCACCATCACTGGAGGGTTGGTCAGGTATCTCTTGAGGTCTTGAAAAGCTCGGTCAGCCTCCGGGGTCCACTCGAATGGGCCCTTCTTCTTCATCAGCTTGAAGAAGGGTAGGGCGCACTCTCCCAGCTTGGAGATGAAGTGCCCCAACGCAGTCACCCGACCAGCCCGCTTCTGCATTTCCATGAGGGTCTGCGGTGGGCTCATGTCTTCAATCGCCCTGATCTTTTCTGGGTTTGCCTCAATCCCTCTGTGGGATACGAGGAAACCCAGCAGCTTGCCGGAAGGGACACCAAACACGCACTTCTCCAGGTTAAGTCGCAAGTTCACCTGGCGTAGGCTCGCGAAGATATTCTCCAGATCCTGGATCAAGGTTCTCGCCTTCCGAGACTTCACCATAATGTCGTCGACGTAGGCCTCTGCGTTTCTCCCGAGCTGTCGCCCCAAGGCGATGTGCATCAACCGCTGAAAGGTCGCGCTCGTGTTACGCAGTCCGAAAGGCATGCAAGTGTAGAAGTACACCCCACACGGGGTCAGGAAGGCTGTCTTCTCTACATCTTCTACCGCCATGTTGATCTGGTGATACCTTGAGAATGCATCCAAGAAGCATAGCAGGTCGCATTCGGCGGTGGAGTCGACGATCTGGTCGATGTGTGGGAGCGGGAACAGATCTTGGGGGCAGGCCTTGTTGAGGTTGGTGAAGTCGACGCACATTCGCTCCTTCCATCCTTTCTTTGGCACAACGACGGGGTTCGCCAGCCATTCGGGGTACCGAACCTCGCGAATGGCACCTGCCGCCTCTAACTTGCGGGTTTCTTGGACGATGAAGGCCTGCTTCTCCGTGGACTGCCGTCTCGCCCGCTGCTTCACAGGGCGTACATTGGGGCACACCCTTAAGTGATGCTGAATCACCTCTCTCGAGACCCCCACCAGCTGCTTGGGTTCCCATGCGAATATCTCCTTGTTTGTGCGCAAGAACTTCACCAACGCTTCCTCTTGGCTCGGGTCGAGGTCGGCACCTATGGCAAAGGTGGCTCCCGAGGATCCGTCTTCATCGACCGACACCTGCTTGGTTTCTGCCTTGTCTTGGGTGAATAGCTGCTTCTTCTTGGTTGGTGCGGCCCCCTTGACCTTGAAGGCGCCCGCGCCGACGGGCTGCGCCGCCTCGGCGGTCTTGAGGGCGAGTTTGAGCGCCGCCAGGGCCTCCTTGGCGTCCCCCTTGATGGTGAGGACATCCTTGCTCCCGGCATCTTCATGAGGTTGTAGGCCGGATGGGCTGCCGCCATGAACTGGGCCAGAGCTGGGTACCCAAGGATGGCGTTGTAAGGGAGGCCGATGTGGGTGATGTCGAAGTCGACCAGCTCGGTGCGGTAGTTGTCGCGCGTGCTGAAGGTGACAGGGAGGCGGATCTGCCCCAGGGAGTGGGCGGTGCCGCCGCCAACTCCTGAGAAAGGCTTGCTGAGGCCGAGCCACCCGAGCGGTACGTGAAGGAGGCTGAAGGCCTCTACGGAGAGCATGTTGAGGCCGGCGCCGCCATCGATGAGGGTCTTGGTGGCGGCCACGTTGCAAATGGTGGGCGTGCAAAGCATCGGGAGCATACCTAAGCCGGCGATGGTGACGGGGTGGTCTTCTGAGTCGAAGGTGAGGTCGGCCTCGGGCATAGCCCAGCCCGGCGGAGCTCCCGAGCGCCTGGAAGCGGCGCCGATCTGGCGAAGGAATGACTTGATATGGCGATCCGAAGGCGGTGCTTGAGAGCCGCCTAGTAGGGCTGCGACCGCGTGGTGCGCCGGTGCCGCGTAGCGCGAAGTGAAGAGGCCGCACAGCTCCTCCCAAGATGCCACCATGGATCCGAGGAGGTTGAGCAGCCAGGCGCGCGTCGCGCCGGTGTGGGCCATGGGAAACCAGTTGGCCATGACCTTGTCGTCGCCTAGGCCTCGAGGACGGCCTCCTCGTACGCCAGCAGGAAAGCTGACGGGTCCGGCGCGCCGTCGTAGCGCGGCGGCATCTCCGGCTTGAACTTGGGCGGCCACTGCACCTGCCGCAAGGCGGGGGCCAGGGCTCGGAGCCCCCTGGCCCCATTGTCGGCGTCGGCCGTCGGAGCCGCGAGCGGGACGCCTACCATGTGGGTGGAGCGCAGATCGACGGAAGGAAAGCTACGATGCACCCCTACCTGGCGCGCCAAATGTCGGATCACGGGTTTCGGCAAAACCCTCAAGGTTCGAACACTGGGGTGCGCACGAAGATTCCCCCCTACCGATCCACGTCCTAGCTTTGCTAAGATCTCACGGACTAAATCGACGAACTCACAACACAAGGGACACAAGATTTATATTGGTTCGGGCCACTGTTGTGGTGTAATACCCTACTCCAGTGTGGTGGTGGTGGATTGCCTCTTGGGCTGAGGATGAACAGTACAAAGGGAAGAACAGCCTCCTGAGGTTGAGGTGTTCTTGTGTTTGGCAAACTTGTGTGGGTGAGGATCCGATGCCTCCTACTGTGGTGGCTAGTCCTATTTATAGTGGCCCTAGTCCTCTCCCCAAATATTGAGCGCGAAGGGAGCCAACAATGACCAATTTGAAAGGGGACAACTAGTACAACTTATCCTGACAAAAGCAGTCTTCGCCTGCAAAAGGCTCTCGTGGTGACGCCGCCTTGGGCTCCATGGTGACCTCCGTCTTGCCATCCTGCTGGTCTTGGTCTCATTGCACTGATATGGAAACCTTTGCTTGACGCCTCGGTACTCTGCGCCTGCGCTTGCCTCCTTAGGACCAAAGAGGAAACAAGGACACTGCGCGCGCTGACGCCCGCCTGGTCTCGGTCATCACGGCTCACGTCATGAGAACCTCGCGAGGTTTTCCTTGCCTTGATCTCTCCGCCCCTCGCGAGCCAGCCTGGTGAGGCCGCTCCTGAGGAGGTCTTGCGTCGTCCGCCTCGCGAGGCTTGGCCCCTCGCGAGGGTCTTGAATGCCTTGTTGATGAAGATGGGTCGTACGGGCCGGCTAGCAAAGCCATGCCGTGGGCCGCAGGCAGGCTAGTCTTGGGACCCCCGTTCCCAGAACGCCGACACTTTATTATGCAGTCCGTCGCTTTTATTGCTTCCATATCACAAGATCGTATAAAGCTTATTTTCTCCACATTAATAAATCATACATATTTAGAGAGCAATTTTTATTGCATGCAACAATGACAACTTACTTGAAGGATCCTACTCAATCCATAGGCAGGTATGGTGGACACTCATGGCAAAACTGGGTTTAAGGATATTCGGACGCACAAGTAGTATCTCTACTTGGTGCAAAGAATTTGGCTAGCATGAGGGAGAAAGGCAAGCTCAACATGTTGGATGATCCATGACAATATACTTTATTTCGGATATAAGAAAACATAACCCATTACGTTGTCTTCCTTGTCCAACATCAGCTCTTTAGCATATCATATTTTAATGAGTGCTCACAATCATAAAAGATGTCCACAATAGTATATTTATATGTGAAAACCTCTATTTCTTTATTACTTCCTATTAATTGCAACGATGACCAAAACTATGTTTGTCAACTCTCAACAACTTTTATTCATGATACTCTTTATATGTGAAGTCATTACTCTCCATAAGATCAATATGATCTCTTTTATTTCTTTTTATTCTTTCTTTTATTCCCTCAAGATCATAGCAATAATCAAGCCCTTGACTCAAAGCTAATCTTTATTATATATACCTCACGGACTCGATTACATAGAAGGATCATAAAGCAAAACTCAAACTAGATCATACCAAAACTTTGTTCTACTAGATCAAGATATTACCAAAAGGATCGAACTAAGAAAAATGGTAAAGATCGGAGTGTGATGTTGATATGATACCGGGGCACCTCCCCCAAGCTTGGTAGTTGCCAAGGGGAGTGCCCATGCCCATGTGATTATATCTCTTTCTTCAAAGGTGGTGAGGTGATATTCTTGGCGATGATGCCCCTCAGGATACGATTCTCCTCCTCGAGCTTGTTGACTTGCTGTTTGAGGTCCATTATTTCCTTACGGAGCTTACCCGTGACGGCTAAGGCTCCTTTCACCCAAGGATGTTGCATAGCTGCGGGAGAACAAATAACACTCCTTTTCATATTTTGATAAGAAAGAAATCTAACATTGGAAGGTATGACTGAGTTTGGAATAGTTGAGCTCTGTAGTTCCCCCATCGTGAATCCGGCTCAGAAACGAGAAGTAACTTCTTGATCCTCTTCCATGGCATCAATCCTTTTCAAGTCGGCCTGCATCTCTTCCTCCGTGGATGGCCCAAAGTGATAGGCATCGCTGTTTGCTCTTGGACCCGGTGTCGGATGAGACACCTGACTCTCCCCAACTGACTCTTGAGAAGACATCTTGCTCTAAATCTGCGGCAGAAACAACTCGAAACAAAGACAGAGGATATTTGCATGGTACGGTGGTCAAAACCTTCGGGAGATTATATAATGAATTTTTACCGACCAAAAGAAGTATCGTGCAAGAAAACGGAGTCCGGAGGGCACACGAGGTGCCCACGAGGCAGGGGGTGCGCCAGGGGGGTAGGGCGCGCCCTCCACCCTCGTGGATGCCTCATGTCCCTTTCGGACTACTTCTTATTTTCCTATTTTCTTAAATATTCCAAAACGGAGAAAAATTGCTATTAGAACTGTTTTGGAGTCGGTTTACTTACCGTACCACATACCTATTCCTTTTCGGAGTCTGAAACATTCTGGAAAGCGTCCATTATGTATTCCTCCAGGGTTACGGTTTCAATAACATTGGTTTCAACATTTGTAGGATTACCTGAGATATAATGTTTGATTCTTTGACCATTCACCACCTTTGGATTTGTGCCTTCGAAGTTGTTGATATTTATGGCACCAGAACGATAGACCTCCTCAATAACGTAAGGACCTTCCCATTTAGAGAGAAGTTTTCCTGCAAAAAATCTTAAACGAGAGTTGAATAGCAACACATAATCACCTACATTAAACTCACGCTTTTGTATCCTTTTGTCATGCCATCTTTTAACTTTTTCTTTAAACAGTTTGGCATTCTCATAGGCCTGGGTTCTCCATTCATCAAGTGAGCTAATGTCAAATAGTCTCTTCTCACCGGCAAGTTTGAAATCATAATTGAGCTCTTTAATGGCCCAATATGCCTTATGTTCTAGTTCGAGAGGTAAGTGACATGCTTTTCCATAAACCATTTTATATGGAGACATACCCATAGGATTTTTATATGCAATTCTATAGGCCCATAATGCATCATCAATTTTCTTGGACCAATTCTTTCTAGATCTATTAACAGTCTTTTGCAAAATTAATTTGAGCTCTCTATTACTAAGTTCTACTTGACCATTAGACCGCGGGTGATATGGAGATGCAATTCTATGGTTAACGTCATACTTAGCAAGCATTTTACGAAAGACACCATGAATAAAATGTGAACCACAATCAGTCATTAAATATCTAGGGACCCCAAACCTCGGAAAAATAACTTCTTTAAGCATCTTAATAGAGGTGTTATGATCAGCACTACTAGTTGGAATAGCTTCTACCCACTTAGTAACATAATCAACAGCAACTAAAATATGTGTATACCCATTAGAGGAAGGAAACGGTCCCATATAATCAAAACCCCAAACATCAAATGGTTCAATAACAAGTGAATAGTTCATAGGCATTTCTTGACGTCTACTAATATTACCAATTCTTTGACATTCATCACAAGACAAGACAAACTTATGGGCATCTTTGAAAAGAGTAGGCCAATAAAAACCGGATTGCAATACCTTATGTGTAGTTCTATCTCCAGCATGGTGTCCTCCATAAGCTTGAGAGTGACACTTGCGTAGGATCTGTTCCTGTTCATGCTTAGGTACACAACGTCTAATAACACCATCTACTCCTTCTTTATAAAGGTGTGGGTCATCCCAGAAGTAATGTCTTAAATCATAGAAAAACTTTTTATTTTGTTGGTATGTGAAACTAGGTGGTATAAATTTAGCAACAATGTAATTAGCATAATCAACATACCATGGAGCAGTACGAGAAGCATTTATGACAGCTAATTGTTCATCAGGAAAGCTATCATCAATAGGTAGTGGGTCATCAAGAACATTCTCTAACCTAGACAAGTTGTCTGCAACGGGGTTCTCAGCTCCCTTTCTATCGATAATATGCAAATCAAATTCTTGTAGTAGAAGAACCCATCTAATGAGTCTAGGTTTAGCATCTTTCTTTTCCATAAGATATTCAATAGTAGCATGATCAGTGTGAACAGTTACTTTAGAATCAACAATATAAGGTCTGAACTTATCACAAGCGAATACAACTGCTAGAAATTCTTTTTCAGTAGTAGCATAATTTCTCTGGGCACTGTCTAGAGTTTTACTAGCATATTGGATAACATTTAATTTCTTATCAACTCTTTGTCCTAGAACTGCACCTACACCATAATCACTAGCATCACACATAGTTTCAAAGGGTAAATTCCAATCAGGTGGCTGAACAATAGGTGCAGAAATCAAGGCTTTCTTAAGTATTTCAAATGCTTCTACACAATCATCATCCAAGATAAAAGGAACATCTTTTTGTAAGAGATTAGTCAGAGGCCTATAAATTTTTGAGAAGTCCTTAATGAACCTCCTATAAAAACCGGCATGACCAAGGAAACTTCTTATACCTTTAATGTCCTTAGGACACGACATCTTTTCAATAACATCAACTTTAGCTTTATCAACTTCAATACCTCTTTCAGAAATTTTATGCCCCAAGACAATACCTTCATTAACCATAAAGTGGCACTTTTCCCAATTCAAGAAGAGATTGGTTTCTTCACATCTCTGCAAAACTCGATCAAGGTTGCTTAAGCAATCATCAAAAGAAGTTCCGTATACGGAGAAATCATCCATGAAAACCTCAACAATCTTTTCACAAAAGTCAGAGAATATAGCAGTCATACATCTTTGAAAGGTAGCAGGTGCATTACATAAACCAAAAGGCATACGTCTATAAGCAAAGGTACTGTGTCGGTGTACAAAAGTAGGGGCTCTCCTTTTGACCCCTTTACTTGTGCACGGGCAGTCAGAGCCACGCATCGCGGCCACACTTAGCAGGGCAGAGGAGGGAAGCCGGAGAGAAGCCGAAACAACCAAGGCAACGCCAAGACCAGGAACACAGGAGAGCAAGAGGGCGAGGTAGGCTCCCTCGGCAAGATCCTTGCCGAGGCAGCCTCCGCAGCCCCGGCAAGAGCCTTGCCGGGGCAACCTACCCGATGCCAGCAGAGTAAGCCACCCTTGAGCCCATGGGTCCCAACACCACCAACTACATTGGAACCAAGGCTCGGGAGGCGCCTCTGAGGTGGCATGCAGATCTTCGTCAAGATCATAAACATGTGAGATTAGATGAGGACCAGAAGACGGCGACCCTCGGTGGGATCCTAGCCGAGGAAATCCACAAGACCCCTGGCAAGCGCCTTGCCGGGGACGACTGCAAACGCCACGGCAAGACCCTTGCCGAAGGCATCAGCGGTGCCACTGCCAGGCCCGCGCCAGCCAAGACTCCACCGCCGTCCCCATGCAGCTGCTAGCTCAACCACTTGGGCAGGCACCTGCGTGGCGACGGGCACCCTCTCACACCGACTCAGCAAGCACCTGCGTGGTAGCATGCAACCCTTCGTGAAGGCTCCACCACCACGCCAGCCCAGCAGCCAGCCAACGTGGCGCCATGACGCCTCGTCAGCTCAGACGCGTGTCAAGGCCAGGCGAGGCGGTGACAGCTGGGATGTGCTTCCTTGCCGTCCCCGAT
Organism: Aegilops tauschii subsp. strangulata; assembly: GCF_002575655.3. Lineage (NCBI taxonomy): Eukaryota > Viridiplantae > Streptophyta > Magnoliopsida > Poales > Poaceae > Aegilops > Aegilops tauschii. The sequence continues at coordinate 183,618,417 of NC_053039.3, forward strand.
AAAGCAAGGGGGACACGTCGGCAGCACATTAAATGCGTTTGTCCGACGGTCCCAGAGGATAGGCTTATCAACTTTAGACCTTTCCACCTCCTATGTGCCACTGTGGTAGCCCCTTTTTGCCTATAAAAGGAGGCCCGAGGCGACCAGGAGAGGGATTCGGCTCTTTTGGGCAAGTTGCACCCCGTAGCTAGCTCAAGAACACAAGAACATCCAATACACCCACCAAAGCAGGACTAGAGTATTACGCATCTTTGCGACCCGAACCTGGGTAAATGACCCGTGTGCGTCCTATCAGACGTGCTCTTTGCACAACCTCGCGCCCGCCGACCTAGAAGGGATCCCAGTGACCCCATAGGTGTCGTTCCCACCGACATCTTTGGCGCGCCAGGTAGGGGGCGCAGTTGTGAGAACCTGGTCTAGCAGTTAGCCTAGCAGTTCTTCATCGCCATGGCTCCCAGGAAGAAGGCGACCACGGCGGTCGGTTCGTCGGGAGCCGGACGGCCCATACCTGTGCGGGCGAGCAGCGGGCCGGTCGCGGACAGGACCCGAGGCGCGACCCGCGAGCACCGACATCGCTCTGGCAGTCAGAGCCTGGCGAGCGGCGTCGTTCGTGCGCGAGACGATGGGCCACACGCCGCAAAATCCAGAGACGGAGCTGGGCCCCCCGCAGGCAGCGCGGGGCCCTCCGGGGGCGTCACCGTGCGACCCACGGGTGGCGCGGTGACCTCCAAGACGCCCACCCCGGCGCCCACATCGCGCTCTTCCCAGGGTGTGCGCGACGAGCAGCGTCACCACACCGATGACCCGGGACACCGCCGTGGGAAGAGCCCTGTGCATCATTACGGGACGAAGGAGGCCAGCATGCCCGCCGAAGTGCTGGCAAAAATGGACACAGCCGTTGGGCCGTGATAGAGCTCCTTCTAACATGGTTGGAAGTCGAAGCGTGCCACGGTCCACACAACTTTCGCCACCACCCACGCCAGCAGAAGATTTGGCGCGCGCGCAACTGCTCCTCAACTTCCCTCTTGTTGCGGAGAAGCTCGACGAGTGGAGAGCCACCATCCGGAGCCTCGTCGTCCTCGCCAACAAAGATGAGCCACGGCCAGCGGGGCCCTCAGGCCGGCGCTCCATCGAACCACCGCACGCCAGCGATGGAGGGGCCGGAGGCACCGCGGCCACGATGCACTCCCCTCCTCCACGCTAGCCACCGCGGGTGTCAGTCCGTCATGATGACACTTGTGATAACATTTCCATAGCGTCGTCCGACCCACGGACCCACCGCGACCAACGCCAAGTTCTTCGGGAGCGAGCTCATGAAGACGCTCGAACCCCCATCGAGCGCCAGCGCGATACACGCCACCAGTCAGATAGGCGGGCAAGGCCCGCTATGGACCACCCAGCGCCGGGAGGCTCCGGTGGCCTACCTTATGAGGTGGGTTGCCCAACATTTACCCGTGAGCTGCGGCAGTTCCAGTGGCCATCCCACCGCACGTTCAAGCCCGATGTCGGCGAGAAGTACAATGGCAAGACCCACCCGTCGGAATTCCTCAGCATCTACACCATCGCGATGCAAGCCGCTGGGGCTCGCGACGATAAGATGCTTGCCAATTACTTCCCGTTGGCCCTAAAACCCAATGTCATGTCTTGGTTGATGCACTTGCCGGCGGATTCCATTTCTTCTTGGTCAGACCTGTGTCATGAGTTCGTTGGTGCCTTCACCGGAGGCCACCAAGCTCATGGCCAGGCGAGTGATTTGCATATCATTCCCCAAAAGGAAGGTGAAAACCTGCGCAAGTACATACAGAGGTTCAGCCGAGTGCAATACAACATCCCAGATGTTCACCCTGCCGCCGTGATCAGCGCATTCCATCAGAATGTGCGCAACCGCAAGATGCGTGAAGAGCTGGCAATGAACAAGGTCAAGGACGTGGCCGGCCTTTACGTTCTGGCTGATAGATGTGCTCGAGCAGAAGAGGGGAGGATGTACCCCGGCGAAGACGCCGGCGCTGAAACCAACTCTATCGACGAAGACACCGCCGCCCCGACGAAGAAGGGTCTGCGCCACAATAGGAAGCGCAAGGGCAAGACCATGCTTGCCATCGAGGGATCCGACGACACCGGCGCCGCCAAGAAGGCCAAGGCAGACGACCCCGGCAAGGAGATTGCCGGGTGCGCCGCTTGCCGGGCCTTGGTGGCTGCCGACAAGCCAGGGGGCTCCGACAAGCAGTACTGCAAGATCCAGCGCACCAAAGGCCACGACCTCTAGAACTGCCGACAAGTCGAGCTGCTTGCTGAAAAGCAAAAAGCTGAGTATGAGAGGCGGGACAAGGAGAAGGGCCAAGATTGCGCTGAAGGATCCGGCAAGAAGCATGGCGCCCAAGGAGGTCGCCGCGGCAAGGATAACCAGCAAGAGAGGCCCGCTTGGGGCCGCGACAAGAAGCGGGAAGACGATGATCATGACGAGGACGACAAGTCCAGCGAGCATGAATTCCAGAAGGCTACGAAGGCCATGTGCGTCAATGGTGGCGCCTCGCTGCATACTTCTCACCGCCAGCTCAAACAGTGGGCGCGTGAGATCACAGTAGCGGAGCCCTCGTTCAACGCTCAGAAGCCACTGAAGTGGTCTAGCACGCCCCTCATCTTTGACGCCGAGGACCACCCTGACCGCGCAACTGCGGTCGGGTGTTTGCCGTTGTTGGTCTCACCAACGATATGCAACCTCAAGGTGAACAAGATGCTGGTTGACGGCGGGGCCGGTATGAACTTAATCTCACCCGTTGTGATCAAAAGGCTGCAAATTCCTGATGGAGACCTCGAGGAAACGGGCACGTTTCAAGGGGTCAACCCGGGAAGGAGCCAGCCGAAGGGGAAGGTCACGTTGCCAGTGACTTTTGGAGGCGAGTTGAACTACAGGACGGAGAGGATTGTCTTCGATGTAGCCGAGATCCCCTTTCCTTACAACTGGATCCTCGGCCGCCCGGCACTAGCGAAGTTCATGGCGGCGGTGCACTACGCCTACAACACGCTGAAGATGCCTGGGCCGATGACCATCATCACCGTCCCCTCCGACAAGAAGGACGCGCTGATCTGTGCTGACCAACTCTACCGAGAAGCAGTTGCAGCAGCTGCAGCCAAGCCACTTGCTCCTGCCGCTGAAGCCCTGGGAGGGAAGAAGAAGAAGACCGGCAAGACCTCTCGCACCCACTCCGGCAAGCGCACCTCTTCGGAGTGTTGTGCTACCGCCGAGGACGTGCCAGAGAGCTCCACCGACAAGAGTAAGAAATCCAGAGCTGCACCACTAGAGACCAAGAGGGTCTCCGTCAAGGAGGATGGCACGGGAGGGGCTTTCACCATAATCTCCACCCTCGACAGCAAATAGGAAAGCGCGCTCGTCACTTTCCTACGGGCAAATATCGATGTGTTTGCATGGAAAGCATCCAACATCCCCGGCGTTCCCAGGGAAGTGATTCAGCACCATCTTGATGTCTGTCCCCATGCGCAACCCGTCAAGCAGAAGGTCAGGAAGCAAGCTTTGGAACGGCAGGAATTCATCACAGAGGGGATCAGGAAGTTGGAAGTGGCGGGCTTGGTGAGAGGGGTGCTCCATCCGACGTGGCTGGCCAATCCGGTGGTGGTGCGGAAGGCGAACGGGAAGTGGAGGCTGTGTATTGATTACACAGATATCAATAAGGCTTGTCCTAAGGACCCCTTCCCATTGCCGCACATTGACCAGATTGTTGACTCCACGGCCGGGTGCGATCTGTTATCATTCCTCGATGCCTACTCGGGCTACCACCAGATCTTCATGACAAAGGAAGACGAAGAGAAGACACCATTCATCACCCCATGTGGTACGTATTGCTTTTTACGGATGCCTTTCGGGTTGACGAGTGCTGGCTCGACATTCGCAAGGGCGGTCCAAATTGGTTTTGAGCCCCAGCTACATAGAAATATGGAAGCTTATATGGATGACATAGTGGTCAAAACCAAGGACAAGGCAACCCTTGTACAAGACTTAGAAGTGACGTTTGCCAACCTACGCAAGATCAACCTCAAGTTGAACCCTGAGAAGTGTGTCTTCAGGGTTCCGTCCGGCAAACTTCTCGGGTTCTTTGTGTCGCAGCATGGGATCGAGGCAAACCCGGACAAGATCAAGGCTATTGAGCAGATTGAGGCACCCAAGCGGATGAAGGATGTGCGTTGGCTCACTGGCTGCGTTGCCGCCATGAGCAGATTCATCTCCAAGTCCATTGAGCGTGCCCTTCCCTTTTTCAAAATCTTGAAGAAGGCGGGCCCAATGGAGTGGACCCCAGAGGCCAAGGCAGCATTGCAAGATCTGAAGAAATACCTTTCCTCTACACCAATACTGGTTGCGCCTAAACCACAAGAGCCGTTGCTGCTGTATCTGGCGGCGACGAATCAAGTGGTCAGTGCCGCGCTAGTGGCGCAGAGGCAGGTCGATGAACAAGCAGTGGCGACGGCGGGACTGACAGATGGCAAGCCAGAGATTCCCCCGGCAGGGCCCGATGCCAGCAAGGCAAGGCCCCCGGTAGAGTCTGACGCCATCAGGACAGGGCCTATGCAATCAAGAGAGGTGGTGCAGAAGAAGAAGATGATGCAGCACCCTGTTTACTTTGTCAGCTCCCTCCTGCAGGGGGCTAGGTCAAGGTACTCTGGCGTGCAGAAATTGCTCTTCGGCCTCCTTATGGCCTCGAGGAAGCCGCGTCACTACTTCCAAGCACACGAAATCACCGTCGTCACCCGCCTCCCGTTACAACGGATACTGCACAACCCAGACGCGACCGGAAGGATTGTGGAGTGGGCCTTGGAGCTTTCAAGCTTTGGTCTGAAGTTTGAAAGTACTTCGACAATCCAGAGCAGAGTCTTGGCGGAGTTCATTGCAGAATGGACCTCAACGCCTGACGAGGAAATCCAGGAGACCACTCTCCCCGGCAAGGAAGCAAGTCACAACTGGATCATGTACTTTGACGGGGCTTTCTCGCTGCAAGGCGCCGGTGCTGGTGTGCTGCTCGTCGCACCCACCGGAGAGCACCTCAAGTATGTAATCCAGATGCACTTTCCCAGGGAGATGTCCACCAACAACACTGCCGAGTACGAGGGGTTGCTTGCCGGTCTCAGGATCGCGGTAGACCTCGGGGTCAAGAAGCTCACCGTCAGAGGTGATTCGCAGCTTGTCGTCAGACAAGTCAACAAAGATTATCAGAGCCCGTTGATGGAGGCCAACGTAGATGAGGTGAGGAAGCTAGAGGAGCACTTTGATGGTATACAAGCGGAGCACGTTCCCCGAGTGGAGAACGACATCGCCGATTACCTGTCAAAGCGCGCTGCATTCAAGCTACCTGTGGAACTAGGTACTTTTTTGCTTCGGTTAACCCAACCATCCATCAAACCATCAACGGAGCAGAACAAACGGAGGAAATCAGGCCCCGGCAAGTACTTTCCTGCTGAGCCCCCGGGGGCCGCCGGCAAGGATATTGCCGCGGATTCTGAGCCTGCCGAGGAGCGACTGATTCCAGCAGGCCGTCAAGCCCTGACCGTAGAGACGACCGCTCCCATGGCAGAAGAAATGCCTTTGGTCTTTGCCGTCGAGCCCCAGGCTCCGGCATGGGCATAGCATACTGTCCGATTCCTCCAAACAGGGGAGCTTCCTAAGGAGCAGGAAGAAGCGGAGAAAGTAGCCCGTCGGTCTGCTATGTACCAGTTTGTCGATGACGTCCTGTACAGGAAGAGACCGAACGGTGTGAAATTGAAGTGCATTCCCCGGGAGGAAGGACTGGAGCTGTTGGCAGAGATACACGGAGGCATATGTGGCTCCCACATAGGGTCGAGGGCCCTTGCCGGCAAGGCGTTCCGGCAGGGTTTCTTCTGGCCCACTGCCCTCCAGGATGCAACGGCACTAGTAACCAAGTGTGAAGCGTGTCAGTTCCATTCGAAGAAGCTTCATCAACCAGCTCAAGCCCTTCAAACGGTTCCTCTCTCCTAGCCATTCTCGGTCTGGGGGCTCGACATCCTGAGCCCTTTCCCCCTTGCTGTCGGGTGCTTTGACTACTTGTACGTTGCAATCGACAAGTTCACAAAGTGGCCGGAGGTGGAGGTAGTGAGGAAGGTGACAGCACAGTCAGCCGTCAAGTTCTTCAAGGGGCTAGTGTGCCGTTTTGGTGTGCCAAACAGAGTCATCACCGATAATGGCATGCAGTTCACAAGCCACACGTTCATGCAATACATCCAAGACCTCAGCAGCAGGGTCTGTTTCGCTTCCGTGGCACACCCACGGAGCAATGGCTAGGCGGAGAGGGCAAATGCTGAAGTGTTCCGAGGCCTGAGGACAAACACTTTTGACAGGCTGCACAAGAGCGGAAGGCGCTGGATTGATGAGTTGCCGGCAGTTCTTTGGTCGATCAGAATGACGCCAAATCGAGCCACCGGCCATACACCCTTTGCCCTGGTATACGGGACAGAAGCAGTTCTCCCCACGGAACTCATATATGGGTCACCTCGAGTGCTCTCTTACGACGAGCTTGAGCAAGAGCAATTGCGACAAGATGACGTAACACTCCTTGAGGAAGATCGTCTTCGGGCGGCTGTCAGAGCAGCACGCTACCAGCATGCCTTGCGCCGCTACCATAGCCGCAAGGTTCATGCCCAAAGCTTTGAGGAAGGCGACCTTGTTCTTCGGCGCTTTCAGTCAGCCAAGAATTCCAACAAGTTGACGCCAAAGTGGGAAGGCCCTTATCAGGTAATACGAGTCACCAGGCCTGGCGCAGTCCACCTGGAGACCTAAGATGCTATTCCAGTGAGCAACTCCTGGAACATTGAACATCTTCGCAAGTTTTACCCATAAGGCCCGGTTGCCGGGCCCCCCGGCAAACCACCTTTTGTACAAGCCTTGCCGGCAAGGTATGTAACCCTCTGTACAAAGCTAGGCGCAGACCCTGAGCATAAATAAATGAAGCGCTGGTGCCCTAAGTTTTAACATGCATGCTAGGTTAAGTCTCTCCCTCGGTTAGGGTTGATAGTGCTTAGCGGCGACTAACCCCTAGCCTAGAGGTCGAGTATGCGTCTTTTTGTCCTCTTTGGTTCGCAGGGCATGTGGACACTCCCGCTGAGCCGCTTGGGAGAAAGAGAACGAATCGGCGCTCTGGCCCCGGCAAGCCAGGACGGCCGGGGGATGAAGACACAAGGATCTAACCACGGCAAGCCAAAGTTGCCGGGGGCTGCGGATTCAGATAAGTCCTTCATCCCCTGTTGTGCATTTCCGTATGGAACTTGGACAAATGAAACCTCATTTTGCTCCAAGGCCACCGTGCTCCCCTGATGAGGACATCAATACCATTGTTACACCCACAACCCCTGCTAATATACATACTGGACCGATTACTAGAGCTCGTGCACGCCAATTAAATTACCAGTACTTTCGTTTCTTGGTAATGATTCTAATGTTCATGAGAATATGATGCTGCCTAAATTGGATACATTTGTTTTGCTTACAAATGAAGGGCCTAGCTTGGAGAAGGATGAACATTGGAGCAAGAACAAGCATGGAGTTGATGGCACGCGCAAGGGAGACAAGAACAGAGTTTCAAGTGATGATTTCAGGACTTTGAAGCCACCATAATGAGTGCATGAAGCCTTGGACGAAATATACAAGATGCCACTTCATAATTTTCGTCCAGAGGCTATTCTAGGTGCTGCGTCACCTTATTTTTGGGCCAGGCCCATGTAATTTCGAAATACTTCAATATAGGCTGTTTTTAGAGTCCATATGTGTGGGGAAACAAGAGTTAGGGTGGGTTTCGGACCCCTCCTCCAAGGGCCACGAAATCCCCCCCTCTTCCTCCATATATACAGCCCCTAGGGCATCGTTTAGACTTTGGGTTTTGTTTAGATCAAAAGTTCGCCATAGCTGCAACTTCGCGTACTTCGTTTGTGTTCAACGACCAGACAAAGGCGTCACAGAACCCCACCTTCATTAATAAAGCTTTCCTCTTTTATTCACAATATCCAGATTGCAATCTCAGTTTCTTGCTTTTTCTTCATTTGCTCGCAGGAAATAGACCCTCGTGGTCAGGTTGATCGTGCTCCGGCGTGGTCAATAACCCCTCGGAAGTTGGTTTAGCGATTGCTAAGGCGTGACGTCTTCGCACGTTCGTAGTCGGATCGTCAAAGTCGACTCCCACAGAAAACGATTGCTATCTCATCGAAACATCGGGACACCTTTGCCTCTATCAAGTGGTATCAGATTTCCAGGTTGCTCGGTGAGATTTTATAGTTTTTCGTAGTTTAGATCGAGTCTGTTCTTCATACCTATAGTCAACGAAAAAGCCAAAACAAATTTAGGGTTAGTTCATCCTATTCGAACCAATCTGAGCCTTTGCATAATCTTTTCTGTATTTGCTTTGTTGAATTTGCGGTTGCATTGTCATGTCAAGTTGCTGGTCCTAGCGTCTAGTCCTTTAGAGTTTCAAGTTCTGTTCATAGGTTGTCACGTTGCCGCTGCCATATATCACCACCGCATCATCATCATCGCTGCTGCCATATACCACCACCGCACCAACTTCATTACCGCTGCCATATACCGCCGCCACGTCTTCACGTTGCAGGAGTTAGCTGACGTCTTCCCACAAGACGTGCCACCGGGATTACCACCTATTCGAGGGATTGAGCATCAAATTGACTTAATTCCCGGTGCATCGCTACCCAACCGTGCACCATACCGTACCAATCTAGAGGAGACGAAGGAGATTATGTGTCAAGTACAGGAGCTGCTCGACAAAGGTTATATTCGCAAATCCCTTAGTCCTTGTGTTGTTCCTATTATTCTAGTGCCAAAAAAGGATGGTACGTCGCGTATGTGTGTTGATTGTAGAGGCATTAATAATATTACTATTCGTTATCGTCATCCTATTCCTAGGCTAGATGATATGCTTGATGAATTGAGTGGCTCTACAATATTCTCCAAAGTTGATTTGCGTAGTGGATACCATCAAATTCGTATGAAATTGGGAGATGAATGGAAAACAGCTTTTAAAACTAAGTTTGGTTTATATGAGTGGTTAGTCATGCCTTTTGGGTTAACTAATGCACCTAGTACTTTCATGATACTAATGAACGAAGTTTTACGTGCTTTCATTGGACGATTTGTGGTAGTCTATTTTGATGATATACTGATTTACAGCAAACCTTTGGAAGAACATTTGGAACATTTACGTGCTATTTTTATTGCTCTACGTGATGCACGTTTGTTTGGTAACCTTGGGAAGTGCACCTTTTGCACCGACCGAGTATCTTTTCTTGGCTATGTTGTTACTCCACAGGGATTTGAAGTTGATAAAGCCAAGATTGAAGCTATTGAGAGTTGGCCGCAGCCCAAAACGGTCACACAAGTGAGGAGTTTTCTTGGACTCGCTGGTTTCTATAGGCGTTTTGTGCGAGATTTTAGCACCATTGCTGCACCTCTCAATGAGCTTACAAAGAAGGATGTGCCTTTTGTTTAGGGTACCGCACAGGAAGAAGCCTTCACAATATTGAAAGATAAGTTGACACATGCTCCTTTACTCCAACTTCCTGATTCTAATAAGACCTTTGAGCTTGAATGTGATGCTAGTGGAATTGGATTAGGAGGTGTGTTATTACAAGATGGCAAACCTGTTGCATACTTTTCTGAAAAATTGAGTGGGCCTAGTCTAAACTATTCTACTTATGATAAAGAATTATATGCTCTTGTTCGGACCTTAGAAACATGGCAACATTATTTATGGCCCAAAGAATTTGTTATACATTCTGATCATGAATCTTTGAAACACATTAAAAGTCAAGCTAAACTGAACCGTCGACATGCTAAATGGGTTGAATTCATTGAGACTTTCCCTTATGTCATTAAACACAAGAAGGGTAAAGAAAATGTTATTGCTGATGCATTGTCTCGTCGTTATACTATGCTTTCACAACTTGACTTTAAAATATTTGGTTTGGAGACCACCAAAGATCAATATGTGCATGATGCTGAATTTAAAGATGTATTGCAGAATTTTAAAGAAGCTAGAACATGGAACAAGTTCCTCGTTAACGATGGATTTGTATTTCGTGCTAACAAGCTATGCATTCCAGCTAGCTCCATTCGTCTTTTGTTGTTGCAGGAGGCGCATGGAGGAGGATTAATGGGACACTTTGGCGTCAAGAAGACGGAGGACATACTTGCTACACATTTCTTTTGGTCAAAGATGAGACGGGATGTTGAGCATTTTGTTGCTCGCTGCACTACATGTCAAAAAGCTAAGTCATGACTCAGTCCTCATGGTTTATATATGCCTTTGCATGTACCTAGTGTTCCATGGGAGGATATATCTATGGACTTTGTTTTAGGTTTATCTCGAACAAAGAAGGGGAGGGATAGAATATTTGTTGTCGTGGATAGGTTCTCGAAAATGGCACACTTTATACCATGTCATAAAAGCGATGATGCTGTTAATGTTGCTGATTTGTTCTTTCATGAAATTATTCGCTTGCATGGTGTGCCAAATACTATTGTTTCAGATCGTGATACTAAATTTCTTAGCCACTTTTGGAGATGTTTATGGGCTAAGTTGGGGACTAAACTGCTTTTTAGTACTACTTGTCACCCCCAAACTGATGGTCAAACTGAAGTAGTCAATAGAACATTGTCTGCTATGCTTAGGACTGTTTTGAAGAATAATAAGAAAATGTGGGAAGAATGCTTGCCTCATATTGAATTTGCTTATAATCGTTCGTTGCATTCTACTACTAAGATGTGCCCTTTTGAAATTGTGTATGTTTTCCTACCTTGTGCACCCATAGATTTGTTGCCTCTTCCATCTTCGGAGAAGGTTAATTTTGATGCTAAACAACGTGCTGAATTGATCTTAAAAATGCATGAGTTAACTAAGGAAAACATTGAGCGTATGAATGCTAAATATAAACTTGCTGGAGATAAGGGTAGAAAACATGTTGTCTTTGCACCTGGAGATCTTGTTTGGTTACATTTGCGTAAGGATAGGTTTCCTAATTTGCGCAAATCAAAGCTAATGCCACGTGCTGATGGTCCTTTTAAGGTGTTAGAGAAAATAAATGATAATGCATATAAACTTGAGCTACCTGCAGATTTTGGGGTTAGTCCCAGTTTTAACATTGCAGATTTGAAGCCTTATTTGGGTGAGGAAGATGAGCTTCCGTCGAGGACGGCTTCATTTCAAGAAGGGGAGGATGATGAGGACATCAATACCATTGTTACACCCACAACCCCTGCTACTATACATACTGGACCGATTACTAGAGCTCGCGCACGCCAATTAAATTACCAGGTACTTTTGTTTCTTGGTAATGATTCTAATGTTCATGAGAATATGATGCTGCCTAAATTGGATACATTTGATTTGCTTACAAATGAAGGGCCTAGCTTGGAGAAGGATGAACATTGGAGCAAGAACAAGCATGGAGTTGATGGCATGCGCAAGGGAGACAAGAACAAAGTTTCAAGTGATGATTTTAGGACTTTGAAGCCACCATAATGAGTGCATGAAGCCTTGGACGAAATATACAAGATGCCACTTCATAATTTTCATCCAGAGGCTATTCTAGGTCCTGCGTCACCTTATTTTTGGGCCAGGCCCATGTAATTTCGAAATACTTCAATATAGGCTATTTTTAGAGTCCGTATGTGTGGGGAAACAAGAGTTAGGGTGGGTTTCGGACCCCTCCTCCAAGGGCCACGAAATCCCCCCCTCTTCCTCCATATATACATCCCCTAGGGCATCGTTTAGACTTTGGGTTTTGTTTAGATTAAAAGTTCGCCATAGCTGCAACTTCGCGTACTTCGTTTGTGTTCAACGACCAGACAAAGGCGTCACAGAACCCCACCTTTATTAATAAAGCTTTCCTCTTTTATTCGCAATATCCAGATTGCAATCTCAGTTTCTTGCTTGTTCTTCGTTTGCTCGCAGGAAATAGACCCACGTGGTCAGGTTGATCGTGCTCCGGCATGGTCAATAACCCCTCGGAAGTTGGTTTAGCGATTGCTAATGCGCGACGTCTTCGCACGTTTGTAGTCGGATCGTCAAAGTCGACTCCCACAGAAAACGATTGCTATCTCATCGAAACATCGGGACACCTTTTCCTCTATCATCCCCCTTCTCTTGTACCCAAGTCCCTGGGACAGAACCGGGTTGTAGATGCGGTGGCAAGGAAATAAACGAGGAGCCTAACTCTACTTCGCCCTGCCTCCGCCAAAAGCGCGAGAACGGTCGACTGAATTCAGGGGACGGCAAGGCCTGTTGCCGGGCAACAATGTTTATCTTAAAAATGACAAGGATTCGTTCCTTGCCATGGGCCTCGCTGATGCACAAAGAACCCGACAATCACCCTTTTTCATTAAAAACATCCCATACAGGTACAGTTCATACGGGATTAAAAACATGAGCAAGGGGATTACTAGTCTTAAAATTAACAAGTGCCCGCAGGCTTACAAACTAAAAAGAGATAAGGTGCCCGTAATCTCTTTCTTGTCCCTCTCCTCAGAGGGTGGAACAAGACAGCAGGAGGGCAAAAGGAGCGCCTAGGCAAGGTACGAGGAGCAGAAGGCACCAAGAGAACATCTTGGTGCCCGGAAAGGAGCTGGAAGATGAGGCAGCGGACCGGCAATACGCGACGAAGGCGTTTGTGCCCGCGTACTCCGACTTGACGGCCGCGACCCGCCTGCTTCGCCTTCTCCGGCCGTCCTACGCCAGCCGTCCAAGGAGACGACGGGGAACGTCCCGATGGAGAGCTTGACGAGGAAGGCCCTCGGCAGGGCGCGTGGCCGAGGGAAGGGCGACGCGGTCAGTCGGAGTCGGAGTCGGCGTCCCGCCGCTCGACTCCCTCGTCGCCGCTGTCGCTGTCCTCCTCGTCACTCCCGCTTGAGGAGGAATCTTCATCGTCGGAGGAGCTCTCCACGCAGCACTTTAGGCGAGTTCCAAGATCTCCGAAGACCTTGATGGAGAGCAGGCCGCCCTCCATTAACGTGAAGTAGAGGACGAGCCCCGCCGTCAGGCTATGGATGTGAGGAGCGAGGAAGTCGACGTCGACCCGCGTGCCGCCATTCCCGCAGCCCCTCATGTGCAATCTGAGGGTCTGGGGCGGATCGAGCTCCATTTCCCAAGCAAATGGGGTAGGGAGACGGAGACGACGACGCGGTGGCCGGCGTAGCCTGATGAAGAACTCCCGAGGCTGGTCCCCGACGTGGCCCTCCATCACGGGCGGCATCACTGGCGGAGGCACGGCCATCACGCCGCCTCGTCCCCCTCTCCCCCGACCGCCGCGGCGACCTCGGCCTCACCCCTCCCCCTTCCTCTCGTGGCCGGCTCCGCCGCCGCGAGCTCGTGGGAAGGAGGAACGCGCTGTCGAGCGGCGACCCTCGCCCCCACCGTTGAAGGGCCTGCGCCCCTCTCGCCATGACGGGTGGAAGGAAGGAGCAGAAGTGGAAGAAGATGGATGCTGGGAGAACGTGGTATGACATCCCCCTCCCCCTCCTTTTAAAGGGGCGGGGTCGAGGCTTGGCCGCCCCACTCGACCAATCCAGCCAAGGCGCAGGGAATCATGACTGACCCGCTGCCCCAATCAGCGATGACCCGGTTTCCCGCCTCCACCGCCAGCCACCTGCATGGGGGACGCGTGATGAGCAAGCAGGATCGAGGGGACGGGTGAAGCGACCGTTCCCCACCCCGTGATCATGGGGCGCGGGCGCCTTGAAGACCGCGACCCGAGTCCACTCAGTAAATAAGCCGTGCCTGTGCGCCTCCCTCTTTTTCTTATGGGGAAGGCGCGAGCCGCCTCTTTACTACGATGTGACGCATGCATGCGGGAACCGCCCCACGCATGACCCTCACGTCACACACGACCCTCCACGTTGCGCGTTCAACGCGGGTCATGGGGAAGCACAGCGGACGAAACAGTCACTACGGTAAAAATCCGCCCCACCTGCCCGCGCACCGTTCTAGGCCTGGCCCAACAACGCGTCGCCCTTATATGTGGCCCAGACCCAGGGGCTCCTGTCGGTGTACAAAAGTAGGGGCTCTCCTTTTGACCCCTTTACTTGTGCACGGGCAGTCAGAGCCACGCATCGCGGCCACACTTAGCAGGGCAGAGGAGGGAAGCCAGAGAGAAGCCGAAACAACCAAGGCAACGCCAAGACCAGGAACACAGGAGAGCAAGAGGGCGAGGTAGGCTCCCTTGGCAAGATCCTTGCCAAGGCAGCCTCCGCAGCCCCGGCAAGAGCCTTGCCAGGGCAACCTGCCCGATGCCAGCAGAGCAAGCCACCCTTGAGCCCATGGGTCCCAACACCACCAACTACATTGGAACCAAGGCTCGGGAGGCGCCTCTGAGGTGGCATTCAGATCTTCGTCAAGATCATAAACATGTGAGATCAGATGAGGACCAGAAGACGGCGACCCTCGGCGGGATCCTAGCCGAGGAAATCCAGAAGACACCCGACAAGCGCCTTGGCGGGACGACTGCAAACGCCACGGCAAGACCCTTGCCGGGCCCCTGGCAAGACCCTTGCTGAAGGCATCAGCGGGGCCACTGCCAGGCCCGCGCCAGCCAAGACTCCACCGCCGTCCCCAAGCAGCTGCTAGCTCAACCAGCTGGGCAGGCACCTGCGTGGCGACGGGCGGGCTCTACACCGACTCAGCAAGCACCTGCGTGGTGGCATGCAACCCTTCGTGAAGGCTCCACCACCGCGCCAACCCAGCAGCCAGCTAACATGGCGCCACGACGCCTCGTCAGCTCCGACGCGTGTCAAGGCCAGGTGAGGCAGCGACAGCTGGGACGTGCTTCCTCGGCAGTGCATTAAATGCATTTATCCGACGGTCCCAGAGGATAGGCTTATCAACTGTAGACCTTTCCACCTCCTGTCTGCCACTGTGGCAGCCCCTTTTTGCCTATAAAAGGAGGCCTGAGGCAACCAGGAGAGGGATTCGGCTCTTTTTGGGCAAGTTGCACCCCGTAGCTAGCTCAAGAACACAAGAACATCCAATACACCCACCAAAGCAGGACTAGGGTATTACGCATCTTCGCGGCCCGAACCTGGGTAAACGACCAGTGTGCTTCCTGTCAGACCTGCTCTTTGCACAACCTCGTGCCCGCCGACCGTAGAAGGGATCCCAGTGACCCCATAGGTGTCGTTCCCACCGACATACCGAAAGGGCAAGTAAAAGTGGTCTGTTCTTGATCCTCTTTTGACACAGGTATTTGAGAGAAACCGGAATAACCATCTTGAAAGCAAAAATGTGTATGTTTGGATAATCTTTCTAGCATTTGATCAATAAAAGGTAAAGGGTAATGATCATTTTTAGTAGCTTTATTTAATTTGCGGATATCAATTACCATTCTATAACCTGTAATAATTCTTTGTGGGATGAATTCATCTTTATCATTAGGAACAAAGGTAATACCTCCCTTAGGGACACAATGGACATGACTTACCCACTAACTATCAGCAACGGGATAGATTATACCTGCCTCCAGAAGCTTTAGTATTTCTTTTCTTACCACTTCTTTCATCTTAGGATTTAACCGTCGTTGGTGATCAACAACCGGTTTAGCATCTTTCTCCAATTTTATTTTGTGCTGGCATAAAGTGGGACTATGCCCTTAAGATCATCAAGAGTATATCCAATAGCAGCACGGTGCTTCTTCAGAGTTTTCAATAATTTCTTTTCTTCATGCTCTGAAAGGTTAGCACTAATAATAACAGGATATATCTTCTTTTCATCAAGATAATCATATTTAAGAGGATCAAGTAATGGTTTATGTTCAAACACAGGATCACCCTTGGGTGGAGGAGGATCCCCTAGAATTTCAATAGGCAAGTTGTGTTTCAAAATAGGTCACTGTTTAAAGAATACTTCATCTATTTCCCTTCTTTCATTCATAAACATATCATTTTCATGGTCGAGCAAATATTGTTCTAAAGGATCATTAGGAGGCATGACAATAGAGGCAAGACCAATAATTTCATCTTTACTAGGTAATTCTTTATCATGGGGTTGTCTATGAAATTTAGCAAAATTAAACTCATGAGACACATCCCCCAAACCAATAGTAACAACATCCTTTTTGCAGTCTATCCTAGCATTAACAGTATTCAAGAAGGGTCTACCAAATATGATGGGACAAAAGCTATCTTGTGGGGAACCAAGAACAAGAAAATCAGCAGGAGATTTAACTTTCCCACACAAGACGTCAACATCTCTAACAATCCCAACTGGTGGAATAGTGTCTCTACTGTCAAGCTTAATTGTAACATCAATTTCCTCTATCTCTGCAGGTGCAATATCATGCATAATTTCTTTGTATAAGGAATGAGGTATTGCACTTGCACTAGCACCCATATCACATAAGCTATGATAACAATGATCTCCTATTTTAACAGAAATAACAGGCATGCCTACAACAGGTCTATGTTTATTTTTAGTATCAGGTCTATCAATTCTAGCAGCTTCATCACAGAAGTAAATAACATGCCCATCAATATTATCAGCCAAGAGATATTTAACCATAGCAATACTAGGTTCAACTTTAATTTGCTCAGGGGGTGTAGGTGTTCTAGTATTACTCTTATGAACCATAGTTGAAGCTTTAGTATCATCCTTTATTCTAACAGGGTAAGGTGGTTTCTCAATATAAGCGGTAGGAACAATAGGATCAACATTATAAGTGATAGTCTTTTCTTCAACTTTAATAGGTGCAACTACTTTTACTTCAATTGGAGGATTATATTTAAACCACTTCTCCTTAGGGAGGTCAACATGAGTAGCAAAGGATTCACAGAAAGAAGCTACTATCTCAGAGTCAAGTCCATATTTAGTGCTAAATTCACGGAAAACATCGGTATCCATAAAAGATTTAACACAATCAAACTTAGGTGTTATACCTGACTCCTTACCTTCGTCGAGATCCCAATATTTAGAGTTGCGTTTAATTCTTTCCAATAAATCCCATTTGAATTCCATAGTCTTCATCATAAAAGAGCTAGTACAAGAAGTATCGAGCATGGAGCGATTATTGAGAAAAAGTCGAGCATAAATTTTTTGGATAATAATTTCTCTTGAGGGCTCATGATTGGGGCATGAATATAACATTGACTTAAGCCTCCCCAAGCTTGAGCGATGCTTTCTCCTTCGCGAGGCCAAAAATTATATATATAATTGTGATCACGATGAACAAGATGCATAGGATAAAACTTCTGATGAAATTCCAATTTCAATCGGTTGTAGTTCCATGATCCCATATCATCACATAGTCTAAACCATGTCAATGCCTTTCCCTTCAAAGATAAAGGGAAGACCTTCTTCTTGATAACATCCTGGCATACCTGCAAGCTTAAATAATCCACAAACTTCATCCACATAGATTAGGTGCAAATCGGGATGTAATGTTCCATCACCTGTGAAAGGATTAGCTAGCAGTTTCTCTATCATACTCGAAGGAATTTCAAAGTAAACATTTTCAGTAGGTTCAGTAGGTTGAGGAGCAACTCTTTGCTCTACTGTTCGGGGTGAAGATACCACGAACAAGCCCCTCAAAGGATTATGTTCCATAGTAACAAGTAACAGTAAATTTCAGCACACTATATAAATTTTTCCTTACCAAATTCCACCTACCAAAGGCGCATCACTCCTCGGAAATGGCGCCAGAAAAGATTCTTGATGACCCACAAGTGTAGGGGATCTATCGTAGTCCTTTCGATAAGTAAGAGTGTCGAACCCAACGAGGAGCAGAAGGAAATGACAAGCGGTTTTCGGTAAGATATTCTGTGCAAGCACTGAAATTATCGGTAATAGATAGTTTTGTGTTAAGGTAATTTGTAACGAGTAACAAGTAATGAAAGTAAATAAGGTGCAGCAAGATGGCCCAATCCTTTTTGTAGCAAAGGACAAGCCTGGACAAACTCTTATATGAAGGAAAACGCTCCCAAGGACACATGGGAATTATCGTCAAGCTAGTTTTCATCACGCTAATATGATTCGCATTCGTTACTTTGATAATTTGGTATGTGGGTGGACCGGTGCTTGGGTGCTGCCCTTCCTTGGACAAGCATCCCACTTATGATTAACCCCTATTGCAAGCATCCGCAACTACAAAAGAAGTATTAAGGTAAACCTAACCATAGCATGAAACATATGGATCCAAATCAGCCCCTTACGAAGCAACTCATAAACTAGGGTTTAAGCTTCTGTCACTCTAGCAACCCATCATCTACTTATTACTTCCCAATGCCTTCCTCTAGGCCCAATCAATGGTGAAGTGTCATGTAGTCGACGTTCACATAACACCACTAGAGGAGAGACAACATACATCTCATCAAAATATCTAACGAATACCAAATTCACATGACTACTTATAGCAAGACTTCTCCCATGTCCTCAGGAACAAATGTAACTACTCACAAATCATATTCATGTTCATAGTCAGAGGGGTATTAATATGCATAAAGGATCTGAACATATGATCTTCCACCAAATAAACCAACTAGCATCAACTACAAGGAGTAATCAACACTACTAGCAACCCACGTGTACCAATCTGAGGTTTTGGGACAAAGATTGGATATAAGAGATGAACTAGGGTCTTAGAGGAGATGGTGCTGGTGAAGATATTGATGGAGATTGACCCCCTCCCAATGAGAGGATCGTTGGTGATGACGATGGTGATGATTTCCCCCTCCCGGAGGGATGTTTCCCCGGCAGAACAGCTCCGCTAGAGCCCTAGATTGGTTCTGCCAAGGTTCTGCCTCGTGGCGGCGGTGTTTCGTCCTAAAAGCTTGCTTATGATTTTTTTTCCAGGGTAAAATACTTCATATAGCAGAAGATGGGCACCGGAGGCCTGCCAGGGGGGCCACGAGGTAGGGGGCGCGCCTAGGGGGTAAGGCGCGCCCCCACCCTCGTGGATGGTGGGTGGCCCCTTTCTGGTACTTTCTTCGCTCAATATTTTTTATTAATTCCAAAAATAACTTCCGTGGAGTTTTAGGACTTTTGGAGTTGTGCAGAATAGGTCTCTAATATTTGCTCCTTTTCCAGCCCAGAATTCCAGCTGCCGGCATTCTCCCCCTTCATGTAAACCTTGTAAAATAAGAGAGAATAGGCATAAGTATTGTGACATAATGTGTAATAACAGCCCATAGTTCAATAAATATTGATATAAAAGCATGATGAAAAATGGACGCATCAGTATCCCCGTTGTAGGGTTTGCAATATGTTCATGATTTGCTTATGGTGGGTTGCTAGAGTGACAGAAGCTTAAACCTGAGTAAGTAGGTTGTTTGCGTCTGGGAGTAAAGAGGACTTGATACTTTAAGGCTATGGTTGGGTTTTACCTTAATGATCTTTAGTAGTTACGGATGTTTGCTAGAGTTCCAATCATAAGTGCATATTATCCAAGGAGATAAAGTATGTTAGCTTATGCCTCCCCCCTCATATAAAATTCCAATGATAATTACCGGTCTAGTTATCGATTGCCTAAGGACAAATAACTTTCTTGTGACAAAAAGCTCTCTACTAAAACTAACATAGTTGCTTCTTTATCTAAACAGCCCCTCGTTTTTATTTACGTGCTCTTTATTATCTTGCAAACCTATCCTACAACACCTTCAAAGTACTTCTAGTTTCATACTTGTTCTAGGTAAAGTGAACGTAAAGCGTGCGTAGAGATGTATTGGTGGTCGATAGAACTTGAGGGAATATTTGTTCTAGCTTTAGCTCCTCATTGGGTTCGACACTCTTACTTCTCGAAAGAGGCTACAACTGATCCCCTATACTTGTGGGTTATCTAGACCTTTTTCTGGCGCCGTTGCCAGGGAGCAATAGCGTGGGGTGAATATTCTCGTGTGTGCTTGTTTGCTTTATCACTAAGTAGTTTTTATTTGTTGTTCTAAGTTGTTCTCTATATTTAGTTATGGATATGGAACACGAAAAAATAGGTGTACTTGTTACTCATGGAGATGGGGAACCTCCTAAAACCCTCGATGCTCATTATGTGAAAGATATTATGCACTACTTTAATAATCCTGAGAAAACCCCATTCAATTATATAATGGGAGACACGTTGGATCAACGTGAATACTTTAGGGATTATCGTTTGACTCAAAAAGGGAAACTATTATGGGATCAAATTCATATGTTGCATTGGTATGCTCGGAATTTATGCTTGAGATATGATTATACTTGTTGCTCTAGGATGAAGGCTCCACACCTTCCCTTTTCATGTAAATTGAATGATAATGAAACCTTAGCTTCTTATGCTAATGGTAGATATGATTACTATGATGTGGAACGAATAGAAGATTTTGTTGCTTTTAAGGGTGCTTATGAAATTGAATCTTTGTTTGAAAAGTATGAAGCTTTTGATGATGATGTTTATAGACCTGAAAATTTTGCTATTCTTAAATATTGCTATGAGAATTATGAATATAATGCCGATATTGATGTGTTTATTGAGAAAGTCTCCGCTGTCTAAGAACATACTAATATTTTGCACAAATCTATGGAAGAAGAAATTTGTCGGTGCAACAAACCCTGGATCTGTTGCCCAGACTGTGCACGGGCACGGGAACAAGATTGAAGCACCAGCCCAGATCAGAGTGCAAGAACCCCAGAGATTCGAAGGACCAACATGCAGATCACAGGGACCAAGATCAAACCAGAGAAGTAGGATATCGTCAAGAGAAAAGCCTCCCTTGCCGGGTAGGCGAGCCCGGCAAGGGGCGAGGCCACCCCCAGGAATAGACAACCAAAGCACCCTGGCAGGGCCTGCCAGGGCTCACGGAAGCAAAACCACCTCACCAACCACTCTACCACGACCCACATCGTCGATCAATGCGGTGTCAAGCCGTGAAGTGATTAAGTGGCAGCCATTCACCACATGACATCCATTTTCTACTGGGGAAACCGACAGACGACACCCGTCCTGCGACGTGTCAAGCGAGCAGGCGCGGAGCTGGCAAGATAGCCCGGCAAGCCTTGCCGGGCAACCAACAATGTGACATTGAGCGGTGCATTTAATGTGCCCTGTCAGCCCGCAGAGTTAGGTATGATAGCACTGTTTGCTATCTTATCAGTGCATATTGACTACTTTGCCACTGTGGTAACCCCTTGATCTATAAAAGGAGGCCCATGGCAACCGTAGAAAGGGTTAGAAGGTTGGATAACTCACACCCCCATACACGCGTAGCCGCTGCTACCCTGAGGCAACCCCTGCCGGGCAAGTGTACTACGCTCCACCACCACCTTTCCACCATCAATCCCCCAAAGCAGGAGTAGGGTTTTAGCCTCACGACAGCCCAAACCTGGGTAAAATTGCCTGTGTGATCTCTGCCGTGCTTCCCCACGCTCGTCTGCTCTTTCTGCAACGCATCACCCTCCTGTCGAACCAGCAATGGGCCTCCTGGTCCCATAGGTGGCCGTGGTTTCCCGCGACATCTTTGGCGCACCAGGTAGGGGGCTCGCTTGCGTGAACCTGAAGGCATGTGCAGCGCATCGACTTCATCACCATCTTCATCTTCGACGACGCCATCGACCATGGCGCCCAAGAAGAAACCCGGCCCTTCGGCTCACCCATCCACCTCGAAGGCTCCGCCGCCCATGGCCTCCAACACTGTGGGAGGTGCGGAGGCGCACGAGGACGCGGACGCTGTTGGGGGAGTGGTCGGAGCAGGCTACACCGTCACCACTTCCCCCGCAGCCAACACAGGAGCAGGAGGCGCGGGAGGAGAGCAGCATCAACAACACCCTGACGGCCACGCTCCCCAAGGTACGGGTGAAGGGGTTACTCCATCTACGCCCCTTTCCTCCACCGATGGGCACAACTGAAGCAACGACGCCCGGACCGGGGCGAATCACCGCCCTCCGGCCGCTCCCACCATGGGTGCGGCCGCCATGCGTGCACCCCCTTCAGGACAGGTCGACCAAGCCGCTAGCCCTCAAGTGCCTTCACCGCACCACGCCCAAGTGGTCGCCCCGCAGCAGGTGTGGGGGCACAGTGCCGCCGCCGCCACCGTCAAGAGCCGAGCAACGGTACGATCGACTTCATCATCATTCATGCCAAGTACGTCTTCGGAGGCCATGACACGGGCCCAATTGCTGCTGAGGTTTCCGCCAGCGGCCGAGCAGATGGACGAATGGCATGCTACCATCCAAAGCCTGCTCAGTTTCGCCGAAGCTGGGGGCTCAGCGAACTGCCCACCGCGACCTCCCCAAGCGACAGGAACGACTCATGCTGCTGATTGTACGGAAGGGGCCATCCCCATGGTGCAGTCCCCGCCGCGGCAGCCAGCGCGAGCGCAACCGAATAAAGACCCCGACGATGTCTCGATGGCCTGTTCTAACCCTCGACCACGTCCAGGCCAACGATAAGCCCCGGAGGATAGGCGGAGAGGAGACACGCGCGTCGTCATCGGGCAACGCTGTGACGGCCTCCGCCGGATCAACGGGTGCGATGGCCCTAACGTTGACGAGCCCGCGCTCGGTGTTGGCGGGAGCCTACCTTTTGAGGTTGGCTGCCCTGCCTTTACTCGTGAGCTGCGGCAAGTCCGTTGGCCGTCCGTTCACACGTTCAAGCCAGAAATACCCGAGAAGTACGACGGAAGGTCGAACCCGGCAGAGTTCCTGAGCATCTACACCATCGCTGTTTAGGATGCCGGGGGAAGAGATGAGAAGGTGTTTGCCAACTACTTCCCTTTGGCCCTCAAGTACAATGTGAGGTCTTGGCGGATGCACCTACCGGAGAGCTCCATTTCCTCATGGGCTGACCTGTGCCATGAGTTCATTGGCACCTTCACATGCGGTCATCAAGAACCCGGCAGGCCCAGTGACTTGTAGCTTCTCCAACAGAAGGAAGGAGAAACCCTCCGTAAGTATTTATAGAGATTCAACAAAGTTCATAGAAATATCGCAAATATCCATCCGGCAGCCGTAATAGTTGCCTTCCATTCCAATGTGTGCAACCGTCGTATTCGTTCCAAGATGAACGTACGGTTGCCCAAGACTGTGAAGGAGCTTTACACTCTGGTAGATAAGTGTGCTCGGATGGAGGAGGGAAGGAAGTTGCCCGGAGAGGAAGATTGCATCAATGTTGATTCAGAGGATGAGGATGAATGAACTAGTCAAAAGAAGAGCAAGAAGCGCAGTAAGAAGCGGAGGGATAAGGCAGTGATGACTGTTGAAGGATCGGGTGCGCCTAGTACCGGTAAGAAGGCCAAAGTTGAGGCCCCTGACAAGGAAGCTGCCATGTGCACTGACTGCCAGGAAGCCGTTCCTGCCGAGAAAGCCGGGAAAGGTGATGGGCCATACTGCAAGATTTATCAGACCAAGGGCCACGACCTTCAAGAGTGTTATCAAGTTGAGCAACTTGTCAAGAAACAGAGAGCAGAGTATGAGAAGCGTGATAAGGAAACATGTCAGAATGTTGTTGGCGGTAAGGGTCGAGGCGGTGAAGTAAATCGCTCCGGCAAGCCCGCTCGGAACCAAGGAAAACCCGCCAAAGGTTGAAAGAAGGAAACCTGTGATGATGAGAGTGATGGAGGGGATGAAGAGGAAACCAGTGAGCAGGAGTTTCAGAAGGTCACAGACGCCCTGTGCATTGACGGAGGTGCATCACTGCACACTTCTCACCGCCAGCTCCAACGGTGGGCACGAGAAGTCAATGCCGTGGAACCAGCGCCAGAGGCCTGGAAGCCACTCAAATGGTCTCGTACGCCCATAATCTCTGATGAGGAGGACCATCCTAGCCGTAGCACCGCGGTAGGGAGTTTTCCATTGTTGGTCTCCCCAACAATTCGCAACCTCAAGGTCACAAAGATGCTGGTGGACGGCGGGGCCTGGTTGAATCTGATTTCCCCAGCAGTTATCAGCAAGCTTCAGATAGGAGAGGAAGAGCTAGAGGTTACCGGCACGTTTCAAGGAGTTAATCCCGACAGGAGCCATCCTAAGGGGAAGATCACATTGCTGGTAACGTTTGGGGAAGAACTGAACTACCGGACTGAGAGGATTTTGTTTGATGTGGCTGATCTCCCCTGTTGTACAATGGGATTCTTGGATGCCCGGCCCTGGCTAAGTTCATAGCGGCATCCCATTATGCCTACAACACCTTGAAGATGCCTGGGCCACTGGGAGTCATAACCATCCCATCAGATGAGAAGGATGCAATCATTTGTGTGGACAAGATGTACCGGGACACGGTCGCAGCAGAGACAGCGGCAGTTCCCGCCAAGGAAAGTAAAGGAAAGAAAAGAGATTGTAGGGACTCCGGCGAAGAGTCCAGGAAGCGTGCCCCCACCGAGTGACGGCACCCGTTGACGACGTGCCGGAGTGTTCTAACAGCAAGAGATCCAAGGTCGCTGCACCCCAAGTGAAGAAGGCCCCAGCAAGGCTGGCTGGCCTTGATGGTACTTTCACTATCAGCGCCACCCTCGTTGACAAATAGGAAAGAGCGCTCGTTGCCTTCCTGCGGGCGAATATCGATGTGTTTGCCTGGCAACCATCTGATATCCCCGATGTTCCCAGGGAGGTAATCGAGAACCACCTTGCTATCTGCCCACACGCCGGACCTATCAAGCAGAAAGTCCAGAAGCAGGCCTTGGAGAGGCAACAATTCATTGCAAAAGAGATCAAGAAACTTGAGGCAGCTAGTGTGGTCAAAGGAGTGCTGCACCCCACGTGGTTGGAAAATCTAGTAGTAGTCCGGAAGGCTAACGGGAAGTGGAGGCTTTGCATAGATTTCACAAATCTCAACAAGGCTTGCCCAAAAGACCCATTTCCCTTGCCGCCTATCGACCAGATTGTGGATTCCACTTCAGGTTGTGATTTTCTCTCCTTTCTAGATGCATACTCTGGGTATCACCAAATCTTCATGTCCAAGGAAGATGAAGAGAAGACGCCATTCATCACTCGATGTGGTACGTACTGCTTTGTCCGCATGCCATTCGGATTAAAGAGCGTCGGGTCCACTTTTGCAAGGGCAATCCAGATTGGTTTTGAGACACAGTTGCACAGAAACATAGAAGCCTATATGGATGATATTATGGTTATGACCAAGGATAAGGCCACCCTTATTCAGAATTTGGAGGAGACATTTGATAATCTGCGTAAGATCAATCTGAAGCTCAACCCAGAGAAGTGTGTATTTGGTGTCCCCTCCGGCAAGTTGCTTGGGTTCTTTGTATCCCATCGCGGGATCGAAGCCAACCCCGACAAGATCAAGGCCATCGAGCAAATCCAGGCGCCAAGGAAAGTTAAGGATGTGAGGCGTCTGATAGGATGTGTTGCCGCGCTAAGAAGATTCATCTCCAAGTCTGCCGAGCGTGCCCTACCGTTCTTCAAAATTTTGAAGAAGGCCGGTCCTATGAAGTGACCCCAGAAGCAGATGCAGCTTTGCAAGAGTTAAAGGCCTACTTGTCCTCTGTGCCTACCTTTGTTGCTCCCAAACCCCAGGAGCCGTTGTTGCTATACTTGGCGGCAACCAACCAAGTGGTCGGTGCGGCCTTGGTAGCGCAGCGAGAAGTGGATGAAACGGAAAGTGAGCAGAGACCGGCAGAATCAGAGAAGGACCAGGACAACAATGAGCACGACAACGAGAGCAACCCCAAGGACGCGGCAAGGAAGAAAGTGGTGTAGCGCCCAGTGTACTTTGTCAGCTCCTTGTTACAGGGGGCTAGATCGAGGTACTCTGGCGTGCAGAAGTTAATCTTTGGTCTCATTATGGCCTCAAGGAAACTTCGCCACTACTTCCAAGCCCATGAGATCACGGTTGTTACTCGTTTTCCGTTGCAAAGGTACTCCAAAACCCTAAGGCTACCGGCATAATAGTGGAGTGGGCTTTGGAGTTGTCCAGCTTTGGTTTGAAGTTTGAGAGCACATCAACTATTCAGAACAGGGCGTTGGCAGAGTTTATTGTAGAATGGATGCCAACCCCTGATGAGGAAGTGACGGAGACAGTTATCCCCGGCAAGGAATCGCCCCAAGAATGGATTATGTATTTTGATGGTGTTTTTTCCCTACAAGGTGCGGGAGCTGGCGTGCTTCTTGTCGCCCACTCCTGGGAGCACTTGAAGTACGTCATCCAAATGCATTTTGCTCGGGAAGAAGCCACCAACAATACAACTGAGTATGAAGTACTCCTTGCCGGGCTCAGGTGTGATAGCCTGGCTTAATAGGGATGATAGACTACTCATATAAATAAGGAATTCCTTCTTTTCCGGGAGCCCATTTGGACAAAACTCCAAAGTTAAGCATGCTCAGCTTGGAGTAGTTTCAGGATGGGTGACCGACCGGGAAGTTGCTCCCGGGTGCGCACGAGTGAGGACAAAGGGCGTAGAAAAGACTAGTATTGATCTGTGGGGCCAGTCTAGATCCCGCCAGGAGTAACGACCACCGGCGGGTGTGTCTCGGGTGTTACAAGTTGGTATCAGAGCCGACCCTCGTGGTTACATGGATGTTTGCGGACAGGTGCGTGGTCATGTTGTGCATGACGTTTGTGACCCGTCGTGGTACACATCATGGCACATGTGCCGGACTGGAAGCACAGACATATGTGCCAAGAGGGAACGATCCTGTGGCCCGACGAGGACGTCGGTTCCTCTGAGTGGGGGTTTATGTGATACCCTGGCTTAATAGGGATGATAGACTACTCATATAAATAAGGAATTCCTTCTTTTTCGGGAGCCCATTCGGACAGAACTCCAAAGTTAAGCGTGTCAGCTTGGAGTAGTTTTAGGATGGGTGACCGACCGGGAAGTTGCTCCTGGGTGCGCACGAGTGAGGACAAAGGGCGCAGAAAAGACTAGTATTGATCTGTGGGGCCAGTTTAGATCCCGCCAGGAGTAACGACCACCGGCGGGTGTGTCCGGGGTGTTACATCAGGATTGCAGCTGAATTGGGAATTAAGAAGCCGATCATTCGAGGAGATTCACAACTTGTGGTGAGACAAGTCAATAAGGATTATCAAAGTCCATTGATGGAGGCATACGTCGAGCAAGTGAGGAGATTGGAGGAGCACTTTGATGGATTGCAAACAGAGCACGTACCCCGTGCGGAAAACAGCATAGCTAATCATCTGTCAAAGTGTCCTACGCAGAAGCTTCCTGTGGAACCAGGGACTTTTGTTCTCCATCTCACTCAGCCCTCCGTATCCCCAGCAACAATGGTCCGGAAGAGGAGAAAGTTGAAATACGGTAAGCCTCTCCTGGTAGAGTCATCCGCTCCCGGCAGAGACTCTGCCGGAAACAACTCCTCATAGCCTTCCGGACCACCCCCTCCAGCCGGGCCCATGGACCCCGCTGATACATCCATTTTGCATCATGCTTTTATATCGATATTTATTACATTTTGGGCTATTATTACACATTATGTCAGAATACTTATGCCTATTCTCTCTTATTTTACAAGGTTTACATAAAGAGGGAGAATGCCGGCAGCTGGAATTCTGGGCTGAAAAAGGAGCGAATATTAGAGACCTATTCTGCACAACTCCAAAAGTCCTGAAACTTCACGGAGGCACGTTTTGGAATATATAAAAAATACCGGCGAAAGAATCAACCAGAGGGGGCCCACATTCTGGTTACGAGGGTGGGGGCGCGCCCTACCCCCTGGGCGCGCCCCGTGTCTCATGGGCCCCCTGGCAGGCCTTCGGTGCCCATCTTCTGCTATATGAAGCTTTCATCCGAGAAAAAATACAGAGGAAGCTTTCGGGACGAAACACCGCCGCCACGAGGCGGAACCTGGCGAAACCAATCTAGGGCTCCGGCGGAGCTGTTCTGCCGGGGAAACCTCCCTCCAGGAGGGGGAAATCATCACCATCGTCATCACCATCGATCCTCTCAGCGGGAGGGGGTCAATCTCCATCAACATCTTCACCAGCACCATCTCCTCTCAAACCCTAGTTCATCTCTCGTATCCAATCTTTGTCCCAAAACATCAGATTGGTACCTGTGGGTTGCTAGTAGTGTTGATTACTCCTTGTAGTTGATGCTAGTTGGTTTATTTGGTGGAAGATCATATGTTCAGATCCTTTATGCATATTAATACCCCTCTGATTATGAACATGAATATGATTTGTGAGTAGTTACGTTTGTTCCTGAGAACATGGGAGAAGTCTTGCTATAAGTAGTCATGTGAATTTGGTATTCGTTTGATATTTTGATGAGATGTATGTTGTCATTCCTCTAGTGGTGTTATGTGAACATCGACTACATGACACTTCACCATTATTTGGGCCTAAGGGAAGGCATTGGGAAGTAATAAGTAGATGATGGGTTGCTAGAGTGACAGAAGCATAAACCCTAGTTTATGCGTTGCTTCGTAAGGGGCTGATTTGGATCCATATGTTTCATGCTATGGTTAGGTTTACCTTAATACTTCTTTTGTAGTTGCGGATGCTTGCAATAGGGGTTAATCATAAGTGGGATGCTTGTCCAAGGAAGGGCAGTACCCAAGCACTGGTCCACCCACATATCAAATTATCAAAGTAACGAACGCGAATCATATGAACGTGATGAAAACTAGCTTGACGATAATTCCCATGTGTCCTCGGGAGCGTTTTCCTTTATATAAGAGTTTGTCCAGGCTTGTCCTTTGCTACAAAAAGGATTGGGCCATCTTGCTGCACCTTATTTACTTTTATTACTTGTTACCCGTTACAAATTACCTTATCACAAAACTATCTATTACCGCTAATTTCAGTGCTTGCAGAGAATACCTTACTGAAAACCGCTTGCCATTTCCTTCTGCTCCTCGTTGGGTTCGACACTCTTACTTATAGAAAGGACTATGATAGATCCCCTATACTTGTGGGTCATCAAGACTCTTTTCTGGCGCCGTTGCCGGGGAGCGAAGCGCCTTTCGTAAGGAAAAATTTATATAGTGTGCTGAAATTTACTGTCACTTGTTACTATAGAAAGTAATCCTTTGAGGGGCTTGTTCGGGGTATCTTCACCCCGACCTGTAGAGAAAACAGTTGCTCCTCAACCTACTGAATCTACTGAAAATGTTTACTTTGAAATTCCTTCGGGTATGATAGAGAAACTTCTAGCTAATCCTTTTACAGGTGATGGAACATTACATCCCGATTTGCACCTAATCTATGTGGATGAAGTTTGTGGATTATTTAAGCTTGCAGGTATGACCGAGGATGTTATCAAGAAGAAGGTCTTCCCTTTATCTTTGAAGGGAAAGGCATTGACATGGTTTAGGCTATGTGATGATATGGGATCATGGAACTACAACCGATTGAAATTGGAATTTCATCAGAAGTTTTATCCTATGCATCTTGTTCATCGTGATCGTAATTATATATATAATTTTTGGCCTCGCGAAGGAGAAAGCATCGCTCAAGCTTGGGGGAGGCTTAAGTCAATGTTATATTCATGCCCCAATCATGAGCTCTCAAGAGAAATTGTTATTCAAAAATTTTATGCTCGCCTTTCTCTCAATAATCGCTCCATGCTCGATACTTCTTGTACTGGTTCTTTTATGATGAAGACTATTGAATTCAAATGGGATTTATTGGAAAGAATTAAACGCAACTATGAAGATTGGGATCTCGATGAAGGTAAGGAGTCAGGTATAACACCTAAGTTTGATTGTGTTAAATCTTTTATGGATACTGATGTTTTCCGTGAATTTAGCACTAAATATGGACTTGACTCTGAGATAGTAGCTTCTTTCTGTGAATAATTTGCTACTCATGTTGATCTCCCTAAGGATAAGTGGTTTAAATATCATCCCACCATTGAAGTAAAAGTAGTTGAACCTATTAAAGTTGAAGCAAAGACTATCACTTATAATGTTGATCCTATTGTTCCCACTGCTTATATCGAGAAACCACCTTTCCCTACTAGAATAAAGGATCATGCTAAAGCTTCAACTGTGGTTCATAAGAGTAATACTAGAACACCTACACGTTCTGAGAAAATTAAAGTTGAACCTAGTATTGCTATGGTTAAAGATCTCTTGGCTGATAATATTGATGGGCATGTTATTTACTTCTGTGATGAAGCTGCTAGGATTGCTAGACCCGATACTAAGGGTAAACATAGACATGTTGTAGGCATGCCTGTTATTTCTGTTAAAATAGGATATCATTGTTATCATGGCTTGTGTGATATGGGTGCTAGTGCAAGTGCAATACCTCATTCCTTATACAAAGAAATTATGCATGATATTGCACCTGCTGAGATAGAGGAAATTGATGTTACAATTAAGCTTGCCAATAGAGACACTATTTCACTAGTTGGGATTGTTAGAGATGTTGAAGTCTTGTGTGGGAAAGTTAAATATCCAGCTGATTTTCTTGTTCTTGGTTCCCCACAAGATGACTTTTGTCCCATTATATTTGGTAGACCCTTCTTGAATATTGTTAATGCTAAGATAGATTGCAAAAAGGATGTTGTTACTATTGGATTGGGGGATATGTCTCATAAGTTTAATTTTGCTAAATTTCATAGACAACCCCATGATAAAGAGTTGCCTAGTAAAGATGAAATTATTGGTCTTGCTTCTATTTCCGTGCCTCCTAATGATCCTTTAGAACAATATTTGCTAGACCATGAAATTGATATGCTTATGAATGAAAGAAGGGAAATAGATGAAGTATTGTTTAAACAGGGACTTATTTTGAAACACAACTTGCCACTTGAAATCCTAGGGGATCCTCCTCCACCCAAGGGTGATCCCGTGTTTGAGCTTAAACCATTACCTGATACTCTTAAATATGCATATCTTGATGAAAAGAAGATATATCCTGTTATTATTAGTGCTAACCTTTCAGAGCAAGAAGAAGAGAAATTATTGAAAACTCTGAAGAAGCACCGTGCTGCTATTGGATATACTCTTGATGATCTTAAGGGCATTAGTCCCACTCTATGCCAACACAAAATAAAATTGGAGAAAGACGCTAAACCGGTTGTTGATCACCAACGAAGCTTAAATCCTAAGATGAAAGAAGTGGTAAGAAAAGAAATATTAAAGCTTCTGGAGGCATGTATAATTTATCCCTTTGATGATAGTCAGTGGGTAAGTCCTGTCCATTGTGTCCCTAAGAAGGGAGGTATTACTGTTGTTCCTAATGATAAAGATGAATTGATCCCACAAAGAATTGTTACAGGTTATAGAATGGTAATTGACTTCCGTAAACTAAATAAAGCTACTAAAAAGGATCATTACCCTTTACCTTTTATTGATCAAATGATAGAAAGATTATCCAAACATACACATTTTTGCTTTCTAGATGGTTACTCTGGTTCCTCTCAAATACCTGTGTCAAAAGAGGATCGAGAAAAGACCACTTTTACTTGCCCTTTCGGTACCTTTGCTTATAGACGTATGCATTTTGGTTTATGCAATGCACCTACTACCTTTCAAAGATGCATGATGGCTATATTCTCTGATTTTTGTGAAAAGATTGTTGAGGTTTTCATGGATGATTTCTCCGTATATGGAACTTCTTTTGATGATTGCTTGAGCAACCTTGATCGATTTTTGCAGAGATGTGAAGAATATAATCTTGTCTTGAGTTGGGAGAAGTGCCACTTTATGGTTAATGAAGGTATTGTCTTGGGGCATAAAATTTCTGAAAGAGGTATTGAAGTTGATAAAGCTAAATTTATGCTATTGAAAAGATGCCGTGTCCTAAGGACATCGAAGGTATAAGAAGTTTCCTTGGTCATGCCGGTTTTTATAGAAGGTTCATTAAAGACTTCTCAAAAATTTCTAGGCCTCTGACTAATCTCTTACAAAAAGATGTTCCTTTTATCTTTGATGATGAATGTGTAGAAGCATTTGAAATACATAAGAAAGCCTTGATTTCTGCACCTATTGTTCAGCCACCTGATTGGAATTTACCCTTTGAAATTATGTGTGATGCTAGTGATTATGCTGTAGGTGCTTTTCTAGGACAAAGAGTTGATAAGAAATTAAATGTTATCCAATATGCTAGTAAAACTCTAGACAATGCCTAGAGAAATTATGCTACTAGTGAAAATGAATTTTTAGCGGTTGTATTTGCTTGTGATAAGTTCAGACCTTATATTGTTGATTCCAAAGTAACTGTTTACACTGATCATGCTGCTATTAAATATCTTATGGAAAAGAAATATGCTAAACCTAGACTTATTAGATGGGTTCTCCTACTACAAGAATTTGATTTGCATATTATTTATAGAAAGGGAGCTGAGAACCCCGTTGCAGACAACTTGTCTAGGTTAGAGAATGTTCTTGATGACCCACTACCTATTGATGATAGCTTTCATGATGAACAATTAGCTGTCATAAATGCTTCTCGTACTGCTCCATGGTATGCTGACTATGCTAATTACATTGTTGTTAAATTTATACCACCTAGTTTCACATACCAGGAAAAGAAAAAGTTTTTCTATGATTTAAGACATTACTTCTGGGATGACCCACACCTTTATAAAGAAGGAGTAGATGGTGTCATTAGACGTTGTGTACCTGTGCATGAACAGGAACAGATCCTACGCAAGTGTCACTCCGAGGCTTATGGAGGACACCACGCTGGAGATAGAACTGCACATAAGGTATTGCAATCCGGTTTTTATTGGCCTACTCTCTTCAAAGATGCCCGTAAGTTTGTCTTGTCTTGTGATGAATGTCAAAGAATTGGTAATATTAGTAGACGTCAAGAAATGCCTATGAACTATTCACTTGTTATTGAACCATTTGATGTTTGGGGCTTTGATTATATGGGACCGTTTCCTTCCTCTAATGGCTATACACATATTTTAGTTGTTGTTGTACGTTACTAAGTGGGTAGAAGCTATTCCAACTAGTAGTGCTGATCATAACACCTCTATTAAGATGCTTAAAGAAGTTATTTTTCTGAGGTTTGGAGTTCCTAGATATTTAATGACTGATGGTGGTTCACATTTTACTCATGGCGCTTTTCGTAAAACGCTTGCTAAGTACGACGTTAATCATAGAATTGCATCTCCTTACCACCCACAATCTAGTGGTCAAGTAGAATTGAGTAATAGAGAGATTAAATTAATTTTGAAAAAGTCTGTTAATAGATCTAGAAAGAATTGGTCCAAAAAACTTGATGATGCATTATGGGCCTATAGAACTGCATATAAAGATCCTATGTGTATGTCTCTGTATAAAATGGTTTATGGAAAAGCATGTCACTTACCTCTCGAACTAGAACACAAAGCATATTGGGCCATTAAAGAGCTCAATTATGATTTCAAACTTGACGGTGAGAAGAGACTATTTGACATTAGCTCACTTGATGAATGGAGAACCCAAGCCTATGAGAATGCCTAGCTGTTTAAAGAAAAAGTTAAAAGATGGCATGACAAAAGGATACAAAAGCGTGAGTTTAATGTAGGTGATTATGTTTTGCTATACAACTCTCGTTTAAGATTTTTTGCAGGTAAACTCCTATCTAAATGGGAAGGTCCTTACGTTATCGAGGAGGTCTATCGTTCTGGTGCCATAAAAATCAACAACTTTGAAGGCACAAATCCGAAGGTGGTGAACGGTCAAAGAATCAAGCATTATATCTTTGGTAACCCAATAAATGTTGAAACTAATGTTCTTGAAACCGTAACCCCGGTGGAATACATAAGGGACACTTTCCAGAACGCTTCAGACTCCGAAAAGGAATAGGTATGTGGTACGGTAAGTAAACCGACCCCAAAACAGTTCTAATAGCAATTTTTATCCGTTCTAGAATATTTAAGAAAATAGGAAAATAAGAAGTAGTCCGAAGAGGACACTAGGCATCCACGAGGGTGCAGGGAGCGCCCTACCCTCGGGCGCGCCCCCTGCCTAGTGGGCATCTCGTGTGCCCTCCGGACTCCGTTTTTTGCACGATACTTCTTTTGGTCGGTAAAAATTCATTATATAATCTCCGAAGGTTTTGACCACTGTACCACTCAAATATCCGCTATTTTTGTTTCGAGCTATTTCTGCAGCAGATTTAGAGCACGATATCATCTCAAGACGCCGACGAAGAGAGCTATGTCTCACATGTCATTACTGGCCGAAATACCTATGGGGACCTATCTCCTTGTGGTCGAACCACGGATGATGAGGAGGATGCTCATTTGAGGAGGATCAATGATTCAAGTACGGAGGAGGAGGATTTTCCTCTACCTCAACCTGGGGATATGCACGTGAAGTTCAAGAAGTCTAGTCTCCCTAAGAGGGCTAAACTGTCTAAGAACCGATCTATTCCTTTTCGTTTTCGTCAGAAAAGCAAAGGAGATTTATGTGACAAGATCTTGAAGCTGGAATCTGAGGTCGATGATTTAACGGAGGAAATTGCTCTTCTCAATTACAATATGAAAAAGCTGAAGGCACAATTGTCATCATCATCATCATCTTCTTCATCTCCGAAGAAAGAGACATAAATACATGGGTATGGGCACTCCCCTTGGCAACTACCAAGCTTGGGGGAGGTGCCCCGGTATCGTATCACCATCACACTCCTATCTTTACCTTTTTCTTAGATCGATCCTTTTGGTAATATCTTGATCTAGTAGAATAAAGTTTTAGTATGATCTAGTTTTGAGTTATGCTTTATGATCCTTCCATGTAATCGAGTCCGTGAGCTATATATATAATAAAGATTAGTTTTGAGTCAAGGGCTTGATTATCTAGCTATGATCTTGAGGGAATAAAAATAAAAGAGAAGAAAAACAGTAAAAAGAATTAAAGAGATCATATTGATCTTACGAAGAGTAATGACTTCACAATAAAGAGTATGATGAATAGAAGATGTTGAGAGTTGACAAACATAGTTTTGGTCATCGTTGTAATTAATAGGAAGTAATAAAGAAAGAGAGGTTCTCACATATAAATGTACTATCTTGGACATCTTTTATGATTGTGAGAACTCACTAAAATTTGACATGCTAAAAAGTTGATGTTGGACAAGGAAGACAACGTAATGGGTTATGTTTTCTTATATCCGAA
The DNA here is from genome assembly GCF_002575655.3 of Aegilops tauschii subsp. strangulata. Taxonomy (NCBI): domain Eukaryota; kingdom Viridiplantae; phylum Streptophyta; class Magnoliopsida; order Poales; family Poaceae; genus Aegilops; species Aegilops tauschii. Next base: position 183,653,414 of record NC_053039.3, read on the forward strand.
ATAAAGTATATTGTCATGGATCATCCAACATGTTGAGCTTGCCTTTCCCCCTCATGCTAGCCAAATTCTTTGCACCAAGTAGAGATACTACTTGTGCTTCCAAATATCCTTAAACCCAGTTTTGCCATGAGAGTCCACCATATCTACCTATGGATTGAGTAAGATCCTTCAAGTAAGTTTTCATCGTTGCATGCAATAAAAATTGCTCTCTAAATATGTATGATCTATTAATGTGGAGAAAATAAGCTTTATACGATCTTGTGATATGGAAGCAATAAAAGCGACGGACTGCATAATAAAGGTCCATATCACAAGTGGCAATATAAAGTGACGTTCTTTCGCACTAAGATTTTGTGCATCCAACCACAAAAACACATGACAACCTCTGCTTCCCTCTGCGAAGGGCCTATCTTTTATTCTTGTCTTATACCTTATGCAAGAGTCATGGTGATCTTCACCTTTTCATTTTTACATTTTATCCTTTGGCAAGCACATTGTGTTGGAAAGATCCTGATACATATATATCCAATTGGATGTAAGTTAGCATGAACTATTATTGTTGACATTACCCTTGAGGTAAAAGGTTGGGAGGCAACACTATAAGCCCCTATCTTTCTCTGTGTCCGATTAAAACTCCATAACCATAAGTATTGCATGAGTGTTAGCAATTGTGAAAGACTAAATGAAGTTGAGTATGTGGACTTGCTGAAAAGCTCTTATATTGACTCTTTCCTATGTTATGATAAATTGCAATTGCCTCAATGACCGAGATCATAGTTTGTTAGTTTTCAATGAAGTTTCTGATTCATACTTGACATTGTGAATAGATTGTTACTTTAGCATATGAAATCATATGACAATATATATATGTTGCTATTATAAGAATGATTATGATGCCCTCATGTACGTATTTTATTTTATCGGCACCTCTATCACTAAACATGTGGACATATTTTTCATTATCGGCTTCCGCTTGAGGACAAGCGAGGTGTAAGATTGGGGGAGTTGATACGTCCATTTTTCATCATGCTTTTATATCGATATTTATTACATTTTGGGCTGTTATTACACATTATGTCACAATACTTATGCCTATTCTCTCTTATTTTACAAGGTTTACATAAAGAGGGAGAATGCCAGCAGCTGGAATTCTGGGCTGGAAAAGGAGCAAATATTAGAGACCTATTCTGCACAACTCCAAAAGTCCTGAAACTTCATGGAGGCACGTTTTGGAATATATAAAAAATACTGGTGAAAGAATCAACCAGAGGGGGCCCACACCCTGGCCACGAGGGTGGGGGGGCACGCCCTACCCCCCCGTGCGCGCCCCCTGTCTCATGGGCCCCCTGGCAGGCCTCCGGTGCCCATCTTCTGCTATATGAAGTCTTTCGTCCGAGAAAAAATACAGAGGAAGCCTTCGGGACGAAACACCGCCGCCATGAGGCGGAACCTGGCGAAACCTATCTATGGCTCCGGCGGAGCTGTTCTGCCGGGGAAACATCCCTCCGGGAGGGGGAAATCATCACCATCGTAATCACCATCGATCCTCTCAGCGGGAGGGGGTCAATCTCCATCAACATCTTCACCAACACCATCTCCTCTCAAACCCTAGTTCATCTCTTGTACCAATCTTTGTCCCAAAACCTCAGATTGGTACTTGTGGGTTGCTAGTAGTGTTGATTACTCCTTGTAGTTGATGCTAGTTGGTTTTTTTAGTGGAAGATCATATGTTCAGATCCTTTATGAATATTAATATCCCTCTGATTATGAACATGAATATGATTTGTGAGTAGTTACGTTTGTTCCTGAGGACATGGGAGAAGTCTTGCTATAAGTAGTCATGTGAATTTGGTATTCGTTCGATATTTTGATGAGATGTATGTTGTCTTTCCTCTAGTGGTGTTATGTGAACATCGACTACATGGCACTTCACCATTATTTGGGCCTAGGGGAAGGCATTGGGAAGTAATAAGTAGATGATGGGTTGCTAGAGTGACAGAAGATTAAACCCTAGGTTATGCGTTGCTTCGTAAGTGGCTGATTTGGATCCATATGTTTCATGCTATGGTTAGGTTTACCTTAATACTTCTTTTGTAGTTGCGGATGCTTGCAATAGGAGTTAATCATAAGTGGGATGCTTGTCCAAGGAAGGGCAGTACTGCTACCTCTTGAGCACTGCGTTGGTTTTCCATTGAAGAGGAAAGGGTGATGCAGTAAAGTAGCGTAAGTATTTCCCTCAGTTTTTGAGAACCAAGGTATCAATCCAGTGGGAGACTACGCTCGAGTCTCACGCACCTACACAAACAAATAAGAACCTCGCAACCAACGCGATAAAGGGGTTGTCAATCCCTTCACGGTCACTTACGAGAGTGAGATCTGATAGAGATGATAAGATAATATTTTTGGTATTTTTATGGTAAAGAGTAAAAGTAAAGAAAGCAAAATAAACGGTAATAGAAATAGCTTGTTGACGGAAGATTAATATGATGGAAAATAGACCCGGGGGCCATAGGTTTCACTAGTGGCTTATCTCAAGATAGCATAAGTATTACGGTGGGTAAACGAATTACTGTCGAGCAATTGATAGAATTGAGCATAGTTATGAGAATATCTAGGTATGATCATGTATATAGGCATCACATCCGTGACAAGTAGACCGAAACGATTCTGCATCTACTACTATTACTCCACACATCTACCGCTATCCAGCATGCATATAGAGTATTAAGTTCATAAGAACAGAGTAACGCTTTAAGCAAGATGACATGATGTAGAGGGATAAACTCATGTAATATGATATAAACCCCATCTTTTTATCCTCGATGGCAACAATATGATTCGTGCCTTGATGCCCCTGCTGTCACTGGGAAAGGACACTGCAAGATTGAACCCAAAGCTAAGCACTTCTCCCATTGCAAGAAAGATCAATCTAGTAGGCCAAACCAAACTGATAATTCGAAGAGGCTTGCGAAGATAACCAATCATAGATAAAAGAATTCAGAGAAGATTCAAATATTGTTCATAGATAATCTTGATCATAAACCCACAATTCATCGGATCTCGACAAACACACCGCAAAAGAAGAGTTACATAAAATAGATCTCCAAGAGAATCGAGGAGAACTTTGTATTGAGATCCAAAGAGAGAGAAGAAGCCATCTAGATAATAAATATGGACCCGAAGGTCTGAGGTAAACTACTCACACTTCATCGGAGAGGCTATGGTGTTGATGTACAAGCCCTCGGTGATCAATGCCCCCTCCAGCAGGATGCCGGAAAAGGCCCCAAGATGGGATCTCACGGGTACAGAAGGTTGCGGCGGTGGAATTAGGTTTTCATGGGCGCTTCTGATGGTTTGGGGGTACGTAGGTATATATAGGAGGAAGAAGTAGGTCGCTGGAGCCTCGAGGGGCCCACTAATGACCCACAAGTATAGGGGATCTATCGTAGTCCTTTCGATAAGTAAGAGTGTCGAACCCAACAAGGAGCAGAAGGAAATGATAAGCGGTTTTCAGCAAGGTATTCTCTGCAAGCACTGAAATTATAGGTAACAAATAGTTTTGTGATAAGATAATTTGTAACGAGCAACAAGTAACAAAAGTAAATAAAGTGCAGCAAGGTGGCCCAATCCTTTTTGTAGCAAAGGACAAGCCTGAACAAACTCTTATATAGAGAAAAGCGCTCCCGAGGACACATGGGAATTATCGTCAAGCTAGTTTTCATCACGTTCATATGATTCGTGTTCGGTACTTTGATAATTTGATATGTGGGTGGACCGGTGCTTGGGTGCTGCCCTTACTTGGACAAAGACCCCACTTATGATTAACTCCTATTGCAAGCATCCGCAACTACAAAAGAAGTATTAAGGTAAACCTAACCATAGCATGAAACATATGGATCCAAATCAGCCCCTTACGAAGCAACGCATAAACTAGGGTTTAAGCTTCTGTCACTCTAGCAACCCATCATCTACTTATTACTTCACAATGCCTTCCTCTAGGCCCAAACAATGGTGAAGTGTCATGTAGTCGACGTTCACATAACACCACTAGAGGAGAGATAGCATACATCTCATCAAAATATCGAACGAATACCAAATTCACATGACTACTAATAGCAAGACTTCTCCCATGTCCTCAAGAACAAACGTAACTACTCACAAAGCATATTCATGTTCATAATCAAAGGGGTATTAATATGCATAATGGATCTGAACATATGATCTTCCACCAAATAAACCAACTAGCATCAACTACAAGGAGTAATCAACACTACTAGCAACCTACAAGTACCAATCCCAGACTTAGAGACAAGAATTGGATACAAGAGATGAACTAGGGTTTGAGAGGAGATGGTGCTGGTGAAGATGTTGGTGGAGATTGGCCCCCTCCCGATGAGAGGAGCGTTGGTGATGATGATGGCGATGATTTCCCCCTCCCGGAGGGAAGTGTCCCCGGGAGAACAGCTCTGCCAGAGCCCTAGATTGGTTCCGCCTCGTGGTGGCGGAGTCTCGTCCCGAAAGCTTGATTTTTCCTCGGACGAAAGACTTCATATAGAAGAAGATGGGCAACGGACGGCCAACATGGGGCCCACGAGGCAGGGGGGCGCCCCCCCACCCTCGTGGCCAGGGTGTGGGCCCCACTCTGGTATTTCTTCCGCTCAGTATTTTTCATTATTTCCAAAAATAACTTCCGTGGAGTTTCAGGACTTTTGGAGTTGTGCAGAATAGGTCTCTAATATTTGCTCCTTTTCCAGCCCAGAATTCCAGCTGCCGGCATTCACCCTCCTTATGTAAACCTTGTAAAATAAGAGAGAATAGGCATAAGTATTATGACATAATGTGTAATAACAGCCCATAATGCAATAAATATCGATATAAATGCATGATGCAAAATGGACGTATCAACTCCCCCAAGCTTAGACCTCGCTTGTCCTCAAGCGAAAGCCGATAACGATAAATATGTCCACATGTTTAGAGGTAGAGGTGTCGGTAAAATAAAATACGGACATGAGGGCATCATGATTATTCTCATAACAGCAACATATATGGATAATGTCATATGATTTCTTATGCTCAAGTAGTAATCTATTCACAATGCAAAGTATGAATCAGAAACTTTATTGAGAACTAACAAACTATAATATCAGTCATTGAAGCAATTGCAATTTATCATAACATCAGAAAGAGTCTATGTCAGAGCTTTTCAGCAAGTCCACATACTCAACTATCATTTAGTCTTTCACAATTGCTAACACTCACGCAATACTTGTGGTTACGGAGTTTTAATCGGACACAGAGAAAGATAGGGGCTTATAGTTTCGCCTCCCAACCTTTTACCCCTAGGGTAATGTCAACAATAATAGTTCATGCTAACTTACATCCAATTAGATATATATGTCTGGATCTTTCCAACACACTGTGCTTGCCAAAGGATAAAATATAAAAAGCAAAGGTGAAGATCACCATGACTCTTGCATAAGGGTAAGAGATAAAAGTAAAAGATAGGCCCTTCGCAGAGGGAAGCAGAGGTTGTCATGCGCTTTCAGGGTTGGATGCACAAAATCTCAATGCGAAAGAACGTCACTTTATATTGCCACTTGTGATATGGACCTTTATTATGCAGTCCGTCGCTTTTATTTCTTCCACATCACAAGATCGTATAAAGCTTATTTCCTCCACACTAATCAATCATACATATTTAGAGAGAAATTTTTATTGCTTGCACCGATGACAACTTACTTGAAGGATCTTACTCAATCCATAGGTAGATATGGTGGACTCTCATGGCAAAACTGGGTTTAAGGGTTTTTGGAAGCACAAGTAGTATCTCTACTTGGTGCAAAGAATTTGGCTAGCATGAGGGGGAAAGGCAAGCTCAACATGTTGGATGATCCATGACAATATGCTTTATCTCAGATATAAGAAAACATAACCCATTACGTTGTCTTCCTTGTCCAACATCAACTCTTTAGCATGTCATATTTTAATGAGTGCTCACAATCATAAAAGATGTCCAAGATAGTATATTTATATGTGAAACCTCTCTTTCTTTATTACTTCCTATTAATTGCAACGATGACCACAGCTATGTTTGTCAACTCTCAACAATTTTTAATCATCATACTCTTTCTATGTGAAGTCATTACTCTCCATAAGATCAATATGATCTCTTTGTTTCCTTTTTATTCTTTCTATTTTCTTTTATTCACTCAAGATCATGGCGAAATAATCAAGCCCTTGACTCAACACTAATCTTTATTATATAGCTCACGGACTCGATTACATAGAGGGGTCATAAGCAAAACTCAAAACTAAATCATACTAAAGCTTTTACTCTACTAGATCAAGATATTACTAAAAGGATCGAACTAAGAAAAACGGTATAGATAGGAGATGTGGTGGTGATAAGATACCGGGGCACCTCCCCCAAGCTTGGCAGTTGCCAAGGGGAGTGCCCATACCCATGTGATTATGTCTCCTTTGTTGGTGAAGAAGATGGAGGTGATGATGGATAGTCGCACATGGAGCGTAACAGATCCTCCAACTTGCGGATAATGCCCTTGAGTGCGATGATATGCTCCTTCAACAAAATATTTTCACGTGTGAGATACTTGTTTTGTATGCGAGCTAACTCAATCGTCTTGAAAGCTTTGATCTCAGTTGGGGTAAGAAGATTGTGATCAAGTTGAAGGATGTCTTCTGTTGCCGGAACTTGGTCCTCTGTGGCCTTCTTGATCCCTTCATCCCTGTTGATCTCCATGGATTCTTCCCTCTTTAGCTCTATCTTCATTAGCCAAGCATCATTGTCACCATTGTTGGAGGAGGGGGATGACATGATGCCTGGCCTTGACAACCCTGACAGAAAACAGCTCGAAACAAGAACAGAGGATATTTGCGTGATACATGAGTCAAAACCTTCGGGAGATTATATAATGAATTTTTACCGACCAAAATACGTATCGTGCAAGAAAACGGAGTCCGGAGAGCCCACGAGGTAGGGGGGCGCTCCCAGGGGGTAGGGCGCGCCCTCCACCCTCGTGGAGCCCTCGTGTCCTTCCCGGACTGCTTCTTATTTTTCTATTTTTCTAAATATTCCAAAACGGAGAAAAATTGCAATTAGAACTGTTTTGGAGTCGGTTTACTTACTGTACCACATACCTATTCCTTTTCGGAGTCTGAAACATTCTGGAAAGTGTCTCTTATGTATTCCTCCGGGGTTACGGTTTCAATAACATTGGTTTCAACATTTATGGGATTACCTGAGATATAATGTTTGATTCTTTGGCCGTTCACCACCTTCGGATTTGTGCCTTCAAAGTTGTTGATTTTTATGGCACCGAAACGATAGACCTCCTCGATAACGTAACGACCTTCCCATTTAGAGAGAAGTTTTCCTGCAAAAAATCTTAAACGAGAGTTGTATAGCAATACATAATCACCTACATTAAACTCACGCTTTTGTATTCTTTTGTCATGCCATCTTTTAACTTTTTCTTTAAACAACTTGGCATTCTCATAGGCTTGGGTTCTCCATTCATCAAGTGAGCTAATGTCAAATAACCTCTTCTCATCGGCAAGCTTGAAATCATAATTGAGTTCTTTAATTGCCCAATATGCCTTTTGTTCTAGTTCGAGAGGTAAGTGACATGCTTTTCCATAAACCATTTTATAAGGAGACATACCCATAGGATTTTTATATGCAGTTCTATAGGCCCATAATGCATCATCAAGTTTCTTGGACCAGTTCTTTCTAGACCTATTAACAGTCTTTTGCAAAATTAATTTGAGCTCTTTATTACTCAATTCTACTTGACCACTAGACTGCGGGTGATAAGGAGATACAATTCTATGATTAACATCATACTTAGCAAGCATTTTACGAAAGGCACCATGAATAAAATGTGAACCACCATCAGTCATTAAATATCTAGGGACTCCAAACCTTGGAAAAATAACTTCTTTAAGCATCTTAATAGAGGTGTTATGATCAGCACTACTAGTTGGAATAGCTTCTACCCACTTAGTAACGCAATCAACAACAACTAAAATATGTGTGTACCCATTAGAGGCAGGAAACGGTCCCATATAATCAAAGCCCCAAACATCAAATGGTTCAATAACAAGTGAATAATTCATAGGCATTTCTTGACGTCTACTAATATTACCAATTCTTTGACATTCATCACAAGATAAGACAAACTTACGGGCATCCTTGAATAGAGTAGGCCAATTAAAACCGGATTGCAATACCTTATGTCAAGTTCTATCTCTAGCATGGTATCCTCCATAAGCCTAAGAGTGACACTTGCGTATGATCTATTCATGTTCATGCTCAGGCACACAACGTCTAATAACACCATCTACTCCTTCTTTATAAAGATGTGGGTCATCCCAAAAGTAATGTCTTAAATCATAGAAAAACTTTTTCTTTTGCTAGTATGTGAAACTAGGTGGTATAAATTTAGCAACAATGTAATTAGCATAATCAGCATACCATGGAGTAGTACGAGAAGCATTTATGACATTTAATTGTTCATCAGGAAAGCTATCATCAATAGGTAGTGGGTCATCAAGAACATTCTCTAACCTAGACAAGTTGTCTACAACGGGGTTCTCAGCTCCCTTTCTATCAATAATATGCAAATCAAATTCTTGTAGCAAGAGGACCCATCTAATAAGTCTAGGTTTAGCATCTTTCTTTTCCATAAGATATTTAATAGCAGCGTGATTAGTGTGAATAGTTACTATAGAATCAACAATATAAGGTCTAAACTTATTGCAAGCAAATACAACAGCTAAGAATTCTTTTTCAGTAGTAGCATAATTTCTCTGGGCATTGTCTAGAGTTTTACTAGCATATTGAATAACATTTAATTTCTTATCAACTCTTTGCCCTAGAACCGCACCTACAGCATAATCGTTAGCATCACACATAATTTCAAAGGGTAAATTCCAATCAGGTGGCTGAACAATAGGTGCAGAAATCAATGCTTTCTTAAGTATTTCAAATGCTTCTACACAATCATCATCGAAGACAAATGGTATATCTTTTTGCAATAGATTAGTCAGAGGCCGAGAAATTTTTGAGAAGTCCTTAATGAATCTCCTATAAAATCCGGCGTGACCAAGGAAACTTCTTATACCTTTGATGTCCTTGGGACATGGCATCTTTTCAATAGCATCAACTTTAGCTTCATCAACTTCAATGCCTCTTTCAGGAATTTTCTGCCCCAAGACAATACCTTCATTAACCATAAAGTGGCACTTCTCCCAATTCAAGACAAGGTTAGTTTCTTCACATCTCTGCAAAACTCGATCAAGGTTGCTCAAGCAATCATCAAAAGAGGATCCATAGACGGAGAAGTCGTCCATGAAAACCTTGCAAATCTTTTCACAAAAATCAGAGAATATAGCCATCATGCATCTTTGAAAGGTAGCAGGTGCATTACATAAACCAAAAGGCATACGTCTATAAGCAAAAGTACCAAAAGGGCAAGTAAAAGTGGTCTTAGCTTGATCATCAGCTGACACAGGTATTTGAGAGAAACCAGAATAACCATCTAGAAAGCAAAAATGTGTATGTTTGGATAATCTTTCTAGCATTTGATCAATGGATGGCAAGGGGTAATGATCTTTTTTAGTAGCTTTATTTAATTTACGGAAATCAATTACCATCCTATAACCTGTAATGATTCTTTGTGGAATCAATTCATCTTTATCATTAGGAACGACAGTAATACCTCCTTTCTTAGGAACACAATGGACAGGACTTACCCACTGACTATCAGCAACAGGATAGATTATTCCTGCCTCAAGGAGCTTTAGTATTTCCTTTCTTACCACTTCTTTCATCTTAGGATTCAGCCGTCATTGGTGATCAATAACTGGTTTGGCATCTTTCTCCAAATTTATTTTATGTTGACATAGAATGGGGCTAATGCCCTTAAGATCATCAAGAGTATATCCAATAGCAGCACGGTGCTTCTTCAGAGTTTTCAATAATTTTTCTTCCTCCTTCTCTGAAAGGTTAGCACTAATAATAACAGGATATATCTTCTTTTCATCAAGATAAGCATATTTAAGAGTATCAGGTAATGGTTTAAGCTCAAACACGGGATCACCCTTGGGTGGAGGAGGATCCCCTAGGATTTCAACAGGCAAGTTGTGTTTCAGAATAGGTCCCTGTTTAAAGAACACTTCATCTATTTCCCTTCTTTCATTCGTAAACATATCATTTTCATGGTCTAGCAAATATTGTTCTAAAGGATCACTAGGTGGTACGGCAATAGAAGCAAGACCAATAATTTCATCTTTACTAGGCAGTTCCTCTTCACGGTGTTGTCTACGAAATTTAGAGAAGTTGAACTCATGAGACATATCACCTAAACCAATAGTAACAACATCCTTTTCGCAGTCTATCCTAGCATTAACAGTGTTCAAGAAGGGTCTACCAAATATAATGGGACAGAAGCTATCTTGTGGGGAACCAAGAACAAGAAAATCAGCAGGATATTTAGTTTTCCCACACAAGACTTCAACATCTCTAACAATACCAATTGGTGATATAGTATCTCTATTGGCAAGCTTAATTGTGACATCAATTTCTTCTAACTCAGTAGGTGCAATATCATGCATAATTTCTTTGTATAAGTCAATAGGTATTGCACTAGCACTAGCACCCATATCACACAAGCCATGATAACAATGATCTCCTATTTTAACAGAAATAACAGGCATGCCTACCACAGGTCTATGTTTATCTTTAGCACAAGGTTTAGCAATTCTAGCAGTCTCATCACAGAAATAAATAACATGCCCATCAATATTATCAGCCAAGAGATCTTTAACAATAGCAATATTATGTTCAACTTTAACTTGCTCAGGAGGTGTATAAGTTCCAATATTGCTTTTACGAACCACAGTTGAAGCTTTAGCATGATCCTTTATTCTAACAGCGAAAGGTGGTTTCTCAACATAGGCAGTAGGAACAATAGGATCATTATAAGTGATAGTCTTTTCTTGAACTTTAATAGGTGCAGCTACTTTTACTTCTATGGGAGGATGATATTTAAACCACTTCTCCTTAGGGAGATCAACATGAGTAGCAAAAGATTCACAGAAAGATGCTACTATCTCTAAGTCAAGTCCATATTTAGTGCTAAATTTACGGAAAACATCGGTATCCATAAAAGATTTAACACAATCAAACTTAGGTGTCATACCTGACTCCTTACCTTCGTCGAGATCCCAATCTTCAGAGTTGCGTTTAATTCTTTCCAATAAATCCCATTTGAATTCAATAGTCTTCATCATAAAAGAGCCAGCACAAGAAGTATCGAGCATGGTGCGATTGTTATCAGAAAGCCGAGCATAAATTTTTTGAATAATCATTTCTCTTGAGAGCTCATGATTGGGGCATGAATATAACATTGACTTAAACCTCCCCCAAGCTTGAGAGATGCTTTCTCCTTCGCGAGGCCAAAAATTATATATATAGTTGCGATCACGATGAACAAGATGCATAGGATAAAACTTCTGATGAAATTCCAATTTCAATCGCTTGTAGTTCCATGATCCCATATCATCACATAGCCTATACCATGTCAATGCATCTCCCTTCAAAGATAAAGGGAAAACCTTTGTCACGCCCAATATGCGACCCTATCCGAGAGGAACTCGAAGGTCCCACCAAGGATAGACCCGCATATTGAAACGCTTTTGCAAGGTGGATATCATTACATCAACGTTACATAATAGATGGGGAAACATACAAAAGGCACAAATGCCCCAAGAATACATCAATGCATCATACATAAGATCAACATCTGACTACGGATGAAACACAAACAGAAACTCCAACGACATCCACCCTGCTAGCCCAGGCTGCTGACCTGGAACCTATCCCCTGATCGAAGAAGAAGAGAACACCAAAACAAGTAACATCGCTCTCGCGTCATGATCATCGCAAAACCTGTACCTGCAACTGGTGTTGTAGTAATCTGTGAGCCACGAGGACTCAGCAATCCCATTACCATGGGTATCAAGACTAGCAAAGCTTAATGGGTAAGGAAGGGGTAAAGTGGTGAGGTTGCAGCAGCGACTAAAGCATATATGGTGGCTAACATACGCAAATAAGAGCGTGAAGAGAAGCAACGGAACGGTCGGGAAACTAGCAATGATCAAGAAGTGATCATGAACTCCTACTTACGTCAAACATAACCCAAAACGCAAGCTCTGATACCAACTTGTCACGCCCAATATGCGACCCTATCCGAGAGGAACTCGAAGGTCCCACCAAGGATAGACCCGCATATTGAAACGCTTTTGCAAGGTGGATATCATTACATCAACGTTACATAATAGATGGGGAAACATACAAAAGGCACAAACGCCCCAAGAATACATCAATACATCATACATAAGATCAACATCCGACTACAGATGAAACACAAACAGAAACTCCAACAACATCCACCCTGCTAGCCCAGGCTGCCGACCTAGAACCTATCCCCTGATCGAAGAAGAAGAGAACTCCAAAACAAGTAACAGCGCTCTCGCGTCATGATCATCGCAAAACCTGTACCTGCAACTGCTGTTGTAGTAATCTGTGAGCCACGAGGACTCAGCAATCCCATTACCATGGGTATCAAGACTAGCAAAGCTTAATGGGTAAGGAAGGGGTAAAGTGGTGAGGTTGCAGCAGCGACTAAACCATATATGGTGGCTAACATACGCAAATAAGAGCGAGAAGAGAAGCAACGGAACGGTCGGGAAACTAGCAGTGATCAAGAAGTGATCCTGAACTCCTACTTACGTCAAACATAACCCAAAAACCGTGTTCACTTCCCGGACTCCGCCGAAAAGAGACCATCACGGCTACACACACGGTTGATGCGTTTTAATTAAGTCAAGTGTCAAGTTCTCTACAACCGGAAATTAACAAATTCCCATCTGCCACATAACCGCGGGCACGGCTCTCGAAAGTTTATACCCTGCAGGGGTGTCCCAACTTAGCCCATTATAAGCTCTCACGGTCAACGAAGGATATTCCTTCTCCCGGGACGACCCGATCAGTCTCGGAATCCCGGTTTACAAGACATTTCGGCAATGGTAAAACAAGACCAGCAAGACCGCCCGATGTGCCGACAATCCCGATAGGAGTTGCACATATCTCGTTCTCAGGGCAACACCGGATGAGCACTACGTACAACTAAAACCAGACCTCAAGTTTCCCCGAGGGGGCGCTGCAAGTGGCTCTAGTTCGGACCAACACTTAGAGAAGCATTGGCCCGGGGGGTTAAAATAAAGATGACCCTCGGGTTGGCCGACCCAAGGGAAGGGTAATAGGTTGTTAGGCAAATGCTAAAACCAAGGTTGGGCCTTGCTGGAGGAGTTTTATTCAAAGCGAACTGTCAAGGGGTCCCCATAACACCCAACCGCGTAAGGAACGCAAAATCAAGGAACATAACACCGGTATGACGGAAACTAGGGCGGCAAGAGTGGAACAAAACACCAGGCATAAGGCCGAGCCTTCCACCCTTTACCAAGTATATAGATGCATTAATTAAATAAGAGATATTATGATATCCCAACAAAATTCATGATATCCATGTTCCAACATGGAACAAACTTCTTCATCTTCACCTGCAACTAGCAACGCTATAAGAGGGGCTGAGTAAAAGCGGTAACATAGCCAAACAACGGTTTGCTAGGAAGGGTGACAAATGTTAGAGGTTCATGGCAATTTGGGAGGCTTGAAGAGCAAGTGATAGGTAGCACAGCATAGCGATAGAACGAAGCAACTAGCATAGCAATGATAGTAATGAGATCCAAGGTGACGGTCATCTTGCCTGAAATCCCGCTAGGAAGAATAACGAATCCATGAAGAAGATGAAGCCACGAAGATGAACGAATCCTCACGATCGCAACGAAACAGGAACTAACGAGAAGGAGCACAACCGGAAAGAAGCAAACAACACGGTAAACACTCAACACATAAACAAGACATGATGCTCAACCAAGTATGATGCATGAAAAGGCTACATGAAGCTACGCATGGCAAGAGATGATGCATACAAGAACAACACATCAAAGCAAGTTTAAATGAGGCCGAAAACAACATATAAAAATTCCGGTAAGTCCTCATATGCAAATTTCGAAATTGGTCCAGATCTGAATAAACCTTATGTTCAAGTTGTTAAACAGCAAGTTAAAATGCACCAAGATGATCTACATGAAATTCTAGTCAAGTTACATACAAAGTTCATTTAGTTCGGAGCTACGGCCTAGAAGATATGAGCAAACCAAATTAAACATAACATTGATGCAAGATGCATTCAAACATCAAGCAAACACTCTCAAAACAAGGATACAACAAGGTAATATGAAACTACATGCAAAACTAAGCAAGTTTCATATAGAGCATGCTTAAAACGGAGCTACGGTGCAACACATACACTCCAAACAAGATATAACAACAATCTGTCCAAAACAGCATCTAGGCATCTTGCAAGCATCATGAAAATATGCTACAGCACCCCAACATGAAAACAAAATGCATGGGCGTGATGTACAAATGAAGCTTAACAAAACATGAACACTGAGCTATCTCCAGAGACCACTAGAACATACTCAAAAAAGGGCATGGCAAGATTGCAAATAATAACAGTTTCACAGACTTTGCAGAAATCACTGGACATGGCAGAAATAACATCAGGTTGCTACGTTTAGAGCTATAAAACAACATGCTACAGGAACCTATCATAGCAAACAAAGGCATAGCATGAATCTAATAATTGCATAGAACAAAAGTCCCTTACTGATCACGAGCCAAAATGGCACAGAAGATATGATGGCACCCATGTAAACATAGCAAGTTTCATAAACAGATTCAGACTTGGTGAAAATAACAGTTCATGGCAGAAACAATGATAAGTAGGCATGTTGGTGAGCTTGTACTACTCATCACGGAGCATTACATGGCATGACAAGGTGACCAACAGTAAGAAGGAACATTTATAGAGCTAAACATGGCAAGATCAAGTTCATAGGGTGCATGGATCACTAGTAAAACACATCGAAATACTGGACTTCATGTTAACAGGCTGACAGCAACATTATTTAGCAAGATTGGAGCAAGATTACAACAAGCTACAGCAGGATATAAATGCAACCAAAGGCATGGATTCATATAGCATCACATGTATAACAAAACATCCTTAGTGAACATCTCCAGATTATGCATATATTAATTGGTAGCAGCAGGTTTACATGGCATCACAATGTTACAGCTACAGACTAAGCAGAAAATGACTAAGTCACAGAAATCAGCAACATCATGGAGGCTACTTTGCATACTTGTGCTAGTCACCACATATATCAAAAAATTTCAAGACAAGCAGCTCTGTAAAGATGGAATGATGTAGTTCAAAACACATGTAGAGCTCATGCTCATAGGATGCACACACGAAATGCAACGAAAATAACAAATCAGCAAGTTATAACAAGTTTCAGCAGTTAACATCATATAGCACTCTTGCAACAATGATTAGGACATCAAGATAGACCCAAACAAGCATGGCACAATGGAACAAAATGATGAGCACCTCATGATGAACATTTTGACATATTATATGCACAAATCAGAGCACCGAGCATGAAGTTATGGCATGATGAATAGTGCACCACAATGTATGATTTTAGGGACTTGGCAGATTTTCACCTCGCGAAAAAAAGGACGGGGAGGAGCGAGACGAGGAGATCCAGGGCGCGGGGCGGCTTTTGGATCGGGGACGGATGGATCTAGGTGCGGGGGCACCGGATCTGGCGTCGAAGGTGGTCGGCGGCGCTCAGGGATGAGGCTCCGGTGAGGTCCTCCAAGGGCGGCGGCGGCGGTGGTTCCCTGCGGGCAGAGAGGGAGATGAGGGAGGCCGAGAAAGGAGAGGCAGGGGAAGGAGGGAAGAGCAGGAGGCGGGATCCGGCCTGCGGGGTCGCCGGCGACAGGGCTCCGGCGAGGTCCGAGTCGACGGCAGCGGGCGGCGCTCCTGATTCAGCTCGGGATCGAGTGAGCGGGGGAAGGAGCGGGGCGCTCAGGGGAGCGAGGCAGACGGGCGGCGGCCCGGCCGGGCCCTGATGGGCTTGCACGGGCCGCGGCGAAGTGGGGAAGCAGGGGCGCGGCGCATGCTGTGAGTGGCTGCGGGCGGCGGCGCGGACGTGTCCGGCGGCGGGAGGAGGAAGAGGCTAGGGTTAGGGTAGGATTTGATCCGAATTTCGGGGGAGGGGGTGTTTATATAGCCGTAGGGAGCTAGGAGAGTCCAAATGAGGTGCGATTTTCGCCCACATGATCGTGATCGAACGGCGGAGAGCATGGAGGGGAGTTAGATGGGCTAGGTGGGCTGTGTGAAGAGGTGGTGGGCTGCAAAGAGAGAGGGGTTTCGGTTAGCTCGGTTAACCGTTGGGGCATCAGACGACCTGCAAATGGAACGAAATTTGACGGGCGGCCTACTGGTGATATACCAAGGCCACTCGGCAAATCTCGGCCCATTCCGAGAATGTTTTTTTTCTCCCGCTCACGAAACAAGGTTTGAGAGGGGCGAAGGGCGCGTGTGGGAGTGTCGGATCGCGAAAGGGACAACGGGGAAAAGGACCGGATGCAAGTTTCAAAAAACATGCAGATGATGACATGGCAAAATGCAACACGCAAGCAAATGACATGGCAACAACGACGAATAACTGGAAGACACCTGGCGCATTGGATCCGGGGCGTTACAACCTTCTTCTTGATAACATCATTGGGCATACCTGCAAGCTTAAATAATCCACAAACTTCATCCACATATATTAGGTGCTCATCAGGATGTAATGTTCCATCTCCTGCAAAAGGATTAGCTAGCAGTTTTTCTATCATACCTGTTGAGGATATAGACCTGGGAGTCACCCGCCAGGAGGGCCGGGTTACACTAAGGGTCATTGCCAGAAGCCCGGAGCTAAGTTTCAAGATAATGGGCCAGAGATGGGCTGAGACCCGGCGATGGCTTAAGGCCCGTAGTACAATCTTTATTGTTATAGTAGACTTGTAGTGTAAGGCAAGTATTGTTTAGAGTCCGAGCCGGACACTCTTATGAGCCGGCCGGGACTCTAAGGGCCACTGGGCGTCAGCCTCCCTATATTTAGGGACGACCCGACAGCGGTTTAGGGGCGACAACAACCTCATCGAGAACCGGGCATAGCTGTTTAGCTCCCTGGCGATCATAACCCTAATCAATAACACCTCGAACTGGACGTAGGCTTTTACCTTCACCGTAAGGGGCCGAACCAGTATAAACCCTCGTGTTTCTTGTCCCGCATAACCCCTTCAAGCTTCCTAGTTGCGATGGCTCCACGACTAAGTCCTAGCTCAAGGACATCTGACGTGACAATTCCACGACAGTTGGCGCCCACCGTGGGGCTGGCGCACGGTGGATTTGAGTTCTTGAAGGGCAGCTTCGAGGGGCTCAAGGGATACGCTGTGGGCCGGATGACCAAGAGTCGTCGCGGCAAGCTCTACATCGACGATGCGGGCTGGGGCCCCGACGCCGGCTCAGTGGAGTACGGGTACCGGGTCCCCTTCGGTGGAATTCATGTCTTCATCGGCAAGATTGGAGAGCCGGGCCCCGAGCCGGATCTCCCCGCCGGTCTCATCGAAACGGCTCAGCGCGCACGACCCACCCGGGCCCGGCCTGCCTTAAAGCGCGCTTTTGTGGGATGTATCCACGGAGGGCCCTTTGATCCGTCTGGGTCTGGGGATGAGGCGGCCGCCGGCTCTGACGGCGAGTCGGCCGCTGATGAGTCAAACTCGTTGTACCAACTTCAAGATGGCAGGCTCATGAGTTATTCCGATGGCAACAGTATTCCGGACCTTTTTGAGACGCCAAGTCAGGTTGGAGTTTTTATGGCTGGTGCACAGCCTGTTCAGAACCCCGCTGCTGGATCGGGAAACCCGGTGCCTTCTCCGGCTCAGGTGCTGATGGATCTCACGGACAAGATGACGGCCCTGTTGACCGCCACGGTTGACCTGGCGGATCAAGCCCAGCATGATGCGGAGGTGGCACAGTTGAAACTGGATTTGATAAAAGCTAAAGAGGATCTTGCAGCAGAAGGAATCAGGCTGGCTGTGGAGCGGGCGGCTCTCGATGCCCAGACTCAGCTGATTCTGGCGCAGTCCTTCCAACTCACGATGGATCAGAACGCGGCCAATGAGGTCATGAGAAGGAGGCATCAAAAGGCTAAATCTCGACTCCCGCCGGTCTACGATCCGCGCAACCTCTTCAACACGCCAGGTGCAGGGTCCAGTCACCCGCCAGGGGTCGTAGCACCCGGGTCTGGACCCCTTGTTCAACCACGAGTGGTGGGGCCTCCCCAGGGGCCCCCCGCCCCGCCTCAGTATGTGCCAATACCCCCGGGCCATTATGATAACCCGCTGGAGAACATGGTCGCCGCAGCGGCACGGCTGGCGGCTCTGCCCGTTGATGGCGACTCTCCGACGGCTATTGAGACCCGCCGGGTCAGAGAACTCCTCCAGACAGCGCTGGCGCAGCAAGAGGCGTACTCCTATAGCCGGGATAGGATCCATTCAACCCCTTGTCCAAGGCAGAGCCCGAGTTACAGCCGGCACATGGTCTCGGCGACCGGCTCAAGTAATGTCCGACGCCATGACCCGCCCCCTGGTCATGGCCCGGCTCATAATGGAGCCTTCTACGTAGCAGACCAAGCACGCCAGGAGGCGGAGTAGGCGCCTCAAGTAACGGCTTACCAGACCCCCCCGGCTTATCCGACGATGTCCGTTGATGCGGGTATCCCTACTAGAACCGGGGGTGTCCCGTGTTTGGTGCCAGCTATCCGTAATGAACGTCTACCCAAGGACTTCAAGGGACCGAGGAAGGTGCCTAACTATACGGCTGACTTACAACCCGCGGCCTGGATTGAGAGTTATGAGATGGCTATGGAGCTGCTGGAAGTCAGCGAGGCGGCCATGGCCAAATATTTCACCATGATGTTAGATGGAACTGCCCGCACGTGGTTGAAAGGGTTACCACCGAACTCCATTGGGTCTTGGGCTGAGCTGAAAGCCCGGTTCATTCAAAACTTCAAAGATACCTGCAGGCAATCTATGTCAATCGTGGATCTGATTAACTGTAAGCAGCAGGAGGGTGAATCCACGACCCGGTGGGTTCGCCGGGTCAAAGAGATCATACATTCATCGGATAAGATGGATGCCGGCTCTGCAGTCTTAATGTTGGAACAAAACTGTCGCTTTGTGCCCCTAAAGATGAAACTCGGGCGGCTTAAGCGTGACTGTACTGATATGGGTACACTGATGGCGGCTCTTGTCAAGTACACCGATTCTGATGGTACCAAGGATCCCCCTTCAGATGATGAAAGGACAGGGAAGGGAAAGAAGAACGGCAATGGCAAGAGTCCTCAGTTTAACCCAGGGAATCAAGGAGGAGGCAAGCGCAAGGCCGATGGCAGCCTAGAGTTTGTAGCCAACACCAACTCTCAAGGTAATAACCAGCGACGCAAGGGGAGGCCCCCTCCCCGAGGCGGCGGGTCAGGACCTTCTCTGGAACAGCTGTTGAATGAACCTTGTCCGAGACACGGTTCTAGAGAGAAGCCAGCGACTCATCTGTGGAAGGATTGTGCTATCATGAAGGCCTTTAAAAACTACAATGGTCCGGGTGGCGGCTCAGGCTCCGGCGGCTTCCATGGTCCGGGCGGCGGGTCAAATTCCGGTCCTTAGAACGGTCAAGGGAGCTTTAATCAACAGTCTGGTCAGGGTCATCAACAGCAACAGGGGGGCTATCAGACCAACCCAAAGCAGCTTAGCGGTGGACAGTATCACGTGTTCACCACTAGTTTGTGCAAACGAGACGAGAAGCTTCACAAGAGGGCTGTTAATGATGTTGAGCCGGCGGTTCCACGCTACTTACGGTGGTCGGAGCAGCCCATAGTGTGGAGTAGGGAGGATCACCCTCCCCGGGTGGATAACCCGGGCCACCTGGCCTTAGTGGTGGCTCCTCAAGTGGGAGGCTATAAGTTCACAAAGGTACTCATGGACGGAGGCAGCAGCATCAACATCCTCTATTATGAGACTTTCCGTCATATGGGACTAGTTGATAAGAACCTCAGCCAGTCAAATACTATCTTCCATGGGGTGGTACCCGGTAAATCGGCTTATCCAGTCGGCAAGATCGAACTGGAAGTGGCCTTCGGTGATGAGAACAACTACAGGGTGGAGAAGTTGACCTTTTAGGTGGTCAAGATAAGAAGTCCTTACCACGCCATATTTGGACGACCGGCTTACGCCAAGTTCATGGCACGGCCGTGTTATGTGTACTTACAACTCAAGATGCCGGGTCACAACGGGACCATTACGGTTCACGGCAGCCGGAAAGTGGCTCTGGAGTGTGAGGAAGGTGACGCGGCTTATGCAGAGTCTGTTTGTGCCACAGAAGAGTTGAAATTTTATAAAGACAATGTCGACCCGACAGATATGACCTCTCTGAAAAAGCCAACCACGGAGAATGAACCAGCAATGAAGTTTAAATCAGCTGATGAGACTAAACTTGTTGATTTTGTTCCAGGTGACTCGTCTCAGCAGTTCAGCATCAGTGCAAATCTGGACCCGAAATAGGAAGGCGCGCTCATCGAGTTCATCCGTGAGAATAGGGACATCTTCGCATGGAAACCTTCTGACATACCAGGTGTACCTAGAGAACTCGCTGAGCACACTCTCAATGTTGATCCGAAATTTAAACCGGTCAGACAGTTCCTTCGACGGTTTAACGAAGAGAGGCGGAAGGCTATTGGTGAAGAAGTGGCCCGGCTTTTGGCGGCCGGGTTCATTGTTGAGGTTTTTTACCCAGAGTGGTTGGCTAACCCGGTGCTTGTACTTAAGAAGAACGGCACCTGGCGGATGTGTGTGGACTACACGGACTTGAACAAGGCGTGTCCGGCTGATCCTTTTGCTCTCCCCCGTATTGATCAGATCATTGATGCTACGGCAGGTTGTGCACGCTTAAGTTTCTTGGATGCTTATTCCGGGTATCATCAGATTAAGATGGCAGTTAAGGACCAGGAGAAGACGGCGTTCATCACTCCCTTCGGAGCCTTCTGCTATGTGTCTATGCCCTTTGGGCTCAAGTGTGCGCAAGCGACTTACCAGCGTTGTGTACAGAATTGTCTCCATAAAAAGATCGGGCGCAATGTTCACGCTTACGTGGACGATATTGTGGTTAAGTCCATCAAGGAGGAAACCCTAATAGATGACTTAAGGGAAACCTTCGATAATCTATGGGTCTACAAGATGATGCTTAACCCGGCCAAATGCGTTTTTGGTGTTCCTGCGGGCAAGCTATTGGGTTTCTTGGTTTCTGACAGAGGAATTGAAGCTAACCCGGAGAAGATCAAAGCTATCACTTCTCTAGCTAAGCCGGCATGTATAAACGATGTTCAGCGTTTGGCAGGTCGCATCGCTGCTTTAAGCCGGTTCATAAGCCGCTTGGGTGAGAAGGCTATGCCCTTATATCAGTTGATGAAGAAAACTGACAACTTTGTCTGGAATGATGCAGCTAATACCGCTTTTGAGGATTTGAAAAACCAACTGGCGGAGCCCCCCGTCCTTGCTGCTCCGGCTGATAAGGAGCCCTTGCTACTATATGTGGCGGCAAACGCACGAGCCGTCGGCGTGGCTATTGTGGTGGAGCGCAAGGAGGCGGGTAAGGAGCATCCAGTTCAGCGGCCGGTTTATTATGTCAGTGAGGTGCTCATTGAGTCCAAGCAGCGGTATCCGCATTGGCAGAAGCTTGTATATGGGGTGTTTATGGCAAGCTGAAAGCTTAAGCATTATTTTCAGGGTCATCCCATCACTGTGGTCAGTTCCGCCCCTCTCGGTGATATTATCCAAAACAGAGAGGCTACAGGGAAAATTGCTAAGTGGGCTATAGAACTTGGACCTCATGACCTTAAATATGTGCCACGCACTGCTGTTAAGTCTCAGGCCTTGGTAGATTTCATCAATGATTGGACAGAATCGCAAGTACCTGAGCAAAAGCCGGATAACACTTATTGGACTATTCATTTTGATGGGTCCAGGCAGCTGGAGGGCTCGGGAGCTGGTGTTGTCTTGGCTTCCCCTAAAGGTGACAAATTCCATTATGTGCTACGGTTGATGTTTCCTTGCACTAACAATGCGGCTGAATACGAGGCTTTGCTCCACGGTCTTCGGGTGGCTAAGGAGATGAGCTTAAGCCGGGTGAGGTGCTTTGGTGACTCAAACTTGGTGGCTCAACAAGTATCAGGCACCTGGGATTCTAAGGATCCTCTAATGGCGGCTTATTGCCGCGAGGTTGATGCCATTGCTGGGCACTTCCAGGGGTACCAAGTGGAGCATATTGATCGCCGGAGGAACGAGGCGGCGGATGCGTTAAGCCGGCTAGGCTCTCAGCGAAAGCCGGTGCCGCCTAACACTTTCCTGGATGTCCTGTATAATCCTTCGGTCAAGTTGCCTACAGAAGAAGATTTGGCCGTCCCTGACCCGGAGGCGCAACTGGTGGCAGCTCTTGATGTCATACCAGACTGGACAATGCCATATCTGGCTTATATAACCCGGGGAGAATTGCCTGAAGAGGAAATTCTGGCCAGGCAAATAACCCGGCGGGCTAAGTCGATGATTGTTATCGATGGCGAGTTGTATCATCGCAGTGTTTCAGGGACATTTCAGCGTTGTATCTCCCCTGAGGAAGGTCAAGAGATCTTGCGCGAGATTCATGAAGGGGATTGTGGCCATCATGCCGGTTCAAAATCTCTTGTGGCCAAGGCTTTCCGTCATGGTTTTTACTGGCTGACGGCTCACGCTGATGCAGAGGACTTGGTCAGTAAATGTGATGGCTGCCAAAGGTTCTCACGACGGGCTCATGTACCGGCTCAGGATTTGAGGATGATTCCAATCGCCTGGCCCTTTGCGGTCTGGGGGCTTGATATGGTTGGGCCTTTTAAACGGTCCAAGGATAAGAAGACCCACCTCTTGGTGGCAGTGGACAAATTCACGAAGTGGGTGGAAGCTGAGCCAGTTAGCAAGTGTGATGCAGCCACGGCGGTTCAATTTATGAAAAAGGTGATCTTCCGCTTCGGCTTTCCGCACAGCATCATAACAGACAATGGCACTAATCTGTCCAAAGGCGCTATGGAGGAGTTTTGTCAACAAGAGCATATCTGGCTTGATGTTTCTTCAGTAGCTCATCCTCAGTCTAATGGTCAAGCTGAGAGAGCTAACCAGGAGATTCTGAAGGGCATCAAACCCCGGCTTTTGGTCCCTTTGCAACGGACGCCGGGTTGTTGGGTGGAGGAATTGCCCTCCGTCTTATGGAGCATCAACACTACTCCTAACAGGTCCACAGGCTTCACGCCTTTCTTCATGGTTTATGGAGCAGAAGCGGTTCTCCCCAGCGACATCCGTCATGATTCACCTCGTGTGGCGGCTTATGTTGAGACGGATAATGAACAGGCGCGCCAAGATGCTCTGGACTTGTTGGACGAACAGCGTGATGTGGCAGCCGCCCGTTCAGCGATTTACCAACAAGACCTGCGCCATTATCATAGCCGCCGGGTCAAGTCACGGGTCTTTCAGGAAGGCGACCTGGTGCTCCGGCTCATCCAGGATCAAACAGATGCACACAAGTTATCCCCACCTTGGGAAGGGCCTTTTGTGGTCAGTAAGAACTTGCACAACGGGTCATATTACCTCATTGATATCCGGGAGCATAAAGACTCGCGTAAATCTGAGGAGGAGACCCGTCGGCCGTGGAACATAGCTCAGCTTCGGCCTTACTACACTTGAGCTACCGGCTCTTGTGGTGTATATATTTATCTCAACCATGTATATATTATGATAAGCAATAAAGCAGGACCTCTGTCCTTTTTTCTCCTCCCAATATACGTGTCATACTAATTTGAAAGGAGGATCCGGCTTATGATCGCATTCGAGTCTAGCCGTAAGCAGTAAGATCACTTGGGGGCTTCCTGTTCAAACATGGGACGTATTCGAACCAAAGAGAACATAGCTGTCGATACCCATTTGATTGGCAAAGTGCCGAGCTCATTGGGAGGTCGCCTTTGGTCATATTTGAATCATAGTGTAACCCCTCTGAGAACCGACGTGGATCGTATTCGAATCAGCATCGTTAAACAATTTTAATAATCACTTGGGGGCTTCCTGTTCAAACATGGGTCGTATTCGAACCCAAGAGAACATAGCTGTCGGTACCCTCTTGATTGGCATCGCCACACCCATTGGGGGCTATATGATCGTATCCGAATCTTGGCTTAAACCCCTTTCGGGCCGGGTCTCTGGTCGTATTCGAACTGGAAGCCCCTAAGTTCCGATTTATCGCAAAGTCTACTCTGATTATGACAACGTGTGCATGGCCGGGTTTCACTTGCCGGCTTAATTTTGGTTTATCTTGTTAGTTGAACATCCTGGATGTCATCAAGACAAGTCCATTAGAGTTAAGATACCAACCAGACTACCCGGGTCATTTAATCCGGAGGGTGGTAAGCCGCCTTGAGACTTGTGATTTACCTTTTTATGTAGATACTTGAAGGTACTTTTTTAAAGGATGAGAAGCATGAAGGATAAATATGAACCGGAGGAGCATCAAAAGAATGACTTCAAAGGATTTCAACATTCATTACGTGCACGATGGCACGCAGAGATAAATTGTTGCACTTATTCTATTACAAAAATCTTTCAAAGTTTCAAGGATGGAGTGTTGTTTGGTGAGCCGCTAGCCGGTTTATGACGCCTGCTGAGTTGAAGTCCCCGGCTCGTCTTCTGCTCCGGCTGATCCCAAGACTTCGAAGGTTGATGACTTCCAGTCGATGCCGCTGAGAGCCTCGAACTGGGCTTCTTCGTCAATTAACCCGGTCGGGTCAATTTCGGGGGCGAAGGTGTGCTGGCGAGCCGGAGGAATCAGACTGAGAGCTTCATAGCGAGGGGTTGGAATTCTCTGATTCTCCGTGTTGTACCCCGGCTGATACTTGGTTAAGTCGGTGTCGTTCCCGATGATGGTGGCCACCGGGCGTACAGCCTTCACACATGCCGCGAAATCCTTCTGGTCGAAGGCTGAGCCGTCTTCCTTCAGGCTCGGGTAACCCAGGGCGATGTCTGCCGGGTCTAGCTCCGGCAGGAATGCCTTGGCCCGGCTCAGCGCGGCAATTGCTCCGGATCTTGCGGAGGCTCGGCGTAGCTCCTGGATCCGTTGTGGCAGAACAGCAAGCCGGCGCAGGACTTCGGCCAGATGGGTCGGCACCTCATTGGATAGGGCCACCACAGCTAAGGCGCGCTGTGACCCGGTGTAGAGTTGTTCCACCAGGGTGTACACGGCCTTTAACTTGGTGACCACGCTCTGGTTCAGATTGGCACTCCTGGGACCTGTTTAAATAAAGATCAGGTAAGCCGGTGACAAGGATGAATTATAACATATACAGACTTGATGAAAGCCGGCGAGGTGACTTACCAAAGATAGCAGCTACCATCTGGGAAACCTGGCGCTTTAGGCTGGAGAGCTCAGCGGTTTTTTCATTAAGGGCCTTCTCCGCCTGTTCTGCCCGGGTCACCAGTGCGGCTTTTTCCTCAGTCCAGGCCTTCCGCTCAGCGTCGAATTCAGTCTTCAATTTCTCCTGAGCGGCAATGCTGGAGACAAACTTGGCATTCGCCTTCCGGGTCTCCATCTCTTGAGTTTTTAACCGGCTCTTGAGACCCGCAAGGTCCGACTCAAATTTCTTGCCAGTAGCCTGCATATATTTCCGGGTTATTAAACAGTCATTGTATAAGTCCCAAGCACTTTCCAAGCAAAGACACTTGGCACTTGGGGGCTAATGCATATTGAACGTGTTTATCTATGTACTGCTGGTTCAATTAAGTAAGCCGGACTCTAAGTCTATAATATATGCCAAGTATAAGTTATAGACTTGGGGGCTAGCATGATGAGGATCACTATGCGGAAAGTAAGAAGACAGCAGAAGGTTACCTCAGATTTCTGTTGAATCTGGTTGACCATGGCAATCTCGGCGTCTCGGCTCTTGTGAACTTGGCTGATGTAGCCTGAGACAAGCTCTCCAATGCTTAAATCGGTGTAGCCCGAGAGATCCAGATTCGCCTGGTGGGGTCGCAGCAGCTCCCCATTCGCAGAGCATTGGGCCAGTGCGGTCGGCCTCCCCGGCTCAACATACTCCGTCCGGGTAATTACCACGTCCGGGTCGTTAGCCGGTGGGGTTGATCCGGAGGCCTCCAGATCAGCTGACGCTTCGGTCGTTGTCTTGGTGGTCGGGGCAGGGGCTTCGGGCGCCGTATCCATGGGAATGGTGGCCTCAGAGGCGGCTGGTGGATCTTGAGCCGTCGTCTCCGGCTCAGGCAAGTCCGGCACTCCGGCTGATCTGGTCTTCTTTGTTCTTTTGGTGAGCTTTGCCTGGGCACTGAAAAGACAGAAGTGTTAGGTACACAAAAAGTAAGTACAGACAGATAATGTAAGGAGATTGTTATTACCCGGGTGCAGTCTTGAAGGCCGGCAGATTTGACTGCATGGAGTCACCCGAAGAGGGGGAGGTCTCCTGGTAATTGGAGTCAGAAGAGTTGAGTGGCTGGTGGATGACACCCGCCAACGGATGAAAAGGGTACAGGTGAGAAAAAACCTCAGTGCGGCGCTTCCTTGTCGCGACGGGTAACCCGGCGGAGAGGTCGGTGTCCTTGCGGGCCCGGGTGAGACGCCGGCTTTCGTGAACCTGCTGCTTCAAAAGAAATTGAGGGTCTTGATGAGCTAATGGATGAGAAAAGCTTACTTTCCGGGTTACCCTTCGGATTTTCAGCTGTGGCAAAGGCTCCGAGTCGGAGGGGAGTAATGTTACCTCTTCAATCACCGGGTTACTGGTGCCGGTGTCATCCTGTCAATAAGCAAAATGATGGTAAAGTGGACAGCAGCAAACAATAAATACGGCAAGAGTTTAAAGGTTTAAGGGTTACCTCTGACTCGGAGCTATCACTTAATTGCAGCAGCTCCGAAGCAGTGGGTCTGTTTCCCTTTTTGCGAGGGGCGGCTCTCTTGGCGGCTTTCTTCGCCTTCCTGGCTTTCTTGGCCGCCTCATGGTCATATTTGACCCGCCAGAATTTATCATCAGCCTGAGGAATACAGTAATGAGTTCTTAGTAAGATGACAGGTAAAAAAAATGGAAAGGTTAAAGTCAGCGGCTTACCGCTGGGGCTGGATTGGTCTTGCAGAACGGGGCTAGCCCGGTTTTTCCATAGTCTGCCAGGCTCTCGTTTAATAGAGCCTTGGTCTCTTCTTCGGCAACGTCTTCTGGAAGGTCGTTGCGACTGTGCCTCTGCGGGTCATCCTTTCGCCCGGTGTACTCACACATTAAGCCGGGGCGGCGGCTCAATGGGATCCCCCGCCATAAGATCCAGACCCGGACCAGGTCTATTCCGTTCAGACCGTTGCCTAGCAGGGCCTTGATCTTATTGATCGTTGGAAGCAGAGGCTGGCGTTCCACGGCAGTCAGCTTGTCGGATAGCGGATGAGTCGGCTCCAGGCGTGTTGGGCGAAAGCCGGGCAGCGGGCTCTCATCAGCCGGGGACGTGTCTTGGCAGTAGAACCAAGTCATGTTCCAGTCTTTGGGGTGACTTGGCGGTTCTGCGTAAGGAAATAGACAGTCCCTGCGCCGTTGGATGGAGATGCCGCCTAATTCTAGACTTGGACCGTTTGCGCACTCGGTTTGGCGGTTCAAATAAAACAGCTCTCTGAAGAGCAGCAGACTCGGCTCTTCTCCAAGATATACTTCACAAAAAACTTGGAAGTTGCAGATGTTGGATATGGAATTGGGTCCTATATCCTGAGGCCGAAGGTCAAAGAAGTTGAGCACGTCCCGGAAGAATTTTGGGCCGGGCGGTGCGAAGCCCCGGCTCATATGGTCTGCAAAGATCACGACCTCCCCGTCCCTCGGCTGAGGTCTTTCTTCGGACGGGTCAGGGGCACGGTAGGACATCACTTCCTTCCTGGGCAGATATCCGGACTTAACGAAGTTGGCCAGGGTCTCATCAGTGATGTTGGATCTCATCCAGTTGCAAGTGATGGGAGCTTTGGGAGGCATGGTGACGGTTGGTGATCTATGATAAAGAGGAAAGTGTCCGGATTAATTATAAGCCGGAGTTTATCATTCAAACTACAATGACGGCTTATGAAGGGGACTAATGGTATGTATTGATATGGTGGGTTATCTAAGCCGTCGGGGCATTCAGGATGAGTTGGTCATCTACGGCTTACTGCGGTTAAGTCGGAAGATACTGCAGAGCATGGTTTTCTTTAAACCGGAAAGTTCTACGGCGCGTGTTTTCTTTAAGTCGGAAATATAAGCCGCCAAGATTCAAGGGCTGCGGTTTTTACTAAGTGTGGTAAAACAGATTTCATATATTACAGTACCTTTTTCGGATCAAAATGGTCGGGCAAGATGAAAATTTTCTAGACCTAAAGAAACAGAAACAGGAGAAGTTCTTAAGGTGGAACATGGTTTTTAAGCAGTAAAAAGAGGATTTTTTGCAGATGGAATGGGTCTCAAACCTCTACCGCAGTGGTTCTACGTGAGGTTAAAGATCAACTAACTACAGTGGCAACAAGAACTACCGGGTCTGTGGGCAATGGTGATGAACACGAAGAACTGAAAGAACCCTACCGCAGATCTGTTCTAACAAGGCAGAGAAGACTCACCGGAGTTGAGGAAGAGCGAAGGTCGCCGCCGTTATCTGGTCCGGGTCAGGGTGATGCAGCGGCCGGGTCGATGAAGAACAGGGGCGCGACGGCGGCGGCGGCAGAAGCTCGGGCAGAGGAACGACAGCGCGAAGAAGAAGGAGAGTGTGAGAAGAGAGTGCCGGGCCGGCCTATTTATAAGGCAAGTCATAAGTGGGCGCGATATTCAAGGAGACCACGGCGTGGTTATCTCCCCCTCACGGCGCCTCGATTTTCGGAAAGACAGTAACAGCAGAGATCCGTTGCGGATCTGGCGGAGTAAAAAACGGACTTAATGGAGGATGACGTCACGGCGGATTATCCGGAGTCCGGAGGATGACGTCACACCGGGTTATGGCCTTTACACGAACGGTAAGCCGGAGATTTTTTCTGTCGGCAGAGTTGAAGATTGACACGAGCCGGCTCAAGTCAATCTGGGGCCTAATGTTCAGGATATAGACCTTGGAGTCACCCGCCAGGAGGGCCGGGTTACACTAAGGGTCATTGCCAGAAGCCCGGAGCTAAGTTTCAAGATAATGGGCCAGAGATGGGCTGAGACCCGGCGATGGCTTAAGGCCCGTAGTACAATCTTTATTGTTATAGTAGACTTGTAGTGTAAGGCAAGTATTGTTTAGAGTCCGAGCCGGACACTCTTATGAGCCGGCCGGGACTCTAAGGGCCACTGGGCGTCAGCCTCCCTATATTTAGGGACGACCCGGCAGTGGTTTAGGGGCGACAACAACCTCATCGAGAACCGAGCATAGCTGTTTAGCTCCCTGGCGATCATAACCCTAATCAATAACACCTCGAACTGGACGTAGGCTTTTACCTTCACCGTAAGGGGCCGAACCAGTATAAACCCTCGTGTTTCTTGTCCCGCATAACCCCTTCAAGCTTCCTAGTTGCGATGGCTCCACGACTAAGTCCTAGCTCAAGGACATCTGCCGTGACAATTCCACGACAATACCCGAAGGAATTTCAAAGTAGACATTTTCATTTTTAGTGGGTTCAGTAGGTTCAGTAGGTTGAGGAGCAACTCTTTGCTCTATTGGTCGGGGTGAAGATACCCTGAACAAGCCCCTTAGAGGATTACTTTCCATAGTAACAAGTGACAATAAATTTCAGCACACTATATAAATTTTTCCTTACCAAATTCCACCTACCAAAGGCGCTTCACTCCCCGGCAATGGCGCCAGAAAAGAGTCTTGATGACCCACAAGTATAGGGGATCTATCGTAGTACTTTCGATAAGTAAGAGTGTCGAACCCAACGAGGAGCAGAAGGAAATGATAAGCGGTTTTCAGCAAGGTATTCTCTGCAAGCACTGAAATTATAGGTAACAAATAGTTTTGTGATAAGATAATTTGTAACGAGCAACAAGTAACAAAAGTAAATAAAGTGCAGCAAGGTGGCCCAATCCTTTTTGTAGCGAAGGACAAGCCTGAAAAAACTCCTATATGGAGAAAAGCGCTCCCGAGGACACATGGGAATTATCGTCAAGCTAGTTTTCATCACGTTCATATGATTCGCGTTCAGTACTTTGATAATTTGATATGTGGGTGGACCAGTGCTTGGCTGCTGCCCTTACTTGGACAAACATCCCACTTATGATTAACTCCTATTGCAAGCATCCGCAACTACAAAAGAAGTATTAAGGTAAACCTAACCATAGCATGAAACATATGGATCCAAATCAGCCCCTTACGAAGCAACGCATAAACTAGGGTTTAAGCTTCTGTCACTCTAGCAACCCATCATCTACTTATTACTTTGCAATGCCTTCCTCTAGGCCCAAACAATGGTGAAGTGTCATGTAGTCGACGTTCACATAACACCACTAGAGGAGAGACAACATACATCTCATCAAAATATCGAACGAATACCAAATTCACATGACTACTAATAGCAAGACTTCTCCCATGTCCTCAGGAACAAACGTAACTACTCACAAAGCATATTCATGTTCATAATCAGAGGGGTATTAATATGCATAATGGATCTCAACATATGATCTTCCACCAAATAAACCAACTAGCATCAACTACAAGGAGTAATCAACACTACTAGCAACCTACAAGTACCAATCCCAGACTTAGAGACAAGAATTGGATACAAGAGATGAACTAGCGTTTGAGAGGAGATGGTGCTGGTGAAGATGTTGATGGAGATTGGCCCCCTCCCGATGAGAGGAGCGTTGGTGATGACGATGGCGATGATTTCCCCCTCCCGGAGGGAAGTGTCCCCCACCCTCGTGGCCAGGGTGTGGGCCCCCCCACCCTCGTGGCCAGGGTTTGGGCCCCCTCTGGTATTTCTTCCGCTCAGTATTTTTCATTTTTCCAAAAATAACTTCCGTGGAGTTTCAGGACTTTTGGAGTTGTGCAGAATAGGTCTCTAATATTTGCTCCTTTTCCAGCCCAGAATTCCAGCTGCCGACATTCTCCCTCCTTATGTAAACCTTGTAAAATAAGAGAGAATAGGCATAAGTATTGTGACATAATGTGTAATAACAACCCATAATGCAATAAATATCGATATAAAAGCATGATGCAAAATGCAAAACACTGAAATAGGCAAATAAAACAACAATTTGGGCTGGGCCTCCGGTTAATAGGTTAGTACCAAAAATAATATAAAAGTGTATAATAAAACCCATTATACATCCAAAACAGAATATATAATAGCATGGAATAATAAAAAATTATAGATATGTTGGAGACGTATCAAGCATCCCCAAGCTTAATTCCTGCTCGTCCTCGAGTAGGTAAATGATAAAAATAGAATTTTTGATGTGGAATGCTACCTAGCATATTCCTTAATGTAATTCTCTTATTTGTGGTATGAATATTCAGATCCGAAAGATTCAAGATAAAAGTTTAGTATTGACATAAAAATAATAATACTTCAAGCATACTAACTAAGCAATCATGTCTTCTCAAAATAACATGGCCAATGAAAGTTATCCCTACAAAATCATATAGTCTGGCTATGCTCTATCTTCATCACACAAATTATTTAATCGTGCACAACCCCGATGACAAGCCAAGCAATTGTTTCATACTTTTTATGTTCTCAAACTTTTTCAATCTTCAAGCAATACATGAGCGTGAGCCATGGACATAGCACTATATGTGGAATAGAATGGTGGTTGTGGAGAAGACAAAAAAGGAGAAGATAGTCTCACATCAACTAGGCGTATCAACGGGCTATGGAGATGCCCATCAATAGATATCAATGTGAGTGAGTAGGGATTGCCATGCAACGGATGCACTAGAGCTATAAGTGGATGAAAGCTCAACAAAAGAAACTAAGTAGGTGTGCATCCAACTCGCTTGCTCACGAAGACCTAGGGCATTTTGAGGAAGCCCATCATTGGAATATACAAGCCAAGTTCTATAATGTAAAATTTCCACTAGTATATGAAAACGACAACATAGGAGACTCTCTATCATGAAGATCATGGTGCTAATTTTGAAGCACAAGTGTGGTAAAGGGATAGTAACATTATCCCTTCTCTCTTTTTCTCTCATTTTTTTATTTGGGCCTTTTTTTATATGGCCTCTTTTTTTCGTCCGGAGTCTCATCCCGACTTGTGGGGGAATCATAGTCTCCATCATCCTTTCCTCACTTGGGACAATGCTCTACTAATGATGATCATCACACTTTTATTTACTTACAACTCAAGAATTACAACTCAATACTTCGAACAAAAATATGACTCTATGTGAATGCCTCCGGCGGAGTACCGGGATATGCAAAGAATCAAGAGTGACATGTATAAAAATTATGAACGGTGGCTTTGCCACAAATACAATGTCAACTACATGATCATGCAAAGCAATATGACAATGATGGAGCGTGTCATAGCAAACGGAACGGTGGTGAGTTGCATGGCAATATATCTCGGAATGGCTATGGAAATGCCATAATAGGTAGGTATGGTGGCTGTTTTGAGGAAGGTATATGGTGGGTGTATGATACCGGCGAAAAGTGCGCGGTATTAGAGAGGCTAGCAATGGTGGAAGGGTGAGAGTGCGTATAATCCATGGAGTCAACATTAGTCATAAAGAACTCATATACTTGTTGCAAAAATCTATTAGTTTTCAAAACAAAGTATTACGCGCATGCTCCTAGGGGGATAGATTGGTAGGAAAAGACCATCACTCGTCCCTGACCGCCACTCATAAGGAAGACAATCAATAAATAAATCATGCTCCGACTTCATCACATAACGGTTCACCATACGTGCATGCTACGGGAATCACAAACTTTAACACAAGTATTTCTCAAATTCACAACTAATCAACTAGCATGACTCTAATAGCACCATCTTCATATATCAAAACAATTATCAAGCATCCAACTTCTCTTAGTATTCAACGCACTTATAAGAAAGTTTTTACTAATCTTGGATGCCTATCATATTAGGACTACCTTCTCAATTTAAGCAAATTACCATGCTGTTTTGTCGGACTCTACAAATAATATAAGTGAAGCATGAGAGAACAATAGTTTCTATAAAGCAAAACCACCGCCGTGCTGTAAAAGATATAAGTGAAGCACTAGAGCAAAAACTATATAGCTCAAAAGATATAAGTGAAACACATAGAGTATTCTAATAAATTCCGAATCATGTGTGTCTCTCTCAAAAGGGTGTGTAAAGTAAGGAAGATTGTGGTAAACTAAAATAAAAGACTCAAATCATACAAGATGCTCCAAGCAAAACACTTATCATGTGGTGAATAAAAATATAGCTCCAAGTAAAGTTACCGATGGACAAAGACGAAAGAGGGGATGCCTTCCGGGGCATCCCCAAGCTTTGGCTCTTTGGTGTCCTTAGATTTACCTTGGGGTGCCTTGGGCATCCCCAAGCTTAGGCTCTTGCCACTCCTTGTTCCATAATCCATCAAATCCTTACCCAAAACTTGAAAACTTCACAACACAAAACTTAACAGAAAGTATCATGAGCTCCGTTAGCGAAAGAAAACAAAACACCACTTCAAGGTTCTGTATTAAACTCATTATTTATTTATATTGGTGTTAAAGTTACTGTATTCCAACTTCTCTATGGTTTATAAACTATTTTACTAGCCATAGATTCATCAAAATAAGCAAACAACACACGAAAAACAGAATCTGTCAAAAACAGAACAGTCTGTAGTAATCTGTAACTAACGCAAACTTCTGGAACTCTAAAATTTCTACCAAAATAGGAAGACCTAAATAATTTTTTTATTGATCTGCTGCAATTGGAATCAGTATTATATCACGTTCTGGTAATTTTTAACAATTGTTTTCGTGAACAGAAAGTTTCTGGAATTTTCAGCAAGATCAAATAACTATCATCCAAGAAGATCCTATAGGTTTAACTTGGAACAAACACTAATTAAAACACAAAAATAAATCTAACCAGAGGCTAGATGGATTATTTATTCCTAAGCAGAAGCAAAAAACTAAAATAAAATTGGGTTGCCTCCCAACAACATAAAAGCAAGGATACATCTAGGTATTGCCATCTTTGGTAGGCAATCCAGTGGATCTCCTAATAGATTCATAAGGTAATTTAATCTTCTTTCTAGGGATGTGTTCCATGCCTCTCCTTAACGGAAATTGGAATCTAATATTCCATTCCTTCATATCAATAATTGCACCAATCGTTCTAAGGAAAGGTCTACCAAAAATAATAGGACATGAAGGATTGCAATCTATATCAAGAACAATAAAATCTACGGGCACATAGTTCCTATTTGCAACAATAAGAACATCATTAATTCTTCCCATAGGTTTCTTAATAGTGGAATCCGCAAGGTGTAAGTTTAAAGAGCAATCATCAAATTCGCGGAAACCTAACAAATCACACAAAGTTTTCGGAATCGTGGAAACACTAGCACCCAAATCACACAAAGCATAGCATTCATGATCTTTAATTTTAATTTTAATAGTAGGTTCCCACTCATCATAAAGTTTTCTCTGGATAGAAACTTCCAACTCAAGTTTTTCTTCATAAGAATGCATTACAGCATCAACGATATGTTTAGTAAAAGCTTTATTTTGACTATAAGCATGCGGAGAATTTAGCACGGATTGCAACAAGGAAATACAATCTATCAAAGAGCAATTATCATAATTAAATTCCTTGAAATCCAAGATAGCGGGTTCATTGATATCTAAAGTTTTGACCTCTTCAATCCCACTTTTACCAATTTTTGCATCAAGATCTAAAAACTCCGAATTTTTGGGACGCCTTATAACTAAAGTTGACTCATCTCCAGTCCCATCATTATCAATATTCATATTGCAAAACAAAGATTTAATAGGGGACACATCAATAACTTTTAGATCTTCATCTTTATTCTCATAAAAATTAGAAGAACACGCTTTCACAAAGCAATCTTCTTAGCACGCATCCTAGCGGTTCTTTCTTTGCACTCATCAATGGAAATTCTCATAGATTTGAGAGACTCATTGATATCATGCTTAGGTGGAATAGATCTAAGTTTCAAAGAATCAACATCAAGAGAAATTCTATCCACGTTCCTAGCCAATTCGTCAACTTTAAGCAATTTTTCTTCAAGCAAAGCATTGAAATTCTTTTGAGAAATCATAAATTCTTTAACACTAGTATCAAATTCAGAGGGCATCTTATTAAAATTTCCATAAGAGTTGCTGTAGGAATTAACATAATTATTAGAGGAATTACTAGGGAACGGCCTAGGATTAAAGTTTCCTCTATACGCGTTGTTACCAAAATTATTCCTACCAACAAAATTCACATCCATAGATTCATTATTATTCTCAATCAAAGTAGACAAGGGCATATCATTAGGATCAGAAGAAACACTCTTATTAGCAAATAATTTCATAAGTTCATCCATCTTTCCACTCAAAACATTAATTTCTTCTATCGCATGCACCTTTTTACTAGTAGATCTTTCGGTGTGCCATTGAGAATAATTGACCATAATATTATCTAGGAGTTTAGTAGCTTCTCCTAAAGTGATTTCCATAAAAGTGCCTCCCGCGGCCGAATCTAAAAGATTTCTAGTAGCAAAATTCAATCCGGCATAAATTTTTTGTATAATCATCCATAAATTCAAACCATGAGTAGGGCAATTACGTATCATTAATTTCATTCTCTCCCAAGCTTGTGCAACATGTTCATGATCAAGTTGCTTAAAATTCATAATATCGTTTCTAAGAGAGATGATCTTAGCGGGAGGAAAATACTTAGAGATAAAAGCATCTTTGCACTTATTCCAAGAATCAATACTATTTTTGGGCAAGGACGAAAACCATGTTTTAGCACAATCTCTAAGCGAAAACGGAAATAGTTTCAACTTAACAATATCATTGTCCACATCTTTCTTCTTTTGCATATCACACAAATCAACAAAGCTATTTAGATGGGTAGCGGCATCTTCACTAGGAAGGCCGACGAATTGATCTTTCATGACAAGATTCGGCAAAGCGACATTAATTTCACAAGATTCAGCATCGGTAAGAGGAGCAATTGGAGTGCTAAGAAAATCATTATTGTTGGTATTGTCAAAGTCACACAATTTAGTGTTATCTTGAGCCATCGTGACAAGCAAGCAATCCAACACACGAGCAAACAAGAAGCGAGCGAAAAAGAGGCGAAGGGAAAGAGAGGGCAAATAAAACGGCAAGGGTGAAGTGGGGGAGAGGAAAACGAGAGGCAAATGGCGAATAATGTAATGCGGGGGATAAGAGTTTGTGATGGGTACTTGGTATGTCTTGACTTGTGCGTAGACTCCCCGGCAACGGCGCCAGAAATCCTTCTTGCTACCTCTTGAGCACTACGTTGGTTTTCCCTTGAAGAGGAAAGGTGATGTAGTAAAGTAGCGTAAGTATTTCCCTCAATTTTTGAGAACCAAGGTATCAATCCAGTAGGAGACTACGCTCGAGTCCCACGCACCTACACAAACAAATAAGAACCTCGCAACCAACGCAATAAAGGGGTTGTCAATCCCTTCACGGTCACTTACGAGAGTGAGATCTGATAGAGATGATAAGATAATATTTCTGGTATTTTTATGGTAAAGGGTAAAAGTAAAGAAAGCAAAATAAACGGTAATAGAAATAGCTTGTTGATGGAAGATTAATATGATGGAAAATAGACCCCGGGGCCATAGGTTTCACTAGTGGCTTCTCTCAAGATAGCATAAGTATTACGGTGGGTAAACGAATTACTGTCGAGCAATTGGTAGAATTGATAGAATTGAGCATAGTTATGAGAATATCTAGGTATTATCATGTATATAGGCATCACGTCCGTGACAAGTAGACCGAAATGATTCTGCATCTACTACTATTACTCCACACATCGACCGCTATCCATCATGCATCTAGAGTATTAAGTTCATAAGAATAGAGTAACGCTTTAAGCAAGATGACATGATGTAGAGGGATAAACTCATGCAATATGATATAAACCCCACCTTTTTATCCTCGATGGCAACAATACAATACGTGCCTGGCTTCCCCTGCTGTCACTGGGAAAGGACACCGCAAGATTGAACCCAAAGCTAAGCACTTCTCCCATTGCAAGAAAGATCAATCTAGTAGGCCAAACCAAACTGATAATTCGAAGAGACTTGCAAAGATAACCAATCATACATAAAAGAATTCAGAGAAGATTCAAATATTGTTCATAGATAATCCTAATCATAAAGCCACAATTCATCGGCTCTCGACGAACACACCGCAAAAGAAGAGTTACATCAAATAGATCTCCAAGAGAATCGAGGAGAACTTTGTATTGAGATCCAAAGAGAGAGAAGAAGCCATCTAGCTAATAACTATGGACCCGAAGGTCTGAGGTAAACTACTGACACATCATTGGAGAGGCTATGGTGTTGATGTAGAAGCCCTCCTTGATCAATGCCCCCTCCGGCAGGATGCCGGAAAAGGCCCCAAGATGGGATCTCACGCGTACAGAAGGTTGCGGCGGTGGAATTAGGTTTTCGTTGGCGCTTCTGATGGTTTGGGGGTACATAGGTATATATAGGAGGAAGAAGTAGGTCGGTGGAGCCTCGAGGGGCCCACGAGAGTGGAGGGCGCGCCCTGGGGGGTAGGCGTGCCCCCTGCCTCGTGGCCTCCTCGGTGATTTCTTGACGTCCACTCCAAGTCCTCTGGATCACGTTTGTTCCAAAAATCACATTCCCGAAGGTTTCATTCCGTTTGGACTCCGTTTGATATTCTTTTTCTGCGAAACACTGGAATAGGAAAAAAACAACAATTTGGGTTGGGCCTCCGGTTAATAGGTTAGTCCCAAAAATAATATAAAAGTGTATAATAAAGCCCATTAAACATCCAAAACAGAATATATAATTGCATGGAACAATCAAAAATTATAGATACGTTGGAGACGTATCAAGTACCCAAGCACCGGTCCACCCACATATCAAATTATCAAGGTAACGAATGCGAATCATATGAACGTGGTGAAAACTAGCTTGACGATAATTCCCATGTGTCCTCGGGAGCGTTTTCCTTTATATAAGAGTTTGTCCAGGCTTGTCCTTTGCTACAAAAAGGATTTGGCCATCTTGCTGCACCTTATTTACTTTTATTACTTGTTACCCGTTAAAATTACCTTATCACGAAACTTTCTGTTACCGATAATTTCAGTGCTTGTAGAGAATATCTTACTGAAAACCGCTTGTCATTTCCTTCTGCTCCTCATTGGGTTCGACACTCTTACTTATCGAAAGGACTACGATAGATCCCCTATACTTGTGGGTCATCACCCGCGAACGAGGCTGGTGCTCCCGCAGCAGAGGATGTGCCGCTAGTCCTCGTTGCCGATCCCCAGGCTCCAACTTGGGCAAGGCACATTGTCCACTTCGTCCAAACCGGAGAGCTTCCCGGCGACCAAGATGAAGCTGAAAAAGTAGCCCGGAGGGCCTGTATGTATCAGTTTTTCGATGAAACTCTGTACAGAAGGAGGTCCAACTATGTGAAATTGAAGTGTGTCTGTCAGGAAGAAGGAAAGGAACTACTGGCTGAGATTCTCAGAGGAATTTGGGGCTCCCACATTGGATCAATAGTTGGGAAAGCATTCCGGCAAGGATTCTATTGGCCCAGAGCCCTCCAAGATGCGGTCGAGCTAGTCACGAAATGTGAAGCCTACCAGTTCCATTCCAAGAAAACACACCTGCCTTCCCAAGCTCTTCAAACAATCCCTCTATCATGGCCATTTTTGGTCTGGGGGCTCGATATCCTCGGCCCCTTCCCCGAGCAATCGGGGGCTTTGAATTCTTGTTCCTTGCTATCGACAAGTTTACAAAGTGGCCGGAAGTGACTGCCGTGAGAAAGGTGACTGCTCAGTCAGCTATCAAGTTTTTGAAAGAATTGGTGTGTCATTTTGAAGTTCCGGCAATGATCATCACCGATAACGGCACCCAGTGCACGAGTCGCGCCTTCATGCAATAGTTCATGCCCTCAGATGCAAGATCTCATTTGCCTCTATGGCACACCCCCGGAGCAATGGACAAGCTGAGAGGGCGAACGCTGAAGTGCTACGCGGACTCAAGACAAGAACTTTTGATACGCTGTAGAAGCACGGCAAGCGGTGGATCGAGGAGCTGCTGGTAGTTCTTTGGTCCCTCAGAATGACTCCAAACCGAGCTACGAGATAGACTCCCTTCTCCCTGGTCTACGAGGCAGAAGCAGTTATCCCTACGGAACTCATCTACAGGTCGCCTTGAGTGCTTGCCTATGATGAAGTAGTGCAAGATCAGCACTGGCGTGACAACGTTGTG
The DNA here is from genome assembly GCF_002575655.3 of Aegilops tauschii subsp. strangulata. NCBI lineage: Eukaryota > Viridiplantae > Streptophyta > Magnoliopsida > Poales > Poaceae > Aegilops > Aegilops tauschii. Next base: position 183,693,006 of record NC_053039.3, read on the forward strand.
CTACTCGAGGAGAACTGTCTCGGGGCTGCTACGCGTGCTGCACGCTACCAGCAAGCCCTGCGTCGCAATCATAGCCGCAAGGTTCATGCCCAGTGTTTTGAGGAACGTGACCTTGTCCTTAGGCGCGTTCAGTCCGCCAAGGGTTCAAACAAGTTGTCACCAAAGTGGGAATGCCCTTACCGGGTAGTACGAGTGACTAGACCTGGCGCAGTCCGTCTGGAGACTGGAGATGGCACTCAGTTGCAAAACTCATGGAATATTGAGCATCTCCGCAAGTTATACCCGTAAGGCGCGGCTGTCGGGCCCTGCCCGATAGCCACCCTTTTGTACAGGCCTTGCCTCAGCTACATGTAACCCCTTGTACAAAGCTAGGGCGATGACCCTATGCAAGAGAAAATAAAGAAGCACTGTGGGGGGGGGGGCCGACCAAGATTGCATGCATGCATGAGAATTCCGAGATCACTGCATAAGCATTTCATGAGCGTTTGCATATGCATATAGATAGGATTGCATCCTGCATTTATTCTCATCTACATGAAGCTGCATGTTCCCACCGTGAGCTTGGCTTCGACAAGGAGTTGGGAAGATTGCTCGGCACAGCGATCCCCGGCATGCCAAACAGATAAGTTCTACCTCCTGTCCGTTAGTGTTCTGCAAGCTATAACTTGTGCATAAGAAAGCCTCGCCACTTTTTTGAAACTTAGCTGCTCCCATCCATGACTCGAACGTTGCTTCGGTCAGGATGGTCGCAGTGGCCTTTGGTAAAAAAAGTTGGCGGGGGGCCACTACTGCAGGATGGTCCAAACGCGACACTACGATGAGAGACCCTTCGACGAAACTGTGTGCGATGCCATAATCGCAAACAGTGGTGTAAAAAACCTTTCAAAAAAGGTGCAAAACATTTGCGATGACGGGTGCATCAAACACGGTTCAGATTTTAGTTGTGTGTGCGATGTAGGGCATACGGTTTAGTTCAATTAACTGTTTGGGATGAGGAGGAACAAAAGAAACGGGCAGCCAGATGAAGGCGTGTGCGATATACAGCATACGGTACACTAGGATGAACCGAGTGTGGTTAGGCAACACAATGGAAACGGTTCAACTGAACAAGATGTGTGTGATACGCGGCAAACATGTCCGTAATCAGAAATGTGTGCGAAGACCAATAATAACACAGACGATTGCTGCTAATAAGTCGTGTGATTTGCTCTGTCTACAGTAGAATAACATGTATGTATGTATATATAACTGAAATAAACATCCAATTACATAAGTGAGTATACAGATCATTCACACACACCTCAATAAACAATTGCATGCATTCTAAAGTAGGAGAAACGATCGTCTAGTCATCTACTTCTTGTGACGCTCCCGCCACTGCTATGTGGCTCGATCCCTCATCTGGGTCAGGAAGAAGACAGTTCCTCATGTCAACGATCCGCCTGTACATATCGTAGCTTGTGTACGCGTCCATGGCCGCATACTTGACATGTTCTTCATCCAGTCTCTCATGCCACACACTATGCCAGGCGTTCTTGTCCTTATTGCTCTCATTCTTCATCTTCATGTAGTAGGGGCCGATGATGGCCGAGGCGAGGTCAACCAGGGAGTTCAATTTGTTTTTGTCGCTGCCCCAGACCTTGTAGTGGCACTGGATGTTGACAAGATTCGGGCATTTCAAGCCTGAAACCTTGAGCGCTTTTAGATCGTTGGTGGTGTCCACCGCAGCGAAACTGTAGTCGGAGCTGTTGATAAACCTGGAGAAACGCTCACAAGGTGTTGTGGCCAGGTGGTAGTGGTAGACGAGGATGTCATGTCGCACACACAACTGGGAGACGGCAACCTTCTGATCGTGCCCGGCACGACCCATGGAAGCCGACCACTTGGTACTTGTCCTCGGCAAGGAACTGCTCCATAGTTTGGATGGAGCTCTCCACTGAGACCGGATCGTTCGTGTACACCACCGAGAGAGCCTTCCCCTCACGTGGGTGTCCACGACGTGTTGCATGGTGAACTGCCCGCAGTTGTCGTCGTCGGCCGCTGGGAGCGCCATTGGAGCCACAGGGAGCGCCATTGGAACCGCTGGATGTCCTCTCTGTATGTGTCCTCGTGGGTGTGCTTACAGTGTCGTGTGAGATGATAGATGAAGGTAAATGGCCACAGGAATAAAAGGGGGCCGGGCGGCATGGATTCTTAGCGCGTCCGCATGGCAGTTTTTGCAGCGGGTAACTGCATCATCGCGCCGCGCCCGGCGCAACCGCATGCACACGAACGTGCGTGATCATGCGCCGGCCCCAAACACTGGCAATGCGCGTGGACGGACGAGGGCAGAGCACCCGGAGGGACGCGAGAGCAGAGCGCGCGGCGGGACGTGAGCAGAGCGCGCCGCGGCCGCCTGAACCGCAAGTAACCACACGCATAGAGTAGTTGAACACGCAGGAAATGGTCGCCTACAAGCCGACCGACAGCTGCGTCGCTGTGTAGAGAGTGACCGTGTGCTACCCCCTCCGTCTAGTCTATGGTCCCCTTTATATTATGTGCCATACTTTGCCCTCAAATTTAACCAACAAAATGTTAATGCACGTTATAAAAATTATATAATTGGAAACTATGTTCAAATATGAATCCAACTATATAATCTTTGGCGACATGCATTCGTATTTTATTAGTTAAATCATACTTATAAACCAGGATGGGGGTATAGTAGGTAATTAAGTTGCAATTTTTTTTATTAACCGAATGTGTGCGTGGCCTTTCGTCCTCCTCTCGCACGTCTTGTCACCCCGCTGCCGCAGACGGCTTACAGCGCAATCTTGCGCAGCGCGCAGGTGCATTCTTTTGGCCAAACGGTGGTGCCAATGAATCGTCGGTGAGCCCATTCCCGCCCGACTCGGTGAAATCCCCCAAAATCCCAATGCTTACCGGCCTGCTATAAAAACCCTCACGGCCGACGTGTCCTGCGTCGCATTTTCCCCTCCCTCCCTGTAGCTTATCTTGTCTGCTTCTCCCACAATCTCCAATGGCACCGGTCCGTCGTCGTCGCTCAGCCACTCCGCCGTCATCAGAGGACAGCTCCAGCTGGGAGGCTACACCGCGGCGGCGGCACAGTCCCCGACGTAGTGTAGTGCGCGTGGCGTCCCTGTTGGGTGTGCGCGGAACACCCACCACACGCTCCGCCGCCGTTGCCCGTCGGCAGCTGTTGTAGGCCGCTGTTGCTGCCACACCATCGTCGAAAGCCAGGGCCATCGCCCCCTCCACCGCCGCGGCCCGAAGGCGGGAGGTGGTCGTCGACGGGGCGGTAGCGCAGGAGTTCGTTTGCAGCGAGGAGTGCGGCCCGCGCCTCCATGGGAGCGCGGCGTGCATGAGACGAGGAACCGGCCGGGGTCAGCGATAGAGTGGCGGTGCGGCCATCCTGCGGCACCGAAGGATGCAGCGAGGACGCCAGCTGCTCGTTACCCGCCGGGCCAGTGGCAGCGTTGGCGGCGGGAGACGGAGAACGACGGGGTGGCCCGCCGACGGGAGCCGTCTGAGCAACACGGGCAGTGAGGGCAGCCCGACGCTCAGCTCGAGCACAGCGAGCATCCGCCATGGAGATGACGGAGCGACGGAGTGACAAACTGATGGAAGGGAAGCTATGGCGCACCCCTACCTGGCGCGCCAAATGTCGGATGTGGGGTTCCGGAAAACTCTTAAGGTTCGAACACTGGGGTGCGCGCGAAGTCTTTCCCTCCTACCGATCTACGCCCTAGCTCGCTAAGATCTCGCGGACGAACTCGCAACACAGGCAGACACGGGGTTTATATTGGTTCGGGCCACCATTGTGGTGTAATACCCTACTCTAGTGTGGTGGTGGTGGATTGCCTCTTGGGCTGATGAAGAACAGTACAAGGGAAAGAACAGCCTCCAAAGGTTGAGGTGTTCTTGTGCTTGGTGTCTTCGCGGGTGAGAGCTAGGTGAACTGCTCGATCCGGGGATCCCCCTACTGTGGTAGCTAGCTCTACTTATATAGGCCCTGGTCCTCTTCCCAAATATTGAGCGGGAAGGGAGCCAACAACGGCGGGCGAATTTGAAGGGGGACAGCTAGTACAAGCTATCCTGACAAAAGTGGTCTTCGCCTGCGAAAAGCTCTGGTGGTGACCAGTTGAGCGAGCGCGTGGCTTCGAGCTTGGGGAGCACCGCGTTCACCTCGCGAGCAAACTGTTTGAAGATGCGCTGAGAGGCTGGGGCCTGGGCGCCGCCCAAGATGCAGGCGATTGCACGCGGCTCCTGGAAGCCCCCAGCCCCCTCGTCCTTATGGTGGTCGTCGCTCCTTCTTGGTGGTGGCAGCGGGGGAAGACCGGTGTTGCCTTGGGGGCGATCCTCACGAGGCTGGTCCCTCCAGGCGCCCTCGCGAGGATGGTCATGCCAGCGGTCCTCACGAGGCCTGTCGCGCCACTCCTGGCGCGGGCCACGGTCGTCCCAGCGTCCACCTCCACGTCCTTCTCCACGGTCGTAGCCCCGGTCGCTGCGCTCGGGGCGTTGACCGAAGCTTCCTTCTCGTATGGCTCTGAGCTCTTGACAGTCGCTGGTGTTGTGGGTGTTCAGGTTGTGGAAGGCGCAGAACGGTCTGTTGTTCTTGGATGACTCGGGCAGATCTCTGCCCCACTTGGTGTTGGGCTCCGCTGCCAGCACTGCTGCTTCCTTGCGCTTCACGTCCTTGGCCTTGGCTTTCTTCCCCTCTGCGCCTGAGGCTGGCAGCTCAAGGAGAGAGAGGCGCCCCTCCTCAGCTCTTGCGCACTTGGTCTCCAGGTTCAACAGCTCCTGAGATGTGCAGAGCTCCTCGTGGATAGCGAGCTCTTCCTTCATCTTGACGTCGCGGACGCCGTCAGAGAACGCGGAGATGATGGCCTCGTCCGTGACCTTGGGGAACTTGAGGCGGGTGTTGTTGAAGCGCCGGATGTACTTCTGGAGGGTCTCTCCTGGTTGTTGCTTAATGCGGCGCAGGTCGCCCGCGGCCGGTGGGCGGTCGCGAGTGCCCTGGAAGTTGGCGACGAAGCGGTCGCGCATCTCGTCCCAGGAGGAGATCGAGCCGTGCTGCAGGTTCAGGAGCCAGGAGCGGGCTCCATCCTTGAGAGCCATGGGAAACCAGTTCGCCATGACTTTCTCATCGCCGTTGGCTGCTTTGATGCTCAGCTCGTAGAGCTGCAGGAACTCCGCGGGGTCGGCGGTGCCGTCGTAGCGGGGAGGCAGATCCGGCTTGAACTTGCCTGGCCAGGCGACGCTATGCAGATCGGGGGTGATGGCGCGGCAGCCAGCCGTGGTTGCTGGGGCCCGCTTCGGAGGTGGAGCTTGGTCTTGATGAGGTCCGCGTGGCGCGGCCGCCGGCGGTGCGCGGTCTTGACGAGGTGGCGCGGGAAGCGCGGGTGCAGCTTCTCGCGGCCGCAGGATTTCTTGGTAACTTCTGTCTTCGTGCGCAGGCGCCGGGCGTGGCTGATCATGCCGTGGGGCCGCGTGCCTTGGTGCCAAGGCACTGTCTTGGCGCAGAGGTGGTGGAGGCGCGCCATGAGCCTCATCGCCCGTGGCTGGCTGAGGGTGAGGTAGAGAGAGGGACGGCGCCGGAGAGCCCCCTGCGGCACGGACGAGCTCGGCGACGCAGTCGAGCAACTCCTCGTAGAGGTCGTCGACGGGGCGGTAGCGCAGGAGTTTGTTTGCGGCTAGGAGTGCAGCCCGCGCCTCCATGGGAGCGCGGCGTGCGTGAGACGAGGAACCGGCCGGGTCAGCGATGGAGTGGCGGTGCGGCCGACCTGCCGCACCGAAGGGTGCAGCGAGGACGCCTGCTGCTCGTTCCCCGCCGGGCCAGTGGCAGCGTTGGCGACGGGAGACGAAGAGCAACGAGGTGGCCCGCTGACGGGAGCCGTCTGAGCAACGCGGGCGGTGAGGGCAGCCCGACGCTCAGCTCGAACACGGCGAGCGTCTGCCATGGAGACGACGGAGCGACGGAGCGACGAACTGATGGAAGGGAAGCTACGGCGCACCCCTACCTGGCACGCCAAATGTTGGATGTGGGGTTCCGGCAAACCCTTAAGGTTCGAACACTTGGGTGCGCTCGAAGTCTTTCCCTCCTACCGATCTACGCCCTAGTTCGCTAAGATCTCGCGGACGAACACGACGAACTCGCAACACAGAAAGACACGGGGTTTATACTGGTTCGGGCCACCGTTGTGGTGTAATACCCTACTCCAGTGTGGTGGTGGTGAATTTCCTCTTGGGCTGATGATGAACAGTACAAGGGGAAAAACAGCCTCCCGAGGTTGAGGTGGTCTTGTGCTTGGTGTCCTGGTGGGTGAGAGCTAGGTGAACTGCTCGATCCGGGATCCCCTCCACTATGGTAGCTAGCTCTACTTATATAGGCCCTGGTCCTCTTCGCAAATATTGAGCAGGAAGGGAGCCAACAACGGCGGGCGAATTTAAAGGGGGTCAGCTAGTACAAGCTATCCTGACAAAAGTGGTCTTCGCCTGCGAAAGGCTCTGGTGGTGACGCCGTCTTGGGCTCCACGATGACCTCCGTCTTGCCGTCTCTTGGTCTTGGTCTCATTGCACCGATATAGCAACCTTTGCCTGATGCCTCGGTACTCCTCGCCTGCGCTGGCCTCCTTAGCACCAAAGAGGAAACAAGGACGCTGCGCGCGCTGGCGCCCGCCTCGCGCTCGCCTGGTGTCGATCGTCATGGCTCACGTCACGAGAGCCTCATGAGGTTTTCCCCGCCTTGATATCTCCGCTCCTCGTGAGCCTGCCTGACTAGGCCACTCCTGAGGAGATCTTGCGTCGCCCGCCTCGCGAGGCTTGGCCCCTCGCGAGGGTCTTGGATGCCTTGTTGATGAAGATGGGCCGTACGGCCTGCTGACTTAGCCACGCCGCGGGCCGCAGGCAGGCAAGTCTGGGGACCCCCATTCCCAGAACGCCGACAATAGCCCCTGGGCCCAAGGTGCGCTCGAGCTTAGCTTCGTGGCGAAGCCAAGGGTCAAGTACGGAGCACCGCATGCACCAAAAGCCTGCGGCCTCAGTTGACGCGTGGGCCGACCGGAGACCAGGACGGACCAAGGAGTGAGGGGCTATGTGACCAGTTAGGCTCCTGAGTCGCAATGCTCAGGAGTCCCCCTTAACGCACAAACAACTTATAGGGAGAGTTCGCGAGGATAGATGAATGTTCTACGTCGGCAGAGCCCGGCCCCACACATACCTCAACCGGCATTGGGGCGACCGGAGACCAGGACGGACCAAGGAGTGAGGGGCTACGTGACTAATTAGGTTCCTGAGTCGCGATGCTCAGGAGTCCCCCTTGACGTGCAAACAATTTCCGTACCTACCCTCGCCGAGGCCTCGGGAGGGGCACGCGACGCCCAGGTCTGGGAGACCTGGTTGGGTAGCATGCGCTTGGGTGCGATCCGAGCGGGCGCGACCCGTGCGCAGCCCCCATGCCCAGCCCCCTCGCGTGGCTCTCCCGAGGGGAGGCGTTGCGGTGAGGCTAGATGCTGAGCTCTAGGCTCCCTGAGGTTGGTACGAGCGTGGGGCCGCCCTCAGTTGTTTATCACCAGCGCGGAGCATAGTGCTTCCGCTTGTGCACGGGCATAGCCACTCCTCGGCAGTGTTGACGGCCAGCACGGAGCATGGTGCTTCCACTTGTGTGTGGGATGGGGGCCCCCTCCGAGAGGAGCCCCCGGGGCGTGTACAGCCCCGCCCTGACACGTGCTTGCACGGCAGGGCTGCGAGGTGTATCTGGGCACTCGTGAGCCAGCGCGGGACTCATGAGGCCTTACCTCCAGGCGGGTTGCGCCTGGTCTTGAGTCTTGGTGACTGTGTGTTCCTGCAAGGCGGTTAGGTGCAAGCACTCTACGTCCTCAGGTCCCGGCCCTCGAGCGAGCTCAGCCGCCGCTGGTATGCCAGGTCGTGATGCCGTGGTCAAGGACAGGGGGTGAGGGCTGGAGAGCCACTAAGAGCTCCTGAGTCGCGATGCTCAGGAGCCCCCCTTTTAACGCGCAAGCGAATTGCACAGGGTGAACGGACCCGTGGCGGGTGGCGATCGATCAGGCGATAACCGTAAGCAGGTTAAGCATGGAAAGCAACTCAACTTAGGTAAATGCAGGAAGATACATGCCACTGGGTCCGGCCCGAGTGGCTTGGGGATGATGCAGCCCGAGGGACGCCCCGAGCAAGGTAAGCTAGAGACATAGGCAAAAGGGATACATGCCGCAGGGACGGACCAATGCGGCCTGGGAATAATGCAGCCCGAGGTGCGCTCCTAGCTAAACGAGCTTGGAAGATGTCAGCTGGTTCTGTAGACGAAGTAGAGTTGGTGCAGCTGAAGGCGTGCGTCGAAGAAATGACTCATCATGAGCCACCGGAGCCCTGAGCCTCGGGAGGCTCTGGGGGCTCGGGAGGTTCCCTGAAGACCGTCTCCATCTCCTCCAGGACGGCGTGGTACCTGGCCTCCTGAGCTGCCAGGACACGCCGCATGTTGCGGTGTGTAGGCTGACGCCACGCTCGGCAAGCCGAAGGGCATGCGAACGTAGCTGTGTGGCGGGCCCTCACAGCGGCCCACACGCGATGGCCAAAAGCGCTCCTGAGATGCGGCCCTGTTGAGCCCGGGGACGTAGATGGAGACTCGCAGCCCAGCATCCTCGCCAGGATGGGGAGCTGCGCCTCGCGAGCGGCTGTCGCCGCGCATGGCTCTTGCGTCTTGCAGTTCCTGAGCGGTCTTGGTGATGAACTCCTGAGTTGTGGGCACTCCTTGCCCTGTGCTCTCCGAAGGGACACGTGCCGTGAATCACGCCTCCAAGTGGTGCCCAAACGCCTCCCTCGTGAGGTTGGCAAGGTCTGAGGCCCTCCAGAAGAGAGCCCCCGAGCCCTGCCCGAGGAGGGCGCCGGGCGCGCCTTCCTATGCGATGGAGGGAGGCGCCCCTGGGACGGACGCTGATCCTGATGAGGCTCCTGCCATGTCGCCATCCTCCTGAGGTCCTGCGCGGTGCAGCTGCTTCTTCTTGGGGATGGCCTTCGGAGGACCCTCACTTCTGCTGTCGGGGTCGTCGATTGCTGCAGCTTGGAAGACACGCTCAAGGGAGCACACCGCATCTCTCTCTTCACACGGGACCGTGATGATTCCTCCGCTTCCCGGTATCTTGAGAACGTTGTAGCCGTGGTGGGTGACTGCCATGAACTTGGCCAGGGCCGGATACCCGAGGATGGCGTTGTACGGCAGGCGGATGTGCGCGACGTCGAAGTCAATGAGCTCGGTGCGGTAGTTCTTGCGTTCTCCGAAGGTGACAGGCAGGCGGACTTGCCCTATCGGTGTGGTGGAGCCGTCGGTCACTCCTGAGAAAGGTTTGGTAGGCTGGAGCTGCTCATATGGCACTTGGAGGTTGTCGAACGTGTCGACGGATAGGACGTTGAGCCCTGCGCCGCCGTCGATGAGGGTCTTGGTAACCTCACATTGCTGATGACTGGGGAACACAACATCGGGAGGGCGCCGGCGGTCGCCGCGCCCTTGAGCTGATCTGTCAAATTGAAAGTGATGGCGCATTGGGACCACTTGAGCGGACGCGTGGCCTCGAGCTTGGCGAGCACCGCGTTCACCTCACGAGCGAACTGTTTGAAGCTGCGCTGAGAGGCTGGGGCCTGGGCGTCGCCCAAGATGCAGGCGATTGCGCGCGCCTCCTGGAAGCCCCCAGCCCTCTTGTCATGATGGTGGTCGTCGTTCCTCCTTGGTGGCGGCAACGGGGGAAGACCAGCGTTACCTTGGGGGCGATCCTCACGAGGCTGGTCCCTCCAGGCCCCCTCGTGAGGATGGTCCTGCCAGCGGTCCTCACGAGGCCTGTCGCGCCAATCCTGGCACGGGCCACGGTCGTCCCAGCGTCCGCCTCCACGTCCTCCTCCACGGCCGTAGCCCCGGTCGCTGCGCTTGGGGCGTCGACCGAAGCTTCCTTCTTGTATGGCTCTGAGCTCTTGATAGTCGCTGGTGTTGTGGGTGTTCAGGTTGTGGAAGGCGCCGAACGGTCTGGTGTTCTTGGATGACTTGGGCTGATCTCTGCCCCGCTTGGTGCCGGGCTCCGCTGCTAGCACCGCTGCTTCCTTGCGCTTCACGTCCTTGGCCTTGGCTTTCTTCTCCTCTGCGCCCGCGGCCGGCAGCTCAAGGAGAGAGAGGCACCCCTCCTCTGGTCGGCAGATTGGTCGGCAGGTTGAACAGCTCCTGAGATGTGCAGAGCTCCTCGTGGATGGCGAGCTCTTCCTTCATCTTGATGCCGCGGATGCCGTCAGAGAACATGGAGATGATGGCCTCGTCCGTGACCTTGGGGATCTTGAGGCGGGTGTTTTTGAAGCACTGGATGTACTTCTGGAGGGTCTCTCCTGGTTGTTGCTTGATGCGGCGCAAGTCACCCGCGGCCGGAGGGCGATCGCGAGTGCCCTGGAAGTTGGCGACGAAGCGGTCGCGCATCTCGTCCCAGGAGGAGATCGAGCCGTGCTGCAAGTTCAGGAGCCAGGAGCGGGCTGCATCCTTGAGAGCCATGGGAAACCAGTTCGCCATGACTTTCCCATCGCCGTTGGCTGCTTCGATGCTCAGCTCGTAGAGCTGCAGGAACTCCGCGGGGTCGGTGGTGCCGTCGTAGCGGGGAGGAAGATCCGGCTTGAACTTGCCTGCCAGGCGACGCTACGCAGCTCGGGGGTGAAGGCGCGACAGCCAGCCCTGGTTGCAGGGGCCCGCTTTGGAGGAGGATCTTGGTTTTGACGAGGTCCGCGCGGCGCCGCCGCTGGCGGTGCGGGAAGCGCGGGTGCTGCTTCTCGCGGCCGCGGGATTTCTTGGCAGCTTCACTCTTCGCGCGCCGACACCGGGCGTGGCGGATCACGTCGTGGGGCCGCGCGCCTTGGTGCCAAGGCACCGTCTTGGGGCAGAGGTGGTGGAAGCGCGCCATGAGCCTCATTGCCCGTGGCTGGATGAGGGTGAGGTAGAGAGAGGCATGGCGCCGGAGAGCCCCCTGCGGCGCGGACGAGCTCGGCGACGTGGTCGAGCCGCTCCTTGTAGAGGTCGTCGACGGGGCGGTAGCGTAGGAGTTTGTTTGCGGCGAGGAGTGCGGCCCGCGCCTCCATGGGAGTGCTGCGTGCGTGAGACGAGGAACCGGCCGGGGTCAGCGATGGAGTGGCGGTGCGGCCGTCCTGCCGCACCGAAGGGTGCAGCGAGGACGCCTGCTGCTTGTTCCCCGCCGGGCCAGTGGCAGCGTTGGCGGCGGGAGATGGAGAACGACGAGGTGGCCTGCTGACAGGAGCCGTCTGAGCAACGCGGGCGGTGAGGGCAGCCCGACGCTCAGCTCGAGCACGGCGAGCGTCCACCATGGAGACGATGGAGCGACGAACTGATGGAAGGGAAGCTACGGCGCACCCCTACCTGGCGCGCCAAATGTCGGATGTGGGGTTCCGGCAAACCCTTAAGGTTCGAACACTGGGGTGCGTGCGAAGTCTTTCCCTCCTACCGATCTATGCCCTAGCTCGCTAAGATCTCGCGGACGAACTTGACGAACTCGCAACACAGAAAGACACGGGATTTATACTGGTTCATGCCACCGTTGTGGTGTAATACCCTACTCCAGTGTGGTGGTGGTGGATTGCCTCTTGGGCTGATGATGAACAGTACAAGGGGAAGAACAGCCTCCTGAGGTTGAGGTGTTCTTGTGCTTGGTGTCCTGGTGGGTGAGAGCTAGGTGAACTGCTCGATCCGGGATCCCCTCTACTGTGGTAGCTAGCTCTACTTATATAGGCCCTGGTCCTCTTCCCAAATATTGAGCGGGAAGGGAGCCACCAACGGCGGGCGAATTTAAAGGGGGACAGCTAGTACAAGCTATCCTGACAAAAGTGGTCTTCGCCTGCGAAAGGCTCTGGTGGTGACGCCGTCTTGGGCTCCACGATGACCTCCGTCTTGCCGTCCTCCTGGTCTTGGTCTCGTTGCATCGATATAGCAACCTTTGCCTGATGCCTCGGTACTCCTCGCCTGCGCCGGCCTCCTTAGCATCAAAGAGGAAACAAGGACGCTGCGCGCGCTGGCGCCCGCCTGGCGCCCGCCAGGTGTCGATCGTCATGGCTCACGTCACGAGAGCCTCGTGAGGTTTGCCCCGCCTTGATATCTCCGCTCCTCGTGAGCCTGCCTGACTAGGCCACTCCTGAGGAGGTCTTGCGTCGCACGCCTCGCGAGGCTTGGCCCCTCGCGAGGGTCTTGGATGCCTTGTTGATGAAGATGGGTCGTACGGCCTACTAACTTAGTCACGCCGCGGGCCGCAGGCAGGCAAGTCTGGGGACCCCCGTTCCCAGGACGCCGACAGTAGCCCCCGGGCCCAAGGTGCGCTCGGGCTTGGCTTCTCGGCGAAACCAAGGGTCAAGTACGGAGCACCCCGGGCCCCAAAAGCTTGCGGCCTCAGTTGACGCGTGGCGGTTGATTGGACGTGGAAGTCTCCGCTTCCCCACGCTGCCTCGGCAACTGCTTGACCTGACAAAAGGCTGGCGTAGGCAGCACTTGCCTTCATTGCTTCTTCCTCGCTTCAGATCCCCTTTCTTGCTCCTCGCCACCGCTACCTCCAGATCCGCTCCAATCTCGTCCTGCACCCGCAATCCATGGCGCCGCGAAAGGTCAAGACTTCCTCATCACCGGCTTGGTATGAGCCGGCCCTCGAGGCACCCACCGTCACGGAGAAGAGCCTGCTGACGGCAGGCGAGAGCAATGAGTGGGGGGGACCGAGCTCTGGCTTGCCTCCGACGTGTCGGAGCCCGAGGACAGCACCTTCTTCCCCTTCTTCTTGAGCAGCATCGCCGTCGGGTTGGTTTCTCCCTTCTCGGATTTCTTTTATGAAGTCCTCGACCACTACGGGCTGCAGGTGTTGCATCTTCATCCCAACTCTGTCCTCCTCCTGTCCGTCTTCGCCTACTACTATGAGGCGTACCTGGGCGTAATGCCGTCCGTGGCGCTCCAGCGCCATTTCTTCTTTCTCCGTGTCAGCGAGGGTCACATCTCCGGATGCGCTAACTTCTCTGCATCCGGCAAGGCCAACTCGATCTTGAGCACCGGGAACAGGGCCGACAACATTCGATCCAAATGGGTCATGATGGACGCCAAGCGCGCCGATCCGCGTCTGGTGTTGCCGACGGTGGCGCCCTCTTCCAACGGGGAGTGGCCCAAGGCGGAGCTTGCCGATGAGCGGGCATCGTTAGTTTTGGGGCAGATGGCGACCGACCTGAAGCCGGGCAATGCGACGGCGGCCAAGGTGATGGGGGTCATGCTCCTGAGGGAGTTCTTGACACTGCGAGTAGCCCCGCTCCAGGCACGCGCGCCCCCTGTGGGAGCTTGAAGAAGAGGGAAACAAGGCCTGCCTGAGGCCGGGGGCCCTGCCTGATGATGAACTGGCCGCTGTTCTGCGCCTCATAGTTGGGGACAACCAGGAGTACCCGCCAAGCGCCTTCGTTCCCCTGTTCCAGCGTAGGGATCGGGAGGAATTCATCGCCTCCAGGACGACCTTTGACGCGCGCGGGCTAGTGCCGCCGGCGCCCACATGAGCCCCTGCAGCGCCGAAGCCGGTGGAGGTGTCCTCCGACGAGTCCGGCGGTGGGAAGGAAGAGGAGAGGGACTCGGAGGCGACCCTCGAAGAGATGGGGGAAAACTCCCCCTTGAGCAAGGCTGAAATCCTCCGCGCCCTTCCTGACGACGCCGAGGTCGACGCCCGCCAGGAGGAGAGGGAACTGCCCGTCGTCCAGAGGAGGAGTAGGTCATCACTGATCCCTCGGGAAGCTACCCCCGTCTTGACGCCGCCTGAAGCTACCTCCAGCCCTCCCGCTGCGCCGTCTTCTGCCCCCGGGATCCGCGCGCCTACTTCCCGGGCTCCGCAACTTTCGGGCTTCAAGCTCCCCAAGCGGAAGGTGGAGTATGTCGCGATGGATTGGTAAGTGCCTTGAGCTTCGCCTTGTCCCCGCTTGTTCTTATTATTTCCTGACGTTCACCCTTGGTTGACCAGGCCGATGCCCTTGGCGAAGAAAAGGAAGGAGGATACGACGGCCGTGCCTCCCTCCACAGAGAAAGGAGGCAGCATCGCCCGCATCTCCCCAGCCCGGCCGTCCTCGCGGGGCCAAGAGGAACATCGCCGCGTGGATTCAGCCCCCATGACCCCGCTGGCTCCGGAAGTGCCGGCGCCTGGCGCGGCTGATGAGGTCCCAGCTGCTCCGGAACCCGCGATCCCCCAAGCCCTGGTGACGATGTCGCTTCCTCCCACTGCTGCACCTCCGCTCCTTGGTTCTTCTGCTCCTGCTGCTGCCCTGGAACATGCTCTTTCGGAGATGACCCAGCTGCAGGCGGATCTCCTGAGCGCGGACCCACGCCTTGTGGCCGGGCGCCTGGAGCTAGCCTCAGGCTGGCTCCACTCCGACTTGGCTGTTCGCGCGGTGCTGGGCCAGGCCGCTGCGGCTTCTGAGAAGGAGAAGCAGAGTGCTGCCAACGCCGCAGCCGATCGTGAGACGGCCTTGAAATACGCCAAGGCCGCCCGTGACCGCTGCCAGGTGCTGGAGGACGAGTTGCAGAGCCTGCGCAACAAGCACGCCGAAGAAACGCGCTGCCATCAAGCGAAGGAGGAGGAAATGAAGGCCCGGGAGGACGCCATCAAGAACCGTGATGCTGAGCTAGCGGAGTTGGGGAGGATGCAGGCCGCCGAGCGCAATCGGTTGGAAGAGCTGGAGCGGAAGGCGACGACGAGGGAGGCCGATCTCGACGCCAAGGCGCGAGTCCTGACCGAAGACCGCGCGGCTTTTGCCGACCTCGAGAAGAGATCTCGCGAGGCACTGAAGACACTATACGAGCACGGCCTGGAGAAGTCGCTGGCCACTGATGAGGACGACCCCGCCCGGTTGCTTCCTCTCTTGGTGGAGGCGCTCGAGGAAGTCATTGATGGCGTTGGTCCCATGGCGGAGGCGGAAGCTCGTGTCCTGTCTTCAGCTGCATTAACCCGCGTCTTCAGCCACCTGCACCTTCGCGACCCCAACGCTTGTATTGACGAGCTGCTAGAGCCTATGACCGAAGATCAATATGAGGCCGCCGCCACAGCCGTGCAAGGTCAAGTGGAGGCCTTGCTGAAGAAGTTTCACGGCTTTGTCTCCGCTCCTCTGTCCGGCGATGTCGCCGATCCTGCGGCTGGTGGTGAAGGTGAAGACAATGTCTCTCACGAAGTAGCACCTTCCGCAGGTGATGGCGGTGCCCGGGAGTGACCTGCGGCTATTCTCCTGTTTCGTTCCTGCAACATGCATTAGGCCTCGTGGAGGCGTTTAGACTCTTCATTTGGTATTGTGAGAACAATGTGTTTGTAATATTTGCTTCGAGATTTTGTGATTTCCTTCCTATTTGCTTTGCGTTCTGCGTCGGCAGAGCCCGGCCCCGCGCATACCTCAACCACTGTTGGGCCGACCGGAGACCATGACGGACCAAGGAGTGAGGGGCTACGTGACCAGTTAGGCTCCTGAGTCGCGATGCTCAGGAGTCCCCCTTGACGCGCAAACAGCTTATAGGGAGAGTTTGCGAGGATAGATGAATGTTCTACGTCGGCAGAGCCCGGCCCCGCGCATACCTCAACCGCCATTGGGCCGACCGGAGACCAGGACAGACCAAGGAGTGTGGGGCTACGTGACCAGTTAGGCTCTTGAGTCGCGATGCTCAGGAGTCCCCCATGATGTGCAAACAATTTCCGTACCTGCCCTCGCCGAGGCCTCGGGAGGGGCGCGCGACGCCCAGGTCTGGGAGACCTAGTTGGGTGGTGTGCGCTTGGGTGCGACCCGAGTGGGTGCGACCCGTGCGCAGCCCCCGTGCCCAGCCCCCTCGTGTGGCTCTCCCGAGGGGAGGCGTTGCGGTGAGGCTGGACGCTGAGCTCTGGGCTCCCTGAGGTTGGTACGACCATGGGGCCGCCCTCAGTTGTTTATCACCAGTGCGGAGCATAGTGCTTCCGCTTGTGCACGGGCATAGCCGCTCCTCGGCAGTGTCGACGGCCAGCGCGGAGCATGGTGCTTCCACTTGTGCGTGGGATGGGGGCCCCCTCCGGGAGGAGCTCCCGGGGCGTGTACAGCCCCGCCCTCACATGTGGCTTGCACGGCAGGGCTGCGAGGTGTATCTGGGCACTCGTGAGCCAGCGCGGGACTCATGAGGCCCTACCTCAAGGCGGGTTGCGCCTGGTCTTGAGTCTTGGTGACTGTGTGTTCCTGCAAGGCGGTTAGGTGCAAGCACTCTACGTCCTCAGGTCCCGGCCCTCGAGCGAGCTCAGCCGCCGCTGGTATGCCAGGTTGCGATGTTGTGGTCAAGGCCAGGGGGTGAGGGCTGGAGAGCCAGTAAGAGCTCCTAAGTCACGATGCTCAGGAGCCCCCCTTTTAACGCACAAGTGCATTGCACAGGGTGAATGGACCCGTGACGGGTGGCGAGCGATCAGGCGATAACCGTAAGCAGGTTAAGCATGGAAAGCAACTCAACTTAGGTAAATGCAGGAAGATACATGCCACTGGGTCCGGCCCGAGCGGCTTGGGGATGATGCAGCCCGAGGGGCACCCCCAGCAAGGTAAGCTAAAGACATAGGCAAAAGGGATACATGCCGTAGGGACGGACCCACGCGGCCTGGGAATAATGCAGCCCGAGGGGCACTCCCAGCTAAATGAGCTTGGAAGATGTCACCTGGTTCTGTAGACGAAGTAGAGTTGGTGCAGCCGAAGGCGTGCGTCAAAGAAATGACTCCTCATGAGCCACCGGAGCCCTGAGCCTCGGGAGGCTCTGGGGCTCGGGAGGTTCATTGAAGACCGTCTCCATCTCCTCCAGGACGGCGTGGTACCTGGCCTCCTGAGCCACCAGGACACGCCGCATGTTGCGGTGATAGGCTGACGCCACGCTCAGCAAGCCGAAGGGCATGCGAACGTAGTTGTGTGGCGGGCCCTCACAGTGGCCCACACGCGATGGCCAGAAGCACTCCTGAGATGCGGCCTTGTTGAGCGCGGGGACGTCGATGCAGACTCGCAGCCAGGATGGGGAGCTGCGCCTCGCGAGCGGCTGTTGCCATGCATGGCTCTTGCGTCTTGCAGTTCCTGAGTGGTCTTGGTGATGAACTCCTGAGTGGTGGGCACTCCTTGCCCCGTGCTCTCCTGAGGGACACGTGCCGCGAAGCATGCCTCCAAGTGGTGCCCAAACGCCTTCCTCATGAGGTTGGCAAGGTCTGAGGCCCTCCAGAAGAGAGCCCCCGAGCCCTGCCCGAGAAGGGCACCGGGCGCGCCTTCCTATGCGATGGAGGGAGGCGCCCCTGGGACGGACGCTGATCCTGATGAGGCTCCTGCCGCATCGCCATCCTCCTGAGGTCCTGCGCGGCGCAGCTGCTTCTTCTTGGCGATGGCCTCCGGAGGGCCCTCACTTCTGCTGTCGGGGTCGTCGATTGCTGCAGCTTGGAAGGCGCGCTCAAGGGAGCACACCGCATCTCTCTCTTCACACGAGACCGTGATGATTCCTCCGCTTCCTGTCATCTTGAGGACGTTGTAGCCATGATGGGTGATTGCCATGAACTTGGCCAGAGCCGGATACGTGAGGATGGCATTGTACGGCAGGCGGATGTGCGCGACGTCGAAGTCGATGAGCTCGGTGCGGTAGTTCTTGCGTTCTCCGAAGGTGACAGGCAGCCGGACTTGCCCTATCGGTGTGGTGGAGCCGTCGGTCACTCCTGAGAAAGGTTTGGTAGGCTGGAGCTGCTCATACGGCACTTGGAGGTTGTCGAACGTGTCGACGGACAGGACGTTGAGCCCTGCGCCGCCGTCGATGAGGGTCTTGGTAACCTGCACATTGCTGATGACTGGGGAACACAACATCGGGAGGGCGCCGGCGGTCGCCGCGCACTTGAGCTGATCTGCTGAGTTGAAACTGATGGCGCATTGGGACCACTTGAGCGGGCACGTGGCCTCGAGCTTGGGGAGCACCGCGTTCACCTCGCGAGCGAACTGTTGAAGATGCGCTGAGAGGCTGGGGCCTGGGCGCCGCCCAAGATGCAGGCGATTGCGTGCGGCTCCTGGAAGCCCCCAGCCCCCTCGTCCTGATGGTGGTCGTCGTTCCTCCTTGGTGGCGGCAGCGGGGGAAGACCGGTGTTGCCTTGGGGGCGATCCTCACGAGGCTCGTCCCTCCAGGGCCCCCTCGTGAGGATGGTCCTGCCAGCGGTCCTCACGAGGCCTGTCGCGCCACTCCTCGCGCGGGCCACGGTCCTCCCAGCATCCGCCTCCACGTCCTCCTCCACGGCCGTAGCCCCGGTCGCTGCGCTCGGTGCGTCGACTGAAGCGTCCTTCTCGTATGGCTCTGAGCTCTTGACAGTTGCTGGTGTTGTGGTTGTTCAGGTTGTGGAAGGCGCAGAACGGTCTGCTGTTCTTGGATGACTCGGACTGATCTCTGCCCCGCTTGGTGTCGGGCTCCGCTGCCAGTACTGCTGCTTCCTTGCGCTTCACGTCCTTGGCCTTGGCTTTCTTCTCCTCTGCGCCCGCGGCTGGCAGCTCAAGGAGAGAGAGGCGCCCCTCCTCAGCTCTTGCGCACTTGGTCGCCAGGTTGAAAAGCTCCTGAGATGTGCAGAGCTCCTCGTGGATGGCGAGCTCTTCCTTCATCTTGACGTCGCGGACGCCGTCAGAGAACGCGGAGATGATGGCCTCATCCATGACCTTGGGGATCTTGAGGCGGGTGTTGTTGAAGCGCTGGATGTACTTCTGGAGGGTCTCTCCTGGTTGTTGCTTGATGCGGCGCAAGTCACCTGCGGCCGGACGGTGATCGCGAGTGCCCTGGAAGTGGCGACGAAGCGGTCGCGCATCTCGTCCCAGGAGGAGATCGAGCCGTGCTTCAGGTTCAGGAGCCAAGAGCGTGCTCCATCCTTGAGAGCCATGGGAAACCAGTTCGCCATGACTTTCTCATCGCCGTTGGCTGCTTCGATGCTCGGCTCGTAGAGCTGCAGAAACTCCGCGGGGTCGGCGGTGTCGTCGTAGCGGGGAGGCAGATCCGGCTTGAACTTGCCTGGCCAGGCGACGCTGCGCAGCTCGGGGGTGAAGGCGCGGCAGCCAGCCGTGGTTGCTGGGGTCCGCTTTGGAGGAGGAGCTTGATCTTGACGAGGTCCGCGCGGCGCCGCCGCTAGCGGTGCGCGGTCTTGACGAGGCGGCGCGGGAAGCGCGGGTGCAGCTTCTCGTGGCCGCGGGATTTCTTGGCAGCTTCTCTCTTCGCGCACGGGCACCGGGCGTGGCGGATCACGCCGTGGGGCCGCGTGCCTTGGTGCCAAGGCACCGTCTTGGGGCAGAGGTGGTGGAGGTGCGCCATGAGCCTCATCGCCCGTGGCTGGCTGAGGGTGAGGTAGAGAAAGGGACGGTGCCAGAGAGCCTCCTGCGGCGCGGACGAGCTCGGCGACGCGGTCGAGCCACTCCTCGTAGAGGTCGTCGACGGGGCGGTAGTGCAGGAGTTCGTTTGCGGCGAGGAGTGCGGCCCGCGGCTCCATGGTAGCACGGCGTGCGTGAGACGAGGAACCGGCCGGGGTCAACGATGGAGTGGTGGTGCGGCCGTCCTGCCGCACCGAAGGGTGCAGCGAGGACGCCTGCTGCTCGTTCCCCGCCGGGCCAGTGGCAGCGTTGGCGGCGGGAGAGGAGAACGATGAGGTGGCCTGCCGATGGGAGCCGTCTGAGCAACGCGGGCGGTGAGGGCAGCCCGACACTCAGCTCGAGCACGGCGAGCGTCCGCCATGGAGACGACGGAGCGACGGAGCGACGAACTGATGGAAGGGAAGCTACGGTGCACCCCTACCTGGCGCGCCAAATGTCGGATGTGGGGTTCCGGCAAACCCTTAAGGTTCGAACACTGGGGTGCGCGCAAAGTCTTTCCCTCCTACCGATGTACGCCCTAGCTCGCTAAGATCTCGCGGACGAACTCGACGAACTCGCAACACAGAAAGACACGGGATTTATACTGGTTCGGGCCACCGTTGTGGTGTAATACCCTACTCCAGTGTGGTGGTGGTGGTGGATTGCCTCTTGGGCTAATGATGAACAGTACAAGGGGAAGAACAGCCTCCTGAGGTTGAGGTGTTCTTGTGCTTGGTGTGCTGGTGGTTGAGAGCTAGGTGAACTGCTTGATCCGGGATCCCCTCTACTGTGGTAGCTAGCTCTACTTATATAGGCCCTGGTCCTCTTCCCAAATATTGAGCGGGAAGGGAGCCAACAACTGCGGGCGAATTTAAAGGGGGATAGCTAGTACAAGCTATCCTGACAAAAGTGGTCTTCGCCTGCGAAAGGCTCTAGTGGTGACGCCGTCTTGGGCTCCACGATGACCTCCGTCTTGCCGTCCTCCTGGTCTTGGTCTCGTTGCACCGATATAGCAAGCTTTGCCTGATGCCTCGGTACTCCTCGCCTGCGCCGGCCTCCTTAGCATCAAAGAGGAAACAAGGACGATGCGCGCGCTGGCGCCCGCCTGGTGTCGATCATCATGGCTCACGTCATGAGAGCCTCGTGAGGTTTGCCCCGCCTTGATATCTCCGCTCCTCGTGAGCCTGCCTGACTAGGCCGCTCCTGAGGAGGTCTTGCGTCGCACGCCTCGCGAAGCTTGGCCCCTCGGGAGGGTCTTGGATGCCTTCTTGATGAAAATGGGCCATACGGCCTGCTGACTTAGCCACGCCGCGGGCCGCGGGCAGGCAAGTCTGGGGACCCCCATTCCCAGGACGCCGACAATCAAGTTTTTGAAAGAATTGGTGTGTCATTTTGAAGTTCCGGCAATGATCATCACCGATAACGGCACCCAGTTCGCAAGTCGCGCCTTCATGCAATAGTTCATGCCCTCATATGCAAGATCTCATTTGCCTCTGTGGCACACCCCCGGAGCAATGGACAATCTGAGAGGGCGAACGCTGAAGTGCTACGTGGACTCAAGACAAGAACTTTTGATACGCTGTAGAAGCACGACAGGTGGTGGATCGAGGAGCTGCCGGTAGTTCTCTCGTCCCTCAGAACGACACCAAACCGAGCTATAGGACAGACTCTCTTCTCCCTGGTCTACGAGGCAGAAGCAGTTATCCCCACGGAACTCATCTACAGGTCGCCTTGAGTGCTTGCCTATGATGAAGTAGTGCAAGATCAGCACTGGCGTGACAACGCTGTGCTACTCGAGGAGAACCGTCTTGGGGCTGCTACGCGTGCTGCACGCTACCAGCAAGCCCTGCGTCACTATCATAGCCGCAGGGTTCATGCCCAGTGTTTTGAGGAAGGTGACCTTGTCCTTAGGCGCGTTCAGTCCGCCAAGGGTTCAAACATGTTGTCACCAAAGTGGGAATGCCCTTACCGGGTAGTACGAGTGACTAGACCTGGCGCAGTTCGTCGGGAGACTGGAGATGGCACTCAGTTGCAAAACTCATGGAATATTGAGCAACTCCGCAAGTTATACCCGTAAGGCGCGGCTGTCGGGCCCTGCCCGACAGCCACCCTTTTGTATAGGCCTTGCCTCAGCTACATGTAACCCCTTGTACAAAGCTAGGGCGATGACCCTATGCAAGAGAAAATAAAGAAGCACTGTGGGGGGCCCCAACCAAGATTGCATGCATGCATGAGCATTCCGAGATCACTGCATAAGCATTTCATGAGCATTTGCATATGCATATAGATAGGATTGCATCCTGCATACATTCTCATCTACATGAAGCTGCATGTTCCCGCCATGAGCTTGGCTTCGACAAGGAGTTGAGAAGATTGCTCAGCACAGTGATCCCTAGCATGCCAAACAGATAAGTTCTACCTCCTGTCCGTTAGTGTTCTGCAAGCTATAACTTGTGCATAAGAAAGCCTCGCCACTTTTTTGAAACTTAGGTGCTCCCATCCATGACTCGAACGTTGCTTCAGTCAGGATGGTCGCAGTGGCCTTTGGTAAAAAGAAGTTGGCGGGGGGCCACTACTGCAGGATGGTCCAAACGCGACACTACGATCAGAGACCCTTCGACGAAACTGTGTGCAATGCCATAATCACAAACGATGGTGTAAAAAACCTATCAAAAAAGGTGCAAAACATTTGCGATGACGGGTGCATCAAACACGGTTCAGATTTTAGTTGCGTGTGTGATGTAGGGCATACGGTTTAGTTCAATTAACTATTTGGGATGAGGAGGAACAAAAGAAACGGGCAGCCAGATGAATGCGTGTGCGATATATAGCATACGGTACACTAGGATGAACTGAGTGTGGTTAGGCAACACAATGGAAACGGTTCAACTGAACAAGATGTGTGTGATACGCGGCAAACAGGTCGTAATCGGAAATGTGTGCGAATACCAATAATAACACAGACGATTGCTGCTAATAAGCCGTGTGATTTGCTCTGTCTACAGTAGAATAACATGTATGTATATATATAACTGAAATAAACATCCAATTACATAAGTGACTATATAGATCATTCACACACACCTCAATAAACAATTGCATGCATTCTAAAGTAGGAGAAACGATCTTCTAGTCATCTACTTCTTGTGACGCTCCCGCCACTGCTATTGGCTCGATCCCTCGTCTGGGTCAGGAAGACGACAGTTCCTCATGTCAACGATCCGCCTGTACTTCTCGTAGCTTGTGTACGCGTCCATGGCCGCATACTTGACATGTTCTTCATCCAGTCTCTCATGCCACACACTGTGCCAGGCGTTCTTGTCCTTATTGCTCTCATTCTTCATCTTCATGTAGTAGGGGTCGATGATGGCCGAGGCGAGGTCAACCAGGGAGTTCAATTTGTTTTTGTTGCTGCCCCAGACCTTGTAGTGGCGCTGGATGTTGACAAGATTCGGGCATTTCAAGCCCGAAACCTTGAGCGCTTTTAGATCGTTGGTGGTGTCCACCGCAGCGAAACTGTAGTCGGAGCTGTTGATAAACCTGGAGAAACGCTCACAAGGCGTTGTGGCCAGGTGGTCGTGGTAGACGAGGACGTCATGTCGCACACACAACTGGGTGACGGCAACCTTCTGATCGTGCCCGGCACGGCCCATGGAACCCGACCACTTGGTACTTGTCCTCGGCAAGGAACTGCTCCATAGTTTGTATGGAGCTGTCCACCGAGACCGGATCGTTCGTGTACACACCGAGAGAGCCTTCCCCTCACGTGGGTGTCCATGACGTGTTGCATGGTGAACTGCCAGCCGTTGTCGTCGTCGGCCGCTGGGAGCGCCATTGGAACCGCTGGATGTCCTCTCTGTAAGTGTCCTCGTGGGTGTGCTTATAGTGTCGTGTGAGATGATAGATGAAGGTAAATGGCCGCAGGAATAAAAGGGGGCCGGGTGGCATGGATTCTCAGCGCGTCTGCATGGCAGTTTTTGCAGCGGGTAACTGCATCGTCGCGCCGCGCCCGGCATAACCGCATGCACACGAACGTGCGTGATCGTGCGCCGGCCCCAAACACTAGCAATGCACGTGGAGGGACGAGGGCACAGCACCCGGAGGGACGCGAGAGCAGAGCGCGCACGGTGGGACGCGAGCAGAGCGCGCCACGGCCGCGTGAACCGTAAGCAACCACACACATAGAGTAGTTGAACACGCAGGAAATGGTCGCCTACAAGCCGCTGCGTAGAGAGCGGTTGTGTGCTACCCCCTCCATCTAGTCTATGGTCCCCTTTATATTTTGTGCCATACTTTGCCCTCAAATTTAACCAACAAAATGTTAATGCATGTTATAAAAATTATATAATTCGAAACTATGTTCAAATACGAATCCAACTATATAAGCTTTGGCGACATGCATTCGTATTTTATTAGTTAAATCATACTTATAAACCAGGACGGGGGTATAGTAGGTAATTAAGTTGCAAATGTTTTTTTATTAACCGTATGTGTGCGTGGCCTTTCGTCCTCCTCTCGCACGTCTTGTCACCCCGCTGCCGCAGACGGCTTACAGCGCAATATTGCGCAGCGCGCGGGGGCGTTCTTTTGGCCAAACGGTGGCGCCAATGAATCGTCAGTGAGCCCGTTCCCGCCCGACTCGGTGAAATCTCCCAAAATCCCAGTGCTTACCGGCCTGCTATAAAAACCCTCACGGCCGGCGTGTCATGCGTCGGATTTTCCCCTCCCTCCCTGTAGCTTATCTCGTCTGCTTCTCCCACAATCTCCAATGGCACCGGTCCGTCGTCGTCGCTCAGCCACTCCGCCATCATCAGAGGACAGCTCCAGCTGGGAGGCTACACCGCGGCGGCGGCGCAGTCCCCGGCGTAGTGTAGTGCGCGTGGCGTCCCTGTTGGGTGTGCGCGGAACACCCACCACACGCTCCGTCGCCGGTGCCCGTCGGCAGCTGTTGCAGGCCGTTGTTGCCGCCACACCATCATCGAAAGCCAGGGCCATCGCCCGCTCCACCGCCGCGGCTCGAAGGCGGGAGGTGGCCGTAGTGGCCGCCACCCCACTGCCGGCCACCGTGGCCATCACCCGCTCCGCCATCGCGACCCGAAGGTGGGAGGTGGTGGTCGTGGACGCCACCCTGTCGTCAGCCGCGGTCTTGACGAGGTGGCGTGGGAAGCGCGGGTGCAGCTTCTCGCGGCCGCGGGATTTCTTGGCAGCTTCCCTCTTCGCGCGCGGGCACCGGGCGTGGCGGATCACGCCGTGGGGCTGCGCGCCTTGGTGCCAAGGTACCGTCTTGGGGCAGAGGTGGTGGAGGCGCGCCATGAGCCTCATCGCTCGTGGCTGGTTGAGGGTGAGGTAGAGAGAGGGACGTCACCGGGGAGCCCCCTGCGGCGCGGACGAGCTCGGCGACATGGTTGAGCCACTCCTCGTAGTGGTCGTCGACGGGGTGGTAGCACAGGAGTTCGTTTGCGGCGAGGAGTGCGGCCTGCGCCTCCATGGGAGCGCGGCATGCGTGAGACGAGGAACCGGCCGGGGTCAGCGATGGAGTGGCGATGCGGCCGTCCTGCCGCACCGAAGGATGCAGCGAGGATGCCTGCTGCTCGTTACCCGCCGAGCCAGTGGCAGCGTTGGCGGCGGGAGACGGAGAACGACAGGGTGGCCCACCGACGGGAGCCGTCTGAGCAACGCGGGCGGTGAGGGCAGCCCGACACTCAGTTCGAGCACGGTGAGCGTCCACCATGGAGACGACGGAGCGACGGAGCGATGAACTGATGGAAGGGAAGCTACGGCGCACCCCTACCTGGCGCGCCAAATGTCGGATGTGGGGTTCCGGCAAACCCTTAAGGTTCGAACACTGGGGTGCGCGCGAAGTCTTTCCCTCCTACCGATCTATGCCCTAGCTCACTAAGATCTCGCGGACGAACTCGACGAACTCGCAACACAGACAGACACGGGGTTTATACTGGTTCGGGGTCTATAGACACACACACACACACACTTATAAGGACATGCTTGCATAACCAAATTAAACATCCACTTACATACGTGGCTACTACAACCATGGCATTTGCACACACCAAAGTAAACTATTACATGCATAATTACATAGGTGGCTACTACACACATGACATTTCCACACACCAATAAAGTAAACTATATATTACATGCATGATTAACTAGCATAAACGATCATCCAATCATCATCTACTTCTTGTGACGCTTGCTCTGCTTGTGGCTTGATCCGGGCTCGTCGATTTGGGTAAGGAGGCACTTCCTCATGTCAACGATCCGCCTGTGCATCTCGTAGCATGTGTACACGCTCTTGGCTGCGAACCTGAGGTGAGGTTCATCCAGATGCCGCATCCAGGCCATGTGCCAGGATAGGGGGCTTGTTCTCTGGGCATCCTGCTTCATCTTTTCGTAGTAGGGGTCGATGATGGACGAGGCGAGTTCGACCAGGGAGTCCTTCTTCGTGCTGCCCCAGACCCTGTAGTGGTCATGGATTTTGACAAGGTTCTTGCAGGACAAGCCCGTAACACTTAGCACTTTTACATCGTCTTTGGTTTCCACCGTGGCGAACTTGTAGTCGGTGTTGTTGACAAACCTGTCGAAACGGTCGCAAGGCTCTGTGGCCATGCAGTAGTGGTAGATGAGGACATGATGGCGCACGCACAACTGGGCAACAGCAACCTTCTGATCTATGCCGGGACGACTGGTGGTGTACTGGAGGTCGATGCCGACCACCTTGTACTTGTCTCCAGCAAGCAATTGCTCGATGTTGTTGATGTAGTTGTCCACCACGGCCGGGTCGATGGTGTACACCACCGAGAGATCCGTCTCCCTCGCGTGGGTCTCCACTCTATGCTCGCCGAACTCCATTGGAGCGCCGCTGGACATGCCCTCTCTATGTGTCGTCGTGGGTGTGCTTGTTGTGTTGTGGGGCGCGACGGAAAGGTTGAAGAGACTAAAGTTATAATGGCCGCGGGAATTAAAGGGGAAGCCGGACGGCCAGGAATATCGACAGCTGATAACCCACAAGTATAGGGGATCGCAACAGTTTTCGAGGGTAGAGTATTCAACCCAAATTTATTGATTCGACACAAGGGGAGCCAAAGAATATTCTCAAGTATTAGCAGTTGAGTTGTCAAATAAACCACACCTGGATAACTTAGTATCTGCAGCAAAGTATTTAGTAGCAAAGTAATATGATAGTAGTGGTAACGGTAACAAAAGTAACGGTAGCAAAACTAATATTTTTGGTGTTTTGTAGTGATTGCAACAGTAGCAAGGGAAAAGTAAATAAGCGAAGAACAATATGTGAAAAGCTCGTAGGCATTGGATCGGTGATGGAGAATTATGCCAGATGCGGTTCATCATGTAACAATCATAACATAGGGTGACACAGAACTAGCTCCAATTCATCAATGTAATGTAGGCATGTATTCCGAATATAGTCATACGTGCTTATGGAAAAGAACTTGCATGACATCTTTTGTCCTACCCTCCCGTGGCAGCGGGGTCCTAATGGAAACTAAGGGATATTAAGGCCTCCTTTTAATAGAGTACCGGAACAAAGCATTAGCACATAGTGAATACATGAACTCCTCAAACTATGGTCATCACCGGGAGTGGTCCCGATTATTGTCACTTCGGGGTTGCCGGATCATAACACATAGTAGGTGACTATAGACTTGCAAGATAGGATCAAGAACTCACATATATTCATGAAAACATAATAGGTTCAGATCTGAAATCATGGCACTCGGGCCCTAGTGACAAGCATTAAGCATAGCAAAGTCATAGCAACATCAGTCTCAGAACATAGTGGATACTAGGGATCAAACCCTAACAAAACTAACTCGATTACATGATAGATCTCATCCAACCCATCACCGTCTAGCAAGCCTACGATGGAATTACTCACGCGCAGCGGTGAGCATCATGAATTGGTGATGGAGGATGGTTGATGATGACAATGGCGACGAATCCCCCTCTCCGGAGCCCCGAACGGACTCTAGATCAGCCCTCCCGAGAGGTTTTAGGGCTTGGCGGCGGCTCTGTATCGTAAAACGCGATGAATCCTTCTCTCTGAGTTTTTTCTCCCCGAAAGTGAATATATGGAGTTGGAGTTGAGGTCGGTGGAGCGTCAGGGGGCCCACGAGGTAGGGGGCAGGCGCGCCCCCACCCTTGTGGGCAGGGTGTGGGCCCCCTGATTTGGATTTTTCTTCCGGTATTTTTCTTATTTTCCAAATAGATGTTCCGTGGAGTTTCAGGTCATTCCGAGAACTTTTGTTTCTACACATAAATAACACCATGGAAAGTCTGCTGAAAACAGCGTCAGTCCGGGTTAGTGCCGTTCAAATCATGCAAGTTAGAGTCCAAAACAAGGGCAAAAGTGTTTGGAAAAGTAGATACGAGGGAGACGTATCAACTCCCCCAAGCTTAAACCTTTGCTTGTCCTCAAGCAATTCAGTTGATAAACTGAAAGTGATGAAGAAAAACTTTTACAAACTCTGTTTGCTCTTGTTGTTGTAAATATGTAAAGCCAGCATTCAAGTTTTCAGCAAAGATTATGACTAACCACATTCACAATAACTCTTAGGTCTCATGTTTACTCATATCAATGTCATAATCAACTAGCAAACCATAATAATAAATCTCGGATGACAACACTTTCTCAAAACAATCATAATATGATATAACAAGATGGTATCTCGCTAGCCCTTTCTGAGACCGCAAATCATAAATGCAGAGCACCTTTAAAGATCAAGGACTGACTAGACATTGTAATTCATGGTAAAAGAGATCCAATCATAGTCATACCCAATATAAATTAATAGTAATGAATGCAAATGAAAGTTGCACTCTCCAGCTAGTGCTTTTAATAAGAGGGTGATGACTCAACATAAAAGTAAATAGATAGGCCCTTCGCAGAGGGAAGCAGGGATTTGTAGAGGTGCCAGAGCTCGGTTTTGAAATAGAGATAAATAATATTTTGAGCGGCATACTTTCATTGTCAACATAACAACCAAGAGATGGCGATATCTTCCATGCTACACACATTATAGGCGGTTCCCAAATAGAATGGTAACGTTTATACTCCCCCTCCACCAACAAGCATCAATCCATGGCTTGCTCGAAACAACGAGTGCCTCCAACTAGCAACAGTCCCAGGGGGAGTTTTGTTGCAATTATTTTGATTTAGTTTGCATAAAGCATGGGACTGGGCATCCCGGTGACCAGCCATTTTCTCGTGAGTGAGGAGCGGAGTCCACTCCTCTTGAGAATAACCCGCCTAGCATGGAAGATAAGGGCAGCCCTAGTTGATACATGAGCTATTCGAGCATACAAAACAGAATGTTTATTTGAAGGTTTAGAGTTTGGCACATAAAATTTACTTGGAACGGTAGGTAGATACTGCATATAGGAAGGTATAGTGGACTGATATGGAATAGCTTTGGGGTTTAAGGGATTGGATGCACAAGCAGTATTCCCGCTTAGTACAAGTGAAGGCTAGCAAAAGACTGGGAAGCGACCAACTAGAGAGCGACAACAGTCATGAATATGCATTAAAATTAATAAACATTGAGTGCAAGCATGAGTAGGATATAATCCACCATGAACATGAATATCGTGAAGGCTATGTTGATTTTGTTTCAACTACATGTGTGAACATGTGCCAAGTCAAGTCACTTAAATCATTCAATGGAGGATACCTCCCCATCATACCACATCACAACCATTTTAATAGCATGTTGGCACGCAAGGTAAACCATTATAACTCATAGCTAATCAAGCATGGCACGAGCAACTATGATCTCTAATTGTCATTGCAAACATGTTTATTCATAATAGGCTGAATCAGGAACGGTGAACTCATCATATTTACAAAAACAAGAGAGGTCGAGTTCATACCAGCTTCTCTCATCTCAATCAGTCTGCCTTTCACTTGCACGACCGAACGATGTGAAAATAATAAGAGTGCACGTGCATTGAACTAAGCTGGAATCTGCGAGCATTCAATAAACGGGAGAAGACAAGGCAATATGGGCTCTTGGTTAAATCAACAATAATGCATATAAGAGCCACTTCAACAATTTAATCATGGTCTTCTCCTAACGACCCCCAAAGAAAAGAAAAGAAATAAAACTATTTACACGGGAAAGCTCCCAACAAGCAAAAGAAGAACGGGAAATCTTTTTGGGTTTTCTTTTTGATTATTACTACTACAGCAAGAAAAGTAAACTAACTAAAAGCTACACTAATTTTTTTGTTTTTCTTAAAGTTTATTAAACACACAAGAAGAAAGCAGGAAAAAGAAAAATAAACTAGCATGGATAGTACAGTGAAAGAGTATGAGCACCGACGTCTAGCAATGAGTGTGTGTGAACATAAATGTAATGTCGGTGAGAAATACGTACTCCCCCAAGCTTAGGCTTTTGGCCTAAGTTGGTTTATTGCCACGGATGGCCTGGCGGATATCCATAGCTGTAGCCAGGGTCGTACTGACCTGCGGCAATTATTGCCTCCTGGGCTACAGCGTGGCGGCGAGCTGCCTCTGCCCTCCTCTCGTACTCATCTGCCTCCTCTCTGGTAATAACATATCTTCCTTTTGTGTGATAATGAAAGAAGGCAGGAGCAGGGAGAGTAATACGGACAGCACGATGTTTGTCAAAGATTAAGCGATACCGGAGAGGTGATTAATTCTTCTCGATAAACTGGTGGTGGACCATAGCATTATAGTCTAAATAAGTAGGAGGCAACTCAATATCATCCTCACGAATGTCCACACCAAGAAAATCAGCTAAGCGGGTTGCATAAATTCCTCCAAAGAAATCTCCATTAAATCTATTATGGTGCAACCTACGTGCAATAATGGCTCCCAAGTTATAAGTTTTGTCTCCTAATACAGCACTCCTAAGAATACTGAGATCACGGACACACATGTGACATGCTTCATCTTTACCATTTATGCAGCTACCTATGAAGAGAGCGAAATAATGTATAGCAGGAAAATGAATGCTCCCTAGCTATGGTAGCTTGTGCTATATCTCTAGATTCCCCCACAGTTATAGTAGCAAGAAAATTTCTAAATTCAGATTTGCGAGGTTCACTAGCACTACCCCATTGTGGAAGTTTGCAAGCAGCGGTAAAATCCTCTAAGTCCATAGTATAAGATTTTACATAGAGATCAAACAGGATAGTTGGAGAATTACGTGAAGATGAAAATTCAAACCTCCTCACAAATGAACTAGTGAGATAGTGGTATTGGCGGCACTTCTCTGCCTCGAAGCTCACAAGATCAGCGTTACGCAAATATGCATTAAATTCTTCCTTGATTCCCGCTCGATCCATAAAGTTTTCTGAAGGCCATTCACAAGGCCGCACTGGAGCGTCCCTTGGTGGCTCATCGTCAGCATCACGCATTGCAAGCCTGGGTCCTTGCTTCCTCGAAGAACCACCTTGGAACATTTTCCTAAGGATATTTCTTCCTCTGAAAAATTTCTGAAATTTTTAGTAACTTCAAATAAAATTAAACCAAACTCCACAAAGTTGATAGCAGCTACTCCTACAAGTGCCTAGAGACTATATCATGCATTAGAACTACTTGGAACCATATAAATTTGACATGCAAGCTCAAGAACATGGTCACCTAGGCAGCACAAATTTGCAATGAATAGAGCACTAGAACAAAAACTAATTGGACCAATGGAAGAGTCACATATCAAGGAACAATCTCCCCAAGCAATTTTGTGAGAGGTGCTTTGAGCAAGGAGATCGAAAATCGCAGCAAAATGAGCTAGAACTCGTGCTTGAGCTGGATATTGGTGTTTGCGGGAGGAAGAAGGAGTGTGTGGGTGCAGGAATAAGTGGAGGGGAGCCACCATGGGCCCACGAGGCAGGGGCGCGCCCAGGGGGGTAGGGCGTTCCCTCCACCCTCGTGGCCAGGTGCTTGCCCCTCTTGATGTGTTCTCAGTGCCAGATATTCTCAAATATTCCAGAAAAAATCATATTCCATTTTCAGGGCATTTGGAGAACTTTTATTTTCGGGGTATTTTTATATTGCACAGATAAATCAGGAAACAGACAGAAAAATACTATTTTTACTTTATTTCAACTAAATAACAGAAAGTAGAAAGAGGGTACAGAAGGTTGTGCCTTCTAGTTTCATCCATCTCATGCTCATCAAAAGGAATCCACTAACAAGGTTGATCAAGTCTTGTTAACAAACTCATTCTGAATAACATGAAACCGGAGAAATTTCGAATAACACTATATTACCTCAACGGGGATATGCACATCCCCAACAATAAGAATATCATATTTCTTTTTGACAGTAGGGAGAGGAAATTCAAAACCTCCAAATATAATCGATGGAATTTTTCCAGTAGAATTGATACTATGAACTTGAGGTTGTTTCCTCGGAAAGTGTACCGTCTGCTCGTTACCATTAACATGAAAAGTGACATTGCCTTTGTTGCAATCAATAACAGCCCCTGCAGTATTCAAAAAGGGTCTTCCAAGAATAATAGACATACTATCGTCCTCGGGAATATCAAGAATAACAAAGTCCGTTAAAATAGTAACGTTTGCAACTACAACAGGCACATCCTCACAAATACCGACAGGTATAGCAGTTGATTTATCAGCCATTTGCAAAGATATTTCAGTAGGTGTCAACTTATTCAAATCAAGTCTACGATATAAAGAGAGAGGCATAACACTAACACCGGCTCCAAGATCACATAAAGCAGTTTTAACATAGTTTCTTTTAATGGAGCATGGTATAGTGGGTACTCCTGGATCTCCTAGTTTCTTAGGTATTCCACCCTTAAAAGTATAATTAGCAAGCATGGTGGAAATCTCAGCTTCAGGTATCTTTCTCTTATTTGTAACAATATCTTTCATATACTTAGCATAAGGATTCATTTTGAGCATATCAGTTAATCGCATACGCAAAAAGATAGGTCTAATCATTTCAGCAAAGCGCTCAAAATCCTCATCATCCTTTTTCTTGGATGGTTCGGGAGGAAAAGGCATGGGTTTCTGAACCCATGGTTCTCTTTCTTTACCATGTTTCCTAGCAACAAAGTCTCTCTTATCATAACGTTGATTCTTTGATCGTGGGTTATCAAGATCAACAGCATGTTCAATTTCTACATCATTGTCATACTAGGTTGAGCATCATCATGAACATCATCATTAACATTTTCATTGGGTTCATGTTCATTACCAGATTGTGTTTCAGCATCAGAAATAGAAATATCATTTGGATTCTCAGGTGGTTCAGCAATAGGTTCACTAGAAGCATGCAAAGTCCTATCATTTTTCTTTTTCTTCTTTTTAGAAGGACTAGGTGCCTCAATATTATTTCTCTGAGAATCCTGCTCAATTCTCTTAGGGTGGCCTTCAGGATACGAAGGTTCCTGAGTCATCCTACCAGTTCTAGTAGCCACTCTAATAGCATAATCATTATTCTTACTATTCAATTCATTGAGCAAATCATTTTGAGCCTTAAGTACTTGTTCTACTTGAGTGGTAACCATAGAAGCATGTTTAGTAATGAGTTTAAGTTCACCTTTAACTCTAGACATATAATCACCCAAGTGTTCAAGCGTATCGGAATTATATTTCAATTGTCTACCAAAATAAGCATTGAAGTTTTCTTGTTTGACAATAAAATTACCAAACTCTTCTAAGCATTGTCTAGCAGACTTATAGTAAGGAATATCACCTTCATCAAATCTATAGAGAGAATTTACCTTTACTAACTGTGTCGGGTTATCAAGACCATGAGGTTCTTCAATAGGTAAAGGATTAAGATCATATGCTCCTTCAACAGGCGGTAAATTAAGACCGTGTATTTCTTCAATAGGAGGTAAATTCTTAACATCTTCAGCTTTAACACCCTTTTCTTTCATAGATTTCTTTGCCTCTTGCATATCTTCAGGACTGAGAAATAGAACACCTCTCTTCTTTGGAGTTGGTTTAGGAATAGACTCAGGAATTGGCTCGGGAAGTGTCCAATTATTTTCATTTGTCAACATATTATTCAATAGAATTTCAGCTTCATCCGGTGTTCTTTCCCTGAAAACAGAACCAGCACAACTATCCAGGTAATCTCTGGAAGCATCGGTTAGTCCATTATAAAAGATATCAAGTATTTCATTTTTCTTAAGAGGATGATCAGGCAAAGCATTAAGTAACTTCAGAAGCCTCCCCCAAGCTTGTGGGAGACTCTCTTCTTCAATTTGCACAAAATTGTATATTTCCCTCAAAGCAGCTTGTTTCTTATGAGCAGGGAAATATTTAGCAGAGAAGTAATAAATCATATCCTGGGGACTACGCACACAACCAGGATCAAGAGAGTTAAACCATATCTTAGCATCACCCTTTAATGAGAACGGAAATATTTTAAGGATATATAGGTAGCGAGATTTCTCATCATTAGTGAACAGGGTGGCTATATCATTTAATTTAGTAAGATGTGCCACAATAGTTTCAGATTCATAGCCATGAAAAGGATCATATCCAACCAAAGTAATTATATGAGGATCAACAGAGAATTCATAATCCTTATCAGTAACACAGATATGTGACGTAGCAAAAGCAGGGTCAGGTTTCATTCTATCATTAAGAGATTGCTGCTTCCATTTAGCTAATAACCTCTTGAGTTCATATCTATCTTTGCAAGCTAAAATAGCTAAAGTAGCTTCTTTATCAAAAACATAACCCTCGGGAATAACAGGCAAGTGTTCATCATCACTTTCATCAATATAATCAGTTTCAATAATTTGTTTCTCTCTAACCCTAGCAATTTGTTCATCAAGAAATTCACCAAGTGGCATAGTAGTATCAAGCATAGAAGTAGTCTCATCATAAGTATCATGCATAGCAGAAGTGGCATCATCAATAACATGCGACATATCAGAACGAATAGCAGAAGCAGGTTTAGGTGTCGCAAGCTTACTCAAAACAGAAGGTGAATCAAGTGCAGAGCTAGATGGCAGTTCCTTACCTCCCCTCGTAGTTGAGGGGTAAACTGTTGTCTTAGCGTCTTTCAAGTTCTTCATAGTGACCAGCAGATATAAATCCCAAGTGACTCAAAGAATAGAGCTATGCTCCCCGGCAACGGCGCCAGAAAATAGTCTTGATAACCCACAAGTATAGGGAATCGCAACAGTTTTCGAGGGTAGAGTATTCAACCCAAATTTATTGATTCGACACAAGGGGAGCCAAAGAATATTCTCAAGTATTAGCAGTTGAGTTGTCAAATAAACCACACCTGGATAACTTAGTATCTGCAGCAAAGTATTTAGTAGCAAAGTAATATGCTAGTAGTGGTAACGGTAACAAAAGTAACGGTAGCAAAAGTAATATTTTTGGTGTTTTGTAGTGATTGTAACAGTACCAACGGAAAAGTAAATAAGCGAAGAACAATATGTGAAAAGCTCGTAGGCATTGGATAGGTGATGGAGAATTATGCCGGATGCGGTTCATCATGTAACAATCATAACATAGGGTGACACAGAACTAGCTCCAATTCATCAATGTAATGTAGGCATGTATTCCGAATATAATCATACGTGCTTATGGAAAAGAACTTGCATGACATCTTTTGTCCTACCCTCCCGTGGCAGCGGGGTCCTAATGGAAACTAAGGGATATTAAGGCCTCCTTTTAATAGAGTACCGGAACAAAGCATTAGCACATAGTGAATACATGAACTCCTCAAACTATGGTCATCACCGGGAGTGGTCCCGATTATTGTCACTTTGGGGTTGCCGGATCATAACACATAGTAGGTGACTATAGACTTGCAAGATAGGATCAAGAACTCACACATATTCATGAAAACATAATAGGTTCAGATCTGAAATCATGGCACTCGGGCCCTAGTCACAAGCATTAAGCATAGCAAAGTCATAGCAACATCAGTCTCAGAACATAGTGGATACTAGGGATCAAACCCTAACAAAACTAACTCAATTACATGATAGATCTCATCCAACCCATCACCGTCTAGCAAGCCTACGATGGAATTACTCACGCACGGCGGTGAGCATCATGAAATTGGTGATGGAGGATGGTTGATGATGACGATGGCGATGAATCCCCCTCTCCGGAGCCCCGAACGGAGTCCAGATCAGCCCTCCCGAGAGGTTATAGGGCTTGGCGGCGGCTCCGTATCGTAAAACGCGATGAATCCTTCTCTCTGATTTTTTTCTCCCCGAAAGTGAATATATGGAGTTGGAGTTGAGATCGGTGGAGCGTCAGGGGGCCCACGAGGTAGGGGGCGCGCCCCCCACCCTCGTGGGCAGGGTGTGGGCCCCCTGACGTGGATTTTTTTCTGGTATTTTTCTTATTTTCCAAATAGATGTTCCGTGGAGTTTCAGGTCATTCCGAGAACTTTTGTTTCTGCACATAAATAACACCATGGAAAGTCTGCTGGAAACAGCGTCAGTCTGGGTTAGTTCCATTCAAATCATGCAAGTTAGAGTCCAAAACAAGGGCAAAAGTGTTTGGAAAAGTAGATACGATGGAGACGTATCAGCAGGCCCTGATGGCAGTTCTAATTTGCAGCGCGTAACTCCATCGTGCCGCACGTAACTTCATCGTGTGGCAATGTGCGCGGTGCAACCGCATGCATACGGGGCCCCTGACGTGATCGTGCGCACGCCCAACCGTTGGCAGAGCGCGCGCGGAGGGACGCGAGCAGAGCGCTCCGCGGTCGCCTCAACGGCGAGCAACCATATATATATATATATATATATATATATATATATATATATATATATATATATATATATATATATATATATATATATATATATATATATATATATATATATATATATATATATATATATATATGCATATAGCAGTTGAACACGCAAGGTAAGGCTGTCCACAAGCCGAGCGCGCCGACGGACGCAAGCAGAGCGCGCCAACGGACGTGAGCAGTGCGCACCAACGGACGTGAGCAGAGCGCGCCGCGGCGCCTAATGGCGAGCACAGCGCGCTGCGGCGCCTAACGGCGGGATAGACCTTAATTCAAGCAAATCAAAATAAGACTGGAACGGACATGTCTGTATTGAGCATAGGGATCGCACATTTCTGTATTGACTGGAACGAGAATGCAATAGCAAAATAAGAATTAAGGCCACGATGATGCGATCACAGTGGTTCTTACAGGAAGCAAGAAGAAAGATGCATCCATCAACGTACGACCTCCTCCTCCTCAACTCAGTGCGCTGGCCGGGCCACCGACCGGCGGCTAAGGAGCGGCGGCTTTTGTGGCGAGGTCAAGGTGCTTCTCAACAAAGGCATCCAAGGCTTCCAGCTGGCTGAAGAAGGCCAACGTCGTAGCATCCTCACTGGCCTTGTAGATACCTATGTACACTATTTGCTCGTACACATGGATGTGTAGGTCAACGGTTTCTTGCAGGGCGAGGCGCCTCGCGGTGAGCGCGACCTCCAGGTGGACATTCTTCGTGGCGTCGGCGGGCAGTCGCAGGGCCACCAGTGCTTGAAAGAGGTTCCGACCATGGAGGCCGATTAGGGTGGCAGGCAATGAGGAGCCCGGGCACGCGGGCTGGAGGAGTACGGCGATGTCGTCTGTGAGCTTCTTGACGACGGTGAACATGTTGGTGGTGCGAACGATCATCTGGTCCAACTAAGAGTCGTAGCTGGCGTCGACGGCAGCAATCCACCAGCCGGTCGCCAATACCGTAAGGAGACGATCCACGGTGCCATGCCGCAGGCCGGCGTCATGGACCATCTGGCACAGCCGCTGGCTACTCGCGTGCATCGCCGCCATGGGTCTGAAGTGGGCACTTTTGCGCTTATTAGTGTAGGTGCTTAGGCAAATTCTTAGGTGCGTACGATGTGGTAGATGCATTGGAATGGAGGGGCGCCTTTATATGAGTGCAAACTGCATTGCATTCACAGCATGCTGCCTCTTTTCCCGGTCCTCCCATTACTTCCCTCATGCATTCGCACGATGCTAATTGAAGGAGGATGCATCATTGGTAGTTCAACATTTCGGGAACAGCTACCCTCTCCCTCGTCTGCATTAAAGCCGTATCGGGAACTGCGCCGTCCGTTGTCAAATCGAATAGTACTGCGCCGCCCGCTGCACGCCTGGCTGAACACGCCTCCTCGCCTCCATCTATGCTTAATTACTGAATTTTAGTTGCAAAATTTAGATACTGCTAGTGATTTTTAGCTTCATATTTTGACAAATCGCAGTGTTACAAGGTTGGCAAATGGCAATGTTACTAGATCAACAAATGTCAATCTTTCTAGTTTGACAAATGGCAACATACCCAATATGACAGATGCAAATCGCACCAAATTGTTTGTAAGTGGTTCACACGGGTCATCCAAAAGAACCGTTTGTGTTCAAGAGATGCACAAATCCTGCTCTCACTTTGCATGAATTTCAGACGAGTTTCGGATTTAATAGAATTTAAAAACCAGGTATCTCAATATTTGCGGCCGAGTGACGGTGGCAGGGTGTTTGACATTCATTCCCATTTCTT
The DNA here is from genome assembly GCF_002575655.3 of Aegilops tauschii subsp. strangulata. Lineage (NCBI taxonomy): Eukaryota > Viridiplantae > Streptophyta > Magnoliopsida > Poales > Poaceae > Aegilops > Aegilops tauschii. Next base: position 183,730,928 of record NC_053039.3, read on the forward strand.
GCATGGGACCTAAGCATGCACCCAAGGACAAAATATTTGATTTTTCAACCAATTTATATGCATCGGAGCATGTGCATGTAGTTCAAATTTGAATTATGCACATAAATGCATTGAAAACTCACTTAATGCATAAAAATGTCCAAACGAACCCTGAAAAATCACAAAAAATAACACAACTGTGGCACCCCGGCTCAGAGCAACCGGTTTACCATGCATTGCCAGCCCAGAGATCATGTCTTCTGGCAACACATGACATCTTGGTACAGAAAACAACCGCTTTATTGATGCTAGCGGATCATAGTTTATATTATAACAGGTGGGAGGCCAAGCGGCACACACGGTGCGGCTGAACAATATGTACATTATTTAGTGAACATAAAGGGGCCTCGATCAGAACAACTACGTGGCAGCGGAACTCCATAGCACAGGGACACCGATGTGGACACGATCTAGACTCGGACAACACTCCTTTCCAACGAGACTTTCCTGAAATCTGGCATGACACGCCAGGTCAGTACATTGAATGTACTTGCAAGCTCACAACAAGCATAAACATAATGACAAACAATATCATGATATTTAAACAATTGCTTAATAATGCAACAACATATATGCAACATGCTGTGATTGTGATCTCGTGATAAAATTTCCCCGGACTTGCTTACCAACGGTGATCACTCTCGGATCACAAACAGACCAACCTCATGGTCTTGTATCGGGTTACCTTGTAACCAAACGGTGATCTTTCCGGTGATCACAACCATGACCAACACTTGGTCTCCAACATCAAAATGGTCTACCCACCATCTTCAATAGTCCAAAGTTCATAACTTAGTGTGCCAAATTTATTAAACGTTGACCCATGGTGTGACCTACTTTTGAGCATGTCCGTAACCGTTGACTCGGCTATCGATAGATTTAATACACTCTGCAAAGGTAGCGCACTGTACCCACACCACGGAACCCATGGCCTCGCACTCCCATTCGGGTGGACCAACGGCATTCCGACGAAACCCCTCCATTGCCATGACACTCTCCCAGCCACTCCGACTCACTCCCCATAGTGCTAGTCCTGGGTGGCCCCGTGTATACCAAAGACACCAATGGCCACCGTCGTGGCAAAACATAAACGGTCCCAAACGGGGACAAGGTACCATATCAACAACGGGCACACAAGGTTATGTCTGCTTACCGGGCCAGGGTACCACACGCCCATAACCTTCCCTCGTTGGAGGCACCGACCAGAGGCATGACAACGGACCGAATAAAGGCCTTCCCATAAAGGCAAATGTGGTTGCACTGGGAAAAACTCGATTCAGTGGCACCATGACCCGGTCAACGATATATTCAAGTTGAGTTATTATCAGGTTCAACTTAATGTGAAGGTAACCGGTGTCATAATATTCCATGAAAATGCAACACGAATATATGCATCATATAACATCGGAAAGAACTGGGTCAACTATATCCACACTAAGCATAAACATCACAACTCATAACACTTCACTGGTTATGATTAAGCATCACTTTAAACAGAATCTTTACTTAGCAAATTTATCATTTTTCTCCTCTAAGAAAAATAACTCAAAATAATTACTTATATCCATAACCATATTACTTCTTCATAACAAATATTACTTCTAGTTACTCAACCAACTTAGTTAGCTTTAAACTTTCTGTAAACTAAGCATATCAACTTAAACAAGCAAGCAAACAGAATATAAATAATATACTAGTGATTTAAATTCATGGATTAAATCATTAATTCAAGTTGAAAAAAATCACAAATATTGTAATGGCACCATGAAAATGTTGTTGTGGCTTGCCTTAGTGCAGATGAGGTTCACAAACCTCCTGGTGATCCTCAAGACAAGCTTCACTCTCTGAAAATAACTATAAACACCAAAAGAAAACATCAAGAACCCTTCTGAAATTCACCAGTAAATCTAGACAGCAGAGAAAAATCTCATTTTTGGTGAGCTGCTAGATTTCTTCACAAAGAACATAATGCAAAAAGAACAATTCATTTGGACTTATGGTTAAATTGTTTTGGTCGTTTGAAGCTCTCTGGAAATAATTGAATTTGAATTTAAATAAAAACAGAACCGGGGGGTGACGTCGAAGCCGTAAACCTTGCGGGCGCCACAACTCGCACCGCTTCGCGTGCGTACAGAGTGGCTGACTAGCGGGCCCCGCTAGTCAGGTGAGAGGGAGGGGGAAAGAGAAACAGAGGACGGCGCTGCTTCGCCAGAGCACACGCCGGCGAGGAGAGCTCCTTGGCCAGAACGAGAGGGAGGGATCGAAAGAGAAGATGGAGGCGCACCTGCCCGTACCCGTAGGTTAGCTAGGGGTGGTCGAACGGCGTCAGAATCAGCCTCTCTGGAGACAGGAAGCAGAGATCGCCGAAGACGAAGATGACCGCGACCAGAGGCGACACCAGGGGCTCCAACCGGGTGGGACGGCACCACCGAGGCATGGCGGAAGCCCTGGAAGGGTTGCCCGAGCTTGGGAGGGGCTGGAGCCGCGGAGACGACCCGAGGGGATCGCCGGCGAGCTCGAGCTCGGGGACGGCGGCCTGCGGCCTGCCCGGCCGGTCTACGGCTTTCTACGATATTGTGGAGTGTGTGGGAGGAGTGGATGATGCTCGAGGAGGCTGGGGAGGGCTCTATTTATAGCCGAGCGTCGAGAGGGGATCGGGCTCCGCCGGAGGACACCTGGAAACGGCGCCCGGCGAAGAACGGCGTCAGTGAGCAAGGGGGAAGGCGACGCAGCTCAGGCGGGAACTGTGGGCGAGCGGAGACGAGCACATGAGCGAGAGGGTGACGACGAGCGCAGTGTGCAGGGGACTGTGGCGTTGGCCGGACCGCGCCCGTGCTCACTGCGGCGTGCTCCAGCATCGGCGAGCGCCAGGAGGGAGTTAAGAGGGTCGGGATGATGATTGTGGCGAGGTTTGGCAAGGTTAGGCAGGCGGGGAAGCGAGCACGCGATCAACAGAAGCGAGAGCGCGACACAGAGCGCGTCGGCCGTCTGCGAGCACGCCTGGACGAACGTGGTCACCGCGTGAACTCTGACCTCAGGCCGACCTAAGCCAAAACCTCATGTCTGGCATGTAGTCCGTGGTAGTTTTAGAGGTTACCACACTTGGGTTTGAACTCAGACGCGGTAGAATAGATTTCAATTGCCTGGTAAGTTTCTGGTCAGTAACTTTGAGAGCTTACTGAGGTCAAACTACTGGGAGTTCGGGGCTGGGCTTTGGAGGTTAGCAATCATCTACTAAGGTGATGATGCACAAGAAAAATCAGCCACAATGGATCAAGTAAAATAGTAGTTGCTGTAGAAACCACCATTTCTGTCCAGAACAGAAAATATTTTCTGTAGCAAAAATAATCCAAAAAGTGGTGAAATAGTTTTGCTCAGAAAGGTGCCCTAGGGTTCAAAGAATATTTGTGAATTTTCTCAGATTTTTGTGGGCAAGGAAAATTGAGGTTGCTTTGGAGCACATTGAGCTAGCTAGGGTTTAAGAGAGGGAAATGAATATTTTTCATTTAAGAAAAATATTCAAAATATTATTTTGAGGTGAACCAGAGAGAAAATGATAGTTAGAGAGGGAAATGAGGCACTTGGGTGAAAGTCAAGGGGTAGCCAAGTGTTTAAGTCCATCTGAAATGATTCAAAACTCCCAAAATCAAACCAACAGAAAGTCAGGCAAACAGAAGAGGGCAAAAACCAGGCTGTCGCAACAACACTCCTGTTGTTCTATGTTGACATGAGAAAAAATTTGAAAGCAATAAGAGGCAATGGATATCGTTTCTCCACCAAAGGTAGGGCATTCCCTACCGAAATCATCATGCTTGTTGTGAGAAGCTCTGGTTTGTGAGAAGCATATACCCAAACCTGCCCCAAATGGGACAAAATTTACCACGACATGTTGACGCCACTCCATGATAGCATGCCAATTTTCTTGAATTTCAGACGAGTTTTGGATTTACCAGAATTTAAAAACCAGGCATCTCAATGTTTTTCTGGCAATCAACGGTGGCATGGTATTTGAAATTCATTCCCATTTCTTGCATTGGACCTAAGCATGCACCCAAGGACACAGATTTGATTTCTCAACCAATTTATATGCACCGGAGCATGTGCATGTAGTTCCAATTTGAATAATGCACATAAATGCATTGAAAACTCACTTAATGCATAAAACTGTCAAAACAAACCCCGAAAAATCACAAAAATAACACAACACTCCTGTTGTTCTATGTTGACACGAGAAAAAATATGAAAGCAATAAGAGGCAATGGATATCATTTCATCCCCAAAGGTGGGGCGTTCCCTACCGAAACCACCATGCTTGTTGTGAGAAGCTCCGGTTTCTGAGAAGCTCCGGTTTGTGAGAAGCATATACCCAAACCTGCCCCAAATGTTACAAAAAATATACCACGGCGTGTTGATGCCGCTCCATGATAGCATGCCAAGTTTCATGAATTTTAGACGAGTTTTCGATTTACTAGAATTTAAAAACAAGGCATCTCAATGTTTTGCCGGCAATCAACGGTGCCATGGTGTTTGAAATTCATTCCCATTTCTTGCATGGGACCTAAGCATGCACCCAAGGGCACAGATTTTATTTTTCAACCAATTTATATACATTGGAGCATGTGCATGTAGTTCAAATTTGAATTATGCACATAAATGCATTGAAAACTCAGTTAGTGCATAAAAATGTCAAAACGAACCCCGAAAAATCACAAAAAATAACACAACACTCCTATTGTTGTAGTTGACACGAGAATTTTTTTGAAAGCAATACGAGGCAATGGATATCATTTCGTCCACAAAGGTGGGGCGTTCCCTACCGAAACCATCATGTTTGTTGTGAGAAGCTCTAGCTTGTGAGAAGCATATACCCAAACCTGCCCCAAATAGGACAAAAACATTACCACGACATGTTGATGCCGCTCCATGATAGCATGCCAAGTTTCATGAATTTCAGACGAGTTTTGGATTTACTAGAATTTAAAACCAGGCATCTCAATGTTTTGCCGGCAATCAACGGTGCCATGGTGTTTGAAATTCATTCACATTTCTTGCATGGGACCTAAGCATGCACCCAAGGACACATGTTTGATTTTTCAACCAATTTATATGCACTGGAGCATGTGCATGTAGTTCAAATTTGAATTATGCACATAAATGCATTGAAAACTCAGTTAATGCATAAAAATGTCCAAACGAACCCGATAAATCACAAAAAATAACACAACACTCCTGTTGTTCTATGTTGACATGAGAAATTTCTTGAAAGAAATAAGAGGCAATGGATATCGTTCCGTACCGAAACCATCATGCTTGTTGTGAGAAGCTCTGGTTTGTGAGAAGCATATACCCAAACCTGCCCCGAATGGGACAAAACATTTACCACGGCATGTTGATGCCGCTCCATGATAGCATGCCAAGTTTCATGAATTTCAGATGAGTTTTGGATTTACTAGAATTTAAAAACCAGGCATCTCAATGTTTTGCCGGCAATCAACGGCGCCCTGGTGTTTGAAATTCATTCCCATTTCTTGCGTAGGACCTAAGCATGCACCCAAGGACACATATTTGATTTTTCAACCAATTTATATGCACTGGAGCATGTGCATGTAGTTCAAATTTGAATTATGCACATAAATGCATTGAAAACTCAGTTAATGCATAAAAATGTCGAAACGAACCCTGAAAAATCACAAAAACATAAAAATGTCGAAACGAACCCTGAAAAATCACAAAAAATAACACAACACTCTTGTTGTTCTATGTTGACACGAGAAAAGTTTTGAAAGCAATAAGAGGCAATGGATATCGTTTCGTCCCCAAAGGTGAGGCATTCCGGACCGAAACCATCATGCTTGTTGTGAGAAGCTCTGGTTTGTGAGAAGCATATACCCAAACCTGCCCCAAATGGTACAAAAAATTACCACGGCATGTTGATGTCGCTCCATGATAGCATGCCAAGTTTCATGAATTTCAGACGAGTTTTGGATTTACTAGAATTTAAAAACCAGGCATCTCAATGTTTTGCCGGCAATCAACGGTGCCATGCTATTTGAAATTCATTCCCATTTCTTGCGTGGGACCTAAGCATGCACCCTAAGGACACATATTTGATTTTTCAACCAACATATATGCACTGGAGCATGTGCATGTAGTTCAAATTTGAATTATGCACATAAATGTTTTGAAAACTTATTTAATGCATAAAAATGTCAAAACGAACCCCGAAAAATCACAAAAAATAACACAACACTCATATTGTTCTATGTTGACGCGAGAAATTTTTTGAAAGCAATAAGAGGCAATGGATATCATTTCGTCCCCAAAGGTGGGGCATTCCCTACCGAAACCATCATGCTTGTTGTGAGAAGTTCTTGTTTGTGAGAAGCATATACCCAAACCTGCCCCAAATGGGACAAAAATTTTACCAGGGCTGGTTGATGCCGCTCCATGATAGCATGCCAAGTTTCATGAATTTCAGATGAGTTGTGGATTTACTAGAATTTAAAACCAGGCATCTCAATGTTTTGCCGGCAATCAATGGTGCCATGGTGTTTGAAATTCATTCCCATTTCTTGCATGGGACCTAAGCATGCACCCAAGGACAAAGATTTGATTTTTCAATGAATTTATATTCATTGGAGCATGTGCATGCATTTCAAATTTGGATTATGCACATAAATGCATTGAAAACTCACTTAATGCATAAAAATGTCCAAACGAACCCTGAATAATTCCAATTCTTTTATGATCATTGCAGATAAAAGGTCTAGCAATGCAAACACCGTCCATGGCTGCTATGACCCCATTATGTAATTCAAATCAAGACGAAAAATCAAGTAGATCCCACACAGATTATTATAACCAACCGTGTGAGATGCAGCACAAAATATCTTTGGACCGTGTCTGATGACACTTTGCGCGCCAGTTTTTTGGCTGAAGCAATTCCAATTTTTGGCTTCCGCGGAAATATCTACCTCCCCGCCCCCTCCCCCTTACCAAAACCCACATTTCCCCTCTTTCCGCCTTCCTTTCCAAGTTGAAACCTTCACTCCTTGCTTGCAGCGCCGCCGCCTCCTCGCCAGTGACCCTCCTTCACGTGGCTCGGTCTTGCCTATGCAGGCAGGTAATCCACACCCGACCCCCATCCTCCTCCTCCTTCCACATCCCACATGCCCCGACCGCCGGCGCGAGCGCGACACCTTCCACCCAAATCACCGACCCCTCCACCAAATAAGCGTCGGCCGGTCTACGGCTTTCTATGAGATTGTGGAGTGTGTGGGAGGAGTGGATGATGCTCGAGGAGGCTGGGGACGGCTCTATTTATGGCCGAGCGTCCAGAGGGGATCGGGCTCCGCCGGAGGACACCTAAACACGGCGCCCAGCGACGAACGGCGTCAGTGAGCGAGGGGAAGGCGATGCAGCTCAGGCAGGAACTGTGGGCGAGCGGAGACGAGCACAGGAGCGAGAGGGTGATGACGAGCGCAGTGTGCAGCGCACTATGGCGTTGGCCGGACCGCGCCCGTGCTCGCTGCAGCGTGCTCCAGCGTCGGCGAACACCACGAGGGATTTAAGAGGATCGGGACGATGATTCTGGCGATGTTTGGCAAGGTTAGGCAGGCGGGGAAGCGAGCACGCGATCAACAGAAGCGAGAGCGCGACACAGAGCACGTTGGCCGTATTCGAGCACGCCTGGACGAACATGGTCACCGCGTGAACTCTGACCTCAGGCCGACCTAAGCCAAAACCTCATGTCTGGCATGTAGTCCGTGGTAGTTTTAGAGGTGACCACACTTGGGTTTGAACTCAGATGCAGTAGAAAAGATTTCAACTGCCTGGTAAGTTTCTGGTCAGTAACTTTGAGAGCTTACTGAGGTCAAACTACTGGGAGTTGGGGGCTGGGCTTTGGAGGCTAGCAATCATCTACTAAGGTGATAATGCACAAGAAAAATCAGCCACAATGGATCAAGTAAAATAGTAGTTGCTGTAGAAACCACCATTTCAGTGGAGAACAGGAAACATTTTCTGTAGCAAAAATAATCCAAAAAGTGGTGAAATAGTTTTGCTCAGAAAGGTGCCCTAGGGTTCAAAGAATATTTGTGAATTTTCTCAGATTTTTGTGGGCAAGAAAAATTGAGGATGCTTTGGAGAACATTGAGCTAGCTAGGGTTTAAGATAGGGAAATGAATATTTTTCATTTAAGAAAAATATTCAAAATATTATTTTGAGGTGAACCAGAGAGAAAATGATAGTTAGAGAGGGAAATGAGGCACTTGGGTGAAAGTCAAGGGGTACCCAAGTGTTTATGTCCATCTGAAATGATTCAAAACTCCAAATTCAAAATCAAACCAACAGAAAGTCAGGCAAAGAGAAGAGGGCAAAAACCAGGCTGTCACAACAACACTCCTGTTGTTCTATGTTGACATGAGAAAACATTTGAAAGCAATAAGAGGCAATGGATATCGTTTCGTCCCCAAAGGTGGGGCGTTCCCTACCGAAACCATCATGCTTGTTGTGAGAAGCTCTGGTTTGTGAGAAGCATATACCCAAACCTGCCCCAAATAGGACAAACAAATTACCACGACATGTTGATGCCGCTCCATGATAGCATGCCAAGTTTCATGAATTTCAGACGAGTTTTGGATTTACTAGAATTTAAAACCAGGCATCTCAATGTTTTGCCGGCAATCAACGGTGCCATGGTGTTTGAAAGTCATTCCCATTTCTTGCATGGGACCTAAGCATGCACCCAAGGACACATGTTTGATTTTTCAACCAATTTATATGCACTGGAGCATGTGCATGTAGTTCAAATTTGAATTATGCACATAAATGCATTGAAAACTCAGTTAATGCATAAAAATGTCCAAACGAACCCGATAAATCACAAAAAATAACACAACGCTCCTGTTGTTCTATGTTGACATGAGAAATTTTTTGAAAGAAATAAGAGGCAATGGATATTGTTTCGTCCCCAAAGGTGGGGCGTTCCGTACCGAAACCATCATGCTTGTTGTGAGAAGCTCTGGTTTGTGAGAAGCATATACCCAAACCTGCCCCGATTGGGACAAAAAATTTACCACGGCATGTTGATGTCGCTCCATGATAGCATGCCAAGTTTCATGAATTTCAGATGAGTTTTGGATTTACTAGAATTTAAAACCCAGGCATCTCAATGTTTTGCTAGCAATCAACGGTGCCCTAGTGTTTGAAATTCATTCCCATTTCTTGCGTAGGACCTAAGCATGCACCCAAGGACACATATTTGATTTTTCAACCAATTTATATGCACTGTAGCATGTGCATGTAGTTCAAATTTGAATTATGCACATAAATGCATTGAAAACTCACTTAATGCATAAAAATTTCCAACCGAACCCCAAAAAATCACAAAAAATAACTCAACACTCTTGTTGTTCTATGTTGACACGAGAAAAGTTTTGAAAGCAATAAGAGGCAATGGATATCGTTTCGTCCCCAAAGGTGGGGCATTCCGGACCGAAACCATCATGCTTGTTGTGAGAAGCTCTGGTTTGTGAGAAGCATATACCCAAACCTGCCCCAAATGGGACAAAAAATTTACCACGACATGTTGATGCCGCTCCATGATAGCATGCCAAGTTTAATGAATTTCAGACGGGTTTTGGATTTACTAGAATTTAAAAACCAGGCATCTCAATGTTTTGCCGGCAATCAACGGTGCCCTGGTGTTTGAAATTCATTCCCATTTCTTGCATGGGACCTAAGCATGCACCCTAAGGACACATATTTGATTTTTCAACCAACTTATATGCACTGGAGCATGTGCATGTAGTTTAAATTTCAATTATGCACATAAATGTATTGAAAACTTATTTAATACATAAAAATGTCCAAACGAACCCCAAAAATCACAAAAAATAACACAACACTCCTGTTGTTCTATGTTGACACGAGAAATTTTTTGAAAGCAATAAGAGGCAATGGATATCGTTTCGTCCCCAAAGGTGGGGTGTTCCCTACCGAAACCATCATGCTTGTTGTGAGAAGTTCTGGTTTGTGAGAAGCATATACCCAAACCTGCCCCAAATGGGACAAAAAAATTACCACGGCATGTTGATGCCGCTCCATGAGAGCATGCCAAGTTTCATGAATTTCAGATGAGTTGTGGATTTACTAGAATTTAAAACCAGGCATCTCAATGTTTTGCTGGCAATCAATGGTGCCATGGTGTTTGAAATTCATTCCCATTTCTTGCATGGGACCTAAGCATGCACCCAAGGACAAAGATTTGATTTTTCAACGAATTCATATGCATTGGAGCATGTGCATGTAGTTCAAATTTGGATTATGCACATAAATGCATTGAAAACTCACTTAATGCATAAAAATGTCCAAACGAACCCTGAATAATTCCAACTCTTTTATGATCACAGCAGATAAAAGGTCTAGCAATTCAAACACCGTCCATGGCCGCTGTGACCCCATTATGTAATTCAAATCAAGACAAAAAATCAAGTAGATCCCACACAGATTATTATAACCAACCGTGTGAGATGCAGCACAAAATATCTTTGGACCGTGTCTGAATAAGGGACCGTGTTTGATGACACTTTGCGTGCCAGTTTTTTGGCTGAAGCAATTCCAATTTTCGGCTTCCGCGGAAATATCTACCTCCCCGCCCCCTCCCCCTTACCAAAACCCACATTTCCCCTCTTTTCGCCTTCCTTTCCAAGTTGAAACCTTCACTCCTTGCTTGCAACGTCGCCGCCTCCTCGCCGGCGACCCTCCTTCACGCTGCTCGGCCTCGCCTATCTAGGCAGGTAATCCACACCCGACCCCCATCCTCCTCCTCCTTCCACATCCCACATGCCCCGACCACCGGCGCGAGCGCGACACCTTCCACCCAAATCACCGACCCCTCCAAAATATAAGCGCCGGCCGGTCTACGGCTTTCTACAAGATTGTGGAGTGTGTGGGAGGAGTGGATGATGCTCGAGGAGGCTGGGGACGGCTCTATTTATAGCCGAGCATCGAGAGGGGATCGGGCTCCGCCGGAGGACACCTAGACACAGCGCCCGGCGACGAACAGCATCAGTGAGCGAGGGCAAAGGCGACGCAGCTCAGGCGGGAACTGTGGGCGAGCGGAGACGAGCACAGGAGCGAGAGGGTGACGACGAGCGCAGTGCACAGCGCACTGTGGCGTTGGCCGGACCGCGCCCGTGCTCGCTGCGGCGTGCTCCAGCATTGGCGAGCGCAAGGAGGGAGTTAAGAGGGTCGGGACGATGATTGTGGCGAGGTTTGGCAAGGTTAGGCAGGCGGGGAAGCGAGCACGCGATCAACAGAAGCGAGAGCGTGACACAGAGCGCGTCGGCCGTATGCGAGCACGCCTGGACGAACGTGGTCACCGTGTGAACTCTGACCTCAGGCCGACCTAAGCCAAAACCTCATGTCTGGCATGTAGTCTGTGGTAGTTTTAGAGGTTACCACACTTGGGTTTGAACTCAGACGCAGTAGAATAGATTTCAACTACCTGGTAAGTTTCTGGTCAGTAACTTTGAGAGCTTACTGAGGTCAAACTACTAGGAGTTGGGGGCTGGGCTTTGGAGGTTAGCAATCATCTACTAAGGTGATGATGCACAAGAAAAATCAGCAACAATGGATCAAGTAAGATGGTAGTTGCTGTAGAAACCACCATTTCTGTCCTGAACAGAAAATATTTTCTGTAGCAAAAATAATCCAAAAAGTGGTGAAATAGTTTTGCTCAGAAAGGTGCCCTAGGGTTCAAAGAATATTTGTGAATTTTCTCAGATTTTTGTGGGCAAGGAAAATTGAGGTTGCTTTGGAGCACATTGAGCTAGCTAGGGTTTAAGAGAGGGAAATGAATATTTTTCATTTAAGAAAAATATTCAAAATATTATTTTGAGGTGAACCAGAGAGAAAATGATAGTTAGAGAGGGAAATGAGGCACTTGGGTGAAAGTCAAGGGGTAGCCAAGTGTTTAAGTCCATCTGAAATGATTCAAAACACCAAATTCAAAATCAAACCAACAGAAAGTCAGGCCAAGAGAAGAGGGCAAAAACCAGGCTGTCACAACAACACTCATGTTGTTCTATGTTGACATGAGAAAAAAATTGAAAGCAATAAGAGGCAATGGATATCGTTTCGCCCCCAAAGGTGGGGCGTTCCCTACCGAAATCATCATGCTTGTTGTGAGAAGCTCTGGTTTGTGAGAAGCATATACCCAAACCTGCCCCAAATGGGACAAAAAATTTACAACGACATGTTGATGCCACTCCATGATAGCATGCCAAGTTTCTTCAATTTCAGACGACTTTTGTATTTACCAGAATTTAAAAACAAGGCATCTCAATGTTTTTTCGGCAATCAACGGTGCCATGATGTTTGAAATTCATTCCCATTTCTTGCATGGGACCTAAGCATGCACCCAAGGACACAGATTTGATTTTTCAACCAATTTATATGCGCCGGAGCATGTGCATGTAGTTCAAATTTGAATTATGCACATAAATGCATTGAAAACTCACTTAATGCATAAAACTGTCCAATCGAACCCCAAAAAATCACAAAAAATAACACAACACTCCTGTTGTTCTATGTTGACACGAGAAATTTTTTGAAAGCAATAAGAGGCAATGGATATCGTTTCGTCCCCAAAGGTGGGGTGTTCCCTACCGAAACCATCATGCTTGTTGTGAGAAGCTCTGGTTTGTGAGAAGCATATACCCAAACCTGCCCCAAATGGGACAAAAAATTTACCACGGCATGTTGATGCCGCTCCATGATAGCATGCCAAGTTTCATGAATTTCAGACGAGTTTTCGATTTACTAGAATTTAAAAACCAGGCATCTCAATGTTTTGCCGGGAATCAACGGTGCCATGGTGTTTGAAATTCAGTCCCATTTCTTGCATGGGACCTAAGCATGCACCCAAGGGCACATATTTGATTTTTCAACCAATTTATATGCATTGGAGCATGTGCATGTAGTTCAAATTTGAATTATACACATAAATGCATTGAAAACTCATTTAATGCATAAAATGTCCAAACGAACCCCGAAAACTCACAAAAAATAACACAACACTCCTGTTGTCCTATGTTGACACAAGATTTTTTTTTGAAAGCAAAAAGAGGCAATGGATATCGTTTCATCCCCAAAGGTGGGGCGTTCCCTACCGAAACCATCATGTTTGTAGTGAGAAGCTCTAGTTTGTGAGAAGCATATACCCAAACCTGCCCCAAATAGGACAAAAAAATACCACGACATGTTGATGCCGCTCCATGATAGCATGCCAAGTTTCATGAATTTCAGACGAGTTTTGGATTTACTAGAATTTAAAACCAGACATCTCAATGTTTTGCCGGCAATCAACGGTGCCATGGTGTTTGAAATTCATTCCCATTTCTTGCATGGGACCTAAGCATGCACCCAAGGACACATATTTGATTTTTCAACCAATTTATATGCACTGGAGCATGTGCATGTAGTTCAAATTTGAATTGTGCACATAAATGCATTTCCAACTCAGTTAATGCATAAAAATGTCCAAACGAACCCGAAAAATCACAAAAAATAACACAACACTCCTGTTGTTCTATGTTGACACGAGAAATTTTTTGAAAGCAATAAGAGGCAATGGATATCGTTTCGTCCCCAAAGGTGGGGCGTTCCGTACCGAAACCATCATGCTTGTTGTGAGAAGCTCTGGTTTGTGAGAAGCATATACCCAAACCTGCCCCGAATGGGATAAAAAATTTACCACGGCATGTTGATGCCGCTCCATGATAGCATGCCAAGTTTCATGAATTTCAGATGAGTTTTGGATTTACTAGAATTTAAAAACCAGGCATCTCAATGTTTTGCCGGTAATCAACGGTGCCCTGGTGTTTGAAATTCATTCCCATTTCTTGCGTAGGACCTAAGCATGCACCCAAGGACATAGATTTGATTTTTCAACCAATTTATATGCACTAGAGCATGTGCATGTAGTTCAAATTTGAATTATGCACATAAATGCATTGAAAACTCAGTTAATGCATAAAAATGTCGAAATGAACCCCGAAAAATCACAAAAAATAATACAACACTCCTGTTGTTCTATGTTGACACGAGAAAAGTTTTGAAAGCAATAAGAGGCAATGGATATCGTTTCGTCCCCAAAGGTGGGGCGTTCCGGACCGAAACCATCATGCTTGTTGTGAGAAGCTCTGGTTTGTGAGAAGCATATACCCAAACCTACCCCAAATGGGACAAAATATTTACCACGGCATGTTGATGCCGCTCCATGATAGCATGCCAAGTTTCATGAATTTTAGCCGAGTTTTGGATTTACTAGAACTTAAAAACCAGGCATCTCAATGTTTTGCCGGCAATCAACGGTGCCCTGGTGTTTGAAATTCATTCCCATTTCTTGCATGGGACCTAAGCATGCACCCAAGGACACATATTTGATTTTTCAACCAACTTATATGCACTGGAGCATGTGTATGTAGTTCAAATTTGAATTATGCACATAAATGTATTAAAAACTTAGTTAATGCATAAAAATGTCCAACCGAACCCCAAAAAATAACACAACACTCCTGTTGTTCTATGTTGACACGAGAAATTTTTTGAAAGCAATAAGAGGCAATGGATATCGTTCCGTCCCCAAAGGTGGGGTGTTCCCTACTGAAACCATGATGCTTGTTGTGAGAAGTTCTGGTTTGTGAGAAGCATATACCCAAAACCATGCCCCAAATGGGACAAAAAATTTACCACGGCATGTTGATGCCGCTCCATGATAGCATGCCAAGTTTCATGAATTTCAGACGAGTTATGGATTTACTAGAATTTAAAACCAGGCATCTCAATGTTTTGCCGGCAATCAATGGTGCCATGGTGTTTGAAATTCATTCCCATTTCTTGCATGGGACCTAAGCATGCACCCAAGGACAAAGATTTGATTTTTCAACGAATTTATATGCATTGGAGCATGTGCATGCAGTTCAAATTTGAATTATGCACATAAATGCATTGAAAACTCACTTAATGCATAAAAATGTCCAAATGAACCCTGAATAATTCCAATTCTTTTATGATCACTGCAGATAAAAGGTCTAGCAATTCAAACACCGTCCATGGCCGCTGTGACCCCATTATGTAATTCAAATCAAGACAAAAAATCAAGTAGATCCCACACAGATTATTATAACCAACCGTGTGAGATGCAGCACGAAATATCTTTGGACCGTGTCTGAATAAGGGACCGTGTCTGATGACACTTTGCGCGCCAGTTTTTTGGCTGAAGCAATTCCAGTTTTCGGCTTTCGCGGAAATATCTACCTCCCCGCCCCTCCCCCTTACCAAAACCCACATTTCCCCTCTTTACGCCTTCCTTTCCAAGTTGAAACCTTCACTCCTTGCTTGCAGCACGCCGCCTCCTCGCCGGCGACCCTCCTTCACGCTGCTCGGCCTCGCCTATCCAGGCACGTAATCCACACCCGACCCCCTCCTCCTCCTCCTTCCACATCCCACATGCCCTGACCGCCGGCGCGAGCGCGACACCTTCCACCCAAATCACCAACCCCTCCACCAAATAAGTGCCGACCTAAGCCATGGTGCACGCAGTATAGCCAGGACCTCAAGGAGCATTTGACAGCGGAGAAGCAAATCGCGGCTGCACGCGGATGAGGTCGCGATGCTGCCATTCATGCAGACCCCCAGATCTTGGACGAGCACCTTGCCGTCGAGGCAACCGTTGGCGCCTCACACGCCGACGCTGCAACGCGGTTAGTTGCTTTGAATGACAGTTCGTGGTGTTTTCTCGAGGCCACCGTCTGTGCCTTCGATGAAGACTACAAGGTGTTTGCTCAGCGTGCACGTGCTTACCTCATCTCGAGAGCCAGCGGGTTGGTGCCCGGAGCGGCTCAGGCAAATCACCATTACAACGATGGCACCCATGATGCGGAGGCCTCGCCCTCTTCCATGTCCAAGGAGCCAATCGTCATCGATATCTCCGACAATGAGGAGTAGCTTGTCTTATTAGCTCACTATAAGGACCCATGTGCAGTTTGCTAGCTACTGCCTTTCCTTAACAAATTCTAGTGAATTGTGCTATCTACTTTTACCATGCAATCTTCTACTATAGTGTATATGTTCTATATGTCGTGCAATGTGGTGTTCAATTAACTGCTTGGTTCAATTCTGCAAATGTGATGTTCAATTCTTCAGGGTGCAATATTTCCAAGTTGTTAAGCATGCTTGGTTTGGTTAACTGTCTGATCTTCTATTAGGAGTATGTTATATTGTTCAATTGGTGTTTAGTTAACTACTTGGTTCATTTGTTGTGGCTTGGTTCACTTTTTGTGGTGTTTAGTTATCTGCTTGGTTCAATTCTGCAATGCGATGTTCAATTGTTGTGGCTGCATTCTGTTATTGTATACCATGTGAGGAATAAATCGAATTTGGCTGTACTAAATACATGAGAAACAAATACAATTGCTATAGTTCCAAGTTGTTAAGCATGCTTGGTTTGGTTAACTGTCTGATCTTCTATTAGGAGTATGTTATATTGTGCAATGTGGTGCTCAGTTAACGTTTGGTTCATTTGTTGTGGTGTTTAGTTAACTGCTTGGTTCAATTCTGCAATGTGATGTTCAATTGATGTGGTTGCATTCTGTTATTGTATACCATGTGAGGAATAAATCAAATTTGGCTGTACCAAATACATGAGAAACAAATACAATTTCTATATTTCCAAGTTGTTAAGCATGCTTGGTTTGGTTAACTGTCTGATCTTCTATTAGGAGTATGTTATATTGTGCAATGTGGTGCTCAGTTAATGTTTGGTTCATTTGTTGTGGTGTTTAGTTAACTGCTTGGTTCAATTCTGCAATGTGATGTTCAATTGTTGTGGCTGCATTCTGTTATTGTATACCATGTGAGGAATAAATCGATTTTGGCTACACTTAATACATGAGAAACATATACAAGTGCTATATTTCCTGGTTCTTAACCATGCTTGGTTTGGATAAATGGGTTTTCCATGTGGCTTGAATTAATTTGATGAATCTGCAATGTGCTTATTTTTCATCAACATATTTTACTAATAGCATGCGAACCCTTACTTAACCTGTTGACTAACTACCTTATATGTGTTGCAGGGAAACAATGGGAAGCACTGAGGTTTACAAGATGGTACTAACTATTATACCTTGCCTTTTTTTATTCCTTGGCCCCGTTTCCAATATAGAGAAGATATTTATGCACATCCTTGTTTTCAGGGTTCACTGGTGATTACCTCTCAAACCACCTCTGTGGTCAGGAGGCGAGGTAAGTTTTCATACAACACTCACGGTTCAATATTGAAGTGTTCCTGAAGAGGTCGAAGGATGGACGGTCAATCATCCACAGGCACTGGCCTAAAGTTACAAAGACCTTCAACATGAATGAAGGCTCAATATTCGCCTTCCGCTTCAGCAGTTTTCCAGATGAGATGCATCTCTCTATGTACCATCTATGATGCTAATTTCAAAAGGTTCTAGATGTTGCATGTGAAACTAGCTGCTGGTGCAGTTGTGTAATGGCGTAGCTAAGTGCTGAAGCTATATCATGTTGTACTCCGATGTATTTCAATCATGAAATCCTGCTTCCTTAATATGGAAATGGAATATATTATGTGCTTAATATGAATGTCAATTAGATGAGTAAATGGATTATTAATAATAGGGCAATTAGCCTGCTAATTGGCCAATTAGCTTGCTAATTGGGTTTTTCTATTGCAAAAGGTTAATGAGAAAACACCGTGGGTGATGACCTTAGGCAACGCACACAATTTCTAGGAATAAACCGTGTTGGATCAATGAACAATCACACACAACATTCTCTACAAAACTGTTTGCGTTACGCCACCTTGCGCAAACGTTTTCCTTGTAGTGACTGTGTGGGATGTATATACAAACGGAAACATTTAGTGGTGACTGACTGTGTGGGATGTACTTACGACCGGAAATGATTCCGCCTGTATAATTGTATTTTTTAGCACTATTGTACGTATTTATGTATTTGAGTGCTCGCCGGTTGCACACGACCTCATTTTGCCGAACGTGTGTGCCAGGAGGGCCCAATGGTTTCTGGGTCGTGTGGTTAGGACCCCCCTATCGCCCACACTCACTTGGTGGCGGTTCCGAATGTCGTCGCAGAAAGGGGTTAAAAACCATTTGTTTAGGACCAACGCGTACCAGTGCATGTTGATGCCGCTCCATGATAGCATGCCAAGTTTCATGAATTTCGGACGAATTTTGGATTTAATAGAATTACAAAAGCAAGTACGTCGATGTTTGCCGGAGAGCCACGGTGCCGTGGTGTTCGAATTTCATCCCCATTTCTTGCATGGGAGATAAGCATAAACCCATGGTCACATATATGATTTTACAACCCATGTTGGTGCACCAGAACATGTGCATGTAGTTTAATTTTGAATTGTGCACCTGAAATGGCTAGAAAATCAATTTAATGTGTAAAATGCTCAAACGAACCCTGAATAATTCCAATTCTTTTACTACACACATATAGTTGCATGTTCACTCCAGATAGAAGGTCTCGCAATTCAAACACCGTCCATTGTCGCTGTGACCCCATTATGTAATTCAAATCAAGATGAAAAATCAAGTAGATCACACACAGTTTATTATCACCAACCGTGTGAGATGCAGCACAAAATATCATGAAGCACCGTAGGTGTATAGTACGCCTATGGCTTACGCGAGAAAGTGCGTTGGCTACAGTCCACAGCCGGCGTCTCAAGCACACTAGCTCGCTCCCCAATTATCATTTCACCGTTCAATTGTCGCCGGTGAAAGATGGGCACGAGGACCCGCGTCGTGAGGGCAACTTTGGTGGCCCACTCCAGCGAGAGCGCGGCCGCAGCCGCCATGCGCATGCTAACAAGGTGCATGAGCGCAGCCGCAATCTGCGACCGGGCAGCAAAGGCAGCCCAAACGGCCGTTGTTGCTTCTCAGGTGGCGGCAGCAACATCTGCCTCGGAGATAGCAACTGGAAAGAGCGGCACCGCAGCTGTCCGTTCCGCAGCGGCAGCCTTAGCCCTGATGGAGGCCGCCCACGACCATGTTGAGGCTGACCACGCCCAGCTCCTGGCCATCACCGCACAAATCGAACGAAGCTTCTCCGACAACGGTCGGCAACCCATGGCCGAAGAGCTGGCAATCGCCGAGAGCGTTCGAGCAGCTGCCCGTTCCTCTGCCGCATACCTTGCAATGACGGAGCCCGTCCAAGCCCAGATCGCGTCCGCCCACGCCCAGCTCGTGGCGGCCTTTTCCAAAGATATGGCGGACGCGGATGGTGAGATGCTTGCCGAGTATGGTGCGATGGATGTCATGGAGCCCCTTCCCCAGGAGACCGTCGGGCGCAAGCTGGACATGGAGGCGGCGGCAGAGATCGACGAGCACCAGCCGTAGTAGTACTTTTTGTTTTGTTTAATTAAGAGCGCCGGTCTTTAATTTGTTAGAGTAATGTTTAGGTCAGCTAGCTCTGTTTAATTGCTGAACTTGCTCGATTAAGAAGTGTGGGTGTGCTGTAGTCTCCTTTGTGTACCCAAATTATGCAATGACGTGGATGACCACTGTAACCATGGAAATTCGAACCAAAATTTTTGACGTTCAAACTCAACACACACACGGGTTAAGCTATCTGAATCATTTGTGATGTTCACATATTGTACATAGTTCTGAATAAGGGACCATGTCTGATGACACTTTGCGCGCCAGTTTTTCGCTGAATCGACTCCAAACTTTCGGCTTCCGCGGAAATATCTACCTCCCCGCCCCTCCCCCTTACCAAAAGCCACATTTTCCATGTTTCCGCCTTCCTTTCCAAGTTGAAACCTTCACTCCTTTCTTGCAGCGCCGCCTCCTCGTCAGCGGCCCTCCTTCACGCTGCTCGGCCTCGTCTATCCAGGCAGGTAATCCACACCCGACCCCTATCCTCCTCCTCCTTCCACATTCCACATGCCCCGACTGAGGGAGTCCTGGACTAAGGGGTCCTCGGGCGTCTGGCCTGTTATTCATTGGGCCGGACTGATGGGCTGTGAAGATATGAAGGCCGAACACTATACCCGTGTCCGGATTGGACTCTCCTTGGCGTGGAAGGCAAGCTAGGCGACCAACTATGAAGATTCCTTCTTATGTAACCGACCCCATGTAACCCTAGATTTCTCCGGTGTCTATATAAACTAGAGAGCGTAGTCCGGATAGGGAGAGATACATTACCATAGTCATACAGGCTAGACTTCGAGGGTTTAGCCATTACGATCTCGTGGTAGATCAACTCTTGTAATACTCATATTCATCAAGATCAATCAAGCAGGAAGTAGGGTATTACCTCCATAGAGAGGGCCCGAACCTAGGTAAACATCGTGTCCCCCGTCTCTTGTTACCATCGATCCTAGACGCACAGTTCGGGACCCCCTACCCGAGATCCACCGGTTTTAACACCGACATTGGTGCTTTCATTGAGAGTTCCACTGTGTCGTCGACAAGAGGTTCGATGGCCCCTTCAATCATCGATAATGACGCTGTCCAAGGAGGAACCTTCCTCCCCGGACAGATTTTTGTGTTCGGCGGCTTCGTACTGCGGGCCAACTCGCTTGGCCGTCTGGAGCAGAACGACAGCTACGCCCCTGGCCACCAGGTCAGATTTGGAAGCTTGAACTACGTCGCGGATACCCGTGGAGACTTGATCTTCAATGGGTTTGAGACCGCAGCGATCGCTCCCCCTTGCTCCGATGAACATGACTTAAATCTGTCATCAGATTACATCCAGGAGATGGCTCCTATTGCTGCAACAGCCTTAGAACCGAAGCAGATCGTGCCATCCGAGGCCACAAAGTCCGCGGCGGTGGAGCCGCACACGGACTCGACATCCTGCAATTTTTGCGTCAATGGAACTCCGGACTTGTCTCCGGCCATATGTTCCGGACCAGGTATGCCTGAGGACACCGAGCTGGATCGGTTATCGATTTTCAAATTTAGCACCGCAGACATCTTCCAGCATTCACCTTTGGGTGACGTGCTAAACTCTTTAAAGAACTTGTCCTTGGAGGAGGACTCACAGCCAAACTATGTTCGGTTCGAGTTAGAGGCGGATGACGAGGAATTTTGCTTCCCACCCGCCACCCACTTCATAGCCACTGTCGATGACTTAACCGACGTGCTTGACTATGGCTCCGAAGACTTCGACGGTATGGACGACGATGCCGACAAGGAGCAAGGCCAATACCCGCCATTTACTGGACGTTGGACGGCAACCTCTTCGTACGACGTGTACATGGTTGTTACACCCAAAGGATCCGGCGACGACAAAGAAGAGCCAGATGTGAATAAACCCTCCGAGACGCAGTCCAAGCGCCGGCGCCCCAAACGCTGTTCTAAGCCTCGTCGCTCAAAAGATGGCAACACTGGCACCGGAGAAAATAGTACTCCAGGCGACGCCGAAAACAATGAAGACCCTGTCGTGGCTACATCCGAACAGGAGGCACATGACAACAGGCAAGACAACCCTGATGAACAGGCCATAGAAGATGACTCGGAGGACGATAGTTCCGTCCACCCTCCGAGGAGACAAGCCTTGACAACGAAGACTTTATCATGCCTAAGGATCCTCTGGAGCATGAGCGCTTTAAGCTTCAGCTCATAGCCACTGCAAGGAGCCTGAAAAAGAAACAGTAGCAGCTTCGAGCTGAACAAGATCTGCTCATCGACAGATGGACTGATATCCTGACAGCCGAGGAATACGGCCTCAAGCGCCCAGCCAAGAGCTACCCGAAATGCAGACTGCTATCTCAATTCGATGAGGAGGCACCGGAGCACATATCTCCCTCACGTAATGCGGAACGACCACCGCGTGGTCGAGACAGGGCGGCCAACCGGCCACCCCACGGTCGGGATAAAGCGGCAACTCAGGCCGAACAGCAGCCTGCCCCACCGCCCCGTAAAAATAGAGACGGAAGAGTTCGGGGTCACACGTACGACCTCTGGCAGACCCTGGACAGTAGAGCAGGACATACAAGATAGATCTACGGATCGCGAGGGCGCGCCTCGAGGCACGACGACGGCTACCTATTCGGACATGACAAACCTAACCACGCCCGGGCTGAATGCCGCAGACGGACTCCATTAGAGCTACGCCGCGATGCGGCCCGATACAGAGGTGCCGCACACCCTCTCTGCTTAATAGATGAAGTACTGGATCATGAATTCCCCGAGGGGTTCAAACCCGTCAATATCGAATCATACGACGGCACAACCGATCCCGCAGTATGGATCGAGGATTTTATTCTCCATATCCATATGGCTCGAGGAGATGACCTCCACGCCATTAAATACCTCCCACTAAAGCTTAAAGGACCAGCCCGACACTGGCTAAATAGTCTGCCTGAGAACTCCATCGGCAGCTGGGAGGACTTGGAAGAGGCTTTCCTTGATAACTTCCAAGGAACTTATGTCCGGCCACCAGATGCCGATGACTTAAGCCACATAGTTCAACAACCCGGAGAATCAGCCAGAAAATTCTGGACTAGGTTCCTAACCAAAAAGAACCAGATCGTCGACTGTCCGGATGCCGAAGCCCTAGCGGCCTTTAAGCATAGCATCCGGGACGAATGGCTCTCCTGCCACCTCGGCCAGGAAAAGCCGAGGTCCATGGCAGCCCTCACGGCACTTATGACCTACTTCTGCACGGGAGAGGATAGTTGGCTGGCTCGCAGTACAAACACAGCCAACGAAACAGGCCCCTCCGAGGCCAAAAACAGCACTGGCAAGCTCCGGCGCAACAGACACAAACGCCGAAGCAATGGCGATAACACCAATGACACTGCAGTTCACGCCGGATTCAGTGGCTCCAAGTCCGGCCAGCGAAAGAAGCCCTATAAAAGGAGCAGCGGAGGACCATCCAGCTTGGACCGCATACTCGATCGTCCTTGCCAGATACATGGCACCCCAGACAAACCGGCCAACCATACTAACAGAGATTGCCGGGTCTTTAAACAAGCCAGCAAGGCAAACAGCAGAAACAAGGAAGGGGAATCACAGAGCAAGGATGATGACGAGGAGCCCCGGTAGCCGAACACTGGGGGCAAAAGATATTTCCCCCTCAAGTCAAAACGGTGAACATGATATACGCTACACACATCCCCAAAAGGGAGCGCAAGCGCGCACTTAGGGACGTCTATGCGTTAGAGCCAGTCGCCCCGAAATTCAATCCGTGGTCGTCATTCCCGATCACCTTTGACCGCCGAGATCATCCAACCAGCATCCACCATGGCGGTTCAGCCGCACTGGTCCTCGACCCAATCATCGACGGATTTCACCTGACACGAGTCCTAATGGACGGTGTTAGCAGCCTCAACCTGCTCTATCAGGATACAGTACGTAAAATGAGCATCGACCCCTCACGAGTCAAGCCCACGAAGACTACCTTTAAAGGAGTCATACCAGGCGTAGAGGCCCATTGTATGGGCTCAATAACGCTGGAGGTAGTATTCGGTTCCCCAGATAACTTCCGAAGCGAAGAACTAATCTTCGATATCGTCCCAATTCGCAGCGGCTATCACGCCCTGCTTGGACGAACCGCATTCGCTAGATTCAACGCGGTGCCTTATTACGCTTATCTCAAGCTCAAGATGCCCGGTCCATGTGGCGTCATTACAGAAAATGGAAACACGGAACGCTCCCTCCATACAGAGGAGCACACCGCCGCCCTAGCAGTAGAAGTACAACGCGAACTTCTCAAGCAGCATTATAATTCGGTTGCCGAGCCCCTGGACATCATTAAGAGGGTCCGGACCACACTGAAACAGAACAGCTCGGCTCGTCATGAGTCGAATTAGCAATTTGGCCTCGGTCCCAGCCCCGATGAGGCAATGGCATTAATACCGCGCGTACATAAACTACGCACTCAAAACCCCATGGGTATTGACGGAGGCATAACTCGTTCGCAACCCACAGTACGGCTTGACCGACCGTGGGATTCGCACGCTTTTACTTTTTTATAGGTTTTCTTCTCTTTTCGAGGTCTATACGGACAACCCGCTTGCAGAACACACCAAGGAGGCAAGGAGCTCTGGCTTACAAGGGAATCCCCAGGTGGTCTCTACTAAACGATTGCCATACTTGCTTTTCATACCCGCATGTAGCTCGCCCTTGGTTGCGGCATGTTAAATAGCCTTACTTGCTTATCGCATTACTTGTACAAATTACGCCTCGACATACTAGTTACATCACAATGGTGAATACACGGTAGCGTCAGCTTATTATTTCATTTTTCCGTTTCCTCACCTCGCTATTAATTACTCATTGCACACGTACACCATGGTACGTAGTACTACGCCAGGGGCTTCATTACACCCAACACTACGGCAATAAAAAGTCCGAACACTTTTATAGTATAGTCGGCACCCCGAACTTATAGCATTATATGCATCGGCTCCGAATCATGTCTTTGGTCAATAGTTGGGTTGCCCGGCTCCTGTGCTTACGACCTTACGTTCCGCTATATCGGCTAGGGTAGTAAAGGGAGAACTACTGCGATTGTGTCCCGGTTCTTCCGAACGAGCACCTCAGTAGAGAAAGCCGAAAACTCACTGTCATGATGCGGCGAGAGCCGGTCAGCTGTTCGAGAGGTTCCAAATTGTTAGAGGTTTTTTCCGCTTCTTGCAAAGAATCGGTTCCCCCGATTAGGCGTGTATAGCGCCCCTAGTTCGGTCTTCCGAATACCAGGGGCTTCGCCAACTTTCTTAATTGTCAAACTCCTATGGCTAAGTGAGGGCGGTAAAGGCCGCATAGTCTGATTGCCTTGTTCGTTGCGCTAAACACCTCCTTTAAGGACCAGAATGTGGAGTAAAGAGTGTTTAAATTTATCCCGAACACCCCCGTACTATCTACGTAGGGGCAGAAGCCGACGACTGGTCAACCCTCAGATTTAATAAACGGCCGCACAGGAGGTAAATTTAAATCATAATCATTATACTACATAACATCATTGTTCCATATTACAGGGCAAGGTAATACACATGTTCTCATGGGAATATGATATCCTTCGAACATTGCTCCGCCACAAGGCAGGACCCCTCCAGGACACCATCAAAATAGAGCTCGGGCCGATGATGCTCCTTGCCCTCCGGCGGCCCCTCGGTCATTAGCTTCTTGGCATCCAGCTTTGCCCAACGCGTCTTGACGCGGGCAAAGGCCATACGCGCACCTTCAATACAGACCGACCGCTTCACGGCTTTGAGCCGCGGACAGGCACTCACAAGCCGCTGCACAAGTCCGAAGTAGCTGCTAGGTATAGGATCGGCAGGCCACAGCCGGACTATCAGGTCCTTCATGGCTAGCTCTGCCAACCTGTGCAGCTCAACCAACTGCTTTAGCTGGTCGCTCAAGGGCACCGGATGTTCGGATCCCGGATATTGGGACCAGAATAGCTTCTCTGTAGACACCCCTTCTTCGGCTCTATAATGCTCGGCAGCATCTGATACACTGTGCGGCAGATCTGTAAACGCCCCTAGAAAATCCAAATTCAGGATAAGTACAAGGAACGTTTCTTCTACATACTTGCTATGCATGGCGAAAGACTTACCCGCCGTAATCTTCTTGGCCGCCTAAATTTCCTGGAGGGCGCTCTGGGCTTCGGTTCGTGCATCCTGCGCGCTCTGGCGGGCCTTCGCCAATTCAGACTCTTGCGCCTTACAATCGCGCTCCAAGGACTCAAATCTCTCTATTGCGCCCTGGAGCTGTTGCTGCGCCTCACCAACCCGGGCCTCGTGCTTCTCGCGCGAGGCGCATTCCTTGGCCGCTTTGTCCTCGGCCTCGGCTAGTGCCTTCTTAAGAGCCGCCACCTCGGTCATGGCCCCTAATAAAGTTTATGACACTTTAGTCTGGTCGGACTACTCATTTTTTTTCAAAATGTACCCACAGGTTACTGCATGCCTTGGCTATCCTCCAGCTGCTTCTTCACGAGGCCGAGCTCCTCCTCGGCCCGCTCCAGTTTCTGCTTCAGTCCGGAGACCTCCGCAGCATGAGCAGTGGCAGCCTGCAGCGATACCTGCTTATTCACATAGACAACTCATGTTAGTCTCCTGCGATATTTATTCTTGATCCTCTGTTCAGCTTTTCTTCCCGATCACCAAACAGAGCATCAGGCGCTACTGTCTATACTGTGATATTTTTCCTACAATCACATTACTTACCTCAAAGCCCGTTAGAAGGCTAGTGCAGGCTTCGGTCAGTCCGCTTTTGATGAACTGAACCTTCTCTATTACCGTGTCCATAAGGACACGATGTTCATCCACGATAGAGGCGCCTCATAGCGCCTCCAGCAGATTATCCGGTGCCTCTGGTTGGACAAAGGTCACCGGTGGAACAGGCACATTCCCTCCTTGTGGGGAATGACGTTCGCTGGACCCCGGAGCCGTGTAGATCTCTGGAATGGTATCCGGCTGAGGTACGAAGGGAGCTCGGGCCCCGTCACCAGTCCCTGTGGGGACTTTTTCCCCCGTATGTCCGGCGGCCGAGGAGTCATCCTGGGGCGTCACCCCGATGATCTCCGAAATCTCCCCCCGGCCTGTGAAAGTCTTTTTGGACACCACCTCATCATCACCCTTGGGTGAGACGGAATGAGAAGGTGGCGGAGACATGCTAGCCATCTCCTTCGAGTCCAGTGAATCCTTTGTCGAGGATCGCGGGGAGCCATTGCGTGCCGGACTGCAGTGACAAAGTTTACAATATGTCAATATTACAAACTAGGAAGGCCAGACGTTTGCGGATTCTGGTACTTACGAAGCGGCCCGAGGCTTGGTCCGGTGAGGTCGCTCCGGACTGCTGTCAGCATCCCACGCGGAGTTATCTGCGAGGGAGCCTTTAACCCTCTTAGGCGCTTTCGCTTCCGGACTCGTGGGGACCGCTCTTTTCTTCTTCCCCACCTCAGGTGGGGAGTCATCTTCTTCCTCCTCTTCGTCGTCGTTGTCGGTGGACGAAGAAGAAGTTTCCTCTTCGGACGTCATGTCCGGAGCGCCTTTTCGGCGAGGGCCCTTCTTGGCCCCTTTGGCCGCTTTCCTAGTCGTCTTCACTGGCACCTCATAAGGTGTGGGAAAAAGCATTTTCGTCAGTAATGGAAATTCTTGGTCTTCGGGCAGCGGAACCGGACAGTTAACCCCCTCTGCTACCTCGATGCAGGCCTGAAAACATGGATGGGAAAGCTTAGGAATTACCTCAAAATATGCCAGTAAAAGGTATGCCTTGAAAACATGAAATAACTTACCGAATTGGCTTGGCGCCTTAAGCTAAGTCCGTGATCCTCGGTCATAGGCAGCGGCGTCTCGCCGGCCTTGAAAAGCACTCTCCAGATGTCTTCGTGCGTCATGCCAAAGAGCTCTTGCAGCGTCTGGTGCTTGGCCGGATCATACTCCCATAGATAGCAAGTCCGGCATTGGCACGGAAGGACCCGACGAATGAGCATGACCTGGACCACGTTGACAAGCTTGATTTTCCTGTCTATCATGTTCTGGATGCACGTATGGAGCCCAGGCAGCTCGTCCGAAGGACCCCAGGTTAGGCCCCTCTCTTGCCAGGAGGTGAGCCGCATCGGGATTCCGGATCGGAATTCGGGGGCCGCCGCCCAGTTGGTGTCGCGCGGCTCGGTGATGTAGAACCACCCCTATTGCCACCCCTTCACCATCTCTGTGAATGAGCCTTCGGGCCAGGTGACATTGGGCATCTTGCCCACCATAGCGCCTCCGCACTCCGCTTGTTGACCGCTCACTACTTTTGGCCTCACATTGAAGGTCTTCAGCCACAGGCCGAAGTGAGGTGGGATGTGGAGAAAAGCCTCACAAACAACGATAAATGCCGAAATGTTGAGGATGAAGTTGGGGGCTAGGTCATGAAAATCCAGCCCATAGTAAAACATCAGTCCACGGACAAAAGGATGGAGAGGAAATCCCAGTCCGCGGACAAAATGTGTGAGAAACACAACCCTCTCATGGGGCTCTGGAGTAGGGACAATCTGCCCCTTGGCCGGGAGTCGGTGAACGATCTCCTTAGCTAGGTATCCGGCCTCCCGAAGCTCCTTGATGTCCTTCTTCTTAACGGAGGAGGCCATCCACTTGCCTCTAGCTCCGGGTCCGGACATGTTTGGAGTGCTTTCTTGGACGAAGAAAAGCTAAGGCTTGGGCGTTGGAGCTCAAGGACGGAAGGGCTGAGGGAAAGAAAGGGTCTGGGTGAGAAAAGGGAATCCTTACCCCCTTTATAGAGGCCGCGAATATCAAACGCCTCCCCACTCGCCTTAAACTCGCCTGTTCCCAAGGGTCGTGCGATGGGCACGGTTAGGTTACCCATGCCCGCATTGATGAGGATCCCGCAATAAGGGGACACGATCTCTGCTTCGACAGGACGTGCCAATTACAACCGCGTCTCGAAACGTGGGATGGCAGATGAAAAAGGTTCGAAATTATGACCGGACAGACGTGATGTCGTGTTGTGAAAAACTGTCAACATATTAGATTCGTGCAAATATTATATTCTCTCTGCGGTTGTGTGTGGTATACGTTACAGGTCTGGATATAATCATCGCATCCGAAGACTATCGTGGAGTTCGGAAAAAGGGGAACCCGCCTTGCAATGCCGAAGACAATCTGCGCGCCGGACTCCTCGTCATTGAAGCCAGGTTCAGGGGCTACTGAGGGAGTCCTGGACTAAGGGGTCCTCAGCCGTCCGGCCTGTTATTCATTGGGCCGGACTGATGGGCTATGAAGATATGAAGGCCGAACACTATACCCGTGTCCGGATTGGACTCTCTTGGCGTGGAAGGCAAGCTAGGCGACCAACTATGAAGATTCCTTCTTATGTAACCGACCCCATGTAACCCTAGATCTCTTCGGTGTCTATATAAACCAGAGAGCGTAGTCCGGATAGGGAGAGATACATTACCATAGTCATACAGGCTAGACTTCTAGGGTTTAGCCATTACGACCTCGTGGTAGATCAACTATTGTAATACTCATATTCATCAAGATCAATCAAGCAGGAAGTAGGGTATTACCTCCATAGAGAGGGCCCGAACCTGGGTAAACATCGTGTCCCCCGTCTCCTGTTACCATCGATCCTAGACGCACAGTTCGGGACCCCCTACCCGAGATCCGCCGGTTTTGACACCGACACCGACCGCCGGCGCGAGCGCGACACCTTCCACCCAAATCACCGACCCCTCCACCAAATAAGCGCCGCCCTAAGCCATGGTGCACGCAATATAGCCAGGATCTCAAGGAGCATTTGGCAGCGGCCGCACGCGTGGATGAGGTCGCGATGGCTGTCATTCGTGCTGACCCCCAGATCTTGGAGGAGCACCTTGCCATTTGCTAGCTACGCCGGTTAAGCATGCTCGGTTTACCCGTTGCGTGTGCTGCTCCTGCCTTTCCTTCACAAATTCTAGTGAATTGTGCTATCTAATTTTACCATGCAATCTGTTGCTCTAGTGTATATGTTCTATATGTCGTGCAGTGTGGTGCTCACTTATTAACTGTTTTGTTAATTAGTTGTCATCTTCAGTTAACTGTTTGGTTCAATTCTGCAAATGTGATGTTCAATTCTTCAGGCTGCAATTTTGTATTGTCTTCCATGTGAGAAATAAATCGAATTTATCGTTACAAAATACATGAGAAACGAATACAATTGCTATATTTCCAAGTTGTCAAGCATGCTTGGTTTGCTTATACATTGTGCAATGTGGTGCTCAGTTAATGTTTGGTTCATTTGTGTTGTGGTGTTTAGTTACTGTTTGGGTTCAATTCTGCAATGCGATGTTCAATAGTTGTGAGTGCATTCTGTTATTGTATACCATGTGAGGAATAAATTGAATTTGGCTGTAGCAAATACATGAGAAACAAATACAATTGCTACAATTGGTTGTAGTTAACTGTTTGCTTAACTGTCTAATCTTCTATTAGGAGTATGTTATATTGTGCAATGTGGTGCTCAATTATACCTGGCCAAAACTCAGGCCTGGCCGGGCTTCGGGCCGGGCCTAGCCAAGCCCGAGTAAAAAACCCCAGGCCCGAGCCCGGCCCAGCCATCGGGCCTGGTTTTTAGGCCCGAGCCCGGCCCGAACATATAAAAGCCCGACGGGCCTCGGGCCGGGCCTCTTCAGGAAATTGCAAAAACGACGGGCCCGGCCCGGCCCGGCCTTCGGGCTCAAAATCTAGGCCCGAGCCCGGCCCGGGAGCAGCGTCGAGCCGGGCCGGGTCGGGCTTTTTCGGGCCGGGCTTCCCATGGCCAGGACTATGCTCAGTTAATGATTGGTTCATTTGTTGTTGTGTTTAGTTAACTGCTTGGTTCAATTCTGCAATGCAATGTCCAATTGTCGTGGGTAGAATTTTGTATATTGTTGTGCATGTGAGGAATAAATCAAATTTGGATGCACATAATACATGAGAAACATATACAAGTGCTATATTTCCTAGTTCTTAATCATGCTTGGTTTGGATAAATGAGTTTTCCATGTGGCTTGAATTAATCGATGAATCTGCAATGTGCTTATTTTTCATAAACATATTTTACTGATAGCATGCGAACCCTTACTTCACCTAATGACTAACTACCTTATATGTGTTGCAGGGAAACAATGGAAAGCACTGAGGTTTACAATCGAGGTTAGCACGTGCATGGTCCATTGTCTAATAGCACATTATTGTGCAATTGCAGTAACCATTCTAATATTTTGGTTTTTAACAATTTGGTCTTGCACATGTAGGTCCTGCTGTCACAGGTATTGACCCACTGTTCGACCCTTCTTGCATATGGGTAAATGAGTTGTCCATGAATATCAATCAAATCAAGAAACTCAGAAAGATTGTTAGGATAAAGAAATTAGCAACAAAAACAACAAGATCTTTGTCTGCACAATGAAGGAGACATCAGTTCACTACAAGATGGTACTAACTATTATACCTTGCCTTTTTTATTCCTTTGCCCCATTTCCAATAGAGAAGATATTTATAAACATCCTTGTTTTCAGGCCTTTCCAAAGCAGTTCACTGATGATTACCTATCAAACCACCTCTATGGTCAGGAGGCGAGGAAGGTTTTCATACAACACCCATGGTTCAATATTGAAGTGTTCCTGAAGAGGACGAAGGACGGACGGTCAATCATCCACAGGCACTGGCCTAAAGTTGCAAAGACCTTCAACATGAATGAAGGCTCAATATTCGCCTTCCGCTTCAGCAGTTTTCCAGATGAGATGCATCTGTCTATATACCGTCTATGATGCTAATTTCGAAAGGTTCTACATGTTGCATGTGAAACTTGGTGCTGGTGCAGTTGTGTAATGGGGTAGTTGAGTGTTGAAGCTATATCATGTTGTACTCTGATGTATTTCAATTATGAAATTATGCTTCCTTAATATGGAAATGAAATATATTATGTGCTTAATATGAATGTCAATTAGATTGATAAATGGATTATTAATAACAAGGTAATTAGCCTGCTAATGGCGAATTAGCCTGCTAATTGGATTTTGCTATTGCTAACGGTTATTGAAAAAATACCATGGGCGATGACCTCAGGAAACGCACACAGTTTCTAGGAATAAACCGTGTTGGATCAATGATCAATCACACACGACTTTCTCTTGAAAACTGTTTGCATTAGGCCACCTTGCACAAACGTTTACCACATAAAAACTGTGTGTGATGGACAGCCTTTGCCACACAGTTTCTTCTACGGACCGTGTGTGATACATTCAATAACGCAAACGATTTAACGGGAAAAATTGTGTGTGATGTACCTGTGAACGGAAACATTTTCCTTGGGGCGACTGTGTGGGATGTACATACAAACGGAAACGTTTAGCGGGGACTAACTATGTGGGATGTACTTGGGACTGGAAACAATTTCGCCTGTATAATTGTATTTTTTAGCTCTACTATAAGTATTTCCGTATTTGAGCGCTCGCCGGTCGCACACGACCTCATTTTGCCGAGCGTGTGTGCCAGGAGGGCATATCCCCGACAGTTTCTGGGTCATGTGGGAAGGACCCCCCCTATCGCCCACACTCACTAGGCGAAAGTTCCAAATGTCGTCGCGGAAAGGGGTTAAAAACCGTTTGTATAGCACCGACGCGTACTACGCAACTCTGGCAGACAAAAAGGGTACCGGCAGGATAGCCTGCCAAGAAAAACTTGTTTATTTATATTAAAGAGGCATCTCGCCTCTGCATGGACATACACATGCACGGGTTCCCGACAAGGTTCATCTTTTCCATTAATATGCTAATACAAGTACAAGCATTACAAAACACAAACATGAACTCGAGAGATTACATTATTTGAATTAAGATTTGGCAATTGCCTACAAGTTGAAGATTAAAAAAATAGAAGTGCTCTGTAAACTCCTCTCCCTGTCCCTCTTGCCCCGGGTAGTGCGGTGGGAAGAGAAGAGGACGGGCGACGTGCCGGCTCAACGCCACCCCGATCCTTGTCAGGAACTGATAGGCATAGCCTGACAAGATCGGGAGTGGCCAGGCTGCAAAGGAGGAAGACGTGCGGAGCACCTCGACGACCCCCTGGTCATCGCCTCCAGGGCTAAACGGGGAGCTCCAGCACATGCACCGGCAGAGGAGGACGCCGGAGCCCAGCCAGCAGACCCCTTAGGGAGGCGGAAGCACTAGGGAGACAAGCCTTTTCCCGGCAGCCAGAAGAAATGGTGATGACGGCGCCGGGAAAAGGGAGGAAGAGCCAGACAGACGGGTAGCAGGTCGCCAGTACGAGACGAAGGCGTCGATGTAGTCGTGCTCCTACTGGATGACCTACCTCCCATCTTCTCCTTCTCCACTGGCTTCGTCTTCATCAACACCGTTCCAGGGGAAGGCCGAGACTCCAGTCCGGCACCTCCCTCGGGAAGACGGCGAGCGGCCAAGACGGCCAGGGGCTTGAGGCACGCCGCCCCCCACCTTGGCGGGCAGGAAGGCGTCCCTCTTGTCAACATCAGCCCCAAGACTTCCAGGAGGGGCAGTGTTGGGATTACCAACGATCTCCAGCCTCGCCTCCCGGCCGAGCCTCGAAGGATCCAAGAGGATCGCCACGCCAAGGACCAGGCTCACTCCCCGAGCATCAACACCAGCATGTGGCGACATTAGACCTGACCAAGAGCCCGGGGGCTAGCCCCAGGCTCTTACCTTTGACATAACTAGCGAAAGCAAAAGATAAGAAGAGGCGGAAGTGAAGATAAGTGACTCTGTCCTCCTCCGCCTCTCCCTTTTATAGGCGGAGCGAGGAAGGGAGCTGCTCCATCAACGGTGACCACCGTCCTCCTCCGCCAACTCAAGACGACCGGGCCCTCACCTTGATGCTCTCCCGCGCCACGCGCCTCCGTTACCTACCCCACGCGATGCATGCAACATATGTGGCCAAGGATAAGGGCGTGGTGGGAAGAGTGAATTGTCCGTTTCTACCCGTGCGTTAAAGTCATTCACGGGCCATTACTAGAGCGGCCCCACCACTATTGGCTTTACACAACACGCGGGGAAACCAGAAACTGGCCCGAAATCAAGGCTAATGAAGAAGCAAAGAAGACCTCAAGAGACCAGCCTCTTCAGCAACCCTCGCCTGTGCACTTATTAGGCCCTACCCCGACGACGCTCGGCGGCGCGTTCGGGGTAGGCCCGGGGGCTTCTGTCGGTGCAACAAACCCTGGGTCTGTTGCCCAGAATGTGCACAGGCACGGGAACAAGATTGAGGCACCAGCCTAGATCAGAGTGCGAGAACCCCAGAGATTCAAAGGACCAACATGCAGATCAGAGGGACCAAGATCAAACCAGAGAAGCAGGATATCGTCAAGAGAAAAGCCTCCCTTGTCGGGCAGGCGAGCCCGGCAAGGGGCGAGGCCACCCCCAGGAATAGACAACCAAAGCGCACCGGCAGGGCCTGCCGGGGCTCACAGAAGCAAAACCACCTCACCAACCACTCTACCACGACCCACGTCGTCGATCAATGCGGTGTCAAGCCGCGAAGTGATTAAGTGGCAACCATTCGCCACATGTCAGCCATTTCTACTAGAGAAACCCATAGACGACACCCGTCCTACGACGTGTCAAGCGAGCAGGCGCGGAGCTGGCAAGATAGCCCAGCAAGCCTTGTCAGGCAACCAACGATGTGACATTGAGCGGTGCATTTAATGCGCCCTGGCAGCCCGCAGAGTTAGGTATGATAGCACTGTTTGCTATCTTATCAGTGCGTAATGACTACTATGCCACTGCGGTAACCCCTTGATCTATAAAAGGAGGCCCATGGCAACCATAGAAAGGGTTAGAAGGTTGGATAACTCACACTCCCATACGCGCGTAGTCGCTGCTGCCTTGAGGCAACCCCTGCCAGGCAAGTGTACTACGCTCCGCCACCAACTTTCCACCATCAATCCACCAAAGCAGGAGTAGGGTTTTACGCCTCACGGTGGCCCAAACCTAGGTAAAATTGCCTATGTGATCTCTGTCGTGCTGCCCCATGCTCGTCTGCTCTTTGTGCAACGCGTCGCCCCCCTGCCGAACCAGCAAGGGGCCTCCTCGTCCCATAGGTGGCTGTGGTTTCCCGTGACAAAACTGATGGCACTGTGAGCTCATTGGATGGAAAAAGATGATGATGAGAGCGAAGAACAAAAGGAGGAAGAGCGGATTGATCACCCGTGCCCACCTTCTAATGAGAGTAACTCTTCAATTCATACACTGTTTAATTTCCCTTCGTGCTTACCAAAGGATGATTGCTATGATCCCTTTGATTTGTTTGGAATATCCCTTTTTAATGAACTTGATGCTTGTTATGCTTGTGGCCATGATGCCAATTTGAATTATGCTTACGGAGATGAACTTGCTATGGTTTCTTATGTTAAGAATGAAAATTGTTGCTATTGCACCCGCGCATGATAGTCCTATTATCTTTTTGAATTCTCGCAACTACACTATATCAGAGAAGTTTCCGCTTATTAAGGATTATATTGATGGGTTGTGTTTTACTACTACACATGATGATTTTGATAAATATCATATGCATGTCCTTGCTGCTCCTACTTGCAATTATTATGAGAGAGGAACTACATCTCCACCTCTCTATATTTCCAATACGATAAAATTGCAAGAAACTGTTTATACTATGCATCGACCTTTACTTGATGTGCATGAATTGTTCTTTTATGACATGCCGATGCATAGGAAGAGAGTTAGACTTCGTCGTTACTTGATATATGTTACTTTGTGCTCACTACTAAATCGCAAATCATTGTTAATTAAAATTGGCTTGGATATACCTTGGGATCCTGGTGGATCCATTACTTGATCACTATATGCCTAGCTTAATGGCTTTAAAGAAAGTGCTGCCAGGGAGACAACCCGGAAGTTTTAGAGAGTCATTTATTTCTGTTGTGTGCTTTTATAAAGTTAAGAAACAAAAAATAAAGTGGGGAACTTAAAACTTTTTCAAAAAGAAAAGTGAAAGTAAGAAAGACGAGCACCGTTGAAGTGGGGGAGCTCCTTGAACTTTGTTCATGCCCATGGAAACTTTGCAAACCTTGATTATAGAAACTTTTCAACAAAAATAATTATCCCCTTGTACAAATCCATTGTATTATAAAAATAATGTGCCAAGATTTGTCTTTAGGATGATTAGATTGCTTGTTTGGTTTGTGCAGTGGAAAACAGAAACTTTGGCTGTAGTGCGTGAATTTACATTTTTTTACTGGAATGTCAAAAGCTTCTGAAACCTTTTGCACAGTACTTCTATACAATTTTTTTATTTTGTCCTAAATTTTCAGAATTTTTGGAGTTACATAAGTATGGTTGATGTTCAGATTACTGCAGTCTGTCCTGTTTAAGACAGATTCTGTTTTTTGATGCATTGTTTTGCTCGTTTTAATGAAACTATCGATTGTATCGGTGGTATAAGCCATGGAAAAGTTATATTACAGTAGCTACAATGAAAAAATAAAATATGAATGAGTTTGCAACGGTACTTAAAGTGGTGATTTGTTTTATTATACTAACGGATCTCACGAGGGTTTTGTTAAGTTTTGTGTGATTGAAGTTTTCAAGTTTTGGGTGAGATCACGATGGATGAAGGAATAAGGAGTGGCAAGAGCCTAAGCTTGGGGATGCCCAAGGCACCCCAAGGTAATATTGAAGGACTCCCAAGCAACTAAGCTTGGGGATGCCCCGGAAGGTATCCCCTCTTTCTTCTAATGATCATCGGTAATTTTACTTGGAGCTATATTTTTATTTGTCACATGATATGCGTAAATCTTGGAGCGTCGTGTGCTTTTTCTTTTTCTTTTAATAATGTACCATGCTGGTATGAGATAGTCCTTGGTTGATTTATAGAATGCTTCATGCACTTCACTTATATCTTTTGAGTATGGCTTTATAGAATGCTTCATGTGCTTCACTTATATCATTTGAAGTTTGGATTGCCTGTTTCTCTTCACATAGAAAACTGCCATTGAATGCTTTTTTGCTTCACTTATATTTGTTAGAGCATGGGCATATCTTTTCTAGAAAGGATTAAACTCTCTTGCTTCACTTATATCTATTTAGAGAGTCAACAGGAATTGGTCATTGACATTGTTAGTCATAAAATCCTACATAACTTGTAGATCACTGAATATGATATGTTTGATTCCTTGCAATAGTTTTGCGATATAAAGATGGTGATATTAGAGTCATGCATTGGTCAAAAAAATTAGAGTCATGCTAGTGAGTAATTGTGGATGGTAGAAATACTTGTGCTAAAGTTTGTGATTCCTGTAGCATGTGCGTATGGTGAACCATTATGTAACGAAGTTGGAGCATGATTTGTTTTTTATTGTCTTCCTTATGAGTGGCGGTCGGGGACGAGCGATGGTCTTTTCCTACCAATCTATCCCCCTAGGAGCATACGTGTAGTACTTTGTTTCAATAGCTAATAAATTTTTGCAATAAGTATGTGAGTTCTTTACGACTAATGTTGAGTCCATGGATTATATGCACTCTCACCCTTCCATCATTGCTAGCCTCTTTGGTACCGTGCATTGCCCTTTCTCACCTCGAGAGTCGGTGTAAACTTCGCCGGTGCATCCAAATCCCGTGATATGATACGCTTTGTCACACATAAGCCTCCTTATATCTTCCTCAAAACAGCCACCATACCTATCCATGGATTATATGCACTCTCACCCTTCCATCATTGCTAGCCTCTTCGGTACCGTGCATTGTCCTTTCTCACCTCGAGAGTCGGTGCCAACTTCGCCGGTGCATCCAAATCCCGTGATATGATACGCTCTGTCACACATAAGCCTCCTTATATCTTCCTCAGAACAGCCACCATACCTACCTATCATGGCATTTCCATAGCCGTTTCGAGATATATTGCCATGCAACTTCCATCATCATCATATACATGACTTGAGTGTTCATTGTCATATTGCTTTGCATGATCGTAAGATAGCTAGCATGATGTTTCCATGGCTTGTCCATTTTTTGATATCGTTGCTATGCTAGATCATTGCACATCCTGGTACACTGCCAGAGGCATTCATATAGAGTCATACTTTGTTCTAGATATCGAGTTGTCATATTGAGTTGGAAGTAAATAAAATTGTGATGATCATCATTATTAGAGCATTGTCCCAGGTGAGGAAAGGATGATGGAGACTATAATTCCCCCACAAGTCGGGATGAGACTCCGGACGAAAAAATAAATAAAGAAGAGGCCAAAACAGGAGAGAGCAAAAAAAAAGAAAAAAGAGAGAAAAGAGAGAAGGGGAAATGCTACTATCCTTTTTCCACACTTGTGCTTCATAGTAGTAGTATGCTTTTCATATAGAGAGTCTCTTGAGTTATCACTTTCATATACTAGTGGGAATTTTCATTATAGAACTTGGCTTGTATATTCCGATGATGGGCTTCCTCAAATGCCCGAGGTCTTCATGAGCAAGCAAGTTGGATGCACACCCACTTAGTTTCATTTTTGAGCTTTCATACACTTATAGCTCTAGTGCATCCGTTGCACGGCAATCCCTACTCCTCGCATTGACATCAATTTGATGGGTGACGGTGTCCTGGACTAGGGGGTACTCACCACATCATCTCCCGACCAGGTGGATCGGGCCGAGGACCCCCATGGCGGTTCGCTCATGGGCCACTTCGGGCAGCCCATGCCGCATACCAGGAGTATTCCACAAGACTTTATGATCAAGACAAGGACCCTCTCCACCAACGTATTAGGCTAGGACTCTTGCTATCCTAGGCCTCTGGTGCATTATATAAGCCAAGGCCAGGCTAGTCGATAGATCATTATGACATTAATCATCATACCCCTAGGGTTTAGACCACAACATATGATCTTGGGGTAGATCAACTCTTGTAATCTCTATATTCATCAAGATCAATCAAGCAGGAAGTAGGGTATTACCTCCATTAAGAGGGCCCGAACCTGGGTAAACATCGTGTCCCCTGTCACCTGTTACCCATCGATCCATGACACACAGCTCGGGACCCCTTACCCGAGATCTGCCGGTTTTGACACCGACAATGGTGCTTTCATTGAGAGTTCCGCTGTGAGATCATGAAGGATCGATGGCTCGTCTGCAGATTAACTGCAACGTCGACATCTTCGTCACCGGCTCGACTGGTAGCTTTTGGCTTGACCGAGGACTGCACTCTACGTTAGATCGTCATGTTCAGACGATGACCTACATCAACATCAACTCCGATCTCTCTCAAGATCATGGAGGAATAATTCATGAAGCCCGGGGGCTCAATGTCAACATTGCCCTTGAGCGACCGTGCTATTTTTCTGGACAACGAACTTGTATCCGTCGCCACCACCTCCTCGAGTGTCGTTTTAACGATTGCTTCTATGGAATTGTGCGGAATTAAGTCTACAACAACCATGCAAAATTTCGTCGAGTTCCGATGGAGTAATCTCCGGCAATCTACGATATACCGGAGCCCTGTCAAATCTGGACGGGAATCTGGACGAGTTTGGAGCGTGGTGTACAGCATCTAGCGCGGACGTTCTTTGGAAGATCCAACCGTTGATCGGCGGCGGGGTTCCTATATCTACCACATCCCAAAATTTCAGCTCGATCCGACCATCCAAACTTCGGGAACCTTCCGATTAGTGCATACCTTTTCGGATCTGTTTTCTGCGCGAATACGAATCCGACCTGGGTTCATCTTTCTTCATGAACGGGATATTGGACAACCTTTTTGGAAGAATCCCTTTCCCTTACTCCACGTCTGCCGACCCGCGCTAGACAGATCGTCGCTTCATTGAGCCGAGCCCAACCTTATCAGATCATCAGCTCGGCAAGCCGAACAAGAGTTCGGGATCGCGAAGACTAAATTATCACCAACACCATCGCCCCACGGATTGCATGGGTCAGGCGCGCCGACATCGCCGCTCGGTCACTTCATCAATCTGGCTTTGACCGCGTCACAAGTTATGACCAGCGTCGGCATGGCTGCACTGTTGCTTCTTCAAGCTGATGTCCATCACGCCGAACTGCTCTAGCACCTCGACTGACATGGCAGCCGCAACGTCTCCTTACCGACCCACTCCGTCACCTCGGCCTAGACCGGGGGCTTCGCCACCATCTCTTCATCAGCCTACTCCGAAGACTTCGGCGTCACCAGACAACCAGCTTCGTCATGTTAGCTGGACCGGGGGCTTTGCCTCGGCGAGCCAACCTTTGCCAGCATCGCCATGCCGTCGCTTTATCGCCCATCAGGCAATGGGTGTGCGGATCGAGTCCCAATTTTGGGAGTAACCTTTCTTCATATTGCTACAACAGATAAACCAGGTGCTATTAATCCTAGTAATTTTTTCTTTCTTGGGTTTATTTTTCCTGAGGATTTATTACACTGGTTTGTTCCATCATCTGTACACAGGTCTGTCAAATGGTGGCCGCATTAACGAAGATCGCGTGGTAGTTCGGTCAGTTTCCATATACAGTTCGGCGAATGCCGCATCCGGAACTCGGACCGCCCAGCAAATTCAGGCTTTGTCACGCCTTCACTGCGTCACGCCGATGCCCTGCATCGACATTGGCTTCGGCGCCAGGCCACATCTCTTTAAATAAATTATTTTTGCGTAAAGCAATTATGCAAGGATTATATATATATATATATATATTATTATTTTTTGGACCGTACTATTTTATGTGTGTAGGTAATCGACTTCAACTGCGTCACGCAGTCACTTCGGCAAGCCGACGTCGTCGTCCCAATCGGCATAAATCGGCTCGCATGATCACCTTGTTGGTCGAATTACTATACCGACATGTTCGGTTGCCTCGATGACTTCGGCATCAACGGGAGGGTTCCACCTCGTCAGGTGTTCGGCACACGGGCCATATTCCTTTAATTATTCACTTTGCATAAATTATTTATTATGCTACTTTTTTTAATTTCTTATTATTACTATTATCTCCTTTTGCACTATTTTCTGTGCACATGTAAATTATCCGGGTTGGGCAGCGCTGTCATCTCGGCGTACTGACATACCACGTCACTTTGGCTGGACCGGGGGCTTCATCACCACTTCATTAACCCACGCCGGGAACTTCGGCATCATACTGCCGGCCTGATCTGTCGCCTCGGACGGACTGGGTGTTCCACCTCGCCACATTGGTCGTGTTATGTCACCACTTTAGAGTGCCGAGATCTTCGCTCCGCCACCTCGGGACCGGCTTAGGGGCTGGGACATCGTCCCGCCGTAAGCTCGGACCGCGTCATCGAGGCAACCAGCTAAGTTGCTTTCATGCTCAAAGTTGCTTTCATGCTCAAAGTTTTAAAATTTTAAATTGTGTTCAGTTCGACAATGCTCACATACGTTGTTTGTTAAAAGAAACTCCCTTTGCCCACGTTAACTGGGGGCTCTTAAAATTTATATGAGCCATTTTATAGTAAATGTGTTTTCTTCTTGGTCGTTGCAAAGTATTTTTCTACCGCTCCTTTTTCGACTCGAGTGTATGGTCAATAGCCGGATAGCCTATCTTCTCTCTAAAAGTCACTCGAGTTTAGTTCGCTAAACTGGCCTCGGAGAAGTACTCCGCCTTTGGGATAAGGAGCTTGAAGCCGTAGGCTGACCCGCTTGAAGTCTTGAGATCGGATGTGTCATGTTAAAGCACGACAGAAGCACAACGTTTTTTCCAATTTTCGGATTGGCACCGAACACTTGATCTAGTTCGGATGTCAAGTTTTTACTGAAGTTTTTTGGTTTTCCAAGTCTATGGGACTTTTAAATTATTTGTGTGTTTCCAGCATAAGTCTCGCAGTGCAACACCGGACACCTTTAGAGATTCGGCAAAAACATTCTCGGATATTCCACATCAAAAATTATATTTTTATTATTATTTACCTACTCGAGGACGAGCAGGAATTAAGCTTGGGGATGCTGATACGTCTCCGTCGTATCTATAATTTTTGATTGTTTCATGCCAATGTTTTACAACTTTTATATACTTTTGGCAACAATTTATTTGTTTTTCTTGGACTAACATATTGATCAAGTGCCCAGTGCCAGTTCCTGTTTGCTGCATGTTTTTTGCTTCGCGGAAAATCCATATCAAACGAAGTCCAAACGGGATAAAAACTTACGGAGATTTTTTTGGAATATATGTGATTTTTGGGAAAAAGAATCAACGCGAGACGATGCCCGAGGGGTCCACAAGGCAGGGGGCGCGCCCTGGGCCCTTGTGGCTACTCCGTAAGGCGGTTCATGCCCTTCTTCTGGCGTAAGAAAGCTAATATCCGGATAAAAATCGTGTTAAAATTTCAGCCCAATCGGAGTTAAGGATCTCCGAGAATTTAAGAAACGGTGAAAGGCCAGAATCTGGGAATGCAGTAACAGAAGAAAACAGAGAGAGATCCAATCTCGGAGGGGCTCCCGCCCCTCCGCCGCCATGGAGGCCATGGACCAGAGGGGAAACCCTTCTCCCATCTAGGGGGAAGGTCAAGGAAAAGGAGGAAGGAGGGGGGCTCTCTCCCCCTCTCTCCCGATGGCGCCGGAACGCTGCTGGGACCATCATCGTGATGATGATCTACACCAACAACTTCACCGCCGTCATCACCAACTCTCTCCCCCTCTATGCAGCGGTGTAACACCTCTTCTCCCCGCTGTAATCTCTACTTAAACATGGTGCTCAACGCTATATATTATTTCCCAATGATGTATGGCTATCCTATGATGTTTGAGTAGATCCGTTTTGTCCTATGGGTTAATTGATGATCGTGATTGGTTTGAGTTGTATGTTTTATTATTGGTGCTGTCCTATGGTGCTCTCCGTGTCGCGCAAGCGTGAGGGATCCCCGTTGTAGGGTTTGCAATATGTTCATGATTTGCTTATGGTGGGTTGCTAGAGTGACAGAAGCTTAAACCCGAGTAAGTAGGTTGTTTGCGTATGGGAGTAAAGAGGACTTGATACTTTAATGATGTAGTTGGGTTTTACCTTAATGATCTTTAGTAGTTAGGAATGTTTTCTAGAGTTCCAATCATAAGTGCATATGATCCAAGGAGAGAAAGTATGTTAGCTTATGCCTCTCCCTCATATAAAATTGCAATAATAATTACCGGTCTAGTTATCGATTGCCTAAGGACAAATAACTTTCTTGTGACAAAAAGATCTCTACTAAAACTAACTTAGTTGCTTATTTATGTAAACAGCCCCTAGTTTTTATTTATATGCTCTTTATTATCTTGCAAACCTATCCTACAACACCTTCAAAGTACTTCTAGTTTCATACTTGTTCTTGGTAAAGCGTGCGTAGAGTTGTATCGGTGGTCGATAGAACTTGAGGGAATATCTGTTCTACCTTTAGCTCCTCGTTGGGTTCGACACTCTTACTTATCGAAAGAGGCTACAACTGATCCCCTATACTTGTGGGTTATCATCAATCCCTTCACGGTTACTTGCAAAAGTGAGATCTGATAGAGATAGATGAAAGTAAAGGAACGGTAAAGTAAATATTTTTGGTATTTTTGATTTATAGATAAGAAAGTAAAAGATTGCAAAATAGTAGATCGGAAACTTATATGATGGAAAATAGACCCGGGGGCCATAGGTTTCACTAGAGGCTTCTCTCAAGAAAGAAAATAATATGGTGGGTGAACAAATTACTGCCGGGCAATTGATAGAAAAGCACAAAGTTATGACGATATCTAAGGCAATGATCATGAATATAGGCATCACGTCCGTGTCAAGTAGACCGAAACGATTCTGCATCTACTACTATCACTTCACACATCGACCGCTATCCAGCATGCATCTAGAGTATTAAGTTCATAAAGAACGGAGTAACGCTTTAAGCAAGATGACATGATGTAGAGGAATTAACTCAAGCAATATGATGAAAACCCCATCTTTTTATCCTCGATGGCAACAATACAATACGTGCCTTGCTGCCCCTACTGTCACTAGGAAAGGACACCGCAAGATTGAACCCAAAGCTAAGCACTTCTCCCATTGCAAGAAAAACCAATCTAGTTGGCCAAAACCAAACCGATAGTTCAAAGAGAATTACAAAGATATCAAATCATGCATAAAAGAATTCAAAGAAGATTTAAATAATATTCATAGATAAGCTGATCATAAATCCACAATTCATCGGATCTCGGCAAACACACCACAAAAAAGTATTACATCGGATAGATCTCCAAGAACATCGAGGAGAACATGGTATTGAGAATCAAAGAGAGAGAAGAAGCCACCTAGCTACTAGCTATGGACCCGTAGGTCTGTGGTAAACTACTCACGCTTTATCAGAAGGGCAATAGAGTTGATGTAGAAGCCCTCCATGATCGAATGCCCCTTTGGCAGGGTGCCGGAAAAGGTCCCTAGATGGGATCTCACGGGTACAAAAGGTTGCGGCGGTGGAAAAGTGTTTTCGTGGATGCCTTTGATGGTTTGGGGATATTTGGGAATATATAGGCGAAAGAATTAGGTCAGGAGGTGCACGGGGGGCCCACAAGGGTGGGAAGCGCGCCCTACCCCCTGGGCGCGCCCTCCGTCCTTGTGGCCGCCTCGTGGCTCCTCCGACTTCATCTCCAAGTCTCATGGGTGTCTTCTGGTCCAAGAAAAATCATTGCGAAGGTTTCATTCCGTTTGGACTCCGTTTGGTATTCCTTTTCTGCAAAACTCAAAAACAAGGAAAAAACAGGAACTGACACGGGGCTCTAGGTTAATAGGTTAGTCCCAAAAATAATGTAAACCAGCATATTAATGCCTATAAAACATTCAAAACAGATAATAGAATAGCATGTAACAATCGAAAATTATAGATACGTTGGAGACGTATCACCCACTTCTACCATTAAAAACCAGCCCAAGTTCTAAAGTGGAAGAAGTTAACGAATAAGAGAAGCTTAGAGGGACGACTCACCGATGGTGCTTCGCTGTCCTTGACGACTCAGGTCACACACGCACAGACTCATCCATAGCGCCGACCAACCACAACGTGTGTGCTGGCCTGCCAAGGTAGATCTCCTGCTTGTTGCTATCCTCCCCTGCGCAGCTCTGCCGGCCGCATCGTCAAAGTCCGTCTTTGAGAGCGCATCCCATAGATCAATCCACTTGTGTGTTGCTGCACATGAGCGGTAGTGGTGGGATCGGCGGAGATTGCAAATTCGGCCGGGTCTAGTGGTTAGGCGGCTGAGAGGAGCAAACAGATGATTGGATCGAGGAGATGGGGTCGAGCGAGGGTGGAT
This sequence comes from Aegilops tauschii subsp. strangulata, assembly GCF_002575655.3. Lineage (NCBI taxonomy): Eukaryota > Viridiplantae > Streptophyta > Magnoliopsida > Poales > Poaceae > Aegilops > Aegilops tauschii. The sequence goes on from NC_053039.3 coordinate 183,775,740, forward strand.
GGAACGGTTCGAGAAAACCAAAAGGAAGAGAGGGGGAAGAAAACCAGAGGAGATGGGATGCGGACGAGAGCGATTTTCTCGCGTGTGGGAGGGAGACGATCGATGGACGAAGGGAGGCAGGACACGATCCGTTGGCAGGAAAAGGAACGCTACACATTTTTTAGGTAGTAGAGATAAGTAACGTAATTATCGCCTTTGAGACACAAAAGGGCATTTGATCTAGTGGTATGATTCTCACTTAGGCCTCGTTTGACAGAAGCGGTTTGAATGGGTTTCCAGAGGATAATCCTCACGGGGGTCGCAACCCCCCCCCCCACCAAAGACCCAACGCCCTATTTGATATGCGGGGTTGGCAAAAATCACATATTTGACCTGAGGGCGAAATCAAATCACAAACTGACCTGCTCTCGAATTTTTTTCACAATGGTGACCCTTTCGTGTGGCGCCCGACAGCTAGGCACCGCACACAACTGTGCAGCGCCTCGGCCTTAGGCGTCACACCTCCTGCCAGCGTGGCAGCCCTGGTCCAGTTGTGGCCCCACAGACAGCACTGCAGCGCCTAAGGCTTAGGCGCCACGCTTGTAATGTGCAGCGCCCATCTCTTAGGTGCTGCACAGTCTGTGTTCCACTTAGGCTGGCCCACCCTCTCTCCCCTCCCACCCCCACCCCCACACACCCCCACCCCACCCAAACCCTTAGACTTGCGCCCCTCCTCTCTTCCCCTCTCCCCCCCTCTCAAATCCTTCTCAAATCTTGCAAATCTGGAGTATTTGACCGTGGATTTCGAAGCCAACCCCTCCCTTAAGGTAATCTCCTCTAATCCCCTCGTTTTCATCCATAGGAATTGTCACATTTGCTCAAATCTTGCTACTTTGGGGAAACCCTGGTTTTGGCTTGGATTTGCAAATTTGTGTTGAATCATGTTATGTTTCTTTGCTAATTTGGTATGGTTAGGCTTTCATAGTATGCTAGGGTTAGGGTTATGTGTGTTTGATGTTGGTGTTAGGGTTATGCTATGGTTAGGGTTGCGGTAATTGTTATGTGGGGGTTATGGTTATTAATTCATATATATGTTATGGCATATGTATTTTGTGCAAATATTTTTGTTAAGTACTTACTTGATATATGTGTTTTTTTATTATTATAGGGATGGGGAGAACATGTGTTTATGTTCATCATGTGGATAAAGAGGCCTTTTTGAAAGGCAATGTTGAGCCGGACCCGGATGAGCTTGACATGGTGTTTGAGAGTAGTCCTAGCTATGCGGAGCTCTTGGACCAAGTGAGGAAGGATTTGAATTGGATGGACCCAAGTGACGTTGTTGAGGTCGAGGGAAGGCATAATGTTGGTTTTGGAATGCACATCTGTTGGAAGACAATGCGTGTGAACTCCGAGCAACGTTGGGTTGCATACAAGGAGACGGTTGCCGAATCTCTGGACAAGGCTCTTGAGTTATTTGCCTCCAAGAAGGTTGAGTCTAATTTGAATTTGGACTTGAACCGGAACCCCTCCCCGTTGGTTGCTAGCACTCCCCCACCCATTAACCAAGATCAAATGAGTGAACCTCATTTCATGCAACAAGATTGGCCAACATTGAGCCCGACTCCAAACAACCAAACTTAAGCTTTTGAAGAGGAGAATGATGAGTACGAGGAGGATGACAACGAAGGTGATATCCATGACAACAATGTGGGTGATCTCGACCAATATCATGTGCAAGAGACAATGGACCAATCCATCCCTTTTTCCCGTGCATATGCATCGGACTCGGATGACGATGGTCCTAATGAAGAAGTTGATGAGGAGGGGTTCACGCCGAAGGAGGCCCAAGCATTCAAGAAGGTATTCGGGCGGGATCACAAGACACCATTGTTCAAGGATCTTAGTCTCGCGGATGAAGCCGTTGTGGATGGTGGCAAATGCATATCTCTTGGAGCTAGGCCAAGTTCTCACCGTGATTTGGAAGACGGCAAGAACGGGATATATCCCGGTTGTGAGTTTGAATCCTTCTTGGAATTGAAGATGTGGCTCGACAACTACTCGATTACACATTATCGTCCACATAAAGTGGCCAACTCGGACGTCAATGTGCGTTACACGGTCAAATGTGAAGTGCCAAGATGTCCATGGATTGTGCGTGCAAGGCCATGGAAAGGAGGTCCCCCTTGGCTCATAGTGAGTTGTCTACCAACTCATATGTGCCGGCACAAGAATGCAGATGGCGAGCTTGTGTACCAACAACACAGACAACTCACGTCCAAGTTCATTGCTTACAGGTTATCCAACCAAATATCCACACTTCCAATAATGAGCATCAAGAGTGTCATTGACCTTGTGAAAGCCATCTTTCATTACAAGGTGAAGTACGGCAAGGCATGGAAGGTGAAGCAAGCCGCATTCAAGATGTTGTATGGCAATTGGGAGGAAGCATACAACCGACTCCCTAGGTTGTTGTTAGCTATGGCCGCCACAAACCCAGGCATGGTTCACGTGGTTGAGCTTCATGGGCACCAAACATTGATTCATAACGGGAGGACCGTCCGAGTATTTGGCCGTGCATTTTGGGCCTTTGAGCAATGCGTGAGGGCTTTTGAGCATTGTCGGCCCGTCATCGCCATTGATGGCACGTTCTTGACCGGACAATACAAGGGCACTTTATTGGTTGCAATAGCAAGTGATGCCAATAACCGGGTGTTACCTTTGGCTTTCGCTTTGGTTGAGGTGGAGAACAATGATAACTGGGAGTGGTTCTTGCGTCAATTGAGAACAAGGGTATTACCGGCTGAAAGGGAAATTTGTGTCATATCGGATCGCCATCCAGGAATTCTAAACGTGGTGGTGGTTGGCATTCCCGGACATACAAAGTTGCACTATCGATGGTGCATGAGGCACTTTTGTGCAAACTTCTATAGGGCATGTGGTATCAAGGAGTTGGCCGATGATCTTCAAGATTGTTGTCTCGCTTTCACCAACAAGCGGTTTGCCACATTGTTCAATGCATTGCTCAGACACAAGAAACTTGACCCCGGTGGTCTTGAATTTCTCAATAAGAACATTGTTGAAAGGAATATGTGGGCACGTGCTTTCGATGAAGATGGCCGGAGGTACGGTCAAATGACAAGCAATATGGCAGAATGCTTCAATAAGGTGCTCAAGGGTGTATGTGCATTACCCGTGACGACAATAGTTCAATACACATTTGACAAGATGAATGGATACTTTTTAAAGTACTCAATGGAGACGGATAAGCAGATTGCTGGTGAGAACAAGGATAAGCACAAGTACTATTTCCCACCAAAGGTTGAAGAATGGTTGGACTTTCAATCACAAAAGGCAGACTCCCAAGAAGTTGTACTATATGACGACAACGAGTGGAAGTATGAGGTGAAAGAGCCTGGAGGAACCACAAACGATGGCCACCAACACGGAGGCGCGCTTTCAAGGTGTCCCTAACACGGTGTGATTGCAGCTGCATGAGGCCATCGTTGCTTCATCTCCCATGCTCGCACTTGTTAAACACATCCCGTGTTAGGAATGTGGACGTCAATCACCCTCTTACCATGAGGGAGTCCGAGTTCTCAATCATGACGGTAAAGAATACATGGGCTCCCCGGTTTCAGCCATACTTGGACCAATCACAATGGCCGGAGTATCATGGAGTTCAACTATGGCCGGACCCGGAATTGAAGGTCGTTAGACGGGGAAGACGTAAGACAAAGTGACTTAGAGTTGACATGGACGGATGGGGCCGTGGTGGCAGTGGAGAATATGGCACTGACCAATTCCAAGAGCCTCGTGAGCAATCCCGTTGTGGGGACTGTAGTCATCGGAGACACAACACAAGAACTTGTCCCAAACCAAGAAAAAGATCAAAGAAAAATGATGCAAGCACAAGCCAAGCAAATGATAGCCAACCAAGTCAACCAAGGAGTAGCCAACCAAGTCAAACAAGCCAACGAGGAACTAGGCAACAAAGAGGGAGTCAACTAGGTCTTAGAAGAGGCCGTGGTGGTGGTAGAGGCTGTGGTGATGGTCTTGGCCGTGGTGATGGCCTAGGCCGTGGGGATGGTCTTGGCCGTGGTGATGGTATTGGCCGTGGTGAAGGCCTAGGCCATGGTGAGGGTCTTGGCCGTGGTGGTGGGAGAGGCCGTGGTGATGGTCTTGGCCGTGGTGAAGGCCTAGGCCGTGGCGACGGTATTGGCCATGGTGGTGGTAGAGCCCGTGGTGGTGGTCTAGGCCGTGGTGGCGGTAGAGGCCGTGGTGGTGGTAGAGGCCGTAGTGGTGATCTTGGCCTTGGCGGCGGCCGTAGTGGAGGAATGTTCTCTTGGCTCAATGGACCATTGTCGTATGTGACTTACTATGATATTGTTCTTTTGGATCAATGCTTGTGTTGTCATTTTGCATTGTGTGACTAACTATTATATTGCCATTTTCATAGGTATGGAAACAATGAAGGGGGTGGAGGACACGGAGGGGGAAGGTGAGATCCCTTGGTGGTCGGAGGATGGAGAAGAAGAACAAGAAGAAGAAGAAGAAGAAGAAGAGAGGAAGAAGAAGAAGGGACAAGGACCGTGACCTTCTTATGAACCAAAATGTGTGCTACTATGTGCTATGAGACGTAAATGACTATGTGTTTTGGCTCAATGTTTGTGTATGACTATGTGATTGGACTACTCTATTGCTATGTGTGTATGACTATGTGATTTGGACTACTATATGTGCTATGTCTTCTTTCTGTGTTTTGGACTACTACATGTGATTTGGATATGATTATGTGCCATCTATGTGAATCACAAAACATAAAAAGCACTTGGTATTTGAAAACAGCAGATAGTGCAGCGCCTAAGGGCAAGGCGCCATACTACACAGTGCAGCGCCTCTCCCTTAGGCGCTGCACACTGACTTAGCAAATTTTTGGGTGCAAAAGCTACTGGAACGCTTCTGTTGCTCTCTGGACTGGCATGTCCATGTGTGCAGCGCCTATGGGAGAGGCGCCACACTACACAGTGCAGCGCCTTGCCCTTAGGCGCTGCACACCTGGACATGCCAGTCCAGAGAGCAACAGAAGAGTTCCAGTAGCTTTTCGACCCAAAAATTTGCTAAGTTAGTGTGCAGCGCCTAAGGCCAAGGCGCTGCACTGTACTGTGCAGGTCAAAAAGCTACTGGAACGCTTCTGTTGCTCTCTGGAATGGCATGTCCAGGTGTGCAGTGCCTAAGGGCAAGGTGCTCCACTGTGTAGTGTGGCGCCTTTCCCTTAGGCGCTGCACGTCTGACATCTATTAGGCTGCACTCACCCCCTCCCACCCATCCCCACCCCACACACCCCCACCCCCACACAAACCCGAAGCTCAGTGCCTCCCCTCTGCCCTCCTCTCTCCCCCTCTCAAATCCTTCTCAGATCCGGAGTATTTGACCGTTGATTTCGAAGCCAACCCCTCCCTTAAGGTATTCTCCTCCGATCCCCTCGTTTTCATCCATAGGAATTGTCACATTTGCTCAAATGTTGCTACTTTGGGAAACCCTAGTTTTGTCTTGGATTTGCAAATTTGTGTTGAATCATGTTATGTTTCTTTGCTAATTTGGTATGGTTAGGCTTTCATAGTATGCTAGGGTTAGGGTTATGTGTGTTTGATGTTGGTGTTAGGGTTATGCTATGGTTAGGGTTGTGGTTATTGTTAAGTGGGGGTTAGGGTTAACCAAGAATTCTCGGTTTTGTAGGCATGGCTTCATTCGGTTCCATGACGAGGCCACTGTGTGCTAACCAAGAAGACATGCCGAACAAGTGGGAGGACGCATCTTTGGACAAGGTGAAGGAGAAAGATGTCAACATCCCGCCATGTTGGTGTGGAGATGTTTGCAAGGTGAAGGTGTCCACCGACCGAAAGAAATCATGGACGGAAGGGCGGAGATATTTTGTATGCCCGAACTATGCTTATGATCGTGCACTTCCAACTAATGCCTATGACCAACCACCGGTAAGCTCGAGAAGTAAAATGTTACTCTCAAATGTGTGTCAACACTAACAAAAATTTTGTATGCAGTCACCGCCTCCTCTATGCAAGTACTTCACGTGGATAGATCTTGAAGTGCCAGAAGATGTCAAAAAGGACCAATACCAAGATTGTCTTAGGCGGCAACGGCGGTTCGAAGAATCGTTTCGAAGAGGCTTGGAGGTAGAGCGTCGTCAGAAGGAGAGGATGGAGCGGAAGAAACAAGAGGAGGAGAGGGCACGCCAAGCGAGACTTGCTCATGAGGAGGAGAGGGAAAGAAAGCTTGCAAAGGCTCGCGAGGCGCAAGAGGAGGACTCGGCACGTGACAAGAAGGGGAAATGGCCTCGCTCTACTCAGTAGGGACTTTGCTTCGGTGCACTCGTCGTCAACTATCTTCTAATGAATGTGTCGTGAACTTGTGAGGGCATGTGAGATGTTGGTGAACTATCTTCTAGGGCAAGCTGCCATTTGTCATTTGTAATGAATGTCTTAAGTTATGAACTGATCTTCTAATGTTTGAATTGTCTTAAGTTATGAACTGATCGGCATAAAATTTGTGTTTGTTCAAATTGCTTTGATGCTGCAGTCATTGTAAGTATTATGATGTTCCGGTGAAATGAACGTGCTGCAAATTCTGTTTTCCCAGTAAACAGCCGTGCAGCGCCCAGAACACAGGCGCTGCACTATACTGTGCAGCGCCCAAGGGATAGGCATCACACAGTACAGTGCAGCGCCTGGGTCTTGGGCGCTGCACTCTGACTTAGTAATTTTCGTGGATGGTCAGTGCTAAAAGCCTTCTGTGGCCCTCTGGATAGCCATGGCCAGTTGAGCAGCGCCTATGAGACGAGCGCTGCACTGTATGGTGCAGCTCCTAGGCGTTGGACGCTGCATAGTACAGTGCAGCGCCTGGCTGTTGGGCGCTGCAGTGCTGTTAACTGCCAAACTGCAGAAACAGATGCCATTTTGGCCTCATCAGCACTCTGCACTCACATAACTTGCTTGAACATAAATAAAATTACTATAAACTGCACATACTAAAGAAAGACAACTAATAACTTGCATCACATCATTTAGGACAATTCAACATTACTACTAGTTCGCAAACACAAATACCACACTAGTAATAGTTCACCAACATATAACATAACCTCACAAGTTCATCGACCTAATGAAACAGCTACAAGAGCACTAACAAACACAAGCACTAATGCCTTCCGCGCGTGTTCCTGGTGCCACGCCTGCAGGCAATCTTCTTCTTCCTGGGTGGACGAGCCTCCTCTTCCTGCACTTCCTCCTCCGCCTCCGCCTCCGCCTCATCATCCAAGCTAGCCATCTGCGAGGTCCCTACGACCACCTTTGGGTTGCCTCTGTTGTCAAAGTCGGTGGGAGTGTACTAGCGTATGGGCTGCCTAGGCTTCAACATATATGCGGACCGAACTTGAGCGTCCGCCAAAGTCATGTCATCATCAAGCTCATGGCCCTATCACACAATCAAACAATATGGTGAAGACCGGCGTCGTAATCAAGTGAGAATCACATCTAAAGGATTAGTCATACCTCTTGGGTGACCGTGCCCTCATCATCCAGATAAGCATATGAGGAACTCACATCATCCCCCTGATGGTGAGATGAGGGGTCTGATGGTGTACCAGACCTAGAGGCAGATGGTTCATCAAATTCGGGATCACGACAACCGAGAAGATTCGATAACTGCCTTAACTTCTTGGCCTGACGCTGTAACATGAACAAGTGTAGAAGATATCAAACTCTGCAACATAGACTGGCTCTCATAGTGAATGCGATATGTACCTTGAGGAATGCTTGTAGTGAACCATCATCATTGCCTTTTCCAACCGGTGTGTTCTCCAGAATAGACTGGCTCTCATCAGCTGCTTTCTTGATCTCGGTGCGCTGCGGATGAGAAAGAATGAACACGTTAGCCATTCAAACATGTGTAATATGGCCAACGGGAAAGTAAAGAAGGAACACTTTACCACATAGTTAATCACCGGAACAGCAGGGACTCCTTGCCCTACCCTGACATCTCTGTTGTACTTCCCCTTTGATAGATCCTCAAAGTTTTTTACGGGTTCTTCAAGAATATCCTCATTATATGCCGGCGGGCATATCTCAACTCGAGTATTTTCAAGAAGCCATCGTATGTAGTTATCAAAAGCAAGTGGGTTATGCTCACGAAGCTGGGCGCGTGCAGTGCTACGAGCTTGCTCCACACAAAGCTGGAAGCGGGTAACATACGGAGCATGATGCTTGTCCCAGTCCTTTATCTTCCGCTGCCTTCTCCTGTCCAACCTGCATGGTACAAAACCAAACATTAGGAAAATCAAGAAGGACTGACGATGCTTACTCAATGCGCTCTCTTACCTATGAACTGCTTTGTCCGTATCCACCCATTCCGGCGGGTGAGGCTGGAACAGACCAAACTGATGAAACACGCGATGTGGCAAATGAAACTCAATAGCCCAGTTGCATATCAGTGGGCACCACATAAGCCAGGGATCCCTATCTCGCAAGCACATCGGGTTGATGGAAAACTCCGGGGTGTACCCAAGTCTATCATCGGCGCCATATGGCTGCCATTCCACCTATGAAATAGGGCAACAATGCAAAATTGGTGACTTTTTTTCAGGCAAGCATGAGAAATGACTGAAGTAATGACCTCGTTACCTGCTCAGGCGTAATCGTGTCCAACTCGGCAATGTACTTTTGGTACATGAGATTGACATCATTCGTCATCTCGGAAACCACATCCCACTTGTAAGCCCAAGTGGGGCACCGTAATTCGTCATCTTCATCTTCATACCAAGGATTAAACCTGACGCTCTTCAGGCGTCCAACAGGCAGACGCTCCGAGCTCCATACAGAAAGTAGAAGCATATTACCACCAATGCCTGCACTATCTGTGATCCTGCAACACACATCATCCAGCTGCATATGAAAGAAAAACAATGTTAAATTGACAGCAAGGTTGCATTGGTAATGAAGAAATGAGTTGATAACAAAACAAACCAACTACCTGTCGGTACAAGTACGCAAGAGTCGCTGAACCCCAGCTCCATTTGCTATCGAAGACAGTCAACTCCTTCAGCCACATCCATGGAGCGTTCTTGCCCGTGGAGTCAGGAAACAAAGTCCTCGAGACAACGTACCACATATAGACACGAGCATGTGTCTGGATCACATCATCAGTGGCATCCGCAGGGCACGTCACAAAGTTATTTTGAATCCACGTGAAAGCAGCTCCGGCTGCTTTCCTTTCCCTCTTCTTCTTCTCTTCTCCCTCCTCTACATCAGCCTCAGCCTCGGTAGGAGCCATACCGATAAGAGCAATTATCTGCTCGCGTCACCCATCAGAATCGGTGCTCATACAGAGAGGCCTCCCGTCGATAGCAAGACCGGTGATCAACGAGACATACTCAAGCGTCACGGTCATCTCCCCAGTCCGAAGATGGAAACTGTGAAGGAAATATGCCCTAGAGGCAATAATAAAGTTATTATTTATTTCCTTATATCATGATAAATATTTATTATTCATGCTAGAATTGTATTAACCGGAAACTTAGTACATGTGTGAATACATAGACAAACATAGTGTCACTATTATGCCTCTACTTGACTAGCTCGTTAATTGAAGATGGTTGAGTTTCCTAGCCATGGACATGAGTTGTCATTTGATTAACGGGATCACATCATTAGGAGAATGGTGTGATTGACTTGACCCATTCCGTTAGCTTAGCACTTGATCGTTTAGTATGTTGCTATTGCTTTCTTCATGACTTATACATGTTCCTATGACTATGAGATCATGCAACTCCCGTTTACCGGAGGAACACTTTGTGTGCTACCAAACGTCACAACATAACTGGGTGATTATAAAGGTGCTCTACAGGTGTCTCTAAAGGTACTTATTGGGTTGGCGTGTTTTGAGATTAGGATTTGTCACTCCGATTGTCAGAGAGGTATCTCTGGGCCCACTCGGTAATGCACATCACTATAAGCCTTGCAAGCATTGTAACTAATGAGTTAGTTACGGGATGATGTCTTACGAAACGAGTAAAGAGACTTGCTGGTAACAAGATTGAACTAGGTATTGAGATACTGAAGATCGAATCTCGGGCAAGTGACATACCGATGACAAAGGGAACGACGTATGTTGTTATGCGGTTTGACCGATAAAGATCTTCGTAGAATATGTGGGAGCCAATATGAGCATCTAGGTTCCGCTATTGGTTATTGACCGGAGAATCGGTCATGTCTACATAGTTCTCGAACCCGTAGGGTCCGCACGCTTAAAGTTCGGTGACATTCGGTATTATGAGTTTATGTGATTTGATGTACCGAAGGTAGTTCGGAGTCCCGGATGAGATCGAGGACATGACGAGGAGTCTCTAAATGGTCGAGACGTAAAGATCGATATATTGGACGACTATATTCGGACATCGGAAAGGTTTCGAGTGATTCCGGTATTTTCGGAGTACCGGGGAGTTACGGGAATTCACCGGGAGAAGTATTGGGCCTTATTGGGCCATACGGGAATAGAGGAGAGAGGCCAAAAGGAAGGAGGCGCCCCCCCCTCTGGTCCGAATTGGACAAGGGGTGCAGCCCCCCTTTCCTTCTCCCTCTCCCCCTCTTTCCTTCTCTCCTACTCGGGAAAGGAAAGGGGAATCCTACTAGGACTTGGGAGTCCTAGTAGGACTCCCCACACTTGGCGCGCCCCCTCTAGGGCCGGCCTCTCCCTCCCTCCTTTATATACGGAGGTAGGGGGGCACCTCTAGACACAACAATTGATCTCTTGATCTCTTAGCCGTGTGCGGTGCCCCCCTCCACCATAATCCACCTCGGTCATATCGTAGCGGTGCTTAGGCGAAGCCCTGCGTCAGTAGAACATCATCATCGTCACCACGCCGTCGTGCTGACGGAACTCTCCCTCAAAGCTCGGCTGGATCGGAGTTCGAGGGACATCATCAAGTTGAACGTGTGGTGAACTCGGAGGTGCCGTGCGTTCGGTACTTGATCGGTTGGATTGTGAAGACGTACGACTACATCAACCGCGTTGTGCTAACGCTTCCACTTTCGGTCTACGAGGGTACGTGGACACACTCTCCCCTCTCGTTGCTATGCATCACCATGATCTTGCGTGTGCGTAGGAATTTTTTTGAAATTACTACGTGCTTTGCACACAGGTGGCTGGCGGGTGTCAGTTTCTCCAACTTTAGTTGAACCGAGTGTGGCTATGCCCGGTCCTTGAGAAGGTTAAAACAGCACTAACTTGACGAACTATCGTTGTGGTATTGATGCGTAGGTAAGAACGGTTCTTGCTCAGCCCGTAGCAGCCACGTAAAACTTGCAACAACAAAGTAGAGGACGTCTAACTTTTTTTTGCAGGGCATGTTGTGATGTGATATGGTCAAGGCATGATGCTAAATTTTATTGTATGACATGATCATGTTTTGTAACCGAGTTATCGGCAACTGGCAGGAGCCATATGGTTGTCGCTTTATTGTATGCAATGCAATCGCCCTGTAATGCTTTACTTTATCACTAAGCGGTAGCGATAGTCGTAGAAGCATAAGTTGGCAAGACGACAACGATGCTACGGTGGAGATCAAGGTGTCGCGCCGGTGATGATGGTGATCATGAAGGTGCTTCGGAGATGGAGATCACAAGCACAAGATGATGATGGCCATATTATATCACTTATATTGATTGCATGTGATGTTTATCTTTTATGCATCTTATCTTGCTTTGATTGACGATAGCATTATAAGATGATTTCTCACTAAATTTCAAGATAAAAGTGTTCTCCCTGAGTATGCACCGTTGCCAAAGTTCGTCGTGCCCAGACACCACGTGATGATCGGGTGCGATAAGCTCTACGTCCATCTACAACGGGTGCAAGCCAGTTTTGCACACGCAGAATACTCAGGTTAAACTTGACGAGCCTAGCATATGCAGATATGGCCTCGGAACACTGAGACCGAAAGGTCGAGCGTGAATCATATAGTAGATATGATTAACATAGTGATGTTCACCATTGAAAACTACTCCATTTCACGTGATGATCGGTTATGGTTTAGTTGATTTGGATCACGTGATCACTTAGATGATTAGAGGGATGTCTATCTAAGTGGGAGTTCTTAAGTAATATGATTAATTGAACTTAAATTTATCATGAACTTAGTACCTGATAGTATTTTGCATGTCTATGTTGTTGTAGATAGATGGCTCGTGTTGTTGTTCCATTGAATTTTAATGCGTTCCTTGAGAAAGCAAAGTTGAAAGATTGGTAGCAATTACACGGACTGGGTCCATAACTTGAGGATTATCCTCATTGCTGCACAGAAGAATTACGTCCTGGAAGAACCGCTAGGTGCCAAACCTGCTGCAGGAGCAACACCAGATGTTATGAACGTCTGGCAGAGCAAAGCTGATGACTACTTGATAGTTTAGTGTGCCATGCTTTACGGCTTAGAATCGGGACTTCAACGACGTTTTGAACGTCATGGAGCATATGAGATGTTCCAGGAGTTGAAGTTAATATTTCAAGCAAATGCCCGGATTGAGAGATATGAAGTCTCCAATAAGTTCTACAGCTGCAAGATGGAGGAGAATAGTTCTGTCAGTGAGCATATACTCAGAATGTCTGGGTATAACAATCACTTGATTCAACTGGGAGTTAATCTTCCGGATGATAGCATCATTGACAGAATTCTTCAATCACTGCCACCAAGCTACAAGAGCTTCGTGATGAATTATAACATGCAAGGGATGGATAAGACGATTCCCGAGCTCTTCGCAATGCTAAAGGCTGTGGAGGTAGAAATCAAGAAGGAGCATCAAGTGTTGATGGTCAATAAGACCACCAGTTTCAAGAAAAAGGGCAAAGGGAAGAAAAAGGGGAACTTCAAGAAGAACAGCAAACAAGTTGCTGCTCAGGAGAAGAAACCCAAGTCTGGACCTAAGCCTGAGACTGAGTGCTTTTACTGCAAGCAGACTGGTCACTTGAAGCGGAACTGCCCCAAGTATTTGGCGGATAAGAAGGATGGCAAGGTGAACAAAGGTATATGTGATAATCTGTCATGCCCCTACCTGAAGGCAATACAACTTATTTTATGCTTTTGTTTGGGCAAGTAGGTTGGAAAATAGCAGAAACAAGTAGGATTTTTAGACCATCCTGTCCGATATGATGCAAAAACCATGCATTATTTGCATCAAGTGTGGGAAGGAACCTATAGCTTCCCTAGGAATTTCTGTATTCAAAAGGCTAGTGGCATGACCAGTAATCTCACATAATGTCCTGTTAGCCCAGAAAATTAGCAAGCGAAGTTTTGGCTTTGCCTAATTATCATCCAGTTACTATTTTTTTATGTCTTATGCTGTTGACACTAAAGCATTATTTTGTATCTGCGCATACTGCTTACTACATTTGTATTGTTAACTTGAATCCATCCTGAGTTCCTGACATTTCTTTTGTACAATTTGTTTGTGTCGCTGTTCTTTTCGTGGAACATTAGTACCACTTGGGAAGAGGTCACATAGGTGTATCTATTAAAGCAAAGCTTTACCGTCTCTTGGAACAAAGATCGGCTACATGGTATTTATTTGTTGGTTGGAGTTTTGATTGCATCACCATGATTGTTTTCTGAACTATTTATTTTCTTAACTAATTTGATCTTTTTTGTAGCCCATATTTTGTTATTCCTTTGTGGAGAGGAAGTGGATATACCACCATGTTTATGCAAGGTTATTTCTCGGCTCTTCTGCATATATTCAATTTTTATAAGCCTTGTTGACTGCTTTCCTTTTCATAATTTTCCATTGAAACTGAACTTGTTACAATCTATAAGTATGTTCTTTACTAACCATATATTTTTGAATTTTCATATCAATGGACTTTGGTCAATTTGACATTCTTAATATCATGTGCATGTTATTGTTCAAGTGTCCGATTTTATGTTTTGTTGATTATCAGTAAATGAAACCAGTGATTATAACCCTTGGAACACAAATCTGCTTATTTTAGACGAGGCTGTTTGAACCTGGTATCTAGGCAAAATTGGCTACATGACACTCTAAATCCGTGGTATTTACTCTATCGTACTATAAATTCATTGCTTGCCAAGACAAACTGTAAGCTTGCATCGATTTGCCAACATGCACTCCTCCTACTATAACATCATTCAGACTTGGGAGTGTGGAAAGCATGTAAAAATTCTGTTTTACCATTTTCTGTTAAAAAATATTGACATGTTAATAGCTGCACACAACTCTGCCTATGTTGTCTCAACATAGCCGTCCCAAGCCCGGGTAAAGGAGGAGGGTTGTGATAGGCTTGGCGAGCCAACGTAAAAACTCAGCCACTCTTATGGAGATGAAACCCAAAAGATTTTCGTTGGGGTGTAACTCTCTCAGCGACGTGCCACACCGGAACCCGGGTGTGGTGTCAAATGGGCAAGGGCCGGACCCCCCCCCCCCCCGGTGGCGTGCCGTATCTTGATCTGGATACGGTGGCAAGTGAGCGAAGATCGGGTCGTCGCATCCTTAGTGGCGCGCTACATCGACGCCCGGATGTAGTGGAAAATGAGCAAGGGTCTTCACATTTGACTCGACGAGTGCGAAGGGTAAGGAAGCTAGCCGAGCCTAGGAGGATCCGCTTAGGTAGCTGGAACGTAGAGTCTCTACAGGGAAGCTTCGGGAGCTAGTTGATGCAGCGGTGAGGAGAGGTGTTGATATCCTTTGCGTCCAAGAAACCAAATGGAGGGGACAATAGGCGAAGGAGGTGGAGGATACCGGCTTCAAGCTGTGGTACACGGGACGGCTGCAAACAGAAATGGCATAGGCATATTGATCAACAAGAGCCTCAAGTATGGAGTGGTAGACATCAAGAGACATGGGGACCAGATTATCCTGGTCAAGCTGGTAGTTGGGGACTTAGTTTTTAATGTTATCAACGCGTATGCCCCACAAGTAGGCCACAATGAGAACACCAAGAGGGAGTTCTAGGAAGGCCGAGAGGACATGGTTAGGAGTGTACTGATTGGCGAGAAGCTCTTCATAGGAGGAGACCTCAATGGCCACGTGGGTACATCTAACATAGGTTTTGAAGGGGTGCATGGGGGCTTTGGCATCAAGAATCAAGAAGGAGAAGATGTCTTAAGCTTTGCTCTAGCCTACGACATGATCGTAGCTAACACCCTCTTTAAAAAGAGAGAATCACATTAGTGACTTTTAGTAGTGGTCAACACTCTAGCCAGATTGATCTCACCCTGTCGAGAAGAGAAGATAGGCGTGCATGCCTAGATTGTAAGGTGATACCTGGAGAGAGTGTTGTCCCTCACAATAAGCTGGTGGTTGCTGACTTCCGCTTTCGGATTTGTGTCCAGCGGGATAAGTGTGCCAAAGTCGCCAGAACGAAGTGGTGGAAGATCAAGGGGGAGGTAGCTCAGGCGTTCAAGGAGAGGGTCATTAAGGAGGGCCCTTGGGAGGAAGGAGGGGATGCAGACAATGTGTGGATGAAGATGGCGACTTGCATTCGTAAGGTGGTCTTGGAGGAGTTTGGATTGTCCAGGGGAAGGAGAAACAAAGCTAAGGATACCTGGTGGTGGAATGATGATGTCTAGAAGGCGATTAAGGAGAAAAAAGATTGTGTCAGACGCCTATACCTGGATAGGAGTGCAGACAACATAGAGAAGTACAAGATGGCAAAGAAGGCCGCCAAGCGAGCTGTCAGTGAAGCAAGGGGTCGGGCGTATAAGGACCGCTATCGGCGGTTAGGCATGAAGGAAGGCGAAAGGGACATCTATAAGATGGCCAAGATCCGAGAGAGGAAGACGAGGGATGTTGGCCAAGTCAAATGCATCAAAGACGGAGCAGACTAGCTCCTGGTGAAGGACAAGGAGATTAAGTATAGATGGCGGGAGTACTTCGACTAGATGTTCAATGGCTAACCAAGCTTTTCAACCTCATTTTTCGGGCAAACAAGATTCCAGAAGAATGGAGACGGAGCATATTAGTACCAATCTTCAAGACAAGGGGGATGTGCAAAGTTGTACTAAGTACCGTGGAATTAAGCTGATGAGCCATACAATGAAGCTATGTGAGAGAGTCATTCAGCACCGCTTAAGAAGAAAGACAAGCATGACCAAAAATCAGTTTGGTTTCATGCCTGGGAGGTCGACCATGGAAGCCTTTTCTTGGTACGACAACTTATGGAGAGATACAGGGAGCAAAAGAAGGACCTTCATATGGTGTTCATTGACCTGGAGAAGTCCTATGATAAGATACCGCGGAATGTCCCATGGTGGGCCTTGGAGAAACACAAAGTCCTAGCAAAGTACATTACCCTCATCAAGGACATGTACGATAATATTGTGACAAGTGTTCGAACAAGTGATGTCGACACTGGTGACATCCCGATTAAGATAGGACTGTATCAGGGTCAGCTTTGAGCCCTTATCTTTTTGATTTGGTGATGGATGAGGTCACAAGGGATATACGAGATATCCCATGGTGTACGCTCTTTGCGGATGATTTGGTGCGAGTTGATGATAGTCAGATGGGGGTCAAATAGGAAGTTAGAGTTATGGAGACAAACCTTGGAATCGAAAGGTTTTAGGCTTAGTAGAACTAAAACCGAGTACATAAGGTGCGGTTTTAGTACTACTAGGCGCGAGGAGGAGGTTAGCCTTGATGGACAGGTGGTGCCTCAGAAGGGCACCTTTCCATATTTGGGGTCAATGCTGCAGAAGGATGGGGGTATTGATAAAGGTGAACCATCGAATCAAAGCCGGATGGATGAAGTGGCATCAAGCTTCTGGCATTCTCTGTGACAAGAGAGTGCCACGAAAGCTAAAAGGCATGTTATATAGGACGGCGGTTCGACCCGTAATGTTGTATGGCGCCGAGTGTTGGCTGACTAAAAGTCGGCATGTTCAATAATTAGGTGTGGTGGATACGCGCATGTTGAGAAGGATGTGTGGCCACACGAGGAAGGTTCGAGTCCGGAATGATGATATTCGAGATAGAGTTGCGGTAGCACCAATTAAAGAGAAGCTTGTCCAACATCGTCTGAGATGGTTTGGGCATATTCAGTGCAGGCCTCCAGAAGCTCCAGTGCATAGTGGACGGCTAAAGCGTGCGGATAATGTCAAGAGAGGTCGGGGTAGACCGAATTTGACATGGGAGGAGTCTGTAAAGAGAGATTTGAAAGATTGGAGTATCACCAAAGAACAACCATGGATAGAGGTGCGTGGAAGTTTGCTATCCATGTGCCAGAACCATGAGTTGGTCGTGAGATCTTATGGGTTTCACCTCTAGCCTACCCCAATTTGTTTGGGACTAAAGGCTTTGTTGTTATTGTTTAATAGCTGCACACAGTAGACATGCACAACAATATTTACACAGAAATTAACCGATGCACATTTGTCTTGATAGATGCCATCACAAGCAACTAAGTCTCTAGATCACCAAACACACAAACAGATTTTTACCGCTCTCTCTCTCCCAAGCCAGAAAATATTACTCCCTCCGATCCATATTACTTTTCGCTCAAATGGATGTAATGTATCTAGACGTATTTCAGTGCTAGATACATCCGTTAGAGCGACAAGTAACATGGATCGAAGGGGTATTACAACTGGTGTAGTCTGTTCAGGCGAAAAGCCATAATTTTAGAACGCCTTAGCAAAGTTACAAACTTGGAGCGTGATGGAGCAAATATCATTAATTTGTAGTGTCCTGTAGCCAATTTGTCTCTCAAGAATGGTACATATACTCACGCTCATATGGTCATACCAAATGAACATCGACAGACTGCTGACAAATGAACTAAGTATCCATGCTGTATCATCGCGCCAACCTCAAGCCCTATCACTTAATAGCTTATAGTACTGATGGATTTACACGTAAATGTATTACTAACCAAGTAATTATATTTTGAACATCCCATTCAAATGTATGGGTGTGCTGGGGTAGTATAGGAATAGTAACTCTACATCTTATACCGTTAATGTTTGTGTCTAGTATCTTCTCCACAACTGTAAGGCAGTGAGGCTGCAGTCTAAAAATTCGGTAAATTTTGGTGAAATTAAATGGAAATTTATGAAGCAGTTGTAGTGTTGAATAGATACGCCGTTTTCTGAATGGCCATTCGTTTTGTTCAAAACCCACCTATGGGAACTGCCACTGTTTGTTTTATTTGAAGCTAACTGCCCTATTCTGTGCCGTTCAACATTGCAGTCCAGCTGCCACACATGATCTTCACAGGGCTTGAAGACTACAAAGCAAGAGGAACTCAAGCAAGCCCTTACTATACAATCACTCATTTCACAGAGTTTGCAGAAACCAAGGATACAGTGCTTGTCCGAGGAGACGTTGTCTTCACCAGCAAACTAACCGATGCAGAGGCGAAGTGTCTTTTAGTGACCGCGCACTCCTTCTACCTGAACGATGTGCGGTACAAGCTCGTGGAGCGTTTCAACAAGGAAACACATGATTTCGAGTTCAAAGACGTCCTTCAGGCGCTTGAAATGCCGTCCATGTGAGCAGAGATGTCAAGCCATCGTGCGACGACAAAGCTTCTCAGCATGGTGAACCTGAAACTACTGCCGAGAATGAAACTACAAGTACTTTTGCCCCCCATTTTTTGTGGCAGTTGTATCCTGGAAAAACTAGAAGAACGCCCGTGCGTTGCAACGGGGCACATTGACTTTAAAAGTTCAATATTAATCATGTTAATATTCTCATATATATCAAGTGACATTGGCGACCTTTTTTATCATCAAATCCTTACACACACTCTCCCTCCCTGTTCCTCACTCTCCCCCTCTCCCTCTCTCTCTATGTCTCTCTAACGCACACACATATCCATTTTATTGGGTATGGGACCATAATCCATCTATTTCACACACACATGCTAGTGCATAACAATATGGATTATGTGTATTATATTTGCCACCACAACTGAGTGAATTAATTTCATGTAAATCGGCCAGCCACAGCTCCATGACAAACAATACATCTAAATTCTCAGCGTTATTTCTATGTAATATGCATTATCTTCCGTGATGTAAAGGTTAATTGTTTCCTTTGTTTGGAGATTGATTACCATCCGTGAGTTAAGCTGGGTATTAAAGAAGAATCTGATTGTGATTGCCTTGTATGTTTGGTTTTAGTATTTGAAGATTGATTACCATTCGTTTGTTGGGTTACCAAAGAAGAAATCAATCACCATATGTGAATTCACTGTGTTACTAAATAAACGTTGGGTTTGTCCGGCCAGTGGGAGGGGGGCGAATAAAAAACCGACGAAAAAAACGATGAAAAAACCGACGAAATTGGGAGGTGGGATCGTTACTGCGGGAGAATTGGGAGGTGGGAGGGAGGACGAAAAAAAATCAAGGAAGGTGGGACGAAAATTAACCGCGGAGACTACCAACTGAGACATTAGGAGTAGAGATCTTATTGGGTACGGGATCATAATCCATCTATTTTACACATACACGCTAGTGCATAACAATATGGACTAGAAGAACGCCCGTGCGTTGCAACGGGGCCACATTAACTTTAAGAGTTCAGTATTAATATTCTCATACATATCAAGTGACATTGGCAACCTTTTTTTACCATCAAATCCTCACACACACACTCTCTCCCTCCCTCTTCCTCACTCTCTCCCCCTCTCCCTCCCTCTCTCTCTCTCTAACACACACATATCCATCTTATTGGGTACGGGACCATAATCCATCTATTTCACACACACACACGCTAATGCATAACAATATGGATTATGTGTATTATATTTGCCACCATAACTGAGGGAATTAATTTCATGTAAATCGGCCAGCCACAGCTCTAAGAATACGCGAAAGGTGGCCCGGGTCGGCGTCGGCGCCGTCCGGCGCGGGCCATGGGCCCGCTTCTAAGTGCGTCTGCGCGCCGGCCACCCACGCCGGGTCCTTCAAGTGCCGCTTCCACCGCACCAACTCCCATGGCCAGGGCCACGGCCAGGGCCAGGGAAGCCGCCCTTCTTCGCCCCCTTCACCGGCCGCCGCACCCGGCCTCGCCGTCCTCGTCCTCCGGCACCGTCGCGACCCAGTGACGCAGCCCAAGCATCAGCCTCGAGAATCAAGAACGCTCGACAATGGAGAGGGAAGGGAAGATCATAACATGTCATAAGAAAGGGAGTTTATTTACTGCTCCCTCGATGTATTGTTTCCTTTGTTTGGAGATTGATTACCATCCGTAAGTTAAGGTAAGGTTAATGTGATTGAGCGATTTTTCTGAAAATCAAATATTTGTTTTCTAATTAATGTGATTGAGTGATTTAAGGTAAGGTTAATTAATTTAGATTTGATCTTTAGAGATTGTTCGTGATTGATTCTACATTACTAAATAACTTGCGCCGGTATGGAAAGTTCTGATCTGTTCAGATTTCTTTCGTTGTGTGAGAGGATGACGCGAAAATAAACCGATAAAGTGGTGGGAGGGGACGAAAATAATCTATGAAAAAAAACCAGCGAAGATGGGAGGAGGTACCAAAAAAAACCATGGGAGGTGGGACGAAAAAAAACCTGGAAGCGAGACTACCAACTGCTTCATTAGGAGTAGAGATTATGTGTATTATATTTGCCACCACAACTGAGGGAATTAATTTCATGTAAATCGGCCAGCCACAGCTCCATGACAAACAATACATCTAAATTCTCAGCGTTATTTTTATGTAATATGCATTATCTTCCGTGATGTAGAGGTTAATTGTTTCCTTTGTTTGGAGATTGATTACCATCCGTGAGTTAAGCTGGGTACTAAAGAAGAATCTGATTGTGATACGTGAATTGATTGTTGTCTTGTACATTTGGTTTTGGTATTTGAAGATTGATTACCATCCGTTAGTTGGGTTACCAAAGAAGAAATCAATCATCATATGTGAATTCATTGTGTTACCAAATAAACGTTGGGTTTGTCCGGCCAGTGGGAGGCGGGCGAATAAAAAACCGACGAAAAAAACCGATGAAAAAACCGACGAAACTGGGAGGTGGGATCGTTACTGCGGGAGAATTGGGAGGTGGGAGGGAGGACGAAAAAAAATCAGGGAAGGTGGGACGAAAATTAACCGCGGAGACTACCAACTGAGACATTAGGAGTAGAGATCTTATTGGGTACGGGACCATAATCCATCTATTTTACACATACACGCTAGTGCATAACAATATGGACTAGAAGAACGCCCGTGCGTTGCAACGGGGCCACATTAACTTTAAGAGTTCAATATTAATATTCTCATACATATCAAGTGACATTGGCGACCTTTTTTACCGTCAAATCCTCACACACACACTCTCTCCCTCCCTCTTCCTCACTCTCTCCCCCCCTCTCCCTCCCCCCCTCTCTCTCTCTCTCTAACACACACACATTTTGCTGTTTTATTTCTTTGCCTCTCTTTGCTAAAATTTTCATAATAATATGGTAGAAACAGAAACACGCTAAACTTGTTTCAGATCCTAACGACAAAAATGTTTGTTTAAATTATGGATGGAAACCAGTTGTGTGGTGTTTTTCACTTGATCTGATGGCTGTTAATTGGAAAACGGTATCTCCGTGCATATCTGACTCACGGTCCTGTGGTAATATTGCTGAAAATTGGCTCCCACTATAAAGGAAGCTAGACAATACCTTGATGCGGGAATTGATTGCAATGTACTCCCTCCACCCTCCATCCACATTGGATGTAATACAATGGGACGGAGGGAGTATTTCAGTAAGATTTGGTTGTATGGAACTTGAATCTTTGGTTTCAGAACTAAAGCTGAGAATACATATGATTTATTAAATATAAGTACCATAGTATAGAATAGAAATGGTTGGGTCTTTTTTTTTGCATGGTTACATGCTGAAGTGATATGTTTACATGTGAGGAACATGTTATCTTATAATTCTCTTCACTTATTCATAGTGGGATCACCTACTTAGTTATTTTAAGATTCTCTTAACTGACTCGTGTACAGGTGCTGCCAGCCCGGCAACGGAGTTTAGATCGTCAAGGTGAACCTAGGATGTCATGCATGCAGGATGGTCACTGTGGTCTCTTGTCATTTTTAGCCATTTGTGTGTTAAAGCTGGCCGGCACAAACCTTTTTTTATCTGTTTCCTCTATCCGTTTTCTTGACAAGTAATTTCGGACGAGGGATCATTTGGCTATCATTAGGGAGTAGATGAGCTGAGACTTGTTATCGTCTCTAAGCTTCAGAAAGAAGATGTATGCTTATGGCACGTACCGTGATGTTGCTGCTTTGCCACAATTGCTTCTTGGTTCAACCCACATGTCCTGACACTATTGTTTTCAGCAAACCTTTTCATTTTTGGCAAACGTCTTGGTGACGCTGTGTCGCGGATGGTGTCTGCGTTCGAGCCATTATTGATCGGGCCAACTACGCCACGTGAAACCGAAGTTCATGCTTGCTTAAACGGGTGGCTGAATCGTGGAACAATGCAAGTGTTGTCACGGAGATCAGGTGTATATATATGGATAAAGGACTGTGCTAACTTTCGATTGATCGGAAGATAAACAACACATCCACACGTTTTCTTCTTCCTAACTAATTTCACATGCATGCAGACTAGCTAATCCACGTGCGAGGTGACAAAGGAGGGCATGCAACTAGCCTTCACTCATGATTTCATGCATGCATGTAAACAAAAGTCAAAACAGATGATGTCATCAAAAGATTCTTTCACTTTTGAAACTTTAAAATATTTTATAGTTTAAACCGTTGCTTCGATTCAAAATCTGTTTTCATATAAAAAATTTGTCATGATGAGATGTTCGAAACTAGATACTATGTTGGTATGTTTCGACGATTTGTTTTTTCAGGTCAAAAGTTACCACACGTTGACCAAGTAAATTATCATGCCTATAGTACATAACTTATCATAGTGTTTACATTGAAGTTGTTGAGGTATGTTTTAACTATTTTTTTTGTGTTAAAATTTACCATGATATTGTAAGTAAATTATGTAATACCCATCATCTACAATCAATGTCGTGCCTGGGCCACGAGGTGAAGTACACATGCCGACATGGCATGATCCACTTAAAAATGAAACTTTGCTCATTCTGCCGGGCCAGATTTGTTTAGGCGTGTGTCGGGCCATGCAGTGCCTGAGCCGGCTTGTTGGCTACATATGATTATGTCTGTGGTGCGTAAAATACCATGACATTTACGCTGAAGTTACTGAGATTATGTTTTTCAACTTCTTCTCTTGGATCGTGGTATTTGTATGTCAATTATCAGGTCCGTGGTCAAATATTACCATGCTATTTACACAAAATTTATTAAGATTATGTTTTTTAAAGAAAAAACCTAGTCAAAGTAATCATGGTGTTTGTACGTGAGTTATCAGCTCTATTGTGTGTATATTATCATGCTATTTACACAGAAGTTACCGGCGTTATTTTTCAACAACTTTTATTTCAGGGGTCAAAAGTTACCGTGGTATTTGTAACTGAGTTATCAGCTATGTCATACATATATTACCATGTTAAGTTATCGAAAGTTACCCCAGTGTTTGTACGTGAGTTATCAGCTCTGATGTGGGTATATCACCATGCTATTTACACAGAAGTTACCGGGTGTGTTTTCAACAACCACCCAGCCCCACCCACCCCAAAAGTTTTGATCAACTTTTCCCCTGGTTTAAAGTTATCATGGTGTTATACGTAAATTATGGAACCCGCATGAGTAAAATATCATGCATTCACAAAAGTTAGAGGGGGTATGTTTTCGACAACTTTCCTTCAGGTTAAACTTACCATGGTATTGTATATAAGTTATCATGTTTGCAGTACGTAAATTACCATGCTATTTACACAGAAGTTACTAGGGGTATATTTTCAACAAGTTTTTTTCCGGATCTAAGTTATCATTGACATCTGACTAGCTACATACATGGTGCCATATCGGAATGTATGTAGCTAGTCAGATGTCAATTGCGCTCAAAGGCTACACCTACCGACCTACAGACAGTAGGAAAGGCTACACTTTTCGTCATGACTGGTCTTTTTGCTACTTGTTGGCTCTGCTTTGTCTGCTCACTTGTTCTCGATACATATATTAACTCTTTTTTTCGGGTAATACATATATTAATTTAGTTGCAATCGATTCGGTGCAGTACCAGGAGGTTCACACCAACGCCAATAATGATCATAGATCACAGTTACTAGATACACCTTTAAAATAAAGTAAGGATCACCAAACACGACAAGTAATTGAGAGAACCCACTATTGAAATTACGAATTACTACTAGCTATAGATACTCAATGGACGTCCAAGCATTCTTTCAGTGAACTTAACTTGTCCTTTTTTTTTTTATGAAACGCAGTCCCTTAGGACTCGATTCATTAAAAGTTGTCGAAGAGAGTTGCCCGGTTAATTAACAAAAGACGGGGCAAAAACTGTTACAAACACGCCCGCAAAACAAGGTACACATGGCGACCTGGCAACCCACACAAGAACACACACGCCGTCGAGAAAAAAAGCACTGTCGAGGTTGCAATCTGCTGCCATCGTCATCACACCTCCACGAGGGCGACTCCGACTCCACCCTCAACGACCACCGATATAACCCTAACCGCAAACAAGGGTCGAGGCTTGCGCTGGTCGACGCCAAACAGTCCACCGCACACGCAGACGAGTAGGCAGCTCCAACTCTGTCGACGAGCATTGCAGGGGAAAGCGCTAGGCCTACGCCGAGCCGGCACTGGAACCGACCACCCATCTCGTGTCATCGTCACCGCGGAGACACCTCCTCCGCAGCTCCGACTTCACGAAGATAAGTGAGGCACGGTGACCCCTCAAACACGCGGATAAGATGGACTACCAAAGCTCAGCTGCAGCCCAACTAATATGATCAAGGGTGTCCCGATCTTTCGAAAGGTCCTGATAACTCTCGATTTGGTGGAACACAACTCAATCCGGCTCCCGAACAACACGTTCTGAACCCGGAAATCGCAGGACCACGTCTCCTCTGGTTATCAAATGGCGATGCACGGTCGACCTCGCCAAGCAGGCTAATCCTTACCTGCGAATCAAAGAACACAAGCAAGAACAAGAAAGCATGCAACCAAATTGCAGATGTATGATTAATCTCACGAAGTTGGGGTCTCACAAACCGAGGAACGGCGAATCTGTTCTTGTGACAGAATAATCTATGCAAAACCCGACCCTAACCTAAGCACCGGCGGCTGTAAATATGGTCTAGGATTAACCAAGGACCCTCTGGTCACGCCCCTAATTGGGGTCAAAAGGATACATGGCCCAAAGGCCTAAAACGGTGGTGCAGCACCGAGACAGATTCTGGACGTCTTTTGTTTCGATGATTCCCGTTGATTCAGGAGGAATTTGACCATGGGACCAGCGCCATTGAAAAGGTTATCTTCTCAGATATCCGTGCATATATGGAATGTCTAAAACCGAGCCCGTATGCGACCTGGACAACTGTTTTAGTGCAGACTGCTCCTGGACTCCGAAACAGATTCGAAGTCAACTTTGTTTGGGTCTCCACCTTGACTTGGACGCCCTTGCTGGTCCTTTCCACCTCCAAGCCCCTCTGCAAGTATCTCCTGGTGCTCTTTATGGTTCCTAATCATAATATAATCATCAGGTAGCAATCATTCTCAGGAACATATAAAGAAGTGCTTAGAAACGAGCTCACCTCTAAATTCAATTGTCGCGCTCGAGCTCTAGTGATCGGTCCTTGTATATCTAGTGGAGTTTGTGTGTATCCGAAGGAGTGATGTCCTCATCATGCCCCCTCCCCCCCTCTTGAATTGGAGTCGTCCTCGACTCAAACTCATCCTCTTCTCCCAAATATGGCCTCAAATCTGAAATGTTAAAGGTGGGACTAACCCCAAACTCGGGAGGCAACTCAAGTTTATATGCGTTATCATTTATCTTGGCAAGTATTTTGAAAGGACCATCAGCTCTAGGCATCAACTTAGACTTTCTTAAATCTGGAAAACTATCCTTTCTCATGTGCAACCAAACCAAATCACCCGGTTCTAGTTAAACTTCTTGTCTACCTTTACTACCAGTAATTCTATACTTTTCATTCATTTTTTTTCAATATTGTGCTTTGTTGTCTAATGCATTTTCAAGATAAAACCAGCACGTTCTTTGGCATCATTGTGAATCCTCTCACTTGTGGGTAAAGGCAAGATATCAATAGGAGCACAGGGATTGAAACCATACACTACCTGAAAAGGACTTACCTTGTTGGTAGAATGTGTTGCCCGGTTGTATGCAAACTCCACATGAGGCAAAAATTCTTCCCACATCTTCAAATTTTTCTTCAAAACAGCCTCAACATGGTGCCCAAAGTGAGTTTGTGGGTGACAAGTTGTAGAAAACAACAATTTTGTACCCAAATTGTTCCATAGGGTGCGGCAAAAATGACTCAAGAATTTTGCATCACGATCTGAAACAATAGTAGCAGGCATACCATGCAAACGAACATCTCTTTGAAAAAGAGATCAACAATATAAACAACATCATCACTCTTATGACATGATATAAAGTGTGCCATCTTAGAAAAATGATCCACCACAACAAAAATACTATCCCTTCCCCCCAGGCAATCCTAACACAAAATCCATAGAAATATCTACCCAAGGAATAGAAGGAACAAAAAGAGGCATGTATAAACCATGTGGATTCAAGCGAGATTTAGCTTTTTGACATGTGGTGCAGCGAGGCACGAACCTCTCAACATCTCTCCTCATCTTTGGACAAAAGAAATGTGTGGCTAGAACGTCCTCCGTCTTCTTCGCACCTAAATGACCCATCAATCCTCCTCCATGCGCCTCCTGTAACAACAAAAGATGATCAGAACCAACTGGAATGCATAGACGGTTAGCTCGAAACATAAACCCATCGTTAAGGACAAATTTATTCCATGTACGTCCCTCTCGACATTGCAGAAAAACATTTTTAAAGTCAGCATCAAGCGCATATTGTTCTTTTATTGACTCAAGTCCAAAAATCCGACAATCAAAGTTGAGACAACAAAGTATCTCGTCTAGACAAAGCATCAACAATCACATTATCCTTCCCTTTCTTGTGTTTGATGATATAAGGAAAAGATTCAATAAATTCAACCCACTTAGCATGCCTACTGATGCGGCTTCAAGCTACGTCGGTATTTCCCCAAAGGGGAAGGGATGACGCAGCACAGCGACGGTAGGTATTTCCCTCAGTGATGAGACCAAGGTTATCGAACCAGTAGGATAACCAAGCAACAATATGTAAATGGCATGTGACGCCCCCGATTTGACCGTACACTAATCATGCACGCAAATGTGTACGACCAAGATCAGGGAGTCACGGGAAGATATCACAACACAACTCTACAACATAAATAAGTCATACAAGCATCATAATACAAGCCAGGGGCCTCGAGGGCTCGAATACAAGTGCTCGATCATAGACGAGTCAGCAGAAGCAACAATATCTGAGTACAGACATAAGTTAAACAAGTTTGCCTTAAGAAGGCTAGCACAAACTGGGATACAGATCGAACGAGGCGCAGGCCTCCTGCCTGGGATCCTCCTAACTACTCCTGGTCGTCGTCAGCGGCCTGCACGTAGTAGTAGGCACCTCCAGTGTAGTAGGAGTCGTCGTCGACGGTGGCGTCTGGCTCCTGGGCTCCGGCATCTGGTTGCGACAACCAGGTAGAAGGAACTGCAGAATGCCAGAATAAGAGGGGGATAGCTAATCCTGTCGAAGACTACGCTTCTGGCAGCCTTCATCTTGCAGCATGTAGAAGAGAGTAGATTGAAGTCCTCCAAGTAGCATCGCATAGCATAATCCTACCCGGCGATCCCCTCCTCGTCGCCCTGTTAGAGAGCGATCACCGGGTTGTATCTGGCACTTGGAAGGGTGTGTTTTATTAAGTATCCAGTTCTAGTTGTCATAAGGTCAAGGTACAACTCCGGGTTTTCCTTTTACCGAGGGACACGGCTATTCGAATAGATAAACTTCCCTGCAGGGGTGCACCACATAACCCAACACGCTCGATCCCATTTGGCCAGACACACTTTTCTTGGTCATGCCCGGCCGCGGAAGATCAACACGTCGCAGCCCCACCTAGGCTCAACAGAGAGGTCAGCACGCCGGTCTAAATCCTATGGCGCAGGGGTCTGGGCCCATCGCCCATTGCACACCTGCACGTTGCGAGGACGGCCGGAAGCAGACCTAGCCTAGCAGGCGTTCCAGTCCAATCCGGCGCGTGCCGCTCCGTCGCTGACGTCAAGAAGAGCTTCGGCTGATACCACGACGTCAAGTGCCCATAACTGTTCCCGTGTAGTTGGTTAGTGCGTATAGACCAAATGGCCAGACTCAGATCAAATACCAAGATCTCGTTAAGCGTGTTATTTTCAAGTAACCGCGGACGCCAACCAGGGCCAGGCCCACCTCTCTCCTAGGTGGTCTCAACCTGCACTCTCGCTCCGCCACAAAGTAACAGTCGGGGGCCGTCAGGAACCCAGGCCCACCTCTACTGGGATGGAGCCACCTGCCCTTTCGGCCCCCTCATCAGAATCACTTGCGGGTACTCAACGAGCTGACCCGACTTTAGTCACCACATGTGTCATGTATATAAAGTATATAGTATATACCCGTGGTCACCTCCCTAAGCGATCACGGCCCAGTAGTATAGCAAGGCATACGGACAAGAGTGTAGGGCCACTGATGGAATACTAGCATCCTGTACTAAGCATTTAGGATTGCAGGTAAGGGTAACAACTGTAGCAACAATGACAGGCTATGCAGCAGAATAGGATTAACGGAAAGCAGTAACATGCTACACTACTCTAATGCAAGCAGTATAGAGAAGAGTAGGCGATATCTGGTGATCAAGGGGGGGCTTGCCTGGTTGCTCTGGCAAGAAGGAGGGGGTCGTCAACTCTGTAGTCGAACTGGGTAGCAGCAACGTCGGTCTCGTAGTCTACCGGGGAGAAGAGGGGGAAGAACAGTAAATGCAATGCAAACATAAGCATGACGATGCATGACATGAATATGAGCGGTGGTAGGTGTGCCCTAACGCGGTAGTAGGTGATACCGGCGAAAGGGGGAAACATCCGGGAAAGTATCCCCGTGTTTCACGTTTTCGGACAGATGAGCCGAAGGTGAAATGTTGCAGGTTCGCTATGCTATGGGCATGTGACAGATGAACGGACCGCGTATTCGGATTCGTTGGATTTTTCTGAGCAATTTTCATATAGAAAACATTTCCATCTGAGTTACGGTTTATTTTCTATGAATTTTTAAAGATTAAAGTACTTTCTGGAATTATTAATATTAACAGAAAAGGAATTATGATGTCAGCAGAGTGTCAACATGACATCAGCAGGTCAACAGACCCGCTGACTGGTCAAACTGGCCAGTGGGTCCCGCATGTCATAGACAGAGGGCTAGCAGTGGGTTATTTTAATTGAACATGGGGGTTAATTAGCAGCTGGGCCCCACATGTCAGTGACTAATTAGTCTAACAAGTTAATTTTATTTATAAAAACGTTTAGTTAGCCTAATTAACAGACGGGGCCCACATGTCAGTGCACAGTAACTGCGTTAACCAGAGTCAACGTGGTCAACTGGGCGCCGGGGCCCCCTGGCAGCCTCACTGGGGTGGCCCCCATAGGGCCACGTTGGCGCCAGGTCAGCACGGCGGCCGGAGCAACGCCGGCGACCAAAACGCATGGCGGCGCGCACGGGAGGCCGCCGGATTTGCGCTACGGTGGCTCAAATCGGACGCGGCTGGACTCGTTCGAACGAGAAGACGACGGCGAGGCGATCTGGGGTGGTGGCAGAGGCTGCGGTGGTCGGGAACGTCGACGGCGAGCGGCGAAGCGGACGCCGGATTTCGGTCGTCATCGGGATCTGGGCTGGGTGCGTTTGCGGGCAAACCAAGCGGCTAGACGAGGCCTACGCGGTGCGGTGAGCGCGATGGTGGCACACACGTGACCCAAGGGTCACCGTGGCTACGCCGGCGACAAGCGCGAGCGGCGGAGTGTTCGGTCGTCGGTGGCATCGGCGGCTACGAAACGTGGGCGAGCTAACGGAGAGGGGGAGGAGAAGCGGGAGCTCACAGCGGAGCCATAGGGAGTGGCAGTGAGCTCGGGGAGGGCGCGAGGTAGCCGGAATCGGCGACGAACGCCGGCGATCCGAAGGTTGAAGACGAGCTCGTTACGGTCGGAGGAGAGGTGCTCGGCTCGGTCCCGATGGCGTAGGCGACGAGGAAGACGGTGAGCTCCAGATCGAGGCGCGGGAGGCACGGTGGCCACGGAATCGAGCGGCGACGGCGGCGAGCATTTCAGGTGAGGTCGGGAACGAGAGAGGGAGAGGCACGCGGGGGCGAATGGATGAAGATGACGAGAGGGGAGGCCACGGTGGAGATCTTATCCACCCCGACGGCCTGTAGCGGCGTGGTCAGCGAGGTGGGTTCGGCGGCGACGGCGGGCGCGCCTCGGTCGCTTGAACAGAGAACGGGGGAGAAGGAGGAGGCCGTGGTGGGTTGAGCCCTAGGCACTGTGCACTTAGGCCTGTGCACAATGGCCTTTTCTATTTTCCTTTTTTTTATAGAAAGGGGTTTAGTAATATTTTGAGCTTCCATATGATTTTGCAAAAATTTGAAACTTGGTCACATAATTACTTTGCAATATCCAGCACTGCCACAAAAAGTTTGGGCATTTTTGGACTTCATTTGAATTTATTCAATAATGAAAAGGGCATTTTAAAGGCTGTTTTGCCTCTGTTAAAATGCATTAGGCCCATTTAGAAATGATGATGATGTTGTGTTCCTTAACAGTAAATAGTTTTGG
Source organism: Aegilops tauschii subsp. strangulata (assembly GCF_002575655.3). Classification (NCBI taxonomy): domain Eukaryota; kingdom Viridiplantae; phylum Streptophyta; class Magnoliopsida; order Poales; family Poaceae; genus Aegilops; species Aegilops tauschii. The sequence continues at coordinate 183,806,620 of NC_053039.3, forward strand.
ATTATTTGCTAAAAGGTGAACATTTTTCCAACAAGTTTTGATCAACTTCATTTTGCACTTGCAAATTGAATTTGATTGCAAAGTGGAATTTCAAATGAGATTTGAATCAAAGGTGATTAAGCACTGTTTGGAAGAATGATTAGCTTAATCACAGTGGGTTACCGTAGCATGACACTGAGGGTGTTACAAATCTCCTCCACTGCAAGAAATCTCGTCCCGAGATTTTAAGGGGTGTAGTAAGGGGGGAAAACTCGGGAATGATGGAGCTCAACACATGATAGGTGCCTGGGGGCTATCTTAGTGAACATGGCATAGAGGCATCTCTCGAGTTGAAATTTAAGAAAGACGTCGAGAGCAAGGTAAGGAGTTGCAATAAGAAGCTTCAACCGGGTAGGCAATCGTTTGTTGCCCGAAATACAGGGTGAATGGGATTCAGAGCAATGGGAATAATTATTGCATCTGATACCAGAATAGATCGTCTCTCGGAAGGTGTCTCGGGATTTTCATAAGAAGCCAAGCGTGAGGAGTAACTTTAGAAACAGGGGTGTATAGGAGAGTCAGGTTTCGATCCTGTGGAACTGTGGGTTATGGGCCCACCATGTGGATTAAAAGTAGGAGAAATGGTAACATCTTGCACGGTCATGGTAGCAAGGCATGTCAGAGGGTAGCCTACCAGTTATGTCGGCAACAACGTCGGTACCAAGGGCGAGGGACGAAGAGAACCATTTTCCTGCTCGTTGAAACGAGGCGGACCAATAGGCAAAGTTCTCGTCCATCGGTGGTTACCGAAATGTCACCAACAATAGTAACAGGGTCTTACTGACAGAGTTGTACACCGAGGTGTTTGCACAAGCAGGGAATTAATACTGCTTAGATCATAATGATCACCAGAAACGTTAAACCAACCAATGGAAAGGAAAATATGATTATCAGATTAAACGGAACAATGGAAAGGAAAATGTGTTTAAACACATATTTCAAGGGTATATCCTTCCCAAGGACAAGCAGAGCATGATATCCAGGACAGGATATAATGTAGAAAACTCTTTAGGTAAGGTGAGAGAAATTTCATGACATTACCCATACAACGGTGTTTGGATAATTGAGCGAGAAACATTTAGCATTGGGCTTCAAATGTTCTTGTTGAAAATTGGATTACCACAGACATGCTTCGGGATAGCATTGTCATGGTCTTCAAGCAAAAATCGGACTTTGGATACACAAAGGATCAATCAGGATAAACTTATTAAACAAGGCATTCAATTTCCTCATGGAAAAATGATTAACCCTGTTAAAAAAAAGAAACTATAACACTAGGTCCTCTGGTCAGGCGTGCTAGGCATGACATCACCTTACCGGGGCATATAGGGACCAATGTTATAACTCTTGAAAATATGTTCCAACCATCATATCTGACCGAGATTCAGATCTGATTGGTGTCAAAATACCTTAGACTCAGGATGCCTGAGAAGAAAGGTGCAACACAAATTGTCGAGGTGACATTGTATGATTCTCGGGAATTAAACCATGGAAGCGAGTTCCGAAACAAGAGTTCATCATTAAATCAAGGAGAGGTGAGGAGGTGACTGATTGACTCAGCGACAATCCATTGACATTTCCAAAAAGGATGGATTTCCACAACTATGTGAACAAGGAGATAACATTAGCCAGATCAAATGACTTAATGATGTATGCTGGAGGAAAACATAGACAATTAAACATGGTTTGAAAGGTGCATTCGAAATAAGGGTTGGGTTGCACGCCCAACGTCGGAATGGCGACTGAGCAACCAACACACTAAATTGGAATAATTGTCCATTAACTCTGAAGCAATAGGGTTGCCAGAGATAATAAATTCGCAAAACAGAGTTCACTCAACACGGGGACCAAGAAGGGAATGGTGATGGCGAGAAGCATCACTATACCAAGAATACTTAAGAGGTGGAGCAATCCTCACAACATTCTTGATATAGAAGACAGTAATACCACAAGGTAGAACATAACCTAAGCTAGATAGCAAGGATATCAAGGTACAACACAAAACATGAACAAGTTTGTGTTGGGGGAAGGTAAGAATGTTGTCGATGATTACACAAATCATCGAGGGGCAAGGATGGTATTTCCCATCATGAATCCGATTGATATCCTGGAAGAGCTTAGAATGTTGATGATGATCACGACACAATTGTCGAGAGATTTCATGAAGGTGTAATCGATCGGCGATGACATCAAGTCAAAGGAATGATGAAGCAAAAGGTTATTGAAACCACGGGTACGACACAAACTCGAGACCAAGCTTGTTCCCCAAGGCGAAATGATAAGACGAGGAAGGTCGACGTAAGCTTAGCTCATCGTCGAAAAGTTGTGTTCCGGGAATAAGGACCAGGTAGCACACTTAAAATCATCACGACAATGATATAGCCAAATAGGCTAGGAATGGCGTGATCGGGTACGAACTCGTACGTAAAGAAGATTACTAAGAGTTGTTGAACCATAGTGTGGACTCGATTCAGTTATCGGTGTCTTTGAGTGTTTCATAACTCGGAGCTCGTGAAAAATTGGAATCGGTGAAAATGTAGTACTTGATGAAGAACTCATAAGAAGTTATGATGTTTTGTGTTTATCTCGAGATACCGGGGGTAATACTCGACGATAGATTAAAGTAAAGGTTGGACAGGTGCAATGATCTGCAGAGGACAAGTGGTTTAACTTGTTTGAGAAATGGTATTTAAAGGAGAACGTGGTCGGAACCACGATTGCAAAAGGCCAGATCCCAAATATAAGATGAACTTATACCAAGGGAATAACTAATTTTAAAAGAAGCTTCGATGAGAAGATCTACATCGTGTCCATGGGCATGAACACAAAGTTCAAGGTCGACTCCCACTTCTCCAATGCATATCCTTTCATTTACTTCTCGCGTTCGATGAAGTTGTAGTGTTGAAATTTTATATGGCAAAATACCAGAAGAGTATGACTCGTGAAATCTTTCGAGTTCACACATATTAAGGAAGGCATAGGTTCAAGCCATCAAGGCTTCTTAGAACATATACCACGAACTTCAGAAGTAAATAACACAAGCTCAAAAGTAGAGCATGGTTGACAAAGCAGAAGATAAAATTTACCAAAGGCATTATATACCCGTGGAAAGGCTCACAAGGTTATTGAATATGAAGGACGATGTCGGATGAAATCCAACAATGGATCGGGCGATCCACAACGAAGCTGATGTGAGTTTCAGTACTCAATCAAAGGAAGAAAGAATGCAAGGCATCAGATTAGGGGAATAACTAACTAATTCAAATCTCAATGCAAAGGAGTTGCGATTTCCAAATCAAGAGATCAGAAGCAAATGCTCTGATTGAAGATGGATAAGTTGAGTAAACTTACGGGTACAACCGACGGCTATTCGGTCGGTCGAGAACCAGTTCATGTTTAAAATGACGTCTGAGTCGGAAGGATGAATTCTAGGATCTGTTTGAGGATTGCGAGCATTCGCAACAAATTGAATTAACGGACTCAAAATGATAATGACAATGGATGTCAATAAGATTACTAGACTTAAGATTAATCATAATGCAAGTAAGCAAGAATTTCAAGAGCAAAAAGGCTCCTGAGGATTTTTGGAAGTTCAAATAGTATTTTGAGGACTTTTGTGAAATACATGAATCAACTGGGGATGAGAAAATACCCGGTGAGTGCGAGAATTATCTGTAGGGGTATTCAGGTGACAAAGAACAGCAAGGCAGTAAGCTCAAAGGATTCTCGGAACAACAGAGAGAATTTCGGGGTATCTTGTAATAACAAGATCAACTGGGAAACATTGTATGAATGGCGAGTATACGTGGTTATCCATAGGAGTTTATCGATGGAAGGGAATTGCAAAAGCGATGAACACAAGTTCTCGGGTTATCAGCGGAGAGTATCTTCAGGGTCTTCACGTGCAGCAGACGATCATCAGTAATAAGGGGCTCTCCGGGTGAAAGTGATAATGAGATCCTAATGTTAGATTTAGCAAAAATCACTTAACCCGAATAGAAGAGAGATCAGAGTCCCAGAGTATAGACAAGGAGTAAAAGATCCTAATACCACCCAATGGCGACGTGGGCCCGTAAGCCACACAGCCATGTCAGTAAAAGTTTAGCAATGACTAGACTCAACTTCGGCCAAGGAGTTGGAAAGGGGGATTCCTATAGGCAGTTGGCTCTGATACCAACTTGTGACGCCCCCGATTTGACCGTACACTAATCATGCACACAAATGTGTATGATCAAGATCAGGGACTCACGGGAAGATATCACAACACAACTCTACAACATAAATAAGTCATACAAGCATCATAATACAAGCCAGGGGCCTCGAGGGCTCGAATACAAGTGCTCGATCATAGACGAGTCAGCGGAAGCAACAATATCTGAGTACAGACATAAGTTAAACAAGTTTACCTTAAGAAGGCTAGCACAAACTGGGATACAGATCGAACGAGGCGCAGGCCTCCTGCCTGGGATCCTCCTAACTACTCCTGGTCGTCGTCAGCGGCCTGCACGTAGTAGTAGGCACCTCCAGTGTAGTAGGAGTCATCGTCGACGGTGGCGTCTGGCTCCTGGGCTCCGGCATCTGGTTGCGACAACCAGGTAGAAGGGAAAGGGGGAAAAGAGGGAGAAAAGCAACCGTGAGTACTCATCCAAAGTACTCGCAAGCAAGAAGCTACACTACATATGCATGGGTATATGTGTAAAGGGCCATATCGGTGGATTGAACTGCAGAATGCCAGAATAAGAGGGGGATAGCTAATCCTGTCGAAGACTACGCTTCTGGCAGCCTTCATCTTGCAGCATGTAGAAGAGAGTAGATTGAAGTCCTCCAAGTAGCATCGCATAGCATAATCCTACCCGGCGATCCCCTCCTCGTCGCCCTGTTAGAGAGCGATCACCGGGTTGTATCTGGCACTTGGAAGGGTGTGTTTTATTAAGTATCCAGTTCTAGTTGTCATAAGGTCAAGGTATAACTCCGGGTTTTCCTTTTACCGAGGACACGGCTATTCGAATAGATAAACTTCCCTGCAGGGGTGCACCACATAACCCAACACGCTCGATCCCATTTGGCCAGACACACTTTTCTTGGTCATGCCCGGCCGCGGAAGATCAACACGTCGCAGCCCCACCTAGGCTCAACAGAGAGGTCAGCACGCCGGTCTAAATCCTATGGCGCAGGGGTCTGGGCCCATCGCCCATTGCACACCTGCACGTTGCGAGGGCGGCCGGAAGCAGACCTAGCCTAGCAGGCGTTCCAGTCCAATCCGGCGCGTGCCGCTCCGTCGCTGACGTCAAGAAGAGCTTCGGCTGATACCACGACGTCAAGTGCCCATAACTGTTCCCGTGTAGTTGGTTAGTGCGTATAGACCAAATGGCCAGACTCAGATCAAATACCAAGATCTCGTTAAGCGTGTTATTTTCAAGTAACCGCGGACGCCAACCAGGGCCAGGCCCACCTCTCTCCTAGGTGGTCTCAACCTGCCCTGTCGCTCCGCCACAAAGTAACAGTCGGGGGCCGTCAGGAACCCAGGCCCACCTCTACTGGGATGGAGCCACCTGCCCTTTCGGCCCCCTCATCAGAATCACTTGCGGGTACTCAACGAGCTGACCCGACTTTAGTCACCACATGTGTCATGTATATAAAGTATATAGTATATACCCGTGATCACCTCCCTAAGCGATCACGGCCCAGTAGTATAGCAAGGCATACGGACAAGAGTGTAGGGCCACTGATGGAATACTAGCATCCTGTACTAAGCATTTAGGATTGCAGGTAAGGGTAACAACTGTAGCAACAATGACAGGCTATGCAGCAGAATAGGATTAACGGAAAGCAGTAACATGCTACACTACTCTAATGCAAGCAGTATAGAGAAGAGTAGGCGATATCTGGTGATCAAGGGGGGGCTTGCCTGGTTGCTCTGGCAAGAAGGAGGGGGTCGTCAACTCTGTAGTCGAACTGGGTAGCAGCAACGTCGGTCTCGTAGTCTACCGGGGAGAAGAGGGGGAAGAACAGTAAATGCAATGCAAACATAAGCATGACGATGCATGACATGAATATGAGCGGTGGTAGGTGTGCCCTAACGCGGTAGTAGGTGATACCGGCGAAAGGGGGAAACATCCGGGAAAGTATCCCCGTGTTTCACGTTTTCGGACAGATGAGCCGAAGGTGAAATGTTGCAGGTTCGCTATGCTATGGGCATGTGACAGATGAACGGACCGCGTATTCGGATTCGTTGGATTTTTCTGAGCAATTTTCATATAGAAAACATTTCCATCTGAGTTACGGTTTATTTTCTATGAATTTTTAAAGATTAAAGTACTTTCTGGAATTATTAATATTAACAGAAAAGGAATTATGATGTCAGCAGAGTGTCAACATGACATCAGCAGGTCAACAGACCCGCTGACTGGTCAAACTGGCCAGTGGGTCCCGCATGTCATAGACAGAGGGCTAGCAGTGGGTTATTTTAATTGAACATGGGGGTTAATTAGCAGCTGGGCCCCACATGTCAGTGACTAATTAGTCTAACAAGTTAATTTTATTTATAAAAACGTTTAGTTAGCCTAATTAACAGACGGGGCCCACATGTCAGTGCACAGTAACTGCGTTAACCAGAGTCAACGTGGTCAACTGGGCGCCGGGGCCCCCTGGCAGCCTCACTGGGGTGGCCCCCATAGGGCCACGTTGGCGCCAGGTCAGCACGGCGGCCGGAGCAACGCCGGCGACCAAAACGCATGGCGGCGCGCACGGGAGGCCGCCGGATTTGCGCTACGGTGGCACAAATCGGACGCGGCTGGACTCGTTCGAACGAGAAGACGACGGCGAGGCGATCTGGGGTGGTGGCAGAGGCTGCGGTGGTCGGGAACGTCGATGGCGAGCGGCGAGGCGGACGCCGGACTTCGGTCGTCATCGGGATCGGGGTTGGGTGCATTTGCGGGCAAACCAAGCGGCTAGACGAGGCCTACGCGGTGCGGTGAGCGCGATGGTTGCACGCACGTGACCCAAGGGTCACCGTGGCTATGCCGGCAACAAGCGCGAGCGGCGGAGTGTTCCGTCGTCGGTGGCATCGGCAGCTACAAAACGTGGGCGAGCTAACGGAGAGGGGGAGGAGAAGCGGGAGCTCACAGCGGAGCCATAGGGAGTGGCAGTGAGCTCGGGGAGGGCGCGAGGTAGCCGGAATCGGCGACGAACGCTGGCGATCCGAAGGTTGAAGATGAGCTCGTTCCGGTCGGAGTAGAGGTGCTCGGCTCGGTCCCGATGGCATAGGCGACGTAGACGATGACGAGGAAGACGGTGAGCTCCAGATCGAGGCGCGGGAGGCACGGTGGCCACGGAATCGAGCGGCGACGGCGGCGAGCGTTTCAGGTGAGGTGGGGAACGAGAGAGGGAGAGGCACGCGGGGGGGAATGGATGAAGATGACGAGAGGGGAGGCCACGGTGGAGATCTTATCCACCCCGACGGCCTGTAGCGGCGTGGTCGGCGAGGTGGGTTCGGCGGCGACGACGGGCGCGCCTCAGTCGCTTGAACAGAGAACGGGGGAGAAGGAGGAGGCCTTGGTGGGTTGAGCTCTAGGCACTGTGCACTTAGGCCTGTGCACAGTGGCCTTTTCTATTTTCCTTTTTTTATAGAAAGGGGTTTAGTAATATTTTGAGCTTCCATATGATTTTGCAAAAATGTGAAACTTGGTCACATAATTACTTTGCAATATCCAGCACTGCCACAAAAAGTTTGGGCATTTTTGGACTTCATTTGAATTTATTCAATAATGAAAAGGGCATTTTAACGGCTGTTTTTGCTCTGTTAAAATGCATTAGGCCCAATGAGAAATGATGATGATGTTGTGTTCCTTAACAGTAAAAAGTTTTGGATTATTTGCTAAAAGGTGAACATTTTTCCAACAAGTTTTGATCAACTTCATTTGCACTTGCAAATTGAATTTGATTGCAAAGTGGAATTTCAAATGAGATTTGAATCAAAGGTGAGTAAGCACTGTTTGGAAGAATGATTAGCTTAATCACAGTGGGTTACCGTAGCATGACACTGAGGGTGTTACATGGCACCTGCACACAAATAACAAATACTCGCAAGCCGACGTATTAAAGGGGTAGTCAATCCCTTTCGGTTAAACGGCGCCCAAAATTGGCAAACAGACGTGAATAAATTATAGTAGATTGATAGATCGAATGCCAAATAAAATAAATAAGAATAAATTACATGAAGGTATTTTTATATTTTTGGTTTAGTAGATCTGAAAATAAAAGCAAAGGAAAATAGATCGCAAAGGCAAATAATATGAGAAAGAGACCCGGGGGCCTTAGGTTTCACTAGTGGCTTCTCTCGAGAAAAATAGCAAATGATGGGTAAACAAATTACTGTTGGGCAATTTATAGAACTTCAAATAATCATGACAATATCTAGGCAATGATCATTACATAGGCATCACGTCCAAGGTTAGTAGACCGACTCCTGCCTGCATCTACTACTATTACTCCACACATAGACCGCTATCCAGCATGCATCTAGTGTATTAAGTTCATGGAGAAACGGAGTAATGCACTAAGAACGATGACATGATGTAGACAAGATCTATTTATGTAGAAATAGACCCCATCATTTTATCCTTATTAGCAACGATACATACATGTCGGTTCCCCTTCCGTCACTGGGATCAAGCACCGTAAGATCGAACCCACTACAAAGCACCTCTTCCCATTGCAAGATAAATAGATCGAGTTGGCAAAACAAAACCCAAATGTCGGAGAAGAAATACGAGGCTATAAGCAATCCTGCATATAAGAGATCAAAGAAACTCAAATAACTTTCATGGATATAAAAAGATAGATCTGATCATAAACTCAAAGTTCATCCGATCCCAACAAACACACCACAGAAAGAGTTACATCATATGGATCTCCAAGAGACCATTGTATTGAGAATCAAACGAGACAGAGGAAGCCATCTAGCTACTAACTACGGACCCGAAGGTCTACAAAGAACTACTCACGCATCATCGGAGAGGCACCGATGGAAGTGGTGAACCCCTCCGTGATGGTGTCTAGATTGGATCTGGTGGTTCTGGACTCTACGGCGGCTGGAATTGATTTTCGTCAACTCCCCTAGGGTTTCTGGAATATCAGGGGTATTTATAGAGCAAAGAGTCGGTTCAGGGGGCACCCGAGGTGGGCACAACCCACCAGGGCGCGCCTGGGCCTCCTGGCGCGCTCTGGTGGGTTGTGCTCCCCTCGGAGCACCCCCAGGTGCTTCTTCAGCCCATTGGTTGTCTTCTGTTTCAGAAAAAATCCACAAAAAGTTTCGCTGCGTTTGGACTCCGTTTGGTATTGATTTCCTGCGATGTAAAAAACATGCAAAAAATAGCAACTAGCACTTGGCACTATGTCAATAGGTTAGAACCAAAAATGATATAAAATGACTATAAAATGATTATAAAACATCCAAGATTAATAATATAACAACATGGAACAATAAAAAATTATCGATACGTTGGAGACGTATCAGCATCCCCAAGCTTAATTCCTGCTCGTCCTCGAGTAGGTAAATGATAAAAACAGAATTTTTGATGTGGAATGCTGCCTAACATGTCATCTCGTATTATTTTCTTTATAGCATGGACATTTGGACTTTTATATTGTTCAAAGCAATAGTCTAGTTTTGACATGATAACTTAAATACTCAAGCATATCAACAAGCAACCAAGTCTTTCAAAATATCAATGCTAAGATAAGTTATCCCTAGCCCATCATGCTCAATCATTGATCCATTCATGAAACACACTCGCATATTAGCTACACCCGATGCTCAAGTACGATCATAGTGCCCCCTAGTTGGTGCTTTTATAAGAGAAGATGGAGACTCAAATTAAAAAAATAAAAATTGCATAAAGTAAAAGAAAGGCTCTTCACAGAGGGAAGCAGGGATTTGTAGAGGTGCCCGAGCTCAAAGTGAAAATTGAGAGATAAAAACATTTTGAGAGGCATACTTTTCTCACCAACAAAAACGACTTAGAGTTCCCAACACTTTCCATGCTAGATATATCATAGGCGGTTCCCAAACAGAAATTAAAGTTTATTCCTTTTTCAACCATACTTTCACTTTCCATGGCTAACCGTATCCACGGGTGCCTTCCGACTTTCCAAGGAATTTATTATTTGACAACATAAAATAAATTCATTTTTCATTTCTGGACTGGGCATCCCTAATACCTTTGCTTTACTCTCGTGCAATGACAAGGGAATAAACACTCATCGTGACAATAAGACATCTAGCATGGAAAATATTAGCCAGCCCTCGCCGCCTCGCGAGCGGTACGAGCACACAAAAGAGAAATTTATTTTGAATATTAGAGATGGCACATCAACGGCAAAAGAATACCGCATATAGGTAGGTATAGTGGACTCATGTGGCAAAGCTGGTTTAAAGGATTTTGGATGCACAAGTAGTGATCATACTTAGTGCAAAGTGAAGGCTAGCAAAAGATTGAGAAGCGAACAACCAAGAAACGAATAATCTCATAAGCGAGCATTGAGCATAATTAACACCGAATAATGCACCACAAGTAGGATATAATTTCATTGCATAATTATTGGCTTTCATGCTTGCATAGGGAATCACAAACCTTAACACCAATATTCTTACTAAAGCATAATTACTCATCAAGATGACTCACATATCACATCATCATATCTCAAAACTATTACTAAGAACCAAGTTTATTTTGTCCAATGATCTTCATGGAAGTTTTTATTATATCCTTCTTGGATATCTATCACATTGGGACTAATTTTCATGTGTTGCTTTTGATAAGCTCATACAAATATAAGTGAAGATCATGAGCACAATATTTCTTTCTTTCTCTCAAATTAATTTAAGTGAAGCAAGAGAGAATTTCTTCAAAAATACTAAAGCACACAATGCTCAAAAAGATATAAGCGAAGCACTAGAGCAAATCCATAGCTCATAAAAATTTAAGTGAAGCACAGAGAGCAATTTTAACAAGTCATGGCATAATTTTGGCTCTCCCAAATAGGCGTGTCCGGCAAGGAATTGCTACCTCTTGAGCATGCGTTGGTTTTCCCTTGAAGAGGAAAGGGTGATGCAGCAAAGTAGCGTAAGTATTTCCCTCAGTTTTGAGAATCAAGGTATCAATCCAGTAGGAGACAACGCAACAAGCCACCGAATACCTGCACAAACAAACACCAGCTTGCAACCAACATGACAAAGGGGTTGTCACTCCCTTCATGGTTATTCGCAAAGTGAGATCTGATAGAGATGGATAAACGGTAAAGTAATGTTTTTGGTATTTTTGGTTATGGAACGGAAAGTAAAAGATTGCAAAGAAAGTAAATAGGGAACTAGAATAGTAGATCGGAAACTTGTATGATGGAAAATAGACCTGGGGGCCATAGGTTTCACTAGCGCTTCTCTCAAGATTTGTTGTAGGAATTACCATAATTATTAGAGGAATTACTAGGGAACGGCCTAGAATTAAAGTTTCCTCTATACGCATTGTTACCAAAGTTGTTCCTACCAACAAAATTCACATCCATAGGTTCATTATTATTCTCAATCAAAGTGGACAAAGGCATATCATTAAGATCAGAATAAACACTTTTATTAGCAAACAATTTCATAAGTTCATCCATCTTTCCACTCAGAATATTAATCTCTTCAATCGCATGAACTTTTTTACTAGTGGATCTCTCGGTGTGCCATTGAGAATAATTAACCATAATATTGTCTAGGAGTTTAGTAGCTTCTCCTAAAGTGATTTCCATAAAAGTGCCTCCCGCGGCCGAATCTAAAAGATTTCTAGAAGCAAAATTCAATCCGGAATAATTTTTTTGTATAATCATCCACAAATTCAAACCGTGTGTAGGGAAATTACGTATCATAAATTTCATTCTCTCCCAAGCTTGTGCAACATGCTCACGATCAAGTTGCTTAAAATTCATAATATCGTTTCTAAGAGAGATGATCTTAGCGGGAGGAAAATACTTAGAGATAAAAGCATCTTTGCACTTATTCCATGAATCAATACTATTTTTAGGCAAAGAAGAGAACCATGTTTTAGCACGATCTCTAAACGAAAACGGAAATAGCTTCAATTTAACAATATCATTATCCACATCTTTCTTCTTTTGCATATCACACAAATCCGCGAAGTTGTTTAGATGGGTAGCGGCATCTTCACTAGGAAGGCCAGAAAATTGATCATTCATAACAAGATTCAACAAAGCGGTATTAATTTCACAAGATTCAACATCGGTAGTAGGAGCAATCGGAGTGATAATAAAATCATTGTTGTTGGTATTGGAAAAGTCACACAATTTAGTATTATCTTGAGCCATCGTGACCAACAAACAGTCCAACACACAGGCACACAAGAAGCAAGCGAAAAGAGACGAACGGAAAAAGGGCGAAGAAAAGGAAAAGGTTTTCGAAAATCATTTTAGAAGTGGGGGGGAGGAAAACGAGAGGCGAATGGCAAATAATGTAATGCGAGGGAGAAGAGTTTATGATGGGTACTTGGTATGTCTTGACTTGGCGTAGATCTCCCCGGCAAGAAAGATCAATCTAGTAGGCCAAACTAAACTGATAATTCGAAGAGACTTGCAAAGATATCAGATCATGCATATAAGAATTCAGAGAAGAACCAAATAATATTCATATATAATCAAGTTCATAAATCCACAATTCATCGGATCTCAGCAAACACACCGCAAAAGAGTATTACATCGAATAGATCTCCAAGAACATCGAGGAGAACTTTGTATTGAGAATCAAAGAGAGAGAAGAAGCCATATAGCTAATAACTGTGGACCCGAAGGTCTGTGGTAAACTACTCACGCTTCATCGGAGAGGCTATGGTGTTGATGTAGAAGCCCTCCGTGATCGATTCCCCCTCCGACAGACCGCCGAAAAGGCCCCAAGATGGGATCTCACGGGTACAGAAGGTTGCGGCGGTGGAAAAGTGGTTTCGTGGCTCCCCCTGATGTTTTTAGGGTATAAGAGTATATATAGGCGGAAGAAGTACGTCGATGGAGCTACGAGGGGCCCACGAGGGTGGGGGCGCGCCCTCCTGCCTCGTGGCCGCCTCGTGGCATTCTGGACTTCAACTCCAAGTCTTTTGGTTTGCTTTCGGTCCAAGAAAGATCATCGCAAAGGTTTCATTCCGTTTGGATTCCGTTTGATATTCCTTTTCTGCGAAACACTAAAATAGGCAAAAAAAACAGAAACTGGCACTGGGCCTCCGGTAATAGGTTAGTCCCAAAAATAATATAAAAGAGCATATTAAAGGCCATTAAACATCCAAAACAGATAATATAATAGCATGGAACAATAAAAAATTATAGATACGTTGGAGACGTATCAAGCATCCCCAAGCTTAATTCCTGCTCGTCCTCGAGTAGGTAAATGATAAAAACAGAATTTTTGATGTGGAATGCTACCTAACATAATTATCAATGTAATTCTCTTTATTGTGGCATGAATGTTTAGATCCGAAAGATTCAAGACAAAAGTTTAATATTGACATAAAAGTAATAATACTTCAAGCATACTAATAAAGTAATCATGTCTTCTCAAAATAACATGGCCAAAGAAAGTTCATCCCTACAAAATCATATAGTTTGGCTATGGTCCATCTTCGTCTCACAAAATGCTCAAATCATGCACAACCCCGATGACAAGCCAAGCAATTGTTTCATACTTTAGTATTCTCAAACCTTTTCAACTTTCACGCAATACATGAGCGTGAGCCATGGACATAGCACTATAGGTGGAATAGAATGGTGGTTGTGGAGAAGAGAAAAAGGAGGAAGCTGGTCTCACATCAACTAGGCGTATCAATGTGAGTGAGTAGGGATTGCCATGCAACGGATACACTAGAGCTATAAATATATGAAAGCTCAACAAAAGAAACTAAGTGGGTGTGCATCCAACTTCCTTGCTCACGAAGACCTAGGGCATTTTGAGGAAGCCCATCATTGGAATATACAAGCCAAGTTCTATAATGAAAAATTCCCACTAGTAAATGAAAGTGACAAAATAAGAAACTCTCTATCATGAAGATTATGGTGCTACTTTGAAGCACAAGTGTGGAAAAAAGCATAGTAGCATTGTACCTTCTCTTTTTTTCTCTCATTTTTTTGGGCCTTCTTTTTTTATTTGACATTTCTCTTTTTTTATTTCCTCACATGGGACAATGCTCTAATAATGAATATCATCACACTTATATTTACTTACAACTCAAAAAATTACAACTCGATACTAGAACAAAATATGACTCTATATGCGTGCCTCCGGCGGTGTACCGGGATGTGCAATGAATCAAGAGTGACATGTATGAAAAAAATTAAGAATGGTGGCTTTGCCACAAATACGATGTCAACTACATGATCATGCAAGGCAATATGACAATGATGGAGCGTGTCATAATAAACGGAATGGTGGAAAGTTGCATGGCAATATATATCGAAATGGCTATGGAAATGCCATAATAGGTAGGTATGGTGGCTGTTTTGAGGAAGGTAAATGGTGGGTTTATGGTACCGGCGAAAGTTGCGTGGTACTAGAGAGGCTAGCAATGGTGGAAGGGTGAGAGTGCGTATAATCCATGGACTCAACATTAGTCATAAAGAACTCACATACTTATTGCAAAAATCTACAAGTCATCAAAAACCAAGAAATACGCGCATGCTCCTAGGGGGATAGATTGGTAGGAAAAGACCATCGCTCGTCCCCGACCGCCACTCATAAGGAAGACAATCAAAGAAACACCTCATGCTTCAAATTTGTTACACAACGGTTACCATACGTGCATGCAACGGGACTTGCAAACCTCAACACAAGTATTTCTCAAATTCACAATTAATTCACTAGCATGACTCTAATATCACCATCCTCATGTCTCAAAACAATCATCAAGCATCAAACTTCTCATAACATTCAACGCACTTTTTATGAAAGTTTTTATTATACCCATCTTGGATGCCCATCATATTAGGACTAATTTTATAGCCAAAGAAAATTACCATGCTGTTTTAAAAGAATCTCAAAATAGTATAAGTGAAGCATGATAGATCAATAATTTTTAAAAAATAAAACCACCACCGTGCTCTAAAAATATATAAGTGAAGCACTAGAGCAAAGTTATCTAGCTCAAAAGATATAAGTGAAGCACATAGAGTATTCTAATAAATTCTGATTCATGCATGTCTCTCCCAAAAGGTGTGTACAGCTAGGATGATTGTGGTAAACTAAAAAGCAAAGACTCAAATCATACAAGACGCTCCAAGCAAAACACATATCATGTGGTGAATAAAAATATAGCATCAAGTAAAGTTACCGATAGACGAAGACGAAAAAGGGGATGCCTTCCGGGGCATCCCCAAGCTTAGGCTTTTGGTTGTCCTTGAATTATACCTTGGGGTGTCTTGGGCATCCCCAATCTTAGGCTCTTACCACTCCTTATTCCAAAATCCATCAAATCTTTACCCAAAAACTTGAAAACTTCACAACACAAAACTCAACAGAAAATCTCATGAGCTCTGTTAGTATAAGAAAATAAACCACCACTTTAATGTACTGAAATGAACTCATTCTTTATTTATATTGGTGTTAAACCTACTGCATTCCAACTTCTCGATGGTTCATACCCCCGATACTACTCATAGATTCATCAAAATAAGCAAACAACACACGGAAAACAGAATCTGTCAAAACAGAACAGTCTGTAGCAATCTGACTAAATAGAACACTTCTGGAACTCCAAAAATTCTGAAATAAACTGGTGGACGTGAGTAATTTGTCTATTAATCATCTGCAAAAAGAGTCAACCTAAAATCACTCTCCAGTAAAAAATGGCAGCTAATCTCGTGAGCGCTAAAGTTTCTGTTTTTTACAGCAAGATCGCAAAGACTTCACCCAAGTCTTCCCAAAGGTTCTACTTGGCACAAACACCAATTAAAAACCACATCTAAACAGAGGCTAGATGGATTATTTATTACAGTAAAGAACAAAAATAAAATTGGGTTGCCTCACAACAAGCGCTATCGTTTAACGCCCCTAGCTAGGCATAAAAGCAAGAACAGATCTAGGTATTGTCATCTTTGGCATGCAATCCATAAGTGGCTCTCATAATAGATTCATAAGGCAATTTAGTTTTCTTCCTAGAAAAGTGTTCCATGCCTTCTCTTAACGGAAATTGGAATCAAACATTTCCTTCTTTCATGTCAATAATTGCACCAATCGTTCTAAGGAAAGGTCTACCAAGAATAATAGGACATGTAGGATTGCAATCTATATCAAGAACAATGAAATCTACGGGCACATAATTCCTATTCGCAACAATAAGAACATCATTAATCCTTCCCATAGGTTTCTTAATGGTGGAATCCGCAAGATGCAAATTTAAAGAACAATCATCAAATTCACGGAAACCTAGCACATCACACAAAGTTTTTGGAATCGTGGAAACACTAGCACCCAAATCACATAAAGCATAGCATTCATAATCTTTAATCTTAATTTTAATAGTAGGTTCCCACTCATCATAAAGTTTTCTTGGGATAGAAACTTCTAGTTCAAGCTTTTCTTCATGGGATTGCATTAAAGCATCAACGATATGTTTAGTAAAAACTTTATTTTGATTATAAGCATGTGGAGAATTTAACACGGATTGCAACAAGGAAATACCATCTATCAAAGAGCAGTTATCATAATTAAATTCCTTGAAATCCAAAATAGTGGGTTCATTGGTATGTAAAGTTTTGACCTCTTCAATCCCACTTTAATCAATTTTTGCATCAAGATCTAAAAACTCCGAATCATTGGGACGCCTTTTAACTAAAGTTGACTCATCTCAAGTCCTATCTTTATCAAGATTCATATTGGAAAACAAAGATTTAATAGGAGACACATCAATCACTTTTAGATCTTCATCATTATTATCATGAAAACTAGAAGAACATGCTTTCACAAAGCAATCTTTTTTAGCACGCATCCTAGCGGTTCTTTCTTTGCACTCATCAATGTAAATTCTCATGGCTTTGAGAGACTCATTGATGTCATGCTTAGGTGGAATAGATCTAAGTTTCAAAGAATCAACATCAAGAGAAATTCTATCCACGTTCCTAGCCAACTCAATAATCTTAGGCAATTTTTCTTCAAGCAAAGCATTGACATTCTTTTGCGAAATCATAAATTCTTTAATACTAGTCTCAAAATTAGAGGGCATCTTATTAAAATCCCCGTAAGAGTTGTTGTAGGAATTACCATAATTATTAGAGGAATTGCTAGGGAACGGCCTAGAATTAAAGTTTCCTCTATACGCGTTGTTACCAAAGTTGTTCCTACCAACAAAATTTACATCCATAGGTTCATTATTATTCTCAATCAAAGTGGACAAAGGGATATCATTAAGATCAGAAGAAACACTTTTATTAGCAAACAATTTCATAAGTTCATCCATCTTTCCACTCAGAACATTAATCTCTTCAATCGCATGAACTTTTTTACTAGTGGATCTCTCA
The DNA here is from genome assembly GCF_002575655.3 of Aegilops tauschii subsp. strangulata. Taxonomy (NCBI): domain Eukaryota; kingdom Viridiplantae; phylum Streptophyta; class Magnoliopsida; order Poales; family Poaceae; genus Aegilops; species Aegilops tauschii. The sequence goes on from NC_053039.3 coordinate 183,824,209, forward strand.
GTGTGCCATTGAGAATAATTAACCATAATATTGTGTAGGAGTTTAGTAGCTACTCCTAAAGTGATTTCCATAAAAGTGCCCCCCCCCCCCCGCGGCTGAATCTAAAAGATTTCTAGAAGCAAAATTCAATCCGGCATAAATTTTTTGTATAATCATTCATAAATTCAAACCGTGTGTAGGGCAATTACGTATCATTAATTTCATTCTCTCCCAAGCTTGTGCAAAATGCTCATGATCAAGTTTCTTAAAATTCATAATATTGTTTCTAAGCGAGATGATCTTAGCGGGAGGAAAATACTTAGAGATAAAAGCATCTGTGCACTTATTCCATGAATCAATACTATTTTAGGCAAAGAAGAGAACCAAGTTTTAGCACGATCTCTAAGCGAAAACGGAAATAGCTTCAATTTGACAATATCATTATCCACATCTTTCTTCTTTTGCATATCACACAAATCCACGAAGTTGTTTAGATGGGTAGCGACATCTTCACTAGGAAGGCCAGGAAATTGATCTTTCATAACAAGATTCAACAAAGCGGTATTAATTTCACAAGATTCAGCATCGGTAGTAGGAGCAATCGGAGTGATAATAAAATCATTGTTGTTGGTATTGGAAAAGTCATACAATCTAGTATTATCTTGAGCCATCGTGACCAACAAACAATCCAACACACAAGCACACAAGAAGCAAGCGAAAAGAGACGAACGAAAAAAGGGCGAAGAAAAGGGAAAGGTTTTCGAAAATCGTTTTAGAAGTGGGGGAGAGGAAAACGAGAGGCGAATGGCAAATAATGTAATGCGAGGGAGAAGAGTTTACGATGGGTACTTGGTATGTCATGACTTGGCGTAGATCTCCCCGGCAACGGCGCAGAAATCCTTTTTGCTACCTCTTGAGCATGCGTTGGTTTTCCCTTGAAGAGGAAAGGGTGATGCAGCAAAGTAGCGTAATTATTTCCCTCGGTTTTTGAGAACCAAGGTATCAATCCAGTAGGAGACATGCACAAGTCACCTTGTACCTGCACAAACAATCAAGAACCTTGCAACCAATGCGATAAAGGGGTTGTCAATCCCTTCACGGACACTCGCAAGAGTGAGATTTAATAGAGATAGTAAAGTAAATATTTTTGGTATTTTTGTTGTATAGATTGGAAAGTAAAGATTACAAAATAGTAAACGAGATGCGATGTAAATAAAATAGATGCAATATAATAATAAAGAGACCCGGGGGGCATAGGTTTCACTAGTGGCTTCTCTCAAGATATCATGTATTACGGTGGGTGAACAAATTACTGCCGAGCAATTGATAGAAGAGCGCATAGTTATGAAGTTATCTAAGGCAATGATCATGAATATAGGCATCACGTCCTTGTCAAGTAGACCGAAACGATTCTGCATCTACTACTATTACTCCACACATCGACCGCTATCCAACATGCATCTAGAGTATTAAGTTCATAAGAACAGAGTAACACATTAGGCAAGATGACATGATGTAGAGGGATAAACTCAAGCAATATGATATAAACCCCATCTTTTTATCCTTGATGGCAAAAATACAATACGTGCCTTGCTGCCCCTACGGTCACTGGGAAAGGACACCGCAAGATTGAACCCAAAGCGAAGCACTTCTCCCATTGCAAGAAAGATCAATCTAGTAGGCCAAACTAAACCGATAATTCGAAGAGACTTGCAAAGATATCAAATCATGCATATAATAATTGAAATAAGAACCAAATAATATTCATAGATAATCAAGTTCATAAATCCACTATTCATCAGATCTTGGCAAACACACCGCAAAAGAGTATTACATCGAATAGATCTCCAAGAACATCGAGGAGAACTTTGTATTGAGAATCAAAGAGAGAGAAGAAGCCATCTAGCTAATAACTATGGACCCGAAGGTCTGTGGTAAACTACTCACGCTTCATCGGAGAGGCTACAATGTTGATGTAGAAGCCCTCCGTGATCGATTCCCCCTCCGACAGATCACCGGAAAAGGCCCCAAGATGGGATCTCACGAGTATAGAAGGTGGTTTCCCCTGATGTTTTTAGGATATAAGAGTATATATAGGCGGAAGAAGTACGTCGGTGGAGCTACGAGGGGCCCACGAGGGTGGGGGCGTGCCTACCCCCTGGGCGCGCCCTCCTGCCTCGTGGCTGCCTCGTGGTGTTCCAGACTTCAACTCCAAGTCTTCTGGTTTGCTTTCGGTCCAAGAAAGATCATCGCGAAGATTTCATTCCGTTTGGATTCTGTTTGATATTCCTTTTCTGTGAAACACTAAAATAGGCAAAAAAACTAAAACTGGCACTGGGCCTCCGGTTAATAGGTTAGTCCCAAAAATAATATAAAAGAGCATATTAAAGCCCATTAAGCATCCAAAACAGATAATATAATAGCATGGAACAATCAAAAATTATAGATACGTTGGAGACGTATCAGGAATCAAGACTTAAAACACAAAACAAAACAAGCAAAGACTCATATCATACAAGACGCTCCAAGCAAAACACATAGTATGTGACGAATAAAAATATAGCTTCGAGTAAAATACCGATGGTCGTTAGAAGAAAGAGGGGGTGCCACTCGGGGCATCTCCAAGCTTAGTTGCTTGCTCTCTTTGGATAATAGCTTGGGATGCCGGGGCATCCCCATGCTTAGTCTCTTCTTACTCCTTATTCCTTCATCCATCGTAAGATAACCCAAAACTTGAAAACTTCAATCGCACAAAACTCAACAAAACCTTCGTGAGATCCGTTAGTATAAGAAAGCAAATCACTACTATAAGTAATGTAGTAAACCAATTCATATTTTATTCTTGCATTATATCTACTGTATTCCAACTTTTCTATGGCAAAAACTCAGAAAAAAAAACCATAGTCATCAAAACAAGCACACAACGCAAAGAAAACAAAATCTGTCAAAAACAGAACTGTCTGTAGTAATCTGGAAATTTCGAATACTTCTGAAACTCCAAAAATTCTGAAATAATTAGGACCTCGTGAGAAATTTGTATATTAAACTTCTGCAAAAATAATTGGCATGATATCACGCTCTGGTTAAAAATGAGAATTGTTTTCGTGAGCTCAAAAATTTCTGTTTTTCAGCAAGATCAAACAACTATCACCCAAGAAGATCCTAAAGGCTTTACTTGGCACACACACTAATTAAAACACAAAAAACACAATCATAACAGTAGCATAATTGTGCTAACACCCAAGAATAGAAATAAAAAAGCAAAAATAAATTTTAGTCATTGGGTTGCCTCCCAACAAGCGCTATCGTTTTATGCCCCTAGCTAGGCACAAGATTTCAACGATGCTCACATGAAAGATAAGAATTGAAATGCAAAGAGAGCATCATGAAACATATGACAAACACATTTAAGTCTAACATACTTTCTATGCATAGGAATTTTATAAGCAAACAAATTATCAAGACAAGAGACATCTAACATATGCAAAGAAGAGGAATAAACCATTGACGATCTCAACATAACGAGAGGTAATTTTGTAACATGACGATTTCTACAACCATATTTTCCTCTCTCATAATAATTACATGTAGGATCATAATCAAATTCAACAATATAACTATCACATAAAATATTCTCTTCATGATCCACATGCATGCAAAGTTGACACTCTTCCAAACCCACTTTTAATATTATCGCAAGCATAATCATCATTAGGCTTAAATAAATTTTCAAGATCATAAGAAGAACCACCCCAATCATGATTATTGCAACAAGTAGTGGACATAGTAATATTAGCATCCCCAAGCTTGGGGTTTTGCATATCATTAGCACAACTGTCATTAATAGAATTTATAGTAACACCATTGCAATCATGCTTTTCATTCAAGGATCTATCATGAATCACTTCATAAATTTCTTCTTTTAACACTTCATCACAATTTTCAGATTCACGAATCTCAAGCAAAACTTCATAGAGATAATCTAGTGCACTTAAATCACTAGCAATTGATTCATCATAATTGTGTCTTTTAAAAAGATTAGCAAGTGGACGAGGATCTATATCAATAGATTTTTAGCAAGTGAAGATGCAAGCAAATATAGGACACATGGCAACACAAGCAAAGATAGCAAACAAGATTGCGAACAAAAAGAGATCTGACGAGAAAACGACGAACGAAAAAGAGGGCAGATAAAACGGCAAATTTTTGTGAAGTGGGGGAGAGGAAAACAAGAGGCAAATGGCAAATGATATAAATTGCAAGGAGATGAGATTTGTGATTAGGAACCTGGTAGATGTTGATGATCCTCCCCGGAAACGGCGCCAGAAATTCCTTTTGATGCGGCTTGAAGCTACGTCGGTATTTCCCCAAAGAGGGAGGGATGATGCAGCACAGCGACGGTAGGTATTTCCCTCAGTGATGAGCCAAGGTTATCGAACCAGTAGGAGAACCAATCAACAATACGTAACGGCACCTGCACACAAATAACAAATACTCGCAACCCGACGTATTAAAGGGGTTGTCAATCCCTTTCGGTTAAACGGCGCCAAAAATTGGCAAACAGACGTGAATAAATTGTAGTAGATTGATAGATCGAACGCCAAATAAAATAAATAGGAATAAATTGCAGCAAGGTATTTTCGTATTTTCGGTTTAGTAGATCTGAAAATAAAAGCAAAGGAAAATAGATCGCAAAGGCAAATAATATGAGAAAGAGACCCGGGGCCGTAGGTTTCACTAGTGGCTTCTCTCAAGAAAAATAGCAAACGGTGGGTAAACAAATTGCTGTTGGGAAATTGATAGAACTTCAAATAATCATGATGATATCCATGCAATGATCATTACATAGGCATCACGTCCAAGATTAGTAGACCGACTCCTGCCTGCATCTACTACTATTACTCCACACATCGACCACTATCCAGCATGCATCTAGTGTATTAAGTTCATGGAGAAACGGAGTAATGCACTAAGAACGATGACATGATGTAGACAAGATCTATTTATGTAGAAATAGACCCCATCGTTTTATCCTTAGTAGCAACGAGACATACGTGTTGGTTCCCCTTCTATCGCTGGGATCAAGCACCGTAAGATCGAACCCACTACAAAGCACCTCTTCCCATTGCAAGATAAATAGAACGAGTTGGCCAAACAAAACCCAAATATCGGAGAAGAAATACGAGGCTATAAGAAATCATGCATATAAGAGATCAAAGAAACTCAAATAACTTTCATGGATATAAAAAGATAGATCTGATCATAAACTCAAAGTTCATCCGATCCCAACAAACACACCGCAAAAAGAGTTACATCATATGGATCTCCAAGAGACCATTGTATTGAGAATCAAACGAGAGAGAGGAAGCCATCTAGCTACTAACTACGGACCCGAAGGTCTACAAAGAACTACTCACGCATCATCGGAGAGGCACCAATGGAAGTGGTGAACCCCTCCGTGATGGTGTCTAAATTGGATCTGGTGGTTCTGGACTCTGTGGGGATGGAATTGATTTTCGTCGACTCCCCTAGGGTTTCTGGAATATCGGGGTATTTATAGAACAAAGAGTCGGTTCAGGGGGCACCCGAGGTGGGCACAACCCACCAGGGCGCGCCTGGGCCTCCTAGCGCGCACTGGTGGGTTGTGCTCCCCTCGGAGCACCCCCGAGGTGCTTCTTCGGCCCATTGGTTGTCTTCTGGTCCAGAAAAAATCCATAAAAAGTTTCGCTGCGTTTGGACTCCGTTTGGTATTGATTTCCTGCGATGTAAAAAACATGCAAAAAATAGCAACTGGCATTTGGCACTATGTCAATAGGTTAGTACCAAAAAATGATATAAAATTACTATAAAATAATTATAAAACATCCAAGATTGATAATATAACAGCATGGAACAATCAAAAATTATAGATACGTTGGAGACATATCACCTACCATTCAAATTATTTTGAGAGCGAAGATACTTAAGCGATTCATGATCATAATGAATAACAAATTCTTTAGGCCACAAACAATGACTCCACGTTTCTAAAGAACGCACAAGTGCATACAGTTCCTTATCATATGTGGAATAATTCAGAACAGGACCATGCAATTTTTCGCTAATGTATGCAACGGGTTTACCATCTTGCATCAAAACACCACCAGTGCCGACTCCACTAGCATCACATTCTAGCTCAAAAGTCTTACCAAAGTTATGAAGTTTCAGCAATGGTGCGTGCGTAAGTTTGTCCTTCAAAGTGCTAAAGGACTCCTCTTGTGCCTTCCCCCAATGGAATGCCACACCCTTCTTCGTCAACTCATGCAGTGGTGCAGCAATGCTGCTAAAATCCTTGACGAAGCGGCAGTAGAAACCTGCAAGACCAAGAAAACTCACCTATGTGATAGCTTGGGGTACCGACCAGCTCTGTATGGTGCCAATCTTCGTCTCATCCACCTCAATTCCCTGTGGAGTAACAACGCAACCAAGAAAAGAGACTCGATCCGTGCAAAAAAATGCACTTCTCAAGGTTACCAAACAAACGTGCATCCCTTAAAGCATTAAAAAAAGCACGTAAATGGTCCATATGTTCATCCAAAGACCTGCTGTCAATCAAGATATCATCAAAGTAAACCACCACAAATCTGCCAATAAAAGCTCTTAAAACCTCATTCATTAAGCGCATGAAAGTGCTAGGTGCATTTGTCAAGCCAAAAGGCATTACCAGCCACTCATACAACCCAAATTTAGTTTTGAAAGTTGTTTTTCATTCATCTCCAAGTTTCATTCTAATTTGGTGGTAGCCACTACGCAAGTCAATCTTTGTGAAAATTATAGAACCACACAACTCATCAAGCATGTCGTCTAACCTAGGAATAGGATGACGATACCGAATAGTAATATTATTGATGGCTCTACAATCAGCACATAGACGCCAAGTACCATCTTTCTTAGGAACCAAAAGTATAGGAACAACACAAGGACTAAGGCTTTCACGTACATACCCGCGGTCCAAAAGGTCTTGGACTTGTCGCTGAATTTCCTTGGTCTCCTCGGGGTTGGTTCGATAGGCAGCACGATTTGGCAAAGTTGCACCCAGAATCAAATCAATTTGATGCTCTATCCCTCTCATAGGTGGCAGCCCCGGGGGTATCTCGGCTAGGAAAATGTCCTCAAACTCCTGCAAAAGATTAGTGACTGCAGGAGACATCGAACTAGCAATATCATCAAGCGAAAACAAAGCTTGTTTGCAAATCAAAGAATAGCAAATATCATTATCAGAAATTTCAGCAAAGTCACATTTTGTTGCAAGCATAACACCACCCTTCAATTTAATTCCCTCAGCCTTATAAATAGGTGCAGGCTTATCCTTTTTAGGTGAAAAAATAGAATTAGCAACTTGCTGATTTTCAGATTTAGCACCACTCAAACTAGCAGCTCTCTCTTTCTATCAGCTTGTACAATTTCAGCAGGGGTCAAAGGTACCAAAGTAATTTTCTACCCTTGATGAACAAAAGTGCATTTAATACTTCTTCCATGGTTTGTAGCATCATTATCATGTTCCCAAGGCCGACCCAACAAAAGTAAACAAGCTTGCATAGGTACAACATCACAATCAACAGAATCAGTATAGGCACCAATGGAAAAGGAATTCTGCATGTTTGTGTTACCTTAGCTTTTCCAGAGTCATTTAACCACTGAATATGGTATGGATGTGGATGTGGTCATGTGGTCAAGCCAAGCTTCATGACCAAATCAGAACTCACTAAATTGTTGCAGCTTCCTCCATCAATGATAACATGTGCTCGTTGGTTCTTGATGACGAAGAAAATCTGGAACAAGTTGTGGCATTGTAGCTTCTCAGGCAGCTGAATTTGTGTGCTCAGCACACCCTGGACAATGATGGTCATGTAGCCCAAAGTGTCGGCGCCACCAAGGACGTCATGGCCTGTGTCATTCTCGGCGGCGGCATCATCATCATCACCCGCATCATCCTCCACATATGACGTACTGATGTAACCTCCATCTTCGGTTGCCACATATGCCCGCTGACTTGGGCAATCCTTCTGCACATGGCCATGTCCTTGGCAGCGGTGGCACTGAATGTTGGAAGTGCGTCCCGTCAAGGCGACAAATGAAGCACTACTGGCGGGAACCTGCAAAGAATTTGTACCTGAATATGTAGGACGTGCAGCAGGTGGTTTAGGTGCTGTAGTAACTCCACTGGTTGAGGCAGAAGCTTGCTTGCCTGCTGTTAGGGGCACCCGAAAATAGGATGGCTTAGGCAGCCCCGACGGAGCCATTGTGCGTGGCATTTAGGAGGCGTGGATGTTGCTCCTGTGCCGCTGCTACGTCCCTGCAATTCCTTCTCTGCAAGCATAGCAAACTGGAACAACTGGTTGATAATATGAATTTCTTTATAATCAACAATTTCCTGTATATCATGCCTCAAACCCGCATAAAAACGACAAATGGAATCCTCAAGCCCCTCCACTATACCACAACGCATCAAACCCTTTTGAAGCTGAGCATAGTAATCTTGTACAGATTTTTCTCCTTGTTCTAAACGTTGCAGTTTGTTATGCAAATCTCTATGATACGAAGGAGGAACAAAGCGATCACGCATAGCTACCTTAAGTCATTCCCATGTATCAGGTAAAGCACCCTGTCCAGCTAGCCCATTCCACCAAATAATAGCAAAGTCCTTAAACTCACTAGTAGCTAGTCGAACTCTATGTTGCACAGGAAAAAGGTGGGAATTGAAATTCTGTTCTACCGTCATCTCCCAGTCAAGGTAGCTGATGTCTACTACGCAACTTTATTCTTGTAGACTCATGTTGGGCCTCCAAGCGTAGAGTTTTGTAGGTCAGTAGAAATTTTCCCTCAAGTGGATGACCTAAGGTTTATCAATCCGTGGGAGGTGTAGGATGAAGATGGTCTCTCACAAACAACCCTGCAACCAAATACAAGAAATCTCTTGTGTCCCCAACACACCCAATACAATGGCAAATTGTATAGGTGCACTAGTTCGGCGAAGAGATGGTGATAAAAGTGTAATATGGATGGTAGAAATATATTTTTATAATCTGAATAAATAAAAACAGCAAGGTAGCAAATAGTAAACGGGCACAAAAACGGCATTACAATGCTTGAAAATGAGGCCTAGGGTCCGTACTTTCGCTAGTGCAATCTCTCAACAGTGCTAATATAATTGGATCATATAACCACCCCTCAAAGTGTGATGAAGAATCACTCCAAAGTTCCTATCTAGCGGAGAACATAGGAATAAATTGTTTGTAGGGTAGGAAACCACCTCAAAGTTATTCTTTCCATTTGATCTATTCAAGAGTTCGTACTAAAATAACACAAAGCTATTATTTCCATCTATCCTAGAGTTCGTACAAAAATAACACCAAAGCAAATTCATATTCATAATACTCAATCCAACACAAAGAACTTCAAAGAGTGCCCCAAGATTTCTACCGGAGAAACAAAGACAAGAACGTGCATCAACCCCTATGCATAGATTACACCAATGTTACCTCAGGAATCCGCGAGTTGAGTGCCAAAACATATATCAAGTGAATCAATACAATACCCCATTGTCACCACGAGTATTCAATTGCAAGACATATATCAACTGTTCTCAAATCCATAAAAGTATTCAATCCGATAACCACGAAATCTCAAAGGGAAAAACTCAATTCATCACAACAAGATAGAGAGGGGAAAACACCATATGATCCGACTATATTAACAAAGCCCGCGATACATCAAGATTGTGACATCTCAAGAACACGAGAGAGAGAGAGATTAAACACATAGCTACTGGTACAAACCCTCAGCCCCGAGGGTGGACTACTCCCTCCTCATCATGGTGGCCGTCGGGATGATGAAGATGGCCACCGGAGATGATTCCCCCCTCCGGTAGGGTGCCAGAACAGGTCTAGATTGGTTTTCAGTGGCTACAGAGGCCTACGGCGGCGGAACTTTTGATCTAGGTTAACCCCGAGGGTTTTTGGAATATTTGTGAATTTATAGTGTAAAGAGGGGGTGCGGGAGGCCACCAAGGTGGGCACAACCCACCTGGGCGCGCCTGGGCCCCCAGGCGCGCCCTGGTGGGTTGTGCCCCGCTCGGGGTACCCCCAGGTGCTTCTCTGGCCCATCCTGGGTGTTCTGGTCCATAAACAATCTCCAAAAGTTTCGCGTTATTTGGACTCAGTTTGATATTGATTTCCTGTGATGTAAAAAAACAAGCAAAAAATAGCAACTGGCACTGGGCACTGGGTCAATAGGTTAGTCCCAAAAAATGATATAAAGTTGCTATAAAATGATTGTAAAACATCCAAGAATAATAAAATAACAGCATGAATACTTCATAAATTATAGATACGTTGGAGACGTATCAGCATCCCCAAGCTTAATTCCTACTCGTCCTCGAGTAGATAAATGATAAAAGAAATAATTTATGAAGTGTGAATTCTAGCAAGGTGCATAAGTTTGATCAATGATAATTTCAATCACTTTTCCTAGCATCATAACATCTATTCTTTCATATGAAACTTCTCATGTTATAGTAGCAACCAATTCACATGTTAAGGTTCAAACAATGAATTCTCTTGAAACCCAACAACCTATGTTCTCAGTCACCAAGCAATTGCAATTCAACTTATTCAACAGAGTTTAATTAAGAGCTCCACATACTCAACCATCATATAGCCTTCTATGATTGCTAACACTCACCGCGTACACATGAGCAAAACGTTTTAACCGGACACATAGAAAGATAGGGGCTTATTGTTTTGCCTCCCAACGTATTCATCTCAAGGGTGATGTCAACAATAATAACTCATGCTACCCATATTCAACTGGACATATGTGGCTAGATCTTTCCTCACCACATGATGCTTGCCAAAAGAGAAAAATAAAAAGGAATAGAGAGAAAAACTTTGACTCTTTGCATAAAGGTAAATGGTGAAAAGTAATAGATAGGCCCTTCGCAGAGAGAAGCAGAGGTTACCATGCGCTTATTTGTTTGTATGATCAACCCCTTAGTGCAAAAGAATGTCACGTTATATTGCCCCTTATGATAGCAACCTTTATTATGCAGTCTGTCGCTTTTATTCTTTGCCATCACAAGTGCGTACAACGCGCAATTTTCTCTTACACTAAATGATTTCACACTTTTAGAAGCAATTTTTATTGCCTTATTGCACCGATGACAAATTACTTGAAGGATCTTATTCAATCCTTAGGTAGGTATGATGGACTCTTGAAAATAAGATTTGGGTTTAAGGGTTTTTGGATGCACAAGTAGTATCTCTACTTGGTGCGGAATTTTTGGCTAGCAAAGATGGGGGGGGGGCAAGAACCACATGTTGAATGATCTATGACAATATAACTTCTATGTGAATATGAACAAACATAAACCATTACATTGTATTCCTTGTCGAACGTCAACAATTTGGCATATAATATTTTGATGGGGGCTCACAATCACAAAAGATTTCCACGATATTGTATTTGCATGTGAAAGTTCTCTTCCTTATACTAATTATCCGTGAATTGCTTGTATGACCAATATTGTGATTGTCAAGCCTCAAAAGATTTCATTTTCTAAACCCAATGTGAAGCTACCACTAGGCATGGTATGATTTCAACTTCATGACATTCAATTTATCCAACAATTTACTTATAGGATATAAGTGAAGCACAAGAGTAAATGACAAGCTACTCCAAAATGATAGAAGTGAAGATCATGAGCATAATATTTCTTTCTCTCAAATTAATTTAAGTAAATCAAGAGAGAATTTCTTTAGAAATAAAGCACACCGTACTCAAAAAGATATAAGTGAAGCACTAGACCAATTCCATAGAAGAGAGCTTCGTTGACGGGATGTGAATGCCGCTTACCTAGCCTCCCTGGCAACTATTTGAGGACTCTATTTTATTTAAAAACTTTCAGAACTAAGTATTTTATTAAAACAGCAAGCAAAACAAAATAAAATAACATTCCAACAGTAGCAAAACTCATGTGGAGAAGAAAAACTTAGGCTCAACCGATACTAACCGATAATTGTTGAAGAAAAAGGTGGGATGCCTACCGGGGCATCCCCAAGCTTAGATGCTTGAGACCTCTTGAAATATTATCTTGGGGTGCCTTGGGAATCCCCAAGCTTGAGCTTTGGTGTCCCTTTAATTCCTTTTATATCACGGCTTTCCTAAATCTCAAAAGCTTCATCCACACAAAACTCAACAAGAACTCGTGAGATAAGTTAGTATAAACCAATGCAAAAACCTTATCATTCTCTACTGTAGAAAATCACTAAAATTATTATTCAACATTGCATACTAAATGCCTATGCATATTTAACACTCCTATCCTCCAATAGAATCATTAAACAAGCAAACATATGCAAACAATGCAAACATAATAGCAATCTGCCAAAAGAGTGAAGTCTGTAAAGAATGCAAGAGTATCAATACTTATTCAACTCCAAAAATTATGAAAATTTCCCACACTATTGAAAATTTATCAGAGCTTATTTTTCAAAAAGTTTCAACATTTTATCACATTCTGACTTTTCTAGGGAATTTTTGCAACAGCAGTAAACTTTCTGTTTTCAAACAGCAACATGTAGACTTGCAAAATAAGCACCACTTTTATTGAAATAAAAGATGCAAAACATTATTATAAATAACAGCAAGAAAATACTAACACAATAAATTTACGCTCCAAGCAAAACACATATCATGTGACGAATAAAAATGTAGCTCCAAGTGAGGTTACCGATAATGTTGGAGACGAAGGAGGGGATGCCTTCCAGGGCATCCCCAAGCTTAGTTGCTTGGATGTTCCTTGAATATTACCTTGGGGTGCCTTCGGCATCCCCAAGCTTAGGGTCTTGTCACTCCTTATTCTCCTCATATCGACATCTCACCCAAAACTTGAAAACTTCAATCACACAAAACTTAACGAAACTTTGTGAGATAGGTTAGCATGATAAAGAGCAAACCATTTCACTTTTGGTACTGTCAAAGACGAGATTCATAATTGTTTCCACACAATTCCTACTATATCATATCATTTTCACAATTTATATTGAGCAGTATAGGCCATAGAAACTAGAAAAAAGCAAAGTATGCATTGAAAACAGAATCTGTCAAAAACAGAACAGACTGTAATAATCTGTACTCAAACCATACTTCTGCTACTCCAAAAATTATGAAAAAATTGGGAACACGTGAGAAATTTGTATGTTAATCTTCTTCAAAAAGAATTAACTAAAAATCACTCTTCTGTTAAAAATGAGAATTATTTTCGTGAGCGCAAAAGTTTCTATTTTTCAGCAAGATCAAATCAACTATCACCCAAGATGATCCCAAAGGCTTTACTTGGCACTTTATTGAACAAAAGCAATAAACCATGATAAATACAATAGCATAATCATGTGAACACACAAAAACAGTAAGTAAAAGTGTTGGTTTCTCTCCCAACAAGCGCTTTTCTTTAATGCCTTTTAGCTAGGCATGATGATTTCAATGATGCTCGCATAAAAAATAAGAATTGAAACACAAAGAGAGCATCATGAAGCATATGACAAGCACATTTAAGTCTAACCCACTTCCTATGAATAGGGATTTTGTGAGCAAACAATTTATGTTTGGAAGAATCAACTAGCATAGGAAGGCAAAACAAGCATAGCTTCAAAACTTTCAACCTAAAGAGAGGAAACTTGATATTATTGAAATACCTACAAGCATATGTTCCTCTGTCATAATAATTTTCAGTAGCATCATGAATGAATTCAACAATATAGCTATCACATAAAGCATTCTTTTCATGATGCATAAGCATAGAAATTTTATTACTCTCCTCATAAGCAAATTTATTCTCATGAATAGTAGTGGGAGCAAACTCAACAAAATAACTATCATGAGAGTGAAAATTAAAATCATGATGACAAGTTTCATGGTTATCATTATTCTTTATAGCATACATGTCATCACCATAATCATCATAGATAGCAACTTTGTTCTCATAATCAATTGGAACCTCTTCCGAAATAGTGGATTCATCACTAAATAAAGTCATGACCTCTCCAAACCCACTTTCATAATTATCACATAAGCTTCAACACCCTCCAAAATAGTGGGATCATTACTTCCTAAAGTTGACACTCTTCCAAACCCACTTTAATCAATATAATCATCATAAATAGGAGGCATGCTTTCATCATAATAAATTTGCACATAAAAACATGGGGGACAAAAAATATCATCTTCATCAAACATAGCATCCCCAAGCTTGTAGCTTTGCATATCATTAGCAACATGGATATTCAAAGAATTCATACTAACAACATTACAGTCATGCTCATCATTCAAATATTTTATGCCAAACATTTTATTGGCTTCTTCTTCTAACAATTGAGCACAATTTTCCGAACCATCATTTTCAAGAAAGATATATAAAGATGATCAATAATATGATGCAACCTCAATTCTATTTTTATGTAGTTTTCTTTTATAGACCAAACTAGTGATAAACAAGAAACAAAAAGATTCAATTGCAAGATCTAAAGATATTCCTTCATGCACTCACCTCCCCGGCAACGGCGCAAGAAAAGAGCTTGATGTCTACTACGCAACTTTATTCTTGTAGACTCGTGTTGGGCCTCCAAGCGTAAAGTTTTGTAGGACAGTAGCAATTTTCCCTCAAGTGGATGACCTAAGGTTTATCAATCCGTGGGAGGTGTAGGATGAAGATGGTCTCTCTCAAACAACCCTGCAACCAAATACAAGAAATCTCTTGTGTCCCCAACACACCCAATAGAATGGCAAATTGTATAGGTGCATAGTTTGGCGAAGAGATGGTGATAAAAGTGTAATATGGATGATAGAAATATATTTTTATAATCTGAATAAATAAAAACAGCAAGGTAGCAAATAGTAAACGGGCACAAAAACAGTATTGCATTGCTTGAAAATGAGGCCTAGGGTCCGTACTTTCGCTAGTGCAATCTCTCAACAATGCTAATATAATTGGATCATATAACCACCCCTCAAAGTGCGATGAAGAATCACTCCAAAAGTTCCTATCTAGCGGAGAACATAAGAATAAATTGTTTGTAGGGTACGAAACCACCTCAAAGCTATTCTTTCCGTTCGATCTATTCAAGAGTTCGTACTAAAATAACACAAAGCTATTCTTTTCGTTTGATCTATCCTAGAGTTCGTACTAAAATAGCACCAAAGCAAATTCATATTCATAATACTCAATCCAACACAAAGAACTTCAAAGAGTGCCCCAAGATTTCTATCAGAGAAACAAAGAGAAGACCGTGCATCAACCCCTATGCATAGATTACCCCAATGTCACCTCGGGAATCCGTGAGTTGAGTGCCAAAACATATATCAAGTGAATCAATACGATACCCCATTGTCACCACGAGTATTCAATTGCAAGACATATATCAAGTGTTCTCAAATCCGTAAAAGTATTCAAACCGATAACCATGAAATCTCAAAGGGAAAAACTCAATTCATCACAACAAGATAGAGAGGGGAAAACACCATATGATCCGACTATATTAACAAAGCCCGTGATACATCAAGATCGTGATATCTCAAGAACAGGAGAGAGAGAGATTAAACACATAGCTACTGGTACAAAACCTCAGCACCGAGGGTGGACTACTCCCTCCTCATCGTGGTGGCCATCAGGATGATGAAGATGGCCACCGGAGATGATTCCCCCCTCCGGCAGGGTGCCGGAACGGGTCTAGATTGGTTTTCGGTGGCTACAGAGGCCTGCGACGGTGGAACTTCTGATCTAGGTTAACCCCGAGGGTTTTTGGAATATTTGTGAATTTATAAGGTAAAGAGGGTGTGCGGGAGGCCACCGAGGTGGGCACAACCCACCTAGGCACGTCTGGGCCCCCAGGCGCTTCCTGGTGATTTGTGCCCCCTCGGGGTACCCCCAGGTGCTTCTCTGGCCCATCCTGGGTGTTCTGGTCCATAAAAAATCTCCAAAAAGTTTTGCGGTGTTTGGACTCCGTTTGATATTGATTTCCTGCATTGTAAGAAAACAAGCAAAAAACAGCAACTGGCACTGGGCACTGGGTCAATAGGTTAGTCCCAAAAAATGATATAAAGTTGATATAAAATGATTGTAAAACATCCAAGAATAATAAAATAACAGCATGAATACTTCATAAATTATAGATACGTTGGAGACGTATTAGTAGCCCTCGGCATCATAGCTACCCGAAAAATTTGTTATTGTTAAGTTAATCTTAGCATAAGGATCATCAGGAGCATGATTATTATTACCTTGATGACGATGTTGGTTAACTGTACTACCCATACCTTGAGTGTTACGGCGAAGACGTTGGCGCAATCTTGCTTGTCGTGTAGCTGCTTGATCTATGTTTCCGTTAGCATCATGATACGTCTCCAACGTATCTACTTTTTCTCACGCTTTTCCTTTTGTTTTGGACTCTAATTTGCATGATTTGAATGAAACTAACCCCGGACTGACGTTGTTTTCAGCAGAACTACCATGGTGTTGTTTTTGTGCAGAAAAAAAAGTTCTCGGAATGGAACGAAACTTTGCAAGGATTTTTTAATCAATAATAAGAATTTTTGGAACCAAGACCCACCAGAGAGGGGCCCCTGGGTGGGCACAACCCACCAGGGCGCGCCCCCCTCTCCTGGCGCGCCCAGGTGGGTTGTACCCACCTGGTGGCCCCGCTGATGACCCCCCTGATACTATAAAATCACATTATTCCAGAAAAAATCAAAAGAAAGAATTATCACGATCCACGAGACGGAGCTGCCGCCAAGCCCTGTTCTTCCTCGGGAGGGCAGATCTGGAGTCCGTTTGGGGCTCCGGAGAGGGGGATCTTCGTTCTTCGAGATCACCAACCCTTCTGCATCGCCAATTCCATGATGCTCCCCACCGGGAGTGAGTAATTCCTTCGTAGGCTCGCTGGTCGGTGAGGAGTTGGATGAGATTCATCATGTAATTGAGTTAGTTTTGTTAGGGCCTCATCCCTAGTATCCACTATGTTCCTAGATTGATGTTGCTATGACTTTGCCATGCTTAATGCTTGTCACTTTGGGCCCGGGTGCCATGAACTCAGATCTGAACCGTTTATGAATTCATCATTATATCCATGTTTTAGATCCGATCTGCAAGTTATAGTCACCTACTACGGTTCTGATCTGACAACCCCGGAGTGACAACAATCGGGCCCACTCTCGGTGATGACCGTAGTTTGAGGAGTTCATGTATTCACTATGTGTTAATGCTTTGTTCTGGTTCTCTATTAAAAGGAGGCCTTAATATCCCTTAGTTTCCATTATGGACCCCGCTGCCACGGGAGGGTAGGACAAAAGATGTCATGCAATGATACGTCTCCAACGTATCTATAATTTTTGATTGTTCCATGCTATTATATTATCTGTTTTGGATGTTTAATGGACTTTAATATGCTCTTTTATATTATTTTTTGGACTAACCTATTAACCGAAGGCCCAGTGCCAGTTTATGTTTTTTTGCCCATTTCAGTGTTTTGCAGAAAAGGAATACCAAACGGAATCCAAACGGAATGAAACCTTCACGATGATCTTTCTTGGAACAAACGCAATCCAGAAGACTTGGAGTTGAAGTCTAGAACTCTGCGAGGCGGCCACGAGGCAGGAGGGCGCGCCCAGGGGGGTAGGCGCGCCCCCACCCTCGTGGGCCCCACGGAGCTCCACCGACGTACTTCTTTCGACTACATATACTCTTATACCCTAAAAACATAAGGGGGAGCCACGAAGCCACTTTTCCACCGCCGCAACCTTCTGTACCCGTGAGATCCCATCTTGGGGCCTTTTTCGACGATCTGCCGGAGGGGGAATCGATCACGGAGGGCTTCTACATTAACACCATAGCCTCTCCGATGATGTGTGAGTAGTTTACCACAGACCTTCGGGTCCATAGTTATTAGCTAGATGGCTTCTTCTCTCTCTTTGATTCTCAATACAAAGTTCTCCTCGGTGTTCGCTTTGGGTTCAATCTTGCGGTGTCCTTTCCCAGTGACAGTAGGGGCAGCAAGGCACGTATTGTATTGTTGCCATCGAGGATAAAAAGATGGGGTTTATATCATATTGCTTGAGTTTATCCCTCTACATCATGTCATCTTTCTTAATGCGTCACTATGTTCTTATGAACTTAATACTCTAGATGCATGCTGGATAGCGGTCGATGTGTGGAGTAATAGTAGTAGATGCAGAATCGTTTTGGTCTACTTGACACGGACGTCATGCCTAGATATTCTCATAACTACGCGCTTTTCTATCAATTGCTCGGCAGTAATTTGTTCACCCACCGTAATACATGCTATTTTGGGAGAAGCCACTAGTGAAACCTATGGGCCCCGGGTCTCTTTCTTATTATATTGCATCTCTTTTATTTACATCACATCTCGTTTTACTGTTTTGCAATCTTTACTTTCCAACCTATACAACAAAAATACCAAAAATATTTATCTTATTATCTTTATTAGATCTCACTTTTGCGAGTGACCGTGAAGGGATTGACAACCCCTTTATCGCGTTGGTTGCAAGGTTCTTGATTGTTTGTGCAGGTACTAGGTGACTTGCGTGTTATCTCCTACTGGATTGATACCTTGGTTCTCAAAAACTGAGGGAAATACTTACGCTACTGCATCACCCTTTCCTCTTCAAGGGAAAACCAACACATGCTCAAGAGGTAGCAAGAAGGATTTCTGGCACCGTTGCCGGGGAGATCTATGCTCAAGTCAAGACATACCAAGTACCCATCACAAACTCTTCTCCCTCGCATTACATTATTTGCCATTCGCCTCTCGTTTTCCCCTCCCCCACTTCTAAAACGATTTTCAAAAACCTTTGCCTTTTCTTTGCCTCTTTTTGCTTGCCTTTTTGTGTGTTCGTTCTTAGTGCGGTTTGTTGCCATCATGTCTGAAACTCGGGAGGTTATCATTGAAAAGGATAATAGTAACAACGGGGGAAACTTTGATGCTTTTGATAATCCTCATGAAGAACCTACTATTTTACACACTAAAAAGTTCCGGATTGGTAGTGGTAATATTATTGGAAAAGGAGTTATTCAAGATTTCTTTACTTGTGCTGGTGCTCTGCCCACTATGGGTGGGTCTATTCTTCATAGAACTAGTAGTCTTGCGGATGTTATATCTTTGCTCGTAGTTGAACTTGAAAGACAATTTATTCATATGCATCCTTGCATACAAAGGATTTTTCTAGAATTTTCCAATATTGAGCATTCTTCTGTTAAGCGAGCAGCTACTATCTTTTTAGCACATGAGTTCAGATTTATAATGGAAGAGGCCAATGAAATTTTTGCGCATTATAGGGTGGATGCTGGCCGTCCTCCCATAGAAGCTATCCTTTTTAATCAAGAAGACATAATGCGTTTACGATCTTAAGATCATGTTGCTTATAATGAAAACCTTAGAAAGAAGGTTCCTACTGATGTTCTAGTTAATAGGATTTCTGAACTTAATGATAATTTTGCTATTCAGAACAATGGGCTAGGATTTTCTCTTGAACAAAGGCTCATGACTTTTTGCCAAAAGAATGCTTATATTGATGAATTGGTTGTGCAATATGAGGGGCCAAAGGAGGAACCAATACCTCCCGAGCTTGATCTTGGGGACTTTTGTCCCATTAAATTTAGCCCTTTTGATTATTTCTGCCTGGCGCAAAGAAAGCTTGCTGCTGAACGTAGGGAGTATGAGATCAGTTTTCGCGATTTGCCTTATCATTATGGTAATACCTAGATCTATTCTTGCTTTATGCCTAGCTAGGGGCGTTAAACGATACCGCTTGTTGGCAGGCAACCCAATTTTATTTTTGTTTTTTGCTTTTTGTTCCTGTTTAGTAATAAATAATTCATCTAGCCTCTGTTTAAATGTGGTTTTATGTTTTAATTAGTGTTTGTGCCAAGTAGAACCTTTGGGAAGACTTGGGTGAAGTCTTTGCAATCTTGCTGTAAAAAACAGAAACTTTTGCGCTCACGAGATTAGATACCATTTTTTACTGGAGAGTGCTTTTAGGTTGATTCTTTTTGCAGATGATTAATAGACAAATTCCTCACGTCCACCAATTTATTTCAGAATTTTTGGAGTTCCAGAAATATGCGTATGAATCAGATTGCTACAGACTGTTCTGTTTTGACAGATTCTGTTTTTCGTGTGTTGTTTGCTTATTTTAATGAATCTATGGGTAGTATCGGGGGTATGAAACATAGAGAAGTTAGAATACAGTAGGTTTAACACCAATGTAAATAAAGAATGAGTTCATTACTGTCGGGGTTATTGGCCATGGGTAGCCTGATCTGCCCCCCATGGCATTTCAAGACATCGGGGCCGATTGCGCCCCACGAGCATCGAAGATTGATCGCCGCCTTCTTGTGGCCGGCTGGTCCAAGCGGCCGGCTGCTAGAAGGCGGCGGACCCAAGAAACCGGCCACGAATTGGGCCGCCTCCTAACAGGCGGCCTCCAGAGAGGCCGGCTCCTAGCAGGCGGCCCCAAGCGCCCTCAAAGTCTGAGCCCCCATAAAAACGATGAGACGGGGCGTGGCTACAGAGAAGCATGCCACCCTCGAATCCAGGACAGGTCATGTCCACAGTATGCCGTACCAGCTGGAGATCTCTCGCACGGCGCGACACTGTTGCCCTTCCGCCCGTGACATCACCCAAGTCAGGGGGGACCATGCTCCCACGACGGGCTGTCGGTACGGCCCGCGGGCGGCGGGCCCTACCTGCCCGTGAGAAGCCAGAAGGCGGCAAGCCCGGCCAGTCGGCTTAAGGGGAGGTCGGCTACCAGCAGGCGGCCCTCCCCCTTCCTAGGAGTTTGTGCGCCATTAACCAGAAGAGATGGGGAATGGCTACAGTGAACGCCCGCCAGGCGGCGGAACTGTAGCCATGCCTTCCCCGACAAAGCAAGCGTCATTAGGAGCACGGCTACAGTGCTGGGCAGCCGGCATGACCCGCAAGCAGCGGGCACGGCCTGTCGGCCAAGTACAAGACAACCGGTAGGGCCCACCAGTCGGCGGGCCCCAGCAGCCAGCGGAGAAGCCGGCAACCAGAGATACTGACGACCTGGGCCCACATCCGGCCAGTTTACCATTGTACCCCTGGGAGGTAGGCCTATATAAAACCCCCCAGGGCACCCATGCGAAGGGTTCAGATCTTTAGCCAAAACACACACACACATAGAGAGAGAGAGAGAGAGAGAGAGAGAGAGAGAGGAGAGAGCTAGCCCTGCCCTTCTTCCTCCTCTAGCAAATAGCTCAAGGAGCAACTTGTAGCTACCTGTTGAGATAGTGATCATGCGGAGACCCCGCAGAGTAGGACTAGGGGTGTTATCTCCTAGGAGAGCCCCGAACCTGGGTAAAGTTCGCCGGCGTACGTGTCTACGCCTTATCCCGCTTCCTGGCACCGGCGACGTCTTACTATCCCCCACCATGATAAGCCACCCGTTGGCATATGTCGCACCAAAACCCCGACATTTGGCGCCCACCATGGGGCCTGGTGCACCGTCGTCCAAAGATCTGTTCTAGATGGGAACCCTCTTCCTTCCTGGCGAGCGAAGCCAACCTGGCATGCCAGACGGTGTTTGCGCCGATGCGCTGCATGCCGCGGAGGTCACCTGTGCGGCGAGCTGCCTCGCCGACCTTGTTGGCAAGATCCGCCTCTCCGACGAGTCTGCATCCAATGCAGGCACAGATGGCCCCGAGAGCCGCCTCGTCAAACTCCTCGACCAGCTCCACATCGTCAACGAGCCGGCCTTCGACTTGGAGTCGATCGGCTCCACCGACCCGATGCTTGTCGACTCCGACACGGCATCCCTCGACGCGTTCCCCACCAACGTGGTGGTCATCGACGATCCGCTTCCTTGCGCGGACAGTGGCGGCAGCACCGTCACAGAGGTGCTTGTCATTGGCCATGGCGAGCACTTTGGTGGTGACGGCCAGGATCCGTTGCAGGTGGCATTGTGGGACCTGGCCGCACCCATCCCCGAAGACGCTGATGGCGAGGCGTTGGAGGCGCATCGTAAGGCGTTCTTCTATAGCGCCAGGAAGTTGGCCACCATGAGACGCCTCTCTGAGGCCTACCAGCGTGAATTCGATCGCGCCATCGGTGGCACGCCGGCTACTAGCGAGCCCAGCCGCGTGGGCGCCATCCGGCAACTCGGAGCCACCATCGCCAGCATGCTGGGGGCCGACCGACCGACTTACGCCACACCCCAGGAGAACATACGAGCTGCCCAGGCGGCAACGGAAGAGCTAGAGCACTTGGAGGGCGACGAGCGTTGCTGCATGATGGAGAGCGTGCAGCAGCTGCTGTGCAACAGGAGGCCGGTAACCGGGTGGTGGAGCCCGACCTGCAAACTGAGAACTAGCCCCCTCGCCAAGAGCATGGCGCGACATCCCGGACGCCGACTGGCGGCACCCGCGGACGAAGAGATCGAGATCCGGCTGCAAGCCGCAGCCGGGCGCATATCTCCATTGAGCGCGACCAAGATGGCCGCCCACGAGCAGTGGAACGAGCGAGTGACTATCAGCCTCCTCAGCGCAGAGAAAGGCGTGTCTCCCTGCCGCCTGTTGATCATCCGAGTCTCGGTGGCCGGCTTGGCCCCCGAGAAGGAATCGGAGAAAATGATGCCTGCCACCAGATCGACCATCTCAATTGGTCCCTGGCGCTAGAAGAAGAAGATGCGTTGAGCCCGCCTTGTTTCGGCCCCCGCATCCGCGATGAAGCCTTCCCCAAAGGGTTCACGCTCCCAAGAGACACGCCCAAGTACAACGGCTCTGTGAAGCCGGAAGACTGGCTGGTCGACTACTCCACGGCCGTCAGCATAGCGAACGGCAACAAGCGCGTTGCCGTAAAATATGTTCCGCTCATGCTCCAGGGCACCGCCCGGACATGGCTGAACAGCCTGAAGCCCGGCAGCATCAACAACTGGGTAGATTTCACTGAAGCCTTCATCCGCAACTTCACCAGCACGTACAAGCGGCCGCCCAAGCCCCGCCAGCTCTCCTTGTGCGTCCAAGGCCCCACCGAACCGACTCGCGACTACCTCATGCGGTGTGCCGAGCTACGCAATTCTTGCGAAGGCGTGCACGAGGTGCAAGCTATCGAGTACTTCACTGCCGGGTGCAGAGAAGGCACCCTGCTCAAGCACCGACTTCTCTGCGACGAGCCGGCAACCCTCGGCGAGCTGCTGATCATGCGGAGAAGTATGCCACGGCCGACTCCTCCATGAAGGCGCAGATTCAAGTTGATGCATCCGGCAAAGTGGCTCCTCAGGCCCCTCGGACTCCGGCTGGTGACACTAGTTGGCGACAGCAGGAGAACGACAAACAAGTGCAAGGCGCCACAGCCGGCTTCCACCAGCCGGCAGGTGGTGACAGTCGAACCAGCAGCCGGATGGGCAGCCTGCTCTCAAGCGTCAGAAGGGCGGCAAGTCAAATTGGTTGCCCACCTTCTCCTATGAGCAAACCCTTGATGCACCCTGCAAGTTCCACAGCAGTGCGAAGCTGTCCAACCACATCACTCGTAAGTGTCACTGGCTCACTTGAATCTCCAAGGGCGAAGGATTGCTGCCTCCTCCGCCTTCTAGCCAGCCGCCGCCGCCTCCTCCTCCGCAGCAGGCGGCCCGGCCAGTTGCTGCCATCCAAGATGAGTACCCGGAAGAACAAGGAGCCTACTTCGTCTTCACCAGTGTGGCTGACGACAAGCACAGCCGACGCCTGCAGTCCCGAGAGGTGAACGTTGTAGCTTCTGAAGCCCCAGAGTTCATGCATTGGTCAGAAAAGCCAATCAGTTGGAGCCGGGCCGATCACCCGGAAGTGATGCCTTCTCCGGGTTCTTAGGCTCTGGTGTTGGATGCCACCTTTGCTACGGAGAGGCGAGCTGCTCGCTTCTTCCAAGTCCTGATAGATGGCGGTAGCAGCATCAACATCTTGTACCGCGATACCATGGAGAAGTTGGGCATCAAGCAGAAGCAACTCCATCCCAGTCGGACTGTCTTCCATGGCATAGTACCGGCCATTCGCACTCACCAATCGGCAAGATCAAGATAGACGTCCTCTTTGGAGACAAAGATCATTTCCGCCAAGAGCCTGTCTGGTTTGAAGTAGTTGACCTCGAGAGCCCTTACCATGCACTGCTTGGCCGACCTGCCTTGGCCAAATTCATGGTGGTACCGCACTATGCCTACCTTAAGTGAAGATTCCAAGCACCAAAGGAATCATCACCGTCTCCGGAGATTACAAGAAGTCATCTGCCTGTGCAGCAGCCAACAGTCGGCTAGCCGAGTCCCTTGTGATTGCTGCCGAGAAGCGACTCCTTGACCGGGTTGTGGCTATGGCCGGCAAGCAGCCGGACATGTCCCCTGATCCCAAGGAGTCGGAAGTTGAAGGCTCCTTCAAGCCGGCCAAGGAGACAAAGAAGATACCATTGGACCCAGAGCACCTAGAGAGGTACGCTGTCGTAGGTGCAAACCACGATAGCAAATAGGAAAGCGAGCTCATTGTAACGCCCACGATGCGGCTATATCTCCCACGTGTCGAGGCACGACTTAGAGGCATAACCGCATTGTGGTTTTGTCGCAAGAAGGGTCATCTTCACACAATCCCATGTAATGAACAATAATGGGATAAAGAGTTGGCTTACAATCGCCACTTCACACAATACATAAATATAATCCATACATCAACCAAAATACACACATGGACCGACTACGGTCAAGATCCAAATGAAAATAAGATAACCCCAAATGCTAGATCCCCGATCGTCCCAACCGGGCACCACTACTGATCATCAGGAAAAGACACATAGTAACGACCACGTTCCTCATCGAACTCCCACTTGAGGTCGATCCCATCATCTGCACTGGCATCGTCGGCACCTGCAACTGTTTTGGTAGAATCTGTGAGTCACGAGGACTCAGCAATCTCACACCCGCGAGATCAAGACTATTTAAGTTTATAGGAAAAGATGGTGTAATGAGGTGGAGCTGCAGCAGGCACTAAGCATATATGGTGGCTAACATACGCAAAAGAGAGTGATAAGAGAAGCAACGAAACGGTCGTCATCTAGAAATGACCAAGAAGTGATCCTGAACTCCTACTTACGTCATTCATAACTCAAACCATGTTCACTTCCCGGACTCCGCCGAGAAGAGATCATCACGGCTACACACGCAGTTGGTGTATTTTAACTGGGTCAAGTGACAAGTTCTCTACAACCGGACATTAACAAATTCCCATCTGCCTCATAACCGCGGGCACGGCTTTCGAAAGATAATACCCTGCAGGGGTGTCCCAACTTAGCCCATCATAAGCTCTCACGGTCAACGAAGGATAAACCTTCTCCCGGAAAGACCCGATCAGTCTCGGAATCCCGGTTTACAAGACATTTCGACAATGGTAAAACAAGACCAGCAAAGCTGCCCGATGCACCGACAAATCCCGATAGGAGCTGCACATATCTCGTTCTCAGGGCACACCGGATGAGACATCCTACGAGTAAAACCAGACCTCGAGTTTCCAAGAGGGGGCCCCACAGTCTACTCAGTTCGGACCAACACTCAAAGGAGCACTGGCCCGGGGGGGGTTAAAATAAGATGACCCTCGGGCTCGCGAAAACCCGAGGGAAAGGCTTAGGTCGCAAATGGTAAAACCAAGGTTGGGCCTTGCTGGAGGAGTTTTATTCAAGGCGAACTGTCAAGGGGGTCCCATAAATCACCCGACCGCGTAAGGAACGCAAACTCAAGGAACATAATACCGGTATGACAGAAACTAGGGCGGCAAGAGTGGAACAAAACACCAGGCATAAGGCCGAGCCTCCACCCTTTACCAAGTATATAGATGCATTAATTAAAAGAAGAGATATTGTGATATCCAAACATATCCATGTTCCGACATGGAACAAACTTCAACTTCACCTGCAACTAGCAACGCTATAAGAAGGGCTGAGCAAAAGCGGTAACTTAGCCAAACAACGGTTTGCTAGGAAAGGATGGTTAGAGGCTGGCATGGCAATATGGGAGGCATGATATAGCAAATGGTAGGTAGCGCAGCATGACAATAGAACGAACAACTAGCAAAGCAAAGATAGAAGTGATTTCGAGGGGTGGTCATCTTGCCTGCAAGGTTCTCAGAGTTGTCGAAAGCTTGATCCTCGTAAGTGTACTCAACAGGTTCCTCGTTCACGAACTCGTCTCCCGGATCTACCCAAGACAAGAACACAAGCAACGGAATCACAATCAATCATGAGAAATGCACAAGCAACATGATGCAAAACATGTATGATATGCGAGATATGATATGCGATGCATATGCGTGCTCCGGAAGGAAAATGATGAACAAGGCAGTAACTTGGCAAACCAAGCATGCCACTGGAAAGATGAGATGATTTCGGTCGAAATCGATATAAAGATCACCGAAAACGGATGCACGGTTTGCAAATGGCAAGCAAAACAAGAATGACACGAATCTGCGATTAACAGCATGATAGCACTTAAAATGCAACAAGTAATAGTGCTACAGCACCCCCAACATAGCAAAAAATCATATGGCAGTAATCTACAGGTGAAGCTTGACAAAAGATGAACACTGAGCTACGGCTAGAACTCACCATAACAAGCTCAAACAAGCATGGCAAAAGTGCAAAAGATAACAGGTTCACAGACTTGGTGAAATTACTGGACATGCCTGAAACAGCATCAGGTAGCAATGTTCAGAGCACCAAATCAACATGCTACAAGAACTTAACATAGCAAAAAAAGGGATGGAAGTATTCTACTAAATTCATATGACAAAAGTCCCTTACTGACCATAAGACAAAAAGGACCATAAGATATGATGGCAACCATGTAAACATAGCAAGTTTCGTTAACAGGTTTCAGACTTAGCAGAAAACAGAGCACGGCAGAAACAATAATATGAAGGCATCTTGGTGAGCTTGATGCACTCACCACTAAGCAATGCATTACAAAACAAGCATACCTACAGTAAGATGGCATGTTTATGAAGCTATTCATGGCAAGAACAAAAGCATAGCATGTATGGATCAACTACAACAAGTTTGGCAAAAATGAATATAATGTTAAGAATCTGCCAGAAATATTTTATAGCAAAAGTAGAGCAAGATTGAGTCATGCTATGGCACTCCATAATTGCAAAAAAAGGCAATTACAACAATATCTACAAAACATCCTTACTGAACATCACCAAAATATGCATGGATCTCCCTGTAGCATCAAGTTTACATGGCAACAAAATAACAGCAGACAAGGCCTTGGAGAAATCACTAAGTCCCTGAAATCAGAAACATTACGGGGCCTAGTTTGCATGCTTGTGCTAGTCACCACAGAGATCACAAAAATACATGGCATACACCACTGGAAAGATGGCATGGCATACAACAAAACACATGTAGAGCTCATGCCCATAAGATGCACAGAATAAATTCAACAAAAATAACAAATCTCCAAGTTCTGCTAAGAACCAGCAGATAACAGCAACTAGCACTCTTGCACCAGAGATGTGGCATAAAAATGGACTCTAGTGAACATGGTGCAATTGAACAAAATGTAGAGCATCATGAGGCGAACATTTTGATATATTACACGCGCGAAACGGAGCTATATGCAGAGAGTTATGATGCTATGAAAATGGACACATGCTGTAAAAAATAAATGACTTGGAATATTTTCGGGGTTCGGGAAAGTCAACCTCCGATGTTGACCCGATCTGGATCGAAACTAGGGTTCGAGCTCGGGCCGAAGCTCGCCGGAGAAAGGGCCGGCGGGGACGCCGGCGGGGCGGCGTGCGGCGGCGGAGGGAGGAGACGGCGGGGCCGGCGCGGGAGGACGCCGACGCGGGGCCCGGCGGGAGGCGCGGCGGCGGACGACGGCGAAGCGGCGGCGGCAGCCCACCGGCCCGGCGGTGGCGCGACGGCCGGCGGCGAGCAGGGCGGCGGGGCGGCGAGGAGACGGCGGCGGGGCACGGAGGAGAGGGCGTGCATGCGGGCGCCGGCGGCTCGGGCTCGCGGGCCCGCGGCGGGCCTGGCGGGCGGCGGGCGCCACGTGGCGGTCGCGGGGTGGCTGCGGCTTCGTCCGGCGGCGGCTGGACACGTCCGGCCGCGGAGAGGAAGGTGGTTAGGGTTTCGTCTGCGATTTATTTCGGGAGGGGAGGCATATATATAGGTAGAGGGAGCTAGGAGAGTCCAAATGAGGTGCGGTTTTCGCCCACACGATCGTGATCGAATGACCTACATCATGGAAGTGACTTAGAGGAGTTTTGGGCTGGTTTTGAGGGGGGTTTTTGCTGCACACACAAATGGACTTTCCGGTTACCCGGTTAACCGTTGGAATACCAAACGACCTCCAAATGGAACGAAACTTGACCAGTGGTCTACCGGTGGTATACCAAGGCCACTTGACAAGCCTCGGTCCATTCCGAGAATGTTTGACACCCGCTCACGAGAGAAAACAAGAGGGGTGCACCGGAGGAGATGGGAGCGCCGGATTGCAAAACAGACAACAGGGAAAATGCTCGGATGCATGAGACGAACACGTATGCAAATGCGATGCACATGATGACATGATATGAAATGCATGACATGAAAAAAATACAAAACGACAAACAAAACCCGACCACGAAGGGAATATCATAACACAGAGCCGGAAATGGCAAGAGTTGGAGTTACAATTATGGAAAGTTACATCCGGGGTGTTACAACACTCCACCACTACGAGACGATCTCGTCCCGAGATCTAGGAATGAAAGAACTCGGGATATTCGGAACGGAGATTGTCGTGGAATTGTCACGGCAGATGTCCTCGAGTTAGGACTTAGTCGTGGAGCCATCGCAGCTAGGAAGCTTGAAGGTGTTAATGCGGGACAAGGAACACGAGGGTTTATACTGGTTCGGCCCCTTACGGTGAAGGTAAAAGCCTACGTCCAGTTTGAGGTGGTATTGATTAGGGTTACGATCACCAGGGAGCTAAACTGCTATCCCGGCTCTCGACGAGATTGTTCTTGTTCCTAAACCGCTGCCGGGTCGTCCCTTTATATAGGGAGGCTGACGCCTAGCAGCCCTCAGAGTCCCGGCCGGCTCATAAGAGTGCCCGGCTCGGACTCTCAACTATACTTGCCTTACACTACAAGTTCTACCATAATAATGATTGTAACTACGGGCCTTAAGCCATATCCGGGTCTTAAGCCCATCTCTGGCCCATCGTCTTCAAGCTTGGCTCCGGACTTCTGGCAACGACCATATGAGTAACCCGGCCCCTCCTGGCGGGTGACTCTAAGGTCTATATCCTCAACATTAGGCCCCAGATTGATTTGAGCCAGCTCATGTCAATCTTTAATTCTTTCGACAGAAAAATCTCCGGCTTACCATTCGTGTGAAGGCCATAACCCAGCATGACATCATCCTCTAGACTCCGGATAATCCGCCGTGATGTCATCGTCCATTAAGCCCCTTTTTTTCTCCGCCAGATCCGCAACGGATCTTTTCCTTTACTGTCATCCCGAAAATCGAGGTGTTGTGAGGGGAGATAACCACGCCACGGTCTCCTTGATTCTCGCGCCCGCTTTATGAGCTCGCCTTATAAATAGGCCGGCCCGACGGGCTTCTCTGCCACCCTTCTTCCTCCTCGCGCCACTGCCTCTCTGCCTGAGCTCGCACTCCGCCGCCGTCGTCTCGCCTCCGTTCTTCGTCAACCTTGGCCGCTGCATCACTCTGACTCGGACCAGACAAACGGCGGCGACCCCCGCACCTTTTCAGCTCCGGTAAGTCCTCACTACCCCGTAGAGAAGATCTGCAGTAGGGTTCATCCACGTTCTTCGTGTTCGTCGCCATTGCCCGCAAGTTTCGGTAGTTCTCATAGTTACTGCCCCTGTTTGATCTTAGACCTGCCTAGAACCAGTGCGGTGGTTGTTTGGCACCCATTTTACATGCAAGCAGCTCTCCTTTTACTGCATAGGAACTTTGTTCAAGCCCAAGAACTCCCTCACTTCTGTTTCTAGGTCTAGAAATTTTTTCTTTTGCCCGACCATTTTGATCCAAAAAAGTTACTGCAATATGTGAAACCTGTTTTACCACACTTAGTAAAAACTGCAACCATTGAATCTTGGCGGCTTACAATTCCGGTTTAAAGAAACCACGCGCCGTAGAATCCTCCGGCTTAAAGAAAACCATGCTTCGTAGAATCCTCCGGCTTAATTGTGATAAGGCCGTAGATAATTAACTTATTCTGAATGCCCCGGCGGCTTAAATAACCCGCTGTACTTAGGTATATACCATTAGTCCCCTTCATAAGCCGCCACCTTAGCTTTGAACTACAGATTTCCTCCGGCTTATAATTAACCCGGACGTTTCTTCCTTTTTGTCATAGACTGCCGACTTTCACCATGCCTCCCAAAGCTCCCATCACTTGCAACTGGATGAGATCCAATGTCACCAACGAGACCCTAGCTGATTTTGTTAAGTCAGGACATCTGCCCAAGAAAGACATCATGTCCTACCGTGCCCCTGACCCGTCAGAAGAGAGGCCACAACCAAAGGATGGGGAGGTAGTAATTTTTGCTGATCACATGAGCCGGGGCTTCGCACCGCCCGGCTCAAAGTTTTTTAGGGACGTGCTCAACTTCTTCGACTTGCGGCCTCAAGATATAGGGCCCAACTCAGTGTCCAACATCTGCAATTTTCAAGTCTTCTGCGAGGTTTACCTTGGAGAAGAACCTAGTCTGCTTGCGTGAAGGCTGTACGCCCGGTGGCCACCCTTATCGGGAACGACATAGATCTGACCAAGTACCAGCCGGGTTATGATGCGGAGAATCAGAGGATTCCAACCCCTCGCTATGAAGCCCTCAACCTGATCCCGCCGGCTCGCCAGCACACCTTCGCCCCGGAGATTGACCCGGCCGGGTTAATTGACGAGGAAGCCCAATTCGAAGCTCTCAGCGGCATCGACTGGAAGTCATCAACCTTCCTGGTCTTGGGATCAGCCGGAGGAGAGGATAGGAACGAGCCGGAGACTTCAACTCAGCGGGCATCATAACTCGGCTGGCGGGTTACCAAACAATGTCCCCCCCCCCTTGATGAGTTTTGTAATAGAGTAGGTGCAACAGTTCATCTCTGCCGTGCCATCGTGCACGTATTGAATGTGAAAGTCTTTTGAAGTTGTCTCTTTGATATTTCTCCGGGTCATAATCAATCCTTTGTTTTTCTTAACCTTAAGTATAGAAAGGCAAATCACAAGTCTCGGGGCGTCTTACCGTCCTGAGAATCATAAATTTTAGATAACCCGGAATATGAATCGAAAAGGACTTGTCTTCAATAGTATCCTGAACACAGCCATAAGAACATGCCGAACAGCCTGCAAGTATACTTCCGGCTTAGATAATTCGGATGAGAAAGTTGGTACCGCAACTCTGGTTTACCTGCCTTATAACACCCATTGCGTTCAGAAATACCGTAAACCAAGGTTAAGCCGGAAAAGTGAGACCCGGCTGTACACACCTTGACATAGTCAAAGAAAACTTGTGATAAAGCAGAAGAATTTAGGGGCTTCCGGTTCGAATACGACCAGAGACCCGGCCCAAAGGGGTTAAGCTTTGATTCGGATACGATCATATAGCCCCCAGTGGGTGTGGCGATGCCAATCAAGAGGGTACCGACAGCTATGTTCTCTTTGGTTCGAATACGACCCATGTTTGAACAGGAAGCCCCCAAGTGATTTTAAGAATTGTTTAACGACGCTGATTCGAATACAATCCACGTCGGTTCTCAGAGGGGTTAAACTATGATTCAAATATGACCAAAGGTAACCTCCCAATGAGCTCGGCACTTTGCCAATCAAATGGGTATCGACAGCTATGTTCTCTTTGGTTCGAATACGACCCATGTTTGAACAGGAAGCCCCCAAGTGACCTTACTACTTACGGCTAGATTCGAATACGATCATAAGCCGGATCCTTCTTTAAGTCATCATGTAATCTTGTAATAAAAACAACACGTGCATATTTGGAGGAGAAAAAAGGACAGAGGTCCTGCTTTATTGCTTATCATAATGTATACATGGCTGAGAGAAATATGTACACCACGAGAGCCGGTGGCTCAAGTGTAGTAAGGCCGAAGCTGAGCTATGTTCCACGGCCGACGTGTCTCTTCCTCCGACTTACGTGAATCTTTGTGCTCCCGAATGTCAATGAGGTAATATGACCCGTTGTGCAAGTTCTTGCTGACCACAAAGGGCCCTTCCCAAGGTGGGGATAACTTGTGTGCATCTGTCTGATCCTGGATGAGCCGGAGCACAAGGTCGCCTTCCTGGAAGACCCGGGATTTGACCCGGCGGCTATGATAACGGCGCAGGTCTTGTTGGTAAATTGCTGAACGGGCTGCTGCCACATCACGCTGTTCATCCAACAAGTTAAGAGCATCTTGGCGCGCCTGTTCATTATCCGTCTCAACATAAGCCGCCACGCGAGGTGAGTCGTGACGGATGTCACTGGGGAGGACTGCTTCTGCTCCATAAACCATGAAGAAAGGCGTGAAGCCTGTAGACCTGTTAGGGGTAGTATTGATGCTCCATAAGACGGAGGGCAACTCCTCCACCCAACAACCCGGCGTCCGTTGCAAAGGGACCAAAAGCCGGGGCTTGATGCCCTTCAGAATCTCCTGATTAGCTCTCTCCGCTTGACCATTGGATTGAGGATGAGCCACTGAGGAAACATCAAGTCGGATATGCTCTCGTTGAAAAAACTCTTCCATGGCGCCTTTGGAGAGATTGGTGCCATTGTCAGTTATAATGCTGTGTGGAAAACCAAAGCGAAAGATCACCCTTTTCATGAACTGAACTGCCGTGGCTGCATCACACTTGCTAACTGGCTCCGCTTCAACCCACTTGGTAAATTTGTCAACTGCCACCAAGAGGTGGGTCTTCTTATCCTTGGACCTTTTAAAAGGTCCAACCATATCAAGCCCCCAGACCGCAAAGGGCCAAGTGATTGGGATCATCCTCAGCTCCTGAGCCGGCACGTGAGCCCGTCGTGAGAACTTCTGGCAACCATCAGGTTTACTGACCAAGTCCTCTGCATCAGCATGAGCCGTCAACCAATAAAAACCATGACGGAAAGCCTTGGCCACAAGGGACTTTGAGCCGGCATGATGGCCACAATCCCCTTCATGGATCTCACGCAAGATCTCTTGCCCTTCCTCAGGGGAGACACAACGCTGAAATGCTCCTGTAACACTGCGATGATGCAACTCGCCATCGATAACGATCATTGACTTAGCCCGCCGGGTTATTTGCCTGGCCAAAGTTTCATCCTCAGGCAACTCGCCCTGGGTCATATAGGCCAGATATGGCATTGTCTAGTCTGGTATGACATGAAGAGCCGCCACCAGTCGTGCCTCCGGGTCAGGGACAGCCAAGTCCTCCTCTGTAGGCAACTTAACCGAAGGGTTATACAGGACGTCCAGGAAAGTGTTAGGCGGCACCGGCTTTCGTTAAGAGCCTAGCCGGCTTAGAGCATCCGCCGCCTCGTTCTTCCTGCGATCAATGTGCTTTACTTGGTAGCCCTGAAAGTTCCCAGCAATGGCATCAACCTCACGGCGATAAACCGCCATGAGAGGATCCTTAGAGTCCCACTTGCCTGATACTTGTTGAGCTACCAAGTCTGAGTCACCAAAGCACCTTACCCGGCTCAAGCTCATCTCCTTAGCCATCCGAAGACCGTGGAGCAAGGCCTCGTACTCAGCCGCATTGTTAGTGCAAGGAAACATCAATTGTAGCACATAATGGAACTTGTCACCCTTAGGGGAAGCCAATACAACGCCAGCCCCCGAGCCCTCCAACTGCCTGGACCCATCGAAGTGAATAGTCCAATACATGTTATCCGGCTTTTGCTCAGGCACTTGTGACTCTGTCCAATCATTAATGAAATCCACCAAGGCCTGAGATTTAACAGTAGTGCGTGGCACATATTTGAGACCATGAGGTCCAAGTTCTATAGCCCACTTAGCAATTCTCCCTGTAGCCTCTCTGTTTTGAATGATATCACCAAGAGGGGCAGAACTGACCACAGTGATGGGATGACCCTGAAAATAATGCTTAAGTTTCCGGCTCGCCATGAACACACCATATACCAGCTTCTGCCAATGCGGGTACCGCTGCTTGGACTCAATGAGCACTTCGCTGACATAATAAACCGGCCGCTGAACCGGATGCTCCTTACCCTCCTCCTTGCGCTCCACCACAATGGCCACACTGACAGCTCGTGCGTTTGCCGCCACATACAGTAGTAAGGGCTCCTTATCAACCGGAGCAGCAAGGACTGGGGGCTCTGCCAGCTGCTTCTTCAAATCCTCAAAAGCGGTATTAGCTGCATCATTCCAGACAAAGTTATCAGTTTTCTTCATCAACTGATATAATGGCATGGCCTTCTCACCCAAACGGCTTATAAACCGGCTTAAAGCAGCGATGCGACCCGCCAAACGCTGAACATCATTTATACACGCCGGCTTAGCCAGGGAGGTGATGGACTTGATCTTCTCCGGGTTAGCCTCAATGCCTCTGTCAGAAACCAAGAAACCCAAAAGTTTGCCTGCAGGAACACCAAAGACACACTTGGCCGGGTTAAGCATCATCTTATAGACCCGGAGATTATCAAAGGTTTCCCTTAAATCATCTGTCAGGGTTTCCTCTTTTATGGACTTAACCACAATGTCATCCACGTAAGCGTGAACATTGTGCCCAATCTGTTTATGAAGACAATTCTGTACACAACGCTGGTAAGTCGCCTGTGCACACTTGAGTCCAAAGGGCATAGACACATAGCAGAAGGCTCCAAAGGGAGTGATGAACGTCGTCTTCTCCTGGTCCTTAACTGCCATCTTAATCTGATGATATCCGGAATAAGCATCCAAGAAACTTAAGCGTGCACAACCTGCCGTAGCATCAATGATTTGATCAATACGGGGGAGGGCAAAAGGATCAGCCGGACACGCCTTGTTCAAGTCCGTGTAGTCCACACACATCCGCCAGGTGCCGTTCTTCTTGAGTACGAGCACCGGGTTAGCTAACCACTCTGGGTGAAAGACTTCAATGATAAACCCGGCCGCCAAGAGCCGGGCCACTTCTTCACCAATAGCTTTCCGCCTCTCTTCATTAAACCGCCGAAGGAACTGTCTGACCGGCTTAAATTTCGGATCAACATTGAGAGTATGCTCAGCGAGTTCTCTAGGTACACCTGGCATGTCAGAAGGTTTCCATGCGAAGATGTCCCTATTCTCACGGATGAACTCGATGAGCGCGCTTTCCTATTTTGGATCCAGATTTGCACTGATGCTAAACTGCTGGGATGAGTCACCTGGAACAAAATCAACAAGTTTAGTCTCATCAGCCGATTTAAATTTCATCGCCGGCTCATTCTCCGTAGTCGGCTTTTTCAGAGAGGTCATATCTGTTGGGTCAACATTGTCTTTATAAAACTTCAACTCCTCTGTGGCACAAACAGACTCCGCATAAGCCGCATCGCCTTCTTCACACTCCAGAGCCACCTTTCGGCTCCCGTGAACCGTAATGGTCCCATTGTGACCCAGCATCTTGTGCTGTAAGTACACATAACACGGCCGTGCCATGAACTTGGCGTAAGCCGGCCGCCCAAATATAGCATGATATGGACTTCTTATCTTGACCACCTCAAAGGTCAATTTCTCCACCCTGTAGTTGCTCTCATCACCAAAAGCCACTTCCAATTCGATCTTGCTGACTGGATAAGCCGACTAACCAGGTACCACACCATGGAAGATAGTGTTTGACTGGCTGAGGTTCTTATCAACCAACCCCATACGGCGAAAAGTCTCATAATAGAGGATGTTGATGCTGCTGCCTCCATCCATGAGCACCTTTGTGAACTTATATCCTCCCACTTGAGGAGCCACCACTAAGGCCAAGTGGCCCGGGTTATCCACCCGGGGAGGGTGATCCTCCCTACTCCACACTATAGGCTGCTCAGACCACCGCAAGTAGCGTGGGACTGCCGGCTCAACAGCATTCACTGCCCTCTTATGAAGCTTCTGATCTCGCTTACACAGGCTGGTGGTAAACACATGATACTGTCCACCGCTAAGCTGCTTTGGATTGGTCTGATAACCCCCCTGCTGTTGTTGATGACCCTGGCCAGACTGTTGATTAAAGCCCCCTTGGCCGTTCTGAGGCCCAGAATTTGAGCCGCCTCCCGGGCCATGAAAGCCGCCGGCGCCTGAGCCGCCGCCCGGGCCATTGTAATTCTTGAAGGCCTTCATGATTGCACAATCTTTCCACAGATGAGTTGCTGCCTTCTCTCTAGAACCATGCCTTGGACAAGGCTCATTCAGCAGCTGCTCCAGCGTCGGACCTGACCCGCCGCCTCGGGGAGGGGGTCTCCCCTTGCGTCGCTGGTTATTACCTTGTGAGCTGGCGTTGGCTACAAACTCTAGGCTGCCATCAGCCTTGCGCTTGCCTCCTCCTTGGTTCCCCGGGTTATGCTGAGGACCCTTGTCGTTGCCATTCTTCTTTCCCTTCCCTGCCCTTTCATCATCTGAAGGGGGATCCTTGGTACCATCAGAATCGACGTACTTGACAAGAGCCGCCATTAGTGTACCCATGTCACTGCAGTCGCGCTTAAGCCGCCCGAGTTTCATCTTCAGTGGCACAAAGCGACAGTTCTGTTCCAACATTAAGACTGCAGAGCCGGCATCCATCTTATCTGATGAATGTATGATCTCCTTAACCCAGCGAACCCAATGGGTCGTGGATTCACCCTCTTGCTGCTTACAGTTAGTCAAATCCACAATTGACATAGACTGCCTACAGGTGTCCTTGAAGTTTTGGATGAACCGTGCTTTCAGCTCAGCCCAAGACCCGATGGAGTTCGGTGGTAGCCCTTTCAACCAAGTGCGGGCAGTCCCATCCAACATCATGGTGAAGTACTTAGCCATGGCCGCCTCACTGACCTCCAGTAGCTCCATGGCCATCTCATAACTCTCGATCCAGGCCGCAGGCTGTAAGTCTGCTGTGTAATTAGGCACCTTCCTAGGGCCTTTGAAGTCCTTGGGCAGACACTCATTGCGGATAGCTGGTACTAAACAAGGGACACCCCCCGTCCTGGTGGGGATACCCACGTCGACGGAAGTCGTCGGATAAGCCCGGGGGGCCTGGTAAGCCGTCAATTGTGGCACCTGCTCCGCCTCTTGCCGCGCTCTGTCCTGGTCTGCAGCGTGGAAGGCTCCGTTATAAGCCGGGCCATGGCCAGGGGGCGGGTCATGGCGTCGGACGTTACTTGAGCCGGTAGCTGAGACTATGTGCCAGTTGTAACTCGGGCTTCGGCCCGGACGGGGGGTCGAGTGGATCCTATCTCGGCTGTAGGAGTACGCCTCCTGCTGCGCCAGTGCCGTCTGAAGGAGTTCCCTGACCCGGCGGGTTTCAATAGCCGTCGGAGAGTCGCCGTCAACTGGGAGAGCCGCCAGTCGTGCCGCCGCAGCGACCATGTTCTCCAGCGGGTTATTATAATGACCCGGGGGTATTGGCACGTACTGAGGCGGGGCAGGGGGCACCTGGGGAGGCCCCATCACTTGTGGCTGAATAGGGGTCCCGGACCCGGGCACTATGACCCCTGGCGGGTTACTAGACCCTGCACCTGGTGTGTTGAAGAGGTTGCGTGGATCGTAAACCGGAGGGAGTCGAGATTGGGCCTTTTGATGCCTCCTTCTTAGGACCTCATTGGCCGCGTTTTGATCCATTGTGAGCCGGAAGGACTGCGCTTGAATCAACTGTGTTTGGGCATCGAGAGACGCCCGCTCCGCAGTCATCCTGATCCCTTCTGCTGCCAGATCCTCCTTAGCCTTCACTAGATCCAATTTTAACTGTGCCACCTCCGCATCATGCCGAGCTTGATCCGCCGGGTCAACCGTGGCAGTTAACAGGGCCGTCATCTTGTCCGTGAGATCCATTAGCACTTGAGCCGGAGAAGGCACCGGGTTTCCCGCTCCAGCAGCGGGGCTTTGAACAGGCTGCGCACCAGCCATAAAAACTCCAACCTGATTTGGCGGCTCAAATAGGTCCGGAATACTGTCACCATCGGAACAACCCATGAGCCTACCATCTTGAAGTTGGTACAACGAGTTCGACTCATCAGTGGCCGACTCGCCGTCAGAGCCGGCGGCCGTCTCATCACCAGATCCAGATCGATCAGAGAGTCCTCCATGGATACACCCCACAAAAGCAGGCCTTAAGGCAGGCCGGCCCCGGGCGGGTCGCGCACGCTGAGCCGTCTCGATGAGATCGGCGCAGAGACCCGGCTCAGGGCCCGGCTCACCAATCTTTCCAATGAAAACATGAATTCCGCCGAAGGGGACCCAGTACCCGTACTCAATTGAGCCGGCGTCGGGGCCCCAGTTTGCATCGTCGATGTAGAGCTTGCCGCGACGACTCTTGGTCATCCGGCCCACAGCGTATCCCTTGAGCCCTTCGAAGCTGCCCTTCAAGAATTCAAATCCACCGTGCGCTGGCCCCACGGTGGGCGCCAACTGTCGTGGAATTGTCACGGCAGATGTCCTCGAGTTAGGACTTAGTCGTGGAGCCATCGCAGCTAGGAAGCTTGAAGGGGTTAATGCGGGACAAGGAACACGAGGGTTTATACTGGTTCGGCCCCTTACGGTGAAGGTAAAAGCCTACGTCCAGTTTGAGGTGGTATTGATTAGGGTTACGATCACCAGGGAGCTAAACTGCTATCCCGGCTCTCGACGAGATTGTTCTTGTTCCTAAACCGCTGCCGGGTCGTCCCTTTATATAGGGAGGCTGACGCCTAGCAGCCCTCAGAGTCCCGGCCGGCTCATAAGAGTGCCCGGCTCGGACTCTCAACTATACTTGCCTTACACTACAAGTTCTACCATCATAATGATTGTAACTACGGGCCTTAAGCCATATCCGGGTCTTAAGCCCATCTCTGGCCCATCGTCTTCAAGCTTGGCTCCGGGCTTCTGGCAACGACCATATGAGTACCCCGGCCCCTCCTGGCGGGTGACTCTAAGGTCTATATCCTCAACAGAGATGGTCCTCGCGTTCCCAGGTGGCTTCCCGGTCGGAATGGTGTGACCACTTCACTTTCAGGAATTTGATTGACTTGTTGCGAGTCTTACGCTCAGTTTCTTCAAGAATAGCAACGGGGTGCTGATGATAAGATAGATCTTCTTGGAGGTCAATCTCTTCGAAGTTGATAGTGCGCTCAGGCGTCTTGAAGCACTTGCGGAGCTGTGACACATGGAACACATCGTGCACGTTCGTGAAGATGGAAAGAAGCTCAAGTTGATAGGCGAGGTCGTCTCTTTTGCCAATGATCTTGAAAGGACCCACGTATCTAGGGGCAAGCTTCCCTTTGATACCGAAGCGACGAGTGCCTTTCATTGGAGAGACGCGGAGGTAGACATGATCTCCGATCTCGAAAGCCAAATCACGGTGCTTACTATCATAGTAACTCTTCTGGCGTGATTGCGCGGCTTTGAGATTATCACGGATGACTTTACACATTTCTTCAGCTTCAGTGATAAAGTCATTGCCAAGAAGTTGGCGTTCACCAGTCTCTAACCAATTGAGAGGAGTACGACACTTTCTGCCATAGAGAATCTCGAATGGGGCCTTGCCCAAACTCGCTTGGAAGTTGTTGTTGTAGGAGAATTCAGCATATGGAAGACAATCTTCCCATTTCATGCCAAAAGAAATGACACAAGCCCTGAGCATGTCTTCAAGAATTTGATTGACTCGCTCGACTTGGCCACTAGTTTGCGGATGGAAAGCTGTGCTGAAGCGAATGTTTGTGCCCATGGCCTTCTGGAAGGAGTCCCAGAACTTAGAGGTGAAGATGCTTCCACAGTCAGAAGAAATCAATTGTGGAATGCCGTGCAAGGAGACAATTCTGGAGGTGTATAGCTCTGCCAACTGAGCTGCTGTGATGGATTCTTTGATTGGAAGGAAATGAGCGACTTTAGAAAGCTTGTCGATGACAACGAAGATAGCATCATTTCCACGCTTGGACTTTGGAAAACCAGCCACGAAGTCCATTTCGATATGATCAAACTTCCATTCTAGGATAGCAAGAGGTTGGAGGAGACCAGCTGGTCGTTGGTGTTCTGCTTTCACTCTTCGACAGACATCACATTCATTCACGAATTGAGCGATTTCTCGCTTCATTCGAGTCCACCAATACGACTGCTTGAGGTCATGGTACATCTTCGTACTTCCAGGATGAATGGAAAGAAGAGAATTGTGCGCCTCGTTCATAATGACTTTCCTTACATCACCTTTAGGAACCACAATCTGGTCCTTGAAGAATAAAGTGTCTCTGTCATCAATGCGATAGCACTTGTATTTGGAAAGACCCTTGTCGATACCATGTTTCACCTTCTTCACCATGGCATCAAGAAGTTGTGCCTCACGAATTTGATCTTCCAAAGTAGGAGAGACTAAGAGGTTGGCAAGAAAGCCTTGAGGAACAACTTGGAGATTCAGCTTGCGGAAAGCTTCACAAAGATCCGGTTGGAAAGGCTTGAGAATTAAGCTGTTGCAATAAGCCTTCCTGCTTAAAGCATCTGCAATGACATTGGCCTTGCCTGGAGTATATTCAATACTCGGATTGTACTCTTGAATCATTTCGACCCATCGAGTCTGCCTGAGATTGAGGTTGGGCTGAGTGAAGATGTACTTGAGACTCTTGTGATCGGTGAATATGTCCACTTGTCTTCCCAACAAGAGATGTCTCCACGTTATTAATGCATGGACAACTGCCGCCAACTCAAGAACGTGAGTGGGGTAGTTCTTCTCATTGGGCTTCAACTAACGAGAGGTATAGGCCACAACTTTCTTCTCTTGCATTAACACAGCACCGAGACCTTGGAGAGAAGCATCACAGAAAACTTCAAATGGCTTGGATTCGTCAGGAGGAGTTAAGACAGGAGCTGTGACTAGTTTCTCTTTGAGAGTGTTGAAAGCAACGTCACACTCAGGAGACCAGACATACTTCACATGCTTATGGAGGAGGTTGGAAAGAGGCTTTGCAATCTTAGAGAAATTCTCAACGAATCTTCGGCAATAGCTTGCAAGACCAAGAAAACTGCGGAGCTGCTTGACATTCTGAGGAGGTTCCCAATTCACAATTGCGGACACCTTCTCGGGGTTAACAGCGATGCCCTTGGCAGAGATGATGTGACCAAGGAAAAGAACTTCATCAAGCCAAAACTCACATTTTGAGAACTTCGCATAGAATTGATACTCTCTGAGCTTGTCGAGCACCAATCGCAAATGTTTGGCATGATCCTTCTTATTCTTGGAGAAGACCAAGATATCATCGAGATACACCAGAACGAATTCATTGGTATAGGGGTTGAAGATGAAATTCATCATCCGAGAGAATACTGGAGGAGCATTGACAAGGCCGAAAGACACGACAATATATTCATAAGAACCAAAGCTTGTTCTGAAAGCTGTCTTGGGAATATCTTCTTCACGAATGCGAATCTGATGATAACCCATGCGAAGGTCAAGCTTGGAGAATACTTTAGCACCTTTGAGTTGCTCGAATAGCTCATTGATGTTGGGAAGTGGATACTTGTTCTTGATTGTCTTCTTGTTCAATGGACGGTAGTCGACACAAAGTCGGTCCGTGCCATCCTTCTTCTTTACAAAAAGAACACCACAACCCCATGGAGATGAACTCGGTCTGATCAAACCCAGACGCTCTTGTTCATCGAGCTGTTTCTTCAATTCCTTCAGCTCATTGGGTCCAAGCTTGTATGGACGCTTGCAAACGGGTTCAGTGCCCGGCTCAAGATCGATAACGAACTCAACTGGCCGGTGAGGAGGCATACCTGGAAGCTCTTCTGGAAAGACATCTTGGTACTCACAAACGACTGGAATTTGAGAGATGGCATTCAATTCGCCCTTCTCATCGAGAGAAAATAACCGAATGGTTTCATCACGAGCAGCATAAATAATCACATCCTCAGAAGAGTGTGTCAATTGAATTTCCCTGGCAACACAATCAAGTTGAGCCTTGTGCTTAGAAAGCCAGTCCATCCCGAGAATTAGATCAATATCCGAGTCACCAAGAACAACTGGAGAAGACAGAAATTTATAGTTCCCCATCTTGATGGAAACATCGGGAGCAACCAAACTAGAAGTCAAAAGCTTTCCCGGAGAAACAACTTGCATAACTTTGGATAAAATCTCTGTGTCAACATTGTGCTTCGATGCAAATGGGTATGACAAGAAAGAATGCGATGCACCAGTATCAAATAAGACTTTTGCAGGAATATCATTAACTGAGAGATTACCCATTATCACATCAGTAGATTCCTCCGCTTGAGCTGCATTCATCATGTTCACCTTTGCAAACTTTGGATTATGCTTGACCACTGCATTGCTGGAAGATCTGACAGGAGGAGGAGGCGGAAGACGCCTTTGGTTAAAGCACTTGTTAGCATAGTGACCTTTCTGCTCACACTTGTTGCAAGTCACCTCTGAAAGTGGACGGTGATAAGGAGCATTGGACTTTGGAGCTTGATTCTGAGACTTGTTCTGATAGCCAGAGTTGGAAGAGTTGGAGGAACCCTGGCCACCTTTGTTCTTCTGCTGGTAAGGCTGACGGAACGGAGGAGGAGGAGGCAACCAGAACTTCTGTTGCTTAGCTGCCACAAGTGAGGAAGAAGAAGACTGAACTGCGTCTCTGACTCTCTTCTTAGAAGCCTCACACTTGAGCTGAGCAGCCTCTTGCTTCGGTGCCATATTGTAGAATTGATCAAACTGAGTAGGCTCAACAAGAACGAGAGCTAACTGCAGATCCTCTCTAAGGCCACCTCTGAAGTGATAGATCATGCTCTTTTCATCAGGAACGTCTTGTTTAGCGAAGCGAGCAAGTTTCTGAAACTGGATGTTGAATTGATACACTGACATGTTGCATTGCTTGAGATTGCGGAACTCCTCACACTTGCTCTCAACAACACTTTGTGGAATGTGGTGCGCTTTGAAGACCCGACAGAAGTCACTCCAAGTGATCACACAACCTCCTCTGGAATCTTTGTATTGTTGATACCAATCAGCAGCTTGGTCCTTGAGATGAAAAGAAGCGAACTTGACACAGTCCTCAGGCCTGACATTGCTACATTCAAAATGCTTGTTGATGTCCACGAGCCAATCATCGGCATCCGTGGCCTCGGCACAGTAGCTGAAAGACTTGGGCTGATTTGCGAGAAACTGGTTGAGGGTAGCGAAGTGAGGCTGATTGTTGCCTTGACCTTGATTTCCT
Organism: Aegilops tauschii subsp. strangulata; assembly: GCF_002575655.3. Lineage (NCBI taxonomy): Eukaryota > Viridiplantae > Streptophyta > Magnoliopsida > Poales > Poaceae > Aegilops > Aegilops tauschii. Next base: position 183,867,584 of record NC_053039.3, read on the forward strand.
TGATTGCCTTGCCCTTGGGTACGTTCTTGCAAGAGTTGCAGAATCATCTGAGCATTGGCGTTGGTGGCTGCCATGATAGCTTGCCATGCCTCCGGAGGCGGAGGTGGTGGCGGAGGGTTCGCTTGACTCCCTTCATTGCGATCCGGATTCTGACGCGTTGGCGGAGCCATCCTAAAGAGGGTGACATCCGTTAGCATCTTGATAGACAAATAGATAAGTAGAATCAACGGATAGAAATTGCAACATATAGTCTTCACAAAAAACATTCGAACGAAGATGAACGAATGAATTCCATAGTAAATCATTGCACTTCCATAAATTGAGAAGCCACTTAGAAAAAGATATGGAATCAACATTTGATTTCGAAGCAACTCGAATACCACAATTCAAAACAAAACAAAGTATTGGCTTGCAGAATAAGCCGGAACAAACATATGATAGAGATTTCGTCCGAAGTTTTCGTGGTGGGGCCCACACGGGCTCAATCGTACAGCACCATCATGTACAAGGCTGTGCACATGACATACGAAGCGCCCCCGAGTCGGCATAGCCAAGGACTCTTTAAGACACCACGAGACCACTGTAAAACCAACCGTGTACAGGCGGACCACTAGACGTCGAACCCCAATCTCATATCATGCGTCTGTCGGAAAGATATCCTAAGGCTACTTGAATTCCCACTTATAAACTCCCGAAACTTTCTGGTTATGCAATCTGGTGTTGGGGATACAGGGGACACAAAATATATCACCCAAACTAGCAATCCCTAGATCCAGCTGTATCCATCCGTCAACACATAACCAAGAAACCTTCGGAAATCGTGTACCTCAACCTTCGAAAAGCATCCGTTATACGAGTTATGGCAATACTCCTGAACTCCCGCCCCAGTACTGGGTGGCGTCGAGGTGATCTCACCAACAACTGCATAAAAGAGATTTCGATGTCGGCGAAACTCAGGTATTCCAGAATAGCAACGATAAAATTGTGACGACAACACCTCGGAGCTCAACTCCCCGGGACACTGCCACAACCCCTAAATGTCAGGAGGCACCAAGAACAATGTTCTCGTCACAAAACCATCGGAACGATTCCAAGATACCCGCGTGATCCTAAATTTTTTTTAGTGAAATTTGTGGAGAGAAGAGTCAAAACTTCTACGTCAGGAGACCTCACCAGAGCGACGAAGGGACTGAGGAGTAAAAAGAATCCTACTCTCCAATATATATAATCCTAAGACTCAAAACATTTTTGTTCTAGACTCAACAACGCCAGTGATTCGATCAAGCAGGGGGCTCCTAAGTCGGGGATGGCTCTGATTACCAACTTGTAACGCCCACAATGCGGCTATATCTCCCACGTGTCGAGGCACGACTTAGAGGCATAACCACATTGTGGTTTTGTCGCAAAAAGGGTCATCTTCACACAATCCCATGTAATGAACAAGAATAGGATAAAGAGTTGGCTTACAATCGCCACTTCACACAATACATAAATATAATCCATACATCAACCAAAATACACACATGGACCGACTACGGTCAGGATCCAAATGAAAATAAGATAACCCCAAATGCTAGATCCCCGATCGTCCCAACTGGGCACCACTACTGATCATCAGGAAAAGACACATAGTAACGACCATGTTCCTCATCGAACTCCCACTTGAGGTCGATCCCATCATCTGCACTGGCATCGTCGGCACCTGCAACTGTTTTGGTAGAATCTGTGAGTCACGAGGACTCAGCAATCTCACACCCGCGGGATCAAGACTATTTAAGCTTATAGGAAAAGATGGTGTAATGAGGTGGAGCTGAAGCAGGCACTAAGCATATATGGTGGCTAACATACGCTAAAGAGAGCGAGAAGAGAAGCAACGGAACGGTCGTCATATAGTAATGACCAAGAAGTGATCCTGAACTCCTACTTACGTCATTCATAACTCAAACCGTGTTCACTTCCCGGACTCCGCCGAGAAGAGACGATCACGGCTACACACGCAGTTGGTGTATTTTAACTGGGTCAAGTGACAAGTTCTCTACAACCGGACATTAACAAATTCCCATCTGCCTCATAACCGCGGGCACGGCTTTCGAAAGATAATACCCTGCAGGGGTGTCCCAACTTAGCCCATCATAAGCTCTCACGGTCAACGAAGGATAAACCTTCTCCCTGAAAGACCCGATCAGTCTCGGAATCCCGGTTTACAAGACATTTCGACAATGGTAAAACAAGACCAGCAAAGCCGCCCGATGCGCCGACAAATCCCGATAGGAGCTGCACATATCTCGTTCTCAGGGCACACCGGATGAGACATCCTACGAGTAAAACCAGACCTCGAGTTTCCAAGAGGGGGCCCCACAGTCTACTCAGTTCGGACCAACACTCAAAGGAGCACTGGCCCGGGGGGGGGGGTTAAAATAAGATGACCCTCGGGCTCGCGAAAACCCGAGGGAAAGGCTTAGGTCGCAAATGGTAAAACCATGGTTGGGCCTTGCTGGAGGAGTTTTATTCAAGGCGAACTGTCAAGGGGGTCCCATAAATCACCCGACCGCGTAAGGAACGCAAACTCAAGGAACATAATACCAGTATGACAGAAACTAGGGCGGCAAGAGTGGAACAAAACACCAGGCATAAGGCCGAGCCTTCCACCCTTTACCAAGTATATAGATGCATTAATTAAAAGAAGAGATATTGTGATATCCAAACATATCCATGTTCCGACATGGAACAAACTTCAACTTCACCTGCAACTAGCAACGCTATAAGAAGGGCTGAGCAAAAGCGGTAACTTAGCCAAAGAACAGTTTGCTAGGAAAGGATGGTTAGAGGCTGGCATGGCAATATGGGAGGCATGACATAGCAAATGGTAGGTAGCGCAGCATGGCAATAGAACGAACAACTAGCAAAGCAAAGATAGAAGTGATTTCGAGGGGTGGTCATCTTGCCTGCAAGGTTCTCAGAGTTGTCGAAAGCTTGATCCTCGTAAGTGTACTCAACAGGTTCCTCGTTCACGAACTCGTTTCCCGGCTCTACCCAAGACAAGAACACAAGCAACGGAACCACAATCAATCACGAGAAATGCACAAGCAACATGATGCAAAACATGTATGATATGCGAGATATGATATGCGATGCATATGCGTGCTCCGGAAGGAAAATGATGAAGAAGGCAGTAACTTGGCAAACCAAGCATGCCACTGGAAAGATGAGATGATTTCGGTCAAAATCGATATAAAGATCACCGGAAACGGATGCACGGTTTGCGAATGGCAAGCAAAACAAGAATGACACAAATCTGCGATTAACAGCATGATAGCACTTAAAATGCAACAGGTAACAGTGCTACGTCACCCCAATATAGCAACAAAGCATATGGAAGTAATCTACAGGTGAAGCTTGACAAAAGATGAACACTGAGCTACGGCTAGATCACACCATAACAAGCTCAAACAAGCATGGCAAAAGTGCAAAAGATAACAGGTTCACAGACTTGGTGAAATTACTGGACATGCCTGAAACAGCATCAGGTAGCAATGTTCAGAGCACCAAATCAACATGCTACAAGAACTTAACATAGCAACACAAGGGATTTAAGTATTCTACTAAATCCATATGACAAAAGTCCCTTACTGACCATAAGCCAAAAAGGAACATAAGATATGATGGCAACCATGTAAACATAGCAAGTTTCGTTAACAGGTTTCAGACTTAGCAGAAAACAGAGCATGGTAGAAACAATAATATGAAGGCATCTTGGTGAGCTTGATGCACTCACCACTAAGCAATTCATGACAAAACAAGCATACCTACAGTAAGATGGCATGTTTATGAAGCTATTCATGACAAGAACAAAAGCATAGCATGTATGGATCAACTACAACAAGTTTGGCAAAAATGAATATCATGTTAAGAATCTGCCAGAAATATTTTATAGCAAAAGTAGAGCAAGATTGAGTCATGCTATGGCACTCCATAATTGCAAAAAAAAGGCAATTACAACAATATCTACAAAACATCCTTACTGAACATCACCAAAATATGCATGGATCTCCCTGTAGCATCAAGTTTACATAGCAACAAAATAACAGCAGACAAGGCCTTAGAGAAATCACTAAGTCCCTGAAATCAGAAACATTACGGGCCCTAGTTTGCATGCTTGTGCTAGTCACCACAGAGATCACAAAAATACATGGCATACACCACTGGAAAGATGGCATGGCATACAACAAAACACATGTAGAGCTCATTCCCATAAGATGCACAGAATAAATTCAACAAAAATAACAAATCTCCAAGTTCTGCTAAGAACCAGCAGATAACAGCAACTAGCACTCTTGCACCAGAGATTTGGGCATCAAGATGGACTCTAGTGAACATGGTGCAATTGAACAAAATGTAGAGCATCATGAGGCGAACATTTCGATATATTACACGCGCGAAACGGAGCTATATGCAGAGAGTTATGATGCTATGAACATGGACACATGCTGTAAAAAATAAATGACTTGGAATATTTTCGGGGTTCGGGAAAGTCAACCTCCGATGTTGACCCGATCTGCATCGAAGCTAGGGTTCGAGCTCGGGCCGAAGTTCGCCGGAGAAAGGGCCGGCGGGGACGCCGGCGGGGCGGCGTGCGGCGACGGAGGGAGGAGACGGCGGGGCCAGCGCGGGAGGACGCCGACGCGGGGCCCGGCGGGAGGCGCGGCAGCGGACGACGGCGAAGCGGCGGCGGCAGCCCACCGGCGCGGCGGCGGCGCGAGGCATCGGCGGTGGCGCGACGGCCGGCGGCGAGCAGGGCGGCGGGGCGGCGAGGAGACGGTGGCGGGGCACGGAGGAGCGGGCGCGGATGCGGGCGCCGGCGGCTCGGGCCCGCGGCGGGCCTGGCGGGCCGGCGCGGTACGGGCGGCGGCGGGCGCCACGTGGCGGTCACGGGGTGGTTGCGGCTTCGTCCGACGGCGGCTGGACGCGTCTGGCCGCGGAGAGGAAGGTGGTTAGGGTTTCGTCTGCGATTTATTTCGGGAGGGGAGGCATATATATATAGGTAGAGGGAGCTAGGAGAGTCCAAATGAGGTGCGGTTTTCGCCCACACGATCGTGATCGAATGACCTACAACATGGAAGTGACTTAGAGGAGTTTTGGGCTGGTGTTGAGGGGGGGGGGTTTGCTGCACACACAAATGGACTTTGCGGTTACCTGGTTAACCGTTGGAATACCAAACGACCTCCAAATGGAACGAAACTTGACCGGTGGTATACCAAGGCCACTTGACAAGCCTCGGTCCATTCTGAGAATGTTTGACACCCGCTCACTAGAGAAAACAAGAGGGGTGTATCGGAGGAGATGGGAGCGCCGGATTGCAAAACGGACAACGGGGAAAATGCTCGGATGCATGAGACGAACACGTATGCAAATGCAATGCACATGATGACATGATATGAAATGCATGACATGAACAAAATAGAAAACGACAAAGAAAACCCGACCACAAAGGGAATATCATAACACAGAGCCGGAAATGGCAAGAGTTGGAGTTACAATTATGGAAAGTTACATCCGGGGTGTTACACTCATCGATTTCCTCCATGAGAATCGGGATATCTTTGCATGGTCTCCTAAGGACATGCCGGGTGTTCTGACGGATCTCGCCGAGCACAAGCTACACGTCTGACCAAACGCCAAGCCGGTCAAGCAACCCCTCCGCCGCCTGTCGGAGGAGAAGAGAAGAAATGTCGGTGAAGATATAACCCGGCTCCTAGCAGTTGGCTTCATTATGGAAGTATTCTATCCAGAGTGGCTGGCCAAGCCGGTCCTTGTACTGAAGAAGAACAACAAGTGGCACATGTGTATTGATTATACCAGCCTCAGCAAAGCTTGCCCCAAAAATCCATTTGCCTTGCCGCGGATCGACCAAGTGATAGACTCCACAGCCGGATGCGAGCTGTTGAGATTTTTGGATGCATATTCAGGGTACCACCAGATCAAGTTGAACCCGGCTGATAGGCTGAAGACCTCTTTCATCACACCGTTCGAAGCCTTCTGCTACCTGACGATGACGTTCGGCTTGACGAATGCCGGTGCCACGTTTCAGCGTTACATGCAGAAGTGCCTCCTCAAGCAGCTAGGCAGAAGCGCCCACGTCTATGTGGACGATGTTGTGGTGAAAATGAAGAAGCATGGGACCCTCCTAGAAGATCTCAAGGAGACCTTTGAAAATCTGCGCCGGTTTCAGATCAAGCTCAACCCAGACAAGTGCGTGTTCGAAGTACCAGTCGGCCAGCTCCTTGGTTTCCTGGTCTCGGAGCGCGGCATTGAGTGCAACCCTGTCAAGATCAAAGCCATCGAGAGGATGGAAGTACCCACCCGACGGCGAGATGTCCAAAAATTCACTGGCTGCTTGGCATCCATCAGCCGCTTCATCAGTCGGCTGGGCGAGAAGGCCCTTCCCCTGTACCAACTCCTGAAGAAAACCACTCACTTCGAGTGGAATGACAAGGCGGATGAGGCTTTTCTCCAGCTCAAGAAGATGTTGACCATGCCGCCTGTCCTGGCCGCCCCGGCTGGTAAGGAGCCCATGGTAAGGAGCCCATGCTCCTCTACATCGCCGCCACCAGCCGGGTGGTTAGCACAGTCATAGTAGTTGAGCGCAAGGAAGACGACAAGGTTCTGCCGGTCCAGAGACCGGTGTATTACTTGAGTGAAGTACTGTCGGCTTCCAAGCAGAACTACCCCCACTACCAGAAGATGTGCTACGGCGTGCACTTTACCGCCAAGAAGTTAAAGCCATATTTTCAAGAGCACCCCATCACGGTTGTTTGCACTGCTCCGCTTGCTGAGATCATAGGCAGCCGGAGATGCTTCAGGCCGAGTGGCAAAATGGGCCATCGAGTTGGCTCCCCACATCATCTTCTACCAGCCTCGCACCACCATTAAGTCCCAAGCGCTGGCCGACTTCCTCGTCGACTGGGCCGAGACCCAGTACCTGCCGCCAGCGCCGGACTCCACCCATTGGTGGATGCACTTTGATGGTTCGAAGATGTGCACCGGTTTGGGAGCCAGCATCATCCTCACCTCTCCCAAAGGCGACAAGCTCAGATACACATTGCAAATCAATTTTGCTGCCTCCAACAATGTGGCCGAGTATGAGGCACTAGTACACGGACTCCGGCTTGCCAAAGAGCTCGGCATTCGCCGGAATCTGTGCTACGGTGACTCCGACTTGGTGGTCCAACAGTCGTCTGGCGACTAGGACGCCAAGGATGCAAACATGGCAAGCTACCGCTTCCTCGTCCAGCAATTCAGCGGATATTTTGAAGGGTGCGAGTTCCTTCACGTGCCACAAAAACGACAACGAGGAAGCAGATGCCCTGGCATGGATTGGCTCCACCCGGCAAGCCATACCAGCCGGTGTGTCCCTTTAGCACCTCCTCAAGCCGTCCATCAAGCCTTCACCAGAATCAGATTCTATCTTCATGCCGGCTGCTCCTGAAACAGTCGGATCCGACTCAAAGACTGCAGCACCCGGCCTGGGGACTTCGGCAGGCGGCTCGGGGACTGCAGCAGTCGCACCCGGCCCAGGGACTTCAGACCCCGGCCCGGGGACTTCAGCAGTCGGCTCGGAGACTTCGGCAGGCGGCCCGGGGACAGCAGCAGTCGCACCTGGCCTGGGGACTTCAGATCCCGGCCCGGGGACTTCAGCAGTCGGCTTAGGGACTTCAACGACATAGCAAGCGGCGGCCGACTCCAACCCGCCACCTCCCAACCCAACCACCCCAATACAAGTGGCAGTACTAACAGTGGAGGAAGTCACAGCACCATCATGGGCTCAGCCCATCCTCAACTTTTTGGTGAACAAAGAGCTGCCAACCGATGAGATCTCGGACCGACAGGTGCAACGTCGGGCAGCAGCATACACCATCGTCAACAGGGAAGTCATGAGGCACAGTGTCACCGGTGTATACCAGCGCTGCGTAGAGCCGGAGAAGGGCCAAGCAATCCTCAAAGATATCCATCATGGCGAGTGTGGCCACCATGCAGCCTCAAGATCACTTGTTGCCAAAGCCTTTCGCCATGGTTTCTTTTGGCCGACTGCTCTAGAAGATGCCAAAGACTTGGTCAAGAAATGTAAGGAATGCCAGAAGTTCAGTTCCAAGCAACATTTGCCGGCTTCTGCACTCAAGACCATTCCCCTTGCCTGGCCTTTTGTCGTCTGGGGACTGGACATGCTGGGACCGTTCAAGACAGCACGCGGCGGCATGACTCATCTGCTTGTTGCCGTGGACAAATTCACCAAGTGGATTGAAGTGAAGCCAATCATGAAGTTGAACGGTCCGACTGCTGTGACTTTCATCGCAGACATCACCACTCGGTACGGCGTACCTCACAGCATCATCACCGACAATGGCACAAATTTTGCCAAGGGCGCCTTGGCCCGTTTTTGTGCGACCTAGGGCATCCGACTGGACTTAGCGTCCGTTCCCCACCCACAGTCAAACGGTCAAGTCGAGCGAGCAAACGGCCTCATTTTGTCCGGAATCAAGCCCCGACTGGTCGAGCCTCTGGAGCGATCGGTCGGCTGCTGGCTCGATGAGCTGCTGGCCGTCCTCTGGAGTCTGCGCACCACTCCGAACAAGTCAGCCGCCTTCACACCCTTCTTCCTCATGTACGGTGCCGAGGCTGTCATCCCAACTGACATCGAGTTCGACTCACCTCGCGTCACCATTCACACCGAGGCAGAGGCAAAGGAAGCACGAGAAGACGGCGTCGATCTGCTGGAAGAGGGCCAACTGTTGGCACTCAGCTGGTCCGCCATCTACCAGCAGAGTCTACGCCGCTACCACAGTCGGAAGGTCAAGCCAAGATCCTTCAAAGAGGGAGACCTTGTGCTCCGGCTTATCTAGCGAACAGCCAGCCAGCACAAGCTTTCGGCCCCTTGGGAAGGCCCTTTCATCATTAGCAAAGCCTTGGGAAATGACTCCTACTACTTTATTGATGCTCAGAAGCCCAGGGCAGACAAGAGGGACGACTCTGGCAAGGAAACAGAGCGCCCATGGAATGCAAATCTCCTTCGAAGATTTTACAGTTGATGCAGTATGTACCACGCTACCTTTTGTATTAAGTACGAGGACTTCGGGTCCCTCGAGGAGAACTAGGGGGGCTACCCCTTTTTATCTATATGATAAGTATTATGCCAATGAATGTGTTATTTCATTCCTCCGCCTGAAACCGGGTTCGACCAGTCGGCCCGGGGCTTGCCGCCTTGTACTATGTCGGTGTTTCCTGCAGTCGGACAAGTAATGTGCAAGCACCTAAGCCCTCTCTTGCCACAAGCCACAGCTCACAGAGCAGCTGTTCGCTTGGCAAGAGTTAAAGGCAAGAAAAAGTGCTCACATGAAAAATGGCTAAGGACCGAAACATCAACATAGGACAAGCCGGCCCTTCGCCTCACCGACCGGCTGCTGAGCAGCCGGCCGGCCGGCTTCCTACTTAGCTTGCGATGTTCCAATCGGCCAAGGTACTTGTCCTCCCACAATGGTGAAGTACTTGACCAGGCCGCAGTCCGGAGAGCGGCTGTCCGGCTGGCAAGTAGGTAACCAAGGGAGGGCGGCAAAGGAAAAAGCCAAGGAACAAAAAGCAAAAAAGTCGGAACTCGGCAAAAGCACAGCTTGTGCGGGAAATAATTTACATACCAAAAGGCCCTCGGCCAACATTCAACATAGTTTGAATACACCCCGCGGGTGGAATTGTGCAAATTTAACGAAAGTTTGTTGAGAAGACTACTAAGCAGGAAAAGCTACGATAAATTGGCGGCCTAGACCAAAGGAGTAGCAAGCGAGTCCGGCAGGTTGGTGGAGTCGGGGGCGCCGGCTGGTGGAGTGGCTAGTTGGCGAGTCTCGGCTTGGTCGCTTTCAACAACACTTGGCGTGCTTGCACGTGGCTCGGTGCTGGAGGCGCGGTCGAGTTGAGGCTGGCCGCCCGCTCCGACCTCCGGCGCGCCGTCTTCATCATCCTCGTCTTCCCCTTCGTCGCTGGAGGCGATTTCCTCTGCCGAGTCTCCGCCATCATCTGGGTTCAGTCCGAACCATTCTGGCGGCGCCTCGGCGTTGTTCTCGTTCAGCTCAGGGACGAAGTCACTGGTGTTGGTATACTTGGCGATCGCTGCTACGCGAATAGTGAGGGCACCCTCCACCGCCACCAGCTCGGCTCCGGCTTCCTGCCGAAACATGGCCAACTGGGCTAGATCTAGCCCAGGATACCATGCCTTGGCGAACTCCAAGGCCCGCCGCGCTCCTGCTTGGGCCGCGGAGCCCTTCCATGCCTCAATACGGTCGGTGGCCACTTCCAACCAGTCGGCGGTCCGACTGGGGGTGCATGGGGCTTGCCTGTCTGGCCAGAGGGCGGAGATTGCCTGAGCCCCAGCACGCTGCAGCCGGTGGAGCATCCGGTGGGCCGCCTGGAGATGAGCTTGAATACTAAGGAGCTGCTCGCCAAGGGTCCGAGGGGCGTCGGCAGCAATCTCCGCGCCTTCCGCCCTTCGCTCCTCGCGGCGAGCCTCAATGGCCTAGTTGGTGGCGACGGAATGGCCGGGGAAGAAGTCTGCACAGGCAAAACAATAAGTCAGGAATCAGAAGCTAGAAGTCGCTCGCTCGACAGCCAGCAGTTGAGAGTAGAGAAGAAATAACCGACCGTCAACCATGTCTTCAAGCTGGTGGTAGCCGGCAGTCAGCGCCGCCTCCGTCTCAGCCCAACTTGTACGCTCGGTCTCGAACTCGGCTAGGAGACGGGCTTTGTTGTCCTCCGCCTGCTTCAGGGCCGCCTTGTGAAGTTTCGCCTGGTCAGCTAATTCCTTAACCAGGCGATCACGCTCCTGGGCTGCCCTGTTGCACTGGTCCTCCTTGGCGCGCAGCACGGTGTTAGCTTCACCCAGTTGATGCTGCAGGCGGCGTTGGTTTCTGCAAGAACAAGATAGAAATGATATCACCAATCAAGAAGGAAGAGAAGTAATTGCCGGGAGATCCGGCCGACTGCTCAGCAGTCGGCCCGCATCTCGGGGACTACAGCCCGCGGGTGCGCTGACGCGCCCCGCAAAGAGAAGAAGATGGAGTGATTACTCCAGCTTTCCGCCAAGTCGGCGGTCCGTCAGTCCAGCTCCCGGACATGGGCGTTGAAGCTGGCCGCGCGGACGTTGTGGTAGTCCTGCAACAAAGCAACAGAAAGAGAAGTAAGTCAGAAGCTCAGGACCCACTATGAAGTTCCAGGCCACCTGCTCAGCAGTCGGCCCAGAACTCGGGGACTACACCCAGTGGGTGCGTTGGCGCGCCCCCACCGAGGATTACAAGAATCAAAAGCAAGGAGCAAGTTACGTACCCGGATGGTGGCCCGCGTCTTCACAAACGCCTTCATGCATTGCGCGAGGGTGGCGGCTTCGGCCTTGAAATCGGCTTGGACGTCCTGCGCCGCCTTGATCAAGGCGCTCGTCTCGCCTTCGTGCACCCACTCTGTCGGCGCGGCGCTGGTGGCTTCAGCGTCAGGGGCTGACGAACTGGCGTTCTTGACCTCCATTGGCCTCGGCGCCGATGCCGCTTTCTCCACACGGCGGCGCACTGGAGTGCGGGTCGTGGGAGCCGAGCCCACCACCAGCTAGCCTCCGGCTGGTGACACCAATGGGGCAGCCGGCTGGCTGCCCTGCGCATCTGCGGTCGGCGGTTGCGGAGGCGCCTCCAGCTCTGGCAAGACGGCATCACCGCCGTCCCTCTCCATGACCGGCTGCTCGTCGCCGGCTCCTCCAGCTGGCGGCAGGATCTCTGGTGCTGGCGGCGCAGAGCGCAAGGGGGTGATGAGCTGCGTGATCTGGTGACGCGCGACATCCTCTGCCCGCTTCTTCGCCGGGGCGTCAACTTGGGCCTTGGCCGCGGCGTCTGCGTCCGCTTGCGCCGCCTTGTCGGCCTCCGCCTTCTTGGCGGCGGCTTCTTTCTCCTCCCGCACCTCCCGTGGGTTCCTTTCCTGCGCCTCCCGGAGATCGGCGGCCGGGTCTATACGGCGGGTATTGGTGGAGCCCTCCGCCGCCCTGATGACGGAGGCTGAGGTCGACCGGTCAAGAGAGAGCTGGGCCCTGACTCAAAAGAAAACGTAACAAGGAGATTCAGAAGGAGTCGACAAGATAAAAGAATAAAAGAAGACACAAGAAAAGTGGAGAACGTACGTCGACACCATCGGAGGCTGCTTGGGGGCTTTCTGAAACTTGGTCGCCTTTGCAGCGGCCTCACGCCGCTTGGTCACAGCGGCCGTGTTCTTGGCCACTGCGGCCGAGTGCTTGGGCTTCTTGGGGTGGCTGCCGAATAGCAGCGTGCCTCAGCGCTTCGGCCCACCGCCTGGTGCGGTTGGTGCGGCTGAGGAGCTTGGACCCGCCCTGTCGGAAGGCGGAGGACAGCACGGCACCACCTCCTCCTCATCATCATCATCATCCAACCAGTCCTCTACGCCGCCTCCTCCTACGGAGCCGCTTGCCCTGCCACCACCGTCGGTGGCGTCGTCTTCCAGGGTGGCTGCCCCCAAGTTGGGGTGCGCCACGTCGCTCACCTCCTGGTCTGGCAGGTAGTCGACATTAGCCTCCGGCTGGGAGGGGAGGATCTGCATCATGGTCGTGCTGGTCAGTCGGCATGCAAGAACCGGCAAGACAGAGCCCGGTAAGACGGAACCCGGCAAGAAGGAAAGAAAAGAACCAAGAGCTTACCACAGACGGCGGATCTGCGCAGGTGTACGGCCACTTGCCGAACCGCCATTCCTCCTCCTCAAGATTGCAGTCGGCGATCTCGTTCACGAGGAGGGCCACCTCTGCAGTCGGCATCTCCTTGGTGCACATCCGGCACAGGTCGCGATGCCCACTCATCTGGCTTATCATGTGAGGCCGTCCTTGAAGCAGGAGGACTCTGCGCACCACGAAGGCGACTAGCAAGTCGGACGCCTTGAGGCCCTCCGACTCCGTCATCACCTTGAGGCGGGCGATGGCGGCGGAGGCGTCGGCTGAGAGCGGCTTCGGCTTGTAGTTCCAGTTGACACAGGGCTTAGCAGGCGGGCCAGCCACATAAGGCGGCAGGTTGACGAAGTCAATCACCGGGTTGACGTTCTTCACGTAGAAGTACGAGTTCTACCACAACTTGACCGACTGTATCAACTTGATGGCTGGAAAGGCGTTTCCAGCACCCAGACGCCGCACCGCAACGAAGGCTCCGCACTGGGCAGCCTCGTCCTTGACGGTGGTGCCAAGCTTGGTGTAGAAAAAGGCCCCCCAGAGCTCGATGGTGGGAAGGATGCCAAGATAACCCTCGCATAGGGTGACGAAAGCCGACAGCAGCACCACCATGTTCGGTGTGAGGTGGTGCGGCTGGAGGCGGTAGAAGTTCATGAATGAGCGGAGGAAGTTGCTCGCCGGCAGGCCGAAGCCACGGAGGAAGTGCGAGCGGAAGATGACGCGCTCGCCTTCCTCCGGCACCGGCGAGATCTCTTTTGTAGGCGGCACGCGTACCTCGACATAGCCCGCGCCGGGCAGCTGCCGCGTGTCGCGGAGGAATGTGAGTTGGTCTTCATGGACGTTGGAGCCGTCCCAGTCGCCGGAGCACTCCATGACAGCTCAAGCTCGACGAACACGAAGGGCGTTGACGAGTGCGCGGGCCCATGACGGAGCGGAGAGAGGGCTCAGGAAGAAGAAGCTCGACGACGACGGCGAGCCGCGGCAGCACTTCGGCGGAGCGCGGAGTGCGGCGGCGGCGAAGAAGAAGAAAGGGCAAGAAGAGGCAGGGAGAGGAGGGTGCGTGTACCTCGGCCGCTCCCCTCCTCCCCCTACTTATAGCCCCTGGCTATGAAGCCGAGGGGGCGGGGCATGGGATCATGGGATTAACTGCGCCCACGACCCCACGACCCCGCGTTTACCGTGCAGTGATGGCGCGTGGTAAAGGCGCGCGGGATCCCAACCGCCCGCCTCGGCCGCAGCGGATCCACGCGCGTGCCGAGGCCTGGTAGTGGCGGGCCCGGCCTGCAGCAACATCCCGTCACGCATGGGCTGGCAGGCCGGCCCGGCCAGCTGACGCCGCGTGGCGCGCGTGCGGTGGGCGGCAAGCCTAGATGCCTAGCTAGCGCGCCACATGGCTCCCACCGCGACGGTTCAAAATTCATCAGTTGGCTTGCCTGGCCATGGCCGACTCCTGGCAGTCGGCGTTCCAGAGGACGGACAAGACAGGCAGCCAGGACCACATGGAGTAGGAAGCTGCCGGGGCACCCCGCCTTGTCAGCCGCGGCAACCCACCAGCTTCGGGGACTACTGTCGGAGTATTGGCCATGGGTAGCCTCATCTGCCCCCATGGCATTTCAAGACATCGGGGCCGACTACGCCCCTCGAGCATCGAAGATTGATCGCCGCCTTCTTGTGGCCGGCTGGTCCAAGCGGCCAGCTGTCAGAAGGCGGCGGACCCTAGAAGACGGCCACGAATTGCGCCGCCTCCTTGCAGGCGGCCTCCAGAGAGGTCGGCTCCTAGCAGGCGGCCCCAAGCGCCCTCAAAGTCTGAGCCCACATAAAAACGATGAGACGGGGTGTGGCTACAAAGAAGCCTGCCACCCTCGAATCCAGTACGGGTTGTGGCCACAGTATGCCGTACCAGCCGGAGATCTCCCGCACGGCGCGACACTGTTTCCATTCCGCCCGTGACATCACCCAAGTCAGGGGGACCATGCACACACGACGGGCTGTCAATACGGCCCGCGGGTGGCGGGCCCTACCTGCCCGTGAGAAGCCAGAAGGTGGCAAGCCCGGCCAGTCGGCTTAAGGGGAGGTCGGCTACCAGCAGGCGGCCCTCCCCCTTCCTAGGAGTTTGTGCGCCATTAACCAGAAGAGACGGGGAATGGCTACAGTGAACGCCCGCCAGGCGGCGGAACTGTAGCCATGCCTTCCCCGGCAAAGCAAGCGTCATTAGGAGCACGACTACAGTGTTGGGCAGCCGGCATGACCCGCAAGCGGCGGGCACGGCCCGTCGGCCAAGTACAAGACAGCCGGCGGGGCCCACTAGTCGGCGGGCCCTAGCAGCCAGCGGAGAAGCCGGCAACCAGAGACACTGACGAACTGGGCCCACACCCGGCCAGTTTACCATTGTACCCCTGGGGGGTAGGCCTATATAAACCCCCTAGGGCACCCATGCAAAGGGTTTAGATCTTTAGCCAAAACACACACACACATAGAGAGAGGAGAGAGCTAGCCCTGCCCTTCTTCCTCCTCTAGAAAACAGCTCAAGGAGCAACTTGTAGCTACCTTTTGAGATATTGATCATGCGGAGACCCCACAGAGCAGGACTAGGGGTATTATCTCCTAGGAGAGCCTCGAACCTGGGTAAAGTTCACCGGCGTACGTGTCTACGCCTTATCCCGCTTCCTGGCACCGGCGACGTCTTACTATCCCCCACCATGATAAGCCACCAGTTGGCATATGTCGCACCAAAATCCCGACAAATATAGTACCTTAAAGTGGTTGTTTGTTTTCTTATACTAACAGAGCTCATGAGATTTTCTGTTAAGTTTTGTGTTGTGAAGTTTTCAAGTTTTTGGGTAAAGATTTGATGGATTTTGGAATAAGGAGTGGCAAGAGCATAAGCTTGGGGATGCCCAAGGAACCCCAAGGTAAAATTCAAGGACAACCAAAAGCCTAAGCTTGGGGATGCCCCAGAAGGCATCCCCTCTTTCGTCTTCGTCTATCGGTAACTTTACTTGAGGCTATATTTTTATTCACCACATGATATGTGTTTTGCTTGGAGCGTCTTGTATGATTTGAGTCTTTGCTTTTTAGTTTACCACAATCATCCTTGCTGTACACACCTTTTGGGAGAGACACACATGAATTGGAATTTATAAGAATACTCTATGTGCTTCACTTATATCTTTTGAGCTAGATAATTTTGCTCTAGTGCTTCACTTATATTTTTTTAGAGCATGGTGGTGGTTTTATTTTATAGAAATTATTGATCTCTCATGCTTCACTTATATTATTTTGAGAGTCTTTTAGAACAGCATGGTAATTTGCTTTGGTTATAAAATTAGTCCTAATATGATGGGCATTCAAGATGGGTATAATAAAAACTTTCATATAGAGTGCATTGAATACTATGAGAAGTTTGATACTTGATGATTGTTTTAAGATATGAAGATGGTGATATTAGAGTCGTGCTAGTTGAGTAATTGTGAATTTGAGAAATACTTGTGTTGAGGTTTGCATGTCCCGTAGCATGCACATATGGTAACTGTTGTGTAACAAATTTGAATCATGACGTGTTTCTTTGATTATCCTCCTTATGAGTGGCGATCGGGGACGAGCGATGGTCTTTTCCTACCAATCTATCTCCCTAGGAGCATGCGCGTAGTGCTTGGTTTTGATGACTTGTAGATTTTTGCAATAGGTATGTGAGTTCTTTATGACTAATGTTGAGTCCATGGATTATACGCACTCTCATCCTTCCACCATTGATAGCCTCTCTAGTACCGCGCAACTTTCGCCGGTACCATAAACCCACCACATATCCTTCCTCAAGACAGCCACCATACCTACCTATTATGGCATTTCCATAGCCATTCCGAGATATATTGCCATGCAACTTTCCACCGTTCCGTTTATTATGACACGTTTCATCATAGTCATATTGCTTTGCATGATCATGTAGTTGACATCGTATTTGTGGCAAGGCCCCCATTCACAATTTTTCCTACATGTCACTCTTGATTCATTGCCCATCCCGGTACACCACCGGAGGCACTCATAGAGAGTCATATTTTGTTCTAGTATCGAGTTGTAATCCTTGAGTTGTAAATAAATAAAAGTGTGATGATCATCATTATTAGAGCATTGTCCCGTGTGAGGAAATAAAAAAAGGAGAAAGGCCAAATAAAAAAGAGAAGGCCAAAAAAGAGAGAAAGAAAGGCCAAATAAAAAAAGAGAAGGCCCAAAAAAAATGAGAGAAAAAGAGAGAAGGGGTAATGTTACTATCCTTTTTCCACACTTGTGCTTCAAAGTTGCACCATGATCTTCATGATAGAGAGTCTCTTATTTTGTCACTTCAATATACTAGTGGGAATTTTTGTTATAGAACTTGGCTTGTATATACCAACAACGGGCTTCCTCAAATGCCCTAGGTCTTCGTGAGCAAGCAAGTTGGATGCACACCCACTTAGTTTCTTTTGGTGAGCTTTCATACATTTATAGCTCTAGTGCATCCGTTGCATGGCAATCCCTACTCACTCACATTGATATCTATTGATGGGCATCTCCATAGCCCATTAATACGTCTAGTTGATGTGAGACCATCTTCCTCTTTTTTGTCTTCTCCACAACCACCATTCTATTCCACCTATAGTGCTATGTCCATGGCTTGCGCTCATGTATTGCGTGAAAGTTGAAAAAGTTTGAGAGTACTAAAGTATGAAACAATCGCTTGGCTTGTCATCGGGGTTGTGCATGATTGGAGCATTTTGTGTGACGAAGATGGAGCATGGCCAAACTATATGATTTTGTAGGGATGAGCTTTCTTTGGCTATGTTATTTTGAGAAGACATAATTGCTTGGTTAGTATGCTTGAAGTATTATTATTTTTATGTCAATATTAATTTTTTTCCTGAATCTTTCGGATCTGAACATTCATGCCACAATAAAGAAAATTACATTGAAAATTATATTAGGTAGCATTCCACATCAAAAATTCTGTTTTTATCATTTACCTACTCAAGGACGAGCAGGAATTAAGCTTGGGGATGCTTGATACGTCTCCAACGTATCAATAATTTTTTATTGTTCCATGCTATTATATTATCTGTTTTGGATGTTTAATGGGCTTTAATATGCTCTTTTATATTATTATTGGGACTAACCTATTAACCGAAGGCCCAGTGCCAGTTTCTGTTTATTTTGCCTATTTCAGTGTTTTGCAGAAAAGGAATACCAAACGGAATCCAAACGGAATGAAACCTTCGCGATGATCTTTCTTGGAACAAACGCAATCCAGAAGACTTGGAGTTGAAGTCTGGAACTCTGCGACGCGGCCACGAGGCAGGAGGGCGCGCCCCCACCCTCGTGGGCCCCACGGAGCTCCACCGACGTACTTCTTTCGCCTATATATACTCTTATATCCTAAAAACATTAGGGGGGCCACGAAACCACTTTTCCACCGCCGCATCCTTCTGTACCCATGAGATCCCATCTTGGGGTCTTTTCCGGCGATCTGCCGGAGGGGGAATCGATCATGGAGGGCTTCTACATCAACACCATAGCCTCTCCGATGATATGTGAGTAGTTTACCACAGACCTTCGGGTCCATAGTTATTAGCTAGATGGCTTCTTCGATCTCTTTGGTTCTCAATACAAAGTTCTCCTCGATGTTCTTGGAGATCTATTCGATGTAATGCTCTTTTGAAGTGTGTTTGCCGAGATCCGATGAATTGTGGATTTATGATCAAGTTTATCTATGAATAATATTTGGTTCTTCTCTGAATTCTTATATGCATGATTTGATATCTTTGCAATTCTCTTTGAATTATCGGTTTAGTTTGGCCTACTAGATTGATCTTTCTTGCAATGCGAGAAGTGCTTAGCTTTGGGTTCAATCTTGGGGTGTCCTTTCCCAGTGACAGTAGGGGCAGGAAGGCACGTATTGTATTGTTGCCATCGAGGATAAAAAGATGGGGTTTATATCATATTGCTTGAGTTTATCCCTCTACATCATGTCATCTTGCTTAATGCGTTACTCTGTTCTTATGAACTTAATACTCTAGATGCATGCTAGATAGCGGTCGATGTTTGGAGTAATAGTAGTAGATGCAGAATCGTTTCGGTCTACTTGACACGGACGTGATGCCTATATTCATGATCATGCCTAGATATTCTCATAACTATGCGCTTTTCTATCAATTGCTCGGCAGTAATTTGTTCACCCACCGTAATATATGCTATCTTGAGAGAAGACACTAGTGAAACCTATGGCCCCCGGGTCTCTTTCTTATTATATTGCATCTCTTTTATTTACATCACATCTCGTTTTACTATTTTTCAATATTTACTTTCCAATCTATACAACAAAAATTCCAAAAATACTTATCTTATTATCTTTATTAGATCTCACTTTTGCGAGTGACCGTGAAGGGATTGACAACCCCTTTATCGCGTTGGTTGCATGGTTCTTGATTGTTTGTGCAGATACTAGGTGACTTGCGTGTTATCTCCTACTGGATTGATACCTTGGTTCTCAAAAACTAAGGGAAATACTTACGCTACTTTGCTGCATCACCATTTCCTCGTCAAGGGAAAACCAACGCATGCTCAAGAGGTAGCATGCAGGTTCTTTTAATAAAGCACGTATGACTATTTACGGAATACATGCCTACATTATATCGATGAACTGGAGCTAGTGCCGTATCGCCCTAGGTTATAACTGTCTCATGATGAATATCATCCAACAAGTCACCGATCCAATGCCTATGAATTTATCCTTATTGATCTTGCTGCGTTACTATTGCTATCATCACTGTTACACTTGCTACAAATTACTGCTATCACTGTTACTGTTACCGTTGCTGCTGTCACTACTATCAAAACTATTAAACTACTTTGCTACTGATCACTTTGCTGCAGATAATTAATCTCCAGGTGTGGTTGAATTGAAAACTCAGCTACTAATACCTTCAAATATTCTTTGGCTATGTCGGTGTACGAAAGTAGGGGTCCCTTTTTGTACCCCTTTACTTGTGCGCGGGCAGTCGCAGCCACGGGCCCGCAGCCATGCTTGGCGGGGCAGAGGAAGCAAAGACACAAAGACTACCAGAGCCGTGCTCAAGACCAGAAGCATGAAGAGCTGAGGGGCGAGGTGAAACTCCCCCGGCAAGGTCCTTGCCGGGGGGGCTTTCACGGCCCCGGCAAGAGCCTTGCCGGGGCAACTTGCCCAACACCAACAGAGTCGCCACCCTTGAGTCTAAAAGTTCTGACGCCATCAACCACATTGGAACCAAGGCTCGGGAGGCGCCTCCATGGTGGCATGCAGATCTTTGTGAAGACCAAGAATACGCAATACTAGATGAGAACCAGAAGATGGAGACCCCGGCAAGACTCTTGCCGGGGACACCTACGAGACCCCGGCAAGGCCCTTGCCGGGGCCTCGGCAAGATCCTTGCCGGGGACATCTGCGGGGCCGCAGCCAGGCCCCCACCAGCCAAGATTCCACCGCCGTTACAACAAAGCAGTCAACTCGCCAACAAGGCAGGCACCTGCGTGGCGACGTGCGGCTTCCATGCCAACTCAGCAAGCACCTGCATGGTGGCATGCAGATCTTCGTGAAGACTCTGCCACTGCGCCAACTCAGCAGCCAGCCACCCAGCGTGGTGCTACGCACCTAGTCAGCCTGGACGCGCGTCGAAGCAAGGCGAAGCGGCGGCGGATGGGAGGGGCTTCGTTACCATCCCCGATAAAGTAAGAGGACACCTAAGTGATGCATTTAATGCGTTTCGTCCTGTGATGGCAGGCGATAAGCTTGTACACTGTACAACTTTCCACCTCCTGTGTGCCACTGTGGCAGCCCCTTTGACTATAAAAGGAGGCCTGTGGTGTACTAAAAGGGGATTCGGACTATTCAGACTTTTTGGACCCGACACACTCTGTAGCTAGTCCAAAGAACACCAGATAAACACAAACCCGCAGGAGTAGGGTATTACGCATCACTTGCGGCCTGAACCTAGATAAATCTCCCATGTTGATCCCTTAAACCCGCTCTTTCCACAGCTCCGCGCTCGCTGACCATAGAAGGGATTCCCCGTGATCCCATCAGTGTCGTTTCCACCGACATCTTTGGCGCGCCAGGTAGGGGGCGCAAGCTGTGAAAATCTGGTTCGAAGGTCAGCGCATCGACTTCCTCATGGGGATGGCTCGAGAGGAGAAGGCGACGTGGCTCAGGCGTCCTCTCGTGTCGCCCGCAGCCGCAACAGCTATCCGCGTGGCCACGAAAAGCTAAGTCACTCAAAATTTTGAGTAATTTCATTTATATAAGTCTGTCTTCCTCGAAAGATCTCGTTCCCTGTATGGGAAACCTGCACGCAATGGGACCCTTCCGCTATTGGCAACGCCCTTGCTCTGTTTCGAGCCTGCTCAACAGTTCAAGCAGCCGCGCTGAGAATGGCAAGGTGGCCTACCCGTTACTAGCAGCGCTCTTGTCCTGTTTCGAGTCCGCTCGACAGTTCAAGAAACCGTGCTGGGAGTGGCAAGGTGGCTTGCCCGGCAACAAGCGCCCCCCAGCAGGCTGCTAAGGATCCGTCCTCAAAGCACCCCAGCATGGGTTTACGCGCCGGCAGCTTTATCCAACCAAGCGTAGGGTGCAAACATACAAAGAAAGATCTAACAGGAAGATAGCATGCTTGATCTTAAAGTACTGCAAAGTTATGTTACATCAAGTAATCGTTGTGGTTCTAACTTAAGATGAAACTGTCTTGGTCTTGAACTCGCAGCGGCAACGAGAAACGGGGTGCCTAGTCCCGGCGTTGGCCCTCCACCCTATGGACTCCGTCGACGCAGTCAATGATGGGCTTGATACGCTCCTTGAGCACCGCGAGGTCCGCTTCCTCCGGCAATCTCTCCAACGCGTCGGCGAAGTTGACGGTGGTGTTCCAGAACGCCACCTTGGTGAGCACCTTGGTCAGGGAACCCCGGCAGGGCCTTCGGGCCTCGTTGGCCAGATAAGTTGCCCGGTTGGAGCGGAGCTGTTCCAGGGCGTCGAGGATGCGCTCGAAGAACAAGGTCAGCTTAACGTTGGGGCTTGTGTTCCTGTCCTCGGAGAGCCTGACGTCCGGCATGCCCATGACGGCTAGCTGGGCGGTGAGCTTCCCTGCAACGACGACGAGGCGGCTGATCCAGAGGTTCACGCCCTTCGCGTACTCCTCATACTCAGCGACACCGTCCCCCCACAGCCGTTTCTCCTTGTCCAGGTCCTTGTTCAGGGTCTCCTCGCGAGCCCTGGCCTCCAAAAGCTTCCCCTCCAAGCCCTCCAGCTTCAGCTTTAGGTCATTGATGGAGTCGTTGGCCTTGGAGAGTAGCTCGGCCTTGCCGAGGACTGTGGCATGCGCCTCCGCCAAAGCGCCGTTGGCCGCGTCCTTCTCCTCCGTCAGCTCCAAGACCTGTTTCTTCAGCCCATCCCGCTCCACCTCCAGCTCCTTCACCTTGTTGGCGTGGACCAGGGCCTGAGCATTGAGTGCCTCTTTGTGCCTCAGCTCTAGCTCCTAGGTCCGCTGCGCGATGAGCTTCTCGACCTCCTCGTCCTTCCCACGGAGTGTGGCGGCGAGCGCCTCCTCACGGGCGGCAAGGTCCTCCTCCTGGGAGTTCAGCTGAGCCTGGTGCTGTCGCCGAGCGGCCTCATCCTTGGCGGCCTGTTCCTTCGCCTCCTCCTAGGCCTTCTTGACGTCAGCGTGCTTCAGGACGTGCTCCTGTTTGCACTCGCCCAGCAAACCCTGGGCAACCCTCAGTTCTTCATGGGCCTTGCGGAACCAGGCCTGTGTCTCGGCAACGCACTCCTCAAGATCCGCCTCCGCCTTGTTCGCTGCCGGCGGATCTCGGGTAGGGGGTCCCGAACTGTGCGTCTAAGGTCGATGGTAATAGGAGACATGGGACACGATGTTTACCCAGGTTCGGGCCCTCTCTATGGAGGTAATACCCTACTTCCTGCTTGATTGATCTTGATGGATATGAGTATTACAAGAGTTGATCTGCCATGAGATCGTAATGGCTAAACCCTAGAAGTCTAGCCTGTATGACTATGGTAATGAGTATATATCCCTTTTCCGGACTAAGTCCTTCGGTTTATATAGACACCAGCAGGATCTAGGGTTACACAAGGTCGGTTACAAAGGAAAGGAATCTACGTATTTGGTTGCCAAGCTTGCCTTCCACGCCAAGGAGAGTCCCATCCGGACACGGGTGCAGTCTTCGGTCTTCGTATCTTCACAGCTCATCAGTCCGGCCCATAGCTAACAGGTCGGACGCCCGAGGACCCCTTAGTCCAGGACTCCCTCAGTAGCCCCTGAACGTGGCTTCAATGACAAGGTATCCGGCGCATAGGTCCGTCTTTGGCATTGCAAGGCGGGTTCCTCCTTCCGAACTCCAAAATAGTCTTCGGACGCATTATGTCCGGACCTGTAACACACACCACACGCAACCATAGAAAGAATATAATTTTACACGAGTCCAATCTGTTGACAACTTTATCAGTCCGGTCATAATTTCGAACCATTTTTCGTCTGCCGCCCCACGTTTCGAGACGCGGTTGCCATTGGCACATCTTATCAAAGCAGAGATCGTGTCCCCTTATTACGGGATTCTTATCAATACTGGCGTGGGTAACCCAACCGTGCCGTTTACACACCCCTTGGGAATAGGCGTGTTTTAAGGCGAGCGGGGAGGCGTTTGACATTCGCGGCCTTTATAACGGGATAAGGATTCGTCTTCATCCACCCACGCCTTCTCCTTCCTCTGCCCATCCATTCTTGAGCTCCAGCGCCCAAGCTCTAGCTTTCCCCCCCGAGAAAGCACTCCAACCATGTCCGGATCCGGAGCTGGAGGCAAGTGGATGGCCTCCTCTGTTAAGAAGAAAGATATCAAGGAGCTCCGAGAGGCCAGATACCTGGCCAAGGAGATCGTTCACTGATTTCCGGCCAAGGGACAGATCGTCCCTACCCCCAAGCCCCATGAGAGGGTCGTATTCCTCGCGCATTTCGTTCGCAGGCTGGGATTCCCTCTCCACCCGTTTGTCCGCAGACTGATGTTTTACTACGGGCTGGACTTCCATGATCTAGCCCCCAACTTTATCCTCAACATCTCGGCATTTATAGTTGTGTGCGAGGCCTTTCTCCGCATCCCACCTCATTTCGGCCTATGGCTGAAAACCTTCAATGTGAAGCCGAAGGTGGTGAGCGGCCAACAAGCAGAGTGCGGAGGTGCCATGGTGGGCAAGATGCCCAATGTCACCTGGCTTGAAGGTTCCTTCGTGGAGACGATAAAGGGGTGGCAATCGGGGTGGTTCTACATCACCGAGCCACGTGACACCAACTGGGCGGCGGCCCCCGAATTCCGATCCGGAGTTCCGATGCGGCTCACCTCCTGGCAAGAGAAGGGCCTAACCCGGGGTTCTTCAAATGAGCTGACTCGGCTCCAGACGTGCGTCTAGAACATGATAACCAAGAGGATCAAACTTGTCAACGTGATCCAGGTTATGCTCATTTGCCGGATCCTTCCGTGCCAACCCCGGACTTGCTATTTGTGGGAGTTTGATCCGCCAAGCACCAGACGCTACTAGAGCTCTTCGACACAACGCAGGAAGACATCTGGAAAGTGCTCTTCAAGGCCGGCGAGACACCATCGCCTACAACCGAGGATCATGGGCTTAGCTTAAAGCGCCAAGCTAATTCGGTAAGTTCTTTCATGTTTTCAAGGCATAGCCTTTACTGGCATATTTTGAGGAAGGAGTCTAAGCCTTCCTATCAATTTTTTAGGCCTGGACCGACATAGCGGGGCGGATTAATTGTCCGGCTCCGCTACCCGAAGACGAAGAAACCCCACTCCTGACGAAGATGCTGTTCCCGGCACCTTATGATGTGCCGAAGAAGAAGGCCAAGAAAACGGCCAAAGGGACCAGGAGTGGCCTTCGCCGAAAGGGTGCTTCGGGCAGATCGTCCAAAGACGAGGCTGACTCTTCGACCGCCGAAGACGACGACAAGGAGGAGGAAGAAAGTGACTCCCCCCCCCCCTGCGAGGGGGGAAGGAAGAAAAGGGGGGCCTCCACAAATCTGGAGGCGAAGGCGCCCAAGAGGGGGAAGGGCTCCCTTGTGGATAACTACGCGTGGGATGTTGATAGCAGTCCGGAGCGAATGCCCCGGACCAAGCCTCGGGCCGCCTCGTAAGTACCAAGAACCTTATGCATATTCAAATGCCTGGCCTTTCCACTTTGTAATATTAATATGTTTAAATTATGCCCTTGCAGTCCAGCCCGCAACAGCTCCCCGCGCTCCTCGACAGAGGGTTCGCCAGATTCAAAGGAGATGGCAAGCATGTCACCGCCGCCCGCTCACTCTATCTCGGCCAAGGGTGATGACGAGGTGGTGTCCCAAAGGACCTTCCCCGACCGGGGGGAGGTTCCGGAGATCGTCAGGGTGGCGCCCAAGGATGACTCCTCGGCCGCCAGACACATGGGGGAAAAAGCCCCTATGGGGACTGGTGATGGGGGCCAAGTTCCATTCGGCCCCCAGCCGGATACCATTCCGGAGACCTAAACAGCTCCGGAGTCCAGCGAACGGCCTTCCCCAAAAGGAGGAGGTGTGCCCGTTCTGCCAGTGACCTCTATCCAACCAGAGGCACCTGATAATCTGCTGGAAGCGCTGCGAGGCGCTTCCATTGTGGATGAACACCGTGTCTTTATGGGTACGGTGATTGAGAAGGTTCAGTCCGCCAAAAGCAGACTGACCGAAGCCTGCGCTAGCCTTTTAATAGGCTTTGAGGTAAGTAATGTAATTGTAGAAAGAATATCACAGTGTAGACAGTAGCCCCTGATACTCTGTTTGGTGTTCGGAAAGAAAAGTCCGAACAGAGGATCAAAATAATTGTCGCAGGAGTCTAACATAAGATGTCTGTGTGAATAAGCAGGTGTTGCTGCTGGCTGCTGCCGCTCATACTGCGGAAGTCTCCGGCCTGAAGCAGAGCCTGAAGCGGGCCGAAGAAGAGCTCGGCCTCATGAAAAAGAAGCTGGAGGACAGCCAAGGTATGCAGTAACCTGCCCGTATATTTAGGAAGGATGAATGTTTCGTGCTGACTAAAGTGTCATGAACTTTATTAGGGGCCACGATCGTGGTGGCGGCCCTCAAGAAGGCATTAGCCGAGGCCGAGGACAAAGCAGCCAAGGAGCGCGCCACGCGCGAGAAGCACGAGGCCCGGGTCAGCGAGGTCCAGCAAGAGCTCTAGGACACCGTAAGGAAGTACGAGTCCTTGGAGCGTGATTCGAAGACGCAAGCGTCCGAACTCGCGAAGGCCCGCCGGAGCGCACAAGAGTCTCGAGCTGAGGCCCAAAGCGCCCTTCGGGAAATCCAGGCGGCCAAGAAGATCGCAGCGGGTAAGGCTTTCATTATGCAAAGCAAGTCCGTGAAAGAAACGTTCCTTTTACTTACCCGAATTTGGAGCTCTCCAGGGGCGTTTATGGATTTGTCGCGCAGCGTATCAGATGCTGTCGAGTTCTATCAAGCCGAGGAAGGGAGTTCTACGGAGAAGCTGTTCTGGTCTCAATATCTTGGACCAGAACATCCGGTGCCCTTCAGCGACCAGCTGAAACAGCTGGTCGAGCTGCACAAGGCGGCCGAGCTAGCCATGAAGGACCTGATAGTCCGACTGTGGCCTGCCGCGCCGATACCCAGCAGTTACTTCGGACTTGTGAAGCGGCTTGTTAGTGCCTGCCCACGGCTTGAGGTCATAAAGCGGTCGGTCTGTATTGAAGGTGCACGGATGGCCTTTGCCCGTGTCAAGATGCACTGGGCGAAGATGGATGCCAAGAAGCTAATGACCGAGGGGCCGCCTGAGGCAAGGAGCACCGCCGACCCGAGTTATATTTTGATGGTGTCCTGGAGGGATCCCGCCTTGTGGCGGAGCAATGTACGAAGGATGTTACATTCCCATGAAAACATTCGTTTTATCCTGTCCTGTAATATGGAACAATGATGTTATCTAATATAATGCTTGTGACTTTAAAATTACCTCCTGTGCGGCCGTTTATGAAATCTGAGGGTTGGCCAGTCGTCGGCTTCGGCCCCCACGTAGATAGTACGAGGGTGTTCGGGATAAATCTAAACACTCTTTACTCCATATTCTGGTCCTTAAAGGAGGTGTTTAGCGCAACGAACGAGGCAATCAGACTATACGGCCTTTATCGCCCTCACTTAGCCATAGGAGTTTGACAAGGAGAATCTTGGCGCAGCCCCTGGTATTCGGAAGACCGAACTTGGGGCGTTATACATACCTGATCGGATAAAAAACCGATTCCTCGCATAAAGCGGAAAACATCTTTAAGGATTTGAAACCTCTCGAACAGCTGACCAGCTCTCGCTGCATCATGACAGTCAGTTTTCGGCTTTCTCTACTGAGGCGCTCGTCCGGAAGAACCGAGACACAATCGCAGTAGTTCTCCCTTTACTAGCCTAGCCGATATAGCGGAACGTAAGGTAGTAAGCACAGGAGCCGGGCAACCCAACTATTGACCAAAGACATGATTCGGAGCCGATGCATATAATGCTATAAGTTCGGGGTGCCGAACTGCACTGAAAAAGGTGTTCGGACTTTATTGCCGTACTGCGGGGCGCGAAAGCCCCTGGTGAAGTAGAATGTACCAGAGTGTACGTGTGCAATGAGTAATGAATACAAAGGTAAGGAAAAAAGGAAAATTAAGTAATAAGCTGGCGCTACCATTTATTTTCCATTGTAATGTGATTAATACGTCGAGGCGTACTTGTACAAGTAATGCGATAAGCAAGTAAGGCTATTTAAGATGCCATGACCAAGAGCGAGCTGCGTGCGGGTATGTAAAACAGGTATAGCAATCGTTAGCGGAGACCACCTGGGGATTCCCTTGTACGCCAAAGCTCCTTGCCTCCCTGGTGTGTCCGACGATCGGGTTGTCAGAAGAAACCTCGAAAAGAGAAAAACCCGAAATGAAAAGGAAAAGTGAAGGTGTGCGAATCCAGGGTCGGTCGAGCTGCACTATGGATCGCGATCTAGCTATGCCTCCATCGATGCCCATGGGATTTTGAGTGCATAGTTATGTACGCGCGGTACGAATGCTGCTCTTTGATCGGGACTGGGATGGAGGCCGAATTGCTAATTAAGCTCTTGACGAGCTGGGCTGTCTTGCTGCCGAATAGTCCGAACTCTTTTAATGGTGTCCGGGGGCTTGGCCGCTGAACTAAGGTTCTGCTGGAGAAGGCCACGCTGTATTTCTGATGCTAATGTCGTGGTATGCTCCTCAGTACGGAGGGAGCGTTTCGTATTTCTATTGATTGTTATGACGCCACATGGTCCGGGCATCTTGAGCTTGAGATAAGCGTAATGAGGTACCGCATCGAATCGAGCGAATGCGGTTTGTCCGAGCAGTGCGTGATAGCCGCTGCGAAAGGGGACGATATCGAAGATTAACTCCTCGCTTCGGAAGTTGTCCAGAGATCCGAAGACGACCTCTAGTGTGATTGAGCCCGTACATCGGGCCTCTACGCCTGGTATGACTCCTTTAAAGGTAGTCCTTGTGGGTTTGATCCGTGATGGGTTAATGCCCATTTTGCATACTGTGTCCTGATAGAGCAGATTGAGGCTGCTGCCACCGTCCATGAGGACTCGCGTCAGGTGGAATCCATCAATGATTGGGTCTAGGACTAGTGCGGCTGATCCGCCATGTCGGATACTGGTCAGATGATCCCGACGGTCAAAAGTGATCGGGCATGATGACCATGGATTGAATTTTGGGGCGACTGGCTCTATCGCATAGACGTCTCTGAGTGCGCGCTTGTGCTCCCTCTTGGGGATGTGTGTACATATATCATGTTCACTGTTTTGACCTGGGGGGAAACTTCTTCTGTCCCCCTGTAGTTGGCTGTAGGGGCTCCTCGTCATCGTCCTTGCTCTACGATCCCTTTTCCTTATTCTCGGCGTTTAACTTGCCGGCTTGCTTAAAAACCCAGCAATCTCTGTTGGTATGATTGGCTGGTTTGTGTGGGGTGCCATGGATTTGGCACGGGCGGTCGAGTATGCGGTCCATGCTAGATGGTCCCTGATTGTTTCTTTGATACAGCTTTTTCGCTGACCGGACTTGGAGTCGCTGAATCAGGCGTTTACAGCAGTGTCATCGGTGTTATCGCCATTGCTTCGGCGTTTGTGTCTGCTATGTCGGAGCTTGCTGTTGCTGTTTTTGGCCTGGAAGGGGCCTGCCTCGCTGGCCGTATTTATACTACGAGCCAGCCAGATGTCCTCACCCGCACAAAAGCGGGTCATGAGTGCCGTGAGGGCTGCCATAGATTTTGGCTTTTCTTGGCCGAGGTGGCAGGCGAGCCATTCGTCGCGGATGCTATGTTTAAAGGCCACTAGGGCTTCTGCATCCGGATAGTCGACGATCTGGTTCTTTTTAGTTAGGAACCTAGTCCAGAATTTCCTGGCTGACTCCCCGGGCTGTTGAACTATGTGGCTTAAGTCATCGGCGTTTGGTGGCCGAACATATGTACCTTGGAAGTTGTCGAGAAAGGCTTCTTCCAAGTCCTCCCAGCTGCCGACGGAATTTTCAGGCAGGCTGTTTAACCTGTGCCGAGCTGGCCCTTTGAGTTTTAGTGGGAGGTATTTGATAGCATGGAGGTCATTTCCGCGGGCCATGTGAATGTGCAGAATAAAATCCTCGATCCATACCGCGGGATCGGTTGTTCCGTCGTATGATTCAATATTGATGGGTTTGAACCCTTCGGGGAATTCATGGTCCATTACTTCATCAATGAAGCAAAGAGGGTGTGCGGCGCCTCTATATCGAGCCGCGTCGCGACGTAGCTCCGATGGAGTCCGTCTATGGTTATCGGCTCGAGCGTGACAAGGTTTGTAACGTCCGAATAGGTAGCCGTCGTCACGTGTCAAGGCATGTCCTCGCGATCCGTAGATCGATCTTGTATGTCCTGCTCTACTGTCCAGGTGGCGAGGTGGGACTGTCTGTTTTTTGGCTTGGGTTGTCATTTTATCCCCACCGCGTGGTAGCCGATCGACCGCCTTGTGTGATGCTGGTGCGGGCTCTTGCGCCTCATCATCGAACTGAGGTAGCAATTTGCGCTTCGGGTAACTTTTGGTTGGTCATTTAAGGCCGTATTCTTCAGCTGCCAGGATATCGGTCCATCTGTCATTGAGCAGGTCTTGATCAGCTTGAAGCTGCTGCTACTTCTTTTTCAGGCTCCTCGCAGTGGATATTAGTTGAAGCTTAAAGCGCTCCTGCTCGAGAGGTTCCTTAGGCACGATGAAGTCTTCGTTGCCGAGGCTCACCTCCTCCTCAGAGAGCGGATGGTAACTACCGTCCTCCGAGTCTTCTTCCGTGGCCTGTTCGTCAGGGCTGACTTGCCCCTCTTCCCGATGGTCTTGTTCGGCAGTTTGTTCCTCGGGCTCCTCTGTGTCCTCGGCACCATCACGAGTGTTGTCGTTTCCTGTGCCGGTATTGTTGTCTCTACTGCGGCGTGATTTAGAGCAGCGACGTTGACACCGGCGCTTTGGTTGTGTCTTAGGACGGTCCTCCTTCGCTGGGTTTTCCTTGTCATCGCCACTATTATTTTTGGGCGTATCTACCATGTATACGTCATATGAGGAAGTGGCCATGCAACGTCCAGTGAATGGTGGGTCTTGGCCTTGCTCCTTGTCGGCATCGTCGTCCGTACTGGCGATGTCTTCGGAGCCGTAGTCAAGCATGTCGGTTAAGTCCTCGACAGTGGCTATGTAGTGGGTGGCGGGTGGGAAGCAAAATTCTCGATCATCAGCCCCTGGTTCGAACCGGACATAGTTCGGCTGTGAGTCCCCCGCCAAGGACAGGCTCTTTAATGAGTTTAGCACATCGCCCAAAGGCGAGTGCTGGAGGATGTCTACGGCGCTGAACTCGAAGATCGATAAGCGACCAAGTTCGGTATCCGCGGACTCACATGGTTCGGAACTTATACCCGGAGAAGAGTCTGGAGTTCCGGTGACACGAGTATTGCGTGAGGTTAAGTCCATGTGTGGCTCCAACGCCGGGTAATCTGTGGCCTCCGTGGTGGGGTTGAGCCTCCAATCCTTGGATGTCGCAGTGTGCTCTGGGTCTAAGGCCAGAGTGATTACAGGAGCTATCTCCTGGATGCGGTCTGACGACAGATTTAGGTCATGTTCATCAAGGTGACCAGGAGCGGTCATCGCAGTATCGAATCCGGCAAACATCAAATCTCCACGGATGTCCGCGATGTAGTTCAAGCTCCCAATTCTGACCTGATGGCCAGGGGCGTAGCTATCGATCTGCTCCAGATGGCCAAGAGAATCGGCCCGCAGGGCGAAGCCGCCGAATACGAAGACCTGTCCGAGGAGGAAGGCTTCCCCTTGGACAACATCATTGTCGACGATTGAAGGGGCCATCAAACCTTTTGGGGACGGCACAGCGGAACTCTCAATGAAAGCACCAATGTCGGTGTCAAAACCGGCGGATCTCGGGTAGGGGGTCCCGAACTGTGCGTCTAAGGTCGATGGTAACAGGAGACAGGGGAAACGATGTTTACCCAGGTCCGGGCCCTCTCTATGGAGGTAATACCCTACTTCCTGCTTGATTGATCTTGATGAATATGAGTATTACAAGAGTTGATCTACCACGAGATCGTAATGGCTAAACCCTAGAAGTCTAGCCTGTATGACTATGGTAATGAGTATATATCCCTTTTCCGGACTAAGTCCTTCGGTTTATATAGACACCAGGAGGATCTAGGGTTACACAAGGTCGGTTACAAATGAAAGGAATCTACGTATTTGGTCGCCAAGCTTGCCTTCCACGCCAAGGAGAGTCCCATCCGGACACGGGTGCGGTCTTCGGTCTTCGTATCTTCACAACCCATCAGTCTGGCCCATGGCTAACAGGCCGGACGCCCGAGGACCCCTTAGTCCAGGACTCCCTCATCCGCCGCCGCCATCCTGGATTTTAGCTTGTCCAGGCGGGCACGGTGGAGTGCCTGGAGCTTTTGGAAGTTGACGCTCATGGCTCGAAGAAGCTACTCCTGTTGGGAACCGCCACCATCGGCGCTCGGTTCGTTAACAACCTGAAGCCCGGCGGAGGCGGGCGCCTCGTCGTCAAACACCTCCCCCTCGGTTGGCGCCCTGGTGCTCGCCGTTCCTGGGAGGTGGACGAACAGGTCGTCGCCCACCTTCAAATACTTGCCCGAGCCAGAGGCAGCAGAGGAGGAAGGTTGGTCGTCAATAACCCCCTCCCCGGCAGACCCCTTGTCGGCCTCCTCGGCAGCGGCCTCCTGGGCAGGCCCCTTGCCGGCCTCCTCGGCAGCGGCCTTGTCAGCCTCCCCGGCAGGCCCCTTGCCGGCCTCCTTGGCAGCGGCCTTGCCGGCCTCCCCGGCAGGCCCCTTGGCGGCCTCCTCCGCGGTAATCTTGTCGGCCTCGGCCTCGGCGTCCCTGGCGACCTCCTCGAAGACGGTGTCAATATCCTCTCGGTTCGCCGAGGAAGGGTCTGGATACCAAGAAGTGGAATGAGACGGGGCCAAGATCAAGGTTCAAAAAGAAGAAGAAAGAATAGGGATGGGAAGCAAAAAACTTACTTGCACCGGGCTGGGAAGAAGTGGCGCCCTCCCCGCCAGCGTTCGTTGCAGGGGCAGAGCCACCGACACCCAAGCTCGCCTCCTCCTCCTCCATTTGCGTGGGCTCGGTGGAGGATGCCCTTGTCGGGGACATCCCTCTGGGCGGCGTAGTCGAGGGGGCGACGTGTTGGGAGTGGCCCTCGGCGGCTCCTCCTGCTGCCGTTCTCCTCCTACAAACCCGGCAAGGTCAGCATCAAGAATTCACACCCCAATGCTCATCAGTGAAGGAGTGAGTGATGAACTCACGCTGGGGGCTGGAGTAGGGGCTGCGCCACTGCTGTTCGGGCCGCTCACCACCCACATCGGCGTATGCGAAGTACCCGCCGGGGGCTTGTCACCCGTCGAGGCTTTGGCCCTTTTCGCCACCCTCTGGGCCAGCGTCCCCATGTCCCTGCAAGCACAAGATCGCGTTAAAAAGGATAACACCAGCTGGGGGTCAAAAATGATGAAAGGCAAGGTGCTCACTCGTCCTCCGCCTCATGCCTCCTCTTCGTCTTTGGGCTGAAGGACCCGAGGTCGTACTCGGCCTCCAAGGTGCTGGCCGAAGGAGGAGAAGAAGGGGATGGGGTCCGGCGCCGCTTAGACGAGGAGGAGGCGGTCACTGTCTTCTTCGCCACCGCGACCTTCACCACCTTCTTCGCTGCCTCGGCCTTCATCGCCCTCGTCTGGCGCACGAGTTGCTCCTGAGCTGGTTGCCGCTGCACGGTCCTGCCGGGCCGGACCGGCTCGCCAGAGCTGGCCCGCTGCAGGACGTGTTTCTTCCCTGCAGATGGAGGGTCGTCCACTTCGGCTTCCTCTTCAGGCGACTCGTCGCGCACATCTTCAATAAGGGGGGCCCCGGCGCCGCTGGCCTCCCCGGCAGACTCCGCCCACTGTGCAAGCTCCTTCTCCCTCCAAGGCCACGTCGGCCTCGTCCCCCACGGCGCTGACGCTGCCGGCCTCCTTGGCAAGCGTTGCCTCCACTGCCTTGGTGGTGATGTAGTCCAGATCCTCCTTGGTGGTGTCGCGGATGAGCACCGGCTCGTCGCGGACATAGCTCTCCGACAAGTTATCGAAGAACTCCTCCACCTTCTCTGCTGGCGGCTCGACCCAAGCCGGGTCGAGGTCGTGCACTTAGAAGTCCGACATCATGGCAATGATAGCGGACCGGCAAGAGTTGTTGCTCAGCGGGACCACTCCCGCCGGCAACCCAAACAGGGGCCCCTTGACGGCCCTGCCGGACTTCTCGGCCCTGCCGGTCCTCTCAGCCCAGCCGTCGTCGCCCACATTGAGCTGGAAGAGCCTCTGGCAAAAATGGGCGTGCCCTAGCACCATGAAGTTATGCTTCAAGCCAGGACGGAGCCTCATGACGTCGGCCGCATTCCTGAAGTCCCAGGCCGGCCTCCCCTTGTTGTGCAGCGGGGCGATTCGGCGATGAATGAAATGGGTCCCGATCATCCCAAGGGTGAGCCCGGCCATGGTGAGGCGATGGGTCCTGGTGGTGGCAACCGTGAGCTTCTTGTCGTTGGTGTCGAGGTCGCTCCAGTCCCTGCGGTGGGTCAGCGGGCTCTGACGAACTCGGCAGAACTCCTGCGGGTCCTCCTCCTTGTTCCAGAGCCACAGGCCCCACCACTCGTCCCACCTCTCCTTCTGGGCACCCTCCGGGTACGTGCCCTTCTCCTGGGTCCTCGGGATCCAGGTGATGCACCCGGAAATGGCATCCCCTGGCTGGATGCGAGGATAGAAATAGTGGTGGAAGAGCGCCATGCTGGGGAGCACTCCTGCAAAGCCTTCGTAGAGATGGGCAAAGAGGGCCATGCACGCCACGACATTCGGTGTAAAGTCGAGGAGGTGAAAGCCGTAGGTGTGCATGATGTCGTTGAAGAAGTCAGAGAAAGGGGACAGAGCCCGCAAGAAAAGTAATCGACGAAAAAGGGGTACCGATTTGGGCCAACCTTGGCGAAATCAGCAGGGATGATGTGCGTGGCAAGGTGCCCCGTTGTCTCCCTCCCCCACAGGGGCTTGAAGTAGTCCCTGAGGTGGACCGCGTCGACCGTCGAAGGGAAGTAGGTGTGCTGCGTCCGAAGCACCGCCAGCTCGCTCTCCGGCGCCTCCTTCTCCCCGGCGTCTTTGGCAGCTCCCTTGCCCTTGCTGGTCTTGGGTGCCATGCCGGCTAGAAGCGGGCGAAGAATCAAGAGCAATGGGGGTGCGGCAGCGGCGAGCAGAGGCGAGAGATTCGAATCTTTCGCCTGAGGAAGAAAAGGTGAACGGCGGTTCCGAGATTGGAGAAGGCGCAGAGGGGGTAAATGAGCAGCGCGCCTGCGGTTTTTCCTTTTTATGGGGAAGGCGCGGGCCGCCTCTTTACCATTTACTGTGATGTGACACAGGCGTGCTGCAACCGCCCCACGCACGACCCCCATGTCACGCATTCAACGCGGGTCATGGGGAAGCGCAACTGGCGAGGGAGTTACTACGGTAAAACTCCACCGCGCTCGCCCGCGCACCGTTCTGGGCCTGGCCCAATAACGCCCCGCGCTTATATGTGGCCCATGCCCGGGGGCTCCTGTCGGTGTACAAAAGTAGGGGTCCCTTTTTGTACCCCTTTACTTATGCATGGGACATCGCAACCACGCGCCCGCAGCCACGCTTGGCGGGGCAGAGGAAGCAAAGCCACAAAGACTACCAGAGCCGTGCTCAAGACCAGAAGCATGAAGAGCTGAGGTGAAACTCCCCCGGCAAGGTCCTTGCCAGGGGGTGGGGGGCTTTCACGGCCCCGGCAAGAGCCTTGCCGGGGCAACTTGCCCAACACCAATAGAGCCGCCACCCTTGAGCCTATAAGTTCCGACGCCATCAACCACATTGGAACCAAGGCTCGGGAGGCGCCTCCATGGTGGCATGTAGATCTTTGTGAAGACCAAGAATATGCAATACTAGATGAGAACCAGAAGACGGAGGCTCCCAGCAAGACTCTTGCCGGGGACACCTACGAGACCCCGGCAAGGCCCTTGCCGGGGCCCCGGCAAGATCCTTGTCGGGGACATCTGCGGGGCCGCAGCCAGGCCCCCACCAGCCAAGATTCCACAACCGTTCCAACACAACAGTCAACCCGCCAACAAGGCAGGCACCTGCGTGGCGACGTGCGGCTTCCAGGCCAACTCAGCAAGCACCTGCGTGGTAGCATGCAGATCTTCGTGAAGACTCTGCCACCACGCCAACTCAGTAGCCAGCCAGCCAGCGTGGCGCTGCGCGCCTAGTCAGCCTGGACGCGCGTCGGAGCAAGGCGAAGCGGCAGCGGACAGGACGGGCTTCGTTACCGTCCCCGATAAAGTAAGAGGACACCTAAGTGGCGCATTTAATGCGTTTCGTCCTGTGATGGCAGGCGATAAGCTTGTACACTGTACAACTTTCCACCTCTGTGTGCCACTGTGGCAGCCCCTTTGACTATAAAAGGAGGCCCGCGGCGTACTGATAGAGGGTTCGGACTATTCAGACTTTTTGGACCCGGCACGCTCTGAGCTAGTCCAAGAACACCAGATAAACACAAACCCGCAGGAGTAGGGTATTACACATCACTTGCGGCCTGAACCTGGATAAATCTCTCGTGTTGATCCCTTAAACCCGCTCTTTCCACAGCTCTGCGCCCACCGACCGTAGAAGGGATTCCCCGTGATCCCATAGGTGTCGTTTCCACCGACAGGCTCCCCTTGTGTCGAGTCTATAAATTTGGGTTGAATACTCTACCCTCGAAAACTGTTGCGATCCCCTAGACTTGTGGGTTATCAAGACCTTTTTCTGGCACCGTTGCCGGGGAGCATAGCTATATTTGTTGAGTCACTTGGGATTATTATCATATTATCACTATGAAGAATCTGAAGGATCCTAAACCGAAGAGATTTCCCTCGAGTACGAGGGGAGGTAAGAAACTGCCATCCAGTTCTGCTTTAGATTCACCTTCTGTTATGAGTAAACTTGCAACACCACCACATGTTATTAATTCCGATATGTTGCAAGTTATTGATGATGCTACTTCTACTATGAATGATGCTTATGATGATGCTAGTACCTTGCTTGATAATGATGATGTGCCACTTGGTGATTTTCTTGATAAACAAATTGCTAGAGTCATATAACATGATGTTGTTTAATCTAATGATGAGCTTGAAACTGAAACTCCTGAAACACCTGCTAGAACTAGCCTTCCTAGATATGAATTGCCTAATGTACCGGAAGGTTATGTTATGAGTGAAGAAGCAACTAGAGATATTCTTGCTTGCAATGATAGAGATGATCTAGAGAACTTATTACACAAGTATAAATAAAAATCTCTGAATGCTAGAATGAAATGTGATCCTAAGTTTGCTACTTCACCTATCTGTATTGCTGGTAACGATTATGAATTCTCTGTCGACCCAGAGTTAATTACTCTGGTTGAATCTGATCCTTTCCATGGTTATGAAACTGAAACTGTTGTGGCACATCTTACTAAGTTGAATGATATAGCAACCCTTTTTACTCATGATGAGAAAACTCACTATTACTTTATTCTCAAATTATTTCCTTTCTCATTAAAGGGTGATGCTAAAGCTTGGTACAATACTCTTGCTCCTGGTTGTGTGCGTAGCACCGAGACAGATTCTGGACGTATTTTGTTTCGATGATTCCCATTGATTCAGGAGGAATTTAACCATGGGACCAGCGCCATTGGAAAGATTATCTGCTCAGCTATCCGTGCATATATAGAACGTTCAAAACCGAGCCCGTATGCGACCTGGACAACCGTTTTAGTGTAGACTGCTCCTGGACTCCGAAACGGATTCAAAGTCAACTCTGTTTGGGTCTCCACCTTGACTTGGACGCCCTTGTTGGTCCTTGATACGTCTCCAACGTATCTATAATTTTTTATTGTTCCATGCTATTATATTATCTGTTTTGGATTTTTTATATGCATTAATATGCTATTTTATATGATTTTTGGGACTACCTATTAACCTAGAGCCCAGTGCCAGTTTCTGTTTTTTTCCTTGTTTTAGAGTTTCACAGAAAAAGAATACCAAACGGAGTCCAAACGGAATAAAACTTTCGCGATGATTTTTCTTGGACCAGAAGACACCCAGGAGACTTGGAGTGCAAGTCAGGAGAGCCACGGGGCGGCCACAAGCGTGGAGGGCGCCCCCCCAACCTTGTGGGCCCCTCGGTGACCCCCTGACCTAGATCTTCCTCATATATATACTCTTATACCCCCAAAACTTCCAGGGGATCCACGAAACCACTTTTCCACTGCTGGAACCTTCAGTACCCGTGAGATCCCATCTTGGGGCCTTTTCCGGCATCCTGCCGGAGGGGGATTCGATCACGGAGGGCTTCTACATCACCACCATCGCCTCTCCGATGATGCGTGAGTAGGTTACCTCATACCTATGGGTCCATAGCTAGTAGCTAGATAACTTCTTCTCTCT
This sequence comes from Aegilops tauschii subsp. strangulata, assembly GCF_002575655.3. Taxonomy (NCBI): domain Eukaryota; kingdom Viridiplantae; phylum Streptophyta; class Magnoliopsida; order Poales; family Poaceae; genus Aegilops; species Aegilops tauschii. The sequence continues at coordinate 183,905,431 of NC_053039.3, forward strand.
CTTTGATTCTCAATACAAAGTTCTCCTCGATGTTCTTGGGGATCTATTCGATGTAATACTCTTTTGCGGTGTGTTTGCAGAGATCCGATGAATTGTGGATTTATGATCAACTTATCTATGAATATTATTTGAATCTTCTCTGAATTCTTTATGCATGATTTCATATCTTTGCAAGTCTCTTCAAACTATCGATTTGGTTTGGCCAACTAGATTGGGTTTTCTTGCAATGGGAGAAGTGCTTAGCTTTGGGTTCAATGTTGCGGTGTCCTTTCCCAGTGACAGTAGGGGCAGCAAGGAACATATTATTTTGTTGCCATCGAGGATAAAAAGATGGGGTTTTCATTATATTGCTTGAGTTAAGTCCTCTACATATTGTCATCTTGCTTAAGGTGTTACTCTATTCTTTATGAACTTAATACTCCAGATGCATTGTGGATAGCGGTCGATGTGTGGAGTAATAGTAGTAGATGCAGAATCGTTTCGGTCTACTTGACACGGACGTGATGCCTATATTCATGATCATTGCCTTAGATATTGTCATAACTTTGCGCTTTTCTATCAATTGCTCGGCAGTAATTTGTTCACCCACCGTAATATTTACTATCTTGAGAGAAGCCTCTGGTGAAACCTATGGCCCCCGGGTCTATTTTCCATCATACAAGTTTCCGATCTACTATTCTAGTTTCCTATTTACTTTCTTTGTAATCTTTTACTTTCTGTTCCACAACCAAAAATACCAAAAACATTACTTTACCATTTATCCATCTCTATCAGATCTCACTTTGTGAATAACCGTGAAGGGATTGACAACCCCTTTGCCGCGCTGGTTGCAAGCTGGTGTTTGTTTGTGCAGGTATTCGGTGGCTTGTTGGGTTGTCTCCTACTGGATTGATATCTTGATTCTCAAAACTGAGGTAAATACTTACGCTACTTTGCTGCATCACCCTTTCCTCTTCAATGGAAAAACCAACGCAAGCTCAAGAGGTAGCAAGAAGGATTTCTGGCGCCGTTGCCGGTGAGATCTACGCCAAGCCAAGACATACCAAGTACCCATCATAAACTCTCATCCCTTGCACTACATTATTCGCCATTCGGCTCTCGTTTTCCTCTCCCCCACTTCTAAAACGATTTTTGAAAAGATTCGCCTTTTCTTCGCCCCTCTTCCGTTCATCTTCTTCGTTTGCTTTTTGTGTGCTCGTGTGTTGTATTGCTTGCTTTGTCACGATGGCTCAAGATAATACCAAATTGTGTGACTTTTCCAATACCAACAACAATGATTTTATTAGTACTCTCATTGCTCCCGATGCTAATGCGGAATCTTGTGAAATTAATACTGCTTTGCTGAATCTTGTTATGAAAGATCAATTTTCCGCCCTTCCCAATGAAGATGCCGCATTCCATCTTAATAATTTCGTTGATTTGTGCGATATGCAAAAGAAAAAAGATGTGGATAATGATATTGTTAAGTTGAAGCTATTTCCGTTATCGCTTAGGGATCGCGCTAAAACTTGGTTTTCATCTTTGCCTAAAAATAGTATTGATTCATGGAATAAGTGTAAAGATGCTTTTATTTCCAAGTACTTTCCTCCCTCTAAGATCATCTCCCTTAGGAACGATGTTATGAATTTTAAGCAACTTGATCATGAACATGTTGCACAATCTTGGGAGAGGATGAGATTAATGATTAGAAATTGCCCTACTCATGGTTTGAATTTGTGGATGATTATACAAAAAAATTATGCCGGATTGATTTTTGCTTCTAGAAATCTTTTAGATTCGGCCGTGGGAGGCACCTTTATGGAAATTACTTTAGGAGAAGCTACTAAACTCCTAGATAATATTATGGTTAATTATTCTCAATGGCTACCGAAAACTCCGCCTGTGTTGTCTCAACATAGCCGGTCCCAAGCCCGGGTAAAGGAGGAGGGTTGTTATAGGCTTGGCGAGCCAACGTAAAAACTCAGCCACTCTTATGGAGATGAAACCCAAAAGATTTTCATTGGGGCGTAACCCTCTCAGCGACGCGCTACATCGGAACCCGAGTGTGGTGGAAAATGGGCAAGGGCCGGGCCATCACCCCCAAGGTGGCGCGCCATATCTTGATCTGGATACGGTGGCAAGTGAGCGAGGATCGGGTCGTCGCATCCTTAGTGGCGTGCTACATCGGCGCCCGGATGTAGTGGAAAATGGGAAAGGGTCTTCGCATTTGACTCGACGAGTGCGAAGGGTAAGGAAGCTAGCCGATCTTAGGAGGATTCGCTTAGGTAGCTGGAACGTAGGGTCTCTGACAGGGAAGCTTAGAGAGCTAGTTGATGCAGCGGTGAGGAGAGGTGTTGATATCCTTTGCGTCCAAGAAACCAAATGGAGAGGATAGAAGGCGAAGGAGGTGGAGGATACTGGCTTCAAGCTGTGGTACACGGGGACGGCTGCAAACAGAAATGGCATAGGCATCTTGATTAACAAGAGCCTCAAGTATGGAGTGGTAGACGTCAAGAGACGTGGGGACCGGATTAGCTTGGTCAAGCTGGTAGTTGAGGACTTGGTTCTCAATGTTATCAGTGCGTATGCCCCGCAAGTAGGCCACAATGAGAACACCAAGAGGGAGTTCTGGGAAGGCCTGGAAGACATGGTTAGGAGTGTACCGATGGGTGAGAAGCTCTTCATAGGAGGAGACCTCAATGGCCACGTGGGTACATCTAACACAGGTTTTGAAGGGGCACACGGGGGCTTTGGCTATGGCATCAGGAATCAAGAAGGAGAAGATGTCTTAAGCTTTTCTCTAGCCTACAACATGATTGTAGCAAACACCCTCTCTAGAAAGAGAGAATCACATCTGGTGACTTTTAGTAGTGGCCAACACTCTAGCCAGATTGATTTCATCCTCTCGAGAAGAGAAGATAGGCGTGCGTGCCTAGACTGTAAGGTGATACCTGGAGAGAGTGTTGTGCCCCAGCATAAGCTGGTGGTTGCTGACTTCCGCTTTCGGATTCGTGTCCAGCGGGATAAGCGTGCCAAAGTCGCTAGAACAAAGTGGTGGAAGCTCAAGGGGGAGGTAGCTCAAGTGTTCAAGGAGAGGGTCATTAAGGAGGGCCCTTGGGAGGAAGGAGGGGATGCGGACAATGTGTGGACGAAGATGGCGACTTGCATTCCTAAGGTGGCCTCGGAGGAGTTTGGAGTGTCCAGGGGAAGGAGAAGCGAAGATAAGGATACCTGGTGGTGGAATGATGATGTCCATAAGGCGATTAAAGAGAAGAAAGATTGCTTCAGACGCCTATACCTGGATAGGACTGCAGACAACATAGAGAAGTACAAGATGGCGAAGAAGGCCGCAAAGCGAGCTGTTGGTGAAGCAAGGGGTCGGGCATATGAGGACCTCTACCAACGGTTAGGCACGAAGGAAGGCGAAAGGGACAGCTATAAGATGGCCAAGATCCGAGAGAGGAAGACGAGGGATATTGGCCAAGTCAAATGCATCAAGGACGGAGCAGTCCATCTCTTGGTGAAGGACGAGGAGATTAAGCATAGATGGCAGGAGTACTTCGACAAGCTGTTCAATGGGCAGAATGAGAGTTCTCCCATTGAACTAGACGACTCCTTTGATGAGACCAGCATGCGTTTCGTGCGGCGAATCCAGGAGTCTGAGGTCAAGGAGGCTTTAAAAAGGATGAAAGGAGGCAAGGCGATGGGCCCTGATTGTATCCCCATTGAGGTGTGGAAAGGTCTCGGGGACATAGCGATAGTATGGCTAACCAAGCTTTTCAACCTCATTTTTCGGGCAAACAAGATGCCAGAAGAATGGAGACGGAGTATATTAGTACCAATCTTCAAGAACAAGGGGGATGTTCAGAGTTGTACTAATTACCGTGGAATTAAGCTGATGAGCCATACAATGAAGCTATGGGAGAGAGTCATTGAGCACCGCTTATGAAGAATGACAAGCGTGACCAAAAATCAGTTTGGTTTCATGCCTGGGAGGTCGACCATGGAAGCCATTTTCTTGGTACGACAACTTATGGAGAGATATAGGGAGCAAAAGAAGGACTTGCATATGGTGTTCATTAACTTGGAGAAGGCCTATGATAAGATACCACGGAATGTCATGTGGTGTGCCTTGGAGAAACACAAAGTCCCAGCAAAGTACATTACCCTCATCAAGGACATGTACGATAATGTTGTGACAAGTGTTCAAACAAGTGATGTCGACACTGATGACTTCCCGATTAAGATAGGACTGCATCAGGGGTCAGCTTTGAGCCCTTATCTTTTTGCATTGGTGATGGATGAGGTCACAAGGGATATACAAGGAGATATCCCATGGTGTATGCTCATTGCGGATGATGTGGTGCTAGTTGACGATAGTCGGACGGGGGTAAATAAGAAGTTAGAGTTATGGAGACAAACCTTGGAATCGAAAGGGTTTAGGCTTAGTAGAACTAAAACCGAGTACATGATGTGCGGTTTCAGTACTACTAGGTGTGAGGAGGAGGAGGTTAGCCTTGATGGCCAGGTGGTACCTCAGAAGGACACCTTTCTGTATTTGGGGTCAATGTTGTAGGAGGATGGGGGTATTGATGAATATGTGAACCATCGAATCAAAGCCGGATGGATGAAGTGGTGCCAAGCTTCTGGCATTCTCTGTGACAAGAGAGTGCCACAAAAGCTAAAAGGCAAGCTCTACAGGACGGCGGTTCGACCCGCAATGTTGTATGGCGCTGAGTGCTGGCCGACTAAAAGGCGACATGTTCAACAGTTAGGTGTGGCGGAGATGCGTATGTTGAGATGGATGTGTGGCCACACGAGGAAGGATCGATTCCGGAATGATGATATACGAGATAGAGTTGGGGTAGCACCAATTGAAGAGAAGCTTGTCCAACATCATCTGAGATGGTTTGGGCATATTCAGCGCAGGCCTCCAAAAGCTCCAGTGCATAGTGGACGGCTAAAGTGTGCGGAGAATGTCAAGAGAGGGCGGGGTAGACCGAATTTGACATGGGAGGAGTCCGTTAAGAGAGACCTGAAGGATTGGAGTATCACCAAAGAGCTAGCTATGGACTGGGGTGCGTGGAACCTTGCTATCCATGTGCGAGAGCCATGAGTTGGTTGCGAGATCTTATGGGTTTCACCTCTAGCCTACCCCAACTTGTTTGGGACTAAAGGCTTTATTGTTGTTGTTGTTGATTCTCAATGGCTACCGAAAGATCTTCCACTAGTAAAAAAGTGCATGCGATTAAAGAAATAAATGTTTTGAGTGGAAAGATGGATGAGCTTATGAAATTGTTTGCTAATAAGAGTGCTCCTATTGATCCTAATGATATGCCTTTGTCTACTTTGATTCAAAACAATAATGAATCTATGGATGTGAATTTTGTTGGTAGGAACAATTTTGGTAATTATGGTAATTCCTACAACAATTCTTATGGAAATTATAATAAAACGCCCTCTGAATTTGAGAATAGTGTTAAAGAATTTATTAGTTCGCAAAAGAATTTCAATGCTTTGATTGAAGAAAAACTGCTGAAGATTGATGATTTGGCTAGGAACATGGATAGAGTTTCTCTTGATGTTGATTCTTCGAAAGTTAGATCTATTCCACCTAAGCATGATATCAATGAGTATCTCAAAGCCATGAGAATTTCCATTGATGAGTGCAAAGAAAGAACCGCTAAGATGCGTGCTAAGAAAGATTGGTTTATAAAAGCGTGTTCTTCTAGTTTTCGTGAAAATAATGATGAAGATTTTAAAATGATTGATGTGACTCCTATTGAATATTTGTTCTCCAATGTCAATCTTGATAAATATGGGACTGGAGATGAGTCAACTTTAGTTAGAAGGAGTCCCAATGATTCGGAGTTTTTAGATCTTGATGCAAAAATTGATAAAAATGGGATTGTAGAGGTCAAAACTTGAAGTAGCAATGAACCCACTCTTTTGGATTTAAAGGAACTTAATTATGATAATTGTTCTTTAATTGATTGTATTTCCTTGTTGCAATTGATGTTGAATTCTCCTCATGCTTATAATCAAAACAAAGTTTTTACTAAACATACCGTTGATGCTATGATGCAATGTTTTGAAGAAAAGCTTGAAATGGAAGTTTCTATTCCTAGAAAACTTTATGATGAGTGGGAACCTACTATTACGAGTGCTATGCTTTGTGTTATTTGGGTGCTAGTGTTTCCACGATTCCGAAAACTTTATGTGGTGTTAGTTTTCCGGGAATTTGATGATTGTTCCTTAAATTTGCATCTTGCGGATTCCACTATTAAGAAACCTATGGGAAGAATTAATGATTTTCTTATTATTACAAATAGGAATTATGTGCCCGTAGATTTCATTATTCTTGATATAGATTGCAATCCTACATGTCCTATTATTCTTGGTAGACCTTTCCTTAGAACGATTGGTGCAATTATTGATATGAAAGAAGGAAACATTAGATTTCAATTTCCGTCAAGGAAAGGCATGGAACACTTCCCTAGAAAGGAAATTAAATTTCCTTATGAATCTATAATGAGAGTCACTTATGGATTGCATGCCAAAGATGATAACACTTAGATCTATTCGTGTTTTTATGCCTAGCTAGGGGCGCTAAACAATAGCGCTTGTTGGGAGGCAACCCAATTTTACTTTTGTTCTTGCTTTTTAGGTCCTATTTTGCAATAAATATTCCATCTAGCCTCTGGTTAGATGTGGTTTTATGTTTTACTTAGTGTTTGTGCCAAGTAAGACCTATGGGATAGCCTACGGTGATAGTTGATTTGATCTTGCTGAAAAAATAGAAACTTTGCGCTCAGTCCCAGAATTTTTACAAATCACAGAAGCGTCGAAAAACTCTGAATTTTTTACAGTAGATTGATATACAAATTTCCTAGGACATCCTATTTGTTTCAGGATTTTTGGAGTTACAGAAGTATGCGAACTAGTAAGATCACTACAGGCTGTTCTGTTTTTGACAGATTCTGTTTTTCGCGTGTTGTTTGCTTATTTTGATGCATCTATGGCTAGTATCGGGGGGTATGAACCATGGAAAAGTTGGAATACAATAGATATTACACCAATATAAATAAAGAATAGGTTCACAACAGTACCAAAAGTGGTGACTTATTTTCTTATACCAACGAAGCTTACGAGAATTTCTGTTGAGTTTTGTGTTGTAAAGTTTTCAAGTTTTGGGTAAGGATTTGATGGACTATGGAATAAGGAGTGGCAAGAGCCTAAGCTTGGGGATTCCCAAGGCACCCCAAGGTAATATTCAAGGATGTCAAAAAGCCTAAGCTTGGGGATGCCCCGGGAAGGCATCCCCTCTTTCGTCTTCGTCTATCGGTAACTTTACTTGAGGCTATATTTTTATTCACCACATGATATGTGTTTTGCTTGGAGCGTCTTGTATGGTTTGAGTCTTTGCTTTTTTAGTTTGCCACAATCATCCTTGATGTACACACCTTTTGGGAGAGACACACATGAATCGTGATTTATTAGAATACTCTATGTGCTTCACTTATATGTTTTGAGCTAGGCAAATTTGCTCTAGTGCTTCACTTATATCTTTTTAGAGCACGGCGGTGTTTTTATTTTATAGAAATTTATGAACTCTCGTACTTCACTTATATTATTTTGAGAGTCTTTAGAACAGCATGGTAATTTGCTTTGGTTATAAAATTAGTCCTAATATGATAGGCATCCAAGAGGGATATAATAAAAACTTTCATAAAAGTGCATTGAATACTATGAGAAGTTTGATTCCTTATGATTGTTTTGAGATATGAAGATCGTGATATTAGAGTCATGCTAGTAAGTAGTTGTGAATTTGAGAAATACTTGTCTTAAAGTTTGTGATTCCCGTAGCATGCACGTATGGTGAACTGTTATGTGATGAAGTCAGAGAATGATTTATTTATTGATTGTCTTCCTTATGAGTGGCGGTCGGGGACGAGCGATGGTATTTTCCTACCAATCTATCCCCCTAGGAGCATGTGCGTAGTACTTTGTTTCGATGACTAATAGATTATTGCAATAAGTATGTGAGTTCTTTATGACTAATGTTGAGTCCATGGATTATACGCACTCTCACCTTTCCGCCATTGCTAGCCTCTCTAGTACCGCACAACTCTCGCCGGTACCATAAACCCACCACATATCCTTCCTCAAAACAGCCACCATACCTACCTATTATGGCATTTCCATAGCCATTCCGAGATATATTGCCATGCAACTTTCCACCATTCCATTTATTATGACACGCTCCATCATTGTCATATGGCTTTGCATGATCATGAAGTTGACATCGTATTTGTGGCAAAGCCACCGTTCATCATTTTTTATACATGTCACTCTTGATTCATTGCACATCCCGGTACACCGCCGGAGGCATTCACATACAGCCATATTTTGTTCTAAGTATCGAGTTGTAATTTTTGAGTTGTAAAGTAAATAAAAGTGTGATGATCATCATTATTAGAGCATTGTCCCAGTGAGGAAAGGATGATGGAGACTATGATTCCCCCACAAGCCAGGATGAGACTCCAGACGAAAAATAAAAAATAAATAAAAAAAGAGGCCAAAAAAATGAGAGAAGGCCCAAAAAAAGACAGAAAAAGAGAGAAGGGGCAATGTTACTATCCTTTTTGCCACACTTGTGCTTCAAAGTAGCACCATGATCTTCATGATTGAGAGTCTCCTATGATATCACTTTCATATACTAGTGGGAATTTTTCATTATAGAACTTGGCTTGTATATTCCAATGATGGCCTTCCTCAAATTTCCCAAGATCTTCGTGAGCAAGCGAGTTGGATGCACACCCACTTAGTTTCTTTTTGAGCATTCATAAACTTATACCTCTAGTGCATCCGTTGCATGGCAATCCCTACTCACTGACATTGATATCTATTGACGGGCATCTGCATAGCTCATTGTAACACCCACGATGCGGCTACATCTCCCACGTGTCGGGGCACGACTTAGAGGCATAACCGCATTGTGGTTTTGTCGCAAGAAGGGTCATCTTCACACAATCCCATGTAATGAACAAGAATGGGATAAAGAGTTGGCTTACAATCACCACTTCACACAATACATAAATAAATCATACATCAAACAGAGTACACACATAGGTCCGACTACGGAACCAAAATAAAAGAAGACAACCCCAAATGCTAGATCCCCGATCGTCCCAACTGGGCTCCACTACTGATCATCAGGAAACGAAACATACTAACGACCAAGTTCCTCGTCGAACTCCCACTTGAATTCGGTGGCATCACTTGCACTGGTATCCTCGGCACCTGCAACTGTTTGGAAGTATCCGTGAGTCACGAGGACTCAGCAATCTCACACCCGCGAGATCAAGACTATTTAAGCTTATGGGTAGGAGAAGGTAGTGAGGTGGAGCTGCAGCAAGCACTAAGCATATATGGTGGCTAACATACGCAAATAAGAGCGAGAAGAGGAGCAACGGAACGGTCGTCAACTAGTAATGATCAAGAAGTGATCCTGAACTCCTACTTACGTCAAACATAACCCAAAAGCCGTGTTCTCTTCCCGGACTCCGCCGAAAAGAGACCATCACGGCTACACACGCGGTTGATGCGTTTTAATTAAGTCGAGTGTCAAGTTCTCTACAACCGGATATTAACAAATACCCATCTGCCACATAACCGCGGGCACGGCTCTCGAAAGTTTATACCCTGCAGGGGTGTCCCAACTTAGCCCATTATAAGCTCTCACGGTCAACGAAGGATATTCCTTCTCCCGGGAAGACCCGATCAGTCTCGGAATCCCGGTTTACAAGACATTTCGACAATGGTAAAACAAGACTAGCAAAGCCGCCTGATGTGTCGACAAGCCCGATAGGAGTCGCACGTACCTCGTTCTCAGGACACACCGGATGAACACTACATACAACTAAAACTAGCCCTCAAGTTTCCCCGAGGTGGCGCTGCAAGTGGCTCTAGTTTGGACCAACACTCCGAGGAGCACTGGCCCGGGGGGTTAAAATAAGATGACCCTTGAGTCTGCAGAACCCAAGGGAAAAAGGCTTAGGTAGGCAAATGGTAAAACCAAGGTTGGGCCTTGCTGGAGGAGTTTTATTCAAGGCGAACTGGCAAGGGGGTCCCATAAATCACCCAACCGCGCAAGGAACGCAAAATCAAGGAACATAACACCGGTATGACGGAAAGTAGGGCGGCAAGAGTGGAACAAAACACCAGGCATAAGCCCGAGCCTTCCACCCTTTACCAAGTATATAGATGCATTAATTAAATAAGAGATATTGTGATATCCCAAAATATCCATGTTCCAACATGGAGCAAACTTCATCTTCACCTGCAACTAGCAACGCTATAAGAAGGGCTGAGCAAAAGCGGTAACTTAGCCTAACAACGGTTCGCTAGGAAAGGATGGTTAGAGGCTGGACATGGCAATATGGGAGGCATGATATAGCAAGTGGTAGGTAGCGCGACATAGCAATAGAGCGAACAACTAGCAAGCAAAGATAGAAGTGATTTCGAGGGTATGGTCATCTTGCCTGAGATCCCGGTAGGAAGAAGAACGAGTCCATGAAGTAGACAAACGGACATAGTCGAACGGATCCTCACAATCGCAACGTAACCGGAACTATCAAGGAGAAGCGCAACCGGAAAGAAGCAAGCAACATAGTAAACAATCATCACATAAACATGGCATGATGCACAATCAAGTATGATGCATGTCCGGTTTAAAGAGGCATGGCATGGCAAAGTGCACAAACAAAACTACAAGTTAAGTGGAGCTCAATATGCAACGAGTTGCATATTGACGAAACACCACATCAATTGTTTAGTTCTCTCGGTTATGTACCCAACAATATTAAATGTTGATTAACATGGCAAGAGGTGAAGCATAAGTAAACTAACTATTTAGGCAAGTTTAAATGAGGCCGGAACAACAAATAACAATTCTGGAAAATCCTCATATGCATATTTTGAATTTACTACTGTTCTGCCCTAAACCATATTTTAGAGTTGTTAAACATGCAAAATAAGGTGCACCATGTTAAACTAGGAATTTTTCTACCCCATTTACATATAAAGTTTATTAAATTTGGAGCTACGGTTATTTAGTTATGAAATAAATCATTTTAGCATAGCATTTAAGCAAAACTAAACAAACAACAAGTTAAGCATGTCAAACATGGGTGAGAGTTGCATATTATGAAACTAGATTAAATTCTAGGCATTTTTCATATATAATGTTTTTACAAATGATGCATGGTTATTAAGTTATTATATGCATGACAAAGAGGGTTTTTTTTTTCTGTAAAACAGTAAAACTCTGGATAAATAGACAAATTCGCCCGGAACAGGGGAAAAACATGGCAGGCCGAATATGATGGAACTGGGCTGCTCACATTGGGCTTCAGAGAGCTGGCAGATCTGGGCCTGGTGCGGTGCGGGAGTGGCTGGAGCTGGGCCACGAGGTGGATCAGGGGAGGTCGATGCGGTCAACGAGCGGGCGAGCGGGCAGCAGAGGAGGCCGAGGCGCCATGGCAGGGGAACGGCGGCAGCGGGACTGGAACGAGCACGAGGACGACGCCGACGAGCTCCACGGCCACGACGGACGGCGGAACTGGACGGACTCGAGGGCAGGGAGGCGGCTTGGCGACGCGGGACTTGAGGCGCAGGGGCGACGCGAGCTCGAGCAGATCCGGCGGGTGGCGCTGCTCGGAGGTCACCGGACGAAGCAGGACGACGGCGGCGAACGAGCGCAAGGCAGAGGAGGCAGGCATGGCACCGCGCTCTGTTGAAGCAGGGGAACGAGCGGGCGACACGGTGCTCCGGCGAGGAGAAGGAGGGCGCCATGGTCTACTGCTGCTCCCGCGTGAAGAACACAGGGAAAGGGAGAGAGTTTAGCAACGGGAGAGAGAGGGATGGCGAGGGGGAGGCAAGGGACGGCGAGGCTCGGCCTGGACGTGGTCGCCGGAGGGCGCGTTGGAACGGGAGGAGCGGCGAGCATGAGGGAGCGAGAGGTTCGTGGGGCCTCTGCTTGTGGGTGGCTGGGAGCGAGGCTTCGGGCGTCGGTGAGGAGCACGGCGTGGAGGAGCTCCTCTCCCGTTGGGCTCGTGCGCGCGGGACGAAGCAGAGGAGGCGTTGGAGTCCTCTCCCGCTCGGGATCGAGCGAGGAGGAGGGTTGCGGGCGCTGGGGATTTTTGTTGGCGCGAAGATCACGGGAGGTGGTCGGAGGTTGCGGTTGGAGGGAGATGAATCTGAGATGGATGGTGGTTGGCTCGGTGGGAAAGACGAGGAGGAGACCAGGTGGGCTGGCGGCTGGATCGGGAGGGATCCCGAGGAAGGGAGTGGCGGCGGCAGGTGAGGGAATGGATGGATGGGACAACTAGCGACTAGGGTTTGATCTGTTTAAATAGCATGGATTTTGGTTAGAGGCTAATCTGGTCTGTCCGATCGAAATCGGGCGGTCGAGAATAGATAGGTTAGGGAGTCCAAATAAAAAAACGGAGATGTTTTATAGATGTTAGGAGATGATCTGATTGCAACGGTGATGACTGAGCGGATCGGGATCGGGACACTTTCGGACGCGCGCGAGGGGGTGGTCTGAGAGGGGTCGACAAAGACAAAGTGTCTGACAAAAGGCCCCGGAGAAAACAAGAGAGAAAACGAGGAGCAACATTGCAAGTGTGGTTGGTCTCGAAACGGTCAACGAAAGCAAGGGGGGGACGCGGCAACTATGAGCGGATGCAAGTTTTATGAAAACATGCGGAAGCAATGCGATGATGAATGCAACAAGCTAATAAAACACACAACAACAACGAAATAACTGGAAGGCTTCTGAAGCGCCGGTCTCGGGGCGTTACAACACTCCACCACTACAAGAGGATCTCGTCCCGAGATCTAGGATGGCACCGGAGAGAAGCAGAAAAGGAAGAGGAGAGGTAAACTAAGTTGCTTCTTTGACAAACGAGTGAAACCATGAACCTTGAGAGATTGAACGAATTAAAAGAGAGAAAACAACGAAGATGAACAAAGTTGAAAACAATCCGTTAGAAAAGAGGAACAAGGAACATTACGGGAACCTTGTAGGTTGAAAGACATAAGAAAAGGGTTACAATGGACAAGAAGTACATGCAAGCACTCTGGTTGAAATGAGATGTACAAGGAACGATAATGATCAATTACGATAACGCTCCGGTTGGAAATGAAAAGAATAGAATTTGAACTTGGCAAAATGAAAGCACTTGGATGAGACTCCGGTTAAAACTAGATAGAGAAGGAATAAGATTGATATAATTTGGGCAGCACTTCGACTGAAAGAAGAAGGAAAAACTTGATAAGATGAAAATAACTTCAAGAGATGACACAACACTCCGGTTAAATGGATAAGCATGAAAAGAACATGATCCTCACAAAACGAGGTGATGGGTGAAGGGAGCAACCTCACAATGCCTCCGGAAACAATGCATGATAGTTAGATAGTTGGAATTAATAGAACGAAGAATGAAACCAACATCTCCTACCATAAATGAATTTGAAAGAGCATCCTTACGAAGTAGGATTGAACGGAGTTGTTTGAAAAACAACAACGGTAAGAATAAGCTTGTAGCGGGCTTATGGAAACATCTCAAAATTATGAGGTGACAACCCGCCACTAACGGAAATAATTGCTTGCTTGAGATCAACGAAGAGATGAAAACTTCTCTCGCCGAGAGGATAGGAGAAAAACTTGGATCATTGATAGACACCACAATTAGCAACATTCCTTCGAGAAGGCTTTAAGTGAAATCTATACCAAGATAACTCCAACAAAGAGATTATTATGGGGTGAAACAACTCATGGACGAAGAAAATATGCTGGGTTTAAATATCTCATTCTTGACAACTTGTGAATCATGAAACATGAAGAAATTTATCAAGAATGACATAACACCACCTCAAAAGATAAGAGAGAAAGAATTGCACTTCGGAATGCAAGATGAAGAATGCTTGAACTCCTCAAAACAAACATGTGTTGAGCACCATGTTTATTTTAGAGTATAGCTTGACGGATCTTGACTCCGAGAGAAATCTTGAAGAACAATTGAAGAATGAAAGGAATCCTTGACGAAGCACCATGTGAACCTTCCATGAAGAACTCCAGTAAAACCAGGATGATAGAAAGAGAGAGAAGTTGAAAACACAAGGTGAAGCCTTGCGATGATTTAGATGGAGCTTCGCGATGAGATAATGCGAAAAAACTTGGAACCCCGAAAAAGAAAAGATGAACAACTTGGAACCGAGAATTTGATATCATGGACGAACTCCGGAAGAAGGAATTAATCACTTGGAGGAAACAAGAATAAGAATTACATTACGCGTATCCTTCACCAATTTAGATTGATGACAAACAACGGATTTGGCATACTACTTATTCTCGTAGAAAGGATTAAGATAGATATAGCGCAAACTTGAGAAGGACTTCAACGAACCACCGGTGGGATTTAACCAACGAATAAATCAATATGAGAACAAGAGAAAAGGAATCTTGAATGAACCACCGTGCGAATTGAAAATGAACGAAGTAAAGGCGTGAATCACCGGTAAGAATTAGAGAACGAATGAAGATACTTGAGGGAATTTGATACACGAGAACGAAGAGATCACGAGCTGATTAGAGAATACTTGAACGATGCACCGGAAGAATATGGAGATGAACGAAGAGACATCAATTTAGAATAATTGGAGAACGAGGCTGAAAACTTAGAACGAAGAAATCTTCTGAAAAGAAGGCCTTTGGATGATCAAGAAACAAAAACAACTCATGAAATGCTCCGGATGGGTATGAGAAGAATTCTCACAATCAAAAACAATTATGAGAGGATGGCATAAGCTAGAACTATGAATCTTCAAGAGAACGGACCAAGATTTAGGAGAAATTCTTCTTCGGTCTTCAAATGTTGAGAATGACGATGAGAAACACCACCATGAATTGTTGAGGCACTCCGGAATGAAGAATAGAAAGGTTGAACCAACGATGAAAGAATTTGAAAGATCTTGGAGAAATACATTTGACTGGTGACAATTCATTCTTACGTCAAACTCGGGGAAGAATTTGAGAGTAACTCCGGAAAAATTAGAAGAGTCAGATAAGATCCTGGAAAAAGACCTGTGGGTTAGGGCCCACTCAAAAGAAACACCGTTGAAATGTTTACTTGAAAAGGAGATTGCGCCGGTTGAATTAAATGGCTTTAATGAGGTAACAACCTCGAAATAGTTAGAATTGATGCGGAGTGGAAACACGAATCTTCAGAGATATCTTCAGCACTCCAGATAAACATGAATAGCAAGAGGTGGATGATTAAGAGGTGCACCGGCATGAGAAAACATTTGAAACAAGGAAAGGAATGTGATTAACACCGAAAACTTGAATTGAATCCACCGGAGAAGAAAAGAGAATGATGAACTTGAAGCTCCGTTAGTATCTTCCTGAGAATCACCGGATAAGAACATTGGTGGAAAAGGATGGAGAGGCTTCCCATCAATAAAAGGATACATGATTGAGAAATCTGAGTTCTTGAAGAAAAGGGTGGGAGGGGGGAAAAACAAAGGCAACTTGGGGCATATGGAATAAACACCGTTGAGAAAACTTATAATTGATCTTGCGGATGGGGAGAATGATGGGATCATCTCGAAGAGAAACACACCGGTTGGAAATAGAATTAAGATGGAAATCTCGATGATCAAGAAGGATTAGTATCCCCATAGAAATATGAGAACACCGCTTAGAATAAGGTAGGGAATCAACACTTGACTTCGACCCAACTCGAATACCACAAACCAAACCAAAACAAAGGATTGGCTTAGGAAATAAGCCGGAAACAAACATATGATAGATCCCATATCGTATCATGTGTGTGTTGGAAAGATATCCTACGAGATACTTGAATTCCCACTTATAAACTCCCGAAACTTTCCGGTTATGCAATCTGGTGTTGGGGATAGAGGGGACGCAATATATCTCACCCAAACTAACAATACCTAGATCCAGATGTATCCATCCTTCAACACATAACCAAGAAACCTCCGGAAATCGTGTACCTCAACCTTCGAAAAGCATCCGTTATACGAGTTATGGCAATACTCCCGAACTCCCGCCCCAGTACTGGGTGGCGTCGAGGTGATCTCACCAACAACTGCATAAAAGAGATTTTCGATGTCGGCGAAACTCAGGTATTCCAGAACTGCAACGATAAAATTGTGACGACAACACCTCGGAGCTCAACTCCCCGGGACAATGCCACAACCCCTAAATGTCAGGAGGCACCAAGAACAATGTTCTCATCACAAAACCATCGGAACGATTCCAATATACCCGCGTGATCCTAAAATTTTTTAGTGAAATTTGAGGAGAGAAAAGTCAAAACTTCTACGTCAGGAGGCCTCACCAGAGCGACGAAGGGACTGAGGAGTAAAAAGAATCCTACTCTCCGATATATATAATCCTAGACTCAAAACATTTTTGTTCTAGACTCAACAACGCCAGCGATTCGATCAAGCAGGGGGCTCCTAAGTCGGGGATGGCTTTGATTACCAACTTGTAACACCCACGATGCGGCTATATCTCCCACGTGTCGGGGCACGACATAGAGGCATAACCGCATTGTGGTTTTGTCGCAAGAAGGGTCATCTTCACACAATCCCATGTAATGAACAAGAATGGGATAAAGAGTTGGCTTACAATCGGCACTTCACACAATACATAAATAAATCATACATCAAACAGAGTACACACATAGGTCCGACAACGTAACCAAAATAAAAGAAGACAACCCCAAATGCTAGATCCCCGATCGTCCCAATTGGGCTCCACTACTGATCATCAGGAAACGAAACATAGTAACGACCAAGGTCCTCGTCGAACTCCCACTTGAGTTCGGTAGCATCACTTGCACTTGTATCCTCGGCACCTGCAACTGTTTGGAAGTATCTGTGAGTCACGAGGACTCAGCAATCTCACACCCGCGAGATCAAGACTATTTTAGCTTATGGGTAGGAGAAGGTAGTGAGGTGGAGCTGCAGCAAGCACTAAGCATATATGGTGGCTAACATACGCAAATAAGAGCGAGAAGAGGAGCAACGGAACGGTCGTCAACTAGTAATGATCAAGAAGTGATCCTGAACTCCTACTTACGTCAAACATAACCCAAAAGCCGTGTTCTCTTCCCGGACTCCGCCGAAAAGAGACCATCACGGCTACACACGCGGTTGATGTGTTTTAATTAAGTCAAGTGTCAAGTTCTCTACAACCGGATATTAACAAATTCCCATCTGCCACATAACCGCGGGCACGGCTCTCGAAAGTTTATACCCTGCAGGGGTGTCCCAACTTAGCCCATTATAAGCTCTCACGGTCAACGAAGGATATTCCTTCTCCCGGGAAGACCCGATCAGTCTTGGAATGCCGGTTTACAAGGCATTTCGACAATGGTAAAACAAGACCAGCAAAGCCGCCCGATGTGTCGACAATCCCGATAGGAGTCGCACGTACCTCGTTCTCAGGACACACCGGATGAACACTACGTACAACTAAAACCAGCCCTCAAGTTTCCCCAAGGTGGCGCTGCAAGTGGCTCTAGTTTGGACCAACACTCCGAGGAGCACTCGCCCGGGGGGTTAAAATAAGATGACCCTTGAGTCTGCAGAACCCAAGGGAAAAAGGCTTAGGTAGGCAAATGGTAAAACCAAGGTTGGGGCTTGCTGGAGGAGTTTTTTTCAAGGCGAACTGTCAAGGGGGTCCCATAAATCACCCAACCGCGTAAGGAACGCAAAATCAAGGAACATAACACCGGTATGACGGAAACTAGGGCGGCAAGAGTGGAACAAAACACCAGGCATAAGCCCGAGCCTTCCACCCTTTACCAAGTATATAGATGCATTAATTAAATAAGAGATATTGTGATATCCCAAAATATCCATGTTCCAACATGGAGCAAACTTCATCTTCACCTGCAACTAGCAACGCTATAAGAAGGGCTGAGCAAAAGCGGTAACTTAGCCAAACAACGGTTCGCTAGGAAAGGATGGTTAGAGGCTGGACATGGCAATATGGGAGGCATGATATAGCAAGTGGTAGGTAGCACGGCATAGCAATAGAGCGAACAACTAGCAAGCAAAGATATAAGTGATTTCAAGGGTATGGTCATCTTGCCTGAGATCCCGGTAGGAAGAAGAACGAGTCCATGAAGTAGACAAACGGACATAGTCGAACGGATCCTCACAATCGCAACGTAACCGGAACTATCAAGGAGAAGCGCAACCGGAAAGAAGCAAGCAGCATAGTAAACAATCATCACATAAACATGGCATGATGCACAATCAAGTATGATGCATGTCCGGTTTAAAGAGGCATGGCATGGCAAAGTGCACAAACAAAACTACAAGTTAAGTGGAGCTCAATATGCAACGAGTTGCATATTGACGAAACACCACATCAATTGTTTAGTTCTCTCGGTTATGTACCCAACAATATTAAATGTTGATTAACATGGCAAGAGGTGAAGCATAAGTAAACTAACTATTTAGGCAAGTTTAAATGAGGCTGGAAGAACAAATAACAATTCCGGAAAATCCTCATATGCATATTTTGAATTTACTACTGTTCTTCCCTAAACCATATTTTAGAGTTGTTAAACATGCAAAATAAGGTGCACCATGTTATACTAGGCATTTTTCTACCCCATTTACATATAAAGTTTATTAAATTTGGAGCTACGGTTATTTAGTTATGAAATAAATCATTTTAGCATAGCATTTAAGCAAAATTAAACAAACAACAAGTTAAGCATGTCAAACATGGGTGAGAGTTGCATATTATGAAACTAGATGAAATTCTGAGCATTTTTCATATATAATGTCTTTACAAATGATGCATGGTTATTAAGTTAATATATGCATGACAAAGAGGGTTTTTTTTCTGTAAAACAGTAAAACTCTGGATAAATAGACAAATTCGCCCGGAACAGGGAAAAAACATGGCAGGCCGAATATGATGGAACTGGGCTGCTCACATTGGTCTTCAGAGAGCTGGCAGATCTGGGCCTGGTGCGGTGCGGGAGTGGCTGGAGCTGGGCCACGAGGTGGAGCAGGGGAGGTCGATGCGGTGAACGAGCAGGCGAGTGGTCAGCATAGGAGGCCGAGGCGCCATGGCAGGGGAACGGCGACAGCGGGACTGGAACAAGCACGAGGACGACGCCGACGAGCTCCACGGCCACGGCGGACGGCGGAACTGGACGTACTCAAGGGCAGGGAGGCGGCTTGGCGACGCGAGACTTGAGGCGTAGGGGCGAGGCGAGCTCGAGCAGATCCGGCGGGTGGCGCTGCTCGGAGGTCCCCGGACGAAGCAGGACGACGGCGGCGAACGAGCGTGAGGCAGAGGAGGCAGGCATGGCACCGCGCTCTCTTGAAGCAGGGGAATGAGCGGGCGACGCGGTGCTCCGGCGAGGAGAAGGAGGGCGCCATGGTCTACTGCTGCTCCTTCCTGAAGAACACAGGGAAAGGGAGAGAGTTTAGCAACGTGAGAGAGAGGGATGGCGAGGGGGAGGCAAGGGACGGCGAGGCTCGGCCTGGACGTGGTCGCCGGAGGGCGCGTTGGAACGGGAGGAACGGCGAGCACGAGGGAGCGAGAGGTTCGTGGGGCCTCTGCTTGCGGGAGGCTGGGAGCGAGGCTTCGGGCGTCGGTGAGGAGCACGGCGTGGAGGAGCTCCTCTCCCGTTGGGCTCGTGCGCGCGGGACGAAGCAGAGGAGGCGTTGGAGTCCTCTCCCGCTCGGGATCGAGCGAGGAGGAGGGTTGCGGGCGCTGGGGATTTTTGTTGGCGCGAAGATCACAGGAGGTGGTCGGAGGCTCCGGTTGGAGGGAGATAAATCTGAGATGGATGGTGGTTGGCTCGGTGGGAAAGACGAGGAGGAGACCAGGTGGGCTGGCGGCTGGATCGGGAGGGATCCAGAGGAAGGGAGTGGCGGCGGCAGGTGAGGGAATGGATGGATGGGACAACTAGCGACTAGGGTTTGATCTGTTTAAATAGCATGGATTTTGGTTAGGGGCTAATCTGGTCTGTCCGATCGAAATCGGGCGGTCGAGAATAGATAGGTTAGGGACTCCAAATAAAAAACGGAGATGTTTTATAGATGTTAGGAGATGATCTGAATGCAACGGTGATGACTGAGCGGATCGGGATCGGGACACTTTCGGACGCGCGCGAGGGGGTGGTCTGAGAGGGGTCGACAAAGACAAAGTGTCTGACAAAAGGCCCCGGAGAAAACAAGAGAGAAAACGAGGAGCAACGTTGCAAGTGTGGTTGGTCTCGAAACGGTTAACGAAAGCAAGGGGGGGACGCGACAACTATGAGCGGATGCAAGTTTTATGAAAACATGCGGATGCAATGCGATGATGAATGCAACAAACAAATAAAACACACAACAACATCGAAATAACTGGAAGGCTTCTGAAGCGTCGGTTTCTGGGCGTTACACCCATTGATACGCCTAGTTGATGTGAGACTATCTCCTTCTTTTTGTCTTCTCCACAACGAGCGTCCATTCCACCTATAGTGCTATGTCCATGGCTCACGCTCATGTATTGCATGGAATTGAAAAGGTTTGAGAACGTCACAAGTGTGAAACAATTGCTTGGCTTGTCATCGGGGTTGTGCATGATTTGAATATTTTGTGTAATGAAGATGGAGCATAGCCAGACTATATGATTTTGTAGGGATAAGCTTTCTTTGGCCATGTTATTTTGAGAAGACATAATTATTTTGTTAGTATGCTTGAAGTATTATTGTTTTTATGTCAATATTAAACTTCTGTTTTGAATCTTACGGATCTGAACATTCATGCCACAATAAAGAGAATTACATGGATAAATATGTTAGGTAGCATTCCACATCAAAAATTCTGTTTTTATCATTTACCTACTCGAGGACGAGCAGGAATTAAGCTTGAGGATGCTTGATACATCTCCAACGTATCTATAATTTTTGATTGTTCCATGCTATTATATTATCTATTTTGGATGTTTTATATGCATTAATATGCTATTTTATATGATTTTTGGAACTAACCTATATTAACCTAGAGCCAAGTGCCAGTTTCTGTTTTTTCCTTGTTTTAGAGTTTCGCAGAAAAGGAACACCAAACGGAATAAAACTTTCGCGATGATTTTTCTTGGACCAGAAGACACCCAGGAGACTTGGAGTGCAAGTCAGAAGAACCACGAGGCGGCCACAAGGGTGGAGGGCGCGCCCAGGGTGGTAGGGCGCGCCCCTAACCTTGTGGGCCCCTCGGTGACCCCCTGACCTAGATCTTCCTCATATATATACTCTTGTACCCAAAAAACTTCCACGGGATCTACGAAACCACTTTTCCACCGGCGCAACCTTCTGTACCCGTGAGATCCCATCTTGGGGCCTTTTCCGGCATCCTGCCGGAGGGGGATTCGATCACGGAGGGCTTCTGCATCAACACCATTGCCTCTCCGATGATGCGTGAGTAGTTTACCTCAGACCTAAGGGTCCATAGCTAGTAGCTAGATGGCTTCTTCTCTCTCTTTGATTCTCAATACAAAGTTCTCCTCGATGTTCTTGGAGATCTATTCGATGTAATACTCTTTTGCTGTGTTTGCCGAGATACGATGAGTTGTGGATTTATGATCAGCTTATCTATGAATATTATTTGAATCTTATCTGAATTCTTTTATGCATGATTTGATATCTTTGCAAGTCTCTTCGAACTATCGATATGGTTTGGCCAACTAGATTGGTTTTTCTTGCAATGGGAGAAGTGCTTAGCTTTGGGTTCAATCATGCGGTGTCCTTTCCCAGTGACAATAGGGGCAGCAAGGCACGTATGGTATTGTTGCCATCGAGGATAAAAAGATGGGGTTTTCATCATATTGCTTGAGTTAATTCCTCTACATCATGTCATCTTGCTTAAGGTGTTACTCTATTCTTTATGAACTTAATACTCTAGATGCATGCTGGATAGCGGTCGATGTGTGAAGTAATAGTAGTTGATGCAGAATCGTTTCAGTCTACTTGACACGGAGGTGATTCCTATATTCATGATCATTGCCTTAGATATCATCATAACTTTGCGCTTTTCTATCAATTGCTCGGCAGTAATTTGTTCACCCACCGTAATATTTTCTATCTTGAGAGAAGCCTCTAGTGAAACCTATGGCCCCCGGGTCTATTTTCCATCATACAAGTTTCCGATCTACTATTCTAGTTTCTTATTTACTTTCTTTGCAATCTTTTACTTTCCATTCCATAAACCAAAAATACCAAAAACATTACTTTACCGTTTATCCATCTCTATCAGACCTCACTTTGCGAATAACCGTGAAGGGATTGACAACCCCTTTGTCACGTTGGTTGCAAGCTGGTGTTTGTTTGTGCAGGTATTCGGTGGCTTGTTGCGTTATCTCCTAGTGGATTGATACCTTGGTTCTCAAAACTGAGGGAAATACTTACGCTACTTTGCTACATCACCCTTTCCTATTCAAGGGAAAAACCAACGCAAGCTCAAGAGGTAGCAGTCCTCTCCACCTCCAAGTCCCTCTGCAAGTATCTCCTGGTGCTCTCCATGGTTCCTAATCACAATATAATCATTAGGTACCAATCTATTCTCAGGAACATATAAGGAAGTGCTTAGGAACGAGCTCACCTCTAAATTCAATTGTCGCGCTCGAGCTCTAGTGATCGGTCCTTGTATATCCAGTGGAGTTTTGTGTGTATCCGAAGGAGTGATGTCCTCATCACCAACTCTGCCTGAAGCAGCCATCATTGCCACACAAGAATTCGTGCAACATCTGCATTGCCGGACGAACAACTGTCGGATGCAATGCTGCGAGTGTCCAGTCCAAAGAGCGCGCAAACGAGATCCAATGCTCTTCAAGACGACGCCCCAAAGAACGAAGCGGCAATGTCGACGCCGTCACCCGACCCGACTGGGCCTTAGGCTTTCACTCGAAGAGCTGGAACAGAGAATGTGGAGGGGGTTGACTCCATGAAGGCGCCTCCAAGGAGGTGACACGACGTCCATGGACGCTGATGTAGTCGGTTGAACCTGGCAAGCTTTCGCTCATAGCACCACCCCAACACTACACCCTCACGCACTACACCTCCGCTGATGCGCACACCTCCCACGAAGCCCTCGCGCCAAGACCAAGCAGACGCCACCACCACACCACGCAACCACCACTGGTCTCACCGACCGGAGACAAGTAGGGCAGACAACACACCTCGACGACGTCTTCAAGAAGAACGCGTCACTCGAGAGCGTCGCCGTCGCCGGCCCCGACCAGCAGCCGAGGTGGAGCTTTCACCCGGCGCTGCCACACAATCCGCTAGAGCCCGAGCTCAGTCGGACCACCAATCAGCCTCACGCCGCAACCTCAGCCGCCAACAGTTAGTGAGCAGGAGGCCCGCACAGGCCCATCGACCCCAATGCCCGCAGGAGCCAGATCCGGAGGATCCAGACTTACAGGAGGCCGTCTCAGAGACCCAAGGCCGGTCGGAGCCAGCCACAAGAAGGGCGGGGCCGCGCATCATGTGACAGCCCAAGACCAACGCTACAGACGCCTTCCATGTTTTCGTTGTAGCCGCTTTAATTATTTTTGTTTGTTGCATTCATCATGTCATCATTTGCATTGCGTCGGCACTCCATTGCCGTCATTTTTCAAAACTTGCATCCGCTCGTAGTTGCCGCTTCTTCCTTGTCTCTGTTGACATCCTCTCAGATCAATCAGACCGCTCTCTTGTCTTCTCCATGTCCTTTTGTCAGGCCCCTATGTCTTTGTCGACCTCTCTGAGACCCCCTCGCGTGCGCATTCGAAAGCTTCCCCGAACCCGAACCGGGCAGTCGTGACCGATGGGTCCGGATCATCCCCAAACATCCCTAAAATAACTTTGGTTTCTTCGTTGGACTTCCCTAACCTATTTTTTTCTGACCGTCGAATCTTAATCGGATGATTCAAACTCTCCTCTTTTTCTTATATATAGACCACTTGCTTGGGCTAACATAGGACGTTTGTCCCCTAGCCACCGCCGCCTACAGCCTCCTCCCTCCTCGGATCAGCCGCAGCCGCCACCCATCAAATCCATCCATCCGCAGCGCCTCCACCTGGTCTCCTTCATGTTGGGATCCTCCCAGATCTCGTCCAAGCTAACCACCTCTAACCTCCTACCAAGTTCATCCACCGATCCCCTCCACAACCACCAAAGCCTGCAGGAGCTTCTCGTGCTCCCCGTCACCGGCGCCTCCTCTCCTTCCTCCTTCACTGACTGCCACCTCGCCGGACCCCGCCCTCGTGACCACCGGTCGGTTAACCAGCAACCAACCAGATGAGCGTCCACGCCCCCTTCTACTTCACCTTCCCGTGCTCCTTTTTCTCTATCTCCCGTCCCTGACCCGCCATGGATGATCTGCAGGAGCTCCCTCCCGTCGCTGACAGGAGCTCGTCGCCGCCTCCTGATGCAGCCGCTCCCTCGAGCTCCTCCACCGGCTGGTTCTCCCCACCTCGCGCGCCTCCTGCACTCCTCCCGCTCGAACCCGGCGAGACACTCCTCCTCGCGACTGCACGCGCACGAGCGCCATGAACGGAGGAGCTTCCCCGCCACCTGCGCGGATATGCTCCGCCATCAGTTGCTGTCCATCGAGCCGTCCCGTGCTCCAACTGCAAGGAACCGGCTCCCCCTTGTCAAGACCTCCCGGATCCGTCCGTTCTGCTGCCCAAGACCTCGCCGGAGTCCCTCGGCTCGTCCGCACAAAGTCCCGCTTCCGCCTGGCCCTGCTTCCCCTGTGCGTGCGGCCCCTGTTCGTCCCCTGCCTCGCCCTCAAGTCCCCGCGTCGCCGGCCTTCCCCGCACCTCCTGACGCCAAGCGCCGCCGCCGCCGGACGCCCCCGCGGCGTCGACCTACTGCCAGCTCCCTGCTTCCTCTGCTTCGTCCAGGACGGCGCGCCCTGCTTCGCTCGATTCATCCGAAACGTTGAGAGTTATTTAGGCAAAACCACCACACCGAGGGCTAGGGTAACAACTTAGTACCACATTTGTGTCAGGGCACAAAAAACCATCAACTCTGCGCCTAATCCGTAACGCGGAGCACTGGTTGTCCGATTTGCTTGCGAAAACAGGGAAACTGACAGATTGGCCCCAACTGTCAGGCTGACTTGGCGTACCTATGTGGACAATATGCTGATGTGGACGAGGGTCCCACCTGTCATCTTCCCATCTTCTTTTTCCTATTTTCTTCCTCCTCCTCCTCATCTCTCTCTCTCCCGACGATATTCCGGCGATCTCGACCGTTGCCGCCTCCCAAGTCGACCCACGTCGCCCATCCTTCCTCTGCGACGCGGCTTCACTGGATGCCATCTCGCCGGATCCAGGACCGTTTGACATCCCGACGTTGTCCGCACAGGCGAGGCCGTGTGGAGGCGAGCGCCAGCGCACCGGAGAGCCGGTCATGGGAGCCGCGGGCAAGTGGTTGCTGCCTCTCCGACCATGGGAGCAGCAGATGTGTAGGAATTCGGACCCGCTGATCTTCACGAGCCGAGCGGTGGCGCATCTTCCGCGTGTCTCCGGCCGCACCGACAAGCAGGTGAAATTGGGCGGGAAGGACAAAGCTCTAGCCATGGGAGCACACCGGTCTTCGATTTGGACGTCTAGCCATGATTACGATGGTCAGCGTGCTTCAATTTGGACGGCCAATGTGAGTTCTCTGTGTGTGCGTGTGCGTGCTCTAGCTTGATGTGTGCGTGCGCCGTGCGCGTCTGGTGTTTGTGAGCGTGCATGCTCCTTGCTGCCACACCTCTGCCAGCCTGTAGTTACCGCGTTGGTGGCGTAGCTGGCCATGGCGGCTGGTCGGGCTGTGCGACGCGATGGCTCCCACGGCTCCTTGCGCTAGGCATGGCAGCCGGTTGGGTTGTCGAAGCGACTGCACCCGCGGCTCCCGTCGAGGCAAAAACGTAGAGGCAACTGCGAGCGTCTCCTCTCCACGCCGGCCTTCACCGTGATCACCGGAGGCACGACAGCGGAAACGTACTCCGGCCGCCCGGAACCTGCTCGACGGAATGCCCCTTAGAAAGAGATGTGAAGATCGCGGTACAACCATTGACACGTGGGACCAACGTTTTTTTTTGCCACATCAGCTAGTCAAAGTTTTGGTCTTTGCCACGTCAGCCCGACAGGTGGGGCCAACCTGTCAGTTTCCCTGTTTTCATTAGCAAATCGGACAATCAGTGCTCCGCGTTACAGATTAGGCACAAAGTTGGTGGTTTTTTATGCCTTGGCACAAATGTGGTACCAAGTTGTTACCCTAGCCCCAAGTGTGATGGTTTTGCGTAAATAACTCAAACGTTGACCGCGCTTAGGCCCAGCCTCTGCATCGCCCGCGCCCAGCCGCCCTGTGCTTCGCGCTCCTGGGCTTGCCTCACCTGCCCTGGCCCAGCTCCGTCCGCGTCAACGCCCAGATCCTCAGCCTTTCGGGCCGTTGGCCCAGTGTGAGCAGTTTTAGACTTGGCCCACATGTGTTTCTTTCCTGTTCTGCGAATTTAGCATCTATCCAGGATTTACAGTTTTACATAAAACCCCTTGTTGTTCATGCATATTATAACTCACAAACCATGCATCCAATTGAAACATGTCATATATGCAAAATGCTAAGAATGTCATCTAGTTTCGCAATATACAAGTTTCATGCATGATAAAAATGTTTATATTGCTGTTTGCATTAATTTGCATAAATAACTTGTTAAAATGGTTTATTTCATAACTAAATAACCGGAGCTCCGAATTAAATAAACTTTATATGTAAAGAGGGTAGAAACATGCATAGATTAACATGGTGCACTTACGTTGCATGTTTAAAAACTCTAAAATTGTGTATAGGGCAGAACAATACCAAATTCGAAATATGCATATGGGGATTTTCCGGAATTGTTGTTTGTTGTTTCGGCCTCATTTAAACTTGCTTAGATATGTAGTTTTATTATGTTTCACCTCTTGCCATGTTTAACAATATTTAATATTGTCGGGTACATAAATGGGAGAGAACTAAATAAATGAATGTGGTGTTTTGTCAATATGCAACTCTTTGCATATTGAGCTCAACTTAATTTGTAGTATTGTCTGTTACACTTTGCCATGTCATGATTCATTAAACTAGACATGCATCATACTTGGTTGTGTATCATGCCATGTTCATGCTTGTGTGTTTACCACGTTGTTTGCTTCTTTCCGGTTGCGCTTCTTCTTGCGATAGTTCCAGTTACGTTGCGATTGTGAGGATCCGTTCGACTACGCCCGTTTGTCTTCTTCATGGATTCGGTCTTCTTCCAAGCGGGATTTTAGACAAGATGATCATTACCTTGGATATCACTACTATCTTTGCTTGCTAGTTGTCTCGGTGCTATCGCTATGTCGCGCTACTTACCACTTGTTTATCAAGCCTCCCAAATTGCCATGATAGCCTCTAACCTTTTCCATCATCCTAGCAAACCGTTGTTTGGCCATGTTACCGCTTTGCTCAGCCTCTCTTATAGCGTTGCTAGTTGCAGGTGCAGTGCAGGTTGTTCCATGTTGGGACATGGATATCATGGGATATCACAATATCTCTTCTTTAATTAATGCATCTATATACTTTGTAAAGGGTGGAAGGCTCAGCCTTTTGCCTGGTGTTTTGTTCCACTCTTGCCGCCCTAGTTTCCGTCATATCGGTGTTATGTTCCTTGATTTTGTGTTCCTAACACGGTCGGGGTTTATGGGCCCCCCTTGACAGTTGGCTTTGAATAAAACTCTTCCAGCAAGGCCCAACATTGGTTTTACCATTTGCCTAATAACAACTAAAACTTGCATAGGGACTTACCGGTACCCGAGGATAATTAATCAACAACCCGTGCCAGTGCTCCTCATGAGTGTTGGTCCAAAATAGAGCCACTTGCGGTGCCACCCCGTCAACTAGGGTTTTCGGTTGCCGTACGTAGTGTTCATCCGATCGTGGCCCAAGACGAGATACGCACGGCTACTCTCAGGGTGTCGGCACATCTGGAGGTCTTGCTGGATTTGTTTTACCATTGTCGAAATGTCTTGTGAACTGGGATTCCGAGCTTGATCCGGTTGTTCCGGAATGGAGGATTTTCCTCCGCGGATCATGAGAGTTTGTGATGAACTAAGGTGGGACACCCCTGGAGGGTTTAATTTTACCGGAAGCCGTGCCCGGGGTTATGTGGCGGATGGGAATTTTTAATATCCGATTGTAGAGAACTTGACACTAAACCCGAAATAAAATACACCGATCGCGTGTGTAACCGTGATCGTCTTTTTTTGACAAAGTTCGGGAAGAGAACACGGTGGGGTTATGTTTGATCGTAAGTAGTTCAGGATCACTTGTTGATCATTACTAGTTTCTGACCGTTTGCGTAGTTTCTCATCTTATTCTTGCACTCGTAAGTTAGCCACCATACAATCCTTAGTGCTGTTGCAACCTCACCACTTATCCACTCCATACCCATTAAGCTTTGCTAGTCTTGATACCCATGGAAATGGGATTGCTGAGTCATCGTGGCTCACAGATTACTACAACAACAGGTGCATGTATACGTAATGCGATGATCATGACGCGAGAGCGATGCTTGCTTGTTTGGAGTTCTTCTTCTTCTACTTCTTCTTCTTCTTCGATCAAGGAATAGGTTCCGGGTCGGGAGCCTGGTATTAGCAGGGTGGATGTCGTTCTTCTTTTTCATTTGATTTCATCCGTAGTCGGATCCTGCTCTTCTGTATGACGATTGCTATGTATTGATGTATCCATGTATTCATGTTGTAGCTTGTGACGAGTGTAAGCCTTTATCTTGTATTCTCATCTATTCAGTACATGGTATGTTGTAATGATATCCACCTTGCTATGCGCTCGAAATGTGGTTGTGCCCCAACCATGAATTTATCATGTGATTGGGATAGCATCGCATCCTGGGCGCTACAAGTTGGTATCAGAGCCTTACCTTCCGCAGGAGTCCCTTTGATTGATCGAACCGCTGACGTTGTTCAGTCTAGAAAGAAAACTATTTTGAGTCTAGCTATATATCGAAGAGTAGAAATTCTTTTTACTCCTTATCCCCTTCGTCGTTCTGGTGAGGATTTGTGATGTAGGTGTTTTGATTCCATACTCTTCTTTTTCACTCAATTTTTTTAGGATCACGCGGGTATTGTGGAATCGGTCCGATATCATTGTGACGGGAATTTTGTCTTGGTGCCTCCTGACATTTAAGGGTTGTGGCAGTGTCCCGGGGAGTTGAGCTCCAAGGTATTTTCGTCACAATTGTTATTGTTTCAGTTCCGGAATACCAGAGGACACCGACATTGAAAGCGCTTATGTGCTACTAGTGGTGAGTGTAGTTTGGCGACACCCAGTACCGGGGAGAGCGACCAGATGTATTGCCACATCTAGTATAGGGGATGTTCTTTCAAAGGTCTGAGGTACACAATTTTCGAGGTTTTCTTGGTTATGTGTTGAGGGATGGATACAGTTGGAGTGTAGGATTTGTTAGTTGTGTGAGATATTTGTGCCTCCCTGTATCCCCAACACCAGATTGCATAACCAGAAAGTTTCGTGAGTTCTTAGGTGGGTGTCACGCCCCCGATTCAATCGTACACTAATCATGCACGCAAACGTGTACGATCAAGATCAGGGACTCATGGGAAGATAACACAACACAACTCTAAAACATAAATAAGTCATACAAGCATCATAATACAAGCCAGGGGCCTCGAGGGCTCGAATACAAGTGCTCGATCATAGACGAGTCAGCGGAAGCAACATTATCTGAGTACAGACATAAGTTAAACAAGTTTTCCTTAAGAAGGCCAGCACAAACGGGGATACAGATCGAAAGAGGCGCAGGCCTCCTGCCTGGGATCCTCCTAACTACTCCTGGTCGTCGTCAGCGGGCTGCATGTAGTAGTAGGCACCTCCGGTGTAGTAGGAGTCGTCGCCGACGGTGGCGTCTGGCTCCTGGGCTCCAGCATCTGGTTGCGACAACCAGGTAGAAAGGAAAGGGGGAAAAGAGGAGAAAAGCAACCGTGAGTACTCATCCAAAGTACTCGCAAGCAAGGAGCTACACTACATATGCATGGGTATATGTGTAAAGGGCCATATCGGTGGACTGAACTGCAGAATGCCAGAATAAGAGGGGAATAGCTAATCATGTCGAAGACTACCCTTCTGGCCACCTCCATCTTGCAGCATGTAGGAGAGAGTAGATGGTAAGTTCACCAAGTAGCATCGCATAGCATAATCCTACCCGGCGATCCCCTCCTCGTCGCCCTGTTAGAGAGCGATCACCGGGTTGTATCTGGCACTTGGAAGGGTGTGTTTTATTAAGTATCCGGTTCTAGTTGTCATAAGGTTAAGGTACAACTCCGGGTCGTCCTTTTACCAAGGGACACGGCTATTCGAATAGATAAACTTCCCTGCAGGGGTGCACCACATAACCCAACACGCTCGATCCCATTTGGCAGGACACACTTTTCTGGGTCATGCCCGGCCGCGGAAGATCAATACGTCGCAGCCCTACCTAGGCACAACAGAGAGGTCAGCACGCCGGTCTAAATCCTATGGCGCAGGGGTCTGGGCCCATCGCCCATTGCACACCTGCACGTTGCGTGGGCGGCCGGAAGCAGAACTAGCCCCCTTAATACAAGAGCAGGCTTACGTTCCAATCAGGCGCGCGCTTCTCAGTCGCTGACGTCACGAAGGCTTCCGCTGATACCACGACGTCGAGTGCCCATAACTGTTCCCGCGTAGCTGGTTAGTGCGTATAGGCCAGTGGCCAGACTCAGATCAAATACCAAGATCTCGTTAAGTGTGTTATTTTGAAGTAACCGCGAACGCCGACTAGGGCCAGGCCCACCTCTCGCCTAGGTGGTCTCAACCTGCCCTGTCGCTCCGCCTCAAAGATCCACTGGCGGGTACTCCTACGAGCCGACCCGACTTTAGTCACCACAAGTATCATGCATAGTACATAAGTATATACCCGTGATCACCTCCCGAGTGATCATGGCCCGATAGTATAGCAAGGCAGACGGACAAGAATGTAGGGCTACAGATGGAATACTAGCATCCTATACTAAGCATGTAGGATTGCAGGTAAAGGTAACAACATTAGTAGCAAGGACAGGCTATGCATCAGGATAGGATTAACGGAAAGCAGTAACATGCTACACTACTCTAATGCAAGCAGTAGAGAGTAGAATAGGCGATATCTGGTGATCAAGGGGGGGGGGCTTGCCTGGAAGCTCAGCCGAGAAGGAGGGGTCATCAACAACGTAGTCGTACTGGGTAGCAACAGCGTCGGTCTCTGAGTCTAGCGAGAGAAGAGGGGGAAGAAACAATAAATATAATGCAAACAAATGCATGACGATGCATGACATGGCAATGAGCGTTGCTAGGGGTGCCCAATCGCGGTAGTAAGTGATACCAGCGAAGGGGGGAAACATCCGTGAAAGTATCCCCGGTGTTTTGCGTTTCTGGACAGATGAACCGGAGGGGGAAAGTTGCGTATTCGATATGTTATGGACGTGTTGAGGACGAATGGGCTGCGTATCCGGATTCGTCTCGTCGTTCTGAGCAACTTTCATGTAGAAAGTATTTTCAGCCGAGTTACGGATTATTTTATATGATTTTCTAAAGATTTAATCATTTTCTGGAATTTATTTAATTAATTTACTTCAACATTATCCAGAATAGTATGGGATGACGTCAGCATGACATATGTGTGATGTCAGCAGTCAACAGTGCGGTTGACTGGAGTCAAAACTGACTTGTGGGTCCAGTGGGACCCACCTGTCATTGAGACAGAGGTGAAATAGGATTTGTTTTAAACTAATTATGATTAACTAAGTGTGGGCCCCATTAGTTAGTGACTAATTAGCCTAGATTAACTAATTTAACTAACTTAATTAGCTCATAGGGTGGGGGCCACTGGTCAGCTACTGGGACCAGCCCAGTCAGCAAGTTGACTTAGTCAACTGGTCAACAGGGGGCCTTGGGCCCACCAGTCAGTGGCCCAAGCGGTGGGACCCTCCGCGCCAGGTCAGCACGGGTCGCTCTCGCCACCGGCGACCAAATGCACGGCACTGACCCGCCGGAGTTCGCCGGAAAATGCGCACAGGGCACGGATCAGCGCGCGCATGGGCTCGTTCGAACGAGCGCGAAGAGGCGCATCTAGGGCGTGGGCGGTTCGTCCCGAGGTCGCCGGAGCTGTCGCCGGCGTCGAGCTGAGCGGCGGCCGGAGCTCGGCATCCGCCGGAAAATGGTCATAGGCCATCATTTTGGACGCGGATGGCCGCGTTCGAACGCGCACGAGCCGGCGCATCCAGCGGTGGCACTAGCATGATCGGAGATGGGCAAAAATGACGGCGGCGAGCAGCGAGGCGGACGGCGGAGTTCGGTCGTCGTCGGGTTCGGAGTTGCGGTGCGCTAAACGAGCAGCGTGAGGCGTCTACGGCGTCTACTCGACGCGAGAAACGGAACGGTGGCACGCACGGGACCATGGTCACCGTGGCCACGCCGGCAACGAGGCCAGGTGGCGGCGCGTTCGGGTGAGCGTGGAACGGGCGCTACCGGTGATCAGAGGAGGCAGGTGTAACACCCCGGATGTAACTTTCCATATTTCTAACTCCAACTCTTGCCATTTTCGGCTATGTGTTATGATATTCCATTCATGGTTGGGTTTCGTCTTCGTTTTGCATTTTGTTCATGTCATGCATTGCATATCATGTCATCATGTGCATCTCAATTGCATACATGTTCGTCTCATGCATCCGAGCATTTTCCCCGTTGCCCGTTTTGCAATCCGACACTCCCACATGCACCGGCGCACCCCTCTTGTTTCTTTTCGTGAGCGGGTGTTAAACATTCTCAGAATGGACTGAGGTTTGTCAAGTGGCCTTGGTACACCATCGGTAGACCACCTGTCAAGTTTCGTTCCATTTGGAGGTCGTTTGATGCTCCAACGGTTAACCGGGTAACCGCAAAGGGCTTTTGTGTGTTGCGGCAAAACCCCCTCCAAAAAGCCCAATAACCCATCTAAGTCCCCTCAATGCTCTCGGGCGTTCGATCACGATTGTCTGGGCGAAAACCGCACTCCATTTGGAGTCTCCTAGCTCCCTCTAGCTATAAATAAGTGAGCCCCTGGATTTTTCGTGCACACGAAACCCTAACCCCTTCCCTCTCCGCCGCCGGATGTGTCCGTCCTGCGCCGGATGAACCCGCGCCGCCGCCCGCAGCCAACCGGAGGGCGCCACGTCACCCTCTCCGTCACCCGCGCCGCCGGCCCGCGAGACCCGTGCTCGGCCCCCGCGGCCCGCCTCCTCGTCGCCCGCGACCCGCCTTCACTCCTCCCGCGGATCCCCGCCGCCTCGCCGCCGTCCGCGACCGCCGTCGCCCGTGCCCGCCGCTCCGCCGTCCTCCGCCGACCCCGACGGCCGCCGCCGGCGCCCCCGCGCGCTCGCCCGCCGGCGCCCCGCGGCCGCACCTCCTCCGGCCGGCCTCCTCCCTCTCCGGCGCTCGTCCTCGTCCCCGCCGGCGCCTCCTCCTCTCCCCTCTTCGGCAAGTACCCCGGCGAACTCCAGCGAGAAGCCCTGCCTCAGTTCGCGTGCCCGATCCAGATCCAAAGAGGTTGACCCTGAAAATCTTCCAAGTCCCGAAGTTTTCACAATATGTTGCTCTGTTTATCACATCATATCTCATTGCATACTGCTCCGTTTTGCTTGCATGATATATCGAAATGTTCGCCATGAGATGCTCTTCATTGTGTTCCATTGTGCCATGCTCGTTTGAGTCCGTCTTGATGCCCAAATCTCTGGTGCAAGAGTGCTATATGATGTTTACTACCGTTACTTATCAGAACTTGGTGTTTTGTTATTTTTGTTGCATTTGATGTGTGCATCTTCTAGTCATGAGCTCTACAGGTGTTTTCATCTATGCCATGCCATCTTTACAGAGCTGTATGCCATGTATTTTTGTGATCTATGTGGTGACTATCACAAGCATGCAAACTAGGCTTCGTGATGTTTCTGTTTTCAGGGACATGATTTTGCTGTCTTTTGCTGCTGTTATTTTGTTGCCATGTATCCATGTGTCTACAGTGAGATTCATGCTTCTTTTGGGTATATTCAGTACGGATGTTTTGTAGATATAGTTGTGCTCTATCCATCCATGCCCCTGTTTGTAATTATGAAGTGCCCTAGCATGTCTTAATCTTGCTCTACTTTTGCTATAAAATGTTTCTGGCAGAATGTTAGCATGATATTCAATTTTGCCAAGGTTGTTGTAGTTGATCCATACATGCTATGAACTTGATCTTGCCATGGGTAGCTTCATAAACATGCCATCTTGCTGTAGGTATGCTTCTTTTGTCATGCATTGCTTTGCGATGAGTGAATCGAGCTCACAGTCTGAAACCTGTTAACGAAACTTGCTATGTTTACATGGGTGCCATCATATCTTCTGATCCTTCTTGGCTCATGGTCAGTAAGGGACTTTTGTTCTATGCATTTAGTAGATTCATGCCATGCCTTGTTGTGCTATGTTAAGTTCCTGTAGCATGTTGATTGCTTGCTCTGAACATTGCTACCTGATGTTGTTTCAGCCATGTCCAGTAATTTCACCGTCTGTGAAGCTGTTATCGTTTGCACTTTTGCCATGCTTGTTTGAACCTGTTATGGTGTGATCTAGCCGTAGCTCAGTGTTCATCTTTTGTCAAGCATCTCCTGTAGATTACTACCATATGCTTTGTTGCTATGTTGGGGTGCTGTAGCATAGTTACTTGATGTATTCTACGTGCTATCATGCTGTTAATCGCAGAATCGTGTCATTCTTGTTTTGTTTGCCATTTGCAAACCATGCATCCGTTTTCGGTGATCTTTATATCGATTTCGACCGAAATCATCTCATCTTTCCAGTGGCATACTTGGTTTGCCAAGTTACTGCCTTGTTCATGCTTTTACTTCCGGAGCACGCATACGCATCGCATATCATATCTCGCATACCATGCATGTATTGCATCATGTTGTTTGTGCATTTCCCGTGATTGATTGTGGTTCCATTGCTTGTGTTCTTGCTGTGGGTAGAGCCGGGAGACGAGTTCGTGAACGAGGAACCTGTTGAGTACGCTTACGAGGATCAAGCGTTCGACAACTCTGAGAACCTTGCAGGCAACATGACCATACCCTCGAAATCACTTCTATCTTTGCTTTGCTAGTTGTTCGTTCTATTGCCATGCTGCGCTACCTACCACTTGCTATATCATGCCTCCCATTTTGCCATGTCAAGCCTCTAACCATCCTTTCCTAGCAAACCGTTGTTTGGCTAAGTTACCGCTTTTGCTCAGCCCTTCTTATAGCGTTGCTAGTTGCAGGTGAAGTTGAAGTTGGTTCCATGTTGGAACATGGATATTTTGGAATATCACAATATCTCTTATTTAATTAATGCATCTATATATTTGTTAAAGGGTGGAAGGCTCGGCCTTATGCCTGGTGTTTTGTTCCACTCTTGGCGCCCTAGTTTCCGTCATACCGGTGTTATGTTCCTTGAGTTTGCGTTCCTTACACGGTTGGGTGATTTATGGGACCCCCTTGACAGTTCGCCTTTAATAAAACTCCTGCAGCAAGGCCCAACCTTGGTTTTAACATTTGCCACCTAAGCCTTTCTCCCTTGGGTTTTCGCGAGCCCGAGGGTCATCTTTATTTTAACCCCCCTGGCCAGTTCTCCTCTGAGTATTGGTCCAACCTGTCAGTCGCCGGTGGCCACCAGGGGCAACTCTGGGCTCGCCTATCGGAAGCTTGGACCATCTGGTGTGCCCTGAGAACGAGATATGTGCAGCTCCTATCGGGATTTGTCGGCACATTCGGGCAGCTTTGCTGGTCTTGTTTTACCATTGTCGATATGTCTTGTAAACCGGGATTCCGAGACTGATCGGGTCTTCCCGGGAGAAGGTTTATCCTTCGTTGACCGTGAGAGCTTATGATGGGCTAAGTTGGGACACCCCTGCAGGGTATTATCTTTCGAAAGCCGTGCCCGCGGTTATGAGGCAGATGGGAATTTGTTAATGTCCGGTTGTAGAGAACTTGACACTTGACTTAATTAAAATACATCAACCGTGTGTGTAGCCGTGATGGTCTCTTCTCGGCGGAGTCCGGGAAGGGAACACGGTTCGGGTTATGCATGAACGTAAGTAGTTTCAGGATCACTTCTTGATCATTTCTAGCTTCGCGACCATTGCGTTGCTTCTCTCCTCGCTCTCATTTGCGTATGTTAGCCACCATATATGCTTAGTGCTCGCTGCAGCTCCACCTCATTACCCCATCCTTTCATATAAGCTTAAATAGTCTTGATCTCGCGGGTGTGAGATTGCTGAGTCCTCGTGACTCACAGATTCTACCAAAACAGTTGCAGGTGCCGACGGTGCCTGTGCAGGTGACGCAACCGAGCTCAAGTGGGAGTTCGACGAGGAACGTGGTCGTTACTATGTTTTGTTTCCGGATGATCAGTAGTGGAGCCCAGTTGGACCATCGGGGATCTAGCATTTGGGGTTATCTTATTTTCATTTGGATTTGACCGTAGTCGGTCTATGTGTGGATTTTGGATGATGTATGAATTAATTTATGAATTGTGTGAAGTGGCGATTGTAAGCCAACTCTCGTTATCCCATTCTTGTTCATTACATGGGATTGTGTGAAGATGACCCTTCTTGCGACAATACCACAATGCGGTTATGCCTCTAAGTCGTGCCTCGACACGTGGGAGATATAGCCGCATCGTGGGCGTTACAAGTTGGTAATCAGAGCCATCCCCGACTTAGGAGCCCCTGCTTGATCGAATCGCTGGCGTTGTTGAGTCTAGAATAAAAATGTTTTGAGTCTTAGGATTATATATATCGGAGAGTAGGATTCTTTTTACTCCTCAGTCCCTTCGTCGCTCTGGTGAGCCCTCCTGAAGTAGAAGTTTTGACTCTTCTCTCCTCAAATTTCACTAAATTTTTTTTAGGATCACGTCGGTATCTTGGAATCGTTCCGATGGTTTTGTGACGAGAACATTGTTCTTGGTGCCTCCTGACATTTAGGGGTTGTGGCAGTGTCCCAGGGAGTTGAGCTCCGAGGTGTTTTCGTCACAATTTTATCGTTGTAGTTCTGGAATACCAGAGTTTCGCCGACATCGAAAATCTCTTTTATGCAATTGTTGGTGAGATCCCTTCGACGCCACCCAGTACTGGAGCGGGAGTTCGGGAGTATTGCCATAACTCGTACGGATGCTTTTCGAAGGTTGAGGTACACAATTTCCGAAGGTTTCTTGGTTATGTGTTGACGGATGGATGCAGCTGGATCTAGGGATTGCTAGTTTGGGTGATATATTTTGTGTCCCCTGTATCCCCAACACCAGATTGCATAACCAGAAAGTTTCAGGAGTTTATAGGTGGGATTCAAGTAGCTCTTAGCATTTCTTCCCGCAGATATTTGGTTTGTGTCGTGGAATTGTCACGGCAGATGTCCTCGAGCTAGGACTTAGTCGTGGAGCCATCGCAGCTAGGAAGCTTGAAGAGGTTAATGCGGGACAAGGAACACGAGGGTTTATACTGGTTCGGCCCCTTACGGTGAAGGTAAAAGCCTACGTCCAGTTTGAGGTGGTATTGATTAGGGTTACGATCACCAGGGGCTAAACTGCTATGCCCGGCTCTCGATGAGATTGTTCTTGTCCCTAAACCGCTGCCGGGTCATCCCTTTATATAGGGAGGCTGAGGCCCAGCAGCTCTCAGAGTCCCGGCCGGCTCATAAGAGTGTCCGGCTCGGACTCTCAACTATTCTTGCCTTGTACTACAAGTTCTACCATGATAATGATTGTAACTACGGGCCTTAAGCCATATCCGGGTCTTAAGCCCATCTTTGGCCCACCGTCTTCAAGCTTGGCGCCGGGCTTCTGGTAATGACCATTAGAGTAACCCGGCCCCTCCTGGCGGGCGACTCTAAGGTCTATATCCTCAACATTAGGCCCCAGATTGATTTGAGCCGGCTCATGTCAATCTTCAATTCTTTCGACAGAAAAAATCTCCGGCTTACCATTTGTGTGAAGGCCATAACCCGGCGTGACGTCATCCTCTGGACTCCGGATAATCCGCCGTGACGTCATCTTCCATTAAGCCCGTTGTTTACTCCGCCAGATCCGCAACGGATCTTTGCATTTACTGTCATCCCGAAAATCGAGGCGTTGCGTGGGGAGATAACCACGCCTCGGTCTCCTTGATTCTCGCGCCCGCTTTACGAGCTCGCCTTATAAATAGGCCGGCCCGACGGGCCTTTCTCACTCTCCTTCTTCTGTCGTCTCCTTCCTCTCACTATCCCATGCTGCTCGAGCTCCGCCGCCGTCGCCGCCGCGGGTCTTCTCATCGTCACCAGCTCAGGCCGCTGCATCACCCTGATCGGACCAGAGAAACGCGACAACCTCCGCAGCTCTCCAGCTCCTGTAAGTCCTGCTTGTCCTGTAGAATAGATCTGCCGTAGGGTTTGTCCGCGTTCTTCGTGTTCGTCGCCATTGCCACAAACTCCGGTAGTTCTCATAGTTACTGCCCCTGTTTAATCTTAGCCTTGTATAGAACTAGTGCGGCGGTTGTTTAGTACTCATTTCAAATGCCAGTAGGTCTCTTTTCACTGCATAAAGGCCTCATTCGAGCTCAAGAACTCCCCTGCGTCTGTTTCTAGGTCTAGAAACTTTTCTTTTGCCCGACCATTTTGATCCAAAATATTTACTGCGATGTGTGAAACCTGTTTTATCACACTTAGTAAAAAACTGCAATCATTGAGCCTCGGCGGTTTACATTTCCGGTTTAAAGAAACCACGCGCCATAGAACCTTCCGGCTTAAA
Source organism: Aegilops tauschii subsp. strangulata (assembly GCF_002575655.3). Lineage (NCBI taxonomy): Eukaryota > Viridiplantae > Streptophyta > Magnoliopsida > Poales > Poaceae > Aegilops > Aegilops tauschii. The sequence continues at coordinate 183,944,361 of NC_053039.3, forward strand.
GAAAACCATGCTTCGTAGAATCCTCCGGCTTAGCTGTGATAAGGCCATAGATAATCAATTTATTCTGAATGCCCCTGCGGCTTAAATAACCCGCTGTACTTAGGTATATACCATTAGTCCCCTTCATAAGCCGCCACCTTAGCTTTGAATTGTAGATCTCCTCCGGCTTATAACTAACCCGGACGTTTTTCCTTTTTGTCATAGACTGCCGACTTTCACCATGCCTCCCAAAGCTCCCATTACTTGCAACTGGATGAGGTCCAATGTCACCAATGAGACCCTAGCAGATTTTGTCAAGTCCGGATATCTGCCCAAGAAGGACGTCATGTCCTACCGTGCCCCTGACCCGTCAGAAGAGAGACCACAGCCAAAGGACGGGGAGGTAGTGATATTTGCGGATCATATGAGCCGGGGCTTCGCACCGCCCGGCTCAAAGTTTTTTAGGGACGTGCTAAACTTCTTCGACTTGCGGCCTCAAGACATTGGACCCAACTCAGTGTCCAACATCTGCAACTTCCAAGTCTTCTGCGAGGTTTACCTTGGAGAAGAACCTAGTCTGCTGCTCTTCAGAGAGCTTTTTATTTGAACCGCCAGAATGAGTGCGCCAATGGGCCAAGCCTGGAGTTAGGTGGTATCTCCATCCAGCGGCGTAGGGACTGCCTTTTTCCTTACGCAGAGCTGCCGAGCCACCCAAAGGACTGGAATATGACTTGGTTCTATTGCCAAGACACGTCACCGGCTGATGAAAGTCCGCTGCCCGGCTTTCGCCCCTCGCGTCTGGAGCCGACTCACCCACTGTCAGACAAGCTGACTCAAGCGGAGCGCCAACCTCTGCTCCCCACTATCAACAAGATCAAGGCCCTCCTGGGCAATGGTCTGAATGGAATCGACCTGGTCCGGGTCTGGATCTCATGGCGGGTGATCCCATTGAGCCGCCGCCCCGGCTTAATGTGTGAGTACACGGGCCGAAAAGATGACCCTCAGAGACACAGCCGCAACGACCTTCCTGAAGACGTTGCAGAAGAAATGACCAAGGCTCTTTTAAACGAGAGCCTGGCAGACTGCGGAAGGACCGGGCTAGCCCCCTTCTGCAAGACCAACCCAGCCCTAGCGGTAAGCCGCTGATCTGAACATTTTATCTATACATGACTTTCATCTGAATTGTTTTAAGAAAACCTCATTGTACTTTTCAGGCTGATGATAAGTTCTGGCGGGTTAAATACGACCATGAGGCGGCCAAGAAGGCCAGGAAGGCAAAGAAAGCCGCCAAGAAAGCCGCCCCTCGCAAGAAAGGAAGCAGGCCTACTGCTTCAGAGCTGATGCAATTAAGCGACAGCTCCGAGTCAGAGGTAACCCCTGAGCCTTTAAGTCCTTGCTGTATTTGTTGTTTTGTTGCTGTCCGCCTTATCAATACTTGCTCATTGACAGGATGACACCGGCGCAAGTAACCCGGTGGTTGAAGAGGTAATGTCACTTTCCTCCGACTCGGAGCCCTTGCCACAGCTGAAAGTCCGAAGGGTAACCCGGAAAGTAAGCTTTTCACATCCTTTAGCTTATCAAGACCCTCAATTTATTTTGAAGCGACACGTTCATGAAAGCCGGCGTCACACCGGACCAACAAGGACACCAACCTCTCCGCCGGGTTACCCGACGCAACAAGGAAGCGCCGAACTAAGGTTATTTCCCACTTGTACCCTTTTCATCCGTTGGCGGGTGTTATCCGTCAGCCACTATATTCTTCTAACTCCAATTATCAGGAGACCTCCCCCTCTTCGGGCGACTCTATGCAGTCGAGTCTTCCGGCTTTCAAGACCGCGCCCGGGTAATGACAACCATCTCATATTATACTTGTCTGTACTTACTCTTTTTGTGCTTAACGTTTCTGTCCTTTCAGCGCCCAGGCAAAGCTCACCAAGAGAGCGAAGAAGACCAAATCAGCCGGAGTGCCGGATTTACCTGACCCGGAGGTGACGGCTCAAGAACCGCCAGCTGCCTCCACCCCCGAAGCCACCATTCCAACCGACAAGGCACCTGAGGCCGCTGCCCCAATTACCAAGGCAACTACAGAAGCTTCTGTTAACCCGGAGGCGTCCGGCTCGGCTCCACCAGCAGACGACCCGGACGTGGTAATCACCCGGACGGAGTTCGTTGAGCCGGGGAGACCAACCGTGCTGGCCAAGTGCTCCGCTAAGGGGGAGTTGCTGCAGCCCCACCGGGTGAATCTGGACCTCTCCGACTACACCAACCTGAGCATTGGAGAGCTCGTCTCTGGCTACATCAGCCAAGTGCACAAGAGCCGGGATGCAGAGGTTGCCATGGTGAACCAGATCCGGCAGAAATCTGAGGTATCATTCTACTGTCCTCTTACTTACTGCATAATTACCTTTACCATGCTACCCCCCAAGTCAACGACTTATGATTGAATATGTTGTAGACTTAGGTTCCGGCTTACGCAATTGAGCCGGCAGTTTGTAGATAGACACGTTCAATATGCATTAGCCCCCAAGTGCCAAGTGTCTTTGCTTGGAAAACGCTTGGGACTTATATAGTAACTGTTAATAACCCGGAAACGTATGCAGGCTGTTGGCAAGAAGATAGAGGCGGACCTTGCGGATCTCAAGAACCGGCTGAAGACGCAAGAGATGGAGACCCGGAAGGCAAACGCCAAGTTTGTATCCAGCATCGCCGCTCAAGAGAAGCTGAAGACAGAATTTGATGCTGAGCGGAAAGCCTGGGCCGAAGAGAAGGCCGCATTGGTGACCCGGGCTGAACAGGCGGAGAAGGCTCTCTCCGAGAAGACCGCCGAGCTCTCCGGCCTAAAGCGCCAAGTGTCCCAGATGGTAGCCGCAGTCTTCGGTAAGTCGTCTCGCCGGCTTTCATCAAGTTTTAGAATATGTATATCTCATAATTTCATCCTTGTCGGCGGCTTATCTGTCTTTGCTAAACAGGTCCCAGAAGTGCCAACCTCAACCAGAGCGTGGTAACCAAGCTGAAGGCCGTGTATACCCTGGTGGAGCAGCTGTACACCGGGTCACAGCGCGCCTTAGCTGTGGTGGCCCTATCCAACGAGGTGCCGACTCACCTGGCAGAAGTCCTTCGCCGGCTCGCTGCACTGCCTCAACGGATACAAGAGCTGCGACGGGCCTCTGCAAGAGCCGGAGCGATCGCCGCGCTGAGCCGGGCTAAGGCATTCCTGCCGGAGTTAGACCCGGCGGACATCGCCCTTGGTTATCCAAGCCTGAAGGAAGACGGCTCAGCTTTTGATCAGAAGGACTTCGCAGCTTGCGTGAAGGCTGTATGCCCGGTGGCCACCCTTATCGGGAACGACACAGATCTGACCAAGTACCAGCCGGGTTACAACGCGGAGAATCAGAGGATTCCAACCCCTCGCTATGAAGCCCTCAACTTGATCCCGCCGGCTCGTCAGCACACCTTCGCCCCGGAGATTGACCCGTCCGGGTTAATTGGCGAGGAAGCCCAATTCGAAGCTCTCAGCGGCATCGACTGGAAGTCATCAACCTTCCAGGTCTTGGGATCAGCCGGAGGAGAGGATAGGAACGAGCCGGAGACTTCAACTCAGCAAGCGTCGTAACTCGGCTGGCGGTTTACCAAACAATGCTCCACCCTTTTTAGACTTGATGAATTTTTGTAATAGAGTAGGTGCAACAGTTTATCTCTCCCGTGCCATCTTGCACGTATTGAATGCTAAAGTCTTTTGAAGTTGTCTTCTTTGATATTTCTCCGGGTCATAATCAATCCTTTGTTTTCTTAACCTCAAAAGAGGTGCTTTTAATTATCCTGCATAGAAGGGCAAATCACAAGTCTCGAGGCGGCTTACCGTCCTGAGAATCATAAATTTTAGATAACCCGGAATATGAATCAAAAAGGACTTGTCTTCAATGATATCCTGCCTTATAATACCCTTTGCGTTCAGCAATACTGTAAACCCAAGTTAAGCCGGCAAAGTGAGACCCGGCCGTACACACTTGGAATAATCAGATAAAACTGACTATAAACTGGAAGAACTTAGGGGCTTCCGGTTCGAATATGACCAGAAACCCGGCCGAAAGGGGTTATGCTAAGATTCAAATACGATCATATAGCCCCCAGTGGGTGTGGCGATGCCGATAAAGAGGGTATCGACAACTATGTTCTCTTTGGTTCGAATACGACCTATGTTTGAACAGGAAGCCCCAAGTGATTTTAAGAATTGTTTAATGACGCTGATTCGAATACGATCCACGTCGGTTCCCAAAGGGGTGAAACCATGAGTCAAATATGATCAAGGAAAACTCCCCAATGAGCTCGGCACTTTGCCAATCAAATGGGTATCGACAACTATGTTCTCTTTGGTTCGAATACGACCCATGTTTGAACAGGAAGCCCCCAAGTGACCTTATTACCTTCGGCTAGATTCGAATACGATCATAAGCCGGATCCTCCTTCAAGTTATCATGTTAATCTTGCAATGAAAACAACACGTGCACATTTGGAGGAGGAAAAAGGACAGAGGTCCTGCTTTATTGCTTATCATAATATATACATGGCTGAAAGAAATATGTACATTATGAGAGCCGGTGGCTCAAGTGTAGTAAGGCCGAAGCTGAGCTATGTTCCACGGCCGACGGGTCTCTTCCTCCGACTTACGTGAATCTTTGTGCTCCCGAATGTCAATGAGGTAATATGACCCGTTGTGCAAGTTCTTGCTGACCACAAAGGGCCCTTCCCAAGGCGGGGATAACTTGTGTGCATCTGTTTGATCCTGGATAAGCCGGAGCACGAGATCGCCTTCCTAGAAGACCCGGGATTTAACCCGGCGGCTATGATAACGGCGCAGGTCTTGTTGATAAACCGCTGAACGGGCTGCTGCCACATCACGCTGTTCGTCCAACAAGTCAAGAGCATCTTGGCGCACCTGTTCATTATCCGCCTCAACATAAGCCGCCACTCGAGGTGAGTCATGACGGATGTCACTGGGGAGGACTGCTTCCGCCCCGTAAACCATGAAGAAAGGCGTGAAGCCTGTAGACCTGTTAGGAGTAGTGTTGATGCTCCATAACACGGAGGGCAACTCCTCCACCCAACAACCCGGCGTCCGTTGCAAAGGGACCAAAAGCCGGGGCTTGATGCCCTTCAGAATCTCCTGATTGGCTCTCTCCGCTTGACCATTGGATTGAGGATGAGCCACTGAGGAAACATCAAGTCGGATATGCTCTCGTTGACAAAACTCTTCCATGGCGCCTTTGGAGAGATTGGTGCCATTGTCAGTTATAATGCTGTGCGGAAAGCCAAAACGGAAAATCACCTTTTTCATAAATTGAACCGCCGTGGCTGCATCGCACTTGCTAACTGGCTCAGCTTCTACCCACTTTGTGAATTTGTCAACTACCACCAAGAGGTGGGTTTTCTTATCCTTGGACCCTTTGAAAGGTCCAACCATATCAAGCCCCCAGACCGCAAAGGGCCAAGTAATTGGGATCATCCTCAGCTCTTGAGCCGGTACGTGAGCCCGTCGCGAGAACCTTTGGCAACCATCACACTTACTGACTAAGTCCTCTGCATCGGCATGAGCCGTCAGCCAATAGAAACCATGACGAAAGGCCTTGGCCATAAGAGACTTTGAGCCGGCGTGATGGCCACAATCCCCTTCATGGATCTCACGCAAGATTTCTTGACCTTCCTCAGGGGAGACACAACGCTGAAACGCCCCTGTGACACTGCGATGATGCAACTCGCCATCGAGAACGATCATTGACTTAGCCCGCCGGGTTATTTGCCTGGCCAAAGTTTTATCCTTAGGCAACTCGCCCCGGGTCATGTAAGCCAGATACGGCATTGTCCAGTCTGGTATGATATGGAGAGCCGCCACCAGTCGTGCCTCCGGGTCAGGGACAACCAAGTCTTCCTTCGTAGGCAACTTAACAAAAGGGCTATACAGGACGTCCAGGAAAGTGTTAGGCGGCACCGGCTTTCGCTGAGAGCCTAGCCGGCTTAGAGCATCAGCCGCCTCGTTCTTCCTGCGGTCAATGTGCTCTACTTGGTAGCCCTGAAAGTGCCCAGCAATGGCATCAACTTCGCGGCGATAAGCCGCCATGAGAGGGTCCTTAGAGTCCCACTTGCCTGATACTTGTTGAGCCACCAAGTCTGAGTCACCGAAACACCTTACCCGGCTCAAGCTCATCTCCTTAGCCATCCGAAGACCGTGGAGCAAGGCCTCGTACTCAGCCGCATTGTTAGTGCAAGGAAACATCAACTGTAGCACATAATGGAACTTGTCACCTTTAGGGGAAGCCAATACAACGCCAGCCCCCGAGCCCTCCAACTGCCTGGACCCATCGAAGTGAATAGTCCAATACGTGTTATCCGGCTTTTGCTCAGGCACTTGTGACTCTGTCCAATCATTGATGAAATCCACCAAGGCCTGAGATTTAACAGCAATGCGTGGCACATATTTGAGACCATGAGCTCCAAGTTCTATAGCCCACTTAGCAATTCTCCCTGTGGCCTCTCTGTTTTGAATGATATCACCAAGAGGGGCAGAACAGACCACAATGATGGGATGACCCTGAAAATAATGCTTAAGTTTCCGGCTCGCCATGAACACACCATACACAAGCTTCTGCCAATGCGGGTACCGCTGCTTGGACTCAATGAGCACTTCGCTGACATAATAAACCGGCCACTGAACCGGATGCTCCTTACCCTCCTCCTTGCGCTCCACCACAATAGCCACACTGACGGCTCGTGCGTTTGCCGCCACGTACAGTAATAAGGGCTCCTTATCAACCGGAGCAGCAAGGACTGGGGGCTCTGCCAGCTGCTTCTTCAAATCCTCAAAAGCGGTATTAGCTGCATCATTCCAGACAAAGTTATCAGTTTTCTTCATCAACTGATATAATGGCATGGCCTTCTGACCCAAACGGCTTATAAACCGGCTTAAAGCAGCGATACGACCCGCCAAACGCTGAACGTCATTTATACACGCCGGCTTAGCCAGGGAGGTGATGGCCTTGATCTTCTCCGGGTTAGCCTCAATGCCTCTGTCAGAAACCAAAAACCCCAAGAGCTTGCCTGCAGGGACACCAAATACACACTTGGCCGGGTTAAGCATCATCTTGTAGACCCGGAGGTTATCAAAGGTTTCCCTTAAATCATCTATCAGGGTTTCCTCTTTTATGGACTTAACCACAATATCGTCCACATAAGCATGAACATTGCGCCCAATCTGTTTATGAAGACAGTTTTGTACACAACGCTGGTAAGTCGCCTGTGCACATTTGAGCCCAAAAGGCATGGACACATAGCAGAAGGCTCCAAAGGGAGTGATGAACGCCGTCTTCTCCTGGTCCTTAACCGCCATTTTAATCTGATGATATCCGGAATAAGCGTCCAGGAAACTTAAACGCGCACAACCAGCCGTAGCATCAATAATTTGATCAATACGGGGAAGAGCGAAAGGATCAGCCGGACACGCCTTATTTAAGTCCGTGTAGTCCACACACATCCGCCAGGTGCCGTTCTTCTTGAGTACGAGCACCGGGTTAGCTAACCACTCTGGGTGAAAGACTTCAACAATAAACCCGGCCGCCAAGAGCCGGGCCACTTCTTCACCAATAGCTTTCTGCCTCTCTTCATTAAACCGCCGAAGGAACTGCCTGACCGGCTTAAATTTCGGATCAACATTGAGAGTGTGCTCAGCGAGTTCTCTAGGCACACCTGGCATGTCAGAAGGTTTCCATGCGAAGATGTCCCTATTCTCACAGATGAACTCGATGAGCGTGCTTTCCTATTTTGGATCCAGATTGGCACTGATGCTAAACTGCTGAGATGAATCGCCTGGAACAAAGTCAACAAGCTTAGTCTCATCAGCTGACTTAAATTTCATTGCCGGCTCATGCTCCATAGTCGGCTTTTTCAGGGAGGTCATATCAGTTGGGTCAACATTGTCCTTGTAAAACTTCAACTCCTCTGTTGCACAAACAGATTCTGCATAAGCTGCATCACCTTCCTCACATTCCACGGCCACTTTCCGGCTGCCGTGAACCGTAATGGTCCCGTTGTGACCCGGCATCTTGAGCTGTAAGTACACATAACATGGCCGAGCCATGAACTTGGCGTAAGCCGGCCGCCCAAATATAGCATGGTACGGGCTTCTTATCTTAACCACCTCAAAGGTCAATTTCTCCACCCTGTAGTTGTTCTCATCTCCAAAGGCCACTTCCAACTCGATCTTGCTGACTGGATAAGCCGACTTACCAGGTACCACACCATGGAAGATAGTGTTTGACTGGCTGAGGTTCTTATCAACCAACCCCATACGGCGAAAAGTCTCATAATAGAGGATGTTGATGCTGCTGCCTCCATCCATGAGCACGTTTGTGAACTTATATCCTCCCACTTGAGGAGCCACCACTAAGGCCATGTGGCCCGGGTTATCCACCCGGGGAGGGTGATCCTCCCTACTCCACACTATAGGCTGCTCAGACCACCGCAAGTAGCGTGGGACCGCCGGCTCAACAGCATTCACTGCCCTCTTATGAAGCTTCTGATCTCGCTTACATAGACTGGTGGTAAACACATGATACTGTCCACCGCTAAGCTGCTTTGGATTGGTCTGATAACCCCCCTGCTGCTGTTGATGACCCTGGCCAGACTGTTGATTAAAGCCCCCTTGACCGTTCTGAGGACCAGAATTTGAGCCGCCGGCGCCTGAGCCGCCGCCCGGGACATTGTAATTCTTAAAGGCCTTCATGATTGCACAATCCTTCCACAGATGAGTCGCTGGCTTCTCTCTAGAGCCATGCCTTGTACAAGGCTCATTCAACAGCTGCTCCAGCGTCGGACCTGACCCGCCGCCTCGGGGAGGGGGCCTCCCCTTACGTCGCTGGTTATTCCCTTGTGAGCTGGTGTTGGCCACAAACTCTAGGCTGCCGTCGGCCTTGCGCTTGCCTCCTCCTTGGTTCCCCGGGTTATGCTGAGGACCCTTGCCATTGCCATTCTTCTTTCCCTTCCCTATACTTTCATCATCTGAAGGGGGATCCTTGGTACCATCAGAATCGGCGTACTTGACAAGAGCCGCCATTAGTGTACCCATATCACTGCAGTCGCGCTTAAGCCGCCCGAGTTTCATCTTCAGGGGCACAAAACGACAATTCTGCTCCAACATTAAAACTGCTGAGCCGGCATCCATCTTATCTGACGAGTGTATGATCTCCTTAACCCGGCGAACCCAATGTGTCGTAGACTCACCCTCCTGCTGCTTACAGTTAGTCAAATCCACAATTGACATAGACTGCCTACAGGTATCTTTGAAGTTTTGGATGAACCGGGCTTTCAGCTCAGCCCAAGACCCAATGGAATTCGGTGGTAGCCCTTTTAACCAAGTGCGGGCAGTCCCATCCAACATCATGGTGAAGTACTTGGCCATTGCCGCCTCACTGACCTCCAGTAGTTCCATGGCCATCTCGTAACTCTCGATCCAGGCTGCGGGTTGTAAGTCAGCTGTGTAATTAGGCACCTTCCTAGGGCCCTTGAAGTCCTTAGGTAGACGTTCATTACGGATAGCTGGAACTAAACAAGGGACACCCCCGGTCCTGGTAGGGATACCCACGTCGACGGACGCCGTCGGATAAGCCGGGGGAGTCTGGTAAGCCGTCAGCTGAGGCACCTGCTCCGCCTCTTGCCGCACTCTGTCTTGGTCTGCCGCGTGAAAGGCTCCATTATAAGCCGGGCCATGGCCAGGGGGCGGGTCGTGGCGTCGGACGTTACTTGAGCCGGTCGCTGAGACCATGTGCCTGCTGTAACTCGGGCTCTGAACCGGACGAGGGGTCGAGTGGATCCTATCCCGGCTGTAGGAGTACGCCTCCTGCTGCGCCAGTGCCGTCTGAAGGAGTTCCCTGACCCGGCGGGTTTCAATAGCCGTCGGAGAGTCGCCGTCGACCGGGAGAGCCGCCAGCCGTGCTGCCGCAGCAACCATGTTCTCCAGCGGGTTATTATAATGACCCGGTGGTATTGGCACGTACTGAGGCGGGGCAGGGGGCATCTGGGGAGGCCCCATGACTTGTGGCTGAATAGGGGTCCCCGACCCGGGCACTATGACCCCTGGCGGGTTGCTAGACCCTGCACCTGGCGTGTTGAAGAGGTTGCGTGGATCGTAAACCGGAGGGAGTCGAGATTGGGCCTTTTGATGCCTCCTTCTCAGGACCTCATTGGCCGCGTTTTGATCCATCATGAGCCGGAAGGACTGCGCTCGAATCAACTGGGTTTGGGCATCGAGAGCCGCTCGCTCCGTAGCCATCCTGATCCCTTCCGCTGCCAGATCCTCCTTAGCCTTCACTAGATCCAATTTTAACTGTGCCACCTCCGCATCATGCTGGGCTTGATCCGCCGGGTCAACCGTGGCGGTTAACAGGGCCGCCATCTTGTCCGTGAGATCCATTAGCACCTGAGTCGGTGAGGGCACCGGGTTTCCCGCTCCAGCAGCAGGGTTCTGAACAGGCTGTGCACTGGCCATAAAGACCCCAACCTGACTTGGCGGCTCAAACGGGTCCGAAATACTGTCACCATCGGAATAACCCATGAGCCTGCCATCTTGAAGTTGATACAACGAGTTTGACTCATCGGTGGCCGACTCGCCGTCAGAGACGGCGGCCGTCTCATCACCAGATCCAGATCGATCAGAGAGTCCTCCATGGATACACCCCACAAAAGCATGCCTTAAGGCAGGCCGGGCCCGGGCGGGTCGCGCACGCTGAGCCGTCTCGATGAGATCGGCGCAGAGATCCGGCTCAGGGCCCGGCTCACCAATCTTGCCGATGAAAACATGAATTCCACCGAAGGGGACCCGGTACCCGTACTCAATTGAGCCGGCGTCGGGGCCCCAGTTTGCATCGTCGATGTAGAGCTTGCCGCGACGACTCTTGGTCATCCGGCCCACAGCGGATCCCTTGAGCCCTTCGAAGCTGCCCTTCAAGAACTCAAATCCACCGTGCGCTGGCCCCACGGTGGGCGCCAACTGTCGTGGAATTGTCACGGCAGATGTCCTCGAGCTAGGACTTAGCCGTGGAGCCATCGCAGCTAGGAAGCTTGAATAGGTTAATGCGGGACAAGGAACACGAGGGTTTATACTGGTTCGGCCCCTTACGGTGAAGGTAAAAGCCTACGTCCAGTTTGAGGTGGTATTGATTAGGGTTACGATCACCAGGGGGCTAAACTGCTATGCCCGGCTCTCGATGAGATTGTTCTTGTCCCTAAACCGCTGCCGGGTCGTCCCTTTATATAGGGAGGCTGACGCCCAGCAACTCTCAGAGTCCCGGCAGGCTCATAAGAGTGTCCGGCTCGGACTCTCAACTATTCTTCCCTTGTACTACAATTTCTACCATGATAATGATTGTAACTACGGGCCTTAAGCCATATCCGGGTCTTAAGCCCATCTTTGGCCCACCGTCTTCAAGCTTGGCGCCGGGCTTCTGGTAATGACCATTAGAGTAACCCGGCCCCTCCTGGCGGGCGACTCTAAGGTCTATATCCTCAACAGTTTGTGATTGGGTAATCCTTACCACTTATTTGTTCCACTCGTACCTTTTTATTTTATTCATCAATCTCTTATCAAGTGGTTTCTCACCTTATGGAAGTGTGATGATTTACTATGGAATTCATTCGTTCATCCTCGTTTGAATGTTTATTGTGAAGACTATATGTTGCAATTTCTATCCGTTGATTCAACTTGTCTATTTGTCTTATCAAGATGCTAATCGGATGTCACCCTCTTCAGGATGGCTCCGCCAACGCGTCAGAATCCGGAACGCAATGAGGGGAGTCAGGCGAACCCTCCGCCACCACCTCCGCCTCCGGAGGCATGGCAAGCTATCATGGCAGCCACCAACGCCAATGCTCAGATGATTTTGCAACTCTTGCAAGAATGCACCCAAGGGCAAGGAAATCAAGGAAATCAAGGCCAAGGCAACAATCAGCCTCATTTCGCTACCCTCAACTAGTTCCTTGCAAATCAGCCGAAGTCTTTCAGCTACTGTGCCGAGGCCACAGACGCCGATGATTGGCTCGTGGACATCAACAAGCATTTTGAATGTAGCAATGTCAGGCCTGAGGACTTTGTCAAGTTCGCTTCTTTTCAACTCAAGGATCAAGCTGCCGAGTGGTATCAACAATACAAAGATTCCAGAGGAGGTCGTGTGATTACCTGGGATGATTTCCGCCGAGACTTCAAAGCTCACCACATTCCACAAAGTGTTGTTGAGAGCAAGCATGAGGAGTTCCGCAATCTCAAGCAAGGCAGCATGTCTGTGTATCAATACAATACTCAGTTTCAGAAACTCGCTCGCTTTGCTAAGCAAGACGTTCCTGATGAAAAGAGCATGATCTATCGATTCAGAGGTGGCCTCAGAGAAGATCTGCAATTACCTCTCGTGATTTTTGAGCCGACCAAGTATGATGATTTCTACAACATGGCACTGAAGCAAGAGGTTGCTTAGCTCAAGTGTGAGGCTTCTAAGAAGAGAGTCAGGGACGCAGTTTAGTCTTCTTCTTCCTCACTAGTGGCTGCTAAGCAACAGAAGTTCTGGTTGCCTCCTCCTCTGTTTCGTCAGCCTTTCCAGCAGAAGAACAAAGGTGGCCATGGATCTTCCACCCACCCAACCCTGGCTATCAGAACAAGTCCCAGAATCAAGCTCCAAAGTCGAATGCTCCTTATCATCGTCCACTCTCAGAGGTGACTTGCAACAAGTGTCATCAGAAAGGTCACTATGCTAACAAATGCTTCAACCAAAGGCGCCTTCCGCCTCCTCCTCCTGTGAGATCTTCCAGTAATGCAGTGGTCAAGCATAATCCCAAGTTTGCAAAGGTCAACATGATGAACGCAGCTCAAGCAGAGGAATCTACTGATGTGATAATGGGTAATCTCTCAGTTAATGATTTTCCTGCAAAAGTTCTTTTTGACACTGGTGCATCGCTTAGTTTCATCTCAAGACCATTTGCATCTAAGCATGAGTTGCATTTCCAAGAATTGCCTAGAACGTTAGCAGTTGTCTCTCCGGGCAAATGCATGAACGCAAGCTACATGGTTCCGGATGTTTCCATCAAGATGGGAAACTATAAATTTCTGGCTAAACCAATTGTCCTTGGTGACTCGGATATTGATCTAATTCTCGGGATGGACTGGCTTTCTAAGCACAAGGCTCAACTTGATTGTGCTGCCAGGGAAATTAAATTGACACACTCTTCTGAGGATGTTATCATCTATGCCGCTCGTGACGAGACCATTCGGTTATTCTCTCTCAATGAGAAGGGCGAGTTGGATGCTATTTATCAAATTCCAGTCGTTTGTGAGTACCAAGATGTCTTTCCAGAAGAGCTTCGGGTATGCCTCCTCACCGGCCAGTTGAGTTCGTTATCGATCTCGAGCCCGGCACGGAACCCGTTTGCAAGCGTCCATACAAGCTTGGACCCAAGGAGCTGAAAGAATTGAAGAAACAGCTCGATGAACAAGAGCGTCTGGGTTTGATCAGACCGAGTTCATCTCCATGGGGTTGTGGTGTTCTTTTTGCCCAGAAGAAGGATGGCACGGACCAACTTTGTGTCGACTACCGTCCATTGAACAAGAAGACAATCAAGAATAAGTATCCACTTCCCAACATCAATGAGCTATTCGAGCAACTCAAAGGTGCTAAAGTATTCTCCAAGCTTGACCTTCGTATGGGTTATCATCAGATTCGCATTCGTGAAGAAGATATTCCCAAGACAGCATTCAGAACAAGCTTTGGTTCTTACGAATATACTGTCATGTCTTTCGGCATTGTCAATGCTCCTCCAACATTCTCTCGGATGATGAATTTCATCTTCAACCCCTATACCAATGAATTCGTCCTAGTGTATCTCGATGATATCTTGGTCTTCTCCAAGAATAAGAAGGACCATGCCAAACATTTGCAATTGGTGCTCGACATGCTCAGAGAGTATCAATTCTATGCGAAGTTTTCCAAGTGTGAGTTTTGGCTTGATGAAGTTCTTTACCTTGGTCATATCATCTCTGCCAAGGGCATCGCTGTTAATCCCGAGAAGGTGTCTGCAATTGTGAATTGGGAACCTCCTCAGAATGTCAAGTAGCTTCGCAGTTTTCTTGGTCTTGCAAGCTATTGCCGAAGATTCGTTGAGAATTTCTCTAAGATTGCAAAGCCTCTTTCCAACCTCCTCCAGAAGCATGTGAAGTATGTCTGGACTCCTGAGTGTGACATTGCTTTCAACACTCTCAAAGAGAAACTCGTGACAACTCCTGTCTTGACTCCTCCTGACGAATCCAAGCCATTCGAAGTTTTCTGTGATGCTTCTCTTCAAGGTCTCGGTGCTGTGTTAATGCAAGAGAAGAAAGTTGTGGCCTATACCTCTCGTCAGTTGGAGCCCAACCAAAAGAACTACCCCACTCATGATCTTGAGTTGGCGGCAGTTGTCCATGCATTAATAACATGGAGACATCTCTTGTTGGGAAGGAAAGTGGACATATTCACCGAACACAAGAGTCTCAAGTACATCTTCACTCAGCCCAACCTCAACCTCAGGCAAACTCGATGGGTCGAAATGATTCAAGAGTACAATCCGAGTATTGAATATACTCCAGGCAAAGCCAACGTCATTGCAGATGCTTTGAGCAGGAAGGCTTATTGCAACAGCTTAATCCTCAAGCCATTTCAACCAAACCTTTGTGAAGCTTTCCGCAAGCTGAATCTCCAAGTTGTTCCTCAAGGCTTTCTTGCCAACCTCATAGTCTCTCCTACTTTGGAAGATCAAATTCGTGAGGCACAACTCCTGGATACCATGGTGAAGAAGGTGAAACGTGGTATCGACAAGGGTCTGTCCAAATACAAGTGCTATCGCGTTGATGACAGAGACACTTTATTCTTTGAGGACCGGATTGTGGTTCCTAAAGGTGATCTAAGGAAAGTCATTATGAACGAGGCACACAATTCTCTTCTTTCCATTCATCCTGGAAGTACGAAGATGTACCATGACCTCAAGCAGTCGTATTGGTGGACTCGAATGAAGCGAGAAATCGCTCAATTCGTGAATGAATGTGATGTCTGTCGAAGGGTGAAAGCAGAACACCAACGACCAACTGGTCTTCTCCAACCAGCGCGGAAATGATGCTATCTTCGTTGTCATCGACAAGCTTACTAAAGTGGCTCATTTCCTTCCAATCAAAGAATCTATCACAGCAGCTCAGTTGGCAGAGCTATACACCTCCAGGATTGTCTCCTTGCACGGCATTCCACAATTGATTTCTTTAGATCGTGGAAGCATCTTCACTTCTAAGTTCTGAGACTCCTTCCAGAAGGCCATGGGCACCAACATTCGCTTCAACACAGCTTTCCATCCTCAAACTAGTGACCAAGTCGAGCGAGTCAATCAAATCCTTGAAGATACGCTCAGGGCTTGTGTCATTTCGTTTGGCATGAAGTGGGAAGATTGTCTTCCATATGCCGTATTCTCCTACAACAACAACTTCCAAGCGAGCTCGGGCAAGGCCCCATTCGAGATTCTATATGGCAGAAAGTGCCGTACTCCTCTCAATTGGTCAGAGACTGGTGAACGCCAACTTCTTGGCAATGACTTAATCACAGAGGCTGAAGAAATGTGTAAAGTCATCCGTGAAAATCTCAGCGCCGCGCAATCGCGCCAGAAGAGTTACTATGATAGCAAGCACCGTGACTTGGCTTTCGAGATCGGAGACCATGTCTACCTCCGCGTCTCTCCAATGAAAGGCACTCGCCACTTCGGTATCGAAGGGAAGCTTGCCCCTAGATACGTGGGTCCTTTCAAGATCATTGGCAAAAGAGGCGACCTCGCCTATCAACTTGAGCTTCCTTCCAACTTCGCGAACGTGCACGATGTGTTCCACGTGTCACAGCTTCACAAGTGCTTCAAGACTCCTGAGCGCACCATCAACTTCGAAGAGATTGATCTCCAAGAAGATTTGTCTTATCATGAGCACCCCGTTGTTATTCTTGAAGAATCTGAGCGCAAGACTCGCAACAAGTCATTCAAATTCCTGAAAGTGAAGTGGTCACAGCATTCCGACCAAGAAGCCACCTGGGAACGTGAGGACCACCTCCGTTCCGAATATCCGGAGTTCCTTCAGTCCTACATCTCGGGACGAGATGCTCTCGTAGTGGTGGAGTGTTGTAACACCCCGGATGTAACTTTCCATATTTGTAACTCCAACTCTTGCCATTTTCGGCTATGTGTTATGATATTCCATTCATGGTTGGGTTTCGTCTTCGTTTTGCATTTTGTTCATGTCATGCATTGCATATCATGTCATCATGTGCATCTCAATTGCATACGTGTTCGTCTCATGCATCCGAGCATTTTCCCCGTTGCCCGTTTTGCAATCCGACACTCCCACATGCACCGGCGCACCCCTCTTGTTTCTTTTCGTGAGCGGGTGTTAAACATTCTCGGAATGGACCGAGGTTTGTCAAGTGGCCTTGGTACACCACCGGTAGACCACCTGTCAAGTTTCGTTCCATTTGGAGGTCGTCTGATGCTCCAACGGTTAACCGGGTAACCGCAAAGGGCTTTTGTGTGTTGCGGCAAAACCCCCTCCAAACAGCCCAATAACCCATCTAAGGCCCCTCCATGCTCTCGGGCGTTCGATCACGATCGTGTGGGCGAAAACCGCACTCCATTTGGAGTTTCCTAGCTCCCTCTAGCTATAAATAAGTGAGCCCCCGGATTTTTCGCGCAGACGAAACCCTAACCCCTTCCCTCTCCGCCGCCGGACGCGTCCGTCCCGCGCCGGACGAACCCGCGCCGCCGCCCGTAGCCAACCGGAGGGCGCCACGTCACCCTCTCCGTCGACCGCGCCGCCGGCCCATGAGGCATGCAAACTAGGCTTCGTGATGTTTCTGTTTTCACGGACAGGATTTTGCTGTCTTTTGCTGCTGTTATTTTGTTGCCATGTATCCATGTGTCTACAGTGAGATCCATGCATCTTTTGGGTATGTTCAGTATGGATGTTTTGTAGATATAGTTGTGCTCTATCCTTCCATGCCCCTGTTTGCAATTTTGGAGTGCCCTAGCATGTCTTAATCTTGCTCTACTTTTGCTATAAAATGTTCCTGGCAGAATGTTAGCATGATATTCAATTTTGCCAAGGTTGTTGTAGTTGATCCATACATGCTATGAACTTGATCTTGCCATGGATAACTTCATAAACATGCCATATTGCTGTAGGTATGCTTGTTTTCTCATGCATTGCTTTGTGATGAGTGAATCGAGCTCACAAAGATGCCTTCATATTTCTGTTAATGCCATGCTCGTTTGAGTCCGTCTTGATGCCCAAATCTCTGGTGCAAGTGCTATATGATGTTTACTGCTGTTACTTATCAGAACTTGGTGTTTTGTTATTTTTGTTGCATTTGATGTGTGCATCTTCTGGGCATGAGCTCTACAGGTGTTTTCATCTATGCCATGCCATCTTTACAGAGCTGTATGCCATGTATTTTTTTGATCTATGTGGTGACTATAACAAGCATGCAAACTAGGCTTCGTGATGTTTCTGTTTTCACGGACAGGATTTTGCTGTCTTTTGCTGCTGTTATTTTGTTGCCATGTATCCATGTGTCTACAGTGAGATCCATACTTCTTTTGGGTATGTTCAGTACGGATGTTTTGTAGATATAGTTGTGCTATATCCATCCATGCCCGTGTTTGCAATTATGGAGTGTCCTAGCATGTCTTAATCTTGCTCTACTTTTGCTATAAAATGTTCCTGGCAGAATGTTAGCATGATATTCAATTTTGCCAAGGTTGTTGTAGTTGATCCATACATGCTATGAATTTGATCTTGCCATGGGTAGCTTCATAAACATGCCATCTTGCTGTAGGTATGCTTCTTTTGTCATGCATTGCTTTGCGATGAGTGAATCGAGCTCACAGTCTGAAACCTGTTAACGAAACTTGCTATGTTTACATGGGTGCCATCATATCTTCTGATCCTTCTTGGCTCATGGTCAGTAAGGGACTTTTGTTCTATGCATTTAGTAGATTCATGCCATGCCTTGTTTTTATATGTTAAGTTCCTGTAGCATGTTGATTGCTTGCTCTGAACATTGCTACCTGATGCTGTTTCAGCCATGTCCAGTAATTTCACCAAGTCTGTGAAGCTGTTATCGTTTGCACTTTTGTCATGCTTGTTTGAACCTGTTATGGTGTGATCTAGCCGTAGCTCAGTGTTCATCTTTTGTCAAGCATCTCCTGTAGATTACTGCCATATGCTTTGTTGCTATGTTAGGGTGCTGTAGTATAGTTACTTGATGTATTCTAAGTGCTATTATGCTGTTAATCGCAGAATCGTGTCATTCTTGTTTTGCTTGCCATTTGCAAACCGTGCATCCCTTTCCGGTGATCTTTATATCGATTTCGACCGAAATCATCTCATCTTTCCAGTGGCATACTTGGTTTGCCAAGTTACTGCCTTGTTCATGCTTTTGCTTCCAGAGCACGCATACGCATCGCATATCATATCTCGCATATCATGCATGTATTGCATCATGTTGTTTGTGCATTTCCAATGATTGATTGTGGTTCCATTGCTTGTGTTCTTGCTGTGGGTAGAGCCGGGAGACGAGTTCGTGAACGAGGAACCTGTTGAGTACGCTTACGAGGATCAAGCGTTCGACAACTCTGAGAACCTTGCAGGCAAGATGACCATACCCTCGAAATCACTTCTATCTTTGATTTGCTAGTTGTTCGTTCTATTGCCATGCTGCGCTACCTACCACTTGCTATATCATGCCTCCCATTTTTCCATGTCAAGCCTCTAACCATCCTTTCCTAGCAAACCGTTGTTTGGCTAAGTTACCGCTTTTGCTCAGCCCTTCTTATAGCGTTGCTAGTTGCAGGTGAAGTTGAAGTTGGTTCCATGTTGGAACATGGATATTTTGGAATATCACAATATCTCTTATTTAATTAATGCATATATATATTTGTTAAAGGGTGGAAGGCTCGGCCTTATGCCTGGTGTTTTGTTCCACTCTTGCCGCCCTAGTTTCCGTCACACCGGTGTTATGTTCCTTGAGTTTGCGTTCCTTACGCGGTTGGGTGATTTATGGGACCCCCTTGACAGTTCGCCTTGAATAAAACTCCTCCAGCAAGGCCCAACCTTGGTTTTACCATTTTCCACCTAAGCCTTTTTCCCTTGGGTTTTCGCGAGCCCGAGGGTCATCTTTATTTTAACCCCCCGGGCCAGTGCTCCTCTGAGTATTGGTCCAACCTGTCAGTCGCCGGTGGCCACCAGGGGCAACTCTGGGCTACCCTATCGGAAGCTTGGAAAATCCGGTGTGCCCTGAGAACGAGATATGTGCAGCTCCTATCGGGATTTGTCGGCACATTCGGGCGGCTTTGCTGGTCTTGTTTTACCATTATCGATATGTCTTGTAAACCGGGATTCCGAGACTGGTCGGGTCTTCCCGGGAGAAGGTTTATCCTTCGTTGACCGTGAGAGCTTATAATGGGCTAAGTTGGGACACCCCTGCAGGGTATTATCTTTCAAAAGCCGTGCCCGCGGTTATGAGGCAGATGGGAATTTGTTAACGTCCGTTTGTAGAGAACTTGACACTTGACTTAATTAAAATACATCAACCGTGTGTGTAGCCGTGATGGTCTCTTCTCGGCGGAGTCCGAGAAGTGAACACGGTTCGGGTTATGCATGAACGTAAGTAGTTTCAGGATCACTTCTTGATCATTTCTAGCTTCGCGACCGTTGCGTTGCTTCTCTCCTCGCTCTCATTTGCGTATGTTAGCCACCATATATGCTTAGTGCTTGCTGCAGCTCCACCTCATTACCCCATCCTTTTCTATAAGCTTAAATAGTCTTGATCTCGCAGGTGTGAGATTGCTGAGTCCTCGTGACTTATAGATTCTACCAAAACAGTTGCAGGTGCCGACGATGACAGTGCAGGTGACGCAACCGAGCTCAAGTGGGAGTTCGACGAGGAACGTGGTCGTTACTATGTTTCGTTTCCGGATGATCAGTAGTGGAGCCCAGTTGGGACGATCGGGGATCTTGCATTTGGGTTATCTTATTTTCATTTGGATTTGACCGTAGTCAGTCTATGTGTGGATTTTGGATGATGTATGAATTAATTTATGAATTGTGTGAAGTGGCGATTGTAAGCCAACTCTCGTTATCCCATTCTTGTTCATTACATGTGATTGTGTGAAGATGACCCTTGTTGCGAGAATACCACAATGTGGTTATGCCTCTAAGTCGTGCCTCGACATGTGGGAGATATAGCCGCATCGTGGGCGTTACAGCAGGGGAGGGTGCATCCGGCGCAGAGGCTCACCGGGGGAGCGTGGGGTCTGGGCAGAGGGCTCGGGGAGGACCGGCGGCGTAGATCGAAGGCGAGGACGACACAGTGGCCGAGCCGGAGAAGAAGAAGAATGAGGCGACGCGAGGGGGTCCGGGGCTCGATCCAGCGGCGTAGTGGAAGCAGTGGACCACGGCGGAGCTGTAGGACTTGCCGGGGCGACGAACAGACGATGGTGGTCGCGTCTTCTATGGCGGCGAGGCCATGGCGTCGCTCGGATGCAGTGGGGAACGAGGGGGGAAGCGAGGTGGACCTGAGGGGAGAGGGAGAGGCGGAGATCTGGGAGGAGAGCGGGGTGAGTGGGAGAGGGGCCCGAGGAGGCGGGGGCGCTGGCGATCTTATCCCCTCCTTGACTCCGGCGAGGGGGTCCGGTGGCGACCACGCCCTGTAGCGGCACGCAACCGAGGAACAGGAAGGGGGCGCGGTGCGGGGAGCTAGGCCGGTTGGGCTGGCTGGCTGTTGTTGGCTAGCTGGGCCTTTCGACCCAGGGGAGGGGGTTTCTTCCTTTTTTTAGTTTTGTTTTCTGTTTTTGTATTTTCTTTTCTTTTATTTCTTTTCCTTTTCTGTTTTATTTAATTTAGGGCATTTAATTATTTTATAAAATTGTGTCTTCTACTCCATAATTACCTATGCCATATTTGGCACTGTCCGAACATTTTTGTTTCAACTTTTGAAAACTTTGGGTGTTTTGTCACTAATTCATTTTTGAATCTGAAATGTTTTGAACTAACACTTGATTAGCAACAGTAACAGAGGTGACATGGCATCATTAGGAGAGTTTTACTGTAGCCTAGTTATCCGGGCGTTACATCTCCCCCACTACAAGAAATCTCGTCCCGAGATTTAGGAGGTAGAAGGAAACAATGCGGGGTATTCATCACGTAGGCGATCCTCGCGTTCCCAGGTGGCTTTATCTTCAGAATGGTGCGACCACTGGACTTTGAGGAACTTGATCGCCTTCTGACGTGTGCGGCGTTCAGCTTGGTGGAGAACGCGGACCGGATGCTCTTTATAGGAGAGGTCCTGTTGCAATTCGAGCACTTCATGATCCACTGCTCGGATTGGGTCCTTGAAGCATCGGGGGAGCTGTGACACGTGGAACACATCGTGAACCCGAGAAAGGTTCGGCGGAAGCTCCAGTTGATATGCCACTTTTCCACGCCTTTCCAGAATAGTGAATGGGCCAATATAGCGAGGAGCTAGCTTGCCCTTGATCCCGAAACGGTGAGCACCCTTAATTGGTGTAACTCGAAGATAGGCCTTTTCGCCAGGTTGATAGACCATGTCTTTATGTTTACGGTCATACTGACTCTTCTGACGCGACTGAGCGGTCTTGAGATTCTCGCGAATAATGCGGACTTGTTCTTCGGCATGTTGGATAATATCCGGACCAAAGAGTGGACGTTCCCCAGTTTCTGACCAGTTCAGAGGGGTTCGGCACTTCCGTCCATATAACACTTCGAAGGGGTCCATCTTCAGACTAGCTTGATAGCTATTATTATAAGAGAACTCAGCATACGGGAGAGATTCCTCCCATTTCTTGCCGAAGGAAATAACACAAGCTCGAAGCATGTCTTCGAGAACTTGGTTGACTCGTTCAACTTGCCCTTGCGACTGAGGATGAAATGCAGTACTGAATGGCAGATGAGTTCCCATAGCTTCTTGGAAACTTCCCCAGAATCTTGAAGTGAATAAGCTGCCACGGTCTGAGCTGATAACCAATGGAATACCGTGGAGTGAAACAATCCTGGACATATAGAGCATTGCCAGCTGACTAGCAGTGATCGTTTCTTTGATTGCCAGAAAATGTGCAACTTTAGAAAGCTGGTCAATGACGACAAGAATATCATCATTACCTTTCTGCGATTTTGGAAATCCAGTGACGAAGTCCATTTAGTCATGGTCCCATTTCCATTCAGGAATAGAGATAGGTTGTAGAGTTCCAGCAGGCCTTTGATGTTCTGCTTTGGTACGACGGCAAACGTCACACTCAGCAACATAACGAGCAATGTCTTGCTTCATATTAGACCACCAGAATCTCTGACGGATGTCTTGGTACATCCTTTGTACTACCAGGATGGATACATAGGGGTGTATCATGAGCTTCTTTCATAACTTCCTGTGTCATATCCAGGTTTTTCTCTGCACATGGCACCACTAGGCGGCCCTTGAAGTACAAAGTGCCATCATCAGCAATAGTGAAGAATGAGGGCTTTCCTTCTGCGAGATAGCGCTTAATCTTGTGGGCTTCAGAGTCATATCCCTGTATTCTCTTGATGGAGTCCAAGAGATCTGGTTCGACAACCAGGGTATTGAGGGAACCCTGGGAAACAACACGGAGGTTCATCTTGCGAAACTCCTTAGGGGGGGAGCGAGTGCACCCGGAGGAACAATATGGAGGTTCAGCTTTCTGAATTCTTCAACAAGCGAGGACTGAACTTTGCGAACCTGGAGGTGGTTGCAGTAAGACTTGCGGCTCAAGGCATCTGCCATTACATTAGCCTTGCCTGGTGTATAGGAAATACCCAAGTCAAAGTCTGCAACAATCTCCATCCATCTCTGTTGACGGAGGTTCAGGTCTGGCTGAGTAAACAGATACTTCAGACTTTGGTGGTCAGTGAATATCTCACAACGATTACTTAGAAGGTAATGTCGCCACTTCTTCAGCGCATGAATGACAGCAGCAAGTTCGAGGTCGTGAACTGGGTAGTTCTCTTCGTGAGGGCGCAATTGCCGAGAGGCAAAAGCAATCACTTTGCGGTCTTGCATTAGGACACAACCTAATCCTTGACGGGAAGCGTCGCAGTAAATGACGAAGTCCTTCTTAGTATCAGGTGGAGCAAGCACTGGAGCAGAAGTCAACTTGCCTTTGAGTGCCTGGAAACTTTCCTAACATTTGGCTGTCCATTGGAATTTGACGCCCTTATGCAACAGGTTAGTCAGAGGCCTGGCGATCTTGGAGAAGTTCTCGACGAATCGACGGCAATAGCTGGCGAGCCCGAGAAAACTTCTGACTTGCTTAACGTTCTTGGGAGGAGTCCAATCAAGGATAGCCTGGACTCGTTCAGGGTTGACGGCAATACCATCCTTAGAGATGACATGCCCAAGATAGGTTACTTCGGGTAGCCAGAATTCACATTTGGAGAACTTGGCATATAGTTGATGCTCTCGTAGCTTTTCTAGCACAAGACGAAGATGTTCAGCATGTTCCTCTTCGTTCTTGGAAAATACCAGGATATCATCCAGATAAACCACGACGAACTTGTCGAGGTAATCCATGAATATATAGTTCATCAGACGAGAGAAGGTGGCTGGAGCATTGGTTAAACCGAAAGACATGACGGTGTACTCGTATGAACCATATCGAGTCACGAAGGCGGTCTTTGGGATATCCTCTTCGCGAACACGGATCTGGTGGTAACCCAACCTCAAGTCGAGTTTAGAGAACACTGATGAACCCGCCAGTTGATCATACAGATCATTGATCCGAGGAAGAGGATATTTATTCTGAATGGTAGCTTGGTTTATAGGACGGCAGTCTTGAACTAATCGGTTTGTCCCATCCTTCTTCTTGACAAAGAGAGAAGGTGCTCCCGAAGGAGAGAAACTTGGGCGAATGAATCCTTTGTGAAGAGGTTTGTTGATTTCCTCCTTAAGCTCAAGGAGTGCATGCGGCGGCATCTTGTAGGGTCGCTTGGCTATAGGAGTGGTGCCTGGTTTCAAGTCGATGATGAATTCGACAGCTCTAGCAGGGGGAATCCCTGGAAGTTGTTCAGGAAAGACGTCGAGGAATTCACGCACGACGGGAATGTTTTCAATGCCCTCGAGTGGTGCAGCGTTCAATGCATTCAATGCATAGAGCCTTGCCTCGGCATTCTGAACCAGACAAGCATTGTAGCTTATTATTTCATCAGAAGGGTGTAGCAGATGGATGGTCTTGGTGGCGCAAACGATAGAAGCAGTATGCGCTTTTAACCAATTCGTTCCCAGAATGAGATCAATGCTACAGGACTTCAGTACGATGGGAGAGACAAGGAATTCCAGTCCTTTGATTTCAACGGGGACGTCGTTGCAAATCATGGAGGTCCGACATTGGCCCGCAGGGGTGTGCACTAATAGCGAAGCGTTCATGTCCTCACATTTAATGTCGTGGAAGCATGCAAAATCTTCTGACATGAATGAATGCGATGCACATGTATCAAATAAAACGGATGCTGGTACTGAATTTACGAGGAGTGTACCCATCACAGTAGCAGGCTGGTCTTGAGCTTCGTTCAGATCAACGTGGTTGGCATGAACACGACCATAAGACTTGGCATTGTTGTTGCGGGGCTGGTTGCTTCCATGGCCAGTTGCTGGAAGGGCCAGTTGATTCTGGTTCTGATTGCAGTCCCTGGCATGGTGACCTGGTTGACCACACTTGTAACACAGACCATTATTGGGAGTGGGAGCAGGAGCTTGGGGTGGTGGAGCTGGGAGCCTTGGCTGCCTAGATGGTGGAGGAGGCAGACGAGGTGCAGCATAGGTCTGCCTTGGGGCAGGTGCATTTGGACGGTACATGCTATTCGGGATCCATATCTTACGCTTCTGCGAGGGCGGGCCCGAAGATGAGCCCGTGTCACGGTTGCGCCTGTGAGAGCTCTGGTATTCCTGCAGACCAGTTTCAACATTGATGGCCTTGTTCACCAAGGTGGAGATATCAGTAAAGTCATGCACTAGAAGTGCGAGCTTGATGTCAGCTTGAAGGCCGTCACGGAACTTCTCCTGTCTGCGTGCATCAGTTGGAATGTCCTCTTCAGCATTGCGAGACAAGTCCAGAAACTCCCGCTGATAAGCTTCCACCGTTTTGTTGCCCTGGGTGAGGCTGCGGAACTCATGCTTCTTCCGGTCCATGACTCCCTGAGGAATGAAGCGGGCACGGATAGCAGCTTGGAAGTCTGGCCAGGTGATGATTGTTCCAGCTGGCAGAGTACGCCTGTGGCTGTCCCACCATTGAGCTGCGGGTCCCTTCAAGAAGAAGGAAGCAAAGGTGACATAGCTGGCAGGGGCTACATCGGCAGACTCCATCTCATAGGTGATGTCACGGAGCCAGTCATCAGCATCCAGAGGCTGAGTTGTGCTGCGGTACACAGTTGGGTTGAGGCACATGAAATCCTGCGGAGTTACTGGGGTTGGCTGCTGGTTCATATTGGGGCGAGGAAACTGAGCCATCATATTTTCCATGAATTGGCGGTTCAGTTCGAACTGTTGGATCATACCAGCCATGTACTCAGGCGGTGGTGGGGCATTGCCACCACTACCTCGACCACGTGGTCTAACCATCCTGCTAATATATAACAGGGGTAGTTCAGAACTGAGAAATTTGCAAAGACAAGAATCATTCATGATGAAACATGCATAATGAAAGGAGCACGATAGCTACTACATAGTAGTCGGCATAACTTACAAAAGGGGTCATGCATAGAGTTCAGTACACAGAGTTCAGTACATAGACTAAAAACACCATAGGCGGCACACCGGCTCGCGGCGAATGCATCTAACACTAACAAGCAAGCCTACATCAGTCCCAAGAGGTACTGTGGAGGTAGGTGTAGCCTGAAGGCTGGTAGTGTCGCATCGGGAACTCCACGTCAGCAACCTGGGGTCCGCGCATACTCTGGTGCAGAACCTGACGCTCAGGTGGCACAAGAGGACCAAGTGCGGGAGAGTAGCCTCCCACATCTGGCCAGCCGACACCCTGGGGCATCACAGTCCTGGCTGGGTAGATCACAGAACGGGGCAGCTCTCTAGGTCGGACAAAGGGGTGCAACAGCGTCAGAGCACGGTAAAGGTGCTGACGGGTGGTGTACAACTCGTGGCGAAGAGCTCGGTTAGCTCGATCCAGCCCATCAGCATGCAGAACCAGGTTCTGATGGTAAAAGGGCTCTCGGGTGACAGTGGAGTAGGCAGCCGTGTAGTATCCCTCCGCACCAACATCAGATGTGATAGCAATGTGCCTGAAAGGGGAGGTGTCCAACTCCCGATACTCTCCACGAAGACGTGTCAGAGCAGCATAAGCAGCATCGTGGACAGCCATATCGATGGTCACTCCAACACCATGAGCGGTGTGCAACACAGTAGTGGAGTCATACTCCCGAGAGTAGAGGTGGACGATGGCACGGTACTCCTCCTGGTTAAAGTCCTGGTACTCCTCGTAGACGGTGTACTCAGGGTGCCAGCGATAACCCAGATAGGTCATCATCTCAGCTAGCACAGCAGGTGATCCCGAGGCACCAATGGCCGTCGTGTGGCGCACGACCTGCCTCGTGGGTTCCATCTGAAAGCAAAGATGTTTCAAAGGAGTCAAATGACAGTGTGGGAATTTTTCAAAATACTATTCTAAGAAATAACTATGGCTTATCCAACTTTGGGGTGAATGCGGTCACGGGATCCTAGTGTTAGAGTTAGTAAATTCGTTTAACCCGAGTAGAAGAGAGTTTAGAGTCCCAGAGTAAAGGTCGAGGAGTAAAAGATCCTAGTACCACCCAATGGCGACGTGGGCCCGTAAGACACACAACCATGTTAGTAAAAAGTTTTTCAATGTCTAGACTCGACTTCGGCCAAGGAGTGTGGATGGGGGATTCCTACAGGCAATCGGCTCTGATACCAACTCGTGACGCCCCCGATTCAATCGTACACTAATCATGCACGCAAGCGTGTACGATCAAGATTAGGGACTCACGGGAAGATATCACAACACAACTCTAAAACATAAATAAGTCATAGAAGCATCATAATACAAGCCAGGGGCCTCGAGGGCTCGAATACAAGTGCTCGATCATAGACGAGTCCGCGGAAGCAATAATATCTGAGTACAGACATAAGTTAAACAAGTTTGCCTGAAGAAGGCTAGCACAAACGGGGATACAGATCAAAAGAGGCGCAGGCCTCCTGCCTCGGATCCTCCTAACTACTCCTGGTCGTCGTCAGCGGGCTGCACGTAGTAGTAGGCACCTCCGGTGTAGTAGGAGTCGTCGTCGACGGTGGCGTCTGGCTCCTGGGCTCTAGCATCTGGTTGCGACAACCAGGTAGAGAGGAAAGGGGGAAAAGAGGGAGAAAAGCAACCGTGAGTACTCATCCAAAGTACTCGCAAGCAAGGAGCTACACTACATATGCATGGGTATATGTGTAAAGGGCCATATTGGTGGACTGAACTGCAGAATGCCAGAATAAGAGGGGGATAGCTAATCCTGTCGAAGACTACGCTTCTGGCCACCTCCATCTTGCAGCATGTAGGAGAGAGTAGATGGTAAGTTCACCAAGTAGCATCGCATAGCATAATCCTACCCGGCGATCCCCTCCTCGTCGCCCTGTTAGAGAGCGATCACCGGGTTGTATCTGGCACTTGGAAGGGTGTGTTTTATTAAGTATCCGGTTCTAGTTGTCATAAGGTCAAGGTACAACTCCGGGTCGTCCTTTTACCGAGGGACACGACTATTCGAATAGATAAACTTCCCTGCAGGGGTGCACCACATAACCCAACACGCTCGATCCCATTTGACCGGACACACTTTTCTAGGTCATGCCCGGCCGTGGAAGATCAACACGTCGCAGCCCTACCTAGGCACAACAGAGAGGTCAGCACACCGGTCGAAATCCTATGGCGCAGGGGTCTGGGCCCATCGCCCATTGCACACCTGCACGTTGCGTGGGCGGCCGGAAGCAGAACTAGCCCCTTAATACAAGAGCAGGTTTACGTTCCAATCTGGCGCGCGCTGCTCAGTCGCTGACGTCACGAAGGCTTCGGCTGATACCACGACGTCGAGTGCCCATAACTGTTCCCGCGTAGCTGGTTAGTGTGTATAGGCCAGTGGCCAGACTCAGATCAAATACCAAGATCTCGTTAAGCGTGTTATTTTGAAGTAACCGCGAACGCCGACCAGGGCTAGGCCCACCTCTCGCCTAGGTGGTCTCAACCTGCCCTGTCGCTCCACCTCAAAGATCCACTCGCGGGTACTCCTACGAGCCGACCCGACTTTAGTCACCACAGGTATCATGTATAGTACATAAGTATATACCCGTGATCACCTCCCGAGTGATCACGGCCCGATAGTATAGCAAGGCAGACGGACAAGAATGTAGGGCCACAGATGGAATACTAGCATCCTATACTAAGCATGTAGGATTGCAGGTAAAGGTAACAACAGTAGTAGCAAGGACAGGCTATGCATCAGGATAGGATAAACGAAAAGCAGTAACAAGCTACACTACTCTAATGCAAGCAGTAGAGAGTAGAATAGGCGATATCTGGTGATCAAGGGGGGGGGGGCTTGCCTGGAAGCTCAGCCGAGAAGGAGGGGTCGTCAACACCGTAGTCGTACTGGGTAGCAGCGGAGTCGGTCTCGGAGTCTAGCGAGAGAAGAGGGGGAAGAAACAATAAATATAATGCAAACAAATGCATGACGATGCATGACATGGCAATGAGCGTTGCTAGGGGTGCCCAATCGCGGTAGTAAGTGATACCGGCGAAGGAGGGGAAACATCCGGGAAAGTATCCCCGGTGTTTTGCGTTTCCGGACAGATGAACTGGAGGGGGAAAGTTGCGTGTTTGATATGTTAGGGATGTGTGGCGGACAAACGGGCTGCGTATCCGGATTCGTCTCGTCGTTCTGAGCAACTTTCATGTAGAAAGTATTTTCATCCGAGTTACGGATTATTTTATATGATTTTCTAAAGATTTAATCATTTTCTGGAATTTATTTAATTAATTTAATTCAAAATTATCCAGAATAGTATGGGATGACGTCAGCATGACGTATGTGTGATGTGAGCAGTCAACAGTGCGGTTGACTGGAGTCAAAACTGACTTGTGGGTCCAGTGGGACCCACCTGTCATTGAGACAGAGGTGAAATAGGATTTGTTTTAAACTAATTATGATTAACTAAGTGTGGGCCCCATTAGTCAGAGACTAATTAGCCTAGATTAATTAATTTAACTAACTTAATTAGCTCATAAGGTGGGGGCCACTGGTCAGCTACTGGGACCAGCCCAGTCAGCAAGTTGACTCAGTCAACTGGTCAACAGGGGGCCTTGGGCCCACCAGTCAGTTGCCCAAGCGGTGGGACCCGCCGCGCCAGGTCAGCACGGGTGGCTCTCGCCGCCGCCGACCAAATGCACGGCACTGACCCACCGGAGTTCGCCGGAAAATGCGCACAGGGCACGGATCAGCGCGCGCATGGGCTCGTTCGAACGAGCGCGAAGAGGGGCATCTAGTGGCGTGGGCGGTTCGTCCCGAGGTCGCCGGAGCTGTCGCCGGCGTCGAGCTGAGTGGCGGCCGGAGCTCGGCATCCGCCGGAAAATGGTCATAGGCCATCATTTGGACGCGGATGGCCGCGTTCGAACGCGCACGAGCCGGCGCATCCAGCGGTGGCACTAGCACGATCGGATATGGGAAAAAATGATGGCGGCGAGCAGCGAGGCGGACGGCAGAGTTCGGTCGTCGTCAGGTTCGGAGTTGCGGTGCGCTAAACGAGCAGCGTGAGGCGTCTACGGCATCTACTCGACGCGAGAAACGGAACAGTGGCACGCACGGGACCAAATGGTCACCGTGGCCATGCCGGCGACGAGGCCAGGTGGCGGCGCGTTCGGGTGAGCATGGAACGGGCGCTACTGGTGATCAGAGGAGGCAGGGAAGGGTGCATCCGGCGGAGAGGCTCACCGGGGGAGCATGGGGTCTGGGCAGAGGGCTCGGGGAGGACCGGCAGCGTAGATCGAAGGCGAGGACGACGCAGTGGCCGAGCCGGAGAAGAAGAAGAATGCGGCGCCGCGAGGGGGTCCGGGGCTCGATCCAGCGGCGTAGTGGAAGCAGCGGACCACGGCGGAGCTGTAGGACATGCCGGGGCGACGAACGGACGACGGTGGTTGCGTCTTCTACGGCGGCGAGGCCATGGCGGCGCTCGGATGCAGTGGGGAACGAGGGGGGAAGCGAGGTGGATCTGAGGGGAGAGGGAGAGGCGGAGATCTAGGAGGAGAGCGGGGTGAGTGGGAGAGGGGCCCGAGAAGGCGGGGGCGCTGGCGATCTTATCCCCTCCTCGACTCCGGCGAGGGGGTCCGGTGGCGACCGTGCCCTGTAGCGGCACGCAACCGAGGAACAGGAAGTGGGCGCGGTGCGGGGAGCGGGGCCGGTTGGGCGGGCTGGCTGCTGTTGGCTAGCTGGGCCTTTCGACCCAGGGGGAGGGGGTTTCTTCCTTTTTTTAGATTTGTTTTCTGTTTTTGTATTTTCTTTTCTTTTATTTCTTTTCCTTTTATGTTTTATTTAATTTAGGTCATTTAAGTATTTTATAAAATTGTGTCTTCTACTCCATAATTACCTATGCCATATTTGGCACTGTCCGAACATTTTTGTTTCAACTTTTGAAAACTTTGGGTGTTTTGTCACTAATTCATTTTTGAATCTGAAATGTTTTGAACTAACACTTGATTAGCAATAGTAACAGAGGTGACATGGCATCATTAGGAGAGTTTTACTGTAGCCTAATTATCCGGGCGTTACAATCCTCCACTACAAGAAATCTCGTCCCGAGATTTAGGAGGTAGAAGGAAACAGTGCGGGGTATTCATCACGTAGGCGATCCTCGCGTTCCCAGGTGGCTTCATCTTCAGAGTGGTGCGACCACTGGACTTTGAGGAACTTGATCGCCTTCTGACGTGTGCGGCGTTCAGCTTGGTCGAGAATGCAGACCGGATGCTCTTTATAGGAGAGGTCCTATTGCAATTCGAGCACTTCATGATCCACTGCTCGGATTGGGTTCTTGAAGCATCGGCGGAGCTGTGACACGTGGAACACATCGTGAACCTGAGAAAGGTTCGGAGGAAGCTCCAGTTGATATGCCACTTTTCCACGCCTTTCCAGAATAGTGAATGGGCCAATATAGCGAGGAGATAGCTTGCCCTTGATCCCGAAGCGGTGAGCACCCTTCATTGGTGTAACTCAAAGATAGGCCTTTTCGCCAGGTTGATAGACCATGTCTTTATGTTTACGGTCATACTGACTCTTCTGACGCGACTGAGCAGTCTTGAGATTCTCGCAAATAATGCTGACTTGTTCTTCGGCATGTTGGATAATATCCGTACCAAAGAGTGGACGTTCCCCAGTTTCTGACCAGTTCAGAGGGGTTCGGCACTTTCGTCCATATAACACTTCGAAGGGGTCCATCTTCAGACTAGCTTGATAGCTATCATTATAAGAGAACTCAGCATACGGGAGAGATTCCTCCCATTTCTTGCCGAAGGAAATAACACAAGCTCGAAGCATGTCTTCGAGAACTTGGTTGACTCGTTCAACTTGCCCTTGCGACTGAGGATGAAACGCAGTACTGAATGACAGATGAGTTCCCATAGCTTCTTGGAAACTTGCCCAGAATCTTGAAGTGAATAAGCTGCCACGGTCTGAGCTGATAACCAATGGAATACCGTGGAGTGAAACAATCCTGGACATATAGAGCGTTGCCAGCTGACTAGCAGTGATCGTTTCTTTGACTGCCAGAAAATGTGCAACTTTAGAAAGCCGGTCAATGACGACAAGAATAACATCATTACCTTTCTGCGATTTGGGAAATCCAGTGACGAAGTCCATTTCGACATGGTCCCATTTCCATTCAGGAATAGAGATAGGTTGCAGAGTTCCAGCAGGCCTTTGATGTTCTGCTTTTATACGACGGCAAACGTCACACTCAGCAACATGACGAGCAATGTCTTGCTTCATATTAGACCACCAGAATCTCTGACGAATGTCTTGGTACATCCTTTGTACTACCAGGATGGATACATAGGGGCGTATCATGAGCTTCTTTCATAACTTCCTGTGTCATATCCAGGTTTTTCTCTGCACATGGCACCACTAGGCGGCCCTTGAAGTACAAAGTGCCATCATCAGCAATAGTGAAGAATGAGGGCTTTCCTTCTGCGAGATAGCGCTTAATCTTGTGGGCTTCAGAGTCATATCCCTGTATTCTCTTGATGGAGTCCACGAGATCTGGTTCGATAGCCAGGGTATTGAGGGAACCCTGGGAAACAACACGGAGGTTCATCTTGCGAAACTCCTTAGGGGGGGAGCGAGTGCACCCGGAGGAACAATATGGATATTCAGCTTTCTGAATTCTTCAACAAGCGAGGACTGAACTTTGCGAACCTGGAGGTGGTTGCAGTAAGACTTGCGGCTCAAGGCATCTGCCATTACATTAGCCTTGCCTGGTGTATAGGAAATACCCAAGTCAAAGTCTGCAACAATCTCCATCCATCTCTGTTGACGGAGGTTCAGGTCTGGCTGAGTAAACAGATACCTCAGACTTTGGTGGTTAGTGAAGATCTCGCAAGGATTACCGAGAAGATAATGTCGCCACTGCTTCAGTGCATGAATGACAGCAGCAAGTTCGAGGTCGTGAACTGGGTAGTTCTCTTCGTGAGGGGGGCGCAGTTCCCGAGAGGCATAAGGAATCACTTTGCGGTCTTGCATTAGGACACAGCCTAATCCTTGATGGGAAGCGTCGCAGTAAATGACGAAGTCCTTCTTAGTATCAGGTGGAGCAAGCACTGGAGCAGAAGTCAACTTGTCTTTGAGTGCCTGGAAACTTTCCTGACATTTGTCTGTCCATTGGAACTTGACGCCCTTATGCAACAGGTTAGTCAGAGGCCTGGCGATCTTGGAGAAGTTCTTGACGAATCGACGGCAATAGCTGGCGAGACCGAGAAAACTTCTGACTTGCTTAACGTTCTTGGGAGGAGTCCAATCAAGGATAGCCTGGGCTCGTTCAGGGTTGACGGCAATACCATCCTTAGAGATGACATGCCCAAGATAGGTTACTTCGGGTAGCCAGAATTCACATTTGGAGAACTTGGCATATAGTTGATGCTCTCGTAGCTTTTCCAGCACAAGACGAAGATGTTCAGCATGTTCCTCTTCGTTCTTGGAAAATACCAGGATATAATCCAGATAAACCACGACGAACTTGTCGAGGTAATCCATGAATATATAGTTCATCAGACGAGAGAAGGTGGCTGGAGCATTGGTTAAACCGAAAGACATGACGGTGTACTCGTATGAACCATATCAAGTCACGAAGGCGGTCTTTGGGATATCCTCTTCGTGAACACGGATCTGGTGGTAACCCAACCTCAAGTCGAGTTTAGAGAACACTGATGAACCCGCCAGTTGATCATACAGATCATTGATCCGAGGAAGAGGATATTTATTCTGAATGGTAACTTGGTTTATAGGACGGTAGTCTTGAACTAATCGGTTTGTCCCGTCCTTCTTCTTGACAAAGAGAGAAGGTGCTCCCCAAGGAGAGCAACTTGGGCGAATGAATCCTTCGCGAAGAGATTTGCCGATTTCCTCCTTAAGCTCAAGGAGTTCATGCGGCGGCATCTTGTAGGGTCGCTTGGCTATAGGAGTGGTGCCTGGTTTCAAGTCGATGATGAATTCGACAATTCTAGCAGGGGGAATCCCTGGAAGTTGTTCAGGAAAGACGTCGAGGAATTCACGCACGACGGGAATGTTTTCAATGCCCTCGAGTGGTGCAGCGTTCAATGCATTCAATGCATAGAGCCTTGCCTCGGCATTCTGAACCAGACAAGCATTGTAGCTTATTATTTCATCAGAAGGGTGTAGCAGATGGATGGTCTTGGTGGCGCAAACGATAGAAGCAGTATGCGCTTTTAACCAATTCATTCCCAGAATGAGATCAATGCTACAGAACTTCAGTACGATGGGAGAGACAAGGAATTCCAGTCCTTCGATTTCAACGGGGACGTCGTTGCAAATCATGGAGGTCCGACATTGGCCCGCAGGGGTGTGCACTAATAGCGAAGCGTTCATGTCCTCACATTTAATGTCGTGCAAGCATGCAAAATCTTCTGACATGAATGAATGTGATGCACCTGTATCAAATAAAACGGATGCTGGTACTGAATTTACGAGGAGTGTACCCATCACAGTAGCAGGATGGTCTTGAGCTTCGTTCAGATCAACGTGGTTGGCATGAACACGACCATAAGACTTGGCATTGTTGTTGCGGGGCTGGTTGCTTCCATGGCCAGTTGCTGGAAGGGCCAGTTGATTCTGGTTCTGATTGCAGTCCCTGGCACGGTGACCTGGTTGACCACACTTGTAACACAGACCATTATTGGGAGTGGGAACATGAGCTTGCGGTGGTGGAGCTTGGAGCCTTGGTTGTCTAGATTGTGGAGGAGGCAGACGAGGTGCAGCATAGGTCTGCCTTGGGGCAGGTGCATTTGGACGGTACATGCTATTCGGGATCCATATCTTACGCTTCTGCGAGGGCGGGCCCGAAGATGAGCCCGTGTCACGGTTGCGCCTGTGAGAGCTCTGGTATTCCTGCAGACCAGTTTCGACATTGATGACCTTGTTCACCAAGGTGGAGAAATCAGTAAAGTCATGCACTAGAAGTGCGAGCTTGATGTCAGCTTGAAGGCCGTCACGGAACTTCTTCCGTCTGCGTGCATTAGTTGCAATGTCCTCTTCAGCATAGCGAGACAAGTCCAGAAACTCCCGCTGATAAGCTTCCACAGTTTTGTTGCCCTGGGTGAGGCTGCGGAACTCACGCTTCTTCCGGTCCATGACTCCCCGAGGAATGAAGCGGGCATGAAAAGAAGCTTCGCAGTCTGGCCAGGTGATGATTGTTCCAGCTGGCAGAGTACGCCTGTGGCTCTCCCACCATTGAGCTGCGGGTCCCTTCAGGAAGAAGGAAGCAAAGGTGACATAGCTGGCAGGGGCTACATCGGCAGACTCCATCTCATAGGTGATGTCACGGAGCCAGTCATCAGCATCCAGAGGCTGAGTTGAGCTGCGGTACACAGTTGGGTTGAGGCGCATGAAATCCTGCAGAGTTACTGGGGTTGGCTGCTGGTTCATATTGGGGCGAGGAAACTGAGCCATCATATTTTCCATGAATTGGCGGTTCAGTTCGAACTGTTGGATCATAACAGCCATGTACTCAGGCGGTGGTGGGGCATTGCCAGCACTACCTCGACCACCTGGTCTAACCATTCTGCTAATATATAACAGGGGTAGTTCAGCATTGAGAAATTTGCAAAGACAAGAATCATTCATGATGAAACATGCATAATGAAAGGAGCACGATAGCTACTACATAGTAGTCGGCATAACTTACAAAAGGGGTCATGCATAGAGTTCAGTACATAGACTTCTGTACATAGACTAAAAACACCATAGGCGGCACACAGGCTCGCGGCGAATGCATCTAACACTAACAAGCAAGCCTACATCAGTCCCAAGAGGTACTGTGGAGGTAGGTGTAGCCTGAAGGCTGGCAGTGTCGCATCGGGAACTCCACGTCAGCAACCTGGGGTCCACAGTACTCTGGTGCAGAACCTGACGCTCAGGTGGCACAAGAGGACCAAGTGCGGGAGAGTAGCCTCCCACATCTGGCCAGCCGACACCCTGGGGCATCACAGTCCTGGCTGGGTAGATCACAGAACGGGGCAGCTCTCTAGATCGGACAAAGGGGTGCAACAGCGTCAGAGCACGGTAAAGGTGCTCACTGGTGGTGTACAACTTGTGGCGAAGAGCTCGGTTAGCTCGATCCAGCCCATCAGCATGCAGAACCAGGTTCTGATGGTAAAAGGGCTCTCGGGTGACAGTGGAGTAGGCAGCCGTGTAGTATCCCTCCGCACCAACATCAGATGCGATAGCAATGTGCATGAAAGGGGAGGTGTCCAACTCCCTATACTCTCCATGAAGACGTGTCAGAGCAGCATAAGCAGCATCGTGGACAGCCATACTGATGGTCACTCCAACACCATGAGCGGTGTGCAACACAGTAGTGGAGTCATACTCCCGAGAGTAGAGGTGGACGATGGCACGGTACTGCTCCTGGTTAAAGTCCTGGTACTCCTCGTAGACGGTGTACTCAGGGTGCCAGCGATAACCCAGATAGGTCATCATCTCAGCTAGCACAGCAGGTGATCCCGAGGCACCAATGGCCGTCGTGTGGCGCACGACCTGCCTCGTGGGTTCCATCTGAAAGCAAAGATGTTTCAAAGGAGTCAAATGACAGTGTGGGAATTGTTCAAAATACTATTCTAAGAAATAACTATGGCTTATCCAACTTTGGGGTGAATGCGGTCACGGGATCCTAGTGTTAGAGTTAGTAAATTCGTTTAACCCGAGTAGAAGAGAGTTCAGAGTCCCAGAGTAAAGGTCGAGGAGTAAAAGATCCTAGTACCACCCAATGGCGACGTGGGCCCGTAAGACACACAACCATGTTATTAAAGAGTTTTGCAATGTCTAGACTCGACTTCGGCCAAGGAGCATGGAACGGGCGCTACCGGTGATCAGAGAAGGCAGGGGAGGGTGCATCCAGCGCAGAGGCTCAGGGGGGGAGCGTGGGGTCTGGGTAGAGGGCTCGGGGAGGACCGACGGCGTAGATTGAAGGCGAGGACGACGCAGTGGCCGAGCCGGAGAAGAAGAAGAATGCGGCAACGCGAGGGGGTCCGGGGCTCGATCCAGCGGCGTAGTGGAAGCAGCGAACCACGGCGGAGCTATAGTACTTGCCGGGGCGACGAACGGACGACGGTGGTCGCATCTTCTACGGCGGCGAGGCTATGGCGGCGCTCGGATGCGGTGGGGAATGAGGGGGAAGCAAGGTGGATCTGAGGGGAGAGGGAGAGGCGGAGATCTGGGAGGAGAGCGGGGTGAGTGGGAGAGGGGCCCGAGGAGGCGGCGGCGCTGGGGATCTTATCCCCTCCTCGACTCCGGCGAGGGGGTCCGGTGGCGACCGCGCCCTGTAGCGGCACGCAACCGAGGAACAGGAAGGGAGCGCAGTGCGGGGAGCTGGGCCGGTTGGGCTGGCTGGCTGAGGTTGGCTAGCTGGGCCTTTCGGCCCAGGGGGAGGGGGTTTCTTCCTTTTTTTAGTTTTGTTTTCTGTTTTTGTATTTTCTTTTCTTTTATTTCTTTTCCTTTTCTGTTTTATTTAATTTAGGGCATTTAAGTATTTTATAAAATTGTGTCTTCTACTCCATAATTACCTATGCCATATTTGGCACTGTCCGAACATTTTTGTTTCAACTTTTGAAAACTTTGGGTGTTTTGTCACTAATTCATTTTTGAATCGGAAATGTTTTGAACTAACACTTGATTAGCAACAGTAACAGAGGTGACATGGCATCATTAGGAGAGTTTTACTGTAGCCTAATTATCCGGGCGTTACAGTGGGAATTCAAGTACTCACGTAAAATATCTTTTCGACAGATGCATGATATGGGATTGGGTAAATCTCTATCATATGTATTTGGTTTTGGCTTATTCTGCCAACCAATCCTTTGTTTTGTTTTGATTGTGCTATTCGAGTTGCTTCGATGTCAATTGTTGATTCCATACCTTTCCTAAGCGGTGTTCTCATATTTTCATGGGAGTGCTAATCCTTCGTGATAATCGAGATCGTGTCAATTCTTTTCCAACCGACGTGCTTCTCTTTAAGTGGATCCGATCATTTCAACATTCGCAAGATCAATTCTTCTCAACAGTGTATGTTTCGTCCGTCCCAAGTTGCCTTTGTTTTCCCACCCTCCCACCCTTTTCTTCAAGGAGTCAAAAATCTCAAATCTAGTATCCATTTTAGTGACGTGAAGTCTCTTCATTCTTTTTCTTCAATATTCTTACTCGGTGGTTCTCAGATTTCTTAATCGAGTACCATTTTAATTATGTGAAGTTTCGTCATCCTTTTCTTCCAAGTTTCATCCGGAGATTCCCGGTGAAGATGCTCAGGAGCTACAAGTTCATCATTCTTCGTTATCATTTTCTTCCCCGATGGACAATATGCAAGCTTTCGGTATTTATATCCCTTTCCTCCTTTCAAATGCCTTATCATGCCGGTGCACCTCTTAATCATTCCCCTCTCAATATTCATATCCGGAGTGTAGAAGATATCTCAGAAGATTCATCTTCCATTCTTAATCCGTTCAAGCTATTTCGAGGTTGTTCTCTCATTCAAGCCATTCGAATCAACCAGTGCATTATCGCTTCCTAAGCAATCTTTTCCAACGGTGTTTCTTTCGAGTGGGTCCTAACCCACAGGTCTTTTCCCCAGGATCTTACCTGACTCTTCTAATTTTTTCGAAGTTATTCTCAAATTCTTTTCAAAGTTTGACGTAAGAATGAATTCTCGTCGGTCAAATGTCTCCAAGTTCGCTTTCGAATCTTTTCATCCTTCGCTCAACATTTCCTTATTCATTGTTCCAGAGTGTCTCAACAATTCATGGTGGTGTTTCCCATCGTCATTCTCAGCTTTTGAAGACCGAAGAAGTGTTTCCTCTAAATCTGTCCGTTCTCTCGAAGATTCGTAGTTCAAGCTTGATGCCATCCTCTAAAATCAGTTTTGATTGTGAGAAATTCTTTTCATACCCATCTGGAACATTTCAGGAGTTGCTTTCCTCTCTCGATCATCCGAAGGCCATCATTTCAGAAGATTTATTCGTTCTCAATGTTCAGCTCTCATTCCCCAATTCTTTCGGTGCATTGTTCAAGTATTCTCTAGTCAGCTGATGTTCTCTTCTTTCTCTTGTATCTAAATTCCCTCAAGTATCTTTGTTCAATTTATAATTCTTCCCGGTGATTCATTCTCTTTTCTTCAATTGTTTTCAATTCTTACGGTGGTTCTTTCAAGATTCCTCTTCTCTTTATCATATCAATTCATTTGTTCTTCTTAAAATCATACCGGTGGTTCATTGAAGGTTTTCCCAAGTTTATGCTATATCTTACCTTAATCCTTCTCAATGAGAATAAGTAGTATGCCAAATATGTTGCTTGTCATCAGATAAACATACAGTAAATCTTATTCTTGTTTCCCTGAGGTGATTCAATTCTTTTCTTCCGAAGATTGTTCATGATGAGTAAATTCTCGATTACAAGGGATTCATCTTTCTTTCTGGAGTTGTTCACCATATCACATTCTCGGTTCGAGATGCTTCATCTTTTCTTTTCGGAGTTCCAAGCTCTCTCAATTATCTCGTCCTGAAGGTCCATCTAAATCAGTGCAAGCGTTCAATTCTTGTTCTTGCAATCTTTGCTTCTTTTCTATCATCCTTTTTTATCCGGAGTTCTTCCAAAGTTTCTTCATGGTGGTTCGTTAAAGATTTAATTCACTCTTGGAGTTTTCATCAAGATCCTTGTTAGAGGAGCTCAAGTATTCTTCATTGTGCATTCCGAAGTGCAATTCCTTCTACCGTATCTTTTGGGGTGGTCTTATATCATTCTTGACAATTTCCCTTTGTGTTCATGATTCACAACTTATCAAGAATGAGACATTTAAACCCATCATTTTCTTCCTTGGAGTATATCTTTTGATTGTTGATTTCCCAACAACTCCGTTCAACCCTTTTCTGTAGTAATGTTCCTTCAAGTTCAATTGTGAGAGATGTTTCTCCCTTCTCCGTTCTTTTCATTCCATCCTTTCTTTTATTTCGGAGGCACTGTGTTGTTGCTCTTGTCAAGCATCAACCCATCTTGTCTAGTTCATGTTCTGTTCCTTCTTTCTATATTCAATCGGAGTGTTGTTCAAATTCTTTCTCTTCCTTTCTAGCCGTTTCAACCGGAATGGTTGCAAATTCTTCCTTGTCCCTTGATTCATGTCTTGGCAACCTCCAAGGTTCACATGGTGTTCCTTATTTCTCTTTTCCACCGGAGTGTTTTCAACTTCGTTCATTTCAACTGTCTTCTTTCTTTCAAGTTGTTTAACCCCTCAAGGTTCATTGGTTTTATTTGTTTGTCAAAGAAGCAACTTTGTTTTACCACTTCCTCTTTCGCTTCTCTCCGGCATCATCCCTAGATCTCAGGGCGAGATCTCTTGCAAGTGGGGGAGAGTTGTGACAGCCTGAGACCGACGCTACAGACGCCTTCCATGTTTTCGTTGTAGCCGCTTTAATTATTTTTGTTTGTTGCAGTCATCATGTATCCATTTGCATTGCGTCGGCACTCCGTTGCCGTCATTTTTCAAAACTTGCATCCGCTCGTAGTTGCCGCTTCTTCCTTGTCTCTGTTGACCTCCTCTCAGATCAATCAGACCGCTCTCTTGTCTTCTCCATGTCCTTTTGTCAGGCCCCTATGTCTTTGTCGACCTCTCTGAGACCCCCTCGCGAGCGCGTTCGAAAGCTTCCCCGTACCCGAACCGGGCAGTCGTGACCGATGGGTCCGAATCATCCCCAAACATCCCTAAAATATCTTTGGTATCTTCATTGGCCTCCCCTAACCTATTTTTTCCCGACCGTCCGATCTCGATTGGATGATCCAAACTCTCCTCTTTTTCTTATATATAGACCACTTGCTTGTGCTAACCCTAAAAACCAGGACATTTGTCCCCCTAGCCGCCGCCTACAACCTACTCCCCCCTTGGATCAGCCGCAAACGCCACCCATCAAATCCATCCATCCGTAGCGCCTCCACCTGGTCTCCTTCATGTTGGGATCCTCCCAGATCTCGTCCAAGCCAACTGATGCGGCTCGAACTACGTCGGTATTTCCCCAAAGAGGAAGGGATGATGCAGCACAGCTACCGTAGGTATTTCCCTCAGTGATGAGACCAAGGTTATAGAACCAATAGGAGAACCATGCAACAACACGTAAATAGCTCCTGCACACAAAGAACAAATACTTGCAACCCAACGTAAGAGAGGGGTTGTCAATCCCTCACGGGTAAAAAGATAGGTAAAATTGTAGTTGATTGGATAAATAGATCTGGCGGAAACGCGAGATAAAATAAATAAATAAAAATTGCAGCAAGGTATTTTTATATTTTTGGATTAATAGATCTAAAAATAAAAGCAAATAAAAATAGACCGTGAAGGCATATATAATAAAGAAGAGACCTGGGTGCCGTAGATTTCACTAGTGGCTTCTCTCGAGAAAAATAGCATATGGTGGGTAAACAAATTACTGTTGGGCAATTGATAGAACTTCAAATAATCATGACGATATCCTGACAATGATCATTATATAGGCATCACGTCCAAGATTAGTAGACCGACTCCTGCCTGCATCTACTACTATTACTCCACACATCGACTGCTATCCAGCATGCATCTAGTGTATTAAGTTCATGGAGAAATGGAGTAAGCACTACTGTAGGATGCTGCTAACACGACACTACGATCAGAGACCCTTCGACGATACTGTGTGCAATGCAATAATCGCAAACGGTGGCATAAAAAAACCGTCAAAAAAGGTGCAAAACGTTTGCGATGGCAGATGCATCAAACACGGTTCAGATTTTAGTTGCATGTGTGATGCAGGGCATATGGTTCAATTCAATTAATTGTTTGCGATGAGGAGGAACAAAAGAAACGGGCAGCCAGATGAAGGTGTGTGTGATATACAGCATACAGTTCACTCAGATGAACTGTTTGTGATTAGGCAACACAAAAGAAACGGTCAGCCAAATCAAGGTGTGTGCGATATAAGGCATGCGGTTTACTCGGATGAACTGTTTGTGTTGAGACAAGAGAACAGAAACGGTTTAATATGACAAGATGTGTGTGATACGCGGCAAACAGGTATGTAATCATAAATGTGTACGAAGAATGATAATAACACACACGGTTGCTGCTAATAAGACGTGTGTGTCGTGCGATGAGATTGCATACAGAACAACAACATATATATATATACACACTTATAAGGACATGGTTGCATAACCAAATTAAACATCCACTTACATAGGTGGCTACTACAACCATGGCATTTGCACACACCAAAGTAAACTATTACATGCATAATTACATAGGTAGCTACTACACACATGACATTTCCACACACCAATAAAGTAAATTATATATTACATGCATGTTTAACTAGCATAAACGATCATTTGATCATCATCTACTTCTTGTGATGCTTGCTCTGCTTGTGGCTCGATCCGGGCTCGTCTGTAACACCCCGCATGTAACTTGCCATATTTGTAACTCCGACTCTTGCCATTTCCGTTAATGTGATATGTTTTTCCCTCCGTTTTTGGGTTTTGTCTTTCGTTTTGTATTTTGTCATGTCATGCATTTTCATATCATGTCATCATGTGCATTGCATTCGCATACGTGTTCGTCTCATGAATCCGAGCATTTTCCCCGTTGTCCGTTTTGCAATCCGGCGCTCCTATCTCCTCCGGTGCACCCTTCTTGTCTTCTTTCGTGTGCGTGTGTCAAACTTTCTCGGAATGGACCAAGGCTTGTCATGTGGTCTTAATATACCACCCGAAGACTACCGGTCAAGTTTCGTTCCATTCGGAGGTCGTTTGGTACTCCAACGGTTAACCGGGCTTCTGCAATGTCCATTTGGGTATCCAGCAAAAACCCCCTCCAAAACCAGCCCAAATCCCACCAAACTCTCTTCCATGCTCTAGGTCGTTCGATCACGATCGTGTGGGCGAAAACCGCACCTCATTTGGAGTCTCCTAGCTCCCTCTACCTATTTATATGTGGGCATCCCGAAAACGAAATCGCAGTCTCCCGTAACCCTAAATCGCCTCTCCGCGGGCGGACGTGTCCAGCCGCCGCCGGACAAATCGCGCCGCCGCTCCCGGCCAGTGGCATCGCGCCACGTCACCCCCGCCGCCGTCTCCACCGGGCCAGGCCCGCCGGGCCGGGATCGGGCCCGCGGGGCCCATCTCCGCCGCCGCGCGCCCGCGAGCGCGCCCTCGCCTCCCGCCGCCGGTAGCTCGCTGTGACTCCGCCGCCGCAGCACGCCGCCGCGCCCGCCCGCCGGCCGGCC
Source organism: Aegilops tauschii subsp. strangulata (assembly GCF_002575655.3). Classification (NCBI taxonomy): domain Eukaryota; kingdom Viridiplantae; phylum Streptophyta; class Magnoliopsida; order Poales; family Poaceae; genus Aegilops; species Aegilops tauschii. Next base: position 183,987,519 of record NC_053039.3, read on the forward strand.
AGCCGCCTCCGCCGCCGCGCCGGCCACCGCCTCCTCCGGCGCCGCCCCCGCCGGCGGCCCCCTCCTCCGGCGCCGCCGCCTCGCCACCGGCCTCCGGCCCCCCGCCCGCCGGCCCCCTCTCCTCCTCCGGCCCGAGCCAGCGAGCTCGAGCTCCCGTTGACCGCGATCCAGATCTGGTCAAAGGTTGACCCGAAACCCCCCCTCCGTTTTGCTAAGTCTGATAATTTTCTCAGCATATGCTCCTGTTCCCGATGCGATAACTTTGTGCATGTAGCTCCGATTCGCGCGTTTAATATGTCAACATTTTAGTCTCGTGATGCTCTTCATTTTGTTCAATTGCACTATTTTCATTAGAGGTCATCTTGATGCCCAAATCGTCGTTGGAAGAGGGCTAGTTGTTGTTAATCTCTGGTTCTTATCAGAACTTGCAGATTTGTCATTTTTGTATCATTTATTCTGTGCATCTATTGAGCATGAGCTCTACATGTGTTTTGAAGTATGCCATGCCATCTTTCCAGTGGTATAGTCCATGTATTTTTGTGATCTTTGTGGTGACTAGCACAAGCATGCAAAGTAGGCCCCGTAATATTTCTGTTTTCAGGGACTTGGTGATTTCTCTAAGTTTTTGTCTGCTGTAATTTTGTTGCCATGTAAACTTGATGCTAGAGAGAGATCCATGCATATTTTGGAGATGTTCAGTAAGGATGTTTTGTAGCTATAGTTGTAATTGATCCATTCCTGCAATTGTTTGCAATTTTAGGGTACCATAGCATGACTCAATCTTGTTCTACTTTTGCTATAAAATATTTCTGACAGATTCTTAACATGACATGCATTTTTGCCAAGCTTATTGTAGTTTATCCATACATGCTATGCAATTGTTCTTGCCATGGATAGCTTAATAAACATGCCATATTGCTGTAGGTATGCTTGGTTTGTCATGCATTGCTCTGTAGTGAGTGCCTCAAGCTCACAAAGAGGCCTACATATTAATATTTCTGCCATGCTCTGTTTTCTGCTAAGTCTGAAACCTGATAACGAAACTTGCTATGTTTACATGCTTGCCATCATATCTTCTGGTCCTTTTTGGCTTATGGTCAGTAATGGACTTTTGTCATGTGCATTTAGTATAACACTACTGTGCCTTTTTTTGCAATGTTAAGTTCCTGTAGCATGTTGATTTCGTGCTCTGAACATTGCTACCTGATGCTGATTTCTGCCATGTCCAGTTTTTCACTAAGTCTGTGAACCTGTAATCTTTTGCACTTTTGCCATGCTTGTTTGAGCTTGATATGTTATGAACTAGCAGTAGCTCAGTGTTCATCTTTTGTCAAGCATCTCCTGTAGATTACTGCCATTTGCTTTGTTGCTATGTTGGGGTGCTGTAGCATTGTTACTTGTTGTATTTTAAGTGCTATCTTGCTGTTTATCGCAGATTAGTGTCATTCTTGTTTTGCTTGCCATTTGCAATCCGTGCATCCGATTCCGGTGATCTTTATATCGATTTCGACCGAAATCATCTCATCTTTCGAGTGGCATGCTTGGTTTGCCAAGTTACTGTCATGTTCATCTTTTCCCTTCCTGTCGCGGAATTGTCACGGCAGATGTCCTTGGGCTAGGACTTAGTCGTGGAGCCATCGCAACTAGGAAGCTTGAAGGGGTTATGCGGGACAAGGAACACGAGGGTTTATACTGGTTCGGCCCCTTACGGTGAAGGTAAAGCCTACGTCCAGTTCGAGGTGTTATTGATTAGGGTTACGATCGCCAGGGAGCTAAACACTTATCCCGGCTCTCGGAGAGATCGTTTTCGCCCCAAAACCGCTGCCGGGTCATTCCTTTATATAGGGAGGCTGACGCCCAGCAGCCCTTAGAGTCCCGGCCGGCTCATAAGAGTGTCCGGCTCGGGCTCTAAAACAATACTTGCCTTACACTACAAGTCTACTATAACAATGATTGTAACTACGGGCTTTAAACCATATCCGGTTCTCAGCCCATCTCTGGCCCATTATCCTGAAACTTAGCTCCGGGCTTCTGGTAATGATCCTTGGAGTAACCCGGCCCTCTTGGCGGGTGACCCCCAGGTCTATATCCTCAACATTAGGCCCCAGATTGACTTGAGCCGGCTCGTGTCAATCTTCAGCTCCGCAGTCAGAAAAAATCTCCGGCTTATCATTCATGTGAAGGTCATAACCCGGAGTGACGTCATCCTCTGGACTCCGGGTAATCCGCCGTGACGTCATCCTCCACTAAGTCCGTTTTTTACTCCGCCAGATCCGCAACGGATCTTTGCTTTCACTGACCTTCCGAGAATCGAGGCGTCGTGAGGGGGGAGATAACCACGCCGTGGCCTCCTCAAATCCCGCGCCCGCTTATGACTCGGCCTTATAAATAGGCCGGCCCGGCACTCTCTTCTTCACATTCTCCTTCTTCCTCGCACAGCCGTTCCTCTGCCCGAGCTTCTGCCGCCGCCGCCGTCGCACCCCTGGTCTTCCTCAACCCGGCCGCTGCATCAACCTGACTCGGACCAGATAACGTCGGAGACCTCCTCTCTTCCTCAACTCCGGTGAGTCTTCTCTGCCTTGCTAGAATAGATCTGCGGTAGGGTTTCTTCAGTTCTTCGTGTTCGTCACCATTGCCCACAAACTCGGTAGTTCTTGTTGCCACCGTAGTTGGTTGATCCTTAACCTCGCGTAGAACCACTGTGGTAGAGGTTTGAGACCCATTTCATCTGTAAGAAACCCTCTTTTTACTGCATAAGAACTGTGTTCAACCTCAAAAACTTCTCCTGCCTCTGTTTTTTAAGTCTAGAAAACTTTCTCTGCTCCGACTACTTTGATCCAAAAAAGTTACTGTAATATGTGAAATCTGTTTACCACACTTAGTAAAAACTGCAGTCCTTGCATTTTGGCGGCTTATATTTCCGACTTAGAGAAAACACGCGCCGTAGAACTTTCCGGTTTAAAGAGAATCATGCTCTGTAGTCTCTTCCTACTTAACCGCAGTAAGCCGCAGACGACCAACTTATCCTGAAAGCCCCGACGGCTTAGATAACCCACCGTATCAATACATACCATTAGTCCCCTTCATAAGCCGTCATTGTAACTTGAATGATAAACTCCGGCTTATAATTAACCCGGACACTTTTCTCTTCCTCGTAGACCACCCACCGTCACCATGCCTCCCAAGGCTCCCATCACTTGCAACTGGATGAAATCCAGCGTCACCGAAGAGACCCTGGCCAACTTCGTTAAGTCCGGATATCTGCCTAAGAAAGAAGTGATGTCCTACCGTGCCCCTAACCCGTCCGAAGAAAGGCCACAGCCGAGAGACGGGGAGGTAGTGATCTTTGCCGACCATATGAGCCGGGGCTTCGCACCGCCCGGCTCAAAATTCTTCCGGGACGTGCTCAACTCCTTTGATCTTCGGCCTCAGGATATAGGACCCAATTCCATATCCAACATCTGCAACTTCCAAGTTTTTTGTGAAGTATATCTTGGATAAGAGCTGAGTCTGCTGCTCTTCAGAGAGCTGTTCTATTTGAACCGCCAAACCGAGTGCGCAAACGGTCCAAGTCTAGAGTTAGGCGGCATCTCCATCCAACGGCGCAGGGATTGTCTGTTCCCTTACGCAGAACCGCCAAGTCACCCCAAGGACTGGAACATGACTTGGTTCTACTGCCAAGACACGTCCCCGGCTGATGAGAGCCCGCTGCCCGGCTTTCGCCCAACGCGCCTGGAGCCAACTCATCCATTATCCGACAAGCTGACTGCCGCAGAACGCCAGCCTCTGCTTCCAACGATCAACAAGATCAACGCCCTGCTAGGCAATGGTCTGAACGGAATTGACCTGGTCCGGGTCTGGATCTCATGGCGGGTGATCCCATTGAGCCGCCGCCCCGGCTTAATGTGTGAGTACACCGGGCGAAAGGATGACCCGCAGAGGCACAGTCGCAATGATCTTCCAGAAGACGTTGCTGAAGAAGAGACCAAGGCTCTTTTAAACGAGAGCCTGGTAGACTGCGGAAGAACCGGGCTAGCCCCGTTCTGCAAGACCAATCCAGCCCCAGCGGTAAGCCGCTGACTTTAACCTTTCCATTTTGTTTTACCTGTCATCTTACTAAGAACTCATTACTGTATTTCTCAGGCTGATGATAAATTCTGGCAGGTCAAGTATGACCATGAGGCGGCCAAGAAGGCCAGGAAGGCGAAGAAAGCCGCCAAGAGAGCCGCCCCTCGCAAAAAGGGAAACAGACCCACTGCTTCGGAGCTGCTGCAATTAAGCGATAGCTCCGAGTTAGAGGTAACCCTTAAATCTTTTAAATTCTTGCAGTATATGTTGTCTGATGCTGTCCGCCTTATCAACACTTGCTTATTGGCAGGATGACACCGGCGCCAGTAACCCGGCGGTCGAAGAGGTAACATCACTTTCCTCCGGCTCGGAGCCTTTACCACAGCTGAAAGTCCGAAGGGTAACCCGGAAAGTAAACTTTTCCCATCCATTAGCTCACCGAGACCCTCAATTTCTTTTGAAGCAGCAGGTTCACGAGAGCCGGCGTCACACCCGGGCCCGCAAGGACACCAACCTCTCCACTGGGTTACCCGACGCAACGAGAAAACGCCGCACTGAGGTTTTTTCTCACCTGTACCCTTTTCATCCGTTGGCGGGTGTCATCCGTCAGCCACTCAACTCTTCTGACTCCAATTACCAGGAGACCTCCCCCTCCTCGGGTGACTCCATGCAGTCAAGTCTGCCGGCCTTCAAGACTGCCCCCGGGTAACAACAATCTCCTTACATTATCTGTCTGTACTTACCCTTTGTATGCCTAACACTTCTGCCTTTTCAGTGCCCAGGCAAAGCTCACCAAAAGAGTAAAGAAGACCAGGTCAGCCGGAGTGCCCGACTTGCCTGAGCCGGAGACGACGGTTCAAGAGCCGCCAGTCGCCTCCGCCCCTGAAGCCACCATTCCCATGGATACGGCGCCTGAAGCCCCTGCCCCGACCACCAAGACAACGACCGAAACATTAGCTAACCCGGAGGCCTCCGGCTCAACCCCACCAGCTAACGACCCGGACGTGGTAATTACCCGGACGGAGTTTGTTGAGCCGGGGAGGCCGACCGCACTGGCCAAATGCTCCGCGAGGGGGGAGTTGCTACAACCCCACCGGGTGAATCTGGATCTCTCCAGCTACACCGACTTATGTATTGGAGAACTCGTCTCAGGCTATATCAGCCAGGTTCACAAGAGCCGGGACGCCGAGATCGCCATGGTCAACCAGATCCAACAAAAATCTGCGGTAACCTTCTGCTGTTCTCTTACTTTCCGCATAGTGATCCTTGCCATTCTAGCCCCCAAGTCTAGGACTTATACTTGAATATGTTGTAAACTTTAGATTCCGGCTTACTGAACTGAGCCGGCCGTACATAGATAGATACGTTCAATATGCATTAGCCCCCAAGTGCCAAGTGTCTTTGCTTGGAAAGCGCTTGGGACTTTATAAAATGACTGTTAATAACCCGGAAATATATGCAGGCTGTTGGCAAGAAATTAGAGTCGGACCTGGCGGATCTCAAGAGCCGGCTGAAGGCACAAGAGATGGAGACCCGGAAAGCAAATGCCAAGTTTGTCTCCAGCATCGCCGCTCAGGAGAAATTGAAGACTGAATTCGACGCTGGGCGGAAGGCCTGGGCTGAGGAGAAAGCTGCACTGGTGACCCGGGCAGAACAGGCGGAGAAGGCCCTCACTGAGAAGACCGCTGAGCTCTCCGGTCTAAAGCGCCAAGTGTCCCAAATGGTAGCTGCCATCTTCGGTAAGTTGCCTCACCGGCTTTCATTCAAGTTGGAATGTTTACATCTCTTAACTCATCCTTATCACCGGGTCATCTGATGTTGTTAAACAGGTTCCAGAAGCGCCAACTTGAACCAGAGGGTGGTCACCAAGTTAAAGGCCGTGTACACCCTGGTGGAACAGCTCTACACCGGGTCACAGCGGGCTTTAGCTGTGGTGGCCCTGTCAAATGAAGTGCCGACTCATCTGGCCGAAGTCCTGCGCCGGCTCGCAGTTCTGCCGCAGCGGATCCAGGAGCTACGACGAGCATCCGCGAGATCCGGAGCAATCGCCGCACTGAGCCGGGCCAAAGCCTTCTTGCCGGAGCTAGACCCGGCAGATATCGCCCTGGGTTATCCTAGCCTGAAAGAAGACGGCTCAGCGTTCGACCAGAAGGACTTCGCGGCTTGTGTGAAGGCTGTGCGCCCGGTGGCCACCATCATCGGGAACGACACCGATTTAACCAAGTATCAACCGGGATACAACGCGGAGAATCAGAGGATTCCAACCCCTCGCTATGAAGCTATCAATCTGATTCCCCCGGCTCGCCAGCACACCTTCGCCCCGGAGATTAACCCGGCCGGGTTAATTGACGAAGAAGCTCAGTTCGAAGCTCTCAGCGGCATCAACTGGAAGTCGTCGACCTTCGAAGCCTTGGGATCAGCCGAAGCAGAAGATGAGCCGGGGACTTCAACTCAGCAGGCATCATAAACCGGCTAGCGGCTCACCAAACAACGCCCCATCCTTGAAACTGTGAAAGACTTTTGTAATAGAGTAGGTGCAACAATTTATCTCTGTCGTGCCATCGTGCACGTAATGAATGCTGAAATCCTTTGAAGTCATTCTTGTGATGCTCCTCCGGGTCGTAATTATCCCTTTGTCCTTCTCAACCTTAAAAAGTGCCTTCAAATATCTGCACAAAAAGGCAAATCACAAGTCGCAAGGCGGCTTACCGCCCTGAGAATCAGGTGTTTGAGACGGATAACCCGGGATACGAACCAAAAAAGATTGGTCCTTAACTATACTCGAACATAGCTGTGATGACACACTTAACAGCCTGTAAACATGCTTTCCGGGTTAAATAACCCGGGTAGCACGGTTGGTACCTTAACTCGAATTTATTTGTTTTGATGGCATCCATGATGCTCAACTAACAAGATAAACCAAAATTAAGCCGGCAAGTGAAACCCGGCAGTACATACTTTGACATGATCAAAGCAAGTTTGTGGTAAAATATAAAAACTTAAGGGCTTCCGGTTCGAATACGACCAGAAACTCGGTCCAAAGGGGTTAAGCTAAGATTCGGATACGATCATATAGCCCCCAGTGGGTTTGGCGATGCCAATCAAGAGGGTATCGACAGCTATGTTCTCTTTGGTTCGAATACGACCCATGTTTGAACAGGAAGCCCCCAAGTGATTCTGAAAATTTGTTTAACGACGCTGATTCGATTACGATCCACGTCGGCTCTCAGAGGGGTTACACTATGATTCAAATATGACCAGAGGCAACTTCCCAATGAGCTCGGCACTTTGCCAATCAAATGGGTATCGACAGCTATGTTCTCTTTGGTTCGAATACGACCCATGTGTGAACAGGAAGCCCCCAAGCGACTTTGAAAATTTGTTTAACGACGCTGATTCGAATACGATCCACATCGGTTCTCAGAGGGGTTACACTATGATTCAAATATGACCAGAGGCAACTTCCCAATGAGCTCGGCACTTTGCCAATCAAATGGGTATCGACAGCTATGTTCTCTTTGGTTCGAATACGACCCATGTGTGAACAGGAAGCCCCCAAGCGACTTTACTGCTTACAGCTAGATTCGAAGATGATCATAAGCCGGATCTTCTGTAAGTCAGCATGTAACAACACACATTTTTGGAAGAGAGCAAAGGACAGAGGTCCTGCTTTATTGCTTTATCATAATATATACATGGCTGAGATAAATATGTACATCACAAGAGTCGGAAGCTCATGTGTAGTAAGGCCGAAGCTGAGCTATGTTCCACGGCCGACGGGTCTCCTCCTCAGATTTACGTGAGTCCTTATGCTCCCGGATATCAATGAGGTAATATGACCCGTTGTGCAAGTTCTTACTGACCACAAAAGGCCCTTCCCAAGGTGGGGATAACTTGTGTGCATCTGTTTGATCCTGGATGAGCCGGAGCACCAGGTCGCCCTCCTGGAAGACCCGGGATTTGACCCGGCGGCTATGATAACGGCGCAGGTCTTGTTGGTAAATCGCTGAACGGGCGGCTGCCACATCACGCTGTTCGTCCAGCAAGTCCAGAGCATCTTGGCGCGCCTGTTCATTATCCGCCTCAACATAAGCCGCCACACGAGGTGAATCATGACGGATGTTGCTGGGGAGAACTGCTTCTGCTCCATAAACCATGAAGAAAGGCGTGAAGCCTGTAGACCTGTTAGGAGTAGTGTTGATGCTCCATAAAACGGAGGGCAACTCCTCCACCCAACAACCTGGCGTCCGTTGCAAAGGGACCAAGAGCCGGGGTTTAATGCCCTTCAGAATCTCCTGGTTAGCTCTCTCAGCTTGACCATTGGATTGGGGGTGTGCCACTGAAGAGACATCAAGCCGGATATGCTCTCTTTGACAAAACTCCTCCATAGCGCCTTTGGACAGATTAGTGCCATTGTCTGTTATGATGCTGTGTGGAAAGCCGAAGCGGAAGATCACCTTTTTCATAAATTGAACCGCCGTGGCTGCATCACACTTGCTAACTGGCTCAGCTTCCACCCACTTCGTGAATTTGTCCACTGCCACCAAGAGGTGGGTCTTCTTATCCTTGGACCGTTTAAAAGGCCCGACCATATCAAGCCCCCAGACCGCAAAGGGCCAAGTGATCGGGATCATCCTCAATTCCTGAGCCGGCACATGAGCCCGTCGGGAGAACCTTTGGCAGCCATCACATTTACTGACCAAGTCCTCTGCATCAGCGTGAGCCGTCAGCCAATAAAAACCATGACGGAAAGCCTTGGCCACAAGAGATTTTGAACCGGCATGATGGCCACAATCCCCTTCATGGATCTCGCGCAAGATCTCTTGACCTTCCTCAGGGGAGATACAACGCTGGAATGCCCCTGAAACACTGCGATGATGCAACTCGCCATCGATAACAATCATTGACTTAGCCCGCCGGGTTATTTGCCTGGCCAGAATTTCATCCTCAGGCAACTCTCCCCGGGTTATATAAGCCAGATATGGCATTGTCCAGTCTGGTATGATATGAAGAGCCGCCACTAGTCGTGCCTCCGGGTCAGGGATAGCCAAGTCCTCCTCTGTAGGCAACTTAACCGAAGGGTTATATAGGACATCCAGGAAAGTGTTAGGCGGCACCGGCTTTCGCTGAGAGCCAAGCCGGCTTAAAGCATCAGCCGCCTCATTCTTCCTGCGGTCAATGTGCTCCACTTGATATCCCTGAAAGTGCCCGGCAATGGCATCAACCTTGCGGCGATAAGCCGCCATTAGAGGATCCTTAGAATCCCAGGTGCCTGATACTTGTTGAGCCACCAAGTCTGAGTCACCAAAACACCTCAGCCGGCTTAAGCTCATCTCCTTAGCCACCCGAAGACCGTGGAGCAAAGCCTCGTACTCAGCCGCATTATTAGTGCAAGGAAACATCAACCATAGCACATAATGGAACTTGTCACCTTTAGGGGAAGCCAAGACCACACCAGCCCCCGAGCCCTCCAGCTGCCTGGACCCATCAAAGTGAATAGTCCAATAAGTGTTATCCGGCTTTTGCTCGGGTACTTGTGACTCTGTCCAATCATTGATGAAATCTATCAAGGCCTGAGACTTAACAGCAGTGCGTGGCACATATTTGAGGTCATGAGGTCCAAGTTCTATAGCCCACTTAGCAATTCTCCCTGTAGCCTCTCTGTTCTGGATAATATCACCGAGAGGGGCGGAACTGACCACAGTGATGGGATGACCTTGAAAGTAATGCTTAAGCTTCCGGCTCGCCATAAATACCCCATATACGAGCTTCTGCCAATGCGGATACCGCTGCTTGGACTCAATGAGCACCTCACTGACATAATAAACCGGCCGCTGAACCGGATGCTCCTTACCTGCCTCCTTGCGCTCCACCACAATAGCCACGCTGACAGCTCGTGCGTTTGCCGCTACATACAGTAGCAAGGGCTCCTTATCAACTAGAGCAGCAAGGACGGGGGGCTCTGCCAGTTGCTTTTTCAAATCCTCGAAGGCGGTATTAGCTGCATCATTCCAGACAAAGTTATCAGTTTTCTTCATCAATTGATATAAGGGCATAGCCTTCTCACCCAAACGGCTTATAAATCGGCTTAACGCAGCGATGCGACCCGCCAAACGCTGAACGTCATTTATACATGCCGGCTTAGCTAGAGAAGTGATAGCTTTGATCTTCTCTGGGTTAGCCTCAATGCCCCTGTCAGAAACCAAGAAGCCCAATAGTTTGCCTGCAGGAACACCAAAAACACATTTGGCCGGGTTAAGCATCATCTTATAGACCCGGAGATTGTCGAAGGTTTCCCTTAAGTCATCTATCAGGGTTTCCTCCTTGATGGATTTAACCACAATGTCGTCCACGTAAGCGTGAACATTGCGCCCGATCTGCTTATGAAGGCAATTCTGCACACAACGCTGGTAAGTCGCCTGTGCACACTTGAGTCCAAAGGGCATAGACACATAGCAGAAGGCTCCAAAGGGAGTGATGAACGCCGTCTTCTCCTGGTCCTTAACTGCCATCTTAATCTGATGATACCCGGAATAAGCATCCAAGAAACTTAAGCGTGCACAACCTGCCGTGGCGTCAATGATTTGATCAATACGGGGGAGAGCAAAAGGATCAGCCGGACACGCCTTGTTCAAGTCCGTGTAGTCCACACACATCCGCCAGGTGCCGTTCTTTTTAAGTACAAGCACCGGGTTAGCCAACCACTCTGGGTGAAAAACCTCAACAATGAACCCGGCCGCCAAAAGCCGGGCCACTTCTTCACCAATAGCCTTCCGCCTCTCTTCGTTAAACCGTCGAAGGAACTGTCTGACCGGCTTAAATTTTGGATCCACATTGAGAGTGTGCTCAGCGAGTTCCCTAGGTACACCTGGCATGTCAGAAGGTTTCCATGCAAAGATGTCCCTATTCTCACGGATGAACTCGATGAGCGCGCCTTCCTATTTCGGGTCCAGATTTGCACTGATGCTGAACTGCTGAGACGAGTCACCTGGAACAAAATCAACCAGTTTAGTCTCATCGGCTGATTTAAACTTCATTGCTGGTTCATTCTCCATGGTTGGCTTTTTCAGAGAGGTCATATCTGTTGGGTCGACATTGTCTTTATAAAATTTCAACTCTTCTGTGGCACAAACAGACTCTGCATAAGCCGCGTCACCTTCCTCACACTCCAGAGCCACTTTCCGGCTGCCGTGAACCGTAATGGTCCCGTTGTGACCCGGCATCTTGAGTTGTAAGTACACATAACACGGCCGTGCCATGAACTTGGCGTAAGCCGGCCGCCCGAATATAGCATGGTATGGACTTCTTATCTTGAGCACCTCAAAGGTCAACTTTTCCACCCTGTAGTTGTTCTCATCACCGAAGGCCACTTCCAATTCGATCTTGCCGACTGGATAAGCCGACTTACCGGGTACCACACCATGGAAGATAGTATTTGACTGGCTGAGGTTCTTATCAACTAGCCCCATACGACGGAAAGTCTCATAATAGAGGATGTTGATGCTGCTGCCTCCATCCATGAGTACCTTTGTGAACTTATAGCCTCCCACCTGAGGAGCCACTACTAAGGCCAGGTGGCCCGGGTTATCCACCCGGGGAGGGTGATCCTCCCTACTCCACACTATGGGCTGCTCCGACCACCGTAAGTAGCGTGGAACCGCCGGCTCAACAGCATTAACAGCCCTCTTGTGAAGCTTCTCGTCTCGTTTGCACAAACTAGTGGTGAACACGTGATACTGTCCACCGCTAAGTTGCTTCGGGTTGGTCTGATAGCCCCCCTGTTGCTGTTGATGACCCTGACCAGACTGTTGATTGAAGCCCCCTTGACCGTTCTGAGGACCGGAATTTGACCCGCCACCCGGGCCATGAAAGCCGCCAGCGCCGGAGCCGCCTGCGCCTGGGCCGCCGCCCGGGCCATTGTAGTTTTTAAAGGCCTTCATGATAGCACAATCCTTCCACAGATGAGTCGCTGGCTTCTCTCTAGAGCCGTGTCTCGGACAAGGTTCATTCAACAGCTGCTCCAGAGAAGGTCCTGACCCGCCGCTTCGGGGAGGGGGCCTCCCCTTGCGTCGCTGGTTGTTGCCTTGGGTGTTGGCTACGAACTCCAGGCTGCCATCGGCCTTGCGCTTGCCTCCTCCTTGATTCCCCGGGTTAAACTGAGGGCCCTTGCCATTGCCGTTCTTCTTTCCCTTCCCTGTCCTTTCATCATCTGAAGGGGGATCCTTGGTACCATCGGAATCAGCGTATTTGACAAGAGCCGCCATTAGTGTACCCATATCCGTGCAGTCACGTTTAAGCCGCCCAAGCTTCATCTTTAGGGGCACAAAACGATAGTTCTGTTCTAACATCAAGACTGCAGAGCCGGCATCCATCTTATCTGATGAATGTATGATCTCCTTGACCCGGCGAACCCAATGGGTCGTGGACTCACCCTCCTGCTGCTTACAGTTAGTCAAATCCACAATTGACATAGACTGCCTACAGGTATCCTTGAAGTTTTGAATGAACCGGGCCTTCAGCTCAGTCCAAGACCCAATGGAGTTCGGTGGCAGCCCTTTTAACCACGTGCGGGCAGTTCCATCTAACATCATGGTGAAATATTTGGCCATGGCCGCCTCGCTGACCTCTAGCAGTTCCATAGCCATCTCATAACTTTCAATCCAGGCCGCAGGCTGTAAGTCAGCTGTATAGTTAGGCACCTTCCTAGGGCCCTTGAAATCCTTAGGTAGACGTTCATTACGGATGGCCGGCACCAAACAAGGGACACCCCCGGTCCTGGTAGAAATACCCACATCAACGGACGCCGTTGGATAAGCCGGGGGGGTCTGATAAGCCGTCAATTGCGGCACCTGCTCTGCCTCTTTTCGTGCTTGGTCTGCGGCGTAGAAGGTTCCAACATGAGCCGGGCCATGGCGTCGGACATTACTTGAGCCGGTCGCCGAGACCATGTGCCGGCTGTAACTCGGGCTCTGGCCTGGGCGAGGAGTTGAGTGGATCCTGTCCCGGCTGTAGGAGTACGCCTCTTGCTGCGCTAGGGCCGTCTGCAGGAGTTCCCTGACCCGGCGGGTTTCAACGGCTGCCGGAGAATTGCCGTCAACGGGAAGAGCCGCCAGTCGTGCTGCCGCAGCTACCATGTTCTCCAGCGGGTTATCGTAATGACCCGGGGGTATTGGCACATACTGAGGCGGGGCAGGGGGCGCCTGGGGAGGCCCCATTACTAGTGGCTGAATAAGGGGTCCCGACCCGGGCGCAATGACCCCTGGTGGGTTACTGGATCCCGCACCCGGCGTGTTGAATAGATTGCGCGGATCGTAAACCGGCGGGAGTCGAGACTGGGCCTTCTGATGCCTCCTTCTCATGACCTCGTTGGCCGCGTTCTGATCCATCGTGAGTTGGAAGGACTGCGCCTGAATCAACTGAGTCCGGGCGTCGAGAGCCGCCCGCTCCGCCGCCAGCCTGATCCCTTCTGCTGCAAGATCCTCTTTTGCTTTTATCAGATCCAATTTTAACTGTGCCACCTCCACGTCATGCTGGGCTTGATCTGCCGGGTCAACCGTGGCAGTTAACAGGGCCGTCATCTTATCTGTGAGATCCATCAGCACCTGAGCCGGGGAAGGCTCCGGGTTTTCTGATCCGGTAGCGGGGTTCTGAACAGGCTGCGCACCAGCCATAAAAACTCCGACCTGACTTGGCGGCTCAAAAAGGTCCGGAATACTGTTGCCATCGGAATAACTCATGAGCCTGCCATCTTGAAGTCGGTACAACGAGTTTGACTCATCAGCGGCCGACTCGCCGTCAGAGCCGGCGGCCGCCTCATCCCCAGACCCAGATGGATTGGAGGGCCTTCCATGGATGCATCCCACAAAAGCGTGTTTTAAGGCAGGCCGGGCCCGGGCGGGTCGTGCGCGCTGAGCCGTTTCGATGAGATCGGCGCAGAGACCCGGCTCGCGGCCCGGCTCACCAACCTTGCCAATGAAGACATGAATTCCGCCAAAGGGGACCCGGTACCCGTACTCCACTGAGCCGGCGTCGGGGCCCCAGTCCGCGTCGTCGATGTAGAGCCTGCCGCGACGACTCTTGGTCATCCGGCCCACAGCGTATCCCTTGAGCCCTTCGAAGCTGCCCTTCAAGAACTCAAATCCACCGTGCGCTCGCCCCACGGTGGGCGCCAACTGTCGCGGAATTGTCACGGCAGATGTCCTTGGGCTAGGACTTAGTCGTGGAGCCATCGCAACTAGGAAGCTTGAAGGGGTTATGCGGGACAAGGAACACGAGGGTTTATACTGGTTCGGCCCCTTACGGTGAAGGTAAAGCCTACGTCCAGTTCGAGGTGTTATTGATTAGGGTTACGATCGCCAGGGAGCTAAACACTTATCCCGGCTCTCGGAGAGATCGTTTTCGCCCCAAAACCGCTGCCGGGTCGTCCCTTTATATAGGGAGGCTGACGCCCAGCAGCCCTTAGAGTCTCGGCCGGCTCATAAGAGTGTCCGGCTCGGGCTCTAAAACAACTTGCCTTACACTACAAGTCTACTATAACAATGATTGTAACTACGGGCTTTAAACCATATCCGGTTCTCAGCCCATCTCTGGCCCATTATCCTGAAACTTAGCTCCGGGCTTCTGGTAATGATCCTTGGAGTAACCCGGCCCTCCTGGCGGGTGACCCCCAGGTCTATATCCTCAACACTTCCGGAGCACGCATATGCATCGCATATCATATCTTGCATATCATACATGTCTTGCATCATGTTGTTTGTGCATTTCTCGTTGTTGATTGTGGTTCCGTTTGCTTGTGTTCTTGTCTTGGGTAGAGCCGGGAGACGAGTTCGTGAACGAGGAACCTGTCGAGTACGCTTACGAGGATCAAGCTTTCGACAACTCTGAGAATCTTGCAGGCAAGATGACCACCCCTCGAAATCACTTCTATCTTTGCTTTGCTAGTTGTCCGTTCTATTGCCATGCTCGCTACCTATCACTTGCTATATCATGTCTCCTATTTTAGCCATGTCAGCCCTAACCATCCTTTCCTAGCAAACCGTTGTTTGGCTATGTTACCGCTTTTGCTCAGCCCCTCTTATAGCGTTGCTAGTTGCAGGTGAAGTTGAAGTTTGTTCCATGTCGGAACATGGACATGTTGGGATATCACAATATCTCTTATTTAATTAATGCATCTATATATTTTGGTAAAGGGTGGAAGGCTCGGCCTTATGCCTGGTGTTTTGTTCCACTCTTGCCGCACTAGTTACTGTTAAACCGGGATTATGTTCCTTGAGTTTGCGTTCCTTACACGGTCGGGTGATTTATGGGACCCCCTTGACAGTTCGCCTTGAATAAAACTCCTCCAGCAAGTCCCAACCTTGGTTTTACCATTTGCGACCTATACCTTTTCCCCCGGGTTTTCTAGAGCCCGAGGGTCATCTTTATTTTAAACCCCCGGGCCAGTGCTCCTCTGAGTATTGGTCCAAACTGTCAGTCGCCGGTGGCCACCAGGGGCAACTCTGGTCTGGCCTATCGGAAGCTTGGACAATCCGGTGTGCCCTGAGAACGAGATATGTGCAGCTCCTATCGGGATTTGTCGGCACATTCGGGAGGCTTTGCTGGTCTTGTTTTACCATTGTCGAGATGTCTTGTAAACCGGGATTCCGAGACTGATCGGGTCTTTCCGGAAGAAGGTTTATCCTTCGTTGACCGTGAGAGCTTATGATGGGCTAAGTTGGGACACCCCTGCAGGGTATTATCTTTCGAAAGCCGTGCCCGCGGTTATGTGGCAGATGGGAATTTGTTAATGTCCGGTTGTAGATAACTTGTCACTCGACCCAATTAAAATACACCAAGTACGTGTGTAGCCGTGATGGTCTCTTCTCGGCGGAGTCCGGGAAGTGAACACGGTCTGTGTTATGTATGACGTAAGTAGGTGTTCAGGACCTCTTCTTGGTCATGGCTAGATGACGTCCGCTCCATTGCTTCTCTTCTCGCTCTCTTTTGCGCAAGTTAGCCACCATATATGCTTTTGCCGCTGCAGCTCCACCTCTTTGCACCATTTCCCCCTTTAAGCTTAAATGGTCTTGATCTCGCGGGTGTGAGATTGCTGAGTCCCCGTGACTCACAGATACTTCCAAAACCAGTTGCAGGTGCCGACGATGCCAGTGCAGATGATGGCGTCGATCTCAAGTGGGAGTTCGACGAGGAACGTGGTCGTTATTATGTGTCTTTTCCTGATGATCAGTAGTGGAGCCCAGTTGGGACGATCGGGGATCTAGCATTTGGGGTTGTCTTATTTTCATCTGGATTTTGACCGTAGTCGGTCTATATGATTGTATTTTGGATGATGTATGAATGATATTTATGTATTGTGTGAAGTGGCGGTTGTAAGCCAACTCTTTATCCCATTCTTGTTCATTACATGGGATTGTGTGAAGATGACCCTTCTTGCGACAAAACCACTATGCGGTTATGCCTCTAAGTCGTGCCTCGACACGTGGGAGATATAGCCGCATCGTGGGCGTTACAACTTGGTAATCAGAGCCATCCCCGACTTAGGAGCCCCCTGCTTGATCGAATCGCTGACGTTGTTGAGTCTAGAAAAAAAGTTTTGAGTTTTATGATTATATATATCGGAGAGTAGGATTCTTTTTACTCCTCAGTCCCTTCGTCGCTCTGGTGAGGTCTCCTGACGTAGAAGTTTTGACTATTCTCTCCTCAAATTTCACTAAAAATTTTTTTTAGGATCACGCGGGTATCTTGGAATCGTTCCGATCGAATTGTGACGAGAACATTGTTCTTGGTGCCTCCTGTCATTTAGGGGTTGTGGCAGTGTCCCGGGGAGTTGAGCTCCGAGGTGTTGTCGTCACAATTTTATCGTTGCAGTTCTGGAATACCTGAGTTTCGCCGACATCGAAATCTCTTTTATGCAGTTGTTGGTGAGATCACCTCGACGCCACCCAGTACTGGGGCGGGAGTTCGGGAGTATTGCCATAACTTGTATAACGGATGTTTTTCGAAGGTTGAGGTAAACGATTTCCGAAGGTTTCTTGGTTATGTGTTGACGGATGGATACAGCTGGATCTAGGGATTGTTAGTTTGGGTGATATATATTTTGTGTCCCCTGTATCCCCTACACTAGATTGCATAACCAGAAAGTTTCGGGAGTTTATAAGTGGGAATTCTAGTAGCCTTAGGATATCTTTCCGACAGACGCATGATATGAGATTGGGGTTCGACGTCTAGTGGTCCGCCTGTATACAGTTGATTTTACAGTGGTCTCGTTGTGTCTTAAAGAGTCCATGGCTTTGCCGACTCGGGGATGCTTCGTATGTCATGTGCACAGCCTTGTACATGATGGTGCTGTACGATTGAGCCCGTGTGGGCCCCACCACGAAAACTTCGGACGAAATTTCTATCATATGTTTGTTCCGGCTTATTCTGCAAGCCAATACTTTGTTTTATTTTGTGTTTTGGTATTCGAGTTGCTTCGAATTCAGATGTTCATTCCATATCTTTTTCAAGTGGCTTCTCAACTTATGGAAGTGTGATGGTTTACTACGGAAGTCATTCGTTCATCTTCGTTCGAATGTTTATTGTGAAGACTATATGTTGCAATTTCTATCCGTTGATTCTACTTATCTTTTGTCTATCAAGATGCTAACGGATGTCACCCTCTTCAGGATGGCTCCGCCAACGCGTCAGAATCCGGATCGAAATGAAGGGAGTCAAGCGATCCCTCCGCCACCACCTCCACCTCCGGAGGCATGGCAATCAATCATGGCAGCCACCAACGCCAATGCTCAGATGATTCTGCAACTCTTGCAAGAACGTACTCAAGGGCAAGGCAATCAAGGTCAAGGCAACAATCAGTTTCACTTTGCCACTCTCAACCAGTTTCTCGCAAATCAGCCCAAGTCTTTCAGCTACTGTGCCGAGGCCACGGATGCCGATGATTGGCTCGTGGACATCAACAAGCATTTTGAATGTAGCAATGTCAGGCCTGAGGACTTTGTCAAGTTCGCTTCTTTCCAGCTCAAGGACCAAGCTGCTGATTGGTTTCAGCAATACAAAGATTCCAGAGGAGGTCGTGTGATCACTTGGACTGACTTCTGTCGGGACTTCAAAGCGCACCACATTCCACAAAGTGTTGTTGAGAGCAAGCGTGAGGAGTTCCGCAATCTCAAGCAAGGAAACATGTCTGTGTATCAATATAACATTCAGTTTCAGAAACTTGCTCGCTTCGCTAAACAAGACGTTCCTGATGAGAAGAGCATGATCTATCACTTCCGAGGTGGCCATAGTTCTTCCAACTCTTCCAACTCTGGCTATCAGAACAAGTCTCAGAATCAAGCTCCAAAGTCCAATGCTCCTTATCACCGTCCACTCTCAGAGGTGACTTGCAACAAATGTCAGCAGAAAGGTCACTATGCTAACAAGTGCTTCAACCAGAGGCGTCTTCCTCCTCCTCCTCCTGTCAGATCTTCCAGCAATGCAGTGGTCAAGCATAATCCAAAGTTTGCAAAGGTGAACATGTTGAATGCAGCTCAAGCGGAGGAATCTACTGATGTGATAATGGGTAATCTTCCTGTTAACGATATTCCTGCAAAAGTTCTTTTTGATACTGGTGCATCTCTTTCTTTCATTTCAAGACCTTTTGCATCCAAGCATGAATTGCATTTCCAAGGATTGCCTAGGCCGTTAGCAGTTGTCTCTCCAGGTAAATGCATGAATGCAAGTTCCATGGTTCCGAATGTTACCATCAAGATGGGCGATTATGCATTCCAGTCTTCTCCAATTGTTCTTGGTGATTCGGATATTGATCTTATTCTCGGGATGGACTGGCTTTCTAAGCACAAGGCTCAACTTGATTGTGCTGCCAGAGAAATTCAATTGACACACTCGTCTGAGGATGTGATTGTTTTTGCCGCTCGTAATGAAACCATTCGGTTTTTCTCTCTCAATGAGAAGGGCGAATTGGATGCCATCTCTCAAATTCCAGTCGTTTGCGAGTATCAAGATGTCTTCCCAGAAGAGCTTCCGGGTATGCCTCCTCATCGGCCAGTTGAGTTCGTTATCGAACTAGAGCCTGGTACTGTACCCGTTTGCAAGCGTCCGTACAAGCTTGGACCTAACGAGCTGAAGGAATTGAAGAAGCAGCTCGATGAACAAGAACGTCTGGGTTTGATCAGACCGAGTTCTTCTCCTTGGGGTTGTGGTGTTCTTTTTGTCAAGAAGAAGGATGGCACGGACCGACTTTGTGTCGACTACCGTCCATTGAACAAGAAGACAATCAAGAACAAGTATCCACTTCCCAACATCAATGAGCTATTTGAGCAACTCAAGGGCGCTAAAGTATTCTCGAAGCTTGACCTTCGTATGGGTTATCATTAGATTCGCATTCGTGAAGAAGATATTCCCAAGACAGCATTCAGAACAAGCTTTGGTTCTTATGAATATACTGTCGTGTCTTTCGGCCTTGTCAATGCTCCTCCGGTGTTCTCTCGGATGATGAATTTCATCTTCAACCCCTATACCAATGAATTCGTTCTAGTGTATCTCGATGATATCTTGGTCTTCTCCAAGAACAAGCAGGATCATGCCAAACATTTGCGATTGGTGCTCAACAAGCTCAGAGAGTATCAATTCTATGCGAAGTTCTCCAAATGTGAGTTTTGGCTTGATGAAGTTCTTTTCCTTGGTCACATCATCTCCGCCAAAGGCATCGCTGTTAACCCCGAGAAGGTGTCCGCAGTTCTGGATTGGGAACCTCCTCAAAATGTCAAGCAGCTCCGCAGTTTTCTGGGTCTTGCAAGCTATTGCCGAAGATTCGTTGAGAATTTTTCCAAGATTGGAAAGCCTCTTTCCAACCTCCTACAGAAGCATGTGAAGTATGTCTGGTCTCCTGAGTGTGAAGTTGCTTTCAACACTCTCAAATAGAAACTAGTCACAGCTCCTGTCTTGACTCCTCTTGATGAATCCAAGCCGTATGAAGTTTTCTGTGATGCTTCTCTCCAAGGTCTCGGTGCTGTGCTAATGCAAGAGAAGAAAGTTGTGGCTTATACCTCTCGGCAGTTGAAGCCCAACGAGAAGAACTACCCCACTCACGATCTTGAGTTGGCGGCAGTTGTCCATGCTTTGGTTACGTGGAGACATCTCTTGTTGGGGAGACAAGTGGACATTTTCACTGATCACAAGAGTCTCAAGTATATCTTCACTCAGCCCAACCTCAACCTCAGGCAGACTCGATGGGTCGAAATGATTCAAGAGTACAATCCGAGTATCGAATATACTCCAGGCAAAGCAAATGTCATTGCAGATGCTTTAAGCAGGAAAGCTTATTGCAACAGCTTAATTCTCAAGCCGTTCCAACCGGATCTCTGTGAAGTTTTCCGCAAGCTGAATCTCCAAGTTGTTCCTCAAGGCGTTATTGCCAACCTCATAGTATCTCCTACTTTGGAAGATCAAATTCGTGAGGCACAACTCCTTGATGCCATGGTGAAGAAGGTGAAACGTGGTATCGACAAGGGTCTTTCCAAATACAAGTGCTATCGCATTGATGACAGAGACACTTTGTTCTTCGAGGACCGAATTGTGGTTCCGAAAGGTGATCTAAGGAAAGTCATAATGAACGAAGCGCACAATTCTCTCCTTTCTATTCATCCTGGAAGTACGAAGATGTATCATGACCTCAAGCAGTCGTATTGGTGGACTCGAATGAAGCGAGAAATTGCTCAATTCGTGAATGAATGTGATGTCTGCCGAAGAGTGAAAGCAGAACACCAACGACCAGCTGGTCTCCTCCAACCTCTTGCTATTCCGGAATGGAAGTTTGATCATATCGAAATGGACTTCGTGACTGGATTTCCCAAGTCCAAGCGCGGAAATGATGCTATCTTCGTTGTCATTGACAAGCTCTCTAAAGTGGCTCATTTCCTTCCTATCAAAGAATCCATCACAACAGCTCAGCTGGCAGAGCTCTACACCTCCAGAATTGTCTCCTTGCACGGCATTCCACAATTGATTTCTTCAGATCGTGGAAGCATCTTCACCTCTAAGTTCTGGGACTCCTTCCAGAAGGCCATGGGCACAAACATTCGCTTCAGCACAGCTTTCCACCCTCAAACTAGTGGCCAAGTCGAGCGAGTCA
The DNA here is from genome assembly GCF_002575655.3 of Aegilops tauschii subsp. strangulata. Classification (NCBI taxonomy): domain Eukaryota; kingdom Viridiplantae; phylum Streptophyta; class Magnoliopsida; order Poales; family Poaceae; genus Aegilops; species Aegilops tauschii. The sequence continues at coordinate 184,008,718 of NC_053039.3, forward strand.
ATCAAATTCTTGATGATATGCTCAGGGCTTGTGTCATTTCCTTTGGCATGAGATGGGAAGATTGTCTTCCTTATGCTGAATTCTCCTACAACAACAGCTTCCAAGCGAGTTCGGGCAAGGCCCCATTCGAGATTCTCTATGGCAGAAAGTGCCGTACCCCTCTTAATTGGTCAGAGACTGGTGAACGCCAACTTCTTGGCAATGACTTAATCACTGAAGCTGAAGAGATGTGTAAAGTCATCCGTGATAATCTCAAAGCCGCGCAATCGCGTCAGAAGAGTTACTATGATAGTAAGCATCGTGATTTGGCTTTCGAGATCGGAGACCATGTCTACCTCCGCGTCTCTCCAATGAAAGGCACCCGTCGCTTCGGTATCAAAGGGAAGCTTGCCCCTAGATACGTGGGTCCTTTCAAGATTATTGGCAAAAGAGGCGACCTCGCCTATCAACTTGAGCTTCCTTCCAACTTCGCAAACGTGCACGATGTGTTCCACGTGTCACAGCTCCGCAAGTGCTTCAAGACGCCTGAGCGCACTATCGACTTCGAAGAGATTGACCTCCAAGAAGATTTGTCTTATCATGAGCACCCAGTTGCTATTCTTGAAGAAACTGAGCGCAAGACTCGCAACAAGTCTATCAAATTCCTGAAAGTGAAGTGGTCGCACCATTCCGACCGGGAAGCCACCTGGGAACGCGAGGACCATCTCCGTTCCGAATATCCGGAGTTCTTTCAGTCCTAGATCTCGGGACGAGATCCTCTCGTAGTGGTGGAGTGTTGTAACACCCCGCATGTAACTTGCCATATTTGTAACTCCGACTCTTGCCATTTCCGTTAATGTGATATGTTTTTCCCTCCGTTTTTGGGTTTTGTCTTTCGTTTTGTATTTTGTCATGTCATGCATTTTCATATCATGTCATCATGTGCATTGCATTCGCATACGTGTTCGTCTCATGCATCCGAGCATTTTCCCCGTTGTCCGTTTTGCAATCCGGCGCTCCTATCTCCTCCGGTGCATCCTTCTTGTCTTCTTTCGTGTGCGTGTGTCAAACTTTCTCGGAATGGACCAAGGCTTGTCATGTGGTCTTAATATACCACCCGAAGACTACCGGTCAAGTTTCGTTCCATTCGGAGGTCGTTTGGTACTCCAACGGTTAACCGGGCCTCCGCAATGTCCATTTGAGTATCCAGCAAAAACCCCCTCCAAAACCAGCCCAAAGCCCACCAAACTCTCTTCCATGCTCTAGGTCGTTCGATCACGATCGTGTGGGCGAAAACCGCACCTCATTTGGAGTCTCCTAGCTCCCTCTACCTATTTATATGTGGGCATCCCGAAAATGAAATCGCAGTCTCCCGTAACCCTAAATCGCCTCTCCGCGGGCGGACGTGTCCAGCCGCCGCCGGACAAATCGCGCCGCCGCTCCCGGCCAGTGGCATCGCGCCACGTCACCCCCGCCGCCGTCTCCACCGCGCCAGGCCCGCCGGGCCGGGATCGGGCCCGCGGGGCCCATCTCCGCCGCTGCGCGCCCGCGGGCGCGCCCTCGCCTCCCGCCGCCGGTAGCTCGCTGTGACTCCGCCGCCGCAGCACGCCGCCGCGCCCGCCCGCCGGTCGGCCAGCCGCCTCCGCCGCCGCGCCGGCCACCGCCTCCTCCGGCGCCGCCCCCGCCGGCGGCCCCCTCCTCCGGCGCCGCCGCCTCGCCACCGGCCTCCGGCCCCTCGCCCGCCGGCCCCCTCTCCTCCTCCGGCCCGAGCCGGCGAGCTCGAGCTCCCGTTGACCGCGATCTAGATCTGGTCAAAGGTTGACCCGAAACCCCCCCTCCGTTTTGCTAAGTCTGATAATTTTCTCAGCATATGCTCCTGTTCCCGATGCGATAACTTTGTGCATGTAGCTCCGATTCGCGCGTTTAATATGTCAAATTGTTCGCCTCGTGATGCTATTCATTTTGTTCAATTGCACCATTTTCATTAGAGGTCATCTTGATGCCCAAATCTTCGTTGGAAGAGGGCTAGTTGTTGTTAATCTCTGGTTCTTATCAGAACTTGGAGATTTGTCATTTTTGTATCATTTATTCTGTGCATCTTTTGAGCATGAGCTCTACATGTGTTTTGAAGTATGCCATGCCATCTTTCCAGTGGTATAGTCCATGTATTTTTGTGATCTTTGTGGTGACTAGCACAAGCATGCAAAGTAGGCCCCGTAATATTTCTGTTTTCAGGGACTTGGTGATTTCTCTAAGTTTTTGTCTGCTGTAATTTTGTTGCCATGTAAACTTGATGCTAGAGAGAGATCCATGCATATTTTGGAGATGTTCAGTAAGGATGTTTTGTAGCTATAGTTGTAATTGATCCATTCCTGCAATTTTTTGCAATTTTAGGGTACCATAGCATGACTCAATCTTGTTCTACTTTTGCTATAAAATATTTCTGACAGATTCTTAACATGACATGCATTTTTGCCAAGCTTATTGTAGTTTATCCATAGATGCTATGCAATTGTTCTTGCCATGGATAGCTTAATAAACATGCCATATTGCTGTAGGTATGCTTGGTTTGTCATGAATTGCTCTGTAGTGAGTGCCTTAAGCTCACAAAGAGGCCTACATATTAATATTTCTGCCATGCTCTGTTTTCTGCTAAGTCTGAAACCTGATAACGAAACTTGCTATGTTTACATGCTTGCCATCATATCTTCTGGTCCTTTTTGGCTTATGGTCAGTAAGGGACTTTTGTCATGTGCATTTAGTATAACACTACTATGCCTTGTTTTGCAATGTTAAGTTCATGTAGCATGTTGATTTCGTGCTCTGAACATTGCTACCTGATGCTGATTTCTGCCATGTCCAGTTTTTCACTAAGTCTGTGAACCTGTAATCTTTTGCACTTTTGCCATGCTTGTTTGAGCTTGATATGTTATGAACTAGCAGTAGCTCAGTGTTCATCTTTTGTCAAGCATCTCCTGTAGATTACTGCCATTTGCTTTTTTGCTATGTTGGGGTGCTGTAGCATTGTTACTTGTTGTATTTTAAGTGCTATCTTGCTGTTTATCGCAGATTAGTGTCATTCTTGTTTTGCTTGCCATTTGCAATCCGTGCATCCGATTCCGGTGATCTTTATATCGATTTCGACCGAAATCATCTCATATTTCCAGTGGCATGCTTGGTTTGCCAAGTTACTGTCATGTTCATCTTTTCCCTTCCGGAGCACGCATATGCATCGCATATCATATCTTGCATATCATACATGTCTTGCATCATGTTGTTTGTGCATTTCTCGTTGTTGATTGTGGTTCCGTTTGCTTGTGTTCTTGTCTTGGGTAGAGCCGGGAGACGAGTTCGTGAACGAGGAACTTGTCGAGTACGCTTACGAGGATCAAGCTTTCGACAACTCTGAGAATATTGCAGGCAAGATGACCACCCCTCGAAATCACTTCTATCTTTGCTTTGCTAGTTGTCCGTTCTATTGCCATGCTCGCTACCTATCACTTGCTATATCATGTCTCCTATTTTAGCCATGTCAGCCCTAACCATCCTTTCCTAGCAAACCGTTGTTTGGCTATGTTACCGCTTTTGCTCAGCCCCTCTTATAGCGTTGCTAGTTGCAGGTGAAGTTGAAGTTTGTTCCATGTCGGAACATGGACATGTTGGGATATCACAATATCTCTTATTTAATTAATGCATCTATATATTTTGGTAAAGGGTGGAAGGCTCGGCCTTATGCCTGGTGTTTTGTTCCACTCTTGCCGCACTAGTTACTGTTAAACCGGGATTATGTTCCTTGAGTTTGCGTTCCTTACACGGTCGGGTGATTTATGGGACCCCCTTGACAGTTCACCTTGAATAAAACTCCTCCAGCAAGGCCCAACCTTGGTTTTACCATTTGCGACCTATACCTTTTCCCCCGGGTTTTCTAGAGCCCGAGGGTCATCTTTATTTTAAACCCCCGGGCCAGTGCTCCTCTGAGTATTGGTCCAAACTGTCAGTCGCCGGTGGCCACCAGGGGCAACTCTGGTCTGGCCTATCGGAAGCTTGGACAATCCGGTGTGCCCTGAGAACGAGATATGTGCAGCTCCTATCGGGATTTGTCGGCACATTCGGGAGGCTTTGCTGGTCTTGTTTTACCATTGTCGAGATGTCTTGTAAACTGGGATTCCGAGACTGATCGGGTCTTTCCGGAAGAAGGTTTATCCTTCGTTGACCGTGAGAGCTTATGATGGGCTAAGTTGGGACACCCCTGCAGGGTATTATCTTTCGAAAGCCATGCCCGCGGTTATGTGGCAGATGGGAATTTGTTAATGTCCGGTTGTAGATAACTTGTCACTCGACCCAATTAAAATACACCAAGTGCGTGTGTAGCCGTGATGGTCTCTTCTCGGCGGAGTCCGGGAAGTGAACACGGTCTGTGTTATGTATGACGTAAGTAGGTGTTCAGGACCTCTTCTTGGTCATGGCTAGATGACGTCCGCTCCATTGCTTCTCTTCTCGCTCTCTTTTGCGCAAGTTAGCCACCATATATGCTTTTGCCGCTGCAGCTCCACCTCTTTGCACCATTTCCCCCTTTAAGCTTAAATGGTCTTGATCTCGCGGGTGTGAGATTGCTGAGTCCCCGTGACTCACAGATACTTCCAAAACCAGTTGCAGGTGCCGACGATGCCAGTGCAGATGATGGCGTCGATCTCAAGTGGGAGTTCGACGAGGAACGTGGTCGTTATTATGTGTCTTTTCCTGATGATCAGTAGTGGAGCCCAGTTGGGACGATCGGGGATCTAGCATTTGGGGTTGTCTTATTTTCATCTGGATTTTGACCGTAGTCGGTCTATATGATTGTATTTTGGATGATGTATGAATGATATTTATGTATTGTGTGAAGTGGCGGTTGTAAGCCAACTCTTTATCCCATTCTTGTTCATTACATGGGATTGTGTGAAGATGACCCTTCTTGCGACAAAACCACTATGCGGTTATGCCTCTAAGTCGTGCCTCGACACGTGGGAGATATAGCCGCATCGTGGGCGTTACATCGTCGGTTTGGGTAATCAGGCACTTCCTCATGTCAACGATCCGCCTGTGCATCTCGTAGCATGTGTACACACTCTTGGCCGCGAACCTGAGGTGAGGTTCATCCAGTTGCCGCATGCAGGCGCTGTGCCAGGGTACGGGACTTGTTCGCTGGGCATCCTGCTTCATCTTTTCATAGTAGGGGTCAATGATGGCCGAGGCAAGTTCAACCAGGGAGTCCTTCTTCGTGCTGCCCCAGACCCTGTAGTGCTCACGGATTTCGACAAGGTTCTTGCAGGCCAAGCCCGTAACACTGAGAGCTTTTACATTGTCGGTGATTTCCACCATGGCGAACTTGTAGTCGGTGCTGTTGACAAACCTGTTGAAACGGTCGCAAGGCTCTATGGCCATGCAGTAGTGGTAGATGAGGACATGATGGCGCACGCACAACTGGGCGACGGCAACCTTCTGATCTATGACGAGACGACCGACGGTGTACTCGAGGTCGATGCCGACCACCTTGTACTTGTCTCGAGCAAGCAACTGCTCAATGCCGGGTCGATGGTGTACACCACCGAGAGATCCGTCTCCCTCGCGTGGGTCTCCACTCTATGCTCGCCGAACTCCATTGGAGTGCCGCTAGACATCCCCTCTCTATGTGTCGTCATGGGTGTGCTTGTTGTGTTGTGGGGCACGATCGAAAGGTTGAAGAGACTAAGGTTATAATGGCCGCATGAAGGGGAAGCCGAACAGTCAGGAATATCGGCAGGCCCTGATGGCAGTTCTAATTTGCAGTGATTAACTCCATCGTGCCACACATAACTGCATCGCGTGGAAACGCGCACGACACAATCGCATGCATATGGGGCCCCCGACGTGGTCGTGCGCACGCCCAACCGCTGGCAGAGCACACGCGGAGGGACGCGAGCAGAGCGCTCTGCGATCGCCTCAACGGCGAGCAACCATATATATATATATGCATATAACAGTTGAACACGCAAGGAAAAGCTGTCCACAAGCTGAGCGTGCCGACGGACGCGAGCATAGCACGCCAACGGACGCGAGCAGAGCGCGCTGCGGCGCCTACCGGCGAGCACAGCATGCTACGACGCCTAACAGCGAGTAGAGCTTGCCGAGGGACGCGAGCAGAGGCCGGCACAGTGATACGTGGAAAATAAGATGAACCATGTCGTGGAATTGTCACGGCAAATGTCCTTGGGCTAGGACTTAGTCGTGGAGCCATCGCAACTAGGAAGCTTGAAGGGGTTATGCGAGACAAGGAACACGAGGGTTTATACTGGTTCGGCCCCTTACGGTGAAGGTAAAAGCCTACGTCCAGTTCGAAGTGTTATTGATTAGGGTTACGATCGCCGGGGAGCTAAACCGCTATCCCGGCTCTCGGAGAGATTGTTGTCACCCCCAAACCGCTGCCGGGTCGTCCCTTTATATAGGGAGGCTGACGCCCAGCAGCCTTTGGAGTCCCGGCCGGCTCATAAGAGTGTCCGGCTCGGGCTCTAAAACAATACTTGCCTTACACTACAAGTCTACTATAACAATGATTGTAACTACGGGCTTTAAGCCATATCCGGGTCTCAGCCCATCTCTGGCCCATTATCCTGAAACTTAGCTCCGGGCTTCTGGTAATGATCCTTGGAGTAACCCGGCCCTCCTGGCGGGTGACCCCCAGGTCTATATCCTCAACATTAGGCCCCAGATTGACTTGAGCCGGCTCGTGTCAATCTTCAGCTCCGCAGTCAGAAAAAATCTCCGGCTTATCATTCATGTGAAGGTCATAACCCGGAGTGACGTCATCCTCTGGACTCCGGGTAATCCGCCGTGACGTCATCCTCCATTAAGTCCGTTTTTACTCCGCCAGATCCGCAACGGATCTTTGCTTTTACTGTCCTTCCGAGAATCGAGGCGCCGTGAGGGGGAGATAACCACGCCATGGCCTCCTCAAATCCCGCGCCCACTTATGACTCGGCCTTATAAATAGGCCGGCCCGGCACTCTCTTCTTCACACTCTCCTTCTTCTTCCTCGCACTGCCGTTCCTCTGCCCGAGCTTCTGCCGCCGCCGCCGCCGTCGCACCCCTGGTCTTCCTCAACCCGGCCGCTGCATCAACCTGACTCGGACCAGATAACGTCGGCGACTTCCGCTCTTCTCCAGCTCCGGTGAGTCCCCTCTGCCTTACTAACATAGATCTAGGACAGAGTTCATCTGTGTTCTTCATGTTCATCACTGTTACCGCAAGTTTCGGTAACCCCTGTAGCCACTGCCCCCGTTGATCCTTAGGCTTGTGTAGAACCACCGTGGTAGATATCTGAGGTTCATTTCTTCTGCAAGAACACCTCTTTTTACTGCATAAGGACTGGGTTCCATCTCAAGAACCTCCCCTGCTTCTGTTTTTTAGGTCTAGAAAACTTTCTCTGCTCCGACTACTTTGATCCAAAAAAGTTACTGTAATATGTGAAATCTGTTTACCACACTTAGTAAAAACTGCAGTCCTTGAATCTTGGCGGCTTATATTTCCGACTTAGAGAAAACACGCGCCGTAGAACTTTCCGGTTTAAAGAGAATCATGCTCTGTAGTATCTTCCGACTTAACCGCAGTAAGCCGTAGACGACCAACTTATCCTGAAAGCCCCGACGGCTTAGATAACCCACCGTATCAATACATACCATTAGTCCCCTTCATAAGTCGTCATTGTAACTTGAATGATATACTCCGGCTTATAATTAACCCGGACACTTTTCTCTTCCTCGTAGACCACCAACCGTCACCATGCCTCCCAAGGCTCCCATCACTTGCAACTGGATGAAATCCAGCGTCACCGAAGAGACCCTGGCCAACTTCGTTAAGTCCGGATATCTGCCTAAGAAGGAAGTGATGTCCTACCGTGCCCCTGACCCGTCCGAAGAAAGGCCACAGCCGAGAGACGGGGAGGTAGTGATCTTTGCCGACCATATGAGCCGGGGCTTCGCACCGCCCGGCTCAAAATTCTTCCGGGACGTGCTCAACTCCTTTGATCTTCGGCCTCAGGATATAGGACCCAATTCCATATCCAACATCTGCAACTTCCAAGTTTTTTGTGAAGTATATCTTGGAGAAGAGCCGAGTCTGCTGCTCTTCAGAGAGCTGTTCTATTTGAACCGCCAAACCGAGTGCGCAAACGGTCCAAGTCTAGAGTTAGGCGGCATCTCCATCCAACGGCGCAGGGATTGTCTGTTCCCTTACGCAGAACCGCCAAGTCACCCCAAGGACTGGAACATGACTTGGTTCTACTGCCAAAACACGTCCCCGGCTGATGAGAGCCAGCTGCCCGGCTTTCGCCCAACGCGCCTGGAGCCAACTCATCCATTATCCGACAAGCTGACTGCCGCAGAACGCCAGCCTCTGCTTCCAACGATCAACAAGATCAAAGCCCTGCTAGGCAATGGTCTGAACGGAATTGACCTGGTCCGGGTCTGGATCTCATGGCGGGTGATCCCATTGAGCCGCCGCCCCGGCTTAATGTGTGAGTACACCGGGCGAAAGGATGACCCGCAGAGGCACAGTCGCAATGATCTTCCAGAAGACGTTGCTGAAGAAGAGATCAAGCCTCTTTTAAACGAGAGCCTGGCAGACTGTGGAAGAATCGGGCTAGCCCCGTTCTGCAAGACCAATCCAGCCCTAGCGGTAAGCCGCTGACTTTAACCTTTCCATTTTGTTTTACCTGTCATCTTACTAAGAGCTCATTACTGTATTTCTCAGGCTGATGATAAATTCTGGCGGGTCAAGTATGACCACGAGGCGGCCAAGAAGGCCAGGAAGGCGAAGAAAGCCGCCAAGAGAGCCGCCCCTCGCAAAAAGGGAAACAGACCCACTGCTTCGGAGCTGCTGCAATTAAGCGATAGCTCCGAGTCAGAGGTAACCCTTAAATCTTTTAAATTCTTGCAGTATATGTTGTCTGATGCTGTCCGCCTTCTCAACACTTGCTTATTGACAGGATGACACCGGCGCCAGTAACCCGGTGGTCGAAGAGGTAACATCACTTTCCTCCGGCTCGGAGCCTTTACCACAGCTGAAAGTCCGAAGGGTAACCCGGAAAGTAAGCTTTTCCCATCGATTAGCTCACCGAGACCCTCAATTTCTTTTGAAGCAGCAGGTTCACGAGAGCCGGCGTCACACCCGGGCCCGCAAGGACACTGACCTCTCCACTGGGTTACCCGACGCAACGAGGAAACGCCGCACTGAGGTTTTTTCTCACCTGTACCCTTTTCATCCGTTGGCGGGTGTCATCCGTCAGCCACTCAACTCTTCTGACTCCAATTACCAGGAGACCTCCCCCTCCTCGGGTGACTCCATGCAGTCAAGTCTGCCGGCCTTCAAGACTGCCCCCGGGTAATAACAATCTCCTTACATTATCTGTCTGTACTTACCCTTTGTATGCCTAACACTTCTGCCTTTTCAGTGCCCAGGCAAAGCTCACCAAAAGAGTAAAGAAGACCAGGTCAGCCGGAGTGCCCGATTTGCCTGAGCCGGAGACGACGGCTCAAGAGCCGCCAGTCGCCTCCACCCCTGAAGCCACCATTCCCATGGATACGGCGCCTGAAGCCCCTGCCCCGACCACCAAGACAACGACCGAAACATTAGCTAACCCGGAGGCCTCCGGCTCAACCCCACCAGCTAACGACCCGGACGTGGTAATTACCCGGACGGAGTTTGTTGAGCCGGGGAGGCCGACCGCACTGGCCAAATGCTCCGCGAGGGGGGAGTTGCTACAACCCCACCGGGTGAATCTGGATCTCTCCAGCTACACCGACTTATGTATTGGAGAACTCGTCTCAGGCTATATCAGCCAGGTTCACAAGAGCCGGGACGCCGAGATCGCCATGGTCAACCAGATCCAACAAAAATCTGCGGTAACCTTCTGCTGTTCTCTTACTTTCCGCATAGTGATCCTTGCCATTCTAGCCCCCAAGTCTAGGACTTATACTTGAATATGTTGTAGACTTTAGATTCCGGCTTACTGAACTGAGCCGGCCGTACATAGATAGATACGTTCAATATGCATTAGCCCCCAAGTGCCAAGTGTCTTTGCTTGGAAAGCGCTTGGGACTTTATAGAATGACTGTTAATAACCCGGAAATACATGCAGGCTGTTGGCAAGAAATTAGAGTCGGACCTGGCGGATCTCAAGAGCCGGCTGAAGGCACAAGAGATGGAGACCCGGAAGGCAAATGCCAAGTTTGTCTCCAGCATCGCCGCTCAGGAGAAATTGAAGACTGAATTCGACGCTGGGCGGAAGGCCTGGGCTGAGGAGAAAGCTGCACTGGTGAGCCGGGCAGAACAGGCGGAGAAGGCCCTCGCTGAGAAGACCGCAGAGCTCTCCGGTCTAAAGCGCCAAGTGTCCCAAATGGTAGCTGCCATCTTCGGTAAGTTGCCTCACCGGTTTTCATTCAAGTTGGAATGTTTACATCTCTTAACTCATCCTTATCACCGGGTCATCTGATGTTGTTTAAACAGGTTCCAGAAGCGCCAACTTGAACCAGAGCGTGGTCATCAAGTTAAAGGCCGTGTACACCCTGGTGGAACAGCTCTACACCGGGTCACAGCGGGCCTTAGCTGTGGTGGCCCTGTCAAATGAAGTGCCGACTCATCTGGCCGAAGTCCTGCGCCGGCTTGCAGTTCTGCCGCAGCGGATCCAGGAGCTACGACGAGCATCCGCGAGATCCGGAGCAATCGCCGCACTGAGCCGGGCCAAAGCCTTCTTGCCGGAGCTAGACCCGGCAGATATCGCCCTGGGTTACCCCAGCCTGAAAGAAGACGGCTCAGCGTTCGACCAGAAGGACTTCGCGGCTTGTGTGAAGGCTGTGCGCCCGGTGGCCACCATCATCGGGAACGACACCGATTTAACCAAGTATCAACTGGGATACAACGCGGAGAATCAAAGGATTCCAACCCCTCGCTATGAAGCTATCAATCTGATTCCCCCGGCTCGCCAGCACACCTTCGCCCCGGAGATTAACCCGGCCGGGTTAATTGACGAAGAAGCTCAGTTCGAAGCTCTCAGCGGCATCAACTGGAAGTCGTCGACCTTCGAAGCCTTGGGATCAGCCGAAGCAGAAGATGAGCAGGGGACTTCAACTCAGCAGGCATCATAAACCGGCTAGCGGCTCACCAAACAACACCCCATCCTTGAAACTGTGAAAAACTTTTGTAATAGAGTAGGTGCAACAATTTATCTCTGCCGTGCCATCGTGCACGTAATGAATGCTGAAATCCTTTGAAGTCATTCTTGTGATGCTCCTCCGGGTCGTAATTATCCCTTTGTCCTTCTCAACCTTAAAAAGTGCCTTCAAATATCTGCACAAAAAGGCAAATCACAAGTCGCAAGGCGGCTTACCGCCCTGAGAATCAGGTGTTTGAGACGGATAACCCGGGATACGAACCAAAAAAGATTGGTCCTTAACTATACTCGAACATAGCTGTGATGACACACTTAACAGCCTGTAAGCATGCTTTCCGGGTTAAATAACCCGGGTAGCACGGTTGGTACCTTAACTCGAATTTATTTGTTTTGATGACATCCATGATGCTCAACTAACAAGATAAACCAAAATTAAGCCGGCAAGTGAAACCCGGCAGTACATACTTTGACATGATCAAAGCAAGTTTGTGGTAAAATATAAAAACTTAAGGGCTTCCGGTTCGAATACGACCAGAAACTCGGTCCAAAGGGGTTAAGCTAAGATTCGGATACGATCATATAGCCCCCAGTGGGTTTGGCAATGCCAATCAAGAGGGTATCGACAGCTATGTTCTCTTTGGTTCGAATACGACCCATGTTTGAACAGGAAGCCCCCAAGTGATTCTGAAAATTTGTTTAACGACGCTGATTCGAATACGATCCACGTCGGCTCTCAGAGGGGTTACACTATGATTCAAATATGACCAGAGGCAACTTCCCAATGAGCTCGGCACTTTGCCAATCAAATGGGTATCGACAGCTATGTTCTCTTTGGTTCGAATACGACCCATGTGTGAACAGGAAGCCCCCAAGCGACTTTACTGCTTACAGCTAGATTCGAAGATGATCATAAGCCGGATCTTTTGTAAGTCAGCATGTAACAACACACATTTTTGGAAGAGAGCAAAGGACAGAGGTCCTGCTTTATTGCTTTATCATAATATATACATGGCTGAGATAAATATGTACATCACAAGAGTCGGAAGCTCAAGTGTAGTAAGGCCGAAGCTGAGCTATGTTCCACGGCCGACGGGTCTCCTCCTCAGATTTACGCGAGTCCTTCTGCTCCCGGATATCAATGAGGTAATATGACCCGTTGTGCAAGTTCTTGCTGACCACAAAAGGCCCTTCCCAAGGTGGGGATAACTTGTGTGCATCTGTTTGATCCTGGATGAGCCGGAGCACCAGGTCGCCCTCCTGGAAGACCCGGGATTTGACCCGGCGGCTATGATAACGGCGCAGGTCTTGTTGGTAAATCGCTGAACGGGCGGCTGCCACATCACGCTGTTCGTCCAGCAAGTCCAGAGCATCTTGGCGCGCCTGTTCATTATCCGTCTCAACATAAGCCGCCACACGAGGTGAATCATGACGGATGTCGCTGGGGAGAACTGCTTCTGCTCCATAAACCATGAAGAAAGGCGTGAAGCCTGTAGACCTGTTAGGAGTAGTGTTGATGCTCCATAAAACGGAGGGCAACTCCTCCACCCAACAACCTGGCGTCCGTTGCAAAGGGACCAAGAGCCGGGGTTTAATGCCCTTCAGAATCTCCTGGTTAGCTCTCTCAGCTTGACCATTGGATTGGGGGTGTGCCACTGAAGAGACATCAAGCCGGATATGCTCTCTTTGACAAAACTCCTCCATAGCGCCTTTGGACAGATTAGTGCCATTGTCTGTTATGATGCTGTGTGGAAAGCCGAAGCGGAAGATCACCTTTTTCATAAATTGAACCGCCGTGGCTGCATCACACTTGCTAACTGGCTCAGCTTCCACCCACTTCGTGAATTTGTCCACTGCCACCAAGAGGTGGGTCTTCTTATCCTTGGACCGTTTAAAAGGCCCGACCATATCAAGCCCCCAGACCGCAAAGGGCCAAGTGATCGGGATCATCCTCAATTCCTGAGCCGGCACATGAGCCCGTCGGGAGAACCTTTGGCAGCCATCACATTTACTGACCACGTCCTCTGCATCAGCGTGAGCCGTCAGCCAATAAAAACCATGACGGAAAGCCTTGGCCACAGGAGACTTTGAACCGGCATGATGGCCACAATCCCCTTCATGGATCTCGCGCAAGATCTCTTGACCTTCCTCAGGGGAGATACAACGCTGGAATGCCCCTGAAACACTGCGATGATGCAATTCGCCATCGATAACAATCATTGACTTAGCCCGCCGGGTTATTTGCCTGGCCAGAATGTCATCCTCAGGCAACTCTCCCCGGGTTATATAAGCCAGATATGGCATTGTCCAGTCTGGTATGATATGAAGAGCCGCCACCAGTCGTGCCTCCGGGTCAGGGATAGCCAAGTCCTCCTCTGTAGGCAACTTAACCGAAGGGTTATATAGGACATCCAGGAAAGTGTTAGGCGGCACCGGCTTTCGCTGAGAGCCGAGCCGGCTTAAAGCATCAGCCGCCTCATTCTTCCTGCGGTCAATGTGCTCCACTTGATATCCCTGAAAGTGCCCGGCAATGGCATCAACCTCGCGGCGATAAGCCGCCATTAGAGGATCCTTAGAATCCCAGGTGCCTGATACTTGTTGAGCCACCAAGTCTGAGTCACCAAAACACCTCAGCCGGCTTAAGCTCATCTCCTTAGCCACCCGAAGACCGTGGAGCAAAGCCTCGTACTCAGCCGCATTATTAGTGCAAGGAAACATCAACCGTAGCACATAATGGAACTTGTCACCTTTAGGGGAAGCCAAGACCACACCAGCCCCCGAGCCCTCCAGCTGCCTGGACCCATCAAAATGAATAGTCCAATAAGTGTTATCCGGCTGTTGCTCGGGTACTTGTGACTCTGTCCAATCATTGATGAAATCTATCAAGGCCTGAGACTTAACAGTAGTGCGTGGCACATATTTGAGGCCATGAGGTCCAAGTTCTATAGCCCACTTAGCAATTCTCCCTGTAGCCTCTCTGTTCTGGATAATATCACCGAGAGGGGCGGAACTGACCACAGTGATGGGATGACCTTGAAAGTAATGCTTAAGCTTCCGGCTCGCCATAAACACCCCATATACGAGCTTCTGCCAATGCGGATACCGCTGCTTGGACTCAATGAGCACCTCACTGACATAATAAACCGGCCGCTGAACCGGATGCTCCTTACCCACCTCCTTGCGCTCCACCACAATAGCCACGCTGACGGCTCGTGCGTTTGCCGCTACATACAGTAGCAAGGGCTCCTTATCAACCGGAGCAGCAAGGACGGGGGGCTCTGCCAGTTGCTTTTTCAAATCCTCGAAGGCGGTATTAGCTGCATCATTCCAGACAAAGTTATCAGTTTTCTTCATCAATTGATATAAGGGCATAGCCTTCTCACCCAAACGGCTTATAAACCGGCTTAACGCAGCGATGCGACCCGCCAAACGCTGAACGTCATTTATACATGCCGGCTTAGCTAGAGAAGTGATAGCTTTGATCTTCTCTGGGTTAGCCTCAATGCCCCTGTCAGAAACCAAGAAGCCCAATAGTTTGCCTGCAGGAACACCAAAAACACATTTGGCCGGGTTAAGCATCATCTTATAGACCCGGAGATTGTCGAAGGTTTCCCTTAAGTCATCTATCAGGGTTTCCTCCTTGATGGATTTAACCACAATGTCGTCCACGTAAGCGTGAACATTGCGCCCGATCTGCTTATGAAGGCAATTCTGCACACAACGCTGGTAAGTCGCCTGTGCACACTTGAGTCCAAAGGGCATAGACACATAGCAGAAGGCTCCAAAGGGAGTGATGAACGCCGTCTTCTCCTGGTCCTTAACTGCCATCTTAATCTGATGATACCCGGAATAAGCATCCAAGAAACTTAAGCGTGCACAACCTGCCGTGGCGTCAATGATTTGATCGATACGGGGGAGAGCAAAAGGATCAGCCGGACACGCCTTGTTCAAGTCCGTGTAGTCCACACACATCCGCCAGGTGCCGTTCTTTTTAAGTACGAGCACCGGGTTAGCCAACCACTCTGGGTGAAAAACCTCAACAATGAACCCGGCCGCCAAAAGCCGGGCCACTTCTTCACCAATAGCCTTCCGCCTCTCTTCGTTAAACCGTCGAAGGAACTGTCTGACCGGCTTAAATTTTGGATCCACATTGAGAGTGTGCTCAGCGAGTTCACTAGGTACACCTGGCATGTCAGAAGGTTTCCATGCAAAGATGTCCCTATTCTCACGGATGAACTCGATGAGCGCGCCTTCCTATTTCGGGTCCAGATTTGCACTGATGCTGAACTGCTGAGACGAGTCACCCGGAACAAAATCAACAAGTTTAGTCTCATCGGCTGATTTAAACTTCATTGCTGGTTCATTCTCCGTGGTTGGCTTTTTCAGAGAGGTCATATCTGTTGGGTCAACATTGTCTTTATAAAATTTCAACTCTTCTGTGGCACAAACAGACTCTGCATAAGCCGCGTCACCTTCCTCACACTCCAGAGCCACTTTCCGGCTGCCCTGAACTGTAATGGTCCCATTGTGACCCGGCATCTTGAGCTGTAAGTACACATAACACGGCCGTGCCATGAACTTGGCGTAAGCCGGCCGTCCGAATATAGCATGGTATGGACTTCTTATCTTGACCACCTCAAAGGTCAACTTCTCCACCCTGTAGTTGTTTTCATCACCAAAAGCCACTTCCAATTCGATCTTGCCGACTGGATAAGCCGACTTACCGGGTACCACACCATGGAAGATAGTATTTGACTGGCTGAGGTTCTTATCAACTAGCCCCATACGACGGAAAGTCTCATAATAGAGGATGTTGATACTGCTGCCTCCATCCATGAGTACCTTTGTGAACTTATAGCCTCCCACCTGAGGAGCCACTACTAAGGCCAGGTGGCCCGGGTTATCCACCCGGGGAGGGTGATCCTCCCTACTCCACACTATGGGCTGCTCCGACCACCGTAAGTAGCGTGGAACCGCCGGCTCAACAGCATTAACAGCCCTCTTGTGAAGCTTCTCGTCTCGTTTGCACAAACTAGTGGTGAACACGTGATACTGTCCACCGCTAAGTTGCTTCGGGTTGGTCTGATAACCCCCCTGTTGCTGTTGATGACCCTGACCAGACTGTTGATTGAAGCCCCCTTGACCGTTCTGAGGACCGGAATTTGACCCGCCACCCGGGCCATGAGAGCCGCCAGCGCCGGAGCCGCCTGCGCCTGGGCCGCCGCCCGGGCCATTGTAGTTTTTAAAGGCCTTCATGATAGCACAATCCTTCCACAGATGAGTCGCTGGCTTCTCTCTAGAGCCGTGTCTCGGACAAGGTTCATTCAACAGCTGCTCCAGAGAAGGTCCTGACCCGCCGCCTCGGGGAGGGGGCCTCCCCTTGCGTCGCTGGTTGTTGCCTTGGGTGTTGGCTACGAACTCCAGGCTGCCATCGGCCTTGCGCTTGCCTCCTCCTTGATTCCCCAGGTTAAACTGAGGGCCCTTTCCATTGCCGTTCTTCTTTCCCTTCCCTGTCCTTTCATCATCTGAAGGGGGATCCTTGGTACCATCGGAATCAGCGTATTTGACAAGAGCCGCCATTAGTGTACCCATATCCGTGCAGTCACGTTTAAGCCGCCCAAGCTTCATCTTTAGGGGCACAAAATGACAGTTCTGTTCTAACATCAAGACTGCAGAGCCGGCGTCCATCTTATCTGATGAATGTATGATCTCCTTGACCCGGCGAACCCAATGGGTCGTGGACTCACCCTCCTGCTGCTTACAGTTAGTCAAATCCACAATTGACATAGACTGCCTACAGGTATCCTTGAAGTTTTGAATGAACCGGGCCTTCAGCTCAGTCCAAGACCCAATGGAGTTCGGTGGCAGCCCTTTTAACCACGTGCGGGCAGTTCCATCTAACATCATGGTGAAATATTTGGCCATGGACGCCTCGCTGACCTCTAGCAGTTCCATAGCCATCTCATAACTCTCAATCCAGGCCGCAGGCTGTAAGTCAGCTGTATAGTTAGGCACCTTCCTAGGGCCCTTGAAATCCTTAGGTAAACGTTCATTACGGATGGCCGGCACCAAACAAGGGACACCCCCGGTCCTGGTAGAATTACCCACATCAACGGACGCCGTTGGATAAGCCGGGGGGGTCTGATAAGCCGTCAATTGCGGCACCTGCTCCGCCTCTTGCCGTGCTTGGTCTGCGGCGTAGAAGGTTCCAACATGAGCCGGGCCATGGCATCGGACATTACTTGAGCCGGTCGCCGAGACCATGTGCCGGCTGTAGCTCGGGCTCTGGCCTGGGCGAGGAGTTGAGTGGATCCTGTCCCGGCTGTAGGAGTACGCCTCTTGCTGCGCTAGGGCCGTCTGCAGGAGTTCCCTGACCCGGCGGGTTTCCACGGCTGCCGGAGAGTTGCCGTCAACGGGAAGAGCCGCCAGTCATGCTGCCGCTGCTACCATGTTCTCCAGCGGGTTATCGTAATGACCCGGGGGTATTGGCACATACTGAGGCGGGGCAGGGGGCGCCTGGGGAGGCCCCATTACTAGTGGCTGAATAAGGGGTCCCGACCCGGGCGCAATGACCCCTGGTGGGTTACTGGATCCCGCACCCGGCGTGTTGAATAGATTGCGCGGATCGTAAACCGGCGGGAGTCGAGACTGGGCCTTCTGATGCCTCCTTCTCATGACCTCGTTGGCCGCGTTCTGATCCATCGTGAGTTGGAAGGACTGCGCCTGAATCAACTGAGTCCGGGCGTCGAGAGCCGCCCGCTCCGCCGCCAGCCTGATCCCTTCTGCTGCAAGATCCTCTTTTGCTTTCATCAGATCCAATTTTAACTGTGCCACCTCCGCGTCATGTTGGGCTTGATCTGCCGGGTCAACCGTGGCAGTTAACAGGGCCGTCATCTTATCTGTGAGATCCATCAGCACCTGAGCCGGGGAAGGCTCCGGATTTTCTGATCCGGTAGCGGGGTTCTGAACAGGCTGCGCACCAGCCATAAAAACTCCGACCTGACTTGGCGGCTCAAAAAGGTCCGGAATACTGTTGCCATCGGAATAACTCATGAGACTGCCATCTTGAAGTTGGTACAACGAGTTTGACTCATCAGCGGCCGACTCGCCGTCAGAGCCGGCGGCCGCCTCATCCCCAGACCCAGATGGATCGGAGGGCCTTCCATGGATGCATCCCACAAAAGCGCGTTTTAAGGCAGGCCGGGCCCGGGCGGATCGGGCGCGCTGAGCCGTTTCGATGAGATCGGCGCAGAGACCCGGCTCGGGGCCCGGCTCACCAACCTTGCCAATGAAGACATGAATTCCGCCAAAGGGGACCCGGTACCCGTACTCCACTGAGCCGGCGTCGGGGCCCCAGTCCGCGTCGTCGATGTAGAGCCTGCCGCGACGACTCTTGGTCATCCGGCCCACAGCGTATCCCTTGAGCCCTTCGAAGCTGCCCTTCAAGAACTCAAATCCACCGTGCGCTGGCCCCACGGTGGGCGCCAACTGTCGTGGAATTGTCACGGCAAATGTCCTTGGGCTAGGACTTAGTCGTGGAGCCATCGCAACTAGGAAGCTTGAAGGGGTTATGCGGGACAAGGAACACGAGGGTTTATACTGGTTCGGCCCCTTACGGTGAAGGTAAAAGCCTACGTCCAGTTCGAAGTGTTATTGATTAGGGTTACGATCGCCGGGGAGCTAAACCGCTATCCCGGCTCTCAGAGAGATTGTTGTCACCCCCAAACCGCTGCCGGGTCGTCCCTTTATATAGGGAGGCTGACGCCCAGCAGCCTTTGGAGTCCCGGCCGGCTCATAAGAGTGTCCGGCTCGGGCTCTAAAACAATACTTGCCTTACACTACAAGTCTACTATAACAATGATTGTAACTACTGGCTTTAAGCCATATCCGGGTCTCAGCCCATCTCTGGCCCATTATCCTGAAACTTAGCTCTGGGCTTCTGGTAATGATCCTTGGAGTAACCCGGCCCTCCTGGCGGGTGACCCCCAGGTCTATATCCTCAACAAACCATGTGAGCGATGTCGGAGACATCAAGCACGAATCAGATTAGAGTTGTGTGTGCGATACGTGGCATACAGTTGATCCATCCGAGCTGTTTGTGATGGAATAAGCCGTGTGTGTTGCGGGCAAACGCTTGCTGGTATATAACCTTAAATTTAACCAAAAAAGTGTTAATGCATGTTCCAAAAATTGTATAACTGGAACCTATGTTCAAATACGAATCCAATGATATAATCTTTGGCAACATGCATATGTATTTTATTAGTTAAATCCTAGTTATAAACCAGGACGGGGGTATAGTAGCTAATTAAATCGCAAACGTTTTTTTGTATTAACCATATGTGTACGTGTCCTTTCGTCCTCCTCTCGCACGTCTTGTCACCCCGCTGCCGCAGACGGCTTACAGCGCAAGCTTGCACAGCGCGCGGGGGCGTTCTTTTAGCCAAACGGTGGCTCGAAGTGGCGCCAATGAATCGTCGGTGAGCCCGTTACCGCGCAACCTCGCAGGTTCCCGCGCAAGCTTCCCGCCCGACTAGGTGAAATCCCCCAAAATCCCAATGCTTACCGGCCTGCTATATAAACCCTCACGGCCGGCGAGTCCAGCGTCGCAATTTCCCCTCCGTCCATGTAGCTTAACTCGTCTGCTTATCCCACAATCGCCAATGGCACCGGTCCGTCGTTGTCGCTCAGCCACTCCGCCGTCACCAGAGGATAGCTCCAGCTGGGAGGCTACACCGCGGCGGCGGCTCAATCCCCAACGCAGTGTAGTGCGCGTGGCATTCCTGTTGGGTGTGCGCGGAACACCCACCACACACTCCGCCGCTGGTGCCCGTCGGCAGCTGTTGCCGGCCACCGCTGCCGCCACACAACCATCAAAAGCCAGGGCCATCGCCCGCTCCGAGGCCGCGGCCCGAAGGCGGGAGGTGGCCGTCGTGGCCGCCACCCCACTGCCGGCCATCACCCGCTCCGCCACCGCGGCCCGAAGGAGGAAGGTGGCCGTCGTGGCCGCCACCCTATTGTCGGCCGCCGTGGCCGCCAGCCCACCGTCGACCGCCAGGATCATCACCCGCTCTGCCACCACCGCCCGAAGGAGGGAGGCAGAGGTGGGGGCCCGCACGTGCGTCAGCGACCTTTCGCGCTACATCGAGTTCCTGCGGGAGGAGGAGGAGCGCCTCGTCGAGCACGCAAAGAGCCTTACTACAGCCGTGGCCGCAGCACACACCGACACAGAGGCGAGGAATTAGGAGATCTACGAGCAGTCCGGCCGCTTCGAGAGGGATCGTCTGGAGCGGCAGTGGGTGTTCGAGCTGGCGAGCATCGCTGAACGTGCAACAGCGGCAGGCACCATATTGCATTTGTCCTACTCGTCGGTAGGTTCCTCCTCCTCCTCTGCCTCTTACTGAGCACGCTCGGCAGAGGAGAGGCTGCCGGAAGTAGTACAAAGCCCCTCCGTAGTAGTTGTAGTATTTAGGGGCTATTTTGTTCAGTTCATCTAACTATAGATGTGGTGGAACTGTACAACGTACTGCTACCTCTTGAGCACTGCGTTGGTTTTCCCTTGAAGAGGAAAGGGTGATGCAGCAAAGTAGCGTAAGTATTTCCCTCAGTTTTTGAGAACCAAGGTATCAATCCAGTAGGAGGCTACGCCGAGTCCCTCGCACCTACACAAAACAAATAAATCCTCGCAACCAACGCGATAAGGGGTTGTCAATCCCTACACGCTCACTTACGAGAGTGAGATCTGATAGATATGATAGGATAATTTTTTTGGTATTTTTATGATAAAGATGCAAAGTAAAATAAAAGCAAAGTAAAAGGCAACGGAAATAACTAAGTGTTGGAAGATTAATATGATGAAGATAGACCCGGGGGCCATAGGTTTCACTAGTGGCTTCTCTCAAGAGCATAAGTATTTTACGGTGGGTGAACAAATTACTGTTGAGCAATTGACAGAATTGAGCATAGTTTTGAGAATATCTAGGTATGATCATGTATACAGGCATCACGTCCGAGACAAGTAGACCGACTCCTGCCTGCATCTACTACTATTACTCCACACATCGACCGCTATCCAGCATGCATCTAGAGTATTAAGTTCATAAGAACAGAGTAACGCCTTAAGCAAGATGACATGATGTAGAGGGATAAATTCATGCAATATGATAAAAAACCCATCTTGTTATCCTCGATGGCAACAATACAATACGTGCCTTGCTGCCCCTACTATCACTGGGAAAGGACACCGCAAGATTGAACCCAAAGCTAAGCACTTCTCCCCTTGCAAGAAAGATCAATCTAGTAGGCCAAACCAAACTGATAATTCGAAGAGACTTGAAAAGATAACCAAGCATACATAAAAGAATTCAGAGAAGATTCAAATATTGTTCATAGATAAACTTGATCATAAACCCACAATTCATCGGTCTCAACAAACACACCGCAAAAGAAGATTACATCGAATAGATATCCACGAGAGAGGGGGAGAACATTGTATTGAGATCCAAAAAGAGAGAAGAAGCCATCTAGCTAATAACTATGGACCCGAAGGTCTGAGGTAAACTACTCACACTTCATCGGAGAGGCTATGGTGTTGATGTAGAAGCCCTCCGTGATGGATGCCCCCTCTGGCGGAGCTCCGGAACAGGCCCCAAGATGGGATCTCGTGGGTACAGAAGGTTGCGGCGGTGGAATTAGGTTTTTGGCTCCGTATCTGATCGTTTGGGGGTACGTAGGTATATATAGGAGGAAGAAGTACGTCGGTGGAGAAACAGGGGGCCCACGAGGGTGGAGGGCGTGCCCTGGGGGTTAGGCGCGCCCCCTACCTCGTGGCTTCCCTGTTGGTTGCTTGACATAGGGTCCAAGTCTCCTGGATCATGTTCGTTCCAAAAATCACGTTCCCGAAGGTTTCATTCCGTTTGGACTCCGTTTGATATTCTTTTTCTGCGAAACTCTAAAATAGGCAAAAAACAACAATTCTGGACTGGGCCTCCGGTTAATAGGTTAGTCCCAAAAATAATATAAAAGTGAATAATAAAGCCCAATAACGTCCAAAACAGAAGATAATATAGCATGGAGCAATCAAAAATTATAAATACGTTGGAGACGTATCAAGCATCCCCAAGCTTAATTCCTGCTCGTCCTCCAGTAGGTAAATGATAAAAACAGAATTTTTGATGCGGAGTGCTACTTGGCATAATTTCAATGTAATTCTTCTTAATTGTGGTATGAATATTCAGATCCGAAAGATTCAAGACAAAAGTTCATATTGACATAAAAATAATAATACTTCAAGCATACTATTAAGCAGTTATGTCTTCTCAAAATAACATGGCCAAAGAAAGTTATCCCTACAAAATCATATAGTCTGGCTATGCTCTATCTTCACCACACAAAATATTTAAATCATGCACAACCCCGATGACAAGCCACGCAATTGCTTCATACTTTTGATGTTCTCAAACTTTTTCAATCTTCACGCAATACATGAGCGTGAGCCATGGACATAGCACTATATGTGGAATAGAATGGTGGTTGTGGAGAAGACAAAAAGGAGAAGATAGTCTCACATCAACTAGGCGTATCAACGGGCTATGGAGATGCCCATCAATAGATATCAATGTGAGTGAGTAGGGGTTGCCATGCAACGGATGCACTAGAGTTATAAGTATACGAAAGCTCAACAAAAGAAACTAAGTGGGTGTGCATCCAACTCGCTTGCTCACGAAGACCTAGGGCATTTTTGAGGAAGCCCATCATTGGAATATACAAGCCAAATTCTATAATGAAAAATTCCCACTAGTATATGAAAGTGATATCATAGGAGACTCTCTATCATGAAGATCATGGTGCTACTTTGAAGCACAAGTGTGGTAAAAGGATAGTAACATTGTCCCTTCTCTCTTTTTCTCTCATCATTTTTTTCTTTGGGCCCTTTCTTCCTCTCTTTTTTATGGCCTCTTTTTTCGTCCGGAGTCTCATCCCGACTTGTGGGGAATCATAGTCTCCATCATCCTTTCCTCACTTGGGACAATGCTCTAAAAATGATAATCATCACACTTTTATTTTCTTACAACTCAATAATTACAACTCGATACTTAGAACAAAATATGACTCTATATGAATGCCTCCGGCGGTGTATCGGGATATGCAATGAATCAAGAGTGACATGTATGAAAGAATTATGAACGGTGGCTTTGCCACAAATACAATGTCAACTACATGATCATGCAAAGCAATATGACAATGATGAAGCGTGTAATAATAAACGGAACGGTGCTAAGTTGCATGGCAATATATCTCGGAATGGCTATGGAAATGCCATGATAGGTAGGTATGGTGTCTGTTTTGAGGAAGGTATATGGTGGGTGTATGATACCGGCGAAAAGTGCGCGCTATTAGAGAGGCTAGCAATGGTGGAAGGAGGAAGATTGCGTATAATCCATGGACTCAACATTAGTCATAAAGAACTCATATAATTATTGCAAAAATCTACAAGTTATCAAAGCAAAGTATTATGCGCATGCTCCTAGAGGGGTAGATTGGTAGGAAAAGACCATTGCTCGTCCCCGACTGCCACTCATAAGGAAGACAATCAATAAATAAATCATGCTCCGACTTCATCACATAACCGTTCACCATACATGCATGCTACGGGAATCACAAACTTTAACACAAGTATTTCTCAAATTCACAACTACTCAACTAGCATGACTCTAATATCACCATCTTTATATCTCAAAACAATTATCAAGGATCAAACTTCTCATAGTATTCAACACACTCATAAGAATTTTTACTATTCTTGAATACCTAGCATATTAGGATTATTTAAGCAAATTACCATGCTATTTAAGACTCTCAAAATAATCTAAGTGAAGCATGAGAGATCAATAGTTTCTATAAAACAAATCCACCACCGTGCTCTAAAATATATAAGTGAAGTACTAGAGCAAAAACTATATAACTCAAAAGATATAAGTGAAGCACATAGAGTATTCTAATAATTTCCGAATCATGTGTGTCTCTCTCAAAAGGTGTGTACAGCAAGGATGATTGTGGTAAACTAAAAAGCAAAGAGTCAAATCATACAAGACGCTCCAAGCAAAACGCATATTGTGTGGTGAATAAAAATATAGCTCCAAGTAAAGTTACCGATGGAAGTAGACAAAAGAGGGGATGCCTTCCGGGGCATCCCCAATCTTTGGCTTTTTGGTGTCCTTAGATTATCTTGGGGGTGCCATGGGCATCCCCAAGCTTAGGCTCTTGCCACTCCTTGTTCCATAATCCATCAAATCTTTCAGCCAAAACTTGAAAACTTCACAACACAAAACTTAGCAGAAAATCTCGTGAGCTCTGTTAGCGAAAGAAAACAAAAGACCACTTCAAGGTACTGTAATGAACTCATTCTTTATTTATATTGGTATTAAACCTACTGTATTCCAACTTCTCTATGGTTTATAAACTCTTTTACAAGCCATAGATTCATCAAAATAAGCAAACAACACACGAAAAACAGAATCTGTCAAAAACAGAACAGTCTGTAGTAATCTATAACTAACGCAAACTTCTGGAACTCCAAAAAATCATCCAAAATAGGAAGACCTAGGAAATTTGTTTATTGATCAGCAGCAATTGGAATCAATATTTTATCACGTTCTGGTGATTTTTAACAATTGTTTTCGTGAACAGAAAGTTTCTGGAAATTAGAGCAAGATCAAATAACTATCATCCGAGAAGATCCTATAGGTTTAACTTGGCACAAACACTAATTAAAACATAAAAACACATCTAACCAGAGGCTAGAACAAATATTTATTCCTAAAAAGAAGCAAAAAGAAAAAAACTAAAGATAAAATTGGGTTGCCTCCCAACAAGCGCTATCGTTTAACGCCCCTAGCTAGGCATAAAAGCAAGGATAGATATAGGTATTGCCATCTTTGGTAGGCAATCCATAAGTGGCTCTCATGATAGATTCATATGGTAATTTTATTTTCTTCCTAGGGAAGTGTTCCATGCCTTTCTTTAATGGAAATTGAAATCTAATATTCCCTTCCTTCATGTCAATAATTGCACCAATCGTTCTAAGGAAAGGTCTACCAAGAATAATAGGACATGAAGGATTGCACTCTATGTCAAGAACGATAAAATCTACGGGCACATAGTTCCTATTTGCAATAATAAGAACATAATTAATTCTTCCCATAGGTTTCTTAATAGTGGAATCCGCAAGGTGCAAGTTTAAAGATCAATCATCAAAATCACGGAAACCTAGCAAATCGCACAAAGTTTTTGGAATCGTGGAAACACTAGCACCCAAATCACACAAAGCATAGCATTCATGATCTTTAATCTTAATTTTAGTAGTAGGTTCCCACTCATCATAAAGTTTTCTAGGGATAGAAACTTCCAACTCAAGTTTTTCTTCATAAGATTGCATCAAAGCATCAACGATATGTTTGGTAAAAGCTTTATTTTGACTATAAGCATGACGAGAATTTAGCACGGATTGCAACAAGGAAATACAATCTATCAAAGAGCAATTATCATAATTAAATTCCTTGAAATCCAAAATAGTGGGTCCATTAATATCTAGGGTTTTGTTCTCTTCAATCCCACTTTTATCAATTTTAGCATCAAGATCTAAAAACTCCGAATTTTTGGAACGCCTTCTAGGTAAAGGTGGATCATATTCAGTCCCATCATTATCAAGATTCATATTGCAAAACAAAGATTTAATAGGGGACACATCAATAACTTTTAGATCTTCATCTTTATTTTCATAGAAATTTGAAGAACATGCTTTTATAAAGTAATCTTTCTTACCACGCATCCTAGCGGTTCTTTCTTTGCACTCATCAATGGAAATTCTCATGGATTTGAGAGACTCATTGATATCATGCTTAGGAGGGATAGATCTAAGTTTCAAAGAATCAACATCAAGAGAAATTCTATCAACGTTCCTAGCCAATTCATCAACTTTAAGCAATTTTTCTTCAAGCAAAGCATTGAAATTCTTTTGCGAATTCATAAACTCTTTAACACTAGTCTCAAATTCAGAGGGCATCTTATTAAAATTTCCATAAGAATTGTTGTAGGAATTACCATAATTATTAGAGGAATTACTAGGATAAGGCCTAGGATTAAAGTTTCCTCTATACGCGTTGTTACCAAAATTATTCCTACCAACAAAATTCACATCCATAGATTCATTATTATTCTCAATCAAAGTAGACAAAGGCATATCATTGGGATCAGAAGAAACACTCTTAGTAGCAAATAGTTTCATAAGTTCATCCATCTTTCCACTCAAAACATTGATTTCTTCTATCGCATGCACTTTTTTATTAGTAGATCTTTCAGTGTGCCATTGAGAATAATTAACCATAATATTAGCTAGGAGTTTAGTAGCTTCTCCTAAAGTGATTTCCATAAAAGTGCCTCCCGCGGCCGAATCTAAAAGATTTCTAGAAGCAAAATTCAATCCGGCATAAATTTTTTGTATAATCATCCACAAATTCAAACCATGAGTAGGGCAATTACGTATCATTAATTTCATCCTCTCCCCAGCTTGTGCAACATGTTCATGATCAAGTTGCTTAAAATTCATAATATCGTTTCTAAGAGAGATAATCTTAGCGGGAGGAAAATACTTCGAGATAAAAGCATCTTTGCACTTATTCCAAGAATCAATACTATTTTTAGGCAAAGACGAAAACCAAGCTTTAGCATGATCTCGAAGCGAAAAAGGAAATAGCTTCGATTTAACAATATCATTGTCAACATCTTTCTTCTTTTGCATATCACACAAATCAACGAAGCTATTTAGATGAGTAGCGGCATCTTCACTAGGAAGGCCGGCGAATTGATCTTTCATGACAAGATTCAACAAAGCAGCATTGATTTCACAAGATTCAGTATCGGTAAGAGGAGCAATTGGAGTGCTAAGGAAATCATTATTGTTGGTATTGGTAAAGTCACATAATTTGGTATTATCATGAGCCATCGTGACAAGCAAGCAATCCAACACACGAGCAAACAAGAGACGGGCAAAAAAAGGCAAACGGAAAAGAGAGGGCGAATAAAACGGCAAGGGTGAAGTGGGGGAGAGGAAAATGAGAGGCAAATAGCAAATAATGTAATGCGGGAGATAAGGGTTTGTGACGGGTACTTGGTATGTGGACTTTTGCGTAGACCTCCCCGGCAACGGCGCCAGAAATCCTTCTTGCTACCTCTTGAGCACTGCGTTGGTTTTCCCTTGAAGAGGAAAGGATGATGCAGCAAAGTAGCGTAAGTATTTCCCTCAGCTTTTGAGAACCAAGGTATCAATCCAGTAGGAGGCTACGCGCGAGTCCCTCGCACCTACACAAAACAAATAAATCCTCGCAACCAACGCGATAAGGGGTTGCCAATCCCTACACGACCACTTACGAGAGTGAGATCTGATAGATATGATAGGATAATATTTTTGGTATTTTTATGATAAAGATGCAAAGTAAAATAAAAGCAAAGTAAAAGGCAACGGAAATAACTAAGTGTTGGAAGATTAATATGATGAAGATAGACCCGGGAGCCATAGGTTTCACTAGTGGCTTCTCTCAAGAGCATAAGTATTTTACGGTGGGTGAACAAATTACTGTTGAGCAATTGAGAGAATTGAGCATAGTTATGAGAATATCTAGGTATGATCATGTATATAGGCATCACGTCCGAGACAAGTAGACCGACTCCTGCCTGCATCTACTACTATTACTCCACACATCGACCGCTATCCAGCATGCATCTAGAGTATTAAGTTCATAAGAACATAGTAACGCCTTAAGCAAGATGACATGATGTAGAGGGATAAATTCATGCAATATGATAAAAACCCCATCTTGTTATCCTCGATGGCAACAATACAATACGTGACTTGCTGCCCCTACTGTCACTGGGAAAGGACACCGCAAGATTGAACCCAAAGCTAAGCACTTCTCCCATTGCAAGAAAGATCAATCTAGTAGGCCAAACCAAACTGTTAATTTGAAGAGACTTGCAAAGATAACCAATCATACATAAAAGAATTCAAAGAAGATTCAAATATTGTTCATAGATAAACTTGATCATAAACCCACAGTTCATCGGTCTCAACAAACACACCGCAAAAGAAGATTACATCGAATAGATCTCCACGAGAGTGGGGGAGAACATTGTATTGAGATCCAAAAAGAGAGAAGAAGCCATCTAGCTAATAACTATGGACCCGAAGGTCTGAGGTAAACTACTCACACTTCATCGGAGAGGCTATGGTGTTGATGTAGAAGCCCTCCGTGATGGATGCCCCCTCCAGCGGAGCTCCGGAACAGGCCCCAAGATGGGATCTCGTGGGTACAGAAGGTTGCGGCGGTGGAATTAGGTTTTTGGCTCCGTATCTGATTGTTTGGGGGTACGTAGGTATATATAGGAGGAAGAAGTACGTCGATGGGGCAACAGGGGGCCCACGAGGGTGGAGGGCGCGCCCTGGGGGGTAGGCGCGCCCCCTACCTTATGGCTTCCCTGTTGGTTGCTTGACATAGGGTCCAAGTCTCCCGGATCATGTTCGTTCCAAAAATCACGTTCCCGAAGGTTTCATTCCGTTTGGACTCCGTTTGATATTCTTTTTCTGCGAAACTCTAAAATAGGCAAAAACAGCAATTCTGGGCTGGGCCTCCGGTTAATAGGTTAGTCCCAAAAATAATATAAAAGTGAATAATAAAGCCCAATAACGTCCAAAACAGAAGATAATATAGCATGGAGCAATAAAAAATTATAGATACGTTGGAGACGTATCACGTACTTAAAATTAGCTAGTATATATAGTTGAACTAGCTATTTCAGTACGTGGTTGGCAACAATTGGGAAAAAGTTTGGTCGGTTCAGCTGTCGAGTTGAACTATTTTTATAAATTTAGAATGACTGCTTAATCTATGAATGAAATCTATGCTTAATTATTGAATTTTAGTTGTAAAATTAGATAGTGCTAGTGATTTTTAGCTACATACGGTGACAAATCACAATGTTACAAGGATTGACAAATGGCAATGTTATTAGATCAACAAAATTCAATCTTTCCAGTTTGACTAATGGCAACATACCCAATATGACAGATGCAAATCTTACCAAATTGTTTGTATGTGGTTGCACACGGGTCATCCAAAACAACCGTTTGCATTGAAGGGATGGACAAATCCTGCGCTGTAAATTTTCCCTCGACTTAAGGGGGAAGACCATAGCTCTCACTTTGCATACGGGTGTTCTATCTAAAACGTTTGCGATCAAGAGCTGCAGAAATCCTGCTCGGCACATTTTCTCTTGGCTTCTCGGGAAGTTGTCGGTTTGCATAAGGGTGTTCTAACTAAAACGTTCCCGGTGAGCCTCCGCATTGGAGTACAGCTCGCACGCCTCCCGTTTAGTCAAGCACTCAAGCACTTGTCCGCACGACACCTCCTAGCCATTAAAAGAGTGAGGCGTGGTGTCACGTGAATGGTTAACAGAACACACACAATTTAAATTATACAACACGTTTGAGATGTTAACAGTGGCAGCTATTTGGTTCAAAATGCCTTTGTTGGCTGTTATTCGAGTGCGCCTTCTCTCAAAATGGACACGAAAAATACCACAGCATGTCGGGTGCCATTCCATTATAGAATGCCAAGTTTTATGAATTTCAGACGAGTTTTGGAATTACGAGAATTTAAAAACAAAGTATCTCAACGTTTTGCCGGCAATCAACAGTGCCATGGTGTTTGAACTTCATTCCCGTTTCTTGTATGGGACCTAAGCATGCACCGAAGGACACAAATTTGATTTCTCAAACAATTTATATGCACTGGAGCATGTGCATGTAGTTCAAATTTGAATTATACACATAAAATGCCTAGAAAACCCAGTTAATGTATAAAAATGTCCAAACGAACCCCGAAAATTTCCAAAATTAAACACAACACTCCTGTTGTTCTATGTTGACACTAGAAATTTTTTAAAAGTAATAAGAGGCAACGGACATCGTTTGGTCCCCAAAGGTGGTACCTTCCCTACCGAAACCATCACGCTTGTTGTGAGAAGCTCTGGTTTGTGAGAAGCTTATACCCAAACCTGCCCCAAATGGGACAATAATTTTACCACAACATGTTGATGCCGCTCCATGATAGCATGCCAAGTTTCATGAATTTCAGACGAGTTTTGGATTTACTAGAATTTAAAACCAGGTATCTCAATGTTTGCGGCCGAGTGACGGTGGCAGGGTGTTTGACATTCATTCCCCTTTCTTGCATGGGACCTAAGCATGCAACCAAGGACACAGATTTGATTTTTCAACCAATTTATATGCACTGGAGCATGTGCATGTAGTTCAAATTTGAATTATGCACATAAAATGCCTAGAAAACCTAGTTAATGTATAAAAATGTCCAAACAAACCCCAAAAAATTCCAAAATTAAACACAACACTCCTGTTGTTCTATGTTGACACTAGAAATTTTTTGAAAGCAACAAGAGGCAATGGATATTGTTTCGTCCCCAAAGGTGGCACATTCCCTACCGAAACCATCACGCTTGTTGTGAGAAGCTTATACCCAAACCTGCCCCAAATGGGACAAAATGTTTACCACGACATGTTGATGCTGCTCCATGATAGCATGCCAAGTTTCATGAATTTCAGACGAGTTTTGGATTTACTAGAATTTAAAAACCAGCTATCTCAATGCTTGCGGCCGAGTGACGGTGGCAGGGTGTTTGAAATTCGTTCCCATTCTGGCATGGGGCCTAAGCATGCACCGAAGGACACATATTTTATTTTTCAACCAATTTATATGCACTGGAGCATGTGCATGTAGTACAAATTTGAATTATGCAATGAAATGCCTGGAAAACCCACTTAATGTATAAAAATGTTCAAATGAACCCCGAAAAATTCCAAAATTAAACACAACACTTGTGTTGTTCTATGTTGACACTAGAATTTTTTTGAAAGCAATAAGAGGCAATGGATATCGTTTCGTCCCCAAAGGTGGCACGTTCCCTACCGAAACCATCACACTTGTTGTGAGAAGCTCTGGTTTGTGAGAAGTTTATACCCAAACCTGACCCAAATGGGACAAATTTTTTACCACGGCATGTTGATGCCTCTCTATGATAGCATGCCAAGTTTAATGAATTTCAGACGAGTTTTGGATTTACTAGAATTTAAAAACAAGTATCTCAATGTTTGCGGCCGAGTGACGGTGGCAGGGTGTTTGAAATTCATTCCCATTTCTTGCATGGGACCTAAGCATGCAACCAAGGACACATATTTGTTTTTTCAAACAATTTATATGCACTGGAGCATGTGCATGTAGTTCAAATTTGAATTATGCACATAAAACGCCTAGAAAACCCAGTTAATGTATAAAAAAGTCCAAACGAACCCTGAAAAATTCCAAAATTAAACACAACACTCTTGTTGTTCTATGTTGACACTAGAAATTTTTTGAAAGTAATGAGAGGCAACGGATATCGTTTCGTCCCCAAAGGTGGCACGTTCCCTACCGAAACCATCACGCTTGTTGTGAGAAGCTCTGGTTTGTGAGAAGCTTATACCCAAACCTGCCCCAAATGGGACAAAATTTTTACCACGGCATGTTGATACCGCTCCATGATAGCATGCCAAGTTTAATGAATTTCAGACGAGTTTTGGATTTACTAGAATTTGAAACCAAGTATCTCAATGTTTGCGACCGAGTGACGGTGGTAGGGTGTTTGAAATTCATTCCCATTTCTTGCATGGGACCTAAGCATGCAACCAAGGACACAGATTTATTTTTTCAACCAATTTATATCCATTGGAGCATGTGCATGTAGTTCAAATTTGAATTATGCACATAAAATGCCTAGAAAACCCAGTTAATGTATAAAAAAGTCCAAACGAACCCTGAAAAATTCCAAAATTAAACACAACACTCTTGTTGTTCTATGTTGACACTAGAAATTTTTTGAAAGTAATGAGAGGCAACGGATATCGTTTCGTCCCCAAAGGTGGCACGTTCCCTACCGAAACCATCACGCTTGTTGTGAGAAGCTCTGGTTTGTGAGAATCTTATACCCAAACCTACCCCAAATGGGACAAAAAATTTACCACGGCATGTTGATGCCGCTCCATGATAGCATGCCAAGTTTCATGAATTTCAGACGAGTTTTGGATTTACTAGAATTTAAAAACCAGGTATCTCAATGTTTGCAGCTGAGTGACGGTGGCAGGGTGTTTGACATTCATTCCCATTTCTTGCATGGCACCTAAGCATGCAACCAAGGACACATATTTGATTTTTCAACCCATTTATATGCACTGGAGCATGTGCATGTAGTTCAAATTTGAATTATGCACCTGAAATGCCTACAAAACCAAGTTAATGTATAAAAACATCTAAACGAACCCTGAATAATTCCAATTTTTTTACAACACACCTATAGTTGCATGTTCACTGCAGATAAAAGTTCTAGCAATTCAAACACCATCCTTTGCGGCTGTGACCCCATTATGTAATTCAAATCAAGATGAAAAATCAAGTAGATCGCACACAGTTTATTATCACCAACTGTGTGAGATGCAGCACAAAATATCTTGGAGCATCGTGGGAGTGTCAAGCACACTAGCCCGGTCCTCAAATATCATTTCACTGTTCAATCGTCGCCGGTGAAAGATGGGGACGTGGACCCACGTCGTGAGGGCAACTTCGATGGCCCACTCCAGCGAGAGCGCGGCCGCAGCCGCGAGGCGCATGCTAATAAACTTTGTGAGGGCGACCGCAATCTACGTCCGGGCAGCCAAGGCACCCCAAACGGCCGTTGTTGCTTCTCAGGCGGCGGCGGCAGCATCTGCCTTGGGGATATCAACTGGCGAGAGTGGCGCAACAGCTGTCCGTTCCGCAGCGGCGGCCTTAGCCCTGATGGAGGCTGCCCACGACCATGTCGAGGCCGTCCACACCCAGCTCGTGGCGGTCACCACACAAATTGAATGAAGCTTCCCCGACAATGGTCGGCAACCCATGGCTGAAGAGTTGGCAATCGCCGAGAGAGTTCGAGCAGCCGTCCGTCCCTGCGCGGCATACCTTGCCACGACGGAGCCCGCCAAAGCCTAGATCGCAGCCGCCCACGCCCAGCTCATGGCGGCCTATCCCAATTTCCAAAGATATGGCGGACGCAAATGGAGAGATGCTTGCCGAGTATGGTGCGATTGATGCCATGGAGCCCCTTCCCCAGGAGACCGTCAGGCACGAGCTGGACATGGAGGCGGCGGAGATCGACGAGCACCATCCGTAGTAGTACTCTTTGTTTTGTTTAATTAAGAGCTCCGGTCTTTAATTTATTAGAGTAGTGTTTAGGTCAGCTAGCTTTGTTTAATTGCTGAACTTGCTCGATTAAGAAGTGTGGGTGTGCTGTAGTCTCCTTTGTGTACCCAAATTATGCAATGACGTGGATGACCACTGTAACCAGGGAAATTCGAACCAAAAATTTTGACGTTCAAACTCATCACACACGGGTTAAGCTATCTGAATCGTTTTTGATGTTCACATATCATACACAGTTCTGAATAAGGGACCATGACTGATGACACTTTGCGCGCCAGTTTTTCTGCTGAAGCGATTTCAAATTTTCGGCTACCGAAATATCTACCTCCCCGCCCCCCTTACCAAAAGCCACATTTCCCCTGTTTCCGCCTTCCTTTCCAAGTTGAAACCTTCACTCCTTGCTTGCAGCGCCACCTCCTCGCTGGTGACCCTCCTTCACGCTGCATGGCCTCACCTATCCAGGTAGGTAATCCACACCCGACCCCCATCCTCCTACTCCTTCCACATCCCACATGCCCCGACTGCCGGCGCGAAACCTTCCACCCAAATCACCGAACCCTCCATGAAATAAGCGCTGCCCTAAGCCATGGTGCGCCTAGTATAGCTAGGATCTCAAGGAGCATTTGGCAGCGAAGAAGCAAATCGCGGCCGCACGCGCGGATGAGGTCGCAATGGTTGCATTCGTGTCGACCCCCAGATCTTGGAGGAGCACCTCGCCGTCGAGGCCACCGTTGACGCCTCGCGCACCGACGATGCGATGTGGTTGGCTGTTTGGTTCAATTCTGCAATGCAATGTTCAATTGTTGTAGGTGCATTCTGTTATTGTATACCATGTGAGAAATAAATCGAATTTGGCTGTAGTAAATACATGAGAAACAAATACAATTGCTATATTTCCAAGTTGTTAAGCATGCTTGGTTTGGTTAACTGTCTGATCTTCTATTAGGAGAATGTTATATTGTGCAATGTGGTGCTGAGTTAATGTTTGGTTCATTTGTTGTGGTGTTTAGTTAATTGTTTGGTTAAATTCTGCAATGCGATGTTCAATTTTTGTGGGTGCATTATGTTATTGTATACCATGTGAGGAATAAATTGAATTTGGCTGTAGTAAATACATGAGAAACAAATACAATTGCTATATTTCCAAGTTGTTAAGCTTGCTTGGTTTGGTTAACTGTCTGATCTTCTATTAGGAGTATGTTATATTGTGCAATGTGGTGCTCAGTTCATGTTTGGTTCATTTGTTGTGGTGTTTAGTTAACTGTCTGGTTCAGTTCTGCAATGCGATGTCCAATTGTCATGGGTAGAATTTTGTATTGGTGTGCATGTGAGGAATAAATTGAATTTGGCTGCACTTAATACATGAGAAACATATACAAGTGCTATATTTCCTAGTTCTTAATCATGTTTGGTTTGGATAAATGGGTTTTCCATGTGGCTTGAATTAATCTGATGAATCTGCAATGTGCTTATTTTTCATCAACATATTTTACTGATAGCATGCGAACCCTTACTTAACCTGATGACTAACTACCTTATATGTGTTGCAGGGAAACAATGGGAAGCACTGAGGTTCACAATCGAGGTTAGCACGTGCATGGTCCGTTGTCTAATAGCACAATATTGTGCAATTGGAGGAACCATTCTTATATTTAGGTTTTTAACAATTTGGTCTTGCACATGTAGGTCCTACTATCAGAGGTTTTAAACCACTGTTTGACCCTTTTTGCATATGGGGAAATGAATTGTCCATGAATATCAGTCAAGTCAAGAAACTCAGAAAGATTGTTAGGATAAAGAAATTAGCGACAAAAAACAACAAGATCTTTGTCTGCACAATGAAGAAGACATCAGTTTACTATAGGATGGTACTAACTATTATACCTTGCCTTTTTTATTCCTTTGCCCCATTTCCATTATAGAGAAGATATTTATGCACATCCTTGTTTTCAGGCCTTTCCAAAGCAGTTCACTGATGATTACCTCTCAGACCACCTGTATGGTCAGGAAGCGAGGAAGGTATTCATACAACACCCACGGTTCAATATTGAAGTGTTCCTGAAGAGGACGAAAGATGGACGGTCAATCATCCACAGGCACTGGCCTAAAGTTACAAAGACCTTCAACATCAATGAAGGCTCAATATTCACCTTCTGCTTCAACAGTTTTCCAGATGAGGTACATCTGTCTATGTACCGTCTATGGTGCTAATTTTGAAAGGTTATAGATGTTGCATGTGAAACTTGGTGCTGGTGTAGTTGTGTAATGGGGTAGCTGAGTGCTGAAGCTATATGATGTTGTACTCTGATGTATTTCAATTATGAAAATGAAATATATTGTGTGCTTAATATGAAATGTCAATTAGATTAATAAATGGATTATTAATAATTAGATAATTTGCCTGCTGATTGGGTTTTTCTACTGCAAACGGTTATTGAGAAAACACCGTGTGCGATGCATTCAATAACGCACACAGTTTCTAGGAATAAACCATGTTAGATCAATGAACAATCACACACGACATCCTCTTGAAAACTGTTTGTGTTAGGCCACCTGGCGCAAACGTTTTCCACATAAAAACTGTGTGTGATGGACATCCTTTGACACACAGTTTCTTCTACGCACCGTGTGTGATGCATTCAATAACGCAAACGATAAAATTGTTAATACCGTGTGCAACGGAAACACTATCACAAACGATTTAACGTGGAAAATTGTGTGTGATGTACTTGCGAACAGAAACGTTTTCCTTGGAGCGACTGTGTGGGATATATGTATGAACGAAAATGTGTAGCGGGGACTGACTGTGTGGGATGTACTTACGACAGGAAATAATTTCGCCTGTATAATTGTATTTTTTTAGCACTACTATACGTATAACCGTATTTGGTCGCTCGCCGGTCGCACACGACCTCATTTTGCCGAGCGTGTGTGCAAGGAGGGCATATCCCCGACGGTTTCTGGGTCGTGTGGGAAGGACCCCCTATCACACACACTCACTAGGCGACGGTTCCAAATGCCGTCGCGGAAATGGGTTAAAAACTGTTTGTATTGCACCTCGCTGTACTAGTGAATGCAATAAGAACGATGACATGATGTAGACAAGATCTATTTATGTACAAATATACCCCATCTTGTTATCCTTAATAGCAACGAAACATACGTGTCGGTTCCCCTTCTGTCACTGGGATCAAACACCGTAAGATCGAACCCAGCACAAAGCACCTCTTCCCATGGCAAGAAAAATCAATCTAGTTGTCCTAACTAAACCAAAGATTCGAAGAAGAAATACGAGGCTATAAGTAATCATGCATATAAGAGATCAAGGAAGACTCAAATAACTTTCATGAATAAAAACATAGATTTGATCATAAACTCAAAGTTCATCGGATCCAAATAAACACACTTCAAAAAGAGTTACATCAAATAGATCTCCAAGAGATCATTGTATTGAGAATCAAAAGAGAGAGAGGAAGCCATCTGGCTACTAACTACGGACCCGTAGGTCTACAATGAACTACTCACGCATCATTGGAGAGGCACCAATGAGGATGATGAACTGCTCCGTGATGGTGTTTAGATTGGATCTGGTGGTTATGGAACTTGCGGCGGCTGGAATTGATTTTCATCGACTGCCCTAGGGTTTCTGGAATATTGGGGTATTTATAGAGCAAATAGGTGGTGCGGGAGGCCACCGAGGTGGGCACAACCCACCTGGGTGAGCCTGGGCCCCCACGCACGCCCTAGTGGGTTGTGCTCCCCTCGAAGCACCCCTCACATACTTTCTTGGCCCATCTGGTGTTTTCTGGTCCAGAAAAAATCCACAAAAAGTTCCGCTGTGTTTGGACTCCATTTGGTATTGAT
Organism: Aegilops tauschii subsp. strangulata; assembly: GCF_002575655.3. Taxonomy (NCBI): domain Eukaryota; kingdom Viridiplantae; phylum Streptophyta; class Magnoliopsida; order Poales; family Poaceae; genus Aegilops; species Aegilops tauschii. Next base: position 184,046,083 of record NC_053039.3, read on the forward strand.
TTCCTGCGACGTAAAAAAGAAGCAGAAAACAACAACTGGCACTTGGCACTATGTCAATAGGTTAGTACCAAAAAATGATATAAAATAATTATAAAATGATTGTAGAACATCCAAGAATGATAATATAACATCCTGGAACAATCAAAAAGTATAGATATGTTGGAGACGTATCACCAACCAGCTTCAGCCTCCTACCAAGTTCATCTACCGATCCCCTCCACAACCACGGAAGCCTGTAGGAGCTTCTCGTGCTCCCTGTCACCCACGCCTCCTCTCCTTCCTCCTTCACTGACTACCACCTTGCCTGTGACACCTCAAAATTTTGACCTTGTTTTATTAATTAAAATTTTGCCAGGAAATAAAACTTTTCCGTTTGTCTAGATTTTTCCCTTTTGATATTATGGGTTTTTACCTCAAGTGAAAACTTTCCAAAGGTATTATTGGACTTATATACTCTCTCTAAGAAACAATTCTTATTCAGTGGATTTAATTGCAAGATTTGCCTTTCCCTGAGCTTTATTCTTTTAAAATGATTTTTCATGAAATTGGAGTCTCTGTTGCACTGCAACCATTTGGCAAATGCATTTAAAATTTCCACCAAAATTTGGGGATGTCATGTGATGTTTCCACATCACTTTTATGCAAAAATATCTTTTGATCATTGGAGATTTTGAGCTCTACACCAACTTTTCAAATCTGGTCCAGTAGGCATTTTTGCACTGCAACCTATTTAAATATTTCCTTGAAAACTCTTCCAAGTGTTTGGAGATGTTAGTAGATGCTTACAATTCAACTTCATGCAAAAACCCAGTGTTGTTCTTTGAAAAATTTGAGTGAATCAACCTCTTTTTCATTCTGGTCCAGTTTGGTGTTTTGTACTGCAACCCTAGTTTATTTTGCTCTAGTGCCCCTGAGCTTTTTCCTGCTTGTAGCCCTCCCTACAAAACCCTTAAGTCCAGGAGAATGGACTCATTGGAGGATTTTTAAGTGCATGCAATGAGACCTTTTTCTTTCTATACAAAACTGTAGTTTTGCAAAACTTGCACTAGCAAGTTTCTGGTTTTGCCCAAATGATCTTACCATCATCACCTACTTCCAGGGAGACCCTGATCTGGAGATTTTGGCCACTCCAAGAGTTGCCTAAATGCACTTGGCATTCTGTCAAACACCTTGTGTTCATGGACAGTTCGGGCATGTTTTCTAGTTTGCATTATGGATTTGATCCACTGACCCAGCAACCGTGTCCACTAAGATCCTAGCTACTCCTAACCTAGTCCTGTTAATTGCCAGCTTCCCTCTCGCACTCAAGGCTGCCCTGACATTTCGTCGAGCACGTCCCGTGCGTGCTCTGGGCGCGCCCAGAGCGCATGTTTTGCACGCGCGCGCACCGAGTCGCCGCGTCGCACTGCCGCCCTCGCCGCGTCCCGCCCCTGGCCCTTGCTCGCCTGCAGAGACGCGCACTACCCTCGCCCACTCACCAGTACCCTCCAAGCTGCCCTGGCGCCCTACAGCGCCACCGTCAGAAGCCTTTGGCGGCACGCCGGCGTCGGCAGTGAGCTCCTGCCATGGTCGGCGCCGCCCAAGCCACCCGCGCGCGCCAGCTGCCCCTGTGAACAGCTCGAGCTTATCCTGGAGCCCGTCGGCACGCGCTCGTCGCCGCCACGTCGCCCTGCGGCTACAGCGCGACGGTCGCCGGCGTTCTTATCCACGGCCGCCGCGGGATCAGCCTCGAACGCCTATAAAAGGAGACCCCGAGCCCCTCCGAGCGCTCAGGCGAACTCAAGCCTTCCCCCTAGAGCTCCCCAAGCAGTGGATTGACCGGAAGAGGCCACCTCCCCCACCTCCAGCCGGTTCGGCCGCCGCTGCCTTCCGGTGCCGTTCGTCGCAACCAGGCACTCCCCCGCCCATCCAGCGCCACCACTCGCTTACCCTTGTTCTTGCGGAGCTGCCCAGCGCCTCAGCCTTGATCGGAAACCACCGGAGCCCAAAACCCACTTCACTCCCGTAGCCCCCTCCGCCGCGGAGCTCGCCGCCGGCGACTCCTCCCACCACCGTCGACCCAACGACCACCGGGAGAACCGCCCCGGTCTGGCGGGTCCATCCCTGCCCTCAGGTGCCCTCGAGGAACCGCCGTTCGTCGACGGCGATCGCCGGAGTCCCACCCCGTTCGGGCAGAGGAAGAGGAGGGAGAGCGGGGAATAGTCAAACCTGACCAGTGGGTCCTCTGGACCCACTGTCAGTGACCCCCGCGCCACCCACGCTGGCTTAAGTGGTCACGTAAACGCCTGAGTACGTTTCCTCCGCTTCGAAAGCATATTCTGTATCGAAACGTTTTCCTTTTTCTGGTTTTATTTAAAACAGATCTTTGACCAAACTTTGACTGGCTATATCTTTTAAAATAAAACTCCAAATGAGTTGATTCTTTTTCCTATCTCTCTCAAATTTCATCTAGTTTATTTTAAGATTTATTTCAAAAATATTTGAGACAACTTTTTGTACTTTTTTTTTGAAATATTTGTTGTTTGAATATATTTCAAAATAGGAAATGGAGAGAGAAGAAAACTTTCAAAAAGTGCACCCCCTTGCATACTCCTGAAGGCAAGCATTCTGAACTCTGGCATAATGTTTTCGTGAGGTGTTTTGATACGGTTACAACACCACCTTGACTTGGAGCATGCATTATTCCTATGTATCAATACAATCACGTGCATGAGTGCATATTGGAGATGCTTTACTGTTAGAAATGGATATGCTGGTGATAGTGATCATCCTCGCGAGTTTTTCATGCATACCGGCAGGAAGCCGGGAGAGTCGTGGTCTTGGGTAGACATGAGCTTGTCCCTAGTTCCTCGTCGAGACGAGTATGACCGGTATGGCATGATGAGGTTTGATGAGCGGTGATTCTGTCTGTTAATGGAAATAATTTTGTCATGCTAAGCCATCGGAGAATACTTGGACCTCCTGAGTCGGCCGTAGGTCGAGTCTTGTTCAGTAACTTTCCCTACTTGTTTTGGACTACCACTTGTCCCTGCCGCAGGTAGGGTACGGTTCAGTAAGTTGTCAACCCCTTACCAAGGCACACACCGTACAGAGAGGCCATGGTGGAAGATACCGGATGCATCCGGTAGGCAGGCCACCTGGTCCGGGGGCATGGGTGTTTCCGGTTGGGACCGAGAGGGGGGCACTCCTTAGAGCGCGCGATATAAATTTGATCCCATGCTACGTCGAGGTTGTAGCCTCCCCACTTAGAGTTTTGCTTGGCAGGTGTCGTGGGTGATTCCAGACACCGGTAAGTTAAGCTGGTGTGTGCAGGTCAGGCGAGTTTTCAATTAAAAGGCCGTAGACGGGATTAGTCCCGATGGACTAAATAAATCCGTTACTCGTGGGTAAAGAGTACACCCTCTGCAGAGGTCATATCTATTTGGATAGCCAGGTTTTTGGGTAAGGACTGCAGTCTGAGATGGGTCTAGTGACGGTCTTCGGATGGAGAAACGGCTAGACTAGAACTTAGTTTATGACCTGTGACGTTGAGGATTATGATTATTATTATTGTGGACTAACCAGTGCTTTATTTGAATTATTGAGTATCCCTGGGACGGTTCTACCTCCTGGATATTCACTTTGGTTATTCTTATATAATCCCTCTCTGTGGTGTCGCTCAGACGCCCGACTGTGGCATGCATGTTATTTAATTATTCTTTATAAGCCCTTTATGTGATGTCGCTCAGACGCCCGACTGCGGCATGTTTGTCATTTCTTTATTATTTATAAGCCCTTTATGTGGCGTCGCTCAGACGCCCGACTGCGGCATGCATGTTATTTAATTATTCTTTATAAGCCCTTTATGTGGTGTCGCTCAGACGCCCGACTGAGGCATTTGTTAATTTATTGGCAACCTTTCGAGGAGTCATTTCAGACACTCGGTCAGTGCATTCTATATTCTTTCTCCCGCATTGCATGTTCATATTTTACCAGCATGCGTGCATGACGGATTTCGTTCATTCGTGACAAAAGTTACGATCATGAATATTTCGGAGCATGATTACCTCTTGTTATATTATACCCGTGTTCTTAATGTTTGCGAGTACATTCAAACGTACTCATTGGCCTGTCCCTGGCTATTGTCTTGGCCAGATTTTGCGCATGGAGATAGCGTTACGACGACAGCCCCGGAACCCATGTAAAGGTGATAGCAGCCTCGCGAAGATAGGAGTTTTCCTGGTCAGCTGTTCTTGTGGGAAATGGAGTCCCATAGACGCAGATGTACCACAAACCGCTTCCGCCATCAACCACTGGAAACCAAGTGTTGTACTCCTAGGCCACAATGGTCTTGTACTACATATTTCGTACCTTGCTTGGAATTCTTGTATCAAGTTGGTGCCTCATCGGCTAACAGTAATCCTGGGGCTGGTGAGCACAAAGGCCGTTTTCTGGGAAATTAATATCCCGAAAATCCGGTCGTGACAGACTTGGTATCAGAGCCAGGCTGAGCATTGGCTAATCCTATCGTAGCCAGGTCAATAAACCTAGGTTAACCAAACCACCAGACCTTAACCTAACCCCGGCCAAGCTTCTCGCATAAGATAGCCCCACAGTGACCCGACGCCTTTCGGCAGACGGTGCCCAACCTATCAGCCTAGCCCGTCGATCACGCGCCAGTGACCGACACCTAACACGTCTCATTCGCAAGCGTGCGAAGGAAGACTCCGCCCCTTTTTTCTATAAAAAGGGCGCGCTAGCCTCCACACAGCACAGCACAGCCTCTTTCCCCAAACCGAGCCACGATGCCTGGCCCCATTATTCACAATGAGACCACAGCAACCAACCTTGGAGGTTTTGTGACCGTGCTCGCAAACCTCACCCGCCGTGCCTATGCATTAGAAGAGCCTCCTGAATATGTTGTGTACCAAGGACCCATGTACGGTGAGAGCCGTCAGTACTGGGCCACTGTGCACATCTATGGTAGGGGTCTGTCACCAAAACGCCCCTACAGGTTCACTGGAAGGACAACTTCCTTTGAGCCACAAGCTATCCAGCTAGCAGCTCGAGAAGCTATAGTTCAACTCCGGCACTCGTCGCCCAGAGTTAACTGTCGCTCGTTCTACTACTACCCCAAACGTGACGGGTATGGGAGGCCGCCTCAGGTTGCCAACGAAGATCACGAGACAGATCCTGCACTGTTGCATCTGGTGCGCTATGTAAGTGCACTAGAGCAACTGTTCGATCAAATCACCCTCGATCTGATCGCAGCTCGTGGAGAACTGGTTCGCCGAGCCCCGGCGAGAGGAGAAATGGAGCCCGACGCCGACAACCCAGTCGTGCTGTTCGGACACCCGATCGATCCCTTGAGGTCTGCCCCAGCCATCAACCAGAGTGCTTTGGTGTCCCCAGAAGCACTTCGTCGCCTTTTGGGAACCCGTTCCAACGAGATTGTGGCCAGCAACCCCCGCGATGGTCATCACCACTACCCCGACCCTGCAGCCCCTCAACCTCAACCAGCAAATCCCGACGGTGAAACCCGTGGAGAAACCCCGGCGTCCACCAGGCCAGCCCACTTAGACATTAACGAAGTAGACTAAGACGCTCGAGTTATATCGAGCCCTAGTTTTCCTACGCTTTGTAATGGTGTGATCTTGTATCGCTTTTATTAAATGCTATCTGCTTGAGCGCCCCTGTTTTTGGAGTAGTAGCTATGCATATGTACGTTGGCGTACAGTTGCGTTTTTGAATATCGGGCACAGCTACCAAGACAAACCCCGACGGCACCCACAGTAATGCGTCACATTTATGAGATATGTATATCTGTGGCTTTGACCCAAGAATAGGATCGACAACCAGTTACCCTTCAGCTCGGTAGATAACCCAGTCCCAATGCTATATAAAGGCCACCTCGTGACCTTGCCAAGTACCCCTCACCTTGTGCGCAACACTCACAGCCATTTTCTTTGCCATGCCGACCCCCAGTATTTATCTGAGAACCCCAGACGCAACCCCGGGTAGTTTTGTTAAATTATTGTGGGACTTTACCTGCAGTACCATGAGTGCCATCCATCCACCCCAGTACGAGTTGCTCAAATCGAGGATCACCCCATCCACCTCAAAATATTGGGCAGTGGTGCACATCCCTCCCTCAGACCCAAACCAAGACCCAATGGAAGTTTCCTTCGTGGGGAAATCCATGCCGACTCCGCATATGGCCATAGAAGCTGCTGCGTACGAAGCACTCGCTCGTCTTCGATTCGCGGTACCCTATGCCAGCGAACGAGGATATTATTATTTTCCGAGTCGTGCAGCACCCGGAGAAGTTGTATCTTTTCCCGGTGGACGAATTGAGAGAGATCCAGTACTGGCCAACCTTGCCCAGTACGTTATCGCTCAGGAGCGTTTGACTCAGCGAGTAATGGGTTATCTCCAGAGCCTCGCTGATTTAAATCCTCGGATCGCTATTGGCAGACCACTGAGCCCTGACCAGGAGAGGCGCATTCATCGACTGGTCAACCCGCTTCCCCTGATAGAAGAAGAGTGTGCCCCAGTACTAGAGACGTTTTCTCAGGACCCTGTCCTTTTGCCGTTCTCTTTGTAAACGTCACCGCTGTGTTTATTATCCCAGTATTTATTTATGTGTCGTAACTTGTGAGCGGTATCCAAAAAAAAAATTGTGCGACGGATCAGATATTTGTTTTCAATTATGTGAGCAGTTTTACTGCTGTTAATTTTGTTTAACTAATTTTTCACTCGCGATAAATTTTTGTAATGAGATTTCTTTCCCCGAGTTGCTGCAGCGTATATATCTCCACGACATAGATTTTTATTCGAGCAGCACCGTAACAGCAGACTCACAACCACAACCACTCGACCTCGTGCGCCAATTACAAATCCTCGTACACATTTTTACGCCTAACTGATCACACTCGAGGACACCACAGTCTCAGTAAGAGAGAATTGCGAGTAATCATTCGGGCGCAAGTTGCCCCAGCACACCGGCAGCAGTTAGCACTCGATGCCGCACCTAATCCTCGTGATCGCCGCCACCGCGAAGAGCTAACACTCGAGCGGCAGGATCACGACGATCATCCAGGATCATCGCGCACAAGAGCGCGGAGAGCCCCAGCAACGTTGCCAAACCTCCACACACCAGGACCACGTACCATTCCGGCATCGCCTCCGCCATTAGAGCCTCGTCTCGAGCTCCTACTAACAGCAATGGAGGAGGAGGAAAGAGAAGTAGAAGCGAGGCCAGGTGTGAGGAAGAAGAGCGGAGCACCGCGATCGTTTTATAGCTCGAGATCGGTGTACTGTGGGCGAGGTCCACCAGCGCCACTCGTCGCTCGATCGCCGGTGTTCGGAGACGAGTCCGCGAGCAGTGCCGACAGTGCACTGGCCCGCGAGGTGAGTGCACGCTGCACCGGCAGCTAGCACGCCGCGCACTACCGCAGTACGGCCTAGATGCCCTACGCGCTAGGCGTCGCCGGTGGAGGAAGCGCGGGAGAGCACGCGAGAGAGAAGAGAGAGCCAGAGGTAGAAGAAGAGGCCGACAGTGGGCCCTGGGTCCACCTGTCAGCCAGAGAGAGCACTGTGCCCTCGGGTGCGACCAGCGTATTTTAGTAATTTAGAATTTATTCTAAATTACTGTATCCAACGTAGAAATATCTCGTTTTCCCCGACCATGGATTTTCCGCGCAACGCCAGTATAACACACTGTGGTTTTACACCACTTATTGCCCTCTCACTGTAGCCACTTTTATTGCACAGTAGAATGTTTTCTTTTGATAAAAGCAATGGTTGTTCAAAAAGGCTTTTAACAAATCTCGAGGACGAGATTTTTCTTAAGGGGGGTAGTGTTGTGACACCTCAAAATTTTGACCTTGTTTTATTAATTAAAATTTTGCGAGGAAATAAAACTTTTCCATTTGTCTAGATTTTTCCCTTTTGATATTATGGGTTTTTACCTCAAGTGAAAACTTTCCAAAGGTATTATTGGACTTATATACTCTCTCTAAGAAACAATTCTTATTCAGTGGATTTAATTGCAAGATTTGCCTTTCCCTGAGCTTTATTCTTCTAAAATGATTTTTCATGAAATTGGAGTCTCTGTTGCACTGCAACCATTTGGCAAATGCATTTAAAATTTCCACCAAAATTTGGGGATGTCATGTGATGTTTCCACATCACTTTTATGCAAAAATATCTTTTGATCATTGGAGATTTTGAGCTCTACACCAACTTTTCAAATCTGGTCCAGTAGGCATTTTTGCACTGCAACCTATTTAAATATTTCCTTGAAAACTCTTCCAAGTGTTTGGAGATGTTAGTAGATGCTTACAATTCAACTTCATGCAAAAACCCAGTGTTGTTCTTTGAAAAATTTGAGTGAATCAACCTCTTTTTCATTCTGGTCCAGTTTGGTGTTTTGTACTGCAACCCTAGTTTATTTTGCTCTAGTGCCCCTGAGCTTTTTCCTGCTTGTAGCCCTCCCTACAAAACCCTTAAGTCCAGGAGAATGGACTCATTGGAGGATTTTTAAGTGCATGCAATGAGACCTTTTTCTTTCTATACAAAACTGTAGTTTTGCAAAACTTGCACTAGCAAGTTTCTGGTTTTGCCCAAATGATCTTACCATCATCACCTACTTCCAGGGAGACCCTGATCTGGAGATTTTGGCCACTCCAAGAGTTGCCTAAATGCACTTGGCATTCTGTCAAACACCTTGTGTTCATGGACAGTTCGGGCATGTTTTCTAGTTTGCATTATGGATTTGATCCACTGACCCAGCAACCGTGTCCACTAAGATCCTAGCTACTCCTAACCTAGTCCTGTTAATTGCCAGCTTCCCTCTCGCACTCAAGGCTGCCCTGACATTTCGTCGAGCATGTCCCGTGCGTGCTCTGGGCGCGCCCAGAGCGCATGTTTTGCACGCGCGCGCACCGAGTCGCCGCGTCGCACTGCCGCCCTCGCCGCGTCCCGCCCCTGGCCCTTGCTCGCCTGCAGAGACGCGCACTACCCTCGCCCACTCGCCAGTACCCTCCAAGTCGCCCTGGCACCCTACAGTGCCGCCGTCAGAAGCCTTTGGCGGCACGCTGGCGTCGGCAGTGAGCTCCTGCCATGGTCGGCGCCGCCCAAGCCACCCGCGCGCGCCAGCTGCCCCTGTGAATAGCTCGAGCTTATCCTGGAGCCCGTCGGCACGCGCTCGTCGCCCTGCGACTAAAGCGCGACGGTCGCCGGCGTTCTTATCCACGACCGCCGCGGGATCAGCCTCGAATGCCTATAAAAGGAGACCCCGAGCCCCTCCGAGCGCTCAGGCGACCTCAAGCCTTCCCCTAGAGCTCCCCAAGCAGTGGATTGACCGGAAGAGGCCACCTCCCCCACCTCCGGCCGGTTCGGCCGCCGCTGCCTTCCGGTGCCGTTCGTCGCAACCAGGCACTCCCCCGCCCATCCAGCGCCACCACTCGCTTCCCCTTGTTCTTGCGGAGCTGCCCAGCACCTCAGCCTCGATCGGAAACCACCGGAGCCCAAAACCCACTTCACTCCCGTAGCCCCCTCCGCCGCGGAGCTCGCCGCCGGCGACTCCTCCCACCACGTCGGCCCAACGACCACCGGGAGAACCGCCCCGGTCTGGCGGGTCCATCCCTGCCCTCAGGTGCCCTCGAGGAGCCGCCGTTCGTCGACGGCGATCGCCGGAGTCCCACCCCATTCGGGCAGAGGAAGAGGAGGGAGAGGGGGGAATAGTCAAACCTGACCAGTGGGCCCTCTGGACCCACTGTCAGTGACCCCCGCGCCACCCACGCTGGCTTAAGTGGTCACGTAAACGCCTGAGTACGTTTCCTCCGCTTCGAAAGCATATTCTGTATCGAAACGTTTTCCTTTTTCTGGTTTTATTTAAAACAGATCTTTGACCAAACTTTGACTGGCTATATCTTTTAAAATAAAACTACAAATGAGTTGATTCTTTTTCCTATCTCTCTCAAATTTCATCTAGTTTATTTTAAGATTTATTTCAAAAATATTTAAGACAACTTTTTTACTGTTTATTTGAAATATTTGTTGTTTGAATATATTTCAAAATAGGAAATGGAGAGAGAAGAAAACTTTCAAAAAGTGCACCCCCTTGCATACTCTTGAAGGCAAGTATTCTGAACTCTGGCATAATGTTTTCGTGAGGTGTTTTGATACGGTTACAACACCACCTTGACTTGGAGCATGCATTATTCCTATGTATCGATACAGTCACGTGCATGAGTGCATATTGGAGATGCTTTACTGTTAGAAATGGATATGCTGGTGATAGTGATCATCCTCGCGAGTTTTTCATGCATACCGGCAGGAAGCCGGGAGAGTCATGATCTTGGGTAGACACGAGCTTGTCCCTAGTTCCTCGTCGAGACGAGTATGACCGGTATGGCATGATGAGGTTTGATGAGCGGTGATTCTGTCTGTTAATGGAAATAATTTTGTCATGCTAAGCCATCGGAGAATACTTGGACCTCCTGAGTCGGCCGTAGGTCGAGTCTTGTTCAGTAACTTTCCCTACTTGTTTTGTACTACCACTTGTCCCTGCCGCAGGTAGGGTACGGTTCAGTAAGTTGTCAACCCCTTACCAAGGCACACACCGTACAGAGAGGCCATGGTGGAAGATACCGGATGCATCCGATAGGCAGGCCACCTGGTCCGGGGGCATGGGTGTTTCCGGGTGGGACCGAGAGGGGGGCACCCCTTAGAGCGCGCGATATAAATTTGATCCCATGCTACGTCGAGGTTGTAGCCTCCCCACTTAGAGTTTTGCTTGGCAGGTGTCGTGGGTGATTCCAGACACCGGTAAGTTAAGCTGGTGTGTGCAGGTCAGGCGAGTTTTCAATTAAAAGGCCGTAGACGGGATTAGTCCCGATGGACTAAATAAATCCGTTACTCGTGGGTAAAGAGTACACCCTCTGCAGAGGTCATATCTATTTGGATAGCCATGTTTTTGGGTAAGGACTGCAGTCTGAGATGGGTCTAGTGACGGTCTTCGGATGGAGAAACGGCTAGACTAGAACTTAGTTTATGACCTGTGACGTATGAGGATTATGATTATTATTATTGTGGACTAACCAGTGCTTTATTTGAATTATTGAGTATCCCTGGGACGGTTCTACCTCCTGGATATTCACTGTGGTTATTCTTATATAAGCCCTCTCTGTGGTGTCGCTCAGACACCCGACTGTGGCATGCATGTTATTTAATTATTCTTTATAAGCCCTTTATGTGGTGTCGCTCAGACGCCCGACTGCGGCATGTTTGTCATTTCTTTATTATTTATAAGCCCTTTATGTGGCGTCGCTCAGACGCCCGACTGTGGCATGCATGTTATTTAATTATTCTTTATAAGCCCTTTATGTGGTGTCGCTCAGACGCCCGACTGAGGCATTTGTTAATTTATTGGCAACCTTTTGAGGATTCATTTCAGACACTCGGTCAGTGCATTCTATTTTCTTTCTCCCGCATTGCATGTTCATATTTTACCTGCATGCGTGCATCACGGATTTCGTTTATTCGTGACAAAAGTTATGATCATGAATATTTTGGAGCATGATTATGTCTTGTTATATTATACCCGTGTTCTTAATGTTTGCGAGTACATTCAAACGTACTCATTGGCTTGTCCCTGGCTATTGTCTTGGCCAGATTTCGCGCATGGAGATAGCGTTACGACGACAGCCCCGGAACCCATGTAAAGGTGATAGCAGCCTCGCGAAGATAGGAGTTTTCCTGGTCAGCTGTTCTTGTGGGAAATGGAGTCCCATAGACGCAGATGTACCACAAACCGCTTCCGCCATCAACCACTGGAAACCAAGTGTTGTACTCCTAGCACAATGGTCTTGTACTACATATTTCGTACCTTGCTTGGAATTCTTGTATCAAGTTGGTGCCTCATCAGCTAACAGTAATCCTGGGGCTGGTGAGCACAAAGGCCATTTTCTGGGAAATTAATATCCCGAAAATCCGGTCGTGACATTGCCGGACCCCGCCCTCGTCGCCACTGACCGGCCAACCAGCAACCAACCAGATGAGCGACCACGCCCCCTTCTACTTCACCTTCCCGTGCTCCTTTTTCTCTCTCTCTCTCCTATCCCTCACCCACCATGGATGATATGCAAGAGCTCCCTCCCATCGCTGTCAGGAGCTCGTTGCCGCCTCCCGATGTAGCTGCTCCCTCGAGCTCCTCCACCGGCTGGACCTCCCCACCTCGTGTGCCTCCTGCAGTCCTCCCGCTCGAACCTGGTGAGACCCTCCTCCTCGCGTTGCGGCTGAGCCTCTGCATCGCCCGCACCGAGCCACCCTCTGCTTCACGCTCCCGGGCTTGCCTCGCGTGCCCTAGCCCGGCTCCGTCTGTGACAACGCCCAGATCCTCAGCCTTTCGACCTGTTGGCCCAATGTGAGCAGTTTCAGATTCGGCCTACATGTATTTTTTCCCTGTTCTGCGAATTTAGCATCTCTACTCTTATAAAAAAAATAGAGTTGGTGATGATGGTGTGCTTGCCATCCTGCAATATAGGCCGTCCGATTTATATCTGACGGATTTGAAGGAAACTATGGCAATTTTGCAAAAAGATACCCACATGCCTCTCCACATTTGGAAATAAGGCCTTCCCTGGTTCATCATTTTCTCTCACAAGATAAACTACTCGTGCAAATGCATCTTGATGTTCCATGCAACGCACGGGCATCTTGCTAGTTATCCAGGATTTATAGTTTTACAGAAAACCCCCTGTAGTTCATGCATATTATAACTCACAAACCATGCATCCAATTGAGACATGTCACATATGCAAAATGCTTAGAATTTCTTCTAGTTTCGCAATATACAACTTTCATGCATGATAAAAATGTTTATATTACTGTTTGCATTAATTTGCATAAATAACTTGTTAAAATGGTTTATTTCATAACTAAATAACCGTAGCTCCGAATTAAATAAACTTTATATGTAAACGGGGTAGAAAAATGCATAGGTTAACATGGTGCACTTAATTTGCATGTTTTAAAATATTAAAGTTATGTATAGGGCAGAACAATACCAAATTCGAAATATGCATATGGGGATTTTCCGGAATTGTTGTTTGTTGTTCCGGCCTCATTTAAACTTGCCTAGATATGTAGTTTTATTATGTTTCACCTCTTGCCATATTTAACAATATTTAATATTGTTGGGTACATAAACGGGAGAGAACTAAATAATTTAATGTGGTGTTTCGTCAATATGCAACTCTTTGCATATTGAGCGCAACTTAATTTGTAGTATTGTATGTTGCACTTTGCCATGTCATGATTCATTAAACCGGACATGCATCATACTTGGTTGCGCATAATGCCTTGGTCATGCTTGTGTGTTTACCATGTTGTTTGCTTCTTTCCGGTTGCGCTTCTTCTTGTCGATAGTTTCATTTAGTAGCGACTGTGAAGATCCGTTCGACTATGCTCGTTCGTCTTCTTCATGGATTTGGTCTTCTTCCTAGCGGGATTTCAGGCAAGATGATCATTACCTTGGATACCACTACTATCTTTGCTTGCTAGTTGTCTCGGTGTATCGCTATGTCGCGCTACCTACCGCTTGTTTATCAAGCCTCCCAAATTGCCATGATAGCCTCTAACCTTTTCCACCATCCTGGAAAACCATTGTTGGGCTATGTTACCGCTTTGCCCAGCCTCTCTTATAGCGTTGCTAGTTGCAGGTGTAGTGCAGGTTGTTCCATGTTGGCACATGGATATCATGGGATATCACAATATCTCTTATTTAATTAATGCATCTATATACTTGGTAAAGGGTGGAAGGCTCGGCCTTTTGCCTGGTGTTTTGTTCCACTCTTGCTGCCCTAGTTTCTGTCATACGAGTGTTATGTTCCTTGATGTTGTGTTCCTAACACGGTCGGGGTTTATGGGCCCCCCTTGACAATTCGCTTTGAATAAAACTCTTCCAGCAAGGCCCAACATTGGTTTTACCATTTGCCTAATAACAACTAAAACTTGCATAGGGACTTACCGGTACCCGAGGAAATTAATGAACAACCCGGGCCAGTGCTCCTCTTGAGTGTTGGTCCAAAACAGAGCCACTTGCGGTGTCACCCCGTCAACTAGGGTTTTCGATTGCCGTATGCAGTGTTCATCCGATCGTGGCCTGAGACGAGATACGCGCGGCTACTATCAGGGTGTCGGCACGTCGGGAGGTCTTGCTGGTTTTGTTTTACCATTGTCGAAATGTCTTGTGAACCGGGACTCCGAGCTTGATCGGGTTGTTCTGAAATGGAGGATTTTCCTCCGCGGATTGTGAGAATTGGTGATGGACTAAGTAGGGACACCCATACAGGGTTTAATCTTTCTGGAAGGCGTGCCTGCAGTTATGTGGCAGACGGGAATTTTTAATATCCGGTTGTAGAGAACTTGACACTAAACCCGAAATAAAATACACCAACCGCGTGTGTAACCATGATCCTCTCTTTTTGACGAAGTTCGGGAAGAGAACGCGGTGGGGTTATGTTTGAACATAAGTAGTTCAGGATCACTTCTTGATCACTACTAGTTTGCGACCGTTTGCGTAGTATCTCGTCTTATTCTTGTACTCGTAAGTTAACCACCATTCAATCCTTAGTGCTGCTGCAACCTCACCACTTATCCACTCCGTACCCATTAAGCTTTGCTAGTCTTGATACCCATGGTAATGGGATTGCTGAGTCCTCGTGGCTCACAAATTACTACAACAATAGGTGCAGGTACAGGTAATGCGATCATTATGACGTGAGAGCGATGGTTGCTTGTTAGGAGTTCTTCTTCTTCTGTTTCTTCTTCTTCGATCAAGCAATAGGTTCCAGGTCGGGAGCCTGGGATTAGCAGGGTGGATGTCGTTCTTACTTTTCATTGGATTTCATCCGTAGTCGGATCCTGCTCTTTTGTAATGATTACTATGTATTGATGTATCCATGTATTCATGTTGTAGCTTGTGGCGAGTGTAAGCCTCTATCTTGTATTCTCATCTATTCAGTACATGGCATGTTGTAATGATATCCACATTGCTATGCGCTCGAAATTCGGTTGTGCCCCAATCATGAATTCATCACGTGATTGGGATAGAATCGCATCTTGGGCGCTACAAGTTGGTATCAGAGCCTTACTGACCGCTCAGGTTCCACCTGAGGGGTTTTTCCCTTCTCCGTAGCGAAAAACCTTCTCACTGGCGCCATGGATGCTTTGACAAGACGGTGGGGTGAAGAGGAAGAAGGAGGAGCAAGCAGCGAGAGGACAGAGATGAGCAGGGGGCTCCGCCCCCTCTCCCATTTACAGCTGGAGGTAGGCCAACCACCGGCCTCCCATGATTCCAAGTAATGATGGTTTTTCTGCATGCAGCAGGTAGTTGTCAAGTCGGACGGTTGCCGAGGCAGCGTGGGGAAGTGGAGACGCCCACGTCCCATCAAGCACTATGCGTCGATTGGGTCCGCAGGCGATTGGGCCCGCGACGCTTCACCCTTGCCTCTTGGCTTCGCCTCGAAGTCAAGTCACAGCGCGCCTTGGGCCCGGGGGCTACTGTCAGCGTTTTGGGAACTAGGGTACCCAGACCTGCCCGCCTGCGGCCCATGGCATGGCTCCATCGACGGCCTGGTATGGCCCATCTTCAGCTTCGTCAAGACAAGACTCTCGCGAGGGGCCAAGCCTCGCGAGGCGGACGACACCAAGACCTCGGAGGAAGCAGCCTCCCTAGTTTGGCTCCCGAGGAGCGGAGATTGCTATGCAGGTGCTCACCTCATGAGGTTGAGGTGACGTAAGGCATGACGACCAAGGCCAGGTGGGCGCCAACGGGCGTAGAGCAGCAGGTTTCCTCTTTGGTGCTGAGGAGGCAAGCGCAGGCACGGGGTCCCGAGGAATTAGCCAAAGGTTTCCCTTCCCCTGCAACGAGACCAAGACCGCCAGGACGGCGGGACGGATGTCATCACCGAGCCCACCACGGCGTCATGACCAGAAGGTTTGCAGGCGCAGACCACCTTTCGTCAGGATAAGATGTACTTCTTGTCCCCCTTCAAACTTTGCCACTGTGGGATCCCTTCCCGCCTTCGTTTTGGAGGAAGAGGACCGAGGCCACTATAAATATAGCTTAGCCACCACCATAGGAGGGGATCCAGGATCCAACCCAAACCCTGACTAGCTCACATCCACAAGAACAGGCCTCCTGAGGTTGTTCTTCCCATGTACTAGTTCATCCTGAGCCCCTCGCGAGGCTAATCCACCCCAAAGCAGGAGTAGGGTCTTACACCGCAAGGTGGCACGAACCTGGGTAAACTATCGTGTCTCTTTCCTTTCCTGCTCATCGAGTTAGGCCGTGAGAATGACGAATTGGTTGGCTGAAGAGGTTGACTTCTTCGCACATGCCCCAGAGTTCGAACCTCCTTTGGGTCAGTGGATCCCTAAATCTGACATTTGGCACGCCAGGTAGGGGCGTGTCGAAGCCTCTCTTCCGCCGGTCGTTTCACCACCATTCCGCCGTTCTCATGGCTGACACTCGTCGAGTTCGTGCTGAGCGCCGGGCAGCCCTCGCCGCCCGTGTAGCTCAGACAGCGCCTGCGGGCGACGGCGCCCCTCGCAGCTCCCCGTCACCTGCGGGTAATGCTCCTCAACATGCCGGAGTCCTCAGTGGCCTCCTAGGAAGAGTTGTGCGGCCTGTTCATTGTGCGCTTCACGGAGCCGGTGCCTCACGCCGTCACGGTCGTCCTCGGTGGGTCACAGGCGCAGGCCTCAGACCGCCACGTCAAGCGGTTCTTTCGCCAGGTGGGGGCCACCTAGTCGCGGTGGGGGGGCCCTCCGGGCTTAGCGGCGCCCAAGGCTGACCTCATCTTCTACTCTAGGGACTACCCCAAGACCACGGCCGGCGCCAGCGCGCTTCCTATGCTTTGGACCCCCACCATCTGCAAGGTAGTAGTCACCTGGACCCTCATCGACGGTGGCGCAGGCCTCAACGTCCTCTCCGTGGAGGCATTCGGCCTGCTTCACGTGCCTTACGACCGACTCCTCCCCACCAAGCCCTTCTCGGTGGTCATCGATGGCTCCACCTGTCCTCTGGGGCAGATCTGCCTCTCCATCACCTTTGGTATGCGCAACAACTACCGCACTGAGCTCATTGACTTCGATGTCGCCTGCATCGATCTCCCGTACATCGCCATTCTCAGGTATCCGGCCCTCGCCAAGTTCATGGCGGCGACTCACCCCGGCTACAACATCCTCAAGATGCCAGGAAGCTGCGGCATCATCACGATCGCCTGCGATGAGAAGGATGCGGTGTGCTCCCTCGAGTGCACCTACTAGCCCGCTGCGGTCGAGAACTCGGATGACGAGGGCGCCGTCCATACTCTTGAGGTCGTCCCCAAGAAGAAGAAGCAGCTACTCCTCCGACGTCCTCAGGAGGCCGGGGCGTCCAATGGTCGTGCCTCAGGCCCTGCGCCCACTGATGGGGCGCCTTCCCCTCTCGCATAGGAAGGCGCACTCGACACCCCTCTTAGGTTGGGCTCGGAGGCTCTCCTCTGGAGGGCCTCGGACCTGGCCAGCGTCACGAGGGAGGCGTTCGGGCACCATGTGGGGGTGTGCTTCAATGCACGCTTCCACGAGCAGGGCGCAGGGTGCGAGGCGCCAGGCGCTCAGGAGTTCATCACCAAGGCGATCGGAGAGCTTCAGGAGGCGCGAGCCATGCGCGGTGAGCGCCGCCCCGCATCACCCGGTGCAGCTGCCGCCCCTGACATGGGTGGCGAGCTACGCGTCTGCGTCAACATCCCAGGGCTCAACAGAGCTGCTTCTCAGGAGCTCTTCTGGCCTTCCCGCGTCGGCCGGTGTGGGGGCCGCCCTCACAGCTAGGATCACATTCCCTTTGGCCTGCAGAACCCGGTTGCCGCGCACCAGTGCCATATTCGGGCATCCTAGAGGATCACGAAGCCAGGCGGCAGACGATCTTGATGGCGAAGGTGTCGACCCCTGGTGAGCCTCCCGGACCTCCGGAGCCTCACGAGACCCAGGAGCCAGACAACTCGTGAGGAACGACTTTTGCAGTGCGCATCTTCAGCCACCCCAACACTTCTCCAACGACGGTGATAGGCGACTTTTCGGTTTGTTCAATTGAGGGCGCCTCTCGGGCTGCATTATCCTCAAGCTGCTAGGGCCAGTCCCACATCCGCACCATTTTGATTCATCTACTCCGGACCAGTATGCTTGCCTATGTTATCATGGCTATTGACATTACCCCTGTTGTCTCGTTATCTATGGAGTCGCCCCTCGCGGCCTCCGTGCGTTGCTAACCCGCCTCTTAATCATCCCGCAATGGGGGCTACTGGCATGACGCTTGTGCTTGGGTCCGTCCCTGCAGTGCTGATAAACCTGAGACACCGAGCTCTGGCTCGCGGCCTGCCCCGCGCACATCACCTCACCGGGTCCTCAGTGCCTTCGTCTTCTTGCAGAAAGATCACCGGCAGGACAGCAAGCGCGACTATGTGCTATGTTTCTTTCTTCGGCTAACTCGCAGGGACCTCCGAAATCGGGACCACGAGCGGTCCCGCCAGCACCACGAGCCACGACCCCTCCAAGGCACCCTCGCGAGGCCAGCCACTCTTTTTTTCACGCAATTCGCTTGCACGTTAAAGGGGGGGCCCTGAGCATCGCGCCTCAGGGACTCCTACTGGCTCTCGAGCCCTCAGCCCCTGGCTTTGACCATGGCATCGCGACCTGGCATACCAGCGGCGGCTGAGCCTCGCTCAAGGGCCAGGACCCGAGGACATAGAGCATCCAGATGAGCGAGGAAGAAGGGGTCGGCGCGAGTCTTGTCTGGGAGTGCCACCGCCACCAGGACACAGCCTGGCGCCGCGCAAAAAGCTGCCCTCACAGCGAGAGGATAACCGCAGGCTCCCCAAGATAAGTCACCCCATACGCGCATGCGAAAACTTTACAATCAACACTCTATCCCTAGCGATCTCGCTCGAGCAAGGACGTTTCCCTTTCAGCCTTTGGGAGCTGCTTGCGTGCCAAAGGGGACCTCCTGATCATCGCGTCTCAGGGGCTCTTACTAGACCTCAGGCCGCTCACCTCCTGGCCTTGACCACGACATCGTGAGCTGGCATACCAGCGACGGCCGAAGCCTGCCTGGGGACTAGGTGCTGTCAGTGCAGAGCACTAAGCTATCCCAGGAATGAAAGGGGGAACCATGCCAAGGCGGGAGACGCAATCACGACACTGAATCAGGAATAATATCATCTAGACAAAAGCATCACAGTTTTTACGTACCCCCACGGGGCTCGTCGTGGTTTCGTGCAGAGATGAAGCAAAAGGAAAAACCCCTAAAAGAGCCACGACCTTGGCGGCGTCACCGACGATGCCGAGATGCTGCCGCTGTTGCGGTTCGAGCACGGCGGCTCAGTGGCTCGTAGCTTTCATCGTCACTCGAGCCATGCCCTGAGGAGGTGTTGCTGCTGTTGAAGAATCGCGAGCAAGGCCAAGGGCAAGTTCGCCGTCGGCGACCTCGCCGCTCCGACCGCCTCCCCGGGGCAGCATTCCAGGCACCGACCATCCTCGCCAAAGACCTTGAAGAAGAGCGTCGACGCCCCGTCGTACTCGAAATGGATGCCATGGCCTCCCTCCGGGCGGCAGGCGCGGGCGATCGCGCCCCATCCTGAAGTCATGAAGACGTCGCCGGGGTTTACGACCTCGACTTCTGCCTCTGAAGCCTGGCCGCAGCATCCGTCGTGCTGCAGCCACAACTCGACGGGCCCCCTCGGCAATATCTCCCTTGTGAGGGACCGCGGGAGCCGGATCCATGTGCACGGCGGCATTTCCGCCCACACCACAAACTCGTGGGACGTGCCTTCGGCATGGGTCCACGAGTGAGGTGGCCGTACGGCCTCGACCTATTCTCCTTCGCAGCCCTACTCATCAGGGCGTCAGCAGCCGCTCCTATGCGCGGAGCTTTGCAAACAGGCATACGCGGGGACCAGGAAGCCCGGCGGAGCCCGTTCATGCCAAGGCCGCGTCACCATGGGCTCCGTGATGGTGTCATGAGAGCAATCGAGCCTCTTCTTTGGCGGGAGCAGCCCAGGTTCCACCTGAGGGGTTTTTCCCTTCTCCGCAACGGATAACCTTCTCACTGGCTCCATGGATGCTTTGACAAGACGACGGGGCAAAGAGGAAGAAGGAGGAGAAGCAGCGAGATGACGGAGATGAGTAGGGGGCTCCTCCCCCTCTCCCATTTATAGCCGGAGGGAGGCCAACCACCGGCCTCCCACAATTCCAAGTAATGATGGTTTTTCTGCATGCAGCAGGCAGTTGTCAAGTCATACAGTAGCCGAGGCAGCATGGGGAAGTGGAGACGCCCACGTCCCATCAAGCGCCACGCGTCGAATCGGTCCGCAGGAGATTGGGGCCCACGGCGCTTCACCCTTGCCTCTTGGCTACGCCTCGTAGCCAAGTCCGAGCGCGCTTTGGGCCCAGGGGCTACTGTTGGCGTTCTGGGAACCAGGGTACCCAGACCTGCCTGCCTGCGGCCCATGGCGTGGCTCCATCGACGGCCCGGTATGACCCATCTTCAGCTTCGGCAAGAAAAGACCCTCGCGAGGCGGACGACACCAAGACCCCCGGAGGAAGCAGCCTCCCTGGGTGGCTCCCGAGGAGCGGAGATTCCTATGCAGGCGCTCACTTGATGAGGTGGACGTGACGCAAGCCATGACGACCAAGGCCAGGCGGGCGCCAGCGGGCGCAGAGCGGCAGGTTTCCTCTTTGCTGCTAAGGAGGCAAGCGCAGGCACGGGGTCTCGAGGAATCAGCCAAAGGTTTCTGTTCCCGTGCAATGAGACCAAGACCGCCAGGACGGCAGGACGGATGTCATCACCGAGCCCACCACAGTGTCACGACCAGATGCTTTGTAGGAGAAGAACACCTTTCGTCAGGATAAGATGTACTACTTGTCCCCCTTCAAACTTGGCCACTGTGGGATCCCTTCCCGCCTTCGTTTTGGAGGAAGAGGACCAAGGCCACTATAAATATAGGTTAGCCACCACCATAGGAGCAGATCCGGGATCCAACCCAAACCCTGACTAGCTCACATCCACAAGAACAGACCTCCTGAGGTTGTTCTTCCCCTGTACTAGTTCATCCTCAGCCCCTCGCGAGGCTAATCCACCCCAAAGCAGGACTAGGGTCTTACACCGCAAGGTGGCCCGAACCTGGGTATACTACCGTGTCTTTTTCCTTTCCTGCTCATCGAGTTAGGCTGTGAGAATGATGAATTGGTTGGCTGAAGAGGTTGAGTTCTTCGCACACGCCCCAGAGTTCAAACCTCCTTTGGGTCAGCGGAGCCCTAAATCCGACAATTTCATCCGTAGTCGGATCCTGCTCTTCTGTATGATGATTGCTATGTATTGATGTATCCATGTATTGTAGCTTGTGGTGAGTGTAAGCCTTTATCTTGTATTCTCATATATTCAGTACATGGTATGTTGTAGTGATATCCACCTTGCTATGCGCTTGAAATGCGGTTGTGCCCCAATCATGAATTCATCACGTGATTGGGATAGAATCGCATCTTGGGCGCTACACATCAGGAGCTGCACTATCGCGAGCCAGAGCCACACTGATAGGGAGCGCTGCACCGGCCGACAGTCGCGGCACCAAGCAGGTCGCGACGCCACAACACAGGGGAGCAGCCGCGCCGCCATGGGCCGCCGCCTTGCCGCTGGATCGTCGAGGAAGTCCATTGCCGGGGCCGGCCTAGATCTCGCGCCGCCAGGGACGCTGATGCAGAGCATCCTACGGACATCACCATGTCAAGAATCCATTTGGCAAGTGACACATTCGACATCTACTTAACATACATAAAGGTGAATCATCTCCTTGACAAGTGCTCACTTGACTCCTTCGAGGATGGTATACTACTTGACACTTCTCCCATGTGCATGCATAGGTATTATCGGAGCACCATGGAAGATGAGGAGGAGTCCGAGCACAAGAGCACGACTACACCATCCGCGAGGGAAGCTTGGAAGAGAAGGAAGAAGAAGCATGGACAAGCTTCTAGAAAGCCCGGAAGCTTCGGCTTCCTGCGCGGAACTTTCGGCCATCCTGGAACTTTCGGTCCTGAGGCACCAAAGCCGTCCGAGAGCGTGCCAACTCTTTGGATATCCCGGACCCTGTCAGGACCTTCGCTCAGAACCTCCGCCGCCCGGACCTTCCGGCCATCCCCGGAACTTCCGGCCTGCCTGCGCGCACAGACTCAGCCGAGGCCCACGTACCCTTTTGCCCCTCACTTACCCCTTCGTGGCTACCACTATATATACTAATCCCTCTCCTCCATTCTAGGGTCCGCATTGTGATAGGTCAAGATAGAGAAAGATCTTTGATCATCCACTTACCTCTACTCCCATGGAGTCCAAGGCCTCCATGTGAGAGATCCTCCAAGTGGATTCAAGACCCCTTCATGGGAAGATCCTCCTAGGATTCAAGACCTCTCTCCTTCAAGGATTGAGATGAACTATCTACCCTTTGTACCCTCTTATGTTGGATTTGGATCCTTGTATCTCCTCTTTCTGTATGTGGATTTAGCATATGTGTGATTTGGATCTTATTGATTGAGTCTTTTGCCTCTCGTGTTCTTCGTGGCATCCCCTCCATTTCGTGAAAGATCGGCCTTTAGGGTTCCACCCTACATCATCTTGGTATCATGAGCCACATTCATCACAAATTTTGAGTCCCTACCCCCCCCCCCCCCGCTTTTTAGCCTAATTTTGTGTGTTTTTTTGCCCAATTTCGCAAATCCCCACCAAAAATAGCCATCCCAATTTTTTGTGATTTGTTGGTTTGATGATGTTTTGTTGGTTTTGATCCATGGATTTGCAGTGTTACATGTAGATCTAGCTTACTCACCATCCTAATCCGCCAAATTTCTCTTTTCCCTCATCAATTGTGCCCTGGAAATCGAGATTTTCTACCCCTTTCTTTGATCTGGAATTTAGGGTTCATCCCAGAAGAAATTCCACGACCCTCGGAACTTCCGGAATCCCCCGGAACTTTCGGGCTAAACAGAAAGTTTACCCCAAAATCCCCAAATTTCCCCCAATTCCCCCCTAACTTGTCACGCGACCCCCGGAGCCCGGAAATTTTGGCCCTCACCCCGGAATTTCCAGCCTAACCAGAAACTTTACACAGAATTTCAGCACTGCCCTCCTTCACCGTTTTGACCAAAACTTTTCTCTCCAAACTCGGATTTGAGTGTTCTTTGACTCGTTTTGAAGCTATCAACGTGCCCAAGGTCCTCATATTGGTTTCACCACCTTTTGACTCCATCAAAATTTTGGAACTTAGGCATATTTGCCTAGGCCCTCCACGATATCATCCGCTATACCACCATAGCCTTCCGCAACGTAACCCAATTTGATCCCCATTGCATTTCAGGTTCTTTGAGTTGTGGTTTGTGTCTCCGAAGGTGTTTCAGCTACTTAGGGATGGTGAATTCAACTCCGACTTCACATAATCCACCACATCCACCTCCGCATTGCCAATTCCGTGACCACCACCGCATTCCGCTACCACCATTTGACATTTGCCATTTGAGATTTTAAGTTTGCGGTTTATTTGTTTCCTAAGGTGTTTCAGATAATTAGGAACGGTTAACATCAAGAACATCGCCACTCATCATCGCCATGGACTCGACATCGACGACCACTTCATCATTTTGACAACAGCACCGTAATTAAGGACGGTAACCTCGACAATGTCACTTGTACATCTCCCTTGCCATTGCATTATTAACCCTCGAGCCAATTTTGCATCACTTTCCTATCGAGACTAGCCATTGAGTATTGTCGGGCAACGCTCTTGTGCACTTTAGTGATACACGTTCCGCATAGCTATCATTGCATGCATATATCATCGTATCATCTCTTGTGTATCAATTGTTCCCGCATATTCATAATTGCTATCTTGGGTTGAGCATTTCGCATAAGTGGCCATAACAAAAAAAAACCTTTTAAACAAAGAGAAAAACAAAGAGCTTGTAAGCAATGGCCATAGCAACACGCCACATTGTATATCATATGACATCATTCATCATCTTGGACCATCATGTGTGAAACACGAGGCACCATACATACATAGCATACTTGGGGTAAAAAGTCGATACATTTTATCTCTGATAGGTTGTGCACAAGTTGTCCTATCTGCCCATTGAGCAAGCATGCTAGCGCTCTCTAGCATTGTGCAACAAGGGAGTTGTCCGTGGATTCCACATTTATCTATCCATGTGTGTGTTCCCATGTGCCACTCATTGATATTGGTCTACTTGTTTCAATTGAGAATTTGTGAATCTCTATCAACATTATTGACTCTTGCTAACAATTGCATTAATTTTGTGCCACTATCCTCACTAAGCTCCATGACAAGCTTTACTTGTGTAGGTTTGAGAATTGACAAGATCTGGTACCAATTGTGCTATTTCCATATGAAAGTGGAACTATCCCTGGGCGGTTTTGGTAATTCCTAACAACATATAGCTCATTGAACCAATGCTATTTCAAGATGATCATTTCAGAAAGTTCAATGATTGGCATGGCATGGACTAGGAATGTGGACCCCTCAAAATGCTAAGGACACATATTGGCTCAATCTTAAGACTCTACATTTTCATTTTAGTGATCCAAGATCACATTGAGTCCATAGGAAAAGCCAATACTATTAAAAGGGGATGAGGTGTTGCTCAATGGCTTGCTTGCTCAAAATGCTTAGTGATATGCTCCAAAAGCCCTCAACCACTTTCTCATATCCACATATATCCCAAACCAAAAGTCAAACTCAGCCCCACCGATTTGATCTATCCGGCGCCACCGAGTTCATTTGGCATAGCCATAGCCAGAAACCCTAATCAGTTCGGTCTCACCGATAGGAATCTCGGTCTCACCGAGATGGGATTCCAAACTCTCTGTTTCCCTCCGTAACATTTAGGTCAAATCGAGATGAGCGATCGGTCCCACCGAGTTCGCAATGCAAACTCTCTGTTTCCCTTTCGTAACGTTTCGGTCTCACCGAAATGAGCGATTCGGTGCCACCGAGTTTGCCTGACCAACTCTCTATTTGCCTATTACAGAAATCGGTCTCACCGAGTTTATGTGATCGGTCTCACCGAGATGACGTTATGCCCTAACCCTAATGAAATCGGTCCCACCAAGTTGACATGTCGGTCCCACCGAAAAGCCTAACGTTCACATTTTGAACTAAATCGGTGTGACCGAGTTTCATGATTCTGTCCTACCGAGTTTGGTAAATTGTGTGTAACGGTTGGATTTTGCATGGAGGCTATATATACCCCTCCACCCACTCCTCATTCGTGGAGAGAGCCATCAGAACATGCCTACGCTTCCAGCATTCATTTTCTGAGAGAGAACCACCTACTCATGTGTTGAGACCAAGATATTCCAATCCAACCACAAGAATCTTGATCTCTAGCCTTCCACAAGTTGCTTTCCACTCAAATCATCTTTCCACCAAATCCAAATCTGTGTGAGAGAGTTGAGTGTTGGGGAGACTATCATTTGAAGCAAAAGAGCAAGGAGTTCATCATGAACACACAATTTATTACCTTTTGGAGAGTGGTGTCTCCTAGATTGGTTAGGTGTCACTTGGGAGCCTCCAACAAGATTGTGGAGTTGAACCAAGGAGTTTGTACGGGCAAGGAGATCACCTACTTTGTGAAGATCTACCCTAGTGAGGCAAGTCCTTCGTGGGTGATGGCCATGGTGGGATAGACAAGGTTGCTTCTTCGTGGACCCTTCGTGGGTGGAGCCCTCCGTGGACTCGCGTAGCTGTTACCCTTCGTGGGTTGAAGTCTCCATCAACGTGGATGTACGATAGCACCACCTATCAGAACCACGGGAAAAATCTTCGTGTCTACATTGTGTTTGCTCCCTCCAAACTCCTCCATTTACCTTCATATGCAATGATTTACATTCCGCTGCTATACTCTTAGAATTGCATGTGTAGGTTGATTGCTTGACTTGTGTTATCTTGCTAAAATTTGCCAAGACTTAAAATTGGGAAAAGGCTAGATTTTTATTTGGTCAAGTAGTCTAATCACCCCCCTCTAGACATACTTTCGATCCTACAAGTGGTATCAGAGCTTTGGTCTCCATTTGCCTTGATTTCCATAGCTTTGGTGATCATTGCCTCGGTTTCACGACCTAGGAGAGTATGGCGTCTAGTGAGGGTTTCACAACCTAGGAGAGTATGGCGTCTAGTGAGGGAAATTATCACTGTAGAGGTCCTTACTTTGATGGTACTAATTTTGCTAGTTGGAAGCATAAGATGAACATGCATATTCTTGGACATAACCCTGCCGTTTGGGCTATTGTGTGTATTGGCTTGCAAGGTGAATTCTTGATGGGAGAGAACCGAACCGTGAAGCTACCCCGGAAGAGTTGAAGATACTGCAATACAATGCTCAAGCTTGCGATATCCTCTTCAATGGATTGTGCCCCGAAGAATTCAACAAAACCAGCTGTCTTGAGAATGCAAAGGAAATTTGGGATACTTTGATTGATATGCACGAAGGTACCGACTCCGTCAAGGAATCCAAATTGGATGTGCTTCAAAGTCAGTTTGACAAGTTCAAAATGAAGGATGGTGAAGGTGTCGCTGAAATGTACTCTAGGCTTGCTCTCATCACAAATGAGATTGCTGGCTTAGGAAGTGAAGAGATGACCGATAGATTCATCATCAAGAAGATCCTAAGAGCCTTGGATGGAAAATATGATATTGTCTGCACATTGATCCAAATGATGCCCAATTACAAAGATCTCAAGCCAACGGAAGTCATTGGAAGAATTGTTGCTCATGAGATGTCACTCAAGGATAAAGAAGAGCTTCACAACAAGTCAAGTGGTGCTTACAAAGCCTCATGTGATGCTCCTACATCATCAAGTGAGAAACAAACCTTCAATGAGGAATTGAGCCTAATGGTGAAGAATTTCAACAAGTTCTATAAGAGTAGAAGCAAGGAGAGAAGTTCCAAGTCAAGGTCCTAGAATGACAAAAGATCTTCAAGTCGTGAGTGTAATTGCTACAATTAGGGAAGACCCGGACACTACTCAAATGAGTGTACGGCTCCCTACAAAAGAAGAGAAGACTCACCCAAAAGGAGAAGTAAAAGAGAAGAATCACCTCCAAGAGAGAGAAGGAGTAGAGATGATCGTTATGAACGAAGAACCGCTCGCAGAAGTAAGGATTCGGAAAGGAAGGACAAGTCATCAAGGAGCTACTCAAAACGAAGACATCAAGCTCACGCTGCTGAATGGGTATCCGGCTCCGACTCCAATCATCACTCCGGCTCCGAATATACTCAAGATGAAGGTGTTGCCGGTCTAGCACTTGTGTCAACCAACTCCTATAACATATTTGACTCACCAAATGAAGGAATTGGAAGATGCTTCATGGCTAAAGGCCCAAAGGTATCACACCCTGAGTATGTTGATTTTAATAGTGATGAAGATGACTTGCTAGGTGATGATGATTTACTTGTTGACAACTCTAGTGATGAAAACTATGATGAAGTTGCTATTAATCATGCTAATCAAGATAAAACAAATGACGATGATAAGAAGGAGATTGAGCATCTAACTAGAGAAGTAAGCACTCTTAAGTTAGCTCATGAAACTACCTTGGAAGATCATCGAGAGCTTTTAAAGACTCATGAGAAGCTATGCTTTGAAAAGCTCAACCTTGAGCAAGAGCATGGGTTCTTAAAAGCAATCAATGATGATCTTTGTAAGAAAAGTTCTTCTTACATTGCCAGGCGTTTACTCTTGTCTACTTACATGCCACAAGTAAAGTCTAGCAACAAGAACAAGAAAGATTCTTCTTCTAGTAGTAACAATAATCATGTTAAATCCAATGTTGTTACTTCTAGTAGCTCTCTTGATTCCACTAATGATTCTCTTAGCCAAGTTATACTTGAGCAAGAAAATAGCTTATTGAAGGGAGTTATAGAGAAAGGTGTTTACAAGAGCCTTGCCAGAAGTAAGCAATTTGAGGAAATTGTATGCAAGCAAGGAAGACACCGGAAGAATCAAGGTGCTGGTTTTGAACGAAAGTTCAATGCCAATGGAGATGAGTGGGACGAATATCAATACCCCAAGACGAAGTTTGTTCCTCAACAAGAGAAGTATGATCCTACTTCTTTCAAGGGTACACAAGCTCAAGATGATCTTCCACCACAAGACCACAAGCAAAAAGGCAAGGACAAGCTTCACGAGGAGATTGATGCATTTGAAGAAGCTCCCAAGGCCTTGGTCAAGTGGGTTCCCAAGACTACATCAAGTTCTACTTCATCAAGTACGACTACAACTCCAAGGATTCCCATCAAGATGATGTGGATCCTGAAGAAGAAGAAGAAGAACTAGCGAGTTCTTGAGGGTGACTGTGCCAACATATTTCACTCATATCATCTTGGCAAGGACAAGTGCAAACAACTTCCACATCGTGCACTAGTTCAAGGAGTCACAAACCCTCTTGTTGGTAAGACAAGGGACAAGGTAACCTAATGCTTTCATGGACATCATCTTGTGTGAACTTCACTCTATGTCTATGGATATCCTTGTTTGTTCGTTGTGGGACCAACCCGTGTAGGTATTGTGGATTGCTCCAAATGATCTACATCAACATTGAGCATCCACATCTTCAACATCTACATGAAGTCATCATCGAATAAACCCAAGGTTAGTTCATCCCTCTTAGGGGGGATATCACATCTAGGAGGAGCTTTACTCAAAATATTGAGCTAAATCAACTCTAATGATGTGAACACAACAATGCTTTGTGTAAAAGTGGTAACCCCACTTGTGCTTAAACGATGAGTATGACCTATGATCAAATGCTCTCATTTGACTCCTAAGTCAATCTACTCATATATAGATGACCTAGTCATCGCCAATTGCTTGATAGATGCTAGAGTGTTTGTGCATGCTTTGTCACATATTTCATTTGCCATTTTATTGTGTGAGAATGTTGGTTGCATATTTTACTCATTCAAGGACATCCATTTGTTGCTTTGATTGTTTGGCTCTTTTTCTTTTGCCAAATGGATGGACAAGAATGCCTAAGAACTCCCTCTATCCATCTATGCTTTTCTCGTCTCAAACTATATTCATGCTACATCACAAAGTTTAACCAAGTCAGATTCGAACACTCTGTGTGAGGAGCACTCGGAGTCCCCGATTCTTCATTGACTTAAACTTCCAAAACCTCTCTGTGCATTTCGGTTTGACCGATTCATCCTTTTCGGACTAACCAAGTTCACTGAGTTGATCTAGGTTTCCAATCTCGGTGCAACCGATTAGAACTTTTCGGTCACACCGAGTTACAGCAACCGCTTGCGATTCTGCATCTCGGTGCCACCGAGTTGTTCCACTCGGTCACACCGACAGGGTCAGGATATATATACTGTCGGGTCAAATTTTGGAAATTCCTCCAAAACCTCTCAGCCCGCGCGTGTCCTGCTCTGCCGCCTCGGGTCTCCGGATCGTCCTCTCATCGCCAGCGACCTCCCGCCGCTGGTCTCCGTTGCCGTCAACCGAATTCAACCCCGCCATTGCCGCCGTAGCGAGCTCATCACCGAACTAGGGTATGAGTTCGAATCTTTGTGTTGTTCCTTACTCCTATTCTTAGCACAAAGCAAATGCCATGTTCCTTACCACGTATGAGATCATCCTGTCCAGCAAAAACATCCGTTAGATTAGATTTGATTCAAAAATTTAGGGTTAGGTTTTTGCCGAACTCATCTCGGACCGACCGAGTTGTGGAAATCGGTCTCACCGATTTGGCTTAGGCCATTGCACTTGCACTTTTCGGTCTGACTAAAACTTGCAAATCGGTGTGACCGAGTTGAACTCTTAGTGAAACCCTAGCAATCTCGGAGTCACCAAACTGTGTCTCAGTCTGACCGATTTCACTAGCTTAGACTCCAAAAGTTGCTTCGGTGTCACCGAGTTTAACAAATCGGTAGCTCCGAAATGCTTTCTGTGGAAAACTAAAACTAAGTTTTTGACTCATTTGTCTTGCAAAATCTCTGCACTTAGTGATGCTCATCCACTCTATCTCATCTACAACTATTCACAGGGTCAGTTGTCAGTTTGCTTTGCCAGAATGTCTGACCAAAGTGATAGCCAGAACAAGTCAGAAGAGCAGGTGAACCTGAGTGAGGGCACTAGTCCCTCTAGCAGCTATGATGAGGGTAGCAGGAGCACCCCAAGCAACTTGCCTAAAGCATCTACAAGGACAAGGAGAATAGAAACTCTGACTCAGAAGATGAGGATTATGTTGCTGTTGAGGAAGAGGTCAGCTCCAAGAAGAAGGTGCTGAAAAAGGAATATGCTGCTGCAACAAAGCCAGGAATGCACAAGAAAGCACCTGCCAAGAGAGTGCTCATGTCAAAGGCCAGATCCTCAACTCAGGAAACTATTGAGTTCACACTTGAACCAAAGGCTGCTTGTGAGGGCAAGAAGAAAAAGGAAAGAAAGCGAGAGAGATGGTGCAAGAAAGTAGATCCTGTGGCAAAATTTGAGAGACACTCATCTGATGGGGAGGATGAAGAAGAGGAAGAGGATGTTGCACTAGCATCAAAGTCTCAAAAGCTGATGGGGGATGCCATCAAGTCTGGGGCTGCCCCTGCTAAGCCCAAGACAACTCCCAAAGCTTCTGCTCCAGCTCCAAAGACTGCACCAAAGAGGAGCACAAGAAATATTCCAGCTACTGAGAAGAACAAGGCCCCAGTGCCTGAAACTGAGATTGATGAAGAAGAATCTGAAGCCCAAGTGCTTAGGAAACTCAAACCCAAGATCCCTAACCATGATGATAGCCATCCAGTGGCAGAAAACATGAAGATCAGAAAGGATGCAGGTCTCAGACTATAGGGACAATCTGACCCATATGCTATGATGAGAAGGACTGCTGTGGACTACAGGTTCCATACCAAAGAGCAGCAGGATTTCTATGAGACCGTCTTGCTTGATAAGAAACCAATTGTCTGTGACATGAAGTGGGCAGATTGGAAATATATTGACAACAGTGAAGACCATTTTCCAGGAGTGCATGAGAGCTTCAGGCTATGTGGAGTGGACAAGTTTGTGGGTCAGAAGTTGACCAAGTGGAATGATGAACTCATTATACAATTCTACTCCACTCCACATTTCTGTTCTGATGGCAGAATTGTCTGGATGTTTGAAGGTACTAGGTACCAGTCTACAGTTGATGAATGGGCCAAATTGATCAATGCCCCTGAAGAGCAAGAGGATGACATAGATGTATATGCCAAGAAGAAGAAGGATCACAACTCCATGGCAAATATGTATAAGGAGATTCCTGACAAAGCCTTGGAAACTCACAAGATGAGCTCTGTCTACTATTTGTTGTCTGGATTGACCACAATAACCACTATATTGAGGCATACATTGTTGCCCAAGTCTGGAGATCATAGAATGATCAGAGGTCACTCCATCAACTTGCTGCAGTTGTTTGATGTGCTCCAAAAGTTCAAAGTCATGAGTCTGATTGTTGAGACAATCAAGAGGACAACTGCAGATCAGAAGAGGTCATGTGGGTATGCTCCACACAATCAAATGCTCATCAACTCCAAGATGGGCACATGCACTTATCTGTTAGACAAGGAACATCTTCCCTTGAGGCCAGATTTTGAGGACAACACTCCTCTCATGAATGAAGATGACCCCACATCTGTAGAGGCACAAGAGAAAAGAGAGAAAGCTAAGGCTGAGAAAGCTGCAAAGATGCCAAGTGCTGAAGAAGCATCTCAAGTGTTTCTCAAAACTAAGCAAGATCAACTTGGATATCTGATTCAAGCCACCTTGAGGATTGAGAAGGGCTTGGCCACCCTAACTCAGAACCAAGAGAGCCTGGAAAGGATCATTGAGACTAAATTTTATGATCTTGATATGAAGGTGACAGAGATGCAGACAATAGTTGAGCAGCTCCAGGAAGAAGCTGAGGAGAGGAAAGGGCAGGCTACCACAGGTGCCTTTCAGAGAGTGCCAAGAGGCCAGAGATCTGCTGCAGTACCCATGGCTGACACAAGAGCAACTACATCAGCACTTGCAGCCACAGCATCAGTGCCACCTCCAATTGCCACTCCACCAGCTCCAACAACTTCAACAGATGCATTCATCCTTGGAGTCCTCTCAACGCCTCCTCCCGAAGATCAAGCCTAGAGAGACGCATAGCACTATGCATTTTTGAGCTTTTTGGTAACTTGTTGCCAAAGGGGGAGAAAGTGTATAGATCATAGGCTTCGAGAGAGAGTGCTTTGCTTCTTTTTGCCTTCTTTGCTATTTGGTTGATACTTATTTGTGTGCTTGCTTGATACTCTATGTTTATGTGTGTGAGATACTTGGTTGATCATGTGGTTGATCATATCCTACATTAATGTTTTATGCTTGCTTGATATTATATCTTATCTCTCTTATATGATCATTCACTTTGCCTTGGTGATGAGTGCATATTTTACTTTCTATCATTTTGAGCGCTCCATTAAGATGTATGTGACATGGAAGAGTAACCCATGATCCTAATCAATTGTGCATTTGCATTCAAAAGCTAATTTTAAATAATGCACAAATTAGGGGGAGCTCTTGCTTATCACATACTTCTCAAAGCGATGATGTATTTCAGTCTTATTATCATTTGTCAAAGCTTTGATCTATATGTTGTCATCAATTACCAAAAAGGGGGAGATTGAAAGTGCAAGTATCCCTGGATAGTTTTGGTAATTCCTAACAACATGTAGCTCATTGAACTAATGCTCTTTCAATATGATCATTTCAGAAAGTTTAATGATTGGAATGGCATGGACTAGGAATGTGGACCCCTCAAAATGCTAAGGACACATATTGGCTCAAGCTCAAGACTCTACATTTTCATTTTAGTGATCCATGATCACATTGAGTCCATAGGAAAAGCCAATACTATTAAAAGGGGATGACACTACAAAAAAGACACATCCGTGACATTTTGGGCCGAACGAAATTTTTTTCTGTCATACTTATGACACTTCTATGACGATAATTGTGAGAAAAACCGGTATCATCATAGATGTGGTGGGGTCCTACTTCTATGAAAAAAATCATGACAAAAAATGGGCTTTTCGTCCTGGGCGGGCCGGAGACGCAACTGCATGACATTCTTTGGGTCGTCCATGACGGAAAAAACCGTGGTAGAAGCGAGGGCGAGGAAAATATTGGGGTGTTCCCGGTTACGGTGGGTGGTCGGGGCCGAGCGATGCGCATTTCTCTCGTACACGCACGCGCATGGGTGCGAGGCGTTGGGCTCTAACTGAACCCGAGCGAGGCATTGGGCTCTAACTGAACCCGAGCGATTGCACTGCAGGCTATGCGTTACTAAACCCAAGCGATCGATCGATGGCTGTTAACTGAACCCGATCGAGCGATTCCTTCGCTACTGCTGCTAACTGAAGCCGATCGATGCAGCCTCTGGATGAACAGTGAGCGTTGCTGGGGGGTTTGGATGAACAGTTCCCGGTGGGGGTGGATGAACAGGACCCCGTGGTGTTGCCTCTGGATGAACAGGACCCCGATCGATCAAGCCGGTTAGGGCTGGATGAACAGGACCCCGTGGAGGGCAGGATGAACAGGACCACCCCGTGGAGGGCAGGATGAACAGTAGACGATGGAGGGCAGGATGAACAGTAGACGGTGGAGGGCTGGATGAACAGTAGCCCGTGGAGGGGTGGTTGAACAGGAGCCCGTGGAGGGGGCTGGTTGAATAGTAGCCGGTGGAGTAGCGCGCGGTGGAGGCTGGATGAACAGGAGCCCGTGGATGAACAGTCGCAGGTGGAGGCTGGAGGAGGTCGACGGTGGATGAACAGTAGCCCGTGGAGGCTGGAGGGGGTCGATGGTGGAGATGAACAGTATCCCATGGAGTCCCGTTTTGCGGTACGCCACACCCGTCCCGATGAACAGGACCCCCGTTTCGACCGTCGCACTCCAACACAAGTCCGTTTCCTCCGTTCTGTGGTACGCCACACCCCTCACGATCAACAGAACCCCCGTTTCGACCGTAGGAGGTCCGTTTCCTCCGTTTTGCGGTACGCCAGACCCCTCCCGATGAACAGGATCCTGTTTCGACCGTGGCCAGTCGAACACAAGGCCGTTTCCTCTGTTCCGCGGTACGCCAGGCCTCATTTCCATCGGCTGTTCCGTCCAAGCCCTCCCGATGAACACGACGACGCATTCCGTTCCAACCCAGCCGGTTGGCTCCCCATGAACACGACGACGACGCAGTTTCTCCGTTCCGACCCAGCCATGTACACGAGCCTTGGCCGTACATATGCGCGAGTAGGCGTTCGAGACCCTGCCCGTATGTACGAACGTGGCCGTATTTTCTTTCTTGCACACTGGCCGCTGTACGTACGTGTACATGCTACGTGTGCGCCTCTACTACGACACGTGCACGCCTCTACATCGACCAGTATGTACGTACACGTTCGCGACAAGAATGACAACGCTACGTACGCTTCGACCAGGTGGGTCCCGACTGTCAGGCACTTCCTTGCGTGCGAAGATGTAGCTGGTGGGTCCCAGCAATCATGGGGAAACATTTTTTTCATGAAATACGGTGGCCCGTCCGGTGGGTCCCCGCTGTCAGGTGGAGGAATAATTATTTTGCGCATAATAAGGAGGCACTTCCTTGATGCGGCCGTGGACCCAGCTGTCAGCCTCTCCACGTACAGTACTCTTCCGGTGGAAGTCGTTCCTTGACCACGTTGACCACGCCGCGCCGAGAGCACCAGGGCAGTGGACGACGGCAAGGCCTAGGAAGGGGACGGCACGGAGCCGGGGAAGACGTGACAATGGAAGCCCGCGGGGAGAGGAGTACGAGGGTTCACTGGTTCGGTTGCGGTGTGAGGCTGCCGTCGCCGCAGGGCCTGGCCAGCGGTGGGAATTGTAGGGGCGGTGAGGCCTCCACGGCAGCACAGCCGGCCACGGGAGGCAGGAGCATGCGGCACGACCGGCGCTGCTTTGGGCGGCTGGAGCAAGAAGACCAGAGGTTGAAGAAGCACTACGGCCGTTCGATGGACATCGTACGGTCACTGGAGCTAGAATCGTTCATATTGACTAAATTGACAAAGCACTCCGTCCCCGTCAACTTAGTAGGCCCACAAGTCAGCCACCCACCAAGGTGGGTCCCAACTAGCAGGGGGAGTATTCATTTTTGTGCGTAATAATGCGGCACTTCCGGTGGGTCTGAGCTGGCAGCGGGGGAACGCTTTTTTCGCGAAATACGGTGGCCCGTCCGGTGGGTCCCAGCAGTCAGGGGGGAAACGTTTTTTTGCCAAATATGGGGGTCAGTCCGGTTGGTCCCTGCTGTCAGGTGGAGGAATAATTATTTTCCGCGTAATAAGGAGGCACTTCCTTGCGGCTGCCGTGGACCCAACTGTCAGCCTCTCCACATACAGTACTCTTCCGATGGAAGTCGTTCCTTGACCACGTTGACCACGCCGCGCCGAGAGCACTAGGGCGGTGGACAATGGCGAGGCCTAGGAAGGGGACGACGCGGAGCCAGGGAAGACGCGGCAGTGGATGCCCACGCGTAGAGGAGTATGAGGGTTCACTGGTTCGCTGCGGTGTGAGGCTGCGGTCGCCATAGAATAACAGGGGGTGTGGGTGAGTAGAGGGATGGCCTGGCCAGCGGTGGGAGTAGTAGGGGGCGGTGAGGCCTCCGCCACATCGCAACCGGCCATGGGAGGCAGGAGCACGAGGCACGACCGGCGCTGGTTTGAGCGGCTGGAGCAAGAAGACCAAAGATTGAAGAAGCACTACGGCCGTTGGATGGACATCGTACGGTCACTGGAGCTAGAATCGTGCATATTGACTAAGTTGACAAAGCCCTCCGTCCCTGTCAACTTAGTTGGCCCACAAGTCAGCCTGCCACTATACTGGGTCCCAGCTAGCAGGGGGAGTATTCATTTTTTTGTGCGTAATAAGGACGCACTTCCTTGCGTGCGAAGATATAGCTGGTGGGTCCGAGCTGTCAGCGGCGGTAACGTTTTTTCGTGAAATACAGATGTTCGGTGGAGGAATCATTATTTTGCGCGTAATAAGGAGGCATTTCCTTGCGTGCGGCTGTGGACCCAGCTGTCAGCCTCTCCACGTACAGTCCACTTCAGATGCATGTCGGTCATTGACCACGTTGACCAGGCCGCGCCGAGAGCACCAGGGCGGTGGACGACGGCGAGGCCTAGGAAGGGAACGACACGGAGGCAGGGAAGACCCGGCAGTTGTTTCCCACGCGAGGGGAGTATGACTGTACAAGGGTTTACTGGTTCGTCTGCCGTCGCCGGAGAATAACATCAGGTGTGGGTGAGTAGAGGGATGGCTAGGCCAGCGATGGGAGTACGGTGGGGCGGTGAGGCCTGCGCGGCAGCACAGCCAGCCGTGGGGAGGAGGGAGTAGGCAGTCCCGCCGGCGCTTGTTTGAGCGGCTGGAGCAGGAAGAGCAGAGATTGAAGAAGCACGACGGCCGTTGGATGGACATCCAACAGTCACTGCTTGTGCGTCAACCTTTTTTTTAGGAAAGCCTCAAATCTACGGAAAACAACATACAACCCATCTTCCATTATTTCTAATAATTTACAGCCCATTTGCTAATTCTTAAGGTTTTTTTGGAGCCCATATTCTTTTTCTTAGCATTACAGCCCATATTGTGGCCACGGTTAAAAAATTATACGAAATGTTGCATATTTTGGTGCGGTCCAAATTGTTTTTAATCCCGAAATTTCGAGTCAGATTCAAACTGATTTTAAAAATAAATGTATATCAATATAAAATCTAACAAATTGTCCACGCATAAAAATTAATGCAATTTAAAATCTCAAAATGAAAAAAAGAAATTTGAAACTATTTGTCGGTTTGATGTGTTTTAAAAATGTACAACCCATTTCTCATTACTGATAGGCCAATTTCTCGTCCAGCCGGATGAAGCTCTCCTCGTCTTGAAAGATTTGCAGCCCAACAGGCCTGACAAAGCGACTTACTTGGCAAATCACAAAAAAACTGGGCTAGCCATTTTCAGAAAGAAAAGAAAACTACTGGGCTGGTCTGTGGTAAACATAAAAGAGAAGGCTGTCTAGACAGGCTAGAGTGCCCCGCACAGCCCAGTTGACACCCTGCTTCCGTCTCAAAAACAAATTAGATAAATGCCACTCCAATTATGGCGATTCATAAAAATGCCAGTGCAATTTGCAAACTTTGAAAATGCCACTGCAATTTTTGCAAACTTTGGAAAACGCCACTGCAATTTGCAAACTTTGAAAAATGCCACTCCAGACTTCAAAAAATGCCACTGGAAATGGCATGAAATGGCATTTTTCAAAGTTTGGAAATTGCAGTGGCATTTCTCAGAAACACCAGATTTGGAGTGGCATTTATCAAATTAACCCAAAACAAAATTAACTGGGCGAGCTGCTGGGTCACTGGTGTCAGCCGCTCATTGTGCAATTCTCTCATTTATTGACTAAGTTGACAATTGCATAGGACCCAGATGTCAGAAATCCATTAGGAGGAGCCATTTTTTTATTGGTTTGAAATAAGGAGGCACTTGCTTGCGTACTGCCATGACCTTGGCGGGTCCCTGCTGTCATCCTCTCCACGTACAATCATCTCCTGATTGTGTACGCGTCAACTTGGTAGGCCCACAAGTCAGCCTCTAAACCCGTGGAGGACAAATACAACCCATTTAAAAAAATAACAGCCCATTCCATAGGTTCAAACGGAAAGTTCAACATTCAGAGCAAAGTAACAGGTCTGATCCACATATAGAGTACTGAACTTCCACGTTGACAACCATCATAGCCAAGTTAACTGTCTACTCCCACTAATACTCTAGTAGCGTACAAGTACTAACTTACTCTTAACTAACTAGACGATGCCGACCGCCATCTGCGGTACACACCAAACGCCGGCACCGGCGTCCTCCGCCTCGCCTCAGACTTGCCAGAGGTGCGATAGGGCGCGTTGCTCGCGCGCGTTGGCCCTTTCCATGCCGGCGTGGCCCACCGAAGCTTCGGCTTCTAAGCGGGAAACCCACTTGACGAGCTGGTAGTAAAAATCGGCGTCACGAACACGTGCATGCCCGACAGCCTCCAGGGCTATTTGCCGGGCGCCGGCCTC
Organism: Aegilops tauschii subsp. strangulata; assembly: GCF_002575655.3. Classification (NCBI taxonomy): domain Eukaryota; kingdom Viridiplantae; phylum Streptophyta; class Magnoliopsida; order Poales; family Poaceae; genus Aegilops; species Aegilops tauschii. Next base: position 184,084,303 of record NC_053039.3, read on the forward strand.
CACGTAGTAGGCCCAGTTGCGGGTGCTCTTCTCGCGACTTAGAGTGTCGATGCGCTGCTGCTCCATGTCCCGCTGGCGGCACAAATCGGCGATACGCTGCTCCTCCGCCAAGCGGTCGCGCTCCAACAACTCCTGCTCCTCCGCCAGGCGGTCGTGCTCCAACAAGTCCTCGATCTCCGCATTGCCATCTAAAGACCGATAGAATGCCTCCTCCCTCCGTCTGCCTTCCGGTGAAAAACCGAACACTAGTTCCGGCGGTGACCGCCTCCAGCCTCGCCTATCGCGGACGGGCGGGGGCATGGTGGACGTGGCAAGAGCGAGGATAAGTGGCGAGCGATGTCGGGCCGGTGGGGGCTTATGAGGATGGGTGAGTTAGGTCACGGTGCCACCATAGAAGGCCGGGAAACAGTACTTATAGGCGGAAGGTAGTGCGACGGTCATCGAAATTCAATGCATAATTAAGCAGACATGGCTTAGCACGCCAGCTTGCCGTGGAAAACTAGAGAAACTAAAATTCTGACTGTGCCGTCCCGTTCCGTCCATGCTGGGTCGCACGCCGGCATGAGGGTCAAACGAGTGCACTCGAATCATCTCCCTCCTTGTCAATTATGATTCCACGGATTTAAAAGGCCCGCAACAATTAAAGCGCATATTTTTTCGCATCAGTTAGTTGCCTTAATTACGGCCGGCTGCATGTAGGCACTCAAAATCGCTCGCAGCCAGTATGCGGAGCAGCATGCAACGAGTCGCAGTCGAGGGCATTAGTTGATGAACTTTAGCTGGGAGATAAGGCATTTGCGAACGTTTTCGCTGGCAGTTTGTTCAGATTCGCATGGCATTTTCTTTAGAGCAGCTTGTCAGTTTGTTCAGAGGTAGGCGTTTTTATTCAAAAAACTGCCACTTCGGATCTTGCGTCGCAACTAAAACTGCCAAGAGCGCATTAGTAGGCTAGCTAGTGATCGATCAGTAACTTGTAAACACTGAGCGAACAGATATAAGGAACGGTTAATGCATCTCAATGATTCACAGATCATATACAAATATGTAGCTCCAAAAGCAAAGATCAGCCAGAACTAAAACCAACTAGTACGATTCCCATACGTAAGATCAACATGTTAATGCATCTCAATGATTCACAGATCATATACAAATATGTAGCTCCAAAAGCAAAGATCTAGAAAAAACATATGTTCTTCCTACTAACATGGATGCTTCTCTTGGCCAACATTCAGTACAGACTGAAAGACAAATTTGTTTGTGAAGTCTACAATTCCTCTTGCAAACGTAAGTGGTTTCACCAACAGCTGGAACCAGGAGAATGAACCACACATGATGGAGGAACATCCACTGCAATATGATTTGGTCTTCTCTCGATCACACGGCGAGACTATTTTCGAAATACAAACTTTAACTTAGGAAAAATGATGCCCATTGTATAATCAGACCAAAGCAGTGAAGCACCTAGTGTTGGCCAATAAATAGTACAGTACTACTTTTCTGCAGTCCATGAAGTGACTATCCTATCTTTCTGTGTCTATTTTCAAATGGCACTGCATGCAGTGACTATACTATTCTCTTGTGCAGTTCAACCAAAATTGCGGTCACTTTGTGTGTTTGCCAAATAGCAACGGGTAGACATCTCTGTCTGCACAAATATCAAGCAGCTAGTAAACATATAACCCACCTTGTATTTTCGGTTTGAACATGTCTCTTCCGTTTAGCATCTGTCATATTTTGCACTGGACAATTTGATTCAGTCATGTTTTGCCCTGGACAATTTCATACTGAATTGATTTGCTTGTTCAGAGCAGAAATATAGTGCCTATTCTTCAGCAGACCAAGGATATCCATGTTCGTAGTGATGGAAGAGGTGAAATCGATACAACCGAAATTGAGCATCCAATCTTTGAATCCTGTCCTGCACCTCCAATGTAGGTCCACCCTGCCAATAAATTCACATGCAAACCACTAGTATTACTATCTAATGACAGTACAAAAAGAGTAGCAAGATAGTAGCAACCCATGTACCTTCTTAATGAACATCTCATAGTGCCACCAATTGGATATAAAGGTTTGGAAGAAAACATGCTCCTAATGTTGAACCAGTTGGACCTTTTGTGCAGTTCCACTAAAATCGAGCATCCCTGTTTGCATAGATATTGAAAGTGTGATTACTATAAAAGTGGCACTAGTTGAAGCATAGACTCACAAATATAAGCATTCCAATTTCTTAATGGGAAAAGGTAGCAAGACTGTTTCTAACCACCTGTTTGAAGGAATAAATAAGGCAATAGCGGCTGATGTCAGAAAGGCATATATAGTTCTTTCTGAGAGAATGATCGATTCCTGACCTTTCCTCTTCTTTTAAGCATATTTTGTGCAGTTCAACTAACATAAAATGCGATCACCGCCTTGAAAATTCAGTGACACTGTACAAAAGGAAATGACTTAACATTACATCATGATGTCAGGTATGTAGTCGACAGGCATTAGAGACAAACTTACAGACCTCCTCCGATAACATAATGAACATTAATTTTAACAAAGGTGTGACTAGCTTTACCGGGATAATTTGAGTGAACTCTACACCCTATGTTCCTTAATATAAGACGTTTTCGCGGTTCCGTTTAAAGTACCCAAACGTCTCCTCCCTCTGTTCCTAAATATTTGTATTTCTAGAGATCTCAACAAGTGACTACATACAGAGCAAAATGAGTGAATCTACACTCTAAAATATGTCTATATACATCCGTATGTGGTAGTCCATTTGAAATCTCTAAAAAGACAAATATTTAGGAACGGAGGGAGTAGTATTTAGAAAAACATGTAGTAGTTTTCTTGAGCACATATCTGGGAAAGCTTGCCACACTTTATTTATGTCCATACGCTAATGCAACACCATTCGAAATTTCGAATACTACAAATATACACTAATCCAGTGGCTAGTGCAACAGTAGAGTAGTTATTGTTATGTTTAGCCACCTTTTTCCTATGTGAGGACAACAAACCGTTCGACCTGGTCATTCTCTATTGCGTTGTCATGCATTTCTACCCTTCTTCAACCAAGAGACACGAGACTCGTTCCTTAGCTACCGATTTCCCCCTTTTCAACCTAGATGCAGGTTCGCTGCCTACTCTCTTGGACAGTACATTCTCCCTTCCTTTCCTTATTCAACCCAGACATGGATTAGTCTGCATGAAGTAGGGTTTCCTTTAATAGTGCAAATTAAGGTTTTCGTCTGCGTGACCAGCAGAGCAGAGGATAGCAAATTGGGAAGATGGTGGAGTGGAAAAAGATCCACATGCAGCGACATGGCAGATGGGGCAATAGAACAAGGGTATGGTTCGAAAAGAGGTAGCATACCCGAGGGTCGGCGGGAAGTGGCTTCGCTCGTGGTCATCGTCCTCCGCACGCACTACGGCAGCGAGCTTGGGGACGGAGGCCATCCCGCGCGGGCGCTAGGTCTGAGAGGACGGCCTTGTCGTCAGTGCGTGACCTCGCTCGCCGACGACGAGTGCGTCAACGCTGCACGTCCTTTTCTTCCCCGGCGGATCTATGACCACCGGTGAGGAGGGAGAGAGAGGCCGTATTTTTTAGATCTGGAGAGAGGGTGATACTGTGAGAAGCAAGTGGGCAGCCCTTAGCAAGAAAGCTGTGAAGCTCCAGCCTATATATCATTTTTATACTACTAGTACTAGAGGTGGAGTAGTGGTAGTGTAGTTTATATTTTCAAAATTGAACGGCACGTCATTAAAAAAATAAAGTCGAGAAATAATGCGGCACCTCGGGCCAACGCGGCCAAATCGCATTTTGCACGAGAAATTACACACCATGTTTCGTTGACATGTGGTCCCGTTCCAACATGTCAGTGAGACGATGGCGAGTCCTTTTGTACAATTTCCGAAAGGACGTGTAGGCCGGGGCGCCTCTTCGTGTACCGTGGCAAACTAGCAACCGTCCACCGACTCTTCGCCTTTCCCTCTTGATTTGGAACTGCTGTCGCACGCTCTTCCTCCCTCCTCCATTTGCCTCCACCCTTCCTTCTGCCATTGTTCGATCGTCTTCTCAATGGAGGGAACAAGCCGGAAACGACCCCGTTATTCTTGCCCCGATCTGAAAGATGACGTGGTGGGGGAACTCAGTGATCGGTGCGACGTCATCACCTCGGCTAGCATGGCAGGTTCGTTCAAGAACATTCTCGACTCAACTAATAACATCATTAAAAGGAAACCAAAGGTCCAAGAGCGGTTTGATCTCCCTTATCTTCTTCGCTATAAGCCTGTTCGCATGGGCGGGGACGAGGGAAGCCTCGCCTTGTGCAAGTTGATGCCGCTTGATAATGATACGTGTGATGTTAAGATGCCATCGCTTGAGGGCAAGGCTTGGGCAGGCGCAAATGGAGATTGGGTTGTTTATATTGGGTACAATTGCGAGTGGGAACTTGTGAATGTGTACACTCGTCAGCGGATTCCACTTCCAAAAATCTCCGAGTGCCCTGAGGTTAAGCACACAGATGATCTACGTACGTTCAAATACGATCATGGTGACTGTCGTCTATGGAAGATTGCAATTTCTCAAGTTCCCAGCCGCTCTTGGAATTACGAGAACTATCAAGTTGTTGCTATCTTCGACAAGCTTGTTGCCGTCCTTCGTGGTTCGACTGGATGGATATTGCTCAAAAATCAGTTTCTGTACACGGATGAGTACTGTGATGGAATTGAATACGAGGATCTTGTGTTTGCTGCCACCACTCGTGGCACTGTTTTTGCATGGGATCCTCGTAGTTTCGGTACATTTGTCTTCCACCGTAATTATAATTGTTTCCGCCACATGCATGCAGGTTAGCAAGTTTCCCTTTACTAATTAACCTTCTTCTTGTGTTTCCAAGGTCCTGTGAACATTCCACCACCTATACTTGAAAAAAAATATAACCAAGGGGGAGATGACGATGGTGATGATCACGAGCAGAACTTATATACTCAGTGGTGCCTGGCAACTAATTCCGATGGATCACCTCTTCTTGTCTGTATACAGTGCACTGTGATTGTTACTACTGAGGTAGCAGGTGTTGTCTCCCATGGTCGCCCTCTCTCGACCTATTCCAACACCCACTGCAGGGTAGTCGGGATGGATACTAGTGTGCTAGCGCCAACACCTTCTCCCTGGTAAAGTATTGGTAGTCTTAGAGCAAACTCGCTCTTCCTTGGACCAAGCTATCCAATGATGGTTAAAGGCGATCCAGCTGCTGTTGAGACAGTGTTACTACCATTTATGAGAAGCAACTGTATCTATACCTCGAACATTGCGGTGGTTCCCTACCCTACTCCTGATATATGCCGCTTCAGCCTGGATGATTAGTCCTGCGTTGCTCTCGATATTGACAATAGCTGGCCCTTCCCAGAGCACCTATGGTTCAAAGCAAGCATTTCCAATGCCAAGGATTGGTTGAGTTGAAGTTCATTTCATTGCTTGTTATTTGTTGTGTGATGAAAACTTCAGTATTTACTGGAATGTTTTGTTGGAAATAATCTATAATCCAATATGTATCATCGTTGTCGTTGTTTGTTGATGACTTGTTGTATGTAATGAATGGTACATTTGCAAAGGCGTGTCGTAGACTCAATTTATGAATGGTTTTTGAGTCACTTCTTGGAGTGTGACTACCGTAGTAGTATAGCCAGCATCCAGTTAGTATATGAAGTTGCCATATCACATAGAGCCAACCTAAAATTGGAGTACCAGATCTGAGATGCCACGTGTACCAGATGAATGACTCCAAGTTCGACCACCGTGATGCTAGGTGCGAGCCGAGGAACACTGTTGGAGATACCCCCCTCATAATTTTCCTACATTGGTCGTTTGATTCATAGGATAGAATGCTATAGGATTTTTTTCCTATGTAATCATGTTTTATTTGGAAATCTAGCATCCACTCCAACTTTTGTTTCACTTCCTTTGATCCTACGAAGAGAGTACTTGCTCTAAATGATGTGCCGCTGCAAGAGCCGCCTATATTAATTAACCATGCTCTAAAAAGGTGGACCAGCTTTGGCTGTAGTAGTATTGTACTAGGTTAGTAGGTGACCTTGCGCTTGGCTCTTCTCCTCTTCCGGAAGTCGAACAATAATGATGGTACTATACTACTTCTGGAAATCTGACACCAAATGAACTGCTGCACGTCCACCGCTTGTAAGCAAAAGTTTCTCCTCGTCCTGCGAGCCACCGCGCATGCGTTGGCGAGGGAGAAGGCATAGTAAGCAAGCTTCTCGTTGGTCTGCGAGTTGACGGGACACATCAAAGTTACGTATTTATTAGTACTCTCTCCAAAAAGGGCCGGCCATGTCCATGGCTACCATCCCGTGCTCTGTCATTGAGTACGTGCACTATTCACGTGCCATCGAGGAGAAAAAATATTGTGTAGTACTAGGTGCCATCGAAGTGCACGACTCACTTACGCACTGCATATCTCCATTTTCTTGCATGACACGCCACCTTGATGCTAGATGTCCCGCGTGTCATGGAGGCATATAGTATGATTTTGTAAAATGGAGGCATATAGATGTCCCGCATGTCGGCAACAGGATGAACAAAGCTCATGTCTTAAACGAAAGAGTGAAAGAACATAGATTCCTGACGACCGAGAAGGAGCTACAAACCTCGGGGTGGAGCATCTACACTCATAATATTTTATATTATTCAGCGATATAAAATCAACCAAATATCTCCACATTCCTATACCATTCTATAGTATGAGAATAACTTTGAACGTAAGCCATTGATTCACTCTATCCAATGGTCATAGTTGGAAATTCCAAACAAACCAAGCATTGGATCAACTCTTTTTTCGAGATAAACTCTTTTAGCACTTAGATTGTTGCCGCCTGCCCACCTAGCCAACCTATATATCCACTCACGTGTGATGACCATGGGAGCTATCCACTCAGATTGTATGTTAAAAAATAAAGGTCGATAACTAATGCGGCACCTTGGGCCAACGCGGCCAGATCGCATTTTGCACGAGAAATTACACACCATGTTTCGTTGACATGTGGTCCCGTTCCAACATGTCAGTGAGAAGACGGCGAGTCCTTTTGTACAATTTCCGAAAGGACGTGTAGGCCGGGGCGCCTCTTCGTGTACCGTGGCAAACTGGCAACCGTCCACCGACTCTTCGCCTTTCCCTCTTGATCCGGAACTGCTGTCGCACGCTCTTCCTCCCTCCTCCATTTGCCTTCACCCTTCCTTCTGTCATTGTTCGATCGTCTTCTCCATGGAGGGAGCAAGCCGGAAACGACCCCGTTATTCTTGCCCCGATCTGAAAGATGACGTGGTGGGGGAACTCATTGATCGGTGCGGTGTCATCACCTCGGCTAGCATGGCAGGTTCGTTCAAGAACATTCTCGACTCAACTAATAACATCATTACAACGAACCCAAGGGTCCAGGAGCAGTTTGATCTCCCCTATCTTCTTCGCCGTGACCCTGCTGACTGGCGCGGGGACGAGGGAGGCCTCACCTTGTGCAAGTTGATGCCGCTTGATAATGATACGTATGATGTTAAGATGCCATCGCTTGAGGGCAAGGCTTGGGCAGGCGCAAATGGAGATTAGGTTGTTTATATTGGGTACAATTGCGAGTGGGAACTTGTGAATGTGTACACTCGTCAGCGGATTCCACTTCCAAAAATCTCCGAGTGTCCTGAGGTTGAGCACACAAATGATCTACGTACGTTCAAATATGATCATGGTGACTGTCGTCTATGGAAGATATCAATTTCTCGAGTTCCCAACCGCTCTTGGAATTACAAGAACTATCAAGTTGTTGCTATCTTCGACAAGTTTTTTGCCGTCCTTCGTGGTTCGACTGGATGGATATTGCTCAAAAATCAGTTTCTATACACGGATGTGTACTGTGATGCAATTGAATACGAGGGTCTTGTGTTTGCTGCCACCACTCGTGGCACTGTTTTTGCATGGGATCCTCGTAGTTTCGGTACGTTTGTCTTCCACCGTAATTATAATTGTTTCATCCACATGCATGCGAGTTAGCAAGTGTCCCTTCTCTACTAATTAATCTTCTTCTTGTGTTTCCAAGGTCCTGTGAACATTCCACTGCCTATACTTGAAAAAAAATTATAACCAAGGGGGAGATGAAGATGGTGATGATCACGAGCATGAGGATGAGGAGGCCCATATACTCAGTGGCGCCTGGCAACTTCCGATGGATCACCCCTTCTTGTCTGTATACAGCCCACTGTTGATGTTACTACTGAGGGAGCAGGTGTTGTCTCCCATGGTCGCACTCGCCGGACCTATTCCAACACCCGTTGCATGGTATTCGGGATGGATACTAGTGTGCTAGCGCCAACACCTTCTCCCTTGTACAGTATTGGTAGTCTTGGAGCAAACTCGCTCTTCCTTGGACCAAACTATCCAATGATGGTTAAAGGCGACCCAGCTGCTGTTGACACAACGTTACTACCATTTATGAGAAGCAACTGTATCTATACGTCGGACATTGTGGTGGTTCCCTACCCTGGTCGTGATATAGTAGGCCGCTTCAGTCTGGATGATCAGTCCTGCGTTGGTCTCGAGATTGACAGTAGTTGGCTCTTCCCAGAGAATCGCTTGTAGTTCAAAGCAAGCGTTTCCAACGCCGAGGATTTGTTGAGTTGAAGTTCATTTCATTGCTTGTTATTTGTCGTGTGATGAAAACTTTAGTATTTATAATGTATCCTCGTTATCGTTGTGGGTTGATGACCTTTTGTATGTAATAAAATGATATGCCTATGATAAACTTACTAAATTTATGAATGGCTTTTGAGTCGCTTCTCTGAGTGGGTGCTGCGACGAGGCAAAAAAATATTTTCCGAATACATAATTGTACGTGCATGGCAACAAGTTATCGGATGAGGCCAATCAACAATAGTACACTATTTGTACTAGCTTCACATGCTGCACTATCTCCACGTCTACGTACGTAATACAACATGTTTTAAACTTGATACCAGCCACCCATCCTCACAAAGAACACTTTTTAACCTAGCACAGACTCCAGGAAATTTGGCCACAGTGTGAGGTGGGCCATATGTTAATGTGTTCGTTGTACGTAGCCAGCACCTCGAATCCTCGATACTACTACTATAAGTAGTAGGAGTAGTAGGGTGGCGTGGGCCAGAACAAGCATTCACGTCCAGGAGTACGGCACATGCCACCAGCATGACTTCCATCTGACACCATATTTCTTGGAGTCCGTGCTACAACAATCTCTTCAACCTCGTCATTTCTCTAACTCAGCCATCGCGCGGCGGGCGAGGTGGGGGTTTGCTGATAGTCGGTTTCCTCAACTGCGGTCCCACTTGTAAGGCCAACTCCAATGCACGACCCCAAACGGACCTCCGTTTTGCCTGGATTCTGTCCGTTTGGGTAGGGAAATGGGGTCGTGTCCGGGCCATTTCTCAGACGCGGTGGTCGTGCGCCGAACGCGCGACCGCATCCTGGCCGCGTACATTTTTCTTTGCAAACACATATCTTTTTTTCATCATTGATTTTTCGGTACATGGAAATACATCACCAAAATTTTGACTAGAAAAGCAAGACCAAAGAAAACAAGAACCACAAGAATAAATTTTAGAAGATATCCAACTTCCATAACTGCTCCTGTAAGTTGGATTAGTGCCTTCTCGATGCATTCATTGTTGATCTGCGGAGGCTCGATCTTGCGTGCTTCTTTCTTCTTCGAGTGTGAAGAAGTAGACGTGTCTAGCCTCTATTATATCAACAAGTGCACTAGTCTCATCTCTAGCCTCTATGCTAGCTAAAAGTGCTAGAACATCTACTAAATTGCGCTCTATCAATATATCATTGTACTCTTCTTCCCAATACCATGACTTGCATCCATTCTACACAATAAAATTTTAAGTTAGCACAACTAGTCTAATCCGAGAGCACAACCGAAGATTTGGTCGAGTTCTTCCTCCTTTTGCCGACACGTGGGACATCCAGCATCCAGGTCGTGTCATGCAAGAAAATAGAGTGGTAGTTGAAGCCACGTGATGTGCATCTTGGGTTAAACTGTAAATAGAATCTTACTACTCTTGAGTAACTCCAAAAGCGGCCACTGAAGATCTTTATTGGATTTGTTTTTCATCACCAGCACGTCGAGATGAAAGATGTGAAGGTTCAGTGGGTCCTCTTGCGTTTTCACTAACATGTGGGACCGCATATGAGTAAACAGACGATGGGCTTCGCGCGTCTGCTAGCTGGCTGAGAAGAGAGATAGAGGAGGGCTGAGCACGGACTCCAGAAAATTTGTTCTACGTAACCAGCACCTCGATATAGTGGGGTGGCATGGGCCATAACTAGCATTCATGTCTAGCAGTACGACACACGCCACCCACACAAGTCCCATCCGACACCAATTTTCTTGGAGTCCATGCTACAGCCATCGCGCGGTGGGCGGGGTGGGGGTTTGCCGATAGTCGGTTTTCTCAACTACGGTCCCACTTGTAAGTGAAAATGCAAGACAGCACACATTCCCCCTTGAGTGGCGTGCCGGACCAACCGTGTGGGGGTGCGACGCGAACACGACAAGGAAAATTATGAAGTTGATGCGAAAGGTAAGATAATTACTAGTAGTACCATATACTACTACATGGATTTGACGGAAAGATAAAGATACATACGAATCCATCAACGACATCCTCACACCCTAGTGCACCGGGTCACCAACTGACGTGTGAGGAGCAGCGGTGTTGGCGGCAAGCTCAACGTGCTTCTGAACAATGCCGTCCAAGGTTGCCCTGCGGTCCAAGAAGGCCAGCGTCCTATCGTCCTCCTCTTGCATGTAGTAGTCCTTGTGGACGATTTGCATGTAGACGTGGGTGATTATGTCGATGGTGTCTTGCAGCGCCAGGCGCTGCGCGGCGGGCGCGACCTGGAGGTGGACATTCTCCGGCGCGACGGCGGGCAGTCGCAGGGCCACCAGTGCGTCGAAGAGGTTGTCACCATAGAGGCCGTTGAGGGTGGCAGGCATTGCAGAGCCTGGGCGCGTGGGCTGGAGGCGTACGTCAAGGTCGTCCGCGAGCTTCTTGACGACGATGAACTTGTCGAGGAAGCCGATGAGGACCTCGTCGAACAAGGAGACGAAGCTGTCGTCCAAGCGGCCCCTCGCCCTGGCGGCCTCAAGCACTACCTGGAGACGTTCCTTGGTGCCGTGCCGCAGGCCGGCGTCGTGGACCATCTAGCACAGCCGGTTGATGCTCGCGCTCATCACCTCCATGGGTCTAGCTTCTAGTCAACTGATCTTGCGATTGGAGTGATCACTCTTGCCCTTGGGTGCGTAGGTGCGTAGGATTTCGTAGATTGGACTGGCGGGAGCCTTTATATGAGAAGTGCAGACTGCGTTGAATTCACGTGCGTGTTGGCTATCTACTCCTCACCCCTCTACTGCACCTGCCTTTGGCTGTATGACAGGTTGGCCAGCCACCCGTTGGGCCCATGTGTCATACACCCAAAGGCAGGTGCAGTAAGTCAATGAAGCTGCATCCCCCTCCGTGCCCGTGCATGCTTTCAATGACTTGAGACTACCAAACATCACATGCAGTGGTTAGTTCATTGCATGTAATCCTATTAAGTAGCAAAAAGACATTAAGTTATATCGCCGATAGGAATAAAACAATACACCATGTATTTATTTACAGAGGGGGTAGTACATTTTTTGTGACATGCATTACTAGATATTGCTAGTCAAATACTAAATCCAGATGGACGTGGTAGTACTACTAAATCTAGACGGTGGTGCTAGTACTACTAGTACTAGTACTACCAATGTAGTAGCACTGTACTACCCGTTGGTCAAATTATTACGTGCTGCTCCTCACAGTGAAGTGACAAGACCCTACGCCGGAGATGACACCTGAGTATAGGCGCCGTGTTCGGCATACCATAGTCAGCCTCACCGTCTGCAGTCACTATCATCATGGCTGTAGACCTAACCTGCTTACAACTAGCCGTGTTTGACATAATTTCCCGTGCGTAGATGCCCGTGCATTGCACGGAACACCAAGATTGGGGGTGGACGGCGCCGGCAGCGGCCATCACGCCAGATTTTTCCATGGCCTTCTAGATGTGGTGGGGAGGAGATAAGGCTGATTGTGAGAGACAAGGAGTTGTTTGTAAATAGGGAACAAGTGCGGGCATCTTTTTGCAAAACTGGAGAAGTTTGGTTTGTATGCGTCAGATCTAGATCCGACGGCTATTGGTGAAAGATGGCAGGCACAACATCATCACCAACTCAGGACCTGTTTGATTCGCAGGATTTTGAAAACGCAGGAATAGGACACGGCAATATTACAAGTTTCAAACTGATATTACAAATGTTAGGACTAATGCTGCACCTACGAAGAGGGAATTACTAGGAAGTTTACGTAAGAACTTTTGTTACTTTAGGTGGATGCAGCATTATCATACAAACTAAAATCCACCGCCTTGACAAGTCACTAATGGGCAAATAAGTTTTTGAGTCTCTGGCCACTTGATGTTTCAAAAACAAATTCAGCTTCTGCGGAGACTTTATCATTTAGGCTTAGACGCTTGCGGTGATCAGCACACCATTCATTGTTGCGCCAGAGAACGCCAAACCTCATTACCTTGAGCACACTTGCCTCCAGAACAAAGAACCTGGCCAATTTAATCTCAGATGTGCTGCCTCGGTAGTCGATCAAATCAATTTCTGTAAGATGGAGATCAACGCATTCGATGAGATTGTTATAGTGCAGCACATTTTTCACTTTCGGGTCTTTTTTCATCTGCAAAAGAAGAGAACATATTAGAGCAGCTGGCTGTATAAGATTGTCGTGTCATCAAGAGGTACCAATATCATTCGCTCATACGATAGGGTTGGCTGGCTAGTGATATTTTTTCACTCTCTGTCTCTCTCTCTCTTTCTCTTTCCTCTCATTTACCTAGGAGTACGTGAAGAGCTTGGGCATTTGTTGCCTTCCACTATGTGGCCGATGCCATATTTCACAAAAGTATGCCACATAATACGCATCAATGTCAAATTAAAAGATTTTGGCACCACTCTCGCGATGTGAGAGAGTTGGCACCGCTGTGCACATAGACCCACATGTATAAATAAATCAATCAAACCAACTACACCAGACTCTCACTCTCCCAAACAAGTGTTTTTTTATTGCCTCGGTCCTCTCTCTCTCCCACGCAAGTGTTTTCCATTGCGTGAGTTAATTTGGCACCGGAGCAAAGTAGGTGATCCAGATTGGGGCACCAGGTGAGCAATGGAGGGGAATCGATGCCAAATGCATCACAAGTGAATTTGGCACGTGTTTTGGCCTACATAGTGGAGGGCCGTTATAGCCCACTTTTGTACTACCTCTTATTTAGTATAAAATTTTGACCATAGATTTACGTAAGAAAATGCCAATGCATGTCACTAAAAATTACACCATTTGAAATTATGTTCAAATACGAATCCAACGATATAGTTCTTAGTGACATGCATTAACATTTTGTCAGTTAAATCTATGGTCAAATTTTGATACTACAAAATAGGAAGAGTAAACCAGGATGGAGGTAGTACTTGCTCTTAGGGTAACCATAGAGTTACTGGAGTAGTCTAAGTTACTTTCCACTATGACTAGCCTAGGCTACTATAGTAGTACAACAAGAAAATGATGCAGGTGATCACGTGAGACAAAATACTAAAAACATTTCTTTCGGTGCAGTCCGTAGATGCAGTTTTGAACACTACACTTGTCATCGTAATTTGGGAAAATTACGAAAAATTTGAGCTACGTTGTGATTACCGTTTACTAATAGGAAAGAAGTTTCACCTCGATGAGTAGCTTCTCCGTGCACGGAAAGCATGGAAGGAATCCAACAACTTGATCCAGATTGGGGCCGATAGATTTTATTGCCAAGATCTTCACTGGGCGCATAGACTGGGTCAAGCTTGTGGGAATCATTTTCTGGAAGACGGTCGTAAATACATCAAGAAGAAATTTTAAAATGTGAATTTCAATAAGACGGAGAAGAAGATGAGTGTTGTACCTGAACGATTATGGATCCAATAAAGAGTTCGGAGAATTTGGCAGACGAGTGCACCAACGCTGTCAATTTCGGCGTGTCAATGACCCTGATTTTTGTTGGACCTTCTAGATCCGATACAAGCAATCTCTCAAGGAAAGGCGCATTCTCAATGACCATAACATGGAACAGCTGGAGTGATCTCTTCCCAATTGATGTCTTGTTGCGGGGCCAGCAAGACACGTAAATCCATCGGAGATTCGTCGAGGCGATGTGGAGGCTAATGAACCCGTGGATCTGCTCAAGACGAAGGTACTCGAGCGCAGTACAACTGCGGAGCAGGTGCCTCATAGCCTTCTTCGAGATGACAATGTCAAAGTGGTCGAGCTGCTTGAGTTGAGGGAGAAGAAGGGCGGGTGCGGCATTAATCTGGGGAAGATAGCAAGAGCTGAAGCTAGCGCGGCGCAGCGTTGGCGCGAGGCGGAGCGCGGACGGCGGCATAGAGTGACATCGTCCAGCTTCAAAGCTGAGCTCCTCGAGCTGATCTAGGGCGGGGGATAAGAATCACTCGTCGAACTTGGGTTGGACATTGCAGTTGGTACTAAACACACGGATGTCAAGGCGTCTGGCTGGCCCAGGGTGCGATGAAAGGATCTTGGAGACTGCGGCCATGTGTTTGCAATCCCCGTCGGAGAGGCAGCTGTCGACAGTGAGGTTGAGGGGGACGCGGCGCCAGAGGGGGCGCCACCGCCGGGAGAGCAGGGCGGTCCGCACGGCAGATTTGGTGGGGAGGAGGCCGATGATGACGAGCAGCATGTCGTCGGGGAGGTTGCTGATGAAGTCCAGGCTCGCCGGATGCGGTTTTGGCTCGAGCCGCCTCCGCTTGTTGGCTGCCTCGCCGTCCATATCAACCGGCGGCGACGTCGGTGTACACGTGTGCTGGTGTGTGTTGTCTGTTGGGTGTGCGCGAGTGCGTCCTTCTGTGCAGGCCGCCGCGCAGTGGTGAATTGTGCGCGAGTGCGTCCTCCACGCGGAAGAAGTGTGTCCTCAATGCGCCCTCAATTTACTAGCATGCGGGATGCTACCCCGAGTGGTTTCAACTTTGTTTACTTCACCGCGTGTCAGATGGGCCTCTAGTTTACTTATTTTCACCCACTGCCACATGGGCCAGCACACGAAGATACAGAACACGAGCTGACAAGGCAGCATGTGGACTGGTTGACCGGTCAACTAAACAATATACGGAGCTATACGCTGACACAGTGAGCGTATAATCCATCGGTATAGAGTGTTCGTGTGAGAGGGGAGGCCCGTGAGAGATAGCAGAGAGAGAGAGAGAAAGAGATACTCCCTCCGTTCGATAATATAGTTCCAACATTTTTTTTAAAGTCAAACTTTCGAAACTTGGACCAAGTTTATAAAGAAATTACTTATATCTACAATACCAAAGATAAATGATAGTATGAAATAAGTACATGTTGTGATGAATCTAATGATCTTTCCAGATGTAAATGTTTTTCTCCACATATACCTGGTCAAACTTTTCTGAGGTTTGACTTTTCAAAACATCCATATGCTTATGGACGTGGGAGAGTCCCTGACTAGAGAGAGTGAAATAGAAAGAGTGAGTGAAAAAAAGTGTGTGTGCGTGTGTGAAAGAGACATGGACAACACTCGATAAAAGTCGAGAAAAAACATGTGTGTCTTATGCAAACATATCACACATGCATCTTCGGCAACGGAAGCAAGGTGAGGAGATAGTGTGTGGTTGTTTGCAACTGAGAGAGCAAGACCCCTAGCACGTGGCCAAGAGGGGTCTGACAAACAAGGGAGAGAGGTCGAGAGAGATGTACGGAGAAAATGCAGACGTGGGGAGGAGAGAGTGTATGTTTGTCATAGAGAGATCCCCTGGAGATCGTGATGGGACGACATGGGTGGGAGATCGTGTCACAAGGTGTGTGCGCGATAGAAGATACCCCGAGAGATATCGAGATAGACGTATGGATGGAAGGAGACAATACGTGTGTTCCTGATGGCTAGTGAGAGATAATCATACTTAGGGGGGGAGTGCTTGCGCCTATGATGCAGTGGGGATTATGGTACTTATTAGGGGGGTGCGTGTCACATAGAGAGAGAACAAGGGCGGAGAGTGTTGGATGGGTCTATGTGTATAGCGCGAGCGAGACATGTGTATGTGTGAACCAGGGAGATATAAAGTTTGAGAGAGATTGAGGAGCCCTGATAAGGCTGAGTGGTGCGTCAGATAGCTGAGAGGGGGAAAGAGATATTCCATCCGCTCGATAATGTAGTGCATGTAATTTTTTTAGAAGTCAAACTTTGGAAACTTTGATCAGGTTTACACAAATGTTATTTATATCCTCAATACCAAAGATACATCATACGAAACTATAGCTCATGGTGAATCTAATGGTATATGTTTGCCGTTCCAGATGTAATTGTTTTTCTCCACGTACATGGTCAAACTTTGTGATGTTTGACTTTTCAATAAATCAATATGCTATGGATCGAGGAGAGTGCCTAAATCGAGAGGGATCTAGTGCGTGTGAAGGAGAATGAGTAAGTGTGCAAAAAGAGTATGTGTGTGAAAGAGAAAGTGACAACAAACGATAAATTAAAGAGAGAGTGTGTTTTTTCGTTTCTTCGGCGAACATATCACGCATGCATCTCCGAGATAGAAAAGCGAGGCGAGGAGATACACGAAGATAGCTAGTGTGTGATTGTTTGCAACGGAGAGAGACACCCCTATAGCACATGTCCAATAGAGGTCTGGCCAACAAGGAACAAAGGTCGAGAGGGACACATGGAGAACATGGACACATGGGGAGGGCGAGAGGGTGTGTTTGTGATAGAGAGACCCCCTCGACATCGTGAGGGGACTATATGGGTGGGAGATCGAGGGAGGTGCGTGCGTGATAGAAAGATGCCCCGAGAGAAATCGAGATAGACCAGGCACATGTTTGTGATGGAGACTAAGATTAGCTAGTCATATATATATAGGGGGGACTGCGTGTGCCTACAATTGAGTGAGAGACCATCATACTTGGCTAGCTAGGGATGAGATTGTGTGTGTGTGTGCATGTGAGATGGAGAGAGAACGAGGGAGAGAGATAGAGTTTTAGATGGGCCTATCGAGTGCGAGTGAGATATGCCTGTGTATGTGTGACCCAGGTAGATGGAGAGTTTGAGAGAGAGGGGGAAGAGCTCCAAGACGACAGAGTGGTGCGTGAGAGAGTTACGGGCAACGAGCCAAGGAATTTGTGTGCGTACGATGAGTGCACCCAAGATATCTAGCTTGGACTAGAGAATCATACATAGTGTGCGAGAGAGACCTATAGATGGAGTATATATGCATGCGAACTAGAAAGACCCCCCCCCCACGCACACACACAAAGAGAGAGAGATGGAGAGAAAGAGAGAGGACCAACAAGGTTTGTGTGTTGGATGTGTGCGACAGAATTGAAGATTGTCGGCGAGAGAGAGAGAGAGAGAGAGAGGAGAGAGAGAGAGAGAAGGAGTCCGGGAGAGGGGGAGGTCACGTTTTATGCATCAAAGACTGATACAAACCATGTTTCGATATAAACTTGCATTCAAATATTTAAATTGGAGAACATGTTGTCTGCAATCCACACATGAACGGATATATGCGTATATCAAAAAAGTTCATTAATTTGACTTTCAACATGTTCATGGAGTACTATAATACTGTACAACATGCTATTCGATTGAGGTGTTCAATTTTGGATTTAGTTCACTATTTTGACCTGGTGAACGAGCTATTTCATTGAATCGAGATATTTCATTTTGGGTTTGATTCCCGTTTTTGAGTGGGTCAACTATTTGTCATATAGTAAATCGCTAGCAACGAGCATGTAAAAATACATTACTCCTGAGCATCATCTCTCCATCTAAAAAAGAAGTGGCAAGCTAATATTTCTAAATTTGATTCGAATCGACTTGGTAAGGTAGACGTGGATGCTCGTTCTCCCAAATTTTGAACGAACCATTAAACATCCTCTGCTCGGTGGAATTCGCCCGAGCAAATAAATGGGAGACGCGAAATTACTGTCCTATGTGGGAGACACATTAATTGGCCCGTTGTGCATCGAGGGTAGGTTCGTAACTTCATCCAAGCGCGCCTTCTCCTCGGCCGAAATGACATGTGCCGAATAATTCATAAACCATGGTCGGCAAAACACGCTCTCCTCGCCCGAAATAGCTCGCGCCCACTATTTCAAAACACGCTCTCCTCGCCCGAAATTGCTCGCGCCCACTATATTTCAAAACATGCCCTCCTCGCCCGAAATGGCTCCCGCCCACTATTTGGGGAGAAGCAAAGTTACTCTACTATCCCCGTCCCTCAGTACACAGACCCAAGCCGAGAAGCCTAAAGGCAGGGGTAGAACTATAACTCCCCCTCACATTTTAGACAAATGCTTCCGTAAAACATGGTTCCACTCCCCTCCCAATTCCCCCCCCCCCCATTCATACCTCATGGGCGCCAAATCACCTTCTCCCCGGAAGCTCCCTTCTCCCGAGCCGCGAAACCTCAGCCCCTCCTCCATGGCGCCCCCACCGCACCAATTTCACAGCCGCCCTCCTCCCTAATGCCGGAGACGCTGTCCATTTGCCGTCATGCACTTGGCCGTGTGCCTCTTACTCTGTGATGCTGGAGCTGCCTCGACGACGGCCGCATGAACTGTACTGGAGCCGATTCACCCCCGCCATTGTTCACGGCGCCGGAGCGGCTCCAACTTCGGATCCGTCCAGAGTCCCGGCGCTGCTTCCCCGTAGCCGTCGACCGTCGTGACATCGCTGTTTCCCTGCCGCCGGTGGCCACCGCAACCGCGCCAGCCTCACCGACTCGGCAGATGGACCTGCCTACTTCACCATGCTGCCAGATAGGTCGCACCCTCATCTCAAATCACTTTATTAAGGTGTCAGTTGTCTGAATTTTTATTCTGGGCCAATGGATTCCCAATGGGAAGCAGCACCCCTCGAGGCGGTGGAGCTCCTAGGCTGCCAGTTGGCTGGTGTCTAACGTAGGGTGCGGGGCTGCAAGTTCGCCGCGGAAGCAGCGCTTAGATGGCTATCTTAGAGTTGGGTGGGTTCAAGGTACTGCCGCCGCCAGATCTGGATGACGGGGAGTCTTTGTGGACTGGCCCGGGGGCGGCGCAACCACGGCAGTGCGGTGGGGCGGGGAGCGGGGTTTTGGCCGGGGCCAGGGACGGCGGAGGCAAGCTGCTCTACCATTGGTCGCTGGCTCTTCGGGGAAGATTCCTAAGAGTGTCAACCAGGAGGCACAAGACGGCCATCAAGCCATCCGGCGTAGATCGGACAGTACCAAAATAAAATAAAATCGTGTGACCCCAATTTAGTCTCAGTCAACAGACGTGTGACCACTCTCGTACCTTGTTGTTGTTCTCTTAGTGTATTTCTTCAGATCAAAGAGATGTGTTGTTCTTAACATTATGTGTTATCTGCATCTTCAGCCACACCGTCTTCCGACTCAACGCAGCTGCTCCAACAAGGGAAGCATACAGTAGAAGGGAGCTATAGTCCCCACCCAACAGTTCCCTGCATCGAATGCGCGTGCCCGACATGGACAGCCACAACAACTGCAGGGCCCTCGACAAGTCAGCACATGATGCTCACTCCTATGGATGACAGCCAGATAGGTTGTACCCTCATCTTACTTGTGTGCAACATTTATGGCTTTGTTATTCATCTAAGCATGGAAAATAGATTATCACATTTCACTGTATATTCATGTTGATCTCTTACGGGTCTTGTTTAGGAGTTAACGCTGTTCCATAGTTTAGCTAAGATACTTGTTCTTTAGGTAACGTTGTTCCATAGTTACCATCCATCAGCCAATGCTATCCCATAGGCTGGTGATTATAGTATTATACCACTTCTAGTATTACCTATGTTGTTCTTTAATACTTTTGTGTGCCATCTAGTTAATCTCGAGTACAAACGATACATATTCTGTAGCTTTCATCTATGTTCTCCCTTTAGTTTTTGAGACCTGTTCCTGCTAGTTAACCCCAGTCCTACTATTTATGTCGTCTCCTACAGGCACTCATTACATAAATCTAACTACTAGTTGTCTTCCATGCATGTCAGATACAATTGCACACACTGATATATACACAAGAACCTCACAGAGCAATGTAAAGGCCAATAAACTTGATGTCAATGATACCCAATATGATGGAACATGTAAAGGCAGTTCTTCAGAAGACTTGCAGAAAGATGTTGAATCCTCTTCACCCCACAAGGTCCTTGCTCTAACTTGGCCCGTGATATGGGTACAACATGCATATAATGTCCTGGAGTGTATCTACTCTGTTGCAATGCCATGTGCTTAGCATGCTGATCATGCATGTAAATATGTCATGCCTTCCTGTTTTTCAGTACCTATTCCATTCATGATAACATGTTTTCAAATTCAAGTACTGTCATTCTACTCTATCGCAATGCCATCTGCTTAATTTGGACATCACGCTTCTGAATATCTTATGCATTGTTATTCATCAGTATGTACTTCATCTGTCTACCATACCATGTTTTTTTACATTGAAGTGTTGTTCTAGTGCTCTGTTGCAATGCCATCTTAGTTTCCCAATCATACACGTGTATGTTGCCTTAGTTTTTTCTGTACGTATTCCGCTAGCATACAGTTTTACATTCAACTGCGGTGTCCTGTCGTATCCCTAGCTCTTACACCATACTCCCTCCGTCCGGATTACATGTTGCCGAAATGGATAAAAAAGGATGTATCTAAAACTGAAATACTAGACCCATCCATTTTTTCCAGATGGAGGGAATACATGTCAATATGTCATGCCTTTCTATTCTTCAGTACCTATTCCATCTCTCTGCTATAGCATGTTTTATAATTGAAGCACCATTCTTCTATACAAGGCATGCAAGGGGAAGACGACTATGTTAGAATCTGAAGGGTTACAAACCAGGTCTTCGCAAAAGATCCAAACGCCAGGAGATAATAAACCAACTCTAGTTTTTATAGATACTAGTCCAGCACAAAGAAACCCAACTCCTACTGATAATAAGCAGATTCCAGTGGCCAAAGAACTAGTCCGCTCCAGTCCAGCAAAAATATGTCAACTCCATTCTAAGAAGCGTGTGCGTATCCTTGCATCATGAAATTTTATAGCATGCTGATCATATTTTCTACATGTTTCTTACCCATCTCTCTTTTAGAAAATAAGCTTAACAGATAGAAGAATTTCTGCACTGGTATCGTCTGTGAGGAAAGATTCTTGCAGGAATTCTTTGTACTCCAATGCAGATGTAAGTACCTGTTGTATATCACTATATTTTTACATCAGCATGTATTTTGTTAATCAGCGTGAATCCTAACCTTTATCTGATCTAAATTTAGTTGTAGCAAAATGTATGATTAAAGGCCACAATGTTGATTTTTGTAAGGAAAACTGCCTGGTAGTTTTGCATCCTGAGCTGCATGAGTGTACTATCTCATATCAGTGGGTTTGATTACTTTGGTTCTGCAGTGGGTTTTCAGTGTTTTTTTACTGTGCTGTCCTGTCGTATCCCTAGCTCTTACATCATACTCCCTCCGTCCGGATTACATGTCGCAGAAATGGATAAAACTGGATGTATCTAGAACTGAAATACGCCTAGACCCATCCATTTATTTCCGGATGGAGGGAATACATGTCAATATGTCATGCCTTTCTATTCTTCAGTACCTATTCCATCTCTGCTGTAGCATGTTTTATATTTGAAGCACCATTCTTCTATATAAGGCATGCAAGGGGAAGACGGCTATGTTAGAATCTGAAGGGTTACAAACCAGGTCTTTGCAAAATATCCAAACGCCAGGACATAATAAACCAACTCCATTTTTCATAGATACTGCTCCAGCACAGAGAAACCCAACTCCCACTGATAATAAGCAGATTCCAGTGGCCAAAGAACTAGTCCGCTCCAGTCCAGCAAAAGAATGTCAACTCCATTCTAAGAAGCATGTGCGTATCCTCGCATCATGAAATTTTATAGCATTCTGATCATATTTTCTACATGTTTCTTACCCATCTCTCTTTTAGAAAATAAGGTTAAATGATAGAAGATTTCCTTCATTGGTATTGTATTTGAGGAAAATATCTTGCGGGAATTCTCTGTGCTCCAATGCTGATGTAAGTACCTGTTGTATATCACTATATTTTTACATCAGCATATATTTTGTTAATCGGCGTGAATCCAACCTTTGTCTGATCTTAAATTAGTTGTAGTAAAATGTTAAAGGCACCAATGTTGTTTTTTGTAAAGAAAACTACCTGGTAGTTTTGCATACTGAGCTGCATGAGTGTACTATCTCATATCATGCACATTACTGAATTGTAGTGCTACTCTGGTTGCCCATTCATTCATTGTGTCAATGTTGCTTTCGTATTACCTTACCTGGCTGATGATAGTTGTGCCATATTCTGTTAATTTGGTATTGGCTAGTTGCCCAAACGTTCGTTGTGCCAATGTTGCTTTCCTATTATCTGACTTGGCCAATGATAGCAATGCTAGTGTCTTAATTTGGTGCAGGCTGCTGAAGATAAGAAGATAAACTCTGAAAACAGCAAGGCAACCCCATTGTTTCTTTCCAATAAATCTAGGCCAGGTAATATGCCAATAACTCATGATTAATCTATTTGGTTCCCTCCTAATTTATGTTATGATGCAGTGGTCGAGACACTCTCCACTGTCAATAATACAAGCCTGCCAAAATCGCCATCTGAATCTGTTCAGTATCCTCTGTCTCGAATGCAACAGAAAAAATGTATGTTTGTGAACCAATTAATGGCTGAAGGAATGATGGAAATGGTGGAGGAATCAGAGGTGCAGAGTCATGTGACACAATAACTGATCAATGTTTTCAGAGACAGTGTAGCAAAGTAGCAAGAACTTGCCCACATGCTTATGGG
The DNA here is from genome assembly GCF_002575655.3 of Aegilops tauschii subsp. strangulata. NCBI lineage: Eukaryota > Viridiplantae > Streptophyta > Magnoliopsida > Poales > Poaceae > Aegilops > Aegilops tauschii. The sequence continues at coordinate 184,107,332 of NC_053039.3, forward strand.
TGTCATCCGTGCTCATGTTGTAGATTGTGACGTTGTAGATCGTTAGGTTCTGTTTTTATTTGCACTGGCATCAATCTTTGATCGCCCAGTGATGTAATTTCCTGTAATATATGCTAGATGTGCAACGTTTTTCCCTGTATGTCGTACCTTTGCTTGATCGGTTTTGGTCCTGTGCATAATTGCTCGTCGTAATGGGCTCAAATTATCTAATTTGGCCTAAAGACATGTACGAACTTTAGTGGGCCCATTAAGTTAATGGGCCGTTACCAGGCCGAAAGTTAATGGTCGGCCCTCTTAACTCCCGGGTCGTTGACAGGCTGACATCAAAGCGGGCAACAGGTGGGCCCACTTGATTTCACGGGCCGTTAACAGGCCGTTACTAAGTTCAGGCTACATATGGCCCAACTATACTGTGGGCCTTTAGCAGGCCGAAAGAGACAACGGGCTTATACTGGACCATGAAGAGCATGGGCCGCTAAGAGGCCGAAAGTCAGGTCGTATTGTAAGTGGCCCAACTGTGTTGTGGGCCTTTAGCAAGCCGAAAGAGAAACCGGACTGGTATTGGACCATGAAGGGCACGGGCCGTTAAAAGGCCAAAACTCAGGTCCGACTACAAATGGCCCAACTCATTTATGGTCCGTTAACAGGCTGAAAGGCACACAGGGTCGGGAATTGGCCCAACACTTAAATGGGTCGCTAAAAGGCCAAAACTCAGGTCCGACTACAAATGGCCCAACAAATATATGGGCCGTCACCAGCCTGAAAGACACACCGGGCCGGATATTGGCACAACACTTAAATGGGTCACTAAAAGGCCAAAACTCAGGTCCGACTACAAATGGCCCAACAAATATATGGGCCATCACCAGGCTGAAAGACACACCGGGCCGGAAATTGGCCCAACACTTAAATGGGTCGCTAAAAGGCCGAAACTCAGGTCCGACTACAAATGGCCCAACTGATTTATGGGCCGTCAACAGGCTGAAAGACACACCGGGCCGGAAATTAGCCCAATATTTAAATGGGTTGCTAAAAGGCCGAAAGATGTACATCGTGAAAATTGGCCATCCACTGAATGGGCCGTTAACAAGCCGAAATCTCATCGGGCCGATATTGAGCCCAAATATATAGCGGGCTGATAATGGGTTCGAACTGATGATGGGCTGCAATGGTGTCAAATCTTTAACGGGTCGTTGACGGGCCGAATTGGCACATCTCGTATGGGTCGTGGGCTTAAATGGACCTGACACAAGTAGGCCTTATATGGGTCGGCCTGCTAGTTTTTACTAGGCCGGCCTTTTTCACCGGAATGGGCCACTATTGGGCCGTGGCACGTGTCGACCTATCATAGGCGCCTCCTGTCCAATGAGTGGATGACATCTGTCCCAACGGTGAGGCAACACGTGTTTCCTCCGGCCAATGATGATTTTACAGGTGGAAATCCCCATTGGTCCAGGCTGTTAATGGGTTATCGGATCCAAAACCAGACCCAATAGCTTAACGGCGTTCTGTTACGGTGGATGCCACGTGTCGGTCACCCTTGACGAAAGCACTTTTGTGACGTGCGATTTATCGTCATGGAAGTGGACACTTCCGTGATGATAATTTTGGTAATGTCATGGAACACTTCTACGACAACACAGGTATGACTATCTTGATTCTGTCATAAATTTGTCATGGATGTACATGCATGACAGAAAACATGACCTACTGTGACAAACACGTATCATCACGAAAGTGTATTTTTTTGTAGTGTGAGGTGTTGCTCAATGGCTTGCTTGCTCAAAATGCTTAGTGATATGCTCCAAAAGCCCTCAACCACTTTCTCATATCCACATATGTCCTAAAACAAAAGTCAAACTCGGCCCCACCGATTTGATCTATCTGGCACCACCGAGTTCATTTGACATAGCCATAGCGATAAACCCTAATCAGTTCGGTCTCACCAATAGGGATCTCGGTCTCACCGACATCGGATTGCAAACTCTCTATTTCCCTTCGTAATGTTTCGGTCTAACCGAGATGAGCGATTGGTTCCATCGAGTTCGCAATGCAAACTCTCTGTTCCCCTTTCGTAACGTTTCGGTCTCACCAAAATGAGCGATTTGGTCCCACCGAGTTTGCCTGACCAACTCTCTGTTTGCCTATTACAGAAATCGGTCTCACCGAGTTTATGTGATCGGTCTCACCGAGATGACGTTATGCCCTAACCCTAATGAAATCGGTCCCATCGAGTTGACATGTCATTCCCACCGAAAAGCCTAACGTTCACATTTTGAACTAAATCGGTCTGACCGAGTTTGGTAAATTGTGTGTAACGGTTAGATTTTGTGTTGAGGCTATATATAGCCCTCCACCCACTCTTCATTCGTGGAGAGAGCCATCAGAACGTGCCTACACTTCCAGCATTCATTTTCTGAGAGAGAACCACCTACTCATGTGTTGAGACCAAGATATTCCAATCCAACCACAAGAATCTTGATCTCTAGCCTTCCCCAAGTTGCTTTCCACTCAAATCATTTTTCCACCAAATCCAAATCTGTGAGAGAGAGTTTAGTGTTGGGGAGACTATCATTTGAAGCACAAGAGCAAGGAGTTCATCATCAACACACCATCTATTACCTTTTGGAGAGTGGTGTCTCCTAGATTGGTTAGGTGTCACTTGGGAGCCTTCGACAAGATTGTGGAGTTGAACCAAGGAGTTTGTACGGGCAAGGAGATCTTGTACTTCGTGAAGATCTACCCTAGTGAGGCAAGTCCTTCATGGGCGATGGCCATGGTGGGATAGACAAGGTTGCTTCTTCGTGGACCCTCCGTGGGTGGAGCCTTCGTGGACTCGCGTAGTCATTACCCTTCGTGGGTTGAAGTCTCCATCAACGTGGATGTACGATAGCACCACCTATCGGAACCACGGGAAAAATATCCGTGTCTACATTGCGTTTGCTCCCTCCAAACTCCTCCCTTTACCTTTATATGCAATGATTTACATTCTGCTGCTATACTCTTAGAATTTCATGTATGGGTTGATTGCTTGACTTGTGTTATCTTGCTAAAATCTGCCAAGACTTAAAATTGGGAGAAGGCTAGATTTTTATTTGGTCAAGTAGTCTAATGTGACGCCCCCGATTCAATCATACACTAATCATACACACAAACGTGTACGATCAAGATCAGGGACTCACAGGAAGATATCACAACACAACTCTAAAGACAAATGAAAGTCATACAAGCTTCATATTACAAGCCAGGGGCCTCGAGGGCTCGAATACATAGCTCGATACATAAGCAAGTCAGCAGAAGCAACAATATCTGAGTACAGACATAAGTTAAACAAGTTCTGCCTTAAGAAGGCTAGCACAAACGATGCAACGATCGAAGAGGCAAGGCCTCCTGCCTGGGACCTCCTAACTACTCCTAGTCGTCAGCGGGATCCACGTAGTAGTAGCCACCCTCGGGGTAGTAGTCGTAGTCGGCAGGGGTGGCATCTGACTCCTGGGGTCCACCATCTGGTTGCAACAACCAGAAAGAGGAAAGAGGGGGGAAAGGGGGAGCAAAGCAACGGTGAGTACTCATCCAAAGTACTCGCAAGCATCAGATCTATACTAAGTATGCATTGGTATCAAATGGAAGGGTTGTATCTGTGGACTGAACTGCCGAATGCCAGAATAGTGGGGAAGGCCTAGCCTATCAAAGACTAGCATCTTCAAGCAGCTCCAAGCATCTTGCAGCATGTAGAAGAGTAAAGAATAGAAGTTTAATTAACAAGCATGTTGTAACATTAAAGCATAGAGATCCTTCCTCGATTCCCTGCGAGAAAGCAATCCCGGAGCCAACATATCCATCACATATCAAGTATCCATTTCTAGTTGTATAAGATCAGGATATAAGTCTGAACGTCCATTACCGTGGACACGATATTCGAATATATATCTTCCCTGCAGGGGTGCACCACGTTACGCAACACGCTCGATCACTCTGGCCGGACACACCTTTCTGTGGTCAATGCCCAGCCTCGGAAGATCAACACGTCGCAACCCTACATAGGCTCAGCAGAGAGGTCCCCGCCGGTCTACATCCTAAGCACTCCGGGGTCTGGGCCCATTGCCTGTTGCACTCCGGGTCTTTGTGTGCAGGGTGGATACCAGCACCACTCGTGTAGTGGATGGCACGATCCGACCGTGCCACAATGCTGAACTGGACATCTAACAAAGCTTCGGCTGATACCACGACGTCGAGGCCCATATCTATTCTCGCGTGGTGGTTAGTGCGTAAAGGCCAGAGGCCAACTCAGAACAAATACCCAAACCTGTTAGTGCATTAACAATTAAAAGTAGTGGCAGCTGTCGGGACAAGTCCGGAGCTATCACCCCCTCCTGGGTGATACCGCTAAACAGCCAGCTGTTAAGACATTAAGGGGAAAACCTGAGGAATCACCCCCGGTGGATTCCACTCAATGTAATCATCAAGGTGAACGTAAGAGGGACCACCCTCGAGGTTCACACTTGAGGTGTTGCACGTCAGAGCCGTATCGGAATGGTGAAGGAGGAAATCACACTCATTGACCACGACTGAATAGCTACACTACAGAGATCTCATCAGGAGTGATGTATGAGGTTCCACCCTCGGCACTCGATGGTAACTCTGCAGAGTCGAGCAACAAAAAGGGGCGTGATGTGATGTGAGGTGTCTGGCTCTGGTCGTCGATCACGTTGATCGAGTCGTCGATGAAGAAGCAGGGGCAACAAGGACAAGGTGGGGGTCACTGATGGATCACTAACCAACCTATACTAAGCAGTTTAGGATAAGCAGGTAGGTAACAATAGCAGGTACAAAAGCAGGTTATGCATTAGAATAGGAGCAATCAAATACAGTAGCAAAATCTAATGCAAGCATGGGAGAATGGAATGGGCGATATCGGGATGATCAAAGGGGGGGGCTTGCCTGGAAGCTCCGCTGAAAGGGAAGAAGGGTCGTCGTCGACGTAGTCGATCACAGGGGCATCAGCAGCGGTCTCGGGGTCTACTCGAGAGAAGAGGGGGGAGAAACAGTAAATATAATACAAACAGATGCAACACAGATGCATGACGGGGGTAACACGCAGGGCTAGGGGTGTTCTAACGCGGTGCTACACGATACCGGCGAAGGGTGATAACATCCGGAAAGTTTTCCCGGAATTAGGCATTTTCGGACATACGAACCAGAGGGGAAAGTTTGATGTTCGCTATGCTAGGGGTATGTGACAGATGAATGGAGAGCGTATTCCGATTCGTCTCGTTGTTCTGAGCAACTTTCATGTATAAAACTTTTTCATCCGAGTTACGGATTAATTTCTATGAATTTCTAAAGTTTTAGCAATATTCTGTAATTATTAATAATTAAAAAATAAATGCTAAAATGCTAGATGCACCCAGCACAGGGTACACAGAACTGTACCCAGTGGCTGACAGGTGGGCCAGGGGATCCCAGTTGACCAGTCAACGTTTGACTGGTCAACAGGGCGTGGGCCCCTCCTGTCATAGACAGACCTAACTAATTATTGATTAAATAATTAATTTAGCAGGTTAACTACTATTAAGCTAATCAAGCAAATTTTTATTAAGTTAATTAATTGATTAATTAATTCTAATTTTAATTAATTTTTTTTATCTTTTTTTACAGTCTAGGGCGGTGGGGCCCATTGGCCAGTGGCCCGGGGGGGTTTAACGAGCGCCGGGGCGAACCCGCCTGGGCGACGGGGAGCCCGCCCAGGGAGGGCGCGGCCGCGAAGGCTGGCGCCGGCAGGAGGCGGCGCGAGGGGGCCGGTGGCCAGGGGCGGGGTGGAGCGGCGCACAGGCGAAGGGGCAGCGGCGGGTGCGACGGGGCGGCCGGGGCATGCAGCGGCAAGCAACAAAGCGGCAGTAGCGACGCAACGGGCGCGGGCAGCAGGCGTGCTCGGGCGGCTCCGCGGTGGCGACAACAGAGAAGCAGCAGCGCAGGGAATGAGGCGGGGCCTGGTGCAGGCTGGAGCTCGGCGGCAACGGCGGGCAGAGCAAGAAGCGACTGCGACAGGGAGCCAGCAGTGGGCTTGGCCCCGGTGAGCGCGGCGCTGGGCGTCGAGCGGCGGTAGACTGCGGGGAAGACGGGCACAGCGACCAGCGATGGGCACGACGTGGTGGCAAGAGCCATAGCAATGCGGAGCAGCAGGGACCGCGGGCAGCAGCAGTGTGCAGTGATGGCGATGCGGGGCTGTGCGGCGGGGTGTGGGGCGCGCGCGAGGAAGACGGTCGGGGCGGGCACGATAGCGGCGGCCGGCACGGCGGGCAGGGGAGCAACGGGAACCGTGGGCGGGGACAGAGGGCTCGGGAGCGGGAGCTGTGGATGCGTACGGTCGAACGGGATCGGGGCGCGGGCTCGGGAGCGCGCGGTGGCTGATGGGGCTGCGGAAGCAGAGAGAGGGAGAAGGGGAGGCGCTCACCCTCCGTTGATGGGAAGAGGGGCGGCGAGGCTCGATGGAGCTCGTCGGGGAGGATGTCGGGGACGACGAGGCGACGGGGAGGCGAGGACGAAGTGGTCGGGGTGGCAAGCGGCGTCTTCGCGCGCGTCGTCGTGGAGGCGGTCGGGGACGGGACAACGACGAGGAGCTCCGGCTTCGGGCGTCGGCCTCAGGGCCGTGGGTGTCCAGATCGAGAAACGGGGGCGCGAGGGAGAGGGGGGAAGTGGCTAGGGTTCGGCAGGGAGAGGGGCGCCGACCCTATTTGTAGGCAGGGTACGCCGGCGGATGGACGCTATGGCGTCGATCGGTGCCGTGGCGGGCATTGGCCATGCCCACGGTCCCCCGTGTGTACAGGGAGGGGGAGACACGACGCTGGTGGGCCGGCCTGCTAGGTAGGTGGGCCGGATGGCCCAAGGGAGGCTTTGTTTTATTTCTATTGTCCTGCCTTTTATTTTATTTTAACTTTTCTGTTTATTTGTTTTACTATTTGATTTACTATTTATTTATCTTTCAGAAAATATCTAAACAACACCTAAATTAGTGTTTTAGTTTAACCCTGTGCCACAGAAAGTTTCACCCACATTTAAAATAGTTTAACACTTTACAAATTATGAAAGGCATTTAATTAATTATTAAAGCCACTGTTTTAATTAATTTTTAGCCCTTAACTATTTTATAAGAATGTTGTTCCTTCACCAATAATACTTATGAGTTATTTGCCACAGTCTGTACATTTTAGTTCTGACATTATGAAAACTTTAATTTTTGATTTTAATTTTAATTTGAATTTGAACCGATTTGAATCTGAGCGAGATTAGCAACAGTAAAAACGGTGACGTGGCCTCATTAGCAGAGGATTACTGTAGCTTAATTATCCGGGCGTTACATCTAATCACCCCCCTTTAGACATTCTTTCGATCCTACACCATAATACCGTATTGGATGATCATTGATCCATCTTCAACATTGGAAAAGGTACATTTGATCTAGTTCTTTCCTTTCTTCCACTCACATTTCTTTGAGCATGATGGATAGGCAAAGCATATCATCTCCGGTCTTCGACGGCAATGATAGCGCAAACAACTACGTCACAAACACTCACCACGTCGAACTACTACAAGCAATGCACGGTGCACAAGCTACCTTGCATGACCTCATTGAGCGACTCGCCATCAACATTCATCACCACGAAGAAAGGAAAAGGGACTACATCGACAACAAGTTGGACGAACACATGGATCAAGTACGAGACATTTTGGCCAACTATAAGTCTTCTTTAAGGCGGCGACGCTCAAGTTGCAAATCTTCGAAGCGTCCATCTGAGGCAAGCGCAATTTAACCACGTCCTCAACTTCTAGACGAAGGGAACCATCGACTACAAGGTCAAGCGCAACAACGTCACCATCAACACGAAGGCGCTCGAGATGCGCACACCTACAATTCCCAACAAGCTCTACATCAAGCTATGACCAACCTTCATGCGCACAAGACAAGACCGTGAGACGAGCACCACCAAGAAAAAGCTACGGCTACAAGCACCACCCTAGCATCTTTGCCTAGTGCTATCAAGGCATCTTCGCCTTTGGACGAACGACATTTTCACCTACTTCCATGAGTACGCCTGCGTCGACATCCACAAGTCCAAGGCGAAAGACTACAAGTGAGGGCGACACTTCCATCTTCGGAAGCTCCTCAAGGAAGATGGCCGAGCATGGGATTTTCCCTTTGGTCATGATGGCAAGCTACAGGATGCCACATCATATGGGCCTCCTAGAATAAGACGCCGACAAGATGGTCGAGCATGGGCCATCCCCTTCGACCACGACGACAATTACAAACCTCTACAACAACATGAAGACGACGCCCCTATGGGACTCCTTCTCGGACTCAAGCTACGAGACTGCACATGAGACCCTCTCTTTGGTCTCGGAGAAGCGTGACAATCTGCCACATCCTACGGCATTCATCTTTGGGGGCGTTATGGATAAGGAGTTTGAGCATGGAACTATCCCTTCAACCAAGGCGACAAAAGGAGTTGAGTACGGAGACGTTTGCACCTACATCTCTTCGACACCCATATATGACGAGATGCCCCGATTCCCATGTGAGGAGAGGCACCACCATATCAATGATAGGAGTGATGATTTCTTGTATCTGCGTTGGTATTTCCCCGAAGAGGAGAGGATGATGCAGCACAACAAAGGTAAGTATTTCCCTCAGTTATGAAACCAAAGTTATCAATCCATTAGGAGAACCAAGCAACACTATGTATACAACACCTGCACACAAATAATAAATACTTGCAACCAAACGCGTAAGAGGGGTCGTCTATCCCTCCTCGGTATTGAGATAGATTAAATTGTATGGGAATTGATAAATATATCTAACTAAAAAACAAAACAAAATAAATAAAGGAAAAAACACAACAAGGTATTTTTTTGGCTTTACATAATAGGAAAATAGACTCGGGGGTCGTAGTTTTCACTAGAGGCTTCTCTCGAGAAAATAGCATACGGTGGGTAAACAAATTACTGTTGGGAAATTGATAGAAAAGTGGATAATCATGATGATATCCAAGGCAATGATCATGTATATAGGCATCACGTCCAAGATTAGTAGAGCGAAACTATTCTGCATCTACTACTATTACTCCACACGTCGACCGCTATCCATCATGCATCTAGTGTATTAAGTTCATGGAAAAATGGAGTAATGCAATAAGAACGATGACATGATGTAGACAAGATCTATTCATGTAGGAATAGACCCCATCTTTCTATCCTTAATAGCAACAATACATGTGTGTCATGTCTCTTTTTGTCACTGATATTGAGCACCGCAAGATCGACCCATCACAAAGCACCTCTTCCCATGGAAAGAAAAATCAATCTAGTTGGCCAAACCAAACCAAAATTTCAGAGAAGAAATACGAGGCTATAAAAAATCATGCATAAAAGAGTTCAGCAAAGACTCAAATAATATTCATGGATAGAACTGATCATAAAACCCACAATTCATCGGATCCCAACAAACACACCGCAAAAAGTCGTTACATCAACTAGATCTCCAAGAACATCAAGGAGAACATTGTATTGAAGATCAAAAATAGATAAGAAGCCATCTAGATACTAGCTATGGACCCGTAGGTCTGTGGTAAACTACTCACGCATCGTCGGAGGGGCAACAAGGATGATGAAGAACCCCTCCATGATCGTTGCCCCCTCCGGCAGAATGCCGGAAAAGGCCTCTAGATTGGAGCTCGTGGTTCTGGAACTTGCGGCCGCGGAAACTATATTCTCTCAACTCCCCTAGGGATTTTGGGATTTTTAGAGTATTTATTTAGGCGAAGGTCAGTGGAGAAGCTTCACATGGGCTCCACTACCCACAAGGGCGCGCCGGGGGCCTCTGGCGCGCCCTGGTGCCTAGTGGGCCCCATGGACCTCCTCCCCTGCACTTCTTTGGCTCCCTGGGTTTCTTCTGTCCAAAAAAATCTCCAAAAAGTTTCGTGGCATTTGGACTCCGTTTGGTATTGATATTCCGCGAAGTAAAAAACAAGCAAAAAACAACAACTAGCATCGGGCACTATGTCAATAGGTTAGTCCCAAAAAAGATATAAAATTGCTACTAAATGAATATAGAACATACAGGATTGATAATATAATAGTATGGAATATTAAAAAACTATAGATATGTTGGAGACGTATCAGCATCCCCAAGCTTAATTCCTGCTCGTCCTCGAGTAGGTAAATGATAAAAACAATTTTTTTGATGTGGAATGCTGCCTAACATGTTCATCACATATTCTTTTGTTTTGTAGCATGGACATTTGGACTTTTAGATGGTTCAAAGCAATAGTCTATAATTGACATGAGGACATCAATACTCAAGCATATCAACAAGCAACCATGTCTTTCAAAATATCAACACTAAATAAAGTATCCCTAGCCCATTATGCTCAATCATGATCCATTCATGAAACACACTCAAATATTAACTATGCCCAATGCACAAGTATGATAAAAGTGGGTCGAGAAGGGAACGTTTGCTCTCATGCATCCTTCATACACCCTACCAAAAACACCCTAAATTGTTGAATGCATATCTAAACCAATTTTATTGTACTGTGATAATGAACCCGCAGTTTTCTATATGAGTAAAAACAAGTCAAGTGATGCTCCCAAACACACTGACATCAAGTTTCGTGTTGTGAAAGATAGAATTCAGGATCAAAAAATTGATGTTAAACATATAAGAACGAGGGCATATGTTTGTGGATCCGCTAACTAAAGGCTTACCACCCAGTATTTTTCGTGAGCATATATGTTGCCGACACGGGATTACTGGAATGTCAGGACCGGATTTTCGGGATATTAATTTCCCAGAAAACGGCCTTTGTGCTCACCAGCCCCAGGATTACTGTTAGCTGATGAGGCACCAACTTGATACAAGAATTCCAAGCAAGGTACAAAATATGTAGTACAAGACCATTGTGGCCTAGGAGTGCAACATTTGGTTTCTAGTGGTTGATGGCGGAAGCGGTTTGTGGTTCATCTGCGTCTATGGGACTCCATTTCCCACAAGAACAGCTGACCAGGGTAACTCCTATCTTCGCGAGGCTGTTATCACCTTTACATGGGTTCCGGGGCTGTCGTCGAAACGCTCCTCTCCACGCAAGAAAACTGGCCAAGACAATAGCCAGGGACAAGCCAGTGAGTACGTTTGAATGTACTCGCAAACATTTAGAACACGGGTATAATATAACAAGGGGTAATCATGCTCCGAAAATATACTATGACCATAACGTCTGTCACGAAATATACGAAAAACCATGATGTATACATGCGGGTAAAATATAATTATGCGATATAGAAATAGAGTGTAGTGATTGAGTGTCTGAAATGACTCCTCAAAAAGGGTGCAAATAAATTAACAATGCCGCAGTCGGGCGTCTGAGCGGCACCACATAAAGGGCTTATATATAAAAGAAACAACAAGCATGCCACAGTCGGGCGTCTATGCGACACCACATAAAGGGCTTATATATAAAAGAAATAACAAGCATGCCACAGTCGGGCGTCTGAGCGACACCACATAAAGGGCTTATATATAAAAGAAATAACAAGCATGCCACAGTCGGGCGTCTGAGCGACACCACATAAAGGGCTTATATATAAAAGAAATAACAAGCATGCCACAGTCGGGCGTCTGAGCGACACCACATAAAGGGCTTATAAAGGGTAATCACCGTGAATATCCAGGAGGTAGAACCATCCCAGGGATACTCAATAATACAAATAAAGTAAATGGTTAGTCCACAATAATAGTAATCATTATCGTCACAAGTCACAAGTCATGATCCAAGTTCTGGTTTAACAGTATCTCCTCCGAAGACCGACACTAAGACCGACACTTGACCTATCCCAGACTGTAGTCCTTAACCATGGACACGGCTATTCGAATAGATGTATAATCTCTGCAGAGGATGTACTCTTTACCCACGGGTAACGGATTTCTTCAGTCCATCAGGACTAATTCCGTCTACGGTCTTTTGATTGAAAACACGCCTGACCTGCACACACCAGCTTAACTTACCGGTGTCTGGAATCACCCACAACACCTGTCAAGCAAAACTCTGAGTGCGGAGGCTACAACCTCGACCTAGCATGGGATCGAATTTATATCGCGCGCTCTAAGGGGTGCCCCCCTCTCGGTCCCAACCGGAAACACCCATGCTCCCGGACCGGATGACAGGCTTTAATCCATGGCCATGGGACCCTCATCACGGCCTCTCTGTACGGTGTGTGCTAGGACGGGGTTGACAACTTACTGAACCGTACCCTACCTGTGGCAGGGACAAGTGGTAGTACGAAGCAAGTGTGGGGGTTACTGGACAAGACTCGATCTAAGGCCGACTCAGGAGGGTCAAGTGTTCCCTGCATGATTAGCACAACAAACATATTTCCAATAACAGATAAGCTTAACACTCATCAAGCCTCACCATGCCATACCGGACATACTCGTCTCGACGAGTAACTAGGGACAAGCTCGCGTCTACCCAAGACCGCGACTTTCCCGACTTCCTTCCGGCACGCATGAGAAGCTTACGAGGAAGATCACTATCATCAACATATCCATTTATAACAGCAAAGAAAACTCCATATTGCACTCATGCGTATGATTTTACCGTCACATAAAAAATAGCGTATGCTCCAAGTCAAGGTGATGTTGTGACCATATCAACAACATCCAAAAATATTAAACCAGGGTTCAGAATGCTTGCCTTCAAGTGTATGCATGTGGGTTGCACTTTTTGAAGGTTGCCTTTTCTCCAAAATCCTATTTTGAGAAATATACAAATAACACATATTTCAAAAACAGTACAAATATTTGTCCCAAATATTTTTGAAATAAATCTTAAAATAAACTAGATGAAATTTGAGAGAGGTAGGAAAAAGAATCAACTCATTTGGAGTTTTATTTTAAAACTTATAGCCAGTCAAAGATTAGTCAAACTTCTGTTTTTAAATAAAACCAGAAAAGAAAACGCTTCGAGGAAAATACGCTTTCAAAGAAGAGGTGACGTACTCCGGACTTTGCGCTTTCACCTAAACAGAGAGGACGGGGGAGCGGGTCACTGACAGTGGGTCCAAGGGGGCCCACTGGTCAGGTTTGACCGTTCTTCCCTCCCTCCTCTCTCTCTCTGCCCGAACGGGGCAGGGCTCCGGCGATCGCCGTCGGCGAACGGCAGCTCCCCACGGGGCCCCGAGGCCAGGGATGGATCCGCCAGGCCGGGGCGGTCCTCCCGGTGGGTGCTAGGCAGGTGGGGATGGAGAAAGTCACCGGCGGCGAGCTCCGCGGCGGACGGTGGTTCGGGAGCCGAGTGGGTTTTGGGCTCCGGTGGTCCTTGGTCGAGGCTGAGGCGCTAGGTAGCTCCGCATGACTATGGGGAAGCTCTTGGTGGCGTTGGATGGGCGGGGGAAGCTCCGGTTGCGACGTATGGCACTGGATTGCGGCGGCGACCGAACTGGCCGGAGACGAGGAAGAAGTGCCCTCCCTGTCGATTGCTGGCTAAGGGGAAACTATGGGGGTGGCCTGGGGTTGCCTGAGTGCTCGGAGGAGCACGGGGCCTCCTTTTATAGTGCGACGGGGCTGGCTCCGCGACGGTGGATAAGATCGACGACGAGTCGCCGTTGCTGTAGCTGCAGGGCGTCGTGGCGGCGAGGAGCGCGTGCCGACGAGCATGTGGATGAGCTCGGGCTGTACACAGGGGGCAGCTGGCGCGCGCGGGTGGCTTGGGCGGCGCCGTCCACGGCAGAGCCCGCTGCCGACACCGGCGTGCCGCCAAGGGAGCTCCGGCGGCGGCGCTGTAGGGCGCCAGTGCGGCTTGGAGCGTACTGGTGAGTCGGCGAGTGCATGGCGCGGCTCTGCAGGCGAGCTGGGACCAGTGACGGGACGCGTCGACCCGAGCGCACGCACGTGCAAAACGCGCGCTCTGGCCGCGCCCAGAGCACGCACACCAGGTGTTCGACGAAAAGCCAGTGCGCGCTAGAGAGCTTGGGTGAGGCTGGTAGCTAACAGGCCAGGGTTAGGGACATCTGGGAGGTTAGTGGACATGCTGGATGAGTCAGGGGCTCAAGTCCACAATGCAAACTATAAACCATGCCAAAACTGTTCCTGCACACAGGGTGTTCGACAGAATGCCATGGTCATCTAGGCAACTCTTGGGGTGGCCAAACTCTCCAGATCCTAGTCTCTTTAGGAGCTAAAGAAGGTGGTAAGGTTAGTTTGGCAAAAACAGGAATTTGTTAGTGCAAGATTTGGAGAAAACCAGTTTTGGGCAGAAACTAAAGGCTATCATTGCATGCACCAAAAATACTCCAATAGGTCCAAACTCCTGGACTTAAGAGTTTGGTAGGGAGGACTATAGGTAGGAAAAAGCTCAAAGGCACTAGAGCAAAATAAAATGAGGTTGCAGTACAAATCACCAAACTGGACCAGAATGAAGATGAGGATGATTCATTCAAATTTTTCAAAGAACAACATTGGGTTTTTGCATGAAGTTGAATTATGAGCATCAACTGACATCTCCAAACACTTGGAATAATTTTTAGAAGAATATTTAATTAGTTTGCAGTGCAAAAATACCTACTGGACCAGATTTGAAAAATTGATGTAGAGCTCAAAATCTCCAATAACCCAAAGATATTTTTGCATAAAAGTGATGTGGAAACTTCACATGACATCCCCAAATTTTTGGTTAAAATATTAGAAGCATTTATCAAATGGTTGCAGTGCAAAAAGGAGCTCCAAATTTATGAAAGGTCATTTTAAAAGAATAAAGCTCATGAAAAAATAATTATGCAAATAAATCCACTGATAAAGAATTGATTTTATAAAGAGGGCATACAAGTCCAATAATACATTGGGAAAGTTTCCACTAGAGGTAAAAACTCACAATATTAAAGAGAAGAGGGTTCTGAAATCAAAGGAGAAATCCAGAGAAATAAAAAATTTATTTCCTGGCAAAATTTTAATTTATTAAACAAGGTCAAAATTTTGGGGTGTTACAACACTACCCCCCTTAAGAAAAAAAATCTCGTCCTCGAGATTTGCTAAGGGTTGAATTTTAAAAAGTAATACCCCCATTAGTTGAAAACAAGAGTTGGCGCATAGCACAAATTTAAGGTACAAACATAAGCTGCAACACACCAATAAACATAGCTATGACGTTTATAATAAAGACGGCAAAAGGACACGGTCCTGAGAAAACGTCTCTGGTACTGGGGCGCACAAGCAGACATTCTTTAATAGCGGTGATACAGGATCACACAATTACAAGGCGTAGAAATATTAAGGCTCGTTACTATTCGAGTGACTTAGTCTACTCCGTTAATATCTAAGCGGGCTTGTATAGAGGACATCGAATCTTCCCCACGGGTTTCACCGTCGGGATTAGCCGGATGAGGTTGAGGGGCTGCAGGGTCGGGGTAGCGATGATGACCATCGCGGGGGTTGTTGGTCACAACTCCGTTGGAGTGCGTTCCCAAAAGGCGGCGAAGCACTTCTGGGGACATCAAAGTATTTTGGCCGATGGCTGGGTCAGACCTCAAGTGCTCGATCGGGTGTCCGAACAGCACGACTGGGTTGTCGGTGTCGGGCTCCACTTCTCCTCTCGCCGGGGCTCCGCGAAATAGTTCTCTACGAGCTGCGATCAGATCAAGGGTGATTTGATCGAACAGTTCCTCTAGTGCACTTATATAGCGCACCAGATGCAATAGTGCAGGATCCGTCTCGTGATCTCCGTTGGCAACCTGGGGCGGCCTACCATACCCGTCACGACTGGGGTAGTAGTAGAACGAGCGACAGTTAACTCTGGGCGACAAGTGCCGGAGTTGAACTATAGCTTCTCGAGCTGCCAGTTGGATGGCTTGTGGCTCAAAGGGAGTGGTCCTTCCAGCGAACCTGTAGGGGCGTTCTGGCGATAGACCCCTACCATAAATGTGTACAGTGGCCCAGAACTGACGGTTCTCACCGTTCATGAGTTCCTGGTACACAACATATTCTGGGGGCTCTTCTAATGCATAGGCACGGCGGGTGAGGTTTGCGAGCACGGTCACAAAACCTCCAAGGTTGGTTGCTGTGGTCTCATTGTGAACAATGGGGCCAGGCATCGTGACTTGGTTTGGGAAAAAGGCTGTGCTGTGCTGGGTTGAGGCTAGCGTGCCCTTTTTATAGAAAAAGGGGACGGAGCCTTCCTTCGCACGCTTGCGAGTGAGACAAGTTAGGTGTCGGTCACTGGCACGTGATCGACAGGCTGGGCTGATAGGTTAACAGGCCAGGGTTAGGGACATCTGGGAGGTTAGTGGACATGCTGGATGAGTCAGGGGCTCAAGTCCACAATGCAAACTATAAACCATGCCAAAACTGTTCCTGCACACAGGGTGTTCGACAGAATGCCATGGTCATCTAGGCAACTCTTGGGGTGGCCAAACTCTCCAGATCCTAGTCTCTTTAGGAGCTAAAGAAGGTGGTAAGGTTAGTTTGGCGAAAACAGGAATTTGTTAGTGCAAGATTTGGAGAAAACCAGTTTTGGGCAGAAACTAAAGGCTATCATTGCATGCACCAAAAATACTCCAATAGGTCCAAACTCCTGGACTTAAGAGTTTGGTAGGGAGGACTATAGGTAGGAAAAAGCTCAAAGGCACTAGAGCAAAATAAAATGGGGTTGCAGTACAAATCACCAAACTGGACCAGAATGAAGATGAGGATGATTCATTCAAATTTTTCAAAGAACAACACTGGGTTTTTGCATGAAGTTGAATTATGAGCATCAACTGACATCTCCAAACACTTGGAATAATTTTTAGAAGAATATTTAATTAGGTTGCAGTGCAAAAATACCTACTGGACCAGATTTGAAAAATTGATGTAGAGCTCAAAATCTCCAATAACCCAAAGATATTTTTGCATAAAAGTGATGTGGAAACTTCACATGACATCCCCAAATTTTTGGTGAAAATATTAGAAGCATTTATCAAATGGTTGCAGTGCAAAAAGGAGCTCCAAATTTATGAAAGGTCATTTTAAAAGAATAAAGCTCATGAAAAAATAATTATGCAAATAAATCCACTGATATAGAATTGATTTTATAAAGAGGGCATACAAGTCCAATAATACATTGGGAAAGTTTCCACTAGAGGTAAAAACTCACAATATTAAAGAGAAGAGGGTTCTGAAATCAAAGGAGAAATCCAGAGAAATAAAAACTTTATTTCCTGGCAAAATTTTAATTTATTAAAAAAGGTCAAAATTTTGGGGTGTTACATGGAAGCCCTATGATTTTGGAATAAGAGGATCATTATAATAAACCACTCCCCAGTAAGCAAAAACTTTTCCATTTCGAAATAGGTGAGTGTGCTATGAGTGTTGAAATTCTATGGCGTTTTGAGCTGTTATAACACCTCACTTTGGTACATCATTCCTTTGGTGAATGGGCGAATGCAGTTAAGCCTAACGATCAAGGGGGAGAATGTTAGTTTTGATATGACGGCTAAACAGGCAGTTAGTTCTAATAGCTTAACAGAAAAACGGAAAGAATAACGTTACAGGGGAGGAGCCACGCCCCAACATACGTGCCAATCTATCCTAACTAATGCGCCCTGATTAGGTCCACCCAAACCAACTAATGGTTTAGGTCCCGTGTCGATAGCGCCATATAAAAGGGACATGGGAGAGAGCTAACTCACTTGCGCAATAATAATTCTTGTATGGTTTTACTCTCCTCCCGATATTCTCTCACCCCATCTGATCAGGGGGAGCACTGCAGCGATGGGAAGACCTAACCCAAACATCGCCGCCGTCTCTGAACAGTGGCGGTGCCGCCTGAAGGAATTAGGACATCGAGGAGATCGTCTACTTTGATTACATCACCCTTCCATCTCACCTGCACTGAGAAGGCGATAATGCCAACTTCTGTGACAAGTAAAGGACCCCTAAACCTTCTCCGGTCATGTTTTTTGGGTGATCTAGATGCAGTCAAATCATGAGTATGGCATCCTATTTATGCATTAGTTCTAATATCTAGATCTCAGTGGACTGACATTTTACCAAGTCTTAGTCAAGTGACACAACCTATAGAAAGAACAAAGAAAAAATGAAAAATAAATTTTGCATGGATCTTCATGTAATATCTCACGAATATAGCATCGACTGAGACTTCATTAAGCCTCAGTCGACTGAGATTTAGTAATCTCATTTTGTCAAATGTATTGGTGATGCAACCAACACCAAGGACATGGCTGGAACGTGCGAGTGTTGTCATGGAGCAAGGCACGTGTATATTACCATAAGCAGGCTTTTGCACCGCTTTGTAGACTTATCGTAGCAGTAAAGGCTACACCTGATATGGTGGCTGGCCTTTCTTGCCGTTGGTTTGCTTTATGTACCACCTTTTTCTTTTGGTTTTCCTCCATGGCACAATCTATTGATACAAAATTATATTTAAATTTGAAAGGTGATTGTTCGGTAGGGGGGCATTCTGGATTCCCAATTACATATAGAAGATTTTGACGCCTCCTTGCTTGGCACAAAATGAAGGAACACATACACCGATAAGTGCAGTCTTGTACCACTTGTGAGCAGGAAAAGCCTGAAAGGGTCAACTACTCAGCTCATGGAGCCACTACCACTTCCTGAAGGAGCTTGGCAAGTTGTCGCAATGGATTTTATCGATGGCATGTCGCAATCCAACAAGTATAATTGCATTTTGGTGGTCGTTGAAAAATTCACGTGCTACACTCATTTCCTTCTTTGAGTCACCCCTTCACGGTAGATAAGGTAGCCCACTCTTACCTTGACAATGTCTACAAAATTCATGGGTTGCCAACAACAATTATCTCTGATCGTGACCCGATGTTTGACGAGCAAGTTCTAGAGGGAACTACTCCCTCCGTAAAGAAATATAAGAGCATTTAGATCATTAAAGTAGTAATCTAAATGCTCTTATATTTATTTACAGAGGAAGTATTTAGCATCATTGGGACATAAATGAAAATGAGCACTCCTTATCATCCACAAACAGACGGACAAACGGAGAGGGTGAACCAGTGCCTGGAAATATTTTTGCGTTGTTCGTGGAACTTTATGGTCATGAACCCATACAATGAGGTAGTGTCTGACATCTCGCCGACATCTTCATCCATGTCGATTGACTCCTCGGAGGCACTTCCTAGAACGTCGGTTAAATCCTTGACGGTAGCGACTAGGTGGGTGGCGGGTGAGCTGAAAATTATAGCTTCTCCAAATTTCCCCCAGATATGATCGTAAACTGAGGTTCGGTCATCTGAGATTGCGAGGCTCTGAATCCGATCTAACATCTCGTTCAGAAGTGCTTTGTCGGCCTCGCCCATATCCTGACTGAAAGTTGGGCTTAGCTGGAGTTTGCCTAAGGTCCCATCTGACATGGCCTTGCTAATTCTTGAGCTTGTGTTGGTTTTTCCCTTGAAGAGGAAAGGGTGATGAAACAAAGTAGAGATAAGTATTTCACTCAGTTGAGAACCAAGGTATCAATCTAGTAAGAGGAACACACAAGTCACCAATGATTGCACCTAGACAAACAAACAAATACTTGTACCCAACACGATAAAGGGGTTGTCAATCCCTTCACGGTTACTTGCAAGGATGAGACCTGATAGTGATAGATATAAAATATAAATAAAAGTGTGAAATAAAATAAAAGTAAATAAATTGCAGCAAGGCATTTTTGTGTTTTTGATTTTATAGATCTGAAAATAATATGATAAAAGATAGACCCGGGGGCCATAGTTTTCACTAGAGACTTCTCTATTGAAAGAAAGCATACGGTGGGTAAACAAATTACTGTTGAGCAATTGATAGAAAAGTGCATAGTTATGACGATATCTAAGCCAATGATCATGTATATAGGCATCACGTCCGTGACAAGTAGACCGACTCCTGCCTGCATCTACTACTATTACTCCACACATCGACCACTACCGTCATGCATCTAGTATATTAAGTTAACAAGAACAGAGTAATGCCTTAAGCAAGATGACATGATGTAGAGGGATAGATCCAGTCAATATGAACAACCCCCATATTTTTATCTTTAGTGGCAACAATACAAATACATGTCAGTCCCTTTCTGTCACTGGGAATAAGCACCGCAATATTGAACCCACCACAAAGCACCTCTCCCATTCCAAGAAAAATCAATCTAGTTGGCCAAACCAAATCAATAGATCGAACAGAAATACAAGCTATATTAATCATGCATAAAAGAGTTCAGAGAAGACTCAAATAATATTCATAGATAATATGTTTGTAAATCCACAATTAATCGGATCTCAACAAACGCATCGCAAAAGAAGATTACATCGAATAGATATCCAAGAACATCGAGGAGAACATTGTATTGAAGATTGAAGAGAGAGAAGAAGCCATCTAGCTACTAGATATGGACCCATAGGTTTGTGGTAAACTACTCACACATCATCGGAAGGGCGGCAAGGTTGATGTAGAAGCTCTCCGTGGTCGAATCCCCCTCTAGCAGAGTACCGGAAAAGGTCCCCAGATGGGATCTCACGAAGATAAAAACTTGTACTGGCTGAAAAGTATTTTTGGTGTGCCCCCTGGTCTACAGGGAATATTTGAGTATTTATAGAAGAATAATTTGGGCTGGAGGAGCAACAGGAGGCCAACAAGCCTGGGGGCGCCCCCTAGGTGCGCCCTCTGAGCTTGTCGTCTCCTCCTGGTTCTTCTGGACTCCTTCCGAAGCTTCTAGGGTGTCTTGTGATCCAAGAAAAATCATCAAAAAGTTTCATTCCGTTTGGACTCCGTTTGGTATTGATTTTCTGTAAAGACAAAAACAAGGAAAAAACAACCACTGGCACCGGGCACTAGGTTAATAGGTTAGTCCCCAAAAATGATATAAAATAGCATAATAATGCATACAAAACATCCAAGGTTGATAATATAATAGCATGGAACAATAAAAAAATTAAAGATATGTTGGAGTCGTGTCAGGCCTCGGGGACTTAGTCGGTCGAACTTGACACCTGATCCATTGGGAAAATGTTTAGTTCTAGGCTCGAGACCAGATCCAAGGTGTGATTCGCGTCGTGGTCCTCATCCAAGATTGAATTTGAGATCAGCGTGAAAGCGTCGGTGAGGTCTTTGGACTGGTCCAACACCCAGCCTAGAAAAACAAGTTCACCGCGGGCATCCGGAGCGTATTCCAGGTTTCCAAACCTGATAGTATGTCTTGGAGGGAAATTCTTGATCTGGTCGAGGTGGCCAGTCGAATCGGCATAGAGCATGATGCTGCCGAAGACAAAGAGCTATATAGGGAAAAAGGTCTTCCCACAACTGATATTGTCAAAGATCCAAAGGTGAGCCATCGAGCCGTCTTGACCACACCGCGGGACCTGCATTCCAGCCCAGAGATCAAGGAGAAGTCTTCTGGAATACGGCACTGCTTAGCATAGAACAAACCAGCTTTCTATTATTACACGAATATGAATACAAGGTCTCTGATATTACAAGGAATAACATCGGCACAGCGACACTACGCCATCCTCAGTTGCTCTATGTAAGCAGCAAAACAACTCGAAGCAGTGGAAAAACTTCTAGCAGAGGAACAACGACGACGGTGATGAACTCCACTCCGCAGGGACTTTGGCTGGAACGCTTATCCTAGCTCGCACGAACGGAAACCATGACAAGCAAGCAATCAAATCCGGCATGACCTGCAAACTGGCATGACATGCTAGGTCAGTACACTGAATGTACCTGCAAACTCATGATAACCAAAAGCATTCAAGACATACAACAGCATGTCAATTACAGGTTAAACACGGATTAAAATTATATTATGCGAACAACATAGCCTGAACAACATGATACAGCTAGAACAATATGAGCATGGCATGGACATACAAACATGATGACACTATCATGCAACATGATGACATTATCATGCACCAACTTACTCTGCTCGGGTTATCTTGTAACCATCACATGCAGCACTTACCAACCTCAGACATCACACGATCATCTCAGGATCAAATCAAGCTTGGTATAAACAATACCGTAGTGATCATTAAATGACCACAAGGAGCTTGATCTTTACCCACGATTCTCGCACAACATCATGAATATCCAACAACTCGGTATCCTCGATACCACGGTGATCATTCACGGATCACAAACGGAACCACTCTAGGCTCAATGGGTTACCTCGTAACCAAACGGTGATCATTCACGGATCACAAACGGAACCACTATGGGCTCAACAGGTTACCTTGTAACCAAACGGTGATCGTTCACGGATCACATAACCAACTTATCTCATCATCAAACCGGGGTTGTTATTAAGCACATCATTATTATTATTACTGTTGACTCACAGTGTGACCGACACGAACTGGGCCCTTATCCGCGGGCGCGGCTATCGATAGATTTAATATACACTCTGCAAAGGTTAGTACACTGTACCCACACCACGGAACCCATGGCCTCCCACTCCCATTCGGGTGGACCAACGGTGTTCCGACAAAACCGATCTACTGCCATGACACTCTCCCGGCCACTCCGACCAACTCCCCTTTGGGCTAAGTCCTGGGTGGCCCCGTGCCTACCAAAGGCACCAACGGCCACCGTCGTGGCAAAACATAAATGGTCCCAAATAGGGCCAACCCGGGTACAACAACAACGGGCACACAAGGCTTATGTCCGCCTACCTGATCAGGGTAGCGCGCACCCATAACCTTCCCTCGTTGGAGGCACCTACGAGAGGCATGACAATAGACCCAGTTAGGACCTTCCCATAAAGGCAAGCGTGGTTGCACTGGTCAGCTCGATATGGTGGCACCATGACTCAGCCAACAATTGTTCAAGTTCGATTTAATCCGGTTAAACTTGAATGCAAATATGCTGAGCCATGATGAAATAACATGATGCACTTACAATGCATGAGCATGATATCCACATAAGCATGAGGGTACAATATAACTATCAATCATATCAACAATGAATCATATGCAACTGAGCAAGGCATAGTGATGAGCATGAATATCACAAGTACAACACTACTCATAGCATAACATGACCACTAGCATCAACAATAAATACCATGCAAGAACACATCAATAAAATTACCGAGTAAATACTTAACCAACTAACAGCAAAGGAACAATGCATATTAAACGGTACTCGGTAACCGACATTAGTCATGCACCGAAGAACATGACCAACCCAACATGTACTGCTATCAAGCATGACCAATATGAAAGTAATACTATCAGGTAGAACATGATAACAGAGTGCAAGAAAAACATAGCATGACGGTAATCACCGATCCTCAAGCATGACCGAAATAACGACAGCAGTAGCAAAAGAAACATACCGTTATTAAAGATTCAAGTTGCAAACCAATGCTACTGCATAGATATCATGCAAATGGTGGTTGTGGCTTGCGTGGGGTGGAAGAAATCACCGGGAAGACGTGCGAGAAGCTCGCGGAAAGAATCGCCGGAAAACGTTCTCTCTCGATGGGGGCTGATTAAGCGTAAGGGCAAAATGGTCATTTTCAGAATGTTAACACATGGTGAAAATGATACCAACGGAACGGGCTCGACGAAACGAAGACGTGGGCTTTGGATTCACCTCAAACAGAGTTGCGAGCAAAAAGTTATAGCCCGACGAAGTTCAGGGACCAATCTGTAAAAATAACTCTACAAACAGGCCCCTGAGCTGAAAACAGAAAGCGCATTTCTCAGGTTACGTCTTCAGAATGTGAAAACGTACTTTAAGCCGAAGGAGAAACAAAATGCGTTTTCTAAAAAGGAAAGCACATTTCTCAGAATACGCCTCCACTAAAAACGGTCAGCGGGGCCACTGGGTCAACACGAGAGACTTACAGGTGGGATCGGCCACTTATCCACGTGGGCAGGACAGGGTCAACGCCCGTGCGGCTGATCGGTGGGGACGAGGGTGACGCGGGGCCCGCCTGGCCAGCTGGACTGGTCATCGTCCTCTTCCTCGCTCTCACCTCAGGTGAGGGCAGAGGCGTGACGCTGGCGACTGCCCTGGCCAGCTCCGGCCACCTCTGGTGAGGCCCCAGCTACCAAAGTGCCTGGGACGGAGAGGCGCATTCATCCAGGGTCTTCGCACACACTGGGGAAGACCAGAGTGGTGACTGCCTTGAGCATGGCGGACGGTGGCGTCGGGCATCGATGGGGACCGCGGCCAGAGGCCAACAGAGGAGGAGGGAAACGGCGGGGTGGCTTCTAGGGGTGTGGGGAGGCTACAGGTGGTGCTGGAACGGAGGGAGGAGGCGCGGCTCGCCGGAATCAAAGCGGATAGAGAAGGTGGCCATGGCGGCGATGGTGGACACAGAGAGCTCCTCGAGCTCGTTTGAGAGGCTGGGGAGGGGTAGTGGAGCGAGGCAAGGACGTGGAGTGCTTGGGGGGGCTCGGGGATGGCTATTTATAGCCGGCCGAGGGAGGCCGAGCTCGGATGTCGCCGAGGGGATCTGGCCAATGCTCTGGCGACGGCAGCGATTACGGGGGGACGCGGGAAGGCGACTTGGGAGGTGCGGACGAGCTACAGAGGTGCACAGTGACGAGCAGAGCTCGAGGACAAGAGGAGGAAGAAGCCGCGGCACGAACAGAGCCGGTCGGCTACAGCTCGCCCATGGGCGCGCGGCGACGAGCGCTGACGGAGGGGTTACGGAGGGGGAGATGGCTCCAGGAGGACGGCGACGACGCGGTGAAGCTGTTGGACATGCCCACGAGCGCGAAGACGACGAGAGGAGGGGCCCGAGCAAGAAACCATCCTGGACGCGGCCATGGCATGCCAGAGAGGTGGTGACCGCGTGAGCGGGCAAGGAGAAGGTACCAAAGGTTGGCAAACGTTGTCTAGTGGTAAGTTCTTCCAGGGGAGGTTTCAACTGCGGTGGTAGATCGATGAAAACTGCTCTGGTTAAATGGTAAGCAACCTCTGAAGTTTACTGCAGTAAACTTGGTCGTGTACTGCTGATCAACAAGGAAGTGATTGGGAGCAATGTAGTTGTCTGCGAGGTTTAGGTTAAGAAGGACTTTCATCCTGGTAACTTTGAGAAGATTTGGACCAAGATTTAATATAGTTGATTTGCAACTGCCAAATCTGGTCCAGAAATGAGATTTGGATGATGCACTCACATGGTGATGCCACTTGAGCTCAAATTTTGCAAGGCTTAGTGATTAGGTCATACAATAATTCTGTAAAATTTCATAACAATTGGATTCACCAAAATGGTACTTCCTTCACAGCTATTCTCCCTGTCCAGAAACTTGCAAGAATTCTAGAGAAATATTGGCTTCATCAACTGGTCCCAAATTTGGTGGAGAGAAGTTATTTGGCTAGGAGAACAATTTGGTAATTTATCAGGATTTTTGAAGCAATATAAAATGTACTTGCTTCACAAGCTGCAAATTTTGCGAGAAGCAATGATTTGATCCTGTGCTCACATAGATGATTGGATGGAGCTGAAATTTGTAGGAGTGAGATAATATGAGCACAAGAAGAGGCATGCAAAATTTCAACTCATTTGGATTCTCCTAGCTAGTACTTCCTTCACAGTGGCTTTTGTTTGACAGAAACTTCGAAAAATTGCTGAGGAAGATTGGCTAGCCAAATAAAGTTGAATTTTGTCATGAGGCAATGATTTGGACATAAAAGAATGCCCAACAAGTTTGGGAGCAAACAAGATTGGATAGGTATCACTTCCTTCACAAAAATGCCACTCTGGACAGAAATGAAGAATAATTATTGGAGAATTATTCTTGGGCTATGACAGGAAAGTTTGGGCATATTTGAACAAAATATGACCCAAAGGAATTATGAGAATTATTTGGAAATTTTTGGATGGACAGAACTATAGGTTGCTTCACAACCTGGGGCAGACAGGGTTATTCCCTTAATAGAAAAGGAATATTCCTGAGAAAAAGAAATTAGGGTTTGGTCAAGCAGTGAAGTGGCATGATCTTGTCAAGGTTTCAAGAATGATGAGCCACTTGGGAGAGGAAATGAAGATGATTTTCCCAGGTGGCAAGGCCACATAATCACTCCAAAAAGAAAAACAGAGAAAAAATCAATTAAATTAAAAAAAGAGAAAAGGGCCAAAAACCAGGCTGTTACAAACCTCCCCCCCTTAAGAAATCTCGTCCTCGAGATTTGGTTGCTCAGGGAACAAGTATGACTTTAGGACACCGTTTCCAACTCGGGTATCCTTTTTCCTTTATTTATTGTTCCCCCAAGAATTTCAGATGATTAACTTACCTTGCTCTGGGGTGGCTTGCTTCACCTGTCCCCAAATTCTGACGGGTCTTTGCTCATATACCAATTCCTTTTTACTGGCGTTGATTCTCCATAACTGGGGTGATATCCAATGTATCTGAGCATAAGTTTTCTTTTGGTCATGAAAACCTTTTTACTCTTGTGATGGGGTTGCTTCAAACAAATCCAGGCCCTCTGGTTTCAATAAATGCTAAGAATTAATCATGGCTATCTTCTGACGGGATCTGACTGCTCATAAGTGGTACTGATTTATATGATTTATTTCTTTGGCTCGATCAAGGGATATCTACCAAAGATTTGACTACCTTCTATCGTGAGAAATATAACAGGGTATAGACTTATAACTGTAGCATACCTCAAAGATTAACATCTTGAGACTCTCCTGACAGGTATGTTGGTGGGAAGATACTTTTCATGACAGGTTGTCTGGGTACTAGGTTACACAAGTGGATATACCTGGTCTGAGCTGATTGTTCGATTTTCGATTTTCCCATGTTGTCGGTATACCCAGATGTGGTAATAAGCTGTGTGATGCTTTATGCTGTCGCTGAAGTCAAACTTCTGAGGTTGCAAAAGAATCTAGGACTTGACAGAACAGATTTGGATATTCCGCACTAACCATTTTTTTCCTTAAGCGGGTCAGCGGGATATGATGTCCTTGTAGAGCAGAGTAATCCACTGAGGGTATGCCTTTGTGGCTCCATATGTAATCTGGCCACTAACTGACTTGGGTATCCGGACCCTGATGGTCGTGCAAAAATCATCATACCTTTGCTGTCAGTCTCACCCTTTAACGGTCATGTTTTTCTTTGTCAGGATATCTTACTGGAATAGGTTGGCTACATATATCCTTGATTCTTTGTATGACCGTGGTTGTGGCTGGTGCAATATTTTTGTCATTATCCCTGGTGCTTGGGTTCCGCACGTATATGACATATTCTCGGGGCTTGTAGTTGTACAGAGCTCATTGTTGAGGCCAATCATACAAGAGGGTGACAAGAGTTCATGAGATCTCCTTGTCAGTGCGGGCATATTGTCCGTGGTGGCCACTGTCAAGACTGTTGATTTTGTGATGCCTTATCCAAATCTTGCAGATCCTTGTATTACATAAGATGTGTATCTCTGCTTATCTTCATTTGCACGATTCATGAGGCTGTGGGATCCGTACTTTCCTTAGGTATATATGTTGGATCCTTGTCGTACCTCGTATGAGTGACTGATATGATTCGGGATGTATGCTCACCATATGTGTAAGAATCACACTTGATCCTTGAGGTAGACATATGTTTTGATTGATTTGTGCTTCTGACCAAAAATATTGCGGATCTGACTCTTGAGATGTACTGCCATATATTGCCAACTCGCCGCATAATCTCTGAGGACGGTGCAATAGCGTGGTACTGACACGGACTAATTGGCTTACAAGAGAATCCATCCGAGTAGCTTGCTGAGGAAGACTTGTTAACTTCTGCTCAAATCTTTTGTCTGGGTATTGTGTCGAAGAAGGCTCTATAGCTTATACACAAAGCTTGGTCTGATTATTGTGCTGGAGAAGCCTGAGTTTCGTACTTGAGAAGCTTCTCCTCGGGTTTGCTTGTTGAGAAAATTCATTTCCGTCTGCCAGAATCTTTTACCAAGGTATCTTGCTGAGGAAGACTGAGTATCTTGGACTGGAAATTGTTCACATATCATGCTGGGGAAAATCAAGGAGCCTTGCATCATAAATTTCTTCTGATAACGTGTGGAGGAAGACTGAGTTTCTCATATTCAAAACTTCATACTATGATATGCAGACTGAAATCTACACACATGCTCATAATATTCGGTGGCTGATTATTTGCATGAGAAAATTTGTTTGACTGTCTTCCTTGAGCATATCACATTCTGACTTTTTTTCGGATGATAACATATCTCAAGCATCATGCATTGCTGAGCCCAAATTTTATATATGATCCACACCTTTGACCGAAGATATACTGTTGATCTTGTACCTGACTTGTCTTGCTGCTGACTTGATCATTACTACTGTGAGGATTTTGTACTGATGTAGACTTGAGTTATCAGTACTGTTGTGAGGAGTGCACACTAATGCAAAATTGATTATCAGCCTCAAAATCAGACATTTCACATTTCACTGCAGTCGGCTGAGAATTCCATTCTGTTTAGCTGAGTTTCCAAATATTCAAACTCCTTGCTGATTCTTCGGGTCCAATGTCGGTTGATGAGCAAATCTTTATAGGGGGAAAATAATGTAACACCGGGGCCCAAAAAGAAAGAAGCAAAAGAAAACTCAACTAAACAAAAGCACACAACAATCAATTCACACACAGTCAATGTCCTATATTACTGCTAGTCACACAATATGCATGCCTACTTAAGCACACAAATCTCGCAGGATCTCTGGTTCTACGATCTAGCATGCTGTGACGGTGTGCACGAGGACGAATAAATGTGTGGAAGAATTGGTGTAAATAGCGCTAGCCTATCCAGGTAGCAACCTGGACTAGCTCGGAGGTGAGGACACACTCGATAAACCTGTAGTGGGACACGAAGGTCGCAACCACATTATTATCAAGCGGACGGAAAAAGATCCATACTCATCCAAGGAATAGGATAGCGGGGGAAAACTGAGGCTGCTGCCATTGCCCTTTCTTGATAACTAAGATCATTACGGGTTGCCAACATGACAAAATGAAAGAGCGATTTGGGATAGAAGCATGTCCATCACCGAAATGATAGGCGGGGCTGAAAGGAAGATATCGGCGAGATACCTGAGCACCATTTTTGCAAACGGTGTCGGGATCACTTGGCGTCACTCTACTGGGACAGAAATGACACCAAACACCAAAGAACGAGCAAGTAAAGAAAACTGGAGAAATGCAAAGGCTAAGCTATAGTGGATCTGAACCGATGTCACCTACACTCACCAAATAAACCGTTAGCAACAAATACTAAGGCTATATGCATGCTATGCAACAAACAATTGCAGCAACCAAATGCAATAACCACGCCGGACTTTAAACTACCGATTTCTACCGGTTTCTACCGCTCGCGCTAACTAGGGCGTCCTACAGCCAGACCTGCTCTGATACCAAGCGTTGTGGCACCCCGGCTCAAAGAAACCGGAACGCCCCGTATTCCAGCCCAGAGATCGAGGAGAAGTCTTCTGGAATACGGCACTGCTTAGCATAGAACAAACTAACTTTCTATTATTACATGAATATGAATACAAGGTCTCCGATATTACAAGGAATAACATCGGCACGGCAACACTACGCCATCCTCAGTTCCTCTATGCAAGCAGCAGAACAACTCGAAGCAGCGGAACACCGACGACGGTGATGAACTCCACTCCGCAAGGACTCTGGCTAGAACGCTTATCCTAGCTCGCACAAACGGAAACCATGACAAGCAAGCAATCAAATCCGGCATGGCCTGCAAACTAGCATGACACGCCAGGTCAGTACATTGAATGTACTTGCAAGCTCACAATAACCAGAAGCATTCAGGACATACAACAGCATGGCAATTACAGGTTAAACACGGATTAACATTATATTATCCGAACAACATAGCCTGAACAACATGATACAGCTAGAACAATATGAGCATGGCATGGACATATAAACATGATGACACTATCATGCAACATGATGACATTATCATGCACCAACTTACTCTGCTCGGGTTATCTCGTAACCATCACATGCAGCACTTACCAACCTCGGACATCACACGATCATCTCAGGATCAAATCAAGCTTGGTAAAACAATACAGTAGTAATCATTAAATGACCACAAGGAGCTTGATCTTTACCCACGATTCTGGCACAACATCACGAATATCCAACAACTCGGTATCCCCGATACCACGGTGATCATTCATGGATCACAAACGGAACCACTCTGGGCTCATCGGGTTACCTTGTACCCAAACGGTGATCATTCACAGATCACAAACGGAACCATTCTAGGCTCAACGGCTTACCTCGTAACCAAATGGTGATCGTTCACGGATCACATAACCAACTTATCTCACCATCGAACCGGGGTTGTTATTAAGCACATCATTATTATTTTTACTGTTGACTCACAGTGTGACCGACACGAACTGAGCCCTTATCCGCAGGCGCGGCCATCGATAGATTTAATATACACTCTGCAAAGGTTAGTACACTGTACCCACACCACGGAACCCATGGCCTCGCACTCCCATTCGGGTGGACCAACGGCGTTCCGACAAAACCGATCTACTGCCATGACACTCTCCCGGCCACTCCGACCAACTACCCTTTGGGCTAAGTCCTGGGTGGCCCCGTGCCTACCAAAGGCACCAACGGCTACCGTCGTGGCAAAACATAAACCGTCCCAAACAGGGACAACCCGGGTACAACAACAACAACGAGCACACAAGGCTTATGTCCGCCTACCTGATCAGGGTAGCGCGCGCCCATAACCTTCCCTCGTTGGAGGCACCGGCGAGAGGCATGATAATAGACCCAGTTAGGACCTCCCATAAAGGCAAGCGTGGTTGCACTGGTCAGCTTGATATGTTGCCACCATGACTCAGCCAACAGTTGTTCATGTTCGATTTAATCCGGTTAAACTTGAATGCAAATATGCCGAGCCATGATGAAATAACATGATGCACTTACAATGCATGAGCATGATATCCACATAAGCATGTGGGTACAATATAACTATCAATCATATCAACAATGAATCATATCCAACTAAGCATGGCATAGTGATGAGCATGAATATCACAAGTACAACACTACTCATAGCATAACATGACCACTAGCATCAACAATAAATACCATGGAAGAACACATCAATAACATTATCGAGTAAATACTTAACCCACTAACAGCAAAGGAACAATGCATATTAAACGGTACTCGGTAACCGACGTTAGTCATGCACCGAAGAATATGACCAACCCAACATGTACTGCTATCAAGCATGACCAATATGAAAGTAATACTATCAGGTAGAACATGATAACAGAGTGCAAGAAAAACATAGCATGACGGTAATTACCGATCCAGAAGCATGACCGAAATAACGACTGCAGTAGCAAAACAAACATATAGGTATTAAAGATTCATGTTGAAAACCAATGCTACTGCATGGCTATCATGCAAATGGTGGTTGTGGCTTGCCTGGGGTGGAAGAAATCACCGGGAAGACGTGCGAGAAGCTCGCAGAAAGAATCGCCGGAAAATGTTCTCTCTCGATGGGGGCTGATTAAGCGTAATGGAAAAATGGTCATTTTCAGAATGTTAACACATGGTTAAAAAGATACCAATGGAACGGGCTCGACGAAACGAAGGCGTGGGCTTTGGATTCACCTCAAACGGAGTTGCGAGCAAAAAGTTATAGCCCGACAAAGTTCAGGGACCAATCTGTAAAAATAACTCTACAAACAGGCCCCTGAGCTGAAAAACAGAAAGCGCATTTCTCAGATTACGTCTTCACAATGTGAAAACGTACTTTAAGCCGAAGGAGAAACAAAATGCGTTTTCTTCAAAGGAAAGCGTATTTCTCAGAATACGCGTCCACTAAAAATGGTCAGCGGGGCCATTGGGTCAACACGAGAGACTTACAGGTGGGACCGGCCACTTATCCACCTAGGCGGGACGGGGTCAACGCCCGTGCGGCTGACCGGTGGGGACGAGGGCGACGCTGGGCCCTCCTGGCCAGCTGGACTGGTCGTCGTCCTCTTCCTCGCTCTCGCCCGCGAGGCAGAGGCAGAGGCGCGACGCCGGCGACTGCCCTGGCAGGCTCCGGCCACCTACGGCGAGGCCCCGGCTACCAAACCGCGGGACGAAGAGTCGCATCCATCAAGGGTCTTCGCGCACGCCAGGGAAGACCAGAGTGGTGGCTGCCTTGAGCATGGTGGACGGTGGCATCGGGCGCCGATGGGGACCGCGTCCAGAGGTCAACAGAGGAGGAGGGAAACTGCGGTGAGGCTTCTAGGGGTGCGGGAAGGCTACAGGTGGTGCTGGAACGGAGGGAGGAGGCGCGGCTCACCGGAATCGAAGCGGACAGAGACAGCGGCCATGGCGGCGATGGTGGACAAAGAGAGCTCCTCGAGCTCGTTTGAGAGGCTGGGGAGGGGTAGTGGAGGGAGGCAAGGCTGGTGCAGTGCTCGGGAGGGGCTCGGGGATGGCTATTTATAGCCGGGCGAGGGAGGCCGAGCTCGGGTGTCGCCGTGGGGATTCGGCCAAAGCTCTGGCGACGGCAGCGATCACGGGGAGATGCGGGAAGGCGACGAGGGAGGTGCGGACGAGCTACAGAGGTGCACAGTGACGAGCAGAGCTCGGGGACAAGAGGAGGAAGAAGCCGCGGCGCGAACAGAGTCGATCGGCTACAGCTTGCCCGTGGGTGCGCGGCGACGAGCGCTGACGGAGGGGGAGTTGGCTCCAGGAGGACGGCAACGACGCGGTGAAGCTGTTGGACATGCCCACGAGCACGAAGACGACGAGAGGAGGAGGGGCCTGAGCAAGAAATCATCCTTGACGCGGCCATGGCATGCCAGAGAGGTGGTGACCGCGTGAGCTGGCGAGGAGAAGGTGTCAAAGGTTGGCAAACGTTGTGTAGTGGTAAGTTCTTCCAGGGGAGGTTTCAACTGCGGTAGTAGATCGATGAAAACTGCTCTGGTTAAATGGTAAGCAACCTCTGAAGTTTACTGCAGTAAACTTGGTCGTGTACTGCTGATCAACAGGGAAGTGATTGGGAGCAATGGAGTTGTCTGTGAGGTTTAGGTTAAGAAGGACTTTCATCCTGGTAACTTTGAGAAGATTTGGACCAAGATTTAATATAGTTGCTTTGCAACTGCCAAATCTGGTCCAGAAATGAGATTTGGATGATGCAATCACATGCTGATGCCACTTGAGCTCAAATTTTTCAAGGCTTAGTGACTAGGTCATACAATGATGCTGTAAAAATTTCATACCAATTGGATTCACCAAAATGGTACTTCCTTCACAGCTATTCTCCCTGTCCAGAAACTTGCAAGAATTCTAGAGAAATATTGGCTTCATTAAGTGGTCCCAAATTTTGTGGAGAGAAGTTATTTGGCTAGGAGAACAATCTGGTAATTTATTAGGATTTTTGAAGCAATATAAAATGCACTTGCTTCACAACCTGAAAATTTTGCCAGAAGCAAAGATTTGATCCTGTGCTCACATAGATGATTGGATGGGGCTGAAATTTGTAGGAGTGAGATAATATGAGCACAAGAAGAGGTATGCAAAATTTCAACTCATTTGGATTCTCCTAGCTAGTACTTCCTTCACAGTGGCTTCTGTTTGACACAAACTTTGAAAAATTGCTGAGGAAGATTGGCTAGCCAAATAAACTTGAATTTTGTCATGAGGCTTTGATTTGGACATAAAAGAATGCCCAACAAGTTTGGGAGCAAACAAGATTGGATA
Organism: Aegilops tauschii subsp. strangulata; assembly: GCF_002575655.3. Taxonomy (NCBI): domain Eukaryota; kingdom Viridiplantae; phylum Streptophyta; class Magnoliopsida; order Poales; family Poaceae; genus Aegilops; species Aegilops tauschii. Next base: position 184,141,103 of record NC_053039.3, read on the forward strand.
GGTATCACTTCCTTCATAGAAATGCCACTCTGGACAGAAATGAAGAATAATTATTGGAGAATTATTCTTGGGCTATGACAGGAAAGTTTGGGCATATTTGAACAAAATATGACCCAAAGGAATTATGAGAATTATTTGGAAATTTTTGGATGGACAGAACTATAGGTTGCTTCACAACCTGGGGCAGATAGGGTTATTCCCTTAATAGAAAAAGGAATATTCCTGAGAAAAATAAATTAGGGTTTGGTCAAGCAGTGAAGTGGCATGATCTTGTCAAGGTTTCAAGAATTATGAGCCACTTGGGAGAGGAAATGAAGATGATTTCCCAGGTGGCAAGGCCACAGAACCACTCCAAAAAGAAAAACAGAGCAAAAAACCAATTAAATTAAAAGGAAACAAAAAGGGCCAAAAACCAGGCTGTTACATGATCTTGACTAGATGGTAACATGGCAAACAAGGTCACGATGTTTTGCCCAGGTTTAGGCCCTCTCGAAGAGGTAAAACCCTATATCCTGCTTCTGGTGTAGTGATGGTGGATGGGGTACAAAGTATAGGATTATTTACCTCGAAATTGCATGTGAATTATCTCTTCCTATGGTCTAAAACCCCTCGGCTTATATAGGCACTTGGGGTACTTAGGGTTCTGTGTAGGTCAATTACATCAAGGGATGAACATGCCGATGATTCAAATGTGTCTTGAAGTATGTGCTAAGTCTTCGAAGATTCCATCTTGAGTACGTCGTGGGGCATGGCGGACGTGGCCCACCTGTCGGTTGTCTGGGGATCTTCGGCCTAGCCCATGATTGGGGGCCGACGTGATTAGCACCCCTAGTCCATGATACGGTTAGCCATCATCGTCACAAAGGGGAGGCATCCAGAGGATCAGGCACTGTATGGCAACAACACCGACACTTATATCTTTTCCGTTTTCATCTTTCACAAGCCAAACATCCCTTTGTAATTTAGATAGCATCTGTGAGATGAAATGAACTAGATCGAGCTACCTAACATTTCCTATCTCAATGACTCGTCTTGGTTTGCTGACTTGTAGCCCTGCTGACGTGGCACTGCCTAATCATCGGTCAACGCGGTCAAAATCACTTCATCTGGTCAAAACCAAGGGTATGGTTGATTTCTGAACCTAATTATTTGTTGAGGGTGTGTTTTGACCGGTTTTGTAGTTTTTGTAGTTTTTTTTGAATTTTCATCGGGGGGAGGAACTCCCCCACCTGAATTGTATTCATTTGCCTATGGGGCTTTGCAGCCTGTTGCAAGATGGGTTCAAGTGAACCAGAGATACAAGGAGGAGAAGAGATAACACAAAACAACATGCACCGGTAAAACACCTCATACGGAGAACAAAGGGGGAAACACAATACAACACAAACAAAAGCACCACTAGTGTAGTCGAACGGCATCGGCCAACCGAGACCAAGCCATGACACTGCACCGTCGAAACCATCGAAAGGCATCACGCACCGAGAATGCACAACACCGCGACACCACCTGTGTCGTGGGGTACATTTGAAAGAACACGCAAGGCCGAGACGGCACCACCTATGAGCAGTCAGATCCCATCAGAAGATGGCCATGATTAATACTCAGCATTTATTGAAACCAGAAGGCCTGGCTTTATTTCAAGCAACCCCATGACCGAAGTAAAAAGGTTTTCATGACTAAAAGAAAATTTATGCTCAGAGCCATTGGATATCACCACAGGTATGAGAGAATCAATGTCAGCAAAAGGAATTGGTATATGAGCAAAGACCCGTCAGAATCTTGGGAAAGGTGAAGCAAGCCACCCCAGAGCAAGGTAAGTTAATCATCTGAAATTCTTGGGGGAACAATAACTAAAGGAAAAAGGGTACCCGAGCTGGAAACGGTGTCCTCAAGTCATACTTGTTCCCTGAGCAACCAAATCTCAAGGATGAGATTTCTTTAAGAGGGTAAGAGTTGTAACAGCCTGGATTTTGGCCCTTTTCTTTTTCTTTTGATTTATTTAGTTTTTGCTCTCTTTTTTTTTGGAGTGGTTCTGTGGCCTTGCCACCTGGGAAATCATCCTCATTCCCCCTCCCAAGTGGCTCATCATTCTCAAAACCTTGCCAAGATCATGTCACTTCACTCCTTGACCAAACCCTAAAATCTTTTTCTAGGGAATATTCCTTTTTCTATTAAAGGAATAACCCTATCTGCCCTAGGTTGTGAAGCAACCTATATTTCTGTCCATCCCAAAATTCCCAAATAATTCTCATAATTCATTTGGGTCATATGTTGCTCAAATATGCCCAAACTTTCCTGTCTTAGCCCAAGAATAATTCCCCAATAATTATTCTTCATTTCTGTCCGGTGTGGCTTTCTATGAAGGAAGTGCCACCTATCCTTTCCTGATTGCTCCCAAACCTTTTGGGAATTCTCTTATGTCCAAATCATTGCCTCATGCCAAAATTCAACTTTATTTGCCTAGCCAAACTTCCTCAGTGATTTTTCAAAGTTTTTGTCAGACAGAAGGCTCTGTGAAGGAAGTACTAGCAAGGAGTACCCAAATGAGTTGAACTTTTTCACACTCCTTCATGTGCTCATATTAACCCCCTCCACCCATTTTCAGCCCCATCCAATCATCTATGTGAGCACAGGACCAAATCTTTGATTCTGGCAATATTTTCAGGTTGTGAAGCAAGTGCATTTTATACTGCTTCATTAATTCTGAGAAATTACCAGATCATGCTCCTACCTATATAAATTCTCTCCACCCAATTTGGCACCATTTCACTTAGCCAATATTGCTCCAAAATTATTCCAAGATTTTGGTCAGTGAGGATGTGTGTGAAGCAAGTACCATTTTTGGTGAATCCAATTGGTATGAAATTTTTACAGCATCTTAGTATGGCCAAATCATCAAGCCTTGACAAATTTCAGCTCAAGTGGCTTCTCCATGTGAGTGCTTCTTCCTGTTGTTTCTTCTGGACCAGTTTATGTGGTTCTTAAGCAACTATATTAAATCTGGATCCAAATCTCCTCAAACTCTCCAGTATTATAGTCCTTCCTAAGCTAATCACCCCAGACAAACTCTTTGGCTCCAATCAAGTTATTGTTGATCACCAGTGCACGTTCAAGTTTACTGTAGTAAACTTCAGACATTGATTACCATTTAACCAGAGCAATTTTCACCGAACTACCACCGCAGTTGCAACCTCCCCAGGAATGACAAACCCCCAGACATCGTTTAGCCGGCCATGTGGCACTGTGTGTACCAGTGCACACGGTGATCAGGAGCTTTGGCATGCAATGCGTGTGCTCTGCTGGCGTTGGCCACATCCAGGGCGTCTTCTAGCTCTGGCCCCTCCCCCTCTCGTCGTCTTCGTGCTCGTGAGCATGTCCAACAGCTTCACCGCTTCGTCACCGTCCTCGTGGAGCCATCTCCTCCTCCGTAAGCCCCACCGTCAGCGCTCGTCGCCGCGCGCCCACGGGCGCATTGTGGCCGACCGAGCATGAATGGCGTCGTGGCTGCTTCCCCTCTGCGCCATCGACCCCTCTTGCCCTGTGCGCCTCTGTAGCTCGTCTGCACCTCCCTCATCGTGATCTCGTGCCACCCCGTGCTTGCTGGCCGTTGCTAGAGCATTGGCCGGACTCCCGCGGCGGCACCCAAGCTCGTGCCTTCACCCTGGCTACATATAGCCAGCCCCGAGACCCCTTGAACTCACCATCGCCCTCACCACACTCCACTACCCCTCCCTAGCTACTCACCCGAGCTCCAGAGCCCCTCATTCCTCTTCCATGGCTGCCATGTCCGCCTCGGCTTCGGCCTAAATTGACCCAACGTCGAGCCCTCCTCCACCTCTAGACACCACCATCGCCTTCCCCACACTCTGGCGACTCTCCCTGTGCCCTTGCCCTCTCGCCGGAGCCCCTTTAGGGCCGTGCCCCAAGAACGGTCGCCGCCCTCTGTCGCCTCCCTGTCGCCGTGAGCCCCGTCACCATGGCCCTCCCCGTCGCTTCTGCTAGACGGGATGGGTGCGGCTCCTCTCGCCGAGCCCACCGGATGCCGCGCCTCGGCCGGGGACGGACGGAGCCGGCCAAGCACGTCGCCGCTCGCCCCTCCCCTGCCTCGCCTCTGCTTCTGGTCGAGGGAGCGGGGGAAGAAGACGACCGCCAGACCAGGCGGGCCCCGCGTCGCCTCGACACCACCGGTTAGAATAACAGGGCGTTGACCCCGGTGCCGACGTGTATAAGTGACGGGCCCCACCCCGCGGGACCCGCACGTCAGCGACCCCAAGCCCAGCCCCGCCACCGCCACGCTGGATAAGTGGAGACGTACTCCATGGAGTACGCCATCACTAATCGAAAGCGCATTATGCTTCTTCTTCGTGCCATAATACGCTTTTCGTTCTGGAAAACGTATTTCCAGAAAAGGCGCTTTCAGTTTTTCCAGCTGAGGGCCTGTTTGTGATGATTTCATTACAGATGGGTCCCTGGCAGAAAAACCCTTATATCTCTTTACTCCCAACTCCAAATGAGGTGATTCCAAAGCCCACTTCTTCGTTTCATCGAGCCCGTTCTGTTGGTATCATTTTCATCATGTGTTCACACAGTGGAAATGACCATTTTTCCCTTGCCGTTAACAAGCCCCTTTTCGAGAGAGAAGCGTCTCCGGCGAATCTTTCTGCGATGTTTCCGCACATCTCCCCGGTGCATTCTTCATCCCCAGGCAAGCCACAACCACCTTTTGCATCATAGCCAGGCAGTAGCATTGGTTTTCAACTTGGATCTTTAATAACTGCCTGTTTGTTTTGCTACTGCTGTCGTTATTTCGGTTATGCTTATGGATCGGTGATTACCGTCATGCTTTGTTTGCTTGTACTCTATTATCATGTTCTACCTGCTAGTATTACTTTCATATCGTCCATGCTTGGTAGTGGTACATGTTGGGATGGTCATATTTTTCGGCGCATGACTGTCGTCGGTTACCGAGTACCATTGATATGCATGGTTCCTTTGTTGTTAGTTGGTTAAGTGTTTACTCGCTAATGCTATTGATGTGTTCTTGCATGGTATTTATTGTTGATGATAATGATCCTGTTATGGTATGAGTAGTGTTGTACTTGTAATATTCATGCTCGTCATTTACGCCATGCTCAGTTGCATATGATTCATTGTTGATATGGTGGATAGTTATGTTGCACCCTCATGCTTATGTTGATATCATGCTCATACATTGTAAGTGCATCATGTTATTTAATCATGACTCAGCATATTTGCATTCAAGTTTAATCGGATTAAATTGAACTTGAACAACTGTTTGCTGAGTCATGGTGCCACCATATCGAGCTGACCAGTGCAACCACATTTACCTTATGGGAAGGTCCTAACTGGGTCTATTCTCATGCCTCTCGCCGGTGCCTCCCACGAGGGAAGGTTATGCGCGAGCGCTACCTGATGAAGCTATGTACCTAGGGTAGGGTCATAGGCCTAACCTAGATACCCTTCCCAAGGACATCACCCTAAAACCAGAAGCATTCGAAGAGGAGTCATCATCCACTCGACCATGAAGCATTCCACTCGGGAGACTCGGAGTCACTCGACCATGGAGACCGTCACTCGACCGCCAAAAGATCTAAAGCCACGCTACGTTGCAACGGTCGGACATTACACCAGAGCTTTAATGATCATTATATCTCTTTATTACTAGCGTTACCAGTAGCACCCCTCTCTTGATGTACATTAAAACTCTTGTAACGTGGGCGGGCCGGGGTCCTGGCGCACTCTATATAAGCCACCCTCCTCCACATGCACAAGGGTTCGCACCCCTGTAAACACACATACGCATATTCCAGTCGACCGCCTCCGGGCTCTGAGACGTAGGGCTGTTACTTCTTCTAAGAAGGGCCTGAACTCGTAAAACTTGTGTGTACAACTTCGCCATAGCTAGGATCTTGCCTCTCCATACTACCCCCTATTCTACTGTCAGTCTTAGTACCACGACAGTTGTCACCCACCGTGGGGCAGGTGTCTTAGCGACTTATTGGAGAAGTTGCAATTTTTCCGATCCCCATCATCATGGTTTCTGGCGGAGGGTTGGCCGAGGGCCGCGAGATCCGTCTCGGCGCGCTCGTGTTCGTTGCCGACGACTCCGCTTGGTTCCAAGAGGCTCCACTCGACGTCGAGGCGCTCCCCGTCCGTGCGGCAATGCACTTTCGCGCGTGCGTCTGCGGCGTCCTTCTGCGGTAGCCATCGACTCAGTATTGGTCGGCTCCTGTGGCGTCCTCGCTCCCTGCCGCTCGCCGGCGCAAGCGTTCCGGTCGGTCGCGGCTCCGGCGGTGGGTGAGGCACGCGGTGGCTCGCCAGTCGGCCACCCCGCAAGTCGCGGCAATCGAGCCCGACGAAACTCTTTACGACATGTTCGACCTGTCGACTGGCTCCGTCGAGACTGCATCCGAGTGCGACAGCAGCGACCCCGCGGCGGAAGTCCTGATGGTCAACGGACCGCGCAGTCCTCCTGGCTTCCCCCGCGATGACGGTGGCGATGGCGGGGGCGATCCGTCGCACGCCCACGAGGAATGCCGCCCCGAGCCCCTCTCTTCGCAGCAGAGGGAGGAGCTTCGTTGCCGTAACATGGATGCACTTCACACTCATATCGTTGGAGAAACCCCCGAGGCTCGGGCCTTGGAGGAGGTGCGCTTGGCCAACTTGACTGAGCGCACTCGATTGGAGAATCTCCAGCACGCTCTCGACGAGCGTGCTCAGTAGCGGATTCCTGAGTCCAGTCGATGACAACTTTTTCCGCCTCCAACTCAGGTATACCAAACTCCGATTCAGAATCTCACAGCTACAGCTCGAATAGCAGAGTCAATTCAGCCCTCCCAGTTAGAAGCTGGCAGAGGTTTGATGCAGATTAGGGCTTTACTCCGGGCAGCAGGGGAACAAAACACAGCAGTATCTCAGTCGCGTAATAGGATCCATAGCAGATCCGTGGTAGCAGACACAGTCCAGTCGGCTCACAGCCCAAGATCGCCACCGAGGCGTGAGGGACGTGGAGACCGATGAGATCAGTACAGAAACCGTGAGCAGTATGATCACCGACTCGACCACGATGATAATCGTCAAGTGCCCACGCCTCCCCCAAGGAGTGGGTCATACGTGCCTCGGCAGCACGATGACAGACGCCCTCACAGTGGTGGGCGAAGGATTCCAGTCGACCCCCGGGAGCCGGGCTTTGATGCGAGATCTATTCTCGTTCAAGGTCTGGTTGACAGGAACAGAGCACACAGAGAAGGCCACGACAGAGATTACCCGACTGGGAGCAGAGTGCATGTTTCAGGTCCCGAGTGTTTCAGCAGAGCCATCAGGGATGTAGTGATTCCTCCCAACTTCAGGTTGGCGACTGGAGTCAGCAAGTTCACTGGTGAGTCCAAGCCTGACACTTGGCTTGAGGACTACCGAGTGGCTGTTCAGATTGGTGGCGGCAACGATGAAGTGGCCATGAAGCACCTTCCTTTGCTATTGGAAGGCTCGGCCAGGGCGTGGTTGAATCAGTTAGCACCGGGCAGCATATATAGTTGGGAGGAACTCGCCCGAGTGTTTGTTAGGACCTTTGAAGGTACATGCAAATGACCGGCAGGGTTAACAGAGTTGCAGTCCTATGTGCAGAAACCGAATGAAACCTTGAGAGACTATATCCAGAGATGGATCACGTTGCACCACACGGTGGAGAATGTTTCAGATCACCAAGCAGTTTGTGCCTTCAAGGAAGGTGTTAAGTATTGAGAATTGAGCCTGAAGTTCGGTCGGACTGGGGATATGTCTCTGAGTCGAATGATGGAAATTGCCACCAAGTATGCTAATGGTGAAGAGGAGGATCAGCTCCGGCGTGGCAAGCACAAAACAGTCGCCCACGAAACCGGAGGAGGGAACTCCAGTCGGAAGCAGAAGCGCAAAGCTGAGCCAGCTGCTCCTGGTGAAGCCTTAGCCGTGACTCAAGGAAAGTTCAAGGGGAAGCCCAAGGGGCCGTGGAATCCCAAGAAAGTCAAAGATCAAGATGGAAATGATGTGTTGGATTCGCCCTGTCACATTCATACCAAGAAAGATGAGGAGGGTAACCTGATTTACCCCAAACACACCACTCGACAATGTCGGCTCCTGATTCAACAGTTCCGAGAGAAACAGCCCAAAGAAAAGGATAAAGAGTCGGACAAGGGTGAGGATAAAGAAGAAGATGATGATGGTTTTCCCAACGTCAATTCCACTTTGATGATTTTTGCTGATGTTGAAAGCAAAAGTCGATTGAAAGTTATAAACAGAGAGGTGAATACGGTTGCTCCGGCTACACCCAGTTATCCGAAGTGGTCCCAGACTGCCATCACATTCAACCAGTCTGACCACCCAGCACGTATAGCCACCCCTGGGAGGCAAGCGCTGGTGGTCGACCCAGTTATTGAAGGCACTCGACTGACTAAAGTGCTGATGGATGGTGGTAGTGGCCTAAATATCCTGTATGCGGAGACCCTGAAGGGAATGGGCATTCCGATGTCCATGCTCAGCAGCAATATGAGTTTCCATGGCGTCATACCTGGCAAGAAAGCTGAATCACTCGGCCAGATCACCCTTGACGTGTTTTTCGGTGATTCCAAAAATTACCGCAAGGAAAAGTTGACGTTTGAAGTTGTGGATTTCCAGAGTGCTTATCACGCTATTCTGGGTAGGCCTGCTTATGTACGTTTTATGGCTCGACCATCTTACGTGTACCTCAAACTGAAGATGCCTGGTCCCAGAGGAGTGATCACTATCACTGGCAATCGGCAGAAGGCGAAAGAGTGCTTCTAGAGAGGCTCAAAGATCGCCGATGCCCAAATGGCAGTAGTAGAATTGCAAGAGTATCAGAAAAGTGTAGATCCGAGTGATTTGCTATGAGCCAAGAAGCTTGCCACAGACTCTGCATTTCAGTCGTCTGGTGAAACAAAGTCGGTTCATATTCACCCGACCGATCCCAATGCTGCTCCGACTCACATTTCGACAACACTTGACTCCAAATAGGAAGAAGCGCTCATCCAGTTCCTTCGTGAGAACTGGGACATCTTTACATGGAAACCTTCTGACATGCCAGGTGTTCCCAGGGGGCTGGCTGAGCACCGTTTGCGAGTTGACCCAAAAGTGAAACCAGTCAAGGAACATCTTCGACGGTCCCCCGTACAGAAGAGAAAATCAATTGGTGAAGAAGTGGCTCGGCTCCTGGCAGCTGAGTTTATCCGAGAGATTTACCACTCCGAGTGGTTCGCCAATGTTGTCATGGTCCCCAAGAAGGACAACTCACTTTGCATGTGCATTGACTTCAAGCATATCAATCGGGCCTGCCCGAAATATCATTTTCCTCTCCCCCGCATCGACCAAATAGTCAACTCGACTGCAGGGTGTGAGCGCTTGTCCTTTTCGGACGCCTATTCCGGGTATCATCAGATCCGACTGTATGGACCCGATGAGATAAAAACGGCTTTCATCACTCCATTCGGGTGCTTCTGTTATGTCACCATGCCATTCGGCCTGAAGAATGTTGGAGCCACATTCATGAGGATGATTCAGAAGTGCTTGCTCACTCAAATCAGTCGGAATGTGGAAGCATACATGGATGACATTGTGGTCAAGTCACGTAAAGGTTCTGACCTGCTGGCTGACCTTGCTGAAACTTTTGCCAACTTCAGAAGGTATGATATCAAACTTAATCCATCAAAGTGCACATTCGGAGTTCCTGGCGGAAAATTACTCGGTTTTCTCGTTTCTAAATGAGGGATCGACGCTAACCCAGAGAAAGTTGGTGTTATACTCTGGATGAAACGCCCTGTGCGTGTGCACGATGTCCAGAAGCTTACTGGTTGTTTGGCCACCTTAAGTCGATTCATTTCTCGCCTCGGTGAAAAGGCATTGCCTCTTTACCGACTGATGAAGAAGTCTGATAAGTTCGAGTGGACTCCTGAAGCTAATGCATCATTTGAAGAGCTCAAAGCCCTGCTTTCCACCTAGCCGGTGCTTGCTGCCCCAATCAGCAAAGAGCCTTTATTGCTTTACATTGCAGCCATTGGACAAGTTGTCAGTACAGTACTTACGGTCGAGCGGGAAGAAGAAGGAAAAGCTTATAAAGTTCAGCACCCAGTATATTATGTTTCTGAAGTTCTGACTCCATCCAAGCAAAGATATCCACATTATCAGAAGCTTGTCTATGGGATTTATATGACCACGAAGAAGGTTGCACACTATTTCTCTGACCACTCCATTACAGTCGTCAATGACGCTCCATTATCAGAGATTTTGAACAACAGAGATGCAACTAGCCGAGTGGCAAAGTGGGCGATTGAACTTCTTCCTTTGGATATCAAGTTTGAGGCAAAGAAAGCTATCAAGTCCCAACCAATAGCAGATTTCCTTGCCGAGTGGATCGAACAGCTGCTGCTGACTCAAGTCCACTCGGAGCACTGGACCATGTTCTTTGATGGCTCCAAGATGCTGAATGGTTCCGGTGCTGGGGTGGTACTGGTATCCCCCCGAGGAGATAAGCTCAGATATGTTCTCCAGATTCACTTTGATTCCTCCAATAACGAAGCTGAATATGAAGCACTCTTATATGGGTTACGTATGGCCATTTCACTTGGTGTCCATCGCCTCATGGTCTATGGTGACTCAGATTTGGTAGTCAATCAAGTGATGAAGGAGTGGGACGTCAGAAGCCCAGCTATGACTGGTTACTGTAATGCAGTGAGGAAGTTGGAAAAGAAGTTTGAGGGGTTAGAGCTCCATCATATACCCCGACTGACAAATCAAGCAGCCGATGATTTGGAAAAAATAGGTTCCAAGAGGGAAGCCATTCCCAGCAATGTGTTTTTGGAACACATTCATACACCTTCAGTTAAAGAAGACCCCTTCACTGAAGAGCCCCCGCAGCCTAAAAGTGCCACAGATCCGACTGAAGTCGAGGTCCCAGCCGTGGTCGACTTGATCATGGAGGTTTTGGTCATAACTCCCGACTGGACAGTGCCATACATTGCGTATATCCTTAGGAAGGAAATCCCAGCGGACGAAGAGGAGGCCCGACAGATCGTTCGTTGATCCAAAGCCTTTACTGTGATAAGAGGATAGTTGTTCAGAGAAAGTGTGACTGGAGTTAGCCAGAAATGCATAACACCAGAAGAAGGTCGAGTGATCCTCAATGACATCCACTCGGGGACCTGTGGCCACCATGCGTCCTCTCAGACCATTGTGGCCAAAGCATACCGAGCTGGATTTTATTGGCCACAAGCAAATGAAATGGCGAAAGATATAGTCGACAAATGTGAAGGCTGCCAGTTTTACTCCAACATGTCCCACAAGCCTGCATCAGCCCTGAAGACCATTCCACTCGTCTGGCCTTTTGTTGTTTCGGGGTTAGATATGGTTGGGCCCCTGAGGACCGGTAGGAGCGGCTTCACTCATGTGCTTGTAGCAGTCGACAAGTTTACCAAATGGATTGAAGCCAAGCCTATCAAGAATCTTGAAGCCAGTACTGCCGTCAGCTTCATCAGAGAGTTGACATTCAGATATGGAGTTTCGCATAGCATCATCACTGACAAAGGATCGAACTTCGATTCTGATGAGTTCAGAGCTTTTTGTGCTTCCCAAGGCACTCGAGTCGACTATGCTTCAGTCGCCCACCCCCAGTCGAATGGACAAGCAGAAAGAGCAAATGGCTTGATTCTTAAAGGACTGAAACCCCGATTGATGCGTGATCTCAAGCACATAGCAGGCGCCTGGGTCGATGAACTTCCTTCAGTTCTTTGGGGATTGAGGACAACTCCCAATCGGTCGACTGGCCGAACTCCATTCTTTTTGGTCTATGGAGCTGAAGCTGTTCTACCGAGTGACTTGCTTCACAACGCACCCCGAGTCGAGCTTTTTTCTGAAGATGAAGCAGAACAGGCCCGGCAAGACGCAGTTGATCTCCTAGAAGAGGAAACAGAGATGGCTTTAATCCGTTCGACCATTTATCAGCAAGACTTGCGCCGATTCCACGCCAGAAACGTGAGAGGTCGAGCGTTTCAAGAGGGAGACTTGGTTCTTCGAGTGGATCAGCAGAAACCACACAAGCTCGCCCCTGCCTGGGAAGGTCCCTTCATCGTCACCAGGGTGCTTCACAATGGGGTGTATCATCTTTACAATATCGAACATCAGAAAGAAGAGCCACGGGCTTGGAATGCGGAGCTTCTCCGCCCATTTTATACTTAAAGCGCTCACTTTGTTGAGTTGTAATAAGAAACACCTTTGTAGTTTGTTTATTAGAGACAAGAGTTTTACAGTCTTCTAAGAATGATTGTCGCTGCTTATACTTGTGTCTGAAATCCCCCAGTGGGTGACTTAGCCGCGAATCCGTTTTGCCTAAGTTAAAAAAAAATCCTACCGAGTGGTGAGCCAGCCTCCCACTCGGGGGCTTAGCTGCAGTCCAAGTACGCGCCTAAGTTTGAAAAATCCTACCGAGTGGTGAGCCAGCCTCCCACTCGGGGGCTTAGCTGCAGTCCAAGTACTCGCCTAAGTTTGAAAAATCCTACCGAGTGGAGAGCAACCCTCCCACTCGGGGGCTTAGCTGCAGTCCAATACTCGCCTAAGTTTAAAAAATCCTACCGAGTGGAGAGCAACCCTCCCACTCGGGGGCTTAGCTGCAGTCCAGTAGTCGCCTAAGTTTAAAAAATCCTACCGAGTGGTGAGCCAGCCTCCCACTCGGGGGCTTAGCTGCAGTCCAAGTAGTCGCCTAAGTTTGAAAAATCCTACCGAGTGGTGAGCCAGCCTCCCACTCGGGTGCTTAGCTGCAGTCCAAGTACTCGCCTAAGTTTGAAAAATCCTACCGAGTGGAGAGCAACCCTCCCACTCGGGGGCTTAGCTGTAGTCCAGTACTCGCCTAAGTTTAAAAAATCCTACCGAGTGGAGAGCAACCCTCCCACTCGGGGGCTTAGCTGCAGTCCAGTACTCGCCTAAGTTTAAAAAATGCTACCGAGTGGAGAGCAACCCTCCCACTCGGGGGCTTAGCTGCAGTCCAGTACTCGCCTAAGGTTAAAAAATCCTACCGAGTGCGGAGCAACCCTCCCACTCGGGGGCTTAGCTGCAGTCCGGTACTCGGCTAAGTGTAAAAAATCCTACCGAGTGGAGAGCAACCCTCCCACTCGGGGGCTTAGCTACAGTCCAGTACTCGCATAAGTTTAAAAAATGCTACCGAGTGGAGAGCAACCCTCCCACTCGGGGGCTTAGCTACAGTCCAGTACTCGCCTAAGTTTAAAAAATCCTACCGAGTGGAGAGCAACCCTCCCACTCGGGGGCTTAGCTGCAGTCCAGTACTCGCCTAAGTTTAAAAAATGCTACCGAGTGGAGAGCAACCCTCCCACTCGGGGGCTTAGCTGCAGTCCAGTACTCGCCTAAGGTTAAAAAATCCTACCGAGTGCGGAGCAACCCTCCCACTCGGGGGCTTAGCTGCAGTCCGGTACTCGGCTAAGTGTAAAAAATCCTACCGAGTGGAGAGCAACCCTCCCACTCGGGGGCTTAGCTACAGTCCAGTACTCGCATAAGTTTAAAAAATGCTACCGAGTGGAGAGCAACCCTCCCACTCGGGGGCTTAGCTACAGTCCAGTACTCGCCTAAGTTTAAGAAATCCTACCGAGTGGAGAGCAACCCTCCCACTCGGGGGCTTAGCTGTAGTCCAGTACTCGCCTAAGTGTAAAAAATCCTACCGAGTGGGGAGCAACCCTCCCACTCGGGGGTTTAGCTGCAGTCCTGTACTCGCCTAAGTTTAAAACACGCCCATATCCGCAAGGACGACGAGGTGCAGGTCGACTGCAACCTTCTCCTGCGGAGCTGCGCCACAAGTACAACATGCGCTCCATCCCGATCCGCAAGGACGACGAGGTGCAGGTTGACTGCAACCTTCTCCTGCAGAGCTGCGCCACAAGTACAACATGCACTCCATCCCGATCCGCAAGGACGATGAGGTGCAGGTCGACTGCAACCTTCTCCTGCGGAGCTGCGCCACAAGTACAACGTGCACTCCATCCCGATCCGCAAGGACGACGAGGTGCTGGTCGACTGCAACCTTCTCCTGCGGAGCTGCGCCACAAGTACAACGGGCGCTCCATCCCGATCCGCAAGGACGACGAGGTGCAGGTCGACTGCAACCTTCTCCTGCGGAGCTGCGCCACAAGTACAACGCGCGCTCCATCCCGATCCGCAAGGACGACGAGGTGCAGGTCGACTGGAACCTTCTCCTGCGGAGCTACGCCAAAAGTACAACGTGCGCTCCATCCCGATCCGCAAGGACGACGAGGTGCAGGTCGACTGCAACCTTCTCCTGCGGAGCGGCGCCACAAGTACAACGTGCGCTCCATCCCGATCCGCAAGGACGACGAGGTGCAGGTCGACTGGAACCTCCTCCCCAGAGCTGCATCTCAAGTACAAAAATGTTCCGAGTGAAGAATAAGTTCCACTCGAAGGCAAGCACAAACATATTCGGAGATAAACCAAATCCAGATAAATCCTAAAGTTCCGACCGCGGATTAAATTACTCGGGCATCAAGCCCGAAGGAGTTTAACGGTTACAAAAATCACTCGGCATCCTGAGGAAAATTTAAGGTGGAGCATAAGAGTTTGTTCACTCCGCAGGAGGAGGGCTGGCAGGCTCGACGAATTCATCCAGGTCAATTCCATCGGCGATCCGAGTGGCAGCAGCAATGAAGGTCTCCATGAAGGATTGGAAGTCATGCCTCTTGGTGTTGGCAACCTTGATCGCTGCCAGCTTCTCTTCTCGCGCTTCCTTGCAGTGAACACGAACCAAAGACAGGGCCACATCAGCGCTGCACCGGGCAGAAGACTTCTTCCATTCTTGCACTCGACCGGGAATCTCATTAAGTCGAGTCATCAGAGACTCGAGATCATTCTGGAGTGTTGCCCCTAGCCAGAGTGCTGTGTCGATCCGTGACATTGCGACCTTCAGTCGAGCAAGGTAATCAACAACACCCGCAACACGAGATTCCAATCCGAGTACATTCATGGAAGCCTCGTCTTTAACTGGAGAATGGATGGGGCCCAAGCTTGTCTCAACTCGCCCAGTTTCTTCTTCGAAGTTCCGGCAAAATTCTGCACATACAATTCAAAGATGGGTCAGTGATTGTATGTCGAGTCGACAGAAACGAGTCAGTCGGGTCAAAGAGAATACCTTCAAGCATGACGAACAACTTCTTGGCAAGACCTCCCAGATAATTCTCCAAGTCGTCCCTCCTGCGAGCAATACCTTCCATCTTCTCGTTCATATTGTTCTTGTCCTTCTTCAGGCGGGTCGCTTCCTTATTGGCTTCATCAAGAGCAGTTTTCAGCCTGGTGTTTTCTTCCTCCAATTTGCCGACTGAAGCTAGTTTCTGTTCGGCGAGTGCAGCTTTCTCGTGAGCTGCTTTCTGTGCGGCCGCAAGATCTTGGTCCTTCTTCGCCAGAGCTTGATTCATTTTCTCTGAAAAGAAACAACGTTCGGTTCAGAAAAAGTAAAATAAGATCTGGCACAAAGACGAGTCAGTCGGCGAGTTTTCTCTTACCAGCAGCTTCATCCTTGGCCTTCTACAGATTTGTCTTGGCCAGTTCCAGATCGAGATTAAGCTGAATCTGTTTTTTCTCCAATTCAGCAAAACGAACTCCGAGTTCGCAAGATTTCTATAATCAAGGGTCAGTCAATCGACAGATGAAAAGATCAATCACTTCAGAACAATAGTTCGATAAATTCAAGTTGTTTTCAGACCGTAGTCGACTGCCCACAGTCAACCACGGTCTCGGGGACTACACCCAGTGGGTGCACTTAGCGTGCCCCCACTGGTTCAGATTCCACTCGATGTGGTCCATCCAGGTTAAGTGTAAAAAAGAGAGAGAAGAAAAACTAAGACCATAGTCGACTGCCCGCAGTCGACCATAGTCTCGGGGACTACACCCAGTGGGTGCACTTAGCGTGCCCCCACTGATTCAGTTTCCACTCAACGTGGAATATCCATGCCGAGTGGAAAAATCCGATTCTCAGACCACAGTCGACTACACCCAGTGGGTGCACTCAGCGTGCCCCTACTGGTTCAAAGATTCAATCGACAACAACATAGTCAGCTCAAAGTGAGAGTTTGCTCAGTGGCAAATCAAAACACCCAGTGGGTGTACAGATGCGAAGCGCAGACAGATGAAAAGATTCTTGGAAAGAAAGTTTTCAGGTACCATATCCTACCAGAACAAGCGAAAAGAGTCAGTCAATAGCCTACTAACCTGGACGTTGCTCTGGAGAGCAGAACTAGCATCATAAGCAGCTTGGCTGGCTTCCCGCACCATCTTCATTTTCTCCATCATAATGCCCGCCTGGCGTATAGCCTCTTTTGCAGCACCCACCTGGTCCTCTGGGACGTAATGAGCAGCAAAAAGTGATGGTGGATCGGCGGGAGTCTGTGCAGCTGACGCTGAAGGCTGAGCACTCGACAGCGGTATAGCGAAGGAGACAAAAGTCCGATTGGCATCGCCGGCATCCTGAAATACCGGTTCCGCCACCGGCGTCGACTGAGGCGTCTTGCCAGCGGATGTTTTCCTGTTTCTTCTTCCCAAGGGCCTGTGTGGCTCATCCTCGTCGTCGTCGGGGAGGTCAATGACGTTGAGAGGAGCTGTAGAAAGATCAGTCGTCAAAATTTCATCCCCGATTGATTATATCGCACTTCAATCGACAAAGCTAAGACAAGATCACAAAGATTATACCTGGGTTGGAGGTGACCGCATCTTCCATGTCCTCATCCCCGTTTTTATAAGCAGAGGTCCCAGAGGTAGCGGCACTGCTAGTTTCAAGATTCATTCGGTCAAATCAAGGAAAAATGGACAGCACAAAACTTTGGGTAAAATGAAGACAGGACACTCACGCAGAGGCAACAGGGATGTCAATTTTGATTCTGTGCAGCGCTTTCTGGGTCTTCTGCACTACAACCTTGGACTGCTTCGAGGCCTTTTCAGTTGGCGCCGGAGACGACGTCCGAGGACGCTTTGATGACTGCCCTGTCTGAACGGTCGCCTTGTCGCGGGTGCTTGCCGGATCATGGGTGAGCTTGGACCGCATTTCCCTGCGGGGAGGTGAGTCGACCTCTTCTTCATCACTCGGGTCGTCGCTCTCCTCGTCCCCTTCGTCGTCAGAATGCCACTCGCCGCTTTCACCTCCGCTTGCCTCCCCTTCCGGGTCCTGCTCCTGCTCTCCATTGGGCATCGAATACATCTCAGTAAGGGCCTGGAAGAAAACAAGCAGGACAAAATCAGTCGGGAGGCAATAAACAATTGCATGATAAATCAAGGTACACTCGGTAATTTAGAATTGGACCTTGTCTGGTTCGTAGGATTGGTCGAGTGGAAGGATTCTCCTGGCCCCTCTGGGGTTATCTTTGTTGCCAGTGATACCCCTCAACCACTTCTCTACCGTGTCCTCGTCGACTTCTTCTGGATGCACCCGAGTGGAATCTTCAATGCCCGAATACATCCACATCGGATGGTCACGGTCCTGAAGTGGCTGAATACGTCGTCTGAGGAAGACTTCCAGCAGATCCATACCGGTCACGTCCTCACGGATGAGGTAGACCACTCGCTCAACTAGCACCTTCACCTCCGCTTTCTCCCCCGGGGTCACTTTTAAGGTGGAGGGCTTCTCCACGCGAGCCATGGAAAAGGGAGGAGGTCCAGTCGACTGTCCTGGAGTCGGCTGGTCTTTGAAGTAAAACCAGGTCGACTGCCATCCTCGGACTGACTCGGGAAGGATTATGGCTGGGAAAGAGCTCTTACCCCTCATTTGGATTCCAAGACCCCCACACATCTGAATTACTTTTGTTTTCTCGTCACTTGGATTGGCCTTTTTGACCGACTGGGAACAACACGTGAAAATGTGCTTGAAGAGGCCCAGTGTGGTCGACAACCCAAGAAATTTTCGCACAGAGACACGAAAGCAGCAAGATACACGATGGTGTTGGGGGAGAAGTGGTGAAGTTGTGCCCCAAAGAAGTTCAAGAAAGCTCGAAAAAAAGGGTGCGGAGGCAAAGAAATCCCGCGGTCGATGTGGGTGGCGAGGAGAACGCACTCACCCTCCTGCGGCCGAGGCTCAGTCTCATTCCCCGGGAGCCGCGCAGATCCATGGGGAATCAGTTCCTCCTCCGCCAAATCATCGATGTCGTCCTGGTGGATCATCGACCGGATCCAGTCGCCCTGGATCCAGCCGCGCGGCAGACCAGACCTCGACGAGGATCCGCCCCGGCTGGTCTTCTTCCCCTTCGCCTTTGCCGTCGTCTTCTCTTTCCCCATCGCAGCGGACAGAGCTCGAGCGGAGCGGCGGCGCTGGAGCAGGAACGGACGCGGTGGAGAAAACTGAGAGGAAGGGAGAAGAATGAGGACGCACTGTTCAAAAAACCTCAGTCCGGCGCCTTATATGAGGTTGCTTCTGAGTGACTGACCTGTAGGCCCGGGCGATCATATCAAATCCCACAACAATCGCGCACGCGATACATGGCGAAAAAGGTGGCGCAGAAATCGAGGTGACCTTGCCTTATCCGGCCCGATTACTGCGGCCTCCTCCGCCCCGCGCGCTTCCCAAAATTCGAATCCCACGAGATCCGCGGATAGCAAAACAACCTGTCAGACGAAAGATCTTCTCCATATTAACACTCGAAGTTCTTTCAGCAAAAGTTCACTCGAAAAAATCAGGAATGGACCAAGGCGACTGAAAAAGAAGTTGGCGTCATCATGCTGGTCCGTCAATCCGAACAAGACGCATCCGAAGCGCGAAAAGTGAGTCGGAAGTTTTTCCAACTCCTTCTCCACTCAAACCCTGATCCATTCGGGGGCTAATGATGAAGCTATGTACCTAGGGTAGGGTCATAGGCCTGACCTAGATACCCTTCCCAAGGACATCACCCTAAAACCAGAAGCATTCAAAGAGGAGTCATCATCCACTCGACCATGAAGCATTCCACTCGGGAGACTCGGAGTCACTCGACCACGGAGACCGTCACTCGACCGCCAGAAGATCTAAAGCCACTCTGCGCTGCAACTGTCGGACATTACACCATAGCTTTAATGATCATTATGTCTCTTTATTACTAGCGTTACCAGTAATGCCCCTCTCTTGATGTACCTTAAAACTCTTCTAACGTGGGCTAGCTGGGGTCCTGGCGCACTCTATATAAGCCACCCTCATCCACATGCACAAGGGTTCGCACCCCTGTAAACACACATACGCATAATCCAATCGACTGCCTCCGGGCTCCGAGACGTACGGCTGTTACTTCTTCTGAGAAGGGCCTGAACTCGTAAAACTCGTGTGTACAACTTCGCCATAGCTAGGATCTTGCCTCTCCATACTACCTCCCCTATTCTACTGTCAGTCTTAGTACCACGACACTACCTTGGCCAGGTAGGACGGCATAAGCCTTGTGTGCCCGTAGTTGTTGTAGCCGGCTTGTCCCCGTTTGGGACCATTTTTGTTTTGCCACGGCGTTGGCCGTTGGTGCCTTTGGTAGGCACGGGGCCACCCAGGACTTATCCCAGAGGGGAGTTTGTCGGAGTGGCTGGGAGGGTGTCATGGCAGTAGGACGGTTTTGTCGGAGCGTCGTTGGTCCACCCGAATGGGAGCACGAGGCCATGGGTTATGTGGTGTGGGTACAGTGCGCTGCCTCTGCAGAGTGTATACTAAATCTATCGGTAGCCGCGCCCGCGAATAAGGGCCCAGTCCGTAGTTGGTCACACTATGGGTCAACAGTAATAATAATAATGATGTGCTTAATAACAACCCCAGTTTGATGATGAGATAAGTTGGTTATGTAATCCGTGAATGATCACCGTTTGGTTACGAGGTAACCTGTTGAGCCCAGAGTGGTTCCGTTTGTGATCCGGGAATGATCACCGTGGTATCGAGGATACCGAGCTATTGGATATTCGTGATGTTGTGCGAGAATTGTGGGTAAAGATCAAGCTCCTTGTGGTCATTTAATGATTACTACGGTATTGTTTATACCAAGCTTGATTTGATCCTGAGATGATCGTGTGATGTCCGAGGTTGGTAAGTGATGCATGTGATGGTTTTGAGGTAACCCGAGCAGAATAAGTGGTGCATATAGTGTCATCATGTTGCATGCTAGTATCGTTAGATTCATATGTTCATACCATGCTCATAATGTTCTAGATGTATCATGTTCATGTTGTTCATGCCATGTTATCCTGATGATCTCATGATAATTCCTGTTTAACCTGTAATTGCCATGTTGTTGTTTGTCTTGAATGCTTCTGGTTATTGTGAGCTTGCAAGTACATTCAATGTACTGACCTGGCGTGTCATGCCAGTTTGCAGGTCATGCCGTGATTGCTTGATTGCTTGTCGTGGTTTCCATTCGTGCGAGCTAGGATAAGCGTTCCAGCCAGTCCCTGCGGAGTGGAGTTCACCACCGCCGTCGTTGTTCCGCTGCTAGAGTTATTCCGCTGCATCGTGTTGTTCTGCTGCTTGCATGGAGCAACAGTGGCAGGCGTAGTGTCGCCGTGCCGATGTAACCCTTGTACCCAAATAGATTGTGATAAAGAGCTGATTTGTTCTATGCTAAGCAATGCCGTATTCCAGAAGACTTCATCTCGATCTCTGGGCTGGAATACGGGGTGTTCCGGTTTTCTCTGAGCCGGGGAGCCACAGTTGTCATAAAGGTTGGACCGATATATATTCATAGAATATGTAGGAACCAATATGGGCATCCTGGTTCCACTATTGGTTATTGACCGTAGAGGCGTCTCGGTCATGTCTACATTATTCTCGAACCCATAGGGTCCGCACACTTAACATTCGTTGATGATATAATACAATATGAGTTATGTGAGTTGGTGACCGAATGTTGTTCGGAGTCCCGGAGGAGATCATAGAAATGATGAGCAGCTCCGGAATGGCCCGGAGATAAAGATTGATATATAGGACAATGATATTCGGTCACCAGAAAGGTTTCGGAAAGTACCGGGTATTTATCGGAGTGTAGGAAGGGGTTCCGGGAGGCCAGCGGTATGTGGTGGGCCATATGGGCCAAAGGGGGGAAGCACACCAACCCACAAGGAGGCTGGCGCACCCCTCCACTCCTGCCGACGCACCAAGGAAGGGAGGGAAGGAACGGGGAGGCGCCCTAAGGCAGGCAGCCTCCCTTTCCTCACCCCATGCACAGATATGGAAGGGGGCGGCCAGGGCAGGCGCGCTAGGGCAGCCGCCGGCCACTTGGGGGCGCGCCTAGGGCTGCTTCCCCTCCCCCTCCACCTATATATATGAGAGGAGGGAGAGGGGCAACACACACCACGATCCCCATGCCGTGTGCGGCTTCCCTCTCCCTCGAGTTCATCCTCGGTCGTATTTTCGTAGTGCTCGGTGAAGCCCTACGAAGATAGTAGCATCACCACTGTACCATGCCGTCGTGCTGCCGGAACTCATCTACTACTTCGTCCGTCTTGATGGATCAAGAAGGCGAGGATGTCATCGAGCTGAATATGTGCTAAACGCGTAGGTGTCATACGTTCGGTACTTGATCTGGTGGATCGTGAAGGTGTACGACTACATCAACCGCGTTGATAAATGCTTCCACTTAACGGTCTATGAGGGTATGTAGACACACTCTCCTCTCTCGTAGCTATGCATCTCCATGGATAGATCTTGCGTGTGCATAGAATTTTTTTTGTTTTCCATGCAACGTTCCCCAACAGTGACACCAAGAGCCAGGTCTATGCGTAGATGATATGTACGAGTAGAACACAAAGAAGTTGTGGGCAGTGATGTTCATACTGCTTACCACCAACGTCTTATTTTGATTCGATGGTATTGTGGGATGAAGTGGCCCGGACCAACCTTACATGTCCACGCACATGAGACAGGTTCCACCGACTTACATGCAACTTGTTTTGCATAAAGGTGGCTGGTGGGTGTCTGTTTCTCCTACTTTAGTTGAATCAAATTTGACTACGGACGGTCCTTGGAGAAGGTTAAAACAGCAAACTTGATAATCACCGTTGTGGTTTTGCGTAGTTAAGAATAGTTCTTGCTAGTTACCCATAGCAGCCATGTAAAACTTGCAACAATAAAGTAGAGGACGTCTAACTTGTTTTTGTAGGGTATGTTGTGATGTGATATGGTCAAGACGTGATGTGATATACGTTGTTGTATGAGATGATCGTGTTTTGTAATACCGACAACCGGCAGGAGCCTTAGGGTTGTCTCTTAATTATTGTATGAAATGCAAGCGCCATGTAATTGCTTTACTTTATCGCTATGCTTTAGCAATGGTTGTAGAAGCAATAATTGGCGAGACGACCCTGACGCAACGATGGAGATCAAGGTGTCGAGCCGGTGATGATGGAGATCATGTCGATGCTTTGGAGATAGAGATCAAAAGCACAAGATGATGATGGCCATATCATGTCACATATTTTGATTGCATTTGATGTTTATCCTTTATGCATCTTATTTCGCTTAGAACAACGGTAGCATTATAAGATGATCCCTTCACTTAGTTTCAACATAAAAGTGTTCTCCCTGAGTATGCACTATTGCTAAAGTTCATCGTTTTGAAGCACCTCGTGATGACCGGGTGTGAGATAGACTCTACGTTCACATACAATGGGTGTAAGCTAGTTTTACACATGCAGAATACTTGGGTCAAACTTGACGAGCCTAGCATGTACAGACATGGTCTCGGAACACTTGAGACTGAAAGGCGAACGTGAGTCATATAGTAGATATGATCAACATAGAGATGTTCACCATTGATGACTACCCCATCTCAAGTGATGATCGGACATGGGTTAGTTGATTTGAATCATGTATCACTTAGATAACTTAATCAGGATGTTAATTTAAGTGGGAGTTCATTAGTAATTTGATTAGTTGAACTTAATTTATCATGAACTTAGTCTTGATAGTATTTGCATATCTATGTTGTAGATCAATCGCTCGTGTTACCATTCCCATGTATTTTTAATGCGTTCCTAAAGAAAACTAAGTTGAAAGATGATGGTAGCAATCCTACAGACCGGGTCCATGATTTGAGGATTATCCTTATTACTGTACAGAAAAATTATGTCCTTGATTTACCACTAGGTGACAGACCTGCTGCAGGAGCTGATACAGATGTTATGAACATTTGGCAAGCTCGATTTGATGACTACTTGATAGTTTAGTGTGACATGCTTTACGACTTAGAACCGGGGCTCCAAAGATGTTTTGAACACCATGGAACATATGAGATGTTCCAAGAGATGAAATTGGTATTTCTGGCTCATGCCCGTGTTGAGAGGTATGAGACGTCTGACAAGTACTTTACCTACAAAATGCAGGAGAATAGCTCAGCTAGTGAGCATGTGCTCAGAATTTCTAGGTACTACAATCGCTTGAATCAAGTGGGAGTTAATCTTCCAGATAAGATAGTGATTGACAGAATTCTCCAAGCTCTTCGTGATGCTGAAATCGGCGGAGGTAGAAATCAAGAAAGAGCATCAAGTGTGGTTAATAAGACCACTAGTTTCAAGAAAAAGGGCAAGGGAAAGAAAGGGAACTTCAAAAGGAATGGCAAGTAAGTTTCCGCTCCCGTGAAGCCCAAAGCTAGACCCAAGCCTGAAAATGAGGGCTTCTACTGTAAAGGAAATGGTCACTGGAAGCGGAACTGCCCCAAATAATTGGCAGATAAGAAGGATGGCAAAGTAAACAAAGGTATATTTGATATACATGTTATTGATGTGTACCTTACTGGTGCTCGTAGCAGCCCTTGTGTTGGGGATATAACTACTGGGTACGAACCGCCCAAGAGGGTCGGGTTATACCACTGGCGACTTATCAATGAAGATGGCGGGTCATAACAAGCCCGTTGACGGCCCAAGACCCAGAGGCGACTTAAGGCCCAAGAGGATGAACCGCCATATGAATGACTTGTATTGTAAGGACAGTTTACTTAGTCACTGAGCCGGACACATTGTGTATGAGCCGGCCGGGACTCTGTAAGCCGCCGGGCATCAACCTGTGTACATAAAGGGACAACTCGGCGGCGAGTTAGGGGCAAGAAACAAGAGATCGAGAACTAGGTCAAGCATATTTGCTCCCTGGTAATCGAGACCCAAGCAATACAATCCAAACTGGAGTAGGCCTTTACCTTCACCGCAAGGGGCCAAACCAGTATAAACTCTCTGTGTCCTTTGTCCCGTTTAACCCCTTTAAGTTAACCTAGTTGCGATGGCTCCATGACTAAGTCCTTCCGCTAGGACATCTGCCGTGTCAAGTCCACGATAGTTAGCGCCCACCGTGGGGCCAACGCATGGTGGTTTCAATTTCTTGAAGGGTAGTTTCGAAGGGATCAAGGGATACGCTGTGGGCCGGATGACCAAGAGTCGTTGCGGCAAGCTCTACATCGACGATGCAGGCTGGGGCCCCGAGGCCGGCTCAATTGAGTACGGGTACCGGGTCCCCTTCAGCGGAATCCACTTCTTCATCGGCAAGATAGGCGAACCGGGCCCTGAGCCAGACACCTGCACCGACATCATCGAGACGGCTCAGCGTGCACGACCCGCCCGGGTTCAACCCGGCATGAAGCACGCCTTTGTTGGTTTTATCCATGGGGCGAAACTTGAGGAAGGATATGTGTCTCACGGTGAGACGGCCATCTACTCTAATGGCGAGTCGTCAACCGGTGAGACCAACTCAATGTATCAACTACAAGACGGACGGCTTGGGGGTTGTTCCGATGGCGACAGTATTCCGAACCCCTGTGAGCCGCCGAACAGGGTGGCGATCTTCATGGCCGGTACACAGCCAGCGCTTGGCTCAACAACCGATGCGGCTATGACCTCCAGCTCAACAGCTGCGGCGACGGCTGGTGCTAGTGGCTCTGCACGCCCGCCGGCTCAAGTTCTTGCGGAGTTGTTGGAGGCTTTGGCAACTCTGATGGGGGAGGTAACCCTGGACACTCAGGAATAGCATAAGGTTGATGTTGGAACGCTACGAGATGAGATAGCTCAATCCTAGGAGGAGCTGGCAGCAGAGAACGCTTGGATGGCTACGGAGCGAGCTGCTTTGGACGCTCAAGCACAACGGATTCAGGCGGATTCTTTTCGGCTCACCTTGGATCAAAATGCTTCAAACGAGATCATGAGGAGGAGGCACCAAGTCGTCTACCCCCGGTTTATGATGCGAGAAACATATTCAACACACCTGGGGCAGGGACCAGTGACTCGCCGGTGGTGAACTGGGCAGTTGAGGCGCCCGTGACCGGAACACTGGTTTAGCTGCGTATGAAGGATCCGCCTCATTTGAATACCACTCCGCCTCAGCGTGTTCCAACACCGCCGGGTCATTACTCTAACCCTTTGGATAATATGATTGATGCGGCGACACGATTGGCGGCTCTCCCAGTTGAAGGCGAGTCTCCAGCTGCGATTGAGGGACGGAGGGCTAGAGAGCCTCTTTAGACGGCGTTGGATCAACATGCAGCTTATTCATACAGCCGTGAAAGGATTCACTCAACCCCTCGTCCAAGCCGAAGTTATGCAGGCACATTGACTCACCGGCAGTTTCGAGCAGTGAACAGCATCGTAACCAGCCTCATGGGCATGACCCGGCGCGTGGTGGTGTCGATGCTCAGACTTTGGTGGATCAGGGCAGGGCATGCCGGGAGGCTGAGCTGGCGGCGCAGCTAGCGGCTCAACAACAATCTCCGGTTTATCCATCAGCTTCAGTGGAGGCAGGCGTGACCTCTAGAACCTTGGGTGTGCCATGTTTAGTGTCGGCTCTGCGTAACGAGTGTTTGCCTAAGGATTTCAAGGGTCCTCGTAAGGTGCCTAATTACATAGTAGATCAACCCCCCGAAGCTTGGATTGAGAGTTATGAGATGGCCATGGAGATGCTGGATGTTAGCGATGCTGCATGCGCTAAGTATTTCACCATGATGTTGGATGGGCCGGCTCGTACTTGGTTGAAAGGACTACCTGCTAACTCCGTTAGGTCATGGGCAGAGTTAAAAGCCCGTTTCATCCAGAATTTTAAAGACACGTGCAAGCAGCCTATGTCAATCCTGGATTTGGATTCTTGTGTCCAAGGTGAGGGTGAGTCAAGAACCCATTGGGTGGGCCGGATCTCAGCTATCATACACTCGTCGGATAGTATCAATGTCGGTTTAGCAGTCCTGATGTTGGAGAAAAAATGTCGTTTCATCCCCCTTAAGCAGAAGCTGGGGCGGCTTAAACGCCACAGCAATGACATGGGGGAGCTAATGGCAGCTCTCGTCAAATATGCCGACTCTGATAGTACCAAGGACCCCGAGTCTGATGATGAGAAGCCGGGTAAGGGAAAGAAGAGCAGCAATACGAGAGGGCAGCAGCATAACCCGGTAGGTCAAGATGGCAATGGTAAGCGCAAGGCTGACGGTAATTTAGACTTTGTGGCTAACACCAATACACTGAATAATAATCAGCGTCACAAGGGAAAACCGGCCCGGTTTGGAGGACCAAAATATAACCTTGAGGCAATGATGAATCAGCCTTGCACAAAGCATGGTATGCATGAGAATCCGGCTAATCATTTGTGGAAGGATTGCTTCATCATGAAGGAATATAGGAATTCCATTTTTTCCAGAACAATCATGGCCCGAATGGCGGTTCAGGATCCGGCTCTGACGGACCTGGCTTCAGTGGCGGCAGTTCAAACCCTGGCTTACAGGGCCAAGGTAATCAAGGTGGTTTTAATCAACAGTCTGGTCAAGGGAATCAGCAGCAGCAGTCTAGTTATCAGAGTAACCCGAAGCAGTTGAATAGTGGACAGTACCACGTTTTGACCACGAGTTTGTGTAAGCGGGATCAGAAGCTCCATAAAAGGGCAGTGAACGCAGTTGAGCCGGCCATTCCCCGTTACTTGCGATGCTCTGAACATCCTATTCTTTGGAGCCGTGAGGATCACCCGCCCTAGGTTGATAATCCGAGCCACTTAGCTCTGGTGGTGGTGCCTCAGGTTGGAGGGTACAGATTTACTAAGGTACTCATGGATGGGGGCAGCAGCATCAACATTCTTTACTATGAAACCTTTCGTCGCATGAGCTTGACTGACAATGATCATAAGCCGTCGAACACTGTTTTTCATGGCGTGGTGCTTGGTAAGTCGGCGTATCCAGTAGGCAAGATATCTTTGGAAGTGGCTTTTGGTGATGATCATGATTCCCGATCGGAGACATTGACTTTTGAGGTGGTTAAAATCAAGAGCCCTTATCATGCTCTGTTTGGGCGGCCGGCTTATGCTAAGTTCATGGCAAGGCCTTGTTATGTTTATTTGCAGCTCAAGATGCTGGGTCACAAGGGTACCATTACAGTGCATGGGAGTCGGAAGATAGCCTTGGAGTGTGAAGAAGGTGATGCTGCCTATGCTAAGTTTGTTTGTGCAATAGAGGAGTTGAAATTTTATAAAGATAATGTTGACCCGATGGATATGACATCTTTGAGGAAGCCAACCACTGAGCATGACCCCCTCTTGAAATTTAAGTCAGCTGATGACACTAAGCTAGTTGACTTTGTTCCTGGCGATTCATCCAAGCAGTTCAGTATCAGTGCTAATCTGGACCAGAAATAGGAAAGCGCGCTCATCGAGTTCATCCGTGAGAACCGGGACATCTTTGCATGGAAACCTTCAGACATGCTAGGTGTACCGAGGGTACTCGCTGAGCACACTCTCAATATTGATCCAAAGTTTAAACCAGTCAAGCAATTCCTTTGCCGTTTCAATGAAGAGAGGCGTAAGGCCATTGGTGAAGAAGTGGCCCGGCTCTTGGCGGCTGGGTTTATTGTCGAAGTTTTTCATCCTGAGTGGTTGGCTAACCCGGTGCTGGTTCTTAATAAAAATGGTACTTGGCGTATGTGTGTGGATTATACAGACTTAAATAAAGCCTGTCCGGCTGATCCTTTTGCTCTCCCCCGTGTTGATCAAATCATTGATGCTACGGCGGGTTGTGAGCGTTTGAGCTTTTTGGATGCTTATTCTGGTTATCATCAGACCAAGATGGCAGTTAAGGACCAGGAGAAGACAGCTTTGATTACTCCATTTGGAGCCTTCTGTTATGTGTCTATGCCTTTTGGGCTCAAGAGTGCCCAGGTGACTTACATACGATGTGTGCAAAATTGCCTTCATAATCAGATTGGGCGTAATGTTCATGCTTATGTGGATGATATTGTGGTGAAACCAAGGAAGAAAGAGACCTTGATATATGATTTGAAAGAGACCTTTGACAATCTTCGGGTCTACAAGATGATGCTTAACCCGGCCAAGTGTGTCTTTGGTGTACCAGCAGGCAAGCTCTTGGGCTTTCTGGTTTCTGAACGGGGTATTGAAGCTAACCCGGAGAAAATAAAGGCTATCACTTCCCTGGCTAAACCGGCGTGTATTAATGATGTTCAGCGTCTGGTGGGTCGTATTGCGGCCTTAAGCCGGTTCATAAGCCGGTTGGGTGAAAAGGCTATCCCTTTATACCAGATGATGAAGAAAACAGATCACTTTGTTTGGAGTAATGCTGCTGTTCAGGCGTTTGAGGCCTTGAAGAAACAGTTAGCTGAGCTGCTGGTTCTTGCTGCTCCCATTGATAAAGAGCCCTTGTTGTTATATGTGGCTGTCAATAGCCGAGCTTTCAGCATGGAAATTGTAGTGGAAAGGAAGGAGTCAGGCAAGGAATATCCGGTTCAGCGGCCGGTTTACTACATCAGTGAGGTTCTCATTGAGTCCAAGCAGAGGTATCCGCATTGGCAGAAGCTGGTATATGGAGTGTTCATGGCTAGTCGAAAGCTCAAGCAATATTTTTTGGGTCATCCCATCACTGTGGTTAGTTCTGCTCCTTTAGGGGATATTACTCAAAACAGAGAAGCCACTGGTCGTGTAGCCAAGTGGGCTATTGAGCTTGGACCCCGTGGTTTGAAGTATATGCCTCGCACAACCATCAAATCTCAAGCACTTGTGGATTTCATCAATGATTGGACAGAGCTACACATGCCTGAGGAGAAGCCGGATAGCACATATTGGACTGTTCACTTTGATGGGTCCAGGCAGTTGGAAGGCTCGGGGGCTGGAGTTATCTTGACTTCCCCACGAGGTGATAAATTTTGTTATGTTTTAAGGTTGACGTTCCCTTCACTACTGCAGGATGCTGCTAATGCGACACTACGATCAGAGACCCTTCGAGAAACTGTGTGTGATGCAATAATCGCAAACGGTGTTGTATGAAAACCGTCAGAAATGATGCAAAACGTTTGCGATGAATGATAGATCAAACACGGTTCAGATTTTAGTTGCGTGTGCGATGAGGGGCATACGGTTGATCTGTATGAACTGTTTGCGATGAGACAGAACAACAGAAACAGGCAGCCATATCAAGGTGTGTGCGATATACGGCATACAGTTCACTCCGATGAACCGTTTGCGATGAGTGAGGTGAACACAAACGATTCGGCGTAACAAGATGTGTGTGATACCCGGCAAACAGGTCGGTAATCAGAATTGTGTGCGATCATTATAGACAGCCCATACGGTCTTTTTTTGTGAATTGTGTGCTCGTCAGGGTACATAGTTCAATAAACCAACCTGATGTCCATAATGTAGAAGATCTCTGTCGAATACATATTACTAACCGTCTGCGATGAGATTGATAGGATAAACAGAGATATATACAGTCTGCTTAATTTAGTCCTTCTTCTTCTTGTTGTTCTTGTTGGATGGCCCCGCGACATCATCTTGGCGAGGACGCTTCTTGCCGCTGACCGTTGGCTTTTCATCGCCGCCGCCGTCATCATTGTCGTGGCTGTCATCGTCCTCCTCCTCGTCCAACCATTCCTCCTCATCCTCATCGTCGTCCTCTTCTTCGTCCTCCGATGGCTCCTCGTCCGTCTGGTTGTCGTCTGACGACTCTGGAGGCGGCGTCCCTTCCATGAACCGGATATAATCAAGGTCTGGGCTCGACGCCAGACTCATGGAAGACGAGCGGGATGATTCCGATGTTGACCTATCATCGGGCGCCAGACTGCTGGCCGAACTGTCGTCCTCGCTATCGCTTGACATGGCTGCAGAGTGTGTGCCAGTGTGTAGCGCGGCCTGCCGGGGACGATGAAGATGGTGGACACTTAAGCGGGGTATGCAGAGAAGAGGAGCTACCAATTGAAGCGGGGGTTGACGTATTATCTAACCACTGATATAATCAACCGTAATTATTTGTACCAAGTCGCTCCAAATTCCCGGGGTTGCGCAGGACTCCTATTGGCTATTTGTCTGGTTTCCTTTTTCAGGACAAAAACAACGAACGAGTTTTGGGATTATGCACCAGTACCGGTGTGAACAGAGTAGGATAGTTGGCAAGCAATACATTGAGCCCTTCTTATTGATAAAGCCAGTAATAATCAAACTAGAAAGGAAAAGAAAAAGACAAAGAGAAATATCTGCACGAATCTTTGTGTAACATCAATGGCATAATAGGACCTAGATGTGCATTACTTAGAGCACATCTAGATGTGCTTTAGCAATACTGTAAAACAAAACCCCTAATCATCATTGCAAACAGCGCATAGAACATGGCTAATGCGACAACCACAACTACACATGCTAGTTCCTTCTTGTCTCTTGCTTTCATCTGTTGCATGTGATTGATTCTTTCTTGCTTCATCGTACTGATTGTACATTCCAGATCAGCCAGTTTCTTCTTCAGCTTTACGTTATCTTCTGCGAGCTTGGTGATAACACTCTGAGCCCTGCCATGCCATTCTTCATCCAACCAGTTAACAAAGGCACAAGCCTCATATCCCTGCCAATGTTAAATAGTATTCTGGATGAGCGGTGGCATTAACTGAAGTAAAATGATGAACTTAATTAGCACTAACCTCTAAGGGGCAACTGAGAAACCGCCTGCCAATGTCGAATCCCTCCGTGCATACACGTCGAGCGGGAGTGTGCCCGTGCACACAACTCAGCTTTTGTTACTTCTCGGTGGCGCAAAACTCGGAGTCGAACTCGTGTTGCGGGAGTCTGGAGTCAAGCTCCGGATCCGGCGGCAGATCGCTTTCCTGGGGGGGGTCATTCAGGACAGATTCATCAAGGAGCCATACTTTGGACATGGTAAAAAAGATCGGGATAGATTGGAACCTGGCAGGACGATTCGGATCCATAGTACACCTGCCTTCTGATGACCTTAGGCAAGTGCTCAGCGGCGACCGCCGTCGTGGCGGTGATACGAGCAGGAGCAGCCGCACCGAAACCATCAGCACCACTCGTCCGCATTCCCCCATTGCCAGCGCCGTGCGAGGGAGTTTGGAGGCTGTGTAGGGATTTGGGGGAAATGGGGAAACTGTGGAGATAAGCTAACGGTCGGGAACTACTAATGGCACTATGGGGTTGTTTGGATAGGAGGAATATAGAGAATCGGATCTATATAAAACAGAAAAACGGTTTAACAGACTAAAAACACGTTTGGCACTCATAACTAATCCACAGATATGCAAAACTTGATTCCTATAAACCAGGAATTTTGGGTTTGTGGAAAAAGGACTAATAGTCGCTTTTCTAAAAACGCGATCTGTATATCTCTCTGGCCCGTCCTGCGATTCGTGATGCCGATGTCGGACGACAGCCGCGATAAGCTCTCACTCGTGTGCCGCACCTTGAGGACGTCCTCCTTTAGCCGTCGGCCGTCGCTTCTACCACATCGTCCGTCTTGGTCGTTGTGGCCGTGAGTTCAGCTCCTTGAGCATTCACGTACATGTGTGTGCAGCCGGCGGGTAGCTAGCTTCTACATGCACATGTACGGCCGTCGTTTTGTGCATTCTGCAGCCGGCCGATGGAATCGATCCAAAAGCTTGCTCTCAGCAGCTAGGTTATACATCCGCGTGCATGTACAGTCGTAATTTCGTGCGCTCGGCAACAGACGGATCAAATTGATCCAGTGCTTGCCTCGGCAGCTAGCTTCTACAGGCGCGTGTATGCGGCCATCCGGCGAGATCAATGGATCTGCTCTCTTGTACTTATGTACCTTGACTGATGCAACTAGAGAATGAGAAGATCGGGAGAGATTAGTAAAAGTTTGAATCGTTATCCTAACGAGGAACTGACAAACACACTTTCCAACCCAAACGTAGTCTTATATAAACTGATTCTCAACAGAAAAATTAGTAAAACAGGTTTTCCTAAAAATCAGGTAAAAACTTGTTTTCTATAAACCAACGCCTAATGCCTCCTATCCAAACAACCCCTATATATATGTTGTATATGGCACACTATTCGTACATGTCGTTTGTGTTAGGTATTACAACGTCACACACGATTTCCGCACCAAACCGTGTGAGAAGACAACGTAGGTTAGACACAGTTGCCGTTAGATAACCATATGTGATGTACTACCCTGTCCATATAATTGAGTTACGGTGAGATACCGTGTAAACAGTCGCTCCGCGGATATCCGTAAAAAAATAGCCGCTCTGCATATAGAGATGGCGGTGGCGGCCTAGGCAGCGGTGTAACGCCCACGATGCGGCTATATCTCCCACGTGTCGAGGCACGACTTAGAGGCATAACCGCATTGTGGTTTTGTCGCAAGAAGGATCATCTTCACACAATCCCATGTAATGAACAAGAAAGGGATAAAGAGTTGGCTTACAATCGCCACTTCACACAATACATAAATAAATCATACATCATTCAAGATACACACATAGGTCCGACTACGGAACCAAAAGAAAAGAAGACAACCCAACTGCCAGATCCCCGATCGTCCCAACTGGGCACCACTACTGATCAATATGAAAAGAAACAACACAACGAACAAGATCTTCATCGAGCTCCCACTTGAGCTCAGTTGCGTCACCTGCACTGGTCTCATCGGCACCTGCAACTGTTTGGAAGTATCTGTGAGTCACGAGGACTCAGCAATCTCACACCCGCGAGATCAAGACTATTTAAGCTTATAGGAAAGGATGGGGTAATGAGGTAGAGCTGCAGCAAGCACTAAGCATATAAGGTGGCTAACATACGCAAATGAGAGCGAGAAGAGAAGCAACGGAACAGTCGTCAACTAGTATCAAGAAGTGATCCTGAACTCCTACTTACATCAGAACTAACCCAAAAACCGTGTTCACTTCCCGGACTCCGCCGAGAAGAGACCATCACGGCTACACACGCATTTGATGTATTTTAGTTAAGTCAAGTGTCAAGTTCTCTACAACCGGATATTAACAAATTCCAATCTGCCACATAACCGCGGGCACGGCTTTCGAAAGATAATACCCTGCAGGGGTGTCCCAACTTAGCCCATTATAAGCTCTCACAGTCAACGAAGGATATTCCTTCTCCCGGGAAGACCCGATCAGTCTCGGAATCCCGGTTACAAGACATTTCGACAATGGTAAAACAAGTCCAGCAAAGCCGCCCGATGTGTCGACAATCCCGATAGGAGTCGCACGTATCTCGTTCTCAGGACACACCGGATAAGCGAAGCGTACAGGTACCGACGTAACCCAAGTTGCCAAGGGATGGTCCCGCACGGTGCTCTAGTTTGGACCAACACTCCGAGGAGCACTGGCCCAGGGGGGGTAAAATAAGATGACCCTCGAGAGCGCGACTCCCAAGGGAAAAAGGCTAGGTGAGGCAAATGTAAAACCAAGGTTGGGCCTTGCTGGAAGAGTTTTATTCAAAGCGAACTGTCAAGGGGGGTCCCATAAATCACCCAACCGCGTTAGGAACGCAAAATCAAGGAACATAACACCGGTATGACGGAAACTAGGGCGGCAAGAGTGGAACAAAACACCAGGCATAAGGCCGAGCCTTCCACCCTTTACCAAATATATAGATGCATTAATAATATAAGAGATATTGTGATATCCCAACATAAACATAATCCAACATGGAGCAATCTTCATCTTCACCTGCAACTAGCAACGCTATAAGAGGGGCTGAGCAAAGGCGGTAACATAGCCAAACAACGATTTGCTAGGAAGGTTGACAAAGGTTAGAGGTTCATGGCAATATGGGAGGCATGAAATAGCAAGTGCTAGGTAGCGCTGCATAGCAATAGAGCGAACAACTAGCAAGCAAAGATAGAAGTGATTTTGAGGGTATGGTCATCTTGCCTGAGATCCCGCAAGGAAGAAGAACGAGTCCACGAAGTAGACAACCGGACGTAGTCGAACGAATCCTCACATCTCCGGAACGAAACCGAAGCTAACGAGAGAAGCAACCCGGAAAGAAACAAACAACATAGTAAACAACCACCACATACACATGGCATGATGCACAAACAAGTATGATGCATGTCCGGTTTAAAGAGGCATGGCATGGGAAAATGCAAAAAACAATACTACAAATTAAGTGGAGCTCAATATGCAACGAGTTGCATATTGACGAAACACGACATCAGTTATTTAGTGCAAAAGAGAATTGTGCGGATGTGTGAAACACGCAAGAGATGGTGGGGTGCTCCCGGTTACCGGGTTCCCACGGTACGGCGGCATGGCAATCGAGGAACGTGCAAAGACCTCTCTCGGACACCTTGCACACACGAGCAACTCATACAACACATGCATTCGTACACCAGCGTCGCCTCGGGGTTATACCTTCGAAGCATGCGTTTTCGGGGCGGATCGAGTCGGTGCGATGTAGAGGAAGTAGTTGTTCACGAGGTCATCGTGGAAGTAGTCGTTCTCGCGACGGTAGTGGTACACGGTCGTCGTGGAAGTAGTGGTACACATTGTCTTGTCGAATCCACGGCGACCGTAGTGGTTCACTCGACGGTCTTTGGCAATGTTCGTCGTACACGGTTCATAGACGTTCGTGTCTTCCGTAGAGGTACTGGACGCATCCCGGATGTGTAGTCGTACACGCACGTAGATGAACTTGACGGGTCCCGTGAGTAGTCGTACTCGGTGTCCTCGGGGCATTGGCTGTAGTCGAAGTACTTGGCGTGCATCAACTGTTGACCAACAGTGTACAGGAGGCAGCAAGGCATGGCCGACTTGGTGTGCAACCAAAGATGTACTCCGGGCGTCTGGGTTGACTTGGCCACGACAAAGGCAGCAGGGCCAACGGGGCAGCCAGCTCGTCTTGGAAGGGAGCCCTATCGGACGGAGCAGCTCGCGAGGACATCGGCGGCTTGCGAGGCACCCACAGCAGCAGGACGAGGCATGAAAAACCGACAGCACGGCAACCATGAAGGAGGCGCACGTGGTCGTGGTGGTTCGGGCAGAAGGCCATGGAGGTGAGGCGCGGGGCGTGTGTGTGCGGCGCAGGAGGAGGGCGGAGAGGACGGCTCGGGCAGCGGGGCGACGCGGGGTCGTGGGGGAGGCGAGCGACGGAGCAGGGTGGTGGTGGTGGCAGCAGCAGTGGCTTGTCCTTGTAGAGGAGGTCGACGCAGTCGGCCACCAGGGAGACAACGGCGAGCTTGATGACGAGGCAGCCATGGTCGCGGGCGCGCGAGGAAGAGAAGAAGGAGGCGAGCGGGAGGTGGCTGGCGGAGGAGAGCATGTCACGTGCGGGGAAGGAGGAGACAGAGGCAGGGCTTGCCGGCAGCGTTGCAGCACGAGGACGGCGGCGTCGGGGCATGGGCTCGCCGGCCGGAGCGGCGGCGGGGTCGCGGGGCGAGGCGAGGAAGAGAAGCAGGAGGGAGCAGACAGGCGAAGGGGCGCGCGCTAGGAGATGGAGAGGGTGAGGAGGAGATCGAGCGGAGGGAGATGGGGATCGGGGCTCCTAGCGGCGCTGGATGACAGCGCGAGAGGAGGAGAGGGAGACGAGCGAGAGCAGGGGGATCGAGCAGGAGGCGGCGGCAGAGGGAGAGATGGGGAATCGATCGGGCTAGGGTTTGGCTTAGGTGGGCCGCGGGGATGGGCCTTCGGGCTGCGGCTAACAGGAGGCCCAAGTTGCCGGCTGGGGGGGTCTCTCCCTTCTCTCTCCCTTATTTCTATGGCAGAAAAGAATTAGAGAAAAGGAAAAGAAAGAGAGGGTTAGAGAAAGAATTTGCGCATGCGGACAATTTTCCCGGACTCACAAAAATGCGCTTGATCCAGGAAAAATAGAAGTGGCCTGATTGGATGATATAAATTCAAATGCATTTGAATTTAATTCAAATGATTTGAAGGAAGTGAGGGTTGGGAAGGTCCAAAAATGTTTGGATTTTTGGTGGAGCTCCGGAATAAGATGAAAAAATATAATGCGAGGTTAGAGACCAAGAATTAAGATAACAAAGGCATTGGGATATTCGCAAGTGTGTTATGGTGAACTCCAACGAATGGAATATTTTAATATAGCTCCCTAATAATATTGGGAGGATATATGTTATAAAGAGAAATCACCATGTGCATTTCCCTCGATTTAAATGGATCGACGATCCATGCAATTTACTTGGTTGAGTTTTTAAAAATTAAATGACATGATGGCATGATGACATGATGCAATGCAAAAATAAAAGAGCAAGCACAAAAGAAACACACGGTGATCACGAAAATATGGAAGTCTTCTGAAGCGTCGGTCTTGGGGCGTTACAAGCGGCTACCGGAGAAGAAGTCAATCCTCGGTCGGTGGGCGGTGGCAGCGTCATAGGAGGTCAATCCTCGTTCTGCGGCGGGAGACAGGAGGAGCTCAACCATCGAGGTCGGTGGCGGTGTGATTCGAGCACATCCATCACGGTCGATGGCGGGATAGTGGAGGTCGAACTTCAGGCGGCAGCCGCACTAAGCTTTGCTCCTCTACCCTGCTGTCTCGGTGTGCCGCCGCATCATGCTTGTCTGTCTGCTGGGTGGAGGTCGCCGTGCGGCTAATTAATTAAGGTATTATTTTATTGAGTGGCTAAACTTAGGTATTCAGTTCCTAAGTGTAGTGTTGTACTAGTACTCTGCGTGTAAATTGACTGGCCATTAATTTTTGTCATGGCACGCCTGGATAACAACATGGAGCGCCCTCAGTAATTATTAAAATAAAACCTTGTGATTTATGCACGCATCTTTGGATAGCAGTTAATCCATGTATTAATGTTGTTTTCTTAATTACCATTCATGTGCTGCAGATGGAACGATCTCGATGGATGAAGAATCGGAAAACCGCAGATTTTACCAGTGGCGTGACAGAGTTCATGAATTTGGCTGAAAGTACAAAGAGGAGAATTGGTGAGTTGATACGTCTCCATCGTATCTACTTTTCCAAACACTTTTGCCCTTGTTTTGGACTCTAACTTGCATGATTTGAATGGAACTAACCCGGACTGACGATGTTTCCAGTAGAATTGCCATGGTGTTATTTTTGTGCAGAAATAAAAGTTCTCCGAATGACCTGAAACTTCACGGAGAATATTTTTGGAATATATAAAAAATACTGGCAAAAGAATCAAGGCCAGGGGGGCCACACCCTGTCCACGAGGGTGGGGGGCGCGCCTACCCCCCCGGGCGCGCCCCCTGCCTCTTGGGCCCCCTGGTGCTCCACCGACCTCAACTCCAACTCTATATATTCACGTTCGGGGAGAAAAAAATCAGAGAGAAGGATTCATCGCGTTTTACGATACGGAGCCGCCGCCAAGCCCTAATCTCTCTCGGGAGGGCTGATCTGGAGTCCGTTCGTGGCTCCGGAGAGGGGGGAATCCACCGCCGTCGTCATCATCAACCTTCCTCCATCACCAATTTCATGATGCTCACCGCCGTGCGTGAGTAATTCCATCATAGGCTTGCTGGACGGTGATGGGTTGGATGAGATTTATCATGTAATCGAGTTAGTTTTGTTAGGGTTTGATCCATAGTATCCATTATGTTCTGAGATTGATGTTGCTATGACTTTGCTATGCTTAATGCTTGTCACTAGGGCCCGAGTGCCATGATTTCTGATCTGAACCTATTATGTTTTCATGAATATATGTGAGTTCTTGATCCTATCTTGCAAGTCTATAGTCGCCTATTATGTGTTATGATCCGTTAACCCCGAAGTGACAATAATCGGGATACTTACCGGTGATGACCATAGTTTGAGGAGTTCATGTATTCACTAAGAGTTAATGCTTTGGTCCGATACTCTATTAAAAGGATGCCTTAATATCCCTTAGTTTCCAATAGGACCCCGCTACCACGGGAGGGTAGGACAATAGATGTCATGCAAGTTCTTTTCCATAAGCACGTATGACTATATTCAGAATACATGCCTACATTACATTGATGAACTAGAGCTAGTTCTGTGTCACCCTATGTTATAACTATTGCATGAGGAATCGCATCCGACATAATTATCCATCACCGATCCAATGCCTACGAGCTTTTCACATATTGATCTTTGCTTAGTTACTTTTCCGTTGCGACTGTTACACTTACTACAAAAACTGCTACTGTTACTTTTGCCACTGTTACCGTTACTTCCATAGTACTTTGCTACTAAATACTTTGCTGCAGATATTAAGTAATCCAGGTGTGGTTGAATTGACAACTCAACTGCTAATACTTGAGAGTATTCTTTGGCTCCCCTTGTGTCGAATCAGTAAATTTGGGTTGAATACTCTACCCTCGAAAACTGTTGCGATCCCCTATACTTGTAGGTTATCATGATGCGGATTACATCCTGTGTACATGTACTGATTGTGCCAATACAGAGTCACATGAAGTTGCAGATGTCCAGATGCACTTAGTCTCTAGGGGATTCATGGATGGATATACACGTTGGACCAGACATGGTGAAGAGGAGGTCATGGATGAAGATACCTAGGGCAGTGAGATGCCAAACCCCGATCAGTGTCACATGGATGTTGAATCTAACATCGGGGCAGAGGCGTCAAGCTACCAATGGAACACTGGAAAGCTGAAACACCCACTAGAAAACCAAGACGTTGACGCAGATGACGACGATCTTGATATGCCAGATTTTGCTGCTATGATTGCAGATTTCGAGGGCCCAGATAAGCATATGATTGGGTTCAAGGATCTGCCAACAATTGATGCGGACTCCAAGAAAGAATTGTATCCAGGTTGCAAAAAGAAATATTCCAGGTTGAGTGCCACCCTGGCGCTTCTCAGATTTAAAGCAACAAACAGTCTATCAAACAAGGGCTTCACAAAGATGTTAGGTCTTTTGAAAGAAATTCTTCCGAAAGATAATGTGCTCCCCAGAAGCACGAATGAAGCGAAGAAAATTGTTTGCCCATTGGAACTTGAAGTACAGAAGATACACGCTTGTGTGAATGATTGTATATTGTACCGTGGTGAGTACAAAGATTATCGTGCATGTCCCACATGTAAGCATGCACGATACAAGCACATGAGAGCAAAGGACAAGTACAAATTGGATGACGAGATCAAGACAGGAGTCCTGTTCAAGGTTGTATGGTACTTGCCTTTAATTCCAAGATTGAGGTGTTTGTTTGCAAACCCTATAGAGGCAAAGAGGTTGCGGTGGCATCATGATGAGCGAATTGCGGATAAGTATATGAGGCACCCGAAAGATGGGGCTCAGTGGGATTTAATCGACAAAAAGTTTGAAAATTTTGCCAAGGATCCTAGAAGTATAAGGCTCGGGGAGTGTACTGACGGGATGAATAC
This sequence comes from Aegilops tauschii subsp. strangulata, assembly GCF_002575655.3. NCBI lineage: Eukaryota > Viridiplantae > Streptophyta > Magnoliopsida > Poales > Poaceae > Aegilops > Aegilops tauschii. The sequence continues at coordinate 184,180,694 of NC_053039.3, forward strand.
TTTTGGCGATATGAGCACCAATCACAGCACATGGCCGATGCTTCTGTGCATATATAACCTAGCTCCTTGGTTGTGTATGAAGAAAAAATACATTATGATGTCAACGATTATCCAAGGCCCGAAGCAACCTAGAAATGACATCGACATTTACTTTCAGCTACTGATAGAAGAACTGCTGACAGTGTGGATAGATGCGCCTGCTGTAAAATATTATGATGCTTACAGAAAGGAGATTTTTGATCTACATGCCATGCTGGTGCACACCATTCAAGATATGCCGACATTAGGCAAAACATCGGGGCAGAAAACAAGGGGAGAAGTAGGGTGTGTCACATGCATGGATAGGACAGCTAGCAGAAGACTTCCCAACTCGCACAAAACAGTGTATTTGCGTCATCGTAGGTTCTTACGGAAAAATACCCATACCGAAAGATGAAAGCTGAATTTGATGGTACGGCAGAGGCAGCTGCAGCCCCAAGACCCTATGAAGGGGTGGTGGTCTACAACATGGCTAAAAAAATTAATGTTCTGCTTGGCAAGAACCACCCTTTGACGGTGAAACTAACACCCAAGGATCAAGTGTTTAAGAAGAAATCGGTGTTCTGGAAATTACCTTACTGGGAGATTCTACATGTACGTCACTGCATCGATGTCATGCACGTAGAGAAGAACGTATGTGAAAGCATCCTTGGTACTCTGCTCAAGATTAAAGGTAAAAGAAAGGATGGTGACGGTTCATGGCTCGATATGCTTGCTGATCAATCACAACACAAGAGTGAAGCAGAAGATGATGACAAATTCATCAAAGCTTGCCAGAGTTAAAATTTCAGTACAAAAGAAGCAACACAGTTCTTCACCTATTTGTTGTCAGTTAAGACACCCTCTTCCTACTCCGCAAACATCAAAAGTCTCGTGGATGTGAGCTCATGTAAAATGAAGTTGGGACACATGAAGTCACATGATGGCCACATAATGTTGACACAAATCCTCCCGGCGGCCATCAGGAATCTGATGGACAAAGATATAAGAAACACACTCATTGACCTCTGTGATTTCTTCAACCTACTATGGCAGAAAGTTGTAGATCCTGAAGAGTTGGATCATATGCAAGATGATATTGCAAGAATATTGTCCAACCTAGAGATGTTTTTCCCACCGCCATTCTTTGATATCATGGTCCATCTCACTATGCACCTTGTCGACGAGATAAAGTATTGTGATCCTGTGTTTCTTCGCAACATGTACCCTTCGAGCGGTTCATGGGAATCCTGAAGCGCTTTTGTCGGAACCGAAACCATCCAGAGGCAAGCATCCTACAAGGTTATACCGCGGAGGAGGTGGTTGAGTTTTGTACCGAATACATGAAACAAAAACCTATAGGTTTGCCCCTCTCTCACCACGAGGGAAGGCTGAAAGGTAAGCCAGTCCTTGCTGGCATGGAAATGGCTGCACCCAGAGAATTGGCAGAGAAAGCCCATTTGACGGTACTGCTTAACAGCCCAGTTCTCATCGCTTATGCCAAAGAACACTTGGTGGAGATACACAAAAGATTCTTACCAATGGTGCCTTCATCAGAGGTGGAGATGAAGGAGCACACTAAGAACTACGCCGAATGGCTGAAGAATCGTTTGGCACAAGGATCCATCGATGACATTGCTACGTGGTTGGCACAAAACCATCACCTACGGTGCTGACATACCAAGCATATGACATAAATGGATACACGTTATACACTGAGGAACGTGGTAAGAAGACCTTGTATCAGAACAGCTCTGTTCGAATAGAATGCATGACTGTAAATGAAGCTGATAAAAGGGTATACTATGGAACCATCAAAGAGATTTGGGAGCTTGACTATGTGAAAGTTAAGGTGGCATTATTCAGGTGCGCATGGATCCCTCTTGGTCAGGTAAGGATTGATGAGTACAGGAAGACCTGTGTTAACAGGACAACGATGGCATATCACACGGACCCATTCATTCTTGCCAGCAATGCTACCTAGATTTTCTTTGTGGAAGACCCCTTGCATAAGAACGGCCATTTAGCGATGCATGGGAAGAGAAGGGTGTCGGTGTCAAAACCGGCGGATCTCGGGTAGGGGGTCCCGAACTGTGCGTCTAAGGTCGATGGTAACAGGAGACAGGGGACACAATGTTTACCCAGGTTCGGGCCCTCTCTATGGAGGTAATACCCTACTTCCTGCTTGATTGATCTTGATGAATATGAGTATTACAAGAGTTGATCTACCATGAGATCATAATGGCTAAACCCTAAAAGTCTAGCCTGTATGACTATGATAATGAATCTCTCCGTCGGACTAAGCTCTCCGGTTTATATAGACACCGAAGAGATCTAGGGTTACATAAGGTCGGTTACAGAGAAAGGAATCTTCATGTTTGGCCGCCACGCTTGCCTTCCACGCCAAGGAAAGTCCTGTCCGGACACGGGTAAGAGTCTTCGGTCTTCGTATCTTCACAGCCCATCAGTCCGGCCCATGGCTAATAGGCCGGACGCCCGAGGACCCCTTAGTCCAGGACTCCCTCAGTAGCCCCTGAACCTGGCTTCAATGACGAGGAGTCCGGCGCGCAGATTTGTCTTCGGCATTGCAAGGTGGGTTCCCCCATTCCGGATACTTCACAATGGTCTTCGGACGATCGAGTTCGGCTCTGGAACACGAGTAGCATATACTTCCACAGAGGGCATAATAATTTATAAGTCCAATCCTCTGGCAACTTTTTACAACATGACATCATGTCAGTCCGGTCATTATTTCGAACCGTTTTTTCGCCTGCTGCCCCACGTTCCGAGACGCGGTTGTCATTGGCATGTCTTATCCAAGTAGAGATCGTGTCCCCTTATTAAGGGATTCTTTATCGACACAGACATGGGTAACCCAACCATCTCTAGGGTACAACTCCTTGGGAATAGGCAAGTTTTAAGGCCCGGGAGGAGGCGTTCGATATTCACGGCCTTTATAAAGGGGTACAGACCCGTCTTTCTTCTCCACGCTTGCTTCTTCCTCAACCCTTACTACCTCGAGTTCCAACACCCAGGTTTCAATCGCCACAAGCCTCAGTCATGTCCGGATCCAGCCGTCAAGGTCGGTGGGCGGCTTCTTCCGTCACAGAGGAGGATATTGCGAAGCTTCGCGCGGCAAGATATCTGACCGCAGAAATCCTCCATCGGCTTCCCACGGAAGGGCAGGTTATCCCTACCCCCAGATCTGGCGAGAGGGTTGTGTTCGTTTCCCACTTCCTCCAAGGATTAGGGTTCGCCCTTAATCCCTTCATCCGGGGGCTCATGTTCTATTATGGACTAGATTTTCACGATCTCGCCCCGAACTCTGTTCTTCTCATCTCGGCGTTTATCGTCACGTGCGAAGCCTTCCTCCGATCTCCTCCGCACTTCGGCTTGTGGCTCAAGACCTTCAATGTGAAGCCGCAAGTGATAGAGGGGGAGCAGGCGGAGTGCGGTGGTGCCTCAGTGAGCAAGCTTACCAACGTTGTTTGGCTAAAAGGATCCTTCACAGAATCTTCTGACTTATGGCAGCAGGAGTGGTTCTATATCACCGAGCCCTGTGGTTCCAAGTGGGCAGCTGCGCCTGCGTTCCGATGCAGCCCCCCAATTTAGCTTGCATCATGGATTAATAAGGGGTTGGACTGGGGATCAGTTAATGAAGTGCGGACTCTGCAGAGTCGCATCCGAAGCCTCATTGAGAAGGATATCGATCTTGTCAACGTTATTCAGGTAATGCTAGTCAGCTGGACCCTGCCGTGCCAGCGACGGCCTCTCCGCATGTGGGAGTTTAATCCAGAAGGGCAGACTCTTCAGCACTACGCATGAAGGAATGTGGAAATTATTTTTCGGGAAACGAAAACAATGGCCGGACACCACCGAAGATATCGGCCTTGACTGCAACCATCCAGACACCTCGGTAAGCGCTCAACTTTCAAACACATTTTAGTCAAGCATCCCGTAATAACATATTGAGCAAACCATTTTTTCCAGGGCTGGATAAAGAAAGTGGAACGAATTAGGTGTCTGGCCCCCCTTCCCGAAGACTCAGCGGACGCCGTGCTAATAAGGATGCTGGCCCCGACACCGTACCAGGTGCCTTTGAAGGAGGGCAAGAACAAGGAGACTAGAGGCGACCCTTGTTCCGGAGATAAATCAGACACCGTATTCGGGGAAATCAAAGTTTCTTCGCCCAAAGACAAAGGTGCAGGAGAAGCGAACATCCCTTCTCCCCATGGCAAGAAAAGGGCCATCTCCGAAGCCTGGGAGGAGAAGTCTCCCAAGAGAGGCAAAATGCCATCGTCGGGCGGCTCGGGCTTGGCAAGCGACATCGTCGCACAGTTTCATCATGAGGACAAGCCTCCAGCCAAATCATAAGTGAAGCAGGGTGCTTTAAACATATCCCGCTCCTTTCTTGTTACCGAAGTAGCATCTAATATATATGTCTTTGTAGTTCGGTGCACAATTTTCCTCAGCAATCCTCTTCCTCGGGAGATCTTCTCCCAGAGATGATGGAGAGCGATACGCCTCCCCCGACATCCTCGCCCAACAGGGCGGACGACTTCGAGGTGTCGTCGCGGTGGGTTTCTCCCGACCGACAAGTAGTGCGGGGGGCGAAGGAGACCTTACCCGAAGGTGGTCCATCTGTTGCCCAGGGTTCGGGGCCAATAATGAAGGTCCTGGTCTATCCAGTTTATAGCCAGAGATGATTCTGGAGACGAGTAAACGGGTTCCTTCAAAGGAAGGTTGTACTCCTGCGGCGGCTTCCGAAGATCCAGAAGCACCGGACATGTTACCGAACATGCTGCGACAAGCGTCTGTCTCAGAGGAACACCGTGCCCTGATGGGTGCAGTGGTCGAGAGGGTTCTGTACGTGAAGAGCGGATTGAATGAAGCCTTTAGGAGCCTGCTAAGAGGCTTCTAGGTTTGTGATATAATTTTTCCAACTGTACTTTATTCGCAAAATGCACCTGTGTATAGATAGTATCCCCGAAGACTCGGATTGCCTTCCCAAGGGAGGCGATCGGAGGATCAAAAAGATATGCTCAGGTAACAATCTGATGTAATTGGAACACAGGCCGTCCCCCCCCCCCCCCCGGGCGACTGCCCGGACTACAGAAGTAGTCGAGCTGCAACGGAAGCTTGATGTGGCAGGGGATGACATTGCGGTGATCAACAGGCGTCTTGACAAGTCGCATGGTATGTGTTTGGAGCGGTCATGACACATACGTGCTTATTATATAAGCGTGACGCTGAAATTTGTATATTGGATGTGCGTGACTGCAGATGGTGCTGCCGTAGTTGAGGTTCTTTGGGCAGAGCTAGCCCGGGCCAAGGAGCAGGCCCGGTTTAGTAATGTGGCTGCCGAAAAGGCATCGGCCGAGTTAAAGGCTGAACATGTTGCTCAGCGCCAAGACGAGGAGAAAATATCCATGATGGTGCTCAAACTGAAGGATGCCGTTGGCCGCTGTGAATTCCTTGAGAAGGATAATAAAGTCAAAACAGCTGAACTTGACAGGGCCTTACAAGAGGCGAGAGAAGCGCGGTCCAAATCTAGAGCGGCCCGGGAGGAGATACGGCAAGCTGGGGAGATTGCGGCCGGTAAGCCCTTTTTATTACAGACTAAGTTCGGCGATCCGAATTATGCCCTGCTGAATCAAGTGTGGAGTTCTCCAGACGCATTTTTAGACTTGCCGAAGAGTTCTTCCGATGCGGCGCAATTTTATCAAGCGCAAGAAGGGTATGCAACGGAGAAGCTTTTCTGGTCACAATTTGGTATATCAAAGCGTCCGCTGCTACTGAACGAGCAGATGTCCCAATGGGCCAAGCTTCACAGGATATCCGGCGCTGCCATGAAGGATGTCGTAATCCGGCTCTGGCCGAATGAGCCAATTCCGAATAGTTATTTCAGTTTGGTGCGGCGACTTGCTGAGGCAGTGCCACGTATTGATGCTGTTAAGCGGTCGGCGTGCATTGAAGGTGCACGGATGGCCTTTGCCCGTGTCAAGACATACTGGGGGAAGATGAAGGCCATCGATGTGGTAGCTAAGAGTCCACCCAAGGGCAAGGACCAGCACGCGTCGGAGAATTATTTCGAGGATGTCTTAGAGGCTGCCCGCTTGATAGAGGGTCAATGCTCGAAAGACATAATATTCGAGTGAGGTGTATGGGAATTGTAAAAACAATTTTATAATTAATCTATTTTTATGTTTTGCTCGAAAGCTTTTGTTCCTCCTGTGCGGCCGTTTTTATATTATCTGAAAGTTTTCCTGTCGTCGGCTTCAGCCCCCTCGTAGGAAGTACGGGGGTGTTCGGAAAAGCATTTGATCACTCTTGACCCAACGTCTTGGTCCATGAAGGAGGTGACAATGCGGCGAACCAGGCAATCAGACTATAGGGCGTTAACACTTTCACTTAGCCATAGGAGTTTTATGGTGGGTCTACGATATAGCCCATGGTATTTACGCGGCTTATTTTAATACGATGCGTTGCAAAAATGATCTGAAAAAGATCCTTCGTATGACACGGAGAGAATCGCTTAAGATTCAGATAAGTCGTCGAGTGGTTGACCAGCTCTCGCCGCATCATGACAGCCAGTTTTTGGCTTTCTCTACTGAGGTGCTTGACCAGACGAACCAGAAGCACAATCGCAGTAGTTCTCCCTTTACTACCGTAGCCAATAGAGCGGAACGTAGGGTAGCAAGCACAGGAGCCGGGCAACCCAACTATTGACCCAAGACATGATTCAGAGCTGATGCATATAAGGCCAAACTCGCGACGCCGAAGTACGCTATAAAGCTGTTCAGACTTGCCGGCAACTCATTTGTTCCCATACCGAGCCCCTGGCAAGTTATGCCGAGGTGTGTGTGTAAAACAACCACAGGAGCAAAAATTCGGGTCGATTAGGAAAAAGTCAATACTGGATACTGGTTACTTTTACTGGGAGCTGAGTGATATGCCAATTATTATATAGATAACAAAGCCGCAACCCTAGCTATTTGACATGCCAGGGGTCGAAGGCTGAGGAAAAAGGCACTTTACAGGCTCGAAATAGAGAGCGCGGTCTACAAAAAGTTATTTTGGACCTCCTGTCGCACGTCTGCGCCGCCTTTCCTCGGTTAAGGGACTCCTTGACAGGAATAACCCTTGGATGATTGTATGAACCCGAACTCTGGTAGAGTCCGCGGGGTGACCGGCCCTTGAGCTACCTGTGGAGGGGATAATAAAAAGGAAAAAGGCAGTTAAAAAAGTTGGGGGGTTGCAGGCATACCCGTATTGTGCTTCCGCCGATGCCCAGGGTATTTCAAGTGCATATTTATGTATGCGCGGTACCCACTTCGAAGGCATATTAGGCGAACGGCGGAAGCCGAATTGCTAGTCCAATGTGGACATTGATCGGTCATGTTGAATGGAAACCGGTAGCGTGATGGCTGACGTGGTATGCGGCGTGATAAGGCCATTGTGTAGTTTGGCTGAGGTAGCCGTAGTATGATCTCATGTACGGAGGGAGTGTTCCGTGCGCTCACCTCTAGGGGTGTGTGTCACGTATACAATGTTTACTGTTTTTGCTTCGGGGGAAACTGTTTATGACCCCCGTTGTTCCGTTGGTGAGTCTCTTCGTCGTCACTATCGCCGGGCGGCCTCTTCCCCTTGTGTTCGGAATTGAACTTGCTGGCCTGTTTGAAGACCCAATAGCTTCTGTTGGTGTGATTAATTGGTTTATTGGGATGGCCATGAATCTGGCAGGGCCTATCCAATATTTTGTCTAAATTGGACGGTCCATCTTTGTTTGCCGTAAATGGATTTTTCCGTTGGCCGGGTGTGGGGTGATGACCCACAAGTATAGGGGATCTATCATAGTCCTTTCGATAAGTAAGAGTGTCAAACCCAACGAGGAGCAGAAGGAAATGATAAGCGGTTTTCAGCAAGGTGTTCTCTGCAAGCACTGAAATTATAGGTAACAGATAGTTTTGTGATAAGATAATTTGTAACGAGCAACAAGTAACAAAAGTAAATAAAGTGCAGCAAGGTGGCCCAATCCTTTTTGTAGCAAAGGACAAGCCTGGAAAATTTCTTATATAGAGAAAAGCGCTCCCGAGGACACATGGGAATTATCGTCAAGCTAGTTTTCATCACGTTCATATGATTCGTGTTCGGTACTTTGATAATTTGATATGTGGGTGGACCGATGCTTGGGTGTTGTCCTTACTTGGACAAGCATCCCACTTATGATTAACTCCTATTGCAAGCATCCGCAACTACAAAAGAAGTATTAAGGTAAACCTAACCATAGCATGAAACATATGGATCTAAATCAGCCCCTTACGAAGCAACGCATAAACAAGGGTTTAAGCTTCTGTCACTCTAGCAACCCATCATCTACTTATTACTTCCCAATGCCTTCCTCTAGGCCCAAATAATGGTGAAGTGTCATGTAGTCGACGTTCACATAACACCACTAGAGGAGAGACAACATACATCTCATCAAAATATCGAACGAATACCAAATTCACATGACTACTAATAGCAAGACTTCTCCCATGTCCTCGGGAACAAACATAACTACTCACAAATCATATTCATGTTCATAATTAGAGGGGTATTAATTTGCATAATGGATCTGAACATATGATCTTCCACCAAATAAACCAACTAGCATCAACTACAAGGAGTAATCAACACTACTAGCAACCTACAGGTACCAATCCCAGACTTGGAGACAAGAATTGGATACAAGAGATGAACTAGGCTTTGAGAGGAGATGGTGCTGGTGAAGATGTTGATGGAGATTGGCCCCCTCCCGATGAGAGGAGCGTTGGTGATGACGATGGCGATGATTTCCCCCTCCCGGAGGGAAGTGTCCCCGGCAGAACAGCTCTGCCGGAGCCCTAGATTGGTTCCGCCAAGGTTCCGCCTCGTGGCGGCGGAGTCTCGTCCCGAAAGCTTGCTTATGATTTTTTTCGGATGAAATACTTCATATAGCAGAAGATGGGCACCGGAGGGCCACCAGGGGCCCACGAGGCAGGGGGCGCGTCCAGGGGGGTAGGGCGCGCCCCCCACCCTCGTGCCCGGGTGTGGGTGCCCTCTAGTATTTTCTTCGCTCAATATTTTTTATTATTTCCAAAAATAACTTCCGTGGAGTTTCAGGACTTTTGGAGTTGTGCAGAATAGGTCTCTAATATTTGCTCCTTTTCCAGCCCAGAATTCCAGCTGCCGGCATTCTCCCTCTTTATGTAAACCTTGTAAATTAAGAGAGAATAGGCATAAGTATTGTGACATAATGTGTAATGACAGCCCATAATGCAATAAATATCTATATAAAAGCATGATGCAAAATGGACGTATCAACTCCCCCAAGCTTAGACCTCGCTTGTCCTCAAGCGGAAGCCGATAACGATAAATATGTCCACATGTTTAGAGGTAGAGCTGTCGATAAAATAAAATACGGACATGAGGGCATCATGATCATTCTTATAACAGCAACATATATGGATATTGTCATATGATTTCTTATGCTCAAGTAATAATCTATTCACAATATCAAGTATGAATCAGAAACTTTATTGAGAACCAACAAACTATAATCTCAGTCATTGAAGCAATTGCAATTTATCATAACATCAGAAAGAGTCTATGTCAGCGCTTTTTAGCAAGCCCACATACTCAACTATCATTTAGTCTTTCACAATTGCTAACACTCACGCAATACTTGTGGTTACAGAGTTTTAATCGGACGCAGAGAAAGATAGGGGCTTATAGTTTCGCCTCCCAACCTTTTACCTCAAGGGTAATGTCAACAATAATAGCTCATGCTAACTTACATCCAATTAGATATATATATCAGGATCTTTTCAACACACTGTCCTTGCCAAAGGATAAAATGTAAAAAGGAAAGGTGAAGATCACCATGACTCTTGCATAAGGTAGAAGATAAAAGTAAAAGATAGGCCCTTCGCAGAGGGAAGCAGAGGTTGCCATGCGCTTCCAGGGTTGGATGCACAAAATCTTAATGCGAAAGAACGTCTCTTTATATTGCCACTTGTGATATGGACCTTTATTATGCAGTCTGTCGCTTTTATTTCTTCCACATCACAAGATCGTATAAAGCTTATTTCCTCCACACTAATCAATCATACATATTTAGAGAGCAGTTTTTATTGCTTGCACCGATGACAACTTACTTGAAGGATCTTACTCAATCTATAGGTAGATATGGTGGACTCTCATGGCAAAACTGGGTTTAAGGGTATTTGGAAGCACAAGTAGTATCTCTACTTGGTGCAAAGAATTTGGCTAGCATGAGGGAGAAAGGCAAGCTCAACATGTTGGATGATCCATGACAATATACTTTATTTCGGATATAAGAAAACATAACCCATTACGTTGTCTTCCTTGTCCAACATCAACTCTTTAGCATGTCATATTTTAATGAGTGCTCACAATCATAAAAGATGTCCAATATAGTATATTTATATGTGAAACCTCTCTTTCTTTATTACTTCCTATTAATTGCAGCGATGACCAAAACTATGTTTGTCAACTCTCAACAACTTTTAATCATCATACTCTTTCCATGTGAAGTCATTACTCTCCATAAGATCAATGTGATCTCTTTATTTCTTTTTATTCTATTCTCTTTTCTTCTATTCCCTCAAGATCATGGCAAAATAATCAAGCCCTTGACTCAACACTAATCTTTATTATATATAGCTCACGGACTCGATTACATAGAGGGATAATAAAGCAATACTCAAAACTAGATCATACTAAAACTTTTATTCTACTAGATCAAGATATTACTAAAAGGATCGAACTAAGAAAAACGGTAAGGATAGGAGTGTGATGGTGATACGATACCGAGGCACCTCCCCCAAGCTTGGCAGTTGCCAAGGGGAGTGCCCATACCCATATGATTATGTCTCCTTTGCTGCTGAAGAAGATGGTGGAGTTGTTGATGGGTAGTCGCACATCGAGCGCAAGAGATCCTCCAACTTGCGGATAATGCCCTTGAGTGCGACGATATGCTCCTTCAACAAAATATTTTCACGTGTGAGATACTTGTTTTGTATACGAGCTAACTCAATCATATTGAAAGCTTCGATCTCAGTTGGGGTAAGAAGATTGTGATCAAGTTGAAGGATGTCTTCTGCTGCCGGAGCTTGGTCCTCCGTGGCCTTCTTGATCCCTTCATCCTTATTGATCTCCATGGGTTCTTCCCTCTTTAGCTCTATCTTCATTAGCCAAGCATCATTGTCACCATTGTTGGGGGAGGGGGCGACATGATGCCTGGCCTTGACAACCCTGACAGAAAACAGCTCAAAACAAGAACAGAGGATAATTGCGTGATACAGGAGTCAAAACCTTTGGGAGAATATATATAATGAATTTTTACCGACCAAAATACGTAACGTGCAAGAAAACGGAGTCCAGAGAGCGCACGAGGTGCCCACGAGGTAGGGGGCGCGCCCTACACCGAGATATAATGTTCCGGAGTCGGTTTACTTACCGTACCACATACCTATTCCTTTTCGGAGTCTGAAACATTCTGGAAAGTGTCCCTTATGTATTCCTCCGGGGTTACGGTTTCAATAATGTTGGTTTCAACATTTATAGGATTACCTGAGATATAATGTTTGATTCTTTGACCGTTCACCACCTTCGGATTTGTGCCTTCGAAGTTGTTCAGTTTTATGGCACCGGAACGATAGACCTCCTCGATAACATAAGGACCTTCCCATTTAGAGAGAAGTTTTCCTGCAAAAAATCTCAAACGAGAGTTGTATAATAATACATAATCACCTACATTAAACTCATGCTTTTGTATTCTTTTGTCATGCCATCTTTTAACTTTTTCTTTAAACAATTTGGCATTCTCATATGCTTGGGCTCTCCATTCATCAAGTGAGCTAATGTCAAATAATCTCTTCTCACCGGCAAGTTTAAAATCATAATTGAGCTCTTCAATAGCCCAATATGCCTTATGTTCTAGTTCGAGAGGTAAGTGACATGTTTTTCCATAAACCATTTTATACGGAGACATTCCCATAGGATTTTCATATGCAGTTCTATAGGGCCATAATGCATCATCGAGTTTCTTGGACCAATTCTTTCTAGACCTATTAACAGTCTTTTGCAAAATTAATTTGAGCTCTCTATTACTCAATTCTACTTGACCACTAGACTGTGGATGATAGGGAGATGCAATTCTATGATTAACATCATATTTAGCAAGCATTTTACGGAAAGCACCATGAATAAAATGTGAACCACCATCAGTCATTAAATATCTAGGGACTCCAAACCTCGAAAAAATAACTTCTTTAAGCATCTTAATAGAAGTGTTATTATCAGCACTACTAGTTGGAATAGCTTCTACTCACTTAGTAACGTAATCAACAGCAACTAAAATATGAGTATATCCATTAGAGGCGGGAAACAGTCCCATATAATCAAAGCCCCCAAACATCAAATGGTTCAATAACAAGTGAATAATTCATAGGCATTTCTTGACATCTACTAATATTACCAATTCTTTGGCATTCATCACAAGATAAGACAAACTTACGGGCATCCTTGAAGAGAGTAGGCCAATAAAAACCGGATTGCAATACCTTATGCGCAGTTCTGTCTCCAGCGTGGTGTCCTCCATAAGCTTCGGAGTGACACTTGCGTAGGATCTGTTCCTGTTCATGCTTAGGTACACAATGTCTAATGACACCGTCTACTCTGTCTTTATAAAGATGTGGGTCATCCCAAAAGTAATGTCTCAAATCATAGAAAAACTTTTTCTTTTGCTGGTATGTGAAACTAGGTGGTATAAATTTAGCAACAATATAATTAGCATAATCAGCATACCATGGAGTAGTACGAGAAGCATTTATGAAATTTAGTTGTTCATCAGGAAAGCTATCATCAATAGGTAGTGGGTCATCAAGAACATTTTCTAACCTAGACAAGTTGTCTGCAACGGGGTTCTCAGCTCCCTTTCTATCAATAATATGCAAATCAAATTCTTCTAGCAAGAGAACCCATCTAATAAGTCTAGGTTTAGCATCTTTCTACCATAAGATATTTAATAGCAGCATGATCCGTGTGAATAGTTACTTTAGAATCAACAATATAAGGTCTGAACTTATCACAAGCAAATACAACTGCTAAGAATTCTTTTTCAGTAGTAGCATAATTTCTCTGGGCATTGTCTAGAGTTTTACTAGCATATTGAATAACATTTAATTTCTTATCAATCTTTGCCCTAGAACAGCACCTACAGCATAATCACTAGCATCACACATAATTTCAAAGGGTAAATTCCAATCAGGTGGCTGAACAACAGGTGCAGAAATCAGTGCTTTCTTAAGTATTTCAAATGCTTCTACACAGTCATCATCAAAAATGAAAGGTATATATTTTTGCAATAGATTAGTCAGAGGCCGAGAAATTTTTGAGAAGTCCTTAATGAACCTCCTATAAAAGTCGGCATGACCAAGGAAACTTCTTATACCTTTGATGTCCTTTGGACATGGCATCTTTTCAATAGCATCAACTTTAGCTTTATCAACTTCAATACCTCTTTCAGAAATTTTATGCCCCAAGTCAATGCCTTCATTAACCATAAAGTGGCACTTTTCCCAGTTCAAGACAAGATTAGTTTCTTCACATCTCTGCAAAACTCGATCAAGGTTGCTCAAGCAATCATCAAAAGAGGATCCATAAACGGAGAAATCGTCCATGAAAACCTCACAAATCTTTTCACAAAAGTCAGAGACTATAGCCATCATGCATCTTTGAGAGGTAGCAGGTGCATTACATAAACCAAAAGGCATACGTCTATAAGCAAAAGTACCGAAAGGGCAAGTAAAAGTGGTCTTTGCTTGATCATCAGCTGACACAGGTATTTGAGAGAAACCAGAGTAACCATCTGGAAAGCAAAAATGTGTATGTTTGGATAATCTTTCTAGCATTTGATCAATGAAAGGTAATGGGTAATGATATTTTTTAGTAGCCTTATTTAATTTGCGGAAATCAATTACCATCCTATAACCTGTAATAATTCTTTGCGGAATCAAATCATCTTTATCATTAGGAACAACAGTAATACCTCCCTTCTTAGGGACACAATGGACAGGACTTACCCACTGACTATCAGCGACGGGATAGATTATACCTGCCTCAAGGAGCTTTAGTATTTCCTTTCTTACCACTTCTTTCATCTTAGGATTCAGCCGTCGTTGGTGATCAATAACTGGTTTGTCATCTTTCTCCAAATTTATTTTATGTTGACATAGAGTGGGACTAATGCCCTTAAGATCATCAAGAATATATCCAATAGCAGCACGGTGCTTCTTCAGAGTTTTCAATATTTTTTCTTCTTCCTTCTCTGAAAGGTTAGCACTAATAATAACAGGATATATCTTCTTTTCATCAAGATAAGCATATTTAAGAGTATCAGGTAATGGTTTAAGCTCAAACACGGGATCACCCTTGGGTGGAGGAGGATCCCCTAGGATTTCAACAGGCAAGTTGTGTTTCAGAATAGGTCCATGTTTAAAGAATACTTCATCTATTTCCTTTCTTTCATTCATAAACATATCATTTTCATGGTCTAGCAAATATTGTTCTAAAGGATCACTAGAAGGTACGGCAATAGACGCAAGACCAATAATTTCATCTTTACTAGGCAATTCCTCTTCACGGTGTTGTCTACGAAATTTAGAAAAGTTAAACTCATGAGACATATCACCTAGACCAATGGTAACAACATCCTTTTTGTAGTCTATCCTAGCATTAACAGTGTTTAAGAAGGGTCTACCAAATATAATGGGACAAAAGCTATCTTGTGGGAACCAAGAACAAGAAAATCAGCAGGATATTTAGTTTTCCCACACAAGACTTCAACATCTCTAACAATCCCAATTGGTGAAATAGTATCTCTACTGGCAAGTTTAATTGTGACATCAATTTCTTCTAATTCAGTAGGTGCAATATCATGCATAATTTATTTGTATAAATTGATAGGTATTGCACTAGCACTAGCACCCATGTCACATAAGCCATGATAACAATGATCTCCTATTTTAACAGAAATAACGGGCATGCCTACCACAGGTCTATGTTTATCTTTAGCACTAGGTTTAGCAATTCTAGCAGTCTCATCACAGAAATAAATAACATGCCCATCAATATTATCAGCCAAGAGATCTTTAACAATAGCAATATTAGGTTCACCTTTAACTTGCTCAGGAGGTGTATAGGTTCTAATATTGCTTTTACGAACCACAGTTGAAGCTTTAGCATGATCCTTTATCCTAACAGGAAAATGTGGTTTTTCAACATACGCAGTAGGAACAATAGGATCATTATAAGTGATAGTCTTTTCTTCAACCTTAATAGGTGCAACTACTTTTACTTCTATGGGGGGATGATATTTAAACCACTTCTCCTTAGGGAGATCAACGTGAGCAGCAAAAGATTCACAAAAAGAAGCTACTATCTCAGAGTCAAGTCCATATTTAGTGCTAAATTTACGGAAAACATCGGTATGCATAAAAGATTTAACACAATCAAACTTAGGTGTTATACCTGACTCCTTACCTTCATCGAGATCCCAATCATCAGAGTTGCGTCTAATTCGATTCAATAGTATTCATCATAAAAGAACCAGTACAAGAAGTATCAAGCATGGTGCGATTGTTGTCAGAAAGCCGAGCATAAAAAAATTGAATAATCATTTCTCTTGAGAGCTCATGATTGGGGCATGAATATAAAATTGACTTAAGCCTCCCCCAAGCTTGAGCGATGCTTTCTCATTCACGAGGCTAAAAATTATATATATAATTACGATCACGATGAACAAGATGCATAGGATAAAACTTCTGATGGAATTCCAATTTCAATCGCTTATAGTCCCATGATCCCATATCATCACATAGCCTATACCATGTCAATGCATCTCCCTTCAAAGATAAAGGGAAGACCTTCTTCTTGATAACATGATTGGGCATACCTGCAAGCTTAAATAATCCACAAACTTCATCCACATAGATTAGGTGTTCACCGGGATGTAATGTTCCGTCTCCAGCAAAAGGATTAGCTAGCAGTTTTTCTATCATACCCGAAGGAATTTCAAAGAAGACATTTTCATTTTCAGTAGGTTCAGTAGGTTGAGGAGCAACTCTTTGCTCTACTGGTCGGGGTGAAGATACCCCGAACAAGCCCCTCAGAGGATTACTTTCCATAGTAACAAGTGACAGTAAATTTCAGCACACTATATAAATTTTTCCTTACCAAATTCCACCTACCAAAGGCGCTTCACTCCCCGGTCACGGCGCCAGAAAAGAGTCTTGATGACCCAAAAGTATAGGGAATCTATCGTAGTCCTTTCAATAAGTAAGAGTGTCGAACCCAACGAGGAGCAGAAGGAAATGATAAGCGGTTTTCAGCAAGGTGTTCTCTGCAAGCACTGAAATTATAGGTAACAGATAGTTTTGTGATAAGATAATTTGTAACGAGCAACAAGTAACAAAAGTAAATAAAGTGCAGCAAGGTGGCCCAATCCTTTTTGTAGCAAAGGACAAGCCTGGACAATTTCTTATATAGAGAAAAGCACTCCCGGGGACACATGGGAATTATCGTCAAGCTAGTTTTCATCACGTTCATATGATTCACGTTCGGTACTTTGATAATTTGATATGTGGGTGGACCGGTGCTTGGGTGATGTCCTTACTTGGACAAGCATCCCACTTATGATTAACTCCTATTGCAAGCATCCGCAACTACAAAAGAAGTATTAAGGTAAACCTAACCATAGCATGAAACATATGGATCCAAATCAGCCCCTTACGAAGGAACGCATAAACTAGGGTTTAAGCTTCTGTCACTCTATCAACCCATCATCTACTTATTACTTCCCAATGCCTTCCTCTAGGCCCAAATAATGGTGAAGTGTCATGTAGTCGACGTTCACATAACACCACTAGAGGAGAGACAACATACATCTCATCAAAATATCGAACGAATACCAAATTCACATGACTACTAATAGCAAGACTTCTCCCATGTCCTCAGGAACAAACGTAACTACTAACAAATCATATTCATGTTCATAAACAGAGGGGTATTAATTTGCATAATGGATCTGAACATATGATCTTCCACCAAATAAACCAACTAGCATCAACTACAAGGAGTAATCAACACTACTAGCAACCTACAGGTACCAATCCAGACTTGGAGACAAGAATTGGATACAAGAGATGAACTAGGGTTTGAGAGGAGATGGTGCTAGTGAAGATGTTGATGGAGGTTGGCCCCCTTCCGATGAGAGGAGCGTTGGTGATGACGATGGCGATGATTTCCCCCTCCCGGAGGGAAGTGTCCCCGGCAGAACAGCTCTGCCGGAGCCCTAGGTAGGTTCCGCCAAGGTTCCGCCTCGTGGCGGCGGAGTCTCGTCCTGAAAGCTTGCTTATGATTTTTTCTTCGGACGAAGGACTTCATATAGCAGAAGATGGGCACCGGAGGGCCACCAGGGGGCCCACGAGGCAAGGGGCGTGCCCAGGGGGGTAGGGCGCGCCCCCCACCCTCGTGCCCAGGGTGTGTGTCCCCTCTGGTATTTTCTTCACTCAGTATTTTTTATTATTTCCAAAAATAACTTCCGTGGAGTTTCATGACTTTTGGAGTTGTGCAGAATAGGTCTCTAATATTTGCTCCTTTTCCAGCCCAGAATTCCAGCTGCCGACATTCTCCTTCTTTTTGTAAACCTTGTAAATTAAGAGAGAATAGGCATAAGTATTGTGACATAATGTGTAATAACAGCCCATAATGCAATAAATATCTATATAAAAGCATGATGCAAAATGGGCGTATCATGGGGCCACTGAATCCAGCGTTGACCGCTGTGTCATGCGTGCCCTCATTATTATTGCGACATTTGTTTTTATTGCGTCGTGGCTTTCCATTGTTGTCCCGCACTTCGGAGGTGCCTGGATCGTTGGCGCTAGTGCTTCTACGGGCGAGCCAGCTGTCTTCTCCCTCGCAAAAGTGGGTCATCAGAGCGGTAAGGGCTGACATAGACTTTGGTTTTTCCTGACCGACGTGGCGGGCAAGCCATTCGTCCCGGACACTGTGTTTGAAGGCCGTGAGGGCTTCTGCGTCCGGACAGTCAACAATTTGGTTCTTTTTAACTAAGAACCTAGTCCAGAGCTTTCTGGTGGACTCTCCGGGCTGCTGGACAATGTGACTTAGGTCATCGGCATCCGGTGGCTGGACATATGTACCTTGAAAGTTATCGCGGAAGGCATCTTCCAAGTCCTCCCAGCTTCCAATTGAGTTTTCAGGCAGATTGTTTAACCAGTGCCGAGCTGGTCCTTTGAGTTTAACGGGAGGTATTTGATGGCATGAAGGTCGTCTCCGCGGGCCATATGGATATGGAGAAGAAAATCCTCAATCCACAAAGTGGGATCTATTATTCCGTCGTATGATTCGATATTTACAGGTTTAAACCCTTCTGGGAACTCGTGATCCATTACACCATCCGTGAAGCAAAGAGGGTGTGTGGCGCCTCTATATCGGGCCGCATCGCGACGTAGCTCCGATGGAGTCCGTCTGCGGTTTTCGGCCCGGGCATGACTAGGTTTGTCGCGTCCGAATAGATAGCCATCCTCGCGTGTCAAGGTACGTCCTCGCTATCCGTAGATCGATCTGGTATATCCTGCTTTACTGTCCAGGTCCTGCCGAAGGTCGTATGTATCACCCCGGGCTGTGTTGTTTCTGTTTTTACGTGGCGGTGGGGGAGGTTGCTGTTCGGCTTGAATTGCCTCTTTATCTCGACCAAGTTGTGGTCGGGCTGCCGCATTGTCCCGACCGCGTTGTGGTCGGTCGGCCGCGTTGCGCGAGTGAGGTATGAGCTCTGGCACCTCCTCATCAAACTTGGGTAGCACTTTGCGCTTCGGGTAACTCCTGGCTGGGAGCTTGAGGCCGTATTCTTCGACTGCCAGGACATTAGTCCATCTGTCGTTGAGCAGGTCTTGGTCAGCCTAAAGCTGCTGCTGTTTCTTTTTTAGGCTCCTTGCAGTGGCTATTAGCCTGTGCTTGAAGCACTCCTACTCGAGAGGTTCCTCGGGCACGATGAAATCCTCGTCATCGAGGCTTACCTCATATTCGGAGAGCCGAAGATCATTATCGTCCTCCGAATCGTCATGTATGGCCTGTTCATCAAGGCTAACTTGCCCATTTTCCCGTTCCTCCTGTTCGGAGGTTACCTTGACGGGGTCTTTATTATCTTCGGGTTCATCCGGAGTACTATTTTCACCGGTGCCAGTGTTGCTATCCTTTGAACGACGTGACTTAGAGCGGCACCGAGGACGCCGGCGCTTGGGGTGTGTCTCAGGAGGTTTATTCTCAACTGGATTTCCTTTGTCGTCGTCGTTAGTTGCTTTCGGTGTATCCACCATGTACACATCATACGAAGAAGTGGTCGTCCAGCGTCTAGTAAATGTCGGGTTTTGGCCCTGCTCCTCATCGGCATCGTCGTCCATGCCGTCGATGTCTTCGGAGCCGTAGTCAAGCATGTCGGTTAGATCCTCGACAGTGGCTATGAAGTGGGTGGCAGGTGGGAAGCAAAATTCTCCATCATCGACCGCTAGTTTGCACCGGACATAGTTCAGTTGTGAGTCTCCCGCCAGGGACAGGCTCTTTAATGAGTTTAGCACATCGCCCAAGGGCGAGTGCTGGAAGATGTCTGCGGCACTGAACTCGAAGATCGATAGCCGATCAAGCTCGACGTCCGCGGGCGCACATGGCTCGGAATTTATAGCCGGAGACGAGTCCGGAGTTCCGGTGACGCAGATATTGCATGAGGTTGAGTCTGTGTGCGGCTCCAACGCCGCGGAATCTGTGGCCTCGGATGGCACGATCTGCTCCGGATCTAAGGCCAGGGCAGTTACAGGAACAATCTCCTGGGTGTAGTCCGATGACAGATTTAAGTCATGTTCATCGAGGTGACGAGGGGCGGCCGCCGCGGTCTCGAATCCGTAGAAGATCAAGTCTCCGCGGATGTCCGCGGCATAGTTCAGGCTCCCAAATCTGACCTGATGGCCAGGGGCGTAGCTATCGATCTGCTCCAGATGGCCAAGTGAGTCGGCCCGCAGTACGAAGCCGCCGAACACGAAGATCTGTCCAGGGAGGAAGGTTTCCCCTTGGACAGCGTTGCTGTGGACGATAGAAGGAGCCATCAGACCTCTTGTGGACGGCACAGTGGAACTCTCAATGAAAGCACCAATGTCGGTGTCAAAACCAGCGGATCTTAGGTAGGGGGTCCCGAACTGTGCGTCTAAGGTCGATGGTAATAGGATACAGGGGACACAATGTTTACCCAGGTTCGGGCCCTCTCTATGGAGGTAATACCCTACTTCCTGCTTGATTGATCTTGATGAATATGAGTATTACAAGAGTTGATCTACCACGAGATCGTAATGGCTAAACCCTAAAAGTCTAACCCGGATGACTATGATAATGAATCTCTCCGCTAGACTAAGCTCTCCGGTTTATATAGACACCGGAGAGATCTAGGGTTACATAAGGTCGGTTACAGAGAAAGGAATCTTCATGTTTGGCCGCCACGCTTGCCTTCCACGCCACAGAAAGTCCCGTCCGGACACGGGTGAGAGTCTTCGATCTTCGTATCTTCACAGCCCATCAGTCCGGCCCATGGCTAACAGGCCGGACGCCCGAGGACCCCGTAGTCCAGCACTCCCTCAAAGGGTACTGGGTGTCGACAATGTTGCCGATCAGGATGAGTACGATGAATTTGATGAGTTGCCAGCCAAGGGATCACGCACCAGTGCAACAGAGAAGAAGTTTAAAATCATCAAAAACCCCAAGTTCATTCGGGGTCAACTTAATGATCCCAGTTCCCACATGTACATGGGAATTAAGCTGTAAGACTAGTCTTTATGCCTACCCTGCAACTTAATTCGTTCAATTTAGAACTGTCGCGTGTATTGAATTTGTGAGTTATGCCTGGTTTTCTGTTGATGTAAGAACCGTTAATATGTTGACCTTGATATGCTGTCAGCTCAGGCAATGAATATGAATTGTTTTATTATTATTATTATATCATAGAGGTAGCACACTCAATCGATCTCACTATAGTATGTGTGAACAAAAATATGCAATCTGGTTTGCGAATAGCACATGGTTCATTGATGAAAGCCGTGTGCCGACCAAACCCCGCCACCACCCCGCCCATGATCTGAGTCGTGCTTTCTGATTGGCCAGAAGCCAAACCCCACGGATCGTACGTCTGCACCGTTCGATGCTCCCAGATCGAACGGAGATCCTCATCCCTTCGACAGCACACTCAGTTCCGGTTGTAATTTTATTTTTATGCACAAAATTCACGTTAATATCAAAAAATGTCTTAAATATAGCTAACGATACCTGAAATGCGCCAGAAAATCAAACCCGTGGTATAATGGTGATTGCGTACCGTGGAAATTTTTATGAGGCAAAACGACGAAGTCACCGGCCACAGGAGTTTGAATTGACACGTCTCCTTTTGGAAAACCATGATCCTTCATGTGAGATGCTCCGGTTTGGAAGGAGCGGTCATCAAAACTTCTGCCAAACTTTACCAATTTTTTCCACGGGGTCATGAGAGCATGCCACAGGTACACATCGATTTTGATGATGTCTGAACTCCATCTGAATTTTCTGTGATTAAAATACCAACTAGGCCTACGCCAGTGGCCGCACCTCGCGGCCGAAATGTTTGAAACTTCTCCCCGCTTCTCGAACAAACGGATGAAAACTCACAAAGTGACGCACAAATGATCTGTACACCTTTGCTAGGCTGATAGTAAGGGGGTATCATAGCGAGTATCATGCATGCCAACTAGGCAATTTTGATGAGCTGTCATAGAATTAATTAAATGAAGAAAGAGAGGGTTAAGTATCATATCATGAAACCGTATCATAATAAATGTTATGCTACTATGTGTCATGCATGACAATATAAATAAAGTACTACATATGATACTAGATACTCTATGATACCATGCATTATTAGAGCAATTAAGTACACAATAGAGTGACATAAGACTAGCTAGCCACAATGGGTAGTAACATAGAATGTTACTAGTCTATGTTACTACCTCTATAGTGGGGAGTAACATATGTGTAGTAACATGCAACACTTCATTTATTAGGCTATAGACTCATCTTGCCTTGAGATGTGTGATGTTACTCAGACTAGCCACAATGGGTAGTAACATAGACTAGTAACATGCCCATGTGTTACACTAGTCTATGTTACTACCTCTATAGTGGGGAGTAACATATACTCCCTCCTTTTCCGGTTTATAGGGCTTATCTCAAAATCTTAGTTTTTCCATTTTATAAGGCTCAATTTGGTTGTTCCCCATCACAAGTTCAGATTCCAAGGTGCATTAAATAATTGCATGCAAGTATTAAGAGAAAATTGACCAATGCATGTACTCTATGCATCCATGCATTGCAATTAATACATTGGTAAACATAAAGTTTTGAGGAAAACAAGAGCATTAATTGGGTGCTTTTGCAAATTACAAAAAGTATTCCACCACTCACCATCTACCTTGGTTGGTGAGATTTTTGAATTGATCCCTATAAACTGGAAAGGAGGGAGTATGTGTGGTAACATGCAACACTTCATTTATTAGGCTATAGACACATCTTGCCTTGATATGTACATTTGATGTTACTCATACTACTAGTAACTAGCTATGTTACTACTTTCCTCTCTTTCTTCATTTATTGCTTGCCACATCATCTACTTTATCTAGATATGTGTGATGTTACTACCTATGTTACTCCCATTGTGGGTACTCACATACTATTGTAAGACTATATACCGTACCCATAGTGGGAGTAACATAGGTATTATTAACCATGCTCTTAGTGAGGTAGCTAGTATATCATAGACGACTAGCTAGTATCAGACTAGCCATAGTGGGAGTAATTTCAGCAGTAACACCGACTCCAACTCAGGAAACTTGCTTATGTGGCAATAAGTTAATGAGGAGAGAGATAGTTTCAGTAACTGATAGTTATTGTAGCATCACATGTCCCAATGCAATATGAGTCTGTAACCTAAGAAATGAAGCTCTGCATGACACTACACTTATGTTACTACCCACTATGAAGGTAGTAACATATATAGTCTAGGGATATGTGTATGTTACCGGTCTACTACTCTCCATTGTGGCTAGCTAGTCTCAAACTCCCTCCTTTCCGTTTTAGCTAGGCTGGTTGTAATGGTATTATCATAAGCGGTATCATGCATGCCAACTAGACTTTCTGGATGATGTGGCACACAAGAGAGGATGTGGTATCATATCATGATACCGTGTCATATTAAATGTTGTACTACTACTTTGTGTGATTAGTAAGGCAACCTAAGATGTTAACTTATGATACTATGCATTACGGAAGTAGCTAGTATCCTAGCTACACTATCATATATATGCATGATACTGCTAGTATATATATATATATATATATATATATATATATATATATATATATATGATACTCCCCATTACAACCAGCCTTATAGGGCTCAATTCAAAAATCTCACCAACCGAGGTAGATGGTGGGTGGTGGAATACCTTTTGTAGTTTGCAAGAACATCCAATTAATGCTTTTGTTTTCCTCAAAAATTTATGTTTTCCAATGTATTAATTGCAATACATGCATGCATATATAAAGTACATGCATTGGTCAACTTTCTCTTGATACTTGCATGCAATGATTTAATGCACCTTGGAATCTGGACATGTGATGGGGAACAAGCAAATTGAGCCTTATAAAATGGAAAAACTAAAATTTTGAGATAAGCCTATAAACCGGAAAGGAGGGAGTATATATGCATGATACTAGTATATGATTGGCAATACCTCCGTAATGCGCGCATGCATAGTATCATGAGTTAGTATCTTAGGTTCCTTATTAATTACCATGCATGACACAAAGTAGAACAACATTTAATATGATACGGTATAATGATATGATACCACACACCCTCTCTTTCATCATTTAACTGTGTGCCACATCATCCAAAAAGTCTAGTTGGCATGCATCATACCGCTTGATACTCCCATATTACGACGAGCCTTATTAGGGTGGCCATAGTGGGGGTATCATAGGCGGTATCATGCACCCGGGAATAGAAAATATAATGATGTGGCAAAGAAGCAGTAACATAGGTAGATATCGTAACAGATATATATATATGTGTGTGTGTGTGTGTGTGTGTATATATATGTATATATATATAATAAATGCTATACTACTTTGTGTCATGCATGGCCATAAATACGGTCATCTATGATATATACTCCCTCCTAAACTAATATAAGAGCGTTTAGGTCACTATTTAGTAATCTAAACGCTCTTATATTAGTTTATAGAGGGAGCTAGTACTACTCTATGATACTATATATGCACTATGAAGGTACGTACGTAGTATCATACGCTAGTATCATATGCATGATACTATATATATATAGTACTATATGATACTCCCTATATAAGGCTGGCCATAGTGATGGTATCATAGCCGACGATGTCATGCACTCGGAAATAGCAAGTATATATATATATATATATATATATATATATATATATATATGCTGATGTGGCAAAGAATTAAATATATATAAAGAGGGTTAGAGTAACATAAAGTAGGTAGATACCGTATCATGTTAAATGTGATGCTAATTTGTGTCATGCATGGCAATAAATATGATCTATATATATATATATATATATATATATATATATATATATATATATATATATATGATATACTATACTCTATGTATTATACTAGCTATGCGCTACAATTAATTAAAGGTAGTATCATATGTACTGTATATTCATGATACTAGTATATGACACTCTCCACTATACTCATGATTTCTTATCGTGGAAAACAATTTGGAGGCGAAACGATGAACTCATGTTTTCATTCGAACGAAAATATGATGTTAGGTAATGTAAATGTTTTCAAAGAGTACACGGTTCACTCACGAAAGCCGTGTGTCCACTAAACCGTGGCCGATGAACCCCCCCCCCCCACCCCTCTGCCACGCGTGCGATCTGAGTCGTGCGTTCTGATTGGCCAGAACCCAAACCCCACGTATCGTACGTATGCACCGTTGGATTCTCCTTGATCGAACATCGATCCTCATCCGTTTCGAAGACACATGTACGTGTTTTCAAATAGCTCCTCCCAAAAAACTGTTTTCAAATAGCACACGGTTCACACAGGAAAGCCGTGTGCCTACCAAACCGTGGCCGATGCCCCCCTCGCTGCGCGTGCGATCTGAGTCATGCGTTCTGATTGGCCAGAACCCAAACCCCACGGATTGTACGTTTGCACCGTTGGATGCTCCCAGATCGAACGGCAATCCTCATCCCTTTCGATAGGAAATGCATCCCGGCTAGGAATTGATTTATATGCAAACATGCACGGTAAATGCCAAAAAATATCTTACATATAGCACACGAGACCTGAAATGCGCCAGCAAATCAAACCCGTGGTAAAATTGTGATTGGTTTACGTGAAAAAAATTAGATGAGAAACGATGAACTCACGTCTTCATTTCAAAATGAGTACGTCTTCATTTCAAACGAAATTATTCTGTTTGTGCACACGAGCGCTTAGAGGCAACCGTTTGCATAGGCCTTTCCGCGCGCGCGACGACCGGGGATATTTTTCACCCTTTTCACCTAGGCCACCAACACCCCCCCACCGTCCGCCGGTGTTTCACTCAACTAGTCCACCCAATCTCCTTCGCCAGCTCCCCCTCCCCCCGATCCACAGCAGAACCCTCTCCGGCACCGCCGTGCTCACCCCGGTTGTGTGCCCACTCTTCGGCGCCAAGCCTACCTCCACTGCCATTCCCAACACGCGGCGGCCCACGCCTCGCCGTCTTCATTTGCTCGCCAGCCACCCTTGAGCATATCGATGCAGTAAACCTCGCCTCTCATGTGGTCCGGCCGGGTTTGCATTAAGAAGCATGTTAGTTACTGCTCTCCATCGTGGTGAGGCATATTTCCTCGCAATCCCTCTTCCAATTTCGCTCTGTATGTTCCCAAATTGGCTATAAAATAATGGAGAGCGTATATATGTTCATTATCTACCTTCCTTACTACATATAAGTTGTATTTGTACCAATAAGTTACTGCCTATTTACAGATCGCGGGCGCCCGAGTCACACAAACTTAACAAATTAGCCGTACATTTTCTAAAATATTGCATGGCATGTTGAGAAAGCTTGATACCAAGTTGTTAGTTTTATGCTTATCCTCCTTTCCAGAGTTTCGCATGTGTTCTCTGTAGATGCCGAGTAGCAACGACAGCACTCATTCAGGCCATGTATCTTCATCTGATTCGGACAACCTTAGGTCTTCAGCAGATTGTGAGGGATCAAGTAGTCTTGAACGGGATAGAGCTGCAGCAATTACCCTTCCGGTCAGGACACGGAGGAACACTCCAAGGAAGCCCACACACCAGCCTAAAGGTGTATATGAAGTAACTGAGATTGATTTAAAGTCCTGGGCTCCAACTAAACCAGATAAAGCACGCATGAGGTTCAGGAGTGTGTGTGGATTTGATGGCAGGGCAAGGCTCAACATTAATCTGCCGAGGTTTTGGAAGGCTGACACAGAAACACGGCGAAGGATAGTCGAGAGATCATGGATCACTTCAACATTCCAGAGCAGTGGAGAATGCAGGTGGAACCCGCTGCACTGAAGAAGGCTAGGGATGCTTGGAGAAACTGGAAGCACGTGCTGTACAAGAAGTACTTGAGTGAAGGCAAGGACCCAATCCCCGCATACCCCCAAATTACAAAGGCAGACTGGGCAGAATTCAAAAGGGTCAGGGCAACTCTAGAGTTTGCTGCGAAGAGTTTCAAGCAATCAGAACTTCAGAAGAAGAAGATACACCCCCACCGTATGGGTGTGGCAGGATACTATGGCATGAAACTGATATGGGAACAGGATGTGACGCCCACGATGTGGCTATATCTCCCACGTGTCGAGGCACGACTTAGAGGCATAACCGCATCGTAGGTATTGTCGCAAGAAGGGTCATCTTCACACAATCCCATATAATGAACAAGAATGGGATAACGAGAGTTGGCTTACAATCGCCACTTCACACAATACATAAATTAATTCATACATCATCCAAAATCCACACATAGACCGACTACGGTCAAATCCAAATGAAAATAAGATAACCCCAAATGCTAGATCCCCGATCGTCCCAACTGGGCTCCACTACTGATCATCAGGAAACGAAACATAGTAACGACCACGTTCCTCGTTGAACTCCCACTTGAGCTCGGTTGCGTCATCTGCACTGGTATCGTCGGCACCTACAACTGTTTTGGTAGAATCTGTGAGTCACGAGGACTCAACAATCTCACACCCGCGAGATCAAGACTATTTAAGCTTATAGGAAAGGATGGGGTAATGAGGTGGAGCTGCAGCAAGCACTAAGCATATATGGTGGCTAACATACGCAAATGAGAGCGAGAAGAGAAGCAACGCAACGGTCACGAAGCTAGAAATGATCAAGAAGTGATCCTGAAACTACTTACGTTCATGCATAACTCAAACCGTGTTCACTTCCTGGACTCCGCCGAAAAGAGACCATCACGGCTACACACGCGGTTGATGTATTTTAATTTAAGTCAAGTGTCAAGTTCTCTACAACCGGACATTAACAAATTCCCATCTGCCTCATAACCGCGGGCACGGCTTTCGAAAGATAATACCCTGCAGGGGTGTCCCAACTTAGCCCATTATAAGCTCTCACGGTCAACGAAGGATGTTCCTTCTCCCGGGAAGACCCGATCAGTCTCGGAATCCCGGTTTACAAGACTTTTCGACAATGGTAAAACAAGACCAGCAAGACCGCCCGACTGTGCCGACAAATCCCGATAGGAGCTGCACATATCTCGTTCTCAGGGCACACCGGATGAGACAGGCTATGAGTAAAACCAGACTTCGAGTTTCCCCGAGGTGGCCCCGCAGGCGGCTCGGTTCGGACCAACACTCGAAGGAGCACTGGCCCGGGAGGGTTAAAGTAAAGATGACCCTTAGGCTCGCGAAAACCCAAGGGAAAAAGGCTTAGGTGGCAAATGGTAAAACCAAGGTTGGGCCTTGCTGGAGGAGTTTTATTCAAGGCAAGCTGTCAGGGGGGTCCCATAAATCACCCAACCGCGTAAGGGACGCAAAAATCAAGGAACATAACACCGGTATGACGGAAACTAGGGCGGCAAGAGTGGAACAAAACACCAGGCATAAGGCCGAGCCTTTCACCCTTTACCAAATATATAGATGCATTAATTAAATAAGAGATATTGTGATATTTCAAAATATCCATGTTCCAAAATGGAACCAACTTCAACTTTACCTACAACTAGCAACGCTATAAGAAGGGCTTAGCAAAAGCGGTAACTTAGCCAAACGATGGTTTGCTAGGAAAGGATGGTTAGAGGCTTGACATGGCAATATGGGAGGCATGATATAGCAAGTGGTAGGTAGCGCAGCATAGCAATAGAGCGAACAACTAGCAAAGCAAAGATAGAAATGATTTCGAGGGTATGGTCATCTTGCCTGCGAGGTTCTCAGAGTTGTCGAAAGCTTGATCCTCGTAAGCGTATTCAACAGGTTCCTCGTTCACGAACTCGTCTCCTGGCTCTACCCACAGCAAGAACACAAGCAATGGAACCACAATCAATCACGGGAAATGCACAAGCAACATGACGCAATTCATGCATGATATGCAAGATGTGATATGCAATGCATATGCGTGCTCCGGAAGAGAAAAAAGATGAACAAGGCATCAACTTGGCAAACCAAGTATGCCACTGGAAAGATGAGATGATTTCGGTCGAAATCGATATAAAGATCACCGGAAACGGATGCACGGTTTGCAAATGGCAAGCAAAACAAGAATGACACGATTCTGCGAGTAACAGCATGATAGCAACTATAATACATCAAGTAACTATGCTACAGCAACCCAACATAGCAAAAAAGCATATGGCAGTGATCTACAGGAGATTTTGACAAAATATGAACACTGAGCTACGGCTAGATCACATAATAACAGGTTCAAACAAGCATGGAAAAAGTGCAAAAGATATCAGCTTCACAGACTTGGTGAAAATACTGAACATGGCTGAAACAGCATCACGTAGCAAAGTACAGAGCAAGCAAAACACATGCTACAGGAACTTATCATAGAGAAACAAGGCATGACATGAATCTACTAAATGCATAGAACAAAAGTCGCTTACTGACCATGAGCCAAAAATGCACAGAAGATATGATGGCACCCATGGAAACATAGCAAGTTTCGTTAACAGGTTCCAGACTAAGCAGAAAACAGAGCATGGCATTAACAGAATATGAAGGCATCTTTGTGAGCTCTATTCACTCATCACAAAGCAATGCATGACAAAACAAACATTCCTACAGCAAGAATACATGTTCATGAAGCTAACCATGGCAAGAGAAAGTTCATAGCATGTATGGATCAACTACAACAACCTTGGCAAAATTGAATATCATGTTAACATTCTGCCAGGAACATTTTATAGCAAACGTAGAGCAAGATTAACACATGCTAGGGCACACCATAATTGCAAACAGGGGCATGGATGGATAGAGAATAACCATATGTACAAAACATCCTTAATGAACATACTCAAAATAAGCATGGATCTCACTGTAGCCACATGGATACATGGCAACAAAATAACAGCAGGTAAAGGACTTAGCAAAATTCTAAGTCCCTGAAAACAAAAACATCACGAAGCCTAGTTTGCATGGTTGTGCTAGTCACCACATAGATCACAAAAATACATGGCATACACCTCTGTAAAGACGGCATGGCATAGATCAAAACACCTGTAGAGCTCATGCCCATAAGATGCACACATCAGATGCAACAAAAATAACAAAACATCAAGTTCTGATAAGTAACAGCAGTAAACATCATATAGCACTCTTGCACCAGAGATTTGGGCATCAAGATGGACTCAAACGAGCATAGCACGATGGAACAAAATGAAGAGCATCTCGTGATGAACATTTCGATATATTATACACGCAAAATGGAGCAGTATGCAAGGAGATATTATGTGATGAACATGGCATCAGAAAGTGAGGATTTCTGGACTTAGAGAATTCCACCTCGCGGATCTGGGTTGACTTTGGCACCGATTTCGAGGCGGCGGCGGATCTCGCCGAATCCCCGCCGAAGAAGTGGCCGGAGAAGGCCGTGGAGGTCGAGGAGGGAGGAGGCCGGCCGGAGAAGGCGGCACCGGCGGCGGGGTCGCCGGGGCTTGAGGCGGGGCGGCGCGCGCGGGCGTCGGGCGGGGTTGCGCGGCGCGCCGGCGAGGGCGGCTCGGGGCGGCGACCGGAGGGAGTTCGGCGATGGAGGGCGGAGCAGCGGGCGGCGGTCGGCGGCGGGAGACCCGGGGCGCGGGCGACGGGGGCGCTCTCGGGTGCGGGCGGCGGCATACGGGCCCCGCAGGCCGGATCTGGGCCCCACGGGCCCTGGCCGCGGAGGAGAGAGAGGGTGGCCGGCGGCGGTGACGTGGCGATTTCCTATTGGACGGGGCGGCGGGCGGACATGTCCGTCGGCGAGGGAAGGTTTTGTCCGGCGGCGCGGAGGGGAAGAAGACTAGGGTTTGCACCGCGAATTTGGAAGGGGAAGGCATATTTATAGTTAGACGGAGCTAGGAGTGTCCAAATGGAGTGCGGTTTTCGCCCACACGATCGTGATCGAACGATCGAGGGCATGGAGGGGACTTAGATGGGTTATTGGGCTGTTTGGAGGGGTTTTTGGCTGCAACACACAACAGGCCTTTGCGATTACCCGGTTAACCGTTGGAGCATCAAACGACCTCCAAATGGAACGAAACTTGACAGGTGGTCTACCGGTGGTGTACCAAGGCCACTTGGCAAACCTCGGTCCATTCCGAGAACGTTTAACACCCGCTCAAGAAAAGAGACAAGAGGGGTGCGCCGGTGCGTGTGGGAGTGTCGGATTGCAAAACGAACAACGGGGAAAATGCTCGGATGCATGAGACGAACACGTATGCAAATGAGATGCACATGATGACATGATATGAGATGCATGACATGAACAAAATGCAAAACAAAGACGAAACCCAACCACGGAGGGAATATCATAACACATAGCCGAAAATGGCAAGAGTTGGAGTTACAAATATGGAAAGTTACATCCGGGGTGTTACAACACTCCACCACTACGAGAGGATCTCGTCCCGAGATCTAGGACTGAAAGAACTCCGGATATTCGGAACAGAGGTGGTCCTCGCGCTCCCAGGTGGCTTCTCGGTCGGAATGGTGTGACCACTTCACTTTCAGGAATTTGATTGACTTGTTGCGAGTCTTGCGCTCAGTTTCTTCAAGAATAGCAACGGCGTGCTCATGATAAGACAGATCTTCTTGGAGGTCAATCTCTTCGAAGTTGATGGTGTGCTCAGGAGTCTTGAAGCACTTGCGAAGCTGTGACACGTGGAACACATCATGCAGGTTCGCGAAGTTGGAGGGAAGCTCAAGTTGATAGGCGAGGTCGCCTCTTTTGCCAATGATCTTGAAAGGACCCACGTATCTAGGGGCAAGCTTCCCTTTGATACCGAAGCGACGAGTGCCTTTCATTGGAGAGACGCAGAGGTAGACATGGTCTCCGATCTCGAAAGCCAAGTCACGGTGCTTGCTATCATAGTAACTCTTCTGGCGCGATTGTGCGGCTTTGAGATTTTCACGGATGACTTTACACATTTCTTCAGCCTCTGTGATTAAGTCATTGCCAAGAAGTTGGCGTTCACCAGTCTCTGACCAATTGAGAGGAGTACGGCACTTTCTGCCATATAGAATCTCAAATGGGGCCTTGCCGGAACTCACTTGGAAGCTGTTGTTGTAGGAGAACTCGGCATAAGGGAGGCAATCTTCCCACTTCATGCCAAAGGAAATGACACAAGCCCTGAGCATATCTTCAAGGATTTGATTGACTCGCTCGACTTGGCCACTAGTTTGAGGATGGAAAGCTGTGCTGAAGCGAATGTTGGTGCCCATGGCCTTCTGGAAGGAGTCCCAGAACTTAGAAATGAAGATGCTTCCACGATCTGAAGATATCAATTGTGGAATGCCATGCAAGGAGACAATCCTGGAGGTGTATAGCTCTGCCAACTGAGCTTCTGTGATAGATTCTTTGATTGGAAGGAAATGAGCAACTTTTGTAAGCTTGTCGATGACAACGAAGATAGCATCATTTCCGCGCTTGGACTTGGGAAAACCAGTCACGAAGTCCATTTTGATATGATCAAACTTCCATTCTGGAATAGCAAGAGGTTGGAGGAGACCAGCTGGTTGTTGGTGTTCTGCTTTCACCCTTCGACAGACATCACATTCATTCACAAATTGAGCGATTTCTCGCTTCATTCGAGTCCACCAATACGACTGCTTGAGGTCATGGTACATCTTTGTACTTCCAGGATGAATGGAAAGAACAGAATTGTGTGCCTCGTTCATAATGACTTTCCTTATATCACCTTTAGGAACCACAATCCGGTCCTCGAAGAATAAAGTGTCTCTGTCATCAATGCGATAGCACTTGTATTTGGAAATACCCTTGTCAATACCACGTTTCACCTTCTTCACCATGGTATCCAGGAGTTGTGCCTCACGAATTTTGATCCTCCAAAGTAGGAGAGACTAGGAGATTGGCAAGAAAGCCTTGAGGAACAACTTGGAGATTCAGTTTGCAGAAAACTTCACAAAGATCCGGTTGGAATGGCTTGAGAATTAAGCTGTTGCAATAAGCCTTCCTGCTCAAAGCATCTGCAATGACATTGGCCTTGCCTGGAGTATATTCAATACTCGGATTGTACTCTTGAATCATTTCGACCCATCGAGTTTTCCTGAGGTTGAGGCTGGGCTGAGTGAAGATGTACTTAAGACTCTTGTGATCGGTGAATATGTCCACTTTCCTTCCCAACAAGAGATGTCTCCATGTTATTAATGCATGAACAACTGCCGCCAACTCAAGATCGTGAGTGGGGTAGTTATTCTCGTTGGGCTTCAACTGACGAGAGGTATAGGCCACCACTTTCTTCTCTTGCATTAACACAGCACGGAGACCTTGAAGAGAAGCATCACAGAAAACTTCGAATGGCTTGGATTCGTCAGGAGGAGTTAAGACAGGAGCTGTGACAAGTTTCTCTGTGAGAGTGTTGAAAGCAACGTCACACTCAGGAGTCCAGACATACTTCACATGCTTCTGGAGGAGGTTGGAAAGAGGCTTTGCAATCTTAGAGAAACTCTCAACGAATCTTCGGCAATAGCTTGCAAGACCAAGGAAACTGCGGAGCTGCTTGACATTCTGAGGAGGTTCCCAATTCACAATTGCAGACACCTTCTCGGGATTAACAGTGATGCCCTTGGCAGAGATTATATGACCAAGGTAAAGAACTTCATCAAGCCAAAACTCACATTTGGAAAACTACGCATAGAATTGATACTCTCTGAGCTTGTCGAGCACCAATCGCAAATGTTTGGCATGATCCTTCTTATTCTTGGAGAAGACCAAGATATCATCGAGATACACCAGGACGAATTCATTGGTATAGGGGTTGAAGATGAATTTCATCATTCGAGAGAATGTTGGAGGAGCATTGACAAGTCTGAAAGACATGACAGTATATTCATAAGAACCAAAGCTTGTTCTGAATGCTGTCTTGGGAATATCTTCTTCACGAATGCGAATCTGATGATAACCCATTCGAAGGTCAAGCTTGGAGAATACTTTAGCACCTTTAAGTTGCTCGAATAGCTCATTGATGTTGGGAACTGGATACTTGTTCTTAATTGTCTTCTTGTTCAATGGACGGTAGTCGACACAAAGTCGGTCTGTGCCATCCTTCTTCTGGACAAAAAGAACTCCACAACCCCATGGAGATGAACTCGGTCTGATCAGACCCAGACGCTCTTGTTCATCGAGCTGTTTCTTCAATTCTTTCAGCTCCTTGGGTCCAAGCTTGTATGGACGCTTGCAAACGGGTTCCGTGCCAGGCTCAAGATCGATAACGAATTCGACTGGCCGGTGAGGAGGCATACCCGGAAGCTCTTCTGGAAAGACATCTTGGTACTCACAAACGACTGGAATTTGAGAAATTGCGTCTAGCTCGCCCTTCTCATTGAGAGAGAATAACTGAATGGTCTCGTCACGAGCGGCATAGATGATCACCTCCTCAGAAGAATGCGTCAATTGAATTTCCCTGGCAGCACAATCAAGTTGAGCCTTGTGCTTAGAAAGCCAGTACATCCCGAGAATTAGATCAATATCCGAGTCACCAAGGACAATTGGTTTAGACAGAAATTTATAGTCGCCCATCTTGATACCGACATTCGGAACCAACATGGTAGATCTCAAACGCTTAGCCGGAGAAACAACTTGCAGTGCTCTAGGTAATTCCTCTGTGTCAAAATTGTGCTTCGATGCAAAAGGATATGACATGAAAGAATGCGATGCACTGGTATCAAATAAAACTTTTGCAGGAATATCATTAACTGAGAGATCACCCATTATCACATCAGTAGATTCCTCCGCTTGAGCTGCATTCATCATGTTCACCTTTGCAGACTTGGGATTATGCTTGACCACTGCATTGCTGGAAGATCTCATAGGAGGAGGAGGCGGAAGGCGCCTTTGGTTGAAGCACTTGTTAGCATAGTGACCTTTCTGTTGACACTTGTTGCAAGTCACCTCTGAGAGTGGACGATGATAAGGAGCATTCTACTTTGGAGCTTGATTCTGAGACTTGTTCTGATAGCCAGGGTTGGAAGGGTGGGAAGATCCATGGCCACCTTTGTTCTTCTGCTAGAAAGGCTCACGAAATGGAGGAGGAGGTGTTGGGGATATAACTACTAGTGTAACCCACCCAGGAGGGGCCGGGTTACGCTATGGTAATTCATTATATGAAGCCCAATATCAAGCTTGAAGATGGTGGTTCAATAAAGGGCCTAAGGCCCGTAGGCGACTTAAGGCCCGTAGTGATAAACCGCCGTAATGGCATGACTTGTGTTGTAAGGCAAGATTAATTAGTCACCGAGCCGGACACTGTTTATGAGCCGGCCGGGACTCTGTAGGCCGCGGGGCGTCAACCCGTGTATATAAGGGGATGACCCGCCGGCGGCTTAAGGCAAGTAACATCAAATCGGTAGCCAGGCATAGCGGATTCACTCCCTGGTCATCAAAACCCTAGTAATTCCACCTCAACTGGAGTAGGCTTTTACCTTCACCGTAAGGGGCCGAACCAGTATAACCCTCGTGTCCTTTGTCCCGCTTTAACCCCTTTAAGCTTCCTAGTTGCGATGGCTCCACGACTAAGTCCTTTCACGAGGGCATCTGCCGTGACTATTCCATGATAGTTGGCACCCACCGTGGGGCCAACGACGGTGGATTTGAGTTCTTGAAGGGCAGCTTCGAAGGGCTCAAGGGATACGCTGTGGGCCGGATGACCAAGAGTCGTCGCGGCAAGCTCTACATCGACGACGCGGGCTGGGGCCCCGACACCGGCTCAATCGAGTATGGGTACCGGGTCCCCTTCGGCGGAATCCGCGTTTTCATTGGCAAGATCGGCAAGCCGGGCCCTGAGCCGGACATCTGCACCGGCCTCATCGAGATAGCTCAGCGTACGAGACCCGCCCGGACTCTGCCCGCCTTGAAGCGTGCTTTCGTGGGATGCATCCACGGAGGACTCTCTGAAGGATCTAGATCTAGCGATGAGACGGCCATCTGCTCAGATGGTGAATCATCCACAGGTGAGACGGACTCGTTGTATCAACTTTGAGACGGCAGGCTCGGGGGTTGTTCCGATGGCGACAGTATTCCGGACCCTTTTGAGCCACCAAGCCGGGTTGGAATTTTCATGGCCGGCACGCAAACTGTTCAAAACTCCGCCGCTGGGGCAAGAGGCCCTGTGCACTCGCCGGCTCAGGTGCTGATGGATCTCATGGATAAGATGACTGCCCTGTTAACCGCCATGGTCGTCCGAGTGGATCAAGCTCAACATGATGCAGAGGTGGCACAGTTAAAGCTGGATATAGCGCGAGCCAAGGAAGATCTGGCAGCAGAAGGAATCAGGATGGCTGCAGAACGGGCGGCTCTGGACGCCCAGACTCAGCTGATTCAGGCGCAGTCTTTCCGGCTCATGATGGATCAGAACGCATCCAATGAGGTCATGAGAAGGAGGCATCAGAAGGCTCAATCTCGGCTCCCTCCGGTTTACGATCCTCGAAACCTCTTCAACACGCCCGGTGCAGGGCCTAGTAACCCGCCAGAAATCACGGCACCCAGGGCTGGAACGCTGGTTCAGCCGCAAGTGATGGGGCCTCCCCGTGTGAATACTGCCCCACCTCAATACGTGCCAATACCACCGGGTCATTATTCTAATCCATTGGAAAACATGATCGCTGCAGCGGCGCGACTGGGGGCTCTCCCAGTCGAGGGTGATTCTCCAACGGCGGTCGAAACCCGCAGGGTCAGAGAACTTCTTTAGAGGGCTTTGGCACAACAGGAGGCATATTCATATAGCCGGGACAGGATTCATTCAACCCCTCGTCCAAGCCGGAGCCCAAGTTATAGCAGACACATGGTTTCAGTGGCCAGCTCAAGCAACGTCCGGTGCCGTGACTTGCCAGCTGGCCATGGCCCGGTGCATAACGGAGCCTTTAACGCGGTAGATCAAGACAGAGCACGTCAAGAGGCTGAGCAGGCGGCTCAGCTGACGGCTTATCAGCCTTTTCCGGTTCACCCAACAGCTTCTATCGAGGCAGGCATAGCTACGAGGACCGTAGGTGTCCCTTGTCTGGTGCCGACTCTCCGTAATGAACGTCTGCCCAAAGATTTCAAAGGACCCAGGAAGGTACCTAATTACACGGCTGATTTACAGCCCGGAGCATGGATTGAAAGCTACGAGATGGCTATGGAGTTGCTGGAGGTCAGTGAAGCGGCGATGGCCAAATACTTCACCATGATGTTGGATGGGACTGCCCGCACTTGGTTGAAGGGACTGCCACCTAATTCCATCGGGTCATGGGTAGAGCTGAAAGCCCGGTTCATCCAAAACTTCAAAGATACATGTAGGCAATCTATGTCAATTGTGGATTTGACTAACTGCAAGCAGCAAGAAGGCGAGTCTACAACCCATTGGGTACGCCGGGTCAAGGAAATAATATACTCGTCTGATAAGATGGATGCCGGCTCTGCGGTCTTAATGTTGGAGCAAAATTGTCGTTTTGTGCCCCTGAAGATGAAGCTTGGGCGGCTCAAGCGCGATTGCAACGATATGGGTACGCTAATGGCGGCTCTGGTCAAGTACGCCGACTCTGATAGTACCAAGGATCCTGCGTCTGATGAGGAAAAGACAGGGAAGGGAAAGAAGAATGGCAACGGCAAGGGCCCTCAGCATAACCCGGCGAGTCGAGGAGGTAATAAGCGCAAGGCTGATGATGGTATGGAGTTTGTGGCCAACACCAACACGCAGGGTAACAATCACCGACGTAAGGGGAGACCGCCTCCCCGGTCTGGTGGGTCTGGCCCGACGCTTGAGCAGTTGTTAAATGAGCCATGTCCAAGGCATGGCTCTAGGGAGAAGCCGGCTACTCATCTATGGAAAGACTGCGCGATCATGAAAGCTTTCAAGAATTCCAACATGTTCAACGGAAATAATGGGCAGGGCAGCGGCTCAGGTGGCGGCGGCTTTCATGGCCCGGGCGGCAGTTCAAATTCCAATTTTCAGAATTCTCAAGGTAATCAAGGTGGTTTTAACCAGCAATCTGGCCAGGGTAATCAGCAGCAGCAGTAGGGGGGATACCAGACCCATCCAAAGCAGCTCAACAGTGGACAGTATCATGTGTTTACTACCAGTTTGTGCAAGCGAGACTAGAAGCTTCATAAGAGGGCTGTGAACGCTGTTGAGCCGGTAGTTCCATGTTACTTGCGATGGTCTGAGCAGCCGATTGTATGGAGTAGGGAAGATCACCCTCCCCGGGTTGATAATCCGGGTCACCTGGCATTGGTGGTGGCTCCTCAGGTTGGTGGGTATAAATTCACTAAGGTACTCATGGACAGAGGTAGTAGCATCAACATCCTCTATTATGAGACCTTCCGTCGTATGGGATTAACTGATAAAAGCCTCAACCAGTCCAATACTGTTTTCCATGGTGTGGTGCCCGGTAAGTCGGCGTATCCGGTTGGTAAGATCAAGCTGGAAGTAGCCTTTGGAGATGAGTACAACTACAGGGCGGAAAAAATGACTTTTGAGGTGGTCAAAATCAGAAGCCCGTACCATGCTTTCTTTGGGCGGCCGGCTTACGCCAAGTTCATGGCACGGCCGTGTTACGTATATTTGCAGCTCAAGATGCCGGGTCACAATGGGACCATTACGGTTCATGGTAGCCGAAAGGTAGCTTTGGAGTGCGAGGAAGGTGACGCTGCTTACGCTGAATCTGTTTGTGCGACAGAGGAATTAAAGTTTTACAAGGATAATGTTGACCCGGCAGATATGACGTCTTTGAAAAAGCCGACCACGGAGCATGAGCCGGTAATGAAATTTAAGTCAGCCGATGAGACTAAGCTTATTGACTTTGTGCCAGGCGACTCATCTTAGCAGTTCAGCATCAGTGCCAATCTGGATCCTAAATAGGAAAGTGCGCTCATCGAGTTCATCCGTGAGAACCGGGACATCTTTGCATGGAAACCTTCTGACATGTCGGGTGTACCAAGGGAACTCGCTGAGCACACTCTTAATATTGATCCAAAATTTAAGCCAATTAAGCAATTTCTCCGGCGGTTTAATGAGGAGAGGCGGAAAGCCATTGGTGAGGAAGTAGCCCGGCTCTTGGCGGCCGGGTTCATCGTTGAAGTCTTTCATCCAGAATGGCTAGCTAACCCGGTGCTCGTGCTCAAGAAGAACGGCACCTGGCGCATGTGTGTGGATTATACGGATTTAAACAAGGCTTGTCCGGCTGATCCGTTTGCTCTCCCTCGTATTGACCAAATTATTGATGCTACGGCGGGTTGTGAGCGTTTGAGTTTTTTGGATGCTTACTCTGGTTACCATCAGATCAAAATGGCAGTTAAGGACCAAGAGAAGACGGCGTTCATTACCCCTTTTGGAGCCTTCTGTTATGTGTCTATGCCTTTTGGGCTCAAGAGCGCCCAAGCGACTTACCAGCGGTGCGTACAGAATTGTCTTCATAATCAGATTGGGCGCAACGTTCATGCCTATGTGGATGATATTGTGGTAAAATCCAGAGAGAAGGAGACCTTGATAGATGATCTGAGGGAGACCTTTGGTAATCTCCGGGTCTACAAGATGATGCTTAACCCGGCCAAGTGTGTTTTTGGTGTTCCTGCAGGCAAGCTCTTGGGTTTTCTGGTTTCTCATAGAGGCATTGAAGCTAACCCGGAGAAGATCAAGGCAATCACCTCTCTAGCTAAGCCGGCGTGTATAAATGACGTCCAACGTCTGGCGGGTCGGATCGCTGCTTTAAGTCGATTTATAAGCCGGTTGGGTGAAAAGGCCATACCACTGTATCAGATGATGAAGAAAACAGATGACTTTGTGTGGAGTGATGCTGCCAACGCCGCTTTTGAAGATTTGAAAAGACAGTTAGCTGAACCGACAGCTCTTGCTGCTCCTGTTGATAAGGAGCCCTTATTATTGTATGTAGCCGCTAACACACGAGCCGTCAGTGTGGCCATCATGGTGGAGCGCAAGGAGGCGGGTAAGGAATATCCGGTTCAGCGGCCGGTTTACTACGTCAGCGAAGTACTTATTGAGTCCAAGCAACGGTATCCACATTGGCAGAAGCTTGTTTATGGGGTATTCATGGCAAGCCGGAAACTTAAGCAATATTTCCAGGGCCATCCTATCACTGTGGTTAGTTCTGCTCCTTTAGGAGATATCATCCAAAACAGAGAAGCCACAGGAAGAGTCGCTAAGTGGGCCATTGAACTTGGGCCTCATGGTCTAAAGTATGTGCCACGCACGGCTATCAAATCACAAGCATTGAAAGATTTCATCAACGATTGGACAGAGCTGCAGATGCCTGAAGAGAAACCGGATAACACATACTGGACTATTCACTTCGACGGGTCCAGGCAATTGGAGGGCTCGGGGGCTGGAGTCGTGTTAGCTTCCTGTGACGCCCCCGATTTGACCGTAAACTAATCATGCACGCAAATGTGTACGATCAAGATCAGGGACTCACGGGAAGATATCACAACACAACTCTACAACATAAATAAGTCATACAAGCATCACAATACAAGCCAGGGGCCTCGAGGACTCGAATACAAGTGCTCGGTCACAGACGAGTCAGCGGAAGCAACAATATCTGAGTACAGACATAAGTTAAACAAGTTTGCCTTAAGAAGGCTAGCACAAACTGGGATACAGATCGAACGAGGCGCAAGCCTCCTGCCTGGGATCCTCCTAACTACTCCTGATCGTCGTCAGCGGCCTGCACGTAGTATTAGGCACCTCCAGTGTCGTAGGTGTCGTCGTCGACGGTGGCGTCTAGCTCCTGGACCCCAACATCTAATTGCGACAACCAGATAGAAAGGAAAAGGGGGAAAAGAGGGAGAGAAGCAACCGTGAGTACTCATCCAAAGTACTCGCAAGCAAGGAGCTACACTACATATGCATGGGTATATGTGTAAAGGGGCATATCAGTGGACTGAACTGCAGAATGCCAGAATTAAAAGGGGGATAGCTAGTCCTGTCGAAGACTACGCTTCTGGTCATCTCCATCTTGCAGCATGTAGAAGAGAGTAGATTGAAGTCCTCCAAGTAGCATCGCATAGCATAATCCTACCCGGCGATCCCCTCCTCGTCGCCCTGTTAGAGAGCGATCACCGGGTTGTATCTGGCACTTAGAAGGGTGTATTTTATTCAGTATCCAGTTCTAGTTGTCATAAGGTCAAGGTACAACTCTGGGTCGTCCTTTTACCGAGGGACACGGCTATTCGAATAGATAAACTTCCCTGCAGGGGTGCACCACATAACCCAACACGCTCGATCCCATTTGGCCGGACACACTTTTCTGGGTCATGCCCGGCCTCGTAAGATCAACACGTCGCAGCCCCACCTAGGCTCAACAGAGAGGTCAGCACGCCGGTCTAAACCTATGCGCGCAGGGGTCTGGGCCCATCGCCCTATGCACACCTGCACGTTGCATACGTGGCCGGAAGCAGACCTAGCCCCCTTAATACAAGCGCGAGCTTACGCTCCAATGCGGTGCGCGCCACTCAGTCGCTGACGTCAAAAGAGCTTCGGCTGATACCACGACGTTGGGATACCCATAACTACTCCCGCGTAGATGGTTAGTGCGTATAGACCAAATGGCCAGACTCAGATCAAATACCAAGATCTCGTTAAGCGTGTTAAGTATCCGCGAACGCCGACCAGGGCCAGGCCCACCTCTCTCCTAGGTGGTCTCAACCTGCCCTGTCGCTCCGCCACAAAGTAACAGTCGGGGGCCGTCAAGAACCCAGGCCCACCTCTACCGGGATGGAGCCACCTGTCCTTTCAGCCCCCCATCAGAATCACTTGCGGGTACTCCTCGAGCCGACCCGACTTTAGTCACCACATGTGTCATGTATATAATGTATATAGTATATACCCGTGATCACCTCCCAAAGTGATCGCGGCCCAGTAGTATAGCATGGCAGACGGACAAGAGTGTAGGGCCACTGATGGAACACTAGCATCCTATACTAAGCAGTAGGATAGCAGGTAAGGGTATCAACTGTAGCAACAATGACAGGCTATGCATCAGGATAGGATTAACGGAAAGCTGTAACATGCTACACTACTCTAATGCAAGCAGTATAGAGAAGAATAGGCGATATCTGGTGATCAAGGGGGCTTGCCTGGTTGCTCTGGCAAGGAGGGGTCGTCTTCGACGTTGTCGATCACCGGGGCGGCATC
Source organism: Aegilops tauschii subsp. strangulata (assembly GCF_002575655.3). Classification (NCBI taxonomy): domain Eukaryota; kingdom Viridiplantae; phylum Streptophyta; class Magnoliopsida; order Poales; family Poaceae; genus Aegilops; species Aegilops tauschii. Next base: position 184,222,798 of record NC_053039.3, read on the forward strand.
GGTCTCGGGGTCTACCGGACAGAAGAGGGGGAAGAAACAATAAACATAAAGCAAGCATAACATCACAAAGCATAACATGGCAACATGTTGTGCCGGGTGTGTCCTAACATATGGCTACACAATAAAGGTGAAGGGGGGAATTCAACCGGGAATGTATTCCCGGTTCCGGACCTGTATCAAACAGATGACCGGAGGGGGGAATGTTCCATGTTCAGCATGCTAGGGGCATGTGACAGATGAACGGACTGCGTATTCGGATTCGTTGGATTTTTCTGAGCAACTTTCATGTAGAAAACATTTTCATCGGAGTTACGGTTTATTTTCTATGAATTTCTAAAGGTTTAAACATTTTCTGAAATTAATTAAATTAACAGAATTAACAGAAAGGAAATATGACGTCAGCATTGCGTGGGGATGATGTCAGCGGTCAACAGACACGCTGACCAGGTCAAAACTGACCTGTGGGTCCAGTGGGTCCCACTGGTCAGTGACTGGACTAATTAACAGTGGTTAATTTAACTAAACTAAGTTAATTAGCTAGTAGGCCCCACCTGTCAGTGTCTAATTAGTTTACTAAATAAGTTTTAATTATTAAAACATTGATTAAAGGAGTGGGGCCTGCCTGTCAGTGGCTCTGGGCTGCCCAGTCAGCGAGTTGACTGGGTCAACATAGTCAACAGGGCCCCATGGGCCCACACGTCAGCCTCACAGGGGAGGCCACGCGGCGCCACGTCGGCCACTGGCCGGAGACACGCCGGAGTTGAATCCGACGAGCCAAACGCGGCGGCGCGGCTCGGGAGGGGCGCGGGTTTCGCGCACAGGGGGTCTGCGGGGTTGTGGCTGGGCGCGTTCAATCGGGCGTTCGATGCCGCATCCACCTACGGTGGCGGCGCGGCCCGTAATAGGCTAGAACGACGACGGAGAGAGGCGAGGCGGTCGCCAGAGTTCGGCCGCTTTCTGGTTTGGCGCTACGGGGCACCAAAACGTGCGCGGTTTGCAGCTACAGCTAGCTGGCGATGCGGCGCGTCCGATGGAGCAAGCAGCAGGGGCGGGGATGGCCGGAGTGGCACCGGCGACAAGCCGTGGCGGCGGTGAGCTACGGGCCTCGTCGGGGACGGTGCTACGGTGCGCGCGGGGGTGAAATAAACAGCTAGGCGTGGTCTACGCAGTGCGACGAGGCCAATGAGCAGCAGCGCGCGTCCAAATGGTCGCCGGAACGACGCCGGCGACGGGCTAGGCGGTGGCGAGCTCGGGCAAGTCGAGGACGGCGGCTAAGGGAGTAAACGGCGACGGGAGAGGGCTAGGAGGGATAAGAGGCTCACATTGAGCCTGCAGGTGTGCGAGAGTGAGCTTGGGGGAGGCTCGAGGCGGCGAAACGGGCCGGCGATCGACGGCGGCCGTGCGGGGAAGACGAGCTCGGGGAGGTCGTTGCAGTGGCTCCAAGCTTCAACGGAGAGGCGGAGGTGATGTAGTCGAGGGCGGCGACGGCGTACGACACGGCGAAGTGGCGATTGGGGCACGGTGGCCGCGGGATCGAGCGGAGGTGGCGGCGAGCGCTTCAGGTGAGGTGGGGAATGAGAGAGGCGGAGAGGGCAAGCAGCAGCTCATGGGGAAGGGGGAAAAGATCTCTCGGAGGAGGCAGGGGGGCCGTCGCTGGCGACCTTATCCTCCCCGCGGCGCCTGTAGCAGCGTGGCCGGCGAGGTGGTTCGGCGGCGACGCCCCTGTTGCGGTCTGAGACCGAGGAACAGGGCGGGGGGAGAGACCGCTACGAGGGGGCACTGGGCTGGCTCGGGTGGGTTAGGTGGGCCGGCCTAGGTGGGTTCGGTCCAGGGAGGGGGGGTTGCTCTCTCTCTCTCTTTGCTTTTTCCTTTTCTTTTTTTAATCTTTTACCCTTTTATTTATTTTCCTTTTCTGGTATAGTTTTGCATCCTATTATTTTAGTTTTAGTAAAATATATACTTTGTTTATAAATTAGTATTTCAAATTAGTCCATACTCAAAAGTCCAGTCCTCAATAAATTAGTTTGACATTTTATTAATTACAAAAGGTTTTTTTAATAATTATTTAGCTGCTGTTTTATTCATCTCATATTATTTAAACATTTTATAAAGGTGTGGTTTCTCCACCATAATTATCTATGCAATATTTGGTTCACTCCGAACAATTTAATTTTAATATTTGAAAACTTTTATTGTTTGCTTGATTTTGAATTTTGAATTATAATCGGTTTCGAACTAACACCAGATTAATAACAGTAATCATGGTGACATGGCATCGTTAACAGAGGTTTACTGTAGCTTAATTATCCGGGCGTCACAATTCTCCTCCACTACAAGAAATCTCGTCCCGAGATGTAAGCGGTGGAGTAAGGGGGGGGAAGTGTTGGTAGCGAAAACCTAACGGGTCTTCTCGGTCTTGGTTGCCCTTTCGAAGAGGTTGATCCCTTTCGTTGATGTCTTCAGTTCTCTGCTTCAAGTCACCATGATCAAGTCGTCACCCTTTCTTTGGGATCTCCAACGTACTTACGAATAGGTAAGGGGCAGCTCGGCTACGACAGAATGCTTATGAGGGGAAACAATCTGGGGTTAACCCATGAATGAGCATAAGATTATCTCTCAAGTTGAACATATAAAATACATCGAGAGTAAGGTACGAAGGTACAATAAGAGGTTCCCAGCGGATAGATAGTTGCTCGAAGTCTGAACCAGAGTGAGAAAGGGGTTCAGAGCGGCGAGAGTAAGTATTGCGTCTGATACCAGAATAGATTACTAGGCATGTGGCCCATGAATTACACATGAAGTCAAGCTCGAGGAATAACTTTAACAACAGGGTGTACAGAAGAGTCAGGTTTCGATCCTGTGGATCTGTGGGTTATGGGCCCACCATGTGGGTTAAAAGTAGGAAGGGCGGTGACGTCTTGCACGATCATGATAGCAAGGCATGTCAGAGGGTAGCCTGTCAGTTATATGTCAGCAACATCGTCGGTACCAAGGGCGAGGGACGAGGAGAACCATTTTCCTGCGCGTTGAAACGAGGCGGACCATTAGGCAAAGTTCTCGTCCATCGGTGGTTACCGAAATGTCACCAACAATAGTAACAGGGTCTTACTGACAGAGTTGTACACCGAGGTGTTTACATAAGCAGGAGAATATTACTGCTTAGATCATATAGATCACCAGAAAGGTTAAACCAAACAATGGAAAGAAAAATATGATTATCAGATTAAACAGAAGAATGGAAAGGAAAATGTGTTTAAACACATATTTCAAGGGTATATCCTTCCCAAGGACAAGCTGAGCATGATATCCATGACAGGATATAATGTAGAAAACTCTTTAGGTAGGGGAGAGAAATTTCATGACATTACCCATACAATGGTGTTTGGATAATTGAGCAGGAAACATTTAGCATTGGGCTTCAAATGTTCCCGTTGAAAATCGGAGTACCATAGACATGCTTCGAGATAGCATTGACATGGTCAACAGGTGAAAATCAGACTCTGGAAACAAAAAGGATCCATCAGGAACTACTTATTGAATAAGTCTTACGATTTCCTCCTGGAAGAATAGCTAACCTTGCTGAAGAGGAATCTATAACAATAGGGCCTCCGGCCAGGTGTGCTGGGTATCATCACCTTACCGGGTCATAAATAGGCCAATGTTATTACTCTTGGAAATATGTTCCAACCATCATATCTGACCGAGATTCAGATCTGATTGGTGTCAGGATAACTCGGACTCAGGATGCCTGAGAAGAAAGGTGCAACACAAATTGTCGAAACGACATCGAAGATTCTCGGGAGATGAACTATGGAAGCGAGTTCCGAATAAGGGTTCATCATTACATCAAGGAGAGGTGAGGAGGTGACTGATTGTCTCAGCGACAATCCATTGAGATTTCCAAAAGATGGATTTCCACCACTATGTGAACAAGGAGATAACATTAGCTAGTTCGAATGACTTAATGATGTATGCTCGAGGAAAACATACACAGTTAAACATTGGTTGAAATGTGCACCCGAAATATGGGCTAGGTAGCACAATCAATGTCTGAATGATGATTCATTAAGCCATAGACGTAGAATGAAACTGTAGAACAATAACTTCAAAGCAATAGGGTTGCTAGAAGTTTAGAATTTACACATCACGGACCATTGGTCGGTATTCCTTTTAGAAACAACACGGGGACCAAGAAAGAATGGTGATGGGGAGAAGTATCACTGTACCAAGATGTCATACGAGGTGGTGAAATTCTTACGACATACTTGACATAAAAGATGGTAATACTCCAAGGTAGAACATATCATAAGCTAGATAGCAAGGAAATCAAGGTACAACACAAAACATGAACAAGTTTGTGTTGAATGGAAGGCGACAAAATGGTCGATGATAAAACAAATCATCGAGGGCAAGGATGGTATTCCTCATCCAGAATTCGATAGATATCTTGGAAGAGCTCAGAATGTTGATGATGTTCACGACACATTTGTAGCGAGAATTTATGAAGAGGTAATCGATCGGCGATGACATCAAGTCAAAGGAATGATGAAGCGAAAAGTTATTGGAACCAGGGGTACGACACAAACTCGAAATCAAGCTTGTTGTTCAAGGCGAAATGATATGACGAGGAAAATCGACGTAAGCTTAGCTCAGCGTCGAAGGTGGTTCTCCGGGAATAAAGACCAGGTAGCACAGTTAAAATCGGCACGATAATAACATAGCCGAGCAGGCTAGGGATGACGTGATCGAGTACGAACTCGTAAACAAATGAGATTATTAAGAGTTGTTTAATCATGATGCGGACTCGATTCAGTTATCGATGTCCTTGAGTGTTTAATAACTCGGAGCCCGTGAAAAATTGGAATCCATGAGAATGTAATACTTGATGGAGAACTCATAAGAAGTTATGCAGTTCCGTGATAATCTCGAGATGCCAGGGGGTAATACTCGACGACAAACCAAAGTAGAGGTTGGACTGGGTATTGATCTTACAGAAGACAAGTGCTTAAACTTGTACGAGAAATGGTATTTAAAGGAGAACATGGTCGGAACGACGTCCACGGATACCAGATGAACTTATTACAAGGGGACAATCATTTTAAGAGAAGCTTCCATGATAAGGTACATCCTGTCCATGGGCATGAACACAAAGTTCAAGGTCGACTCCCACTTCTTCAATGCATAACCTTTCATTCACTTCTCGCGTTTGATGAAGTTGCAGTGTGGAAAAATTTTATCTGGCAAAATACCAGAAGAGTAGGACTCATGAAAACCTTCGAGTTCACACGTATTATGAAAGGCATAGGTTCAACCCATCAAGGCATCTTAGGAACATATACCACAAACTTCGGAGTAAATATTACAAGCTCGAAAGAAGGGCATTGTTCAAAATCATATGATACAATTTACCAAAGGCATTATATACCCCTGGAAAGGCTCACAAGGTTATTCAATAGGAAGGACACTGCCGGATAAAATCCAACAAGGGAACTGATGGTCCACAAGGGATCTGATGTGAGCATCGGTACTCAACCAGAGGAAGAAGAATGCCAGGAGATCTGATTATAGAAACAACTGACTAACTCAAAGTTCAAATGCAAAAGAATTATGATTTCCAACTCAGGGGGGTCAGAAGCAACGCTCTGATCAAGGATGGATAAGTTGAATAGGCTTAGGGGTACAATCGATGGCAATTTGATAGGTCGAGATCCAGCTCACGTTTAAAATGACGTCTGAGCCGGAAGAATGAATTCTAGGATATGATTGAGGATTGCGAGCATTCGCAACAAATTGAATCAACAGACTCAAAATGATAATGACAAGAGATGCCAATAAGATTACGAGAATTTTGGGATTAACCATAATGCAAGCAAACAAGAATTTCAAGAGCAATAGGCTCCTGAGGATTATCGGAAGATCGAATAGTATTTTGAAGACTATTGTGGAATACTTGACACAACTGGGGATGACCGGATACTCGGTAAGTGCGAGAATTATCCGTAGGGGTATTCAGATGACAAAGAACAGCAAGGCAGTAAGCTCAAAGGATTCTCGGAACAACAGAGAGAATTTCGGGGTATCTTGTAATAACAAGATCAACTGAGAAACATTGTATGAATGGCGAGTATACGTGGTTATTCATAGGAGTTTATCGATAAAAGGGAATTGCAAAAGCAATGAACACAAGTTCTCGGGTTATCAGCGGAGAGTATCTTCAGGGTCTTCACGTGCAGCAGACGATCATCAGTAATAAGGGGCTCTCCGGGTGAAAGTGATAACGAGATCCTAATGTTAGATTTAGTAAAATTCACTTAACCCAAATAGAAGAGAGATCAGAGTCCCAGAGTATAGACAAGGAGTAAAAGATCCTAATACCACCCAATGGCGACGTGGGCCCGTAAGCCACACAGCCATGTTAGTAAAACAGTTTTCACTGACTAGACTCAACTTCGGCCAAGGAGTTGGAAAGGGGGATTCCTGCAGGCAGTTGGCTCTGATACCAACTTGTGACGCCCCCGATTTGACCGTACACTAATCATGCACGCAAATGTGTACGATCAAGATCAGGGACTCACGGGAAGATATCACAACACAACTCTACAACATAAATAAGTCATACAAGCATCATAATACAAGCCAGGGGCCTCGAGGGCTCGAATACAAGTGCTCGATCACAGACGAGTCAGCGGAAGCAACAATATCTGAGTACAGACATAAGTTAAACAAGTTTGCCTTAAGAAGGCTAGCACAAACTGGGATACAGATCGAACGAGGCGCAGGCCTCCTGCCTGGGATCCTCCTAACTACTCCTGACCGTCGTCAGCGGCCTGCACGTAGTAGTAGGCACCTCCAGTGTCGTAGGTGTCGTCGTCGACGGTGGCGTCTGGCTCCTGGACCCCAACATCTGATTGCGACAACCAGATAGAAAGGAAAAGGGGGAAAAGAGGGAGAGAAGCAACCGTGAGTACTCATTCAAAGTACTCGCAAGCAAGGAGCTACACTACATATGCATGGGTATATGTGTAAAGGGGCATATCAGTGGACTGAACTGCAGAATGCCAGAATTAAAAGGGGGATAGCTAGTCCTGTCGAAGACTACGCTTCTGGTCATCTCCATCTTGCAGCATGTAGAAGAGAGTAGATTGAAGTCCTCCAAGTAGCATCGCATAGCATAGTCCTACCCGGCGATCCCCTCCTCGTCGCCCTGTTAGAGAGCGATCACCGGGTTGTATCTGGCACTTAGAAGGGTATATTTTATTCAGTATCCAGTTCTAGTTGTCATAAGGTCAAGGTACAACTCCGGGTCGTCCTTTTACCGAGGGACACGGCTATTCGAATAGATAAACTTCCCTGCAGGGGTGCACCACATAACCCAACACGCTCGATCCCATTTGGCCGGACACACTTTTTTGGGTCATGCCCGGCCTCGTAAGATCAACACGTCGCAGCCCCACCTAGGCTCAACAGAGAGGTTAGCACGCCGGTCTAAACCTATGCGCGCAGGGGTCTGGGCCCATCGCCCTATGCACACCTGCATGTTGCGTACGTGGCCGGAAGTAGACCTAGCCCCCTTAATACAAGCGCGAGCTTACGCTCCAATGCGGCGCGCGCCACTCAGTCGCTGACGTCAAAAGAGCTTCGGCTGATACCACGACGTCGGGGTACCCATAACTACTCCCGCGTAGATGGTTAATGCGTATAGACCAAATGGCCAGACTCAGATCAAATACCAAGATCTCGTTAAGCATGTTAAGTATCCGCGAACGCCGACCAGGGCCAGGCCCACCTCTCTCCTAGGTGGTCTCAACCTGCCCTGTCGCTCCGCCACAAAGTAACAGTCGGGGGCCGTCAAGAACCCAGGCCCACCTCTACCGGGATGGAGCCACCTGTCCTTTCAGCCCCCCATCAGAATCACTTGCGGGTACTCCTCGAGCCGACCCGACTTTAGTCACCACATGTGTCATGTATATAATGTATATAGTATATACCCGTGATCACCTCCCAAAGTGATCACGGCCCAGTAGTATAGCATGGCAGACGGACAAGAGTGTAGGGCCACTGATGGAACACTAGCATCCTATACTAAGCAGTAGGATAGCAGGTAAGGGTATCAACTGTAGCAACAATGACAGGCTATGCATCAGGATAGGATTAACGGAAAGCAGTAACATGCTACACTACTCTAATGCAAGCAGTATAGAGAAGAATAGGCGATATCTGGTGATCAAGGGGGGGCTTGCCTGGTTGCTCTGGCAAGGAGGGGTCGTCTTCGACGTTGTCGATCACCGGGGCGGCATCGGTCTCGGGGTCTACCGGAGAGAAGAGGGGGAAGAAACAATAAACATAAAGCAAGCATAACATCACAAAGCATAACATGGCAACATGTTGTGCCGGGTGTGTCCTAACGTATGGCTACACAATAAAGGTGAAGGGGGAATTCAACCGGGAATGTATTCCCGGTTCCGGACTTGTATCAAACAGATGACCGGAGGGGGGAATGTTCCATGTTCAGCATGCTAGGGGCATGTGACAGATGAACGGACTGCGTATTCGGATTCGTTGGATTTTTCTGAGCAACTTTCATGTAGAAAACATTTTCATCGGAGTTACGGTTTATTTTCTATGAATTTCTAAAGGTTTAAACATTTTCTGAAATTAATTAAATTAACAGAATTAACAGAAAAGGAAATATGACGTCAGCATTGCGTGGGGATGATGTCAGCGGTCAACAGACACGCTGACCAGGTCAAAACTGACCTGTGGGTCCAGTGGGTCCCACTGGTCAGTGACTGGACTAATTAACAGTGGTTAATTTAACTAAACTAAGTTAATTAGCTAGTAGGCCCCACCTGTCAGTGTCTAATTAGTTTACTAAATAAGTTTTAATTATTAAAACATTGATTAAAGGAGTGGGGCCTGCCTGTCAGTGGCTCTGGGCTGCCCAGTCAGCGAGTTGACTGGGTCAACATAGTCAACAGGGCCCCATGGGCCCACACGTCAGCCTCACAGGGGAGGCCACGCGGCGCCACGTCGGCCACTGGCCGGAGACGCGCCGGAGTTGACTCCGACGAGCCAAACGCGGCGGCGCGGCTCGGGAGGGGCGCGGGTTTCGCGCACAGGGGGTCTGCGGGGTTGTGGCTGGGCGCGTTCGATCGGGCGTTCGACGCCGCATCCACCTACGGTGGCGGCGCGGCCCGTAATAGGCTAGAACGACGACGGCGAGAGGCGAGGCGGTCGCCGGAGTTCGGCCGCTTTCTGGTTTGGCACTACGGGGCACCAAAACGTGCGCGGTTTGCGGCTACAGCTAGCTGGCGATGCGGCGCGTCCGATGGAGCAAGCAGCAGGGGCGGGGATGGCCGGAGTGGCACCGGCGACAAGCCGTGGCGGCGGTGAGCTACGGGCCTCGTCGGGGACGGTGCTAAGGTGTGCGCGCGGGTGAAATAAACAGCTAGGCGTGGTCTACGCAGTGCGACGAGGCCAATGAGCAGCAGCGCATCCAAATGGTCGCTGGAACGACGCCGGCGACGGGCTAGGCGGTGGCGAGCTCGGGCAAGTCGAGGACGGCGGCTAAAGGGAGTAAACGGCGATGGGAGAGGGCTAGGAGGGATAAGAGGCTCACATTGAGCCTGTAGGTGTGCGAGAGTGAGCTCGGGGGAGGCTCGAGGCGGCGAAACGGGGCGGCGATCGACGGCGGCCGTGCGGGGAAGACGAGCTCGGGGAGGTCGTTGCAGTGGCTCCAAGCTTCAACGGAGAGGCGGAGGTGATGTAGTCGAGGGCGGCGACGGCGTACGACACGGCGAAGTGGCGATTGGGGCACGGTGGCCGCGGGATCGAGCGGAGGCGGCGGCGAGCGCTTCAGGTGAGGTGGGGAATGAGAGAGGCGGAGAGGGCAAGCAGCAGCTCGTGGGGAAGGGGGAAAAGATCTCTCGGAGGAGGCAGGGGGCCGTCGCTGGCGACCTTATCGTCCCCGCGGCGCCTGTAGCAGCGTGGCCGGCGAGGTGGTTCGGCGGCGACGCCCCTGTTGCGGTCTGAGACCGAGGAACAGGGCGGGGGGGAGAGACCGCTGCGAGGGGGCACTGGGCTGGCTCGGGTGGGTTAGGTGGGCCGGCCCAGGTGGGTTCGGTCCAGGGAGGGGGGGTTGCTCTCTCTCTCTCTCTCTTTGCTTTTTCCTTTTCTTTTTTTTAATCTTTTACCCTTTTATTTATTTTCCTTTTCTGGTATAGTTTTGCATCCTATTATTTTAGTTTTAGTAAAATATATACTTTGTTTATAAATTAGTATTTCAAATTAGTCCATACTCAAAAGTCCACTCCTCAATAAATTAGTTTGACATTTTATTAATTACAAAAGGTTTTTTTTAATAATTATTTTGCTGCTGTTTTATTCATCTCATATTATTTAAACATTTTATAAAGGTGTGGTTTCTCCACCATAATTATCTATGCAATATTTGGTTCACTCCGAACAATTTAATTTTAATATTTGAAAACTTTTATTGTTTGCTTGATTTTGAATTTTGAATTATAATCGGTTTTGAACTAACACCAGATTAATAACAGTAATCATGGTGACGTGGCATCGTTAATAGAGGTTTACTGTAGCTTAATTATCCGGGCGTCACACTTCCCCTCGAGGTGACAAATTTTGTTATGTACTACGGTTTATGTTTCCCTGTACTAACAATGCAGCTGAGTACGAGGCCTTGCTCCATGGTCTTCGGATGGCTAAGGAGATGAGCTTAAGCCGGGTAAGGTGCTTTGGCGACTCAGATTTGGTGGCCCAACAGGTATCAGGCAAGTGGGATTCCAAGGACTCCCTCATGGCGGCTTATCGCCGTGAGGTTGATGCCATTGCCGGACATTTTCAGGGTTACCAAGTATAGCACATTGACCGCAGAAAGAACGAGGCGGCTGATGCCTTAAGCCGGCTGGGCTCTCAGCGAAAGCCGGTGCCGCCTAATACTTTCTTGGATATTCTGCATAACCCTTCTGTCAAGTTACCTACAGAGGAAGACTTGGCTGTTCCGGACCCTGAAGCACAGTTGGTGGCGGCTCTTCATGTTATCCCAGATTGGACAGTGCCATACTTGGCTTACATGACCCGGGGAGAATTGCCTGAGGATGAAATTTTGGGCAGACAAATAACCCGGCGGTCTAAGTCAATGATAATTGCCAATGGCGAGTTGCATCATCGCGGTATCACTGGGGCTTTTCAGCGTTATGTTTCCCCTGAGGAAGGGCAAGAAATTTTACGAGAGATTCACAAGGGGGATTGTGGCCATCATGCCGGCTCAAAATCCCTTGTGGCCAAAGCTTTTCGTCACGGTTTTTATTGGCTGATGGCTCATGCTGATGTAGAGGACCTAGTCAGTAAATGTGACGGTTGTCAGAAGTTCTCAAGACGTGCTCACGTGCCGGCTCAAGAGTTGAGGATGATTCCAATCACTTGGCCGTTTGCAGTCTGGGGGCTTGATATGGTTGGACCTTTCAAAAGGTCCAAGGATAAGAAGACCCACCTCTTGGTGGCGGTTGACAAGTTCACAAAGTGGGTTGAGGCAGAGCCAGTTAGTAAGTGTGATGCAGCCACGGCGGTTCAGTTCATGAAAAAGGTGATATTTCGCTTTGGTTTTCCACACAGCATTATAACTGACAATGGTACCAATTTGTCTAAAGGCGCCATGGAAGAATTTTGTTAACGAGAGCATATTCGACTTGATGTTTCATCAGTGGCTCACCCCCAATCCAATGGTCAAGCTGAGAGTGCCAATCAGGAAATCTTGAAAGGCATCAAGCCCCGGCTTTTGGTCCCTTTGCAGCGGACGCCGGGTTGTTGGGTGGAGGAGTTACCCTCTGTGATTTGGAGCGTCAATACTACTCCTAATAGGTCTATGGGTTATACGCCTTTCTTCATGGTTTACGGAGCCGAGGCGGTTCTCCCTAGCGACATCCGTCATGATTCGCCTCGCGTGGCGGCTTATGTTGAAGCGGACAATGAACAAGCGCGTCAGGATGCTCTTGACTTGTTGGACGAACAGCGTGACGTAGCAGCAGCTCGCTCGGCGATTTACCAACAAGACCTGCGCCGCTATCACAGCCGCCGGGTTAAGTCCAGAACCTTTCAGGAAGGTGACTTGGTGCTCCGGCTCATCCAGGATCAAACAGATGCACACAAGTTATCCCCACCTTGGGAAGGGCCCTTTGTGGTCAGCAAGAACTTGCACAACGGGTCATACTACCTCATCGATGTTCGAGAACACAAAGATTCACGTAAGTCGGAGGAGGAGACCCGCCGGCCGTGGAATATAGCTCAGCTTCGGCCTTATTACACTTGAGCCACTGGCTCTCATTATGTACATACTTCCGTGACAATGTATATATTATGATAAATAATAAAGCAGGACCTCTGTCCTTTTTTTCCCTCAAAGGTAAATGTGTCATTGTTATTTTCATTATGATATCACATGATCACTTGGGGGCTGATCCGGCTTACGATCGCATTCGAATCTAGCCGTTAAAAATTATGATCACTAGGGGGCTTCCTATTCAAACATAGGTCGAATTCGAACCAAAGAGAAGATAGATGTCGATACCCTTTTGATCGGCACACTGCCGAGCTCATTGGGGAGTTTCTTGGTCATATTTGAACCATAGCTCAACCCCCTTTGAGAACCGACGTGGATCGTATTCGAATCAGCGTCGTTAAACAACTCTCAAAGTCATTTGGGGGCTTCCTGTTCAAACATAGGTCGTATTCGAACCAAAGAGAACATAGCTGTCGGTACCCTCTTGATCGGCAACGCCAAAGCCATTGGGGGCTATATGATCGTATTCGAATCTTAGCTTAACCCCTTTGGGATGGTTTTCTGGTCGTATTCGAATCAGAAGCCTCCAATTTTTTTGAAGTCTTTTCTTCTAGGCAATTTTTGGATTCCATTTGAAGTTCTTTTGATCATGTCAAAAGTGTTCAAGGGTGGTTCCTTTTCCACCAGCTTAACCTTGATCAATAAAGATGATCGCATATAATAGACATCGTATTACAGAGTTGGGTTCTCACCCTCATTGTTCGGGTCACATAAACCGAAAGTGTAATCGAAGGGTCACGGGACAGTTAAAGGCAGCCCTTTAAACATAAGGAAGAAGAGGATCAGCATAAAGCAAGGGAATATAAGATGGCGGCTTAAACAGTGTTGAGCGCCACACAGGTGCGCGATGGCACGACCAAAATAAGTGTTTTTTCCTACTCTATTACATGACTCCCCGAGTCAAAATAGTGAAGCATTGTTTTTTATCAAGACATAAATATGAGCCGCCTGAGGAATCAAAGGTGTTGTTGGGCTCACGCTTCCGGCTCATCCCTTTCCACTCCTCCGGCTGTTTCCCTGTCCTGGAAAGTTGATGATTTCCAGTCAATGCCACTCAAGGCTTCAAATTCAGCTTCATCATCAATTAACCCGGCCGGATCAACTTCAGGGGCAAAAGTATGCTTACGAGGGGGAGGGATCAGACTGATTGCCTCATAATGTGGTGTTGGAATCCTCTGATTATCGGTGTCATAACCCGGTTGGTATTTGGTAAGATCTGTGTCATTACCGATCAGAGTGGCCACAGGGCGTATGTCCTTCACGCAAGCGGCGAAATCCTTCAGGTCAAAGGGAGTGCCGTCCTCCTTCAAACTGGGATACCCAAGGGCAATATCGGCCGGGTCTAGCTCCAGTAGCCACGCCTTGGCCCGGCTTAGAGCATCTATGGCTCCGGCTCTTGCAGAAGCTCGTCTCAATTCCTGGAATCTTTGAGGTAGCATGGCAAGCCGCCTTAGCACATCCGCCAAATGAGTGGGAACTTCATTTGACATAGCCACGACGGCTAAGGCACGTTGTGACCCGGTGTAGAGTTGTTCCACCAGGGTATAAACGGCCTTCAGTTTTGTCAGCATATTCTGATTGAGATTGGCACTCCTGGAGCCTGCATTGCAAGGTCAGGTGAGCTGAGGACAATTGAGATGTTTGTTGAAAAAGATTCAAGCTAGCTAACACTTATAGAATAACTTACCAAAGATTGCTGAGACCATCTGAGATATATGGTGTTTTAAGCGGATAGCTCGGCGGTTGTTTCTGCAAGAGTGACCTCCGCTTGTTCAGCCCGGTTGAGTAAAGCGGTCTTTTCATCCGCCCAGGCCTTTCTCTCTGCTTCAAACTTCTTTTTCAATTTCTCTTGTGCGGATACACTGACTTCAAACTTGGAATTCGCCTTTTGGGTTTCACTTTCTTGTGTTTTCAGGCGATTCTTCAAGTTGGAGATCTCCGATTCAAATTGTTTAATGGCGGCCTGTATCAATTCCGGGTTACAATTAGGATTATCATAATGCAACATTAAGTCCCAAGTACTTTGCAAGCAAAGATACTTGGCACTTGGGGGCTAATGTATGCTAAAGAGCTCTAATTACAGTGGCGGTTCATGGAAATAAAGTCCCAAGTATTTTGCAAGCAAAGATACTTGGCACTTGGGGGCTAATGTATATTGCTGTTCAAGTACTTGGTTAAAATACGGTGAAGACCAGTTCACATATGCTATCTAAGCCGGCCCTTGGGTGCTACTGATAAGCCGGTTTTCTTGCAGTGATTATTAAGCTGGTGGTAAGTCTATAACATATTTCATCATAAGTAATAGACTTGGGGGCTGGCATAGTAAGGATAACTAAGGAATAAGCAACAAGAGTTATACCTCAGAATTTTGGTGTATCTGTTTCACCATATCAACTTCCAGATCCCGGCTGTTGTGCACTTGGTTTACATAACCAGAGACGATTTCTCCAATACTCAGATGAGCACAATCAGTGACATCCAGCCGGGTTTTGCGGCGTTCCAGAAGTTCTTCCTTGGCGGAGCACTTGGCTAGCGCAGTGGTCTCCCCGGTTCAACGAAGTCAGTCCGGATGATTTCGACGTCCGGGTCATTCGCCTTGGCTGGGCTAGGGTTCTCCCGGTTCTCAGAACCTTCCATCGCTTGTTCAACGGACGGATCAGTGGTGAAAGTTGGAGTATCACGGGCTGGTTCAGGCGGCGGCTCATGAGCGGAAGTATCAGGAGTAGCCGTACTGAGCTCCGGTTCAGCAGGGATTGGCTCTTCGGCCGGCTTACTTCTCTTCGTCCTCTTGCTGGGCTTTACTTGTACACTGAAAATTAAAGGGTTAGCACAAAAACATGAGTAAGATAAGCACAAGATAAACAGATTATCATTACCCTGGAACGGTTTTAAAAGCTGGCATGCTGGACTGCATTGACTCGCCGGAGGAAGGTGAAGTTCCCTGATAGTTTGAGTCAGAGGAATTGAGTGGTTGACGAGTGAAACCCGCCAAAGGATACAAAGAATATAAATCAGAGATAACCTCAGTCCGGCGTTTTCTTGTTGCATCGGGTAAGCCGGAGGAGAGGTCCGCATCTTTACTGGTCCGGGTCTGCCTCCGACTCTCGTGAATCTGTTGCTTCAAAAGAAATTGAGGATCTTGATAAGCTAAAGGATGTGAAAATCTTACTTTCCGGGTTACCCTTCGGACTTTCTGTCTCGGCAAAGGCTCGGAGTCGGAGGAAATTATAGTTACCTCTTGAGTTACTGCATGACTTGCTCCGGTATCCTCTTGTTGATAATCAGTGTCAATAAGATGGTTAAAGAAGGAGCCTAAAGAGTCAAGAGTTACCTCTGACTCGGAGGTATCGTCTATATGAAACATATCCGAGGCGCTAGGTTTGTTTCCCTTCTTACGGGCAGTGGCCTTTCTAGCCTTCTTTGCAGCCTCATGGTCATACTTGACCTTCCAGAATTTATCACCAGCCTGTAAAATATAGCAAGAGTTTTTGAGTAAAGATGAAATTGTCAAAGTGGAAAGTAAGGTGTTCAAGTTAATGGTTTACCGCTGGAGCCGGGTTAGCCTTGCAGAAAGGACTTAAGCCCGTTTTCCCGCAATCTGCCAGGCTCTTGTTCAAAAGAGACTTGGTCATGTCATCAACGATATCCTCAGGTAAGTCGTCAGGACTGTGCCGTAGAGGATCATTTCTCTGGCCTGTGTAATCGCACATCAAGTCGGGGCGGCGGCTCAAGGGAATCACTCGCCAGGCAATCCAAACCCGGACCGAGTCAATGCCGTTTAGGCCGTTCCCCAGAAGAGCTTTGATCTTGTTGATAGTGGGGCAAGTGTTTGACGTTCAGCTGGAGATGATTTATCTGGTAAAGGGTGAGTTGACTCCAGGCGTAGGGCGCGAAAGCTGGGCAAGGGGTTCTCATCAGCCGGAGAAGTGTCCTGACAGTAGAACCAAGTCTGGTTCCAATCTTTAGGGTGACTCGGCGGCTCGGCATAAGGAAAGAGGCAGTCTCTACGTCGCTGGATTAAGATCCCGCCAAGTTCCAAACTAGGCCCGTGGGCACATTCATTTTGACGATTCAGATAAAATAACTCTCTAAAGAGTAGTATGATGGGTTCTTCTCCAAGGTACACCTCACAGAATACTTGGAAATTGCAGATGTTTGACACGGAATTGGGTCCGATGTCTTGAGGCCGCAGGTCAAAAAAGTGCAAGACGTCTTTGAAATTTTTTGAGCCGGGTGGAGCAAAGCCCCGGCTCATGTGATCAGTAAAAATGACAACTTCCCCATCCTTGGGTTGAGGTTTTTCTTCTAACGGTCAGGAGCACGATAAGACAAGATCTCTTTCTTCGGCAGATGACCACTCTTCACAAAACCGTCTAAGATGCTATCAGTGACGGTGGATTTAACCCAGTTGCATGTGATGGGTGCTTTGGGAGCCTTGGGCGGCATTATGAAGGATGGAAGCCTATGACAAAATAAAAATTTCCGGCTTAAATTTAAGCCGCAGAAAATACTTCAATTCATATTCAAGATGGCGGCTTATGATGGGGCCTAATGATATATGGCTAATTGTGTCAGATTGTTTAAGCCGCCATGGGAAACAGTAGCAATTAAATTATTTAAATCCACTATGAGTGATCAGGATTATTCATTGAGCATTGCCTCGTTAAGCTGGCGATAAGAGCCACCGTGGATAATGGATACGGTTTTTGCCTAAGTATCGCACAAACAGGTTTCACAGGTTGCAGCTGCTATTTTGGATCAAACGGTGGTTCAGAAAAGAAAATATTCTAGACCTAAATACTAGTACAGATGAGTTCGTGAGCTCTAATGAGGATTTTTTACAAGCAAAAGGGATCTGCTAGTATTGAAAATGGATGCGAAGCAACTACCGCATGAGTTCCATACTACTTTTGGATCAAATAAAGCCGCGGTGGAGGAACTATGAAGAAACTGTGTTGAACCATGAAGAACACGGAAGAACTTGAAAACCCTAAATGCAGATCTGAAGGGCGGGAAGGTGAAGACTTACAGCTGTAGATCTACTGCGGAGGATCGTCGCCGTTCTCTGGTCGATTCAGGTTGATGCAGCGGCCAAGGTCGACGAAGATGAGGTGCTCTCCTGCGGCGGCGGCGGCGGAGCTCGGGCAGCAGCGGAGGCGCGAGAGGAAGAAGACGACAGAAAGGGGGAGAATGGAGAAAGACCTAAAGGTCGTGCTTATTTATAAGGAAAGACTGACAAAGAGGGCGCGAGAAACGAGGAGACCAGACGTGGATATCTAGCTACTCCGACGCCTCGATTTTCGGGATGGTCATTAAGATAAAGATCCGTTGAGATATGACAGAATAAAAATGAATTTAATGGAAGATGACGTCATGGCGGGTTATCATGAATCCAGAAGATGACGTCATGGCGGGTTATAACTTTTGCACAGACAGAAGCCAGAAGGTTTTTTCTTAAGGTATTGAAGATTGACATGAACCGGTTCAAATCAATCTGGGGCCTAATGTTGGGGATATAACTACTAGTGTAACCCGCCCAGGAGGGGCCGGGTTACGCTATGGTAATTCATTATATGAAGCCCAATATCAAGCTTGAAGATGGCGGTTCAATAAAGGGCCTAAGGCCCGTAGGCGACTTAAGGCTCATAGTGATAAACCGCCGTAATGGCATGACTTGTGTTGTAAGGCAAGATTAATTAGTCACCGAGCCGGACACTGTTTATGAGCCGGCCGGGACTCTGTAGGCCGCGGGGCGTCAACCCGTGTATATAAGGGGATGACCCGCTGGCGGCTTAAGGCAAGTAACATCAAATCGGTAGCCAGGCATAGCGGATTCGCTCCCTGGTCATCGAAACCCTAGTAATTCCACCTCAACTAGAGTAGGCTTTTACCTTCACCGTAAGGGGCCGAACCAGTATAACCCTCGTGTCCTTTGTCCCGCTTTAACCCCTTTAAGCTTCCTAGTTGCGATGGCTCCACGACTAAGTCCTTTCACGAGGGCATCTGCCGTGACTATTCCACGACAGGAGGCGGCAACCAGAACTTCTGTTGCTTAGCAGCCACTAGTGAGGAAGAAGAAGACTGAACTGCATCCCTCACTCTCTTCTTAGAAGCCTCACACTTGAGCTGAGCAGCCTCTTGCTTCAGTGCCATGTTGTAGAAATCATCATACTTGGTCGGCTCAAAAAGCACGAGAGGTAATTGCAGATTTTCTCTAAGGCCAGCTCTGAATTGATAGATCATACTCTTTTCATCAGGAACGTCTTGCTTAGCGAAGCGAGCGAGTTTCTGAAACTGGGTATTGTATTGATACATGGACATGCTGCCCTGCTTGAGATTGCGGAACTCCTCATGCTTGCTCTCAACAACACTTTGTGGAATGTGGTGAGCTTTGAAGTCTCGACGGAAATCATCCCAGGTAATCACACGACCTCCTCTGGAATCTTTGTATTGTTGATACCACTCGGCAGCTTGATCCTTGAGTTGAAAAGAAGCGAACTTGACAAAGTCCTCAGGCCTGACATTGCTACATTCAAAATGCTTGTTGATGTCCACGAGCCAATCATCGGCGTCTCTGGCCTCGGCACAGTAGCTGAAAGACTTCGGCTGATTTGCGAGGAACTGATTGAGGGTAGCGAAATGAGGCTGATTGTTGCCTTGGCCTTGATTTCCTTGGTTGCCTTGCCCTTGGGTGCGCTCTTGCAAGAGTTGCAAAATCATCTGAGCATTGGCGTTGGTGGCTGCCATGATAGCTTGCCATGCCTCCGGAGGCGGAGGTGGTGGCGGAGGGTTCGCCTGACTCCCTTCATTGCGTTCCGGATTCTGACGCGTTGGCGGAGCCATCCTGAAGAGGGTGACATCCGTTAGCATCTTGATAGACAAATAGACAAGTTGAATCAACGGATAGAAATTGCAACATATAGTCTTCACAATAAACATTCGAACAAGGATGAACGAATGAATTCCATAGTAAATCATCACACTTCCATTAAGGTGAGAAAACCACTTGATAAAGGGTTGATGAATAAAATAACAAGGTACGACTGGAACAAATAAGTGGTAAGGATTACCCAATCACAAACCAAATATCTGCGAGAAGAAATGCTAAGAGCTACTTGAATCCCACCTATAAACTCCCGAAACTTTCTGGTTATGCAATCTGGTGTTGGGGATACACGGGACACAAAATATATCACCCAAACTAGCAATCCCTAGATCCAGCTCTATCCATCCGTCAACACATAACCAAGAAACCTTCGGAAATCGTGTACCTCAACCTTCGAAAAGCATCCGTTATACGAGTTATGGCAATACTCCCGAACTCCCGCCCCAGTACTGGGTGGCGTCGAGGTGATCTCACCAACAACTGCATAAAAGAGATTTTTGATGTCGGCGAAACTCAGGTATTCCAGAACTGCAACGACAAAATTGTGACGACAACACCTCGGAGCTCAACTCCCCGGGACACTGCCACAACCCCTAAATGTCAGGAGGCACCAAGAACAATGTTCTCGTCACAAAACCATCGGAATGATTCTAAGATACCCGTGTGATCCTAAAAAAATTTTAGTGAAATTTGAGGAGAGAAGAGTCAAAACTTCTACGTCAGGAGGCCTCACCAGAGCGATGAAGGGATTGAGGAATAAAAAGAATCCTACTCTCCGATATATATAATCCTAAGACTGAAAACATTTTTGTTCTAGACTCAACAACGCCAGCAATTCGATCAAGCAGGGGGCTCCTAAGTCGGGGATGGCTCTGATTACCAACTTGTAACGCCCACGATGCGGCTATATCTCCCACGTGTCGAGGCACGACTTAGAGGCATAACCGCATTGTAGGTATTGTCGCAAGAAGGGTCATCTTCACACAATCCCATGTAATGAACAAGAATGGGATAACGAGAGTTGTCTTACAATCGCCACTTCACACAATACATAAATTAATTCATAAATCATCCAAAATCCACACATAGACCGACTACGGTCAAATCCAAATGAAAATAAGATAACCCCAAATGCTAGATCCCCGATCGTCCCAACTGGGCTCCACTACTGATCATCAGGAAACAAAACATAGTAACGACCACGTTCCTCGTCGAACTCCCACTTGAGCTCGGTTGCGTCATCTGCACTCGTATCGTTGGCACCTGCAACTATTTTGGTGGAATCTGTGAGTCACGAGGACTCAGCAATCTCATATTGGGGATCGTAGCAGAAATTAAAATTTTCTATGCATCGCCAAGATCAATCTATGGAGTTTACTAGCAACAAGAGGGGAGGAGTGCATCTACATACCCTTGTAGATCGCGAGCGGAAGCGTTCAAGACAACGGGGTTGATGGAGTCGTACTCGTCGTGATCCAAATCACCGATGATCCAAGCGCCGAACGGACGGCACCTCCGCGTTCAACACACGTATGGAGCGGTGACGTCTCCCACGCCTTGATCCAGCAAGGAGGAGGGAGAGGTTGAGGAAGAAGGCTCCAACAGCAGCACGACGGCGTGGTGGTGGTGGAGTGACAGTTCTCCGGCAGGGCTTCGCCAAGCACACGCGGAGGAAGAGAGGTGTTGGGGAGGGGAGGGGCTGCGCCTTGGATGTGGTGCTGCAGCCCTCCCCTCACCCCTCTATTTATAGGGAGAAGGGGAAAGGGCGCCGGCCCCTCTAGATGAGATCTAGAGGGGGGGCGGCGGCCAAGGGGGGAGGGAGCTTGCCCCCCCAAGCAAGGGGGGCGCCCCCCCTTTAGGGTTCCCCCCAAACCCTAGGCGCATGGGCCCTAGGGGGGTTGGCGCCCAGCCCACTAAGGGCTGGTTCCCTTCCACCTACAGCCCATAAGGCCCTCCGGGACAGGTGGAACCTCCCGGTGGACCCCTGGAACCCCTCCGGTGGTCCCGGTACAATACCGGTATACCCCCGAATATTTCCGGTGACCGTATGGTGACTTCCCATATATAAATCTTTACCTCCGGACCATTCCGGAACTCCTCATGAAGTCCGAGATGTCATCCGGGACTCCGAACAACATTCGGTAATCACATACAAACCTTCCTTATAACCCTAGCGTCATCGAACCTTAAGTGTGTAGACCCTACGGGTTCGGGAATCATGCAGACATGACCGAGACACCTCTCTAGCCAATAACCAACAGCGGGATATGGATACCCATGTTAGCTCCCACATGTTTCATGATGATCTCATCGGATGAACCACGATGTTGAGGATTCAAGCAATCCCGTATACAATTCCCTCTGTCAATCGGTACTTTACTTGCCCGAGATTCGATCGTCGGTATCCCAATACCTCGTTCAATCTCGTTACCGGCAAGTCACTTTACTCGTTCCGTAATGCATGATCCCGTGACTAACTACTTAGTCACATTGAGCTCATTATGATGATGCAATACCGAGTGGGCCCAGAGATACCTCTCCGTCATACGGAGTGACAAATCCCAGTCTCGATCCGAGCCAACCCAACAGACACTTTCGGAGATACCTGTAGTGCACCTTTATAGCCACCCAGTTACGTTGTGACGTTTGGTACACCCAAAGCATTCCTACGGTATCCGGGAGTTGCACGATCTCATGGTCTAAGGAAATGATACTTGACATTAGAAAAGCTTTAGCAAACGAACTACACGATCTAGTGCTATGCTTAGGATTGGGTCTTGTCCATCACATCATTCTCCTAATGATGTGATCCCGTTATCAATGACATCCAATGTCCATGGTCGGGAAACCGTAACCATCTATTGACCAAAGAGCTAGTCAACTAGAGGCTCACTAGGGACATGTTATGGTCTATGTATTCACACATGTATTACGATTTCCGGATAACACAATTAAAGCATGAACAATAGACAATTATCATGAACAAGGAAATATAATAATAACCATTTTATTATTGCCTCTAGGGCATATTTCCAACAGTCTCCCACTTGCACTAGAGTCAATAATCTAGTTACATTGTGATGAATCGTACACCCATAGAGTTCTGGTGTTGATCATGTTTCGCTCATGGAAGAGGTTTAGTCAACGGATCTGCGACATTCAAATCTGTATGCACTTTACAAATATCTATGTCTCCATTTTGAACATTTACACGAATGGAGTTGAAGCGACGCTTGATGTGCCTGGTCTTCTTGTGAAACCTGGGCTCCTTGGCAAGGGCAATAGCTCCAGTGTTGTCACAGAAGAGAGTCATCGGCCCCGATGCATTGGGAATAACTCCTAGGTCGGCAATTAACTCCTTCATCCAGATTGCTTCATGTGCTGCGTCCGAGGCTGCCATGTACTCCGCTTCACATGTAGATCCCACCACGACGCTTTGCTTGCAACTACACCAGCTGACTGCCCCACCATTCAAAATATACACATATCCGGTTTGTGACTTAGAGTCATCTAGATCTGTGTCGAAGCTAGCATCGACGTAACCCTTTACGATGAGCTCTTCGTCACCTCCATAAATGAGAAACATATCCTTAGTCCTTTTCAGGTACTTCAGGATGTTCTTGACCGCTGTCCAGTGTTCCATGTCAAGATTACTTTGGTACCTTCCTACCAAACTTACGGCAAGGTTTACATCAGGTCTGGTACACAGCATGGCATACATAATAGACCCTATGGCCGAGGCATAGGGGACGACACTCATCTTTTCTCTATCTTCTGCCGTGGTCGGGCATTGAGCCGTGCTCAATCTCACACCTGGCAATACATGCAAGAACCCCTTCTTGGACTGATCAATATTGAACTTCTTCAATATCTTGTCAAGGTATGTGCTTTGTGAAAGACCTATGAGGCGTCTCGATCTATCTCTATAGATCTTGATGCCTAATATGTAAGCAGCTTCTCCAAGGTCCTTCATTGAACAACACTTATTCAAGTAGGCCTTTATACTTCCCAAGAATTCTATATCATTTCCCATCAATAGTACGTCATCCACATATAATAAGAGAAATGCTACAGAGCTCCCACTCACTTTCTTGTAAACACAGGCTTCTCCATAAGTCTGCGTAAACCCAAACGCTTTGATCATCTCATCAAAGCGAATGTTCCAACTCCGAGATGCCTGCACCAGCCCATAGATTGAGCGCTGGAGCTTGCATACTTTGTCAGCATTCTTAGGATCGACAAAACCTTCCGGCTGCATCATATACAATTCTTCCTTAAGGAAGCCATTAAGGAATGCCGTTTTGACGTCCATTTGCCATATTTCATAATCGTAGAATGCGACAATTGCTAACATGATTTGGACGGACTGCAGCTTCGCTACGGGTGAGAAGGTCTCATCGTAGTCAACTCCTTGAAATTGTCGATAACCCTTAGCGACAAGTCGACCTTTATAGATGGTAACATTTCCATCCGCGTCCGTCTTCTTCTTAAAGATCCATTTATTTTCTATCGCTCGCCGATCATCGGGCAAGTCTGTCAAAGTCCATACTTTGTTTTCATACATGCATCCTATCTCGGATTGCATGGCTTCAAGCCATTTGTTGGAATCTGGACACGCCATTGCTTCTTCATAGTTCCAAGGTTCACCGTTGTCCAACAACATGATTTTCAGGACAGGGTTGCCGTACCACTCTGGTGCGGAACGTGTCCTTGTGGACCTACGAAGTTCAGTGGTAACTTGATCATGATCGTCATCATTAACTTCCTCTCTAGTCGGTGCAGGCACCACAGAAACATTTTCTTGTCCTGCGCTACTTTCTGGTTCGAGAGGGGTCATCTCATCAAGTTCCACTTTCCTCCCACTTGCTTCTTTCGAGAGAAACTCTTTCTCCAGAAAGGACCCGTTCTTGGCAACGAAGATCTTGCCTTCGGATCTGAGGTAGAAGGTATACCCAATGGTTTCCTTAGGGTATCCTATGAAGACGCATTTTTCTGACTTGGGTTCGAGCTTTTCAGGTTGAAGTCTCTTGACATAAGCATCGCATCCCCAAACTTTAAGAAACGACAGCTTAGGTTTCTTTCCAAACCATAATTCATACGGTGTCGTCTCAACGGATTTCGACGGAGCCCTATTTAAAGTGAATGCTGCAGTCTCTAAAGCATAACCCCAGAATGATAGCGGTAGATCGGTAAGAGACATCATAGATCGCACCATATCCAATAGAGTGCGATTATGACGTTCGGACACACCATTACGCTGAGGTATTCCAGGCGGCGTGAGTTGTGAAACAATTCCACATTTCCTTAAGTGTGTGCCAAATTCGTGACTCAAATATTCCCCTCCACGATCTGATCGTAAGAACTTTATTTTCCTGTCACGTTGATTCTCAACCTCACTCTGAAATTCCTTGAACTTTTCAAAGGTCTCAGACTTGTGTTTCATTAAGTAGACATACCCATATCTACTCAAGTCATCAGTGAGGGTGAGAACATAACGATAGCCACCGCGAGCCTCAACGCTCATTGGACCGCACACATCAGTATGTATGATTTCCAATAAGTTGGTTGCTGCTCGCTCCACTGTTCCGGCGAACGGAGTCTTGGTCATTTTGCCCATGAGGCATGGTTCGCACATGTCAAATGATTCATAATCAAGGGACTCCAAAAGTCCATCTGCATGGAGTTTCTTCATGCGTTTGACACCAATGTGACCAAGGCGGCAGTGCCACAAGTATGTGGGACTATCATTATCAACCTTACATTTCTTGGCATTCACACTATGAATATGTGTAACATCACGTTCGAGATTCATTAAGAATAAACCATTGACCAGCGGGGCATGACCATAAAACATATCTCTCATATAAATAGAACAACCATTATTCTCGGATTTAAATGAGTACCATCTCGCATTAAACAAGATCCAGATACAATGTTCATGCTCAAAGCTAGCACTAAATAACAATTATTGAGGTTTAAAACTAGTCCCGTAGGTAAATGTAGAGGTAGCGTGCCGACGGCGATCACATCGACCTTGGAACCATTCCCGACGTGCATCGTCACCTCGTCCTTTGCCAGTCTCCGCTTATTCCGCAGCTCCTGCTTTGAGTTACAAATATGAGCAACCGCACCGGTATCAAATACCCAGGAGCTACTACGAGCGCTGGTTAGGTACACATCTATAACATGTATATCACATATACCTTTGGTATTGCCGGCCTTCTTATCCGCTAAGTACTTGGGGCAGTTCCGCTTCCAGTGACCGTTTCCCTTCCAATAAAAGCACTCAGTCTCAGGCTTGGGTTCATTCTTTGTCTTCTTCCCGGAAGCTTGCTTACCGGGCGCGGCAACTCCCTTGCCATCTTTCTTGAAGTTCTTCTTACCCTTGCCTTTCTTGAACTTAGTGGTTTTATTCACCATCAACACTTGATGTTCCTTTTTGATCTCCACCTCCGCTGATTTCAGCATTGAATATACCTCAGGAATGGTCTTTTCCATCCCCTGCATATTGAAGTTCATCACAAAGCTCTTGTAGCTAGGTGGGAGCGACTGAAGGATTCTGTCAACGACCGCGTCATCCGGAAGATTAACTCCCAGCTGAGACAAGCGGTTGTGCAACCCAGACATTTTGAGTATGTGTTCGCTGACGGAATTATTCTCCTCCATCTTACAACTGTAGAACTTGTCGGAGACTTCATATCTCTCGACCCGGGCATGAGATTGGAAAACCATTTTCAGCTCTTTGAACATCTCATATGCTCCGTGCTGCTCAAAACACTTTTGGAGCCCCGGTTCTAAGCTGTAAAGCATGCCGCACTGAACCAGGGAGTAATCATCACTACGTGACTGCCAGGCGTTCAGACCGTCTTGAGTTGCTGGGAAAACAGGTGCATCACCTAGCGGTGCTTCAGGGACATGCTTTCTTGGCAGCTATGAGGATAATCCTCAGGTTACGGACCCAGTCCGTGTAGTTGCTACCATCGTCTTTCAGCTTGGTTTTCTCTAGGAACGCGTTGAAGTTGAGGGCAACATTAGCATGGGCCATTTGATCTACAAGACATATTGTAAAGGTTTTTTAGACTAAGTTCATGATTATTAAGTTCATCTAATCAAATTATTAACGAACTCCCACTCAGACAGACATCCCTCTAGTCATCTAAGTGATACATGATCCGAGTCAACTAGGCCGTGTCCGATCATCACGTGAGACGGACTAGTCATCATCGGTGAACATCTTCATGTTGATCGTATCTGCTATACGACTCATGTTTGACCTTTCGGTCTCTTGTGTTCCGAGGCCATGTATGTACATGCTAGGCTCGTCAAGTCAACCTAAGTGTATTGCGTGTGTAAATCTGGCTTACACCCGTTGTATGCGAACGTTAGAACCTATCACACCCGATCATCACGTGGTGCTTCGGAACAACGAACCTTCGCAACGGTGCATAGTTAGGGGGAACACTTTCTTGAAATTTTAGCGAGGGATCATCTTATTTATGCTACCGTCGTTCTAAGCAAATAAGATGTAAAACATGATAAACATCGCATGCAATCAAATAGTGACATGATATGGCCAATATCATTTTGCTCCTTTTGATCTCCATCTTCGGGGCGCCATGTTCATCATCGTCACCGGCATGACACCATGATCTCCATCATCATGATCTCCATCATCATGTCTTCATGAAGTTGTCTCGCCAACTATTACTTCTACTACTATGGCCAACGGTTAGCAATAAAGTAAAGTAATTACATGACGTTCCAGTTGACACGCAGGTCATAAATAAATTAAGACAACTCCTATGGCTCCTGCCGGTTGTCATACTCATCGACATGCAAGTCGTGATTCCTATTACAAGAACATGATCAATCTCATACATCACATATATCATTCATCACATCCTTCTGGCCATATCACATCACATGACACTTGCTGCAAAAACAAGTTAGACGTCCTCTAATTGTTGTTGCAAACTTTTACGTGGCTGCTATAGGTTTCTAGCAAGAACGATTCTTACCTATGCCAAAACCACAACGTGATATGCCAATTTCTATTTACCCTTCATAAGGACCCTTTTCATCGAATCCGATCCGACTAAAGTGGGAGAGACAGACACCCGCTAGCCACCTTATGCAACTACTGCATGTCAGTCGGTGGAACCTGTCTCACGTAAGCATACGTGTAAGGTCGGTCCGGGCCGCTTCATCCCACGATGCCGCCGAATCAAGATAAGACTAGTAACGGCAAGTAAATTGACAAAATCGACACCCACAACAACTTGTGTTCTACTCGTGCATAGAAACTACGCATAGACCTAGCTTTGATACCACTGTTGGGGATCGTGGCAGAAATTAAAATTTTCTATGCATCACCAAGATCAATCTATGGAGTTTACTAGCAACGAGAGGGGAGGAGTGCATCTACATATCCTTGTAGATCGCAAGCGGAAGCGTTCATGAGAACGGGGTTGATGGAGTCGTACTCGTCGTGATCCAAATCACCGATGATCCAAGCACCGAACGGACGGCACCTCCGCGTTCAACACACGTACGGAGCGGTGACGTCTCCCACGCCTTGATCCAGCAAGGAGGAGGGAGAGTTTGAGGAAGAAGGCTCCAACAGCAGCACGACGGCATGGTGGTGGTGGAGTGACAGTTCTCCGGCAGGGCTTCGCCAAGCACACGCGGAGGAAGAGAGGTGTTGGGGAGGGGAGGGGCTGCGCCTTGGATGTGGTGCTGCAGCCCTCCCCTCACCCCTCTATTTATAGGGAGAAGGGGAAAGGGGGCCGGCCCCTCTAGATGAGATCTAGAGGGGGCGGCGGCCAAGGGGGGAGGGAGCTTGCCCCCCTAAGCAAGGGGGGCGTCCCCCCTTTAGGGTTGCCCCCAAACCCTAGGCGCATGGGCCCTAGGGGGGTTGGCGCCCAGCCCACTAAGGGCTGGTTCCCTTCCACCTACAGCCCATAAGGCCCTCCGGGGCAGGTGGAACCTCCCGGTGGACCCCCGGAACCCCTCCGGTGGTCCCGGTACAATACCGGTATACCCCCGAATATTTCCGATGACCGTATGGTGACTTCCCATATATAAATCTTTACCTCCGGACCATTCCGGAACTCCTCGTGACGTCCGGGATCTCATCCGGGACTCCGAACAACATTCGGTAATCACATACAAACCTTCCTTATAACCCTAGCATCATCGAACCTTAAGTGTGTAGACCCTACGGGTTCGGGAATCATGCAGACATGACCGAGACACCTCTCTAGCCAATAACCAACAGCGGGATCTGGATACCCATGTTGGCTCCCACATGTTCCACGATGATCTCATCGGATGAACCACGATGTCGAGGATTCAAGCAATCCCGTATACAATTCCCTTTGTCAATCGATACTTTACTTGCCCGAGATTCGATCGTCGGTATCCCTATACCTCGTTCAATCTCGTTACCGGCAAGTCACTTTACTCGTTCCGTAATGCATGATCCCGTGACTAACTACTTAGTCACATTGAGCTCATTATGATGATGCAATACCGAGTGGGCCCAGAGATACCTCTCCGTCATACGGAGTGACAAATCCAAGTCTCGATCCGAGCCAACCCAACAGACACTTTCGGAGATACCTGTAGTGCACCTTTATAGCCACCCAGTTACGTTGTGACGTTTGGTACACCCAAAGCATTCCTACGGTATCCGGGAGTTGCACGATCTCATGGTCTAAGGAAATGATACTTGACATTATAAAAGCTTTAGCAAACGAACTACACGATCTAATGCTATGCTTAGGATTGGGTCTTGTCCATCACATCATTCTCCTAATGATGTGATCCCGTTATCAATGACATCCAATGTCCATGGTCAGGAAACCGTAACCATCTATTGATCAACGAGCTAGTCAACTAGAGGCTCACTAGGGACATGTTATGGTCTATGTATTCACACATGTATTACGATTTCCGGATAACACAATTAAAGCATGAACAATAGACAATTAGCATGAACAAGGAAATATAAAAATAATCATTTTATTATTGCCTCTAGGGCATATTTCCAACATCTCACACCCGCGAGATCAAGACTATTTAAGCTTATAGGAAAGGATGGGGTAATGAGGTGGAGCTGCAGCAAGCACTAAGCATATATGGTGGCTAACATACGCAAATGAGAGCGAGAAGAGAAGTAACGCAACGGTCGTGAAGCTAATGATCAAGAAGTGATCCTGAAACTACTTACGTTCATGCATAACTCAAACCGTGTTCACTTCCCGAACTCCGCCGAAAAGAGACCTTCACGGCTACACACGCGGTTGATGTATTTTAATTTAAGTCAAGTGTCAAGTTCTCTACAACCGGACATTAACAAATTCCCATCTGCCTCATAACCGCGGGCACGGCTTTCGAAAGACAATACCCTGTAGGGGTGTCCCAACTTAGCCCATTATAAGCTCTCACGGTCAACGAAGGATGTTCCTTCTCCCGGGAAGACCCGATCAGTCTCGGAATCCCGGTTTACAAGACTTTTCGACAATGGTAAAACAAGACCAGCAAGACCGCCCGACTGTGCCGAAAAATCCCGATAGGAGCTGCACATATATCGTTCCCAGGGCACACCGGATGAGACAGGCTACGAGTAAAACCAGACTTCGAGTTTCCCTGAGGTGGCCCCGTAGGCGGCTCGGTTCGGACCAACACTCGAAGCAGCACTGGCTCGGGGGGGTTAAAGTAAAGATGACCCTCGGGCTCGCGAAAACCCAAGGGAAAAAGGCTTAGGTGGCAAATGGTAAAACCAAGGTTGGGCCTTGCTGGAGGAGTTTTATTCAAGGCGAACTGTCAGGGGGGTCCCATAAATCACCCAACCGCGTAAGGGACGCAAAAATCAAGGAACATAACACCGGTATGACGGAAACTAGGGCGGCAAGAGTGGAACAAAACACCAGGCATAAGGCCGAGCCTTCCACCCTTTACCAAATATATAGATGCATTAATTAAATAAGAGATATTGTGATATTGCAAAATATCCATGTTCCAAAATGGAACCAACTTCAACTTTACCTGCAACTAGCAACGCTATAAGAAGGGCTGAGCAAAAGCGGTAACTTAGCCAAACGACGGTTTGCTAGGAAAGGATGGTTAGAGGCTTGACATGGCAATATGGGAAGCATGATATAGCAAGTGGTAGGTAGCGCAGCATAGCAATAGAGCGAACAACTAGCAAAGCAAAGATAGAAATGATTTCGAGGGTATGGTCATCTTGCCTACGAGGTTCCCAGAGTTGTCGAAAGCTTGATCCTCGTAAGCGTACTCAACAGGTTCCACATTCACGAACTCGTCTCCCGGCTCTACCCACAGCAAGAACACAAGCGAACCACAATCAATCACGGGAAATGCACAAGCAACATGATGCAATTCATGCATGATATGCGAGATGTGATATGCAATGCATATGCGTGCTCCGGAAGAGAAAATTTGAACAAGGCATCAACTTGGCAAACCAAGTATGCCACTGGAAAGATGAGATGATTTCGGTCGAAATCGATATAAAGATCACCGGAAACGGATGCACGGTTTGCAAATGGCAAGCAAAACAAGAATGACACGATTCTGCGAGTAACAGCATGATAGCAACTAGAATACATCAAGTAACTATGCTACAGCACCCCAACATAGCAACAAAGCATATGGCAGTGATCTACAAGAGATGCTTGACAAAAGATGAACACTGAGCTACGGCTAGATCACACAATAACAGGTTCAAACAAGCATGGCAAAAGTGCAAAACATATCAGCTTCACAGACTATAGGAACTTATCATAGCGAAACAGCATCAGGTAGCAAAGTTCAGAGCAAGCAAAACACATGCTATAGGAACTTATCATAGCGAAACAAGGCATGACATGAATCTACTAAATGCATAGAACAAAAGTCCCTTACTGACCATGAGCCAAAAAGGCACATAAGATATGATGGAACCCATGTAAACATAGCAAATTTCGTTAACAGGTTTCAGACTTAGCAGAAAACAGAGCATGGCATTAACAGAATTATGAAGGCATCTTTGTGAGCTCGATTCACTCATCACAAAGAAATGCATTACAAAACAAGCATTCCTACAGCAATAATACATGTTCATGAAGCTAACCATGGCAAGAGCAAGTTCATAGCATGTATGGATCAACTACAACAACCTTGGCAAAATTGAATATCATGTTAACATTCTGCCAGGAACATTTTATAGCAAAAGTACAGCAAGATTAAGAAATGCTAGAGCACTCCATAATTGAAAACAGGGGCATGGATGGATAGAGCATAACCATATGTCCAAAACATCCTTAATGAACATACTCAAAATAAGCATGGATCTCACTGTAGCCACATGGATACATGGCAACAAAATAATAGCAGGTAAAGGACTTAGCAAAATTCTAAGTCACTGAAAACAGAAACATCACGAAGCCTAGTTTGCATGCTTGTGCTAGTCACCACATAGATCACAAAAATACATGGCATACACCTCTGTAAAGATGGCATGGCATCAGAAAGTGAGGATTTTGGGACTTAGAGAATTCCACCTCGCGGATCTGGGTTGACTTTGGCACGGATTTCGAGGCGGCGGCGGATCTCGCCGGATCCCCGCCGGAGAAGGCCGGGGAGGTCGAGGAGGGAGGAGGCCGGCCGGAGAAGGCGGCACCGGCGGCGGGGTCGCCGGGGCTTGACGCGGGGCGCGGCGCGCGGGCGTCGGGCGGGGCGGCGCGGCGCGCCGGCGAGGGCGGCTCGGGGCGGTGACCGGAGGGAGTCCGGCGATGGAGGGCGGAGCGGCGGGCGGCGGTCGGCGGCGGGAGACCCGGGGCGCGGGCGACGGGGGCGCTCTCGGGTGCGGGCGGCGGCGTACGGGCCCCGCGGGCCGGATCTAGGCCCTGGCGGCGGAGGAGAGAGAGGGTGGCCGGCGGCGGTGACGTGGCGATTTCCTATTGGACGGGGCGGCGGGCGGACATGTCCGTCGGTGAGGGAAGGTTTTGTCCGGCGGCGCTGAGGGGAAGAAGACTAGGGTTTGCACCGCGAATTTGGAAGGGGAAGGCATATTTATAGTTAGAGGGAGCTAGGAGTGTCCAAATGGAGTGCGGTTTTCGCCCACACGATCGTGATCGAACAACCGAGAGCATGGAGGGGACTTAGATGGGTTATTGGGCTGTTTGGAGGGATGTTTGGCTGCAACACACAACAGGCCTTTGCGGTTACCCGGTTAACCGTTGGAGCATCAAACGACCTCCAAATGGAACAAAACTTGACACGTGGTCTACCGATGGTGTACCAAGGCCACTTGGCAAACCTCGGTCCATTCCGAGAACGTTTAACACCCGCTCACGAAAAGAGACAAGAGGGGTGCGCCGGTGCGTGTGGGAGTGTCGGATTGCAAAACGGACAACGGGGAAAATGCTCGGATGCATGAAACGAACACGTATGCAAATGAGATGCACATGATGACATGATATGAGATGCATGACATGAACAAAATGCAAAACGAAGATGAAACCCAACCACGGAGGGAATATCATAACACATAGCCGAAAATGGCAAGAGTTGGAGTTACATATATGGAAAGTTACATCCGGGGTGTTACACAGGAGGAGAAAGAAGCAGTAGCGGCGGGTGGGAGTCCGGCCTTTAGTGAAATCAAGGGCGAACGCGCCAGAGACTACTTGCGGGCACGTGCAAAGAGGCGTGATGACGGAACTTATTACTTTGAAAACGCACGTGACGCCAAACTGTATGA
This sequence comes from Aegilops tauschii subsp. strangulata, assembly GCF_002575655.3. Lineage (NCBI taxonomy): Eukaryota > Viridiplantae > Streptophyta > Magnoliopsida > Poales > Poaceae > Aegilops > Aegilops tauschii. The sequence goes on from NC_053039.3 coordinate 184,255,813, forward strand.
AGTGATGGTAGAGGCTTCCAAGATCCCTGGAAGGTTCTACAGGAACTCAGGGCCATGTGACATTCTGTCCATTGCTCTGGACACAAAAGAGCCCCCTGGCCGTGCAAGGGGTATAGGCGTTAATGTCCCGCACAAGAGGGTATTCACACTCAACAAATAAGAGAGGCTCGGCATGAAAAAAGCGAGGAGTGAAATGAAGCAGAATGCATTGTTTGAAAAGTTGAAGAAGGAGATTTATCCGGCTGTTTGAAAGGATGTTGAGGAGTCAATGATGATGATGTAGAAGACTCTACCACTGACAGATAGCCAGCAGATGGGAGGGGAGGCGGGCATGGATGATGCTGCTTATTGTGCCACAACACTACACAAGCGTAGTTGTGCATCAGCTGACCCCAGCGACACTGAGACTGCAGCTGCTCGTGATGATGCTATATCTGATCTATCTAGAATGAAAGGCAGACTGAAGGGCGTGCTTACACATTATGAAGGTACATTAAAATGTGCAACAGCCTGGGTTTGCCCACCCTTCTTGGAAGATGGCCTCTTCTTGGACAATGTGCCATTGAAGCCGGACTGTGTGAAGTGCTACGTGACTGAAGTAAAGCCTGGATTCAATGAATTTGCCTTGAAGAATGTCCTAGGAGACTTTGATGAGCAAAGGACCTTGGGAGAAACACTGTTACATCACATCCAGTGGCCACGAAAGGAAATAGAGTTCGTCGATGAGATTCCTGAAGCCCCGCCAAGAGCAACCACTGTCGCCCCTCAACCGGTGACGCTCTCCTTGCCAAAGCAGCTCTCGTGGGCTGATGCATCAACCTGTGATCAGTCGGACCGACTTTGTGGCATACAGGCCATGTCATCCTCCACCAAGCAACCAGTGGCAAGGCCTACAACTGCTGATGACGCACCACCGGTTCAGTTGTCGGCCGCTGAAGCAGCGGGGGGACACCCAGCTGCAGCACATGCTTAGCAGAACAACCTGGTGGAACAGACTGCTAAGCAGTCTGATGCTTCGGAACCGCCTACTAAGCAGTCTGTAGGTCCAGAACCGACTGCTCATCAGTCCATCGGTCCACAGGCGCGTGATCAGCATACCAATGCGTCAGCACTTCCTGCTCAGCAAACCAACGCGTTGGCATGGCCTCCTCAGCACACCGACAAGTTGGCACCACCTGCACAGAAACCCGACATAGCTTCAACGCATGGTCAGCAGTCCGATGCCTCTATTCCTACAGCCCAGCAGTCCGTCACTGCAGCACCGCCAGCTCAGCGGTCCGGCATAGATAAATAGTCTGCTAAGAAGTCCGTCCAAGCTTCACCGTCTGCTTGGCAGTCTACCGTGCAGGCAACCAGTCATTCTGCCAGAAATGCTTCAAGTACCAAGAAGGAAGTGGCCAAAAAGGCTACACCCACGACCACGAGGAAGCGCAGCGGGGAAGTGAAGAGGAAAGAGAACGATTGCCTCTTACTTAAAGCACTCATCGCCCAGAACCAAATTAACAGCAGCTTGTTCGAATCGAGGAGTAATATTATTTCTGACGCCATGGATGATGAACAAGTAGAATTGTTGCTTGCTAAAAGAAAAGCAGACGTACTTGAAGCACGCAATTACGTCCATGGTCAGCCATTTCTTGTTGGTGAATACTTTGATGGGTGTAGCTCGAGTTGCCGCGAGTTACATGAATATTGCATGGATCAAATGTCAGAAGGTCATCACCATTTGCTAGTCCACTACAACAGAGATCATTTCCGACACGATGCTGGTTCCATCATTGTGAGTTTCGAGGACTTACATCTCTTCTTCAACTTCAACGTGCTCGATGCCACTCTTGTTAGATGCATGATTTTGTAAGTACTTAACAAACTCTGATCAACTTCTCCATACAAGGCTGTAAATGATAAACAGCTAACTGCATTTTATTTCTCTCAGGGGATTGAACGCGCAGAGAAGACAAAGTGAGAGTGTGTATTTCATAGATCCTGCATTAGCAAATGGCACAGCATTACATGAAAAGGACCGACGGGACTGGGCCGTTAACACGGTCGTCGGTATCTTCGAAAACACGTCCCATGCAGAATCATTTCTCTGGCCATATCATGAAGGGTAAGTCAAGTAAACAACCACGCATACACTGATTGTCTTTCAGATTTCAACATCATTCATAAGTTCATGGCTTTCTTAATATGTAGCAATCACTGGATATTGGTATTCATTGTTCCAAACAAGAACATAATTTACTACATCGATTCTCTCAGAGAGTCAACAAACGCTCCGGATCTGACACATCTTCAGCAATTCTTGGATAGGTATTGAATTCTATGATGTTGAAATTAATTTGCATTCATATCTGGTTCAATAATTGATGTTGTCAAAATTCATCATCATTTGCAGTGTGCTCACATTGTGGGAAACTAAAACAGGGAACCTGTTCAAGAGGAAACTACCTCTGCAGCACGAGATCGTTTCTCCGGTAACACACCGAAATCCATTATTTTCGGAAAATTTATCCAACAGTCTGCAAATACCTTTCCTTACGCTAGTCAAATGTTCAAGCTTCTAAATAAACATGTTTCTATTTTGTCCAAAGAAAAAATAATACATCTAACACCGGTTAGGTTGTTCCTAACAGGACAAATACATGACTAATTTTGTACAAAAAATTCCAGTGTCCTTAGCAAGAAGCAGGGACCAACCTTTGTGGATACTATGTTTGCAGACACATGATCTCCATCTGCAAATCTGCTCATAGTTGTGACGATCCTCGCGAATTAGTACCAGTAAGTCTATCTTAATTAATATCTTCTACTCCACTCATATGGCACATTCTGATCTTAAAAATACTGCAGCTCATCTTAAAACCGAGGACCCCTGAACCGCTCCCGGCTGGTGAATTGCTGATGGTTCGGAGATTTATCGGTGACTTCTTCCTGGATCACTACATCAATCCCACTGGTGATGATGAAGATTTCAGCATGGTTTCTTCTGAAACATTGAGTAAGAGTTAGCCGCCAAACATATAACGCATGGATCCATTATTTTCCATCCGATGAGGTCTTCGTATTTCATACACTATGATTAATTATGTAATGCATATATGTGTGGACAAATCATTGGAATTTAGCTACCATATGTTCAATTGCAATTGTTGCGAAATCTGATGAATGTTCTTCCTGTGGACATGCTACCTCTTGAGCATGCATTGGTTTTCCCTTGAAGAGGAAAGGGTGATGCAGCAAAGTAGCGTAAGTATTTCCCTCAGTTTTTGAGAACCAAGGAATCAATCCAGTAGGAGGTTACACGCAAGTCGCCTCGTACCTACACAAACAAATAAGAACCTTGCAACCAATGCGATAAAGGGGTTGTCAATCCCTTCACGACCACTTGCAAAAGTGAGATCTGATAAAGATAATAAGATAAATATTTTTGGTATTTTTATGGTATAGATTGAAAAGTAAAGATTGCAAAATAAAAGACAGAACAAATAGTAAATTAATAGGAAAATAATATGATGGAAGATAGACCCGGGGGCCATAGGTTTCACTAGTGGCTTCTCTCAAGATAGCATAATTTACGGTGGGTGAATGAATTACTGTCGAGCAATTGATAGAAAAGTGCATAGTTATGAGAATATCTAGGCATGATCATGTATATAGGCATCACGTCCGCGACAAGTAGACCGAAACAATTCTGCATCTACTACTATTACTCCACACATCGACCGCTATCCAGCATGCATCTAGAGTATTAAGTTCATAAGAACATAGTAACGCATTAGGCAAGATGACATGATGTAGAGGGATAAACTCAAGCAATATGATATAAACACCAACTTTTTATCCTCGATGGAAACAATACAATACGTGCCTTGCTGCCCCTGCTGTCACTGGGAAAGGACACCGCAAGATTGAACCACAAAGCTAAGCACTTCTCCCATTGCAAGAAAGATCAATCTAGTAGGCCAAACCAAACTGATAATTCGAAGAGAGTTGCAAAGATAACAAATCATACATATAAGAATTCAGAGAAGAACCAAATATTGTTCATAGATAATCTTGATCATAAACCCACAATTCATTGGATCTCGACAAACACACCGCAAAGAAAGAATTACATTGAATAGATCTCTAAGAGAATCGAGGAGAACTTTGTATTGAGATCCAAAGAGAGAGAGAAGAAGCCATATAGCTAATAACTATGGACCCGAAGGTCTGTGGTAAACTACTCACACATCATCGGATAGGCTATGGTGTTGATGCAGAAGCCCTCCGTGATCGATTCCCCCTCCGGCGGAGCACCGAAAAGGGCCCCAAGATGGGATCTCACAGGTACAGAAGGTTGCGGTGGTGGAAATAGGGTTTCGTGGTGCTCTCAGATGTTTTCAGGGTATATGAGTATATATAGGCGAAAGAAGTAGGTCGGTGGAGCCAAGAGGGGCCCACGAGGGTGGGGGCGCGCCTACCCCCCGGACGCGCCTCCCTGCCTCGTGGCTTCCTCGTTGCTTCCTTGACGTCCACTCCAAGTCTCCTGGATTGCATTTGTTCCAAAAATTCTCCCGAAGGTTTCATTCCGTTTGATATTCCTTTTCTACGAAACACTGAAATAGGAAAAAAAAACAGCAATTTGCACTGGGCCTCCGGTTAATAGGTTAGTCCCAAAAATAATATAAAAGTGCATAATAAAGCCCATTAAACATCCAAAATAGATAATATAATAGCATGGAACAATCAAAAATTATAGATACGTTGGAGACGTATCAAGCATCCCCAAGCTTAATTCCTGCTCGTTGTCGAGTAGGTAAATGATAAAAACAGAATTTTTGATGTTGAATGCTACCTAACATAATTTTCTAAGTAATTCTATTTATTGTGGCATGAATGTTCAGATCCGAAAGATTCACGACAAAATTTTAATATTGACATAAAAAATAATACTTCAAGCATACTAACTAAGCAATTATGTCTTCTCAAAATAACATGGCCAAAGAAAGCTTATCCCTACAAAATCATATAGTTTGGCTATGCTTCATTTTTGTCACACAAAAATGCTCTCATCGTGCACAACCCCGATGACAAGCCAAGCAATTGTTTCATAGTTTAGTAACCTCAAACGTTTTTCAACTTTCACGCAATACATGAGCATGAGTCATGGACATAGCACTATAGGTGGAATAGAATATAATGATGGGGGTTGTGTGGAGAAGACAAAAAGGAAGAAAGTCTCACATTGACGCAGCTAATCAACGGGCTAGGGAGATGCCCATAATTTGATGTCAATGCAAGGAGTAGGGATTGCCATGCAACGGATGCACTAGAGCTATAAATGTATGAAAGCTCAGCAAAAAGAAACTAAGTGGGTGTGCATCCAACTTGCTTGCTCACGAAGACCTAGGGCATTTGAGGAAGCCCATTGTTGGAATATACAAGCCAACTTATATAATGAAAAGTTCCCACTAGTATATGAAAGTGACAAAACAAGAGACTCTCTATCATAAAGATCATGGTGCTACTTTGAAGCACAAGTGTGGAAAAAAGGATAGTAGCATTGTCCCTTTTTATTTCTTTTCTTTTTTTTGGGCCCTTTTTTGGCCTTAATTTTTTTCTTTTTTATTTGGCCTTCCCCTTTTTTTATTTGGCCTTTCTTTTTTTATGGGACAATGCTCCATTAATGATGATCGTCACACTTCTATTTATTTACAACTCAATGATTACAACTCGATACTGGAACAAAGTATGACTCTATATGAATGCCTCCGGTGGTGTACCGGGATGGGCAATGAATCAAGAGTGACATGTATGATAAATTATGCATGGTGGCTTTGCCACATATACGATGTCAACTACATGATCATGCAAGGCAATATGACAATGACGAAGCGTGTCATAATAAATGAAACGGTGAAAAGTTGCATGAAAATATATCTCGGAATGGCTATGGAAATGCCATGATAGGTAGGTATGGTGGCTGTTTTGAGGAAGATATAAGGAGGCTTATGTGTGATAGAGCGTATCGTATAACGGGGTTTGAATGCACCCGCGAAGTTTGCACCAACTCTCGAGGTGAGAAAGGGCAATGCACGGTACCGAAGAGGCTAGCAAGGATGGAAGGGGAGAGTGCGTATAATCCATGGACTCAACATTAGTCATAAAGAACTCACATACTTATTGCAAAAATCTACAAGTCATCAAAAACCAAGTACTACACGCATGCTCCTAGGGGGATAGATTGGTAGGAAAAGACGATCGCTCGTCCCCGACCGCCACTCATAAGGATGACAATCAAAGAACACCTCATGTTTCAAATTTGTCACACAACGTTTACCATATGTGCATGCTACGGGACTTGCAAATTTCAACACAAGTATTTCTCAAATTCACAACTACTCAACTAGCACGACACTAATATTACCATCTTCATATCTCAAAACAATCATCAAGTGTCAAACTTCTCATAGTATTCAATGCACTTTTTATGAAAGTTTTTATTATACCCAACTTGGATGCCTATCATATTAGGACTAATTTTATAGCCAAAGAAAATTACCATGATGTTCTAAAGGACTCTCAAAATAATATAAGTGAAGCATGAGAGATCAATATTTTTTATAAAATAAAACCACCACCGTGCTCTAAAAGATATAAGTGAAGCACTAGAGCAAAACTATCTAGCTCAAAACATCTAAGTGAAGCACATAGAGTATTCTAATAAATTCCGATTCAAGTGTGTCTCTCAAAAAGGTGTGTACAGCAAGGATGATTGTGGTAAACTAAAAAGCAAAGACTCAAATCATACAAGACACTCCAAGCAAAACACATATCATGTGGTGAATAAAAATATAGCCTCAAGTAAAGTTACCGATGGACGAAGAAGAAAGAGGGGATGCCTTCCGGGGCATCCCCAAGCTTAGGCTTTTGGTTGTCTTTGAATTTTACCTTGGGGTTCCGTAGGCATCCCCAAGCTTAGGCTCTTGCCACTCCTTATTCCATAATCCATCAAATCTTTACCCAAAACTTGAAAACTTCACAACACAAAACTCAACAGAAAATCTCATGAGCTCCGTTAGTATAAGAAAACAAATCACCACTTCAAGGTACTGTAATTAACTCATTATTTATTTATATTGGTGTTAAACTTACTGTATTCCAACTTCTCTATGGTTCATACCCCCCGATACTAGCCATAGATTCATCAAAATAAGCAAACAACGCACGAAAAACAGAATCTGTCAAAAACAGAACAGTGTGTAGCAACCAGATTTGTTCGAATACTTCTGGAACACCAAAAATTCTGAAAAACTAGGACAACCTGGAAAATTTGTATATTGATATACTTCAAAAAGAATTGATATTTTATCACGTTTTGGTGAATTTTAATAATTATATTCGTGAGGGCAAAGTTTCTGTCTTTTTCAGCAAGATCAAACAACTATCACCCAAGAAGATCCTATTGGTTCTACTTGGCACAAACACTAATTAAAACATAAAAACACATCCAAACAGAGGCTGGATGAATTATTTATTACTAAACAGAAACAAAAGGCAAGAAACAAAAATAAAATTGGGTTGCCTCCCAACAAGCGCTATCGTTTAACGCCCCTAGCTAGGCATAAAGGCAAGAATAGATCTAGGTATTATCATCTTTGGTATGCAATCCATAAGTGGCTCTCATAATAGATTCATGAGGTAATTTAATTTTTCTCTTTCTAGGAAAGTGTTCCATGCCTTTCCTTAACGGAAATTGGAATCTAATATTTCCTTCTTTCATATCAATAATTGCACCAATCGTTCTAAGGAAAGGTCTACCAAGAATAATAGGACATGTAGGATTGCAATCTATATCAAGAACGATGAAATCTATGGGCACATAATTCCTATTCGCAACAATAAGAACATCATTAATCCTTCCCATAGGTTTCTTAATGGTGGAATCCGCAAGGTGCAAATTTAAAAAACAATCATCAAATTCACGGAAACCTAACACATCACACAAAGTTTTTGGAATCGTGGAAACACTAGCACCCAAATCACACAAAGCATAGCATTCATGATCTTTCATCTTAATTTTAATAGTAGGTTCCCACTCATCATAAAGTTTTCTAGGGATAGAAACTTCCAATTCAAGCTTTTCTTCATAGGATTGCATTAGAGCATCAACGATATGTTTGGTAAAAGCTTTATTTTGACTATAAGCATGAGGAGAATTTAACACGGATTGTAACAAGGAAATACAATCTATTAAAGAACAATTATAATAATTAAATTCTTTGAAATCCAAAATAGTGGGTTCATTGCTACCTAAAGTTTTGACCTCTTCAATCCCACATTTACCAATTTTTGCATCGAGATCTAAAAACTCTGAATCATTGGGACGCCTCTTAACTAAAGTTGACTCATCTCCAGTCCCATATTTATCAAGATTCATATTCCAAAACAAAGATTTAATAGGAGACACATCAATAACTTTTAGATCTTCATCATTATTATCATGAAAACTAGAAGAACACGCTTTCAAAAAGCAGTCTTTTTTAGCACGCATCCTAGCAGTTCTTTCTTTGCACTCATCAATGGAAATTCTCATAGCTTTGAGAGACTCATTGATATCATGCTTAGGTGGAATAGATCTAAGTTTCAAAGAATCAACATCAAGAGAAATTCTATCCACGTTCCTAGCCAACTCATCAATCTTAGGCAATTTTTCTTCAAGCAAAGCATTGAAATTCTTTTGCGAAATCATAAACTCTTTAACACTAGTCTCAAAATCAGAGGGCATCTTATTAAAATTTCCATAAGAGTTGTTGTAGGAATTACCATAATTATTAGAGGAATTGCTAGGAAACGGCCTAGGATTAAAATTACCTCTATACGCGTTGTTACCAAAATTGTTCCTACCAACAAAATTAACATCCATAGATTCATTATTATTCTCAATCAAAGTAGACAAAGGCATATCATTAGGATCAATAGGAGCACTCTTATTAGCAAACAATTTCATAAGTTCATCCATCTTTCCACTCAAAACATTAATCTCTTCTATCGCATGAACCCTTTTACTAGTAGATCTTTCGGTGTGCCATTGAGAATAATTAACCATAATATTATCTAGGAGTTTAGTAGCTTCTCCTAAAGTGATTTCCATAAAAGTGCCTCCCGTAGCCGAATCTAAAAGATTTCTAGAAGCAAAATTCAATCCAGCATAAAAAATTTGTATGATCATCCATAAATTCAAACCATGAGTAGGGCAATTACGTATCATTAATTTCATCCTCTCCCAAGCTTGTGCAACATGCTCATGATCAAGTTGCTTAAAATTCATAATATCGTTTCTAAGAGAGATGATCTTAGCGGGAGGAAATACTTAGTGATAAAAGCATCTTTGCACTTATTCCAAGAACCAATACTATTTTTGGGCAAAGACGAAAACCAAGTTTTAGCACGATCTCTAAGCGAAAATGGAAATAGCTTCAATTTAACAATATCATTATCCACGTCTTTCTTCTTTTGCATATCACACAAATCAACGAAGTTGTTTAGATGTGTAGCGGCATCTTCACTAGGAAGGCTAGAGAATTGATCTTTCATGACAAGATTCAACAAAGCAGCATTAATTTCACAGGATTTAGCCTCGATAAGCGGAGCAATCGAAGTGCTAAGAAAATCATTGTTGTTGGTATTGGAAAAGTCACACAATTTAGTAATGTCTTGAGCCATCGTGACAAACAATCCAACACACAAGCACACGAGAAGCAAGCAAAAAGAGACGAACAGAAAAAGAAGGCGAATAAAACGGCAAGGGTGAAGTGGGGAGAGGAAAATGAGAGGCAAATGGAAAATAATGTAATGCGAGGGATAAGAGTTTGTGATGGGTACTTGGTATGTCTTGACTTGACTTGAATTGGCGTAAGCCTCCCCGGCAACGGCGCCAGAAATCCTTCTTGCTACCTCTTGAGCATGCGTTGGTTTTTCCTTGAAGAGGAAAGGGTGATGCAGCAAAGTAGCATAAGTATTTCTCTCAGTTTTTGAGAACCAAGGTATCAATCCAGTAGGAGGTTACACGCAAGTCGCCTCGTACCTACACAAACAAATAAGAACCTTGCAACCAACGCGATAAAGGGGTTGTCAATCCCTTCACGGCCACTTGCAAAAGTGAGATCTGATAGATATAATAAGATAAATATTTTTGGTATTTTTATGGCATAGATTGGAAAGTAAAGATTGCAAAATAAAAGACGGAAGAAATAGTAAATTAATAGGAAAATAATATGATGGAAGATAGACCCGGGGGCCACAGGTTTCACTAGTGGCTTCTCTCAAGATAGCATAATTTACGGTGGGTGAACGAATTACTGTCGAGCAATTGATAGAAAAGTGCATAGTTATGAGAATATCTAGGCATGATCATGTATATAGGCATCACGTCCGCGACAAGTAGGCCGAAACGATTCTGCATCTACTACTATTACTCCACACATCGACCGCTATCCAGCATGCATCTAGAGTATTAAATTCATAAGAATAGAGTAACGCATTAGGCAAGATGACATGATGTAGAGGGGTAAACTCAAGCAATATGATATAAACCCCATCTTTTTATCCTCGATGGCAACAATACAATACGTGCCTTGCTGCCCCTGCTGTCACTGGGAAAGGACACTGCAAGATTGAACCACAAAGCTAAGCACTTCTCCCGTTGCAAGAAAAACCAATCTAGTTGGCCAAACCAAATCTATAGTTCGAAGAGACTTGCAAAGATATCAAATCATGCATAAAGAATTCAGAGAAGATTCAAATAATATTCATAGATAAGTTGATCATAAATCCACAATTCATCGGATCTCGACAAACACACCGCAAAAAAGAATTACATCGAATAGATCTCCAAGAGAATCGAGGAGAACTTTGTATTGAGATCCAAAGAGAGAGAAGAAGCCATCTAGCTAATAACTATGGACCCAAAGGTCTGTGGTAAACTACTCACACATCATCGGAGAGGCTATGGTGTTGATGTAGAAGCCCTCCGTGATCGATTCCCCCTCCGGTGGAGCGCCGGAAAAGGCCCCAAGATGGGATCTCACGGGTACAGAAGGTTGCGGCGGTGGAAATAGGGTTTCATGGTGCTCTCGGATGTTTTCAGGGTATATGAGTATATATAGGCGAAAGAAGTAGGTCGGTGGAGCCACGAGGGGCCCACGAGGGTTGGGGCGCGCCTACCCCCCTCGGCGCGCCTCCCTACCTCGTGGCTTCCTTGTTGCTTCCTTGACATCCACTCCAAGTCTCCTGGATTGCGTTTGTTCCAAAAATAACTCTCCCGAAGGTTTCATTCCGTTTGGATTCCGTTTGATGTTCCTTTTCTGCGAAACACTGAAATAGGCAAAAAAACAGCAATTTGCACTGGGCCTCCGGTTAATAGGTTAGTCCCAAAAATAATATTAAAGTGCATAATAAAGCCCATTAAACATCCAAAACAGATAATATAATAGCATGGAACAATCAAAAATTATAGATATGTGGGAGACGTATCAGGACACTATTTGTTCAATTGAATATTATGGTGAATTTGCTTTTTGCGTGCCGATTCAAAATGGGATATTTTTGTTTATTTGTTCAATTGAATATTGTGGTGAATTTGTTTTTTGAGTGCCGATTCAAAATGGGATATTTTTGTTTTAACCTGGCAATTGCTCCGCATACGGTTCAACTAAATGAGTGTGTGCGATCCACATCGGAAAGCATACATCCATCGTATTGGAACCGTCGGTGATACACAGCAGATCGCAAACAATTCGCAGCGCTACTACGTGTGCGTAGGTTCTCCGGAACTGTTTGTGATGTCGCGTTATCGCACACGAGAACTGGGAGTAAACCGTGTCCAATGCAAAATACAATCCCAGTCGTATTTTTTTCAGGAAACGTGTGGGATCCCAAACGAAAAGCACACGTCACTCTTGCGGCAACCGTCAGTGATACCAAACAAAACACAAATGGTCTGCAGCACTTGTATGTGTGCGAAGGGGCTCCTGAACCGTTTGTGATAGAACATTATCGCAGACGGTAATTGTTGGAAAACGTGTGCGATGGAGTCTAGCATGGCAGACGGGTTACGCAGAAAACTCGTGTGCGAGAGGGCACAAATCACACACAGTTCATATGTTGGCCCGTGTGCCTTACATACTGTTTCCCAAACCGTTCGTTACGACAGACCGTATGGTTTCACTGCGTCATTAGAAACACTTAATCACCGTTACCACACGTGCGAAAGAATTTAGTGTGTGCTGCATCGCACACGATTACATTTTGGAAGGCCTCTGGATCACTGTTCCATATCCCCGACGGTTTCTGGGTCGTGTGGGAAGGACCCCCTATCGCACACACTCACTTGGCGATGGTTCCGAAGGCCGTCGCGGAAAGGGGTAAAAACTCGTTTGTTTAGGACCGACGCGCACCAGTGCTTGTACTAACAATGCAGCTGAGTATGAAGCCTTACTCCATGGTCTTCGGATGGCTAAAGAGATGAATCTAGGCTGGGTGAGGTGTTTTGGCGACTCAGATTTGGTGGCTCAGCAAGTTTCAGGCACTTGGGATTCTAAGGACCCACTCATGGCGGCTTATCACTGAGAGGTTGATGCTATTGCTAGTCACTTCAAGGTCTATCAAGTAGAGCATGTTGATAGAAGGAAAAATGAGGCGGCTGATGCTTTAAGCCGGTTGGGGTCCCAGCGTAAGCCGGTGCCACCTAACATTTTCCTTGATATTCTGCATAACCCTTCAGTCAATTGCCTACGGAGGAAGATCTTGCTATTCCTGACACGTAGGCACAATTGGTGGCGGCTCTTCATGCTATTCCTGATTGGACAGTTCCATATTTGGCTTATATGACCCGGGGCGAGTTACCTGGAGATGAAACTTTAGCCATGCAGATAACCCGGAGGTCTAAGTCAGTGACTATTGTCAATGGAGAGTTGCATTATCGCAGTGTCGCAAGGGCGTTTCAACGTTGTGTCTCTCTTGAAGAGGGTCGTGAGATCCTACGAGAGATTCATGAAGGAGATTGTGGTCATCATGCCGGTTCTAAGTCTCTCATGGCCAAAGGCTTTCCGTCATGGGTTTTATTGGCTAACGGCTCATGCTAATGCAGAAGATTTGGTCAGTAAATGTGATGGTTGTCAGAAATTTTCAAGGCGAGCTCATGTTCCGGCTCAAGAATTGCGGATGATTCCAATTACTTGGCCGTTTGCAGTCTGGGGGCTGGATATGAATGGACCTTTCAAACGGTCCAAAGATAAAAATACCCACCTTTTGGTGGCGGTTGACAAATTCACAAAGTGGGTTGAGGCAGAGCCGGCCAGTAAGTGTGAAGCGACAACACTGGTTCAGTTCATCAAGAAGGTGATTTTCCGTTTTGGCTTTCCCCATAGCATTATAACTAATAATGGCACTAATATGTCCAAATGTGCTATGAAAGAGTTTTGTCAACGAGACCATATTCGTCTTGATGTATCATCGGTGGCTCACCCCCAGTCCAATGACCAAGCTAAAAGAGCCAATCAAGAGATTTTGAGAGGCATCAAACCACGGCTTATGGTCCCTTTGCAGAGGACGCCGTGTTGTTGGGTGGAGGAATTACCCTCAGTGTTATGGAGTATCAATACCACCCCCAACAGATCTACGGGTTATATGCCTTTCTTCATGGTTTACGGAGCAGAGGCGGTTCTCCCTAGTGACATCTTTCACGACTCGCCCCGTGTGGCAGTTTATGTTGAAGCTGATAATGAAAAATCATGTCAGGATGCTATTGACCTGTTGGATGAGGAGCGTGACCTTGCGGCGGCTCATTCGGCGATTTGCCAGCAAGATCTGCGCCGTTATCATAGTCGCCGGGTTAAAACCAGGACCTTTCAAGAAGGCGATTTGGTGCTCCGGCTTATCCAGGATCAAACTGATATGCACAAGCTATCCCCACCTTGGGAAGGGCCCTTTGTGGTCAGCAAAAATCTGAACAAGGGGTCATACTACCTTGTCGATGTTCGAGACCACAAGGACTCATGCACGTCGGAGGAGGAGACCCACTATCCGTGGAATATTGCTCATCTTCGGCCTTATTACACCTGAGCCACCGACTCTTGTGATGTACATACTTTGTCAATGTATATATTATGATGAATATAATAAAGCTGACATCCCTAAATTCAGGGCCTCTGTCGTTTCATTTCTGAGAATATGAGTCTTTATTGTCACTTCATATGATCACTTGGGGGCTTCCTGCTTATTGAGCATAGCTATGATTACCCTCTTGGTCCGGCTTGTACGCCATGATTACAAAATACTTGGGGGCTTCCTGCTCATTGAGCATATCTATAACTACCCTGCTGATCCGGCTGGTATGCCTGGAACGAAATATTATTTGGGGGCTCTTTGTTAATGGACAGAGCTTTGTTGACCCTTGTAACAGACTTGGACGCTAGGTGTATTCACCAAAAAATCCGGTTTATCCTACCTTTGTAAGTCTGCCACTCTACCCAGGTAATCCTGGAATGACTCGCTGTACTCTTGACAGTCAATCTTATAAAGACTCTGAACTTGTCAAAGTTAAAACAGCGATTGGTCATGTGAGGCCCGGCTTACAAGGTTTGAATGAAGGTTTAACTCAGCGGCAATGCGACCCGTGAACAATACTTGACTTTGAGGCTTGGCAGCCTATGAAAGCCTTGTTTTCTGATTTATATTTGATTTGAACATTTTTTGAGGTTCGTCTCTTGTGACATGTCAATACATGGTTGAAAACCGATGAGGGCCATGTTGCCTTATGGTTCATGTATGACTTTATCCGGAGTGTTATTAACCCGGCCTGGTTGTGGACTTTAAGTCACCAGGATATGATGATTTTGTGCTTAGAGCGTTGTGCTCTAAGTTTTGGGATGCTACCCCTTGCTGCATGCGGCGTTGTCAGCCGGCGGTATGAATAAATTGAACAGGGTGTTGTGCTTCTGTCTTTGGGCTGTTACCCTTACTACACGATGTATGATAAGTTGGCAGTATGAACAAATATCACAGGTATGATATTTATTTTATTATGATTATATAAGGTTTTGACGAACCGGCCCTGATTATGGACTATTTAGTCATCAGTGGTTTTTATATGGGGTACTGTGACCCGCCCTGGGGTAAACCGCCAGGGCACTTGTTATCTGTTTATGTGTACGGAAAAATGACAAATCTGACCTGCATAATTGACAATACTTTAAAGCATAAGTGGCAGATCTTCAAATGACGGATCGGCAGTGTTATGCAGACAAAACGTGCACGATGGAACGACAAATCAGTGTTTAACTAGCCTATTACATGGCTCCGTGAGCCCAAATGAATAAGTGTTTTCAAGCAATGCCTGATGATGCAAGTTCTGAACCGACCAGTAGATCAGTTCTCCTGGTCTTGGTAGCTTGAAGCTTCTGGGTCATCCCGCGCCGGTTCTTCTTCTCCCTCCACTGTCTGGAAGTCAGACGATGACCAATTGATGCCAGTCAAGGCTTGAAATTCAGCTTCATCATCGATAAGCTCAGACGGATCGATTTCAGGGGCAAAAGTGTGCTTACGAATTGGAGGGATAAGGTCTGCAATCTTGTAAGTCGGCATGGGCATTTTCTGGTTCTCAGCGATATAAGCCACCTGATATTTGGACAGATCTGTTTCTTCAACAAGCAGGCTCGCCAAGGGACGCATCTCCTTCACACATGCAGCAAAATCTTTCTTGTCAAAATGAGACCCGTCCTCTTTTAAACTGGGGCAGCCAGTGGCTAGTTCGGCCGGGTCTAATTCTGACTGCCATGCCTTCGCTTGGCTTAAAGCCGTAATGGCACCGGCTCTAGCAGCCGACCGTTTGTTTTCTTTGATTCTGGCAGGCAGGACAGAAAGTTGGCTTAAGACGTTGCGGAGAAGAGATGGTTCTTGATTACTTGGAGAGATGGTGGCTATCATGCACTGAGCTCCAGTGTATAGTTGTTCTACTAATGTGTAAACCGCCTTGAGCTTTATCAGCATTTCCTTCCCAAGATTGCTGCTTCTGGGACCTGCATAGCATATTATGATTAAGTCACCTGACGGTTTATAACATGGAGGGTGGAAAGTCTTCACAATATAAAAGATCATACAAAAAATAGCAAAGGTCATCTGATCGATATGATGCTTCAAGCCAGTAAGTTATGTGGTGACCTCCTCCAATGAGGCCTGAGCTTTTTCAGCCCTTTGGATCAGGGCAGCCTTCTCTTCAGACCAGGCGGCCTTCTCAGTATTAAACTCAGTTTTGAGTTTTTCATTTTCTTCCAAGCTAAACTTGAACTTGGAGTCAGCTTTCCGGGTTTCAGCTTCTTGTGCTTCAAGCCGGTTTTTTAAATCAGTTAACTGAGACTGAAATTGACTGGATGCTTACTGAAAGAAAAGTCGAAACAAGTATGCACAGTTATGAAACAGTATATATTGATAAGTCCCAAGCCCTTTGCAAGCAATAGCACTTGGCACTTGGGGGCTAATGGGTGCAGAAAGTTTCTTTATGGAACAATACATATTGATAAGTCCCAAGCCCTTTGCAAGCAATATATAGCACTTGGCACTTGGGGGCTAATGCATACACCGTTTATTTTATGATGCAATGGCAGATGACCCCGGTTCATAATTTTTCAAAGCTAACCCGGTTTGCATGAGTGACTAGATGAGATTTTTGTGACAATGATAAGTCCCTGTTTATTCATATGGATTCAACCGGCCCTTGGTGGCTACGGATGCAAAGTTGATCATTATTTGAAGACCCAGATCAACTTAACAGTTTAAGCCGACCCTCGGGGGCTACAGGTGCAAAGTTGATTATTGAAAGTCCCGGCTTATCTTGATAAGTTTAAGCCGGCCCTTGGGGGCTACAGGTTTTGATTCAGATGCATAGCTAAAGGCTATCTAACAAGTCTACAGTATATTTTATTCTATCATATTCAGTAGACTTGGGGGCTAAAGGAATATATCTTATATATTACCAGGAGTTGATACCTCATGTTTCTGATGCATGTGCTTGACCATGTCAATCTCCAGATCACGGCTGCTGTGTACTTGATTAAGATAGCCGGAGAGGATTTCGCTAATATTCAGATGAGAATAGTTGGCCATGTCAAATTTGACCTTGCGCCTTTCGATCAATTCTTCCTTGGCAGAATGCTTTGCTAGAGCAATATGATTCCCCGGTTCTTGGAAACCAGTGCCAGTGATCAGAACTTCCTCAGTGTCTGGTTCTGAAGGCTTGATTGGGTTTGGCGGTTCAGAGCCCAAGGGGTCAACAACTATATGATCAACAGAGGTACCACAATTTTCTGGTGGCGGATCATCAGCAGGTTCCTCCGGCTGTTGCACGGAGGCCTCAAAGATTGGTGCTTGCTTTTCCGGTTCATGAGTCTTGGGATCTTCTGTTGGCTTGTTTGTTTTAGCCTTTTTGCTAGGCTTTCCTTTCCCACTGCAAGAGGGTTTAAAAAAAATCAGTATGAGCTTAGAGATGTTGAAAAGTACAGATAAAGATGGTACCCAGGGGCCGTCTTGAAAGCCAGAAGCAGAGTCTGAGATGAATCGCCAGATGAACAGCGAGAGGTGATACGTCTCCAATGTATCTATAATTTTTGATGTGTTCATGCCATATTTATAATATTTTTTACATGATTTTGGTATGAATTGGTTAGAACTAACCTGGACTGACGATGTTTTCAGCTGAACTACCGTGGTGTTGTTTTTGTGCAGAAATAAAAGTTCTCGGAATGCGCTGAAAATCAATGAAATTTTTTTCTGGAAAAAATAAAAAATATTGGAATGAAGAGTTACCGGAGGGGAGTCCCGTGGGCCCCACGATGGTGGAGGGCGCGCCCATGTGCCTCGTGGACTCTCCGTGGGCCCCCCTGACTTGTTCTTGATGCCAACCTCTCCTATAAATCCCCAAACCTCCAGAAAATAACCTAGGTCGGGAGTTCCGCCACCGCAAGCCTCTGTAGCCACCAAAACCAATCGGGGCCCTGTTCCGGCACCCTGCCGGAGGGGGGAATCATCACCGGTGGCCATCTTCATCATCCCGGCGCTCTCCATGACAAGGAGGGAGTAGTTCACCTTCGGGGCTGAGGGTATGTACCAGTAGCTATGAGTTTGCTCTCTCTCTCTCTCTCTCGTGTTCTTGATTTGGCACGATCTTGATGTATCGCGAGCTTTTTAGTTGTATCTTATGATGTTTCTCCCTCTCTATCTCTTGTAATGGATTGAGTTTTCCCTTTGAAGTTATCTTATCAGATTGAGTCTTTAAGGATTTGAGAACACTTGATGTATGTCTTGCATGGGATATCCGTGGTGACAATGGGGTATTCTATTGATTCACTTGATGTATGTTTTAGTGATCAACTTGCGGGTTCTGTGACATTGGGAATCTATGCATAGGGGTTGGCACATGTTTTCGTCTTGACTCTTCGGTAAAAACTTTGGGGCACCCTTTGAAGTTCTTTGTGTTGGTTGAATAGATGAATCTGAGATTGTGTGATCATATCGTATAATCGTACCCACGGATACTTGAGGTGACATTGGAGTATCTAACATTAGGGTTTTGGTTGATTTGTGTCTTAAGGTGTTATTTTACTACGAACTCTAGGGCTGTTTGTGACACTTATAGGAATAGCCCAATGGATTGATCGGGAAGAATAACTTTAAGGCGGTTTCGTACCCTACAATAATCTCTTCGTTTGTTCTCCGCTATTAGTGACTTTGGAGTGACTCTTTGTTGCATGTTGAGGGATATTTATATGATCTAATTATGTTATCCTTGTTGAGAGAACTTGCACTAGTGAAAGTATGAACCCTAGGCCTTGATTCAATGCATTGCAATGCTGTTTTCGCTCACTTTTATCATTAGTTACCTTGTTGTTTTTATATTTTCAGATTACAAAAACCTATATCTACCATCCATATTGCACTTGTATCGCCATCTCTTCGCCGAACTAGTGCACCTATACAATTTACCATTGTATTGGGTGTGTTGGGGACACAAGAGACTCTTTGCTATTTGGTTGCAGGTTGTTTGAGAGAGACCATCTTCATCCTACGCCTCCCACGGATTGATAAACCTTAGGTCATCCACTTGAGGGAAATTTGCTACTGTCCCACAAACCTCTGCACTTGGAGGCCCAACAACGTCTACAAGAAGAAGGTTGTGTAGTAGACATCAAGCTCTTTTCTGGCGCCGTTGCCGGGGAGGTTAGTGCTTGAAGGTATATATTTCGATCTTGCAATCGAATCTTTTTGTTTCTTGTTTTATCACTAGTTTAGTCTATAAAAGAAAACTACAAAAAAAATGGAATTGAGGTTGCCTCATATGCTTTATCTTTTTAATATCTTTCGTGAAAACGATGGAAAGGAAAATTGTACTCAAGTGTTAGAAGAAGAATGCATTAAAATGTTTGGCACTAAATATTTGAATGATGAGCATAATTGCAATTTTGTTAGTATGAATTCTTTGAATATCCATGATGCTAGTGATATGCAAAGCCACAAGCTTGGGGATGCTATGTTTGATGAAGATGGTATTTTTAGTTCCCCAAGTTTTGATGAGCAAATTTACTATGATAAAAGCATGCCTCCTATCTATGATGATTATTGTGATGACATGTATGTTATAAAGAATAATGATAACCATGAAACTTGTCATCTTGATTTTAATTTTCAATCACATGATAGTTATTTTGTTGAGTTTGCTCCCACTTCTATTCATGAGAAGAAATTTGCTTATGTGGAGAGTAATAAAAATTCTATGCTTGTGGCTCATGAAAATAATGCTTTATGTGATGGTTATATTGTTGAATTCATTCATGATGCTACTGAAAATTATTATGAGGGAGGAATATATGCTTGTAGGAATTGCAATAATATCAAGTTTCCTCTCTATGTGCTTAAAATCTTGAAGTTATGCTTGTTTTGCTTTCCTATGCTAGTTGATTCTTGTTCCCATAAATTGTTTGCTCACAAAATCCATATGCATAGGAAGTGGGTTAGACTTAAATGTGCTAGTCATATTCTTCATGATGCTCTCTTTATGTTTCAATTCTTATCTTTTATGTGAGCATCATTGAAATCATCATGCCTAGCTAGGGGTGTTAAACGTTAGCGCTTGTTGGGAGGCAACCCAATTTTATTTTATTTTCTTTGCTTTTTGCTCCTGTTTAGTAATAAATAATATATCTAGCCTCTGGTTAGATGTGGTTTTATGTTTTAATTAGTGTTTGTGCCGAGTATAACCAATAGGATCTTCTTGGGTGATAGTTGTTTGATCTTGCTGAAAAAGACAGAAACTTTGTGCTCACGAAAATAATTGTTAAAATTCACCAAAACGTGATAAAATGCTAATTCTTTTTGAAGAAGATAAATATACAAATTATTCAGATTTTTGTAGTTTTTCAGAATTTTTGGAGTTCCATAAGTATTCGAACAAATCATATTGCTACAGACTGTTCTGTTTTTTGACAGATTCTGTTTTCTATGTGTTGTTTGCTTATTTTGATGAATCTATGAGTAGTATCAGAGGGTATGAACCATAGAGAAGTTGGAGTACAGTAGATATTACACCAATATGAATTTAAAATGAGTTCACAACAGTACCTAAGTGGTGGTTTTATTTTCTTATACTAACGGAGCTTACGAGTTTTCTGTTGAGTTTTGTGTTGTGAAGTTTTCAAGTTTAATTTGGGTAGAGATTCGATGGACTATGGAATAAGGAGTGGCAAGAGCCTAAGCTTGGGGATGCCCAAGGCTCCCCAAGGTAATATTCAAGGACAACCAAGAGCCTAAGCTTGGGTATGCCCCGGAAGGCATCCCCTCTTTCGTCTTCGTTCATCGGTAACTTTACTTGGAGCTATATTTTTATTCACCACATGATATGTGTTTTGCGTGGAGCGTCATTTTATTTTATTTATTTTTTCTTGCTGTTTGAATAATATCCCAAGATCTGAAATTCTTAAATGTTAGAGAGTCTTCACATAGTACATAATTATTCAACTACTCATTGATATTCACTTATATCTTTCGGAGTAGTTTGTCGTTTGCTCTAGTGCTTCACTTATATCTTTTTAGAGCACGACGGCGGTTTTATTTTGAAGAAATTGATGAACTCTCATGCTTCACTTATATTATTTTTAGAGGCTTTATAACAGCATGGTAATTTGCTTTGGTTATGAATTTAGTCCTAATATGATGGGCATCCAAGAGGGATATAATAAAAACTTTCATATAAAGTGCATTGAATACTATGTGAAGTTTGATCCCTTATGATTGTTTTGAGATATGAGGATGGTAATATTGGAGTCATGCTAGTGAGTAGTTGTGAATTTGAGAGATACTTGTGTTAAAATTTGTGATTCCCGTAGCATGCACGTATGGTGAACCGTTATGTGATGAAGTCGGAGCATGATTTTTTTTATTATCTTTCTTATGAGTGGCGGTCAGGGACGAGCGATGGTCTTTTCCTACCAATCTATCCCCCTAGGAGCATGCGCGTAGTACTTCATTTTGATAACTAATAGATTTTTGCAATAAGTATGTGAGTTCTTTATGACTAATGTTGAGTCCATGGATTATACGCACTCTCACCCTGCCACCGTTGCTAGCCTCTCTAGTACCGCGCAAATTTCGCTAGTACCATAAACCCACCATTTACCTTCCTCAAAACAGCCACCATACCTACCTATTATGGCATTCCCATAGCCATTCCGAGATATATTGCCATGCAACTTTCCACCGTTCCGTTTATAATGACACGCTTCATCATTGTCATATTGCTTTGCATGATCATGTAGTTGACATTGTATTTGTGGCAAAGCCACCGTTCATAATTTTCATACATGTCACTCTTGATTCATTGCACATCCCGGTACACCGCCGGAGGCATTCACATAGAGTCATATTTTTTTCTAAGTATCGAGTTGTAATTCTTGAGTTGTAAGTAAATAAAAGTGTGATGGTCATCATTATTAGAGCATTGTCCCAGTGAGGAAAGGATGATGGAGACTATGATTCCCCGACAAGTCAGGATGAGACTCCGGACGAAAAATAAAGAAAAAAATAATATAAAAAAAGAGGCCATAAAAATAGAGAGAAAGGCCCGAATAAATAAATAAATAATGAGAGAAAAAGAGAGAAGGGGCAATGCTACTATCCTTTTTCCACACTTGTGCTTCAAAGTAGCACCATGATCTTCATGATAGAGAGTCTCTTATGTTGTCACTTTCATATACTAGTGGGAATCTTTCATTATAGAACTTGGCTTGTATATTCCAATGATGGGCTTCCTCAAAATGCCCTAGGTCTTCATGAGCAAGCGAGTTGGATGCACACCCACTTAGTTTCTTTTTGAGATTTCATACACTGATAGCCCTAGTGCATCCGTTGCATGGCAATCCCTACTCAACCACATTGATATCTGTTGATGGGCATCTCCATAGCCCGTTGATACGCCTAGTTGATGTGAGACTATCTTCTTCCTTTTTGTCTTCTCCACAACCACCATTCTATTCCACCTATAGTGCTATGTCCATGGCTCACGCTCATGTATTGCGTGAAGATTGAAAAAGTTTGAGAACATCAAAAGTATGAAACAATTGATTGGCTTGTCATCGGGGTTGTGCATGATTTAAATATTTTGTGTGATGAAGATAGAGCATAGCCAGACTATATGATTTTGTAGGGATAACTTTCTTTGGCCATGTTATTGTGAGAAGACATGATTGCTTTGTTAGTATGCTTAAAGTATTATTGTTTTTATGTGAATATTAAACTTTTGTTTTGAATCTTATGGATCTGAATATTCTTGCCACAATAAAGAAGATTGCATTGGTAAATATGTTAGGTAGCATTCCACATCAAAAAATTTGTTTTTATCATTTACCTACTCGAGGACAAGCAGGAATTAAGCTTGGGGATGCTGATACGTCTCCAATGTATCTATAATTTTTGATGTATTCATGCCATATTTATAATATTTTTTACATGATTTTGGTATGATTTGGTTAGAACTAACCCGGACTAACGTTGTTTTCAGCAGAACTATCGTGCTGTTATTTTTGTGCAGAAACAAAAGTTCTCGGAATGCACTGAAAATCAACGGAGATTTTTCTGGAAAATATAAAAAATACTGGAACGAAGAGTTACCGGAGGGGAGTCCTGTGGGCCCCACAAGGGTGGAGGGCTCGCCCCTGTGCCTCATGGACTCTCCGTGGGGCCCCCTGACATGTTCTCGACGCCAACCTCTCCTATAAATCCCCAAACCTCCAGAAAATAACCTAGATCGGGAGTTCCGCTGCCGCAAGCCTCTGTAGCCACCAAAAACCAATCGGGACCCTGTTCCGGCACCCTGCCGGAGGGTGGAATCATCACCGGTGGCCATCTTCATCATCCCGGTGCTCTCCATGACGAGGAGGGAGTAGTTCACCCTCGGGGCTGAGGGTATGTACCAGTAGCTATGTGTTTGATCTCTCTCTCTCTCTCTCGTGTTCTTGATTTGGCACAATCTTGATGTATCGCGAGCTTTGCTATTATAGTCGGATCTTATGATGTTTCTCCCCCTCTATCTCTTGTAATGGATTGAGTTTTCCCTTTGAAGTTATCTTATCGGATTGAGACTTTAAGGATTTGAGAACACTTGATGTATGTCTTGCGTGGGATACCCGTGGTGACAATGGGGTATTCTATGGATTCACTTGATGCATGTTTTGGTGATCAACTTGCGGGTTCTGTGACCTTGGGAATCTATGCATAGGGGTTGGCACAAGTTTCGTCTTGACTCTCTGGTAGAAACTTTGGGGCACTCTTTGAAGTTCTTTGTGTTGGTTGAATAGATGAATCTGAGATTGTGTGATCATATCGTATAATCATACCCACAGATACTTGAGGTGACATTGGAGTATCTAGGTGACATTAGGGTTTTGGTTGATTTGTGTCTTAAGGTGTTATTTTACTACGAACTCTAGGGCTGTTTGTGACACTTATAGGAATAGCCCAATGGATTGATCGGAAAGAATAACTTTGAGGTGGTTTCGTACCCTACAATAATCTCTTTGTTTGTTCTCCGCTATTAGTGACTTTGGAGTGACTCTTTGTTGCATGTTGAGGGATAGTTATATGATCTAATTATGTTATCCTTGTTGAGAGAACTTGCACTAGTGAAAGTATGAACCCTAGGCCTTGATTCAACGCATTGCAATGCCGTTTTCGCTCACTTTTATCATTAGTTACCTTGCTGTTTTTATATTTTCAGATTACAGAAACCTATATCTACCATCCATATTGCACTTGTATCACCATCTCTTCGCCGAACTAGTGCACCTATACAATTTACCATTGTATTGGGTGTGTTGGGGACACAAGAGACTCTTTGCTATTTGGTTGCAGGGTTGTTTGAGAGAGACCATCTTCATCCTACGCCTCCCACGGATTGATAAACCTTAGGTCATCCACTTGAGGGAAATTTCCTACTGTCCTACAAACCTCTGCACTTGGAGGCCCAACAACGTCTACAAGAAGAAGGTTGTGTAGTAGACATCAAGAGGTCCCTTGGTAATGAGTCAAAAGGACTAAGTGCTTGATGAATAAGACCTGCCTTGGAGTAAACAGAGTTGGAGTTTTTTGAAAAACCTCATTCCGGCGTTTGCGTGGGGCTGGTGTGTTAGGTAAACCGGAGGAAAGTTCTCCGCCTCCACTGGTCCGGGTTCTGCGCCGGGTCTCATGTTGTTGTTGCTTCAAAATAAAGTTGGGATCCAAGTGAGCTAAAGGGTTAGAAGACCTTACTTTCTAGATCACTCGTCAAATTTTCTATCTTGGCAAGGGCTCTGAGTCGGAGGAAATAATAGTTACCTCGTCATCACTCGCTTGGCTGGTTTCCGCGTCATCCTAATAGCAATCAGTGTCAATAAGATGGATGAAAAAGGAGCCAAGGGAATCAAGGTCTACCTCCGACTCATCATCTTAGTCCAAATTGAACATATGAGAAGCAATGGATTTCTTTCTGTTCTTCTTCATGGCTTTGGTTTTAGCCCTGGCCTTCTTGGCAGCTTTTTCATCATATTTTTTTATCCCAAAAGGCGGATCCAGCCTGCAACAAATTACAATAAAGATTGGGGATTTACGGGTTCTATGAACAATGAAGTAAAGCATATAAACCGGACAGACTTACATCCGGTGCCGGGTTGAGTGTGCAGAAGGGATTTAGCCCCACTTTGCTGCAGCTCTCCAAATTTTCATTGAGAAGAGTCTTGGTCATCTCATTGATGGCTTTATCAGTCAAGCGCGTTGAACTGTAACGCAGTGGATCTTTGGTGTCGCCAGTGTATGTACACATTAAACCGGGCCGGTGGCTTAAAGGTATGATCCCCCAAGCTACCCAGCATCGAACCAGGTCAACCCCAGTCAATCCATTGCCCAATAGTGCTCTAACCTTTGAGAAGGTAGGCGCAAGTTTGGCCCATTCAGCAGTGGTAAGCCGGTCGGGGAGAGGATGCTTCCGGTTGAGCCATTGGTCACGGAAGCCTGGCAAGGGATTCTCATCAGCAGGAGAAGTATCTTTGCAGTAGAACCAAGTTTTATTCCAATCCTTGGGATGGCTTGGAAGATGAGCATAAGGAAAAATGGCATCTCTGCGTCGTTGAATTGAGATCCCTCCAAGCTCCTGGCTAGGCCCGTCAGTGAATTCATTTAGGCGGTTCAAGTAAAAATACTCTCTAAAGAGTTCAGCGCTAGGTTCCTCTTGAAGGTATACTTCGCAGAAGACTTGGAAATTGCAGATATTTGAAATGGAATTGGGTCCAATGTCTTGAGGATGAAGTTGAAAAAAATGCAGAACGTCACGGAAGAATTTTCACCCTGGCGGTGAGAAGCCCCGGTTCGTATGATCAGTGAAAACGATAACTTCACCGTCCTGTGGTTGAGGTCTGACTTCGTCCGGTATTGGAGCATGCCAGTGAATGATGTTTTTTGCCAGTAAGAAACCAATGTTGACATACTCTTGGAGCATTTCCTCGGTAATGATGGATGGGACCCAGTCGCATGATGTGACGGTCTTAGTCATGATTGGGTGTACGGCCTACACAAGGCGATTCAAGATGTTATTAAGCCGGCGGATATCTGGTGAGTTACAAATTATAGTTTAGACCGTTGTGCAAGGCTAATGGTTATGGAGATACAGTTCAGAGTGTGCAGTTGTCAAACCAGAGGATTGAATTATAAACCAGCCTGGTTAAACCGAAAGGATATTGCCAGATTATTGACGTTGAGATGGATGATGGCGGCTTAAACGGGGCCTAATGTTATATGATAGGATTACGGTTTATGTCATAAGCCGCCATGGTAGTTTTTGGTGCTTCAGTTCTATCAAATGAAAATTTTACTAAGTGTTGGATAAACATATTTTGCAAGCTGGAGCAATAATTTTGGATCTACCACAGTTCAGAAAAGCAGTAAAATTCTAGCCTAAGGTGGCAGCAGTGGAAAAGTTTGGATGCTCTGGTGAGATCTTCTATGGAGAGATGCTATTCTAATAATGAAAATGATGTTAAAACTACAACCGCACAAGATTTATGGCTTATCCAGATTAAAAGCTATCAGAGTTGACGGAAACAACGCAAGAACGGCAAGAACACCAACGAACGGCCCAAACCCTAATACAGATCTGGGATGAAAGGGGGAGGTGCACTTACAGGTGATGAGGAGCAGCGGTGGCGCGCCGGAGTTCTCTGGTCCGATCAGGTTGATGCAGCGGCCTGGGTTGATGCAGTGGTCGGAGGTCGCGGCGGCGGAGCTTGAGTACTGGTGCGGCTGTGCGAAGGAGGAAGATAAAGGAGGAAATGAGGGGGAAGATGATAAAGACCCCTGTCCCTATTTATAAGGGGGTGGATACAAGGCATGCGCGGGAATCGGGGAGGGTAAAATCATCATGTGGCTATATGGACGCCTTGGTTTTCGGGATGCTCATTAGGATAAGGATCGATTAAAATGTTCTGGGTTTCGTGCGAAGTTAATGCGAAATGATGTCATGGCAGTTTAAGAAGATTTTGAGAGCTGACGTCATGGCGGGTTACAACAAGGTTTATCAAACAAGTGATGCAGATTTTGACAAGTCAGGTATTGAAGATTGATATGAACAAGTTCAAATCAACCTAAGGCCTAATGTTGGGGATATAACTACTGGGTATGAAACCGCCCAGGAGGGGCCGGGTTATACCACTGGTGTTGAGGATATAGACCTGGGGGTCACCCGCCAGGAGGGCCGGGTTACTCCAAGGATCATTACCAGAAGCCCGGAGCTAAGTTTCAGGATAATGGGCCAGAGATGGGCTGAGACCCGGATATGGCTTAAAGCCCGTAGTTACAATCATTGTTATAGTAGACTTGTAGTGTAAGGCAAGTATTGTTTTAGAGCCCGAGCCGGACACTCTTATGAGCCGGCCGGGACTCCAAAGGCTGCTGGGCGTCAGCCTCCCTATATAAAGGGACGACCCGGCAGCGGTTTGGGGGTGACAACAATCTCTCCGAGAGCCGGGATAGCGGTTTAGCTCCCCGGCGATCGTAACCCTAATCAATAACACTTCGAACTGGACGTAGGCTTTTACCTTCACCGTAAGGGGCCGAACCAGTATAAACCCTCGTGTTCCTTGTCCCGCATAACCCCTTCAAGCTTCCTAGTTGCGATGGCTCCACGACTAAGTCCTAGCCCAAGGACATTTGCCGTGACAATTCCACGACAGTTGGCGCCCACCGTGGGGCCAGCGCACGGTGGATTTGAGTTCTTGAAGGGCAGCTTCGAAGGGCTCAAGGGATACGCTGTGGGCCGGATGACCAAGAGTCGTCGCGGCAGGCTCTACATCGACGACGCGGACTGGGGCCCCGACGCCGGCTCAGTGGAGTACGGGTACTGGGTCCCCTTTGGCGGAATTCATGTCTTCATTGGCAAGGTTGGTGAGCCAGGCCCCGAGCCGGGTCTCTGCGCCGATCTCATCGAAACGGCTCAGCGCGCCCGATCCGCCCGGGCCCGGCCTGCCTTAAAACGCGCTTTTGTGGGATGCATCCATGGAAGGCCCTCCGATCCATCTGGGTCTGGGGATGAGGCGGCCGCCGGCTCTGACGGCGAGTCGGCCGCTGATGAGTCAAACTCGTTGTACCAACTTCAAGATGGCAGGCTCATGAGTTATTCCGATGGCAACAGTATTCCGGACCTTTTTGAGCCGCCAAGTCAGGTCGGAGTTTTTATGGCTGGTGCGCAGCCTGTTCAGAACCCCGCTACCGGATCAGAAAATCCGGAGCCTTCCCCGGCTCAGGTGCTGATGGATCTCACAGATAAGATGACGGCCCTGTTAACTGCCACGGTTGACCCGGCAGATCAAGCCCAGCATGACGCGGAGGTGGCACAGTTAAAATTGGATCTGATGAAAGCAAAAGAGGATCTTGCAGCAGAAGGGATCAGGCTGGCGGCGGAGCGGGCGGCTCTCGACGCCCGGACTCAGTTGATTCAGGCGCAGTCCTTCCAACTCACGATGGATCAGAACGCGGCCAACGAGGTCATGAGAAGGAGGCATCAGAAGGCCCAGTCTCGACTCCCGCCGGTTTACGATCCGCGCAATCTATTCAACACGCCGGGTGCGGGATCCAGTAACCCACCAGGGGTCATTGCGCCCGGGTCGGGACCCCTTATTCAGCCACTAGTAATGGGGCCTCCCCAGGCGCCCCCTGCCCCGCCTCAGTATGTGCCAATACCCCCGGGTCATTACGATAAACCGCTCGAGAACATGGTAGCAGCGGCAGCACGACTGGCGGCTCTTCCCGTTGACGGCAACTCTCCGGCAGCCGTGGAAACCCGCCGGGTCAGGGAACTCCTGCAGACGGCCCTAGCGCAGCAAGAGGCGTACTCCTACAGCCGGGACAGGATCCACTCAACTCCTCACCCAGGCCAGAGCCCGAGCTACAGCCGGCACATGGTCTCGGCGACCGGCTCAAGTAATGTCCGACGCCATGGCCCGGCTCATGTTGGAACCTTCTACGCCGCAGACCAAGCACGGCAAGAGGCGGAGCAGGTGCCGCAATTGATGGCTTATCAGACCCCCCCGGCTTATCCAACGGCGTCCGTTGATGTGGGTATTTCTACCAGGACCGGGGGTGTCCCTTGTTTGGTGCCGGCCATCCGTAATGAACGTTTACCTAAGGATTTCGAGGGCCCTAGGAAGGTGCCTAACTATACAGCTGACTTACAGCCTGCGGCCTGGATTGAGAGTTATGAGATGGCCATGGAACTGCTAGAGGTCAGCGAGGCGGCCATGGCCAAATATTTCACCATGATGTTAGATGGAACTGCCCGCACGTGGTTAAAAGGGCTGCCACCGAACTCCATTGGGTCTTGGACTGAGCTGAAGGCCCGGTTCATTCAAAACTTCAAGGATACCTGTAGGCAGTCTATGTCAATTGTGGATTTGACTAACTATAAGCAGCAGGAGGGTGAGTCCACGACCCATTGGGTTCGCCGGGTCAAGGAGATCATACATTCATCAGATAAGATGGACGCCGGCTCTGCAGTCTTGATGTTAGAACAGAACTGTCGTTTTGTGCCCCTAAAGATGAAGCTTGGGCGGCTTAAACGTGACTGCACGGATATGGGTACACTAATGGCGGCTCTTGTCAAATACGCTGATTCCGATGGTACCAAGGATCCCCCTTCAGATGATGAAAGGACAGGGAAGGGAAAGAAGAACGGCAATGGAAAGGGCCCTCAGTTTAACCCGGGGAATCAAGGAGGAGGCAAGCGCAAGGCCGATGGCAGCCTGGAGTTCGTAGCCAACACCCAAGGCAACAACCAGCGACGCAAGGGGAGGCCCCCTCCCCGAGGCGGCGGGTCAGGACCTTCTCTGGAGCAGCTGTTGAATGAACCTTGTCCGAGACACGGCTCTAGAGAGAAGCCAGCGACTCATCTGTGGAAGGATTGTGCTATCATGAAGGCCTTTAAAAACTACAATGGCCCGGGCGGCGGCCCAGGCGCAGGCGGCTCCGGCGCTGGCGGCTCTCATGGCCCGGGTGGCGGGTCAAATTCCGGTCCTCAGAACGGTCAAGGGGGCTTCAATCAACAGTCTGGTCAGGGTCATCAACAGCAACAGGGGGGTTATCAGACCAACCCGAAGCAACTTAGCGGTGGACAGTATCACGTGTTCACCACTAGTTTGTGCAAACGAGACGAGAAGCTTCACAAGAGGGCTGTTAATGCTGTTGAGCCGGCGGTTCCACGCTACTTACGGTGGTCGGAGCAGCCCATAGTGTGGAGTAGGGAGGATCACCCTCCCCGGGTGGATAACCCGGGCCACCTGGCCTTAGTAGTGGCTCCTCAGGTGGGAGGCTATAAGTTCACAAAGGTACTCATGGATGGAGGCAGCAGTATCAACATCCTCTATTATGAGACTTTCCGTCGTATGGGGCTAGTTGATAAGAACCTCAGCCAGTCAAATACTATCTTCCATGGTGTGGTACCCGGTAAGTCGGCTTATCCAGTCGGCAAGATCGAATTGGAAGTGGCTTTTGGTGATGAAAACAACTACAGGGTGGAGAAGTTGACCTTTGAGGTGGTCAAGATAAGAAGTCCATACCATGCTATATTCGGACGGCCGGCTTACGCCAAGTTCATGGCACGGCCGTGTTATGTGTACTTACAGCTCAAGATGCCGGGTCACAATGGGACCATTACAGTTCACGGCAGCCGGAAAGTGGCTCTGGAGTGTGAGGAAGGTGACGCGGCTTATGCAGAGTCTGTTTGTGCCACAGAAGAGTTGAAATTTTATAAAGACAATGTTGACCCAACAGATATGACCTCTCTGAAAAAGCCAACCACGGAGAATGAACCAGCAATGAAGTTTAAATCAGCCGATGAGACTAAACTTGTTGATTTTGTTCCGGGTGACTCGTCTCAGTAGTTCAGCATCAGTGCAAATCTGGACCCGAAATAGGAAGGCGCGCTCATCGAGTTCATCCGTGAGAATAGGGACATCTTTGCATGGAAACCTTCTGACATGCCAGGTGTACCTAGAGAACTCGCTGAGCACACTCTCAATGTGGATCCAAAATTTAAGCCGATCAGACAGTTCCTTCGACGGTTTAACGAAGAGAGGCGGAAGGCTATTGGTGAAGAAGTGGCCCGGCTTTTGGCGGCCGGGTTCATTGTTGAGGTTTTTCACCCAGAGTGGTTGGCTAACCCGGTGCTCGTACTTAAAAAGAACGGCACCTGGCGGATGTGTGTGGACTACACGGACTTGAACAAGGCGTGTCCGGCTGATCCTTTTGCTCTCCCCCGTATCGATCAAATCATTGACGCCACGGCAGGTTGTGCACGCTTAAGTTTCTTGGATGCTTATTCCGGGTATCATCAGATTAAGATGGCAGTTAAGGACCAGGAGAAGACGGCGTTCATCACTCCCTTTGGAGCCTTCTGCTATGTGTCTATGCCCTTTGGACTCAAGTGTGCACAGGCGACTTACCAGCGTTGTGTGCAGAATTGCCTTCATAAGCAGATCGGGCGCAATGTTCACGCTTACGTGGACGACATTGTGGTTAAATCCATCAAGGAGGAAACCCTGATAGATGACTTAAGGGAAACCTTCGACAATCTCCGGGTCTATAAGATGATGCTTAACCCGGCCAAATGTGTTTTTGGTGTTCCTGCAGGCAAACTATTGGGCTTCTTGGTTTCTGACAGGGGCATTGAGGCTAACCCAGAGAAGATCAAAGCTATCACTTCTCTAGCTAAGCCGGCATGTATAAATGACGTTCAGCGTTTGGCGGGTCGCATCGCTGCGTTAAGCCGGTTTATAAGCCGTTTGGGTGAGAAGGCTATGCCCTTATATCAATTGATGAAGAAAACTGATAACTTTGTCTGGAATGATGCAGCTAATACCGCCTTCGAGGATTTGAAAAAGCAACTGGCAGAGCCCCCCGTCCTTGCTGCTCCGGTTGATAAGGAGCCCTTGCTACTGTATGTAGCGGCAAACGCACGAGCCGTCAGCGTGGCTATTGTGGTGGAGCGCAAGGAGGTGGGTAAGGAGCATCCGGTTCAGCGGCCGGTTTATTATGTCAGTGAGGTGCTCATTGAGTCCAAGCAGCGGTATCCGCATTGGCAGAAGCTCGTATATGGGGTGTTTATGGCGAGCCGGAAGCTTAAGCATTACTTTCAAGGTCATCCCATCACTGTGGTCAGTTCCGCCCCTCTCGGTGATATTATCCAGAACAGAGAGGCTACAGGGAGAATTGCTAAGTGGGCTATAGAACTTGGACCTCATGGCCTCAAATATGTGCCACGCACTACTGTTAAGTCTCAGGCCTTGATAGATTTCATCAATGATTGGACAGAGTCACAAGTACCCGAGCAACAGCCGGATAACACTTATTGGACTATTCATTTTGATGGGTCCAGGCAGCTGGAGGGCTCGGGGGCTGGTGTGGTCTTGGCTTCCCCTAAAGGTGACAAGTTCCATTATGTGCTACGGTTGATGTTTCCTTGCACTAATAATGCGGCTGAGTACGAGGCTTTGCTCCACGGTCTTCGGGTGGCTAAGGAGATGAGCTTAAGCCGGCTGAGGTGTTTTGGTGACTCAGACTTGGTGGCTCAACAAGTATCAGGCACCTGGGATTCTAAGGATCCTCTAATGGCGGCTTATCGCCGCGAGGTTGATGCCATTGCCGGGCACTTTCAGGGATATCAAGTGGAGCACATTGACCGCAGGAAGAATGAGGCGGCTGATGCTTTAAGCCGGCTCGGCTCTCAGCGAAAGCCGGTGCCGCCTAACACTTTCCTGGATGTCCTATATAACCCTTCGGTTAAGTTGCCTACAGAGGAGGACTTGGCTATCCCTGACCCGGAGGCACGACTGGTGGCGGCTCTTCATATCATACCAGACTGGACAATGCCATATCTGGCTTATATAACCCGGGGAGAGTTGCCTGAGGATGACATTCTGGCCAGGCAAATAACCCGGCGGGCTAAGTCAATGATTGTTATCGATGGCGAATTGCATCATCGTAGTGTTTCAGGGGCATTCCAGCGTTGTATCTCCCCTGAGGAAGGTCAAGAGATCTTGCGCGAGATCCATGAAGGGGATTGTGGCCATCATGCCGGTTCAAAGTCTCTTGTGGCCAAGGCTTTCCGTCATGGTTTTTATTGGCTGACGGCTCACGCTGATGCAGAGGACGTGGTCAGTAAATGTGATGGCTGCCAAAGGTTCTCCCGACGGGCTCATGTGCCGGCTCAGGAATTGAGGATGATCCCGATCACTTGGCCCTTTGCGGTCTGGGGGCTTGATATGGTCGGGCCTTTTAAACGGTCCAAGGATAAGAAGACCCACCTCTTGGTGGCAGTGGACAAATTCACGAAGTGGGTGGAAGCTGAGCCAGTTAGCAAGTGTGATGCAGCCACGGCGGTTCAATTTATGAAAAAGGTGATCTTCCGCTTCGGCTTTCCACACAGCATCATAACAGACAATGGCACTAATCTGTCCAAAGGCGCTATGGAGGAGTTTTGTCAAAGAGAGCATATCCGGCTTGATGTCTCTTCAGTGGCACACCCCCAATCCAATGGTCAAGCTGAGAGAGCTAACCAGGAGATTCTGAAGGGCATTAAACCCCGGCTCTTGGTCCCTTTGCAACGGACGCCAGGTTGTTGGGTGGAGGAGTTGCCCTCCGTTTTATGGAGCATCAACACTACTCCTAACAGGTCTACAGGCTTCACGCCTTTCTTCATGGTTTATGGAGCAGAAGCAGTTCTCCCCAGCGACATCCGTCATGATTCACCTTGTGTGGCGGCTTATGTTGAGACGGATAATGAACAGGTGCGCCAAGATGCTCTGGACTTGCTGGACGAACAGCGTGATGTGGCAGCCGCCCGTTCAGCGATTTACCAACAAGACCTGCGCCGTTATCATAGCCGCCGGGTCAAATCCCGGGTCTTCCAGGAGGGCGACCTGGTGCTCCGGCTCATCCAGGATCAAACAGATGCACACAAGTTATCCCCACCTTGGGAAGGGCCTTTTGTGGTCAGCAAGAACTTGCACAACGGGTCATATTACCTCATTGATATCCGGGAGCAGAAGGACTCACGTAAATCTGAGGAGGAGACCCGTCGGCCGTGGAACATAGCTCAGCTTCGGCCTTACTACACTTGAGCTTCCGACTCTTGTGATGTACATATTTATCTCAGCCATGTATATATTATGATAAAGCAATAAAGCAGGACCTCTGTCCTTTGCTCTCTTCCAAAAATGTGTGTTGTTACATGCTGACTTACAAAAGATCCGGCTTATGATCATCTTCGAATCTAGCTGTAAGCAGTAAAGTCGCTTGGGGGCTTCCTGTTCACACATGGGTCGTATTCGAACCAAAGAGAACATAGCTGTCGATACCCATTTGATTGGCAAAGTGTCGAGCTCATTGGGAAGTTGCCTCTGGTCATATTTGAATCATAGTGTAACCCCTCTGAGAGCCGACGTGGATCGTATTCGAATCAGCGTCGTTAAACAAATTTTCAGAATCACTTGGGGGCTTCCTGTTCAAACATGGGTCGTATTCGAACCAAAGAGAACATAGCTGTCGATACCCTCTTGATTGGCATCGCCAAACCCACTGGGGGCTATATGATCGTATCCGAATCTTAGCTTAACCCCTTTGGACCGAGTTTCTGGTCGTATTCGAACCGGAAGCCCTTAAGTTTTTATATTTTACCACAAACTTGCTTTGATCATGTCAAAGTATGTACTGCCGGGTTTCACTTGCCGGCTTAATTTTGGTTTATCTTGTTAGTTGAGCATCATGGATGTCATCAAAACAAATAAATTCGACTTAAGGTACCAACCGTGCTACCCGGGTTATTTAACCCGGAAAGCATGCTTACAGGCTGTTAAGTGTGTCATCACAGCTATGTTCGAGTATAGTTAAGGACCAATCTTTTTTGGTTCGTATCCCGGGTTATCCGTCTCAAACACCTGATTCTCAGGGCGGTAAGCCGCCTTGCGACTTGTGATTTGCCTTTTTGTGCAGATATTTGAAGGCACTTTTTAAGGTTGAGAAGGACAAAGGGATAATTACGACCCGGAGGAGCATCACAAGAATGACTTCAAAGGATTTCAGCATTCATTACGTGCACGATGGCACGGCAGAGATAAATTGTTGCACCTACTCTATTACAAAAGTTTTTCACAGTTTCAAGGATGGGGCGTTGTTTGGTGAGCCGCTAGCCGGTTTATGATGCCTGCTGAGTTGAAGTCCCCGGCTCATCTTCTGCTTCGGCTGATCCCAAGGCTTCGAAGGTCGACGACTTCCAGTTGATGCCGCTGAGAGCTTCGAACTGAGCTTCTTCGTCAATTAACCCGGCCGGGTTAATCTCCGGGGCGAAGGTGTGCTG
The DNA here is from genome assembly GCF_002575655.3 of Aegilops tauschii subsp. strangulata. Lineage (NCBI taxonomy): Eukaryota > Viridiplantae > Streptophyta > Magnoliopsida > Poales > Poaceae > Aegilops > Aegilops tauschii. Next base: position 184,291,268 of record NC_053039.3, read on the forward strand.
GCGAGCCGGGGGAATCAGATTGATAGCTTCATAGCGAGGGGTTGGAATCCTCTGATTCTCCGCGTTGTATCCCGGTTGATACTTGGTTAAATCGGTGTCGTTCCCGATGATGGTGGCCACCGGGCGCACAGCCTTCACACAAGCCGCGAAGTCCTTCTGGTCGAACGCTGAGCCGTCTTCTTTCAGGCTGGGGTAACCCAGGGCGATATCTGCCGGGTCTAGCTCCGGCAAGAAGGCTTTGGCCCGGCTCAGTGCGGCGATTGCTCCGGATCTCGCGGATGCTCGTCGTAGCTCCTGGATCCGCTGCGGCAGAACTGCAAGCCGGCGCAGGACTTCGGCCAGATGAGTCGGCACTTCATTTGACAGGGCCACCACAGCTAAGGCCCGCTGTGACCCGGTGTAGAGCTGTTCCACCAGGGTGTACACGGCCTTTAACTTGATGACCACGCTCTGGTTCAAGTTGGCGCTTCTGGAACCTGTTTAAACAACATCAGATGACCCGGTGATAAGGATGAGTTAAGAGATGTAAACATTCCAACTTGAATGAAAACCGGTGAGGCAACTTACCGAAGATGGCAGCTACCATTTGGGACACTTGGCGCTTTAGACCGGAGAGCTCAGCGGTCTTCTCAGCGAGGGCCTTCTCCGCCTGTTCTGCCCGGCTCACCAGTGCAGCTTTCTCCTCAGCCCAGGCCTTCCGCCCAGCGTCGAATTCAGTCTTCAATTTCTCCTGAGCGGCGATGCTGGAGACAAACTTGGCATTTGCCTTCCGGGTCTCCATCTCTTGTGCCTTCAGCCGGCTCTTGAGATCCGCCAGGTCCGACTCTAATTTCTTGCCAACAGCCTGCATGTATTTCCGGGTTATTAACAGTCATTCTATAAAGTCCCAAGCGCTTTCCAAGCAAAGACACTTGGCACTTGGGGGCTAATGCATATTGAACGTATCTATCTATGTACGGCCGGCTCAGTTCAGTAAGCCGGAATCTAAAGTCTACAACATATTCAAGTATAAGTCCTAGACTTGGGGGCTAGAATGGCAAGGATCACTATGCGGAAAGTAAGAGAACAGCAGAAGGTTACCTCAGATTTTTGTTGGATCTGGTTGACCATGGCGATCTCGGCGTCCCGGCTCTTGTGAACCTGGCTGATGTAGCCTGAGACGAGTTCTCCAATACTTAAGTCGGTGTAGCTGGAGAGATCCAGATTCACCCGGTGGGGTTGCAGCAACTCCCCCCTCGCGGTGCATTTGGCCAGCGCGGTCGGCCTTCCCGGCTCAACAAACTCCGTCCGGGTAATTACCACGTCCGGGTCGTTAGCTGGTGGGGCTGAGCCGGAGGCCTCCGGGTTAGCTAACGCTTCGGTCGTTGTCTTGGTGGTCGGGGCAGGGGCTTCAGGCGCCGTATCCATGGGAATGGTGGCTTCAGGGGTGGAGGCGACTGGCGGCTCTTGAGCCGTCGTCTCCGGCTCAGGCAAGTCGGGCACTCCGGCTGACCTGGTCTTCTTTACTCTTTTGGTGAGCTTTGCCTGGGCACTGAAAAGGCAGAAGTGTTAGGCATACAAAGGGTAAGTACAGACAGATAATGTAAGGAGATTGTTATTACCCGGGGGCAGTCTTGAAGGCCGGCAGACTTGACTGCATGGAGTCACCCGAGGAGGGGGAGGTCTCCTGGTAATTGGAGTCAGAAGAGTTGAGTGGCTGACGGATGACACCCGCCAACGGATGAAAAGGGTACAGGTGAGAAAAAACCTCAGTGCGGCGTTTCCTCGTTGCGTCGGGTAACCCAGTGGAGAGGTCGGTGTCCTTGCGGGCCCGGGTGTGACGCCGGCTCTCGTGAACCTGCTGCTTCAAAAGAAATTGAGGGTCTCGGTGAGCTAATCGATGGGAAAAGCTTACTTTCCGGGTTACCCTTCGGACTTTCAGCTGTGGTAAAGGCTCCGAGCCGGAGGAAAGTGATGTTACCTCTTCGACCACCGGGTTACTGGCGCCGGTGTCATCCTGTCAATAAGCAAGTGTTGATAAGGCGGACAGCATCAGACAACATATACTGCAAGAATTTAAAAGATTTAAGGGTTACCTCTGACTCGGAGCTATCGCTTAATTGCAGCAGCTCCGAAGCAGTGGGTCTGTTTCCCTTTTTGCGAGGGGCGGCTCTCTTGGCGGCTTTCTTCGCCTTCCTGGCCTTCTTGGCCGCCTCGTGGTCATACTTGACCCGCCAGAATTTATCATCAGCCTGAGAAATACAGTAATGAGCTCTTAGTAAGATGATAGGTAAAACAAAATGGAAAGGTTAAAGTCAGCGGCTTACCGCTGGGGCTGGATTGGTCTTGCAGAACGGGGCTAGCCCGATTCTTCCACAGTCTGCCAGGCTCTCGTTTAAAAGAGCCTTGATCTCTTCTTCAGCAACGTCTTCTGGAAGATCATTGCGACTGTGCCTCTGCGGGTCATCCTTTCGCCCGGTGTACTCACACATTAAGCCGGGGTGGCGGCTCAATGGGATCACCCGCCATGAGATCCAGACCCGGACCAGGTCAATTCCGTTCAGACCATTGCCTAGCAGGGCTTTGATCTTGTTGATCGTTGGAAGCAGAGGCTGGCGTTCTGCGGCAGTCAGCTTGTCGGATAATGGATGAGTTGGCTCCAGGCGCGTTGGGTGAAAGCCGGGCAGCTGGCTCTCATCAGCCGGGGACGTGTTTTGGCAGTAGAACCAAGTCATGTTCCAGTCCTTGGGGTGACTTGGCGGTTCTGCGTAAGGGAACAGACAATCCCTGCGCCGTTGGATGGAGATGCCGCCTAACTCTAGACTTGGACCGTTTGCGCACTCGGTTTGGCGGTTCAAATAGAACAGCTCTCTGAAGAGCAGCAGACTCGGCTCTTCTCCAAGATATACTTCACAAAAAACTTGGAAGTTGCAGATGTTGGATATGGAATTGGGTCCTATATCCTGAGGCCGAAGATCAAAGGAGTTGAGCACGTCCCGGAAGAATTTTGAGCCGGGCGGTGCGACGCCCCGGCTCATATGGTCGGCAAAGATCACTACCTCCCCGTCTCTCGGCTGTGGCCTTTCTTCGGACGGGTCAGGGGCACGGTAGGACATCACTTCCTTCTTAGGCAGATATCCGGACTTAACGAAGTTGGCCAGGGTCTCTTCGGTGACGCTGGATTTCATCCAGTTGCAAGTGATGGGAGCCTTGGGAGGCATGGTGACGGTTGGTGGTCTACGAGGAAGAGAAAAGTGTCCGGTTTAATTATAAGCCGGAGTATATCATTCAAGTTACAATGACGGCTTATGAAGGGGACTAATGGTATGTATTGATACGGTGGGTTATCTAAGCCGTCGGGGCTTTCAGGATAAGTTGGTCGTCTACGGCTTACTGCGGTTAAGTCGGAAGATACTACAGAGCATGATTCTCTTTAAACCGGAAAGTTCTACGGCGCGTGTTTTCTCTAAGTCGGAAATATAAGCCGCCAAGATTCAAGGACTGCAGTTTTTACTAAGTGTGGTAAACAGATTTCACATATTACAGTAACTTTTTTGGATCAAAGTAGTCGGAGCAGAGAAAGTTTTCTAGACCTAAAAAACAGAAGCAGGGGAGGTTCTTGAGATGGAACCCAGTCCTTATGCAGTAAAAAGAGGTGTTCTTGCAGAAGAAATGAACCTCAGATATCTACCACGGTGGTTCTACACAAGCCTAAGGATCAACGGGGGCAGTGGCTACAGGGGTTACCGAAACTTGCGGTAACAGTGATGAACATGAAGAACACAGATGAACTCTGTCCTAGATCTATGTTAGTAAGGCAGAGGGGACTCACCGGAGCTGGAGAAGAGCGGAAGTCGCCGACGTTATCTGGTCCGAGTCAGGTTGATGCAGCGGCCGGGTTGAGGAAGACCAGGGGTGCGACGGCGGCGGCGGCGGCAAAAGCTCGGGCAGAGGAACGGCAGTGCGAGGAAGAAGAAGGAGAGTGTGAAGAAGAGAGTGCCGGGCCGGCCTATTTATAAGGCCGAGTCATAAGTGGGCGCGGGATTTGAGGAGGCCATGGCGTGGTTATCTCCCCCTCACGGCGCCTCGATTCTCGGAAGGACAGTAAAAGCAAAGATCCGTTGCGGATCTGGCGGAGTAAAAAACGGACTTAATGGAGGATGACGTCACGGCGGATTACCCGGAGTCCAGAGGATGACGTCACTCCGGGTTATGACCTTCACATGAATGATAAGCCGGAGATTTTTTCTGACTGCGGAGCTGAAGATTGACACGAGCCGGCTCAAGTCAATCTGGGGCCTAATGTTGAGGATATAGACCTGGGGGTCACCCGCCAGGAGGGCCGGGTTACTCCAAGGATCATTACCAGAAGCCCAGAGCTAAGTTTCAGGATAATGGGCCAGAGATGGGCTGAGACCCGGATATGGCTTAAAGCCCGTAGTTACAATCATTGTTATAGTAGACTTGTAGTGTAAGGCAAGTATTGTTTTAGAGCCCGAGCCGGACACTCTTATGAGCCGGCCGGGACTCCAAAGGCTGCTGGGCGTCAGCCTCCCTATATAAAGGGACGACCCGGCAGCGGTTTGGGGGTGACAACAATCTCTCCGAGAGCCGGGATAGCGGTTTAGCTCCCCGGCGATCGTAACCCTAATCAATAACACTTCGAACTGGACGTAGGCTTTTACCTTCACCGTAAGGGGCCGAACCAGTATAAACCCTCGTGTTCCTTGTCCCGCATAACCCCTTCAAGCTTCCTAGTTGCGATGGCTCCACGACTAAGTCCTAGCCCAAGGACATTTGCCGTGACAATTCCACGACAACTGGCGACTTATCAATGAAGATGGCAGATCATAAAAAGCCCATTGACGGCCCAAGACCCAGAGGCGACTTAAGGCCCAAGAGGATGAACCGCCATATGGATTGTAGGAGATATGCCCTAGAGGCAGTAATAACAGTTATTTAGTATCTCCAAGTTTGTAATGAATGTTTATGATCCATGCTATAACTGCAATGATTCTCGAGTCTACAATATCCACGAGGCTCGGAGGGAACTCATATGCACGTGTGGTATAATAAACGATAAAATATATTCCTAGTCTTGCCTCTAAGACTAGCTCAAGTATTGCATGATGATCCTATTTCCTGATCATGGGCATGACTATGCCGGCAATTTTGAGGGCACAAGTTTGGTAGAACGCTTGTGTTGAATCAACCCGGATTGATGTTATGCTATGAGATACCTTCGTTACAAGTTTATGGTTAATATCATTGAGATAGTTAATGTTTGCATAATTCCTTAGACCATGAGAGTATCAAGTTCCTTCGTGCTTGCTTCGTGAACTTTGGGGTTTGTTAAACGTCATCCGTAACTGGGTGGCTATTACGGCAGCTTTCGGGTTCACGGAAAAGTATAGGAAGTAACAAGATAGCTCAAGATTGGGATTTGCTCCTCCGACGATGGAGAGATATACTCGGGCCCTCTCGGTGTAACGGTATCCATCATCGTCTGGCCAGACACATTGTGATTTGATCACTGGGATGCCGGAACACGGAAACGAGAAAAGAGAACAAAACCGGTAACGAGGTAACTTGCATGGTGGACAAATTGTTCGTCCATGGGCATGCAATAAATCTCACCTCGGGTGTTTGTGACATATCGCGAAGCAACAGGAATAGCTCACTGCAACTGCAGGTTCACTCGAATATTCATTGGTGTGGGTATAGGGGTCAATATGGGTGTCCACGGCTCCGATGTTGATCATTGATCGGAAGGGGTTCCAGGTCATGTCTATACTTCACCGAACCTATAGGGTCACACGCTTAAGGGTCATCTATCTGCTGAATACTAGACAGGGAGTCTGAGAGAAAATCACCGAAAACGTTTCGGACACCGAAAAGTTTCGGACAGCGGAATCATACCGCAGAGAGAGGTCATCGGATAAGTTTCGATGATACCGAAAAGTTGTTTCGGGATACACCATTAAGTCAAATTGGTTTCGGCACATGCCTGATAATTCTTGGAGGATGCCAGAATCATTCTGGAAGCTTTTTGGAATTTTCTGAGATAAAAACCGGAAATGTTCCGGAGCTACCGGAGCCACTTCAGATGCTTTTCGCAGATGAAAATCACTAAACCGGAATTGTTTCGGAACGCGTTGAAAATAATTTTGGTGGGTACTAGAAATGTTCTAAGCCCACATAAATATTTTCAGTTCGAACAGACGCTGAAAAATGTCGTCGTGAATAGTGAAAGTGCTTTTTGGGATATTTTATGGTGAGTCACCTTTTGGGATATCTCCAAAAGGCTTCTAGAAGGGCTTGGGGGCCAAGCATGCTCCTCATGGGGGTCCCCCAAGAGGGTTGGCCGGCCACATGTGTGGGGCTCCATGGAGCTCCACTTCACTCCCCATTATGCCCTTCATGTGTGACATTTGCATGGGCATTTTGGGTTTTTGTGAGCCATCCCTACCCCTTGGCTTTCCTATAAATAGAGGAGGAGTGGGCAGCCCAAAGCTCATCCCTTGCTCTCATACACATGCCATGCATTATCTGGCTTCTTCTCTCCCTCCCACGAAAAGAGTTTCGTAGAGCCGTAAGGCTGTCTGGGTTCCGGCAGGAACTAGTTCTGGACGGCGAAGCCCTGCCGGATAGCTGACACCGTATGTGTGCAACCCTGTAGAGAGATTGTATTTTCGATCTTTTGCCCGAAGGGCTGTCCGAGTCTTCGTCCGAGTTTCGAGGGTCCTCCCGAAGGGCTGTCCGCGACATTGTCCGGGGGACTGTCCGACCACCTCCCGAAGGGCTGTCCGGAGAAGGAGTACATCCTCGCGGTTGGGAGGTTGTAAATCCTAGCTGCGGGGATCTGCACCGACGATCTACACCGACTCTTCTTCCGCTGCGCTTCGAGTCGGTACGGATCAGATCAAACCTTGTATGCAGTCTCCATAGTGGTCCTGGGCGTGCTCGCTATACCGAAAATTTTCGTTTTCTGTCGCGTTCCCCTACAGTGGCATCAAGAGCCATGCTATGCGTAGATGCAGGTTACGATCTAGAATACATGGAGATGTATGGGTATTGCATAATATAATTTTGGAGTAGATGAGATCTATTGCTGAAAATTATTTATGCGGGTGACAGATGAAATCTGTTACCCGACGTTCTTGTTGCTTCCCTAGAATTTGCGTTTGCTCAATCTCGAGACAACATGGTGGAATTTGACAAAGTTCTGGCAATCCATGATCCTGATTGATCATGGAAGTGCTATCAGTTCTTTGGGTTCTGCCATAGTCAAAAGAAAGATGAAATTCGCAGATGAAAGGGCATTGCAGATATGATCTGCACGGGGGTCATGCGTATGACGAAGTTTAGTATGGGGCTCGAGATTTAATTATCTCGTGTTTCATACACCCCGAGATGTTAATCTAGCAACTTGAATAATCATACTTGATGATAAAATGTTGGTAGCTGCGGTTTAAGTCAAAACCTTAGAAGCCACGAAAAATAAAATTTTGCATAAACCGATTAGAGGCGTCTAACTTGGTTTTGCAGGATGTGCATGTGATGTGGTATAGCAATGCTCATATTCAATTTTATTATGTATGAGATGACTATATGATGTAACTAACATGACCTGCGTGTCATGATTCTGCATGATGGCTGGAGCCATATGATTGCACTTTAATGACCTGCGTGTCAACCTTAAGTAATGCACTTATTTTATTAGCTATAGAGATAGCAATATTATCTGGTGCATCGACAAGGTGGTGGCAATCTTCGGGAAGGTGACCACCGAAGCAAATGCTGAAGACGAAGAATTGAAAGACTTCTCCGTCAGAAAGGGCTATACCATATCATGCTAATTATGAATTGCCTGAGATGTTTATCCCCTATGATGCACCCTTCTTGATTGCGCGGTAGTCGCTTTTATTAGGGTGATCTCTCACTTAAAGATATCAAGTAGATAGTGTTCTCCCAAGTGTAGCACCGTCACGGCACCTATCTTTTCGGGGTGCGCCGTGTCACACGGGTACGAACGATTAGAGAAGTGTGAGGCGGGTGAGTTGAGACCTCGCAGCGAGATCACTTGGTTGTCTTGACGTTCAGGCATGACTGTCATGAGCTCGGAACACACACATCGAAAGATGAACAAGAGTCACATAGTGATGTGATTGGCAAGTTGGCCTACCGGTTAAGATTTTCGTCATCAGTGGTGTTACACCAATGGCGAACAATCAAGACACGGATCTTGAATCACTCATAATCAATTTTGAGAGATATTGATTTGAGTGGGAGTGCATTTTAGAATAAAATGTTTATTCACTAGTGCAAATTTCATTATAAACAAAGTCTAAGTGAAACTTGTGTTTTCGTTGTAGATCAAATGGCTCGCAACACCGCGTTCAACTTAGGCCCGATGTTAGAGAAAGAGAAGTTAGCTACGACTGGAAACAACTATGCGGACTGGGTCCGTAACCTGAGGATTGTCCTCAGGAGCGCTAAGAAATTGTACATGCTTGAAACTGCTCTTCCAGCTAAACCGGCGGCAGATGCACGGGTAGATGAACAAAATGTCTGGGCCACTAAGGATGATGATCACAACTTAGTGCAGTGCCTCATGCTAGCTTGCATGAGTCCAGGGCTTCAAAAATGTTTTGAATTCCATAAAGCCCGTGATATGATCCGGGAATTGGATGCTCTGTACAAGGAAACCGCAAAGTCTGAACGATATGATATCATGAAGGCTTTGATGGATTGCAAGATGGCTGAGGGTAGTTCAGTTGGCGAACACGTGGTCAAAATGATTGGCTATTCTGAAAGGCTTAAAGCCCTAGAATTTCCACTTCCACCTGGCCATATGATGGACATGTTGCTTTCTTCACTCCCCCCGTCTTACGACGATTTTGTCATGAACTACAACATGACAGGGATGGAGAAGACGCCGGAAGAAGTGCTCGCCATGCTGAAAACTACAGAAGGAGGACTGCGGAAAAATCGCAAGCAAGTGTTGCTTGTGAATAAAACCGCCAGTTTCAAAAAGAAGAAAGGCAAGCCAAAGAAGGGCAAGGGCACCGGTAAGACCGGCTCCCAAAGCAACTCTAAGGGCGGAGCCAAGAATGAAACTGAGTGCTTCTACTGCAAGGGCACAGGACACTGGAAGAGAAACTGCAAGAAGTATCTGGAAGATAAGAAGACCGGGAAAACCGGAAAAGGTATAATTGTTATACAAGTTAATGTCATTGACGTTTTGCTTGCTAGCAAAAACTCTAAGTCTTGGGTATTTGATATCGGATCGGTTGCTCACATTTGCAACTCGATACAGGGACTTCAGAAGGTGCGCAAGCTAGCAAAGAATGAAGTCGTGATGCGCGTCGGGAACGGCGCTGGGATCGCCGCTCAAGCCGTCGGCATTATGCCTCTACGTCTCCCTTCAGGATTTATCTTAGAACTAAGTAACTGTTATTTTGTTCCACTGTTGTGTAGAAACATTATCTCCGGATCATGTTTGGTACACGATGGGTATTCGTACAAGTCTGAGAACAATGGTTGTTCACTTTATTGTAAGGATATGTTTTATGGATTTGCACCCATTGTTGGGGGCCTTTTCATACTAAATCTTGAATGTGGAAATGATGTCTTTAACGTGAATGCTAAACGCCTTAAGAAGGCTGATACCACCACCACTTTCATGTGGCACTGTCACCTTGGCCACATCGGTAAGAAACGCATGCAAAGACTCCATAAAGATGGAGTTTTACCATCCCTTGATTTTGAATCATTTGACACATGTGAAGCTTGCCTGATGGGGAAAATGACCAAGACACCGTTCACGGGTCATCCTGAACGGGCGGGTGAATTATTGGAAATAATACATAGTGATGTATGTGGTCCAATGAACACAGGCGCACGGGGTGGATATTTTTACTTCGTGACTTTTACTGATGATTTGAGTAGGTATGGCTATATCTACTTAATGAAGCATAAATCGGAAACCTTTGAAAAGTTCAAAGAATTTCAGAATGAGGTAGAAAATCATCGTAACAAAAATATTAAGTTTCTGCGGTCTGATCGCGGAGGCGAATATCTTAGTCATGAGTTTGGCCAACATCTGAGTGATCGTGGAATCGTTTCACAGCTTACGCCTCCCGGAACTCCACAGAGAAATGGAGTATCGGAACGACGTAACCGAACCTTGTTGGACATGGTAAGGTCAATGATGTCTCTTACAAATCTTCCAATATCTTTTTGGGGTCACGCACTACTTACTGCTGCTCACACACTAAACAAAGCACCATCTAAATCTGTTGAGACGACGCCACATGAGATGCGGCACGGGAAGAAACCCGACCTGTCGTTTTTCAAAATTTGGGGTTGTGAAGCTTATGTAAAGCGTTTACAGCCAAGCAAACTTGATCCCAGATCAGACAAATGTTACTTTGTAGGTTATCCCAAGGAGACAGTTGGGTATTGTTTCTACCACGCCTCCGAGAACAAAGTGTTTGTTGCAAAACATGGAGTCTTTCTTGAGAAAGAGTTTCTCACTAAAGAAGTGAGTGGGAGGACAGTACAACTTAATGAGATTAGTGAATATTCGGCAACCGTTGATATGGCTAAGGAACCGGAAGAAATTCCGCTAATTATCCCTACAACCGAGCCGGAAGTTGTCGCATGTGATGCGGAGACTTCAGACAATGTTGTAACTGAACCGCGCAGATCAGGTAGGGCTATCCAGCCACCTGAGTGGTTTCATAACGAAATCTTCATTCTTGAAGACGATGAACCTGCGCACTACAAGGAAGCGATGGCGGGGCCCAGCTCAAAAGAATGGCACAAAGCCATGAGATCCGAAATGGAATCCATGTACGAAAACCAAGTTTGGAACTTGGAAGAACTTCCAGAAGGCGTAAAGCCCATTGGTTGTAAATGGATTTTCAAAAGAAAGACGGACGCGGATGGTAACATTACTATCCACAAAGCTAGACTTGTCACGAAAGGGTTCACACAAGTTCCAGGAGTGGACTACGACGAGACTTTCTCGCCAGTAGCTATGCTTAGGTCTGTTCGGATATTGCTAGCAATTGCTGCTTATTTCGATTATGAAATATGGCAGATGGATGTCAAAACGGCTTTCCTAAATGGAAACCTCAAAGAGGATGTATACATGATACAGCCAGAAGGTTTTGTCATTCATGAGGATGCTGGAAAGGTATGCAAACTTCAGAAAGCCATTTATGGTCTGAAGCAAGCATCAAGGAGCTGGAACATTCGTTTTGATGAAGTGGTCAAAGAGTTTGGTTTCATCAGGAATGACGAAGAATCTTGTGTTTACAAGAAGTTTAGTGGGAGCGCAAAAGCATTTCTAATCTTGTATGTGGATGACATATTGTTGATTGGAAATGACGTGAATTTTCTTAGCGAAATAAAAGACTCATTGAAGAAAAGTTTTTCAATGAAAGACTTAGGCGAAGCGGCATATGTATTAGGCATCAGGATCTATAGAGATAGATCAAAACGCCTGATAGCGCTTAGCCAAAGCACGTACATTGACAAGGTGTTGAAAAGGTTCAACATGGAGAACTCCAAGAAAGGCCTACTCCCCATGTCACCTGGCACAGTGCTTTGCAAGAATCAGAGTCCTCGGACTCTGGATGAGCGAGTACAAATGAATGATGTTCCATATGCCTCGGCAGTTGGTTCTATTATGTATGCCATGCTATGTACAAGACCAGATGTTTCCTATGCGCTAAGTGTTAGCAGCCGGTACCAAAGTGATCCAGGGTTGGAACATTGGGCCGCAGTCAAGGGTATTCTTAAGTACCTCCAAAGGACCAAGGATTTACTCCTTGTGTACGGAGGTGATGAAGAGCTCATTGTAAGTGGTTACACTGATGCAGGCTTCATGACTGACCCAGATGACTTCAAATCTCAATCAGGCTACGTTTTCATATTGAACGGCGGCGCAGTAGATTGGAAAAGTTCCAAACAAAAGACTGTGGCGGATTCTACGACGGAGGCGGAATATGTTGCTGCTTCAGAAGCCTCCAAGGAGGCGGTATGGATCAAACAATTTCTTGAAGACCTTGGTGTGGTTCCTAGTGCCCAGGACCCGGTGGAGATCTATTGTGATAATAGTGGCGCCGTGGCTCAGGCAAGGGAGCCAAGTTCGCACCATAAGACAAGACATATTCAACGCAAATATAAACTCATTCGACATCATGTCGAAGAGGGTTTAGTGAAAGTACGCAAAGTTCACACGGATCTGAACATGTCAGACCCGATGACAAAGCCTCTACCACGAGCAAAACATGAGCAGCACCGGATAGCCATTGGTGTTAGGGAAGCCATGTAACTGGATTATGACTCTAGTGCAAGTGGGAGTCTGTAGGAGATATGCCCTAGAGGCAGTAATAACAGTTATTTAGTATCTCCAAGTTTGTAATGAATGTTTATGATCCATGCTATAACTGCAATGATTCTCGAGTCTACAATATCCACGAGGCTCGGAGGGAACTCATATGCACGTGTGGTATAATAAACGGTAAAATATATTCCTAGTCTTGCCTCTAAGACTAGCTCAAGTATTGCATGATGATCCTGTTTCCTGATCATGGGCATGACTATGCCGGCAATTTTGAGGGCACAAGTTTGGTAGAACGCTTGTGTTGAATCAACCCGGATTGATGTTATGCTATGAGATACCTTCGTTACAAGTTTATGGTTAATATCATTGAGATAGTTAATGTTTGCATAATTCCTTAGACCATGAGAGTATCAAGTTCCTTCGTGCTTGCTTCGTGAACTTTGGGGTTTGTTAAACGTCATCCGTAACTGGGTGGCTATTACGGCAGCTTTCGGGTTCACGGAAAAGTATAGGAAGTAACAAGATAGCTCAAGATTGGGATTTGCTCCTCCGACGATGGAGAGATATACTCGGGCCCTCTCGGTGTAACGGTATCCATCATCGTCTGGCCAGACACATTGTGATTTGATCACTGGGATGCCGGAACACGGAAACGAGAAAAGAGAACAAAACCGGTAACGAGGTAACTTGCATGGTGGACAAATTGTTCGTCCATGGGCATGCAATAAATCTCACCTCGGGTGTGTGACATATCGCGAAGCAACAGGAATAGCTCACTGCAACTGCAGGTTCACTCGAATATTCATTCGTGTGGGTATAGGGGTCAATATGGGTGTCCACGGCTCCGATGTTGATCATTGATCGGAAGGGGTTCCAGGTCATGTCTATACTTCACCGAACCTATAGGGTCACACGCTTAAGGGTCATCTATCTGCTGAATACTAGACAGGGAGTCTGAGAGAAAATCACCGAAAAAGTTTCGGACACCGAAAAGTTTCGGACAGCGGAATCGTACCGCAGAGAGAGGTCATCGGATAAGTTTCGATGATACCGAAAAGTTGTTTCGGGATACACCATTAAGTCAAATTGGTTTCGGCACATGCCTGATAATTCTTGGAGGATGCCAGAATCATTCTGGAAGCTTTTTGGAATTTTCTGAGATAAAAACCGGAAATGTTCCGGAGCTACCGGAGCCACTTCAGATGCTTTTCGCAGATGAAAATCACTAAACCGGAATTGTTTCGGAACGCGTTGAAAATAATTTTGGTGGGTACTGGAAATGTTCTAAGCCCACATAAATATTTTCAGTTCGAACAGACGCTGAAAAATGTCGTCGTGAATAGTGAAAGTGCTTTTTGGGATATTTTATGGTGAGTCACCTTTTGGGATATCTCCAAAAGGCTTCTATAAGGGCTTGGGGGCCAAGCATGCTCCTCATGGGGGTCCCCCAAGAGGGTTGGCCGGCCACATGTGTGGGGCTCCATGGAGCTCCACTTCACTCCCCATTATGCCCTTCATGTGTGACATTTGCATGGGCATTTTGGGTTTTTGTGAGCCATCCCTACCCCTTGGCTTTCCTATAAATAGAGGAGGAGTGGGCAGCCCAAACCTCATCCTTTGCTCTCATACACATGCCATGCATTATCTGGCTTCTTATCTCCCTCCCACGAAAAGAGTTTCGTAGAGCCGTAAGGCTGTCTGGGTTCCGGCAGGAACTAGTTCTGGACGGTGAAGCCCTGCCGGATAGCTGACACCGTATGTGTGAAACCCTGTAGAGAGATTGTATTTTCGATCTTTTGCCCGAAGGGCTGTCCGAGTCTCCGTCCGAGTTTCGAGGGTCCTCCCGAAGGGCTGTCCGCGACATTGTCCGGGGGACTGCCCGACCACCTCCCGAAGGGCTGTCCGGAGAAGGAGTACATCCTCGCGGTTGGGAGGTTGTAAATCCTAGCTGCGGGGATCTGCACCGACGATCTACACCGACTCTTCTTCCGCTGCGCTTCGAGTCGGTACGGATCAGATCAAACCTTGTATGCAGTCTCCATAGTGGTCCTGGGCGTGCTCGCTATACCGAAAATTTTTGTTTTCTGTCGCGTTCCCCTACATGGATGACTTGTATTGTAAGGCAAGTTTAGTTAGTCACCGAGCCGGACACGTTGTGTATGAGCCGGTCGGGACTCTGTAAGGCGTCGGGCATCAATCTGTGTATATAAAGGAACGACCCGGCGGCGAGTTAGGGGCAAGAAACAAGAGTTCGAGAACTAGGTCAAGCGTATTCGCTCCCTGGTAATCGAGACCCAAGCAATACAATCCCAAACTGGAGTAGGCCTTTACCTTCACCGCAAGGGGCCGAACCAATATAAACTCTCTGTGCCTTTGTCCCATTTAACCCCTTTAAGCTAACCTAGTTGCAATGGCTCCCCGACTAAGTCCTTCCGCTAGGACATCTGCCGTGTCAAGTCCACGACACCCTGGATAGTTGATATCGGTTTAGTTGCTAAGATTAGTAACTCGAAACAGGAGCTACGGAATAAACGAGTATTGGCTAAGGACGAGGTGACGATGCGCATCGGGAATGGTTCCAAGGTCGATGTGATCGCCGTTGGCACGCTACCTCTGCACCTACCTTCGGGATTAGTTTTAGACCTCAAATGTTGAGCATGAACATTATATCTGGATCTTGTTTAATGCGAGACGGTTGTTCATTTAATCAAAAAATAATGGTTGTTCTATTTATATGAGTAATATCTTTTATGGTCATTCACCTTTGATGAATGGTCTATTCTTGTTGAATCTCGATCGTAGTGATACACATACTCATAATATTGATGCCAAAAGATGCAAAGTTGATAATGATAGTGCAACATACTTGTGGCACTGCCGTTTAGGTCATATTGGTGTGAAGTGCATGAAGAAACTCCATGCGGATGGACTTTTGGAATCACTTGATTATGAATCATTTGATACTTGTGAACCATGCATCATGGGTAAGATGACTAAAACTCTATTCTCCAGAACAACGGAGCGAGCTAATAACTTATTGGAAATAATACATACCGATGTATGCGGTCCGATGAGTGTTGAAGCATGCGGCAGGTATCGTTATTTTCTGACCTTCATGGATGATTTGAGTAGGTATGGGTATATCTACTTGATGAAACACAAGTATGAAACATTTGAAAAGTTCAAAGAATTTTAGAGTGAAGCGGAGAATCATCGTAACAAGAAAATAAAGTTTCTACGATCTGATCGCGGAGGCGAATATTTGAGTTACGAGTTTGGCCTTCATTTAAAATAATGTGGAATTGTTCCACAACTCACGCCTCCTGGAACACCACAGCGTAATGGTGTGTCAGAACATCGTAACCGTACTTTATTAGATATGGTGCATTCTATGATGTCTCTTACCGATTTGCCCTTATCATTTTGAAGTTATGCATTAGAGACAACCACATTCGCGTTAAATAGGGCACCGTCTAAATCCGTTAAGACGACACCATATGAACTACGGTTTGGCAAGAAACCTAAGTTGTCATTTCTTAAAATTTGGGGGTGCGACGCTTATGTCAAAAGGCTTTAGCCTGATAAGCTCAAACCCAAATTGAAGAAGTGCGTCTTCATAGGATACCCTAAGGAAACTATTGGGTACACCTTCTACCACATATCCGAAGGCAAGATCTTTGTTGCCAAGAATGGGTCCTTTCTAGAGAATGAGTTTCTCTCAAAAGAAGTGAGTGGGAGGAAAGTAGAACTTTATGAGATAATTGTACCTACTCTCGAATTGGAAAGTAGCACATCAGAGAAAACCATTCTCATGATGCCTACACCAACTAGAGAGGAAGCTAGTGATGATGATCATGAAACTTCGGATCAAGTTACTACTGAACTTCGTAGGTCGACCAGAACACGTTCCACACCAGAGTGGTACTGTAATCCTGTCCTGGAAGTCATGTTGTTAAGACAACGATGAACCTACGAACTATGAAGAAGCTATGATGAGCCCAGATTCCGATAAATAGCTTGAGGCCATGAAATCTGAGATAGGATCCATGTATGAAAACAAAGTGTGGACTTTGGTGGACTTTCTCATTGATCGGCAGGCCATTGAGAATAAATGTATCTTCAAGAGGAAGACGGACGCTAATGGTAATATCACTGTCTACAAAGCTCGACTTGTCGCGAAAGGTTTTCAACAAGTTCAAGGGGTTGACTATGATGAGGCTTTCTCACCCGTAGCGATGCTTAAGTCTGTCTGAATCATGTTAGCAATTGTCGCATATTATGATTATGAAATCTGGCAAATGGATGTCAAAACTGCATTCCTTAACGTGTTTCTTAATGAAGAGTTGTATATGATGCAACCAGAAGGTTTTGTCGATCCTAAAGGTTCTAATAAAGTGTGCAAGCTCTAGCGATCCATCTATGGACTGGTGCAAGTATCTCGGAGTTGGAATATACGCTTTGATGATGTGATCAAAGCATATGGTTTTTTACGGACTTATGGTGAAGCCTGTATTTACAAGAAAGTGAGTGGGAGCTCTGTAGCATTTCTGCTATTATATGTGGATGACATATTGTTGATTGGAAATGATATAGAATTTCTGGATAGCATAAAAGGATACTTGAATAAGAATTTTTTCAATGAAAGACCTTGGTGAAGCTACTTACATATTGGGCATCAAGATCTATAGGGATAGATCGAGACGCTTAATAGGACTTTCACAAGCACAGACCTTGGCAAAGTTTTGAAGAAGTTCAAAATGGATCGGTCAAAGAAAGAGTTCTTGCTTGTGTTGCAAGGTGTGAAGTTGAGTAAGACTCAAAGCCTGACCACGGCATAATATAGAGAGAGAATGGAAGTCATTCCCTATGCCTCAGCCATAGGTTCTATAAAGTATGCCATGCTATGTACCAGACCTGTTGTGTGCCTTGCCATGAGTTTGGCAAGGGGGTACAATAGTGATCTAGGAGTGGATCACTAGACAGCGGTCAAAATTATCCTTAGGTACCTAAAGAGGACTAAGGAAATGTTTCTCGGTTATGGAGGTGATAAAGAGTTCGTCATAAAGGGTTACGTCAATGCAAGCTTTGACACCGATCCGAATGACTCTGAGTCTCAATCTGGATACGTATTGAACGTGGGAGCAATTAGCTAGAGTAGCTCCATGCAGAGCATTGTAGACATAGAAATTTGCAAAATATTTATGGATCTGAATATGGCAGACCCGTTGACTATAAACCTCTCTCACAAGCAAAACATGATCACACCTTAGTGAACTCTTTGGGTGTTAATCACATGGCGATGTGAACTAGATTATTGACTCTAGTGAACTCTTTGGGTGTTAATCACATGGCGATGTGAACTAGATTATTGACTCTAGTGCAAGTGGGAGACTGATGGAAATATGCCCTAGAGGCAATAATAAAATGGTTATTATTATATTTCCTTATCATGATAAAGGTTTATTATTCATGCTGGAATTGTATTGACCGGAAACTTAAATACATGTATGGATACATAAACAAATACCGTGTCCCTAGTGAGCCTCTACTAGACTAGCTCGTTGATCAAAGATGGTTAAGGTTTCCTAACCATAAACATGAGTTGTCATTTGATAATGGGATCACATCATTAGGAGAATGATGTGATGTACAAGACACATCCGTTAGCTTAGCATACGATCGTTCAGTTTATTGCTACTGCTTTCATAATGTCAAATACATAGCCTTAGACCATGAGATCATGCAACTCCCGGATACTGGAGGAATACCTTATGTGTAATCAAACGTCACAACGTAACTGGGTGATCATAAATATGCTCCGGAATGGTCCGGAGGTAAAGATTGATATATAGGACGATGATATTCGGCCAACAGAAAGGTTTCAGAAAGTACCAGGTATTTATGGAGTGCCGGAAGAGGTTCCAGGAGGCCATCGGTATCTGGTGGGCCTTATGGGCCAAAGGGGGGAAGCACACCAGCCCACAAGGGGGCTAGCGCACCCCTCCACCCCTGCCCACATACCAAGGAAGGGAGGGAAGGAAGGGGGAGGCGCCATAAGGCAGCCAACCCCCCTTTCCTTCCCCACATGCACAAATATGGAAGGGGGTGCGGCCAGGGCAGGCGCCCTAGGGCAGCCGCCGGCCACTTGGGGGCGCGCCTAGGGCTTCCTCCCCTCCCCCTCCACCTATATATATGAGAGGAGGGGCAACACACAACACGATCCCCAAGCCATGTGCGGCGCCCCTCTCCCTCTAGTTCATCCTCGGTCATATTTTCGTAGTGCTCGGCGAAGCCCTACGGAGTTAGTTGCATCACCACCGCCACCACATCGTCGTGTTGCTGGAACTCATCTACTACTTCGCCCGCTTGCTGGATCAAGAAGGCGAGGACGTTATCGAGCTGAACGTGTGCTGAACGCGGAGGTGCCGTACGTTCGGTACTTGATCGGGCGGATCGTGAAGGTGTATGACTACATCAATCGCGTTGATAAACCTTCCGCTTAACGGTCTACGAGGGTACATAGACACACTTTCCTCTCTCGTAGCTATGCATCTCCATGGATAGATCTTGCGTGTGCGTAGAATTTTTTTTGTTTTCCATGCAACGTTCCCCAACACAAGCACCACCCAACGCCTACGCAGGCAAGTGACAGGGGAAGCCCAAACTTCAGTAGAGAAGAGGAACGGGGGCGCCCCGCAATGGATCTGAGCCAGACCCGGCCGGATCCGGCCATGCACGCCGCAGCATGCCCAGGCAACGACAGATCTGGGGCGAGGCCAGTGGAGCGCCGCCGCCTGGGAACCACCTCCCGCACCACGCAGAGGCCCCCAACGCCGGACCATCCCGCAGCCAAGGACAGAGGACGGCCGCAACGCGCCATCAGCCGCACGAACCATAGCACCGTCGGGAGCAGTCAGGGGCCGCCACACACACACCACCACTGGAGCGCCCAAAACGCTGCAGATCTCGCATGAGAGAGCCAACAACCACGTGAGGAACGAGACCCCCCCCCCCCCCCGCCGCCACCCCCTATCGGGGCTTTGCCCAGTGCTACTTCTTGACTTGCGTTGGTTTTTCCCTTGAAGAGGAAAGGGTGATGCGGCACAGTAGAGATAAGTATTTCCTTCAGTTAAGAACCAAGGTATCAATCTAGTAGGAGAAGAACGAGCAAATCACCAATACCTGCACAAACAATCAAACGCTTGCACCCAACGCGATAAAGGGGTTGTCAATCCCTTCATGATCACTTGCAAAGGTGAGAGCTGATAGAGATAGATAAAACTAAATAAAAGATAACTAAATATTTTTTGGGTTTTTGCTTTATAGTCTGAAAATAAAATATTGCAAAATAGTAAATCGGAAACTAATATGATGGAAAATAGACCCGGGGCCATAGGTTTCACTAGAGGCTTCTCTCTTAAAGGCGGATAATTAGGTGGGTGAACAAATTACTGTCGAGCAATTGATAGAAAAGTGCAAAGTTGTGACGATATCCAAGGCAATGACTATAAAATATGGGCATCACGTCCGTGTCAAGTAGGCCGACTCCTGCCTGCATCTACTACTATTACTCCACACATCGACCGCTATCCAGCATGCATCTAGAGTATTAAGTTCATACAGAACGGAGTAACGCCTTAAGTAAGATGACATGATGTAGGGGAATAAACTCAAGCAATATGATGTAAACCCCATCTTTTTATCCTCGATGGCAACAATTCAATACGTGTCTCGCTACCCCTACTTTGTCACCGGGTGAAATCACGCAAGATTGAACCCAAAGCTAAGCACATCTCCCATTGCAAGAAAAACCAATCTAGTTGGCCAAACCAAACCGATAATTTGAAGAGAAATACAAAGATATCAAATCATGCATATAAGAATTCAGAGAAGATTCAAATAATATTCATAGATAAGCTGATCATAAATTCACAATTCATCGAATCTCGACAAACACACCGCAAAACAAGATTACATCAGATAGATCTCCAAGAACATCGAGGAGAACATGGTATTGAGAATCAAAGAGAGAGAAGAATCCATCTAGCTACTAGCTATGGACCCGTAGGTCTGTGGTAAACTACTCACGCTTCATCGGAAGGGCAATAGAGTTGATGTAGATGCCCTCTGTGATCGAATCCCCCTCTGGCAGGATGCCGGAAAAAGGCCTCAAGATGGGATCTCACAGGAACAGAAGGTTGCGGCGGTGGAAAAGTGTTTTCGTGGATGCTTCTAAGGGTTTTGGAATACATGTGAATATATAGGAGGAAGAGCTAGGTCAGGGGATCACCGAGGGGCCCACAAGGTAGGGGGCGCCCCCCTAGGGCGCATCCTCCATACTTTCCGCCGCCTCGTGGCTCTTCTGACTTGAACTCCAAGTCCCCTAGGTGTCTTCTGGTCCAAAAAAATCATCGTGAAGTTTTATTCCGTTTGTACTCCGTTTAGTATTCCTTTTCTGCGAAGCTAAAAAACAAGGAAAAAAACAGAAACTGGCAGTGAGCTCTAGGTTAATACGTTAATCCCAAAAATAATATAAAATAGCACATTAATGCATATAAAACATCCAAAACAGGTAATATAATAGCATGGAACAATCAAAAATTATAGATGCGTTGGAGACGTATCACCCAGCGACGTGTGCCGGCTGCGGCAGGGGAGAGGGGGGTGGAGGGGGCGGCGGTGGGTGGCGGCTGGGGTTTCCGCCCGAGCCGCTCCCGTGGAGCAATGCGGGGGGCGTGGGTTTCCACGAGGTGGTATATTCTGGTGGCCCGGTTTTTTATAGTTTAGGGTTGATTCTTAAACCAAGTGGCAAGTTCAGAGTTGTAATGTAGACTTCTCTCGATATAATATATGCAGATGTCATGTGCGGTTCTTGGGTCAGACATGTTCTTCGCCCATCGAAATTAACCACAGATCAGTGAACTGTTTGTCTCGGTTGGTCAACCACCATCAAGTTTTTGAAACAAGCACAAAAGGAACAAGAGACATCAGGAGAGGAACAACCTAGTATGTGCGTGGACACCAATACAAATGCAAATGTGTGACTAAATCATCCGAAGCCCCAAGGAACGGAAATAGAAGGCAAGAACCATGTGTGCTAGAGAAATCTTAAATTAAGATAAAAGCAGAAGGACAAAGGGCAGACTGTTCCATCTTATATTGCCGCCGTGGGAAACACGAACCAAGGTGAATGAGGATGACTTTTTCTTCTTCTCCATATCGAGACATTTTTTAAGGGGTCTCTATATCGAAGGGAGAAGTCTTTTTTTTAGGGGATGGAAGGGAGAAGTGCGAGCCGGGCCTGGGATGATGTAAGATACAAATTGGGCTGTTTCAGGGCGCAATTGACGCCAACACGCGGGAGCAGCAGCCCTTTCAAGTTGGGCATGCCGTGACGGGTGAAAATGACGTACCGACGCTTGTGGGACAATTGGAAGATCTAGAACGTCCAATTATGTGATTGGACGGTGAAACATATTGAATCGTTGTGGTGGGTCATAGCTAACTTTGTTTTTTCTTTTTCTTTTTCTTTTTTTAATTAGAGAAGATGGAAAAGGCGTTTGAAAGTTCATGCTCCGTTCATGTTGTGTTAAATATAATGGCATTTTAATTGTGATTTCCTCTGTCCAGATACTTAGTAAAATATGTTGAAATGTATCATGACAAAGTCACACATAAGTTTCCTTAGACTGCAAATCAGTTATTTGCCTTCATGTTCTGGCATTCGGTTGAGCAATTGCAGGGCAAGTAAAAATGCAAACATTAAGTTACAAGAAGCATCACCAGTCTTATGTACGTGCATCAACATCTATACGATGATTTGTTCAACCGGAACTTACCATTCCAGATGGATTATGGCAACGGAAGAGTGCACCCAATAAAGGTGCACATAGAAGTACATGACCAAATAATTTTGATCTATACAAAATCTACATGGCGAGATCACCTTTATCCCTTTTGAATCCGAAAAAATAGCACAAGACAAACAATCTTTATTGTTACATGGTGAGATGGTCTCATCAGGCCATCACTTCTTCAGCAAAGCTCGAGAGTAGATCCTCTTGCAGTATGGGCTGGTTCTGAGTAGTTCCACATGAGGCCGGATGGCGTTGGTCAGTGCTGAGTGGAGAGACCCCTGAAAAATTCGTCGCAGTCACAAAAGCTGTGGAATCAGTTGCTGTCAACAAAATGGCTCAGTAGAACCCAAGCATAGACATAATGTCAACACACTGCGGTCTCTCCTTTCAAAAAAAAGAAACACTGTGGTCTCTGGTTGACTCTGTTTTGGTTGAGATGTTATTTACCTTGGAATTCTGAAGTGCTGCGTAGACCACATAGTTTGCGTAAGGGTGCAGAAGCAACCGCTCGAACTGCGGCGCAGAAAGGAGCTCCAGGATGATGTTGGCTTTGTCGGCTTCCTTGAAAACTTTCAGGCATTTCTCGACAACGTTGCTGCTGAACTTCTGCATGGAGAGGTGGATGTACTTGCCTTCAAACTGCTGTGCCAGACTTGCATTTGCAGTAGCGACCTTTAGTTCTATCACATACTGAACAACATAGTTTCTGCAACATTAGCAGATAAGCTCATGAGTTTACAAGTTAAAATACACCAACATAAACATAAAGAGCCCCCCCCCCCCCCCCCCTCTCGTCCGCTCCGGGCGACTCGGGGGCGAAACCCTAGCCGCTGCCGCCGGCAGCCGCTCGCGCGGCGGTAGGCGGCGGCGGGGTTTCCCCGCGCACCCGCCTCGACGTTGGAGGTGCCCCCACCCCGCATCAGACGCCGCCGCCCGCCTCCCCAGCTCCTGGTGGCCGCCGACGCGGGCCCTCTGTGGCGGCCGTCGGTCGCCGGAGCTGTCGCTAGCCCCTCTCCAGATCCGGTGTGGGGGTCTCCTGGGAAGGTCCGACTGCCAGATCAGGCCGGCTCTCCCTGGATCGGGGTCGGCTCCTCTCTGGCGGCTGGTGGGCCAGGGATCGCCGGATCCGCCGGATCTGGCCGGCGCGGCCCTGCCTCGTCGCCCGGTTTGGGTGCTCGCGGTGTGGTCTCCCTGGTGGCAGCGGTGTGGGTCGTTCTTCGTGTTTTGACGGGATGTGCGCGGTGGGTGGATGCCGGGGCGGCGGCCTCGGGCGGTGTGGACGGCGTGGCCTCTCGACGGGCGACGGCCGTGGGAGCTGGTGGTCCGCGACTTCGGCTGTGCGGGCGGCGAGGTCTCGGTGGACGTCTACTTCGGTGGGTCGGGGTGCCCCGTCACCCGGCGTGCCTGCTTCGATGAAGTCCAACGCCTTCTCTGGCTGCGTGCGCTCCCCTGGCCAGGTCTGTGGCCGGATGGATGGGACGGGGGCGGGATCGGGGGAAACCCTTGGCCGTCGGCGGAGGCCACGACAATGGCGGCGCCTTTGTGGGCGTCGGTTCCCCTCTTGGAGGCCTTGTCGAGATCCTATCCCGTTTCTCGCTGTGCTCTTCATTTGGGCGAAAGCTCTAGTTCCCCTTGCGGGCGACGGCGTCGTACCTTCGTCGCGCTCCTTCTTGAAGGCGTCGCCTGGGGTTCCCGGAAGCACGGTGGGCGCTTTGTGGTGCGTGTGAGGTGTTTGGCGGCGGCCATTTTACCGCTGATTTTCATCTTGTGGTAGCGCTCCATCTGCTTGGCGATGTTCTAGCGTAGGTGCTAGTCGCATTTGGCGTCATGGTGGCGTTGATGGCGGAGGAGCCTGCCAAGGTTGGCACTTCAATCTGCTTGGAGATGGACCAGTGGAAGATGGCGGAGACGACACCTGTGAGTGCGTCAGACCGGTTTATGCCCCAGACCCGGTATGTGGCTAGGCTGGGGATTCCGGCTTTTGATGTTAGGTTTAGGTGAGTGGTCTGGGTAGTGGCCCGGCTAGCACCCCTTCATCGTATGGATAGGAGTAGCGGCATATGTTGCCTAGATGGTGGATTCAGGCATATTGTTGTAACACTTTGTAAGGTCCTCGAGAATAATCAATAAAGTGGCCGTATGCATCTTCCAGATGCAGAGGCCGGGGGTCATCCTCCTTTTCTAAAAAAAATAAACATATAGAAGAATAAATTATGACATACAGAGTAAAACTTGTTGAATGCATTCTTTTTTTTTAATGTGTATAAATGTTTAACAAGTTATGTTCAAAAAAATGTTCAGCTAGATATCATGGCACTAAAGATTTGTAGGAATGTCTACAGAAATACAGAGGTCTCTACAATCAACGGTTTCCACTTTTACAAAGGCATGCTGCCGGCTGGCCTACTAATGATATGCTAGACAGAACAATACTCCCTCTGTCTCATAATAAAACGCTCTTATATTATGAGACAGAGGGAGTAATTGATTAACCATGCTTGTTTTACCGGCCTCGTGGTTACATGAAAAATTACAGGTGAAGCACAAGGCAGGATTTTTACCCATAGGCATCTTGTGCAAGTTCGAACCCATTGCGAGCGATTGCGGCAACCAGCTTCTCCTTGTGCTCACCCGTCGAACGCGCAATACACCGCTGCAGGACGCAGCAGCCATGGCATTGCATCCCGATATCAAGGCAATAAACAGCAGCAGCATCGAAGATGGGCTGAAAGTTGTAGATTGTGAGTTAATTATGTCTGTTTAGTAAAAATCTAAATTCAGTTCACTAAAAACTTTGCGGAAAATTCAGGTCAATAATTAACAATTAACAATACAAGCTGCAAAATTCAGAAAAGTGGAAGTGGTCTACTACAAACTTTTCTGAAGCGATCAGAGTAACTAGATTGGAACAACTTCTCTGGACCCAAATAGACTAACTTACACCTAAATAAAAATACTAACTCGTCTACAATATATTCAGAACTTGTTAAGATGCATGCACACACACACATGTATACCTTGTTATCATCGGCCCCGAACGATTGCAAGCACTTCTGCACGACATGGTTACCATTAGGATCCTTTATGAGCTCCAGGAACCCGGGGCGCAGAGCTGCGACGACCAGCTGGATCTCCTCCCTTGCCCTCAAGCTTTCAATCAGTTTCTGTACGGCCCTTGTCCTGAAAACGAGAAACGACACAACATTTAGCAATAAAAAACATTACATTCGAAAAGAGCAACAAAAAACAATTAGCAGGAACAAAGTTAAAAACATGGTGCTTACCCATGTACATTGAGAGAGATCCTGACGAGCACGAAGGGGTCCTTTGTGAGGGTGAGCACGATGCCCATCCTCTGCTCCTCGCTGCAGACGGCTAGCAGCTTCTGCATGAGGTAGTTCCCGAATGGGTTCACCATCAGGTCGACGGCGTGACGGGCGACGCCGGTGAAGATGAAATCGACCTCGCGCTTGCCGTCGTCGAGCCGCTGCTGGAGAAACCGGCAGCCGTGCTGGTCCCTGGCCACGTGGTACATGTACCCGCGCAGCCCGACAAGGCTCTCGTACTTGGACGGCTTCGCCGCCGCGCACTTCTTGGGGCTCGTCGCCTGGCAGCCGTTGCCATGGCTGCAGGTACCCTTCTTCGGCCTCGCCGTCTTGCACAGCCGGGACCTCGCCGGCGGACACAGGAGGTCCCAGTCGTCGCCCACGGCGGCGTCGAAGCAGGTGCTGGAGAAGGGGAACGGATCGAACAGAGCCCTCTCGCGGTCTTTGTCCATGGAGAAGGGACGCGACGCCACGAAATTCTCGGCGTCCATGAAATGGAGGTTGCTCGTCGGGGATGAGCTGGCCTTCCTGGGGTGAAGGAAAGCGTTGTCGTCGTCATCGTCGTCGTCCTCGACGAACCCCATCTCGCCGAGTTCTTGGATGAGGTAAGAGAAATCGACGGCATCGGTGTCGGTCTCCGCGGCGGCTGGCTCGCCGCAGCCGAGGACGTCGCCGTGGAGGAGGAGAGGGATCTCGTTGAGGAGCATCTCCATCTCCCTGTCAAGCTTCATCGCCAACTGCTCTGATCGAATCTCGATGAGAAAATAAGTGGGGGAATTGTGTTAGATTGGTTTGTGGAGAGGATTGGTTTGGGGTTGGATTGGGGTGAGGTGTTTTCTTGGAGATGGTTCGTTGAGGCATGCAGGAGTGGGAGGAGGAGAGAGCAGAGGGGGTGGTTTTATACAAGAAGGATAGCGCGAAAGTAGTGAGGACTGATGCCGGTGAGAGGAGTGCTTTTTTTTTTTAATCTTTTATTTTTGAAAGGTTATTACCTGGTCTGATTTCTTGTTTTGGGGTAAGCACTTCCCGATTTTCTATTTTAATATCAGATATTCATTTAGACCCTGAAAAACATTATGTTTTTCGACCATGCCCGAAAGCTCTGTACCACTTAGCATATTTTTTTAAGAGAAAATTTCTGATCTATTCATCTTCAATCATGGCAGTACAACGAATATAAAAAATAATAAAAATTACATCAAGATCCGTAGATCACCTAGCGACGACTACAAGCACTGAAGCGAGCCGAAGGCGCGCCGCCGTCATCGCCCTTCCATCGCCAGAGTCGGCACAATTTGTTGTAGTAGACAGTCGAAAAGTCGTCGTGCTAAGGCCCCGTAGGACCAGCGCAACAGAACAGCAACCGCAGCAGATGAAAATAATGTAGATCAGAAGGATCCAACTCGAAGACACACAAACATAGACGAACTACGACGAGATCCGAGCAAACCTACCAAAGATAGATCCGCTGAAAACAAACCTCCACATGGCCAAAAGAGTGACTGTACACATTAATTTTAGAAAAAATAATTCTTGTATTGCACATTAATATTATACAATATATAAAATGTGTGTTAGTATTAGGCATGATATAATTACTTAGTTAATACTGACATTGATATTAATTACTGGAGGATGCTAAACGTGTCTAGTGGTAAACATGTTTAACGCTAAACACTAGAATGGCGTGAACTGTTGGATAGATGCGGTTGAACGGGTGAGATCAATTGTATATCCGTGATACTCATTTTATATTGATATAGACATAGACGTAGATACAGATGTGCTAATGGTTTAGGGGGTGTGCCGTATGTCCTTTCCTCATGTCACGTTTAATTCATACAAGGAACTCGTTACGAGGACACGCCGATTAAATCATGTGAAAATATAATAAAGTCGGCCGGTACACATCTTACTTAATTTGGAGAGGATTTCGGCATAGGAAAAGGACATTATAGATCCCTTTTTATTTTATGCAAATGATAAGCAAAATTTTCATATTTACTCACTTACTGCTCTCAGATTTCTGGGGCATTGCAATGATATACGTGGCTTGTTTGCAAGAAAGAGGAGAAAAAAAGTGTTTGCCCTCTAGTACAACTCCGAAAAGAAAACAAAACGGGAAAGACGAAAATAGATAATATCTCAGCCCAAATATCTATTTCGGGTTGCACACACGACTTGGCCCACTCTCGTCCAGTGACCTCTTCCCTCCCTCCAAATACGCTTTTGTTGGGTCTCTAGAGGCAGACATCCGGTGCACTTTGGGCCCCGCTTCTCAGTGGCCCTGGGCAGCGCTAAAAAAATATCTCCCCATGCGCGCGCACAGGATATTTGCTGGAATGGAAGAAGATCCAAATTTGCAAATGGAGGGGAGGGATGGGCAGGCGTTGGTTGGGTTATCTATCCACTACATGTAGGATGTGAGCGATATGGTTGGCTGGGCATGGATGGACCAAGGATCCTGCACTTTTTTGGCACACTCGGACGGGGAAGCTGTGCTGCCGCATGCGCACTTTCTCGCGCCTCCTCCAATTGTAGTATGTGTCCGACAAGCCAGATTTTTGCAGACTCATGAGCTTGAGAGAAAAGATCAAGCAGATATTTTCGCTTTTCCCACGTCAATGAGTTCCACGAGCTGGCACTTGCTACCATGCGAATTGTTCGTCTTATTGCTAAATTAGTTTCCTACC
Organism: Aegilops tauschii subsp. strangulata; assembly: GCF_002575655.3. Lineage (NCBI taxonomy): Eukaryota > Viridiplantae > Streptophyta > Magnoliopsida > Poales > Poaceae > Aegilops > Aegilops tauschii. The sequence goes on from NC_053039.3 coordinate 184,319,481, forward strand.
AAAGCGCTCAAGGCCTCAAGCCATCGACTTAAATTTCGGACCGCAGTATACGACTGACGTTCTTTAACGGGAGGGTGTGCGATCGAAACGATTCGTTCGATCCACCCAGGAGACGAGCGCCTGAGAGCTATACTCCCTCGCTTCCCGTTTATAAGGCCTCAATTTAAAATCTCATCAACCAAAGTATTGTAGATGATGAATGATGGAATAATTTTTTACTGTAATTTGCAAAAAAAAAAACAATTAATGCATTCGTTTTTCTCAAAGAATTGTATTTACCCACTCCGATGGCTGCCACGTTGCCTCCACAATCTCAAAGCACGAACCCCACCTCCCGTCAGTTTCCATTCCCAACTACCGATTCCTGCTGCCTCGTATCCTAAAGCTGTTGTATTACATACGTACGCAACTTGTCCTCCTTTTGTTCTCTACCATGGCGGCGCCAAACGACCTCGTCGGCGGCGGCCAGTCGGACTGCTCGACCATGTCGGCCGGGCGGACTCCTCTTTGACAGCAGTTGCGGACGTTGTTGCGGTTGGCAGGACTAAGAGCAACTCCAATGGGCGACCCAAACGGACAGCGCATTTGTCCGCTTTTTATCCGTTTGGATCGGCCGTCCGCCTGACGTCCGCCCAGTTTTGCATTTGGGTCGGCAATGTGCCCAACGCGCCGACTCATTTCATGTCCGCATTCAACTTTTAAATAAAAAAGGCCTGCGGCCGATCATGCCAGCGGCCATGTCTCATGCCGGCACCATGCCAGCGCCGGCATACAATGTCGGCTTCAGAAAACACCACAGTTCATGCTGGTGCACTCGCCAGCCGGCCGGCACACATGCCAGCACACAAAAAATGGTGGGACTTGAGTTGGACCACGTCATCGCGGCTCCCGTGGTCATGCCGGCACACCTGCCGGCATACAAAAAGATGGCCCTCGACACCATAGATCACTCGTCGTCGAATTTGAGCATGTCGGCCTGCATCTTCTCGAACCACGGCCTCTTCCTTGGCGACAAGGCGTTGAGATCCACCTTCATGATCTCCACCCCGGTCATCATGCTTGCAAGAGCCACTTCTTTCGCCTTTGTCTTGGCGTTGGCGGCCTCGATCTCTAGCATCTTGGCTTGCTTCACCGCCTCGAGCTCGAACATCTTGGCTTGCTTCTCGGCGTCAAGATCAAGCCTCCTCCTTTGGATCTCCATGAAAGCATCCATTTGCTCCGCCTTGAAACGCCGGCGCTCCTTCTCCCTTGAGTCCTTATTCATCATGCCGTCCACGCTTGCGATCAAGGCGTTGGTGGTCGCATCTCGCTTGTCCTCCTTCTTGGAGTTGGTCTTCCCCCGTGGCCGCGGCCGTGCCGGCTCGCCCTCCCCAACATCCTCCACGGCGCCCTTCCCCCCACGTGCCTTGAGCGCGGCATATTGTGCCTTGAACTTCTCTTCGTCCTTGATGACACGATAGCAATGGGAGAGGTTGAAGCACTTGCCATTGTGTTGAACCTTGAATGCCTCCAAAGCTTGAAATGCCTACAAAATGTTTCCATGCAAGCATATGGGCAAGTGATAGTAAATGAAGACGTAAAAGAATGATCTTGATGGCACAAACGAGGGCGGCTTGCTTGCTATCATACCATGTCTTGCACGCCGATGCCTCTCACGGGGCGGGCCTTGACGCTCTCAAGGGTGGCGCAAAACTTGTTGCACTCTTGTTGGATCACCCTCCACCGCTTGGAAATGGAGACCCACCCGCGCGTGCTCACAAATTGGTAAGGTGGAAACTTCTTGCGCTCATGAAACTCGCGGTGCACACGAGTCCAAAAGGTCGAATGCTTTTGCTCGGCGCCCGTCTTTGGGTCTTGTCCAATGTCTCGCCAACACTCGCAAAGAAGCTTGTCCTCGGCAGTTGTGTACGCCTTCGTGCGCTTGCTCTTGCGCTTCGGTTTAGGACCGGCGGTTTGGTTGGCGAGCTCGTCCTCGAACAAAGGCTCCACTTCGATGTCGCACTCGTCCTCTTCCTCTAGCCCATAGTCCTCCGGGAACTCGTGGTCGAGGGGGGAGCCGTCCAGGTCGATGCCGACCTGATCACGCATGAAGGCCGCCTGATCGGGATCATAGCCAGCGGCCGGCGTGAACGCCCCGCGGCCGTCCTGGCTTTGTGTCTCGCCGGGATCGTAGCCAGCGCCCGGCGCACCACCCTCGAAGATGAGGTTTTGCATGTAGTCCTCGTCGACGGCGGACGGCATTTCCTCGAACAGGTTACGGGCGTCCGGGAGCCCGCCGGCCGGCGTCTGTCGTGCGCGTTTCCTCGTGCCGACGGAGGACGAGCCACCGACCACCGGGGTGGCGTTGAGGTCGATGGGCGCGGGCGTGGAAGGCGCGACCACGCTCACGTCGGGTGAGCACTCCCCGGAGAGGCGGGAGGCCTGCGGGTAGACGTGGAAGCCGGGGACCGGGTTGCAAGCCGACACGCGGGGTGAGTCGGGCAGCACCATCCGAGGAAACGCCGACAAGCCGGTGCTGGCCGCGGCGACGGCGGCTTGGAGGACACTGTGCTGGCTAGGGTTTACCCCTAGCATGTAGAGCGCCTCCCTCGTTGCCGCGGCGACGCGGGCGTTGGTGAACTCCTGCTGCGCGGCGGCGACGGCGGCGGCCTGCGCGGCGGCCTCATCCCTCGCGTCCGCGGCGTGCCTCCGGCCCTTCCTCTTGGCCGACTCCCTTGCCCGCTGTTCGGGCGTCAGCGCCTTCTTCGGCTTGGTCGCCGCGACGGTCTTGCGCGGGGCACGAGGCTTGCCTTTCCCGGAGGGAGCGACGGCGCCGGACGAGGCGAGGAAGGCGAGGCCGACAGCGGCGTCGAGGTCGAGGTCGATGGCGTCCTCGATGGCTGGTTGGGGGGCGAGGGCGCGCGCGAGCGGGAGTGTTTTTGGAAAAAGGGGGGAATGTTGGTGGCTGCCACCGATCGACGGGCCCGGGGAGAGGAGTAGGCGCGCGCGCGTCCGCCTCGTGTCCGCGCCGACGCAAATTCGGCTCAAAATTGGGCCTGTAATGGGTCACCCGCGGACGAAAAACGGACGCGCGTCCGTTTGGGTCGGCGCGTTGGGCCGCCACTTTTGTCCGCGCCAACCCAAACAGACGTGGGCGGACGAAATGGGTCACCCCATTGAAGTTGCTCTAATTGCTCGTCGACGACGACCGCGCCCCAAGACGCTTCGAACTGCTCCTTGCTGCTCTACGTCAACGTGATGAACCTGTTCGTGTCCCTGCTGCAACTGCTGCGGGCACCGGATAGCTGAGGGCACCTGGGCCTCCTTGGCTTGATTTGAGTGCTTTTGAAGTTTTGATTGTACTTAATGAGTGCCCGCGGATCGCTGCAGTAGGCACGTACAGGTGCATCCCTGCTGCAACTGCTGCGGGCACCGGATAGCTGAGGGCACCTGGGCCTCCTTGGCTTGATTTGAGTGCTTTTGAAGTTTTGATTGTACTTAATGAGTGCCCACGGATCGCTGCAGTAGGCACATACAGGTGCATGAGTACTGCTTACTTGCTTGGGTGCATACGGTTTTTTTTTTGAAAAGGGGTTTTACCCCAGCCTCTGCATCAGAAAGATGCATACGGCTCATATTATTAATAAAAACCAGCAACAAGTCTCTAAGTCTCGAAGTATGAAAAAAACAAAACGCTCATAAGAGCTAAACAGAAAAGTCACAACTGGCTGGCAAAAAAAAATAGGAGCACTACATGCCTATTCTATTACATGACCGCCATCCAAACCGGTTGAAAATATCCCGAGCTACCATCTCCCATCGGGTAGACGCAATAACCAAACGCTCCCTGGCCTCCGTCGGAGTGAGTAGCGACCACATACGGATCAACGCTGTGGCCCTGAAAATAACCTGCAAAAAAGAATGTTCGTTGATCTGTTAAAAACCAAATCATTTCTGCAGTTCCAGACTGCCCATAATAAAGCACAGACGCCAACGCGAATGTGCCTCGCTGTATCGGAGTCAACCCCATCAAGCCACGTTCCAAATAACATGTTGATGGACGTAGGCGGATTAATATTAAAAGCAATATGAATCAACCACCATAGAATCTTAGCGATCGAACAATCAAGAAAGAGGTGTTTGATAGTTTCGTTATGGTCACAAAAACTACATCTAGCAGAACCCACCCAATTGCGTTTTGCCAGATTATCCTTAGTCAAAATAACTTGTTTATGCATGAATCACATAAACACTTTGATTCGCAAAGGTACCTTTACTTTCCAAACGTGCTTCAAGGAAGGAATGACGCTAGAGTTTATGACGTCCAGATACATAGATTTGACCGAGAACACGCCGTTCTTAGTTAGTTTCCAATACAACTGATCTGGCTGCTGAGACAACTGGACATCCATCAAACGTCTTACAAGATGAAGCCAGGCCTCCCAACGATTTCCAACTAGCGTCCTCCGAAAACTAATATTGAGGGGAGTGGATTGTAGAACGGTTGCAACGTAAGCTTCTCTACGTTGAACAACGTTGTACAAAGAAGGATATTGAAGTGCAAGGGGAGTCCCCCCCAAGCCACGTATCCTCCTAGAACCTCGTATTAGCTCCATTTCCGACTAAGAACCTTGTCCTGTTGAAAAAGAGTGGCTTGACTCTCATTAATCCTTTCCAAAATGGTGAGTCAGTCGGCCTCACTGTCACCTGGGCCAAGGTTTTAGACTGAAGATACTTATTTCGCAAAATCTGAGCCCAAGTAGCCTCCGTCTCGGACGAAAGTTTAAACAGCCACTTGCTAAGGAGACATCTGTTTTTGACTTCCAGATTTTCAATACCTAGACCCCCTTGGTCCTTCGGCCTACAGATTATATCCCATTTAGCAAGCCTATACTTTCGTTTAAGCTCATCACTCTGCCAAAAGAATCGAGATCGATAGAAGTCTAGCCTCTTCCTGACACCCACCAGGACTTCGAAAAAGGATAGAAGAAACATAGGCATCCTAGTGAGGACCGAATTAATCAAAATTAATCGCCCTCCATATGACATGAGCTTCCCTTTCCAACAGCTCAGTTTCTTCTCGAAACGATCCTCGATGCATTTCCACTCTTTGCTAGTCAGCTTACGATGATGGATGGGTATACCTAAATACGTGAATGGTAACGTGCCCAACTCACATCCGAAACAATTGTTTATACGCCTCCTGGTCATCATTAGCTCTTCCAAAACAGAACAATTCGCTCTTGTGGAAGTTAATTTTGAGCCCGGACAATTGTTCAAATAAGCATAGCAGAAGCTTCATGTTTCTCGCTTTCGCCAAGTCGTGCTCCATGAAGATGATAGTATCATCAGCATACTGAAGGATGGAGATACCGCCATCAACTAAATGCGGAACCAGGCCACCTACCTGCCCCGCATCCTTAGCCCGTCCTATTAAAATAGTCAGCATATCAACCACTATGTTGAATAGGATCGGTGACATGGGATCTCCTTGCCTTAACCCTTTGTGAGTCTGGAAATAGTGACATATATCGTCATTCACTTTAATCCCAACACTCCCTTTTTGCGTAAAGGATTCAATCTGGTTTCTCCAGGCCGTGTCAAATCCTTTCATACGCAGAGCCTGTTGAAGGAAAGGCCATTTAACTTTATCGTATGCTTTTCCAAAATCCACTTTAAAAACATGCCATCTAGTTTTTTTGAGTGAATCTCATGGAGCATTTCATGCAAGACGACAACCCCCTTCAAGGATATTTCTATCTGGCATGAAAGCAGTCTGGGACGGTTGCACAACTGAATGCGCAATCTGCGTAAGTCTGTTCATCCCAACCTTGGTGAATATTTTGAAACTGACATTAAGCAGACATATAGGCCTGAACTGCTCAATGCGAACGGCCTCTGTCTTCTTAGGAAGAAGAGTTATCGTTCCAAAATTCAGCTTAAACAAATGAAGATGACCATTAAAAACTGATGAAACATTGGCATCAGGTCTCCCTTAATGAAGTGCCAACACTTTTTATAAAACTCCGCCGGAAATCCATCCGGTCCTGGAGCCTTATTATTTTCCATTTGTGCGATGGCCTCAAACACCTCTTTCTCCGTAAAGGGAGCAGTCAAAATCTCATTCTCGACAGTCTCAAGTTGAGGAACATCCTCAACCCTTGACTCATCCAAAGACACAAAATTCTCTTCCGGAGGTCCAAACAACTGCTTATAATAGTTGGTAATGTAAACTTTCAGGTTCTCTTGACCAACTATCGTTCCTTCGTCTTGTTCTAATTGGAAAATTCTCTTCTTACGATGCTTCCCATTAGCAATCATGTGAAAGAATTGAGTATTATCCTCGCCTTGGACGATTTTGCGAACCTTAGCGCGCAATGCCCACTTCAATTCCTCCTCACGGAGAAGCTCTTTCAGCCGCAACTCAGCCTCCATCTTAGTTTCCAGCTCACTAGTACCTAAGATAGAAGTTTCAGCTTTTACTTCAAGGGTCTGGATAAGTAGAAGGAGTCGCTCCTTCTCCGCCTTATATATCCCATGCGTATGCTTAGCCCATCCACGAAGGAACCTTCGAAGATGACGAATCTTGCATTGCCATCTCTCAATGGGTGACCTTCCTCCTGAGTCTTTAGCCCACTCTCTAGCTAACAACTCGAGGAAACCTTCTCTTTCAAACCAAGCAAGTTCAAATGAGAAAATATTCTTGTTACCCACATGAGTTTGAGCTCCCGAGTCAACTAGTAGCGGCGTGTGATCCGAGATCCCTCGAGTCAACGCCTGCATTGTTACCAGGGAAACTTCTAATCCCATTCGAAACTAGCTAAAACTCGGTCAAGCTTCTCAAAAGTCGGTGCCGATAACGAGTTAGCCCAAGTGAATTTCCTACCCGAGAGCTCTATCTCTCCGAGATCCAAGCTTTCAATGATAGTATTGAACATAAACGACCATCTGCCGTCAAAATTCTCATTATTCTTTTCCTCCCTTCTTCGAATAATGTTGAAATCACCCCCCACTAAAACAGGGAGCTGCTCATTACCGCAGACATGGACCAGATCGGCCAAGAAATCTGGCTTGAGTTCTGGTTGCGCGGCTCCGTAAACCGCGAACAAAGCCCAATCAAATCCATCGGGCTTAGTTCTGACCCAAAACTTTACCGCAAACTCTCCCAAAACTACACTCCGAACTTCCAAAGTTTCACACTTAACCCCAAGTAAAATCCCACCGGATCTTCCTCGAGGGGGGAGGCAATGCCAGTCGAAATCTACCCCCCCCCCCCCAGATAAAGTACTAAGAAAATGTGGAGTGAAGTTGCCTCTTCCAGTTTCAGACAGAGCAATAAAGTCCAAATGATGTTCAAGAGAAGCATCCGCTAGAAACCTTCTTTTAGCCAAGTCTTTAAGACCTCTGCTATTCCAGAAAATGCCTCTCATATTTCATCATGAAATTTTTTAGAGGTACGGATCCTAGCACTTCTACGCACAGCCGAAACCGGATAAACCTTCCGTTTCCAAGTTCGTTTAGGCTTAATGTGATCATCAGATCGGACACCACACTCGGGCTCTGCCGCAATCACCAAAGACTCATCTACATGGTTAGAGATCTCAGGGTAGGCATACCCCTCCTCCTCCTCCGTCTCCGGTACCGCAGGGTCAAGATCGGCACACAAACCATCAAGAACCCTAACCCCAAGCGCATCAATCTCTGACTCATTCATAGGCTTAACGGCAGCTATGTGACGAATCATTTCTAACGCTCGTTCAGCTTCCAAATCAAGAATGTCATTAACAGACCTAGATATCTCTATATCATTATTACCAGGTGATACTCCTAGTTGGTTTGCATTGGGAACAATCTCATCATTGGTGAAATGCAAAATTGAATTCGAATTAATAACAGACATACCAGTGGAGATCTCGACGTCACGCAGCTTGGCCGCCCTCATAGCACACCTCAGTTGCATGTCATCAACGTCCGGCTGCTCCTGCAGCCTCCCGCTGATCTGCCTCCCCTCAGAGACAGGATCCGGGATCCCACCAAAGGCGACGACCTCCTCGCGTGAAGCTCTGCTAGGGGAAAGGCCTCCTGCCCATCCCCCAACAGCGGTGACCTCGGCTGGGACGACCGGCGCAGCACCACAGGACGACGCCAACTCCCGCGGCCTGTCCACGGAAGTCCCACCGGCAGCCGAGACCGGCGAGACCAGCCTAGGGCGATCCGGGGAGTGTGGTGATACGGCCACTCCACCTGACCCGCCCTCCAAGGCCGAACGCGTCCTAGCCAGAGGGGATACGGCGGCCTCCTGCACGCCCACCCCTCCACAAGCAGCCGGCCTCAAGGGAGGGAACGCCGAGCGTCGGCGCCGACGGTGACGGCAACTCAGAGCGCCGGGCCTCCTGCCCGACACCTCCAACCGAAACCACCGTCGCAGCCACCTCCACCGTAGCCGGAGGAAAGGTAAGAGAAGAGGGAGGGGCCTCCTGCCCCTCGGCACCTCCCACCTCAACAGGCTTCGTCACGCACGGACTCGCCACAGGGCTCACGGTATCAACTCGGTCACCCCAAAGCCTAGGCGGAGCCGAGAACGCCCCCAAGGAACCAAGCTGCAAGGTGCTCGTCGGGACCGCACCAGTTGACCCAACAGGAGTAGTGTCACCAGAATCAGACGGACCAGAAGGCCCCTTGGCCTTATCATCATCACTCTTAGCAGTATCATCCTGGTGTCGGGGAACGTAGCAGAAATTCAAAATTTTCTACGCATCACCAAGATCAATCTATGGAGTTTACTAGCAACGAGAGGGAAGGAGTGCATCTACATACCCTTGTAGATCGCGAGCGGAAGCGTTCAAGAGAACGAGGTTGATGGAGTCGTACTCGTCATGATCCAAATCACCGATGATCCTAGCGCCGAACGGACGGCACCTCCGCGTTCAACACACGTACGGAGCAGCGACGTCTCCTCCTTCTTGATCCAGCAAGGGGGAGAGGAGAGGTTGATGGAGATCCAGCAGCACGACGGCGTGGTGGTGGAAGTAGCGGGGATCCCGGTAGGGCTTCGCCAAGCACTAACGAGAGGGAGAGGTGTCACGGGAGGGAGAGGGAGGCGCCAGGGGCTTAGGTTTTGCTGCCCTCCCTTCCCCCCACTATATATAGGGCCAAGGGAGAGGGGGGCGCAGCCTTGGCCCTTCCTCCAAGGAAGGGTGCGGCCAGGGGGGAGTCCTTCCCCCCCAAGGCACCTCGGAGGTGCCTTCCCCCTTTAGGACTCTCCCTTTTCCTTATCTCTTGGCGCATGGGCCTCTTGGGGCTGGTGCCCTTGGCCCATATAGGCCAAGGCGCACCCCCTACAGCCCATGTGGCCCCCTGGGGCTGGTGGACCCCCTTGGTGGACCCCCGGACCCCTTTCGGCACTCCCGATACAATACCGATAAAGTGCGAAACTTTTCCGGCGACCAAAATACGACTTCCCATATATAAATCTTTACCTCCGGACCATTCCGGAACTCCTCGTGACGTCCGAGATCTCATCCGGGACTCCGAACAACTTTCGGGTTACCGCATACTAATATCTCTATAACCCTAGCGTCACCGAACCTTAAGTGTGTAGACCCTACGGGTTCGGGAGACACGCAGACATGACCGAGACGACTCTCCGGTCAATAACCAACAGCGGGATCTGGATACCCATGTTGGCTCCCACATGCTCCTCGATGATCTCATCGGATGAACCACGATATCGAGGATTCAATCAATCCCGTATACAATTCCCTTTGTCTATCGGTATGTTACTTGCCCGAGATTCGATCGTCGGTATCCCGATACCTTGTTCAATCTCGTTACCGGCAAGTCTCTTTACTCGTTCCGTAACACATCATCCCGTGATCAACTCCTTGGTCACATTGTGCACATTATGATGATGTCCTACCGAGTGGGCCCAGAGATACCTCTCCGTTTACACGGAGTGACAAATCCCAGTCTCGATTCGTGCCAACCCAACAGACACTTTCGGAGATACCTGTAGTGCACCTTTATAGCCACCCAGTTAAGTTGTGACGTTTGGTACACCCAAAGCATTCCTACGGTATCCGGGAGTTGCACAATCTCATGGTCTAAGGAAATGATACTTGACATTAGAAAAGCTCTTAGCAAACGAACTACACGATCTTGTGCTAGGCTTAGGATTGGGTCTTGTCCATCACATCATTCTCCTAATGATGTGATCCCGTTATCAACGACATCCAATGTCCATGGTCAGGAAACCGTAACCATCTATTGATCAACGAGCTAGTCAACTAGAGGCTTACTAGGGACATGGTGTTGTCTATGTATCCACACATGTATCTGAGTTTCCTATCAATACAATTCTAGCATGGATAATAAACGATTATCATGAATAAGGAAATATAATAATAACCAATTTATTATTCCCTCTAGGGCATATTTCCAACAGTCTCCCACTTGCACTAGAGTCAATAATCTAGTTCACATCACCATGTGATTAACACTCACTGGTCACATCACCATGTGACCAACATCTAAAGAGTTTACTAGAGTCAACAATCTAGTTCACATCACTATGTGATTAACACTCAATGTGTTGTGGTTTGATCATGTTATGCTTGTGAGAGAGGTTATTAGTCAACGGGTCTGAACCTTTTAGAACCGTGTGCTTTACGAATATCTATGTCATCTTGTGGATGCTACCACGCGCTATTTGGAGCCATTTCAAATAATTGCTCTACTATATGAATTCGGTTTACTACTCAGAGTCATCCGGATTAGTGTCAAAGTTCGCATCGACGTAACTCTTTACGACGAACTCCTTTTCACCTCCATAATTGAGAAAATCCTTAGTTCACTAGATACTAAGGATAAGTTCGACCGCTGTCATGTGATCCATTCCCGGATCACTATTGTACCCCTTGACCAACTCATGGCAAGGCACACTTCATGTGCGGTACACAGCATAGCATACTGTAGAGCCTACGTCTGAAGCATAGGGGACGACCTTCGTCCTTTCTCTCTCTTCTGCTGTGTTCAGGTCTTGAGTCTTACTCAATACTCACTCCTTGTAACACAGCCAAGAACTCCTTCTTTGCTGATCTATTTTGAACTCTTTCAAAATCATGTCAAGGTGTGCGTTCTTTGAAAGTATCATCAGGCGTCTTGATCTATCTTTATAGATCTTGATGCCCAATATGTAAGCAGCTTTATCCAGGTCTTCCTTTGAAAATCTCCTTTCAAACAACCCTTTATGCTTTCCAGAAATATTACATCATTTCGGATCAACAATATGTCATTCACATATACTTATCAGAAATGTTGTAGCGCTCCCACTCACTTTATTGTAAATACATGTTTCTAACAAACTTTGTATAAACCCAAAAACTTTGATCACTCCATCAAAGCGTATATTCTGACTCCGAGATGCTTGCTCTAGTCCATGGAAGGATCGCTGGAGCTAGCATACCTTTTAGCATCCTTAGGATCGACAAAACCTTTCTGATTGTATCACATACAACCTTTCCTTACGAAAACTGGTAAGGAAACTTGTTTTGACATCCATCTGCCAGATTTCATAAATGCAGCTAATGCTAACATGATTCCGACGGACTTAAGCATCGCTACGGATGAGAAAATCTCATCGTAGTCAACTCCTTGAACTTGTGAAAATACTCTTTGCCACAAGTCGAGCTTCATAGACGGTAACATTACCGTCCACGTCTGTCTTCTTCTCAAAGTTCCATTTATCTCGGATTTCATGGCTTCTAACCATTTGTCGGAATATGGGCCCACCATCGCTTCTCCATAGCTCATAGGTTCATCGTTGTCCAACAACATGACTTCCAAGAAAGGATCACGTACTACTCTGAAGTATTACGCATCCTCGTCGTCCTACGAGGTTTGGTAGTGACTTGATCCGAAGTTTCATGATCACTATCATAAGCTTCCACTTCAATTGGTGTAGGTGCCACAGGAACAACTTCCTGTGCCCTGCTACACACTAGTTGAAGTGACGGTTCAATAACCTTATCAAGTCTCCACTATCCTCCCACTCAATTCTTTCGAGAGAAACTTTTCCTCGAGAAAGGACTCGTTTCTAGAAGCAATTACTTTTGCTTCCAGATCTGAAATAGGAGGTATACCCAACTGTTTTGGGTATTCTTATGAAGATGTATTTATCCTCTTTGGGTTCGAGCTTATCAGCCTGAAACTTTTTCACATAAGCATCGCAGCCCCAAATTTTTAAGAAACGACAACTTAGGTTTCTCTAAACGGTGTCGTCTCAACGGAATTGCGTGGTGCCCTATTTAAAGTGAATGTGGTTGTCTCTAATGCCTAACCCATAAACGATAGTGGTAATTCGATAAGAAACATCATGGTATGCACCATATCCAATAGGGTGCAGCTATGATGTCCGGACACACCATCACACTATGGTGTTCCAGGTGGTATTAATTGTGAAACACTTTCCACAATGTCTTAGTTGTGTGCCAAACTCGTAACTCGGATACTCATCTCTATGATCATATCACAGACATTTTATCCTCTTGTCACGACGATCTTCAACTTCACTCTGAAATTACTTGAACCTTTCAATAATCCAGACTTGTGTTTCATCAAGTAAATACACTCAGCATCTACTCAAATCATCTGTGAAGTAAGAACTTAATGATATCCACTGCATGCCTCAGCACTCATTGGACTGCACACATCAAAATGTATTACTTCCAAAAAGTTGCTCTCTTGTTCCATCTTACTGAAAACGAGGACTTTCAGTCATCTTGCCCATGTGGTATGATTTGCATGTCTCAAGTGATTCAAAATCAAGTGAGTCCAAACGATCCATCTGCATGGAGTTTCTTCATGCACATATACCAATAGACATGGTTCGCATGTCTCAATCTTTTCAAAAACGAGTGAGTCCAAAGATCCATCTACATGGAGCTTCTTCATGCGTTCTATACCAATATGACTCAAATGGCAGTGCCACAAGTATGTGGAACTATCATTACTATTTTATATCTTTTGGCACGAACATGTGTATCACTACGATCGAGATTCATTTTAGGTGCAAGACCATTGAAGGTATTATTCAAATAAACAGAGTAACTATTATTCTCCTTAAATGAATAACCGTATTGCGATAAACATAATCCAATCATGCTCAATGCAAACACCAAATCTCGATGGTAGAGGGAGCATGCGATGCTTGATCACATCAACCTCGGAAACACTTCCAACACATATCGTCATCTCACCTTTAGCCAGTCTCCATTTATTCCGAAGCTTTTATTTCGAGTTACTAACACTTAGCAACCGAACCGGTATCCAATGCCCTGGTGCTGCTAGGAGTACTAGTAAAGTACACATTCATATAATGTATATCCAATATACTTCTGTCGACCTTGCCTGCCTTCTCATCTACCAAGTATCTAGGGTAGTACTGCTTCAGTGACCGTTCCCCTCATTACAGAAGCACTTAGTCTCGGGTTTGGGTTCAACCTTGGGATTCTTCACTAGAGCAGCAAATGACTTGCTGTTTCATGAAGTATCCCTTTTGCCCTTGCCCTTCTTAAACTAGTGGTTTTACTAACCATCAACAATTGATGCTCCTTCTTGATTTCTACTTTCGCGGTGTCAAACATCGCGAGTTGCTCAAGGATCATCATATCTATCCCTGATATGTTATAGCTCATCACGAAGCTCTAATAGCTTGGTGGCAGTGACTATGGAGAACCATCACTATCTCATCTAGAAGTCTGACTCCCACTCGATTCAAGCGATTGTTGTACTCAGACAATCTGAGCACATGCTCAACGATTGAGCTTTTCTCCCTTAGTTTGCAGGCTTAAGAAACTTGTCAGAGGTCTCATACCTCTTGACGTGGGCACTAGTCTGAAATCCCAATTTCAGTCTTCGGAACATCTCATATGTTCTGCGACGTTTCACAAACGTCTTTGGTGCCACAATTCTAAACCATTAGCATTACTCACTGAACTATCACATAGTCATCAAAACGTGTATGTCAGATGTTTCGCAACATCTATAGACGACGCTGAGGTTCAGCACACCGAGCAGTGCATTAAGGACATAAGCCTTCTGTGCAGCAATGAGGACAGTCCTCAGTTTACGGACCCAGTCCGCATAATTGCTACTACCAACTTTCAACTAAAATTTCTCTAGGAACGTATCTTAACCAGTAGAACTAAAGCGTATGACATAATTTGCAAAGACCTTTTGACTATGTTCATGATAATGAAGTTCATCTGATTATTGAACTCCCACTCAGATAGACATCCCTCTAGTCATCTAAGTGATACATGATCCGAGTCAAACTAGGCCGTGTCCGATCATCACGTGAGACGGACTAGTCATCATCGGTGAACATCTCCATGTTGATCGTATCTACTATACGACTCATGTTCGACCTTTCGGTCTCTTGTGTTCCGAGGCAATGTCTGTACATGCTAGGCTCGTCAAGTCAACCTAAGTGTTTCGCATGTGTTCCGAGGCCATGTCTGTACATGCTAGGCTCGTCAACACCCGTTGTATTCGAACGTTAGAATCTATCACACCCGATCATCACGTGGTGCTTCGAAACAACGAACCTTCGCAACGGTGCACAGTTAGGGGGAACACGTCTCTTGAAATTTTAGTGAGGGATCATCTTATTTAAGCTACCGTCGTTCTAAGCAAATAAGATGCATAACATGATAAACATCACATGCAATCAAATAGTGACATGATATGGCCAATATCATTTTGCTCCTTTGATCTCCATCTTCGGGGCACCATGATCATCTTTGTCACCGGCATGACACCATGATCTCCATCATCATGATCTCCATCATTGTGTCTTCATGAAGTTTTCACGCCAACGATTACTTCTACTTCTATGGCTAACGCGCTTAGCAATAAAGTAAAGTAATTTACATGGCGTTATTCAATGACACGCAGGTCATACAAAAAATAAAGACAACTCCTATGGCTCCTGCCGGTTGTCATACTCATCGACATGCAAGTCGTGATTCCTATTACAAGAATATGATCAATCTCATACATCACATATATCATTCATCACATCTTCTGGCCATATCACATCACATAGCACATGCTGCAAAAATAAGTTAGACGTCCTCTAATTGTTGTTGCAAGTTTTTTACGTGGCTTGTATAGGTTTCTAGCAAGAACGTTTCTTACCTACGTAAAACCACAACGTGATATGCCAATTTCTATTTACCCTTCATAAGGACCCTTTTCATCGAATCCGTTCCGACTAAAGTGGGAGAGACATACACCCGCTAGCCACCTTATGCAACTAGTGCATGTCAGTCGGTGGAACCTGTCTCACGTAAGCGTACGTGTAAGGTCGGTCCGGGCCGCTTCATCCCACAATGCCGCCGAAACAAGATAAGACTAGTAGCGGCAAGAAGAATTGGCAACATCTACGCCCACAACTACTTTGTGTTCTACTCGTGCATAGAAACTACGCATAAACCTGGCTCTGATACCACTGTCGGGGAACGTAGCAGAAATTCAAAATTTTCTATGCATCACCAAGATCAATCTATGGAGTTTACTAGCAACGAGAGGGAAGGAGTGCATCTACATACCCTTGTAGATCGCGAGCGGAAGCGTTCAAGAGAACGGGGTTGATGGAGTCGTACTCGTCGTGATCCAAATCACCGATGATCCTAGCGCCGAACGGACGGCACCTCCGCGTTCAACACACGTACGGAGCAGCGACGTCTCCTCCTTCTTGATCCAGCAAGGGGGGAGGAGAGGTTGATGGAGATCCAGCAGCACGACGGCGTGGTGGTGGAAGTAGCGGGGATCCCGGTAGGGCTTCGCCAAGCACTAACGGGAGGGAGAGATGTCACGGGAGGGAGAGGGAGGCGCCAGGGGCTTCGGTTTTGCTGCCCTCCCTTCCCCCCACTATATATAGGGCCAAGGGAGAGGGGGGCGCAGCCTTGGCCCTTCCTCCAAGGAAGGGTGCGGCCAGGGGGGGAGTCCTTCCCCCCCAAGGCACCTCGGAGGTGCCTTCCCCCTTTAGGACTCTCCCTTTTCCTTATCTCTTGGCGCATGGGCCTCTTGGGGGCTGGTGCCCTTGGCCCATATAGGCCAAGGTGCACCCCCTACAACCCATGTGGCCCCCCGGGGCTGGTGGACCCCCTTGGTGGACCCCCGGACCCCTTTCGGCACTCCCGATACAATACCGATAAAGTGCGAAACTTTTCCGGCGACCAAAATAAGACTTCCGATGTATAAATCTTTACCTCCGGACCATTCCGGAACTCCTCGTGACGTCCGGGATCTCATCCGGGACTCCGAACAACTTTCGGGTTACCGCATACTAATATCTCTATAACCCTAGCGTCACCGAACCTTAAGTGTGTAGACCCTACGGGTTCGGGAGACACGCAGACATGACCGAGACGACTCTCCGGTCAATAACCAACAGCGGGATCTGGATACCCATGTTGGCTCCCACATGCTCCTCGATGATCTCATCAGATGAACCACGATATCGAGGATTCAATCAATCCCGTATACAATTCCCTTTGTCTATCGGTATGTTACTTGCCCGAGATTCGATCGTCGGTATCCCGATACCTTGTTCAATCTCGTTACCGGCAAGTCTCTTTACTCGTTCCGTAACACATCATCCCGTGATCAACTCCTTGGTCACATTGTGCACATTATGATGATGTCCTACCGAGTGGGCCCAGAGATACCTCTCCGTTTACACGGAGTGACAAATCCCAGTCTCGATTCGTGCCAACCCAACAGACACTTTCGGAGATACCTGTAGTGCACCTTTATAGCCACCCAGTTAAGTTGTGACGTTTGGTACACCCAAAGCATTCCTACGGTATCCGGGAGTTGCACAATCTCATAGTCTAAGGAAATGATACTTGACATTAGAAAATCTCTTAGCAAACGAACTACATGATCTTGTGCTAGGCTTAGGATTGGGTCTTGTCCATCACATCATTCTCCTAATGATGTGATCCCGTTATCAACGACATCCAATGTCCATGGTCAGGAAACCGTAACCATCTATTGATCAACGAGCTAGTCAACTAGAGGCTTACTAGGGACATGGTGTTGTCTATGTATCCACACATGTATCTGAGTTTCCTATCAATACAATTCTAGCATGGATAATAAACGATTATCATGAATAAGGAAATATAATAATAACCAATTTATTATTGCCTCTAGGGCATATTTCCAACACCTGGTTCCCCGGAGCACCTCCTCCCTCAGAGGTGTCCATGGGGTTATCATCCTCAAACTCACTGAAAAGGTTAGGATCCTCATACTCAACATCCAACTGATACAGAACGCCTTCATATCTCCAAGGCACCACGTCTGGCAGGAACTCAATGTTAGCAACACTGACAAGTAGACGCGCCACCCCGTGAGCACGTGTGAACTGCATATCCACCTGCTCAGTCTTGCCAATCAACGAACCCAGGCTCCACGTCACCAAAAAGCTGTCAGTGGCTCAGATGGCGCCCCAGAGAAATGAACCCAAATCTGAGTTAACGGCGTGCCCTGCGGCTCCTTCTTTTTCCACTCATCAAACTGCAACACAAAACTAGTGCCCGTGACCCTGCTCATACCGAACTTGAGGATTCTCAACTGATCCTCCTTAGACGGGAAATCTACTTTATAAGTTATATCTGTGAGCTTGAGCAACGACCACTGAAAATTACCCGGAGCGAGCTCCCTAAACTGCTGAATGATCTGCGCCTCGGTCAACGGTCCATGAACCACCTTCACCACACCGGGGAAGGAGGTCTCCACCGCGGGTGTCAAGGGTTCCACACTAGGAGACTCGAAAAACATCAACTCCGAGCAGCAAACCCCGTATATCTGAACGGAAGATTTAGGCCCCAACATAAGAGGACACTCGGCAGCTGAATGTTTAGGTTTCCGGCACAAGTCACATAACTCCGCAGTGCATTCAACCATAAAGTGTCCCGGTTCACCACAATGGAAACAGGTTAGCTTCTTCTTTTTAGCCGCCCACTTGGACACCTTGTCAACCTCGGACTTCTCTGTACCTTGCTCAGAAACAGAGTCTCTAGTCTGCATGGGCTCCGGCAACGTGACTGCAGCCAGTGCCTGAACCGTCTCCACCGCCACCTGCGGTAAAGCCGATCCACCGTCAGCCACCTCCGGCTCGGCAGAAGTCTTCGGGTGCTTTGGCGGAAAGTGACGCCGGTTCCCGCCCCGACCTCCGCGGAAACGACCCCAGAAAGAGCGGTTATTAGGGCCAGCCGCACCCTCCACAAAGTTGCCGGGCGGCCCTTGAAAACCCTGGTTGGCATTGCCTTTGTCCACCCAAGTATAGCCACGGCCACCTCCGGTAGACGAAGAGCCCCGATGCAGACCAGAACCATAAGCATCATATCCACCATCGCCCCACTGGCCACGCGGAGGGTTACGATCATCGCCCGCAGATGCACCCGTCCCGCGGCCGATCGAGCCTTGGCCCGAGGCACTGCTACCACCCGCCATCTGCCTCGGCCATGGCCGTTGGGGCGGCGGCGGCTCGGCCCTAGGTGGCGGCGGCGTGGCTGCCCTAGGCTGGAGTTGTGGAGGCGCAACCCTTAGCGGCTGGGGAAGGGCCGCCCTAGCCGGAGGCGGAGGAGGCGCCGCCCGAGGCGGCGGCGGAACCACCCGAGACGGAGGCGCCACCCGAGGCGGCGGCGGAGCCCCCCGAGGTGGAGGCGCCGGGCGGCGCGGGAGCCGGCGCGGCAGCAGCCGCAGCCTGAGCAGCGGAGACCCCCGCGGCCCGGTCGGGTTCCTCACCACCGGAACGACCCGCGGCGGAGGTGGTTTTGGCGGCATCGCAGCCGGACAAAGTCCAGGTGGCAGGCGGCGGCCAACGCCGGCGATCCCCGGAGCAAGACGGGGCAAGGACGCGGACGGAAAACCAAGCCTCCCGCGGCGGCGAACCCTAGCATGAAGGGGGTGAGAGGAGGAGGGAGAACGTGCATGCGGGGGCGACCGACCCGAGGCCACCACATGCACGTCGCCCACACCCACCTCAACGTAGGCCTGGCTAGCCCCCTGGGCCTCTAGCCCAGTACTAGCCAAACCCACATCGCCATCGCTTGCTTGCGGCCCAACTATGCCCAAAAGCGAATTCAAACGCGCCGATCTAGCCGCCCGAATATCACGCATACCGGTCACCACCGGCAATTGCTGCGACACCATCCGACCACCCTTCTTCTTTCTCCTAGTCACTCTCGTCCAGCACTCGGGACGAAAAAAGTCAGACAAGGTGATAGCCGGCGGCCCCTCCTTCGGCAACGGACCACTCCATGGTTTCACTTTCGACTTCTGCGAAGGAACCGGAGTACCGAGCGATAACGATTTCTTGCAACTCACCACAGGTTTAGTCACAGGGATAGATGTTACCAGGCCACTCGTAGATGGCGGCCGAACTGTCGGTTCCGGCGGATCCACCTGTGCATACGTGAGTTCGCTGGGATGTAGCCAAGTTATTCGTGTGTATGAAATTCATGTGTTCAGTGCATAATCTTCAACATTATTATCTGAAGTACTTTCAAGTTTAATTCTATAAATTTAATGCTATAACAGTTTGGCCAAGCATTAGACTACTCTAATCAAGGGCTAGCATTAGCATGGGACTAATGGAATCGATCGACCAAACTAGACTATACACATATATTCATGGAGTTCACCGACGCCGGCGTTAGCGAATGCAACAGAATGGAGCAATCCGAAGCGTCTTGGCGTCCCACCACCGTCGAGACGAGGAGTTGGTCCTGCCGCCCGCGTTGACGTCATGGCCCACGTCCGCCGTCGAAGAGGTGTCCGCCCGGCCAGCAACATGGTGTGCGGCCGCCGTGGTCGAGCAGTCCGACTGGCCGCCGGCGACGAGGTCGTTTGGGCCCGCCATGGTCGAGACGAACAAAAGGAGGACAAGCCTACCCTAACATGGGAGTTGCGTACGTACGCAAGACAACTGCTTAGGATACGTACAGGGTACAGTAGGAATCGGTAGTTCGGAATATAGAAACTGAAGTGGGATTTGTGCTTTCAGATTGGGGAGGCAACGTGGCATTCATCGGAGTGGGTCTTACCAGCTGCTAAATGAGACCCAGTCTCTTAGAATTTATTTCCATTAGTGGCAATGCATGAATGCATCACCAATAAATGATCTAACAACTTTTACATGCATTGATGATTTTTTTAATTCTCGCATGCATCGATTTAACACACCTTAAAATCTGAACATGTGATGGACAACAATTAAACTGAGACTTATAAAATGAAAAAAAAATTAAGATAAGCTATATAAACGGGAAGGAAGGTAGTATATCTCACTTAATGCGAGAGAGCTCTGGAAGTACACTACTAGGCCGGCCTATGCTTGGCGTTTTTTTGTCCGCGCTCGTTCACTCGGAGGTTGGAGGTTGGCTGCGTACGTCGCTCACTTCTTTCGCTTATTTTTCACTTACTTTTACCTTTTTTGGGGTTCTTTTGTTCCTTCACCGTTTTTCTTTATTTTCCTGTTTTTCTTTGTTTCTTTCACAGTTTTATTGATTTTATTTTCTTTTCTCTTTGTTATTCTTTGTTCATTTCTAGGTCTTCATCAGTTTTCTTTGTTTCTTTCTCACTTTACACTGTTTACATTCTTTTGCATTGGTTATTTTAGTTTTCCTTTTTTTGCTTTTCTTTTTTGGCTTTTATTGGGTTTCTGTATTTTTCTTTGTTCCTTTATCGTTTTTGTCGGTTCTTTTTTTTTAACACATGTCAACTTTTTTTCATGATCATTCAACATTATTGTATACATCAGAAACATATTTTATATTCAGATTTAACATTTTCAAATACATCATAAATAATTTTTAAAGCTTATATTTTTTATGTCTATCTTTTTCCATACACATTGTATATTTTTGGCTTATATTATTAAATACATGTTTAACATTTTTAATACAAAACTTGTATTTTAAATACATGGTTACAAAATCAATATCGGGCGAACATTTTTTATGTCAATAAAAAAATCCCACACAATAAAGATTCATTTTATACATCAAGAACATTTTTATATACATGTTTAAAAAATTTTGAATACAGATTTAACTTTATTTAAATATATATTTTGTATCTACTTTTATTTAATATATGTTCTGCATTTTCGGTATACACTAGGAGCATTTTTTTTAAATACATGATCAATATTATTTCATGCACATTGTGTTTTTTTGTATATATTTTTCATAACATGGCAAAAAAAAATCTATACATATCTAAAAAAATCAAATGCTTGACTAACATTTTTCAAATACTTTTTCAACATATATGATCAAGAAAATCCATACATATTTTTATAATTTTTTTTGTTTATGTTGTTCATATACATGGGAAATATTTTTCTACACGCATTTAACATATTTTCAAATGCTTGGTTAACATTTTTTTATGTTTTATGTAAGTTTTTCTTATAATATACAGATTTAGAATATTTGGAAGTATTTGCAGAAAGAAAAGAAAAGGAAAACAAAAAAAAACGCAGTGGCCTCCCGCGTGCTGGGCCTGCCCATTTAGGAAAGCGGCATGCCCAAGCCGAGCGAATGTTTACGAGAACTCGACTAGAATCAAGCACGGCCATCAGCGTTTTGGCTAGCCTCCTCCCAAAAAGCGACATTGATTGTCTAACAAAAAACAGTTCAAAACCCCAATAACATTAAAAATTAAAAAACTACGTTGCAAATGCATATTATACATGAAAATTTACATTTGTTGTGCGTGAGAACTAAATCGGCCATATCTTGGACACAAAAAACAAAGAAAATATAACAGTTGTGTTTGAACCTAGATTGCCGTTGTTTCATTAGATTTTCCATTTTTTAGAATACATTGTTTCATTAGATGATGGCAAACAAAAATATTGAAAAATAATTATTATTAAAATAGTCTTATGAAAACGTATTTTCCCATGGGATGTTCAAAAATATAAATCTTCAATGGTACAAAATTATCGCAAATTACCATCATTTGTTCAACGAAATGTGTAAAAAAAGGGAATTTGCCATGGTTTGTAAAACGATTTTGTCATGCTCCAAAAAGAAGTGACCATGTTGCTAAAATTGTTGACCATGGTCCAACACGTAAAAAAGCCATGGTGCAAAAGATAAATGTGCCATGGTAAAAAAATGAAATTTGCCATGGTCTAAAATAAAATTTGCATCACTAGGGTTTGCTCATTTTATTATACCAGAAGTGACATGGACCACCTAACCAATTCGAACATCAAGGCAATAAGCAAGTGACAGTAGGGCCACGGTAGACCATAGGTTACAAATTACCGCCCAAATGTGGGAAGATAGGCAACTCATGTGTGGAAATTTATGAGCGTGACACACTCTACGCATTTGTAGTGTTTATGCAGCTACCTTTGCATTTATTTCATGGCTGGACAGATTGTATCATTTATCATGAACCATGTATTTGTGATGCTTTCATCCTTTTTTTGTTGCAACCTTTAGATGGCTGGACAGATTTTTATCATTTACTATATTGAACCATGTATTTGTCATGCTTTCATCCATTTTATTGCAACCTTTTGATGGCTCGACAAATCATACCATTTATATGTTGAAACCATGCATTTGAGATGCTTTAAACCATTCTTTTGCTATCTTTTGATGGCTAGACAGAAATTGACAGTGTTGAAGTTACCATTCCAAGTGGGAACTCCAAGAAAAGTGGGGTCATTGTATGGACCACTTACATGACCAACACTATGCTAGGTTTTTGGCTGACATTGTTGCTAGGATTCAAGGAGACGCATCATAAACAATGTGTTGCGATTTTCAACGAGCAATTCAAGCTAGTTGTCACCTCTGATGAAGTTAGAAACCATCTCAAGAAGTGGAGGAGGATTTGAGGTAGGGTGGCCGATTTGAAGAATTTAAGTGGAGCTCTATGGATGAAGATACTTGCACAATTAGGCTCAACGAAGAAAATTATGCTGGTCATTGTATGGTAAGCTTAATGATATGAACGATATCATGCCATATTTTGCCTACATTATGCTAATGACTTGCACATTTTTTGTAGGCCCACAAATCGGATGCCCCCTTCTTGAATAGCCCAACTGAGCACTATCATGCCATGGCGACCATTTTGGGGACAACCGCGGCTACGGTGATGAATGCAAAGTCTAGAAATGATCTCCTTTCTATTGACGTCGGTGATGAGGAGAATGGTGAGGTGAACACGTCACCAAATGTTGGTGAGTCTTCTCACCCCGAAGGACCACCGAAAAAGAAGGCTAAGGTAGTGAAAGTTCTTGATGATCCACTAGTTACCACTCTCAAAGATGGGTTCCAAATTGTGACCGAAGCTCTTGTGATGTTTGGTGGAGATGATGATGATATATCTGATGACCTTTGGGATGTAGTCTCCAATTTGTAAGATTTGATGAAGATACTATGCTCCTCTTGTCAACAATCCCAAGATCGCAAGAGCCGTCATGAAACTTTCTGAACCCATTGCGTGAGTAGATATGTGAAGAACTTCTAAGGCCCTCTTTGATTCAAAGCATTTTCATAGGATTTTTAAAGGTTTAGAATCCGTAGGAATTTTTCTGCATTGGTCGTTTGATTCATAGGATTGAATCCTATAGGAATTTCCTATGAATTGATTTCTACTACACTTCGGGTGTGTTCGCTTCACATGATTGCTTACCTTTTCAGAGGAATGCTCATTCCATAGTTTTATTTCCTTCGCTGGCGTTCGGATTAAAGGAATCATCTACAATGTACCTGTGGAAAGATGCATCAATAGTGTCTACTCCCTCCGTCCGGTGAAAAGTGTACGTCTAAAAAATTTAGGACAAATTATGGAGTGGAGTAAAAAATGTATTGGAAAGATGCAAGCCACCATCTCTCTTTCTTTAATTACCCAACCCCAATGAGCTAAGTGCATGTAGAAATTAAGAAGACTGTGTATAGAATGCTATTGATCTTGATTACTGTGTGATGAGAGAAAATACTTTAAAGTGCATTGCAAAGATAGAAGTACACTCTTTTGTGGACAAATTTTAAACCAAAACGTATACTCTTCACCGGACGGAGGGAGTATTTCACAGGAATGCAAAAATCTAGTCTTGCCTTTTTTTTGGGCGGAGGACCGAGGTAACACAGGACAAGACGAATAGAAAAACATTTTTCACATGTGTGTGAGAGTAGACAAACCAGCATGCAGTGATTAGATAGCTCGGTGGCACAATAAATACTCTAATACTACTGCATTAGTAGTACGAGTGTACGACTCATCTCCAATGATTTTCTTTGAACCGAACACATCTCCTTCTCTTATTCCTCTGTTTTTTGCGAACTGCAGGATTACACTGCACAACAATCTCTATTCCTGTACATTTTCATGTTCCTCTGATTTCTTCACCCGTATACCGAACGGGGCCTTCTTAGGAATTTCTAGCATCCACTCCAACCTTTCTGAAGAAATCCTCTGTTTTTGTTTTTTTACTACAATCAAGCAAACTCAAATCCTGTAAAAAATTCAATGGGCAATGTTATAACAATCCTGCATTTCGTTTTTGCAATCCTACGAATAAAAGAAGCCCTAAATAAATTCGATGTGGGTAAATGGCTGTCCAGTATGGTAACTTACATGTATGGATCTAGGGCACGTGGTCACGTTTGGATGTTTTGTATGAACTATGTATAGCTAAAGAGACGTCGAAGAGGAGAGAATATTGATACCCGTTGGAGGAGACAACTCGTGGAAACTAACCAGCAAATAGATCATCATCAAAGTTAATTCGTTTACTCAAAAAGAAAAGTTGATTCCTTTGCGAACTATCAGACAACCACCCCAACAGAAGCAATTGAAGGAGAATTCCATGTCATAGTCAAAAACATTTTTAGATAACTTTCATCACGACCAAATAGCTCCAAACATAAAGAAGTGCATACATGCTAACAACAGTGATAAAGTGACAAAATGACAAGAGGATAACCCATGAAAGTCTCCGGCCTCTCAGCTAAAGTACTCATAACACCAACATTTGATAAATATAAGGTGATAGCTACTAGTTCCTCATTCCTCTTCCTCGTCACCACCTGCATCGCCACCACCACTTGCCTTCTTCTGGTTCTTTCTCTTCACCCGGCCTGCAGGGCCTCCGCCGAATGGACTTGTCAGTGAGAAGTCGATGTGCTTCTCGGATTCAACCCTCACCATGAACGACGGGACATTGACGATCTGCCTGCCAACCCTGCAATATGGTTTCAAGAAAATTATTTTAACACTTCATTCACAAAGTGAACAAGCAGGAACATTCATCAAAGATATCACTTCACAATGAAATCTCAAAGTGAATGCCGCATATAAACCAGACCACAAACAGTATAACACAAGAAGCAAATACTAACAATATTGACATAATCTCAGTTACAGAAAACAGGTTCAACATCTTTGCTTGGTGGGGTATTAGCAAGATATACAACCTACCAATAACATTATGTTGCCACAGATCCAATATTGACGTGGCAATCAGACCATAAACAGGTGCAATGATACAAGATAGGCAGTGCGGTGAATGAAAGTACAGTAGATTTCAAAAAGAACATGCCACAATAAACAGAGTACATCCTGAAAGATGATAAAATTCAGACATGCATGTAACCAGTATCAGGGCAACATGTAATTCAGACATGCATGTAACCAGTATCAGGGCAACATGTAAATCGGACATGCATGTAACCAGTATCAGGGCAACATGTAATTCAGACATGCATGTAACCAGTATCAGGCCAACATGTAATTCATAGATGCATGTAATAACCAGTAACAGACCAGCATCAGGCAACCGATATTAAACAACTAGTGCAAACCATTTAGATTTCTAGATCAACATGCAAATTTATGGAACCATATGCCAAAACATGCATTGCAAGAAAAATATACCAGAAGTATACCTGATGTGGCGTTGCCTGATCAAGACACGGGCATGGTGGATGGATTTTGCCATGCCAGCCTTGAAGACAAGAGTCTGAAGGCGCCTTGCAAGGAAGTTCTCAGCAGTCAGGGCAAGGACGTAATCAAGCTTGTCCTGGCCCTCAGCAAGGAGACCATAGCGGTTCATGCGACGGAGAAGAGCCGCGCCCTCAAAGATACGGCGGGGATTCTTCTCATCCAGTGTGAGCAAGTGTCTTGCCGCATTACGGATCCTGCTCAATGCATACTGAACCCTCCAGAGCTCACGCTTGCACCTCAGTCCATACTCACCAACCAGCTTTAGTTCTGCATCAAGACGCTCCTTCTCATAAGGACGCCTTGGTTTCTTGAATGTCTTACCATCTGCAAGAGAAAACATTTAACTTGTAAATATGGAAACAAGGCAGTAAAAACAGAACAAACATGGGCAATTTGTAGCATAGAGCAAGTGCCAGGTACAAAGTGGGACAACATATGCCACTATGTCCAAGTGCATTAAAAGCAGGCAATTATAATAACACATTGGCAAAAAAGAATATGCAACATCTAGGCTATGGCATACAACATAATCAGGTGGCTCCATTATGAAGCACCACCATCATTTCTGTGACTATTCTATTGGCATGGTATATACCAAATTCAAAGCTCCCACATGAAGGACCAGTAACAGTAGGAAGTGAATAATTTCCACCGTGAAACAGATATAGGTTTAGACTTCACTTCGGCTGGCCTGATACTAAAGTTATCGGTAAACCTGATGGCTATGGACTGCATACCAATATCCCTGAAGCAAGGAACTTGTTTAAATCTGACGAGACTACCAACTGAGCGTAATGAGAGAGCTAACAGTAAACAAATGTCCAGTGCTCAAGTAAGACACACCTTTAATTAGACCTAGGGCGCGGTCCTCATGCCAGGCACGACTCAAATCCAGGTATTCAGAACAAAAGGCATGCCAAAATCTTATGCAAACAAACCTCTCATCCAACAACGGCATCACGCCGACGCAAATCATGCACTCGCTAATCAACCTTCCCCCTCCCCTTACAGCAACTCGGCACGCAAGACATCACGGCTACAAATCGCTGACCTCTCAGCAGCCATGCCCGAAGTAAGACGCCACAGCTAAGAGATCTCAGAGCTCTGCGTTGCGGCAAGCCGCTGCCGTAGCAGGAAGCAGAAGGCTAACCGATAGCAACTTGCTGCAACTAAGCCTATGCGAGCACCACCCCATCAGATCACGGCGAGCACGAAGACACAAATGACTGAATACAATTGAGCAGAGAGCACAAGAGGGTATGGGAGACAGGAGGATCGTGGAGCGGTCTTACAGTTGCGGTAGAAGTTGACGTGCACCATGGCTGGAGCTCTCTCCTCTCTCTCTCCCGCTGCCGCCGCCGCCGCCGCCGCTCTGTGGTCGAGTTGATAGGAGGGAGGAATGGGAGAGGAGAAGAAGGGGTATTTTATACCTGCCAGCAA
Source organism: Aegilops tauschii subsp. strangulata (assembly GCF_002575655.3). NCBI lineage: Eukaryota > Viridiplantae > Streptophyta > Magnoliopsida > Poales > Poaceae > Aegilops > Aegilops tauschii. The sequence goes on from NC_053039.3 coordinate 184,346,955, forward strand.
AACCCTAGCGGGCTGGGGGTATCGAGTATGGGTCGTTCGTTGGGCCCGTTAGTGTCCAATGTGTGTGTGTGTGGGCACGCCCCTGAATAGGCCAGGCCCAGTCAGGCAGCGTAGTTATTTTTGCGTTATAAAAATAGTTCAGTATCCCCTCAAAAAATATAAATACAGACTCAAATAGAATTTTGATGAACCCACTTTGAGGTATCTGATAATTATTATTAAAAATTATATATGATTCTAATGATCTCATTTATGTATATATAAAAATCGCATCCTCTGCTTTTAAATATAACACGTTTTGGCAGTTCAAACATCTTGTAAATACTCGTAGTAAATCCTACCATCCGGTGGTAGGTACCCTCACGTCTCATAGACTGCCATGTCCTGATTGTAATCTACATACATAGAGTATACTAGCAGAAATAATTCTCATGAAATTTTGACATGGATGAGAAAATAAATAAATAAATAAATATTGCATGTGTATGTAAGAGGTGAGGCGGAGCCCTCGAGCCGGTTGCGGCGAGGTTTCACAGATTGTTGTTCACGTGTTGAAGCTCGTGCAGTGTTGTCTGAGCCCGTCGGGTGACGAGGCCGGAGCGACGAGGCCCGCGCGATGAAATCGCGCTGTGAGGCCTTCGCGGTGAGGTCACGCGATGATATTGCACAATGAGGCTAGAGCGGCAAACCAACGATGCGGCATGGGCATGGTCGATTTATCTACAGAAGGTAGTAATGGCAGACGTGGACAATGTTTTGTGATGGTAATATTTATGGATAATTAGATAGATACTACCTGGTTGTAAACGGTGAGGCATAGCCCTTGAGCCGGTTATGGCGAGCTTTGTGGATTCACGACCATGCGATGGAGTTCGCATGGTGAGACCTCCAGATGGGGAGGTCCATTGGGAGATGAAGTCGGCGCGAGGAGGCCAACGGTTAGACCTACGATGGAGGAGCTCCATCGGGCGTTGAGCTCGGCGTGAGGAGGCCGACAGTGAGACCTCTAGCAGAGGAGGTCCGCGCGATAAGATGAGGTCGGCGTGAGGAGGCCGGTGGTGAGACTGATGACTCACAAGTATAGGGGTCAGCCGTAGTCCTTTTGGTAAGTAAGAGTGTCAAACCCAATGAGGAGCGGAAGGAAATGACAAGTGGTTTTCAGCAAGGTAATTTCTGCAAGCACTGAAATTGTCGATAACAGGTAGTTTGATAGCAAGATAATTTGTAACAAGTAACAAGTAAAAAAAGTAACAATAAGTGCAGCAAGGTAGCCCAATCCTTTTGATGGCAAAGGACAGGACGGAATGATCTCAGATAATCAGTAAAGCGTTCTTGATGTCACACGGGAATTTCATAGTCATTTTCATTATGTTGGTTTGATTCGCGTTCGCTACTTTGATAATTTGATATGTGGGTGGACCGGTGCTTGGGTGTTGTTCTTACTTGAACAAGCCTCCTACTTATGATTAACCCCCTCGCAAGCCTCCGCAACTACGAAAGAAGATTTAAGATAACAATCTAACCATAACATTAAACATATGGATCCAAATTAGCCCCTTATGGAATAGCGCGTAAACTAGGGTTTAAGCTTCTGTCACTTTAGCAACCCATCATTTTATAACTACTCCACAATGCATTCCCTTAGGTCCAAAGATGGTGAAGTGTCATGTAGTCGACGTTCACATAACACCGCTAAGGTAATCACAACATACATATCATCAAAATATCGAACGAATATCAAATTCACATGATTACTTGCAACATGACTTCTCCCGTGGCCTCAAGAACAAGGACAACTACTCACAAATAATATTTATGCTCGAGATCAGAGGGATATTAAATAGCATAATGAATCTGAACATATAATCTTCCACCAAATAAACCATATAGCATCAACTACAAGATGTAATCAACACTGCTAGTCACCCACGGGTACCAATCAGAGGTTCCAGTACAAAGATTGAACACAAGAGATGAACTAGGGTTTTGAGATGAGATGGTATTGTTGAAGATGTTGATGAAGATTTTCCTCCCAAAGATGAGAGGGTTGTTGGTGATGACGATGGCTTCGATTTCCCCCTCTGGGAGGGAAGTTCCTCCGGCAGAATCGCTCCGCCGAAGGGCAAAAGTGCTCCTGCCCAAGTTCCGCCTCGAGACGGCGGCGCTCCGTCCTGAATGTCCTGCCCTTAATTTTTGTAGGTCAAAACACCTTATATACCAGTAGATGGGCACCGGAGGTGGCCCGAGGGGCCCACTACCCACCAGGGTGCGCCAGGGGGGTCTGGCGCGCCCTGGTGCCTTATGTCCACCTAGCAGCCTGGAGGAAATATGCCCTAGAGGCAATAATAAAGTTGTTATTTTATATTTTCTTATGTCATGATAAATGTCTATTATTCATGCTAGAATTGTATTAACCAGAAACTTGATACATGTGTGGTTAAATAGACAAAACAGTGTGTCCCTAGTAAGCCTCTACTGGACTAGCTCGTTAATCAAAGATGGTTAAGTTTCCTAACCATAGACATGTGTTGTCATTTGATGAACGGGGTCACGTCATTAGGAGAATGATGTGACGGACATGACCCATCCGTTAGTTTAGTGTATTGATCGTTCAGTTTTACTGCTATTGCTTTCTTCATGTCATATACATATTCCTTCGACTATGAGATTATGCAACTCCCGGATACCGGAGGAATACCTTGTGTGCTATCAAACATCACAACGTAACTGGGTGATTATAAAGATGCTCTACAGGTATCTCCGAAGGTGTTTTTGGGTTGGCATAGATCGAGATTAGGATTTGTCACTCCGAGTATCGGAGAGGTCACTCGTACGCGTCGGTGTTATACAAACGATTTTTAACCCCTTTCCGCGACGGCATTTGGAACCATCGCCAAGTGAGTGTGTGCGATAGGGGGGTCCTTCCCACACGACCCAAAAATCGTCGGGGATAGGCCCTCCTGGGACACAGGCTGGGGTCGTGTGCGATCGGGCGAGGCATCGAAACCCAATCATTTTCGTAGGTATGTACATCCCACACGGTGAATCTCAGAAAAACATTTCCGTAGGTATGTACATCCAACACGGTGAATCCCAGAAAAACATTTCCGTAGGTATGTACATCCCACTCGGTGAATCCTAGAAAAACATTTCCGTAGGTATGTACATCCCACACGGTGAATCCCAGAAAAACATTTCCGTAGGTATGTATATCACACAGAGTCAATCCAAGGAATACGTTTCCGTTCTTATGTACATCCCACACAGTCAATTCAGGGAAAACGTTTCCGTTTGTATGTACATCCCACACAGTTTTATGTGTAGGCTCGTGTGTGAAAGGTGTAACTATCACACACGCTCTGCCTTGGTTAACTCTTTGCTTTTATCAACTACATCACACACGATTTGATGAAGAAAATTGTGTGGCATTGGGCTATCCATCGCAAGCGATTTTACTGCTAGAACCGTTTGCAAAGGTCCATGACACATTTAGCAGGTTTATTAGTTTACAATTAATAATTCCAGTATTACGCAAACTCACATTTCATATCGAACAGCTGTTTGCCAATTTCATATGAGGCACATAAATATATTATAACATCACAGTACGATAGCTACATGGAAACAACACAGTACAACACATGGCTAGTTCAACTTCGTAAGAACAATATATTCATTTCCCTAATCGAGATCATCCAGGCTCGTCTTATCCACCTCTGCTTTCAGTTCAGAAAGAACCTGTTTTGCACGGGCCAATTGGGAAAGTGCCTCCTCCTTCGCCAACACCATCTTAGCAAAGTCTGATTTAAAAAATCTAAGCTCATTCTCCACCTTCAACTTTTTATCCCGGATCTTTAAATATTCTTCAGCGTTGACAACAGTTTCTCTAAGCCTACGTCTGTTCTCTTCCTCATACATGCTCCAGAGCTTCGCTAGGCACATCTTCAAAGACAGTGGCCACTCTTGATCAACCCACTCCAAGTAAGAACACTTCTGTTCATCCTATAATATTTAAAACTAGATCGGTAACAATTGTAGGGAATGGGTTTATAGCAACATAGAAAATCACCAATGCTTATTTTGAAAAACTGAAGAAACATGTTAATTATGACATATCTTCTCAAAAAGATCAATGTGCAAATGAATTAATTGCTACTGAGACAACAACCAAATTCTGGAACATCAGAAGCTATAATTAACTACAACAATGCTACAAGTTCTTACTCATGTACAATAAATAACAAATTCAACATTTTATGAGGATGGTAAATATAACTGCAACAACATAGCGATAGTGTTTGGATGACAGCAAATTGATACTAACAGGTGTGTACATGCACAAATTTGGTAACATATAACTAATAACACTAAGGCCGTCCACTATGTATGTCAAAACTGGGGTAAAGACAACTGTTGCTACATCTCGCACCGGTGCCCTGCAGTGGCGAGCCGATGCAGCGGAAAAAATTCAGGGACCCGGACTCCGAAGCACGTAGTTGCTCTGATGCCCAGTTCCTTCGTGCCATAAAGATTTAGTATTTTACTGCTTGGCTGCTCGGATGTGTGAACCAAAGTTGGCTGCACAAACAGCTGAAGCGGTGCCAAATAATTTTCTAATGGCACCGCTGATGAGATGGCAACAATTTAAGATACTAGGTACAAACTGTGATACTGTCTTAGGATGCGTTTGGTTGAAGGTGTGGTATGAATGGGTTGGGACCGTGACAGTGTCTGAATCACATCTAACAAATGATTTGTAACAACGAAAGAGGGTCTAACTTTCTCTACACATGCCAGAAACTTCCTCCCACTGTCCATAGATTCAAACGCAACTAACTTCACGCATGGAGATTGATGGTGACAACGAGCAGATAGATCTTCAGCCACCTCGCTCCATTTGTTGCCACTGATGGTCCTAGGGAGCTACAAGAGGAAGAAATGGCTCAAATCGACCGCTGGGTAAAAATCCTTCATTCGAAGTCATAGCCCGAGAGAGAGAAGAGAGGCATACCCGGGTGGTGAAGGAGTCGTCGCCGGAGGAGGAACTGCTGGAGAGGTCTTTGAAGAAGACCATGGCGACCCCGGCAGTAGGATGCGAGACGGTGAGAGCGAGGAAGCGGCTATAGCTTAGCAAGGAAGGAAGGAAGGAAGGAGGAAACAAGGGAAATGTGACTTGTGGTCGGGGAGAAAAGGGGATGGGGAAGGGGGGAAGGGGCGGGGGTAGATATTTTGGCGGTAGGCCAAAATTTCAGAAATGTGGAGGGAAACTTTGCGCGCGGTGTCGCCGGACCATTCACTTTGAACGATTGTGTGCATCGCAAACGATTCTTCTGCTTTACGCGCATGGGATGAGTTTGATAATTCAAATTTTGGTGGAAATTTCCCTGGGTACGTCATTGCATAATTTAATATCGCTTGCTAATTTGGGCACACAAAATAGCGTACAGCAGACAGACCACACTTACTGAATCGAGCAATTTTAGTAATTAAACAGAGCCAGTTGACCTAAACATTTCTCTAACAAAAGACCAGCATTAAAAACAAAGCCTAAGTACGCATAATTTTAACAAATCCGCCGCCGCGCCAGCCTATGCATCGCCGGTGTGAGATGAGACGTCGATGACTTGTCCTGGCGACATGCCGCCGTTGGTGGACTCTGCGTCCCCCTGCCGAAGTCGGCCGCGTCCTCGTCCTTGTCCTCATCCTCGGCGCCGCCCTCAAGGTTGTAGTATTCGTAGTAGTGGCTGTGCCAGAGCTTGCGTTGGTACTCCGCCGCCGATTCCTTGACGGACAGACTCTTCTCTACCTCGACCTCGGCCACGCGCAACTCCTCCTCCTGGCGCTCCTCGATCTCTGCCGCCTCCTGCATCTCCAGCTCCCACTCGGCGACCTCATGAGGAAGCAGGTGCTCCATGGCCACCGTCGCCTTTTCAGACGTGGGTTGCCTGCTGTAGTCCGAGGTGGCCTGGAATATCTTAGCGTGTGCATCCTCGATCTTGGCATGGATGCCTCGACCCGAGCCAGGGCGACATCAGCGGCACGGACGGCAGCTCGAGTGCTCTCGGCATTTGCAGCCACCGTCGCAGCAGGCGCTCAATGCGGATGCAGCGGCACTCTCGGCGTAGGCGGCGGCGCTCGGGGGGGGGACGCGGCCATCGTACGGGCCTTCACGAAGCGTTTCCACAATGTTATCTTTGCAAGAAGGGGGTGCGGGAATGGGGTTCGAGATTCATGGATTCGAGGGTTGCCGGCACTGGAGCAGATGAGCCGGCGAAGCTTAAGGAGGGAGACTTAAATAGACCCAGATATTTTCATCGCAAACGGTTCCTAGAAAACAACTGCGTGTGATGTTGTAGATATTTTTTATTAGCTGTGAAAGACGAATTTGGAGTAAAGTGACAATGGATGGAGTTTTAAATGTACGAGAAATTTTGTAGTACTAGTACAACAGTCATGTCAAATTTTGGAAAATTTCAGGGGTCATTTCACCTTTTAAGACATTTAAGTGATTTTCTAGCCATTTAATGACCGTAATTCAAATTTGAACTACATCTACATGCAACGGCTAACCAAAACGGTTTAAAAAATCATATTTGTGTATTTGTGTGCGAGTTAATTCCATGTGCAGTAAATTAGAAGGAATTTTCAAACATATTTGTCTCGCGACCTAGACACATGCATATGTATGCATGGAGTGACATGGCATTTTAATTCCAAAAAATAAAAAATATCAGAAAGACATGAAACCTTGGTTGATGTAATGTCATGCCGCCAAGATGATGTGGTAAAAAAATTGGCATGTTTGACAAAGGTTTGGACACAAACCCCTCACAAACCGGAGCACACTAGAAGGCTCGTGGTTCCGACAGGGAACAATGCATGTTTGATGACGAACGGGAGATAGCTTCCTTTTACGGCCTTTAATTTTTTTCTACGTCTAACATGCACTACTACAACTGTAATGTGAAATTTTGGAAAATTCTATGGGTCATTTGACCTTTTAAAGACATTTATGTGATTTTGTAGCCATATTTAATGACCGTAATTCAAATTTGAACTACATCCATATGCAACGGTTAACCAAAATGGTTTGAAAAATCATATTTGTGTACTTGTGTGCGAGTTAATTCCATGTGCAGTAAATTAGAAGGAAATTTTCAAACATATTTGTTTCGCGACATGGACACATGCATGCATATGTATGCATGGAGTGACATGGCATTTTAATTCCAAAAAATTTAGAAAATATCAGAAATACATGAAATCTTGGTTGATGTAATGTCATGCCACAAGATGACGTGGTAAAATTTTTTGGCATGTTTGACGAAAGTTTGGACAGAAACCCCTCACAAACCGAAGTAACTCACTAAAAGGCTCGTGGTTCCGAGAATGAACAATGCATGTTTGATGACGAACGGGAGATAGCTTCCTCTTACGGCCTTTAATTTTTTCCACGTCTAACGTGCACTATTACAACTATAATGTGAAAATTTGGAAAATTCTAGCGGTCATTTGACCTTTTAAAGATATTTAAGTGATTTTCTAGCCATATTTAATGACCGTAATTCAAATTTGAATTACATCTATATGCAACGGCTAACCAAAACGGTTTGAAAAATCATATTTGTGTACTTGTGTGCGAGTTAATTCCATGTGCAGTACATTAGAAGGAATTTTGAAACATATTTGTCTCACGACATGGACACATGCATATGTATGCATGGAGTGACATGGCATTTTAATTCCAAAAAATTTAAAAAATATCAGAAACACATGAAACCTTGGTTGATCTAATGTCATGCCACCAAGATGATGTGGTAAAAAAATTGGCATGTTTGACGAAAATTTGGACACACACCCCTCACAAATCGGAGCAACTCACTAGAAGGCTCGTGGTTCCGAGAGGAAACAATGCATGTTTGATGACAAACGGAGGATAGCTTCCTTTTACTGTCTTCAATTGTTTTACGTCTAACATGCACTACTACAACTGTAATGTGAAATTTTAGAAAATTCTAGGGGTCATTTGACCTTTTAAAGATATTTAAGTGATTTTCTAGCCATTTAATGACCGTAATTCAAATTTGAACTACATCTACATGCAACGGCTAACCAAAATAGTTAAAAAATCATATTTGTGTAGTTGTGTGCGAGATAATTCCATGTGCAATAAATTAGAAGGAATTTTCAAACATATTTGTCTCACAAGATGGACACATGCATACGTATGCATGGAATGACATGGCATTTTAATTCCAAAAAATTTAAAAAATATCAGAAACACATGAAACCTTGGTTGATGTAATGCCATGCCACCAAGATGATGTGGTAAAAAATAGCATGTTTGACGAAAGTTTGGACACAAATCCCTCAGAAACCGGAGCAACTCACTAGAAGGCTCGTGTTTCCGAGAGGGAACAATGCATAATTGATGACGAACGGAAGATAGCTTCCTCTTACGGCCTTCAATTTCTTTCTACGTTTAACATGCACTACTACAACTGTAATGTGAAATACAACTATAATGTGAAGGTTTAAAAAAATACAACTGTAATGTGAAATTTTGGAAAATTTCTAGGGGTCATTTGACCTTTTAAAGACATTTAAGTGATTTTCTAGCCATTTAATGACTGTAATTCAAATTTGAACTACATCTACATGCAACGCCTAACCATAACAGTTTGAAAAATCATATTTGTGTACTTGTGTGCGAGTTAATTCCTTGTGCAGTAAATTAGAAGGAATTTTCAAACATATTGGTCTCATGGCATGGGCACATGCATGGAGTGCCATGGCATTTTAATTACAAAAAATTAAAAAATGATCAGAAAAACATGAAACCTTGCTTGATTTAATGTCATGAAACCTTGCTTGATTTAATGTCATGCCACCAAGATGATGTGGTAAAAATTGGCCTGTTTGACGAAATTTTTAACACACACCCATCACAAACTGGAGCAACTCACTAGAAGGTTCGTGGTTCCGAGAGGAAACAATGCATGTTTGATGACGAACGGGAGATAGCTTCCTCTTACGGCCTTCAATTTTTTTCTACGTTTAACATGCACTAATACAACTATCATGTGAAAATTTAGAAAATTTCAGGGGTCATTTGACCTTTTAAAGACATTTAAGTGATTTTCTAGCCATTTAATGACCATATTCAAATTTTAACTACATCTACATGCAACGCCTAACCATAACGGTTTGAAAAAAAATCATATTTTTGTGTACTTGTGTGTGAGTTAAAAAAATCGTCAGACAATGTAAATATGTGGTGTTCAAAAAAGAAAATGTAAAGATCTGGCAAGACAACCGGCCCCCACACGATTGGCACTCTATCTCGCGGCTCGAGGTTTGGTAGGTGAGTGGCGGGGATCATTAATCAGACACGGTTCTATATTAGAAACCGTCAGCTATTATGTTCACACACGGAGTTTGCTGCGGGAATCGTGTGTAATTCAAACTATAGTATTCGTAAATTCCGGCAACCGGCGTGTGTACTGTCCCCGTCGATCTAGATTCCGGCCGCTAATAAATACTACCTTGCTCACGTCGTCCCGCCTGCATTCTCATCTACATCCTCCACTCGCTGGCCCCCCATCCCTCTCTCTCTCTCTCAAATCTCTGCCATGGCGCCGCCGGTCTGCCCACGCGCCGACGAGCAGTCGCCGCCCCCTGAGGACGCTCACTCGATTAGTAGCGACGAGGACCCCTACGCGGCGCCTGACGAGGTTGCGCCGGAGCCCCCAACTTTCGATTGGTTTTGGGGCCAATACAATCCTTGTTTGTGGAAGTCGCTGCCGTCGGTTGAGAAAGCCAGGCAAGTGGCGTTCAAGAAGGAGATGGCGGAGGAGGAAGCCAGGTACCAGGCGGCATGTAAGCCTGTGATGCCGCGTGGAAAAAGGAGGCGACAGAGCTTTGGGGGCGGGCGCGTCGTCGTGCCAAGGAGGTGTACGAAGACAGGTACTTCGCGAGGAAGGTCATATGCGTTGGGCGCCTCGTCGCTGCGTGGAGGTGGGCCGATAAGCTCCAGCGTGCCACCAACGAGGAGCTCCAGTGAGCGCCAACGAAATGGCAAGATCGTCCACGCGCGTCCGCCCGCAAGAGGCAGATCGGTACGTCAAGCGCTGTGAGGCGGAGGAGGCGGAGTACTGCCTCCGCACTGGGAAGACGTCGTGCACCAGGGAGCTGCTGGCGAGGGGCTGCCGGAATACTGGCCCCAGGAGGGATTATTAGTTTTAGTATTGTTTGTTTTCAATTTTATGCATCGTACCTAGTAGTTAAGTATCATCACGTATATGTGATGATATTATATATATATATATATTCTATGATGAACTAATGAATAATTAATATATATATATATATATATATTATGAATTCCATTTTCTATCTGTTTTTGTACACTAATTTGAATCTAGCTGTTATCATCCACATATACAGAATGGAAAGCGTATACACACACATTGAAACAAAACATATAAGAATGGAAAATAGAGTACACACATTGAAACAAAGCGATAAACAGAGCAATACTATGATTGTTGTGAATACATAGCTATCCACGTCGAAACGACTCAACGAAATAAAACGCGTCCATGAGACCATGACCAGCAGCCCTTGCCTACGGTAGCTCTTGGCTCGGCCTGAACTCGTGCAGGCATTCGTCCAAGCGGTCGACACGCTCGCGATACATCTGGAGCGCGATCTCAAGCTCCAAATTGGCTATTTCATTAGAGATCACCAGCTCGAGGATGCGACGGCCATGTTCCTCTACTGCGCCCAGGTGGACACCTGGGCCAAGGAGGCGGTCGAGCCTACAGACCAACGCGTTGGCATCCAGCGGGCCGTAGACAAGGCGAACGGCGGCACCCATGGGAACGGCACGGCGGGCGTCCGGTGCAAGTACGGCGCGGCCGGCCTCTGGTGCAAGTACGACGCTGAGGGCTGTTGGGGAACGTAGTAATTTTAAAAAATTTCCTACGCACACGCAAGATCATGGTGATTCATAGCAACGAGAGGGGAGAGTGTGTCCACGTACCCTCGTAGACCAAAAGCAGAAGCGTTAGCACAACGCGGTTGATGTAGTCGTAGGTCTTCATGATCTGACCGATCAAGTACCGAACGCATGGCACCTCCGAGTTCTGCACACGTTCAACTCGATGACATCCCTCGAACTCCGATCCAGCCGAGCTTTGAGGGAGAGTTCCGTCAGCACGACGGCGTGGTGACGATGTTGATGTTCTACCATCGCAGGGCTTCGCCTAAGCACCACTACTATATTATCGAGGTGGACTATGGTGGAGAGGGGCACCGCACACGGCTAAAAGATCCAAGAGATCAATTGTTGTGTCTATGGGGTGCCCCTCTCCTCCGTATATAAAGGGGGAGGAGAGGGCCGGCCAAGGGGAGGAGGCGCGCCCAAGGGGGGAGTCCTACTCCCACCGGGAGTAGGACTCCTCCTTTGTTGGAAATATGCCCTAGAGGCAATAATAAAATGGTTATTATTGTATTTCCTTGTTCATGATAATTGTCTATTGTTCATGCTATAATTGTATTAACTGGAAACCGTAATACATGTGTGAATACATAGACCACAACATGTCCCTAGTAAGCCTCTAGTTGACTAGTTCGTTGATCAATAGATGGTTATGGTTTCCTGACCATGGGCATTGGATGTCATTGATAACGGGATCACATCATTAGGAGAATGATGTGATGGACAAGACCCAATCCTAAGCATAACACAAGATCGTGTAGTTCGTTTGCTAAGAGCTTTTCTAATGTCAAGTATCGTTTCCTAGACCATGAGATTGTGCAACTCCCGGATACTGTAGGAATGCTTTGGGTGTACCAAACATCACAACGTAACTGGGTGGCTATAAAGGTGCATTACAGGTATCTCCGAAAGTGTCTGTTGGGTTGGCACGAATCGAGACTGGGATTTGTCACTCCGTATGACGGAGAGGTATCTCTGGGCCCACTCGGTAATGCATCATCATAATGAGCTCAATGTGACTAAGTAGTTAGTCATGGGATCATGCATTACGGAACGAGTAAAATGACTTGCCGGTAACGAGATTGAACGAGGTATTGGGATACCGACGATCGAATCTCGGGCAAGTAACATACCAATTGACAAAGGGAATTGTATACGGGATTGATTGAATCCCCGACATCGTGGTTCATCCGATGAGATCATCGTGGAACATGTGGGAGCCAATATGGGTATCCAGATCCCGCTATTGGTTATTGGCCGGAGAGATGTCTCGGTCATGTCTGCATGGTTCCCGAACCCGCAGGGTCTACACACTTAAGGTTCGGTGACGCTAGAGTTGTTATGAGAAATAGTATGTGGTTACCGAAGGTTGTTCGGAGTCTCGGATAGGATCCCGGACGTCACGAGGAGTTCCGGAATGGTCCGGAGGTAAAGATTTATATATGGGAAGTCATCATACGGTCACCGGAAGTATTCGGGGGTATGCCGGTATTGTACCGGGGCCACCGAAGGGGTTCCGGGGGTCCACCGGGAGGGTCCACCTGCCCCGGAGGGCCTCATGGGCTGTAGGTGGAAGGGAACCAGCCCCTAAGTGGGCTGGGCACCAACCTCCCCCTAGGGCCCATGCGCCTAGGGTTGGGGGAAACCCTGGAGGGGGCGCCCCCCTTGACTTGGGGGGCAAGCCACCCTCGCTGGTCGCCGCCCCTCCCACCGGATGGGATCTAAGGGGCCGGCCCCCCTCTCCCTTGCCCCTGCATATAGTGGAGGGGTGGGAGGGCAGCCGCACCCCTGGCCTGGCGCATCCCTCTCCTCCTCCAACTCCTCCTCCTCCGTAGTGCTTAGCGAAGCTCTGCCGGAGAACCACGAGCTCCATTGCCACCACGCCGTCGTGCTGCTGGAGTTCTCCCTCAACTTCTCCTCTCCCCTTTCTGGATCAAGAAGGAGGAGACGTCCCCGGGCTGTACGTGTGTTGAACGCGGAGGCGCCGTCCGTTGGGCGCTAGATCGGATCTTCCGCGATTTGAATCGCTGCGAGTACGACTCCATCAACCGCGTTCTTGTAATGCTTCCGCTTAGCGATCTTCAAGGGTATGAAGATGCACCCCCTCTCTCTCGTTGCTAGCATCTCCTAGATTGATCTTGGTGACACGTAGGAAAATTTTGAATTATTGCTACGTTCCCCAACAGTGGCATCATGAGCTAGGTCTATGCGTAGATTCTATGCACGAGTAGAACACAAAGTAGTTGTGGGCGATGATTTGTTCAATTTTCTTACTGTTACTAGTCTTATCTTGATTTGGCGGCATTGTGCGATGAAGCGGCCCGGACCGACCTTACACGTACTCTTACGTGAGACAGGTTCCACTGACTGACATGCACTTGATGCATAAGGTGGCTAACGGGTGTCTGTCTCTCCCACTTTAGTCGGATCGGATTCGATGAAGAGCGTCCTTATGAAGGGTAAATAGCAATTGGCATATCACCGTTGTGGCTTTTGCGTAGGTAAGAAACGTTCTTGCTACAAACCCATAGCAGCCACGTAAAACATGCAACAACAATTAGAGGACGTCTAACTTGTTTTTGCAGGGTATGCTATGTGATGTGATATGGCCAAAAGGATGTGATGAATTATATATGTGATGTATAGGATTGATCATGTTCTTGTAATAGGAATCACGACTTGCATGTCGATGAGTATGACAACCGGCAGGAGCCATAGGAGTTGTCTTAATTTATTGTATGACCTGCGTGTCAATGAAAACGCCATGTAATTACTTTACTTTATTGCTAACCATTAGCCATAGTAGTAGAAGTAATAGTTGGCGAGACAACTTCATGAAGACACGATGATGGAGATCATGATGATGGAGATCATGGTGTCATGCCGGTGACGAAGGTGATCATGCCGTGCCATGAAGATGGAGATCAAAGGCGCAAGATGATATTGGCCATATCATGTCACTTTATGATTTGCATGTGATGTTTGTCATGTTTACATCTTATTTGCTTAGAACGACAGTAGCATAAATAAGATGATCCCTCACTAAAATTTCAAGAGACGTGTTCCCCCTAACTGTGCACCGTTGCGAAGGTTCGTTGTTTTGAAGCACCACGTGATGATCGGGTGTGATAGATTCTAATGTTCACATACAACGGGTGTAAGCCAGATTTACACATGCGGAACACTTAGGTTGACTTGACGAGCCTAGCATGTACAGACATGGCCTCGGAACACAAGAGACCGAAAGGTCGAACATGAGTCGTATAGTAGATACGATCAACATGGAGATGTTCACCGATGATGACTAGTCCGTCTCACGTGATGATCGGACACGGCCTAGTTGACTCGGATCATGTATCACTTAGATGACTAGAGGGATGTCTATCTGAGTGGGAGTTCATTAAATAATTTGATTAGATGAACTTAATTATCATGAACATAGTCAAAAGGTCTTTGCAAATTATGTCGTAGCTTACGCTTTAGTTCTACTAAGAGATGTTCCTAGAGAAAATTTAGTTGAAAGTTGATAGTAGCAATTATGCGGACTGGGTCCGTATACTGAGGATTGTCCTCATTGCTGCACAGAAAGCTTATGTCCTTAATGCACCGCTCGGTGTGCTGAACCTCGAGCGTCGTCTGTAGATGTTGCGAAACATCTGACATACATGTTTTGATGACTACGTGATAGTTCAGTGCGTAATGCTAACGGTTTAAAATTGTGGCACCAAAGATGTTTTTGAAACGTCGCAGATAAGATGAGATGTTCCAAAGACTGAAATTGGGATTTCAGACTAGTGCCCACGTCAAGAGGTATGAGACCTCTGACAAGTTTCTTAAGCCTGCAAACTAAGGGAGAAAAGCTCAATCATTGAGCATGTGCTCAGATTGTCTGAGTACTACAATCGCTTGAATCGAGTGGGAGTTAATCTTCTAGATGAGATAGTGATGGTTCTCCATAGTCACTGCCACCAAGCTATTAGAGCTTCGTGATGAACTATAACATATCAGGGATAGACATGATGATCCTTGAGCAACTCGCGATGTTTGACCCCGCGAAAGTAGAAATCAAGTAGGAGCATCAATTGCTGATGGTTAGTAAAACCACTAGTTTCAAGAAGGGCAAGGGAAAGAAGGGATACTTCATGAAACGGCAAATCAGTTGCTGCTCTAGTGAAGAAACCCAAGGTTGAACCCAAACCCGAGACTAAGTGCTTCTGTAATGAGGGGAACGGTCACTGAAGCAGAACTACCCTAGATACTTGGTAGATGAGAAGGCAGGCAAGGTCGACAGAAGTATATTGGATATACATTATATTAATGTGTACTTTACTAGTACTCCTAGTAGCACCAGGGTATTAGATACCGGTTCGGTTGCTAAGTGTTGGTAACTCGAAATAAAAGGCTACAGAATAAACGGAGACTAGCTAAAGGTGAGATGAAGATATGTGTTGGAAGTGTTTCCAAGGTTGATGTAATCAAACATCGTACGCTCCCTCTACCATCGGGATTGGTATTAAACCTAAATAATTGTTATTTGGTGTTTGCGTTGAGCATAGACATGATTGGATTATGTTTATCGCAATACGGTTATTCATTTAAGGAGAATAATGGTTACTCTGTTTATTTGAATAATACCTTCAATGGTCTTGCACCTAAAATGAATGGTTTATTGAATCTCGATCGTAATGATACACATGTTCATGCCAAAAAGATATAAGACAGTAATGATAGTACCACATACATGTGGCACTGCCACTTGAGTCATATTGGTATAAAACGCATGAAGAAGCTCCATGTTGATGAATCTTTGGACTCACTCGTTTTTGAAAAGATTGAGACATGCGAACCATGTCTATTGGTAGATATGCATGAAGAAACTCCATACAGATGGATCATTTGGACTCACTTGATTTTGAATCACTTGAGACATGCAAATCATAACACATGGGCAAGATGACTGAAAGGCCTCGTTTTCAGTGAGATGAAACAAGAGAGCAACTTGTTGGAAGTAATACATTTGATGTGTGCAGTCCAATGAGTGCTGAGGCACGCAGTGGATATCGTTATGTTCTTACTTCACAGATGATTTGAGTAGATGTTAAGAATATTTACTTGATGAAACACAAGTCTGAATTATTGAAAGGTTCAAGTAATTTCAGAATGAAGTTGAAGATCGTCGTGACAAGAGGATAAAATGTCTATGATATGATCAAAGAGATATCTGAGTTACGAGTTTGGCACACAATTAAGACATTGTGGAAATTGTTTCACAACTAATACCGCCTGGAACACCATAGTGTGATGGTGTGTCCGAACATCATAACTGCACCCTATTGGATATGGTGCATACCATGATGTCTCGTACCGAATTACCACTATCGTTTATGGGTTAGGCATTAGAGACAACCGCATTCACTTTAAATAGGGCACCATGCAATTCCGTTGAGATGACACCGTATGAACTATGGTTTAGAGAAACCTAAGCTGTCGTTTCTTAAAAGTTTGGGGCTGCGACGCTTATGTGGAAAAGTTTCAGGCTGATAAGCTCGAACCCAAAGCGGATAAATGCATCTTCATAGAATACCCAAAACAGTTGGGTATACCTCCTATTTCAGATCTGGAAGCAAAAGTGATTGTTTCTAGAAACGGGTCCTTTCTCGAGGAAAAGTTTCTCTCGAAAGAATTGAGTGGGAGGATGGTGGAGACTTGATGAGGTTATTGAACCGTCACTTCAACTAGTGTGTAGCAGGGCATAAGAAGTTGTTCCTGTGGCACCTACACCAACTGAAGTGGAAGCTTATGATAGTGATCATGAAACTTCGGATCAAGTCACTACCAAACCTCGTAGGTCGACAAGGATGCATACTACTTCAGAGTGGTACGTAATCCTGTCTTGGAAGTCATGTTGCTAGACAACAATGAACCTACGAGCTATGGAGAAGCGATGATGGGCCCGGATTCCGACGAATGGCTCGAGGCCATAAAATCCGAGAGAAGATCCATGTATAAAAACAAAGTATAGACTTTGGAAGAACTACTTGATGGTCGTAAGGCTGTTGGGTGCAGATGGATTTTAAAAGGAAGACAGACAATGATGGTAAGTGTCACCATTAAGAAAGCTCGACTTGTCGTTAAGATGTTTTCCGGCAAGTTCAAGGAGTTGACTGCGATGAGACTTTCTCACTCGTAGCGATGCTAAGAGTCTGTTGGAATTATATTAGCAGTTACTGCATTATTTATGAAATCTTGCAGATAGGATGTCAAAACATTGTTTCCTCGACGATTTTCTTGAGGAAAGGTTGTATGCGATACAACCAGAAGGTTTTGTCAATCCTGAAAGATGCTAACAAGTATGCAAAGCTCCAGCAATCCTTCTAAGGACTGGAGTAAGCATCTCGGAGTTGGAATGTACGCTTTGATGAGATGATCAAAGATTTTGGGTTTATACAAAGTTTATGAGAAACTTATATTTCCAAAGAAGTGAGTGGGAGCACTATAGAATTTTTGATGAGTATATGTTGTTAACATATTGTTGATCAGAAATGATGTAGAATTTCTGGAAAGCACCCAGGGTTATTTGAAAAGTGTTTTTCAATGGAAAACCTGGATTAAGCTACTTGAACATTGAGCATCAAGATCTATAAGGATAGATCAATAACGCTTAATAGTACTTTCAAATGAATACATACCGTGACAAGATTTTGAAGGAGTTCAAAATAGATCAGCAAAGAAGGAGTTCTTGGCTGTGTTACAAGGTGTGAGTATTGAGTAAGACTCAAGACCTGACCACGGCAGAGGAGAGAGAAAGGACGAAGGTCGTCCCCTATGCTTTAGACGCAGGCTCTACAATATGCTATGCTGTGTACCGCACCTGAAGTGTGCCTTGCCATGAGTTAGTCAAGGGGTACAATAGTGATCCAGGAAGGGATCACATGACAGCGGTCGAACTTATCCTTAGTATCTAGTGGACTAAGGAATTTTCTCGATTATGGAGGTGGAAAAGGGGTTCGTCGTAAAGGGTTACGTCGATGCAAACTTGGACACTAATCCGGATGACTCTGAGTAGTAAACCGGATTCGTATAGTAGAGCAGTTATTTGGAATAGCTCCAAGTAGCGCGTGGTAGCTGCATCTACAAGATGACATAGAGATTTGTAAAGCACACACGGATCTGAATGTTGCAGACCCGTTGACTAATAACCTCTCTCACAAGCGAGATATGAACAAACCCCATGGGTGTTGGATTCATTACAATCACATAGTGATGTGAACTAGATTATTGACTCTAGTGCAAGTGGGAGACTGTTGGAAATATGCCCTAGAGGCAATAATAAAATGGTTATTATTGTATTTCCTTGTTCATGATAATTGTCTATTGTTCATGCTATAATTGTATTAACTGGAAACCGTAATACATGTGTGAATACATAGACCACAACATGTCCCTAGTAAGCCTCTAGTTGACTAGCTCGTTGATCAATAGATGGTTATGGTTTCCTGACCATGGACATTGGATGTCATTGATAATGGGATCACATCATTAGGAGAATGATGTGATGGACAAGACCCAATCCTAAGCATAGCACAAGATCGTGTAGTTCGTTTGCTAAGAGCTTTTCTAATGTCAAGTATCATTTCCTTAGACCATGAGATTGTGCAACTCCCGGATACCGTAGGAATGCTTTGGGTGTACCAAACGTCACAACGTAACTGGGTGGCTATAAAGGTGCATTACAGGTATCTCCGAAAGTGTCTGTTGGGTTGGCACGAATCGAGACTGGGATTTGTCACTCCGTATGACGGAGAGGTATCTCTGGGCCCACTCGGTAATGCATCATCATAATGAGCTCAATGTGACTAAGTATTTAGTCACGGGATCATGCATTATGGAACGAGTAAAGTGACTTGCCGGTAACGAGATTGAACGAGGTATTGGGATACCGACGATCGAATCTCGGGCAAGTAACATACCGATTGACAAAGGGAATTGTATACGGGATTGATTGAATCCCCGACATCGCGGTTCATCCGATGAGATCATCGTGGAACATGTGGGAGCCAATATGGGTATCCAGATCCCGCTATTGGTTATTGGCCGGAGAGATGTCTCGGTCATGTCTGCATGGTTCCCGAACCCGTAGGGTCTACACACTTAAGGTTCGGTGACGCTAGAGTTGTTATGGGAAATAGTATATGGTTACCGAAGGTTGTTCGGAGTCCCGGATAGGATCCCGGACGTCACGAGGAGTTTCGGAATGGTCCGGAGGTAAAGATTTATATATGGGAAGTCATCATACGGTCACCAGAAGTATTCGGGGGTATGCCGGTATTGTACCGGGGCCACCGAAGGGGTTCCAGGGGTCCACCGGGAGGGTCCACCTGCCCCGGAGGGCCTTATGGGCTGTAGGTGGAAGGGAACCAGCCCCTAAGTGGGCTGGGCACCAACCTCCCCCTAGGGCCCATGCGCCTAGGGTTGGGGGAAACCCTGGAGGGGGCGCCCCCCTTGACTTGGGGGGCAAGCCACCCTCCCTGGCCGCCGCCCCTCCCACCAGATGGGATCTAAGGGGCCGACCCCCCTCTCCCTTGCCCCTATATATAGTGGAGGGGTGGGAGGGCAGCCGCACCCCTGGCCTGGCGCAGCCCTCTCCTCCTCCTCCTCCTCCTCCTCCTCCTCCTCCGTAGTGCTTAGCGAAGCTCTGCCGGAGAACCACGAGCTCCATTGCCACCACGCCGTCGTGCTGCTGGAGTTCTCCCTCAACTTCTCCTCTCCCCTTGCTGGATAAAGAAGGAGGAGACGTCCCCGGGCTGTACGTGTGTTGAACGCGGAGGCGCCGTCCGTTCGGCACTAGATCGGATCTTCCGCGATTTGAATCGCTGCGAGTACGACTCCATCAACCGCGTTCTTGTAATGCTTCCGCTTAGCGATCTTCAAGGGTATGAAGATGCACTCCCTCTCTCTCGTTGCTAGCATCTCCTAGATTGATCTTGGTGACACGTAGGAAAATTTTGAATTATTGCTACGTTCCCCAACATCCTTTTCCTATTTGGAGAGGGAGAGGGAAGGAAGAGGAAGGAGGGAGGAAGGAAAGGGGGGGGGGCGGCCCCCCTCCCAATTCGGATTGGGCTTGGGGGGGCGTGCCCCCTCCCTTGCTCCTTTCCCCACCTTTCCACTAAAGCCCATTAAGGCCCATATACCTCCCGGGGGGTTCCGATAACCTCCCGGTGCTTCGGTATTATCCCGATCTCACCCGAAACCATTCCGGTATCCAAATATAGTCGTCCAATATATCGATCTTTACGTCTCGACCATTTCGAGACTCCTCGTCATGTCCGTGATCACATCCGGGACCCCGAACTACCTTCGGTACATCAAAACACATAAACTCATAATATAACCGTCATCAAACTTTAAGCGTGCGGACCCTACGGGTTCGAGAACTATGTAGACATGACCAAGACACGTCTCCGGTCAATAACCAATAGAGGAACCTGGATGCTCATATTGGCTCCTACATATTCTACGAAGATCTTTATCGGTTAAACTGCATAACAACATACGTTGTTCCCTTTGTCATCGGTATGTTACTTGCCCGAGATTCGATGGTCGGTATCTCAATACCTAGTTCAATCTCGTTACCGGCAAGTCTCTTTACTCGTTCCGTAATACATCATCCTGCAACTAACTCATTAGTTGCAATGCTTGCAAGGCTTAAGTGATGTGCATTACCGAGTGGGCCCAGAGATACCTCTCCGACAATCGGAGTGACAAATCCTAATCTCGAAATACGCCAACCCAACAAGTACCTTCAGAGACACATGTAGAGCACCTTTATAATCACCCAGTTACGTTGTGACATTTGGCAGCACACAAAGTGTTCCTCCGGTAAACGGGAGTTGCATAATCTCATAGTCATAGGAACATGTATAAGTCATGAAGAAAGCAATAGCAACATACTAAACGATCAAGTGCTAAGCTAACTGAATGGGTCAAGTCAATCACATCATTCTCCTAATGATGTGATCCCGTTAATCAAATGACAACTCTTTGTCCATGGCTAGGAAACCTAACCATCTTTGATCAACGAGCTAGTCTAGTAGAGGCATACTAGTGACACTCTATTTGTCTATGTATTCACACATGTATCATGTTTTCGGTTAATACAATTCTAGCATGAATAATAAACATTTATCATGATATAAGGAAATAAATAATAACTTTATTATTGCCTCTAGGGCATATTTCCTTCAGTCTCCCACTTGCACTAGAGTCAATAATCTAGATTACATAGTAATGATTCTAACACCCATGGAGCCTTGGTGCTGATCATGTTTTGCTCGTGGAAGAGGCTTAGTCAACGGGTCTGCAACATTCAGATCCGTATGTATCTTGCAAATCTCTATGTCTCCCACCTGGACTTGATCCCAGATGGAGTTGAAGCGTCTCTTGATGTGCTTGGTTCTCTTGTGAAATCTGGATTCCTTTGCCAAAGCAATTGCACCAGTATTGTCACAAAAGATTTTCATTGGGCCCGATGCACTAGGTATGACACCTAGATCGGATATGAACTCCTTCATCCAGACTCCTTCATTTGCTGCTTCCGAAGCAGCTATGTACTCCGCTTCACATGTAGATCCCGCTACGACGCTTTGTTTAGAACTGCACCAACTGACAGCTCCACCGTTCAATAAAAACACGTAACCGGTTTGCGATTTAGAATCATCCGGATCAGTGTCAAAGCTTGCATCGACGTAACCATTTTCGACGAGCTCTTTGTCACCTCCATAAACGAGAAACATATCCTTCGTCCTTTTCAGGTATTTCAGGATGTTCTTGACCGCTGTCCAGTGATCCACTCCTGGATTACTTTGGTACCTCCCTGCTAAACTAATAGCAAGGCACACATCAGGCCTGGTACACAGTATTGCATACATGATAGAGCCTATGGCTGAAGCATAGGGAACATCTTTCATTTTCTCTCTATCTTCTGCAGTGGTTGGGCATTGAGTCTTACTCAACTTCACACCTTGTAACATAGGCAAGAACCCTTTCTTTGCTTGATCCATTTTGAATTTCTTCAAAACTTTGTCAAGGTATGTGCTTTGTGAAAGTCCAATTAAGCGTCTCGATCTATCTCTATAGATCTTGATGCCCAATATATAAGCAGCTTCACCGAGGTACTTGATTGAAAAACTCTTACTCAAATATCCTTTTATGATATCCAGAAATTCTATATCATTTCCAATCAACAATATGTCATCCACATATAATATCAGAAATGCTACAGAGCTCCCACTCAATTTCTTGTAAATACAGGCTTCTCCAAAAGTCTGTATAAAACCATATGCTTTGATCACACTATCAAAACGTTTATTCCAACTTCGAGAGGCTTGCACCAGTCCATAAATGGACCGCTGGAGCTTGCACACTTTGTTAGCTCCCTTTGGATCGACAAAACCTTCGGTTGCATCATATACAACTCTTCTTCCAGAAATCCATTCAGGAATGCATTTTTGACATCCATTTGCCAAATTTCATAATCATAAAATGCGGCAATTGCTAACATGATTCGGACAGACTTAAGCATCGCTACGGGTGAGAAGGTCTCATCGTAGTCAATCCCTTGAACTTGTGGAAAACCTTTTGCAACAAGTCGAGCTTTATAGAGAGTAACATTACCGTCAGCGTCAGTCTTCTTCTTGAAGATCCATTTATTCTCAATGGCTTGCCGATCATCGGGCAAGTCAACCAAAGTCCACACTTTGTTCTCATACATGGATCCCATCTCAGATTTCATGGCCTCAAGCCATTTTGCGGAAACTGGGCTCACCATCGCTTCTTCATAGTTCGTAGGTTCATCATGGTCTAGTAACATAACCTCCAGAACAGGATTACCGTACCACTCTGGTGCGGATCTTACTCTGGTTGACCTACAAGGTTCAGTAACAACTTGATCTGAAGTTTCATGATCATCATCATTAATTTCCTCACTAATTGGTGTAGACGTCACAGGAACCGGTTTCTGTGATGAACTACTTTCCAATAAGGGAGTAGGTACTGTTACCTCATCAAGTTCTACTTTCCTCCCACTCACTTCTTTCGAGAGAAACTCCTTCTCTAGAAAGGATCCATTCTTGGCAACGAATGTCTTGCCTTTGGATCTGTGATAGAAGGTGTACCCAACAGTTTCCTTTGGGTATCCTATGAAGACACATTTCTCCAACTTGGGTTCAAGCTTATCAGGTTGAATCTTTTTCACATAAGCATCGCAGCCCCAAACTTTAAGAAACGACAACTTTGGTTTCTTGCCAAACCACAGTTCATAAGGCGTCGTCTCAACGGATTTTGATGGTGCCCTATTTAACGTGAATGCGGCCGTCTCTAAGGCATAACCCCAAAACGATAGCAGTAAATCAGTAAGAGACATCATAGATCGCACCATATCTAGTAAAGTCGATTACGACATTCGGACACACCATTACGCTATGGTGTTCCGGGTGGCGTGAGTTGCAAAACTATTCCGCATTGTTTCAAATGTAGACCAAACTCGTAACTCAAATATTCTCCTCCATGATCAGATCGTAGAAACTTTATTTTCTTGTTACGATGATTTTCAACTTCACTCCGAAATTCTTTGAACTTTTCAAATGTTTCAGACTTATGTTTCATTAAGTAGATAGAGAAAAGTATGTTTTTCGTCCCTCAAGTTCCCAAAAAGTGCAGACTTCGTCCTTCAACTTTTTTGGTCTACTTTTGGTCCCTCAAGTTCCAAAACCGGTCAAGTTTCGTCCGAATTCCGGTTTCGCTAGAAAACAGGACACGTGGCGTGGTATTCTCTTTCCCCTCACTTGCCACGTCCGACCCGCCGTTGGGTCAAACAGACCGCCCGAGCGACGCCGTCAGCTCACTCTCTCCCTCGCGCTCTTCTCTTCCTCTTCTCTCTCTCCGTCCCGACCTTGCCGTCACCTTGCCCGGCATCGTTGCCTTGCTCGCCGCCAGCGCCTTGTTCCCCTTCCCCGCCGGCGCCATGCGAACTCGCGAGGAGATCCTTGGGTGGATGAGTGCGGACAGAAGCAGTTGTGCTCCTACACAGGTAAGTGCCAATTTGTGATCTAGGGTTAGGGATTTGGGGATTTAGGGTTCTTCCCTGGTGATTGAGGGACTAAGGGGAGGTGCTGTTGGGTGTTGTTTGTCGTTGAATAGGTCTATATGCCTGAGGAACTGATATCTGGCAAAGTGCCTCTCGCAATTGAAGATCCAGAGTTTTGCGGCATTGAAACCGAGAGCAATTTTAGTTGTTTTTGTGGATTTTTGCCGGTGAGAAAGGTTGCTTATGAAGGTGTGAACACAGGCAGAAGGTTCGTTTGTTGCATGCGGGAGGTGAATTTAGTTGTCACATTCATTTCTTTCTACCAAATATGCATTGTAATGTTCGGATGAACTGATGCAATTTATTTGAATTTTAGGATGAACAAGCATGTCATTTTCTGATGTGGTATGATCCTGAATGGCCTGCACCAGCGCAGAGATCTATCAATGCACTTTATGCAGAAAAGTTGAAGGCTGAAGATTGTAAGATGGAATTGGAGCTCATGTTGGCCGATAAGATATCTGACATGGAAGAAAAAGAGAAGAAAATGCAGCAGAAGATGATATCCAAGACGAAGGCAATGAAGATGGAGCTAAACAAGAAGGATCTGTTTATCTGGGTGTTAGTTGGTAGCAATATAGCTTTATTTGCAGTGCTAGCTGTGCTTATTGGACTGAAAATGTAATGTTTTTGTAAGTTGCACTGCTAGCTGTTGCCAAGAACTGAATGTAATAGGCTAAGATGCTATGTATGTTAGTTTGTTGTGCTTATAAGCACTGACCAATTGTACCTATTTCAGTTCACATTATAAGCACTGAATTATTCTGTACTAAATTGTGCTCTATGTTGTACATATTGGCTTGATCTCTTTTTGGCATTTGGAAATCAAGTAGGCACACATATTCAACAGGAAGTGAGAGCAAGCACACAATTGTAAGTGCTAGAACAAGTAGCCCAGGTTCATCTTGTTCAGTACACAAACAACAGGTTTTCTGAAGGAAACAAAGCACAGTGTTCAAATTTAACTGGAGACATGAGATAAGAAGGAAACAAACACACATGTTTTCTGAACATACACACTGGCCTCACTCAAGCAGCTTGCTGGGCACTTTTTTTGCTCTTTTATTTGCTCTAGTGAAGTTGGTGTTAGCAGCTCCAGAACTGAAATTCATAGTAACTCCAGAGCTGCTGCTAACATTGACATGAACATTCTTCACAGTGGCCTTTGAGGTAGCAGTGACCTTGCTCTGAGGTGGTTTGAAAGGCTTGAATCTGCTAACATTTGAAGGTGGCCTTCTTGAAGTAGATGGAATGTCTGATGGAGCTTTTCTCTTGCTACTCACATTTGTGCTTTCCTGTGAGGGTTGCACAGGACTAGCCTTTGTAGCTGGCCTAGAACTGCCCTTTGTAGTTGGCTTTGCACTAGAATTCCTAGTAGTTGGGGCACTGCTAGCAGATGGTTTAGGAGCAGTACACTTTGTTTTGTTGTGACCTGTGCATTTGCAAACAGAGCATCTACTGATTGTGCCAACTTTACCCATCCTGTGCTTAGGTGCAGTGGGTTTCTCTCCCTTCCCTTTCTTCCTCTCAGTTCTTGGCCTTCCTGGCATTTTTACATATCCTGGAGCTGCTGGCCTAGGTCTGTTGGATTCAGGCCAAGTTGCCATACCATCTACTGGCTGGAGGAAGTGTGAGTATGTTGCCTTGAAATTCTCCACTGAAAAGCAGCTAGCAACATAGCCAGAAATGTCATTTGTGACCATGTGTATAGCACACACAGCATGTGCACATGGTAAACCAGAGAGCTGCCAGTACCTACAGCTACATGTCCAGTTGGTCAAATCAACTTTGAATCTATACTGCACTCTTTGTGTCACTTCAAAGCAGTTGTTGCCATTAGATATGGCAGTGCAATGAGCTGACTCATTGATCATATTTTCAAGTTTTTTCATAATGTTTGGACAGATAGTACCACTCCACTTTGGCCACTTGTCATTGTTCTCTTGTATCCTTACCATGATTTTCCTTCTAATGGTCTCTTGCATAGTAATAACAGCAAAGAATCTAGCTTCCACAATCCACTTATTAAAGCTCTCACACATGTTGTTGTCTACACTATCACAGTTGGATCCTAACCTCATCCATGCTCTGCTCCAGTGACATGGGTCTATTTTAGTGACAGCCCTTGCACCCATAACAGTTTCCTTGGCCAACTTCTCCCTAGCATGATTAAACAGAGCTACATTTGATGCTTTTGCACATCTCCAGAACAGTTTCTGCCAGTCCTTGTTTCTGAATTTAAGTCTCCAGTTAGCATATATATGTCTGGCACAATTCCTATGCTCAGCCAATGGTGCCCAGTTCTGAACTGCTGTTATAATTCCCTGAAAAAATAAAAAATAAATTGTTAATTAGCATTTCCAATTTGCAAAAAGTAGCAATAAATTATGGAGATCTCTAAATTATGTAGCACTCACTTTCTGCTGGTCAGATATGAACACCCAGCCTTGACCATCTTCCACTTCCAAATCTCTAAACAGTAAATCACAGAACCAATCCCATGAGTCATTATTCTCCTTCTCAACTACTGCCCATGCAATTGGGTACATTTGGTTATTTGCATCCCTCCCTATAGCACAGAGCAGCTCTCCATTTGTTGCTCCTTTGAAAAAACATCCATCCATTCCTACTACTTTTCTACAACCTGCCTTGAAACCTTCTTTCAGAGCAGCCAAGCACACATACATTTTCAGAAATGTCGGTACTCTTTCCTTTGGATCAAGTTTGACAACAACAGTGCTTCCTGGATTGCTCCTCAGCAATTCCAACTGATAATCAAACACTTTTGAGTATTGGAACTTGGTGGAATCATACACTCTCTGCTTCACAATTTGTTTTGCTCTCTTAATTTGTGATGTGCTCACATTTGCAAACATGTCCTCTTGCACATGTGCTTTCAAGCTGTCAATCTTCCATCCTGGGTGCCCTCTAATGAGCTTATCATATTTTTGTGCAATCCTCACTGAAGTGACCAGCTTGTTGTCCTTCCTTTTTGGGCAACAATGTTTATCTATGAAAGATGTCACCTGCCAACTATTGCACCTACTTGTCCTACTTAGTAAACAGAACCAGGGACATGTCCCCCAATCACACTCTGCTCTGCACCTTACAGAATCATTTTTCTTAAACCTAATTAACCTTCTGTGATGCAGTCCATAAGTAATTATTGCTTTTCTGAACTCTTCCTTTGATTCAAATTTCATTCGAAGACAGAACTCTGGTACTTCTCCTCTGTCTTTGTACACAGGATATTTTTTTGGTTTGCTGATAGCCTCTCCATCACTGTTTTCTTCAAAAGAGTCATCAAAATCTGAGCTGTCTGAGTAGCTTTCAGCAGCTGCATCCTCTCCAACATTTTCCCTTGAACCTACTGCTGCATCTGTAATGAACACTTCATCTAAAATGTCAATGTTGCCAGCCCTGAGTTTCTTCTTGTACTCTACATAGTCAGCATTGATCTTTCTTGCTTCTTCATCATCCTCAGATGCTGACTCATCATCAGGTATATAATCACTGTCCTCTTCATCAGACTCTCCATCTTGTGCATCAGTATTCCCATCTAATCTGGGCACTTGCTCTTCTAGCATAACTACACTTAAAGGGGTGAACTGTTCCTCTTCCTCTCTAGCAGAGCATGCTGTTGCAACTGTTTCTTCCCCATCAGCAGGAGCATGCTTCTCAACATACACATCTGCAACTCCTCCATCACAAACAAACTCAGCCATCTTAAGAACAGTGTTGTCATCATGCAGAAAAACAAGTCCATCATTCATCTCTTTTCCTGGAACTAACCAATATAACTGACATTGTATCCCCTCCACATCAGTGCAATGATCTCTTAAATGCCCCAAAAGCTCGGGCAAAGAAAGCTTATCTCTGTCAATGTCTGACATAGCTTCACTGCCTCCCAAATACATCATGTGGTTCCCATTCTTCACAAATTCGCCATTATAATGGAACATGACATGAATTAAATCCAGAGGATCCATTACTCCCTACAATAGATGGACACAAATTTCAGATTCGGCTACAACCTAAGTGGATGGCATCTACCTACGAATCCTAAACAATATACGCAAAAAAACATACCTGAAGGTCTGCCGGTGGTCACTGTCCTGATAGTTCTCGTCATCGCCGGTGTATACAGATCGGTGCCGCTGCGTAGATCTGCGCCTAGGTATACTGCATCGGCGCCGCCGTAGCTTTTCTCAAGGGCGCCGCCATCCCTGGCTCCGACGCCAACGCCGACCACCACGCCAAATCGGGATCCGCCGCCGCCAAGCCTAGGGTTTGGGAGAGAGGTCATAGAGGAAAGGGAAAGGGGGAGAGTGAGCTGACGGCGTCGCGCGGGCGGTCTGTTTGACCCAACGGCGGGTCGGACGTGGCAAGTGAGGGGAGAGAGAATACCATGCCACGTGTCCTGTTTTCTAGCGAAACCGGAATTCGGACGAAACTTGACCGGTTTTGGAACTTGAGGGACCAAAAGTAGACCAAAAAAAGTTGAAGGACGAAGTCTGCACTTTTTGGGAACTTGAGGGACGAAAAACATACTTTTCTCAAGTAGATATACCCATATCTGCTTAAATCATCTATGCAGGTGAGAAAATAACGATACCCGCCGCGAGCCTCAACATTCATTGGACCACATACATCAGTATGTATGATCTCCAAATCAGTTGCTCGCTCCATAGTTCCGGAGAACGGCGTTTTAGTCATCTTGCCCATGAGGCATGGTTCGCAAGTACCAAGTGATTCATAATGAAGTGATTCCAAAAGTCCATCAGTATGGAGTTTCTTCATGCGCTTTACACCAATATGACCCAAACGGCAGTGCCACAAATAAGTTGCACTATCATTATCAACTCTGCATCTTTTGGCTTCAACATTATGAATATGTGTATCACTACTATCGAGATTCATCAAAAATAGACCACTCTTCAAGGGTGCATGACCATAAAAGTTATTACTCATATAAATAGAACAACCATTATTCTCAGATTTAAATGAATATCCGTCTCGCATCAAACAAGATCCAGATATAATGTTCATGCTCAACGCTGGCACCAAATAACAATTATTTAGGTCTAAAACTAATCCCGAAGGTAGATGTAGAGGTAGCGTGCCGACGGCGATCACATCGACTTTGGAACCGTTTCCTGCGCGCGTCGTCACCTCGTCCTTAGCCAGTGTCCGCTTAATCCGTAGTCCCTGTTTCGAGTTGCAAATATTAGCAACAGAACCAGTATCAAATACCCAGGTGCTACTGCGAGCTCTGGTAAGGTACACATCAATAACATGTATATCACATATACCTTTGTTCACCTTGCCATCCTTCTTATCCGCCAAATACTTGGGGCAGTTCCGCTTCCAGTGACCAGTCTGCTTGCAGTAGAAGCACTCAGTCTCAGGCTTAGGTCCAGACTTGGGTTTCTTCTCCTGAGCAGCAACTTGTTTGCTGTTCTTCTTGAAGTTCCCCTTCTTCTTCCTTTTGCCCTTTTTCTTGAAACTGGTGGTCTTATTGACCATCAACACTTGATGCTCCTTCTTGATTTCTACCTCCGCAGCCTTTAGCATTGCGAAGTTCATCACGAAGCTCTTGTAGCTTGGTGGCAGTGATTGAAGAATTCTGTCAATGACGCTATCATCCGGAAGATTAACTCCCAGTTGAATCAAGTGATTGTTATACCCAGGCATTCTGAGTATATGCTCATTGACAGAACTATTCTCCTTCTTGCAGCTGTAGAACTTATTGGAGACTTCATATCTCTCAATCCGGGCATTTGTTTGAAATATTAACTTCAACTCCTGGAACATCTCATATGCTCCATGACGTTCAAAACGTCGTTGAAGTCCCGGTTCTAAGCCGTAAAGCATGGCACACTGAACTATCGAGTAGTCATCAACTTTGCTCTGCCAAACATTCATAACATCTGGTGTTGCTCCTACAGCAGGTTTGGCACCTAGCGGTGCTTCCAGGATGTAATTCTTCTGTGCAGCAATGAGGATAATCCTCAAATTACGGACCTAGTCCGTGTAATTGCTACCATCATCTTTCAACTTTGCTTTCTCAAGGAACGCATTAAAATTCAACGGAACAACAACACGAGCCATCTATCTACAACAAACATAGACATGCAAAATACTATCAGGTACTAAGTTCATGATAAATTTAAGTTCAATTAATCATATTACTTAAGAACTCCCACTTAGATAGACATCCCTCTAATCATCTCAGTGATCACGTGATCCAAATCAACTAAACCATAACCGATCATCATGTGGAATGGAGTAGTTTTCAATGGTGAACATCACTATGTTGATCATATCTACTATATGATTCATGCTCGACCTTTCGGTCTCAGTGTTCCGAGGCCATATCTGCGTATGCTAGGCTCGTCAAGTTTATCCTGAGTATTCTGCGTGTGCAAAACTGGCTTGCACCTGTTGTAGATGGACGTAGAGCTTATCACACCCGATCATCACGTGGTGTCTGGGCACGACGAACTTTGGGGAGAACACTTTTATCTTGAAATTTAGTGAGAGATCATCTTATAATGCTATCGTCAATCAAAGCAAAATAAGATGCATAAAAGATAAACATCACATGCAATCAATATAAGTGATATGATATGGCCATCATCATCTTGTGCTTGTGATCTCCATCTCTGAAGCACCGTCATGATCACCATCGTCACCTGCGCGACACCTTGATCTCCATCGTAGCATCGTTGTCGTCTCGCCAACTATTGCTTCTACGACTATCGCTACCGCTTAGTGATGAAGTAAAGCAATTACAGGGCGATTGCATTGCATACAATAAAGCGACAACCATATGGCTCCTGCCAGTTGTCGATAACTCGGTTACAAAACATGATCATCTCATACAATAAATATAGCATCATGTCTTGACCATATCACATCACAACATGCCCTGCAAAAACAAGTTAGACGTCCTCTACTTTGTTGTTGCAAGTTTTACGTGGCTGCTACGGGCTGAGCAAGAACCGTTCTTACCTATGCATCAAAACCACAACGATAGTTCGTCAAGTTAGTGCTGTTTTAACCTTCTCAAGGACCGGGCGTAGCCACACTCGGTTCAACTAAAGTTGGAGAAACTGACACCCGCCAGCCACCTGTGTGCAAAGCACGTCGGTAGAACCAGTCTCGCGTAAGCGTACGCGTAATGTTGGTCCGGGCCGCTTCATCCAACAATACCGCCGAACCAAAGTATGACATCCTGGTAACCAGTATGACTTGTATCGTCCACAACTCACTTGTGTTCTACTCGTGCATATAACATCAATGCATAAAACTGGCTCGGATGCCACTGCCGCCCCCCTCCCAATTCGGATTGGGCTTGGGGGGCGCACCCCCTCCCTTGATCCTTTCCCCTCCTTTCCACTAAAGCCCATTAAGGCCCATATACCTCCCGGGGGGTTCCGATAACCTCCCGATACTTCGGTATTATCCCGATCTCACCCGGAACCATTCCGGTATCCAAATATAGTCGTCCAATATATCGATCTTTACGTCTCGACCATTTCGAGACTCCTCGTCATGTCCGTGATCACATCCGGGACTCCGAACTACCTTCGGTACATCAAAACACATAAATTCATAATATAACCGTCATCAAACTTTAAGCGTGCGGACCCTACGGGTTCGAGAACTATGTAGACATGACCGAGACACGTCTCCGGTCAATAACCAATAGCGGAACCTGGATGCTCATATTGGCTCCTACATATTCTATGAAGATCTTTATCGGTCAAACCGCATAACAACATACGTTGTTCCCTTTGTCATCGGTATGTTACTTGCCCGAGATTCGATCATCGGTATCTCAATACCTAGTTCAATCTCATTACCCGCAAGTCTCTTTACTCGTTCCATAATACATCATCCCGCAACTAACTCATTAGTTGCAATGCTTGCAAGGCTTAAGTGATGTGCATTACCGAGTGGGCCCAGAGATACCTCTCCGACAATCGGAGTGACAAATCCTAATATCGAAATACGCCAACCCAACAAGTACCTTCGGAGACACCTGTAGAGCACCTTTATAATCACCCAGTTACAATGTGACGTTTGGCAGCACACAAAGTGTTCCTCTGGTAAACGGGAGTTGCATAATCTTATAGTCATAGGAACATGTATAAGTCATGAAGAAAGCAATAGCAACATACTAAACGATCAAGTGCTAAGCTAACTGAATGGGTCAAGTCAATCACATCATTCTCCTACTGATGTGATCCCGTTAATCAAATGACAACTCTTTGTCTATGGCTAAACATAACCATCTTTGATCAACGAGCTAGTCTAGTAGAGGCATACTAGTGACACTCTGTTTGTTTATGTATTCACACATGTATCATGTTTCCGGTTAATACAATTATATCATGAATAATAAAGATTTATCATGATATAAGGAAATAAATAATAACTTTATTATTGCCTCTAGGGCATATTTCCTTCAAGGGCCTCTTCCCACTCCTGACGAGGAATGGGGGTACTGATGGGACGTGTACCCAGCTGCGATGTTGTGTCGACAGCAGGCAAGCGCCGATGGATCCGCTCTTGTTGTGCGGCGTTGTAACGCCCACGATGCGGCTATATCTCCCACGTGTCGAGGCACGACTTAGAGGCATAACCGCATTGTATGTATTGTCGCAAGAAGGGTCATCTTCACACAATCCCATGTAATGAACAAGAATGGGATAACGAGAGTTGGCTTACAATTGCCACTTCACACAATACATAAATTAATTCATACATCATCCAAAATCCACACATAGACCGACTACGGTCAAAACCAAATGAAAATAAGATAACCCCAAATGCTAGAACCCCGATCGTCCCAACTGGGCTCCACTACTGATCATCCGGAAATGAAACATAGTAACGACCACGTTCCTCGTCGAACTCCCACTTGAGCTCGGTTGCGTCACCTGCACTGGTATCGTCGGCACCTGCAACTGTTTTGGTAGAATTTGTGAGTCACGAGGACTCAACAATCTCACACCCGCGAGATCAAGACTATTTAAGCTTGTAGGAAAGGATGGAGTAATGAGGTGGAGCTGCAGCAAGCACTAAGCATATGGTGGCTAACATACGCAAATGAGAGCGAGAAGAGAAGCAACACAACGGTCGCGAAACTAGAAATGATCAAGAAGTGATCCTGAAACTACTTACGTTCATGCATAACTCAAACCGTGTTCACTTCCCGGACTCCGCCGAAAAGAGACCATCACGGCTACACACACAGTTGATGTATTTTAATTAAGTCAAGTGTCGAGTTCTCTACAACCGGACATTAACAAATTCCCATCTGCCACATAACCGCGGGCACGGCTTTCGAAAGATAATACCCTGCAGGGGTGTCCCAACTTAGCCCATTATAAGCTCTCACGGTCAACGAAGGATAAACCTTCTCCCGGGAAGACCCGATCAGTCTCGGAATCCCGGTTTACAAGACATTTCGACAATGGTAAAACAAGACCAGCAAAGCCGCTCGAATGTGCCGACAAATCCCGATAGGAGCTGCACATATCTCGCTCTCAGGGCACACCGGATGAGCCAGACGTCGGGTTGGCATAGACCCTGGTTGCCCAAGGGGCGCCGGACATCGCTCGGTTTGGGCCAACACTCGAAGGAGCACTGGTCCGGGGGTTTAAAATAAAGATGACCCTTGGGTTCGCGAAAACCCAAGGGAAAAAGGCTTAGGTAGGCAACTGTAAAACCAAGGTTGGGCCTTGCTGGAGGAGTTTTATTCAAGGCGAACTGTCAAGGGGGTCCCATAAATCACCCAACCGCGTAAGGAACGCAAACTCAAGGAACATAATACCGGTATGACGAAAACTAGGGCGGCAAGAGTGGAACAAAACACCAGGCATAAGGCCGAGCCTTCCACCCTTTACCAAATATATAGATGCATTGATTAAATAAGAGATATTGTGATAATCCAAAATATCCATGTTCCAACATGGAACCAACTTCAACTTCACCTGCAACTAGCAACGCTATAAGAAGGGCTGAGCACAAGCGGTAACTTAGCCAAACAACGATTTGCTAGGAAAGGATGGTTAGAAGCTTGACATGGTAATATGGGAGGCATGATATAGCAAGTGGTGGGTAGCGCAGCATAGCAATAGAACGAACAACTAGCAAAGCAAAGATAGAAGTGATTTCGAGGGTATGGTCATCTTGCCTGCAAGGTTCTCAGAGTTGTCGAAAGCTTGATCCTCGTAAGCGTACTCAACAGGTTCCTCGTTCACGAACTCGTCTCCCGGCTCTACCCAAAGCAAGAACACAAACAATGGAACCACGATCAATCACGGGAGATGCACAAGGAACATGATGCAATACATGCATGATATGCGAGATGTGATATGCGATGCATATGCGTGCTCCGGAAGAAAAAGGATGAACAAGGCAGCAACTTGGCAAACCAAGTATTCCACTGGAAAGATGAGATGATTTCGGTCAAAATCGATATAAAGATCACCGGAAACGGATGCACGGTTTGCAAATGGCGAGGAAAACAAGAATGACACGATTCTGCGATTAACAACATGATAGCACTTAGAATACATCAAATAACTATACTACCGCACCCCAACATAGCAACAAAACATAAAGTAGTGATCTACAAGAGATGCTTGCCAAAAGATGAACACTGAGCTACGGCTAGATCACACAATAACAGGCTCAAACAAGCATGGCAAAAGTGCAAAAGATATCAGCTTCACAGACTTGGTGAAAATACTGAACATGGCTGAAACAGCATCAGGTAGCAATGTTCAGAGCAAGCAAAACACATGCTACAGGAACTTATCATAGCGAAACAAGGCATGGAATGAATCTACTAAATGCATAGAACAAAAGTCCTTTACTGACCATGAGCCAAAAAGGATCAGAAGATATGATGGCACCCATGTAAACATAGCAAGTTTCGTTAACAGGTTTCAGACTTAGCAGAAAACAGAGCATGGCATTAACAGAATTATGAAGGCATCTTTGTGAGCTCGATTCACTTATCACAAAGCAATGCATGACAAAACAAGCATACCTACAGCAAGATGGCATGTTCATGAAGCTATCCATGGCAAGAGCAAGTTCATAGCATGTATGGATAAACTACAACAACCTTGGCAAAATTGAATATCATGTTAACATTCTGCCAAGAATAGTTGATATCAGAAGTAGAGAAATATTAGGACATGCTATGGCACTCCATAATTGCAAACAGGGGCATGGATGGATAAAGCACAACTATATCTACAAAATATTCTTACTGAACATACCCAAAAGAAGCATGGATCTCACTGTAGACACATGGATACATGGCATCAAAATAACAACAGGTAAAAGACTTGGCAAAATCCTAAGTCCCTGAAAACAGAAACATCACGAAGCCTAGTTTGCATGCTTGTGATAGTCACCACATAGATCAAACAAATACATGGCATACACCCATGTAAAGATGGCATGACATAGATCAAAACACTTGTAGAGCTCATGCCCATAAGATGCACACATCAAATGCTACAAAAATAATAAAACATCAAGTTCTGATAAGTAACAGTAGTAAACATCATATAGCACTCTTGCACCAGAGATTTGGGCATCAAGATGGACTCAATCGAGCATGGCACAGTGGAACAAAATGAAGAGCATCTCGTGATGAACATTTTGATATATCATGCGCATGAATTGGAGCCGTATGCAAGGAGATATGCCATGATGAACAGAGCAATATAACGGGATATAATCGGGACTTGGCAGAAAAACGAGGGGAAAACAACCTTGTCAGATCCAGATCCGGCGCGAAATTCGAGGTTCACCGGGGCGCTCGCCGGAGATGGGGAAGGAGGAGGGCGGCCGGATCCGGTGAGGTTGCGGGCCGCGGGGTCGGGGCGCGCGGTGGAGCGGGCGGAGGCGGTGGGGTCGCGGCGACCGGCGGGCGAGGCGCTGGCGCGGGCGGCGACTCGGGAACGACGGCTGTCGGTAGCGGGACGCGGCGGCGGTCGGCCGGCGCGGGCGGGGTCCCGCGCGGGCGCGGCGGCGGGCGGCGACTCGGGCCCCGCGGGCCCTGGCGGCGGAGGAGAGAGAGGGGGCCGGCGGCGGTGACGTGACGAGGCGGGATTGGCCGGGGGCGACGGCGCGGACGTGTCCGGCGGCGGGGTGGACGTGTCCGGCTGCGGGAGGAGGAAGAGGCTAGGGTTAGACCGCGGATTTGTAGGAGGGTGCACATATTTATAGGTAGAGGGAGCTAGGAGACTCCAAATGGAGTGCGGTTTTCGCCCACACGATCATGATCGAACGACCGAGAGCATGGAGGGGACTTAGATGGGTTATTGGCTGTTTGGAGGGGTGTTGGGCTGCAACACATTAAAGGCCTTTGCGGTTACTCGGTTAACCGTTGGAGCATCAAACGACCTCCAAATGGAACGAAACTTGACAGGTGGCCTACCGGTGGTGTACCAAGGCCACTTGGCAAACCTCGGTCCATTCCGAGAATGTTTAACACCCGCTCACGAAAAGAGACAAGAGGGGTGCGCCGGTGCGTGTGGGAGTGTCGGATTGCAAAACGAACAACGGGGAAAATGCTCGGATGCATGAGACGAACACGTATGCAAATGAGATGCGCATGATGACATGATATGAGATGCATGACATGAACAAAATGCAAAACGAAAGACAAAACCCGACCACGAAGGGAATATCATAACACATAGCCGAAAATGGCAAGAGTTGGAGTTACAAATATGGAAAGTTACATCCGGGGTGTTACAACACTCCACCACTACGAGAGGATCTCGTCCCAAGATCTAGGACTGAAAGAACTCCGGATATTCGGAACGGAGGTGGTCCTCGCGTCCCAGGTGGCTTCTCGGTCGGAATGGTGCGACCACTTCACTTTCGGGAATTTGATTGACTTGTTGTGAGTCTTGCGCTCAGTTTCTTCAAGAATAGCAACGGGGTGCTCATGATAAGACAGATCTTCTTGGAGATCAATCTCTTCGAAATTGATGGTACGCTCAGGAGTCTTGAAGCACTTGCGGAGCTGTGACACGTGGAACACATTGTGCACGTTCGCGAAGTTGGAGGGAAGCTCAAGTTGATAGGCGAGGTCGCCTCTTTTGCCAATGATCTTGAAAGGACCCACGTATCTAGGGGCAAGCTTCCCTTTGATACCGAAGCGACGAGTGCCTTTCATTGGAGAGACGCGGAGGTAGACATGGTCTCCGATCTCGAAAGCCAAGTCACGGTGCTTGCTATCATAATAACTCTTCTGGCGCGATTGCGCGGCTTTGAGATTTTCACGGATGACTTTACACATTTCTTCAGCCTCTGTGATTAAGTCATTGCCAAGAAGTTGGCGTTCACCAGTATCTGACCAATTGAGAGGAGTACGGCACTTTCTGCCATAGAGAATCTTGGATGGGGCCTTGCCTGAACTCGCTTGGAAGCTGTTGTTGTAGGAGAACTCGGCATATGGAAGACAATCTTCCCACTTCATGCCAAAGGAAATGACACAAGCCCTGAGCATATCTTCAAGGATTTGATTGACTCGCTCGACTTGGCCACTAGTTTGAGGATGGAAAGCTGTGCTGAAGCAAATGTTGGTGCCCATGGCCTTCTGGAAGGAGTCTCAGAACTTAGAAGTGAAAATGCTTCCACGATCTGAAGATATCAATTGTGGAATGCCGTGCAAGGAGACAATCCTGGAGGTGTATAGCTCTGCCAACTGAGCTGCTGTGATAGATTCTTTGATTGGAAGGAAATGAGCCACTTTTGTAAGCTTGTCGATGACAACGAAGATAGCATCATTTCCGCGCTTGTACTTAGGAAATCCAGTCACGAAGTCCATTTCGATATGATCAAACTTCCATTCTGGAATAGTAAGAGGTTGGAGGAGACCAGCTGGTCGTTGGTGTTCTGCTATCACCCTTCGACAGACATCACATTCGTTCACGAATTGAGCGATTTCTCGCTTCATTCAGTCCACCAATACGACTGCTTGAGGTCATGGTACATCCTCGTACTTCCAGGATGAATGCAAAGAAGAGAATTGTGTGCCTCGTTCATAATGACTTTCCTTAGATCACCTTTAGGAACCACAATCCGGTCCTCAAAGAATAAAGTGTCTCTGTCATCAATGCGATAGCACTTGTATTTGGAAAGACCCTTGTCGATACCACGTTTCACCTTCTTCACCATGGTATCCAGGAGTTGTGCCTCACGAATTTGATCTTCCAAAGTAGGAGAGACTAGGAGGTTGGCAAGAAAGCCTTGAGGAACAACTTGGAGATTCAGCTTGCGGAAAGCTTCGCAAAGGTCCGGTTGGAATGGCTTGAGAATTAAACTGTTGCAATAAGCCTTCCTGCTCAAGGCATCTGCAATGACGTTGGCCTTGCCTGGAGTATATTCAATACTCGGATTGTACTCTTGAATCATCTCGACCCATCGAGTTTGTCTGAGGTTGAGGTTGGGCTGAGTGAAGATGTACTTGAGACTCTAGTGATCGGTGAATATGCCCACTTTTCTTCCCAACAAGAGATGTCTCCATGTTATTAATGCATGGACAACTGCCGCCAACTCAAGATCGTGAGTGGGGTAGTTCTTTTCGTTGGGCTTCAACTGATGAGGTATAGGCCACAACTTTCTTCTCTTGCATTAACACAGAGCCGAGACCTTGAAGAGAAGCATCACAGAAAACTTCGAATGGCTTGGATTCGTCAGGAGGAGTCAAGACAGGAGCTGTGATGAGTTTCTCTTTGAGAGTGTTGAAAGCAACGTCACACTCAGGAGTCCAGACATACTTCACATGCTTCTGGAGGAGGTTGGAAAGAGGCTTTGCAATCTTAGAGAAATTCTCAACGAATCTTCGGCAATAGCTTGCAAGACCAAGAAAATTGCGAAGCTGCTTGACATTCTGAGGAGGTTCCCAATTCACAACTGCAGACACCTTCTCGGGATTAACAGCGATGCCCTTGGCAGAGATGATATGACCAAGGTAAAGAACTTCATCAAGCCAAAACTCACATTTGGAAAACTTCGCATAGAAATGATACTCTCTGAGCTTGTCGAGCACCAATCGCAAATGTTTGGCATGATCCTTCTTATTCTTGGAGAAGACCAAGATATCATCGAGATACACCAGGACGAATTCATTGGTATAGGGGTTAAAGATGAAATTCATCATTCGAGAGAATGTTGGAGGAGCATTGACAAGGCCGAAAGACATGACAGTATATTCATAAGAACCAAAGCTTGTTCTGAATGCTGTCTTGGGAATATCTTCTTCACGAATGCGAATCTGATGATAACCCATTCGGAGGTCAAGCTTGGAGAATACTTTAGCACCTTTAAGTTGCTCGAACAGCTCATTGATGCTGGGAAGTGGATACTTGTTCTTAATTGTCTTCTTGTTCAATGGACGGTAGTCGACACAAAGTCGGTCCGTGCCATCCTTCTTTTGGACAAAAAGAACACCACAACCCCACGGAGATGAACTCGGTCTGATCAGACCCAGACGCTCTTGTTCATCGAGCTGTTTCTTCAATTCTTTCAGCTCCTTGGGTCCAAGCTTGTAAGGACGCTTGCAAACGGGTTCCGTGCCAGGCTCAAGATCGATAACGAACTCAACTGGCCGATGAGGAGGCATAGCCGGAAGCTCTTCTGGAAAGACATCTTGGTACTCACAAACGACTGGAATTTGAGAAATAGCATCCAACTCGCCCTTCTCATTGAGAGAAAACAACCGAATGGTTTCATCACGAGCGGCATAGATGATCACATCCTCAGAAGAGTGTGTCAATTGAATTTCCTTGGCAGCACAATCAAGTTGAGCCTTGTGCTTAGAAAGCCAGTCCATCCTGAGAATTAGATCAATATCCGAGTCACCAAGGACAATTGGATAAGACAGAAATTTATAATTGCCCATCTTGATAGAGATATCCCAAACCAAGGAGCTTGCGTTCATGAATTTACCCGGAGAGACAACTGATAACGGTCTAGGCAAATCTTGAAAAACCAACTCATGCTTAGATGCAAAAGGTCTAGAGATGAAAGAAAGCGATGCACTAGTATCAAATAAAACTTTTGCAGGAATATCATTAACTGAGAGATTACCCATTATCACATCAGTAGATTCCTCCGCTTGAGCTGCATTCATCATGTTCACCTTTGCAGACTTGGGATTATGCTTGACCACTGCATTGCTGGAAGATCTTACAGGAGGAGGAGGCGGAAGGCGCCTTTGGTTGAAGCACTTGTTAGCATAGTGAACTTTCTGCTGACACTTGTTGCAAGTCACCTCTGAGAGTGGACGATGATAAGGAGCATTCGACTTTGGAGCTTGATTCTGAGACTTGTTCTGATAGACAGGGTTGGGTGGGTGGGAAGATCCATGGCCACCTTTGTTCTTCTGCTGGAAAGGCTGACGAAACGGAGGAGGAGGAGGAGGCAACCAGAACTTCTGTTGCTTAGCAGCCACTAGTGAGGAAGAAGAAGACTGAACTGCGTCCCTGACTCTCTTCTTAGAAGCCTCACACTTGAGCTGAGCAGCCTCTTGTTTCAGTGCCATATTGTAGAAATCATCATACTTGGTCGGCTCAAAAAGCACGAGAGGTAATTGCAGATCTTCTCTGAGGCCACCTCTGAATTGATAGATCATGCTCTTTTCATCAGGAACGTCTTGCTTAGCGAAGCGAGCGAGTTTCTGAAACTAAGTATTGTATTGATACACGGACATGCCGCCTTGCTTGAGATTGCGGAACTCCTCACGCTTGCTCTCAACAACACTTTGTGGAATGTGGTGAGCTTTGAAGTCTCGGCGGAAATCATCCCAGGTAATCACACGACCTCCTCTGGAATCTTTGTATTGTTGATACCACTCGGCAGCTTGATCCTTGAGTTGAAAAGAAGCGAACTTGAAAAAGTCCTCAGGCCTGACATTGCTACATTCAAAATGCCTGTTGATGTCCATGAGCCAATCATCGGCGTCTGTGGCCTCGGCACAGTAGCTGAAAGACTTCGGCTGATTTGCGAGGAACTGGTTGAGGGTAGCGAAGTGAGGCTGATTGTTGCCTTGGCCTTGATTTCCTTGATTGCCTTGCCCTTGGGTGCGCTCTTGCAAGAGTTGCAAAATCATCTGAGCATTGGCGTTGGTGGCTGCCATGATAGCTTGCCATGCCTCCAGAGGCGGAGGTGGTGGCGGAGGGTTCACCTGACTCCCCTCATCGCGTTCCAGATTCTGACGCGTTGGCGGAGCCATCCTGAAGTGGGTGACATCCATTAGCATCTTGATAGACAAATAGACAAGTTGAATCAACGGATAGAAATTGCAACATATAGTCTTCACAAAAAAACATTCGAACGAGGATGAAAGAATGAATTCCATAGTAAATCATCACACTTCCATAAGATGAGAAGCCACTTTAAAGGGTTGATGAATAAAATAACAAGGTACGACTGGAACAAATAAGTGGTAAGGATTACCCAATCACAAACCAAATATCTGCGGGAAGAAATGCTAAGAGCTACTTGAATCCCACCTATAAACTCCCGAAACTTTCTGGTTATGCAATCTGGTGTTGGGGATACAGGGGACACAAAATATATCACCCAAACTAGCAATCCCTAGATCCAGCTGTATCCATCCGTCAACACATAACCAAGAAACCTTCGGAAATCGTGTACCTCAACCTTCGAAAAGCATCCGTTATACGAGTTATGGCAATACTCCCGAACTCACACCCCAGTACTGGGTGGCGTCGAGGTGATCTCACTAACAACTGCATAAAAGAGATTTTTGATGTCGGCAAAAATCAGGTATTCCAGAACTGCAACGATAAAATTGTGACGACAACACCTCGGAGCTCAACTCCCCGGGACACTGCCACAACCCCTAAATGTCAGGAGGCACCAAGAACAATGTTCTCGTCACAAAACCATCGGAACGATTCCAAGATACCCGCGTGATCCTAAATTTTTTTTAGTGAAATTTGAGGAGAGGAGAGTCAAAACTTCTACGTCAGGAGACCTCACCAGAGCGACGAAGGGACTGAGGAGTAAAAAGAATCCTACTCTCCGATATATATAATCCTAAGACTCAAAACATTTTTTTTCTAGACTCAACAACGCCAGCGATTCGATCAAGCAGGGGGCTCCTAAGTCGGGGATGGCTCTGATTACCAACTTGTAACGCCCACGATGCGGCTATATCTCCCACGTGTCGAGGCACGACTTAGAGGCATAACCGCATTGTAGGTATTGCCGCAAGAAGGGTCATCTTCACACAATCCCATGTAATGAACAAGAATGGGATAACGAGAGTTGGCTTACAATCGCCACTTCACACAATACATAAATTAATTCATAGATCATCCAAAATCCACACATAGACCGACTACGGTCAAAAGCAAATGAAAATAAGATAACCCCAAATGCTAGATCCCCGATCGTCCCAACTGGGCTCCACTACTGATCATCCGGAAACAAAACATAGTAACGACCACATTCCTCGTTGAACTCCCACTTGAGCTCGGTTGCGTCACCTGCACTGGTATCGTCGGCACCTGCAACTGTTTTGGTAGAATCTGTGAGTCACGAGGACTCAACAATCTCACACCTGCGAGATCAAGACTATTTAAGCTTGTAGGAAAGGATGGAGTAATGAGGTGGAGCTGCAGCAAGCACTAAGTATATGGTGGCTAACATACGCAAATGAGAGCGAGAAGAGAAGCAACGCAACGGTCGCGAAACTAGAAATGATCAAGAAGTGATCCTGAAACTACTTACGTTCATGCATAACTCAAACCGTGTTCACTTCCCGGACTCCGCCGAAAAGAGACCATCACGGCTACACACACATTTGATGTATTTTAATTAAGTCAAGTGTCGAGTTCTCTACAACCGGACATTAACAAATTCCCATCTGCCACATAACCGCGGGCACGGCTTTCGAAAGATAATACCCTGCAGGGGTGTCCAAACTTAGCCCATTATAAGCTCTCACGGTCAACAAAGGATAAACCTTCTCCCGGGAAGACCCGATCAGTCTCG
This sequence comes from Aegilops tauschii subsp. strangulata, assembly GCF_002575655.3. Taxonomy (NCBI): domain Eukaryota; kingdom Viridiplantae; phylum Streptophyta; class Magnoliopsida; order Poales; family Poaceae; genus Aegilops; species Aegilops tauschii. Next base: position 184,390,175 of record NC_053039.3, read on the forward strand.
GAATCCCGGTTTACAAGACATTTCGACAATGGTAAAACAAGACCACAAAGCCGCCCGAATGTGCCGACAAATCCCGATAGGAGCTGCACATATCTCGTTCTCAGGGCACACCGGATGAGCCAGACGTCGGGTTGGCATAGACCCTGGTTGCCCAGGGGGCGCCGGACATCGCTCGGTTTGGGCCAGCACTCGAAGCAGCACTGGTCCGGGGGTTTAAAATAAAGATGACCCTCGGGCTCGCGAAAACCCAAGGGAAAAAGGTTTAGGTAGGCAACTGTAAAACCAAGGTTGGGCCTTGCTGGAGGAGTTTTATTCAAGGCGAACTGTCAAGGGGGTCCCATAAATCACCCAACCGCGTAAGGAACGCAAACTCAAGGAACATAATACCGGTATGACGGAAACTAGAGCGGCAAGAGTGGAACAAAACACCAGGCATAAGGCCGAGCCTTCCACCCTTTACCAAATATATAGATGCATTAATTAAATAAGAGATATTGTGATAATCCAAAATATCCATGTTCCAACATGGAACCAACTTCAACTTCACCTGCAACTAGCAACGCTATAAGAAGGGCTGAGCACAAGCGGTAACTTAGCCAAACAACGGTTTGCTAGGAAAGGATGGTTAGAGGCTTGACATGGTAATATGGGAGGCATGATATAGCAAGTGGTGGGTAGCGCACCATAGCAATAGAACGAACAACTAGCAAAGCAAAGATAGAAGTGATTTCGAGGGTATGGTCATCTTGCCTGCAAGGTTCTCAGAGTTGTCGAAAGCTTGATCCTCGTAAGCGTACTCAACAGGTTCCTCATTCACGAACTCGTCTCCCGGCTCTACCCAAAGCAAGAACACAAACAATGGAACCACAATCAATCACGGGAGATGCACAAGCAACATGATGCAATACATGCATGATATGCGAGATGTGATATGCGATGCATATGCGTGCTCCGGAATAAAAAGGATGAACAAGGCAGCAACTTGGCAAACCAAGTATTCCACTGGAAAGGTGAGATGATTTCGGTCGAAATCGATGTAAAGATCACCGGAAACGGATGCACAGTTTGCAAATGGCGAGCAAAACAAGAATGAGACGATTCTTCGATTAACAGCATGATAGCGCTTAGAATACATCAAGTAACTATACTACAGCACCCCAACATAGCAACAAAGCATATGGCAGTGATCTACAAGAGATTCTGGCCAAAATATGAACACTGAGCTACGGCTAGATCACAAAATAATAGGCTCAAACAAGCATGGCAAAAGTGCAAAAGATATCAGCTTCACAGACTTGGTGAAAATACTGAACATGGCTGAAACAGCATCAGGTAGCAATGTTCAGAGCAAGCAAAAAACATGCTACAGGAACTTATCATAGCGAAACAAGGCATGGCATGAATCTTCTAAATGCATAGAACAAAAGTCCCTTACTGACCATGAGCCAAAAAGGATCAGAAGATATGATGGCACCCATGTAAACATAGCAAGTTTCGTTAACAGGTTTCAGACTTAGCAGAAAACAGAGCATGGCATTAACAGAATTATGAAGGCATCTTTGTGAGCTCGATTCACTCATCACAAAGCAATGCATGACAAAACAAGCATACCTACAGAAAGATGGCATGTTCATGAAGCTATCCATGGCAAGAGCAAGTTCATAGTATGTATGGATCAACTACAACAATCTTGGCAAATTTGAATATCATGTTAACATTCTGCCAAGAATATTTTATATCAAAAGTAGAGAAAGATTAAGACATGCTATGACACTCTATAATTGCAAACAGGGGCATGGATGGATAAAGCACAACTATATCTACAAAACATTCTTACTGAACATACCCAAAAGAAGCATGGATCTCACTGTAGACACATGGATACATGGCATCAAAATAACAGCAGGTAAAAGAAGGGGTTCCGGACACCCCCGGCAAACTATATGGGCCTAATGGGCCAAGAGGGGAAACGCAGCAGCCAGCAGGGGTTCTGCGCCCCCCATATGGGTCTCCCCCTTCCTTCCCTCCTTCCTCCTCTCTCATTTCCCCTCCGGTGAAAAAGGAAAGGGGGGGCCGAATTAGACAAGGCCCCCAAGTAGGATTCCTCCTACTTGGGGCGCCCCATGGCTGTCCCCCTCCCCCTCCCACCTATATAAATGTGGGGAGGGGGCGCCTAGAACACAGACCAACAATTGTTAGCCGTGTGCGGTTCCCCCCCTCCATAGTTTACGCCTCCGGTCATATTCTCGTAGTGCTTAGGCGAAGCCCTGCGCGGATCACTTCACCATCACCGTCACCATGCCGTCATGCTGAGGGAACTCATCTTCCTCGACACCTTTGCTGGATCAAGAGTTCGAGGGACGTCATCGAGCTGAACATGTGCAGAACTCGGAGGTGCCGTACATTCGGTGCTTGATCGGTCGGAACGAGATGATGTTCGACTACATCAACCGCGTTGTCAAACGCTTCCGCTTTCGGTCTACGAGGGTACGTGGACACACTCTCCCCCTCTCGTTGCTATGCATGTCCTAGATAGATCTTGCGTGAGCGTAGATTTTTTTTGAAATTGCATGCTACATTTCCCAACAGTGTCATCCGAGCCAGGTCTATGCGTAGATGATATGCACGAGTGGAACACAAAGAGTTGTGGGCCGTGATCATCATACTGCTTACCACCAATGTCTTATTTTGATTGGGCGGTACTTGTTGGATGAAGCCGCCCGGACCAACCTTACATGACCACGTTCATGAGACCGGTTCCGCCGACAGACATGCAACTAGTTTTGCATAAAGGTGGCTGGCGGGTGTTTGTTTCTCCAACTTTAGTTGAATCGAATTTGACTGCAGCCGGTCCTTGTTGAAGGTTAAAACAACAAACTTGATAAATCACCATTGTGGTTTTGATGTGTAGGTAAGAACGGTTCTTACTAGAAGCCCGTAACAGCCACGTAAAATTTGCAACAACAAAGTAGAGGACGTCTAACTTGTTTTTGCAGGGCATGTTGTGATGTGATATGGTCAAGACATGATGTGATATACGTTGTTGTATGAGATGATCATGTTTTGTAAAAGTTATTGGCAACTGGCAGGAGCCTTATGGTTTTCGCTTTATTGTATGAAATGCAAATGCCATGTAATTGCTTTAATTTATCACTATGCATTAGCGATAGTTGTAGGAGCAATAGTTGGTGAGACGACTGTCGGTGTCAAAACCGGCAGATCTCGGGTAGGGGGTCCCGAACTGTGCATCTTAGGATAGAAGGTAACAGGAAATAGGGACATGATGTTTACCCAGGTTCGGGCCCTCTTAATGGAGGTAATACCCTACTTCCTGCTTGATTGACTTTGATGAGTATAGGGGTTACAAGAGTTAATCTACCTCGAGATCGTGATGGCCAAACCCTATATGTCTAGCCTGTATGATTATGATCTCCCCGTACGGACTAAACCCTCTGTTTTATATAGACACCGGAGGGTGCTAGGGTTGTACAGAGTCAGTTTACAGAGAAAGGAATCTTCATATCCGAACGCCAAGCTTGCCTTCCACGCCAAGGAGAGTCCCATTCGGACACGGGGAAGCCTTCTATCTTGTACCTTCTTGGCCCACCAGTCCGACCCACATTACATAGCCCGGACGCCCAGGGACCCCCTAATCCAGGACTCCCTCAGTAGCCCCTGGACCAGGCTTCAATGACGATGTGTCCGGCACACGCAGATTATCTTCGGCATTGCAAGGCGGGTTCCTCCTCCGAACACTTCAAAGCTGTTGATTAACAAGAACTATATCCGACTCTGTTTAACAGTTACAACCCCCTACCGCAAGGGCATAATACTTAATCAAAGAACATGTTGTATCTTTACTGACAGTTTTGCTGGTGGGACGTTACGTCTGACCACTTCATTATTTCAAATCGTTTTTTGACCTCCCGCTTCGCGTTTCGAGACGCAGCCTTCGGTGACACGTCTTGTCAAAGCAGAGATCGTGTCCCCTCATTACGGGATTCTCATCAATATGGGCTTGGGAAATCCAACCGTGCCGTTCGCACGACCCCTTGGGAATAGGCGAGCTTTAAGGCTCGTGGGGGACGCTTGATATCTACTGCCTTTATAAGGAGATAAGGATCCACCTTTTTACCCCACGCCTTCTCCCTCCTCAGCCTATCCACCCTCGAGCTCCAGCGCCCTGCTACCTCTTGAGCATGTGTTGGTTTTTCCCTTGAAGAGGAAAGGGTGATGCAACAAAGTAGCGTAAGTATTTCCCTCAGTTTTTGAGAACCAAGGTATCAATCCAGTAGGAGGCCACACGCAAGTCCCTTGTACCTACACAAACAAATAAGAACCTTGCAACCAACGCGATAAAGGGGTTGTCAATCTCTTCACGGCCACTTGCAAAAGTGAGATCTGATAGAGATGATAAGATAATATTTTTGGTATTTTTATGATAAAGATTGAAAAGTAAAGATTGCAAAATAAACGGCGCCATAAATAGCTCGTTGACGGGAGATTAATATGATGGAAAATAGACCCTGGGGCCATAGGTTTCACTAGTGGCTTCTCTCAAGATAGCATAAGTATTACGGTGGGTGAACAAATTACTGTCGAGCAATTGATAGAAAAGTGCATAATTATGAGAATATCTAGGCATGATCATGTATACAAGCATCACGTCCGTGACAAGTAGACTGACTCCTACCTGCATCTACTACTATTACTCCACACATCGACCGCTATCCAGCATGCATCTAGAGTATTAAGTTCATAAGAACAGAGTAACGCATTAGGTAAGATGACATGATGTAGAGGGATAAACTCAAGCAATATGATATAAACCCCATCTTTTTATCCTTGATGGAAACAATACAATACGTGTCATTTCCCCTACTGTCACTGGGATCGAGCACCGCATGATTGAACCCAAAGCTAAGCACTTCTCCCATGGCAAGAAAGATCAATCTAGTAGGCCAAAACAAACTGATAATTCGAAGAGACTTGCAAAGATAACCATGAAGGAAATATGCCCTAGAGGCAATAATAAAGTTATTATTTATTTCCTTATTTCATGATAAATGTTTATTATTCATGCTAGAATGGTATTAACCGGAAACATAATACATGTGTGAATACATAGACAAAATAGTGTCACTAGTATTCCTCTACTTGACTAGCTTGTTAATCAAAGATGGTTAAGTTTCCTAACCATAGACATGAGTTGTCATTTGATTAATAGGATCACATCATTAGGAGAATGATGTGATTGACTTGACCCATTCCGCTAGCTTACCACTTGATCGTTTAGTATGTTGCTATTGCTTTCTTCATGACTTATACGTGTTCCTATGACTATGAGATTATGCAACTCCCATTTAACGGAGGAACACTTTGTGTGCTACCAAACATCACAACGTAACTGGGTGATTATAAAGGTGCTCTACAGGTGTCTCCGAAGGTACTTGTTGAGTTGGCGTATTTCGAGATTAGGATTTGTCACTCCGATCGTCGGAGAGGTATCTTTGGGCCCACTCGGTAATACACATCATGTCGGTGTGGAACGACACCTATGGGATCACAAGAATCCCTACTATGGTTGCCGGGGCGCAGGGTTGCGAGAAGAGCAGGATTAGTAACCAGCACAAGGATCGTTTACCCAGGTTCGGGCCGCGAAGATGCGTAAAACCCTAGTCCTGCTTTCGTGGGTGTATTTCAGAGAGTTCTTGAGCTCTCGAACTAGCTATGGTGAGTGTGTGGTTCGAAAGAGCCGAATCCTTCTCCAGTATGCCATGGGCCTCCTTTTATAGTCAAAAGGGGCTGCCACAGTGGCATACAGGAGGTGGAAAGGCGTACAATATTGCAAGCTTATCGCTTGTATTACAAGACAAGACGCATTTAATGCGCCGCTGAGGTGTCCCCTAGCTTTATCGGGGACGGGGGCGAGGCCCGTCCCGTCCGTCGTCGCTCTTCCTCGCTTCGACACACGCCCTGGCCAGCGATGCGTGCGGCGCCATGTAGGCATGTAGGCAGCTGAGGTGGCGCGGTGGTGGAGTCTCCACGAAGATCTGCATGCCGCCATGCAGGCGCTTTGATGAGTTGGCCCGGGAGCTGCATGTTGCCACGCAGGTGCCTGCTCAGCTGGTTGAGCTGGTAGCTGCATGCGAACGGCGGCGGAGACTTGGTTGGTGCGGGACTGGCGGTGGCCCTGCTGGCATCCTTGGCGAGGGCCTTGCCGGGTGGCCCGGCAAGGGTCTTGCCGTGGCGCGTTGTCGTCCCCGGCAAGGATCTTGCCGGGGGTCTGGTGGCCTTCCTCGACAAGGATCTTGCCGAAGATCGTCGTCTTCTGATCCTCATCTGATCTTGAATGTTCCTTGTCTTCACAAAGATCTGCATGCCACCATGGAGGTGCCTCCCGAGCCCTGGCCCAACGTGGTCGACGGTGTTGGGGACGTGGGCTCAAGGGTGGCTCGCTCCGTTGGTGTTTGGGCGTGCTGCCCCGGCAAGGGTCTTGCCGAGGCTCCTGAGGCAGTCCCCGGCAAGGGCCTTGCCGGGGGAAAACTGCTCCGCCCCTCTGCTCTTTGAGGTCTTGGTCTTGGCGTTGCTCTGGCTGCCTCGGGCTTCAGTTTTACCTCGGTTCACCTCCCCTGCTCTGCTTGGTGTGGCCGTGGGCGCGGCTCCGACTGTCCGTGCACAGGTAAAGGGGTACAAAGTTGCGCCCCTTCTTTTGTACACCGACTGGAGCCCCCGGGCCTGGGCCACACATAAGCGCAACACGTTGTTGGGCCAGGCCCAAAATGGTGCGCGGGCAGGCGGGGTGGTTTTTACCGCGGTAAAACTTTTCGCGCGCTACGCTTCGCACGACCCGCGTGTGGCGTGGCGCGGCATGGAGGGGTGTGCGTGACGTGGGCGGCATGCGTGGGGCGGTTTCCGCACGCATGCATCACATCGCAGTAAATGGGCAGCGCGACCCGCGGCTTCCCCATAAAAAGGGATAACCGCGGGCGCACTGTTCCTTTACCGTTCATGCAATCCCAATCTCGGAAGCCCCCGCTCGTCTTCCTCTTCTTCTCCAAGCTTCGCTCTTGCTCACCGCCGTTGCGTTCCTGCCGCCCTCTGCTTTGCCTCCCTCCCCAGCCGCCATGGCGCTGAAATCCGCCAAGGGCAAGGGTGTGGCTAAGGATGCCGGAACGGTGGAGCCGCCGAAGAGTGCGCTGGCGGTGCAGCGGACGCAGTCCGCCTTCTTCCCCTCGACAGTTGACGTGCTCGAGCTTCGGGAAGCCTTCAGGCCCCTGTGGGGGGTGAAGACGGGGGGAGAAAAGTCGGGGCATCCAGCCATGCGCGTCATCCCCGCCAACTGCGCCGAGGCCGCCCCAAATCGGTACCCCTTCTTTGTCGACTATTTTTCCTGCGGGCTTTGTCCTCCCTTCTCCGATTTGTTTAGCGACATCATGCACACCTTTGGCTTCCGCCTCTTGGATTTTACCCCAAATGCGGTGGCGTGCATGGCCCTCTTCGCACACCTCTACGAAGGCTTCGCCGGGGTGCACCCCAACACGGCGCTCTTTCGCCATTACTTCTCCCCTCGGATCCAACCATGGGGCGCCATCTCCGGTTGCATCACCTGGATCTCGAGGTCCAAGGGGGCGTATCCGGAGGGCGCTATGAAGGAGAGGTGGGAAGAATGGCGGGGCCGGTGGTGCTGGATCGAAGAGAAGGACCCGCCGTCGTTTTGCGAAGTTCGCCGGGCGCCGCCGGTCCGCAGAAGCGATTGGAGCGACGTCGACGCCGACGACGAGAAGCTCATGGTCGCCACCACCAGGATCCTTCGGCTCACCGAGGCCGGGCTCACCCTGGAGATGATCGGGGCAGATTTCATCCGCCGCCGGATCGCTCCACTGCACAACAAGGGGAGGCCAGCCTGGCTCTTCACGAACCCCGCCGACATCATGCGGCTTCGCCCCGGCCTCGACCACAACTTCACGGTAATGGGGCACACCCACTTCTGCGAGCGGCTCTTCCAGCTCGATGTGGGACGTGATGGCGAGGTCGAGCGGACCGGCAAGGCCGTGAGGGCCGCCGCGAAGGCCGGCAAGGTCTTCAAGGGGCCTTTGTTCAAGCCGCCGGCGGGGGTGGTCCCGCTGTGCAATAACTCGCGCCGGACCGAGATCATCGCCATGATGCCGGACTGCAATGCACATGGCCCTGACCCGAGCTGGAAGGAGCCGGAGGACGTCGAGGTGCAGCAGTTTTTTGACACTCTGCACGAGGTGTACATCAACGCCGACGCCGAGCGGTTGCTCGTCCAGGACACCACCCAGGCGGTACTGGACTACATCGCCACCAGGGCGAGGGAAGCGCAGCTTGCCGAGGAGGACGGCAGCGCTGGTGGTGTGGAGGACAAGGCCACGACGGCCGCGGAGGAGGAGGAGCTCGCCCGATGGGCGGCCGCCGCCGGGGAAGCCAGCAGCGCCGGCACCGAGGCTCCTCGGGTTGAGGAAGCGGCCGACGAGTCACGAGAGGAGGAAGCCGGGGCTGTTGACCCTTCGGCCACGGGGAGAGGGCCTGCGGCGGGCCACTTCCGGCGAGCCGGTGCGGCCCGTCAGGGCCGCGCGGCGGCCAAATTCCCCGGAGGAGTCCGCGCGTCAGACGAGAGCCGCGACAACGAAGAAGGTGGTGAAGGCCGCGGCAACGAGGAAGAAGGCATCTTCTTCTTCTTCGTCCAAGCGCACGCAGACTCCGCCCTCCTCCCCTCCTCAGGCGGATGCCGATGCGGGGGTCACTTTCGACTTCGGATCCCTCAGCCTGAGGAGGAAGAGGAAAACAGCAGAGGAGGAGGTGGACGACGAGTAAGTATCTGGCTTCTTCACGTCATCTCTGTCTCCTCAATCTGTGTCGCTTGTCTTGACTTGTTTTCATCTTTGCAGGGACGCGGAGACGCTGGCCCAAAGGGTGAAGAGGGCCAAGACCTCGGCGGGTGGCCAGCCCCCGGCTGGTACTTCAAGGGCGCCACTGGTGGTGCTGAGCAGCCCGGACAGCAGCCCCCGGCACAGCCCCCAGCGTAAGTTCATTATCCTCCCCTCGTCGACATGTGTCAGGGGTATGATACTTTGGTGCTGACCTTGCCGGGTATGCAGGAGAAGAGCGGCAGCAGGAGGAGCCGCAGAGGGCTACTCCCAACACGCTGCCCCCATCGACCCCGCCGCCCCAAGGGGCGTCCCCGGCAAGGGCGCCAAGCACCGAGCCTACGCACATGGAGGAGGAGGAGGAGAACTTGGGTGCCGGCGGCTTTGCCTCGGCACCAAATGTTGGTGGGGAGGGGACTTCTTCTTCCTAGCCTGGGACTGGCGCTGGTAAGTCGCTCGCCTTGCGTCCCTGTTCCTTTTTCTTTCTGGCTCTTGGCCTCGCCTCACTTCCTTCTTTGGCGTCCAGATTCCTCCTCGGTGAACCCAGAGGACGTGGATGCCGTCATTGAGAACGTCGCCAAGGTCGCCGAGGCGGATGCCGAGAAGATCGCCGCCGAGGAGGCCGCCAAAGGTGCTGCGGAGGACGCCGCCAAGGGGTCTGCCGGGGAGGCCGGCAGGGCCGCCGCTGAGGAGGCCGACAAGGGGCCTGCTGGGGAGGCCGGCAGGGCCGCCGCCGAGGAGGAGGAGGAGGTGGCTGATGACCGGCCTTCCTCCTCCGCTGCTTCCGGCTCCGGCAAGTACCTGAGGGTGAGCGACGACTTGTTCGTTCACCTTCCAGGCGCGTCGAGCACCAGGACACCCGTTGAGGGAGAGGTGTTCGACGACGAAGTGCTTGCCGCCGCCGGGCTTGAGGTCGTGGACGAGCCGAGCGTCGGTGGCGACGGCTCCCAGGAAGAGCGGCTCCTCCACGCCATGGGCGCCAGCTTCCGAAAGCTCCAGGTGCTCCACCGCGCCCGCCTAGACAAGGCTAAGTCCAGGACGGCGGTGGTGGAGAAGGCGGAGGCGGACCTCCAGAAGCACGTTGCCGAGACACAGGACTGGTTCCGCCAGGCTCACGAGGAGCTCAAGGCCGCCCAGGGCGAGCTGGCCAAGCGCGACGTGGAGCTCACCATGAAGCTGGCCGACATCGAGAAGGCCCAGGAGACGACGGAGGGCTTGGCCGCGGCGGTCGAGGCCGCCCGGACTCAGCACCAGGCCGCACTGAACTCCCAGGAGGAGGACCTCGCTGCGCGCGAGGAGAAGCTTGCCGCCACGCTCCGCGGCAAGGATCAAGAGGTGGGGAAGCTTGTCTTGCAGCGGACTCATGAGCTGGAGCAGTGGCACCAGGAGGCGCTCGATGCCCAGGCCCTGGTCCACGCTGGCAAGGTGAAGGAGCTGGAGGCGGAGCGGGACGAGCTGAAGGAGCAGGCCCTGAAGCTGTCCCAGGAGAAGGACACGCTCAACGGCGCCCTGACGGAGGCGCAGGATGCGGCCACCAGCAAGGCCGGGGAGCTCTCCGAGGCCAACAAGTCCATCAAGGACCTCACGCTGAAGCTGGAGGGCCTTGAGGGGATGCTCACGGAGGCCAAAGCCCGGGAGGGGGCCCTGGCCAAGGAGCTGGAGACCGAGAAGCAACTTCAGAAGAACGAGGCCGCCGAGCATAAGGATTTCAAGGAGGGCGTGAACCGCTGGATCGGCCGCCTCGAGGACGTTGCCGGCAGGATCACCGTGCAGCTGGCTACCATGGGGATGCCAAGCGTGAGGTACGCCCCAGAGTGCAACGGGACCACCAACGCCAAGCTGACCTTGTTCTTCGAGTGCGTTCTCGGGGCTCTGGAGCAGCTTCACGCCAACCGAGCGGCCTCGCCGGCCGCCGAGGCCCGGAGGCTTTGCCAGGGCGCCATGACCAAGGTTCTCACCAAGGTGGCTCACTGGTACCCCAACCTCGACTTCGACGCCGCGCTGGAGAGCTTGTCGCAGGATACCGACCTCGCGCCGCTCAGGGAGCGCATCAAGCCCATCATCAGCCGTGTCGGCGGAATTCTGAGGGTGGAGGGCCAGCGCCGAGATTAGGCACCCCGTTTCTTTTTGTTGCTGCAAGTTCACAACCAAGACAATTTTCATCTTTAGTTAGAACTGCGGCAACTAGTGATGTAATATAACTTCTGCAGCACTTTTGACATTATGCATGTTATTTTCCTGTTCGATTCTCCTTTGTACGTCCACCCTACATTAACTAGGTAGGTTTGCCGGCGTGTAAACCCAGGGCGGCGTCTTGGGGATGGATCCCCATTGGCCAGCCGGGTGTGCTTGCTGCCGGGTGAACCACCTTACCGCCCTTAGCGCGGCCGCCCGAACTGTCGAGCTTGACTCGAGTCAGAGTCGGGAGCGTTGCCAAGTGCGGAAGGATGCTCCGCCACTCTCGACGCGGCCGCTTTGAGCTGTTGAGCGGACTCGAAACAGAACAAGGGCGTTGCCAATCGCGGGAGGGCCCCTTTGCGTGCAGGTTTTCCATACATAGGCAAGATCTCCGAGGACGATAACCTTATGTATAAAAGGAAATAACTCAGGGCGCTGAATGACTTAGCTTTTCTGTCGCCGCGCTAACGTCCTTCACATTCGCAGGCGGCGCTCTTTTCTCCTGGCCGTCTCCTTCTTGGGAGCCATGGTGATGAAGAAACGCTAGGCCAGCTACTAGACCGGATTCTCACAATTGCGCCCCCTACCTGGCGCGCCAAAGATGTCGGTGTGGAACGACACCTATGGGATCACAAGAATCCCTACTACGGTTGCCGGGGCGCAGGGTTGCGAGAAGAGTAGGATTAGTAACCAGCACATAGATCGTTCAGCCAGGTTCAGGCCGCGAAGATGCGTAAAACCCTAGTCCTGCTTTGGTGGGTGTATTTCAGAGAGTTCTTGAGCTCTCGAACTAGCTATGGTGAGTGCGTGGTTTGAAAGAGCCGAATCCTTCTCCAGTATGCCATGGGCCTCCTTTTATAGTCAAAAGGAGCTGCCACAGTGGCATATAGGAGGTGGAAAGGCATACAGTATTGCGAGCTTATCGCTCGTATTACAGGACAAGACGCATTTAATGCGCCGCTGAGGTGTCCCCTAGCTTTATCGGGGACGGGGGCGAGGCCTGTCCCGTCCGTCGCCGCTCTTCCTCGCTTCGACACGCGCCCTGGCCAGCGATGCGTGCGGCGCCATGTAGGCACGTAGGCAGCTGAGGTGGCGCGGTGGTGGAGTCTCCATGAAGAGATCTGCATGCCGCCACGCAGGCGCTTTGATGAGTTGGCCCGGGAGCTGCATGTTGCCACGCAGGTGCCTGCTCAGCTGGTTGAGCTGGCAGCTGCATGCGAACGGCGGCGGAGACTTGGTTGGTGCGGGCCTGGCAGTGGCCCTGCTGGCGTCCTTGGCGAGGGCCTTGCCGTGTGGCCCGGCAAGGGTCTTGCTGTGGCGCGTTGTCGTCCCTGGCAAGGATCTTGCCGGGGGTCTGGTGGCCTTCCTCGGTAAGGATCTTGCCGAAGATCGTCATCTTCTGATCCTCATCTGATCTTGAATGTTCCTTGTCTTCACAAAGATCTGCATGCCACCATGGAGGTGCCTCCTGAGCCCTGGCCCAACGTGGTCGACGGTGTTGGGGACGTGGGCTCAAGGGTGGCTCGCTCCGTTGGTGTTTGGGCGTGCTGCCGCGGCAAGGGTCTTGCCGGGGCTGCTGAGGCCATCCCCGGCAAGGGTCTTGCCGGGGGAAAACTGCTCCGCCCCTCTGCTCTTTATGGTCTTGGTCTTGGCGTTGCTCTGGCTTCCTCGGGCTTCGGTTTTACCTCGGTTCACCTCCCCTGCTTTGCTTGGTGTGGCCATGGGCGCGGCTCCGACTGTCCGTGCACAGGTAAAGGGGTACAAAGGTGCGTCCCTTCTTTTGTACACCGACACATCACTATAAGCCTTGCAAGCATTGTAACTAATGAGTTAGTTGCGGGATGATGTATTACGGAATGAGTAAAGAGACTTGCCGGTAACGAGATTGAACTCGGTATTGAGATACCGAAGATCGAATCTCAGGCAAGTAACATACCGATGACAAAGGGAACAACGTATGTTGTTATGCGGTTTGATCGATAAAGATCTTCGTAGAATATGTAGGAGCCAATATGAGCATCCAGGTTCCGCTATTGGTTATTGACCGGAGACGTGTCTCGGTCATGTCTTCATAGTTCTCGAACCCGTAGGGTCCGCACGCTTAACGTTCAGTGACGATTTGTATTATGAGTTTATGTGTTTTGATGTACCGAAGGTAGTTCGGAGTCCCGGATGAGATCGGGGACATGACGAGGAGTCTCGAAATGGTCGAGACGTAAAGATCGATATATTGGACGACTATATTCGGACATCAGAAAGGTTCCGAGTGATTCGGATATTTTTCGGAGTACAGGAGAGTTACGGGAATTCACCGGGGAGTATATGGGCCTTATTGGGCTTTAGGGGAAAGAGAGAGGGGAGGCTGCGCCCTCCCCCAATGCTTAGTCTGAATTGGACTAGGGGGAGGGGCGGCGCCCCCTCCTTCCTTCTCTTCTCTTTTCCCTTTCCTTCTCTCCTACTCCTACTACTTGGAAGGGCTCCTAGTTCTACTAGGAAAGGGGGAATCCTACTCCCGGTGGGAGTAGGACTCCCCTAGGGCACGCCATAGAGAGGGCCGGCCCTCCCCCTCCACCACTCCTTTATATACGGGGAGGGGGCACCCCTTGGAGATACAACAATTGATCATTGATCTCTTAGCCATGTGCGGTGCCCCCCTCCACCATAATCCACCTCGATCATATCGTAGCGGCGCTTAGGCGAAGCCCTGCGTCGGTAGCATCATCATCACCATCATCACGCCGTCGTGCTGACGGAACTCTCCCTCAAAGCTCTGCTGGATCGGAATTCGTGGGACGTCATCGAGCTGAACGTGTGCTGAACTCGGAGGTGCCGTGCGTTCGGTACTTGGATCGGTCGGATCGTGAAGATGTACGACTACATCAACCGCGTTGTGATAACGCTTCCACTTTTGGTCTACGAGGGTACGTGGACACACTCTCCCTTCTCGTTGCTATGCATCACCATGATCCTGTGTGTGCGTAGGAATTTTTTTGAAATTACTACATTCCCGAACAGTGGCATCCGAGCCAGGTTTATGCATAGATGTTATATGCACGAGTAGAACACAAGTGAGTTGTGGGCGATACAAGTCATACTGCTTACCAGCATGTCATACTTTGGTCCGGCGGTATTTTTGGATGAAGCGGCCCGGACCGACATTACGCGTACGCTTACGCGAGACTGGTTTTACCGCCGTGCTTTGCACACAGGTGACTAGCGGGTGTCAGTTCCTCCAACTTTAGTTGAACCGAGTGTGGCTACGCCCGGTCCTTGTGAAGGTTAAAACAACACTAACTTGACAAACTATCATTGTGGTTTTGATGCGTAGATAAGAACGGTTCTTGCTCAGCTCGTAGCAGCCACGTAAAACTTGCAACAACAAAGTAGAGGACGTCTAACTTGTTTTTGCAGGGCATGTTGTGATGTGGTATGGTCAAGACATGATGCTATATTTATTGTATGAGATGATCATGTTTTGTAACCGAGTTATCGGCAACTGGCAGGAGCCATATGGTTGTCGCTTTATTGTATGCAATACAGTCGCCCTGTAATTGCTTTACTTTATCACTAAGCGGTAGCGATAGTCGTAGAAGCAATAGTTGGCGAGACGACAATGATGCTACGATGGAGATTAAGGTGTCGCGCCGGTGACGATGGTGATCATGACGGTGCTTCGAGATGGAGATCACAAGCACAAGATGATGATGGCCATATCATATCACTTATATTGATTGCATGTGATGTTTATCTTTTGTGCATCTTATTTTGCTTAGATCGACAGTAGCATTATAAGATGATCTCTCACTAAATTTCAAGGTATAAGTGTTCTCCCGGAGTATGCACCGTTGCGGAAGTTCTTCGTGCTGAGACACCACGTGATGATCGGGTGTGATAAGCTCTACGTTCAAATACAACGGGTGTAAGACAGTTTTGCACACGCAGAATACTCGGGTAAACTTGACGAGCCTAGCATATGCAGATATGGCCTCGGAACACTGGAGACCGAAAGGTCGAGCGTGAATCATATAGTAGATATGATCAACATAGTGATGTTCACCATTGAAAACTACTCCATCTCACGTGATGAGCGGACATGGTTTAGTTGATTTGGATCACGTGATCATTTAGATGACTAGAGGGATGTCTATCTAAGTGGGAGTTCTTAAGTAATATGATTAATTGAACTTTAATTTATCATGAACTTAGTCCTGGTAGTATTAGCATAACTATGTTGTAGATCAATAGCTCGCGATGAAGCTCCCTTTTTTATTTTTGATATGTTCCTAGAGAAAACTATGTTGAAAGATGTTAGTAGCAATGATGCGGATTGGATCCATGATCTGAGGATTATCCTCATTGCTGCACAGAAGAATTATGTTATTGATGCACCGCTAGGTGACAGATCGATTGCAGGAGCAGATGCAGACGTTATGAACGTTTGGCAAGCTCGATATGATGACTACTTGATAGTTTAGTGCACCATGCTTTACGGCTTAGAATCGGGGCTTCAAAGACGTTTTGAATGCCATGGAGCATATAAGATGTTCCAAGAGTTGAAATTGGTATTTCAGACTCATGCCCATGTCGAAAGGTATGAGACCTTTGACAAGTACTTTGCCTACAAGATGGAGGAGAATAGCTCAACCAGTGAGCAGGTGCTCAGATTGTCTGAGTACTACAATTGCTTGAATCAAGTGGGAGTTAATCTTCCAGATAAGATAGTGATTGACAGAGTTCTCTAGTCACTATCACCAAGTTACTAGAACTTCGTGATGAACTATAATACGCAAGGGATAACGGAAACGATTCCCAAGCTCTTCGTGATGCTGAAATCGACGAAGGTAGAAATCAAGAAAAACATCAAGTGTTGATGGTTGACAAGACCGCTAGTTTCAAGAAAATGGTAAAGGGAAGAAGGGGAACTTCAAGAAGAACGACAAGCAAGTTGCTGCTCATGAGAAGAAGCCCAAGTCTAGACCTAAGCCTGAGACTAAGTGCTTCTACTACAAAGGGACTGGTCACTGGAAGCAGAACTACCCCAAGTATTTGGCAGATAAGAAGGATGGCAAAGAGAACAAAGGTATATTTGATATACATGATATTGATATGTACTTTACTAGTGTTTATAGCAACCCCTCGGTATTTGATACTAGTTCAGTTGCTAAGAGTAGTAACTTGAAATGGGAGTTGCAGAATGAACAGAGACTAGTTAAGGGTGAAGTGACGATGTGTGTTGGAAGTAGTTCCAAGAATGATATGATCATCAACGCACACTCCCTATACTTTCGGGATTAGTGTTGGACCTAAATAAATGTTATTTGGTGTTTGCGTTGAGCATGAATATGATTTGATCATGTTTATTGCAATACGGTTATTCATTTAAGTTAGAGAATAATTGTTATTCTGTTTACATGAATAAAACCTTCTAAGGTTATACACCCAATGAAAATGGTTTGTTGGATCTCGATCGTAGTGATACACATATTCATAATATTGAAGCCAAAAGATGCAAAGTTAATAATGATAGTGCAACTTATTTGTGGCACTGCCGTTTAGGTCATATTGGTGTAAAGCGCATGAAGAAAATCCATGCTGATGGGCTTTTGCTATCACTTGATTATGAATCAGTTGATGCTTGCGAACCATGCCTCATGGGCAAAGATGACTAAGACTCCATTCTCCAGAACAATGGAGCGAGCAACTGACTTATTGGATATAATACATACCGATGTATGAGGTCCGATGAGTGTTGAGGCTCGCGGCGGGTATCGTTATTTTCTGACCTCCACAGATGATTTGAGCAGATATGGGTATATGTACTTGAAGAAACATAAGTCTGAAACATTTGAAAAGTTCAAAGAATTTCAGAGTGAAGTGGAAAATCATCGTAACAAGAAAATAAAGTTTCTACGATCTGATCACAGAGGCGAATATTTGAGTTACGAGTTTGGTCTTCAATTAAAACAATGTGGAATAGTTTCACAAACTCATGCCACCTGGAACACCATATCGTAATGGTGTGTCCGAACGTCATAACCATACTTTATTGGATATAGTGCAATCTATGATGTCTCTTACCGATTTACCACTATCGTTTTGGGGTTATGCATTAGAGACAACTACATTCACGTTAAAAAGGGCACCATCTAAATCCGTTGAGACGACACCGTATGAACTGTGGTTTGGCAAGAAACCAAAGTTGTCGTTTCTTAAAGTTTGGGGTTGCGATGCTTATAAGAAAAGTTTCATCCTCATAAGCTCAAACCCAAATCGGAGAAATGTGTCTTCATAGGATACCCAAAGGAGACAGTTGGGTACACCTTCTGTCACAGATCTGAAGGCAAGATATTCGTTGCTAAGAATGGATCCTTTCTAGAGAAGGAGTTTCTCTCGAAAGAAGTGAGTGGGAGGAAAGTAGAACTTGATGAGGTAACTGTACCTGCTCCCTTATTGGAAAGTAGTTCATCATAGAAATTTGTTCCTGTGACTCCTACACCAATTAGTGAGGAAGCTAATGATGATGATCATGTAACTTCAGATCAAGTTACTACCGAACCTCGTAGGTAAACCAGAGTGAGATCCGCATAGAGTGGTACGGTAATCCTGTTCTGGAGGTCATGTTACTTGACCATGATGAACCTATGAACTATGAGGAAACGATGATGAGCCCAGATTCCGCAAAATGGCTTGAGGCCATGAAATCTGAGATGGGATCCATGTATGAGAACAAAGTGTGGACTTTGGTTGACTTTCCCGATGATCGGCAAGCCATAGAAAATAAATGGATCTTCAAGAGGAAGACGGACACTGATAGTAGTGTTACTATCTACAAAGCTAGACTTGTCGGAAAAAGGTTTTGACAAAGTTGAAGGTGTTAACTATGGTGAGATTTTCTCACCCGTAGCGATGCTTAAGTCCGTCTGAATCATGTTAGCAATTGCCGCATTTTATGATTATGAAATTTGGCAAATGGATGTAAAGACTGCATTCCTGAATGGATTTCTGGAAGAAGAGTTGTATATGATGCAACCTGAAGATTTTATTGATCCTAAAGGTGCTAACAAAATGTGCAAGCTCCAGCGATCCATCTATGGACTGGTGCAAGCATCTCAGAGTTGGAATATACGCTTTGATGAGTTGATCAAAGCATATAGTTTTATACAAACTTGCGGTGAAGCCTGTATTTACAAGAAAGTGAGTGGGAGCACTACAACATTTCTGATAAGTATATGTGAATGACATATTGTTGATCGGAAATAATGTAGAATTTTCTGGAAAGCATAAAGGAGTATTTGAAAGGAGTTTTTTCAAAGAAAGACCTCGGTGAAGCTGCTTACATATTAAGCATCAAGATCTATAGAGATAGATCAAGACGCTTGATAAGTTTTTTCAATGAGTACATACATTGACCAGATTTTGAAGTAGTTCAAAATGGAACAGTTAAAGAAAGAGTTCTTGCCTGTGTTACTAGGTGTGAAATTGAGTAAGACTCAAAACCCGACCATGGCAGAAGATAGAAAGAGAATGAAAGTCATTCCCTATGCCTCAGCCATAGTTTCTATAAAGTATGCCATGCTGTGTACCAGATCTGTTGTATACCCTACACTGAGTTTAGCAAGGGAGTACAATAGTGATCTAGGAGTAGATCACTGGACAGCAGTCAAAATTATCCTTAGTGGAATAAGGATATGTTTCTCGATTATGGAGGTGACAAAAGGTTCGTCGTAAAGGGTTACGTCGATGCAAATTTTGACACTGATCCAGATGACTCTAAGTCTCAATCTGGATACATATTGAAAGTGGGAGCAATTAGCTAGAGTAGCTCCGTGCAGAGTATTGCTGACATAGAAATTTGCAAAATACATACGGATCTGAATGTGGCAGACCCGTAGACTAAACTTCTTTCACAAGCAAAACATGATCACACCTTAGTACTCTTTGGGTGTTAATCACATAGTGATGTGAACTAGATTATTGACTCTAGTAAACCCTTTGGGTGTTGGTCACATGACGATGTGAACTATTGGTGTTAAATCACATGGCGATGTGAACTAGATTATTGACTCTAGTGCAAGTGGGAGACTGAAGGAAATATGCCCTAGAGGCAATTATTTATTTCCCTATTTCATGATAAATTTTTATTATTCATGCTAGAATTGTATTAACCGGAAACATAATACATGTGTGAATACATAGACAAACATAGTGTCACTAGTATGCCTCTACTTGACTAAGTTGTTAATCAAAGATGGTTAAGTTTCCTAACCATAGACATGAGTTGTCATTTGATTAACAGGATCACGTCATTAGGAGAATGATGTGATTGACTTGACCCGTTCCGCTAGCTTACCACTTGATCGTTTAGTATGTTGCTATTGCTTTCTTCATGACTTATACATGTTCCTATGACTATGAGATTATGCAACTCCATTTAACGGAGGAACACTTTGTGTGCTACCAAACATCACAACGTAACTGGGTGATTATAAAGGTGCTCTATAGGTGTCTCCGAAGGTACTTGTTGAGTTGGCGTATTTCGAGATTAGGATTTGTCACTCCGATCGTCGAAGAGGTATCTCTGGGCCCACTCGGTAATACACATTGTCGGTGTACGAAAAGAGGGGTGCGTTTTTGTACCCCTTTACCTGTGCACGGGCAGTCGGAGCCGCGCCCGCGGTCACACCAAGCAGAACAGGGGAGATGAGCCAAGGTAAGCCGAAGCCCAAGATAATCAGAGCAACGCCAAGGCCAAGACCACAAAGGGCAGAGGGACGAAGTAGGTTCCCCCGGCGAGACCCTTGCTGGGGCAGCCTCAGCAGCCCCGGCAAGATCCTTGCCGGGACAGCTCGCCCCACACAAACAGAGCGAGCCACCCTTGAGCCCACGGTCCCCAACGCCATCATCCACGTTGGGCCAGGGCTCGGGAGGCACCTCCGTGGTGGCATGCAGATCTTTGTGAAGACATATTCAAGATCAGATGAGGATTAGAAGACAACGATCCTCGGTAAGATCCTTGCCGAGGAAGGCCACCAGACCCCCGGCAAGGCCCTTGCCGGGGACGACATCGCGCCACGGCAAGACCCTTGCCGGGCCACGCGACAAGACCCTTGCCGGGCCACCCGGCAAGGCCCTCACCGAGGACGCCAGCGGGGCCACCGCCAGGCCCACGCCAACCAAGCTTCCACCGCTGTTCGCATGCAACTGCCAGCCCAACCAGCTCGGCGGGCACCTGCGTGGCAACATGCAGCCCCCAGGCCAACTCATCGAGCGCCTGCGTGGCGGCATGCAGATCTTCGTGAAGGCTCCACCACCGCGCCACCTCAGCTGCCTGCCTGCCTACATGGCGCCGCACGCATCGCTGGCCAGGGTGCGTGTCAAGGCGAGGAGGAGCGGCGACGGACGGGATGGGCCTCACCCCGTCCCCAATAAAGCAAGGGGACACCTAAGCTATGCATTAAATGCGTCTTGTCCTGTAATACGAGCGATAAGCTCAGGGCACTGTACGCCTTTCCACCTCCTGTGTGCCACTGTGGCAGCCCCTTCCGACTATAAAAGGAGGCCCATGGCATACTGGAGAAGGATTCGGCTCTTTCGAACCACGCACTCGCCACAGCTAGTTCGAGAGCTCAAGAACTCTCTGAAATACACCCACCAAAGCAGGACTAGGGTTTTACGCATCCTCGCGGTCCGAACCTGGGTAAACGATCCTTGTGCTGGCTACTGATCCTGCTCTTCTTGCAACCCCGCGCCCCGGCAACCGTAGTAGGGATTCTTGTGATCCCATAGGTGTCGTTCCACACCAACATCTTTGGCGCGCCAGGTAGAGGGCGCAATTGTGAGAATCTGGTCTAGTAGTTAGCCTAGCAGTTCTTCATCGCCATGGCTCCTAAGAAGAAGACGGCCACGGCGGTCGGCTCATTGGGAGCCGAACGACCCGTGCCAGTGCGGGCGGGCAGTGGACCGGTCGCAGACAGGACCCGGGCCGCGGTCCGCGAGCACCAGCATCGCCCTGGTAGCCAGAGCCTGGCGAGCGGCGTCGTTCGCGCACCAGACGACCGGTCACACGACGCCAGATCCAAAGACGGAGCTGGGCCCCCCGCAGGCGGCGCGGGGCCCTCCAGGGGTGTTGTTGTGCCACCTCCGGGCGGCGCATCGACCTCCAAGACGCCCACGCCGGCGACCACTGCGCGCTCTTCCCATGGTGTGCGCGTCGAGCAGCGCCACCACGCTGGTGACCCTGGCCACCGCCGTGGAAAGAGCCCTGTGCGTCATCCGCGGGATGAAGGTGTTCAGCATGCCCGCCGAAGCGCTGGCGAAAATGGCACACAGCCGCTGGGTCGTAACAGAGCTCCTTCTAACATAGTTAGAAGTCGAAGCGCGCCGCGATCCACGCAGCTGTCGCCGCCACCCATGCCAGCAGAAGCTTTGGCGCACGCTCAGCTGCTCCTCGACTTCCCTCCTGCTGCAGAGAAGCTCGACGAGTGGAGGGCCACCATCCGGAGCCTCGTCGCCGTCGCCAACAAAGACGATCCATGACCAGCGGGGCCCTCAGGTCGGCGCTCCACCGAGCCACCACGTGATGGCGCTGGGAGGACCGGGGGAGCTGCGGCCATGATGCACTCTCCTCCTCCTCACCAGCCGCCGCGGGCGTCTGCCTGTCATGACGACGCTTGTGATAACATCTCTATAGCGTCGTCCGACCCGCGGACCCACCGCGACCAGCGCCAGGTCCTTCAGGAACGAGCTCACGAAGACGCTCGAACCACCGTCGAGTGCTAGCGCGAAACGCGCCGCCAGTCGGACAAGCGGGCAGGACCCGCTATGGACCACCCGGCACCAGGGGGCTCCGGCGGCCTACCTTACGAGGTGGGCTGCCCGGCCTTTACTCGTGAGCTGCGGCAGTTCCAGTGGCCGTCCCACCGCACGTTCAAGCCCAACGTCGGCGAGAAGTACACTGGCAAGACCCATCCGTCCGAGTTCCTCAGCATCTACACCATCACGATGCAGGCTGTTGGTGCTCGTGACGACAAGGTGCTTGCCAACTATTTCCCGCTAGCGCTCAAGCCCAATGTGATGTCTTGGTTGATGCACTTGCCGGTGGATTCCATTTCTTCTTGGTCGGATCTGTGCCATGAGTTCGTTGGCGCCTTCATAGGAGGCCACCAAGCTCATGGCCAGGCTAGTGAGCTGCATATCATTCCCCAGAAGGAAGGGGAGACCCTGCGCAAGTACATCCAGAGATTCAACCGGGTGCAGACAACATCCCCGACGTTCATCCCGCCGTTGTGATTAGCGCGTTCCACCAGAACATGCGCAATCGCAAGATGCGCGAGGAGCTGGCGATGACCAAGATTAAGGATGTGGCCGAGCTCTACGTTCTGGCTGATAGATGCACCCGGGCTGAAGAGGGAAGGAAGTACCCCGGCGAAGACGCCGGCGCGGAAACCGACTCTACCGATGAAGACGCCACCACCCCGACGAAGAAGGGCCGGCGTTGCAACAGGAAACGCAAAGGCAAGGTCGTACTTGCCGTTGAGGGATCTGACGATACCGGTGCCGACAAGAAGGTCTAGGCAGATGCCCCCGACAAGGAGATTGCCGGGTGCGCCGCCTGCTGGGCCTTGGCGGCCACTGACAAGCCAGGAAGCTCCGGCAAGCAATACTGCAAGATCCACCGCACCAAGGGCCACGACCTCCAGAACTGCCGACAAGTCGAGCTGCTTGCTGAGAAGAAAAAGGCTGAGTACGAGAGGCGGGACAAGGAGAAGGACCAGGACGGTGCCGAGGGATCCGGCAAGAAGCGTGGCGGCCAAGGAGGCCGCCCCGGCAAGGACAACCAGCAAGAGAGGCCCGCCCGGGGCCGCGACAAGAAACAAGAAGACGATGATCACGACGAGGACGATGAGTCTGGTGAGCAAGGGTTCCAGAAGGCTACGGAGGCCATGTGCATCGATGGCGGCGCCTCGCTGCATACCTCTCACCGCCAGCTCAAGCAGTGGGCGCGTGAGATTACAGCAGCAGAGCCGTCGTTCGACACTCAGAAGCCGCTGAAGTGGTCCAGCACGCCCCTCATCTTTGACGCCGAGGACCACCCTGACCGCACTACCACGGTCGGGTGTTTTCCATTGTTGGTCTCACCAACGATACGCAACCTCAGGGTGAACAAGATGTTGGTTGACGGCGGGGCCGGCCTAAACCTGATCTAGCCTGTCGTGATCAAAAGGTTGCAAATCCCTGATGGAGACTTCGAGGAAACGGGCACGTTTCAATGAGTCAACCCGGGGAGGAGCCAGCCGAAGGGAAAGGTCACACTGCCCGTGACATTTGGAGGAGAGTTGAACCACAGGACGGAGAGGATCGTCTTTGACGTGCCCGAGATCCCCTTGCCCTACAACGGGATCCTCGGCCGCTCAGCACTAGCCAAGTTCATGGCGGCGTCACACTACGCCTACAACATGCTAAAGATGCCCGGGCCGTTGACCATCATCTCCGTCCCCTCCGACAAGAAGGACACGCTGATTTGCGCCGACTAACTCTACCGGGAGGCAGTTGCAGCGGCTGCCACCAAGGCACCTGCTCCTGCCGCAGAAGCCCCGGGAGGGAGGAAGAAGCCCGGCAAGACCTCTCGCACCCACTCCGGCAAGCGCACCTCTTCGGAGTGTTGTGATGCCGTCGAGGACGTGCCAGAGAGCTCTACCGACAAGAGCAAGAGATCCAGAGCCGAGCCACCGCAAACTAAGAAGGTGTCCGCCAGGGAGGATGGCATGGGAGGGGCCTTCACCATAGGCTCCACCCTCGGCAGCAAATAGGAAGGCGTGCTCGTCACCTTCCTGCGGGCGAATGTCGACGTGTTTGCATGGCAAGCATCCGACATCCCCGGTGTTCCCAGGGAGGTGATTGAGCACCACCTAGCTGTCTGCCCTCATGCGCGGCCCGTCAAGCAGAAGGTCAGAAAGCAGGCTCTGGAGAGGCAGGAGTTCATCACAGAGGAGATTAGGAAGTTGGAAGCGGCAGGTTTGGTGAGGGGAGTGCTCCACCCGACGTGGTTGGCCAATCCGGTAGTGGTGCGCAAGGCGAATGGGAAGTGGAGACTGTGTATTGATTACACAGATATCAATAAGGCTTGTCCTAAGGACCCCTTCCAATTGCTGCGCATCGACCAGATTGTTGACTCCATGACCGGGTGTGATCTGTTGTCGTTCCTCGACGCCTACTCGGGCTACCACCAGATCTTCATGACAAGAGAGGATGAAGAAAAGACAGCGTTCATCACCCCATGTGGTACATATTGCTTTTTACGGATGCCTTTCGGGTTGAAGAGCACTGGCTCAACATTTGCAAGAGCAGTCCAGATTGGTTTTGAACCTCAGCTCCATAGAAATATGGAGGCCTACATGGATGACATAGTGGTCAAAACCAAGGACGGGTCAACTCTTGTGCAAGATCTGGAAGAGACATTTGCCAACCTGCGCGAGATCAACCTCAAGCTGAACCTTGAGAAGTGTGTCTTCGGCGTTCCGTCCGGCAAGCTTCTCGGGTTCTTTGTGTCACAGCGCGGGGTCGAGGCAAACCAAGACAAAATCAAGGCTATTGAGTAGATTCATGCATTAGAGTGTTGCATCATGTTTCTTTTTTTTCCAGAAACTTGAAATGGGGAAGACACAAACCCCAGCACCCCCTGTTAACAACTAGGGTTTACTAAAAATAATTTCAATGAACCTGAAATGCCCTTCTAAAATGTTCATCATCTCTGCCTTGGTCTTAAACCACTGCCAAAAGTGATGCACAAATTTCTAGGACATCTTAAGGTCACTGGATTAATCCATTAGCTCTTTGATTTTGGGCATTTAAATAATATAAAATATTTCAAGTGCTCAAATAATCCCAAACTAAAATGTTCCATGCCATATAAATTCTAAACAGTGGCCATGTGCATTTTGGTGATTTTAGGAGATGCCTAAGTATTTTTAATAATGCAACAAACTTACAGAAAAATAAAAAAACAAGTTAAATTAGAAAAAGAGAGAGAGAGAGAAAGGCCAGAGGCCACTTACCTGGCGCCCACCCGCGGCCCAGCAGAGGCCCAGCCCACCCGGCCGTGCCAGTCATCCCCCACCTCTGCCAGTAGGTAGAGGAGGGACACCGCGACGCCGCCGCGCGCGCCATGGCGTCACCTGCTTGCCGCCCGCGCCTCTGGAGGATCTGGACGACGCCCACGTCGCCCGCTCGACCGCCCCGACACCTCATTCGCCCCCAGCACCTCTCCCTCGCCTCGCCTCCGCCATGGCCGACGCTGCCGAGCTCGCGCCGGCGTGAACCTCGCAGCCACCGTGCTCCCCTCGCCTTCCCGTGCTATCCAGCAGCTCCGTCTCGACGCCCTCGTCCTCTCAGTTGTCACCCTCGACTTCGCCGCCTCTGCTCCGAGACCGCCGGCGACCTCCCGACGTCGTCAGCCCGTCCCCGACCGCGCCGTTTGCTTCTACATGACCGCAGTGAGGTCTGCTACCTTCTCCCCCTGCTCGTTCTCGCTCTCGAGCTCCGTAGCAACTGCACGTAGCTCACCCGCACGCGCCGCCGCCGAGCTCGTCGCCGGCGCCACTCTGGCCACTCCCCGGCCGCGCCACCCCCACGGTTGGATGCGGACGAGCGTCCGCATCCCGTAGCTGTGCTCCGCGCGCCAAACGGCGCCCCGTAGGGCAAACCCGTGGCTCGCCGCCGCGTCTGGCCTCGCCGGCGGCTAAACGCCGGCGAGTTGACCCCGTTTGACCCAGGCTGACCCCCTCCCCTGAGTCAATGACAAGTGGGGCCCGCCTGCTAATTAACCTGGATTAACTTTTAATTAATTCTAAATTATTTAGTTTACTAACAGTGACGCTGACGTGTGGACCCCACACGTCATGTTTGACCTGGACGACCCCGCTGACCAGCTGACGTCACCCTGAGGCAATGCTGACGCATTAATTTAATTACTGGAATTATTTTTATACAGGAAATTCCAGAAAATACCCAAAACTTCTGAAATTCATAGAAATTCAACCATAACTCCAAATGAAACAAATTATATATGAAAAATTATCAGAAAATGCAATCTATCCATCTGTATCATTTTCATGCATGTCAAACTAAGTTATACCTGCTGTATAGGTGAAAACATGATAATGACATTTTAAATGCTAAATGTGGAGTTTGCATATGAACCCTTAGTTCATATGGACTTCATTTAAACTTTTGTTAGATGCATTAATGTAAATCATAACATTCTTGACATGTCACGACCATGCATCATATTGTTGCATTGCATTGATTGTGTTTCCTCTCTGTTGCCGGTAATTGTCCCCTCTCGATAGCCGTGATTCCGACGATGAGTTCGATGACACCGATGAAGAACTATAATATCTTCAGAAGTGCCAGGCAAGCAAAACCCCCTTGTTCATGCCGACACAATCCCACTCTCTCGCTCCTGCTCTCTTTTACTGCATTAGGACTACAACGATTCATCTGTTACTTGCTGCGGTAGTTGAACCCCTTATCCTCTGCATGACCTGTCATTGCCACAGTAAATAGATGAAACCCACTAGCATGAGTAGGAGTTGTTTGAGCCCTGATGTGCCTACTCATTCATGCTTGTTTGTCATGCCTGCTATTGCTTAGAGTTGTGTCAGGTCTGATTCATCGGGGATGAGTTGGAATGGTGATGAACATGTCCTACTGTGTGTGAGCTAAGTGTGTGAACACGATTTGGTAAAGGTAGCGGTGAGAGGCCATGTAGGAGTACATGGTGGGTTGTCTCATTGAAGCCGTCCTCATGAACTGAGTTCTGTGTTTGTGATCCATGAAAGAGTTACTACCACGCATTGGGCCCGAAACCAATGGACCCTCTTGACTTCTTAACCACCCTTGTCCTCTGTCCAGGACTTGCAAGTAGTTTCTGGTGTTTGTAGTATGCTAGAGGCCGTGGACAGCGCTGACCCGAGGGGTGGGCTGTGATGCGGTAGGCACGTGGCCGGGCATGCCGGGCGCCCGTTTGGTGTCTCGGAACCCTGTACACATCGTTCGGGGCCGTATGTGGAAACCTCGGCCGGACTCCCTGCGGATGGAACCTGAATAGGCGATAAACCTGGACTTGAGACTTGAGTGTTAGGTAGGCTGTGGCCGACACCCTCGCTGGGCTTCCGCTTGAAGGTTGCCGAGTACATGTCGTGTAAACGGCGGTAAGTGGTGAGAGCGTGTGTGACGAAGTACACCCCTGCAGGGTTAATATGATCTATTCGAATAGCCGTGTCCGCGGTAAAGGACTTCTGGGTTGCCTATAACAGTTCATAGACAAGTGAAAGTGGATACTCTAAAATGCGCAAGATAAGCGTGAGTGCTATGGATGGCGTTCTCGTAGGGAGATGTGAGCGGATCCATAGTGGAGTATTGATATGGTGAATATGTGGACTCGTGTGCGCCACCTCAAAAGAGTTACTTGCAGTCGTAGTTAGGATAGCCACCGAGTCAAAGCTGGCTTGCTGCAGTTAAATTCCACCACCCCCTTTGTTGATACCGATGCATATGTAGATAGTTCTGATGTAAGTCTTGCTGGGTACATTTGTACTCACGTTTTCTTATTTTATGTTTTGCAGAGAGACGTCAGTCTCGCTAGTAGTTCCGTGTGGACTTCGACGTTTAGCTTGATACCTCAGCTACGATCTTGTGCCCTCGGCAGGATCTAGTAAATAGTCAGGCTTCTCAGTCTTTTTCATTTGTAGATGGCTGTACTCAGACATGTTAAGCTTCCGCATGTGTTTGACTTGTATGCTCTGAATGTTGGGTCATGAGACCCATGTTTGTAATATCTCGCTCCTCGGAGCCTAATGAATAAATACTTGAGTCGTAGAGTTATGTTGTGATGCCATGTTGTATTTACACATATCGAGCATATTGTGTGTATGATTGAAATGCTTGGTATGTGTGGGATCCGACAACCTAGTTGTTTATCCTTGGTAGCCTCTCTTATGGGGAAATGTAGTCTTGTGCTTCCATGAGCCATAGTAGTCCGCTACAGCCCGGTTCACCGGAGTCCTGCTAGCCCAGCACTACTGCTCCGGAACACTTGACTGGCCGGCATGTGTTTCACTTCGCTCTTGTGTCTGTCCCTTCGGGGGAATGTCACGCGGTGACATCCGGAGTCCTGCCTAGCCTGCTACAGCCCGGGTTCCCGGAGTCCTGTTAGCCCAGTGCTACAGCCCGGATTCGCACGCTGCTGACCGACATGCTCGATGTTGATTCACGTATGCCTGTCCCCGTAAGTTAGTGCCACTTTGGGTTCACGACTAGTCATGTCGGCCCGGGTTCTCTGTCATATGGATGCTAGCGACATTATCATATACGTGAGCCAAAAGGCGCAAACGGTTCCGGGCCATGGTAAGGCGACACCCGTGGGAATACCGTGCGTGAGGCCGCAAAGTGATATGAGGTGTTACAGGCTAGATCGGTGTGACTTAGAATCGGGGTCCTGACAGCGTTGGTATCAGAGCTTGACTGCCTGTAGGATTACCAAGCCAAACTGGTCGAAGTTGTGTCTAGAAATGCTTTAGTTATATAAGGGAATTGATTGTGGGAGGGAACGTAAACCTCTTTTTACTCCTTTACCTTATGCCCTTCTGATCTGAGTCACCCTCTTCTCTTCTACGGGGATTAAGAACTAGGCTTCTCATCTTTCTATCAGGATCACGTGTTACTAATCCGTAGACTCATAGGACTGTTGGATTTAAGCTTCATTTCAGTTCCTACTACTTTCGTGTATCCATAGCTGGCCTCAAATTCTTGATATTGTGATGATCGAGTGGTTACGCCACCATTTTGCAGGATGTCTTAAATCTTTTTGAGCATTTACAGCCGTTATGCTGTCCGAGTCATCCCAGGCTTCTAAATAATCTGATGCATTTGCAAATCCCTTCTTTCCGTTCTCGATGTTCCTTTGGGCCAGATTAACCACACTAATCGTTGAGTTGAGGTACTCTGTTGCCTTGACATATATGTTGGAGTTATTATTATGACCCTAGGTGTCTTAGAGGACCACTTAGTAATCTAGCAATGCTTGCATCCCCAGTGTGATGATTCTGGCCATTATTCTCGAAAGCATCCCGTGATGCCATTTAGTTAGTAGGCATTCTATTTCTGGGTTCTTGAGCCCAAGATTCACTCCACTTACCTCCTGTTGATAGTGTTTGCTCGTTCCTTTAGGATATTAGTAACCTTGCGACAGTCCTCGAGGTCCGTGGTATTTCCTTCTTCCAAATACCATGAACCATTATGGCAGAAGTTCTTTTAACCAAAAGATCACAACCAGGGCGCTCTTGAGGAGTACTCCATTCATATTGTGACTCTGCCAGTCGTTCCTCCTCTGCATGGGTTATCCGGAAGAAATATGTTGAATTTGTTTGACATACTAATCCATGCATCCACAACTCAGAAAAACATATGTTCCTTTGGGTTGTCCCTCTTTAGTTATTTTCTGGCCCTCGTCTATCAATTGATAGTCAGGAGCAATTGTGCATTTGTGTTATCGATGCCTATTATTCTTGTGGTCTGTCAAGCCATTCTAATCCGGAATGACTAGGAGAAACAAACTCTAGTACCTCGTCCATCTCTAGGATTGGGTCAAAGTAGTTGTATTCCGGAGATCAAATGCCTAACCAGCTTTTGTTCTGTTCTACCTTCGAGTATTACCCCCTTTATGTCGAGAATATCGTAGGAATTGCACCACCTTTTGTGAATTCTTGACGCAGTGATACTCCTCGCCATCATCATTCATTTCTCGGTCCCGTGTTATTGTAACCGGAACACCGACAAGTGAATCGTGATGCATGAAATCAATACTCCTAGCAACTCCGTTGCTTGGTAGTTAAAGGACAATAATTTCATCCTTAGCGTGTTGGTTACTGAATCACATCCTAAGGTTGATCGTGCTACCTAGTCCTTATTTCCGGTGCACTCTTCGATCAATGAGTTAGGATTATTCAATCCCTTGCTTATTTGATCATATCGTCTTGCTCTGAAAGGCGAGATTGTTCTCGAGCCTAGTAACATATCGGTGGTTCGTGATTTCCTGAATATCTTCTCGGAAGTATCACTAGGTTGCTCCCTGACCGTTATGTTGAGCTCGTGATCAAGTTGGTTTCCTATAAACCACCCCTTCTCCAAGAATCTGTGTTGGATACCCCTGAGCTGGTTGGTTGAGCTAAACAACAACTTGGAGAGTTGGAAGATAAAAGCTTTGTCCGACTTAGTTCATCATTAAGGGATATCTTGGTGTGTGTGTGTGTGTGTTAAAGAAAGATGATATCTTCATTGATTGACCCTCGTGATCAGTTGTTGGATCTATTATCTTACCAATCTTTGATTTGAGTATGGGCTATCGTCAAGTCAAATCAGAACCAACGATGTTCGTAATGTTGTCTTACTCATGGTTGATCCCTCGAGCATACACCATTACATCTTTAGGTCTGACCAATGCTATCACCGTGTTCACACGATGGTGGAAGTCCAGTGATATGGAAATTCCGATGAGTTGCTATTGAGCCCATCAGCAGCATCTTGTTTTCCCCATGATTCGTATTAAACATTAAGCTAGTGTTGGAAACTTTGTAAACAATGCCTTCATGTTCCGTTCATGAAGCATATGTTTGGATGAAAGTAGTGACTTCCTCTAATTCACGTGCATCTGATGCAAGTTGCCGTCGTGGATTTGAGAAAGTCAATGTTGCTTCTTTTGGAATCATCCCAAAATCGGTCATGCATACGTGCGAAGTATTCTGTGGTTCGGAGACTTGCAACCTTCGTTCTATATGTGTTCCTAGCACACCAAGCCACTGATTGATTTGTTCAAGGAAAAGGAGTTGTTGTGCAAATCCTAGGTCATGCACAAGACTTCGTTACCCTAGATGATGGTTCCCTACCTGAACTCGGTAGTGTTTTATCATAAGACTACTATGTGGTCATGCTTGTCTGGGACAGCGTGTTCACATGTGTTTAGCAGAACCAGCTCATGTTTTGGAGCTTGCTATCTTAGTTCATTCCTCGAGAATCTTGCAACGCCATCTCGTCGAATTGTGTTGCAAACTTTCTTTTCAGACATGCTGAGTCTGAAGTATCCTATCACCAATCGGATCTGAATCTCAGGCAGATATGATGGTTGGAACATTCCCAACGGTTGCATTTTGTTCCCAGCTTGCACCCCATCGTGCCAATTTTCCATGGGCTGCCCTTCTCAGCAGTTGCTGTCCAGGTCCATCTTCAAAGGTGGACTTACCATGAGTCCCATTCATTTCCGATGATAAGCAAAAATCATCCATTTCGTTGTCTTCAACAAGGTAGTCCACATCGTCCATTCTAGCCCGAGTGTGTCGTTCTCCCGAACTCCCTCGAACGATCGTTTGTGATTGCCTTAGGCTGGCATAAAGAGTTTCAATGATATTTATATCAAAAGTAATTCTTTTTGCCACTTGAGGGAATAATTCTATGAGTCACCTTTCCCAAGGTGCCCCATTATGGAATCATGGCAATTTTCCTCGCTGCTTTGAAACCCTCGTCAAATTGTTTCTTCCGCCCCTCCTGATGCATGTTTTGCCTCTCAGCTCCAGAGATGTTTCTATATCTCATTCCGTGAATTGATCTTGTGATCATTAAGATGATCCTAAGTTGCTCGAATCTCAGAAAGATCGATTCTTCTAAAATTCTCTCTCTCTATTCGTTGTTATGTTGGATGTAGTTCTCAAAGCAAGACGTCGAGATCAAGGTGATGCAATGAATCAACATCTTCGAGAAGAGCAATTGGATCATGAAGATTGTGTTAGTTTGTGTCCCCTCTGTCTTCTTACCTCACGTCTTGAATCTCGGGACGAGATTCTTGTTTAGTGGGGGTGAGTTGTCACATCCTAGCTAGTTCATGCATTAGAGTGTTGCATCATGTTTCTTTTTTTCCAGAAACTTGAAATGGGGAAGACAGAAACCCCAGCACCCCCTGTTAACAACTAGGGTTTACTAAAAATAATTTCAATGAACCTGAAATGCCCTTCTAAAATGTTCATCATCTCTGCCTTGGTCTTAAACCACTGCCAAAAGTGATGCACAAATTTCTAGGACATCTTAAGGTCACTGGATTAATCCATTAGCTCTTTGATTTTGGGCATTTAAATAATATAAAATATTTCAAGTGCTCAAATAATCCCAAACTAAAATGTTCCATGCCATATAAATTCTAAACAGTGGCCATGTGCATTTTGGTGATTTTAGGAGATGCCTAAGTATTTTTAATAATGCAACAAACTTATAGAAAAATAGAAAAACAATTTAAATTAGAAAAAGAGAGAGAGAGAGAGAGAGAGAGAGAGAGAGAGAGAGAGAGAGAGAAAGGCCAGAGGCCACTTACCTGGCGCCCACCCGCGGCCCAGCAGAGGCCCAGCCCACCCGGCCGTGCCAGTCATCCCCCATCTCTGCCAGTAGGCAGAGGAGGGACACCGCGACGCTGCCGCGCGCGCCATGGCGTCACCTGCTTGCCGCCCGCGCCTCTGGAGGATCTGGACGACGCCCACGTCGCCCGCTCGACCGCCCCGACACCTCATTCGCCCCCTGCACCTCTCCCTCACCTCGCCTCCGCCATGGACGACGCTGCTGAGCTCGCGCCGGCGTGAACCTCGCAGCCACCGTGCTCCCCTCGCCTTCCCGTGCTATCCAGCAGCTCCGTCTCGACGCCCTCGTCCTCTTAGCCGTTTCAGGCAACGCCGAACGGCCTGCATCACCACCTGCACCCTCGACTTCGCCGCCTCTGCTCCGAGATCGCCGGCGACCTCCCGACGTTGTCAGCCCGTCCCCGACCGCGCCGTTTGCTTCTACGTGACCGCAGTGAGCTCCGCTACCTTCTCCCCCTTCTCGTTCTCGCTCTCGAGCTCCGTAGCAACTTCACGTAGCTCACCCGCACGCGCCGCCGCCAAGCTCGTCGCCGGCTCCACTCCGGCCACTCCCCGGCCGCGCCACCCCCACGGTTGGTGCGGACGAGCGTCCGCATCCCGTAGCTGTGCTCCGTGCGCCAAAGGGCGCCCCGTAGGGCAAACCCGTGGCTCGCCGCCGGTGAGTTGACCCCGTTTGACCCAGGCTGATCCCCTCCCCTGAGTCAATGACAAGTGGGGCCCGCCTGCTAATTAACCTAGATTAACTTTTAATTAATTGTAAATTAGTTAGTTTACTAACACTGACACTGACGTGTGGACCCCACACGTCATGTTTGACCTGGACGACCCTGCTGATCAGCTGACGTCACCCTGAGGCAATGCTGACGCATTAATTTAATTACTGGAATTATTTTTATACATGAAATTCCAGAAAATACCCAAAACTTCTAAAATTCATAGAAATTCAACCATAACTCCAAATGAAACAAATTATATATGAAAAATTATCAGAAAAATGCAATCTATCCATCTGTATCATTTTCATGCATGTCAAACTAAGTTATACCTGCTGTATAGGTGAAAACATGATAATGACATTTTAAATGCTAAATGTGGAGTTTGCATATGAACCCTTAGTTCATATGGACTTCATTTAAACTGTTGTTAGATGCATTAATGTAAATCATAACATTCTTGACATGTCACGACCATGCATCATATTGTTGCATTGCATTGATTGTGTTTCCTCTCTATTGCCGGTAATTGTCCCCTCTCGATAGCCGTGATTCCGATGATGAGTTCGATGACACCGATGAAGAAATATAATATCTTCAGAAGTGCCAGGCAAGCAAAACCCCCTTGTTCATGCCGACACAATCCCACTCTCTCGCTCCTGCTCTCTTTTACTGCATTAGGACAACAACGATTCATCTGTTACTTGCTGCGGTAGTTGAACCCCTTATCCTCTGCATGACCTGTCATTGCCATAGTAAATAGATGAAACCCACTAGCATGAGTAGGAGTTGTTTGAGCCCTGATGTGCCTACTCATTCATGCTTGTTTGTCATGTCTGCTATTGCTTAGAGTTGTGTCAGGTCTGATTCATCGAGGATGAGTTGGAATGGTGATGAACATGTCCTACTGTGTGTGAGCTAAGTGTGTGAACACGATTTGGTAAAGGTAGCGGTGAGAGGCCATGTAGGAGTACATGGTGGGTTGTCTCATTGAAGCCGTCCTCAGGAACTGAGTTCTGTGTTTGTGATCCATGAAACATTTACTACCACGCATTGGGCCCGAAACCAATGGACCCTCTCGGCTTCTTAACCACCCTTGTCCTCTGTCCAGGAGTTGCAAGTAGTTTCTGGTGTTTGTAGTATGCTGGAGGCCGTGGACAGCATTGACCCGAGATGTGGGCTGTGATGCGGTAGGCACGTGGCCGGGCATGCCGGGCGCCTGTTTGGTGTCTCGGAACCCTGTACACATCGTTCGGGGCCGTATGTGGAAACCTCGGCCGGACTCCCTGCGGATGGAACCTGAATAGGAGATAAACCTGGACTTGAGACTTGAGTGTTAGGTAGGCTGTGGCCGACACCCTCGCTGGGCTTCCGCTTGAAGGTTGCCGAGTACATGTCGTGTAAACGGCGGTAAGTGGTGAGAGCGTGTGTGACGAAGTACACCCCTACAGGGTTAATATGATCTATTCGAATAGCCGTGTCCGCGGTAAAGGACTTCTGGGTTGCCTATAACAGTTCATAGACAAGTGAAAGTGGATACTCTAAAATGCGCAAGATAAGCGTGAGTGCTATGGATGGCATTCTCGTAGGGAGACGGGAGCGGATCCATAGTGGAGTATTGATATGGTGAATATGTGGACTCGTGTGCGCCACCTCAAAAGAGTTACTTGCAGTCGTAGTTAGGATAGCCACCGAGTCAAAGCTGGCTTGCTGCAGTTAAACTCCACCACCCCCTTTGTTGATACCGATGCATATGTAGATAGTTCTGATGTAAGTCTTGCTGGGTACATTTGTACTCACGTTTGCTTATTTTATGTTTTGCAGAGAGACGTCAGTCTCGCTAGTAGTTCCGTGTGGACTTCGATGTTTAGCTTGATACCTCAGCTACGATCTTGTGCCCTCGGCAAGATCTAGTAAATAGTCAGGCTTCTCAGCCTTTTTCATTTGTAGATGTCTGTACTCAGACATGTTAAGCTTCCGCATGTGTTTGACTTGTATGCTCTGAATGTTGGGTCATGAGACCCATGTTTGTAATATCTCGCTCCTCGGAGCCTAATGAATAAATACTTGAGTCGTAGAGTTATGTTGTGATGCCATGTTGTATTTACACATATCGAGCATATTGTGTGTATGATTGAAATGCTTGGTATGTGTGGGATCCGACAACCTAGTTGTTTATCCTTGGTAGCCTCTCTTATGGGGAAATGTAGTCTTGTGCTTCCATGAGCCATAGTAGTCCGCTACAGCCCGGTTCACCGGAGTCCTGCTAGCCCAACACTACTGCTCCGGAACACTTGACTGGCCGGCATGTGTTTCACTTCGCTCCTGTGTCTGTCCCTTCGGGGAAATGTCACGCGGTGACATCCGGAGTCCTGCCTAGCCTGCTACAGCCTGGGTTCCCGGAGTCCTGTTAGCCCAGTGCTACAGCCCAGATTCGCACGCTGCTGACCGACATGCTCGATGTTGATTCACGTATGCCTGTCCCCGTAAGTTAGTGCCACTTTGGGTTCACGACTAGTCATGTCGGCCCGGGTTCTCTGTCATATGGATGCTAGCGACATTATCATATACGTGAGCCAAAAGGCGCAAACGGTCCCTGGCCATGGTAAGGCGACACCCGTGGGAATACCGTGCGTGAGGCCGCAAAGTGATATGAGGTGTTACAGGCTAGATTGGTGTGACTTAGAATCGGGGTCCTGACATAATAATAATAATACTTCAAGCATGCTAACCAAGCAATTATGTCTTATCAAAATAACATAGCCAAAGAAAGCTTATCTCTACAAAATCATATAGTTTGGTTATGCTTCATTTTCGTCACACAAAATGCTCTCATCATGCACAACCCCGATGAAAAGCCAAGCAATTGTTTCATACTTAGCCTTTTCAAACTCTTTCAACTTGTACGCAATATATGAGCGCAAGCCATGGACATAGCACTATGGGTGGAATAGAATATAATGATTGAGGTTGTGTGAGAAGACAAAAAGGGAGAAAGTCTCACATTGACGCGGCTAATCAACAGGCTATGGAGATGCCCATCAATTGATGTCAATGCAAGGAGTAGGGATTGCCATGCAACGGATGCACTAGAGCTATAAATGTATGAAAGCTCAACAAAATAAACTAAGTGGGTGTGCATCCAACTTGCTTGCTCATGAAGACCTAGGGCATTTGAGGAAGCCCATTGTTGGAATATACAAGCCAAGTTCTATAATGTAAAATTCCCACTAGTATATGAAAGTGACAAAATAGGAGACTCTCTATCATGAAGATCATGGTGCTATTTTGAAGCACAAGTGTGGTAAAAGGATAGTAACATTGTCCCTTCTCTCTTTTTCTCTCATTTTTTTTATCTTTTTTTTTATTTGGGCCTTCTTCTCCCTTTTTTTCTTTTTGGCCTCTTTTTTTTTGTCCGGAGTCTCATCCCGACTTGTGGGGGAATCATAGTCTCCATCATCCTTTCCACACTTGGGACAATGTTCTAATAATGATGATCATCACACTTTTATTTACTTACAACTCAAAGATTACAACTCAATACTTAGAACAAAATATGACTCGATGTGAATGCCTCCGGCGGTGTACTGGGATATGCAATGAATCACGAGTGACATGTATGAAAGAATTATAAAGGTGGCTTTGCCACAAATACGATGTCAACTACATGATCATGCAAAGCAATATGACAATGATGATGCGTGTCGTAATAAACGGAACGGTGGAAAGTTGCATGGCAATATATCTCGGAATGGCCATGGAAATGCCATAATAGGTAGGTATGGTGGCTGTTTTGAGGAAGATATAAGGAGGTTTATGTGTGATAGAGCATATCATATCACGGGGTTTGCATGCACCGGCGAAGTTTGCACCAACTCTCAAGGTGAGAAAGGGCAATGCACAGTACCGAATAGGCTAGCAATGATGGAAGGGTGAGAGTGCGTATAATCCATGGACTCAACATTAGTCATAAAGAACTCACATACTTATTGCAAAAATCTACAAGTCATCAAAACCAAGCACTACGCGCATGCTCCTAGGGGATAGATTGGTAGGAAAAGACCATCGCTCGTCCCCGACCGCCACTCATAAGGAAAGCAATCAAAGAACACCTCATGCTTCAAATTTGTCACACAACGTTTACCATACATGCATGCTACGGGACTTGCAAACTTCAACACAAGTATTTCTCAATTTCACAATTGCTCAACTAGCACACCTGTAATATTACCACCTTTATATCTCAAAACAACTATCAAGTATCAAACTTCTCTTACTATTCAATGCACTTTGTAAACTACCATGCTGTTATAAAGGACTCTCAAAATAATATAAGTGAAGCATGAGAGATCAATAATTTCTATAAAATATAACCACCACCGTGCTCTAAAAGATATAAGTGAAGCACTAGAGCAAAATTGTTTAGCTCAAAAGATATAAGTGAAGCACATAGAGTATTCTAATAAATTCTGATTAATGTGTGTCTCTCTCAAAAGGTGTGTACAGCAAGGATGATTATGGTGAACTAAAAAGCAAAGACTCAAACCATACAAGACGGTCCAAGCAAAACACATATCATGTGGTGAATAAAAATATAGCTCCAAGTAAAGTTCCTGATGGATGAAGACAAAAGAGGGGATGCCTTCCGGGGCATCCCCAAGCTTAGGCTTTTTGGGTTGTCCTTAGATCTTACCTTGGGGTGCCTTGGGCATACCCAAGCTTAGGCTCTTTCCACTCCTTGTTCCATAATCCATCAAATCTTTACCCAAAACTTGAAAACTTCACAACACAAAACTTAACAGAAAATCTCATGAGCTCCGTTAGCGAAAGAAAACAAAACACCACTTCAAGGTACTGTAATTAACTCATTCTTTATTTATATTGGTGTTAAACCTACTGTATTCCAACTTTTCTATGGTTCATAAAATCCATTACTAGCCATAGATTCATCAAAATAAGCAAACAACACACGAAAAATAGAATCTGTCAAAAACAGAACAGTCTGTAGTAATCTGTAACTAACACAAACTTCTGGAACTCCAAAAATTTTAAATAAATTTCTGGACGTGAGTAATTTATCTATGAATCATCTGCAAAAAGAATCAACTAAATAGCACTCTTAAGTAAAAATTTGTAGCTAATCTCGTGAGCGCTAAAGTTTCTATTTTTTACAGCAAGATTGCAAAGACTTTCCCCACGTCTTCCCAAAGGTTCTACTTGGCACAAACACTAATTAAAACAAAAAGCCACATCTAAACAGAAGCTAGATGGAATATTTATTACTAAACAGAACCACAAAGAAAAAAACTAAAATAAAATTGGGTTGCCTCCCAACAAGCGTTATTGTTTAACGCCCCTAGCTAGGCATTTAGGCAAGGATAGATCTAGGTATTGCCATCTTTGGTAGGCAATCCATAAGTGGCTCTCATAATAGATTCATAAGGTAATTTTATTTTCTTTCTAGGAAAGTGTTCCATGCCTTTCCTTAACAGAAATTGGAATCTAATATTTCCTTCCTTCATATCAATAATTGCACCAATCGTTCTAAGGAAAGGTCTACCAAGAATAATAGGACATGAAGGATTGCAATCTATATCAAGAACAATGAAATCTATGGGCACATACATCCTATTTGCAACAATAAGAACATCATTAATTCTTCCCATAGGTTTCTTAATGGTGGAATCCGCAAGGTGCAAGTTTAAAGAACAATCATCAAATTCACGGAAACCTAGCAAATCACACAAAGTTTTTGGAATTGTGGAAACACTAGCACCCAAATCACACAGAGCATAGCATTCATGATCTTTAATTTTAATTTTAATAGTAGGTTCCCACTCATCATAAAGTTTTCTAGGGATAGAAACTTCCAATTCAAGCTTTTTCTTAATAAGATTGCATTAAAGCATCAACGATATGTTTGGTAAAAGCCTTATTTTGACTATAAGCATGCGGAGAATTTAGCACGGGTTGCAACAAGGAAATACAATCTATTAAAGAACAATTATCATAATTAAATTCCTTGAAATCGAAAATAGTGGGTTCATTGCTATCTAAAGTTTTGACCTCTTCCATCCCACTTTTACCAAATTTTGCATTAAGATCTAAAAACTCCGAATCATTGGGACGCCTTTTAACTAAAGTTGACTCATCTCCAGTCCCATCATTATCAAGATTCATATTGCAAAACATAGATTTAATAGGGGACACATCAATTACTTTTAGATCTGCATCCTTATTATCATGAAAACTAGAAAAACACGCTTTTATAAAGCAATCTTTCTTAGCACGCATCCTAGCGGTTCTTTCTTTGCACTCATCAATGGAAATTCTCATGGCTTTGAGAGACTCATTGATATCATGCTTAGGTGGAATAGATCTAAGTTTCAAAGAATCAACATCAAGAGAAATTCTATCCACGTTCCTAGCCAATTCATCAATCTTAGGCAATTTTTCTTCAAGCAAAGCATTGAAATTCTTTTGAGAAATCATAGATTCTTTAACACTAGTCTAAAAATCAGAGGACATCTTATTAAAATTTCCATAAGAGTTGTTGTAGGAATTACCATAATTATTAGAGGGATTACTAGGATACGACCTAGGATTAAAGTTTCCTCTATAAGCGTTGTTACCAAAATTGTTCCTACCAACAAAATTCACATCCATAGATTCATTATTATTCTCAATCAAAGTAGACAAAGGCATATCATTGGGATCAGAATAAACACTCTTATTAGCAAACAATTTCATAAGTTCATCCATCTTTCCACTCAAAACATTAATTTCTTCAATTGCATGCACCTTTTTACTAGTAGATCTTTCAGTGTGCCATTGAGAATAATTAACCATAATATTATCTATTAGTTTAGTAGCTTCTCCTAAAGTGATTTCCATAAAAGTGCCTCCCGCGGCCGAATCTAAAAGATTTCTAGAAGCAAAGTTCAATCCGGCATAAATTTGTTGTATAATCATCCATAAGTTCAAACCATGTGTAGGGCAATTACGTCTCATTAATTTCATTCTCTCCCAAGCTTGTGCAACATGTTCATGATCAAGTTGCTTAAAGTTCGTAATATCGTTTCTAAGAGAGATGATCTTAGCGGGAGGAAAATACTTAGAGATAAAAGCATCTTTGCACTTATTCCAAGAATCAATACTATTTTTAGGCAAAGACGAAAACCAAGTTTTAGCACGATCTCTAAGCGAAAACGGAAATAGCTTCAGTTTAACAATATCATTGTCCACATCTTTCTTTTGCATGTCACACAAATCAACAAAGCTATTTAGATGGGTAATGACATCTTCACCAGGAAGGCTGGCGAATTGATCTTTCATGACAAGATTCAGCAAAGCAGCATTAATTTCACAACATTCAGCATCGGTAAGAGGAGCAATCGGAGTGCTAAGAAAATCATTGTTGTTGGTATTGGCAAAGGCACACAATTTATATTATCTTGAGCCATCGTGACAAGCAAGCAATCCAACACAGAAGCAAACAAGAAGCAACCGAAAAAGAGGCGAACAGAAAGAGAGGGCGAATAAAACGGCAAAGGTGAAGTGAGGGAGAGGAATACGAGAGGCAAATGGAAAATAATGTAATGCGAGGGATAAGAGTTTGTGATGGGTACTTGGTATGTCTTGACTTGTGCGTAGACTCCCCGGCAACGATGCCAGAAATGGCTCGTTGACGGGAAATCAAATCTTGACTTGACTTGGTGCACACCTCCCCGGCAACGGCGCCAGAAATCCTTCTTGCAACCTCTTGAGCATGCGTTGGTTTTTCCCTTGAAGAGGAAAGGGTGATCCAGCAAAGTAGCGTAAGTATTTCCCCCAGTTTTTGAGAACCAAGGTATCAATCCAGTAGGAGTCCACACGCAAGTCCCTCGTACCTACACAAACAAATAAGAACCTTGCAGCCAACGCGATAAAGGGGTTGTCAATCCCTTCACGGCCACTTGCAAAAGTGAGATCTGATAGAGATGATAAGATAATATTTTTGGTATTTTTATGATAAAGATTGAAAGTAAAGATTGCAAAATAAACGACGCCAGAAATAGCTCGTTGACGGGAGATTAATATGATGGAAAATAGACCCGGGGCCATAGGTTTCACTAGTGGCTTCTCTCAAGATAGCATAAGTATTACGGTGGGTGAACATGATTGAACCCAAAGCTAAGCACTTCTCCCATGGCAAGAAAGATCAATCTAGTAGGACAAACCAAACTGATAATTTGAAGATACTTGCAAAGATAACCAATCATACATAAAAGAATTCAGAGAAGATTCAAATATTGTTCATAGATAATCTTGATCATACACCCACAATTCATCGGATCTCGACAAACACACCGCAAAAAGAGTTACATCGAATAGATCTCCAAGAAGATCGAGGAGAACTTTGTATTGAGATCCCAAGAGAGAGAAGAAGCCATCTAGCTAATAACTATGGACTTGAAGGTCTGTGGTAAACTACTCACACATCATTAGAGAGGCTATGGTGTTGATGTAAAAGCCCTCCGTGATCGATGCCCCCTCCGACGGAGCAACGGAAAAGGCCCCAAGATGGGATCTCACGGGTACAGAAGGTTGCGGCGGTGGAATTAGGTTTTCGTGGTGCTCCTCGATGGTTTCGGTGTACGTAGGTATATATAGGAGGAAGAAGTAGGCCGGTGGAGCCACGAGGGGCCCACGAGGGTGGAGGGCGTGCCCCCCTGCCTCGTGGCCTCCTCGTTGATTACTTGACGTCCACTCCAAGTCCTCTGGATCACGTTTGTTCCAAAAATAACTCTCCCGAAGGTTTCATTCCATTTGGACTCCGTTTGATATTCCTTTTCTGCGAAACACTGAAATAGGCAAAAAGACAGTAATTTGCACTGGGCCTTGGGTTAATAGGTTAGTCCCAAAAATAATATAAAAGTGTATAATAAAGCCCATTAAACATCCAAAACAGAATATATAATAGCATGGAACAATAAAAATTTATAGATACGTTGGAGACGTATCACGCCCAAGTCCAGATCTTTTCGTCCCCCGCAAACATTCCAGCCATGTCCGGATCTGGAGCGCATGGCAAATGGATGGCCTCCTCCGTCACGGAGGAGAACATCCAGGAGCTCCGGGAAGCGGGGTACCTAGCCAAGGAGATCGTCCACCGGCTTCGAGCCAAAAAGCAGATCGTCCCCACTCCGGAGCCCAATGAGAGGGTAGTATTCATCCCCCATTTCCTTCGCCGACTAGGATTTCCCCTTCATCCTTTCGTCCGCGGTCTCATGTTTTACTACGGGCTAGATTTCCATGATCTAGCCCCGAATTCCTTCCTCAATATTTCGGTGTTCATCGTCGTATGCGAGGCATTCCTCCGCATTCCCCCCACTTCGGCCAATGGCTCAAAGTCTTCAATGTGAAGCCGAAAGTGGTGGATGGCCAACACGCGGAGTGTGGTGGCGCCATGGTGAGCAAGCTTCCCAACGTCACCTGGCCCAAGGGCACCTTCATGGAGACCGTGAAGGGATGGCAGAAGAAGGAGTGGTTCTATGTCACAGAACCTCGTGACTCCACATGGGCCGCTCCTTCCGAGTTCAAATCAGGGCCTCTAATGCGGCTGACATCCTGGCTCAACAAGGGCCTGGACTGGGCGTCGTCCAACAAGGTGATGACGCTGTAGAAGCGCGTCAAGAGTATGGTAGACAAGAATACCGGTCTTGCCAGCGTGATCCAGGTGATGCTCTTTCGTCGGATTCTCCGCTGCCAACGCCGGACTCAGTACATGTGGGAGTTCGACCCGGCCGGTCCCCGGACCCTGCAGCGGTTCTTCGGCACAAAGCATGAAGACATGTGGAAGCTGCTTTTCAAGTCCCAAAAGACGTGGCCGAAAACGACCAAAGACCTCGGCCATGACTGCACTCATGCAGCGACTCCCGTAAGTTTTCTGATAACCTTATTTTGTAAGTCCAAGGAGCATACTAAGCTCTCCATTCTTCCCACAGGGCTGGACGAAGAAGGCGGAGCGGATTCATTGTCCGTCTCCGCTACCTGAAGACCCAGCTATTCCTCTGTTGACGAGGATGCTGGTCCCGACGCCGTATCAGGCGCTG
The DNA here is from genome assembly GCF_002575655.3 of Aegilops tauschii subsp. strangulata. NCBI lineage: Eukaryota > Viridiplantae > Streptophyta > Magnoliopsida > Poales > Poaceae > Aegilops > Aegilops tauschii. The sequence continues at coordinate 184,433,506 of NC_053039.3, forward strand.
GAAAAGAAGGCCAAGAAGAAGAGCAAGGAGGCCAAGGGTGGCCTCCGCCACAAAGGCGCTTCGGACGTAGTGTCCGAAGACACCAAAACTCTCTCCTCTCATGACGAAGATGAGGGGGAGGAGGAAGAAAGCAATTCCCCCCTTAAGGGGGGAAAGAAAAAGAGGGCGACTTCCATGGATCTAGATACAGAGGCGTCCAAGAAAGGGAGAATCTCCCCTACGGATGATTCCGAGACGGACGCCGACGACGTCCACACGTGGCACCCTAGGCTGAAGCCCCTGGCCAGATCGTAAGTATTCAAAGGTACTGTATATATATCCGGCTTTTCGCCTTGTGGTTTTAATACGTTGAATTACGTGTTGCAGTCCGGCTCGTGACCTCCCCCAGCGATCCTCATCTTCTGGGAATTTGCTGGGTCCGAACATGATGGAGAGCGAGTCACCTCCGCCAGCCTCCCACCACTGCTACGGATAACGCCAAGGTGTTGTCCCGAAGGACCCTTCAGGGACAGGGAGAGGTGCGGGAAGCCACCAAGACGGTGCCAAAGGGTGATACCCCTGCTGCCGAGAACATGGGGGAACCGACCCACATGGAGACTGGAGACGGGGGCCATGTCCAATTTGGCCCCCAACCAAATGTCATTCCGGAGACCCACACGGCTCCGGAGTCAGATGAGCAGTCTCCTTCAAAACAAGGGGGCGCCCCCACTCCACCGGCGACCTCTATCAATCCAGAGGCGTCGGACACTCTGGTGGGAGTGCTTCAAAGCGCCACCATTGTGGAAGAACATCGTGCCCTTATGGGTACGGTGGTTGAAAAGGTTCGGTCCGCTAAAAGCGGATTGAATGAGGCCTACACTAGTGTCGGAGTAAATGGCCACGGGTAGCCTAACAGAGTCCCACTGGCTCTTCGAAAAATTATCAGGCCATTCAAGCCTTCAAGCGTACAAAGCATAGGGCCGCCTTCCCCCGGTCGGCTATCCCCAGGGCCGACTCCCAGAAGGCGACCCAGCCTCAGAAACCTCCCCCAAGAAAGATACGAGATAGCTGACTCCAGGGAGCCGGCCCCAAGAGGACCGACTCCCAGAAGCCGGCCATGAAGAAAGCCGACTCCCAGAAGCCGGCCATGAAGAAAGCCGGCTCCCAGAAGCCGGCCAAGACTGCACCCACTAAGACTGTACCCACATAACGTCGATAGGATGGGGCGTGGCCGCAGTACAGCCCACTACCCCCGAACCCCGGAACAGGCATGGCCACAGGGCGCCGTACGGGCCAGCCATCCCCTGTCTGGCGCGGCACTGTAGCCGTGTTGGCCTCGATGTCACCCATGACAGGCGCCAGTACGGCCCATAGGTGGTGGGCCCCTTTTGCCAAAGAGACACCCGAAGGCGGCCTGGCCTCCTCTAGTCGGCCAGGGGTGTGGCCGGCTCCCAATAGCCGGCTACCTCCCTCCCTCGAAACATGTGCCTCATTAAGGAGACAAGACGAGGTGAGGCTACAGTGAGAGCCCGCAAGGCGGCGACACTGTAGCCACGCTTACCTCAACAAAGCTCTCGTCATCAGAGGCGAGGCAACAGTAACCAGCCGCCGACAAAGCCCCCAAGCGGTGGGGCCGGCCTGTCCGCCAAGAGGCCCGCAGCCGGCGGGACCCACCAGTCGGCGGGCCCCAATGACCGGCGGAGAAGCCGGCGAGCATAGACGCTGACGGCTGGGACCCGCGCCCAGCCGGATTACCATTGTACCCCTGGGGGTAGGCCTATATAAACCCCCCGGGACACCCATGCAAAGGGTTGATCTCATAGAATTCCACACACCACATAGAGAGAAAAGGAGAGCTAGCCTTGCCCTTCTTCTTCCTCTAGCCAAACAGCTCAAGGAGCGCTTGTAGCTACTTGTATTGATCTAGTGATCATGCGGAGACCCCGCAGAGCAGGACTAGGGGTGTTATCTCCACGGAGAGCCCCAAACCTGGGTAAGATCCGCCGGCGTGCATGTCTTCGCCTCATCCCGTTTCCAGGCACCGGCGATGTTTTACTGGCTCCCACATTGATAAGCCACCCGTTGGCATATGGCGCACCTACCACCCGACATTTGGCGCCCACCGTGGGGCCAGGTGCACCATCGTCCGGAGATCTGTTCTGGACGGGAACCCTTTTTCTCCCCCGCGAGCGCAGCCAGCCTGCTACGCCCGATGGCACTTGCCCCGACGTGCTGGAAGGCGTCGACGACGCCTGCGCAGCGAGCTGCCTCGCCGATCTTCTTGGTGAGACTCGCATCTCCGACGAGCCCGTGTCCGACGCGGGCACGGACTACCCCGAGAGCCGCCTCGTCAGCCTCCTCGACCAGCTTCACGTCTCCAGCTAGCTTGTTGTGGACTTGGAGTCGGTCGGCTCCACCGACCCGATGCTTGTCGACTCCGACACGGCATCGCTCGACGCCTACCCCTCCGACGTGGTAGTCTTCGACGACCCTCTTCCTCGAGCTAACAGCGGCAGCAGCGCTGTCACTGAGGTGCTGGTCATCAGCCACGTCGCCGACTCGGGCGAGAACGCCCACGACGCCCTACAAGCGGCGATGCATGACTTGTCCGTCCCCATCCCGGCCGACGCCGACGCCGAGACCCTGGAGGCACGCCGCCTCGCCCTCATCGCGGAGGGCCAGAAGATAGCCTCCATGAGACGCCTCACCGAGGCTCACCAGCGCGAAGTCGACCGCGCCGCCTTTGGTACGCCGCCTCATGGCGGGCCAAGCCGAGCCGGCCTCGTCAAGAAGCGCGGCGCGGCCATCGCCAGCATGCTGGGGGCAGACCGCCCCGTCTACGCCACACCGCTTGAGAATCTGCGAGCCGCTCAGGCGGCCGCAGAAGAGCTGAATGGGCTGGGGGCTGATGAGCTCCCCTACATGACAAGGCGCATCCAGCAGCTGATCGGCGCGGCCGCAGAACGGCATGAAGCCGGCGCCCGTGCTGAGAGTCCTCCCCCATGCCAAGAGCACGCCGCGACATCCCGGTCGCCGACTGCGAGCGGCGCCCGCGCAAGGAAAGACAAGGAGCCGGCTGCTAGCCGCAGCCGAACTCGAATCACCATCGAGCGCGACACAGAAGGCCGCCCTCGAGTAGTGGAGCGCCAAGGCAATCCGCCTCCTCCCCCGCCTCGTGGGGAGAGATATCCCACCCCGCCGCCTGTCACACATCCGACTCTCGGTGGCCGACTAGGCCACCGCGAAGGAGTCGGCGAGAACGACGCCCGCCACCGGATCGACCGCCTAGCTCGATCCTTGGCACTAGAAGAAGAAGACGATGTCGGCCCGCCATGCTTTGGCCCCCGCATCCGCGACGAGCCCTTCCCCAAAGGGTTCTCGCTCCCTAGAGACACGCCCAAGTACAACGGCTCTGTGAAGCCGAAAGAATGGCTCATCGACTACTCTACCGCTGTCAGTATAGCGAACGACAACAGGCGCGTTGCCGTGAAGTACGTCCCTCTCATGCTGCAAGGCACGGCACACACCTGGCTCAACAGCCTCAAGCCCTACAGCGTCAACAGCTGGCTGGACTTCACGGAAGTCTTCGTCCGCAACTTCTCCAGCACGTACAAGCGGCCTCCCAAGCCCCGCCAGCTCTCCTTATGCGTCCAAGGGCCCAGCGAGTCGACCCGCGACTACCTCACGCGGTGGGCCGAGCTCCGCAACTCCTGCGGGGGGTGCACGAGGTTCAAGCCATCGAATACTTCACCGCCGGGTGCCGAGAGGGCACCCTCCTCAAGCACTGACTCCTCTGCGACGAGCCGGCTACCCTCGATGAGCTGCTGGTCATTGCGGACAAGTACGCCACGGCCGACTCCTCGATGAAGACCGAGCTCCGAGTGGACGCCTCTGGGAAGGTGCTCGCTCCGGCTCCCAAGACGCCGGCTGGCGACTCCAATCGGCGCCCCTACCAAAATGACCACAAGCGCAAGGCCCCTATGCCGCCTTCCACCAGTTGGCAGGTGGCCACAATCAAAGATGAGCAGCCCGAAGAATGGCCCGCTCCGAAGAAGAAGGGCGGCAGGTTGGCTTGGCAGCCGGCCTTCTCCTACGAGCAGACTCTCGATGCCCCCTGCAAGTTCCACAGCGGCGCGAAGCCGTCCAACCACACGACCCGAAAGTGCCACTGGCTCACACGGATCTCCAAGGGCGTGGGGCTGGTGCCGCCTCCGCCTCCCGGCCCGTCGCCTCCAGCCCCCCAGCAGCCGGCTGCTCGACCAGCAGTCGGAGCCATTCAAGATGAGTTCCCTGATGAGCACGCCGCCTACGTCGTCTTCACAAGCCAGGTTGAAGACAAGTGCAGCCGGTGCCGACAGCACCAAGAGGTCAACGCAGTCGCCTCCAGCAACCCCGAGTTCATGCATTGGTCCGAAAGGCCTATCAACTAGAGCCGGGCCGATCACCCAGAGGTGATGCCGTCCCCTGGCTCCTATGCATTAGTGTTGGATGTCACCCTCGCAACAGAGAGGCCAGCTGCCTGATTCTCCCGCGTTCTGATTGATGGCAGAAGCAGTATCAACATATTGTACCGCGACACCATGGAGAAGTTGAACCTCAAGGCGAAGCAGCTCATGCCAAGCCGGACCGTGTTCCATGGCATCGTACCCGGCCTGTCCTGTTCCCCGATCGGCAAGATCAAGATGGATGTTCTCTTTGGAGACAAGGATCACTTTCGTCGAGAAGCAATCTGGTTCGAGGTAGTGGATCTGGAAAGCCCTTACCACGCCTTGCTTGGCCGACCTGCTCTGGCCAAGTTCATGGCTGTGCCCCACTACGCCTACCTGAAGATGAAGATGCCGAGCTCGAAGGGGATCATCACTGTAGCCGGCGACTACAAGAAGTCCATCGAGTGCGCTGCAGCCAGCAGCCGGCTGGCCGAGTCCCTCGTAGTGGCAGAAGAGAAGAAGATGCTGGAGCGAGTTGTGGCCATGGCCGGCAAGCAACCGGCCTTGTCCCCGAACCCCAAGGAATATGATGCGCAGGGCTCCTTCCAGCCAGCCAAGGAGACGAAGAAGATACCTCTGGACCCGGAGAACCCGGAGAGGTTTGCAGTCATTGGTGCAAACCTGGACAGTAAATAGGAAGGCGAGCTCGTCGACTTCCTCCGTGAGAATCGAGACATCTTTGCATGGTCCCCAAAGGACATGCTGGGTGTTCCAAAGGATTTCGCCGAGCACAAGTTACACGTCCGAGCCGACGCGAAGCCGGTCAAGCAGCCTCTCCGCCGACTGTCAGAAGAGGAGAGAAGAATCGTAGGAGAAGAGATAGCCCGGCTCCTCGCTGCCGGCTTTATTATGGAAGTGTTTTTTCCAGAGTGGCTTGCCAACCCAGTCTTGGTGTTGAAGAAAAACAACAAATGGCGTATGTGTATAAACTACACTAGCCTCAACAAGGCCTGCCCCAAAGATCCGTTTGCTCTGCCACGGGTTGATCAAGTGATAGACTCCACAGCCGGATGCGAGCTGTTGAGTTTCTTGGATGCCTACTCAGGATACCACCAGATTAAGTTGGACCCAGCAGACCGCCTGAAGACCGCCTTCATTACACCATTCGGAGCTTTCTGTTACCTGACTATGACATTCGACTTGAGGAATGCCGGTGCCACTTTTCAGCGTTGCATGCAGAAATGCCTCCTCAAGCAACTCGGCAGAAATGCCCACGTCTACATAGACGATATTGTGGTGAAGACAGAGAAGTGCGGCACCCTGCTGGAAGACCTCAAAGAAACAGCCAACTTGCGCCGATTCTAGATCAAGCTCAACCCCGAGAAATGCGTGTTCGGAGTACCAGCCGGCCAGCTTCTAGGCTTTCTGGTCTCCGAACGCGGCATTGAGTGCAACCCTGTGAAGATCAAGGCCATTGAGAGAATGGAGATTCCCACCAAGTTGCGAGATGTGCAGAAGTTCACCGGGTGCCTGGCCTCTCTAAACCGCTTTATCAGCCAGCTAGGAGAGAAGGCTCTCCCCCTATACCGACTCATGAAGAAATCCACTCATTTCGAGTGGAATGACCAAGCAGACCAAGCCTTCCATGAGTTGAAGAAGATGCTGACCACTCCACCTGTCCTGGCGGCGCTGACTGAGAAGGAGCCCATGCTCCTCTACATTGCCGCAACTAGCCGAGTGGTCAGTACAGTCATCGTGGTCCAGCGCCCAGAAGAAGGCCGAGCCCAGCTAGTCCAGAGGCCGGTATATTATCTAAGCGAAGTACTGTCCAGCTCAAAGCAAAACTACCCACACTACCAGAAGATGTGCTATGGAGTGTACTTCGCCGCCAAGAAGGTGAAGCCCTCCTTTCAAGAGCATCCCATCACGGTCGTATGCACCGCCCCGCTTGCCGAGATCATAGGCAGCCGGGATGCATCCGGCCGGGTGGCTAAATGGGCCATTGCGCTGGTGCCTTACACAATCTTCTACCAGCCCTGCACCGCCATCAAGTCCCAAGCATTGGCCGACTTCCTCGTCGACTGGGCCGAGACCCAGTACCTACCGCCGGCTCCCGACTCTACTCATTGGCGGATGCATTTTGACGGGTCCAAGATGCGCACCGGCTTGGGAGCCGGCATCGTCCTCACCTCTCCCAAAGGCGACAAGCTCAGATACACGCTGCAAATCCACTTTGCCGCCTCCAACAACGTGGCTGAATATGAGGCGCTCATACACGGGCTCCGGCTAGCCAAAGAGCTCGGCATACGCCGGATCCTGTGTTATGGCGACTCAGACTTGGTGGTCCAGCAGTCATCTGGCGACTGGGACGCCAAGGATGCAAACATGGCGAGCTATCGATTCCTCGTCCAGCAGATCAGTGGGTACTTCGAAGGGTGCGAGTTCCTTCACGTGCCACGGGCCGACAACGACCAAGCAGATGCCCTGGCACGGATCGGCTCCACCCGACAGGCTATACCAACCGGTGTCTCTCTCCAACGCCTCCTCAAACCGTCTATCAAGCCGTCTCCAGAGTCGGACTCTATCTTCGTACCACCCGCCCCCGATGCAGCCGGATCCGACTGGAGGAACCCAGCAGGCGGCTCGGGGACTTCGACAAGCGGCCCGGGGACTGCCGTAGTCGCACCCGGCTCGGGGACTTCAGAACCCGGCCCGGGGACTGCAGCAGTCGGCCCGGGGACTGCAGCGACACAAGAAGCGATGGCCGACTCCAACTCTCCACCACTCAACCCACCCACCCGAGTCACAGTGGCCGTACTAACAGTAGAAGAAGTCACAGCTCCATCATGGGCCCAGCCCATCCTCAACTTCCTAGTCAACAGAGAGCTGCCGACTGATGAGATCTCGGCAAGACTAGTGCAACGCCGAGCCGGAGCATATGCAATAATAAACAGAGAACTTGTCAAGCGCAGCATCACTGGAGTCTTCCAGCACTGCGTCGAGCCAGAGAAGGGTGTAGCAATCCTCAAGGATATCCACCAAGGCGAATGAGGCCACCATGCAACCTCAAGATCACTTGTGGCCAAAGCTTTCCGCCATGGTTTCTTCTGGCCGACTGCTTTGGAAGATGCCAAAGAGATAGTCAAATGCTGCAAAGGATGCCAAGTCTTCAGTTCCAAGCAACACCTGCCGGCTTCTGCACTCAAGACCATCCCCCTCACCTGGCCCTTTGCCGTATGGGGGCTGGACATGGTGGGCCCATTCAAGACAGCACACGGCGGCTTGACACATCTGCTTGTCGCCGTGGACAAATTTACCAAGTGGATCGAAGCGAAGCCGATCAAGAAGCTGAACGGGCCAACTGCCGTGACGTTCATTGCCGACATCACTACTCGGTATGGCGTGCCACACAGCATCATCACCGACAACGGCACAAACTTTGCCAAGGGAGCACTGGCACGTTTCTGCGCGACACAGGGCATCCGACTGGACTTAGCGTCCGTTGCCCACCCGCAGTCAAACGGCCAGGTCGAGCGAGCAAACGGCCTCATCCTCTCCGGCATCAAGCCCCGACTGGTCGTACTACTGGAGCGCTTGGCCGGCTGCTGGCTCGACGAGCTACCGGCTGTCCTCTGGAGTCTGTGCACTACCCCAAACAAGTCAACCGGCTTCACTCCGTTCTTCCTTGTGTATGGTGCCGAGGCTGTCATCCCAACTGACATCGAGTTCGACTCGCCTCGGGTCACCATGTACACGGAGGCGGAGGCCAAGGAAGCGCGAGAAGATGGCGTCGACCTGCTGGAAGAAGGCCGGCCGTTAGCACTCAGCCGGTCCGCCATCTACCAGCAGGGTTTGCGCCGTTACCACAACCGGAAGGTCAAGACAAGATCCTTCCAAGAGGGCGACCTTGTGCTTCGGCTGATCCAGCGAACAGCCGGCCAGCACAAGCTCTCGGCCCCTTGGGAAGGCCCTTTCGTCGTCAGCAAGGCACTAGGCAACGACTCCTACTACCTGATCGACGCACAAAAACCAAGAGCACGCAAGAGGGATGATTCCGGCAAGGAGTCGGAACGACCATGGAACGCAAACCTCCTGAGAAGATTTTACAGTTGAAAGCAGTATGTACCATGCTACCGTTTTCGTATTAAATATGAGACAAACGGGCCCCCCGAGGCGCACTCGGGGACTGCCCTCCTTTATCTATGAATGACGAGTGTCATACTCATGAATGTATTATTACATTTGATTTTCTATCTGGCACCGGGTTCGACTAGTCGGCCTGGGGACTGGCCGCCTTAAGTTATATTAGAAGTTCTACCTAAAGTCAGACAAGTAGTGTGCCGGCACCCGAGCCCTCTCTTGTTGAAAGTCGCAGCTCGAAGAATCGACTGTCCGACTGGCAAGAGCCAAAGTCAGAAAGGATGCCCACACGAAAAACGGCTAAGGACTAACGAACTTATATAACGCAAAGACGGCCTCCAACCACGCCTACCGGCTGCCAAAACAGCCGGCTGGCCGGCCTCCCAATCACTTCGCTATAATCCAACAAAGCTAGAGTACTTGCCCTCCCAACCGGCCAAGCACTTCTCCAGCCACAGATTGCAGAGCAGCTGTCCGGCTGGGAAGGCGGCAAAGGAAACAGCCGAAGGATGAAAAGCAAAGAACAAGGGAAAGCCAAACACATGCATATTTATATTTACACATAAGGCCCCATACAGGCCGGCAGTCAATATAGTTCGAATACACCCCCAGTGGGTGGAATTGTGCAAACTTAACAAAATACTGTTCCAAGAGTGGTAAAACAGGAAAGTATAGGCAGCAGACTAGACTAAGGGCGTAGCAGGGGAGCCGGGCTGGTCGGTGGAGACGGCGCCGCCGGCTGGAGGAGTGGCCGGCTGGCGGGTCTCGGCTTGATCATCGCCGGCTGCAGGCGGTGCACCCGCGCATGCCTTGTTGCTAGAGGCACGGTCAAGCTGAGGCTGACCGGCCGCTCCACCATCTGGCGCGGCGTCTCCACCCTCCTCCTACTCCTCGCCCTTGTCGCTGGAGTCGATCTCCTCCGCCGAGTCCTCGCCATCTGCCGGGTTCAGCCCAAATCACTCCTCCGGCTGGGCAACGCCGTTGTCGTCCACCTCAAGAGCGAAGGCGCTGGTGTGGTGTAGTCGGCAATCGCCGAAGCCCACTGGATGATAGCCGGCCGCGCCGGCTCCAGCTCCGCGTCGGCCTCCTGCCGCCAGGTGGCCAGCTGGTCCAGACTCAGCTCGGAATACCAGGCCTTGACGAACTCCAGCGCCCGCCTGGCGCCGGGCCGAGCCGCAGAAGCCTTCCAGGCCTCGAAGCGGCCGACCGCCACCTCCAGCCAGTCGGCAGTTCGACTGGGGGTGCGGGGAATCACCTCACTAGGCCAGAGAGCGGCCAACACCTGCGCCCCAACATGCTGAAGCCGGCGGAGCATGCGGTGAGCCGGCTGGAGGCGGGCTTGAATCGCCAAGAGCTGCTCCTCCAGCGACCGGCGAGCGTTCGGCGCGATCTTGGCGCCAGCCTGCCTTTGCGCCTCGCGGTGGGCCTCGACGACCTGGTTGGCGGCAGTAGAGTAGCCAAGGAAGTACTCTGCGCAAGAAAGAAAGAGAAAGAAGAGAAAAACACCAAGTCAGAAAATGAGCCAAACGGCAAGCGGCAAGCAAGGACGAAGAAGAGGGCGGCCTACCATCAACCAAGTCTTCGATCTGGCCGTAGCCGTTGATCAGCGACTGCCTCGCTTCGGCCCAGCTTGCCGCCTCTGTCTCATATTCGGCTTGGAGGGCGGCCTCGCTGTCCTGCACCGCCTTCAGGGCCGCCTTGTGGCTCTTCTCCTGGTCGGCCAGCCTCTTGGCCAGGCGGTCATGCTCCTGGGCCAAGGCGTCAAACTCGGCCTCCTTAGCGCGGAGGGCGGCCTGAGTCCCACCCAGCTGCTCCCTCAGTCTGGCGTTGGCCGTTGCAGGCATGGCAGAAAAGAAAGAAGCAATAAGGAAGAAGTCGTCAAGGAAGATCCGACCCGACTGCTTAGCAGTCGGCCCGAATCTCGGGGACTACACCCAGTGGGTGCGCTGACGCGCCCCCACGTGAGATAAAGGACGAAGCACTTACCCCGGCTCTCAGATAGATCAGCATTCTTCTGGGTCAGCTCCCGAGCCTGGGAGTTGAAGGCAGCCGCACGGAGGTTGTGGTAGTCCTGCAAGTCAGGCAGAGAAGCGAATGTGAACAGGATAGCAACACAGCCCGCTAAGAAGTTCCAAGCCGCCTGCTCAGCAGCCGACTCGGAACTCCGGGACTACACCCAGTGGTGCGCTGACGCACCCCCACGGAAGAAACCAAGATCAAAAAAGCAAAAATAGGAAGACTAACCCGAATGGCCGCTCGCGTCGCAAGGAACTCGTCATTGTATTTCCTCAGCGCCGCAGCCTGGGATTGAAGCCGGTTCCGGACTTCCTGCGCCGCCACGTTCACCACGGCCATCCCTCCACCCGGCGTCCACCCCGAGCTGGCGCTGGCCGCCTCCATGTCCCGGGCCAACGAGCCAGAGCTCGCGGCCTTCTGCGGGTCCGATGCGGCCTTCCCCGCGCGCTGGCGCGATGGCGATTGGACCACCAGGTCCGTCCTCGCGGCCGGCGCGCCCCCGGCCGATTGCGCAGGCGGCACGTTAGGCCGGCTGCCTTGAGCTTCCCCAGTCGGCGGGGCCGGTGCCGCCTCCCTCTTCGGGACGACGATGTCGTCCTCCCTCTCCAACCCCGGCTGGTCGCTGCCGGCTTCCTCCGGCGGGGGCTCCGGGACCTCGGGCGCCGTGACACGCAGAGGGGTGACGAGCAAGGCCCCCTCCGCTGTTGCCGCGGCTGTTGCTTCTGCTTGGGCCTTGGCCGCTGCGTCAGTGCGCGCCTTCGCCGCCTCCTCCTTCTCTTGTGCCGCCTTGGCGGCAGCCGCCCTCAACTCCTCCGCCTCCCGCTCCTCCCGCGCCTCCCGCGTGTTTCGCTCCGTCGCTGCCTGAAGCTCGGCGTGGGGGTCCACGCGGCGGGTGCTCCCAGATCCTCCCGGCGATCCAACGACGGAGGCGACAGCAACCCGCTCAAGCGAAAGAGGAGCCCTGATTTTTGAGAAAGGACAAGGATTCAGAAATCACAAAGAAAAGAAGAAAGAATGTACAAAAGAATATACACTTACGCCGACACCATCTGCGGCTGCTTCACCGCCTTGCGGAAGCGGGCCGCCTTCGCGGCCGCCTCATCCCGCCTAGTCGCAGCCGCCCCACCCTTGGGCTTCTTCGGCCGACTGCCGAACAAGCCCGACGCGGCACGGCGCTTCTGCCTGCCGCCCCGAGCAGGCGGTGCGGCGGAGGAACCCGCGCCGTGGCCGGACGCCGGCTGGCGGCGTGGGACGATTTCCGCCTCGTCGTCATCCAGCCAGTCGTCGAAGCTGGCTTCAAGCCCGGAGCCGCCTGCTTCACCGCCGGCTTCGCCGCCACCCGCCTCGGTGTTTTCATCCATGGCGGCCACCCCCAAGCCGTGGTCCTCCAGGTCATGCTCCGCCCGGTCGGGGAGGAATCGGCGCTCCGCCTCCGACCCGGCTGCAGGTCAAAGGAGAGGGCTCTGCCAAGACGTGCCGACTGGTCAGAGTCGGCCAAAAGGAACTCGGCGACAAAACTAAGAGAATAAAGGGAAAAAAGAGAACATACCGTGGGCGGAGGATGTGCACGGGAATATGGCTCCTTGCCAAACCGCCACTCTGCGGAGAGCTTGCAGTTCGCAAGATAATTCACCATATGGGCCACCTCGTCGTGCGGCATGTCCTTGGTGCACATCCGACTCGGATCGAGTTGGCCGCTCATCTGACAGATCAGGTGAGGGCGGCTTTGAAGCGGAAGCACCCGGCGCGCGACGAAGGCGGCCAGCAAGTCGGACCCAGTCAGGCCCTCCGACTGGATCATCACCCGCAGTCGGGCGACGGCCGCGGCTCCAGCCTGCGACAGCGTCACGACCCGATAGGACCACTGGGGCCGCCTCCCAGCCGGCGGGCCGGCTACGTAAGACGGCAAGTTGACGTAGTCGCCTTGTGGGGCGACGTTCTTCATGTAGAAATATGAGTTCTGCCAGAGCTTCACCGACTGGATTAACGTGATGACGGGGAAGGGGTTGTCGGCCGCCGGCCTCTGCATTGCGATGAAGGCGCCGCTCTGGGCCGGCACGCCCTGCATGCGGGTGCCCAGCTTAGATTGGAAGAACTCCCCCCAGAGCTCGAGGGTGGGGAGAACGCCAAGAAAGCCTTCGCACAAGGTGACGAAGGCGGACAGCAGCACCACCGTGTTCGGAGTGAGGTGGTGCGGCTGGAGTTGATAGAAGTCGAGGAAGGAGCAGAAGAAAGCGCTCGCCGGCAAGCCGAGGCCGCGCAGGAAGTGCGAGCGGAAGACTACCCGCTCGCCTTCCTCCGGCGCCGGCGTGATCTCCTTCGCAGGCGCGAGACGGACCCGCACCTGGTCCGCGCCGGGCAACCGCCGCATCTTGCGGAGGAACTCGATGTGGTCCATATGGACGTTAGAGCCGTCCCAGTCCCCGCCGTACTGCATGGTTGCGAGAAGCTAACGAGGAAGAGTGCGGCGGCGGAGAAAGCGCGGCCCCGCGGCGGCAAAGCTGCGGGGCGGAATGAAGATTGGTGGGACGGCGCGGCGGCGAGGCACTGCTGCGAGGGAAAGCAGGAGGAAGAAGATGGCGGAGAGGAGAGGAGCGTGCGAGCGTCTGCCGCTTCCCCTCCTCCCCCTACTTATAGCCTTGTGCGGCGAAGCCGAGGAGGCGAGGCGTGGGGATGAACGTGGGATTAACCGCGTCCACTCCCCCACGTCCCGCGATTATTGCGCCCTAACGGCGTGCGGAAACCGCCGCCGGAAGACATGCGAACAGCTTTGGGCCACAAAGAATCCGCACCTGGGCCTAGGCGTAGGAGTGGTGGGCCCTCGGCCTACGGCGACGTCTTGTCGCGCGCGTGGGTTGGCAGGCTCTTTTCAGCCAAGGGACGCCACGTGGTTCGCAGGCGGCGAGCGGCCGGCCCGCGGCCCGCTGCACGCGCCAACAGACTCCCGCCTTCCGACTTTAAAAATTTCGCCAAGACGGCGCGCCCAACCGAAGCCTGCTCCCAGCTGCCGGCTCATCAAGATAAGAAGCTGACCGAGCTTCTCGACCTCCTCTCAGCCTTGAAGCCCAACCACCTTCGGGGACTATTGTCGGAGTAAATGGCCACGGGTAGCCTAACAGACTCCCCCTGGCTCTTCGAAAAATTTTCAGGCCATTCAAGCCTTCAAGCATACAAAGCATAGGGCCGCCTTCCCCCGGCCGGCTATCCCCAGGGCCGACTCCCAGAAGGCGACCAAGCCTCAGAAACCTTCCCCAAGAAAGATACGAGATAGCTGACTCCAGGGAGCCGACCCCAAGAGGACCGACTCCTAGAAGCCGGCCATGAAGAAAGCCGACTCCCATAAGCCGGCCATGAAGAAAGCCGGCTCCCAGAAGCCGGCCAAGACTGCACCCACTAAGACTGTACCCACATAACGGCGATAGGATGGGGCGTGGCCGCAGTACAACCCACTACCCCCGAATCCCGAAACAGGCATGGCCACAGGGCGCCGTACGGGCCAGCCATCCCCATCCGGCGCGACACTGTAGCCGTGTTGGCATCGATGTCACCCATGACAGGCGCCAGTACGGCCCATAGGTGGTGGGCCCCTTTTGCCAAAGAGACACCCGAAGGCGGCCTGGCCTCCTCTAGTCGGCCAGGGGTGTGGCCGGCTCCAATAGCCGGCTACCTCCCTCCCTCAAAACATGTGCCTCATTAAGGAGACAAGACGAGGTGAGGCTACAGTGAGAGCCCGCAAGGCGGCGACACTGTAGCCACGCTTACCTCAACAAAGCTCTCGTCATCAGAGGCGAGGCAACAGTAACCAGCCGCCGACAAAGCCCCCAAGCGGTGGGGCCGGCCTGTCGGCCAAGAGGCCGGCAGCCGGCGGGACCCACCAGTTGGCGGGCCCCAATGACCGGCGGAGAAGCCGGCGAGCATAGACACTGACGGCTGGGACCCGCGCCCAGCCGAATTACCATTGTACCCCTGGGGGTAGGCCTATATAAACCCCCCGGGACACCCATGCAAAGGGTTGGTCTCATAGAATTCCACGCACCACATAGAGTGAAAAGGAGAGCTAGCCTTGCCCTTCTTCTTCCTCTAGCCAAACAGCTCAAGGAGCGCTTGTAACTACTTGTATTGATCTAGTGATCATGCGGAGACCCCGCAGAGCAGGACTAGGGGTGTTATCTCCACGGAGAGACCCGAACCTGGGTAAGATCCGCCGGCGTGCATGTCTTCGCCTCATCCCGTTTCCAGGCACCGGCAATGTTTTACTGGCTCCCACAATGATAAGCCACCCGTTGGCATATGTCGCACCTACCACCCGACAAGTAGCCTTCTAAGAGGCTTTGAGGTATGTGATATAATGTCGTTTAGCTATATAAGAGGAATGCCTGTGTATAGATAGTAGCCCCTGAGACTTTGTTCGGTGTTCGCATAGAAAGGCCGAACAGAGGATCTAATAACTTGCGCAGGAGATTAACATACATATCTATTTGAACAAACAGGCTGCAATGCAGGCGTCAGCTTCCCATGCCCCCGAAGTGTCCGAGTTGAGGTGGAAGTTAGAGGAAAAGCAAGGTATGTGATATCGAAACACGTCTGAAATGATATCAGCTCCGATTTGGTATTTGAATGAGTCTTATAATTATGCTCATAGCTGATGCGTCTGAGGTCGTGACCCTCAAGAGCGCGCTGGCTGAAGCCAAGCAAGAGGCGGAGGAGGAACGAGCCGCCCGCCTGAAACATGAATCAAGGGTGGAGAAAGTCCAGCAAGAGCTTAAGGATGCTATAAGCAAATGTGAGTCCTTAGAGCAGGATTTCGGATCAAAACTCCAAACTTGCTAAGGCCTTCCAAGGTGCACAGGAGGCCCGGGCCGAAGCCCAAAGCGCCTACCGGGAGATCCAAGAGGCAAAGCAGATTGCGGCGGGTAAGGCCTTTAACATGCTGAGCAAATTTGTGAGAAGAAAGTATATCTTACTGACCCGGATTTGGAGTTCTCCAGCAGCGTTTGTGGACCTGCCCTGGAGTATTGCTGATGCTGCAGAGTTCTTCTGAGCCGAAGAGGGGAGCTCATCGGAAAAGCTATTCTGGTCGCAGTACCTTGCACCAGAGCATCCCATGCCCCTCAGTGATTAGCTGAAACAGTTGATCGAACTGCATAGGGTGGCCGGATTGGCCATGAGGGATTTTATAATCCGTCTTTGGCCCGCCGAACCCATACCCAGCAGCTACTTCGGGCTCGTGAAGCGGCTGGTCAGTGCCTGCCTCCGGCTTGATGTCGTGAAGCGGTTGATCTGCATCGAAGGTGCACAGATGGCCTTCACCCATGTCAAGGTGCAGTGGGCAAAGATGAACACCGTCAGGCTTGCCACCGAGGGACCGCCCGCGGGAAAAGAGCACCGCACGCCGGAGCGGTATTTTGACGACGTCCTCGAAGGATCCCGCATTGTAGAGGGCCAATGCTTGAAGGACATTATTTTTGAATGAACGTATCCTTGATGTCTGAACTTTGTATTATGAAACAAGGCTGATGTATAATATGTTGCTTATTTTACCTCAAATTCTTTTCCTCCTGTGCGGTCGTTTACGGTATCTGAGAGTTGGCCAGTCGTCGGCTTCAGCCCCCACGTAGGTAGTACGGGGGTGTTCGGAATAGCACCCGAACACACTTGACCCATCAATTTGGTCCTTGAAGGAGGTGTTAGTGCGGTGATCCAGGCAATCAGACCATGTGGCTTTATCGCTCTCACTTAGCCATAAGAGTTTGACAATGAGATTGTAGGTGCAGCCCCTGGTATTATTCGATTATCCGAACTTGGGTGCTATGGACGCCTGACCGGGTTAAGACCGGTCCCTCGCGTAATGCGGAAAAAAATGCAAGAGATTTGTAATTGGTCTCCGAATAGCTGACCAGCTCTCGCCGCACCATGACAGTCAATTTTCGGCTTTCTCTACCGAGGTGTTTATCCAAATGAACCGGAAACGCAATCGTAGTAGTTCTCCCTTTACCGCCTTAGCCGAACGAGCGGAACGTAAGGCAGTAACCACAGGAGCCGGGCAACCGAACTATTGACCAAAGACATGATTCGGAGCCAATGCATATAGTGCTACATTCGTGACGCCGAATTGTACTATAAAAGGTGTTCGGATTTATTTTATTTTTAAGAGATGTACGTGGCCGAATAGAGCCCCTGGCGATTTAAGTCGTACCGAGGTGTACATGGCAATCAGACGAAGAAAGACGGAATACAGGTTAGGAAATAAACCAGTGCCGAACATGTTGGTCAAAAAACTGCTATAGTCTGATTGATACGTCAAGACGTATTTTTACAAATAATGCGATGAGCATCGAGGCTATTTTACATGTCGAGCACAATGGAAAGTTGTGTACGGGTCCTAGGAAGGAAGAGGTGATCTTTAAGGATCCTTTATATACTCTGCCACACGTCTATGCTTCTTTTCTCCTTGGTTTATTATCCTTTGAAAGAATCAACGATCGGGATTTCATGAGGGGCCTAAAAAAGGGCCCTAGGTACCGTCGAAAGGTGATGTGGGTTGTAAGGGACCTGGAAGAATAAAAATAGGATAAAAGAAATATGAGGGTTCAGATAGGGTCGAGCCGTATTCTGGACTTTATCTTTACTATTCCTCCATCTTTGCCCATGGTATCTTTAGCACGTAGTGATGTATGTGTGGTACATATGCCGCAATTCGGTTGGGGTTGAGATAGAGGCCAGATTGCTAGCCGAGCTCTTGACAAGCTGGACTGTCGTGCTACGGGGTAGTCCGGACTCGTTTGATGGTGTCCACAGGCTTGACTGCCGATGTGGTATTTGGTATGATAAGGCCGCGCTGTACTTCCACTGCAAGGGCCGCGGTGTGCTCCTTAGTGCTGAGGGAGCGTTCCATGTTTCCATTGACTGTTATAACACCGCAGGGTCCGAGCATCTTGAGTTTGAGATAGGCATAGTGTGGGACCGCGTTGAAGCGAGCGAACACGGTTCGGCCGAGCAGCGCATGGTAGCCACTGCGGAAAGGGACGATGTCGAAGATCAAGTCTTCGCTTTGGAAGTTGTCCGGCGAACCGAAGACAACCTACAGTGTGATTGAGCCCGTGCAGTGGGCCTCTACACCAGGTATTACTCCCTTAAAGGTCGTTTTGGTGGGCTTGATTCTTGAAGGATCAATACCCATTTTGCGGGTTCTGTCCTGATAGAGTAGTTTAAGGCTACTGCTGCCGTCCATGAGGAATCGCGTGAGGTGGAATCCATCAATAATTGGGTCGAGGACTAGCACGGCCGAGCCTCCGTGACGGATACTGGTCGGATGGTCTCTGCGATCGAAAGTGATTGGACAGGCTGACCATGGGTTGAATTTTTGGGGCGACTGGCTAGATCCGTGTCCCTTAACGCGCGCTTGCACTCTCGCTTGGGGATGTGAGTAACGTATATCATATTCACCATTTTGACTTCGGGGGGAAATTTCTTCTGCCCCCCTATGTTCGGTGGGCGAGGCTCCTCATCGTCGTCCTCGCTGGGCGACCCTTTCTCCTTGTGCTCAGTATTTAACTTCCCGGCCTATTTGAAGACCCAACAACTTCTGTTGGTATGGTTGGCAGGCTTGTTAGGAGTGCCGTGGATCTGGCAAGGTCGATCAAGTATTCAGTTCAGGCTTGATGAACCGTCTTTGTTTCTTTTGAATGGCTTCTTCCGCTGACCGGATTTGGAGCCACAGAATGCGGCGTTGACCGCCGTATCCTCGATATTGTCATTGTTGCTTCGACGCTTATGTTTGTTGTGTCGGGGCTTACCGTTGCCGTTTCTGGCTTCAGAAGTGCCGGGGTCGCTGGTACTGTTGTTGCTACGGGCTAGCCAGCTATCTTCGCCCATGCAGAAGCGGGTCATTAGTGCTGTAAGGGCTGCCATGGACTTTGGCTTTTCTTGGCCGAGGTGTCAGGCGAGCCATTCGTCGCGGATGCTGTGTTTAAAGGCCGCTAGGGCTTCAGCGTCCGGACAGTCGACAATCTGGTTCTTTTTAATTAGGAACCTAGTCCAGAATTTCCTGGCCGACTCTTCGGGCTGCTGTATTATATGACTAAGGTCATCCGCGTCCGGGGGCCGGATATACGTGCCTTGGAAGTTTTCTCTAAAGGTGTCTTCCAAGTCTTGCCAGCTTCCAATAGAGTTTTCTGGGAGGCTATTTAACCAGTGCTGAGCTGGTCTCTTAAGTTTTAGGGGGAGGTATTTGATGGCATGTAGATCATCACCGCGAGCCATGTGAATGTGGAGAAGAAAATCTTCAATCCATACTGCGGGATCTGTTGTGCCATCATATGATTCAATGTTTACGGGTTTAAACCCTTCCAGGAATTGGTGCTCCATTACCTCCTCGGTGAAGCATAGGGGGTGTGCGGCGCCTCTATATCGGGCCACATCATGACGCAGTTCGGATGAAGTCCATATGGGGTTTTTGGCCCGAGTGTAGTTATGCTTGTTGCACCAGGCCTGATAGCCGTCCTCTCGCGCTGGGGCACGCCCCCATGATCTGTAGATTGATCTGGTCTGCCCGGCTCTATTTTCCAGGTCCCGTCGGAGGTCATAGGTGTATCCTGGAGCCGCTGCCTCTCTGCCTCTACGGCGAGTTGGTGCAGGCTGGTGTTCGACATGAGTAGCCGGTCTTTCCCATCCACGTGGTGGTCGGGCGGGCTTGTCAGCAGTTTTGTGTTTTTGCAATATTGGCTTGAGGGCCTCATCGTCAAATTGGGGTAGCAACTTGCACTTCGGGAAGCTCTTTGTTGGGCATTCGAGGCCGTATTCCTCGGCTGCCAGGACGTTATATTAGTCCATCTGTCATTGAGCAGATCCTGATCAGCTTGAAGCTGTTGCTGCTTCTTTTTCAAGCTTCTTGCAGTGGCGATTAGCCGGCGCTTGAAGTGCTCTTCTTCGAGGGGTTCCTCCGGCATGATGAAATCTTTGTTGTCGAGGCTCACGTCCTCTTCGGAGATTGGTAGGTAATTACTGTCCTCCAAGCCCTCGTTCTCGACAGGATCGTCAGGGTCAACTTGCCCCTCTTCCCAATCATCCTGTTTGGATGTTGGCTCGATAGGGGCTTCGGGGTCTTCGGCGTTTTCTGGAGTATTATTGTCTCCGATGCCGGCGTTGCTATCTTTTTCATGATCCGATTTAGAGCGGCGCCGCTGACGTCGAAGCTTTGGTGGTATCTCACGAGGTTCGTCCTCGACTGGATCCTGCTCATCATTACCGTCGTCTTTTTTGGGTGTGTCCACCATGTACACGTCATATGAGGCAGTGGCCATCCAGCGTCCAGTGAATGGCAGGTTTTGGCCTTGCTCATCTCCGGCATCGTCGTCCATACCGTCGATGTCTTCGGAGGCGTAATCGAGCACGTCGGTTAGATCTTCGACAGTGGCTATGAAGTGGGTGGTGGGTGGGACGTAAAATTCCCCGTCCTCAGCCCCTAGTCTGGGCTGGGCATAACTCGAAAGCGATCCTTCCATAATGGCGAGCGATCGCATCAAGTCTAGAGCCTCGTTCAAAAGCGAGGTTTGGGCCGAGAAACGAGAGTCCGCGGGGCTATCCAGGGCTGGAGCCTCCTGAATGCGTGTAACACCCCTGACGTAACTTGCCATATTTGTAACTCCGACTCTTGCCATTTTCGGCTATGTGCTATGATATTCCCTCCGTGGTCGGGTTTTGTCTTTCGTTTTGCATTTTGTCTTGTCATGCATTTTCATATCATGTCATCATGTGCATTGCATTTGCATATGTGTTCGTCTCGTGTATCCGAACATTTTCCCCGTTGTCCGTTTTGCAATCCGGCGCTCCTATCTCCCCCGGTGCACTCCTTTCGTTTTCTTTCGTGTGCGGGTGTCAAACTTTCTCGGAATGGACCGAGGCTTGTCAAGTGGCCTTATTACACCACCCGAAGACCACCGGTCAAGTTTCGTTCCATTTGGAGGTCGTTTGGTACTCCAACGGTTAACCGGGCATCCGCAATGTCCATTTGAGTGTCCAGCAAAACCCCCCTCAAAAACTAGCCCAAAACCCACCAAACTCTCTTCCATGCTCTAGGTCGTTCGATCATGATCGTGTGGGCGAAAACCGCACCTCATTTGGACTCCCCTAGCTCCCTCTACCTATATATTTGCATCTCCCCCGAAAAACGCACGCAGTCCAACCCTAACCCTCGTCCCTCTCCGCCGCCGGACACGTCCGGGCGGAACCGGACGCGTCCGCCGCCGCGCCCTGACGAATCACGAGCCGCCACATCAGCGCTCCGGCCTCCCACCGCCGCCGGCCCGGCGAGCCCGAGGAGGGCCCGCCCGAGCCCGCATCACCGCCGCCTGCCCGCGCCTTCGCCTCCTGCCTGCGTCGCCGCGGCTCCCCGCCGGCCGGCGCCACCCGCCGCCCCGCCACGGCCGGACCCGCCGCCGGACCTCGCCGCCGCGGCACAGCGCCCCCGCCCGACGCCTCCCCGCTGGCGCCGCGGCCCCGCCGCCCTCCGGCCTCGCCTCCTCCTCTGCCTCCGGCCGCCGCCCCGCCTCGCCTTCCCCTCCATCCTCGCCGGCTGGCAGGGCCACGACGAGCCCGAGCTCTCTCGCCCGATCTGGATTTGGTACTGTGAGCGTTGACTTCTCGAACCCCGAAATATTTCCAAGTCTGTGAATCTTACGATATGTGCACATGTTCCTTGTTGCATAACTCCTTGCATGTAGCTCCGATTCGCGCGTGTAATATGTCAAATTGTTCTTCTCGTGATGCGCTACATTTTGTTAAATTGCACCTTGTTCATTAGAGGTCATCTTGATGCCCAAATCTCTGTTGCAAGAGGGCTAGTTGCTGTTATCCTCTGGTTCTTATCAGAACTTGGAGATTTGTCATTTTTGTATCTTTAATTCTGTGCATCTTATGGGCATGAGCTCTACATGTGTTTTGTTGTATGACATGCCATATTTCTAAGGGTGTATGCCATGTATTTTTGTGATCTCTGTGGTGGCTAGCGCAAGCATGCAAAGTAGGCTCCGTAATGTTTCTGATTTCACGGACTTGGTGATTTCTCTAAGTCTTTGTCTGCTGTTATTTTGTTGCCATGTAAACTTGATGCTACAGAGAGATCCATGCATATTTTGGAGATGTTCAGTAAGGATGTTTTGTAGCTATAGTTGTAATTGATCAATTCCTGCCCTTGCTTGCAATTATGGAGTGCCATAGAATGACTCAAGTTTGCCCTACTTTTGCTATAAATATTTCTGGCAGATTCTTAACATGATATTCATTATTGCCAAGCTCATTGTAGTTGATCCATACATGCTATGCTTTTGTTTTTGCCATGGATAGCTTCATAAACATGCCATCTTGCCGTAGGTCTGCTAGTTTTGACATGAATTGCTCTGTAGTGAGTTCATCATGCTCACCAACACGCCTACATATTATTGTTTCTGCCATGCTCTGTTTTCTGCTAAGTCTGAAACCTGATAACGAAACTTGCTATGTTTACATGCTTTCCATCATATCTTATGGTCCTTTTTGGCTTATGGTCAGTAAGGGACTTTTGTCATATGCATTTAGTAGAATATTGCCATGCCTTGTTTTGCTATGTTAAGTTCCTGTAGCATGTTGGTTTCGTACTCTGAACATTGCTACCTGATGCTGTTTTCTGCCATGTCCAGTTTTTCACTAAGTCTGTGATCCTGTTATCTTTTGCACTTTTGCCATGCTTGTTTGAGCTTGATATGTTGTGATCTAGCCGTAGCTCAGTGTTCATCTTTTGTCAAGCATCTCCTGTAGATTACTGTCATATGCTTTTTTGCTATGTTGGGGTGCTGTAGCGTTGTTACTTGTTGCATTTTAAGTGCTATCATGCTGTTAATCGCAGATTCGTGTCAATTCTTGTTTTGCTTGCCATTTGCAAAACGTGCATCCGTTTCCGGTGATCTTTATATCGATTTCGACCGAAATCATCTCATCTTTCCAGTGGCATGCTTGGTTTGCCAAGTTACTGCCATGTTCATCATTTTCCTTCCGGAGCACGCATATGCATCGCATATCATATCTCGCATATCATACATGTTTTGCATCATGTTGCTTGTGCATTTCTCGTGGTTGATTGTGGTTCCGTTTGTTTGTGTTCTTGTCTTGGGTAGAGCCGGGAGACGAGTTCGTGAACGAGGAACCTGTTGAGTACGCTTACGAGGATCAAGCTTTCGACAACTCTGAGAACCTTGCAGGCAAGATGACCACCCCTCGAAATCACTTCTATCTTTGCTTTGCTAGTTGTTCGCTCTATTGCCATGCTACGCTACCTATCACTTGCTATATCATGTCTCCCATTTTGCCATGTCAGCCTCTAACCATCCTTTCCTAGCAAACCATTGTTTGGCTAAGTTACCGCTTTTGCTCAGCCCCTCTTATAGCGTTGCTAGTTGCAGGTGAAGTTGAAGTTTGTTCCATGTCGGAACATGGATATGTTGGGATATCACAATATCTCTTATTTAATTAATGCATCTATATATACTTGGTAAAGGGTGGAAGGCTCGGCCTTATGCCTGGTGTTTTGTTCCACTCTTGCCGCCCTAGTTTCTGATATACCGGGATTATGTTCCTTGAGTTTGCGTTCCTTACGCGGTCGGGTGATTTATGGGACCCCCTTGACAGTTCGCCTTGAATAAAACTCCTCCAGAAAGGCCCAACTTTGGTTTTACCATTTGCCGCCTAAGCCTTTTCCCTCGGGTTTTCGCGAGCCCGAGGGTCATCTTTATTTAAACCCTCGGACCAGTGTTCCTCTGAGTGCTGGTCCAAACTAGAGCCACTTGCAGCGCCACCTTGTGGAAACTCGAGGATTGGTTTTAGCTGTACGTAGTGTTCATCCGGTGTGCCCTGAGAACGAGATATGTGCAGCTCCTATCGGGATTTGTCGGCACATTCGGGCGGCTTTGCTGGTCTTGTTTTACCATTGTCGAAATGTCTTGTAAACCGGGATTCCGAGACTGATCGGATCTTTCCGGGAGAAGGTTTATCCTTCGTTGACCGTGAGAGCTTATGATGGGCTAAGTTGGGACACCCCTGCAGGGTATTATCTTTCGAAAGCCGTGCCCGCGGTTATGAGGCAGATGGGAATTTGTTAATGTCCGGTTGTAGAGAATTTGTCACTTGACCCAATTAAAATGCATCAACTGCGTGTGTAGCCGTGATGGTCTCTTCTCGGCAGAGTCCGGGAAGTGAACACGGTCTGAGTTATGTATGACGTAAGTAGGAGTTCAGGATCACTTGGTCATTGCTAGATGACGACCGTTCCGTTGCTTCTCTTCTCGCTCTCTCTTGCGTATGTTAGCCACCATATATGCTTATTGCCGCTGCAGCTCCACCTCACTACACCTTCCTTTCCTATAAGCTTAAATAGTCTTGATCTCGCAGGTGTGAGATTGCTGAGTCCTCGTGACTCACAGATTCTACCAAAACAGTTGCAGGTGCCGACGATGCCAGTGCAGATGATGGGGTCGATCTCAAGTGGGAGTTCGACGAGGAACGTGGTCGTTACTATGTGTCTTTTCCTGATGATCAGTAGTGGAGCCCAGTTGGGACGATCTGGGATCTAGCATTTGGGGTTGTCTTATTTTCATCTGGATCTTGACCGTAGTCGGTCTATATGTTTGTATTTTGGATGATGTATGAATTATATTCATGTATTGTGTGAAGTGGCGATTGTAAGCCAACTCTTTATCCCATTCTTGTTCATTACATGGGATTGTGTGAAGATGACCCTTCTTGCGACAAAACCACTATGCGGTTATGCCTCTAAGTCGTGCCTCGACACGTGGGAGATATAGCCGCATCGTGGGCGTTACAAGTTGGTAATCAGAGCCATCCCCGACTTAGGAGCCCCTGCTTGATCGAATCGCTGGCGTTGTTGAGTCTAGAACAAAAATGTTTTGAGTCTTAGGATTATATATATCGGAGAGTAGGATTCTTTTTACTCCTCAGTCCCTTCATCGCTCTGGTGAGGTCTCGTGACGTAGAAGTTTTGACTATTCTCTCCTCAAATTTCACTATTTTTTTAGGATCACGCGGGTATCTTGGAATCGTTCCGATGGTTTTGTGACAAGAACATTGTTCTTGGTGCCTCCTGTCATTTAGGGGTTGTGGCAGTGTCCCGGGGAGTTGAGCTCCGAGGTGTTGTCGTCACAATTTTATCGTTGCAGTTCTGGAATACCTGAGTTTCGCCGACATCGAAATCTCTTTTATGCAGTTGTTGGTGAGATCACCTCGACGCCACCCAGTACTGGGGCGGGAGTTCGGGAGTATTGCCATAACTTGTATAACGGATGTTTTTCAAAGGTTGAGGTAAACGATTTCCGAAGGTTTCTTGGTTATGTGTTGACGGATGGATACAGCTGGATCTAGGGATTGTTAGTTTGGGTGATATATTTTGTGTCCCCTGTATCCCCAACACCAGATTGCATAACCAGAAAGTTTCGGGAGTTTATAAGTGGGAATTCAAGTAGCCTTAGGATATCTTTCCGACAGACGCATGATATGAGATTGGGGTTCGACGTCTAGTGGTCCGCCTGTACACGGTTGGTTTTACAGTGGTCTCGTAGTGTCTTAAAGAGTCCATGGCTATGCCGACTCGGGGACGCTTCGTATGTCATGTGCACAGCCTTGTACATGATGGTGCTGTACGATTGAGCCCGTGTGGGCCCCACCACGAAAACTTCGGACGAAATCTCTATCATATGTTTGTTCCGGCTTATTCTGCAAGCCAATACTTTGTTTTGTTTTGAATTGTGGTATTCGAGTTGCTTTGAAGTCATATGTTGATTCCATATCTTTTCTAAGTGGCTTCTCAACTTATGGAAGTGTGATGATTTACTACGGAATTCATTCGTTCATCTTCGTTCGAATGTTTATTGTGAAGACTATATGTTGCAATTTCTATCCGTTGATTCTACTTATCTAATTGTCTATCAAGATGCTAACGGATGTCACCCTCTTCAGGATGGCTCCGCCAACGCGTCAGAATCCGGATCGCAATGAAGGGAGTCAAGCGAACCCTCCGCCACCACCTCCGCCTCCGGAGGCATGGCAAGCTATCATGGTAGCCACCAACGCCAATGCTCAGATGATTCTGCAACTCTTGCAAGAACGTACTCAAGGGCAAGGCAATCAAGGCAATCAAGGTCAAGGCAACAATCAGTTTCACTTCGCTACACTCAACCAGTTTCTCGCAAATCAGCCCAAGTCTTTCAGCTACTGTGCCGAGGCCACGGATGCCGATGATTGGCTCGTGGACATCAACAAGCATTTTGAATGTAGCAATGTCAGGCCTGAGGACTATGTCAAGTTCGCTTCTTTCCAGCTCAAGGACCAAGCTGCTGATTGGTTTCAGCAATACAAAGATTCCAGAGGAGGTCGTGTGATCACTTGGACTGACTTCTGTCGGGACTTCAAAGCGCACCACATTCCACAAAGTGTTGTTGAGAGCAAGCGTGAGGAGTTCCGCAATCTCAAGCAAGGCAACATGTCTGTGTATCAATACAACATCCAGTTTCAGAAACTTGCTCGCTTCGCTAAACAAGACGTTCCTGATGAGAAGAGCATGATCTATCACTTCAGATGTGGCCTTAAAGAGGATCTGCAGTTAGCTCTCGTTCTTGTTGAGCCTACTCAGTTTGATCAATTCTATAACATGGCACTGAAACAAGAGGCTGCTCAGCTCAAGTGTGAGGCTTCTAAGAAGAGAGTCAGAGACGCAGTTCAGTCTTCTTCTTCCTCACTTGTGACAGCTAAGCAACGGAAGTTCTGGTTGCCTCCTCCTCCTCCGTTTCGTCAGCCTTACCAGCAGAAGAACAAAGGTGGCCATGGTTCTTCCAACTCTTCCAACTCTGGCTATCAGAACAAGTCTCAGAATCAAGCTCCAAAGTCCAATGCTCCTTATCACCGTCCACTCTCAGAGGTGACTTGCAACAAGTGTCAGCAGAAAGGTCACTATGCTAACAAATGCTTCAACCAAAGGCGTCTTCCTCCTCCTCCTCCTGTGAGATCTTCCAGCAATGCAGTGGTCAAACATAATCCAAAGTCTGCAAAGGTGAACATGATGAATGCAGCTCAAGCGGAGGAATCTACTGATGTGATAATGGGTAATCTTCCTGTTAATGATATTCCTGCAAAAGTTCTTTTGATACTGGTGCATCGCTTTCTTTCATATCAAGACCTTTTGTTGCCAAGCATGGATTTGTGACGGAAAAGATCCCCATCCCGTTGAAGGTTGTGTCTCCGGGCAAGCAAATGACATCTAATAATTGTGTCCCGGATGTTTCCATCAAGATGGGCGACTATAAATTTCT
Organism: Aegilops tauschii subsp. strangulata; assembly: GCF_002575655.3. Taxonomy (NCBI): domain Eukaryota; kingdom Viridiplantae; phylum Streptophyta; class Magnoliopsida; order Poales; family Poaceae; genus Aegilops; species Aegilops tauschii. The sequence goes on from NC_053039.3 coordinate 184,460,417, forward strand.
GTCTTCTCCAGTTGTTCTTGGTGACTCGGATATTGATCTAATTCTCAGGATGGACTGGCTTTCTAAGCACAAGGCTCAACTCGATTGTGCTGCCAGGGAAATTCAATTGACACACTCTTCTGAGGATGTGATTATTTATGCCGCTCGTGATGAAACCATTCGGTTTTTCTCTCTCAATGAGAAGGGCGAATTGAATGCCATCTCTCAAATTCCAGTCGTTTGTGAGTATCAAGATGTCTTTCCAGAAGAGCTTCCGGGTATGCCTCCTCATCGGCCAGTTGAGTTCGTTATCGAACTAGAGCCTGTTACTGAACCCGTTTGCAAGCGTCCATACAAGCTTGGACCCAACGAGCTGAAGGAATTGAAGAAACAGCTCGATGAACAAGAGCGTCTGGGTTTGATCAGACCGAGTTCTTCTCCATGGGGTTGTGGTGTTCTTTTTGTCAAGAAGAAGGATGGCACGGACCGACTTTGTGTCGACTACCGTCCATTGAACAAGAAGACTATCAAGAACAAGTATCCACTTCCCAACATCAATGAGCTATTCGAGCAACTCAAAGGTGCTAAAGTATTCTCGAAGCTTGACCTTCGTATGGGTTATCATCAGATTCGCATTCGTGAAGAAGATATTCCCAAGACAGCATTCAGAACAAGCTTTGGTTCTTATGAATATACTGTCGTGTCTTTCGGCCTTGTCAATGCTCCTCCAGTATTCTCTCGGATGATGAATTTCATCTTCAACCCCTATACCAATGAATTCGTTCTGGTGTATCTCGATGATATCTTGGTCTTCTCCAAGAATAAGAAGGACCATGCCAAACATTTGCGATTGGTGCTCGACAAGCTCAGAGAGTATCAATTCTATGCGAAGTTCTCCAAATGTGAGTTTTGGCTCGATGAAGTTCTTTTCCTTGGTCACATCATCTCTACCAAGGGCATCGCTGTTAACCCCGAGAAGGTGTACGCAATTGTGAATTGGGAACCTCCTCAGAATGTCAAGCAGCTCCGCAGTTTTCTTGGTCTTGCAAGCTATTGCCGAAGATTCGTTGAGAATTTCTCCAAGATTGCAAAGCCTCTTTCCAACCTCCTACAGAAGCATGTGAAGTATGTCTGGTCTCCTGAGTGTGACGTTGCTTTCAACACTCTCAAAGAGAAACTAGTCACAGCTCCTGTCTTGACTCCTCCTGATGAATCCAAGCCGTTTGAAGTTTTCTGTGATGCTTCTCTCCAAGGTCTCGGCGCTGTGTTAATGCAAGAGAAGAAAGTTGTGGCCGATACCTCTCGTCAGTTGAAGCAAAACGAGAAGAACTACCCCACTCACGATCTTGAGTTGGCGGCAGTTGTCCATGCATTAATAACGTGGAGACATCTCTTGTTGGGAAGACAAGTGGACATTTTCACCGATCACAAGAGTCTCAAGTATATCTTCACTCAGCCCAACCTCAACCTCAAGCAGACTCGATGGGTCGAAATGATTCAAGAGTACAATCCGAGTATTGAGTATACTCCAGGCAAGGCCAATGTCATTGCAGATGCTTTAAGCAAGAAGGCTTATTGCAACAGCTTAATCCTCAAGCCTTTCCAACTGGATCTTTGTGAAGCTTTCCGCAAGCTGAATCTCCAAGTTGTTCCTCAAGGCTTTCTTGCCAACCTCATAGTCTCGCCTACTTTGGAAGATCAAATTCGTGAGGCACAACTTCTTGATGCCATGGTGAAGAAGGTGAAACGTGGTATCAACAAGGGTCTTTCCAAATACAAGTGCTATCGCATTGATGACAGAGACACTTTATTCTTCGAGGACTGGATTGTGGTTCCTAACGGTGATCTAAGGAAAGTCATAATGAACGAGGCGCACAATTCTCTCCTTTCCATTCATCCTGGAAGTACGAAGATGTATCATGACCTCAAGCAGTCGTATTGGTGGACTCGAATGAAGCGAGAAATTGCTCAATTCGTGAATGAATGTGATGTATGTCGAAGAGTGAAAGCAGAACACCAACGACCAGCTGGTCTCCTCCAACCTCTTGCTATCCCAGAATGGAAGTTTGATCACATCGAAATGGACTTCGTGACTGGTTTTCCCAAGTCCAAGCGTGGAAATGATGCTATCTTCGTTGTCATCGACAAGCTTTCTAAAGTGGCTCATTTCCCTCCAATCAAAGAATCCATCACAGCAGCTCAGCTGGCAGAGCTATACACCTCCAGAATTGTCTCCTTGCACGGCATTCCACAATTGATTTCTTCAGATCGTGGAAGCATCTTCACCTCTAAGTTCCAGGACTCCTTTCAGAAGGCCATGGGCACTAACATTCGCTTCAGCACAGCTTTCCATCCTCAAACTAGTGGCCAAGTCGAGCGAGTCAATCAAATTCTTGAAGATATGCTCAGGGCTTGTGTCATTTCCTTTGGCATGAAATGGGAAGATTGTCTTCCATATGCTGAATTCTCCTACAACAACAGTTTCCAAGCGAGTTCGGGCAAGGCCCCATTCGAGATTCTCTATGGCAGAAAGTGCCGTACTCCTCTCAATTGGTCAGAGACTGGTGAACGCCAACTTCTTGGCAATGACTTAATCACAGAAGCTGAAGAAATGTGTAAAGTCATCCGTGATAATCTCAAAGCCGCACAATCGCGCCAGAAGAGTTACTATGATAGTAAGCACCATGATGTGGCTTTCGAGATCGGAGACCATGTCTACCTCCGCGTCTCTCCAATGAAAGGCACTCGTCGCTTCGGTATCAAAGGGAAACTTGCCCCTAGATACGTGGGTCCTTTCAAGATCATTGGCAAAAGAGGCGACCTCGCCTATCAACTTGAGCTTCCTTCCAACTTCGCGAACGTGCACGATGTGTTCCACGTGTCACAGCTCCGCAAGTGCTTCAAGACGCCTGAGCGCACTATCAACTTCGAAGAGATTGACCTCCAAGAAGACTTGTCTTATCATGAGCACCCCGTTGCTATTCTTGAAGAAACTGAGCGCAAGACTCGCAACAAGTCAATCAAATTCCTGAAAGTGAAGTGGTCGCACCATTCCGACCAGGAAGCCACCTGGGAACGCGAGGACCATCTCCGTTCCGAATATGCGGAGTTCTTTCAGCCCTAGATCTCGGGACGAGATCCTCTCGTAGTGGTGGAGTGTTGTAACACCCCGGACGTAACTTGCCATATTTGTAACTCCGACTCTTGCCATTTTCGGCTATGTGCTATGATATTCCCTCCGTGGTCGGGTTTTGTCTTTCGTTTTGCATTTTGTCTTGTCATGCATTTTCATATCATGTCATCATGTGCATTGCATTTGCATATGTGTTCGTCTCGTGTATCCGAACATTTTCCCCGTTGTCCGTTTTGCAATCCGGCGCTCCTATCTCCCCCGGTGCACTCCTTTCGTTTTCTTTCGTGTGCGGGTGTCAAACTTTCTCGGAATGGACCGAGGCTTGTCAAGTGGCCTTATTACACCACCCGAAGACCACCAGTCAAGTTTCGTTCCATTTGGAGGTCGTTTGGTACTCCAACGGTTAACCGGGCATCCGCAATGTCCATTTGAGTGTCCAGCAAAAACCCCCTAAAAAACCAGCCCAAAACCCACCAAACTCTCTTCCATGCTCTAGGTCGTTCGACCACAATCGTGTGGGCGAAAACCGCACCTCATTTGGACTCCCCTAGCTCCCTCTACCTATATATTTGCATCTCCCCCGAAAAACGCACGCAGTCCAACCCTAACCCTCGTCCCTCTCCGCCGCCGGACACGTCCGGGCGGCGCCGGACGCGTCCGCCGCCGCGCCCCGACGAATCGCGAGCCGCCACATCAGCGCTCCGGCCTCCCACCGCCGCCGGCCCGGCGAGCCCGAGGAGGGCCCGCCCGAGCCCGCATCACCGCCGCCTGCCCGCGCCTTCGCCTCCTGCCCGCGCCGCCGCGGCTCCCCGCCGGCCGGCGCCACCCGCCGCCCCGCCACGGCCGGACCCGCCACCGGACCTCGCCGCCGCGGCACAGCGCCGCCGCCCGACGCCTCCCCGCTGGCGCCGCGGCCCCGCCGCCCTCCGGCCTCGCCTCCTCCTCTGCCTCCGGCCGCCGCCCCGCCTCGCCTTCCCCTCCATCCTCGCCGGCTGGCAGGGCCACGACGAGCCCGAGCTCTCTCGCCCGATCTGGATTTGGTACTGTGAGCGTTGACTTCTCGAACCCCGAAATATTTCTAAGTCTGTGAATCTTACGATATGTGCACATGTTCCTTGTTGCATAACTCCTTGCATGTAGCTCCGATTCGCGCGTGTAATATGTCAAATTGTTCTTCTCGTGATGCTCTACATTTTGTTCAATTGCACCTTGTTCATTAGAGGTCATCTTGATGCCCAAATCTCTGTTGCAAGAGGGCTAGTTGCTGTTATCCTCTGGTTCTTATCAGAACTTGGAGATTTGTCATTTTTGTATCTTTAATTCTGTGCATCTTATGGGAATGAGCTCTACATGTGTTTTGTTGTATGACATGCCATATTTCCAAGGGTGTATGCCATGTATTTTTGTGATCTCTGTGGTGGCTAGCGCAAGCATGCAAAGTAGGCTCCGTAATGTTTCTGATTTCACGGACTTGGTGATTTCTCTTAAGTCTTTGTCTGCTGTTATTTTGTTGCCATGTAAACTTGATGCTACAGAGAGATCCATGCATATTTTGGAGATGTTCAGTAAGGATGTTTTGTAGCTATAGTTGTAATAGATCTATTCCTGCCCTTGCTTGCAATTATGGAGTGCCATAGAATGACTCAAGTTTGCTCTACTTTTGCTATAAAATATTTCTGGCAGATTCTTAACATGATATTCATTTTCGCCAAGCTCATTGTAGTTGATCCATACATGCTATGCTTTTGTTCTTGCCATGTATAGCTTCATAAACATGCCATCTTGCCGTAGGTCTGCTAGTTTTGACATGAATTTCATTGTAGTGAGTTAATAGTGCTCACCAACACGCCTACATATTATTGTTTCTGCCATGCTCTGTTTTCTGCCAAGTCTGAAACCTGATAACGAAACTTGCTATGTTTACATGCTTGCCATCATATCTTCTGTTCTTTTTTGGCTTATGGTCAGTAAGAGACTTTTGTCATATGCATTTAGTATAATATTGCCATGCCTTGTTTTGCTATGTTAAGTTCCTGTAGCATGTTGGTTTCGTGCTCTGAACATTGCTACCTGATGCTGTTTTCTGCCATGTCCAGTTTTTCACCAAGTCTGTGATCCTGTTATCTTTTGCACTTTTGCCATGCTTGTTTGAGCTTGATATGTTGTGATCTAGCCGTAGCTCAGTGTTCATCTTTTGTCAAGCATCTCCTGTAGATTACTGTCATATGCTTTTTTGCTATGTTGGGGTGCTGTAGCGTTGTTACTTGTTGCATTTTAAGTGCTATCATGCTGTTAATCGCAGATTCGTGTCAATTCTTGTTTTGCTTGCCATTTGCAAAACGTGCATCCGTTTCCGGTGATCTTTATATCGATTTCGACCGAAATCATCTCATCTTTCCAGTGGCATGCTTGGTTTGCCAAGTTACTGCCATGTTCATCATTTTCCTTCCGGAGCACGCATATGCATCGCATATCATATCTCGCATATCATACATGTTTTGCATCATGTTGCTTGTGCATTTCTCGTGGTTGATTGTGGTTCCGTTTGTTTGTGTTCTTGTCTTGGGTAGAGCCGGGAGACGAGTTCGTGAACGAGGAACCTGTTGAGTACGCTTACGAGGATCAAGCTTTCGACAACTCTGAGAACCTTGCAGGCAAGATGACCACCCCTCGAAATCACTTCTATCTTTGCTTTGCTAGTTGTTCGCTCTATTGCCATGCTACGCTACCTATCACTTGCTATATCATGTCTCCCATTTTGCCATGTCAGCCTCTAACCATCCTTTCCTAGCAAACCGTTGTTTGGCTAAGTTACCGCTTTTGCTCAGCCCCTCTTATAGCGTTGCTAGTTGCAGGTGAAGTTGAAGTTTGTTCCATGTCGGAACATGGATATGTTGGGATATCACAATATCTCTTATTTAATTAATGCATCTATATATACTTGGTAAAGGGTGGAAGGCTCGGCCTTATGCCTGGTGTTTTGTTCCACTCTTGCCGCCCTAGTTTCTGATATACCGGGATTATGTTCCTTGAGTTTGCGTTCCTTACGCGGTCGGGTGATTTATGGGACCCCCTTGACAGTTCGCCTTGAATAAAACTCCTCCAGCCAGGCCCAACTTTGGTTTTACCATTTGCCGCCTAAGCCTTTTCCCCCGGGTTTTCGCGAGCCCGAGGGTCATCTTTATTTAAACCCCCGGACCAGTGTTCCTCTGAGTGCTGGTCCAAACTAGAGCCACTTGCAGCGCCACCTTGTGGAAACTCGAGGATTGGTTTTAGCTGTACGTAGTGTTCATCCGGTGTGCCCTGAGAACGAGATATGTGTAGCTCCTATCGGGATTTGTCGGCACATTCGGGCGGCTTTGCTGGTCTTGTTTTACCATTGTCGAAATGTCTTGTAAACCGGGATTCCGAGATTGATTGGATCTTTCCGGGAGAAGGTTTATCCTTCGTTGACCGTGAGAGCTTATGATGGGCTAAGTTGGGACACCCCTGCAGGGTATTATCTTTCGAAAGCCGTGCCCGCGGTTATGAGGCAGATGGGAATTTTTTAATGTCCGGTTGTAGAGAATTTGTCACTTGACCCAATTAAAATGCATCAACTGCGTGTGTAGCCGTGATGGTCTCTTCTCGGCGGAGTCCGGGAAGTGAACACGGTCTGAGTTATGTATGACGTAAGTAGGAGTTCAGGATCACTTCTTGGTCATTGCTAGATGACGACCGTTCCGTTGCTTCTCTTCTCGCTCTCTCTTGCGTATGTTAGCCACCATATATGCTTATTGCCGCTGCAGCTCCACCTCACTACACCTTCCTTTCCTATAAGCTTAAATAGTCTTGATCTCGCAGGTGTGAGATTGCTGAGTCCTCGTGACTCACAAATTCTACCAAAACAGTTGCAGGTGCCGACGATGCCAGTGCAGATGATGGGGTCGATCTCAAGTGGGAGTTCGACGAGGAACGTGGTCGTTACTATGTGTCTTTTCCTGATGATCGGTAGTGGAGCCCAGTTGGGACGATCTGGGATCTAGCATTTGGGGTTGTCTTATTTTCATCTGGATCTTGACCGTAGTCGGTCTATATGTTTGTATTTTGGATGATGTATGAATTATATTCATGTATTGTGTGAAGTGGCGATTGTAAGCCAACTCTTTATCCCATTCTTGTTCATTACATGGGATTGTGTGAAGATGACCCTTCTTGCGACGAAACCACTATGCGGTTATGCCTCTAAGTCGTGCCTCGACACGTGGGAGATATAGCCGCATCGTGGGCGTTACATTGCGCCCGCTTAACACGGACCCCGAGAATCCGGGCTTGGAGTCCGGCGGAGTTTCCGATGCTTGAGCATCAGGGGGAGTTCGGTTCGTCTTTGGACTTGCCAATGACGCCGTCCCCTCCGGATCTCCGGTAGCAAATTCCATAGTTGCAGAGAGTCCGGCGGGCTCTAAACTCCCGTCTTCGGACCTGACAGCCCATTCTGGATCTAAGGCCAGAGCGGCGATTGGGGCCATGAACCCCTCGAAGATCAAGTCTCCTTAGATGTCGGCGACATAGTTTAGGTTCCCGAAACTGATCTGATGACCAGGGGCGTAGCTGTCGATCTGCTCGAGGTGGCCAATCGAGTTGGCAGGCAGCGCGAAGCCGCCGAATACAAAAATTTGGCTGGGGAGAAAAGTCTCCTTCACGGCGGCATTGTTGTAGATGATTGATGGAGCCATCGAACCTTCCATTGATAGCACAGAGGAACTCTCAATGAAAGCACCAATGTCGGTGTCAAAACCGACAGATCTCGGGTAGGGGTCCCGAACTGTGCGTCTTAGGATCGAAGGTAACAGGAAATAGGGACACGATGTTTACCCAGGTTTGGGCCCTCTTAATAAAGGTAATACCCTACTTCCTGCTTGATTGACTTTGATGAGTATAGGGGTTACAAGAGTTGATCTACCTCGAGATCATGATGGCCAAACCCTCGATGTCTAGCCTATATGATTATGATCTCCCCCTACGGACTAAACCCTCCGGTTTATATAGACATGGGAGGGGGCTAGGGTTGTACAGAGTCGGTTTATAGAGAAAGAATCTTCATATCCGAACACCAAGCTTGCCTTCCGCACCAAGGAGAGTCCCATCCGGACACGGGGGAAGCCTTCTATCTTGTACCTTCTTGGCCCACTAGTCCGTCCCACGTTACATAGCCCGGACGCCCGGGGACCCCCTAATCCAGGACTCCCTCAACGACCACGACGCTACGATGGAGATCAAGGTGTCAAGCTGGTGACGATGGAGATCATGACGGTGCTTTGGAGGCGGAGATCAAAGGCACAAGATGATGATGGCCATATCATGTCACATATTATGATTGCATGTGATGTTTATCTTTTATGCATCTTATTTTGCTTAGTACGGCGGTAGCATTATAAGATGACCCCTTACTAAAATTTCAAGGTATAAGTGTTCTCCCTGAGTATGCACCATTGCGACAGTTCGTCGTGCTGAGACACCACGTGATGATCGGGTGTGATAGGCTCTATGTTCACATACAATGGGTGCAAGACAGTTTTCCACATGCGGAATACTCGGGTTAAACTTGATGAGCCTAGCATGTACAGACATGGCCTCGCAACTCTGGAGACCGAAAGGTCAAACGTGAATTATATAATAGATATGATCAACATAGAGATGTTCACCGTTGATGACTACTCCATCTCACGTGATGATCGGACATGGTTTGGTTGATTTGGATCACATATCATTTAGATGACTTGAGGGATGTCTATCTAAGTGGGAGTTCTTTAGTAATTTGATTAATTGAACCTAATTTATCATGAACTTAGTCTTGTTAGTTTTGCATATCTATGTTGTAGATCAATAGCTCGCGATATAGACTATATTTTTTTGATATGTTCCTAGAGAAAACTAAGTCGAAAGATGATAGTAGCAATGATGCGGACTGGGTCCGTGATTTGAGGATTATCCTCATTGCTGCACAGAAGAATTATGTCCTTGATGCACCGCTAGGTGACAGACCTATTGCAGGAGCAGATGCAGACATTATGAACGTTTGGCAAGCTCGATATGATGACTGCTTAATAGTTTAGTGCACCATGCTTTACGGCTTAGAATGGGGACTTCAAAAATGTTTTGAACACCACGGAGCATATGAGATGTTCCAAGAACTGAAAATTGGTATTTTAGACTCATGCCCGTGTTGAGAGGTATGAGACCTTTGACAAGTACTTTGCCTACAAGATGGAGGAGAATAGCTCAGCCAGTGAGCATGTGCTCAGAATGTCTGGGTACTACAATCGCTTGAATCAAGTGGGAGTTAATCTTCCAGATAAGATAGTGATTGACAGAGTTCTCTAGTCACTATCACCAAGCTACTAGAACGTCGTGATGAACTATAATATGCAAGGGATGATCAAAACAATTCCCGAGCTCTTCGTGATGCTGAAATCGGCGAAGGTAGAAATCAAGAAAGAGCATCAAGTGTTGATGGTTGACAAGACCACTAGTTTCAAGTAAAAGGGCAAGGGAAAGAAAGGAAACTTCAATAAGAATGGGAAGCAAGTTGCCACTCCCGTGAAGAATCCCAAAACTTGGCGGATAAGAAGGATGGCAAAGTGAACAAAGGTATATGTGACATACATGTTATTAATGTGTAATTTACTAGTGTTCATAGCCCCTGGGTATTTGATACCGGTTCAGTTGCTAAGATTTGTAACTCGAAACAGGAGTTGCAAAATGAACAGATACTAGTTAAGGGCGAGGTGATGATGTGTGTTGGAAGTGATTCCAAGGTTGATAAGATCACCATCGCACACTCCCTTGATACGTCTCCAACGTATCTATAATTTTTTATTGTTCCATGCAATATTATATTCTATTTTGGATCATTAATGGGCTTTGCTATACACTTTTATATTATTTTTGGGACTAACCTATTAACCGTAGGCCCAACCCAAATTGTTGTTTTTTTTGCCTATTTCAGTGTTTTGCAGAAAAAGAATATCAAACGGAGTCCAAATGGAATGAAACCTTCGAGAACGTGATTCGTGGAACAAACGTGATCCAGAGGACTTGTAGTGGACGTCAAGCAACAGACGAGGCGTCCACGAGGTAGGGGGGCGTGCCCACCCCCCCAAGCGCGCCCTCCACCCTCGTGGGCCCCTCATGGCTCCACCAACCTACTTCTTCCTCCTATATATATACCTACGTACCCCCATACCATCAGAGGCATCCACGAAAACCTAATTCCACCGCCGCAACCTTCTGTACCCGTGAAATCCCATCTTGGGGCCTTTTCCGGCGTCCTGCCGGAGGGGGCATTGATCACGGAGGGCTTCTACATCAACACCATAGCCTCTCCGATGATGTGTGAGTAGTTTACCTCAGACCTTCGGGTTCATAGTTATTAGCTAGATGGCTTCTTCTCTCTCTTTGGATCTCAATACAAAGTTCTCCTTGATTCTCTTGGAGATCTATTTGATGCAACTCTTCTTTTTGCGGTGTGTTTGTCGAGACCGATGAATTGTGGGTTTATGATCAAGATTATCTACGAATAATATTTGACTCTCCTCTGAATTCTTTTATGTATGATTGGTTATCTTTGCAAGTCTCTTCGAATTATCAGTTTGGTTTGGCCTACTAGATTGATCTTTCTAGCAATGGGAGAAGTGCTTAGCTTTGGGTTCAATCTTGCGGTGTCCTTTCCCAGTGACAGCAGGGGCAGCAAGGCAAGTATTGTGTTGTTGCCATCGAGGATAACAAGATGGGGTTTATATCATATTACATGAGTTTATCCCTCTACATCATGTCATCTTACTTAAAGCATTACTCTGTTCTTATGAACTTAATACTCTAGATGCATGCTGGATAGCGGTCGATGTGTGGAGTAATAGTAGTAGATGCAGAATCGTTTCGGTCTACTTGTCGCGGACGTGATGCCTATATACATGATCATACCTAGATATTCTCATAACTATGCTCAATTCTATCAATTGCTCGACGGTAATTTGTTCACCCACCGTAATACTTATGCTATCTTGAGAGAAGCCACTAGTGAAACCTATGGCCCCCGGGTCTATTTTCCATCATATTAATCTTCGAATACTTAGCTTTTTCTATTGCCGTTTATTTTACTTTGCATCTTTATCATAAAAATACCAAAAATATTATCTTATCATATCTATCAGATCTCACTCTCGTAAGTGACCGTGAAGGGATTGACAACCCCTTTATTGCGTTGGTTGCGAGGTTCTTATTTGTTTGTGTAGGTGCGAGGGACTTGTGCGTGGTCTCCTACTGGATTGATACCTTGGTTCTCAAAAACTGAGGGAAATACTTACGCTACTTTACTGCATCACCCTTTCCTCTTCAAGGGAAAACCAACGCAGTGCTCAAGAGGTAGCAAGAAGGATTTCTGGCGCCGTTGCCGGGGAGATTCGCGCCAAGTCAAGTCAAGATACCCGTCAACGAGCCATTTCTGGCGCCGTTGCCGGGGAGATCTACGCAAAAGTCAACATACCAAGTACCCATCACAAACTCTTATCCCCCGCGTTACATTATTTGACATTTTCCTCTCGTTTTCCTCTCCCCCACTTCACCTTTGCCGTTTTATTTGCCCTCTCTTTTCCGTTTGCCTCTTTATCGCTCGCTTTGTCGTCATGGCTAGTCCTTTATCTACCCCTTTATCTCCCGAGAATGAAGTTCTTAATTTTAAACAAAGGGAGGGAGAAAATCTAAAAGATGCTTGGTACAGAATTTGCAATGCGCAAAATAAATCTACTAGGAAGCAATCTACTTCTGTTCTTCTTCGCAATTTTTATGTAGGCATCACTCCTTGGAATAGATACATTCTTGACACCATTACCGGAGGAAACTTCTTGGGTAGCCATACTTTTGATTCTTATAATGCTATGATAGATTTGTTTGGCCCACCACCTCTTTTGGTTAATGGAACTATGTTAACTTTGGAGCATGTGATGCAAAGACTTGAAATTATTGAAAATAAAGTTGCTACCGTAAAGTTAATTGAAAATTTGGATAAAAAGATCCACAACCAAATTACCCAATATTGATCTAAGGTAGGAGTCACTTTGAAAAATATTAAGGAAAAGGAACCCATAGTTAATGAAAGAATAAATTAGGATTCCACTAGAATCGATAAACTTGAGGGTATCATTACCAACTTGGGAACCGCCTTTTCTTCCGTAAAGAATACTCCAAATCCTCCTACCAAAGTTGCCAAACTTATGTATGTTCCTAAAAATAAGGGTGAATCCTCTAGTAAGGAAACTGCGGATCTCAAATCAATAAGTGTTCATCCCAATCTTTTTGCTATCATTAAGGAACCATTTGCAACAAATGATTTTTTCAATTTCATGCCTAGAAGTTTGATAATTAATAGAAATAAAGAAACTCCTAAGGGTTATAGGTGTCTTATTGAAGAATTGCCTACCAAAGATGGCAATACCTAGATCTATTCTTGCTTTTATGCCTAGCTAGGGGCGTTAAACGATAGCGCTTGTTGGGAGGCAACCAAATTTTATTTTTAGTTTTTTTGCTTTTTGCTTCTGTTTAGGAATAAATATTTGATCTATCCTCTGGTTAGATTTGTTTTTATGTTTTAATTAGTGTTTGTGCCAAGTTAAACCTATAGGATTGTCTTGGATGATAGTTATTTGATCTTGCTGAAAATTCCAGAAACTTTCTGTTCACGAGAACAATTGTTAAAAATCACCAGAACGTGATAAAATATTGATTCCAATTGCAGCAGATCAATAAACAAATTATTTAGGTCTTCCTATTTTGGTAGATTTTTTTTAGTTCCAGAAGTTTGCGTTAGTTACAGATTACTACAGACTGTTCTGTTTTTGACAGATTCTGTTTTTCGGGTGTTGTTTGCTTATTTTGATGAATCTATGGCTAGTAAAATAGTTTATAAACCATAGAGAAGTTGGAATACAGTAGGTTTAACACAAATATAAATAAATAATGAGTTCATTACAGTACCTTGAAGTGGTGTTTTGTTTTCTTTCGCTAACGGAGCTTACGAGATTTTCTGTTGAGTTTTGTGTTGTGAAGTTTTCAAGTTTTGGGTAAAAGATTTGATGGATTATGGAACAAGGAGTGGCAAGAGCCTAAGCTTGGGGATGCCCATGGAACCCCAAGGTAATCTAAGGACACCAAAAAGCCAAAGCTTGGGGATGCCCCGGAAGGCATCCCCTCTTTCGTCTTCGTCCATCGGTAACTTTACTTGGAGCTATATTTTTATTCACCACATGATAAGTGTTTTGCTTGGAGCGTCTTGTATGATTTGAGTCTTTGCTTTTTAGTTTACCACAATCATCCTTGCTTTACACACCTTTTGAGAGAGACACACTTGATTCGGAATTTATTAGAATACTCTATGTGCTTCACTTATATCTTTTGAGCTATATAGTTTTTGCTCTAGTGCTTCACTTATATCTTTTAGAGCACAGTGGTGGATTTGTTTTATAGAAACTATTGTTCTCTCATGTTTCACTTATATTATTTTGAGAGTCCTACAAAACAGCATGGTACTTTGCTTTAATTGGGAAATTAGTCCTAACATGCTAGGTATTCAAGATTAGTAAAAACTTTCTTATGCGTATGTTGAATACTAAGAAAAGTTTGATGCTTGATGATTGTTTTGAGATATGGAGGTAGTGATATTAAAGTTGTGCTAGTTGAGTAGTTGTGAATTTGAGAAATACTTGTGTTGAAGTTTGCAAGTCCCGTGGCATGCACGTATGGTAAACGTTATGTAACAAATTTGAAACATGAGGTGTTCTTTGATGGTCCTCCTTATAAGTGGCGGTCTCGGACGAGCGATGGTCTTTTCCTACCAATCTATCCCCCTAGGAGCATGCGCGTAGTGCTTGGTTTTTGATGACTTGTAGATTTTTGCAATAAGTATGTGAGTTCTTTATGACTAATGTTGAGTCCATGGATTATACGCACTCTTATCCTTCCATCATTGCTAGCCTCTTCGGTACCGTGCATTGCCCTTTCTCACCTTGAGAGTTGGAGCAAACTTCGCCGGTGCATCCAAACCCCGTGATACGATGCGCTCTATCACACATAAACCTCCTTATATCTTCCTCAAAACAGCCACCATACCTACCTATTATGGCATTTCCATAGCCATTCCGAGATATATTGCCATGCAACTTTCCACCGTTCCGTTTATCATGACACGTTTCATCATTGTCATATTGCCTTGCATGATCATGTAGTTGACATCGTATTTGTGGCAAAGCCACCATTCATAATTTTTCATACATGTCACTCTTGATTCATTGCCCATCCCGGTACACCACCGGAGGCATTCATATAGAGTCATACTTTGTTCTAGTATCGAGTTCTAATCATTGAGTTGTAAATAAATAGAAGTGTGATGATCATCATTCATAGAGCATTGTCCCAATAAAAAAAGAAAGGCCAAAAAAAAGGGAAGGCCCAAAAAAATATAAAAAGGGGCAATGCTACTATCTTTTTTTCCCAAAGTAGCACCATGATCTTCATGATAGAGAGTCTCTTGTTTTGTCACTTTCATATACTTGTGGGAATTTTACATTATAGAACTTGGCTTGTATATTCCAGTGATGGGCTTCCTCAAAATGCCCTAGGTCTTCGTGAGCAAGTGAGTTTGATGCACACCCACTTAGTTTCTTTTGTTGAGCTTTCATACACTTATAGCTCTAGTGCATCCATTGCATGGCAATCCCTACTCACTCACATTGATATCTATTGATGGGCATCTCCCTAGCCCGTTGATACGCCCAGTTAATGTGAGACTATCTTCTCCTCTTTTGTCTTCTCCACAACCACCATTCTATTCCACATATACTGCTATGTCCATGGCTCACGCTCATGTATTGCGTGAAGATTGAAAAGGTTTGAGAACATCAAAAGTATGAAACAATTGCTTGGCTTGTCATCGGGGTTGTGCATGATTAAATACTTTGTTTGATGAAGATAGAGCATAGCCAGACTATATGATTTTGTAGGGATAACTTTCTTTGGCCATGTTATTTTGAGAAGACATGATTGCTTAGTTAGTATGCTTGAAGTATTATTTTTTATGTCAATATTAAACTTTTATCTTGAATCTTTCGGATCTGAATATTCATACCACAAATAAGAGGTTACATTAAAAATTATGCTAAGTAGCATTCCACATCAAAAATTCTGTTTTTATCTTTTACCTACTCGAGGACGAGTAGCAATTAAGCTTGGGGATGCTTGATACGTCTCCAACATATCTATAATTTTTGATTGTTCCATGCTATATTATATTCTGTTTTGGATGATGAATGGGCTTTGTTATACACTTTTATATTATTTTTTGGACTAACCTATTAACCGGAGGCCCAGCCCAAATTGCTATTTTTTGCCTATTTCAGTGTTTCGCAGAAAAAGAATATCAAATGGAGTCCAAACGGAATGAAATCTTCGGGAACGTGATTTGTGGAACAAACGTGATCCAGAGGACTTGGAGTGGACGTCAAGCAACAGACAAGGCGGCCAAGAGGTAGGGGACCGCGCCCACCCCCCAGGCGCGCCCTCCACCCTCGTGGGCCCCTCGTGGCTCCACCGACCTACTTCTTCCTCCTATATATACCTACGTACCCCAAACCATCAGAGGCATCCACGAAAACCTAATTCCACCGCCGCAACCTTCTATACCAGTGAGATCCCATTTTGGGGCCTTTTCCTGTGTCCTGCCGGAGGGGGCATTGATCACGGAGGGCTTATACATCAACACCATAGCCTCTCCGATGATGTTTGAGTAGTTTACCTCAGACCTTCGGGTCCATAGTTATTAGCCAGATGGCTTCTTCTCTCTCTTTGGATCTCAATACAAAGTTCTCCTTGATTCTCTTGGAGATATATTTGATGTAACTCTTCTTTTTGCGGTGTGTTTGTCGAGACCGATGAATTGTGGGTTTATGATCAAGATTATCTACGAACAATATTTGAATCTCCTCTGAATTCTTTTACGTATGATCGGTTATCTTTGCAAGTCTCTTCGAATTATCAGTTTGGTTTGGCCTACTAGATTCATCTTTCTTGCAATGGGAGAAGTGCTTAGCTTTGGGTTCAATCTTGCGGTGTCCTTTCCCAGTGACAGCAGGGGCAGCAAGGCACATATTGTATTGTTGCCATCGAGGATAACAAGATGGGGTTTATATCATATTGCATGAGTTTATCCCTCTACATCATGTCATCTTACTTAAAACATTACTCCGTTCTTATGAACTTAATACTCTAGATGCATGATAGATAGCGGTCGATGTGTGGAGTAATAGTAGTAGATGCATAATCGTTTCGGTCTACTTGTCGCAGATGTGATGCCTGTATACATGATCATACTGAGATATTATCATAACTATGCTCAATTCTATCAATTGCTCGACAGTAATTTGTTCACCCACCGTAATACTTATGCTATCTTGAGAGAAGCCACTAGTGAAACCTCTGCCCCCCCGGGTCTATTTTCCATCATATTAATCTTCCAATACTTAGCTATTTCTATTGCCGTTTATTTTACTTTGCATCTTTATCATAAAAATACCAAAAATATTATCTTATCATATCTATCAGATCTCACTCTCGTAAGTGACCGTGAAGGGATTGACAACCCCTTTATTGTGTTGGTTGAGAGGTTCTTATTTGTTTGTGTAGTGCGAGGGACTTGTGCGTGGTCTCCTACTGGATTGATACCTTGGTTCTCAAAAACTGAGGGAAGTACTTACGCTACTTTACTGCATCACCCTTTCCTCTTCAAGGGAAAACCAACGCAGTGCTCAAGAGGTAGCATCCCTCTACATTCGGGAATAGTGTTGGACCTAAATAAATGTTATTTGGTGTTTGCATTGAGCATAAATATGATTGGATCATGTTTATTGCGATACGGTTATTCATTTAAGTTAGAGAATAATTGTTGTTCTGTTTACATGAATAAAACCTTCTATGGTCATACACCCAATGTGAATGGTTTATTGAATCTCGATCATAAGTATACACATATTCATAATATTGATGCCAAAAGATGCAAAATTGATAATGATAGTGCAACATATTTGTGGCACTGCCGTTTAGGTCATATTGGTGTAAAGCGCACGAAGAAACTCCATACTGATGGATTTTTGGAATCATTTGATACTTGTGAACCATGCCTCATGGGCAAGATGACTAAAACTCCGTTCTCTGGAAGAATGAAGCGAGCCAATGACTTATTCGAAATAATACATACCGATGTATGCGGTCCGATGAGTGTTGAGGCACGCGGCGGGTATTCTTATTTTCCGACCTTCATAGATGATTTGAGCAGATACAGGTATATCTACTCAATGAAACACAAGTCTGAAACATTTGAGATATTCCAGGAATTTCAGAGTGAAGTGGAGAATTATCGTAACAAGAAAATGAAATTTCTACGATCTGATCGCGGAAGTGAATATTTGAGTTATGAGTTTGCCCTTCATTAAAAACAATGTGGAATAGTTTCACAACTCACGCCACCTGGAACACCACAGCGTAATGGTGTGTCTGAACGTCGTAACCGTACTTTATTAGATATGGTGTGATCTATGATGTCTCTTACCGATTTACCACTATCATTTTTGGGTTATGCATTAGAGACAGCCGCATTCATGTTAAATAGGGCACCGTCTAAATCCGTTGAGGCGACACCGTATGAACTGTAGTTTGGCAAGAAACCTAAGCTGTTGCTTCTTAAAGTTTGGGGTTGCAATGCTTATGTGAAAAAGCTTCAGCCTGATAAGCTCGAACCCAAATCGGAGAAGTGCGTCTTCATAGGATACCCAAAAGAAACTGTTGGGTACACCTACCACAGATCCGAAGGCAAGATCTTTGTTGCTAAGAATGGATCCTTTCTAGAGAAGGAGTTTCTCTCGAAAGAAGTGAGTGGGAGGAAAGTACAACTTGATGAGGTAATTATACCTTCTCTCGAATTGGAAAGTAGCTCATCACAGAAAATCGTTCCCGTGATGCCTACACCAACTAGAGAGGAAGCTAATGATAATGATCATGAAACTTCAGATCAAGTTACTACGAAACCTCGTAGGTCAACTAGAGCATGTTCCGCACCAGAGTGGTATGGTAATCCCGTTATGGAAGTCATGTTACTAGACCATGACGAACCTACGAACTATGAAGAAGCTATGATGAGCCCAGATTCCGATAAATGGCTCGAGGCCATGAAATCTGAGGTAGGATCCATGTATGAGAACAAAGTGTGGACTTTGGTGGACTTGCCCAATGATCAGCAAGCCATTGAGAATAAATGGATCTTAAAGAGGAAGACGGACACTCATGGTAGTGTTACTATCTACAAAGCTCGACGTGTCGCAAAAGGTTTTTGACAAGTTCAAGGTGTTGACTACGATGAGATTTTCTCACTCGTAGCGATGCCTAAGTCTGTCCGAATCATGTTAGAAATCGGTGCATTTTATGAAATCTGGCAAATGGATGTCAAAACTGCATTCCTTAATGGATTTCTTAAAGAAGACTTGTATGTGATGCAACCAGAAGGTTTTGTCGATCCTAAAGGTGCTAACAAAATGTGCAAGCTCCAACGATCCATCTATGGACTGGTGCAAGCATCTCGGAGTTGGAATATATGCTTTGATGAGTTGATCAAAGCATATAGTTTTATAGAGACTTGCGGTAAAGTCTGTATTTACAAGAAAGTGAGTGGGAGCACTACAACCTTTCTGATAAGTATATGTGAATGACATATTGTTGATCGGAAATGATGTAGAATTTTCTGGAAAGCATAAAGAAGTTTTTTCAAATAAAGACCTCGGTGAAGCTGCTTACATATTGGGCATCAAGATCTATAGAGATAGGTCTATTGGAAATATGCCCTAAAGGCAATAATAAAATGGTTATTATTATATTTCCTTGTTCATGATAATTGTCTATTGTTCATGCTATAATTGTATTAACCGGAAACCGTAATACATGTGTGAATACGTAGACCACAATATGTCCCTAGTAAGCCTCTAGTTGACTAGCTCGTTGATCAATAGATGGTTACGGTTTCTTGACCATGGACATTGGAAGTCGTTGATAACGGGATCACATCATTAGGAGAATGATGTGATGGACAAGACCCAATCCTAAGCATAGCACAAGATCATGTAGTTCGTCTGCTAAAGCTTTTCTAATGTCAAGTATCATTTCCTTAGACCATGAGATTGTGCAACTCTCGGATACCGTAGGAATGCTTTGGGTGTGCCAAACGTCACAACGTAACTAGGTTGCTAGAAAGGCACACTACGGGTATCTCCGAAAGTGTGTGTTGGGTTGGCATGAATCGAGACTGGGATTTGTCACTCCGTGTGAAGGAGAGGTATCTCTGGGCCCACTCGGTAGGACATCATCATAATGATCTCAATCTGACCAAAGAGTTGATCACGGGATGATGTGTTACGGAACGAGTAAAAGTGACTTGCCGGTAACGAGATTGATCGAGGTATTGGGATACCGACGATCGAATCTCGGGCAAGTAACGTACCGATTGACAAAGGGAATTGTATACAGGATTGATTGAATCCCCGACATCGTGGTTCATCCGATGAGATCATCATGGAACATGTGGGAGCCAACATGGGTATCCAGATCCCGCTGTTGGTTATTGGCCAGAGAGCTGTCTCGGTCATGTCTGCATGATTCCCGAACCCGTAGGGTCTACACACTTAAGGTTCGGTGTCGCTAGAGTTGTTATGGGAATTAGTGTGCAGTTACCGAATGTTGTTCGGAGTCCCGGATGAGATCCCGGACATCACGAGGAGTTCCGGAATGGTCCGGAGGTAAAGATTTATATATGGGAAGTCCTATTTTGGCCACCGGAAAATGTTCGGGATTTTTTGGTATTGTACTGGGAAGGTTCTAGAAGGTTCCGGAGTGGGGCCCACCTGCATGGGGGGACCCACATGAACGTGGGTAGTGGGGGCAAGGCCCCACACCCCTGGTCAAGGCGCACCAAGATCCCCCCTTAGAAGGAATAAGATCATATCCCGAAGGGATAAGATCAAGATCCCTAAAAAAGGGGGATAACAATCGGTGGGCAAGGGAAATGATGGGATTTCTTTCCCCCACCTTTGCCAACGCCCCAATGGACTTGGAGGGCAAGAAACCAGCCCCTTGTCGGAGTAAATGGCCACGGGTAGCCTAACCGACTCTGTCACGTCCCTAGCCTTGCTATGCACTCGGACTAGCTTCGTTGTTGCATCATGTTTAAATTTCTCAGAAACTTGAAATGGGGGATGATAAACCCAAGCAGCAAATGAAATTCAACTAGGTTCAAACTTAAATCTTTTCAATGATCCCAAAATGCCCTTTAGAAATGTTCATCATTTCTGAATTGGTCCAGCACCTCTGACAAAAATGATGCACATATTTCTAGGCCATTATGGATTTTTGAATTAAATCTTATTGTATTTTATTTTGGGCATTTAAATACTATAAATAATTTAAATGATCAAATAATGTTGGAACTATTTTTGGGCCACTGAAATAATTCAGCAAGTGTCCACGAATATTTTCAGGATTTTAGGAAATGCCTTGGTATTTTTCCTAAGCTCAAAACTATAGCAGAAAACTAGAAAACAGAAACAAATAAAAGAAGAGAGAGTGAGACCCACCTGACTTACCTGGCAGCCCACCTGGCCCAGCTCCTCCAGCTGGCCCAGCCCGCTGGCCTGAAGCGGCTGTCTTCAACCTCTGCCAGTAGGCAGAGGCGTGTCGACAGCGCGCGCGCCCGAGCTCCACCTCCTGCTTGCCACCAAGGCGCCCCCGACGCGTCTGGAGACGCCCCGCAGCCCCTTCGCTCCTCTCCCTCACTCTCTGCTCTCTCCCTCGCCCTCTAGTCCCTTCCCCGAGCGCGACCGAACGCAGCCGTCGCTGCCGACGAGCTCCACCACGGCCACAGCCATCTCCGAGCCCCTCCGACGCGCCCCCGAGCTCTTCAGTGACACCCCTCGTCCTCTCCGACGAGCCACATGACGCCGGTAGCCCTGGAGCGCCGTCATCGACGCCATCTTCGTCCTCTGCACCGATGACCGTCGTCGACCGATTCATCATCACCAGGCCGTCCTCGAGCACGCTGAGATCACCGACGACCCCGCCGTGAGCTCCTCTACCGAACCCCCTGCTCCCCTTGACGAATTCATGCCGCAGCCATCGATCCCCGCCGTGCCAGAAGCTCACCGCCGCCCGGCCTTGTTGCCGGCGTGGCCTGAGCTCAAACGAGTCGCGCCTGTGCACCTCACCGAGCTCCTGGTGACCCCAGGAGGTTGCGCAGCGTCTTACTTCGCTCGCTCGTGCCCCGCAAGGCCGTTTCCGCTGGGACCCGAACTCCGGCCGCCGCCTTTGAGCTCACTGCCGTCGATATAGGTCGCCCCCGGCGTAACTGACTGCACCACTTGACGCGCGGGATCGCCAGCATCACGTAGATGCCCTCCGCCGGCCATTTGGTCGCCGGAGGAGGAATCCCGCACCTCGCCGCCGCGTCTGGCCTCGCCGGCGTCGAGTCGCCGGTGGATTAGCCCCGGTTGACCAGGGATTTGACCCCCCTAGGGTCACTGACGTGTGGGCCATGCCCCTGTTTAGTTTAGGTGTTAGCTTAGTTAGCGCAAATTAACTTAGTTAATTGGTTGACTCACTGACATGTGGGCCCAGGCCCTAATTAACCTAGATTAGTGCTAACGTAACACTAACTAACTCTGTTAGTTAGTTGTTACACTGACATGTGGGTCCCAGCCATCAGGTTTGACCTGGGCTGGCGCCTTTGACCTGCTGACGTCACCACGACGTTATGCTGACGCAGTTAACCTTTTTCTGGATTTATTCTTATATAGGAAATTCCAGAAAATCCTATAGACTTCTAAAAATCATAGAAAATAATCTATAGCTCAGAATGAAAAGGTTTATATATGAAAAATGATCAGAAAAATCCAATCTATCCATCTGTACTAGTTTCATGCATGTTAGAGCAACCTAACCTTGCTGTTTAGATGAAACAAGATAATGCACTTATATGACTCTATAAAATGGGTTTGCATTTGAATCTTTGGTTCAAATGGACTCATCTTAATCTGTTCTAGCTTCCATTAGCCCAAAAAACATTCATATTGCCATGTCATGATCATGCATCATATTGTGCATTGCATTGATTGTATTTCTTCTCTGTTGCCGGTATTTGTCCCCTCTCGGTAGACGATGTTCCGACGTTGTGATCGTTGACACTAATGAAGACTCAATGCTATCCTCAGAAGTGCCAGGCAAGCAAAACCCCCTTGTTCATTCCGACACAATCCCAACCTCTCGCTCCTGCTCTCTTTTACTGCATCAGGACAACAACGATTCAACTGTTACATGTTGCGGTAGTTGAACCCCCTTTCCTCTGCATGACCTGTCATTGCCACAGTAAATAGATGAAACCCACTAGCATGAGTAGGAGTTGTTTGAGCCCTGATGTGCCTACTCATTCATGCTTGTTGTCATGCCTGCTACTGCTTAGAGTTGAGTCGGGTCTGATTCATCGGGGATGAATTGTAATGTGGTGAACATGTCCTACTGTTGAGAGCTAAGTGTGTGAACACGATTTGGTAAAGGTAGCGGTGAGAGGCCATGTAGGAGTACATGGTGGGTTGTCTCATTGAAACCGTCCTCAGGAACTGAGTTCTGTGTTTGTGATCCATGAACAACTACTACCACGCATTGGAATGCTTAAGTGCCCCTCTCGACTTATTAATCAACATGATCTCCGTCCAGGAGTTGCAACTAGTTTCTGGTGTTTGTAGGTAGTGTTAGTAGTCTACCAAGTGGCACCCGGTACAAGTGGGCTTGGGACAGACTAGGCACCGTGGCCGGGTATACCAAGCGCCGCCCGTTTGGTGGTCTTGGAACCCTGTACACATCGTTTGGGGCCGTGAGCGACACCCCGGCCGGATCTCCTTGCGGATGGAACCCGAATAGGCGATAAACCTGGACGAGAGACTTGTGTGGTT
The DNA here is from genome assembly GCF_002575655.3 of Aegilops tauschii subsp. strangulata. Classification (NCBI taxonomy): domain Eukaryota; kingdom Viridiplantae; phylum Streptophyta; class Magnoliopsida; order Poales; family Poaceae; genus Aegilops; species Aegilops tauschii. The sequence continues at coordinate 184,483,595 of NC_053039.3, forward strand.
AGTCAGGTCGTGGCCGACTCCCTCGCCAGGCTTCCGCTTGAAGGTTGCCAAGATACACGACGTGTACATGGTGGTAAGTGGCGAGAGCGTGTGTGAAGAAGTACACCCCTGCAGGGTTAACATCATCTATTCGAATAGCCGTGTCCGCGTAAAAGGACTTCTGGGTTGCCTGTACAGTTCATAGACAAGTGAAAGTGGATACTCTAAAACTCGCAAGATAAGCGTGAGTGCTATGGATGGCATTCTCATAGGTAGACGGGAGTAGATCCATAGTGGTGTATTGAATGGTGAATATGTGGACTCGTGTGCGCCACCTCAACAGAGTTACTTGCAGTCATAGTTTAGGATAGCCACCGAGTCAAAGCTGGCTTGCTGCAGTTAAACTCCACCACCCCCTTTGTTGATACCGATGCATATGTAGATAGTTCTGATGTAAGTCTTGCTGGGTACATTTGTACTCACGTTTGCTTATTTTATGTTTTGCAGAGAGACGTCAGTCTCGCTAGTAGTTCCGTGTGGACTTCGATGTTTAGCTTGATACCTCAGCTACGATCTTGTGCCCTCGGCAGGATCTAGTAAATAGTCAGGCTTCTCAGCCTTTTTCATTTGTAGATGTCTGTACTCAGACATGTTAACCTTCCGCATGTGTTTGACTTGCATGCTCTGAATGTTGGGTCATAAGACCCATGCTTGTAATATCTCGCTCCTCGGAGCCTAATGAATAAATACTCTGAGTCGTAGAGTCTTGTTGTGATGCCATGTTGTATTTGCACATATCGAGCATATTGTGTGTATGATTGAAATGCTTGGTATGTGTGGGATCTGACAACCTAGTTGTTTATCCTTGGTAGCCTCTCTTATGGGGAAATGTAGTCTTGTGCTTCCATGAGCCATAGTAGTCCGCTACAGCCCGGTTCACCGGAGTCCTGCTAGCCCAGCACTACTGCTCCGGAACACTTGACTGGCCGGCATGTGATTCACTTCGTTCCTGTGTCTGTCCCTTCGGGGAAATGTCACGCGGTGACATCCGGAGTCCTGCCTAGCCTGCTACAGCCCGGGTTCCCGGAGTCCTGTTAGCCTAGAGCTACAGCCCGGATTCGCACGCTGCTGACCGACATGCTCGATGTTGATTCATGTATGCCTGTCTCCGTAAGTTAGTGCCACTTTGGGTTCACGACTAGTCATGTCGGCCCGGGTTCTCTGTCATATGGATGCTAGCGACACTATCATATACGTGAGCCAAAAGGCGCAAACGGTCCCGAGCCATGGTAAGGCGACACCCGCGGGAATACCGTGCGTGAGGCCACAAAGTGATATGAGGTGTTACCGGCTAGATCGATGTGACTTGGAATCGGGGTCCTGACAAACTCCCCCTGGCTCTTCAAAAAAATTATCAGGCCGATCAAGCCTTCAAGCATCCAAGCACAGGGCCGCCTTCCCCTGGCCGGCTATCTCACCGGCCGACTACTGGAAGGCGACCCGGCCCTAAAAAACCTTCCCGAAGAGAAACACAAGATGCCCGACTCTAGGAAGCCGGCCCCAAGGGGACCGACTCCCAGAAGCCGGCCACAAGAAGACCGACTCCCAGAAGCCGGCCAAGATTGCACCCTCAAGGGCTGCGCCCTCGTAACGGTGATGAGACAGGGCGTGGCTACAGTACAACCTGCCACCCCCGAATCTCGGAGCACGCATGGCCACAGTGTGCCGTATGGGTCGGCCATCCCCCGTCCGGCGCGACACTGTTGCCATGTTGACCATGACGCCACCCACGACGGGCTGCCAGTACGGCCCGCGGGCAGCGGGCCCCTTCAGCCAGAGATACGCTCGAAGGCGGCCCAGCCTCCCCTAGTCGGCCTGGGGCGTAGCCGACTCCCAATGGCCGGCTACCTCCCTCCCTCGAAGTATGTGCATCATTAAGGAGACAAGATGAGGTAAGGCTACAGTGAGAGCCCGCCAGGCGGCGGCACTGTAGCCATGCTTACCTCGACAAAGCCCTCGTCATCAGGGGCGAGGCAACAGTAACCAGCCACCGACAAGACCCCCAGGCGGTGGGGCCAGCCTGTCGGCCAAGAGGCCGGCAGCCGGCGGGACCCACCAGTCAGCGGACCCCAGCCGTCGGCGGAGAAGCCGGCGAATACAGACACTGACGGCTAGGACCCGCGTCCAGCCAGATTACCATTGTACCCCTGGGGGTAGGCCTATATAAACCCCCAGGGCACCCATACAAAGGGTTGATCTCTTAGAGTTTTAGAGACCACGTAGAGAGAAAAGGAGAGCTAGCCTTGCCCTTCATCTTCCTCTAGCCAAACAGCTCAAGGAGCCACCTGTAGCCACTTGTGTTGATCCAGTGATCATGCGGAGACCCCGCAGAGCAGGACTAGGGGTGTTATCTCCACGGAGAGCCCCGAACTTGGGTAAGATTCGCCGGCGTGCATGTCTTCGCCTCATCCCGTTTCCAAGCACCGGCAATGTCTTACTGGCTCCCACAATGATAAGCCACCCGTTGGCATATGTCGCACCTACCACTCGACATTTGGCGCCCACCATGGGGCCAGGTGCACCGTCGTTCGGAGACCTGTTCTGGACGAGAACCCTATTCCTCCCCAGTGAGCGTAGCCAGCCTGCCACACCCGATGGCGCTTGCCCCGACGCGCTGCAAGGCGTCGACAATGCCTGCGCGGCGAGCTGCCTCACCGATTTTCTTGGCGAGGCTCGCATCTCCGACGAGCCTGCGTCCGACGCGGGCACAGACTGCCCCGAGAGCCGCCTCGTTAGCCTCCTCGACCAACTTCACGTCTCCAACGAGCTTGCTGTGGACTTGGAGTCGGTCGGCTCCACCGACCCGATGCTTGTCGACTCCGACACGGCATCGCTTGACGCCTTCCCCACAAACGTGGTGATCTTCGACGACCCTCTTCCTCGAGCCAACAGTGGCAGTGCGCTGTCACCAAGGTGCTGTTCATCAGCCACGGCGCCGTCTCGGGCGAGAACGCCCACGACGCCCTACAAGCGGCGCTACACGACTTGTCCGTCCCCATCCCGGCCGACGCCGACGCCGAGACACTGGAGGCACGCCGCCTCGCCCTCGTCGCGGAGGGCCAGAAGATAGCATCCATGAGACGCCTCACTGAGGCTCACCAGCGCGAAGTCGACCGCGCCACCTTTGGTACGCCGCCTCCTGGCGGGCCGAGCCGAGCTGGCTTCGTCAAGAAGCACAGCGCGGCCATCGCCAGCATGCTGGGAGCAGACCGCCCAGTCTACGCCACGCCGCTCGAGAACCCGCATGCCGCCCAGGCGGCCATAGACGAGCTGAATGGGCTGGGGGCCGACGAGCTCCCCTACATGACTAGACGCATCCAGCAGCTGATCGACACGGCCGCAGAGCGGCATGAAGCCAGCACCCGCACTGAAAGTCCTCTCCCACGCCGAGAGCACGACGCGGCATCCCGGACGCCGACTGCAGATGGTGCCGGAGCGAAAAAAGACAAGGAGCCGGCTGCTAGCCGCAGTCGGACTCAGCTCACCATCGAGCGCGACGCAGAAGGCCACCCCCGAGCTGTGGAACGACGAGGCGATCCGCCTCCTCCCCTGCCTCGTGGGGAGAGATATCCCACCCCGCCGCCTGTTACGCATCCGACTCTCGGTGGCCGACTGGGCCACCGCAAGGGAGTCGGCGAGAATGACGCCCGCCACCGGATCGACCGCCTAGCGCGATCCCTGGCGCTAGAAGAAGAAGATGATGTCGGCCCACCTTGCTTTGGCCCCCGCATCCGCGACGAGCCCTTCCCCAAAGGGTTCTCGCTCCCAAGAGACACGCCAAAATACAACGGCTCCGTGAAGCCGGAAGACTGGTTGATCGACTACTCCACCGCAGTCCGCATAGCGAACGGCAACAGGCGCGTTGCCGTGAAGTACGTCCCGCTCATGCTTCAAGGCATGGCACGGACTTGATTGAACAGCCTCAAGCCCTACAACATCAACAGCTGGCTAGACATCACAGAAGTCTTCATCCGCAACTTCACCAGCACGTACAAGCGGTCTCCCAAGCCCCGCCAGCTCTCCTTGTGCGTCCAAGGGCCCAGCGAATCAACTCGCGACTACCTCACGCGTTGGGCCGAGCTCCGCAACTCCTACGAGGGGGTGCACGAGGTTCAAGCCATGGAGTACTTCACCGCCGGGTGCCGAGAGGGCACCCTTCTCAGGCACTGACTCCTCTGCGACGAGCCGACTACCCTCGACGAGCTGCTGATCATAGTGGACAAGTACGCCATGGCCGACTCCTCGATGAAGACTGAGCTTCGAGTGGATGCCTCTAGAAAGGTGCTCGCTCCGGCTCCCAAGACGCCGGCTGGTGACTCCAACCGACGCCCTTACCAGAACGACAACAAGCGCAAGGCCCCTATGCCGCCTTCCACCAGTCGGCAAGTAGCCACAGTCGAAGACGAACAACCTGAAGAACGGCTCGCGCCCAAGAAGCAGAAGGCCGGCAGGCCGGCCTGGCAGCCGGCTTTCTCCTACGAGCAAACCCTTGATGCCCCCTGCAAGTTCCACAGCGGCGCGAAGCCGTCCAACCACACGACCCGGAAGTGCCATTGCCTCACGCGGATCTCCAAGGGCGAGGGGCTGGTGCCGCCTTCGCCTGCTGGCCCTCCGCCTCCAGCCCCTCAGCAGTCGGCTGTTCGACCAGCAGTCAAAGCCATTCAAGACGAGTTCCCAGACGAGCACGCCGCCTACGTCGTCTTCAGAAGCCAAACCGAAGACAGGCGCAGTCGGCGCTGACAACACCAAGAAGTCAACACGGTCGCCTCCAACAACCCAGAGTTTATGCATTGGTCCGAGAGGCCTATCAGCTGGAGCCGGGCCGATCACCCAGAGGTGATGGCGTCTCCCGGCTCTTAGGCATTAGTGTTGGACGCCACCCTCATGACAGAAAGGCGAGCTGCCCGTTTCTCCCGTGTACTAATTGACGGCGGGAGCAGCATCAACATACTGTACCGCGACACCATGGAGAAGCTGAACATCAAGACGAAGCAACTCATGCCAAGCCGGACTGTGTTCCATGGCATCGTACCTGGCCTGTCCTGTTCCCCAATCGGCAAGATCAAGATGGATGTTCTCTTCGGAGACAAGGATCACTTCCGCCGAGAAGCAATCTAGTTTGAAGTGGTGGATCTAGAGAGCCCTTACCACGCATTGCTTGGCCGACCTGCCCTGGCCAAGTTCATGGCTATGCCCCACTATGCCTACCTCAAGATGAAGATGCCGAGTTCAAAGGGGATCATCACCATAGCCGGAGACTACAAGAAATCCTCCGAGTGTGCTGCAGCCAGCAGCCGGCTGGCCGAGTCCCTCGTGATTGCTGAAGAAAAGAAGATGCTGGACCGAGTCATGGCCATGGCCGGCAAGCAGCCGGCCTTGACCCCTGACCCCAAGGAATATGATGCTCAAGGCTCCTTCCAGCCAGCCAAGGAAACAAAGAAGATACCTCTGGACCCGGAGAACCCGGAGAGGTTTGCTGTCATTGGTGCAAACCTGGACAGCAAATAGGAAGGCGAGCTCGTCGACATCTTTGCATGGTCCCCAAAGGACATGCCAGGTGTTCCGAAGGATTTCGCCGAGCACAAGCTACACGTCCGAGCATACGCAAAACCAGTCAAACAACCCCTCCGCCGACTGTCGGAGGAAAAGAGAAGGATTGTGGGAGAAGAGATAGCCCGGCTTCTGGCAGCCGGCTTCATTATGGAGGTGTTCTTTCTAGAATGGCTTGCCAACCCGGTCCTTGTATTGAAGAAAAACAATAAATGGTGCATGTGTATAGATTACACCAGCCTCAACACGGCCTGCCCCAAAGATCCGTTTGCCTTACCTCGAATCGATCAAGTGATAGACTCCACAGCCGGATGCGAGCTGTTGAGTTTCTTGGATGCTTACTCAGGCTACCATCAGATCAAGTTGGATCCAGCTGGCCGCCTGAAGACTGCCTTCATCACACCAATCGGAGCTTTCTGCTACCTGACTATGACATTCAGCTTGAGAAACGCCGGTGCCACTTTTTAGCGTTGCATGCAGAAATGCCTCCTCAAGCAACTCGGCAGAAATGCCCATGTCTATGCAGACGATATTGTGGTGAAGACGGAGAAGCGCGGCACCCTGCTGGAAGACCTTAGAGAAACATTTGCCAACTTGCGCCGATTTCAGATCAAGCTCAACCCTGAGAAATGCGTGTTCGGAGTACCAGCCGGCCAGCTTCTAGGCTTCTTGGTCTCCGAACGCGGCATTGAGTGCAATCCAGTGAAGATCAAGGCCATAGAGAGAATGGAGATTCCTACCAAGCTGCGAGACGTCCAAAAGTTTACCGGGTGCCTGGCCTCCCTGAACCACTTCATCAGCCGGCTAGGAGAGAAGGCTCTCCCCTGTACCGACTCATGAAAAAGTCCGCCCACTTCGAGTGGAATGACCAAGCAGACCAAGCTTTCCACGAGTTGAAGAAGATGCTGACCACGCCGCCTGTCCTGGCGGCGCCGACTGAGAAAGAGCCCATGCTCCTTTACATTGCCGTGACTAGCCGAGTGGTCAGTACAGTTATTGTGGTCCAACGCCCAGAAGAAGGCCGGGCTTAGTTAGTCCAGAGGCCGGTATATTATTTGAGCGAAGTACTGTCCACCTCGAAGCAAAACTACCCGCACTACCAGAAGATGTGCTATGGGGTATACTTTGCTGCCCAGAAGCTGAAGCCCTACTTTCAAGAGCATCCCATCACGGTCGTATGTACTGCCCCGCTCGCCGAGATCATAGGCAGCTGGGATGCATCCGGCCAGGTGGCTAAGTGGGCCATTGCGCTGGCTCCTTACACGATCTTCTACCAGCCTCGCACCGCCATCAAGTCCCAAGCATTGGCTGACTTCCTTGTCGACTGGGCCGAGACCCAGTACCTACCACCGGCTCCCTACTCCACTCATTGGCGGATGCACTTCGATGGATCCAAGACGCGCACCGGCTTGGGAGCCGGCATCGCCCTCACCTCCCCCAAGGGCGACAAACTCAGATACACATTGCAAATTCATTTTGCCGCCTCCAACAATGTGGCCGAGTACGAGGCGCTCATACACGGGCTCCGGCTAGCCAAAGAGCTCGGCATCCGCCGGATCCTGTGCTATGGCGACTCCGATCTGGTAGTCCAACAATCATCCGGCGACTGGGACGCCAAGGACGCAAACATGGCGAGCTACCGATTCCTCGTTCAGCAAATCAGCGGATACTTTGAAGGATGCGAGTTCCTCCACGTGCCACGGGCCGACAACGAGCAAGCAGATGCCCTGGCACGAATCGGCTCCACCCGACAAGCTATACCAACCGGCGTCTCTCTCCAACGCCTCCTCAAACCGTGTGTCAAGCCGTCTCCGGAATCAGACTCCATCTTCATACCGCCTGCCCCTGATGCAGTCGGATCTGACTTGGGGAACCCAGCAGGCGGCTCGGGACTTCGGCAGGCGGCCCGGGGACTGCCGTAGTCGCACCCGGCTCGGGGACTTCAGAACCCGGCCCGGGGACTGCAACGACACAACAGGCGGTGGCCGACTCCAACTCTTCACCACCCAACCCACCCACCCTGGTCGCAGTAGCCGTATTGGCAATAGAAGAAGTCACAACTCCATCATGGGCCCAACCCATCCTCAACTTCCTGGTAAACAGAGAGCTGCCGACTGACGAGATCTCGGCAAGACAAGTTCAACGCCGAGCCGGAGCATACACAATAATAAACAGAGAACTCGGTAAGCGCAGCGTCACTGGAGTCTTCCAGCGCTGCGTTGAGCCAGAGAAGGGCATAGCAATCCTCAAGGACATCCACCAAGGCAAATGCGGCCACCACGCGGCCTCAAGATCACTTGTCGCCAAAGCTTTCCGCCATGGGTTCTTCTGGCCGACTGCTTTGGAAGACGCCAAGGAATTAGTGAAATGTTGCAAAGGGTGCCAAGTCTTCAGCTCCAAGCAACACCTGCCGGCTTCTGCACTCAAGACCATCCCCCTCACCTGGCCCTTTGCCGTCTGGGGATTGGACATGGTGGGCCCATTCAAGACGGCGCGCGGCGGCATGACACATCTGCTTGTCGCCGTGGACAAATTCACCAAGTGGATTGAAGCGAAGCCAATCAAGAAGCTGAATGGGCCGACAACCGGAAGGTCAAGCCAAGATCCTTCCAAGAAGGCGATCTTGTGCTCCGGCTGATCCAGCAAACAGCCAACCAGCACAAGTTCTCGGCCCCTTGGGAAGGCCCCTCGTCATCAGCAAGGCCCTAGGCAACGACTCCTACTACCTAATCGACGCACAGAAGCCGAAGGCACGCAAGAGGGATGATTCCGGCAAGGAGTCGGAACGACCATGGAATGCCAATCTCCTCAGAAGATTTTACAGTTAAAAGCAGTATGTACCACACTACCTTTTGTATTAAGTACAAGACAACGGGCCCCCCGAGGTGTGCTCGGGGACTACCCTCTTTTATCTACGTATGACGAGTGTCATACCTATGAATGTATTATTACATTTGATTTTCCGTCCGGCACCGGGTTCGATCAGTCAGCCCGGGGACTTGCCGCCTTGAGTTATATTAAAGTTCTACCTGCAGTCAGACAAGTAGTGTGCCGGCACCCGAGCCCTCTCTTGTTGAAAGTCGCAGCTCGAAGAACCGACTGTCCGACTGGCAAGAGTCAAAGGCAGGAAAGGATGCCCACACGAAAAACGGCTAAGGACTAACGAACTTATATAACACAAGCCGGCCTCCCACCCTGCCTACCGGCTGTCAGAACAGCCGGCTGGCCGGCTTCCCATTCACCTTGCTACAATCCAAGAAAGCTAAAGTACTTGCCCTCCCAAATGGCCCAGCACTTCTCCAGCCACAGACTGCAAAGCAGCTATCCGGCTGGGAAGGCGGCGACCAAGGGAGGGCGGCAAAGGAAACAGCCATAGGATGAAAAGCAAATGCAATCGGAAGCCAAGCACATGCATGATTATATTTACACAAAAGGCCTTCAACAGGCCGGCAGTCAACATAGTTTGAATACACCCCAGTGGGTGGAACTGCGCAAACTTAACAAAATATTGTTCAAAGAGTAATAAACAGGAAAGCAAAGGTGGCGGATTAGGCTAAGGGCGCAACAGGCGAGCCGGGCTGGTCGGTGGAGACGGCAGTGCCGGCTGGAGGAGTGGCCGGCTGGCGAGTCTCGGCTTGATCTTCACCGGCTGCAAGCGGCGCGCTTGCACGCGCCTCGTTGCTGGAGGCACGATCAAGCTAAGGCTGGCCAGTTGCTCCACCATCTGGCACGGCGTCTTCACCATCCTCTCCCTCCTCCTCTTCACCCTCATCGCTGGAGTCGATCTCCTCCGCGGAGTCCTCACCATCTGCCGGGTTCAGCCCGAACCACTCCTCCGGCTGAGCAATGCCATCATCATCCACCTCAGGGGCAAAGGCGCTGGTGTCGGTGTAGTCGGCGATTGCCGAGGCGCGCTGGATGATATCCGGCCGCACCGCCTCCAGGTCCTCGTCAGCCTCCTGCCGCCAGGTGGCCAGCTGGTCCAAGCTAAGCTCGGGATACCAAGCTTTGACGAACTCCAGTGCCCGCCTGGCGCTTGACCGAGCTGCAGAAGCCTTCCAGGCCTCGAAGCGGCCAACCGCTACCTCCAGCCAGTCGGCAGTCCGACTGGGGGTACAGGGAACCACCTCGCCGGGCCAGAGGGCGGCCAGCACTTGCGCCCCAACACGCTGAAGACGGCGGAGCATGCGGTGAGCCGGCTGGAGGCGGGCTTGGATCGCCAGAAGCTGTTCTTCAAGCGACCGACGAGCATTCGGCGCGATCTCAGCGCCAGCCTGCCTTTGCGCCTCGCGGTGGGCCTCGATGACTTGGTTGGCGGCAGTGGAGTAACCAGGGAAGTACTCTGCACGAGTAAGAAAGGAAGAGAAAAAACACAAAGTCAGAGAATGGACCAAATGGCAAGCGGCAAGCAAGGAACGAAGAAGAAGGCGGCCTACCGTCAACCAAGTCTTCGATCTGGCCGTAGCCGTTGATCAGCGACTACCTTGCCTCAGCCCAGCTTGCCGCCTTGGTCTCGTACTCGGCCTGGAGGGCGGCCTCGCTGTCCTGCACCGCCTTCAGGGCCGCCTTATGGCTCTCCTCCTGGTCAGCCAGCTTCTTGACCAAGCGGCCATGCTCCTGAGCCAAGGCGTCGAACTCGGCTTCCTTGGCACGAAGGGTGGTCTGGGTCCCACCCAACTGCTCCCTCAGGTTGGCATTGGCCTCTGTAGATATGACAAAGAAGAAAAAAGCAATAAGAAAGAAGTCGCCAGGAAAGATCCGGCCCGACTGCTCAGCAGTCGGCCCGAATCTCGGGGACTACACCCAGTGGGTGCGCTGACGCGCCCCCATGTGAGATAAAAGATGAAGCACTTACTCTGGCTCTCAGTTAGATCAGGGGTCTTCTGGGTCAGCTCCCGAGCCTGGGAGTTGAAGGCAGCCGCGCGGAGGTTGTGGTAGTCCTGCAAGTAGGACAGAGAAGCGAATAAGAACAAGACAAGCAATCGAAGTCTACTAAGAAGTTCCAAGCCGCCTGCTCAGCAACCGACTCGGAACTCGGGGACTACACCCAGTGGGTGCGCTGACACGCCCCCACAGAAGAAATCAAGATCAAGAAACAAAAAAGTGGGGAGACTCACCCGAATGGCCGTCCGTGTCGCGAGGAACTCTTGATTGTACTGCCTCAACACGACGGCCTGGAACTGAAGCCGGTTCCGGACTTCTTGTGCCGCTACATTGACCACGGCCATCCCACCACCCGGCGTCCACCCCGAGCTGGCGCTGGCCGTCTCAAGATCCTGGGCCGACGAGCTGGAGCCCGCGGCCTTCTGCGGGTCCGGCGCCGAAGTCGCCTTCCCTGCGCGCTGGCTCGCCTCCAGCCGGTTGCACGGGCGGCGCGTTAGGCCGGCTGCCTTGGTCCACCCCAGTCGGTGATGGTGGTGCCGCCTCCCTCTCCTGGACGACGACGTCGTCCTCCTCCCTCTCCATCCCCGGCAGGTCGCCACCGGCTTCCTCCGGCGGGGGCTCCGGGATCTCGGGCGCCACGGCGCGCAGGGGACTACAAGTAAGGCCCCCGCCGCTGTCTCTGCAGCTGCAGCCTCCGCGTGAGCCTTGGCCGCCGCGGCGGCTTTTGCCTTTGCCGACTCCTCCGCCATCTCCTGCGCCGCCTTGCCAGCGGCCGCCCTCAGCTCCTCCGCCTCCTGCTCCTCCCACGCCTCCCGCGCGTTCCTCTCCATCGCCGCTTGAAGCTCGGCACGGGGGTCCACGCGGCGGGTGCTTGCGGATCCTCCCGCCGATCCAACCACGGAGGCGGCAGCGGTCCTCTCAAGAGAAAGCGGAGCCCTATTTGACGTATCAAGACAAGGACTTAGAAGAAGAATATCGACAAAAAAGAAGGAATACGCGAGAAGGTTGACACTTACGCCGAAACCTTTTGTGGCTGCTTCACCACCTTGCGGAAGCGGGCCGCCTTCGCGGCTAACTCGTCCCGCTTGGTCGCCGCCGCCGTGCTCTTGGGCTTCTTCGGCCGACTGCCGAATAGGCCCGACGTGGTCCGGCGCTTCTGTGCGCCGCCTCGAGCAGCCGGCGCGGCAGACGAGCCCGCGCCATGGTCAGACGCCGGCTGGCGGCGCGGGACGATTTCCGCCTCATCATCATCCAGCCAGTCGTCGAAGCTGGCTCCAAGCCCGTCGCCGCCTGCTTCGCCGCCTCCCCCCTCGGTGTTCTCGTCCATGGCGGCCGCCCCCAAGTCGGGGTCGTCCAAGTCGTGCGTCGCCCGGTCGGGAAGAAATTGGCGCTCCGCCCCCGCTGTCCCGGCCGCCGGTCGAAGGAGGGTGCTCTGTCAAGACAAACCGACTAGTCAGAGTCGGCCAAGAAAAACTTGGTGACAAAACTAAAGAAGAGAAGAAACAGAAAGCTTACCATAGGCGGGGGATGGGCGCGGGAGTATGGCTCCTTGCCAAACTGCCACTCCTAAGTGAGCTTGCAGTTCGCGAGGTAGTTCACCATGAGAGCTACCTCGTCATGAGGCATCTCCTTGGTGCACATCCGACTCGGATCGAGTTGGCCGCTCATTTGACAAATCATATGAGGGCGGCCTTGAAGCGGGAGCACCCGGCGTACCACGAAGGCGGCCAGTAGGTCGGACCCGGTCAGGCCCTCCGACTAGATCATTACCCGGAGTCGGGCGACGGCGGCGGCTCCAGCCGGCGACAGCGTCCTGGCCCGATAGGACCACTGGTGCCGCCTCCCAGCCGACGGGCCGACTACGTAAGCCGGCAAGTTGACGAAGTCACCTTGCGGGGCGACATTCTTCATGTAGAAGTACGATTTCTGCCAGAGCTTCACCGACTGGATTAGCGTGATGGCAGGGAAGGGGTTGCCGGCTACCGGCCTCCGTACCGCGATGAAAGCACCGCTCTGAGCCGGCACGCCCTGCATGCGGGTGCCGAGCTTGGACTGGAAGAATTCCCCCCAGAGCTCGAGGGTGGGAAGGACGCCAAGGAAGCCCTCGCACAGAGTGACGAAGGCAGACAGTAGCACCACCGTGTTTGGAGTGAGGTGGTGCGGCTGGAGCTGGTAGAATTCGAGGAAGGAGCGGAAGAAGGCGCTCGCTGGCAGGCCAAGGCCGCGTAGGAAGTGCGAGCGGAAGATTACCCGCTCGCCTTCCTCCGGCGCCGGCGAGATCTCCTTCTTCGGTGCAAGACGGACCCGCACCTGGTCCTCGTCGGGCAACCGCCGCGTCTTACGGAGGAAGTCGATGTGGTCCGCGTGGACGTTGGAGCCGTCCCAGTCTCCGCCGTGCAACATGACGACAAGAAGCTGGTGAGAAAGGGCACGGCGACGGCGAAGCTGCGGGGTAGTGCGAAGACTAGAGGGACGGCGCGGTGGCGAGGGGTTGCTGCGACGGAGAAGAAGAAGAAGAAGATGGCGGAGCGAGGGTGAGCGTGCGAGCGTCTGCTGCTCCCCCTCCTCCCCCTATTTATAGCCTCGTGCGGCGAAGCCGAGGAGGCGAGGCGTGGGGGGGGACGTGGGATTAACTGCACCCACTCCCCCACGTCCCGCGATTATTGCGCCCTAACGGCATGCGGAAACTGCTGTTGGAAGGCGAGCGGCCCGCTTTGGGCCACAAAAGATCCACACCTAGGCCTAGGCGTGGAAGTGGCGGGCCCCAGCCTGCAGCAGCGTCCCGTCACGCGCGTGGGCTGGCAGGCCCTTCCAGCCGGAGGGTGCCATGTGGCGTGTGGGCAGCAAGCAGCCGGCCCGCAACCCGGCGCGCACACCAGCTGGCTCCCGCCTTCAGACTACAAAACCCCGCCCAAACGGCGCACCTGATCAAAGCCGGCTCCTAGCTGCTGGTTCTTCAGGATAGGAAGCTGATCGAGCTTCTCGTCCTCCTTTCAGCCTCGAAGCCCAACCAGCTTCGGGGACTACTGTCGGAGTAAATGGCCATGCGTAGCCTAACCGACTCGCCCTGGCTCTTCAAAAAATTTATCAGGCCGATCAAGCCTTCAAGCATCCAACGCACAGGGCCGCCTTCCCCTGGCCGGCTATCTCACCGGCCGACTACTGGAAGGCGACCCGGCCCTAAAAAAACCTTCCCGAAGAGAACCACAAGATGGCCGACTCTAGGAAGCCGGCCCCAAGGGGACCGACTCCCAAAAGCCGGCCACAAGAAGACCGACTCCCAGAAGCCGGCCAAGATTGCACCCTCAAGGGCTGCGCCCTCGTAACGGTGACGAGACGGGGCATGGCTATAGTACAGCCTACCACCCCCCGAATCTTGGTGCACGCATGGCCACAGTGCGCCGTACGGGTCGGCCATCCCCCGTCTGGCTCGACACTGTAGCCATGTTGACCATGACGCCACCCATGACGGGCTGCCAGTACGGCCTGCGGGCGGCGGGCCCCTTCAGCCAGAGAGACGCTCGAAGGCGGCCCAGCCTCCCCTAGTCGGCCTGGGGCGTAGCCGGCTCCCAATGGCCGGCTACCTCCCTCCCTCGAAGTATGTGCATTATTAAGGAGACAAGACGAGGTAAGGCTACAGTGAGAGCCCGCGAGGCGGCGACACTGTAGCCATGCTTACCTCGACAAAGCCCTCATCATCAGGGGTGAGGCAACAGTAACCAGCCACCGACAAGTCCCCCAGGCGGTGGGGCCAGCCTGTCGGCCAAGAGGCCGACAGCCGGCGGGACCCACCAGTCGGCGGACCCCAGCGGTCGGCGGAGAAGCCAGCGAATACAGACACTGACGGTTAGGACCCGTGTCTAGCCGGATTACCATTGTACCCCTGGGGGGTAGGCCTATATAAACCCCCCAGGGCACCCATACAAAGGATTGATCTCTTAGAGTTTTAGAGACCACGTAGAGAGAAAAGGAGAGCTAGCCTTGCCCTCCTCCTTCCTCTAGCCAAACAGCTCAAGGAGCCACTTGTAGCCACTTGTGTTGATCCAGTGATCATGCGGAGACCCCGCAGAGCAGGACTAGGGGTGTTATCTCCACGGAGAGCCCCGAACCTGGGTAAGATTCGCCGGCGTGCATGTCTTCACCTCATCCCGTTTCCAGGCACCGGCGACGTCTTACTGGCTCCCACAATGATAAGCCACCCATTGGCATATGTCACACCTACCACCCGACACCCTCCACCCCTATATATAGTGGGGAGGTGCATGGGAGCCGCACTCCTTCCCCTGGCGCAGCCCTCTCCCTCCCCAACACCTCCTCCTCCGTAGTAGTGCTTGGCGAAGCCCTGCCGGAGAACTGCATGCTCCACCACCACGCCGTCGTGCTGCCGGAGCTCTCCCTCGACTTCTCCTCTCCCCTTGCTGGATCAAGAAGGAGGAGACGTCCCCGGGCTGTACTTGTGTTGAACGCGGAGGCGCCGTTGTTCGGTGCTTAGATCGGAATCAACCGCGATCTGTATCACTACGAGTACGACTCCTTCATCCACGTTATTGTAATGTTTCCGCATCGCGGTCTTCAAGGGTATGAAGATGCACTCCCCTCTCTCTCGTTGCTAGTCTCTTCATAGATTGATCTTGGTGATGCGTAGAAATTTTTTAATTTCTGCAACGATCCCCAACAGTGGCATCATGAGCTAGGTCTATGCGTAGTTTCTATGCACGAGTAGAACACAAGTTGTTGTGGGCGTCGATTTTAACAATTTACTTGCCGTTACTAGTCTTATCTTGATTTGGCGGCATCATGGGATGAAGCGGCCCGGACCGACCTTACACGTACGCTTATGTGAGACAGGTTCCACCGACTGACATGCACTAGTTGCATAAGGTGGCTAGCGGGTGTCTGTCTCTCCCACTTTAGTCGGATCAGATTGGATGAAAAGGGTCCTTATGAAGGGTAAATAGAAATTGGCATATCACGTTATGGTTTTGGCGTAGGTAAGAAACGTTCTTGCTAGAAACCTATAGCAGCCACGTAAAAACTTGCAACAACAATTAGAGGACGTCTAACTTGTTCTTGCAGCATATGCCGTGTGCTCTGATATGGCCAAAAGGATGTGATGAATTATATATGTGATGTATGAGATTGATCATGTTCTTGTCATAGGAATCACGACTTGCATGTCGATGAGTATGACAACCGGCAGGAGCCATAGGAGTTGTCCTAATTTGTTATATGACCTGCGTGTCAATGAAAACATCATGTAATTACTTTACTTTATTGCTAACCGTTAGCCATAGTAGTAGAAGTAATAGTTGGCGAGACAACTTCATGAAGACACGATGATGGAGATCATGGTGTCATGCCGGTGACGATGATGATCATGGCGCCCCGAAGATGGAGATCAAAAGGAGCAAAATGATATTGGCCATATCATGTCACTATTTGATTGCATGTGATGTTTATCATGTTTTTACATCTTATTTGCTTAGAACGACGGTAGCATAAATAAGATGATCCCTCATAAAATTTCAAGAAAGTGTTCCCCCTAACTATGCACCGTTGCGAAAGTTCGTTGTTTCGAAGCACCACGTGATGATCGGGTGTGATAGATTCTAATGTTCGCATACAACGGGTGTAAGCCAGATTTTACACATGCAAAACACTTAGGTTGACTTGACGAGCCTAGCATGTACAGACATGGCCTCGGAACACAAGATACCGAAAGGTCTAACATGAGTGGTATAGTGATGATCGGACACGACATGTACAGATGTTCACCGATGATGACTAGTCCGTCTAACGTGATGATCGGACACGGCCTAGTTGACTCGGATCATGTATCACTTAGATGACTAGAGGGATGTCTATCTGAGTGGGAGTTCATTAAATAATTTGATTAGATGAACTTAATTATCATGAACATAGTCAAAAGGTCTTTGCAAATTATGTCGTAGCTCACACTTTGGTTCTACTGTTTTAGATTTGTTCCTAGAGAAATTTAGTTGAGAGTTGACAGTACCAATTATGCGGACTGGGTCCGTAAACTGAGGATTGTCCTCATTGCTCCGCAGAAGGATTATGTCCTTAATGCACCGCTCAGTGTGATGAACCTCGAGCGTCGGTTGTGGATGTTGCGAACATCTGACATACACGTTTTGATGACTACATGATAGTTCAGTGCGTAATGCTAAATGGTTTAGAATTGAGGCACCAAAGACGTTTTTGAAACATCGCAGAACATATGAGATGTTCCAAGGACTGAAATTGGGATTTCAGGCTAGTGCCCACGTCAAGAGGTATGAGACCTCTGACAAGTTTCTTAAGCCTGCAAACTAAGGAGAAAAGCTCAATCGTTGAGCATGTGCTCGGATTGTATGAGTACTACAATCGCTTGAATCGAGTGGGAGTTAATCTTCCAGATGAGATAGTGATGGTTCTCCAAAGTCACTGCCACCAAGCTACTAGAGCTTCGTGATGAACTATAACATATCAAGGATAGATATGATGATCCTTGAGCTATTCGCGACACCGTGAAAGTAGAAATCAAATAGGAGCATCAATTGTTGATGGTTAGTAAAACCACTAGTTTCAAGAAGGGCAAGGGCAAGAAAGGGATACTTCATGAAACGACAAATCAGTTGCTGCTCTAGTGAAGAAACCCAAACCCGAGACTAAGTGCTTCTGAAATAAGGGGAACGGTCACTGAAGCAGAACTACCCTAGATACTTGGTAGATGAGAAGGCTGGCAAGGCCGATAGAAGTATATTGGATATACATTATAATGTGTACTTTACTAGTACTCCTAGTAGCACCAGGGTTTTAAAATACCGGTTCGGTTGCTAAGTGTTAGTAACTCGAAATAAAAAGCTACGGAATAAACGGAGACTAGCTGAAGGTGAGATGATGATATGTGTTGGAAGTGTTTCCAAGGTTGATGTGAGCAAGCATCGCCTGCTCCCTCTATGTCGGTGTGGAACGACACCTATGGGATCACAAGAATCCCTACTACGGTTGCCGGGGCGCAGGGTTGCAGGAAGAGCAGGATTAGTAGCCAGCACAATGATTGTTTACCCAGGTGCGGGCCGCGAGGATGCATAAAACCCTAGTCCTGCTTTGGTGGGTGTATTTCAGAGAGTTCTTGAGCTCTCGAACTAGCTGTGGTGAGTGTGTGGTTCGAAAGAGCCGAATCCTTCTCCAGTATGCCATGGGCCTCCTTTTATAGTCGGAAGGGGCTGCCACAGTGGCACACAGGAGGTGGAAAGGCGTACAGTGCCCTGAGCTTATCGCTCGTATAACAGGACAAGACGCATTTAATGCGTAGCTTAGGTGTCCCCTTGCTTTATTGGGGACGGGGGCGAGGCCCGTCTCGTCCGTTGCAGCTCCTCCTCGCCTTGACACGCGCCCTAGCCAGCGATGTGTGCGGCGCCATGTAGGCAGGCAGGCAGCTGAGGTGGCGCGGTGGTGGAGCCTTCACGAAGATCTGCATGCCGCCACGCAGGCGCTCGATGAGTTGGCCTAGGGGCTGCATGTTGCCACGCAGGTGCCCGCCCAGCTGGTTGGGCTGGCAGCTGCATGCGAACGGCGGTGGAAGCTTGGTTGGCGTGGGCCTGGCGGTGGCCCCGCTGGCGTCCTCAGTGAGGGCCTTGCCGGGTGGCCCGACAAGGGTCTTGTCGCGTGGCCCGGCACGGGTCTTGCCGTGGCGCGCTGTCGTCCCCGGCAAGGGCCTTGCCGGGGGTCTGGTGTCCTTCCTCGGCAAGGATCTGGCCGAGGATCGTTGTCTTCTAATCCTCATCTGATCTTGCATATGTCTTCACAAAGATCTGCATGCCACCACGGAGGTGCCTCCCGAGCCCTGGCCCCACTTGGATGACGATGTTGGGGATCGTGGGCTCAAGGGTGGCTCGTTCTGTTGGTGTGGGGCGAGCTGCCCCGGCAAGAGTCTTGCCGGGGCTGCTGAGGCTGCCCCGGCAAGGGTCTTGCCGGGGGAACCTGCTTCGTCCCCCTGCTCTTTGTGGTCTTGGCCTTGGCGTTGCTCTGATTGTCTTGGGCTTCGGTCTTACCTTGGCTCACCTCCCCTGCTCTGCTTGGTGGGGCCACGGGCGCAGCTCCGACTGCCTGTGCACAGGTAAAGGGGTACAAAAACGCACCCCTTTTTTGGTACACCGACAGGAGCCCCCGGGCCTGGGCCACACATAAGCGCGACACGTTGTTGGGCCAGGCCCAAAACAGTGCGTGGGCAGGTGGGGCAGTTTTTATCGCGGTAAAACTTTTCGCGCGTAGCGCTTCCCACGACCCGCGCGCTCGGCGCGGCGTGGAGGGGTGTGCGTGACGTGGGCGGCATGCGTGGGGCGGTCTCCACACGCATGCATCACGTCGCAGTAAATGGGCAGCGCAACCCGCGGCTTCCCCATAAAAAGGGATAACCGCGGGCGCACTGTTCCTTTTACCCTTTGCGCAACCCCAATCTCGGAAACCTCCGTCTGCCTTCCTCTTCTTCTCCAAGCTTCGTTCCTGCTCACCGCCGTTGTGCTTCCGCCACCCTCTATCCTGCCCTCCTGCCCTAGCCGCCATGTCGCCAAAATCCACCAAGGGCAAGGGAGTGGCCAAGGATGCCGGAGCCGCGGAGCCGCCGGAGAGCGCGCTGGTGGTGCAGCGGACGCAGTCCGCCTTCTTCCCCTCGACAGTTGACGTGTTCGAGCTTCGGGACTCCTTCAGGCCCCTGTGGGGAGTGAATACGGGGGGGGGGGGGGGAGAATTCGGGCCATCCAGCCACGCGCGTCATCCCCGCCGACTGCGCCGAGGCTGCCCCAAATCAGTACCCCTTCTTTGTCGATTATTTTTCCTGCGGGCTCTATCCTCCCTTCTCCGATTTCTTCAGCGACGTCATGCATACCTTTGGCTTCCGCCTCCTGGATTTTACTCCGAATGCGGTGGCGTGCATGGCCCTTTTCGCGCATCTCTGCAAGGGCTTCGCCGGGGTGCACCCCAACACGGCGCTCTTCCGCCATTACTTCTCCCCTCGGATCCAACCAGGGGGCGCCATCTCCGGTTGCATTGCCTAGGTCCCAAGATCCAAGGGGGCGTATCCAGAGGGTGCCATGAAGGAGAGGTGGGAAGAATGGCGGGGCTGATGGTGCTGGATCGAGGAGGAGGACCTGCCGCCGGTCCGCAGAAGCGATTGGAGCGATGTCGATGCTGACGACGAGAAGCTCACGGTCGCCACCACCAGGATCCTATGGCTCACCGAGGCCAGCCTCACCCTTGAGATGATCGGGGCGGACTTCATTCGCCACCGGATTGCTCTGCTGCATAACAAGGGGAGGCCAGCCTGGCTCTTCACGAACCCCGCCGACGTCATGCGGCTTCGTCCCGGCCTCGACCACAACTTCACAGTGATGGGGCACGCCCATTTCTGCCAGCGGCTCTTCCAGCTTGACGTGGGCCGCGACGGTGAGGTCGAGCGGACCGGCAAGGTTGCGAGGGCCGCCATGAAGGCCGGCAAGGTCCTCAAGGGGCCTCTGTTCAAGCTGCCGACGGGGGTGGTCCCGTTGTGCAATAACTCGCGCCGGTCCGATATCATTGCCATGATGCCGGACTGCAACGCGCATGGCCCCGACCCAAGCTGGAAGGAGCCGGAGGATGCCGAGGTGCAGCAGTTCTTTGACACTCTGCACGAGGGGTCCGTCAATGCCGACACCGAGTGGCTGCTTGTCCAGGACACCACCCAGGCGGAGCTGGACTACATCGCCACCAGGGCGAGGGAGGCACAGCTTGTGATGTAGGGTGGAACCCTATATAGCCGATCTTTCACGAAAGGAGCGAATCCCAACTAAGAACACGAAGAACGTGAGGGGAAACACGAGGGGAAGACACGAGAGAATCACTCAAACCAACAAGAACAATCACACATGTGCTAGATCTTCGAAACACAAAGGGATACACGATCCAAATCCAACAAGGGACGATACATAGGTAACCGGTTCTTCTCCGAAAGGAGGTCTTGATGGGGGCCACCCAAGAGGGGGTCTTGAATCCAACATGGATCGTCTCCGAAGAGGGGCCGCAGTCTCTCTCGAGGAGGAGATCCGTAAGGATGAGCAATACTCTATCTCACATATGAGCTAAACCAATGCTGACCCTAGAAATATGGAGGAGAAAGAGTATATATAGTCTAGGGAGTCGAAGGGGTACACGGGCCTCGGCCCTTACTATGCGCAGACAGGGGTGGCCGGATGTCCGGGCGACGGGCCGGATGTCCGGGCTGGGGGCCGGATGTCCAGGCTGGAGGGCAAAACTTCTGGATGTTCTGTATCGTGGCGCCGGATGTCTGGGCTTTTGGCCAGATTTCCGGTCTTTGGCCGGATGTCCGGGCTGGACGCCGGATGTCCGGGCCTTGTAGGCTTGGGCGTCTAGGCTGCTGCTGCTGTGGATGCTCCAGGGGCCGGATGTCCGGGGTCATGGCCGGATGTCCGGGGCCTGGAAGGTGAACTTGCCCGTTTCCGTTGGTTCTCTTCATCCGTGAACTTGGCGGCTTGTCCGTCTTCACGTGCATCCTCGGGAGGCTCCTCTTGACACCTAATCATGCATAGCATATCGGACTTAGGTAGTAGCCATGTCTCGAGTGGATCATATGTGATATCACTAAGGAAGGAAGTCACCTCGTTCTCGAGAGCTCTAGCTCGTGCTCGTGTCATAGGTCCTCTTGGCTCTTGATGAGACAATGGTAGGTCCATGGGGATGACCGTAGGATGCTCCACATCATCTCCCCTCCCTTGGGAAAGATCCGACCTCGGATCGAAATCCTCATCACCATGGTATGGGGATAGATCTTTGATGTTGAAGATGTCGCTCAAGGAGTACTTGTCGCGTGGGATGTCGATCTTGTATGCGTTGTTGTTGTAGCGTGCAAGCACCTTGAAGGGTCCATCCGCTCGGGGTAGTAACTTGGACTTGCGTTCCTTGGGGAAGCGATCCTTGCGAAGGTGTAGCCACACAAGATCTCCAACATTGAACATCATGGGTTGCTTGTTGACGTTGAGCTTGGTTGCGAGTCGTTGTACTTGGCGCTCGATGGTGTTTCTTGTATCTTCGTGCATCTTCTTGAGGAAGTTGACTCGGGCACTCGCGTCCATGTTTGTGCGCCCTTGTAGCGGTAGAGGTAGAATGTCCAATGGAGACAATGGGTTGAAGCCATAGACGACCTCGAAGGGGGACTTGCCGGTAGTTGAATGTCTTGCACGATTGTAGGCGTACTCGGCGATGGGTAGGCACTCCTCCCACTCCTTGATGTTCTTCTTTATCAACACGCGTAGTAGAGTGGAGAGCGTGCGGTTGGTCACCTCCGTTTGGCCGTCGGTTTTTGGATGGTATGCCGAAGAGAACAAAAGCTTGATTCCAAGCTAGGCGCACAATGTCTTCCAAAAGTAACTCAAGAACTTGACGTCGCGGTCCGAGACAATGGTCTTTGGCACTCCATGAAGGCGCAAGATTTCCCTACAAAACAAATTTGCAACATGTGAAGCATCGTCTATCTTGTTGCAAGGAATGAAATGTGCCATTTTGGAGAATCGGTCCACAACAACAAAAACGGAATCCTTGCCATTTCGAGTTCCAGGCAAACCAAGCACAAAGTCCATGCTAATGTCTTCCCATGGGTGATATGGAATTGGAACTGGCATATAGAGGCCATGAGATTGAGCTTTGGACTTAGCTTTGCGACATGTAGAGCAGCGGTTGGTGAAGCAATTGACGTCGCGGAACATCTTGGGCCAAAAGTAGTTCTTGGAGAGCGTAGCAAATGTCTTGTCGCGTCCAAAGTGTCCCATGAGTCCGCCTCCATGAGATTCCTGCAAAAGCAACAAGCGAAGAGAGGACTCGGGGATGCAAAGTTTGTTAGCTCTCATAAGATATCCATCTTTGATGTAGTATCGATCCCAAGAAGTATGCGTCAAACACTTGGCATAAGGAATAGAAAATGTAGGATCATGCTCATACAAGTCTTTTATATGCTCAAAGCCAATGACATTTAACTCAAGTTGATTAACAAGCATGCATATACGGGAAAGTGCATCCGCCACAACATTTTCCTTACCTTTAATATACTTGATGACATAAGGAAACGACTCAATGAACTCACTCCATTTAGCATGACGCTTGTTTAACTTAGTTTGACCCTTAAGGTATTTAAGCGTTTCATGGTCGGTAAGGATGATGAACTCATGAGGGCGTAGGTAATGTTCCCATTCATGCAAAACTCGCACCAAAGCATATAGCTCTTTGTCATAGATAGGGTAATTGAGTTGCGCTCCGGAGAGTTTCTCACTAAAATAAGCAATTGGGCGCTTCTCTTGCGTTAACACACCTCCTATGCCATTACCACTAGCATCGCAATGAATTTCGAAAGGTTTGTCAAAGTTGGGTAATGCAAGCACGGGAGCATGAGTAAGCAAATTCTTAAGCTCATTGAAAGCGATATCTTGAGATGTTCCCCAAACAAACGGTGCATTTTTCTTACTCAAAGCATGCAAAGGTGAAGCAATGGTGCTAAAATCCTTCACAAATCTGCGATAGAAACCGGCTAAACCAAGAAAACTATGCACTTGTTGCAAATTGGTTGGTTGGGGCCAAGTTTTAATAGCATTGATCTTAGATTCATCAACATGAACACCCTTAGAAGATACTACGAAACCCAAGAAAACAAGCTTATCAACACCAAATAGGCATTTTTCCATATTAGCATAAAGTTGCTCTTTTCGAAGAGTTTGTAGCACGGTGCGAAGGTGGGTGACATGCTCTTTGAGAGATTTGCTAAACACAAGGATATCATCAAAGTAGACAACAACAAATTCACCAATGTAAGGGCGAAACACGTAATGCATAAGACGCATGAAAGTACCGGGTGCTTCCGATAAACCCATAGGCATGACTAACCACTCATATAGACCAAACTTTGTTTTGAAAGCGGTTTTCCATTCATCACCCTCTTGTATGCGGATTTGATAGTAACCACTTTTAAGAACAATTTTGGAAAAGATAGTGGCACCGCAAAGTTCATCAAGCATATCATCAAGGCGTGGAATGGGATACCTATAACGAACGGTGATAGCACTGATAGGTCTACAATCGGAACACATGCGAAAGCTACCGTCTCGTTTTGGC
Organism: Aegilops tauschii subsp. strangulata; assembly: GCF_002575655.3. Classification (NCBI taxonomy): domain Eukaryota; kingdom Viridiplantae; phylum Streptophyta; class Magnoliopsida; order Poales; family Poaceae; genus Aegilops; species Aegilops tauschii. The sequence continues at coordinate 184,507,223 of NC_053039.3, forward strand.
ACAAGAATGACCGGTACGGCACAAGGACTCAAACTTTCACGCACATGTCCATGGTCTATGAGATGCTTTACTTGCCTTTGAATTTCTTTGGTTTCTTCGGGGTTGATGCGGTAGGGCACTTTGTTTGGAAGCGGCGCTCCGGGGATGAGATCAATTCGGTGCTCAATGCCTCGTAGTGGAGGTAGACCCGGAGGTAGCTCATTGGGGAAAACATCTTGGAATTCCTGCAATAAAGAAGATAACACCAAATTTAGATCGTGAGAGTTGTTAGTTTATGGTGCCTCATCCTTGCACAATAGGACATAGTGTAGGACACTTGATGGGTTCTCACACACTTCTCTCATCTCACGTTTGGTGGCAAATAGGACTAAGTTTTTCTTGTCGCTCATCGTGGAGGCACTCAATTTGGGCTTGTGGGGCTCACTCTCTTTTTGGTGGTTCACTCTCTCACTATTTTCTCCACGATGGGTGTTTTGCTTGTCGGCGAGCACTTGGCTTGGAGACATAGGACGTAGCACAAACTCTTTCCCTTTCATTTTGAAGCTATAGTGATTTGTACGCCCATTGTGAATGACACCTCGGTCAAATTGCCATGGCCGTCCAAGAAGGAGGTGGCACAGAGTCATCGGAAGGACATCACACTCCAAAGTGTCTTCATAGGCGCCGAGCTTGAAAGAGACTTGCACTCTCTGCTCGACTTGTATGGTGCCAGTGTCGCTTAGCCATTGAACCTTGTAGGGGTGCGGGTGCTTCATCTTGACCAATTGGAGTTTGGAGCATAGTTCTTCACTTGCAAAGTTATGGCAACTCCCTCCATCGATGATGACCTTGACGGACCGTCCATTGATGCCGGCCTTTGTGTGGAAGATATGGCATCTTTGATCTTCGTCTTGTTGATGTTGAAGAGTCAAGACCTTGGAGACAACAAGAGCGGGACTTGAGTCTTCGTCACAAAAGATGTGATCATCTTCTTCTTCATTGTTCACTTGTCGGTGCATGGCCACTTGCTCAAGAGCTTCCATTTCTCCTTCACTCATGGAGTCGTAGGTGCCGTCGTCGTTGAGGATCATGGTGCGCTTGTTTGTGCACTCGAAGGACTTGTGGCCTCGGCCTCCGCATGTGAAACATTTGATGGAACTTATCTTGATGGTCTCATCGGTTGGAGTAGATGATGATGAAGCTTTCGGCTTGAAGTTGCTTGTAGTAGGAGGATGACTTGAGCTTGTTGAAGCTTTCTTGTAACTTGACTTGTCGCCATTGCTCGTGGTGGGAGTCGTCGAAGCTTGATTGTTGGAGAGGCCATAGGACTTGGATGAGAACTTGGCATACTTGAAGTCATCTTGTACTTGCCGCTCCGCTTTGGTAGCTTGATGCACTAGCTCGAGGAGGTTCAAGTATGGTTGGAAATCGGCAATCTTCTTGATAGGGTGATTGAGTCCATTCAAGAAACGTGCCATAGTTTGCTCATCATCTTCTTTGACATTGGCTCGTATCATGGCAATCTCCATTTCCTTGTAGTACTCTTCAACGCTCTTGGTTCCTTGCTTGAGTTGTTGGAGTTTCTTGAAGAGGTCGCGGTTGTAGTAGTATGGCACGAATCGTGCTCTCATGACATCCTTCATTTGTGCCCAAGTGGTGATGGGTGGTTCACCTCTTGCCGCATGGCGCTCAATGATTTGTTCCCACCAAATGAGGACGTAGTCTTGGAATTCGAGGGATGCCATTGCGATCTTCTTCTCTTCTTCGTAGTTGTGCAAGCGGAAGATTTTGTCAACCTTCAATGCCCATGATATGTACTCTTCGGGGTCATTGCTTCCGGTAAACTTGGGCATGGTGAACTTTAGCTTGCCATATCGTTGCTCTTCATTGTGTTGGGGTCGGGGATGATGACGCCCATGTCGTTGAGGATTGATAATCTCATGTTGTGCTTGGCGAGGAGGGTTGTCTTCCTCATGTTGCTCTTGGCGAGGAGGGTTGTCAATCTCATGTTGCTCTTGGCGAGGAGGGGGTCCATTGTCTTCTTGCTCTCGATGGACTTGACGTTCTTGTCTCGCTTGAGGACAAACTTGTCTATCTTGACGAGGAGCTTGTCGATCTTGTCCAGGAGCTTGTCGATGCACACATGCTTCGTAAATCCTTTCTTGAGCTTCGTCGCGAAGTGCTTCTCGATGTAGTCGAGCTTGTCGGCCTTGATTGGCTACGGCACAACTTGAGTCTTGAAGAGCACGTTGCGCCTCAAGTGCTTGAGCTTCACGTAGTTGTCGTTCTTGACGTTGCGCCTCGGCGTCTTGTGCATCTTGATGTTGTCGCGCTCGCTCCTCTTGTTCATGTTGTCGTTCTTGTGCTTGTGCGAAAGCAGCTTGGTTGTGACGATGTCGATGCTCTTGAGAGTCGGTGTCGTGTAGAGGATTGCGGTTAGCTTGACGGTCTTGACGCGCGGCACGACGAAGAGTGTTCGATGTCGGTGTACTTGAACCAGAGATGGTGTCGTCGTAGTGTCGACTTGAGCGGCTCCGTCTTGACGAGGACGAAGTTGTAGAAGAGCGGACCATCATGGTTCGGATATCTTCTTTGAGGGAACTCATGGATGTGTCGAATTAGTCTCTTGTATGTTGCTCAGATTGTCGTAGATCGGTGGCGAGGTTGTCGATGCGATCGCCCAAAGCAAGTTGTTCTTGATGCAAAGCTCGGTGTGCACCAAATAGTTGAGTCTTGGTGACGTAGGATGACATGTCGTCGTCTTGCTCTAAGAAGAGTGGATTGGTAGAAGTACTTGGCCTATCCATCATTCCAAACAAAGATATGTGAGTGGGAGAAAGAGAAGAACCAATACCAAATGTACCTTGACCGATGTTGAAAATGGATCAAAGATCACTCCAATGTGTAGCAAGGAAATAGCACAATTGGTACCATTTCTTGTCGGTTCTCACACCTACACAAGTAAAAGCTTATGGTGGAGCTTGGTTAGGATGGTGGCGCAAAATTTGATGCAATTGTAAGTGAGACTCAATAATGTTGGAAAAGATTCACAAATTTGCAAATGCAACAAGTAGACCAATAGCAAGATATGGTACACGGAAACACACACGCAAATAGATAAGTGGGGTTGGGCAACCAAGGGTGAGCCAAAATGTGGAATCCACCAAGATGCTCTTGTTGCACAACACTAGAGAGACGCTAGCACGATTGCACAATAGGCGGATACGAACTTGTGCACAACCTACTAAGCAAAAATGCAACGACTTCTATCCCAAGTATGCTATATGTATGATGTTTCTATGCTTTGATCCAAGATGATCGAGTATGACAATCTTAATGTTGTATGATGCTATGGTTCTTGCTTATAAGCTCTTTGCTTATCGTTCCCTTTTGCTTAAAAGCTTGTTTGGCTCTTTGTTGTTTGAGCTATTTTCTCATGCAATGCTTCACGAACCAAGATAGCAACTGTGTATGCGAAGACAACTTTTGTGACACAAGAGATGATACCAAGATATGCAACTCAATGATGGTATGTATGCTATGTGAAGTATGAACACTAATGTGCACAAGTCACGTTGCCGGCAATACTCAAAGGCTAGTCTCGATGGGTAAGCTACGCAAAAGTAAGGCCATGGGTTTATCAATGTAAATGCAAGAGAGTATGATGATATCGCTATACCAAGATGATATGAAGGTAAAGGTGATACCAATGTAGCCGTTCGTAGTAGTCCTTGGCGAAGATGAGCGGTGGTGATGTTGTTGCCGAACCGTACCTAGATAGCCGAAACACAATAGGACACGGAAACCACAACTCAAATTCTCAAAACAAAATGGGTCAAAATTGTCGGAGTTGGTAGCGGGAAAGGCTATGGTGGTGCTATGCGGAAATGGTGGTGGTATGCGGAAGTGTATGTGGGCTCCGGAACAAAATTGGACGAAAGTTAGGCGGTAAACGGAGTGGAGGATGGAGTTGATGCTGTCAGGGGCCGGATGTCCGGGCTGATGGCCGGATGTCCGGGCTGGTCGGGCCGGATGTCCGGGCTCGGGATCCGTGGATGAACACCGCGTGGAGAGGTCAAAACCGGGGCAAAATTCAGAAGATTTTGTGGATGGAAATTGGGGAAAAGATGGGGAAAAGCTAGATCTACCTGCAACACATGAAATCCGTGGATCAAATCCAACAAAACTTCATCACACCAACAAATCACAAAAAAAATTGGGGCTATTTTTGTGGGGCAATTTTCGGGTTAGGACGAAAAACAACAAAATCAAGCTAGAAAACAAAGAGAGGGGGCTCCGAAATCGTGATCAACGTGGCTCATGATACCAAGATGATGTAGGGTGGAACCCTATATAGCCGATCTTTCACAAAATGAGCGGATCCCAACTAAGAACACGAAGAACGCGAGGGGAAACACGAGGGGAAGACACGAGAGAATCACTCAAACCAACAAGAACAATCACACATGTGCTAGATCCTCGAAACACAAAGGGATACACGATCCAAATCCAACAAGGGACGATACATAGGTAACCGGTTCTTCTCCGAAAGGAGGTCTTGATGGGGGCCACCCAAGAGGGGGTCTTGAATCCAACGTGGATCGTCTCCGAAGAGGGGCCGTAGTCTCTCTCGAGGAGGAGATCTGTATGGATGAGCAATGCTCTATCTCACATATGAGCTAAACCAATGCTGACCCTAGAAAGATGGAGGAGAAAGAGTATATATAGTCTAGGGAGTCGAAGGGGTACATGGGCCTCGGCCCTTACTGTGCGCAGACAGGGGTGGCCGGATGTCCGGGCGACGGGCCGGATGTCCGGGGCTTCAGGAGAGGCCGGATGTCCGGGCTGGGGGCCGGATGTCCGGGCTGGAGGGCAAAACTTCTAGATGTTCTGTAGCGTGGCGCCGGATGTCCGGGCTTTTGGCCAGATGTCCGGGCTGGACGCCGGATGTCTGGGCCCTGTAGGCTTGGGCGTCTGGGCTGTTGCTGCTGTGGATGCTCCAGGGGCCGGATGTCCGGGGTCATGGCCGGATGTCCGGGGCCTGGAAGGTGAACTTGCCCGTTTCCGTTGGTTCTCTTCATCCGTGAACTTGGCGGCTTGTCCGTCTTCACGTGCATCCTCGGGAGGCTCCTCTTGACACCTAATCATGCATAGCATATTGGACTTAGGTAGTAGCCATGTCTCGAGTGGATCATATGTGATATCACTAAGGAAGGAAGTCACCTCGTTCTCGAGAGCTCTAGCTCGTGCTCGTGTCATAGGTCCTCTTGGCTCTTGATGAGATGATGGTAGGTCCATGGGGATGACCGTAGGATGCTCCGCATCATCTTGCCAAGGAGGCCGGCAGCGCCGGCGGGGTGGAGGACAAGGCCGCGACGGCCGCGGAGGAGGAGGAGCTCGCCCGGTGGGCGGCGGCCGCCGGGGGAGCCAGCAGCGCCGGCACCGAGGCTCCTCTGGTTGAAGATGTGACCGGCGAGTCGACAGAGGAGGAGGCCGAGACCGCAGGCCCGACGCCGGCTATGGGGAGAGGGTGAGTCCTACGGCGGGCCAGTTCCGGCGAGCCGGTCCGGCCCGACAGGGCTGCACGGCCACAGCTGACCTTGGAGGGGTCCGGGCGCCACACGAGGGCCGCGGCGGCAAAGAAGCCGGCGAAGGCCGCGGTGAAGAAGAAGACAGCTGCCCCTTCTTCGTCCACGCGTGTCCAGACACCACCTCCTTCTCCTCCTCCGGCGGGTGTTGACACGGAGGTTACTTTTGATTATGGATCCCTCAGCCCGAGGAGGAAGAGGAAAACAACAGACGAGGAGGCGGACGACGGGTAAGTATTTGTTTCCTTTTCGTTATCTCTGCCCCCTCAATCTGTGTTGCTCGTCTTGACTTGTCTTCATCTTTGTAGGGACGTGGAGACGCTGGCCCAGAGAGTGAAGAGGGCCAAGGTCTCGGCGGGTGGCCAGCCCCCAGTTGGTACTTCGAGGGCGCCACTGGTGGTGTTGAGCAGCCCGGACAGCTGCCCCCGGCATAGCCCCCAGCGTAAGTTCATCACTCTTCCCCCATCAACATGTGTCAGGGGCACGACACTTTGGTGCTGACCTTGCCAGGTATGCAGGAGGAGAGCAGCAGCAGGATGAGCCACAGAGGGCTACTCCCAACACGCCGCCCCCATCGACCACGCCGCCCCGAGGGGCGTCCCCGGCAAGGGCGCCAAGCACCGGGCCCATGCACATGGAGGAGGAGTAGGAGAACTTGGGCACCGGCGGCTTTGCCTCGACGCCAAATGTTGGCGGGGAGGGGACTTCCATTTCCCAGCCGGGTACTGGCACAGGTAAGTCGTTCGCCGTCTGTCCCTGCTTCTTTTTTTCCGGCTCTTGGTCCTGGCCTTGCCTCACCCCCTTCTCCGGCGTCCAGATTCCTCCTCGGTGAACCCAGAGGACGTGGACGCCGTCATTGAGGACGTCGCCAAGGCTGCCGAGGCGGACGCCGAGAAGATCGCCGCCGAGGAGGTCGCCATGGGCGCTGCCGAGGACGCCGCCGAGGGGCCTACCGAGGAGGCCGGCAAGGCTGCCACTGAGGAGGCCGGAAAGGGGCCTACCGGAGAGACTGACGGGGCCACTGCCGAGGAGGAGGAGGAGGTGGCTGATGACCAGCCTTCCTCTTCTGCTGCTTCCGGCTCCGGCAAGTACCTGAGGGTGAGTGATGACTTGTTCGTCCTCCTTCCAGGCGCGTCGAGCACCAGGACACCCGTTGAGGGAGAGGTGTTCGACGACGAAGTGCTTGCCGCTGCCGGGCTTGAAGTCGTCAACGAGCCTATCGTTGGTGGCGATGGTTCGCAGGAAGAGCGGCTCCTTCATGTCATGGGCACCAGCTTCCGGAAGCTCCAGGCACTCCACCGCGCCTGTCTGGACAAGGCTAAGTCCAGGACGGCGGTGGTGGAGAAGGCGGAGGCGGACCTCCAGAAGCGCGCTGCCGAGATGCAGGACTGGTTCCGCGAGGCCCACAAGGAGCTCAAGGCTGCCCAGGGCGAGCTGGCCAAGCGTGACGTGGAGCACACCATGAAGCTCGCCGACGTCGAGAAAGCTCAAGAGACGGCGAGGAACTTGGCCGCGGCCGCCGAAGCTGCCCGGACCCAGCACGAGGCCGCGCTGAACTCCCAGGAGGAGGACCTCACCGCACGCGAGGCGAAGCTTGCCGCCACGCTTCGCGGCAAGGATGTAGAGGTGGAGAATCTTGTCTTGCAGCGGACCAGTGAGCTGGAGCAGAGGCACGAAGAGGCACTCAATGCCCAGGCCCAGGTTCACGCCGGCAAGGTGGAGGAGCTGGAGGCGGAGCGCGACGGGCTGAAGGAGCAGGCCCTGAAGCTGTCCCAGGAGAAGGACACGCTTGACAGTGCCCTGACGGAGGCGCAGGGCACGGTCGTTAGCAAGGCTGGGGAGCTCTCTGAGGCCAACAACTCCATCAAAGACCTCAAGCTGAAGCTGGAGGGCCTCGAGAAGGTGCTGTCGGAGGCCAAAACCCGAGAAGGGATCTTGGCCAAGGAGCTGGAGGCCGAGAAGCAGTTGCGGACGAACGAGGGCCTCAACTTTGCGGATCACATGGCGGGCGAAAACCGTTGGCTCGATCGCCTCGTCACCGTCGCCAACAAGGCCGCCGCGCAGCTGGCCATCATGGGGATGCCGCTCGTGAGGTATGTCCCAGAGCGGAGCGTGAGCGCCAATTGCAGTCTGACCATGTTCTTTGAGAAGGTCGTCGGCGCTCTGGAGCGGCTCCACGCTAACTGGGCGGCCTCACTGGCCGACGAGTCCCGGAGGCTTTACCAGGGTGCCATGACCAAGGTTCTCACCAAGGTGGCGCACTGGTACCCCGACCTCGACTTCGACGCCGCGCTGGAGAGCTTGCCGGAGGGTATTGACCTCGTGCCGGTCAGGGAGCGCATCAAGCCCATCATCAGCCAAGTCGGTGAAATCTAGAGGGTGGAGGGCCAGCGCCGGGATTAGGCATCCCGTTCTTTATTGCCACTGCAGGTTCACAACCAAGACAATCGATATCTCTAGTTAGAACCGCAACAACAATTTGATGTAATATAACTCTGCAGTATTTTCAGTATCATGCATGTTATTTTCCTGTTCGATTTTCCTTTGTATGTCCGCCCTACGTTACTGGGTAGGCTCGCCGGCGCGTAAACCCAAGGCGGCGTCTTGGGGACGGATCCCCATTGGCCTGCCGGGTGTGCTTGCTGCCGGGCGAACCACCTTGCCGCCCTTAACGCGGCCGCCCGAACTGTCGAGCTTGACTCGAGTCAGAATCGGGCGCGTTGCCAAGCGTCGAAGGCTACCCCGCCACTCTCGACGCGGCCGCTTTGAGCCGTTGAGCGGACTCGATACAGAACAAGGGCGTTGCCAATTGCGGGAGGGCCCCTTTGTGTGCAGGTTTCTCATACATAGGCGAGATCTCCGAGGACGATAACCTTATGTATAGGAGGAAATAACTCAAAGCTCTGAATGACTTAGCTTTTCTGTTGCCGCGCCGATGTCGTTCCTCCGGCCGCCCTCTTCTCAGGAGCCATGGCGATGGAAAACTGCTAGGCTCACTACTAGACCAGATTCTCACAATTGCGCCCCCTACCTGGCGCGCCAAAGGTGTCGGTGTGGAACGACACCTATGGGATCACAAGAATCCCTACTACGGTTGCCGGGGCGCGAGGTTGCAAGAAGAGCAGGATCAGTAGCCAACACAAGGATCGTTTACCCAGGTTCGGGCCGCGAGGATGCGTAAAACCCTAGTCCTGCTTTGGTGGGTGTATTTCAGAGAGTTCTTGAGCTCTCGAACTAGCTGTGGTGAGTGCGTGGTTCGAAAGAGCCGAATCCTTCTCCAGTATGCCATGGGGCTCCTTTTATAGTCGGAAGGGGCTGCCACAGTGGCACACAGGAGGTGGAAAGGCGTACAGTGCCCTGAGCTTATCGCTCGTATTACAGGACAAGACGCATTTAATGCATAGGTTAGGTGTCCCCTTGCTTTATTGGGGATGGGGGCGAGGCCCGTCCCATCCGTCTCCGCTCCTCCTCGCCTTGACACGCGCCCTAGCCAGCGATGCGTGCGGCGCCATGTAGGTAGGCAGGCAGCTGAGGTGGCGTGGTGGTGGAGCCTTCACGAAGATCTGCATGCCGCCACGCAGGCGCTGGATGGGTTGGCCTGGGGGCTGCATGTTGCCACGCAGGTGCCCGCCCAGCTGGTTGGGCTGGCAGCTGCATGCGAACGGCGGTGGAAGCTTGGCTGGCGTGGGCCTGGCGGTGGCCCCGCTGGCGTCCTCGGTGAGGGCCTTGCCGGGTGGCCCGGCAAGGGTCTTATCGCGTGGCCCGGCAAGGGTCTTGCCGTGGCGCGCTGTCGTCCCCGGCAAGGGTCTTGCCGTGGCGCGCTGTCGTCCCCGGCAAGGGCCTTGCCGGGGGTCTGGTGGCCTTCCTCGGCAAGGATCTTGCCGAGGATCGTTGTCTTCTAATCCTCATCTGATCTTGAATATGTTTTCACAAAGATCTGCATGCCACCACGGAGGTGCCTCCCGAGCCCTGGCCCCATGTGGATGACGGCGTTGGGGACCGTGGGCTCAAGGGTGGCTCGCTCTGTTGGTGTGGGGCGAGCTGCCCCGGCAAGGGTCTTGCCGGGGGAACCTCCTTCGCCCCCCTGCTCTTTGTGGTCTTGGCCTTGGCGTTGCTCTGATTGTCTTGGGCTTCAGTCTTACCTTGGCTCACCTCCCCTGCTCTACTTGGTGTTGCCGCGGGCGCGGCTCCGACTGCCCGTGCACAGGTAAAGGGGTACAAAAATGCACCCCTCTTTTTGTACACCGACACTCTACCATCGAGATTGGTGTTAAACCTAAATAATTGTTATTTGGTGTTTGCGTTGAGCATAGACATGATTGGATTATGTTTATCGCAATACGGTTATTCATTTAAGGAGAATAATGGTTACTCTGTATATTTGAATAATACCTTCAATGGTCTTGCACCTAAAGTGAATGGTTTATTGAATCTCGATCGTAGTGATACACATGTTCATGCCAAAAGATAGTAATGATAGTACCACATACTTGTGGCACTGCCATTTGAGTCATATGGGTATAAAACGCATGAAGAAGCTCCATGTTGATGGATCTTTGGACTCACCCATTTTTTTGAAAAGTTTGAGACATGCGAACCATGTCTATTGGTTTATACGCATGAAGAAACTCCATGCAGATGGATCGTTTGGACTCACTTGATTTTGAATCACTTGAGACATGCAAATCATACCACATGGGCAAGATGACTGAAAGGCCTCATTTTCAGTGAGATGAAACAAGAGAGAAACTTGTCGGAAGTAATACATTTGATGTGTACAATCCAATGAGTGCTGAGGCACGCAGTGAATATCGTTATGCTCTTACTTCACAGATGATTTGAGTAGATTCTAAGTATATTTACTTGATGAAACACCAGTCTGAATTATTGAAAGGTTCAAGTAATTTCAGAGTGAAGTTGAAGATCGTGTGACAAGAGGATAAAATGTCTATGATATGATCATAGAGGTGAATATCTGAGTTACGTGTTTGGTACACAATTAAGACATTGTGGAAATTGTTTCACAACTAATGCCGCCTGGAACACCATAGTGTGATGGTGTGTCTGAACATCATAGCTGCACCCTATTGGATGTGGTGCATACCATGATGTCTCTTATCGAATTACCACTATCGTTTATGGGTTAGGCATTAGAGACAACCGCATTCACTTTAAATAGGGCACCACGTAATTCCGTTGAGATGACACCGTATGAACTATGGTTTAGAGAAACCTAAGCTGTCATTTCTTAAAAGTTTGGGGCTGCGACGCTTATGTGAAAAAGGTTTAGCCTGATAAGCTCAAACCCAAAGCGGATAAATGCATCTTCATAGGACACCCAAAACAGTTGGGTATACCTCCTATTTCGGATCTGGAAGCAAAAGTGATTGTTTCTAGAAACGGTCCTTTCTCGAGGAAAAGTTTCTCTCGAAAGAATTGGGTGGGAGGATGGTGGAGACTTGATGAGGTTATGGAACCGTCACTTCAACCAGTGTGTAGCAGGGCAACGGAAGTTGTTCCTGTAGCGCCTACACCAATTGAAGTGGAAGCTGATGATAGTGATCATGAAACTTCGGAGCAAGTCACTACCAAACCTTGTAGGTCGACAAGGATGCGTACTATTTCAGAGTGGTACATAATCCTGTCTTGGAGGTCATGTTGCTAGACAACAATGAACCTACGAGCTATGGAGAAATGATGGTGGGCCCGGATTCCGACAAATGGCTCGAGGCCATAAAATCCGAGAGGATCCATGTGTGAAAACAAAGTATAGACTTTGGAAGAACTACTTGATGGTCGTAAGGCTATTGGGTATAGATGGATTTTAAAAGGAAGACATACAATGATGGTAAGTATCACCATTAAGAAAGCTCGACTTGTCGTTAAGATGTTTTTTGAAAAGTTCAAGGAGTTGACTGCGGTGAGACTTTCTCACTCGTAGCGATGCTAAGAGTCTATTGGAATTGTATTAGCAGTTACTGCATTATTTATGAAATCTTGCAGATAGGATGTCAAAACATTGTTTCCTTGACAATTTTCTTGAGGAAAGGTTGTATGTGATACAACCAGAAGGTTTTTGTCAATCCTAAAAGATGCTAACAAGTATGCAAAGCTCCAGCAATCCTTCTAAGGACTGGAGTAAGCATCTCGGAGTTGGAATATACGCTTTGATGAGATGATCAAAGATTCTGGGTTTATACAAAGTTTATGAGAAACTTGTATTTCCAAAGAAGTGAGTGGGAGCACTATAAAATTTCTGATGAGTATATGTTGTTGACATATTGTTGATCATAAATGATGTAGAATTTCTGGAAAGCATATAGGGTTATTTGAAAAGTGTTTTTCAATGGAAAACCTGGATTAAGCTACTTGAACATTGAGCATCAAGATCTATAAGGATAGATCAAAAAACGCTTAATTGTACTTTCAAATGAATACATACCGTGACAAGATTTTGAAGGAGTTAAAATAAGATCAGCAAAGAAGGAGTTCTTAGCTGTGTTATAAGGTGTGAGCATTGAGTGAGACTCAAGATCTGACCACGGCAGAAGAGAGAGAAAGGACAAAGGTCGTCCCCTATGCTTTAGACGTAGGCTCTACAGTATGCTATGCTGTGTACCGCACCTGAAGTGTGCCTTGCCATTAGTCAATCAAGGGGTACAAGAGTGATCCAGGAATGGATCACATCATAGCGGTCAAACTTATCCTTAGTAACTAGTGGACTAAGGAATTTTCTCGATTATGGAGGTGGAAAAAGAGTTCGTCGTAAAGGGTTACGTCGATGCAAACTTTGACACTAATCCGGATGACTCTGAGTAGTAAACCAGATTCGTATAGTAGAGCAGTTATTTGGAATAGCTCCAAGTAGCGCATGGTAGCTGCATCTACAAGATGACATAGAGATTTGTAAAGCACACACGGATCTGAAAGGTTCAGACCCGTTGACTAATAACCTCTCTCACAAGCGAGATATGATCAAACCCCATGGGTGTTGGATTCATTACAATCACATAGTGATGTGAACTAGATTATTGACTCTAGTGCAAGTGGGAGACTGTTGGAAATATGCCCTAGAGGCAATAATAAAATGGTTATTATTATATTTCCTTGTTCATGATAATTGTCTATTGTTCATGCTATAATTGTATTAACCGGAGACCGTAATACATGTGTGAATACGTAGACCATAATATATCCCTAGTAAGCCTCTAGTTGACTAGCTCGGCTATCAATAGATGGTTACACTAGGGCGCGTCGAGAGAACCATGTCGAAGGAACTCGGCAAAATGACCCCGTAACTTCGGGAGAAGGGTTTCCTGACCATGGACATTGGATGTCGTTGATAACGGGATCACATCATTAGGAGAATGATGTGATGGACAAGACCCAATCCTAAGCATAGCACAAGATCATGTAGTTCGTCTGCTAAAGCTTTTCTAATGTCAAGTATCATTTCCTTAGACCATGAGATTGTGCAACTCTCGGATACCGTAGGAATGCTTTGGGTGTGCCAAACGTCACAACGTAACTGGGTGGCTATAAAGGCACACTACGGGTATATCCGAAAGTGTCTGTTGGGTTGGCACGAATCGAGACTAGGATTTGTCACTGTGACGCCGAAGATGCGACCCTATCCTAAAGGAACACGAAGGTCCCACCAAGGATAGAAGCGCATCTTGAAGACGCTTTTGCAAGGTGGATATCATTACATCAACATTACATAATATATGGGGATACATACAAAGCATACAAATGCCGCAAGAATACATCAATACATCATACATAAGCTCAACATCCGACTATGGATGAAACATAAACAGAAACCCGAACGACATCCACCCTGCTAGCCCAGGCTGCCGACCTGGAACCTATCCCCTGATCAAAGAAGAAGCAGAAGAAGAACTCCAAACAAGTAAACATCGCTCTCGCGTCATGATCATCGCAAACCTGTACCTGCAACTGGTGCTGTAGTAATCTGTGAGCCACGAGGACTCAGCAATCCCATTACCATGGGTATCAAGACTAGCAAAGCTTAAAGGGAAAGGAATGGATAAGGTGGTGAGGTTGCAGCAACGACTAAGCATGTATGGTGGCTAACTTACGCAAAGAAGAGCGAGAAGAGAAGCAACGGAACGGTCGTGAAACTAGCAATGATCAAGAAGTGATCCTGAACTCCTACTTACGTCAAACATAACCCAGAAACCGTGTTCACTTCCCGGACTCCGCCGAGAAGAGACCATCACGGCTACACACGCGGTTGATGTGTTTTAATTAAGGTCAAGTGTCAAGTTTTCTACAACCGGATAATTTACAAATTCCCATCTGCCACATAACCGCGGGCATGGCTTTCGAAAGATAATACCCTGCAGGGGTGTCCCAACTTAGCCCATCATAAGCTCTCACGGTCAACGAAGGATATTCCTTCTCCCGGGAAGACCCGATCAGTCTCGGAATCCCGGTTACAAGACATTTCGACAATGGTAAAACAAAACCAGCAAAGCCGCCCGATGTGCTGACAATCCCGATAGGAGCTGCACATATCTCGTTCTCAGGGCAACACCGGATGAGACATCCTACGAGTAAAACCAGACCTCGAGTTCCCACGAGGGGGCCCCGCAGTCTACTCAGTTCGGACCAACACTTAGAGAAGCACTGGCCCGGCGGGGGGGGGGGGTAAAATAAGATGACCCTCGAGAGAGCGACTCCCTAGGGAAAAGAAATAGGCTAGGCAAATGGTAAAACCAAGGTTGGGCCTTGCTGGAAGAGTTTTATTCAAGGCGAACTGTCAAGGGGGTCCCATAAATCACCCAACCGTGTAAGGAACGCAAACTCCGGGAACATAACACCGGTATGACGGAAACTAGGGCGGCAAGAGTGGAACAAAACACCAAGCATAAGGCCGAGCCTTCCACCCTTTACCAAGTATATAGATGCATTAATAATATAAGAGATATTGTGATATCCCAACATAAACATAATCCAACATGGAGCAATCTTCATCTTCACCTGCAACTAGCAACGCTATAAGAGGGGCTGAGCAAAGCGGTAACATAGCCAAACAATGGTTTGCTAGGAAGGGTGACAAAGGTTAGAGGTTCATGGCGATTTGGAAGGCTTGAGGAGCAAGTGAATAGGTAGCGCAGCAAAGCGGTAGAACGAAGCAACTAGCATAGCAATGATAGTAATGAGATCCAAGGTGACGGTCATCTTGCCTGAAATCCCGCTAGGAAGAAGAACGAGTCCATGAAGAAGATGAAGCCACGAAGACGAACGAATCCTCACGATCGCAACGACACGGGAACTATCGAGAAGAAGCACACAACATGGTAAACACACCTCACATGAACAAGGCATGATGCTCAACCAAGTATGATGCATGACAAGCCTATATGAATCTACTCATGACGAGAGATGATGCATACAAGAACAACACATCAAGGCAAGTCTAAATGAGGCCGGAATCAACATATAACAATTCCGGTAAGTCCTCATATGCAAATTTCGAAATTGGTCCAGAACTGAATAAACCTTATATTCAAGTTGTTAAACAGCAAGTTAAAGAGCACCATGATGATCTACACGAAATTCTAGTCAAGTTACATATAAAGTTCATTAGATTCGGAGCTACGGCCTAGAAGATATGAGCAAAACAAGATAAACATGGCATTGATGCAAAATGCATACAAACATCAAGCAAACACCTCAAAACAAGGATGCAACATAATAATAAGAAACTACATGCAAAACTAAGCAAGTTTCATATAGAGCATGCTCGAAACGGAGAAACGGTGCAACACATACACTCCAAACAAGTCATGGCAACAATCTGTCCATAACAGCAACTAGGCAATTAGCAAACCTCAAAACAATATGCTACAGCAACTCAACATGAAAACAAAAGGCATGGACATGATCTACAGGTAAAGAAAAACAAAACATGAACACTGAGCTATCTCCAGAAATCACTAGAACATGCTCAAAAGGACATGGCAAGATTGCAAATAATAACAGGTTCACAGACTTGGCAGAAATACTGGACATGGCAGAAACAGCATCAGGTAGCAATATTCAGAGCACGAAATCAACATGCTACGGGACCTTAACATGGCAAAACAAGGCATGGAAGTATTCTACTAAATGCATAAGACAAAAGTCCCTTACTGATCATAAGCCAAAAACGACCAGAAGATATGATGACAACCATGTAAACATAACAAGTTTCGTTATCAGGTTTCAGACTTAGCAGAAAACAGAGCATGGCAGAAACTGTAATATGAAGGCATCTTGATGAGCTTGATGCACTCACCACAAAGCAATGCATGACAAAACAAGCATACCTACAGCAATATCGCATGTTTATGAAGCTATCCATGGCAAGAACAAAAGCATAGCATGTATGAAACAACTACAACAAGCTTGGCAAAAATGAATATCATGGTAAGAATCTGCCAGAAATATTTTATAGCAAAAGTAGAGCAATATTGAGTCATGCTATGGCACTCCATAATTGCAAACAAGGGCAGGAATGGATCAATTACAACAATATCTACAAAACATCCTTACTTAACATCACCAAAATATGCACGGATCACTCTGTAGCATCAAGTTTACATGGCAACAAAATAACAGCAGACAAAGACTTAGAGAAAACACTAAGTCCCTGAAATCAGAAACATTACGGGGCCTAGTTTGCATGCTTGTGCTAGTCACCACAGAGATCACAAAACTACATGGCATACACTCCTGGAAAGATGGCATGGCAAACATCAAAGCACATGTAGATCTCATACTCATAAGATGCACACATTAAATGCAACAAAAATAACAAATCTCCAAGTTCTGCTAAGAACCAGCAGATAACAGCAACTAGCTCTCTTGCAACGATGATTTGGGCATCAAGATGAACTCAAATGAACATGGTGCAATGGAACAAAATGTAGACCATCATGAGACGAACAATTCGATATATTACATGCACAAAACGGAGCAACACACATGGAGTTATGGCATGATGAACAAGGGCACTTGCTGTAATATAAAATGACAGCAGATTCGAGAGGGGGGGAGAAGAAAGTCAACCTCCGGGATTGACCCGATCTGGATCGGGCTAGGGTTTGGCTCGGCCCGCCGGAGTACGGGGGCAGCGGTGGCGAGAGTGGAGGAGAAGCCCGGCGGCGTGGGGCGAGGGGGCGGCCGGACGGCGGAGCACGGGCCCGCCGGCGAGGGCGCGGGCGGCGGGAGCGGGGCGGCGTGGGGCCGCGGCCGACGGCGGCGGCCGGCACCGGAGTAGGCGGCGGGCGGCGGGCGACGTGAAGAGGCGGCAGGGCGGAGCATCGCCGGGCGGCGGAGGCGGCGGCCGCGGGCTCGCGGCAGCGGGGTGCCGGCGCTGGAGGCGACGGGCGGCGGGGCTCGGCGGGCGGTGGCCGGCGGCGCTGGCGCGGGGCGGCGCCGGCGGTGAGGCGGCGCGAGGAGGCGGCGGGGCTGGAGCGTGAGGCGGCGGGGAGCTCGCTCGGGCGGCGGCGACTCGGGCCCGCGCGGGCCCCGGATGGGCTCCGCGGGCCACGGCGGCGGGAGGAGAGAGAGAGGACCGGCGGGGCTGACGTGGCGCCTCCGGATTGGTCGAGAGCGGCGGCGCGGACATGTCCGGCGGCGGGGGAGACGCGTCCGGTGGCGCGAGGAGGAAGATGTTAGGGTTTCATCCGCGAATTTCGGGGGAAGGCACATATTTATAGGTAGAGGGAGCTAGGAGAGTCCAAACGGGGTGCGGTTTTCGCCCACGCGATCGTGATCGAACGACCGAGAGCATGGTGGAGAGTTAGAGGGGTTTTGGGGCGGTTTAGAGAGGGGTTTTGCTGCAACACACAAAGGACTTTGCGGATGCCCGGTTAACCGTTGGAGTACCAAACGACCTCCAAATGCAACGAAACTTGACCGGTGGTCTCCCGGTGGTATACCAAGTCCACTTGAAAAGCCTCGGTCCATTCCGAGAACGTTCAACACCCGCTCACGAAAAGAAACAAGAGGGGTGCGCCGGAGGAGTTGGGAGTGCCGGATTGCAAAACGGACAACGGGGAAAATGCTCGGATGCATGAGACGAATACGTATGCAAAAGCAATGCACATGATGACATGATATGAAATGCAGATAATCACAAGGCAAAATGCCACACGCAAGCAAATGACAGGGCAACGACGACGAATAACTCGCAGACACCTGGCGCATCGGATCCGGGGCGTTACAGTCACTCCGTGTGACGGAGAGGTATCTCTGGGCCCACTCGGTAGGACATCATCATAATGAGCTCAATGTGACCAAAGAGTTGATCACGGGATGATGTGTTACGGAACGAGTAAAAGTGACTTGCCGGTAACGAGATTGAACGAGGTATTGGGATACCGACGATCGAATCTCGGGCAAGTAACGTATCGATTGACAAAGGGAATTGTATACAAGATTGATTGAATCCCGACATCGTGGTTCATCCGATGAGATCATCGTGGAACATGTGGGAGCCAACATGGGTATCCAGATCCCGCTGTTGGTTATTGGCTAGAGAGTTGTCTCGGTCATGTCTCCATGATTCCCGAACCCGTAGGGTCTACGCACTTAAGGTTCGGTGACGCTAGAGTTGTTATGGGAATTAGTGTGCAGTTACCGAATGTTGTTCGGAGTCCCAGATGAGATCCCGGACATCACGAGGAGTTCCGGAATGGTCCGGAGGTAAAGATTTATATATGGGAAGTCCTATTTTGGCCACCGAAAAATGTTCGGGATTTTTCGGTACCGGGAAGGTTCTACAAGGTTCCAGAGTGGGGCCCACTTGCATGCGGGGACCCACATGAACGTGGGTAGTGGGGGCAAGGCCCCACACCCCTGGTCAAGGCGTGATATGTCTCCAACGTATCTATAATTTTTGATTGCTCCATGCTATATTATCTACTGTTTTGGACAATATTGGGCTTTATGATCCACTTTTATATTATTTTTGGGACTAACCTATTAACCGGAGGCCCAGCCCAGAATTGCTGTTTTTTTGCCTATTTCTGAGTTTCGCAGAAAAAGAATATCAAACGGAGTCCAAACTAAATGAAACCTTCGGGAGCGTGATTTTTGGAACGAACATGATCCAGGAGACTTGGACCCTACTTAAGAGAACATTCCAGGAGGCCACGAGGTAGGGGGCGCTCCCACCCCCCCAGGGCGCGCCCTCCACCCTCGTGGGCCCCATGTTGCTCCACCGACGTACTTCTTCCTCCTATATATACCTACGTACCCCCAAATGATCAGATACGAAGCCAAAAACCTAATTCCACCGCCGCAACCTTCTGTACCCACGAGATCCCATCTTGGGGCCTGTTCCGGAGCTCCGCCGGAGGGGGCATCCATCACGGAGGGCTTCTACATCAACACCATAGCCTCTCCGATGAAGTGTGAGTAGTTTACCTCAGACCTTCGGGTCCATAGTTAGTAGCTAGATGGCTTCTTCTCTCTTTTTGGATCTCAATACAATGTTCTCCCCCTCTCTCGTGGAGATCTATTCGATGTAATCTTCTTTTTGCGGTGTGTTTATTGAGACCGATGAATTGTGGGTTTATGATCAAGATTATCTATGAACAATATTTTAATCTTCTCTGAATTCTTTTATGTATGATTGGTTATCTTTGCAAGTCTCTTCGAATTATTAGTTTGGTTTGGCCTACTAGATTGATCTTTCTTGCAATAGGAGAAGTGCTTAGCTTTGGGTTCAATCTTGCGGTGTCCTTTCCCAGTGACAGTAGGGGCAACAAGGCACATATTGTATTGTTGCCATCGAGGATAACAAGATGGGTTTTTTATCATATTGCATGAATTTATCCCTCTACATCATGTCATCTTGCTTAAGCGTTACTCTGTTTTCATGAACTTAATACTCTAGATGCATGCTGGATAGCGGTCGATGAGTGGAGTAATAGTAGTAGACTCAGGCAGGAGTCGGTCTACTTGTCTCGGACGTGATGCCTATATACATGATCATACCTAGATATTCTCATAACTATGCTCAATTCGGTCAATTGCTCAACAGTAATTCGTTCACCCACCATAAAATACTTATGCTCTTGAGAGAAGCCACTAGTGAAACCTATGGCCCCCGGGTCTATCTTCATCATATTGATCTTCCAACACTTTGTTATTTCCTTTGCTTTTTTACTTTGCTTTTATTTTACTTTGCATCTTTATCACAAAAATACCAAAAATATTATCCTATCATATCTATCAGATCTGACTCTCGTAAGTGACCGTGAAGGTATTGACAACCCCTTATCACGTTGGTTGCGAGGAGTTATTTGTTTTGTGTAGGTGCGAGCGACTCGCGCGTAGCCTCCTACTGGATTGATACATTGGTTCTCAAAAACTAAGGGAAATACTTACGCTACTTTGCTGCATCACCCTTTCCTCTTCAAGGGAAAACCAATGCAGTGCTCAAGAGGTAGCAAGAAGGATTTCTGGCGCCGTTGCCGGGGAGGTCTACACAAAAGTCAACATACCAAGTACCCATCACAATCCCTTATCTCCCGCATTACACTATTTTCCATTTGCCTCTCGTTTTCCTCTCCCCCACTTCACCTTTGCCATTTTATTCGCCCTCTCTTTTCCAGTTGTCTCTTTTCGTTCACTTTTCCCTTGCCATGTCGGAACCAAAAAGAGTTGGGGTTCCTCTCCCGAGTTTTAGCACTTTAGACAATCCTGCTATCTTATCTAAACTCATAAATAAAAATACTATGGAAAAACCTGCCGGAGTTATCAATGAAAACCTTAGCAATCTTGATGAAGAAGATTCTGGAATATTTCGTTATTTACTCGATGAATCTTTGAAAGATGCTTGGGATAGGCTATTAAGGATCCGGGCTAGCTATGTACCTCAATACTAAATTGAGGTTTACTTAAAAGGCTTTTATGTTGGGTTGCCCGCTTCGTTCAAACAAGTTTTAGATTCTATTTTTGAAGAGGGTTTTCTTGAAGGGGACCCCATAGATACCTATGAAAAGATGAAAACTATATTTGGGCAACCCATTAATGAGAAAGTTGAAATTACATCTCTTTTGCTTTCTTACCAAAACGAATCTATCAAAGAGATAAAAGCTAGCCTAGATGCCAATTTCCGCAACATACTTAATCTTTCTTCTACCATTAATGGCCATGTACTTTGTCAAAATAGAAAGATTAATTCCATAGATAACAAGTTTGCTCTCTTTTTCCCTAAAACCAAAGATGGCAATACCTAGATCTATCCTTGCTTTTATGCCTAGCTAGGGGCGTTAAACGATAGCGCTTGTTGGGAGGCAACCCAATTTTATTTTTAGTTTTTTGCTTTTTACTTATGTTTAGGAATAAATCTTTGATCTAGCCTCTGGTTAGATGTGTTTTTATTTTTTAATTAGTGTTTGTGCCAAGTTAAACCTATAGGATCTTCTTGGATGATAGTTATTTGATCTTGCAGAAATTTCTAGAAACTTTCTGTTCACGAAAACAATTGTTAAAAATCACCAGAACGTGATAAAATAGTGATTCCAATTGCTGCTGATCAATAAACAAATTGCCTAGGTCGTCCTATTTTGGCTGATTTTTTCGAGTTCCAGAAGTTTGCGTTAGTTACAGATTACTACAGACTGTTCTGTTTTTGACAGATTCTATTTTTCGTGTGTTGTTTGCTTATTTTGATGAATCTATGGCTAGTAAAATAGCTTATAAACCATACAGAAGTTGGAATACAGTAGGTTTAACACCAATATAAATAAAGAATGAGTTCATTACAGTACCTTGAAGTGGTCTTTTGTTTTCTTTCGCTAACGGAGCTCACGAGATTTCTGTTGAGTTTTGTGTTGTGAAGTTTTCAAGTTTTGGGTGAAAGATTTTGATGGATTATGGAACAAGGAGTGGCAAGAGCCTAATCTTGGGGATGCCCATGGCATCCCCAAGATAATCTAAGGACACCAAAAAGCCAAAGCTTGGGGATGCCCCGGAAGGCATCCCCTCTTTCGTCTACTTCCATCGGTAACTTTACTTGGAGCTAAATTTTTATTCACCACATGATATGTGTTTTGCTTGGAGCGTCCTGTATGATTTGAGTCTTTGCTTTTTAGTTTACCACAATCATCCTTGCTGTACACACCTTTTGAGAGAGCCATACATGATTTGGAAATTGTTAGAATACTCTATGTGCTTCACTTATATCTTTTGAGTTATATAGTATTGCTCTAGTACTTCACTTATATCTTTTAGAGCATGGTGGTGGATTTGTTTTATAGAAACTATTGATCTCTCATGCTTCACTTAGATTATTTTGAGATTCTTAAATAGCATGGTAATTTGCTTAAATAATCCTAATATGCTAGGTATTCAAGATTAGTAAAAACTTTCTTATGAGTGTGTTGAATACTAAGAGAAGTTTGATGCTTGATGATTGTTTTGAGATATGGAGGTAATAATATCAAAGTCGTGCTAGTTGAGTAGTTGTGAATTTTAGAAATGCTTGTGTTGAAGTTTGCAAGTCCCGTAGCATGCACGTATGGTAAACGTTATGTAACAAATTTGAAACATGAGGTGTTCTTTGATTGTCCTCCTTATGAGTGGCGGTCGAGGACGAGCGATGGTCTTTTCCTACCAATCTACCCCCCTAGGAGCATGCGCGTAATGCTTGGTTTTTGATGACTTGTAGATTTTTGCAATAAGTATGTGAGTTCTTTATGACTAATGTTGAATCCATGGATTATACGCACTCTCACCCTTCCATCATTGCTAGCCTCTTCGGTACCGTGCATTGCCCTTTCTCACATTGAGAGTTGGTGCAAACTTCACCGGCGCATCCAAACCCCGTGATATGATACGCTCTTTCACACATAAACCTCCTTATATCTTCCTCAAAACAGCCACCATACCTACCTATTATGGCATTTCCATAGCCATTCCGAGATATATTGCCATGCAACTTTCCACCATTCCGTTTATCATGACACATTCATAATTGTCATATTGCTTAGCATGATCATGTAGTTGACATAGTATTTGTGGCAAAGCCACCGTTCATAATTCTTTCATACATGTCACTCTTGGTTCATTGCATATCCCGGTACACCGCCGGAGGCATTCATATAGAGTCATACTTTGTTCTAGTATCGAGTTGTAATCATTGAGTTGTAAATAAATAGAAGTGTGATGATCATCATTTTCTAGAGCATTGTCCCAAGTGAGGAATAAAAAAAAGAGAGAGAAAGGCCATAAAAAAGAGAAGGCCCAAAAATAATGAGAGAAAAAGAGAGAAGGGACAATGCTACTATCCTTTGCCACACTTGTGCTTCAAAGTAGCACCATAATCTTCATGATAGAGAGTCTCTTGTTTTGTCACTTTCATATACTAGTGGGAATTTTTCATTATAGAAATTGGCTTGTATATTCCAACAATGGGCCTCCTCAAGTGCCCTAGGTCTTCGTGAGCAAGCAAGTTGGATGCACACCCACTTAGTTTCTTTTGTTGAGCTTTCATACATTTATAGCTCTAGTGCATCCGTTGCATGGCAATCCCTACTCCTTGCATTAACATCAATCGATGGGCATCTCCATAGCTCATTGATTAGCCTCATTGATGTAAAACTTTCTCCTTTTTTGTCTTCTCCACATAAGCCCCATCATCATATTCTATTCCACCCATAGTGCTATGTCCATGGCTCGCGCTCATATATTGCGTGAAAGTTTATAGGTTTGAGATTACTAAAGTATGAAACAATTGCTTGGCTTGTCATCGGGGTTGTGCATGATGAGAGCATTCTTGAGTGATGAAAATGGAGCATGACTAAACTATATGATTTTGTAGGGATGAACTTTCTTTGGCCATGTTATTTTAAGAGGACATAATTGCTTAGTTAGTATGCTTGAAGTATTATTATTTTTATGTCAATATGAACTTTTATCTTGAATCTTTCGGATCTGAATATTCATACCACAATTAAGAAGAATTACATTGAAATTATGCCAAGTAGCACTCCGCATCAAAAATTATCTTTTTTATCATTTACCTACTCGAGGACGAGCAGGAATTAAGCTTTGGGATGCTTGATACGTCTCCAACGTATCTATAATTTTTGATTGCTCCATGCTATATTATCTACTGTTTTGGACAATATTGGGCTTTATTATCCACTTTTATATTATTTTTGGGACTAACCTATTAACCGGAGGCCCAGCCCAGAATTGCTGTTTTTTGCCTATTTCAGAGTTTCGCAGAAAAAGAATATCAAACGGAGTCCAAACGGAATGAAACCTTCGGGAGCATGATTTTTGGAACGAACATGATCCAGGAGACTTGGACCCTACGTAAGAGAAGCTTCCAGGAGGCCACGAGGTAGGGGGCCGCTCTCTCGTGGAGATCTATTCGATGTAATCTTATTTTTGCGGTGTGTTTGTTGAGACCGATGAAATGTGGGTTTATGATCAAGATTATCTATGAACAATATTTGAAACTTCTCTGAATTCTTTTATGTATGATTGGTTATCTTTGCAAGTCTCTTTGAATTATCAGTTTGGTTTGGCCTACTAGATTGATCTTTCTTGCAATAGGAGAAGTGCTTAGATTTGGGTTCAATCTTGTCGGATGTGGGGTTCCAGCAAACCCTTAAGGTTCGAACATTGGGGTGCGCGCGAAGTCTCTCCCTCCTACCGATCTACGCTCTAGCTCGCTAAGATCTCGCGGATGAACTCGACGAACTTGCAACACAGAAAGACACGGGGTTTATACTGGTTCGGGCCATCGTTGTGGTGTAATACCCTACTCCAGTGTGGTGGTGGTGGATTGCCTCTTGGGCTCATGATGAACAGTACAAGGGAAGAACAGCCTCCTGAGGTTGAGGTGTTCTTGTGCTTGTGAACTTCTGGCGTGAGGATTCGATCGGGTCGGATCAAGCTAAGACGAGATGCCCCTACTGTGGTGGCTAGCTCTACCTATATAAGCCCTGGTCCTCTTCCCAAATATCGAGCGGGAAGGGAGCCAACAACGGCAGGAAAATTTGAAGGGGGACAGCTAGTACAAGCTATCCTGACAAAAGCGGTCTTCGCCTGCGAAAAGCTCTGGGTGACGCCTCTTGGGCTCCACGATGACCTCCGCCTTGCCGTCCTCCTGGTCTTGGTCTCGTTGCACCAATATGGCAACCTTTGCCTGATGCCTCGGTACTCTTCGCCTGCGCTGGCCTCCTTAGCACCAAAGAGGAAATAGGGACGTTGCGCGCACTGGCGCCCGCCTGGCACCCGCCTGGTACCGTTCGTCATGGCTCACGTCACGAGAGCCTCGTGAGGTTTGCCCCGCCTTGATATCTCCGCTCCTCGTGAGCCTGCCTGGCTAGGCCACTCCAGAGGAGGTCTTGCGTCGTCCTCCTCGCGAGGCTTGGACCCTCGCGAGGGTCTTGGGTGCCTTGTTGATGAAGATGGGCCGCACGGCCTGCTGCTTAGCCATGCTGTGGGCCGCAGGAAGGCAAGTCTAGGGACCCCTGTTCCTAGAATGCCGACAGTAGCCCCCGGGCCCAATGTGCGCTCGGGCTTGGCTTCGCGGCGAAGCCAAGGGTCAAGTTCGGAGCACCGCGGGCCCCCAAAGCCTGCGGCCTCGGTCGACGCGTGGCGGTTGATTGGACGTGGGCGTCTCCGCTTCCCCATGCTGCCTCGGCAACTGCTTGCCCTGACAAAGGCTGGCGCGGGCAGTTCTTTCCTTCATTGCCTCTTCCTTGCCTCGCTCCAGATCCCCTTTCTCGCTCTTTGCCGCCGCTATCTCCAGATCTACTCCAGCCTTGCTCTGCATCTGCCGCCCATGGCGCCGCGCAAGGTCAGGACCTCCTCAACACCGGCTTGGTATGAGCCGGCCCTTGAGGCGCCCACCGTCACGGAGAAGAGCCTCGCCTCCGTGCGCCTGCTGACGGCGGGCGAGGGCAATGAGTGGGGGAAGACGGAGCTTCGGCTTGCCTCCGACGAGCAGGAGTCTGAAGGGAGCACCTTCTTCCCTTTCTTCTCGAGCAGCGTCGCCGTTGGGTTGGTCCCCCTTTCTCTGATTTCTTTTATGAAGTCCTCGACCACTATGGTCTGCAGGCGTTGCATCTCCATCCCAACTCTGTCCTTCTCCTGTCCATCTTCGCCTACTACTGTGAGGCGTACCTGGGCGTGATGCCGTCCGTGGCGTTGCTTCGCCATTTCTTCTTCCTTCGTGTTGGCGAGGGTTACATCTCCGGGTGTGCTAACTTCGTCGCATGCGGCAAGGCCAACTCGATCTCGAGCACCGGGAAGAGGGCCGACAACATCCGATCCAAATGGGTCATGATGAATGCCCAGCGTGCCGATCCGCGCCTGGTGCTGCTGACAGAGGCGTCCCGGCAGGGCAAGGGGTGGCCCAAGGTGGAGCTTGTCGACGAGCGGACATCGTCAATGTTGGGTTAGATGATGACCGACCTGAAGCCGGGCAACGTGAGGGCGGCCAAGATAACAAGGGCGATGCTCCTGAGGGAGTTCTTGATGCTGCGGGTTGCCCCACTCCAGGCGCGCGCGCGCCCCCTCTGGGAGCTTGACGAAGAGGAGAACAAGAGCCGCCTAAGGCCGGGGGACCTGCCTGGCGATGAATTGGACGCCTGTTCTCCACCTCATAGTCGGGGACAACCAGGAGTACCCGCCTAGCGCCTTCCTTCCCCTGTTCAAACGCAGGTACCGGGAGGAATTCGTCGCCTCCAGGCCGACTTTTGATGCGCGTGGACTGGTGCCGCCAGCGCTTCCGAAAGCTCCTATGGTGCAGAACCCGGTGGAGGTGTCTTCTGGTGAGTCCCGCGGAGAGGGAGAAGAGGAGGAGGACTCGGAGAAGACCCTTGAAGAGGTGGGGGAGACTTCCCCCCTGAGCAAGGCCGAGATTCTCCGCGCCCTTCCTGATGATGCCGATGCCGACGCCCACCAAGGGGAGAGGGAGCAACCTCCCGTCCTGACGAGGAGTAGGTCGTCGCTGGTGGCCCGAGGTACCGCCTCTGCCCCGATACCTCCTGGGGCTGGATCCAGTTCTGCCTCCACTCCGCCCGGCGCCGCTGGCGTCTGAACACCTGCCCCTCAGGTCCCGAAGCTGTCAGGCTTCAAGCCTCTCAAGCGGTCAGTGGAATATGTCACAGTGGATCGGTAAGTGTCTTAAGCTTCGCTTTGTCCTTGCTTGTACTCGTCGCTTCCTGATACTTGCCCTTGGTTGATCAGGCCGTCATCTTCGGCGAAGAAGAGGAAGGAAGACGCAGCGGCCGTGCCTCCCGCGGAGAAAGGAGGCAATAGCGCTCGCATCTCCCCAGCCCGATCTTCCTCGCGAGGCCAAGATGGGTATCACCACGTGGAATCAGCCCCCATGGCTCCGCTGGCTCCAGAGGTGCCGGTACTTGGCGCGGCTGACGAGGTCCCAGCTGCTCCGGAACCCATGGTCTCCCAAGCCCTGGTGATGATGTCGCTTCCTCCCACTGCTGCATCTCCACTCCCTGGTCCTTCTGCTACTGCTGCTGTCTTGGAGCGTGCCCTTGCAGAGATGACCCAGCTGCAGGCGGATGTCCTGAGCGCGGACCCGCGCCTGGTGGCCGGGCGTCTGGAGCTGGCCTCCGGCTGGCTTCACTCTGACCTGGCAGTTTGCGCGGCGCTGGGCCAGGCTGCTGCGGCTTCCGAGAAGGAGAAGCAAGGAGCCGCCAATGCTTCAGCCGACCGTGAGGCGGCGCTAAAGGACGCCAAGGCCACCCGTGACCATTGCCAAGTGCTGGAGGGCGAGCAGCAGAGCCTGCGCGACAAGCACGCCGAAGAGGTGCACTGCCGCCAAGCGAAGGAGGAGGAGATGAAGGCCCGGGAGAAAGCCGTCAAGAACCGTGATGCAGAGTTGGCGGAGCTGGGGAAGAAGCAGGCTGCCGAGTGCAACCGGTTGGAAGAGTTGGAGCGGAAGATGAGGACGAGGGAGGCCGATCTTGACGCCAAGGCGCGAGTCCTGGCAGAAGACCGCGTGGCCTTTGCCGATCTCGAGGAGAGGTCTCACAAGGCGCTGAAGACGCTCTACGAGCACGGCCTGGAGAAGTCTCTGGACACCGACGAGGACGGCCCCGCCCAGCTACTTCCTCTCATGGTGAAGGCGCTTGAGGAGGTTGTTGATGGTCTCGGTCCCATGGCGGAGGCAGAAGCTCGTGTCCTGTCCTCAGCCGCGCTGACTCGCGTCTTTAGCCACCTGCACCTTCGCGACCCCAACGCCTGCCTTGGCGAGCTGCTGGAGCCTGTAGCTGAGGATCAATACGAGGCGGCTACCGCGGCCGTGCAGGATTAGGTGGGGGCATTGCTGAGGAGCTTCCACGGCTTCGTCTCCGTCCCTCTATCCGGCGTCGTCGACCTTGCAGCTGGTGGTGAAGGTGAAGACAAGATTGCTCACGAGGGAGCACCTTCCGCGGGCGATGGCGACGTCTAGAGGTGACCTGCGGCCATTCTTCTCGTTCCGTTCCTGCGACATGTATCAGGCCTCGTGGAGGCGTTTATACTTTTCATTTGGTATCGTGAGGACAATATGCTTGTAATATTTGCTTCGAGATTTTGCGATTTCCTTCCTATTTGCTTTGCGTTCTGCGTCGGCAAAGCCCGGCCCCGCGCATACCTCAACCGCCATTGAGCCGACCGGAGACCAGGACGGACCAAGGAGTGAGGGGCTACGTGACCAGTTAGGCTCCTGAGTCGCGATGCTCAGGAGTCCCCCTTGATGCGCAAACAACATATAGGGAGAGTTCATGGGGATAGATTAATGTTCTACATCGGCAGAGCCCGGCCCCGCGCATACCTCAACCGCCATTGAGCCGACCAGAGACCAGGACGGACCAAGGAGTGAGGGGCTACGTGACCAGTTAGGCTCCTGAGTCGCGATGCTCAGGAGTCCCCCTTGACGTGCAAACAATCTCCATACCTGCCCTCGCCGAGGCCTCGGGAGGGGCGCGCGATGCCCAGGTCCGGGGGCCCTGGTTGGGTGGCGTGCGCTTGGGCCCCCGTGCCCAGCCCCCATGCGCGGCTTTCCCGAGGGGAGGCGTTGCGGTAAGGCTGGGCGCTGAGCTCTGGGCTCCCTGAGGTTGGCACGACCATGGGGTCGCCCTCAGTTGTTTATCACCAGCGCGGAGCATAGTGCTTCCGCTTGTGCACGGGCATAGCCGCTCCTCGGCAGTGTCGTCAGCCAGCGCGGAGCATGGTGCTTCCACTTGGGCGTGGGATGGGGCCCCCCTCCGGGAGGAGCCCCCGGGGCGTGTACAGCCCCGCCCTGACACGTGGCTTGCACGGCAGGGCTGCGAGGTGTATCTGGGCACTCGTGAGCCAGCGCGGGACTCACGAGGCCCTACCTCAAGGTGGGTTGCGCCTGGTCTTGAGTCTTGGTGACTGTGTGTTCCTGCAAGGCGGTTAGATGCAAGCACTCTACGTCCTCAGGTCCCGGCCCTCGAGCGAGCTCAGCCGCCGCTGGTATTCTAGGTCGCGATGCCTTGGTCAAGGCGAAGGCGTGAGGGCTGGAGAGCCAGTAAGAGCTCCTGAGTCGCGATGCTCGGGAGCGCCCCTTTTAACATGCAAGTGGATTGTATGGGATAAACAGACCCGCGGCGGGCAGCAATCGAGCAGGCGATAGCCATTGGCAGGTTAAGCATGAAGAGCAGATCAACTTGGATAAATGTAGGACGATACATGCCACTGGGTCTGGCCCGAGCGGCTTGGGGATGATGCAGCCCGAGGGGCGCCCCCAGCAAGGTAAGCTAAAGACTTAAGCAAAAGAGATACATGCCACAGGGACGGACCCATGTGGCCTGGGAATAATGCAGCCCGAGGGGCGCTCCCAGCTAAAACGAACTTGGAAGATGTCACCTGGTTCTGTAGACGAAGTAGAGTTGGTGCAGCTGAAGCCACGCGTTGAAGGAATGGCTCCTCATGAGCCACCGGGACCCTGAGCCTCGGGGGGCTCTGGAGGTTTAGGAGGTTCCCTGAAGACCGTCTCCATCTCCTCCAGGACGGTGTAGTACCTGGCCTCCTGAGCTGCCAGGATAAGCCATAGATTGCGCTGATAGGCTGACGCCACGCTCGGCAAGCCGAAGGGCATGCGAACGTAGCTGTGTGGTGGGCCCTCGCAGCGGCCCACACGCGATGGCCAGAAGCGCTCCTGAGATGCGGCCCTGTTGAGCCCTGGGATGTCGACGCAGACACGCAGCCCGGCATCCTCGCCTGGATGGGGAGCTGCGCCTTGTGAGCGGCTGTGGCCGCGCATGGCTCTTGCTTCTTGCAGTTCCTGGGTGGTCTTGGTGATGAACTCCTGGGTGGTGGGTACTCCTTGCCCTGTGCTCTCCTGAGGAAAGTGTGCCGTGAGGCACACTTCCAAGTGGTGCCAAAGCGCCTCCCTCATGAGGTTGGCAAGGTCTGAGGCCCTCCAGAAGAGAGCCCCCGAGCCCTGCCTGAGGAGGGCACCGGGCGCGCTTTCCTATGCGGTGGAGGGAGGCGCCCCTGGAGCGGGCACTGATCCTGACGAGGCTCCTGCCGTGACGCCATCCTCCCGAGATCCTGCGCGGCGCGACTGCTTCTTCTTGGGGATGGTCTCCGGAGGGCCTTCACTTCTGCTGTCGGGGTCGTCGATTGCTGCGGCTTGGAAGGCGTGCTCGAGGGAGCACACCGCATCCTTCTCCTCACACGGGACCGTGATGATTCCTCCACTTCTTGGCATCTTGAGGACGTTGTAGCCATGATGAGTGAATGCCATAAACTTGGCCAGGGCTGGATACCCGAGGATGGCATTATATGGCAGGCGAGCGTGCGCGACGTTGAAGTCGATGAGCTCGGTGCGATAGTTCTTGCGCTCCCCAAAGGTGACAGGCAGGCGGACCTGCCCTATTGGTGTGGTGGAACCGTCGGTCACTCCTGAGAATGGCTTGGTTGGCTGGAGCTGCTCATATGGCACTTGGAGGTTGTTAAACGTGTCGATGGATAGGACGTTGAGCCCTGCGCCGCCGTCGATGAGAGTCTTGGTGACTTGCACATTGCTGATGACTGGGGAGCACAACATAGGGAGGGCGCCAGCGGTGGCCGCGCACTTGAGCTGGTCCGCCGAGTTGAAGGTGATGGCACATTGGGACCACCTGAGCAGGCGGGTGGCCTCGAGCTTGGGGAGCACCGCGTTCACCTCTCGAGCGAACTGTTTGAAGATGCGCTGAGAGGCTGGGGCCTGGGCACCGCCCAAGATGCAGGCGATCGCACGTGGCTCCTGGAAGCCCCCAGCCCCCTCGTCCTGGTGGTGGTCGTCGTTCCTTCTTGGTGGCGGCAGCGGGGGAAGTCCGGCATTGCCCTGGGGGCGATCCTCACGAGGCGGGTCCCTCCAGGCGCCCTCGCGAGGTTGGTCCTGCCAGCGGTCCTCACGAGGCCGGTCGCGCCACTCCTGGCGCAGGCCACGGTCGTCCCAGCGTCCGCCTCCACGTCCTCCTCCGCGGCCGACGCCCCGACGTCCTTCCCGTATGGCTCTGAGCTCTTGGCAGTCGCTGGTGTTGTGGGTGTTCAGGTTGTGGAAGGCGCAGAACGGTCGGCCGTTCTTGGATGACTCGGGCTGATCTCTGCCTTGCTTGGTGTCGGGCTCCGCTGCGAGCACTACTGCCTCTTTGCGCTTCACGTCCTTGGCCTTGGCCTTCTTCTCCTCCGCTCCTACATCTGGCAGCTCAAGGAGAGAGAGGCGCCCCTCCTCTGCTCTTGCACACTTGGTCGCTAGGTTGAACAGCTCCTGAGATGTGCAGAGCTCCTCGTGGATAGCGAGCTCTTCCTTCATCTTGACATCACGGACGCCGTCCGAGAACGCAAAGATGATGGCTTCGTCCGTGACATTGGGGATCTTGAGGCGGGTGTTTTTGAAGCGCTGGATGTACTTTTGGAGGGTCTCTCCTGGCTGTTGTTTGATGCGGCGCAGATCACCCGCGGCCGGTGGGCGGTCGCGAGTGCCCTGGAAGTTGGCGACGAAGCGGTCGCACATCTCGTCCCAGGAGGAGATCGAGCCGTGCTGCAGGTTCAGGAGCCAGGAGCGGGCCCCATCCTTGAGAGCCATGGGAAACCGGTTCGCCATGACTTTTTCGTCGCCGTTGGCCTCTTCGATGCTCAGCTCATAGAGCTGCAGGAACTCTACGGGGTCGGCGGTGCCGTCGTAGCGAGGAGGCAGATCTGGCTTGAACTTGCCTGGCCAGGCGACGCTACGCAGTTCGGGGGTGAAGGCGCGGCAGCCGGCCATGGTCGCTGGGGCCCGCTTCTGAGGTGGAGCTTGGTCTTGGCGAGGTTCGCGCTGCGCCACTGCAGGCGGCACGCGGTCTTGATGAGGTGGCGCGGGGAGCGCCGGTGCAGCTTCTCGCGGCCGCGGGATTTCCTGACAGCTACTTTCTTCACGCACGGGTGCCGGGCGCGGTGGATCAGGCCGCGGAGGCGCGCGCCTTGGTGCCAAGGCACCGTCTTGGGGTTGAGGTGGTGGAGGCATGCCATAGCCCCGTCGCCCGCGGCTGGTTCAGGGGGAGGCAGAGAGTGGGACGGCACCGGAGAGCCCCCTGCGGCGCGGACGAGCTCGGCGACGCGGTCGAGCCACTCCTCATAGAGGACGTCGACGGGGCGGTAGCGCAGGAGCTCATTCGCCGCGATGAGTGCGGCCCGTGCCTCCATGGGAGCGCAGTGCGCGTGAGACGAAGAACCAGCAGGGGTCAGGGACGGAGTTGCGGTGCGGCCGTCCTGCCGCACCGAAGGATGGAGCGAGGACGCCTGCTGCTCGTTCCCCGCCGGGCCAGTGGCAGCGTTGGCGGCGAGAGACGGAGAACGACGAGGTGGCCCACCTACGGGAGCCGTCTGAGCGACGCGGGCGGAGAGGGGCAGCCCGATGCTCAGCTCGAGCACGGCGAGCGTCCGCCATGGAAACGACGGAGCGATGGAGCGACGAACTGATGGAAGGGAAACTACGGCGCACCCCTACCTGGCATGCCAAATGTCGGATGTGGGGTTCCGGCAAACCCTTAAGGTTCGAACACTGGGGTGCGCGCGAAGTCTCTCCCTCCTACCGATCTACGCTCTAGCTCGCTAAGATCTCGCGGATGAACTCGACGAACTTGCAACACAGAAAGACACGGGGTTTATACCGGTTTGGGCCACCGTTGTGGTGTAATACCCTACTCCAGTGTGGTGGTGGTGGATTGCCTCTTGGGCTGATGATGAACAGTACAAGGGAAGAACAGCCTCCTGAGGTTGAGGTGTTCTTGTGCTTGTGAACTTGTGGCATGAGGATTCGATCGGGTCGGATCAAGCTAAGATGAGATGCCCCTACTATGGTGCCTAGCTCTACCTATATAAGACCTGGTCCTCTTCCCAAATATCGAGCGAGAAGGAGCCAACAACGGCGGGCAAATTTGAAGGGGACAGCTAGTACAAGATATCCTGACAAAAGCGGTCTTCGCCTGCGAAAAGCTCTGGGTGACGCCGTCTTGGGCTCCACGATGACCTCCGCCTTGCCGTCCTCCTGGTCTTGGTCTCGTTGCACCAATATGGCAACCTTTGCCTGATGCCTCGGTACTCTTCGCATGCGCTGGCCTCCTTAGCACCAAAGAGGAAATAGGGACGCTGCGCACACTGGCGCCCGCCTAGCACCCGCCTGGTACCGTTCGTCATGGCTCACGTCACGAGAGCCTCGTGAGGTTTGCCCCGCCTTGATATCTCCGCTCCTCGTGAGCCTGCCTAGCTAGGCCACTCCAGAGGAGGTCTTGCGTCGTCCTCCTCGCGAGGCTTGGACCCTTGCGAGGGTCTTGGGTGCCTTGTTGACGAAGATGGGCCGCACAACCTGCTGCTTAGCCACGCTGTGGGCTGCAGGCAGGCAAGTCTGGGGACCCCCATTCTCAGAACGCCGACAAATCTTGCGGTGTCCTTTCCCAGTGACAGGAGGGGCAGCAAGGCATGTATTGTATTATTGCCATCGAGGATAACAAGATGGTTTTTTTATCATATTGCATGAATTTATCCCTCTACATCATGTCATCTTGCTTAAGGCATTACTCTGTTTTCATGAACTTAATACTCTAGATGCATGCTGGATAGCGGTCGATGAGTGGAGTAATAGTAGTAGATGCAGGCAGGAGTCAGTCTACTTGTCTCGGACGTGATGCCTATATACATGATCATACCTAGATATTCTCATAACTATGCTCAATTCTGTCAATTGCTCAACAGTAATTCGTTCACCCACCGTAAAATACGTATGCTCTTGAGAGAAGCCACTAGTGAAACCTATGGCCCCCGGGTCTATCTTCATCATATTAATCTTCCAACACTTTGTTATTTCCTTTGCTTTTTTACTTTGCTTTTATTTTACTTTGCATCTTGATCACAAAAATACCAAAAATATTATCCTATCATATCTATCAGATCTCACTCTCGTAAGTGACCGTGAAGGGATTGACAACCCCTTATCGCGTTGGTTGCGAGGAGTTATTTGTTTTGTGTAGGTGCGAGGGACTCGCGGGTAGCCTCCTACTGGATTGATACCTTGGTTCTCAAAAACTGAGGGAAGCACTTATGCTACTTTGCTGCATCACCCTTTCCTCTTCAAGGGAAAACCAACGCAGTGCTCAAGAGGTAGCAAGGCGCACCAAGATCCCCCCTTAGAAGGAATAAGATCATATCCCGAAGGGATAAGATCAAGATCCCTAAAAAAGGGGGATAACAATCGGTGGGGAATGGAAATGATGGGATTTCTTTCCCCCACCTTTGCCTATGCCCCAATGGACTTGGAGGGAAAGAAACCATCCCCCTCCACCCCTATATATAGGGGGGAGGCGCATGGGAGCCGCACCCCTCCCCTGGCGCAGCCCTCTCCCTCCCCAACACCCCCTCCTCCGTAGTAGTGCTTGGCGAAGCCCTGCCGGAGAACTGCAAGCTCCACCACCACGCCGTCGTGCTGTCAGAGCTCTCCCTCAACTTCTACTCTCCCCTTGCTGGATCAAGAAGGAGGAGACGTCCCCGGGCTGTACGTGTGTTGAACACGGAGGCGCCGTTGTTCGGTGCTTAGATCGGAATCAACCGCGATCTGAATCACTATGAGTACGACTCTTTCATCCGTGTTCTTGTAGTGCTTCCGCATCGCGATATTCAAGGGTATGAAGATGCACTCCCCTCTCTCTTGTTGCTAGTCTCTCCATAGATTGATCTTGGTGATGCGTAGAATTTTTTTAATTTCTGCAACGATCCCCAACAAGATCAAGATGCTTGATAAGACTTCCGATGAGTGCATACCTTGATAAGATTTTGAAGGAGTTAAAAATGGATTAGTCAAAGAAGGAGTTCTTGCCTGAGTTGTAAGCTATGAAGTTGAGTCCTCACCGACTCAAAACCCGACCACGACAGAAGATAGAGAGAGAATGAAAGTCATTCCCTATGCCTCAGCCATGGGTTCTATAAAGTATGCCATGTTGTATACTAGACCTATTGTGTACCTTGCCATGAGTTTTGCAAGGGGGTACAATAGTGATCCAGGAGTAGATTACTGGACAACGGTCAAAATTATCCTTAAGTACCTAAAGAGGACTAAGGAGATGTTTCTCGGTTATGGAGGTGACAAAGAGTTCGTCGTAAAGGGTTACGTCGATGCAAGCTTTGACACTGATCCGGATGACTCTGAGTCTCAATCTGGATATATATTGAAAGTGGGAGCAATTAGCTAGAGTAGCTCCATGCACAGCATTGTAGACATAGAAATTTGCAAAATACGTACGTATTTGAATGTGGCAGACCCGTTGACTAGACTTCTCTCACAAGCAAAACATGATCACACCTTAGTACTCTTTGGGTGTTAATCACATAGCGATGTGAACTAGATTATTTACTCTAGTAAATTCTTGGGTATTGGTCACATGGCGATGTGAACTATGGGTGTTAATCACATAAAGATGTGAACAATTGGTGTTAAATCACATGGCAATGTGAACTGGATTATTGACTCTAGTGCAAGTGGGAGACTGAAGGAAATATGCCCTAGAGGCAATAATAAAGTTGTTATTTTATATTTCCTTATATCATGATAAATGTCTATTATTCATGCTAGAATTGTATTAACCGGAAACTTGATACATGTGTGGATACATAGACAAAACACCGTGTCCCTAGTAAGCCTCTACTAGACTAGCTCGTTAATCAAAGATGGTTAAGTTTCCTAACCATAGACATGTGTTTTCATTTGATGAACGGGATCACATCATTAGGAGAATGATGTGATGGACATGACCCATCCGTTAGCTTAGCATATTGACCGTTCAGTTTTACTGCTATTGCTTTCTTCATGTCATATACATATTCCTTCGACTATGAGATTATGCAACTCCCGGATACCGGAGGAATACCTTGTGTGCTATCAAACATCACAACGTAACTAGGTGATTATAAAGAGACTTGCCGGTAACGAGATTGAACTAGGTATGAAGATACTAACGATCGAATCTCGGGCAAGTAACATACCGATGACAAAAGGAATAACGTATGTTGTCATTATGGTTCGACTGATAAAGATCTTCGTAGAATATGTAGGAGCCAATATGAGCATCCAGGTTCCGCTATTGGTTATTGACTGGAGAGGTGTCTCGGTCATGTCTACATAGTTCTCGAACCTGTAGGGTCAGCACGCTTAACATTTGATGACGAGTTTGTATTATATGAGTTATGTGATTTGGTGACCGAATGTTGTTCGGAGTCCCGGATGAGATCACAGACATGACGAGGAGTCTCGAAATGGTTGAGAGATAAAGAATGTTATATAGGACGATAGTATTCGGGCACCGGAAGTGTTCCGGGGGTATGGGGTACATATCGGGTCGCCGGAAGGGGTTCCAGGCACCCCCGACAAACTATATGGGCCTAATGGGCCAAGAGGGGAAACACAACAGCTAAGAGGAGCTGTTGCGCCCCCCATATGGGCCGCACCAGGGGAGAAAGGAAAGGGGAAGAGAGAAAGGAAGGGGAGGGATTCAGCCTCCCCCTTCCTTCCCTCCTCCCTCCTCTTTCCTTTCCCCTCTAGTGAAAAAGTAAAGGGGGGGGGGATTGGACAAGGCCCCCAAGTAGGATTCCTCCTACTTGGGGCGCCCCATGGTTGTCCCCCTCCCCCTCCCACCTATATATAAGTGGGGAGAGGGCGCCTAGAACACACACCAACAATTGTTAGTCATGTGCGGCGCCCCCCTCCACAGTTTACGCCTCCGGTCATATTCTCGTAGTGATTTGGTGAAGCCCTGCGCGGATCACTTCACCATCACCGTCACCATGCCGTCGTGCTGACGGAACTCATCTCCCTCGACACCTTTGCTGGATCAAGAGTTCGAGGGACAACATCGAGCTGAACGTGTGCAGAACTCGGAGGTGCCGTACATTCTGTCGGGGTTCTAGGAACAGGGGTCCCAAGACTTGTCTGCCTGCGGCCCACAGCGTGGCTAAGCCAGCAGGCCGTACGTCCCATCTTCATCAACAAGGCATCCAAGACCCTCGCGAGGGGCCAAGCCTCGCGAGGTGGACGACACAAGACCTCCTCAGGAGTGGCCTAGTTAGGCAGGCTCACGACGAGCGGAGATATCAAGGCGGGGCAAACCTCACGAGGCTCTCGTGACGTGAGCCATGACGATCGACACCAGGCGGGCGCCAGCGCGCGCAGCGTCCTTGTTTCCTCTTTGGTGCTAAGGAGGCTAGCACAGGCGTGGAGTACCGAGGCATCAGGCAAAGGTTGCTATATTGGTGCAACAAGACCAAGACCAGGAGGACGGCAAGACAGAGGTCATCGTGGAGCCCAAGAAGGCATCACCACCAGAGCCTTTTGCAGGCGAAGACCACTTTTGTCAGGATAGCTTGTACTAGCTGTCCCCCTTCAAATTCGCCCGCCATTGTTGGCTCCCTTCCCGCTCAATATTTGGGAAGAGGACCAGGGCCTATATAAGTAGAGCTAGCCGGCACAGTAGGGGCATATGATCACACCTCATCTCGGCTGGATCCCATCTGATCCGATCGGGCAGTTCATCCAGCTCTCACCCGTTAAGCCACCAAGCACAAGAACACCTCAACCTCAGGAGGCTGTTCTTCTCTCTGTACTGTTCATCATCAGCCCAAGAGGCAATCCATCCACCACCACACTGGAGTAGGGTATTACACCACAACGGTGGCCCGAACCAGTATAAATCTCGTGTCTCTTTGTGTTGCGAGTTCGTCAAGTTCGTCTGCGAGATCATAGCAAACTAGGGTGTAGATCGGTAGGAGGGAAAGACTTCGCGTGCACCCCAGTGTTCGAACCTTAAGGGTTTGCCGGAACCCCACATACGACATTTGGCGCGCCAGGTAGGGGTGCGCCGTAGCTTCCCTTCCATCAGTTCGTCGCTCCATCGCTCCATCGTCTCCATGGCAGACGCTCTTCGTGCTCGAGCTGAGCGTCGGGCTTCCCTCACCGCCTGCGTTGCTCAGACGGCTTCCGTCGGCAGGCCACCTCGTCGTTCTCCGTCTCCCGCCGCCAACGCTGCTACCGGCCCGGCGAGGAACGAGCAGCAGGCGTCCTTGCTGCGTCCATCGGTACGGCAGGACGGCCGTACCGCCACTCCATCGCTGACCCCGGCTGGTTCTTCGTCTCACGCTCGTCGCGCTCCCATGGAGGCACGGGCCGCACTCCTCACCTCAAACGAACTCCTGCGCTACCGCCCGGTCGATGACCTCTACGAGGAATGGCTCGACCGCGCCGCCGAGCTCGTCCGCGCCGCAAGGGGCTCTCTGGCGCCGTCGCTCTCTCTACCTCACCCTCAGCCAGCCACGGGCGATGAGGCTCGTGGCGCGCCTCCGCCACCTCTGCCCCAAGACGGTGCCTTGGCACCAAGGCGCGCGGCCCCGCGACGTGATCCACCACGCCCGGTGCCCGCACGCCAAGAAAGAAGCTGCCAGGAAATCCCTCGGCCCCGAGAAGCTGCACCCGTGCTTCCCGCAATGCCTCGTCAAGACCGCGCACCGCTAGCGGCGGCGCCGCGCAGACCTCGTCAAGACCAAGCTCCACCTCCGAAGCGGGCCCCGACAACCATGGCCGGCTACCGCGCCTTCACCCCCGAGCTGCGTAGCGTCGCCTGGCCAGGCAAGTTCAAGCCGGATCTGCCTCCTCGCTACAACGGCACCGCCGACCCCGCGGAGTTCCTGCAGCTCTACGAGCTGAGCATCGAAGCAGCCAACGGCGATGAGAAAGTCATGGCGAACTAGTTTCCCATGGCTCTCAAGGATGGAGCCCGCTCCTGGCTCC
Organism: Aegilops tauschii subsp. strangulata; assembly: GCF_002575655.3. Lineage (NCBI taxonomy): Eukaryota > Viridiplantae > Streptophyta > Magnoliopsida > Poales > Poaceae > Aegilops > Aegilops tauschii. The sequence continues at coordinate 184,546,106 of NC_053039.3, forward strand.
TGAACCTGCAGCACGGCTCGATCTCCTCCTGGGACGAGATGCGCGACCGCTTCGTCGCCAACTTCCAGGGCACTCGCGACCGCCCGCCGGCCGCGGGCGACCTGCGCCGCATCAAGCAACAACGAGGAGAGACCCTCCAGAAGTACATCTAGCGCTTCAACAACAACCGCCTCAAGATTGTAACGCCCCGAGACCGACGCTCCAGACGGCTTCCATGTTTTTTCGTTATCGTTGTGTCTATTTATTTGTTTGTTGCTTTCATCATCGCATTGCATCCGCATGTTTTCATAAGACTTGCATCCGCTCGTAGTTGCCGCATCCCCCCTTGCCTTCGTTGACCGTTCGGAGACCAACCAGATTTTGTTTCCCTCTTGCCTGGCTTCCTAACCTCTCTGCACATCCCGCAAATCCCTCGCGCGCGTCCAAAAACCTTGCCCGAACCCGACCCAGAGTATCGTTACCGTTGGGTCCGGATCATCCCCAAACATCTATAAAACATCTCCGTTTCTTATTTAGACTCTCGTAGCCTATTTTATCTCGATCGTCCGATTACGATCGGAGGGATTCGGTAGCCCCTACCTAATCCCTACTTGCTATTTAAACAGATAACCCTAGCCAGCCCTCCCATCCCATCCATGTTTTCCCATCGCGCCGCCGCCGGCTCACCTGGTCTCCTCCTCGTCTTCCCCACCGAGCCAACCACCATCCATCTCAGATTCATCTCCCTCCAACCGTAGCCTCCGACCACCTCCCACGATCTCCGCGCCACCAAAAATCCCCACTCGATCGCGAGCGGGAGAGGACTCCAATGCCCCCTCTGCTTCGTCCCGCGCGCACGAGCCCAACGGGTGAGGAGCTCCTCCACGCCGTGCTCCTCACCGACGCCCGCGCCCGCAACCAGGCACCCGAGGCCGAGCCTCCTGCCTCGTCCGCGCAACCCCGCTGGCGACCACCAGGACACCGTCGCCCTCTCCTTCACTTTCTTCTCCCTGCCTCCCTTTTTCCTACTTCCTTCTCCTCCCGTTTGCCTCTCTCTTACGATCTCCCGCTCTCTCCCTGCTTGCTCTCACAGGACGCCGCGCCAGCACCATGGAACTCGAAGTCCGCCGCCGGCCAGGTTCCTCGCCGACAACCGTGACCTCCGCCTCGGATCCGTCAGCTTCGTCCTGTTCTGGGTCTTCCCTGCCTCAAGCTGCGTCGCCCTCGCCGGAGAACGCGCCAGGTCCGCCGCTGTCGTCCTGCTTCACGAGGACAAGGACGAGCCCCTGCCTCCTCGCCCGCTTCGTCCAGCCGCGTTGACCAGCTCGCCAAGTCCCTGGACTGCGCCCCGTCTTCCCCGTCGACCAGGACCGGCCTCGAACCTCTCTCTCTCCCTTTGTTCTCCTCCTCCTGTCGTTTCCCTCTCTCCCTGTCGCTCAAACTTTCTGTCTTTTGAACAGAGGACGTGCGCCACCTCCTTCAGCGCCGCCCATGGCCTCGACTTCGGCCAGTACGAGCCGTCCCCGACCTCCTCCTCGTCGCCCACGCCATCGCCTTGCTCCGCCCTCGCCGTCGTCCCGCCGGTGAGCAGCACCAGCAGGTCATCCTCGCCTCACCTGCTCCCTTCCCCTTTCTCTTCTATGCTGAAGCTTCCGCGCTCTCACACGACTCTCTCTCTCGCTGCCCTCTGTTACAGCTCCCGGATCCGCACCTTCCTTCGTTCCCTGCACCGCCGCGTCGCCGGAGCAGGAGCTCCATCCGCCGCGGCGCCCTGCATCGCCTGAAGCCGCCCCGCGTCTCGCCTCCTCTGTCTGCTTCCTCTGCATCAAGCGAGGCCAGGCAATCGCGCCTGCGTTGACTTCTCGTCGTGAGGCTCCAGTCGGCCTCGTCCCGATCTCCAAGCCCACATCTGCCAGAACGCGTCCAGTCTCCCCACCGAGCCGGCCCACGAGGCCTAGTGAGCCTCCAAGTTCCTGTAGGTCCAGTTTCGGCCCAGTTGTTTTTTTCGGCTCTGCAAATTTCTGTAATTATCAAAAAACTGCATATTTACAGATTGACCCTCCATGTTCATGCATTTAATATCTCACAAACCATGCATCGGATTAAAACAACTTATATATGCAAAATGCTTAGATTTTCATCTAGTTTCATAATATGAAACTTTCATCCATGTTTAAAATGTTTAAATTGCTGTTTGCTTTAATTTGCTCAAATGCCATGTTAAAATGATTTATTTCATAGCTAAATAACCGTAGCTCCAAATTAAATAAACTTTATATGTAAATGGGGTAGAAAAATGCATAGATTAACATGGTGCACTTCATTTTGCTGTTTAACAACATTAAAATTGTGTTCAGGGTAGAACAGTACCAAATCTAAAATATGGACATGAGGATTTTCCGAAATTGTTGTTTGTTGTTCCGGCCTCATTTAAACTTACCTAGATAGGTAGTTTTCATATGCTTCACCCCTTGCCATGTTTAATAACATTTAATATTGTTGGGTACATAAACGAGAGAGAACTAAATAATTGATGTGGTGTTTCGTCAATATGCAACTCGTTGCATATTGACCTCAACTTAATTTGTAGTATTGTTTATTGCACTTTGCCATGCCATGCCTCTTTAAACCGGACATGCATCATATACTTGATTTTGCATCATGCCATGCTTATGTGATGGTTGTTTACTATGTTGTTTGTTTCTTTCCGGGTTTCTTCTCTCGTTAGCTTCGGTTTTGTTCCGGAGTCGTGAGGATTCGTTCGACTACGTCCATTTGTCTTCTTCATGGACTCGTTCTTCTTCCTAACGGGATTTCAGGCAAGATGACCATACCCTCGAAATCACTTCTATCTTTGCTTGCTAGTTGTTTCGCTCTATTGCTATGCCGCGCTACCTACCACTTGCTATATCATGCCTCCCATATTGCCATGTCAAGCCTCTAACCATCCTTTCCTAGCAAACCGTTGTTTGGCTAAGTTACCGCTTTTGCTCAGCCCTTCTTATAGCGTTGCTAGTTGCAGGCGAAGATGAAGTTTGTTCCATGTTGGAACATGGATATGTTGGGATATCACAATATCTCTTATCTTAATTAATGCATCTATATACTTGGTAAAGGGTGGAAGGCTCGGCCTTATGCCTGGTTTTTTGTTCCACTCTTGCCGCCCTAGTTTCCGTCATACCGGTGTTATGTTCCTTGATTTTGCGTTCCTTACGCGGTTGGGTGATTTATGGGACCCCCTTGACAGTTCGCTTTGAATAAAACTCCTCCAGCAAGGCCCAACCTTGGTTTTAACATTTGCCACCTAAGCCTTTTTCCCTTGGATTCTGCAGACTCGGTCATCTTTATTTTAACCCCCCCCCCCCCCGGGCCAGTGCTCCTCCGAGTGTTGGTCCGAACCGAGCAACCTATGGGGCCACCTCGGGGCAACTTGAGGACTGGTTTTACTCGTAGCTTGACTTATTCGGTGTGCCCTGAGAATGAGATATGTGCAGCTCCTATCAGGATTTGTCGGCACATCGAGCGGCTTTGCTGGTCTTGTTTTACCATTGTCAAAATGTTTTGTAAACCGGGATTCCGAGACTGATCGGGTCTTCCCGGGAGAAGGAATATCCTTCGTTGACTGTGAGAGCTTATAATGGGCTAAGTTGGGACACCCCTGCTGGGTATAAACTTTCGAGAGCCGTGCCCGCGGTTATGTGGCAGATGGGAATTTGTTAATATCCGGTTGTAGAGAACTTGACACTTGACTTAATTAAAATGCATCAACCGTGCGTGTAGCCGTGATGGTCTCTTTTCGGCGGAGTCCGGGAAGTGAACACGGTTCTTGTGTTATGATTGTGCGTAAGTAGTTTCAGGATCACTTCTTGATCACTTCTAGCTTCACGACCGTTGCTTGCTTCTCTTCTCGCTCTTATTTGCGTATGTTAGCCACCATACATGATAGTGCTTGCTGCAGCTCCACCTCACTACCCCTTTCCTACCCTTAAGCTTAAATAGTCTTGATCTCGCGGGTGTGAGATTGCTGAGTCCTCGTGACTCACAGATACTTCCAAACAGTTGCAGGTGCCGTTGACGCCAGTGCAGGCGATGCTACCGAACTCAAGTGGGAGTTCGACAATGAACTTGGTCGTTACTATGTTTCATTTCCTGATGATCAGTAGTGGTGCCCAGTTGGGGTCGATCAGGGATCTAGCATTTGGGGTTATCTTCTTTTTTATTTGGATTTTACCATAGTCGGTCTATGTGTGTATCTTGAATGATGTATGAATTTATTTATGTATTGTGTGAAGTGATGATTGTAAGCCAACTCTTTATCCCATTCTTGTTCATTACATGGGATTGTGTGAAGATGACCCTTCTTGCGACAAAACCTACAATGCGGTTATGCCTCTAAGTCGTGCCTCGACACGTGAGAGATATAGCCGCATCGTGGGCGTTACAAGTTGGTATCAGTGCCATCCCAGACTTAGGAGCCCCCCTGCTTGATCGAATCACTGGCATTGTTGAGTCTAGAAAAAAATGTTTTGAGTCTTAGGATTATATATATCGGAGAGTAGGATTCTTTTTACTCCTCAGTCCCTTCGTCGCTTTGGTAAGATCCCCTGACGTAGAAGTTTTGACTCTGCTTTCCTCAAATTTCACTAATTTTTATTTTTATTTTTTTTAGGATCACGCGGGTATCTTGGAATCGTTCTGATGGTTTTGTGACGAGAACATTGCTCTTGGTGCCTCCTGACATTTAGGGGTTGTGGCAGTGTCCCGGGGAGTTGAGCTCCGAGGTGTTGTCGTCACAATTTTATCGTTGCAGTTCGGGAATACCTGAGTTTCGCCGACATCGAAAATCTCTTTTATGCAGTTGTTGGTGAGATCACCTCGACGCCACCCAGTACTAGGGCCGGAGTTCGTGAGTATTGCCATAACTCGTATAACGGATGCTTTTCGAAGGTTGAGGTAAATGATTTCCGAAGGTTTCTTGGTTATCTGTTGAAGGATGGATACAGCTGGATCTAGGTATTGTTAGTTTGGGTGAGATATATTGCGTCCCCTGTATCCCCAACACCTGATTGCATAACTAGAAAGTTTCGGGAGTTTATAGGTGGGAATTCAAGTAGCTCCTAGAATATCTTTTCGACAGATGTATGATTTGAGATTGGGGTCCAACGTCTAGTGGTTCGCTTTGCACGGTCGATTTACAGTGGTCGCGAGGCGTCTTAAAGAATCCTTGGCTATGCCGATTCGGGGACGTCTTGTTTGTAATTCGTGACGTCCGCTGTACGTCGTGCCCATGGGGCCTCATCACGAACACTTTGAGCGAAATCTCTATCATATGTTTGTTTCCGGCTTATTCTGCAAACCAAATCCTTTCTTTTTGTTTTGTTTTGTGGTATTCGAGTTGCTTCAATGCCAAGTGTTGATTCCATACCTTCCCTAAACGGTGTTCTCATATTTCTATGCGAATACTAATCCTTCTTGATCATCGAGGTTGCCATGTTAATTCTCTTCCAACCGACGTGCTTCTCTTCAAGTGGATCCAATCATTTCAACATTCGCAAGATCACCTCTTAGTTTTCCCAACTTTGTTTGTTCCATATGCCCCAAGTTGTCTTTGTTTTCCTGCCCTCCCACCCTTTTTCTTCAAGGAATCAGATTTCTCGATCAAGTATCCTTTTTATTGATGCGAAGTCTCTTCATTCTTTTCTTTCAATGTTCTGATCCGGTGATTTCCCATGAAGATACTAACGGAGCTTCAAGTTTATTATTCTTCGTTCTTTTTCTTCTCCGGTGGATTCAATTCAAGCTTTGTCGATCATATCCTTTCCTCGTTTCAAATGTTTTCTCATGCCGGTGCACCTCTTAATCATCCACCTCTTGCTATTCATGTTTATCTGGAGTGCTGAAGGTATCCCAGAGGATTCATGTTTCTATTCTTAATCCTTTCTAGCTATTTCGAGGTCTTACCTTATTCAAGCCATTTAATTGAACCGGTGCAATCTCTCTTCTAAATCGTTCAACGGTGTATCTTTTGAGTGGCCCAAACCCACAGGTCTTTTCCCAGGATCTTACCTGACTCTTCTAATTTTCCCGGAGCTTCTAAAATTCTTTTCAAAGTTTGACGTAAGAATGGGTTATCATCAGTCATATATCTTTCTCCAAGATCTTTCAAATTCTTTTCATCGTTGGTTCAACCATTCCAATTTTCATTCCGGAGTGCCGCAACAATTCATGGTGGTGTTTCTCGTCGTCATTCTCAGATCTTAAAGACCGAAGAAGAGTTCCTCTTAAATCCTTACCCATTCTTCCAAAGATTCATAGTTCTAGCTTATGCCATCCTCTCATAATTGTTTTTCGATTGTGAAAATTCTTTTCATACCCATCCGGAGCATTTCATGAGTAGTTTTTGTTTCTTGATCATCCAAAGGCCATCATTTCAGAAGATTTCTTCGTTCTAAGTTTTCAGCCTCGTTCTCCAATTATTCTAAATTGATGTCTCTTCGTTCATCTCCTTATTCTTCCGGTGCATCGTTCAAGTATTCTCTAATCAGCTCGTGATCTCTTCATTCACTTGTATCTAAATTCTCTCAAGCTTCTTTGTTCATTTTCTAATTCTTCCCGGTGTTTCTTTATCTTTTCCTCGTTCATTTTCAATTCTTACAGTGGTTCATTCAAGAGTTCTCTTCCTTCGTTATCATATAGATTCATTCGTTCTTTCCAATCCTACCGGTGGTTCGTTAAAGACCTTCCCAAGTTTGCGCCATATCTATCCTAATCCTTTCTACGAAAATAAGTAGTATGCCAAATCCATTGCTTGTCATCAATGTAATTGGTGAAGGATAAGCATAATGTAATTCTTATTCTTGTTTCATCCAAGTGATTAATTCCTTATTCCGGAGATTCATCAAAATTCTTGATCTCATTTGTTCATCTTTCTTTTCCGGAGTTCCAAGTTTTCCGCATTATCTCATCGCGAAGCTCCATCTAAATCATCGCAAGGCTTCACCTTGTGTTCTCAACTTCTCTTTCTTTTATCATCCTTTCATTACCGGAGTTCTTCATGGAGGTTCACATGGTGGTTCGTCAAGGATTCTTTTCATTCTTCAATCGTTCTTTAAGATTTCTCTCGAAGTTATGATCCGTCAAGCCATACTCCAAAATAAACATGGTGCTCAACACATGTTTTGTCTTGAGGAGTTCAAGCATTCTTCATCTCGCATTCCAAAGTGCAATTCTTTCTACCTTATCTTTGAGATGGCGTTATGTCATTTCTAACAATTTCTTTATGTTTCATGATTCACAAGTTATCAGGAATGAGATAATTAAATCCATCATTTTCTCTTCGTTCAAGAGATCTTTTTGACCAATCAATCTCTTTGTTGGAGTTATCTTGGGTTATATTTCCCCTACAGCCTTCCCTAAGGAATGTTGCTATTGTCGTGCTTAACAAATGATCCAAGTTATCTCTTTATCATCAGGGTGGAAGAAGTTCTTCATCTCTTTGGTGCTCTCAATCAAATCAATGGTTTTCGTTAGTGGCCGTTTGTCACCTCATAATTTTGAGATGTTTCCATAAGCCCACTACAAGCTTATCCTTTCGTTGTTGGTTTTCCAACAACTCCGCTCTAACCTTCTTGTCAGGATGCTTTTCAAATTCAACTGTGGTGGAAGTTGTCATTTTCTTCTCTGTCCCTTTATCCCAACAATCTATCTTCTATTCTTTCTTCCGGAGGCATGGTGATGTTGCTCTCTTCACTCATCATCTCGAATGGTGAGGATCGTGTTCTTTTCTTGCTTATCCATTTAACCGGAGTGTTGTGTCTACCAGTCCTCTTCTAACCGGAGTCTTATCCAAGTGCTTTCTTTTTGCCAAGTTCATATTATATGCCTTCCATTTCCAACTGGAGTGTTGTCGTAATTGATCCTTATCGTTCCTTGTACATCTCATTTCAACCGGAGTGCTTGCATATACTTCTTGTTCATTGTAACCCTTTTCTTATGTCTTTCAACCTACAAGGTTCTTGTAATGTTCCTTGTTCCTCTTGCTAAACTGAGTGTTTTAAATTTTGTTCACCTCCGTCGTGTCATTTCTTCAAGCTTTGGGACCTCAAGGTTCTGTGGTTTCACTCGTTTGTCAAAGAAGCAACTTAGCTTTACCTCTTCTCTTCCTCTTCCGCTTTTCTCCGGTGCCGTCCTTAGATCTCGGGACGAGATCCTCTTGTAGTGGTGGAGTGTTGTAACGCCCCGGGACCGACGCTCCAGACGGCTTCCATGTTTTTTCGTTATCGTTGTGTGTATTTATTTGTTTGTTGCTTTCATCATCGCATTGCATCCGCATGTTTTCATAAAACTTGCATCCGATCGTAGTTGCCGCGTCCCTCCTTGCCTTCGTTGACCATTCCGAGACCAACCAGATTTTGTTTCCCTCTTGCCTGGCTTCCTAACCTCTCTGCACATCCCGCAAATCCCTCGCGCACGTCCGAAAACCTTGCCCGAACCCGACCCGGAGTATCGTTACCGTTGGGTCCGGATCATCCCCAAACATCTACAAAACATCTCCGTTTCTTATTTAGACTCTCCTAGCCTATTTTATCTAGATCGTTCGATTACGATCTGAGGGATTCGGTAGCCCCTACCTAATCCCTACTTGCTATTTAAACAGATAACCCTAGCCTGGCCTCCCGTCCCATCCATGTTTTCCCATCGCGCCGCCGCCGGCCCACCTGGTCTCCTCCTCATCTTCCCCACCGAGCCAACCACCATCCATCTCAGATTCATCTCCCTCCAACCGCAACCTCCGACCACCTCCCACGATATCCGCGCCACCAAAAATCCCCACTCGATCCCGAGCGGGAGAGGACTCCAACGCCCCCTCTGCTTCGTCCCGCGCGCACGAGCCCAACGGGAGAGGAGCTCCTCCACGCCGTGCTCCTCACCGACGCTCGCGCCCGCAACCAGGCACCCGAGGCCGAGCCTCCTGCCTCGTCCGCGCAACCCCGTCGGCGACCACCAGGACCCCGTCGCCCTCTCCTTCACTTTATTCTCCCTGCCTCCCTTTTTCCTACTTCTTTCTCCTCCCGTTTGCCTCTCTCTCACAATCTCCTGCTCTCTCCCTGCTTGCTCTCACAGGACGCCGCGCCAGTGCCATGGAACTCGAAGTCCGCCGCCGGCCAGGTTCCTCGCCGACAACCGCGACCTCCGCCTCGGATCCGTCGGCTTCGTCCCGTTCTGGGTCTTCCCCGCCTCAAGCTGCGTCGCCCTCGCCGGAGAACGCGCCAGGTCCGCCGCCGTCGTCCTGCTTCACGAGGACAAGGACGAGCCCCTGCCTCCTCGCCCGCTTCGTCTAGTTGCGTTGACCAGCTCGCCAAGTGCCTGGACTGCGCCCCGTCTTCCCCGTTGACCAGGACCAGCCTCGACCCTCTCTCTCCCTTCGTTCTCCTCCTCCTGTCATTTCCCTCTCTCCCTGTCGCTCAAACTTTCTGTCTTTTGAACAGAGGACGTGCGCCGCCTCCTTCAGCGCCGCCCATGGCCTCGTCTTCGGCGAGTACGAGCCGTCCCCGACCTCCTCCTCGTCGCCCACGCCATCGCCTTGCTCCGCCCTCGCCGTCGTCCCATCGGTGAGCAGCACCAGCAGGTCGTCCTCGCCGCACCTGCTCCCTTCCCCTTTCTCTTCTTTGTTGAAGCTTCCGCGCTCTCACACGACGCTCTCTCTCGCTGTCCTCTGTTACAGCTCCCGGATCCGCACCTTCCTTCGTTCCCTGCACCGCCGCATCGCCGGAGCAGGAGCTCCATCCGCCGCCGCGCCCTGCATCGCCTGAAGCCGCCCCGCGTCTCGCCTCCTCTGTCTGCTTCCTCTGCATCGAGCGAGGCAAGGCAACCGCGCCCGCGTTGACTTCTCGTCGTGAGGCTCCAGTCGGCCTCGTCCCGATCTCCAGGCCCACATCTGCCAGCCCGCGTCCAACCTCCCCACCGAGCCGGCCCATGAGGCCTGGTGAGCCTCCAAGTTCCTGTAGCTTGAGTTTCGGCCCAGTTGTTTTTTTCGCTCTGCGAATTTCTGTAATTATCCAAAAACTGCATATTTACAGATTGACCCTCCATGTTCATGCATTTAATATCTCACAAACCATGCATCGGATTAAAACAACTTATATATGCAAAATGCTTAGATTTTCATCTAGTTTCATAATATGAAACTTTCATCCATGTTTAAAATGTTTAAATTGCTGTTTGCTTTAATTTGCTCAAATGCCATGTTAAAATGATTTATTTCATAGCTAAATAACCGTAGCTCCAAATTAAATAAACTTTATATGTAAATGGGGTAGAAAAATGCATAGATTAACATGGTGCACTTCATTTTGCTGTTTAACAACATTAAAATTGTGTTTAGGGTAGAACAGTACCAAATCTATAATATGGACATGAGGATTTTCCGGAATTATTGTTTGTTGTTCCGGCCTCATTTAAACTTGCCTAGATAGGTAGTTTTCATATGCTTCACCCCTTGCCATGTTTAATAACATTTAATATTGTTGGGTACATAAATGGGAGAGAACTAAATAATTGATGTGGTGTTTCGTCAATATGCAACTCGTTGCATATTGACCTCAACTTAATTTGTAGTATTGTTTATTGCACTTTGCCATGCCATGCCTCTTTAAACCGGACATGCATCATATACTTGATTTTGCATCATGCCATGCTTATGTGATGGTTGTTTACTATGTTGTTTGTTTCTTTCCGGGTTTCTTCTCTCGTTAGCTTCGGTTTCGTTCCGGAGTCGTGAGGATTCGTTCGACTACGTCCATTTGTCTTCTTCATGGACTCGTTCTTCTTCCTAACGGGATTTCAGGCAAGATGACCATACCCTCGAAATCACTTCTAACTTTGCTTGCTAGTTGTTTCGCTCTATTGCTATGCCGCGCTACCTACCACTTGCTATATCATGCCTCCCATATTGCCATGTCAAGCCTCTAACCATCCTTTCCTAGCAAACCGTTGTTTGGCTAAGTTATCGCTTTTGCTCAGCCCTTCTTATAGCGTTCCTAGTTGCAGGCGAAGATGAAGTTTGTTCCATGTTGGAACATGGATATGTTGGGATATCACAATATCTCTTATCTTAATTAATGCATCTATATACTTGGTAAAGGGTGGAAGGCTCGGCCTTATGCCTGGTGTTTTGTTCCACTCTTGCCGCCCTAGTTTCCGTCATACCGGTGTTATGTTCCTTGATTTTGCGTTCCTTACGCGGTTGGGTGATTTATGGGACCCCCTTGACAGTTCGCTTTGAATAAAACTCCTCCAGCAAGGCCCAACCTTGGTTTTAACTTTTGCCACCTAAGCCTTTTTCCCTTGGATTCTGCAGACTCAAGGGTCATCTTTATTTTAACCCCCCCCCCCCCCCGGGCCAGTGCTCCTCCGAGTGTTGGTCCGAACCGAGCAACCTGCGGGGCCACCTTGGGGCAACTTGAGGACTGGTTTTACTCGTAGCTTGACTTATCCGGTGTGCCCTGAGAACGAGATATGTGCAGCTCCTATAAGGATTTGTCGGCACATCGGGCGGCTTTGCTGGTCTTGTTTTACTATTGTCGAAATGTCTTGTAAACCGGGATTCCGAGACTGATTGGGTCTTCCTGGGAGAAGGAATATCCTTCGTTGACCGTGAGAGCTTATAATGGGCTAAGTTGGGACACCCCTGCAGGGTATAAACTTTCGAGAGCCGTGCCCGCGGTTATGTGGCAGATGGGAATTTGTTAATATCCGGTTGTAGAGAACTTGACACTTGACTTAATTAAAATGCATCAATCGTGTGTGTAGCCGTGATGGTCTCTTTTCGGCGGAGTCCGGGAAGTGAACACGGTTCTTGTGTTATGGTTGTGCGTAAGTAGTTTCAGGATCACTTCTTGATCACTTCTAGCTTCACGACCGTTGCGTTGCTTCTCTTCTCGCTCTTATTTGCGTATGTTAGCCACCATACATGCTAGTGCTTGCTGCAGCTCCACCTCACTACCCCTTTCCTACCCTTAAGCTTAAATAGTCTTGATCTCGCGGGTGAGATTGCTGAGTCGTCGTGACTCACAGATACATCCAAACAGTTGCAGGTGCCGTTGACGCCAGTGCAGGTGATGCTACCCAACTCAAGTGGGAGTTCGACGAGGAACTTGGTCGTTACTATGTTTCGTTTCCTGATGATCAGTAGTGGTGCCCAGTTGGGGACGATCAGTGATCTAGCATTTGGGGTTATCTTCTTTTTATTTGGATTTGACCATAGTCGGTCTATGTGTGTATCTTGAATGATGTATGAATTTATTTATGTATTGTGTGAAGTGGCGATTGTAAGCCAACTCTTTATCCCATTCTTGTTCATTACATGGGATTGTGTGAAGATGACCCTTCTTGCGACAAAACCTACAATGCGGTTATGCCTCTAAGTCGTGCCTCGACACGTGAGAGATATAGCCGCATCGTGGGCGTTACAAAGATCCCCAAGGTCACGGACGAGGCCATCATCTCCGCATTCTCAGACGGCGTCCGTGACGTCAATATGAAGGAACAGCTCGCCATCCACGAGGAGCTCTGCACATCTCAGGAGCTGTTCAACCTGGCGACCAAGTGCGCAAGAGCTGAGGAGGGGCGCCTCTCCCTCCTTGAGCTGCCAGCCGCGGGCGCAGAGGAGAAGAAAGCCAAGGCCAAGGACGTGAAGCGCAAGGAAGCAGCAGTACTAGCAGCGGAGCCCGACACCAAGCGGGGCAGAGATCAGCCCGAGTCATCCAAGAACAGCAGAACGTTCTGCGCCTTCCACAACCTGAACACCCACAACACCAGCGACTGTCAAGAGCTCAGAGCCATACGAGAAGGACGCTTCGGTCGACGCCCCGAGCGAAGCGACCGAGGCTACGGCTGAGTAGGAGGACGTGGAGGCGGACGCTGGGACGACCATGGCCCATGCTAGGAGTGGCGCGACATGCCTCGCGAGGACCGCTGGCAGGACCATCCTTGCGAGGGGGCCTGGAGAGACCAGTCTCGTGAGGATGGCCCCCAAAGCAACGCCGGTCTTCCCCCGCTGCCGCCACCAAGGAGGAACGACGACCACCATCAGGACGAGGGGGCTGGGGGCTTCCAGGAGCCGCGCGCAATCGCCTGCATCTTAGGCAGCGCCCAGGCCCCGGCCTCTCAGCGCATCTTCAAACAGTTCGATCGCGAGGTGAACGCGGTGCTCCCCAAGCTCGAGGCCACGCGCCCGCTCAAGTGGCCCCAGTGTGCCATCACTTTCAACTCGGCAGATCAGCTCAAGTGCGCGGCCACCGCCGGCGCCCTCCCGATGTTGTGCTCCCCAGTCATCAGCAATGTGCAGGTTACCAAGACCCTCATCGACGGCAGCGCAGGGCTCAACGTCCTGTCCGTCGACACGTTCGACAACCTCCAAGTGCCATACGAGCAGCTCCAGCCTACCAAACCTTTCTCAAGAGTGACCGACGGTTCCACCACACCGATAGGGCAAGTCCACCTGCCTGTCACCTTCGGAGAACGCAAGAACTACCGCACCGAGCTCATCGACTTCGACGTCGCGCACATCCGCCTACCGTACAACGCCATCCTCGGGTATCCGACCCTGGCCAAGTTCATGGCGGTCACCCACCACGGCTACAATGTCCTCAAGATGCCGGGAAGCGGCGGAATCATGACGGTCCCATGTGAAGAGAGAGATGCGGTGTGCTCCCTCGAGCGCGCCTTCCAAGCTGTAGCAATCAACGACCCCGACAGCAGAAGCGAGGGCCCTTCAGAGACCATCCCCATGAAGAAGCAGCTGCGCCGCGCAGGACCTCAGGAGGATGGCATCGCGGCAGGAGCCTCATCAGGATCAGCGTCCGTCCCAGGGGCGCCTCCCTCCATCGCATAGGAAGGCGCACTCGGCGCCCTCCTCGGGCAGGGCTCGGGGGCTCTCTTCTGGAGGGCCTCAGACCTTGCCAACCTTGCGAGGGAGGCGCTTGGGCAAAACATGGAGGTGTGTTTTGCGGCACGTTTCCCTCAGGAGAACACAGGGCAAGGAGTGCCCACCACCCAGGAGTTCATCGCCAAGACCACCCAGGAACTGCAAGACGCAAGAGCCATGCGCGGCGACAGCCGCTCACGAGGCGCAGCTCCCCATCCTGGCGAGGATGCTGGGCCGCGTGTCTGCATCGACGTTCCAGGGCTCAACAGGGCCGCATCTCAGGAGCGTTACTGGCCTTCGCGTGTGGGCCGCTGCGAGGGCCCGCCACACAGCTACGTTCGCATGCTCTTCGGCTTGCCGAGCGTGGCGTCAACCTATCAGCGCAACATGCGGCGAGTCCTGGCGGCTCAGGAGGCCAGGTACCACGCCGTCCTGGAGGAAATGGAGACGGTCTTCAGGGAACCTCCCGAGCCCCCAGAACCTCCCGAGGCTCAGGGCTCCGGTGGCTCATGAGGAGTCATTTCTTCGACGTACGCCTTCAGCTGCACCAACTCTACTTCGTTTACAGAACCAGGTGACATCTTCCAAGCTCATTTAGCTGGGAGCGCCCCTCGGGCTGCATTATTCCCAGGCCGCGTGGGTCCGTCCCTGCAGCATGTATCCCTTTCGCTTATGTCTTTAGCTTATCTTGCTGGGGGCGCCCCTCGGGCTGCATCATCCCCAAGCCGCTCGGGCCGGACCCAGTGGCATGTATCTTCCTGAATTTACCCAAGTTGAATTGCTTTCCATGCTTAACCTGCTTACGGCTATCGCCTGCTCAATCACTGCCTCCCACGGGGCCTCCTCACAGGTAGGGCGCTGGTGCATGGGTCCGTCCCTGCCACGTCGACAAATCTGAGCGGTCAAGCTCTGGCTCGCGGCACGCCCCGCGCACGTCACCTCGCCAGGCTGTCAGTGCCATCACTGCATCCAGACCAACCAGCGGCAGGCTGGCAGCCATAGCGACAAACCGTGTTTCTTCTTGTGCCTGTTCACATGGATCCCATGGGGAGGATAGCAGGTGGCGCCGCGAGTCTCTTTTTCTCTCGTACAATTCGCTTGCGCGTTAAAAGGGGGGCTCCTGAGCATCGCGACTCAGGAGCTCTTACTGGCTCTCCAGCCCTCACCCCCTGGCCTTGACCACGGCATCGCGACCTGGCATACCAGCGGCGGCTGAGCTCGCTCGAGGGCCGGGACCTGAGGACGTAGAGCACTAAGGAGAGCATGAGAGGAGAGAAACTCGTATGGGCCGGCCTGGCTATACCGCACAAGTTGGCGCGCAGGCCTAGCGCACCATCAGGAATCGCCGCGAAGTCAACAAGATAAGTCCCACTCTCGGATTAGCTAATGTTGGGGCCTAATGGTCATCCTCACCTTGCCGCAACCCCGTTGCGGCTACGTCAACTCCCTTTCTCGCCTTACTATGGCAGCTTGAGCGCTAAGGGGGACCTCCTGAGCATCGCGCCTCAGGGGCTCTTACTGGACCTCGGGCCGCACACCTACTGGCCTTGACCACGGCACGCGACCTGGCATACCAGCGATGGCTGTAGCCTGCCTGGGGACCGGGACCTGTCAGCGTAGAGCAACAAGCTATCGCGAGGAAAGAAATGGGGGACCGAGGCTTAACGGGACATGCGTTCACCAAAATTTCATAACAGGGGAGATAAGCACAAAAGACATTACAGACCCTTACATGCCCCCACGGGGTAATTCATGATTCTCCGCAGGGAACAAAAACTAAAACTAAGGGGAATCCTATCTACACACTCCCGTGGCAGACGCCATCAATAACATTGGGCCACGGGAGGCCAGCGCCGACCCCATCCAGATCAGCGGCGGCGGCGGCCGGACGCCGCAGCTCCGCTCTGAGCGCGGCGAGAGCTCGGGGGCACGTAGTTGTCATCGCTCGTCTTCGGAGTCTCGTAGAGCTCAGGAGAGCTGCTGGACTCCCAAGGGGTGCTGCTGCTGGAGTGGCCGCGAGCGGGGCGCGCGTCAGCTTGGCGCTCCTCTCCGGAGCAGCATTCCAGGCGGCGGCCCTCCGCATTGAAGACCTTGAAGAAGAGCGTGGAGGCAACATCGTACTCCAAGTGGATCGCGAGGGCGCCCCTCGCACGGGAGACCCGCGCGATCTCGCCCCAGCCGCAAGTCATGAAGATCTTGCCGGCGGGGACCGCTTCGATCTCTGCTCCGGTCGCCGGGGCGCTGCAGTCGGCGTGCGGCAACCAGAGCTCGAGAGGCCCCCTCTGCCGCATCACGTTGGAGAATAACCGTGGGAAGCGGATCCAGGATCTTGGAGGCATCGGCGCCCACAGCACCAACTCGCACGAGGAGTCCGCGGCGTGGATTCCGGGGGTGACGGCACGCGTCGCCGTGGCGCGGCGGCCCTGGCGCGGCGTGGGCGGCGCTGCTCGTCGCTCCGTCCTCCCGAGCCCTCGGCTCGGGCGTACAAGGGTAGCGGGTACCCTGGAGGAGGCCACTCGGACCAAGGCCTCGTCACCACCTGCATCGTCGCTTCATCACGACGTGGAGCAAGGAGGAAGAAGCAAGCAAGCGAGGAAGAGATGGGTGACGGGGCCTACGCCCCCCTCCCCATTTATACCAAGAGAAGGCCAACCGGAGCCTCCCACGATCGCAGGTAATGATGGTTTTCCTTGCATGTCGCAGGGACTTGTCAAGTCGAGCAGTTGCCGAGGCAGCGTGGGGAAGCGGAGACGCCCACATCCAATCAACCGCCACGCGTCAACCGAGGCCGCAGGCTTTTGGGGCCCGCGGTGCTCCGTACTTGACCCTTGGCTTCGCCGCGAAGCCAAGCCCGAGCGCACCTTGGGCCCGGGGGCTACTGTCGGCGTTCTGGGAACGGGGGTCCCCAGACTTGCCTGCCTGCGGCCCACGGCGTGGCTAAGACAGCAGGCCGTACGGCCCATCTTCATCAACAAGGCATCCATGACCCTCGCGAGGGGCCAAGCCTCGCGAGGCGGACGACGCAAGACCTCCTCAGGAGTGGCCTAGTCAGGCAGGCTCACGAGGAGCGGAGATATCAAGGCGGGGCAAACCTCACGAGGCTCTCGTGACGTGAGCCATGACGATCGACACCAGGCAGGCGCCAGCGCGCGCAGCGTCCTTGTTTCCTCTTTGGTGCTAAGGAGGCCAGCGCAGGCGAGGAGTACCGAGGCATCAGGAAAAGGTTGCTATATTGGTGCAACGAGACCAAGACTAGGAGGACGGCAAGACGGAGGTCATCGTGGAGCCCAAGTCGGCGTCACCACAAGAGCCTTTTGCAGGCGAAGACCACTTTTGTCAGGATAGCTTGTACTAGCTGTCCCCCTTCAAATTCGCCCGCCGTTGTTGGCTCCCTTCCCGCTCAATATTTGGGAAGAGGACCAGGGCCTATATAAGTAGAGCTAGCCGGCACAGTAGGGGCATCTGATCACACCTCATCTCGGCTGGGTCCCATCTGATCCGATCGGGCAGTTCATCCAGCTCTCACCCGCTAAGCCACCAAGCACAAGAACACCTCAACCTCAGGAGGCTGTTCTTCTCTCTGTACTGTTCATCATCAGCCCAAGAGGAAATCCATCCACCACCACACTGGAGTAGGGTATTACACCACAACGGTGGCCCGAACCAGTATAAATCTCGTGTTTCTTTGTGTTGCGAGTTCGTCAAGTTCGTCTGCGAGATCTTAGCAAGCTAGGGCGTAGGTCGGTAGGAGGGAGAGACTTCGCGCGCACCCCAGTGTTCGAACCTTAAGGGTTTGCCAGAACCCCACATCCGACACATTCGGTGCTTGATCGGTCGGAACGAGAAGAATTTCGATTACATCACCGGGTTGTCAACGCTCCGCTTTCGGTCTATGAGGGTACATGGACACACTCTCCCCCTCTCGTTGCAATGCATCTCCTAGATAGATCTTGCGTGAGTGTAGGATTTTTTTTGAAATTGCATGCTACGTTTCCCAACACATCCCCCTCTGGTAGTTCTTTTCTCCAATATTTATTATATATTCCAAAATAATTCTCCATAAAATTTCAGCTCATTTGGAGATGTGCAGAATAGGTATCTCTGACATAGCTTTTTCAACTCCAGAATTCCAGCTACCAGTATTCTCCTTCTTTGTTTAAACCTTGCATATTATGAGAGAAAAGGCATTAGAATTACTCCACAAAGTGTTATAAAGCATAAAAACACTATAAACAACAGTACGAAAACATGATGCAAAATGGACGTATCAACTCCCTCAAGCTTAGACCTCGCTTGTCCTCAAGCGAAAGCCGATATCAAAAATCATGTCCACATGTTTAGAGAGGCGTCGATAAAAACAAAATACGGACATAGTAGCATCATGCATATTATTATAACAACAATAAACTTTATCAGACCCCACCCGATGAACAGGATCCCGTTTCGGACGTGGCCGGTCGAACACAAGGCTGTTTCCTCCGTTCTGCGGTACGCCAGGCCTTGTTTCCATCGGCTGTTCCGTCCAAGCCCTCCTGATGAACACGACGACGCATCCCGTTCCGACCCAGCCGGTTGGCTCCCCATGAACACGACGACGACGCTGTTTCTCCGTTCTGACCCAGCCATGTACACGAGCCCTGGCCA
Organism: Aegilops tauschii subsp. strangulata; assembly: GCF_002575655.3. Taxonomy (NCBI): domain Eukaryota; kingdom Viridiplantae; phylum Streptophyta; class Magnoliopsida; order Poales; family Poaceae; genus Aegilops; species Aegilops tauschii. The sequence goes on from NC_053039.3 coordinate 184,564,656, forward strand.
TACGTATGCGCGAGTAGGCGTTCGAGACCCTGCCCGTATGTACGTACGTGGCCGTATTTTCTTTCTTGCACACTGGCTGCTGTACGTACGTGTACATTCTACGTGCGCGCCTCTACTACGACACGTGCACGCCTCTACATCGACCAGTATGTACGTACACATTCGCGACCAGAATGACAACGCTACGTACGCTTCGACCAGGTGGGTCCCAACTGTCAGGCACTTCCTTGCCTGCGAAGATGTAGCTGGTGGGTCCCAGCAGTCAGGGGGGCGAATCTTTTTTTGCCCGGACGCACTTCCTTGCATTTGAAGATGTAGCTGGTGGGTCCCAACAGTCAGGGGAAACTTTTTTTCATGAAATACGGTGGCCCGTCCGGTAGGTCCCTGCTGTCAAGTGGAGGAATAATTATTTTGCACGTAATAAGGAGGCACTTCCTTGCTGCGGCCGTGGACCCAGCTGTCAGCCTCTCCACGTACAGTCCACGTCCGATGGAAGCCGTTCCTTGACCACGTTGACCACACTGCGCCGAGAGCACCAGGGCGGTGGACGACGGCGAGGCCTAGGAAGGGGACGACGCGGAGCCGGGGAAGACGCGGCAGTGGAAGCCCGCACGGAGAGGAGTACGAGGGTTCACTGGTTCGGCTGCGGTGTGAGGCTGCCGTCGCCGCAGGGCCTGGCCAGTGGTGGGAATAGTAGGGGGCGGTGAGGCCTCCGCGGCAGCACAGCCGTCCACGGGAGGCAGGAGCATGCGGCACGACCGGCGCTGCTTTGGGCGGCTGGACCAAGAAGACCAAAGGTTGAAGAAGCACTAAGGCCGTTGGATGGACATCGTACGGTCACTGGAGCTAGAATCGTTCATATTGTTAAGTTGACAAAGCCCTCCGTCCCCGTCAACTTAGTAGGCCCACAAGTCAGCCTCCCACTATGGTGGGTCCCAGCTGGCAGGGGGTATTCATTTTTTGTGCGCAATAAGGAGGCACTCCCTTGCGTCCGAAGATATAGTTGGTGGGTCCGACCTGTCAGCGAAGGGAACATTTTTTTTCGCGAAATACAGAGGCCCTTCTGGTGGGTCCCAGATGTCAGGTGGAGGAATCATTATTTTGCGCGTAATAAGGAGGCATTTCCTTGTGTGCGGCCGTGGACCCAGCTGTCAGCCTCTCCACGTACACTCCACTTCCGATGGATGTCGTTCGTTGACCACGTTGACCATGTTGACCACGCCGCGCCGAGAGCACCAGGGCGGTGTACGACGATGAGGCCTACGAAGGGAATGACACGGAGCCGAGGAAGACACGGCAGTGGCTGCCCACGCGGTGGAGAGTACAAGGGTTGTCTGGTTCGGCTGCCGTCGCCGGAAAATAGCAGGAGGTGTGGGTGAGTAGAGGGATAGACAGGCCAGGGATGCGAGTATATGATGGGGCCATGAGGCCTTCCCGGTAGCACAACCAGCCACGGGAGGCGGGAGCAGGCAGTTCCGACGGCGCTGGTTTGGACGGCTGGGGTAGGAAGATCAGAGACAGAAGAAGCACGATTGCCGTTAGATTGACATCTAACGGTCTGACGCTGGTAGAGTCGATTGTCGACTAAGTTTCTTTTTTGATAAACCTTGTGTACGCATGAACTTAGTAGGCCCACAAGTCAGCCTCCAAATCTATGGCAGACAACATAGAGCCCATTTGCTATTTTTTAATAATTTGCAGCCCATTTGCTAATTCTTAAGTAATTTATTACAGCCCATTTTCTGCCCAGGACCACGGTCAAAAAGTTCAACCTTATTTTGCATATTTCGGTGGAGTCCGAACTTTTGTAATCCTGAAATGATAAACATTTTTTTAAGAACTTATTGATTTGCCAAAAAATCATTTTTTTGTAAGCAAATAAGATGTGGGACAATTGAGTTGGTTTAAGGGAAAACCAGTGGTAAAAAAATCAGCACTGGGAGAGAAAACAACAACAAAAATAAGGATGTAAATATGAAAAGTGAATTTTATGTATTTTCAATATAATGATACGTGTATATGAACTAGTAAAACTATAGGTAGAGATTAGAAAACGGATGTAGGACATGCGTTTCAAGAGGAAAATAGAAATGGGCTGTGTGTTTGATTCAGTAAAAAAAGTGCATGCGGATGTTGTAAGACAAAATATAACTAACGCTGGCGGGCCAGAGGCCAGTAGATACCTCCTGGATCTTTGTGCCCCGTTGTCGTCATGGGCTAGGCCTGTTAAAAAAAACCAAGCCTGGGCAGTCTACAGCCCAGTTGAAACTTGCTCGACCTGAAAAAACAATATACATGCTCAATAAACGAGAGAATTCTGCAAGTATAGACTGATAACTGGGATGCATCAGGGATATTATCTTTTCATCGTGATAATAAGAGCATGCACTTGTTTCAAAAAATTTGGAGAACTGGGAATTCGAACGGCAGGTGCTTATGCTACCCATCAAATAAAAATCAGGTGCCTGAAAAAATTCGTTTCGAAACAAATGAATCAGCTTTATATCCACGTCGACTGTCGGCATGATGGTTGGAAGCAAATGACAAGTTCATACCAAAAGATCGTTAACAACAATACCAACTTGCGGACGACAAGGTAGTACAAGTACCAATACCAAACTAACTTATAATCTTTCCAATCCTGGCCCTAGTGTTCGTCTGGTAGAAAATCTTGCAGAGGACCAGCTCCCGCTCCTTCTCTTGCTCCAGATCCCCGAGGTGGTACTGGTGCATCACCCAGTTGTTCCTCTGCTGGTCGAAGTTCTTGTTGGTGTGCAGCACCAGAACCTTTTTGCTGCCCGTCTGCCGGCCGTTGACCATCACTGGCAAGGTATTGCCCGTGTTGTGCCACATCGCGTGCATGCCGCACTCCGACTGTATCTTGCGACGCGTCCACGTGCCCCTTTTGAACGCCCTGGAATTGCACTGGAAGAAATGCTTGCTTAGGCCACTCAGTGTGATACCTGCAGTATTGTCGAATACAGGTTTTAGTGTACGTAGTTGGCATTTTCATAACATCTTTGGCATGTTGCAGTCACTTGTTTCACTTTTTATTAACTGTCAAATTGTAAGGAATATGTTTGTGCAAGTAGACGGCCGATCGGTGTCTTACCTGGAAATTTCTCAGGATGGGTGTAGCATATGTTGTGCTCGCTGTCGATGGTTGGTATGAACAAATCGATGAGAGGGTGAGATCTCGCACTGTCAGCATTCACTTTGGCCTCGAGGTGCTCGATCAGCTCCTGATCCGTGGGATCGAACTTGACGCCAGCTGGCAGCACCGGCCAATCCTTCTTCGACTTGCATGGGTTAATTCCAGTTATATGGTACTCAATGTATGATCAATCGACTGTTTTAAGTGAATGATGAAAGATTTCGACAGATAAGTGGTGCTCCAAATCTGAAGTCCGGAATACCCAAACACGCCGCCGGGATTCTTGTGTCACCTCACGCGCAGCATGTTGTCACGTAAATTCAATGTGTGGACATGATGAATAATTTGACCGACGTATACTAGTACTGCTACTGTACTACTTACTAGTCGTATTTAGTGTCACATTTTAACCATAGCTTTAACTAACAAGTATGCACTTGAAGCCTAACTGATATATATATATATATATATACAACATCTCCATCATCATTATCAGTACATCCTGCGCAGGTGAGTTAGGATGCACTTGATCCCAGAAAGGTATCTATCCTTCAAAGCAGAGGAGTGCTTCAAACTAACAACAGTCCAACAAAAGAGGGTCGTGCTACAGCAGCAGAATACATGGCTCAGTCTACATATCAGTACGAATCAAGTTGTGCATATTTCCTGTTGGCATGAACCACATCGCCGCATGTCGGGTTTGCAAAAGCCATCCATCGCATGGAAGCTTGATGCCTTTCACACACTGAAGATTATCTCGCAACAAGCTGTGTCGACGAATCTCTGGATATGGTGATTCATGAAACCCATGGTATGATCTGTAAACACAGTCCCCCCTGGCGAATGGAAGTTGCATAGCACGGTAATCATCGCCGGTGATATGATCGATGATTGGTTGGATGCTCGGATAATTGAGCCCGAGGAACATGGAGTGGTTGTCGAGGCTGTAAACCTGCCTCCAGTTGAATACGCCTGGCCCAACGGAGCTGGGATCTTTCTCGAACACGAAGCAGCCATAGCCATCAATGTCACGAACGCCCTAGGCATTGTACTACATGTGGTTTGATGAAATGGTTTGGTCAATTTGGTATGTGAAAATGAGCATCAAATGACCACCGTCATCTGAACGAGCGATAAACCACCACCCATCGGCTGGTATGATTCTAGGTCCTGGAATCATGAAGGCCATCGCATTTGCGTCTGCTGCAACAATTCAAATTGGAGACCAAAAGGACAAAAATAAACAATCATGTTCAGAGTATGTGTGGAATTAAGATTATTATAACAGTGACACACATCATAGACAGAGAATTGCAATGCCGTGGTCATAATCATACCCCAAGTTAAAAAAATAAGCCAATGGATTTCATATTCTAGCAATATATCATGGTTCAAACATCATGTAACAATGAGAGGAAAACAGATATGACAGGGCCTACTCATATTCTACCATAGCACTTACTACAGTTATCATATCAACTCTAAGCAATAACATGTGTTGTTATAAAAATCCTGGAAATGAGAGTAACATATAGCAATCATGAGGTTATACTCATAATATCTATTCTAACAAGCATTAGATACCAATTGTTCTCATATCAACTCTAACAATAACATGTGTGGTCATAAAAATCTAGGAAATGAGAGATACATATAGCAATGATGTGGTTATAGACATACTATATATTCTAAATTTGTAACAATGAACAGGCAGTCGTATTCTTAAGGTAAAGATGAGATGAGATAGAACAATTACACGACGATACATTCCACCAGTATAGGCAGCCAATCTGTGCGTCGACCGCATAAACGATGCCATCGTGCACTATAGCATCAGACAGAAGTGTTGGGTGAAGAGGATCTACGATGAGACATAACCATGTATGGCGACCGGATTCCAGATAGACTAATCCCATGTTGAACACAGCAATGAGCTTGTAATCCATGTAGTCTTCTGATGGTGTGGGCACTTCGCAGATTACAACCTTCAGCAAACAGAGGTCGAGCCAAAAGCTCGACGCGTCTCGTGCGTAGTAGGCAGGAGTGTCCAAAGATGGAAGGGTGATCTCTTGCTGGGTGTAGATATCCACGAGACGCCACGGACTACCGGATTGGTGGATGAGGACGATCCAGTTGGCCTTCATGCCCACCCAGTAGTGGCCGCGCATGAAGGGCAGGTGGACGGGTAGTGGTAGCATGTCGAGGGGCACCACGGCAACCTCCGTAGGATCGTCAAGTCGGTGTCTGGGCCACCTGCGAGGATCGGGCATCAGCAAGCAGGGTGTCTTGAAAAGAGCCGGCCGGTTGCTGACGAGTAGACGGTACAAAGACACCGAGCATGCGGCCAGATGGACGGTGCTGAGTAGGTCCATATGATTATAGATCTGCTCCAAGAGAACATCGGGGAGGGAATTCCAATCGCGGCTCTGCGTGTCAGTCGGTTCTGCCATTGGGGTTTTTGGTGCCTGCGAGCCAGCGGGGAAGTGGATTCGGGCGGGCGAGCGAAGAAGCTTCTCCTCGTGTGGCCGAGCAGTGAGCGGGGGGATATGGTATGCGCGAGCTACCAAGGAAGATAGCGCGGGCGGGCGAGCAGTGAGCGGGGGGAAATGGTGTGCGGCCGACGATGGGGAAGAGAGGAGGAAGAAGAAGAGAGGAGGAAGAAGAGTGGAAGACGGGGAAGAAGGTGCATTAAATCTCAATTCTACTACTACTAGCAGGATATACCTACCTTCGGATTGTAAATAGTTACACCGATGACATGTGGGTCTACCACAAGAGGGCCCATATGTCAGTTAATGGAGGACAGAAGCGTGCTCTACTGGCAAACATGATGGCAGTACTGGGTAAGGCTGATTTAGTAACACCAACACGCTAGTTCAGCTTATTAATTAAGTGTCCCATCTCCTACAGCGTGTATTGTCACTTCACTGCGAAGACTAGTTGAATAGTTCTCTCTGACCGAGATGGGGAATAATGGATCGCGAAGACTTCCTTTCTACATTATCCCTATGCCTCTACGCTCACTTCACTCATTTTGCTCCGTACGTAGTCACTTGTTGCAATCTCTAGAAAGACAAATACTCCGTATTTGGGAACAGAGGGAGGATTTTACTCCGTATTTGGGAACAGAGGGAGTATCACCATATGGAGGGAACATAGGAAGCTTGAAATATGAACATGTCAATGGGAGGGAGTAAGCCCCATGCATGCATGCATGCATGCAACACGCAACACTCACACGTAGACATGGACGCACGCAACACTCACGCACCCATGCGGCACACAGCACACGACGCAACACACATGCTCACGCACAAGTGCTCAACCTACTCCCTACGTCCGTGAAAGACTGTACATATAGAGATTTACACATTGACCAGGCCATAATTAACGCCCAAAACTTATGTGTGCATGCGACCATTGAGAGAAGAAGATTAAATGAAGGTCGTTGCATGCTGTAATTAAGGATAGACATGTAGCCTATACCTAGAGCACAAGTTGGTGCATTAGTCTATCAATATCGATTTAGATTAAAGGCTAAATGCATTGGAAGTGTAGATGTACTACACTCTTTGTTTTTTAGCTGATTTCTTTGCTCTGCCAACTGACAGGTGGGACCCAGAAACCAGGTGACAATTTAACCAGTCAACAAAGTGCCACGTCGACTATGTGGCCGGTCATTAGGGTGCAATACGGTGCTCTACGATGAGCCAGTGATCGTATAATCACCGCAAAACTATATATAGTGACCGTAAAGAGCGTATTGTTACATACGCTGACCGCCAGTGTATTTTTCTCGTTTCAAATTAAGCCATATTAACCGGAAAGGACGCAGTATGGACTAGTACTAGTACTGCTTTGATGTGTCCCGTCAACTCGCCGAACGAGGAGAAGCTTGCTTACTACGCCTCTCCCTCGCCCACGCACGCGGTGGTTCGTAGGACGAGGAGAGGGTTTTGACTAAAGCGCACCCTCTGCCTCTCCCTCGCCCTCACCCTCACCCTCACGTTGGACGTGCAACAGTTCAATCGGTGTCAGATTGCCAGAAGCATAATGTGTACTGTAGTATCATCATTGTTGGACCTTTCGAAGAGGCGAAGAGACAAGTGCAAGGTTCACACGAGTACGAACTATTGAACCTCCCGAAGAGGCAAAGAGCCAAGCGCAAGGTTTTATAGGACTTGTCGTCCTAGTAGGAGCGTACTACAACTATAGCGAACGATGCTACTGTATGATACCGCCACGTCACGTATATCCAAAGCTGTGCCACCTTTTTTTTCTCAAAGAGCGTGTTGGAGCCCGTGCAACAACCACACAAGTTGCACGTACACATAACCCATTTACTAGTAATAAATTCTAAAGGACAAATGCCAGTATGCCACACAAGTTCATCTCCAATTCATGTGATAAATTTGTGCACGACTAGTCTACATATATTCACAACGCTACCGTTCACAATTTACCGTACTCCACTTACACGTTATAGATGGGCTACATGTCCTCCTCCAGGTTCCAGTCCCAGGTGTACTTCATGGATGGCACGATCCATAGAGGTGGGCAACAGGAATCATTGTCGCAGCTTTCTAGTCTGGTTCCACACGATGGAGACTCATCCAAGCTGAAGCGGCATAAATCAGGGATAGCGTGTCCCAGCATGTCGTTCATCCGGCGGTGCGCACGGAAGACACAACCATGCTTCATGAATGGCAGGCCTTCCATGTCGTGCACGGAAGGTGGCATCCGCTTCACAATGGGGTAGCTGTCCCCAATGAAAAGCGAGTACTCTCCAAGAGTGTTCCTCGGCACCCACGTAGCATCACGGGGGTCGAACTCGGCGCCGTTCATCTGGTACACACGACATCTCATATCTGGACACATGGTGACATACATAGTCAAGGTCCATGCATAATAATGTTGTGCGCAAATATGGCGGTCAGTAATACTGTGTAGCAAATAGTACTACTCCGGTATAGAGGAAGTAAAATAACCGGCTTATTATATATAGCCACTGTTGGCTACATGGATGAGATAGTAAGACATGGAAAAACAAAAATGGTGGCAGCTAGTGGGTTCAAGTCTTCAAGGGCCTAGCCAGCTATACGCGTCCTCCAAGGTAAAAAGTACTCCTACTAGTACGTAAGTAGAGTACTAGTACAACAATGAAAGAGAAGGAGAGAGGGTTAAAAAATGGAATACCTGGGTAGATGGTGACGGTCCGATCATGGTAGATTGTGTGACCATGTTGCACATCAGTGGTACCATGGGTAACGACTGCTAAGATAGTTGATCCCAATATGCCAAAGTCAGCTACAAGGTTCCAGGTTAGACCGAATCGTGGATGCAAATGCACATCCAGGATCGGCGATCTTATTTTGATCGCGGGATGACTGGTCCCTGCAAAATAATGGAGTACCGTTAGGGATGCAAATGATGGTTTGTGCATTCCGTTTGTAATCTCCCGTACCGTAGGATGGCAACCAGATGAAACAAGTCCCCTGGCTTGTCACCGCGAAGATGCGGCCTAGATGGCGCACGGCGTCTTCGAACGTGTAGGGGTACAAATCTGCCGCCGCCAACATGCGCCAGCCTCTGCCGTTACTGCCTCTTGCATTGATGGCAATCCTTATGTGGACCACCGCGATGAGATAGCAATCGTCGTAGCCGCATCGCTTTGTCGGCGGGTCCGCAATTGCTATCTTCTTCAGTCTCATGTAGGCATCATCATACGTATTCAAGCCCAGCCAGTCCGGAAGGCCGATCCCAATGGTAGAGAAGGGGTCTACCGGAACGGCCGCACTGCTGTGGATGTTGTGCAAAATGATGGTGGTATCTGGCCGGAGGTATGCAAGCCAATCTTCGTTGGCACCGACCCAGACCTATATATAAGACGGTGGGTAGCGGAGAAATTATGGGATGGAAATGGAATAACTAAGTACTACATGATCAAACTCCATTACTGACCTACTCATCGGACAAAATCCGACTACCTCTCAACGTCGGCAACTCTAGCGGAGTCAATGTGCAACCATGGTCAGGGAGCGGTGGACCATTCGAAGGATTGTCCCTTAGAAGAACCTTCTCCTCAAGGACGCATGGAAGACCAACAAGCATGGCCTTTTCCCAAGCCATTTTAAGCACCGTCTTGAAATAGTTGGTGCAGGAATCACCGAGTCTTGCGGCGGTGAGGACGTCGGAGCGGCGTGCGATTTCTCCCAGAGCATCGTCGTCCATGGTCTCCCAGCCCCGACGAGGAGGAGAACCGCCTGGCGAATCCATGGGAGCAGCGACGAACTGCCTTCTCTTCGGGGGGAGGGGAACTAGCGAGGAGGAGATAAGAGCGTAGTAACCGGAGGGCCTCGTCCCTTCCAACTATAGATCGTTCCTTCCAACTGTAGCGAAGGGGTGAGGCTATTATTTACTACTAGTACTAGCATTATGGGACGTTGTGGGATTGCATTGTCCTGTAAATAATAGCACTAGTAAGAAATTTTTGGCACTAGCTAGTAGTTTTTGGCGTGGATTAAGAAATTTTGGGTATGTTTTTGCTATTTTTTGTACACGCCAACTTGTGTCAAAAAACGTCTTACATTATGTGACAGAGGAGTACGTACTTGTACTGTAGCAGTACTAGTACTACTTTCTCAACTAGTAGTGCGAGGGTACTACTAGTGCTATGTACTGTACTTCTAGTATAGTGCACCAGTTTTGAACTCTTGAATCTCAGGGCCAAGGAGCTACAGTTGGAAGTGGAGGGTACTACTGTTCTCTAGAACCATCGCTGTACTATCAATGCAGGGAAAGTACACCTGCGTAGTGGCCTAGTGGGTACTCTCGATGCTCTATTCAGCCGCTCCTCTCACGTAGCTGGCCTACTCAGCCGCTCCTCTCACGCACACACTAGCAGCCTGTTTATCAGCGACGGTTACTACGGGGGCAGAACATTTGAGTTATTTGATACAGCCAGACTAGGATTTTCGCTTCCATTTGTGGAGGTGTAATGGATCTCGTCGAACTTTGTTAGTAGTTCCTTCTTTATTAATGAGATGAAGCAAAGCTTTTGCCTCCGTTTCAAAAAAACACGTCAAGAGGAATTTCTTTTATAGTAGAGCCGATAATGGAGTGAAGTCCATGCGTGCAACGCCACAAGCTACAGATTAGTAGTAGAGCACTTTACGTACAGAGCCATATTGCACAGTTCCCAATGCCCCGCCAGGCTTTTCCGGATCCTCGGGCTTAATTGGGAGGCGCTAGTTTAAATATGCTACTAGCTGATGAGGAAGCTGCAAGCGAGGTGCGGCTAGGGCGAGCACGCGAGCCACGAGATGCTGGGAAGGAAAACCCGTTCACATGGCTAGGCTATCCAGTGCACCTAGATTGTGGTGCCGCACGTCCGTTTGACTTCAAAACTCAAACTGCCCGTGTAAAATATTGGCTCGCAGTGAAGTTACTATTTAAAAAAAGGCCGCCGTGCGTTCGGCCGGGATCGAACCCACAAAACGAGGTATACACTCCTGCGACCACTAGTAGTACTCGTTGGAGTACAACGCAACCTAGAATCGCCTTTTGTCGCTAGTAGTACATTGTTCCTTACAAGAAACCCCTAATAATGCAAGAAACCACTAATAATGCCAAGAAACTACTACCACTTGCATACGTGCTAGACTTAAGATAAGACTACCTTATCAACCATTGTACATGCTCTTACCAACCAGCCCTACCAAGAAACGACTACTCTACAAAGTGCCGTTATAGGCACGTTTCAACCCATGGCCCTGTTTGGATACATTTGTTGTCAATCTAACCCTGCCATCCAAACACCACTTTGGTTAGAGTTAGTTCAGGGTTAGAATCTAACCTCTGACTTAGAGTATCAAAACAGGGCCCGTGTCGCCCATTAAGTCAACGCCTTCTATTTGACCGGTCGTTATGACTTGTGGGACCTACATGTCAGTCTGCACAAAGATCCCTGAGTGACCTCCTACCTCCGGCCCGTCCACCTAGTCATCCACGGCCATGGGACGCAGCTACCGCCGCCGGCAGAAGGCGAGGTCAAAACCGTCGGCGGTGCGGAGCCCATCTTGCGGCAGCTCAGATGCCAGCTCCGTCCGGCGCTCGCGGCCGCTAGCTAGCCAAGATAGCTCCGTCCAGCTGCTTGTCTGCAAGGTTTGCTAGCTAGATTGGCACGGCGGCGCGGCGGCTTGCTCGCGTGCGCCGCGCTAAGGCCAGCCATCTGGCTCGAGCGAAGGCCAGCACGTCGGCTTGCTCGCTCGTGAGGCACGCTCGGGCCAGCCTGCCAACCCGTGCGGAGGCCAGCGCGGCATCCGGCCCGTCCGGCGGAGCGGCGGCCAACTCGCTCATCACCGGCGCCACCGACGAACACGCATCAGCACTGTTTGAAGTAATGTTCAGGAAAAATAATGATTTGAGGGGGAATAACAGGACAGAAGGTCAGATGTGGGTCCCTCGTGTCAATGATCAAACAGAATGTGTTGGTTTAAGCTGCCTCGTCAGCACGGACGTGTGGGCCAACCCTGTCATAAATGGGTTTAAACTAACCTAATCGGTAGGTAGTAGTTTTTGGCGTGGATTAAGAAATTTTGGGTATGTTTTTGCTATTTTTTGTACAATAGATTCTTCCTAGGGCTGGTTGAAAGTGGTAGTTTTTTGTTAAATACTCTACATATTGTAAGTAGGAGTGAAATTTAAGCTTTGGAACCCAATAAGCAATGCTAGTTACATAGTGCATATGTGTACATGATTGAAAGTAAATATCAACCATGAGTGACTAATATCTTGATGGAAAACTCGAAACTATGGAATACTAGGGAAAAAATGCATGGTTGGAAATACTAGCGATCTTCATGTGCGTTGCAACGAATCATAATTAGAATAATACTTATTCACAAACTTGATACAAAACACTCTAATTTTGATATACATATATCACTAGAGATATATTATGTTTCAATTAGAATATATTCCTTGGGCTGTTTTGGTGAGGTCAGGGAGGGATGTGGTTGGTTTTAAGATACTAATTATGGGTTTTTCTGCAAATTGGTAGACAAGTGGGATGTTTGTGAGAAAAGGCAACAACTTACCTCACAGTCGTTAGATGTAGATCTAATGGTCACAAATGATGGATGGCAGACACACCATCATCACCAACTTAGTCTTCTGTAGGAGTACTAGCAAGATCCGTGCATTGCACGGAACATCAAGATGCATTTTTTTTATAAAAACACTCGTTGTGATTGACCCATGCGGGAGTAATCCCATGTGTAAAAACTAATGATATCTCGAGAAATAGGAGATAAGGTGAAGAGGAGTGGGGCGTGGTGGTGATCGGTGGTCGGACTGAGCGGAGGCATGGGGATTGATGACTCCGGCAGCGGCCACCAGGCCAGTTTGTTCCAGAGGCTTCCTTTCTTAATTGCTCAACAATGAGGTTGTTGGAGATAAGGATGAACGAGGGAAGGCCTTGTCTGCAAATGTGGAGAGGGGTGCGGGTATCTTTTAGTTTAATTTCCATCAGTCAGATATAGATCGGACGGTCTATATTGCAAGATGGCACATGTACCATCATCACCAACTCAGTTTTTTATAGTAGAAGAAATATAAGTATGGAGATACAAACGTATTATCGATACTTGTTTCCGTAAACTAGCATCTACATTCTATTCAACGCCTCAGCATGTGAGGCCTTAGCACAATGACTTCTCAACTGTGTAAAACAAAGGTTTTCCCGTCGCCGATAAGGAGGGGGTGACGGCGCCGCACCTTTTGGCTTGCTCTAGTCCTAGTAGTCATACTAGGTGGTCTAAGCACGTGTAGATTTATTCTTTTTCACGTCTCGTGTCCGCCGTACTGCCACGACTGTTGATGAATAGACGGTAAGTTATTCACGGGGAAACCCTTGAGCGTGTTTGCGAGAGAGAGAGAGACAGTGTGCGTGTGTGATATGTCTAGAGACTGAGGCAATGATAACATATTCTTTGTGTCTATGTGTGTGGAGGATAGAGAGAGACATGTACATGGGGCTTTGTGTTGACGTGGAGACACATATACATAATTAGAGAGTGAGTGTGCGAGATACACATGCGGACATGGGGAGAGATGAGGATCTAGATTAATGGGTGTTTGTGCGTGTCTGTGTGTGTTTGTGCGCGCGTTTGTGTGTGAGAGGGGGTGTGTGTATGTGGGGTAGAGAGACCACTAATGATGTAAACCTAGTATAAGGGAAGGGGGAATGGTGTGACATGTGTAGTAGCGGGATAGCATGGGTGCGGGCGGGGGGAGCAGACTATTTGGAAGAGACATCGATTGTGTGTGGGAGAGGGGTGTGAGAGTGAGAGAGACAAAGAGAGAGAGAGCTAGCGTCGGAGAGAGAGAGAGAGAGAGAGAGAGAGAGAGAGAGAGAGAGAGGAAGAGAGGGGGCGAGAGAGGGGGCGTTTGTGTCCATAAATGGCGTATAGATAGGGAGACAATGTTGATGTTGTTTGAAATTGGCCTATGTACGGAGACGCAAGGGAAGCGAGTCATCGTGTGTGTGATAGGGACTTCATGAGAGATTTAGAATAGATGGTGTAGAGTATAATGTGCGAGATCGAGAACGATGATCCATTAGGGAGCTATGGAAAGAGTCATGACATATATGTATACAGGGAGGAGCTGGGGCGGGTCCGCACGTGGGAGAGATAGAAAGAGGAGAGTGGTGCACAAGGAGAAAAAGTGTGCTTGGTTTGTAGTGGGGGTGGTGTGTGAGGTGAGTGTGCGAGAACCACATAACTAGGGAGATAGATGTTTGGGGGCGACGTTTTGTGTGTATGGGAAAGATACACTCTACATAGTACGTGTGCTTGGGAAAGAGAGATGTCGGGAGACCTAGCTAGAGAGTGGGGGAAGAGATGTGTGCATGCCCAGGAGATAAAGTGATAGAGACCTATATTGGGGTCCAGACTTTAGAAGAGAGAGGGGTGTTAATGTGCTCGTGTGTTGGTGTTTGGGGGAGAGAACGACTTCTGTGTGTGTGTGGGGACGACGAGGGCGGGGGGGGGGGGGGTTGCTTCAGATAAAGAGTGAGGTGTCTATATTTGAGGGACTTTAGCGTAATTGAGATATACATGGTCAATAGTGTGTGCACTCAAGGTTGATCAATTTGTTTCATAGTTTGGACTATGAGATAACGATACTTTTGAACATGCGTGATATACTTTAATGTACCAGAATTACAAACGTAAGATTGGAATTTTGGAATTCAACTCCATCATTAGCTTCTGTAATTCATTTAAACGGAGGTACATTTTTAAGCCGGATTTTGTGATTTCAAATTCATATATCAAACCTAGAGATATACACATACGGGCATGTTCAAACTTTATAATCATCCACTTTATTCATACACATACACATTTTTGCTTTTGTCATCATATTTAGGATAAACACATTTGGAATTTCATTTGAATTGGACCATATGATGGTATTTTCTTGTAGTAGCTCAATGATCCATATTTGAATTGAATGGACAATCTAAGTTTCGAGTTGGAGACATTGATTTTCAAAACTTGCACTTTTTTTTGCATGCAAAACAAACAAATTCTCGGCCATGATATCATAGTCGGGCATACAAGAGCAGAATATAATTTCAGGCGCCAAAAGCTTTCAAACTTCCCGCTCACATCGAAATATCTCGCGCCCGAAAGTTTAGCCCTGCGATATTCCTGTTTTACCCCTGCCACATGAACGGAAAAAGGGCTGCTTTGGTAACTCCATTGTTTTCCCCTCTTTTCCCCCAACATTCTTCCCCAGAGCCCCTCCCCTCCCCCCAACCACGGCAAGCCGCCGAATCTAGTCCTCCGCCGCAGTAGTGGACCTCACATCCCGACGGATCTACCTTCCGCACCTTGGAACCCCCAACTGCCAACTCACCACTTCACCGGAGCCGCTTCAGCGACTGGCTTGTACACCGCTCCAGATCTCCTTGACCGCCATCATGGTCCACCGCACCGGATCTGCTTAACCGGTGCCCTCGTACACCATAGTGTAGGCCCTTCACTGACTCCCTCGTCCGTCCCGTCGCTGGCCCTTCATACAAGCCCTCATCCGCCGCAACAGATCCGCCTCACCGAAAGCACTGTACAACGCGCCTGCCAAAGCCTTCATCCACTGCACCGGACCCGCTCCACGGACGCCATATTCAACTCCACCGGCCCTGCTTTACCGACGCCGCAGCCTCATCAGGTTATTTTGATCTGTACTCCTTCGGTTTTTCTCTTTATAGTGCAACTGTTCACTTACCACAGATGAGCTTTCTTGTATGTCGACAGGCGCCGCAACCGTAGCACCGGAGCCGCTTCAGCGACGGCGACAGCCGGCCCAAACTCAACCGCAACACGAGCACCATCGACGATCCTTAGCTATCAAGTATGCAAACGATACCCATACGCCACCGAGAATCAGGTACTATTATCCAACGGCCGGCGCCTACGTTCACTTTCTTAGCATAAGCACCGCACCTTTGAATTTCTTCAGGGCATCATTCAGTTTTTCATGAGAAGCGTTATTCTGCTTGAACCTGTAGGGCCATACTTTTGGCAGTGAACACGTTACATGTGCTAAATTACATACTAGTGCACATATAGTTAATATGCTTTAGTTTTGTCCTAAGTATTACTGTACTTCCTAGATATCACTGCCTACTATTTTCCTTGTTGCATGCTATATTTATGATAATGGTGTTGTTCTGATGCTACCTGTTGGTTCCATCAGACTGCTTCATGTTCTCTATGCTTAATTACACATCAACAAACTAGCATGTGGTTCCGCTGGTTTTTGTTCGTTTTACCCTACATTTTTTGATGCTAGCTATTACATCACTGCTAAGAGCCTCTGTTCATTACTTTTGTGTGTGTTCTTTATGTTCCCAAGTTGCATGACTAATTTGATGCATCTATTAATTATGGAGCTGCCAACCCCATCGAGCAAAATATTTGTTCTTTTGGGGCTGGCACCTCGAACAAGCATAAAAATAGAGGGAAGCAGATATATTGTCGTGTATGCACACACCCTTCTTTCATTAGTTTAGATGAACCATTGATGATCAATTCGAACCAGTGCATGCGATTAAAATTAATTTTACCTAAATAGAGGGTGCAGAATAAACTACAACAAGTAGATTTGCAACCACGGGATGCTGACGATATCTTCAAAGAACATTGCAACAGTAGCGAGGCTTCACAGCAACATATGGTAAGCCGGTGTGTTTTAGTACATGTGAAATGTAATGCGTGTGGGCTGCTTTCTTGGCTTGTGCCCTCAACCTGTAATCCTACAGAATAACATATAGTTCAGTTGTCTGCTTTGCTGTATTGCTTGATTCGAATGCTTGTTTATTACTTGTTACGCTATACCTGAGTTGGCCAATATTTCAGCAGTGCCTGCTGTACTATCATAAAGAAATGCATGCCTAGTTCATTTGAGTCCTTAACTTTTCCTCTGAACTTCATCACAAGACTGTCTTCGTAGTTTATATGAGGCCACACTGTTAAGTGCTTTCTCAGATTATTTCAACTGCTTAGATGCCTTGGCAACTTAGCGGTGGTACACTCCCTTTCAACTAGGGATGTCAACTGGGTCCCGTTTAATCCCGATTAAAGTCCACTAGTGGTATGATAGTTCAAAAGAGTTTTTGTTTTTTTGAGGAAAATGAACCAGGGCGCTAGCAAAAGCTAACTAGAAGGGACTGGCGGATGTCGTTTATTTGCCACTTACATCCCTAGTTTCATCTTACCATTTTAATTTCTTTTCGGCTGATGCTGCTTCAAACCATTTAAATATAGCTTGCCATGCTCGGAAATAATTCGTATGTCGTTTACCATGTAAGCTTACTGCCTGGATCATGTGATAACTATCTCTTACTTATGTCCAGCGGAAACCTTTCAGGATGTCGTTCACACTAGGACACAATGTACAACCCCAGAATCTATTTGTGGAAGCAGTGCGCCATCCATGTTACCAGATGGTAGCAGTTCATAGGCAACACCGCCGGAGAGCAGTCTGAGCACATATATTATAGTTCTTGAGGCTCTACTAGAGGCAGAAAGAGATGGTGTGGCTGCCATGAATGAGGTAATCTCGATCTTGAAGCTGGAAGTTATGCAATTAGCTGCACGCATTATGCAAGCAACCCAAGAATTGGAGGATGTAAGAATGTTGCATTTGAAGACGGAGGAGGTCCTGCTGCTTCTGCTATCTGAAGCCCAGGGTAATCCCAGTTCTTCTTTAGATAGTAGTTGAAATTGTCATTAGATTATTGTACTTGCATGTTGTGTCATGTCTCTGAATGGATTATGTTGTAAGACCCTCTATGTTGTCCATGTGTTGTAATGATCCGAATTTTTTAGGCGAGGTAATCCTCAGTACTTGTATGATTGACATAAGGTGAACTGTTTTTCGTGTGAGCATATTGTATTGGATGAAATAACTGTTTGACTCAAAGTGTATCCAACCTATTGGATTCGAAGATCACGGCATTTCTAAATCATAATCATATATAAAGGTGGAATAAATCTTTGTTGTGGTTTTGAAGAAATAAATAACAAAGCGTAGAATTATATGTGGATATTCGTAATCGAATAAAAATTGGATTTGGATTTAGTTGCCAGGGCCCAGGGCAAACGTGAATGCTAATTCTCCCAATTTTGAACGAAGCGGCTAAACACCCACTATCATTTGTGGGCTGCCCGAAGCAAGTGTTTGCGAGATGGAAATTACTGTCTACCCCTGACACTTGACATCCTTATCGACCGGATTTACACTGTTGTCGATAGGGGTAGACTAGTAACTTCAATAAGACGTGACACAACGGCCTCTGAGCCCATTCATACACGGTGGGCGCCAAACGTGGGCGGCAAAACACATTTGATTCAAGCTCGTTCGAAAGACATGTGTCTCTCCCTCCATTTCCCCATTCATCCACTGTGGGCGGCAAAACAAACTCTCCTCGTCTGAAATCAATGTAGGCTAATATTTTAAATAGGGGCAGATGTGTAACTTCCCTCAGACGTGACACAACCGCCCTACCTGTCAGTCCCGTTCAAACACTGTGGGCGCCAACCGTGGGCGGCAAAACACCCTCTCCTCGCCCGAAATCGTTACCGGCAAATATTTGGGAGATGCGAGATTACCGTCCTATCCCCAACCGACGTGATGTACGAAATTTTAAATGGGGGATAAGTTCGTAACTTTCCCACATTTCAGACAAGCGCGTCTGATAATCCCCAAGTGCAGGGAATCATCGTAGCAATTTCCAAAGGTGGAAGTGATAAGTATGGAGTGTCGAACCCACAAGGAGCTAAAGGTAAGATCAATATTCTCTCAAGCCCTATCTGCCACTGATACGACTCTACGTGCACCGAAGGTTTGCTTCCAACTAGAAAGGAGAAATAAACTACATTGTGGGTATGAAGAGGATAACTTTGTATGATATCGGAGAGCTAAAATATAAAAGTAGGTGCTGTCATCATAAAGTTAGAATATATTACTAAATATTATAAATAGCGAGTGTGGAATAATGGTGGATCAGTGTGCAGAATTGTCCTAGGCAATTGTTAACAAGACCGGTAGTCATCATTGCAATTTCATATGAGGGAGAGGCATAAGCTAACTTACTTTCTCTACTTGGATCATATGCACTTATGATTGGAACTCTAGCAAGCATCCGCAACTACTAAAGATCATTAAGGTAAAACCCAACTATAGCATTCACATATCAAGTCCCCTTTATCCCATACGCAACAACCCCCTTACTCGGGTTTATGCTTCTGTCACTCAAGCAACCCACTATAAGCGAATCATGAACGTATTGCAACACCCTACAGCGGGAATCCCTCACGCTTGCGTGACACAGAGGGCACAATAGGACAGCACCAAAATAAAACATACAACTCGTACCAATCTAGATCATCAATCAACCCAAAGACAAAAGATATCTACTCAAAACATCATAGGATGGCAACACATCATTGGATCATAATATGTGGCATAAAGCACCATGTTCAAGTAGGGATTACAGCGGGGTGCGGGAGAGTGGACCGCGTAAAATAGATGAGGATGGTGATGGTGATGTTGATGAAGACGATCACCGCGGCGATGATTCCCCTCCCGATGGCAGTCCGGTGCCACCAAGAGAGAGGAGGAGAGGTTCTCCCCCTTGTGCTTCCTCCTCCATGCCCCCCGGGATGGGGAAAGATTCTCCCTCTGGTCCTTGGCCTTCATGGCGATGATGGCCTCTCCAGGATACTCCTCCATGGCCACCGGTGATGATGGCCCCTCCGACAGGGTGCCGGAGAGGGCCTAGATTGATTTCTCGTGGCTATAGAGGCTTGCGGCGGCGGCACTCCCGATCTAGGTTTCTTTCTGGAAGTTTGGGCATATATGAGAGGTGTTGGCATTGATTTCACATCAGGGGGGTTTCCGGGCTGTCCACGAGGCAGGGGGGCGCGCCCCAGGGGGGTGGGTGCGCCCCCTCCCTCGTGGGAAGCCCGGGACTCTTCTGGCCTACTTCCGGTACTCCGTGGGCTTCTTCTGGTCCAAAATGATCTACGTCAAGTTGCACGTCAATTGGACTCCGTGTGGTTTTCCTTTTCTGCGATACTCTAAAACAAGGAGAAAACAGAAACTGGCACTGGGCTCTAAGTTAATAGGTTAGTCCAAAAAATCATATAGAATAGCATATAAATGCATATAAAACATCTAAGATTGATAATATAATAGCATGAAGACTTCATAAATTATAGATACGTTGGAGACGTATCAGCATCCCCAAGCTTAATTCCTGCTCGTCCTCGAGTAGGTAAATGATAAAAGAAATAATTTATGAAGTGTGAATGCTAGCAAGTGCACAAGTTTGATCAATGATAATTTCAGTCACCTTTTCTAGCATCATTATATGTCATAACAGTAGCTCATCTCATAAAACTTCTCATGATAAAGTAACAAGCTATTCACATGTTAAAGTATAGATCATAAACTTTCTTGAAAACTAACAAACAATATTCTCAGTCATCAAACAATTGCAATTCATCTTATTTTCAGGAAGGGTCTATGTCAGAGCTTTGATCTAGCAAACTCCACATACTCAACTATCATTTAGTCTTTCACAATTGCTAACACTCACGCGATATTTATGGGTTCAAAGTTTTAATCAGACACAGAGAAAGATAGGGGCTTATAGATTCGCCTCCCAACCTTTTACCTCAAGGGTAATGTCAACAATAATAGTTCATGATGCCTTACATCCAATTGGGTATATATATATCAGAATCTTTCCAACACAATGTGCTTTCCAAAGGATAAAATGTAAAAAGGAAAGGTGAAAATCACCATGACTCTTGCATAAGGGTAAGAGATAAAAGTAAAAGATAGGCCCTTCGCAGAGGGAAGCAGAGGTTGCCATGCGCTTTCAGGGTTGGATGCACAAAATCATAATGCGAAAGAACGTCACTTTATATTGCCACTTGTGATATGGACCTTTATTATGCAGTCCGTCACTTTTATTTCTTCCACATCACAAGATCGTATAAATCTTATTTCCTCCACACTAATCAATCATACATATTTAGAGAGCAATTTTTATTGCTTGCACCGATGACAACTTACTTGAAGGATCTTACTCAATCCATAGGTAGGTATGGTGTACTCTTATGGCAAAACCGGGTTTAAGGGTATTTGCAGGCACAAGTAGTATCACTACTTAGTGCAAAGAATTTGGCTAGCATGAGGGGGAAAGGCAAGCTCAACGTGTTGGGCGATCCATGATAATACACTTTATTTCAGATATAAGAAAACATAACCCATTACGTTGTCTTCCTTGTCCAACATCAACCTTTTAGCATGTCATATTTTAATGAGTGCTCACAATTACAAAAGGTGTCCAAGATAGTATATTTATATGTGAAATCCCTCTTCCTTCAATATTCTTTTATGAATTGTTCAAGTGACCAATTCTATGTTTGCTAACTTTCAATAAGTTTACTACCTATACTTATTATGTGTGAAGTCATTACTCCCCATGTTATAGGCATATGAAACATATATAAATTCAGATTTATGACATTCAATTTATCCAATCGTTTACTCATAGGATATACGTGAAGCACATGAGTAAATGACAAACTACTCCAAAAGATATGAGTGAAGAAAACTGAGTAGTCAAATAATTAACTAGCCATTGGAGGATTCTTTTTTCATTCAATATTTCAGATCCAATGATTTTATTCAAACAGCAAGTAAAATTGAAAATACGCTCAAAGCAAAACACATATTATGTGACGAATAAAAATATAGCTCCGAGTAAGTTATACCGATAGTTTTGAAGACGAAAGAGGGGATGCCTTCCGGGGCATCCCCAAGCTTAGGTACTTGAGTCTTCCTTGAATATTACCTTGGGGTGCCTTGGGCATCCCCAAGCTTAGGGTCTTTCCACTCCTTATTCTCCTCATATCGATATGTCACCCAAAGCTTGAAAACTTTAATCACATAAAACTTAACCAAACTTCGTGAGATAGGTTAGTATGATAAAGAGTAAACCATTCACTTTGGTACTGTTAAGGACAAGTTTCATAATTGTTCTCACACAATGCCTACTGTACCATATCATTTCTACAATTTATATTGAGAAATATAATTCATAGAAACTAGAAAACAAGCAAACTATGCAATGAAAACAGAATCTGTCAGAAACAGAACAGTCTGTAATGATCTGAACATAAACCATACTTCTGCTACTCCAAAAATTATGAAATAAATTGGTGGACGTGAGGAATTTGTCTATTAATCTTCTGAAAAAATAATAAAGTAAAAAGAACTCTTCTGTAAAAAATGACAGCTGATCTCGTGAGCAAAAAGTTTGTGTTTTTTACAGCAAGATCACATTGACTTTCTCCCAAGTTTTCCCAAAGGTCTTACTTGGCACTTTAGTGAAACAAAAGCTATAAAAATGATTAATACATTATCTTAATCATGTAAACACACAAAAACAGTAAGGGTAAATATTGGGTTGTCTCCCAACAAGCACTTTTCTTTAACACCTTTTAGCTAGGCATGATGATTTCAATGATGCTCACATAATAGATAGGAATTAAAGCACAAAGAGATCATCTTGAAGAATATGACTAGCACATTTAAATATAACCCACTTCCTATGCCTAGGGATTTTTTGAGCACACAATTTGTAAGAACAACAATCAACTAGCATAGGAAGGCGAAACAAGTATAACTTCAAAACTTTAAGCACTTAGAGAGGAAACTTGATATTATTGCAACTCCTACAAGCATGTCTTCCTCCCTCATAATAATTTTCAGTAGCAACATGGATAGCAAATTTGTTCTCATAATCAATTGGAACCTCTTCCAAAATAGTGGAATCATTACTAGCTAAAGTTGACACTCTTCCAAATCCACTTTCATGAATATCACACTAAGATTCAACACCCTCCAAGATAGTGGGATCACTAATTCCTAAAGTTGACACTCTTCCAGACCCACTTTAAATGATGGTATTATTCATACTCCAAAAGATATAAGTGAAGTTCATGTAGCATTCTACAATTAATATAGACTAACCAATATCCAAGCTCAAAATGTATAAGTGAAGCACATGAAGCATTCTATAAAACCATACTCAAAAGATTTAAGTGAAGCACAAAGAGCAATTCTATAAGATCATACTTAAAAGATTTAAGTGAAGCACATGAAGTATTCTATAAATAAATGAAGGGCTATCTCATGCTAGCATGGTTCTTAAAGGAAAAACAAAAACACCAAGGACACAAATCATGTGAACAAAGCAAAAACCGAGGTATACCGATATTTGTTGAAGAAGAAAGATGGGATGCCAACCGGGGCATCCCCAAGCTTAGATGCTTAAGTATCCTTAAAAATATTTACTTGGGGTGCCTTGGGAATCCCCAAGCTTGAACTCTTGCCTCTCTTTATTCTTCTCATATTGATAGCTCCTCGACCTTCGGACACTTCATCCACACAAAACTTTAACAAAAACTTGTGAGATCCGTTAGTGTAATAAAGCAAATCACTACCTTTAGGTACGGTAATTAACTCATTCTTTATTTATATTGGTGTTAAAACTACTGTATTCCAACTTCTCTATGGTTCATACCCCCCTATACTAGCCATAGATTCATCGAAATAAGCAAACAACACACGCAAAACAGAATCTGTTAAAAACAGAATAGTCTGTAGTAATCTGGAAGTTTGGTAAACTTATGTAACTCCTAAAATTATGAAATAAATATGACAATTTGAACAATTTCTACAGAAGTAACGTGCAAAAAGTTTCAGACCCATTTTGACTTTCCAGTAAAAAAATGTAAATTCACGCACTACAGCCAAAGTTTCAGTTTTTGTTCTGCATATAGTAAACAAGCAATCTAATCATCCTAAAACCAAAGCTTGGCACATTATTTTTATAATACAATGGATATATACAAGGGGATAATTATTTACAGAGAAACTTCCATGAAAAATTCTAAATTGTTTCCGTGGGCATGAACACAAGTGCTCAAGGTCGACCCTCACTTCTTCAATGCATAACTTTCCAATCACTTCTCTTTTTGAAAAACTTTTTAGGCATGAGAGGCAAGTAATTTTTTTGTATTTTCATTATTTAATTTTTTTTGTATGTTTCACCGACAACTAACCAGAAACAAAAAGGAAAAAAACAAAATCTACTTCGTGAAGAAAGCAAACAAGCACACCCGAGAATATCAACCCCACGCTATTGCTCCCCGGCAACGGCGCTAGAAAAGAGCTTGATAATCCCCAAGTGCAGGGAATCATCGTAGCAATTTCCAAAGGTGGAAGTGATAAGTATGGAGTGTCGAACCCACAAGGAGCTAAAGGTAAGATCAATATTCTCTCAAGCCCTATCTGCCACTGATACGACTCTACGTGCACCGAACGTTTGCTTCCAACTAGAAAGGAGAAATAAAACTACGTTGTGGGTATGAAGAGGATAACTTTGTATGATATCGGAGAGCTAAAATATAAAAGTAGGTGCTGTTATCATAAAGTTAGAATATATTACTAAATATTATAAATAGCGAGTGTGGAATAATGGTGGATCAGTGTGCGGAATTGTCCTAGGCAATTGTTAACAAGACCGGTAGTCATCATTGCAATTTCATATGAGGGAGAGGCATAAGCTAACATACTTTCTCTACTTGGATCATATGCACTTATGATTGGAACTCTAGCAAGCATCCGCAACTACTAAAGATCATTAAGGTAAAACCCAACTATAGCATTCACATATCAAGTCCCCTTTATCCCATACGCAACAACCCCCTTACTCGGGTTTATGCTTCTGTCACTCAAGCAACCCACTATAAGCGAATCATGAATGTATTGGAACACCCTACAGCGGGAATCCCTCATGCTTGCGTGACACAGAGGGCACAATAGGACAGCACCAAAATAAAACATACAACTTGTACTATCATCAATCAACCCAAAGACAAAATATATCTACTCAAAACATCATAGGATGGCAACACATCATTGGATCATAATATGTGGCATAAAGCACCATGTTCAAGTAGGGATTACAGCAGGGTGCGGGAGAGTGGACCGCGTAAAATAGATGAGGATGGTGATGGTGATGTTGATGAAGACGATCACCGCGGCGATGATTCCCCTCCCGATGGCACTCCGGTGCAACCAAGAGAGAGGAGGAGAGGTTCTCCCCCTTGTGCTTCCTCCTCCAAGCCCCCCCCGCTGGGGATGGGGAAAGGTTCTCCCTCTGGTCCTTGGCCTTCATGGCGATGATGGCCTCTCCGGGAAACTCCTCCATGGCCACCGGTGGTGATGGCCCCCTCCGGCATGGTGCCGGAGAGGGCCTAGATTGATTTCTCGTGGCTACAGAGGCTTGCGGCGGCAGAACTCCCGATCTAGGTTTCTTTCTGGAAGTTTGGGTATATATGAGAGGTGTTGGCGTTGATTTCACGTCAGGGGGGTTTCCGGGCTGTCCACGAGGCAGGGGGCGTGCCCCAGGGGGGTGGGCGCACCCCCCACCCTCGTGGGCAGCCCGGGACTCTTCTGGCCTACTTCCGGTACTCCGTGGGCTTCTTCTGGTCCATAAATGATCTCCGTCAAGTTGCACGTCAATTGGACTCTGTTTGGTTTTCCTTTTCCGCGATACTCTAAAACAAGGAGAAAACAGAAACGAGCACTGGGCTCTAGGTTAATAGGTTAGTCCCAAAAATCATATAGAATAGCATATAAATGCATATAAAACATCTAAGATGGATAATATAATAGCATGAAGACTTGATAAATTATAGATACGTTGGAGACGTATCAGCGTCCCAAAGTTTGAGATCCCCCCTCCCCCTCCATTTCTCCATTCATACACCATCGGCGCCACAACAACCTCCCCACTGCGGCCAGCCTCCTCCGTCCGCCACCCCATCCTCCACCTTGTCGGAGCCTCTACCCCTACCCCGTCGTCCACTGCAAGATATGGACGTCTCTCATCCATGGCGCCGGACCAGGATCCTTTCATCGCGTCGTCTCGCTTCATCGGCGCCGTCGTCCACTTTGCCATTGCCGCTCCTACGACCGCCTCGTCCACGGCAACAGGATTTATCCCCCAACCCGGCCGTCTGCCATCTAAAGTCTTCTTCCCCGCCGCCAACAGCCATCACACCCGCAACACCCTCAACGTATCAGCAGGGGCCTGCACGGTGTCGCAAGAGAGGTGGTACTCTTCCATATGTGCTTAAGTTATTGATCTCACCCGGAAAATAGATCTTAAATTGTTTACTGTACTTTTCTTGTCCGTACCAAATCGTAGTGGCTAGTTGAATGCAAACATTGGTTGCGAAGTAGCTTTGTCCGGTTTGCACCTTCAGATCCGCCATGTCACGCTCACTATACTCGTAAAGCTTATGGTTTCCCCCCTTTATATTCACTACCATCATGGTAGGTGCTTCCCTGCTTCGTGTCGTGCTAGCACTGCTCCTAAACACCTCAACCATCAAGCGAAACAACATGCCACTCATAATTCCAAAGCTTACGTGTTGAAATACGAATATGATATGATGCTCATATTACTAAAATAGAGAAAGTTTAATTGGTCACCTAATGTTCCTATATTCGTTTCGAAAAGCATGTGCGCCACCCACAGGTCCAGCTAGTTCCACTTTCCTGATTTTACTCTTGATGCTTAGGGTTTTCCCCTTTTATCTACTCTACTATGATCTGCGTAGGTGCTTTCTGTCATACTAGCATTACTCCACCCTTCAAGCTAAACAACACAACACTCAAAATTCCAAAGCTTAGTTGTTCAAATATGATTGTGATATGATACTAATATTAGTTAACAGACAAATTTAATTGGTTAGCTAAAGGTCCCACTTGAGTTTCCAAACACATGTCATGACATATAGAGAGACAGCAAAATTGCATTTCTTTGTCACTTGTTGACTGTACTTTCTTGTTCATACCAAATCTTAGTTGTTATTTCAAAGCAAATATCGGTTGCTAACTACCCTTTGCGCGGTTTGCAGCTTCAGATCTACCATCCCACTGTCACGGTCAACACTATACTCATCATGCTTACGGTTTCCCCATTTTATGATGACCACGATCAGCCTACGTGGTTCGTGTCGTAATAGCACCGCTCGACCCATCGAGCTAAACAAGCTTAGTTGTACAAATTCAAATATGATATTATGCTGATATTAGTAAAACTGAGAGATGTTTAATTGGTCAGCTAAATGTTCCTACTTTAGTTTCGAAATGCATGTGAGCCACATATGGAGAGACCGGAAGGAATAGTATTTCTCTGTGTGCTCTGGTTCATCATGGGTGGCCAACCGACATTGTATAGAAAGACTTGTAATATCTTCAATCTGCTTGCTCTTCTGCTCTTCTTTAAGGTGATCCTCTTCTCTTGCGGTCGACTGGTCAGGTCGAGTTATTCTCCCTTAGTATATTTTGAATCTGTCAGGTCAGGTCGACTTGTTCTTCTTTACTATATGTTGAAGCTGTCATCTGCGAAGTATCATCACTTATGGAGCTCTCATATTTTGAGTAGTAGGGCACATTATATTAATGCACACACCAAATTACAGCATGCATGGCACCTCTTAGAAATTGCAGAGATAGCACAAAGGGGTTTACAGGGAGGAAGTATTGGATTAGAATCACTTCTGCATTACAAAGATAATCTCACTTGCTTTTATATTTTCATGCGTGTCAGGTATTGAACATTATCAAAATGAATATGAGAATGGGTGCACGAGAGGAATATTGCGGAACGATCCACTGGCTAACAAACTTGGCATGGTGGAGGATGACCTATCTTATTCACCCATCAAGGTGCATGCTCTAACTTGGCAAGGTTGTATTGGTCGCACATATTTTGCATCTGACCTCTTGCATTACTTCTAGTTTGTTACACCATCTACTTAGTTTAAGCATCATATATGAGTATATGCCATACCTATCCATTTTATGTACCTATTCCATGTGTCGTCATACTATGTTTTTCCAGTCAAATGTTGTTCTTTCGTAATAGATGTCCAAAAGGAAGAGGGTGATTGCAGATCCTCAAGGAGTACAAGCTAGGTATTTGGAAAAGGTAGTGATACCTGTTAAATTAGATAGATCAGCAGCCACAGAAAACACAGGCCCAACTGTAACAGACTTTACCCCTACTCCAGTGGCCAAACCCCTATTAGAACTGCTAATAGCCCAGCGTCAGGTATTGTCTATGATATGAATTCAAAATTTGAACTCCTAAATTTCTGCATGTGCCTTACCTTCTCTCTTGTATGAAAACTAATTTCAGATGAATCTCCTTGCTCAAAGGATCATAGGATCTCACGACAATACTGGGCTCTGCATTGCTCTTGTCAGTACCTCTTGCCCTTTGTCAGCATACTTACACTCATTGCTGTTTGATTATGTAGCATCACTGTAAATGTTCGCTTCTTTTTCCTTCCTTTGCTTGAAATTATAAGATCTATATTTACTCGTAGATAAATGTAGAATTAACACAATGGTTATGAAGTTTTGGATTGCTCATGTAAGTACCTATTGTCATGTACTCCCTCTGTATCGAATTAATTGTTGATCAATTGGATGTATTTAGAACTTAATAGTGCTAGATACATCCATTTGAGCGACAACTAATAACGGACGGTGGTGGTATTACTGTACATGCATCGCGAGATAGTTGATTGTCTAGCATTAGTCTGCATCTTATCTGCCCTGCCCTCCACTTTCTCCAAATTATCATATCTACATTTACTCTTACCAAAATGTTGAATAAAGCCAATGCCGCTGCACACGTTGATGTCTGCATTCCTCTTGTCAGTACCTTTTGCCTTGTAACGCTGTACTTAATTAATTGTTATTTGATTATGTATCATCAGTCTGCACTTGAGCTTCATTATCCTCTATTTCTTGCAATATTATTTGATCTATATTTACTCTTTGCAAAATGTAGAATAATGGCAACGCTTATAAAGAATTTTCTTTGGGGAATTTATTGAATGATCTTTCCATCAACATGGAGAAGGGCTTTGTCCAGCCCGTGTTAACATGTAATGTAAGTTCATCCTTCTCAAGCCTTCAAACTTTGTTCTAGTATAGATTTGGATAGGCATCATTTCCTCCACTGTTGTTTACATCTGATTGGATGTTTGCAACAACTACCAGTTTTAAATTGTAGTTGTAAAAACATGTTCCTTATGCAGAACAGATCCATTTATTTGCTTATATAATTGTGAAACCTGTTACGTGTCTCCTTGTTTCTCTTTCAGAGTCGTATCTCTTATGCCAGGCAGAACTTTAGGAAAGATAGTGAGCCAAACCATCTTGAGGACAGCGAGATGACCCCAAGGTCCTGTCTTGATGAAGACAGTGAGTTGAAGCTACTCACTAGCAGGTGTGAGACAACCTCTGTGCAGTCGCTGCCTCAATCAGTTTGACTTCTTCAGTCTCAACTTAAAGCGGAAAGGCTTGCTTCAGCTCAGCTCCGACTTGAAATCAAAGATGTAATGAAGATGTCAGGGGACTGCCTTGCGCACTATGGTGCCATACAACTAGGGATGAAGCATATATCGTTGACACAACTGAGGTCTCATGAGCTTGTTCGGCTGCTTGCGGGGGCCCGAGCTTGCCAGGTCTAGTGCCTTCTGAAGTGCTCTCAGTTTTGTATATTCTTTTGTCGGCGCGTTTATATGCACTGGTGGCGACCTTTGATGCCCAGTGTATGTAATCCGCGGTCATGTTGCGCTTTATTATCACCGGGTAGCGAACTTTGATTCCTAATATGCCGTAATTTCTTTGTTGTATAGTCTAGGTTTATTCTTTGGTCGGTATGCTGTAATTTAGGCCGGAAGGTTCAGTGGATCTCAGTGTTGTCGGTCTTCAGGTCGGCTCGTTACTCATATGGGCCAAAACGTCGGCCTATAATCAGCTTGGGCCATTAGCAGGTCTAAACCTATAGTAGTTTCCCGCCTTTAACAAGCCATGGGCTACATATTTACTATAGTGACACTGGGCTTCCTACGGGCCGTAGAAATAATGGGCCTTCTACGGGTCGTAGAAACAATGGGCCTTCTATGGGTGGTACCATCAATGGGCCTTAGACGGGGTGTATGATCGATTGGCCAAACATGGGCCAAAAACAGACCGCATTATGGCCGTAAACGGGCTAGAGTTGGAGTCGTCCGTTCATGGGCCGACCATAACGGGGCGTCGTTAATAGGCCGTATTTGATGATGCTATGAAAACGGCCCAACGTATTAACCGGCCACAAACGGGCCGACTGTAACCACGGGCTGAATTTGGCCCACAAGCAGAAAATGGTAGTAACGGGCCGTAAGTAACCGAATGCTGGAAATGAGCCCAAGAATAAATGGGCCCTGAGAAGGCCGAAAGATAACATGGGCTGCAAACGGCCCAATGGATTAATGGGTCGTTAATGGGTATAAAGTGATACACTGTTCATTACGGGCCAGTTTCACCATGGGCCGTTAACGGGCCAAGAGTTACAAAGGGCCTCATCTGGGCCGAAAGATGTCATGGGCCATACATGGTCCAGAACTTAAAATGGGCTGGAATCATATTGGACGGCCCAGATGACGCTATTGGGCCTAATTCGGATAGGTCATAACGGGCCCTGGGTTAGCGGGCTGTAAATGGGCTATATGCGAACAGGCCGTTAACAGGCTTTCTGTGGGCCGGCCCGCCACCTTTTGACCAAGTCAAACGGGCCGGCCTTTTCACAGGAATGGGCCTCTGTTGGGCCGTGCCACGTGTCGACGTATCATAGGCGCCTTCTGTCCAATGAGTGGATGACATCTGTCCCAACGGTGAGCCGACATGTGTTTCCTCCAGCCAATGATGATTTTACACGTGGAAAATCCCCATTGGTCGGGGCTGTTAGCGGGTTATCGGATCCAAAACTGGACCCGATAGCTTAACGGTGTTCCGTTACGGTGGATGCCACGTGTCGGTCACCTTTGACGAAAGCACTTCTGTGACGCGCGATTTATCGTCATGGAAGTGGACACTTCCGTGATGATAATTTTGGTAATGTCATGGAACACTTGTACAACAGCACAAGTATGACTATCTTGATTCTGTCATAAAATTGTCATGGATGTACATGCATGACAAAAAATGCGACCTACTGTGACAAACACTTATCATCACGGAAGTGTATTTTTTTGTAGTGATCCCTGGCGCTAGAAGAACAAGACGCGATGGGCCCACCTTGTTTCGGCCCCCGCATCCGCGACGAGCCCTTCCCCAAAGGGTTCTCACTCCCAAGAGACACGCCCAAGTACAACGGCTCCGTGAAGCCGGAAGATTGGTTGGTTGACTACTCCACTGTCGTCAGCATAGCAAACGGCAACAAGCGCGTTGCCATGAAGTACGTTCCGCTCATGCTCCAGGGCACGGCCCGGACATGGCTGAACAACCTGAAGCACCGCAGCATCAACAGCTGGGTAGATTTCACTCAAGTCTTCGTCCGCAACTTCACCAGCACCTACAAGCGGCCGCCCAAGCCCCGCCAGCTCTCGCTGTGCGTTCAAGGCCCTGACGTGTCCACCCGCGACTACCTGACGCGGTGGGCTGAACTGCGCAACTCCTACGAAGGGGTGCACGAGGTGCAAGCCATAGAGTACTTCACTGCCGGGTGCCGAGATGGCACCTTACTCAAGCACTGACTCCTCTGCGACGAGCCGGCTACACTCGACGAGCTGCTGATCATAGCAGACAAGTACGCCACTACCGACTCTTCCATGAAGTCGGAGCTCCGAGTGGATGCTTCTGGGAAGGTGCTCCCTCCGGCTCCTCGAACGCCGGCTGGAGACAACAATCGGCGCCAGCAACCGAACGACAACAAGCGCAAAGCCCCCAGCCGGCAGGTAGCAACAGTTGAAGACCAGCAGCCTGAAGGACAACCTGGCCCCAAGCGTCAGAAGGGCGGCAAGCCAGCTTGGTTGCCCGCTTTCTCCTTTGAGCAAACCCTTGATGCTCCCTGCAAGTTCCATAGTGGTGCGAAGCCGTCCAACCATACAACCCGTAAGTGCCACTAGCTCGTCTGCATCACCAAGGGAGAAGGACTGCCTCCTCCGCCTGCTGGCCCGCCGGCTCCGCCTCCTCAGCAGCCGGCCGCCCGTCCAGCAGTCGGCGCAATCCAAGATGATTTCCCTGAAGAACATGAAGCCTATGTCGTCCTCACCAGTGTGGCTGTTGATAGGCCCAGCCGACGTCAGCAACACGGAGAAGTAAATGCCGTTGCCTCAACTGCCCCAGAGTTCATGCACTGGTCTGAGAAGCCTATCAGCTGGAGCTGCGCAGACCACCCGGAAGTGATGCCTTCTCCGGGTTCCTATGCCCTGGTGTTGGATGCTACCCATGCTACGGAGAGGCGAGCTACTCGTTTCTCCCGGATTCTGATAGATGGCGGTAGCAGCATCAACATCCTTTACCGCGATACCATGGAGAAGTTGAACATCAAAGAGAAGCAGCTGCTGCCCAGTCGGACTATGTTTCATGGCATTGTGCCCGACTTGTCCTGCTCACCAATCGGCAAGATCAAGATAGATGTCATCTTTGGAGACAAGAATCTCTTCCACCGAGAAGCAATCTGGTTTGAGGTGGTTGACCCGGAAAGCCCTTATCATGTGCTCCTAGGCCGGCCAGATCTAGCCAAGTTCATGGCGGTGCCTCATTATGCCTACCTCAAGCTGAAGATGCCTAGAACCAAGGGTATTATCACAATAGCCGGGGACTATGAGAAGTCATCCGCCTGTGCTGCAGACAACAGTCGGTTGGCCGAGTCCCTTGTGATTGCCGCTGACAAGAAGCTCCTGGACCGGGTGGTGGCAATGGCTGGGAAGCAGCCGAACATGTCACCAGAGCCCAAAGAGTCAGTGACCCAGGGCTCCCTCCAACCGGCCAAAGAAACAAAGAAGATTCCCTTGGACCCAGAGCACCCGGAGAGGCACGCTGTCATAGGTGCCAACCTCGATACAAATAGGAAAGCGAGCTTGTCGATTTCCTCTGTGAGAATCGGGACATCTTCGCATGGTCTCCCAAAGACATGCCGGGTGTTCCGACGGATTTTGCCGAGCACAAACTACATGTCAGAGCAGATGCCAAGCCGGTCAAGAAACCCCTTCGCCGACTGTCGGAAGAGAAGAGAAGGATCGTTGGAGAAGAGATCGCCCGCCTGTTGGCAGCCGGCTTCATGATGGAAGTTTTCTTCCCAGAATGGCTTGCCAACCCAGTCCTTGTACTGAAGAAGAACAACAAGTGGCGCATGTGCATTGATTACACCAGTGTCAACAAAGCTTGCCCCAAGGATCCGTTTGCTTTGCCTCGGATTGACCAAGTGATAGACTCCACAGCTGGATGCGAGCTGCTGAGTTTTTTGGATGCCTACTCAGGTTACCACTAGATCAAGTTGAACCCGACTGGCCGCCTAAAGACCGCTTTCATCACACCATTCGGAGCCTTCTGCTACCTGACCATGACATTCGGCTTGAGAAATGCCGGTGCCACGTTTCAGCGTTGCATGCAGAAGTGCCTCCTCAAGCAACTCGGTAGAAATGCCCACGTCTATGTAGACGATATTCTGGTGAAAACAGAGAAGCGCGGTACCCTTTTGGAAGATCTCAAGGAAACCTTCGACAATCTGCACCGTTTTCAAATCAAGCTCAACCAAGAGAAGTGCGTGTTCGGAGTACCAGCCGGCCAGCTCCTTGGCCTCCTGGTCTCTGAACGCGGCATTGAGTACAACCCTCTCAAGATCAAGGCCATCGAGAGGATGGAGAGACCCACCCGACTTAGAGACGGTCAGAAGTTCACCGGCTGCTTGGCATCCATCAGCCGCTTCATCAGTCGGTTGGGCGAGAAGGCCCTTCCCCTGTACCAGATCATGAAGAAAACCACTCACTTTGAGTGGAATGACAAGGCGGACGAGGCTTTTCTCTAGCTGAAGAAGATGTTGACCACCTCGCCTGTCCTGGCGGCCCCGGCTGCTAAAGAGCCCATGTACCTCTACATCGCCACCACCAGCCGGGTGGTCAGCACTGTCATGGTAGTAGAGCGCCCAGAGGCCGGCAGGGCACAGCCGGTCCAGAGGCCTATATATTATTTGAGCGAGGTGCTGTCAACCTCGAAGCAGAACTACCCCCACTATCAGAAGATGTGTTACGGCGTGCACTTCGCCGCCAAGAAGCTGAAGCCTTACTTTCAAGAGCACCCAATCACTGTTGTCTACACTGCCCCACTTGCCGAGATCATAGGCAACAGAGATGCATCTAGTCGGGTGGCCAAATGGGCCATCGACTTGGCCCCCTACACCATCTTCTACCAGCCACGCACCGCCATCAAGTCCCAAGCACTGCCGACATCCTCATCGACTGGGCCGAGACCCAGTACCTGCCGCGAACTCCGGACTCCACTCATTGGCGGATGCACTTTGATGGCTCGAAGATGCTCACCGGCTTGGGAGCCGGTGTTGTCCTCACCTCTCCCAAAGGCGACAAGCTCATATACACATTGCAAATTCACTTCGCCGCCTCCAACAACGTGGCCGAGTATGAGGCGCTAGTACACGGCCTCCAGCTGGCCAAAGAGATCGTCATCCGCCGGATCCTGTGCTACGGCGACTCCGACTTGGTGGTCCAACAGTCGTCTGGTGACTGGGATGCCAAGGATGCAAACATGGCAAGTTACCGCTTCCTCGTTCAGCAGCTCAGCGGATATTTTGAGGGGTGCGAGTTCCTTCATGTGCCACAGAATGAAAACGAGCCAGCTGATACCCTGGCACGGATCGGCTCCACCCGTCAAGCAATACCAGCCGGCGTCTCCATTCAGTGCCTCCGTAAGCCGTCAATCAAGACTTCTCTAGAATCCGAGTCCATCTTTGTACCGGCTGCTCCCGAAGGAGTCGAATCCGACTCAAGAGCTTCAGCAGCTAGCCCGGGGACTTCGGAAGGCGGCACGGGGACTGCGGCAGTCGCACCCGGCCCGGGGACTTCACAGGCCGGCCCAGGGGCTACAGCAGTCGGCCTGGGGACTTCACCGAGCGGCTCGGGGACTACAGCAGTTGCACCCGGCCCGGGAACTTCACAGTCCGGCCCGGGGGCTGCAACAGTCGGCCCGGAGACTTTAACAACGCAGCAAGCGGCAACCGACCCCAACCCGCCGCCTCCCAACCCAACCGCCCTAGTACAAGTGGCCGCAGTAGGAGTAGAAGAAATTCAAGCACCATCATGGGCACAACCCATCCTCAAGTTTCCGGTGAACAGAGAATTGCCGGCTGACGAGATCTCGGCCCGGCAAGTGCAGCGCCGAGCAAGAGCCTACACGATAGTAAACAGAGAGCTTGTCAGACGCAGCGTGACTGGAGTCTTCCAGCGCTGCGTAGAACCAAAAAGGTCCAAGCAATCCTCAAAGATATCCACCAAGGCGAGTGCGGCCACCACGCGGCCTCCAGGTCCCTTGTCGTCAAAGCTTTCCGCCATGGTTTCTTCTGGCCGACTACTTTGGAAGATGCCAAGGAGTTGGTCAAGCATTGCAAAGGGTGCCAGAAGTTCAGCTCCAAGCAACATCTACCGGCTTTTGTCGGCGTCCTGGGAACGGGGGTCCCCAGACTTGCCTGCCTGCGGCCCACGGCGTGGCTCCACCAGTGGCCCTGTACGGCCCATCTTGATCAGCAAACACTCAAGACCCTCGCGAGGGGCCAAGCCTCGCGAGGCGGACGACACAAGACCTCCTCGGGAGCGGCCTCACCAGGCTGGCTCGAGAGGGGCGGAGAGATCAAGGCAAGGGACACCTCGCGAGGTTCCTGTGACGCAAGCCATGACGACTGGAGCCAGGCGGGCGCCAGCGCGCGCAGTGTCCTCGTTTCCTCTTTGGTGCTAAAGGGGCAAGTGCAGGCGAGGAGTCACGAGGCATCAGGCAAAGGTTTCCATATCGGTGCAATGAGACCAAGACCAGTAGGACGGCAGGACGGAGGTCACCGTGGAGCCCAAGACGGCGTCACCACCAGAGCCTTTGGCAGGATAACTTTTACTAGTTGTCTCCCTTCGAATTTGGTCGTTGTTGGCTCCCTTCCCGCTGAATATTTGGGGAGAGGACCAAGGCCTCTATAAATAGGACTAGCCACCACAGTAGGAGGCAACTCAGCCTGAACTGATTCATCCTCACACTCGCCAAGCACAAGAACACCTCTTCTCGGCATGCTGTTCTTCCTCTTGTACTGTTCATTATCAGCCCAGGAGGCAATCCACCACACCACACTGGAGTAGGGTATTACACCACAACGGTGGCCCGAACCAGTATAAATCTTGTGTCTCTTGTGTTGCGGGTTCATTGAGCTAAGCCTTGAGATCGCAGTGAGGCTGAGGGCGTGATTAGGCAGGGGGAGATCTTCGTGCGCACCCCAGTGTTCGAACCTCAAGGGTTTTGCCGGAACCCGAAATCCGACATTTGGCGCGCCAGGTAGGGGTGCGCCGGAGCTTTCCTCCCGCCAGTTGATCCGCCGACACCCCGCGGTTCCGATGTCCGGTGACCTGAGGGCCAACGCCGACCGCTGGGCAGCTTGGCCAGCCCAGGCGGCGCCGTCTACCCAAGAAGACCTCGACCCTGCGCCCCAACCAGCATGCGCATAGCCAAACGCTGCGGGGCGTGGGCGGCGCGGTCACGCACCGTCCGCCCTTACTCCACGCCAAGCGCGGGCAGCTGCAAGGGCCTCAAGGCACGCCGCGGCCACGGTGCCGCACACCCGATGGGAACAAGCAAACATGAGGGCCGCGCTCACGGTGGCTCGGGAGCTGTTGCATTGCCGGTTAATGGAGAGCGGCCGGGACGCGTTGCTGGAGTGCGTTGCCGAGCTCCTGGACGCCGCAGCTTCAGGAGCACCGCCCTTCTCCTCCCTGCTTACGCCTCAGGCCACGGCCAGATCGCACGGCTGGCCTCGCCGCGCCCGTGTGCCCCCGGGCGCACCAAGAGGCTTCATCGACACCGGCGCGGCCAACAGCACCGGACACCCAATCGCACCCGCGCCACCTCCGATGGGCGCGGGCACGAGCGTTGCCGCCTACGGCCCCGGCGGGATGCCTCCCTACCATCCTCAAGGTGGTGTGCTGGGCCGGGCAACGTGGAGCATGGGGCACTTCGGCGAGGTCTTCGAGGCGACGGCCTCGGAGGCCTACGTGCCCCGCATGGTGGACCAGGAGTACACGATGGAAGACGACCCTGGCTCGTCCCTCGAGCCAGGCTGGGAGGAGGAGGAGGCGCTAGAAGCTGAGGCCTTCCAGGAGCCTCCCGGGAGCCTCACCGACCATGCCGGCGATAATAGCTACAGGGTACCACTAATCTCTCAGGAGCAAGCTTACGCTAACCATGGGTCGCAGGAGGATCAGGTCACAGCGGCGGATGGCGGCCCCAGCTCGAAGACCTCCCTTCTGCCAGGAGGAGCGCACTGGGGGCTGCAGGGGAGGGGCTGGGAGCAAGGCCCCTCCCCGTGCCACGCGGAGCAAGGCACCCCCCAGAGGTAGTCCCTCTGCCGAGGAGGCGCTGGTGAGCCTTCCCCCGGCAGAGGACCCGTGGTCGCCGAGGGCGCCGCTGGCATCCCCTTTGCCCTTGGGATCGTCCTAGTTTCCGGACGCCCCCAATGGTGGTCGAGGGTGGCGCAAGGCGGGGCCCTCGTCTGGCGATATGAAGTAAGGCTCGCGCCTGTGAAGGTCTCCGCTCGTGACAATCTCACGTAATAATGAGTGGGGCTGTACACGCCCCGGAGTCTCAGAAGTGCCGCCCTCGGGCCTCGGGGGCTCCCTCCCACGTCCTAGTGGCAGCACTTAGCTCCGCGCTAGTGAGAAGACAAGAAGACTAGACTAGGCACCGGACGCAACCATTTGCTTTTAACCTCTTTTTGGTAGCACTGCCTTCTTGCTTTGGATTTAAGTTTGGAGTTGAATTTTCATTGGTGTGCGCGGGGGGTGCCTTTTCTTGTTCGTGCAATTTCTTGCAATCTGGTTCCTTACCTTGATTTGGAGTTCGCGCCCGCTGCCTCCCCCTCACGAGCCCCTCGCGAGCGGGGGCTGGGTAGAGCGCATGCGCTGCACACATGCCCTGCCATCGCCGGCGCTCGCTTCTCGCGAGGCCCTCTCAGACGGATCAGCAGGCTCCTCAGAAACTCTCAACCTCACGAGCCAGTTCGGGACTTGTCCTGGCTAAGGTAAACCACAACAGCAGACTCACGGCAAGGCTCACGGGCTCATGAAGGCACATACCCAGCTTGGCCTAAAGACTAGAGGCAGTAATCTGTTTACATGAGGGGCTTCCCCTCCCAAAATGCTTTTACAACTTCCAGGGCCGCGCCTGAGTTTTCGCATGCAGGGTAAACAGTAGGGAAGCACGGGTTCAATCGGACATGTCGCTCACTGCGTCCCCCGGGTCATCTTCAGACACGTCGCTGGCTTCGCTGTCGCCATCGCTAGCATCACCGTCACCATCGCCGGCGCAGCCCGCGCCGTCGTCGACCACGCCGCCTTCATCCGCCGCAATCACCACCGCGTCGTCATCAGAAGCGAAGGCCCTAACCAGCGCATCCACATTGTCTTCCACCCATCGCGCCAGATCGCCCCGGATGGCCTCAGGCACGGGGGCAATGGCAGCGTCAAAATCGAAG
Organism: Aegilops tauschii subsp. strangulata; assembly: GCF_002575655.3. Classification (NCBI taxonomy): domain Eukaryota; kingdom Viridiplantae; phylum Streptophyta; class Magnoliopsida; order Poales; family Poaceae; genus Aegilops; species Aegilops tauschii. Next base: position 184,603,055 of record NC_053039.3, read on the forward strand.
TTGGGGTAGGTGTTCTGGAGGTGGCTGAAGACGCGGGAGAACGCGCGCCCGAGCAGGCCACGACTCCTCTCTTCAAAAAGCTGGCGGGTCCTCTTGGATCGGTTCTCCAGACGCGTCACCACGTCAGTGAAGAAGCGGAGGTGACTGGCATAATCGTTCGCATGGGGATGAGGGGTATTTTCATCGCAGATATTGCCCAGCGCCATGTTGGCCCTGTTCCTGAGACCTTGGAGCATAGGGGCGTGCACGTGCTCCAGCGTCTGCCGCGAAGGACTCGGCATTGGCAACTCGCTGCTGAAGAGAAAGCAGCTCGGCGCGGGCGGAGGCCAGCTCAGCCTGCACTGAGACCAGGGCGGCCGCGGCGGCCTTCTCGCGTTGCTCCACCTCGGCCAACTCCGTCCTGAGGGCAGTAGTCCGGCCCACGGCTTCGGCTTCCACAAGCTCCAGCTTCTTCTTGGAGCCAGGCGGGCGCCAGCGTGCGCAGTGTCCTCATGTCCTCTTTGGTGCTAAAGGGGCAAGCGCAGGCGAGGAGTCCCGAGGCATCAGGCAAAGGTTTCCATATCGGTGCAACGAGACCAAGACCAGCAGGATGGCAGGACGGAGGTCACCGTGGAGCCCAAGACGGCGTCACCACCAGAGCCTTTGGCAGGCGAAGACCACCTTTAGTCAGGATAACTTGTACTAGTTGTCTCCCTTTGAGTTTGGCCGTTGTTGGCTCCCTTCCCGCTCAATATTTGGGGAGAGGACCAGGGCCTCTATAAATAGGACTAGCCACCACAGTAGGAGGCAACAACCTGAACTAATTCATCGTCACACTCGCCAAGCACAAGAACACCTCTTCTCGGGAGGCTGTTCTTCCTCTTGTACTATTCATCATCTGCCCAGGAGGCAATCCACAACACCACACTAGAGTAGGGTATTACACCACAACGGTGGCCCGAACAAGTATAAATCTCGTGTCTCTTGTGTTGCGGGTTCGTTGAGCTAAGCCTTGAGATCGCGGTGAGGCTGAGGGCGTGATTAGGTAGGAGGAGATCTTCGTGCGCACCCCGGTGTTCGAACCTCAAGGGTTTTGCCGAAACCCAAAATCCGACAGCTTCTGCACTCAAGACCATCCCCCTCACCTGGCCTTTTGCCGTGTGGGGGCTGGACATGGTGGGACCATTTAAGATAGCACACGGCGGCATGACACATCTACTTGTCACTGTGGACAAATTCACCAAGTGGATTGATGCGAAGCCAATCAAGAAACTGAACGTTCCGACTGGTGTGACCTTCATCGCAGATATCACCGTCCAATACGGTGTGCCACACAGCATCATCATCGACAATGGCACGAACTTTGCCAAGGGAGCCTTGGCCTGTTTCTACACGACGCATGGCATCCGACTAGACTTAGCGTCCGTTGCCCATCCGCAGTCAAACGGCCAAGTCGAGCGAGCAAATGGCCTCATCCTCTCCGGCATCAAGCCCCGACTGGTTGAGCCACTGGAGCGCTTGGCCGGCTGCTGGATCGATGAGTTGTCGGCCGTCCTCTGGAGCCTCCGCACCACTCCGAACAAGTCAACCGGCTTCACTCCATTCTTCCTCGTGTACGGGGCCGAGGCCGTCATCCCAACTGACATTGAGTTCGACTCACCTCGCGTCACCATGTACACGGAGGCGGAGGCGAAAGAAGCAAGAGAAGACGGTGTTGATCTGCTGGAAGAGGGCCGGCTATTAGCACTCAGCCGGTCTGCTATCTACCAGCAGAGTCTGCGCCCCTAACATAGTCGGAAGGTCAAGCCAAGATCGTTCCAAGAGGGAGACCTTGCGCTCCGGCTGATCCAGCAACAGTCGGCCAGCACAAGCTCTCGGCCCCTTGGGAAGGCCCGTTCATCATCAGCAAAGCTTTGGGCAACGACTCCTACTGCCTCATCGATGCGCAGAAGCGCAGAGCACGCAAGAGAGATGACTCCGGCAAGGAATCGGAGCGCCCATGGAACGCAAATCTCCTCCGAAGATTTTACAGTTGATTCAGTATGTACCACGCTACCTTTTGTATTAAGCGCTAAGACATGGGGTCCCTCGAGGAGCACTCGGGGGCTACCCTTTTTATCTATATGATAAGTTCTATGCCTATGAATGTGTTATTTCATTGTTCTACCTAGCACGGGGTTCAACCAGTCGGCCCGTGGGCTTGCCGCCTTGTACTATGTCAATGCTACCTGCAGTTGGACAAGTAGTGTGCCGGCACCTAAGCCCTCTCTTGCTATAAGCCACAGCTTGCAGAGCGACTGTCCGGCTGGCAAGAGTTAAAGGTAGGAAACAGTGCCCACACAAAAAATGGCTAAGGACCAAAGCATTCGCATAGGCCAAGTCGGCTCCTCGCCTCGCCGACCAGCTGTTGAGCAGCCGGCCGGCCGGTTTCTAACTTAACTTGCTACGCTCTACCAACGGCTAAAGTACTTGCCTTCCCAAAACGGCCAAGTACTTGAACCAGTCACGGACTGCAGAGCCGCTGTCCGGCTGGCAAGACGGCAGCTAAGGGAAGGCGGCAAAGGAAAAAGCCAAAGGTGCAGAAAAGCAAGACAAGTCGGAAATTGGCAAAGACAATTTACATAGCAAACGGCCCTTGGCTAGCATTCAATAGAGTTTGAATACACCCCCAGCGGGTGGAACTGCACAAATTAACAAGTTTGTTCAAACAGATTACAAAACAGGAAAGCAAGATAACATGGCTACCTAGGCTACAGGAGCAGCAGTCGAATCGGAGGGGTAGGCAGAGGTCGAGGGTCCGGATGGTGGAACGGCCGCCTGGTTGGTCTCGGCCTGGTCAGCATCGAGACTTGGTCAGGCCGAGGACGGCTGTCATCTCCATCATCCGACGCATCGTCTTCGCCGTTCTTGTCCTCCTCCTCCTCACCTTCATCGCTGGAGGCGATCTCCTCCACCGAGTCCTTGCCGTCGCCTGGGTTCAGGCCGAACCAGTTGGGCGGCGCCTCGGCGCCCTCCTCATTTAGCTCAGGGAGGAAGACACTGGTGTCCGTGTACTCGGCGATCATCGCGGCGCGGTGATAGAGCTCGGGCGCCACCGCCGCCAACTCTTCGCTGGCTTCAGCACGGAGAGTGGCCAACTAGTCTAGGTTCAGCCCAGGGTACAACCCCTTGACGAACTCCAAGGCCCGTCGTGCACCTGCCCGGGCTGAGGAGCCCTTCCACGCCTCGAAGCGGCCGATAGGCACCTCTAACCAGTCGGAGGTCCGACTGGGGGTGCGCAGAACTGGAGCACCTGGCCACAGGGCGGAGACTACATGGGCTCCGGCGCGCTGCAGATGGCGGAGCGCCCGATGGGCCGGCCAAAGACAAGCTTGGACGGCGAGCAGCTGCTCAGCGAGGGTCCGAGGGGCGTTGGGCACGATTTTTGCACCAGCCAGCCTTCGCTCGTCGCGGCGAGCCTCGACGGCTTGGCTGGCGGAGACGGCGTGACCAGGGAAATACTCTGCACGAGAAGGAAAAAGAAGTATGAAGTCAGAAGCCGGTTCACATGACAAGTCGGTAGGCAGAAGAAAGAGAAGGACAACTCACCATCGAGCATGTCCTCGATCTCGCTGTAGCCGTCGGACATGGCCTTCTCCCTCTCGACCCAGTTCGAGCGCTGAGTCCCGAACTTGGCCAGGAGGGCCTCCTCCGCATCCTTGAGCTTCTGTAGCTCCCCCTGGTGCTGGTCCGCCTGGTTACCCGACTTCTTGGCCAGGCGGTCGCGCTCTTGCTCCATCTTGCTGCGCTCCTCCTCCTTGGTGCACAGCGCGGTTTGAGCTTCGCCCAGCTGCTACTGTAAGGTGGCATTGGCTCCTGCAGAAGACAAGAAAGAAAAGACGGTCAGCAAATCAACAAAGAAAGAAGTAGTTGCCGGAAGATCCGACCCGACTGCTCAACAGTCGGCCCGAATCTCGAGGGCTACACCCTACGGATGCACTGGTGCACCCCCGTGAGACTAAGGATTGAGCGATTCAACAAAAGAAAAAAGAAAAGTGGTTGCTGGAAGATCCGACCTGACTACTCAGCAGTCGGCCCGAATCTCAGGGGCTACACCCCACGGGTGCGCTGGCACGCCCCGGCGAGAACGAAGAGCGGAGTGCTTACTCCGGATGTCGGCCAGTTCAGCAGTCCGCTTGGCCAGATCCCGGACATGGGAGTTGAAGGCGGCCGCGCGGATGTTGTGATAGTCCTGCAGCAAGGACAACAGAAGAGAAAAGAGAAGGTTAGCACTTGGAACTTACGTTAAGTTCCGAGCCGCCTGCTCAGCAGCCGGCCCGGAACTCGGGGGCTACACCCAGTGGGTGCGCTGGCGCGCCCCACGGAAGATCTCAAGAAAATTACAAGAATCAGAAACAAGCGATCAAGAGACATACCAGGATGGCGGTACGCGTCGCCACAAACTCCTTCATGTACTGTTGGAGGGCGGCGGCTTGGGCCTGAAGATGGGCCTGGACGTCATTCACGGCACGGTTCAGCACGCTCGTCCTGCCTCCGGGAGTCCACTTTGGTGGGGCGGCGTTGCTGGCCTCGGCGTTAGGGGCCGAAGAGGTTGCGGCCCCAAAATCCAGCGGCCTTGGCGCTGACGGCGCCTTTTCCAGATGACGACACCCCGGAGTGTCGACCACCGGAGTCGAGCCCGCCCCCAACTCGTTGCCAGCTGGTGGCACCGGTGGCACCTCAAGCCGACTGCTTTGTGCGTCAGCAGTCGGCGCGCGCGGAGGCACTTCCGCCCCCCAATGGTGATGTCGTCCCCTCCCCTCTCCATGGCCGGCTGCTTGCCACCGGCCACTCCAGTCGGCACCTGAGTCTCTGGTGCTGGTGGCATGGCATGCAGGGGGACGATAAGTTGTGGAGCTCGGCCACGTGCCGCCTCGTCCGTCTTTGCCTTGGCGGCTGTTTCTGCCTGGGCCTTGGTAGCGGCGTCCACCTTCCTCTTTGCAGCAACGTCGGCTTGGGCCTTGGCCGCCGCATCCGCGTCTGCCTGCGCCGCCTTGGCTGCCGCTGCCTTCCGCCGTTCCGCCTCGTCCCGCTCCTCGCGCGCCTCCCGCGCGTTCTTCTCCGTCGCCTCCCGGAGGTCGGCGAGCGGGTCTATGCGGCGAGTGTTGGCAGAGCCCTCCGTCCCCCCGCTGATGGAAACAGAGGCTGACCGCTCAAGAGAGAGCGGGGCCCTGTTCAAGCAAGACAAGAAGAAAATTAGGTGGAGTTTCGCAAGAAAGACGAAAGGAAAAACGCAAGAAGAGTCAAGCACATACGCGGACACCGTTGGGGGCTGCTTTTGGGTCCTATGGAACTGGGCCACCTTCGCGGCAGCCGTGTTCTTCGGCTTCTTCGGTCGGCTGCCGAACAGCGGCTTGGCAGCCCGGCGCTTCCGTGCGCCACCTGGTGCGGTCGGCGGGGCTGACGAGCTCACGCCCGCCCAGTCAGCGCCATGAGGGCGGCGCGGCTCGTCCTCCTCCTTGTCATCATCCGGCCACTCCTCGACGCCGCCTGCTCCGCCACCGCCGCATGTGGCGTCCTCCTCCTCCAAGGCGGCCGCCCCCAAGTCGGGGTCGTCCACGTCACTCACGGACCGGTCCGGCAGGTACTCTTGACCCTCCACCAAGGCATCGGCTGCCGGCTGGTACGTGAGGATCTGCATCGTGACCGACTGATCAGGCAGCGAAAGCAGAACCCGGCAAATAAAAAAGAAAGAGTTAAGGACTTACCGCGGGCGGCGGGTTTGCGCGGGAGTACGGCCGCTTGCCGAACTGCCACTCCTCATCCGAGAGTTTGCAGTTCGAGATGAAGTTCCCCAGACGGGCCACCTCCACGTCCGGCATCTCCTTGGTGCAAATCCGGCACGGGTCTCAATGCCCGCTCATCCGGCTGATCATGTGAGGCCAGAATTGGAGCGGGAGCACCCGGCGCACCACTAGGGCGATCAGGAGGTCTGAAGCCTTGAGGCCCTCCGACTCCGTCATCTCCTTGAGCCGGGCAATGGTGACAGTGGAGTCGGCCGACAGCGTCTTCGGCTTGAAGGTCCAGTTGGTGCGGGGCTCGGCCGGCGGGCCGACTTTATAAGCCGGCAGGTTGACGAAGTCCTGCTCCGGATGGACGTTCTTCACGTAGAAGTAAGATCTTTGCCACAACTTGACCAACTGCGTCAAGTTGATGGCCGGGAAGCAGTACCCAGCACCCGGACGTCGCACCGCGATGAAGGCTCCACACTGGGCCGCCTCCTTCTTGACGGCTGTGCCGAGTTTGGTGTAGAAGAACTCCCCCCAGAGCTTGAGGGTGGGGAGGATGCCGAGGTAACCCTCGCAGAGCGTGACGAAGGCCGACAGCAACACCACCATGTTTGGCGTAAGGTGGTGCGGCTGGAGCTAGTAGAAATGGAGGAAGGAGTGGAGGAAGTCGCTCGCCCGCAGACCGAGGCTGCGAATGAAGTGCGACCGGAAGACGACGCGCTCGCCGGCCTCCGGCGCCGGCGAGATATCCGTTTCGGGTGGTGGACACGCCCGAACGCATTTCTCGCCGGGCAGCCGCCGCGTCTGGTGGAGAAAGGTGATGTGGTCCTCGTGGACGTTGGAGCCGTCCCAAGCACCTGCACGCGACATGAGAGCTTGGGCTCGACGGAGGCGCAGAACAACGGCGAGTGAGCGGGCCTGCGGCAGAGCAGCAATGCTGCGGGGGGAGACGTGCTCGGCAGCGATGAACTGCGGCGGCAGTTCGGCGAGATGCGGGAGTGCAGCGGTAGCAGCGAGAAGAGGAAAGGAGAAGGGAGAGGAGGGCGCGCGTATGTCTGCCGCCCCCTCCTCCCCCTACTTATAGCCTCAGGCGGCGAAGCTGAGGGGGCGAGAACGTGGGGGTCGTGGGATTAACTGCGCCCGCGACCCCATGACCCCGCTTTAACCGCGTAGAAACAACGTGTAGTTACTGCGCCATGGAATCCCAACCGTTCGCCTCGGCCGCACCGAATCCGCGCGCGCTGAGGCCTGGTATTGGCGGGCCCTAGCCTGCGGCAATGTCCCGTCACGCGCGTGGGCTGGCAGGCCGGCCCGGCTGGCTGGCGCCGCATGGAGATCTACCTGAGTGAGGAAAGTCCTTCTTGGGCGATGACCATGGTGGGATACAGAAGGTTGCTTCTTCACGGACCCTTCGTGGGTGGAACCCTCCGTTGACTTGCGCAACCGTTACCCTTCGTGGGTTGAAGTCTCCATCAACGTGGACGTACGATAGCACCACCGATCGGAACCATGCCAAAAATCTTCATGTCTCCATTGTGTTTGCCTTCTCCAAACCCTTTCCCTATACCTTCATATCAATGTTTTACTTCCCGCTGCTACACTCTTGGAATTGCATGTGTAGGTTGATTGCTTGACTTGTGCTAATTGCTAAAATCTTCCCACAGCTAAAATTCGGAAAATGATAGATTTTTATTTGGTCAAGTAGTCTAATCACCCCCCTCTAGACATACTTTTGATCCTACAACAAAATGATCACACCTTTAGCCTAGGGGGTATTATTGCACGTTGTTTGCACCTCAACAGAACTAAGGGCAAAATCCATGGAGGTATTTATGTCGCTGCCTTAGGGAGATATTTTAATGTTCAGATACGCCAACATGACTATCGTTTGTCCTGGGTTTATCTAGATCACCAGTTAATGGTGGCTCACCAGTTTACTGATGCCGCTGACTCTTAACATTCGTTATAACCTCGTATTCAACGAGGATTCCCGTGATATTATCCCGTTGCCTACACCTGCTATGTTTGATTTTATTGCCAGGAACGGATACAGGGTCATGCCAGAGGACATTGTTGCCTACTGGAACAACCAAGTAGCGACAGAGGAGGAGCCCCAGGAGTGGGACGCTCAGGTGTCGCCGCCTCATCACTTTCACATGGGACCGGGCGGCTACTACGGGTGGTGATTACCAAGCTAGGCCAAAAGCCTAAGCTTGGGGGCGTATGTATTTCCACCGATATTACATTCATGTCCACACATTTCATTCCAATTGTTAGTGTCCACACTTTTTCATTGTACCATCCATGCTAGATTTATTTTATCACTTTCTTCTTGTGTGTTTGAAAAAACTTTTAGAAAATCCAAAAATACTTCTTTTCGGTTTTCTTTCTAATTTAATATAGTTGTAGTGTTAAAAGAAAACCCAAAAAGATTTCCCACTTCTTCTTTTGCTTGTTGGGAGCTTTCCCGTGTAAATAGTTTTCTCGTTTTTGTTTTTCCTTCTTTAATTTGTTTCCCTTTCAAGAAAAACTAAAAATTCCAAAAATATTTCAGTGTGTTTCTACGAAATTCTTTTCTTTGACTCGTACCAAGGGGAAGACCATGATGAAAATGTTGAGTGGCTCTCATATGCATTATTGTTGATCTAATAAAGAGCCTATATTATTTTGTCTTCCCCTCTGAATAAAATGTTGCAGATTCCAGCTTAGTCCACGACACACTTGCACTATTATTTTTTTTATATCATTCAGTCATTGAAATGAAAGGCAACAATGATGATATTTGATGAAGTGATTGTGGGAGGGAAAAGCGGGTATGAACTCAACTTGTTTTTGTTTTTGTAAATATATTTTACATGATTCATCCTATTATGATTAAACATGTTCGCAATGACAATTAGAGATAATAGTTTCTCATGCCATGCTTAAGTAGCTAGGAGTGGATATTGATTTATCTTGAGAGTCAACACGCATCAAAATGATTATGATGTAGTATGATGATATGGTATCCTCCTCCGAATGTTTCAATTGGCTTGACTTGGCACATGTTCACGCATGTAGTTGAATCAAAACCAACTTAGACTCCACGATATTTATGTTCATGGTGTTTATATCCTACTCATGCTAGTATTCAATGTTGATTATTCATAATGCATGTTCATGACCGTTTTCGCTCTCTAGCTGGCCGCTTCCCAACCTATTTGCTAGCATTCGCCTGTACTAAGCGAGAATACTGCTTGTGCATCAAAACCCTTAAACCAAAGTTATTCCGGATGAGTCCACTATATCTACCTATATGCGGTATTACCTTGCCGTCCCAAGTAAATTTGCATGTGCCACCTCTAAAAATTCAAATGAACATATGTTTTGTATGCCTGAACCGCTCATGGAGCGACAGGGGGTGGTCAGTATCTTCCATGCTAAGTGGGTTATTCTCATGATGAGTGTTTATTCAGTCGTCCTTTCATGAGAGGGGCTGGTAATAGGGATGCCCAGCCCAAAATGAAAAAAATGCAAATAATTAAATAAAACTCCCCCAGGACGTTGTTGGTATGTGTTTGGGATATAACCCCGCGGTGTGACCCGCCCAGGAGGGGCCGGGTTACACTGTTGGTGACTTATAAGTGGAAGCCAGAATAGGCCCAAGAAGATAAGATGTGAGGACTGGAGGTGCTTACAGGGGTGGGCTTGTTGAAGGCCCAAGACCCGGAGATGGTGCTGCAACCCAGAGATGTGAGCCGCCTGATGGCGACTTGCCTAGCAAGGCATGGCGACTTAGAACCCGGGTTGATTACGTTGTGTGATCCGACTTGGACTCTTGTAAGCCCAGGGCCTCGACCTATGTAATAAAGGCGAGACCCTACGGCGGGTTAACTCAGGTTACAATTGATCGAGAGATAGGTTAAGCGATTCTGCTCCCTTGTAATTGATATGCAATCAATACAACACAAAGCAGGACATAGGTTTTTACCTCGTTGGTGAGGGGACGAACCTGGGTAAACCTTGTGTCCTTCGTCCCGCTCAACCACTTCAAGCTAACCTACATTGCGATGGCTCCACACCTAAGTCCTTTCACAAGGGCATCTGTCGTGACAAAACCACAACAGTTGGCGCCAAATATGGGGCCAGCGCACGGTGGTTTCGAGTTCTTGAAGGGCTCCTTCCCAGGGATCGAGGGATACGCCGTTGGTAGGATGACTAAGAGTCGCCGCGGCAAGCTCTACATCGACAACGCAGGCTGGGGCCCCGAGGACGACTCAATCGAGTAAGGGTACCGGGTCCCCTTCGACGGAATTCATGTCTTCATTGGCAAGATCAGCGAATCAGAGCTTGAGCCGAATATCTGCACTGACATGGTCGAGCTGGCTCGGCGCGTGCGACCCGCCCCGGTTCAACCCGGCCGGAAACATGTCTTCGTTCGTTTTACACATGCCACAGATCTTGCAGAAGATTCTATATCTGGAGGAGAGACTCTCATACTCAGGCGATGAGTCCTTGACTGGAGAGACGGAGTCAATCTATCAGCTTCCAGATGGTGGGCTTGGGGGCTACTCCGATGGCAATAGTATTTCGGACCCCCTATGAGCCGCCGTGCAGGGCTGCTATTTTCATGGCTGACACAGGGCTGGCTCTAAATTCATCAACAGCTGCAGATATGACATCTAGGTCAACTACAACATAATGCCAAAAATTGCAAAGGTGTGAGATGAGATAGCGAAGGCCCAGGAGGATCTCAGCATAGAAAACGTCAGGATGGCGCCAGAACGGGCCCAGATGGATGCCAAATCACATCGTATAAGGGTGGAAGCTTTTCGCTTAAGTTTGGATCAGGATGCCTCCAATGCTGTTCTTCATAGGAGACACCAAACCGCGTGCCTTTGCAGTATGAGGCGCGAACCTTGTTCAACATGCCTAGGGAAGGACCAAGTAACCCGCCAGGTACGACCGGGGTTGCGGGGGCACCAGGGAGTGGCACGGCAGCTCAGCCTCGACTACCAGACCCGCCCCGTAAGGATCAGACCCCGCCTCAGCAGTTTTCGACACCACCTAGTCACTATTCTAACCCGGTAGATAACATGTTAGCGGTAGCAACCCGGCTGGCGGGGCGATTCCGATCGAGGGAGAGTCGCCGGCGGCGGTAGAGACCCAGAACGCAGTTGAACTCCTTCGAACAGTTGTTGCATAGCAGGTGGCTTACTCCTACAGTCGAGATCGTGTTCATTCAAGCCCTCGCCAAAGTCGCAGTTACAGCTGGCGCGTTGAGTCGCCAGTAGTTTCTAGCAGTGAGCGGTGTCGTAACCCGCCCCGTAATGATGACCCACCCCGTGGGAATAACCCGCCCCTTACTCAGGCTCAGGTGATTGTGGACCAAGCCAGAGCTTGCCGAGAGGCGGAGGCAGCAGCGGCGGCTCAACTAGGGGCTTATCAGCAGCCTCCGGTGACCCCTTCGGCCTCAGTAGAGGCTGGTGTAATTTCCAGGTCTGTTGCGGTGCCCTGTTTAGTACCAGCTTTACGTAATGAACGGCTGCCTAAGGATTTCAAGGGTCCTCGTAAGGTAGCTAATTAGATAGCTGATCTCCCTCCTTAGGCCTAGATTGAGAGTTACGAGTTAGCCATGGAGATGCTGGATGTCAATGATGATGTATGTGCCAAATACTTTACTATGATGTTAGATGGGCTAGCTCGAACGTGGTTAATGTAGGGGAACGTAGTAATTTCAAAAAAAATCCTACGCACACGCAAGATCATGGTGATGCATAGAAACGAGAGGGGAGAGTGTTGTCCACGTACCCTCGTAGACCGAAAGCGGAAGCGTTATCACAACGCGGTTGATGTAGTCGTACGTCTTCACGATCCGACCGATCAAGTACCGAACGCACGGCACCTCCGAGTTCAGCACACGTTCAGCTCGATGACATCCCTCGAACTCCGATCCAGCCGAGTGTTGAGGGAGAGTTTCATCAGCACGATGGCGTGGTGACGATGATGATGTTCTACCGACACAGGGCTTCGCCTAAGCTCCGCAACGATATTATCGAGGTGTAATATGGTGGAGGGGGGCACCGCACACAGCTAAAATATCGTATATCAATTGTGTGTCTAGAGCTGCCCCCCTGCCCCCGCATATAAAGGAGCAAGGAGGAGAGGGCCGGCCGAGGGGAGGTGGCGCACCCAAGGAGGGAGTCCTACTCCCATCGGGAGTAGGACTCCTCCTTTCCTTGTGGGAGTAGGAGAAGGGAAGGGGGAAGGAAAAAGAAGGAAGGGGGCGCCCCCCCCCCCCTCCCTAGTCCAATTCGGACTAGCCCATGGGGAGGGGTGCGGCCACCCTTTGGGGCCTTTCTCTCCTTTCCCGTATGGCCCATTAAGGCCCAATACGAATTCCCGTAACTCTCTGGTACTCAGAAAAATACCCGAATCACTCGGAACCTTTCCGAAGTCCGAATATAGTCGTCCAATATATCGATCTTTACGTCTCGGCCATTTCGAGACTCCTCGTCATGTCCCCGATCTCATCCGGGATTCCGAACTCCTTCGGTACATCAACATACATAAGCTCATAATAAAACTGTCATCGTAACGTTAAGCGTGCGGACCCTACGGGTTCGAGAACTATGTAGACATGACCGAGACACCTCTCCGGTCAATAACCAATAGCGGAACCTGGATGCTCATATTGGTTCCTACATATTCTACGAAGATCTTTATCGGTCAGACCGCATAACAACATACGTTGTTCCCTTTGTCATCGGTATGTTACTTGCCCGAGATCCGATCGTCGGTATCTCGATACCTAGTTCAATCTCGCTACCGGCAAGTCTCTTTACTCGTTCCGTAATACATCATCCCGCAACTAACTCATTAGTCACAATGCTTGCAAGGCTTATAGTGATGTGCATTACCGAATGGGCCCAGAGATACTTCTCCGACAATCGGAGTGACAAATCCTAATCTCAAAATACGCCAACCCAACAAGTACCTTTGGCGACACCTGTAGAGCACCTTTATAATCACCCATTTACGTTGTGACGTTTGGTAGCACACAAAGTGTTCCTCCGGTAAACGGGAGTTGCATAATCTCATAGTCATAGGAACATGTATAAGTCATGAAGAAAGCAATAGCAACATACTAAACGATCGGGTGCTAAGCTAACGGAATGGGTCAAGTCAATCACGTCATTCTCCTAATGAGGTGATCCCGTTAATCAAATGACAACTCATGTCTATTGCTAGGAAACATAACCATCTTTGATTAATGAGCTAGTCAAGTAGAGGCATACTAGTGACACACTGTTTGTCTATGTATTCACACATGTATTATGTTTCCGGTTAATACAATTCTAGCATGAATAATAAACATTTATCATGATATAAGGAAATAAATAATACTTTATTATTGCCTCTAGGGCATATTTCCTTCAGTTAAAAGGATTGCCTCCTAATTCATCAATTCATGGGCATAGTTGAAAGCGCGGTTCATTAAGAATTTTCAAGGGACGTGCAAGCAGCCTCTAACGATTATCGATCTTGATAATTGCATGCAGCACGAGGATGAGTCGGCCCATCATTGGGTCCGGCGGGTCTCTGCCATTATTCACTCGTCGGATAGTATTGCAGCAGGTCAGGAGGTTCTGGTCTTGGAGAAGAACTGTCATTTTACCCCCCCCCCTTAAACAGAAGCTTGGGTAGCTTAAGCGTCATTGCAATGACATGGGTGAGCTCATGGTGGCTCTCATTAAATATGCCGACTCTGACACCACAAAGGACCCTAGGTCTGATGATGAGAAATCCAACAAGTGCAAGAAGAGTGGCAATGGTAAGGGTCATCAGCAGAATATGGCAGGGCACAATAGCAACAATCAGGGCAACGGTGGTAAGCGACGAAACCCCGACGGCGAGTCAGAACTCGTAGCTAACACCAACAAGGTATACAAACTAGCGTCGTAATGGTAATGGTAAGCCGTCCTTTGGAGGAAAAAATTTAATCTTGAGGCAATGCTCAATGACCCTTGCCCAAAACACAGTCTGCCTAATAAGCCAGCGACTCATGCCTGGAAGGATTGTTTTATCATGCAAGAGTACAAGAATTCCAGTTTTAATCAGAATCATGGTAATAATAATGGGCCGCCTGGCGGGTCAGGATCCGTCTCACAAGGGTCTGGTTTTGGTGGTGGCGGCTCAAACACTGGCTATCAAAATCAAGATAATCAGGGTGGTTATAATCAGCAGCCTAGTCAAGGAAACCATCAGCAAGGGAACCAGTCAGGATATCAGAGTAATCCAAAACAGCTCAATGGTGGCCACTACCATGTTTTTACCACAAGTCTTCGCAAACGAGATCAGAAGGTTCATAAGCGTGCAATCAATACTGTTGAGCCGGTGATGCCTCAATATTTGCGGTGGTCAGAACATCCAATCACATGGAGTCAGGAGGATCACCCGCCCCGTGTTGAGAATCCAGGTCATCTGGCATTGGTGGTAGCCCCTTAGGTCGGGGGTTATAAATTCACTAAGGTGCTTATGGATGGTGGCGGTAGTGTCAACATCCTGCATTATGACACCTTTCACCGGATGAACTTAACTGACAAAGATCCTAAGCCCTCTTCCGCAGTCTTCCATGGTGTGGTGCCTGGTAAGTCGGCATATCCTGTGGGAAAGATTGCCTTGGAAGTTGCTTTTGGTAATGATTATGACTATAGAGCAGTGACGCTATGGTTTGAGGTGGTCAAAATCAAGAGTCCATATCATGCGTTGTTCGGATGGCCTGCTTATGCTAGGTTGATGGCTCACCCTTGCTATGTTTATTTACATCTTAAGATGCTAGGGCTAAAAGGCACAATCACAGTCCACGGTGATCAAAGGATCGCTTTGGAATGCGAGGAAGGAGACGCGGCTTATGCAGAGTCAGCTTGCACTACTAAGGAGCGTATGTTTTACAAAGATAATGTTGACCCGGCCGATATGACACCTTTGGAGAAGCCCACCACTGAGCAAGACCCTTTGTTGAAATTTAAGTTGGCTGATGATACTAACCAGGTTGACTTTGTCCCTGGCGACTCATCTCAGCAGTTCACAGTAGGGGCTAATATGGATCCTAAATAGCAAAACGCGCTCATCAAGTTCATCCTTGAGAATCGGGACATCTTTGCAAGGAAACCTTCTGACATGTCGGGTGTACCGAGCGAATTCACTGAGCACACTCTTAATGTGGATCCTAAGTTTAAGTTGGTTAAGCAATTCCTTCGTCGTTTCAATGAAGAACGATGTAAGGCTATTGGAGAAGAGGTAGCCTGGCTCTTAGAGGCTGGGTTTATTGTCGAAGTTTTTCACCCTGAGTGGTTGGCTAACCCTGTGCTTGTACTGACGAAGAACGACACTTGGCATATGTGTGTTGATTACACAGATCTTAACAAAGCCTGTCCAGTTGATCCATTTGATCTCCCCCTTATCGACCAGCGGGTTGCGAGAGTTTATGTTTCCTGGATGCATATTCTGGTTATCATCATATCAAGATGGCAGTTAAAGACCAAGAGAAGACATCCTTCATTACACCTTTTGGAGCTTTCTGCTATGTTTCTATGCCTTTTGGGCTTAAGAGTGCCCAGGCGACTTATCAACACTATGTTCAGAATTGTTTTCATAGCCAGATTTGGCGCAACGTTCATGCTTATATGGATGACACTGTGGTTAAATCTAGAAAGAAGGCGACTCTCCTAGATGATCTGAAAGAAACTTTTGACAATCTCTGGGTCTATAAAATGATGCTTAACCCGTCCAAGTGTGTCTTTGGCGTGCCAGCAGGTAAACTTTTGGGATTTTTGGTCTTAGAAAGGGGCATTGAAGCTAACCCAGAGAAGATCAAGGCTATCACCTCACTTTCTAAGCCGGCGTGTGTCAATGACGTCCAATGTTTGGTGGGTCGTATTGCAACTTTGAGCCATTTTATAAGTCGCCTGGGAGAAAAGGCACTTCCCTTATACCAGATGATGAAGAAGACATATCACTTTGTCTAGAGTGATGATGCTAATGAGGCATTTGAGGCGCTCAAGAAATAGTTAGCTGAGCTGCCTGTCCTTGCTGCTCCCATTGAGAAAGAGCCCTTGCTCCTTTACGTGGCGGCTAATAATAAGGCGGTCAGTGTGGCAGTTGTTGCAGAGCGCAAGGAGGCGGTTAAGGAGTACCCAGTTCAACGGCTGGCTTACTATGTTAGTGGGGTGTTGACAGAGTCCAAGCAACGATACCCACATTGGCAGAAACTGATGTTTGGGGTGTTCATGGCGTGTGGCAAGCTGAAGCATTATTTTCTTGGCCATCCTATTACTTCGGTCAGCTATGCTCCTTTGGTAGATATTATTTAGAATAGGGAGGCTACATGCCGGGTTGCTAAGTGGGCAATTGAACTTGGACCTCATGGTTTGAAGTATGTCCCAAGAACAGCCATCAAATCTCAGGCTTTGCTGGATTTCATAAATGACTGGCCCAAGTGACTGTCGCGGTAAACCACGACCACCTATGGGACCAGGAGGCCCCTTGCTGGTTCGGTAGGGGGGCGACGCGTTGCACAATGAGCAGACGAGCGTGGGGCAGGACGACAGCGATCACACAGGCAATTTTACAGGTTCGGGGTACCACGAGGCTTAAAACCCTACTCCTGCTTTGGTGGATTGATGGTGGAAAGGTGGTGGTGGAGTGTAGTACACTTGCCCGGCAGGGGTTGCCTTGAGGCAGCTGCGACTACGCGCATATGAGGGTGTGAGTTATCCAATCTTCTAACCCTTTCTACAGTTGCCATGGGCCTCCTTTTATAGATCAAGGGGTCACCACAATGGCAAAGTAGTCATTACGCACTGATAAGATAGCAAACAGTGCTATCATACCTAACTCTGCGGGTTGACAGGCGCACTAAATGCACCGCTTAGTGTCACATCGTTGGTTGCCCGGCAAGTCTTGTTGGGCTATCTTGCCAGCTCCACGCCTACTTGCTTGACACGTCACAGGACGGGTGTCATCTGTGGGTTTCTCTTGTAGGGAGAGGCTGCCATGTGGCGAATGGCTGCCACTTAGTTTCTCTGCGGCTTGACACCACACTGATCGACGACGTGGGTCATGGTGGAATGGTTGGTGAGGTGGTTTTGCCTCCGCGAGCCCCGGCAGGCCCTGCCGAGGTGCTTTGGTCGCCTGCTTCTGGGGGTGGCCTCGCCCCTTGCCGGGCTCGCCTGCCTGGCAAAGGAGGCCTTTCTCTTGACGATATCCTGCTCCTCTGGCTTGATCTTGGTCCCTCTGATCTGCGTGTTAGTTCTTTGAATCTCTTGGTACCTTGTACTCTGACTGGGGCTGGTGCTTCAATCTTGTTCCCGTGCGTGTGCACAGTCTGGGCAACAGACCCAGGGTTTGTTGCACCGACAGAAGCCCCCGGGCCTGCCCCGAACACGCTGCCGAGCGTCATCGGGGTAGGGCATAATAAGTGCACAAGCGAGAGTTGCTAAAGAGGCTGGTCTCGCAAAGTCTTCTTTGCTTCTTCATTAGCCTTGATTCCGGGCCAGCTTCCAGTTTCTCCGTGCGTCATGTAAAGCCAATAGTGGTGGGGCTGCTCCAGTAATGGCTCGTGAATGACTTTAATGCATGGGGTAGAAACTACCAATTCACTCTTCCCACCACGCCCTTATCCTTGGCCACGTATGCTGCATGCATCGCGTGGGGTAGGTAACGGAGGCGCGTGGCGTGGGAGAGCATCAAGGTGAGGGCCCAGTTGTCTTGAATTGGTAGAGGGGGACGGCGGCCGCCCATTGAGGGAGAGCCTCCCTCCCCGCCCCGCCTATAAAAGGGAGGGGCGGAGGAGGGTGGAGTCACTCATCTTCGCATTCCTCCTCTTCTTATCGTCTGCTGGTTATGCTGGAAAAAAAGGGCTTAGGGCCGTACCCCGGGCTCCATCTTGAAGTTTCTAGTGGATCTAGAAGGGGGACTTGGGTGGTGTGGCGACAATGCCAGGAGTGGCGATCCCGGCGTGCTTGCCGCCGGGCCGCCCGAGGCCTTGACTTCAGTGGGAGGGGACGCGAACGACACCATGTCGAGGCCCGACGCGGGCACGGCGCGTGGCAGTCGATTGCTCCCCATTCTTCTACCCCTTGCGACACTGGGGAGGAGCGACGGAAGAGATTCGTCGCTAATAGGGGCGAATCTGGCTCCTCCCGGGTGTCGTCCTCCTGTCGCACAGGAAGGCTCCTTGCTTTCTCATATGTCTCCGGGACGTGCGGTAGCTTCTAACATCAGGGCTCCTGGGGACAACCATGCTCTCTGTGGGAGGACCCAGAGAGCATGGCGTCCGGCGTGACGGCTGCGCCGAGGTCTTCGGATGGTAGCGATGTGGACGGCAGCGGCAACCCATGACGCGTCAAGAACAGGGATGATCGTTCCGACGAGTCGTGTTTGCCGGTGACTCCGTGCCTCCCATCTGGTCCTCCGGTAGCATCACCATCCACGTCTGCCCTCCGGTTTCTTCCTCCTTGCTGGGGAGCAGTGCCGTCCTGATCATGGGGAGGCGCCGAATCCCAGATGTGCCCGCCTCCGGCCTCTTCGACCTCTTTCGGTAGAAGATGGACAGGGGCAAAGGCATTATGGGGCACTTATCTTTTTTCAATCTTAAATCTGTAGGCATTTGCCAAATTTTAATTGAAATAATGTAATCCCTCGAGTCCATGTTTGTGTTCTGTAACACTTGTACTTGTATCAGCATATAAATGAAAAGGATGAACCTTGCCGGGAACCCGTGCATGTATATGTCCATGCAGAGGCGAGATGCCTCTTATGTAAATAAACGAGTTTTCCCCGGCAGGCTATCCTGCCGGCACCCTTTTCGTCTGCCAGAGAGCTGCGTCTACCAGGTTACAGACAAAGGGACCAGCCCCACGCCAACTTCTCTTTACCAAAGGCCACTGCGACCACCCTGACTGAAGCAATGTTCGAGTCATGGATGGGAGCACCTAAGTCTCAAAAGAGTGGCGAAGCTTTCTCATGCTCAAGTTATAGCCTTACAGAACACTAATGGATAGGAGGTAAAACTTATCTGTTTGGCTTGCTGGGGATCGCTGTGCCGGGCAATCTTCTCAACTCCTTGTTGAAGCTAAGTCCATGGGAGGAACCTGCAGCTTCATGGAGATGAGAATGAATGCAGGATGCGATCCTATCTATATGCAAATGCAAATGCTCATGAAATGCTTATGCAGTGATCTTGGTAGGCTCATGCATGCATGCAATCTTGGTCGGGGGCCCCCATAGCGCTTCTTTATTTTCTCTTGCACAGGGTCATCGCCCTGGCTTTGTATAAGGGGTTACATGCAGCTGAGGCAAGGCCTGTACAAATGGGTGGCTGCCGGGCAGGGCCGGACAGCCGCGCCTTACGGGTAGAAGTTACAGAGATACTCAAATTTCCATGAGTTTTGCAACTGAGTGCCATCTCCGGTCTCCAGACGGACTACGCCAGGTCTGGTGACTCGTACTACCCGGTAAGGGCCTTCCCACTTCGGTGAAAACTTGTTTGTACCCTTGGTGGACTGAACACACCTAAGGACAAGGTCACCTTCCTCAAAACACCGGGCGTTAACCCTACAGCTATGATAGCGACGCAGGGCTTGCTGGTAGCATGCACCACGCCTAGCAGCCTAGAGACGGTTCTCCTCGAGTAGCACAGCGTCGCCATGCCAGTTCTGATCTTGCGCTACTCCATCGTAGGAAAGCACTCGAGGCGACCCGTAAATGAGTTCCGTGGGGACAACTGCTTCCGCCCCATAGACCAGGGAGAAGGGCGTCTATCCGATAGCTTGGTTTGGTGTCATTCTGAGGGACCAGAGAACTACCCGCAGCTCGTCGATCCACCGCATGTCGTGCTTCTGCAGCATATCAAAAGTTCTTGTCTTGAGTCCACGCAACACTTCAGTGTTCGCCCTCCAGCTTGTCCATTGCTCCGGGGGGGTGTGCCACAGAGGCGAATGAGATCTTGCATCCGGGGGCATGAACATATTGCATGAAGGCGCGGCTCATGAACTGGGTGCCGTTGTCGGTGATGATCCTTGCCAGAACTCCAAAACGACACACCAATTCTTTCAAGAACTTGACAGCTGACTGAGCAGTCACATTTCTCATGGTAGTCACTTCCGTCCAGTTTGTAAACTTGTCGATGGCAACGGACAAGAATTCAAAGCCCCCGATTTCTCGGGGGAAGGGGCCGAGATATCAAGCCCCAGACCGAAATTGGCCATGATAAAGGGATTGTTTGATGAGCTTGGGCAGGCAGGTGTGTTTTCTTGGAATGGAACTGGTAGGATTCACATTTCATGACTAGCTTGACCACATCTTGGAGGGCTGTGGGCCAATAGAATCCTTGCCGAAATGCTTTCCCAGCTAATGCCCTTGATCCAATGTGGGAGCCACACATTCCTCTGTGAATCTTAGCCAGCAGTTCCTTTCCTTCTTCCCGGCAGACACACTTCAATTTCACACCGTTGGCCTCCTTCTGTATAGAGTGCCATCGACAAACTGATACATACTGGCCCTCCGGGCTACTTTTTTAGCTTCATCTCGGTCGCCGGGAATCTCTCCGGTTTGGAGGAAGGGGACAATGTGCGTTGCCCAAGTTGGATCCTGGCGATCGGCAACGAGGACTAGCGGCACCTCCTCTGTTGCAGGAGCACTAGCCTCGTTCGCGGGGTCCATGGACCCGGCTGGAGGGGGTGGTCTGGCAGGCTGTGAGGAGTTGTTTCCGGCAGGGTCTCTGCCAAGAGCGGACGGCTCTACCGGGAGAGGCTTACCGTAGTCCAAATTTCTCCTCTTCCAGGCCATTGTTGCTGGGGATATGGAGGGCTGAGTGAGATGGAGAACAAAAGTCCCTCGTTCCATAGGAAGCTTCTCCGCACCACACTTTGACAGATGATCAGCTATGCTGTTTTCAGCACGGGGTACATGCTCTGTTTGCAATCCGTCAAAGCGCTCCTCCAATCTCCTCACTTCCTCGACGTATGCCTCCATCAATGGACTTTGATAATCCTTGTTGACTTGTCTCAGCACAAGCTGTGAATCTCCTCGAATGATTAGCTTCTTAATTCCCAATTCAGATGCAATCCGGAGGCCGGCAAGGAGCCCTTCATATTCAGTTGTATTGTTGGTCGCTTCTTCCTGGGCAAAATGCATTTGGACGACGTACTTCAAGTGCTTCCCGGAGGGGGCGACAAGAAGCATGCCAACTCCTGCACCTTGTAGGGAGAAGGCACCATCAAAATACATAATCCATTCTTGGGGTAATTCCTTACCGAGGATAACTGTCTCTGTTACTTCCTCATCAGGGGTTGGCGTCCATTCTGCAATAAACTCTGCCAATGCCCTGCTCTGAATAGTTGATGTGCTCTCAAACTTCAAACCAAAGCTGGATAACTCCAAAGCCCACTCCACTATTCTGCCGGTAGCCTCAGGGTTTTGGAGTATCCTTTGCAACGGAAAACGAGTAACAACCGTGATCTCATGGGCTTGGAAGTAGTAGCAAAGTTTCCTTAAGTCCATAATGAGGCCAAAGATCAACGTCTGCACGCCAGAGTACCTCGATCTAGCCCCTTGTAACTGGGAGCTGATGAAGTACACTGGGCACTGCACAACTTTTTTTCCTTGCCGCGTCCTTGGGGTTGCTCTCGTTGTCATGCTCATTGCTGTCCTGACCTTTTCTGACCCAGCTGGTCTCTGCTCACTTTCTGCCTCATCCACTTCCGGCTGCGCTACCAAGGCTGCACTAACCACTTGGTTGGTTGCCGCCAAGTATAGCAACAACGACTCCTGGGGTTTGGGAGCAACCAAGGTAGGCACAGAGGACAAGTAGGCCTTCAACTCTTGCAAAGCTACATCTGCTTCGGGGGTCCACTTCATAGGGTCGACCTTCTTCAAAATCTTGAAGAACGCCAGGGCGCACTCGACAGACTTGGAGATGAATCTGCTTAGTGCGGCAACACATCATGTCAGGCGCCTCACATCATTATTTGTCCTTGGCGCTTGGATCTGCTCGATGGCCTTGATCTTGTCGGGGTTGGCTTCGATCCCACGATGGGATACAAAGAACCCAAGCAACTTGCCAGAAGGAACACCAAATAGACACTTCTCCGGGTTGAGCTTCAGATTGATCTTGCGCAGATTTTCAAATGTCTCCTCCAAATCTTGAATAAGGGTGGCCTTATCCTTGCTCTTGACCACAATATCATCCATATAGGCCTCTATGTTTTTGTGTAACTGTGGCTCAAAACCAATCTAGATTGCCCTTGCAAAAGTGGACCCGACACTCTTTAATCCGAATGGCATGCAGATAAAGCAGTACGTACCACATGGAGTGATGAACGACGTCTTCTCTTCATCTTCCTTGGACATCAATATTTGGTGATACCCATAGTATGCATCTTGAAAGGAGAGCAAATCCCAACCTGAAGTGGAGTCCACAATCTGGTCGATGCGCGACAAGGGAAATGGGTCTTTCGGGCAAGCCTTGCTGAGATCTGTGAAATCTATGCAAAGCCTCCACTTCCCATTAGCCTTTCGGACTACCACTGGATTTGCCAACCACGTGGGATGCAGTACTCCTCTGACCAAACCAGCTGCCTCAAGATTCTTGATCTCTTCTACAATGAACTGCTGTCTCTCCAAGGCCTGCTTCCGGACTTTCTGCTTGACAGGTCGGGCATGTGGGCAGACAACAAGGTGGTTCTCGATTACCTCTCTGGGAACGCCAGGGATATCAGATGGTTGGCAGTCAAACACATTGATATTCGCCCGCAGGAAGGCAATGAGCGTGCTTTCCTATTTGTCATCGAGGGTGGCGCTGATAGTGAAAGTACCATCAACGCCAGCCAGCCCTGTCGGGACCTTCTTCACTTGGGGTGCGGCAACCTTGGATCCTTTGTTGTTAGAACACTCCGGCACGTCGTCAACGGGTGTCGTGCACTTGGTGGGGGCACGCTTCCCGGACTCTTTGCCGGAGTCCCTACGATCTCTCTTCTTTCCTTTACTTTCCTTGGCGGGAGCTACCGCTGCCGCTGTCTCTGCCGCGACCGCGTCCTGGCACATCTTGTCCACACAAATGCTTGCATCCTTCTCATCTGGTGGGATGGTGATGACTCCCAGTGGCCCAGGCAACTTCAAGGTGTTGTAGGCATAGTCGGATGCCGCCATGAACATAGCCAAGGCCGGGCGTCCAAGAATCACATTGTACGACAGGGGGAGATCAACCACATCAAACACAATCCTCTCAGTCTGGTAGTTCAGTTCTCCCCCAAACGTTACCGGCAATGTAATCTTTCCCTTAGGATGGCTCCTGTCGAGATTAACTCCTTGAAACATGTCGGTAACCTCTAGCTCATCTTCTCCTATCTGAAGCTTATTGATGACTGCCAGGGAAATCAGATTCAACCCGGCCCCGCTGTCTACCAACATCTTTGTGACCTTGAGGTTGCGGATTGTTGGGGAGACCAACAACAGCAAACATCCTACCGCAGTGGTACGGCTAGGATGATCCTCGTCGTCAAAGATAATGGGCGTACGGGACCATTTGAGTGGCTTCCGGGCCTCTGGCGCTAGCTCCACGACATTGACTTCTCGTGCCCACCGTTTGAGCTGGCGGTGAGAAGTGTGCAAAGATGCACCTTCGTCAATTCACAGGGCGTATGTGGCCTTCTGAAACTCTTGCTCACTGGTTTCCTCTTCATCCCCCCATCACTTTCATCATCACAGGTTTCCTTCTCTCGACCTCTGGCGAGCTTTCCTTGGTTCAGAAAGGGTTTGCCGTGGCGATTTACTTCACCACCCCGGCCCTTACCGCCCTCAACATTCTGACCTTTTTCCTTATCACGCTTCTCATACTCCGCTCTCCGTTTCTTGACAAGCTGCTCAACCTGGTAACACTCTTGAAGGTCGTGGCCCATGGTCCGATGAATCTTGCAGTAAGGCCCATCGCCTTTCCCAGCTTTCTCGACAGCCGCAGCCTCTTTGCAGTCAGTGCATGCGGCAGCTTCCTTGCCGAGGGCCTCAGCTTTGGCCTTCTTGCCGGTACTAGGCGTACCAGATCCTTCAACAGTCATCATTGCCATATCTCTTCGCTTCTTACTGTGCTTCTTGCTCTTCTTATGACTGGATGATTCGTCCTCATCCTCTGAATCAACGTTGGCGCAATCTCCCTCTTCGGGCAGCTTCCTTCCCTCCTCCATCCGAGCACACTTATCCACCAGTGTATAAAGCTCCTTCACTGTGTTGGGCAACCACACGTTCATCTTGGAACGAATACGACGGTTGCGCACATTGGACTGGAAGGCAGCTATTACGGCTGCCGGATGGATATTTGGAATATTTCTATGAACTTTGCTGAATCTCTGTAAATACTCACGGAGGGTTTCTCCTTCCTTCTGCTGGAGAAGCTGCAAGTCACTAGGCATGCCGGGTTCTTGATGACCGCCAGTAAAGGCCCCAATGAACTCGTGGCATAGGTCAGCCCATGACGAAATGGAGTTCTCCGGTATGTGCATCAGCCAAGACCTCACATTGGACTTGAGGGCCAAAGGGAAGTAGTTGGCAAACACCTTCTCATCTCTTCCCCTGGCAGCCTGAACAGCAATGGTGTAGATGCTTAGGAACTCTGCCGGGTTCAGCCTCCCGTCGTACTTCTCAGGTATCTCTGGCTTGAACATGCGAATGGACGGCCAATGGACTTGCCACAGATCTTGTGTAAAGGCAGGGCAGCCAACCTCGAAAGGTAGGCACCCACCAACACCGAGCGCAGGCTCATCGACATTGAGGCCGTCGTAACCATCGGTCCGGCGGAGGTCGTCGCGGTGTTGCTCGATGATGACGCACGCGTCTCCTCTCCGCCCATCCTCCGGGGCTCAACGTTGGCCTCGGCGTACTCGAGGGTCAGAAGAGGCCATCGAGACATCGTCGGGTTCTTGATTCTGTTGCACTCGCACTGGCTGCCATGGTGGGGACTGCATCATGGGGATGGCCCCTTCCGTACGGTCAGCAACATGAGTTGTTTCTCTCGCTTGGGGAGGTCGTGGCGGGCTAGCTCGCCGTGAGCCCCCAGCTTCAGCGAAACCGAGCAGGCTTTGGATGGTGGCACGCCATTCGTCCATCTGCTCGGCCGCTGGAGGAAACCTCGGCAGCAGCTGAGCTCGCGCCATGGCCTCCGAAGCTGTACTTGGCATGGAAGATGATGAAGTCGATTGTACCGTCGCTCGGCTCCTGACGGTGCCAGCGGCGGTAGCACTGCGCCCCCGCTGTTGCTGCGGGACGGCCACCTGGATGTGGTGTGGCGAAGGCGCTCGAGGTCCAGCGGCTCCGTCGGGCGCAACAGCTTGTTCAGCCCGTCCCGGGGGGTGCACGCGCTCCGACCGCACCCGTGGTGGGGGGCGGCCGGAGGGCGGCGGTTCGCCCCGGTCCGAGCACCGTTGTTGTGGCTGTGCCCATCGGCAGGAGAGAGGGGCGCGGATGGAGTAACCCCCTCACCGTACCTTGGGGAGCGTGGCCATCGGGATGTTGCTGATGTTGCTCTCCTCCGGTGCCTCCTACTCCTGTGGCGGCTGCGGGGGAAGTGGTGGCGGTGTCGCCTGCTCCGAGCACATCCGCAGCAGTGTCCGCGTCCTCGTGCGCCTCCGCACCCCCCGCAGTGTTAGAGGTCACGGGCGGCGGAGCCTTCGAGGTGGATGGGTTAGCCAAAGGACCGGGTTTCTTCTTGGGCACCATGATCGATTGCGTCGTCGAAGATGAAGATGGTGATGAAGTCGACGCGCTGCACATGCCTTTAGGTTCACACAAGCGAGCCCCCTACCTGGCGCGCCAAAGATGTTGCGGGAAACCACGGCCACCTATGGGACCAGGAGGCCCCTTGCTGGTTCGGCAGGGGGTGACGCGTTGCACAAAGAGCAAACGAGCGTGGGGCAGCACAACAGAGATCACACAGGCAATTTTACCGAGGTTCGGGCCGCCGCGAGGCATAAAACCCTACTCCTGCTTTGGTGGATTGATGGTGGAAAGGTGGTGGTGGAGCATAGTTCACTTGCCCGGCAGGGGTAGCCTTGAGGCAGCAGCGACTACGCGCGTATGGGGGTGTGAGTTATCCAATCTTCTAAACCTTTCTATGGTTGCCATGGGCCTCCATTTATAGATCAAGGGGTCACCACAATGGCAAAGTAGTCATTACAAACTGATAAGATAGCAAACAGTGCTATCATACCTAACTCTGTGGGCTGACAGGGTGCATTAAATGCACCGCTTAGTGTCACATCTTTGGTTGCCCGGCAAGGCTTGCCGGGCTATCTTGCCAGCAACGCGCTTGCTTGCTTGACACGTCGCAGGACGGGTGTCGTCTATGGGTTTCTCTTGTAGGGAGAGGCTGCCATGTGGCGAATGGCTGCCACTTAGTCACTCTGCGGCTTGACACCGCACTGATCGACAACATGGGTCATGGTGGAATGGTTGGTGAGGTGGTTTTGCCTCCGCGAGCCCCGGCAGGCCCTGCCAGGGTGCTTTGGTCGCCTGCTTCTGGGGGTGGCCTCGCCCCTTGCCGGGCTCGCCTGCCCGACAAATGAGGCCTTTCTCTTGACGATATCCTGCTCCTCTGGCTTAAGCTTGGTCCCTCTGATCCGCGTGTTAGTTCTTCGCATCTGTTGGTTCCTTGTACTTTGAACTTGGGATGGTGCTTCAATCTTGTTCCCGTGCCTGTGCACAGTCCGGGCAACAGACCCAGGGTTTGTTGCACCGACAGTTGCAGACACCTGAGGAAAAGCCTGACAACACATATTGGACAATCCACTTTGATGGGTCCAGGCAATTTGAGGGCTCAGGGGTTGGAGTTATTTTGACTTCCCCATGAGGTGAATTTTTTTGCTATGTTTTAAGGCTCATGTTTCCTTGTACTAACAATGCAGCTGAGTATGAAGCTTTACTCCATGGCCTTCGTATGCCTAAAGAGATGAATTTAAGCCGGGTCAGGTGCCTGGGCGACTCAGACCTTGTGGCTCAGCAAGTCTCGGGCAAGTGGGACTCTAAAGACCCGCTCATGGCGGCTTATCGTCGGCCGGTTGATAATATTGCTAGTCACTTTAAGGGTTATCAGGTGGATCACCTTGATCGACAAAAGAATGAGGCGGCTGATGCATTGTCCCGGCTTGGGTCTCAACGTAAGCCGGTGCCTCCTAATGTGTTCCTCGATGCATTACACAATCCTTCTGTCAAGTCACCGTCTGAAGAAGATCTTATTGTCCCTGACCCGGAGGCATAGTTTGTGGCGGCTCTTCATGCTATTCCAGATTGGACTTTGCCTTATCTGGCTTATATGACCCAGAGGTGAGTTACCCGAGGATGAAACTTTGGCAAGGCAAATAACCAGGAGGTCTAAGTCTATGATTATCATCAACGGCAAGTTACACCGCTGCAGTGTGACAGGCTTGTTCCAACATTGAGTTTCTCCTGAGGAGGGACGTGAAATTTTACGAGAGATTCATGAAGGCGATTGTGGTCATCATGCTGGCTCAAAATCTTTGGTGGCTAAAGCTTTTTGTCATGAGTTTTATTGGTTAACAACTCATGCTGATGT
This sequence comes from Aegilops tauschii subsp. strangulata, assembly GCF_002575655.3. NCBI lineage: Eukaryota > Viridiplantae > Streptophyta > Magnoliopsida > Poales > Poaceae > Aegilops > Aegilops tauschii. The sequence goes on from NC_053039.3 coordinate 184,630,406, forward strand.
AGAGGATATTGTAAGCAAGTTTGATGGATGCCAAAAAATTTCTAGACAAGCTCATGTGCCGGCTCAAGAATTGCGTATGATCCCAATAACTTGGTCGTTTGCAATATGGGGGCTTGATATGGTTGGACCGTTCAAGAGGTCTAAGGATAAGAAGACCCACCTTTTGATGGAGCCAGTTAGCAAGTATGATGCGGAGACTGCAGTTCAATTTGTTAAAACACTGATCTTTCGTTTTAGTTATCCTCACAGTATTATTACTGACAATGGCATTAATCTATCTAAGGGTACTATGAAGGAGTTCTATCAAAGAGAGCATATCCGTCTTGATATTTCTTTCGTGGCTCATCCATAGTCTAATGGTCAAGCAGAAAGGGCTAACCAAGAAATTTTGAGAGGCATGAAGCCCTGGCTTATGGTTCCTTTGGAGCAAACGCCGGGTTGTTGGGTTGGGGAGCGACCTTCAGTGCTATGGATTATCAATACCACCCCCAATAGGTCAACAGGTTATACGCCTTTCTTCATGGTCTATGGTGCGGAAGCGGTTCTCCCAAGTGACATCCGTCATGACTCGCCTAGAGTAGCGGCCTATGTTGAAGTTGATAATGAGATGGCAAGTCAGAATACACTTGATGCTTTGGATGAAGAGCGTGACCTTGTGTCGCCTCGTTTGGCGATATATCAGCAGGACCTACATCACTATCATAGCCGTAGAGTTCGAAGCCAGTATCGGCGTCCTGGGAACATGGGTCCCCAGACTTGCCTGCCTGCGGCCCACGGTATGGCTCCACCAGCGGCCCTGTAAGGCCCATCTTCACCAGCAAACACTGAAGACCCTCGCGAGGGGCCAAGCCTCGCGAGGCGGACGACGCAAGACCTCCTCGGGGGCAGCCTCACCAGGCCGGCTCGTGAGGGTCGGAGAGATCAAGGAAAGGGGCACCTCGCGAGGTTCCTATGACGCAAGCCATGACGACTAGAGCCAGGCGGGCGCCAGCACGCGTAGTGTCCTCGTTTCCTCTTTGGTGCTAAAGTGGCAAGCGCAGGCGAGGAGTCCCGAGGCATCAGGCAAAGGTTGCCATATCGGTGCAACGAGACCAAAACCAGCAGGACGGCAGGATGGAGGTCACTGTGGAGCCAAAGACGGCGTCACCACCAGAGCCTTTGGTAGGCGAAGACCACCTTTAGTCAGGATAACTTGTACTAGTTGTCTCCCTTCGAATTTGGTCGTTGTGGCATCCCTTCCCGCTCAATATTTGGGAAGAGGACGAGGGCCTCCATAAATAGGACTAGCCACCACCATAGAGGGGGGATTGATTCAGTTCACCCTCAACCACACAAGCTCACCAAGCACTAGAGCACCTCTCCTCAGGAGGCTGTTCTTCCCTTTGTAACTGTTCATCCTCAGCCCAAGAGGCAATCCACCACACCACACTGGAGTAGGGTATTACACCACATCGGTGGCCCGAACCAGTATAAATCTTGTAGCCCTTTGTTCTGTGAGTTCGACGCGCTGAGCCTTGAGATCACGGTGAGGGTGTGAGCTAGAGGGAGGAGAGATCTTCATGCGCACCCCAGTGTTCGAACCTCAAGGGTTTGCCAGAACCCGTAATCTGACATTTGGCGCGCCAGGTAGGGGTCCGCCGAAGCTTTCCTTCCGCCGGTCTGCGTCCCGCCGCTTCATCGCATCCATGGCGGATGCTCGCCGAGCCCGTGCTGAGCGTCGGGCCGCCCTCGCCGCCCGCGTCGCTCAGACAGCCCCTGTCGGCGGGCCTCCCCTCGTTCCCTGTCGCCCGCTGCCAAGGCCGCCACTGGCCCGGCGGGAAACAAGCAGCAAGCGTCCTCGCTGCACCCCTCGGTGCGGCGGGACGGCCGCACCGCCACTCCGTCACTTACTCTGGCCGGCTCGTCGTCCCACGCACGTCGCGCACCTACAGACGTGTAGGCCGCGCTGCTCATGGCACGCGAGCTCCTACGCTACTGCCCAGTCAAGAACCTCTATGAGGACTGGCTGGACCGCATCATCGAGCTCGTCAGCGCCGTAGGGGGCTCCCCCGTGCCATCCCTCTCGCTGCCTCGCCCTGGGCCAGCTGCGGGCAACGTGGCTCACGGAGCGCCTCCACCACCTCTGCACCAAGACGGCGCTCTGGCGCCAAGGCGCGCGGCCCTCCGGCGCGACCCACCGCGTCGGGCACCCGCGCCAGAAGAAGGAAGATGCCAAGAAGTTCCCCGACCGCAAGAGAATGCTCCCGCGGTCCCAGCGCCACTGCGACAAGACTGCGTGCCGCTGGCAGTGGCGGTGCGCGGGCATCAAGGGCAGGCTCCGCATCCGCAAAGGGCCCCGGTGGCCACGGCAGGCTGCCGCGCCTTCACACCTGAGCTGCGTAGCGTCGCCTGGCCGGAGAAGTTCAAGCCGGACCTGCCTCCTCGCTACGACGGCACCCCTGACCCCGCAGAGTTCTTGCAGCTCTACGTGCTGAGCATTGAGGCAGCCAACGGCGATGAAAAAGTCATGGCGAACTGGTTCCCCATGGCTCTCAAGGATGGCGCTCGCTCGTGGCTCCTGAACCTGCCCCCCGGCTCGATCCCTTCCTGGGATGAGATGCGCGACCGCTTCTCCAACTTCCAGGGCACTCGCGACCGCCCTCCGGCTGCGGGTGACCTACGCCGCATCAAGCAGCAGCCGGGAGAGACTCTACAAAAGTACATCCAGCGCTTCAACAACGTTCGTCTCAAGATCCCCAAGGTGACGGACGAGGCCATCATCTCGGCATTTTCTGATGGCGTCCGCGACGTCAAGATGAAGGAGGAGCTTTCCATCCACGAGGAGTTATGCATGGCTTTGGAGCTGTTCAACCTGGCGACCAAGTGTGCAAGGCCGGAGGAGGGGCACCTTTCCCTCCTCGAGCTCCCAGCTACCAACCCGGAGGAGAAGAAAGCCAAGGCCAAGGACGTGAAGCGCAAGGGAGTAGCCGTGCTCGCGGCGGAGCCGGATACGAAGCGCGGCCGGGACCATCCCGAGTCGTCCAAGAGCAGCCGACCATTCTGTGCCTTCCACAACGTACACAACCACAACACCAACGACTATCAAGAGCTCAGGGTCATTCAAGATGGATGCTTCGGTCGACGCCCCGAGTGCAATGACCAGGGCTACGGCCGAGGAGGAGGACGAGGCGGAGGATGCTAGGACGATCGCGGCCCCCGCCAGGAGTGGCACGACCGGCCTCGCGAGGACCGCTGGCAGGACCATCCTCGTGAGGGCCCCTGGAGGGATCAGCCTCGCGAGGACCGCCCTCAGGGCAACGCCGGTATTCCTCCGCTGCCGCCACCACCAAGAAGGAACGACCACCACCACCAGGACGAGGGGGCTGGGGGCTTCCAAGAACCGCGCGTCATCGCCTGCATCTTGGGCGGAGCTCAAGCCCCAACCTCTCAGCGTATCTTCAAGCAGTTTGCTCGCGAGGTGAATGCAGCCCTTCCCAGGCTCGAGGCCACGCGTCCTCTAAGGTGGTCCAAGTGCACCATCACGTTCAGCTTGGCGGACCAGCTCAAGTGCGCGGCAACTGCTAGCGCCCTCCCGATGCTCTGCTCACCCGTCATCAGCAACGTACAAGTCACGAAGACCCTCATCGACGGCGGCGCAGGGCTTAACATCCTGTCCGTCGAGACCTTCGACAGCCTCCAAGTGCCATATGATCAGCTTCAGCCCACCAAGCCCTTCTCAGGAGTGACTGACGGCTCCACCACCCCGATAGGGCCGGTCCACCTCCCTGTCACCTTCGGACAGCGCGACAACTACCGCACCGAGCTCATTGACTTGGACATCGCTCACATCCGTCTGGCGTATAACGCCATCCTCGGGTATCCGGCCCTGGCCAAGTTCATGGCAGTGACCCACCACGGCTACAACATCCTCAAGATGCCAGGAAGCGGTGGGATCATCACAGTCCCCCGCGAAGAAAGAGATGTGGTGTGCTCCCTCGAGCGCGCTTTCCAAGCTGCAGCAATCGAAGACCCCGACAACGATGGCGTGCAATACCCTCCTGAGGCCATCCCCAAGAAGAAGAAGCAACTACTCCACACAAGACCTCAGGGGAGCGGCACCTCTGCCGGTGCCACGCCAGGATCAGCGCCCGCACCCGAGGCGCCTCCCTCCCTCGCATAGGAAGGCGCGCCCAGCGCCCTCCTCGAGCAAGGCTCGGGGGCTCTCTTCTGGAGGGCCTCAGACCTGGCCCACGTCACGAGGGAGGCACTCGGGCACCACGTGGAGGCGTGCTTTGCGGCACGTTTCCCTCAGGAGGACACCGGGCGAGGAGCGCCCAGCGCTCAGGAGTTCATCGCCAAGTCCACTCAGGAGCTGCAGGATGCAAGGGCCATGCGCGGGAATCGCCGCCCACCTGGCGCGGCTCCCCATCCAGGCGAGGATGGCGGGCTACGCGTCTGTCGACATCCCAGGGCTCAACAGGGCCGCTTTTCAGGAGCTCTTCTGGCCTTCGCGCGTGGGACATTACGAGGGCCCACCTCACAGCTATGTTCGTATGCCATTCGGCCTGCCGAGCATGGCGGCCGCCTTCCAGCGCAGCCTGCGGAGCGTCCTGGCGGCTCAGGAGGCCAGGCATCACGCAGTCCTAGCAGAGATGGAGACGGTCCTCGAGGAACCGCCTGGACCCCTAGAGCCTTCCGAGGCTTAGGGCCCCGGTGGCTCGTGAGGAGAAACCCCTTCGCCACGCATCCTCGGCTACCCCAACATCCCTTTGACAACGGAACCAGGTGATATTTTCCAAGTTTATTTAGCTGGGAGCGCCCTGGGCTGCATCATTCCCAAGCCACGTGGGCCTGTCCCTGCGGCATGTATCCTTTTACGTGTTTAGCTTACTCTGCTGGGGGCGCCCCTCGGGCCGCATCATCCTTAGGCCGCTCGGGTCCGACCCAGTGGCATGTATCGTTCTTGCATTTACCTAAGCTAGTTCGCTTTCCATGCATAATCTATCTATGGTTATCACCTGCTTGATTGTCACCCACCACGGGAGCCGTGCGCCGGTTGTCTTTCTTCAGGATCCTTCGCATAAGAAGGCTAGGCACGACGTCTGTGCTCGGGTCCGTCCCTGCAGCGTCGATAAATCCAACGGCTGAGCTCTATCTGGCGGGCCGGTCCCGTTCACGTCACCTCCTAGGGTCGTTGCTGCTTGGCCCTCTCATGTGATAACCTCATGAGATTCGTTCGGCGCAGGTTGCCTAACCATGTCGCAGGACCACCACAGTCAACAAGAACCAAGACCAGGCACAACCTGCCTTGAGGTAGGGCCTCGTGAGTCCCGCGCTGGCTCACGAGTGCCCAGACACACCTCGTCTAGCCCTGCCGTGCAAGCCATGTGTCAGGGCGGGGTTGTACACGCCACAGGGGCTCCACTCAGAGGGAGCCCTCACCCACGCACCAGTGGAAGCACCATGCTCCGCGCTGGCAGTCGACATGGCCGAGGAGGGGTTATGCCCGTGCAAGTGCGGAAGCGCTATGCTCCGCGCTGGTGATAAACAACTGAGGGCGGCCCCATGGCCGTATCAACCTCAGGGAGCCCTTGAGCTCAATGTCTGGTCTCATCGCAAGACCTCCCCTCGGGAGAGTCGTGCGAGGGGGCTGGGCACGGGGGCTACGCTCGGGTCATGCCCAAGTGTACGCCACCCTGCCAGGTCCCCCGGACCTGGTCGTCGCGCGCCCCTCCCGAGCCAAGCCTCGGCAAGGGAAAAGGTATGATGGTCGTTTGAGCATCAAGGGGGACTCCTGAGCATCGTGACTCAGGAGCCTAACTGGCCACGTAGCCCCTCACCCCTTGGTCTCGTCCTGGTGATCTGGATGACCCAACGGCAGCTGAGGTATGCGCGGGGTCAGGCCCTGCCGACGTAGAACACTAGACCTATTCCTGCATCTCCTTTCCGTAAGCTGTTTGCACGTCAAGGGGGACTCCTGAGCATCGTGACTCAGGAGCCTAACTGGCCACGTAGCCCCTCACCCCTTGGTCTCGTCTTGGTGATCCGGACGACCCAACGGCGGCTGAGGTATGCGCGGGGTCAGGCCCTGCCGATGTAGAACGTAAAGCAAATGGGAAGGAAATCGCAAAATCTCAAGCAAATATTACAAGACATATTGTTCTCCCAATACCGAATGCAAGTTCAAACGCCTCCACGAGGCATAGTGCATTTTAAAGAAACTAAATAGGAAAGGAGCCACTAGCAAGTCATCTCATCATCCCCGGACGCCGCCATTGTCGCCCGCAAGGGGTGCTTCTTCTCTAGCGGCGTTGGCCTCACCTACACAACTCGCCGGAGTTGCAGGATCAGCAGCACCGCCAGTCAAGGGCGCGGGATCGAAGGCGCGGAACCTCTTCAGTAGGGCCTCCACCTGACCCCTCACGGCTTCGGCAGCAGCTGCACAGTGCTCGGCGTCCACAGGCTCCAGCTGCTCGTCAAGGCGGGCGGCAGGATTGCAAAGATGGAGGTGGCTGAAGACGCGCGTCAACGCAGCTGAGGAAAGGATGCGGGCTTCTCCCTCTGCCGAAGGGCCGATGCCGCTCACGACTTCCTCAAGCGCCGCGACCAGATAAGGAAGTAGCTGGGTGGGGACCTCGTCGTCGGTAGCCAGCGGATCCTCCAAGCTCTTCTCGTAGAGTGACCGCAGCGCCTTGCGGGACCTCTCTTCGAGGAGCTTGAAGGCCGCGCGGTCCTCAGCCAGGACCTGCACCTTAGCTTCCACCTCGGCCTTCTCTGCCTCCACCTTCTGCTCCAGCTTCTCCGGCCGACTGCACTCCGCGACCTGTGCCTTCGCCAACTGCTCCAGCTCGGCGTCGCGACCATTGACGGCGTCCTCTCGGGCCTTCATCTTCTCCTCCTCCGCCTAGCGTCCACGAGCTTCTTCCGCACGCTCGCTGCGCACAGCCTTCGGTTTGGCCTCCAGCAACCGGCATCGATCCTGGGCGGCCCCGACATCTTTCAGGGCCACCTCGCGAGCGGCTGCGGCCTGAGCGGCGACCTGCTTGTCCTTCTCGGAGGTTGCTGCCACCTGGCTCAGCGCCGCCCGAGCAGACACGTCTGAGTGAAGCCAGCTAGAGACCAGCTCCAGGCGCCCGACTACCAGGCGGTGGTCGGCGCCCTGAAGATCTTCTCGCAGCAGGGTCATCGCAGAAAGAGTGCGCTCCAGGACGTCAGAGGAGGCAGAAGGATCCGGCGTCAGCAGTGCGGCAGGAGGAGGAGGCAGCATCGTCACGATGGCCTGGGAGGCTGAGGGCTCCTGAGCTTTGGGGACCTCGACGACCGAGCCGGACGTTGGCACCTCCGGAGCTAGCAGTGCCACGGGGGCTGACTCTCCCCGAGGATGCTCCCCCAAGCCTTGCGAGGATGATCGGGCCGGAGAAGCGCGAGCACCGCCACTACCCTTCCCTGCGGAGGAGAGTGCGGCCGCTGCAGGCAAGTTGGTCCCGGGTAGCACCGCCGTGTCGTCCTTCCTCCTCTTCGCCGCGGGCGTCGGCCTAGTCAAGCAATGGAAAGCGTCACGACTCAGCAGTAGAAGCAGGAACAAGGCATGACAAGAATACTTACTGGTCCACCGCGGTGTAGTCCCTCTGCTTCCTGAGCTTGAAGCCTGAGAGCCTTGCAGCCTGAGGCATAGGCGCAAGGGCTCTAGGCGCAGCAGAGGGGGCAGTAGGCAAGTTGGAAGCAGCTTTAGGCAGCGTCGGAGCAGGAGCGTTGTCTCGGGAGATCAGCGCTGACATACCCCTCATCGGAACTTCGGCCAGTGGCCTCCTCCGGGGGCTGGCCTCGGGCCTCGAGGAGCCCCCAGCCACAGGTGGCTCCTCTCTCCTCAGGGGGACATCAGCCTCGTCATCGTCATCAGGCAGGGTGCGGAGGATGTCGGCCTTGCGCAAGGGGGAGGTCTCCCCCATCCCCTCGGGGGTCACCTCCGAGTCGTGCTCCTCATCCTCCTCCTTTCCCCCCTCCCCACGGGAATCGCCAGAAGAAACGACCACCGGTGTTGTCGCCATCGAGACCCCAGGGGGCACCGGTGGCACTAGCCCGCGCTCATCAAAGGTGGGCAAGGCGGCCGCGACCTGTGCCCCGTCCTTGCGAAGGAACAAGGGAACGAAGGCACTCGGCGGATACTCCTGGTCGTCCCCGACCAGGAGGCGGAGAGCCACAGCCAGCTCTTCTTCAGACAAGGCCTCCGGGCTCAAGCGAAGCTTATCTTCTTCGCCCCCAAGCATCCACAAGGGGCGTGAGCGCGCCTGGAGCGGAGCCACACGCAGCTTCAGGAATTCCCTCGGGAGCATGGCCCCCGTCAGCTTCGCCGCCTTCGCGTTGCCCAGCTTCAAGTCGGCGGTCATCTTCTCCAGCACTGGCTTTGTCCGGTCGTCAGTAAGCTTCGCGCAGAGCCACCCTTCGTCGGACTGGGGCATCTCCGTCAGCAGCGTCAACTGTGGGTGGACGCACTTGGCATCCATCATGACCCACTTGCTCCTGAAGCGCTCGGCCTTCTTTCCGCCCTTCGAGATCGCGTTGGCCTTACCGGCTGCGATGAAATTGGCGCTGTCAGGACCCCGATTCTAAGTCACACCGATCTAGCCTGTAACACCTCATATCACTTTGCGGCCTCACGCACGGTATTCCCACGGGTGTCGCCTTACCATGGCCCGGGACCGTTTGCGCCTTTTGGCTCACGTATATGATAATGTCGCTAGCATCCATATGATAGAGAACCCGGGCCGACATGACTAGTCGTGAACCCAAAGTGGCACTAACTTATGGGGACAGGCATACATGAATCAACATCGAGCATGTCGGTCAGCAGCGTGCGAATCCGGGCTGTAGCACCAGGCTAACAGGACTCCGGTGAACTAGGCTGTAGCAGGCTAGGCAGGACTCCGGATGTCACCGCGTGACATTTCCCCGAAGGGACAGACACAGGAACGAAGTGAATCACATGCCGGCCAGTCAAGTGTTCCGGAGCAGTAGTGCTGGGCTAGCAGGACTCCGGTGAACCGGGCTGTAGCGGACTACTATGGCTCATGGAAGCACAAGACTACATTTCCCCATAAGAGAGGCTACCAAGGATAAACAACTAGGTTGTCGGATCCCACACATACCAAGCATTTCAATCATACACACAATATGCTCGATATGTGCAAATACAACATGGCATCACAACAAGACTCTACGACTCAGAGTATTTATTCATTAGGCTCCGAAGAGCCAGATATTACAAACATGGGTCTCATGACCCAACATTCAGAGCATACAGGTCAAAGCACATGCGGAAGCTTAACATGTCTGAGTACAGACATCTACAAATGAAAAAGGCTGAGAAGCCTGACTATCTACCAGATCCTGCCGAGGGCACAAGATCATAGCTGAGGTATCAAGCTAAACGTCGAAGTCCACACGGAACTACTAGCGAGACTGACGTCTCTCTACGAAACATAAAATAGGCAAACATGAGTACAAATGTACCCAGCAAGACTTACATCAGAACTAACGACATATGCATCGGTATCAACCAAGGGGGTAGTGGAGTTTAACTGCAGCAAGCCAGCTTTGACTCAGTGGCTAACCTGAACTACGACTGCAAGCAACTCTTTGAGGTGGCGCACACGAGTCCACATATTCACCATATCAATACACCACTATGGATCCGCTCTCGTCTCCCTATGAGAAGGCCATCCATAGTACTCACGCTTATCTTGCGAGTTTTAGAGTATCCACTTTCACTTGTCTATGAACTGTACAGGCAACCCAGAAGTCCTTTACCGCAGACACGGCTATTCGAATAGATCATATTAACCCTGCAGGGGTGTACTTCGTCACACACGCTCTCGCCACTTACCACCATGTACACGTCGTGTACCTCGGCAACCTTCAAGCATAAGCCTGGCGAGGGAGTTGGCCACGACCTGACTAACCACACAAGTCTCTAGTCCAGGTTTATCGCCTATTCGGGTTCCATCCGCAAGGAGATCCGGCCGGGGTGTGGCTCACGGCCCCAAACGATGTGTGCAGGGTTCCCAAGCCCACCTCGACGGATGGATCTACGCTTGGTACACCGTGCCATGGTGCCTAGTCTGTCCCAAGCCCACCTGTACCGGGTACCACTTGGTAGACTACTAACACAACCTACAAACACCAGAAACTAGTTGCAACTCCTGGACAGAGATCAGGTTGATTAATAAGCCGAGAGAGCTTGGAGCGCCCGGAGCCCAATGTGTGGTAGTAACTGTTCATGGATCACAAACACAGAACTCAGTTCCTGAGGGCGGCTGCAATGAGACAACCCACCATGTACTCCTACATGGCCTCTCACCGCTACCTTTACCAAATCGTGTTCACACACTTAGCTCTCAACAGTAGGATATGTTCACAACTTTCCAATTCATTCCCGATGAATCAGACCTGACACAACTCTAAGCAATAGCAGGCATGACAAACAAGCATGAATGAGTAGGCACAACAGGGCTCAAACAACTCCTACTCATGCTAGTGGGTTTCATCTATTTACTGTGGCAATGACAGGTCATGCAGAGGATAAAGGGGTTCAGCTACCGCAGCAAGTAACAGATGAATCGTTGTTGTCCTAATGCAGTAAAAGAGAGCAGGAGCGAGAGAGTGGGATTGTATCAGAATGAACAAGAGATTTTTGCTTGCCTGACACATCCGAAGATAGCATTGAGTCTTCATTAGTGTCAACGATCACAACGCCGGAACATCGTCTACCGAGAGGGGACAAATACCGGCAATAGAGAAGAAATTCAATCAATGCAATGCACAATATGATGCATGATCATGACATGGCAATATGAATGTGTTCTGGGCTAATGCAAGCTAGAACAGATTGAGATGAGTCCATTTGAACCAAAGATTCAAATGCAAACCCATTTTATAAAGTCATATAAGTGCATTATCTTGTTTCATCTAAACAGCATGGTTAGGTTGCTCTAACATGCATGAAACCAGTACAGATGGATAGATTGGATTTTTCTGATCATTTTTCATATATAACTTGTTTCATTTGGAGCTACGGTTGAATTTCTATGAATTTTAGAAGTTTAGGGCATTTTCTGGAATTTCCTGTATAAGAATAATTCTAGTAATTAAATTACTGTGTCAGCACTGCGTCATGCTTGCGTCAGTAAGTCAACAGCGCTGACTGGGGTCAAACCTGACGTGTGGGGGCCACACGTCAGTGACACACGTTTTAAACAGAGGGTTTAATTTATTCTAATTATAGGATTAGGCGCAGGGGCCCACTGTCAGTGTCACAGAGGGGGGGTAATTAGTGCGGTTTGACCCGGGTTGACTGGCGGTTAGTTGCCTGCGAGGCCGAGCGCGTCGGGTTCGTCGCTCCGGCGACCATTTGGGCAGTGGAGGCCACCTACGCGAAGCCCAGGCTCGCGCGCATCCAGTGGGACACGCGGGAGACCGTGGGGTGGTCGGAGCTCGCCGGAGCGAAGCTCACGGCGGTGGCCAGAGTTCGGCCAAGGGCGGGCGCAACGCTGCGGTGCACGGGGGCGTGAGCGGAGAGGCGCTACGGCCTCCTGGCGTCACCAGGAGCACGGTGACGCGCTCGGTTGCAGGCTGCGGTGGCCAGGGCGACGGCGGCGACATGGACGGCGGCGAGGAGCTACGGCCATGGCGGGGAAGGGCTACGGCGCGAGAACGGAGGAACGGGAAGAGGGAAACAGAGCAGAGGCTCACTGCAGACTCGACGGCGTCGACGGCGGGCTCGGGGAAGGGCTGGAGTCGGCGGGGCAGCGAAGACGATCTCCGGCGACCGGAGATGAAGACGGCGTCGATGGAGGCGCTCCAAGGCCTCTCGAGGCGCGTGGCTTGACGGAGAGGTGGTGGACGACGTGGCGGAGCTTCTGAATACGGGCAGAGGGCGAGGGGGAGGCGGTGGCTACGGCAACGGCGAGCGGCGGCGACGGTGGCGTTCGGCTGTCGTGCGAGAGAGCGAGGGAGAGGAGAGAATGGGCATGGGGGAGAGCGAGAGAGGCTTGGAGGGGGTGCGTGGCGTCGTTCGGGCGATCCAGGCGACGAGGGGAGAAGCAGGAGGTGGCGCGCATGCGCGCGGGCGGCGAGCGCGTGCCCCTGTCCTCCTGGCGCGAGGAAGGGGACGACTGGCACGACCAGCTGGCTGGGCCGGCCTGCTGGGCCGCTGGGCCAGGCCAGGTAAGTTTCTCCCTTTTTCTAGTTTGTTTCTGTTTTCTAATTTTCTGACATTTGTTTGATTTAGTAAAAATACTAAACCATTTTATTTTCTTATGCCAATTTTTGTAGGGACTATTGGTATTATTACAGAGCTCCTCAACAAATGGCATAATTTGTGGACATATATTATATATATAACATATATATATCCAATGCAAATAATTATGCATTAATTCCAGATGGCCAAAATAAATACTTATGAGCTCCTGAAAATATTGGTTTGATTTTTAATTCTGGCCAATATTTTCATAGAGAAACATGAACATTTTCTTGGACCTATTTGAAGCAATTTTTATCTTGGTCTTTTTCAGAAATGATTTCTGAGGCTTTCACATGTCCCCATTTCAAATTCATTGAAATTTAAACATGATGCACACATGACTAGCTAGCCTAGAGCAAACCAGAACTAGGGATGTGACAGGCGCACCCTGAGGTGTGGCCGTCATTGATCCGGAGGAAGAAGAAGTGGCGCAGCAGAGCCACGGACGGCATCACCCCGACGTACGCCTCGCAGTAGAAGGCGAAGATAGACAGGAGAAGAACCGAGTTGGGATGAAGATGAAGGGCCTGCAGCCTGTAATGGCTGAGGACGGCGTAGAAGAAGTCGGAGAAGGGGGAACCAGCCCCGCAACGACGCCGCTCATGAATAATGGGTAGAAGGTGCTTCTCGAAGCCTCCGGCTCGGCGGAGCCAGCCCGCAGCTTGGTCTTCCCCCTCTTGTTGTTCTCCCACACCGTCAGCAGACGCGTGGCGGCGAGGTTCTTCTCTGAGACATTGGGCGCGTCCAGAGCCGGCTCATACCAGGCGGGCGGCGAAGCAGCCTTGACTTTTTGGGGCGCCATTGGTCGCTGGCTCGGAAGGGAATTGAAGCAGATCTGGAGATTTCAGAAGCAAGGAGCGAGAAAGGGGATCTGGAGCAAGACGAAGGAAAGCAATGAAGGCAAGCGTTGCCCGCGCCAGTCTTTTGTCAGACGGGCAGTTGCCAAGGCAGCGTGGGGAAGCGGAGACACCCACATCCAATCAATCGCCACGCGTCGACCAAGGCAGGCTGTTGGGGCCCGCCATGCTCCGCACTTGCCCTTTGGCTTTGCCTCGAAGCCAAGTCCGAGCGCGCCTTGGGCCCAGGGGCTACTATCGGCGTCCTGGGAACGGGGGTCCCCGGACTTGCCTGCCTACAGCCCACGGCGTGGCTCCACCAGCGGCCCTGTACAGCCCATCTTCACCAGCAAACACTCAAGACCTTCGCAAGGGGCCAAGCCTCGTGAGGCGGACGACGCAAGACCTCCTCGGGGGCGGCCTCACCAGACCGGCTCGCGAGGGGCGGAGAGATCAAGGCAAGGGGCACCTCATGAGGTTCCTTCGATGCAAGCCATGACGACTGGAGCCAGGCGGGCGCCAGTGCACGCAGTGTCCTTGTTTCCTCTTTGGTGCTAAAGAGGCAAGCGCAGGCGAGGAGTCCCGAGGCATCAGTCCCAAGACAGCGTCACCACCAGAGCCTTTGGCAGGCGAAGACCACCTTTAGTCAGGATAACTTGTACTAGTTGTCTCCCTTCGAATTTGGCCGTTGTGGCATCCCTTCCCGCTCAATATTTGGGAAGAGGACCAGGGCCTCTATAAATAGGACTAGCCACCACCATAGAGGGGGGGTTGATTCAGTTCACCCTCAACCACACAAGCTCACCAAGCACCAGAGCACCTCTCCTCAGGAGGCTGTTCTTCCCTTTGTAACTGTTCATCCTCAGCCCAAGAGGCAATCCACCACACCACACTGGAGTAGGGTATTACACCACATCGGTGGCCCGAACCAGTATAAATCTTGTATCCCTTTGTTCTGTAAGTTCGACGCGCTGAGCCTTGAGATCACGGTGAGGGTGTGAGCTAGAGGGAGGAGAGATCTTCATGCGCAACCCAGTGTTCGAACCTCAAGGGTTTGCCGGAACCCGTAATCCGACAACTGGACCTTTCAGGAAGGCGACTTAGTGCTCCATTTGATTCAAGACCAGACAGGGATGCGTAAGCTTTCCCCTCCTTGGTAAGGGCCTTTTGTGGTAAGTAAGAATCTCCACAATGGCTCGTATTATCTCATTGATATACGTGAGCGCAAGGAATCACACACCTCTAAGCAGGAGACCAACAGGTCGTGGAACATTGCTCATCTTCGGCCTTACTACACATGAGCCACCGGCTCTCCCCATTGTACATACCTCTGTCGATGTATATATATTTTTATGACCAATATAATAAAGCCGGCATCCCTCAAATTTGGGGCCTTTGCCGTTTCATTTCTGTGCATTTGAGTCTTTGTTAATTGATCATAAGGTCACTTGGGGGCTTCTAACCCACCGGGTTTAGCTTTCATACCCTCTTTACCGGCATGGAATGCCACATTATGGGTTATACCTGCCTGTTTGCAACTTGCTACTCCGCCAGGCGACCCACCGAACTCTTAACAAGTCAATCTTTCTTAAGACCCTGAACTCGTCAAGGTTAAAACGGTGGTTTTGTGTCACGAGAGAGCCGGCTTTCAGTGAGCTAGGATAAACTCACATGTCTGTTTAGCGCTACTCCGCAATATGGCATGTCGTACTCTTAACAGTCAATCTTTCTTAAGACTGTGAACTTGTTAAGGTTAAAACGACGGATTTATGTCATGGGAGGCCGGCTTACAGGGTAAAAATGGCTATGCGGCCTTGAAAGCAAACATGAGGCATGTGAGCCAACTTTTTGTTTGGGTTGTGTCTTAAAAGTCGGTTTAACAAATATTTGAGATTCATGTATGTTTTTATTTAGTTTTTCGGATGTCTTTCTGATCTTAAGTTTTTGCTTTTGTACAATGTGAATATCCGGGTCTTACAGGCTCCGGGTTGTGTTACTCATGTTTGAGTATTTGGGTTGTCACCCGCCCTGGTTTTTGACTTTAAGTCGCTAGTCTGTTTTGTGACTATACAACCACTGGCATGATTTCTTTACCATATGATGAGACTTCAGGGTTCTTTAACCCGCTGCATGCTCTTTGATATAAGTCGCCTGTGAGCATATTGATAGGTCTTTATAGAATATACAAGACCTCAGATGAAGAGCAGAATCATTGCATGGCTTATATATATGATCAAATCAAGCATGCAATAAGTTCAGCCGCCGGATCCAAAGTTGAGATAACATGCTCGAAAGCATGGCAGAGCAGATATTTGTTTTTTAACTACTTATCACAAGGCTTCAGCTGAGCCCAATAATTTGTGACCAAGTGTTTTTCGGAGTTAAGTTACTCCATCAAGCCGGTGTCAGCACCGTCTGGGTTTTAGCCTGGCGGGTTGTTGTCATCCTGAAGTCTTGAGGTTGAGGCCTGCAGGTCACCCTGCGCCGATTCTCCTTTGTCTGTCATCTGAAGAGTGGTCGATGTCCAGTCGATGTTGGTTAAAGCTTCAAAGGCCGCCTCATCATTTAGAATAATAGAGGGGTTAATCTCAGGAGCGAAAGTATGCTTACGCCTTGGAGGAATAAGATCTACAACTTCATGAGATGGCATCATAAGCCGGTGTGTACTTGTTCAAATTCAGCACCTCTATCAATTTGCAGGCCACGGGCCGCACCTCTCTGACGCATTTGTTGAAGTCTTTCTCTTCAAGGATTGACTCATCATCCTTGAACTCTGGGCATCCAGTCGCTATTTCTTACGGGTCAAGTTCTGATTGCCACACCTTGGCCTGGCCTAGAGCAACAATGGCTCCGGCTCAGGGAGCTGATAATTTAACCTCCTCAATTTGAGCCGGCACCGTTGAGAGATGATCCAACACAGTCTTGATATGAGTTGGAGGCTTTCTGCCACCTAACAAAGCTGCAAGGCTGCGCAGTGTTCCAGCATACAACTGCTCAGTCAATGAATAAGCCGCCTTCAATTTGAGCAGCATGTTCTGACCAAGACTGACGCTTTTGGGGCCTGTTCAGTTTTTTGCATGAGAGTCGCTAGGCGGGTTAGGAATTATATGTTATGAATTTCCAGGCGTGTTAAAGAAATATCAAAATAGATGATGAGTTGCATATGAAGCTTACCAAAGATGGAGGCTGACATTTGAGAGATATGTTGCTTTAAGCCGACCAACTCTTCAGTTACCGGTTTAAGCTTCGCCTCAGCATCTTCTGCTTTTCTTTGTAGCGCAGCCTTGTCAGTTTCCCAGGTGGTTCTTTCAGCATCAAAACCCGCCTTGATCTTCTCAGTTTCTTGCAGTGAAGTTTTCAGCCTTGACTCGGACTTGGAAGTTTCAGCTTGTTGCAGCTCTATATTCTTCTTTAAGTCGCTAAGCTGCAACTCTTTCACGTTCAATGTCTCCTGAAATACAATATCGAGGCAATGGTTATAATACAAGGAGCAAGTTCTTGTGAAACAATTAGTCAGGTCCCAAGCACATTGCAAGCAATATACTTGGCACTTGGGGGGCTAATGTAGGTCATTTTCAATCTCCATTAAGACTTGGCTCATTTTATCAAAGTTAAGCCGGCCCTTGGGGGCTACATATTTGGTTCTTTAAGGTCATTAAGACCCGGCTTATTTTATCAAATTTAAGCCGGCCCTTGGGGGCTACACTCCGAAAAAATTTACAAGTCCAAAGCATACTCAATAATTTTCCTATACTCTAGACTTGGGGGCTAGTATGGACATAAGTATATGCATAAGGCTAGTGAGGGGTTGGATATCTCTGTGGCTCAGATTTCTGCTACATTAACTGGACTAGCCCAACCTCCATGTCCCAGCTTGTGTGAAGGCGACTCAGATAGCCCGCGTACACATCACCCACACTGAAGGAGGAATAGCTCTCCAGGTCCAGTTTGGCCTTGCCTTTCTCCAAGGAAGATGATTCTTCTTTGGTACTATGCTTGGTTAGCACAGTTGAGGCTCCGGGCGCTGTATAAGCCATCCCAGTAATAGCAACATCATCAGAATTCTTCTCAGGGGAGATAACTTCAGTTGGCTTCGCAGGAGTTGGCGACTTAGGGCTTGGCGGGTCATGGCTAGCAGTCGGGTTAATCTTAGTATGTATTGCCTCAAAGATGGCAGTACCAGCTTGCGGTGGCGGATCACTGGCAAGGTCTTCAGGATTTTGGATTGAAGCCTCAGGGGCCTCTGGCACCTACCTCTCCGGCTCAGCAGTTTTGGGGTCCCTTGAAGAGCCGCCCACCTTTTTTGTTTCTTACCCACCTTGGCTACGCCTCTGTGACAAAAATACAAGAGTTCATGAGTATATCCCTGTAAGTTATTTATGAACAAATGAAAATACTTACCCATGGGAAATCTTGAAAACATGCATTTGAGTTGTAGTAGAGTCACCGGATGATGGAGGTGTCCCCTGATAATTTGAGTCGGAGGGATTAAGAGGTTAATGAATGAGACCAGCTTTTGGAAGGTAACGTGTCGGGTTATGAGACACCTCATTTCGATGCTTGCGAGGGGCTGGCATGTTGGGTAAGCCGGAGACGAGATCTTGAGCGCCGTCACTCCGGGTCATATGCCTTGACTCGTGCTGCTATTTCTTCAAAAGAACGTTGGGGTCCAAATGAGCAAGAGGGTGTGAAAATCTTACTTTTTGGATGACCTGCCTTGTTTTCTTTCTTGGCTAAGGTTCCGAGTCGGAGGAGATAGTAGTTACCTCTGCATCATGAGCCTGGCTTGTCTCCCCGTCGTCCTGAGAGGAATCAACATCAATAAGTTGCATAAAGAGAAGGCCAAGAGAAACAGGTTCTACATCCGACCCGTCTACCTGGAAAAGCTCTTGTGATGTTTGTTTATTGCGACGACCCGTGCCACGAGATTTTGTTCCCCTTGCCCTCTTGGCTGGAGCGGCGGCGGCTGGCATTTTCTTCCTCCAAAAAGGAGAGCCGGCCTGTTTATACATGACCAATAAGGTTCAAAAGTTTGATATACAAGAGATAGACAAGCAAGATGAAGTTTTATTCAAGATACTTACAGCCAGAGCCGGGTTAAGGGCGCAGAAAGGGTTCAGACCCGTTTTGCTGTAGTTTTCCAGTGACTCCCCAAGGAGCGATTTAACGGTGTCATTGATCTCTTTGTCAGTTAGCTGTGTTGGGTTGTAGCGTTGTGGGTCTTTTGTATCACCTGCATATTGGCACATTAAGCCGCCGTGCCGGCTCAGTGGCAAGATCCTCCAGGCGACCCAACAGTGGACCAGATCAATTCTGGTTAAACCATTGGAAATCAAAGCCCAGATCTTTGAAAAAGTGGAGGCATATAGACCGTGGTCTACAGTGGTTAATCAACCTGGAAGCTGGCCACTGGTGGTGTAGGGGTGGTAACCCTGCAGGGGGTTCTTTCCGGCTGGGGAGGTGTCCTTGCAGTAGAACCAAGTATAGTTCCAATCTTTGGGGTGGCTTGGCAGAGCAGCTGAAGGAAAAGTTACATCTCTCCGCCTCTGAATAGAAACACCTCCAAGCTCAAGATTGGGCCCATCTGACATCTCAATCTGGCGACTGATATAAAAATAGTCTCTGGACAGATCAATAGAGGGTTCTTCCCCAAGGTACACTTCACTGAACACTTGAAAGTTGCATATGTTGGAGACAGAGTTGGGGCCGATGTCTTGTGGATGAAGATTATAGAAATGAAGAATGTCCTGGAAGAATTTTGAGCCAGGTGGTGCGAAACCACGGAGTAGGTGGTTCGTGAAAACCATAACTTCGCCCTCTTGGGGATGAGGAGGAAATTCAGAGCCTGGAACCCGCCAGTGGATGACCTCTTTGGCAGGTAAAAACCCCCATGGTCACATAATCGATAAGTGTGTCTTCTGTGACTCCTGAGGCAATCCAATCATAAGAGGTGGGTGCTTTAGTCATGATGAGCCGGAATAACAAGCTGTGACCAAAGAATAAGGATGTGGCGGGTTAAAATTACTATGCTAAGCTGCCTAAAGGAATTATACGACGATTCAGCAATGATGAGTCAGCTACAGTTGGAAGGCTACATATTATGATAAACCATTAAAGGAATTATGAGCCGCCTTTAGCCATTGAACGAAGTAACTATCCAATTATGAAGGCATGGCGGGTTAAGTTATGAAAGTATAAGCCGGCAGCATGTCGGCGGGTTAATCAAGAGGAGAAATTCTTTGATGTTAATTTGCGATTTATGAATACAATGCTAAGCTGCCCGCAAGGTAAGGGGCAGGTCAGTTATCTGTGGATCTGAGGTTGCTGAAATTTTGCTAAGTATGGGGCAAACAAGTTTCACAGATTGCGGATATAATTACGGATCTACAGCAGCTCACTATTCTAAACCTAATGCACAGTAGAGAAGAACTAGCAAGCTATATATTGATTCAGAAAGAAAGAAGATTTATCCAAGATGCAAGATAGAGGTTAAAAACAACTGCCACCTTATTTGTACATAGTTTTCGGATTGAGCTACGTTCTATAAGCAACAGATGGATGAACTTGGATAAACTGGGACAAACTACGATGAACTTTATGAATTAGGGTGTCCTAATGTGGACCTGAACAAGGAAGAGGGTATTACCTGATGATTTGGGCGAAGAGTGGATGGGCGCCGTAGTTTTATGGTCCGAACAGGGTGATGCAGTGGCCTCGACGGAGTGGTTGGCGCAGTTCGACAGTGATGGCGGAGCTCCAAGGACGGCGAACGGCGCAAGGAAGAAGAAGAGGGGGCAACGGGGGTACAAGTGAAAAAGGGTACCCCCCATGCCTATTTATAAGGAAAGGTTGCTGAAACAGTGAAATGTCATGCGCGGGAATCAAGGAGGCGTCATGATTATCTTCACAGCAGAGGCGCCTCGATTCTCGGATGGCTAGTTAATGCAAAAAGATCTGTTGTGATGTCATGAGAGTTTTTCTTAATTTAATAGTATGATTTCATCTTTTCTTATGGCGGGTCATGAAGATTTATCAAGGTCAAGTGTTACGAAGAATTCAAGAAGACTCGCCAACCGAAGGATGAAGATTGACATGAACAAGTTCAAATCAATCTGGGCCTAATGTTGGGGATATAATCCCACGGTGTGACCCGCCCAGGAGGGGCCGTGTTACACTGTTGGCGACTTATAAGTGAAAGCCTGAATAGGCCCAAGAAGATAAGATGTGAGGACTGGAGGCGGCTTACAGGGGCAGGCTTGTTGAAGGCCCAAGACCCAGAGATGGTGCTGCAACCCTGAGATGTGAGCCGCCTGATGGAGACTTACCTAGCAAGGCATGGCATCTTAGAACCCAGGTCGATCACGTTGTGTGATCCGACTTGGACTCCTGTAAGCCCACGACCTCAACCTTTGTATATAAAGGCGATACCCTGCGGCGAGTTAACTCAGGTTACAATTATTCGAGATCTAGGTTAAGCGATTCTGCTCCCTTGTAATCGATACTCAATCAATACAACACAAAGCAGGACGTAGGCTTTTACCTCGTTAGTGAGGGGCCGAACCTGGGTAAACCTTGTGTCCTTCGTCCCTCTCAACCCCTTCAAGCTAACCTACACTGCGATGGCTCCACACATAAATCCTTTCACAAGTGCATCTGTCGTGACAAAACCACGACAGTATGGAAGGCACCCGTGGATTCGGTTAGTCATGGCTTGTGTTTGTTGGTGGAGGGGAGTAAACTTTACATTTATTGCTTGGGAACCGCCGCTAATTTGTTTGGCATGGAAGATATTGAAAACTCTTGGTCGTAACGTTGACAGGAAGGGTGTACCTCCCAAAATTATATTTATCTCCGATTTAAGCTTTGAGCTCTAGCACCTCTACAAATCCCTACTTCCCTCTGCGAAGGGACTATCTATTTACTTTTATGCTGAGTCATCACCTTCTCAAACAAGTGCGAGTCCTGATAGCACTACTGTCATCCTCATGCATTGTGTATAGTTATTGTTGAATGCATCATGACTGGATCTCTTCTACCATGAATTACAATGTTTAGTCGCTGCTTGAACTTTGGAGGTGCTCTGCATTTATGTTTTGCGGTCTTAGAAAGGGCTAGTGAGATACCACTATTTTCATATTATATCATGATTGTTTTGACAAAGTGTTGACATTTGAGATATCTTATTATTGCTCGCTAGTTGTTTACGCCATTGATATGAGTTAATATAATTTCTAAGAGTTACTGCTTACATGGTTAGTCATGATCCTTGCTGAAAGCATGGGTGCTATTTAAGCATATATATGTAAACAAGAACAAAAGAGTTCGTAAAAGTTTTTCTTTATCACTTTCAAATTGTCAACCGAATTGCTTGAGGACAAGCAATGGGTTAAGCTTGGCGGAGTTGATACGTCTCCATCGTATATTCTTTTTCTAACGCTTTTGCCCTTGTTTTGGACTCTAATTTGCATGATTTGAGTGAAACTAACCCGGACTGACGCTATTTTCAGCAGAACTACCATGGTCTTGTTTTTGTGCAGAAATAAAAGTTCTCGGATTTGGACAAACCTTTTTGGAGAATTATTTTGGAATATATAAAAATTACTGGAACCAAGGCCCACTGGAGGGGGGCTTGGCTGCCCACAAGACACCAGGGCGCGCCACCCCCCTCAGGCGCGCCCTGGTGGGTGGTGGGGCCCTCGAGCCTCCGCTGGCTCTAATTCCGACGCTATAAAATCCTATTTTTCCAGAAAAATAGGAGAGGAAGTTTCATCGTGTTTTACGATATGGAGCCGCCGCCACCTCCTATTCTTCATCGGGAGGCCAGATCTGGAGCCCGTTCGGTTCTCCGGAGAGGGGAACCTTTGATCTTCCTCATCACCAACCATCCTCCATCAACAATTTCATGATGCTCACCACCGGGAGTGAGTAATTCCTTCGTAGGCTCGCTGGTCAGTGAGGAGTTGGATGAGATTCATCATGTAATTGAGTTAGTTTTGTTAGGGCTTGATCCCTAGTATCCACTATGTTATGAGATTGATGTTGTTATGACTTTGCTATGCCTAATGCTTGTCTCTAGGGCCCGAGTGCCATGATTTCAGATCTGAACCATTTATGTTATCACCATTATATCTATGCTCGTAATCCGATCTTGCAACTCATATTCACATATTACGTGTTATGATCGGTAAGCCCCAAGGTGACCACAATTGGGATACTTTCTGGTGATGACCGTAGTTTGAGGAGTTCATGTATTCACTATCTGTTAATGCTTTGTTCCGGTTCTCTATTAAAAGGAGGCTTTAATATCCCTTTGTTTCCTTATGGACCCCGCTGCCACGAGAGGGTAGGACAAAAGATGTCATGCAAGTTCTTTTCCATAAGCACGCATGACTATTTACGGAATGCATGCCTACATTATATTTATGAATTGGAGCTAGTTCTGTGTCACCCTAGGTTATGACTGTTATATGATGAATATTATCCAATGTAATCACCGATCCAGTGCCTACGATATTTCCACATATTGTTCTTGCTAAGTTATTATTGCTATTGCTACTGTTACAACTGCTACAAAATTGTTAATACTGTTACCGTTACCACTACTACCGTTACTATTACTATCAAACTATCATATTACTGTGCTACTGATCACTTTGTTGCAGATATTTAATCTCCAGGTGAGGTTGAATTGACAAGTCACTGCTAATACTTACAAATATTCTTTGGCTCCCCTTGTGTCGAATCTATAAATTTGGGTTGAATACTCTACCCTCAAAAATTGTTGCGATCCCCTATACTTGTGGGTTATCGGTTCACATAACACTAAGGGAGTCACAACATACATATCATCAAAATATCGAATGAATATCAAATTCACATGATTACTTGCAACATGACTTCTCCCGTGGCCTCAAGAACAAGGACAACTACTCACAAATAGTATCCATGCTCAAGATTAGAGGGATATTAAATATCATAATGGATCTGAACATATAATCTTCCACCAAATAATCAATATAGCATCAACTACAAGAT
Organism: Aegilops tauschii subsp. strangulata; assembly: GCF_002575655.3. Lineage (NCBI taxonomy): Eukaryota > Viridiplantae > Streptophyta > Magnoliopsida > Poales > Poaceae > Aegilops > Aegilops tauschii. Next base: position 184,653,557 of record NC_053039.3, read on the forward strand.
GTAATCAACACTACTAGTCACCCACAGGTACCAATATGAGGTTCCGGTACAAAGATTGAACACAAGAGATGAACTAGGGTTTTGAGATGAGATGGTGCTATTGAAGATGTTGATGAAGATTGGCCTCCCAAAGATGAGGGGTTGCTGGTGATGACGATGGCTTTGATTTCCCCCTCCGGGAGGGAAGTTCCCCCAGCGGAATCGCTGCGCCGGAGGGCAAAAGTGCTCATGTCCAAGTTCTGCCTTGAGACGACAGTGCTCCATCCCAAAAGTCCTCCCCTTAATTTTTCTAGGTCAAAACACCTTATGTACCAGAAGATGGTCACCGGAGGTGGCCCAAGGAGCCCACTACCCACAAGGGTGCACCAGGGGGGTCTGGTGCACCCTGGTGCCTTGTGGCCACCTGGCAGCCCCCCTCCGGTAGTTCTTTTCTCCAATATTTATTATACTAGTAGAATGCCCGTCCATTGCTACGGTCTAAATTTATTTCTCATATGTTTGGACGTGTTCAAACATCAAACGAATGCCCAATGGGCTTCCCAAAATTCATCTATCTAGACAGTCCGGACTCCCCCAAATCTAGCCAGTGTATGGTGGAGAAATGTGGTTGTTCGGACAATCCGCCATGAACTCCCAACACAAAAAGCCCACCAAACGACGCACCGTTCCCTTTTCCTCCTAGACCCCCCCCCCACTTCCTTCTCAGTTTCCCACCAAAGTTTTCTCGTTCGAGCCCTCTAGTTTAAAACCGGATGGCGCCTACTTCACCATCACTATGGAGCCCTCTCTCCTTCACATCATACCTCCCTATAAAGCGTAAGGAGGAGTCCCCCCCAACCTCCCCGCTCTCCGCCCCGATCCTCCACCCCCACTGGTGCACGTTGGTCCTAAACAAATGGTTTTTAATCCCTTTCTGCGACGACATTTGGAACCCTCGCCAAGTGAGTGTGGGCGATAGGGGGTCCTTCCCACACGACCCAGAAACCGTTGGGGATAGGGAGCCTGGATGCATATAGTTGTCCCTATATAACCATTTCCGATATCTCGAATATCCCAAATGCTTCATCCTTGCTACTCGTTTGTGCTCGCATTGCCATCGCAGTCGGAGTTTTGTGGTTCTGCCTAAAACCAGGCAGATTCCAGGCACGGGAGTTTTCCAGGCAGATTCTAGGCACGGGAGTTTTACGATGCCTGGCACATCACAAACAGTTCATGATTATAAACCGTGTACGATAGGTATACAATCACGCACATTTAGTTTTCCCGCACCGTATGTGATAGTGTCTGACATCACACACGCTTTGCAAACGGCAACTGTGTGCATGCTTGCACACGTTTCCTCTCTGTGAACCGTCTCGGATTATGGTGTATATCGCAAACGTTTGTGTTTACCAATCGTGTGTGTCGTAATGACCTGCACAACGTAATTTCGCCCTAATTTAATTGCTGCTATTTAAAATTGTACCTAATATAAAATTGAAAGTAGGCTATAGCTTTATTCATATCCATCAGGTTCAAACAACCAATGCATTATTCGATTCATAGGTACATATGTTTAAGAATTACATAAGCACCAAATAAAGAATGATGAACCAGGGTTCTATACTTGTACTAGTACAAATGGTAAAGAAAGAGGCAACAGACATTCTAGTTGTTGAACAAGGTGAAGAGGAATGGCCCTATTGTGCTCTCCTGGATGCAGAAGGCATGCAGGACTCTAGTCCAACCCCTTGTGATGGCCGGCCGCCACTCATGTTGTTTGAGAGGTAATCTTGAGTAAAATGCTTCAGGATCCACTGCAAAAGAAAAAAGATTCAGATATTGTCATCTAACACAACTCATTACGGGCAGTAAAAAGAAGGCTACATGGTTCTTACTTACCTACAGTTCACTGTTGTCTTGCATAAAGTGTAAACAAATAGTTCGATTGACATCTTTTGACCCATTTTAATTACAATCTTTACAGTTTGCTCACTTGATGTTGGTTCATGAATATCTCATTGCCCCATACGCAGAAACGGTCGAAGTGTGGATCTTTGGCAATGATATATGTACCTAAAAGTACCAAGTTAATATTAGAAGCTAAACAACAATTGAAAAATGATGTAGTACAACAATCCATCCATCCCATTATATAAGATTTTATTACATGTATATCTAGACATCATCAGAACATTAAGGTAACACTCTTCCTTGTTGCTATGTAGCCTGAGATTGCATATTTAGTCATTCAGTACAATGCATGTTGCTAAACAACAATTGAAAAACAAAAAGGCATGTTAACTGCAATATCCTTAACAGCAACCAAATATCGTAATTCATAGTGGTATTGTTGAAATTGTTATTGATGAAATTGAATGGCACGACAAATAGTTGCACATATAGAGCATCACATTGTGAAGAACTCAAATAAACAAGTCATAAGGACATCTCTAGGCGATCCTTCAAAAGTTAAAGGACTAAAACCCTTAGTGGATATATATATACTCCAGCAATATTTGGCCTTTTCTAGTCGATCCCCTAAACTTAAGGTTGTAAACTTCAATTTGATCAAGTTCACAGCAGGTTCAACCGAAAGTAGCATGCATTCAAACATAAACATAGACAGTTTTGCATAACCGAACATAAAACATAAATTTAAACTAAGCAAAACTAAACTACTTTCAGTCGAAGTAGAGGTCGAGCCAATCCTTCCTCGTCATGTACGGTGTGCCGCGAGCCGAGTCCGGGCCATTACCGTCGTCGGGGTCGTTGGGGAAGGCACTCCTCCACTCATCGATGTTGATCTCCTCGTCCTCGGGGCCCACCTCGATGCCCTTCGCGCCTCCATCACCGCCGCCTTCGACCTCGTCATGAGAGGAGAGCGCGATAACCTCGCCGCCCCACGCGCCGCCGTCCTTGCCGCCTTCGACCTCATCATCGGAGGAGAGCGCGATAACCTCGCCGCCCTCCGCGCCGGCAAAGATCGCCCGCTCCGCCTCCACGAGCTCCGGGTGCTGTCGGCGGAGCTCTTGCATGTAGGCCTCGTCGGCGGCCTCGGCCTCGAGGCGCTCCCACGCCTAGCGGTCCTCCCGCGCCATAGCCGAGCTCACCACCCCTGGCTCCGGCGGAACAAGCTGGACCGGACGTGTGCCGAAGGGGAAACTGAGCCTAACCGCCACGCCGTGGTAGCGGACCTGCCAGCGGTCGTACTCCATAGCCGCGAGGTCGGCCATGTGGAAGCTACCGAGCCACCGGCGGGTGTGGGTCTCTCGATCTGTAATCTCGGCGACCCAGGTCCCCCACCGCCGCTGTCGGACCCCGAGGTAGGACTTCGTCGACTGCCGAGTCGGAGGGAGGACGGGGAAGTCCTTGAACCGGCGTAGGGGCGCGGCGGCGGGCTGATCAGGGGACCGGCGATGGCGGATCGGGCCCGCGGAGGACGACAGCGACACCTCGGCAGCCACCTCGCCGGCATCGGGCGAAAAGGCCGCGATAAACCTCTTTTTGGCCATTGGCTCCTCGAGCTCCCTGGCACACGAGCAGAGGTTGAGAATGGAGGCACCGGCGATGGCGGCGACCTACCAATGGTTTCGAGTGTGTGTGTCTGTGTGAGCGGAGGTTTTGGGGTGTGTGTGGAGGGGGGGGTAAGGTTGTGTTTGAGGAAATACTGTGGCAACTGAAAATTTTACTAGGCGGGAATAACAAGGCGGGGCTACTGAAAATTTGGATCAAGGGTGAGCAGATATTTTTGGGATTGCAAGGGATGCAGAGGCGGGAGTAAAATGACGTGGCTACTGAAAATTTGAATCAAGGGACTGAAGCCGAGCAGGAGTAACAGACATCGCACACGGTCCGCACATACTAATCGTGTGCTATCAAACATTATAACCTTCCAGGCGGTAGATATTTTCAAGATTGCGAGGGATGCAGAGGCGGGAGTTTTTGGGGAGTGAGCTAGTGTGCTTGACACGCGGACTGTAGACTATAGGCGACGCACCTTCTCGCGTAAGCCATAGGCATACTATACACCGACGGTGCTCCAAGATATTTTGTGCTGCATCTCACACAGTTGGTGATAATAAACTGTGTGCGATCTATTTGGATTCCAGGCATTCCAATGTATTAATTATTTTAGCAAGTTCTCATAGAAGATGCATAAAATCAATAATCGCATATTAGAGCATGTGTCGAACAACTTATGTGGTTGTGCATCCAGTCATCCGGATAACAATACACATGATGTTTAGTAGAAGAGATAGCTAGCAAAAGAGAGAGATCAAAGATGTACTTGTTTGGCTAGTGTTGGCCACAAACCTGTGCATCCTAAGGGCACCGCTCGGGCTACCGCAAGCCAACAGCCTATAGCAGAGTTCACCTCCAGTAGTGTACACCTCATGTCCTGCTACTCACGGTGCCCGTGTGTAACGCCCATGATGCGGCTATATCTCTCACGTGTCGAGGCACGACTTAGAGGCATAACCGCATTGTGGTTTTGTCGCAAGAAGGGTCATCTTCACAAAATCCCATGTAATGAACAAGAATGGGATAAAGAGAGTTGGCTTACAATCGCCACTTCACACAATAGTTAAATAATTCATACATCATCCAAAATACACACGTAGACCGACTACGATCAAATCCAAATGAAAAGAAGATAACCCCAAATGCTAGATCCCTGATCGTCCCAACTAGGCTCCACTACTGATCATCAGGAAACGAAACATAGTAACGACCAAGGTCCTCGTCGAACTCCCACTTGAGTTCGGTAGCATCACCTGCGCTGGTATCATCGGCACCTGCACCTGTTTGGAAGTATATGTGGGTCACGAGGACTCAGCAATCTCACACCCGCGAGATCAAGACTATTTAAGCTTATGGGTAGGATAAGGTAATGAGGTGGAGTTGCAGCAAGCACTAAGCACATATGGTGGCTAACATACGCAAATAAGAGCAAGATGAGAAGCTACGAAATGGTCGTGAAGCTAGAAGTGATCAAGAAGTGATCCTGAAACTACTTACGTTCATACATAACCCAAAACCGTGTTCACTTCCCGGACTCCGCCGAAAAGAGACCATCACGGCTACCCACGCGGTTGATGTTTTTAATTAAGTCAAGTGTCAAGTTCTCTACAACCAGACATTAAAAAATTCCCATCTGCCACATAACCGCGGGCATGGCTCTCGAAAGTTTATACCCTGCAGGGGTGTCCCAACTTAGCCCATCACAAGCTCTCACAATCAACGAAGGATATTCCTTCTCCCGGAACAACCCGATCAGACTCGGAATCCCGATTACAAGACATTTCGACAATGGTAAAACAAGATCAGCAAAGCCACCCGACTGTGCCGACAAATCCCGATAGGAGCTGCACATATCTTGTTCTTAGGGCACACCGTATAGGTCAAGCTACGAGTAAAACCAGCCCTCAACTTTCCCCGAGGTGGCCCCGCAGGCTGCCCAGTTCGGACCAACACTCAGAGGAGCACTGGCCCGGGGGGGTTTCAAATAAAGATGACCCTTGAGTCTACAGAACCCAAGGGAAAGGTATAGGTGGTAGGTAGGCAAATGGCAAAACCAAGGTTGGGCCTTGCTGGAGGAGTTTTATTCAAGGCGAACTGTCAAGGGGGTCCCAAAACCCCAACCTCGTAAGGAATGCAAAATCAAGGAACAAAACACCGGTATGACGGAAACTAGGGCGGCTGGAATAAAACACTAGGCATACGGCCAAGCCTTCCACCCTTTACCAAGTATATACATGCATTAATTAAAATAAGAGATATTGTGATATCCCAACATATCCATGTTCCAACATGGAACAAACTTCAACTTCACCTGGAACTAACAACGCTATAAGAGGGGCTGAGCAAAAGCGGTAACATAGCCAAACAACGGTTTGCTAGGAAGGTGGGTTAGAGGCTTGACATGGCAATATGGGAGGCATGATATAACAAGTGGTAGGTAGCGCGACATCGCGATCGAACGAACAACTGTGGCTCTGCTATCGGCTCTGCTATTGAACCGTCTGTGGCTATCGCTCGAAAACCGGTACACCTGGGCTTGATACTCCGGCCACTCGTCGTATACTCCTGGCATAGCACTTCTTCGCCATCGATGATCTATGTACCTGCATCGTCACATGAGTCGATAATATGCAACATATATAGTTGAGCAACAGAAAGAGACAGAGTTGGCAAAAATAGAAGTAACATATCATAAGCATAAATAACAAAGTTCATCGTACCCAAAATGCCCTAACTAGAGTCATCTTTGCTAGTTGAGGAGGACGGTTTAATTACATCACAAATAAAGTTTCGTCGTGCATAACTCAAAGTTTCGTCATAGAGAAAGTATGGACTAAACAGACACATTGTCATATATCGTCAATCGCTCCAACATGTCGTGCCATCCATCCAAGTCAGGGAGATAGTCCCCGAGCCTAGTGAAAGGCTTCAGGTCAAGACGTTGAGCGGCTATGCCTGCGACATTTTCCCTTCTTCGTAGAATATCCCTGTTTTTTCGAGGACCGCCTTCCTGATGATATGGGCAAGTTCACGCTGGATATGATAGAACTCAGCTTAGAGTCGATGATCCAAGATATCTCCTAGTTTCTTTGGCCATTGCAGAATATTGGCATCGCCAAATCTAGGTGACATGCGAAGGATCTGCTGATCCCGTCTGTACTCCAGCATGTGGTGGAGGACATAGAATCCATCACTGTGAGTACCACTCAGTTGCTGGATGCAGCAGAAGTTGGTCTTATGGCCGAAGGTGGGCGCGTGGTTCCTTGTCTTCTTGAGCGTGATCTCTCCACCTCGTAGGTTGTATCTAAAGATAGCACTGTCGAGAACAGACTTGATGTGGGTGTAATCCTTTTTCTTCATATTCTTTGACGAGTCCAAGTAAAGAGCATGGGAGAATCAGGGGTAAAGGATGATGAGGACGGCGCGCCCGTCGTTGTGCAAACTAAGTACACCTCAAATTAGCCTCCACGCGTGCAAATGAATGATTGAAATGAAGGAAGGATATCCGCAGATGACTTACATGGGATGATAAGGCATGAGAATCGTCTCCTTATCCTTATTGCCGACCATTAAATCGGCGATGTAGTTACTCGCGTATTCATGGTGCTTTGGCCAGACTGCCAAGAAGCCCTCGTGCATGAAGTACGGGTCAGCGACACAGATATAAGGTATCTGCTCAATCCTGATGATGTATTTCATGTACAAGGCAAAAAGGCGGACAAACGTAAAATCCAGCTTTTTCAAGTGAAACATATCGAAGATGTAATCGAATCGAAGAAAGAACTTTTCCGCGGGGAATGTGTCGACATACAACCTTTGCTGCGGCACATTAACCACATAGAGCAGGTATCCTGGATTTTTCGAGGCGATCAGGCTTTTCTCTCTCCGCAGCACATCGTCATGAAGTCTCCTTAGATCACCGTACATAGCCTCTACCTTGCCTTACGTAGGATCATATCACTGGGGATATGGTATTTTGCCGCACCTATGATAGGTATACGGTCTTCGACCCGAGGCTGCGGAGGCGGCTGGCTCATACAAGCAGCTTTGCCTTTCCTCGATCTCTTCTTATGCTACTTTGGTACTGGAAGTGAGCCTATAATACGTTCATCCTCCGACAATTCTGGCACCAACTCATCACGCTCAAACCCTGAGTACTCATACTGCTGAGCCATCAATCCTCCATCGTCATAGGCGCCGGTATTGAGATACTGTAGAGGGTCATCGTCATCCTCGTCGATGGCATCATGCATTGCTTCTTCGACGGCAGTGACGTCATCAGCCACTAATGGAGCCTCTTCCTCATGCCATCCACTATCACCCAGCACGACAGGCGACGCTAATTGGGTAGGTGGGGTGTTGGTGTTCATACCTTGCTGAGGCTGCTTGGTCGTGGGTGTGCTTCCGGCTGCCTCCTTTAGAAGCACACTCTTCGGCCACAATAGGACCCAACTCTTGCAATTACCAAGCTGCCGAGGGGTCTCGTCGTCATCTCCCCCTTGTGCTACCAGAGGAGCCAAATTCTCGTGGCCCAGTTTGACACTCGCCACGAAAACCTTGAAGACATTAGGGGGGATCGGCCGGCTGTGGAACAATTCTTCCTTCGGCCTCACTATCGTCGCCTTCCCCATGTCCACCTTCTGGCCGCTGATGGTGTACAGTATGGTGCACGGGGTAATGTCGGCCTGCAAAGACATGTCTATGATGTGAGACATCCGAAAGGCAATGGAAACGAGAGATTATACACATATTAAAGAGGGCCGGTGTGACAGGTACCGTGAGGGCGTCGAGCTCAGCCAAAGATGAAGCCCCGCCGAGCACGCCAGAGATGTAGGACGGGCTGCTATGAGCAGGTGCGGGAGTGCAGGAGCAGGTGCGAGAGCATCTGTGGTTGCGTGAGCAGGTGCTGGTGCAACGCTAAACGAGCTGCTCCCAAAGAAGTTGGAAAGGGGAAAGTCCGCTGCCTCTTTATCTGGATTTTGCTTGCTCCAACTAACGATAGCCGGAATCAAGACACTATACGAAGCTTCCATTTCCTCTCTTGCGGCAGCTACCGCTGCTTTAACTGTCTCAGCTGATTTCTTATCAACCACAATCTCAACCTTATTGTCGATGTTTTCTTCATTTAACCTCCGTCTTTCCTTTCTCTCCTCGGTAGTCTCATGGTAGTACTTCTTCCACGTGGCGCTGTCTCCGACGTCGTGCACGCGTCCATACGACAGTCGAGTGTCCACCGGGAGTCCTTTCAATATGTTCAAGGCCCGGTTGAATGGGGTGTCCCACTTGGGCCTTGCCAACGCCTCAGACAGCGAGTCGCTTTCGGCCGCAATCATGTGCTGCTTTTTCTGCAAAAGGAACATGGATCATTTACAAATGTGACTAAACGTGCAGTCGAATTGACCAGAAGCTAAAATTAGGGGGTAAATTAATAATTACCAGCAGTCTGATGAACTCCTTCGTGACCACGTCTGTATCGAAAAACTTGTTGACTCGGTCCCAACGGTATCGGGCCCTGATGACGTCACGCTCCTGCGGGACAGTGAACTCCACCAAGGGGTCTGGGATCCCCAGACTTCCGCGTTCCGCGTCCTCCTTGGCCCATATGGGCCTCTTCCCCGCGTAACCACGACTTCCAAGGTGGTGGCACCCCATGTTCGTCTTTTGAAGCCCCTTCATGTACTCCGACTTTTCTTTGGAGCTTCGGCAACCCAAGCCTTCTTGAATATTTCAAACTGCTCTTCTATAATTGTCGGATTATTCTTCACAATCTCGGGGTAGGGTTCCTCTTTGACGATGAGCCGATGTTTCACCCTTACTTTCTAGGCGGACAACGCGCTGCTAAACTTGCCCATGGCGCGTTTGTTTATCTTCTTAATTGCCGGGTCTTGCCACGGTCGAGTATAGTTGATTTCATCCCGGCCCGGGAACAAGAATACCTGGTGCAGCTTCCTTAGGAGGGAGTGCTCCATATTTGGTATCTTCTTTAATTTCATCGTTGATGGTGGCGGTTGCCCGTAGGATGCAGCCTATTTGATTGTCGTAGAATGCGCGTGCTTCCGCAGGCTCTTTTGGCTCAAAATTGCCAGAGTCTACCTCCGTGACCACCAGTCTAGTAGTGTTGAGCTGGTTTGGGCGCCGTATCCTCTTCGGTTTCGATTCTATACCGGCTTCGCCAGTCTCGGTGCCAGTCTCGGCGCTGATGTCGGCCTCGGCGCCGGTCTCGGCACCGGTCTCGATGTCGGTCTCAGTCTCGGATGTGAAAGGTGGGCCCTGCAATAACCCTTGCTCCTCGAGAAGGTTCAAATAGGCGTCTGCCGCCTCGTAGATGTTGCAATCACCAGAACCCTGTCCTTCATCGTTGCTAGCCATGTTTCCTACGATAAAATCTAGTCAATTAATTCTAGACCTAATAAAATAAATAATGACATAAAAAAGGCCTATGTTTTGCAGGAATGTTGATTCATTCCCGTTGCGGCAAATCCTGGGCACTCGATATGTCCTAGTTTGTAGCACAAGTCATGCCGAAGTTCACGAAAAAATTCGGCATGACCTTTGCAACAAAGTGGACAAATCAACATTCCTGCAAAACATAGGCCACTCGGCTTCATTCCCTGCAAACAACAAAAGGCCACTTGGGCACAAATGAACCACTTCAATGTTGCATATAATAGGACCACTTAAGAACTTGTACATGAGCAACTACAACACTAGATATACATGAGCCAACACTATTGATGAATTTGCATATAACATGACCACTTCAAATTTTCATCTCCTAGTGTTTGAAAATTCAAGAATATCTACACAAATCTCATGCTCTCTCAAACTCAATTCAAAAACCAAATATAGATGGATGAACCCTAGAAACCTAGAACCTTTACATATTTCTTTCCTAAATTATTGTCCTAATAAAAATTATGAACCCTAGAACTCAATTTCTGTCCTAAATTTCAAATTATGAACCATAGAACTCAATTCAAATTATGTCCTAAATTTCTGTCATGATAAAAAAATCAGTACAAACTAAGAACCTACTGGACTTGCAGCACTAATAGAAATTTATATTTTTATATTGATTTTTTCTCTAAACTAAACACTACTACCCTAATCATCGTGGAACATGTGGGAGACAACATGGGTATCCAGATCCCGTTGTTGGTTATTGGCCGGAGAGATGTCTCGGTCATGTCTGCATAGTTCCCGAACCCGTAGGGTCTACACACTTAAGGTTCGGTGACGCTAGAGTTGTAATGGGAATTGTATGTGGTTACCGAAAGTTGTTCGGAGTCCTGGATGAGATCCCGGACGTCACGAGGAGTTCCGAAATGGTCCGGAGGTGAAGATTTATATATGGGAAGTCCAATTTCAGTCACCGGAAAGGTTTCGGGGTTTATCGGTATTGTACCGGGACCACCGAAGGGGTTTCGGGGGTCCACCTGCCCCGAAGGACCTAATGGGCTGTAGTTGGGTGGGAACCAGCCCCTTAGTGGGCTGGTGCGCCCCCCCAAGGGCCCAAGGCGCCTAGGGTTGGAAACCCTAGGGGGGCCGCTGCCCCCCTCCCGGGGGCGGGCGCCCCCCTAGTTGGAAACCCTAAGGGGGCCGCTACCCCCCCCCCCGAGAGGCCGCCGCCCCAGGGGCCGCCCCCCTCTAGATGGATCTAGGGGGCCGGCCCCCTTTCCCCTTCCGCCTATAAATAGTGGGAGGGTGGGAGGGCAACCGCACCCCTTCTCCTGGCGCAGCCCTCCCCCTTCCTACACCTTCTCCTCCGTAGCGCTTAGCGAAGCTCCGCCGGAGAACCACGAGCTCCACCGCCACCACGCCGTCGTGCTGCCGGAGCTCTCCCTCAACTTCTCCTCCCCCCTTGCTGGATCAAGAAGGAGGAGACGTCCCTGGGCTGTACGTGTGTTGAACGCGGAGGCGCCGTCGTTCGGCGCTTAGATCGGAATTAACCGCGATCTGAATCGCTTCGTGTACGACTCCACCGACCGCGTTCTTGCAACGCTTCCGCATCGCGATCTTCAAGGACGTAGAGTTGTAATGGGAATTGTATGTGGTTACCGAAAGTTGTTCGGAGTCCTGGATGAGATCCCGGACGTCACGAGGAGTTCCGAAATGGTCCAGAGGTGAAGATTTATATATGGGAAGTCCAGTTTCAGTCACCGGAAAGGTTTCGGGGTTTATCGGTATTGTACCGGGACCACCGAAGGGGTTTCGGGGGTCCACCTGCCCCGAAGGACCTAATGGGATGTAGTTGGGTGGGAACCAGCCCCTTAGTGGGCTGGTGCGCCCCCCAAGGGCCCAAGGCGCCTAGGGTTGGAAACCCTAGGGGGCCGCTGCCCCCCTCCCGGGGGCGGGCGCCCCCTAGTTGGAAACCCTAAGGGGGCCGCTACCCCCCCCCCCCGAGAGGCCGCCGCCCCAGGGGCCGCCCCCCTCTAGATGGATCTAGGGGGCCGGCCCCCTCTCCCCTTCCCCCTATAAATAGTGGGAGGGTGGGAGGGCAACCGCACCCCTTCTCCTGGCGCAGCCCTCCCCCTTCCTACACCTTCTCCTCCTCCGTAGCGCTTAGCGAAGCTCCGCCGGAGAACCACGAGCTCCACCGCTACCACGCCGTCGTGCTGCCGGAGCTCTCGCTCAACTTCTCCTCCCCCCTTGCTGGATCAAGAAGGAGGAGACGTCCCCGGGCTGTACGTGTGTTGAACGCGGAGGCGCCGTCGTTCGGCGCTTAGATCGAAATTAACCGCGATCTGAATCGCTTCGTGTACGACTCCACCGACCGCGTTCTTGCAACGCTTCCGCATCGCGATCTTCAAGGGTATGAAGATGCACTCCCCTCTCTCTCGTTGCTAGTCTCTCCATAGATTGATCTTGGTGATGCGTAGATTTTTTTTTAATTTCTGCAACGATCCCCAACAGTGGCATCATGAGCTAGGTCTATGCGTAGTTTCTATGCACAAGTAGAACACAAGTTGTTGTGGGCGTCGATTTTGTCAATTTACTTGCCGTTACTAGTCTTATCTTGATTCGGCAGCATCGTCGGATGAAGCGGACCGGACCGACCTTACACGTACACTTACGTGAGACAGATTCCACCGACTGAGATGCACTAGTTGCATAAGGTGGCTAGCGGGTGTCTATCTCTCCCACTTTAGTCAGATCGGATTCGATGAAAAGGGTCCTTATGAAGGGTAAATAGAAATTGGCATATCATGTTGTGGTTTTGGCGTAGGTAAGAAACGTTCTTGCTAAGAAACCTATAGCAGCCACGTAAAAATTTGCAACAACAATTAGAGGACGTCTAACTTGTTTTTGCAGCATATGCCGTGTGATGTGATATGGCCAAAAGGATGTGATGAATGATATATGTGATGTATGAGATTGATCATGTTCTTGTAATAGGAATCACGACTTGCATGTCGATGAGAATGACAACCGGCAGGAGCCATAGGAGTTGTCTTAATTTATTTATGACCTGCGTGTCAACATAAACGTCATGTAATTACTTTACTTTATTGCTAAACCGTTAGCCATAGTAGTAGAAGTAATAGTTGACGAGACAACTTCATGAAGACACGATGATGGAGATCATGATGATGGAGATCATGGTGTCATGCCGGTGACGATGATGATCATGGCGCTCCGAAGATGGAGATCAAAAGGAGCAAAATGATATTGGCCATATCATGTCACTATTTGATTGCATGTGATGTTTATCATGTTTTTTACATCTTATTTGCTTAGAACGACGGTAGCATAAATAAGATGATCCCTCATTAAAATATCAAGAATTATGTCCCCCCTAACTGTGCACCGTTGCTAAGGTCCGTTGTTCTGAAGCACCACGTGATGATCGGGTGTGGTAGGTTCTAACGTTCGCATACAACGGGTGTAAGCCAGATTTACACACGCAATACACTTAGGTTGACTTGACGAGCCTAGCATGTACAAACATGGCCTCGGAACATGGAAGACCGAAAGGTCGAACATGAGTCGTATAGAAGATACGATCAACATGAAGATGTTCACCGTTGATGACTAGTCCGTCTCACGTGATGATCGGACACGGCCTAGTTGACTCGGATCATGTATCACTTAAATGACTAGAGGGATGTCTATCTGAGTGGGAGTTCATTAAATAATTTGATTAGATGAACTTAATTATCATGAACATAGTCTAAAACTTTGCAATATATCTTGTAGATCAAATGGCCCATGCTAATGTTGCCCTCAACTTCAACGCATTCCTAGAGAAAACCAAGCTGAAAGACGATGGTAGCAACTACACGGACTGGGTCCGTAACCTGAGGATTATCCTCATAGCTGCCAAGAAAGCATATGTCCTTGAAGCACCGCCAGGTGATGCACCTGTTTTCCCAGCAACTCAAGGCGTTATGAACGCCTGGCAGTCGTGTAGTGATGATTACTCCCTAGTTCAGTGCGGCATGCATTACAGCTTAGAACTGGGGCTCCAAAAGCGTTTTGAGCAGCACGGAGCATATGAGATGTTCCAAGAGCTGAAAATGGTTTTCCAAGCTCATGCCCGGGTCGAGAGATATGAAGTCTCCGACAAGTTCTACAGTTGTAAGATGGAGGAGAATAGTTCTGTCAGCGAACACATACTCAAAATGTCTGGGTTGCACAACCGCTTATCTCAGCTGGGAGTTAATCTCCCGGATGACGCGGTCGTTGACAGAATCCTTCAGTCGCTCCCACCTAGCTACAAGAGCTTTGTGATGAACTTCAATATGCAGGGGATAGAAAGGACCATTCCTGAGGTATATTCAATGCTGAAATCAGCGGAGGTGGAGATCAAAAAGGAACATCAAGTGTTGATGGTGAATAAAACCACTAAGTTCAAGAAAGGCAAGGGTAAGAAGAACTTCAAGAAGGACTGAGGGAGTCCTGGATTAGGGCGTCCTCGGACAGCCGGACTATATCCTTCTGCCGGACTGTTGGACTATGAAGATACGAGACTCAAGACTTCGTCCCGTGTCCGGATGGGACTCTCCTTGGCGTGGAAGGCAAGCTTGGCAATACAGATATGTAGATCTCCTTCCTTGTAACCGACTCTGTGTAACCCTAGCCCCCTCCGGTGTCTATATAAACCGCAGGGTTTTAGTCCGTATGACAACAACAATCATACCATAGGCTAGCTTCTAGGGTTTAGCCTCTACGATCTCGTGGTAGATCAACTCTTGTAATACTCATATCATCGAGATCAATCAAGCAGGAAGTAGGGTATTACCTCCATCGAGAGGGCCTGAACCTGGGTAAACATCGTGTCCCTCGCCTCCTGTTACCATCCGCCTTAGACGCACAGTTCGGGACCCCCTACCCGAGATACGCCGGTTTTGACACCGACAAGGACGGCAAGGGAGTTGCCGCGCCCGTTAAGCCAGTTGCCGGGAAGAAGCCAAAGCATGGACCCAAGCCTGAGACTGAGTGCTTTTATTGCAAGGGAAACGGTCACTGGAAGTGGAACTAACCCAAGTACTTAGCGGATAAGAAGGCCAGCAATACCAAAGGTATATGTGATATACATGTTATTGATGTGTACCTAACCAGCGCTCGTAGTAGCTCATGGGTATTTGATACCGGTGCGGTTGCTCATATTTGTAAGTCAAAATAGGAGCTGCGGAATAAGTGGAGACTGGCGAAGGACGAGGTGACGATGCGCGTCGGGAATGGTTCCAAGGTCGATGTGATCGCCGTCGACACGCTACCTCTACATTTACCTACGGGATTAGTTTTAAACCTCAATAATTGTTATTTAGTACCATCTTTGAGCATGAACATTGTATCTGGATCTCGTTTAATGCGAGATGGCTACTCATTTAAATCCGAGAATAATGGTTGTTCCATTTATATGAGAGATATGTTTTATGGTCATGCCTCGCTGGTCAATGGTTTATTTTTGTTTAATCTCGAACGTGATGTTACACATATTCATAGTGTGAATGCCAAAAGATGTAAGGTTGATAATGATAGTCCCACATACTTGTGGCACTGCCGCCTTGGTCACATTGGTGTCAAACGCATGAAGAAACTCCATGTAGATGGTCTTTTGGAGTCTCTTGATTATGAATCATTTGACACATGCGAACCATGCCTCATGGGCAAAATGACCAAGACTCCGTTCTCCGGAACAATGGAGCGAGCAACCAACTTATTGGAAATCATACATGCTGATGTGTGCGGTCCAATGAGTGTTGAGGCTCATGTTGGTTATCGTTATGTCCTCACCCTCACTGATGACTTAAGTAGATATGGGTATGTCTACTTGATGAAACACAAGTCTGAGACCTTTGAAAAGTTCAAGGAATTTCAGAGTGAGGTTGAGAATCAACGTGACAGGAAAATAAAGTTCTTACGATCAGATGGTGGAGGGGAATATTTGAGTCACGAATTTGGCACGCACTTAAGGAAATGTGGAATTGTTTCACAACTCACGCCGCCTGGAACACCTCAGCGTAATGGTGTGTCCGAACGTCGTAATTGCACTCTATTGGATATGGTGCGATCTATGACGTCTCTTACCGATCTACCGCTATCATTTTGGGGTTATGCTATAGAGACGGCCGCATTCACTTTAAATAGGGCTCCGTCGAAATCCGTTGAGACGACACTGTATGAATTGTGGTTTGGGAAGAAACCTAAGCTGTCATTTCTAAAAGTTTGGGGATGCGATGCTTATGTCAAGAAACTTCAACCTGAAAAGATCGAACCCAAATCGGAAAAATGCGTCTTCATAGGATACCCTAAGGAAACTATTGGGTATACCTTCTACCTCAGATCCGAAGGCAAGATCTTTGTTGCCAAGAATGGATCCTTTCTAGAGAAAGAGTTTCTCTCGAAAGAAGTAAGTGGGAGGAAAGTAGAACTTGATGAAGTATTGCCTCTTGAACCGGAGAGTAGCGCAGCTCAAGAAAATGTTTCTGTGGTGCCTGCACCGACTAGAGAGGAAGTTAATGATGATGATCATGAAACTTCAGATCAAGTTGCTACTGAACTTCGTAGGTCCACAAGGACACGTTTGGCACCAGAGTGGTATGGCAACCCTGTCCTGGAAATCATGTTGTTAGACAATGGTGAACCTTCGAACTATGAAGAAGCGATGGTGGACCCATATTCCGACAAATGGCTTGAAGCCATGAAATCCAAGATAGGATCCATGTATGAAAATGAAGTATGGACTTTGACTGACTTGCCCGATGATCGGCGAGCCATAGAAAATAAATGGATCTTTAAGAAGAAGACAGACGCGGATGGTAATGTAACCATCTATAAGGCTCGGCTTGTCGCTAAGGGTTATCGACAAGTTCAAGGGGTTGACTACGATGAGACCTTCTCACCCATAGCGAAGCTGAAGTCTGTCCGAATCATGTTAGCAATTGCCGCATTCTATGATTATGAGATATGGCAAATGGACGTCAAAACGGCATTCCTTAATGGTTTCCTTAAGGAAGAATTGTATATGATGCAGCTGGAAGGTTTTGTCGATCCTAAGAATGCTGACAAGGTATGCAAGCTCCAACACTCGATCTATGGGCTGGTGCAAGCATCTCGGAGTTAGAACATTCGTTTTGATGAGATGATCAAAGTGTTTGGGTTTACGCAGATTTATGGAGAAGCATGTGTTTACAAGAAAGTGAGTGGGAGCTCTGTAGCATTTCTCATATTATATGTGTATGACATACTATTGATGGAAAATGATATAGAACTCTTGGAAAGCATAAAGGCCTACTTGAATAAGTGTTTTTCAATGAAGGACCTTGGAGAAGCTGCTTACATATTAGGCATCAAGATCTATAGAGATAGATCAAGACGCCTCATTGGTCTTTCACAAAGCACGTACCTTGACAAGATATTGAAGAAGTTCAATATGGATCAGTCCAAGAAGGGGTTCTTGCCTGTATTGCAAGGTGTGAGATTGAGCACGGCTCAATGCCCGACCATGGCAAAAGATAGAGAAAAGATGAGTGTCATCCCCTATGCCTCGGCCATAGGGTCTATTATGTATGCCATGCTGTGTACCAGACCTGATGTAAACCTTGCCGTAAGTTTGGTAGGAAGGTACCAAAGTAATCCCGGCATGGAACACTGGACAGCGGTCAAGAATATCCTGAAGTACCTGAAAAGGACTAAGGATATGTTTCTCGTTTATGGAGGTGACGAAGATCTTGTCGTAAAGGGTTACGTCGATGCTAGTTTCGACACAGATCTGGATGACTCCAAGTCACAAACCGGATACGTGTATATTTTGAATGGTGGGGCAGCCAGCTGGTGGAGTTGCAAGCAAAGCGTCGTGGCGGGATCTACATGTGAAGCGGAGTACATGGCAGCCTCGGAGGCAACACATGAAGCAATCTGGATGAAGGAGTTCGTTACCAACCTAGGAGTTATTCCCAATGCGTCGGGTCCGATGACTCTCTTCTGTGACAACACTAGAGCTATTGCCCTTGCCAAGGAGCCCAGCTTTCACAAGAAGACCAGGCATATCAAGCGTCGCTTCAACTCCATTCGTGAAAATGTTCAAGATGGAGACATAGAGATTTGTAAAGTGCATACGGACCTGAATGTCGCAGATCCGTTGACTAAACCTCTTCCACGTGCAAAGCATGATCAACACCAGAACTCTATGGGTGTTCGATTCATCACAATGTAACTAGGTTATTGACTCTAGTGCAAGTGGGAGACTGTTGGAAATATGCCCTAGAGGCAATAATAAAATGGTTATTATTATATTTCCTTGTTCATGATAATTGTCTATTGTTCATGCTATAATTGTGTTATCCGGAAATCGTAATACATGTGTGAATACATAGACCACAACATGTCCCTAGTGGGCCTCTAGTTGACTAGCTCGTTGATCAATAGATGGTTACGGTCTCCTAACCATGGACATAGAATGTCATTGATAACGGGATCACATCATTAGGATAATGATGTGATGGACAAGACCCAATCCTAAGCATAGCACAAGATCGTGTAGTTCGTCTGCTAATGCTTTTCTAATGTCAAGTATCTTTTCCTTAGACCATGAGATTGTGCAACTCCCGGATACCGTAAGGGTACTTTGGGTGTGCCAAACGTCACAATGTAACTGGGTGGCTATAAAGGTACACTACGGGTATCCTCGAAAGTATCTGTTGGGTTGGCACGAATCGAGACTGGGATTTGTCACTCCGTATGACGGAGAGGTATCTCTGGGCCCACTCGGTAAGACATCATCGTAATGAGCTCAATGTGACTAAGGGGTTGGTCACGGGATGATGTGTTACGGAACGAGTAAAGACACTTGCCGTAACGAGATTGAACAAGGTATCGGTATACCGACGATCGAATCTCGGGCAAGTGCTATACCGGCAGACAAAGGGAATCGTATACGGGATTGATTGAATCCTTGACATCGTGGTTAATCCGATGAGATCATCGTGGAACATGTGGGAGCCAACCTGGGTATCCAGATCCCGTTGTTGGTTATTGGCCGGAGAGATGTCTCAGTCATGTCTGCATAGTTCCCGAACACGTAGGGTGTACACACTTAAGGTTCGGTGACGCTAGAGTTGTAATGGGAATTGTATGTGGTTATCGAAAGTTGTTTGGAGTCCCGGATGAGATCCCGGACGTCATGAGGAGTTCCGGAATGGTCCGTAGATGGAGATTTATATATGGGAAGTCCAGTTTCAGTCACCGGAAAGGTTTCAAGGTTTATCGGTATTGTACCGGGACCACCGAAGGGGTTCCGGGGGTCCACCGGGAGGGTCCACCTGCCCCGAAGGACCTAATGGGCTGTAGTTGGGTGGGAACCAGCCCCTTAGTGGGCTGGTGTGCCCCCCCCAAGGGCCCAAGGCGCCTAGGGTTGGAAACCCTAGGGGGCCGCTGCCCCCCCCACCCCGGGGGCAGGCGCCCCCTAGTTGGAAACACTAAGGGGGCCGCTGCCCCCCCTCCCCGAGGGGCCGCCCCCGCCCCCCCCTCTAGATGGATCTAGGGGGCCGGCCCCCTCTCCCCTTCCCCTATAAATAGTGGGGGGTGGGAGGGCAACCGCACCCCTTCTCCTGGCGCAGCCCTCCCCCTTCCTACACCTTCTCCTCCTCCGTAGCGCTTAGCGAAGCTGTGCCGGAGAACCATGAGCTCCACCGCCACCACGCCGTCGTGCTGCCGGAGCTCTCCCTCAACTTCTCCTCCCCCCTTGTTGGATCAAGAAAGAGGAGACGTCCCCAGGTTGTACGTGTGTTGAATGCGGAGGCACCGTCGTTCGGCGCTTAGATCGGAATCAACCGCGATCTGAATCGCTTCATGTACGACTCCACCGAGCGCGTTCTTGCAACGCTTCCGCATCGCGATCTTCAAGGGTATGAAGATGCACTCCCCTCTCTCCCGTTGCTAGTCTCTCCATAGATTGATCTTGGTGATGCGTAGAATTTTTTTAATTTCTGCAACGATCCCCAACATTTATATCCTGTCATGGATATCATGCTCTGTTTGTCCTTAGGAAGGATATACCCCTGAAATATGTGTTTAAACACATTTTCCTTTCCATTGTTCTGTGTAATCTGATAACCATATTTTCCTTTCCATTGTTTGGTTTAACCTTTCTTGTGATCTATATGATCTAAGCAGTAATATTCTCCTGCTTATGTAAACACCTCGATGTACAATTCTGTCAGCAAGACCCTGTTACTATTGTTGATGACATTCCAGTAACCACCGATGGACGAGAACTTTGCCTATTGGTCTGCCTCATTCAACGAGCAGGAAAATGGTTCTCTTCGTCCCTCGCCCTTGGTACCGATTTAGTTGCCGACATAACTGATAGGCTATCCTCTGACATGCCTTGCTTACATGATCGTGCAAGACGTCATCGCCCTTCCTACTTTTAACACATATGGTGGGCCCATAACCCACAGTTCCACAGGATCGAAACCTGACTCTCCTGTACACCCTGTTGTCAAAGTTATTTCTCGCGCTTGACTTCGTATGTAATTCACGGGCCACCTGCCTAGTGATCTATTCTGGTATCAAACACAAAACTTATTCCCGTTGCCCTGGACCCCCTTTTACACTTTGCTTTAGGCTTCGAACCATTGCCTACCCGCTTGAAACTTCTCATGGTACTTTCTTACTTTGCTCTCGATATTTTCTTAAGTTTCAATTCGAGAGTTACTTTCCGCCACTTTCCCCGATGTTGTCTACCAGATAATCAGCCTTGTAGAGGTCCGTTCTTACGGGATACCCCCCCTATTCTTTCGTAAGTATGATGGAGTTCGTGAAGAAGGGTCCTGACTTCATGATGACCTGAAGAAGAGAAATAAGGACATCAATGAAAAGGATCAACTACTTTGGGAAGAGCATCCAAGACCAAGAAGATTCGTTAGAATTTCGTAACCAGAACTTTCCCCCTTACTCCCCTCTTAAATCTCGGGACGAGATTTCTTGTAGTGGAGGAGAATTGTGGCGCCCGGATAATTAAGCTACAGTAACCCTCTACTAATGATGCCACGTCACCTTGGATTACAGTTGATAAACTTGCGTT
This sequence comes from Aegilops tauschii subsp. strangulata, assembly GCF_002575655.3. Taxonomy (NCBI): domain Eukaryota; kingdom Viridiplantae; phylum Streptophyta; class Magnoliopsida; order Poales; family Poaceae; genus Aegilops; species Aegilops tauschii. The sequence goes on from NC_053039.3 coordinate 184,674,594, forward strand.
GATTCGAAACTGATTCAAATTCAATTTCAAAACCAAGCCAAACAACAAAAGTTTTCAAACATCAAAACTACAATGTTCGGAATGTGGCATTAATACATATGATAAATTAGGGACTACCTTTATAAATTATAAAAATAATATAAATGAGAAACTAAAATAAAACAGTAAAGTAAAATAAGTAAAAAAAGAAAAGGTCAAAATAGAAAATAATCAAAGACTAAAAAGCACCCCTGCTGGGCCGTGGCCCAGCTGGACACCAGGCCAGGCCCAACCGGCCACCCATTCCCCCCATAACCCCCCACTAGCCCAAACCCTAACCTAACCGCACCACTTTCCCCCACCACGTTCGCCTCCTCCTCCCCGGTCTAGATCTGGATCGGGGAAACGAACCCCCCTCGCGACGCCAATGCCCCGCCGCCCTGGACATCGGCGCTGTCACCGTGCACCGCGCCACCGCCGCTCGGAGACCTCGCCGCCTCGACCTCGTCCCTGTCGTCGACCATGCTGCCGTCGCCGACCCGTCCCCGTCCTCCTCACCGTCAGACCTCATCGAGCCTCGCCGCCCCCTCTGCTCTCTAACGCCAGTGAGGGCCGCGCCCTCCTACTCCTCCCTCTTCCCCGTGCGCCACGGCCTCGTCCGCCACGCCCAACTGCGCCGTTGCTCAGGCCAAGCCCCGCTCGCTACTTCTCCCGCTCACACGCCGTCGCCCCTCGACCATGCGCTCGTCCGCGCGACCGACGCCGTGCCCGCCCACTCCGGCCGCTCATCGCACTCGCACGCCCGCGCCGCAGCTCGCGCCGCCCGCCCTCAGTGGCGTCATCCGTCGCACGCCCCGCGCCACTGCGCCACTGGGCTCCCCTGCCGCGGCCCCTGCTCGCCTCTTCGCTGCGGGCAGCGCATCGCTCCGGCCACGTCCTCGCCTAGCGTAGCCGCTCGCCGCCGTCGTTGCGCCCCGTCTTCGCCCGTGCCGCCTGACCCACGCCGCCTATGCACCGTCGCGCCACGCCCCGCTGCAGCGCCCAGCTCGCCCCGCAGTCGCCTCCACCGCAACCCCCTGCCCGTCGCTCTACGCCCTCCCCGCAGCCGGCCGCCGCGCCGACTTCCCCACGCCGAGCCGCTTCCCGCCGGGGCCGAACCCCGCCATGTCGCCCCCTTGTCGGGTTGCTCCAGCTGCCGCTATGGCCGGCAGCCCCCCTTGGTGGTCTCGGGCCTGGAGGTGGGCGCACGCCCCGCCCGTGCCCGTAACCGCTGCCCAACGCCCGTTTGGCCCTTGGGCCAATGGCAATGGGGCCCACGCCCCTAGAACAATTATTAAAAAAGAATTAATAATAATATTAATCAAGAATTAATTTACTTAATTAATCCTGATTAGATTAACCTAATCACTAATTAAACTAATTAACCTGTTTAGTTAATCTTAGAGTATGACAGGTGGGTCCCGCACGTCAGTTTGACCTAGTTAACCGTACTGTTGACTGATGACCTCAGCATCGCATGATAACGACATCAGCATACACTATTCTGGATAATGTTAGAATTAAATAGATAAATAAATTCAGAAAATAATTTAAAACTTTAAAAATCAATAGAAAATAAACTGTAGTTCGGATGGAAAAACTTTTTACATGAAAGTTGCTCAGAATGACGAGATGAATCCAGGTACGTAGCCCGTTCGTCCATCACACATCTCTAGCAGAGCAAACACGCAACTTTCCCCCTCCGGTTCATCTATCCGAAAACGCGAAACACCGGGAATACTTTCCCGGATGTTTCCCCTTTCGCCGGTATCACCTATCCCTGCGTTAGGTCACCCCTAGCACAACGTATTGCCGCGTCTTGCTTTGTGTTACATTTGATTGCTCTGTTATTTATTGTGTTCCCCCTCCGTTACTTCTTTCCGGTAGACTTCGAGACCGCTGCCGATGTTCGTGTGTTCGACTACATCGAAGACGACCCCTCCTGCTTGCCAGAACAACCAGGCAAGCCCCCCTTGATCACCAGATATCGCCTATTCTTCTCTATACTGCTTGCATTAGAGTAGTGTAGCATGTTACTGCTTTCCGTTAGTCCTATTCTGATGCATAGCCTGTCATTGTTGCTACAGTTGTTACCCTTACCTGCTATCCTAATGCTTAGCATAGGATGCTAGTGTTCCATCAGTGGCCCTACACTCTTGTCCGTCTGCCATGCTATACTACTGGGCCGTGATCACTTCGGGAGGTGATCACGGGCGTATGCTATATACTTTATACTGTTACATTACTTATGATGCTGTTCGGAGATGGGGGCTGAAGGGGCAGGTGGCTCCATCCCGGTAGAGGTGGGCCTGGGTTCCCGACGGCCCCCGACGGTTACTTTGTGGTGGAGCAACAGGGCAGGTTGAGACCACCTAGGAGAAAGGTGGGCCTGGCCCTGGTCGGCGTTCGCGGTTACTTCATATTAACACAATTAACAAGATCTTGGTATTTGATCTGAGTTGGGTCGTTGACCTTATACGCACTAACCGCCACGTGGGACAAGATATGGGCAACCGGCGTCGTGGTATCAGCCGAAGCTCTTTTTGACGTCAACGACTGAGCGGCGTGCGCCGCATTGGACCGTAAGCCCGCGCTTGTATTAAGGGGGCTAGGTCTGCTTCCGGCCGCGTATGTAACGTGCAGGTATGCAATGGGCGATGGGCCCAGACCCCTGCGCGCATAGGATTTAGACCGGAGTGCTGACCTCTCTGTTGAGCCTAGGTGGGGCTGCGACGTGTTGATCTCCCGAGGCCGGCCATGACCCAGGAAAGTGTGCCCGGCCAGAGGGATCGAGCTGAAGGAAATATGCCCTAGAGGCAATAATAAAGTTATTATTTATTTTCTTATATCATGATAAATGTTTGTTATTCATGCTAGAATTGTATTAACCGGAAACATAATACATGTGTGAATACATAGACAAACAGAGTGTCACTAGTATGCCTCTACTTGACTAGCTCGTTGATCAAAGATGGTTGTGTTTCCTAGCCATAGACATGAGTTGTCATTTGATTAACGGGATCACCTCATTAGGAGAATGACGTGATTGACTTGACCCATTCCGTTAGCTTAGCACTCGATCGTTTAGTATGTTGTTATTGCTTTCTTCATGACTTATACATGTTCCTATGACTATGAGATTATGCAACTCCCGTTTACCGGAGGAACACTTTGTGTGCTACCAAACATCACAATGTAAATGGGTGATTATAAAGGTGATCTACAGGTGTCTCCAAAGGTACTTGTTGGGTTGGCGTATTTCGAGATTAGGATTTGTCACTCCAATTGTCGGAGAGGTATCTCTGGGCCCACTCAGTAATACACATCACTATAAGCCTTACAAGCATTGTGACTAATGAGTTAGTTGCGGGATGATGTATTACGGAACGAGTAAAGAGACTTGCCGGTAATGAGATTGAACTAGGTATCGAGATACTGACGATCGAATCTCGGGCAAGTAACATACCGATGACAAAGGGAACAACGTATGTTGTTATGCGGTCTGACCGATAAAGATCTTCGTAGAATATGTGGGAACCAATATGCGTATCCAAGTTCCGCTATTGGTTATTGACCGGAGAGGTGTCTTGGTCATGTCTACATAGTTCTCGAACCCGTAGGGTCCGCATGCTTAACGTTACGATGACAGTTATATTATGAGTTTATATGTTTTGATGTACCGAAGGTTGTTCGGAGTCCCGGATGTGATCACGGACATGACGAGGAGTCTCGAAATGGTCGAGACATAAAGATTGATATATTGGACGACTATATTCGGACACCGGAAGTGTTCCGGAGAAGTTTCGGATAAAACCGGAGTGCCGGAGGGGTTACCGGAACCCCCCGGGGAAGTATTGGGCCTTAGTGGGCCTGAGGGGAGAGAGAGGGCAGCAGCCAGGAGGTGGCGCGCCCCCTCCAATGAGGAGTCCGAATTGGACTAGGGGAGGGGGGTGCGGCCCCTCTTTCCCTCTCCCTCTCCCTCTCTTTCCTTCCCCCTTCTCTCTTCCTAGTTGGACTAGGAAAGGGGAGTCCTACTCCTACTAGGAGGAGGACTCCCCCCCTCTCCTTGGTGCGCCCCAAGGGCAGCCGGCCTCCCCCCTTGCTCCTTTATATACGGGGGCAGGGGGGCACCTCTGAACACACAATTGATATACGATATTTTAGCCGTGTGCGGTGCCCCCCTCCACCATATTACACCTTGATAATATCGTTGCGGAGCTTAGGCGAAGCCCTGCGTCGGTAGAACATCATCATCGTCACCACGCCGTCGTGCTGACGAAACTCTCCCTCAACACTCGGCTAGATCGGAGATCGAGGGACGTCATCGAGCTAAACATGTGCTGAACTCGGAGGTGTCATGCGTTCGGTACTTGATCGGTCGGATCGTGAAGACGTACGACTACATCAACCGCGTTGTGATAACGCTTCCGTTTTCGGCCTACGAGGGTACGTGGACAACACTCTCCCCTTTCGTTGCTATGCATCACCATGACCTTGCGTGTGCGTAGGAAATTTTTTGAAATTACTACGTTCCCCAACAGTGGCATCCGAGCCTGGTTTTATGCGTTGATGCTATGCACGAGTAGAACACAAGTGAGTTGTGGGCGATATAAGTCATACTGCTTACCAGCATGTCATACTTTGGTTCAGCGGTATTGTGAGATGAAGCGGCCCGGACCGACATTACGCGTACGCTTACGCGAGACTGGTTTCACCGTTGCGAGCACTCATTGCTTAAAGGTGACTGGCGGGTGTCTGTCTCTCTCACATTAGTTGAACCGAGTGTGGCTACGCCCGGTCCTTGCGAAGGTTAAAACAGCACCAACTTGACAAACTATCGTTGTGGTTTTGATGCGTAGGTAAGAACGGTTCTTGCTAAGCCCGTAGCAGCCACGTAAAACTTGCAACAACAAAGTATAGGACGTCTAACTTGTTTTTGCAGGGCATGTTGTGATGTGATATGGTCAAGACATGATGCTATATTTTATTGTATGAGATGATCATGTTTTGTAACCGAGTTATCGGCAACTGGCAGGAGCCATATGGTTGTCGCTTTATTGTATGCAATGCAATCTCCATGTAATTGATTTACTTTATCACTAAGCGGTAGCTATAGTCGTAAAAGCAATAAGTTGGCGAGACGACAATGATACTACGATGGAGATCAAGGTGTCGCACCGGTGACGATGGTGATCATGACGGTGCTTCGGAGATGGAGATCACAAGCACAAGATGATGATGGCCATATCATATCACTTATATTGATTGCATGTGATGTTAATCTTTTATGCATCTTATCTTGCTTTGATTGACGGTAGCATTATAAGACGATCTCTCACTAAAATTTCAAGATAAAAGTGTTCTCCCTGAGTTTGCACCGTTATGAAAGTTCTTCGTGCTGAGACACCACGTGATGATCGGGTGTGATAGGCTCTACGTTCAAATACAACGGGTGCAAAATAGTTGCACACGCGGAATACTCAGGTTAAACTTGACGAGCCTAGCATATGCAGATATGGCCTCGGAACACGGAGACCGAAAGGTCGAGCGTTAATCATATAGTAGATATGATCAACAGAGTGATGTTCACCATTGAAACTACTCCATCTCACGTGATGATCGGACATGGTTTAGTTGATATGGATCACGTGATCACTTAGAGGATTAGAGGGATGTCTATCTAAGTGGGAGTTCTTAAGTAATATGATTAATTGAACTTAAATTTATCATGACTTAGTCCTGATAGTATTTTGCAAATTATGTTGTAGATCAATAGCTCGCGTTGTTGCTTCCCTGTGTTTATTTTTGATATGTTCCTAGAGAAAAATTATGTTGAAAGATGTTAGTAGCAAAGGTGCGGATTGGATCCGTGATCTGAGGATTATCCTCATTGCTGCATAGAAAAATTATGTCCTTGATGCACCGCTAGGTGACAGACCTATTGCAGGAGCAGACGCAGACGTTATGAACGTTTGGCTAGCTCAATATGATGACTACTTGATAGCTTAGTGCACCATGCTTAACGGCTTAGAATCGGGACTTCAAAGACATTTTGAACGTCATGGACCATATGATGTTCCAGGAGTTGAAGTTAATATTTCAAGCAAATACCCGAGTTGAGAGATATGAAGTCTCCAACAAGTTCTATAGCTAAAAGATGGAGGAGAATAGCTCAAGCAGTGAGCATGTGCTCAGATTGTCTGGGTACTACAATCGCTTGAATCCAGTGGGAGTTAATCTTCCAGATAAAATAGTGATTGACAGAATTATCTAGTCACCATCACCAAGTTAGTAGAACTTCGTGATGAACTATAGTATGCAAGGGATGACGAAAGTAATTCCCGAGCTCTTCGTGATGCTGAAATCGATGAAGGTAGAAATCAAGAAAAACATCAAGTGCTGATGGTTGACGAGACCACTAGTTTCTAGAAAAGGGCAAAGGGAAGAAGGGGAACTTCAAGAAGAACGGCAAGCAAGTTGCTGCTCAAGTGAAGAAGCCTAAGTCTGGTCCTAAGCCTGAGACTAAGTGCTTCTACTGCAAAGGGACTGGTCACTGGAAGCGGAACTACCCCAACTATTTGGTGGATAAGAAGGATGGCAAAGTGAAAAAAGGTATATTGGATATACATGTTATTGATGTGTACTTTACTAGTGTTTATAACAACCCCTCGGTATTTGATACTGGTTCAGTTGCTAAGAATAGTAACTCAAAACGGGAGTTGCAGAATAAACAGAGACTAGTAAAAGGCGAGGTGACGATGTGTGTTGGAAGTAGTTCCAAGATTGATATGATCATCATCGCACACTCCCTATACTTTCGAGATTAGTGTTGAAACTAAATAAGTGTTATTTGGTGTTTGCGTTGAGCATGAATATGATTTGATCATGTTTGTTGCAATACGGTTATTCATTTAAATTAGAGAATAATTGTTGTTCTGTTTACATGAATAAAACCTTCTATGGTCATACACCCAATAAAATGGTTTGTTGGATCTCGATCGTAGTGATACACATATTCATAATAATGAAGCCAAAAGATGCAAAGTTAATAATGATAGTGCAACTTATTTGTGGCACTGCCGTTTAGGTCATATTGGTGTAAAGCGCATGAAGAAACTCCATACTGATGGGATTTTGGAATCACTTGATGCTTGCGAACCGTGCCTCATAGGCAAGATGACTAAAACGCCGTTCTCCGGAACTATGGAGAGAGCAACAGATTTGTTGGAAATCATACATACAGATGTATGTGGTCCGATGAATATTGAGGCTCGTAGCAGGTATCATTATTTTCAGACCTTCACAGATGATTTGAGCAGATATGGGTATATCTACTTAATGAAACATAAAGTCTGAAACATTTGAAAGGTTCAAAGAATTTCAGAGTGAAGTGGAAAATCATCGTGACAAGAAAATAAGGTTTCTACGATCTGATCGCGGAGACAAATATTTGAGTTACGAGTTTGGTCTTCAATTAAAACAATGTGGAATAGTTTCACAAATTCGTGCCACCTGGAACACCACAGCATAATGGTGTGTCCGAACGTCATAACCGTACTTTATTGGATATAGTGCAATCTATGATGTTTCTTACCGATTTACCACTATAGTTTTTGGGGTTATGCATTAGAGACAGCTGCATTCACGTAAAAAAAGGGGCACCATCTAAATCCGTTTGAGACGACACCATATGAACTGTGGTTTGGAAAGAAACCAAAGTTGTCATTTCTTAAAAAGTTTGGGGTTGCGATGCTTATGTGAAAAGGTTTCATCCTGATAAGCTCAAACCCAAATCGGAGAAATGTGTCTTCATAGGATACCCAAAGGAGACAGTTGGGTACACCTTCTATCACAGATCCGAAGGCAAGACATTCGTTGCTAAGTATGGATCCTTTCTAGAGAATGAGTTTCTCTCGAAAGAAGTGAGTGGGAGGAAAGTAGAACTTGATGAGGTAATTGTACCTGCTCCCTTATTGGAAAGTAGTTCATCGCAGAAACAAGTTTCTGTGACGCCTATACCAATTAGTGAGGAAGTTAATGATGATGATCATGGAACTTCAGATCAAGTTATTACTAAACCTCGTAAGTCAACCAGAGTAAGATCCGCACCAGAGTGGTACGGTAATCCTGTTCTAGAGGTTATGTTACTAGACCATGACAAACCTACGAACTATGAAGAAGCGATGGTGAGCCCAGATTCCGCAAAATGGCTTGAGGCCATGAAATCTGAGATGAGATCCATGTATGAGAACAAAGTATGGACTTTGATTGACTTGCCCAATGATCGGCGAGCCATTGAGATTAAATGGATCTTCAAGAGGAAGACGGACGCTGATAGTAGTGTTACTATCTACAAAACTAGACTTGTCGGGAAAAGGTTTTTGACAAAGTTCAAAGTGTTGAATACGATGAGATTTTCTCACTCGCAGCGATGCTTAAGTCTGTCCGAATCATGTTAGCAATTGCCGCATTTTATGAAATCTGGGAAATGGATAAACAAAACTGCATTCCTTAATGGATTCATTAAAGAAGAGTTGTATATGATGCAACCAGAAGGTTTTGTCAATCCTAAAGGTGCTAACAAAATATGCAAACTCCAGCGATCCATCTATGGACTGGTGCAAGCATCTCGGAGTTGGAATATACGCTTTGATAAGTTGATCAAAGCATATAGTTTTATACAGACTTGCGGTGAAGCCTGTATTTACAAGAAAGTGAGTGGTAGCACTACAGCATTTCTGATAAGTATATGTGAATGACATATTGTTGATCGAAAATAATGTAGAATTATTCTGCAAAGCATAAAGGAGTGTTTGAAAGGAGTTTTTCAAAGAAAGACCTCGGTGAAGCTGCTTACATATTGAGCATCAAGATCTATAGAGATAGATCAAGACGCTTGATAAGTTTTTTCAATGAGTACATACCTTAACAAGATTTTGAAGTAGCTCAAAATGGAAGAGTCAAAGAAAGAGTTTCTTGCCTGTGTTACAAGGTGTGAAATTGAGTAAGACTCAAAGCCCGACCACGACAGAAGATAGAAAAAGAATGAAAGTCATTCCCTATGCCTCGGCCATAGGTTCTATAAAGTATGCCATGCTGTGTACCAGATCTATTGTATACCCTACACTGATTTTGGCAAGGGAGTACAATAGTGATCTAGGAGTAGATCACTGGACAGCGGTCAAAATTATCCTTACTGGAATAAGGATATCTTTCTCGATTATGGAAGTGACAAAAGGTTCATCGTAAAGGGTTACGTCGATGCAAGTTTTAACACTAATCTAGATGACTCTGAGTCTCGGTCTAGATACATATTGAAAGAGGGAGCAATTAGCTAGAGTAGCTCCGTGCAGAGCATTGTAGACATAGAAATTTGCAAAATACTTACGGATCTGAATGTGACAGACCCGTTGACTAAAATTATCTCACAAGCAAAACATGATCACACCTTAGTACTCTTTGGGTGTTAATCACATAAGCGATGTGAACTAGATTACTGACTCTAGTAAACCCTTTGGGTGTTGGTCACATGACGATGTGAACTATGGGTGTTAATCACATGGTGATGTGAACTATTGATGTTAAATCACATGGCGATGTGAACTAGATTATTAACTCTAGTGCAAGTGGGAGACTGAAGGAAATATGCCCTAGAGGCAATAATGAAGTTATTATTTATTTTCTTATATCATGATAAATGTTTATTATTCATGCTAGAATTGTATTAACCGGAAACATAATACATGTGTGAATACATAGACAAACAGAGTGTCACTGGTATGCCTCTACTTGACTAGCTCGTTGATCAAACATGGTTGTGTTTCCTCGCCATAGACATGAGTTGTCATTTGATTAACGGGACCACCTCATTAGGAGAATGACGTGATTGACTTGACCCATTCCGTTAGCTTAGCACTCGATCGTTTAGTATGTTGCTATTGCTTTCTTCATGACTTATACATGTTCCTATGACTATGAGATTATGCAACTCCTGTTTACCGGAGGAACACTTTGTGTGCTACCAAATGCCACAACGTAAATGGGTGATTATAAAGGTGCTCTACTGGTGTCTCCAAAGGTACTTGTTGCGTTGGCGTATTTCGAGATTAGGATTGTCACTCCGATTGTCAGAGAGGTATCTCTGGGCCCACTCAGTAATACACATCACTATAAGCCTTGCAAGCATTGTGACTAATGAGTTAGTTGCGGGATGATGTATTACGGAACGAGTAAAGAGACTTTCCGGTAACGAGATTGAACTAGGTATCGAGATACCGACGATCGAATCTCGGGGAAGTAACATACCGATGACAAAGGGAACAACGTATGTTGTTATGCGGTCTGACCGATAAAGATCTTCGTAGAATATGTGGGAACCAATATGAGCATCCAAGTTCCGCTATTGGTTATTGACCGGAGAGGTGTCTCGGTCATGTCTACATAGTTCTCCAACCCGTAGGGTCCGCACGCTTAACGTTACGATGACAGTTATATTATGAGTTTATATGTTTTGCTGTACCGAAGATTGTTCGGAGTCCCGGATGTGATCACGGACATGACGAGGAGTCTCTAAATGGTTGAGACATAAAGATTGATATATTGGACGACTATATTCTGACACCGGAAGTGTTCCGGAGAAGTTTCGGATAAAACCGGAGTGCCGGAGGGGTTACCGGAACCCCCCGGGGAAGTATTGGGCCTTAGTGGGCCTGAGGGGAGAGAGAGGGCAGCAGCCAGGAGGTGGCGCGCCCCCTCCCATGAGGAGTCCGAATTGGACTAGGGGAGGGGGCGCGGCCCCTCTTTCCCTCTCCCTCTCCCTCTCTTTCCTTCCCTCTTCTCTCTTCCTAGTTGGACTAGGAAAGGGGAGTCCTACTCCTACTAGGAGGAGGACTCCCCCCCCTCTCCTTGGCGCGCCCCAAGGGCAGCCGGCCTCCCCCCTTGCTCCTTTATATACGGGGGCAGGGGGGCACCTCTGAACACACAATTGATATACGATATTTTAGCCGTGTGCGGTGGCCCCCTCCACCATATTACACCTCGATAATATCGTTGCGGAGCTTAGGCGAAGCCCTGCGTCGGTAGAACATCATCATCGTCACCACGCTGTCGTGCTGACGAAACTCTCCCTCAACACTCGGCTGGATCGGAGTTCGAGGGACGTCATCGAGCTGAACGTGGGCTGAACTCGGAGGTGCCGTGCGTTCGGTACTTGATCGGTCGGATCGTGAAGACGTACGACTACATCAACCGCATTGTGATAACGCTTCCGCTTTCGGTCTACGAGGGTACGTGGACAACACTCTCCCCTCTCGTTGCTATGCATCACCATGATCTTGCGTGTGCGTAGGAAATTTTTTGAAATTACTACGTTCCCCAACACGAGCTTGTCGGGTAATGTGGTGCACCCCTGCAGGGAAGTTGATCTATTCGAATAGCCGTGTCCACGGTAACAGGCGACCCGGAGTTGTACCTTGACCTTATGGCAACTAGAACCGGATACTTAATAAAACACACCCTTCCTAGTGCCAGATATAACCCGGTGACCGCTCTCTAACAGGGCAACGAGGAGAGGATCGTCGGGTAGGAGTATGCTATACGATGATACTTGGTGAACTTACCATCTAATCTCTTCTACATGCTGCAAGATGGAGGCTGCCAGAAGCGTAGTCCTTGGTAGGATTAGCTATCCCCCTCTTGTTCTGGCATTCTCCAGTTCAGTCCACCGATATTGCCTTTTTACACATATACCCATGCATATGTAGTGTAGATCCTTGCTTGCGAGTACTTTGGATGAGTACTCACGGTTGCTTTTCTCCCTCTTTTCCCCCTTCCCTTCTACCTGGTTGTCGCAACCAGATGCTGGAGCCCAGGAGCCAGATGCCACCGTCGACGACGACTCCTACTACACCGGAGGTGCCTACTACTACGTGCAGGCCGCTGACGATGACCAGGAGTAGTTTAGGAGAATCCCAGGCAGGAGGCCTGCGCCTCTTTCGATCTGTATCCCCGTTTGTGCTGGCCTTCTTAAGGCAAACTTGTTTAACTTATGTCTGTACTCAGATATTGTTGCTTCCGCTGACTCTTCTATGATCGAGCACTTGTATTCGAGCCCTCGAGGCCCCTGGCTTGTATTATGATGCTTGTATGACTTATTTTATTTTTAGAGTTGTGTTGTGATATCTTCCCGTGAGTCCCTGATCTTGATCGTACACGTTTGCGTGTATGATTAGTGTACGATTGAATCGGGGGCGTCACAAAAGGGCATGGGTTTCTGAACCCATGGTTCTCTTTCTTTACCATGTTTCCTAGCAACGAAATCTCTCTTATCATAACATTGATTCTTTGGTTCTGGGTTATAAGGATCAACAGCAGGTTCAATCTCTACATCATTATCATCACTAGGTTGAGCATCAACATGAACATCATTATTAACATTATCACTAGGTGCATGTTGAAAGGATCGATATAGTTGACTAGAGGGGGGGTGAATAGGCAACTCACAATTTTTAGCTTTTCTTTACCAATTTAAACTTTGCATCAAAGTAGGTTGTCTAGATATGCAACTAAGTGAGCAACCTATATGATGCAATGACAACAAGCACACAAGCAAGCAAGGGATTTAACACAAGTAAGCTTGCGAAAGTAAAGGGACGAGATAACCAAGAGTGGAGCCGGTGAAGACGAGGATGTGTTACCGAAGTTCCTTCCTTTTGAGGGGAAGTACGTCTCCGTTGGAGCGGTGTGGAGGCACAATGCTCCCCAAGAAGCCACTAGGGCCACCGTATTCTCCTCACGCCCTCACACAATGCGAGATGCTGTGATTCCACTATTGGTGCCCTTGAAGGCGGCGAGCGGACCCTTACAAACAAGGTTGGGGCAATCTCCACAACTTAATTGGAGGCTCCCAACGACACCACAAAGCTTCACCACAATGGACTATGGCTCCGCGGTGACCTCAACCGTCTAGGGTGCTCAAACACCCAAGAGTAACAAGATCCGCTAGGGATAAGTGGGGGGAATCAAATTTCTCTTGGTGGAAGTGTAGATCGGGGCCTTCTCAACCAATCCTGAGCAAATCAACAAGTTTGATTGGCTAGGGAGAGAGATCGGGCGAAAATGGAGCTTGGAGCAACAATGGAGCTTTTGGGGGAAGAGGTAGGTCAACTTTGGGGAAGAAGACCTCCTTATATAGTGGGGGGAACAATCCAACCGTTACCCCCTAAAACAGCCCCGCAGGAGTGGTACTACCGCAGGAGGCAGCGGTACTACCGCTCCCCTGGGCAGTACTACCGCGGAGTTCGGAGGGCAGGAGAGCTACGGACCCGAGCGGTACTGCCGCGGTGGTAGGGCGGTACTACCGCTCATGAGCGGCACTGCCGCTCTACTGCCGCTACAAAGTACCACACAATCCGACACGAAAAATGACCCCTCGAGTCGACGCGGTAGGGACCTGGTACCGCAGCGGTATTACTACTGAGGACCCACCGGCGGTACTACCGCTGTGGAGCAGTACTGCCGCCTGTGACCCCTAAGCGGTACTACCGCTGGGTACCGCGGTACTACCGCTGGGACCAGACTCGGCCCAAAGAAGGGGGAAAGAGACCTCCAATGAAGCGGAAAGGCTCAGAGGGTGCAAAGAGGATGTGTACGTGTTGATTCCACCCTAGCCTTACCGAAACGGACCCCCTCTTGATAGTACGGTGACTCCTACGAAACTAGTTCACCAGAAAAGAAGCGAAAGAGCTACACTGTCTTGAATGACACTCCGAGGGGAAAGAAATCGTCTCATGCCAAATGATGAATCTCTGAAATGCTCAAAGCACACGATTAGTCCGCAAACATGTTGTCATCAATCACCAAAACTACATCTAGAGAGATATGCCTTAACAATCTCCCCCTTGTTGGTGGATTGATGACAACCAGGGATTTGCACAAGGATATATCATGAAAGTAAAGATACTTAGAACTACAAAATATAGACGGGCTCCCCCGAATGCGTGCACCTAGTTAGTAGTGCCTTTGGAATGTAGGACACACACATTAGGATCAACACCCCCCCCTATATTTTATAGTCCAACAACCTAAGCATAGGATACATGAGAGCAGGTAATATAACAGGATAGACAAGCAACTCAAGAGATACCAAAGTACTAGAAAGACATAGATAAAGATAAGGTAGCATATGTCTTACACCATATATCTGGAACTTAGGTCTCACTAGCACACAACCAAACAAGGCAAATGGCGAGAAAACACAACGACACAACAAAGAAAATGACGACACCATAAAGCACACCATAAAGCACAAATCCCAACAAATCCCTAAGCTCTCTCCCCCTTTGGCTTCGAGACACCAAAAGGGCAAAGAGCGACGCTAGGGCTCCAGGTGAAGGCAAACTGAGGAGCTCTCTCATCACATCCTGGCAGGGTCATCTGCACTGCCATCCTCAGTCGGAAACTGCTCGGTGTCGAAATCGGTCCACGGACAATGCTGCTGAATCCACTCCTCTTCCTCAGTGATCTGGCCCTCAGACCCACTGACAACGGTCGCACCCAGCTGATGCATGAGCTCCTTGTGACACCCCCTGGCCTTCTTCTCAGCCACATGAGACATGTACTGACCACGAGACTCCATGCAGAAGAGCTTCTTCATCTTGCGCTTGATCTTCTTTGCCCAAGAGGGCTCTATCCCAGAAGGCTCATAATCCTCATCGTCATCATCGGCCTCAGCCCCATCCTCGGTCTCCATGTCAGCAGCAGTAGATGGACTCCCGGATTTAGGGGCTGGGGTGCCCCAACTGTCCTTCTTCCTTAGACGCTTGATCTCATGAGAAACCAATTCTCCAGTTTCCAGCATCACCTGGGGATAGACACGTGCCCAGGCCTTCTCAATGAGCAGCATGATGAACGGACCATAGATCGGGCACTTGCGCTCAGAAACGGCAGTGAGAAGTTCAGACCACATAACATGAGAAATGTCCAGGGACTCGCCAGTGTTTGCTTCCTTCTCATGCTGGCAGAAGAGATGCATATCCACGAGATAGGAGTGGACCATATCCAGATTCCCGATGCGAGGAAAGAGGGTCTCTCGAAAGACACGATGAAGGATGTCCAGGTAGGTAGACAACTCATAGGTTTCCTTCTTAGTCACAGGGTGAACCTTCACAGTGTAGTAGGGCCAGAGGGCTTGCTTGTGAGTGGAGTTGACGTTGCGGTGAGGGCGAAAGCCGACAGCAGTCTCAAGCCCGCGATCTTCCACCTCAAGTAACTCCATGAAGGCCTTCCACTTGACAGACAGTAACTTGCCATTTGTCATCCAGATCAGAGTCCTTTCTTCATCAGTGCCAAGATGGACAGTGGCATAGAATTGAGCCACCAAATCTGCATCAAAGTCCTTGTTGAACTGCATGATTCTGAGAATGTTTAGCTGAGCACACATCTGAAGAGCTTCACCAAAGTATTCAGGATCCTTTTCCATGGCATCCGTGTCGATGGAGCGAACATCAACATAGAGATTCTTCTTGGCCTTGATCACATCAAAGTAGATGGCAAACTGAAAGCGGTTCCAGAACGGGCGGTTGACCAAATTGGGTTCTTGGTCTTCCGCATAGGGGTTGCGGCGACGCCTTTCCCAGAACTCCTTGGCAGACAACTCAGTCACAGTCTTGCCCCTTGGCTTCGGCATGTTGGCAGGTTTCTTCTGGAGCTGAGGCGGAGGTGCCGCACTTGAGGAGGCACCTACTGACTCTGAGGTGCGGTAGCGCTTTGAAGTTGCACGTCCGGGGTTGACACGGCGGACTTGCTGCTCAGGATGTTCATCACCTGGAACCAAACACACGAACAGAAGAACCAACACGAAAGAAAGAGCGTAAGCTTCCAAACACAACAACATGGATCAAAATAGTGGTAGAAAAATGATGGAATCTGGCAGGCAGCGGTAGTACCGCTGGCCATAGGCGGCAGTACCGCGCAAGCGGTAGTACCGCTCCAGCGGGAGCGGTAGTACCGCTCAGGAATGGGAACCGGCAGTTCCTACTGCCATGGCCAGATCCGGCACTACCGGACTGCCAAATTCAAAAATACTCCTACCAAAACTTAATCCACACAGTCTAGACGCCTTCTCCAAACTACTCAAGCCGAGATTTAGCCAAAAATCGAGAGATGCAACCACTATTGCCCCAAAACACTAGATTTGAGAACTAGACAAAAAGAGAGAAGGAACGAGGGCAATACCGGCATCCATGGCAAGAGGACGAGGTGGGGATCAACTCCACCAAAGGGAATGGAGAGGGATGGCCCGAAAACGGCGGCCTGCCGGAGCCCTCCCGCGGCGAGGCGATGCTGGAGAGAGGAAGAGGGACGAGGGGGCGGTGCGAATGGGTATGGGGGAGGAGAAACCTCCCCCTGCCCCGACATAACCCCCTGGTCCCGCCCCCTAGCGGTAGTACCGCTCGGGTGGGCGGTAGTACCGCTTGTCAACATAAGTGGTAGTACCGTGCACCACCAGCGGTAGTACCGCCCAGCCAAGACCCCAAAGACTAGACACAAAAGGCTTAGCTCAAAAAGAAAGGGAAAACAAGCGGCAAGAAGAGAGAGCAAACACAAAGCAACAAAAACACCAGCGAGAGGACAAGAAACACACACCTCTTCAAGATTATCCTTGGGCCCATGACCAAAACTCGTCTTTGAAGCACAAGTACCATCAAAAATGGCTAATGTGAAAGAGTTGATCAATTTATGCATAATAAGGGGAGGGAGAATTCATTAAGAGAACAACACTCCCCCTATGTCCATGCCTACACCTAAACAAGATAACAAGTTGAGTATGGTGGGGAGTGCAAGTGTTCAAGCAACATTGCTCGAATCAATGATATTTAGCTCATGCCTTAACTCGCGAAATCTTGGTTCATCCAACGGCTTCGTGAAAATATCTGCAAGGTTATCATGAGTGTTGACATAGCTGAGCTCGATCTCCCCTCGCCTAATATGATCCCGTATGAAGTGATACCGAATCTCAATATGCTTCGTCTTGAAGTGTTGCACCGGGTTGAGAGAAATCTTGATGGCACTTTCATTGTCACACCAAAGAGGCACTTTGTCACAAATGACACCGTAATCCTTTAAAGTTTGCCTCATCCATAAGAGTTGTGCACAACAACTGCCAGCCGCCACATACTCCGCTTCGGTGGACGAGAGAGACACACAACTTTGCTTTTTAGAAGACCAACTTACCAAAGAGCAACCAAGGAATTGGCACCCTCGGAAGTGGACTTCCTATCTACTTTGTCTCCCGCCCAATCGGAGTCTGAATACCCTACAAGCTTGAAGTTTGATCCTCTTGGGTACCATAAGCCAAAGTTTGGGGTATGAGCCAAATATCGAAAGATTCGCTTGACCGCCACAAAGTGGCTTTCCTTAGGTGCGGCTTGAAAACATGCACAAATTCCCACACTCAACATGATATCCGGTCTAGATGCACAAAGATAAAGTAAGGAACCAATCATGGAGTGATATACCTTTTGATCCACCGCTTTACCATTGGGATCGATGTCAAGTTGGCACTTGGTGGGCATTGGAGTGGACGCTAGCTTGACATCACTTAGCTTGAATCTCTTGAGCATGTCTTGAGTGTATTTGGCTTGGTTGATGAAGGTTCCTTCTCTTCTTTGCTTTACTTCAAAACCGAGAAAGAACTTCAACTCTCCCATGGAAGACATCTTGAACTTTGAGGTCATGAGTGCGGCAAATTCCTCATTGAAAGCTTTGTTAGGGGAACCAAAGATAATGTCATCAACATATAGTTGGCACACAAACAACTCCCCTTTGACCTTCTTAGTAAAAAGAGTGGGGTCGATTAGCCCAACTTCAAACCCACGATCTTGTAACAACTCGGTAAGATGGTAATACCACGCACGTGGGGCTTGCTTAAGGCCATAGAGTGCCTTATCGAGTTGATACACATGATCGGGAAAGTAGGGATCCTCGAACCCGGGGGGTTGCTTGACATAAACCAACTCATTAATAGGACCATTAAGAAAATCACTCTTCACATCCATTTGTTGCAACTTAAAGTTGTGATGAGAAGCATAAGCAATCAACAAACGAATAGATTCAAGGCGAGCAACGGGAGCAAAGGTTTCACCGTAGTCGATACCCTCGACTTGGGAGTAGCCTTGTGCCACCAATCATGCCTTGTTGCGGATGATGGTCCCATGAGCATCTTGCTTGTTCTTGAATATCCACTTGGTTCCAATGACATTGTGGTTCCCCGTTGGCCTTGGCACTAATCTCCACACCTTGTTGTACTCAAAGTTGTTGAGTTCTTCATGCATGGCATTGAGCCAATCCGGATCTTCGAGTGCTTCATATACCTTTTGGGGTTCCACACAAGACACAAACGCGTGATGTTCACAATAGTTTGCCAATTGTCTACGAGTGTTTACCCCCTTTTGAATGCTTCCAAGCACATTCTTCATGAGATGACCCTTGGTGGAGAGCTTGGAAGCAATCTTGGCGGCACGACGCTCCAATTCCTCCTCAGTGGTGAGTTGAGGAGCGGTCACTTGATCATCTTGAGTGCCGTCTTGAGCTTGTTCTTAATCTTGAACTTGCTCGGAGGAGAGAACTTGACCTTGGGCATCACTTGGTGTGTCACCACCGTCTTGAGGATGATCTTGCCCTTGGTCTTGTTCATGAGGTTGAGGGCATTCACTTTGTTCTTCGAAAGCGTGTGGGCCTTGGGTTGGTGATGGCTCCACTTGAGTGGAGCATTGTCCTTCTCCTTCGGCCACAAGGGGTTCCTCAATGGGTAGGATAAAACCAACACCCATTCTTCTTATGGCTTGAGGAGGAATTTCATCACCTACATCACAAGTGCCACTTTGCTCCACTTGGGAGCCGTTATTCTCATCAAACTCCACGTTACACGTCTCCTCAATAAGTCCCTGGATTTATTGACGACACGGTAAGCATGAGAGTTTGTAGCATAACCAACAAATATGCCCTCATAAGCTCTAGCCTCAAATTTAGACAACTGAACACCTTTCTTGAGAATGAAACACTTACACCCGAACACCCGAAAGTACTTGAGGTTGGGCTTGTTACCGGTGAGTATCTCATATGGAGTCTTGTTCAAGCCCTTGCGGAGATAGAGCCGATTGGATGCATGACACGCGGTGTTGATGGCTTCGGCCCAAAAGTTGTATGGAGACTTGAACTCCGCCATCATGGTCCTTGCGGCATCCATCAACGTCCGGTTCTTCCTC
Organism: Aegilops tauschii subsp. strangulata; assembly: GCF_002575655.3. Classification (NCBI taxonomy): domain Eukaryota; kingdom Viridiplantae; phylum Streptophyta; class Magnoliopsida; order Poales; family Poaceae; genus Aegilops; species Aegilops tauschii. The sequence continues at coordinate 184,693,877 of NC_053039.3, forward strand.
TCCGCAACACCGTTTTGTTGAGGGGTGTAAGGTGCGGAATATTGATGCTTGATCCCCTCATCACTAAGAAACTCATCCAAGGTGTAGTTCTTGAACTCGGTGCCGTTGTCACTTCTTATTGTCACGATCTTTGCATTGTGTTGACGTTGGGCTTCATTTGTAAAGTCAATGACGGTTTGTTGGGTCTCACTCTTCCTCTTGAAGAAATACACCCAAGTGTATCTTGAATAGTCATCCACAATCACCAAGCAATATTTTCTACCCCCAAGACTATCAAAGGATGGAGGCCCAAAGAGATCCAAATGAAGGAGCTCCAAAGGCCTCTTCGAGTAAATGAGAGTCGTGGGAGAGTGAGCCTTCTCATGAAGCTTTCCTTCGATACAAGCACTGCAAGCACGATCTTTAGCAAAACTAACGTTCGTTAGTCCACGGACATGGTCCCCCTTGAGAAGACTTTGCAAAGATCTCATATTGACATGGGCTAAACGGCGATGCCAAAGCCATACTACGTCAACTTTAGCCATTAGGCATGTCGCGGTCTTAGTGGGTCGCTCCGAAAAGTTAATCACATAGAGACCATTCTCGACATGCCCAACAAAGGCTACTTTAAGAGTCTTGCTCCACAAGAGGGCCACGGTATCAATATCAAAGAAGGTGGCAAAACCCATGATTGCAAGTTGACGAACGGAAAGTAAATTGTATGCAAGGGACTCAACAAGCATGACTTTCTCGATCGTGAGATCATGAGAAATGACTACTTTGCCGAGTCCCAATACCTTAGAAGACGAGGCATCACCCCACTCGACATTGGTGGGCATAGATGGAATCTTGTGCACGTCCACCACCAAGTCCTTGCTTCCGGTCATATGATTTGTAGCTCCACTATCGACAAACCATGATCCCCCACCGAAAGCAAACACCTACAACAGATCAATGCTTGGTTTTAGGTACCCATTTTGTAATGGGTCCTTTGATGTTAGTAACAAGGGTCTTAGGAACCCAAATAGACCATTCAATATACTCATGAGGAGAACCAACAAATTTGGCATAAACATGCCCATCACTAGCACGGCATAGCACATAAGAAGGATTAAAGTCGTCGGCTTTGTTGGAAGGGGTGGCATTGCCCTTCTTGACACCGCCACCCTTCGCATTGTTCTTCTTCTCCTTGGAAGCACCCTCTCCCTCCTTCACAAAAGTTTGCTTGAGAGGAGGAGGTCGTTTGGTCTTGTCATTCTTCTTCTTGTTCTTGGGCTTGGGTGCGAACCCAATCCCCTCCTTGGCCACAACTTCCTTTTGATTGCTCAAAAGGTCGTTGAGGTTCTTCTCACCTTGTATGCATGACACAAGGCCTTTCTCAAGATGCTCCTTCAACTTAGCATTCTCCTCAACAAGATGCACATGCTCACAACAAGGGTTAGTAGCATTTGCATTATCAATTAACACCATATGAGGAAAGGTGGCTTTCTCCTTAGTTAGCTTCACTTGGAGTTGATCATGAGACTCCTTGAGGCTAGCATGAACACCCTTCAAGACTTTGTGAGCCTTGTCGAGAATGTCAAACTCCTCTTTGAGTCTAGCAAGATCAACCCCAAGCTTTGCCTTCTCGGAGTTTAGCACATGAGACACAACAAGAGCATGATCAAGATCTTTCTTTAACTTAGCATGATCATCGTTGTATGACTCCTCAAGAGCCAAACGAAGACCACGCTCTTCGTCAAGAGCATTGGAAAGATCCGAAATCTCATCGGCATAGTCACGACTATGCCCCTCCATCTTAGAGATGGTATCTTCGTGAGCCTCGATCATGTCATTGGCTTCACCAAGTTGTTCCAAGAGAGCAACGAAGTGCTTCATGGATTTACCCTTGAGTTTACCCATAAAGGTCTCAAACTCATTTTCCTCCACATTTGTCTCCTCATGTTCATCAATGCTATCCGTCGAAGAAGGATGATTAATGATGGTAGTTTTGATGTTGGGGGTTACCTTGTTGGTGGCTTTAGCCATGAGGCACTTGGCGGTGATGTTCTCATTGGGTGAGTCGAAGAGAGACATCCGCGGAGTCATCGCAATGGCAACGGAGGCCATGGCAACCGACTCACCATCTTTATCATCGTCATCATCCTCATTGTACTCTTCTTGTACCACCAATGCCTTGGGAGGAGTCTTCTTGGTGAAGTTGCTCTTGTTGGGGAACGACTTGGCCTTGTCCTTTCGAATGAGCTTGCCACCATTGTCTTCCCTCTTCTCGTAAGGGCACTCCGCAACAAAGTGGCTCACATTGCCACAATTTAAGCAAGTCCTCACTCGTTGCTTACCCTTTGCGCCACTTGAATTGTTCTTGTTGAAGTTTGGCCTTGTGTTCTTCTTGCTCCAAAATTGCCTTGAATCAAGAGCCATGTGTTCATGATAGGCATACTTCGTATCTTCGAGGTTGCTCTCTTCTTCTTCCTCTTCATCCTCTTCCTCCATACTAACCTTGGCCTTTAGAGCAAGGTTGGGCTTCTTTACTCTTTGAGAGCGAAGAACCGCATTGTCGGCGGTCTTGTCCAAGATGCTCATGGCAACGAACTCATCCAACACTTCACTTGAGGACAAGGTGTGGAAGTCCGGCCTTTGACAAATGACGGAGGACATGGCTTTGTGGTAGGGCATCATTGCCTTGAGGAATTTGCGCTTGATCCAATTGTCATCCGTGTCCTTACTTCCATGATCTCGGAGAGAGACCGCGAGTTTGGTTACTCTCCGAAAAAGCTCACGAGGTTCTTCATCTTCTTTCATTGCAAACTCGTCGGCTTCATCTTGCACCACTTCATAGTTGGAGCGTTGAATGCTTGCGCTTCCCCGATAGAGGGAAACAACTTGGAGCCAAGCATCTTTGGCCATGGTGTAGGGCCGGAGATGAGGAAGATCTTCGGGTGGGATTGCTTCTTGGATGATGAAGAGAGCATTCTCATTGAATTGATGATCCACAACTTCTCTAGGAGTGAAGTTACTTCGGTCATGTGGATAGAAACCTTCTATAATGATTCTCCAAAGGTTAGTGTTCACATGATTTAAATGACGCTTAAAACGATAGACCCAAGAATCAAAATCTACATTCTTCTCAATCTTAGGGGTCGGGCCAGCATGATTCAAATGAGTGGAAGGGAGCGGTCCACCATAGACAAGTGGAGGTTCCACATGGGCAAAGATGCCGGTGCCATTTTTACCACTAGAAGAAGGAGCTTTCTCGCTAGTAGCTTCCCCTTTGTCGGAGGTAGCATCCGTCACCTTATTGGCGGGATCACCCACTTTCAACGATGCGGCGGAAAGTTTAAGCCCTTCTAAGAATTTATTAAACATGCTTTCAACCTCGGTAGTCATGGAGGTTTTCAATGTGTCCAATGCCACATTAAATTCCTCATGAGAGACCGCGGTTCCCCCATCTCCCATAGACGAGACCGGATTCACACCGGAGTGCTCCTCCACACCGTCTACGATGTCAACCATACTCTTCGGACGGTAAAGTCCTTAATAAAGAGACGAGGCTCTGATACCAATTGAAAGGATCGATATAGTTGACTAGAGGGGGGTGAATAGGCAACTAACAATTTTTAGCTTTTCTTTACCAATTTAAACTTTGCATCAAAGTAGGTTGTCTAGATATGCAACTAAGTGAGCAACCTATATGATGCAATGACAACAAGCACACAAGCAAGCAAGGGATTTAACACAAATAAGCTTGCGAAAGTAAAGGGACGAGATAACCAAGAGTGGAGCCGGTGAAGACGAGGATGTGTTACCGAAGTTCCTTCCTTTTGAGGGGAAGTATGTCTCCGTTGGAGCGGTGTGGAGGCACAATGCTCCCCAAGAAGCCACTAGGGCCACCGTCTTCTCCTCCCGCCCTCACACAATGCGAGATGCTGTGATTCCACTATTGGTGCCCTTGAAGGCGGCGATCGGACCTTTACAAACAAGGTTGGGGCAATCTCCACAACTTAATTGTAGGCTCCCAACGACACCACAAAGCTTCACCACAATGGACTATGGCTCCGCGGTGTCTAGGGTGCTCAAACACCCAAGAGTAACAAGATCCGCTAGGGATAAGTGGGGGGAATCAAATTTCTCTTGGTGGAAGTGTAGATCGGGGCCTTCTCAACCAATCCCGAGCAAATCAACAAGTTTGATTGGCTAGGGAGAGAGATCGGGCGAAAATGGAGCTTGGAGCAACAATAGAGCTTTTGGGGGAAGAGGTAGGTCAACTTTGGGGAAGAAGACCTCCTTATATAGTGGGGGGAACAATCCAACCGTTACCCCCTAAAACAGCCCCGCAGGAGCGGTACTACCGCAGGAGGCAGCGGTACTACCGCTGGGCACAGCGGTACTACCGCTCCCCTGGGCGGTACTACCGTGGAGTTCGGAGGGTAGGAGAGATACGGACCCGAGCGGTACTGCCGCGGTGGTAGGGCGGTACTACCGCTCTTGAGCGGCACTGCCGCTCTACTGCCGCTGCAAAGTACCGCACAATCCGACACGAAAAATGACCCCTCGAGTCGACGCGGTAGGGACCTGGTACCGCAGCAGTACTACTGCTGAGGACCCGCCGGCGGTACTGCCGCCTGTGACCCCCAAGCGGTACTACCGCCTGTGACCCCTAAGCGGTACTACCGCTGGGACCAGACTCGGCCCAAAGAAGGGGGAAAGAGACCTCCAATGAAGCGGAAAGGCTCAGAGGGTGCAAAGAGGATGTGTACGTGTTGATTCCACCCTAGCCTTACCAAAATGGACCCCCCTCTTGATAGTACGGTGACTCCTACGAAACTAGTTCACCGGAAAAGAAGCGAAAAAGCTACACCGTCTTGAATGACACTCCGAGGGGAAAGAAATCATCTCGTGCCAAATGATGAATCTCTGAAATGCTCAAAGCACACGATTAGTCCGCAAACATGTTGTCATCAATCACCAAAACTACATCTAGAGAGATATGCCTTAACACATGTTCAATACCATATTGTCTCTCAGCATTAGAAATAGAAATATCATTAGGATTCTCAGGTGTGTGGTACGTCTCCAACGTATCTATAATTTTTTATTGTACCATGCTATATTATATTCTGTTTTGGACATTATTGGGCTTTATTATACACTTTTATATTATTTTTGGGACTAACCTATTAACCGGAGGCCCAGCCCAGAATTGTTGTTTTTTGCCTATTTCAGAGGTTCGCAGAAAAAGAATATCAAACGGAGTCCAAACGGAATGAAACCTTCGGGAACGTGATTTTCGGAACGAACGTGATCCAGAGGACTTGGACCCTACGTCAAGACATCAACCAGGAGGGCACGAGGTAGGGGGCGCGCCTACCCCCCTGGGCAGGCCCTCCACCCTCGTGGGCCCCACGTTGCTCCATTGACGTACTTCTTCCTCCTATATATACCTACATACCCCCAAACTACCAGATACGGAGCCAAAAACCTAATTCCACCGCCGCAACCTTCTGTACTCGTGAGATGCCATCTTGGGGCCTTTTCCGGAGCTCCGCCGGAGGGGGCATCGATCATGGAGGGCTTCTACATCAACACCATAGCCTCTCTGATGATGTGTGAGTAGTTTACCTCAGACCTTCGGGTCCATAGTTATTAGCTAGATGGCTTCTTCTCTCTTTTTGGATCTCAATACAATGTTCTCCCCCTCTCTTGTGGAGATCTATTCGATGTAATCTTCTTTTGCGATGTGTTTGTTGAGACCGGTGAATTGTGGGTTTATGATCAAGTTTATCTATGAACAATATTTGAATCTTCTCTGAATTCTTTTATGTATGATTGGTTATCTTTGCAAGTCTCTTCGAATTATCAGTTTGGTTTGGCCTACTAGATTGATCTTTCTTGCAATAGGAGAAGTGCTTAGTTTTGGGTTCAATCTTGCGGTGTCCTTTCCCAGTGACAGTAGGGGCACCAAGGCACGTATTGTATTGTTGCCATCGAGGATAACAAGATGGGGTTTATATCATATTGCATGAGTTTATCCCTCTACATCATGTCATCTTACTTAAAGCGTTACTCTATTCTTATGAACTTAATACTCTAGATGCATGCTGGATAGCGGTCGATGTGTGGAGTAATAGTAGTACATCCAGGCAGGAGTCGGTCTACTTGTCTTGGACGTGATGCCTATATACATGATCATACCGAGATATTCTCATAACTATGCTCAATTCTATCAATTGGTCAACAGTAATTTGTTCACCCAACGTAATACTTATGCTCTTGAGAGAATCCACTAGTGAAACCTATGGCCCTCGGGTCTATTTTATATCATATTAATTTCCCGTCAACTAGCTATTTCTAGCGCTATTTTTATTTTGTTTTCTTTACTTTGCATCTTTATCATAAAAATACCAAAAATATTATCTTATCATATCTATCAGATCTCACTCTCGTAAGTGACCATGAAGGGATTGACAACCCCTTTATTGCGTTGGTTGCGAGGATTTATTTGTTTGTGTAGGTGCGAGGGACTCGTGCGTGGCCTCCTACTGGATTGATACCTTGGTTTTCAAAAACTAAGGGAAATACTTACGCTACTTTACTGCATCACCCTTTCCTCTTCAAGGGAAAACCAACGCAGTGCTCAAGAGGTAGCAAGAAGGATTTCTGGCGCCGTTGCCGGGGAGTCTACGCAAAAGTCAACATACCAAGTACCCATCACAAACCCTTATCTCCCGCATTACATTGTTTGTCGTTTGCCTCTCGTTTTCCTCTCCCCCACTTCACCCTTGCCGTTTTATTCGCCCTCTCTTTTCCGTTCGCCTCTTTTTCGCTTGCTTCTTGTTTGCTCGTGTGTTGGATTGCTTGTTTGTCACGATCGCTCAAGATAATACCAAATTGTGTGATTTCACCAATACCAACAATAATGATTTTCTTAGCACTCCGATTTCTCCTCTTACCGATACTGAATCTTGTGAAATCAATGCTGCTTTGTTGAATCTTGTCATGAAAGATCAATTCGCCGGCCTTCCTAGTGAAGATGCCGCTACCCATCTAAATAGCTTCGTTGATTTGTGTGATATGCAAAAGAAGAAAGATGTGGACAATGATATTGTTAAATTGAAGCTATTTCCTTTTTCGCTTAGAGATCGTGCTAAAGCTTGGTTTTCGTCTTTGCCTAAAAATAGTATTGATTCTTGGAATAAGTGAAAAGATGCTTTTATCTCTAAGTATTTTCCTCCCGCTAAGATCATCTCTCTTAGAAAGGATATTATGAATTTTAAGAAACTTGATCATGAACATGTTGCACAAGCTTGGGAGAGGATGAAATTAATGATACGTAATTGTCCTACACATGGTTTGAATTTATGGATGATCATACAAAATTTTTATGCCGGATTAAAATTTGCTTCTAGAAATCTTTTAGATTCGGCCGCGGGAGGCACTTTTATGGAAATCACTTTAGGAGAAGCTACTAAACTCCTAGATAATTTTATGGCTAATTATTCTCAATGGCACACTGAAAGATCTACTAGTAAAAAAGTGCATGCGATAGAAGAAATTAATGTTTTGAGTGGAAAGATGGATGAACTTATGAAATTATTTCCTACTAAGAGTGTTTCTTCTAATCCTAATGATATGCCTTTGTCTACTTTGATTGAGAATAATAATGAATCTATGGATGTGAATTTTGTTGGTAGGAATAATTTTGGTAACAACGCGTATAGAGGAAACTTTAATCCTAGGCCTTATCCTAGTAATTCCTCTAATAATTATGGTAATTCCTACAACAATTCTTATGGGAGCTTTAATAAGATGCCTTCTGAATTTGAGACTAGTGTTCAGGAATTTATGAATTCGCAAAAGAATTTCAATGCTTTGCTTGAAGAAAAATTGCTTAAAGTTGATGAATTGGCTAGGAACATTGATAGAATTTCTCTTGATGTTGATTCTTTAAAGCTTAGATATATTCCACCTAAGCATGATATCAATGAGTCTCTCAAAGCCATGAGAATTTCCATTGATGAGTGCAAAGAAAGAACCGCTAGGATGCGTGCTAAGAAAGATTGCTTTGTGAAAGCGTGTTCTTCTAGTTTCTATGAAATTAAAGATGAAGATCTAAAAGTTATTGATGTGTCCCCTATTAAATCTTTGTTTTGCAATATGAATCTTGATAATGATGGGACTGAATATGAGCCACCTTTACCTAGAAGGCGTTCCAAAAATTCGGAGTTTTTAGATCTTGATGCAAAAATCGGTAAAAGTGGGATTGAAGAGATCAAAACTTTAGATATGAATGAACCCAATATTTTGGATTTCAAGGAATTTAATTATGATAATTGCTCTTTGATAGATTGTATTTCCTTGTTGCCATCCGTGCTAAATTCTCCACATGCTTATAGTCAACATAAAGCTTTTACTAAACATATCGTTGATGCTTTGATGCAATCATATGAAGAAAAACTTGAGTTGGAAGTTCCTATCCCTAGAAAACTTTATGATGAGTGGGAACCTACTATTAAAATTAAAATTAAAGATCATGAATGCTATGCTTTGTGTGACTTGGGTGCTAGTGTTTCCACGATTCCAAAGACTTTGTGCGATTTGCTAGGTTTCCGTGATTTTGATGATTGCTCTTTAAACTTGCACCTTGCGGATTCCACCGTTAAGAAACCTACGGGAATAATTAATGATGTTCTTATTATTGCAAATAGGAATTATGTGCCCGTAGATTTTATTGTTCTTGACATAGATTGCAATCCTTCATGTCCTATTACTCTTGGTAGACCTTTCCTTAGAACGATTGGTGCAATTATTGATATGAAGGAAGGAAATATTAGATTCCAATTTCCGTTAAGGAAAGGCATGGAACATTTTCCTAGAAAGAAAATAAAATTACCATATGAATCTATCATGAGAGCCACTTATGGATTGCCTACCAAAGATGGCAATACCTAGATCTATCATTGCTTTTATGCCTTGCTAGGGGCGTTAAACGATAGCGCTTGTTGGGAGGCAACCCAATTTTATTTTTAGTTTCTTGCTTTTTGCTTCTGTTTAGGAATAAATATTTGATCTAGCCTCTGGTTAGATGTGTTTTTATGTTTTAATTAGTGTTTGTGCCAAGTTAAACCTATAGGATCTTCTTGGATGATAGTTATTTGATCTTGCCGAAAATTGCAGAAACTTTCTATTCACGAAAATAATTGTTAAAAATAACCAGAACGTGATAAAATATTGATTCCAATTGCTGCTGATCAATAAACAAATTGTCTAGGTCGTCCTATTTTTGCTGAATTTTTGGAGTTCCAGAAGTTTGCGTTAGTTACAGATTACTACAGACTGTTCTGTTTTTGACGGATTCTGTGTTTTGTGTGTTGTTTGCTTATTTTGATGAATCTATGGATAATAAAATAGTTTATAAACCATAAAGAAGTTATAATACAGTAGGTTTAACACCAATATAAATAAAGAATGAGTTCATTACAGTACCTTAAAGTGGTGTTTTGTTTTCTTTCGCTAACGGAGCTGACGAGATTTTCTGTTAAGTTTTGTGTTGTGAAGTTTTCAAGTATTGAGTAAAAGATTTGATGGATTATGGAACAAGGAGTGGCAAGAGCCTAAGCTTGGGGATGCCCATGGCACCCCAAGATAATCTAAGGACACCAAAAATCCAAAGCTTGGGGATGCCCTGGAAGGCATCCCCTCTTTCGTCTACTTCCATCGGTAACTTTACTTGGAGCTATATTTTTATTCACCACATAATATGTGTTTTGCTTGGAGCGTCTTGTATGATTTGAGTCTTTGCTTTTTAGTTTATCACAATCATCTTTTTTGTACACTCCTTTTGAGAGAGACATACATGATTCGGAATTTATTAGAATACTCTATGCGATTCGCTTATATCTTTTGAGCTATATAGTTTTTGCTCTAGTGCTTCACTTATATCTTTTAGAGCACGGTGGTGGATTTGTTTTATAGAAACTATTGTTCTCTCATGCTTCACTTATATTATTTTGAGAGTCTTAAACAGCATGTTAATTTGCTTAATCCTAATATGCTAGGTATTCAAGACTAGTAAAAACTTTCTTATGAGTGTGTTGAATACTAAGAGAAGTTTGATGCTTGATGATTGTTTTGAGATATGGATGAGGGAGTCCTGGATTAGGGGGTCCTCGGACAGCCGGACTGTATACCTTGGCTGGACTATGGGACTATGAAGATACAAGATTGAATACTTCATCCTGTGTCCGGGTGGGACTCTCCTTTGCGTGGAAGGCAAGCTTGGCGATTCGGATATGTAGATCTCCTCCCTTGTAACCGACTCTGTGTAACCCTAGCCCCCTTCGGTGTCTATATAAACCGGAGGGTTTAGTCCGTAGGATAACAACAATCATAATCATAGGCTAGCTTCTAGGGTTTAGCCTCTGCGATCTCGTGGTAGATCAACTCTTGTAATACTCATATCATCAAGATCAATCAAGCAGGAAGTAGGGTATTACCTCCATCGAGAGGGCCCGAACCTGGGTAAACATTGTGTCCCCCGCCTCCTGTTACCATCAGCCTTAGACGCACAGTTCGGGACCCCCTACCCGAGATCCGCCGGTTTTGACACCGACATTGGTGCTTTCATTGAGAGTTCCACTGTGCCGTCACGATAAAGGCTTGATGGCTCCTTCGATCATCGGAAATGATGCGATCTAGGGTGAGGTTTTTCTCCCCGGACAGATCTTCGTATTCGGCGGCTTCGTACTGCGGGCTAACTCGCTTGGCCATCTGGAGCAGATCGAGAGCTATGCCCCTGGCCGTCAGGTCAGGTTTGGAAGCTTAAACTATACTGCCGACATCCGCGGAGACTTGATCTTCAACGGATTCGAGCCCACGTCAGGTGCGCCGCGCAGTCACGACGAGCATGACTTAGCTCTGCCGTCGGACGGTCTTCGGGAGATCACACCTATGGCTACTCCAGCCCTCAATCCGGAGCAGATCGCGCCATCCGAAGACGGGTGGATGGACCCCGCCACAGAGTCCGCGCACTCAGCGGCGATAGAGCCGAATACTGACTTCACCTCCTATGAGACCCGTGTCGCCGGACCCTTGGATTCGTTCCCGGTCACGGGCTCCGAACCGCTTGCGTCCGTGCCTATCGAATCTGATTGGGCACCGATCATGGACTTTACCTCCGCGGATATCCTTTAGCACTCGCCCTTGGGCGACGTGCTAAATTCATTGAGGTCTCTCTCCTTGTCAAGAGACCCTTGGCCGAACTATGTCCGGCTTGAGTGGGAAGCGGACGACGAAGAAATTCATTCCCCACCCACCACCCACTTAATAGCCACTGTCGACGACTTAACCGACATGCTCGATTTCGACTCCTAAGACATCGACGGTATGGACGACGATGCAGGAGAGAAACAGGAACCACCGCCCACAGGGCGCTGGACAACCACTTCATAACACGATATATACATGGTGGATACACCCAAACAAAACAACGACGAGGAACGGGAGGAAGCAGCGAAGGATAGTTCCCTCGAGAAGCAACCAAAGCGATGACGTAGGCGCCGCTCCAAATCCCGCCTCAGCAAAAACAGCGATAACAGCGCAAGAAAGAATAATACCCCGGTCGACTCCAAAGGAAACGACGACCACATGGACCCAGCGATGGAGCAGGATGAGCCAGCGGACGATGAACATAGTACGGAGCCGCTATCCGATCACGGCGACGCCGAGGGTAAAACTCATCAACCTGTCTCCGAAGAGGAGAACAGTCCGGACGACGATGCACACATCATCCCGGAAAGGCACTTGGAACAAGAGAGCCTCCATAGAAGGCTTATTGCCACCGCGAGGAGCCTGAAGAAGCAGAAGCAAAGGCTTAAGGCCCCGCAGATACGCTCAACAGTAGATGGAATAAAGTGCTTGACACTGAACTAAAGTACGGTGGCAGTCGCCACACAAAGAGCTATCCAAAGCGCAAGCTGCTGCCTGAATTCGACGACGAGGCTTTAGAGCCCATCCAGCCAAAAAATAAAACGGCCGATCAGCCGGACCGACCACCCCGTGGCCGCGATAGGGCGGCTAACGACATCGCGCACAAGTCAGCGCACGATTTACGTGAGGACCTGCACAAAAAAGCCGGTATGGCCAGGTCCATCTACAGATCTAGGAAGCGCGCTCTGGCACAGAATCTTGGCCGCCCAAACGATTATACTGACCGAATAACAGCTCAGAATCCAAACCGAACACTACAACCGTCAGAAGAATGCCATGACACATCCAAATATAGGGGTGCCGCGCACCCCCTATGCTTCACCGATGAGGTGCTGGATCATGAATTTCCAGAGGGATTCAAACCCGTGAACATAGAGGCATACGACGGAACGACAGACCCTGGGGTGTGGATTGAGGACTTTATCCTTCACATCCACATGGCTCGCGGAGATGATCACCACACCATCAAATACCTGCCCCTCAAGTTGAAAGGACCAGCTCGACACTGGTTGAAAAGCCTCCTCGAAAACTCAACAGGAAGTTGGGAAGAGCTTGAAGACGCTTTTAGGGCTAATTTTCAAGGGACCTATGTCCGACCTCCGGATGCAGACGATTTAAGTCATATAATTCAACAGCCCGGAGAGTCAGCCCGAAAGCTTTGGAACAGATTTCTCACTAAGAAGAATCAAATCGTCGACTGCCCAGATGCCGAAGCCTTAGTGGCTTTCAAACACAGTGTCCGGGACGAATGGCTCGCCAGACACCTCGGCCAGGAAAAACTGAGGACAATGGCAGCCCTAATAAGCCTTATGACCCGCTTTTGCGCGGGCGAAGACAGTTGGTTGGCCCGTAGCGGCACCAGCAACCCAGGCACATCCGAAGTCAGCGATGGCAACGGGAAACCGCGACGCAATAAAAGCAAGCATCGAAACAATGAAGACAGCCCAGACAACATGGCGGTAAATGCCGGATTCAGGGGCTCTCGACCCGGTCAATGGAAAAAGCCATTTAAAGGCAGCAGAGATGGACCGTCCAGCCTAAACAAGATTCTAGACAGATTATGTTAGATTTATGGCACCTCCGACAAACCCGCAAATCACACCAACAGAGAATGTTGGGTCTTCAAGCAGGACGGCAAGCTAAACGCCGAACACGAGGGGAGGGAGACACCAAGCGAAGACGAGGATGAGCCTCGCCAGTCAAACACTGGGGGACAGAAAAAATTACCACCAGAGGTCAAAACAGTAAACATGATTTACGCAACTCACATGCCGAAGAGGAGGCGCCAGCGCGCACCCCGAGGCATATACGCCGTGGAGCGCGTCACCCCCAAGTTCAACCTTTGGTCGGCCCGCCCGATCACTTTTGATCGCAGGGATCACCCGACTAGTATCCGGCACGGAGGATCGGCTGCCTTGGTGCTAGACCCAATAATTGACGGATACCACCTCACCCGAGTCCTTATGGACGGCGGCAGTAGTCTTAATCTGATATATCAGGACACCGTCCGCAAAATGGGGATAGACCCGACAAGAATAAACCAAAGCAATACTACCTTTAAAGGAGTAATACCAGGCCCAGAGGCCTACTGCACGGGCTCTCTAGTTATAGAGGTTGTATTCGGTTCTCCCGACAACTTCCGAAGTGAAGAATTAACCTTCGACATCGCTCCATTCCGAAGCAGCTATCACGCACTACTCGGAAGAACAGCCTTCGCTCATTTCAACGCAGTACCGCACTACGCTTATCTTAAGCTCAAGATGCCCGGTCCACGTGGCATCATCATAGTTAGCGGAAACACAGAGCGTTCCTCACGTACGGAGAAATATGTGGCGGCTCTAGCAGCTGAACACTGAACCTCTCCAACCAGAATAAATGATCGGTCGTCAAGACCGCGGACACGGTTAGACGAGTCTGGCGCACCACTAGCTGTAACAGCTCAGATAAACCTGAGATTGGGTCGATGGATATACCCCCATAGGTGGTGCTAGGAGCTTCCCGCATGTAGAAAAGGCTACAGTTCGGCTTGACCCTATTTAGATTGCATTTTAAATGGTTCATTAAAAATAACCAATTTTTCGCACAAAGACTTTTACCTGGGTTTTTCTCTTTTACAGATGATCATTGTGCTACACCCTTCCAGGATACGGCACAACGAAGACACAGGCGCAGACGTGCAGCAGGGCCCCGCTCAAAGGTTTCTTTTTAGATTAAGACCCTGTGTAAAACTTTTTTACTGTCTCTTGTTGCTTCACACCCTCCGGATACTCAACACAACCGAGAGGGATGCTGGCGTTATTGGCATTTTGTCACGTCAGACTAATGCGCGTACCTGGAAATTCAGGGCTATTATCGAGGGCGTTACTCAGCCCAATATATGTTGTAAAGTCCGAATACCTTAGGGAGTGTTCGGCGTCGCGATTTTGGCCTTATATGCATCAGCTCCGAATCATGTCTTTGGTCAATAGTTGGGTTTGCCCGGCTCCCGTGTTTTGCTACCTTACGTTTCGCTCTATCGGCTAAGGTGGCACCGGGAGAACTACTGCGATTGTGCCCTGGTTCATCTGGATGAGCACCTCAGTAGAGAAAGCCGAAAACTGACTGTCATGATAAAGCGCGAGACTGGTCAACCACTCGATGACTTAGCGGAATCTTCGCGATTCCTCCGCATTAATGAAGGACCGGTTTCCCGGTCATGTCTGTACGCGCACCGTATTTGGATGAGCGCGGAAGTACCAGGGGCTATATAGTAGCCCCACCGTCAAACTCCTATGGCTAAGTGAAAGTGTTAAAGCTATATAGTCCGATTGCCTTGTTCGCCGCGCTGTCACCTCCTTAATGGACCAAGACGTTGGGTCAAGTGTGAATACGCACTTTTCCGAATACCCCCGCATTATGTGCGTGGGGGCTGAAGCCGACGACTGCAAACTTTCAGGTTATATACATACATAAACAGCCGCACAGGAGGCATTATAATACTTTCAGGCAAAAGTATAAACACGGCCTTTATAATCCAAATAGCATTGTTTTTACAATTGGGATACATGTCACTCGAACATGATACTCTTCGAGCACTGAGCCTCTATTAAACGAGCGCCCTCTAGGACTTCTTCAAAATAGTGCTCGGCCGAGACCTGGCCTACGGCCGGACCCCGGGTTGCAATAGCGGTAGCCTCCATCTCTGCCCAGTATGTCTTAACACGGGCAAGAGCCATCCGCGCACCCTCTATGCACGCCGACCTTTTTACAGCGTCGATATGCGGCACAGCACCAAGGAATCGTTGCACTAAACCAAAATAACTATTCGGCCTTGGTCCCTTCGGCCAAAGATGATCCATGACAGACCTCATGGCAAGTCCGGACAACCTATGGAGCTCGGCCCAGTCGGCCATTTGTTCATTTAACAGCAGCGGACGCGTTGGAGCACTGAACTGCGACTAGAACAATCTCTCCACCTCATGATCTTTCTGATCTTTGAAGAACTCAGTTGCATCAGCAGCACTCGTTGCCAAGTCCACGTACGCGTCTGCAGCACTCCATAATTGATCCAGAGGGGCATACTTCGGATCTCCGAACTTCGTCCGCAACAAAAAGGGCTTCCCAGCCGCGATATCTCCGGCTTGTCGGAGCTCCTCCTTCGCCGCTCTGATTTTAGAGCGGGTTTCCTTGGCTGCTTCCATGGCTTTCTTCAGGTCAGCCGTTTTGGCTTGGCTTTCCTTTTCAAGAAGCTCATATCGGCCGGCGGCATCTTTCAGTTCAACAGCCATCTTGGCTATTTTATCTTCGCTCTGGCGATGAGCAGCCTGTTCGGCTCTTAACTCTTCGGCCGCCTTTAGGGCGGCCGCATCACTTCTCCTGGCTTGTTCCTTGGCTCGGGCAAGTTCCGCCCGAAGGGTCTCCACGGCGGCAGCTCCATCTGTAGTCACAACATATTACAGATACTAGCATCATGCTCCTCTTAATATTTGTTGACCACCCAAAAATACATACCCTGTGCCTCGTCAAGCCGCTTGTTCACAAGAACGATATCGGCGTCTGCCGCGTCAAGCTTCCGCCTCAGTTCGGCAAACTCAGCAGTCCGGCTAGCCACCGGACCCTCAGCCGCCTGCACATGAAAGCAGCGCGATCATTACCTGGGACTATGACCCTCTGTTTGCCGCCTCTGGACAGCAACCAGAGTCTCAGGGCCTACTATTTGTATAGAGCACACCTAGCGTGTGCGGTACCGTCAAAAAATATATAAATTACTTTGCGTACCTCAAAGCCTCTTAGCAGGCTCATAAAAGCTTCATGCAACCCACTTTTGGCGGATGAAATCCTCTCAACCACCGTACCCATTAAAGTACGATGCGCCTCTGAGATAGCCGCTTGCTCCAGAAGACGCATCAGTGCGTCCGATTGTGCACCGGACAGTCCCGGACTCTTTCCGTTGCTCTCCTTAGGAGCCGAATACTCCGGACTTCGGGTGGCCGAAGGGTTACCTTCTAGCCTTGGCGGATCAGGAGAAATCCTCCGTGATGACACCTCAGGGTCGTCCGCCCTGGGAGGCGGGGAGACAGGGGGAGGCGTTTTGCTCTCCATCATCTCCGGAAGAAGATCCCCCGAAGACGAACTCTGTCGAGAAGGGCTACGAGCCGGACAGCAAGATATATGTCTCGGTTATTGTCCTCGGAGGTAAAGCAGGATATATTTACCAAAGTACTCTTGTTCACTTACAGCTCGGTGGAGGGCTGGCCCCCTTGCGAGCGCTGTGCGGTAAGGACGCCCTCCGGGGCAGGGCCCCCTGGCGAAAGTTTCTTCCCTCATTTGGAAACCTTCGTTTCCAAGTCTTCAGAGGCGGTCCTTTTCCTTCCTTGGGGAGAGGGGATTCTAGATTCTTCTCCCCGATTATCCTCCTTCGCGGAGACACTAATTCCCCCGGTTTGGATGTGTAATGTGTGAAGCCCGCTTTCGGCTTCTTTATTCCTCCCTTTATCTTCCCCTGATGGCACTTGATAAGGTGCGTGCTCAAGCATCCTGGCTAGTACAGGATCCGGTGAGCCTTCGGGGAGGGGGGCCGAACACCTGATCCTCTCCGCCTTTCTTATCCAGTCCTGGCCAAGAGCGATTTTTTTCAGAATGATGTTGTGACAAATAAGAAGACAATGTGTTCGGCCGCAGAATTACTTATGTGGGTATCTAGACAGTTGCAGTTGAGACCCGCATCCTCGGTGGTGTCCGGACACTTTATTCGTGATCCGAAGAACAATCCATACATCTCTTCGAGCGTCATGCCGAAGAATTGCGGAATAGTTCGCGGTCCATCCTGGTTGAACTCCCACATATGGAGAGATCGACGTTGGCATGGCAGGACCCGACGAACTAGCATAACTTGCATTACCTTGACAAGACTGATGTCCCTCTTGAGGAGATCTCGGATGCGACTTTGCAATGTCAGCACGTCATTAACTGGTCCCCAATCCAGCCCCTTGTTCACCCATGACGCCAGTTGCGGTGGGGGGGCCGAGCGGAAGGCGGGGGCAGCCGCCCACTTTGTACCTCGGGGAGCTGTGATGTAAAACCACTCCCGCTGCCATAAGTTGGACACCTCCGGGAAGGAACCCTTTGGCCATGGAGCATCGGCGCCTTCGCTTATTGTGGCACCTCCGCATTCTGCGTGTCGCCCATCGATCATCTTCGGCTTCACATTGAAGGTCTTGAGCCATAAGCCGAAGTGTGGGGTGATGCGGAGGAAGGCCTCACACACGACGATAAACGACGAGATGTGAAGGATGGAATCTGGAGCCAGATCGTGGAAACGAGTCCGTAATAGAACATAAGCCCTCTAACAAAGGGAGCCCTTCGAACATAAGCCCTCTAACATAAGCCCTCGGAGGAAGTGGTAAACAAATATGGCACTCTCATTTGGTTCGGGAGTGGGGATGACCTGCCCTCGAGCAGGCAACCTATGCGGGATTTCGGCGGTCAGATACCTGGCTTCCCTTAGCTTCTTGATGTCCTCCTCTGTGACAAAGGAGGCCATCCACCGACCTTGAAGGTTGGATCCGGACATGTTTGAAGGTCTGAAGCGCTTAGCCTGAGCCTTTGGTGTTGGAACTCGAGGTGGGGGAAGGGAAGGATCGAGCGTGACAAGAAAAGGACAGGCCTTGGCCCCTTTATAAAGAGGGCGAATATCAAGCGTCCTCCGCGTGGCTGTTTGGAACTTGCCTAAAATCAAGGAGTCATACTAACAAGCACGATTGGGTTACACACACCTGTATTGATGAGAATCCCGTGATAAGGGGGACACGATCTCTGCTTTGACAAGACGTGCCAATGAAACCACCTCGCAACACGTGCAGTGGCTGGCTGGGAAAAACGGTTCATAACGACCGGACCACGGCAGGATGTCACGTTATGAAAAGTTGTCGGCAGATTAGATTTGTGGAATATTATACTCTCTATGGTGGTATGTGGAATTTGTTTTACAGAGCCGGACACAATCTTTGTGTTCAAAATCTTCTATGAAGTATTCGGAGAAGGAACCCGCCTTGCAATGCCGAAGACAATCTGCGCGCTGGACTCATCGTCATTGAAGCCTGGTTCAGGGGCTACTGAGGGATTCCTGGATTAGGGGGTCCTCGGACAGCCGGACTGTATACCTTGGCTGGACTGTTGGACTATGAAGATACAAGATTGAAGACTTCGTCCCGTGTCCGGGTGGGACTCTCCTTTGCGTGGAACGCAAGCTTGGCGATTCGGATATGTAGATCTCCTCCCTTGTAACCGACTCTGTGTAACCCTAGCCCCCTCCGGTGTCTATATAAACCGGAGGGTTTAGTCTGTAGGATAACAACAATCATAATCATAGGCTAGCTTCTAGGGTTTAGCCTCTGCGATCTCGTGGTAGATCAACTCTTGTAATACTCATATCATCAAGATCAATCAAGCAGGAAGTAGGGTATTACCTCCATCGAGAGGGCCCAAACCTGGGTAAACATTGTGTCCCCCGCCTCCTGCTACCATCAGCCTTAGACGCACAGTTCGGGAACCCCTACCCGAGATCCGCCGGTTTTGACACCGACAATGGAGGTAGTGATATTAAAGTTGTGCTAGTTGAGTAGTTGTGAATTTGAGAAATACTTGAATTGAAGTTTGCAAGTCCCGTAGCATGCACGTATGGTAAACATTATGTAACAAATTTGAAACATGAGGTGTTCTTTGATTGTCCTCCTTATGAGTGGCGGTCGGGGACGAGCGATGGTCTTTTCCTACCAATCTATCCCCCTAGGAGCATGCGCATAGTGCTTGGTTTTTGATGACTTGTAGATTTTTGCAATAAGTATGTGAGTTCTTTATGACTAATGTTGAGTCCATGGATTATACGCACTCTTACCCTTCCATCATTGCTAGCCTCTTCGGTACCATGCATTGCCCTTTCTCACATTGAGAGTTGGTGCAAACTTCGCCGGTGCATCCAAATCCCGTGATATGATATGCTCTTTCACACATAAACCTCCTTATATCTTCCTCAAAACAGCCACCATACCTACCTATTATGGCATTTCCATAGCCATTCCGAGATATATTGCCATGCAACTTTCCACCGTTCCGTTTATTATGACACGCTCATCATTGTCATATTGCTTTGCATGATCATGTAGTTGACATCGTATTTGTGGCAAAGCCACCGTTCATAATTTTTCATACATGTCACTCTTGATTCATTGTTATCCCGGTATACTACCGGAGGCATTCATATAGAGTCATACTTTGTTCTAGTATCGAGTTGTAATCATTGAGTTGTAAATAAATAGAAGTGTGATGATCATCATTCATAGAGCATTGTCCCAAAAAAAAGAGAAAGGCCAAATAAAAAAAGGCCCAAAAAAAGAGAAAATAAAAAGGGACAATGCTACTATCCTTTTTTCCACACTTGTGCTTCAAAGTAGCACCATGATCTTCATGATAGAAAGTCTCTTGTTCTGTCACTTTCATATACTAGTGGGAATTTTTCGTTATAGAACTTGGATTGTATATTCCAACAATGGTCTTCCTCAAATGCCCTAGGCCTTCGTGAGCAAGCAAGTTGGATGCACACCCACTTAGTTTCTTTTGTTGAGCTTTCATGCATTTATAGCTCTAGTGCATCCGTTGCATGGCAATCCCTACTCCTTGCATTAACATCAATCGATGGGCATCTCCATAGCTCATTGATTAGCCTCGTTGATGTGAGACTTTCTCCTTTTTTGTCTTCTCCACATAACCCCCATCATTATATTCTACTCCACCCATAGTGCTATATCCATGGCTCACGCTCATGTATTGCGTGAAGGTTGAAAAAATTTGAGATTACTAAAGTATGAAACAATTGCTTGGCTTGTCATCGGGGTTGTGCATGATGAGAGCATTCTTGTGTGACGGAAATGGAGCATGACTAAACTATATGATTTTGTAGGGATGAACTTTCGTTGGCCATGTTATTTTGAGAGGACATAATTGCTTAGTTAGTATGCTTGAAGTATTATTACTTTTATGTCAATATTAAACCATTATCTTGAATCTTTCGGATCTGAATATTCATACCACAATTAGGAGAATTACATTGAAATTTTGCCAAGTAGCATTCCACATCAACAATTCTGTTTTTATCATTTACCTACTCGAGGACGAGCAGGAATTAAGCTTGGGGATGCTTGATACGTCTCCAACGTATCTATAACTTTTTATTGTTCCATGCTATATTATATTCTGTTTTGGACATTATTGGGCTTTATTATACACTTTTATATTATTTTTGGGACTAACCTATTAACCGGAGGCCCATCCCAGAATTGTTGTTTTTTTGCCTATTTCAGAGTTTCGCAGAAAAAGAATATCAAACGGGGTCCAAACGGAATGAAACCTTCGGGAACGTGATTTTCGGAACGAACGTGATCCAGAGGACTTGGACCCTACGTCAAGACATCAACCAGGAGGGCACGAGGTAGGGGGGCGCGCCTACCCCCTGGGCGCACCCTCCACCCTCGTTGGCCCCACGTTGCTCCATCGGCGTACTTCTTCCTCCTATATATACCTACGTACCCCCAAACTACCAGATACGGAGCCAAAAACCTAATTCCACCGCCGCAACCTTCTGTACCCGTGAGATCCCATCTTGGGGCCTTTTTCGGAGCTCCGCCGGAGGGGGCATCGATCACGGAGGGCTTCTACATCAACACCATAGCCTCTCCGATGATGTGTGAGTAGTTTACCTCAGACCTTCGGGTCCATAGTTATTAGCTAGATGGCTTCTTCTCTCTTTTTGGATCTCAATACAATGTTCTCCCCCTCTCTTGTGGAGATCTATCTGATGTAATCTTCTTTTGCGGTGTGTTTGTTGAGACCGATGAATTGTGGGTTTATGATCAAGTTTATCTATGAACAATATTTGAATCTTCTCTGAATTCTTTTATGTATGATTGGTTATCTTTGCAAGTCTCTTCGAATTATCAGTTTGGTTTGGCCTACTAGATTGATCTTTCTTGCAATAGGAGAAGTGCTTAGTTTTGGGTTCAATCTTGCGGTGTCCTTTCCCAGTGACAGTAGGGGCAGCAAGGCACGTATTGTATTGTTGCCATCGAGGATAAGAAGATGGGGTTTGTATCATATTGCATGAGTTTATCCCTCTACATCATGTCATCTTACTTAAAGCGTTACTCTGTTCTTCTGAACTTAATACTCTAGATGCATGCTGGATAGCGGTCGATGTGTGGAGTAATAGTAGTAGATGCAGGCAGGAGTCGGTCTACTTGTCTCGGATGTGATGCCTATATACATGACCTATATATTCTCATAACTATGCTCAATTCTATCAATTGCTCAACAGTAATTTGTTCACCCACCGTAATACTTATGCTCTTGAGAGAAGCCACTAGTGAAACCTATGGCCCCCGGGTCTATTTTCTATCATATTAATTTCCCGTCAACAAGCTGTTTTTGGCGCCGTTTTTATTTTGTTTTCTTTACTTTGCATCTTTATCATAAAAATACCAAAAATATTATCTTATCATATCTATCATATCTCACTCTCGTAAGTGGCCGTGAAGGGATTGACAACCCCTTTATTGCGTTGGTTGCGAGGATTTATTTGTCTGTGTAGGTGCGAGGGACTCGTGCGTGGCCTCCTACTGGATTGATACCTTGGTTCTAAAAAACTGAGGGAAATACTTACGCTACTTTACTGCATCACCCTTTCCTCTTCAAGGGAAAACCAACGCGGTGATCAAGAGGTAGCAGTGTGTCTATAGTAGGTTCACTAGAAGCATGCAAAGTCCTATCAGGTTTCTTTTTCTTTTTATTAGAAGGACTAGGTGCATCAGTATTAGTTCTCTGAGAATCTTGCTCAACTCTCTTAGGATGACCCTCAGGATACAAGGGTTCCTGGGTCATTTTACCACCTCTGGTCATAACCCTAACAACATTATCATTATTCTTACTATTCAACTCATTAAGCAAATCATCATGTACCTTAAGTACTTGTTCTACTTGAGTTGTAACCATGGAAGCATGTTTACTAATAAGCTTAAGATCATTAATGGTTCTACTCATATAATCACCCAAGTGGTCAAGCATGTAAGCATTACGTTTCAATTGTCTACTAACATAAGAATTGAAGTTTTCTTGTTTCATAATAAAATTATCAAACTCATCCAAGCGTTGACTAGTAGACTTATTATGAGGAATATCACCTTCATCAAATCTATGGAGAGACTTTACCTCTACTACCTGTGTCGGGTTATCAAGACCATGTATTTCTTCAATAGGCGGTAAATTCTTAACATCTTCAGCTTTAATACATTTTTCTTTCATAGATTTCTTTGCCTCTTGCATATTTTCAGGATTGAGAAATAGACTACCCCATTTCTTCGGAGTTGGCTTAGGAGTTGGTTCAGGAAGTGTCCAATCATTATCATTAGTCAATATATTATTCAATAGCAATTTAGCTTGCTCAACAGTTCTTTCTAAAAACACAACTAGCATAACTATCCAGGTAGTCTCTGGAAGCATCAGTTAGTCCATTATAAAAGATATCAAGTATTTCATTTTTCTTGAGTGGATGATCAGGCAAAGCATTTAGTAATTGGAGAAGCGTCCCCCAAGCTTGTGGGAGACTCTCTTCTTCAATTTGCACAAAGTTAAATATTTCCTTTAGGGCATCTTGTTTCTTATGAGCGGGGAAATATTTTTGAGAGAAGTAATAAATCATATCATTGGGTCTACACACGCAACCAGGAGCAAGAGAATTAAACCATAACTTAGCATCACCCTTTAACGAGAAAGGAAACAATTTAAGAATATAGTAGTAGCGAATTTTTTTCCTCATGAGCAAATAGGGTGGCTATATCATTCAAAACATAGGGTGACACAGAACTTGCTCCAATTCATCAATATAATGTAGGCATGTATTCCGAATATAGTCATACGTGCTTATGGAAAAGAACTTGCATGACATCTTTTGTCCTACCGTCCCGTGGCAGCGGGGTCCTAATGGAAACTAAGGGATATTAAGGCATCCTTTTAGTAGAGAACTAGACCAAAGCATTAGCACTTAGTGAATACATGAACTCCTCAAACTACAGTAATCACCAAAAAGAGTCCCAATTATTGTCACCTTGGGGTATGCGGATCATAACTCATAATAGGTGTCTACAACTTGCAAGATAGGATCAAGAACACAAATATATTCATGAAAACATAATAGGTTCAGATCTGAAATCATGGCACTCGGGTCCTAGTAACAAGCATTAAGTATAGCAAAGTCATAGCAACATCAATCTTAGAACATAGTGGATACTAGGGATCAAACCCTAA
Organism: Aegilops tauschii subsp. strangulata; assembly: GCF_002575655.3. Classification (NCBI taxonomy): domain Eukaryota; kingdom Viridiplantae; phylum Streptophyta; class Magnoliopsida; order Poales; family Poaceae; genus Aegilops; species Aegilops tauschii. Next base: position 184,717,673 of record NC_053039.3, read on the forward strand.
CAAAACTAACTTGATTACATGGTAAATCTCATCCAACCCATCACCATCCAGCAAACCTACGATGGGATTACTCACGCATGGCGGTGAGCATCATGAAATTGGTGATGGAGGATGGTTGATGATGACGACAGCGACGATTTCCCATCTCCGGAGCCCAAAACGGACTCCAGATCTGCCCTCCCGAGGAAGAACAGCAGGTGGCGGCGGCTCCGTATCGTAAAACGCGATGAATCCTTCTCTCTGATTTTTTTCTCCCCAAACCTGAATATATGGAGTTGGAGTTGAGATCGGTGGAGGTCCAGGGGGCCCACAAGGTCAGAGGGCGTGCCCCAGGGGGGTGGGCGCGCCCTCCACCCTTGTGGACAGGGTGTGGGCCCCCTTTGGTTGATTCTTTCGCCAATATTTTTTATTTATTCCAAAACTGATCTCCGTAAAGTTTCAGGTCATTCCATGAACTATTATTTTTGCACAAAAATAACACCATGGCAATTTTGCTGAAAACAGCGTCAGTCCGGGTTAGTTTCATTCAAATCATGCAAATTAGAGTCCAAAACAAGGGCAAAAGAGTTTGGAAAAGTAGATACGATGGAGACGTATCACTCCCCGTATGTTAAAGCAAGAGATACCAGAATAGTATGATGGAAGATTGAACCCGGCAAAGTTCTTGAGCATTTACGCCATCATTGTCCAAGCTGCCGGAGGAACAGATGAAAAGGTATTCGCCAACTACTTCCCTTTGGCACTCAAGCCAAACGTGAGGTTGTGGCTGATGCACTTGCCGGAGAACTCCATCTCGACATGGGCTGCCCTGTGCAATGAGCTTGTTGGTGCCTTCACGGGCGGCCATCAAGAACCAGGGCGGCCCAGCGACTTGCAGCTCCTCCCACAGAAGGAAGGAGAGAGTTTACGGAAGTATATGCAGAGATTCAGCGGGGTGCATAGGAACATTCCATACATCCGCCCGGTAGCTATAATTGTTGCGTTCCAGTCCAACGTATGCAACCACGGGATACGTTCCAAGATGAACGTCCGGTTTCCACAGACCGTGAATGAGATCTACACTTTGGCGGATAAGTGTGCCCGAACAGAGGAGGGGAGGCGACTCCCCGGAGAATAAGATGGCATCGATGTTGACTCAGAAGACGACGACGATGCTACCAATCAGAAGAAGAAGAACCAGAAATGCAACAAGAAGCGCAAGGAGAAAATAGTTCTGGATGTCGAGGGATTTCGTGTTCCTAGTACCGGCAAGAAGGCCAAGACCAAAGCTCCCGGCAAGGAAGTTGCCGTGTGCACTGACTGCCGGGAAGCTACGGCGCCCGAGAAGGCTGGGAAAGCTGACGGGCCATACTGCAAGATCCATCGGACCAAGGGCGATGATCTCCAAGAGTGTGTCGGTGCAACAAACCCTGGGTCTGTTTCCCAGACTGTGCACATGCAGAAGAGCAAGATTGAAGCACCAGCCCAAGTCAGAGATCAAAGGATCAAGAGATTCGAAGAACCAGCATGCAGCCCAGAGAGACCAAGATCAAGTTGGAGAAGCAAGATATCGACAAGAGGAGGGCCTCCCTTGCCGGGCAGGCGAGCCCGGCAAGGGGCAAGGCCATCACCAGAAGCAGGCGACCAAGGCACCCCAGCAGGGCCTGCCGGGGCTCGCAGAGGCAAAACCACCTCACCAACCACTCAAGCACGACCCACGTCGTCGATCAATGCGGTGTCAAGCTGCAAGATGATTAAGTGGTAGCCATTCACCACATAGCAGCCATTTCCTACAAAAGAAACCCACGGATGACACCCGTCCTGCGACATGTCAAGAGAACAGGCACGGAGCTGGCGACGCATACAATGATGTGACACTAAGTGGTGCATTTAATGCACCCTGTCAGCCCGCAGAGTTAGGTATGATAGCACTGTTTGCTATCATATCAGTGGATAATGACTACTTTGCCATTGTGGTGACCCCTTGATCTATAAAAGGAGGCCCATACCCCCATACGCTGTTGTACGAAGGGTTGGAAAGTTGATGAACCCACACCCCCATTCGCGCCTATTCACTGCTGCCCTAAGGCAACTCCTGCTGGGCAAGTGTACTATGCTTCACCACCTCCATTCCATCATCAATCCACCAAATCAGGAGTAGGGTTTTACGCCTCGTGGCGGCCCGAACCTGGGTAAATTGCTTGTGTTCACCCTGTCGTGTTGCCGTACGCTGGTATGATATTTGTGCAATGCGACGTCCCCCTGCCGAACTAGCAAGGGGCCTCCCGGTCCCATAGGTGGCCGCGGATATCCCGCGATATCTTTGGCACGCCAGGTAGGGGGATTGCTTGCGCGAATCCGAAAGCGTGCACAGTGCGTCATCTTCATCACCACCTTCATCTTCGACGACGCCATCGACCATGGCACCCAAGAAGAAGAAGTCTGGTCCTTCAAACCATCCATCCACCTCGAAGGCTCTGCCACCCGCGGCCTCTAATGCCGTGGGGGATGCGGAGGCAAGCGAGGATGTGAACGCTGTTGGGGACGCGGTTGGAGCAGATGGCGCCATCACCACTTCCCCCACGGCCGACACAAGGGCTGGAGATATCGGAGGAGAACAGCATCAGCAGCGCCTCAACGGTCACGCTCCGCAAGGTGCGGGCGAGGGGCTCACTCCATCCGTGCCCCCTCCTCCCACCGATGGGCACAGGCGCAGCAACGGCGCTCGGTCCATGGGAGCGACCTCGGCGCATGCGTCTCCACCCGGACGAGCCAACCAGACCGCTGCGCTCGACGGAGCTGCTGACCCTTGAGCACCACCGCCGCGCAACCCCGCTGCCCAGGTGGTCGTCCCACAACAGCGTGGGTGCGGCACCGCCACTGGCACCGTCAAGAGCCAGGCGACGGTGCGGCCGACGTCATCAACATCGATGCCCAGCACAGCCACGGAGGCTATGGCGCGAGCTCAGCTGCTACTGAGGTTTCCGCCAGCAGCCGAGCAGATGGATGAATGGCGTGCCACCATCCAAAGCTTGCTCGGTTTCGCCGAAGCTGGGGGCTCACGACGAGCTGGCCCGCCACAATGTCCCCAAGCGACAGCAACCGCCCGTACTGCTGGCCGAACAAAGGGGGTCGTCCCCACGGTGCAGTCCCCACCACGGCAGCCGATGCGGGCGCAGCAGAATCAAGACCCCGACGACGTCTCGATGGCCTCTTCTGACCCTCGATCACGTCTAGGACAACGTCGAGCCCCGGAGGATAGACGGCGGGGAGACGCGCGCGTCACCATAGATCGACGCCGCGACGACCTCCGCCAGACCGACGGGTGCGACGGCCTCAACGTCGACGAGCCTGCACTCGGTGTTGGTGGGTGCCTACCTTTCGAGGTCGGCTGCCCTGCCTTTACACGAGAGCTGCGGCAAGTCCATTGGCCGTCTGTTAGCACGTTCAAGCCAGAGATACCTGAGAAGTACGATGGGAGGCTGAACCCGGCAGAGTTCCTGAGCATCTACACCATCGTTGTTCAGGCTGCCGGGGAAGAGATGAGAAGGTGTTCGCCAACTGCTTCCCTTTGGCCCTCAAGTCCAATGTGAGATCTTGGTTGATGCACCTGCCAGAGAACTCCATTTCGTCATGGGCCGACCTGTGCCACGAGTTCATCGGTGCCTTCACCGGTGGCCACCAAGAGCCCGACAGGCCCAGCGACCTGCAACTTATCCAGCACAAGGAAGGAGAAACCCTCCGTAAGTATTTACAGAGATTTAGTAAAGTTCATAGAAATATTCCAAATATCCATCCGGTAGCCGTTATAGCAGCTTTCCAGTCCAATGTGCACAACCGTCGCATTCGTTCCAAGATGAACGCGCAGTTGCCCAAGACTGTGAAGGAGCTATACACACTGGTGGATAAGTGTGCTCGGATGGAGGAAGGAAGGAAGTTTCCCTGAAAGGAAGATTGCGCCAATGTTGATTCAGAGGATGAGGATGAATCAACCAGTCAGTGAACGGGCAAGAAGCGCAGTAAGAAGCCAAGAGATAAGGCAGTGATGACTGTGGAAGGTTCGGGCATGCCTAGTACCGGCAAGATGGCCAAGGCTGAGGCCCCAGCAGGGAAGCTGCCGCTTGCACTGCTTGTTGGGAAGCCACTCCCGCCGAGAAAGATGGGAAAGGCGATGGGCCGTACTGCAAGATCCATCGGACCAAGGGCCACGACCTTCAAGAATGTTACCAGGTTGAGCAGCTTGTCAAGAAACAGAGGGCAGAATATGATAAGTGTGACAAGGAAAAAGGTCAGAATGCCACTGGAGGTAAGGGCTGAGGCGGTGAAGCAAATTGCCCCAGCAACCCCTTTCGGAGACAAGGAAAGCCCACCAGGGGTCAAGAGAAGGAAATCTGTGATGATGTGAGTGATGGAGGGAATGAAGAGGAAACCAGTGAGCAGGAGTTTCAGAAGGCCACTGACGCACTATGCATTGATGGAGGTGCATCTTTGCACACCTCTCATCGCCAGCTCAAGTGATGGGCACGAGAGATCAATGTTGTGGAACCAGCTCCAGAGACTCGGAAGCCGCTCAGATGGTCCCGCACGCCCATCATCTTTGATGAGGAGGATCGCCCTGGCCGCACTACTGTGGTAGGATGTTTGCCTTCCTGTGGGCGAATATTGATGTGTTTGCCTGGCAACCATCTGATATCCCCGGTGTTCCTAGGGAGGTAATCGAGCACCACGTTGTTGCCTTCCCACATGCCCGACCCATCAAGCAGAAAGTTCAGAAGCAGGCCTTGGAGAGGCAACGGTTCATTGCCGAAGAGATCAAGAAACTGGAGGCAGCTGGTTCGGTCAGAGGAGCACTGCATCCTACGTGGTTGGCAAATCCAGTGGCAGTCCAGAAGGCAAATGGGAAATGGAGGCTTTGCATTAATTTCACGGATCTCAACAAGGCTTGCTCGAAGGACCCATTTCCCTTGCCGCGCATCGACCAGATTGTGGATTTCACTTCAGGTTGTGATTTGCTCTCCTTTTTGGACACGTACTACGGATATCACCAGATCTTCGTATCCAAATAAGATGAAGAGAAGACGTCGTTCATCACTCCATGTGGTACATACTGCTTTGTCCGCATGCCATTCGTATTAAAGAGTGCCGGGTCCACTTTTGCAAGGGCAGTTCAGATTGGTTTTGAGCCACAGCTACACAGAAATATAGAAGCCTATATGGATGATATCGTGGTCAAAACCAAGGATAAGGCCACCCTTATCCAGGATTTGGAGGAGACATTTGCTAATCTGCGCAAGATCAATTTGAAGCTTAATCCGGAGAAGTGTGTGTTCGGCGTTCCCTCTGGCAAGCTACTTGATTTCTTCGTGTCCCATCGGGCGATCGAAGCTAACCCCGACAAGATCAGAGCCATCAAGCAGATCCAGGCGCCAAGGACAGTTAAGGATGTGAGGTGCTTAACGGGATGTGTTGCCGCTCTAAGTAGATTCATCTCCAAGTGTGCCGAGCGTGCCCTGCCGTTCTTTAAAACTTTGAGAAGGCAGGGCCTATGAAGTGGACTTCGGAAGCAGATGCAGCTCTGCAGGAGTTGAAGGCCTACCTATCGTCTGTACCTACCTTGGTTGCGTCCAAACCTCAAGAACCGTTGTTGTTGTACTTGGCGGCGACCAACCAAGTGGTCAGTGCGGCCTTGGTAGCACAGCGAGAAGTGGATGAGGCAGAAAGTGAGCAGAAAACGGCAGAGTCAGAGAAGGATCGTGACAGCCATGAGCACGGCAACGAGAACGACCCCAAGGACGCGGGAAGGAAGAAAGTGGTGCAGCGACCAATGTAATTTGTCAGCTCCTTGTTACACGGGGCTAGATCGAGGGTACTATGGTGTGCAAAAGTTGATCTTTGGCCTCATTATGGCCTCAAGGAAACTGTGCCACTACTTCCAAGCCCACAAGATCACGGTCGTCACTCGTTTTCCGTTGCAAAGGATACTCCGAAACCCTGAGGCTACTGGCAGAATAGTGGAGTGGGCTTTGGAGTTATCCAGCTTTGGTTTGAAGTTTGAGAGCACATAAACTATTCAGAGCAGGGCACTGGCAGAGTATATTGCAGAATGGACACCAACCCCTGATGAGGAAGTGACAGAGACAGTTGTCCCCGGCAAGGAATCACCCCAAGAATGGATTATGTATTTTGATGGTGCTTTTTCCCTACAAGGTGCAGGGGCTGGCGTGCTTCTTGTTGCCCCCTCCGGGGAGCACTTGAAGTACGTCATCCAAATGCATTTTGCTCAGGAAGAAGCCACCAACAATACAACTGAGTATGAAGGGCTCCTTGCCGGGCTCAGAATTGCAGTAGAATTGGGAATCAAGAAGCTAATCATTCGAGGAGATTCACAGCTTGTGGTGAGACAAGTCAACAAGGATTATCAAAGCCCATTGATGGAAGCATATGTCGATGAAGTGAGGAGATTGGAGGAGCACTTTGACAGGTTGCAAACAGAGCACGTACCCCGTGCGGAAAACAGCATAGCTGATCACCTGTCAAAGTGTGCTGCGTAGAAGCTTCCTATGGAACCAGGATCTTTTGTTCTCCGTCTCTCTTAGCCCTCTGTATCACCAGCAATAGTGGCCTGGAAGAGGAGAAAGTTGTACTACGGTAAGCCTCTCCTGGTCGAGCCGTCCGCTCCCGGCAGAGACCCTGCCGGAAACAACTCCTCATAGCATGTCGGACCACCCCCCCCCCAGCCAGGCCCATGGACCCCGCGAACGAGGTTGGTGCTCCCGCAGCAGAGGAGGTGCCGCTAGTCCTCGTTGCCGAGCCCTAGGCTCCAACTTGGGCAAGGCACATTGTCCACTTCCTCCAAACCGGAGAACTCCCCGGCGACCAAGATGAAGCTGAAAAAGTAGCCCGGAGGGCCAGTATGTATCAGTTTGTCGATGACACTCTATACAGAAGGAGGCCCAATGGTGTGAAATTGAAGTGTGTCTGCTGGGAGGATGGAAAGGAACCGTTGGCTGATATTCACAGAGGAATGTGCGGCTCCAACATTGCATCAATGGCATTAGTTGGGAAAGCATTCCGGCAAGGATTCTATTGGCCCACGTACCTCCAAGATGCGGTCGAGCTCGTCACGACATGTGAAGCCTGCCAGTTCCATTCCAAGAGAACACACTTGCCTGCCCAAGCCCTTCAGACAATCCCTCTATCATGGCCATTTTCAGTCTGGGGGCTCGATATCCTCGGGCCCTTCCCCCGAGCAATCGGGGGCTTTGAATTCTTGTTCATTGCCATCGACAAGTTTACAAAGTGGCCAAAAGTGACTGCCGTGAGAAAGGTGACTGCTCAGTCAGCTATCAAGTTCTTGAAAGAATTGGTGTGTCGTTTTGGAGTTCCGGCAAGGATCATCACTGACAACGGCACCCAGTTCACGAGCCACACCTTCATGCAATATGTTCGTACCCTTGGATGCAAGATCTCATTCGCCTCTGTGTTACACCCTTGGAGCAATGGACAAGCTGAGAGGGCGAACGCTGAAGTGCTACATGGACTCAAGACAAGAACTTTTGATACGCTGCAGAAGCACGGTAGGCGGTGGATCGAGGAGCCGCCGGTAGTTCTCTGGTCCCTCAGAACGACACCTAACCGAGCTATCGGGTAGACTCCCTTCTCCCTGGTCTATGGGGCAGAAGCAGTTATCCCCACGAAACTCATTTACGGGTCCCCTCGAGTGCTTGCCTACGATGAAGTAGCGCAAGTTCAGCACCGGCATGACAACGTTGTGCTACTCGGGGAGAACCGTCTCCAGGCTGCTATGCGTGCTGCACGCTACCAGCAAGCCCTGCGTCGCTATCACAGCCGTAGGTTTCGTGCCCGGTGTTTTGAGGAAGGTGACCTTTTTCTTAGGCGTGTTCAGTCCTCCAAGGGTACAAACAAGATGTTACTGAAGTGGGAAGGCCCTTACCGGGTGGTACGAGTTACCGGACCTGGCACAGTCCGTCTGGAGACTGGAGATGGCACTCAATTGCAAAACTCATGGAATATTGAGCATCTCCGCAAGTAATACTCGTAAGGCGCGGCTGTCGGGCACTGCCCGGCAGCCGCCCTTTTGTACAGGCCTTGCCTAAGCTGCATGTAACCCCTTGTACAAAGCCGGGGCGATGACCCCGTGCAAGAGAAAATAAAGAAGCGATGTAGGGGGGCCCTAACTAAGATTGCATGCATGCATGAGCACACCAAGATCACTGCATAAGCATTTCATGAGCATTTGCATATGCATATAGATAGGACCGCATCCTGCATTTATTCTCATCTATATGAAGTTGTAGGTTCCTGCCATGGACTTGGCTTCGACGAAGATTGAGAAGATTGCACGACACAGCGATTCCCGGCAAACCAAACAGATAAGTTTTACCTCCTGTCCATTAGTGTTCTGTAAAGCTATAACTTTGCATGAGAAAACCTTGCCCCTCCTTTGAAACTTAGGTGCTCCCATCCATGGCTCGAACGTTGCTTCAGTCAGGATGGTCGCAGTGGCCTTTGGTAAAAAGGAGTTGGCGGGGGGCTGGCCCGTCTGTCTGTTCCCCGGCAGACATAGCTCTCCGGCAAACAAAAAGGGTGCCGGCAGGATAGCCTGCCGGGGAAACTCGTTTATTTACATTAAAGGGGCATCTCACCCCTGCATGGACATACACATGCACGGGTTCCCAGCAAGGTTCATCTTTTTCATTCATATGCTAATACAAGTACAAGCATTACAGGACACAAAGATGGACTCGAGGGATTACATTATTTGGATTAAAATTTGGCGATTGCCTACAGATTTAAGATTGAAAAAAAGATAAGTGCCCCGTAAACTCCTCTCGCTGTCCCTCTTGTCCCAGGTAGTGCGGTGGGAAGAGAAGGGGATGGGCAACGCGCCGGCACAACGCCACCCCGATCCTTGTCAGGAGCTGGCAAGCACAGCCTGACAAGGTCGGGAGTGGCGAGGCTGCAAAGGAGGAAGACGTGCGGAGCACCTTGGTGGCCCCCTGGTCACCACCTCCAGTGCTGAGCAGGGGGCTCTAGCATAGGCACCGGCAGAGGAAGATGTCCGCGCCCAGCCAGAAGACCCCTCGGGGGAGGCAGAAGTACCAAGGGAACAAGCCTTTCCCCGACAGCTGAGAAAACGGTGATGACGTTGCCGGGGAAAGAGGAGGAGAGCCAGGCGGATGGGCAGCAGGTCGCCAGTACGAGATGAACGCGTCGATGCAGTCGTACTCCTACTGGACGACCTGCCTCCCATCTTCTCCTTCTCCCTTGGCTTCGCCTTCATCAACACTGTTCCAGAGGAAGGCCGAGACTCCAGTCAGGCACCCCCCACGGGAAGACGGCGAACGGCCAAGATGGCCAGGGGGCTGGAGGCGCACCGCTCCCCACCTTGGCGAGCAGGAAGGCGTGCCTCTCGTCGACAACAGACCCAAGACCTCCAGGAGGGGCAATGCTGGGATTACCAATGATCTCCAGCCCCGCCTCTCGGACAAGCCTCGAAGAGGCCAAGAGATTCTCCGCGCCAAGGACCAGGCTCACTCCTCGAGCGTCGGCACCAACATGAGGCAACAATAGCCCCAAGCGGGAGCCCGGGGGCTGACCCCAGGCCCCTCTCTTCGACATAACCAGCAAAAGCGAAAGATAAGAAGAGGAGGAATGCAATGATGGATGACTCCGCCCTCCTCTGCCCCTCCCTTTTATAGGCCGGGCGGGGAGGGCAGCTGCTCCATCAACGGGCGGCCACCGTCCTCCTCCGCCAATTCAAGACAACCGGGCCCCCACCATGATGCTCTCCCGCACCACGTGCCTCCATTACCTACCAAGCGCGATGCATGCAGCATACGTGGCCAAGGATAAGGGCACGCTGTGAGAAGAGTAAATTGGCATTTTCTACCCCGTGCGTTAAAGTCATTCACGGGCCATCACTGGAGCGGCCCACCACTATTGGCTTTCCGCGACGCGCGGGGAAGCCGGAAACTGGCCCGAAATCAAGGCTGATGAAGCAGCAATGAAGACCTCAAGGGGCCAACCCCTTCAGCAACCCTGCCTTTGCACTTATTAGGCCCTACCCCGACAATGCTCAGCAGCGCGTTCGGGGCAGGCCTGGGGGCTTCTGTCGGTGCAACAAACCCTGGGTCTGTTGCCCAGACTGTGCACAGGCACAAGAGCAAGATTGAAGCACCCGCCCAAGTCAGAGATCAAAGGATCAAGAGATTCGAAGAACCAGCATGCAGCCCAGAGAGACCAAGATCAAGCTGGAGAAGCAAGATATCGACAAGAGGAGGGCCTCTCCCAGGCAACCAAGGCACCCCGGCAGGGCCTGCCGGGGCTCATGGAGGCAAAACCACCTCACCAACCACTCAAGCATGACCCACGTCGTCGATCAATGCGGTGTCAAGCCGCAAGATGATTAAGTGGCAGCCATTCGCCACATGGCAGCCATTTCCTACAGAAGAAACCCACAGATGACACCCGTCCTGCAACGTGTCAAGAGAAGAGCCACCGAGTTGGCGAGTTAGCCCGGAAAGCCTTGCCGGGCAACCAGTGATGTGACACTAAGCAGTGCATTTAACGCGCCCTGTCAGCCCGCAGAGTTAGGTATGATAGCACTGTTTGCTATCATATCAGTGGATAATGACTACTTTGCCATTGTGGTGACCCCTTGATCTATAAAAGGAGGCCCATGGCACCCGTAGGAAGGGTTGGGAAGTTGATGAACACACACCCCCATACGCGCATAGTCACTGCTGCCCAAAGGCAACTCCTACCGGGTAAGTGTACTATACTTCACCACCTCCATTCCATCATCAATCCACCAAAGCAGGAGTAGGGTTTTACGCCTGTCGTGTTGCCGTACGCTGGTCTGCTCTTTGTGCCACGCGACGTCCCCCTGCCGAACCAGCAAGGGGCCTCCCGGTCCCATAGGTGGCCGCGGATATCCCACGACAAGTGTCATCAAGTTGAGCAACTCATCAAGAAGCAGAAGGCTGAGTACGAGAAGTGTGACAAACAAAGAGACCAAGATGGCGTTCCCGGGAAGGGCCGAGGAGGTAGAGGAGGTCGCCCTGGTAAGGTCCCTCAACATCAAGGGAAACCTGCCAGAGGCCATGAGAAAAAGGAATGTGATGACGAGAGCGATGAAGGGGATGAAGAGGAAACCAACGAGCAGGAGTTCCAGAAGGCCACTGATGCCCTTTGCATTGACAGAGCTGCATCCTTGCACTCCTATCACTGCCAGCTTAAATAGTGGGTGTGTGAGGTAAATGTTGTGGAGTCAGCGGCAGATTCTCGGAAACCACTCAAGTGGTCCCGCACGCCCATCATCTTTGATGAAGAGGATCACCCTGACCGCACTGCCGCGGTAGGGTACTTTCTGTTATTGGTTTCACCAACGATCCGCAACCTCAAGGTCACAAAGATGTTGGTTGATGGCGGGGCCAGGTTGAATCTGATTTCTCCCAAGGTCATTAGCAAGTTGCAGATAACAGAAGAAGAGCTCAAGGTTACTAGCACCTTTCAAGGGATCAACCCCGGCAGGAGTCATCCAAAGGGGAAGATTATGCTGCCAGTGACGTTTGGAGGTGAATTGAACAACCAGACTGAGAAAATTATGTTCGACGTGGTTGAGCTTACATTACCGTACAATGGGATACTTGGACGACTTGCCCTAGCAAAATTCATGGCGGCATCCCACTATGCCTACAACACATTGAAGATGTCAGGACCAATGGGCGTCATTTCCATCCTGTCAGACAAGAAGGACGCAATTATATGCGTGGATAAGATGTACCGGGAGGCGGTCGCTGCCGAGGCCGCGGGAGCCGCAGTCCCCGCCAAGGAAAACAAGCAAAGGAGAAAAGATAGCAAGGAATCCGGGAAGCGCGCCTCTCCGGAGTGTGCTGCGCCTGTCGATGACTTGCCGGAAAGTTCCAATAGCAAGAGATCAAAGGTTGTTGCGCCTTCTGTGAAGAAGGTCCCGACAGGGCTGCTTGGCGCTGATGGGAGGTAATCAAGCACCACCTTGTTGTCTGCCCCATGCCCGGCCGGTCAAGCAGAAGGTCCAGAAGCAAGCTTTGGAGTGGCAACAATTCATTGCCGAAGAGATCAAGAAACTTGAAGCTGCTGGTTTGGTCAAAGGAGTGTTGCATCCAACATGGTTGGCAAATCCGGTGGTGGTGCGCAAGGTGAATGGGAAATGGAGGCTTTGCATAGATTTTACAGATCAAAATAAAGCATGCCCGAAGGACCCATTCCCATTACCGCGCATCGATCAGATTGTGGATTCCGCCTCCGGGTGTGACTTGCTTTCCTTCTTGGATGCCTACTCCGGGTACCACCAGATGTTCATGTCCAAGGAAGATGAGGAGAAGACCGCGTTCATAACCCCATGTGGCACGTTCTGCTTTGTACAAATGCCCTTCGGGTTAAAGAGCGCCGGATCCACCTTTGCAAGAGCTGTGCAAGTTGGTTTTGAGCCTCAGCTGCATAGGAATATTGAAGCTTACATGGACGACATCGTGGTCAAGACCAAGGACAGATCAACTCTCATTCAAGATTTGGAAGGAACATTTGCAAATCTGTGCAAGATCAACCTGAAGCTTAATCCAGAGAAGTGTGTGTTTGGCATTCCCTCCGGTAAGCTACTTGGCTTCTTTGTGTCTCACCGAGGGATAGAGGCCAACCCTGACAAGATCAGAGCAATTGAGCGGATTCAAGCACCCATGATAGTCAAGGATGTGAGGCGTTTAACTAGATGTGTTGCCGCGCTGAGTAGGTTCATCTCTAAGTCTGCCAAGCACGCCCTACCATTCTTCAAAATCTTGAAGAAGGCAGGGCCCATGAAGTGGACCCCGGAGGCAGAAGCAGTGCTGCAAGACTTAAAAACCTACCTGTCCTATGTTCCCACCGTGGTTGCTCCTAAACCACAAGAGCCATTGTTTCTATATCTAGCAGCGACCAATCAAGTGGTTAGTGCAGCCCTGGTGGCACAACAGGAAGTGGAAGAAGGAGCAGCTACAGCTACTGCCCTCCCTAGAGAAGGAACCGAACCAGTTGCAGCAGGATCGAGCGTGGATCAAGAAAAAGAAGAGCACGATGGTGAAGGCAATTCCAAGACCGTGGCAAGGAAGAAGGTAGTGCAGCGACTAGTTTACTTTGTTAGCTCCCTGTTATAGGGGGCTAGATCAAGGTATTATGGGGTACAGAAGTTAATCTTCGGCCTCATCATGGCCTCGAGGAAGCTGCACCACTACTTCCAAGCCCACGAGATCCCGGTTGTCACCTATTTTCCTCTGCGATGCATAATGAGGAACCCTGAAGCCACTGGCAGGATAGTTGAATAGGCACTGCAACTATCAAGCTTTAGACTGAAGTATGAAAGCACATCAACCATTCAGAGCAGAGCACTGGCGGAGTTTATGGCAGAATGGACACCAACTCCAGATGAAGAGACGCTGGAAACAGTCATTCCCGGCAAGGAAGCGCCCCAAGACTGGATCATGTACTTTGATGGTGCTTTCTCACTACAGGGTGCAGGGGCTGGCGTGCTCTTCGTCGCACCCACCGGAGAGCACCTAAGGTACGTAGTCCAAATGCACTTTCCCCGAGAAAGGGCTACCAACAACACTCTAGAGTATGAAGGGCTCCTTGTCGGGCTCAGGATTACGACAGAGTTGGGGATTAAGAAGCTGATCATCCGTGGAGATTCACAGCTTGTGGTGATACAAGTCAACAAGTATTACTAGAGCCCGTTGATGGAAGCATACGTTGAAGAAGTGAGGAAGTTGGAGGAACACTTTGATGGATTGCAAACAAAGCACGTACCGCGTGCGGAAAACAACATTGTTGATTATCTGTCAAAGTGTGTCGCGCAAAAGCTCCATGTGGAACCAGGAACCTTTGTCCTCCATTTAACTCAGCCATCTGTATCCCCGTTGACAATGTCTAAGAAGAGGAGGAAGCTGGACTCCGGCAAGCCTTCATCGGGAGTACCTTCAGAGGTCCCCGGTAAGGGGGCTGCCGGGAACGGCTCCACCTCGCCTGGCGAGCCGCACTCTTCCGTAGGACCTCGGGTCTTGATGATCGAGGCAAGCTCTCCCATGAGTGAGGAGGTGCCATTGGCCCTAGTTGTTGAGCCACATGCTCCAACTTGGGCACAGCACATCGTCCACTACCTTCAAACTAGAGAACTTCCTGAAGAGCAATAAGAAGCTGAAAGAGTAGCCTAGAGGGCCAGTATGTATCAATTCGTCGATGGCACATTATATAGAAGGAGGCCCAATGGTGTGAAACTGAAGTGCATTTGCTGGGAAGAAGGAAAGCAACTATTGGCAGAAATACACAAAGGCATGTGCAGCTCTCATATTGGATCAAGAGCCTTGGTTGGGAAAGCTTTTCGACAAGGTTTCTATTGGCCCTCGGCCCTCCAAGATGCAACTGAGCTTGTCACCAGATGTGAAGCCTGCCAGTTCCACTCCAAGAATATCCATCGGCCTGCTCAAGCTCTCCAGAAGATCCCTTTGTCGTGGCTATTTTCGGTCTGGGGGCTTTGAATTATTGTATGTTGCAATCGACAAGTTTACAAAGTGGCCGGAAGTGGAGCCCGTGAGGAAGGTGACCACACAGTCAGCTATCAAGTTCTTGAAAGGATTGGTGTTGTGTTTCGGAGTACCTGCCAGAGTCATCACTGACAATGACACCCAATTCACAAGCCGCGCCTTCATACAATATGTTCATGCCCTTGGAAGAAAGATCTCATTCGCCTCTATTGCCCATCCCTGAAGCAACGGACAAGCTGAGAGGGCGAACGCCGAAGTGCTGTGAGGACTCAAGACAAGAACATTTGATAGGATGCAGAAGTGTGATGGCGATTGATCGAAGAGGTGCCGGTGGTTCTTTGGTCCCTCCGTACAACACCAAATCGAGCTACCGGCCAGACTCCCTTCTCCCTAGTTTATGGGGCAGAAGCAGTGCTCCCCACAGAACTCATATACGGGTCACCTCAAGTATTTGCCTATGATGAAGTAGCGCAAGAACAACACCGGCGTGACAACGCTGTGCTACTTGAGGAGAACCGTCTTCGGGCTGCTGTACGTGTTGCATGATACCAGCAGGCCCTGCATTGCTATCACAGCCGCAGGGTCCATGCCCGGAGTATTGAGGAAGGCTGAAAGCACAAGTGCTCCCTGGGTGGTTTTGGTAATTAATGTCAACATATCTCTTGTTGGACTAATGTTTTCATCTAGTATATTTCAGACAAGTTCAACAGATGGAGTGGCGTGGACAAGAGGATATGGAACCCTTTCAAGATGCTGAGGACAAAGGATTGGCTCAAGCCCAAAAGCTCAAGACTCTACATTTTACTTTTAGTTATCCAAGATCACATTGAGTCCATAGGAAAGCCAATACTATTAAAAGGGGATGAGGTGTTGCTTAATGGGTTACTTGATCAAAATGCTTAGTGATATGCTCCAAAATCCTCACCACTTTCCCATATCCACATATGTCCCAAACCAAAAGTCAAACTCGGCCCACCGAAACTTTCTATCCGGCACCACCGAGTTCAGCTGACATAGCCACTGCCACAAACCCTAATCAATTCGGTCTCACCGATAGGATCCCGGTCTCACCGAGATGGGCTTGCAAACTCTCTGGATCCCGTTGCATTAAATTTGGCCTTACCGAGTTATGTAATCGGTCCCATCGAGTTTGCCTGACCAACTCTCTGGTTAGCTAGTTAAAAAAACTGGTCCCACCGAGTTTGTGTAATCGGTCAAACTGAGATGAGGCTTTACCCTAACCCTAGCACATCGGTCCCACCGAGTTGATCATATCGGTCCCACCGAAATGCCTAACGGCCACATTATGAACTGAATCGGTCCGACCGAGTTTTCTGATTCGGTCCCACCGAGTTTGGTGATTTGTGTGTAACGGTTAGATTTTGTGTGGAGGCTATAAATACCCCTCCACCCACTCTTCATTCATGAGGAGAGCCATCAGAACATGCCTACACTTCCATCATACATTTTCTAAGAGAGAACCACCTACTCATGTGTTGAGGTCAAGATATTCCATTCCAACCACATAAATCTTGATCTCTAGCCTTCTCCAACTTGCTTTCCACTCAAATCATCTTTCCACCAAATCCAAATCTGTGAGAGAGAGTTGAGTGTTGGGGAGACTATCATTTGAAGCACAAGAGCAAGGAGTTCATCATCAACACACCATCTATTACCTTTTGGAGAGTGGTGTCTCCTAGATTGGTTAGGTGTCACTTGGGAGCCTCCGTCAAGATTGTGGAGTTGAACCAAGGAGTTTGTACGGGCAAGGAGATCGCCTACTTCGTGAAGATCTACCCTAGTGAGGCAAGTCCTTCGTGGGCGATGGCCATGGTGGGATAGACAAGGTTGCTTCTTCGTGGACCCTTCGTGGGTGGAGCCCTCCGTGGACTCGCGCAACCGTTACCCTTCGTGGGTTGAAGTCTCCATCAACGTGGATGTACGATAGCACCACCTATCGGAACCACGCCAAAAATCGCTGTGTCTTCAATTGCGTTTCCACACTCCAATCCCATCCCTTTACATTCTTGCAAATTGCATGCTTTACTTTCCGCTGCTCATATACTCTTGTCATGCTTGCTTTATATGTATTGTGAATGTTTAAACTTGTGCTAAAACTCCACTTCAACTTAAAGAAATTAAAAACTGCAACTTTTCGTACTAAGAGTCTATTCACCCCCTCTCTAGACACAACTTCTCGATCCTTTCAATTGGTATCAGAGCATTGGTCTCCATTGCTTTGGTTTAAAAACCTTTGGAGGAAGATGGATGTGTCTACGTTGGGGAGTCTTAGACATAGAGTACCTATTCTTGATGGAGAGTACTTTCATGAGTGAAAAAACGAGATGCTTGAGATCTGCAATGAATATCACTTGAACAATTACATTACTAGTCCTTGCATTCCCCCTAGTGATCCTTTGCATCCCACTCCCGATGAGGATCTTGACATGATTCGCAATCTTAGAATTATCAATCTTATTGTTAGAGGATTGCCCAAAAATTTGATTGCTAGCTTACCTGCTCTTGATTGTGCTCACACCCATATGGAGATTTCTAGAGGAACGATTCCCAAATTATTCCTTGAAAAATCTAGACGAGATTCTCCATAAGTCTATTGCCTTGAGCAAGACGAATTCCAATGATCCTAAGTTTGGTGATTGTCTATTTGAGCTTACTAACCTCATGCGTGCCAAAGGAGATGTTGCAATCATTAGCAACATCATCTCTGAAGTCATTAGAATCCATAAAGATGCACATTGTCATGGTCATAAATCTAATGAATCACTCTCTCTAGGAATTGATCCATCACAAGACGATGTTGAACATGGATACTATGATGAGGATGAGGATAGTGACTTTGATCTCGATGAGTCTATGAGACACTTTGGTCTTATGGCTAATCTTCGCGGCTACATGGCTGGAGGAAAGGAATGGGTCCTTGATAGTGGATGTACTGATCATATGACCGGAGATAAGGATATGTTTCGTGAGCTTGCTGAAAACGACGGCCCTCAGAAGTATGTCACTTTTGGTGATAACTCAAAGGGTAAGGTGGTTGGCCTTGGTAAGGTGGCCATCTCACATGATAGCTCCATACAAAATGTTATGCTCGTTGAATCTCTTGGCTACAATTTACTTTCCGTATCTAGACTTGCTGACTTTGGTTTCAATGTCCTATTTACTAAAGTAGATTGCCAAGTGTTTCATAGAGATAATCATAAAATGGTCTTTACCGGTATACGTAGAGGTGATCTTTACATTGTTGACTTCACTAAAAAGGCTCAACCTAGAACTTGCTTTATTGCTAAATCTTCTAAAGGTTGGTTGTGGCATAGAAGGTTAGGTCATGTGAGCATGCGAAATCTTGATAAGCTTATTAAAGGTAATCATATCCTTGGACTGAAAGATGTTATATTTGACAAGGATAGATTGTGCAGTGCTTGTCAAGCAGGAAAACAAGTTGGAGGAAGTCACCCCGTGAAGAACATAATGACCACGAGAAGACCACTCGAGCTACTTCATATGGATCTTTTTGGTCCCAATGCCTAGAAAAGTCTCGGTGGAAACTCATTTGGTCTAGTCATAGTCGATGATTTTTCAAGATTTACGTGGGTGTTCTTTCTTGATGATAAATCGCCGGTCCACAAGATCTTCAAGAGCTTCGCTAGGAAGGCCCAAAATCAATTTGAAATGAAGATCAAGAAGGTTCACAGCGACAATGGAACAGAGTTCAAGAACGCAAATGTGGATACCTTTCTTGACGAAGAGGGGATTTCACATGAGTTCTCAACGTACACGCCTCAACAAAATGGAGTTGTTGAGAGGAAGAACCGAACTCTTATCCAAATGGCAAGAACGATGCTTGATGAGTACAAGACTCCAAAACACTTTTGGGCGGAAGCGGTTGATACAGCTTGTCATGCAACAAATCGCTTGTATCTTCACAAGCTACTCGGCAAGACGACATACGAGCTCCTCACTGGTAACAAACCCCAAGTTGGATACTTTCGAGTATTTGGCTCAAAGTGCTACATTCTTGATAAGCATCGTCGTTCTAAATTTGCTCCTAAGTCTCATGAGGGTTTCCTACTTGGTTATGGCTCAAACTCTCACACTTACCGTGTCTACAACAATTTCACCCGAAAGGTTGAAGAGACGGTAGATGTGAAGTTTGATTAATCTAATGGCTCGCAAGTAGAGCAATTGCCAATTGATGTAGGAGACAAAGACCCCTCGGAAGCAATCCAAGACTTGTCTATTGGCAAGATTCGTCCAACGGAGGTGAAGGAGAGTACCTCGTCCGTCCAAGTGGAAGCTTCTACCTCACGACAAGGTGAACCAACAGTTGACATGGAAGCATCCACAAGTGGGACACATCAAGATGGAGAAAACGAGGAAATGCATCAAGATGAACCACATCAACCTCCTTCTCCACCACGACAAGAGAACGACAACGTCGACAATGAAGAAGGCCAAGAAGAAGAACAAGATAATGAAGAAGATGTTCCACCCCGACCCAAGCAAAAGCTCTCACGAGTTCGAGCAAAGTCTCAAGAGACCATCCCGTCAAACAAATCTTCAATGATATCCAAACCGGGAGAATCACTCGCTCTAAAACTCGTTTGGCTAATTTTTGTGAACATTATTCATTCATCTCTAGCATTGGACCTATGAAGGTTGAAGAAGCATTGGAAGATCCGGATTGGATAAATGCTATGCATGAAGAGCTACACAACTTTGAGAGAAATCAAGTATGGACATTGGTCGAGAAGCCTGACAACAACCACAACATCATTGGTACCAAATGGGTGTTTCGCAACAAGCAAGACGAAGATGGTCAAGTCGTCCGCAACAAAGCACGTCTCGTCGCCCAAGGCTACACTCAAGTCGAAGGTATGGACTACGGTGAGACATATGCCCCGTTGCTACACTTGAGTCCATCCGCATCTTACTTGCCTATGCTAATCACCCTGATATCACCTTGTACCAAATGGATATTAAAAGTGCTTTTCTAAATGATGAAATTGAGGAGGAAGTTTATGTTAAACAACCTCCTAGCTTTGTCAATCCTAAGAAACCCGATCATGTTTACAAACTTCACAAAGCTCTCTATGGTCTTAAACAAGCTCCTAGAGCGTGGTATAAATGCTTGACCAAGTTCCTTATTGAGAAAGGCTTTGAGATTGGAAAAATAGATTCTACTTTTTTTACTAAAAGGGTTAATGGTGAATTATTTGTGTGCCAAATTCATGTTGATGATATCATATTTTGTTCGACTAACCCTCATTTTAGTGAAAAGTTTGGAAAGCTAATGTCGAAGAAGTTCGAGATGTCTATGATGAGTGAACTCAAGTTCTTTCTTGGTTTGCAAATCAAGCAAACTAAGGAAGGCGCCTCTGTTTCTCAAACAAAGTACACCAAGGACTTATTCGAGAAGTTCAACATGCAAGAAAGCAAAGGTATGAAAACTCCCATGCCTACTAGTGGACATCTTGACTTGACCAAGGATGGCAAATCGGTTGACTAAAAGGTTTACCAATCTATGATTGGATCATTGTTATATCTATGTGCCTCCCGTCCCGACATTATGCTAAGTGTGTGCATGTGTGCACGATATCAAGCGGCCCCCAAAGAATGTCATCTTAAGGCTGTGAAAAGGATAGTGAGATACTTAATACATACACCAGATTTTGGCATTTGGTATCCTAAGAGGTCCTCTTTTGATCTTGTTGGCTATTCCGATTCGGACTATGCCGGAGACAAGGTTGATAGAAAGTCCACTTCGGGTACTTGTCAATTTCTTGGTAGATCTCTTGTATCTTGGTCCTCCAAGAAACAAAACTCGGTATCCTTATCCACCGCCGAAGCAGAATACATTGCCGCCGGTTCATGTTGTGCTCAGTTACTTTGGATGACCCAAACTCTTAAGGATTATGGTATCTATGTGAAACATGTTCCATTGCTTTATGACAATGAGAGTGCTATTAAGATTGCTCACAATCTCGTGCGACATTCTCGAACTAAGCATATTGAAGTTCGTCATCATTTCATCGAGATCATGTTGCTAAAGGGGACATTAATCTTAAACATGTTCGTATCGATAAGCAATTGGCGGATATATTCACCAAACCGCTTGATGAGAATGTCTTTTGCCGTTTGAGAGGTGAATTGAACATCATTGATGCTTCAAACTTGGAATAGGAACTCCATTTGGATACATGCAAGGCATGATCCTATGTCTAATCCTTGACTTTTTCTCTTATGATGATGATCATATGTCTTGGATACATTAGTACCCTTGTATGCTATCTAACCCTTGTAGGTACTTGGGTGGATCTAAATCCATGAGATTGCAACGCACTTTCATATTGAGCGATCTCTACATCACCAAGTCTCTACAACATGGTGGTTGAAGACAAGGAAGCATGAAAACCTTTAACATATCCTTTGACAAATTCTATATATCAAATTTCATTTGGTATCAAATTTCATGATTGTCATTTTGGATACACAAGTTGTCGTGGGGTTTTCACGGCAGATGTCCTAGTGTGAGGACTTAGTCGTGGACCCATCGCAACGAGATTAGCTTAAAGGGGTTAAACGGGACAAAGGACTCAGGGAGTTTATACTGGTTCGGCCCCTTGCGGTGAAGGTAAAGGCCTAATCCAGTTGAGGTGGTATTGCTTATGTCTCGATTTCCAGGGAGCGAATACGCTTGACCTAGCTTTCGATCTCTAGTTTCTTGCCCTAACTCGCCGCTGGGTCGTCCCTTTATATACTCAGGTTGACGCCCGGTGGCTTACAGAGTCCCGGCCGGCTCATAAACGTGTCCGACCAGGTGACTTAATTACAATTGCCTTATAATACAAGTCATACACATATGGCGGTTTACACCTACGGGCCTTAAGCCGCCTTTGGGCCTTGGGCCCTTCATAAGTTATCCTTATGAACCACCATCTTCGATTCCTTCATGGGCTTTGTATTATGAGTCGCCATGGGTATAACCCGGCCCCTCCTGAGCGAGTTAACTCAATAGCTATATCCCCAACATTAGGCCCCAGGTTGATTTGAACTTGTTCACATCAATCTTCAACACTTAGAAAAATTCCTTCTTCATTACCTTCGCGAGAACTTGTAACTCGCCATGACATCATCCTCTGGGATCAGGGTAACCCACCGTGACATCACCTGTCATTAATTTTATACAAAGCCAAAATCTTTACTGTATCTCCTCATTTTTAATGAATCTCCGAAAATCTAGGTGTCTACACTATCACATATCCGTTTTTGGCCTCCTCGATTCCCGCTCTTGTCATTTATCCATTCGCCTTATAAATAGGCCCGGGGGTCTCTTTCACTCCCCCCCCCCGCACCTCTTCGTCATGTCTTCTTCCTCGCGACGCCCTAACACACGAGCTCCGCCGCTGCCATCAACCTTTGCCTCTGCTCCAACAATGGCCGCTGCATCAACCTGTTCGGACCAGATCTCATCCGCGCACCTCTGCCGCTCAACAGCCCTGGTTAGTTCTTCTTCTTCTTCTTCCTCTCCTCATAGATCCGTTAGGGTTTTAATGAAGTTCATCGAAGGTTGTCCTTGTTCTTGGCTGTAGGATATTTGATTCGCACTTGGTACTCCTCCTTCACTGCGGAATCCTAGCAATCCCTTTTACTATTTAGAATATCTCCTTTGTAGATGAAAATCGATCTGTACCCATGAACTGTTCGAGCACTGATACTTTTAGGTCTGAATATTTTTGTATTTAACTGAAGTGCACTCTATCTAAAATTATAGCATCAACCTGTGAAAATTGTTTTTCTGAACACTTAGCCATTTTGCTTCATCCATAGATCTGCTTTTTCAACATCGGTATAAGCGGCTTAACTCAAAAATAGTAACCCGCCAGGTATTATTAGTCCCCTCTTAAGCCGCCAATAATTCCTTGGTTACACTACAAAAAAAAGACACATCCGTGACATTTTGGGCCGAACGAAAAAAAATTCTGTCATCTTATGACACTTCTATGACGATAATTGTGACAAAACCCGGTATCATCATAGATGTGCTGGGGTCCTACTTCTATGACAAAAAATCATGACAGAAAAAGGGCTTTTCATCCTGAGCAGGCCGGAGACGCAACTGCATGACATTCTTTGGACCGTCCATGACGGAAAAAACCATTGTAGAAGCGAGGGCATGGAAAATATCGGGGAGTCCCCGGTTACGGTGGGTGGACGGGGGCCGAGCGAAGCACATTTCTCTCGTACGTACGCGCGTGTGTGCGAGGCATTGGGCTCTAACTGAACCCGAGCGAGGCGTTGGGATCTAACTGAACCCGAGCGATTGCACTGCAGGCTACGCGTTACTGAACCCGAGCGATCGATCGATGGTTGTTAACTGAACCCGATCGAGCGATTCCTTCGCTACTGCTGCTAACTGAAGCGGATCGATGCTGCCTCTGATGAACAATGAGCGTTGCGGGGGGGGGGGGGGGGGGGGGGGTTGGATGAACAGTTCCCGGTGGGGGGGATGAACAGGACCCCGTGGTGTTGCCTCTGGATGAACAGTACCCCGATCGATCGAGCCGGTTGGGGCTGGATGAACAGGACCCCGTGGAGGGCTGGATGAACAGTACCACCCCGTGGAGGGCAGGATGAACAGTAGACGGTGGAGGGCTGGATGAACAGTAGCCCGTGGAGGGGTGGTTGAACAGGAGCCCGTGGAGAGGGCTGGTTGAATAGCAGCCGGTGGAGTAGCGCGCGGTGGAGGCTGGATGAACAGGAGCCCGTGGATGAACAGTCGCAGGTGGAGGCTGGAGGAGGTCGATGGTGGATGAATAGTAGCCCGTGGAGGCTGGAGGGGGTCGACAGTGGAGATGAACAGTATCCCGTGGAGTCCCGTTTTGCGGTACGCCACACTCCTCCCGATGAACAGGGCCCCGTTTCGACCGTAGCGCTCCAACACAAGTTCGTTTCCTCCGTTTTGCGGTACGCCACACCCCTCCCGATCAACAGGACCCCCGTTTCGACCGTAGGAGGTCCGTTTCCTCCATTTCGCGGTACGCCAGACCCCTCCCGATGAACAGGATCCCATTTCGAACGTGGCCGGTCGAACACAACGCCGTTTCCTCCGTTCTGCGGTACGCCAGGCCTCGTTTCCATCGGCTGTTCCGTCCAAGCCCTCCCGATGAACATGACGACGCATTCCGTTCCGACCCAGCCGGTTGGCTCCCCATGAACACGACGATGACGCAGTTTCTCCGTTCCGACTCAGCCATGTACATGAGCCCTGGCCGTACGTACGCGTGAGTAGGAGTTCGAGACCCCGCCCGTATGTACGTATGTGGCCGTATTTACTTTCTTGCACCCTGGCCGATGTACGTACGTGTACATGCTACATGCGCGCCTCTGCTACGACACGTGCGCGCCTCTACATCGACCAGTATGTACGTACATGTTCGCGACCAGAATGACAACACTACATACGCTTCGACCAGGTGGGTCCCGACTGTCAGGCACTTCCTTGCGTGCGAAGATGTAGCTGGTGGGTCCCAGCAGTCAGGGGGCGAATCTTTTTTTTTGCCCGGACGCACTTCCTTGCGTACAAAGATGTAGCTGGTGGGTCCCAGCAGTCAGGGGGGAAACGTTTTTTTTAAATACGATGGCCCGTCCGGTGGGTCCCTGTTGTGAGGTAGAGGAATATTTATTTTGCGCGTAATAAGGAGACACTTCCTTGCTGCGGCCGTGGACCGAGCTGTCAGCCTCTCCACGTACAGTCCATGTCCGATGGAAGCCATTCCTTGACCACGTTGACCACGCCGGGCCGAGAGCACCAGGGTGGTGGATGACGGCGAGGCCTAGGGAGGGGACGACGCGAAGCCAGGGAAGACGCGACAGTGGATGCCCACGCGTAAAGGAGTATGAGGGTTCACTGGTTCGCTGCGGTGTGAGGTTGTCGTCGCCGCAGAATAACAGGGGGTGTGGGTGAGTAGAGGGATGGCCTGGCCAGTGGTAGGAGTAGTAGGGGGCGGTGAGGCCTCCGCTGCATCGCAGCCGGCCACGGGAGGCAGGAGCACGAGGCACGACCGGCGCTGGTTTGGGCGGCTGGAGCAAGAAGAGCAGAGGTTGAAGAAGCACTACGGTCGTTGGATGGACATCGTATGGTCACTGGAGCTAGAATCATGCATATTGACTAAGTTGACAAAGCCCTCCGTCCCCGTCAACTTAGTAGGCCCACAAGTCAACCTACCACTATACTGGGTTCCAGCTAGCACGGGGAGTATTCATTTTTTTGTGCGTAATAAGGAGGCACTTCCTTGCGTGCGAAGATATAGCTGGTGGGTCCGAGCTGTCAGCGGCGATAATCTTTTTTTCATGAAATACAGAGGCCCTTTCGGAGGTTCCCAGATGTCAGGTGGAGGAATCATTATTTTGCGCGTAATAAGGAGGCATTTCCTTGCGTGCGGCCGTGGTCCCAGCTGTCAGCCTCTCCACGCACAGTCCACTTCAGATGCATGTCGGTCGTTGACCACGTTGACCAGGCCGCGCCGAGAGCACCAGGGCGGTGGGCGACGGCGAGGCCTAGGAAGGGAACGACACGGAGCCAGGGAAGACTCGGCAGTTGTTTCCCACGCGGAGGGGAGTACGACTGTACGAGGGTTTACTGGTTCGTCTGCCATCGTCGGAGAATAACAGCAGGTGTGGGTGAGTAGAGGGATGGCTAGGCCAGCGATGGGAGTACGGTGGAGCAGTGAGGCCTACGCGGTAGCACAGTCGGCCGCGGGAAGGAGGGAGCAGGCAATCCCGCTGGTGCTTGTTTGAGCGCCTGGAGCAGGAAGAGCGGAGATTGAAGAAGCACGACGGCCGTTGGATGGACATCCAACAATCACTGCTTGTGCGTCAACCTTTTTTTAGGAAAGCCTCAAATCTGTGGAAAACATCATACAACTCATCTACCATTATTTCTAATAATTTACAGCCCATTTGCTAATTCTTAAGGGTTTGTTTGGAGCCCATATTCTTTTTGTTAGCATTACAGCCCATATTGTGGCCACGGTTAAAAAAGTATACAAAATTTTGCATATTTTGGTGCGGTCCGAACTCTTTTTAATCCCGAAATTTCGAGTCACGTTCAAACTATATATTCAATATAAAATCCAACAAATTGTCCACGCATAAAAATCAATGCAATTTAAAATCTCGAAATGAAAAAAAGAAATTTGAAACTAATTGCAGGTTTGATGTGTTTTAAAAATGTAAAGCCCATTTCTCATTACTGATAGGCCATTTTCTCGGCCAGCCGAATGAAGCTCTCCTCGTCTTGAAAGATTTGCAGCCCAACAGGCCTGACAAAGCGACTTACTTGGCAAATCACAAAAAAAACTGGGTTGTGGCCGTGGACCCAGCTATCAGCCTCTCCACATACAATACTCTTCCGATGGAAGTCGGTCGTTGACCACATTGACCACGCCGCGCCGAGAGCACCAAGGCGGTGGACGACGGCGAGGCCTAGGAAGGAGACGACGCGGCAGTGGATGCCCACGCGGAGAGGAGTACGAGGGTTCATTGGTTCGGCTGCGGTGTGAGGCTGCCGTCGCCGCAGGGCCTGGCTAGCGATGGGAGTAGTAGGGGGCGGTGAGGCCTCAACGGCAGCACAGCCGGCCACTAGAGGCAGGAGCAGGCGGTCTCGCCGGTGCTGGTTTGGGCAGCTGGTGCAAGAAGAGCAGCGATTGAAGAAGCAGCAGGACCGTTCGATTCAAATCCAATGGTTACTGCTGCTAGAATTGTTTGTTGACTAAGTTGACAAGCCCTGCGTACGCGTCAACTTAGTAGGCCCACAGGTCAGCCTCCCAACCGGTGCGCCCCAGATGTCAGTGGGAGTAATCATTTTTTCGCGTAATAAGGAGGCAGTTGATTGCGTGCGACCAGTCCAGTGGAGGGAGTAGGGTGGGACGAGGAAGCCTGCGCGGCATCACAGCGGGCCACAAGAGGAGGGAGCAGGCAGTCCCGCCGGCGCTAGTTTAGGCGGGTGGAGCAGGAAGATCAGAGATTGAAGAAGCACGTCGGCCATTGGATGGAAATCCAACAGTCACTGCTGCTAGAATCGTGTGTTCACTAACAAAGCCTTGCGTAAACAAGTCAGCCTCGAAATCTGTGGCGTGTACAGCCCATTTGCTATTATTTTTATAATTTTTACTCATTTTCTAATTCATATGGAATTTATTGCAGCCCGTTTTCCATTTTTAGAATTGCTGCCCATTTTTTGGTCAGTACCAGGCTTAAAAAATAACTAAATATGTGGGAAATTTTGAAAATTCGCAAATTTTTGCTGGGAAAAAAATATTCTTAATCCAAAAATTAGTAGCCATACTAAAACAAATTTAAAAATAAATTAGTACTATGTCATGTTAAATCCAATGAAATACTCCCTCCGTCCCAAAATTCTTGTCTTAGATTTGTCTAAATACGGATGTATCAAGTCACGTTTTGGCATTAGATACATCCGTATCTAGACTAATCTAAGACAAGAATTTTGGGACGGAGGGAGTATAAGATATCAGTGAAGAACAAAAACAAAAAAATAAACTAATATCCCATTTGCTCTAATTTTTTTGGAATTTTCAACCCCTTTTGTTATTACTTTTAACAGACACTGACATACTCTTCGGCCAGGCCGGAATGCACCCATCCTCGTCTTGAAAGATTTGCAGCCCAGTAAGTAGGAGAAAACAAACAGGCCTAGCTTGGGTATTCTTCAACAAGAAATACTGGGCTACCTATTTTCCCAAAGAAAAAACTGCTGGGCTGGTCATGTTGTTAGACGGGCCACAGAGACCGCACAACCCAGTTTATAGCCTGCTCCTCCGAATTACTACCAAAAAAAGTTGTGCAATTCTGTCGTTAATTGACTATACGTTGAAAATGATGTGGGTCCCAGATATCAGCAGGGTGGATTTGAGTAAAAAAACGAGGGGTTCATCTGATTAGTAAAAGAGGCGCTTGCTTGTGTTCGGGAGTGGACCTGGTGGGTCCGTACTTTCATACTCACAACTACAGTCCTCTCCCGATTCACTATGTTGATAGGGACCGTTTCAAAAAAAACTATGTTGACAGGGCCGGACGGCGGCGCCGCGGCGAGCCCACCAAAGCGGAGGATAAAGTGTTGCCGCCAATGTGCTGGGCTGGGTTGGACATTCTTATTGAAAAATAAAAATGGACCGGATCTATTTACGACGTTGACTACGATTTGCATGGGTCCGCTGGTTGCAGGAAGAAAATGCTGGGAGGAAGAAGACTGGTCGCTATCTGTGCTGAAGAATAATATCGACTGAATGTAACGACACTATCATAGGAAATAATATCCTCCTGTTAAATCATGAATTTAAGGAACAGGTGCATGAGCATTTAGCTTTATTTATTTATTTACTTATTTATGTTAAGGGGACCATGACCATGTACCTGGGCCGGATTCATGTGAGAGCCTCCCTTCCAGTTAATTATGGGCCTCTCTATTGGGCCTTCATCAGTGGGCTGCATGTTATCAACAAGTGGAAAATGTGTTCCGTACGAAAAATAGTATGTGCTACTGCTACCTCTTGAGCACTGCGTTGGTTTTCCCTTGAAGAGGAAAGGGTGATGCAACAAAGTAGCGTAAGTATTTCCCTCAGTTTTTGAGAACCAAGGTATCAATCCAGTAGGAGGCTACACGCAAGTCCCTCGCACCTACACAAACAAATAAATCCTCGCAACCAACGCGATAAGGGGTTGTCAATCCCTACACGGTCACTTACGAGAGTGAGATCTGATAGATATGATAGGATAATATTTTTGGTATTTTTGTGATAAATATGCAAAGTAAAATAAAAGCAAAGTAAAAAGCAACGGGAATAACTAAGTGTTGGAAGATTAATATGATGAAGATAGACCCGGGGGCCATAGGTTTCACTAGTGGCTTCTCTCAAGAGCATAAGTATTCTACGGTGGGTGAACAAATTACTGTTGAGCAATTGACAGAATTGAGCATAGTTATGAGAATATCTAGGTATGATCATGTATATAGGCATCACGTCCGAGACAAGTAGACCGACTCCTGCCTGCATCTACTACTATTACTCCACACATCGACCGCTATCCAGCATGCATCTAGAGTATTAAGTTCATAAGAACAGAGTAACGCCTTAAGCAAGATGACATGATGTAGAGGGATAAATTCATGCAATATGATAAAAAACCATCTTGTTATCCTCGATGGAAACAATACAATACGTGCCTTGCTACCCCTACTGTCACTGGGAAAGGACACCGCAAGATTGAACCCAAAGCTAAGCACTTCTCCCATTGCAAGAAAGATCAATCTAGTAGGCCAAACCAAACTGATAATTCAAAGAGACTTGCAAAGATAACCAATCATACATAAAAGAATTCAGAAGATTCAAATATTGTTCATAGATAAACTTGATCATAAACCCACAATTCATCGGTCTCAACAAACATACCGCAAAATAAGATTACATCGAATAGATCTCCACAAGAGAGGGGGAGAACATTGTATTGAGATCCAAAAAGAGAGAAGAAGCCATCTAGCTAATAACTATGGACCCGAAGGTCTGAGGTAAACTACTCACACTTCATAGGAGAGGCTATGGTGTTGATGTAGAAGCCCTCCATGATTGATGCCCCCTCCGGCAGAGCTCCGGAATAGGCCCCAAGATGGGATCTCGTGGGTACAGAAGGTTGCGGAGGTGGAATTAGGTTTTTGGCTCCGTATCTGATCGTTTGGGGGTACGTAGGTATATATAGGAGGAAGGAGTACGTCGGTGGAGCAACAGGGGGCCCACGAGGGTGGAGGGCGCGCCTGGGGGGTAGGCGCGCCCCCTACCTCGTGCCTTCCTAGTTGATTTCTTAACGTAGGGTCCAAGTCCTCTGGATCACGTTCGTTCCAAAAATCACGTTCCCGAAGGTTTCATTCCGTTTGGACTCCGTTTGATATTCTTTTTCTGCGAAACTCTGAAATAGGCAAAAAACTGCAATTCTGGGCTGGGCCTCCAGTTAATAGGTTAGTCCCAAAAAAATATAAAAGTGAATAATAAATCCCAATAATGTCCAAAACAGAAGATAATATAGCATGGAGCAATCAAAAATTATAGATACGTTGGAGACGTATCAAGCATCCCCAAGCTTAATTCCTGCTCGTCCTCGAGTAGGTAAATGATAAAAACAGAATTTTTGATGTGGAATGCTACTTGGCATAATTTCAATGTAATTCTTCTTATTGTGGCATGAATGTTCAGATTTGATATGATTCAAGATAAAAGTTAAATGTTGACATAAAAACAATAATACTTCAAGCATACTAACTAAGCAATTATGTCTTATCAAAATATCATAGCCAAAGCAAGTTATCCCTACAAAATCATACAGTCTGGCTATGCTCCATCTTCCCCACACAAAATATTCATATCATGTACGCCCCGGGTTTTAGCCAAGCAATTGGTTCATACTTTTAACGCGCTTCAGCCTTTTCAACTCTTACGTAATACATGAGCGCAAGCCATGGATATAGCACTATGGTGGAATAAGGTATAATGGTAGGGGTTATGTGGGAAGACAAAAAAGGAGAAAGTCTCACATCAACGAGGCTAATCAACGGGCTATGGAGATGCCCATCAATTGATGTTAATGCGAGGAGTAAGGATTGCCATGCAACGGATGCACTAGAGCTATAAGTGTATGAAAGCTCAAAAAGAAACTAAGTGGGTGTGCATCCAACTTGCTTGCTCACGAATACCTTAGGCATTTGAGGAAGTCCATCATTGGAATATACAAGCCAAGTTCTATAATGAAATTTCCCACTAGTATATGAAAGTGACAAAATGAGAGACTCTCTATTATGAAGATCACGGTGCTACTTTGAAGCACAAGTGTGGTAAACGGATAAAAGGATATTAACATTGTCCCTTCTCTCTTTTTCTCTCATTTTTTTATTTGGGCCTTTTTTTATGGCCTCTTTTTTAGCCCGGAGTCTCATCCCGACTTGTGGGGGAATCATAATCTCCATCATCCTTTCCTCACTTGGGACAATGCTCTAATAATGATGATCATCACACTTTTATTTACTTACAACTCATGAATTACAACTCAATACTTAGAACAAAATATGACTCTATATGAATGCCTCCGGCGGTGTACCGGGATATGCAATGAATCAAGAGCGACATGTATGAAAGAATTATGAATGGTGGCTTTGCCACAAATACAATGTCAACTACATGATCATGCAAAGCAATATAACAATGATGGAGTATGTCATGATAAATGAAACGGTGGAAAGTTGCATGGCAATATATCTCGGAATGGCTATGGAAATGCCATGATAGGTAGGTATGGTGGCTGTTTTGAGGAAGATATAAGGAGGTTTATGTGTGATAGGGCGTATCATATCACGGGGTTTGGATGCACCGGCGAAGTTTGCACCAACTCTCAAGGTGAGAAAGGGCAATGTGCGGTACTGAAGAGGCTAGAAAATTGCGGAAAGGTAAGTGTGCGTATAATCCATGGACTCACATTAGTCATAAAGAACTCATTTACTTATTGCAAAATTTTATTAGCCCTCGAAGCAAAGTACTACTACGCATACTCCTAGGGGAAGGGTTGGTAGGAGTTAACCATCGCGCGATCCCGACCGCCACACAAAGGAAGACAATCAACAAATACTTCATGCTCCGACTTCGTTACATAACGGTTCACCATACGTGCATGCTACAGGAATCACAAACTCCGACACATGTATTTTTCAATTCCACAATTACTCAACTAGCACAACTATGATATTACCACCTTTATATCTCAAAACAATCATCAAGCATCAAACTTCTCTTAGTATTCAAAACACTCATAAGAAAGTTTTTACTAATCTTGAATACCTAGCATATTAGGATTATTTAAGCAAATTACCATGCTATTTAAGACTCTCAAAATAATCTAAGTGAAGCATGAGAGATCAATAGTTTCTATAAAACAAATCCACCACCGTGCTCTAAAAGATATAAGCGAAGTACTAGAGCAAAACTATATAACTCAAAAGATATAAGTGAAGCACATAGAGTATTCTAATAATTTCCGAATCATGCGTGTCTCTCTCAAAAGGTGTGTACAGCAAGGATGATTGTGGTAAACTAACAAACAAAGACTCAAATCATACAAGACGCTCCAAGCAAAACACATATCATGTGGTGAATAAAAATATAGCTCCA
This sequence comes from Aegilops tauschii subsp. strangulata, assembly GCF_002575655.3. Taxonomy (NCBI): domain Eukaryota; kingdom Viridiplantae; phylum Streptophyta; class Magnoliopsida; order Poales; family Poaceae; genus Aegilops; species Aegilops tauschii. Next base: position 184,749,477 of record NC_053039.3, read on the forward strand.
AGTAAAGTTACCGATGGAAGTAGACGAAAGAGGGGATGCCTTCCGGGGCATCCCCAAGCTTTGGCTTTTTGGTGTCCTTAGATTATCTTCGGGGTGCCATGGGCATCCCCAATCTTAGGCTCTTGCCACTCCTTGTTCCATAATCCATCAAATCTTTCACCCAAAACTTGAAAACTTCACAACACAAAACTCAGCAGAAAATCTCGTGAGCTCCGTTAGCGAAAGAAAACAAAAGACCACTTCAAGGTACTGTAATGAATTCATTCTTTATTTATATTGGTGTTAAACCTACTATATTCCAGCTTGTATATGGTTTATAAACTCTTTTACTAGCCATAGATTCATCAAAATAAGCAAAGAACACACGAAAAACAGAATATGTCAAAAACGGAACAGTCTGTAGTAATCTGTAACTAACGCAAACTTCTGGAACTCCAAAAAATCAGCCAAAATAGGACGACCTAGGAAATTTGTTTATTGATCAGAAGCAATTGGAATAAATATTTTATCACGTTCTGGTGATTTTTAACAATTATTTTCATGAACAGAAAGTTTCTGGAAATTACAGCAAGATCAAATAACTATCATCCAAGAAGATCCTATAGGTTTAACATGGCACAAATACTAATTAAAACATAAAAACACATCTAACCAGAGGCTAGAACAAATATTTATTCCTAAACAGAAGCAAAAAGCAAAAAAACTAAAAATAAAATTGGGTTGCCTCCCAACAAGCGCTATCGTTTAACGCCCCTAGCTAGGCATAAAAGCAAGGATAGATCTAGGTATTGCCATCTTTGGTGGGCAATTCTTCAATGAGACATCTATCATACTTAGGAATTTCTTTCTTTTTAGTAATTATCAAACTTTTAGGCACAAGATCGAAAAATTCATTTGTGGCAAATGGTTCCTTAATGATATCAAAAAGATTGGGATGAATACTTATAGATTTAAGGTCCGCGGTTTCTTTACTAGGGGATTCACCCTTATTTTTAGGAACATACATAAGCTTGGCAATTTTAGTTGGAGGACTTGGAGTATTCTTTACAGAAGAAAAAGCGGTTCCCAAGTTCGTAATGATACCCTCAAGTTTATCGATTCTAGTGGAATCTTGATTTATTCTTTCATTAACTATGGGTTCCTTCTCCTTAATATTTTTCAAAGTGACTCCTACCTTAGATCCATATTGGGTAATTTGGTTGTGGATCTTTTTATCTAGATTTTCAATTAACTCTACGGTAGCAATTTTATTTTCAATGATTTCAAGTCTTTGCATTACATGCTCCAAAGTTAACATAGTTCCATTAACCAAGAGAGGTGGTGAGCCAAATAAATCTATCATAGCATTATAAGAGTCAAAAGTACGGCTACCCAAGAAATTCCCTCCGGTAATGGTATCAAGAATATATCTATACCAAGGATTAGCGCCTACATAAAAATTGCGGAGAAGAACGAAAGTAGATTGCTTCCTGGTAGATCTATTTTGAGCATTGCAAATTCTATACCAAGCGTCTTTTAGATTTTCTCCCTCCCTTTGTTTAAAATTGAGAACTTCATTTTCGGGAGACAATGGAGAAGATAAAGGACTAGCCATGATGACAAGTCAAGCAAAAGAAAAAGAGGCGAACGAAAAAGAGAGGGCGAATAAAATGGCAAGGGTGAAGTGGGGGAAAGGAAAACGAGAGGCAAATGGCAAATAATGTAATGCGGGAGATAAGGGTTTGTGATGGGTGCTTGGTATGTTGACTTTTGCGTAGACCTCCCCGGCAACGGAGCCAGAAATCCTTCTTGCTACCTCTTGAGCACTGCGTTGGTTTTCCCTTGAAGAGGAAAGGGTGATGCAGCAAAGTAGCGTAAGTATTTCCCTCGGTTTTTGAGAACCAAGGTATCAATCCAGTAGGAGGCTACACGCAAGTCCCTCGCACTTACACAAACAAATAAATCCTCGCAACCAACATGATAAGGGGTTGTCAATCCCTACACGGTCACTTACGAGAGTGAGATCTGATAGATATGATAGGATAATATTTTTGGTATTTTTGTGATAAAGATGCAAAGTAAAATAAAACCAAAGTAAAAAAGCAACGGAAATAACTAAGTGTTGGAAGATTAATATGATGAAGATAGACCCGGGGCCATAGGTTTCACTAGTGGCTTCTCTCAAGAGCATAAGTATTCTACGGTGGGTGAACAAATTACTGTTGAGCAATTGACAGAATTGAGCATAGTTATGAGAATATCTAGGTATTATCATGTACATAGGCATCACGTCCGAGACAAGTAGACCGACTCCTGCCTGCATCTACTACTATTACTCCACACATCGACCGCTATCCAGCATGCATCTAGAGTATTAAGTTCATAAGAACAGAGTAACGCCTTAAGCAAGATGACATGATGTAGAGGGATAAATTCTTGCAATATGATAAAAAAACCATCTGGTTATCCTCGATGGCAACAATACAATACGTGCCTTGCTGCCCCTACTATCGCTAGGAAAGGACACCGCAAGATTGAACCCAAAGCTAAGCACTTCTCCCATTGCAAGAAAGATCAATCTAGTAGGCCAAACCAAACTGATAATTCGAAGAGACTTCAAAGATAACCAATCATACATAAAAGAATTCAGAAGATTCAAATATTGTTCATAGATAAACTTGATCATAAACCCACAATTCATCGGTCTCAACAAACACACCGCAAAAGAAGATTACATCGAATAGATCTCCACGAGAGAGGGGGAGAACATTGTATTGAGATCCAAAAAGAGAGAAGAAGCCATCTAGCTAATAACTATGGACCCGAAGGTCTGAGGTAAACTACTCACACTTCATCGGAGAGGCTATGGTGTTCATGTAGAAGCCCTCCGTGATTGATGCCCCCTCCGACGAAGCTCCGGAACAGGCCCCAAGATGGGATCTCGTGGGTACAGAAGGTTGCGGCGGTGGAGTTAGGTTTTTGGCTCCGTATCTGATCGTTTGGGGGTACGTAGGTATATATAGGAGGAAGGAGTACGTCGGTGGAGCAACAGGGGGCCCACGAGGGTGGAGGGCGCGCCTGGGGGGTAGGCGCGCCCCCTACCTCGTGCCTTCCTAGTTGATTTCTTGACGTAGGGTCCAAGTCCTCTGGATCACGTTCGTTCCAAAAATCACGTTCCCGAAGGTTTCATTCCGTTTGGACTCCGTTTCATATTCTTTTTCTACGAAACTCTGAAATAGGCAAAAAACTGCAATTCTGGGTTGGGCCTCCAGTTAATAGGTTAGTCCCAAAAATAATATAAAAGTGAATAATAAAGCCCAATAATGTCCAAAACAGAAGATAATATAGCATGGAGCAATCAAAAATTATAGATACGTTGGAGACGTATCAGCTACGTTCGGTACGGGGCACTAAAGAATCAAACCATGCAACGACTTCCAAAACATTGTGTTTGTCGTTCTAACAACACATTATTCAACCAACAGACGAAATATACTACTGATTGTACATTGAAAATAGCAGCAGCAGCAACCAGGGCTAGGGGTGCAACAGAAGCAGTAAGCAGGCCAGAAGAGTGAAGACGCAGCTCTCTCTTCCAAACCAAACATCAGCCATCATTACAAAAGGGCTACCAAAAAAGAACAAGTGTATGCATCAAACTAAATAAAGATCCTACTACACCAAGTGTACGCATCTAACTAACTGGCTCAGTTAGACGTTACTATTTATTAAGCTGTGGAGATTGGCTGACGGCTTGAACCAGATGGGTGCCTGACGGGGGAAACTCCAGCCAGCAGGCCGAAGTCTAATACTTGCGACCCTCTCTCCTACTTTGGGCTGCAGAGCGTGGCGGCACATATCAGGGTATGGTGCATGCAGAGACGCATGGTACGCTGTGCACAAACAGTTTTTCCTGATGAACGAAACCGCGCTGCCATCATGATCCTTGCCATCGGTTATCTCCTGGTTAATCGGATAATTCAGTCCGACAAACAGAGAACGTGTACCAAGGCTACTTACCAACCTCCAGTCAAAAATTACTGAAGGCCCAGAGAAGCTGGGATCCTGCTCAAAGACCTTGCAGTGACTGTGATTGTATTCCGCGAAACAACACGTCCGGTGCGTGTGAATGATCATCAATCGTTCGCCGTCGTCTGATCGAGCCAGGAACCACCTGCAACTGCCATGCCGCTTTTCTTTGGAAGTTTTTGGGATTAGGAAGGGTAGGGACACCAGGCGGCCTACAACATCATATCAAGTTGGAGTCAAATAACCCACACACAAAAAGTTGGAGTCAAATAAAAAAGGGCTCTTGATGTAGTCAATCTTAAGAACAACATGTTATGAGCATGAATATTTTTCAGTAAATGTTGACAGTAATATAAGCAACCCATCATGATATCATAGGAAAGTAACATAAAAAAAGTTGGAGTCAAATAAAAAAGGGCTCTTGATGTAGTCAATCTTAAGAACAGCATGTTATGAGCATGAATATTTTTCAGTAAATGTTGACAGTAATATAAGCAAGCCATCATGATATCATAGGAAAGTAACATACTGCTGTAACAGCCATTTGTAGCGATGACTGGAGTAGGCCAGAAATACGTCCAGCCATAGAAGGAGTCGACAGCGTAAATGAAGCCCTTGTGTTCAATGGCATCAGAGAACCATGGAGGATGTATGATCCTGCGATGGACGTGCAGATTTATCCACTTACCGCGGTGACCTGTCAGATAGGCGAGACCGCGGTTGAAGAACGCAATTAGCCTGAAGTCTTTATAATTCGCAGATCTTGTGGGCACTTGGTAGATTACAACCTTGAGCAAATCAAACTTGGTATCATGTTGGCTACTGTAAGATTCTGAGTATTCTGGGCCGCGGTGCCAAAGCAGTGTAGTGTTAATCGAAGGAAGGGGGGTCAATCGCTAGGTCTAGACCTCCACGAGCATCCAGCTGCCGTGACCGTCGACGAGCACCATCCAAGCGTGTTCATGCCGACCCAGTACATACCGTTAATGTAGTTGAGGGTGACGGGGATCGGATCGCAGTCAAGGGGGTTGATGCTCGCCACCCTACGATCGTTATGCTGCGTGACACGTCGTTTCTGAAGATCAGGCGGCATCAGCAAACAAGGAGCTGGCTTAAAAAGCTCCGGCCTGAGGGCTTTGAGTAAACGGTAAAGCCCCGACGAGCACGCGACGAGCGGCATGGTACTGAGATTGTCCACACGCGAAACAATGAGCTTGATTACCTCTGTGGGGAGCGAATTCCAGCCACTCTTTCGGCGGACGCTGCTCGGTTCTGCCATTGTTAGTGCTTGGGTTTCGGACGAGGGGGAGGCGCCTTAGCGGGGATGGAAGATTGGACAAGGGGGAAGGCGCCTTAGTGGGGATGGAAGAGCGGACAAAGATGGAGAAGCGAATATGTGCTGCGGGAAGTGGACAGGTGATGATGACTACAGCACGCCGCTTGACTTACGAGACACATACCAGCGGCGTAGGGTCATATCTAAGTCAGACAACTTGCTTGAGTGATCACAGTACTGGTACTCCCTACAGTACCTGCTACTATGCCCTAACTTGCTTGAGTAGAGCAGTAGTGGAGTAGGACTCTGCTCTACTACTAGCACCGGAGGAGTAGTATGTTCTAATCTAAAATAGTTACAAACTTCAATGCCCGAGCGTGGAACGACTACGAACCGCCATCGGTGCTAACTCCAATCCTGCAAGTCATAGATTTGGTTCTGTTTAACTTTCTGTACGAATCTGTAGCCAGCCTGCAAGTCATGTACACTGTACTGACAGTGGAACCCACAGAGTACTTAGAATACAAGATTAAGGATGCAATTAACTTTTTATAGAGGGAGAATCATACACACAATTAACTCAATGGATTGGACGTGACTCTATTATTCTCCAACGGCAACCGGCAAATTTCCTCCCGCGGGCCGGAGTAGGTTTCTCGGTTTGCATGCGGGTTTAACGGAGGGGTTTGATGGAGGCGAGGAGGCGTGTTCAGCCGGGCGTGCAGTGGACGGCGCAGTACTATTCGATTTGACAACTACAACTAGTATATTATAAAAAACAAAGAAGAGTAGTAGAGATAGAGGTAAGAATAGAGACTAGGGAGGAGCACCATCTACTACTTCGTGGGCTACTCCTGTGCTCCATTCGGTGGCCGCAACGTCCCCTACAGCCACTCCCTCCTGCGCTCCATTCGGCGGGCGCTGTTGAAATTTGGGGAGAGCACTCTCGCGACTGCAAGCAGCGACGACTTCACCGACGACGACTTCTTCCCCGACCTCGGCAACCTCTTCCTCAACGACATGGGCGACAACCTCAACGCCAATGGTGCTGCTCCCATTGCACCGTATGTGTTTTTGTCCTTCCTGTTCGAAATCGTGGTAGAATTCATGTTTATAGTCTGTGTCCTAGATTCGATCTGTTCATCTACTATGCTAGTCTGCATGATTAGTTTAATCTCTGTTATAGCCGTCATGATTTATTTTGTAGTAAATCTCGTAGTAACTTGCTCATATATTCAACTGGCGGAACGTCCCCTACAGCCACTCCCGTTTCATGGACGTCCTGGTCGATGCCTCCAAGGAGCCCTTCGTCTACTGCTATGAGTACCCGGTGCCGTTTTGGGGCTCGCCGGCGGACGTCGTGCATCACCTGACGCAGGCGTGCGGCGATCACTACTGGCCCTTTGCGAAGAACATCAAGTACAAGACGTGCTACCCGTTCACCATGCCGGAGTCGCTGGAGGATCAGCGCCGCCTGCTAGTCTCGGAGGAGGACGGCAGCGTCTTCCTCTTGATCGTGGCCACCGCCGAGGCCCGCGCAGGCCGCTGCCACATCTCTGTAGTGTGTGTCAGGGGCGACACTGCTGACATTGACACTGACACGAGGCCGATGTACGGGTGCGTGCTCACTATTACTACCCCTCGGAGCTACGTGGGCGGCGACACTGGCTACGTCAAGCTGACTTGGACTCTGCTGAGCTGGGACCTTCCCGCCGATGTGGACATGGAAGACGCACGCTATTATTTGACCCCCAACAATGTGCACGGGGACTCCAAGGAGGTTCACCTGGACATCTGCATTATCAAGTTAAATGTTGATCATTAGTCTTCGCTCAATGTAATCCGTTGTCTAAGCATGTGGAGACTTCCATGCATGATCTTGCTCTATTAGAGTATCGCGCATGAATAAAAGTGTATCCATTTATGGTTTAGTCTAGAATCTTCCATGTATGAATTTTTACTACAGTACTGGTGAAAGACTTATGATGAACCATTTCTTACATATCCTCTGCCCCCTTGCAAGTCATCCTGATTTAATCCCTCCGTCTAGGTGTACAAGGGCATGGTTAATACTTAAATAGTATAGCCAACTGTTGACTATAAGAAAGTGCCATGTCATCTGTAGCCAACATGTATAACAACGGATACTCAAAAACTAATTCTTGAAGATCATTTCTTGCAAAGCACAATAAGAGTTATTTCTTCACAAGTTTTGGATGCAGGTTGAACAGTTGAATGCTTTTGTTTGCAAAAGATACTTTTTTATCTATTTCACCCGGATGTTTGTGAGCTCTAGAGATGAAATAATATCCGAACAAACCTATCGATACCCGTTACACATGAGATGACCCCCACATCCTTTGTCAAAATAAACAACTCCCCGATCAATCCATTTCACTCTTCCGTGCAATGCACGGGCACCTTACTATAGATTAGTACGACCAAAAATTGAACTAACATTATATATAGTACGATAAATGATGATGCATGTCACCTAAAATTATATCATTGAAAACTATGTTCAAATACGAATCAAACGGTATTGTTTTTGTTGACATGCACTAACATTTTGTCAGTTAAATCTTCAGTCAAATTCAATGGGGGATAAACCACGACCGATGTAGTAGTGCTAGTGTAGAGGGCGGCGTTGCACGGGAGTCTCACCCTGCTCGTGGCGCGGCAGTAAAGCCGTCATATCACAAAACCCAACCACTCCTAGTAATAAGTGGCTTGGTAAAATAAACGGACAAGCAACCATCACATCCCTCCGTCTTTTTTGCATTTCATCTCTCTGCATTTACTTTCTCCAGTTCATCTCGCACACTCGATCCCTAGCTACTACTCCTAGTATCCCTAGCTACTACTCCTAGGGCCAGTTCTTTTGGCGGCTTCCCCAGCTTTTCCCATAAGACTAGTCACAGTGGAGAGTAACATTAAGGCGCCTCACTCATTTATTTGGGCTTCTAAACTACTACTAGTAGTACCTCCGTCCTGGTTTATTCCTCACCATTGTAATTTATGCTAAATTTTGACCAAAGATTTAACTGATTAAATGTTAGTGCATGTAACATGCACTAACATTTCATTAGTTAAATTTATGATCAAAATTTAACATAGATTACAATGGGGACCAATAAACCAAGACGGAGGTAGTAGTTATGGGATTACTAATCTAGAAGCCTAAAAGAACTGGCCCCTGGTACTCCTACTAGTAGTAGTACTCAAGTTCGAATTCCAATTGCACGGCACAACTTGTTAGGCAAAAAATTCGATACAGGGTGTAGGAAGCGGTTTGGGATTTTGCATGCCTTTCCGACCAGTGAGATACTCCGTACAAAGTACGACAGAGAAATAACCACAGAGAAGGAAGCTAAAACTAAACAATCAAACGAGCATTTTTGCATTTGTTTTGCATTGAATCGTTTCACAAGCTTGACTAGTGATGTTTTTCTACTTTTACAAAAACCGCATCGTAATGTTAAAACGTGCATTTGCACGTACATAAGTAATAGTAGTACTCCCTCCGTCTAGGTGTATAAGTCTTCCCTCCTTCATGGTCACGGTGCACAACCAAAGATGACTTATTGACCTGGACGGAGGGAGTAGCACAGTCTGCAAGCATATATAGAGAGAGACATGTAGTGCGATAGTATATAGTAAAGTTTGTGCTATATGCACATACTTGCAAAATGCTACGAATACACAAGGTTTCCAAACTTTCCCTTTTACATACTTAATTAAGGACGCTAATAATTCCTGAACGTTCGGGATTTATCATTTGTGTCCCAAAACTAATGAGATCGCCTTACGAAACAAAAATTATACTCCTCCTAAAAGCCACGGTGCTCGCAGGAGCGCTTGCGGCACGCCACGAGTGCCCTGGTGCGCGGCCGTTTCCCAGCGCGCCGACACAACGCCTCTTCCTCAGCCTCGCAACTCGCGAGGTGCTGATTGGCGGCTTGCCGGCGGGCGAGCGCGATCTCACCGGTGTGGTGATCCGGCGCCAACAGGTACTCCTCCTTGCTGGAAGCATGCACCCGGTCCACGTACCGCCAAGCGTAGATGAGGCGCTTGGGACCGACTACACTCAGGGCGTCGGCACGGGCGTCCTCCGCCACCCTCACGGCCCTCGCACGAGCCTTCTGCCAAAGAGCCAATTGCCTGACTCTCTCGGACGCGACATAGGCCTCCCAGGCAGCTTGTTCCACGGTGCGCTTCTCTTCCTCGGCCTTCTTCTCCGACTCTATTTTGGTGCGCTCTACTGGAGGCAAAGCCTCCCACAAGGCGACATCCATTTCTTTCCAAAGCTCCTCAAGGCTGGGGGCCTCGGCGGGCGGCGCGGTGTTCTCCTCGTAGCGGGGAGCCGATGCGTCCTTCGACGCGCATGCTGGCGAGATTGGGAACGCCGACGCGTCCACCTCGACGCGTCGCGGCGAGGAGCGGAACGCCGACGCATCCTCCTCGACTAGTGGCAGCGAGGAACGGAACGGCGACGTGTCGCGACGAGGAGTGGAACGCCGACGCGTCCTCCTCGACTAGTGGCGGCGAGGAACGGAACGGCGACGCGTGACCGTCCGCGCGGTGCAGCGAGGGGCGGCTAGGGCTTCGGAGGGGCGATGCCATGGTGGTCGACATGAGAGGGAGCTAGGGAGGGGGAGGAGATAGCGATGAACGTGAACGTGAGGGGGAGGAGATAGCGATGTCGTGGGAGGCGCAATATTTATAGCGAGCAATGGCACACCTATGTAAGATATGGACTGAGCTGCACTTACTTAACTGCAGGTCCAGTTGCGTCACTAACATGTGGGCCAGACCCCTGTTGGGCCCATATGTCAGTGCCCAATGCACCTGCAGTTAAGTAACAGCTACGTGGGCATATTTGTTGGAGTAAATTACGGGGGAGGGAAGGGGTGGAAATATTGCTGGTCACAACGGATTGGACGAGCGCGGGGGGAGGAGAGTCATGCATGCAGATTTTTTCCACACGGGGTGGAGTGGTGGGACCGCCGGAGGGAGAAGGAGAGTCTGTCAGGCATATTGTTTCCACACATGGAGAGGAAAAGATTTGGAGATGAACGGGCTTCCTGCAGGTATGGGGAACAGTGCATAATAAGTCTCATCTTGCATGTCGGGCTAGGTATAGTCTCAAGTCATTAAAAACATATACGCCCCACACATGTTCATATTTCAAGGTGCACTAAATTATTGCATGCGATGATTAAGGCTGGCCATAATGGTGGTATCTTAGCTGGTATCATGCACACGGGAATAGCAAACATGCTGATGTGGCAAAGAATTAAAGAAGAGAGGGGGGTTAGAGTAACTAGTGTTCATGCATGCATTGGTAAACACATTTTTTTGTGAAGAACTACAAAAACTATTCCACCGCCTCTATCTTGCTAAGAGTAGGTCAAATTTTTTAATCGAGCCCTTTAAACTAGAAGGGAGGTAGTAATACTCTAATAGCTAACCTTGGCCCTGTTTGGATCCATGTGTTAGAGTTAGTTTGGGTTAGTTTGAACTCAACTAACCCCAAAAAAATCTAACCCACCCAAGAGGTGCTTATTTGGGTTACTCCCTCCGTCTAGGTGTGTAAGTCATCTTACGTTGTGCACCGCGACCAAGGCGGAGAGGAAAACGAGAGAACTTATGTCTTTTTGCTAATTAATAGCATTGCATGCAATGAACTAACCACTGCATGTCATGTTTGGCAGTCTCAAGTCATTGAAAGCATGCACCGCCCACATCTCTTATTGGTTGATATGTCACAAAACAAGAAACGATATTGTAGATATTGATATTTTTAGTACTTATAAATTTGGTCAAACACTTTGCAAATGGTTGACGGAAGTAAAAAGGACCAGAGGGAGTATCATGCATGCGGAGTAGGCAAAAAAATTGCTCATTTATAGCCGGTCGAAGTCTCAAAGGGCGCGACCGCGCGAGGGAGGCGAAGGTCGTGGGAGGTGCGATGGTTGACGGAATTAAGTGAAGTTACCCACGCGTCGGCATGGCGTGCGAACAGGTAGAAGCTATAACGTCAGGCCTACGATATGGGTCTAATAGACATGACATCTAATGGGTCTCGCATAGCTCTCGAGAACTCTTTGGGGGCTTGCAGCCGTTTATCCACCGGGCAAGCCAGCAACCCCATGTCGTTCGCACGCCCTACTCGTCCCGTCTTCTACTAGTACAGTACCTTACAACAGTTCGCTCCCAGTCGTCCCGTCCTTTCACATTATGGCAGTTCCACTAATCCTAACCCTCCTCCCAAATCCATGGTGTCCCAAATCTCCATGATCGGCGGTGAGTACAACGTTAGAACCATCACCGGCGATGAGTTCGACGTCATCTACACCCGTGGATCCGCGACGGTGAAAGCATGCCTTGCTCGCTTCCTACGCATGTTCAACAGTTTCAACATCTCCAAGTCGTTCACCTGTGGTCCTTCCGATTTTCATTACTGAAAACCAACATCTAAATCTAAACCATAGTATTTGCCCTAGAACTACCAGGTTCAACATCTCGCAACATAAACCCATACAACCATACGCCAAGGAGGTACGTAGTACTATGAATTCCATTTTCGCTCCATACCAATCGTTCTAAAAACTACTTAGTACTTATAACGCGCCATTGAAAATCGGAACTCTTAACCCCGCTAAAAAATGATACTATTTTAAACGTGGCTACTCGATCTGTGGCAACTGGCGAGCCACCGCCTCCAAGTCGTTCACCTGTGGTCCTGACCATCAACTCCTACAGATCAAATTATCACGCGAGCTGACTATTCCTACAAAGGTGCGCTCCACCATGTACCCTGTACCCGCGAATGCAGCAATCGTGCACCTAGGGTTTTAGGGTTTATTTGTTAATGTTGCCTTTACGTAGCACTCCTATGTGCGAGACAGCGAGAGACCGACTACGTGTGTGCACCTCTTCTCTTCGTATATGTACTCCACCGTTTGTCTGGTGTCCAAAAAATTATAATAACTACTAGCAATGTGCCAATGCGTTGCCACATGATCTGAGTAGATTAATGCATATTCACCGATTTGATAGAAAAAAAAGTCTAGTTTTGAAATACGTATATAACTAAAAAATTGTTATGTTTCACTCAAAATATATTCCTTTGGCGGTTTTGATGAGATAAGGGAGGAATGTTGTTGGTTTCAAGATTCGAGAAGTGGTATATGTCTAATTTCTACTCTTACTAGCAAGATGCCCGTGCGTTGCACGGAACATCAAGATCTTGTGGGAGAAAAGGATGAACGAGGGAAGGCCTTATTTGCAAGTGTGGAGAGGAGTGCGGGTAAATTGCCATAGTTTCGTTCCTATCTGTCAGATAAAAAATCGGACGACCTATACTGCAGGATGGCAGGCCCACCATCATCACCAACTTTGTTTTTTATCCCTACTAGCAAGATGCTCGTGCATTGCACGGAACACCAAGATGCATTTATTTTACAAAATATCTGTTGTGATTGATCCATGCAGGAGTAATCCCATATGTAAAAACTAACAATATCTCGAGAAAGAGGAGAAATGAGGTGAGTAGGAGTTGGGCGTTGGCGATTGGTGGTCGGACTGAGCGTAGGCATGGGGATGGACGACGCCGGTAGCAGCCAGCCGGCCACCATGCCAGATTGTTCCAGTGGCTTCTTTTTTAATTGCTCAACAATGAGGTTGTGAGAAATAAGGATGAACGAGGGAGGACCTTATCTGCAAATATGGAGAGAGGTGGGGTATCTTTTTGCAAAATTGTCATACTTTGCTATCTATCCGTCAGATATAGATCGAACGGTCTATATTGCAGGATGGCAGGCACACCATCATCACCAACTCGGGTTTTTATAAGAGTAGAGAACTCTTATAAAAAGCATAGTCGGTGATGATCGTGTGCCTGCCATCCTGCAATATAGGCCGTCCGATCTATATCTGATGGATAGGAAGGAAACTATGGCAATTTTGCAAAAAGATACCCACACCCCTCTCCACACTTGCAAATAAGGCCTTCCCTTGTTCATCCTTTTCTCCCACAAGATAAACTACTCTTACAAATGCATCTTCATGTTCCGTGCAATGCATGGGCATCTTGCTAGTTGTTGCAAAAAGCCCATGTGTGTGTGAGAGAGAGAGAGGGAGAGAGGAGGAGGACGGAGTGCATGTGTGACAAAGACACAAAGAGTGTGTGTGCGAGAGGTATCAGCTTAAAATGAGGCGATAGTGTGTGTGTGCACGATCGAGAGGGCGTGTCTCAAGAAGGGAAGAAAAATCTACATAGATACAAGGAGCGGGAGAGAGACATGTATGCGATAGTGGAAGCATGAGTGTGCGGGTGTATAAACCTATCTAGAGGCTAGTCGATAAATGCTTGTGAGAGAAATACGAGTCGGGGGTGCGAAAGCGAGAGTTTTGTGTGTGAGAGAGAGAGACGGCAGTCGGAAGGGGAGTGGAAGCAGGAGTTGTGTGTGTGTGTGAGAGAGAGAGAGAGAGGGGGGAGTTTGTCTGATCGGTAAACAAATGAATAATGTCAGTCTGGGATGGAGACGAAAAGGAGACCGCAACAAATGTTGTGTCTACAGGAGAGAGAGAGAGAGAGAGAGTGTGTGTGTGTAATTTTAGTGGTATGATTCATATCTAGAGACATATAGGGTGTGTGAGAGAATCCCATAGAGAGAAACACAAAGTGAAAGACGAGTGGAGACTGTGTGTGTGGCGGTGAAAAAGAAAGCTTAGGTACCTAGTGATACGAGAGAACGGTAGAGACGTGAGAGATAATGAAAACCGTGTAATGTATAATGATAGGGAGAGTGTGACACTTCTCAAGGGAGACGTAGAGAGACCATGTTTGTGAGGATAGGAGAAACATGAAGTGAGCGTGCGGGTGAGCTAGAGAAAAGAGAGTGATAGCTACATGAAGGAGCATGCATGCGAGAGAGATGGGCATGAAAGGAGTGAACATAAAAGGGATTCAAATATTTGAATTCGAGATGATGATACATGTAATCCATACTCAAACCAAAATTGATCTATCAAACATGCATACTCATATGAATTCACGCGCATCTATGTTATTTAATATGTAGATATTACTGATCCATACATTTTAGTAGAACATAATTTGGTTTAATTTTTTGAATTCAACCTTATGATTTTGAGATAATTGTATTTGTAAATCATATTATACATATAAAGGAGCAGAATTCTTTGTTGTGCTTTTGAAAGTATATATTAAAAAAATTATGTATATAGAATTTTATTCCAATCAAAAATGGATCCCGCCCGAAAAAAATAGAATACAAACGGGATTCGAATTGAGTTGGCATGGTAAACGTGCACTCTGCAAAATTTGAACGAAGCGGGGAAAGTCGCAGTAACCGCCCGAAACCAAAATCTGCGAGATGGGAATTACTACTGCCTATCCCTGCCACGCAAAGCCTATCTGCTCAATTTACATAGGTTTCGATAGGGGTAGGTTTGTAATTTCACTCGAACGTGACATAACCGCCTCTCACCCGAATTCATACACAGTGGGCGCCAAAACATAGTGTGTCCTTGGCCGAAATCGACTCCCTCCCCGATTCATACACGGTGGGCGCCAAAAACAAACTCTCGTCGGCAAATATTCGGTGTATGCGAGATTACCATCCTATCCCCAACCGACTAATATTGCTGTGATGTAGGAAATTTGAAACGGGGACCAAGTTTGTAAATTTCCTCGCATTTGAGACAAGCGCGCCCTGAAGACATGGTTCCCCCCTTCCTCTCCACCTCCATTTCCCCATTCGTACTCCGTGGGCGCCAAAACACCCTCTCCACCCCAGCCTCCTCCGTCCGCCACCCCATCCACCGCCGTCCTCCTCCACCATGCCAGAGCTGATACCCCGACGCGGCCGTCCATTACAAGAGATCGACCTCCCTCATCCACGGCTTCAGACCGGGATCCTTGCATCCCGTCCTCTCGCTTCATCCCCGCCGTCGTCCACCTTGCCGGCGCCGCTCCTACGACCGTCTCGTCCACCGCGCCCTGCCGCCACCGTATACCCTCCTAGATCTGCTTCCACGCCGCCGACAGCCATCGCTACCACAGCACCATCAAATTCTCAGCGGATGCATACACGGCGCCGCTCCAGAGGCGGTACTCTTTCGTATCTGCTCAACTTATTTATCGCAACAAGAAAATAGATTGCCACTGCTTTACTCTGATTTCTTGTCCATCACTTACTTGCTAGTTGAGAGCAAACATTGGTTGCGAAGTTGCCTTTGTCCGGTTTGCACCTTCAGATCCGCCATGGCACGGTCAACACTATACTCCCATTGCTTATGGTTTTCCCCTTTTATATTCCACACTAGTTAAATCACAGTAGACTAAATTTCAAAATTGGGTCAGTTGATTTTTCAGAGCTCGCCGGAGTTCGCCGGTGCGAACGAAGGGGCTCGGGTGGGGACTTTGGTTGTGGGGGGGTGGGGGTGGCGGAGGAACACAGGCGGTGGGGGCCGATGGTCCGACCGGCGGCCCGTGCGATGTTCTGTATGGGAAGAATCAGAGACGAGGAAGAAGAAGGGTTAGGAGACGTAGGATCTTCATCCAACCGCCTGAAATGGTCGACTGACCCAAATGCAGACATGCCTTTATATTCAGTACCATCATCGTTCCTGCTTAGCACTGCTCCTGAATCCATCAAGCTAAACAACGTGCCACTCATAATTCCAAACTTGTTGCTCAAGTACGAATCTGATATGATGCTGATATTACTAAAACAGATAACATTTAATTGGTCAGCTAATGTTCCTACTTTACTTTAAAAAAAGCACGTGCACCACATATAGAGAGACAGCAGGGAGTTGCTTTCTTAATGCGCTCTGGTTCATCATGTGTGGGCACTGCGCAACGAACATTTTATTATCCAAAATCTGCTTGCTCTTCTTTAGCATGTTCCTCTTCCGTTCTTCTTTAATAAGTACTCTCTCCATTCCTAAATACAAGTCTTTGTATAGATTCCACCATGGACTACATATGGAGCAAAATGAGTGAATCTACACTCTAAAATGTATTTGGATACATCTGTATGTGATCCATAGTGGAAATCTCTACCAAGATTTATATTTTGGAATGGAGGGAGTATGATAGTAGTACAGTATGTTCCTTGTAGTGAAGATGAGCAGGGACATTTGTAGTGTAGAGTTCTATATGGTCGGTTGGTTTGGACACTTTGAACTCTTCGGGCCTCTTTGATTCATAGGATTTCGTAAACATGGGAATAGGATTTGTAGTGGCCTGCCCACTTGAATCCTATAAGAATAGCAAGGAAATGCGGGGAGCTGTGTCGCCTTTGAGAGTTACACCGATATTAACAGTACCGCACCTTCAGTTGAAGAGAGCTGGTATGCGAAGCCTTTCTAGCCGTACAGGCAATACTAGCACATATATTCCAGCAAGCTCCACTTTGCTGATTTTACTCTGATGCTTACGGTTTTCCCGTTATATCTACACTATGATCTGTGTAGCTGCTTTGTGTTGCACTAGCAATAGTCCACTCTTGAAGCTAAACACTGCAATGACTTACAAAATTGGCACCAAGGCATTGAGAGCCATTCTGGATGCAATGAAACTCATACACTCCCCACCTGTTGACTCTTGTTCAGAATATGATCCTAATGACTCTTGTTCAGAATATGATCCAAATGACTCTTGTTCAAAATTGCCACATATAGAGAGACAGCATGGAATTGCATTTCTTTGGGCGCTGTGATTCATCATGAGTGGGCAACCAACATTGTATGCAATTAAGCGGAACCTCAAGAATATGCTTCCTCTTCTGTTATTTAACATGTTCATCTTTTGTTATTCTGTATTTAGTACGTACAGTATGTTCCTTGTCAGGAAGGGGAGCAGGGACATTTGCAGTCAACAGTTGATAGAGCTGGCATGTACTTGATCTATAGGCTTTCAATTACTAGCGGCAATACAACACTGTATTTTCAAGCCAGTTCCACTTTCCCGATTTATATATCGTGGTTATGGTGTACCCCTTTTATGTACACTATGATCTGTCTAGTTGCTGTGTGCTCTTGTTATCATGGTTTGGCAATAAACTCTCTATATAGTATATTTTGAACCTATCATCTGCCAACTGTCCTTACTTTTGGAGCCTATTTTTTGTGTACTTGTGCCAGATTATATAAATGCACGCACCATATTACAACACACATGAGCTCTCTCATCAGAATCCAGTGATAGCACACAAGTGTTTACAGGGGCGCCCCTATATTAGAATATCCTCTGCATTACAAAGATAATCTCACAACTATTTATGTTCTCATGGTTCTCAGATATTATACGTAATTACAGTGAATATCTGAATCCGCGCATCAGAAGAATATTGTGGAACACTACAATGACTTACAAAATTGGCACCAAGGCATTGAGTGCCATTCTGGATGCAATGAAACTCATATGCTCCCCACCTATAGATTCTTGTTCAGAATATGATCCTAATGACTATTCTAACCTCGAGGAATCAAAGGCAGATGGCCTATCATGTTCACCCATCAAGGTGCCTGCTCTAATTTGGCAAGGTTTTATTGATTGCGCGTATCTTGCATATGTTGTCTTGCATTTCTTCTATTTGTTGCACCGCCATCTGCTTAGTTTACTCATCATATATGTCGAGATGCCATGCCCATCCATTATCAATACATATTCCATCTGTCATCATACCATGTTTTTCCACTCAAATGATGTTCTTGTGCATCAGACATCAAAAAGGAAGAGGGTGATTGCCGAACCTGAAGGAGCACCAGCAAAGTCCTTGAAAAACGTGGTTGTGCCGGAGAAATCAGATAGCACCCCACTTATATTGGATGTACAACCAGTGACACAAAACGTAGGACCGACTCCAGCAGACTGTACCCATACTTCACTGGCCACACCACTAGCCCCACCACACAGGACCTGCACTCCAGCAAAAGGTATGCCGATTTCAGTTACCATAGCACCAGCCATACCACAGAAAAATCCCACTCCAGCAAAAAGTACAGCAAGTCCACCGGCCGAAGACCTATCCCAACTGCAGAGACGACCAATTCCATGTAACATTCCAAATTTTCAATTTGGAATGTTATACATTGGATCATCATTGCATAGCATATTTTATTGCATTTTGGCAAATCCTCGAAAATCCTAAGCAACTCAAGGACCCTCGGAGAGAGTTGGGGATTTTTCGCGGTTTTCATATTTGATTTTTATCAAATAATGAAACGAGGATTTTTGGTTTAATTTATTTTTCTCTCCGAAAAATATTTCATATTAAAATATATGAGAGGAGAAAATATGACTTCTCCAAAATAATTGAAATATTGGAGGAAAAATATTAAAATCAAATATTTGATTTTATTCGGATTTTATTTGCAATTTTATTTGCATTAGAAAAATTGCACGTTTTCAAAACTGCATTTTTGGGCCAAGAAAATGTTCATCTCGTTCTAATTATTTTAATTAGACGGTGAAAATTTGTTTTGGCATTTTTGGATTTTTATTTATTTTTCTATGATTTTTTTAGGTTCGGCGATATTATTTAAAAAAAAGATCGCGAGCGGGCCGAAGCCCAGCCGCGCGGCCCAGCCCACCCCGAGCCGTCTCCCACCTGGAGACCTAGCCGCCGCCGCCCGTGTCCCGATCGGACACAACGCCGCCGCCGCCTTGCCCCTCCCCTACGGCAACCCCCCCCCCACCTATATATACCCCGCCACCCCGCCGCCTCCCTCACCCCGTCCCGATGTCGAAGCCGCAGGAGCCGGAGCCGAGCCGCTCGACCCCGCCGCCGAGAGGAGCCGCCGCCCGCCGCCCCTCGACGTCGCCCGTCGCCTCCCGAGCCCCGCCGCCCCTCGCCGCACCCCGAAGACCCCGCCGGAGCCCCGTCCTGCCCACCGGAATACCTCGCCGAGGTATAACCGAAGCCGCCGCCGCCGTGCCGGTTTTTTTTAAACGTTCGGTTTATTTTTTCCGAAACCCTAGGTTTATTTTTTTAAATAGATCGGTTTATTTTTTTCTTCGGTTTAGTTAGTTAGTGAACGTTCGCCGATCCGTTCGTTTTAACGAACGTGTTCGTCGGTTAGTCGCAGTTAACGAACGTCCGTTCGTTTAACTGTTCGTCGGTTTTATTTTTCTCAGATTTTCCGTGATTATTCCAGATCGCGATTTCCGATCTGCTTTTCGTTTTAGTTTATCTTTTCGCTCGTTTATCGGAATCAGGCGATTCAAGCGCCTAGAGTTTCATCTTGAAATTCTCTTTCCGTTTAACCAACTCAAAAAAGTTTTTGCTACTGTTAAATTTGACCTAGATCCAGATTAGTAAACGAAGCTTGTTTCTTTCACCGTTTGACTTTCGTTGCTTTGTTTGATTTGATTCTTTTTGCAAACCGGAGTTCTTAAGTTGAACTTTCTGGTTAGATCTTTATTTGAGTTTTACCTGTGCATTAGTGAGTGCTTATTGTATGCTTGTTTGTTTGCGATAGAGTACCCGGAGTGCGCCGCTTGCTACTTCGAATCTCTAAGTTTCACAGATCATCAGCAAGGCAAGTAACACTTTGATCATACCTCTTTACTACCCAGTTTTATTGCATTAGATCAACCCTCAAACATTGCATGGTTAGGATCTGATTTAAACTGTGGGAATCGGGAAGTAGATGAGGTAGTACCTATTGCCCTGTTTTAATATCAAACCTTTGGGAGTTACTTCTACGTTTGCTTATATTGCTATGCTATGCCAGTAGACGTGGATTGGGTGAGTGTATCCATGACAGATGTGAGATTGTTAATTAATGGTTTACTTAAGGTGGCAACTAAAACACACATCTGGGTGGATTGAGGCACCTGGGGAATCCAGTGTTGCCTGTTTTTCTAAGGACCGCCACCCAGGCTCAAAGGGATCATGAGATTATTCATGCTAGAAACTTCCGTGTGCAGCCACAAGCTATTATGGGCTCTAGCATAGTTGAGTAGGTTACATGATCTCTTGAAGAGGTGGGTTAGCAGATGTAGGGGAAAGTAGGTGTAACTGTCCACCCGGAGTAAAGAGTTATTGTTTCTGAAAGACTATGTCTCGGTCATCCGTTTCTCAAACATCGTGTAGTGCGAGAATCAAGCGGAGGCGATCGAGTCTTGTGGGGAAAAGTGCACAAACCTCTGCAGAGTGTATAAACTAATCATGGTTAGCCGTGTCCCCGGTTATGGACATCTTGAGTATCTAGTACTTGGATTATCATGTGAATCTCATCATGTTACTTTAATTAATTTTGTTGGGTTTGATGATGATACTTAATTGGGATTGAGAATGCTGTCAACCATTCTCAATGTTTAACAACCACCATGATAGTTAAATAAAATTTATTCCTTTGCAGTAGGGAAAAATTGGCTTTTTGCAAAACTGTAACCATAGAGCCTTCTACCAGCCATATATGCATGTAGTATAGCATTATTATGTTCATTACTCTCTATGTGTTACATTGCCAGCGTATTCCATGTGCTGACCCGTTTTCGGGCTGCAACGTTTCATGTTGCAGACTTTTCAGACGACGAGTAAGGTGCCTTAGGTCGTGGTCTTATACTCAGTGATGCCGTTGGAGTTGATGGACTCACTTATCTTCCAAGTCTTCCGCTGTTATCGTTTTAGATGGCCTTAAGCCATTTTTGTCATACTTATTTCTCTCTTGAGATACTCGATGTAATAAGTGTGTGATTGCTACTCTGTTATAAATCCTCCAAGTACTGTGCGTGTCAGCATTACTGATCCAGGGATGACACTGGTGCACGGTAGATCAGACTATTTGAGGTCTGGTCGCTACATTCCAGTTATTCCCAGTTTAAAAGATAATGCTTTCAATGTTGTTAGGGACTACGTGCATATATTCCCATCATTGGAAGATTATAGTGAAGACAAACACCATTTTCACATCTTCTTGTCCCAGTTACGTGTAAGTGCTATTATTCATGGTGATTATTTTCCTGTTTTCTGCTGATTGAACACATCAATGATTTACATTACATTATTGTAAGTAGGTGAGGGTCAATCTGGATAGTCATGACGAGCAAAGCTTGCTTGCGCTTTTCAAGGAAGCATTGCAGCAGTATTGGTGTTACCTGAGGAAATCACACTTTGATGGCAAGTCTATAAACGAATTTCTGGTGAAGTCTCCTGTGCTAAATTTAGAAGACATTGAATGGAAAAACCTTGTTATGCACTGGTCTCATTCCGAGGATGAGGTACTGTCTATGATATCGCATGATAATTTGAACTTCTACTTTTCCGCATGTGCCTTACGGATATCGCTCGAAAAAGAATTCCGGTTTGAAAAGAACGACAGGATATCTCAAATATGCTGCCCGCTGCTTTGCTCTTGTTAGTACCTGTTGTCCTGTATCATTGTACTTGCATACATACCTGGTTCATTATGTGACAGCAGTATGCATGATAGCTTGCTTATCAATTGTTCGCTCCAAATTATCTGATCTGTATGAATGGTTACATTAGTGTAGAATATATCCAATGCCAATGAAATTTTTTAGCTCTGCATTGTTCTTGTAAGTACCTGTTGTCCTTTATCAGTGTACTTATATTGACAGGTAGTTGTTCATGTACCATCACTCTGCAGCTTATTTTCCTTTTCCCTCCATTTTCTACACATAAGATCTATATTTACTCTTACCATAAGGTTGGATAACACCGATGGTACTGAAGAAGTTTAGCTCTACATTGCTCTTGGTTGTACCTTTTGCCTGTATCGCTGTACTTACATTTATAGCTACTTGGTTATGTAGCATCACTCTTCATCTTATCTTAAATATTCTCCATTTTTTCTTATATTGTCACATCTATATTTACTCTTAACAAAATGTAGAATAAAGGCAATGCTTATGAAGAAGATTATGTGGTAAACTTCTTGAATTGCCCCCCCCCCATCAGCATGGACAAGGGCTTTATAGAGCCTGCCTTCACCAATAATGTAAGTTTGTCCTTCTCAAGCCTTCAAACTTTGTTGTGTATATTTGGTTAGGCATGACTGCAACAGCTGTTTATTTTTGGTGTTTGCATCAAATTGCATGTTTAAAGTTTATTATGTACTCCAGTTCATAAACAAAAGTTTGTCCTTCTCAATTTAAGTTTTCAGTTGTACAACCAAGTTCCTTCTTCATACCATGTAAGTTAAACTATACAGAGCAAGTGATCTTATTTTGCCAATCTGAAATGGGATAAATTGACAGCACACTAACCATTGATACTTATGAGTTCTTGATCTGTAATCCAGTGGTGTCGTGAAGCTGCCAACTCCTTCACAATGTCATTTCCTGCCATGTCTTGACCTAAACAATACCATATTGTGTTAATGCTATTTTAAACTGTGTCACTTTTATTCGTCAGTAAGAAATGTGATGAATTGTCAGCACTGATACTTATATCTGCAAAACCTGTCATCTGTCTGCTTGTTTATCTTTCAGAGTGAGGAGGATATAAGTGTCAAACAAGTGCAGTCTCACCAGCTTGCTCAGCTGCTTGCGCTGCAGCTCCCGAGCAGGGCTAACCTTTCTTAAACTCTATTGAAGTGCTGTTGGTTTTGTATATTATTTTGTTGGTGTGTTTAGTTGCACTGGTGGCGATCTTTGATGCCCAGTGTATGTAATCTGCTGTCTACTTGTGCTTTATTATCATAGTGGCGAACTTTGATGCCCAGTGGATGTAATATGCCGTAATTTCTTTATTGTATAGTCTAGGTTTTTTTCTTATTCATGATGTTGCAGTTATTTTACTGTATATATATCATGTCTTCGCAGTAAACCGGCCAAACGGCCGTCATGCAAATCACCTGTATGATCCGCATCATGGGCCCCGTCATCTTGGTCCGTTAACAGGCCTAAATGTAAACTAGCCCACTAGTAGATTCGGGCCTTTAATAGGCCGAGTAAACCGCCGACCCTATTTTCCCAAGAAAACTCAATGGGCCTTTAGGAGGCTGAAAAGTAGGTTGGGCCTGAAATGTGCCGAACAGCTCACGGGCCGGCAGCAGGCCGAAATAGACCCCGGCCCATGAATGTGCCAATCAAATCATGGGCTTATAACCGACCAAAATTGTCTCGGTCCTTGTTTGGCCCAACTATATGACGGGCTTTTAACAGGCCGAAATTAATATAGGGCCGAAATGTTAAACGGGCCCTTAACAGGCCGAAACTAATATCAGGCCGAATTACTAAATGGGCCTTTAGCAAGTGGGCCCAAAAGCATAGCGTCTAGTTGACGGGCCGAATCTGATATGGGCCATAATTTAGCCCAAAGCCTCTTAAAGGGCCGGACCTGATCTGGGCCGTAATTTGGCCAAGAACGTGGTAGGCTTTTAACGGCTTGGGTATCATATGGGCCATTATTAGGCCAACGTGGCAGCGAGTTAATGGGCCGGCCTACTAGGGTCCTCAAAATCTTGTGGGCCTACAGCTGGGCCGGCCCATTAATGTCGGCGAAATCTCATGGGCCTTTAGCTAGGCCGGCCCATTATGGTCCAGAAAAATCTTGTGGGCCTTCACCTGGGCCGGCCCATTATGGCCCGCAAAAATCTTGTGGGCCTTTAACTGGGCCGGCCCATTATGGCCCGCAAAATCTTGTGGGCCTTTAGCTGGGCCAGCCCATTATGGTCCGCAAAATCTTGTGGGCCTTTAGTTGGGCCGGCCAGTTTAAACTTTATGGGCCACTTTTGGGCCGGTCCACGTGTTAACATATCAGAGGCGCATCTCGCCCATTGGATGAGTGACACCTGTGCCAACGCGGAGCTGACACGTGTTTCCTCCGGCCAATGATGATTTTACACGTGGAAAATCCCCATTGGTCCAGGCTGTTAATGGGTTATCGGATCTAAAACCGGACCCGATAGCTTAAAGGCGTTCCGTTACGGTGGATGCCACGTGTCGGTCACCCTTGACGAAAGCACTTCTGTGACGCGCGATTTATCATCATGGAAGTGGACACTTCCATGATGATAATTTTGGTAATGTCATGGAACACTTCTACGACAGCACAGGTATGACTATCTTGATTCTGTCATAAATTTGTCATGGATGTACATGCATGACAGAAAACGTGACCTACTGTGACAAACACGTATCATCACGGAAGTGTATTTTTTTGTAGTGTTATATTGTGATATCAAGCTCCGGCTTAATACCTAGTCGTGCTCCTTTAACTGTAAGCCAGCTTAATCATGTGACCTTAAACCGGCATAATCTTTTTTCAGAAATGGCTAAGACATATACTTCTTGCAATTGGGTCAAATCCCGGATTACCGAGGAAGAACTGAACAATTGTGTCACCACTGGCGCCTTAGCCAAAAAGGAGGATATCCACTAGAGAGCTCCTGGTGATGAAGTCCTTCCTCAACCCAAAGATGGAGAAGTGATTGTTTTTACTGATCACTTGGGTCGGGGGTTCAGCCCTCCCGGCTCAATTTTTTTTCGTGATGTGCTTCATTTCCTCCAACTGCACCCTCAAGACATCGGACCCAACTCCGTGTCTAATATTTGCAATTTTCAAGTATTCTGCGAAGCCTATCTTCAAGAAGAACCCACGGTTGATCTATTCAGGGAATTCTATTACTTAAACCGCCAAATTGAATTTGTTGATGGGCCATGCCAAGAACTTGGTGGAGTCATTATTAAAAAGAGGAAAGATGTCAGTTTTCCTCATGCCAAGCTACATAGCCACCCCAAAGATTGGAACCAGACTTGGTTCTATGTTCAAGACACATCCCCGGCTGGTGAAAATCCTCTGCCGGGTTACCGCGAGCACCGACTTAACAACAACCATCCACTTCCCCAACGTCTTGATGCAAAGGAACGGGCCAAGTATGCACCTGCCTTCTCAAAGCTCAGAGCCTTTATGGCCAACGGCTTAACTGCCGTCGATTTTTTCTGGTGTTGGCTGTCTTGGGGTATCTTGCCATTAAGCCGCCGACCCAGCTTAATGTGTCAATATACTGGTGATGTTAAAGATCCTCAGCACCATTGTGATATTCAGTTATCTGAGGTAGAAGTTACTGAAGCCACCAAAAAGTTGTTGAATGAACATGTAAAAGAGTGCAGCAAAACTAGATTTAGTCCTTTCTGCACTGTCAACAAGCCACCAGCCGTAAGAATTGCCCAACTCCTACTTAATCCACATTCTTAATATTCTCTTATGATCTTTCCAATCTTAACAGGCTGATGATCCATTTTGGAATAGGAAACCACAATATAAGCCGGCCAAAGCACCTCGTGTCAAAACCAAGGCCAACAAGAAACCTTCCAAAAAGAAAACCGCCGAGTCTACCGAGTTAAACATTGACGATGACGATGATAATCATGAGTCAGAGGTAGAACTTGATTCACTTGGCTCTTTTTTCATACATCTCATTGACAATAATTGTTATCAGGACGACGCAGAGGCTAGTCGTGCAGGTGACGCAGAGCTAATTATTCTTTCCTCCGGCTCAGAACCTCTGCCAACACAGAAAACCCGACAAGCAAGCCGGAAAGTAAGATTTTCTCACCCTCTAGCTCACTTGGATCCAAACTTTCTTTTGAAGAAACAGCAACATGAAGCTCGTCGCACAACCCGGCATAGCGGCAATGTGATCACTTCCTCCGGTTTACCAAACACTCCACTTCGCAAGCGCCATCTAGAGGTCTTACATATTTCTGACATACTTTACCCCAAGGCGGGTTATTTTCGACAACCTCTTAACCTGTCTGATTCAAACTATCAGGGGACTTCTCATTCCTCTTCTGGCGAGTCAACAGGAACACAAATTCCAGCTTTCAAGACTGTACCTGGGTAAAACTATTTTCAACTATTCCAATTGTTGTGCTTGATCATCACCTCGACTTCTTTTACTTCTTGTTTTTCAGGGGCCAAGCTAAACCTAGTAAGAAGGCAAAACTGAATAAGCCGGACAATGATCCCAACTCGTCTGAGCCAGAAAAACAACAACCAGAATCTTCTCACCCAATTGCTGATAATATTGTTGATGATTTACCACCAGAAAGCCACAACGTTGATCTTGACCCGATGAATGCTAACCCGACTGATACCAATCCGTCGAGCCCTATCAGTACAACCAGTCCTGTTAAGCCGGCAGGAAAAGATGATGATGTTACCATTACTGGTCATGGCTTCACAACCCCGGGTCGTCCTACTGCCTTGTCCAGGCACAGCACAAAAGAAGAAATTTCTGTTGAGGATAAGGGCAAATGGAAGGTAGATTTAGAACACTACACCCAGTTCAGCGCCCAAGACATCCATTCTGGCTATTTGAACCATTTATACACCAGCCGTGACTTTGAAGCCGGCTTAGTGAACTTGATGAAGGATCGTTATGAGGTAAACGCTGCCACTTCCTTTCCTATAAATATATTTCCATTAGCCGCCAAGTTTATTGGACATGACAGAATAGAATGTGATGTAAACTTCAATAGTTGCATAGGTAAAAACCAGTAGCCCCCAAGGGCTGGTTTATATTTTGAATATGAACCGGGACTTATGACAATAGCACTTCAACTCCAGATATGTAGCCCCCAAGGGCCGGATTAATAGATATGTTAAGTCGGGACTTATTTGTAGAAATTGCATAATACTGTTCATAGTCTTCATAAGCCGGATTACCACCCCTTGTCCGGGTCAATCAATATGTTCATCGTTTGACAAGAGCAGTATGCATTAGCCCCCAGGTACTAAGGACAATACTTGTATTGTGCTTGGGACTTCACAGTATTTGAGGAAGCAATAGACATTAGCCCCCAAGTGCCAAATATAATACTTGTATTGTGGTTGGGACTTTGTACAAATTCATTGCCATCTCACAAATTGTTTATCGCTTGCAGTCTGAGCTGAACAGTAAAGAATCCCAAATTGCCGACCTTCGAGAAAATATCAAGTCTCGACAAGCAGAGACCTCCAAAGCCAAGGATGAAGTGACTAATGCTTTAGCAGCGATGGAAAAATTGAAGGAGAGCTTTAAAGCTAAAGAAACAGGTTGGGATACAGAAAGGTCAGCCCTGCTGAAGAAAATTGAGGATGTTGAAGCCACACTTAAACCGGTGACTGAGGAGTTATCCGGCTTAAAGCAGCAGATTAATATTATGTCATCAGCCATCTTTGGTAAGAACATATCCCCCTTGTACTTGTAAGAATCATATTAGAAACGTCTGCCGGCTTACCCATAACTGTATTGACACAGGTTCTCGGAGCGCTAAGTTGGGCTCAGATATGCGCATCCGGCTCAAAGTTGTCTATACTCTTGTAGAGCAGCTATATACTGGTGCCCAACGAACCATCGCTACTACGATGCATAAGAAAACTCCTTCAACACTTATCCAAGACACCTTGAAGCAATTATCAGTGCTGCCCAAGAGAATTGACGACTTAAAACGGGGAGCTGCAAGAGCTGGTGCTTTAATTGCACTAAGCCGGGCCAAAGCATGGCAGGCCGATCTTGACCCAGAAGATTTGGCCAATGGCTGCCCCAGTGTTAAAGAATATGGGTCGGACTTCAGTGATGATGACTTTGCAGAAATAGCAAGAGCTATGCGTCCGTTAGCAAGTAAACTAGCTGACGAAACCAGCTTATCCACATACCAGGCGGCTTATGATGCTGACAACAAGAAGATTGTTGTGCCGGTTCATGAGCCAACAGATCTTATTCCTCCGATTCGTAAGCACACCTTTGCCCCTGACATTGATTCATCAAATCTTATTGACGATGAAGCTGTGTTTAGAGCGTTGACCGGTATCAACTGGGCTACGCCTGACTTCCAGCTAATGGATAAGCAAGGAGTTGAGGATGAAGAAGAGGTGCAAGAAGATCCTGAGGCTTCAACCCGCCAACAATCATAAGCCGGAGTGCTGCACTGATAACTTTGATGAATGCTTAGTCTCGTTGGGCCATCAGATGCCTTGTAATAGGCTAGCTTACACTCTTGATTTGCTATGCCAACGTGCATATTTTGCTTTACATGATACTGTCGATCCACCAATTTAAGAGTTACCGCTTGTGCTTGTAATATTGGCAATTTAAATCTGTTCCTGCATACAAACAGATCACACGTGTCCTGACGGTTGACCGCAGGACGGGTCATAATACCCAATATATAATCACTGGAAACTGAAATAGTTTATAACCAGGGCTGGTTTAATTACAACCATATATAATCATAACAAGATATATCATACCTGTGATATTTGATCACACTGTCAGCTTATCAAGCCAGTGCAGTAAGGGTGATAACCCAAAAAATTTGAGCACTCTAATGCTCTGTTGAATTGTCATATATTGCCGGATTATGAACAAAGTAAGGTTGGTTTAATAAACACCGGATATTAACATATACTGACGACTTATAGTCAAAATCCAGGCCGGGTTAATAAACACCAGTGAATTGTAATCAAAAAGCGTTGTAAACCTCATTGGATTTTAACGTGTCACAAAGGACAAACTTCCAAAAAATCTTTCGAATAAGAAACAAAAGGAAACAAGGCTTTTCATAGGCTGCCGGGCCTAAAAACCAAGTGCTTTCAAGGGTTGCACAGCCACTGAGTTAAACCTTCATACAAACCTTATAAGCCGGACCTCACATAACCAATCGTCGTTTTAACTTTGACAAGTTCAGGGTCTGTATAAGATTGACTTGTCAAAAGTACGGCGGGTCATTCCAAGATTACCTGGGCAGAGTGACAGACTTAAAAAGGCAGGATAACCCAGGTTTTTAGGTGAATACACCTGGCTTCCAAGCCTGGCTTTTAAGCCTATTACAAGGGTCATAAAAACTCTTGCCCTTTGAACAAAGAGCACCCAAGCAATATTTTTGAGTTGTGCTCAATAGGCACCTATGTTTTAGTTGTGCTCAATAGGCACCTATGTTTGAGTTGTGCTTTGCAACAGACTCTCTTTGGTCCCTTTAACCTGGGTAGCAAGCCCCCAAGTGTTTTTTTAAACATGGCGTTTAAGCCGGATCAAAGGGTAATCATAGCCTTGCTCAATAAGCCGGAAGCCCCCAAGTGACCAATTGATATTTCAATAAAGACTCATTATGCAAAGAGAAACGACAAAGGCCCTACTTTATCAGGGATGCCGTTTTTATTATATTGATCATAATATATACATTGTCAAAATATGTACATCAGAAGAGCCGATGGCTCAGGTATAGTAAGGCCGAAGATGAGCAATGTTCCACGGCCGGCGGGTCTCCTCCTCCGACGTGCGTGAGTCCTTCTGGTCTCGAACATCGATAAGGTAGTATGACCCATTGTTCAGATTCTTGCTGACCACAAAGGGTCCTTCCCAAGGTGGGGATAACTTGTGCATATCAGTCTGATCCTGGATAAGCCGGAGTACCAAATCACCTTCCTGGAAGGTTCTGGTCTTAACTCGGCGGCTGTGATAGCGGTGCAGATCTTGCTGGTAAATCGCCGAACGATCCGCCGCGAGGTCACGCTCCTCATCCAACCGGTCAAGCGCATCCTGACGTGCTTTTTCATTGTTAGCTTCAACATAAGACGCCACACGAGGTGAGTCGTGACGGATGTCACTAGGGAGAACCGCCTCTGCTCCGTAAACCATGAAGAAAGGCGTGTAACCCGTAGATCTGTTTGGGGTGGTATTAATGCTCCATAACACGGAAGGTAACTCCTCCACCCAACAACCCGGCGTCCTCTGTAGGGGAACCATAAGCCAGGGCTTGATGCCTCTCAGGATCGCTTGATTGGCTCTCTCAGCTTGACCATTAGATTGGGGGTGAGCCACTGATGACACGTCAAGCCGGATATGCTCACGTTGACAAAATTCTTTCATAGCACCATTGGATAGATTAGTGCCATTATCAGTTATGATACTGTGGGGAAAACCAAAACGGAAAATCACCTTTTTAATGAATTGAACCGCCGTTGCCGCGTCACATTTACTAACCGGCTCTGCCTCAACCCACTTTGTAAATTTGTCAACTGCCACCAGGAGGTGTGTCTTTTTATCCTTGGACCTTTTGAAGGGTCCAACCATATCAAGCCCCCAGACTGCAAACGGCCAAGTAATTGGAATCATCCTCAATTCTTGAGCCGGCACATGGGCTCGCCGTGAAAATTTCTGACATCCATCACACTTACTGACCAGATCCTTAGCATCAGCATGAGCCATCAGCCAATAAAATCCATGACGAAAAGCTTTAGCCACAAGAGATTTAGAGCCGGCATGATGGCCACAATCTCCTTCATGAATTTCTCGCAGAATCTCACAGCCTTCTTCAGGTGAAACACAATGTTGAAACGCCCCTGTAACACTGCGATGATGTAGCTCTCCATTGACAATGGTCATTGATTTGGACCGCCGGTTTATTTGCCTGGCCAAAGTTTCATCCTCAGGTAACTCGCCCTGGGTCATATAAGCCAAATATGGAACTGTCCAATCAGGAATTACATGAAGAGCCGCCACCAACTGTGCTTCTGGGTCAGGAATAGCGAGATCTTCCTTCGTAGGCAACTTGACTGAGGGGTTATACAGAATATCTAAGAAAATGTTAGGTGGCACCGGCTTACGCTGAGAGTAGAACCAGCTTAAAGCATCAGCCGCCTCGTTTTTCCTTCGATCAATATGCTCAACCTGATAACCCTTGAAGTGACCTGCAATAGCGTCAACCTCTCGACGATAAGCCGCCATGAGTGGATCCTTAGAATCCCAAGTACCAGAAACTTGTTGAGCCACCAAATCTGAGTCGCCAAAGCACCTCACCCGGCTTAAGTTCATCTCCTTAGTCATCCGAAGACCGTGGAGCAAGGCCTCATATTCAGCTGCATTGTTAGTGCAAGGGAACATCAACCGGAGAACATAACAAAATTTATCACCTCGAGGGGAAGCTAGCACAACTCCAGCCCCCGAACCCTCCAATTGCCTGGACCCATCAAAGTGAATAGTCCAATACATGTTATCTGGCTTTTCTTCAGGCATCTGCAGCTCTGTCCAGTCATTGATGAAATCCACTAGTGCTTGAGACTTGATGGCCGTGCGAGGCATATACTTCAAACCATGAGGTCCAAGCTCAATGGCCCACTTGGCTATCCGACCTGTAGCTTCCCTATTCTGAATAATATCCCCTAAGGGAGCAGAACTAACCACAGTGATGGAATGACCCAGAAAATATTGCTTAAGCTTTCGACTGGCCATGAACACCCCATATACAAGCTTCTGCCAGTGTGGATACCTCTGCTTGGACTCGATAAGCACCTCACTGATGTAGTAAAAGCATAGACCAAAAGGCATAGACACATAGCAGAAGGCTCTAAAGGGAGTTATAAAAGTTGTCTTCTCCTGGTCCTTAACTGCCATCTTGATCTTATGATAACCAGAATAAGCATCCAAAAAACTCAAACGCTCACAACCCGCCGTAGCATCAATAATCTGATCAATACGAGGGAGAGCAAAAGGATCAGCCAGACAAGCCTTGTTTAAATCCATGTAGTCCACACACATACGCCAAGTGTCGTTCTTCTTAAGTACCAGCACCGGGTTAGCCAACCACTCAGGATGAAAGACTTCAACAATAAACCCAGCCGCTAAGAGCCGGGCTACCTCTTCACCAATGGCCTTACGCCTCTCTTCATTGAAACGACGAAGAAACTGCTTGACCGGCTTAAACTTGGGATCAATATTAAGAGTGTGCTCAACGAGTTCCCTCGGTACACCTGGCATGTCAGAAGGTTTCCATGCAAAGATGTCCCGGTTCTCATGGATGAACTCGATGAGCGCGCTTTCCTATTTCGGATCCAGATTAGCACTGATGCTGAACTGCTTGGATGAATCGCCAGGAATGAAATCAAATAGCTTGGTATCATCTGTCGACTTAAACTTCCAGATCGGGTCATGCTCCGTAGTTGGCTTTTTCAAAGATGTCATATCTGCCGGGGCAACACTATCCTTATAAAACTTCAATTCCTCTGTTGCACAGACAGACTCAGCATAAGCAGCGTCACCTTCTTCACACTCTAAAGCTATCTTCCGGCTTCCGTGCACCGTGATGGTTCCCTTGTAACCCGGCATCTTGAGCTGCAGATAAACATAACAAGGCCTTGCCATGAACTTAGCATAAGCCGGCCGTCCGAACAGAGCATGATAAGGGCTCTTGATTTTCACCACTTCAAAGGTCAATGTCTCCGACCTAGAGTCATGATCATCTCCAAAAGCAACTTCCAAAGCTATCTTACCAACTGGGTATGCCGACTTACCAGGCACCACGCCGTGAAAAACAGTGTTTGACGGCTTCAGATTCTTATCAGTCAACCCCATGCGACAGAAAGTTTCATAATAAAGGATATTGATGCTGCTACCTCCATCCATGAGTACCTTAGTGAACTTGTATCCTCCGACCTGAGGTGTGACCACTAAAGTCAAGTGACCCGGATTATCAACCCGGGGCGGGTGATCTTCCCGACTCCACACAATGGGCTGCTCAGACCAGCGCAAGTAACGGGGAATTGTTGGCTCAACGCCGTTCACCGCCCTTTTATGGAGCTTCTGATCCCGCTTGCATAAACTTGTGGTGAAGACGTGGTACTGCCCGCTATTCAACTGCTTTGGGTTACTCTGATACCCAGATTGCTGCTGCTGATTCCCTTGACTTGACTGTTGATGATAACCACCCTGATTGGCCTGGTTTCCTTGATTGCCTTGGAAGCCGGAATTAGAACGGCCGCCACCGTAACCCAGACCATGAGAGCCGGAGCCTGAGCCATCGCCCGGCCCATGACTGTCTTGAAACAGATTGGAATTTTTATACTCCTTCATAATGAAGCAATCCTTCCAGAGGTGACTAGACGGTCTTTCCCATGTACCATGCCTTGGGCAGGGTTGATTCAACAGCTGCTCAAGGTTAAAACCTGGCCCCCAACCCATGGAGGCGGCTTACCCTAACGACGCTGACCATTATTCTACGCATTAGTTTAGCCACAAAGTCCAAACTATTATCAGCTTTGCGCTTGCCGTTGCCTCCCTGATTCGCCGGATTATGTTGCTGCCCTCTGGTGCTGTTACTCTTCTTTCCCTTTCCCGGCTTTTCATCGTCAGACTCGGGGTCCTTGGTACCATCAGAGTCAGCGTACTTAACCAGAGCCGCCATCAGCTCCCCCATGTTATTACAGTGGCGCTTGAGCCGCCCTAACTTCTGTTTGAGGTGTAGAAAACGACAATTCTTCTCCAACATCAGGACTGCTGAGCCGGTATTGATGTGATCTGATGAATGCAGGACAGTTGAGACCCGGCGCACCCAATGGCTTGTCGACTCGCCTTCTTCTTGGACACAGGCATCCGAATCCACAATTGACATAGGCCGCTTGCACGTGTCTTTAAAATTCTGAATAAAACGGGCTTTTAACTCGACCCATGACCCAATGGAGTTGGCAGGCAGCCCCTTCAACCAGGTACGAGCCGTTCCATCCAACATCATGGTGAAGTACTTAGCACACGCAGCATCACTAACGTCTAGAAGTTCCATGGCCATCTCATAACTCTCGACCCATGCTTCTGGGGGTAAGTTGGCTGTATAGTTAGGTATTTTGCGAGGACCTTTGAAATCCTTGGGCAAACGCTCATTACGCAGAGCCGACACTAAACATGGCACACCCAAAGTCCTGAAAGTTACACCTGTCTCCACTGAAGTTGTCGGGCGAACCGGAGAATGCTGATGAGCTGTGTACTGAGCCGCCAGCTCAGCCTCTCGGCGTGCTCTACCCTGATCTACTACATTCTGAGCATTAGCCCCACCGCCCGCCGGGTTATGTCCACGGGGTAGGTTACGGTACCGCCCGCTACTTGACACAGCTGGTTCCTCGATATGCCTGCTATAACTTCGGCTTGGGCGAGGGGTTGAATGAATCCTCTCACGACTGTAAGAGTAAGCCGCCTGTTGGGCCACAGCCGTCTGAAGCAATTCTCCGGCCCGTCGTATTTCCATTGCCGCCGGCGACTCACCTTCAACTGGTAGAGCTGCCAACCGTGTCGCCGCAGCAATCATGTTATCCAAAGGGTTAGAGTGATGACCCGGTGGCATCGGTACATACTGTGGTGGGATATTGTTCTGACGAGGCGGGTCCTTCATGCGCGGCTGAGCCGGTGTTCCTGTACCAGGTGCTTCAACCCAGTTTACCACTGGCTGGTTACTGGTCCCTGCTCCGGGCGTGTTAAAGAGATTTCTCGCCTTGTAAACCGGAGGCAGGCGAGTCTGATGCCTCCTCCTCATGACTTCGTTTGAAGTGTTCTGATCTACCATGAGCCGGAAAGACTCTGGCTGAATCCACTGTGCCTGAGCATCCAACGCAGCCCGCTCCGCAGCTATCCTAGTGTCCTCAGCTACCAGGTCTTCCTTGGCTTGAGTTATCTGATCTCGCAAATTCGCGACTTCCGCGTTATGCTGATCTCGGTTCGCCGGGTTAACCTCCGCCGTTAGCAGTGTTGCCAAAGCATCCAATAAGTCGGACAAAAAGAACACCACAACCCCATGGAGAAGAACTCGGTCTGATCAAACCCAGACGTTCTTGTTCATCGAGCTGCTTCTTCAATTCCTTCAGCTCGTTTGGTCCAAGCTTGTATGGACGCTTGCAAACGGGTACAGTACCAGTCTCTAGTTCGATAACGAACTCAACTGGCCGATGAGGAGGCATACCCGGAAGCTCTTCTGGAAAGACATCTTGATACTCGCAAACGACTGGAATTTGAGAGATGGCATCCAATTCGCCCTTCTCATTGAGAGAGAAAAACCGAATGGTTTCATCACGAGCGGCAAAAAAAATCGCATCCTCAGACGAGTGTGTCAATTGAATTTCTCTGGCAGCACAATCAAGTTGAGCCTTGTGCTTAGAAAGCCAGTCCATCCCGAGAATAAGATCAATATCCGAGTCACCAAGAACAATTGGAGAAGACTGGAATCTATAGTCGCCCATCTTGATGGAGACATCGGGAGCAACCAAACTAGACGACAAAAGCTTACCCGGAGAAACAATTTGCATGACTTTGGATAAAATCTCTGTGTCGACATTGTGCTTCGATGCAAATGGGCATGACAAGAAAGAATGCGATGCACCAGTATCAAAAAGAACTGAGAGATTACCCATTATCACATCAGTAGATTCCTCCGCTTGAGCTGCATTCATCATGTTCACCTTTGCAAACTTTGGGTTATGCTTGACCACTGCATTGTTGGAAGATCTGACAGGAGGAGGAGGAGGAAGACGCCTCTGGTTGAAGCACTTGTTAGCATAGTGACCTTTCTGCTGACATTTGTTGCAAGTCACCTCTGAGAGTGGACGGTGATAAGGAGCATTGGACTTTGGAGCTTGATTCTGAGACTTGTTCTGATAGCCAGAGTTGGAAGAGTTTGAAGAACCATGGCCACCTTTGTTCTTCTGCTGGTAAGGCTGACGAAACGGAGGAGGAGGAGGCAACCAGAACTTCTTTTGCTTAGCTGTCACAAGTGAGGAAGAAGAAGACTGAACTGCGTCTCTGACTCTCTTCTTAGAAGCCTCACACTTGAGCTGAGCAGCCTCTTGCTTCAGTGCCATATTGTAGAATTGATCAAACTAAGTAGGCTAAACAAGAACGAGAGCTAACTGCAGATCCTCTTTAAGGCCACCTCTGAAGTGATAGATCATACTCTTCTCAATAAACATTCGAACGAAGATGAACGAATGAATTCCGTAGTAAATCATCACACTTCCATAAGTTGAGAAGCCACTTGAAAAAGATGTGGAATGAACATATGAATTCGAAGGGAACTCGAATACCACAATAAAAAATAAAACAAAGTATTGGCTTGCAGAATAAGCCGGAACAAACATATGATAGATATTTCGTCTGAAGTTTTCGTGGTGGGGCCCACACGGGCTCAATCGTACAGCACCATCATGTACAAGGCTGTGCACATGACATACGAAGCGTCCCCGAGTCGGCAAAGCCATGGACTCTTTAAGACACAACGAGACCACTGTAAAATCAACCGTATACAGGCGGACCACTAGACGTCGAACCCCAATCTCATATCATGCATCTGTCGGAAAGATATCCTAAGGCTACTTGAATTCCCACTTATAAACTCCCGAAACTTTCTGGTTATGCAATCTGGTGTAGGGGATACAGGGGACACAAATATATATCACCCAAACTAGCAATCCCTAGATCCAGCTGTATCCATCCGTCAACACATAACCAAGAAACCTTCGGAAATCGTTTACCTCAACCTTCGAAAAACATCCGTTATACAAGTTATGGCAATACTCCCGAACTCCCGCCCCAGTACTGGGTGGCGTCGAGGTGATCTCACCAACAACTGCATAAAAGAGATTTCGATGTCGGCGAAACTCAGGTATTCCAGAACTGCAACGATAAAATTGTGACGACAACACCTCGGAGCTCAACTCCCCGGGACACTGCCACAACCCCTAAATGACAGGAGGCACCAAGAACAATGTTCTCGTCACAAATCGATCGGAACGATTCCAAGATACCCGCGTGATCCTAAAAAAAATTTAGTGAAATTGAGGAGAGAGTAGTCAAAACTTCTACGTCAGGAGACCTCACCAGAGCGACGAAGGGACTGAGGAGTAAAAGAATCCTACTCTCCGATATATATAGTCCTAAGACTCAAAACATTTTTATTCTAGACTCAACAACGCCAGCGATTCGATCAAGCAGGGGGCTCCTAAGTCGGGGATGGCTCTGATTACCAACTTGTAACGCCCACGATGCGGCTATATCTCCCACGTGTCGAGGCACGACTTAGAGGCATAACCGCATAGTGGTTTTGTCGCAAGAAGGGTCATCTTCACACAATCCCATGTAATGAACAAGAATGGGATAAAGAGTTGGCTTACAATCGCCACTTCACACAATACATAAAAATAATTCAATACATCATCCAAAATACAATCATATAGACCGACTACGGTCAAAAACCAGATGAAAATAAGACAACCCCAAATGCTAGATCCCCGATCGTCCCAACTGGGCTCCACTACAGATCATCAGGAAAAGACACATAATAACGACCACGTTCCTCGTCGAACTCCCACTTGAGATCGACGCCATCATCTGCACTGGCATCGTCGGCACCTGCAACTGTTTTGGAAGTATCTGTGAGTCACGGGGACTCAGCAATCTCACACCCGCGAGATCAAGACTATTTAAGCTTGTAGGACAAAGAGGTGCAAAGAGGTGGAGCTGCAGCGACAAAAGCATATATGGTGGCTAACTTGCACAAATGAGAGCGAGAAGAGAAGCAACGGAACGGACGTCATCTAGCAATGATCAAGAAGTGATCCTGAACACCTACTTACGTCATACATAACACATACCGTGTTCACTTCCCGGACTCCGCCGAGAAGAGACCATCACGGTTACACACGCACTTGGTGTATTTTAATTGGGTCAAGTGACAAGTTATCTACAACCGGACATTAACAAATTCTCATCTGCCTCATAACCGCGGGCACGGCTTTCGAAAGATAATACCCTGCAGGGGTGTCCCAACTTAGCCCATCATAAGCTCTCACGGTCAACGAAGGATAGACCTTCTCCCGGAAAGACCCGATCAGTCTCGGAATCCCGGTTTACAAGACATCTCGACAATGGTAAAACAAGACCAGCAAAGCCACCCAAATGTGCCGACAAAACCCGATAGGAGCTGCACATATCTCGTTCTCAGGGCACACCGGATGAGACATCCTACGAGTAAAACCAGACCTCGAGTTTCCAGGAGGGGGCCCCGCAGTCTGCTCAGTTCGGACCAACACTCGAAGGAGCACTGGCCCGGGGGGGTTAAAATAAGATGACCCTCGGGCTCGCGAAAACCCGGGGGAAAAGGTATAGGTCGCAAATGGTAAAACCAAGGTTGGGCCTTGCTGGAGGAGTTTTATTCAAGGCGAACTGTCAAGGGGGTCCCATAAATCACCCGACCGCGTAAGGAACGCAAACTCAAGGAACATAATCCCGGTATAACAGTAACTAGGGCGGCAAGAGTGGAACAAAACACCAGGCATAAGGCCGAGCCTTCCACCCTTTACCAAAATATATAGGTGCATTAATTAAATAAGAGATATTGTGATATCCCAACATAACCATGTTCCGACATGGAACAAACTTCAACTTCACCTGCAACTAGCAACGCTATAAGAGGGGCTGAGCAAAAGCGGTAACTTAGCCAAACAACGGTTTGCTAGGAAAGGATGGTTAGGGCTGACATGGCTAAAATGGGAGACATGATATAGCAAAAGATAGGTAGCGGAGCATGGCAATAGAGCGAACAACTAGCATAGCAAAGATAGAAGTGATTTCGAGGGGTGGTCATCTTGCCTGCAAGATTCTCAGAGTTGTCGAAAGCTTGATCCTCGTAAGCGTACTCGACAGGTTCCTCGTTCACGAACTCGTCTCCCGGATCTACCCAAGACAAGAACACAAACAAACGGAACCACAATCAACAACGAGGAATGCGCAAGAAACATGATGCAAAACATGTATGATATGCAAGATGTGATATGCGATGCATATGCGTGCTCCGGAAGGAAAAATGATGAACATGGCAATAACTTGGCAAACCAAGCATGCCACTGGAAAGATGGGATGATTTCGGTCGAAATCGATATAAAGATCGCCGGAATCGGATGCACGGTTTGCAAATGGCAAGCAAAACAAGAATGACACTAATCTGCGATAAACAGCAAGATAGCACTTAAAATGCAACAAGCAACAATGCTACAGCACCCCAACATAGCAACAAAGAACATGGTAATAATCTACAGGAGATGCTTGACAAAAGATGAACACTGAGCTATGGCTAGATCACAACATATCAAGCTCAAACAAGCATGGCAAAAGTGCAAAAGATTACAGGTTCACAGACTTGGTGAAAAACTGGACATGGCAGAAATTAGCATCAGGTATCAATGTTCAGAGCACGAAACCAACATGCTACAGTAACTTAACATAGCAAAACAAGGCATGGTAGTGTTCTAATAAAAGCACATGACCAAAGTCCCTTACTGACCATAAGCCAAAAAAGACCAGAAGATATGATGGCAAGCATGTAAACATAGCAAGTTTCGTTATCAGGTTTCAGACTTAGCAGAAAACAGAGCATGGCAGAAATAATAATATGTAGGCCTCTTTGTGAGCTTGATGCACTCACTACAGAGCAATGCATGACAAACCAAGCATACCTACAGCAATATGGCATGTTTATAAAGCTATCCATGGCAAGAGCAATTGCATATCATGTATGGATCAACTACAATAAGCTTGGCAAAAATGCATGTCATGTTAAGAATCTGCCAGAAATATTTTATAGCAAAAGTAGAGCAAGATTGAGTCATGCTATGGCACTCCATAATTGCAAACAATTGCAGTAATGGATCAATAACAACTATATCTACAAAACATCCTTACTGAACATCTCCAAAATATGCATGGATCTCTCTGTAGCAACAAGTTTACATGGCAACAAAGTTACAGCAGACGAGGACTTAGAGAAATCACTAAGTCCCTGAAATCAGAAATATTACGGGGCCTACTTTGCATGCTTATGCTAGTCACCACAAAGATCACAAAAATACATGGACTATACCACTGGAAAGATGGCATGGCATACTTCAAAACATATGTAGAGCTCATGCCCAAAAGATGCACAGAATAAATGATACAAAAATGACAAATCTCCAAGTTCTGATAAGAACCAGAGATTAACAGCAACTAGCCCTCTTCCAACGAAGATTTGGGCGTCAAGATGACCTCTAATGAAAATGGTGCAATTGAACAAAATTAAGAGCATCACGAGGCGAATAATTTGACATATTATTCGCGCGAATCGGAGCTACATGCACAAAGTTACGGCATCGGGAACAGGGCAAGATACTGAGAGAAATTAAGACTTGGGAGAATTTCGAGGCGAGAAAAAGTCAACGTACGCAGAGATCTGGATCGAACGAGCTCTTCCAGCCCGAGCTCGCTCGCCGGCGGAGGAAGGAGGGAGAGGGAGCAGCGGCGCCGGTCGCCGGAGGAGCAGCGGGGCCGGGGGCGGCGGTCGCCGGCGGGGGCGGCGGTCGCCGGCGGGGGCGGTGCCGGCGGGCCTGCGGGCGGCGGCGGCGGCCCAAGGCGCGGCGGCGGCGGCGATGGCGATGGCCGGCAGCGGCGGCGCACTGGCCGGCGGCGGGGAAGGCGCGCGGGCGCGGAGGCGCGGAGGCGGCGGGCCGCGGGGGCCGGCGATGGGCCTGCGGGCCGGCGGCGGGGCGAGGCCGGAGGCGGGCCACGTGGCGCTCGCGGGTTGGCCGGGCGGCGCGGCGGACGTGTCCGGCGCGGGCGGATGCGTCCGGCGCGGCGCGGAGGGAGAGGGTTAGGGTTCGTCTGAGATTTCATTTTTCGGGATGCCCACATATAAATAGGTAGAGGGAGCTAGGAGACTCCAAATGAGGTGCGGTTTTCGCACACACGATCGTGATCGAACGACCTAGAGCATGGAAGAGAGTTTGGTGGGCTTTGGGCTGGTTTTAGAGGGGGGGTTTGCTGGATACTCAAATGGACATTGTGGAGGCCCGATTAACCGATGGAGTACCAAACGACCTCCGAATGGAACGAAACTTGACCGGTAGACTCCGGGTGGTATATTAAGACCACTTGACAAGCCTCGGTCCATTCCGAGAAAGTTTGACACACGCACACGAAAGAAAACAAGAGGGGTGCACCGAAGGAGATAGGAGCGCCGGATTGGAAAACGGACAACGGGGAAAGTGCTCGGATGCATGAGACGAACACGTATGCGAATGCAATGCACATGATGACATGATATGAAAATGCATGACATGACAAAATACAAAACGGAAGACAAAACCCGACAACGGAGGGAAAAACATATCACATAGCCGGAAATGGCAAGAGTCGGAGTTACAAATATGGCAAGTTACATGCGGGGTGTTACACATCAATAATCTGATCAATACGAGGGAGAGCAAAAGGATCAGCCAGACAAGCCTTGTTTAAATCCATGTAGCCCACACACATACGCCAAGTGCCGTTCTTCTTAAGTACCAGCACCGGGTTAGCCAACCACTCAGGATGAAAGACTTCAACAATAAACCCAGCCGCTAAGAGCCGGGCTACCTCTTCACCAATGGCCTTACGCCTCTCTTCATTGAAACGACGAAGAAACTGCTTGACCGGCTTAAACTTGGGATCAATATTAAGAGTGTGCTCAACGAGTTCCCTCGGTACACCTGGCATGTCAGAAGGTTTCCATGCAAAGATGTCCCGGTTCTCATGGATGAACTCGATGAGCGCGCTTTCCTATTTCGGATCCAGATTAGCACTGATGCTGAACTGCTTGGATGAATCGCCAGGAATGAAATCAAACAGCTTGGTATCATCTGTCGACTTAAACTTCCAGATCGGGTCATGCTCCGTAGTTGGCTTTTTCAAAGATGTCATATCTGCCGGGGCAACACTATCCTTATAAAACTTCAATTCCTCTGTTGCACAGACAGACTCAGCATAAGCAGCGTCACCTTCTTCACACTCTAAAGCTATCTTCCGGCTTCCGTGCACCGTGATGGTTCCCTTGTAACCCGGCATCTTGAGCTGCAGATAAACATAACAAGGCCTTGCCATGAACTTAGCATAAGCCGGCCGTCCGAACAGAGCATGATAAGGGCTCTTGATTTTCACCACTTCAAAGGTCAATGTCTCCGACCTAGAGTCATGATCATCTCCAAAAGCAACTTCCAAAGCTATCTTACCAACTGGGTATGCCGACTTACCAGGCACCACGCCGTGAAAAACAGTGTTTGACGGCTTCAGATTCTTATCAGTCAACCCCATGCGACAGAAAGTTTCATAATAAAGGATATTGATGCTGCTACCTCCATCCATGAGTACCTTAGTGAACTTGTATCCTCCGACCTGAGGTGTGACCACTAAAGCCAAGTGACCCGGATTATCAACCCGGGGCGGGTGATCTTCCCGACTCCACACAATGGGCTGCTCAGACCAGCGCAAGTAACGGGGAATTGTTGGCTCAACGCCGTTCACCGCCCTTTTATGGAGCTTCTGATCCCGCTTGCATAAACTTGTGGTGAAGACGTGGTACTGCCCGCTATTCAACTGCTTTGGGTTACTCTGATACCCAGATTGCTGCTGCTGATTCCCTTGACTTGACTGTTGATGATAACCACCCTGATTGGCCTGGTTTCCTTGATTGCCTTGGAAGCCGGAATTAGAACGGCGGCCACCGTAACCCAGACCATGAGAGCCGGAGCCTGAGCCATCGCCCGGCCCATGACTGTCTTGAAACAGATTGGAATTTTTATACTCCTTCATAATGAAGCAATCCTTCCAGAGGTGACTAGACGGTCTTTCCCATGTACCATGCCTTGGGCAGGGTTGATTCAACAGCTGCTCAAGGTTAAAACCTGGCCCCCAACCCATGGAGGCGGCTTACCCTAACGACGCTGACCATTATTCTACGCATTAGTTTAGCCACAAAGTCCAAACTATTATCAGCTTTGCGCTTGCCGTTGCCTCCCTGATTCGCCGGATTATGTTGCTGCCCTCTGGTGCTGTTACTCTTCTTTCCCTTTCCCGGCTTTTCATCGTCAGACTCGGGGTCCTTGGTACCATCAGAGTCAGCGTACTTAACCAGAGCCGCCATCAGCTCCCCCATGTTATTACAGTGGCGCTTGAGCCGCCCTAACTTCTGTTTGAGGTGTAGAAAACGACAATTCTTCTCCAACATCAGGACTGCTGAGCCGGTATTGATGTGATCTGATGAATGCAGGACAGTTGAGACCCGGCGCACCCAATGGCTTGTCGACTCGCCTTCTTCTTGGACACAGGCATCCGAATCCACAATTGACATAGGCCGCTTGCACGTGTCTTTAAAATTCTGAATAAAACGGGCTTTTAACTCGATCCATGACCCAATGGAGTTGGCAGGCAGCCCCTTCAACCAGGTACGAGCCGTTCCATCCAACATCATGGTGAAGTACTTAGCACACGCAGCATCACTAACGTCTAGAAGTTCCATGGCCATCTCATAACTCTCGACCCATGCTTCTGGGGGTAAGTTGGCTGTATAGTTAGGTATTTTGCGAGGACCTTTGAAATCCTTGGGCAAACGCTCATTACGCAGAGCCGACACTAAACATGGCACACCCAAAGTCCTGAAAGTTACACCTGTCTCCACTGAAGTTGTCGGGCGAACCGGAGAATGCTGATGAGCTGTGTACTGAGCCGCCAGCTCAGCCTCTCGGCGTGCTCTACCCTGATCTACTACATTCTGAGCATTAGCCCCACCGCCCGCCGGGTTATGTCCACGGGGTAGGTTACGGTACCGCCCGCTACTTGACACAGCTGGTTCCTCGATATGCCTGCTATAACTTCGGCTTGGGCGAGGGGTTGAATGAATCCTCTCACGACTGTAAGAGTAAGCCGCCTGTTGGGCCACAGCCGTCTGAAGCAATTCTCCGGCCCGTCGTATTTCCATTGCCGCCGGCGACTCACCTTCAACTGGTAGAGCTGCCAACCGTGTCGCCGCAGCAATCATGTTATCCAAAGGGTTAGAGTGATGACCCGGTGGCGTCGGTACATACTGTGGTGGGATATTGTTCTGACGAGGCGGGTCCTTCATGCGCGGCTGAGCCGGTGTTCCTGTACCAAGTGCTTCAACCCAGTTTACCATTGGCTGGTTACTGGTCCCTGCTTCGGGCGTGTTAAAGAGATTTCTCGCCTCGTAAACCGGAGGCAGGCG
Organism: Aegilops tauschii subsp. strangulata; assembly: GCF_002575655.3. Classification (NCBI taxonomy): domain Eukaryota; kingdom Viridiplantae; phylum Streptophyta; class Magnoliopsida; order Poales; family Poaceae; genus Aegilops; species Aegilops tauschii. The sequence continues at coordinate 184,793,597 of NC_053039.3, forward strand.
AGTCTGATGCCTCCTCCTCATGACTTCGTTTGAAGTGTTCTGATCTAGCATGAGCCGGAAAGACTCTGGCTGAATCCACTGTGCCTGAGCCTCCAACGCAGCCCGCTCCGCAGCTATCCTAGTGTCCTCAGCTGCCAGGTCTTCCTTGGCTTGAGTTATCTGATCTCGCAACTTCGCGACTTCCGCGTTATGCTGATCTCGGTTCGCCGGGTTAACCTCCGCCGTTAGCAGTGTTGCCAAAGCATCCAATAAGTCGGACAAGACCTGAGCCGACGGGCGCGCAGGGCCTGCTGCCCCGGCCGCCGTCACCGCTGCTGACCCGGAAATTAGTGCCGCTACAGTTGAAGAATTCTGCACTGGCTGTGTACCGGCCATGAAGATTGCGACCCGGTTCGGCGGCTCGTAGGGGTCTGGAATACTGTCGCCATCGGAACAGCCCCCAAGCCTACCGTCCTGTAGTTGATATAACGAGGTAGTCTCGCCCGAGGACGACTCACGCTGAGCCATCTCGATGATGTCGGTGCAGATGTTTGGCTCAGGGCTCGGTTCGCCGATCTTGCCGATGAAGACGTGAATTTCGCCGAAGGGGACCCGGTACCCGTACTTAATTGAGCCGGCCTCAGGGCCCCAGCCCGCGTCGTCGATGTAGAGCTTGCCGCGACGACTCTTGGTCATCCGGCCCACAGCATATCCCTTGATCCCTTCAAAGTTGCCCTTCAAGAACTCAAAACCACCGTGCGATAGCCCCACGGTGGGCGCCAACTGTCGTGGGGTTGTCATGGCAGATGTCCTAGTGTGAGGACTTAGTCGTGGAGCCATCGCAACGAGATTAGCTTAAAGGGGTTAAATGGGACAAAGGACTCAGGGAGTTTATACTAGTTCGGCCCCTTGCGGTGAAGGTAAAGGCCTAATCCAGTTGAGGTGGTATTGCTTATGTCTCGATTACTAGGGAGCGAATACGCTTGACCTAGCTTTTGGTCTCTAGTTTCTTGCCCTAACTCGCCGCCGGGTCGTCCCTTTATATACTCAGGTTGATGCCTGGTGGCTTATAGAGTCTCGGCCGGCTCATAAACGTGTCTGACCTGGTGACTTAATTACAATTGCTGTATAATACAAGTCATACACATATGGCGGTTTACACCTACGGGCCTTAAGCCGCCTTTGGGCTTTGGGCCCTTCATAAATTATCCTTATGAACCACCATCTTTGATTCCTTCATGGGCTTTGTCTTATGAGTCGCCATGGGTATAACCCGGCCCCTCCTGGGCAGGTTAACTCAATAGCTATATCCCCAACACAAGTTCTCTTCCTTGCAAGACTAACCCATGTAGGTAGATGAACTCAAATCCAAGTGGTGCTCCCAATTCTTGATGAGCTACATCAACCTTGAGCAACCCACACAAGTTCAACTACATGATCAAGATCAACACCACCACACAAGTATGTTATTCCATCTTAGAGAAGCTTTACCCTAAGTCATGGGTCAAAGCAACTCAACAAGATGCGAACACATCAAATGCTTAAACGAAAAATGGTAACCCCATTTTGAGCTTAAACGATGAGTATGACTTATGATCAAGGGTTCTCACTTGACTCCTTAGTCAATATACTCTAACATAGGTGACTTTGTCACCGCCCAATTCTAGATGAAGTTCTGTAGTGTTTCTCTGAGTTTTGCATTTGTTCTTTGCATTTGTCCCTTGCATATTTATTCCCCTTCTTTTATCAAAAAAACTTCATCTAGATTTTTTTCCCGTTTTGTTCTGCATTTCTTTGCATCCAATTCATTGCAAATCCTTTAGTCAATTCGTTGCAAATCTTTGTGAGATCTTATTTGCCTAGTGAGCTGAGGTGACTATTGCTCTTTCTCTGTGTTGAATTCGGTCGCGCCGATTTGTTACTTTCGGTCCAACCGAATCCTTTCGGTGCAACCGAAGAACACAACTCGGTGCCACCGATTTCACTGCAGAAAAGACAATTTGCCACTTGTTCCTGCATTTTTGTTCCAGATCCACTCGATGATTCTTGTCCTCTACCAGCATCACAATCTATATGCTGCTTTGCTCTGTGACTCAAGGACCAAACCTATTTTGACTCACACTCCAGAAGACCCCTTCTTGGAAATTGATGTCAAAGAGGGAGAGAGAGATCACATCAAAGCTTAATTCTTCAAAAGGAGGAGAGAATACTTCTAACAGGGGAAAAGAGAGAGATAACATCAAAGGCCCCAGATGCTTGGTGTCCAAGAGGAGAGAAGTCACATGTCTTTAAGAGGGGAAAGACATGTCTATGTTCTGTTTATGTTTATGATCTGTTTTGCTCTGATTTTGTTTTCCTACCTTCTCCCATTATCCAATACAAGATTGAGGGGGAGAAAGACTGCTAGGGAAGGAAGTCTTTGAATTCATTGCATATCTTTTACCTTTGGGGACATGTCTATATCCAATAAAGTACCCAGTACTCACACTCTACATGTCATCCCAGTCTTGGTACTCTTGTGGCTTCTTTTGGTTGCTCTGTCTAGTAGATGTATCTGTGTTATCTAACCTTGTTTACTCAGGTTCATCTCTTCCTAAGCCAGCTCAAGATCACAAGGTAAGTATATGCATCACACTCATGTGCATGAGATTTCTTGCTAATGTACATATTGTTTGCAAGAAGGAATCATGAACATGAGGTTACACTTCATATCATTTGCTCTGATGCATATAGCCAAGATACATGTAACACACTGCTTGCTCTGTCATGTCTATGCATTCACATGCTCTTATTCCACATTGACATGATTGCATACAAGTAGGGGGAGCCTATGCATGTTACGTGTCCTTCCAAAGCTTTACTTGTTATTTTCTATATCTTTATCTAAAGCTTTGATGTATGTTGTCATCAATTACCAAAAAGGGGGAGACTGAAAGCACAAGTGCTCCCTGGGTGGTTTTGGTAATTAATGTCAACATATCTCTTGTTGGACTAATGTTTTCATCTAGTATATTTCAGACAAGTTCAACAGATGGAGTGGCATGGACAAGAGGATAGGGAACCCTTTCAAGATGCTAAGGACAAAGGATTGGCTCAAGCTCAAAAGCTCAAGACTCTACATTTTACTTTTAGTGATCCAAGATCACATTGAGTCCATAGGAAAGCCAATACTATTAAAAGGGGATGAGGTGTTGCTTAATGGGTTACTTCCTCAAAATGCTTAGTGATATGCTCCAAAATCCTCAACCACTTTCCCATATCCACATATGTCCCAAACCAAAAGTCAAACTCGGCCCCACCGAAACTTTCTATCCGGCGCCACCGAGTTCAGCTGACATAGCCACTGCCACAAATCCTAATCAATTCGGTCTCACCGAGATGGGCTTGCAAACTCTCTGGATCATGTTGCATTAAATTCGTCCTTACCGAGTTTTGTAATCGGTCCCACCGAGTTTGCGTGACCAACTCTCTGGTTAGCTTGTTACCAAAATCGGTCCCACTGACTTTGTGTAATCGGTCAAACCGAGATGAGGTTTTACCCTAACCCTAGCACATCGGTCCCACCGAGTTGATCATATCGGTCCCACCGAAATGCCTAACGGTCACATTATGAACTGAATTGGTCCAACCGAGTTTTCTGATTCGGTCCCACCGAGTTTGGTGATTTGTGTGTAACGGTTATATTTTGTGTGGAGGCTATAAATACCCCTCCACCCACTCTTCATTCGTGAGGAGAGACATCAGAACATGCCTACACTTCCATCATACATATTCTGAGAGAGAACCACCTACTCATGTGTTGAGGTCAAGATATTCCATTCCAACCACATAAATCTTGATCTCTAGCCTTCTCCAACTTGCTTTCCACTCAAATCATCTTTCCACAAAATCCAAATCTGTGAGAGAGAGTTGAGTGTTGGGGAGACTATCATTTGAAGCACAAGAGCAAGGAGTTCATCATCAACACACCATCTGTTACCTTTTGGAGAGTGGTGTCTCCTAGATTGGTTAGGTGTCACTTGTGAGCCTCCGTCAAGATTGTGGAGTTGAACCAAGGAGTTTGTACGGTCAAGGAGATCGCCTACTTCGTGAAGATCTACCCTAGTGAGGCAAGTCCTTCGTGGGCGATGGCCATGGTGGGATAGACAAGGTTGCTTCTTCGTGGACCCTTCGTGGGTGGAGCCCTCCGTGGACTCGCGCAATAGTTACCCTTCGTGGGTTGAAGTCTCCATCAACGTGGATGTACGATAGCACCACCTATCGGAACCACGCCAAAAATCTTCGTGTCTTCAATTGCGTTTGCACACTCCAATCCCATCCCTTTACATTCTTGCAACTTGCATGCTTTACTTTTCGCTGCTCATATACTCTTGTCATGCTTGCTTGATATGTATTGTGAATGTTTAAACTTGTGCTAAAACTCCACTTCAACTTAAAGAAATTAAAAACTGCAACTTTTCTTACTAAGAGTCTATTCACCCCCCCCCCCCTCTAGACACCTCTTCTCGATCCTTTCAAAGGCGACCTTGTCATTAGGCGTGTTCAGTCCGCCAAGGGTTCCAACAAGTTGACGCCGAAGTGGGAAGGCCCTTACCGGGTAGTATGAGTCACCAGACCTGACGCAGTCCATCTGGAGACCGAAGATGGCATCAAGGTGCAAAACTCATGGAACATTGAGCATCTTCGTAAGTTCTACCCGTAAGGCGCGGCTGCTGGGCCCTGCCCCGGCAGCCACCCTTTTGTACAAGCCTTGCCGATGTTGCATGTAACCCTTTGTACAAAGCCAGGCGCAGACCCTGAGCAGCAGATAAATAATTGAAGCGCTGGGGGCCCTAAACCTGCATGCATGCATAGCATAAACATGAACTTGCCATGAGCATGTAGAAGATATCATATGTTGCTACTGCTTCCCTCTGCACTAACTACAGGATTCTTGCCGCGAACTTGATTCCGAAAGGCAAAAAGGGGACAAGCCTATATATCGATCTCCGACAAGCCAAACAGATAAGTTCTCTTTTTATCCATACATGTCTTTGTGAGAAGAGAACTTGTGCATAGGGAAACCTTGTCACCTTCGAAGCATTTGTGCTCCCATCCTTTGACCTGAATGTTGATTCGGTCCAGAAGGTTGCAGTGGCATTTGACAAGAAAAAGGTTGACAAGGGGCCGGTCCCTCTCCATGTCTCTGAAGCCCGGCAGGCCTGGCCTCCGCGGCAACAATGGAAGGCACCGGCAAGATAGCTTGCCGAGGAAACTTGTTTACTTACAAGTATAAAGGTGTTCATCCTTTGCGTGGACAGGAGACATGCACAAGTACCCGGCAAGGCTTGTCTTTTTCATTGATATGCTGATAAACAAGTACAAATCTTACAGAGCACAAACATGGATAAAATAGATTACATATTTAGACTAAATTTTGTCAAGTACCTACATGTTTTAGACTGAAAAAAGATAAGTGCCCCGTGATCCCTTTCTTGTCCCTCTCCTCCTATGAACTATGGTGGGAGGTGAAGAGGGAAAAAGGAGTGCCTGGGCAGAAGCACAGCTCTCCCCGTCACGACCCACAGGCAGCAGCCTGACAAGATCGGGAGTGGCGAGGCTGTGAAGGCAGCGGACGGGCAGAATGGCTAGGCATCCCCTAGCCGCCACCAGGACCGCGGGATGCGCCCGACAGAAGGCACCAAGAGAGCCTCCCCCGACAGCCATCTGGAAGAGGCTAGTGATGATGGTGCCGGGGCGGGCGAAGAGACGAAGAACAGAGTAGCAAACCAACAATACGAGATGAAGGCGTCGGTGCCATCGTACTCTGACTTGACGGCCTGCCGCCCGCCTTCCTCATCTTCGCTAGTTTTCTCCTCATTACTGTCGCTCCGGGAAGGCGCTGGGCTCCTGGCCCGACACCTCCCCCGGAGAGATTGCCGATGGCAGAGACGGCGCCCAAGGCATACTACGAGCATCGTCCCCCACTTCGGCGGATAAAAGGGCGCCACCACCTTCGGCATTGCCCCCAACCTCGCTGGATAGAGCAGGCACCAGAACCCCCAAGGACTTCGCCGGCAAGTCCTTGGGCTCCGGTGGCTTGCTGCAGAGACGACGCCCCAACCCCTGACGGATAGATCGTACGGAGAATACAAGCGCTCTGCCATCAAGGAAGGACACGGCGCCCCATGCAATGAGGCCGGTTCGACTGCCACAAGTGCGTCGCCACCAACCACGGCGGCTCCCGCAGCAGCCACCACGTCTCCTGCAGCCGCGAATCAAGCTGACTCCCTGGGTGTCTACACAAACACTCAAGGTCATCACCCCTAAATGGAAGCGCGGGGCCGAGCCCCGACCTCCCTTCCTCGGCATGAAGAAGACAAACAAGAAGAAAAAGGAGAGGTGAGGATGGGTGCCTCCGTTCACCCTCGCGCCCCCTTTTATAGGCAAGCACAGAGCTGAGGGGCTCCTTCGGACCCGACCCGCTTGCATCACCAACAACAACCGGGCCCGTTCACCACCCCCTTGCGTCAATTCGGAACAATCGATTTTTTGCCACGGCACCCCTTCCCACGCCATCCACCACCTACCCCGCACAATGCATGTGGCGTACGTGGCAGAGAAAGCGAGCATGGTCGGAAGGGTGAGATGGCAGATACCTCCCCGTGAGTTAAAGTCATTCACGGGCTAGTACAGAGACGGCCCCACCGTGTTCGACGTCTTGCACGACGCGCGAAAAAATCAGAAACTGATTCAAGCACAGGTTAATGAAGAAGCAACGAAAATATAAGGAATGAGCTACCACAAGCCCCCTGCCTATGTACCTTATAGGGCCTACCCCAACAACACTTGGCAGTGCATTTGGGCCAGGCCCGGGGGCTCCTGTCGGTGCAACAAACCATGGCATATGTTGCGCAAACTATACACATGCATGGAGGCAAGGTTGCAATGACAAGACAAGACCAAGCTGAAGAGATAGCTCTTTGAGGAATCAAAGGGCGGATTAAGAAGACCAAGACAAGACAAAGGAGCAAGATATCACTAAGGAAAAACCTCCCTTGCCAATCAGGCAAGCCCAGTCAGGTCGAGGCTACACCGAAGACATGTCTCAAGCCTCCCCCGGCAGGCTTGCTGGGGACGCCGAGGGCGGATCTCCCCACCAAGGCGCCACTGCTCCACCGCATAGCGACTCAACTCACTTATCAGTGCAGTGTCGAGCCCCCAAGTGATTAATTGGTCGTCCTCTGGCACGTGGCAACCATTTGGGGAGAAGATTCACCCTGCATGACACCGGTCCAGAGGCGTGTCAGGCAGATAGGGCGAGAGACAGCTAAAGTGGCGCGGCAACGCTTGTCGAGCTACATCCACGAAAGCGGTGCATTTAATGCGCCTTGTCCTGTCTGCAGAGTTAGATCTGATAGCATTGTTGCTATCTAATCAGTGTGTAATGACTGATTTGCCACTTTGGTAACCCCTTAGCCTATAAAAGGAGGGCCATGGCGACCTAAAATAGGATTAGGACCCTTGTACACTCTTATGCGTGGAGCTGCTCTCCCCGAGGCAACCTAGCCGGGCTTGAGCGCTGCGTGTTCGTCACGGTCCTCCATCCAATCCACCAAAGCAGGAGTAGGGTTTTACGCTTCGCAGGCGCCCAAACCTGGGTAAAAACCACCGCGTCACCTTTGTCATGCTGCCCCTACGATCTTCGATCTTTGTGCAACGTGCCCCTCCCCCTTGTCGAACCACAAGGGGCCAATGGCTCCATAGGTGATCGTGTTCCGCCATGACATCTCCGTAAAATTTCAGCTCATTTGGAGATGTGCAGAATAGGTATCTCTCACATAGCTTTTGTAGGTCCAGAATTCCAACTACCGGTATTCTCCCTCTTTGTGTAAACCTTGCATATTATGAGATAAAAGGCATTAGAATTACTCCACAGAGTGTTATAAAGCATAAAACACTATAAACAACAGTAGGAAAACATGATGCAAAATGGACGTATCAGAGACCTCTAGTCGAGGAGGTCTGTGCATGAAGATGAGGTCGACGCGAGGAGGCCGACGATGAGACCTCCGATGGAGGAGATCCGCATGATGAAGATGAGGTCGGCGCGAGGAGGCCGATGGTGAGAGCTCCAGCCGAGGAGGTCCGCACGATGAAGATGAGGTTGGCGCGAGGAGGCCAACGGTGAGACCTCCAGCGGAGGAGGTCCACGAGATGAAGATGAGGTCAACGCGAGGAGGCCGACGGTGAGACCTCCGGTAGAGGAGGTCCGTGCGGTTAAGATGAGGTCGGCACGAGAAGGACGACAGTGAGACCTCCAGCGGAGGAGGTCCACGCGGTGAAGATCCACATGATGGAGATCCGTTCAATGGAGGTCCGCGCGATGGAGGTCCTCATCATGGTGGTCTGCACCATGGAGGTCCGCAGCGGAGAAGGTCTAGGCCATGGAGGTCCGCGATCGTGAAGGTCTATGTCATGGAGATCTGAAGTGGAGGTCTGCACCATGGAGGTCCGTGCAGGAGGAGGTCTACGCCATGGAGGTCCCTGTGGTGAAGGTCTCCACGTGATAAAGTTGGATAGCCCGTTGATGAAGAATGATGAACTCAGGCTAGATCCATTTTCGCGTAGAAAACTGATGCATACCTTGATCCAGTCTTCCGGCTCGTCCCGAAGTTTGAACAGCAGGATCGGCATGAAATTTTGAGGGGTTGTTGACAGCACAAATCTGCATGGGGTCAATTGTTGGATCTTCCAAAGGACGTCGGAGTTGGCCGCTGAACGTGTTCTTCCGAGCTCATGCATATTCCCGTCCAGATTTGTTTGCCTCGGTATTTCGGAGATTGTCGGAGACTCGTAGATCGGATTGTGCTGAAATTTTATAGGATTATTGAAGACATAATTCCACACAATCCCTATGAAGGAAATGTGAAAATGATGCTTGAGGAGGCGGGGATGACAAAAACGAATCTGTTGTCCAGAAAATTCTGCAGGTCGCGCAGAGGCTATGCTGATGTTGAGCCCTCGACCTCCACGGATGATTCTCCATGATCCCAATTGAGATCGAAGTTGATGTTGATGAAGCATACCATCTAAACATAGTATCTATGCACACCATCTCCTACCTGTCGTGCCAACCGATGGAGGAAAATCACGTCAGATCCCTGCATCGGGTTCCTAGTGGAGCGCATAGAGAATTAGATTGGGTTACACACAGGACATAGATTTTACCCAGGTTCAGGCCCTTGTGGTGAGGTAATACCCTACATCCTGCATGTCAGATTGTATCATTTGTGTTTCTCTCATGGAGAGCTGAAGAGATGATCGATGCCAACCTGGGAGGCCCCTACCTCCCCTTATATAGATAGCTGAGGGCTAGGGTTACAAGTGCCCAAGTTGTTTTACATGGCTTGGCGCCCAAGTTTTCTACTAGAGTACATGTATTGTGGTACAAGTAATGTATATCCTTCTGGAGGGGGAAATCGTTAGTGGGGAGGGGCCTAGGTTATCTTCAGGCTCCAAGTAAATTTGCATGTGCCACCTCTAATCATCCAAATAAACATTTGTTTTGTGTGCCTGTACCGCTCATGGAGCGACGAGACAGTCAATATCTTCCATTCTAAGCGGGTTATTCTCATGATGAGTGTTTATTCACTTGTACTTGCACAAGAGAGGCTGGTAATTGGGATGCCCAATCCTGCTAAACAAAACAAAGAAACATATAATAAAACAAACTCACCTGGAAAGTTGATTGTTTGGAGGGCACCCGAGGATTCGGCTAGCCATGGCTTGTGTTTGAATGGTTGAGGGGGAGTAAATCTTTTCATTTATGCGTGGGAACTGCCAATTATGTGTTTAGCATGGAAGATATTAAAATCCTTTGTCGTGAAGTGATAGGAAAAGCACACCTCTCAAAATGTATTCATCGCTTTTTTAAGCTTCGAGCTCTGGCACCGCTGCAAATCTCTGTTTCCCTCTGCGAAGGGCTTTTCTATTTAGTTTTATTGTTGAGTCATCACCTTCTCATTCAAGCACCAACCTTGAGAGCGCTATTGTCATTCTTAGATTAACATACATTGAGTTTAGTTAATGTTTGTCATGGTGGAACACGATCACCTATGGGACCATCGGCCCCTTGTGGTTCGGCAAGGGGGAAGATCATGTTGCACAAATAGCAGAGGCCATGGAACAACACGACGGTGGTGACACTGGTGATTTTTACCCAGGTTCGGGCCGCTGAGAAGCGTAAAACCCTACTCCTGCTTTGGTGGATTGGATGAGGGAACACGTTGAGCACGCAGTGCTCAAGCCCGGCAAGGTCACCTCGGGGAGAGCAGCTACACGCGTACAAGTGTGTGAAAGTCCGAATCCTTTGCTAGGTTGCCTTGACCTCCTTTTATAGCTTAAGGGGTGACCACAGTGGCAAAACAGTCTTTATCTAATGATTAGATAGCTAACAGTGCTATCATACCTAACTCTGTTAGTTAGGACAAAGTGCATTAAATGCACTGCTAGGTGTCATGCTGAGGATGCATCCCGGCAAGCCTCCCGTGTCGCTTAATCATCTTCTGCTTGTCTGCTTGACACGACTCTGGACGGGTGCCATATGAGGGTAATCAACCTTCCAAATGGCTGCCACGTGCTTAGTGGAAGCCACTTAATCACTTGGGGGATCGACACCACACTGATAACCGATTTGCGTTGCGGTGCAGTGGAGCGGTGGAGCCTTGGCGGGGAGATTTGCCCTTGGCAGACCCGGCAAGCCTGCCGAGGAAATCTTGGACTTGTCCTTGGGGTGGCCTCGACCCGACCAGGATCTCTTACCCGGCAAGGGAGGCCTTCCCAAGGTGGTGCTCTACTATTTTGTGTTGGTCTTCTTGATCCGCTCTTTCATCTCACTAACAGCTGCTTCTCTGGCTTGGCCTTGCTTTGGATGTTGGTATAGCTATTCTTTTGCCGCGCTTTGGCTGCCGGGGCGGAGGCCTTTCGTCCGTGCACAAGTCAGGGGAAACATACAGACCTGTCTGTGTACCCCGACAGAAGCCCCGGGGCCTGAGCCATACGTGTCACTGGGCACGTTGGGTTAGGCCCCAAACAGTGCACAGACACGTGTCGAAGAAGTGTTGCACATGCATCGGTTGTCATGATGAGCAGTCAATCCAACGTCCACTCCGCGTAATTACCGCAGGTCGTGGGATCGTGGTACAGTAGCAGTTAATGGGTAATGCTCCTGCAAAAACGGTAACTTCTGAGAAAAGATAGTGAAGAGCCAGCCCCAGCGCCCGTTCCCAATAAAAAGGCAATGCGAAGGGGCGCTGCTCATTCGCATTTGTCTCTTCTTCCATCATCTTCTTCCTCAAGCCAAGCAACCGCTCTCGTCGCCATCACCCGCCTTGAAAGTTCTGCCAGATCTTTGGTCCATCTAGTGAGCCCATGAAATGGGGGAAAAGGCGGCTGGTGCGAAGGGGAAGCGGGTGGCCATCGCAAGGGATACCGCCACAGAGGGGAAGAAGAAAAGGGCGGAGGAGCTGGACAGGAAACGATAGGAAGATGTGGTTTTCTTTCCGTCGAACTTGGACGCCAACACCCTGGCCGCGAGGTATGAGTACATGTGGGGGAGGGAAGTTCCGAAGGGGCATGGAGCACCCGTGGTCTTGCCGAAGGGTAACGAGGTTCTACCGAACTCATACCACTTTCTCTGCGCATACTTCTTCTGCGGCCTCACCTCCTCTTCTCTGATTTCTTCGAAGCCATGATGGTGGTGTATGGATTTCACCTCCTGGATTTTACGCCCAATGCAATGGCGTGCATGGCAATCTTCGACCACTTGTGCGAGAATTTCATCAAAGTCGCCCCCAGTGTGGACTTGTTCAGGCATTTCTTCATCCCGCGGGTCGAACACAAATCTCATCGCTCGGGGAATATAAGCTGGATCCCCCAGGGCAAGAAAGAGGACTGGGATTACCTCCCTGGCCAGCAGCGCAGCAGATGGGAAGAGTGGAGGGTGGATTGCTGCTGGATTCAGGACAAAGATGCTCCGGAGTTATATGCGGCACGGACTAAATGCGTCGTACGCGGCAACGACTGGAGTAAGCCTGGTGAGCGAGTTATGGACTAAGGGGTCCTTGGGGCGTCGGTCCATTGAATATGGGCCGGACGGGTGAAGCGGTACAGTGACAGGAGGTCTATGAAGCCGTGGGGTGCCCTCCAAGTCAAGGATAGGCGGGATCTCTTTACCCCTTATTGTAATCTATCTCCGGTAACCCTAACCCTACAGGTGTCTATATAAACCGAGGGTTGTAGTCTTTAGGGCTAGAGCTATATTCATCACCTCATCACCTTAGGGTTTAGCTCATGCTGATCTCGAGGTAGATCTACTCTGTAGCCATACTATACATCAATACAATCAAGCAGGACATAGGGTATTACCTCTTCGAGAGGGCCCGAACCTGGGTAAACACCGTGTTCATCGTCCCTTGTTCCCCATCGATCCTAGATCCATAGCACGGGACCCCTTCCCCGAGGTCTTCTGATTTGGACACTCACATTGGTGCTTTCATTGAGAGTTCCGCTGTTGGATCGCCGAAAGGATCGGTGGCTCAACCGGTCGTTAGAGGCCACGCCCGTGCCGAGGGCTTCCCCGCCCCAGTTCGTCTCTTCGTGTTCGGTTACGTATTATTACGCGCCGATCGCACTGGTCGCCTTGGCCAGGCTGAACACTACAAAAAAAATACACTTCCGTGATGATACGTGTTTGTCATAGTAGGTCACGTTTTTTGTCATGCATGTACATCCATGACGATTTTATGACAGAATCAAGATATTCATACCTGTGCTGTCATAGAAGTGTTCCATGACATTAGCAAAATTATCATCACGGAAGTGTCCACTTCCATGACGATAAATGGCGCGTCATGGAAGTGCTTTCGTCAACGGTAACCGACACGTTGCATCCACCGTAACGGGTCGCCGTTAAGCTATCGGGTCCGGTTTTGGATCCGATAACCCGTTAACAGCCCGGACCAATGGGGATTTTCCACGTGTAAAATTCTCAATGGCCAGAGGAACCACGTGTAGGGTCACCATTGGGACAGATGCCATCCACTCATTGGACCGGAGGCGCCTATGATACGTCGACACGTGGCACGGCCCAACAGAGGCCCATTCCAGTGGAAAGGTCAGCCTGTTTAACTTGGTCAAAAGGTAGCGAGCCGGCCCACGAAAAGCATGTTAACGGTCTGTTCGCATATAGCCCATTTACAGCCCGCTAACTCACGGCACGTTACGGCCTATCCGAATTAGGCCCAGTAGCGTCATCTGGGCCGTCCAATATGATTCCAGCCCGTTGTAATTTCCGGCCCATGTATAGCACATGACGTCTTTCGGCCCATATGAGGCCCTTTGTAACTCTTGGCCCATTAACGGCCCGTGGTGAAACTGGCCCGTAATGAACAATGTATCGCTTTATAGCCATTAACGGCCCATTATTCCGTTGGGCCATTTCCAGCCCGTGTTATCTTTCGGCCTTCTCATGGCCCATTTATTCTTGGGCTCATTTCCAGCATTCGGTTACTTACAGCCCGTTACTAGCCTTTTCTGCTTGTGGGCCAAATTCAGCCCGTGGTTAAAGTCGGCCCGTTTGTGGCCCGCTAATCCGTTGGGCCGTTTTCATAGCGTCATCAAATACGGCTGATTAACAATGGCCCATTATGATAGGCCCATGAACGGACGATTCCAACTCTAGCCCTAATGCGGTTCGTTATTGGCCCATGTTTGGCCAATTGATCATACGGCCCGTAGAAGGCCCATTGTTTCTATGGCCCGTAGAAGGCCCATTGTTTCTATGGCCCGTAGGAGGCCCATGGTCACTACAGTAAATATGTAGCCCATGGTTATTGTGGCCTAGTTTTAAAAAATAGGTTATTGCGGCCACTAGCAAACCGCGGAAAAAGAACTGCACTGACTACAAGCAAACAAATAAACAGGACAACAAGGAAATAAATAAGCAAGCAACTCACGCTAGGCTATCATTGCTATTACACATATTACAACCACTGGGCATCAAAGTTTGCCACGAGTGCAAATATAGGGAACAAAGCAGCATATCACATACACTGGTTGTCAAAGTTGGCGACCAGTGTAAATAAACGCCACAGCAAAACAAGTCCAAAACTGAAACCACCTTAGAAGAGCTCAAGAAACAATATTCTGGGTACCCATAATGCTGGCAAGATGCTTAGCAAGCTTATTAACTTTCTCTTGTTTGGCGCTTAAATCCTCCAGCGCTTGTTGTTGCACCAGAAAGTATGCATCTGAATTCTGCAAGGACTTTCTCATGTGGCACCCTGGCTTAGAGAAACCGGAACGCCCTGTATTCCATCCCAGAGATCGAGGAGAAGTCTTCTGGAATACGGCACTACTTAGCATAGAACAAATCATCTCTTTATTACAATCTATATGGGTACAAGGGGATTACATCGGAAAGGGGACACCTGCCACGGTTGCTCCATGCAAGCAGCAGAACAACACGAAGCAGCGGAATAGCAACGACGGTGATGAACTCCACTTCGCAGGGACTCTGGCTGGAACGCTTATCCAAGCTCGCAAACAAGGAATCCACAACAAACAAGCAATCAAATCCGGCATGACCTGCAAACTGGCATGACACGCCAGGTCAGTACATTGAATGTACTTGCAAGCTCACAACAACCAAGAGCAATCAAGACAGACAACAGCATGGCAATTACAGGTTAACAAGGATTAACATGATACTATCAGATCAATCATAGCATGAACAAGATGAACATGATACAGTTAGAACAACATGAGCATGGCATGAACATATGAACATGATGACACTATCACGCACCAACTTACGCTGCTCGGGTTACCTCGTAACCATCACATGCACAAGCTTACCATCACGGACATCACACGATCATCTCGGGATCCAATCAAGCTTGGTATTAACAATACCGTAGTAATCATTACATAACCACAAGGATCTTGACATTTACCCTTGACTCTCGCATAACACCACAAATATCCAACAACTCGGTATCCTCGATACCACGGTGATCCTCTCACGATCACATAAAGATCAACCAACTTCTTTCATCATCGAACTGAGGTTGTTATTAAGCACATTATTATTACTATTGACCCATAGTGTGACCGACTACGAACTGGGCCCATATCCGCGGGCACGGCCATCGATAGATTTAAACACACTCTGCAGAGGTTAGTACACTGTACCCGCACTACGGAACCCAAGGACTCGTGCTCCCATTCGGGTGGACCAATGGCGTTCCGACAAAACCGATCTATCGCCATAACACTATCTCGGCCACTCCGACAAACTCCCCTTTGGGCTAAGTCATGGGTGGCCCCGATGTCAACTCGTGACATCCGGCACCTACTGGCCGGCCACCATCGTGGCAAAACAAAAAGGGTCCCAAACGGGGACACGTGCACATAACCAAACTCGGGCTCACAAGGCTTATGTACGCCTACCTGATCAGGGTACCGCACCCATAACCTTCCCTCGTTGGAGGCACCGGCGAGAGGCATGACAATAGACCCAGTTAGGACCCCCCTAAGGCAAGTGTGGCTGCACTAGTCAGCTCGATTTGGTGGCACCATGACTCAGCCAATAGTTGTTCAAGTTTGATTATTATCCGGTTAAACTTGAATGCAATAAGCTGAGCCATATTAAAATAACATGATGCAACTACAATACATGGGCATGATACCAACATAAGCATGATGTGCAACATAACCCTTAAACATAACCACAATGAATTGCTTATCCGAACGAGCATGGCATACTAACTAGCATGAACATCACAAGTATACACTACTCAGAAACATAGCATGAACACTAGCATCCAAGATAAATAGTTAAATAGCATGCAAGAACATAATAATACTACCAAGTAAGCATGTAACCAACTAGAGGCAACGCAACCTGCATAGCAACAGTACTTGATAACAGATATTAAGCATGCAACAGATGAGCATCACTACCACCGGCATGCACTACTACTACCAAGCAAGGCATACGAAAGTAATACTGGCAAGAATACATGATAATCAGGTGCAATCGAACATGTCATGAAGATGAACATGAAACTATAAGCATATATTTACATATAAAAGGTAATATAGGGGCTAACCAAAAAATAGATAAATAGATAGAAATTACCATAAAAAATTAGAAAGATCTAGCCGTTGAATCTAATATATCGTCAATATTAATTAAATCTCAGCCAATAAATTTCATCAATGCTCTCCGCACCTCCTCCCGTCATGTACGACGTGTACCTAAACCCATGTCAAAAGCATACCCAAGCTCCAACTTGATCGCCAAAAAAAACTGTGATCAGTTATATATATATATATATATATATATATATATATATATATATATATATATATATATATATATATATATATATCCTGAATTCTGAATCGCGCAGCTGCGTTGGATTGCTGTCTCAAGCGCACGCGCTACCGGACAAAAGCCCCACGTACCCTCGTCGCTGAAAAAAACACCGCTACCCATCCACTATCTCTCTCCAGAAAAGAACGCCTTATCCTAATATCCTTTCCTCGTCTCAACCTGGTGGTGGCGAAGAACCAGAGGGCCACGGCCGCCGCCGGTGTCGTAGCCCGGGGTGTCGAGGGAGAGGCGACGGACTGGAGGAACCAGGCGAGCCGGTCGGCGGGTAACCGGAGCAGCAGCGCCATCGTCTCCTCCCTTCGTCTTTCTTCTAGATGGAGCGGGGTCGGCCAGCTGCCGCATCCCCGTCGAGGAAGGGGCCACAGAGCTCACGCCGGAGAGTGGCCTAGTGCTTAGGTAAGGCTGCAGCTGCGCCGTCGTGTGGTCTGCTGACACCAAGGGCTGGTCCATCGCCGGGGCGTGCATCAGCAGCGACGCCTCCGAGATTGGCCACCCGCCATGGATGTTCCTCTGGTCTGACCCTAGTGCCATGGAACAAGTCAAGGTACCCCGCCTCTCCCCCCCGTCACACCCTCTATTCGCTTGGATTTGGCAGCCCTCACCTTGGATTCTCTTTGTATCCAGCACGCATGGCAGCAGATCGCTGCAGCCATCCTTCTCACCTGGGAAGGAGGAGATCCATCAGCAGCAGCCCAGGTTCGTCTCTCTTTTTCCTCGTCCCTGCTCAGGTTCTGTGTGTTGCTGCTAGATCCTCAAGTGTGAGTTTAGCCTGCTAGATGTGTATACTAGTTTCAGTTTATCTAGAAGAAGAGGGGAGTGAGGAGACCAGTTTCGCTCGTGTCTTGCTCAATTCTGTACTAGTTTCTCATCAAGTGTCCCATGACATGGGTTAGGTGGATGGATGGATACATATATCTAGAAAAATGAACATGAGTAATTATTGTCTACTGATTAAGCCGATTGATGCAAGGTGTTCATATATCTATCTATCTATGTGTTACTACTTCTAGGAAATGGAATCAGTGTTTTTGCTTGGAGATTGTACTGATTTTTACGACCAGGAATTTTTTTGTTTTTTGCATTCTAGCTACCTCACTTTTTAGCATGAGTTGCCTAGAGTTCCAATTCCCCAACCCCCTTGCTTCTCCATCTACTCCAACTTGTTCTATCTAACCTGCTCCGAACTGCTGCAGGATCTACTCAATTTTGATCCTTTTCTTAGTGCCTGCCAGTAGTTGCTTCAAAATTTAGCATCAGTTGCTTGAAATTATAGGCAAAGTTGTTGCATTTTTTTTACTTTTGCACACGAGATCATGTGTTATCATTTTTGTTTAGAAGGATCATGTTTGAGGGAACTTGGTGGGCAGAACAAATCAACATATACAAGTATAAGTCTATCATATGCTCTGCTCTGTCTCTTGATTGATGACAACAGAATTCAGTAGGAGTACCGTTTGTTCATCCAATTGATAATTCATTCCTGAACTGCCATTGTTTTTGCGAGATGAATAATGGGCTAGATTCAGAGATAAGTGAATTTTGCCTACATATAGAATTAGATTGCCACTGTTTTTTTTATAAAATGAAATGAATGTGCTCCATGCAACTCAGGGGGTTTTGGTGTTGATTTTGCATGAGATACAACTGATTTCAATGTCATAAACACATTTTTTTGTGCAACTTGTTGCTTCAAAGCATGTGTAGTTGCTCAAGTTTATAATATGGGTTGCCTGGAATTAAACGAAAGGTTACTTTAATTTTTACTAAATCTATAGGGCCTGGAAACAGGGGGAGGTGCGGATTTTGTACTCCGCTGAGTGGCTTCTCTTGTGACGGGCGTCACGCCTGATATGGGGATTGAAGGGGGTTGGGCGGCATTGGATTCGGAAGGCGACTTTCCACTCCAAGGATAGAATAGTTACTTGGATTTCGTTAAAAGAGTTGCATTTTGTGCGTGTACCGCAGTTGCTTAGTTTTGTTGGGGCAGTTGCTCGGATTCGTTTTTGAACATTTTTGTTGCATTTTTGCCTCTTGTAATGCAGTTGCTTGGTTTTCCTAGGACAGTTGCTTCCTTTTTACTAGAACAGCTTTGCATTTTTGTGTTTTTTAATTGAGTTTCTTGGATTTTTGCTAGGCTAGATGAGAAGTTGCATGGAGAGGGGGTCAGATAGTTTTCCACAAAGGTTATTCAAGTTTCTCACACCTTTTTTTTCTTCCTAAAGTAGTAGATAATCTAAGTAGTAATGCTAGGGACAGTTACCTATTTTTGCTAGGACAATTTCACACTTTTCTGTTTCGAGTTGCTTGGATTGTTTGCTGTAAGTTTTTTAGATTATCATCTCAGATTTGAATACGCATGCAGACTGAGAAGATACATCTATGAAGTAGTTCCTGATGGCCTATAACTGATGCGATGATTGATTTGCATGGCTATCATCCCGATCCTCCTCCCGTCGACGCGCTCCGTGTGAAGCACACCATCGCCCCACCCTCCACCCTAAAGTAGATGCTAGGGGAGTTGCTTGATTTTTCTAGGACAATTGCTTGGTTTTGCTAGGGTAGTTGCTTGTTTTTCTTGCTAGAACAATTTTTGCATTTTGTGTACTTTTGTAGTTGAGTTGTTTGGATTTTTGCTAGAACAGATGAGAAGTTACATGAAGGAGGGGGGATAAGATAGTTGTCCACAAAGGTTATTCAACTTACTCATATGTTTTTTTTCTGCCTAAAATAGACAATCTAAGTAGTAGTGCCAGAGACATCTGCTTGTTTCTGCTACAACAGTTTCCCACTTTTTGCGTTTCTTTGTAATCGAATTGCTTTGATCTTCTGCTACAACATACGAGAAGGTGGATGAGAGGGGAGTTGCTTGGTTTTGCTAGGACATTTTTTTCATAAAAGGTTATTCAAGTTGCTCATACATTTTTTTCCTCTGCCTAAAATTGATGGTAGGGGAGTTGCTTGGTTTTGCTAGGACAATTGCTTGGTTTTGCTAGGGCAGTTGTTTGTTTTTTTGCTAGAACAATTTTGCATTTTTGTGTTTTTTATATTGAGTTATAAGCAAAAGGGCTGCTCAACCTGATGTTTCACAGGGTGAAATGCTGGATCGACATGAGGTACCCATGGTTTTTTCAGATTTTTTTGATGAAACGGTGAAGATGAAGAAGGAAAGCAACCGGAACGGGCGAAGAGAGGTGGATAGGAAGTAATTCTAAAAAATACTGTATTAGTAGATTAAGTTGCATCAGAATATATATGGAGCTGCTTAGTTCACATCAACAGTTGCATAAAAATGCCTGGAACATATTTTTGCTTTTTTAACAGTTGTCCATGAATCACACTAAAGTTGCCTATGTTAGAGAATATATATATTGTCTCTACTTGTTGTTTTTGTGGGTTTTTTTCGCACAAGGGTTGCCTGATATTACTGCAAGGAGCTTATGGGGCAGCAACCCCTCTTTTAATGCATGACACTAGTTGCTTCAAATTTTAAAAGAGTTGTCCGAAATCATAGCAAAGTTGCTGCATGTATTTTTACTTTTGTTTGGGGGATGCATGCTACTTTTTAATGCAAGGAACTCATATGGGGCACCAGACCTTTTTTACATGCCTGATAGTAGTTGGACTCATTGGATGGTTAAAAGTGTCTACAGAGGCAGATTCCGATATTTGGGGCGTTTTGGTGATCCACGTTGGAGCTGACCTTATGATAGGCGATTTAAATGTGAAGCTAGTCAATTGATAGTCATGGTAACCAACTTATAAGGATCCTCCGTTGATGGGTAGTCATACTAGGTGGAAAAAGGAGTTGCTTTTCTATAACACTAAAGTTGCCTCTACAACACATAAAGTTGCTTAGAAAAAAAAGTTCGGCGAAACCTACTCACATGGGATCTAGTTTTGAAGAACTCATCACGAGAAACCCAACGGTGAAAACGGATTTGAATTTTGAGATTCTATTCAAAAGTTATAAGTTTTTAAAGTTTTTGATCCCCTAATAAATGCAGGTGTGATGGATAGCGTGAGCACATAGGACCTGACATTTTTGTGTGTGAACATGGCGTGGTAGTTTTGACAGTTTTTTTTATTCGCATGCGAGCGATCCTCACGTGATTCGCGTAGGGGCTGTCCTTTCCTTATTCGGCTGCATGGTCGCGCGCCGGATGCCCCTTCCCTTTTCTGATAGAGCTGCGATCGGGCGGCCGTGCGCCCGTGCGCCAGCGAGCCGCGACGTCCACACACAACCGGCCCTATAATAGCGCGACGGAGATGTTACGCGATTCGCAGAAAACTGAAAAAAAAAGCCCACGAACAGAGCCCCCAGTCAACCTTATCCCGCACCACCACCACTCGTTCGCCTCGCAACCGGCTCCACCAACCCTCGACTCGCCGCCGCCCCCGACCGGTGCCGCCACCGTCCGTCGCCGTGGATCGCACCGCCGCCACCGTGTCTCGCTGCGGATCACGCCGCCGCCACCGTCCTTCGCTTGAATCGCGCCGCCGCCACCATCCCTCGATGGAGAGCGCCCCCCGCTCGACTGCCCCCGCCCATGGGTCCCGCCGCCGGTCTCCTCCTGCAACCCCGCCGCCACCGTTCCCTGGACCCGGCAGCCGCTCCGCCACCCGCCTCGGATCCGGCCATGGCGCCGCCCCCCACCGCGGGATCCGGCCGCCGCGACGTCACCGTCCATCGCCCAGTGGTGCAACACCCAACTCACGGAGTTCCCCATCGCCGCCGACACTCCGGCGAACTTCCTTGCCACCTCGCGGTGGACCTCTCCCTGCTGCTCCCGCGACCTTCGCCAGCGTACTTCAACCCCGCGGGCAGAGTCCCCACTCCTCCCACACCGCAATAGAGCATGGCTTGCCCCACGGTCCGTTCGTCCTCGGCGTCCCGCCATGTTCGCTGCCGAGATGCCATCTCCCTGTCCACATCTGAGGATCCTTCGTTTGTCCTGGGGTATTTCCCCGCCGTCCGTTGTCGAGGGCGACTGCGGCTACATTCCCCGCTGATGAGTCGCACTGCCGTACTTCAACCCCGCGGGCAGAGTCCCCACTCCTCCCACACCGCAATAGAGCATGGCTTGCCCCACGGTCCGTTCGTCCTCGGCGTCCCGCCATGTTCGCTGCCGAGATGCCATCTCCCTGTCCACATCTGAGGATCCTTCGTTTGTCCTGGGGTATTTCCCCGCCGTCCGTTGTCGAGGGCGATTGCGGCTACATTCCCCGCTGACGAGTCGCACTGCCGTACTTCCTCAAGATCCATGTCGTCTTAGCCTATAGGTAAGATCACACCTCTACTTCTTCACGCTGTTCTTTTCTTCTGAATAATGCTCTAGACAAGTTCATGGAGAGAAATCTGTTGTGTTCCGTTGCTCTTCTTCCTGTGTGAGTGTGAGTTACTTAAAAAATGACTAAGTTAAAATAATGGATGTGTGATGGTTCATTGTGTAGGGAAGCGGCAGGAATTCGTACTACTTTTACATTTAAGAATTGGATCCGTGATGAGCATCCACACAGTGTGCCTCTGTTCCCAGGAGGATGCAGCGGCAGTCGGATTTGCTTCGTAAAAAATTGTATTTGGATGAATTCCTACAAAAAGAATGTTTGGCAGGTCAGATACAAAATAAACTGAAGTTCAAAAAGATAGCAGACTGGGATCGAAAAACAGGAGAACTTTGTAACAAAAAATAGTAGTTGAACAAAGTTTCTACGGCATATGTAGAATTAGATCAAGAAGAAAAAAGATAACACTAAAAGACTCTACGTGATGCACAGAGTACTAGTTGTACATGTATTGGGCATGTACAAATTGGAACATCTACTGTAGGAGTGTTTGGTTTTTACATGTATTTCCTTTTGTTTCAAGTAGTACTACTACTCCACCAGCCAATTGTATATTATTCTTTCTTCCGGTGAAACGTTCAGTGCGACCGCCGTATGTTAAAAGGAGTCTACTCACTTACGAGAAGAGCACACATTCGTGTAACAACAATTGTCTAATATTTGTAAAAACAACTATCCATTACTGAAAAAAGATAACCAAAATGCTCAAATTAAAAAAATGTGTCACTCAATATTTTTTACAGGAAAACATATTTTTTATTTTTAACTAATCCCTAGAAGGTCGAATTAAAACAACAGAATACTTCAAATTGTGGATTGAAAATAGATTTTCTTTGTTTCTAGAAAAAAACTAGAAGTTCAACTTTAAATAGCGAAGCAATTCAAATTTAAATTACAAAGCGTTTGGAAAACTCAAAATTTCCCGTTAATAAAAAATAAACTAAGAAGATCAAATTCAAATAATAGAGTAGTGTGATTTTTATAATTCATGAAGAAAACAAAAAAATGTCACATATAAAATGTTAACTCTTGAAGCTCAAATTTAATAAATTTGAGAGTTCAAAAAAATGTTATGAGTGTACAAAAAAATCCCATGGATTTTCCCATTATAGAACAAAATAGAAAATTGAAATTAAAAAAGGAGATGTTAAAAAAGTTCAAATAAAAAAAGTCGGACTTTTATGGTTTTTTAAAAGATCCTAGAAGTTCAAATTAAAAGCTGAGTAGTTCGATGTTTATTACAAAACTAGAATTTTTTTCTTTTAGAAATGATAACACCAAAGAAGTTCAGATTGAAAAAACCAAAAAGTTCAACTTAAGGAAAGTAGAATAGTTCAATGTATATGAAAAATCCAGATTTTCCTCGTTACTAAATAATAAGCCAAGAAGTTCAATTTCAAAAAATGGAGCAATTCAATATTTATTACAAAAACTCATAACTTTCCCGTTTAATAACGAATAAATCAAGAAGTTGAGTTCGAAATAACGAAGAAGTTCGTCATTTATTAAAAAACTCCTATTTTTTCCCATTTCTGAAAATAGACAAAGATGTTCAAAAATTGAAAAAATGGAGCGGTTTTGATGTCTATAAAAATTCAGATTTTTTCCGTTGCTAAAGGGTAGCGTCATTTTTTGCATTTTAATTTTTTGGAGCAATTCCATTTAAAAAAAGAAAATCAATAATTTCATGTTAAAAACGGAATAGTTTGATGTATACAACAAACTCAAGTTCTTCTTTGTTTCCATGCAAAATTAACGCATGAAGTTCAATTTTAAAAAGGTTGTATGATGTTTACTTACAAATCTTTTTTTTCCTTTTATAAGAATAAAACTAAGAAGTTAAAAATAAAAAAACAGAGAAGTTCATAGATAAAAAACCTAGGATTTACATGCTCAATTTTGATGAGTGTTTTAGGACTTGGGGCTAAAAAAGGAAGAGAGCGGTTCAAGTGATAACAGCCTGAAGTTCACGTACTACATGGTGTGTGCTTCATATGAGAAAAAAATAAAAAGGTAAACTCTAAAAAAACTGTTGCGAGAAGTTCAAGTGCTTGGCCAGGGGAAGTTCAAAAATACTTGTGAGAGAGGTTCACCATTTATTTACATGTGCAAAAAGCACAAAAATGTTGTTTTTGTGAATTAAAATAATTCTCTCAACCCATTACAAATTTATAACAAAAATGCTCTACATTAAAAAGTTTCTCATATTCAACAACTTTCCAAGGTGTATAAATATTCTTATTCCAAAAAACGGTTAAAACAAAATGGTGCATGTTGTTCGAAACAAAAGCTTAACCGTATTAGAAAAAGTTATGTCTTTTCAGCAGGTTTGCAAAGGTATACTATTTGTGCAACTCCGATGTATAGGTGGGGAATTACGAATAGAAAAATGTGACAAAAGTTCAAGGTGAAAACAGTGGGAAGTTCAACTACTTCACGGAATGCGTTTTAGAAGAGAATAAAAGAATACAAAACTAAAGCCTAAAAGGTTTGTTGCAACAAGTTCACGTGCTCCACCCTGCACGGTTCAAAAATCATATTTACGAGACGTCCGTTGTTCATTTACATGTTGTTTAAAAAGGCAAAAAACAACGTTGTTTTGCCATTTAAAAAACTGCTCTCAAACGGCAACGAATTTGTAACACATGTCTACATGAAAAACTTGTTGCGATTCATAAGCTTTCCACCGGGTATATTATGTGCCACATTTTGATGAACGGTTTAAAATTTTCATGTATACCATTTAAAACACGTTTTGATGTATTCAAAAAATTCTTACCTGTTAAAAGAAGTTCATAGTGAAAACAACGAGAATTTCAAGTACTGCAAGGAATGTGAAAGATCGTGGATGTCGCCTAGAGGGGGGGTGAATAGGCGCTTTAAAATAATTACGTTTTAGGCTTGAACAAATGCGGAATAAACCTAGCGGTTAATTTGTCAAGCACAAAACCTACAACAACTAGGCTCACCTATGTGCACCAACAACTTATGCTAAGCAAGATAAACAACTAGGTGATAGCAAGAAATATGACAAGAAACAATATGGCTATCACAACGTAAAGTGCATAAGTAAAGGGCTCGGGTAAGAGATAACCGAGGCACGCGGAGATGACGATGTATCCCGAAGTTCACACCCTTGCGGATACTAATCTCCGTTTGGAGCGGTGTGGAGGCACAATGCTCCCCAAGAAGCCACTAGGGCCACCGTTATCTCCTCACGCCCTCGCACAATGCAAGATGCCGTGATTCCACTAAGGGACCCTTAAGGGCGGTCACCGAACCCGTACAAATGGCAACCCTTGGGGGCGGTCACCGAACCCGTACAAATGGCAACCCTTGGGGGCGGTCACCGAACCCGTACACTTTGGCAACCCTTGGGGGCGGTCACCAAACCCGTCAAATTGCTCGGGGCGATCTCCACAACCTAATTGGAGACCCCGACGCTTGCCCAGAGCTTTACACCACAATGATTGAGCTCCGAACACCACCAACCGTCTAGGGCGCCCAAGCACCCAAGAGGAACAAGCTCAAGGGTACCAAGCACCCAAGAGTAATAAGCTTCTCAACTTGTAACTGTTGGGGAACGTAGTAATTTCAAAAAAATTCCTACGCACACGCAAGATCATGGTGATGCATAGCAACGAGAGGGGAGAGTGTTGTCCACGTACCCTCGTAGACCGAAAGCGGAAGCGTTAACACAACGCGATTGATTTAGTTGTACGTCTTCACGATTCGACCGATCAAGTACCGAACGCACGGCACCTCCGAGTTCAGCACACGTTCAGCTCGATGACGTCCCTCGAACTCCGATCCAGCCGAGTGTTGAGGGAGAGTTTCGTCAGCACGACGGCGTGGTGACGATGATGATGTTCTACCGACGCAGGGCTTTGCCTAAGCACCGCTACGATATTATCGAGGTGTAATATGGTGGAGGGGGCACCGCACACGGCTAAGAGATCAATAGATCAATTGTTGTCTCTCTGGGGTGCCCCCTTGCCCCCGTATATAAAGGAGCAAGGGGGAGGCCGGCCGGCCCTTGTTGGCGCGCCAGGAGGTCCTAGTAGGAGTAGGACTCCCCTCTTTCCTACTCCTACTAGGAGGGGGAAAGGAAGGGGGACAGGGAGAAGGAAAGGGGGGCGCCGCCCCCCCTCTCCTAGTCCAATTCGGACCAGAGGGGGAGGGGGCGCGCGGCCCTTCCTGGCTGCCCCTCTCTCTCCACTAAGGCCCATAAGGCCCATTACTTCTCCCGGGGGGGTTCCGGTAACCCTCCGGC
Source organism: Aegilops tauschii subsp. strangulata (assembly GCF_002575655.3). Taxonomy (NCBI): domain Eukaryota; kingdom Viridiplantae; phylum Streptophyta; class Magnoliopsida; order Poales; family Poaceae; genus Aegilops; species Aegilops tauschii. Next base: position 184,819,633 of record NC_053039.3, read on the forward strand.
ACTCCGGTTTTCTCCGAAATCACCCGGAACATTTCCGGTGCCCGAATATAGTCGTCCAATATATCAATCTTTATGTCTCGACCATTTTGAGACTCCTCGTCATGTCCGTGATCACATCCGGGACTCCGAACAACCTTCGGTACATCAAAACATATAAACTCATAATATAACTGTCATCGTAACGTTAAGCGTGCGGACCCTACAGGTTCGAGAACTATGTAGACATGACCGAGACACGTCTCCGGTCAATAACCAATAGCGTAACCTAGATGCTCATATTGGCTCCCACATATTATACGAAGATCTTTATCGGTCAGACCGCATAACAACATACGTTGTTCCCTTTGTCATCGGTATGTTACTTGCCCGAGATTCGATCGTCGGTATCTCAATACCTAGTTCAATCTCGTTACCGGCATGTCTCTTTACTCGTTCCGTAATACATCATCTTGCAACAAACTCTTTAGTTGCAATGCTTGCAAGGCTTAAGTGATGTGCATTACCGAGAGGGCCCAGAGATACCTCTCCGACAATCGGAGTGACAAATCCTAATCTTGAAATACGCCAACCCAACAAGTACCTTCGGAGACACCTGTAGAGCACCTTTATAATCACCCAGTTACGTTGTGACGTTTGGTAGCACACAAAGTGTTCCTCCGGTAAACGGGAGTTGCATAATCTCATAGTCATAGGAACATGTATAAGTCATGAAGAAAGCAATAGCAACATACTAAACGATCAAGTGCTAAGCTAACGGAATGGGTCAAGTCAATCACATCATTCTCCTAATAATGTGATCCCGTTAATCAAATGACAACTCATGTCTATGGCTAGGAAACATAACCATCTTTGATCAACGAGCTAGTCAAGTAGAGGCATACTAGTGACACTCTGTTTGTCTATGTATTCACACAAGTATTATGCTTCCGGTTAATACAATTCTAGCATGAATAATAAACATTTATCATGAAATAAGGAAATAAATAATAACTTTATTATTGCCTCTAGGGCATATTTCCTTCAGTCTCCCACTTGCACTAGAGTCAATAATCTAGATTACACAGTAATGATTCTTACACCCATGGAGCCTTGGTGCTGATCATGTTTTGCTCATGGAAGAGGCTTAGTCAACGGGTCTGCAACATTCAGATCCGTATGTATCTTGCAAATTTCTATGTCTCCCACCTGGACTAAATCCCGGATGGAATTGAAGCGTCTTTTGATGTGCTTGGTTCTCTTGTGAAATTTCCTTTGCTAAGGCAATTGCACCAGTATTGTCACAAAAGATTTTCATTGGACCCGATGCACTAGGTATGACACCTAGATCGGATATGAACTCCTTCATCCAGACTCCTTCATTTGCTGCTTCCGAAGTAGCTATGTACTCCGCTTCACACGTAGATCCCGCCACGACGCTTTGTTTAGAACTGCACCAACTGACAGCTCCACCGTTCAATGTAAACACGTATCCGGTTTGCGATTTAGAATCGTCCGGATCAGTGTCAAAGCTTGCATCGACGTAACCATTTACGATGAGCTCTTTGTCACCTCCATAAACGAGAAACATATCCTTAGTCCTTTTCAGGTATTTCAGGATGTTCTTGACCGCTGTCCAGTGATCCACTCCTGGATTACTTTGGTACCTTCCTGCTAGACTTATAGCAAGGCATACATCAGGTCTGGTATACAGCATTGCATACATGATAGAGCCTATGGCTGAAGCATAGGGAACATCTTTCATCTTCTCTCTATCTTCTACAGTGGTCGGGCATTGAGTCTTACTCAATTTCACACCTTGTAACATAGGCAAGAACCCTTTCTTCGCTTGATCCATTTTGAACTTTTTCAAAACTTTGTCAAGGCATGTGCTTTGTGAAAGTCCAATTAAGCGTCTTGATCTATCTCTATAAATCTTGATGCCCAATATATACGCAGCTTCACCGAGGTCTTTCATTGAAAAACTCTTATTCAAGTATCCCTTTATGCTATCCACAAATTCTATATCATTTCCAATCAGCAATATGTCATCCACATATAATATCAGAAATGCTACAGAGCTCCCACTCATTTTCTTGTAAATACAGGCTTCTCCAAAAGTCCGTATAAAACCAAATGCTTTGATCACACTATCAAAGCTTTTATTCCAACTCCGAGAGGCTTGCACCAATCCATAAATGGATCGCTGGAGCTTGCACACTTTGTTAGCTTCCTTTGGATCGACAAAACCTTCCGTTTGCATCATATACAACTCTTCTTCCAGAAATCCATTCAGGAATGCAGTTTTGACATCCATTTGCCAAATTTCATAATCATAAAATGCGGCAATTGCTAACATGATTCAGACAGACTTAAGCATCGCTACAGGTGAGAAGGTCTCATCGTAGTCAATCCCTTGAACTTGTCGAAAACCTTTCGCAACAAGTCGAGCTTTATAGACAGTAACATTACCGTCAGCGTCAGTCTTCTTCTTGAAGATCCATTTATTTTCAATGGCTTGCCGATCATCGGGCAAGTCAACCAAAGTCCATACTTTGTTCTCATACATGGATCCCATCTCGGATTTCATGGCCTCAAGCCATTTTGCGGAATCTGGGCTCACCATCGCTTCTTCATAGTTCGTAGGTTCGTCATGGTCTAGTAACATAACCTCTAGAACAGGATTACCGTACCACTCTGGTGCGGATCTTACTCTGGTTGATCTACGAGGTTCAGTTATAACTTGATCTGAAGTTTCATGATCATCATCATTAACTTCCTCACTTATTGGCGTAGGTGTCGCAGAAACTGGTTTCTGTGATGAACTACTTTCCAATAAGGGAGCAGGTACAGTTACCTCATCAAGTTCTACTTTCCTCCCACTCACTTCTTTCGAGAGAAACTCCTTCTCCAGAAAATTTCCGAATTTAGCAACAAAAGTTTTGCCTTCGGATCTGTGATAGAAGGTGTACCCAATAGTCTCCTTTGGGTATCCTATGAAGACACATTTCTCCGATTTGGGTTCGAGCTTATCAGGTTGAAGTTTTTTCACATAAGCATCGCAGCCCTAAACTTTAAGAAACGACAACTTTGGTTTCTTGCTAAACCACAGTTCATAAGATGTCGTCTCAACGGATTTTGATGGTGCCCTATTTAACGTGAATGCAGCCGTCTCTAAAGCATAACCCCAAAACGATAGCGGTAAATCAGTAAGAGACATCATAGATCGCACCATATCTAGTAAAGTACGATTACGACGTTCGGACACACCATTACGTTGTGGTGTTCCGGGTGGCGTGAGTTGTGAAACTATTCCGCATTGTTTCAAATGTAGACCAAACTCGTAACTCAAATATTCTCCTCCACGATCTGATCGTAGAAACTTTATTTTCTTGTTACGATGATTTTCAACTTCACTCTGAAATTCTTTGAACCTTTCAAATGTTTCAGACTTATGTTTCATTAAGTAGATATACCCATATCTGCTCAAATCATCTGTAAAGGTGAGAAAATAACGATATCCGCCACGAGCCTCAATATTCATCGGACCACATACATATGTATGTATGATTTCCAACAAATCTGTTGCTCTCTGCATAGTTCCGGAGAACGGTGTTTTAGTCATCTTGCCCATGAGGCACGGTTCGCAAGTACCAAGTGATTCATAATCAAGTGGTTCCAAAAGTCCATCAGTATGGAGTTTCTTCATGCGCTTTACACCGATATGACCTAAACGGTAGTGCCACAAATAAGTTGCACTATCATTATCAACTCTGCATCTTTTGGCTTCAATATTATGAATATGTGTATCACTACTTTCGAGATTCAACAAAAATAGACCACTCTTCAAGGGTGCATGACCATAAAAGATATTACTCATATAAATAGAACAACCATTATTCTCTGATTTAAATGAATAACCGTCTCGCATCAAACAAGATCCAGATATAATGTTCATGCTTAACGCTGGCACCAAATAACAATTATTTAGGTCTAAAACTAATCCCGAAGGTAGATGTAGAGGTAGCGTGCCGACCGCGATCACATCGACTTTGGAACCATTTCCCACGCGCATCGTCACCTCGTCCTTAGCCAATCTTCGCTTAATCCGTAGCCCCTGTTTCAAGTTGCAAATATTAGTAACAGAACCAGTATCAAATACCCAGGTGCTACTGCGAGTATTAGTAAGGTACACATCAATAACATGTATATCACATATACCTTTGTTCACCTTGCCATCCTTCTTATCCGCCAAATACTTGGGGCAGTTCCGCTTCCAGTGACCAGTCTGCTTGCAGTAGAAGCACTCAGTCTCAGGCTTAGGTCCAGACTTGGGTTTCTTCTCCTGAGCAGCAACTTGTTTGCTGTTCTTCTTGAAGTTCCCCTTCTTCTTCCCTTTACCCTTTTTCTTGAAACTAGTGGTCTTATTGACCATCAACACTTGATGCTCCTTTTTGATTTCTACCTCCGCAGCTTTTAGCATTGCGAAGAGCTCGGGAATCGTCTTATCCATCCCTTGCATATTATAGTTCATCACGAAGCTCTTGTAGCTTGGTGGCAGTGATTGAAGAATTCTGTCAATGACGCTATCATCCGGAAGATTAACTCCCAGTTGAATCAAGTGATTGTTATACCCAGACATTTTGAGTATATGCGCACTGACAGAACTATTCTCTTCCATCTTGCAGCTGTAGAACTTATTGGAGACTTCATATCTCTCAATTCGGGCATTTGCTTGAAATATTAACTTCAACTCCTGGAACATCTCATGTGCTCCATGACGTTCAAAACGTTGTTGAAGACCCGGTTCTAAGCCGTAAAGCATGGCACACTGAACTATCGAGTAGTCATCAGCTTTGCTCTGCCAGACGTTCATAACATCTGGTGTTGCTCCTGTAGCAGGCCTGGCACTCAGCGGTGCTTCCAGGACGTAATTCTTCTGTGCAGCAATGAGGATAATCCTCAAGTTACGGACCCAGTCCGTGTAATTGCTACCATCATCTTTCAACTTTGCTTTCTCAAGGAACGCATTAAAATTCAACGGAACAACCGCACGGGCCATCTATCTACAATTAACATAGACAAGCAAAATACTATCAGGTACTAAGTTCATGATAAATTCAAGTTCAATTAATCATATTACTTAAGAACTCCCACTTAGATAGACATCCCTCTAATCCTCTAAGTGATCACGTGATCCATATCAACTAAACCATGTCCGATCATCACGTGAGATGGAGTAGTTTCAACGGTGAACATCACTATGTTGATCATATCTACTATATGATTCACGATCGACCTTTCGGTCTCCGTGTTCCGAGGCCATATCTGTTATATGCTAGGCTCGTCAAGTTTAACCTGAGTATTCCGCGTGTGCAACTGTTTTGCACCCGTTGTATTTGAACGTAGAGCCTATCACACCCGATCATCACGTGGTGTCTCAGCACGAAGAACTTTCGCAACGGTGCATACTCAGGAAGAACACTTATACTTTGATAATTTAGTGAAGGATCATCTTATAATGCTACCGTCAATCAAAGCAAGATAAGATGCATAAAAGATAAACATCACATGCAATCAATATAAGTGATATGATATGGCCATCATCATCTTGTGCTTGTGATCTCCATCTCCGAAGCACCGTCATGATCACCATCGTCATCGGCGTGACACCTTGATCTCCATCGAAGCATCGTTGCCAACTATTGCTTCTACGACTATCGCTACCGCTTAGTGATAAAGTAAAACAATTACATGGCGATTGCATTGCATACAATAAAGCGACAACCATATGGCTCCTGCCAGTTGCCGATAACTCGGTTACAAAACATTATCATCTCATACAATAAAATTCAGTATCATGTCTTGACCATATCACATCACAACATGCCCTGCAAAAACAAGTTAGACGTCCTCTACTTTGTTGTTGCAAGTTTTACGTGGCTGCTACGGGCTTAGCAAGAACCGTTCTTACCTACGCATCAAAACCACAACGATAGTTTGTCAAGTTGGTGCTGTTTTAACCTTCGCAAGGACCGGGCGTAGCCACACTCGGTTCAACTAAAGTGAGAGAGACAGACACCCGCCGGTCACCTTTAAGCAATGAGTGCTCCAACGGTGAAACCAGTCTCGCGTAAGCGTACGCGTAATGTCGGTCCGGGCCGCTTCATCTCACAATACCGTCGAACCAAAGTATGACATGCTGGTAAGCAGTATGACTTATATCGCCCACAACTCACTTGTGTTCTACTCGTGCATAACATCAACGCATAAAACCAGGCTCGGATGCCACTGTTGGGGAACGTAGTAATTTCAAAAAAATTCCTACGCACACGCAAGATCATGGTGATGCATAGCAACGAGAGGGGAGAGTGTTGTCCACGTACCCTCGTAGACCGAAAGCGGAAGCGTTAACACAACGCGATTGATTTAGTCGTACGTCTTCACGATCCGACCGATCAAGTACCGAACGCACGGCACCTCCGAGTTCAGCACACGTTCAGCTCGATGACGTCCCTCGAACTCCGATCCAGCCGAGTCTTGAGGGAGAGTTTCGTCAGCACGACGGCGTGGTGACGTTGATGATGTTCTACCGACGCAGGGCTTTGCCTAAGCACCGCTACGATATTATCGAGGTGTAATATGGTGGAGGGGGGCACCGCACACGGCTCAGAGATCAATAGATCAATTGTTGTCTCTCTGGGGTGCCCCCCTGCCCCCTTATATAAAGGAGCAAGGGGGAGGCCGGCCGGCCCTTGTTGGCGCGCCAGGAGGAGGAGTCCTCCTCCTAGTAGGAGTAGGACTCCCCTCTTTCCTACTCCTACTAGGAGGGGGAAAGGAAGGGGGAGAGGGAGAAGGAAAGGGGGGCGCCGCCCCCCCTCTCCTAGTCCAATTCGGACCAGAGGGGAAGGGGGCGCACGGCCCCTCCTGGCTGCCCCTCTCTCTCTCCACTAAGGCCCATAAGGCCCATTACTTCTCCCGGGGGGGGTTCCGGTAACCCTCAGGCACTCCGGTTTTCTCCGAAATCACCCGGAACATTTTCGGTGCCCGAATATAGTCGTCCAATATATCAATCTTTATGTCTCGACCATTTCGAGACTCCTCGTCATGTCCGTGATCACATCCAGGACTCCGAACAACCTTCGGTACATCAAAACATATAAACTCATAATATAACTGTCATCGTAACGTTAAGCGTGCGGACCCTACGGGTTCGAGAACTATGTAGACATGACCGAGACACGTCTCCGGTCAATAACCAATAGCGGAACCTGGATGCTCATATTGGCTCCCACATATTCTACGAAGATCTTTATCGGTCAGACCGCATAACAACATACATTGTTCCCTTTGTCATCGGTATGTTACTTGCCCGAGATTCGATCGTCGGTATCTCAATACCTAGTTCAATCTCGTTACCGGCATGTCTCTTTACTCGTTCCATAATACATCATCTTGCATCAAACTCTTTAGTTGCAATGCTTGCAAGGCTTAAGTGATGTGCATTACCGAGAGGGCCCAGAGATACCTCTCCGACAATCGGAGTGACAAATCCTAATCTTGAAATACGCCAACCCAACAAGTACCTTCGGAGACACCTGTAGAGCACCTTTATAATCACCCAGTTACGTTGTGACGTTTGGTAGCACACAAAGTGTTCCTCCGGTAAACGGGAGTTGCATAATCTCATAGTCATAGGAACATGTATAAGTCATGAAGAAAGCAATAGCAACATACTAAACGATCAAGTGCTAAGCTAACGGAATGGGTCAAGTCAATCACATCATTCTCCTAATAATGTGATCTCGTTAATCAAATGACAACTCATGTCTATGGCTAGGAAACATAACCATCTTTGATCAACGAGCTAGTCAAGTAGAGGCATACTAGTGACACTCTGTTTGTTTATGTATTCACACAAGTATTATGTTTCCGGTTAATACAATTCTAGCATGAATAATAAACATTTATCATGAAATAAGGAAATAAATAATAACTTTATTATTGCCTCTAGGGCATATTTCCTTCAGTAACTTCCACGTACCACCGTGGAGAACTCAAACCGATGCACCAAATGCAATGGCAAGGGCACACGGAGTGCCCAAGTCCTTCTCTCCCAAATCCCACCGAAGCAACTAATGCTAGGGAGGAAATTGAGAGGAAGAACGAAGAAGAGAACACAAAGAACTCCAAGATCTAGATCCAAAGGGTTCCCCTCACATGGAGGAGAAAGTGATTGGTGAAAATGTGGATCTAGATCTCCTCTCTCTTTTCCCCCCAAAACTAGCAAGAATCCATGGAGGGATTGAGAGTTAGCAAGCTCGAAAAAGGTCAACAATGGGGGACGAACACGAGCTTAAAGGATAAGGTTGAATGAGGAAGAAGAACCCCTTTAATAGGAGCTCCCGAATCCAACCGTTATGTGCCCAGTCCGTGCACGAGCGGTACTACTGCTCAGGGGAGCGGTACTACCGCTCAGGGGAGCGGTACTACCGCCCGGGCGGTAGAACACGAAGAGCGGAGCAAAACAGAGGGCGAGGCAGAGCCGTATGAGCGGCACTACCGCTGGAGCCAGCGGTACTACCTTTGGCCGCAGCGGTACTGCCGCTTGGCCCAGCGGTACTACCGCTGGGACCGCGCATAGCGCCTACCACGAGCATAGGGAGAAGGAACAGGGAGGAGGGCCATTGAGCGGCACTAGGGACGGTGGTAGCCGCGGTACTACCGCACACGAGCGGTACTACCGCTCCTACTGCCGTTACTACTGCCGCTGAACCCGACACGAGAAAACCACGTCTCGAGTCGAGGCGGTACCAGCGCGGAACCGGAGCCGTACTACCGCTTATGGCCATGGGCGGTACTACCGCTGTGGGGCAGCGATACTACCACTTGTGGCGATACGCGGTACTGCCGCTCCGGCCCAGCGGTACTACCGCTGGCGCCATCCTTATGCCACTTCCACGAAAACATGTATACTCCAAGGAAAACTAGAACTGCCAAAACTTCTGCAAATGAGCTCCGAATTGAGCAAACTCAAGCTTGTTGGATACAACACGACGAGTAGCATCAAAACAACGGCTGGTTATAGTAAGAAGAGGCAGGGGAGGTATGCCTAACAAATAGAGGAGTGAAACCTCCAACAGAGAAGAACCGACATAACCTCCAACATCGAAAACATCATAGAAGATGCATGAGTGAACTTCGTTTTTGATGAACTCGAGCTTGTCAACAAGATGATCAAAAGCTCCAAATCTCACAAGGAGAAGAACCAAACAAGAACCAATAAAGATGATGCAAGGATGCATTTGAGCTCTCCACGAATGATACGATCAAGCTACTCATCGAGAGCCCCCCTTGATAGTACGGCAATCGATCCTATAACCCGGTCTCCCACAACTACCATGAGACCGGTCAAATAGAAAACCTATCGAGGGCAAACCTTTGCCTTGCGCATAGTCCACTTGAGCTGGATGATGACGATCTTGACTCCCTCAAGCTGGACCACCTTTCTTGATTGCATTGGCTCGGTGAAGACTAGTGGATTGCTCCCCCATACTCCACTATGGGTGAGCCACTCTTCGGCACATCTTCACAAATCCATTGTCACCACAATGGACGGCAAGCTTCAAGCATAAGATCTCTTTGATGATGCTCCACTTGAACTTGCACACGCAAACTTGGTGACGAACACCATTTGATGTCATCCTCCATGGGTTGTATAATATCTTCCTCTTGACGCAAGCCCATGGAAACATACCTAACCCCACATAGAACTCTCACGTAGACCATGGGTTAGTACACGAAGCATAAAGGATAATGCTTACCTTACCATGCGATCACGTGATCCCTCTCGGTTCATCTTCTACGCTTTGTGTGTTGATCAACTTGATTCACTCTTTGACTTAGTCTTGATCAACCTTGAATCTTTCCAACTCTCTTCATTTGGATGATGTCTTGAAGGTAAACATGAATGATCACACACACTTCTTCTTCAAGACATGCTTGCAATAAGCTCAACACTCACAAGACCAATCTTTGGATAATTCCTTAATAGCACCTTGGTCATCACAAACTCTCCTTGAAACCAACAAATGGACCCTAAGAAAAGCCTATGGACAAACCCTTCAAATATAACTCAAGGAAACCATTAGTCCATAGAGATTATCATCAATTACCAAAACCAAACATGGGGGCACTGCATGTTCTTTCAGAATGCATTTCAGGTGAGAATAAAACTATAGAAAAATAAAAGCTTAAAAGGTTTGTTGAAAGAAGTTCAAGTGCTCTGTCCGGGGAAGTTCAAAAATTCTTGCTAGAGAGGTTCACCTTGTATTTCCATTTTGATTTTTTTTTGTATAAAAATCGAATACAATTCTTTACTCAAAATATAAAAAGGTGAAGTTCAAATTAAAATAACAGAGAAGTTCGGAGTTTATTAAAACCTAGGATTTACCTTTTCAAAAAATAAAAAACACAACGCCATTTTTTGCACTTCTAAAAACAACTCATAAACGAAAAAAAATGGTTGCTAGAAGTTCAAGTGCTCGGTGAGGAAAAGTTCAAAAAATTCTTGTGAGAGAGGTTCACCGTGTATTTAGATGTCCAAAATACATAAAAAACGTTGTTTTCTATGTTTTAAAATAATTCTCTCAAACCAGAGAGAAGTTCAAAATGATAACAACCGGAAGTTCACGTACTACATGGTGTGTGTTTCATATAAGAAAAATACAATAAAGTGAAATGGAGTGAAGTTCAAACAAACATGCCCCATAAGTTCAACTACTTCACGCAGTGCAAAAAACAGCACGTCAAAAACAGAGTGAAGTTTAAACAGACATGCCCGAAAAGTTCAACTAATTCACGCAGTGCATTTCCATTCGCGATGAAGGCAGAAATCATGATCTCATCATTTTCTAATTTATTTCAAAATGGCAGGAATATCATTTGTGTAAGTTCAAGTCCTCGGTTGAAGAAAGTTTAAAAAATATTGTGAGAGAGGTTTGTACAAAAAGAATATTATTTGCGTAACACTGACGAAATGGATAAGAAAAATACAAACGAGAATATGTCACAGAAGTTCAACGTGAGAACAGCAGGAAGTTCACCAACTACACTGAATGAATTTCACATGATTTTTTTTAAAAACGTCGCGAGTATGAAAAAATGATCAACACGGGCAAGTTACGTGTTTACAACAGCTTTCCATCGGTATATCACTTGCTCAATTCCGGTGAGTGGATGGAGAGCTATGAGCAAAAAAAGCACGTGAAAAAACAGAGTGAAGTTCAAGTAGACATGCCGAGAAATTCAAGTTCTTCACGCGGTGCATTTTCTAAGAATCTGTTTCGCGATAACGGCAGAACGAATGATCTCGCCGTTTTTGAAATTACTTGAAAACAGCTAGGAATCAGAGAAAACCATCAACATGAAAAAGTTTTGCATTTTCCGTAGCTTTTCAGCGGTATATTATTTGCCCCATTCCGATAAAGTTTGTAGAAAGTACAGTGAAAATACATTTTTAGCCATTTTCAAAATTGACTTAAAACCATAAGAACTTTTCTCCTAATTCCTTATGGTTTTAAGTCAATTTTGAAAATGGCTTAAAACGTATTTTCACCGTAATTTCTACAAACTTTTTCGGAATGGGGCAAATAATATACCGTTGAAAAGCTATGGAAAATGCGAAACTTTTCATGTTGATGGTTTTCTCTAATTCTTTGCCGTTTTAAGTAATTTCAAAAACGTCGAGATCATTCATTCTGTCTTTATCGCGAAACAGATTCCTCGAAAATGCACCGCGTGAAGAACTTGAACTTCTCGGCATGTCTACTTGAACTTCACTCTGTTTTTCGCATGCTTTTTTTGCTCGTAGCTCTCCATCCACTCACCGGAATTGAGCAAGTGATATACCGATGGAAAGCTGCTGCAAACACGCAACTTTCCCATGTTGATCATTTTTTCATACTCGCGACATTTTTTAAAGTTTTTCATCTGATATTCATTCAGCGTAGTAGTTGGACTTCCTGCTGTTTTCACATTGAACTTCTATGACGTATTTTTCATTTATTTTTCATTTGTAATTTTCTCATCCATTCGTCAAGTGTTACACAAATGGTATTTCTTTTGTATAAACCTCTCTCACAATATTTTTTTTAACTTTCTGTGACCGAGGACTTGAACTTACACAAATGATATTCTTGTCGTTTTGAAGTAAATTAGAAAATGAGGAGATCATGATTTCTGCCTTCATCGCGAATGGAAATGCACTGCGTGAAGTAGTTGAACTTCTCGGGCATGTCTGTTTGAACTTTACTTTGTTTTTGATGTGTTGTTTTTTCCCTAACTCCCAAACCACTTACCGGAATTGAGCAAAGGATATACCGATGGAAAGTTGTTGAAAACACGCAACTTTTTCGTGTTGATCAGTTTTTCATACTCGAGACCGTTCAAAATATTTTTTTGAATGCGTAAAAAAATATTTTTAATGGTATACATGAAACTTTTAAACCATTCATCGGAATATAGCATATAATATATCGTTGGAAAGCTTATGAATAGGAGCATATTTTTCATGTAGACAAACGTTACAAATTGTTGTCGTTTGAGAGCAGTTTTAAAAATGGAAAAACAATGTCGTGTTTTGCCTGTTTTTTACATGTAATTAAAGGTCGGACTTCTCGCACTAGTGATCTTGAACTTCACCGGGAGGAGCATGTGAACTTCTTGCAACAAACCGTTTAAGCTTTTTGTTTTTTATTCTCATATTCCTATCTGAAACTCATTCCATGTAGTAGTTAAACTTCCCGCCGTTTTCACTTTGAACTTCTATCACGTATTTTTGTTCAACCTCTCTCACAAGATTTTTTTAACTTTCTCGGGCCAAGCACTTGAACTTCTAGCAACAAAATTTTTAGCCTTTGCCTTTTCATTCTTTTTTAATAAAAAATGCACACCGTGTAGTATGTGAACTTTTCGCAGTTATCAATCTGAACTTCTCTCGGTTACGTGAAAATATCAGAGTTTTTTTATAGACATTGAACCGCTCTACCTTTTTTATTTGAACTTCATTGTGTATTTTTAGAAATGTGAAAACTAGAGTTTTTTTAGAAACATCAAACTTCTTTGTTATTTCGAATTGAACTTATTGGTTTTTATTCTTTAGTAACTGAAAAATCCGGGTTTTTCAAATAAATATCAAACTGCTCCGCTTTTTCCAATTGAACTTCTTGCTTGTATTCATTAGTAACGAGAAAACCTGAATTTTTTATATACATTGAACTTCTCAGCTTTTTAAAATTGAACTTCTTGGTTTTTATCTTTTAGTATTGGGGAAACCTTAGTTTTTTATAAACATCAAATAGCTTAATTTTTAATTAGGACTTCTTGGTGTTATTCATTAGTAACGAGAAAAGTCTTAGTTATGTAATAAATATCGAACCGCTCAATTATTTCAATTTGAACTTCTAGGTCTTTTTGAAAAGAGGGAAAATCAGATTTTATAAACTTTTTGAATGGCTCGGTTTTTTTAATTTGACCTTCTTGGTATTGTAAATATTTGTACTTCTCCGTTATTTAAATTTGAACATCTAGGTTTTTATGTAGAAACAGGGAAATCTTTTTTCTCTACAAATTTTGAGCTGCTCTATTTTTCCAAATTGAACTAGTTAGTTTGGTCTTTAGTAACGAGGAAAATCCTAAATTTGGAATAAACGTCGAACCTCTTCGTTATTTAAATTTGAAGTTCTTTTTTTAAATGGGAAATCTATTTGAACTTCATTATTTATTATTTTGTAGTAGCGGTTAAAAATCCGAGTTTTTAGTAAACATTGAACCGCTCCGTTATTTTAATTTGAACTTCTAGATTTTTTTGGAAATGGGGAAAATTCATTTTTTATAGACTTTTTGAATTCGTATGTTAATTTAATTCAAGCTTGTTGGTTTTTATCGGTTTATAAAAATCTGAGTAAATGTCAAACTTCTCTGTTATTTTAATTTGAACTTCTTAGTTTTATTCTTAGAGAAAAATATGGTTTATAAGCCGATTGTGATACCGGAACATTTTATCATTCATGCAACCAGAAAATGCAACATTTTCTACGAAACCCACATGGAAGGAATGATTTTTTCATGGCATTTTATTGGTTTAAGGTCCTGACTTCTTTTGGTGTTGTCATGTTAACTTTTTTGATTAGTTTCCTTTCAACTTCCAGAACACAAACAGTTTGTTAATTGAACTTCCGTATTTTTTTCATGAAGTTTGGTAATTGAACTTTCGTATTTTTTACCTGTCCTTTTTTATACTGTATAATTATGTACTGAATGAAGTTTGGTAATTGAACTTCCTGTATTTTTTATGTGAATTCCAGAGATTTATCATTTCCTACATTTATTTTTCAAGAGAGAATCTGTGAAACTTTTTCTAATGGATGATTTAACATTTCCCACTCCACACCTTTTGCCACAGAATGTGTAATTTTTTCAAGATTGAACTATTGTACAGATCAAACAAGGGCCAAAGGATTTTTTTGGTACATTAAGGACAGTATAACCGCACCTAAAGCGAGCCCTCTCAGCGCTTCGCGTTTCTGGAGTCCTTTTACGCGATCCGAACATTTTTTTATCGTCGGATCTTCTATTTAAAGTGATCTGTCCCGCATCTGGTAAAAACTGGGCCGACTGTCCTATGGGCTGCTGCTCCGCAGGAAAAATCCGAGCTCTGTGGTTAATTGGGCCCAGAGGAGAGGAAGGGGAGCGAAGGAACCGGCCCATTAGGCAGCGACGCTCGCTTCTTCCTCCTCAACGATGCCCAAACCTCTCCTCGTCAGCAACTCAGAGGAACCCTTGCGCCGCCACCGCCCCATTCCCTCCGGCACACAGTCCCTCGCGGCAGCGTCCTCGGCCTTCCCCATCATCCAAGGTGGAACGGCGCCTCCGTCATCATCCAGCCACCATCGCCGTCCTTTTGCCTTTCCCCTGACGGCCCGACTGGGAGGGGCTCGGCCCCGTTGTGGTGTGGAGCTACATCCTCAGGCTTCTGGCGGACCATGCAATGGCGTTCAAATATTAAGCATGTCATTAATAAAGTTTAACATGCCATTTTTCTATTAGAGTACTTCGATCCAATCTTCCTGTAAAAAACACTCTCTCCTAATCTTCCCCTTCTTGCAGTTTCTTCGGTATGGGATTTATGGGAGTTCTCATCTAATCTTTGAGACTTAGATGATCAATGTCGAGCATATGTATTTTGTCTACCCCTGGTACTCTAATTCCTTGAACCTCCAATATTTCTTTTTACATTTCATCTGACTAATACCCATGAGATTTCCCTTCTTATTTCCAAAATTTTGTGGTATCCTTTGTTAGAGTAGCAATGGGGTGGTGCAGATCGATCTATTCACTCTCTGAAGTACTAGCGATACAGTCGATTACAAGAATCAGGAATTGCGGTAGCTAGATGAGATACACGATGAACTAGGGTTGCCGCCGCCTGGTAGTCGCCTGATCCTCTGGATGCCCGTCTTCTCCTGGTCGCCCGTTACTTGTAGCGAATGAGTGGGCCTTAACGCGTCCACTCCGGCCCGCTGGTGCGTGGGCTGGGGCGCCTGATCCGAGTGGGCCGCTGGGCAGCGCTGTCGTTGGCTGGGTCGCTGCCTGCGGGTCCAGCTTGACAGGTGCGTTGACATGCCCCTCTCCTTGAGATGAGGCTTGACCCCAAGCCTCTACATGCGGGAACCTGGCCATCAGGCTCTCCTTGTCTTCCCAGGTTGCGCCCAGTGTCGCCGAGTTTGACCACTGCACCTTCACCTGTTCGCGAACGCCGTCTTTCTGCTTGCGCCATCTGGTTTGAAGGATTGCTACGGGCACAACAAGGTCGTCAGATCAATGTGGAAGCTGAGGTTCGACTGACATACCAGGAGCCAGCGCTCGGCGGAGAAGCGAGACATGAAACACTGGGTGCACCGTGGCATGTGGTGGCAGTTGTAGCTTGTACGCCACGTCATTGATCTTGGCAATGATCGGAAATGGTCCATAGAATTTGTACGACAGCTTGTGGTTTGCCCGTGGAGTTCGTCGAGGAGTTCTTCGATGATGGGAACCGGGTACTTGGCGATCACCGTGAGGGCATTGAGATGCCTGTAATCGATGCACAATCGCCATGTCCCGTCCTTCTTCTTGACGAGGATGACTGGGGACGAGTAGGGCCTGGTGCTTCTCTGAATGATCCCGGAACGCAGCAACTCCTCCACTTGTGCCTCAATCTCTGATTTGAGTTCCGGCTTGTGACGATACGGTCGTATGTTCACGGGTTGCGCACCAGGAATGAGAGGAATCCGGTGGTCGCAGGCGTGCCGAGGTGGTAGGCCAGTTGGCTCCGCGAAGACGTGTGGGAAGTCGTCGAGCACTTGCTGGATACAGGCCGGAGTTGGAGCAGACAGCTCTGTTGTTGGTGCGACCACGCAGAGATGGACGATACGTGATACAGCCCCTCTACTGCATAGACCTTGCAGTTGTATGTTGTTGATGTTTTCACACACCGTTGATGCAGCATCGTGCCCGACGAGGCGAATGGTCCTGCCGGTGTGGGGATCTCGATGAAGCGCGCACGCCAATCCACGGTCATGGGACTGTGCTCCTCGAGCCAGTCCATTCCCAAGATGGCGTCGTAGGTGCCCAGCGTGAGCACCTTCATGCCGGTGAAGAATTCTTGGCCTTGAGAGTACCAGGCGCAACTGGGCACAAATGATGAGCACACCAGTTCGCCGCCGTCGGCGACTCGTACGCGTCCAGGTTGTGGTAGCGGATGGACCCCGGCGAGAGATTCGGTGAATTTGGCGTCGATGAACGAGTTGGAGCTGCCGGAGTCCACTAACAGCAGCACCTCACGGCCCTGAATCCAGGCGCGCAACTGGAACGCTTTGACGGAGACTCCCCCTGTCACGGCAGAGATGGAGATCGCCATGACTGCGTCGTCGGTGCCGCTCGTTGCTGGAATCTGAGTATCGATGAAGTTGTCGATTGCCGAACAGGTCGAGCAGCTCCTCGACGACGTGCAGTTGCACAGAAGTGGGACACACATGGTCATGGCCCCACCTCTCGCCACACTTGAAGCAGAGACCGCGGGCTCGTCTGTAGTCTCACAGTGTCTTGAGCTTGGATGCATCAGCCCGTGCAGCGTCCATGCCACGGCGATCGGTGGCCACCGTGCGCGCGGTGTGGCGCGCCGGTGGTGGTGGCAGCGGTAGAGGTACCCCTGCACGAGGTGGCACTTCTGGCGGTCGTGGCAGAGTACCAAACGCGCCGTCAGCCACTTCCTCCTGAAGCAGAGCTAGAGCGCAAGCTGTGTCCAGGTCGGGTGGCCGCTTCACCAGAACCACCGCTCGGATGTCGTTCCTCAAGCCCTCGACAAAACGAGTAAGAAAGTAGTAAGGGTGAATTGAATCGGAATAAGAGTTAAAATGATTGATAATCAACTCGAATTTCTCAATGTAGTCTGCTACAGAAGTTGTTTGGCGAATTGTGTAGAACTGGCGTATGAGCATTTGGTGGCGATCACGGCCAAAACGCGTGCTCAGCAGTGAGTGAATGAATCCCAGTCGAATTCGCCTAGGCGTTTTTGGATCGATTGCAACCAAACGGCTGCTGATCCGGTGAAATTGAGGGCCGCCATGGGTACCCAGAAGGAAGGTGTGATCCCAAACATGGAAAAATACTGCTCACACAAGGTTTTCCACAGGTTTGGGTTCTCGCCCGAAAACTGCGGGAACGTGATAAATGGGTGTGCTTGGCCCAGACTGGCGAGCATCTGACTGGCGTGGCCGAATGAAGACAGTAAAACTGGAGTAACGGGGTCGGTGGTCGTACCGTTAGCCGGGAGCGGCGGCGGCGTCGTGAGAGACGCCGCCGGTGGCCCCCGTTTGATCTGGAATTTGCCGTGGCCATCGGGCCCTTGAGGTTGGATGACTGCGTCGGTGCCCTCAGGCACCGGATCCGCATCGGATCGGGCTGGTGGAGGCGCTCGCGCTCGCTGCAGTGCTGTGACGGCGTCGCCCAAATCCGCCACATGGTGCTCGAGATCGGGGCGCCAGGAGAGCAGATCGTCGATCTTTGTCGCCGTCGACTGCTGAGCCTTGGTGAGGCCGTCGATGGCGGCCTCGATCTTGGTCTCGAAGCGGGTGAGGAAGGCCGACACGCTCGGATCCATGGCCTCGCGTGCTTGTCGCAGGCCTCTTGTCTCGATGAGATGCGCCAGATCGGATCGAAGAGGAGAGGTAGTTCTGGTCTCTGATACCAGATGTTAAGAGTAGCAACGGGGTGGTGCAGATCGATCTATTCACTCTCTTAAGTAGTAGCGATACAGTCGATTACATGAATCGGGAATTGCGGCTAGATGAGATACACGATGAACTAGGGTTGCCGCCGCCTGGTAGTCGCCTGATCCTCTAGATGCCCGTCTTCTCCTGGTCGCCCGTTACTTGTAGTGAACGAGTGGGCCTTAACGCGTCCACTCCGGCCCGCTGGTGCGTGGGCTGGGGCGCCTGATCCGAGTGGGCCGCTGGGCAGCGCTGTCGTTAGCTGGGTCGCTGCCCTGCGGGTCCAGCTTGACAGGTGCGTTGACATCCTTCCTGTTATGTATCCACTCTTAAGTCTTTGATTCAACGTGATACATGCTGGGCCACCTTAAGTCCTCAACCGCCACGTCTAGCGGGGAATGGAGAGGGACACGAAGATTATATGCGTACTGATGGTAGCTGGGTGATGGCGAGGACTAGATACCCCACGTCCTTAAGCATCAACAATCCGAGGTTGAATAATAGTACCATATTAATAGGCTCTGGTTCGTTGGGGGCAGCAATGTGCACCACCATGGTTGTAGTGTCAAAAACGTTCTTATATTATGGGACAGAGGGAGTACCATATTAATAGGCTCTGGTTCGTTGGGGGCAGCAATGTGCACCACCATGGTCTGGATCGATGCTTGGAACCAAAAGGACTCCACCGACCTTTATGTCGACGTCGAAGACCTCAAGGTACTCCATTTTCTTATATTATGATTAACTCTTCTGTTGCGCTGCCGTTTTAATATTATTGGACAGAATCCATGCCTGCTCTGAATTAGAATTTTCTCTATTGCATCAAGACTTGAATCTGATTTAGACCAAATTTCAGCAAATCAAATCATCTGATGTTCTGATCACATATCACGTGCATTTATCTTGCCTGACAAATCCTGCATATATAAAAATGAGAAATTCTAGCTGTAACATGCTTTTATGCTTGTTTGTTTTTGTTTATAAAGATGCTGTTTAGACTAGAGGTGGTGCTTTCAATGTATAGATTTGTTTTGATTATTACTACAACACCTGAATAGAAAAAATCTTAAACGTAACAAGGTCGTGGCGGCTCTTTCTGATCTTTGCGATGTTGCTCTATGCTCTTCCTTTTAATGCATTATGTGTGTGTTTGTGTGGCTCAAAGAACACTAATTTCTCATGATTCTTAATAAATTATTATTTTAGGTCGATTTCTGATTTATTTATCTACTATTATCTGTGATCAGTTGTTTTCTTCTTGCATGTGGCTTTGTAACACCAACCAATGCATGTCTTTACCCTGTGATGACCCAAAAACAGTAAATGAAAATGCTGCACCACACTATTGTCATTGAAGTTTGGATGGACCTGAAAGAAAATGTACTGCCACTGACATTCACTGTTATAAGTTTATAAATTTGTAACAAATAATGTGACTCTTATATATCACTAAAATTCTAGCTTTCTATTTTCGTCATCTTTACCTTGTTGGTTTACATGGGTTTCCAGCATATCTTTTATTCAGAGTACGTAGATGGTGTACTTTGCTATAAGCAGTTAATCAAGGACGCCGATATCTGCCGAACGTTCGGTCTGGGGCTCTCCCAGACCGAACGAGTCGTTTGGTGTGGGGGTGCCAATAGATCGAACGATGCCGTTCGGGACGAGAAGCGCCCAGCCCGAACACCATCACTCTAGGCCTTTTTTGCGTTGAAAAAGAAAAATAAAGCCCAGTTTGCCCAAAAACTATTTTGACTGAGAAAGCCCACTTCTGGCTGTGAATAATAAAGGTTGGATTTTGCCATACTCAACAAAAATTGAAATGGTCCAAAAATAATTTTGTCGTGATAGATATATAAGATAAAGAACAAGATACTACTAAAAAATCACTATGGGTTGAAGCCAAAAAAATTGCCATGATCTTTATAAGCAAAATTTTCCATGGTCAAAATCTTTTAATGCAAATGTCGAAAAAGATAAAAGTTCATGGCAATTTTTCATCTCTACCATGATGGCAAGAAAATGTAGATTAAAAATCTGTATGCTATTTTTACTATATAAATGAAGAGACAAAAAATATGGATCAAAAATTGCCATCATGTTGAGCAGAAACAAAAATGCACAATCTTTTGTTTAGTAGTAATTGCCATGTTTTGTAAAGTAAATGTACCATAGTCAAATAGAAGCAAAATTACCATGAATGGTGGAAAAGGACAAAATTTGCCATCGATGCAAAGTATTTTTGCTATGGCAAAAATAGAAGTCAAACTTGCCATGCTCCATATGTTAAATAAAAATTGTCATGGCAATAAAAAGCTAATTTTGCCATGGCAATAAAAAGGTTAATTTGGCCATGGTAAAAATTTGCTATGTATGTTAAGTAAATTTTCCATGTACTTACAAGTAAAGATGTCATGGAAATTAAGGTAAAAATTAGCCATGGCAACTTAATAATAAAAATTTTGACATGGCAAAAAAGAGTAAAATTTGCGATGTATGTTCGAGTAAATTTGCCATCTACTTACAAGTAAAGTTGCCATGGCAATTAAGGTAAAAATTTGCCATGGCAAGTTAATAGTACATTTTTTGACATGGCAAAACAGAGTAAAATTTGCCATGTATGTTCAAGTAAATTTGCCATGTACTTACAAGTAAAGTTGCCATGGCAATTAAGGTAAAAATTTGCCATGGCAACTTAAAAGTAAAAAAAATTGACATGGCAAAGAAAAGTAAAATTTACAGGATAATCTCCTCTTAACAAGCATGATTCAGCACAAACACTCACAGTTCAGTCAAAAAGCATGATTTGCACAAAAATCTTAACAATGCCATGTTGGTAATTTTGAAAAGCACATGAGTAGGTTATACCAGGGCGAGGATGTCAACGAGGAAGCCGCGGCGGCCGTTGGTCTTGACGAAGTGGCACTACAGCTCCAACCCCGGCCTGTATCTCATGGCAATTTAGTACAAAAATATGTTTTTCATGAACATACAAATAACCAGGGATTAACCATCCTAGTTGGCACGAGAGATGTGAGCAAAAAATTGCTATGTTTATGAATTGGTGACACTGGACAACTCAACTGGTAGATGTAGTTCATGTTTATCATATACTTTACTAGTGAAAATTGCCATGAGCTACTAATACAAATTGCTGGAAAATTGGGCCTCCAAATTTCTTACCTGCAAAAATTGGGCGACAACCGCCGCATACTACAGGAGGCAAAATGGCCATGACAACTCTACTACTGAATGAAACTACAAATTGATCTAACCATAGTAACTATTGGCTTAAAAATTGCCAACACATCTACTGCACATGTCAAAAAATGCATCAATTTGCCATGGCAAGATATTGTTGTTTCCCAAACAAAAACATGACAAGAATGCAGTATGGGTGCACATCAACTTGCCATCCCTGCAAAACAAAAAATGCCATCATTTTTAGGGAGAATGCAAAATTATCTGTGACTTGCCATGAGCTCCAGAACAAACAACATACCTTGCCCCCCGGATGACACGACCACCACCAGTACAGTCATACCCGGCAACCTCCGGCGCCGTGCAATCCCTCTCGAAGGACCATGGCGTGCCACCGCCGCCGCCATCGCCGCCGCAACCACCGGGACGGCGGCTGGTCTCCTCTGCGCGGATGCAGGCGTCGCGGTGGGTCTGGTCGGGAGGGACGAGGCCTCCTCGCCCACCACGGGGAGCGCGCTGAACATCTCCGTTGGCCGCAGACCGTGGAAAAATCATCTCGCTGCCCCTGCGAGTTCGCCGCCAAGCTGCTCGTCGCCGTGGTGCTTGCCATCACGCACCGGCCACCATGGCTCGTCGGCACCAGCTTTGCTGCTGCGCACTTCTCCCCCGGCCATCGTGCAGCCGTGGCCACCACCAGCTCGCAGCCTCTACTACCACCACCACTCCTGCTGCTCGCCATGACCACACCCGTCCACCACCACCGCCCCCAAGCAAAATCCCGCCTCCGCCCCGCATCAAACGCCTGGATCCGCGGACTGCCGCCGCCGCAGCACGACCTAAATCGATGGAGAGTGGAGAGCTGGAGCTCGCCGGTGGAGAGGATTAGGAACCTCTGAGATGGTGGGATAAGAGGATGAGTGGGTGAGAAGAGAACAGGGGGCAGGAAGAAAAGGAGGGGGGCGGCGGCGAGCAGATAAGTGAAAATATCGTTCGGCGCGACTTCGGCTGGACGCGAACGATGCCCTGACGATGACGTGGCGAGGATCGTGCGCCAAGATTGGCGCACTCGATCCAACGGGAACAAGGGCGTTCAGGACGGGAGCTCAGAAAACTGTCGTCCGGGCGTTATCGTTACTGTTAATCAATGCCTTGTTTCTTTGTTCCTCTTACTCGATTAAGCTCATTAATTTAATCTTTTTTGTTAGACAGATCATACTTTCGCAATTGCCGGTTCCTGTACTCCTGGACTACTCCTTTACCAACGACCAACACTATGGTACATACGCAAATAATGTTAAGTTGACAAGCTCCAACTTGATAATCCAGATTATGTAGTCACCATACTGAGAACTGTGTTGCTTTGAAATTAGAAAAAAAAAGTAGTCAATCTGCTATTTCCAGAACAATGAGTAGCTGGCACTTCCTTGTGTTGAAAACAAACAGTCAATTTGTAGTATGCATCCGTTCCACAAAAAGCTTTTTAAGCCTGCTGTCATTTTAAATTATTTCTATATGGGAGGAAGCTACAAATTTCTGCCTTTGGTGATTATCAGCTTGAGTTCGAGCAAATATATGGAGACCTCTAGATGATACAAGGTTTCTTTTACATGTAACATTCTGTTAACTATATCTGCTGTGGACTACATTATAGCTTTTTTTTCTCATCCTCTCCATACCCCACATTGACCAGTTTTTGGTGTCTGTTATTTTGCGCTGAAGAGTAAAAGAAATATTCAAATTTGATTCCAGTGCCCAGTTTTTGGGACTCCTCGTGTTTGTAGCTTTGTTACACTTTACAATAGCGTTAATTATATAGCAATCGTTTTACTGAGATCATCGCCCATTGATAGTGTGATGGCCTGAGTGGCTTTCAGCATCAGCTCGAGAGAAAACTTGTTTGGCCTTGGGATATGCTACATGGAGTTCTATTTTTGCTCCTTGCGTCAGCCATCAGGTATTATTCTTCAACAGATAATAGTTTTACTTATTGCATTTTCTTGGAAGGAAGTTTTATCTCTTGTGTCAGTTAATACTCCATGATCATCTGCTTATACCGCACGCTAATGTTGTTGCTTTTTTGGCAAGATCAAAGTTTTTCTTGGAACTTACTTACAACAGAAGGGCTTGACTTTCCATCTAAAAAAAATGACAGACCTATTTTTCTTAGAATGTTATCTTTGTATTAGGCCTGGTTAGAAACAAGCAAATGCTACTGATTTTGTGCAGTTGTTTGTAGTGATAACTGCCATTTATGATTTGAACACTGTTTGAAGTTTGTATGCATGAATTCAAAAAAATTATGGGTGTCATACTACTTGGGTAGTAATCATGCTTCCAGATATTTGCAGAAATCACTATCATGCCATTGAAAAAATAGAAGGGCGCGGCAACGGGCGCCATCCATGATCTAGTACCACATGATAAACAACACAACTGTTTTTGATACAAAGAAGATGCATTCACATATACACAAACAAAGTATCGATCGATAGACACATGATCCATCCACAATTAACCCGTGCAAATTTTCATCAGTACAAGAGCAGCATGGTCGATGTCCGACAATGTGAGGATTCGCCAATCTGAACCGGAATAATAAGCAGTGTTAAAAATCGCTCACACTGTCTCTCACTCAAATCTTTTCCTGAACTCAAATACCTGTTGAAACTCAAATACCTGCAAAAGTATGAGCACGGAAGAAGAAGGACCTGGGCCTCGTCCGGGCGCTGCAGCAGTGGGAACCGGGTGGCTGAGCCGAACTTCTTGGGGCTGCAAAGTTGAACGGCCGGAGCTGGCAGCGGCGAAACGCGCTGAGTGCTGCGGCGATGGGGCCCAACTGGGAGGAGGCGACGTGGTGGAAGGGGACTCTGGTGGCTGGAGGCAGGGCAGGGGCGCAGGGCGTGGCGGGGTCGAACTGACGCGGCTGGCCAGGCCGAACTTCACAGACGCCTACCTCCGTGGAGGAGGGGACGGGAGGGAGGAGGCCGCCATGGATGCACCGTGCTCGGTGGACGGGGATGAAGGAGGAACGAGAAGGGGGAGGTTGTTGTCTGCATCGCGCTTGGGGACGGAGGCTCGCCGGAGCAGCACCGCCGTGAGAAACCGCCAAATCCAGCGGCTAGCGCTCAGGTCCGTGGCCGTCGACGGTTAATTAGTAGGTGGCCGAGGGCGACGGCGTGGGTCTGACAACGACATGTAGACGGCGGTGTTGGGAGCATCCTAGGACAGAGAAGAGGTTGGTTGTGGGCAGGTGGCCTCGCGGCGGAGGAGGTGGGGGCGACACCGCGCCGGAGGAGGAGGGGATGGCCTTGCGCCGGGGGAGGCGGCGGCAACTGGTGGAAAGGTGCGGGTCGGGGTGGGTGGGATGTGAGGCGCTGGGGTGCGTGGGTTTCTTTTTTTCTTTCTTTTTTCTTAGCGGTTCGGCGCTTGTTTTTAGTTCAGGAACGTCCTTGGACCCTATATAGGGCGCGCCGTGATTCAAATAACTATTCTGGTCCTAGGATCAGAATAATGTTAATATATATATATAGGTAGCGCTAAAATGAATGCGCAGAGTCGCTAATTCTGTGCGCCGGCCGCACTTTAATTATCCAACAACTATAAAATGGATGGAAGCCATTGTAATATCGTTAAACAGATTACCTTTGGCGGCACGACCCACTCCCATGCACCAGCAAATAAATGAACCAGACAAGTTTTGCACCACACTCTCGTAATCCTTTGCAGAACATGGTAAAACCCAAAAAACGATTACCTCCCACATGTTTGATTATAAAATATTGGCATATACTATAACATAAAATCCCGATTGCGTACTTCTTGCTTTAATTAAATACTCTACATGGCAGTTGAAAACCGTAGTAACATACAAACATTGGTAGTAAACCACTCAGTTGTAGTAATAAATTGTAGAAGCTTTTACTATCCAGTATTACTACTTTTAGTACAAGGTATTACCACCAGGAGCAAAAGATTACTACCAGCATGCCATGCATCTCAATTGGGACACAAAATATGAACTGTAATTGTTTACTATTATTTGCATGTGATATTACAGACTTTGCATGGTATGTGCTCACTCAGGTTGGTTACCATTGGTCTTCCTGGTGTTACCATCAAAACATAAACCTTTACTATGAAAAGGACGCAATCGACAGTAGTAATAACAACTACACTTGTTTACTATTATTTCCTTGTGATATTACGAGGAGACTTTGGATGGTGGGTGCTTGATTAGGTTGGTTACCATTGGTTTACTTAGCATAATGGTGGGGCTAATCGGTGCGTGCTAGTGGCAGCGCGTAGAATTGCTTATTATGCGCGTAGCACGGCCGCCGGCAGCAGAATCGTCGTTGTGCCACTACCACGTCACATCCATGTCCCAGAGCAGAAGGAATTTGCCAGAGCCTCCCAGGTGGCTCGCACAGGCATGCATCCTGTTGTGCCACTACCACGTCACATCCATGTCCGAGAGCAGAAGGAATTTGCCAGAGCCTCCCAGGTGGCTCGCACAGGCATGAATCCTACGGAGCGTTAGCGGCAACCCACAACCCAAGTAGAGGCAGGTACTGGATTGATTCTCCCAAGCTATCCAATGCATGTCCTTTTTTCTCCATAGATATTTTGTTCTTTAATTAGTCCTCTGTAGAACGTATAGAAGTTGATGAAGCACCATGTTTTCTTTCTTTTCAATCTGATGTTAAATCTTACATGAAAGCAGTACATGCATCCGAGAAGAAACTATTGTTTCATAATTTAGATTAGAGTACAGATGGACATCTGCATAAACAAAAGATTTACATCTGTTGTATCAAATACATAGGTACTCCATCTTCGGCGCAGATATTTTACCAGAAAGGAAGATCTCCTTCAAGATCCCCTCAGGAATTCCTGCTCCACTGACGCACCCAAACTTCCGAGAGAACCCTAGCGGCTCTCCTCCAAGATGTCCTGAATTTTGAAGCTCTGTCCACAAAGCCCTGGCCTGGACGCAGACGTACGCCTTACTGTATGGCCTCCGTGAGGGACTAAAAACCGACTTCTCCCTTCGCAATGAAGCAGGGCTCCTTGACGCGGATGTTGGACCTGACGAGCAGCCGCAGGGTGTTGGACCTGACAGATCAGTAAAAAAGAACTGGGATGCCCTAGAGCGTCCACCATCTCCATTGGAATTGTGGTTGCACTATGTAGCATTAGCGGCAACCCAAGCCGAGGCAGGTATTAGATCGATTCTCTAAAACCTATACTATCACTCTTTGCATGCACGCCTCTTTTTTTTTTACCAAGAACTGTTCTGTTCTTTAGTTAATAATACTTTGTAGCACACCTAGAAGTTCATATGCACCCGACCTTTCCATGAACCCCCTTTGCTCTAATTAATACTCCCTCCGTCCCATAATATAAGAGCGTTTTTGACACTACACTGGTGTCAAAAACGCTCTTATATTATGGGACAGAGGGAGTAGCACATATATATAAGTACATATTTGCGTTGCCGCCCAACTAACAAGTTTAAGCTCAATTCGGCAAGCCACTTACATTTACTTCAACTTACCAATATTGTGCTTGTAGATCATTGTACGTAATATTGAGGATTGTCCGATCAACTTCAGCCAGCAATGACACAGCCTACATCATTAGTTCCATCTAGCAACAACACCACCTCGAGCAGGTACCATCTTCTGCACGAAATCAAGCCACCTCCAACAGGATCCATATTGGAAAACAAGTTCAAATAGTTTACCAATAGTATACTGCGAGCATGTTCTTTACAAAGCATACTGGAAATCCAAGGAACAAAAGTCATGAATGAAGCAAAAAAGGTTACAGAGAACAAACTTCTCAATGATCAGGTATTTCACTTCTCATCTTCTACATGTGTTAAATAATTGTTGTTATTTTATTAATTTCCAAAAACTACAGGCAAATATATTCGAAAAGAAAGTATGTCCGTATGTAATTACATTAAAAGATGATTCAAATAAAGACTGTGAAGAAACTTCACACATGTTAAAATACTTTAAAGGAGTACTTGAAAGAACACTTTACACATGTCAAAACTTTACATTTCCAATTTAAGAAAAACAAATGTCCTATTTTATATTCCAAACAGTATGGTATAGTATCTTACCTTATGGGCGGGACAGGACGAAAAACATGACCATTATAACATTGACAGTATCAATGACGAGGTACTCTCATCAAAGAAAGAGAGTTTATATTTTTAAATGTTTGAACAGACATGCACTAGCACCTTGGTGCTACAATGCCCCATATGCATCTCTGAACATAATTAGTTTTTTATTAAAGCTAGCCAAGCAAGGAAATTATGTTACTGACATTCAAATTTTAGTGAACCAATGGGATTCAAAATCTACAGGAAAAACTGAAAAAGAACGGCATGCAAAAATAGGAGAAGAATCAATAGAAGACAAGAGGATTAGGAAAGCACCTGGAAGGAACACAAGATAGAACAAGGCAAAGAAAGTGCTAAACTACAAACTTAATCCCCTTGACTGTACTTATACAAATATATTCTAGATACTCTATATACTTTGTACTCCCTTCATTCACAAATATAAGATGTTCTAACTTTTTTTGTGAATCGGATGTATATAGATATGTTTTAGTGTGTTTGTTCACTCATTTTAGTCCATATGTAGTCCATATTGAAATATCCAAAACATCTTATATTTGTGAACGGAGGGAGTAGTAATTTGCATTGGCATACAATTGTGTTTACTTTAATGTCCATGAGAACATGAATTTAACTTATTATGTGTGCTTGCAGAGAAATCCACTTTGGAGACTATGAATGTTTAGTTGTGCTCATCTTAATATTTAATTATGCAAATTCTATTGATATTATGTCTTCCTTTCTCATATGTACTTAGATTTTTTTTAGCATCGCAAGGAATTGATAAAGGAGGCTTTTGTTTATAATGACAGTAGAATCAAAAAGGAGGTGTACTCGGTTGGTTATGTAGATCCGTAGCATATCTGGTCCGCATAATCATTCCTGAAAATCACCAGGTCCTTATGATAGATGTGCGCCTCTCTAACACGCATTCATCTTTTGACATTCATATTCAATGAATGATTACAAATATGAGGCATCCACGGACTATAGGATTATTGGAATCTCCATTATACCGCAGGACTAAATGGACGAGATAGCAAATCTTGGCAGTGCTTTACACATATTGTGCTTCAACACATCAGACATGGAGAGCGAAAACCGATTTCACTCGACTAATTATAAATTATCAATTTTGTAGTCTAAGGTACCATCATCAATTATCTCTTTGCTAATTTACTACAAAAGAGTTGTCCATGCACTCAGGGTAAGTACATGTATACACTGATCAATACAAAACAAATGATTTGTTCAGGCATAAACATTATTAAAAAGAGCATGCACCGCTACTTGCATACATATGAACTAGATGGGTGTGGACTTGAACTTTCGCCGGATAGAGGCCATCTCCTTGGCCGTGAACTAGATGGATTTTAACAGCCTTTTATATAACCATAAGTACATGGATATGATGTACTACTCCGCATAAGTTTGGAAACACCAATAATACCAAGCATCGACACTATATATCATTTGATACTTCAAGCATATAGTACAAACCAATGGTGAGAGCATCCGAGCATCGTTCTATATTATATTGCTTTTTTTTTCGCGAATACGCTTGAGAGCGTATCTTTTCATTGATAGGAAGAAAGAGAGAGAGTAGGGGGGGGGGGGTGCTCGCTGTCCAACACGCAGGCAAGACAAGGAGCAGGGAGTAGTGATGACGGGCTGCTCAGATACATGGCTAAGAAGCTATGCCAGCAGCGCATGTAAACCGTGAGCTCCAGCCCTAGCCCAAGAACGTGCGTCGTTCTGGATAAGCTCAAGGAGCCGGGAGGTGGAGGGGGACTCGCCGTCGAAGACACAGCGGTTTCGCTGCATCCAGATAGACCAAGCCGTCAGGGTTGCGAGGGTGGCAAGCCCCTTGCGGTGCCCTGTGGGGGAGCTCATGATCATTGAGGAGCACCATGGGAGGAACTCTTCGGAGCCAGTCGGAGGGGGGACGGTGGCGCGCACCCAAGACAGGACATCGTGCCAAATCTGCCTGGAGAAGGGGCAGACGATGATAATATGTTGCATGGTCTCGACGTCCTGGTCGCAAAGAGCACATCTGTCGTTGTGGGGGAGACCGTGGCGAGCCAGTCTATCGGCAGTCCAGCAGCAGTCAAGGTCGGCCAGCCAGGTGAACATCTTGACGCGCAGGGGGGCCCAACACTTCCAGGTGAGGCGCCAGAATGGAGCGGATGTGGAGCCGGCAAAGAGGGCTCGATAGCATGATCTGGCGGAGTACTTCCCATCCGCAGTCCAGCGCCAGACGAGACGGTCTGGGGAGGCTGGGAGGTGAAGGTGACGGAGTCTAGTCCAGAGCTGGACGTACTCCACCAGCGCAGTGGGCGTGAGCGCGCCACGCAAGTCCGCGATCCAACAGCGGTCCTGGAGCCCATCCGCCATGGTGCGCTTGCGTCGCCGACAGGGGACCAAGGGGAGGAGGGCAGGGGCGATGTCCGCAATGGCCATGCCGTCGATCCATGCATCAGTCCAGAAACGGCAAGACCTTCCATCACCGAGAACCCAAGCAGTGGACGCGCGGAAGATGGAGGAGGAGTCAGCATCGGAGGGCAGGTGTAGGTGTGCCCACGGCCTGGCCGGGTCGGTGCGCTGTAGCCACATCTAGCGCACACGGAGTGAGATCCCTTGCCGATGGAGGTCCGGAATGCCGAGGCCGCCGAGATGGAGGGGCCGGCAGACGCGCTGCCAGTTGACTGGCCCGTGGCCAGCGCGGGTCTCCTTATTGCCATGCCAGAGGAATTCGCGGATCGTTCGGTTCACTTGCTTGAGAATCGTCGGGCAGAGAGCGATGACAACCATGATGTGGGAGGGGATCGCGCACAGCACATGGCAGACGAGGGCGAGACGCTCGCCGCGGGACAGGAGCATCGCACGCCAGGAGGAAAGTTTCTTGGCCAGCTTCTCAACAATCGGCCGGAGCGACGAGGCGGACGGCTTCCAGAGCGAGAGAGGAATGCCCAAGTAGGTGATAGGGAAGTCCATGACAGTGCAAGCCAGCTCGCACACGATGGAAGCTCGCGTGGGATCGTCGCAGCGGATCGGGGTTGCCGAACACTTGGCAAAGTTCGTGCAGAGCCCGGAAGCCTCGCCAAAGACACGAAGCAGCTCCCGAATGACCCGGAGATCGCGGGTTGAGGGGTGGCAGAAGATGATCACGTCGTCGGCATAGAAAGAAATGCTCGAAGAGGCGTGCCGAGTGGTGAGCCGTTGAAGGAGGCCGCTGCGGTGGGCATGGAGGAGGAGGGAGTTGAGAGCATCGATGGCAATTGTAAACAGCATCGGGGACACGGGATCGCCTTGCCGCAGCCCGCAAGCGTGGGCGATAGGAGGGCCGGGGGATCCATTGATGAGGACGCACGTGCTGGACGTGGAGAGCAAGATGGCAATCCACTCGATCCACCGCCGTCCGAAGCCCAGGTGGCGGAGCACGTCGAGGAGGAAGGCCCAAGATACCGTATCAAACGCGCGTGCAATGTCGAGCTTGAGGAGGACACGAGGCACGCGGAGGTTATGAAGCTGGCGGGCGGTCTGCTGGACCAGCATAAAATTGTCGTGCACGCACCGCCCTGCGATGAATGCACTTTCGTTGGAGGAGACGAGCTGGCCCAGGCGAGGAGCAAGGCGTAGTGAGAGGACTTTGGCAATGAGCTTCGCGATCAGGTGGATTAGGCTGATGGGGCGGTAGTCCGAGAGAGAGGAGGCGTCCGGCTTCTTCGGGATCAGCGTGATTAGGGCTTCATTAAGGCGCTGGAGGCTGTGTCACGCCCAAGATATCTGAACCTGAAGAAGTATCAACATTCAGTTAACTGGAGCTCGTCCGGCAACGCTTCGCGGATATCCAACGGCTGTCATCGCTCGGGTTAAATCCTCACTCGACGGCCGAGATCTTCTTTACTTACAGTTAACTCAGTTACTTAGTCACTTCAGCAAGTGAGCCTATATAACAGCCGGGCTGTGGCTGAGCGAACATGTTTTTTGATTCCCCATTCTGCCTGATGGCTAGAACACACATACAACAACCCTAGCTTAATAAATACGGGCCCTCTTGATTTGGCAATTTCCTCCCAAATTCCTTGTCTAAATCATACATACATGTTCTCTAGTCCATAGATCCAGTGTCGGGTCCTGACATAGTGGTATTCAGAGCCAGAAATTTTCCTCGGAGGCGATTCGGGTCGTGGCGGCGGAAGTGGTTGAGATCTCTCGTAAAATCCCACCTCTCCCTCCCTTCTCACGGCGGCGGCGGTCTCAGATCGGCGGCGAGCGTGGCGGAGGCGACGGCCAAATATTCGGGTGTAGATCGACTGGTTCGCGGGGTTGCCGGGGAACTTTTCTTCAGGTGTAAAATCCCACCGCGATTCCGATCTGTACACCGTTTTGGCGGCGGCGCAGTTCCTCGACTCACTTTCCAGCGGCATCTCTGTTAGGTAACAACCAAGCAAATCTCTGCCCAGTTTCCTTCACGATGGGTCGCAGCAAGGGCACCATGGAAGAATCTGATATTCAGGATCTCCTAGCTATGAGATCCGAGGTCCTTGACAATCAGAAGGAGACTGAATCCCTTCGATCTGACATGACAGTACTCCAAACTGAGGTACGTACCATTGGGCAGAAGCAAGATCTCATGTCAGTAGCAGTGGAGGATGTTCAAAAATCTGTTTCAGAGATAGGATTACAGTTATCAGCGATGACTGAAGTCTTGAAATCACTTAGACCAGATCCACCTGGCAGAAACAGAGAGAAAACAACTGATACAGGCACTAGTGCACCAGTAAAATCTCCTACCTTGCTGGAACAAGAGAATCGTAATGCTTTGCTTCGAGCACAACTGGAAAAAGAAAAAGAACAAACCAGACGTTGTGAGGAGGTGTTTATGCAGAGGCTACCCCCATTAAATGTCACCAAGCCTCCTGGTTTCGACAAGCAGAGAGATCAAGATCAAGTGACAGAAGGTCCAACTCCTTCTGCAGGTACTTCCAGGCATGTCCACACTCCTGTGTTTAACCAACATATTAACAACCGTGAGAGTCAGTTGTGGCAAGGTTATTACAGAACCTCAGGAAATGAAAGCACAGTTCATGAAATCAATGACGAAGGGACCTAGAATGGACTTCCCAAAATTTGATGGCACTGATCCAGTGGGTTGGATTAGGCAAAGCAACAAGTTCTTCCAAATGGCAGGAGCACCTGAAGAGTACAAAGTGTCACTGGCACAACTGCATATTGTGGGAGAAGCTGATGTCTGGCTTAGAAGATCAGGCTTACTAAAAAAGAAACTCACTTGGACTGAATTTGGAGAGCAGATTGTACACAGATTCTCAGCATCTGGTTCTTATGATTTAACAGAGAAATTCAATAATGTTAAGCAGCATGGTCAAACAGTCCAGGAATACACCAAAATCTTTGAAGATCTTATGGCAGATGTCCAATATGAAAACCCCACTTTGTCTGAAACGTGGTTTGTGCGGTGTTATGTCAATGGCCTTCGGGATGGAATCAAATATCAGCTAAGGCCTCTCAGACCTGCATCTGTAACTGAAGCATATTGGATGGCAAGAGATGTGGAACCTTCCCACCCTCCAAAAAAGACTTATACTGCTTACACACCTGGGTTTCAAAAATTTCAAACTTACACACAAACAAGACAAGCTCTGTCCCCAATACCACCTCTGCCTAAACCTCCTGACCCTGGTCCACAATCACAACATCAATTGAGAAAAAAGGGGAATGTTGGAGATGTGGAGACAAGTGGATCCCAGGCCACAAATGCAAGCTTATCCCAAATGTGCACTTAATGCAAGAAGAAGTCTCTGATACTGAAGAAACACCCCAAGAGGAAATACAGCAGGAAGATGCCCTTGAAGAAACTGAAGAAAGGGAGCACACCATGCATATATCTGCACAGGCTAGTGGAGCGTTTACTTTTACCCACACACCTACTGTCATTGTGACTATAGGGGGCAAAGCAGTGGTAGCTCTGTTAGACTCTGGCAGTAACTCTTCCTATATGGACCAAGATTTTGCAATCAAAGCCAACTGCAACTTACTACCTGCCCCTACAAGAGACATTGCTGTAGCAGGAGGAGGAATTCTCAAGTCAAAAGCCCTAGTACCGAATTGTGAATTCAATCTGCACAAACAACAGTTTGAGCACACTTTCAGGATTTTATCTCTGCCAAGTCATGAAGTAGTACTGGGCTGTGATTGGATGGCTAAATACAGCCCAATTTCCTTTGATCTCCCCAAAAATACTTTTGCTATCACACAAGAGGGAGTAGTTACTGAATTCCCCACCTGCATTCCTATGAACAACATTGTGGAAATCCCTGCTGAGCAAATGAACAAAATGTTGG
Source organism: Aegilops tauschii subsp. strangulata (assembly GCF_002575655.3). Classification (NCBI taxonomy): domain Eukaryota; kingdom Viridiplantae; phylum Streptophyta; class Magnoliopsida; order Poales; family Poaceae; genus Aegilops; species Aegilops tauschii. The sequence goes on from NC_053039.3 coordinate 184,853,622, forward strand.
AGAAACCAGTCAGTGGTTATGTCATTCAAAGGTGCAACCTGCACTTGGAACATGACAAAGATAACACTGTACCAGCAGAAGTAACACAATTACTTACGAAGTATGAAACTGTATTTGCGGAACCCACTGAGCTACCTCCCAAAAGAGAAATAGACCATGAAATACCCCTGAAACCAGGGTCTGTACCACCTCAAATGAGACCATACAGACTGCCACAAATCCAGAAGAAAGAAATGGAGCATCAGGTCAGACAATCACTAAGAGCTCATATTATCAGAGAAAGTCAAAGTCCATACGCTGCTCCTGCAATTCTGGTACAAAAGAAAGACACTACACAAAGACTTTGTATTGATTTCAGGAGAGTCAATTCTCAAACAATCAAGAATAAGTTCCCCATTCCAATCATAGAAGACTTGCTAGATGAGCTACATGGGGCAAAAAATTTCTCCAAATTGGACCTGAGGTCAGGTTATCACCAAATACGGATGAAAGAATCAGACATACACAAAACTGCATTCAGGACTCACTTTGGGCACTATGAATTCTTGGTAATGCCTTTTGGCCTCTCAAATGCCCCAGGCACTTTCCAAGCTTTAATGAACAAGATCTTTGGCAAGCATCTAAGGAAGTTCATACTAGTTTTTTTGATGATATACTCATTTTTAGTGAGACTTTAGAGGAGCACATCAAACACTTGGAAATAGCTTTGCAAATCCTTAAGGAAAATCAGTTATTTGCCAAATTGTCCAAGTGTGTGTTTGACACACGAAAGGTGGAGTACCTAGGACATGTGATCTCTGGGGAGGGACTCTCTACAGACCCTAAGAAGATTTCTGCCATTTCTGATTGGAAAACGCCAACTACTATTACACAACTCAGAAGTTTTTTGGGACTAGCTGGCTACTATAGGCGTTTCATCAAGAACTATGGCATGATTTGCAGGCCTCTCCACGATGCATTGAAGAAAGGACAATTTAAGTGGAATGACGAGCAGGAAAACGCCTTCATGGCCCTGAAAAAAGCTCTCATTACAGCACCTGTACTGGCTCTACCAGATTTTGAGCAACCATTTATTCTGGTGACTGATGCCTCTGGTACTGGCATTGGGGCTGTAATGCTTCAACAAGGGAGGGAAATTGCCTACTATAGTAAAGCATTATGTCCCACTAATGCTGCACTATCAACTTATGAAAAAGAGGCTCTTGCAATTATTGAAGCTCTCAAGAGGTGGAGGCACTATTTCCTCGGAAACAAGCTGATCATAAAGACAGACCAACAATCCCTGAAGTTCATTACTGACCAAAAACTTACAGAGGGCATCCAACACAAGTTAATGATGAAATTGCTTGAATTTGATTTCACTATCCAATATAAAAGAGGAGTCCTGAACAGAGTAGCAGATGCACTTTCTAGGAAATTTTCTCTCAACTCTATGTCCCAAGTTACTCCAGTTTGGGCACAAGATAAAGCTACAGAACAATGAGGAACATCAGGATTACACCCTTTCTTCTGGAATCCTGAGATATCAAGGAAAAATAGTTGTGGGGCACGATAATCAACTCAGGCAGAAACTACTCAATGCTCTCCACTCTTCCCCTGTAGGAGGTCACTCTGGCATGCGAGCTACATATCATAGAATCAAAGGAATCTTCTATTGGCCTGGCCTCAAGAAGGATACTGAAACATTTGTAGCTCACTGCCCTATCTGCCAAAGATCCAAACATGAACAGTGCCTTTCTCCTGGTCTGCTAGAACCACTACCCGTCCCTGACATGGCCTGGGCTCATGTTTCCATGGACTTCATAGAAGGGCTACCAAAATCACAGGGCATGGAAGTCATATTAGTTGTAGTGGACAAGTTTACTAAATATATGCCCACTATATTCCTCTGCCTCACCCTTATTCAGTTCAAACAGTGGCCCAAGCTTTTATTGACAACGTCATTAAGTTGCATGGTCCTCCAAGGCTCATTATCTCAGATAGGGACAGGATCTTTACTGGTAAACTGTGGAAAGACATTTTCCAAGCACTCAAAGTGGAGCTGCGATATAGTTCATCTTACCACCCACAGACTGATGGGCAAACAGAGAGATTGAACCAGTGTTTGGAGACTTATCTCAGGTGCATGACCACTAATCAGCCTAACAAATGGATGTCCTGGCTATCTCTTGCGGAATACTGGTATAATACCACATACCACACATCCCTCAAAATGTCCCCTTTCCAAGCCATGTATGGCTTTCCGCCTCCTCTCATCAGTGAATTGGCAATACCTGGACCAGAAGACTTGGAAGCAAGGGATTTCTTGGAATCTAAACAAGCAACTCTGGACCAGCTGAAATACAACTTGACACAAGCTCAAGAACGCATGAAAAGGTATGCTGACTTGAAAATATCAGAAAGGGAGTTCCAAGTAGGAGATATGGTCTACTTGAAGATGGCACCCTACAGGCTTGCAGCATTTGGGTTCCGAGGTGCTCTCAAGTTACAGCACAAGTATTATGGCCCCTTCATGATCACACAGAGAATTGGCAAGGTAGCATACAAACTCCAATTCCCAGAGCATATCAAGATACATCCTGTGTTTCATGTCGCCAGCTGAAACAACATTTGGGGCTTAAATCCATTCCCAGCCCAAATCTTCCAGTGGTTAACCAGGATGGCACTTTGAGAGCCGCACCACTTCTAGTGCTTCAAGTCAGACAGATCCCTAGAAAGAACATACCAGTGGTACAGTGGCTAGTGCAGTGGGAAAATTTAGCTCCTGAAGACGCCACTTGGGAAGATGCAGACTACATCAAGCACATGTTTCGGGAGTTTTTCAAACAAACCACCACAGCTTGGCGGACCAGTTCTTCCACAACAACCTGAGGACAGGTTGCATCTTAGGGGGAGGCAATGTCACGCCCAAGATATCTGAACCTGAAGAAGTATCAACATTCAGTTAACTGGAGCTCGTCCGGCAACGCTTCGCGGATATCCAACGGCTGTCATCACTCGGGTTAAATCCTCACTCGACGGCCGAGATCTTCTTTACTTACAGTTAACTCAGTTACTTATCACTTCGGCAAGTGAGCCTATATAACAGCCGGGCTATGGCTGAGCGAACATGTTTTTTGATTCCCCATTCTGCCTGATGGCTAGAACACACATACAGCAACCCTAGCTTAATAAATATGGGCCCTCTTGATTTGGCGATTTCCTCCCAAATTCCTTGTCTAAATCATACATACATGTTCTCTAGTCCATAGATCCAGTGTCGGGTCCTGACAGGCTGCGTCCGTTCATGGGCGTAGAACTTGTCGAACACCTTGCAGACGTCGGCTTTGATTGTATCCCAGCACGCCATAAGGAATTCGGCCGTGAATCCATCGGGTCCCGGGGCTATTCCATGGGGGAGCGCCTTGACCGCAGTCCAGATTTCTTCCTCAGAGAAAGGCAGCTCGAGCTCCTCGAGATCAAAGGAGCGGTCGTCAATCTGTTGCAGGTCGAGGGAGAAATCACGGGGTCTTGGAGCGCCAAGAAGCGAGGAGAAGTGGTGGTATGCCGCCTTGGCCATATCCCGCTCATCGGTGATCGCAGAACCCTTGGCTATATTATATTGTAATTAGACCTAATTTTAATATTCACTTATTAAAATCACAAATACACTACTTCCGTAATTTTGTGAATATTAATTGGCGTATGGGGCAGAACACTACCAATTTCAGTCCCAAGTTCGGAAAAGGTGGAAAAGACATAAACTAATTAACATTTTGCCTTAAGCTATGTTACGCGTCCACAATTTACTATCACCATTTTGTAAATGGAGAAGAAGTCAATCTCGATGAAAATCAACAACAACCAGTATGCACGATAGTAACATTTGTCACTAGCAAGCAGTACAAGTATATTGGCTCAATCGTTTGAGGACAAAAGAAAAGGGAGAAGAGATATGGGGGACCTGTAGGTGGAAGAATGCAATGCCGAAGCAGGGCTGCCACGTTGAGGATGAAGACGGTGCGTCGGAATGCCTCGCTTGGGGACAGCATTGACGCCTACGGCTCGGCGCTTGGGGCCGGACAACACCCCCAAGATCCCAAAATCGCGCAGGAGCTAAGGGGAATGAGATCTTTAGAGAAAAGACGCAGCCGAGCACGAGTAGGGCGCTAGCCTAGTCCGACTTTGAATCAACAAAGCCATCAACTGGCCAGGATACAACTGCAGAGTACAACGAAGAACAAGAACAACAGAAAGCAGCAAGGTACAGAGGCGCTGGAAAGCAGCTTACTGAGCCTCAAACACTTCACGCAGGAAGGATATACAATGAAGCACACAGCCGAAGAGGTTGAGGTCCTCCAGCACGGCTAAACCTGAGCGGAAGCAATGCCGGCTCTGGAGAGGAGTGAAGATGCACCTAAATGGCATGTTGTCACCAGACACTAAGGGCCTCGACACGACGCATCCATCCAAACTCCGCTCTTCGAAGAAGGCCACAACCTCCTCGCCTGGATCGCAAGGCGCCGCACCGTCTAAGAGCGGAGAGTTCCCCTGAACAAGAATGGACGCCGCCAGCAAACCCCAAGAGCGGATCAGAGCATCCATCTGAGTCGACGAGGCTCATCCAAAGCAGAGCAAGCTACACCTCCCAAGACCATAACGCGTCGGAGGAAAAGCGGAGGCTTGGGCGAAAAAGGGCATGCCATCGGCTGCAGTCACCGACCCCAAACAGCGCCCGCCACCACCCAGCCCTCAAGGCGACGCCTTCAAGAAGGTCGCGGCGCCAAAGACGCCGCCGCCGCCCACCGGAGTTAGGTTTTCACCCGAGAAGCTAGGTGGTGAGGAGTGGAAGGGCAGACCTTGACAGACGTCTCCATGAAGAAATCGGCGCCCGCGGGCGTCGTCGTCGTCGCGGCCGGCCGGAGCCGACCCGGGTTTCCCCCGATCTGGATCCCGACCACCAAAATCGCCTGCATTCCAGAGGCAGGCCAGCCAGCACGCCCAGGGACCCTCGCAGGAGAAGCGCACTGAGCCGGGAAGATGGCCAGTAGCCAGATCTGGCGCCGCCAGCCGCCAGGGCAGCCACGCGAGGCCCCAGCCCACCGGAGATCCGTCGGCCACCCGACCAGATCGCCGGCACCACGCCAACCCACTGCCCGCCGCAGGAGACAGGGGGCCTTGCCAGGGGCCGCCGCCCAGATCCGAGTCCCTCCGATGCAGATCGGAGCAGAGCAGGCCCCGCCGCCGCAGTCCCCGGCCACGCCCCAGGCCTGGCCCGGCGCCAGCCTCGTGCGGCGGCGAGGGGGAATGGAGAGAGAGGGGGTTACGCCGGCGGGAGGGAAATCGCCCCCCGAGACGCCCGCTAGGGGCGGCGCGGGGGAGGGGGGAGGGGAGGGAACGGGGGAATGAGATCCACTACTTCATCGCCTCCATGGACGCAGACTGGAAAGGAACCGTCGACCTCGACCTTGACGACCTTGCATCCTCCATCACGCAGTTGCTATTAGGGCCATGGTCCCATTGACCGGCCAGGGAGATCGACGAGGCACACGGGGATCCAAACCAAGCACCGTCGCAGCCACGAGGTGCGTGCAGGTGAGGACCGGGAGGTTGAAAACCCGAGGGGGATCTTGGGGGTGATCCTCAGATGCGGTGGATCCAAGTTGGCTAAACCATTTCCATGGCTAGGAGATCCGAGAAGACAAAGAAGACCATTTCCATGGCTGGGAGGTTCGACAAGACAAAGAAGACTCAAGAAAGGAGAAAAATGAAGGTACATGTTGGTGGGACCCCTATAGCCACAATACGTGCTAATACTAATAGTAGCGTGGATGGCCATGGTTTAGAGAAAACTTTGCTTAGTTGAGAAGATGACCCAACGTTGCTTCTGGTGTAGTACGTGTTTTTTTCTGACAAATAGTACTACGTGTTATAACTTAACTCAATCAGTGGCCATGAAAGAAAGAAAAATACTACCACGAACCATTTTAATGAATATATAGTATATAAATTCCCTTCTACTTAATATACCAATTTCAATAAAAAATGTTCAAACATAACTGACGAAAATTATAGGTACACACATCAATCTCTGATCTTCTTGGGCTTATAACAAGTTAATATAGCAAATCTTACACAGCATTAACAAATATACGTAGAGAAAATGATAAAAATATAAATTGCACAGTTGGAAAATTATGATTGCAAAAGATTCATACTTTTGAATGTGATCACATTTGATTCAAATCATCTTTAGATAAAACAAAAAAATATTATCTCAATAAAACATTATAAAATTCCAGCCCGCACATCACGCGGACCACTTTACTAGTTACCGAAACACCATTAACAGTAGCAAACCAAACCAACAGTTATTAAATGTTCAAGTAGAAAACCATGGCTACTGCATGGCAATCATGCAAGTGGTTGTCGTGGCTTGCCTAGGAATGAAGAGGTCACCGAGAAGAAGTGCGGAAGGGTCGCGGAAAAATTCGCCGGAAACAGTTCTCTCCCGGAGGGGGCTGTTTACGGGCAAGGACGAAATGGTCATTTTCACAATGGGACCACCTAGTGAAAATGATACTAACAGATAGAGGTCGACGAGACGAAGAAGTAGGCGTTGGATTCACGTCAAACGGAGTTACGGTTGAAAAGATACGGACGTTCATTCGTTAGGCAGAAAAAGAATAAAAATGTATTCAGTTCTGCTCTTAACTAGTGAACGTTCGCAATACAAAGGTTTCGGCCGGCGGCTGAATAAAGAAAACGTATTTCTGGAAATACGCCTTCCTGCAGAGAAAACGTATTTCAGTTATAACCCGCAGAGAACTACGCTTTCAACTACAGAAAATGTAAACTTAGAAATACGCTTTCACTTATCCATGTCACCAGGCGGGGCAACGCGTGGAGTGGATGACAGGTGGGTTCGGGGCGACGCGGGGCCTACCTGGCATGGCCTTCTTCTTCCTCCCGCATACGTGCACCTGGCCGAGGGAGGAGCTCGCCCCGACGGCGATTGCTGGCGGCACGGGTCACCTCAGGTGGCGCCCGGCCTACCGGCGGATGCGAGGGAACACGGCGGAGACGACCCCAGGTGGCGTGGTCGTCAGGGAGCTTGGGAACGGCGGCTGCGCTCGCCGTGGCGGACGGCGTCCTCGGGTGAAGGCGGGCACGGCGCCTCGATGCGCCGGAGGAGGGGATGAAGAGTGGGGGAGTGTCGTCGGGCTCTGCTGGTTCTAGTGGTGAAGAAAGGATGGGGAGAAGGGGTACGGTTCGCCGGAATTTAAGAGGGCCGAGTGAAAGTGCAACTATCCCTGGATGGTTTTGGTAATTCCTAACAACATATAGCTCATTGAACTAATGCTCTTTCAAGATGATCATTTCAGAAAGTTCAATGATTGGCATGGCATGGACTAGGAATGTGGACCCCTCAAAATGCTAAGGACACATATTGGCTCAAGCTCAAGACTCTACATTTTCATTTTAGTGATCCAAGATCACATTGAGTCCGTAGGAAAGCCAATACTATTAAAAGGGGATGAGGTGTTGCTTAATGGCTTGCTTGCTCAAAATGCTTAGTGATATGCTCCAAAAGCCCTCAACCACTTTCTCATATCCACATATGTCCCATACCAAAAGTCAAATTCGGCCCCACCGATTTGATCTATCCGGCGCCACCGAGTTCATTTGACATAGCCATAGCCAGAAACCCTAATCAGTTCGTCTCACCGATAGGGATCTCGGTCTCACCGAGATGGGATTGCAAACTCTCTGTTTCCCTTCGTAACGTTGCGGTCTAACCGAGATGAGCGATCGGTCCCACCAAGTTCGCAATGCAAACTCTCTGTTTCCTTTTCGTAACGTTTCAGTCTCACCGAAATGAGCGATCGGTTCCACCGAGTTTGCCTGACCAACTCTCTGTTTGCCTATTACAGAAATCGGTCTCACCGAGTTTATGTGATCGGTCTGACCGAGATTACGTTATGCCCTAACCCTAATGAAATCAGTCCCACCGAGTTGACATGTTGGTCCCACCGAAAAGCCTAACGTTCACATTTTGAACTGAATCGGTCCGACCGAGTTTCATGATTCGGTCCCACCGAGTTTGGTAAATTGTGTGTAATGGTTAGATTTTGTGTGGAGGCTATATATACCCCTCCACCCATCCTCCATTTGTGGAGAGAGCCATCAGAACGTGCCTACACTTCTACCATTCATTTTCTGAGAGAGAACCACCTACTCATGTGTTGAGACCAAGATATTCCAATCCAACCACAAGAATCTTGATCTCTAGCCTTCCCCAAGTTGCTTTCCACTCAAATCATCTTGCCACCAAATCCAAATATGTGAGAGAGAGTTGAGTGTTGGGGAGACTATCATTTGAAGCACAAGAGAAGGAGTCCATCATCAACACACCATCTATTACCTTTTGGAGAGTGGTGTCTCCTAGATTGGTTAGGTGTCACTTGGGATCCTCCGTCAAGATTGTGGAGTTGAACCAAGGAGTTTGTACGGGCAAGGAGATCGCCTACTTTGTGAAGATCTACCCTAGTGAGGCAAGTCCTTTGTGAGCGATGGCCATGGTGGGAGAGACAAGGTTGCTTCTTCGTGGACCCTTCGTGGGTGGAGCCCTCCGTGGACTCATGCAATCGTTACCCTTCATGGGTTGCAGTCTCCATCAACGTGAATGTACGATAGCACCACCTATCGGAACCACGCCAAAAATCTCCGTGTCTACATTGTGTTTGCTCCCTCCAAACTCCTCCCTTTACCTTCATATGCTATGATTTACATTCCGCTGCTATACTCTTAGATTTGCATATGTAGGTTGATTGCTTGACTTGTGCTAAGTTGCTAAAATCTGCCAAGACTTAAAATCGGGAAAAGGCTAGATTTTTATTTGGTCAAGTAGTCTAATCACCCCCCTCTAGACATACTTTCGATCCTACACCGAGGCGGCGACCGTGGCGGCAAACCGAGGCGAGGAGGGGCACTGGAGCTCATTGGAGTAGCTAGGTGGGGCTCTGGGAGGAGGAGGAGGCTGCTGGTGAGGTCGAGGGAGCTCGGGGTGGGCTTATATAGCCGAGACGACGCGGTGCTCGGACGTGGCCGCGGTGACGCCTGTGCCATCGCGCTGGCGCGAGCATAGGCACGGGGAGGGAGGGGAGACGCGTCCAAAGGGTTCATGGGGCAGAGGAAACCAAGGGGGCACGGGGAAGAAGAAGACACGGCCAAGGAAACGACGAACGCCCACGGGTACGCACTGTTTCTCGACGGGGTCGGCTCGCCGGGGAAGCAAATGGAGGGGGAGAGGAGTCCAGGGAGAAGAGGACGACGAGGGTGAGCTGGGATACACGCCCTTGCACGCTGAACCGCTGAGCAGGAGAGGGCCCGAAGCAAAACGACGCTCTGGACGCGCTCACTGCATACCAAGTTAGTGGTCACCACTCAGACTGGCAAGGATAGGACTCGATGGGCAGGCAAACGCTGTCTACGGTGTAGTCCTTACTACCAGGAGCAGACTGGAGGTGATAGATCAAGAAATGGCATTGTGGTTGGGTTGGAATGATGCCCGGAAGTTTGCTGTAGCAAACTTGACTACACCGTTGTGACCAACAGAGTGGGGTTAAGTGAAAAACTTGATGTCAGGGAGGTTTAGGATAGGAAGGACTATAGTCCTGTGAAGTTTGGGGGGATTTGGACCAAGTGTTTAGCATAGTTGCTTTGCAACTGCCAATCTGGTCCAGAAAAAAATGATGAAGTATCACTCACTAGGAGTGATGGATTGAGCTGAAAATGAACATGGCAGGATGATTTGGGCATAGGAGAGTGTCATAAAAATTGCATGCCATTTGGCCAAGCCAAAATGGCACTTCCTTCATACATCACCTCTCTGGACAGAATCTTGGGAAAAATCCTGAGGGAAAATGGCTACATGAAATGATCCCAAAACTTATGGAGATAGGTTATATGGATAGGAGAAGGTCTTGGTAAATTTTCAACAATAATGAAGCAATATAAAATATACTTGCTTCACAAGCTGAAAAGACAGAAACAAAGAATTGAAGGTGTGCTCACATGGATGGATAAAATGAGCTCAAATTTTGATGAGAGTTATGATTTGATCATGTGAGGGACCATGAAAAATTTCAACTCATTTGGATCACACTAGCTAGTACTTCCTTCACACTGGCTTCCCTCAGGCAGGAACTTTGAAAAATGGCTCAGGAAGGTTCACTGGGCAAATTAAGTTGAATTTTGGCATGAGGCAATGATATGGATAGGAAAAGGTGTCCAAAAAATTTGGGGTCAATCAAGCAAAGATAAATGACACTTCTCAAAAATCCAATGAGGGCAAAATGAGAAAAGGAATATTTGTGAATTATCTTTGATGATGCCAAGGAAGGATTTTCACTTATCTGTGGAAGATATGACCCAAACAATTTATGAGAATTATTTTGGAATTTTAGGAGTGACAGAAATATAGGTTGCTTCACAACCTAGCACTACTGCAGGATGCTGCTAACGCGACACTACGATCAGAGACCCTTTGACGAAACTGTGTGCGATGCATTAATCACAAACGGGGATGTAAAAAACCGTCAAAAAAGGTGCAAAATGTTTGCGATGGCGGAGCCATCAAACACGGTTCAGATTTTAGTTGTGTGTGCGATTCAGGGCACACGGTTAACCCGTTCGAACTGTTTGCGATGAGGCAGAACAATAGAAACGGGCAGCCATATCAATGTGTGTCCGATATACGGCATACAGTTCTCTCCGATGAACCGTTTGCTATTAGGGAGTGCAACATAAACGGTTAGCCAGATCAAGGTGTGTGTGATATAGGGCATACGGTTCACTCGAACGAACTGTATTCGATTAGCGAACGCAACAAAAACGGTTCAACTTAACAAGATGTGTGTGATACGTGGCAAACAGCTGACTCGGATGAACTGTTTGCGATGAGAAATTACAACACAGACGGTTAATACTAGTTCGTGTGCGATTCTGTGTGTACAAAAAACTTTGAAAAATGCAAACTAGTTGCTTGCGGTGGCTAGGAGTATCGCACACAATGCGTCTGCGAGTACTCGTGTGCGATGATTAGTAAGTTACACATGCATTTACTTATGTTAACACTTGTGTGATAAATAACATGTGGCACCGGATACGGTATTCGGGTTGTGTGTGTGCTCCACTTAGTCTTCCCGCGCTCCAGCGAATGCTTCCCGTGCTCCAGTGAATGCTTCCCGCGCTCCACATAGGTGAATTGTAAAATCCACGCCTATTCCCTCACCGGTTTCCCGCCACCAGCTAACGGCTTGCTGCATATAACCCAGGCGGCAACGCACCGCCGCGACACTCTGCGAAGATCTAGTCCTCACCCATCTACCATTAGTTATTCCAAGCATGCCAGACAACGACCAAAGCTTTGACGTCGACGCCTACCTACGTTACATCTTCGGCGAGGAGAACGAGCCGGAGCAGGTCGGGGAGCAAGAGCTTCATCGGCCGGTGCAGGCACCATGGCCCATCGACAGCGATATCGGCGTCACAGTCCTTGGGAGCACAATCGACATATTGCAGAGGAGGTGTGATGAGCAGTTTGCCATCCACCGTGCAAAAGATCCAGAGCTGCTCGGCGGCATGATCGACGACCCACCCGAAGAACCGTCGTCACCAGTGCTCATCGAGAGCCTGATGCCCCGTAAGGAATGGGCAGAGGACCTCTACGATTCAGTGAAGACAAAGGCAGCCTGCGGTTTCATCATTGCCCGCGGCGACCGTGTCAACCTCGATCCCGATGATGTGGTGGCCAGGCTCGAGCGCATCCTTGGCGGAGTTGACGTCCCCGACGAAGTAGAACATCGCCAACATGATATCTTGAGGATGTAGGTGATCGACGGAATTTGCTACCAGGCCAGAGACATGGAAATGGAGCGGTTCCGCGGAGTTGTCATGCGCGCGATTGCACGCTGTCAAGATCTTCTGGAAAAGGCCCAGCAGCCCCAAGATCCTCCCAACGCCAGCAGCTCCGTAGGCGGAGGCGGGTCGGGACACTTGGAGTGAACGGCCGCAAGGGTGCTATGCTGATCATGGAGTCCGAGAAGACCATCGTCGGAAGGCCGTCAGCTCATCCTTTTAGCTTATATTTTATTATAATTGTATGCATATGTAGGTCGTGAGTGTTCTGGTCCTTGCCGCATTTGGCATTTTAAATTATCCTGAATATGTAAGACAATTATTAAGAATTATTAACTGTTGCCATTGTAACTTTGACTCAACGGCGAGCAGAGCGTGCACAGGGATGCTAGAGCGGAGCGCGCCGCGGTCGCCTCAACAGTGAGCAACCACGTGGTCAACCTTCTGCCATCAATAAATTGTGACCTTGTTTCTCCTCACATTGCTAATTACAACGCAATAAGTAATTGCAAATCTGTTCACACCTATCAAACTAATATGTCTTCACACTTAGCACCGGGCTATAAAAACTACCCACTCGAAAATTACTTCACAGTTCCTCTCCTCATCACCCACAAAACTGGTTTTTTCTGTCAAGTCATTCCGCCATGACCGGTAGGAGGAGTTTAGGGTGGACATATAACCAGGCAGCAAAGACCAAGGCCGCGGAAGCACTAGAGAGGTCCCGCCGCGAAGCCGCAGCCGCAGCAGAGATGTCCCGGCGCGCCACGGAGCCCTCGAACGAGCTCTCACGGGCACACGAGGGCCCTCACAAGTGCATTCACGGCATCGGCCATCGCGACGAGCCGGCGTTCCTGAAGTCCTTCGCCGGTGACGACGACATTCTCGCTGGCGTCACTACGCAGCAGGAGCTGGTCGACGGCTTGATGAAGCTGCTCAAGATCAGCGATGCCTCGGTTGACAAGGCGACCGGCCTCGTCGAGCAACTCATGGGTGACAATGCGAAGCTCCTTAAGTTGGTCGCCAAGAAGGAGGAGGAGGCCGCCGGCTGGAAATGCTGCATGAGCAGAGCAGTGCCTCGGAGATGACGCTGAAAGCGGTCATCGAGGAACTGATGGGTGGCTTGAGGAAGCTCTAGATCAAGCACGAGCAGGAGGTGGAGGAATCCGTGGCTGCTTTCAAGAAAAGTCGTGAGGAATTAAAGAAGGAGCTGGAGGATTTCGCTGCCCGGCGATCCATCGACGAGTAGAGACAGTAGCGACCCAGATCGTTGTCTGCAATTTCCTTCTTCTCTTGCCCCCGTGTCTTCCAGGCTTTGCCGCATGTGGCATTTTAAATTATCCGGAATATGTACGACAATTATTATCTGCGCCATTGTAAATTTGTTGTCGTATTATCCGTAGTCATTTTATTTGTGGTCGTATTATCCGTTGCCCTATGTGGCAATTTAAATTAGGGCGGAATACGAGTTGAAAACACGAACAAAGCAAATGCTGCCATGGGATCACAAGCAAACACCCTCCGTCCAGGTGCTTTAATAACCCATTAATGGAGAAGTTATGAGCGAGGCGGGCGGCGGCTGTGATACGTCTCCGTCGTATCTACTTTTCCAAACACTTTTGCCCTTGTTTTGGACTCTAACTTGCATGATTTGAATGGAACTAACCCGGACTAACGCTGTTTTCAACAGACTTTCCATGGTGTTAGTTATGTGCAGAAACAAAAGTTCTCGGAATGACCTGAAACTCCACGGAGATTATTTTTGGAAATAATAAAAAATATTGGCGAAAGAATCAAGGCCAGGGGGGCCACCACCTGTCCACGAGGGTGGGTGGCGCGCCTGCCCCCCTGGGCGCGCCCCCCGCCTCGTGGCCCCCCCTGTTGCTCCACCGACCTCAACTCCAACTCCATATATTCGTGTTCGGGGAGAAAAAACTCAGAGAGAAAGATTCATCACGTTTTACGATACGGAGCCGCCGCCAAGCCCTAAACTCTCTCGGGAGGGCTGATCTGGAGTCCGTTCGGGGCTCCGGAGAGGGGAATCCGTCGCCATCGTCATCATCAACCATCCTCCACCACCAATTTCATGATGCTCACCGCCGTGCGTGAGTAATTCCATCGTAGGCTTGCTGGACGGTGACGGGTTGGGTGAGATTTATCATGTAATCGAGTTAGTTTTGTTAGGGTTTGATCCCTATTATCCACTATGTTCTGAGATTGATGTTGCTATGACTTTGCTATGCTTAATGCTTGTCACTAGGGCCCGAGTGCCATGATTTCAGATCTGAACCTATTATGTTTTCATGAATATATGTGAGTTCTTGATCTTATCTTGCAAGTCTATAGTCACCTACTATGTGTTATGATCCGGCAACCCCGAAGTGACAATAATCGGGACCACTCCCGGTGACGACCGTAGTTTGAGGAGTTCATGTATTCACTATGTGTTAATGCTTTGGTCCGGTACTCTATTAAAAGGAGGCCTTAATATCCCTTAGTTTCCGTTAGGACCCCGCTGCCACGGGAGGGTAGGACAAAAGATGTCATGCAAGTTCTTTTTCATAAGCACGTATGCCTATATTTAGAATACATGCCTACATTATATTGATGAATTGGAGCTAGTTCTGTGTCACCCTATGTTATGATTGTTACATGATGAACCGTATCTGGCATAATTCTCCATCACCGATCCAATGCCTACGAGCTTTTCACATATTGTTCTTCGCTTATTTACTTTTCCGTTGCTACTGTTAGAATCACTACAAAACCCAAAAATATTACTTTTGCTATCGTTACCGTTACTTCCATATTACTTTGCTACTAAATACTTTGCTGCAGATACTAAGTTATCCAGGTGTGGTTGAATTGACAACTCAACTGCTAATACTTGAGAATATTCTTTGGCTCCCCTTGTGTCGAATCAATAAATTTGGGTTGAATACTCTACCCTCAAAAACTGTTGCGATCCCCTATACTTGTGGGTTATCAAGACTATTTTCTGGCGCCGTTGCCGGGGAGCATAGCTCTATTCTTTGAGTCACTTGGGATTTATATCTGTTGGTCACTATGAAGAACTTGAAAGACGAGAAAACAAAAATTTATCCCTCAACTACGAGGGGAGGTAAGGAACTGCCATCTAGCTCTGCACTTGATTCACCTTCTGTTTTTGAGTCTTCTGTTTTGAGTAAGCTTGCGACACCTAAACCTGCTTCTGCTATTCATTCTGATATGTCGCATGTTATTGATGATGCCACTTGTGCTATGCATGATACTTATGATGAAACTACTTCTATGCTTGATACTACTGTGCCACTTGGTGAATTTCTTGATGAACAACTTGCTAGGGCTAGAGAGAATGAAATTATTGAAACTGATAATATTGATGAAAGTGGTGATGAAGGCTCTCCCAATAAATATGAATTGCCTGTTGTGCCTGAGGGCTTTGTTATGGATGAAGAAACTAAAAGAGACTTTCTTGCTTGCAATGATAGAAGTGATCTTAAGAAATTATTAGCTAAGCCTAAACAAAAAACTCTGAATGCTAGAATGAAATATGATCCCGCTTATGCTACTTCACCTATCTTTGTTACTGATAAGGATTATGAATTCTCTATTGATCCTAATATAATTACTTTGGTTGAATCTGATCCTTTTTATGGCTATGAATCTGAAACTGTTGTAGCACATCTTACTAAATTAAATGATATAGCCACCCTGTTCACTAATGATGAGAGAACTCGCTACCTTTATATCCTTAAAATATTTTCGTTCTCATTAAAGGGTGATGCTAAGATATGGTTTAATTCTCTTGATCCTGGTTGTGTGCGTAGTCCTTAGGATATGATTTATTACTTCTCTGCTGAATATTTCCCCGCTCATAAGAAACAAGCTGCTTTAAGGGAAATATATAATTTTGTGCAAATTGAAGAAGAGAGTCTCCCACAAGCTTGGGGGAGGCTTCTCGAATTACATAATGCTTTGCGTGATCATCCTCTTAAGAAAAATGAAATACTTGATATCTTTTATAATGGACTAACCGATGCTTCCAGAGGTTACCTGGATAGTTGTGCTGATTCTGTTTTCAGGGAAAGAACACCGGATGAAGCTGAAATTCTATTGAATAATATGTTGACCAATGAAAATAACTGGACACTTCCTGAGCCAACTCCTGAGCCTATTCCTAAGCCAACCCCGAAGAAGAGGGGTGTTCTATTTCTCAGTCCTGAAGATATGCAAGAGGCAAAGAAATCTATGAAAGAAAAGGGTATTAAAGCTGAAGATGTTAAGAATTTACCTCCTATTGAAGAAATACATGGTCTTAATTTACCGCCTATTGAAGAAATATATGGTCTTAATTCATCACCTATTGAAGAAACACATGGTCTTGATAACCCGACACAGGTAGTAAAGGTAAATTCTCTCTATAGATATGATAAAGCTGAGATCCCTCCTACTAAGTTTGCTAGCTAATGTTTGGATGAGTTTCATAACTTTATGGTTAAGCAAGAAGATTTTAATGCTTATTTTGGTAGACAATTAAAACAAAATGCTTATATGATTGAACACTTGGGTGATTATATGTCTAGAGTTAAAGGTGAACTTAAACTCATTAGTAAACATGCTTCTATGGTTACCACTCAAGTGGAACAAGTACTTAAAGCTCAGAATGATTTGCTCAATGAATTGAATAATAAGAATAATGACTATGCTGTTAGAGTGGCTACTAGAACTGGTAAGATGACTCAGGAACCTTTGTATCCTGAAGGTCATCCTAAGAGAATTGAGCAAGATTCTCAGAGAAATAATTTAGATGTACCTAGTCCTTCTAAAAAGAAGAAAAAGAAAAATGATAGGACTTTGCATGTTTCTAGTGAACCTATTGCTGAACCACCTGAGAATCCAAATGATATTTCTATTTCTGATGCTGAAACACAAGCTGGTAATGAACATGAACCTAGTGATAATGTTAATGATGATGTTCATGTTGATGCTCAACCTAGTAATGATAATGATGTAGAAATTGAACCTGCTGTTGATCTTGATAACCCACAATCAAAGAATCAACATTATGATAAGAGAGACTTTGTTGCTAGGAAGCACTGTAAAGAAAGAGAACCATGGGTTCAGAAACCCATGCCTTTTCCTCCCAAACCATCCAAGAAAAAGGATGATGAGGATTTTGAGCGCTTTGCTGAAATGATTAGACCTATCTTTTTGCGTATGCGATTGACTGATATGCTCAAAATGAATCCTTATGCTAAGTACATGAAAGAAATTGTTACTAATAAAAGAAAGATACCGGAAGCTGAAATTTCCACCATGCTTGCTAATTATACTTTTAAGGGTGGAATACCTAAGAAGTTAGGAGATCCAGGAGTACCCACTATACCATGCTCCATTAAAAGAAACTATGTTAGAACTGCTTTATGTGATCTTGGAGCCGCTGTTAGTGTTATGCCTCTCTCTTTATATCGTAGGCTTGATTTGAATAAGTTGACACCTACTAAAATATCTTTTCAAATGGCTGATAAATCAACTGCTATACCTGTTGGCATTTGTGAGGATGTGCCTGTTGTGGTTGCAAATGTTACTATTTTAACGGACTTTGTTATTCTTGATATTCCCGAGGACGATAGTATGTCTATTATTCTTGGAAGACCCTTTTTGAATACTGCAGGGGCTGTTATTGATTGCAATAAAGACAATGTCAGTTTTCATGTTAATGGCAATGAGCATACGGTACACTTTCCGAGGAAACAACCTCAAGTTCATAGTATCAATTCTATTGGAAAAATTCCATCGATTATTTTTGGAGGCTTTGAATTTCCTCTTCCTACTGTCAAAAAGAGATATGATATTCTTATTATTGGGGATGTGCATATCCCCGCTGAGGTAACATAGTGTTATTCGAAATTTCTCCGGTTTCATGTAATTCGGAATGAGTTTGTTAACAAGACCTGATCAACCTTGTTAGTGGATTCCTTTTGATGAGCATGAGATGGATGAAGTTAGAAAGCACAACCTTCTGTACCTCTCTTTTACTTTCCGTTATTTAGTTGAAATAAAGTAAAAATAGTATTTTGTGTCAGTTTTCTGATTTATTCATGCAATACAAAAATACCCCAAAAATAAAAGTTCTTCAAATGCCCCGAAATTGAAATATGGTTTTTTCTGGAATATTTGAGAATATCTGGAACTGAGAACACAGCAGGGGGAGCAAGCACCTGGCCACGAGGGTCCAGGGCGCGCCCACCCCCTGGGCGCGCCCCTGCCTCGTGGGCCCACGGTGCCCCCCTCCACTTATGCCAGCCACCACACACTTCTTCCTCTAAAAAAAAATCAACATCCAGCTCAAGCACGAGTTCTAGCTCATTTTGCTGCGATTTTCGATCTCCTTGCTCAAAGCACCTCTCACAAAACTGCTTTGGGGGATTGTTCCTTGGTATGTGACCCCTCCAATGGTCCAATTAGTTTTTGTTCTAGTGCTTTATTCATTGCAAATTTGTGCTGCCTAGGTGACCATGTTCTTGAGCTTGCATGTCAAATTTATATGGTCCAAGTAGTTCTAATGCATGAAATAGGCTCTAGGCACTTGTAGGAGTAGTTGCTATCAATTTTGTTGAGCTTGGTTCACTTTTATTTGAGATTACTAAAAATTTCAGAAATTTTTCAGAGGAAGAAATATGCTTAGGAAAATGTACCAAGGTGGTTCTTCAAGGAAACAAGGACCCAGGCTTGCGATGCGTGATGCTGATGATGAGCCACCAAGGGACGCTCCCATGCGGCCTTGTGAATGGCCTTCAGAGGACTTCATGGATCAAGCAGGAATTAAGGAAGAATTTAACGCATATTTGTGTAACGCTGATCTTGTGAGCTTCGAGGCAGAAAAGTGCCGCCAGTACCACTATCTCACTAGTTCCTTTGTGAGGAGGTTTGAATTTTCATCTTCACACAATTCTCAAACTGTCCTGTTTGATCTTTATGAAAATTCTTATACTATGGACTTAGAGGATTTTACCACTGCTTGCAAACTTCCACAATGGGGTAGTGCTAGTGAACCTCGCAAATCTGAATTTAGAGATTTTCTTGCTAGTATAACTGTGGGGGAATCTAGAGACATAGCACAAGCTACCATAGGGAGCATTCATTTTCCTGCTATACATTATTTTGCTCTCTTCAAAGGTAGGTGCATAAATGGTAAGGATGAAGCATGTCACATGTGTGTCCCTGACCTCAGTATTCTCAGGAGTGCTGTGTTAGGAGATAAACATTATAATTTGGGAGCCATTGTTGCACGTAGGTTGCATCATAATAGATTTAATGGAGATTTCTTTGGTGGAATTTATGCAACCTGTATAGCTAATTTTCTGGGTATAGCCATACGTGAGGATGATATTGAGTTGCCTCCTACTTATTTGGATTATGAGTCTATGGTTCGTCATCATTTTGTTGAGAGGAACAATCAGTTCCTCCAGTACCGACTAATCTTTGACAGACGACGCACCTATCACGTCGCTCTCCCTGCTTCTACTTTCTTTGACTTTCAGGCAAAGGGGAGATATTACACAACCAGAGAGGAGGCGGAGGAGTATAAGAGGAGGGCTGAGATAGCTCGCCTCCAAGCTGCAACATACGATGCAATGACCGCTGCATCTCAGTACGACCCCAACTACAACTTTGGATATCCGCTAGGCCATCTGTGACAATAAACCAACTTAGGCCAAAAGCCTAAGCTTGGGGGAGTACGTATTTCTCACCGACATTAAATTTATGTTCACACACTCATTGATAGATGTCGGTGCTCATACTTTTTCACTGTAATATCCATGCTAGTTTATTTTCCTTTTTATGCTTTCTTCTTGTGTGTTTGATAAATCTTAAGAAAAAAAATTAGTTGTAGCTTTAGCTAGTTTACTTTTCATGCTGTAGTAGTAATAATTAAAAAGAAAACCCAAAAATATTTCCTGTTCTTCTTTTGCTTGTTGGGAGCTTTCCCGTGTAAATAGTTTTATTTCTTTTCTTTCCTTTGGGGGCCGATAGGAGAAGACCATGATGAAAATGTTGAAGTGGCTCTTATATGCATTATTGTTGATTTAACCAAGAGCCCATATTGCCTTGTCTTCTCCTGTTTATTGAATGCTCGCAGATTCCAGCTTAGTCCAATGCACGTGCACTATTATTATTATTCACATCGTTCGGTCGTGCAAGTGAAAGGCAATTATGACGATATATGATGGACTAATTGAGATGGAAGAAGCTGGCATGAACTCGACCTCTCTTGTTTTTGTATATATGATTAGTTCATCGTTCCTGATTCAGCCTATTATGAATAAACATGTTTACAATGACAATTAGAGATCATAGTTGCTCGTGCCATGCTTGATTAGCTATGAGTTATAATGGTTTACCTTGCGTGCCAACATGCTATTAAAATGGTTGTGATGTGGTATGATAGGGTGGTATCCTCCTTTGAATGATTCAAGTGACTTGATTTGGCACATGTTCACACATGTAGTTGAAACAAATCAACATAGCCTTCATGATATTTATGTTCATGGTGGATTATATCCTACTCATGCTTGCACTCAATGTTTATTAATTTTAATGCATGTTCATGACTGTTGTCGCTCTCTAGTTGGTCGCTTCCCAGTCTTTTTCTAGCCTTCACTTGTACTGAGCGGGAATACTGCTTGTGCATCCAATCCCTTAAATCCCAAAGTTATTCCATATGAGTGCACTATACCTTCCTATATGCGGTATCTACCTACCGTTCCAAGTAAATTTGTATGTGCCAAACTCTAAACCTTCAAATGAAATTCTGTTTTGTATGCTCGAATAGCTCATGTATCAACTAGGGCTGTCCGTATCTTCCATGCTAGGCGGGTTATTCTCAAGAGGAGTGGACTCCACTCCTTACTCACGAGAAAATGGCTGGTCACCGGGATGCCCAGTCCCATGCTTTACGCAAATCAAATCAAAATAATTGCAAACAAAACTCCCCCTGGGAATGTTGTTAGTTGGAGGCACTCGTTGTTTCGAGCAAGCCATGGATTGATGCTTGTTGGTGGAGGGGAGTATAAACTTTACCATTCTGTTTGGGAACCGCTTATAATGTGTGTAGCATGGAAGATATCGCCATCTCTTGGTTATTATGTTGACAATGAAAGTATGTCGCTCAAAATATTATTTATCTCTATTTCAAAACCGAGCTCTGGCACCTCTACAAATTCCTGCTTCCCTCTGTGAAGGGCCTATCTATTCTATTTCAAAACCGAGCTCTGGCACCTCTACAAATTCCTGCTTCCCTCTGCGAAGGTCCTATCTATTTACTTTTATGTCGAGTCATCACCCTCTTATTAAAAAGCACCCGCTGGAGAGCATTGCTGTCATTTGCATCCATGACTATTAATTTATATTGGGTATGACTGGATATCTTTTACCTTGAATTACAATGTTTAGTCAGTCCTTGATCTTTAAAGGTGCTCTGCATTTATGTTTTGTGGTCTCAGAAAGGGCTAGCGAGATACCATCTTGTTATATCATATCATGATTGTTTTGAGAAAGTGTTGTCATCCGAGATTTATTATTAATGCTCGCTAGTTGATTATGCCATTGATATGAGTAAACATGAGACCCAAGTGTTATTGTGAATATGGTTAGTCATAATCTTTGCTGAAAACTTGAATGCTGGCTTTACATATTTACAACAACAAGAGCAGACAGAGTTTGTAAAAGTTTTTCTTTATCACTTTCAGTTTATCAACTGAATTTCTTGAGGACAAGCAAAGGTTTAAGCTTGGGGGAGTTGATACGTCTCCGTCGTATCTACTTTCCAAACACTTTTGCCCTTGTTTTGGACTCTAACTTGCATGATTTGAATGGAACTAACCCGGACTGATGCTGTTTTCAGCAAACTTTTCATGGTGTTATTTATGTGCAGGAACAAAAGTTCTCGGAATGACCTAAAACTCCACGGAGATTATTTTTGGAAATAATAAAAAATATTGGCGAAAGAATCAAGGCCAGGGGGCCCACCACCTGTCCACGAGGGTGGGAGGCGCGCATGCCCCCCTGGGCGCGCCCCCTACCTCGTGGGCCCCCTGTTACTCCACCGACCTCAACTCCAACTCCATATATTCGTGTTCGGGGAGAAAAAAATCAGAGAGAAAGATTCATCGCGTTTTACGATACGGAGCCGCCGCCAAGCCCTAAACTCTCTCGGGAGGGCTGATCTGGAGTCCGTTCGGGGCTCCGGAGAGGGGAATCCGTCGCCATCGTCATCATCAACCATCCTCCATCACCAATTTCATGACGCTCACCGCCGTGCGTGAGTAATTCCATCGTAGGCTTGCTGGATGGTGATGGGTTGGATGAGATTTATCATGTAATCGAGTTAGTTTTGTTAGGGTTTGATCCCTATTATCCACTATGTTCTGAGATTGATGTTGCTATGACTTTGCTATGCTTAATGCTTGTCACTAGGGCCCGAGTGCCATGATTTCAGATCTGAACCTATTATTTTTTCATGAATATATGTGAGTTCTTATTCCTATCTTGCAAGTCTATAGTCACCTACTATGTGTTATGATCCAGCAACCCCGAAGTGACAATAATCGGGACCACTCCCG
Organism: Aegilops tauschii subsp. strangulata; assembly: GCF_002575655.3. Taxonomy (NCBI): domain Eukaryota; kingdom Viridiplantae; phylum Streptophyta; class Magnoliopsida; order Poales; family Poaceae; genus Aegilops; species Aegilops tauschii. The sequence goes on from NC_053039.3 coordinate 184,876,151, forward strand.
TTGACGACTGTAGTTTGAGGAGTTCATGTATTCACTATGTGTTAATGCTTTGGTCCGGTACTCTATTAAAAGGAGGCTTTAATATCCCTTAGTTTCTGTTAGGACCCCGTTGCCACGGGAGGATAGGACAAAAGATGTCATGCAAGTTCTTTTCCATAAGCACGTATGACTATATTCGGAATACATGCCTACATTATATTGATGAATTGGAGCTAGTTCTGTGTCACCCTATATTATGATTGTTACATGATGAACCGCATCCGACATAATTCTATCCAATGCCTACGAGCTTTTCACATATTGTTCTTCGCTTATTTACTTTTCCGTTGCTACTGTTACAATCACTACAAAACCCAAAAATATTACTTTTGCTATCGTTACCGTTACTTCCATATTACTTTGCTACTAAATACTTTGCTGCAGATACTAAGTTATCCACATGTGGTTGAATTGAAAACTCAACTACTAATACTTGAGAATATTCTTTGGCTCCCCTTGTGTCGAATCAATAAATTTAGGTTGAATACTCTACCCTCGAAAACGGTTGCGATCCCCTATACTTGTGGGTTATCAGGCTGGTGCATGGAGGTCAAAGAGCTCGCTTCCTGGTGAGCATGGGCGGCCTTGCTGCTCGCACGTGTCCCGTCGAGCCTGCGAGGTGGACTGGATGCACGCGTCCCGTCGAGCCTGCGCGGCGGACTGCTTGCACGTGTCCCGTCGAGCCTGCACGGCGGACTTCTCGCGCTCGTCCCGTCTAATCAAACAGCTGCACGCACGCCACCGAGTATGGTTAAATTTCAACATGGTTAATATAATACAATGGTTTGTGATATTAACGTGTCAGCTTTCTGTTTCAAAAAGGGCTTCGTTGGCTACTAATGTGTGCGCCTCTTCTCAAACTGGATGATTTTTTTACCATGGCATATACGAGCCATGTCATGAAACCATGCCAAGTTTCATGTTTTTTGGGTGACTTTTTGATTTACTGGGATTTAAAAACCGAGATTCTCAATGTTTCAGGACAACGACAAGTTTGTAATTCATTCCCATTCCTTAAATGAGACCTAAACATGCACCCAATGACACATGTACGATTTCGCACCCATTTTGCTTCACTGGAACATGTGGTTGTAGTTCAAATTTGAATTATGGACTACACTAAATGCATAGAAAACTTAGTAATTAGTAATATATATATACAATGGCCAAACGAACCCTGAACAGTTTCAAATTTCAGCCCGACACTCCTGTTATTCTATGTTGCCTGTAGAAAACAATGTTCAAGGCGAGAAGAGGCAGCGATTATCGTTTTGCCCACAAGAGGGGCATGTTTCCCTACCGGGACCACGAGGGTTGTGACAGACTCCGGTTTGTAAAAGGCTTGTAATATAGCTTCGCCCAAATTGGACAATTATATGTACCATGTAGTGACACCATGCCAAGTTTCATGATTTCCTAGTGAGTTTTGGATTTACAGAGATTTAAAAACCAAGATTCGCAATGTTTGCGGCCAAGCCAGGATGGCGAGACGGTTGAATTCGTTCCCATTCATTCCATGGGACCTAAACATGCACCCCAAGGAAACATGTATGTTTTTTCTAGCCATTTTGGTGCACTGGAGCATGTATTTGTAGTTCGGATTTGAATTATGGACATTAAATGCCTAGAAAACTCAAGTAATGAATAAAAAAGGTCAAACGAACCCTGAATAATTTCAAAGTTCAGCACGAATCTCCAGTTGTTCCATGTCACGTGTAGAACAAAATACGAGGCTAGAAGAGGGAGTGATTATCGTTTGGCCCACAAGGGGAAACGTTTCCCTATCGAAACCACGAGGGTTCTTGCGACATGCTCTGGTTTGTAAGAGGTTTGTAATAAAGTTTGGCCCAAATTGGCAATGTTTTTACCACGACATATATGTGCCGTGACGTGACACTATGCCACCTTTGATGACTTTCTGGTGAGTTTAGGATTTATGGGGACTTAAAAACCGAGATTCAAAATGTTTGAGGATGAGCCAGGACACCGGTACGATTCTAATTTGGTCCCATTCCTGGCATGAGACCTAAACATGCACCCAAGGACACATGTATAATTTTTCTAGCCATTTTGGTAAACTGGAGCATGTATTTGTAGTTTAGATTTGAATTATGGACATTAAATGCCTAGGAAACTCAATTGCTGTATAAAAAGGTCAAACGACCCCTGAATAAGTTTAAATTTCAGCACGGATATCATGTCGTTCCATGTTGCCCGTGGAAGAAAATACAAGGTGAAAAGAGGCAGTGATTACGTTTCGCCCACAAGGGGAACACGTTTCCCTATCGGAACCACGAGGCTTCTTTGAGAGAAGCTCCGGTTTTTGTAAGAGGTTTGTAATAAAGCTTGGCCCAAATTGGACAATGTTTTTACCATGACATATATGTGCCATGACGTGACACCATGCCACCTTTGATGACTTTCTGGTGAGTTTAGGACTTATGGGGACTTAAAAACCGAGATTCGAAATGTTTTAGGACGATCCATGACACCGGTACGGTTGTAATTCGTTCCCATTCCTGGCATGGGACCTAAACATGCACCCAAGGACACATGTATAATTTTTCTTGCCATTTTGGTGAACTGGAGCATGTATTTGTAGTTCAGATTTGAATTATGGACATTAAATGCCAAGGAAACTCAATTAGTGTATAAAAAGGCCAAACGAACCCTGAATAAGTTTAAATTTCAGCACAGATATTCTGTCGTTCCATGTTGCCCGTAGAAGAAAATACAAGGCGAAAAAAGGCAGTGATTACATTTCGCCCACAAGGGGACACGTTTCCCTATCGAAACCACGAGGCTTCTTTGAGAGAAGCTCCGATTTGTAAGAGGCTTGTAATAAAACTTGCGGCACAATGGACCAAAAAAATTCCTCGACATATAAGTGCCATGTCGTGACACCATGGCAGGTTTCACGATTTTCGGCTTGGTTTTGGATTTACGGGGATTTAAAAACCGAGATTCTTCTCAGGAAATGTTTTCAAATAGCACACGGTTCACTCACGAAAGCCGATATTCAATGAAAACTTCGTGGAAACCATATTTTAAAGTTTCATAAAAATCTGAAAAAATGTGGGAGGTTAAGAAGGTGATGTTTTATTGTGACACAAAATTTCAAGTTGAAAAATATTATGAGATGTGAGCTATGAAAAAGATAAATTCAGCCCTGAATAGTGACATTACTATTCAGCACTATTCAACGCTGATTTTATCTTTTTCATAGCTCACATCTCGTAATGTGTTTCAACTTGAAATTTTGTGTGGCAATAAAACATCATCCTCTTAACATCCCTCATTTTTTCAATTTTTTTTGAAACTTCAAAACATCTTTTTCCCGTGGTTTTCACCGGTTTCCACCGAATGTTGGTTTCCGTATGATATCCCCCCCCGCTGCACGCGCGATCTGAGTCATGCGTTCTGATTGGCCAGAACCCAAACCCCACGGATCGTATGTGTGCACCGTTGGATGCTCCCAGATCGAACGGCAACCCTGAGCCCTTTCGACAGCACATGCAGTACATGGGTAAGCACTGTGCGCATGCGTCGTGTATCTCACGCTTCCTTCTCTACTAGGTTTTCATTCAAAACAGGCTACCGTTTCTCGCCACTCCTCTCATCGGTTTCCCGCCTCTTCTCACATATATGCATGATGTAGATGTTCGTTTAATTCTTATAGTTCATCTCATCCAAAATCAATTAGTTTTATAAAAAAATCTATTTTAAGATTCATGGAATTGTGCATTGTAAAGGTAAAAACAAAAAGTGACAATTCGTTTAAAAAAAGTTTGGGCAATTAAGATATGGAAGATTCTAGAGAACAAAGGAGAAGTGCTTGTGTTTTGAGGTTTGTGCATTATGCTTAAGTTCAACCATGGAGTCTTCTAGATTGTACATGTGGCAGAATCTGGTGGAATGTAGATGATATCCAACGGCCAGTAGTGCTCGGATTTGCCATCTCTGTACCGTCGGATTGGCTTCATCCAACGACCAACTTTCAAAGTTATTCACACACTATATAGGTGTATAGATGTATAGATATATATAGATGTGTCCCATGCTAGACAAAATAAAGTTTGAGCGCATGCATGGGACGACCCCCTCCCCCCCCCCCCCGCTGCCGCCTCGAAGTTGGGAAACTGACATCATACATATTGAACCAGGCTTGGAGTCGGGTACGGTGTTCGGTTTGTAATGTAGTTGGCGGCCCATCGAAGTTGTGCATTTGGGATTTAAACACATCATACACCATCGTACCCATACATATTTTCGGGCCGCAATCAGTGTATATGGGGTCTTCTGATCGACCACGTCTCCCTTGTGCGGTTTTTTGTGACGACACGCATATCTGTGGGCTCCCCGGGTGTATATATATCATCCCTTTGACCGATAATGATGGGTATGTGTTGGCCATGAATGGATTCCTCCTAGTTCGTGTTAGGGCCGGTCACCATCAAATGTCGGTCAACCAAAGCTCGAGCTCATGCATTGTCAGGATTTCCTCCCAGATGCTCGGATTGCTGGGTTCGACCTACATCAAACCCTGTGTATCTCGTCCTTAACTACCTTGCCTTCATGGTTGTTGTCTGTATCGAGAGGTAGGCACCACATCTAAATTGTACATTATTCTATATTGAAAACACACATCACCCCTTCCCAGCGTACATCATTTTGGGCCGCATGCAAGAGGTGCTGGTTTTGTGGTCCCTCTCGTGCGATTTTTATGATGGTTCAATCTATTGGCCCAAGCGGTTTATCGACAACAACTGTCATTTGACCAAACGATAGATTCATTGGTCCGTCTTATGGTAGGTCATGGCGACATGCATGTATGGCCAAAGTATCAATCATTACGTGCATCCGCCCGGCTGACACGAAGTGGGAGGTGGTGGGCCAAGCATCCGAGCTAGGTACAACATTATGTCATTATACATATCCTAACTAGGCGGTTGTTAGGGTGCTTTCGGGTTTGCGAGGCAGGTGCTACCAAAGTTATGCATTGTGTATTTAAAGTTTTAAACATCCCCAATATTCATACATATATTTGGCCACTTCCAGGTGGTTCTTGACTTCTGGCCCCTCTCATCGATCTTCAACGACGCGCCCAACCGTTGGCCCGCGCGATCAAAGTTGTGCATTGGAATTTTCAACATCACAGACTACCCTTTTCACTCATATATATTTGGGCCACATGTTGGTGTGGCTGTCTTTTGACCCTCTCTAACGTTATTTTTTTGCTGCAAAGACTCTGATGACCCTCAATGGACACGGGGTATATGATACGTCTCCAATGTATCTATAATTTTTGATTGTTCCATGCTGTTTTATTATCAATCTTGGATGTTTTATAATAATTATATAGTCATTTTATATCATTTTTTGGTACTAACCTATTGACATAGTGCCAAGTGCCAGTTGCTGTTTTTTCCATGTTTTTTACATCGCAGGAAATCAATATCAGATGAAGTCCAAATGCCACGGAACTCCGCGATGATTTTTTACGGGCCAGAAGGAAGGCAATGGGCCCTGGTTGCACCTCGGGGGTGCCCCGAGGGGGGCACAACCCACCAGGGAGCGCCAGGAGGCCCAGGCGCACCCTGGTGGGTTGTGCCCACCTCGGGTGCCCCCCGGACCGCCCCTTTTCTCTATAAATACCCCAAAAATACCAGAACCCTAAAAGCATCGACGAAATATTCATCCAGCCACCGCAGAGTCCAGAACCACCAGATCCAATCTAGACACCATCTCGGATGGGGTTCACCACCTCCATTGGTGCCTCTCCGATGATGCGTGAGTAGTTCTTTGTAGACCTTCGGGTCCGTAGTTAGTAGCTAGATGGATTTCTCTCTCTTGCCGAATTCTCAATACAATGGTCTCTTGGAGATCCATATGATGTAACTCTTTTTGCGGTGTGTTTGTTGAGATCTGATGAACTTTGAGTTTATGATCAGTCATATCTTTTTATATCCATGAAAGTTATTTGAGTTTCTTTGATCTCTTATATGCATGATCTCTTATAGCCTCGTATTTCTTCTCCAATATTTGGGTTTTGTTTGGCCAACTTGATCTATTTATCTTGCAATGGGAAGAGGTGCCCGGTAGTGGGTTCGATCTTACGGTGCTTGATCCCAATGACAGAAAGGGAACCGACACGTATGTATCGTTGCTACTAAGGATAAAAAGACGAGATCTATATCTACCGCCATATAGATAAACGGATCTTGTCTACATCATATCATCGTTCTTATTGCATTACTCCGTTTTTCCATGAACTTTATACACTAGATGCATGCTGGATAGCGGTCGATGTGTGGAGTAATAGTAGTAGATGCAGGCAGGAGTCGGTCTACTAATCTTGTACGTGATGCCTATGTAATGATCATTGCCTGGATATCGTCATAATTATTTTAGGTTCTATCAATTGCCCAATAGTAATTTGTTTACCCATCGTTTGTTATTTTTCTCGAGAGAAGCCACTAGTGAAACCTACGGCCCCCGGGTCTTCTTTCTCATATATTTGCTTTGTGATCTATTTTATTTGCACTTTTTACTCAGATTTATTAAACCAAAAATACAAAAATACTTTGCTGCACTTTATTTTATTTGCGATATGTTATTTCAATCCACTACAACTTTCTCCCATCCATGCACCGTTTCTGGCGAAGTACCCCGAAAGGGATTGACAACCCCTTTAACACGTCGGGCGACGAGGTGTTGTTATTTGTGTGCAGGGGCTGTTTACGTTGTGTTGCTTGGTTCTCCTACTGGATCGATAACCTTGGTTTCATTTCTGAGGGAAATACCTACCGCCGCTGTGCTGCATCATCCCTTCCTCTTTGGGGAAATACCGACGTAGCTTCAAGTGACATCAAAAGGAATTTCTGGCGCCGTTGTCGGGGAGGATCTTCAACATAACCAGGTTCCTAATCACAAATCTCATCTCGTCGCAATTTACATTATTTGCTATTTGCCTCTCGTTGCTTTCTTGGGGTGGACGTCAAGGAAGCAACGAAGCGACCACAAGGTAGGGAGGCGCCCCCACCCTCGTGGGCCCCTCGCAGCTCCACCGACCTACTTCTTCCTCCTATATATACCCATATACCCCGAAAACATCCAGGAGCACCACGAAACCCTATTTCCACCGCCGCAACCTTCTGTACCCGTGAGATCCCATCTTGGGGCCTTTTCCGGCGCTCCGCCGGAGGGGGAATCGATCACGGAGGGCTTCTACATCAACACCATAGCCTCTTCGATGATGTGTAAGTAGTTTACCACAGACCTTCGGGTCCATAGTTATTAGCTAGATGGCTTCTTCTCTCTCTTTGGATCTCAATACAAAGTTCTCCTCGATTCTCTTGGAGATCTATTCGATGTAATTCTTTTGCAGTGTGTTTGTCGAGATCCGATGAATTGTGGGTTTATGATCAAGATTATCAATGAACAATATTTGATTCTTCTCTGAATTCTTATATGCATGATTTAATATCTTTGCAAGTCTCTTCGAATTATCAGTTTGGTTTGGCCTACTAGATTGATCTTTCTTGCAATGGGAGAAGTGCTTAGCTTTGGGCTCAATCTTGCGGTGCCCTTTCCCAGTGACAGTAGGGGCAACAAGGCACGTATTGTATTGTTGCCATCGAGGATAAAAAGATGGGGTTTATATCATATTGCTTGAGTTTATCCCTCTACATCATGTCATCTTGCCTAATACGTTACTCTGTTCTTATGAACTTAATACTCTAGATGCATGCTGGATAGCGGTCGATGTGTGGAGTAATAGTAGTAGATGCAGAATCGTTTCGGTCTACTTGTCATGGACGTGATGCCTATATACATGATCATGCCTAGATATTCTCATAACTATGCGCTTTTCTATCAATTGCTCGATAGTAATTTGTTCACCCACCATAGATTATGTTATCTTGAGAGAAGCCACTAGTGAAACCTATGGCCCCCGGGTCTATCTTCCATCATATTAATCTCCCGTCAACTAGCTATATCTGTCGCCCTTTATTTTGCAATCTTTACTTTTCAATCTATACAACAAAAATACCAAAATATTTATCTTATTATCTTTATTAGATCTCACTTTTACAAGTGGCCGTGAAGGGACTCACAGCCCCTTTGTCGCGTTGGTTGCAAGGTTCTTGATTGTTTGTGCAGGTACGGGGGACTTGCGTGTAGTCTCCTACTGGGTTGATACCTTCTCAAAAACTGAGGGAAATACTTACGCTACTTTGTTGCATCACCCTTTCCTCTTCAAGGGAAAACCAACGCATGCTCAAGAGGTAGCAAGAAGGATTTCTGGCGCCGTTGCAGGGGAGATTTGCACCAAGTCAAGTCAAGATTTGATCTCCCGTCAACAAGCCATTTCTGGCGCCGTTGCCAGGGAGATCTATGCTCAAGTCAAGACATACCAAGTACCCATCACGAACTCTTCTCCCTCGCATTACATTATTTGCCATTTGCCTCTCGTTTTCCTCTCCCCCACTACACCTTTGCAGTTTTATTTGCCCTCTTTTTCCGTTCGTCTCTTTTTGCTTACCTTTTTGTGTGCATGTTCTTTGTGTGATTTGCTGCCATCATGTCTGAAATTGGGGAGGATATCATTGATAAGGATAGTGGTAATAACATGGAAAACTTTGATGCTTTTGATGATCCTCATGAAGATCCTACTATTTTACACACTAAAAAGTTTTGGATTGTAGTGGTAATATTATTGGAAAAGGAGTTATTCAAGATTTCTTTACTTGTGCTGGTGCTTTGCCCACTATGGGAGGGTCAATTCTTCATAGAACTAGTAGTCTTGCGGATGCTATATCTTTGCTCATAGTTGAACTTGAAAGACAATTTATGCATATGCATCCTTCCATACAAAGGATTTTCTTAGAATTTTCCAATATTGAGCATTCTTCTGTCAAACGCGCAGCTACTATGTTTTTGGCACATGAGTTCGGATTTATTATGACAGAGGCCAAGGAAATTTTTGCGCACTATAGGGTGGATGCCGGCCGTCCACCCATAGAGGCTATCCTTTTTAATCAGGAAGATATAATGCATTTACAATCTTTAGATCATGTTGCTTATAATGAAAACCTTAGAAAGAAGGTTCCTACTGATGTTCTAGTCAATAAAATTTCTGAGCTTAATGATAATTTTGCCATTCAGAACAACGGGCTAGGCTTTTCTCTTGAACAAAGTCTCATGACTTTTTGCCAAAAGAATTCTTATAATGATGAATTAGTTGTGCAATATAAGGGGCCAAAGGAGGAACCCATACCTCCCGAGCTTGATCTTGGGGACTTTTGTCCCATTAAATTTAGCCCTTTTGATTACTTTTGCTTGCCTCAAAGAAAACTTGCTGCTGAACGTAGGGAATACGAGATGAGTTTTCGCGATTTGCCTTACCATTATTATGATAATACGTAGATCTATTCTTGTTTTTATGCCTAGCTAGGGGCGTTAAACGATAGCGCTTGTTGGGAGGCAACCCAATTTTATTTTTGTTTCTTGCTTTTTGTTTCTGTTTAGTAATAAATAATTCATATAGCTTCTGTTTAGATGTGTTTTTATGTTTTAATTAGTGTTTGTGCCAAGTAGAACCAATAGGATCTTCTTGGGTGATAATTGTTTGATCTTGCTGCAAAAGACAGAAACTTTGCGCTCACGAAAATAATTGTTAAAATTCACTAGAACGAGATAAATTGCTAATTCTTTTTGAAGTAGATCAATATACAAATTATACAGGTTGTACTAGTTTTTCAAAAAAATTGGAGTTCCAGAAGTATTCGAACAAATCTGATTGCTACAGACTGTTCTGTTTTTGACAGATTCTGTTTTTCGTGTGTTGTTTGCTTATTTTGATGAATCTATGGCTAGTATCGGGGGGTATGAACCATAGAGAAGTTGGAATACAGTAGGTTTAACACCAATATAAATAAATAATGAGTTCATTATAGTACCTTAAGGTGGTGATTTGTTTTCTTACACTAACGGAGCTCATGAGATTTTCTGTTGAGTTTTGTGTTGTGAAGTTTCCAAGTTTTGGGTAAAGATTTGATGTATTTTGGAACAAAGAGTGGCAAGAGCCTAAGCTTGGGGATGCCCAAGGCACCCCAAGGTAAAATTCAAGGATAACCAAAAGCCTAAGCTTGGGGATGCCCTGGAAGGCATCCCCTCTTTCTTCTTCGTTCATCGGTAACTTTACTTGGAGCTATATTTTTATTCACCACATGATATGTGTTTTGCTTGGAGCGTCTTGTATGATTTGAGTCTTTGATTTTTAGTTTACCACAATCATCCTTGCTGAACACACCTTTTGGAGAGACACACATGAATCAAAATTTATTAGAATACTCTATGTGCTTCACTTATATCTCTTGAGCTAGATAATTTCGCTCTAGTGCTTCACTTATATCTTTTAGAGCACGGTGGTGGTTTTATTTTATAGAAATTATTGATCACTCATGCTTCACTTATATTATTTTGAGAGTCTATTAGAATAGCATGGTAATTTGCTTTGGCTATAAAATTAGTCCTAATATGATGAGCATCCAAGATGGGTATAATAAAAACTATCATATAAAGTGCATTGAATACTATGAGAAGTTTGATTCTTTGAGATATGAAGATGGTGATATTAGAGTCATGCTAGTGGAGTAGTTGTGAATTTGATAAATACTTGTTCTAAAGTTTGTGATTCCCGTAGCATGCACGTATGGTGAACCGTTATGTGATGAAGTCGGAGCATGATTTATTTATTGATTGTCTTCCTTAGAAGTGGCGGTCGGGGACGAGCGATGGTCTTTTCTTATCAATCTATCGCCCTAGGAACGTGCACATAGTACTTCGTTTCGATAACTAATAGATTTTTGCAATAAGTATGTGAGTTCTTTATGACTAATGTTGAGTCCATGGATTATACGCACTCTCACCCTTCCACCATTGCTAGCCTCTCTAATACCGCGCACCTTTCGCAGGTATCATACATCCCCCATATACCTTCCTCAAAACAGCCACCATACCTACCTATTATGGCATTTCCATAGCCATTCTGAGATATATTGCCATGCAACTTTCCACCGTTCCGTTTATTATGACACGCTCCATCATTGTCATATTGCTTTGCATGATCATGTAGTTGACATCGTATTTGTGGCAAAGGCACCTTTATAATTCTTTCATACATGTCACTCTTGATTCATTGCATATCCCGGTACACCGCCGGGGGCATTCACATAGAGCTATATTTTGTTCTAAGTATTGAGTTGTAATTCTCGAGTTGTAAGTAAATAAAAGTGTGATGATCATCATTATTAGAGCATTGTCCCAAGTGAGGAAAGGATGATGGAGATTATGATTCCCCCACAAGTCGGGATGAGACTCCGGACGAAAAAAAGAGGCCATAAAAAAATGAGAAAAAGGCCCAAACAAAAAAAATGAGAGAAAAAGAGAGAAGGGACAATGTTACTATCCTTTTACCACACTTGTGCTTCAAAGTAGCACCGTGATCTTCATGATAGAGAGTCTCCTATGTTGTCACTTTCATTTACTAGTGGGAATTTTACATTATAGAACTTGGCTTGTATATTCCAATGATGGGCTTCCTCAAAATGCCCTAGGACTTCGTGAGCAAGCGAGTTGGATGCACACCCACTTAGTTTCTTTTGTTGAGCTTTCATACACTTATAGCTCTAGTGCATCCGTTGCATGGCAATCCCTACTCACTCACATTGATATCTATTGATGGGCATCTCCATAGCCCGTTGATACGCCTAGTTGATGTGAGACTATCTTCTCCTTTTTTGTCTTCTCCACAACCACCATTCTATTCCACATATAGTGCTATGTCCATGGCTAACGCTCATGTATTGCGTGAAAATTGAAAAAGTTTGAGAACATCAAAAGTATGAAACAATTGCTTGGCTTGTCATCGGGATTGTGCATGATTTAAATATTTTGTGTGATGAAGATAGAGCATAGCCAGACTATATGATTTTGTAGGGATAACTTTCTTTGGCCATGTTATTTTGAGAAGACATGATTGATTTGTTAATATGCTTGAAGTATTATTATTTTTATGTCAATATTAAACTTTTGTCTTGAATCTTTCGGATCTGAACATTCATGCCACAATAAAGAAAATTACATTGAGAATTATGCTAGGTAGCATTCCACATCAAAAATTCCGTTATTATCATTTACCTACTCGAGGACGAGCAGGAATTAAGCTTGGGGATGCTTGATACGTCTCCAGCGTATCTATAATTTTTGATTGTTCCATGCTATTATATTATCTATTTTGGATGTTTAATGGGCTTTATTATGCACTTTTATATTATTTTTGGGACTAACCTATTAACTGAAGGCCCAGTGCAAATTGCTGTTTTTTGCCTATTTCACTGTTTTGCAGAAAAGGAATATCAAACGGAATCCAAACGGAATGAAACCTTCGCGAGGATCGTTTTTGGAACAAACACATTCCAGGAGACTTGGGGTGGACGTCAAGGAAGCAACGAGGCGACCACAAGGTAGGGAGGCGGCCCCACCCTCGTGGGCCCCTCGTGGCTCCACCGACCTACTTCTTTCACCTATATATACTCATATACCCTGAAAACATCCAGGAGCACCACGAAACCCTATTTCCACCGCCGCAACCTTCTGTACCCGTGAGAAGCTATCTTGGGGCCTTTTCCGGCGCTCCGCCAGAGGGGGAATCGATCACGGAGGGCTTCTACATCAACACCATAGCCTCTCCGATGATGTGTGAGTAGTTTACCACAGACCTTTGGGTCCATAGTTATTATCTAGATGGCTTCTTCTCTATCTTTGGATCTCAATACAAAGTTCTCCTTGATTCTCTTGGAGATCTATTCGATGTAATTCTTTTGCAGTGTGTTTGTCGAGATCCGATGAATTGTGGGTTTATGATCAAGATTATCAATGAACAATATTTGATTCTTCTCCGAATTCTTATATGCATGATTTAATATCTTTGGAAGTCTCTTCGAATTATCAGTTTGGTTTGGCCTACTAGATTGATCTTTCTTGCAATGGGAGAAGTGCTTAGCTTTGGGTTCAATCTTGCGGTGCCCTTTCCCAGTGACAGCAGGGGCAGCAAGGCACGTATTGTATTGTTGCCATCGAGGATAAAAAGATGGGGTTTATATCATATTGCTTGAGTTTATCCCTCTACATCATGTCATCTTGCCTAATGCGTTACTCTGTTCTTATGAACTTAATACTCTAGATGCATGCTGGATAGCGGTCGATGTGTGGAGTAATAGTAGTAGATGCAAAATCATTTTGGTCTACTTGTCATGGACGTGATGCCTATATACATGATCATGCCTAGATATTCTCATAACTATGCGCTTTTCTATCAATTGCTCGACAGTAATTTGTTCACCCACCGTAGATTACTCTATCTTGAGAGAAGCCACTAGTGAAACCTGTGGCCCCCGGGTCTATCTTACATCATATTAATCTCCCGTCAACTAGCTATTTCTGTCGCCGTTTATTTTGCAATCTTTACTTTTCAATCTATACAACAAAAATACCAAAGATATTTATCTTATTATCTTATCAGATCTCACTTTTGCAAGTGGTCGTGAAGGGACTAACAACCCCTTTATCGCGTTGGTTGCAAGGTTCTTGATTGTTTGTGCAGGTACGAGGGACTTGCGTGTAGTCTCCTACTGGATTGATACCTTGGTTCTCAAAAACTGAGGGGAATACTTATGCTACTTTGCTGCATCACCCTTTCCTCTTCAAGGGAAAACCAACGCATGCTCAAGAGGTAGCAGTTATTTGTGTGCAGGGGCTGTTTACGTTGTGTTGCTTGGTTCTCCTACTGGTTCGGTGACCTTGGTTTCATTTCTGAGGGAAATACCTACCGCCGCTGTGCTGCATCATCCCTTCCTCTTTGGAGAAATACCGACGTAGCTTCAAGCATTATTCAACATAACCAGGTTCCTAATCACAAATCTCATCTCCTCGCAATTTACATTATTTGCCATTTGCCTCTCGTTTTCCTCTCTTCCACTTCACAAAAATTTGCCGTTTTATTTGCCTCTCTTTTTCCGTTCGCCGTTTTCTTGCTGGATCTATTTTTGAGTGCAATCTTGTTGTGTAGTCATCATGGATCAAGAGAACACCAAGTTATGTGATTTCTCAAATACCAACAACAATGATTTTATTGGCACTCCACTTGCTCCCCCCGCCACTAGTGCGGAGACTTGTGATATTAATACTGCTTTGCTGAATCTTGTTATGAAAGATCAATTTTTCGGCACTCCTAATGAGGACAATGATGTGGAATTATGCGATATGCAAAAGAAAAAAGATGTGGACAATGATGTGGTCAAGATGAAATTATTTCCGTTTTCTTTGCGTGATTCTGCAAAAGTTTGGTTCTCTTCTTTGCCTCGCAATAGTATCGATTCTTGGAATAAGTGCAAAGACGCTTTTATCACTAAGTATTTTCCTCCTGCAAAAATTATTTCCCTTAGACCCAGATCATGAATTTCAAGCAACTTGAACATGAGCATGTTGCACAATCTTGGGAAAGGATGAAAATGATGCTAAGGAATTGCCCAACTCATGGGTTAAATCTTTGGTTGATCATACAAATTTTTTATGCAGGGTTGAATTTTGTTTCTCCTAATCTTTTAGATTTCGCTGTGGGTTGTACTTTTATGGAAATTACTTTGGGTGAATCGACCAAATTGCTTGATAATATCATGGCAAATTATTCACAATGGCATACCGAAAGAGCGCCTACTAGTAAAAAAGTTAATTCGGTTGAAGAAATTTCTTCTTTGAGTGATAAAGTTGATGCTCTTATGAAATTGGTTGCTAGTAAAGTGCTCCTATTGATTTTAATGATATGCCTTTGTCTACTTTGATTGAGCAAAATAGTGATGCCATTGATGTGAATTTTATCTCTAGAAATAATTTCAACAACAATGCTTATAGATGTAATTTTAATCCTAGGCCTTTTCCTAGTAATTCCTCTAATAATTATGGTAATTCCTATGGAAATCAATCTTACAATAATAATAGGAACACCTCTGATCTTGAGAATAATATTAAATAATTTATCAACACACAAAAAGTTTTCATCACTTCCATAGAAGAAAAGTTGAATAAGATTGATGATTTGTCTAGAACTGTTGATAGAATTGCTCATGATGTGGAAAATCTCAAGATGAAAATTTTTGTGCCTAAAGTAGATGAATTGATTAAAGCTCTTTATGTTTCTGTGGATGAAAGTAAGAAAAGAACTGCTATGCTTAGAGCTAAAAGAGAATTTTTAGGAAAAGTGTTTTCTAGAGATTTCTTTTGCAAAAGTGATGAAGATCTTAAAATGATTAGTTTTTATTATATTGATTCCTTGTTTAGTAAAGTTAACAATGATGAAAAAGGGACTGGAGAAGATTCAACTTTAGGTAGAAGGCATCCCAATATTTCGGAGGGTGAAAATCTTGTTGAGAAAATTGATGAAAGTGGGTTTGGAGAGGTCAAAACTTTAACTAGTGATGTGCCCACTCTTTTGGATTACAAGGACTTTAATTATGATAGTTGCTCTTTGATTGATTGTATTTATTTGTTGCAATCCATGATAAATTCACCCCATGCTTATGAACAAAACAAAGCTTTTACTAAACATATTGTCGATGCTATGATGAAAGCTCTTGAAGAAAAGTTGGAATTAGAAGTTTCAATTCCTAGAAAATTGCATGATGAATGGGAACCCACTATCAAAGTCAAGATTAAAAATTATGAGTGTTTTGCTTTGTGTGACTTGGGTGCTAGTGTTTCTACAATTCCGAAATCTTTATGTGATGTGCTTGGTCTTACTAATCTTGAAGAATATTCTTTGAATTTGCACTTGGCAGATTCTACTATTAAAAAGCCTATGGGAAGGATTAATGATGTTCTTATTATTGCAAATAGGAATTATGTGCCCATAGATTTTATTGTTCTTGATATTGATTGCAATCCTTCTTGTCCAATTATTCTTGGTAGACCGTTTTTACGCACTATCGGTGCGGTGATTGATATGAAAGAAGACAATATTAAGTTCCAATTTCCTTTGAGGAAAGGTATGGAACACTTTCCTAGAACTAGAATTAAACCACCATATGAGTCAATCATGAGGGCATCTTATGGATCTCAAACCAAAGATGACAAAACTTAGATCCTTGCTTTATGCCTAGCTAAGGGCGTAAAACTATAGCGCTTGTTGGGAGGCAACCCAATGAATAAAATTTATTTCTACTTTTTGCTTTCTATCCTTGAGTGTTAGCACAATTATGATACTGTTATGATTGTGTTTTTTGTGTTTTAGTTAGTGTTTGTGCCAAGTAGAACCAATAGGATCTTCTTGGGTGATAGTTGTTTGATCTTGCTGAAAAAGACAAAAACTTTGTTCTCACGAAAATAATTGTTAAAATTCACCAGAACGTGATAAAATGCAAATTCTTTTTACATAAGATAAATATACAAATTATCCAGGTTGTCCTAGTTTTTCAGAATTTTAGGAGTTCCATAAGTATTCGAACAAATCAGATTGCTACAGACTGTTCTGTTTTTGACAGATTCTGTTTTTCGTGTGTTGTTTGCTT
Organism: Aegilops tauschii subsp. strangulata; assembly: GCF_002575655.3. Lineage (NCBI taxonomy): Eukaryota > Viridiplantae > Streptophyta > Magnoliopsida > Poales > Poaceae > Aegilops > Aegilops tauschii. The sequence continues at coordinate 184,892,818 of NC_053039.3, forward strand.
ATTTTGATTCTCTTGCTTCACTTAAATTATTTTGAGAGAAAGAAAATTTGTTATGCTAATGATCTTCACTTATATTTGTTTGAGCTTATGAAAAGAAACACATGAAAATTAGTCCCAAAGTGATAGATATCCAAGAAGGATAAATAAAAAGAAAATGTCATGAAGATCATTGGACAAAATAAACTTGATTCTTAGTAATAGTTTTGAGATATGATGATGTGATATGTGAGTTATGTTGATGAGTAATTGTGCTCTAGTAAGAATATTGGTGTTAAGGTTTGTGATTCCCTATGCATGCACGAAAGTCAATAATCATGCAATGAAAATTATATCCTACTTGTGGTGCATTATTCGGTGTTAATTATGCTTAATGCTTGCTTATGAGATTATTCGTTTCTTGGTTGGTCGCTTCCCAATCTTTTGCTAGCTTTCACTTTGCACTAAGTATGATCTCTACTTGTGCATCCAAAATCCTTTAAACCAGTTTTGCCACATGAGTCCACTATATCTACCTATATGCGGTATTCTTTTGCCGTTCTAAGCAAATTTGCATGTGCCATCTCTAATTTTCAAAATAAATTTCTCTTTTGTGTGTTTGTTTCGCTCGCGGAACGGTAACGGGTGGCTAATATTTTCCATGCTGGATGTGTTATTCTCAAGATGAGTGTTTATTCACTTGTCATTGCACGAGGGTAAGGCAAAGGTCTTAGGGATGCCCAGTCCCGAAATGCAAAAATGAATTTACTTTATGTTGTCAAATAACAAATTCCTTGGAAAGTGTTGGTATGGAGGGCACCTGTTGGGGATATTGCCACTGGGCGTAAGCCGGCCAGGAGAGGCCGGGTTAACCCCATGGTAGTTCACTATAGCTGAAGCCCATGAAGACAAACGATGACGCTTTATGAAGGCCCAGGGCCCAAAGCCGGTTTAAGGCTTGTAGACATAGGCTGGCATGGATATGTAAACTTGTGTTGTAAGATAGAAAGAGCGGAGACCGAGCCAGACACGTGTATGAGCCGGCCTCGGTATTCTGTAAACCGACGGGCGTCAACCCATGTATATAAGGGGACGACCCGGCGGCGGTTCAAGGAGGACGGACAATAACTCGAGACTCAGGCAAAGCGTATTCGCTCCCTGGTCGTCGAAACCCCAGCAATTCCATCACAACTAGACGTAGGCTTTTACCTTCATCGTAACGGGCCGAACTAGTATAAAACTCTCTTGTGTCCCTTATCCGCTTTAACCCCTTTAAGTTAACCCGTAGCGATGGCTCCATGACTAAGTCCTTTCTCTAGGACATCTGCCGTGACAAAACCATGACAGTTGATGCCCACCGTGAGGCTATTGCATGATGGTTTCAAGTTCTTGGAGGGCAGCTTCGAAGGACTCAAGGGTTATGTTGTGGGCCGGATGACCAAGAGTCGTTGCGGCAAGCTCTACATCGACGATGCAGGCTGGGGCCCCGAGGCCGGCTCAATCGATTACGGGTACCGGGTCCCCTTTGGTGGCATACACATTTTCATTGGCAAGATCGGCGAACCGGGCCCTGAGCCGGACATCTGCACCGACCTCATCGAAACGGCTCAGCGTGCGAGATCTGCCCGGGTCAAGCCTGTCATGAAGCGTGCCTTCGTGGGAGTTATCCATGGAGGAGAATCTGAGGATAGATCGGAATCTGGTGGTGAAACCGTCGTTTATTCCGGCGACGAGTCATCGACCGGAGAGACCGAGTCGTTATATCAGTTACAAGATGGCCGGATCGGGGGCTGTTCCGATGGTGACAGTATTCCGGACCCCTTTGATCTGCCAAACCGGGTTGCGATCTTCGTGGCCGGTACGCAACCGGCGCTCCACTCTTCGACCGCAGCGGCGATGATTTTCGGATCGGCAGCGGCAAGAACGGCCGGGGCAGAAGGCCCAGTGCGACCGCCAGCTCAGCTTCTATCTGATTTGTTTGATGCGTTGACAACGCTGATGGCGGAGGTTAACCCGGCGGATCAAGATGCACACAATGCGGAAATCGTGAAAGTGAAAGATCAGATCACCCAGGCCAAAGCCGACTTAGCAGCTGAGGATACCAGGATGGCCGTGGAGCGGGCCACTTTGGATGCACAAGCTTACCGGATTATGCTGGATCAGAGTGCGTCGAACGAAGTCCTGAAGAGGAGGTACGGATCTCGCCTGCCGCCGGTTTATGACGCTAGAAACCTCTTTAACACCCAGGAGCAGGGACCAGTAATCCGCCGGTGGTAACCCGGGCGGAGGCACCTGGAGTAGGGGCGCCGGTTCAGCCACGTTTGGTGGATCCACCTCGTCAGAAAAACATTGTAACACCGCATGTCCCAACGCCACCGGGTCATTACTCTAACCCGATGGACAACATTGTCGCTGCCGCTTCACGGCTGGCGGCCATCCCGATCGAAGGCGATTCTCCGGCAGCGGTCGAGACGCGTCGGGTTAAGGAGCTTCTTCAGACAGCCTTGGTTCAACAGGAGGCTTATTCATATAGTCGCGATCGGATTCATTCCACTCCCCGTCCAAGCCGGAGTTACAGCAGGCGTATGGATGAACCGGCAGTGTCAAGCAACGCGTGGAACCGTGATCCGCCCCGTGGCAATAACCCAGCGGGTGGTGCTGGTGATGCTCAGGAAGTGGTGGACCGGGCTCGGGCACGCAGAGAGGCCGAGTTAGCAGCACAACATGAAGCCCGTCAGCTTACTCCGGTTTGTCCAACCACGTTGGTGGAACCAGGAGTTACCTCTAGTTCTTTGGGAGTGCCATCTCTCGTCCCAGCGTTGCGCAATGTACGCCTGCCCAAGGATTTCAAGGGCCCGCGCAAGGTGCCGAATTACACCACCGATTTATCCCCTGAGACATAGGTCGAAAGCTATGAGATGGCCATGGAGATGCTGGATGTGGATGATGCGGCATGTGCGAAATACTTCACCATGATGCTAGAAGGGATGGCCCGCACTTGGCTAAAGAGTTTACCGGCTAATTCTATCAGGTCATGGGCCGAGTTGAGAGCCCGGTTTATCCAGAATTTCAAGGATACATGCAAGCAGCCCATGTCAATTGTGGACTTAGATGCCTGTGTCCAGGAGGAAGGAGAGTCAACAACCCATTGGGTGCGCCGGGTTTCGGAGATTTTGCATTCATCGGACCGCATCAACGCCGATACCGCAGTTTTAACATTGGAAGGCAATTGCCGGTTTGAACCCCTGAAGTTGAAGTTGGGACGGCTCAAACGTCATTGTAATGACATGGGAACCCTCATGGCTGCCCTGGTGAAGTATGCCGACTCTGATAGTACCAAGGACCCCGAGTCTGACGATGATAAGACGGGGAAGGGAAAAAAGAGCGGCAACGCCAAGGGGCAGCACCACAACCCGGCGGGTCATGGAAACGGCGGCAAGCGTAAAGCAGACCACGGTTTAGACTTTGTGGCTAATACAAATACACATGACAAGGGCCAGCGGCGTAAAGGTAAACCGCCCCAGCGCGGCGGAGGGCCAAGTCCTAACCCGGACCGTTTGTCTTATCTGTTGAATCAGCCCTGTCCAAAGCATGGGACGAAGGAGAACCCGTCCACGCACCTCTGGAAAGATTGTTACATCATGCAAGAGTTCAAAAATTCCGATTCTTTCCGGTATGATCATGGACCAGGAGGCGGTTCGGGCCCCGGGTCTCATGGGCCGGGTTATGGTGGAGGAAATTCCGGTTCAGGTTTCCACGGTAATCAGGGTGGACATAACAACCAAGGTAATCAGGGTAACCAAGGTGGCTATAATCATCAGGGCAATCAGCAGCAACAACAGCAGTCGGGTTATCAGAGCAACCCAAAGCAATTGAATAGTGGGCAGTATCATGTCTTCACCACTAGCCTGGACAAGCGTGATCAGAAGCTTCATAAAAGGGCAGTGAATTCCGTTGAACCGGCGGTGCCCCGTTATTTGCGTTGGTCTGAGCAGCCAATCGTGTGGAGTAGAGAAGATCATCCGCCCCGGGTTGATAATCCGGGTCATCTGGAGTTGGTGGTGGCACCTCAGGTGGGAGGTTATAAGTTCACCAAGGTACTCATGGATGGAGGGAGCAGTATCAATATCCTTTATTATGAAACTTTCCGTCGGATGAGGTTAACAGATAAAAATCTTAAACCGTCCAATATGGTGTTCCATGGCGTGGTGCCTGGTAAGTCGGCATATCCTGTTGGTAAAATAGCTCTGGAAGTGGCTTTTGGAGATGAGCATGACTCGAGATCAGAAACCTTGACCTTTGAAGTGGTGAAAATCAGAAGCCCGTATCATGCCCTATTTGGACGGCCAGCTTATGCTAAGTTTATGGCATGGCCTTGTTATGTCTATCTGCAGCTCAAGATGCCGGGTCACAAGGGAACTATAACCGTGCATGGGAGCCGCAAGATTGCTCTAGAGTGTGAAGAAGGTGATGCGGCTTATGCTGAGTCGGTTTGTGCAACAGAAGAGTTGAAGTTTTACAAGGACAATGTTGATCCGGCAGATATGACTTCGTTGAAGAAACCAACTACAGAGCATGATCCGGCCCTGAAGTTTAAATTGGCTGATGAGACTAAGCTTGTTGACTTCATGCCTGGCGATTCGTCCAAGCAGTTTAGCATCAGCGCTAACTTGGATCCGAAATAGGAAAGCACGCTCATCGAGTTCATCCATGAGAATCGGGACATCTTTGCGTGGAAGCCTTCTGACATGCCAGGTGTACCGAGAGAACTCGTTGAGCACACTCTCAATGTTGATCCCAAGTATAAACCGGTCAAGCAGTTTCTCCGCCGATTCAATGAAGAAAGACACAAAGCTATTGGAGAAGAAGTAGCCAGGCTCTTGGCGGCTGGATTTATCGTTGAAGTATTCCATCCTGAGTGGTTGGCTAATCCGGTGTTGGTCCTTAAAAAGAACGGCACTTGGCGTATGTGTGTGGACTACACAGATCTCAACAAAGCTTGTCCAGCAGATCCTTTTGCCCTCCCCCGTATTGATCAAATTATTGATGCTACGGCGGATTGCGAGCGTTTAAGCTTTTTGGATGCATATTCTGGGTATCATCAGATCAAAATGGCAGTTAAGGACCAGGAGAAGACAACCTTCATAACTCCCTTTGGAGCCTTCTTCTATGTGTCCATGCCCTTTGGGCTCAAGAGTGCCAGGCGACTTATCAACGGTGTGTGCAGAATTGTCTTCATAAACAAATCGGCTGTAATATTCACGCCTATGTGGATGATATTGTGGTGAAATCAAGGAAGAAGGAGACATTGATTGATGACTTGAAGGAAACCTTCGATAACCTGCGGGTTTACAAAATGATGCTTAATCTGGCCAAGTGCGTTTTTGGTGTACCGGCAGGCAAGCTCTTGGGCTTTTTGGTGTCTAACAGGGGCATTGAAGCTAATCCGGAAAAGATCAAAGCCATTACTTCCTTGGCCAAACCGAAGTGTATCAATGATGTTCAACGCCTGGCAGGACAGATTGCCGCGTTGAGCCGGTTTATTAGCCGCCTTGGCGAGAAGGCCATTCCTTTGTATCAGATGCTAAAGAAAACGGATAACTTCGTCTGGAGTGACGCCGCAAATGAAGCGTTTGAGGAAAGCCGCAGCTGGCTAATCCGCCGGTTCTTGCTGCTCCGGTTGACAAAGAGCCATTGTTGCTATATGTGGCAGCTAACGCTCGGGCAATTAGTGTGGATATTGTGGTGGAGCGCAAGGAGGCAGGAAAGGAATATCCAGTTTAGCGGCCGGTTTACTATATCAGTGAGGTACTTATTGAGTCCAAGCAAAGGTACCCGCATTGGCAAAAATTGGTGTATGGGGTTTTCATGGCAAGCCGGAAGCTCAAGCAATATTTCCAAGGTCATCCCATCACGGTGGTCAGCTCTGCTCCTTTGGTAGATATAATCCAGAACAGGGAAGCAACTGGCCGGATTGCTAAGTGGGCTATCGAGCTCGGGCCTCACGGGTTGAAATACATACCCCGAACGGCGATCAAATCTCAAGCACTTGTGGATTTCATCAATGATTGGACAGAATTACAAGCGCCAGAAGAGAAGCCGGATCATACTTATTGGACTATTCATTTTGATGGGTCCAGGCAATTGGAGGGCTCGGGGGCTGGAGTCGTACTAACTTCCCCACGAGGTGATAAGTTTTGTTATGTTCTCCGTTTAATGTTCCCTTGCACTAACAATGCAGCTGAATATGAGGCCTTACTCCATGGTCTTCGGATGGCTAAGGAGATGAACCTAAGCGGAGTTAAGTGCTTCGGTGACTCGGACCTGGTGGCTCAACAAGTGTCCGACACTTGGGACTCCAAAGACCCACTCATGGCAGCATATCGTCGTGAGGTGGATATTGTTGCAGGTCACTTTAAAGGTTATCAGGTGGATCATGTGTACCGGCGGAAGAATGAAGCGGCGGACGCTTTAAGCCGCCTGGGTTCCCAACGTAAACCGGTTCCGCCTAATGTCTTCCTGGACGTTCTGCATAATCCGTCCGTCAAGCTCCCTGGTGAAGAGGATTTGGCTATTCCTGATCCGGAAGCTCAGTTGGTGGCGACTCTTCATGTATCCCGGATTGGACGGTTCCATATCTGGCGTATATGAACCGGGGCAAGTTACCAGAGGATGAGACTTTGGCCAGGCAGATAATCCGGCGGTCCAAGTCCATGACTATTATCAATGGAGAGTTGCATCATTGCAGTGTGACAAGGGCGTTTCAACACTGTGTGTCTCCTGAAGAAGGCCGTGAAATTTTGCGCGAGATCCACGAAGGAGATTGTGGTCACCACGCCGGTTCAAAGTCTTTGGTGGCCAAGGCGTTTTGTCATGGTTTCTATTGGTTGACAGCTCATGCTGATGCCGAGGACTTGGTCAAAAGATGTGATGGCTGCCAGAAATTCTCAAGGCGCGCTCATGTACCGGCTCAAGAATTGAGGGTGATTCCAATCACCTGGCCATTTGCAACTTGGGGGCTGGATATGGTTGGGCCTTTCAAGAGGTCCAAGGACAAGAAGACCCACCTTTTGGTGGCGATTGATATGTTCACAAAGTGGGTGGAGGCAGAGCCAGTTAGTAAGTGTGACGCAGCCACGGCGGTTCAATTCATCAAAAAGGTGATCTTCCGGTTTGGCTTTCCACACATCATTATAACAGATAATGGTACCAATCTGTCAAAGGGTGCCATGAAGGAGTTCTGTCAACGTGAGCACATCCGGCTTGACGTGTCATCAGTGGCTCACCCCCAGTCCAATGGTCAAGCGGAGAGGGCCAATCAAGAGATCTTGAGAGGCATCAAACCCCGGCTTATGGTTCCTTTGCAACGGACGCCGGGTTGTTGGGTTGAGGAGTTACCTTCTGTGTTATGGAGCATCAATACCACACCCAATAGATCGACAGGATACACACCGTTCTTCATGGTTTATGGAGCGGAAGCGGTTCTTCCTAGTGACATCCGTCATGACTCACCTCGTGTAGCGGCATATGTTGAAGCTGACAATGAGAAGGCACGGCAGGAAGCTCTTGACCTGTTAGATGAGGAACGTGACATGGCGGCAGCCCGTTCGGTGATTTATCAGCAAGATCTGCGTCGTTATCATAGCCGCCGGGTTAAAACCAGAACCTTTCAAGAAGGTGATTTGGTGCTTCGACTCATCCAGGATCAGACGGATATGCACAAGCTACCCCCCCTTGGGAAGGACCCTTTGTGGTCAGCAAGAATCTGCACAACGGGTCATACTACCTAATCGATGTTCGAGAGCGCAAAGACTCACGTAAATCGGAGGAGGAGACCAACCGGCCGTGGAATATTGCTCATCTTCGGCCTTACTATACTTGAGCCATAGGCTCTGCTTATGTACATATTATGACAATGTATATATTATGATCAATATAATAAACCAGAACCTCAGCTAAAGCGGGGAATCTGTTGTTTTCTTACATCATGTGTGGTTACATGGAGCTTCTGTTTATAAAAGCGGCGTCCGGTTTACCCCTTGATTTAGCTTCTCAAAGCTTTATATTACATCACTTGGGGGCTTGGTCGTATCCGAACCATAGCTACACCTCTTGATTGGTGCAATGCCACATCATCACTTGGGGGCTTGGTCGTATCCGAACCATAGTCACACCTCTTGATCGGCTCAAAGCCAAATCAATCCGGGGCCAAAGAGAGTGTTGAAAAACAACAAATCAAACATAGGCACCCACTGAGCACAGCTCACAATGTTACTTGGGGATTCTTTTTTGTCGAAATGAACTAAGAATCTACACTTGTAACAGGCTATCAAGCCATGGCTTGGAAGCCTGGTGTATATACCTAAAACCCCGGGTTAACCTGCCTATTTAAGTAAGTCACTCCGCCCACGTAAACCTGGTATGACCCTTCGAACTTTGACAAGTTACTCTAAAATGAACACCCTGAACTTGTCAAGTTAAAACGATGATTGATTAAGGATTGAGGACCATCTTAAAAGGCTTTGCAAAAATGGTTTAACTCAGTGGCCTGGCAGCCCATGAAAAGCCTCGAATTTGGGGCCTGGCAGCCCGTGAAAAGCCTCGACTACAACGGTTTTTATTTGCCTTTTGCTAAGTTTTCTTTCTTTTCATAAGATTTGTGATGTTTTTAAGCCGGTGTTTATCAACCCGGTTAGGCTGTCAACTATAAGTTGTCAATACACGATCAAATTATAATCCGAAGTCTATCAGCCCGGCCTGGTTTTGACTCAAAGTCACCAGTATGGAATAAACCGGTGTTTATCACAACCCGGAACGGTTTTATCTTAAACTGGCATCATATAACAGGAGTTACTTATCCTCCAGAGTAGGGTTATGGCCCTCACTGCAACGTTGGTCAGCCAACATTATGCCTAAAGGTAACATGTATTATATATTTCCATATTTGGTTATATTTTGCAAACCTTGGTCATATACATATATTTGGGTATCATGACGCGCCTGGTGGTAAACCGCCAGGGCGCTTTAAGCTTCTTACCTGCAGGAACAACTTGAATAAATGGCTATAGATTATGAATATCATATCTTAAGCATGTCGGATTAAGCAAGCGTCAGTCACAGATAAAATATGCACGAAGGCATACCAGACCAAGTATTTTAACTAGCCTATTACAAGGCGTTTCGGTGCCCAAAAGGATAATTGTTTTCTCAAATACATGTTGCAGCATGTAGAAGATTAAACCGGCCTCCGGTTCATGGTTGGTCACCAGCTTGGCCTGACGGCTGCGGATCATCTCGCACCGGTTCAACTCCCTCCTCTCTACCCAGTGGCTGGAAATCAACAGTTGCCCAGTCGATCCCAGTTAGGGCTTGGAATACAGCTTCATCGCTTATCAGCGTGGACGGTTCAATGTCAGGGGCATAAGTGTGCTTACCGATTGGTGGGATAAATTTTGCGCTTCTGGAATTGATGCCGCAACCCGTCTGTTCTTATCATCATAACTCGCCTGATAGTACGAAAGATCTGCCTCTTCAACCAGTTGACAAGCCAATGGGCGTACTTCTCGGTTTATGATTCGGAGATCATCATTGCCAAATTCTGTTCCGTCTTCCTTTAAACTGGGATAGCCTTGGGCCGCTTCCACTGGATCAAAGTCAGGTACCCACGCTGTTGCCCGGGTTAGAGCGGCCAAAGCGCCCGTTCTAGCGGCAGACTTTTTTAGCACGTCTACCCGGGCAGGAAGCATAGATAACCTTTCTAAGGTATCCTTGATCAAAGTGGGAGTAGGATTATTGTGTGAAGCAGTATAGATGATCCGTTGCGCACCGGTATACAGCTGCTCTATCAGAGTATAGGCCGCTTTCAATTTCTTCTGTACGTCAGAGCCCAGATGGCTAATACGAGTTCCTGCGCCATTATACACATCAGTAAACCGACAACATATGGGAAGATACGTTGGAAGTATTAAGGAAAAGATGTTTACCGAACACGACGACAGCCATGGCATGAATCTGCCGCTTTACGCCGGTCAGTTCATCAACCACCGGTTTAAGAGCTGCTTCTGCGTTTTCAGCCCTTTTTATCAAAGCGGATTTTTCAGTCTCCCAATCCGCCCGCTCCTTGTTGAAGCCCTCTTTCAGTTTCTCCATAGCGCCTAGAGCGCTGGTCAACTCTTCCTTGGCTTTGGAGGTTTCGGCTTGCTGAGATTTGAGGTTCTCTTGCAGATCAGCGGTTTGGCTTTTCTTCTTGCTCAGTTCAGCCTATAAAGAGACATATATATAATGAGTTGACAGTACATATTTGAAGTACCAAGCACATAACAAGTTATGCCCTTGGTACTTGGGGGCTAATGCATATTTGCTCTTTATCAGAAATTTTTACAAGTCCCAGGCACAATACAAGTATTAAGCTTGGCACTTGGGGGCTAATGTGTATTTGCTCATAAATTACTGATATGGGAATTCTTCTACAAAGTCCCGGTTCATCTTTATAAAGTTAAACCGGCCCTTGGGGGCTACATCAGTAAAGTTAAGATGCATTGTCGCAAACATGAAATTGTTACTGAGTCCCGGTTTAGATTGGTATCTTAAACCGTCACTTGGGGGCTACTGGAGGTTGATAAGCTGCAATTGAATATAATATAAGAGAAGAACACTTATGGAGTTACCTCATATCGCTCCTTCATCAAATTTACCAAACCAGCTTCATAGTCACGGCTGGTGTACAAACGGTTCAAGAAGCCGGAGTGAAGGTCTTGAGCATTCAGATGGGCATAATTTGATAAATCGGCATTCCATTTGCCTTTGCCAATTGCAGAGAGTTCATCTTTGGCAGTATGCTTTGACAAGGCGACAGGATTGCCAGGAGCAGTATGGCCAGTGCCAGTAATCATAACGTCATCATCTTTGTCATCAGCAGCCGTTACTGGGGTTGGCGGTTTGTCAGTATTTTTAACCGGACTTGCTGGTTTGTCGTCAGTTCGGACAGGGCTGGTTGGCTGGTCAGCATGGCTTGTGGTGTCAACTTCTACCTGCTCAGCAACGAAGTCATGGTCTTGAGGCGGTGGGTCATTCAGTATGGCATCAATGTTGGTCTCTTCAGGATCTGGAGTTTTCTCTGGTTCAACAGCCACGTCCTCATCAGCCAGTTTATTCAACCGAGCCTTCTTGTTGGGTCTGGGCTTGGCGATGAGAAAAATAAACATGAGGATCAGTACAGTATATATTAAAATAACATATCAAGGATAAAAGTAAGTGTATGACTCACCCAAGAACTGTTTTGAGGGGTGGAAGCTTTGTGGCCGATGATTCGCCAGAAGATGAGTGAGAAGTACCCTGATAATTTGAATCAGACGGGTTAAGAGGCTGGCGGAAACAACCCGCTTTGGGGCATGAAGTGTCAAGGGGATAAGAGACCTCTGATCGGCGTTTCCGAACTGGGCTGTTCGATAAACCGGCGGAGGTAACTACCTGGCCGCTGTGCCGGGTTGTGCGGCGAGCCTCATGCTGCTGTGTCTTCAAAAGAAAGTTTGGGTCCATGTAAGCAAGGGGGTGAGAAAATTTTACTTTCCGGTTTGCTCGACGGATTTTTGATGTTGGCAGAGGATCTGAATCGGAGGAAAGAATGATTACCTCTACATCATCAGCATGACTGCCTTCAGCGTCGTCCTGATAATAATCATTGTCAATGAGGTGTACGAAAAATGAACCAAGAGAGTCAAGTTCTACCTCTGATTCCGGATTACCCACATCGTCATCAGCTGGTAGATCGGAGAATGCAATGGTCCTTTTCTTGGCAGGTTTTTTAACAACCTTGGTCTTTGGACGAACCGGCTTCACCGGTTTATCTTGCGGCTTGACCGGTTTGTCTTGCGGTTTCGCCGGTTTATCTTGTGGTGGTTTCTTGTTCCAAAATGGATCATCACCCTCTCAGAAAATAATCACACTTTCAGAGAATATTTGGACAGAAGCAACTTCAGATAAAAAGATTATATGATTCTTACAGCTAGCGGTTTGTTGAAGGTGCAGAAAGGGAGTAGTCCGGTTTGGGCACAGACAGCCTCCGGTTCGTTCAGCATTTTCTTTACAGCCTCAGTGACTTCTGCATCTGTAAGCTGAATGTCAATGTGCCGCTGAGCATCCTTCAAACTCCCCGTATATTCACACATCAAACCGGAGCGCCGGCTTAAAGGAAGAATACTCCAGCTTATCCAACAACGAGCAAGATCAACTCCTGTCAAACCATTCGCTATGCAGGCTCTAAGCTTTGATAATTGAGGAGCATAGTTGGCCCTTTCTTTTGCAGTCAACCTTTGAGGAAAAGGATGTGTGTTGCTAAGACGTTCAGGGCGGTAACCCGGCAGGGGGTTTTCATCAGGTGGAGATGTATCCTTGTAGTAAAACCAGGTCTGGTTCCACTCTTTGGGGTGACTGTGGAGCTTGGGATGAGGGAAAGTGGCTTCTTTCCTTTTCTGAACCGCCATTCCGCCCAGTTCCGTATTGGGTCCATCCGTGAACTCTGTACGACGGTTTAAGTGAAAGAAATCCCTAAACAGTTCGACTGTAGGTTCCTCTTGTAGATAAGCCTCACCGAAGACTTGGAAGTGGCAGATGTTGGTCACAGAATTGGGACCGATGTCTTGAGGGCGCAGCTGAAAATTGGCTAGAACATCTCGGAAAAATTTCGAACCGGGAGGGCTAAAACCTCGACCCAGATGGTCAGCAAACACGACTACCTCTCCGTCCTTGGGTGTAGGAGGATTTTCTGGGCCAGGGACCCTCTAGCGGATGACATCTTTTTTGGCTAAAGCGCTCGTTTTAATAAGATTGTTTAACTGCTCTTCGGTTACTCGAGAAGGAGCCCAATTGCATTCATAGACTTGCTTGGCCATGGCAATGGAAATCTGAAACATGATTATTGCCGGTTTAATATTTACAGTGGACAGCCGTACAGCGGTATAAGGATATAAGCATATTGTTAAACCGGAGTTGGTTATTCATAAACCAGAGTCTGACAATGGAAACAGTACAATGGTGAATGCATTGGCGATTCAACAGGGGACTAATGGTATCTACCGGGTCATCATTTTTTCTATGAAGTTAAACCGCCTAATCTGGTATTAAAGGTATAAAAAATGTATAAGTGAAGGAAAAAACAAGTTTCATAGTTTGGCATGGGAATTTCAGATCTGCCGTGTGTTGGATAATCAAAATATATTCTGGTTTAATATCAAGCGCTCAAAAAGTTCAGTAAGTTCAGATGAGTTGGATATCAAGCAGGTGCCTTAACAAGAAGAAAGGAGTTTAAACTGCAAAAGGCGCTGAAAATAGTCAGATCTAACCGGCCATTGGTGCTACCGAAGGAAGAACAGCTTCAAGCTATGAAGAACACCGAACCCTAATGGTGGATCTAGGGCGAGAAGAAGAGGAACTTACTGGTGCAGGAGGAAGCAGCAGAGGATCACCGCTTTTCTCTGATACGATCAGGTTGATGCAGCGGCCTTTGTCGAAGCAGAGGCGAAGGACGACGGCGGCGGCAGAGCTCGAGGGTCGGTCGGCGCGAGGAAGACGACGATGCGAAGAGGCACGAGGGGGAAAAGTGAAAGTAACCCCTCGGCCTTATTTATAAGATGAATGGATAAAGGGCAGGCGCGAGAATCGAGGAGCCCAAAAAATGGGGTGTGTGACAGCTCTGTTGCCTCGATCATCGGAGGCCCATTAATGAAGGTGGGTTATGCACAGTTTTAAATAACAGATGACGTCACGGTGGTTTACCATGGTCCTGGAAGATGACGTCACGGCGGTTTACAAGATTATGTGAAGATGTTGAAGAATAAATTTTCTTAAGTGTTGAGGATTAACATGAACCAGTTCAAATCAATCTGGGGCCTAATGTTGGGGATATTGCCACTGGGCGTAAACCGGCCAGGAGAGGCTGGGTTAACCCCATGGTAGTTCACTATAGCTAAAGCCCATGAAGACAAACGATGACGCTTTATGAAGGCCCAGGGCCCAAAGCCGGTTTAAGGCCTGTAGACATAGGCCGGCATGGATATGTAAACTTGTGTTGTAAGATAGAAAGAGCGGAGACCGAGTCGGACACGTGTATGAGCCGGCCTCGGGATTCTGTAAACCGACGGGCGTCAACCCATGTATATAAGGGGACGACCCGGCGGCGGTTCAAGGAGGACGGTCAACAACTCGAGACTCAGGCAAAGCGTATTCGCTCCCTGGTCATCGAAACCCCAACAATTCCATCACAACTAGACGTAGGCTTTTACCTTCATCGTAAGGGGCCGAACTAGTATAAAACTCTCTTGCATCCCTTGTCCGCTTTAACCCCTTTAAGTTAAGCCGTAGCGATGGCTCCACAACTAAGTCCTTTCTCTAGGACATCTGCCGTGACAAAACCATGACAGCACCCATGGATACGGTTAGCCATGGAAAGTGAAAGTATGGTGGAAAAAGGAATAAAGTTTATTTTCTGTTTGGGAACCGCCTTTGGCATATCTAGTATGGAAAGTGTTGGGAACTCTAAGTTGTTTTCGTTGGTGGGATGGATACACCTCCCAAAATGTTTTTATCTCTAATTTTTCGTTTTGAGCTCTGGCACCTCTGCAAATCCCTACTTCCCTCTGCGAAAGGACTTTCTTTTACTTTATGCAATTTTTATTTTGAAATTTGAGTCTCCATCTTCTCTCATAAAAAGCACCAACTAGGAGGCAATATGATCGTGCTTAAGTATTAGGTGTAGTTAATATTCGAGTATGTTTCATGAATGGATCAATGTTTGAGCATGATGGGCTAGGGATAACTTATTTTAGCATTGATATTTTGAAAGACATGGTTGCTTGTTGATATGCTTGAGTACCTAAATAATTATGTCAAAACTAGACTATTGCTTTGAATCACATAAAAGTCCAAATGTCCATGCTATAAAGAAAAAGAATATGATATGACATGATGAACAACACTCCACATCAAAAATTCTGTATTTATCACTTACCTACTCGAGGACGAGCAGGAGTTAAGCTTGGGGATGCTGATACGTCTCCAACGTATCTATATGTTTTGATTGTTCCATGCTGTTTTATTATCAATCTTGGATGTTTTATAATCATTTTATAGTCATTTTATGGTACTAACCTATTGACATAGTGCCAAGTGCCAGTTGCTGTTTTTTCATGTTTTTTTACATCACAAGAAATCAATATCAGATGAAGTCCAAATGCCACAAAACTCCACGATGATTTTTTATAGGCCAGAAGGAAGGCAATGGGCCCTGGTTGCACCTAGGGGTGCCCCGAGGGGGGCACAACCCACCAGGGCGCGCCAGGAGGCCCAGGCGCGCCCTGGTGGGTTGTGCCCACCTCGGATGCCCCTCGGACCGCCTCTTTGCTCTACAAATACCCCAAAAATACCACAACCCTAAAAGCATCGATGAAATATTCATCCAGCCGCCACAGAGTCCAGAACCACCAGATCCAATCTAGACACCATCTCGGATGGGCTTCACCACCTCCATTGGTGCCTCTCCGATGATGCGTGAGTAGTTCTTTGTAGACCTTTGGGTCCGTAGTTAGTAGCTAGATGGCTTTCTCTCTCTCTCTCTCGCCGAATTCTCAATACAATGGTATCTTGGAGATCCATATGATGTAACTCTTTTTGCGGTGTGTTTGTTGGGATCTGATGAACTTTGAGCTTATGATCAGTCGTATCTTTTTATATCCATGAAAGTTATTTGAGTTTCTTTGATCTCTTATATGCATGATCTCTTATAGCCTCGTATTTCTTCTCTGATATTTGGGTTTTGTTTGGCCAACTTGATCTATTTATCTTGCAATGGGAAGAGGTGCCCGGTAGTGGGTTCGATCTTACGGTGCTTGATCCCAATGACAGAAAGGGAACCGACACGTATGTATCGTTGCTACTAAGGATAAAAAGACGAGATCTAAATCTACCGACATATAGATAAACGGATCTTGTCTACATCATGTCATCATTCTTATTGCATTACTCCGTTTTTCCATGAACTTAATACACTAGATGCATGCTAAATAGCGGTCGATGTGTGGAGTAATAGTAGTAGATGCAGGCAGGAGTCGGTCTACTAATCTTGGACGTGATGCCTATGTAATGATCATTTCCTGGATATCGTCATAATTATTTGAGGTTCTATCAATTTCCCAACATTAATTTGTTTACCCACCGTTTTCTATTTTCCTTGAGCGAAGCCACTAGTGAAACCTACGGCCCCCGGGTCTTCTTTCTCATATATTTGCTTTGCGATCTATTTTATGTGCACTTTTTATTCAGATTCATTAAAGCAAAAATACAAAAATACTTTGCTGCACTTTATTTTATTTGCGATCTGTTATTTCAATCCACTACAACTTTCTCCCATCCATGCACCGTTTCTGGTGCCGTACCCCGAAAGGGATTGACAACCCCTTTAACACGTCGGGTGGCAAGGTGTTGTTATTTGTGTGCAGGGGCTGTTTACGTTGTGTTGCTTGGTTCTCCTACTGGATCGATAACCTTGGTTTCATTTCTGAGGGAAATACCTACCGCCGCTGTGCTGCATCATCCCTTCCTTTTTGGGGAAATACCGACGTAGCTTCAAGCGACATCAAAAGGAATTTCTGGCGCCGTTGCCGGGGAGGATCTTCAACATAACCAGGTTCCTAATCACAAATCTCACCTCGTCGCAATTTACATTATTTTCCATTTGCCTCTCGTTTTCCTCTCCCCACTTCACACAAATTTGCCGTTTTATTCGCCTCTCTTTTTTCGTTCGCCATTTTCTTGCCGGATCTATTTTTGAGTGCAATCTTGTTGTGTAGTCATGACTCAAGAGAACACCAAGTTATGTGCCCGGTAGTGAGCATTTGTCCAGCTATCAAGCAGATGCCTTGTTTATCTGTATTTGGTTGTTAGGTTGCTTTTTTTAGCATTTGTCCAGTTATCAAGAAAATGCCTTGTTTATCTGTATTTGGTTGTTAGGTTGTTTTTTAGCATTTGTCCAGTTATCAAGCAGATGCCTTGTTTATCTTTATTTGCTTGTTAGGTTGGTTGTAGTGAGCATTTGTCCAGTTTTCAAGCATATGCCCTGTTTATCTATATTTGCTTGTTAGATTGGTTGCAGTGAGACTTTGTCCAGTTTTTAATGGCTATATTTGGTTGTTATACTGGTTATTTATGCCTTGTTTATTTCAATCATTCACAATGTGTTGTTCATTATGTGCAAGTCGGAACTGTGCCGCTCGACTACATCAATACCAGTTTGAATGGCTATATTTGGTTCCAGTTATTCCTGGTGTAGTTAACACATTCCCTTTATTTCAGTTTTACACATTTATCCAGTGTGATGTTTAAGCATTACCTACGTTCTATTCATTTTCAACAATACCAATTTGAATTGCAATATTTCATGGCTGTTAAGCCTGCTGTCGGTAACATTGCCTTCCATTTTATATCTGCTTTAACAGCATGCTGAAACCAACACATTCAAGCTATCATTTGGAGATGATGTTGTTTACCTTTGCTATATTTGTTTGATGTTAAGATTGCCGTACTTATCATGCCTTTCCACTGTAGTGCATATAGATCCATGCCTGGACACTAGTTAGCTTCTAATATTGACTTGTTGCTTGTAGGTACATATGCCCTTGGCAAGGATCCACGCATCGACCCTTTTTGCGCATGGGGCAATGAGATATTGATGAACAAGCATCAAGTGAGGAAATTGATAAGGATTATTAGCAAAAATATACGAATGGTGGCAAGCAAATTATTTGTTTATGCTCTATCCAACACAACAGTGAGCTGTAGGATGGTAACTACAAACTCTGCAGCCTTCTCTTTTTACTGCCCATAATGAGTTGTTAGACAACAATGTCTGAATCTTTTCCGTTCCCAGTGGTTCCCGAAGCAGTTCACTCAAGATTATCTCGCAAAGTACATGATTGGTGGACACACAATGAAGGTTAAAGTATTTCATCCAGACTACAATGAGCATCGAGAAGTCCTAATGAAGACAGTGAGTCATGCGTGCATTACGCATCGAGGAGGGCACAATATGGGCATTCCGCTTCACCTTCTCCAGCAACCAGAATGTCTTTCTCCTCTCTCTTTACAGTCTTTAGTACAACTGTGGTTCATCATTCTTTACTTGGTGCTTTTGTAGTTCTTTAGTATATGTACCTGTGCATCGAGTTATGGATTCGTGGTTGAACCTATATTTGTAATAAACATGGTTGGATATGAAATAAGTGATTGCCTACTTTCAAATTCAAAACATGTGATTTTTAAATTAGAGATTAATTAGGGATTACACTACACACGGTTTGCGAAAGCAAAACGTCTGTACGTGGACATCAGAAACGTTTCTAGGATCCACTACGTGTGCGATCAATCTCCACTGCACACACGACTTTCTCTTGAAAACTGTTTGTGTTAGGCCACCTTGCGCAAATGTTTACCACATAAAAACTATGTGTGATGGACAGCCTTTGCCACACAGTTTCTTCTACGCACCATCTGTGATGCATTCAATAACGCAAACGATAAAATTATTAATATCGTGTGCAGTGGCAACGCTATCACAAACTATTTAACGGGAAAAATTCTGTGTGATTTACCTGTGAACGGAAACGTTTTCCTTGGAGCGACCGTGTGGGATATACATACGAATGGAAACGTTTAGCGGGGACTAACTGTGTGGGATGTACTTGCGACCGAAAACAATTTCGCCTGTATAATTGTATTTTTCAGCTCTACTGTACGTATTTCCTTATCTGAGCACTCGCCGGTCGCACACGACCTCATTTTGCCGAGCGTGTGTGCCAGGAGGGCATATCCTCGACGGTTTCTGGGTTGTGTGGGAAGGACCCCCCTATCGCCCACACTCACTTGGTGACGGTTCCAAATGCCATCGCGGAAAGGGGTTAAAACCATTTGTATAGCACCAACGCGTACCAGTGTAGGGCAGACAGGGTTATTCCTTTAACAGAAAAAGGAATGTTCCCTAAAATAATATTGGGGTTGGTCCAAGGTGGAAATGGCATGGTCTTGGGAAGGATATGAGGATGACAAGCCACTCTGAAAAGGAAGAAGAGGTCATCTTCTCCAGTTTCCAGACCACATAGACACAGAAAAAGAAATCTCAAGCAAAAATCCCAGGTCAAATGAAAAATAAAGGGCCAAAAATCAGGGTGTGACACCTCAGTCCTTCGGCTTCCTGTCATAGAACATTAGATCAATGTCTTTCAACTTGAAGTTGAGACTCAAGAATCCGAACTGATTCAGGCAGCAAGTTCGAAGAGCTGGTGCCAGCAGTAGTGGCCAGTAACTCGAACACTACATCAAGATAGTACTTTGGGGTTTTCTTAGTGTCTTCAATATAGTTTTTATCAGCTTTCTTGGAGATCAACATGGATGTCTCACTATCTTGAACCTTATCTGCATTACTTCCTTTACCATTGCATAACGGGATACTCTTCTCCAATATTTTATCCGCATTCTAAAAGAGAAACAAACAGACACATCACAGGTTTACCATGTTGTATATGAAACTCATTTTGGTAAAATAGTTCAGTAGTAAGGTGGACAGGATAACAACATGAAACTGTCGGATTCGGGGCTCCACAGACCCAAGAAAGATTTGAACTCTAGGGTGCGTGCGAAAAACTCAATCTCCCAGTCTACCAACTCGTCAATATCACGGCCTAGCTCAATGAACTGGAAAGGAATGGGACATGACAGTTTACCCAGGTTCGGGCCACCTTGCGGTGTAAAACCCTATTCCTGCTTTGTGGTGGATTAGCCTCAAGGTGGGCTGAGGATGAACTGGTACAGAGGAAGAACAACCTCAGGAGGTGTGTTCTTGGGTTGGTGTGAGGTTGTGAGGGTTCGGATGGTCTGATCGATCAGTCCCCCTCTATGGTGGTGGGCAAGCTATATTTATAGGGGCCTTGGTCCTCTTCCCCCAAAATGAAGGCGGGAAGGGATCCCACCACGGCCAAATTCGAAGGGAGACAACTAGTACATCTTATCCTGATGAAAGGTGCTCTTCACCTACAAAGCTTCTGGTTGTGACGCCGTGGTGGGCTCGGCGATGACCTCCATCCTAGCGGTCTTGGTCTGGTAGCACGGAAATGGAAACCTTTGTCTGATTCCTCGAGACTCCGTGCCTGCGCTTGCCTCTTTAGCACCAAAGAGGAAACCTGCTGTACTGCGCCCGCCGGCACCCGCCTGGCCTTTGTCGTCATGGCTTGCGTCATCTGAACCTCATGAGGTGAGGGCTTGCATAGAAATCTCCGCTCCTCAGGAGCCAACCTAGAGAGGCTGCTCCCTCTGGAGGTCTTGGCGTCGTCCGCCTCACGAGGCCTGGCCTCTTGTGAGGATCTTGTGTTGTTGATACTGAGGATGGGCCGTACCAGGCCGTCGATGGAGCCACGCCATGGGCCGCAGGCAGGCAAGTCTGGGTACCCCGGTTCTAGAACGCTGACAGTAGCCCCCGGGCCCAAGGCGCGCTTGGACTTGGCTCCGAGGCGAAGCCAAAGGGCAAGGGCAAAGCACCGCAGGCCCCAATCGCCTGCGGACCCGGTCGACGCGTGGCTCTTGATGGGACGTGGGCGTCTCCGTTTCCCCACGCTGCCTCGGCTACCGTTCGACTTGACAAGAGCCTGTTGCATGCAAAAAGATCATCATTACTGGAGAACGTGGAGGCCGGCAGTTGGCCTCCCTCTGGCTATAAATGGGGGGAGGGGCGGAGCCTCCTGCTCATCTCCGTCTTCCCGCTGCTTGCTCCTTCTTCTTCCTTCTTGTCTCGTCATCTCGTCGAAGCACCCATGGCGCCGATGGGGAAGTTTTCCGTGGCGGAGAAGGGGAAAGCCCCCAAGGAGGGGCCAGGCTCGCTGCCACCCAAGAGAGGCAGCGGGCGGCCCCGAAAGCACGCGGCGACTCCGGCAACGGCCCCTCGCGTGCTCCTCCAACGGTCGGTGCTGCCTCTGGCAGCCGTGGTGGAGTGTCTTCCCGCGGCAGGGGCTGCCATGGGCGGGGCGACCTCTGCGACGGGGGGAGGCGCGCGGCAATCGTCCGGCCACCGCGACCGCGCTTCCACTCAGCCAATGCATCTGCAGAGTTCGTCGTGTGGTCGGAGAGGCCAGCGGGCATATGATTCCAGCTTCCGTGTGTTGGAAATATGCCCTAGAGGCAATAATAAAATGGTTATTATTATATTTCCTTGTTCATGATAATTGTCTATTGTTCATGCTATAATTGTATTAACTGGAAACCGTAATACATGTGTGAATACATAGACCACAACATGTCCCTAGTGAGCCTCTAGTTGACTAGCTCGTTGATCAATAGATGGTTATGGTTTCCTTACCATGGACATTGGATGTCATTGATAATGGGGTCACATCATTAGGAGAATGATGTGATGGACAAGACCCAATCCTAAGCATAGCACAAGATCGTGTAGTTCGTTTGCTAAAAGCTTTTCTAATGTCAAGTATCATTTCCTTAGACCATGAGATTGTGCAACTCCCGGATACCGTAGGAATGCTTTGGGTGTACCAAACGTCACAACGTAACTGGGTGGCTATAAAGGTGCACTACATGTATCTCCGAAAGTGTCTGTTGGGTTGGCACGAATCGAGACTGGGATTTGTCACTCCGTATGACGGAGAGGTATCTCTGGGCCCACTCGGTAATGCATCATCATAATGAGCTCAATGTGACTAAGTAGTTAGTCACAGGATCATGCATTACGGAACGAGTAAAGTGACTTGCCGGTAATGAGATTGAACGAGGTA
This sequence comes from Aegilops tauschii subsp. strangulata, assembly GCF_002575655.3. NCBI lineage: Eukaryota > Viridiplantae > Streptophyta > Magnoliopsida > Poales > Poaceae > Aegilops > Aegilops tauschii. The sequence goes on from NC_053039.3 coordinate 184,914,615, forward strand.
TTGGGATACCTACGATCGAATCTCGCGCAAGTAACATACCGATTGACAAAGGGAATTGTATACAGGATTGATTGAATCCCCGACATCATGGTTCATCCGATGAGATCATCGTGGAACATGTGGGAGCCAACATGGGTATCCGGATCCCTCTGTTGGTTATTGGCCAGAGAGCTGTCTCGGTCATGTCTGCATGATTCCCGAACCCGTAGGGTCTACACACTTAAGGTTCGGTGACGCTAGAGTTGTTATGGGAATTAGTGTGCAGTTACCGAATGTTGTTAGGAGTCCCGGATGAGATCCCGGACTTCATGAGGAGTTCCGGAATGGTCCGGAGGTAAAGATTTATATATGGGAAGTCCTATTTTGGCCACCGGAAAATGTTCGGGATTTTTCGGTGTTGTACCGGGAAGGTTCTAGAAGGTTTCGGAGTGGGGCCCACCTGCATGGGGGGACCCACATGAACATGGGTAGTGGGGGCAAGGCCCCACACCCCTGGTCAAGGCACCAAGATCCCTCCTTAGAAGGAATAAGATCATATCCCGAAGGGATAAGATCAAGATCCCTAAAAAAGGGGGATAACAATCGGTGGGGAAGGGAAATGATGGGATTTCTTTCCCCCACCTTTGCCAATGCCCCAATGGACTTGGATGGCAAGAAACCAGCCCCCTCCACCCCTATATATAGTGGGGAGGCACATGGGAGCCGCACCCCTTCCCCTGGCGCAGTCCTCTCCCTCCCCAACACCTCCTCCGTAGTAGTGCTTGGCGAAGCCCTGCCGGAGAACTGCAAGCTCCACCACCATGCCGTCGTGCTGCCGAAGCTCTCCCTCAACTTCTCCTCTCCCCTTGTTGGATCAAGAAGGAGGAGACGTCCCCGGGCTGTACGTGTGTTGAACGCGGAGGTGCCATTGTTCAGCGCTTAGATCGGAATCAACCGCGATCTGAATCGCTACGAGTATGACTCCTTCATCTGCATTCTTGTAACGCTTCCGCATCGCGATCTTCAAGGGTATGAAGATGCACTCCCCTCTCTCTCGTTGCTAGTCTCTCCATAGATTGATCTTGGTGATGCGTAGAATTTTTTTAATTTCTGCAACGATCCCCAAAACCGTGCTCCTTCGCGAGCGCGCTGCCGGTCGGAGGGCCTAGTGGCCTCTGGCTGCAGGCTGACGGCTGCTGGAGCAAGACCTCATGGGTGGATGTTGAATTCACCGCCGCCGGTATTGTGTTCTTGAACCGCGGGTGGAAACCGTTTGCCCGCACGCCTAGCCTACATGGGAGGTGCACCCTCCACTTCAGGTATGACAGCGTCACGACCCTCTTCGTTAGGGTCTTCGGGGAAGGCGGCCGGCGCCTGGGGTGCTGCCTGGAGAGCGACAGCGACGATGATGATGACGGCGACGGTGCCGCTCCTGGTGAGCGGCCCTTGACGATGGACGCACCGGCTCCAGCAGTGGGGGTTCCTCCTCTGGGCAGAGCACGAGCGATGACGAAGACGAGGATCCGCCATGCTACCGGGCTCGGACCGGGGAGGGCGACGAGCTGCATCGCCGACGCATCCCGGTGAAGCAGAAGGAAGACTCCAACTGAGCTTGGGCGCTGCTGGGGCCGGCCCTCAGGAGCCACTATATTTGCGCGACTTGCTTTTGCTTTTTCATTTCCTCCTGCATCGAAAGAGGTAGAGGGCCCTGTTGGGGCTTGTAATAAACCATGGCGCTTGCGCCATTATGCTATGCTTATTTTTATATTATGCCGTGATATCTATGTCTCTACTAGGTGCAGTTAGGGTAACTTAGCTTGATGTGCTCGTGGTAGACTCCCATGTTATGAGGGCATGCCTTTCCAGGGGCATCTTCCGAGGGCTTCCTTCTTGAAGACTTCGAGAGCCGCTGAGCCTCAGGAGGCGTCTTGTAGCTGCAGGGTTAGAAGGCCTCATGAGGCGCCTCGTCCTACCTCGCGCAAGCCCCCGAGCGTGGGTTGGTTGTGGCTGGTACCCCACGTCGCGATGCTCGGAGGCACAGACTTAAGAGGGCGCGTATGCCCGTGAGCTCGTTTGAGAGCCTCTCGCGAGGATTAAGGGCTCCAAAGCTGGGCCGGCAAGGTTTTGGAGAGGTGTGGTCGCGGGTGAGCCCAGGCGCACACACCGCCCCGCGTGCGGGACGTGCGAGGAAGAGCGACGGGCAACTGCCGCTCCTCCTGAGGCAAGGTTAGAAAGGCGAACAAAAGAGAAAATTTTCAACTCTTGCGAACAAAAGACATGAAAGCTCCAAATATCACTCAAGAAGTTGCAAACTAGCTACAGAAAGCAAGCAAAAGAACAGACACGTCCGGCACCTAGACTAGTCCTCTTGTCTTCCCACCAGCGCGGAGCATGGGGCCTCTACTAGGACGTGGGTGGGAGCCCCCGTGAGGCCCAGGGGCGGCACTCAGGAGACTCCGAGGCGTGTACAGCCTCAACTCATTATTATGTGAGAGTGTCACGAGCGGAGACCTTCACTGGCACGAGGCCTTCTTTATGGGTAGAACTTCTGGAGGTGTTGGATGTTCTAGGCGTTCTGGATGGGGACCCCGTCCTGCGTCTCCAGGCCTGGAGACACGGGCGATCCTAAACGGGCCCTCCCACATGGATGAGAGCTTATGGAGCCCTTCCCTGGAGAGCACCCACCTCAGGACGAGATCACCCACCTTGAGCGTCCTGGAGCGAACGCTGCGGCAGTGGTACCGCCGCAGTGCCTGCTGATACCTCGCTGCTCGGAGCAAGGCTTGGCGGTGGTGTTCCTCCCCCAGCATGAGGTCCATCCCCCGCAAGGCGTCCTAGCGTGCCTCGTCTAACACCAAGACCCGTGCGGAATGAGGCCTGACCTCGTGAGGGAGAACTGCTTCAGCTCCGTAGATGAGGAAGAATGGAGTCTCGCCCGTCGGCTTAGTCGCGGTGGTGCGGATTGACCACAACACGGACTGGAGCTCGTTGAGCCAGCCCTTGCTGCAGGCCTCGAGCTTCTTCTTGAAGGTCCTTGCCTTGAGGCCTCTCAGGACCTCTGCATTGGCGCACTTAGCCTGGCCATTGCTCCGTGGGTGTGCCACCGAAGCATAGCATATCTGCGTTCCAAGGTTAGCACAATACGTTTTGAAAAGGTTGCTGGTGAATTGTGAGCCATTGTTGGTGATGATGCGGTTAGGGACCCCGAAGCGGCTCACGAGGCCCTTCATGAACTTGACGACCGAGCCGGCCGGGATGGTGCAGACGACCTCCACCTCCGGCCACTTGGTGAACTTGTCGATGGCGACGTAGAGGTAGCGTTAGCCCCCGGGCGCTCGAGGGAATGGGCCCAGGATGTCCAGCCCCCAGACCATGAACGGCCATGAGAACAGGATGGTCTGGAGGCCCTGAGCATGCTAGTGGATCTGCTTGGCATGGAACTGATGGGCATCACAAGATCTTACCAGCTCAGTGGCATCATTGAGTGCCGTGGGCCAGTAGAATCCGCTGCGGAACGCCTTGCCCACGAGAGTGTGTGATGAAGAGTGATGCCAGCAGTCCCCGCCATGTATGTCGGACAACAACTCACATCCCTTCTCCCTGGAAATGCATTGTAGAGAAACATCGTTCGGTCGCTTTCGGTAGAGTTCACCGTTGTCGGCGTCCTGGGAACGGGGGTCCCTAGACTTGCCTGCCTGCAGCCCACAGCGTGGCTAAGCCAGCAGGCCATACGGCCCATCTTCATCAACAAGGCATCCAAGACTCTCGCGAGGGGCCAAGCCTCGCGAGACGGACGACGCAAGACCTCCTCAGGAGTGGCCTAGTCAGGCAGGCTCATGAGGAGCGGAGATATCAAGGCAGGGCAAACCTCACGAGGCTCTCCTGACGTGAGCCGTGACGATCGGCGCCAGGCGGGCGCCAGCGCGCGCAGCGTCCTTGTTTCCTCTTTGGTGCTAAGGAAGCAGGCGCAGGCGAGGAGTACCGAGGCATCAGGCAAAGGTTGCTATATCGGTGCAACGAGACCAAGACCAGACGGACGGCAAGACGGAGGTCATCGTGGAGCCCAAGACGGCATCACCACCAGAGCTTTTCGCAGGGAAGACCACTTTTGTCAGGATAGCTTGTACTAGCTGTCCCCCTTTAACTTTGCCCGCCGTTGTTGGCTCCCTTCCTGCTCAATATTTGGGAAGAGGACCAGGGCCTATATAAGTAGAGCTAGCCACCACAGTAGGGGGATCAAGCAGTTCACCCAGCTCTCACCCGCTAAGTCACCAAGCACAAGAACACCTCAACCTCAGGAGGCTGTTCTTCCCACTGTACTGTTCATCATCAGCCCAAGAGGCAATCCACCACCACCACACTGGAGTAGGGTATTACACCACAACGGTGGCCCGAACCAGTATAAATCTCGTGTCTCTTTGTGTTGTGAGTTCGTCGAGTTCGTCTGCGAGATCCTAGCGAGCTAGGTCGTAGATAGGTAGGAGGGAAAGACTTCGCGCGCACCCTAGTGTTCGAACCTTAAGGGTTTGCCGGAACCCCACATCCGACATTTGGCGCGCCAGGTAGGGGTGCGGCGGAGCTCCTCTCCACCAACATGCGCCCCGCGCCGCCGCACTTCGCCCCCATGGCAGGTGCCCCGCCATCCACCTCTGCGGCCGACACCAACAACGGGGCATCTGGGTACCGAGCCCTAGCCCCCGCCCTACGGCGAGTGCGGTGGCCAACCAAGTTCAAGCCAGAGATGCCGCCGCATTACGACAATGCGGCAGACCAGACGCCATTCCTGCTGGCGTACGAGGAGGCTGTCCTCGAAGCCGGAGGCGACGACAAGATCATGGCCAACTGGTTCCCCATGGCCCTCGCCGGCGAGCCGCGTGCCTGGCTGCTCAACCTCCCGGGATCCACGGTGGCCTCCTGGGGGGAACACCGCAACCTCTTCATGGCTCGCTACGCGGTGCCGGCGCACCACGCAATCGCGGCCCTGCTGGGCGGCTCTCAAGCACCACCTTCAGACTGCCACGTCAAGCCGTTCCTCCGTCAGATCGGGGCCACATCCAAGCCACCGGGGGCTCCGCCGGGTTGGGCCGCGCCAGAGGCCGACCTCACCTTCGGCTCAGAAGACCACCCTGACTCCACCACCGGCTCTGGAATGCTCCCGATGCTCTGCATGCCCACCATCTGCAACGTGGCCGTTACCAAGACCCTCATCGACGGCGGTGCTGGCCTCAACTTGCTCTCCGTAGAAGCCTTCAGCCTTCTTCATGTGCCGCTCGAGCGGCTCGGCCTCAGCAAGCCCTTCTCGGGAGTGGGTGGTGGAGCTGCTCACTCTCTGGGGCAGATCCGCCTCCCTCTCACCTTCGGCACGCGCGACAACTACCACACCGAGCTGGTGGACTTCGACATCGCCCGCATCGGTCTCCCATACAACGCCATCCTCGGGTACCCGGCTCTCGCTCAGTTCATGGCGGCGACTCGCCCGGCCTACAACCTCATGAAGATGCTAGGGAGCAAGGACGTCCTCACCATCAAGGGGGACACTAAGGAGGCCGTGACGACGCTCAGGCTCGCCTTCAAGACCGCGGCAGCAGCACAGCCCGCCGGCGCCGGTACCCCCGAGGCCAAGGAGGCCGCGCCTACCAAGAAGAAGCAGCTGTTCACCCAAGACAAGGCGGAAACCAAGCAGGTGCCACTCAACGGGGACGGGTCTTCAGGAGCCACCTTTACCATAGGAGCCGGCCTTGACCTGGGACAAGAAGAAGCCTTGGTGAGGTTCTTGCGCGCGAACAAGGAGATATTCGCGTGGGAGCCCAATCAGCTGGTAGGGGTCCCGAGGGAGGTGATCCAGCATCATCTAAGGGTGTGCCCCAACATGCGCCCCGTGAAGCAGCGAGCAAGACGGCAGTCCACTGAGAAGCAAGCCTTCATCGTCCAAGAGACTCGCAAGCTGAAGGCGGCGGGTGCCATCCGAGAAGTTCGATATCCCGAATGGCTGGCGAACCCTGTCATAGTGCCGAAGAAAGGCGGGAAGGAACGGATGTGCATCGACTTCACCAACCTCAACAAAGCCTGCCCCCAAGATCCGTTCCCACTCCCGCGCATCGACCAGATTGTCGACTCCACCGCTGAGTGTGACCTGTTGTGCTTCCTGGACGCGTTTTCAGGGTATCATCAGATCAAGATGGCGGTGGAAGATGTGGAGAAGACAGCCTTCCTAACACCATGTGGGGTGTACTGCTACACCTGCATGCCCTTCGGGCTGCGCAATGCGGGCGCGAACTTTCAGCGGTTGATGCACATCGCCCTGGGCCGGCAGCTCGGGAGAAACACAGAGGCCTACGTCGATGACATAGTGGTAAAGTCTCGCGAGGCGAGGACGTTGATTCAAGACTTGGAGGAGACCTTCGAGAGCCTGCGCCAAGTGAACTTGAGGCTTAACCCGGAGAAGTGCGTGTTCGGCATCCCCTCCGGCAAGCTTCTGGGTTTCCTCGTATCCCACAAAGGGATCGAGGCGAACCCAGAGAAGATCAAGGCCATCGAGGACATGAGCCAACCACAGACCCTCACAGAGATGCAGAAGCTAGCAGGGCGGGTGATTGCGTTAGGGAGTTTCATCTCCAAACTGGGAGAGCGCGCCTTGCCCTTCTTCAAGCTCATGAAGAAGAAGGGCCCATTCGAGTGGACCCCGGAGGCCGACCAGGCCTTCCAAGACCTCAAGAAATACCTTACCATCCCCCCGGTGATGGTGGCACCACGGCCTCTCGAGCCTCTGGTACTCTAACTTGCCGCCACCCGGTACTCCGCCAGTGCGGCGCTGGTGATGGTTCGGGAGGAGCGCCAAGCCAAGGGCGCACTGCGCCAAGCCGGGGTTGAAGTGCCGTAGGGTCAGGAAGGCACAACAAAGGCATCAGCGGTGGGAGACCAAGCTCAGCAGGGCAACATCGCAGAAGCTCCTGAGGACAGTCAGGTCTCAGGAACCCCTCCACCTCAGGATATGCCCCGATCTCCGCAGGACCCGATCCTCGACAGTGTGCCAGCCCTCGTCGAACACCCGGTGTACTTCATCAGCACCGTACTACGGGACGCGAGGGCACGCTACCCCATGCCCCAGAAACTCCTGCTCGCGCTCCTGGTGGCCTCATGCAAGCTGCGACACTACTTCCAGGGCCACCCCATCAAGGTCGTCTCAGCCTACCCATTGGAGAGGATAGTCAGGAGCCCTAACTCAGCCGGAAGGGTCGCTGAGTGGAACATCGAGTTGCAAGCATTCCAGTTGGAGTTCAGCGCTACCAGCGTCATCAAGGGGGCTGCGCTCGCTGACTTTGTGGCAGAATGGACGGATGCCCCGACACTTGAGGAAGGAGAAGACCGGTCCACCTCCCCAGGAAGTGAGGCTCTAGACGGCTGGGTCATGTATTTCATTGGCACCTTCGCGCACCAGGGCAGGGGCTGGCACGATGAGCTCCAGTCCGTGTTGTGGTCCATCCGAAGCACCGCCACCAAGCCAACGGGCGAGACTCCATTCTTCCTCGTCTACGAAGCTGAAGCAGTCCTTCCTCACGAGGTCAAGCATCGCTCCGCACGGGTCCTGGCGTTCGACGAAACGCAGCAGGACACCACGCGGGGGATCGATCTCGTGCTCGGGGAGGAACGTCGTCGCGAACCTGCGCTGAGGGCGGCAAGGTACCAGCAAGCGCTGCGGCGATACCACTGCCGCAACATCCGCTCCAGGACACTCGAGACGTGTGACCTAGTCCTGAGGCGGGTCCTCTCCAGGGAAGGGCTGCATAAGCTTTCACCAATGTGGGAGGGCCCGTTCAAGGTCGTCCACATCTCCAGGCCTGGCGCCGTGCGCCTGGAGACACAAGACGGGGTACCTATCCAAAACGCCTGGAACATCCAGCACCTCCGGAAGTTCTACCCATGAAGCAAGGCCCAGAGCCTGAGAAGAAAGGCCCAGAGCCTGCGAAGAAGGCCTGGTGCCTGTGAAGAATCGCCGCCCGTGACACTCTCACGTAATAATGAGTTGGGGCTGTACACGCCCCGGAGTTTCAGGAGCGCCGGCCTCAGGCCCTGGGGCTCCCGCCCACGCCTAGTGGCAGCACTTAGCTCCGCGCTGGTGAGAAGACTTGAAGACTAGATTAGGTGCCGGACGGGGCCTTTCATTTGCTTTCCGTAGTTGGCTCACTTTTCCTTAATCGAAGTTTGCTTTTGGCGTTCCTTCCTGATTTGATTCCCTTGCCTCTCACTGCATTTTTCCGGCTCGGGTTTGCTCGTGTTCTCTCTCTCTCGCATACCTCACGAGGGGGCTAGGCAGGTGCCCTCGTGAGCATTTTTCTCCTCTCTGCCTTCTCGCGAGCCACCCTCGTTCGAGCCCAAAAGCTGGCGCACCTCTCCTAGTCCGTGCCCCTCGGGTACCGCGATACAAAGCGCCAGGTCAGGGCCAGGGTGGACGGCAAATGTTTTAACGCACTTCTTAACAAGTTTTTGCAGTTCCTGAGCGAATGCAGGCCACCAAGGCAAGATGGACATGAGGAAATAAGCGCCTTGTGAGGAAGAGGGCATCCTGAATATACCAGGTTAAGTTATCTTTGCGCAAAATAATGACACGGCACGGGAACAACACGCAAAGTGCAATAACCGAGGAACCATAGTTCGGTAGACGCCCCCCTGGGCCCATACTGGTTTCATTCTTGATGCAGGAAGAAGAGTAAAACAAAATTAGCGTAGCAGCGATCCGCGGAGGCAGGCCCCTAGCGGCACCCCGAGCCTAGCACCTCCTCACGCTTCACAGAGGCGCGGCTACGAGATGACCCACTGCCGCCTTCAAAGCGGGCGCGGCTGCGCGGCGGCTGGTCGTAGCCGCCACTGCTGGAGCTGTCACCAGAGGAAGAGCCGCCGTAGCTGGACGAGACACAGTCGCCGCCGAGGGCAGGCTCGCCCTCATCCTCGTCGCGACCGTCCCCAAGGCCGAGCACCTCCTCACCTTCGTTCGCCTCGGGGCAGCACCCGGCGCGGCGACCATCTTCCCCAAACACCCTCACATAGAGGGTCGATCCACCATCGAGCTTGAAGTGGAGGGTGCACCACCTGCCCAGGCCGCGCGCGTGGGCGAACGTCTGCCAGCCGCGGGCCAAGGCTATGTTGCCCGCGGCGGAAGTCTTGACCGCAACCCAAGAGGCCTTGCTGCAACAACCGTCCGCCTACAACTAGAGCCCGCCTGGACCAGAGGCCGACAGTTCGCCGGCGAAGAAGCGCGGAAGTTGGAGCCAGTTGCCGGCCGGGTTCTCCGACCAGACGACAAACTCCGGCGACACCTCCGCCGTGTGGAAGCGCGGACGGGGGGGCCGCGCCACCATAGCACGCCTCCCCTCGTCAACTGGACCGCCATGGTTGGGACGACCCCTCCGCGTGCCGCGGCGCCGCCTCGATAGTGGGCCACGGCGGGGGTCGCGGCGTGCTTGCGCGGACGGCCGCGTCCGCGCTTGGGCGCCGGGGAGCCGGGTCCCTCGCGAGGGGCCTTTCCCTTCTCGGCGGTAGAGAACTTCCTTCGTGGCGCCATCGGTGGCACTGCAAGCAATGGAGTGAGGAGGAAGAAGCAAGCAAGCGAGGAAGAGATGGGCGACGGGGGCTCCGCCCCCCTCCCCATTTATAACGGAAGAAGGCCAACCGGCGCCTCCCATGACGCAGGTAATGATGGTTTTCCTTGCATGTCGCAGGGACTTGTGAAGTCGTGCAGTTGCCGAGGCAGCATGTGGAAACGGAGATGCCCATGTCCAATCAACCGCCACGCGTTCACCGAGGCTGCGGGCTTTTAGGGCCCGTGGCGCTCCGAACTTGACCCTTGGCTTCATCGCGAAGCCAAGCCCGAGCGCGCCTTGGGCCCGGGGGCTGCTCTCGGCGTCCTGGGAACGGGGGTCCCCAGACTTGCCTGCCTGCGGCCCACAGCGTGGCTAAGCCAGCAGGCCGTACGACCCATCTTAATTAACAAGGCATCCAAGACTCTCGCGAGGGGCCAAGCCTCGCGAGGCGGACGACGCAAGACCTCCTTAGGAGTGGCCTAGTCAGGCAGGCTCACGAGGAGCGGAGATATCAAGGCGGGGAAAACCTCACGAGGCTCCCGTGACGTGAGCCGTGACGATCGGTGCCAGGCGGGCGCCAGCGCGCGCAGCGTCCTTGTTTCCTCTTTAGTGCTAAGGAAGCAGGCGCAGGCGAGGAGTACCGAGGCATCAGGCAAAGGTTGCTATATCGGTGCAACGAGACCAAGACCAGAAGGACGGCAAGACGGAGGTCATCGTGGAGCCCAAGACGGCGTCACCACCAGAGCTTTTCGCAGGCGAAGACCACTTTTGTCAGGATAGCTTGTACTAGCTGTCCCCCTTTAAATTTGCCCGCCGTTGTTGGCTCCCTTCCCGCTCAATATTTGGGAAAAGGACCAGGGCCTATATAAGTAGAGCTAGCCACCACAGTAGGGGGATCGAGCAGTTCACCCAGCTCTCACCCGCTAAGTCACCAAGCACAAGAACACCTCAACCTCAGGAGGCTGTTCTTCCCACTGTACTGTTCATCATCAGCCCAAGAGGCAATCCACCACCACCACACTGGAGTAGAGTATTACACCACAACGGTGGCCCGAACCAGTATAAATCTCGTGTCTCTTTGTGTTGTGAGTTCATCGAGTTCGTCCGTGAGATCCTAGCGAGCTAGGGCGTAGATCGGTAGGAGGGAAAGACTTCGCACGCACCCCAGTGTTCGAACCTTAAGGGTTTGCCGGAACCCCACATCCGACAACCGTCCTGGATGTAGTACGTAGTGGCCTGGCGGGCCACATGCTCTGCGTCTTCCTCCTTCTCCAGCAAGGTGCCCTGGAGCAGGTACGCCTTGAACTCCTCGGTCCAGCACCCCTCCTGAGGCTTGAGCGCAAGGAGCAGGCGGGCTCCCGAGGTTGGGCCGCAAGCTGGGGCGCCTGAGGGGGCTGCTGGAGGAAGCTCCTCTTGAGGCGATGCTGGTCCCGCAGCAGGAGGAGCTGCCGACGGCTTGAAAAGCCGCTCCTGAAAGACGCCAGGCTCCTGAGGTAGACGCCGGGACACCCTCTTGGCGATGTCGTCTGCCTCCTTGTTCGTGCCGTGCGGCACATGCTGCATATCCAAGCCCAAGAACCGTTTCTCAATTTTGGGTACCTCTTCGAGGTATGCCTCCATGTGCTCGTCCTTTGGCTTGTACGCCTTATTGGAGAAGTTGACGAGGAGCTGGGAGTCGCCCCTGATGGTGAGGCGCCTCACCCCCAGAGCTGCCACAGCCTTGAGGCCGGCAATCAGGCCTTCGTATTCCACGATGTTGTTAGAGACCTTCCTGCCATGCTGGAAGCAGAGCTGTACAGCGTAGTAGAGCTTGTCCTGGGTGGGCGAGATGAGCACGGCTCCAGCCCCCGCGCCCTGACGCGCGAATGCACCGTCGAAGTACATGACCCAACCGTCCGGTGCTTCATTTCCGTGCGCAAGGGAACGGTCCTCGCCCACTTCTCGGTCGGGGACGTCAGTCCATTCCACCATGAAATCGGTGAGGGTCGCACCCTTGATGATCCTGGTGGTGCTGAACTCCAACTGGAACGCCTGCTGTTCAATGTTCCATTCGGCGACCCTTCCCGCGGCGTTAGGGCTCCGGAGCACCCTCTCCAAGGGCTAAGTTGAGACAACTTTGATGGGGTGGCCTTGGAAGTAGTGGTGCAGCTTTCGGGAGGCGACGAGGAGTGCGAGCAAGAGCTTTTGTGGCATGGGGTAGCGTACCCGCGCATCGCGCAACACCGTGCTGACGAAGTACACCGGGTGTTTGACAAGGGTGGAGGCGTCGGCGGGGTCCTGTACCTCCTGAGGCTGGGGGACCTCAGGAGCCTGGTCATCTGTTGGGGCAGTTGTGGCCTCGGGGGTGCCATCCTCAGGAGCCCCGCTGATCGGTGGGGCGGCCGAGGCCTTAGGAGCGCTGTCCTGAGGCCGCGGCATCTCGACCGGGTGCGAGGTGCTGCTCTGCGAGCCCTTGGCCAGGCGCTCCTCCCGGACCGCCACCAGCGCTACGCTGGCAGAGTGAGGCATGGCAGCTAGGTAGAGCACCAAAGGTTCAAGGGGGCGCGGTGCTATCACCGGTGGGCTGGTGAGGTACCTCTTGAGATCTTGGAAGGCTGTGTCAGCCTCCGGAGTCCACTCGAACAGGCCCTTCTTTTTCATCAGCTTGAAGAAGGGGAGGGTGCGCTCTCCTAGCTTGGAGATGAAACGCCCGAGCGAGGTTATGCAGCCTGCCAGCTTCTGCATCTCCTTGAGGGTTTGCGGCGGACTCATCCTTTCTATGGCCTTGACCTTCTCTGGGTTGGCCTCGATCCCTCTATGCGACACCAGGAAACCCAGCAGCTTGCCAGACAGGACGTCAAACACACATTTTTTTGGGTTGAGCCGCAGGTTCACTTTGCGCAGGCTAGCGAACGTCTCCTCCAGATCTTCGATAAGGGTTCTTGCTTCCCAAGATTTCACCACTATGTCGTCGACGTAAAGCTCGGCGTTCCTCCCGAGCTGCTGACCCAGGGCGATGTGCATCAGCCGTTGGAAGGTTGCTCCCGCATTGCGCAGCCCGAACGGCATGCAGGTGTAGAAGTACACCCCGCAAGGGGTCAGAAAGGCCGTCTTCTCAACATCCTACACCGCCATCTTGATTTGGTGATAGCCCGAGAAGGCGTCCAGGAAGCACAGCAAATCGCACTCGACGGTGGAGTCGACGATCTGGTCGATGCGCGGGAGGGGGAAAGGGTCTTGAGGACAGGCCTCATTGAGGTGGTGCTCGATTACCCCACGCGGGACCCTGACTAGGTCCACCGCTTCCCACGCAAACACATCCTTGTTTGCGTGGAGGAAGCTGACCAGCGCCTCTTCCTGGTCTGGAGGGAGGCCGACACCTATGGTGAAGGTAGAGCCTGACCCCCCGTCTTCATCGACCGGCACCTGCTTCGTTTCGACCCGATCTTGAGAGAACAACTGCTTCTTCTTTGCTGGTGCAGCCCCCGTGCCCTCCGGAGCCTCCTCCCCGCTTGGCCGCCGCCGCCCGAAAGGCGAGCTTGAGGGCCGAGAGCGCATCCTTGGTATCCCCCACCACGGTGAGGATGCCGCTGCTCCCCGGCATCTTCATGAGGTTGTAGCCAGGATGGGTTTCCGCCATGAACTTCGCCAGGGCTAGGTACCCAAGAATGGCGTTGTACGGGAGGCCGATGCGCACGATGTTGAAGTCGATGAACTCGGTGCGGTAGTTGTCGCGTGTGCCAAAGATGACGGCGAGGCGGATCTTCCCTAGGGGGCAGGTGGAGCCGTCAACGACCCCAGAGAAAGGCTTGGTGGGGCGGAGCCGGCCGTGGGGCACATGCAGCAGGCCGAACGCTTCGACGGAGAGAATGTTGAGGCGGGCGCCGCCGTGAGGGTCCTGGTGACAGCTATGTTGCAGATGGTGGGGGTGCAGAGCATAGGCAGTGCGCCGATGCCGACCGTGGTCCCGAGGTGGTCCCTTGAGTCAAAGGTGAGGTCGGCTTTAGGTGCCACCCAGCCCGGAGGGGCTCCCCGCTGCGCGTGGGTGGCACCCACTTGGCGGAAGAACTGCTTGACATGGCGGTCCGAAGTCGGCGCCTGCGACCCGCCGAGGATGGCCGCGACGGCGTGGGGCGGTGGCGCCGCGAAGCGCGCGATGAAGAGGTCGCAGAGCCCTTCCCAGGAGGCCACTGACGATTCCGGTAAGCCGAGGAGCCAGGCCCGCGACTCATCCGTAAGGGCCATAGGGAGCCAATTCTCCATGGCCTTGTCGTCACCGTCGGCCGCCTAGATAGCCTCCGCATACGCCTGAAGGAACCCCACCAGATCCGCCACACCATCGTATTGAGGTGCCAGCTCCGGCCTGAACTTTGGCGGCCATCGCACCTGCCGCAAGGTGGGGGAGAAGGCCCGGTGGCCCGCGGCGCTCCCGGACGCGCCCGGCGGTCCGGCCAGTGGAGCGACGCCCGCCATGGGACCCGAATGGCGAGGGCGAGGCACAGCAAACGAGGAGGTGGATCTTCAACGCACCCCTACCTGGCGCACCAAATGTCGGATTCGGGGCTCCGTAGACCTAAGAAAGATTCGAACCCTGGGTGCGTGTGAAGAACTCAATCTCCCCAGTCTGCCAACTCGTCGATCTCACGGCCTAGCTCGATGAACTAGAAAGGAATGGGACACGGCAATTTACCCAGGTTCGGGCCACCTTGCGGTGTAAAACCCTACTCATGCTTTGTGGTGGATTAGCCTCGAGGTGGGCTGAGGATGAACTGGTACAGAGGAAGAACAACCTCAGGAGGTGTGTTCTTGGGTTGGTGTGAGTTGGTGAGGGTTCGGATGGTCTGACCTATCCGCCCCCTCCATGGTGGTGGCTAAGCTATATTTATAGGGGCCTTGGTCCTCTTCGCCCAAAATGAAGGTGGGAAGGGATCCCACAACGACCAAATTCGAAGGGATACAACTAGTACATCTTATCCTGATGAAAGGTGCTCTTCGCCTGCAAAGCTTCTGGTTGTGACGCCGTGGTGGGCTTGGTGATGACCGCCATCCTGCCGTCCTGGCGGTCTTGGTCTTGTAGCACGGAAATTGAAACCTTTAGCTGATTCCTCGGGACTCCGCACTTGCGCTTGCCTCTTTAGCACCGAAGAGGAAACCTGTTGTACTGCGCCCGCTGGCGCCCGCCTGGCCTTGGTCGTCATGGCTTGCGTCATCTGAACCTCACGAGGTGAGGGCTGGCATAGAAATCTCCGCTCCTCATGAGCCAGCCTAGAGAGGTTGCTCCCTCTGGAGGCCTTGGCGCCGTCCGCCTTGTGAGGCTTGGCCCCTTGTGAGGGTCTTATGTTGTTGATGCTGAGGATGAGCCATACCAGGCCATCAACGGAGCCATGCCGTGGGCCGTAGGCAGGCAAGTCTGGGTACCCCGGTTCCCAGAATGCCGACAGAAACAAACATATATCTATGTAGTATGGTCACTATATGGTCTATATCATTCTAGTTTATGTTTCCAAATCAAGATAGAGACAGTTCAAATCATATCTATTCAAGACAAAGTAGCATAGACAGAATATAAGTGTGGGAAACTACACAGCAATAACTACACTTGTAATGTGCATGGCATGAGAACATAACTGTTTATGCAATTGAAATTGAAATCAACATAGAGCAAGTTACAACAGCAAACACATTAAAGAAACAGGTTTAAAACATACCTTTTGCGCCATTGGAGTTTCAATTGCATGTAAAGACATTGAATGTACATACATTGTAAGATAGATAGGTGCAATGGATAGTAGGGAAGAAAACAGGGCATGAAATAATGCACATTTATGTTGTCTAACCAAACAGAATAGCATGACATAATTTCACATATATGATGGCTAATTAAACAGGATAGCATGACACAATTTCACATGTATGATGGCTAACTAAACATGATAGAATGACATACTTCAAAATATGATGACTATGTAAACAGGATGACATGATATAACTATATGATGTGTCTATTAAAGTTGTTGGCATGCCATAATTCACAAACATGCCGTTGATGGAAACATGATGGCATGATATAATTCATGGATAGAATGACATAATTCAAAATATGATGACTATATAAACATGATGAGATGATATAACTATATCATGTCTTTAGAAAATGGGTTGGCATGCCATAATTCAGATACATGATGTCTATGTAAACATCATGGCATGATATAATTCAAATATATGATTTATATACTAAGCAAGTGAGCAGAGGGCAATCCCATATGATGTGTCAACTAAGGAGATGGCATTCAATATTGTGTATATGATGTAAAAACTGAGCATTGCAAGACAACATATGCATGATATGAGTAATATAACCCTGCCAAGTTTGAGCATACACCTCAGGGGGATAATAGGACTGGTCATCTGCCTCTAAATCCTCCTCTGAGGAGCTATCTGTAACTAGCAAGATATCTGCTTCAGCAGGTAACATTGTCTGCTCTGAAGACCTTGTTTTCACTCCAGATTTCTCCATCACCAATTCAAATGGCTGATGCACAGGAAGAGCAGTTGAACATACAAACATTGTCGATAAATGCAATGAGTAATACAAAAAAAGGACAACATGATATAATTCACATATATGATGCTTGGCTAAACAACATGTCATTACATAATTCACATACATAATGCCTTGCAACAAGATAGCATTGCATAATTCACATATATAATGTCTTGCAACAAGATGGCATTGCAAAATTCACATACATGGTAATTAGACACTAAACAGGTGGCATTCACACAAAGCATGTCTAAACTAAGCAAATGACATGCCAATGCAAGACACCATATGCATGATATGAGCAATATAACCCTGCCAAGTTAGAGCATGCACCTCGGGGTGGGGGGGGGGGATAGGACTGGCCATCTATCTCTGAATCCTCCTGTGAGGAGCTATCCGTAACCAGCAAGACATGCGCTTCGTCAGATAGCATTGTCTGCTCTGAAGACCTTGTTTCCACTCCAGATTTTTCCATGACCGTGTCGAATGTCTGATGCACAGGAAGAGTAATTGAATGTACTAAAATTGTTGACAAATTTAATACATAATAAAAAAATGATGGCATGATATAATTCACATATAAGATGACTGGCTAACCAGGGTGGCATTGCAAATTTCACATATATGATGCCTGGCTAAACAAGATGGCATTGCATGATTCACATATATGATACAGAAACTAAACAGATGGCATTCACACAATGCATGTCTAAACTAAGCAGATGTCATATTTTATGTATAAAGTAAGCAATGCAAGGCACCATATGCATGATATGACCAACATCAGCATGCCAAGTTAGAGCAAAAGACCTCAAGGGGTAAATAGGAGTGGTCTGCTCCCTCTGAATCCCCCTCTGAACTGTTATCTTCCTCTTGATTACAGTCTAGAATGGGGCGAGGGGGCTTGCTTTTGCGCCGACCATGGAGCGATGTCTGCATGAAATTTAATTACCACGCAAGGCTCGCCTCTTTTGCTCTACATGTTCAGTACCATTGTGTACAATAACTGACATGCATAGGAATAAAACATAGTGAGATTATGTAAGGAGTGCACGCACAAATCTAGAGTGATGGTTGCAAACTATGGATAGACCCAAAACCAATGATAGTAGGAAGATAATAGCTTTAGTTAAAAAATACAGATAATGGCTCCTTTAATGTTTGTTTCCACCCAACATGAAACTCATAGTAGACACCCGAGATTAACCAGATAGTAGACAGATAGTATTGATTGCTGCCCCAATATGTACCCCACAACCATTTAAAAACTCAAGTTTGAGCATTAGTTTGGACCTGACTCGGAGTCTAATCGGTGAACAGGACGATAAAGTAGCATGTCATCATATTAAGCGATGCATAACATAAGCAAACATGAAAGAGTGTGACCTCTCTTGCGAACCCGTGTAGTCCTCAAAGTCATCTGCTCAGTTGATGATGGTAATGCAGTTGTCGTGGCTGCCGGCGGCGGGGAAGAAGATCTGAGGCGGCGTAAGACAGTCTTGAGGCGGATCCTGCTGTGGTGAACCTTTCCATCATTAGAGCAGCTGAGCTAGGGTGGAACACAACACAGCAGGAGCGGGACAAACCACACAATGTTTTCTTTGACACATATCTGTAACAGAAGTAATTGTGTAAGGGCTTGTTTGAATTTGAGGATTCTAACAATGTAGGGATAGGAAATACACAGGAATAGGATAGGAATGCACGTGCAAAATAGAGAATTTAAAAACACAGGATTTCTGCCAACTCTGGGTGTTTGGTTCACAAGAATTGGAAGATCACGAGATGCAAAGAAGCATGGTGAGATTAAGTCAAACCACAAGAAAATGTACGGTTATAATGCTATTATGCTACTATCTCTTAGTCTTGTGCTTCATGAATAGGAATTTGAAAAGGAGGACAAGTGGATATTTAAATTCCTATGGTTTTTCCTTCAAGGAGACACTAAAGGAACAAATCCTACAGTTTTCCTTTGCTCCATTCCTTTGAACCAAATGCATGAATAGTAGTACCATAGGAAACTTTCCAATTCCTATGTTTTTCCTTCACTTTTCCTTTCAATCACTGGCAATTCTAGTAGGCAGGCTTGAGCAGGGAAAAGCCTACACTCAAAAAATGTTTCTGTGCTACTTCTACTACTTTGGACCCAGGCCATTGCCCTACTAGCTCAACTCCCAGGCCCATCTACAAATGCATAGCTCAAACGCGTAGAGGTAAATAATGATGGCGTTCAAGAGTCCATCACGGATAGCTAAGTTGCCTGGTACCTCATTGCTTGCCATATAGTAGGAGAAACTAACCGTATTTCACGTTACTACATGTGCTCAGTGGACAATATATATAACATGTAGAGTAAAAAAGCGATGCAACAAGTGTACAACCTGTTTGGCGAAGCCATGTTGGTCTCAGCGTGATTGGGTTGTTAGTGAGGATGCTTCGGCTGATTTGGCTGTCAGAGGAGGGGAAGTAGATCTTAGGCGTCTGGAGATGGAGCCGGGGGTACTGCTCCTCTGTGATGGAGGGTTTCATCGTTAGAGCAGCTCCGGTGAGTTGTAAGGCGGCGAGGCTGAAGCAGGACAAGAGAGACAACGTTAACCTAAGTGGAATTCTAATAGCATCTCCAATAGATGACATAAAATACATCACCACAAAGTGCTAGATGTAAAATACATCAGTTGCTCATCTCTGAACTTAACTGTCGAAACTGAATTTAACTGTCAAAACTGAATTTAACTATCGAAACTGAATTTTGCTGTCAAAACTGAATTTTACTATCGAAACTAAACGCACTAGTAGCAGAAAAGCAGTAGTAGCAGCAATAGCGCCTGGAGCAGCAGCGCGTGCGAGAGCCGGGGCAGCTGGTTGATACGTATCCGTTGTATCTATAATTTTTGATTGTTTCATGCCAATATTATACAATTTTTACAAACTTTTGGCAACTTTTTGTATGATTTATTGGACTAACCTATTGATCCAGTGCCCAGTGCCAATTCCTGTTTTCTGCATGTTTTTTGTATCGCAGAGTATCCATATTAGACGAAGTCCAAATGCAATAAAATTTCATGGAGAATTATTTTGGAATATATGTGATTTTTGGGAGTTGGAATCACCGCAAACGGAGGCCCACACAACCCACCAGACACCAGGGCGCGCCAGAGGCCCCTGGCGCATGGTGGTGGGTTGTGCCCTCCTCGAACGTCAGTTGGAGCCCTTCTTCTGGCGCAAGAAAGATAATTTATGGAAAAAATTGTGTAAAAATTTGCACAATCGGAGTTATGGAACTCCCGGAATATAAGAAACGGTTTTCGGCCAGATCAGGGAAACGCGAAACAGAAGAGAACAGAGAGGGAGATCCAATCTCGGAGGGGCTCCCGCCCCTCCGCCGCCATGGAGACCAAGGACTAGAGGGGGAACTCTCCTCCCATCTAGGGGGGAGGCCAAGGAAGAAGAAGAAAAAGGGGGGCTCTCTCCCCCTCGCTTCTGATGGCGCCGGTGCCGCCGGGGCTAGGATCGTGACTGCGATCTACATCAACAACCTTGCTACCATCAACACCAACTTTCTCCCCCTCTATGCAGCGGTGTAACACCTCTTCTCCCTGCTGTAATCTCTACTTAAACATGGTGCTCAACTCCATATATTATTTCCCAATGATCTATGGTTATCCTATGATGTTTGAGTAGACCCGTTTTGTCCTATGGGTTAATCGTGATCTTGGTTGGTATGATTGTATATTTTATTTATGGTGTTGTCCTATGGTGCCCTCATTCTCGCGCAAACGTGAGGCCCCCCCCCCACTATAGGGTGTTGCAATACGTTCATGATTTGCTTATGGTGGGCTGCGAGAGTGACAGAAGCTTAAACCCGAGTAGGTGGGTTGTTGTGTATGGGATAAAGAGGACTTGATACTTAATGCTATGGTTGGGTTTCACGACCTTAATGATCTTTAGTAGTTGCGGATGCTTGCTTGAGTTCCAATCATAAGTGCATATGATCCAAGTAGAGAAAGTGTTAGCTCATGCCTCTCCCTCATATAGAATTGCAAGAATGATTACCGGTACTTGTTATCGATTCCCTAGGGACAAATGACTTTCTTATTGACAAAAGCTATCCACTTTTATTACCTTGCAATCTATCCGTAGTTTTATTCTTTCAAAATAGTTTCATACTTGTTCTAGGTAAAGCAAACGTCAACTGTGCGTAGAGTTATATCAGTGGTCCATAGAACTTGAGGGAATATTTGTTCTACCTTTAGCTCCTCGTTGGGTTCAACACTCTTATTTATTGAAAAAGGCTACAAATGATCCCCTATACTTGTGGGTTATCAAGACCTTTTTCTGGCGCCGTTGCCGGGGAGTTATAGCGTGGGTTGAATATTCTCGTGTGTGCTTGTTTTCTTTATCACTAAGTAATTTTTATTTTGTGCTCTTGTTTTCTATCTTTAGTTATGAGTAGGAAACGCAAAATACAAAAAAAATTGTTGTACTTGCTAAACCAATGGTTGAAGAACCACCCAAAACCTATGATAACCCACAAGTATAGGGGATCAATTGTAGACTCTTTCGATAAGTAAGAGTGTCAAACCGAACGAGGAGCTGAAGGTAGAACAAATATTCCCTCAAGTTTTATCGACCATCGATACAACTCTACGCACGCTTGACGTTTGCTTTACCTAGAACAAGTATAAAACTAGAAGTACTTTTGTAGGTGTAACAGGATAGGTTTGCAAGAATATAATGAGCACGTAAATAAAACAAGGGGCTGTTTAGATAAAGACACAATAAAGTTAGTATAGCGAGTGTGGAAAAGTGGTGGTAGGAATTGCGAAATTGTCCCTAAGCAATTGACTACTTTACTAGACCGATAGCAAGTTTTATGTGGGAGAGGCCACTGCTAGCATGTCATCCCTGACTTGGAATTCTATGCACTTATGATTGGAACTATTAGCAAGCATCCCAAACTACTAACGTTCATTAAGGTAAAACCTATATTGGTCCCCCTTCAATCCCGTATGCATCAATTTCTATGCTAGGCTGAAGCTTCTGTCACTCTTGCCCTCCAATACATAGTCCTATCAACATACAACTAACCCTATGGTGTGATCCACGCGCACGCTCATATGATGGGCACCAAAGGACAACAACATAACCACAATCAAATTAAACCAATCATAGCAATTCACCAATTACCGATAGGACAACGAAAATCTACTCAGACATCATAGGATGGCAACACATCATTGGATAATAATCTGAAGCATAAAGCACCATGTTCAAGTAGAGGGTACAGCGGGTTGCAGGAGAGTGGACCGCTGTAGATAGATGGGGGAAGATGATGAAGATGTTGGTGAAGATGACGGAGGTGTTGGTGTAGATCGTTGTCCCGATAATGGCCCCGACGGCGTTCCGGCGCCACCGGGAGAGAGGGGGAGAGGGCCCCCCTTCTTCTTCTTCCTTGACCTTCTCCCTAGATGGTAGAAGGGTTTCCCCTCTGGTCCTTGGCTTCCATGGCATGGGAGGGGCGAGAGCCCCTCCGAGATTGGATCTGTCTCTCTGTCTCTATCTGTTTCTGCGTTTCCTGATTCTGCCCTTTCACCGTTTCTTATATTCCCTTAGATCCGTAACTCCGATTGGGCTGAAATTTGGACACAATTTTAATCCGGATATTGGCTTTCTTGCGGCGAAAGAAGGGCACCAACCGCCTTACGGGGTGGCCACGAGTGTCAGGGGCGTGCCCCCTGCCTCGTGGCCCCCTCGGGCATCGTCTCGCGTTGATTCTTCTTCCAGAAAATCACATATATTCCAAAAAAATCTCCGTAAGTTTTTATCCCGTTTGGACTCCGTTTGATATGGATTTTCTGTGAAATAAAAAACATGCAACAAACAGGAACTGGCACTGGGCACTGGGTCAATATGTTTGTCCCAAAAATAGTATAAAAAGTTGCCAAAAGTATATAAAAGTTGTAGTTGGCATGGAACAATCAAAAATTATAGATATGACGGAGACGTATCAGCATCCCCAAGCTTAATTCCTGCTCGTCCTCGAGTAGGTAAATGATAAAAAAGATAATTTTTGATGTGGATGCTACCTAGCATAATCTTGATCATGTAATCTAATCATGGCATGAATATTAAGACACGAGTGATTCAAAGCAATAGTCTATCTTTTGACATTAAGACAACAACACTTCAAGCATACTAATAAAGCAATCATGTCTTTTCAAAATAACATGGCCAAAGAAAGTTATCCCTACAAAATCATATGGTCTGGCTATGCTCCATCTTCATCACACAAAATATTCAAATCATGCACAATCCCAATGACAAGCCAAGCAATTGTTTCATACTTTTGATGTTCTCAAACCTTTTCAACTTTCACGCAATACATGAGCATGAGCCATGGATATAGCACTATAGGTGGAATAGAATATGATGATGGAGGTTGTGTGGAGAAGACAAAAAAGGGAGAAAGTCTCACATCGACGCGGCTAATCAACGGGCTAGGGAGATGCCCATCAATTGATGTCCATGCGAGGAGTAGGGATTGCCATGCAACGGATGCACTAAGAGCTATAAGTGTATGAAAGCTCAAACTAGAAACTAAGTGGGTGTGCATCCAACTTGCTTGCTCATGAAGACCTCGGGCATTTGAGGAAGCCCATCATCGAAATATATTACAAGCCAAGTTCTATAATGAAAATTCCCACTAGTATATGAAAGTGATAACTCAAGAGACTCTCTATATGAAGAACATGGTGCTAATTTGAAGCACAAGTGTGGTAAAAGGATAGTAGCATTGCCCCTTCTCTCTTTTTCTCTTATTTTTTGTTTTGTTTTTGTTTTGTTTTTTTTTGTTTTGGTGGGCTTCTTTGGCCTTTTTTTATTTGGGCTTCTTTGGCCTCTTTTATTTTTTTAAAGTCCGGAGTCTCATCCCGACTTGTGGGGGAATCATAGTCTCCATCATCCTTTCCTCACTAGGGCAATGATCTAATAAGGATGATCATCACACTTTTATTTACTTACGACTCAATATTACAACTTGATGTCTAGAACAAAGTATGACTCTATATGAATGCCTCCGACGGTGTACCGGGATGTGCAATGATCTAGCGTAGCAATGACATAAAAAAGGACAAGCCATGAAAACACCATGCTAGCTATCTTGCGATCATGCAAAGCAATATGACAATAAATGCTCAAGTCATGTATATGATGATGATGGAAGTTGCATGGCAATATATCTCGGAATGGCTATGGAAATGCCATGATAGGTAGGTATGGTGGCTGTTTTGAGGAAGATATAAGGAGGCTTATGTGTGATAGAGCGTATCGTATCACGGGGTTTGGATGCACCGGCGAAGTTTGCACCAACTCTCGAGGTGAGAAAGGGCAATGCACAGTACCGAAGAGGCTAGCAATGATGGAAGGGTGAGAGTGCGTATAATCCATGGACTCAACATTAGTCATAAAGAACTCACATGCTTATTGCAAACATATATTAGTCATCGAAACAAAGTACTATGCGCATGCTCCTAGGGGGATAAATTGGTAGGAAACGACCATCGCTCGTCCCCGGCTGATGTCTACTACACAACCTTCTTCTTGTAGACGTTGTTGGGCCTCCAAGTGCAGAGGTTTGTAGGACAGTAGCAAATTTCCCTCAAGTGGATGACCTAAGGTTTATCAATCCGTGGGAGGCGTAGGATGAAGATGGTCTCTCTCAAACAACCCTGCAACCAAATAACAAAGAGTCTCTTGTGTCCCCAACACACCCAATACAATGGTAAATTGTATAGGTGAACTAGTTCGGCGAAGAGATGGTAATACAAGTGCAATATGGATGGTAGATATAGGTTTTTGTAATCTGAAATTATAAAAACAGCAAGGTAATTAATTATAAAAGTGAGCACAAACGATATTGCAATGCGTTGAAACAAGGCCTAGGGTTCATACTTTCACTAGTGCAAGTTCTCTCAACAATAATAACATAATTGGATCATATAACTATCCCTCAACATGCAACAAAGAGTCACTCCAAAGTCACTAATAGCGGAGAACAAACGAAGAGATTATTGTAGGGTACAAAACCACCTCAAAGTTATTCTTTCTGATCGATCTATTCAAGAGTCCGTAGTAAAATAACTTGAAGCTATTATTTCCGTTCGATCTATCATAGAGTTTGTACTAGAATAACACCTTAAGACACAAATCAACCAAAACCCTAATGTCACCTAGATACTCCAATGTCACCTCAAGTATCCGTGGGTATGATTATACGATATGCATCACACAATCTCAGATTCATCTATTCAACCAACACAAAGAACTTCAAAGAGTGCCCCAAAGTTTCTACCGGAGAGTCAAGACAAAAACGTGTGCCAACCCCTATGCATAAGTTCACGAAGTTACGAAACTCGCAAGTTGATCACCAAAACATACATCAAGTGAATTACGTGATATCCCATTGTCACCACAGATAAGCACATGCAAGACGTACATCAGGTGTTCTCAAATCCTTAAAGACTCAATCCGATAAGATAACTTCAAAGGGAAAACTCAATCCATTACAAGACAGTAGAGGGGGAGAAACATCATAAGATCCAACTATAATAGCAAAGCTCACGATACATCAAGATCGTACCACCTCAAGAACATGAGAGAGAGAGAGATCAAACACATAGCTACTGGTACATACCCTCAGCCCCGAGGGTGAACTACTCCCTCCTCGTCATGGAGAGAGCCGGGATGATGAAGATGGCCACCGGTGAGGGGTCCCCCCTCCGGCAGGGTGCCGGAACAGGGTCCCGATTGGTTTTTGGTGGCTATAGAGGCTTGCGGCGGCGGAACTCCCGATCTATTCCGTTCCCCGATGTTTTTAGGGTATATGGATATATATAGGCGAAAGAAGTCGGTCAGGGGAGCCACGAGGGGCGCACGAGGGTGGGGGCACGCCCAGGGGGGCAGGCGCGCCTCCCTGCCTTGTGGCCACCTCGAAGCTTCCTTGACTTCAACTCCAAGTCTCCTGGATCACGTTCGTTCCAAAAATCACGCTCCCGAAGGTTTCATTCCGTTTGGACTCTGTTTGATATTCCTTTTCTGCGAAACACTGAAACAAGGGAAAAAACAGAAACTGGCACTGGGCTATGGGTTAATAGGTTAGTCCCAAAAATGATATAAAAGTGTTTAGTAAAGCCCATAAACATCCAAAACAGATAATACAATAGCATGAATACTTCATGAATTATAGATACGTTGGAGACGTATCACCAACCGCCACTCATAAGGAAGACAATCAATAAATAAATCATGCTCCGACTTTGTTACATAACGGTTCACCATAGGTGCATGCTACGGGAATCACAAACTTGAACACAAGTATTTCTACAATCCACAACTACCCACTAGCATGACAATAATATCACCATCTTTATATCGCAAAACTATTGCAAGGAATCAAACATATCATATTCAGTGATTACAAGTTTTATGTAGGATTTTATGACTAACCATGTGAATGACCAGTTCCTATCAACTCTCTAAATAGATATAAGTGAAGCAAGAGAGTTTAATTCTTTCTACAAAAGATATGCCCACGCTCTAACAAATATAAGTGAAGCAAAAGAGCATTCTACAAATGGCAGTTTTCTATGTGAAGAGAAACAGGCAATCCAAACTTCAAATGATATAAGTGAAGTGCAATGAGCATTCTATAAATAAACCATGGACTATCTCATACCAGCATGGTGCATCAAAGAAAAGTGAAAACTAAATGCAAAAGACGCTCCAAGATTTGCACATATCACATGAAGGAAACGAAACCGAAAACATACCGATACTTGTTGAAGAAAGATGGGATGCCTTCCGGGGCATCCCCAAGCTTAGACGCTTGAGTCTCCTTGAATATTTACTTGGGGTGCTGTCGGTGTCAAAACCGGCGGATCTCGGGTAGGGGGTCCCGAACTGTGCGTCTAAGGTCGATGGTAACAGGAGACAGGGGACACAATGTTTACCCAGGTTCGGGCCCTCTCTATGGAGGTAATACCCTTCTTCCTGCTTGATTGATCTTGATGAATATGAGTATTACAAGAGTTGATCTACCACGAGATCGTAATGGCTAAAACCCTGGAAGTCTAGCCTATATGATTATGATTGCCTCTATGGACTAAACCCTCCGGTTTATATAGACACCGGAGGAGACTAGGGTTGTACAAAGTCGGTTACAGAGAAAGGAATCTTCATATCCGAACGCCAAGCTTGCCATCCACGCCAAGGAGAGTCCCATCCGGACACGGGTGAGAGTCTTCGGTCTTGTATGTTCATAGCCCATCAGTCCGGCCCATGTCCAACAGGCCGGACACCCGAGGACCCCCTAATCCAGGACTCCCTCAGTAGCCCCTGAACCAGGCTTCAATGACGAGGTGTCCGGCGTGCATATTTTCTTCGGCATTGCCAGGCGGGTTCCTTCTTTGAATACTCCAAAACATCCTTCGAACACAAAGAACATGTCCGGCTCTGCAAAAAAGTACCACACACAACCGTAGAGAGTATAATATTTTACGAGTCCAATCCACTGACAACTTTTTGTAGCGTGACACCACGTCACCACCCGGTCATTATTTCGAACCGTTTTTTAGCCTGCCGCTCCATGTTTTGAGATGCGGTTTCATTGGCACATCTTGTCAAAGTAGAGATCGTGTCCCCTTATTACGGGATTCTCATCAATACGGGCGTGGGTAATCCAACCGTGCCGTCTGAATGGCCCTTGGGGAACAGGCGAGTGGGGAGGCGCTTGACGTTCGCTGCCTTTATAAGGAGATAAGGGTTCACCCCCTTTCACCCACGCCTTCTCTCTCTGCCCACCCATTCTCGAGCTCCAGCGCCCAAGTCCTCATCTCTTCCACCTCAAGAAAGCACTCCAATCATGTCCGGATCCAGAGCGCAGGGCAAGTGGATGGTCTCCTCCGTCAAGGAGAAGGACATCACCAAGCTCCGGGAGGCCGGATATTTGGCCAAGGAGGTCGCCCACCGGCTTCTGACCAAGGGACTGATCGTCCCTACCCCGGAGCCCCATGAGAGGGTAGTGTTCATCCCCCACTTCGTCCGCAGGCTGGGATTTCCACACCACCCATTCGTCCGCGGACTCATGTTCTACTATGGGGTGGATTTCCACGATCTGGTCCCCAACTCCTTCCTCAACATCTCGACATTTATTGTTGTGTGCGAAGCCTTCCTCCGCATCTCACCCCACTTCGGATTGTGGCTGAAGATCTTCAATGTGAAGCCGAATGTGGTGGACGGCCAACACGCAGAGTGCGGAGGTGCCATGGTGAGCAAGATGCCCAACGTCATATGGCCCAAAGGTACTTTCATGGAGACCGTCAAAGGGTGGCAACAACAGTGGTTCTATGTCACAGAGCCCCGCGACACCACCTGGGCCGAGGCTCCCGAGTTCAGGTCCGGGGCCCCGATGCGGCTCACCTCCTAGCTAGAGAAGGGCCTAGACTTGGCCTCATCGGACGAGCTGACAGCGCTGCAGATGCGCATCAAGAGCATGGTCGACAAGAACATCAAGCTTGTCAATGTGATCCAGGTGATGCTCTTTCGCCGGATCCTTCCATGCCAAAGCCGGACCTGCAATTTTCGGGAGTTCGATCCGGCCAAGCACCAGACCCTGCAACACTTCTTTGGCGTTACGCACGAAGGTATTTGGAAGGTGCTCTTCAAGGCCAACGAGACGTGGCCGAAGGGGACCGAAGACCGTGGGTACAACCTAACCCACCCCGCTAGTCCAGTGAGTTTTTCCGTGTTTTCAAGGTGTATCCTTTACTTATATACCCAAGGAGAATGTCTGAACTTCCCCATCTTACTTTTTTAGGGCTGGACAAAGAAGGTGGAGTTGGTCAAGAGTCGGGCTCCACTGCCCGAAGACCCAACAATTCCACTTCTGACGAAGATGCTGGTTCCAGCGCCCTACCAGGTGCCGGAGAAGAAGGCCAAGGGGACTAGAGGCGGTCTCCGCCACAAGGGTACTTCGGACGTGACGTCCGAAGACGCCGAGACCCATTCCCCACCCACCACCGACGACGAGGAGGAGGAGGAGGAGGAAGAAAGCAACTCCCCCCTGAGGGGGGAAGGAAGAAAAGGGCAGCCTCCACACGTCTGGAGGCCGAAGCGTCCAAGAGGGGGAGAGCCTCCCTCGTGGATGACACCGCGCCGGATACCGACAACAGCTCAGAGTGGCGCCCCAGGAATAAGCCCCCGGCCGGATCGTAAGTATTCGAAGGCTCTGACGCACTTATATGTCCGACTCCTTTATCTCGTAATTCTAATGTGTTGAATCATGTGCTGCAGTCCGACCCACGACAGCTCCCAGCGATCCTCATCGGTGGATTCGCTGGATCCAAAGGCTATGGACAATGATTCGCTGCCGACAGCCTCCTCTCCCAAGGCCACGGACGACACCGAGGCGGTGTCCTGAAGGACCTTCACGGGCTAGGGAGAGACGCAGGAGGCCATCAGGATGGTGCCGGAGGGCGAAACCTCGGCCGCCGGACACTTGGGGGAGCAAATCCCCCTGGAGACTAGCGATGGGGGCCATATCCAGTGCGGCCCCTAGCCGAATACCATTCCGGAAGCCAGTACGGCTCCGGATTCAGGCAAGCAGCCTCCTTCAAAAGAAGGAGGTGCACCTGTTCCACCGGTGACCTCTGTCCAACCAGAGGCACCAGATACTCTTCTGGAAGCGCTGCAAGGTACTTCCATTGTCGAGGAACACCGTATCCTTATGGGTGCAGTGGTTGAGAAGGTTCAGCCTGTTAAGAGCGGACTAACCGAAGCCTGCACCAGCCTTCTGACAAGCTTTGAGGTAAGCGGTGTAATTGTGTAAGAAGAATGTCATAGTGTAGACAATAGCCCCTGAGACTCTGTCCGGTGTTTGGAAAGAAAAGCCGGACAGAGGATCAAATAATTTCCGCAGGGACTAACCATACATGTCTATGCGAATAAGCAGGCGTCGCTGCTGGCTGCGACCTCTCATGCTGCCGAAGTCTCCGGACTGAAGCAGAGTCTCGAGCGGGCCGAGGAAGATCTCGGCCAAGTGAAGAAGCAACTGGAGGACAAGCAAGGTATGTAATGACCTTCTGTATATCAGAAAGGATTAAGGATTTATGTTGACTATAGTGCCATGGTATTTGTAGGAGCGGCGACACAAGTGGAAACCCTGAAGAAGGTCCTGGCTGAGGCCCAAAAGAAAGCGGCAAAGGAGCAAGCCGCCCGTGAAAAACACGAGGCCAGGGTTGATGAGGTCCAGCAGGAGCTCCAGGACGACGTGAAGAAATGCGAGTCCTTGGAGCGCAATATTGCGGATCAAGAGACCGAACTCGCCAAGGCTCACCAAAGCGCACAGGATGCCCGGGTTGAAGCCCAGGGCGCCCTCCAGGAAATCCAAGAGGCCAGAAAAATCACGGCAGGTAAGGCCTTCATTATGCAGAGCAAATATGTGAAGAAGAGGTATCTCTTACTAACCCGGATTTGGAGTTCTCCAGGAGCATTTGCGGATTTACCGCGCAGTGTTGCCGACGCTGCGAAATTCTTTCGAGCCGAAGAGGGGAGCTCGACGGAGAAGCTATTCTGGTCGCAATACCTTGCGCCAGAACATCCGGTGCCCTTTGGCGACCAGCTAAAACAGCTGGTCGAACTGCATAGGGTGGCCGAGCTAGCCATGAAGGATTTGATGACCCGGCTGTGGCCTGCCGAAGCCATACCCAGTAGTTACTTCGGGCTCATGAAGCGGCTAGTCAATGTCTGCCCCCGTCTTGATGTCATCAAGCGGTCGGTCTTCATCGAGGGTGCGCGGATGGCCTTCGCCCGCGTCAAGGTGCAGTGGGCGAAGATGAATGCCGTCAAGCTCGCGACTGAGGGATTGCCCGCTGGCAAGGAGCAACGCACGCCCGAGCGGTATTTTGATGATGTCCTGGAGGGATCCCGTACTGTAGCGGAGCAATGTGCTAAGGACATTATTTTTGAATGAATACATTCATGTTATCCTGTCATGTATGGTGAAACAAAGCTGATATGTAATATAATGCTTGTTATTATTTAAAATTTTACCTCCTGTGCGGCCGTTTTGTTAAATCCGAGAGTTGGCCAGTCGTCGGCTTCAGCCCCCACGTAGGTAGTACAGGGGTGTTCAGGATGGAATCTAAACACTCTTGATCCAAAAGTTTGGTCCTTGAAGGAGGTATTTAGCGCAACGAACCAGACAATCAGACTATTCGGCTTTATCACCCTCACTTAGCCATAGGAGTTTGACAAATAAAAAAATATAGGCGCATCCCCTGGTTGGTATTTAATCTAGA
Organism: Aegilops tauschii subsp. strangulata; assembly: GCF_002575655.3. Classification (NCBI taxonomy): domain Eukaryota; kingdom Viridiplantae; phylum Streptophyta; class Magnoliopsida; order Poales; family Poaceae; genus Aegilops; species Aegilops tauschii. The sequence goes on from NC_053039.3 coordinate 184,945,052, forward strand.
CTAGGGTGCTGTAGACACCTGATCGGGTGAAGGCCGATCCGTCGCACAAGGCGGAGAAAATCGCAAAAGATTTTGAACCTCCGAATAGCTGACCAACTCTCGCCACATCATGACAGTCAGTTTTCGACTTTCTCTACTGAGGTGTTTGCTCGGATAAATCAGAAACACAATCGTAGTAGTTCTCCCTTTACTACCCTAGCCGATAGAGCGGAACGTAAGGTAGTAAGCACAGGAGCCGGGCAACCCAACTATTGACCAAAGACATGATTCGGAGCCAATGCATATAATGCTGAATTCGGGGTGCCGAACTGTACTGTAAAAGTGTTCGGACTTTGTTGCCATAGTATGGGGCGCAATGAAGCCCCTAGCGTATTAAAGCGTACCAGAGTGTACGTGTGCCATCGATAATGAAATAAAATGAAATTGTAAGCTAGTGCCACATAAGTTGGGCCGCAAACAGTTCTCATTATAATTTAATTAATACGTCAAAGCGTATTTGTACAAATAGTGCGATGAGCAACCGGGCTATTTAGCATGCCAAGATCAAGGGGGAGCTGCATGCGGGTCCCGAAAACAGGTAGGATGATTGTCGAAGAGAACGTCTAGAGATTCCCCAACACGTCTGTGGTGCTTGCCACCTTGGTGTATCCGTCCTTCGAAAGGACCGATGATCAAGCCGCCGCTGGGGGCCTGTGGAAAAGAAACCTGAAAAGGGTAAAAGGAAAAGTGAAAGTATGTGTGTCTAGGGAAGGTCGAGCCGTATTATGGACCAAAGTCTGGTTATTCCTCCATCTCGGCCCATGGTATTTTGAGTGCGTAGTTATGTACGCGCGGTATGTATGCCGCCATTTGGTTAGGACTGATATGGATGCCGAATTGCTAGTCTAACTCCTGACAAGCCGGACTGTCATGCTGCGGAGTAGTCCGGACTCATGTGGCAGTGTCCGGGAGCTTGGCCGCTGAATTAAAATTCTGCCTTAAAAGGCCGCTCTGTACTTCCGCTGCCAGGGCCGCGGTGTGCTCCTCGGTACGAAGGGAGCGCTCCGTGTTTCCATTGACTGTTATGACACCGCGTGGTCCGGGCATCTTGAGCTTGAGATAAGCATAGTGTGGCACCGCATTAAATCGAGCAAATGCGGTTCGTCCGAGCAGTGCGTGATAGCCACTGCGGAAGGGGACGATGTCAAAGATCAACTCTTCGCTTCTGAAGTTGTCCGGGGATCCGAAGAAAACTTCCAGTGTGATTCAGCTCGTACAGCGGGCCTCTACACCTGGTATGACTCCTTTAAAGGTAGTTTTGGTGGGCTTGATCCTTAATGGATCGGTGCCCATTTTGCGCATTGTATCCTGATGGAGCAGGTTGAGGTTGCTGCCCCCGTCCATGAGGACTCGCGTGAGGTGGAATCCATCGATTATTGGGTCAAGGACCAATGCGGCTAAACCGCCGTGGCTGATACTGGTCGGATGGTCCCTGCGATCGAAAGTGATCGGGCAGGACGACCATGGGTTGAATTTTGGGGCGACTGGCTCTATCGCATAGATATCACTGAGCGCGCGCTTGCACTCCCTCTTGGGGATATGGGTAGCGTATATCATGCTCACCATTTTGACCTGAGGGGGAAACTTCTTCTGTCCCCCTGTGTTTGGTGGATGGGGCTCCTCGTCATCGTCCTCACTTTGCGACCCCTTCTCCTTGTTTTCGGCATTTATCTTGCTGGCCTGCTTAAAGACCCAACAGCTTCTGTTGGCATGATTGGCTGGCTTATCGGGGGTGCCATATATCTGACATGGACGATCGAGAATGCGGTCTAAGTTGGATGAGCCCGGATTGTTTCTTTTGAACGGCTTCTTCCGCTGGCCGGACTTGGAGCCACTGAATCCGGCGTTGACCGCCATGTCGTCGGTATTATCACTGTTGCTTCGACGCTTGTGTCTGTTGCGTTGGGGCTTGCCGTTGCTATTTCTGGCTTCAAAAGTGCCAGGTTCACTTGCATTGTTATTGCTACGGGCTAGCCAGCTATCTTCGCCCGCACAAAAGCGGGTCATAAGCGCCATGAGGGCTGCCATGGACTTCGGCTTTTCTTGGCCGAGGTGTCGGGCGAGCCATTCGTCGCGGATGCTATGTTTAAAGGCCGCTAGGGCTTCGGCATCCGGACAGTCGACGATTTGGTTCTTTTTAGTTAAGAACCTAGTCCAGAATTTTTTGGCTGACTCTCCGGGCTGTTGAACTATGTGACTTAAGTAATCGGCATCCGGAGGTCATGCATATGTACCTTGGAAGTTGTCGAGGAAGGCGTCTTCCAGGTCCTCCCAGCTGCCAATGGAGTTTTCGGGCAGACTGTTCAACCAGTGCCGAGCTGGTCCCTTGAGTTTTAGTGGGAGGTATTTGATGGCATGAAGATCGTCACCACGGGCCATATGAATGTGGAGAAGAAAATCCTCGATCCATACCGCGGGGTCTGTTGTCCCATCATATGATTCGATGTTCACGGGTTTAAACCCTTCCGGGAATTCGTCTTCCATTACTTCATCGGTGAAGCAAAGGGGGTGTGCGGCGCCTCTGTATCGCGCCAAGTCGCGAAGTAGCTCGGATGGAGTTCATCTGCGGTTTTCGGCTCGGGAATGGTTATGTTTGTTACGTCTGGCTAGATGGCCGTCGTCGCGCGTTGGCACACGCCCCCGCGATCCGTAGATCGATCTGGTCTGACCTGCTCTACTGTCTAGGTCCTGCCACAGGTCATATGTATAACCCCGAGCAGTTATGTCTCTGCCTTTATGGCGAGGTATTATGGGCTGGTGTTCGGCTTGAGTTGCCGCCTTGTCCCGGCCACGTGGTGGTCGGTTAGCTGCATTACGCGCTGATGGTACGGGCTCCAGCGCCTCGTCATCAAATTGAGGTAAAAATTTGCGCTTCGGGTAACTTTTGGTCGGGCGCTCGAGGCCGTATTCCTCGGCTGCCAGGACATTGGTCCATCTGTCATTGAGCAGATCTTGATCAGCTTGAAGCTGCTGCTGTTTCTTTTTCAGGCTCCTTGCAGTGGCAATTAGCCGGCGCTTAAAGCGCTCTTGCTCGAGAGGTTCCTCAGGCACGATGAAGTCTTCGTCACCGAGGCTCACCTCATCCTTGGAGAGTGGGAGATAATTACTGTCCTCCGAGTCTTCGTTTACAGCCTGTTCCTCAAGGCTGACCTGCCCATCTTCCCGATCGTCCTGTTCGGCAGTTGGTTCGTCGGGGTCTTCTCTGTCTTCGGCACCATCCGGAGTGTTATTGTCTCCCGTGCCAGTATTGCTGTCTTTTCTATGGCATGATTTAGAGCGGTGCCGCTGACGCCGGTGCTTTGGCTGTATCTCAGGAGGTTTATCCTCGACTAGGTCTTCTTTGTGATCGCTGTTATCCTCTTTGGGTGTATCCACCATGTACACGTCATATGAAGAGGTGGCCATCCAGCGTCCAGTAAACGGTGGGTTTTGGGCCTGCTCATCTCCGGCATCGTCGTCCATACCGTCGATGTCTTTGGAGCCGTAATCGAGCATGTCGGTTAAGTCCTCGACAGTGGCAATGAAGTGGGTGGTGGGTGGGGCGTAAAATTCCCTGCTCTTAGCCCCTAGTCCGAGCTGGGCATAGTTCGGACGTTGCTCCTCTGTAGTGACAAGGGATCGCATTAAGTCCAGAGCCTCGCTTAAAGGTGAGGTTTGTCCAGAGAGAAAAGAGTCCACGGAGTACGGCGGGAGGAGGACTCCTCGGCCGAACTCACACGGTGCTGACTCCAAGGGTTTGGAGCCAGTGTCCGGAGAAGGGTCTGGCTTGGTGATGGTTGCCAACGACGCTGCTTCATCCGGCTCTCCCGTGCTGGGTTCAGTGGCCGCAGACAGTGCATCGGGCTCAAGAAACCCGTCTTCGGGCAAGGTGACGCGCTCTGGATCTAAGGCCAGAGCGGAAGTTGGGGTCGCGAATCCTTGGAAGATCAAGTCTCCTCGGACGTCAGTGACATGGTCCAGGTTTCCAATCTGGTGACCTGGAGCATAGCTATCGATCTGCTCTAGATGGCCAAACGAGTTGGCCCGTAGTGCGAAGCCGCCGAACACGAAGATCTAGCCGGGGAGGAAAACTTCCCTCCGGACCGCGTTGTTGTAGATGATTGATGAAGCCATCGAACCTCTTGGCGATGACGCAACAGAACTCTCAATGGAAGCACAAATGTTGGTGTCAAAACCGGCGGATCTCGGGTAGGGGGTCCCGAACTGTGCGTCTAAGGTCGATGGTAACAGGAGACAGGGGACACGATGATTACCCAGGTTCGGGCCCTCTCTATGGAGGTAATACCCTACTTTCTGCTTGATTGATCTTGATGAATATGAGTATTACAAGAGTTGATCTACCACGAGATCGTAATGGCTAAAACCCTAGGAGTCTAGCCTGTATGATTATGATTGCCTCTATGGACTAAACCCTCCGGTTTATATAGACACCAGAGGGGACTAGGGTTGTACAAAGTCGGTTACAGAGAAAGGAATCTTCATATTCGAACGCCAAGCTTGCCATCCACGCCAAGGAGAGTCCCATCCGGACACGGGTGAGAGTCTTCGGTCTTGTATCTTCATAGCCCATCAGTCCGGCCCATGTCCAATAGGCCGGATGCCCGAGGACCCCCTAATCTAGGACTCCCTCAGGTGCCTTGGGCATCGCCAAGCTTGAGCTCTTGCCTCTACTCCTTCTCCTCACATCGAGACCTCCTCGATCTTCGAACACTTCATCCACACAAAACTCAACAGAAAGCTCGGTAAGATCCGTTAGTATAATAAAGCAAATCACTACTCTAAGTACTGTTGAAAACCAATTCATATTTTTTTGCATTGTAGCTACTGTAATATAACTTTTCCATGGCTTAATCCACTGATAGAAATCGATAGTTTCATCAAAACAAGCAAACTATGCATAAAAAACCAGAATCTGTCTTAAACAGGACAGTCTGTAGTAATCTGAACATTCACCATACTTCTGGTACTCCAAAAATTCTGAAAAATTAGGAAAAATAAACAATTTGTATACAAGGACAGTGCAAAAAGTTTCGGAACCGTTTGACATTCCAGTAAAAAAATGTAAAATCGCGCACTACAGCCAAAGTTTCTGTTTTGCACCGCACAAACCAACAAGCAATGTAAACATCCTAAAGGCAAATCTTGGCACATTATTTTTGTTTTTAAACTTTATAAAAGCACACAAAAGAAATAAATGACTCTCTAAAACTTCTGGGTTGTCTCCCTGGCAGCGCTTTCTTTAAAGCCATTAAGCTAGGCATATAGTGCTCAAGTAATGGATCCACCCGGATCCCAAGGTATATCAAAGCCAATTTTAATTAACAATGATTTAGAATTTAGTAGTGAGCACAAAGCAACATATATCATGCAACAACGAAGTCTAACTCTCTTCCTATGCATCGGCATGTCATAAAAGAACAATTCATGCACACATAGTAAAGGCCAATGCATAGTATAAACAGTTTCTTGCAATTTTATCATATTGGAAACATGGAGAGGCGGAGATGTAGTTCCTCTCTCATAAATTGCAAGTAGGAGCAGCAAGCACATGCATATTATATCTATCAAAATCATCATGTGTAGTATTAAAACACAACCCATCAATATAATCCTTAATAAGGGCAAACTTCTCCGATATAGTGTAGTCGGGAGAATTCAAAAAGATAATAGGACTATCATGCGTGGGTGCAATAGCAACAATTTCATGTTTAACATAAGGAACTATAGCAAGTTCATCTCCATAAGCATAATTCATATTGGCATCTTGGCCACAAGCATAGCAAGCATCATCAAAAGGGGATATTTCACAATAATCAACGGGATCATAACAATCATCATAGCATTCATCCTTCGGTAAGCATGAAGGGAAATTAAACAATGTATGAGTTGAAGAGTTACTCTCGTTAGAAGGTGGGCACGGGTGATCAATCCGCTCTTCCTCCTTTTGTTCTTCGCTCTCCTCCTCATCTTTTTCATCCAATGAGCTCACAATGTCATTAATTTCTTCTTCCATAGACTCCTGCAAAATATTAGTTCTTCTTGGACAGCGGAGACTTTCTCAATAAATTCATCAATATCATAATTCTATTTATAATTCTCATAGCAATATTTAAGGATAGCTAAATTTTTAGGTCCATAAACTGAATCATCAAAATCTTCAAGCTCTTTAAACAAAGATTCAATTTCACATGTACCCTCAAAAGCAACAAATTCTTCTATCTGTTCCACATCATAGTAATCATATATACCATTAGCATAAGAAGCTAAGGTTTCATTGTCATTAAATTTGCATAAAAGGGAAGGTGTGGAGCCTTCATCCTAGAGCAACAAGTATAATCATGTCTCAAGCATAGATCCCGAGCATACCAAAGCAACATATAAATTTGATCCCATAATAGTTTCCCTCTTTGAGTGAAGCGATAATCCCTAAAGTATTCACGTTGATCTGACATGTCTCCCATTATAAAATTGAATGGGGTTTTCTCAGGATTATTAAAGTAGTGCATAATATTTTTCACATAATGAGCATCGAGGGTTTTAGGAGGTTCCCCATCTCCATGAGTAGCAAGTAAACCTAATTTTTTTGGTATTTCGTGTTCCATATCCATAACTAAAGATAGAGAACAACATAGAACAGAAAATAAAATCCACTTAGTGATAAAGCAAACAAGCACACACGAGAATATTCACCCCATGCTCCCCGGCAACGGTGCCAGAAAAAGGTCTTGATAACCCACAAGTATAGGGGATAAACTGCAGCCTCTTTCGATAAGTAAGAGTGTCGAACCCAACGAGGAGCTAAAGGTAGAACAAATATTCCCTCAAGTTTTATCGACCACCGATACAACTCTACGCACGCTTGACGTTCGCTTTACCTAGAACAAGTATAAAACTAGAAGTACTTTTGTAGGTGTAACGGGATAGGTTTGCAAGAATATAAAGAACACGTAAATAAAAACTAGGGGCTTTTTAGATAAAGACACAATAAAGTTAGTATGCGAGTGTGGAAAAGTGGTGGTAGGAGTTGCGAAATTGTCCCTAAGCAATTGACTACTTTACTAGACCGATAGCAAGTTTTATGTGGGAGAGGCCACTGCTAGCATGTCATCCCTGACTTGGAATTCTATGCACTTATGATTGGAACTATTAGCAAGCATCCGCAACTACTAACGTTCATTAACGTAAAACCCAACCATAGCATTAAGATATATTGGTCCCCCTTCATTCCCGTACGCATCGATTTCTATGCTAGGTTGATGCTTCTGTCACTCTTGCCCTCCAATACATAGTCCTATCAACATACAACTAACCCTATGGTGTGATCCACGTGCGCGCTCATATGATGGGCACCAAAGGATAGCAACATAACCACAAGCAAATTAAACCAATCATAACAATTCACCAATTACCGATAGGACAACGAAAATCTACTCAGATATCATAGGATGGCAACACATCATTGGATAATAATATGAAGCATAAAGCACCATGTTCAAGTAGAGGGTACAATGGGTTGCGGGAGAGTGGACCGCTGTAGATAGATGGGGGAAGGTGATGAAGATGTTGGTGAAGATGACGGAGGTGTTGGTGTAGACCGTTGTCGCGATGATGGCCCCGGCGGCGTTCCGACGCCATCGGGAGAGAGGGGGAGAGGGCCCCCCTTCTTCTTCTTCTTCCTTGACCTTCTCCCTAGATGGGAGAAGGGTTTCCCCCTCTCTCTATTTCTGCGTTCCCTGATTCTGCCCTTTCACTGTTTCTTATATTCCCGGAGATCCGTAACTCCGATTGGGCTGAAATTTGGACACGATTTTTATCTGGATATTGGCTTTCTTGCGGAGAAAGAAGGACACCAACTGCCTTACGGGGTGTCCACAAGGGTCAGGGGCTCGCCCACCCCCTGGGGCGCACCCCTTCCTCGTGGCCCCCTCGGGCATCGTCTCGCGTTGATTCTTCTTCCAAAAAATCACATATATTCCAAAAAAATCTTCGTAAGTTCTTATCCCGTTTGGACTCCGTTTGATATGGTGTTTCTGTGAAACAAAAAACATGCAACAAACAGGAACTGGCACTGGGCACTAGATCAATATGTTAGTCCCAAAAATAGTATAAAAAGTTGCCGAAAGTATATAAAATTTGTAGAATATTGGTATGGAACAATAAAAAATTATAGATACGACGGAGACGTATCAACCTATCATACTACTGAAGTTTTTACTTGGATCATCTTCGATCCATTTGTGCTCGTGCTAAAAACCCAACTAGCTTAGTTGAGGGAAAATCATTAGATGAGCATGCTTGTTTTGTGCGACACCGCTTTTCTGAAAAAGGGAAACTTTTACATCATCAAATTAATACTATGCAATGCTATGCTTGGAATTTATGTGAATTATATGATTTTACTTGTTGTTCTGAAGACCCTAAGAAACACCTTCCCTACCAATGTGAGTTTATCGATAATGGAATCGTATCTTATTATGCCAAAGGTGTTTATAATTACTTTGATATTGAACAAATTGAAGAATTTGTTACTTTTAAGGGTGCTTATGAAATTTCTTCTTTGATTGAAAAGTATGATGCTACTCTTTACAAATCTGAAAATCTTGCCATACTTAAATATTTTTATGATAATTATGCTTCTAATGCCTATGTTAAACCATATATTGAGGACTCCTCCGCTATCCAAGAAGAGACTAACATTTTGCAGGAGTCTATGGAGAAGAAAATGATGAAATTGTGAGCTCATTGGATGAAAAATATGATGAGGAGAGCGAAGAACAAACGGGGGAAGAGAGGATTAGCTACCCGTGCCCACCTTCTAATGAGAGTAACTCTTCAACTCATACATTATTTAATGCCCCTTCGTTCTTACCGAAGGATGAACGTTATGATAACTGTTATGATCCCATTGATTCATTTGGAATATCCCTTTTCGATGAAATTGATGCTTGCTATGCTTGTGGCCAAGATGCCAATATAAATTATGCTTATTGAGATGAACTTCCTATAGTTCCATATGTTAATAATGAAATTGTTGCTATTGCACCCACACATGATAGTCCTATTATCCTTTTAATTCTCCAGACTACACTATATCGGAGAAGTTTGCACTTATTAAGGATTATATTGATGGGTTGCATTTTGCTACTACACATGACGATTTTGATGAATATAATATGCATGTGCTTGCCGCTCCTACTTGCAATTATTATGAGAGAGGAACTACATCTCCGCCTCTCTATGTTTCCAACATGATAAAATTGCAAGAAACTACTTATGCTATGTATTGGCCTTTACTTGATGTGCAAGAATTGTTCTTGTATGACATGCCGATGCATAGGAAGAGAGTTAGACTTCATCATTGCATGATTTAGGTTGCTTTGTGCTCACTACTAAATGCCAAAGCATTGTTGATTCAAATTGGCTTTGATATACCTAGGGATCCGGGTGGATCCATTACTTGAGCACTTTATGCCTAGCTTAATGGCTTTAAAGAAAGCGCTGCCAGGGAGACAACTTGGAAGTTTTGGAGAGTCATTTATTTCTGTTGTGTGCTTTTATAAAGTTTAAAAACAAAAAATATAGAGGGGAACCCAAAACTTTTCAAAAAGGAAAGTGAAAGTGAGAGAGACAAGCATTGTTGAAGTGGGGGAGCTCCTTAAACTTTGTTCATGCTTAGGGAAACTTTGTGAATCTTAATTACAGAAAATTTTCGACAAAAATAATTATCACCTTGTACAATTCCATTGTATTATAAAAATAATGTGCCAAGATTTGCCTTTAGGATGTTTAAATTTCTTGTTGGTTTGTGCGGTGCAAAACAGAAACTTTGGCTGTAGTGCGCGATTTTACATTTTTTACTGGAACACAAACGGTTCTGAAACCTTTTGTACTGTCTTTATATACCAAACTTTTATTTTTCCTAATTGTTTCAGACTTTTTAGAGTTACATAAGTATGGTGGATGTTCGAATCTTTACAGACTGTCCTGTTTTCACAGATTGCTGTTATAGCTTGATTATTTGAGTATGTTTGAATTCTTGTTGAAGCCTCCTTGACTTGGGGCCATAGAATTATGATAGCATAAAGTTGGTAATGTTTGTTTATAATTATACAATAATGTTACGACAGTACACGGTGGGATTTCATTGCCATATTCACTAACCCCGCCACTAAAAGTTCGGTTAAGTTTTGTGTGAATGAAGTGTTCGAAGATCGCGGAGGTCTCGATGTGAGGAGAAGGGGGAGAGGCAAGAGCTCAAGCTTGGGGATGCCCAAGGCACCCCAAGTAAATATTCAAGGAGACTCAAGCGTCTAAGCTTGGGGATGGCCCGGAAGGCATCCCATCTTTCTTCAAGAAGTATCGTTATGTTTTCGGATTCGTTTCGTTCATGCGATATGTGCAAATCTTGGAGCGTCTTTTGCATTTAGTTTTCACTTTTCTGTTATGCACCATGCTGGTATGAGATAGTCCATGGTTGATTTATAGAATGCTCATTGCACTTCACTTATATCTTTTGAGCATGGCTTTATAGAATGCTTCATGTGCTTCACTTATATCATTTGAAGTTTGGATTGCCTGTTTCTCTTCACATAGAAAACCGTTGTTTGAAGAATGCTCTTTCACTTCACTTATATTTATTAGAGCATGGTCTATTGTAGAAAGAATTAAACTCTCATGCCTCACTTATACATATTTAGAGAGTCAACAAGAATTGGTCAATTGCATGGTTAGTCATAGTTTTGCTATATAGAGATGAAATATGTGGGAGGTACTAGTAAATGGTTGTGTTTAGTAGGAATATTGGTGTTAAGGTTTGTGATTCCCAAAGCATGCACGTATAGTCTCTTGTTATGCTATGAAGTTGGAGCATGGTTTATTATTGATTGTCTTCCCTATGAGTGGCGGTCGGGGACGAGCGATGGTCTTTTCCTACCAATCTATCCCCCTAGGGGCATGCGTAGTAGTACTTTGCTTCGAGGGCTAATAAACTTTTGCAATAAGTATATGAGTTCTTTATGACTAATGCGAGTCCATGGATTATACGCACTCTTACCTTTTCGCAATTTGCTAGCCTCTACGGTACCGTGCATTGCCCTTTCTCACCTTGAGAGTCGGTGCAAACTTCGCTGGTGCATCAAAACCCCGTGATATGATACGCTCTATCACACATAAGCCTTATTATATCTTCCTCAAAACAGCCACCATACCTACCTATTATGGCTTTTCCATGGCCATTCCGATATATATTGCCATGCAACTTCCACCGCTTCCATTTGATCAGTTGAGCATTCATTGTCATATTGCTTTGCATGATCATATAGCTGACATAGTAGTTGTGGCTCAGCCACCGTTCATCATTTATCATACATGTTATGCTAGATCATTGCACATCCTGGTACATTGCCAGAGGCATTCATATAGTCATACTTTGTCATAGGTATCGAGTTGTACTTTTTATTTCTTTTGAAGTTATAAGTAAATAGAAGTGTTTTTTTAGAACTCTGACAGTAGGAGAGGCTCCTACTGACTTTTAAATTAATGCAACACTAGGATCAGGGGAGGTGTGGCCCCATAGTTACAAGGTATGTAGATGAGTAGTATAATACAAACTAGGTGGAGCAAGGAGATGTCAAAACCTACTAGAAAGAAGCAAGCTAGGGGGGTGATAGAGATCAGAGAGTGCCCACCAATCCTCTGATGAAGGGGTGGAGAGAGATTTTTGTGCGGTGTACCATCATGGACATATCATCTTTGAACCTGCCTCTCCAGGATTCCATTGATGGCATCACATTCCTAAAATGTTTATTATTCCTCTCTTTCCACACCCCCAAGCTGCTATGATGAAAATTTCCATGAATAATGGACCACCCCAGGATCTTCTTCCCTCATGGATGAGTTCCAGCCTGCATTGGGAATCATGCCAGTGCATTCCAATCGCAGTCCAACATTCAGTTGCAAATGGGCAGTGGAAGAATAGGTGGGTCACTGTTTCCTCCGGGGGCGTGTCACAAAGCAGGCAGGTGTACACATCACCTTCCAGTTTATACTGCCTCCTCCTCAACATGTTTCGAGTATTCAGACGGTCAGCAAACAGTAGCCAAGCAAAGACTTTCCATTTGTTCGTGCATTTGGATTTCCAAATCCAAGGAAAAACGGCATCCACAATAACCTCTTTAAAGCAGAACTTATAGTAATCACTTGATTTGAAAGCTCCCAGTTCTCTAGCATCCCAGACACAACACCATTTGTCATTTGTGTCACTGTCAGGATTAATCCCCACAGTTAGAGCCTGAATCTCTTCAACTTCTGCTCTTGCCTGAGGAGAGAAAGGTATGTGGAAAGCCTCTCCAATGGTGCTAGATCTCAGCAAAGTCTGTAGTGACACATCCTCAGCTCTCGCAAATGAAAATGCCCTCGGGCATGCGGTCTCCAGTGGTTGATCACTCCAAAGATCCTTCCAGAACAAGGCTGTACTACCGTTCCCAACTTTGATCTTAGTCACTCCTCTGAAGATGTCTGATAATTGCATGAGATCCCGCCACTAGAAGGAGCCACAAGGTTCCGAGGCATGCGGTACAACAGCTGAGTAGTATGCACTCCATATCAGGTTCACCCATGGCATATCTAGTTTGTTGTAAAACTTTTGTAGCTGTTTATGCAAAAGGCCTTGATTCTGAAGTTTAAGGTCCACAATCCCAAGTCCCCCTACAGCCTTGGGGCGGCAGACGAGCTCCCAAGAGGCAAGAGAGGTGCTTTTTGTCCCATCCTCCGTCTTCCTGCTCCAGAAGCATTGCCTACGGATTTTATCCAGGTGTTCCACTATCTTAGGAGGGATTCTGAGTGAACACATGGCATACACCATAAGCGATGACACCACTGAATTAACATAGGTGAGTTTCGATCCGTAGTCTAGCAGGTTAGCAGCCACAGAGACTCTTCTCTCGACGGATGTCACAAGAGGCATGAAATCCATTATTGTGGTTTAGTAGTCCCAAGCGGGAGCCCTAAATATGTGAATGGCATTTTCCCCACAACACAACCGAACATGTCTGCAAAATCCAGTGCTTCCGCGTGCGTAACATTAATCGGAATCAGGGTTGATTTCTGAAAATTGAGTCGTAACCCAATGGACGCAGCATAGTCGACCAGGAGTTTTTTCAGAGCCTCAACCTTCTCTTTCACAGCTGGTAGAAAGACAATCGTGTCGTCCGCATACTGGATTACCGGGTAGTCTGTCTCAGCTGACGGGATTGGTTTCTGAAGTATCTCCTCACGGAAAGCATGGTTGATGGCAGATTGCAACAGGTCAGCTGCTAGGACAAATATGAGCGGTGAAAGAGGATCCCCTTGGCGTACTCCCCGTTTGCAAGAGAACTGCCTTCCTGGTGTGCCATTTAGAAGGACCGAGGATTTACCTGACTGGAAGAGACAAGCAATCCATTGTAGCCACTTCTCATTAAACCCCATCGCTCTCATGATTTCTATCATAGGGGCATGTTCAATAGTATCAAACGCTTTGGCGAAGTCTAGTTTTAGCAGCAAGACCTTTCTCCCCGACGCCTGACACTGATGAGTGTACTCGAACGCCCAAGCTAAGCAATCCTGAATCGATATGCTCTTAAGGAACCCGTATTGGTTTGTATGGATAATGCGCAAGATGACCCTCTGAAGACGATTCGCAAGCAATTTGGTAATGATCTTCAAACAACAGTTTAGAAGTGTGATTGGGCGGTAATCATTGACTGTTTCTGGGGATTGGCATTTAGGAATCAAAGTAATGAACCCAGTATTAATGCTGTCAAGGTCTAGGTCCCCCTCATAGAAATCCATGACAAGCTGATAAAAGTCCTGTTTTATAATATTCCAACATGACTTCATGAAGCAACCGTTAAATCCATCTGGCCCTGGTGCTCTATCCAGCGGCATCTCTTTGACACTAGATCAATTTCATCAGTGGTAAAAGGAACTGTCAAATCATCAAGGCCCTCCACTTTCTTAATGATTTGAGGTAAGTTAAAGCGCATGTTTGGGGGGTCAGAGGAGCCCAAACGCTGTTTATAGGAAGAAAACAGCAAGGACGCCTTACCTATGTGATCCTCAATGAGCGTACCATCATCAAGTTTAAGTGTGGATATTGAGTTCTTACGGTATCGCTCTGTGGCCACTGCATGAAAGTATTTCGTGTTACCATCCCCAACTTGAAATCTCCGGATAGTACATCTTTTCTGCCAATACATGCGTTTATACTCCAGTAACTTGAGGAGGTGCGCTTTGAGAATAATTCTAAAGTTGGTTTCTGGAGTAGTAAGAGGTCTTTTATCCTCTAACGTATCCAAGTTCAGAAGAGTCTCATTGGAATTATCAATGAGAATGGATAATCTTGAGAGTTTCCTGCTCCAGGATTTTAAGGCGTAACGCAACTTCTTCAGTTTTCTACAGATCAGAGCCGCGGAGTTAGCCGCATAGCAGGGTTGGTTCCAAGAGCGTTGCACAGTGTCATGAAACCCTGAAAGATGTATCCAGTAGTTCTCAAAGCGAAACACTTTGCTCTTAGGGATACACGAATCTATGCCAATGACGCAGGGGACGTGATCTGAGACAGGTTTACCCAAGGGCGAGACAGTGGTATTAGGATATGAAGAAGTCCAATGCACCGAGGAGAAAAACCAATCCAACTGCACGAGCAAAGGGTCATTTTGCATATTACTCCACGTGTACGTCCTACCCTTGATGGGTAGTTCCACTAAAGACTGGGTCCGAATAAAATCATTGAAGATCAACATATCAGTAGCGTTGCCACCCGGCCTACTTCTGTTATCAGGTGCGCGACAGTAATTAAAATCACCAGCCAAGATCCAATCTTCAGAGATTGGAATGTGCATACTGAACAGCCACGCCGTAAAGGTAGAACGATCAATACCATCACATGGGCCATAAATATTGATTAGAATCCATACAGCATTGGAGTGTAACGAAGTGAATTTAGTTCCAAGGGCAAAAGACTCCTCAAGGAAAACCATACCAGAGAAAACAGACGAATTCCAAGCAGTAAACAGACCCCCCGATGCCCCATTAGAGGGAATAAAAGCAAACATATCGAGTCTCTTGGGACAAATAGTTTTAACAAAAGCCCTATCGAAATTCTCACGCTTAGTTTCTTGCAGACATAAGACATCACAACCACTTATATCAATAGCATTACGAATAGCAAGATGTTTTTTGTCCGCGTTAAGTCCACGGACATTCCAGCAAAGGATATTCCACCTCCTAGTTTGCGGCATCGTTGGGAGAGGGTGAAGCTGGCGGAGCGACCATCAGCTTCTCAGCAGTGAGATCTTCAGGCGACACTCCACATCGAACAATGCCAATCTCCCGAAGAACGGAGATTGGTGTAGGAGCAGGGACAGACTCCAAACTGCCATCCAAAATAACAGGAAGACCAGACGGGGCCGTAGCAGACAAGGTGCGAGTGACAACCGGAGTTTTCCGAGGTTTCACCTTGGACATGCCTCGTTGGAGATCAGAAGGCTGAATGACACAAAACCCATCATAACGGGTGGAGCGAGTACTGCGGCGTAGGTGGGTGGTGTCCACATGACCAGGCTCCTCCAGAATCATTTTGCCAACACGGTCAGACCCACTGTCAGCATCTCCAGCAGAGACCAAACCAACAGTCCCACTGCTTCCACTCCTAGAAAGAGCAGATGGTGGAATGTACTCCGACCCAGCAGGCTCAACAGAAATGCAGATAGTATAGGTCCCATTATCCAAAAAGAGAGCTTTTGGGAGGCTGGCCCAGATACAGTCCTCCCTCCTGAGATCAGTGCAGCATTGAGTCCAGGTATGAACCATAGCATTGCCCACAATCGCAAACAAGTTGAGCGGATTGAGAGGGAACTGAAAGGCACCAAAAGAGCTGGGTGGAGGGCTATCATTGCAGAGCCTAGGAGTCCAGATACCGGCGTAGATGAGACCAAAGATGTCAAGCAGAGCAGCAAAAGGGTCAACAACCACAGACCTCTCAAAGCCAGAAGCACGAACAAACTGCATCCCTGGGGTGTCAACACCTCGAACAAAGTTATCTGCCGCCTCAAAAATATCGGAGTACATAGACCATTCATCCTGCGGATCATCAGAAAAATTACTGTCGTGCTCCACGCCATCCATCAGAGAGTTACCAGTGTACTGGAAATAGGTTCTGAAACTAAAGCCTCGGTACGGTGGTGGTACAACAGGCCAAACTCCCCAACCATTCTCTTGCAACTATTCATGCTGCTGCTGTGGAAGCCCCTGGTCCCAAGCTTCATCTACCTGCTGTTGAATCCATTGCTGATGGTCAAGTTGCCACTGCTGAGCTGCAGACAGGAACGGCAGCTCGTATGGGTGTGGCGAAGCATTCATAGGTTGGGGGGCATCCTCATTACCAACTAATCCAGGCAGCGTGTCACGACCATTCAAAATATAAACTGGCACCGACCACGAGCGCCCCATCCCTGGCAGATGACTGGACCTCCTAACAATCAGACTATGTGGAACCAGAGCAATATCACTGACGATGGCACGCACCAACACTCTCTCTTTGCTCTGTCCAGGTCTGTGCCAAAGCTCAAGTTTGCCAAAACAGGATACTGCTTTATTGATATAATGCTCTGTTTGGTAATCCATGGGGAAAGCAAGAAATAGTATCCAGGCCACATACTGAAACGGACACAACCGCATATTTTCCCCTTCATCATGCGGAACAAGAGAGAATGTCATGCTTTCATCCACAGGATCCAGTTGATGAGGGCTCTGTCTAATATACTCATCCCGGATAAAAACATCCTCAAAAGCAACCATGCCAACTCCAATCGGATAAACAAAGGCATCGGGGATACGCAGATGAAAATCATCTCGAAGAATACTAAGCACATCTTGCAGCACTAACTCCTTGCGATGATCCGGAATTGCGGGGGTAACAGTGACAATAGCATACCTATCGTGGCTCAACGGAGGGTCATCCACGACTATGGTGTTCCTCTGCAGCCGGTGGTCCGTCCCCCGCTCGAGCGCAGCTCCCTCCGGCACAAAACGGAAAGGCACAGCAGGGAAGTTCGCCATTGCCACCCCAGTGTGCAGCTTGGGGACGGTCAGGGGTGGAGGAGCAGGGGGTTGCAATGACAGGGCTATGGGTGGCAGACTCAACGAATGAGAAAGAGCCGGAAGCGGAGGAGACGGCGAGAGAATACCTTTCTGCAGCACAGAATCCCCAGTAGTCCTGTTTTTGGGTACCCAAATCTGTGTGACCAAGGAAAGTTTGGGACTCCTTGATATTCTCGCTCGCGGCTTGTGGGTCTGGCAGGAAACTTGCCAGCGGAGATATAAGGCGGTATCCTCTCCACATTGACGGCCCTGGTGGCCCAGCAACCCACAACGTGTACAAAGTAACTTAGACGGGCAGCAGACAGCAATATGAGAGATACTATTGCACAAATCACAACTTGGTCGGCGCGTATCAGCAGTTTCCATACTGCCTGAAGGAACTTTCCCAGAGAAATGCACAGTATCACGTAGTTGCAACGTGCAATCAGCAGCGATGTGGCCCATTCTAGAACAAATATGGCATAGCCCCAAACGGGCAATAATATATTTCCGATTAGGCACTGACACTAAATTCAAAGCTGCCATAATATCATCATTCGCATACTTGGCTTGCCAAAAATCAAGAATATCATAAAGGGTGTTATCTGAAATCAAATCCCAACTCTTGGAAGGACAATTAATACCCACAAATTTCTTGATTGGCAAAATATCCTGTGATGTCATCGGAGCAAATTGACCAAAAATAATCCCTTTATCAGCGGAGACGTCCATATATGTGTTCTCCTTAGCACTTTCCATATTTGGCTGATCGGGATGAGCATCATGATCAAGAACTTGAATCAAACCAAACTTAAGCAATTCAGAAGATTGTTGACCAATAGGTGCCTCAGAATTACGTAGGAAATCTAGATTGGTCTTGACCGCTATAAGGCTGCGAGAAAGAGCCAAAGGAATAGTCAACTCTTCATCAACGGAATTGTGATCAATTGCCAACCAGAAATGATGATGAGGGCCAAAAAGATTGAAATGACAGATGAAATCCGGCCAGATGCGGTCTCTAAGCCCATAAATGAAATGACCAACTTTATTTGAAGCCATAGAAAACCGATAGGCACGATCATGTAGATGCACCACATTGAAACCATCCGCAATTCCACCAATGTAGCATTGAAGCGCAAGACTAACCGATGAAACAGAGAGCTTGAACGAGGCAGAGGAGAAAGTGACCACCAAGAAGAATTCCTTGGTATATGCAGAGGGAGAGAAATGAACCGTGGATTTGAAGCGACGACGAACCTGTTCAGCCACTGCAAGGCCAGGATGGAAATCCCAGTGCAATAGACCATCCATGAGAACTGCTTAGAGATCACCATGATCAACGGCGAGGAAGGGCTTGGTGGTGGAGGGCACGATGGTGGAGGGCACGGTGGTGGAGGGCACGGTGGTGGTGGAGGGCATGGTGGTGGAGGGCACGGTGGTGGTGGAGGGCACGGTGGTGGTCGTCATTCCACCAGAAGACCACAAGCAAAAAGGCCGAGTAAATAGAAGTGTGATGATCATCATTATTCATTTTTAGAGCAGTGCCCCAGTGGGGAAAGGATGATGGCGACTATGATTCCCCCACAAGTCGGGATGAGACTCCGGACAATGAGAGAAAGAAAAAAAAGAAAGAAAAGAAAAAAAGAAAGAAAAAAAAGAAAAAGAAAAAAATAAACGAAGAGAGAAGGGGCACTGTTAGTATCCTTTACCACACTTGTGCTTCAAAGTAGCACCATGTTTTTCATATGGAGAGTATCCTATGTTGTCACTTTCATATACTAGTGGGAATTTTTCATTATAGGATTAGATGCACACCCACTTAGTTTCATATTGAGCTTTCATACACTTATAGCTCTTAGTGCATTCGTTGCATGGCAATCCCTACTCCTCACGTTGATATCAACTGATGGGCATCTCCATAGCCCGTTGGTTAGCCGCGTCGATGTGAAACTTTCTTACCTTTTTGTCTTCTCTATATTTACCCCTATCACCATACTCTATTACCCATAGTACTATATCCATGGCTTGCGCTCATGTATTGCGTGAGGGTTGAAAAAGCTGAAGTGCATTAAAAAGTATTAACCAATTGCTCGGCTTGTCATCGGGGTTGTGCATGATATATACTTTGTGTTAAGAAGACACAGCATGAAGTGACTATATGATTTTGTAGGGATAGCTTTCTTTAGCGTTGATATTTTAAAAGACATGATTGTTCGTTGGGATGCCTGAGTATTGATGTCTTTATGTCAAATTATAGACTATTGCTTTGAATCACTTATCTCTTAATATTCATGCCATGATTAGATATACGATCAAGTTTATGTTAGGTAGCATTCCACATCAAAAATTATCTTTTTTATCATTTACCTACTCGAGGACGAGCAGGAATTAAGCTTGGGGATGCTGATACGTCTTCGTCGTATCTATAATTTTTGATTGTTTCATGCCACTATTATACAATTTTTACATACTTTTGGCAACTTTTTATATGATTTATTGGACTAACCTATTGATCCAGTGCCTAGTGCCGGTTCCTGTTTTCTGCATGTTTTTTGTATCGCAGAGTATCCATATCAAACCAAGTCCAAATGCAATAAAATTTCACGGAGAATTATTTTGGAATATATGTGATTTTTGGGAGTTGGAATCACCGCAAACGGAGGCCCACACAGCCCACAAGACACCAGGGCGCGCCAGAGGCCCCTGGTGTGTGGTGGTGGGTTGTGCCCTCCTCGAACGTCGGTTGGAGCCCTTCTTCTGGCACAAGAAAGCTACATTATGGAAAAAAATCGTGTAAAATTTTTAGCGCAACCGGAGTTACGGATCTCCCGGAATATAAGAAACGGTTTTCGGCCAGATCAGGGAAACGCGAAACAGAAGAGAACGAAGAGGGAGATCCAATCTCGGAGGGGCTCCCGCCCCTCCACCGCCATGGAGACCAAGGACCAGTGGGGGAACTCTCCTCCCATCTCGGGGGGGGGGGGGGGCAAGGAAGAAGACGAAAGAGGGGGGCTCTCTCCCCCTCGCTTATGGTGGTGCCGGAGTGCCGCCGGGGCTAGGATCGTGACGGCGATCTACATCAACAACCTTGCTACCATCAACACCAACTTTCTACCCCTCTATGCATCGGTGTAACACCTCTTCTCCCCCCTGTAATCTCTACGTAAACATGGTGCTCAACTCCATATATTATTTCCCAATGATCTATGGTTATCCTATGATGTTTGAGTAGATCCGTTTTGTCCTATGAGTTAATCGTGATCTTGGTTGGTATGATTGTATATTTTATTTACAGTGCTGTCCTATGGTGCCCTCTGTCTCGCGCAAATGTGAGGGGCCCCCGCTGTAGGGTGTTGCAATACGTTCATGATTTGCTTATGGTGGGTTGCGAGAGTGACAAAAGCTTAAACCCGAGTAGGTGGGTTGTTGCGTATGGGATAAAGAGGAGTTGATACTTAATGCTATGGTTGGGTTTCACGACCTTAATGATCTTTAGTAGTTGCGGATGCTTGCTAGAGTTCCAATCATAAGTGCATATGATCCAAGTAGAGAAAGTATGTTAGCTCATGCCTCTCCCTCATATAAAATTGCAAGAATGATTACGAGTACTTGTTATCGATTGCCTAGGGACAAATGACTTTCTTATTGACAAAAGCTATCCACTTTTATTACCTTGCAATTTATCCGTAGTTTTATTCTTGCAAAGTACTCGTAGTTTTATTCTTGCAAAATAGTTTCATACTTGTTCTAGGTAAGGCAAACATCAAGTGTGCGTAGAGTTGTATCGATGGTCGACAGAACTTGAGGGAATATTTGTTCTATCTTCAACTCCTCGTTGGGTTCAACACTCTTATTTATTGAAAAAGGCTACAAACGATCCCCTATACTTGTGGGTTATCACTGGTTGTGTAGCAGCATATCGGTAGCAGCTACAGGGGCTCGAGCGAGAGTAGGATCTGCTGCTCGTGCAGCAGCAGCGCACGCAAGAGTAGAGCAGCAGCGCAAGCAAGAGCAAGAGTGAGAGCAGCAGCGAAAGCAAGAGCGAGAGCAAGAGCAGACCAGGCAGGGGACCGAGAGCAAGAGCAGAGCAGCAGCGTGAGCAAGAGCCAAAGCAGTAGCAGCTCCTACTGATGTGGATGTCGACGCCGTGGAGGAAGTGGCCCGCGACACCGCCGTGGATGGAGCCGCGTCATGTCGGCTCGGGACCGAGCGCCGGCAGCACCGTGAGATCGAATCAAGAAGAAAATGCAGTGATTAGTGTAGAACCTCTTTGGTGGCGCCGACTAGGCCTCAGCTTCATCCGAGAAATCTGTGATGATGCTGCTCTTCCGGTGGTGCAGGTGAAGACAGCGGTGTGGGAATGGAGGTGGCGCTACAGACGAGGGAAATGTCGGGGCAGATCCTTGGAGGTGGAGGTTGGGGTGGCTGAACCGGCAGGACGACGAGATTGACAATGGATCCTTATCCGGTGTGATGGATGAGGGACGTCGAGGTGTTGCTGTGGATGACGTCGTTGGGGAAGAGGCTTCGGCTGGGTGGCGGACGGAGGAGGGTGTGGGGCTTCGCGGGTTTTCATGGCCTCGGTGTACGAATGGGTGGGTGAATGGAATGGGAGGGGGAACCATGGCTTCGGGATGCGCTTGTCCTAAATGTGGTGTAAGTTACGAAAGTACCCCCACCGATTTGAGCTAGGCGGTTCTTTCGATTCAGGGGTATCACAGGCATTTTGCGTGTCAGGATTTCGCAGGAGGTGGGAGTTTTTGCGCACGTTGTAATTTTGGGATAGCAAGGCACGGGTTGAGATGGAGGGAGTTTTCGAAGCACAACGAGACAAAGATACTTAAAATTTCGGGGTAACAAGGCGCGGGTTGAAGAGGCGGGAGTTTCGCAGCACGATAGACAGAGATGCTAGCTTGAAATTTCGGCATAACAAGGCGCAGCTTGAAATTTCGGGAGAACAAGCTTAACGTGTACAAAAAAAGACAATTCGCACCTCAGCACTAGAGAGATCCATGTCCCGTTTTACTATATTACTAGAAATGCATTGAAATACAACAAGAAAAAAACTAAAAAAATCAGGACAACAAACATAACGTGTACAGTACCAAATCAATTTGCACTTCCCTCAACAATAAAAGAACAATTTGTGTTGTCTAGCATATGGACTAAATTTGAGTATATTTTCCCTGTTTGAATGGGATTGTACTCGGGTTAGTTATACAACCATCTAAATATTATCTTCACAACACATGACATGAATATAGGAGTAGTAAATTCCTATATAAATACGAACTACATGTACATACGATCTCAAATTCAAATATATGTATCCATTTTATGTTGAATTCAAATCATAGTACATGTATGGTATAGCTAGATGTTTGGAATCTAAACCATGTATGATACTACGTACAATGTATTTAACACGCACAACACACACACAAACACCATTTAGACTAGTAAGGTACACGTGCATTGCACACATGAGATTTGGCAACCAAATTATGATCTCAAATTCAAATCAGTCCGACCTTGGTCAATGCGTATATACACTGGTACGCATTGGTGCTATACAAACGGTTTTTATCCCCTTTCCGCGATGGCATTTGGAACCGTCGCCTAGTGAGTGACGGCGATAGGGGGGTCCTTCCGATACGACCCAGAAACTGTCGGGGATAGGGACCCTACAGTACTCCTACTCGTTTGTGCTCGCATTGCCATCGCAGTCGGTATTCTGTGGTGCTACGTTTATGATGCGGGGCCCATCACAAACGGTTCACTATTATAGAATGTGTATGGTAAGCATACAATCACACACATTTGGTTTTCCCAAACCGTAGGCGATAACTAATTACGAAGATTAGCTAATCGTCGTACGAGTGTCGGACAGGATTACGAAACGTCGGACCGTCATAACATCGTCGTACACAACAACTATCGCACACGCTATTCTGTGGTGCAACGTTTACGATGCATACTTCATCAGAAACAGTTCATGGTTGCGAATCGTGTATGATAAGGCAACTAACACAAACATTTAGTTTGCCTGCACCATTTGTGATATTGTCTGACATCGCACACGCTTTGCAAACGGCAACTGTGTGCATGCTTGCACATGTTTCCTCTCTGTGAACTGTCTCGGATTATGGTGTATATCGAAAACGTTTGTGTTTTACCAACCATGTGTGCTGTAACGATCCAGAGAGCGTAATTTCACCGTAATTTAATTGTTGCTATTTCAAATTGTACCGGATTTGAATTTGAATTTGAATCTATGCTACAGCTTTATTCATATCCATCAGGTTCAAACAACCAACGCATTATTCGATACATAGGTACATATGTTCAAGAATTACATAAGAACCAATTAAAGAATGATGAACCACAGTTGTATACTTGTACTATTAAAGACGGTAAAGAAAGAGGCGAAATGCATTCTGGTTGCTGAACAAGGTGAAGCGGAATGCCCATATTGTGCCGTCCTCCATGCAGAAGGCACACACGACTCTAGTCCAACCCCTTGTGATGGCCGACCGCCCATCGTTCACGGTCTTCATGAAAACATCTAGATAATCATCGTGTTCTGGTAGAAATACTTTAACCTTTGCATGCCCACCAATCATGTAGTTTGAAAGGTACTCTTGAGTAAACTGCTTTGGCAACCACTACAAAGGAATAAGATTCAGTCATTGTCATCTAACACAACTCATTATGGGCAGTAAAAAGAAGGCTGCATAGTTCTTACTTACCATCCCGCAGTTCGCTGGTGTATTGGATAAAGTGTAAACAAATAGTTTAATTGCCATCTTTGGACCCATTTTACTAACAATCTTTATCAGGTTCCTCACTTGATGCTGGTTCATCGATATCTCATTGCCCCATACGCAGAAAGGGTCGAAGCGCGGATCTTTACCAATGACATATGTACCTAAAAGCACCAAGTTAATATTAGAAGCTAAACAACAATTGCACACAGATGTATTACAACACTCTTTTATAATATCTTATAACATCCAATATACTCACATATTAGATGAGTTAACATCTTATATTATGGGCTGGAAGTAGTTTAGTGCATTCTTACAAATTATCGGATGATTAACTGCTGCTGTATCCATGGGTTACAGTTAGTTTGAGCTACAGTGGTGCGCGTCAGTGCTATACAAACGGTTTTTAACCCCTTTCCGCAATGGCATTTGGAACCATCGCCAAGTGAGTGTGGGCGATAGGGGGGTCCTTCCCACAC
Source organism: Aegilops tauschii subsp. strangulata (assembly GCF_002575655.3). NCBI lineage: Eukaryota > Viridiplantae > Streptophyta > Magnoliopsida > Poales > Poaceae > Aegilops > Aegilops tauschii. The sequence goes on from NC_053039.3 coordinate 184,969,458, forward strand.
GACCCAGAAACCATCGGGGATAGGCCCCCTATAGTACTCCTACTCGTTTCCGCTCGCATTGCCATCGCAGTCGGCATTTTGTGGTGCTACGTTTACGATGCGCGGCCCATCAAAAACAGTTCACTATTATAGAATATGTATGATGCGTGGCCCATCACAAAAGATTCACTGTTAAGAAGATTAGCTAATCGTCATACGAGTGTTGAACCGGATTACGAAACGTCGGACCGTCGTAACATCGTCGTACACGACAACTATCGCACACACTATTCTGTGGTGCAACCTTTACGATGCATACTTCATCAGAAATAGTTCATGGTTGTGAATCGTGTACGACAAGGCAACTAACACAAATGTTTAGTTTGCCCGCACATTTGTGATATTGTCTGACATTGCATACGCTTTGCACACGGCAACTGTGTGCATGCTTGCACACGTTTCCTCTCTGTGAACCGTCTCGGATTATGGTGCATATCACAAACGTTTGTGTTTTACCAACCGTGTGTGCTGTAACAACCTGGAGAGTGTAATTTTGCCGTAATTTAATTGCTGCTTTTTCAAATTGTACCGGATTTGGATTTGAATTTGAATTTGAATGTATGCTACAACTTTATTCATTTCCATCAGGTTCAAACAACCAATGCATTATTTGATTCATAGGTACATATGTTCAAGAATTACATAAGAACCAAATAAAGAATGATGAACCGTACTTGTATACTTGTACTATTAAGGACGGTAAAGAAAGAGGCAAAATACATTCTGGTTGCTGAACAAGGTGAAGCGGAATGCCCATATTGTGCCGTCCTCCATGCAGAAGGCACGCACGACTCTAGTCCAACCCCTTATGATGGCCCACCGCCCATCCTTCACGGTCTTCATGAAAACATCTAGATAATGATCGTGTTCTGGTAGAAATTCTTTAACCTTTGCATGCCCACCAATCATGTAGTTTGAGAGGTAATCTTGAGTAAACTGCATTGGCAACCACTGCAAAGGAAAAGATTCAGACATTGTCATCTAACACAACTCATTATGGGCAGTAAAAAGAAGGCTGCAAAGTTCTTACTTACCATCGTGCAGTTCGGTGTTGTCTTGGATAAAGTGTAAACAAATAGTTTAATTGCCATATTTGGACCCATTTTACTAAAAATCTTTATCATCTTTATCACTTGATGCTGGTTCATTGATATCTCATTGCCCCATACGCAGAAAGGGTCTTTATCCCATACGCAACAACCCCCTTACTCGGGTTTATGCTTCTTTCACTCAAGCAACCCACTATAAGCGAATCATGAACGTATTGCAACACCCTACAGCGGGAATCGCTCACGCTTGCGCGACATGGAGAGCACCATAAGACAACACCAATAATAAAACATGCAACTCAAACCAATCACGATCATCAATTAACCCATAGGACAAAACGAATCTACTCAAACATCATAGGATAGCCATACATCATTGGGAAATAATATATAGCGTTGAGCACCATGTTTAAGTAGAGATTACAGCGGGTAAAAGAGGGGTTACACCGCTGCATAGATGGGGGAAGAGTTGGTGATGAGGGCGGTGAAGTTGTTGGTGTAGATTGCGGTGATGATGATGGCCCCGACAGTGTTCCGGCGCCACCGGAAGAGAGGGGCAGAGGGCCCCCTTCTTCTTCTTCTTCCTTGACCTTCTCCCTAGATGGGAGAAGGGTTTCCCCTCTGGTCCTTGGTCTCCATGGCATGGGAGGGGTGAGAGCCCCTCCGAGATTGGATCTGTCTCTCTGTCTCTCTCTGTTTCTGCGCTCCCAGATCTGGCCTTTCACCGTTTCTTATATTCCCGGAGATTCGTAACTCTGATTGGATTGAAATTTGAACATGATTTTTATCCGGATATTAGCTTTCTTGCGGCGAAAGAAGGGCAGGAACCGCCTTACGGGGTGTCTCCATCGTATCTATAAGTTTTTATTGTTCCATGCCAATATTATACAACTTTCATATACTTTTGGCAACTTTTTATACTATTTTTGGGGCTAACATATTGATCCAGTGCCCAGTGCCAGTTCCTGTTTGTTGCATGCTTTTTGTTTCGCAGAAAATCCATATCAAATGGAGTCCAAACGGGATAAAAATTGATGGAGATTTTTTTTGGAAGATATGTGAATTTTGGGAAGTGGAATCAACGCGAGACGATGCCCGAGGGGGCCACCAGGCAGGGGGCACGCCCCAGGGGGGCAGGAGCGCCCCTGACCCTCGTGGACACCCCGTAAGGCGGTTTTGCCCTTCTTTTGCCGCAAGAAAGCTAATATAAAAATAAAAATCGTGTTCAAATTTCAATCCAATCGGAGTTACGGATCTCCGGGAATATAAGAAACGGTGAAAGGCCAGAATCAGGGAGCGCAGAAACAGAGAGAGACAGAGAGACATATCCAATCTCGGAGGGGCTCTCGCCCCTCCCATTCCATGGAGGCCATGGACCAGAGGGGAAAACCTTCTCCCATCTAGGGAGAAGGTCAAGGAATAAGAACAAGAAGGGGGGCCGCTCCCCCTCTCTTTCGGTGGCGCCGGAACACCGCCGGAGCCATCATCATCACCGCAATCTACACCAACAACTTCACCGCCCTCATCACCAACTCTTCCCCCCTCTATGCAACGTTGTAACCCCTCTTTTACCTGCTGTAATCTCTACTTAAACATGGTGCTCAACGCTATATATTATTTCCCAATGATGTATGGCTATCCTACGATGTTTGAGTAGATCCGTTTTGTCCTATGGGTTAATTGATGATCGTGATTGGTTTGAGTTGCATGTTTTATTATTGGTGCTGTCCTATGGTGCTCTCCGTGTCGCGCAAGCGTGAGGGATTCCCGCTGTAGGGTGTTGCAATACATTCATGATTCACTTATAGTGGGTTGCTTGACTGACAGAAGCATAAACCCGAGTAAGGGGGTTGTTGCGTATGGGATAAAGAGGACTTGATGCTTTAATGCTATGCTTGGGTTTTACCTTAATGATCTTTAGTAGTTGCGGATGCTTGCTAGAGTTCCAATCATAAGTGCATATGATCCAAGAAGAGAAAGTATGTTAGCTTATGCCTCTCCCTCAAATAATATTGCAATAATGATTACCGGTCTAGTTATTGATTGCCTAGGGACAAATAACTTTCTTGTGTGACAACAAGTTCTCTACTAAAACTAACTTAGTTGTGTCTTTATCTAAACAGCCCCTAGATTTTATTTACGCGCTCTTTATTATCTTGCAAACCTATCCAACAACACCTACAAAGTACTTCTAGTTTCATACTTGTTCTAGGTAAAGCGAATGTTAAGTGTGTGTAGGGTTGTATCGGTGGTCGATAGAACTTGAGGGAATATTTGTTCTACCTTTTGCTCCTCGTTGGGTTCGACACCCTTACTTATCAAAAGAGGCTACAATTGATCCCCTATGCTTGTGGGTTATCATGGAAGCGCGAATCTTTACCAATGACATATGTACCTAAAAGCACCAAGTTAAAATTAGAAGCTAAACAACAATTGCACAATGATGTAGTACAACACTCTTTTATCATATGTCTATATACATCCGTACGTGGTAGTCCATTTGAAATCTCTAAGAAGATAAATATTTAGGAACGGAGGGAGTATCTTATAACATCCAATATACTCACATATTAGATGAATTAACATCTTAAATTATGGGCCGGAAGGAGTTTAGTGTATTTGTACAAATTATCAGCTGATTAACTACTGCTGTCACCACGGGTTACAGTTAGTTTGAGCTTGTTTGGGCTCAAATAGCCCTAAAGTATATCGAAACATGAGGGCTAGTTTGAGCTAGTTGCATCTATAACCCATCCAAAAAAACTATCCAACCCAAGAGGTGCTAATTGGAGCAAGTTCTCCTAGTGCATTTATTGCCAATCTAACCCTGCCATCCAAACAACTCTTTGGATGGAGTTAGTTCAGGGTTAGTCATGAGCTAGAAACTAACTCTAACCTCTAGCTAAGTTGAGTATCCAAACAGGGCTGTGTTGTTGTTGTTGTTGTTGTTGTTGTTGTTGTTGTTGCTGCTGCTCTTTTACGTATATCTAGACATCATTAGAACATTAATGTAACACTCTTCCTTGTTGCTATGTAGCCTAGGATCGCATATTTAGACATTAAGTACAGTGCGTGTTTCTATGTAGCCTCAGATATTACATATGGCCCTAGTTAACCTAACGATAAATGGGTTGCAGATATATTCAGTTAAAAGTCCGATTCACCGATTAGTCCCTTATCAGCCGCCGGCCTATATGTTACCAGCTATCGATATATTGAACAATGAGCAGATATAAGCCCTGGGATGAAACTAACCTCGATGGAAAACATCAGTCGTTCCAAAAATTGTCCTGTGTAGATACATCGAGAAGCATGTTAAGCACAACAGGCTAAACGTCAACCAAAATTATCCATGGCAGACAAAATAATCTCCAAAAGATAGCTTAAGTGTGCAGGTTTAAGCACGATAGTAAAACAAAACAAGTGGAAAGGTGTGCTAACTGCAACAGGCCTAACATTTAACAACAAGCAAACATAGTCATTCAAACTGGTATTGTGCCGGTCCAAGTACACTGGTTATTGTTAAATAAAAATGAAAAGGCGTGTTAACTACAAGATGCAGCAACCAAATGTAGTCATTCATAGTGGTATTGTTGAAACTGGTACTGATGAAATTGAACTGCACAGTTCATACTTGCACATATAGAACATCACGTTGTGAATAACTGGAATAAACAAGGCATACTACGAACAACCAAAGATAGCATTTGAAACTGGACATATGCTAACTACAAACAACCAAACAATCAAAAAACTTTAAAAGAGGCATACGCTAGCTATAACAGGCTTAACAGCAAGCAAATATATGCGTTCCTATGGTATGTTTAAAACTGGATTGATGAAATGTACTGCACAGTAAATAATTGCACGTATAGAGCATCACATTGTGAACAACTGAAATAAACAAGGCATACTGCAAACAACCAGATATAGCAATTAAAACTGGACATATTCTCACTACACTACAAAAGGGACTCGAAAAAACAAATCATGGGTTTCCCCCTGTGAAGAGGCACGACAAAACAAATCATGGGTTTCCTCACTTGTCACAGATGGGCTCGTTCCCATGGGAAGAGCACAGACCCTGGATGCCCTCCATGTTGTCGCAGATGGGCTCCTTCCCCTTAGAAGAGCATGGCTATAGGGTGCCCTCCCTGATGTCGCAGACGGGCGCTTTCCCCTTGGAAGAGCAGATGGGCTCTTTCCCCTTGGAAGAGCTGGAGAGGGTGCCCTCCTCGTGGTTGCCATCGATGAGGTCTGACTTGGAAGTTGTGGATCCCAAGCCAGCGTCGCAGAACGTGTCCTTCAGAAATGACAAAAGGGGCTCGATGGCGATGTAGAATGGCAAATTGTTGACAGCGAGCCAGAGGAGATCAGCGGCGGGGCCATGGATGAGATCGACGGCGGTTGAACCCGAGGGGTTGGGGGTGGGCCACTTAACCTATGACATAGCCCGCGTCAGGCCGTCATTGTCGATGACCTCGATGCCGTAGCCGGCGGCTGAGACATGCCTGCATACTCTAGCGCGCTACTTGAGTGCCTGCCGCCAGTAATGGTCGTCAGCTTCCTCGGGGACGTCGGGCGAAGAGACCGCTATACAACTCTTTTCAGCTAGTCGCTCCTCGAGCTCCATGGGAAGCGTAGCCGAGCTTAGGCTGTGACACTCTGGAGTGGGTGATGGGGATGAGGATGGGGATCTATGGGAAAGGGGGCGTTTGGCAGGCGTCATCTAAGAAACTCAGGGTGGCCTGGGTACGGAGATCGGTGGGTAAGCTGCACGGGCAAACTGACAGATGTTGACAATGGAGGCCTTGAGGCGGCGGCGGGGACCTTGCTAGGGTTTCGAGTGAGGGAGGGGTGTGTGTGTGGGCGCACGCCCGAGGAGGTTTTGGTGTGTGTGTGTGTGTGTGTGTGTGTGTGTGGAGGGGGGGGGTGTTTGAGGAAATGACGCGGGTACTGAAAATTTTACTACGCGAGAGTCAAACGCGGGAGTGAAATGTCGGGCTGTTGAAAATTTTGATGATAGTGCATCGCACACGGTCCGGAGATAACAACCGTGTGTTATGAAATAGAAAAACCCTCGAGGCGGGCAGATATTTTCTAGGGATGCAAGCGGGATTGGGAACAAGAAACATCGCACACGGTCCGGAGATAATAATCATGTGTAATGAAACAGAAAAACCCTCGAGGCGGGTAGATATTTTCTAGGGATGCAGGCGGGATTGGGAACAAGAAACATCGCACACGGTCTAGAGATAACAACCGTGTGTTATGAAACAGAAAAACCCTCGAGGAGGGAAGATATTTTTGTGAGGGGGAGCCTCATGGAGCCCAATGTACTATGCGGATGTGTGCGTGATAGGGCCACCGGCGTGGCACACATTTAGTTTGAGTGAACCATGTCTGTTGCGTCATCCGACTTGTCTAATGTTCATAAATTTGGCGAAAAATGACGCGGGAGAGGGTCAGAACACGAACACACTTGCATGTGGACCAAATTTATGTATCAAAAGGGTGGTTTGATTTCAAATACCAAATGCAACTTCGATGTGGCACCTCTCTCGCAAAGCGCACGATATTGCTTGCCCCCACCCCCCTCGTGTCGGCACGAAGGGAATCCTAAGATATGAATGCATGCCCCCTCCCCCCCAACCGAGGTTCACCTAGCAAAGTGCGAAGTAGCTAGCATCCCTCCTCCTCCCTCATGTCGGCACGAAGGGAATCCTAAGCTATGAATGCATGCCCCCCAGCCGAGGTTTATTCACCTAGCAAAGTGTGAAGTAGCTAGCAGCCCCCCTCCCTCGTGTCGGCTCCAAGGGAATCCTAAGCTATGAATGCATGCCCCCCCAACCGAGGTTCACCTAGCAAAGTGCGAAGTAGCTAGCAGCCCCCCTCATGTCGGCACGAAGGGAATCCTAAGCTATGAATGCATGCCCCCTCCCCCCAACCGAGGTTCACCTAGCAAAGTGCGAAGTAGCTAGCAGCCCCCCTCATGTCGCCACGAAGGGAATCCTAAGCTATGAATGCATGCCCCCCCCCAACCGAGGATCATCTAGCAAAGTGCGAAGTAGCACCCCCCCCCACACACACTTTCAGTCGGCGGGCAAGAGAGGCATATCTCACCAAGATGGATCGTAAAACGGACCAAGAATAATCCACCTTGGTCGTACAACCTCTCTCTTGTTGTTGGTCAAAGTGATGGCCGTCCATGTGACCCCGGAGATGGGCTAGCTCGCCAATAATCACACAAGTAGCTAGTCCACGAAGACAACCACTGCATGCGTGTGGCCCAAACATATGTATGGAGAGGTGTGTTTTTGAGTAACAATGGAACAACTTTGATGTGGCACCGTGATTTCGAACTAGAAATCCCCACACTGAGTGAGGGTTAGGTTGACGATGCATATGTATGTTACACCACACTTGAAGCCAACGACGGGGATTCATGCATGCATGTGTGCATAGTATATCTGTTCAAACTTAAGGTTTGAATCTCACCATGACCTATACTACGATAACATGAACCAAATGAAGAATCCGCCATGGTAACCTATCTTGTTGTTGGTCAGGGTGATGCTGGATGTCCATGTGGGCCCACGAGTATATAGGCTTGTCACCGATAACCACGCGAGGGAGTGTACCGTTCGAAGGCAACCACTACATGCATATGTATGGAGGTGATGCGTGCATGCATGTTTGAATACACAACATTGATGTGGCGCGTGCGTCAAAAATTGTACGCTAGCTCCCCACACAGAGCGAGATCGGTTCATGATGTGTCGTTGTACTAGCCACTTCGACTCGATGGGAGGGATTCATGCGTACACATGCATGTGTGTGTGCTCAAACTGTATCATGCATGTCATCCCAGAGCAAAAATTATAATCCCCTCCTAAGTCAAATTAACCTCTCTTGTTGTCAGGCAAAAAGTAGTGATGGACCAAGCGGGCCCATAGATGGAAAGCATCGATATCGCTGATAACCGCTTAAGTGGGTGCGAGAGGACAACCACCACCGCTTTGCATGTGCGCCAAACATATATATGTTGAATACCCAAAATGCACAACTTTGATGTGCCACATGCCTCAAAAACCGTAAACCATGCACCCACACAGAGCGAGGTTCATCAAGCGTGCTACATATGATGGTCCCCTTCCCCCCTCTTCACCGCATACTATATGCTCCTGCCATAATATATGTACCACCCAAAAGAATCCTCATTGATGGTGAAATTAATTAACCTCTCCCGATGTAGGTCAAAGTGATGGATGCATTCATCGACGATGGCTTCGTGGGCCCACAGATGGAAGCGTCACACGTGAGTGTCCTAGCTAGGATATGCATGTGGCCCAAAAAGGTGTTGTGTGATGTTTGAATAGCCAATTTCACAATTTTGATGTGGCACGTGCCTTGGAAACCAAAAAGTCCCGACACTGAGTGAGGTGTACTTGTTCACGGACGCGTACGTATAGTATATATGCTAGTCCCCTCCCACCTCTTCGACGCGTACTATATACCACCATAACACAAACAAAAAAGATTCTACCTTGCTGGTCAAATTAACCTCACTGCCGGCTGTTCGTCAAAGTGATGGACGACGACCTCGCGGGCCCATAGAAAGCGTCACACGCGAGTATCGAGTGTCGTGTAGGACAACCATCGACTGCATGTGGCCAAAACATGTATGTATGAAAGGGTTGTGTAATGTTTTAAATAACAATTTCACGACTCTGATGTGGCACCGGCCTGCCTAAAAAACGGCCAACCCACATGGTGGCTCACAACTCGAAGTGTACTGCAAGCCACCCGCCACCCCCACACGCACACACCCACACACACACCGCGAGTCCACCGCAACTACGATGCATGTTAAATTAATTATCCCGCGGTGAACATATATGTTACCAAAGGAGGGGCGTTTTAATTTCAAAAAAATCACAGAGATCATTAATACGTTTTAGTACCTTAATTGATTGATTTTCTACGGGTATAATGTGCAAAAATCAAATTTGAGCTACATGCACACGTGATAGTGCACCTAAATGGATTGCAAAAACACATGTGTCTCACTGGGTGCATGTTTACTGCCCGTGCAACAAATTTCAAACATTGAGAATGTTGATTTTTTAAATTCTAGTACATCCAAAACTTATTTGAAGTTCATGAAACTTATTGTGTTGTCATATGGACACCAATACAAAGTGGCATTATACTTTTTTGGGGTCAAATTTGAGACCAGTTTTGATGTAATATTTATCTAATTACAGAACGGGAGATTATTAATAATTGGGAACCAATATCCCAAATGGATTATTTATTCAAATCGTGAGCATTATACCAACAATGGATACGTGCCATGCTTCGGTTAAGCAATAAAGCGGCAGCATGAATCGTCCAAATAGAAAACAATATATGTGCCGCCACGCGACCCGTGTGCCGTTCGAGCAGGCGTGAGTTGACGGGATGCATGCGAGTAGTCCGCCGCGCAGGCAGACGGGGAGGCGTGCATGTAGGTGTGTGAATTGATGGAGGCGTGCTCGCTACACAGTGTCATCGGGAGGCGTGCGAGTAGCTGTGCGAAACTTTGGTAGGCATGCCAGCAGTCCGGTGCGCATGCTCACCGGGAGGCGAGCCATCGGTTTGACCGTCGCCCGCCTCTCTCCCACAACTCCCACTACTCCATATTAATGGTGCGCCTGAGCGGCCACACCCCCCATCCTCGCCACACATACACAATCCTCTCTCTCCGCTTGCAGCCTCGACGCCGCTCTCAGTCCACAAAGCCGTCAGTGTACGATGATGCCGCCGAATCGCCCCATCGGAGGGAGTGGCAATGTCGGGGCTGCTGAAGCACCGGAGCATGGCGTGGAGATGGAGACAGAGGTTGCCGTCACCGCCGACGTGTTATCGCTGCACCCTGACGTCGTCGACGGCGTCGAGCTTCCACAGCTGGAGGCGGAGTTCCACACCGACTCCGACGACCACTCCGGCGACGACTCCGACAAACACTCCGGCGACGACTCCGATGACGACGAAGAGCTGGTTAGTCATCTATACCCATTTATGTGTCAAATAGATCATAGGGTTTCTCTGGTTACTCCTGCCTCCCCCTTTTTGGAATAGAAATCCTATGGTTATGTTCTCCCAATCCATGAGATCTGAGTAAGTTTCATTAGATCCGTGTAGTGTATTGATTGTTTGAATGGTACAGGTGATAAGTGATTAGTTGTTTCATCTGTTCAAATGATTTCTGCTAGTAATCTGACTAGGGTTAGTGTTCGTGCTAATAATTCCTAGCCAAGACTTGACAATTGATTTTGAATGACCTACATATGTTTGTGCCATTATTTTCTTCAAGATTGGTCTGTACATAGACGAATGTGCTTAAAAATCGAACCATAATCTCTGGATATGTATAAATAAATAGCCATAAATTCCTAATCCTACTTCACGTCATGTAATCATTGATTTGATGCCAAATTTGTTTTACAATTTGTATAGGTGCTGTCTGACGATGTGGACAGCGAGGATGAAGATGGACAGAGGAGGTACAAGAGACAAATCCCGAGGGAGCTTTATGCGGGAATGCATAACAGGTGTATTAGGACCTGGAACGACGGCTATGGATGCCCATTTTGCAACCAGAAGCTTCATGACGCGTATCTAAGTGTTCTGGTGTTGGGAATCGTAGCATAATTTTAAAATTTTCCTACGCTCACCAAGATGCATCTATGGAGTCTACTAGCAACAAGGGGAAAGGAGTGCATCTACATACCCTTGTAGATCGCGAGCGGAAGCGTTCCAATGAACGTGGATGACGGAGTCGTACTCGCCGTGATCCAAATCACCGATGACCGAGTGCCGAACGGACGGCACCTCCGCGTTCAACACACGTACGGTGCAGCGACGTCTCCTCCTTCTTGATCCAGCAAGGGGGAAGGGGAGGTTGATGGAGATCCAACAGCACGACGGTGTGGTGGTGGATGTAGCGGGTCTCCGGCAGGGCGTCGCCGAGCTTCTGCGAGAGAGAGAGAGAGGTGTTGCGGGGGAGGAGGGAGGCGCCCAAGGCTGTTGGTTGCTGCCCTCCCTCCCCCCCTTTATATAGGCCCCCTGGGGGGGCGCCGGCCCTGGAGATGAGATCCAAAGGGGGGGCGGCGGCCAAGTGGGGGGGAAGGGGTGCCTTGCCCCCCAAGGCAAGGGGGAAGCTCCCCCCTAGGGTTCCCAACCCTAGGCGCATGGGGGGAGGCCCAAGGGGGGCGCCCCAGCCCACTAAGGGCTGGTTCCCTTCCACTTTCAGCCCATGGGGCCCTCCGGGATAGGTGGACCCACCTGGTGGACCCCGGGGACCCTTCCGCTTGTCCCGGTACAATACCGGTAACCCCCGAAACTTTCCCGGTGGCCGAAACTTGACTTCCTATATATAATTCTTCACCTCCGGGCCATTCCGGAACCTCTCGTGACGTCCGGGATCTCATCCGGGACTCGGAACAACTTTCGGGTTTCCGCATACATATATCTCTACAACCCTAGCGTCACCGAACCTTAAGTGTGTTGACCCTACGGGTTCGGGAGACATGCAGACATGACCGAGACGCCTCTCCGGTCAATAACCAACAGCGGGATCTGGATACCCATGTTGGCTCCCACATGTTCCACGATGATCTCATCGGATGAACCACGGTGTCGAGGATTCAATCAATCCGTATGCAATTCCCTTTGTCAATCGGTATGTTACTTGCCCGAGATTCGATCGTCGGTATCCCAATACCTTGTTAAATCTCGTTACCGGCAAGTCTCTTTACTCGTACCGCAATGCATGATCCCGTGACTAACGCCTTAGTCACATTGAGCTCATTATGATGATGCATCACCGAGTGGGCCCAGAGATACCTCTCCGTCACACGGAGTGAAAAATCCCAGTCTCGATCCGTGCCAACCCAATAGACACTTTCGGAGATACCCGTAGTGCACCTTTATAGTCACCCAGTTACGTTGTGACGTTTGGCACACCCAAAGCACTCTTACGGTATCCGGGAGTTGCACGATCTCATGGTCTAAGGAAAAGATACTTGATATTGGAAAAGCTCTAGCAAACGAAACTACACGATCTTTTATGCTATGCTTAGGATTGGGTCTTGTCCATCACATCATTCTCCTAATGATGTGATCCCGTTATCAATGACATCCAATGTCCATAGTCAGGAAACCATGACTATCTGTTGATCAACGAGCTAGTCAACTAGAGGCTTACTAGGGACACGTTGTGGTCTATGTATTCACACATGTATTACGATTTCCGGACAATGCAATTATAGCATGAATAATAGACTATTATCATGAACACAGAAATATAATAATAACCATTTATTATTGCCTCTAGGGCATATTTCCAATAGTCTCCCACTTGCACTAGAGTCAATAATCTAGTTACATTGTGATGAATCGAACACCCATTGCGTCCTGGTGTTGATCATGTTTTGCCCTAGGGAGAGGTTTAGTCAACGGATCTGCTACATTCAGGTCCGTGTGTACTTTACAAATATCTATGTCTCCATTTTGAACACTTTCACGAATGGAGTTGAAGCGACGCTTGATATGCCTGGTCTTCCTGTGAAACCTGGGCTCCTTCGCAAGGGCAATAGCTCCAGTGTTGTCACAGAAGAGAGTCATTGGGCCCGACGCATTGGGAATCACCCCTAGGTCGGTAATGAACTCCTTCATCCAGACTGCTTCCTGTGCTGCCTCCGAGGCTGCCATGTACTCCGCTTCACATGTAGATCCCGCCACGACGCTTTGCTTGCAACTGCACCGGCTTACTGCTCCTCCATTCAAAATATACACGTATCCGGTCTGTGACTTCGAGTCATCCAAATCTGTGTCGAAGCTAGCGTCGACGTAACCCTTTACGACGAGCTCTTCGTCACCTCCATAAACGAGAAACATATCCTTAGTCCTCTTCAGGTACTTCAGGATATTCTTGACCGCCGTCCAGTGTTCCTTGCCGGGATTACTTTGGTACCTTCCTACCAAACTTACGGCAAGGTTTACATCAGGTCTGGTACACAGCATGGCATACATAATAGACCCTATGGCCGAGGCATAGGGGATGACACTCATCTCTTCTATATCTTCTGCCGTGGTCGGGCATTGAGCCGTGCTCAATTGCACACCTTGCAATACAGGCAAGAACCCCTTCTTGGACTGATCCATACTAAACTTCTTCAATATCTTGTCAAGGTATGTACTCTGTGAAAGACCAATGAGGCGTCTTGATCTATCTCTATAGATTTTGATGCCTAAAATATAAGCAGCTTCTCCAAGGTCCTTCATTGAAAAACACTTATTCAAATAGGCCTTTATACTTTCCAAGAATTCTATATCATTTCCCATCAATAATATGTCATCCACATATAATATGAGAAATGCTACAGAGCTCCCACTCACTTTCTTGTAAACACAGGCTTCTCCATAAGTCTGTGTAAACCCAAACGCTTTGATCATCTCATCAAAGTGAATGTTCCAACTCCGAGATGCTTGCACCAGCCCATAGATTGAGCGCTGGAGCTTGCACACTTTGTTAGCATTCTTAGGATCGACAAAACCTTCCGGCTGCATCATATACAACTCTTCCTTAAGGAAGCCGTTAAGGAATGCCGTTTTGACGTCCATCTGCCATATCTCATAATCATAGTATGCGGCAATTGCTAACATGATTCAGACGGACTTCAGCTTCGCTACGGGTGAGAAAGTCTCATCGTAGTCAACCCCTTGAACTTGTCGATAACCCTTAGCGACAAGTCGAGCTTTGTAGATGGTCACATTACCATCCGCGTCCGTCTTCTTCTTAAAGATCCATTTGTTTTCTATGGCTCGCCGCTCATCGGGCAAGTCAGTCAAAGTCCATACTTTGTTTTCATACATGGATTCTATCTCGGATTTCATGGCTTCTAGCCATTTGTTGGAATCCGGGCCCGCCATCGCTTCTTCATAGTTCGAAGGTTCACCGTTGTCTAACAACATGATTTCCAGGACAGGGTTGCCGTACCACTCTGGTGCGGAACGTGTCCTTGTGGACCTACGAAGTTCAGAAACTTGATCCGAAGCTTCATGATCATCATCATTAACTTCCTCCCCAGTCGGTGTAGGCACCACAGGAGCATTTTCCCGCGCTGCGCTACTTTCCGGTTCAGAAGGGGTGACTATCACCTCATCAAGTTCCACTTTCCTCCCACTCAATTCTTTCGAGAGAAACTCCTTCTCTAGAAAGGACCCGTTCTTGGCAACGAAGATCTTGCCCTCGGATCTGAGGTAGAAGGTATACCCAATAGTTTCCTTAGGGTATCCTATGAAGACGCATTTTTCCGACTTGGGTTCGAGCTTTTCAGGTTGAAGTTTCTTGACATAAGCCTCGCATCCCCAAACTTTTAGAAATGACATCTTAGATTTCTTCCCAAACCATAATTCATACGGTGTCGTCTCAACGGATTTCGACGGAGCCCTATTTAAAGTGAATGCGGCAGTCTCTAACGCATAGCCCCAAAATGAGAGCGGTAAATCGGTAAGAGACATCATAGATCGCACCATATCCAATAGAGTGCGATTACGACGTTCGGACACACCGTTTCTCTGAGGTGTTCCAGGCGGCGTGAGTTGTGAAACTATTCCACATTTCCTTAAGTGTGTACCAAATTCGTGACTTAAATATTCTCCACCACGATCTGATCGTAAGAATTTTATTTTCCTGTCACGTTGATTCTTGACTTCACTCTGAAATTCCTTGAACTTTTCAAAGGTTTCAGACTTGTGTTTCATTAGGTAGACATACCCATATCTACTTAAATCATCAGTGAGAGTGAGAACATAATGATATCCTCCGCGAGCCTCAACACTCATTGGACCGCACACATCGGTATGTATGATTTCCAATAAGTTGGTTGCTCGCTCCATTGTTCCGGAGAACGGAGTCTTGGTCATCTTACCCATGAGGCATGGTTCGCACGTGTCAAATGATTCGTAATCAAGAGACTCCAAAAGTCCATCTGCATGGATCTTCTTCATGCGCTTGACACCAATGTGACCAAGGCGGCAGTGCCACAAGTATGTGGGACTATCGTTATCAACTTTACATCTTTTGGTATTCACACTATGAACATGTGTAACATCACGTTCGAGATTCATCAAAAATAAACCATTGACCAGCGGGGCATGACCATAAAACATATCTCTCAAATAAATAGAACAACCATTATTCTCGGATTTAAATGAGTAGCCATCTCAAATTAAACGAGATCCAGATACAATGTTCATGCTCAAAGCTGGCACTAAATAACAATTATTAAGGTTTAAAACTAATCCCGTGGGTAGATGCAGAGGTAGGGTGCCGACGGCGATCACATCGACCTTGGAACCATTCCCGACGCGCATCGTCACCTCATCCTTTGCCAGTCTCCGTTTATTCCGTAGTTCCTGTTTTGAGTTACAAATATGAGCAACCGCACCGGTATCAAATACCCAGGAGCTACTACGAGTACTGGTAAGGTACACATCAATTACTTGTATATCACATATACCTTGGGTGTTGCCGGCCTTCTTCTTGTCCGCTAAGTATTTGGGGCAGTTCCGCTTCCAATGACCACTTCCCTTGCAATAAAAGCACTCAGTCTCGGGCTTGGGTCCATTCTTTGACTTCTTCCCAGTAACTGGTTTACCGGGCGCGGCAACTCCCTTGCCGTCCTTCTTGAAGTTCTTCTTACCCTTGCCCTTCTTGAACTTAGTGGTTTTATTCACCATCAACACTTGATGTTCTTTTCTGATCTCCCCTTCCGCTGATTTCAGCATTGAATATACCTCGGGAATGGTCTTTTCCATCCCCTGCATATTGTAGTTCATCACAAAGCTCTTGTAGCTTGGTGGAAGCGACTGGAGGATTCTGTCAATGACCGCGTCATCCGGGAGATTGACTCCCAGCTGAGACAAGCGGTTATGCAACCCAGACATTCTGAGTATGTGCTCACTAACAGAACTGTTCTCCTCCATTTTACAGCTGAAGAACTTGTCGGAGACATCATATCTCTCGACCCGGGCATGAGCTTGGAAAACTAGTTTCAGCTCCTCGAACATGTCGTATGCTCCATGTTTCTCAAAACGCTTTTGGAGACCCGGTTCTAAGCTGTAAAGCATGCCGCACTGAACGAGGGAGTAATCATCAGCACGTGATTGCCAAGCGTTCATAACGTCTTGGTTCTCTGGGATTGGTGCTTCACCTAGTGGTGCTTCTAAGACATAATCTTTCTTGGCTACTATGAGGATGATCCTCAGGTTCCGGATCCAGTCCGTATAGTTGCTGCCATCATCTTTCAGCTTGGTTTTCTCTAGGAACGCGTTGAAATTGAGGACAACGTTGGCCATTTGATCTACAAGACATAGTGTAAAGATTTTAGACTAAGTTCATGATAATTAAGTTCATCTAATCAAATTATTTAATGAACTCCCACTCAGATAGACATCCCTCTAGTCATCTAAGTGCAACATGATCCGAGTTTAACTAGGCCGTGTCCGATCATCACGTGAGACGGACTAGTCAAGATCGGTGAACATCTTCATGTTGATCGTATCTTCTATACGACTCATGCTCGACCTTTCGGTCCTCCGTGTTCCGAGGCCATGTCTGTACATGCTAGGCTCGTCAAGTCAACCTAAGTGTATTGCTGTGTTCCGAGGCCATGTCTGTACATGCTAGGCTCGTCAACACCCGTTGTATTCGAACGTTAGAATCTATCACACCCGATCATCACGTGGTGCTTTGAAACAACGAACCTTCGCAACGGTGCACAGTTAGGGTGAACACTTTCTTGAAATTATTATAAGGGATCATCCTACTTGCTACCGTCGTTCTAAGAAAATAAGATGCAAAAACATGATAAACATCACATGCAATCAAATAGTGGCATGATATGGCCAATATCATTATGCTCCTTTGATCTCCATCTTCGGGGCACCATGATCATCTTCGTCACCGGCATGACACCATGATCTCCATCATCATGATCTCCATCATTGTGTCTTCATGAAGTTGTCACGCCAACGATTACTTCTACTTCTATGGCTAACGCGTTTAGCAACAAAGTAAAGTAATTTACATGGCGCTATTCAATGACACGCAGGTCATACAAAATAATAAAGACAACTCCTATGGCTCCTGCCGGTTGTCATACTCATCGACATGCAAGTCGTGATTCCTATTACAAGAATATGATCAATCTCATACATCACATATATCATTCATCACATCTTCTGGCCATATCACATCACATAGCACTTGCTGCAAAAACAAGTTAGACGTCCTCTAATTGTTGTTGCAAGTTTTTACGTGGTTTGTAGGTTTCTAGCAAGAACGTTTTCTTACCTACGTATGACCACAACGTGATTTGCCAATTTCTATTTACCCTTCATAAGGACCCTTTTCATCGAATCCGTTCCGACTAAAGTAGGAGAGACAGACACCCGCTAGCCACCTTATGCAACTAGTGCATGTCAGTCGGTGGAACCTGTCTCACGTAAGCGTACGTGTAAGGTCGGTCCGGGCCGCTTCATCCTACAATGCCGCCGAAACAAGAAACGACTAGTAGCGGCAAGAAGAATTGGCAAACTCAACGCCCACAACTGCTTTGTGTTCTACTCGTGCATAGTAACTACGCATAGGCCTGGCTCATGATGCCACTGTTGGGAATCGTAGCATAATTTTAAAATTTTCCTACGCTCACCAAGATGCATCTATGGAGTCTACTAGCAACGAGGAGAAAGGAGTGCATCTACATACCCTTGTAGATCGCGAGCGGAAGCGTTCCAATGAACGTGGATGACGGAGTCGTACTCGCCGTGATCCAAATCACCGATGACCGAGTGCCGAACGGACGGCACCTCCACGTTCAACACACGTACGGTGCAGTGACGTCTCCTCCTTCTTGATCCAGCAAGGGGGAAGGAGAGGTTGATGGAGATCCAACAGCACGACGGCGTGGTGGTGGATGTAGCGGGTCTCCGGCAGGGCTTCGCCGAGCTTCTGCGAGAGAGAGAGAGAGGTGTTGCAGGGGAGGAGGGAGGCGCCCAAGGCTGTTGGTTGCTGCCCTCCCTCCCCCCCTTTATATAGGCCCCCTGGGGGGCGCCGGCCCTAGAGATGAGATCCGAAGGGGGGGGCGGTGGCCAAGTGGGGGGGAAGGGGTGCCTTGCCCCCCAAGGCAAGGGGGAAGCTTCCCCCCTAGGGTTCCCAACCCTAGGCGCATGGGGGGAGGCCCAAGGGGGGCGCCCCAGCCCACTAAGGGCTGGTTCCCTTCCACTTTCAGCCCACGGGGCCCTCCGAGATAGGTGGCCCCACCCGGTGGACCCCCGGGACCCTTCCGGTGGTCCCGGTACAATACCGGTAACCCCCGAAACTTTCCCGGTGGCCGAAACTTGACTTCCTATATATAATTCTTCACCTCCGGACCATTCCGGAACCTCTCGTGACGTCTGGGATCTCATCCGGGACTCCGAACAACTTTCGGGTTTCCGCATACATATATCTCTACAACCCTAGCGTCACCGAACCTTAAGTGTGTAGAGCCTACGGGTTCGGGAGACATGCAGACATGACCGAGACGCCTCTCCGGTCAATAACCAACAGCGAGATCTGGATACCCATGTTGGCTCCCACATGTTCCACGATGATCTCATCGGATGAACCACGGTGTCGAGGATTCAATCAATCCGTATGCAATTCCCTTTGTCAATCGGTATGTTACTTGCCCGAGATTCGATCGTCGGTATCCCAATACCTTGTTCAATCTCGTTACCGGCAAGTCTCTTTACTCGTACCGCAATGCATGATCCCGTGACTAACGCCTTAGTCACATTGAGCTCATTATGATGATGCATCACCGAGTGGGCCCAGAGATACCTCTCCGTCACACGGAGTGACAAATCCCAGTCTCGATCCGTGCCAACCCAACAGGCACTTTCGGAGATACCCGTAGTGCACCTTTATAGTCACCCAGTTACGTTGTGACGTTTGGCACACCCAAAGCACTCTTACAGTATCCGGGAGTTGCACGATCTCATGGTCTAAGGAAAAGATACTTGACATTGGAAAAGCTCTAGCAAATGAAACTACACGATCTCTTATGCTATGCTTAGGATTGGGTCTTGTCCATCACATCATTCTCCTAATGATGTGATCCCGTTATCAATGACATCCAATGTCCATAGTCAGGAAACCATGACTATCTGTTGATCAACGAGCTAGTCAACTAGAGGCTTACTAGGGACACGTTGTGGTCTATGTATTCACACATGTATTACGATTTCCGGACAACGCAATTATAGCATGAATAATAGACTATTGTCATGAACACAGAAATATAATAATAACCATTTATTATTGCCTCTAGGGCATATTTCCAACATCTGGCACATGCAAGAGGATGGGCCATTGGCTCCTTCAAGCAAAAGTGTTCTTGCAGGGTGGTGCACGACGCGTACGCCGAGTACCTGGAGAAGCTTCAGTATCGTGCCGGCATGTGAGATGAGATGTGGGATGGATCGAACTATGTACGTTTGAGTATGCTTAATGACGGTTGAACTATGTACTTATGGTTGAACTATGCTTATGTACGTGTATGCTTATTATCTATGTCTGAGTATGTTAAATATTTGGTCAAAATTTGGTAGAAATTACAAAAGGGGACCAATAAACCAGGACGGAGGTAGTACGTCAATTACACATGGTTCCCAAAATTGGAACCGTGTGCAATGACTTTCATTTTCCCTGTTGCGTCAATCCCACACGGTTTGCTCTAGCAAACCGTCGCCCCCAAAATTCTTTGTGGGACAGAAAACCCTCACCACCCAATTCAAAAAAGAAAAAAGAAAACCCTCACGATCCCCACGTCACAAAAACCCTCACCCCGCCCGCCACCCCCTCCGGTACATTCCCCATTCACACCTGCACAAGCTCCTCCACGTCTACGCCATGGCACCGCCTATCGTGATGGTAAACACTTAGCTCGACGCCTGCCGCCGCCGCCAGGCTGCCGGCAAAGCCCACTACATTTCGCCACTTCCGCTTGCCACCGCCTATCGCCATCGACTTTCTCGACGTTGCTCGCGCTCGACCCAGCTCCGCTCGGTTGGGGAATCTGCCATATTGAGGGTTCTTTCTCATGGACGACAAGGTAACTTATTTAATGATATATTATCTCATCTCTTATCCCAGTTCATCTGCCTCCTTTAATCACCCGGCGGAAATTTCCATGAATTCATTTTTATTCGAGCTGATTTGAGGGTTTTCTTTCATTCATAGAATGTACAGTGCACCAACACTTCAGGACTTTGTGACCTCCGCTAGAGATTCTATCTCACCGTACCAGATAACTTGAGGACGCGCGCGGTATGTTCAATCTCACCCTAAATCGGTTGGCATGGCCTACTTCCCTGAACATATTCTAAATATTGCTACATTTGGATAAAAGGTGCCACATGCACCATATACGTCAAAGGAGATTTCCCCCATCTTCTTTCTATATTAGGAAAATTAATGATGTATTGTTCTTTCGATTACTCTCATATTTCCATGACTTCATGTTTATCCCAATCTGTTTAATTAATGATTTTTGTCATTCGATCTCAACTCCTCTACAATTCTTTCAATTTGGGCCCATATTTGCATGTTACCATATTTTCTTTAACAATCATACCATTTTCTGCAGAACATCCCTTGCTATGCAACAAATTATCTAGTGCACAATTTTTCCCTTTACATAGATCAAGGCTCCACGGATGTCATACTACACACAAACCATGGATTTACAATCGTTGCTACTGTAAGACTTGATGAACGTGATGACTCCTATTTTGGCAGTGGCTTTTGGAAAGAAATTGCACTGCACATAAAAGGGCCTGGTCATGAGAGATTTGCTAACTTCCCCGACAAAATCATTCGTCCAGACTTTGTTCAAAGTAACTTTTCTTTTCAACTATCTGCATGCTGACTTACCCAGCAATGTCAAATGAATTGTGTAGTATTTAAGCAACCAATTGTTATTCCCTTTTCTTACTATATTCCTACCTAATAACTTCTAGTTATCAATACACTTTTCTATTGCTCTGTTTTAACTAAATATTCCCTGTGCTCCCATTTCTATCAGAAAGAGCCGCTGACAAGGAGAATCTTGAGGTCAAGAACGGGGCTGCCAACAAGCGGAGGCGGGGCCAGCTAGAACTTCAAGCGACTCCAGCAGGCCTAGACTTCATCAACAGCCTCCCCGATGATATGTCGAGAGTCATCATCTCCCTCCTCCCAATCAAATATGGGGCGCGAACATCCGTCCTTTCCCGGCATTGGCGCCCCCTTTGGAACTCCAGCCCTCTCGACCTCATCGACACCCACGAGCTTTGCCATGGCTATCGCAAAAGCTTGGATGCGCTGTCCAAGATCCTCGGCAGTCACCTTGGCCCAACCAAAGACCTTAGAATGGGCAAGTTCCGTTCCAACGGCAAGGACCGAGCCAAGCTTGACGACTGGTTCCGATCCCCCACCCAAGATCAGCTGGAGGAGCTCACTTTTGATGATGGGCATATGCGGTCGCTGCCAACGTCCGCAATCCGCCTCGCGCCCACACTGCGCGTCGCCAAGTTCAGGAACTGCCATTCCCCCCCTTAATGACGCACCCGCTCTTATTCTACCACGACTGAAGCACCTCGAGCTCGTCGCCGTCTACTCTCTCAAATGGTGACATGGAGCGCCTGCTCCGTGGCTGTACTACACTCGAGTGCCTTCGTCTTCAGGCGATCAATGGGTTGAGTACCTTCCACATCACCTCCATGACACTCCGGACTATTAATGTGTGTTGCTAGTGCAGAAGGAAGACATCACAAGATGTGTACCACGATATGGTCACTGAGGACACACTTGCACTTGAGAGATTACTTGTAGTTGATCAAGAAGGTCCAACAAGAATCAATGTCATTTCTGCACCGAAATTGACAGTGGTGGGCTACTCGTCTCACAAATACTCCGAACTTGTTATTGGATCCACACCCGTTCAGGTACAACAGGCGCCTTCTACCTCTCCTTCTACAAATTAACATTATTTCTAATTTTGAAGATGTTTGTTCGTCTGTCATTCAGAAAATGATTCCGACAAGCTTGACCCCGAAATTGCGCACAGTGAAGGTCTTGGCACTAGAATCTATCAGCCCCAACCTGGAGCAAGTTGTCGGTTTCCTAAGATGCTTCCCATGCCTGGAGAAGCTATATATCGAGGTGATGTTCCTTTCCTGCTAAATGTTAACCATAAGGGAGTTCAATTTGTGACACCTTTTTCCAAGCTTACAATGACAATGCACTACGATTTCTGAAGGTTCTTTTGGAGGATTTCAGTACATACATGTCCCCCCCCCCATATTGCTTGCTTGATCCATATGGTTACAATCAATAAGCATTTCTCCTTTGGATTCATCTGTACTAGTTTTCTTAGGGAACTTTTCATCCACTCCAACCTCCTGTGAAGAAGGCTACATTTTTCTAGAATGTAATCAAATGCCCATGTTAATTATGTCAGGTCGAAGATGGCATGTTAGTGCATTTTACAAATCCTGCAAACCAAATAGGCCTGTAGTAATGTTCAAAACTTCATGTAGGCACTAACACATTTTCTTCTTTTGCAGATAAGATTAGACCAAGTGGTGGATAATGTGATACAATATAACAATCACGTCGAATGCCTAGATCTGCATCTCTTAGAAATTACTTTGAACTCCTACCGAGAGACCTTACCGGAGATTATATTCGCCAGGTTCTTTGTTCTCAGAGCAAGGGTGCTGAAGGAAATGAGGTTTGCCATACATTTATTTCGCAAAAATGAATGGTTTGTTGATCAGCGTCGGCGCCTACGGCAGAATGGAGTAGGCTCCAAAAATGCTGAATTTCATTTTGGAACTTCAGATGACAGAGTAATCGGAAGTCATCGTGTCAACCCATACATGACTTCTCAGTGGCTGACCCCTTTGCAAAAATTGTGAGGTTTCAAAACCAGACTTAGAAGCAGTGATATTAGTTTGAACCTCTCTGATATCCATGTTCAGCGGATCAGCGCGAGCGTTTGCAGCTGATGAGTTGAATTTAATTTCTAATATCAGTTTGAACCTTGTAATCTTCGAATTTGAGCCATATAACTCTGGAATTTGAACCTTGTAACATTTTGAGCTTTTGTGGTACAATACTTGAAATGGCATCGTATGAGACTCGTATATTGGTAGCACTATTTTGACCTTAATATGCAATGGTCTTAGATTTTATTGACCATTCTCGAATCAGTTTACCTTTTCGATCTCACAGCACACGATCTGTATAGCTAACTCGACTGCGATCTTCGACATTATTGCACACAGTTGGTTTCTTCCACCATGTGCACTGTAGAGCACAGAATTAATTATCGCACTCGAGTGTCCATCATCACCCTTCCGTGTAACTTTGACCTCATCACGCACGGGTAAACTTATGATCGAAGTCATTCCACACACTTCATTTTTACAAAGCTTTTTGCCAATAGACGCCCATGATTTGTCCCTCTTCTAGCCGACGCGTGGCCAAACTAGCCGGGCGGGAAGCTTGCACGGTAAACAACGTGGTACCGCGAGAACAGGCTCACCGACAATACATTTGGCGCCTCTTCGAGCCCACGCGTGCGGTGCGATGTTGTCAAGCGTGCACTGGAATCCTCCGCTATGAACACCGTGAAAAGACGTGATGATTACAGGCCGGCCGGCCCCCATTTATTACAGTGGCCATTTAACCCTTGTGTATCTTCAACCTTTCAATCGCGGCCCACCATTGCAAGAAGCACACCCACCACGAGAAATTCTTAGAGGGTATCCTGCACGGCTCCAATGGTGCTCCGAGCGGCTGCCGACGGCGAGCAGCAGTTCACCATGCGCGCCGTGGTGGACACCCACAGAAGGTTCATGGACCTCTCGGTGGTGTACACCAACGACCCAGTCTGGGTGGAGCACTCCATCCACATCATGGAGCTGTTGCTTGCTGAGGAGAAGTACAAGGTGTTCGGGTTCGACCTCGAGTACACCCGCGCTCGTGCCAGGTCTCGTCCCAAGGTCGCCGTCGCCCAGATGTGCGTGCGCCACCACATCCTCGTCTACCACTACTGCCTGGCCACAAGGCCTTGCGAGTATTTCGCCAGGTTTGTCAACAGCCTCACTACATGTTCGCTACGGTGGACATCACCAACGATGTAAAGGCGCTCGAGAATTCGGGCATCGCCTGCCAGAATCTTGTCAACATCTAGGGCCAATACAAGATCTTGGGCAGCAAGGAGCATGAGAAGGACTCACTGGTTCACCTCTCCAAGGCCATCATCGACCCCTACTACAGAGACATGAAGTATTTGTGCAACAAGGACAAGCGTGCCTGGCACTTGGTCTGGATGGAGAAACTCGACAAAGCTCACATCGTGTACGCAGCCAAGGAGGCGTACACGAGCTACGACATGTACAGGCGGATCGTTGACATGAGGAAGTGCCTCCTTCCCCAAAACGGCCAGGGATCCAGCCAGAAGCAGAGCAATGGCAAGCGTCGTCGCAACAATAAGTAGATGATTAGATCCTCGTTTCTCCTACTTTAGTATGAATGTAATTGCTTACTTTGGTGTGTGGAAATATTATGTGTGTAGTCACTTGTGTAATTGTATGCTTAATTTGGTTGCAATGTTGTATTTTTAAGTATATATGTTGATGCTCTGTAGATAGAGCGTAGATGTTGTGCGGACAAACAAAATCACATCGCACACGGATTAAACAATGGAACCCGTCGGTGATGTTTTCATCAATCACGCACAATTGTATACTAGCAATCGTTTGCTCACAACACACACGGCTTGTTAACAGTAATCATCTGTGTTGTTATCGGTTTTTGCACATGTTTCCGATTACAGACCTGTTTGCCTCGTATCACACACATCTTGTTCATTTGAACCATTTCTGTTCTCATGTCTCAACGCAAACAGTTCATCCGAGTGAACCGCGTGGCGTATATCGCACACAACTTTGATCTGGCTGACTGTTTCTTTTGTGTTGCCTAATCACAAACAGTTCATCCCAGTGAACCGTATGATGTACATCTCACACACCTTCATCTGGTTGCCCGTTTCTTTTGTTCCTCCTCATCGCAAAGAGTTAATTGAGCTGAACCGTATGCCGTGCATCGCACACACAACTAAAATCTGAACTGTGTTTGATGCATCCTCCATTGCAAACGTTATGCACCTTTTTTGACGGGTTTTTTACACCACCGTTTGCGATTATGGCATCGCACACAGTTTCGTCGAAGGGTCTCTGATCGTAGTGTCGCGTTAGCAGCAACCTGCAACAGTGCTAGTTCAGGATCAAATAGCCCTAAAGTATATCTAAACATGAGGGCAAGTTTGAGCTAGTTGCATCTATAACCCACCCAAAAAAACTATCCCCTGCCATCCAAACAACTCTTTGGATGGAGTTAGTTCAGGGTTAGTCATGATCTAGAAAATAACTCTAACCTCTAGCTAAGTTGAGTATCCAAATAGGGATGTGTTGTTGTTGTTGTTGTTGTTGCTGCTGCTCTTCTACGTATATCTAGACATCATCAGAACATTAATGTAACACTCTTCCTTGTTGCTATGTAGCCTAGGATTGCATATTTAGACATTAAGTATAGTGCATGTTGCTATGTAGCCTCAGATATATTACATATGGCCCTAGTTAACCTAACGATAAATGGGTTGCAGATATATTCAGTTAAAAGTCCGATTCACCGATTCAGCCCCCGACCTATATGGTACCAGCTACCAATATCCTGAACAGTGAGCATATATAAGCCACGGGATGAAACTAACCTCGATGGAAAACAACAGTCGTTCCCAAAATTGTCCTGTGTAGGTACATCGAGAAGCATGTTAAGCACAATAGGCTAAACATCAACCAAAATTATCCATGGCAGACAAAATAATCTCCAAAAGATAGCTTCAGTGTGCAGGTTTAAGCATGCTAGTAAAGCAAAACAAGTGGAAAGGTGTGTTAACTGCAACAGACCTAACATTTAACAACAAGCAAACATAGTCATTCAAACTGGTATTGTGCCGGTCTAAGTACACTGGTTATTGTTAAAAAAATGGAAAGGCGTGTTAACTACAAGATGCAGCAACCAAATGTAGTCATACATAGTGGTATTGTTGAAACTAGTACAGATGAAATTGAACTGCACAGTTCATACTTGCACATATAGAACATCATGTTGTGAATAACTGGAATAAACAAGGCATACTGTGAAACCAAAGATAGCATTTGAAACTGGACATATGCTAACTACAAACAACCAAACAATCAAAAAACTTCAAAAGAGGCATATGCTAGCTATAACAGGCTTAACAGCAAGCAAATATATGCATTCATATCGGTATGTTTAAAACTGGGTTGATGAAAGGTACTGCACAGTAAATAATTGCACATATAGAGCATCACATTGTGAACAACTGAAATAAACAAGGCATACTGAAATAAACAAAGCAAATATATGCATTCATATCGGTATGTTTAAAACTGGGCAGACGAAGGTACCGCACAGTAAATAATTGCACATATAGAGCATCACATTATGAACAACTGAAATAAACTGGACATATTATCACTACACTACAAAAGGGACTCAACAAAACAAATCATGGGTTTCCTCACTTGTCACAGATGGGCTCGTTCCTGTGGGAAGAGCACGAACCTTGGATGCGCTCCATGTTGTCGCAGATGGGCTCCTTCCCCTTGGAAGAGCAAGGCTGTAGGGTGCCCTCCCAGATGTCGCAGACGGGCGCTTTCCCCTTGGAAGAGCAGATGGGCTCTTTCCCCTTGGAAGAGCCGGAGAGGGTGCCCTCCTCATGGTCACCGTCGACGAGGTCTGACTTGCAAGCTATGGATCCCAAGCCAACGTCGCAGAACGTGTCCTTCAGAAATGACAAAAGGGGCTCGATGGCGATGTAGGTTGGCAAATTGTTGACAGTGAGCCAGAGGAGATCAGCGGCGGGGCCATGGATGAGATCGATGGCGGTTGGACCCGAGGGGTTGGGGGTAGGCCACTTAACCTGTGACATAGCCCACCTCAAGTCGTCGCTGTCGATGACCTCGATGTCGTAGCCGGCGGCCGAGACATGCTCGCATACTCTAGCCCGCTGCTTGAGTGCCTGCCACCAGTAATGGTCGTCAGCTTCCTTGGCGATGTCGGGCGAAGAGACCACGAAACACCTCTTTTGGGCCAGTCGCTCCTCAAGCTCCACGGGAAGCATAGCCGGGTTTAGGCTGCGACGCTCTGGAGTGGGGGATGGGGGATGGGGATCTGTGGGAAAGGGGGCGTTTGGTAGGCGTCATCTAAGAAACTCAGGGCGGCTTGGGTATGGAGATCGGTGGGTAAGCTACACGGGCAAACCGGCAGATGTTGACAATGGAGACCTTGCGTCGGCGGCGGTGGCGGGGACCTTGCTAGGGTTTTGAGCGAGGGAGGGGATGTGTGTGTGTGTGCGCGCACATGACCGAGGAGGTTTTGGTGTGTGTGTGTGTGTGTGTGTGGTGGGGGGGGCGGGGGCGGGGGTGTTTGAGGAAATGACGCGGGTACTAAATTTTTTACTACGCGGGAGATAAACACGGGAGTGAAATGCCGGGGCTATTAAAAATTTGGATAATGGTGCATCGCACACGGTCCGGAGATAACAATCGTGTGTTATGAAATAGAAAAACCCTCGAGCCGGGCAGATATTTTCAAGGGATGCAGGCGGGATTGGGAACAAGAAACAGCACACACGGTCGAAACACAATAATCGTGTGTTATCAAACAGAAAAACTGCAAGCGGGTAGATATTTTTGAGAGGGGAAGCCTCGTGGAGCCCAATGCACACAGTTAGTTTGAGTGAACCGTGTCTGTTGCATCATCCGACTTGTCTAATGTTCATAAATTTGGCGAAAAATGACGCGGGACAGGGTCAGAACACGAACACACTTGCATGTGGACCAAATTTATGTATGAAAATGGTGGTTTGATTTTCAAATACCAAATGCAACTTCGATGTGGCACCTATCTCACAAAGCGCACGGTATTTCTTGCCCCCCTCGTCTCGGCACGAAGGGAATCCTAAGCTATGAATGCATGACCCCTCCCCCCAACCGAGGTTCACCTAGAAAAGTGCGAAGTAGCTAGCAGCCCCCCTCCCTCGTGTCGGCACGAAGGGAATCCTAAGCTATGAATGCATGCCCCCCCAACCGAGGTTCACCTAGCAAAGTGCAAAGTAGCGAGCGGCCCCCCTCCCTCGTGTCGGCACAAAGGGAATCCTAAGCTATGAATGCATGCCCCTCCCCCCAACCGAGGTTCACCTAGCAAAGTGCGAAGTAGCTAGCCGCCCCCCCTCGTGTCGGCACGAAGGGAATCCTAAGCTATGAATGCATGCCCTTCCAACCGAGGTTCACCTAGCAAGGTGCGAAGTAGCTAGCAGCCCCCTTGTGTCACCACGAAGGGAATGCTAAGCTATGAATGCATGCCCCCCCCCCAACCGAGGTTCACCTAGCAAAGTGTGTAGCAGCCCCACCCCCCCACACACACACACTTTCAGTCGGAGGGCCAGAGAGGGATATCTCACCAAGATGGATCATAAAACGGACCAAGAATAAACCACCTTGGTCATACAACGTCTCTCTTTTTGTTGGTCAAAGTGATGGCTGTCCATGCGACCCCGGAGATGGGCCAGCTCGCCAATAATCATGCATGTTGCTAGTCCTCGAAGACAACCACTGCATGCGTGTGGCCCAAACATATGTATGGAGAGGTGTGTTTTTGAGTAACAATGGAACAACTTTGATGTGGCACCGTGATTTCAAACTAGAAATCCCCACACTAAATGAGGGTTAGGTTGACGATGCATATGTATGTTACTCCACACTTCAAGCCAACGACGGGGATTCATGCATGCATGCGTGCATAGTATATGCGCTCAAACTTAATTAGGTTTGAATCTCACCATGACCTATACTATGATAACACGAACCAAATGAAGAATCCTCCATGGTAACCTATCTTGTTGTCGGTCATGGTGATCATGGATGACCACGCGGGCCCACGAATATATAGGCTTGTCGCCGATAACCACGCGAGCGAGTGTACCATTTGAAGGCAACCACTACATGCATATGTATGGACGTGATGCGCGCATGCATGTTTGAATACCATTTCACGACATTGACGTGGCGCGTGCATCAAAAATCGTACACTAGCTCCCCACATAAAGCGAGATCGGTTCACGACGTGTCGTTGTACTAGCCACTTTGACTCGATGGGAGGGATTCATGCGTACACATGCATGTGTGTGTGCTCAAACTGTATCATGCATGTCATCCCAGAGCATGACCTATATATATATGCCGTATTACAAGCAAAAAAATAATCCCCTCCTATGTCAAATTAAACTCTCTTGTTGTCAGGCAAAAAGTAGTGATGGACCAAGAGGTCCCACAGATGGAAAGCATCGATATCGCTAATAACCGCTTAAGTGGGTGTGAGAGGACAACCACCACCGCTTTGCATGTGGGCCAAACATATATATGTTGAATACCCAAAATGCACAGCTTTGATGTGCCACATGCCTCAAAAACCATAAACCATGCACCCACATAGAGCGAGGTTCATGAAGCGTACTACATATGATGGTCCCCTTCCCCCCTCTTCACCGCATACGATATGCTCCTGCCGTAATATGTGTTGGTGTTCTGGGAACGGGGGTCCCCAGACTTGCCTGCCTGCGGCCCACTGCGTGGCTATGCTAGCAGGCCATACGGCTCATTTTCATCGACAAGGCATTCAAGACCCTCGCGAGGGGCCAAGCCTCGCGGGGCGGACGGCGCAATACCTCCTCAGGAGCGACCACGCTCGGTAAGCTCGCGAGGAGCGAAGATATCAAGGCGGGGAAAACCTCGCGAGGCTCTCGTGACGTGAGCCCTGACGATCAACACCAGGCGGGCGCCAGCGTGCAGCGTCCTTGTTTCCTCTTTGGTGCAAAGGAGGCAGGCACAGGCGCGGAGTACCGAGGCGTCATGCAAAGGTTTCCATATCAGTGCAACGAGACCAAGACCATGAGGACGGCAAGACAGAGGTCACCATGGAGCCCAAGACGGTGTCACCACCAGAGCCTTTTGCAGGCGAAGACCACTTTTTTCAGGATAGCTTGTACTAGCTGTCCCCTTTGAAATTGCCCGCCGTTGTTGGCTCCCTTCCCGCTCAATATTTGGGAAGAGGACCAGGGCATATATAAGTAGAACTAGCCACCACAGTAGAGGCATCACATCAGATCCAAGGCCAATCCCTAGCCACACACCAAACACAAGAATGCCTCAACCTCAGGAGGCTGTTCTTCCCCTTGTACCGTTCATCATCAGCCCAAGAGGCAATCCACCACCACCACGCTGGAGTAGGGTATTACACCACAAGGTGGCCCGAACCAGTATAAATCTCGTGTCTTTCTGTGTTGGGAGTTCGTCGAGTTCGTCCACAAGATCTCAGCGAGCTAGGGTGTAGATCGGTAGGAGGGAAAGAACTTCGCGCGCACCCCAGAGTTCGAACCTTAAGGGTTTTGCCAGAACCCTAGATCCGACATTTGGCGCCAGGTAGGGGTGCGCCGTAGCTTCCCTTCCGTCGATCGATGCTCCGTCGCTCCGTCGTCTTCATGGCAGATGCTCGTCGCGCTCGAGCTGAGCGCCGGGCTGCCCTCACTGGCCGCGTTGCTCAGACGGCTCCCGTCGGCAGGCCACCTCGTCGTTCTCCGTCTCCTGCCGCCAACGCCGCCACCGGCCTGGCGGGGAATGAGCAGCAAGCATCCTCGCTGCACCCATCGGTGCGGCAGGACGGCCGCACCACCACTCCATCGCTGACCCCGGCCGGTTCCTCGTCCCATGCGCGTCTCGCTCCCATGGACGCGCGGGCCGCGCTCCTCATGGCGAACGAGCTCCTGTGCTACCGCCCGGTCGACGACCTCTACGAGGACTGGCTCGACCCCGTTGCCGAGCTCGTCCGCGCCGCAGGGGGCTCCCTGGCGCCGTCCCTCTCTCTGCCTCACCCTCCGCCAGCCACGGGCGACGTGGCTCATGGAGCGCCTCCACCACCTCTGCCCCAAGACGGTGCCTTGGTGCCAAGGAGCACGGCCCCATGACGCGACCCACCGCGCCCGGTGCCTATGCGCGAAGAAAGAAGCTGCCAAGATATTCCTCGGCCGCGAGAAGCTGCACCTGCGCTCCCCGCGCCGCCTCGCCGAGACCGCGCGCTCCCTGCGGTGGCGGCGCACGGACCTCATCAAGACCAGGCTCCACCTCCAAGACGGGCCCCGGCGACCACGGCCGGCTGCCGCGCCTTCACCCCCGAGCTGTGTAGCGTCGCCTGGCCGGGCAAGTTCAAGCCAGATCTGCCCCCTCGCTGTGACGGCACCCCCGACCCCGCGGAGTTCCTGCAGCTCTATGAGCTGAGCATCAAAGCAGTCAACGGCGACGAGAAAGTCATGGCGAACTGGTTTCCCATGGCTCTCAAGGACGGAGCCCGCTCCTGGCTCCTGAACCTGCCATCGGGCTCGATCTCCTCCTGTGACGAAATGCGCGACCGCTTCGTCGCCAACTTCCAGGGCACCCGCGACCGCCCGCCGGCCGCGGGCGACCTGCGCCGCATCAAGCAACAACCAGGAGAGACCCTCCAGAAGTACATCCAGCGCTTCAACAACACTCGTCTCAAGATCCCCAAGGTCACGGACGAAGCCATCACCTCCGCGTTCTCCGACGGCGTCCGTGACGTCAAAATGAAGGAGGAGCTAGATATCCACGAGGAGCCGTGCACATCTCAGGAGCTGTTCAACCTGGCGACCAAGTGCGCGAGAGCAGAGGAGGGCCGCCTCTCCCTCCTCGAGCTGCCAGCTGCGGGTGCAGAGGAGAAGAAGGCCAAGGCCAAGGACATGAAGGGCAAGGAAGCAGCTGTGCTCGCAGCAGAGCCCGACACCAAGCGAGGTAGAGATCAGCCCGAGTCATCGAAGAACAGCCGGCCGTTCTGCGCCTTCCACGACCTGAACACCCACAACACCAGTGACTGTCAAGAGCTCAGAGCCATTCGCGAAGGACGCTTCGGTCGACGCCCCGAGCGCAGCGACCGGGGCTACGGCTGAGGAGGAGGACGTGGTGGCGGACGCTGGGATGACCGTGGCCCGTGCCAGGAGTGGCGCGACCGTCCTCGTGAAGACCGCTGGCAGGATCATCCTCGCGAGGGCGCCTGGAGAGACCAGCCTCGCAAGGATCGCCCCCAGGGCAACGCCGGTCTTCCCCCGCTGCCGCCACCTCCAAGAAGGAACGACGACCACCATCAAGACGAGGGGGCTGGGGGCTTCCAAGAGCCTCGCGCCATCGCCTGCATCTTGGGCGGAGCCCAAGCCCCAGCCTCGCAGCATATCTTCAAGTAGTTTGCCCGTGAAGTGAATGCGGTCCTCCCCAAGCTCGAGGCCACACGCCCACTCAGATGGTCCCAGTGCCTCATCATGTTCAACTCGGCGGATCAGCTCAAGTGTGCGGCTACCGCTAGCGCCCTCCCGATGCTGTGCTCCCCAGTCATCAGCAATGTGCAAGTTACCAAGACCCTCATCGACAGCAGCGCAGGGCTCAATGTCTTGTCCGTCGATACGTTCGACAACCTCCAAGTCCCATATGACCAGCTTCAGCCTACCAAGCCTTTCTCAGGAGTGACCGATGGTTCCACCACGCCGATAGGGCAGCTCCGCCTCCCTGGCACCTTCGGAGAATGCAAAAATTACCGCACCGAGCTCATCGACTTCGATGTCGCGCACATCCGTCTGCCGTACAACGCCATCCTCGAGTATCCGACCCTGGCCAAGTTCATGGCCGTCACCCACCACCGCTACAACGTCCTCAAGATGCCGGGAAGTGGCGGAATCATCACAGTCTCATGAGAAGAAAGAGACGCGGTGTGCTCCCTCGAGCGTGCCTTTCAAGCTGCAGCAATCAAACGACCCCGACAGCAAAAGTGAGGGCCCTCCAGAGGCCTTCCCCAATAAGAAGCAGCTGCGCCATGCCGGGCCTCAGGAGGGTGGCGTCACGGCTGCAGCCTCGTCAGGATCAGCGCCCGCTCCAGGGGCGCCTCCCTCCATCGCATAGGAAGGCGCACCCAGCGCCCTCCTCGGGCAGGGCTCGGGGTTTTCTTCTGGAAGGCCTCAGACCTTGCCCACATCACGAGGGAGGCGCTTGGGCACCACTTGGAGGTGTGCTTCACGGCACGTTTTCCTCAGGAGGGCACACGGCAAGGATCACCCACCGTTCAGGAGTTCATCACCAAGACCACCCAGGAATTGCAAGACGCAAGGGCCATGCGCGGCGACCGCCGCTCACGAGGCGCAGCTTCCCATCCAGGCGAGGATGCTGGGCTGCGCGTCTGCATCGACGTTCCAGGGCTCAACAGGGCCGCTTCTCAGGAGCTCTTCTGGCCTTCGCGCGTGGGACCCTGTGAGGGTCCACCGCACAGCTACGTTCGCATGCCCTTCGGCCTGCCGAGCATGTCATCAGCCTATCAGTGCAACATGCGGCGTATCCTGGCGGCTCAAGAGGCTAGGCACTACGCCGTCTTGGCGGAGATGGAGACGGTCCTCTAGGAACCGCCCGAGCCCCCAGAGCCTCCCGAGGCTCAGGGCACCGGTGGCTCATGAGGAGCTATCCCTTCGTCGTACGCCTTCAGCTGCCTCAACTCTCCTTCGTCGACAGAACCAGGTGACATTTTCCAAGTTCATTTAGTTGGGAGCGCCCCTCGAGCTGCATTATTCCCAGGCCGTGTGGGTCCGTCCCTGTGGCGTGTATCCTTTTCTTATGTCTTTAGCTTACCTGGCTGGGGGTGCCCCTCGGGCTGCATTATCCCCAAGCCGCTCGGGCCTGACCAGGTGGCACGCATCTCCCATGCATTCGCTTGAGCCTGCTGCTCTTGTGTTTCATCTATCTATGATTACCGCCTACTCGATTGCCGCTTACCATGGGTCCGCCTCTCCTTCATGCAATTCGCTTGCGCATTAAAAGGGGGGCTCCTGAGCATCGCGACTCAGGAGCTCTTACTGGCTCTCCAGCCCTCACCCCCTGGCCTTGACCACGGCATCGCGACCTGGCATATCAGAGGCGGTTGAGCTCGCTCGAGGGACGGGACCTGAGGACGTAGAGCGCTTGTACCTAACCGTCTCGCAGGAACACACAGCCATCGAACACCCAAGACCAAGCGCAACCCGCCTTGAGGTAGGGCCTCGTGAGTACCGCGCTGGCTCACGAGTGCCCATATACACCTCGCAGCCCTGCCGTGCAAGCCACGTGTCAGGGCGGGGCTGTACACGCCCCGGGGGCTCTCCTCAGAGGGAGCCCCCTCCCATGCACAAGTGGAAGCACCATGCTCCGCGCTGGCCGTCGGCACTGCCGAGGAGCGGCTATGCCCGTGCACAAGCGGAAGCGCTATGCTCCGCGCTGGTGATAAACAACTGAGGGCGGCCTCACGACCGTACCAACCTCAGGGAGCCTCAGAGCTCAGCGTCCGGCCTCACCTAAACGCCTCCCCTCGGGAGAGCCGCGCGAGGGGGCTGGGAACGGGGGCTGCGCTCAGGTCACGCCCAAGTGCACGCCACCTAACCAGGTCTCCCGGACCTGGTCGTCAGACGCCCCTCCCGAGGCCTCGACGAGGGCAGGTATGGAGATTGTTTGCGCGTCAAGGGGGACTCCTGAGCATCGCGACTCAGGAGCCTAACTGGTCATGTAGCCCCTCACTCCTTGGTCCGTCCTGGTCTCCGGTCGGTCCAATGGCGGTTGAGGTATGCGCGGGGCCAGGCTCTGCCGACGTAGAACATTTACTTATCCTCGCGTCTCCTCCCTATTAGCTGTTTGCGCGTCAAGGGGGACTCCTGAGCATCGCGACTCAGGAGCCTAACTGGTCATGTAGCCCCTCACTCCTTGATCCGTCCTGGTCTCCGGTCGGCTCAACGGCGGTTGAGGTATGCGCGGGGCAGGGCTCTGCCGACGCAGAACACAAAGCAAATAGGAAGAAAATCGCAAAATCTCGAAGCAAATATTACAAAACATATTGTCTTCACAATATCAAAGGAAAGTTTAACGCCTCCACGAGGCCTGATGCATATTACAGGAATGAAACAGGAGAGTAGCCGCAGGTCACCCCTGGACACCGTCATCACCTGCAGAAGGTGCTCCTCCTCGGGTAATGTCGCCTTCACCTGCGCCACCAGCCGCAGGATCGGCGGCATCGCCGGACAAGGGTGCGGAGGCAAAGCCGCGGAACTTCTTCAGCAGGGCCTCCACCTTACCTTGCACGGCCTCGGCGGTGGCTGCGCAGTAATCATCAGCCACGGGCTCCAACAGCTCGCCAAGACAAGTGTTGGGGTCGCGAAGGTGCAGATGGATGAAGACGCGGGTCAATGCAGCTGAAGACCGGATGCGAGCCTCTGCCTCTGCCATGGGACCGATACCATCCGCGACTTCCTCGAGCGCCTTCACCAAGAGGGGAAGCAGCAGGGCAGGGCCGTCCTCATCGGTGGTCAGCGACCTCTCCAGGCCGTGCTTGTAGAGCATCTTCAGTGCCACGCGAGATCTCTCCTCGAGATCGGCAAAGGCCACGCCGTCTTCGGCCAGGACCCGCGCCTTGGCATCAAGATCGGCCTCCTTCGCCTTCACCTTCCGCTCCAGCTCTTCCAGCCGGCTGCGCTCGGTGGCCTGCGTCTTTTCCAACTCCTCCAGCTCAGTGTCACGGTGCTTGACGGCGTCCTCCCGGGCCTTCATTTCCTCCTCCTTCACCAGGCGGCCGCGTGCTTCTTCGGCGTGCTTGTCGTGCAGGCTCTTCAGCTCGTCCTCCAACTCTTGGCAGCGGTCGCGGGCGGCCTTGGCATCCTTCAGTGCCGCCTCGCGATCGGCTACAGCATTGGCGGCGCTCTGCTTCTCCTTCTCGGAAGACGCTGCGGCCTAGCTCAGCGTCGCGCGAACCGCCGAGTCGGAGTGAAGCTAGCCGGAGGCCAACTCCAGGCACCCGGCCACCAGGCGCGGGTCCGCGCTCAGGAGATCTGCCTGCAGCTGGGTCATCTCCAAAAGAGCATGTTCCAGGACGGCAGCAGAGGCAGAAGAACCTGGGAGTGGAGGTGGATCAGTGGGAGGAGGCGACGCCGTCACCAGGGCCTGGGAGACTGCGGGTTCCGGAGTAGTCGGGACCTCTTCAGCCGAGCCAGACGCCGGCACCTCAGGAGCCAGAGGGGCCATGGGGGCTGACTCCTCCCGGTGATGCTCTCCTTGGCCTTGAAGGTGACCGAGCTGGGGAGGTGCAAGCGTTGATGTCTCCTTTCTCAGCAGAGGGGGGCGCAGCCGCCGTACCCTCCTTCCTCCTCTTCGCCGTAGACAGCGGCCTGGACAACCAAAGACGAAGGTCAGGAAGCAGCGACATGAGCAAAAACAAGATGGAGATCAAGCACTTACTGGTCCACCGTGGTGTACTCCACCCTCCGCTTGAGAAACTTGAGGCCTGAAAGCGTCGGGGCCTGAGAAGTGGGCGCGCGGGCCCCGGCGGCAGAAGGCGGCGCGGCAGAAGGGCCGGAGCCGGCTCCGGGAGGCGTCAAGACAGAGGCAGCATCTCGAGGAACCAACGACGACCTACCCCTTGTCGGGATAAGGGGCATCTCCCTCTCCTCCTGGCGAGCGTCAGTCTCGGCGTCGTCTGGCAGGGCGCGGAGGATCTCGGCCTTGCTCAGAGAAGGAGTCTCCCCCACATCTTCAAGAGTCTTCTCCGAGTCCACCTCCTCTTCCTCTTCTCCACGAGACTTGTCAGAGGACACCTCCACCGGCTTCGGTGCTGCAGAGGCTCCTGTGGGCACCGGCGGCACCAGCCCGCGCGCGTCAAAGGTCGGCCTGGAGACGACAAATTCCTCCCAGTCCTTGCGGTGGAACAAAGGAATGAAGGCGCTCGGCGGGTACTCCTGATTGTCCCCAACCAGGAGGCGCAAGACAGCAGCCATCAAGCAGGGCCCCCGGCCTCAGGCGGGTCTTGTCTCCTTCATCTCCGAGCTTCCACAGGGGGCGCGCACGTGCCTCAAGTGGAGCAACTCGCAGTATCAAAAACTCCCTCAGGAGCATGACTCCCGTCACCTTGGCCGCCTTCGCATTGCCCTGCTTCAAGTCGGTCGTCATCTGCCCCAACACAGACGACGCCCGCTCATCAGCGAGCTCTGCGCGGGGCCACCCCTTGTTAAACAGGGGGGCCTCCATTGGCAACGCCAAACGCGGATGGGCGCGCTTGGCGTCCATCATGACCCATTTGGCCCGGATGTTGTCGGCCCTCTTCCCGGTGCTCGAGATCGAGTTGGCCTTGCCAGATGCGACGAAATTGGCGCACCCAGAGATGTGGCCATCGCTGGTGCGAAGGAATAAGAATTGGCGTAGAAGCGCCACGGACGGCATCACGCCCAGGTACGCCTCGCAGTAGTAGGCGAAGATGGACATGAGGAGGATAGAGTTGGGATGGAGGTGCAACGCCTGCAGCCCGTAGTGGTCGAGGACCTCATAAAAGAAATCGGAGAAGGGGGAACCAACCCGGCGGCGATGCTGCTCAAGAAGAAGGGGAAGAAGGTGCTTCCCTCAGGCTCTGGCACGTCGGAGGCAAGCCGGAGCTCCGTCTTCCCCCATTCATTGCTCTCCCCCGCCGTCAGCAGGCGCGCGGAGGCGAGGCTCTTCTCGGTGACGGTGGGCACTTCAAGAGCTGGCTCATACCAAGCCGGTGCCGAGGAGGTCTTGACCTTGCGCGACGCCATGGGTCGTAGATGCGGAGCAAGGTCGGAGCAGATCTGGAGGTATCGGTGGCGAGGAGCGAGAAAGGGGATCTGGAGCGAGGCGAGGAAGAAGTAATGAAGGCAAGTACTGTCTGCGCCAGCCTTTTGTCAAGTCGAGCAGTTGCCGATGCAGCGTGGGGAAGCGGAGACACCCACGTCCAATCAACCGTCATGCGTCAACCGAGGCCGCGGGCTTTTGGGGCCCGTGGCGCTCCGCGCTTGACCTTTGGCTTCGCCTCGAAGCCAAGCCCGAGCGCGCCTTGGGGCCGGGTGCTACTGTCGGCGTTCTGGGAACAGGGGTCCCCAGACTTGCCTGCCTGCGGCCCACGGCGTGGCTATGCTAGCAGGCCGTACGGCCCATCTTCATCGACAAGGAATTCAAGACCCTCGCGAGGGGCCAAGCCTCGCGGGGCGGACGGCGCAAGACCTCCTCAGGAGCGACCATGCTCGGTAAGCTCGCGAGGAGGGAAGATATCAAGGCGGGGCAAACCTCGCAAGGCTCTCGTGACGTGAGCCATGGCGGTCAACACCAGGCGGGCGTCAGCGCGCGCAGCGTCCTTGTTTCCTCTTTGGTGCAAAGGAGGCAGGCGCATGCGCGGAGTACCGAGGCGTCATGCAAAGGTTTCCATATCAGTGCAACGAGACCAAGACCATGAGGACGGGAAGACGGAGGTCACCATGGATCCCAAGACGGCGTCACCACCAGAGCCTTTTGCAGGCGAAGACCACTTTTGTCAGGATAGCTTGTACTAGCTATCCCCTTTGAAATTGCCCGCCGTTATTGGCTCCCTTCCCGCTCAATATTTGGGAAGAGGACCAGGGCCTATATAAGTAGAACTAGCCACCACAGTAGAGGCATCTCATCAGATCCAAGGCCAATCCCTAGCCACACACCAAACACAAGAACACCTCAACCTCAGGAGGCTGTTCTTCCCCTTGTACCGTTCATCATCAGCCCAAGAGGCAATCCACCACCACCACACTGGAGTAGGGTATTACACCACAACGGAGGCCCGAACCAGTATAAATCTCGTGTCTTTCTGTGTTGCGAGTTCGTCGAGTTTGTTCGCAAGATCTTAGCGAGCTAGGGTGTAGATCGGTAGGAGGGAAAGAACTTCGCGTGCACCCCAGAGTTCGAACCTTAAGGGTTTTGCCGGAACCCGAGATCCGACAATATGTACAACCCAAAATAATCCTCATCGATGGTGAAATTAATTAACCTCTCCCGATGTAGGTCAAAGTGATGCATGCATGCATCGACGATGGCCTCGTGGGCCCACAGATGGAAGCGTCACACGTGAGTGTCCTAGCTAGGATAACCACCGCGTGCATGCATGTGGCCCAAAGAGGTGTTGTGTGATGTTTGAATAGCCAATTTCACAATTTTGATGTGGCACGTGCCTCGGAAACCGAAAAGTCCTGACACTGAGTGAGGTGTACTTGTTCACGGACGCGTGCGTATAGTATATATGCTAGTCCCCTCCCACCTCTTCGACGCGTACTATATACCACCATAACACAAACAAAAAAGATTCTACCTTGCTGGTCAAATTAACCTCACTGCCGGCTGTTCGTCAAAGTGATGGACGACGACCTCGCGGGCCCACAGAAAGCTTCACACGCGAGTATCGAGTGTCGTGTAGGACAACCATCGACTGCATGTGGCCAAAACATGTATGTATGAAAGGGTTGTGTAATGTTTTAAACAACGAATTCACGACTCTGATGTGGCACCGACCTGCCTAACAAAACGGCCAACCCACACGGTGGCTCACAACTCGTAGTGTACTGCGAGCCACCCGTCACCCCCAGATGCACACACCCACACACACACCACGGATCCACCGCAACTACCATGCATGTTAAATTAATTATCCTGCGGCGAACATATGTTACCAAAGGAGGAACGTTTTAATTTTGAAAAAATCACAGAGATCATTAAGACGTTTTAGTACATTAATTGATTGATTTTCTACGGGTATAATGTGCAAAAATCAAATTTGAGCTACATGCACACGTGACAGTGCACCTAAATGGATTGCAAAAACACGTGCGTCTCACTGGGTGCATGTTTACTCCCCGTGCAACAAATTTCAAACATTGAGAATCTTGATTTTTAAATTCTAGTACATCCAAAACTTATTTTAAGTTCATGAAACTTATCGTGTTGTCATATGGACACCAATACAAAGTGGCATTGTACTTTTTTTTGTCAAATTTTAGACCAGTTTTAATGTAATCTTTATCTAATTACAAAAGGGAGATTATTAATAATTGGGAACCAATATCCCAAACGGATTATTTATTTGAACCGTGAGCCTTAGACCAACAATGGATGCGTGCCATGCTTCGGTTAAGCAATAAAGCGGCAGCATTAATCATCCAAATAGAAAAACAATATACGTGCCACCGAGTGACCCGTGTGTTGTGCGAGCAGGCGTGAGTTGACGGGATGCATGCGAGCAGTCCGCCGCGCAGGCAAACCGGGAGGCGTGCGTGCAGGTGTGTTAATTGACGGAGGTGTGCTCGCTGCGCAGTGTCATCAGGAGGCATGCGAGTAGCTGTGCGAAACTTTGGTAGGCATGTCAGCAGTCCAGTGCGCAGGCTCATCGGGAGGCGAGCCATCGGTTTGACCGCCGCCCGCCTCTCTCCCACAACTCCCACAACTCCATATTAATGGTGCGCCTGAGCGGCCGCACCCCCAATCCTCACCACACACACAATCCTCTCTCTCTGCTTGCATCCTCAGTGCCACTCTTAGTCCTCAAAGCCATCAGTGTATGAGGATGCCGCCGAAGTGCCCCATTGGAGCGAGTGGCGACGCCGGGGCTTCTAAAGCACCGGAGCACGACGTGGAGATGGAGACAGAGGTTGCCGTCACCACCGGTGAGTTATCAATGCACCCTGACGTCATCGATGGCGTCGAGCTTCCACAGCCAGAGGCGGAGTTCCACACCGACGCTGGTGATGACCCCGACGACGACTCCGACCAAGGGCGGAGCCAGGATTTGACGATAGGGGCCGAAGTATTCAATGAACATATAGAAGTTTCTTTCCTAACAATGACCATTCTATGAGGAATACAAGATAATATGGATTTTGCAATTAGAAAATGATAGATTTTCATTAGTTTGAATGTGGTTCTTATGCCTAAAACTCACAAAACCAAATGTATAATCTTATATGATGCGTTTCCAATTCTAGCTTGCTGTGTAAATTTTACTCATGCCGGAATATTTGATCGGTAGTTTCTGTGTAAGCTAATTTCTTATTTAAGTTATCATATATACAAACTTGTATGTAATTTTCTAACCGGACTAAAAAATAGAAACAATAATAATAACTTGCGATGATGTAGACATGAGTCGATGATATACCTTTCATCTGAGGTGAGTCCTGTTGAGTTTTCCTAAGGGCAGATTCTGAAACTAAGATGATAGAATCAGTGCATACCTATTTTTTAGAATTAAAAAAAATTGTTAGCCCTAATTAATCCCATCAAAGGAAAAAACTTTCTAGTCTTGTGGAGAAAGATGCGGATCAGTTCATTAGTATCCCATGGTATATATAAATCAATGGAGGGACCAACAAGACTCACCGTAAGATTATTCCACCATCGGCGACGGCGGCAGCGGCGCTAATCTATTGTACGGATGCCCTCGTCTAACTTCCATAGGCGGCTACGCGCAGCGAGCTCTTGTGCGTTTTTTAGGGAAAGCAAGCTTGTGTACGCTGTGCGTTGGGGCCGAAACAATCGAAGCAATGCTCTCTCGATCATGGCCTGGTCAGCTTCCACAACTACAAGCATGGCCACATGGGCTATTTGTTTAATACATGGGCTTCCACTTGCAAAGTTTCTGGGCTTCAAGCCTTCTTGACCGCACTGTTAGGGGGGCCAATTAGTCCTAAATCTAATTGACCTTGCCTAATCAACCTAGGACCTATGCTTCAGTACTTCAGTACGAGGCAGCCATTGGGGGGGGCTTGGCCCCTGCTCGGCCCCCCTTAGCTCTGCCCCTGACTCTGACGACCACTCCGGCAATGACTCCGATGACGACGAACATCTGGTTAGTCATCTATACCCATTTTATGTGTCAAATAGATCATAGGGTTTCTCTGGTTACTCCTGCCACCCCCTTTTTGAAATAGAAATCCTATGGTTATGTTCTCCCAATCCATGAAATCTGAGTAAGTTTCGTTAGATCCGTGTAGTGTATTGATTGTTTGAATGGTACAAGTGATAAGTGATTAGTTGTTTCATCTGTGCAAATGATTTCTGCTAGTAATCCGACTAGGGTTAGTGTTCATGCTAGTAATTCCTAGCCAGGACTTGACAATTGATTTTGAATGACCTACATATGTTTGTGCCACTATTTTCTTCAAGATTGGTCTGTACATAGACAACTGTGCTTAAAAGTTGAACCATAATCTCTGGATATGTATAAATAAATAGCCATAAATTCCTAATCCTACTTCACGGCATGTAATCATTGATTTGATGCCAAATTTGTTTTACTATTTGTATATGTGTTGTCTGACGATGTGGACATCAAGGATGAAGATGGTCAGAGGAGGTACAAGAGGCAAATCCTGAGGGGGCTTTATGCGGGAATGCATAACAGGTGTATTCAGACCTGGAACGGCGGCTATGGATGCTCATTTTTCAACCACAAGCTTCATGTCGCGTATCTAAGTGTTCTGGCGCATGCAAGAGGACGGGTCGTTGACTCCTTCAAGCAGAAGTATTCTCGCAGGGTGCCGCACGACGCGTACGCTGAGTACCTGGAGAAGCTTCAGAATCGTGCCGGCATGTTAGATGAGATGTGGGATCGAACTATGTACGCTTGAGTATGCTTAATGACGGTTGAACTATGCTTGTGTACGTGTACGCTTATTATCTATGTCTGAGTATGTTTAATCTATGTTTACTTATGTCTAATTGTGGGATATGGATGCAATCAGTTCGGTTGATGGAATCTACCTCCGTCTTGGTTTATTGGTCGCTTTTGTAATTTGTGTTAAATTTTGACCAAAGGTTTAACTGACAAAATGTTAGTGCAGGTCAGCAAAAATTATACCGTTGGATGGGTATTTGAGCATAATGTTCAATGATATAATTTTTGGTGACATGCATAAACATTTCTTAGTTAAATA
The DNA here is from genome assembly GCF_002575655.3 of Aegilops tauschii subsp. strangulata. Taxonomy (NCBI): domain Eukaryota; kingdom Viridiplantae; phylum Streptophyta; class Magnoliopsida; order Poales; family Poaceae; genus Aegilops; species Aegilops tauschii. Next base: position 185,012,635 of record NC_053039.3, read on the forward strand.
TTTGCTAAAAATTATAAAGGGGACCAATAAACCAGGACGGAGGTAGGACGTCAATCACACATGGTTCCCAAAATTGGAACCGTGTGCAATGACTTTCATTTTGCTTGTTGCGTTAATCACACACGGTTGGCTCTAGCAAACCGTCGCCTCCAAAATTCTTTGTGGGACAAAAAACCCTCACCACCCAATTTAAAAAAGAAAAAAAAATAAAACCCTCACAATCCCCACGTCACAAAAACCCTCACCCCCACCCCCTCCGGTCCCCATTCACACCTGCACAAGCTCCTCCGTGTCTATCAATGGCACCGCCTATCGCGGCAGTAAACACTTAGCTCGACGCATGCCGCCGCCAGCTGCCGGCAAAGCCCACCGCATTTCGCCACTTCCACTTTCCGCCACCTATCGCCATCGACTTTCTCGACGCTGCTCGCGATCGACCCAGCTCCGCTCGGTTGGGGAATCTGCCGTACTGAGGGTTCTTTCTCATGGACAACAAGGTAACTAATTTAATGAGATATTATCTCATCTCTTATCCCAGTTCATCTTCTTCCTTTAATCACTCGGCCGAAATCGCCGTGAATTCATTTTTATTCGAGCTGATTTGAGGGTTTTCTTCCGTTTGTAGAGTGTACAGTGCGTGGACACATCAGGACCTTGCGGCCTCTACCAGACATTCCATCTCACCGTACCAGATGACTTGAGGATGCGCGCGGTATGTTCAATATCACCCTAAATCGGCTCGCATGGCCTACTTTCCTGAACATATTCTAAATATTACTACATTTGGATAAAAGGTGCCACATGCACCATATACATCAAAGGGGATTTTTTCCCTGTTCTTTCTATATTAGGCAAATTAATGATGTATTGTTCTTTCGATTACTCTCATGTTTCCATGACATCATGTTTAGCCTATCTGCTTAATTATAAATTTTTGTCCTTCGATTTCAACTGTTGTACAGTTCTTTCAATTTGGGCCCATATTTGCATGCTACATATTTTCTTTAACAATCCTACCATTTTCTGCAGCGCGTCCCTTGCTATGCAACAGAATCTGTAGTGCACAATCTTTCCCTTTACATAAATCAAGACTGCAGGGATGTCATACTGCACACAAACCATGGATTTACAATCATTGCTACTGTAAGACTTGATGAACGTGGTGACTCCTATTTTGGCACTGGCTTTTGGAAAGAAATTTCTAAGTTTTATGAACTGAAACCTGGCACTATAATTGCACTGCACATAAAAGGGCCTGGTCACGAGATATATGGTAAGATATCATCCGTCCAGACTTTGTTTGAAGTAAGTTTTCTTTTCAACTATCTGCATGTTGACTTACCCAGCAATATCAAATGAATTTTGTAGTATTTAAGCAACCAACTGTTATTCCCTTTTCTTACTATATTCCTACCTAATAACTTCTAGTTACCAATACACTTTTCTATTGCCTTGTCTTAACTAAATATTCCCCGTACTCCCATTTCTATCAGAAAGCGCCGCTGACAAGGAGACTCCGGAGGTGGAGAACGGGGTTGCCAACAAGCGGAGGCGGGGCGAGCTAGAACCGCAAGCGACTCCAGCAGGCCTAAACTTCATCAGCAGCCTCCCCAATGATATGTTGACAGTCATCATCTCCCTCCTCCCAATCAAATATGGGGCGCAGACAACCATCCTTTCCCGGCGGTGGTGCCCCCTATGGAACTCCATCCCTCTCGACCTCATCGACACCCACGAGCTCTACCATGGCTATCGCAAAAGCTTGGATGCGTTCTCCAAGATCCTCGACAGTCACCTTGGCCTAACCAGAGGCCTTAGAATGGGCAAGTTCTGTTCCAACGGCAAGGACCGAGCCAAGCTTGATGACTGGTTCCGATCCCCCGCCCTAGATCAGCTCCAGGAGCTCACTTTTGATGATGCGCATATGCGGTTGCTGCCAACGTCCGCACTTCGCCTCGCGCCCACGCTGCGCGTCGCCAAGTTCAGGAAATGCCATTCCCCCATAATGACCCGCCCGCTCTTATTCTACCACGACTGAAGCACCTCGAGCTCGTCGTCGTCTGCCTCTCAAACGGTGACATGGAGCGCCTGCTCCGTGGTTGTACTGCACTCGAGTACCTTCGTCTTCAGGCGATCAATGGACTGAGTACCTTCCACATCACCTCCATGACTCTCCGGACAATTTATGTGTGTTGCTGGTGCGGCAGGAAGATATCACAAGATGTGTACCACGGTATGGTCACTGAGGACACACCTGTACTTGAGAGATTACTTGTAGTTGATCAAGAAGGTCCAACAAGAATCCATGTCATTTCCGCGCCGAATTTGACAGTGGTGGGCTACTAGTCTGACAAATACTCTGAACTTGTTATTGGATCCACACCCGTTCAGGTACAACAGCCGCCTTCTACCTCTCCTTCTACAAATTAACATTTTCTAATTTTGAAGATGTTTGTCCGTCTGTCATTCAGAAAATAATTCCGACAAGCTTGACCCCGAAACTGCAGACAGTGAAGATCTTGGCACTAGAATCTATCGGCCCCAACTTGGAGCAAGTTGTCAGTTTCCTGAGATGCTTTTCGTGCCTAGAGAAGCTATATATCGAGGTGATGTTCCTTTCCTGTTAAATGTTAACCATGAGGGAGTTCAATTTGTGACATCTTTTTCCAAGTTTACAATGACAATGTACTATGATTTCTGCAGGATTCTTTTGGAAGATTTCAGTACATACATGCCCCCCCATATTAGTTGCTTGATCCATATGGTTACTGATACGTCTCCAACGTATCTATAATTTTTGATTGTTCCATGCTATTATATTATCTGTTTTGGATGTTTAATGGGCTTTATTATGCACTTTTATATTATTTTTGGGACTAACCTATTAACCAAAGGCCCAGTGCAAATTGTTATTTTTTTGCCTATTTCAGTGTTTCGCAGAAGGAATATCAAACGGAATCCAAACAGAATGAAAACTTCGCGAGGATCGTTTTTGGAACAAACGCAATCCAGGAGACTTGGAGTGGACGTCAAGGAAGCAACGGGGCAGCCACGAGGCAGGGAGGCGTGCCCAGGGGGGTAGGCACGCCCCCACCCTCGTGGGCCCCTCGTAGCTCCACCGACCTATTTATTTCGCCTATATATACTCTTATACCCTAAAAACATCCAGGGGAGCCACGAAACCTATTTTCCACCACCGCAACCTCCTGTACCCATGAGATCCCATCTTGGGGCCTTTTCTGGCTTTCCACCGAAGGGGGGATCGATCACAGAGGGCTTCTACATCAACACCATAGCATCTCCGATGATGTGTGAGTGGTTTACCACAGACCTTCGGGTCCATAGTTATTAGCTAGATGGCTTATTCTCTCTCTTTGGATCTCAATACAAAGTTCTCCTCGATTCTCTTGGAGATCTATTCGATGTAATTCTTTTTGCGGTGTGTTTGTCGAGATCCGATGAATTGTGGGTTTATGATCAAGATTATCTATGAACAATATTTGATTCTTCTCTGAATTCATATATGCATGATTTGATATCTTTGCAAGTCTCTTCGAATTATCAGTTTGGTTTGGCCTACTAGATTGATATTTCTTGCAATGGGAGAAGTGTTTAGCTTTGGGTTCAATCTTGCGGTGTCCTTTCCAAGTGACAGCAGGGGCAGTAAGGCACGTATTGTAATTTTGCCATCGAGGATAAAAAGATGGGGTTTATATCATATTGCTTGAGTTTATCCCTCTACATCATGTCATCTTGCCTAATGCGTTACTCTGTTCTTATGAACTTAATACTCTAGATGCATGTTGAATAGCAGTCGATGTGTGGAGTAATAGTAGTAGATGCAGAATCGTTTCGGTCTACTTGACACGGACGTGATGCCTATGTTCATGATCATGCCTAGATATTCTCATAACTATGCGCTTTTCTATCAATTGCTCGGCGGTAATTTGTTCACCCACCGTAGAATTTGCTATCTTGAGAGAATCCACTAGTGAAACCTATGGCCCCGGGTCTATTTTCCATCATATTAATCTCCCGTCAACTAGCTATTTCTGTCGCCGTTTATTTTGCAATCTTTATTTTCCAATCTATACAACAAAAATACCAAAAATATTTATCTTATTATCTCTATCAGATCTCACTTTTGCAAGTGGCCGTGAAGGGATTGACAACCCCTTTATCGCGTTGGTTGCAAGGTTCTTGATTGTTTGTGCAGGTACTAGGGACTTGCGTGTTATCTCCTACTGGATTGATACCTTGGTTCTCAAAAACTGAGGGAAATACTTACGCTACTTTGCTGCATCACCCTTTCCTCTTCAAGGGAAAACCAACGCATGCTCAAGAGGTAGCAAGAGGGATTTCTGGCGCCGTTGCCGGGGAGATCTATGCACAAGTCAAGACATACCAAGTACCGATCACAAACTCTTCTCCCTTGCATTACATTATTTGCCATTTTCCTCTCGTTTTCCTCTCCCCCACTTCACCTTTGCCGTTTTATTCGTCCTTTTCCGCTCGTTTCTTTTTGCTTATCGTTTGTGTGTTCGCTTTTTGTGCGATTCATTGCCTTCATGTCTGAAACTGGGGAGGTTATCATTGAGAAGGATAATAGTAATAACATGGAAAACTTTGATGCTTTTGATGATCCTCATGAAGAACCTACTATTTTACACACTAAAAAGTATCAGATTGGTAGTGGTAATATCATTGGGAAAGGAGTTATTCAAGATTTCTTTACTTGGTGCCGGTACCCTGACCACTATGGGTGGGTCTATTCTTCATAGAACTAGTAGTCTTGCGGATGCTATATCTTTGCTCGTAGTTGAACTTGAGAGACAATTTATTCATATGCATCCTTGCATACAAAGGATTTTTCTAGAATTTTCCAACATCGAGCATTCTTCTGTTAAGCGTGCAGGTACTATCTTTTTGGCACATGAGTTCAGATTTATAATGAAAGAGGCCAATGAAATTTTTGCACATTATAGGGTGGACGCTGGTCGTCCTCCCATAGAAGCTATCCTTTTTAATCAAGAAGACATAATGCGTTTACGATCTTTAGATCATGTTGCTTACAATGAAAACCTTAGAAAGAAGGTTCCTACCAGTGTTCTAGTTGATAGAATCTCTGAACTTAATGATGATTTTGCTATTCAGAACAATGGGTTAGGTTTTTCTCTTGAACAAAGGCTCATGACTTTTTGCCAAAAGAATGCTTATAATGATGAATTGGTTGTGCAATATAAGGGGCCAAAGGAGGAACCCATACCTCCCAAGCTTGATCTTGGGGACTTTTTTCTCATTAAATTTAGCCCTTTTGACTACTTTTGCTTGCCACAAAGAAAACTTGCTGCTGAACATAGGTAATATGAGATGAGTTTTCGTGATTTACCTTATCATTATGGTAATACCTAGATCTATTCTTGTTTTATGCCTAGCTAGGGGCGTTAAACGATAGCGCTTGTTGGGAGGCAACCCAATTTTATTTTTGTTCCTTGCTTTTTGTTCCTGTTTAGTAATAAATAATTGGGACAATTGCATTTTTACCCCTAGTTGGTTCCTACCCACGGGTTTTGCCCTTTCTTTTCGGGCTTGCTCAGTTTTGCCCTTACTTTTTCCGTCGAGATCCCTCGAATGCCCTTTGACCGTTTGACCAAAACTTTGAAAATTCATAACTAATTCATATGAACTCAGAAAAATGCAAATAAGATATCAAAATGTTCAGATAAACATTAACTTTATGTGCATATCATTTGCATTCAGGACAAAAGCATCGTTTAAACTACCTATGGTAGTTAATGTTATTAACATTATTAAAAATAAAAAGGTATAAACAATATTTTTTCATGAATAAAAATTACATGCAAATGTAGGTGATGTTTTCTGAACATCCTGATATCTTATTTGCATTTTTCTGAGTTCGTATCAACTTGTTATGAAGTTTCCAAATAATGGTCAAAGTCGTTACAAGATTCATAACAAGATGACAGAAACTCAGAAAAATGCAAATAAGATATCTGGATGTTCAGAAAACATCATCTGCATTTGCATGTAATTTTTATTCATGAAAAAATATTGTTTATACCTTTTTATTTTTAATAGTGTTAATAAAATTAATTACCTCAGGTAGTTTAAAGGGTGCTTTTGTCTTGAATGCAAATGATATGCACATAAAGGTAATGTTTATCTGAACATTTTGATATCTTATTTGCTTTTTCTGAGTTCATATGAATTAGTTAAGAATTTTCAAAGTTTTGGTCAAACGGTCAAAGGGCATTAGAGGGACCACGATGGAAAAAGTAAGGGCAAAACTGAGCAAGCTCGAAAAGTAAGGGCAAAACCCGTGGGTAGGAACCAACTAGGGGTAAAAATGCAATTGTCCCTAAATAATTCATCTAGCCTCTGGTTAGATGTGTTTTTATGCTTTAATTAGTGTTTGTGCCAAGTAAGACCTATAGGATCTTTTTGGGTGATAATTATTTGATCTTGCTGGAAAAAAAACAGAAACTTTCTGCTCACGAAAACAATTGTTAAAAATCACCAGAAAGTGGTAATACTGATTCCAATTGCAGTAGATCAATAATCAAATTATCTAGGTCTTCCTATTTTGGAAGATGTTTCTGAGTTACAGAAGTTTGCGTTTGATACAGATTACTACAGACTGTTCTGTTTTTGACAGATTCTGTTTTTCGTGTGTTGTTTGCTTATTTTGATGAATCTATGGCTAGTATCGGGGGGTATGAACCATAGAGAAGTTGGAATACAGTAGGTTTAACACCAATATAAATAAAGAATGAGTTCATTACAGTACCTTAATGTGGTGGTTTGTTTTCTTACACTAACGAAGCTCATGAGATTTTCTGTTGAGTTTTGTGTTGTGAAGTTTTCAAGTTTTGGGTAAAGATTTGATGGATTATGGAATAAGGAGCGGAAAGAGCCTAAGCTTGGGGATTCCCAAGGAAGCCCAAGGTAAAATTCAAGGACAATCAAAAGCCTAAGCTTGGGGATGCCCCGGAAGCCATCCCCTCTTTCGTCTTCGTCTATCGGTAACTTTACTTGAGACTATATTTTTATTCACCACATGATATGTGTTTTGCTTGGAGCGTCTTGTATGATTTGAGTCTTTGATTTTTAGTTTAACATAATCATCCTTGCTGTACACACCTTTTGGAGACACACACATGAATCAGAATTTATTAGAATACTCTATGTGCTTCACTTATATCTTTTGAGCTAGATAATTTTGCTCTAGTGCTTCGCTTATATCTTTTCGAGCACGGTGGTGATTTTATTTTATAGAAAGTATTGATCTCTCATGCTTCACTTATATTATTTTGAGAGTCCTTTAGAACAGCATGGTAATTTTCTTTGGCTATAAAATTAGTCCTAATATGATAGGCATCCAAGATGCGTATAATAAAAACTTTCATATAAAGCGCTTTGAATACTATGAGAAGTTTGATACTTGATGATTGTTTTGAGATATGAAGATGGTAATATTAGAGTCATGCTAGTTGAGTAATTGTGAATTTGAGAAATACTTATGTTGAAGTTTGCAAATCCCGTAGCATGCACATATGGTAACCGTTGTGTGACAAATTTGAAACATGAGGTGTTCTTTGATTGTCATCCTTATGAGTGGCGGTCGTGGACGAGCGATGGTCTTTTCCTACCAATCTATCCCTCTAGGATCATGCGCGTAATGCTTGGTTTTTGATGACTTGTAGATTTTTGCAATAAGTATGTGAGTTCTTCATGACTAATGTTGAGTCCATGGATTATGCGCACTCTCACCTTTCCATCATTGCTAGCCTCTTCGGTACCATGCATTGCCCTTTCTCACCTTGAGAGTTGGTGCAAACTTCGCCGGTGCATCCAAACCCCGTGATATGATACGCTCTATCACACATAAACCTCCTTATATCTTCCTCAAAACAGCCACCATAACCTACCTATTATGGCATTTCCATAGTCATTCCGAGATATATTGCCATGCAACTTTCCACCGTTTCATTTATTATGACACGCTTCATCATTGTCATATTGCCTTGCATGATCATGTAGTTGATATTGTATTTGTGGCAAGGCCACCATGCATAATTTTTCATACATGTCACTCTTGTTTCATTGCCCATCCCGGTACACCGCCGGAGGCACTCATATAGAGTCATATTTTGTTCTAGTATCGAGTTGTAATCATTGAGTTGTAAATAAATAGAAGTGTGATGATCATCATTAATAGAACATTGTCCCATGAAAAAAAAGAGAAAGGCCAAATAAAAAAGGAAAGACCAAAAAAAGAAAAAAAAGAAAGGCCAAATAAAAAAAGGAAGGCCCAAAAAAAAGAAGGTACAATGCTACTATCCTTTTTCCACACTTGTGCTTGAAAGTAGCACCATGATCTTTATGATAGAGAGTCTCTTATTTTGTCACTTTCATATACTAGTGGGAATTTTTCATTATAGAACTTGGCTTGTATATTCCAACAATGGGCTTCCTCAAATGCCTAGGTCTTCGTGAGCAAGCAAGTTGGATGCACACCCACTTAGTTTCTTTTGTTGAGCTTTCATACATTTATAGCTCTAGTGCATCCGTTGCATGGAAATCCCTACTCCTTGCATTGACATCAATTGATGGGCATCTCCCTAGCCCGTTGATTAGCCGCGTCAATGTGAGACTTTCTCCTTTTTTGTCTTCTCCACACAACCCCCATCATTATTCTATTCCACCCATAGTGCTATGTCCATGGCTCACGCTCATGTATTGCGTGAAAGTTGAAAAAAGTTTGAGAATACTAAAGTATGAAACAATTGCTTGGCTTGTCATCGGGGTTGTGCATGATGAGAGCATTTTTGTGTGACGAAAATGAAGCATAGCCAAACTATATGATTTTGTAGGGATAAGCTTTCTTTGGCCATGTTACTTTGAGAAGACATAATTGCTTAGTTAGTATGCTTGAAGTATTATTATTTTTATGTCAATATTAAAAAAAATCTTGAATCTTTCTGATCTGAACATTCATGCCATAATAAAGAAAATTACATTGAAAATTATGTTAGGTAGCATTCCACATAAAAAATTCTGTTTTTTATTATTTACCTACTCGAGGACGAGCAGGAATTAAGCTTGGGGATGCTTGATACGTCTCCAACGTATCTATAATTTTGATTGTTCCATGCTATTATATTATCTGTTTTGGATGTTTAATGGGTTTATTATGCACTTTTATATTATTTTTGGGACTAACCTATTAACAGAAGGCCCAGTGCAAGTTGCTATTTTTTTGCCTATTTCAGTGTTTCGCAGAAAAGGAATATCAAACGGAATCCAAACGGAATCCAAACGGAATGAAACCTTCACGAGGATCGTTTTTGGAACAAACACAATCCAGGAGACTTGGAGTGGACGTCAAGGAAACAACGAGGCGGGCATGAGGCAGGGAGGCAGGCCCCCCACCCTCGTGGGCCCCTCGTAGCTCCACCGACCTACTTCTTTCGCCTATATATACTCTTATACCCTGAAAACATCCAGGGGAGCCACGAAACCTATTTTCCACCGCCGCAACCTTCTGTACCCGTGAGATCCCATCTTGGGGCCTTTTCCGGTACTCCGCCGGAGGGTGAATAGGTCACGGAGGGCTTCTACATCAACACCATAGCCTCTCCGATGATGTGTGAGTAGTTTACCACAGACCTTCGGGTCCATAGTTATTAGCTAGATGGCTTCTTCTCTCTCTTTGGATCTCAATATAAAGTTCTCCTCAATTCTCTTGGAGATCTATTCGATGTAATTCTTTTTGCGGTGTGTTTGTCAAGATCCGATGAATTGTGGGTTTATGATCAAGATTATCTATGAACAATATTTGATTCTTCTTTGAATTCTTATATGCATGATTTGATATCTTTGCAAGTCTCTTCGAACTGTCAGTTTTGTTTGGCCTACTAGATTGATCTTTCTTGCAATGGGAGAAGTGTTTAGCTTTGGGTTCAATCTTGCGGTGTCCTTTCCTAGTGATAGCAGGGGCAACAAGGCACGTACTATATTGTTTCCATCGAGGATAAAAATATGGGGTTTATATCATATTGCTTGAGTTTATCCCTCTACATCATGTCATCTTGCCTAATGCGTTACTCTGTTCTTATGAACTTAATACTCTAGATGCATGTTGGAAAGCGGTCGATGTGTGGAGTAATAGTAGTAGATGCAGAATCGTTTCGGTCTACTTGACACGGATGTGATGCCTATGTTCATGATCATGCCTAGATATTCCCATAACTATGCGCTTTTCTATCAATTGCTTGGCAGTAATTTGTTCACCCACCGTAGAATTTGCTATCTTGAGAGAAGCCACTAGTGAAACCTATGGCCCTCGGGTCTATTTTCCATCATATTAATCTCCCGTCAACTAGCTATTTCTGTCGTCGTTTATTTTGCAATCTTTATTTTCCAATATATACAACAAAAATACCAAAAATATTTATCTTATTATCTCTATTAGATCTCACTTTTGCAAGTGGCCGGGAAGGGATTGACAACCCCTTTATCGCGTTGGTTGCATGGTTCTTGATTGTTTGTGCAGGTACTAGGGACTTGTGCGTTATCTCCTACTGGATTTATACCTTGGTTCTCAAAAACTGAGGGAAATACTTACGCTAGTTTGCTGCATCACCCTTTCCTCTTCATGGGAAAACCAATGCATGCTCAAGAGGTAGCAGTTACAATCAATAAGCATTTCTCCTTTGGATTCATCTGTACTAGTTTTCTTAGGGAACCTTTCATCCACTCTAACCTCTTGTGAAGAAGGCTACATTTTTCTAGAATGTAATCAAATGCCCATGTTAATCATGTCAGATCAAAGATGGCATGTTAGTGCATTTTACAAATCCTACAAACCAAATAGGCCTGTAGTAATGTTCAAAACTGCATGTAGGCACTAACACGTTTTCTTCTTTTGCAGATAAGATTAGGCCCAGTGGTGGATAATGTGATACACTATAACAATCACGTCGAATGCCTAGATCTGCATCTCTCATAAATTACTTTGAACTCCTACCGAGGGACCTTACCGGAGATTATATTCACCAGGTTCTTTGTTCTCGGAGCAAGGGTGCTGAAGGAAATGAGGTTTGCCCTACATTTATTTCACAAAAATGAATGGTTTGTTGATCAGGGCTTGCGCCTGCGGCAGAATGGAATAGGCTGCAAAAATGCTGAATTTCATTTTGGAACTTCAGATGACAGAGTAATCGGAAGTCACCGTGTCAACCCCATACATGACTTCTCAGTGGCTGACCCCTTTGCAAAAATTGTGAGGTTTCGAAACCAGACTTAGAAGTGGTAATATTAGTTCTAACCCCTCTGATATCCATTTTCAACAGATCAGCGTGAGTGTTTGCAGCTGATGAGCTGAATTTCATTTCTAATATCAGTTTGAACCTTGTAATCTTCGAATTTGAGCCATACAACTTTGGAATTTGAACCTTGTAATATTTTGAGCTTTTGTGGCACAATCATTGAAACGGCATCGTATGATAGTCGAATATTGCTAGCACTATTTTGACCTTAATATGCAATGGTCTTAGATTTTATTGACCATTCTCGAATCAGTTTACCTTGTCGATCTCACAGCACATGATCTGTATAGCTAACTCGACTGCGATCTTCAACATTATTGCACACAGTTGGTTTCTTCCACCGTGTGCACTGTAGAGCGCATAATTAATTATCACACAGTGTCCATCATCACCCTTCTGTGTAACTTTGACTTCATCACCCACGGGTAAACTTATGACCGAAGTCATTCCACACACTTTGTTTTTACAAAGCTTTTTGCCAATAAATGCCCCAGATTTGTCCCTCTTCTAGCCAACGTGGCCAAACTAGTCGGGCGAGAAGCTTGCGCGGTAAACAGCGCAGTAGCGCGGGAACAGGCTCACCGACGATACATTTGGCGCTTCTTCAAGCCCACACGTGCCGTGCGGTGTTGTCAAGCGTGCACTGGAATCCTCTGCTATGAATGTCGTGACAAGACGTGACGATTACAGGCCGGCCGGCCCCCATTTATTACAGTGACCATTTAACCCTTGTGTCTATTCAACCTTTCGATCGCGCCCCACCATTGCAAGAAGCACACCCACCACGAGAAATTCTTAGAGGGTATCCTGCGCGGCTCCAATGGTGCTCCGAGCGGCTGCCAACAACGACCAGCAGTTCACCATGCGTGCCGTGGGGGACACCCACAGAAGGTTCATGTACCTCTCGGTGGTGTACACCAATGACCCGGTCTAGGTGGAGCACGCCATCCACATCATGGAGTTGTTCATTGCCGAGGAGAAGTACAAGGTGGTCGGGTTCGACCTCGAGTACACCCGCGCTCGTGCCGGGTCTCGTCCCAAGGTCGTCGTTGACCAGATGTGCGTGCGCCACCACGTCCTCGTCTACCACTACTGCCTGGCCACAAGGCCTTGCGAGTGTTTCGCCAGGTTTGTCAACAGCCCCCACTACATGTTCGCTACGGTGGACATCACCAACGATGTAAAGGCACTCGAGAATTCGGGCATCGCCTGCCAGAACCTTGTCGACATCCAGGGCCAATACAAGATCTGGGGCAGCAAGTGGTACGTCTCCAACGTATCTATAATTATGAAGTATTCATGCTATTATATTATCCATCTTAGATGTTTTATATGCTATTTTATATGATTTTTGGGACTAACCTATTAACCTAGAGCCCAGTGCCAGTTTTTGTTTCTTCCTTGTTTTTGAGTTTTACAGAAAAGGAATACCAAACGGAGTCCAATTGACGTGCCAATTTTTGATGATTTTTTATGGACCAAAAGAAGCCCCTGGTAGAGTTGGGCCAAAAGAGTCCCGAGCTGTCCACGAGGGTGGTGGGCGCCCCCACCCCCCTGGGAGTGCGCCCCTGCCTCGTGGACGACTCGGAGACCCCCCCTGACGTGAAACCAACGCCAAAAATTCCTATAAATACAGAAACCCCTAGAAAATAACCTAGATCGGAAGTTCCGCCGCGGCAAGCCTCTGTAGCCACAAGAAATCAATCTAGGCCCTCTCTGGCACCCTGCCGGAGGGGGCCATCATCACCGCGGTGATCTCTGGCACCCTTTTAGCATGAAAAAGTAAATGGATGAATGAATTGAATATCATAAATCTGAATTTATATATGTTTCATATGCTTATAACATGGGGAGTAATGACTTCACACATAATAAGTATAGGTAGTAAACTCATTGAAAGTTAGCAAACGTAGAATTGGTCACTTGAACAATTCATGAAAGAATATTGAAGGAAGAGAGATTTCACATATAAATATACTATCTTGGACATATTTTGTAATTGTGAGCAATCATTAAAATATGACATGCTAAAAGGTTGATGTTGGACAAGTAAGACAACGTAATGGGTTATGTTTTCTTATATCCGAAATAAAGTATATTGTCATGGATCATCCAACATGCCGAGCTTGCCTTTCCCCCTTATGCTAGCCAAACTCTTTGCGCCAAGTAGAGATACTACTTGTGCTTCCAAATATCCCTTAAACTAGTTTTGACATGAGAGTCCACCATACCTACCTATGGATTGAGTAAGATCCTTCAAGTAAGTTGTCATCGGTGCATGCAATAAAAATTGCTCTCTAAATATGTATGATCTATTAGTGCGAAGAAAATAAGCTTTATACGAACTTGTGATAGGGAAGAAATAAAAGCGACGGACTACACAATAAAGGTCTTTATCACAAGAGGCAATATAAAGTGATGTTCTTTTGCATTAAGATTTTGCGCATCCAACCATAAAAGCACATGACAAACTCTGCTTCCCTCTGCGAAGGGCCTATCTTTTAATTTTATCTTCTACCTTATGCAAGAGTCATGGTGATCATCACCTTTCCTTTTTACACTTTTTACTTTGGCAAGCACTTTGTGTTGGAGCGATCCGGATATATATCTACTTGGATGTAGGTTTTCATGAGTTATTATTGTTGACATTACCCTTGAGGTAAAAGGTTGGGAGGCGAAACTATAAGCCCCTATCTTTCTCTGTGTCCAATTAAAACTTTGAACCCATAAATATCACGTGAGTGTTAGCAATTGCGGAAGATTAAATGATAGTTGAGTATGTGGAGTTTGCTGAATCAAAGCTCTTACATAGACCCTTCCCGAAAATAACATGAATTGCAATTGTTTGATGACTAAGAGCACTGTTTGTTAGTTTTCAAGAAAGTTTATGATCTATACTTTAACATGTGAATAGCTTGTTACTTGATCATGAAAAGTTTTATGAGATGAGCTACTGTTATGACATGTATTGATGCTAGAAAAAGTGATTGAAATTATCATTGATCAAACTTGTGCACTTGCTAGCATTCACACTTCATAAATTATTTCTTTTATCATTTACCTACTCGAGGACGAGCAGGAATTAAGCTTGGGGATGCTGATACGTCTCCAACGTATCTATAATTTATGAAGTATTCATGCTATTATATTATCCATCTTAGATGTTTTATATGCATTTATATGCTATTTTATATGATTTTTGGGACTAACCTATTAACCTAGAGCCAGTGCCAGTTTCTATTTTTTCCTTGTTTTTGAGTTTTACAGAAAAGGAATACCAAACGGAGTCCAATTGACATGCCAATTTTTCATGATTTTTTATGGACCAAAAGAAGCCCCTGGAGTAAAAGAGTTGGGCCAGAAGAGTCCCGGGCTGTCCACGAGGGTGGGGGCGCGCCCACCCCCCTGGGCGTGGGCCCCTGCCTCATGGACAACTTGGAGACCCCCCTGACGTGAAACCAACCCCAAAAATTCCTATAAATACAGAAACCCCCAGAAAATAACCTAGATCGGAAGTTCCGCTGCCGCAAGCCTCTGTAGCCACGAGAAATCAATCTAGGCCCTCTCTGGCACCCTGCTGGAGGGGGCCATCATCACCGGTGGCCATGGAGGAGTATCCCGGAGAGGCCATCATCGCCATGAAGGCCAAGGACCAGAGGGAGAACCTTTCCCCATCCACGGGGGAGCCCATGGAGGAGGAAGCACAAGAGGGAGAACCTCTCCTCCTCTCTCTTGGTGGCACCGGAGTGCCATCAAGAGGGGAATCATCGCCGCGGTGATCGTCTTCATCAACATCACCATCATCATCACCATCCTCATCTCTTTTACGCGGTCCACTCTCCCGCACCCCGCTGTAATCCCTACTTGAACATGGTGCTTTATGCCACATATTATGATCCAATGATGTGTTGCCATCCTATGATGTTTTGAGTAGATATCCTTTGTCTTTGAGTTGATTGATGATCTAGATTGGTACGAGTTGTATGTTTTATTTTGGTGCTGTCCTATTGTGCCCTCCGTGTCGCGCAAGCGTGAGGGATTTCCGCTGTAGGGTGTTGCAATACATTCATGATTCGCTTATAGTGGGTTGCTTGAGTGATAGAAGCATAAACCCGAGTAAGGGGTTGTTGCGTATGGGATAAAGGGGACTTGATGCTTTAATGCTATGGTTGGGTTTTACATTAATGATCTTTAGTAGTTGCGGATGCTTGCTAGAGTTCCAATCATAAGTGCATATGATCCAAGAAGAGAAAGCATGTTAGCTTATGCCTCTCCCTCATATGAAATTGCAATGACGACTACCGGTCTTGTTAACAATTGCCTAAGATAATTCCGCACAGCGAACCATCATTATTCCACACTCGTTATTTATATTATTTAGTAATATATTCTAACTTTATGATAACAGCACCTACTTTTATATTTTAGCTCTCCGATATCATGCAAAGTTATCCTCTTCATACCCACAACGTAGTTTTATTTCTCGTTGCTAGTTGGAAGCAAACGTTCGGTGTACGTAGAGTCGTATCAGTGGCAGATAGGGCTTGAGAGAATATTGATCTTACCTTTAGCTCCTTGTGGGTTCGACACTCCATACTTATCACTTCCACCTTTGGAAATTGCTAGGATGATTCCCTGCACTTGGGGATTATCAGCAAGGAGGATGAGAAGGACTCACTGGTTCACCTCGCCGAGGCCATCATCGACCCCTACTACAGAGACATGAAGGATTCGTGCAACAAGGACAAGCGTGCCTGGCACTCAGCTTGGATGGAGAAACTCGACAAAGCTCACGTCGTGTACGCGTCCAAGGAGGCGTACACGAGCTATGACATGTACAGGCGGATCGTTGACATGAGGAAGTGCCTCCTTCCCCAAAACGGCCAGGGATCCAGCCGGAAGCAGAGCAATGGCAAGCGTTGTCGCAACAATAAGTAGATGATTAGATCCTCGTTTCTCCTAGTTTAGTATGCATGTAATTGCTTACTTTGGTGTGTGGAAATGTTATGTGTGTAGTCACTTGTGTAATTGTATGCTTAATTTGGTTATGCAATGCTGTGTTTTTAAGTATATATGTTGATGCTCTGTAGACAGAGCGTAAATGTTGTGCGGACAAAGAAAAACACATCACACACAAACTAAACAATGGAACACGTTGGTGATGTTTTCATCAATCACTCACAATTGTATACTAGCAATCGTTTGCTCACAACACACATGGCTTGTTAGTAGCAATCGTCTGTGTTGTTATTGGTCTTCGCAGACGTTTCCGATTACAGACCGGTTTGCCGCGTATCACACACATCTTGATATATTGAACTATTTCTGTTCTCTTGTCTCAACGCAAATAGTTCATCCGAGTGAACTGCATGTTGTATATCACACACACCTTAATCTGGCTGACCGTTTCTTTTGTGTTGCCTAATCACAAACAGTTCATCCGAGTGAACCGTAAGCTGCATATGACACACGCCTTCATCAGGATGCCCGTTTCTTCTGTTCTGCCACATTGCAAATAGTTAATTGAACTGAACCATATGCCCAGCATCGCACACGCAATGAAAATCTAAACCATGTTTGATGGATCCTCCATCGCAAATGTTTTGCACCTTTTTGACGGTTTTTTAGACCACCGTTTGCGATTATTTCATCGCACAGTTTCGTCAAAGGGTCTCTGATCGTAGTGTGGCATTAGCAGCAACCTGCAGTACTGATAGTATGGCATGCTCATTTCCAAACCACGTCGTGCATATCTCAGTTATATTCATGCATGCATGGGTTTCAAACATCATGATCTCTTATTCAAATATTTGAATTCAACTCTGCATTCATTATGACCTCACCTAGTCTTTTACACCCACACGGTCGTCTTCTCTTTATAATTGTACCACTAACTTTTCCTCGTGCATGCATGCACACACACTACCACTCGGCATTATCCATCGCACACATGCAATCTTTTTCTTTAGGTCGGTCTCCCATGCATGCACACACACACACACCTCCCCCTCTTCATCACTTCGGGCATTCTTTATCTCTCACATGCATGCGCAACGATCGATGTTCCTATATGTGTATGTATGTATATATAGCTAGGTCTTTCCTAGTTTTCCACACAAACTGATCGATCTATATATCTAGTCAGGTGTCACCCTCTTTCCCACGTACACATCGATCAATCTATACCTCTCTATATAGGATTACATAGCTAATACACCCACATTATATATCTATCGTCCCCCTCTCATCATCCATGCCTTCCGCTTCATCTCTCAGACGCGCGCACAGTGGCGAAGACAGGGGCAGCAAGGGCCCTGCCCCCCTACCATCACTATATATTGAAGCTAATATGAATGTGATCAGTAGATCAATTGCTGGTAATATGGTTTAAGTTGATGAATTGGCCCTCCCCGTAAAGGATTAGCAATGCTTGGCCCCTAGCTCATTTATTTTTCATGGCTCCGCCACTGTGCGCAACCGCGCACTCGTCCCCTCTCTTTAAATATCGATCTTAGCTCGCACTTGTGCACTCCTTCATAGTCTCCCTCCACTTGGCCCCTCGCACCATCTTCCAGCCCCCCACCCCATATCCTAGTGCATGTACGCTCGTAGAGCTCCTCCCTCTATCTATCTCTATCGATATCTCGCGCGGTCGACCCCTCCCCTCCCTTCTCGTATATCACTCCAGCCCCATGCACATACATGTATGTATATAGGCCTCTCCTTCACACAAATTGCATTGACACGTATTCCCTCACCATATCTTAGTATCTCTCACACACACGGACTACATGTGCGAAAGAGAAGAGGTGCACACACGCACTCGTTCCCACATACAAACGCGCGGGTGCACGGTGGAGCAGATTTGTACAAAAAATGAGTGCGTAGAAAGCCTTTAGATGATGTGCCAAACTAGTCTATATCTATACCTCTATATCTATATCTATACCCCTATATTGAGTGCGAATAAATTAGAAAGATGGTCGTTGGATTAAGCCAATCAGACAGTGTAGAGATGGCAAATTCGAGCACTACTGCCATTGGATATCATCTACATCCCACCAGATTCTACCACACGTACAATCTAGTAGACTCCATGGTTGAACTTAAGCATAATGCACAAACCTCAAAACACAAGTACTTCTCCTTTGTTCTAGAATCTTCCGTATCATAACTGCCCAAACTTTTTTCTAGCCATTATTTGTTTTTACTTTATGCTTTACAACACACAATTCCATGAATCATAAAATAGATTAACTTTTTTATAAAAACTAATTGATTTTGAATGAGATGAACTATAAGAATTAAATGAATGTCTACATCATGCATATATGACTCAAAGCTTACATGCTATAGTGTGGTATTTATTCATAATTTGGTTGCCAAATCTCATGCGTGCAATGCACGTGTACCTTACTAGTACTTCCTTTTTAGTTAATATATTATGATTAAAATGATGTCGGGGCATGCATGAAGCCACGTGGCACATCTGAAGGCATTGTCGTAACCTCCTTGTGTGGATTGATCACAGTGACGTGTTGCTGGTTCCAGAAGAATGTACTCATCCTCTATCACGTACACTGGCAGTACATGCATGAAGTGAAGATGTGCACGCACGCACTCATTCTCTCGCATGCACACGCGGGTACACAGTGGGACACATTTTTGTACGAAGATCCACCCCATGTGATAATTTGACACGTGTAAAGTCGTTCACTTCATTGATGGGCAATTAATATAGTGCATGGAAATTGGAGTGGACGTGAGGGAGGAAGTAGTTGAGAAAGACATTACTACTCCACTGTGTGCATGCGAGTAGTTAAATCATGGGTTGCTACTTCCATTGGTCTCCTTCGTACTTTGTGCCAATTTTTGACCATAATTTTAAGTAACACAATATTTATGCATGTCATAAAAATTAATATCATCGAAAACTACTTTCAAATGTGATTCCAATGATATAATTTTTGGTGACGTGCATTAACATTTTGTTAGTTAAATTTTTGGTCAAAAATTGGCACAAAATAAAAAGGGGGCCAATAAACCAATGCAAGATGATCAATTTTTGCTTGGGTTACTGTTGGTGGCCTTTGTATTTAAATATGGACGGAGTGGATTAGTATTATCTTTATCTTAGCCTTATAGGGCTCTCCCAGCGCCTAAGCTCGCCTCCCCGCCTCGCCCACCGGATCCCGCCATGGATAATGGCTTAGATCCTAGGATCCCGCGGGCTACCCTCTCGCTGCGGCCTGCAGCACTGCCGCCTTTGAGCGAAACCCACATGTGTTTAAGAGGGGATCCATTGCTCTGGAATCACATATCGGTGGCACCGGAGGACATGCCAGGGCTGCGTTCCAGGTGGTGGGCAGCAAGGACAAATCAGATCGAGGAAGCGTCACATCAATTGGAGACAAAGTTCGAAGGAGCTGTGCCTGGTGAAGCACAAGGCGGAGGCACAAGTCGATCTCAAGGGTGAGATGTTGAGGGCCGGGATGTCAGCATCTGGCTGCGTCACGTTGATTTGGAGCTGGGGCTAATGGCAGAGATCATATTCACGGAGTCGACTACGAAGGAAAGAACGCGCATGAGTGTGGAATGGCATGAGCAGCCGGTGCAACTATTCAAATGGGCGGTAGGAGAAGCCAAATCCCAGGACCAGCTGCGGCGGCGCCGTTGGGCATGCATCGTAGGCGAGGTGAGCAACCCTCCTTCCCCGCCAACGATGTAGTGACCTACTCGGTTGTTGCTGCAGTGAACTTGCAACGCCATGTCGGTTTGCAACCTTGACAATCACTCCATCTATATGTATTGTATTCCTGTGAAAATACTTGGTCGTTTGAAAAAATATGGTAATTGATTTATCACTAGTTTTTGATTTCTTGGTCGTGGCAATCACCCGAAGCCACAACCAGAAGTCTCCATCGCGTAATACTTACGGTCGGTCGCACCAACAGACGGTCGGTCGGACCCGTGTCTCACCGAAGGGACACACATCGGCTTGGTCTAACATGTACGACCGGTTACATCATTGGCTTGTGCGACCACATTTGAGCAGTAGTACTTGAAATTTATGTTCCACTAAACTCATAGGGAGCCGTTTCGGGCCTCGAAACCAAAACCATCAATTAATCTTTAGCTTGTTCCCATCACATTCCAAAGTAGTACTACCATGCTATAATTAAGTGCAAACCTGCTCACACCTAGTGTGTATCAAACCTGAACGTGTTCCCACTATGTAGGTTTTAGTACTAGTGCTAGTACTAGGTTATAAAAAGGGGAATTACCTAGCCGAAAATTACTCTACCTTCCTCCTCATAAGTCTTTCTTGTTCGTCCGTCCTTGCCATGGCCGGTGTGCAGAGCTCTAGGTCGAGTACTACTCGTAACAAGGCAGTGGAGACAGAGGCCGCGGAAAAAAAGAGAGGGCTCGCTGCCTCGTAGATACCTCAAAAGATCTCTCATGGGCAGGCGAGGGCTCCATGGAGCGCCCTAGCCGCAGAGGCGAACATGCTGAGCTGGCGGCGCTGGAGTCGTTATCCCTCGATGACATGCCCGATCAGCTCAAAAAGCAGAAGGAGTTCATCGACGGCTTGGTGGAGCTACTAAAGGAGAGCCTTGACGACATGCCCGTGGAGCTCAATGAGCAGGGGGAGTTGGCCCTCGGCTTGGTGATGCTGCTGAAGAAGAGCATTGCCTCGGATAAGAAGGCGACCAATGAAATCCTGCAACTTCAGGAGGACAATGCGAAGCTCCGCCATGAGCTCGATCTGCTGAAGGAGGAGAACGCCGGCTGGAAGAAGCTGCATGAGAAGAGTAGCTCCTCGGTGAAGATGCTTCACGCGCTCATCATGGAACAGAAGGAGGAGTTGGCGGAGCTCCGCATCGAGCACCCGACTACTGTGAAGGTATGTAATGCGGTCGTGGAAGAGATGAAGAAGCCTCGCGTCGAGAAATCCCGCGTCATGGACAGAAGAAGATGGCGGATGATACGTCTCCAACGTATTTATACTTTTTGATTGTTCCATGCTATTATATTATCTGTTTTGGATGTTTTATATGCATTAATATGCTATTTTATATGATTTTGGGACTAACCTATTAACCTAGAGCCTAGTGCTAGTTTCTGTTTTTTCCCTTGTTTTAGAGTTTCGCAGAAAAGGAATACCAAACGGAGTCCAAACGGAATAAAACTTTTGCCATGATTTTTCTTGGACCAGAAGACACCCAGGAGACTTGGAGTACAAGTCAGAGAAGCTTCGAGGTGGCCACAAGGGTGGAGGGCGCACCCCCCAACCTTGTGGGCCCCTCGAGAGTCCCCTGACCTAGATCTTCCTCCTATATATACTCTTATACCCTAAAAACTTCTAGGGGAGCAACGAAACCACTTCTCCACCGCCGCAACCTTCTGTACCTGTGAGATCCCATCTTGGGGCCTTTTCCGGCGTCCTGCCGGAGGGGGAATCGATCACAGAGAGCGTCTACATCAACACCATTGCCTCTCCGATGAAGCGTGAGTAGTTTACCATAGACCTACGGGTCCATAGCTAGTAGCTAGATGGCTTATTCCTCTCTTTGATTCTCAATACAAAGTTCTCCTCGATGTTCTTGGAGATCTATTCGATGTAATACTCTTTTGCGGTGTGTTTGCCGAGATCCGATGAATTGTGGATTTACGATCAAGTTTATCTATGAATATTATTTGAATCTTCTCTGAATTCTTATATGCATGATTTGATATATTTGCAAGTCTCTTCAAACTATCGGTTTGGTTTGGCCAACTAGATTGGTTTTTCTTGCAATGGGAGAAGTGCTTAGCTTTGGGTTCAATCTTGCGGTGTCCTTTCCCAGTGACAGCAGGGGCAGCAAGGCACGTATTGTATTGTTGCCACCGAGGATAAAAAGATGGGGTTTTCATCATATTGCTTGAGTCAATTCCTCTACATCATGTCATCTTGCCTAATGCGTTACTCCGTTCTTTATGAACTTAATACTCTAGATGCATGATGGATAGCGGTCGATGTGTGGAGTAATAGTAGTAGATGCAGAATCATTTCGGTCTACTTGACACGGACGTGATGCCTATATTCATGATCATTGCCTTAGAAATCATCATAACTTTGCACTTTTCTATCAATTGCTCGGTAGTAATTCGTTCACCCACCATAATAATTTCTATCTCGAGAGAAGCCTCTAGTGAAACCTATGTCCCCCGGGTCTATTTTACATCATATTAGTTTCCGATACATATTTTCAGTTTCCTATTTCTTTTACTTTGCAATCTTGACTTTCCGTTCCATATACCAAAAATGCCAAAAATATTACTTTACCGTTTATCATCTCTATCAGATCTCACGTTGCAAATAACCATGAAGGGATTGACAACCCCTTATCGCGTTGGGTGCAAGGTTGGGGTTTGTTTGTGCAGGTATTCGGTGACTTGAGCGTAGTTACCATGTGCCTTTTCTTTCTCCATTCTTCCGTTCGATCTTGTGTTACCATGTGCCTTCTTTTTGCTTGCATCTTTGCTTGCTAAAAGTTTATGGATCCCCATCCACTTGCTAATCTTTTTAAAGGATCCAATT
This sequence comes from Aegilops tauschii subsp. strangulata, assembly GCF_002575655.3. NCBI lineage: Eukaryota > Viridiplantae > Streptophyta > Magnoliopsida > Poales > Poaceae > Aegilops > Aegilops tauschii. The sequence goes on from NC_053039.3 coordinate 185,035,567, forward strand.
ATGATGAACCAATTTCTAGTGATTTGAGTGCACTAGATTATCTTTATGGAGTTTTGCTTGAAATCCGTGAATCTGAAAATTGTGATGAAGTGCTTTATAAAGTGATTCACAATAGATCTTTGAATAAAAAGCATGATTGCAATGATGTTACTATAAATTATATTAATGTCAATTGTGCTAATAATATGCAAAACCCTAAGCTTGGGGATGCTCGTTTTGCTATGTCCAGTACTTGTTGCAATGATCATGATTGGTGTAATTCTTCTTACGATCTTGAAAATTTATTTACTCCCCATGATGAATATGAGATTGATAATAGTGTTTGCAATAATATTGAAAGTGGGTTTGGAAGAGTGTCAACTTTAGATCCCACATATTTGGAGAATATTCAATCTTATGAATTTTTTATAAGAGTGAGTTTGGAGAGGTCATGACTTTAGTTAATGTTAATCCCACTATTTTGGAAGAGTGTCAACTTCGCATGCACGTGGATCATGTAGAGAATATGTTATGTGATGGCTATATTGTTGAATTTGAATATGATCCTACATGTAATTATTATGAGAGAGGAAAATATGGTTGTGGAAATTTCCATGTTAGTAAATTACCTCTCTTCATGTTGAGATTGCTATCGTGTCTTTCTTCTTCCTTGCATATGCTAGTTTTTGCTTGCCTTGATAATTTGTTTACTTATAAAATGCCTATGCATAGGAAGTATGTTAGACTTAGATGTTTTTGTCACATGTTTTATGATTCTCTCTTTGTGCTTCAATTCTTCTCCTTTATGTGACCATCATCGAAATCTCAATGCCTAGCTAGGGGCGTTAAACAATAGCGCTTGTTGGGAGGCAACCCAATTTTATCTTTGTTCTTGATTTTTTAGGTCCTGTTTTGATTTGAATAAATAATTTAGCCTCTGGTTAGATGTGGTTTTGTGTTTTAATTAGTGTTTGTGCCAAGTAATACCGATGTGATAGCCTACGATGATAGTTAATTTGATCTTCCTGAAAAACAGAAACTTTTGTGCTCATGAAAACAATTCTTATTTTTTAGATGGAGAGTGCTTTTAGTTGATTATTTTTGCAGAAGATTAATAGACAAATTATCTAGGACTTCCAAGTTTTTCAGAATTTTTTGAGTTACAGAAGTATTCAAACTATCCAGATTGCTAAAGACTATTCTGTTTTTGACATATTCTGTTTTTTCGCGTGTTGTTTGCTTATTTTGATGAATCTATGGCTAGTATCGGGGGGAATGAGCCATGGAAAAGTTGGAATACAGTAGATATTACACCAATATAAATAAAGAATGAGTTCACAACAGTACCAAAAGTGGTGATTTGTTTTCTTATACTAACGGAGCTTACGAGATTTTCTGTTGAGTTTTGTGTTGTGAAGTTTTCAAGTTTTGGGTAAGGATTTGATGGACTATGGAACAAGGAGTTCCAAGAGCCTAATATTGGGGATGCCCAAGGCACCCCAAGGTAATATTCCAGGATGTAAAAAAGCCTAAGCTTGGGGATGCCTCGGGAAGGTGTCGGGGCTCAGGAACGACACCTATGGGATCACAGGGAATCCCTACTACGGTTGGCGGGGCGTGGGGCTGTGCAAAGAGCGGGTCGAGAAGATCAACACGGGGGGGGGGGGGGGGGGGTTACCCAGGTTCAGGCCGCAAACGATGCGTAAAACCATAATACTGTTTTGTGTGTATTTAGTGTTCTTGAGCTTTTGAACTAGCTGCGGTGCATGGCCAGTCCAAAAAGTCCGAATCCCCCCTCAGTACGCCTCGGGCCTCCTTTTATATGTCAAAGGGGTTGCCACAGTGGCACACATGAGGTGGAAAGTATGTACAGTGTACAAGTTTATCTCCTGAAATCATAGGACAAACACATTTAATGTGCCACCTATCTGTCCTCTTGCTTTATCGGGGACGGCAAAGAAGCTCGTCCCGTCCATCGCCGCCTCGCCTTGCTTCGACGCGCGTCCAAGGTGATGAGGCATGCAGCGCCACGCTGGTTGGCTGGTTGCTGAGCTGGTGCGGTGCAAGGGCTTCACGAAGATCTGCATGCCACCACGCAGGTGCTTGGCTAGTTAGCCTAGAAGCTGCATGATGCCACGCAGGCACTCGCCTAGTTGGCGGGCTGGCCGCCACGTCGGAACGGGTGCGGGGCAGCGAAACTCTGGCAAGTGTGGGCCTGGCCTCGGCCCCGCAGATGTCCCCGGCAAGGGTCTTGCTGGGGTCTCGTGGGCGTCCCCGGCAAGGATCTTGCCGGGGTCTTCGTCTTCTGGTTCTCATCTAGTTTTGCAGGCCTTTGGTCTTTACAAAGATCTGCATGCCACTACGCAAGGCACCCTGAGTCTTGGCCTTGACGCTGTCGATGGTGCCAGAGCTCTCAGGCTCAAGGGTGGTGGCCTTGCTGGTGTTGTGCAAGTTGCCCCGGCAAGGCTCTTGCCGGGGCTACGTAGGCCGCCCCGGCAAGGCTCTTGCCGGGGGAAGCCCATCTTGTCCCTTTGCTCTTTATGCTTCAGGCTTGAGCGCAGCCTTGGCAGCCTTGTACCTTTGCGTCCTCTGCTCCGCCAAGCGTGGCCGCAGGTGTGGCTACGACTGCCCGTGCACAAGTAAAGGGTACAGAAAGGCCCCTACTTTTGTACACCAACAGGAGCCCCTGGGCCTGGGCCACACATAAGCACAATGCATTGTTGGGCCAGACCCAGAATGATGCGCGGGCACGCGTGGTAGAGTTTTAACTGCAGTAATCCCTTCGCCAGTTGCGCTTCCCCACGATTCACATTGAGTGCGTGATGTGGGGGTCGTGCGTGGAGCGGTTGTAGCACGCTTGCGTCACGTCATGGTGAATAGTAAAGAGGCGGCCTGCGTTTTCCCCATAAAAGAGAAAACCGTAGGGGCACTGCTCATTTACCCTCTGTGCCTTTTCCAATCTTGGAAACCGTCGTTCCCCTCTTCTTCCTCAAGCACAAATCGAAGCTTTAGCCTCTACTCGCCGCCGCCGCCCCCCCATTGCCCTTGATCCCTCACTCCCTCTCAGCCGCCATGGCGCCCAAGACGAGCAAGGGCAAGGGAGCGGCCAAGGACGATGGAGGGAAAGAGGCGCCAGAGAGCGAGTTGGTGGAGCTTCGGACGCGGCGCGCCCTCTTCACCTCGACGGTCGATGCGCTCACCCTCAGGGACATGTTCAAGCCCCTGTGGGGAAGGGAGACGTTGGGGAACCCTGCCACGCGCATCGTTCCTACCCCCTTCGCTGAGGCTGGTCCAAACCGGTATCCCTTCTTTGTCGATTATTTCTCCTACGGGCTCTGCCCCAATTTGTCAGATTCTTCAATGACATCATGCACACCTATGGCTTCCACCTTTTGGATTTCACGCCAAACGCCGTGGCGTGCATGGCCTTCTTCGCCCATCTCTGCGAGGGCGTCGCCGGAGTGCACCCCAGCACGGCGCTCTTCCGGCATTACTTCACCCCTCGCATCTAGCCAGGGGGTGCCATCTCTGGCTGCATCACCTGGATCCCGAGGAACCAGAGCAGGGGCACATACCCGGAGGGTGCCCAGAAGGAGAGGTGGGAAGAGTGGCAGGGCCGGAGGTGCTGGATTGAGGAGGCAGATCCACAGGAGTTCTGCCGGGTCCATCGAAAGCCGCTGGTTCGCAGCAAGGACTGGAGCGATGTCGACGCGAATGACAAGAAGCTCACGGTCGCCACCACCAGGATCTATCGCCTCACCTCGGCCGGGCTCACTCTCGAGATGATTGGGGCTGACTTCATCCGCCGCCGGATTGCCCCACTTCACAATAAGGGGAGGCCGGCCTGGGACTTCAGGAACGCGGCCGACGTCATGAGGCTCCGCCCCGGTCTGAACCATAACTTCACGTTGCTGCAGCACGCCCACCTCTGCCAGAGGCTTTTTCAGCTCAAGGTTGACGAGGCCGGCGGGGTCGAGAGGACCCGCAAGGCCGAGAAGGCCGGCACGTCTCTGGTTGGGTTGCCAGCGGGAGTGGTCCCGTTGAGCAACAACTCTTGCCAGACCGCCATCATCGCCATGATGCCAGACTTCAACGCGCACGGCCTCGATCCAACCTGGGCCTAGCCGTAGGCGGAGCGGGTGCAGGCATTCTTCGACAACCTGTTGGAGAGGTATATTCGTGACGAGCCACTGCTCGTCTCCGACACAACCCAGGAAGAGCTGGCGTACATTTCCGCCAGGGCGGAGGAGGCGGCACTTGCTAAGGAGGCCGGCAGCATCGACACCATGGAGGACAAGGCCGACACGGTCGCAGAAGAGAAAGAGTTCCTCCAACGAATGTTGGCGGGGAGGGAACCACTTCTTCCCAGCTCGGCACGGGTAAGTTGCTTGCCTCCCGTCCCTGTTCTTCCTTTTCTTTGTTCTGGGTTTTGATTATGGGCCCCGCTTCATCCTTCTTTCTGGTTTCTAGACCCTCTCTCGACGGACTAGGAGGACATCGACACCGTCATCGAGGAGGTCGCCAAGGACGCCAAAGCTGAGGCCGCCAGGATCGCGGCTGGGGAAGCCGCCAAGTCCGCCGCCGCGGAGGCCGGCAAGGCCGCTGCTAAGGAGGCCAGCAAGCCGAGGAGGCCGACAAGGCTGCTGCCGAGGAGGCCGCCAAAGCTGCTGCCGAGGAGGCCGCCAAGAAGCCTGCCGAAGAGGAGGTGGCCAACGACCAAACTTCCTCCCCTGCAGCCCCCACGCCGGGCAAGTACTTGAAGGTGGGCGATGACTTGTTCATCCGCCTCCCGGGGACGGCAAGCACCAGGGCGCTGGCCGAAGGGGAGGTGTTTGACGACGAGGAGCTCAGCACCACCGGGCTCTAGGTTGTTGACGAACCGAGCGCCAGCGGCAGTGGTTCCCAGGAGGAGCAGCTCCTCCGGGCCATGAACACCAACTTCCAGAAGCTCCAAGCGCTCCATCGTGCCCGCCAAGACAAGGTGAACTCCAGGATGGCGGCGGTGGACAAGGCGGAGGTTGATTTTGAGGAGTGCGTCGCTCAGATGCAAGTCTGGTTCGGCGAGGCTCGGGAAGAACTGAGGACTGCCCAGGGTGAGCTGGAGGAGCGCAAGCGAGAGCTCATCCTGAAGCAGGCTGACATTGAGAAGACCCAAGAGGCGGCGAAGGAACAGGCCGCCAAGGACGAAGCCGCCCGGTTGCAGCAGCAAGCCCTGCTGGACACCGAGGAGGAAGACCTCATTGCCCATGAGCAGGCGCTTGCCGCCACGCTCCGCGGCAATGATGAGGAGATCGGGAAGATTGTCGCGCAGCGGACCTAGGAGCTGGAGCAGAGGCACAAGGACGCACTCGATGCTCTGGCCCTGGACCACACCGGCAAGGTGGAGAAGTTGGAGCTAGAGCGGGAGGAGCTGAAGAAGAAGATCTTGGAGCTAACGGAGGAGAGGGACACGGCCAACCGCACGCTGGTGGATTCGCAGGTCGCCATCTCCGACAAGGCCAAGCTGCTCTCCGATGCCAACGACTCCATCAACGATTTGAAGCTGAAGCTAGATGGCTTGGAGGGGACACTCTCGGAGGTCAGGGCCCGTGAGGAGACCCTGAACAAGGCCCTCGAGACCAAAAAGCAGTTGCAGAGTGATGACGCTGCTGCCCATAAGGACTATGTGGGCAGCGTGAATCTTTGGATCAGCCGTCTCATCGACGTTGCAGAGAAGCTCACCGCGCAGCTAGCCGTCATGGACATGCGAGAGGCCATGTACTCCCAGGAGGCGAACGTGAGCCCCAATGCCAGACTGACCTTGTTCTTCGAGCGCGTCCTCGACGCCCTGGAGCAGCTCTGCTCCAATGGAGCGACCTATCCGGCCAATGAGGCCCGGAAGCTTTGCCGGGGCGCCCTGACCAAGGTGCTCACCAAGGTGGCATTCTGGAACCCTAGCATCAACTTCGCCAACACGCTTGAGAGCTTGCCTGAGGACATGTACCTCGCGGTGCTCGAAGAGCGTATCCAGCCCATCATCAGCTGTGTCGACGGAGTCAAGAGGGTGGCGCCGGGACTAGACACCCCGTTTCTCCTTGCCATTGCGAGTTCATGCCCAAGACAATTTATCTTAAGTTAGAACCGCGACAATCATTGATGGAATATAACTCTGCAGTACTTTGAGATGAAGCATGATATCTTCCTGTTTGATCTTTCTTTGTATGTACACACCCTACGCCTAGTTGGATAGGTTTGCCGGGGAGTAAACCCATGCTGTGGTGATACGTCTCCAACGTATCTACTTTTCCAAACACTTTTGCCCTTGTTTTGGACTCTAACTTGCATGATTTGAATGGAACTAACCCGGATTGACGTTGTTTTCAGCAGAATTGCCATGGTGTTATTTTTGTGCAGAAATAAAAGTTCTCGGAATGACCTGAAACTTCGTGGAGAATATTTTTGGAATAAATAAAAAATACTGGCGAAAGAATCAACACTAGGGGCCCACACCCTGTCCACGAGGGTGGAGGGCGCGCCCACCCCCTGCCTCGTGGGCCCCCTGAGGCTCCACCGACCTCAACTCCAACTCTATATATTCACGTTCGGGGAGGAAAAATGAGAGAGAAGGATTGATCGCGCTTTACAATACGGAGCCGCCGCCAAGCCCTAATCTCTCTCGGGAGGGCTGATCTGGAGTCCGTTCGGGGCTCCGAAGAGGGGAATCCGTCGCCGTTGTCATCATCAACCATCCTTCATCACCAATTTCATGATGCTCACCGACGTGCGTGAGTAATCCCATCGTAGGCTTGCTAGACGGTGATGGGTTGGATGAGATTTACCATGTAATCGAGTTAGTTTTGTTAGGGTTTGATCCCTAGTATCCATTATGTTCTAAGATTAATGTTGCTTTGACTTTGCTATGCTTAATGCTTGTCACTAGGGCCCGAGTGCCATGATTTCAGATCTGAACCTATTATGTTTTCATGAATATATGTGAGTTATTGGTCCTATCTTGCAAGTCAATAGTCACCTACTATGTGTTATGATCCGGTTACCCCGAAGTGACAATAATCGGGACCACTCCCGGTGATGACCGTAGTTTGAGGAGTTCATGTATTCACTAAGTGTTCATGCTTTGGTCCGGTACTCTATTAAAAGGAGGCCTTAATATCCCTTAGTTTCCAATAGGACCCCGCTGCCATGGGAGGGTAGGACAAAAGATGTCATGCAAGTTCTTTTCCATAAGCACGTATGACTATATTCGGAATACATGCCTACATTACATTGATGAACTGGAGCTAGTTCTGTGTCACCCTATGTTATAACTGTTGCATGAGGAATCGCATCCGACATAATTATCCATCACTGATCCAATGCCTACGAGTTTTTCACATATTGATCTTTGCTTAGTTACTTTTCCGTTGCCACTGTCACAATTGCTACGAAAGCTGCTACTGTTACTTTTGCCACTGTTACCGTTACTTCCATACTAGTTTGCTACTAAATACTTTGCTGCAGATATTAAGTTTTCCAGGTGTGGTTGAATTGACAACTCAACTGCTAATACTTGAGAATATTCTTTGGCTCCACTTGTGTCGAATCAATAAATTTGGGTTGAATACTCTACCCTCGAAAATTGTTGCGATCCCCTATACTTGTGGGTTATCAAGACTATTTTCTGGCGCCGTTGCCGTGGAGCATAGCTCTATTCTTTGAGTCACTTGGGATTTATATCTATTAATCACTATGAGGAACTTGAAAGACGAAAAAACCAAGATTTATTCCTCAACTACGAGGGGGAGATAAGGAACTGCCATCTAGCTCTGCACTTGATTCACCTTCTGTTTTGAGTAAACTTGCGACACCTAAACCTACTCCTGCTGTTGATTCTGATATGTCGCATGTTATTGATGATGCCACTTCTGCTATGCATGATACTTATGATGAAACTACTTCTATGCTTGATAATACTGTGCCATTAGGTGAATTTCTTGATGAACAACTTGCTAGGGTTAGAGAGAATGAAATTATTGAAACTGATAATATTGATGAAAGTGATGATGAAGATTCTCCCCCTAGATATGAATTGCCTGATGTACCTGAGGGTTATCTTATGGATGAAGAAACTGCTAGAGACTTTTTTGCTTGCAAAGATAGATATGATCTTAAGAAACTGTTAGCTAAGCTGAAAGAAAAGTCTTTGAATGCTAGAATGAAATATGACCATGCTTTTGCTACTTCACATATTTGTATTTCTGATAAGGATTATGATTTCTCTGTCGATCTTGAGTTGATTACTTTGGTTGAATCTGATCCTTTTTCTGGCTATGAATCTGAAACTGTTGTGACACATCTTACTAAATGGAATGATATAGCCACCCTATTTACTCATGAGGAAAAAATTCGTTACTACTATATCCTTAAGTTATTTCCGTTCTCATTGAAGGGTGATGCTAAAACATGGTTTAATTCTCTTACTCCTGGTTGTGTGCGTAGTCCCCAGGATATGATTTATTACTTCTCTACTAAATATTTCCCCGCTCATAAGAAACAAGCTGCCTGAAGGGAAATATATAATTTTGTGCAAATTGAAGAAGAGAGTCTCCCACAAGCTTGGGGGAGGCTTCTCCGATTACTTAATGCTTTGCCTGATCATCCTCTCAAGAAAAATGAAATACTTGATATCTTTTATAATGGACTAACCGATGCTTCCAGAGACCACCTGGATAGTTGTGCTGGTTGTGTTTTCAAGGAAAGAACTGCTGAGCAAGCTGAGTTGCTATTGAATAATATATTGAGTAATGATAATTATTGGACACTTCCTGAACCAACTCCTAAGCCAACTCCGAAGAAAAGGGGTATTCTATTTCTTAGTCCTGAAGATATGCAAGAGGCAAAGAAATCTATGAAAGAAAAGGGTATTAAAGCTGAAGATGTTAAGAATTTACCACCTATTGAAGAAATACATGGTCTTGATAACCCGACATAGGTAGTAAAGGTAAATTCTCTCTATAGATTTGATGAAGGTGATATCCCTCGTAATAAGTCCGCTAGCCAATGCTTGGATGAGTTCGATAATTTTATTGTTAAACAAGAAAACTTCAATGCTTATGTTGGTAGACAATCGAAACGTAATGCTTATATGATTGAACACTTGAGTAATTATATGTCTAGAGTTAAAGGTGAACTTAAACTTATTAGTAAACATGCTTCTATGGTTATCACTCAAGTAGAACAAGTGCTTAAATCTCAGAATGATTTGCTCAGTGAATTAAATAATAAGAAAAATGATAATGCTGTTAGAGTTATGACTAGAGGGGTAAAATGACTCAGGAACCTTTGTATCCTGAGGGCCACCCTATGAGAGTTGAGCAAGATTCTCAGAGAACTAATGTTGATGCACCTAGTTCTTCTAAGAAGAAGAAAAAGGAAAATGATAGGACCTTGCATGCTTCTAGTGAACCTGTTGTTGACACACCTGAGAATCCCAATGATATTTCTATTTCTGATTCTGAAACACAATGTCACACCTCGATTTTCATGCCACAGCACTTAAGCTAATAAATCATGATAAAATGTGGTTTGACAGAAACTTTTGAGTGTTTTGGTCTTTGCTTGATTTGATTTTTGTGTGTTGGTTGCAAGTGCTCTAAAAATCAAATAAATCCTCCAACTCTTATACTCCTTCTCCTTGGGCAAAAACTTTGCCCAATGATCATGCCATGTGTATAGGACAAAATAGTATTTTCTTACAAAAATATTTTGGCTAAAAAGTATTTTCTAAAATAGCTTTACCAAAATCCCCTGAATTGAGACTTGAACTACAAGTACTTAATTAAGGGTGTGAAAAATCTTTCAAAAATTATATTTGAATCCTATTAGATATAGGACTCCCAGAAACCACAAAAATATTATTTAAAGTTGTTTTACTATTTTATTTAAAGGCTTTTTCTTAAGGCCAAAAATGGTCTTTAATAGGTTAAAATTATTTTTAATGTTTAAAAAAATATTTGAAAAATATATAGGGAAACTCAGTGGACATATATTGTCCATATCTAAGAGTTTCAACACATGGTCATGTTCAAAATATTGGACAAAACCCTCCAAAACCATTTCTGTCCATTTCAAGTATTTGAAATATTTCTACAAGAAATATTTTCAAACAAATCCAGGAAAATTCTAGCAAGTCACATGTGCATAATGTGATGATCTTTAAAAGTTTCGTCTCAATCAAAATCATTTTGGTTCACAAAAGTGCCCCAAAAGCCTCTCTGTCCAGATCCAAGTTTGAACAACTCTACATTGCCAACTTATTTCAAATGACACCAAACTTTGTGGACATGCTCAAAACCCCAAATGATGACACTACACCAAGTGGTGCATCAAGGGGAATGGTTTTGCATGACTAGATCTTGGTTAATCCATTTCTGTGAATTTCTAGGGTTTACAAAATTTGCATTGGCAACTTTACCCAAATGAACTCAAATTTGGTGGAACACCCTATTTCTATATGCCATTCCGTCCTATTAAGTCTCATGTCAAGTGTAATTCATTTTCTTGCCCAAACCAGCAACAAACACCTTCTGCCAATTTTCCAAAAACATCACTTTGACCTCTTCCACTAATCTCCATGGGTTAAACTCTTTACCACAACCCCACCAAGTCCCCCTCTATCTCCAGTAACAATGGCTGCATCTCAGCTCAATGATTGAGGGGTGAAACCACCTCATTTACCCCTCTGGACAGCCCCTTTCCCTCTCTCTCTCTCAACCCCACTCCTCTCCTACTGGCCATCCATGGCATCCAAGGCCCCTTCCCCTTTCTTTACTCCCTCCTAGACCTGCTAGACATGCTTGGGGGCGCGCACACTATATAGAAAATGGCATGCCGGCCATTTGGGCGCTCTGGAGCGTGCTACAGTGCGCTCTCGCACTATAGCCGCCCTCTGCCCGACGAATCCGGCCACCTCGGGCCTTCCCAGCGCGCCAGACGATGCACCTCGACGTCCGCAGCATGCTACACTATCGGCCCCCTCCTCTCTCTCCCTCTCCGGCTCTCCTCGCGTGCGGACAGACCGCCGCCCGAGCGTGCCAGTCGCTGGCCGCGACGGGGACCCGCTCTGCCGTGTTCCCCGCTCCCTCTCTTCTGCCCCCAGGCGTAGTCCACCCACATGAACGCCCTAGACTCGGCGCAGCACCCTCCCGAGGCCCGTAGCGACGAGCACGAGCTCGCCGGCGCACGAGCCCACGGTGGACCGCCGCTCGCCTATATAAGGCATCCCCGAGCCCTCCTCTCACCACCACCACCAACTCGCCCCACGCTCCATTTCCTCCTCCCCGTGCTTGCCTCGCTGTGCCAAACCTCGCCGACGGCCTCCTCCGCGGTCATCCAAGCCATCGCCTCTACAGCCCTCCCCGGCGTGCGTGAAGAACATGGATGGGTGCGGCGTGGCCTCCTGAGCACGCCGGCGGGCGGAGCGTCGCCGGAGACGCTCTGTAGCCCCGGCAATCGCTGGCGGGAGCCGCTCCTCCCCGTGGCCGGAGCGCACGCAGGAGGTTGAAGACAGCCTGCCGCTGGGCCCAGTGCGTCAGCGACCCAGTGGGCGGGCCCGACCGTTTAGGTGGAAACGGCTTCGGCCAGATCCGCCTCCCCTGCGGGAAGGCGCACCAGATCGAAGCCATCATCGACGTCACCTCCTATGCTTGCGCAACCGAGCCGCTGGGCCGGCCCACTTGCTATTCCGCGCTCAGTGCGCGCTGTCGCCGCCCAGATCCAGCCCCTTTTGGTAAATTCCTTTTCTTTTTATTTTTCTGTAGATTTTTAAAATCCACAAATAACTAAAATAAACTCCAAATTTGATGATTCAAATTTCTAGTGACTCCATAAATCATGATCTACCTTTTGGTGCAACATGCACATTTTTCCAGAACAACTTTCTTCACACAAATTAAATAAAATCCCATTTTCCATTTCTGTGATGAACTTTAGAAATTCACAGAGAACTCATATTTGATCCAAATGCCATGATTCAAATTTCTAGATACATCTAAGTTCATAACTTAGGTTATCAACATTTTTCTTAATACTTTTTGTGCAACATAGAATGATGAGCCATTTCTTCATATTTGTCAACTTTGCAAATTCATAGGAAAATCATTTGAACTCCAAATCAAGTGAGACCAACTCCTAGATGCTTATAAAATCATGCCTTATTAAATGGGTGCCCTTAATCATTTTTCAAAAATATATTTATGTACACCCCTTGCAGATCCATTAAATCCCTTGATTCCATCATATTGAAATGTTCAGAAATATCCACTGACCCAATCCCAATGAAACCACTCTGGTTATTTTTCATATAACCAGAGATGTCCTAGAAAAGTAAAATTAATATTTTAGAGCACTTTTATTTTCTGCCTTGTTGTGTTGCTTACTATGATTGTTTCTGACGTTAGTTGACGAAGTAGACGAAATACTCGGAGATGGACCAGAAGATTTGAAGACTCTGATGAACCAGGCAAGCAACCCTTTGACCATGATGTACCCTTTTACATCATAAAAGCAATTCCATTGTTTCATCGAGTGCATGATATATCTTGAATGGCAACCTTGCTAGGCTTGCCTCCGTTGCATACCCAGTTGATACTTGCATTGTTCATGACTCTATCCTTGTTTAGAGTTGTGTTGGTGGGTTGTAGATATATGTTGTAGTAGTTGGCTATGAAAAATGGGCCAGGGATTATGCATGGAAAGAAACAAGTGTGGTTTGACATACTTGCAAATAGCCCCAGTGGGTGTCACTAATGCCCCTGGGAGATGATGATGAACTAGGTCACTACTTGGTGGAGAGGTAGTGTACCGAGGCTTGATGAAAGCGTTGTTTACAGAGATGGATTAGATTTAAGATTTGTTGACCGTCCCAACCCTACATGCGCAACCACTCTACCCTTATATGGGAAAGGGCATTATTGATTACCTAGTTCATGCTAACATGCATGCCCGCATTACTAGTGACGGGAGTGGCGTGGTCACTCTCGGGACGGGGTCGTGCCAGGTAGGGCGGCAATGACTATTTTTACAGGGCACCGGACACACCGTTCGTACCCCATGCTTGTGTTATATGATGAATATGGGAGCGTGGCTCCACAAGAATTTATTATGTGACAATGTTGCCACGGGGGCTGCTACCAATCGAGTGGACTCCTTGTTAGTCACGGCTAGGGAAAGGTAGTGATCGGGTGCTTACCCCGGGTACTTGAGGTACCACGGGTCGTCGATGACACGAAAGCTTCCCGGATCTTGTGGGTAAAGTGTGCAACCTCTGCAGAGTGTCAAACTATTCGAATAGCCGTGTCCACGGTCAAGGACAGTTGGGTGGTGCTGCTTAGACTATATCCATATGTTTCTGGAAAACAACACGTTTTGAGTATATTGTTGATGTGATCCGTGAGGAAGTCACGATGAACTTGAGCATGAGTTGTTCACAACTCTTTTTTGATGTTAATGTCTGTAACCTCCTGATACTTGTTGCGGACGCATTCATGTCCTTCATAAACGTTGATCATACTTGCATGAGCAAAACTAGCTTTTCGCAAAAATGCCAATTTAGCAGTTGAGCCTTGCATAATTATTCTGTTATTACTCTTGGGTTGCTTGCGAGTACATTCAAAGCACTCATTGGCTTGCCACTGGTTATTTTATTGGCCAGGCATGAAAGAACATGATATATTGAAGAGTACCTTGGTGACAAACATGCGAGCTAGGACGCTTCCCAGTCAGAATGCATGTAGGATTAAGGCAAATGGCATGGGTTCACGCTATCGTTGAAGATTTCCGCTGCAATTATATACTCAAGACTTGACCATAATGGTCCTACTTGTGTAAGACGGTATGTATGGATGTAAGACTCTTGTTATTCAGCTTCTGTGTGTTCAGTGAGCATTGATCTCTGGGATCACTGTACACGTGCACTCGGTGATCATGACTTATGAGTCGGGGTCCCCACACACAATCTGGTAATGAACATGAACCTAGTGATAATGTTAATGATGATGTTCATGTTGATGCTCAACCTAGTAATAACAATGATGTAGAGATTGAACCTGATGTTGATCTTGATAACCCACAATCAAAGAATCAACGTTATGATAAGAGAGACTTCGTTGCTAGGAAGCACGACAAAGAAAGAGAACCATGGGTTCAGAAACCCATGCCTTTTCCTCCTAAACCATCCAAGAAAAAGGATGGTGAAGATTTTGAGCCCTTTGCTGAAATGATTAGACCTATCTTTTTGCGTATGCGTTTGACTGATATGCCTAAAATGAATCCTTATGCCAAGTATATGAAAGATATTGTTACAAATAAAAGAAAGATACCGGAAGCTGAAATTTCCACCATGCTGGCCAATTATACTTTTAAAGGTGGAATACCCAAGAAACTAGGAGATCCAGGAGTACCAACTATACCATGCTCCATTAAAAGAAACTATGTTAAAACTGCTTTATGTGATCTTGGATCCGGTGTTAGTGTTATGCCTCTCTCTTTATATCGTAGACTTGATTTGAATAAGTTGACACCCACCGTAATATCTTTGCAAATGGCTGATAAATCAACTGCTATACCTGTTGGTATTTGTGAGGATGTGCCTGTTGTGGTTGCGAACGTTACTATTTTAACAGACTTTGTTATTCTTGATATTCCCGAGGATGATAGTATGTCGATTATCCTTGGTAGACCCTTTTTGAATACTGCAGGGGCTGTTATTCATTGCAACAAAGGAAATGTCACTTTTCATGTTAATGGTAATGAGCATACGGTACACTTTCCGAGGAAACAACCTCAAGTCCACAGTATCAATTCTATTGGAAAAATTCCAACGATTATTATTGGAGGTTTTGAATTTCCTCTTCCTAATGTCAAGAAGAAATATGATATTCTTATTGTTGGGGACGTGCACATCCCCATTGAGGTAACTTAGTGTTATTCAAAAATTCTCCGGTTTCATGCGATTCGGAAAGAGTTTGTTAACATGACTTGGTCAACCTTGTTAGTGGATTCCTTTTGATGAGCATGAGATGGATGAAGTTAGAAAGCGCAACTCTCTGTACCCTCCTTTTACTTTCCATTATTTAGATTAAATAAAGCAAAAATAGTATTTTGTGTTTGTTTTCTGAATTATCCTTGCAATAAAAAATACCCCGAAAATATAAGTTCTCCAAATGTCCTGAAAATAAAATATGATTTTTTATAGAATATTTAAGAATATCTGGCACTAAGAACACACCAGAGGGGGCCACCACTTGGCCACGAGGGTCCAGGGCGCCCCCTGCCTCGTGGGCCCCACGTGGACCCCTCCACTTATTCCTGCACCCACTCACTTCATCTTCCTCCAGAAAAAATCCTCCCATAGGTCAAACTCGTGTTCTAGCTCATCTTGCTGCCATTTTCGATCTCCTTGCTCAAAGCTCCATTCACAAAACTGCTTTGGGGGATTGTTCTTTGGTATGTGACTCCTCCAATGGTCCAATTAGTTTTTGTTCTAGTACTTTATTTATTGCAAATTTTTGCTGCTTAGGTGACCCTGTTCTTGATCTTGCATGTCAAATTTATATGGTCCCAAGTAGTTCTAATGCATAATATTGCCTCTAGGCACTTGTGGGAGTAATTGCTATCAATCTTGTTGAGTTTGGTTCACTTCTATTCTTGAGTCACTAAAAATTTCAGAAATTTTTCAGAGGAAGAAATATGTTTAGGAAAATGTACCAAGGTGGTTCCTCAAGGAAGCAAGGCCCAAGCCTCACGATACGCGAGTCAGACGATGAACCATTGAGGGAAGCACAAGTGCGGCCTTGCGAATGGTCGTCACAAGAGTTTATGGTCCAAGCAGGTATCAAGGATGAATTTGACGCGTATGTGCGTAATGCTAACCTTGAGGGCTTCGTGTCAGATAAGTGCCTGCAATACCGCTACCTATCTGATTCCTTTGTCAGAAGGTTTAAATTTACATCCTCGTGCAATTCTCACACTATTTTATTTGATCTTTATGATAAATCATATACCATGGATTTAGAAGATTTTAATAATGCTTACAAACTACCGCAGTGGGGCATTGTTAGTAAACCTTGCAAATCTGAATATAAAGACTTTCTTGCTAGTATCACTGTGGAGGAATCTAGAGAAATCACACAAGCTACCATAGGGAGCATTCATTTTCCTTCCATACATTATTTTGCTCTCTTTATAGGTAGATGCATTAACGGTAAAGATGAAGCTTGTCACATGTGCGTTCCAGATATTTGTGTCCTCAAAAGTGCGGTATTAGGTGATAAACAGTATAACTTGGGGGCTATTGTTGCACGAAGGTTGCATCTTAACGGTACAAGTGGAGATTTGTTTGGTGGAATTTATGCAACTCGTGTAGCTAATTATCTTGATGTACCCATACGTAGAAATGATTTGGAGTTACCCCCTGCTTATTTAGATTATAACACTATGGTCTGCCATCAGTTTGTTGAGAGGAATGAACAGTTCCTCCAGTACCGACTAATCTTTGACAGATGTCGCACTGTCCATGTTGCTCTCCCTGCCCCTACTTTCTTTGACTTTCAGGCAAAAGGAGATATGTTATAACCATGGAGGAGGCGGATGAGTATGAAAGGAGGACGGAGGCAGCTCGCCTCCAAGCTGTAGCTCATCAGGCAGTAGCCGCTGCATCTCAGTATGACCCCAGCTACAACTTTGGATATCCGCCAGGCCAGCCATGGCCCTAGACCAACTTAGGCCAAAAGCCTAAGCTTGGGGGAGTACGTATTTCTCACCGACATTACATTCATGTTCACACACTCATGCCAGTTGTCAGTGCTCATACTTTTTCATTGTACTATCCATGCTAGTTTATTTTCTGTTTTAAGCCTTCTTCTTGTATGTTTGAAAAACCTTAAGAAAAACAAAAAAAATAGTTGTAGTGTTTAGCTAGTTTACTTTCCATGCGTGTAGTAGTAATAATTAAAAGAAAACCCAAAAAGATTTCTCGTTCTTCTTTTTCTTGTTGGGGGCTTTCCCCTGTAAATAGTTTTATTTCCTTTCTTTGGGGGTCGAGAGGAGAAGACCATGATGAAAATGTTGAAGTGGCTCTTATATGCATTATTGTTGATTTAACAAAGAGCCCATGTTACCTTGTCTTCTCTTGTGTATTAAATGCTTGCAGATTCCAGTTTAGTCCAATGCACGTGCACTATTATTATTATCCACACCGTTCGGTCGTGCAAAGTGAAAGGCAATAATGACGATATATGATGGACTGATTGAGATGAGAGAAGCTGGTATGAACTCGACCTATCTTGTTGTTGTAAATATGATTAGTTCATCGTTCCTGATTCAGCCTATTATGAATGAAACATATTTGCAATGACAATTAGAGATTATAGTTTCTCATGCCATGCTTAATTAGCTAGGAGTTTATAATGGTTTACCTTGCATGCCAACATGCTATTAAAATGGTTGTGATGTGGTATGATAGGGTGGTATACTCCTTTGAACGATTCGATTGGGTTGACTTGGCACATGTTCATGCATGTAGTTGAAACAAAATCAACATAGCATCCACGATATTTATGTTCATGGTGAATTATATCCTACTCATGCTTGCACTCAGTGTTGATTAATTTTAATGCATGTTCATGACTGTTGTCGCTCTCTAGTTGGTCGCTTCCCAGTCTCTTTCTAGCCTTCACTTGTAATAAGCGGGAATACTGCTTGTGCATCCACTTCCATAAACCCCAAAGTTATCCCATATGAGTCCACCATACCTTCCTATATGCGGTATCTACCTACCGTTCCAAGTAAATTTGTATGTGCCAAACTCTAAACCTTTAAATGAAATTCTGTTTTGTATGCTCAAATAGCTCATGTATCAACTAGGGCTGTCTGTATCTTCCATGCTAGGTGGGTTATTCTCACGATGAGTGGACTCCGCTCATCACTCACGAGAAAATGGCCGGTAACCAGGATGCCCAGTCCCATGCTCAAATCAAAATAATTGCAAACGAAACTCCCCCAGGACTGTTCTTAGTTGGAGGCACCCGTTGTTTCGGGCAAGCCATGGATTGATGCTTGTTGGTGGTGGGGGAGTATAAAATTTACCATTCTGTTTGGGAACCGCCTATAATGTGTGTAGCATGGAAGACATCGAGATCTCTCATTTTTTTATGTTGACAATGAAAGTATGCCACTCAAAATATTATTTATCTCTATTTCAAAACTCGAGCTCTGGCACCTCTACAAATCCCTGCTTCCCTCTGCGAAGGGCCTATCTATTTACTTTTATGTTGAGTCATCATCCTCTTATTAAAAAGCACCAGTTGGAGAGCACTGCTGTCATTTGCATGTATTACTATTAGTTTACATTGAGTATGACTGTGACTGGATCTCTTTTACCATCAATTACAATGTCTAGTCAGTCCTTGATCTTCAGAGGTGCTCTGCATTTATGTTTTGCGGTCTCACAAAGGGCTAGCGAGATACCATCTTGTTATATCATATTATGATTGTTTTGAGAAAGTGTTGTCATCCGAGATTTATTATTATTTCTCGCTAGTTGATTATGCCATTGATATGAGTAAACATGAGACCTAAGTGTTATTGTGAATATGGCTGGTTCATAATCTTTGCTGAAAACTTGAATGCTGGCTTTACATATTTACAACAACAAGAGCAAACAGAGTTTGTAAAAGTTTTTCTTTATCACTTTCAGTTTGTCAACTGAATTGCTTGAGGACAAGCAAATGTTTAAGCTTGGGAGAGTTGATACGTCTCCAACGTATCTACTTCTCCAAACACTTTTGCCCTTGTTTTGGACTCTAACTTGCATGGTTTGAATGGAACTAACCTGGACTGATGCTCTTTTCAGCAGAATTGCCATGGTGTTATTTTTGTGCAGAAATAAAAGTTCTCGAAATGACCTGAAACTTCACGGAGAATATTTTTGGAATAAATAAAAAATACCGACGAAAGAATCAACACAAGGGGGCCCACACCCTGTCCACGAGGGTGGAGGGCGCGCCCACCCCCTAGGGCGCACCCCCTGCCTCGTGGGCCCCCTGAGGCTCCACCGACCTCAACTTCAACTCTATATATTCACGTTCGGGGAGAAAAAAATGAGAGAGAAGGATTCATCACGTTTTACGATACGGAGCCGCCGCCAAGCCCTAATCTCTCTCGGGAGGGCTGATCTGGAATCCGTTCGGGGCTCCGGAGAGGGGAATCCGTCACCGTCGTCATCATCAACCATCCTCCATCACCAATTTCATGATGCTCACCGCCGTGCATGAGTAATCCCATCGTAGGCTTGCTGGACGGTGATGGGTTGGATGAGATTTACCATGTAATCGAGTTAGTTTTGTTAGCCCTAGTATCCATTATGTTCTGAGGTTGATGTTGCTATGACTTTGCTATGCTTAATGCTTGTCACTAGGGCCCGAGTGGCATGATTTCAGATCTGAACCTATTATGTTTTCATGAATATATGCGAGTCATTGATCCTATCTTGCAAGTCAATAGTCACCTACTATGTGTTATGATCCGGTAACCCCGAAGTGACAATAATCGGGACCACTCCCGGTGATGACCGTAGTTTGAGGAGTTCATGTATTCTCTGAGTGTTAATGCTTTGGTCCGGTACTCTATTAAAAGGAGGCCTTAATATCCCTTAGTTTCCAATAGGACCCCGCTGCCACGGGAGGGTAGGACAAAAGATGGCATGCAAGTTCTTTTCCGTAAGCACGTATGACTATATTCGGAATACATGCCTACATTACATTGACGAATTGGAGCTAGTTCTGTGTCACCCTATGTTATAACTATTGCATGAGGAATCGCATCCGACATAATTATCCGTCACTGACCCAATGCCTACGAGCTTTTCACATATTGATCTTTGCTTAGTTACTTTTCCGTTGCCACTGTTACGATTGCTACAAAAACTGCTACTGTTACTTTTGCCACTGTTACCGTTACTTCCATACTACTTTGCTACTAAATACTTTGCTGCAAATATTAAGTTTTCCAGCTGTGGTTGAATTGACAACTCAACTGCTAATACTTGAGAATATTCTTTGGCTCCCCTTGTGTCGAATCAATAAATTTGGGTTGAATACTCTACCCTCGAAAACAGTTGCGATCCCCTATACTTGTGGGTTATCATGTGGCGCTTTGAGGAACGGGTCCTTAGCAGCGTGTCGAGGGGCGTTGGCTGCCGGGCAAGCCACCTTGCCGTTCTCAGCGCAGCCGCTCGAACTGTTGAGCGGACTCGAAATAGAACAAGGGTGTTGCCAATAGCGGAAGGGTTCCCTTGCGCGCAGGTTTTCCATACAAAGAGCAAAATCTTTCGAGCAAAATAACCTTATAAAAAGGAAAATTGCTCAAGGTTCTGCGTGACTTAGCTTTTCCGTCACCACGCGGATGGTTGTTGCGGCTGCGGATAGCACCACCTCGCCTAGCTGATGGCACGAGAGCGTGGCTGATCGACGTCGCCTTCTTCTCTCGAGCCATCGCGATGAAGGAGTCGACGAGTTGACTTCAAAACCGGATTTTTCACAGCCTCAGCTTCCCCTACCTGGCACGCCAAGGATGTCGGGGCACAAGGACGACACCAATGGGATCATGGGGAATCCCTAATACGGTTGGCGGGGCGTGGGGCTGCACAAAGAGCGGGTCGAGAAGATCAACACGGGGGGATTTTTACCCAGGTTCGGGCCGCAAATGATGCGTAAAACTATAGTCCTCCTTTGTGTGTATTTAGTGTTCTTGAGCTCTTGAACTAGTTGCGGTGCATGCCCAGTCCAAAAAGTCCGAATCCCCCCTTAGCATGCCTCGGGCCTCCTTTTATATGTCAAAGGGGTTCCCACAGTGGCACACAGGAGGTGGAAAGTATGTATAGTGTACAATTTTATCTCCTGACATCATTGGACAAACGCATTTAATGTGCCGCCTATGTGTCCTCTTGCTTTATCGGGGACGGCAAAGAAGCTCGTCCCGTCCATCGCCGCCTCGCCTTGCTTCGAAGCGTGTCCAAGGTGACGAGGCATGCAGCGCCACGCTGGCTGGCTGGCTGCTGAGCTGGTGCGGCGGCAGGGTCTTCACGAAGATCTGCATGCCACCACGCAGGTGCTTGGCTAGTTGGCCTAGAAGCTGCATGCTGCCACGCAGGCGCTCACCTAGTTGGCAGGCTGGCCGCCACGTCGGACCGGGTGCGGGGCAGCGAAACTCTGGCAAGTGCGGGCCTCGGCCCCGCAGATGTCCCCGACAAGGGTCTTGCCGGGGTCTCATGGGCGTCCCCTGCAAGGATCTTCGGGGGGTCTTCGTCTTCTGGTTCTCATCTAGTTTTGCAGGCCTTTGGTCTTTACAAAGATCTGCATGCCACTACGCAAGGCACCCCTGAGTCTTGGCCTTGACGCTGTCAATGGTGCCATAGCTCTCAGGCTCAAGGGTGGCGGCCTTGCTGGTGTTGGGCAAGTTGCCCCAGCAAGGCTCTTGCCGGGGGAAGCCCATCTTGTCCCTTTGCTCTTTATGCTTCTGGCTTGAGCGCTACCTTGGCAGCCTTGTACCTTTGCTTCCTCTGCTCCGCCAAGCGTGGCCGCGGGTGTGGGTACGACTACCCGTGCACAAGTAAAGGGGTACAAAAAGGCCCCTACTTTTGTACACCGACAGAAGGCATCCCCTCTTTCGTCTTCGTCTATCGGTAACTTTAGTTGAGGCTATATTTTTATTCACCACATGATATGTGTTTTGCTTGGAGCGACTTGTATGATTTGAGTCTTTGTCTTTTTAGTTTGCCACAATCATCCTTGCTGTACACACCTTTTGAGAGAGACACGTATGAATCGTGATTTATTAGAATGCTCTATGTGCTTCACTTATATCTTTTGAGCTAGGCAAATTTGCTCTAGTGCTTCACTTATATCTTTTTAGAGCACGGCGGTGGCTTTATTTTATAGAAATTGATGAACTCTCGTACTTCGCTTATATTATTTTGAGATTCCTTAGAACAGCATGGTAATTTTCTTTGGTTATAAAATTAGTCCTAATATGATAGGCATCCAAAAGGGATATAATAAGAACTTTCATATATAGTGCATTGAATGCTATGAGAAGTTTGATTCCTAATGATTTTTTTGAGATATGGAGATGGTGATATTAGAGTCATGCTAGTGAATTAGTTGAGAATTTGAGAAATACTTGTGTTAAAGTTTGTGAGTCCCGTAGCATGCACGTATGGTGAACCGTATTGTAACGAAGTTGGAGCATGAGATGTTTTTTTATTGTCTTCCTTATGAGTGGCGGTCGGGGATGAGCGATGGTCTTTTCCTACCAATCTATCCCCCTAGGAGCATGCGCGTAGTACTTTGTTTCAATGACTAATAGATTTTTGCAATAAGTATATGAGTTCTTTATGACTAATGTTGAGTCCATGGATTATACGCACTCTCACCTCTCCGCCATTGCTAGCCTCTCTAGTACCGCGCAACTTTCACCGGTACCATAAACCCACCACATATCCTTCCTCAAAACAGCCATCATATATACCTACCTATCATGGCATTTCCATAGCCATTCCGAGATATATTGCCATGCAACTTTCCACTGTTTCGTTTATTATGACATACATCATCATTGTCATATTGCTTTGCATGATCATGTAGTTGACATCGTATATGTGGCAAAGCCACCGTTCATCATATTTTTTATTCATGTCACTCTTGATTCATTGCACATCCCGGTACCCCGCCGGAGGCATTCACATAGTCATATTTTTGTTCTAATATCAAGTTGTAATTTTTGAGTTGTAAGTAAATATAAGTGTGATGGTTTTCATTATTAGAGCATTGTCCATGTGAGGAAAAAGAGAAAGGCCAAATAAAAAAAGAGAAGGCCCAAAAAAAGAGAAAAGAGAAAAAAGAGAAAAAAAAAGAAAAAAAAAGAGAAAAAGAGAGAAGGGACAATGTTACTATCCTTTTTGCCACACTTGTGCTTCAAAGTAGCACCATGATCTTCATGATAGAGAGTTTCTTATGTTGTCACTTTCAGATACTAGTGGGAATTTTTCATTATAGAACTTGGCTTGTATATTCCAATGATGGGCTTCCTCAAACACCCTAGGTATTCATGAGCAAGCAAGTTGGATGCACACCCACTTAGTTTTCTTTTTTAGCTTTCATACACTTATAGCTCTAGTGCATCTGTTGCATGGCAATCCCTACTCACTCACATTGATATCTATTAATGAGCATCTCCATAGCCCGTTGACACGCTTAGTTGATGTGAGACTATCTCCCTCTTTTTTATCTTCTCCACAACCACCGTCTATGTGACAGCCTGGTTTTTCCCTCTTTTATTTTCTGGATTTTCTTGACCATTTGATTTAAATTTGAGTTTTTGAATCAACTCACTTGGACTTAAACACTTGGGCATGGCCTTGATTTCCACCCAAGTGACCCATCCCTCTCAAACTCATCATTCTTTCTCTGAAAAACCTCAAAGTGACACAAGGAATATTTTTCATAAAAGAAAAATATTCATTTCCCTCTCTGAAGTTCAATTCAGAAACATATGCCCCAAAGCAACCCTCATTTTCCTTGCCCACAAAAATCTGAGAAAATTCTCAAATATTCTTTGAACCTTGGCACACCTCCCTGAGCAAAAATATTGCATAGTTTTTGGAATATTTTTGCTACAGAAAATCATTTATGTTCTGGTCAGAAAATGCAGTTTCTATAGGAAGTGCATTTTTTCCTTGATGCAATGGAGCTGAAATTTATCGGCTTCATTACCCTCCTAAGAAACTACTAACCACCAAAATCATCCCTAAACTCTTTCTAGATCTCTCTCAGTTAACCTCACAAGTTTCTGTCCAGAAACATGCCAAGAAGAAACCCATTCGCACAGCTCACGTGTGACCAACTCGAACACATGGAGCGACCCAAACCATCAAGGACTACAAGCCAGACATGAATTCAATGCACGTCGTGGCTCTATGCCAAAGTTCACACGATGACCACGCGTGTGCACGGTGACCACGCTCGAGGTCTTGTGCATCCATTCCCCCAATCCACGGCGGCGGCTGACCTCTCCTCGCCGGAGAAACGCCGGCGCATCGCCGCCTCTCCTCTGTTTCTCTCTCCCTCCCTCTAAACCTGACAGTGGGGGCCCACTGTCAGCCTCACGGCCGCGCCCGAAGCGGTATAAGTGAAGGCACTTCGCTGAAATACGCCTTCGACGTCACCCCCTGGATTTTGTTTTTATTTGAATTTAATTCAAATTTTGACCAGAAACTTTGACCATCCATAACTTCTAAAACATAAGTCCAAATGAATTGATTCTTTTTGCATTCTGTTTATTTTGAAAAGTTCTAGCAGCACACCAAAATGGAGATTTTTCTCTGCTGCGTAGAATTTTTGGTGATTTTCAGAATGGTTCTTGATATTTTCTTTCTTTGTTTTTAAATATTTTCAGAAGGAGAAGCTTGTCTTGAAGATAACCAGGAGGAGTGTGAACCTCCTCTTCACTAAGGCAAGCCACACCAACATTTGCATGGTGTCATTTCAATATTTATGATTTTTTTCTAACTTGAATCTGAGTTATTTCATGCATTTAAATGAATATTGCTTATGCTAGTTACTTTATTATGATTGAAATGCTTAGTTTACAGTAGTGTGAGAATATCTAAGCTAGCATGAGTTAGTAGATGTAATTTTTGATGTGTGATTATGATAGGGTTATGACATGACTAGCATCAGTATTATTTTTCATATGCAGGAAGTTGATTTTAATAAGTTAGTATCATGACTAAAAATTATGAGTATTAAGAACCAGTGAAGTAGAATCAGTATGGTTTGATGATGACTAGTGCCAGTAGAAGATTTGATGATGTTGATCCGTTTACTCCTAGTGTTATGTGATGCATGTCGGATGGTTGCATATTCATGGCATATCGTGACACCAGTTATTTCTATTTCAAGTTAAACCTGATGTTAATTCAACTTGAACATAACGTTGATCGAGTCATGGTGCCACTGAATCGAGTTTTTTCTAGTGCAACCACATTTGCCTTTATGGGAAGGCCTTTATTCGGTCCGTTGTCATGCCTCTGGTCGGTACCTCCAACGAGGGAAGGTTATGGGTGTGCGGTACCCTGGCTCGGTAAGCAGACATAACCTTGTGTGACTGTTTCTTGTTATGGTACCTTGTCCCCATTTGGGACCGTTTATGTTTTGCCACGATGGTGGCCGTTGATGCCTTTGGTAGGCATGGGGCCACCCATGACTTAGCCCAGTGGGGAGTTAGTCGGAGTGGTCGGGAGAGTGTCATGGCAATGGGAGGGTTCTGTCGGAATGCTGTTGGTCCACCCGAATGGGAGTGCGAGGCCATGGATTCCGTGATGTGGGTACAGTGTGCTAACCTCTGCAGAGTATTATTTAATCTATCGATAGCCGCGTCCTCGATTACGGACATAACTCGTGAGTAGGTCACACCATGGGTCAACATTTATAAGTAATCATGCACACTAAATATATATACTTGGCACTGGTTGAGAGCTGCTGGATGAGAAATCATGATGATTGTGTGAACCAAAGTGTTGGTTTCGTTTGTGATCTGGGTAAGATCACCGTTTGGCTACAAGGTAACCCATTCGGTAAGAAAGTTCGAGGGACTTAGTGC
This sequence comes from Aegilops tauschii subsp. strangulata, assembly GCF_002575655.3. Classification (NCBI taxonomy): domain Eukaryota; kingdom Viridiplantae; phylum Streptophyta; class Magnoliopsida; order Poales; family Poaceae; genus Aegilops; species Aegilops tauschii. The sequence goes on from NC_053039.3 coordinate 185,061,238, forward strand.
ACAAGTTGTTTTCACTGCATCAGTAGTGTGCCTTTGCATTGCATTTAACTTGATTAAATATCATGATATTGTTTGCCATTATGTTTATGCTTGTTGTGAGCTTGCAAGTACATTCAATGTACTGACCTGGCGTGTCATGCCAGATTTCAGGAAAGTCTTACTGGATCGAAGCACTGCCCATGTCTAGATCATGTACACATCAGTGTCCCTATGCTATGGAGTTCCGCTTCGCCGTCATTCCGCTGCCGCGTAGTTGTCGTGATCGAGGCCCCTTTATGTTCACTAAATAATGTACATATTGTTCAGCAGCACCGTGTGTGCCGCTTGGCCTCGCTACTTGATGTAACATCGAACTATGTTCCTCTAGTCTCAATAAAGTGGTTGTTTTCTGTACCAAGATGTTGTGCGTTACCAGAAGACTTGATCTCTGGGCTGGCAATGCAAGGTAAACCGGTTGCTCTGAACCGGGGTGCCATAGTCTATTCCACCTATAGTGCTATGTACATGGCTCACGCTCATGTATTGCGTGAAAGTTGAAAAGGTTTGAGAAAATTAAAAGTATGAAACAATTTCTTGGCTTTTCATCGGGGTTGTGCATGATTTAAATATTTTGTGTGATGAAGATGGAGCATAGCCAGACTATATGATTTTGTAGGGATAAGCTTTCTTTGGCCATGTTATTTTGAGAAGACATAATTATTTTGTTAGTATGCTTGAAGTATTATTTTTTTATGTCAATATTAAACTTTTGTTTTGAATCTTACGGATCTGAACATTCATGCCACAATAAAGAGAATTACATGGATAAATATGTTAGGTAGAATTCCAAAACAAAAATTATGTTTTTATCATTTACCTACTCGAGGACGAGCAGGAATTAAGCTTGGGGATGCTTGATACGTCTCCAACGTATCTATAATTTTTTATTGTTCCATGCTATTATATTATCTATTTTTGATGTTTTATATGCATTAATATGCTATTTTATGTTATTTTTTAGACTAACCTATTAACCTAGAGCCCAGTGCCAGTTTCAGTTTTTTCCTTGTTTTAGAGTTTCGCAGAAAAGGAATACCAAACGGAGTCCAAACGGAATAAAACTTTCGCCATGATTTTTCTTGGACCAGAAGACACCCAGGAGACTTGGAGTACAAGTCACAGAAGCTTCGAGGCGTCCACAAGGGTGGAGGGCGCGCCCCCCAACCTTGTGGGCCCCTCAAGAGTCCCCTGACCTAGATCTTCCTCCTATATATACTCTTATACCCTAAAAACATCTAGGGAGCAACGAAACCACTTTTCCACCACCGCAACCTTCTGTACCCATGAGATCCCGTCTTGGAGCCTTTTCCGGTGTCCTGCCAGAGGGGGAATCGATCATGGAGGGCTTCTACATCAACACCATTGCCTCTTTGATGAAGTGTGAGTAGTTTACCACAGACCTACGTGTACATAGCTAGTAGCTAGATGGCTTCTTCTCTCTCTTTGATTCTCAATACAAAGTTCACCTCGATGTTCTTGGAGATCTATTCGATGTAATACTCTTTTGCAGTGTGTTTGACGAGATCCAATGAATTGTGGATTTGTAATCAAGTTTATCTATGAATATTATTTGAATCTTCTCTGAATTCTTATATGCATGATTTGATATCTTTGCAAGTCTCTTCGAACTATCGATTTGGTTTGGCCAACTAGATTGGTTTTTCTTGCAATGGGGGAAGTGTAGCTTTGGGTTCAATCTTGCGGTGTCCTTTCCCAGTGACAGCAGGGGTAGCAAGGCACGTATTGTATTGTTACCATCGAGGATAAATAGATGGGGTTTTCATCATATTGCTTGAGTTAATTCCTCTACATCATGTCATCTTGCCTAATGCGTTACTCCGTTCTTTATGAACTTAATACTCTAGATGCATGCTGGATAGCGGTCGATGTGTGGAGTAATAGTAGTAGATGCAGAATCGTTTCGGTCTACTTGACACGGACGTGATGCCTATATTCATCATCATTGCCTTAGATATCATCATAACTTTGCGCTTTTCTATCAATTGCTTGGCAGTAATTCGTTCACCCACCATAATAATTTCTATGGCCCCCGGGTCTATTTTACATCATATTAGTTTCCGATCTATATTTTTAGTTTCCTATTTATTTTACTTTGCAATCTTTACTTTCCGTTCCATATACCAAAAATATTACTTTACCGTTTATCATCTTTATCAGATCTCATGTTGCAAATAACCGCGAAGGGATTGACAACTTATCGTGTTGGGTGCAAGGTTGGTGTTTGCTTGTGCAGGTATTCGGTGACTTGAGCGTAGTCTCCTACTGGATTGATACCTTGATTCTCAAAAACTGAGGGAAATACTTACTCTACTTTGTTGCATCACCCTTTCATCTTTCAGGGAAAAACCATTGCATGCTCAAGAGGTACCAGCGGAGGAGATGCGCGAGCAGATGGAGGTCGTGGAGGCGATGAAGAAGCAGTTACGACTGCGCGGCCAGCAACCCTTCATGTAGTAGAGAGCAGCGCCCCAGACTTGTGTGTGCGTCTTCCTTCTTTTTTGTGGGGGGGGGGGGGTAATCTTCCTTCTTCTTTTGCTCCTGTGTTTCTTATTTTGCTTCGGGTGTTTCGCCGCACATGTCATGTTCTCTGTGAGGCATGAATAGAACAATGCTAATGATGAGTGGCACCGTGGGATCGATGACTAGCAAATTAGATCATTTTTTACCGCCATATCGCACTGGGCTGCCATGTTTCGTGCTCCTCCGTCATACTAGTACTCCAATGGAAAACTTGAGTATACTACATGGTTCTTTGCTCCTCCTCAGGTCGTGGGCAACAGTTATACGAGCAGTAAAATCTCAAGGCCCCGCCTTCCAATAGTAATGAGCCGTCAAATCACAAAGGCCCTCGCCTCTCATGAAACCGACCAAGCGAGACTGCCCCGTGATAATCCCCAAGTGCAGGGAATCATCGTAGCAATTTCCAAAGGTGGAAGTGATAAGTATGGAGTGTCGAACCCACAAGGAGCTAAAGGTAAGATCAATATTCTCTCAAGTCCTATTTGCCACTGATACGACTCTACGTACACCGAACGTTTGCTTCCAACTAGAAACGAGAAATAAAACTACGTTGTGGGTATGAAGAGGATAACTTTGCATAATATCGGAGAACTAAAATATAAAAGTAGGTGCTATTAATATAAAGTTAGAATATATTACTATATATTATAAATAGCGAGTGTGGAATAATGATGGATCGGTGTGCGGAATTGTCCTAGGCAATTGTTAACAAGATTGGTAGTCGTCATTGCAATTTCATATGAGGGAGAGGCATAAGCTAACATACTTTCTCTTCTTGGATCATATGCACTTATGATTGGAACTCCAGCAAGCATCCGCAACTACTAAAGATCATTAAGGTAAAACCCAACCATAGCATTAAAGTATAAAGTTCCCTTTATCCCATGCTCAACAACCCCCTTACTCGGGTTTAAGCATCTTTCACTCTAGCAACCCACTATAAGCGAATCATGAACGTATTGCAACACTCTACATCGGGAATCCTTCACGTGTGCGCGGAAAGGAAGGCACCATAGGACAGCACCAAAATAAAACATACAACTCAAACCAATCTAGATCATCAATCAACCCAAAAGAAAGGAAATCTACTCAAAACATCATAGGATGGCAACACATCATTGGATTAATATGTGGCATAAAGCACCATGTTCAAGTAGGGGATTACAGCGGGGTGCGGGAGAGTGGACCGCGTAAAAGAGATTAGGATGATGGTGAAGATGGTTGTGTTGATGAAGACGATCACCGCGGCGATGGTTCCCCTGGCGGCACTCCGGCGCCACCGAGAGAGGAGAGAGAGTCTCCCCCTTGTACTTTCTCCTCCATGGCCTCCCCCCTAGATGGGGAGAGGTTCTCCCTGTGGTCCTTGGCCTCCATGGTGATGATGGCTCCCTCCGGGATCCTCCTCCATGGCCTCCGGTGATGATGGCCCCCTCCGGCAGGGTGCCAGAGAGGGCCTAGATTGATTGTTCGTAGCTACAAAGGCTTACGGAGGTGGAACTCCTGATCTAGGTTTATTTCGGAGGATTTTGGGATTTATAGGAGGTGTTGGCGTCGGGTACAAGTCAAGGGGGTCCACGAGGCGATGACAAGGTAGGGGGTGCACCCTAGGGGGGTGGGGGAGTCCCCACCCTTGTGGTTACCCCGGGACTCCTCTCTGGTATCTTTTCGCTTCAGCATTTTTTATATTTTCCAAAAATATTCTATGAAAATTTTCAGCACATTCCGAGAACTTTTATTTCTACACAAAAAACGACACCACGGTAGTTCTGCTGAAAACAGCGTCAGTCCGGGTTAGTTCTAATCAAATCATACCAAAACCATATAAAATTTTTATAAACATGGCATGAATACTTCATAAATTATAGATACGTCGAAGACGTATCAGCATCCCCAAGCTTAATTCCTGCTCCTCCTTGAGTAGGTAAATGATAAAAGAAATAATTTATGAAGTGTGAATGCTAGCATAGTGTATAAGTTTGATCAATGGTAGTTCCAAACACTTTTTCTAGCATCATTATATATCATAAACAGTAGCTCATCTCATAAAACTTCTCATGATCAAGTAGCAAGCTATTCACAAGTTAAAGTATAGACCATAAAGTTTCTTAAGAACTAACAAACCATGTTCTTAGTCATCAAACAATTGCAATTCATCTTATTTTCAGGAAGGGTCTATGTAAGAGCTTTAGTTTAGCAAATTCCACATACTCAACTATCATATAGTCTTCCATGATTGCTAACACTCAAATCATATTTTTAGAACAAATAGCATACGTCAAACACAAAGAAAGATAGGGGCTTAATTTTTCGCCTCCCAACTTATTTATCATATAAATAATTGTCAACAATAATAATTCATGATTAAATATATTTGAACGGCCATATATGCTTGGATTTTCCCCCACCACATGATGCTTGCCAACTGAAGAATAATTGAGGTTGAAATAGGAAGGGATACTATTGACTCTTGCATAAAAGTAAATACATGAAAGTAAAAGATAAGCCCTTTGCAGAGGGAAGCAGAGGTTGTCATGCGCTTTTAAATGTTGGATGTGCAAACCCTTAATGCAAAGGAACGTCATGTGATAGCAACCTTTATTATGCAGTCCGTCGGTTTAATTTCTTTACCATGACAAGTTCGTACAACGCTTATTTTCCCTTACAATAAAAGATCATACATATTTAGGAGAAATTTTTATTGCTTTTTGCACCGATGGCAACTTACTTGAAGGATCTTATTCAATCCATAGGTAGATATGGTGGACACTCATGGCATGAAACTAGGTTTAAGGGTTTTGGATGCACAAGTAGTATCTCTACTTAGTACAAAATTTTGGCTAGCAAAAGATCCTAAGCAAGCACCACATGTTAGAGGATCCATAACAATATAAATTCTATGCAAATATACTCAAACATAACTCATTACGTTGTCTTCCTTGTCCAACTTTGTAAGTGCATCTAGTGCCCCTTAGTGATTTTGGTGTATTGAAGACTTATAGGTTAAAGGACTGATGCATTTGTGAGTGTACACAGGTCTATAAGTCTATGAGGAGTTTGATATTTACAGAGAAAGTCGACCCCTAAAAATGAATGTCTTCGACTGCAGACTTTGGTTTTCTGAAGACTTTCTGAAGACTTTGAAAGTGAAGAAATTGGTGTGACCATGAAGACTTGATATTCATACGGGGAACATGAAGCGTGAAGACTTTTGTTTTTGTTGTTTCATTTTCTCTCTCTTGAGTCATAGGAAACACCATACTATTAAAGGGGGTCGAGAAAAAACTAAGGAAAAGTTTCCAAGTGATGCTCATCTCAAAATCCTACACCTACCAATCCTTTCGAGTGAAGCCATTGGAAATCTCATGCAGTTTCGTCAATTTCTTCAGTGACAGAGACGAAGTTCTTCTGGTCTCTGAGGAATTTGTTCTGACTAAGGAGTTAGGAATTCACCAGTGCGGATTGCCTACAAGTGAGGATCATGATAGCCCTGAGGAATTTGAGCCTCAAATTTCCGACCGTTGTTGTGCTACGCGCTAGCTGTCCCAAAATATCTACCCACCTAACGGTCATATCATTGAAGGGCATTTATGTCTTATCATGTCGGGCTGCTCCCTAGGCTATAAATAGCCACCCCCTACAACCACTAGCTGGTTGGCTGCTCCAAGAGAAACTGACACTTGTCATTGAGAGCATCCCATCCTCCGAGGACTTTGAGCGAAAATCATCAAGTGAGGAAAACCCAAACCCAAACCCAAACACCTACAAACCCAAAGTGATTGAGCATCACTGAAGAGATTGATCCTGCGTGGATCCAATGCTTGTTACCTTTGAAGACCGTGCATCTTCCAGACGGTTAGGCGTCATGGTCTAGAGCATCCAAGAGGAAATTGTGGATCGCCGAGTGACCGAGTTTGTGAAGGTTTGGAAGTCACCTGAAGACTTACGACGAGTGATTGGGCGAGGTCTGTGTGAACTTAGCTCAAGGAGAATACGGTGAGGACTGTGTGTCCTCAGGTTTAAATACCTAGCCGCTCCAATCAGACGTACAACTGTCACGGCAGTTGGAACTGGTCTACCAAATCATTGTCTTCGCCGAGCTATGTGGTTCTATTTCCTCAACCCTTCCATTTCCTTATTACTGTGTTGTGTACTTGTTCATATCTGTTTGAAGACTTTGACTGAACAATTTCTCAATTTCCTCAGTTCAATTTCTTCAGCATGTTTGTCTTCATCCTGTTTTATCCTGTGCTTACGTTTTCTGTACTCTGCGTCTGTTTTCATTTCATCATGATGTCCATGTTTATGTTATGTCATGTATGCATCTGAGTACTTATTCCGCTGCAAGTAGTTCTTCGCTTAGGAATTTCCTCACCCTGAAATTCCTCAGTGAAGAATTCATAAAAATCGCCTATTCACCCACCTCTAGTCGACTTAACGCACTTTCAATTGGTATCAGGGCAAGGTACTCCCTTGTTCTGTGTGATTTCAGTTTAACCGCCTGGAGTTTTAGTTATGTCGACCACAGGTATGATCGAGGTATCTGTTGGGTGTCCTACCTTCGATGGGATGGACTACCCCTACTGGAAGAATAAGATGCGAATGCATCTTGAGGAAATTGATAACGATCTCTGGTATGTTGTGGAGAATGGTGTCCCCTTTGTCACTCCTACTATCAACGTTGCTGACGTGAAGAGATTCAAGCAACTCGACTCTCAAGCGAAGAACATCATATGTGGCCATTTGAGCAAAGGGCAGTATGGAAGAGTGAGTGCTTTGGAGACAGCTAAGTTTATCTGGGATAGGCTATCCAAGGTCAATGCAGGAGTCTCAACATAGCGTGACTCTCGAGTTGACGTTCTTCGCAATCTCTTCAACCGCTTCAAAAGACTCGACAATTGAAATGTTCAGCAAACCTTCGATCGCCTCACTGACATCTCAAATGAGCTTCAAGCACTTGGTGCCACTGAAATCACCGACCATGAGGTGGTGAAGAAATTGCTGAGGTTGCTTGATTCCTCATTTGACACTCTGGCACTGATGATACAAGAATGTGGAGATTACAAGTCTCTTGATCCCGCTGATATCCTCAAGAGGCTAAACACTAATGAGTTCCAGCTTGCTGAGAAGAGAGATCTCTATGGACCGAGCTATGGCAGATCATGTGCTCTAAAGGCCAAGGCGGTGTCCGAATCTGAAGATGAAGACTCTGGTAGCAGCCTTGGGGATCCTGAAGAACTAAGCTAGGAGCTAGCAATGCTTGTGAAGAAATTCCAGAAGTTCTCAAGACGTGGTCGCTTTGGAAAATCCTCAAGAAGTGATGATTCCTCATCCCGTGACTACAAGAAGAGACTGTGCCACAAGTGCAAGAAACCTGGTCACTACATGCAAGACTGTCCTCAGTGGGAAAAGGAATCAAAGAAGAAGAAATACAAGGATTACAGTTCTGATGACTCAAAGAAGAAGAAGAAATATTTAAAGTCTTCACCATCAAAATCCTCGAAGTCTTCATCTCACAAGAAGAGCAGCTCTAAGAAGGCTCGGGCATTCATTGGCAAGGAAAAATACTCTGAAGCTGAATCTGAGGAACATGAGGAAGAGGAGGCATCTGAGGAAGCAGAATCTGGTGTGGCGAGCCTAGCCCTCACTACTGCGTTCGTCAACAAGTCCATCTTCAACACTGAAGATAATGGCTTCCACAACAAGGCTGATGACGAGATGATGACTATGCTCCCACCTATTGCTTCATGGAAAAAGGTGCCAAGGTACTCAAATATCCCTCCTCTGAATCAAGTGAGGATGAATCTGATGAAAACCTCAAGCCTAGCTACTCTAAACTTGCTAAGATTGCTGTGAAACAACAAAAGGTTTTTGAAAAGGTTCAAAATATGTTAGATAAAAGTGATGATATGTTGGGTGAAGAAATGGATTGCACTAAAACCTTGACTGAAAATCTTCAGAGACTCCAGTCTAAGTTTGACAACCTTCAAAGTCATCATAACACTCTCTTATCTAATTATGAGAAGCTTTCTTATGAATTTCTTCAAAGAAAGCAAGATCTTGAGAAGCTAAGGGTGAGTTATGAAGATCTTCAGAAGGAGCGTGATTCATTACTTGCTCAACAAATCAGCGCTGCTCAGGAAGAATTCATTCCTCCATGTTTGAAGTGCATTGAATGTGATTCTGCTAATTCGTCACCTAAAAGTTCAAATGCTTCTATAGCTGCAAATTCTTCACGTGTCTCTGCTATCACTAATTCCTCATCTGAGGATATTGCTAGTATCACTCACAATGCAGGGCTGAAGGAATTGTATATGACAGGCATGTAGAAAAGCCTCAAAGGGCATCAGGCTCTTTGTGATGTGCTTAAAAAGCAGATCCTCAACAGGAACCCTAGGAAAGAGGGTATTGCCTTTGAGAGGAAACTCAATGCTGATGGAACATACTAGAAGGCTGAGTAGTACCCCAAAACCTCATGGGTTGCCGCAAAGGGACCTCCAGTTGATCCATCTACTTTATCTGGCTTTACATGTGAATCTCCTCATTCTTCTGATGAGTCATTTGACTCCAACTATAAGCTGTTCAAAAATCGGAATGGTGAAGTATTTGCTAGATATGTTGGCACTAACTGCAGGAACGGTTCTCCTATGAAGAAAATCTGGGTTCCCAAAAGGTGCCTTGAAAGTCTTCAGGTGAATGTCATCATGACACCACCTATGAAGAATAGGAACCCTAGATCAAATTCTTCATATGGACCCAAGTCCTCATACGGACCGAATTCCTCACGTGGATCAAATTCCTCAAAAGGATCAAAATCCTCATATGAACATCATCGTGCTAACACTTCTATTTTGCAGGGAAGATCTAAGGGCTATGAATATGCGCATTATTCTTCTAACCATTATGTTCATAAGTCCTCGAAGAATTTCTCTGCTTATTCATATGCTTATCCTAACTCCTCTTATGTGAAATGAAGTGGGCTGGCTTCTATGACACCTTTCTCTTATGGAGCTCGCAGAATGATGAACTCTTTGCCACCCCTTCAGATGTGGGTGGTGAAGAAAAAGAATTAATCTCTTATGCAGGTTCAGGTGTCCAGACATACTTAAACGTCTGAAGAATTTGCTGGAGACCTGAATATGCTTGAAAGGACGCAAGCTAATCATGAAGAAATAAACTTTCATTTCTCACGTCCTCATACTGCTTTATCTATTCTATTGCTTGATGAAATTGATCTGATGAATTTGATGTAATATTCTTCACTGATGAAGTATATGAGTTCGTAAGCTGCACTAATTCATCTGCAGGATGATCAACCCAAAGCCACTGAGTGGGTCCTCGATAGTGGATGTACAAATCACATGACTGGTGACAAGAATCTATTGATGGACGCTCCCTTATCTCCATCCCATCTGAAGCATATCACCTACGCAGACAAAGGCAAAAGCAAGGTATTGGGTCTAGGTAAGGTTGCGATCTCAAAGGATCGACACATGGACAAAGTCATGCTTGTCGAGTCCTTAGGATTCAACCTCATGGCAGTCTCAATGCTTTGTGATCTTGATATGGTTGTTATCTTTGGCAAGTATCATTGTGTTGTGATCATGGAATCTGACCATTCCAAAGTCTTCGAAGGCTTTAGGAGAGGAGATCTGTATATTGTTGATTTCTCTACAGGACCACAACCAGCTATATGTCTACTTGCAAAAGCTTCAGAAGGCTGGCTATGGCATCGACGACTTGGTCATGCTAGTATGAGGAACTTGTACACGCTCACAAAGAAGAAGCATGTCATTGGCATTGAGAATGTCAAATTGCTCAAGGATCACTTGTGCGGAGCTTGTGAAGCTGGAAAGATGACCAAGGCCAAGCATCCAGCAAAGACTATCATGACAACCACTCGACCATTTGAATTGCTTCACATGGATCTCTTTGGTCCTAACCATTATTCTACATTCACTAATGAAGCATCTCTATATGGATTTGTTATTGTTGATGATTACTCTCGTTACACATGGGTACATATCGTCACTTACAAACGTGAAGTGCAGGAAGTCTTCAAACGATTTTCCTCGAGGGCTTCAACCAACTTTGGTGTGAAGATCAAGCACATCAGAAGTGACAATGGAACTGAGTTCAAGAATACTGGTCTTGATGACTATCTTGATGAACTTGGTATTACTCATGAGTTAACTGCTCCTTATACTCCTCAGCAGAATGGCGTCATGGAGCGCAAGAACATGACTCTTGTTGAGATGGCTCGCACTATGCTTGATGAATACAAGACACCTCGTCATTTCTGGACAGAGGCAATTGATACTGCGTGCCACATCATCAAGAGGGTATATCTTCACAAATTCTTCAAGAAGACTGCATATGAACTTCTCACTGACAAGAAACCCAATGTGAGTTATTTCAAAGTCTTCGATGCTAAATGTTGGATTAGAGATCCTCATCACAATTCTAAATTTGCACCGAAAGCACATGAAGGTTTTATGCTTGGTTACGAAAAGGATTCGCACACCTACATAGTCTTCAACACCGTTCTCCACAAGGTTGTTGAAACTGTAGATGTGCGGTTCGATGAAACTAATGGCTCGCAAAGAGAGCACCTACCTCCTGTGCTAGATGAACAGTCTCCTGAGGAAACCATCAAGTTCAAGGCTACTGAGGATGTCATTCCTACCAAAGAATCTGCTGAAGAAGTTATTCCAGACCGTGAAGAACATCATGCTGGTGCACCTGAGGAAAATGGCTCTGAAGAAAATGCTGATCCAATTCCTCGTCGCCAACCCGCTCATCCTCGAGTTGCAAATGAAGTGCAGATTGAGAAAATCATCAGCGACATCAACGCACCAGGTCCTCTCACACGCTCAAAAGCTTCACATTTGTCTAACTTTTGTGGGCACTTTGCTTTCGTCTCTATCACAGAGCCCACTAAGGTAGATGAAGCATTTCTGGAGCCTGACTGGATTCAAGCTATGCAAGAGGAATTACATCAGTTCGGGCTCAACAACGTCTGGGAACTAGTCAAACGTCCAGACCCTCGCAAGCATAATATCATCGGCACAAAATGGATCTACCGCAACAAGCAAGATGAAAATGGCCTTGTGGTGAGGAATAAGGCACGGCTTGTAGCTCAAGGCTACACACAGGTTGAAGGAATTGATTTTGATGAAACTTTTGCACCTGTTGCTAGACTTGAAGCTATTCGCATATTACTTGCTTATGCTAACCATCATAATATCATCTTGTATCAAATGGATGTGAAAAGTGCATTCCTCAATGGTAAGCTTGAGGAAGAAGTATATGTTGCTCAACCACCAGGTTTTGAAGATCCAAAGCATCCTGACAAAGTCTTCAGACTCAGTAAGGCCCTCTATGGCCTCAAGCAGGCCCCTCGCGCGTGCTATGATACTTTGAAGGAATTCCTCATGAAGAAAGGCTTCAAACCCGGTTCACTTGACCCAACTCTTTTCACCAAAACCTATGATGATGAATTATTCATGTGGCAAATATATGTTGATTATATTATCTTTGGTTGTACTGACCAACGTTACAGTGATGAATTTGCCTATATGATGAGTGAAGAATATCAAATGTCTATGATGGGAGAATTGAAATTCTTCTTAGGTCTTCAGATACGTCAACAACGCAATGGCATATTCATATCTCAGGAGAAATACCTCAAAGATGTACTGAGGAAATTTGGCATGCAAGATTGCAAAGGCGTCAAAATCCCTATGCCCACAAATGGCCAACTTTGCACTGATGAAAATGGTATTGACTTCGATCAAAAGGTATACCACTCCATGATTGGTTCTTTATTGTATTTATGTGCATCTAGGCTGGATATTATGCTTAGTGTTTGCATGTGTGCCCGCTTTCAAGCTACACCGAAGGAATCACATCATAAGGCCGTGAAGCATATTCTTCGATATCTAGCTCACACTCCAACACTTGGATTATGGTATCCCAAGGGCTCGGCTTTTGATCTCATTGGATATTCAGACTCTGATTATGCTGGTGATCGTGTGGACCGCAAGTCAACATCAGGCACATGTCATTTCCTCGGACGATCCTTGGTATGTTGGTCCTCGAAGAAACAGAACTGCGTATCACTCTCTACTGCTGAAGCTGAGTACATTGCTGCTGGATCGTGCTGTGCTCAATTGCTATGGATGAAGCAAACCCTCAAGGACTACGGCATCAATGTGAAGAATGTGCCACTCTATTGTGACAATGAGAGTGCCATCAAGATTGCTCATAACCCGATTCAGCACTTGAAGACTAAGCACATTCAGATTCATCATCATTTTCTTCGTGATCATGTGTTGAAGGGCGACATCTCTATCGAGCACGTGAAGACTGAAGAACAGCTAGCCGATATCTTCACAAAGCCCTTGGATGAGAAGAGATTTAGCAAGTTGCGGTGTGAGCTAAATATTTTAGAATCTTCGAATGTCCTTTGAAAAGGACACACATCCTAACACTTATGCAAAATTGATGACTTAGATGTGCAACACACGAAGTAACGTTTTTCTTCAATCAATGAAGACTAACACCCTAAGTGTGAAGAAATTAACGAAGAATTTGACTCTCAGAGCCCTACGACAATTGTACGCGGTGTCTGAAATTAGCATTCTTATATGGTGGGTTACGCCACTAACAAAAGTTGAAAATCTTCAATTTGAGTTTTTTTCTTCAGTTGTTCAATTTCTTCAACTTTGCATTATCTTCAATGTTTCCGTCATTATTCTTCATTGACTATAAATATATGAGTTTATGTCCTCTACAGCATTCACTTATTGCTAATTCTTCAAGTTGCTTTTCTGCTAAGTGAATGTGATCGGACCCTTCCCCCTCTATGCTAAACTCAACCAGTCTGTTCACAAATTCTTCATGTGCATTCTATTTGAAACCCATTCAAAATCTTCACCGTGTCCTTGTCAGGTGAAGAATTTGCGAATGAAACCTGAAATTATTCTAATCTGAATTTTTGGTTTTTGCCGCTCAAACCGTTCCACATTCCACGATATGTTTATCTATTCACCCACGATCTCACACGATCTCCACCTCTCTGTACATGGGTGACACTTGTCGTGGGGATGAGAAGGGTCAGGGGCACGTTCGTCCATTTTCCTCGGGCGAGCGGTTTTTCACCTCGGCTATAAATAGCCCTCACCCTCCTCAGACTGTTTTTACTCCGCTCGACCACACTCCCTCGCTTGAGCTCTCAAAACCTAGCGCCGCCGCTATTTCCATCATCGCCGGTGAGGAAGAGCTTCGCTGCCTCGACCTCGTCACCGTCGTACTCGCGCCGACCACGGATTTCTTCACGCCGCCACCACCGCCGCCGTAGCTGTCTTCCTCTGCCAAGTTAGGGCGTGGAAGATCTGAACCGACGAGCTTCAAATCGACAATTCACAGTTCGTCGTGTTCTTCGTCAAGGGTAATTAAAAGTTACTTTACTGCCCTTGTTGATTCCTTTGATTTCGACAAATCTCCAAAAGGTGTTTATTCTTCAATCTTCACACTCTAAACACCTCACACAAACATCAGTTCTTGATCTGTTTCCCTAAGCTACATTTTTCTTCAAGATTCCTCAGTTGTGTGGATTTCTAATCTATACAACTCTCGAACCTAAGTCAAAGAACGCTTAGTGAAATTCCTCAAGACACATCTGGTCAAATTCCTCAAAGTTGTTCTTTTTGCAAAAACTTTTGAGAACGCATATGACCTCTCCAAATTCTTCGCACCTATACTCTGTTCACAGGTACACATGTTCGCTGCTGAATCACTAGGTTCTCATCAACTTAACTCATTTGCAGCGTTCCTCGAAGAAAAGTTACATACCTCATCAGAGAACTCAATTGTTCAGAATCCTCAGCTGAAGAAAATGGCTGACGGCAAGAAACCTCAGAAGGGAGGGAAGAAATTGGAAGTCAACAATGCTTTTGAGATTCCAGATGACATCTATGCAGGGTACTGCACTCCTCCTCATGAAACAAAGAATGAGCGCAAAGTGCATTCAGAGGATAGAGAGGAGATGGGCTAGAGAATGGAGGGAGTACAGATATGTGACTCCCAAGTACATGAAGAAATTCGCAGTACACCCTCCATGCCCAAGACCTCCATTGGCACCAGGCCAAGTTGTTGATCCCTCTAGCATCAGAAGAGGTGAGGATTTCCCCCAAGGAATGGGCCAAGCGTCAAGCTAAACTGGCCAAAATGGCAAAAGAGGCAGTGAAGAAATTCAATGAAGATTCTACTGCTGCCACTGCTGAGGCATCTGCTAGCAAGCCCAAGAAGGCTATGCCCAAGAAGCCCGCACACAATCCCAGTGTATCTGCTTCAATGCCCTCACGGCCAAGCACCTCAGAAATGCCCTCACGGCCCAGTTCTGCAAAGCCCTCACAACAAATTCCTCATGCTGCTCCAGCTCCTCCGGCAAAGTCCTCAGCACCTGTGCATCTCGCCTCGTGTCAAAGGACCACAGGCAAATCAATTGCCTCAAGAGCCTCTGCAAGTTCTTCAGCTCCTCTGCATTCCTCAACAGGCCCAACTCTGCTGAAGACCAAGGCCACTGCTGGACGAGGCTCTAGACCAAGTCCTCACAAGAAGCAGGTCGCCTTTCAAGTGCTGTCTGATGAAGACAAAGCTTATGATGAGGAACTTGCCAAAATCATCAGAGATAGACAGCAGAGGGCCGCTAGAGCCAAAGGAAGTGAAGTTCCTCTCTTACTGGATCCAAAGTTGATCCTTGAGTACATTGATCTCTGGCACAAGGACCCCAACACACCTGTGCCTGACTTCAAGCTGACTCCTGGCCAAAGTCACATGCTGACTGCCTTCATTGGCGAAGAAAAATGGAAAGTTGAGAAGGACAGGCAGCTGAAGAAAGCTCAGTAGAAAAAGGAGCGCTTGCTGAAGAAGAATGTTGTCAAAATGACAACTGATGAACTTGTAGATCTGCAATCTGAGATCAAGAATCTCAGTGATGAATTTGATCGCTACTATGCTGACTGGCTTGGAGCCAAAACCAGATTTGTGAAGTTAACTGAAAAATTCACTTCAAGAGCTGAATCTCTTCAGGCTGATGCATCTGCTCAGCCGACTGAAGAACATGCCAGCACCGCTGATGAAAATCAGGCTGCTGATGAAACTGCTAGTACTAGGGCTGGTGCCTGCATTCTAGCCGCTGATGACATTGCGAGGGCAACCACTAGTGTTGCGCCTGAAGAACAAGCCAGGCCAGCTGAGGCATCAACCGCTGAGCCTGAAGAATCTGAACCAACCAGGCAAACTGAAATAGTTGTGCCTGAGGTAAATGAACCAATTTCCTCTGCTCCTCCTGCACCAACACCAAGTCCAGTTCTTCCTTCTGCATCAAAAGCGAAGAAAACCAAAGCTGCGGAGTGAGCAGCAGTGAAGAAGAGGAAAGCATCTACTTCATCTTAGTCTTCAGCACCAAAGAAGATGAAGACATTGACAAGCTCATTTGAGAATCCAATTGATGCTATTCCTGTCTCAAGCATGTCATCAAAGGAACTCGTTCCTTTTGGTGAAGATTATGAGACCCCAAGTGGATCTGATGAAGACGTCCCTTCTGCTGCTTCTTCAGAGCAGTTGGACGAAGAAATTGAAGCGGGTAATATCCCTTCAACCCCAATCATCTCATCACCTATGCCTCAGTTCAAGCTGACAAGGCAGGCGTTGAAGAATTAAGTGAAGAAGATGAAGACGTGGACATTGGGAGCACCACTCCTGTAATGAATGATGACTTTTGGGAAAGTCAGCACCCCAACTCTCCTTTGTTCATGCCACTGCAACAAATCCCTCAGTCCCCAATGCACACTGAAGTTCTAATGGGCTCTGGAGAACCTCGCACCACTCCGTCCATTCATGAAGAAATTCCAGCCACTAGTGCTGATGAAAATGCTGCTGAAGAAATGAAGACCCAGGCTGCAACTAAAACTGAAATTCCTCATCCTGTGGTTCCTAAGAATGTGATTCCTGAGGCTGTGATGCCTTTGACTGATACTCCTTAGCCCAAGCTGAAGTATCCCTTCTCTTAGAAGCAAACCTTCAAGGCTGATGACTTCTTCCACAAGCATGTGTTCTTCACATATTACAACCCCTATGACTCTGCTCGTCTTAGAAGGAAGTGTTTCTGAACTGCCAGCCAAGCAAACTTCTATTCTTCACAGCTTTTTGATAAGGACAAAGTCTTCGACCATGAGCATATTCCTCACGTCGACATGGAATCACTGCCTTGTCACGCCAGTCCTCAGTGTTCTTCACGATGCTGGACTGCTCAACTTCTGCACAGATATATGTGATTGCAATGAAGAACTAATTCTTCAGTTCTATGGAACACTGCACATCACAGGAAATGCTGAAGATGTGAACTCTTGGGTGTTGGATTGGATGACAGAGAACACTCACTTCAAAGCACCGGCCTCTGAATTACTTCATGCCCTGCCTATCAGTCCTCCCCTTGAAGGTGCATGTTGTATATATCATGAACTTGAACTCACTGACCACTATATGCAAGTGTTGATGAAGCCGCTGAAACCCGGTCAAGCCCCAAGGACCAAATTCCTCGTGAAGGAATTGCTATATGTGCCACGGACTGTCTATCGCATCTTGACCAAGACTTTGAGTCCAATCAAGGGCCACGGCTGTAATGAAGAAGAGGTTGTTGGTATCATGAAGAATCTGCTATTCAACATCATTCATGGCGTTCCTGTCAACTACCATGATTTCTTCATGAAGACTCTGGCCAATGTTGCATTGTCCCCTTTTGAATTGAAGCCTTACGCTCCCTGGATTATGAGATTACTCAGATTAAGGTCTTCAATCAATTACAAGGTTGACACACTCAACCATGGCAGCTACTTGCCCCCCATTGAAGTCATCAAGCGAACATTTTCCTCAGCTGATGAAAAGGGCAAGGCCACTGCTGTTATTGATAAAGGCATTCGTCCATTGGATGGTCAGTTCCGCAAAGCTGCATCTTACTCCACCAATGATGACTCTGCCACTCATGACTCTGCCGCCAATGCCTAAAAGCAAAATCCTCAAGGCACAGCTCCAAGGGTGATGACTGATCGTGAGCTTCTCCTCAGCCTTCACCAGAAGGTCGATCGCAACCACAAATGGGTTAAGCGTCAGTTTGGCTCTATTCTTCACAACATGACTGCTACACACAATGCAGTGAAGAAGAACCACTTCTACCCCCATGAAGTATTCAATCGCACCTGGGCTATTCTGTCTCATCTTTATGGTGAAGAAGATCTGAAGCAAATGGGTTTCAAGCAGGACTTTGACTGGTCTCAACCACCAGCGAAGAAATTCAAGAAAGTCAAAGTTCCTTCCTTGATGGCCAGCTCATATTCTTCATCACGCGACACTGATGAGCATGAAGATTTGGACGACACTGCGGCAGGCCCTACTACAACAACCGACCCCAACAACACTGGCGCTCCTCCATCAACTTCATGATGATATTCTTCAGGGACGTTAGTCCTCACTTTTCGTCCCTTTTGGTCATTCGATGACAAAGGGGGAGAAATTTGAGTTAGTCTTCAAGCGGGTCTCTATATATGGGCATTTTTTGCTAAATTACAACTCTCGTTCTTTTGAAGATTTTGTGGGATCGAGTTTTAAACTTAAATGTGATGGTAGTCTGATACTTTTGCTATGTTCTTCTGCATGCTATTTCCTCATATATGTTAATGCGCGCATGCTGAATCACATTAGTCACCATAATTCATCATGCATTTCAAATTCTTCATATCATATGTTAAATGCGTGTATGAATTACAAGATATAGGGGGAGATCTCCATGCCACTCTTCAAGTGTGCATTGCTTCAAAAGCAAATACCTCACTATGCACATCTTCAGGGGGAGTTCTTCTATATCTTGCAATCACATTCCTCAATATCAGTATTTACACTTTATATGTTTATCCCCATTGAAAACTTAACATGTATTGTCATCAATCACCAAAAGGGGGAGATTGTAAGTGCATCTAGTGCCCCTTAGTGATTTTGGTGTATTGAAGACTTATAGGTTAAGGGACTGATGCGTTTGTGAGTGTACACAGGTCTATAAGTCTATGAGGAGTTTGGTATTTACAGAGAAAGTCGACCCCTAAAAACGAATGTCTTCTACTGAAGACTTTGGTTTTCTGAAGACTTTCTGAAGACTTTGAAAGTGAAGAAATTGGTGTGACCATGAAGACTTGATATTCATACGAGGAACCTGAAGCGTGAAGACTTTTGTTTTCGTAGTTTCATTTTCTCTTTCTTGAGTACTTGTTCATATCTGTTTGAAGACTTTGACTAAAGACTTTCTCAATTTCCTCAGTTCAATTTCTTCAGTCTGTTTGTCTTCATCTTGTTTTATCATGTGCTTACGCTTTCTGTACTCTGTGTCTGTTTTCATTTCATCATGATGTCCATGTTTATGTTATGTCATGTATGCATCTGAGTACCTATTCCGCTGCAACTAGTTCTTCGCTTAGGAATTTCCTCAACCTGAAATTCCTCAGTGAAGAATTCATAAAAATCGCTTATTCACCCCCCCCCTCTAGTCGACTTAACACACTTTCAAACTTCAACTAATTTGCTCAAGTTTGAAAATAATTAATGGGGCTCACAATCATAGAAGATTTCCAAGATATATATATTTGAAATCTCTCTTCCTTCAATATTCTTTCATGAATTGTTCAAGTGACCAATGTTGAGTTTGCTAACTTTCAATAAATTTTACCACCTATACTTCTTATAAGTGAAGTCATTACTCCCCATGGGATAAGTATATGAAGCATATATAATTTCAGATCTATGATATTCAATTCATTCAACCATTTACTCATATGATATAACTGAAGCACGTGAGTAAATGACAAACTACTCCAAAAATATATAAGTGAAGAACACTAAGTAGTCAAATAATTAACTAGCCATGGGAGGACTCTCTCTCATTTCAGATCCAATGATTTTATTCAAACAGCAAGTAAAATGAAAATACGCTCCCAGCAAAACACATATAATGTGACGAATAAAAATATAGCTCCGAGTAAGGTACACCGATGGTTTTGAAGACGAAAGAGGGGATGCCTTCCGGGGCATCCCCAAGCTTAGGCACTTGAGTATTCCTTGATTATTACCTTGAGGTGCCTTGGGCATACCCAAGCTTAGGGTCTTTCCACTCCTTATTCTCCTCATATCGATATCTCACCCAAAACTTGAAAACTTCAATCACACAAAACTTAACGGAACTTCATGAGATGGGTTAGTATGATAAAGAGTAAATCATTCACTTTGGTACTGTCAAGATAAGATTCATAATTGTTCTCACACAATGCCTACTATACCATATCATTTCTACAATTTATATTGAGCAATATAAGCCATAGAAACTAGAAAACAAGCAAACTATGCATTGGAAACAGAATCTGCCAGAAACAGAACAGTCTGTAATGATCTAAACAACAACCATACTTCTGCTACTCCAAAAATTCTGAAAAAATAGGACAACCTAGGAAACTTGTATATCAATCTTGTGTAAAAAAATTCAGATCAAAATCACCCATATATGATTTTTTTAAAATTCTGGCAATGAGCGCAAAACTTTCTGTTTTTCAGCAAGATCAAATCAACTATCACCGTAAGCCATCCCAAAGGTCTTACTTGGTACTTTATTCAAACAAAAGCTATAAAACATGATTACTATAGTAGCTTAATCATGTGAACACACAAAAACAGTAAGGATAAATATTGGGTTGTCTCCCAACAAGCGCTTTTCTTTAATGCCTTCTTAGCTAGGCATGATATTATAATGATACTCTTCCAAGCCCAATTCCGATGATAGTCTTATTCATACTCCAAAAGATATAAGTGAAGTTCATGGATCATTATACAATTAATATAGATATACCAACATCCAAGCTCAAAATATATAAGTGAAGCACACAAAGCATTCTATAAAGCCGTACTCAAATGATTTAAGTGAAGCACAAAGATTATTCTATAAAGACATACTCAAAAGATTTAAGTGAAGCACAAAGAGCATTCTACAAATCAATGAAGGGCTATCTCACAAAAGCATGGATCATATAGGAAAATAAAATATAAATAAACACAAAAGATGCATATCATGTGAACAAAAAAAAAACCGAGGTATAGCGATAATTATTGAAGAAGAAAGATGGAATGCCAACCAGGGCATCCCCAAGCTTAGATGCTTGAGTATCCCTGAAATATTTACTTGGGGTGGCTTGGGCATCCCCAAGCTTCAAATCTTGCCTCTCCTTATTCTTCTCATATCGGTAACTCCTCGTTCTTCGAACACTTCATCCACACAAAACTTAACAAAAAACTTTGTGAGATCCGTTAGTATAATAAAGCAAATCACTACCTTTAGGTACTGTTGTAAACTCATTCCAATTTAATATTAGCATTATATCTACTATATTCCAACTTCACCATGGTTCATACCCCCCGATACTACCCATAGATTCATCAAAATAAGTGAACAACACATAGAAAACAGAATCTGTTAAGAACAGGATAGTCTGTATCAATCTGGAACTTTCGTATACTTTTGTAACTTCAAAATTTCTAAAAAAATTGGACAATCTAAAAAATCTGCATATAAGTACTGTGTAAAATCTTTAAGATTTTGTCACTCCCCAGTAAAAAATGTAAATTCAATCACTACAGAAAAAGTTTCTATTTTTTCTGCTGCACACACCAAACAAGCAATTTAAACATTCTAAAGCCAAGCCTTGACACATTATTTTTATAATAAAATGAATATATACAAGGGGATACTTAATTTTGAGAAACTTCCATGAAAAATCCTACATTGTTTCCATGAGCATGAACACAAGTGTTCAAGGTCGACCCTCACTTCCCCAATGTATAACCTTCCAATCACTTCTCTTTTTGAAAAAGTTTTTCGGCATAAGAGGCAAGTAATTTTATTTTATTTTTCCTTCTTTTACTTTTTTTTGTTTCACCCACAAATAAAGAAACCAAAAACAAAAGGGAAAACAAAATCTACTTAGTGAAGAAAGCAAACAAGCATACACGAGAATATCAACCCCACGCTATTCCTTCCCGGCAACGGCGCCAGAAAAGAGCTTGATGATCCCCAAGTGCAGGGAATCATCGTATCAATTTCCAAAGGTGGAATTGATAAGTATGGAGTGTAGAACCCACAAGGAGCTAAAGGTAAGATCAATATTCTCTTAAGTCCTATCTGCCACTGATACGACTCTACGTGCACAGAACGTTTGCTTCCAACTAGAAACAAGAAATAAAACTATGTTGTGGGTATGAAGAGGGTAACTTTGCATAATATCGGAGAACTAAAATATAAAAGTAGGTGTTGTTAATATAAAGTTAGAATATATTACTATATATTATAAATAGGGAGTGTGGAATAATGGATCGGTGTGCGGAATTGTCCTAGGCAATTGTTAACAAGATCGGTAGTCGTCACTGCAATTTCATCTGAGGGAGAGGCATAAGCTAACATACTTTCTCTTCTTGGATCATATGCACTTATGATTGGAACTCTAGCAAGCATTCGCAACTACTAAAGATCATTAAGGTAAAACCCAACCATAGCATTAAAGTATCAAGTCCCCTTTATCCCATACGCAACAACCCCCTTACTCAGGTTTAAGCTTATGTCACTCTAGCAACCCACTATAAGCGAATCATGAACGTATTGCAACACCCTATAGCGGGAATCCTTCACGTGTGTGCAGCACGGATGGCACCATAGGACAGCACAAAAATAAAACATACAACTCAAACCAATCTAGATCATCAATCAACCCAAAAAACAAAGGAAATCTACTCAAAACATCATAGGATGGCAACACATCATTGGATCATAATATGTGGCATAAAGCACTATGTTCAAGTAGGGGATTACATCGGTGTGCGGGAGAGTGGACCGCGTAAAAGAGATGAGGATGGTGATGAAGATGGTGATGTTGATGAAGACGATCACCGCGGTGATGGTTCTCCCAGCGGCACTCCGGCGCCATCGGTAGAGGGGGGAGAGAGTCTCCCCCTTGTGCTTTCTCCTCCATGGCCTCCCCCTAGATGAGGAGAGGTTCTCCCTCTGATCCTTGGCCTCCATGGTGATGATGGCCCCCTCCGGGATCCTCCTCCATGGCCTCCGGTGATGATAGCCCCCTCCGGCAGCATGCCGGAGAGGGCCTAGATTGATTTTTTGTTGCTACACAGGCTTACGGCGGTGAAACTCTCGATCTAAGTTTATTTCTGAGGTTTTTGGGATTTATAGGAGGTGTTGGCGTCGGGGACAAGTCAAGGGGGTCCACGAGGCCATGACAAGGTAGGGGGCGCGCCCTAGGGGGTGGGGGCGCCCCCACCCTTACAGTTACCCCGGGACTCCTCTCTGGTATCTTTTCACTCCAGTATTTTTTATATTTTTCAAAAATATTCTCCGTAAATTTTCAGCCCATTCCGAGAACTTTTATTTCTGCACAAAAAATGACACCACGGTAGTTCTGCTGAAAACAGCGTCAGTACGGGTTAGTTCAAATCAAATCATTAACCATATAAAATTGTTATAAACATGGCATTAATACTTCATAAATTATAGATACGTCGGAGACGTATCACCCCGCGCTGTAGCCTTTTAAATGTATACTTTTGTACAGTAGTAGTATCGATGGATTGCACCATGGAGCAAAACTAACAAGATGAAATTAAAGAAAAAAGGTGGTACATATAGAGAGCGCTCGTCGCCAAATTATGCATATAGTACTATTAAAAAAGCTAGTATGTGCTTAGATGGGGTGCTAAATTCTATTAAAGAAATTAGCATACCTATTTAGTCCTTGGGTTTTTATTATTTATGCCACTAGTTGTGTCTCACTACTCAGTTTTGCCACTAGAAGTAACAACTACTCAAAAATGTCATCGATCCGTGAGATGCTTGCTCAAAAATGCCTTTAGATATCTCAAAAATGCCATCATTCCGTTAGATGTTTGCTCAAAAATGCCATTAGACATTGTTATTTTCACGTCAAACCCGTTGACCATGTTATATGACAAAAATAAACCTAGACCCACATGTCGATTCTCTCTATCTCACAATGATAAGTGTGGCCCCGCTTGTCAGTAGTAACCAAGCGAATAATTTTACAGGAAAATAAGAACGTTGTTGGGATCAAGTAGGCCCCACAATTTATTGTAGTGAGATAGAGGGAGAGCTGGCATGTTGGTCCATAGGTATTTATGTCATTATAACATGGCAAAAGAGATTGGAGTCACAATAATGGTGTCCAATGGCATTTTTGAGCGGTTGAAATTCCTAGTGGCAAAACTGAATAGTGGGACACAACCGGTGGCATAAATGATTAAAACCCATAATTCTTTGACAACTAAACTGATGGCTATATGATGTTGGCCATATATATTGTATGTATATAATGTGAAGAAATGAGTGGTAGTACTACCAACTACAAGATGAACTATAAGAAATACTAGTATGTATGTACTGAAGAGTTAAAGTAACGAGAAGGAGCATAACATAGTTCTGCTGGGGGCTTAGCACAACACACCCCTCAAATAAAACTAAGCACCCTAAAATTAAACTAAGCAACTAATCCGGTAGAAACTGCATTACAACCACCATGAGCAACGACACTGCCACCTTACTCGGACTCCTCGTCCAGGTGCTCGACTTCGTCCTTGTCCCTCTTCCTCTTGGCTGAGACTTCTTTGCTTGAACCACACACTTGGCTCTCGCTCTTCATCCAACCCTTGTAGATATTGAAACAAAGGTAGGCATCCATTGCAGCGTAATGGATGTGGTCTCTATCTAGTACATTCCACTGCCATGCAAGATGAAACTTGGGCAGAGGTTTCGTCAGTTTATCATACGAAGGATCAACCATGGCTGCTGCCAAGGTCAGCATTGAAGGCTGACGGGAGGACACCAGCACATTCCTCTGGAGGTCGAAGGGCTGGCCTACAACAAGGCTTATCGATCCGACCCAGGACTTCTTTGTCGTTCATAAATTCTAGAGAAACGAATTTGACTTTGCCGCCCCCGAGGAAGTTCTTAAAATCCTCGCACTCAACTTTGGCATGGCATATGTGGTAGACCAAGCACAAGTTATGCACGCAAACCTAGATCACGCCAGGCTTCTTCTTCTCTTTCTCCTTTAGATTCTTCTCTTTTCCTAGGACTGTGGTGTACTCAACATCTAGCCCAGCAACCCACTCATCACCCTTTGACTTTTTGAACATGCGTCTGAAGCGAGAAGGCATCCTTTCACCGTCGCGGAAGAACGGGTGTAGATGACGTCGAACTCATTGCCGGTGATGGTTCTAACCTTGTACTCACCCCCAATCATGGAGATTTGGGACGCCATGGATTTGGGAGGAGGGTTAGTGAAATGACAGGACGACTAGGAGCGAACTGCCGTAATGTTAAAGGATGGACGGGGACGAGTAGGAGCGAACTGCTAGCGGTTTTCCGATTGTAAAAATGCTGGGTGGGGCGTGCGAACGACAGGGTAGTGGATTGCCCGGTGGATAATGGATTCATGTACAGTACTATGGGGGGCCAATTAGATGTCATGTCTACTAGACACCCAATTAAATGGCGTCATGCATCTGCGTGTTCGCATGCCAAGCATTGGGAAAATTACAGGTGATACGAAGCTTTTCATGCTCCCATGATACGGGCTTCTGAGAGCCCTTGGATCTGAGATCGAACGGTTGCATGGCGTGATTCTAGACCTATGGGTGAATATCCTATCCTTGAGGGTTATTCTACAAATTTTTAGCAACTTAGCATGCGACCATTCGATCTCAGATCCAAGGGCTGTCAGCAGCCCGTATCATGGTCGCGCCTACCACGACCGTCGCCTCGCTCGTGCGGTCGTGCCCTTGTAGATTTCAGACGGCTATAAATGAGCATTTTTTGCCTACTTCGCATGCATGAAACTACTTCCTCCGTCCAGGTGCGTTAGGCTATCTGATGTTGGCATGTCATACATAGTCATCACTTAGTCACTCATACAACAAGGTTAGCTGTAAGGTTGGCTATAAGAGTATTTTTTTTACTTCTCTCTATCTCTTTCTTCGTAGTATTTATTGCATTTGCCAAGGAGTAGGAGTACAGTACTTGGCACCTGTATACCATGGAGGTGGTCAGGAATCGGGAGACTCACACTGGTCGTAGCACTGCAGTTAAAATGATAATGGCAAGTCAAATCACAGGGCCCCACCTGTCCAGCAGTAACTCGCCGTCAAATCACACAACCCTGCGTTTGTAGCAGCCTACTCCCTCATCTTCTTGCCTCTCTGTCGAACCGACTAGGCAGAACTGCCCCGCCTACCGCGCGAGAAAAGCCCCGCTGTCGACTTTTAAATATAATTTGGTATCCATGGATTGCGCCATGGAGCAAAGCCTCAAGAAAACGGTGGTACACATGTATACACCACACCCGTCGCGTTCACGTCGCACCCCGGACGGTCAGTCAGTATGGCACGCCGCTCTCTGAATGGAACGCGCGTCATATTGCGTTTCCACACACATGTGGGACCACAATTGAGAACCGACCATAGGCACACTCCCCTACCCCGCAAGTCCGCTGAGTTAATAGACGAGCGATAAAGATCCCTGCATAACACGGAAGATCAGTTTGTCCATGCATGTGACCAGACTCCTGCAGACGGCTGGATTGGCTATCGTCTACATATCGTGCAGGTTGTGTTGTACAGGGCTGTAGTTCTGATGAGAAATCTAAAAAAGATTTCTTGTCATCTCGCAATATTAGGTGTCATGTGCTTCAGATCACTGCGAGGGTTAAACAGTGACAACTGAGTTCCTCCAAGGCGCTGGTAATTGGGGGCACATGCACGAAGACTACTCCCATGCGGCCTCATCCATGACGCGCCTAGAGTGCACACGTACGAAAAAAAGGAAGTCGTGTTGGATCGGCAGGATGACTTGGACGCTCTTGAAGGAGAATGGGATATAGCTCGGGCTCGATCCACACTTTACCAGCAGCAAGCACGACGCTACCAAAATCGTGAAGTCTGAGCGAAGACATACAACATGGGCGAACCCGTCCTCCGGCTCCCCGAAAAGCAGAAGCATAAGCTCTCACCCAAGTGGGAGGGCAGGTACATCATTGATGAAGTACTTGCAGGAGGAGCATATCGCCTTCGCCGCCCGTCCAATGATCGCCTCGAGCCGAACCCGTGGAATGCTGCCCGGCTGCGGCGCTTTTACCCCTGAGTTATACATCGTCACCCGCATACATCCTCACCTCTCTTTGTTTTTTCTTTTTATTTTGGACATGGCAGGCGTTCGGCTAAACCGAACCATACCAAGCTAATACCATATACATCATTGAATGTAGCACCCAGCTTTGCATGGGGGCTCCCTTAGAGGAACTGAATAATATAATCAACATAAATCGCATTCGTTTTGATTTTAGCCTTCTCATATCTTTCAAGCCAAAATATGCACTTATTTGACTCAAGATCTTTGCCAAGCAGGGTTGCCTCGCTCCTGTGTTTACCCCTACGTTCCCGATTGTTCGGCTAGGGAGTAAAGGTAGCACCTCTGCGATTGTTACAAACTGGTCATCCGGGACTGTATCACAGACGAGTGAAGCCGAAATCTAGTGTTCTTACAAAATACAACAAGTCGGCCTAAGGGAAGTGAAAATAGCCTCATGCTTATCACCAGGGTTTTTTCGTAGCCATTGGTCTTCGTTGACCTCACGTATCCGGACTATAATTTTACCCAAAGAAAGGAACCTTTGTAGGAACTATTTTCATCGGAAGATGTTTCTTACGTCAAATAGTAATATAACATAACTCTCCGTACATGTTTCGTCCATTTGAGCCAGATGGCCAGATTGCCTGGTTCCCGAAGTGTTGTCTTGTTTCCCAAGGCACGTAGTACGGAACACTTCCCGATCACTGACCGGGGAGGTAGAAGCCGATGGCCGGTTAAGAAAACATTCTTTAAAAATAAAAATAAGAACGCGGATTGAGCTCGGTCAATGTAAAGTACATAGATACATAGAATTGACAACACTACTCTTGATCGACATTGTCTATCAATTGCTCTAAAGCACAGTCCTTCTGAGAATAGCGAGCTGCTGGCATCACATCATCATACACCAAGCTTAGAGGTATCTCTCTCGGTTGTTAGGGCCCACTGGACCAACCCGGTCCATATGCTCCGGGTGTAGCTTGGTGAAACAGGTCTTTACCATAGCCCATGCCTCGCGCGCTCCTTCTCGGCAAGACGAGATCTTCCGTTATTCAAACCTTCGTCGGGCTCCCTTAAAGTGATTGGCTAGTTCGGCCATGTTCCCTGGCGGCACATCTGACGACCACAACACCTTCGCCATGCTCTTCATGGCTTTATGGGCCCTCCCGTACTTCTTCGACAGCTCCTTTAAAAGGTTCCCGTCATAAGTGTTGACTTCTTCCTCGGGCCGCCCAATCAGGAGACCTAAAAATCAGGTGTTGCATTTGATCATTAAAACACCAATGGTACTTGCCAATGGAATGGCAGGATCAGTGCTTACCCAATATGCCACCTTTCAGCTTCTAGTTTTCCTCCAAGGCTTGTGCCAGCTGAGTTTCAAACTCTCAATTTCCACGGCTTTCCGCTGATTCTCTACCTTGAGCTCATGTTTCTCCTTATGACTTTGCATCAGCACTCGTTTACCTGCCTCCAGCTCCTTCCGCAACCCGCTTACGGCTTCCATGGCTATATGGAGAAAAAGGTGTTAATGCATAGAATACACTGTATACCTTTCTACGCGTTGTGGAATAGTTTTTTCTACTTACCAGACAATTCGTTGCTGGATTTTCGAGCCGCATCCAGTTTGGCCTTGGTTTCAACCAACTGTGTCCGCCTCACTTCAAGGTCCTCGGATAGCTTTTTTGCTCTACTCTCTTGTAGCCTACAAAAATCATATCATTAGAAATCCTTAACTCGGTCGTCCCACCTAAATTAAGGCCTGGGGGCTAGTTGGTTAGGGAACATGATCTGCTTTCAAGCTATTTTAGTTACATACCTGCACTCTGGCAGCAAAAAGACCGGTGATCCCTTCAAGACCTGTCAGGGCCGCTCCAAGGTACGCATCCACCAAATTAAAGGCACTAAATTCTTGGTCGGCAAAGGCGGTATGCCGTAAAGTTTTCCTCCGGCGGCGATGATTCATTACGCTCTCGACTTCAGAGTTGGTGACCGAAACATCATCGAAATCCGTCGGAGGCACACCGGCTGCCGCATGTTCGGAGGAAGCTCTGGCTCGTGCTAAAGACTTAGGACCGGAGCTGCGATTCGGCGCACCCGAGGAATCTTTGGGCTTATGCAGGGGCATACTTCTTCAGCAAAATTAAGCTAGCTTTAATAAAAGGGTGTTAGAAGCAACCCTTGTTGTAATTCCGAAATACGTTACCTCTGGGCCGAGGAGGCAGGTGCTTCCGCTTCGGCGGAGGCCTTCCACTTTGATCTCACATTAGGGACCGAAGCTGGTGCGGTCCATGCTCCTCCCAATACGGTCTGATGCGTAGTGCGGCGACCCTTGGGAGCAAAAGTCAGCACGTGGAGAATAGCGTGATATGAGCGCCCTATTCGGGAGAGGGTCTTCTTTTCACTTACTGTGGAAGATGGAAGAGCCCCGGGGTGATCGGTTGTCAGAGCGACCTTGGTGCCATCAAGGCTCTCCTGATAAAACACCCCATCGTCAAAATCAATCGACGTCTCTGGGTTGTCATGATACCTCGGATAGTCGTCACGGGATCCTCCAGTTGAGGAGGAGGGCAATTAATAGCCGCAACTTGTCGCCTCCATCCCTGTTCAAATACAACCAGTCAGAGTTCGGGCGTAATCTGTGAGCTTAAGGTAGTGGATTGTGGCTTACCCAATCCGTCGCATTGTATCCGGAGCAACCTTCCCGGATACTCATTTGAGCAAAATCTGCCTCCTCTCCCTTGAAGAGATCGGCCAATATTTTGGCCAGAGCCGCCTTATTGACTGACCCTTGTCGATGGTAGCGGGTTATGATACATCTCCAACGTATCTATAATTTATGAAGTATTCACGCCATGTTTACAACATTTTTATATGGTTTTGGTATGATTTGCATGGAACTAACCCGGACTGACGCTATTTTCAGCAGAACTACCGTGGTGTTGTTTTTTGTGCACAAATGAAAGTTCTCCAAATGAGCTGAAACTTTTTGACAATTTTTTTGGAACAAAAGAGACCCGCGAAGCTTCGTGGGAGGGCCATAAGATCCATGAGGAGGGCACAACCCACCAGGGCGCGCCTGGTGGGCCTGGCTTGCCCCTGTGGTTTGTGCTCACCTCGAGGCCCATCTTAGCGTGAAACCAATGCCAAAAAATCCTATAAATAGAGAAACCATCAGAGGTTAACCTAGATCAGAAGTTCCGCCGCCGCAAGGCTCTGTAGCCACTGAAAACCAATCTAGACCCTTTCCAGCACCCTGCCGAAGGGGGGAATCATCTCCGATGGCTATCTTCATCATCCCGGCGGCCACCATGATGAGGAGGGAGTAGTCCACCCTCGGGGCTGAGGGTTTGTACCAGTAGCTATGTGTTTAATCTCTCTCTCTCTCTCTCTCTCTCGTGTTCTTGAGATGTCACGATCTTGATGTATAACGGGCTTTGTTAACATAGTCGGATCATATGGTGTTTTCCCCTCTCTATCTTGTTGTGATGAATTGAGTTTTTCCCTTTGAGATTTCATGGTTATCGGATTGAATACTTTTATGGATTTGAGAACACTTGGTATATGTCTTGCAATTGAATACTCGTGGTGACAATGGGGTATCGTATTGATTCACTTGATATATGTTTTGGCACACAACTTGCGGATTCCCGAAGTGACATTGGGGTAATCTATGCACGTTCTTGTCTTTATTTCTCCGGTAGAAATCTTGGGGCACTCTTTGAAGTTCTTTGTGTTGGATTGAGTATTATGAATATGAATTTGCTTTGGTGTTATTTTAGTGTGAACTCTAGGATAGATCGAACGGAAAGAATAGCTTTGTGTTATTTTAGTACGGACTCTTGAATAGATCGAATGGAAAGAATAGCTTTGAGGTGGTTTTGTACCCTACAAACAATTTATTCTTATGTTCTCCGCTAGATAGGAACTTTGGAGTGATTCTTCATTACACTTTGAGGGATTTTTATATGATCCAATTATATTAGCATTGTTGAGAGGTTGCACTAGCGAAAGTACAGACCCTACGCCTCATTTTCAAGCATTGCAATACCGTTTTGTGCCCGTTTACTATGTGCTACCTTGCTGTTTTTATTTATTCAGATTATAAAAATATATTTCTACCATCCATATTACACTTTTATCACCATCTTTTCGCCGAACTAGTGCACCTATACAATTTGCCATTGTATTGGGTGTGTTGGGGACACAAGAGATTTCTTGTATTTGGTTGCAGGGTCGTTTGAGAGAGACCATATTCATCCTACACCTCTCACGGATTGATAAACCTTAGGTCATCCACTTGAGGGAAAATTGCTACTGTCCTACAAACTCTGCGCTTGGAGGCCCAACACGTGTCTACAAGAATAAAGTTGCGTAGTAGACAACAGGTTACGTCGTTAGTCCCATTACAACACCAGAAAGGATGCCCCCTTTGTTGCAGGGGTTGCACGCATCGGGTAATAGCGACGACCATCACTTCGATCATGGTCAGCTTACTCCTAGTTAGCAGCCTGACCTTGGCCGCCAACGAACGCACCTCTTCGTTGTCCTGTTGGGAAGGGCCTTTGGGCCGCGAGTTGAACCGCTTTATAGGCGGGTCATTAGAGTATTTGGGAAACCCTTGCCGAATATGATCGATGAGGGGAACGTCTTCGATATAAAACCACTCTGAGGTCCACCCTTTGGGATCTTTTGATGGGGTTCCAATTGGGTACCTGTCCCAGCTATCCTCCATACTTTGGTGCCACCCACCTCGAATATCACTACAAAAAAAAGACACATCCGTGACATTTCGGGCCGAACGAAAAAAAATTATGTCATACTTATGACACTTCTATGACGATAATTGTGACAAAACCCGGTATCATCATAGATGTGGTGGGCTCCTACTTCTATGAAAAAAATCATGACAGAAAATGGGTTTTTCGTCCTGGGTGGGCCGGAGACGCAGCTGCATGACATTCTTTGGGCCGTCCATGACAGAAAAAACCGTGGTAGAAGCGAGGGCAAGGAAAATATTGGGGAGTTCCCGGTTACGGTGGGTGGTCGGGGGCCGAGTGATGTGTGTTTCTCTCGTACATACGCGCGTGTGTGCGAGGCGCTGGGCTCTAACTGAACCCGAGTGAGGCGTTGGGCTCTAACTGAACCCGAGCGATTGCACTGCAGGCTACGCGTTACTGAACCCGAGCGATCGATCGATCCCTTGCTGTTAACTGAACCCGAGTGATTGCTTCGCTACTGCTGCTAACTAAAGCCGATCGAACACTGCTACCTCCTTCCCTTGATGAACAATGAGTGTTGTTGGGGGGTTTGGATGAACAGTTCCCGGGGGGGTTGGATGAACAGGACCCCGTGGTAGTAGAGGTCGTTACCGCTGGATGAACAGGACCCCGATCGATCGAGCCGGTGGATGAACAGGACCCCGTGGAGGGGTGGATGAACAGGACCTCATGGAGGGTTGGATGAACAGGACGACCCCGTGGAGGGCTGGATGAACAGTAGCCCGTGGAGGGGTGGTCGAACAGGACCCCGTGGAGAGGGCTGGTTGAACAGTACCCGGTGGAGGAGCATGCGGTGGAGGCTGGATGAACAGGAGCCCGTGGATGAACAGTCGCAGGTGGAGGCTCGAGGAGGTCGACGGGGGATGAACAGTAGGCCATGGAGGCAGGCCACGGTGGATGAATAGTAGCCCATGGAGGCAGTCGACGGTGGAGATGAATAGTATCCCGTGGAGTCTTGTTTTGCGTATGCCACACCCCTCCAGATGAACAAAACCCCTGTTTCGACCGTAGCGCTCCAACACAAGTCTGTTTCCTCCGTTTTGCGGTACACCACACTCCTCCCGATCAACAGGACCCCGTTTCGACCGTAGGAGGTTCGTTTCCTCCGTTTTGCGGTACGCCAGACCCGTCCCGATGAACAGGATCCTGTTTCGACCGTGGCCGGTCGAACACAAGGCCGTTTCTTCCGTTTTGCGGTACGGCAGGCCTTGTTTCCATCGGTTGTTCCGTCCAAGCCGGTTGGCTCCCGATGAACAGCACGCGTTCCTTTGCCTCCCAATGAACACGACGCATTTCGTTGCCTCCCCATGAACACAACGATGACGTAGTTTCTCCTTTCCGACCTAGCCATGTACACGAGCCCTGGCCGTACCTATGCGCGAGTAGGCGTTCGAGACCCCGCCCATATGTACGTATGTGGCCGTATTTTCTTTCTTGCACCCTGGCCGCTGTACGTACGTGTACATGCTACGTGCACGCCTCTACTACGACACGTGCGCGCCTCTACATCGACCAGTATGTACGTACACATTCGCGACCAGAATGACAACGCTACGTACGCTTCGACCAGGTGGGTCCCGACTTTCAGGCACTTCCTTGCGTGCGAAGATGTAGCTGGTGGATCCCAGCAGTCAGGGGGGCGAATCATTTTTTTTGCCCGTAATATGGACGCACTTCCTTGCGTGCGAAGATGTAGCTGGTGGGTCCCAGCAGTTAGGGGGGAAACGTTTTTTTGCATGTAATAAGGAGGCACTTCCTTCCTGCTGCTGTGGACCCAGCTGTCAGCCTCTCCACGTACAGTACTCTTCCGACGGAAGTCGTTCGTTGACCACATTGACCACACCGCGCCGAGAGCACCAGGGCGGTGGACGACGGCGAGGCCTAGGAAGGGGACGACGTGGAGCTAGGGAAGACGTGGCAGGGGATGCCCACGCGGAGGGGAGTACGTGGGTTGACTGCTTCGGCTGCGGTGTGAGGCTGCCGTCGCCGGAGAATAACAGGAGGTGTGGGTGAGTATAGAGGGATGGCATGGCCAACGATGGAAGCACAGCCGGACACGGGAGGCAGGAGCAGGCGGCACGGCCTACGCTTGCTTGGGCGGCTGGAGCAAGAAGACCAGAGGTTGATGAAGCACTACGTCCGTTGGATGGACATCGTACGGTCACTGGAGCTAGAATCATTCATATTGACTAAGTTGACAAAGCCCTCTGTCCCCGTCATCTTAGTAGGCCCACAAGTTAGCCTCCCACTATGGTGGGTCCCAGCTAGCAAGGGGTATTCATTTTTTGTGTGTGTAACAATGAGGCACTTCCTTGCGTGCGAAGATATAGCTAGTGGGTCCGAGCTGTCAGCGGGGGAATGTTTTTTTCGCGAAATACAGAGGCCCTTTCGGTGGGTCCCAGCTGTCAGGTGGAGGAATCATTATTTTGCGCGTAATAAGGAGGCATTTCCTTGAGTGCGGCCGTGGACCCAGCTGTCAGCCTCTCCACGTAAAGTCCACTTCCGATGCATGTCGTTCGTTGACCACGTTGACCACGCCGCGCCGAGAGCACCAGGGCGGTGGACGACGGCGAGGCCTAGGAAGGGAACGACACGGAGCCAGGGAAAACTCGGCAGTTGTTTCCCACGCGGAGGGGAGTCCGAGGGTTTACTGGTTCTTCTGCCGTCGCCGGAGAATAAGAGCATGTGTGGGTGAGTAGAGGGATGGCTAGGCCAACGATGAGGCGGTGAGGCCTGCGCGGCAGCATAGCCAGCCACGGGAGGAGGGAGCAAGCAGTCCCACCGGCGCTTGTTTGACCGGCTGGAGTAGGAAGAGCAGAGATTGAAGAAGCACGACGGCCGTTGGATGGACATCCAACAGTCACTGCTCTCGTGTGTTGACTAAGTTGACACAGCGTTGCATGTGCGTCAACCTTATTTTTTAGGAAAATATACCCGTCAACCTGTAGTAGGCGCACAAGTCAGCCTCAAATCTGTGGAAAACAGCATAGAGCCCATATGCCATCATTTCTAATAATTTACAGCCCATTTGCCAATTCTTAAGAATTTTTTTGGAGCCCATCTTCTTTTTGTTAGCATTACACCCCATATTGTGGCCACGGTTAAAAATTATACGAAATTTTGCATATTTCGGTGCGGTCAACTGTTTTTAATCCCAAAATATCGAGTCACATTCAAACTATTTTGAAAAATAATTTATATAAATATAAAATCCAAATAATTGTCCACGCATAAAAATCAATGGAATTTAAAATATTGTAATGAAAAAAATTGAAACTAATTCCCGGTTTGATGTGTTTTAAAAATGTACATCCCATTTCTAGGCAAACCGAATGAAACTCTCCTCGTCTTGAAAGATTTGCAGCCCAGCAGGGCTGATAAAGCAAGTAGGCCTCGTTTGGGTATTTCTTTTAAAAAATAGAATTGGGCTAGCCATTTTCAGCGAGAAAAAAACACAACTGGGCTCATGATGTGGTAAACATAAATAAAACCCTGGCTAGACGGGCCACTGCTCCCGCACAGCCCCGTTGTTGCCCTGATTCATCGCTAAATCTAGTATAAATAACAACTGCTTGTTCCTAAAAAATGAATAACAACTGCGCGACCTGCTGGGTCCCTGGTGTCAGCCGCTCGTTGTGTAATTCTCTTGTTTATTGACTATGTTGACTATGGCGTGAGCCCTAGATGTCCAACCATTAGGAGGAACCATTTTTTGCGCTTATAATAACGAGGCACTTGCTTGTGTACTGCCATGACGCTGGTGGGTCCCTACTATCATCCTCTCCACGTACAGTCATATCCTTGTTCCTCTCGGTTGTTGGTGACGTTGACAATGCAATAGGGCGGCGCACCGCGGACGGCGAGCGAACCAAGGCCAAGGACGGCGGCGAGGCCTCGGACGGAATGAACAGGAGCCTTGGAAGATGCACCGGTCCAGTCGCAGGTGGAGGGGAGTACGAGGGTTGACTAGTTCGGGTGCGGGTGCGTGTTGGGGCTGACGTCGCCGGAGAATAACAAGACGTGTAGGGTAATAGAGGGAGGGACTGGCCAATGTTGGAGGGTACGGTAGGGCGGTGGAGGCGCAGCTAGCCATGGGAGGTCGGAGTAGGCAGAGCCGACGGGGTGGTTTGGTTTGGGCGGCTGGAGGAAGAAGACAAGAGATAGAAGATACATGACAGATGTTAGATGTCAATCCAACGGGTGGTAGGCAGAATCGTTTTTTGACTAGCTAGTAAGTTGACACCACCTTGGATAGGCTATTTCCTCGTGGGTCCCAAATGTCAGAATCCAAATCTGTCACTATCATGTAGCCTTTCCTATGAAAATTTACAGTCCATTTGGTGTGCTAGTTCGAAATAAGTTTGTGGGTGCTGGTGGGGGCTAATCACTTGGCTTCTGTAATGCACAGTGAGCTCAAGCAGCCGGCGAGAGTGATGTTATTTCCCTTGGTTGGGATTTGTTACAATATTTCACTCTAAATTAAACGAATGGCAAGCCATTTGCCTTGTTTCAAAGAAAATATGACAGTCATGGCCGAGTTGAAAAGGGCAAGAACATCTAACTCCAGCTTACAAATTGTACAAAAGCACGAGGGTTAATTGTTCATCAGGTTTAGACAAAACCCAGGTTGAAAAGGGCAACAACATCTAACTCCAGCACTGTTTTCGGCATTCACAGTCAAATGGATTGGTCAGGTCCATAGAATGAACATCCTCGGTCGTAAAATTTACTGGATTATGACCACAATATGTTGTAAATAGAAGCCCGGCATGTTCAGAAGCTCTTTTGCTCACCTGAAACTCCTTTTTTTGCTCTTGAGCATACCCATCCGCCAAAACCATGCTGCTGATAAACTGAAGCCTGATGGACAATAGTAACCTCGCATTCAGCAGGAAGAATGTGACAAATCTAGTGTTTGCATGGTTGGCTACATATCGTTCAAGCGTTATTGTCTTCAATTGAATGTCATGAGAAGTGATAAAATCCCGGTGCTTACGAATCCACCGATTGGTTATAACTTTCTTACCCCGTCCTGTTGCCTAAATAGACATGAAGATTGAAAACAGTTAAGGTCTAAAAAAAGAGTGTGGAAAGAGCAACAGCTGAACAGTTAATTCTAGTACACTATATGCGGGCTCCAATGTGCATGAAATTATCACCTTTATATACAACTTCTCCAGACATGGAAAGCATTGCAGCAAATAATCTTGTTCAGATCAAAACTATTCATTTGGATATATATATATATATATATATATATATATATATATATATATATATATATATATATATATATATATATATATATATAAGATCTTGACAGAATCCAGCACTATCCATGGAGAAACTCTTCATTGAGCATAGAACATAATATTAGTACAAAATGTGTACTCCAAGATGATATATAACTTATGCGCGGAAATTTAAAATACAGCTTATGGTTACAAGTGTAGGTGATAATATAAAGTACCTGAAGAACTGTGGAGCCAAACACCATCTTGAAATGAGCACAGAGATCATGTATTACACCCAAGGTCTCCAGTTTAGGCGCAGAGAGGACGGTTATTTGCGACGGTGAATAACTAGAATCAAGGATCAACCTTTGAAGTGAAGGGGCATCTTGGATGATGAGCTGCCTTCCGTCAAAAGAAATTCCAATTCTTACAAGGTTAGGAGACTTTATTTGGAGACAACCGATTCTAATTGTGAAAACAAGCACCAAGCACTCCAGGGCAGGGCAACTGGAGTGGATGATGCTGTGCAATGAGGCCTCCGATATACGAACCCGCTGTCGGTGTCAAAACCGGCGGATCTCGGGTAGGGGGTCCCGAACTGTGCGTCTAAGGCGGATGGTAACAGGAGGCGGGGGACACGATGTTTACCCAGGTTCGGGCCCTCTCAATGGAGGTAATACCCTACTTCCTGCTTGATTGATCTTGATGATATGAGTATTACAAGAGTTGATCTACCACGAGATCATAGAGGCTAAACCCTAGAAGCTAGCCTATGGTATGATTGTTGTTGTCCTACGGACTAAAACCCTCCGGTTTATATAGACACTGGAGGGGGCTAGGGTTACACAGAGTCGGTTACAAGGGAGGAGATCTACATATCCGTATTGCCAAGCTTGCCTTCCACGCCAAGGAAAGTCCCATCCGGACACGGGACAAAGTCTTGAGTCTTGTATCTTCATAGTCCAACAGTCCGGCAGAAGTATATAGTCCAGCTGTCCGAGGACCCCCTAATCCAGGACTCCCTCAGTAGCCCCTGAACCAGGCTTCAATGATGATGAGTCCAGCGCGCAGACTGTCTTCGGCATTGCAAGGCGGGTTCCTCCTTCGAATACTCCATAGAAGATTTTGAACACAAGGATAGTGTCCGGCTCTACAAAACAAATTCCACATACCACCGTAGAGAGAATAATATTTCCAAAAATCTAATCTGCTGACCCATTTTGCAGCATGACATCACACCACAGCCCGGTCATTATTCGAACCGTTTTTCACAACCAGCCACGACACATATCGTGAGGCGGTTTCCTTGGCACGTCTTGTCGAAGCAGAGATCGTGTCCCCTTATCATGGGATTCTCATCAATACGGGTGTGGGTAACCCAACCGCGCCATCAATTACGGCGCTTGAGGAATAAGCGAGTTTACCAGGTAGGTGGGGAGGCGCATAGCTTCTTCCGCCCTTATAAAGGGACAAGGATTCACCCTTTTCACCCACGGCTTCTTCCTCCTTGTTCATCCATTCTTGCGCACTCGAGCTCCAGCGCCCAAGTTCGCGTTTTTCTCCTCAAACCACTCCAAGCATGTCCGGAGCGGGAGGCAAGTGGATGGTCTCCTCTGTTACGGAGGAGAACATCACAAAGCTGCGGGGAGCCGGATATCTGGCCGCGAATATCACGCACCAGCTGCCAGATGCGGGGCAGATCATCCCTACTCCAAAACCCCATGAGAGGGTGGTTTTCCTTACCCACTTCATCCACGGACTGGGATTTCCCCTTCACCTGTTTGTCCGCGCGCTCATGTTCTACTATGAGTTGGACTTTCAAGATCTGGCCCCCAATTTCATCCTCAACATCTCGGCGTTTATCGTCGTGTGCGAGGCCTTCCTCCGCATCAAGCCCCACTTTAGCCTGTGGCTGAAGACCTTCAATGTTAAACCGAAGGTGGTGGTCGGCCAGCAAGCGGAGTGCGGAGGCGCCATGGTGGGCAAAATGACCAACGTCACCTGGCTCGAAGGCTCCTATGTGGAGACCATAAAGGGGTGGCAATCGGGGTGGTTCTACATCACCGAGCCGTGCGACACCAACTGGGTGGCGGCCCCCGAATTTCGATCCGGAATCCCCATGCGGCTCACCTCTTGGAAAGAGAAGGGCCTGTCCTGGGGTTCCCGGGTAGAGCTGACTGGACTCCAGACATGCATCAAAAACATGATGAGCAAGAAAATCAAGCTCGTCAACGTGGTCCAAGTCATGCTCTCCCGCCGGATCCTCCCGTGTCAAAGACGGGCATTCAATTTGTGGGAGTTCGACCCGGCCGAGCACCAGACGCTGCGAGAGCTCTTCGACACGACGCACAAGGACATCTGGAAGGTGTTGTTCAAGGGCGCCGAGGTACCTCCTCCCCTCACCGAGGAACGTGGACTTAGCGCAAAGCGTCCTGCCAATCCGGTAAGTCTTTTACATCTCATAAGATGCTCTTTTCCCCAGTATAACCACGCGCGGGATCTAAGCCTCCACGCCATTTAACAGGACTGGGTAGCGACAACGGAGCAGATCGATTGTCCGGCTCCCCTGCCCGAAGATCCAGCAGATGCTCTCCTAACGGAGATGCTGGTTCCGGCACCTTATGAGGTGCCGGAGAAGAAGGCCAAGAAGAAGGCCACGGGGACCAGGAAGGGTCTCCGGCGCAAGGTTATATCGGACTCATCGTCTGAAAGCACCGAGGCGCGCTCCTCCCACGAAAACCAGGAGGAAGAAGAGGAAAATCCCCCCCCCCGGCCGGGGGAGACAAGAAAAGGAAGGCCGCCCCGGCTGGGGCAGCCGAAGGGTCCAAGAAGGGAAGGACCCTCCTTCCGGACAACTCCACAACCGCCACCTATAGCGACGACGAGTGGCTGCCCAGGGATAAGCCCCCGGTGAAGTCGTAAGTATCCGGATACCATAGTAATTCTGGTATGTTTCGCTTTGTTGCTTCTTATCATGCCGAACATGATCACACA
Organism: Aegilops tauschii subsp. strangulata; assembly: GCF_002575655.3. Lineage (NCBI taxonomy): Eukaryota > Viridiplantae > Streptophyta > Magnoliopsida > Poales > Poaceae > Aegilops > Aegilops tauschii. The sequence goes on from NC_053039.3 coordinate 185,101,122, forward strand.
GCCCCTCCAAAGCTCATATCGGCGTATCCTCTTCGGAGGAGTCTTTGGGCGAGTCGGAGATGAACAGCGATTCGCACCCGACCGCCTCCTCCCCCCGCCCTACGGACGACACCGAGGTGTTGTCTCAAAGGGAACAGAACCAAGGGGGACAGTTCCGGAGGCGCCCCAAGGCGACATTCCAGGTGCTGGACGTAAGAGGGGCAAGACTCCCCTGGGCCCCAACGCCGGGGGCAGCAAGTCTAGCCCCAAGCCGAATACGGCGCCAGAACCTCAAGTGGTTCCGGATTCTGTCCGGCAGCCCCTCGGTAAGGGGGGCAAGCCGTCTGTGCCGACGGCCTCTGTTCATCTAGAGGCATCGGACAACTTGCTGGAAGTGCTTCGTGGCGCTTCCATTGACAAAGAGCGCCGCACCATTTTGAGTGCGGTGGTCAAGAAGGTTCAGTCCGCCAAGAGCGGACTGACTGAAGCCTGTGTCAGCCTCCTAACAGGCTTTGAGGTAAGTGACCAGATTATAAGAGAATGTTACCGCATAGACAGTAGCCCCTGATGCTCTGTTTGGCGTTCGCGAAGAAAGGCCGGATAGAGGATCAAATAATAACCGCAGGAGTCTAATCGAAATATGTCTATGTGCATATGCAGACTTTACTGCTAGCCGCTGCCGCACGTACTGCGGAGGTCGCCGCACTGAAGCGGGACCTTGAGCAGTCCAAGGAAGAGCTCGGCCTTGCCAAGAGGCAGCTCGAAGAGAACAAAGGTAAGTGATACCCCGTCCAAGTTCGGAGCTCTCCAGGTGCGTTCGCAGATCTACCCTGCAGTGTGTCAGATGCCGCGGAGTTCTACCGGGCCGAGGAGGGGAGCTCGACGGAGAGATTGTTCTGGTCTCAGTATACTGGGACCGAACACCCCATGCCCTTGAGCGACCAGCTGAAGCAACTGGTCGAGCTCCACAAGGCGGCCGAACAGGCCATGAAGGGTCTTATAGTCCGGATATGGCCTGGCGAGCCCCTGCCTGATAGCTACTTCGGCCTGGTGAGGTCGCTTGTGAATGCCTGCCCACGGCTTGAAGTCATAAAGCGGTCCGTCTGCATCGAGGGTGCGCGCAGGGCTTTTTCCCGGGCAAAGGTGCACTGGGCGAAGCTGGACGCCGAGAAGCTGGTGAAGGAGGGGCTGCCGGAAGGCAAGGAGCATCGCCACCCTGAAATGTATTATAACAGTGTCCTGAAGGGTTCTCGCCTTGTGGCGGAGGAATGTGCTAAGGATGTAATATTCGAATGAATGTACTCATGTGATCCTCTAATATGAAACGAGTTCATGTGCGCTATGCAACGCTTGTTAATTTAAAATATTACCTTCTGTGCGGCCGTTTATGAAATCTGAGAGTTGGCCAGTCGTCGGCTTCTGCCCCCATGTAACTAGTACTGGGGTGTTCGGGATAAACCTGAGCACTCTTTATCCCAATTTTGGGTCCTTCGAAGGAGGTGTTCAGCACAGCGAACCAGGCAATCGGACTATAAAGCTTTATCACTCTCACTTAGCCATAGAAGTCTATAATTTTAAATTTTGGCGAAGCCCTTAGTGTTCGGAAGGCCGAATTTGGGGCGCTATATACGCCTAAGTCGGGCAAGGCCGACTCCTCGCCCGAAGCGGAAAAAGTCTTTAAGGACTTGAGACCTCTCGAACAGCGACTAGCTCTCGCCTTATCATGACAGTCAGTTTTCGGCTTTCTCTACTGAGGTGCTCGTCCGGAAGAACCGGGAGACAATCGCAGTAGTTCTCCCAGCGCTACCTTAGCCGATATTGCGGAACGTAAGGTACCAAAACATGGGAGCCGGGCAAACCCAACTATTGACCCAAGACATGATTCGGAGCTGATGCATATAATGCTATAAGTTCGGGGTGCCGCACTGTCGAAAGTGTTCGGACTTCTCACGCCGTATTATGGGGTATACAGAAGCCCCTGGCGCACTGGTCGTACCAGAATGTACGGGTGCAATTTGTCGTAAATAAACGGACAAGAGAAAAAAAGGATAATGCAATAATAGACTAACGCTATGCATTGTTATTTAAATAATACGTCAAAGCGTACTGATACAAGTAGTGCAATAAGCAAAAAATAGGACTATTTGACATGTCCTATCCAAGGGCAAGCTGCGTATGGGTATTTAAAATAGGTATTTCGATTGTTATCAGAGACCACCTGGGGATTCCCTTGTACGTCAGAGCTTCTTGCTTCCTTGGTATTTCCTTCCCGTAATGCATCCAGCAATCAGACTGCTGAAAAGGGCTTCCGGAGAGTAAGGTCCTGAAAGAGAAGAAATGTTAAGGGTGTACAGCCCCTGGGGCGGTTAAGCCGCATTGTGGGACGTGTCCTGGCCGTGCCCCCGCCTATGCCCATGGTATTTTTAGTGCGTAGTTATGTATGCGCGGCACAGACTTCGTCGCTTGACTGGGACTAGGACGGAGGCCGAATTGCTAGGCGAGCTCTGAACGTGCTAGGCGATCCTGTTGCAGATTACTCCGGACTCGCTTGAAGGTGTCCGGGAGCTTTATCGCCGAATTGGCGGTTTGGCTTAAAAGGCTGCTTTGTGCTTCTGCTGTGAGGGCCGCAATGTGCTCCTCCGTGCGGAGCGAGCGTTCTGTGTTTCCATTGACTGTTATAACCCCACGAGGTCCTGGCATTTTGAGCTTGAGGTATGCATAATGCGGTACCGCATTGAATCTGGCAAATGCGGTTCGCTCGAGCAGTGCGTGATAGCCACTGCGGAACGGGACGATATCGAAGATTAACTCGTCGCTTCGGAAGTTGTCCGGAGATCCGAAGACCATTTCCAGTGTGATTGAGCCCGTGCAATGGGCCTCTACACCTGGGATGACACCTTTAAAGATGGTTTTAGTGGGTTTGATCCTCGAGGGGTCTATACCCATTTTGCGCACTGTATCCTGATAGAGCAGGTTCAGGCTGCTGCCGCGGTCCATAAGGACTCGAGTGAGGTGAAATCCGTCGATGATGGGGTCAAGGACCAACGCGGCAGAACCGCCATGACGGATACTAGTAGGGTGGTCCCTACGATCGAAGGTGATCGAACAAGAGGACCATGGGTTGAACTTTGGGGCGACTGGCTCCATCGCATAGACGTCCCTTAGTGCACGCTTCCGTTCCCTCTTGGGAATGTGGGTTGCGTATATCATGTTCACCGTTTTCACTTGTGGAGGGAACCTCTTCTGTCCTCCTGTGTTCGGCGGTCGAGGCTCCTCCTCGTCGTCGCTAGGCAGCCCCTTGTCCTTGTTTTCGGCATTCAACTTGCTGGCCTGCTTGAACATCCAGCATTCTCTGTTTGTGTGATTGGCGGGCTTATCGGGGGTGCCATGAATTTGACACGAGCGATCGAGTATGCGGTCCAAACTGGACGGGCCCGGATTGCTTCTTTTGAACAACTTCTTCCGCTGACCAGATTTAGCACCGCTGAATCCGGCATTGACTGTCGTGTCTTCGGCATTGTCACCGTTGTTGTGGCGCTTGTGTCTGTTATGCGTGGTCTGCCGTTAGTATCTTTGGTATCTGAAGTGCCAGGATTTCTTGATGTGTTGTTGCTGCGAGCCAGCCAGCTATCCTTGCCCGCGCAAAAGCGGGTCATGAGTGTCGTGAGGGCTGCCATGGACTTCGGCTTCTCCTGGCCGAGGTGCCGGGCGAGCCACTCGTCATGGATGTTATGCTTAAATGCCGCTAAGGCCTCTGCATCCGGACAGTCGACAATTTGGTTTTTCTTAGTTAGGAACCTGGTCCAGAATTTCCTGGCCGATTCCCCTGGCTGCTGAATTATATGGCTCAAGTCATCAGCATTCGGTGGTCGCACATAAGTGCCCTGGAAGTTGTCAAGGAATGCATCTTCCGAATCCTCCCAACCGCCAATGGAGTCTGCTGGCAAGCTATTCAGCCAATGCCGAGCTGGTCCTTTGAGTTTTAGTGGGAGGTACTTGATGGCATGTAGATCATCACCGCGAGCCATGTGGATGCGGAGGAGGAAATCCTCGATCCATACCGCGGGATCTATTGTACCGTCATATGATTCAATGTTTACGGGTTTAAAACCCTCTGGGAATTCGTGATCCATTACTTCATCAATGAAGCATAGGGGGTGTGCGGCGCCTCTGTGCCGGGCTATATCTCGACGCAGTTCATACGAGTCTTGTCTGCTATATTCGGCCCGGCCGGATTTGCTTTTAGTATATCCGGCGTGACGATCATCGTCCCACGTTGGGGCGCGCCCCCGTGATCCGTAGATCGATCTTGTATGTCCTGCTTTGTTTTCCAATACATCTCGCAGGTCCCGCGTATTGCCCCTAGCCTTTGTGTTTTTGTTTGTCTGGCGACGGGGTGCGGGCTGGACTTCGGGCTGATATGCCTCTCTGTCTCGGCCACGAGGTGGCTGATCAGCCGCATCATACGCTGGAGATGTAGGTTTCAATGCTTCCTCCTCAAGTTAGGGTAGCAACCTGCGCTTTGGGTAACTCTTGGTTGGGCGCTCGAGTTCGTATTCCTCGGCCGCCAGGACTTCAGTCCATCTATCCTCTAGCAGATCTTGATCAGCTCGAAGCTGTTGTTGCTTTTTCTTCAGGCTGTTTGCTGTTGCTATAAGCTGGCGCTTGAAGCGCTCCTGTTCGACGGGATCCTCAGGCACGATAAATTCTTTGTCGCCGAGGCTCACCTTGTCCTCGGAGAGAGGCATGTAATTGTCATCCTCCGATTCTCCGTCTGCTGCATGTTCCGGAGGGCTAGCTTGTTCATCCTTCCGCTCTAGGTCTGGCTGGAGGGGATTATCGTCGTCTTCGGCACTATCCGGAGCATTATTGTCTCTTGTGCCGGTATCACTGCTTTTGCTATGGCGAGACTTAGAGCGGCGTCGCTGACGTGGTGCTTGGATTGCTTCTTGGAGGGATTATCCTCTGTTGTCTTATCGCCATCGCCTTCTTTGGGGGTGTCCACCATGTATATATCATACGATGAGGTGGCAGTTCAGCGCCCTGTGGGCGGTGGTTCTTGTTCGTCTCCTGCATCGTCGTCCATACCGTCGATGTCTTCGGAGCCGAAGTCGAGCATGTCGGTTAAATCATCGACAGTGGCTACTAAGTGGGTGGTGGGTGGGGAGCGAATTTCTTCGTCGTCTGCATCCCATTCTAGCCAGACATAGTTCGGCCAAGGGTCTCCTGACAGGGAGAGTGACCTCAACGAGTTTAGCATGTCGCCAAAAGGCGAGTGCTGAATGATATCCGCGGAGGTAAACTCCATGATCGGTGCCCAATCGGATTCGATAGGCACAGACGCAGGCGGCTCGGAGCCCATGGCCGGGGACGAATCCAATGGTTTGGCAACACGGGTCTCGTAGGAGGTGAAGTCAGTATTTGGCTCAATCGCCACTGAGTGTGCGGCCTCCGTGGCGGGGTCCATCCACCCGTCCTCAGATGGCGCAATTTGTTCCGGATTAAGGGCCGGAGTAGATGTAGGTGTGACCTCCCGAACACTGTCCGACGGTAGAGCTAGGTCATGCTCGTCGTGATTGTGCGGCGCACCTGACATGGGCTCGAATCCGTCGAAGATCAAGTCTCCGCGGATGTCGGCAGTATAGTTCAAGTTTCCAAACCTGACCTGATGGCCAGAAGCGTAGCTCTCGATCTGCTCCAGATGGCCAAGCGAGTTGGCCCGCAGTACGAAGCCGCCGAATACGAAGATCTGTCCGGGGAGGAAAACCTCACCCTGGATCGCATCGTTGCCGATGATCGAAGGAGCCATCTAGCCTTACGGTGACGGCACAGTGGAACTCTCAATGAAAGCACCAATGTCGGTGTCAAAACCGGCGGATCTCGGGTAGGGGGTCCCGAATTGTGCGTCTAAGGCGGATGGTAACAGGAGGCGTGGGACACGATGTTTACCCTGGTTCGGGCCCTCTCGATGGAGGTAATACCCTACTTCCTGATTGATTGATCTTGATGATATGAGTATTACAAGAGTTGATCTACCACGAGATCGTAGAGGCTAAACCCTAGAAGCTAGCCTATGGTATGATTGTTGTTGTCCTACGGACTAAAACCCTCCGGTTTATATAGACACTAGAGGGGGCTAGGGTTACACAGAGTCGGTTACAAGGGAGGAGATCTACATATCCATATTGCCAAGTTTGCCTTCCACGCCAAGGAGAGTCCCATCCGGACATGGGACGGAGTCTTGAGTCTTGTATCTTCATAGTCCAACAGTCCGGCAGAAATATATAGTCCGGCTCTTCGAGGACCCCCTAATCCAGGACTCCCTCACCTGCACAAGTGAAAGTTTCTTGAGAAATGGGAGTCGAAGGTTTAGTACCAGATTGTCTGCTAGGTAGCACAGGGAAAAGGTGGCGGTGTGGAGAGAGGAGGAAAACCGCGAGATGGACATCGGTGCTGAGGGCACAAGTAGATGGCGTTCGGTATCTGGTAGGTAATTTCTAGGGGAATAGTAGAACTCAAGCAGCTGTAGTTCTGTAAATTCAGGGGATTTCAGCCAGGCGTCCACCGTCCAGGGCATGGTATGCTTGCTCAGGTAGCATGACGGGATGCAGAGGCTTTGAACGGAGCCCTAGTGGGAGGAGACAATGGCTCTGGGGATTTCAAAATCGTTGAAGAGAGATAGCCGATGATAGTCGAGATTAAGGGGCACGACGCGCCATAGAGGGCGCCACCGAATTGAGAGGACTTGGGTGCGGTAGCAATCCTTGGTGGGGAGAAGTGAGATTATCTCCCCAAGGACGGCGTCCGGGAGATCACTGATGCGGTCCACCCGAGATTCTACGGGTTCCTGGGATCCGGTGGGGGCTGGGTCGCCGCTTCTCCCCGCGCTGCCGGGTGCGGGATCTACAACAGGTGTCGCCACTGGCGGGAGCCTCATCTTCTTGGCACTGGGGTCAGCCGACTCCATTTTCCTCGAGGGCCTCGTGTCGCGCTCATAGATTTGAGCAGAGTAACGAATGACGAGCCTAGTTGTAGTGCGAGTGAAGAAGAAAGGGAGCTGGGGTTTTTCTGTAGTAGTGAGGAAGAAGGGGAGTTGGGGTTTTCTGTAGGCGTGAGGTGAGGAATTTGGGGGTACGAGTGGAGCGAGCTGACGTGAGGTGGGTGGGAGTGAGGAGGAAGAAGAGCACCCAGGTTTTTTGGGGGGCGGTGTGCTGGGTGTGGGTAGCGCCTCTCATTAAGTAAAATATATGGGCTTTTGAATTGATTTTATTATTTACTAGGGTGGATGGGCTGTTTTTTCTTGGGCCCAGAGAAACAATTACTACTAGTACAGTGGAGACACTCTACAGCTACCAGAAAAACAATTACTACTAGTACAGTGGATACACTAACGCTTCTGGCTCCTCCTAGGTCATCGAAACGTCTCCCTCTACTGAATGCCGTTTTACTTTTGTTCACCGACGTGCGGGCCCAAATGCCATCCACCAAATTAGAAGGCAGTATGCAGGCGGAGAGTCACCCCGGTCGTAGCGCGGCAGTAACGAGCCGTTGTATTACAAAATCCCGCCTCCCCGCAGACTAAGTTTGACGGACGAAGCAACCATCATTTCACCCTTCGCTGAATCCCCTTCTCCCTCACCGTCTTCAAGAAAGCCAACACTCGCATCTGCCACTGTTCTTCTCTCCCAACGAAGGGAAGGTAATCGGATCCGTGATATTGGTATATTTTCGTTCGAGAGAAAAAAGAACTTTTGCAAAGCAGTAACCGATCCTCACTCTCTTTTTTTTTCATTGTCATTGCGATTGTGTTTTCCTTTCAGTGGTCTCCTAGTATTCGTCAGTTCATGATGGACCAAAGAGAACTAGCCAAAGATCTGCCGATATTGGAGCAGACGCGGGAGGCTGATCCCCACGAGACAGAGAGCTCCAAGAAGATGGAGGCAGCCACCGAGCCGACCCCAGATACGCTCACGGCCTCTACTGAGATGGTCAACGCCCCGTTTGAGGTTACAGCCCCCGTGGCACTGCAGGAGCAGTTTTCCCCTTCGAGGATGTGTCCCCCCCCCCCCCCCCCCCGCTGAGATGCCCAAGGTGATTTTCTTCTTTGTCGGTCTCGATTGTGGTTTTTCATCTAAGTATGTGGTGATGAGTAATGCAAAAATTTATTAGCTTCGATGCCATGCTATACATAGTGGTTTAAATAACTTGTGTTTCTTATACTGGAAAGTAATCCAGAATTTGTTTCTATTTCAATTAGAGCCCTGATGCAGACAAGGATTGTGTGGTTGTACATGTCACTCGCTATGAGGCGGATGACCTGAATATACGCACTGGGAAAACAGAGTTCTTGGGCTGTTGGATCCTAGAAGCCATTTGCGCTTATACCGATGTTGAGTTGTATTCCAGCCTCACTGTTGTTAGGCGTGTTGTCCAGGGTGTACTGAAGCACAAGAAGTTCAAAGCTACTCCTTCGTTTGTGAGGCTGTTATGTGGCTGCTTGAAGGAGGGCGCTAGAGGGCCGGCCGGGGACCTTTTGCCCACGGTCGGGCAAGAGGAAAGGGATTTCCTTCTTAATTCTTGCTTGATTAGATTGATACATCTCCTCTCTTTATATAGAGAGGTTTACTTGAGTCCCTGATACGTCTCCAACGTATCTATAATTTTTGATTGTTCCATGCTATTATATTATCCATCTAGAATGTTTATATGCATTTATATGCTAATTTATATGATTTTTGGGACTAACCTATTAACCTAGAGCCCAGTGCCAGTTTCTGCTTTTTCCTTGTTTTTGAGTTTTACAGAAAAGGAATACCAAATGGAGTCCAATTGACCTGCCAATTTTTGTCGATTTTTCATGGACCAAAAGAATCCCCCAGAGTAAAAGAGTTGGGCCAGAAGAGTCCCGAGCCGTCCACGAGGGTGGGGGCGCGCCCTACCCCCTGGGCGTGGGCCCCTATCTCATGGACGACTCGGAGACCCCCCCTGACGTGAGACCTACGCCAAAAATTCCTATAAATACAGAAACCTCCAGAAAATAACCGAGATTGGGAGTTCCGCCGCCGCAAGCCTCTGTAGCCACCAAAAACCAATCGGGGCCCTGTTCCGGCACCCTGCCGGAGGGGGGATCCCTCACCGGTGGCCATCTTCATCATCCCGGCGTTCTCCATGACGAGGAGGGAGTAGTTCACCCTCGGGGTTGAGGGTATGTACTAGTAGCTATGTGTTTGATCTCTCTCTCTCTCGTGTTCTTGATTTGGCACGATCTTGATGTACCGCGAGCTTTGCTACTATAGTTGGATCTTATGATGTTTCTCCCCCTCTACTCTCTTGTAATGGATTGAGTTTTCCCTTTGAAGTTATCTTACCGGATTGAGTCATTAAGGATTTGAGAACAGTTGATGTATGTCTTGCATGTGCTTATCTGTGGTGACAATGGGATATTCACGTGATCTACTTGATGTATGTTTTGGTGATCAACTTGCGGGTTCAGTGACCTTGTGAACTTATGCATAGGGGTTGGCACACGTTTTCGTCTTGACTCTTCAGTAGAAACTTTGGGGCACTCTTTGAAGTTCTTTGTGTTGGTTGAATAGATGAATCTGAGATTGTGTGATGCATATCGTATAATCATACCCGCGGATACTTGTGGTGACATTGGAGTATCTAGGTGACATTAGGGTTTTGGTTGATTTGTGTCTTAAGGTGTTATTCTAGTACAAACTCTATGATAGATCGAACGGAAAGAATAACTTCTTGTTATTTTACTACAGACTCTTGAATAGATCGATCAGAAAGGATAACTTTGAGGTGGTTTCGTACCCTACCATAATATCTTCGTTTGTTCTCCGCTATTAGTGACTTTGGAGTGACTCTTTGTTGCATGTTGAGGGATAGTTATATGATCCAATTATGTTATTATTGTTGAGAGAACTTGCACTAGTGAAAGTATGAACCCTAGGCCTTGTTTCCTTGCATTGCAATACCGTTTACGCTCACTTTTATCACTTGCTACCTTGCTGTTTTTATATTTTCAGATTACAAAAACCTATATGTACCATCCATATTGCACTTGTATCACCATCTCTTCGCCGAACTAGTGCACCTATACAATTTACCATTGTATTGGGTGTGTTGGGGACACAAGAGACTCTTTGTTATTTGGTTGCAGGGTTTTTTTGAGAGAGACCAACTTCATCCTACGCCTCCCACGGATTGATAAACCTTAGGTCATCCACTTGAGGGAAATTTGCTACTGTCCTACAAACCTCTGCACTTGGAGGCCCAACAACGTCTACAAGAAGAAGGTTGTGTAGTAGACATCAAGCAGTTTCTGGCGCCGTTGCCGGGGAGGTTAGTGCTTGAAGGTATATCTTTAGATCCTTGCAATCGAATCTTTTAGTTTCTTGTTTTATCACTAGTTTAGTTTATAAAAGAAAACTACAAAAAATGGAATTGAGGGTGCCTCATATGCTTCATCTTTTTAATATCTTTCGTGAAAATGATGGAAAGGAAAATTGTGCCCAAGTGCTAGAAGAAGAATGCATTAAAATGTTTGGCACTAAATCTTTGAATGATGAGCATGATTGCAATGTTGTTAGTATGAATTCTATGAATATCCATGATGCTAATAATATGCAAAGCCACAAGCTTGGGGATGCTATGTTTGATGAAGATGATATTTTTTGTCCCCCAAGTTTTGATGAGCAAATTTATTATGATGAAAGCATGCCTCCTATTTATGATGATTATATTGATGAAAGTGGATTTGGAGAGGTCATGACTTTATTTAGTGATGAATCCACTATTTCGGAAGAGGTTCCAATTGATTATGATGAGAACAAAGTTGCTACTTATGATGATTATTGTGATCATACTTATGTTATAAAAAGTAGTGATGATTATATTTACAAAACTTGTCATGATTATGATTACCCTTTTTCTGAACATTACTCTTTTAATGTGGAAACAATTTATAGTATTCGAGTTTCTTATGCTACTCCCACTTTTCCGAATGAGAAGAATTTTGCTTATGTGGAGAGTAGTAAAATTTCTATGCTTGTAAATCATGAAAAGAATGCTTTATGTGATGGTTATATTGTTGAATTCATTCATGATTCTACTGAAAATTATTATGAGGGAGGAACATATGCTTGTAGGAATTGCAATAATATCAAGTTTCCTCTCTGTGTGCTTAAAGTTTTGAAGTTATGCTTGTTTTTCCTTCCTATGCTAGTTGATTATTGTTCCCATAAGTTGTTTGCTCACAAAATTCCTATGCATAAGAAGTGGGTTAGACTTAAATGTTCTAGTCATATTCTTCATGATGCTCTCTTTATGTTTCAATTCTTATCTTTTATGTGAGCATCATTGAAATCATCATGCCTAGCTAGGGGCGTTAAACGTTAGCGCTTGTTGGGAGGCAACCCAATTTTATTTTTGTTCTTTGCTTTTTGCTCCTGTTTAGTAATAAATAATTCATCTAGCCTCTGTTTAGATGTGGTTTTATGTTTTAATTAGTGTTTGTGCCAAGTAGAACCTTTGCGAAGACATGGGTGAAGTCTTTATGATCTTGCTGTAAAAAGCAGAAACTTTAGCGCTCATGAGATTAGCTGCTATTTTTTACTGGAGAGTGATTTTAGGTTGATTCTTTTTTAATATGATTAATAGACAAATTCGTCAGGTCCACCAATTTATTTCAGAATTTTTGGAGTTCCAGAAGTATATGTTTGATACAGATTACTACAGACTGTTCTGTTTTTGACAGATTCTGTTTTCATTGTGTTGTTTGCTTATTTTGATGAATCTATGAGTAGTATCGGAGGGTATGAACCATAGAGAAGTTAGAATACAGTAGCTATTACACCAATATGAATTTAGAATGAGTTCACAACAGTACCTAAGTGGTGATTTATTTTCTTATACTAACGGAGCTTACGAGTTTTCTGTTGTGAAGTTTTCAAGTTTTGGGTAAAGATTCGATGGACTATGGAATAAGGAGTGGCAAGAGCCTAAGATTGGGTATTCCCAAGGCACCCCAAGTTAATATTCAAGTACAACCAAGAGCCTAAGCTTGGGGATGCCCCGTATGGCATCCCCTCTTTCGTCTTCGTTCATCGGTAACTTTACTTGGAGCTATATTTTTATTCACCACATGATATGTGTTTTGCTTGGAGCATCATTTTATTTTATTTTGTTTTGCTTGCTGTTTGAATAAATACCAAGATCTGAAATTCTTAAATGTTAGAGAGTCTTCACATACCTGCATAATTATTCAACTACTCATTGATCTTCACTTATATCTTTCGGAGTAGTTTGTCATTTCCTCTAGTGCTTCACTTATATCTTTTAGAGCACGACGGTGGTTTTATTTTGAAGAAATAGATGAACTCTCATGCTTCACTTATATTATTTTGAGAGTCTTTCTAGAACAGCATGGTAATTTGCTTTGGTTATGAAACTAGTCCTAATATGATAGGCATCCAAGATGGGTATAATAAAAACTTCCATATAGAGTGCATTGAATACTATGAGAAGTTTGATACTTGATGATTGTTTTGAGATATGAAGATGGTGATATTAAAGTCGTGATATTTGAGTAATTGTGAAATTGAGAAATACTTGTGTTGAGGTTTGCAAGTCCCGTAGCATGCACGTATGGTAACCGTTGTGTGACAAATTTGAAGCATGAGGTGTTCTTTGATTGATTTCCTTATGAGTGGCAGTCGAGGATGAGCGATGGTCTTTTCCTACCAATCTATCCCCCTAGGAGCATGCGCGTAGTGCTTGGTTTTGATGACTTGTAGATTTTTGCAATAAGTATGTGAGTTCTTTATGACTAATGTTGAGTCCATGGATTATACACACTCTCACCCTTCCATCATTGCTAGCTTCTTCGGTACCGTGCATTGCCCTTTCTCACCTCGAGAGTTGGTGCAAACTTCGCTGGTGCATCCAAACCCCGTGATATGATACGCTCTATCACACATAAACCTCCTTATATTTTCCTCAAAACAGCCACCATACCTACCTATTATGGTATTTCCATAGCCATTCCGAGATATATTGCCATGCAACTTTCCAACATTCTGTTTATTATGACACGCTTCATCATTGGCATATTGCCTTGCATGATCATGTAGTTGACATCCTATTTGTGGGAAAGCCACCATGCATAATTTCATACATGTCACTCTTGATTCATTGCCCATCCCGGCACACCGCCGGACGCATTCATATAGAGTCATACTTTGTTCTAGTATCGAGTTGTAATCTTTGAGTTGTAAATAAATAGAAGTGTGATGATCATCATTAATAGAGCATTGTCTCGGAAAAAAAGAGGAAAAACAGAAAGGCCAAATAAAAAAGGCCAAAAAAGGAAAGGCCAAATAAAAAAAGTGGAAGGCCAAATAAAAAAATAAAAAAATAAAAGGGACAACGCTACTATCCTTTTTCCACACTTGTGCTTCAAAGAAGCAGCATGATGTTCATGATAGAGAGTCTTTTATATTGTCACTTTCATATACTAGTGGGAATTTTTCATTATAGAACTTGGTTTGTATATTCCAACAATGGGCTTCCTCAAATGCCCTAGGTCTTCGTGAGCAAGCAAGTTGGATGCACACCCACTTAGTTTCTTTTGTTGAGCTTTCATACATTTATAGCTCTACTGCATCAGTTGGATGGCAATCCCTACTCCTCGCATTGGCATCAATTGATGGGCATCTCCATAGCCCGTTGATTATCCGCGTCAATGTGAGACTTTCTCCCTTTTAGTCTTCTCCACACAACCTCCACCATCATATTCTGTTCCACCTATAGTGCTATGTCCATGGCTCGCGCTCATATATTGCGTGAAAGTTGAAAAAGTTTGAGAATACTAAAGTGTGAAACAATTGCTTGGCTTGTCATTGGGGTTGTACATGATGGCAGCATTTTGTGTGATGAAAATGAAGCATGGCCAAACTATATGACTTTGTAGGGATGAGCTTTCTTTGGCTACGTTATTTTGAGAAGACATAATCGCTTGGTTAGTATGCTTGAAGTATTATTATTTTTATGTCAATATTAAACTTTTGTCTTGAATCTTATGGATCTGAATATTCTTGCCACAATAAAGAAGATTACATTGATAAATATGTTAGGTAGCATTCCACATCAAAATTTCTGTTTTTATCATTTACCTACTCGAGGACGAGCAGGAATTAAGCTTGGGGATGCTTGATACGTCTCCAAAGTATCTATAATTTTTTATTGTTCCATGCTATTATATTATCCATCTAGGATGTTTCATATGCATTCATATGCTATTTTATATGATTTTTGGGACTAACCTATTAACCTAGAGCCCAGTGCCAGTTTCTGTGTTTTCCTTGTTTTTGAGTTTTACAGAAAAGGAATACCAAACGGAGTCCAGTTGACCTGCCAATTTTTGTGGACTTTTTATTGACCAAAAGAAGCCCCGGGAGTAAAAGAGTTGGGCCAGAAGAGTCCCGAGCCGTCCACGAGGGTGGGGGCGCGCCCTACCCCCTGGGCGTGGGCCCCTATCTCCTGGACGACTCGGAGACCCCCCTGACGTGAGACCTACGCCAAAAATTCCTATAAATACAGAAACCTCCAGAAAATAACCGAGATTGGGAGTTCCACCGCCGCAAGCCTCTGTAGCCACCAAAAACCAATCGGGGCCCTGTTCCGGCACCCTGCCGGAGGGGCGATCCCTCACTGGTGGCCATCTTCATCATCCCGGCGTTCTCCATGACGAGGAGGGAGTAGTTCACCCTCGGGGCTGAGGGTATGTACTAGTAGCTATGTGTTTGATCTCTCTCTCTCTCTCTCTCGTGTTCTTGATTTGGCACAATCTTGATGTACCACGAGCTTTGCTACTATAGTTGGATCTTATGATGTTTCTCCCCCTCTACTCTCTTGTAATGGATTGAGTTTTCCCTTTGAAGTTATCTTATCGATTGAGTCTTTAAGGATTTGACAACACTTGATGTATGTCTTGCATGTGCTTATCTGTGGTGACAATGGGATATTCACGTGATCTACTTGATGTATGTTTTGGTGATCAACTTGCGGGTTCAGTGACCTTGTGAACTTATGCATAGGGGTTGGCACACGTTTTCGTCTTGACTCTCCGGTAGAAACTTTGGGGCACTCTTTGAAGTTCTTTGTGTTGGTTGAATAGATGAATCTGAGATTGTGTGATGCATATCGTATAATCATACCCGTGGATACTTGTGGTGACATTGGAGTATCTAGGTGACATTAGGGTTTTGGTTGATTTGTGTCTTAAGGTGTTATTCTAGTACAAACTCTATGATAGATCGAACGGAAAGAATAACTTCGTGTTATTTTACTACGGACTCTTGAATAGATCGATCAGAAAGGATAACTTTGAGGTGGTTTCGTACCCTACCATAACCTCTTCGTTTGTTCTCCGCTATTAGTGACTTTGGAGTGACTCTTTGTTGCATGTTGAGGGATAGTTATATGATCCAATTATGTTATTATTGTTGAGAGAACTTGCACTAGTGAAAGTATGAACCCTAGGCCTTGTTTCCTAGCATTGCAATACCGTTCGTGCTCACTTTTATTATTAGTTACCTTGCCGTTTTTATATTTTCAGATGACAAAAACCTATATCTACCATCCATATTGCACTTGTATCACCATCTCTTCGCCGAACTAGTGCACCTATACAATTTACCATTGTATTGGGTGTGTTGGGGACACAAGACACTCTTTGTTATATGGTTGCAGGGTTATTTGAGAGAGACCATCTTCATCCTACGCCTCCCACAGATTGATAAACCTTAGGTCATCCACTTGAGGGAGATTGGCTACTGTCCTACAAACCTCTGCACTTGGAGACCCAACAACGTTTAAAAGAAGAAGGTTCCGTAGTAGACATCACTCCCAAGCAAGGCTTACTTGACCCCTAAGCAAGAGACCCTTATCTCTAATTAACCCTAAGACTAACGGGCTATACTGCCAGCCCAGGCCATTAGGCCCATTACGTACTCTAACACTACACCCCACCTGGGCATGCAGCTTGTCCTCGAGCTGCAGCCTAACTAACTTATAACCATGACTCGACGGAACACAAAACTAACACCTAAAAACAAGCCTTTTACATCTCGGCTTGTTTTATTACTCTCAACCTGAAATGGACTGGGACACTTTATTTTGGACCCAAACAAAAAGTGGACACCGTCCGCAGGTCGGACGTGCACGTGTACAGCCTCCTGGATCCCATGGACACCATCTGGACAAAAGGAGTGCATGTGTATGGCCACCTGGAAGTGGTCGCAAGAGCGACCAGCAGAGGCGCCCTCGCGGCGGGCGGCGGCGGAATGCAGTGGTTCAACACGGTGCGCTCCTGTCGGTGACACCATGCCTACTCCCCGTCGGATGGATGTTGGTCTGCACCGCACAGAGAAGACTGGAGGGTTTTCGATGGAGAATGGCGAGGAGGGGTGCGCTGCTACCTCTTGAGCATGCGTTGGTTTTCCCTTGAAGAGGAAAGGGTGTTGCAGCAAAGTAACGTAAGTATTTCCCTCAGTTTTTGAGAACCAAGGTATCAATCCAGTAGGAGACTACACGCAAATCGCCTAGTACCTACACAAACAAATAAGAACCTTGCAACCAACGCGATAAAGGGGTTGTCAATCCCTTCACGACCACTTGCAAAAGTGAGATCTGATAAAGATAATAAGATAAATATTGTTGGTATTTTTGTGGTATAGATTGGAAAATAAAGATTGCAAAATAAATAGTAAACTAGAACTGTAGATTGGAAACTTATATTATGTAAAGTAGACCCGCGGGCCATAGGTTTCACTAGTGGCTTCTCTCAAGATAGCATGTATTACAATGGGTGAACAAATTACTGCCGAGCAATTAATAGAAAAGCGCATAGTTATGATGATATCTAAGGAAATGATCATGAATATAGGCATCACGTCCGTGACAAGTAGACCGAAACGATTCTGCATCTACTACTATTACTCCACACATCGACCGCTATCCAGCATGCATCTAGAGTATTAAGTTCATAAGAACGGAGTAACGCATTAGGCAAGATGACATGATGTAGAGGGATAAACTCAAGCAATATGATATAAACCCCATCTTTTTATCCTCGATGGCAACAATACAGTACGTGCCTTGCTGCCCCTGCTGTCACTGGGAAAGGACACCGCAAGATTGAACCCAAAGCTAAGCACTTCTCCCATTGCAAGAAATATCAATCTAGTAGGCCAAACTAAACCGATAATTCGAAGAGACTTGCAAAGATATCAAATCATGCATATAAGAATTCAGAGAAGAATCAAATAATATCGATAGATAATCAAGTTCATAAACCCACAATTCATCGGATCTCGGCAAACACACCGCAAAAAGAGTTACATCAAATAGATCTCCAAGAGAATCGAGGAGAACTTTGTATTGAGATCCAAAGAGAGAGAAGAAGCCATATAGCTAATAACTATGGACCCGAAAGTCTATGGTAAACTACTCACACATCATCGGAGAGGCTATGGTGTTGATGTAGAAGCCCTCCATGATCGAATCCCCCTCCGGCAGATCACCGGAAAAGGCCCCAAGATGGGATCTCACGGGTACAGAAGGTTGCGGCGGTGGAAAAGGTGTTTCGTGGCTCTCCCTGAAGGTTTCAGGGTATAAGAGTATATATAGGCGAAAGAAGTAGGTCGGTGGAGCTGCGAGGGGCCCAGGAGGGTGGGGGCACGCCCACCCCCCGGGGCGCGCCCTCCTGCCTCGTGGCTTCCTCGCTGCTTCCTTGACGTCCACTCCAAGTCTCCTGGATTGCGTTTGTTCCAAAAATGATCCTCGCGAAGGTTTCATTCCGTTTGGATTTCGTTTGATATTCCTTTTCTCCGAAACACTGAAATAGGAAAAAAACAGCAATTTGCACTGGGCTTTCGGTTAATAGGTTTGTCCAAAAAATAATATAAAAAGGTATATTAAAGCCCATTAAACATCCAAAACAGATAATATAATAGCATGGAACAATAAAAAATTATAGATACATTGGAGACGTATCAAGCATCCCCAAGCTTAATTCCTGCTCGTCCTCGAGTAGGTAAATGATAAAAACAGAATTTTTGATGTGGAATGCTCCCTAAGATAATTTTCAATGTAATCCTCTTTATTGTGGCATTAATGTTCAGATGCAAAAGATTCAAGATAAAAGTTTAATATTGACATAAAAATAGTAATACTTCAAGCATGCTAACCAAGCAATTATGTCTTATCAAAATAACATAGCCAAAGAAAGCTTATCCCTACAAAATCATATAGTTTGGCCATGCTTCATTTTCGTCACACAAAATGCTCCCATCATGCATAACCCCTATGACAAGCCGAGCAATTGGTTCATACTTGATAACCCACAAGTATAGGGGATCGCAACAGTTTTCGAGGGTAGAGTATTCAACCCAAATTTATTGATTCGACACAAGGGGAGCCAAAGAATATTCTCAAGTATTAGCAGTTGAGTTGTCAATTCAACCGCACCTGGATAACTTAGTATCTGCAGCAAAGTAATATGATAGTAGTGGTAATGGTAACAAAAGTAACGGTAGAAAAAGTAATATTTTTGGTGTTTTGTAGTGATTGTAACAGTAGCAACGGAAAAGTAAATAAGCGAAGAACAATATGTGAAAAGCTCGTAGGCATTGGATCGGTGATGGAGAATTATGCCGGATGCGGTTCATCATGTAACAATCATAACATAGGGTGACACAGAACTAGCTCCAATTCATATTCGTAATGTAGGCATGTATTCCGAATATAGTCATACGTGCTTATGGAAAAGAACTTGCATGCCATCTTTTGTCCTACCCTCCTGTGGCAGCGGGGTCCTAATGGAAACTAAGGGATATTAAGGCCTCCTTTTAATAGAGTACCGGAACAAAGCATTAGCATATAGTGAATACATGAACTCCTCAAACAATGGTCATCACCGGGAGTGATCCCGATTATTGTCACTTCGGGGTTGCCGGATCATAACACATATTAGGTGACTATAGACTTGCAAGATAGGATCAAGAACTCACATATATTCATGAAAACATAATAGGTTCAGATCTGAAATCATGGCACTCGGGCCCTAGTGACAAGCATTAAGCATAGCAAAGTCATAGCAACATCAATCTCAGAACATAGTGGATACTAGGGATCAAACCCTAACAAAACTAACTCGATTACATGATAGATCTCATCCAACCCATCACTGTCCAGCAAGCCTACAATGGAATTACTCACACACGGCGGTGAGCATCATGAAATTGGTGATGGAGGATGGTTGATGATGACGATGGCGACGAATCCCCCTCTCCGGAGCCCCGAACGGACTCCAGATCAGCCCTCCCTAGAGGTTTTAGGGCTTGGCGGCGGCTCCGTATCGTAAAACGCGATGAATCCTTCTCTCTGATTTTTTTCTCCCTGAAAGTGAATATATGGAGTTGGAGTTGAGGTCGGTGGAGCGTCAGGGGGCCCACGAGGTAGGGGGCGCGCCCTAGGGGGGCACGCGCGCCCCCCACCCTCGTGGGCAGGGTGTGGGGCCCCTGACGTGGATTTTTCTTCCAGTATTTTTCTTATTTTCCAAATAGATGTTCCGTGGAGTTTCAGGTCATTCCGAGAACTTTTGTTTCTGCACATAAATAACACCATGGAAAGTCTGTTGAAAACATCGTCAGTCCGGGTTAGTTCCATTCAAATCATGCAAGTTAGAGTCCAAAACAAGGGCAAAAGTGTTTGGAAAAGTAGATACGACGGAGACGTATCAACTCCCCCAAGCTTAAACATTTGCTTGTCCTCAAGCAATTCAGTTGATGAACTGAAAGTGATGAAGAAAAACTTTTACAAACTCTGTTTGCTCTTGTTGTTGTAAATATGTAAAGCCAGCATTCAAGTTTTCAGCAAAGATTATGACTAACCACATTCACAATAACTCTTAGGTCTCATGTTTACTCATATCAATGGCATAATCAACTAGCGAGCCATAATAATAAATCTCGGATGACAACACTTTCTCAAAACAATCATAATATGATATAACAAGATGGTATCTCGCTAGCCCTTTCTGAGACCGCAAAACATAAATGCAGAGCAATTTTAAAGATCAAGGACTGACTAGACATTGTAATTCATGGTAAAAGAGATCCAATCATAGTCATACCCAATATAAATTAATAGTAATGAATGCAAATGACAGCTGCGCTCTCCAGCTAGTGCTCTTTAATAAGAGGGAGATGACTCAACATAAAAGTAAATAGATAGGCCCTTCGCAGAGGGAAGCAGGGATTTGTAGAGGTGCCAGAGCTCGGTTTTGAAATAGAGATAAATAATATTTTGAGCGGCATACTTTCATTGTCAACATAACAACCAAGAGATGGTGATATCTTCCATGCTACACACATTATAGGCGGTTCCCAAACAGAATGGTAAAGTTTATACTCCCCCTCCACCAACAAGCATCAATCCATGGCTTGCTCGAAACAATGAGTGCCTCCAACAAGCAACAGTCCCAGGGGGAGTTTTGTTTGCAATTATTTTGATTTAGTTTGCATAAAGCATGGGACTGGGCATCCCGGTGACCAGCCATTTTCTCGTGAGTGAGGAGCGGAGTCCACTCCTCTTGAGAATAACTCGCCTAGCATGGAAGATACGGACAGCCCTAGTTGATACATGAGCTATTCGAGCATACAAAACAGAATTTCATTTGAAGGTTTAGAGTTTGGCACATACAAATTTACTTGGAACGGCAGGTAAATACCGCATATAGGAAGGTATGGTGGACTCATATGGAATAACTTTGGGGTTTAAGGGATTGGATGCACAAGCAGTATTCCCGCTTAGTACAAGTGAAGGTAGCAAAAGACTGGGAAGCGACCAACTAGAGAGCGACAACAGTCATGAACATGCATTAAAATTAATAAACATTGAGTGCAAGCATGAGTAGGATATAATCCACCATGAACATAAATATCGTGAAGGCTATGTTGATTTTGTTTCAACTACATGTGTGAACATGTGCCAAGTCAAGTCACTTAAATCATTCAAAGGAGGATACCACCCCATCATACCACATCACAACCATTTTAATAGCATGTTGGCATGCCAGGTAAACCATTATAACTCATAGCTAATCAAGCATGCCACGAGCAACTATGATCTCTAATTGTCATTGCAAACATGTTTATTCATAATAGGCTGAATCTGGAACGATGAACTCATCATATTTACAAAAACAAGAGAGGTCGAGTTCATACCAGCTTCTCTCATCTCAATCAGTCCATCATATATCGTCATAATTGCCTTTCACTTGCACGACCGAACGATGTGAAAATAATAAGAGTGCACGTGCATTGGACTAAGCTGGAATCTGCGAGCATTCAATAAACAGGAGAAGACAAGGCAATATGGGCTCTTGGTTAAATCAACAATAATGCATATAAGAGCCACTTCAACAATTTAATCATGGTCTTCTCCTAACGACCACCAAAGAAAAGAAAAGAAATAAAACTATTTACACGGGAAAGCTCCCAACAAGCAAAATAAGAACGGGAAATCTTTTTGGGTTTTCTTTTTGATTATTACTACTACAGCAAGAAAAGTAAACTAACTAAAAGCTACACTATTTTTTTGTTTCTCTTAAAGTTTATTAAACACACAAGAAGAAAGCAGGAAAAAGAAAGAAAAAAACTAGCATGGATATTACAGTGAAAGAGTATGAGCACCGACAGCTAGCAATGAGTGTGTGTAAACATAAATGTAATGTCGGTGAGAAATACGTACTCCCCCAAGCTTAGGCTTTTGGCCTAAGTTGGTTTATTGCCACGGATGGCCTGGCGGATATCCGTAGTTGTAGCCTGGGTCGTACTGAGATGAAGAGGACTCTGACTGCCACTAGCTGGCAGTCATCTCCGGATCCCAAAAGTAATCAGACTGTCGTGGAGGCTCAAATTGTAGTTCTGGCTCCGGGGCTGGTGTAGGGTTCCGGTAAGCGTAAATGGCCGCTCACGGGACGAGATACGGACGTGAAGATGAAAATTCAAACCTCCTCACAAATGAACTAGTGAGATAGTGGTATTGGCGGCACTTCTCTGCCTCGAAGCTCACAAGATCAGCGTTACGCAAATATGCATTAAATTCTTCCTTGATTCCCGCTCGATCCATAAAGTTTTCTGAAGGCCATTCACAAGGCCGCACTGGAGCGTCCCTTGGTGGCTCATCGTCAGCATCACGCATTGCAAGCCTCGGTCCTTGCTTCCTCGAAGAACCACCTTGGAACATTTTCCTAAGCATATTTCTTCCTTTGAAAAATTTCTAAAATTTTTAGTAACTTCAAATAAAATTAAACCAAACTCCACAAACTTGATAGCAACTACTCCTACAAGTGCCTAGAGACTATATCATGCATTAGAACTACTTGGAATCATATAAATTTGACATGCAAGCTCAAGAACATGGTCACCTAGGCAGCACAAATTTGCAATGAATAGAGCACTAGAACAAAAACTAATTGGACCAATGGAGGAGTCACATACCAAGGAACAATCTCCCCAAGCAGTTTTGTGAGAGGTGCTTTGAGCAAGGAGATCGAAAATCGCAGCAAAATGAGCTAGAACTCCTGCTTGAGCTGGATATTTGTGTTTGTGGGAGGAAGAAGGAGTGTGTGGGTGCAGGAATAAGTGGAGGGGAACTACCGTGGGCCCACGAGGCAGGGGGCGCGCCCAGGGGGTAGGGCACGCCCTCCACCCTCGTGGCCAGGTGCTTGCCCCTCCTGCAGTGTTCTCAGTGCCAGATATTCTCAAATATTCCAGAAAAATCATATTCCATTTTCAGGGCATTTGGAGAACTTTTATTTCGGGGTATTTTTATATTGCACGGATAAATCAGAAAACAGACAGAAAAATACTATTTTACTTTATTTCAACTAAATAACAGAAAGTAGAAAGAGGGTACAAAAGGTTGTGCCTTCTAGTTTCATCGATCTCATGCTCATCAAAAGGAATCCACTAACAAGGTTGATCAAGTCTTGTTAACAAACTCATTCCGAATAACATGAAACCGGAGAAATTTCGAATAACGCTATGTTACCTCAACGGGGATATGCACATCCCCAACAATAAGAATATCATATTTCTTTTTGACAGTAGGAAGAGGAAATTCAAAACCTCCAAATATAATCGATGGAATTTTTCCAATAGAATTGATACTCTGAACTTGAGGTTGTTTCCTCGGAAAGTGTACCGTATGCTCGTTACCATTAACATGAAAAGTGACATTGCCTTTGTTGCAATCAATAACAGCCCCTGCAGTATTCAAAAAGGGTCTTCCAAGAATAATAGACATACTATCGTTCTCGGGAATATCAAGAATAACAAAGTCCGTTAAAATAGTAACGTTTGCAACCACAACAGGCACATCCTCACAAATACCGACAGGTATAGCAGTTGATTTATCAGCCATTTGCAAAGATATTTCAGTAGGTGTCAACTTATTCAAATCAAGTCTACGATATAAAGAGAGAGGCATAACACTAACACCGGCTCCAAGATCACATAAAGCAGTTTTAACATAGTTTCTTTTAATGGAGCATGGTATAGTGGGTACTCCTGGATCTCCTAGTTTCTTAGGTATTCCACCCTTAAAAGTATAATTAGCAAGCATGGTGGAAATCTCAGCTTTAGGTATCTTTCTCTTATTTGTAACAATATCTTTCATATACTTAGCATAAGGATTCATTTTGAGCATATCGGTTAATCGCATACGCAAAAAGATAGGTCTAATCATTTCAGCAAAGCGCTCAAAATCCTCATCATCCTTTTTCTTGGATGGTTTGGGAGGAAAAGGCATAGGTTTCTGACCCCATGATTCCCTTTCTTTACCATGTTTCCTAGCAACAAAGTCTCTCTTATCATAACATTGATTCTTTGATTGTGGGTTATCAAGATCAACAGCAGGTTCAATTTCCACCTCATTATCATTGCTAGGTTGAGCATCATCATGAACATTATCATTAACATTATCACTAGGTTTATGTTCATTACCAGATTGTGTTTCAGCATCAGAAATAGAAATATCATTGGGATTCTCAGGTGTGTCAGCAACAAGTTCACTAGAAGCATGCAAAGTCCTATCATTTTTCTTTTTCTTCTTTTTAGAAGGACTAGGTGCATCAATATTATTTCTCTGAGAATCTTGCTCAATTCTCTTAGGGTGGCCTTCAGGATACAAAGGTTCCTGAGTCATTCTACCAGTTCTAGTAGCCACTCTAACAGCATAATCATTTTTCTTACTATTCATTTCATTGAGCAAATCATTTTGAGCCTTAAGTACTTGTTCTACTTTAGTGGTAACCATAGAAGCATGTTTAGTAATGAGTTTAAGTTCACCTTTAACATTAGCCATATAATCACCCAAGTGTTCAATCATATAAGCATTTTGTTTTAATTGTCTACCAAAATAAGCATTGAAATCTTCCTGCTTAACCATAAAGTTATCAAACTCATCCAAGCATTGGCTAGCAATTTTAGTAGGAGGGATTTCAGCTTTATCATATCTATAGGGAGAATTTACCTTTACTACCTGTGTCGGGTTATCAAGACCATGAGTTTCTTCAATAGGTAAAGTATTAAGATCATATGCTTCTTCAACAGGCGGTAAATTAAGACCGTGTATTTCTTCAATAGGAGGTAAATTCTTAACATCTTCAGCTTTAATACCCTTTTCTTTCATAGATTTCTTTGCCTCTTGCATATCTTCAGGACTAAGAAATAGAACACCTCTCTTCTTCGGAGTTGGTTTAGGAATAGGCTCAGGAATTGGCTCAGGAGCTGGCTCAGGAAGTGTCCAATTATTTTCATTTGTCAACATATTATTCAATAGAATTTCAGCTTCATCCGGTGTTCTTTCCCTGAAAACAGAACCAGCACAACTATCCAGGTAATCTCTGGAAGCATCGGTTAGTCCATTATAAAAGATATCAAGTATTTCATTTTTCTTAAGAGGATGATCAGGCAAAGCATTAAGTAACTTGAGAAGCCTCCCCCAAGCTTGTGGGAGACTCTCTTCTTCAATTTGCACAAAATTGTATATTTCCCTCAAAGTAGCTTGTTTCTTATGAGCAGGGAAATATCTGGCAGAGAAGTAATAAATCATAT
Organism: Aegilops tauschii subsp. strangulata; assembly: GCF_002575655.3. Lineage (NCBI taxonomy): Eukaryota > Viridiplantae > Streptophyta > Magnoliopsida > Poales > Poaceae > Aegilops > Aegilops tauschii. The sequence continues at coordinate 185,126,297 of NC_053039.3, forward strand.
CCTGGGGACTACGCACACAACCAGGATCAAGAGAATTAAACCATATCTTAGCATCACCCTTTAATGAGAACGGAAATATTTTAAGGATATATAGGTAGCGAGATTTCTCATCATTAGTGAACAGGGTGGCTATATCATTTAATTTAGTAAGATGTGCCACAATAGTTTCAGATTCATAGCCATGAAAAGGATCAGATTCAACCAAAGTAATTATATCAGGATCAACAGAGAATTCATAATCCTTATCAGTAACACAGATAGGTGAAGTAGCAAAAGCAGGGTCAGGTTTCATTCTATCATTAAGAGATTGCTGCTTCCATTTAGCTAATAACCTCTTGAGTTCATATCTATCTTTGCAAGCTAAAATAGCTAAAGTAGCTTCTTTATCAAAAACATAACCCTTAGGAATAACAGGCAAGTCTTCATCATCACTTTCATCAATATAATCAGTTTCAATAATTTCTTTCTCTCTAACCCTAGCAATTTGTTCACCAAGAAATTCACCAAGTGGCACAGTAGTATCAAGCATAGAAGTAGTCTCATCATAAGTATCATGCATAGCAGAAGTGGCATCATTATTAACATGCGACATATCAGAACGAATAGCAGAAGCAGGTTTAGGTGTCGCAAGCTTACTCAAAATAGAAGGTGAATCAAGTGCAGAGCTAGATGGCAGTTCCTTACCTCCCCTCGTAGTTGAGGGATAAATTGTTGTGTTAGCGTCTTTCAAGTTCTTCATAGTGACCAGCAGATATAAATCCCAAGTGACTCAAAGAATAGAGCTATGCTCCCCGGCAACGGCGCCAGAAAATAGTCTTGATAACCCACAAGTATAGGGGATCGCAATAGTTTTCGAGGGTAGAGTATTCAACCCAAATTTATTGATTCGACACAAAAGGAGCCAAAGAATATTCTCAAGTATTAGCAGTTGAGTTGTCAATTCAACCGCACCTGGATAACTTAGTATCTGCAGCAAAGTATTTAGTAGCAAAGTAATATGATAGTAGTAGTAATGGTAACAAAAGTAACGGTAGCAAAAGTAATATTTTTGGTGTTTTGTAGTGATTGTAACAGTAGCAACAGAAAAGTAAATAAGCGAAGAACAATATGTGAAAAGCTCGTAGGCATTGGATCGGTGATGGAGAATTATGCGGGATGCGGTTCATCATGTAACAATCATAACATAGGGTGACACAGAACTTGCTCCAATTCATCAATGTAATGTAGGCATGTATTCCGGATATAGTCATACGTGCTTATGGAAAAGAACTTGCATGACATCTTTTGTCCTACCCTCCTGTGGCAGCGGGGTCCTAATGGAAACTAAGGGATATTAAGGCCTCCTTTTAATAGAGTATCAGAACAAAGCATTAGCATACAGTGAATACATGAACTCCTCAAACAATGGTCATCACCGGGAGTGGTCCCGATTATTGTCACTTCGGGGTTGCCGGATCATAACACATATTAGGTGACTATAAACTTGCAAGATAGGATCAAGAACTCACATATATTCATGAAAACATAATAGGTTCAGATCTGAAATCATGGCACTCGGGCCCTAGTGACAAGCATTAAGCATTGCAAAGTCATAGCAACATCAATCTCAGAACATAGTGGATACTAGGGATCAAACCCTAACAAAACTAACTCGATTACATGATAGATCTCATCCAACCCATCACCGTCCAGCAAGCCTACGATGGAATTACTCACACACGGCGGTGAGCATCATGAAATTGGTGATGGAGGATGGTTGATGATGACGATGGCGACGAATCCCCCTCTCCGGAGCCCCGAACGGACTCCGGATCAGCCCTCCCGAGAGGTTTTAGGGCTTGGCGGCAGCTCCGTATTGTAAAACGCGATGAATCCTTCTCTCTGATTTTTTTTCTCCTCGAAAGTGAATATATGGAGTTGGAGTTGAGGTCGGTGGAGCGTCAGGGGGCCCACGAGGTAGGGGCGCGCCCCCCACCCTCGTGGGCAGGGTGTGGGCCCCCTGACGTGGATTTTTCTTCCGGTATTTTTCTTATTTTCCAAATAGATGTTCCGTGGAGTTTCAGGTCATTCCGAGAACTTTTGTTTCTGCACATAAATAACACCATGGAAAGTCTGCTGAAAACAGCGTCAGTCTGGGTTAGTTCCATTCAAATCATGCAAGTTAGAGTCCAAAACAAGGGCAAAAGTGTTTGGAAAACTAGATACGACGGAGACGTATCAATACTTTTTAACGCGCTTCAGCCTTTTCAACCCTTACGCAATACATGAGTGCAAGCCATGGATATAGCACTATATGTGGAATAGCATATGATGATGGGGGTTATGTGAGAAGACAAAAAAGGAGAAAGTCTCACATTGACGCGGCTAATCAACGGGCTATGGAGATGCCCATCATTTTTTGTCCATGCGAGGAGTAGGGATTGCCATGCAACGAATGCACTAGAGCTATAAGTGTATGAAAGCTCATCAAAAGAAACTAAGTGGGTGTGCATCCAACTTGCTTGCTCACAAAGACCTAGGGCATTTTGAGGAAGCCCATCATTGGAATATACAAGCCAGGTTCTATAATGAAAAATTCCCACTAGTATATGAAAGTGACAAAATAAGAAACTCTCTATCATGAAGATCATGGTGCTATTTTGAAGCACAAGTGTGGAAAAAGGATAGTAACATTGTCCCTTCTCTCTTTTTCTCTCATTTCTTCTGGGCTTCTTTGGCCTCTCTTTTTTTGGGCTTCTTTGGCCTTTTTTTTTATTTCATAGTCTCCATCATTCTTTCCTCACATGGGACAATGCTCTAATAATGATGATCATCACACTTTTATTTACTCATAACTCAATGTTACAACTCGATACTAGAACAAAAATATGACTATGTGAATGTCTCCGGCGGTGTACCGGGATATGCGATGAATCAAGAGCGACATGTATGAAAGAATTGTGAAAGTGGCTTTGCCACAAATACGATGTCAACTACATGACCATGCAAAGCAATATGACAATGATGGAGCGTGTCATAATAAACGGAACGGTGGAAAGTTGCATGGCAATATATCTCGGAATGGCTATGGAAATGTCATAATAGGTAGGTATGGTGGCTGTTTTGAGGAAGATATAAGGAGGCTTATGTGTGATAGAGCGTATCGTATCACGGGGTTTGGATGCACCGGCGAAGTTTGCGCCAACTCTCAAGGTGAGAAAGGGCAATGGTACCGTAGAGGCTAGCAAATTGCGGAAAGGTAAGAGTGTGTATGATCCATGGACTCACATTAGTCATAAAGAACTCATATACTTATTGCAAAAGTTTATTAGCCCTCGAAGCAAAGTACTACTATGCATACCCCTAGAGGGATAGATTGGTAGGAAAAGACCATCGCTCGTCCCCGACCGCCACTCATAAGGAAAGCACTCAAAGAACACCCCATGCTTCAAATTTGTCACACAATGTTTACCATACGTGCATGCTACGGGACTTGCCAACTTTAACACAAGTATTTCTCAATTTCACAATTACCCAACTAGCATGACTCTAACATTACCACATTTATATCTCAAAACATCTATCAAGTATCATAGTATTCAATGCACTCTATATGAAAGTTTTTATCATACCCATCTTGAATGCCTATCATATTAGGACTAGTTTTATAACCAAAGCAAATTACCATTATGTTCTAAAAGACTCCCAAAATAATGTAAGTGAAGCATGAGAGATCAATAATTTCTATAAAATAAAACCACCATCGTGCTCTAAACAATATAAGTGAAGCACTAGAGCAAAATTATCTAGCTCAAAAGATATAAGTGAAGTACATAGAGTATTCTAATAAATTCCGACTCATGTGTGTCTCTCCCAAAAGGTGTGTACAGCAAGGATGATTGTGGTAAACTAAAAAGCAAGGACTCAAATCATACAAGACGCTCCAAGCAAAACACATATCATGTGGTGAAGAAAAATATAGCCTCAAGTAAAGTTACCAATAGACGAAGACAAAAGAGTGGATCCCTTCCGGGGCATCCCCAAGCTTAGGCTTTTGGTTGTCCTTGAATTTTACCTTGGGGTGCGTTGGGAATCCCCAATCTTAGGCTCTTGCCACTCCTTATTCCATAATCCATCAATTCTTTACCCAAAAACTTGAAAACTTCACAACACAAAACTTAACAGAAAATCTCATGAGCTCCGTTAGTGAAATAAAACAAACCACCACTTTAAGGTACTGTAATGAACTCATTCTTTATTTATATTGGTGTTAAACCTACTGTATTCCAACTTCTCTATGGTTCATACCCCCCGATACTAGCCATAGATTCATCAAAATAAGCAAACAACACACGAAAAACAAAATATGTCAGAAACAGAACAGTCTGTAGTAATCTGAATTGTTCGAATACTTTTGGAACTCCAAAAATTCGGAAAAACTAGGATATCCTGGATAATTTTTATATTGATCTACTGCAAAATAATTGGTATTTTATAACGTTTTGGTGAATTTTAACAATTATTTTTTAGAGCGCAAAGTTTCTGTCTTTTTCAGCAAGATCAAACAACTATCACCCAAGAAGATCCTATTGGTTCTACTTGGCACAAACACTAATTAAAACATAAAACCACATCTAAATAGAGGCCAGATGAATTATTTATTACTAAACAGGAACAAAAAGCAAGGAACAAAAATAAAGTTGGGTTGCCTCCCAACAAGTGCTATCGTTTAACGCCCCTAGCTAGGCATTGACAATTTCGATGATGCTCACATGAAAGACAAGAATTGAAGCACAAAGAGAGCATCATAAAACATGTGCCAAACAAATCTAAGTCTAACATACTTCCTATGCATAGGCATTTTATAAGCAAACAAATTATTAAGGCAAGCAAAAACTAGCATATGCAAGGAAGCGGAACGAAACAATAGTAATCTCAACATAACGAGAGGTAATTTAGTAACATGAAATTTTTTACAACCATCTTTTCCTCTCTCGTCATAATTACATGTAGGATCATAAGCAAATTCAATAATATAGTTATCACAAAACATATTCTTAACACGATCCACATGTATGCAAAGTTGACACTCTTCCAAAATTGTGGGATTAACATTAACTAAAGTCATGACCTCTCCAAACCTACTTTTATCAAAAACTTCATAAGATTGAACATTCTCCAAATATGTGGGATCTAAAGTTGACACTCTTCCAAACCCACTTTCAATATTATTTCAAACATTATTATCAATCTCATATTCATCATGGGGCTTAAATAAATTTTCAAGATCATAAGAAGAATCACCCCAATCATGATCATTGAAACAAGTAGTGGACATAGCAAAACTAGCACCCCCAAGCTTAGGGTTTTGCATATTATTAGCACAATTGACATTAATAGAATTTATAATAATATCATTGCAATCATGCTTTTCATTCAAGAAGCTATCGTGAATCACTTCATAAGTTTCTTCTTTTAACACTTCATCACAACTTTTAGATTCACGAATTTCAAGCAAAACCTCATAAAGATAATCTAGTGCACAAAACTCACTAGCAATTTGTTCATCATAATTGGATATTTTAAAAAGATTAGCAAGAGGATGAGGATCCATAACAATAGATTGTTAGCAAGCGAAGATGCAAGTATATAGAAGGCACATGGCAACACAAGCAAACAAAAAAAGATGAACGGAAGATGGGCGAAGAAAAGGCAAAGGTGAAGTGGGGGAGAGGAAAACGAGAGGCAAATGACAAATAATGTAATGCGAGGGATAAGAGTATGTGATGGGTACTTGGTATGTCTTGACTTGAGCGTAGATCTCCCTGGCAACGGCGCCAGAAATCCTTCTTGCTACCTCTTGAGCATGCGTTGGTTTTCCTTTGAAGAGGAAAGGGTGAAGCAGCAAACTAGCGTAAGTATTTTCCTCAGTTTTGAGAACCAAGGTATCAATCCAGTAGGTGACTACACGCAAATGACCTAGTACCTGCACAAACAAATAAGAACCTTGCAACCAACGCGATAAAGGGGTTGTCAATCCCTTCACGGCCACTTGCAAAAGTGAGATCTGATAAAGATAATAAGATAAATATTTTTGGTATTTTTGTGGTATAGATTGGAAAATAAAGATTGCAAAATAAATAGTAAACTAGAATTGTAGATTGGAAACTTATATGATGTAAAGTAGACCCAGGGGCCATAGGTTTCACTAGTGGCTTCTCTCAAGATAGCATGTATTATGGTGGGTGAACAAATTACTGCCGAGAAATTGATAGAAAAGCGCATAGTTATGATGATATCTAAGGCAATGATCATGAATATACGCATCACGTCCGTGACAAGTAGACCGAAACGATTCTGCATCTACTACTATTACTCCACACATCGACCGCTATCCAGCATGCATCTAGAGTATTAAGTTCATAAGAATGGAGTAACGCATTAGGCAAGATGACATGATGTAGAGGGATAAACTCAAGCAATATAATATAAACCCCATCTTTTTATCCTCGATGGCAACAATACAGTACGTGCCTTGCTGCCCCTGCTGTCACTGGGAAAGGACACCGCAAGATTGAACCCAAAGCTAAACACTTCTCCCATTGCAAGAAAGATCAATCTAGTAGGCCAAACTAAACCGATAATTCGAAGAGACTTGCAAAGATATCAAATCATGCATATAAGAATTCATAGAAGAATCAAATAATATTCATAGATAATCAAGTTCATAAACCCACAATTCATTGGATCTCGGCAAACACACCGCAAAAAGAGTTACATCGAATAGATCTCCAAGAGAATCGAGGAGAACTTTGTATTGAGATCCAAAGAGAGAGAAGAAGCCATCTAGCTAATAACTATGGACCCGAAGGTCTGTGGTAAACTACTCACACATCATCGGAGAGGCTATGGTGTTGATGTAGAAGCCCTCCGTGATCGAATCCTCCTCCGGCAGATCGCTGGAAAAGGCCCCAAGATGGGATCTCATGGGTACAGAAGGTTGCGGTGGTGGAAAAGGTGTTTCGTGACTCTCCCCGAAGGTTTCAGGGTATAGGAGTATATATAGGCGAAAGAAGTAGGTCGGTGGAGCTGCGAGGGGCCCACGAGTGTGGGGGGTGCGCCCTCGTGCCTCGTGGCTTCCTCGCTGCTTCCTTGACATCCACTCCAAGTCTCCTGGATTGCGTTTGTTCCAAAAACGATCCTCGCGAAGGTTTCATTCCATTTGGATTCCGTTTGATATTCCTTTTCTGCGAAACACTGAAATAGGAAAAAAGCAACAATTTGCACTGGTCTTTCGGTTAATAGGTTAGTCCAAAAAATAATATAAAAAGGTATATTAAAGCCATTAAACATCCAAAACAGATAATATAATAGCATGGAACAATCAAAAATTATAGATACGTTGGAGACGTATCATGCCCCCCCAACTGCCGATGTGGCAGACTTTGAGGTCGCTATCCGTGGGGAAAATAGCATGCCCAAGTTCCCCAACGCAGCAGACGAGATCGAGGTCATTTGCGCAGCAAAGCGCAACTGGAAGGAGCGGCAGCCGCAGACCACGCATCTCCCGCACACGCCGACGCGCTAGGAGGCCGCGCGCAGCAGCCTGCAGCCTCACCGCCGCTAACACGTGGCGGGTAGTGATCCAAGCCGGAAGCGGTGATGATGATAGCGGGAACGTGATCTACTAGATGGGGACGCCCTGGGGAAGCGGTGAAGGGGATGGCGGGAACTTGGTCTGGTGGATCGGGACTCCCGCCGGCGCGGTCGATGCGGGGCCGGAGCTGAGCGGCGGTGGCTGCTGCAGCGGAGCGCCGGGCGCGGCGGAGGCTGCCAGGAGCGGCGGCTACCACTGCAGCCAGGGCGGGGTGGTGGTGGCGGTGGATGGCAGCTGCAGCGGCTCCTGCTGCAGCCTGGCGAGCTAGGCGGGGACGCCCTGGGGCAGCAGCAGCGGCTGCTACGGCGGAGCGCCGGGCGCGACGGAGGCCGCCAGAAGTGGCGGCTGCCACTTCAGCCAGGGCGGGGCGATGGTGGCGCTGGATGGCAGCTGCAGCGGCTGTTGTAGCGGCCCGGCGAGCGCGGCGTAGGCCGCCTGGTGTGGCGGCTGCCACGGTGGCGCGATGGCGGCGATGGGTGGCGCAGCCGGGTGTGGCCCGTAGGATGCGGCCAAAAACAGGCGAATCTTCTGGACCGCCTGGGTTAGGGCCCGCAGTGCCCGGACACCTCCTCCGGGGTGAGGACGGCGGGGGCAGGCCCGACGGACGAGCCCGGTGTGGGCAGGAGCGGGGCGACGGTCGTGGTGGTCGCCGGAGGCGATGAGGTGACAAACTGTTATGTGGCTGCTAGAAGGAGGGCGCTAGAGGGGCGGCCGGGGACCTTTTGCCCACGGCCGGGCAAGGGGGAAGGAATTTCCTTCTTAATTCTTGCTTGATTAGATTGATACATCTCCTCTTTTTATATAGAGAGGCTTACTTGACTCCCAAGCAAGGCTTACTTGACCCCTAAGCAAGCGACCCTTATCTCTAATTAACCCTAAGACTAACGGGCTATACCGCCAGCCAGGCCATTAGGCCCATTACGTACTCTAACAGAGGCATACTGTTCTTGTCAAGCTTACGCAGGAAGATGACATGGCATGCCTCCACAAACAAGTTTATGAGTGGCAAGGCCACAAGGTTATATTCATGAAGGTTCACAGGATTGAGCTGCTGCCGGACGTCCTCGATGATGTTCATGGCAAGGTTCGTCCTGTGTCCACCCAAATTAGAATGAGGCATGAAATAGTTGCCCCAGCTAGTGTTTAATACTAGTTTGGATTGTGTCTACTTATCCGAACCTTGCCTATTATCAAGCCCTCTAGGGCTAGTACTCTGTTTGAATCTGTCTATGGGAACTGCTGCTACTTTTGTGTGCCCGTGAATCATGTGAGAACCATCGTAATTGTTGCCGAAATAGATGCGTCCTCACTAGTTTTTTCATGAATATGGCTTGGTAAGACATAAGTTGTCAAAGTTTATCATACGAGCAATGTGTGTTTGATGAAATAGAGTACTCGTTCGAGAAATTTGCGCCGACATATACATAAGTACTTGTAAACACTGTTGGTGTTACCCCACTTGTAAGCAGTTGTGCAAAACACGGCACATTGGCTCAGCTCGCTTCAACACTAGGCTATCGACCAGCTAACAATCAATAATCTGTTGTTTGGCATATAAGCAACTACGTATCTTGTTACACTGGTTCATGCAGTTAACTGAGGCCACAATGTAAATTCCAAACGTTGACACGCTAGTCCAGCGTTCATGTGGAACACTCACATTAAACTCGGCTTCATAAAAAACTTGAAAAGCATAAGTTAAGCAATTTTATACATCTCAATGATTCATAGAACATAACAAACATATACTAGTTCACGGCAAAACGCAAAGTTGTGAGAAGGTTTACAAATCAGGAAAAATCAAGCAAGGGTTCTCTGAGCAAAGGGCCTCCCTAGGCAGGCTTAAATTTCCTGGAGTTCACCCTGGTTTTTCCTGGAGTTCACTCTGGAATGCTGAACTGAACCATGTAGTGTACTGACCAGCTGAAAGTCTTGTGCATTCCACTAAATTTAAGCACCGCTATTTGCAGAAATAAGCAGACCACAATGCCTCTTGTCCGCGCACCTGTCCCAAAAACCTCCGTGCAGCCGTGCCAGCTAGTCCTCGGTCCATGGATGAACTGGTAGAAAGTGCATTCCAGACTAGGATACAGTTGATTTTGCTCGTCCCTGCACTGCAATCAAGAAGTAAAATGTACAAATCAACTTCTTTTAGATTGCGTTGGTCATTCTACATAGTTAGAACCCATGTAGGATACCCGGAACACTGGTGGTTAGAGGACGGCAGCTAGGAATAGCCATCTCATTTTGTGCAGTTGTACTAAAACTGAGGTGTGTACTTTTGATTGCACAGATAGAAACGGTATGGAGACAGGCATCCCTGTTTGCGCAAATACGTCATACGGTTATTTAAACAGTGACAGATATTTACAGTGGCGTATGATTAACAGCAGCATCTATTATGTTATAATTGGCATTAGACTGACAGTATGAAAGTGCCCTTAAGTAAGTAGCATCACAGCACATCAACATTGCCACTAAATTAACATGCAGAACAATAGCATTAGTATTACTGTCATGAGAGTAGCAAATGGTCAGTAAATGTGCAATCAAATTTGTGCAGTTCCACTAGGATGAAGCAATGTTAGCGGTGTGAGATTTAAGTGTAACTGCAAAAACACAATTCATGGGAAATAAAGCAAGACGGAAGCACTTCATAAAATGGTGGTGGCATTGCTTCAATTTATTGACGGCACTAGACCATTACTTATAGTGACATTAGGTGGCATTTCTTAATGCTTCATGTGATTTTACATTAATGGTAGCGATATGGGCGTAGGGACAGCAGGGGCATAAAGTGGTGAGGCAGATGTGGTTGCCGAGAGCGGCAAACACTCAGGCAGCATGTCTGCATTTGTCCCATTTTTTATCTCCTCGGCGACATTTTCCTATGTGATCACAGGAAATCTAGACCTGCTCATTCTCATTTGCGTTATCCCCCAACACCCCTCACTTTCTTTCCTTTTTTCAACCAAGAGACTGGTCCACTTCCCCCCATCCTTCGCCATCCACCATGCTTTCTTCGCCTTTTCAACCAATAGACCGGTTGGGTAGCCAGTATCTACTACTTTCCCCCGTTTCCTCTTAGAACCAAGTCCTAGATTCATGCTACAGCTTTCCCACTTTCTTCCCTGTTTGAACCAACTCTTAGATTCGACTGTATGAACTAGCTTTACCTCTAATAATAGTAAAAGTCTAGGTGGCTTTGGAACAACCGACGGAAGTAGAAAAAGATCCACACGCAGCCACGTGGGGAGCGGGGGTAGTAGAGCAAAGCAGGTTTCCAAGGAATATATACCTGAGGGTCGTCGGCATGTGGCAAAGACGGCGTCGGGAGGCCGCATCTTGGCCACAATACCGCAGGGAGGAAGAAGAGGTCGGAGGCTCTCCCGAGTCGGCACTCTCTCAGAGAGAACGGCACGGCCGCCGACCGGGACGCGCGGGCAGCCGTTGATGTCCTCCCTCGCTGTCGACGACAGCGTGAATGATGCACCTACACCCCTGCCCTGGTCGAGGTGGTCCGGCCGGATTTGTGACCAGCCATGAGCAGAGAGAGAGAGTGTGTGGCCGCCTATGTCTTGCTTAGATCTAGAGAGCATGAGAGAGTGAAAGAGAGGAACCCTAGTAAAGCAAGCGCTAAGGCTCCTGCTTATATATATGGTGGAGTGATTTTGTTGTACCAGCTTCAAAAAAATGCGCTCCTACGTGTACCCGCGAGTGGGTGTGAGAGAACTAGTGCGTGCGTGCACCGCTTCTCTTCGTGAGAGTACAATATACTATGCCCAAAGAATGTTCACCACAAGAGTAATAGTATAAGTGTGTGACGTGTGAGCTAAAATAAAAGGTGCGCGACGTCTTTTGTTTTTTAGAAGTTCTGAGGGTAGGGTGTGAAGACCACATATGTGTGTGACGTCTACCTGCAGATAGATGGTGGGTGCGAGAGGACTCGGGAGAGTCCTGACTCGTGAGGGTGCCTGTGTGCGTGAGAGAGAGGGGGCACGTATCAATGCAATGCATGTGTCCGTAAATCATTATCCGACAAACGTTCGCCACAAGCCGTTTCCTGACGAACATCGTAAGAACCGTTAGATCGGCATCCGACAGTGTCAGTTTTGCCATATCATTTAACAGAGCAGCCACTCCTCCTACATACAAATCTTCCACGTGAGTGTTAGCAACTGTCGTATGCTCCTCCCTCCGTTCCAAAATGCAGTGCATATAGCTTTATTGAAAATTCGAACCTCGTAAACTTTTACCAAGTTTTTGTGTACCAAAATGCACATATAGAATACCCAGTATATATCATGTCATTCATCTTCGAGAGGTAACTATAAAGATGGGGGAGGAGTCTACAAAGAAAGACTGTCGTATCACCTGCAGCAATTTCAACCATCCTTTGGTGTGGAGGAATATCGTAGGAACTCTATATGATATGATTTTTACAGGATTTTTTCCTTTAGAGCCAATTGGTTCATATGAATAGATTCATATACTCCACATTTCAAAGGAAATAAACATGATATCATTTTTATAGCTTTAGAGCCACTTGGTTCATATGAATGGATTCCTATACTCCCATAATTTCAAAGGAAAATAAACATTAGCGTATATTCAATAGAAAAGTTCCTATGATGTGAACCAAATGATATCTCTTCTCTAATCCCTCCTCATAGGAATTGAGATACATGTCATCTCTAGATTCAATAGAAAAGTCCCTATGATGTGAACCAAATGACATCTCTTTTCCAATCCCTACTCATAGGAATTGAGATACATGACATCTCTTTCCCTACAACTTCCATGTATACATCTTCTATTCCTAAATAGCTAGTACAACCCACTAGTAGCTTTTTTCCTAGACATGCAACTATGGCACAAGAACACGTCATGCATGCAAGTCATAAATCACATTGTTTTTTCTACTCTATGCGTGCAAGCACCACATCATCAATTCGTGCATGTTACTCATAAGTTATTTCTTGCATTAAATTTTGCATTGACAATGTATGTGCTGGTCACGTGCGCACATATGTACTAGTTCACATTCACATTTTTGTTAGAAATGCCATTCTTTTAACTGCAACTCATTTTTTTCTCTTTCAACTCCCTCCGTCTAGGTGTGTAAGTCATCTTCCGAAAACCAAATAATCCCAAAACACCTTGGCATGGTACATTAACTCCCTCCTCGTTTCTTGTTTCGTGACATATCAACCAATAAGAGATGTGGGCCGTGCAAGCTTTCCCAAAACAGAAGCACTTCTCCTTTGTTTTAGAATCTTCCGTATCATAATTGCCCAAACTTTTTTTTTCTAAATGAATTGCCATTATTTGTTTTTTACTTTATGCTTTACAATGCACAATCCCATGAATCTTAACCTTTTTTATAAAACTAATTGATTTTGAATGAGATTAACTATAAGAACTAAACGAACATCTACATCATGCATATATGACTCAAAGCTTTACATGCTATAGTGTATATTTATTCATAATTTGGTTTCCAAATCTCATGCGTTCAATGCATGTGTACCTTACTAGTTTTGAGTAGAGTAGCAAATTTCACGCGGCCGCGGGTATATCAAAATGCAGGGCCCATGCATCATTTCCTTTCAGTCGGACCTACGTCCACAATTTTTTGTACGTATATCTCCACTGGTCCCCGAACCCAAAATGCTGCCTCGTTCCCGTAAAACCAAGCGGCCCACACATATTAAGGCGTCGACTCGAACTCAATCCCTCTCCCGTTTACTACGACATGGCCCCACACGCCGTAGTACTCCTACAAACCCTACCGCTGCACGCATCATCGGTTTTCTTCAAGAGGACGAGGGAGAAGCGGATTTGTAGTGGAGGCGCTTTCAAAAAATGGATTTGTAGTGGAGGCGCCTACCCTAGGGTGCCCTAGGTAGCTGCCGCATGCATCATTGGTTTTCTCTTTTCTTTGTGCTCTTGCACCCTAGAGTGAAATGATGGTTGCTTCATCCGTCCAGCTTAATGCGGGAAAGGAGGGGCTTTGTGATTTGACCCTTCATCGCTCATTTAGTACTACTGCGGCGATACGACTGGGGTGCCTCCAAGTCCAACCGCTCCTCCGAACTGTAATTTGGTGCATCACACGTGGAACAAGACGGTGGATGAGCCACATGACAGCCAAAGGGGTCCTGTTAAGTGTGTCACCATTTCGTGTGCGGACTGACCCTGCTTGAGTTGCTACGCCAACACGATAGGAGCAGCCTACCACTTGGTTTTGCTCCTTGGTGAATCCCGACTATATTGATCTAAAAAGATACATACTCTACTACCCTCTCCGTCTCGGTTTATAGGGCGCGCACATAGTTCTCGGTCATCCATTTGACTAACCAAATATGAGTTACTATGTCACAAAAAGTATATCATTCGATTCTTAAGCAGATGTAGTTTCTAAACATACACTACAAAAAAAAGACACATCCGTGACATTTTGGGCTGAACGAAATTTTTTCTGTCATACTTATGACACTTCTACGACGATAATTGTGACAAAACCTGGTATCATCATAGATGTGGTGGGGTCCTACTTCTATGACAAAAAATCATGACAGAAAATGGGTTTTTCATCCTGGGCGGGCCAGAGACGTAGCTGCATGACATTCTTTGGGCCGTCCATGACGGAAAAAACCGTGGTAGAAGCAAGGGCGAGGAAAATATCGGGGAGTTCCCGGTTACGGTGAGTGGTCAGGGGTCGAGCGATGTGCGTTTCTCTCGTACGTACGCGCGTGTGTGCGAGGCGTTGGGCTCTAACTGAACCCGAGTGATTGCACTGCAGGCTACGTGTTACTGAACCCGAGCGATTGATCCATCCCTTGCTGTTAACTAAACCCGAGTGATTCCTTCGCTACTGCTGCTAACTGAAGCCGATCGAGCACTGCTGCCTCCTTCCCTTGATTAACAATGAGCGTTGTTGAGGGGGTTTGGATGAACAGTTCCCGGTGGGGGGTTGGATGAACAGGACCCCGTGGTAGTAGAGGCTATTGCCCCTGGATGAACAGTACCCCGATTGGTCAAGCCGGTGGATGAACAGGACCCCGTGGAGGGTTGGATGAACAGGACCCCGTGGTGGGCTGGATGAACAGTAGCCGGTGGAGGGCTGGTTGAACAATAGCCGGTGGAGGGCTGGATGAACAGTAGCCCATGGAGGGGTGGTTGAACAGGACCCCGTGGAGAGGGTTGGTTGAACAGTAGCCAGTGGAGGAGCGCGCGGTGGAAGCTGGATGAACAGGAGCCCGTGGATGAACAGTCGTAGGTGGAGGCTGGAGGAGGTCGACGGTGGATGAACAGTAGCCCGTGGAGGCTGGAGGAGGTCGACGGTGGAGATGAACAGTATCCCATGGAGTCCCGTTTTGCGGTACGCCACACCCTTCCCGATGAACAGGACCCCCGTTTCGACCGTAGCGCTCCAACACAAGTCCATTTCCTCCGTTTTGCGGTACGCCACACCCCTCCCGATCAACAGGGCCCCGTTTCGACCTTTTTGCGGTACGCCAGACCCCTCCCGATAAACATGATCCCATTTCTACCGTGGCTGGTCGAACACAAGGTCGTTTCCTCCGCTCTGGGGTACGCCAGGCCTCGTTTCCATCGCCTATTTCGTGCAAGCCGGTTGGCTCCCGATGAAAACGATGTATTCCGACCCAGTCGGTTGCCTCCCGATGAACAGGACGATGTTTCTCCGTTTCGACCCAGCCGGTTCGCTGCCCGATGAACAGGACGCCATTGTTGTCGTCCGTTGCCTCTCCATGTACACAAGCCCTGGTCGTCCGTATATATATGCGCGAGTAGGCGTTCGAGACCCCGCCCGTATGTACGTACGTGGTCGTATTTACTTTCTTGCAACCTGGCTGCTATACGTACGTGTACATGCTACGTGCGAGCCTCTACTACGACACGCGTGCACCTCTACTACGACACGTGCCCTTTCTTACACGGCCACGGCTCATCACTGCAGCCTGCAGACAGACCGATCGTATGTGCGTACATGTTCACGACCAGAATGACAATGCTACATACGCTTCGACCAGGTGGGTCCCAACTGTCAGGCACTTCCTTGGGTGCGAAGATGTAGCTGGTGGGTCCCAGCAGTCAGGGGGCGAATCATATTTTTTTGCCCGTAATATGGACGCACTTCCTTGCGTGCGAAGATGTAGCTGGTGGGTCCCAGCAGTCAGGGGGAGAAAACATTATTTTTCAGGGTAAAAAGGATGCAGTTGCATGCATGTGTCCATGGGCGTGGTGCGTCCCCACTGTCAGCCTCTCACGTATAGTCATCTTCCGATGAATCTCGGTTCTTGACCACGTTGACCACACCGTGCCGAGTGCACCAAGGCTAGTGGACAACGGCGAGGCCCCAGACTGGAACGGCCCGGAGATGGGGAAGACGCGGGAGTGGAGTCACAGATGGAGAGGAGTGGGAAACTTGATTGGTTCGGGTGCGCGGCAGCACTGCCGCCCACGGGAGACAGGAGCAAAAACAGAGGTTGAAGAAGGAGCATGGTTGTTGGATTAACATCCAACGGTCCAGCTACTAGACTCATTTGTTGATTAAGTTGACAAAGCCCTGCGTACACGTCTGCTTAGTAGGCCCACAAGTCAGCCACCAAATCTACCGGGTCCCAGATGTCATTGGGAGGAATGGGTTTTTTCGCATAACAAGGAGGCACTTCCTTCCGTGCGAAGATACAGCCGGTGGGTCCCAGCTGTAAGGGGGGGAAACAACTTAATAAGGAGGAACTTTCCTTGCGTGCGACCATGGACCTCATGGGTCCCAGCCGTCAGGCTCTCCAAGTACAGTCCTCTTCCGATGACTCTCGTTTGTTGACCATGCCGCGACGAGTGCAGCGAGGCGCTGGACGACG
This sequence comes from Aegilops tauschii subsp. strangulata, assembly GCF_002575655.3. Taxonomy (NCBI): domain Eukaryota; kingdom Viridiplantae; phylum Streptophyta; class Magnoliopsida; order Poales; family Poaceae; genus Aegilops; species Aegilops tauschii. The sequence continues at coordinate 185,142,824 of NC_053039.3, forward strand.
GCGAGGCCCCAGACTGGAACGTCCCGGAGATGGGGAAGTCGCGGCAGTGGAGTCACAGACGGAGAGGAGTGGGAAACTTGACTGGTTCGGGTGCGGGGTGGGCCTACACTCGGCAGAGAATAACAGGAGGTGCGGAGTGGAGGGATGGCCTGGCCGTCGGCAGGGTAGCGTTTCGTTGAGGCGCGCAAGACAACGCCGCTGGACGCCGGAGGCTGGAGCAGGCGGTTCCGGCAGCGCTGGGGGAAGAAGACAAGAGATTGAAGGAGAATGTCGGCCGTTGGATGTAAATCCAACGCCTTGTTAGGCTCCGGCCTACTGGTCCACATGTTAGCCAGTCCATTTGTTTTTTAGTCCATTTGGTGGGCTGGGTGAAACAATGATGTAGCATCTATGCAACTCGTTTATATATATGGTAGAATTTAAAGCCCATTTGCATTTTCCTCGAAATCCACGGACTTGCTGTGCTGGGTGAAAATATCATGTTGGGCTGGATGGAGAAATGTTATAAAAACATAAACACATGATTGCACGTCTATTACTGCATTGGTCAGTAAAATCTTTGCAATCTTATGTTGAAACATGCTGGATCCAAAAAATGTTGAAACATGTCGTGGGCTGCCCATGTTAAACAACAAAACCTAGGCCATGGACCTGGTGGCCCCGAGACTGTCAGCCTCTCGACGAACAGTTGTCTCCCGATTCCTCTTGTTTTGCTGACCATGTTGGGAATGACAGATGGCGGCGCCGCGGCGAGAGCACCAAGGTGGAGGACGACGTCCAGACCTCGGACCGAACGAACCGGAGCGGGGGAAGACGCAGGCGGAGGGGAGTACGAGGGTTGACTTGTTCGGATGCAGGGTGGGCCGGTGGAGCTGCCGCCGCCGGACAATGTGTGGTAGTAGAGGGATGGCCTGGCCAACGCCATAGGCTATGATGGCCAGCCGCTGTATAGGAAGAGGATGAAAGATTGAACAAAATAAAGAAATCCAAATGGATAGGTGGTTGGTCCCATATGTCTGTGTACGAGACCTGCTGGGTCCACCTGAGAAGGGGAATATGTTGGGAGGAAGGAGATTCAAAGCACGGCAGCCGAGTGAACTAGTTTTTTTTAACGGACAAGTGAACTAGTTACATACATAAGCAAATAGCCACTAAAAAGCAAACAGGTTAATGCGTTCTTAAAAGAAATATTTTGGACAAAACAGATAATTACGACACATAGGCTAATGCATGAAACACTCAGATGATAAAGGTGCTTATAAACAGATAAAGTACAACATCTAGACCTTCTTGGCATGCTTGATCATGACGCTGCGGCTGTCCGTGTACTCGTCGGTTACGGGAAGCAGACATGCCCTCATGTCCAAGATCCGCCTGTACATGTCGTAGCATGCGTATGCGTCCTTGGCCGCGTAGGTTATGTAGGCTAGATTTAGAGGTACCTCCCACGTGTTCAGGTCCTTGGTATCATTGTCTTCTTTCATGTTGGCGTATCAGGGGTCGATGATGGTCTTAGCGAGGTCAACCACGGAGTCCTTCTCCTGCCTGTTGTCGATGATCTTGTATTACTTCTGGATGTCGACAAGCTTGTTGCACCAGATGGCCGAATCATCGCGTTCTTCCTTCTCTCCACCGTAGCGAAGGTGTAGTCGGTGCTGCCGATGAAACGGGCGAATGCTCCAGAACCTCTGATGGCCCTACAGCAGTGGTAGACGAGAACCTCGTCCCGCACACATACCTGGGCGACGGCGATCCGCTGGTCCCTGTCAAGAGACAAATGGATGGGCACAAGGTCTAGTCCTGCGACCTTGTGCTTTCTCGTCCTATAGGTACTGCTTGAACTCGGTGAGGTAGAGCTTCACCGAGTCTGGATCGTTGGTGTACATCACATTCAACTTGGTGCAGCCATAGGACTGAACGGCGAACTCAAAGGGTAACTCCTTGCTGAAGTCCATATCGAGCAGGCTCACCCACTGGATCGCCATTGGAGTCTCTTCAAGTGAACGAGTGGGTAGGCGGCGGCAGCAGTTCGTTTTTCAGCTCTTGGGGAACTGGATTCAACAGTAAACTTAGTGTGTACAGGCGACAACAGTTACTACCATCCCTCGCCCGTTGCACGCCCGGCAGAAGATGCACCCTCGGCGCATTCAAACACCTCCATTAAGAAACCTACTCTAGCCACACGTCGGTTCACGAGCGGGTCTGTATTGGTACTGTAATAACAAGAGTTAGTGGTCATTTTACTTAAATTTAATTAGCTCTGATAGAAATTTATACTTAAAACAAGCAATGCATTGGCTCGTTCTATCAGTGCCACAGGATCAACATGCACAACAATTAGAATTATTATTCTCGGGATGCACACGATCAACACATTTGTCGCACTTTCACACAGATAATACTACCAAGTTTGAACTGTTTGTTATGGTTGTTGTCCTCTGCATCATCATGCTGTGTTTCCCAGCTTGCAAGATTCAGAACCAACAAATAAGATCCAAATAATAAGTACAACAAAGATGCCTACAAATCTCATTGATTCCCAGCTTGAAAGATTCATAACCAACAAATAAGATTCAAATAATAAGTACAACAAATATGCCTACACATCTCATTGATTCCCAGCTTGCAAGATTCAGAACCAACCCATTAGAGCCTTTTGATAAAGTGAATATCGGGATTAAATCCATGTTGGCTAGCCGTGTCATACAACCAAAGAACTTGGCGAATGCTCTTGACTGTCACAACATCTGTAGTTGAGTATTACTGTTTGCACAACACAAATAAGAAGAGCCTGATTACTATAATTGTGGCACTCCTTGAACTCAACCTGCAGCTCCACTCAGACGAGGCCTGACTGGACTTGCATGGTTCAATTCATGCGCCTTTTTCTGCAGTTCACCTGAAATGAAGCAAAGATTGCATCATTTAGCTAGCAAGAAGTACTTGCTCTCGTGAGCTGGCAGGTTCTTCTTTAGTAGTTGCACTAAAATTGAGGAACATTAAGGTTGGCTGTCCTGCTCATGTAAGGTGCAACTATAATTTGCTTATCCTTTTGTGCAGTTCCGCTAAAATAAAGTGCCATTGTGGTGACAGTGACGGCTCATCTTGCAAAGGCTAATAAAATGTTGCACGAGATTACCAGCAGAATTTCACGGAGATTTTGGAAACTCCAATCACCATTTTGTGCAGTTCCACCAAAATTGAGAGAAGTTGCCCACGTGACATTTTAGTTGAACTGCACAAGACACTCATTCCAAAAAAAGAGTGTTTTGTGCAGTTCACCAAAAGGTCACAATAGCAACAAGGTGAAATGGATATCCCTATCTGCACAAAAAGATAGAAAGTAAACAGTTGCTGGTCAATAAGAATATACGAAACATACACGAAATGAAAAGAAGCATCTTAATTATGTTCATGGCAATCACGCAAGGACAGTAGAAATTTTAAAACGTCAGCAATGCTTCATGTTACTGGAAGCATTACGATCAACAATGACATTCGTCAAATATGGGATTACTTTAATGGTGGCATTGCTTGTTTACCAGATACAGTAAATCAATAGCAGCTAAAGAGTTGGTTTAAGGGCATGGGACCGTGGGGACACCAGGACACTCAGCAGCGTAAAGGAGCAACGTACTTATCATACTGGGGAAAACAGCAGGAGTACCATTTGTAACACAATTTAATTGCACCATATCACTGGAGGCATTAGATTAACAATAACACTGGTTAGACATGTCCCTAAGGTAACATTGTGATTGCTTCATTTTACATGCGCCCTTACATTAACAACAGCAAAAGGTTGTTATAAGGACATGTGACAGTGGACGCATCAGCACAATGTACCTACAAGGAGGCATAAAGTGGTGATGCCGAGTTTGTTCATGCTCTGTGAGGGCAGCGAATCTAATCCTGGAGACCTTTTACTATGTGAGGGCAGCAAATCTAATCCTGGAGACCTTTTACTATTTGAGGGCAGCAAATCTAATCCTGGAGACCTTTTACTATGTGAGGGCAGCAAATCTAATCCTGGAGACCTTTTACTATGTGAGGGCAGCAAATCTAATCCTAGAGACCTTTTACAATGTGAGGGCGGCAATTCTAATCCTGGAGACCTTTTACTATGTGAGGGCAGCAAATCTAATCCTGGAGACCTTTTACTATGTGAGGGCAGCAATTCTAATCCTGGAGACCTTTTACTATGTGAGGGCAACAAATCTAATCCTGGACATACTCTGTTGACTTGTCCACCAGCCGCCACTTTTACTATGTGAAACCTCTAATAATACTAAAAATTTAGGTGGTTTTGGAAGAGCTGATGGGAGTAGAAAAAGATGCACATGTAGACACGTGGGGAGCTGGGGCAGTACAGCAAGGCCGCTTTCGAAGAACTTATACCTGAGGGTCATCGGGATGTCAGCGGCGGCGGGTCGGATCTGCGCACAATACGGCAGGCAGGAAGAAGGGTCGGAGGACCTCCCGAGCCGGCGCTGTGTCGGAGAGAACGGCACAGGCAGAGGATCGGGCCCCTCCGACGGCTGTGGGTTTCCTCCCTCGCCGGCGATGACCGCGTGAATGATGCACCTAGTTCTCTACACACACCAACCGAAGGGATCCGGTCGGATCTGTGACCAGCGGTTAGCAGAGAGAAAATGTCGCTACCGTTGTCTTGTTTAGATCTGGAGAGGATGAGAGAATGAAGAGAGCAACCCTAGTAAAGCAAGCGCTCAGGCCCTGGCATACATATATGGTGGAGTGATTATCTTTTTCTCTCCACAACAAGCGTTTCAATTTGTGTACGTGGGATTAAAGAAAAGAAACTCTCTATTTAAGGTGACTAACTGTACGACTCCTACTTACTACTACTACCTCCGTCCTGGTTTATAGGTCACCTTTGTAGTTCGTGCCAAATTTTGACCAAATATTTAGCTAACAAAATGTTAATGCATGTCAACAAAAATTATATCATTGGATTCGTATTTCAACATAGTTTTCAATGATATAATTTTTTGTAACATGCATGCATGAACGTTTTGTTAGTTTCTATAGTCAAAATTTGACACAATATACAATGGGGACCAATAAACTAGGACGGAGGTAGTAGTAGTAGTATTGTTCACTTGTGCTCCTCGGGCCTCCATTCATTGAACAACCCCATGGGTGAATAAACATACAGTACTAGTATTTATATAGAACGAACAAGCTCGAACTATTTTCGCGTAGTTAAAAGTTGAGGGCGGGGCTTTTCCCTGGCAGTAAGCGCGGCAGTTTTCACGTAGGCGTTTGACAGAGAGGCGAGGAGGGTGAGGGAGTAGCGGATTCAACTTACTTACTGCTGGAAAGGTCGGGCTGTGCGACTAGATGGCGCGTTACTGTTGGAAAGACTTGTGATATGACTACTCACTATAGTCATGAATTACTGGCGGTACGACCGGGGTGATGCCCTCCTTCCGTTCCGCACTCTAATCTGGTGCATGACACGTCGACCCGGATGCTGGCTCTCCCACATGTCGGCGAAGTACGTAGGAGCAAAGAATCATGTGCGAACCACGTCAGAGGAGTGCGAACCACGGCAGCCCAGTGAATCAGCAGTAGAAAACAATGTGCTGATATGGCCATAAAAAACAATGTGCTACGGTCCAGACTGTAGCATGTACAGTACTACTCCTCTTTGTTTGGATCCCTGAGTTAGAGCTAGTTTGGGTTGAAATAGCCTCAAATTATCCAAACAGGAGGGGTTAGTTTGAGCTAGTTTGCTCTAACCCAGCTAAAAAAACTAGCCCGATGGAGAGGTTCTAATTGGTTAGTTCTCCTCGGGCCCACTAAAAGAGAACTAAAATAATCTCCCCTGCCCACACCAGATCGCTCCCTCTGCCCCCCTCCCCCCTCGCACGACTCCTCTTTGTTCACCATTGGGCAGCCCGCCCAAGCGCCGCTCCGCCGCTCGCCCTCTCTCTCCTCCGGCCTCCGCCGCCCTCCTCCGGCCGCCCTCTCCCTCCGGCCTCCGAAGCTCGCCCCTCTCCCCCTTCACCGGTTGTTTTTCTCCCTCTGTCGTGCGCGGCGGCGACGCATCTACCAGGGAGGTTGCGAGAGGGGTGAGTTTGTTCGTTCCTTCTCTATCTCACAGCCATATCATTGATCTTGCTCACTCTAGCGCTAATTCTGATTTGGAAAAGTAGATCCTGATTGAACTTGGTATAGATTTGTGGTGCACGCATGGAATTGTTTGATGCTACTTGAGGAGGTAATAAATCTTTCTAGAGGCCCGAAGATTCAGTTCACCTTTCTAGGTATTTCAGTTTCAGGCTTGCATTATTTCTAGAGGCCCAAAGAATTAGTTCACCTTTCTAGGTATTTCAGTTCCAGGCTTGCATTATTTCTAGAGGCCAAAAGATTCAGTTCACCTTTCTAGGTATTTCAGTTTCAGGCTTGCATTATTTCTAGAGGCCCAAAGATTCAGTTCACCTTTCTAGGTATTTCAGTTTCAGGCTTGAATTATTTCAGGAGGCCCAAAGATTTGGTTCATAGTCGTCGGCAAGTGGCCCTGCTACCCATGCCGGTGTCGACCTCAACTCGCAATCGCCGGCGTCGAAGGGGTTCCCGGGGCTTGGGCTCTACAGATCCTTCCTCCAGAGCGACGATGACGAGCTCCTCCCTGGGTGCGTGAAGGTCTCCGGGCTCCCTCCCTATCGTGAATGACTTCCGTGATGAGTTAACTCATGCTTTGTTTCATGGAGTGTATTTTTTTGTGAAGCTTGATTGAGGACTTGTATGTTTAAGTGGGATATCTCAATTGTATGGACAAAGTAAAATTTATCATGTTTTGCATGCTTGATTTGTAAAAATGGTTCGTTTATGTCAATTGTGAGCGGGAGGAGGCCACACAAGAGCCGGCCACACCAAATCCGGCAGGAAATAGGGTCCAAAGTAGTCAAATGATTGAGAAAGAACATTTATTGTCAATCTAACCCTGCCATCTATACACCTCTTTGGTTTAGAGTTAGTTCAGGGTTAGAATCTAACTCTAACCTCTAACTGAGTTAGAGTTCTCCTCGTCTCGGTTCATCGCCATCATACTTTCCCCATTTCTGTGTTTTCGGTATCCCATGAATCAAAGAGGCCCTTAGACTGGTTTAGGTCCGGTAGTTTTTTATAAACGTTTTATGTCCAAAATTTAATGAATGTGCTCCAGTTTCTACGAAAATAATCCGGTTTCATGTAGTAATTCATTTATTTCTTTATTCTTCTTAGGGGCGTTTGCATGTAATTCGTGAAGTCTGAAATGTAAAGTACCCCAGCATATGCTCCGAGTCGTGCATGCACTACGACCAAATATGCTCTATGTCCCACATGTCGGCGAAAGGGAGCACGTAGAAATAGCCTTGGAGTACATATAGAAGGATAAATGCGTGAAAAAATATGTACGGTGAAGCGTAGCTGCAGTACGAAAAGGATACCTAAAGTGATGACAGGTATAGGTCGCACACACCCAACTAGTGGTAGTACTAGACATACGACTACTTTTTCCCTAAAAAAAGAGGTGCGAGTGCTCAGTACTCCTATTCTATCAACGCGAGCCCCATCTGACAAGAGCGTCCGTGCTACAGCTAGCTCTTCTCCCTCGTTTCTCTCTTCTAATTCTAAACTCAGCCGATGCCCGGTGGGCTGGGTGGGGATTTGCCGATGGTCGGTTTGCTCAACTGCGGCCCCACCTCACAGTGAAAACGTTACGACTGGAATAAAAATGCCATATACTCCTATACTAATAAAACATTAAGGCCACGAGGCGAAGCAGTGCTGTTTACAGGAGGCAAGAAGAAGAGATGCATCCATCGACGATGTCCACCTCCTCGACTCAGGGCACCGGCCCACTAAACGGCGGCTAAGTAGCAGCGGATTTCGTGGCCAGGTCGACGTGCTTCTGAACAACGGTGTCCAAATATTCCAGCCACTTGAAGAAGGCCAACGTCTTTCTGTCCTCGCTGGCCTTATAGTGGCCTATGTAGACGATTTCCTCGTAGACGTGGATGTGCACGTCGACAGTTTCTTGCATGGCGAGGCGTTGCGCGACGAGCGCGGCCTCGGGGTGCACATTCTTCGTCGCGACCTCTGGCACCTGCAGGGCCACCAGGGCTTGAAAGAGTTTGTCACCATGGAGGCCGATGAGGGTGGCAGGCAATGAGGAGCCTGAGCACGCGGGCTGGAGCAGTTAGACAAGGTCGTCCGCGCGCTTCTTGACGGTGGTGAACTTGCGGATGGAGTTGACCATCATGTCGTCCATGCGAGAGGCGAAGCCGGCGTCGGCGAGGGCTACGACGCCAGCGGTCGCCAGCACTGTCTGGAAACGCTGCACGGTGCGGGGCCGCAGGCCGGCGCCTTGGATGATTTGGCACAGCCGACTGCCGCTCGCATCCATTGCCTCCATAGGTGCTTCTGGCTTCTGGTCACTTGGTCTTCGATTGGAGTGAGAAGTGTTGCACAGAGACTAGGAGTAGATGGATTGGAGTGGTGGGGCGCCTTGATATGAGAATCCAAACTCTGTTGCATTCACTTCGTGCTGGCTCTATTCTGCTTCTCCAATTAATTCCCTTTGCATGTAATTGAGGATGCATCATTGATCGTTCAATGTCTCGGGAACCGCTACCCTCTCCCTCCTTGGCATTCAAGCACCTATGGAGGCGACTGCTGCTCGCATCTATCGCGTGTCAGGAGACGTTCCCGTCGCCGACGAGGTGCCTATGGTGCCTATTGTGCACCGCGACCAAGGTGGAGAGGAAAACGAGAGAACTACGTATTTATTTACGGTGTAGATTCACTCATTTTGCTACATATGTACTCCGGCTGGTGTAGTCTAGTCACTTGTCGAAATCTTTAGAAAGGCAAATACTCCTTTCTGGTTTATAGGGCAATACTAGCAAGTAATAGTGGGCTCACATAGCAATTTTGTATCATGCAAGAGCCTGGCTATATGCGTGCTCCAAGGTTCGCAACTGCCACGTTCGGGTTGCGCTTGGCTCTTCGCCTCTTCGAGAAGATGAACAATGGTGTTACTACTACTGCATCTACAGTATTGAATCCACTGCTGCATGTCCGTCCACCGCGAGCAGGAGGGATAGCTTGTTGTAGTACTACTATAAGCAAAAGCCTGTCCTCGTCTGTGAGCCACCGCGCGCATGGGCGAGGGAGAAGGCGTGTAGTAGTAAAATCAAGCTTCTCCTCGTTGTACGAGTTGACGCGACACATCATAGCACTGGCCCCACATGGTTGCCTCTAAACTTGGCTGAGAGACCTGCAATGTACAATACTCCATTTGCTACAACCTCTAACATTTACCCCACCACAAATTAAAATATATATTCATGTCTTGACCAGATAAGCGTGCAAACTACAATCACCAGGATGACAGGTAGGGCCAGAAGATTATTTTAATTAAAAAAAGCATGGAGCCGGCCCCAACGATTTTAAGCTTACAGGCATGGTACATGCTATCCTAGACTACTCTACACATGAAACTGCCACACAAGCGTCCGGGCTGCACTTGGCTCTTCGCCTCTTCGCCTCTTCGGGAAGTCGAACAATGATGGAGTACTACTGCAATGGAGGAGTACTACAGTATGCTTCTGGCCATCTGACACCAATTGAACTGCTGCATGTCCACCGTGTGCGGGAGGGAGAGCGTGTAGCGAACGAAAGCTTCTCCTAGTCCTGCCAGCCACCACGCTCATGGGCGAGGGAGGGACGCAGCTTCATTGACTTACTGCTCCTGCCTTTGCGTGTATGACAGGTGGGTGGCCCACCTGTCATGCAGCCAAAGGCAGGTGCGGTTAAGGCGAGAGGGCGTTGTAGTAATCAAACTTCTCGGTCTTGTACGAGTTGACGCGACACATCAAAGCACTGCACTCGATATATTTCAATAATTTGCATTTACCGATGCATTAATTACAAGGCATGCATGCATGCCGTGACTCTCCTTTTGATACTGGCATGTGTTGATTTAATGCACCTTGAAGTAGTACGAATATGTGACGGTAAAGCTTTGTAATGCCCTGACCCTAATAAAGCGAGAGATGGTTGTGCACGAGGAGGGCGATATCATGCAGACGGAACAGGACCCGACGATGGAGCTCTCTATGGTCTCGATGGACCTCACCTTGCTCCACTGCCCCTTGTGCCTCCGCCCCTTGAAGCCTCCAGTGTATGAGGTTTGAATACACCTCGTCCGTTCGGCTGATCGAGCAAGGTGCAGGTTTCTTGATTGATGTGATGTTTGATTGATTTGTGTAGTGCAAGGGAGGGCACCTAGCCTACGCGGACTGCCTCGTCGAGCGCCTCGGGAACCAGCGGCAGTGCCAGAAGTGCGAGCACGGCGGTGGCTTCGACGTGCTGAACATGGCGGTGGACGCCGTCCTCTCCTCGGTGAGGGTGGAGTGCCCGCACGAAGGCTGTGGGCTCTACGTCACTTACCACAAGCTCGCCGATCACCAGAGCGTGTGTCTGCTCGCGCCCTGCAAATGCCCCGTGCCCGTCTGTGGCTACGAAGGCCCGCCGCCGGCGCTCTCCCACCACATCAGCACCGTGCATCCCATGCCCGTGCATAGGATCCAGTATGGCAAGGTGCTCCAGCTGCAAGTGCCACTGTCGGAGCCACGGCTCTTGCTGTTCGCGGAGGAGGACGGCCGCGCATTTTTCTTGGTCGGCGGCGTGCTCGACATCGGTGCACCTATCACCGTGTCGGTCATCTGCGTCAGAGCGGGGTCGTCCCCACTACTGCACTACGTGGCCAACCTGTGGGCGAATGGCCCGCGGGGGAGCCCAAAGGCAGGACCGACGCCGTCAAGGTGGAAACGGAGGTGACAAGCAGCAAGGATCCCGGCGATGTCGTCGTGCACGAGCTGACCTTCTTCACAATTCCGCCCAAGCTGCTGGCCGGGGCTAAGCTGGTGTCCCTCCACATTCAGATTGACAAGCTCACATCCTAAATGATTCTACAATGCCTTCTGTTATCTTAGTAATATGCTAATATAGGGGTTAGCTCGGTCTACTTTAGCTTAAGAAATGGTGGGCTTTGGTGGCGATGCAGCAATTACTTCGACATCAGATCAACAGTTAAAGTAATTTCGAACATTCGAACGGATATCGTGTCTGTTGGATATAAAGATCCTTTGGGTAAGAAGTATAACTGCTTATAAGAAGTAAGTATAACAGCTTATATGCTTGTTTGTTCAGGAAGTGTTGCATACTTGTGCGAGTTGACGCGACGCATCAAGGTAGTACTACTAGTAGTACTCCCTCCGATCCTAATTTCTCTGCGCATGAGGCTGGTCATAGTGGGAGTAACATAGGTAGTAACATAGATGCCACATAAGCAAAAATGATGAGGTGGCAAGTAATTAATGAGGAGAGAGGCAAATAGAGTAACATAATATGTTACCATCACATAGCGCTTTCCAATGCAAAATGAGTCTACAAAGTAATAAATGAAGACATGTAGTACTATGTAATCACATATATGACACTACCCACTATGAAGGTACTAGTAACATAGACTAGTAACTAGTCTATGTTACTCTCCACTATGACCAGCCTAAGTCGAGGCGCGGATACCAAGGAGGGCCTGGTTGTGTCTATACTTGGACAACTCACCCGACTGCATGCGCACCAGGCAGACGAAGCTCGTGTCGTGTTGGTGCCGTGTGCGGCCCGCACATTAACCAAAACCTCGTGCCTCCATCTTAGCCTCCACGTTTTAAACTTCTCAATCTCAAGGCCAAGGAGCAACGCGAAACCTATGATAGAGCCAATCGGATGGTTGAGAACACTACAATTCGTAGCTGCAGATGCGTGTGTGAGACAGGATGAGTGTGTGCGTGCACCTCTTCTCTTCATGTATAATGTACTAAACTTAGAGTACAAGTGTCTGTGGGTCGCATCGACCTAGGGAGCAGAGATGGTGTGTGCGAGAAGTCCCGAGAGATAGGTGTAATGCTTTTGAAAAAAGACTAGTTTATAGCTCGACACGCGGCTATTCCTGTCGAACGCCCCAATACGCGTAAGATACGTATCCGACGGTGCCAGTTTTTGCACGTACACAGCAGTAGAAAAAGAACTAGTACCATGGCATATGCTACACCACGGTCGAGAACACGTGCCCACGTTACACCATCCAGGAATAGTGCCGCACTTCGAAACTAGAACCGTCAATAAATTTTGAGCGCGTCTCATCACATTCCAAATTACTACTACTACCACGCAATATTTAATTGTAAACCTGTTCACATCGATCACAACCTACTCCCTCCGTCGTCATCTTAGGTTGTGCACCGTGACCAAGGAGGAGGGGAAAACGAGAGAACTTAATGTTTATTTGCTAATTAATAGCATTGCATGCAATGAACTAACCACTGCATGTCGTGTTTGGTAGTCTCAAGTCATTAAAAGCATGCACACCCACATCTCTTATTGGTTGATATGTCAAGAAACAAGAAACGAGGTAGAAGTTAATGCACCGCGCCTAAGTGTTTTGGGATTATTTGGTTTTCGTAAGACGACTTACACACCTAGACGGAGGGAGTAAACGGTTTCCCACTTAGGAGTGTATTAGTACTCGGTTATAAATACTACTATGCCAAGATGACTTCACATTCCTCCTCAACTCCTCATCCACAAAAAACAATCAAGTCATTCAGCATCATTCCCATGCGTCTGCCATGGCCAGTGTGAGTTCTGGGTCAAGAGATTTCTTCCAAGGAGAGGGAGCATGGAAGAGGAAGCACGAGAGATGTCCCGCCTCGCCGCGAAAGCAGCCGACATGTCCAGCCGTGTAGCAGTAGCAGCACAGAGGTCCTGCCGCGCCGCCGAAGCAGCACGGAGGTCCCGTCGCGCCGTCGATGTAGCAGACTGGTCCAGTCGCGCCGCGGAAGCAGCAGAGATGTCCCGTCGCGCCGCCGAAGTAGCACGGAGGTCCTGCCGCGCCGTGGCGGCCTGGGAAAATTTTTTGTGGGCGGGCGAGTACTCTTACAGGCGCATGCATGCGATCGTCCATAGCCAGATGGACCAGATCTCCGGCTGGGCAAGGTTGCAGGACGAGGCTACCAGCGCCATCCGACAACTAGGGGAGGGCAATGCGAAGCTCCAGGCTGAGCGGGACCTGCTGAGGGCGAAGATCGCCGGAAGGGCGAAGCAGACGGAGGAGATCGCTGCCTTGTTGCAGAGGACGGGCATCATCGTCAAGAAATGTATGGACAAGAATGCCATGCTCCGCATCGAGCACAAAAGGCTAGTGGAGGAATCCGAGGATGCTGCCAAGCAGCGTATTAAGGACATGAAACTGATGAAAGAGATCATCGCCGCTCGCCGCGAGAACTAGTCTCCGTGACCTGCAGCGCATAAAGAAAGTGGAGATCAGCGAGCCAGATCGTTGTATGCGTCTTTATTCTTCTTTTGCCCTTGTGTATTTCGGGCGTAGCCGCATGTGGCTTTTTTATTTCTCTTCCTAATTATGTAAGACAATTATTATCCACTCTCGTCGTCCTTATATATATTCATCAGTCTTGCTATAAGTCACGGTAGATGCTATATAGGTCCGTCAGATCTTACAGCAAGATCCGTGCAAAAATTTCTTTTCAGATTTTCTTTTTTCTCTCTTAAATCTGAGTCGAGGGAGACATAGCCACGCCATTAAACAAACCTTGGGAGAGAGGTGGACGGCAGATGGAGGTCAAAGGGCTCTCCTCCTGATAAGCACATGCAGGGGTCTGATCGCAAGCCTCCCGTACGCAAATAGCTACCCTGCACGGCGCCTCCTAGCTAATAAAAAAAGGGGACGCGTGGCTGCACGTAAATGGTAAATAGAACGCCCACGGTTTCAATAATACTTGTGTTTCCGATTTTAACGTGACAACACTTGTTCCAAAATGACTTTGTTTATTGTTAATATGTGCACCTTCGCAAATCGGACAGCAAAATTACCACAGCATGTTGGTGCCATGTCATGACACCAAACTAAGTTTCATGATTTTCATGCGTGTTTTGCATTTACAGGAATTAAAAACCAAGTTTCTCAATGTTTCCAGCCGAGACACGACGCCCAGATGTTTGAATTTCATTCCCATTTCTTGCATGGGACCTAGAAATTCACCCGAGGACACACATGTGATTTTTCAACCAACTTTGGTGCACGGGAGCATGTGCTTGTAGTTCAAATTTGAATTATGCCCATTAAATGACCAGAAACTCAATTAATGTATAAAAAGGACAAACGAACACTACAGGAAAAAGCTATTTTGCCGTCTGCCACGGCGGACGGCAAAGGCACGAACGGCGGACGGCAAAGGCCTTTGCCGTCAGCCGCGGACGGCAAAAGGCTCCGGCAAAGTAGGCTACCGTAAACAGCTGCTTTGCCGTCCGCTTCCTGGCGGCTGACGGCAAAGGCCCTTTGCCATCTGCGGCGGATGGCAAAGAGAGCGGACGGCAAAAATTGTGCTCTCAGTCCGCTAAGTGGCTAACGGCAGGCCTTTGCCGTCCGCCAGTGGACGGCAAATTTTCTAGTGCCTTTGCCGTCCGCTAGCGGACGGCAAACTTTCTAGTGTCTTTGCCGTCCGCCGTATGATGTCATCTACACGTCACCACATGGCAGGCCTTTGCCGTCCGCCGCTGACGGCAAACTCTTTTACTCTTTGCCGTCTGCCACTGTATGCAAATTGACCAAATTGGTCAGCTCCCAGGAAGCACAGCTGGATGCCACGTGGCCTCTTTGCGGTCCGCGGCAGACGGCAAAGAGCCCGTTGCCGTCGGTGGCAGACGGCAAAGAGCCTGCATATTGGCTCTTTTTCTGCTTTTTATTAAATCCAACAATTTTCATCACAAATATATATGACATATACAGATATATTTCACAGCAGACATATAAGATATATATGACAACAATTTTCACAGCAAACATATAAGATATCCAACATGCAGAGTTCCATCATACATAGTTCCATCACATATGTTCCATCCAACTACCAAGTTCCATCATACATAGCATAGTTCATCCAATTACCAAGATACACGCATAGTTCAACGATACAAAAGAAACAGAGAAAGGGATAAGGAGCACTCCATCTATGCAAACTTTTGTCAAGTGAATGAAATCTGCAAAATGAAAAATAAGAAAGTTAGAAATAGGTGACTAGAACAAGAAGAAGACTAGAACAAGAAGAGTATGTCATTTATGGGCTAACTTACGTGAAATGGATCATATATGAGCTAACTAAGTTGAAATGGGTCGTTTATGAGCTAACTAAGGTCAAATGGATCGTTTTTGAGGTAACTAAGGTGAAATGGGTCGTTTTTTAGCTCACTTAGGTCAAATGGATCATTTATGAGCTAACTTAGTTGAAATGGACGTTTTTGAGCTAACTTTGTTGAAATGGATCATTTATGAGCTAATTTAGTTGAAATGGATCTTTTTGAGCTAACTTAGGTGAAATGGATCATTTAAGAGCTAATTTAGGTGAAATGGGTCGTTTTTTAGCTCACTTAGGTCAAATGGATCATTTATGAGCTAAATTAGTTGAAATGGATCGTTTATGAGATAACCTAGGTAAGATGGGTCATTTTGGAGTTAACCTACGTGAAATGGGCCATTTTAAAGCTAACGTAGGTAAAATGGATCATTTAGGAGCTAATCTAGGTAAAATGGGTCATTTTTTAGCTAACTTGGATGAACTGCATCATTTATAAGCTAACCTAGGTAAAATGGGTCATTTTGGAGGAAAAGAAGCTAACTCTAGGTCATTATGGTAAGCATATTGGAGGAAATAAAGCTAAGTCTAGGTCTTTATGCATTTGTTAAGCAAAACACTAGAGAAACTTACCGTGATCAGGGAGGTGTAGGAGCGGGGTGGCTAGTGCCGCTACCTGGAGAAGGATTATGCGATGCGTTTCTGGAGTTAAGCTGCACCAAAGATCATTTCCAATGTCTCGTTAGCATTATGACACTCAAATGTTAAGACTAGCAAGTAATGTCCATTCAAATTAAACTCACCGTGCTCCCAGGAGCAATCACTGGCATCGGCGGAGCGGGCTGACCGGACTTCTCGCACACAGACTGCACATTTGGTTTTCACAACAGAGTCATACTAGTTAGTAATGAGACTCAAATGTTAAGACTAGCAAGTAATCTGCAGAAGAAACTTACCACAAGGAGCTCGTACATGGCCCTTGCCTGCATGTCATTCCGTGCCCTCTCCTCCTCCATCATCTTTCTCGTCCTCTCCTCCATCTCCCGCTGCCTCTCCGCCGCCTCCGCCAGAAGTTTCTCCGTTCTATCTCTCTCAGTCTGTATAGCAGCCTGCAACACCACTCACATGACCATTTGTAATCATTGATGGAAGCGCACACAATGTAATGGAGAAAGATAACTGAGTACGTATCACTAACCTTGATGGCGAGTTGCACTGGCCGTTCACGAGGCCTTATCTCAGGAGCGGAGCTCGACTGGCGCGCCTTGATCTCCGGGAGAGTGCTAGGACAACGGATAAGTCCATCTCCAATGGCTATGGAGCCATGGGACCTCCCGCCACCAGATATCATCACCAGCTCTGGATCAATGGGACCCTGGCTCGGGTTAAAGTCCTACCCTTTCCTCGCCTTCCCCTCATCTCTATATCTCACGAGCTTGTTGTGGGAGGAGATGTTGGTGAAGTTGTTTGCATCATCGAGGTCAGACTGAGAGAAAGCCTTGACTTTCTTGAAAGAGGCAGTGTGGGCCATGGCATACAGGTCGTACACCTCTGGCACCTTATCCGCCTTA